>NW_026622886.1:6830000-16830000 GCF_023065955.2 Ursus arctos | reverse complement strand
GTGAACACTCGGTCCAAAACACTCTTTTATATTCTTGTCTCACCTGACCTCTTAGCAATATTCTGCACAGTTGACCACACTATTCTTTCTGAAATAGCCTCTTTTCTTAGCTTCTGAGGTGCCACAGTCTCTTTGGTTTTCCCCCAACCTCTTCGGTTGTTTTTCAATTCCTCCTGTTATACCTTTATATGCTGACATCTCTCAGATCTAGCTTAGGACTCGTTTTCTTCTTTATGTACAGACTTTTCTGAGGTGATCCCTCCCCCGCCAGAAAAGAAGGAAATGTCTTTAAATACTGTCTATAATCCAGCAACTCACAAATGTATGTCCCTAACCCAGACCATATCTCTGTGGCACCTATAGATGTCTAAAATCTTACATGTCTAGATCTGAACTTTTGCTCTTCCCACCCCATCATATATTTATCTTCCTTTGTATTCCTCATTCACAACAACCTGGGAATTGTTGGCACGTCCTCTGACTCACCACCCACAGCCGATCTATCATCACATGCTGACAATTATACCTCCACTCCTTACTCAAATCTATCTTCATCGGCTCATCTTGACAGCGCTCCCTAGTCCAGCCCATCAGCATCTCTTTAGTGGGTCTCTACAGTAATCTCCTAATTTATTTCCTTGTTTCTACATTTATGTTGTTCCAGTCTATTTTCCCCATGGCATCCAGAATGATCTTAAAATATAAAATCTGATAAAGTCATTCATTTGTTTAAAGCCCTTGAATGGTACTCCTATATTCTTAGAACTAAATGAACTTCTGACCACAGGTTGTGCCCCGTCTAAACACCTGGTAAGCTGCCACCTCCTTCATCCACCTTTTTCTCAATGGGTTTCTTTTACTTTCTCAAACATGGAAAGATCTTGCTGTGTCTGGATCACTCCTCCCACAGTTCCTGTGTGTGGAAGCTTCATTCTTCAGGTTTTAAATTACAGAGGTCTTTCTCAGAGGTACTGTCATTTTCTTTAATACAATTTTATATTCTATTTGCTCTCTACTTCTTTTTTGTCTCCCTAACTCCTCCGCAGACTAGAAGCTCCACGAAGGCAAGGAAAATGTCTCTTGTTCACAAGTGGAGATACAGCCAGTATCTATCAAAGTGTCTGGCATGCGATGTGTTTAGTAAGAATTTGTTTAACAAACAAATGAAAAGCAGAAACGGACCCATAAATACAGAGATCAAACTGATGGTTGCAGGAAGGGAGGAAGGTGGGGGAAGGGCCAAGTGGGTGCAGGGGAGCGGGAGATACAGGCTTCCAGTTATGGAATGAGTAAGTCACAGGAATGAGAGGCACGGCATAGAGAATGTAGTCAGTGATACTGTAGCAGTGTTACATGGTGACAGATGGCAGCTCTACTTGTGAGCACAGCAGAACATAGAGAGGTGTTGTACACCTGGAACTCACGCGACATTGTGTGTCAACTACACTTAAAAGAAAAGTATTTGTTCGATGACTGAATGTCATTGTAAATTCTAGTTGACAAGGTCTCTGGTGCTTCTCTGACTCTCCTTTTAGTCTCTGTGAAGTTCAGAAGTATGAGTCTGAAGATTGGTATGCCAGTTCTACGTTAATCATTACTTTGTGTCTTCTTAAACTTAACCGTGACCTTAACCAAGATAAGTCAAGAGAATTTCTACTCCTTGACCCTCAAAGAGCTTAACTAAAATAGTGTTTGTTTACCATGTCTTCCTACCCCACCATCTCTTGGAAGTTTTTACCATATATATCAACTTATATTTTTCTCTTTCAAAATCCACTTTACAGCTTATTTTCTCTGATGAAAGTGAGATGAAAAGGAGAGGAAGAAATCTTATTATGGCACATAATTTTGTTCACACTGAATAAAAATTCAGAAATAGCTAGCCTATTTAGGCTATATGTTCTTTGGAAATTAAAAAAAAAAAAGCATGAGGATGGAATAAAATATGTGTTGTAATAACCATAGGGTAGAGCCCATAGATCTATATATCTTCTAGAAATTCAAAGATTTTATTATGAAATATATAAGAATATATTATATCCTAAGTACTTTTATAGAAATGTCTTTCTTTTTCTAAAATGACAATTATTTTTACATTTAGTGCCATTTTAATAGCTTATTATATATAAATAGAACATGAACTTTAGTGGTAATTGGCAATGGTGTTATTTTTGTCAAATCTTAAAAAACACATTCAGAGCTAAAAGTTTGCTTGTAAAACATCTACAGCATCGTGACAAGAATTCAATATATTTAATTAGTAGAGCACAGACATTTCTCTTAGGATTATAGGAACCTATGACTAGGATTACTCAGGTGCCAAGATTATTAACTAACATGAGAGTTGAAAGAAAAGTCAGGATAACAGTTAACATTCATGTAAATGCTCAGTGTTCATAGGGAGAAGAAGTACATAAAACAAGGGAGAACTAACCTAAGGACGGAACCCTTGCTTTATGAAGTGCTAGGTAGACATGCATGGGTTTCTTCTACACGTTTTGGCTATTTTGCTATGGACAGTCTGGATTAATTGAAAAATGCAGTGTACTTTTTCCTAACAGAAAAAAAAAATTTTTTTTGAATCAGCTGAGAGATAAGACTAAACACTGGCATAAACATTGCAGCCGAAAGTAAAGTAACTAAAGTGAAAATGTTTTCGTAAATGAACTTTGGTGTTTAACAAGCCCAGACGCTTGGAACAGCGTAAGCTATATTAAACCCTTTTATGAGAGGATTATGTTTTGTATGATGAGTGTTTTAATATAAGTGTGGTACACGGCATAAAATACTACTACATTTAACTTGAAGTAATTACGAGAATTCAGGCAAAATTATTTTCCCCTGTACTTTCACATTGATACAGAAGAAAAAAAAATTCTTCCGGAACCTTTCACCAACATGTCTCTGTTTCAATTATTTTTGGCAGTATATATTGCGTCTCTGCCTCAGCTACCTTTTATATCGACAGTTGGTAGCACAAGCCTTTTAACGCACAAAGGGTAGCAGCTCTTCAGCCAATCTGTGATAAAAGGAAAAAAATGAAATCACTATGGAAACTGCAGGAAGGATCTAAAAGCTCTCTTTAGAAAGTAAACGTCTGATGTTTGTGACTGCAGGGGTAAAAAATTCATAAATCTGTATGATGCTATCATTTCTGATTTGTTATCATTGCAAATGCCAACCCGAAGCAGCCTGACCTTAGCTTCATTAAGTGCCGGCTCTTCAGGAATAGTTACTATTCAGCAGGAGGAAGACGTGGTCTGCGGAGAGGTCAGGGGTTCAAGGGGGTAGTGTGGGACTGAGCGAAGAAACTAATTTGCTTAGAATGTTTCCTTTCTTCTCTTATTTGATTGTCTTTTTCTTTTAAATCACAGTGATTTGATGGAATCAGGCACACCGAATTGTTCTCCTCTGTGTTTTATTTTGATTTGTTTTTCATTCAGAAATGGAGCAAATCTCAAACCCAAATTCAACTCAGAAAACTCTGTCTTTGATTTTGAATTGAAAACAAAACAAAAAGCTAACCTTCTCCTTCCAATCCAAAAGCAAATAAATATCAGGGAGAAGCTGTTCTCACTTCAGCACCCTGAACCCCCAGGAGGAAAAAAAAATGCAGGAAATCCTGGCTACCCAGGCAACTGATGAGCCCCATCTGACCGCAGGCAGCAACAGTCACCTGTGTCCCCGAGGAAGTTGCAGAGCATCTCGTCAGTTCTCAGAAGTTCAGGGACTCTTCAAAGATAGTCGTGTGGTTGTTGAAATAGGGAGCTTTTTATTTGATAACACTTCACCTGTGGAGGAGGGACTGTGGGACCAAGAGGACACTGAAAAATTCTCAAACGTGGACGTCTGCAAATTCAGTAATAGTCTTGAGAAGAAGAGGAATATTCAAGTAAGTAGACCAGTTTCAGCATCGCATATGCTACTATGCTGATTTCTTCAGTGTTTACAACTGAATACTACTTCATTAGTTAGGTTTTTCGGGCAAGAGAAACCGTTGCTTTTTTTTTTTTTTTTAAGTTTATGGCAACTTTACTGCAGTTATAACGCACTGAAATGTCAAAGATTGATGTGCGTGGTAATTGATTTCCTATCGTCATGCTGTATTTAGACAATTATAAACATTGCTAATCTAATGTTTCAAGGTACTTATGAACAATTAGTGATTCTGCACCAGCATCTCAAACACACTTTTGATGATAATAATACACTGAGATAAGTTCTATAAACCCTAAAAGGGCTGTTGTGTAAATGATGATTAGAAAAAAAAAATTAGAGTTTTGTTTGTTTGTTTGTTTGTTTGTTTGTTTTTCCCACTGAAATGATGAAGGCTTTGAAAATAAAAACACAAGAATTCTGCTTGGGAGCATGCACCAATTCAGCACAATTAACAGGGAGAAGACATTGCTTTATAGTGATCTGCTTGTTTAAAAAGAGGGAAGAGGACCTCCACCCTACTAACTTGACTGAGCTTCTACTCCCAGTAATGACTAACTCAGCTGCTTGTGCTGCCTTTACGATTTCCACGGTGCTTTCTCTCATGTTGGAAGAATGTTAATGGTCAGTGATACAGAATCAAATGGAAGTATGTGTTTGGGCACCCCAACATAAATACATGCATACTTTCATTTGAAAATATTTAAATGCCTCATACATATTGACTACACTGATGCTTTTTGTGCATGTAATGAAAACCAATTATCTGTGGAGAAAACTTGACTGGGTGGAAGGAAATTAAATTGGTTTTTAAAGACTTTCTTAAACAGCAGTAGCTAGGGAAAGCTCCAATAACGTTTTAGCTCAGGATTGTAATGACTTTGCTATATTAATAAATCATGTTTTATCCTGACTTTTATCAAAAGATTTGGATGGGGAAGACTGCACATGACAGAAAGCAGAGAGAAGAGCACTTGCAGCTGAAGCTTGGCATGGATCAGGCCACTCTCCCAATCCCTGCGAAGCTCTGGAAACAGCTGCTGGAGAAGTCAGGTAGGTCCTAGTTCATTCAAAGAATGGGATACAGGATAACATATGTCTGTTAACAAAGACTTCCAAATTATAATTCTTGGAGGAAATACTCATGTTCTGGAATAGTCTGTGTTTTTTTGTTTTTGTTTTTGTTTTTTTAATGCTGTACAGGGAAATCTTTACCAACTCTTTTGCCTAATTCCCTCCTGGGAGTTTCCCAACTTTTATGAACTGCTTTTGTGTTGAATATCAACTCTCATCAATCGGCTCCATGTTACTTTTTTTTTTTTTTTTTCGTTTTGCTGTGAGTCTGAGACCACTCAAGAGGACATTTATAGAAAAATGGAAAACATATTGTTTCATTTACACGTGCAACAATGCAAATTCTTGCCCTTTGTGACTATTCAAAATATTAACATTCTGTTCTCCCTTTGTGGGTTCTCAGAGTTGACTTCCAGCAGCTATTGTAGAAGAAGGAAGGCAGAATACTCCACTGTCACCTCAGAATATCTGATGGCTCACTAACGGGTGACTGAAATATGGCGTTGAGTTTTTCTGAAACCACATCTTTAGTTTAAACTGTATGTCAGGAGGTTGATCTGGTAGACTCTGTGGAAGATACATTACAGCATTGCAGGGAGGGGTCCTTAGGGGCCGGTGCCTACTTTCCTTCTATTCATCATCAAATGGCTGACTATTAAACATTGCAGGTGTTTGGCTGATGTAGAGTAGCCCTTAATAGTTTCTGTTAGATTTTAGTTGACTTTTCCAAACAAGGCTCTCAGAAGTAGTGTTTCATTCAGTGGGTTAAATGGAAATGTAAGTAGCATTTACTCCATCCTGGGTCTTAAATATTGAAAGCTTTAGCTTTTATATTTCATGATGTATTTTCTAATTATTTTCATTTTCTAATGTATTTTCATGATCAGATTTTTAAGCTTTCAGGTTGGAATGTAATCATGCTAAGACGTTCCTCACACCCCGCAGAAACTGCACCTCTTATGTCTCTCACCAACTCTCAAGAAAGTCAAGTTCAATGTCTTCATGGCACTAAATACCCATCACCTAAAGGGGGTCTTCGAAGTTGTTCATAGTTCTGTATTCTTTTCTTTCTATTAGAAATACTTTGTAACATTGCCATTCATTTACAACTGGCAACCATGAGAAATCTTGATTCCTTAAGAGCTTTCACTCTGAACCAGCATTTACTCTCTAATCTCGATTCGGCCAACTGAGATAAGACAAAAACTTTTAATTAGAATTTTAATATGTAATCCAAGCCATTTATAGGTCATGCACACAGGTGATCTTCTATGTATTTAATAACTGTGTGGAGAACTTAGATAATGTTTAATTTGGTGCAGAGACTATTTTTAACTTTGCTGGAGTCGGGTTTCCTGCAATGTTCCCTGAGCGTCTCTTAGAAGTTTTATCAGCGTGAGGTTTATTGTGTGAATGAGTAACTGAAGGTGTCTGTAGCAAGTCCTGGGGGGGAATTATAAAAATTGGAATATTCTTTAATACAAAGAAAGTATTCTGTTTTCCTTCCACATTCCTTCTGGAAAATCTGACTTCACGTCTCTCAGTTTAAGCTATGTCGATGAAAAGAGATAAGTACCCAGCAGAATACCAGGGGAATTAGCCTACCCCTTGTTACTATTAATGAGTGGTGCCCCTACCCCCATGTGTTTATTTCTTAAAAACCCAGCACATGAAACAGTTTTTTTTTTCTTTCAAGAAATAGTTGGCACTTTATGTTGAACTTCTGCTTGACATGAATTATTTGGCAAATTGGGGACTGAAGTGTGAATTATAAACTTGGGACTGTGTAATAGGCTTCAGGGGTGTTCTAGGGACAAAAACATCTAGGGATGTCACAAAGAAACGTTATTGAGGGGGGGAAAGTGATCTTTTCTTCTACTCATGAAACAACAACAAAAAATATATACCTTGCACAAATACTGATATCCATTTATAACATGTACACACACACACACTTTGCAGGAGTGTATCCTCTATTTTTTGTTTACATGTGCACATGAGTCTCATTAATGTTGATACCCTCTGCACATGTCTCCAGAAAATAATGGACCCCGACTGTGAGAACTGTCTATTTTCAGACATATTAAGAGCTGAATATTTAGAATCTGTTTGGCACACTAAGCTTGGTTTTCTGAAGACAACAGAAGTTGGACAGAAAGATCAAAGGGAAAAAAAACACCATAAAAGATAATGACATCTGGATGGGGCCTGGGTAATGCTCTAATTAAATGTACTTACACCTAAGTCTTATCACATGCTCAGGAGTGAGAGCTTAGATGCCCCTTTTAAACTGCAGCGTTAGAGGCAGTCATGGGAGCCTTGCATGGGAGCTGTCACCTCTGCTGTGATCCAGCTCGTTCTATACGTGGACCTATAATCTATCCTCCTTTCTTTCATTGAATGGGCTTCTGCTATTTTGCTATTAAGATAGTCATGATAAATTAGGTTATCCCTGAAGCTTACAAAGATATGTGTGTTCTTTAAAACAGGTTTGAAAAAAAATCAGCCTATCCCACTTAGAGAAAACAAGCTACAAGATTCTCTTGTGTCGTTGCTGCTAGCAGGTGAAGGTGAGCTTAGTAAGAAACCTTGTATACTTTTCTCCCTGTTCAGGTCAAGTCTTTGACATCCTTTCCCTTCTGAGCATCGCAGAAGCTCTCCCTAAGTCTAAAACACAAGGTGGACTTTCAGAAGTCACCGAATCCAGCCATTTTAACTTCTACAAGACTTTCTAAAGCCTTTATGAATTGCACAGAGTTTTTTTTTAAAATTAGCATGACTTGAATTGCTTTCAAAATTCTGGGATTTAGGACGAAAAAAAGGAGGGAACTGTCTTTTCTAAGTCTTTTTTCTTTCTTGTTTTAAGTGGAGTTTTGAAACATCGTGAAGAAACCTTTTATTAGGATTTTTGTTAAATGAATAAAATAAACCCTAGCTATTTAGAAGAAGCAGTTGCGCAGTGCGTAGATATGTACTGCATATCTCATTACTGTTAACAGCCACGCATGGTTAAACCTCCCCCCATTGCGCTGAGTATTTACCCTCTGGCTTTGTGAAGAGATGCTTGAGTGTGGGTTTTACAGAGGAATTTCACAACCGTTTTAGAGACTGCAGCACACCTACGACATCAGAGTATGCACAGCGTTTCTTAGGTGTATGGTAACAATTAATGCAGTTGGTGTTCATTCTGGGAAAAAGTCTGAAGTGTTTGTATATTAAGTCTTCTGGGGGAGTATAAGTCCATCTCTTATTTTAACTCAATGAGAAACTACTTTTTCTTTTTTTTTTCTTTTTCTCTTGTTTTTCTGTGTTCTGCCTTCTAACAGTGCCAAACAATCAAATGCAAGGCATTTTGCCTTCTTCCACTCCTTAGAAGAAAATTAATTAATATACAAAGATGAAAGTTAGAAACCCACTGTAGTCCAGAAAGGTCCAAGAATTTAAACAATCAGATATACCCTCTGGATCTCAGAATCCATCAGGGAAAATATAGAACAAGTTATTTTTCCCTGAGCTCCCTAATTTTGTATTATTGCCTTAGACATAATTTAAATACTGATAATTTAAATAATGGTGAGGTTTGGGGGAAGGCAGAATTTTTTGGGGGGTGGGTGGGGGGTGCTTGAGAAAGCAATGAGTCTAGAAAGAGAGAGTTCAAAAGATTCCAGCCCCTAGGAAAACAGAGGTCTACCAGGGTAGCTTTTTGAGCGGAGTATGTTCTATGTGCCACACCCCTATGCAAAAGACTGGAACCCCTTTGGCTAAGGTAACCCCATTTATGCTCAGAGTGTATATATTTATATTCAGGGTGCTTTGAACCCCAATTTCTGCCTTCCTTTTAAAATGGGCTGTGCTGTTCATCTCGGATGTCAAGATTTTCTTTTACTCGCTAAGTCTGTCCCGTTTAATCTAATGTTTCATTTCCTCCCAGAAAAATAAGATATTTGCATTAAATCCAGCATTTCCATAACAGTAGTGAAAAGTCCCTCTTTGTAAAAGATACAGGATTAGTCCCTGCCCGGAGTTCATCTGCATCATCTCCATGTATTTCTCCTGGGTGATGAGAAGACCTTTGCATTTGACCAAAAAGCACTAGTAAATAAGGAGTTAAAATGAAGGCAGGCTCACTGGTTTGCTGAGATCTGTCAGAGTCTGACTGGCTGGCTACATTTCTGTCTCTGGAACAATAGGTACCTGTATTCTGCACGGACTGCTGGGCAGCGCTGACACTCTGGAGAAGGTCTGCCTCTGTCTGCGCTTTCCTGGTGAGAATCCCCAATGACAGCTCCACTTTTCAGTGGAGGAGAAAAAAATATCTGTCTACTCTCTTGATGAAGGACAGAGCTTTGATCATTTTTATTCAGGCTTGTCTTGGCCGGAGGTTTTAGGTTCTTAGTCTCAAGTCAGCAGTCTCTCTCTCTCTCTCTCACACACACACGCACCCACACAAGCACACACACACATCCACTCCCTCCCTCTCCCTTACTCTCTCCCTCTCTCTCCCTCCCTCATTTCCCCTCGTAGGTTCTCTGCAGGCAGAGGAGTGCCACAGCTGTAGCTGAGGCACAGAACGATCCGCACAGGGAAGCCAGTTTCCACGATGGCGAGAGGGGGCACCGGAGGTGACAACCGCGACAAGGACCTAAGGACCATCCTTCCGACAAGTTTTAGGTAAGAAAATGTGTATGCCCCGCTTCTTGCCTTTTTGCATCCTGTGGCTGAGAGAGACGCGGAGACAGAGAGCGAGTCTCAGTAGGAAAATATTTGCGTGAGGGAATCATCTGTGCTGTCACTTGCCTGCAAACCTGTGTTCTCGGGGCTTTGTGTTACGAGAATCCTCGGAGGTGAGGTGTGAGCAGGGCTGGGCGGAACGGTGAGCTGCTTTTTATGTCTGCCTGGTGACATTTATCATGCTGTTTAAATTCGTATCTGGAAAAAATTCTGTTTGATGATAGTTAGCAATGTTTTGTGCAACGTAGAGCATATGGCCGGGTAAAATTCAAGTGATGCTCTTTCATTCTTAATTTGAAATTATTTTTATACTCCACTGTACTGAGGTCAGAGAGTTTTAAAAATTAATGAGATTCCCTGTGGAGTTCAAATAGTACTGTGTACGTGAGCTGACACAAAAAGATAAGATAGAGCTGGTATATTTTTAACATGGACTTAACTGTCTTAGTTGAACATACTCCCCTGGAAATGCATGAATTGTACGATAGTTGATGGAAACCTAAGTAGTGGGAGATATTAGTGCTGAAAAAAATTTTTTGTAATGACCTGGAGAAGTCTTGTCAGAACTAGCCTGCAGAAGATGAACATATTGTGTGAGATACTGCTGAAACTTAGGAGGCATAATTGTTCTGGCAGTGGAGAATACCTTATACTTTCGAGGAAATGACAAATAATGAATGAGCCACATGCTAAAAAAAATCTGCAAGTGTGCTTTCATCTTAAATAATATATAAAAATTCAGGAGATATTTAGGATGAAAAACTGCTGGCACGAACAAAGAAGCAAGTGTACCCACAGATGAGAATTCTTTGTCACAAAAATGAATCAAGGGCATGGATTTAGGAGGTTAAGTGATTCCTACGTTCTCAGTGCCCCACAGAAGGGGTGAGTCCAGACATTTAAAAATGTCCTGAAAACTTTCATTTCCCACAATTTAAAAACATTGTTTATGTTCTTGATACAACACATTGTTTAAATGAAGGGGATTGAAAAGCAGTCTGAGTATACAGTAATCGGGGCTAAAGATGCTTTTTATCCCAAGTTCCCCATTTACAAGACCCATTCTGAGCTTCCTGTGATATATTGTTATGTAAATACTGTGCAGCCAGGGAAAGCAGTACTATGGAGATTCAATTTACTTTGAAAGTTGTTCATTATAGCAGGGATGAATGTTATTTATTTGATGTGATTCAAAGGCTGGAAATGACTTTTTCATTGTGGCGCCTTTTGTAATGGGTGCAGGGTGATCTAATCTTTTTAATTTTGGCTTTCACACCAGTGGAGATGAAAAGAGATCTGAACTCATTTATTGGTTGCTAGGTCCTTCTGGAGACCCAAGTCCTGTTCTTGGTTGCTATGGCCAGTCTGACCTCAATCTCTGTGGTTTTGGGGACTTAAGCAGTCTTTTTTTTTTTCTTTAATTGAGGAACACGTACCTTGATTTATGTCCAAAATTGTGGCTGAACGTCTTTGTCTGCGAGTGATAAATGGTGCCGAACAATTCATCAGTTCTTACAAGTAAACACCGCTGTCCCACTAAAAATATGTTTTGTTCTGAGTTAATGGTATGGAACAAGGCAGCCTCCACAAACAGCTATCTTTTATTGCGGAGGGGCCTCTGAAACTTGGAGCAAAGTGGAGGAAATTGGCATGTATTTTCTCGTGCATCAGCGTTTCACTTGTGATTCGGGTGATGCCGCTTTAGGTGGACCGAGGATGAGAGGGTAAACTTTCCCTTTCCTTACTTCCTCTCTAGTTGGGGCTGCAGGAGAGGCAGGCCCTCTCCGGATGCCTGGATGCTGCTGGGGGCACGAGGAAGTCAGGAGGAGTTTCCCTGCTGGGGTCAGCCTCCGCTTCTCAAGTGCCCGGTGCTGAGGCATAAAGGGGCAGATGTGCTGCGGCTCTGTCACCTTGGCTCTCGCGCTGGCTCTTTGAGGGAAAGTTGTATCCAGTATTGGCGAGTCCCAGCAATGTTCTGCTTGTGTGCTACTTAATGGTCCCTGGACGACCTTGCATTCTAGAACCTTGTTAAGAAAAGAGCCGCGCTGATTAAGAGGCTGTGGAGTATACAGCCCGGCTTAGCAGATGAGCCCTCATACATTTCCCGTTCCCTTAAAAAGTGCTTAATTGCTGCTGCAGGGAGCATACAGTCTGCTAATCAGATGCTGCTACAAAATAGGTATCAGGAAAGGCATTTATTGCGTAGAAGCGCCGTCAGCTTCTTTCCGAGAGACCGCAGCTTTGTAGTGTAGTTTTTTTTTCTTTTAATAGTAATATGCTAATGGTTTTTATTCTAAATCGGCCAGAACTGAGTCTCTTCAGGAAAAATGGGCTCCATAAGAAGTGGCATCGTCCTCGAATGGAAAGGTAAAAATTCAACATTTTTTTTTAAAGTGCAATTGTCAAACCATTCCATGTACTTCTTGCCAGTAGCATTGGAAAACCACTTTCTGAATACAGCTAAAATTTAAGCCATTCTCTCTAGCTATAGAAGGTTTAAAGAAGAGACTATCTTAGGGAATTTTATTGTTAGTAATTTTCTAAAGATTGTCTAGCCTTTGTTAACAAAATACAACCAGGTACTTCATACGTTTCCTTCCAGCCTTGAAAATGAGCAGATTTTTGTCTTTTTCAGAGGACATTTATTTCGTTTGAAATAAAGCGATCTTTATTTCATGTAGATTTTATTCCCAGAACTGGTAAATAAGAGCGGGGATTGGCTGATGTCGAAGGTCTTCTTTCAGCCTGACAATTCCTCAAAGAGAACGTTTTCGGGAAGAAGGCATAAGGATGCCTTTATTGGTGTTGATGCGCTTCTTCGACTGTTTAGCTCTTTCTGGTGGAGCAGCAGTTAAAAGTTCTATGCTCTGTGATACAGGTAATAATTGTAGCTGCAAGTCATTTTCCAAAAACTGATTTTTGAAGGTATTTTTTTAACTGCTACTTTAGCGCTCGATGAAGACGGGGGTTTTGCAAAGCTAAATTGTGGCTCCTTCACTTGGGTTTCTTCCTTCAGGTCTCCTTGAAGGTAATGCTTCATGTAAGTGGCTAATTTCACAAGAAATGTTTAATTCCAGGTCTCCGAAGGCAAATATTTCCCAGTCTGTGGTATGTATCTATGTGTGTATGTGAACATATCTCAATATAAAATGTCTTAATAAATTTTACATTGTGTTTTGCTTTGCTGTAATTTCATAGGATTTAAGTGAATGTTGGATAGTCCTCAATTTCCTGAAATGATTAAATTCAGTCTCTGAAGAATCTGTGGGAAAGGCCTATAATGACAATTTGATGACTTCCATTTTAAGGAATAATAGAAATTGAGTAAAATATTTTAATAGCTATTCTCTAATATCTTATTCCAAATACAATGTTTTTATTGCTCATTCTAGCTTACAATTTTCTGGCGATAATAATGTTGGCTGGTAATTGTTTCTGACATAGAAATCATTTTATCCTATGTAAAAGTTATTTCAGAAAAGTCTTCATGCATTATCTCAGCTGAAGCAAATGCATTGAGCTCTTGATATAAACCAGTGAGTATTTCCAGATTCCTCCTATTTTAATTTGGTACTCCCTTAAAAGAATTAGGTGTATCTAAAAGGGAGGAATATTACAAATGATAGTTTGTGATATAAAGAGGGAAAACGAAGAGGCAAATCAGGGGAAGGCTAAGAAAACAGAAAGAATCAATATTATGCACTATCAGAACATTGACTTCGCTTCGAGATGTCATGTACCTTTTAAATTTAAAAATGGACTAAGAAATCAAATATGTGCATGTAAATACGCAGTTGGTATATCTGTCTGTACTGAAAGGTAAAGGCATGTATAGAAACTTGAATGTAATTGCAGCAAATGTTACCAGGAACGTCTTTGCACCTCAATTCTTTCGGGAGATGTAGACACAAGTAAAGTTAATCACGTAGCTTTTAAAGAATCAAATCTTTTGGGAACTGGAGTTGTGACATATTAGATCAATTTTCATGTAAATCAGAATGAAAATCTTAAGTCAGTTTTTCTGTGCAAGTTACACAAAGCCATTAGCTTCCAAACTGCGTTGTTCTAAACACTAATTAGAAAAATTTGTATGCAATTGAACTTGACTGTCGTGAATATTTCCAGTCAGAATATTATATGATTGCTGAATTAACACGCCATCGGTGCAATTTTTTTAGAAAAGTACAATTAAACTCTGGTATCTGCTTATTCTCCTCTCCTAATGTGTTTACTAGATTTCCCCAAGTTTACTTTCTTTTTGTCATTAATACTCCCTTCCAAATACCAGTGTTGCAGAGTAATTGGTTACTCTTAGTTTCTTTCTGCCTACTATAATTTCGGTTTTTGTCTTTTTGGTGTGCCATTATTCTTATCTGTCATCTAGACAGTTACATTGACTTTGAAGCTGTTTGTGTGACCTGTTTGTCTGTGGTTGGTGGGTGGAAAACGTATTTCATTAGAAATTGTGTATAAAGTGCTGAAAGGTTTGAGTTGCCTTTGGGATGTTGTGCAAGGGCTTGATATTGGGATATAGCATTTCCCAATGGTAACAAGTTACTTGCATAATTCAATAAAATCTTTCCTTCAAGCTACCTTAGTTTATTTTCCACCAAGTGGCAAACCTCAGAGTTATACGGAGCATCAGCTAGAAAACTTATTATAAGAAAAATGGACAGGGGAGGGACCCTCTTGGATAGCTGGCGAAGGTGTCACTCCAGGTTAACTCTTCTAGCCTGTTGGCAAGGATACATTGTAAAGTTTTATCGACTGGAGTTTTGTGTTTAATCACCTCTGTGATCCAAGAGCAGATTTTCTCATTTGCATTACCATCAGTCAGATACTTTTGTTTAAGGGATCCCAGAATGATTTCAGAAAATAAAAGTTATGCTGAAAACCTTAATTACACACTCTGTCACTCACTAATAATTAACTGAAGCATTGAAAATTTTGTTCAGATTTTTAAAATTGAGTTGCATTTTGCTCAATGGTCTTTATAATCTTTTTTTTTTTTTTAATCAAGAGGTGGCTCCTGTAGAATCATAATGGACCTGAGTCTTTCTAAAGTTGCTAGACTTTATGATCCTACACCCTACGGCGAGCAGTACTGTTTTACATTTTTAATAACATCTCTGAGCCATAATTTATGTTCATAATGTCGTTTGGCATTATTTAAGCACAACATACTTGTGATTTATAAATCTTTGAAATTCCTGTATTTTTCTGATGATCGAATTCACAGTCTAAATGCAAAGCCTGAAATACACCAGAAGGCTAGGAATTTCCTTAGAGAAAGAAATATAGGGTAGCAAGCACGCCATGGTCAGGAACAGGAACATATGGTGTACAGTTAATTATCACGATCTCAAGGGTTTTAACATAGTTTACTGCAGGCATCTTCGAAAATATTGGATTTTCAGGATATGTTTGAAGACGAATTTGATTTGCTAGAAATTTGAAACATGGAAATCAAATAAATGATTTTTTAAATGTTCTCCCATAAGGATTTAGAAAATATTCATTCGTTCCACAGACATTTATTTGGTGCCCACCCTGTACCAGACACTATTCTTGCAGCTCTTCATTTAATATTCACCATCAATTTAATATTCATTATTTGCCTGATTTTGCAGATTATAGGAGTCTTGCCAGTTAGTCATACACAATCAGGTAATCACATCACAACCCATATCATTTTGGAACTTGCACTTCACTTGCCTCTTCTTTCAAGGGCTTAAAATACATTCTAGGCATATATACCAATTTAGAAGACTATAGTGGCAAAGCAGTCAGAATGTGTTTTAAGAAGTTATCTTATTGATGTATATTTAGAACTGGGGTCTCCATTCATCCTTTCCCCCTCACTGTGTAGGCCCATGATGCAGCAAATACTACATTGGTTTCACTACATTTGCTTCCTTCTAATGCTTCTTAAACTATTTTAAGGGACCTCTAGTTCTAATTATTAATGGTTCACATTTACTCTATTTGCCAGTCAATGTACTAAACCCTCTACCTTTGTTTTCTCGTTTAATCCTATCAGTTACTTTCTGAGAAAGGTAGTACCTTTGCTTGTAAAGAGGAAATGGAGGTTTTGAGAAGTTAACTCCCTCAAGGTCACAGAGCTAGCAAGCAGCTGAGATGACTTAAAGCCCAAATGGTTCAGGCTCTATTCATGCTTCCAGTCATTCAACAAGTATTATTGAACTTTTATGAGGTCCTAAAAGATGTTTAGAATAAAGCAGTGGGTACAACAGGCAAGCCTCTGCCCTTAGCATAGGAGCGTGCAGCCACCTTGATACTTCCATTCCGCCATTTCCCTTTGCATCTGTGGATTCCCCAGAGCCAATAGGATAAAACATTTGAATTTCAAACCTTCTTTAGACCTCTCACTATTTGGCTTCAGTCTTTCTTTCTAGCTGCATTATTACCTATTTCAAAAGAGGAATCTGCTAAATGAGAAGACTGATCTGCTCCTTGCCCCCATAAAGTTGGCCTTATGTTTCCTCTGATCGTTCCTGCCCCAGAACATTTTTGCCACTGCTTTCTCAACACTTCCCATCCTTCTGTATTTGGGTCAAAGCCCATGGTGCCAACAAAGTCTGTCTTGGAAATGAAATCCAAAAGTTCTTTTATCTGCATTGATCACTCGACCCTTGACCTTTGCAACAACTAAAGGGATTTGAGGCTAGGTAACATTTCACATATTTCCAGTGTCCTGGCTGTGTTAGTATTTGGACGTGCGTCCAGATGATATGTTGGCAAAGAGTTCAGGGAACCAGTAGTAAAATAAGAGAAGAAAGTGGAAGAGGAAGAAAACTGGAAATCTTGGAAGCAAGAGCTCCACAGCCTAGCACAGTGCCTGGCATAGAATATGCAGTTAATACACATTTGAAGATGGGAAGAGGAGAAGAGAGGCACGAAGAAAGCAGAGACTGACAACAGGAGGAAAGTTAGCAGGGAAAGAGAATATAATATTCCTAAATTTATAGCCCCAGGCCTTCAAAGATCTTTAAATATTTCATCAGTGTCAGAGATCTCATTAAAGAATGTATAGATATACACAATAATCTTTATTTTCGTATAAGCTTTTGCCTTTTCAGAGAATAAATTGTCACTCTTACAGCATTAATTCATTAAATATAGAATGAACTTTCTGGTGTTTCTAAGAGAAAGGGCAATCGTGTTATGTTTGTCTATGTTTATCAACACTATTCAGGCCCAGGGTGCAGCAGACTCTCAGCTGGTCATATTGTTTTTTGCTGTGTATGGTTATTTCTCTCTCCTTTGGGACATTATTTAGTATCACAGAAGTTACTGACTGCCCCTCCCCCAAAAAGAGACAATCTCTTAACCATCGTAAAGTTTTATTGGTTACTTTATGTCGGATTTTTTTTTCCAATAAAAGCTAAATTCAGTATTCAAAATCCAAATGCAACTTCTCCTCTACCAACAAGCAGCTCTTGTGGTTAATTTTATTTATGTTTTTACTCAATCGTATTAAAAAAAAAAGTAGCTGTGACATCTCAAGAAAAATATGTATGTCTGTATTTTGTGTGGATTCTCAAATCAGGTGCTTAAGGTAGAAATTTTATTTCATAGGAAAATCCAGATAGATATTTCTTAAAGCAACTACTATACCTGAGCTCTGCTTTGGAGCTGTTTTACTGACTATAAGAGCCATGACCGGTATACGTAGCAATGACTATAGGGCTTACTTCAAGGAGGTGTTACTAATACATAATATATGTGTAATATGTATTAATTTCCCTGGGTAAAGCAAGCTAGAAAGTTTGCACCTTGAACCAATGATCATGATAGCCACTGTGTACCCTCTGATTCCTCTGGGAGTACTCAGCTGGAGCAACCCCATTCTTTGGGAATCCCTGCTCGCTAGTTGAGATGAGTGAGGACGAAGCATTGGACCTGAGGCTTCGAGCTACATCCTGCTTTTAGGAAACAAGGAATATTTCTGCAGTCTGTATTGTAATAGTAGCAGTTGAACAGCCCATGAGAGTTCTAAAAATGAAAATGTGCTCCAAGTGCCTATCGCATGCTGCGTTGATGTCAGCAAAATGCGGAGGATGAGCCTGTCTCCCCTTTAACCCTAACTTTCTATGGTCCTTTCATTTTGACACTAATTTCAGGCATGAACCTTGGCACTTAGCTATAGTGTGTTATTGTTGGTATCTCGCTGCCACCTGGGTGCACAACGGTGAACAATATTTAGCCCCTGTGATTTGCCGTAAGAACACACCACATGCAGTTGGAAAGGGAAATATTTAATCAGCCAGTTTTTTCTATGCTGCAGTCCCAATCAGTTGAATTGGTTGAAGATTCTGTTTTCTCTGAATTAACTGTGTGTTTTGTCACTGCAAAAAGAAAACCTTTGGCTCCCTCTCAATTTCATATCATGCAAATCGGGGGACATGGCATATCAGTTTGAATGTACAATCAAAAAGAAGGTATTTCAAAATATGCTAAATTAATAACTCGTTTTGGTCAAAAGTTTTTTTTAAAGTTCCTTGAGTCCTCTGTTTTGTTGGCCCGCTGTGGCTATGACATGTAAAAGGCTATTCGTGACGCATGAATAATAACATTCCATTTTTAGGCATGTTGTATGATGAGGCTGTTGATCTTTAAAATAAATTCCATTTGGTGACATTTACAAAAATAGTTTCACATTAGCAGCTTTTAATTTTAATTTTTAAATAAATAGGAAAATGGTATAACTTTCAAGTGACAACGAAGTCACCTAGGAAGTGTGTACTTACGTAATGGAGACAGGAAATACACATTGCTTCCCATCAGATGTTGTGCTTATAATAAGTCCAGAGAAATAGTTTTGACAAGTAGGAAAATGGTATAAGAATAAGATTATCTATATAAAAAGACAGCATATCATCCTCAAGATTAAGATCTATTTTAATTAAGCCTGCTGCTTTCAAAGTGTTGGCAGGATTTTAATCCAGAGCTCAGTCCTCATTTTACTTTCATCCTGCTAATTCAGTACAGTGCAATGTGATCCAGTCTAACCTACTTCAATTCACTGTTACTCATTGGCTTTCTGATTATTTATGAGTATCTTAACCTCCCTTCAGTCAATTATCTCTTTGATAGTGTTTATTTTTTGGTTAGGTAAAAACAATAGGAAATGTCAGTACATAGGACAAAGAAGTTCTGATCTAGAATATTTTAAAGAGTTCAGAATTTCTACGTAGTTTGGGGGCTTTATTTTTTCCATTCTAAGTTGAGTTAAAGTTGGTACAGTATATGACCTTTCTAACTAAAATGGTATTTTTTTTTTTGCTTAATACTCATGATTATTGTCATAAATTTGTGAAGACTTCAAATCATCTATTTACTTAATTATTCAATTGGCTTTTTTCCCCATAATTATCTTGTCTGGCCAGTGTTGCTAAAGGCACTGAGGAGGATTTCATAAAAGGTGAAAATACGATGGTTCCCTCATCAACTATCATATAATTGGAGAGAGAAGAGGAACTTTAAAGAACGAATTGGGTAATAGAATAAAATTACTTTAGCAATCATACTTCAGTTCTGTGAAGGGAGAAGCTATTCCCTCACAAGTAGAAAGCAGTAGTAACAATCAAATATATAGCTTTTTGGCTCAGAGTATTGTTTCAGATTATTTGTTGTGAGAACAGTAGTGAGAACATTCAGAATAAAGGCTAGCTCCTGAAAATGGTTGTTACAATTTTCAATTTATTTCCTCAGCAAAAAGAAGATTTTCATTTCATCAAGACTTAAAAAAACTTAACTGTGTCATATGGTTAGTAATGACCTGTCCCAGAGTTACCAATACGTTACTGAAGGTTTATAATGAACTGTGGGGGGTGGGGTTTACCATTGCCTTAATTGTACTCCATGGTATTCTCTAAAATTTGGACACAAATGACAATTGACAAGTTTTTTGAAATACTTCAACTTCCTTGCTGTTTTGAAAAGACAGACTAACATATTCTGTGCAATGGAAAACTTTTCAAAGCTGTCTTCAACAGCATCCCTAGGTGTGTCAAGTCCTGCCCAGAGCTTTGTTTTCTCACGGAAATATTACACCATTCACCCACGTAGCTAAAAACACTATTCCAAACAACACCGAACATTAGGCAAAGAGCTTTGGGATTAGTTCAATCTTACTTCTTATCATGATTATAAAATTTTAGGATTTTAAGGAGAACTTTGTATTTACATGCTTGTCATTTACCAGAGAAGCCAAAAAAATGTTAAAGCTTTAATCAAAATACCTTTAAGTTTTTGCGCCTAGTTAGGTTAAGATCTCAGTACTGAAAAGCCCAGAAATAGTTTAATTATTCTTTCTTTTATCTTGTGGAGTGTGTACTTTGTAGACATAGAGAGAAGAGCCTTGACCATTTCTGCCTTCTCTACTCAGGGAAGGGAAGAATTGGAGACAAATGAGTACCCCATTCCCACCAGATATCTCCTATGGAGAGTGTGTGGCATTCAAGAAGTAAGGAGGACAGGTGCCCTGATATTAAGGGAACGGGGGGGGGGTGTGCAGCAAAGGACTAATTCTCCTGAGTATCCTGGTATGTGACTAGACTTAATGCTAGACGCATCAGAGGGACAATCAGAAAGATACGTAACGAGCCCCACTCAGAGAACAGAGAGCAGCTTCCTCTCTACGATGTGGCAGCTCTTGGCTCTCAGTGTCTTTGGGAAGCAGCGTTCACCATTCACCTGTCTAAACAGATAAAGAGAGCAAAGACACTCCACGTCTTCTCTCTGGGACTTGTGAATGCCTTTGGTATCCCCAAATAAGCAACTCCTTTCACTGCTGTCTACTCTAGGCTGCATTTCATTTTCGATAGCCATTTGCAGAAGGCACTTCCAGACTCCATGGAATGCAAAAGGTATGGTTGAGAAATTCTTCAGTGGGATTTCTCCCTACCCTGTGCCCCCCGCCCCTGCCCCTGCCCAGTAGACAATCTGGAACATGAAGTTTAGACACTTAAATACATACTATTTATCCCTACCTTTAAAACTACACATTAAAAAGAAAACTACACATTTAGACTCACACCATTTGAAGAAAAATGAAACAAACAAAAAACTCAAGAAGGTGAAAACATTCTACAGTGGGGAATATGATATATGGCTAAATTTGTGAATCAGAAGAGATCAAAGACAATATTTAGAAACAAAGATATCAAATTTTTGTTGAATTATGGATTCATCTATTCTTAGTTTCACTTGCCAGATCATGTTGTCCATTGTCTTCTTAAAATTTAATTTTAGTGCCATACCTCTAAGAGTAAGTCTTTTTTCAGATTAGATTCTCACCTTGTCTGCTGTTTCTGGGGTGACACTCTCTAGTTCCCCTCCAGGTGCTCATTCATGACAACTTAACCTTGGCATAACTTGCTTATTGTCATCCAGGTCTTTACCCCAGAAAAGTAGCCAGTGTATTTTGATTAATAGTGCTTATGATGGCAAATAGAAATGCTTATGCTCCATCTTAAAATATTTAAATGTGAAATAAGTATTACAGTCCTGTATCAATGTCCAGGAGCACAGAGCTCTTTTCTTGCACCTATGCTGAATCCTTGCCTTCTCAGTAATTGACTGTTAGCTTTCCAGGTTCACGTTCATTTTTCAGGCTACATCACCCGGTTGTGTCATTTCTATGTTTGAGCTCAGCACCCTGTGATTGGAGGGCCTTGGATGTTTTTTGAAAGTCTGATATTCTAATATTTGAGCATACAGGTTGAAGAGAGGGTTACGAGAACTCAGACTTCCTTGAGTAATCATCCAAATGGGATTTGGAGCATCTTCTCAGTTGATATCTCCTGCCCTTATTCACTTTCGGGCCCTAAGTTAAGTAGCAGCCTTTGAGGCAGGAAGGTGATAGTCTTTGGAATCAAACCAAACTCAATTCAAATCCAAGACATGCTATTACCTTGGACCAATTGTTTAGCATCTTTGAAACACAGTTTTATGCCTCTGCAAAGGAAGGATTATAATACCCACCTTACTAACATTTCTTGACCATTTCCCACATGCCAGGCATCATACCCACATGGACTATAAAGCAAGTACTATTATTATCCACAGTTTACAAATTACCACACTGAGACTTAGAGAGGTAAGGAAAATCCACCCCAAAATACGCATGGTTGTTAAGTAGTGGGGCCTCTTGTTGGTTCTTTTATTTCTGTGGAATTTCATTTTAGGAAAGGACTTGCAGGGTCAAAAGGTATGTACATAATAAATTTAGTTAGTTTCCAAACATCGTTTGGTTTTAAGCCCTTGACTACGAGACGCGGTATTAAAGCTGTAATTCAGAGTGCACTGTGTTGCTGCATTGCAGACCGTTGCTGTTTGAGAGTGTTCTCTGTAAGTGGCCGTGGAGAGCTATATGCTATGAGAACTGCTTTATACTTTCTTCTTGAAGATAGTGATGATGCTCTCATCTTGATGAGCACAACTCCTTTTCAGTAAAGATTCTGGATAAATGGCTGTTGCATGGGATTGAATACTAGTGTACAAGGCAATTGTGATGCCTCAGATGACGAGTGGATGCCATTTCCAGAAGGGTTTGACATTCTCAGGGAGGAGTTTTATAACCTTGAAGACTTTTATATTTGTGATTTGTATGGCTCTTGATTTGTAAGAAAACAGAGGCATTATTTACTAGGAATTTAAAACTTTCATTCTGTTGTGCCTCGTCTGCTGCCATTGTCCCCACTCACAAGCCACCGCAGACTTCAGCTTCTTCTCCTTCATCCGCAGGCTCTTGAAGTCTGTGGGATGCCCAAGTGTGTGCGGATACACGGAAATAGCACAGTCCCTTTGGTTAAGAATAACATGTCAGTTTTCTTTTCTTGCTTTTGTGTGCTCTCTGGAGCTCACCCATGCATGACGTTCCAGTTGACTTCAAAGGCAAGTCTGTGGTTGGATTAGCTCCACAGGACAGGAAGCAAGGTAAGAAGCAGGCTTAGTGCTTTCAAGGCCCACTGGGGAGCTGATAGAGCCAAGCTATGTGGTTACCAAGATGATTTGTTCATTTATGTCCTCATGGAAAAACAAGTACATTCATATAGTACTTTCTATTTTATGGTCACTATTACAGTCATTTTTAAAATGGTGACTGGACAACCCTGAAGAGGTTGATTTATAGCTATATAATTCCTGTGGTTGGGGAGTTTAAAGTCTAATAGAGGAAATAGAAATATAATAAGTTTGGCATGAAAAAAATACTACTAAACCATGAAGGCATGAAATACACAAATAAGGTGATTCTAGGTATTAAAAAAGGAATGGCCTGAAGAATAGTGTGTGCTTGAGGAATTGCAGCTGAGGCGCATTTGCTTTCCAGATATTGCCAGCAAAGGTAGAGTTCTGACAAAAGGCCAGAGCCAGGCATTGCTGAAGGTGGGGTGGAGAAGACCTCATCCCACACTTAGGGCACACTTTGGGCGAAGGCCCAGAAATGAAAGAGGAGTGGCTGGATGATATAGGCATCGAGATGACTGGCCTGAGAAGAATATGGCAGACCAGAGAGGGTTGAGAGACAAAGTAGAAAGCGCAGGGCGGGGTGCCCACAGGGGACTGTGAAGCTAGGAAAACCTACCAGGGAAAATGTCAGTGTGGAAACCTAAGGAAAAGAAAGTGATGAGGTCCTCGAAAGGTGTGGGAAACAACCCTAGCGGTTTTGCTGTGTGTTGACCGTCGGCTTATGTATGACGTCTGGAAGCCTCGCAAAGGCAGACGAAGAGTCTTAAGTTCAGAAATCAGAGGGCCGGATGAAAGGGGCCACAGTAATCCAAGTGGGCGCTCACCAAGCCCTGGACTGAAGATAGGCTGTGAAAAAGGGCGTAAACGAAGTGGTGAAGGAAATAAACAAAATACCAACCTCATCAACAAAACTCAACGTCAGTGAAGGAGGGCTCGGAAACAGTAGAGGGTAGGAAGGAATTAAGCGTTGGAAGGTCTTGCTTCTCTGATGCTGAAATTACAGCTAAGAGCAAGGCCAAGGATAAACAGGGTCCTGGAAAATCCTAGAAAAAGGACCAAACATTCTTACCGGGTGTTTATTTTCTGTCTCTGGAATGAAGAAGAAAGAGAAGATTATTTCTTTGCACTACGATTTCTTCCATTTTATCTCCAGGATCACAAAATAGCATTTGTTGAATTTCTGTGAAACTAAAAGCACTTTCTAATTTCCTCGCCCCCACCCACTGGAGTTCTTTGAGGTCGCTTTATTTGACACCGTCTGGGGAGGTACTCCAGAGAAACGCTGTCTGTGTGGTAACCAAAGGCATAGACTTTGTATTACTGAACCTCAGACGGAATCTTGACTGCAGTTATGTTGTCCTAGTGAATAGAGCAGAAACAGAAATGAATCATTTGTCTCCAGAAATTGTCATTCTGTCTTTGCTTTTGGAGGCACTGGCATGTGTACTGTGACTGGAACAATCCCGCTTTGATTTGTCATCAAACACTTGTTACTGGACTTTGAAAGGGAAGGAAAATATTGTGAGATTCAAATGAGCTTTTCATTTGGAAAAAGAAGAGGCTGTGTGTTTAGCTCTCTTTTCTAATTATTACCAGTAGGTGTTTCTCTCCCAAGATAGATGCCATAATTTTAGGACCTTGGTCCTGCTCGATATTTGCTTCAGTAGCCACAAAATAGATTTTGATTTAATTTCCTAAATCTTAGAAAATATAACAGGAGTGTTAGCCATAGTTTTCTTTTAGCTGGAAATTCTGGAAGAGGAAACCATTAAGTGGAGGCATCTCATTCCATAGTTACAGTAGAGGCTGAACTTGGAGAAGGAGCTTGGGTAAGGTCACAGGGCGAGGTAGTGACAGCCAGGGGAAGCCCAAACCTGTTCATATCCAGATGACCCTCTCTTAAGTACGCTGTGCTGTCCCTTTCCAGTGTGGGAATTTCTGTGCTGTTGAAAACTAACTGCGCCTGTAACTGTCATCTACCAACAAGTCAGATCTCATGTGTGATGTCTCATAATGTACCTGCACGTCTGTCTCCAAAGCCTTCCGGTAAAGTACTAGCTAAGTACTCCAAAGTACTTCCGGCTAAGCACTCTGGTAGTGACAGGCCTTAAACGGGAATTAAAGAGATTTTTTTTTTTTAAATAGTGGTTATTTTAGAAAACAATCACCTTTTCTCTGATTTCCTAGGAGATTTCATACAAAAATTATGACTCTGACTCCATCTGAGTTCATGTTTTGCTTGCTAAAGAGCCTGCCATCCTGGAACCAGGGCACATTGCCCAGAAAGTTTCTCAGATGTGACTGTGGTAGGACAGACAGGACGAGTGGAAGAGCAGAGGGGGGTGAAACAGCCACCGAGGCAGCCGCAGCAGTTTGCTGTGCTGGGACGGGCACTTCAGTACAGAGACGGTCATCTGTTCAAGTGGATCCTGGGTTTCTCGCGTCTTAAATTTCCTCCCCTTGTCCTGGTTCTGGTCCATCTTCATGCCAGTATCTCCCGTCCCCACCTCAATCAGACCCCTTGAAAATTGGCTATATGTGTATTTTGTGCCTTTCCTTGTCTCCACCTTACCGTCCCCAGCATCCATCAGCTGCCCTCAGTTCACAACGAACTAAGGGTTCCTAAATTGCTAAACCTGGGGGATGTTCGGAGTCTCTCCTGGATCTCTCCGTGCATTTGGCCACATCGATCAGTCTCTCCTGGTCCTCTGGTTGTTCCTTCCCTGTCTTTTTCGTGGCCTTCTCTTCCTCCTTCTTCCGCAAGTTCATCCTCCCCCCATTGCTCCCTTCCCATACTCTCATCCACTGTCAGGACTTACAATGACGCACAAATTTTATTTGCAGCTCAGATCCGTTTCCTCAAATATCCAACTGCCTGCTGTGTCCATGAGGCACCCTCCTAACCCAACATGCATAAAGGGACCTCATCACCATCCCCCTTAACCGGGTTTCTCGTTCTGGGCTCTTCTGTAGCGTGCTGTGGAACCACGTCCTCCGTCTACCTGCACTGGACACTGGAGACTCAGTTCCGGTTTCCTTTTCCCACTTCTGTTGTCTCCCATGTCGAACCCATTGCCGGGACTGGCATGTCTCGCAGCCTCAGTATTCCTTGCGTTCATCTGCAGTGCTCATCACAGTGGCCACGGCCGTGGTTTAGAACTGCCGCCTCCTGGCTGTGATTGCTCTTTTCCGTGGGCGTCTGCACCAAGTAAACGGCCTTTCCTCCACCAGCTTTGTCACCTTCGAGCCCACCTTACATGTCCGCCCCAAAGCAGACCTGCCCGGCGCAGGCCTAAAACAGACCCATGAGTTCCTATCCTGCTGGATAAAGTCCAAAATAGTCCCAGCTTGAATACTAGCCTTAAATACACTGCATCCTGCCTCGCTCATCTTATCTCGAACAATTTCCTGTCTTAACCTTTGCTTTCCAGACACAGACAACAGCTGGGAATGCTGTTTATGAACCCTATGATTTCTTGGCTTTGACTGTCTCCT
Source organism: Ursus arctos (assembly GCF_023065955.2). Lineage (NCBI taxonomy): Eukaryota > Metazoa > Chordata > Mammalia > Carnivora > Ursidae > Ursus > Ursus arctos. The sequence goes on along the minus strand of NW_026622886.1, from coordinate 16,803,768 downwards.
TAGCCTCTGCGTCACTTCTGCGTCTGCTGTCCTGGCCCACTCCAAGGCCTCCTTTGCTGAACGCAAATGTGGCACCTCCTCTAAGAATCCTTCTTTTGTGTGCCTTGTCACCCTCCGCCCCAACTATCGTTGGCCTTACCAAGGCCCTGTGCATGTTCCCCTCACTGCATGAGCTGTGTCATTCTCGAGTTTGTGTTGCTGTGAGCTCTGCCGTCCATTGACAGCTGTTAGCAACTTGTTAGCAGCTTATTCCTTTCAACTAAATTCAGACTGATTTCTTTGGATGAGAACTTGCTACAGGACTGGAAAGATCTCTGTTTCACTGCTGATAATCGAGTCAGGAAGCTCTTCATGTAAGGAGTTATATGCATGTAATTTACCTTTAATTTAATTGTACCTTTCCTTCCTTCTGAGCGGTAACTGAGTCACAAATACACAACTATCTTTATTTTACTTTCTCTCCCAACATCCACACTTTACCTATATTTTACCACCAAAAGAAGCTGAAATTAAAAAAGACTGTTACTGGCTTGCGTAGAACACCCCCTCTAATTTAGAAGTGTCACAAGAATCTATTTTCTCAATTTCCAGATCTTTCCTCTTGCTTTACGGTGTTTCTTCTCTGTGATTTTTTTTTTTTAAACATTGAAAAGGTAAATTTTATATGACCTGTATTCACTCACATGTCTAAAACATCGATTTTTCCGGGGTAGTCAGTTACCATGCCAGAGAAAAAATTTTTAAGCTTTATTTATCCACATACATTTTTTTCATACCAAGAAGTAGCACACTGAACTTTGCCGTCCCCAAAAATACTATAAATGCTATTTTCTCAGGAAAAAGAGTGAGGTTTATTTTTTGTTAATGAAGTGCCAAACAAACCCAGCCAACTTGCTGGGCATAATTAAACTGGAGCATCTTTGGCAGGACACTATGTAGCTCCATCCATGCAAACGTTTTGCAAAAATTTAGCTTAAGCAATTTTTTTTTTTTTTTTTGACAGATTCTCTTCAGGAAGAGACATTCAGGAATTGGGGGCAGTTCTCACAATATTATAAACATTTTCAAAGACTGGTTAAATAAGCTCCATTATTTTCCTAATCACTGAATTCAGGTCTTTCTTCCTATCCCCACCATACACATTCAGATTTCAGCACTTGGCCCAACTGGGTGTGAATGAAGTGGTAGCGAAGTTCGGATTTAAAAACATTGCTTGTAAAGTCCCTCCATTTCTAATTTGTATTTCTTCTACCTGATGCTTTACAATGCTGTTTATTCACTAGCTCTTTTTGTTCTTCCCAGTATCAGAGAGGGAACACACGCATTCCTTAAGAAATCACTCTTAGAATATCCTACAGAAACAGATTCCCAGAAAGACCATGCCAAAATGGAAGACAAATAAGTACTTTACGTTTTTTAAGTATACCTTCCTATTTCAATGAATACATTCTCTCTCGTGTCTGCTCACCTCTTCTGTTGTAGCTCACAAGCAGCCACAGATAATACATAAACAGATGAGCGTGACTGTGTTCCAAAGAAACTATTTACACAAACAGGTGGCGGGCTGGCTTTGGCCCACTGCACGCGTTGCCAACTCCTCATGTAACCCGGAACACTCTTATTTTGACTTTTAAAGTCATGGACATAAAAATTAATGCTGACTTCTCTAATGGGTAAAATTTTATAATCAAAGACAAGTACATGAATTCTTCAAAGGTTAGAAAAGATTGATAACTTCCAAGATCTTTTCTACATCTGAAGTTTTTCCTTGGACAGTTACAAGTTTCTTGAGGGGAGTGAAGAGATGATCATTTATGTCACGCTGTCACCATGACCAAAGTTCCTGCTTCTTGGTACAGGCATATTTTCAAACAAATGAACCAGCGGTTACGGTCCTGTGTGCTGACCAATAAGTCAGGTTGATCCTGTTGCAGACAAAGTATCAGACCCAATCTTGAAGACTCTTGGTTCTTTGTGCTCTGCTGTTTCAAAGGGTCCCAGCTTAAACGCACTGATAATGGTATAAAGAACAATGCTGTGGGCAGTGGGGAAAGTGCTGTGTGCTTCCACCTGAGCCCGTGTTCTGAACCAGCTGACTGGGAGAGGGTGATATGGTAAGAATGTACGGCTGAGACTTTAATAAGTATGGTACAGTTTTTTTCCTCTAGTGCTTTATATCTGTCCCATTAAAAGCAAGAAAGAAAACCCCTTTAGCTGTGAAGGTGAGCTGAGGAGCATGATGGATTTATTAGTATTTTCGACTCCTTACATTTGAGGTTATCATGGATATAGCGTCTTGGGTGGAGCTTTGGAAGTACTGGTAACAGATAAGTGGCCCTCTGCCAGAAGAGATGCTATTTGCATCAATTAAGAATATCTACTCTGCAGAACTTGGTGAGCAACATGAAAAGTGGTAGGCTCACTTACAAAAGACCTGTCATTACCTTCAGGATTCCTCGAGTATAGGGACCATGACTTGTATTTCTTTAAACTTATGTTTCTTTAAAAATTAATTATAAAAACAATAGTAATCACAGTGAAATTTAAAGAAAGGAAAAGGAGCTCCGTCTCCTCCTCCTGCTCCTCCCTCCCCAATTCTGCTTCCCTTCCCAGATAGAACATCTGGTAACAGATCGATTTTCATCTTTTTTTACACTTTTTCTATACATACGCTAGTCTGTGTTTATGAAACGCAGCATGTTATGGTTAATGTTCTACTAGTCCTTTCTCACTGTATCTATCTAGCTATCTACCTACCTACCTACCTACCTAGTAATCACTTCGTAATAGCCAATGTAAATCTCCCTCATTCTATTTAGGAAAGGGCTGCCCTAGAACCCCTTTTCCCCTCTCTCCTTAAGCTCTGTGCTGTGCTTATAGCAGTATTCCAAAGATACTTGTATTAGAAATTAAGGAGGCAAAAACAGCCCTTTCTGTGTGAAGAAACGAATACCTACTTTGATTAATCTAGTTTTACTTTCAATTGATTTATGGATGACTGTTAATAGCTTCATAGAGTTTAAAGCACTCGGCCAAATGTGTCCTGGGTTCTTCCTGTGGCATATTTTTGCACAACTATGTGTGTTTATAATTATACAACCATAAGGACCCATGCCTTCACATGCATGCTCATGCACATATGCAGATTTATTTATTTCAAGGATGCAATTCTGATCGCTAAGCTCAGAGTGGAAATCATTATGACACGTATCTCCCTTTTGTGACAATGGCATCCTAACAGATACAGTGTGCGAATGCTGAGCTTTCAGAATATTCTACCCTCCTGCAATAATTGGCTACATGCTTTTAGCTGTATTAACAAGAAGTTCTACATACAGAAACCTTTACACCTTACTATTCAGAGACAGCTATTTTTAAAATTTCCAAATTCACTTGCAGCTCTGTTCTCTGCAAGATCTTCCTCTATTCCAACTGTGTCGAACTATGACAAAAACAGAAGAAAACAAGAATAGACTATACATGTCACTCATGTTGGCTGAGAGATGAGCTGAGAAAGCAAAAATTGGATGCTGGTGGAATAAATATACTATCGTTTGAAAAAGAACTCTTCCCTTTCAAGCTATATATAACATCTGTTGTAAACCGAGCAAGACTATTAAGAGCAATAATTATATCTTACACTTGTCTAGTGCCATATAACTTACAAAGTCTTCTTCAAGTTTTAACTCATTTCATCTTTTTGACAGTCCCATGCATGAGTCAGGACAGAGCTTAGTGTTTCCTCCCTATTTCCCACCCCTGCAGTGACTTCCTGCAGTGACTTCCTGCCGTTCCTTCCAAACCTGGTGCATTAGATTCAGAGAAGTGAAGCTCCCAGCCTTCTGCGCCACTCAAAAGTCATTATGTTGGGGCAACATGCTTGGTGATGCGTTAGAATGTGGAAATTTCTGTTGTGGTTAACATCCTCCTAGAGAATACAAATCACTAATAAGCTCAGGGCAGATAGCTTCGAATTATTGAGGTAATGCTACTTTTTGCAATAGAGACCTATGATAGTATTCAAAATGGATAGCATGGGTCATGAGTCACAGAGTCATTTGGATTCCAGCCATTTCTCCAGTCAATTAGCCACTGATAATCCTAATTATGACCCTTAGGTGTGATAAGACAATGAGATGCCTACCGAATTACTAAGAAGTGTTCATTTTAGCTACTCTGTATGGGGGTTCGAGTGTTTCACTGCTTTCTCATTCCTTGAAAATTGGTCACCTGTATATATGATATATACATAAGACTAAATTTTAAGTAATGGTAGTATTTCTTTAGAAGAAAGCCCTGTTCTTAGTGCCAAAGAAACAAGATTATGGTCTATATGAATTTTCCTCTAGATTTCTGTTTGATGTCCATGGTCTTAACCTATTTCCTCATTAGCCCTAGGTCGTTATTTGAGACAAAAAAATGCCAAGCATTTGTATGATGTTTTGTTATGAACCAATGCTTTCACTGTCAGATACATTGTCCAATTTATTAGATAAGCCTCAGGGAGCTTAGGTGGTTTGCTCAAAGCCACATGGCTAATAATAAGTGGTAGAGAGGAAACCCAGTTCCATCTGTCCACGTCAAGAACATTGTCCATCAGTCCACGGCCATCTCAGAAACCCATCTCCCAGAATTTGCATCAGAAGGTCTCAGCTGACCATGGGCCTCTCCACTTGTAAGCCCATCTGGTGGAGTTTCTTTTGAGAGCTCATCAATGGCGCTAATAACAACCAACAAATCAGAGATTCAGGAAATTTGTCGTAATCCTGATTATTGGTGAAAGGGGATAATGTCCCCAGTATTAGATTGCCCTTCATCCCCTGAAGAGGTGCATGGGATGCATCATTTTGTAGAGAGATGACTTTATTTATCCAACAGTACAACCAAGATTGATAGGGCAGGATCCTTCGTTAACTTTCTTTCTTTTTTTCTTTCTTTTTTTAACCATAGTGAGAATAGTCAGCTTTCAAAGGATGTATAGGTGTGGGCATTTTCCATTTACCTTGGACACAAAACAGATTTTCTGCCTTTGATGAGAAGAACAGGCAGTACCCCATTCTAAAGAGAGAGTGTGAAATAAGAGAGAGATCTGAAATAAAGTCCCTGCTTCCCTACCCCCATTCTAATCAGAAACCTGTGTCTCAACAAGCCACACTGGTATTAATAAGTGACATAGCGAAGGCACTGCCTTGAGCATGCGTAATGAAAAGTGGCGTGAGAGAAGGCGAGGGACATCTCTAAGGACGAAGGGCCTTTACCATTAGTAATTATCTGGAAGGAACAGACAGTGGCTGGGCTGGAGTAAGAGAAATAGAAATCTAAAACATTAGGGCAGGCCTCGGCCGCTCGTGAGATGTTGCTGGGATGCTGAATGCATATCTCCAAGCAGAATGAAGCTGGTAACAAAGCCGTCCTGCACTCATCCAGTCCGGAACATTCAAGAGAAATGGCTCCCGTATTTAGTAAGCCACTTATAATTATTTCTGACACATCAAATATATCGAGGGTAGAGAGAATAGTAGAAGATTGGGGGGAACATTTTTTAATGCGATGTCAGTCTTCAAAGAATTGAACAAGTGGCCCCAGAAATGATCGTTTCTTTAAGTATGACACTGCCACTTAATAAACCAGCAGAGAAAATATTGAAAGGAATTCTGTCAACATTCTGGGACTAGTGTAATTTTGAACAATCAAGCATAATGGCAAGATCAAGCTTGGTGTCAGGCTGTATGACTCGTAATTCTGTGAAATTATAAAACTTGTGAACAAAAGGAAATGAGAAATATGTAACGGTGGAATGGAGGTAAAGATTCGGGAAGCATGAGATTCCAGTTCTGTCCCCTCTGACCTTACCAATATGCAAATTGGTTCATTATGTCAAAACAGCAGAGGTGAAACAATCAAGGTTTCCTAAGAAAAGAATTTGCAGTTTTACCACAGAAAAAGAGAAGTTTTGCATTTGGAATGTCTGAGAGCATCTGAAGTGTTGTCTCATTAAAATTTATGATCAGAATTAATTCACATTCATTTTGTTAAGAACCAAATCACCTGGGTTGAATTTGTGCAGGGGCTTCAAAAAGATAATGAGAAATGACAGCAGGTCTGCAGAGTGGCCAGTGAGGACCACTCATAAATCTGATCTTTTTCTTTTGTTAACTTTCCATTTGGTGTTTGGAGATTATTTGGTGTTGGGGAATCAACATCATTTGTTGGCACTTGTATTTGATACAAAATAAGTAGAATTCTTTTAAAAATCACTCAGGTTAAAGGATTTAAACAGCCTTAAATAAGACCCCAATATGTGGCAATAAAAAATAAGGCCGCCACAAGAAAGGAAGAATTTTGCTCGTGAAGGATAATTTTGTGCCTGGTACTGTGCTCATCTGACTTAACGATGCTTGCAGATAGAAAGCCCGAGCATGGAGTACCTTTCCCACAAAATTGCTGAAATGGTCTATTTCCTTTGCTTTGGATGGCTCGTCATCTCAAGTAAGAAACCAGATGGTGCTGTTTGGCTCCTCATTGTCCCCTATTCTCCACATCATCTTGGTGGCAGAGTGCAAAGGAGAGGATCTCCTCTTCGTGCCCCTATTGTCTGTATAGATCTTTCCCAGTGGAGGGTGCGGCATCTCTTGCCAATAGAAGTCCTTGTGTGTTTCCTGGCCTCTCCATTTCCCTTCTAAAGACTGAGTTGCTATCAGGAAATTCACTTCTTCTCTAACACTTTGACCACCTTCTACCTCCATGAGTTCTAATCCTAGAATTGTCCCTCACTTGATGATACTTTAGGCAGGTGAATATGCTTATCTAGAAAACCGGAGGCTAATTATTGCTAAAACCTCATTTCAGAATGAAAGTTGGCTGGCCTGGGTAGTTTATGAGTCCATGCCTTATGAATGTTGATGGCAGGAAGCTTTCATGGGCACAGATGTAGGATTAAAAATGGAGATTGTGTATGCTTTCTTTCACTATTCTGTTTTCTGTCTACTTTCTTTATGCCAGATGAGGCTGCACAGTGACCTCTTTATTCAAAAATTTACTTCTTGACTAGGGTGCTACCTTATACACCCAAACTTCCTTCTCCTCTGGATCGCCAAGGAATAGGCCATCTCTGAGGCACTGGGGAATGAGGCACTGTCCTCACCACTAGCCCCTTGGGGACCAAAAAGTGGTTCCCAAGTCCCATGGCACCTGAACCACAAAAAGGCAGTCCTGTGCATCCTAGGAATATCCAAGCAAAAGTGTCAGTTTTACCCAGAATAGCTTCTCCATGGTTCTCCTGCTGGGTCTCTGGGCTTCTCATTCTCTCTCTCTCTCTCTCTCTCTCTCTCTCTGGTGATGGTGTCCATTTTAGAACCAAAAGGAAGAAAGGTTTCAATCTGTTCCTTTTTCTTTGTATAACACTTACCGAATAGTTCAGTGCAAGCATGCACTCAACGAGTCCTTTTCCTCTAGCACTTGCATTACCCTCTCTTTGCAGTGGAAATTTCTATCTCGGGTTCCTAAGCAGCCATTTCTAAATCACCCATGTGGCCTCAAAGAATTTGGGATGTAAGCATAAGCCTAAGCCTTTAGAATATAGATAAGGGAAAAGAGCAAAGAAAGAAACAGACAAGCTGAAGGCCTGGACAGTTTTACTACTGTTGAATTGCACAATTGTTAAAATCGCATCCCCACTGTCCAGGTCAATTTCATGAAAGTTAACTCTGGGCAAAAATCTGGATTGTGTATAAAAAACAAGCAAGCAGTCCTTTTAAGTTACTTAAAACCTTACCATATAGAAAAATCTACTCCTGGCTCTTGAGGTAGATGTCTGACAACACTGTAAGCTCTGATGACTTTTTAAGTAGTTCTGTCATATTCTGTGATTTTCCTGTGCTCTTGCAAAATAAAGGGGAATGAAATTATTTGTGGAGATCTGTCACAGTGACTTTTTAAAGCCAAATTGTCCCTGGGCTGAAAGGATTTCCTGTGACTACAACCGATTTTCCTAAAATCCGCATTAATACTTTCACACCCAAATGAAAAAAACTTGATTGTTAGTGCTTAGTGGCAGCTGAAAGCTAGGCTTAGTTGCAACGACAAACTAAATGTCATAATAGCAACAACATGTATTTATTGAGGGCTTGCTATGCGCCGTGCCCTGGGGTGAATTATTTTACATGGATTAGTTTATTTAATCCTTACGACCCTAAGCAATAATACTATTTTTATTCCCAGTTTATAGATGAGGACACTAAGTCATAGAGAGAAAAAACAACATGGGCAGCTTCTAAAAGGTAGCACCAGGACCTGACCTCAGGAGGCCCAATTTCATGAGGCGACAATTAGGTTCGTGCTCTACTCAGCAGCCTTATTTAATTTTCAGTTTTTATCCGTGCATTTTCTTCCTTATTTGATATCCTCCACAGTCAGTAAGCATCTTCCAGGATTTAAGTTTTAAAGGAGTAAATGGTACCCTGAAGTGATGACCAGCGAGAAGCAATTTTGCTTCTGAAGACATCCAGCTTATTCTGAGAGGAGGAGATGCTGGCTCAATATGGAAGAAAATGCCTACGAGGAAGGAGCAGAAAAATGAGCCAAGGGGCCCGAACAGTTCACAGAGTAAAGCTTTTATTTCCAGGCAAATTAATTCGCCTTCTATAGGAAAGAAAACACCAATTTAAAGGAATCACCTTTGGATATCAATCTCTGTCCATAATGACAGCAGTATGGTTAGCATGGCAGGACAAGGAGAGAGGCCAAGTAAAACCATGGACTCCAGAGCCAAACTGGATTCAAATCCTAGCCACCACTTCCTACCTATGTGACCCAAGGCAAGTTCCTCGTTGCCTCTTGGACTGTTTTCTTATCTGTACTTGCCTTACAGGGTTGTCATGGGGATTCAGTGAGACCACGTATATAAGGCATGTAGAAGCATGCCTAGCACACAGTAAGCACCATAAGGACGTTTGCTTTATGTCGTCCTCATGAGGTGCTCAAACATTGTGTGACCAAGACATCGACAGTGGTTTTATATTTAGACATTCTTCGGGCTTCTGTATAGGAAAAGGAGATCCTGGATTCAATTTCTTTTAGACGGGCTTGGCTAAATAAAGCGATTCTTAGATCACCTAGATTTATTTTAATTTTAAAATTTGAATGGTCATTTTTAAGTTGATCAACTAACCTGTTGCCATGACGCAGTCTGAAAGTGGAATTTTGCTCCCAGTAAAAAAGGCTTTGGCATATAGATTAAAAGATGATCAACCAGAAACAAACTGACTGACCAGGATCTTGAAAATCAGAAAATGGGGGTAGCAAAAAATGGGAGATCATCCTGCCTACAAAGACCCAGGATTAGGGAAACTGGGGTTTGGACTTTGCCGTAGCAAATTTACTTTGAGGTGATATTGGTAAGAGTAAAGTAGAGTTCATAGATCACAATTTGGATAGACTCGTGCACATTTAAATCTCCCCCTGCCCCTACCCACCCCCCCCACCCCACCCCCCACCCCCGCTTTCTTCAAAGAGTTGCAGTGGGTGGTCTGTGACAGCCTTTGAAGGCTTCAAGGGGGGTGAGAGAGGCTTCATTCCTTCAAGCATTTGGGTCCAGCTCTGCTAGTTCACCCGTGGGGGAGCCTGGCAAAATTCCAAAGGTGATTAGCATTGGATCTATTATTGCACAGGGTGGAGTGTGTTTGGGTGGATGGAGAGGGAAACCTATAATTTCATAGCTGTTAATAGAACATTTCTGCTAAATCTCTTTTTATTCTAAAAATTGGTGAAAAGATCTCAACATTCAAGATGATAGGAGGGCACTGAAGTGTCCCGAGAATAGAATGCACCCACAGTTGTTACTAAATCTCAGTGGTGCAGGTTGGAAGAGTATAAAATATTTCCTGCAAAATATCAATTACCATTTTGACCCATTTTTCTGGAAGATCTAAATCAACTTTTTAATTACTTGAAGTCTAAAAATGTTTCCCCACAAATACAAAATCAAAGGTGAAAACTTAACCTAGACCCCTTAGGAAAATGTATTGCATTTTAAAATCATGCCACCGCTGTCTTGTTTGGAAAGAATACAGCTTGGGTCAAACTAAACATTGAGTCATCAACTATTTCAATGCCCATCTTCATAATGCCTAAGAAGTAGAAGCATTCTTATTTTTTAAAAGGTTCTTTGAGTTATATGCTGAATGACTACCATGTAAATAAATTAGAACAACAATCATGCCGTGCTTTGTTTGTCATCACGGGTCATTTTCATCAAATGCTTAGTAATTTCATTGCACTTGTGTAATTAGGTGAAGAAGCTCCACCTGAGCGTCCATGGGTCAGCTATGTAGACTCTAGCTGCCAAAGGCGCTTCTCCTTCTGAACAGAGCGCTTTGCTCAGCCAGTGTAGACATGGCCTGATAAACAATGGAACTTCTCCCTTGAGCTGGAGTTTGGATTGATCTAATTCCTTAACTCAAAAATGTGCACAGGTTTGATGAGTGTTTAAATGCCTGCATTTTAGTAAAACAGGAGCTTAAATTGACAGTAATGTGAGGAATAGCATAATTTATAATGAACTTGAAAGGCAGTAGGACTCACTGCTGCTCAAGCTAATCAAGGGACTATCAAATCAAGGTTTTAACATGAGCTTAAATATATGTGGCAGGAAGGTTGTTCTCGCGGGCTTCTGTCTGTCAGATCTTAACACTCAGCCTGTCAGAGTGCAACATGGCCGTGTCACTTTTAACCAAGATGTCACATATATTGTGAGAAACAACCTGCTTTGTGTTTTCTTCTGTAGGATTTTACTGGGAAGAGCAAATGTAAAAGGAATTTTTTTTTAACACTGCATTTTTATTTTGCAGATTCTCAGGCTGATGGAGTGAGTGACGGAGTGGGTTGCCAACTATAGTGACTCCACTCAGCGTGCGGGATGGCTGCGGGGAATATATTCAGACATGCCCAGAGAAGCCTGCCCAGGGGGAAACACATACCTTTGAGGTTTAAATCAGGTGTGTGAAGAATGCTGGAAACATGACTTCTTGGATTGGATTTTGTTTTGTTTTGGTTTGGCTTTTGCGTTTATGCGTTTCAAGGAAAGTAGAAGGTTGGTGGCTTTTGGCTCTTCTTCCAACTCTTTTCGTGCCATAAAATACACCCCAAAGTTTAACATACTCTTTCTCCTAGGGTTTGATCTGCTGTACTCCGCTGCTTGAAAGGGTCATCCTCTATTTTGTCAAAACTTTAGGTCTTAAAGGCATGATGTGGTTTTTCATAAGCAAAAGGGGTGTTGATTTGGGAGATATTTTTAAATTGGGGATTGAAGTTTACCGATTTGTCTTTTACCATTTGTCTATTTCCTTAGAAGAAAAATAAGCGCTATTTGTAATCCACGAGTTAGCTACAACATACCTGAGAAATCAGATTCAAATTATCTTTAAAAGTATGTGTTCACGTTATCTTTAAAAAGTTGTTAAATGGCTCAGAAATATCAAGCAAATGTAACATTTTTTAGAAAATACAACCCACGTTTTCTTGCAGGATGAATTTGCGCTTAATAGCCTCTGTTTAATTCACTCAGAAACTACACGATTCTTGTTGCTATATTTTGTTAGAAAGGAAGGAGAGGCTGTTTCTACAGGTGTCATAGAAAAATCAATACTGAGCCACGGATTATTGGATCCCATAGAACCATGGAGACTTGGCAGTGAAATTCTTCCAAAGGTGAGTAGGGGCATTGATTTTCCTTCTCATGCCTGAAGAAATATGACACAAGGAACGGAGGCTAAATTTAGATTGGAAACAAGTCTGATCTGAAACTATGCCTTTAAAAAAGTTAGTGACAATTTTTTTCCTCAAAAAAAAAAAAAATGAGGAAATGGAATGAGAAATTGAGCTTATAAGATTTTTCTCATATATTTTTCTTAGCTTTACTTTTTTTCTTTATTCCTTTGAATAAAGGAATATTTTTTGAAATACAATCTGACTATTGAAAACTTTTGAAAACAATCTATTTAACCAACATTTTACCTGTAATTAAAATACAGTGATTTCCTTGTACAATATAAAACAGCCTCGCTCTTAAACCCGTAAGCAGGCGTGCAGTAGTCCTTCAGCTTCTAAGAAAAAGCCTATTATTTACACAGTCTTACTTAAAAATATGGGCTCATTGCTAATCTTCCTTATTTGAACTGTGTATTTTTCCAGCTAATTTGTGCTATAATTTTTAGACACTTACTTGCTTACTTGTTTACTTATTTCACAGTTTCTCCTAGATTTCGAAAAGTTGAAAAGCTATACATAACACATTGGTTGTTTTACAGCATTGCTTAGCATTCCATCCATGCAGGCAGACGGTGTTCCTAGGTTTGGAAGTATAAATCCCAGGGGAAGTGAGCTGAAGAACATTTCATGCATCACTCATCCTATTATGAGCCCTGTGCTGTTCCATCTCTCTACAAGGTAAGAGATTTATTGTGAGCTGGCTTCCGCCAGTAGAAAATGACATATGCTAATGTCATGCTTCCAAGTGTATGTTTTTGGAACTCATAATGGCGAGTCTAGCAATTATTTTATAAGCTAAAGAATAATTGGAAAATTTAGGTTACTCATATACTCTTTATTATGCTCATTTATCCCCAGGTAGCATTTGGTTGCTCTATCCTGGGGCCCACATTCTGTAGTATTGTCTTTTCCTCATGTGAAGTGGGGTGGTAAATTGGTCATTTTTATAATGAATTTGAGAGAGTAGATGATCAAGGAAGGTAATTCGGGTCTTAAAGGAGAAAATTGCCAAATTACCACTTGACTACATCTGGGGGTAGATATAATTTAAATTTTAATACTTTGTGAGATCAAAAACTGATTATAAGAAAGTTAAAATATAAAATGCTAGCAAGTTCATGGTAATGTATAGAATTACCTTAATAGGAAGTGTTTCTTTCTGTTGTCCAGTAGAAAATTCTTCATTCTTTTTTTTCCTTTTCCTGAACTTTCAGACTGGCCAAAACAACAAGAAAAATTGTTTGTAGTTTGTATTCTGCCTTTGGATCACCTAATTAATAGCCTGACTCTGACTACCCAGAAAGACAAGGTTGTGTAGGAAGAACTATTAGAAGGCTGCTGCTGCTTTATTAATAAAATCGCAGGGAAAATGCGACATTCTGGATGTCCCATCAGAGAAGGTAAGAGTTTATCATGTCTCCTAAAATGAGATTACATTTGATTTTATTTAGCATTATCCCGGCCCCAAGAAAGTTTGCGATCGTCAATTTGACATAGAAATCTGTAACATAAAGCCTTATATACATTGTCTAAACTGTGACCAGTTTGAGGCACTGAAAACTAAGCTATTTAATAAGGTATTTTATTTATGTGTGAATTACATTATTGTTACTGTTTTTCTATCCTTCTCAGCTTGGAAAATTGTAACTCAGTATATCAGATGACATACTTAAATAAAAATAAATTACAAATATTATCATTCTTCTGGGGGGAAAAGGCATACTATTTTCTAACCTTTGGGGAGGTTTAACTTTTGATATGTGAATTCTTAAATGTGAACAAACTGAAGACAATGGCATACTTGGAAGTATTCTAGAGCTAAAATGGGAAATAAAGATTTCGTGGTAAGTGCCAGCCTTGTGTTTACTGTAGTAATGCCTTAACATCTGCCTCAGAAGGAAAAAAGTACAAAAGACAATGGAGATATGATGGAGGAGCTGGACATATGAAAAGTTCCAGGTGCCTGTAGATACACAAATATCTAGTCCTCTTTACTTGGTACCTGTCCTGTAATCCATCAAAGTGGCCGGGTGCTTGCTTTCTAGTTCAAAAATATTAGTGTTTTCAACATCATCGCCCATTCTGTTTATACCAAAATCCCCTTCAATACATAACGTGTATCTTATCCACGTCTGAGCAACATGACTATAGACATTCTCTCTTTGGGTTAAGCACATGGTATGACTTTTCCTAAAACGTTGCAAAGATGAATTTCCACTAGATAATTTGTAGTTTGTAAAATATCATGAAATTTTCAGGGGAAAAGTGGCAATTAATGGAAGCATAATTATCTTCAATATGAAAATAGTCTGGGATGCTAACTTTGGCAAGCACAATGTCTTTGACTCATTATCATTTTCTTTGCTTGCTTTGTTGTCATTCTTGGGTTCTTTCTGAATCCATCTCTCTTTTGTTCCCCTTCATCTTGTCTATTGTATTCCTGTTGGCAGTTAAAGAACAGAAACAGAGCAATAAGACTGCATGGCTACATTTTTCCAGTGCCACCAACTGGGAGTTAAACTGACTAACATTTTGAAAGCCCAGCCCATTTCCTTCACAGCAGGCCGGGCAGGTAAAAGCATTTCCGTAGTAAAGTACGCTCTTTGTAATTCTTTAGGTTCTTCTGGTCTAAATTTTCTTGTTTGCCAGTTGAGGGGAGAGACAAAAAGGAGATTGGGGACCAAATGCCTGGGGTATGTAATCAAATTCCCAGCAATTCCTGATTATAGGATGCAGAAATTTCACTTACGAGGATTAACTATGGTGGATTTTGTCCACCCAAATGGGTGTCCCCCTCTATACAGTATGTTATTGGGCTGCTTCCTACCACTGCCTAAATACGATGCAGTGGGAGAATTCCAAATAGCTTTAATAGTGACTCCTGGGTTAGCAAAAACTAAATGTGCAGGGTGAAAATCCCCATAAAACATAGGTCTATGTGAAGTTGTCAAAGGGTTCGTGTTGCGTGTTATTGTTTGCTTCTAGAGGAGCAAGAACTTGAGAATTGATTTTACTTTGTTCTGTTAATTTGATTACTATTTCCTAAGTGGTACGTACACACCTCCTCAAATATTTTATGAAGCACGCTTGACCAAGCAGATATCCTAAAGCACATCACTGGATTGATCCTTGACCTTTTGACCTGTCGCTCTGCCGCATCGGTAGCCTTTTTCTCATGTGCTCACAGATGAGAGCTTAGGGAGCTGACAGAGTGAGGAGAGGCATCCGCCTTCTGTCTAAGCGGCAGCGGACTGGAGTTGTCTCGTTGGAGGGGATTTCCTTGCGCGTGGTGAAATTGGGATGAATATTATCAATTTGCATTTGTACTGAATATATGCTTAAGGAAGCTGTAGAGCACTATACAAGAGTGGTCTAGGAGGGATGAACGCCATGTACATGTAAGGTGGGAAGACTCAAGTTCTGAGATGTGTTAGATTATTGTGATACTGTCATAGCTCATTTTATGAATAAATCGGCATGCTCCCCAGCTGGTGCCCACGTGCCTTATATTGAACTAAATCTTACAGAGTTAGAGCCTGTATGTGCACCATCTTACCATGGAGGAGAACCCTGGTTTGTTTTATGTTCTATGACTGTCCTGTGGATATTTCTTATCAGAAGTTAATAAAAGGTACAGAGGAAAAATTAAATAACTTTATCATTGAAATTTTAGAAAAAAAAACAAAAACAGAAAAAGAATGATGAAAGGCCATGGATGCCTGCACCATGACCGTACCTGGAATCTTTTCAAGAGTATGAGGTCCCTTTGAGTTTAGCAGTTAGACAAATTCTTTAGCCAATTTGGCTTCACCTTGACAAAGTTTCCTATTTATAAATGTCTCTTGGGGTCCATGAGGAATCTCAGATACTAATTTATTTTGTAAAGAAGTGTTCAGGACCAGTAAGTTCAACATATTTCAAAGTTACCATGTACTTTCCTTGACGAAAGTGACGGTGCCATGGATATGGCCATAGCCTTCCAGGCACTCAAAACAACTAACCTCCACTGCACTTTGGGGCACTAAATGGCCTTCTGGATGTCCAATAGCATGAGGTCTCACGTTTGTTTACTTGGTGCGTTCTGGTTTCCAAACTCTTTCCCAGGATAGTCATGGTAGGGGGCAAAGGGAAAAAGGGTAGGGGATAATGTGTGTGTGTGTGTTTCTTTTCTAATTTGTAAAATGGAAA
Organism: Ursus arctos; assembly: GCF_023065955.2. NCBI lineage: Eukaryota > Metazoa > Chordata > Mammalia > Carnivora > Ursidae > Ursus > Ursus arctos. The sequence continues at coordinate 16,787,814 of NW_026622886.1, read as the reverse complement.
AATGCTGGAGAATAAAATGCCCTTCTTTTGTTTATCATTCAAATAATTGCATGAGATGTGAATCATAGTGTAATGGTCCTGGTGAGGGATGAGGGAAGGAGGTGGTTACCCTTCAGCAACTATGGTTCTCAGGGGCCTACTGTACTATCTTAATAAGCTAAAAGGAAAGACGTACCATTTCCCTCTAACACACATAAAGATAGCAGTTCTTTTAAGTGGAATCATTTTTAAATGTGAACGGCAGTGGTCCGTGGTCCGGGTTAAATACGTGCACACGCATATTTCCATGCATATACTTCTTGTACGCGGTTTTTGGCCAAGTGATAAAAATGGTGGAGGGGAAACCACAAGGACTCCCTAAGAGTCTGGGGGTGTGGGTGTTACCCTAAACAGACATCAAAGCAAGTCCATTTTTAGTTTGAAGGAATTCACTCACATTTTACATTGTTTCATTATATATCATGATTGTTTTATTAAAGAAAAGTTGTAATTTGCATACTGTTGAGTACATCTGATATTTGGGATGAGTGAGCCATGTTTGTCCTTTGGTGATTCTTTCAAAGAACATTTATTGAGCTCCTGCTATGTGCCAGGTACTGTTTCACCCCTCCCCCCCAACACTGCCGCATACCCCAGACACTCCTAGTCAAGTCTGAGAAGCACAGAATATTGATACACAGGGGTGTGAAACAGATGAACTGGCAATAGATACATGAATTGTAAATTACCGTAACTCCCTGATACTAGGCACACTTTTGCATCGAGGGATTTTAGATGATCGTTGTCAGAATTTAGCAGAAAGCCCCATCAAATCTGTAAATTTTTGTTGAACTTTAAGCAATTCCTTCATGCTTGAGAAGGTTACCTTTCTACCTTCTGTTTTTCAGAGACGTAGAAAGTTCTTCATTTCCCATTTCTACTTTGGCACGTTCTCTCTACCTAAAGATTCAACCCCCCTTCCATGTTCACTCTTGCCCTCCTTGTTTCCCATCTTTTCTGAAGATAAACTGCTGCATTTTTTCCTTGTTTGTCTAATTTTTGCGTACTTGGTCTGTGTTAAACCAGGAGATTAAAGACTCAGCGGATGGGGGCGCTGACTTCTCTGCTGCAGGGTCTGCAGCATTGATTCATGCGTGTGTGTGTCTGCGTCATACCACGAAAACGTTGCAGCTTAAGTTTAGCGCGTAAACGTAGCAGTTAACCTGGAATTGGATTGACTGGTTTGAATTCTTGCTGTACTGCTTACTCGTTGGATCAACAGTTTCTAACCTTGCTTCTTCAGCTATAAAATGAGGAAAGTAATCAGACCCATCCCCATTGGGTTGCTGTAAAGATTACATGGACTAATGAGCATAAAGCACAGTGCTTGGCGTATGGTAGGAGGTCAATCAACGTTAGCAGTGATCTTTAGTATTCCTCTTACTTATTGCATGTCTGTGCAGATAGACACATACCCCATATGCACAATTTTCCTATGTGCTACATTAGTCCAAGAATGATGGCTAATCTTAGACAACATCGTGAAAAGGCAGTATCTGCCTTCAGCGCTGCCAGCTTTGATTGAGAAGGTACATTCTGTCCTTATTCCCTTTGAATGCCCAGCGCCCTGCCTCCCTTCTTCCCTTTACTGGTAAAACCTCCTTCGAGCAAGGACCTGAAATTTATACACACAAAGGTCTAGATGATGGAGAACATTTGAGGTGTTGCCCTTGTAAAGGTCACTAACCTCTTATCAAAGATCAAATACTGAGCTGATGAGATTGCAGGCAGCCAGCAGCAGCTGGAGAAATTTATTTGACAGTGTGATCTCTCCCTTGCCTTCTGGAGATCTCCCCAGAGTGGGAATGGTTAACTGGGCCAAGGGGTGAGGTTAGTTCTGCCACTGAAGGTGCCTGCTGGGGCTCCCGTGGGGGTTGTCTGACATCCTCAAAGGCTGCCTCTCTAAGCCTGGGGCCACTCAAAAGTGTCTGTCAGCTTTTCCTTTTTTTTTTTTTTTTCTTTTCAATTGTGACTCTGGGCTTTGAATCTAGTTATGCTTTAGACCACAAGCTGAAGTCCTTTGAGCATTTTTCCTAATACTCTTCTTTATTTTCAGATATACGTCCATTCTTCTCTGTGTACCCCCCATCCATATAGTCTTTCTCGGTTGCCCGTTGTATTTCTTCCACAAAGGCCTGTATTCATGATTTAAAGTTGTTCGCACACCAAACTGTTATGCTGAGGTGTTCTCCTAGGATATTCTTTATATATATAACACTCCACTTCACCAGCCTCTCCATGCACCTATTTAAGAGTTCGAAGGGCCGAGTTCAGGTGTAAAGTATGTCTTCACCAGCAGGGTATGCTTGGAAGACCGTTGAATTTCTCAGCCTCAGTTTGTCAGTGAAGTGGGAATAAAAGGGTCTGCCACAGGGTTGGCGGAATCAAATCAGAGTGTTCTCTAAAGTCAAACGTAGTGTAGAAGCTTTTTCGTCTTCTTTTTTACGCATCGTAACTACCTCCTCAAGCAATTTTTTTAGTAGAGGGCATGCAGGGACATATTATGTTTAGTAATTTGTGAAAGAAGAGATCAAATGACCTCTCTTTGACATGTTCTCTCATTACCTGAAATCGCTCCTTCTGTGCCTTCTTCTCTCACTGTCTGTTGCCTTCTGTCAGCGAATCAGAGATGACCCAGAGGAGAGTGTTCTCAATGAAAATATAAGAAGAGAAATGTCCACTGGTAAACAAGGGCCCCCCACTGATGGGCTAGATCCACAAACCACTTCTCAAAGGATCTAGATCATTCTGTAGGTATCTGTATGTGGCATGGTCAGACTGCCATGCCCTCGGGTCACTCAGAATTTGGACTATGGCCATGGGAGACATTAACATTTTCAGAATCTTCTACACAAGTGAGAAATAAATAAAAGCTAGTATTTATTGAATAGCTACTATATGCAAGACACTTTCAATAATAATAACAGCTAACTCTGGATTTTTGCTAGACACCAAATAGGCACTGAGTTGCAGACCTTGTCCAATTATCTAATCCTTACAACAACTTTGCAGCAGTGGTATGTGTCCATTTTACAGTTGAGGAAACAGAGCTCTCTGGCACCCAACTATTGTTTTCTAGATTTCCCCAGGGACCCTGCGGTAGAGATAGCATTAGGCGCGTTTTGCACATGCTCCAGGCCAGCCTGAGCCTGCCTGCGGTGCCACACTGCCACCCTGAGTGCTCTCATTCTCAAAAATGACCTTTTTTCTCCCCTCTTAATTTACCATCTGTTGGGGGGTGATATTTTCATAAAATATAATAAAAATGAATTACTGGAAAAATAAAATTAAAAGAGACATGCAAAACACAAACTCATTTATTTTTATATTCAACAAACATGAAATTATCCAGGTTGAAACTAAAATTAAAAGTCGCATCCCCCGTTATGTGTTTTTTTAATCTCACCAGAGTTCAACAGTATATCTTAAAAATATACCCTCGCAAACTGAATTAATTTTGTACGGGATATATCTGTTACTGGAAGGCCTATCATCTCACAGCCTATAGAACCAAGAAATGTAGGCCACTATAAATTAGTTTATTTGATAATGGAGATACCACTGTGTTACAGGTATATCACTCTCTCTCCAGGGGACAGGCTCATTGTTGGGTTAATAATATTCCCGCCTGCCGCATCCAAGTGGGTTAGAGAAATGAAAAGAAGCATGATAACACAAAGCCGGCAAAGCAAACTGGTTAGTTCCCCCAGTAGCTAGAGCTCTTCTGGGCAGAGCAAGGTAGCTGAGTGGCTTCCCCTTTTCAGCATTCCTGAAAACAAATTTTAAAAAAGAATGGCCGTGAAAAACAGCAAATGCGTGTTTCCCAAGGGAGAACAGGATCGATATAGCAGGTGCCTATCTCCATATCCATCTGTAGAAGTGTCTGCAGGAAATAGATGAGAGAAAAAAGCTTAATAAACAGAAAATGTCAGAGTTGCTATTTTTGATTTGTATTTAGCAACATCATGTCTCAGATTTCAAGACAAACCTGTTTTTGCCGGATTCCTGGCCCAGCCCTCCAAGCAGATCCCTACTGTTTGGAATGCTGCATCTACATGGCGTAAGTGTTGGTTATGGTTAATCTTAGAGGATCTTTTTGCAGAAATCATCATGTTACCAGCATTAATAGTTTGTCCATATAGAACTTTCTCTCCATTCAGTGAAGGTAAAAACGACTGCAGAAAATACAGAGGATTCTTGTTTGCCCTTATAATGGAGCCCTTTGCTGACCATTACACTGGTGATCTTAGTCCCCTGAAATTCAAATGGAGCTCCATTCTTGTTCTTAAGCAGTGCCCTGACTCCGCATCTAATACATTATTCAAATTTAATATAATCATTTATACATTGATCATTCATTTATGGAGTACCCATTAAGTGCCAGGTCTTGAGATTGCTAGATCTGAGAGAAACAATTGTGGCAGCTTGGTTCTACCTTGGAAGAGTTTCCAGCCTGGTTAGGGAGGCACAGGATACAGAAATAGATTTAGAACATTGCAGCACTTGCCATAACAAAGAAACGATTGGCCTATCAATGTAGAGAAAGTGACAAACTCAAGCTATGGAATCAGAAAACGCTTCACAAAATAGGTGGCTTACAGCATAGAGCTGGAAAAAGAAATAAGAGTTTAAAATTTAGTAATGGTGGGGCACCTGGCTGGCTCAGTCAGTGGAGCATGTGACTCTTGATCTCAGGGTTGTGAGTTCAACTCCCACACTGGGCATGGAGCCTACTTTAAAAAAAATTTAGTAACAGTAAATACATTTTTGTACAGTGTGGTTTTCCTTGAACTCTATTCATTCATGACCTGTGTTCTGGGGACTCTTACTTGATGGAACTGTCTTTATGGAATATTTCATATTGTTTCTCTGCTTCTCCACATCACATTTCTTGTGTTTGGACAATAACTAAAAGTTAGAGTGCTTAAAAGCAAAATTTTATTCATGTTCGCAATGTCTCCCTACTGTCTTTGCCATACTGCCAACAGCTTCCTTCTTGTTTCACAAACTCAGCATTTTTCATGATGTTTTATTTCCCTCTTTCCCTATGATAAAATTCATCAGTAGTTAATGAGCTCCTAACTATTAAATAGGACTTTAGCCTTGCCTCAAGGATCTATGGGACAAGGCATCCCTAAGATAGCTTTGATTTTTTAAAAGAACTAAGCTATGCTACTCAATTTTAGCTATGGGAGCCTTGACAAAATGGGGGTTTTTGTTTTAGAAAATGAAAGTAAGTAAGTAATCTGCAGGGAGATTAAAAGATGTTCTTTTTTTAAAAAATATATTTATTTATTTGAGAGAGAGAGCACAAGCAAGTGTGGAAGGGCAGAGGGAGAGGGAGAAGCAGACTCACTGCTGAGCAGGGAGCCCAATGTGGTACTTCATCCCAGGACCCTGGGATCATGACCTGAGCTAAAGGCAGACACTTAACCAACTGAGCCACCCAGGCACCCCTAGAAGATGTTTAAAAACACCTTTTTCTCCTTCTTCTTCTTCTTCTTCTTCTTCTTCTTCTTCTTCTTCTTCTGTCTTCTTTCCTCTTCATTTTTTTTAGAATTCCAGGGAAAAAGAATGATACTTATAAAAAAAAAACACTTTAAAGATTAAAGATTGTAACCATGCATTGCTAACTGGCAAACTAGATATGGCCAAAAAAGAGAAAAGACAATATTGAACAGCAGGAAAAAATTGCCCAAGTGAGCCAGATAGGCTGCCTGACCACGTTTAGTTGCAAACTAAATACTGGGTGAGGCCACACAGAATTTAAGGGTCATTGGCAAGGAGTGCCACCACTATAGTCAATATCAGCTAAAGGATGATGGTAGCATACCCCCATATACAACAAGAAAGTGACAAGAGTAAATCCCAGTATCTTATTTTTGTACAAACATACATTCTATCCCCCTCCAGAATCCTGCAGCTCTGATATGAATAGAGACATCTGAACATCCAAAGAAGTTGATAGTAAGTGCTCAATAAATATCAGTTGCTGTTCATTTAAGATAGACTGACACAATTAAAACACTATTTTAAAAACCAAAACCAAAACCTTGACACCGCGCCTTCACATGTACCCGCACGGTTCTTCTAGGGACTGGAGACACTGCAGAAAATGAGAAACACTAATTCCCAATCCTGTAGCACTTATGGCTCAGACAGGGACACAGATAATCATCTAGTGTTAAGCATGTGACAACAGGGTAAGTAGAGGGCACAATGGATGTAACTAACTAGGAGAGAGGTAGCCAGGTCGTGGGATATGGCTGGGAGGTTTCCTCAGAAAGTGATGTTTCAGGTGGGAACTGGAGGATCCACTGAAGCTAGCCAGCAGTGAATAGAGGCTGAGATTGGGCAGAGTTTGGAATCCAAGGATAGGATGGAGTGGGAAAAAATGTTGAGCAAATGTGAAAGATAAGGTTGGATGTCATAATAACATAGACTTGTTGGCTAAAACCCAAGATAAAAGAATTGGAGTATAGCCCTGGGAGCTCACAGGAGTGGGAAGACCAATTACCAGGGGACAAAAGACCTGAGACCTGGTGCCAACCCATACACTTGCCACGGGTCAGCTTACATGTGTCTCTTTATCTGTTACAGTTTCCTTTCTTTCATCTGTAAAATGGTGGAAATGATATATACCTTGCCTCCCTCATAGGGTGATGTGTGGATTGTATTAGGAAAGTTCTTTGTAAGCAATAAACCATAAATGAAGATAGATTTGTTTATTGGTAATTTACATGGCTAGGGAACCCATTGGGGAAAAGTATCTCAAAATATAAATCCATTTTGGAAGATCTAGATCCAAGATTGGGAACTCAAATGAGCCACGCAAAGTCACAGTAAAATTGAAGGGGCCTCAAACAGAGCAATGATAGAGAAGAGTGGGGACTCTGTCTGGCAAACTGGAGAAAGCATGTCCTGTCCAAAAATGAAAATAATGTATTGTTATATAAGAGAACAGATCTAGCCATGCCAGGTCTTCTAATTTTAACTTCTAAGTTTTTAAAGACCTTCTAATTTTAAATCTATAAATTCAAATGTTTATGCGAAACCTAGTTGGCGACTAGTTCAAATATTCAACAATGCTATTTTGTGGGTCAGTGTGAATCAGTGTCGCCCTCCACACACGCCCCGAAGAGCTGTGAATTCTGACCCGGGGACTGTGATGTCAGGTTCAGATGAATAACAGAGAGTGAATACATCCCCAGTCATTTGAAATAATCAATGCCATATAAGCGAGCCACATTCTCTGGTGCGCAAAGATAGGATACTAGGCTGGACTCTGCATGATGTCCGTGGAGGTCTCCATGGTCCTTGTCATGGACTGCTAAGATGTTTTGCTTCCTCTTTCATCTTCTTGTCCCTTCTGTAAAACCCACGGCAGCCCTCGGAGTCCTGCCTGCTGACTTCTGTACTGCATATGCCACTCCCTTGCCCAGGAACTTCAAGTGGTGGCTCCCGTCACATACATCCAATGCAAAGTGGATCTTCGCCTACCTTCTCCAGCTTCGTCTTCTCTTCACTCACCCCACCTAATTCCTTCTTTCTGTTCTACTCCTTGTTCTCTACATCTTACTAAAAGCCAGCTCCGTGCTTTTTTCCATGCACATCGAGCCTTCTGAATCCACCTTACTGGCTGTCCGCTCTCGGCGTTCTTTAAAACCGCAACTACGCAGTTGCAGAGCTTACAGGCTTTTTGCATGGGCTTACGGAAATTGTCTTAATCTGAGCAAAAAATGTGGGTCTTGTTAATCGTTTATTACTATGGCTCTGTCTTATTAAACTATGTTAAATCTCAAGCCAACTGAAAGATGTAAATACCTGATTAAGAATGCAAAGGCACACACTTTAATGACTAGGTTTAATCCAAACTTTAATGACTGCATTTCCTAAAATACACTTCTTATTTTATCTCCACATTTTCATCATAATATTAAAATATCATCCTAAAAGTATTATTAGCACAATAACCTGCGTGTGTAATGGGTGTGATACCATAAAACCTGAGCTTTTATCTTTGGCTTTTGTATTACCAATAAAGGAGGACTCGGAGTATCGCATTCCTTTTTAGAACCATGACGAGAAAAGTTCTTAGAAAAAATTACATACATTAAAATGGGTCGCTTATATTTGTTTTCATATTTTCACTGTATCTTGGATATCCTAATACATATGGTTTCAGACTTCAATTTGTTTTATATCCAGGATATGAGGATAAGGAAAATGGGTGATTTCTTTTTACTTCTTGCTCTACTGAGTTCTACTGTTTGGAAATGGACTAAATGACCCTTAGACTTGTTCTCTATGATTGGAGAAGGAAGTGTTAAAGGAAGTAATATAAGAAGGGTTACCTTCCTGGAAACCTTGGTCACCCCCATTTGAGAGCCTCTCATTTTAATCTTCATGGTATGTTCACTTTTATTTCACTTTGCTGTTCATAGCCTATGAAAGTATTTTAATTGAAAAATGCTAGGTCTAATTTCTTTCTGGGATGTATACTTTCAAACAGGTAAAATTTAGTTGTCAGATGTGTGCAAATTATTCAGAGGTGTCTGAGGTAAAATCAATGTGATGGTTTCCCTTCAGGTACTCAATTAGAAAAATATTAATACTTAACTCCTATGATTATGCTACGGGATCACAAGTGCACATAGAAACCGTCAGGAATGCCTCGGTAACCAGTGAGGAGTACAAATCTCAGATGAATGACTGCTTGCAAAGAATTGGGGTTTTGACAAAAGTTTAAACAGAACTTGACAGCTGCATGGGGCTGTGTTTAGACTTCTCCTACTGTAGGGTAGCAGATGCTTGGATATGACAACAAAGACTGAAAAGGTTTACAGCGAAAACTCACTGAGAGCAACACTTGTCTTCTGCAGTAATGAATACTTCAGGCTTTTTACTGTGAATTGCAAATGGTTTCTTTCATGAAAACCATAAATATAGGTGGTGATAACGCCCTGTACTACTAACTCTCTCATTCTTCTTCTCCATTAACTAACGAGATGTATGTAATTGCAGATGCATATTCATAACGAAGTGGATAATACACGGGTGGTTTCTGTTTTACGAAAATCACTTTTATTTTTATTCTTCTAGTGTTTTTAGTATAATCCAAAGAAAATTTTTGGAGCTGGATTTAATTTTTGATATCACTGCCATGACAGAGTATTTAAAACAAATTTAGGAAAACTTCTACTTGTATCATTCTTATTGCAAAAAACAAACAAACAAAAAAACCAAATCAAAATTTGATTTGTAAATTTTCAAATAGGATGGAAAGAAAATGGTCAGGTCTCAATATCTGAAAAGCAGTTTATTTTCTTATACATTGCCAAGAGGATAAATATACAATATATTTAAGACACAAAAGTGTGAGTCATTTAAAATATTTATTGACATATATATATATACATATATATATATATATGAAGCCATTTTATTATTGAAAAACCATTTATTTTAATAGAAGTAGCCATTAAGCTATTTAGTTCAAGTGCATTTAATGATACACTATATTCTTAATATATGTCAGATAGATTGAAAAATATAAACATGCATGACCACATAAGATTTTATATTATGATTGACAGGAATGTATTAGTTATCAGGCTATCTCATTAACTGTCCAAATTTATCCCATAAATATAGCTTTATAAAGTGGCTTAAAAATCTACTTCCTTTATGACCTGTTTAGCTAATTTGTAAAGGTAGCCTTTGTGTCTAACACGATAGACATGTTAAAATGAAAATAGTTGTGAGGTTCTTTCCCTATCTGAATGCCCATCATCAATTTTCAGTGATTAATGTAAAACATGTATGTATCAAAAGTATGAACTTTGTATGTACTGACTACTTCCTATTTCCCAGGCACGCTGCCAGGTTCTGGAGATAGAGACAAGTGAAATAAATTCTCTGCCCTTAGGACTTCAGTGTGAAGTTCGAGTGACAGGAAAATAAACTGCCACACAGAAAATTAAAGAAGATTTCGTCAGTTTCAGTAGCTCTATGGGGTAACTGGGAAAGGTTTTGAATAAAAAGATGATACTCAGGCTCATTATTCAAGGATGCAGAATGAAGACATGGGGGAAATCATTCTAGACAGAGAACATAACACCTGCAAAGCTGGCCCACAATTACGGTGGAAAATCAATAAGGTGAAGCTTGGGTGGATGTATGTATGAAGGAGGAGAGGTAAACAATGAATTAGAAAGATGTGATGAGGCCAGATGGTGATGAGCTTTGAATACAAAGGAAAGGAATCTGAATTTTTAATCTTATAACAAATGGCCAACCAAGGTATATGATTGCGCTTTTGCTTTTTAAACAGGCTTATGATTTGAAATGCCCTGTTATTATTTTTTGGAGATGGCTAACTCTGTCAGCCATGGAAAGAAATACATAGTGGTTATAAGGAGAAACAAGAAGGGAAGGGTGAGGAAGATTCTATAATTTTCTAGCCCTCCAAATAACAAGGAGCTGATTTTACGCATGGTGATGAGAATGAAGAGGCTAGTTCAAAAAACATTTCTGAGTTAGTAAAAAGAGTTGTGATTGTTTCATTTGTATGAATGAAACATCTTTTGAGTACCCTGTGAGGCAGGTGAATGCTGGCTGAATAGAAGAGGTAGTATTTTATATAGAACACCTTTCCCCTCAACCTCTAGTCTAGGAGAATGAGGGAAAGCATTGAAGAGTGCCGCCGAGGGAAGCTTAGCAAACTAGCTCACACTGAAAGGATGAATAGGGTGGGAGAGTCAATCAAAGGAGACAGGTGAAGCAAGAGAACCTTAGGGAAGAGTGACACCGCGGGAGCCAAGGCAAAAAAAAAGAAAGGAAACAAAGTGGATTTTGAGCAGAAGGGAGTCTTACTGGTACCGAATTTCACTAAGCTGCCAAGCAGTATGAAGACGAAGCATCCAGCCTTTGGTTGGAAACAAGGAAGTTTATGGTCATCTCAGAAAGACTGAATTAATGGGAATTGAAACCATATTACAGTGGATGGAATAATGAATATGACTTGAGAAGGCTAAGAGTAGTAGCCGGCAGCCTACATTTTCTACACATTGGGTGTTGAAGGAAAGGAGGGGAATAGGATGGTAGCTACACGCAGTAGTAGGATCAAAGGAAAGCTTTTGAAAAAGCAAAAAAATTGAGTACATTTGTAGGGCAAGTTGTTTATAAGAAAGAGAGAAGCAGAAGCCAAGCTGATTATCTCATGAAGCTACTCCTGGGGAGATAGAAGAAGTTAATCCACCTGGAGGCGAGACCTTCAAAAGAATAATGTATATACCTCTCTCCTCCAAGAGAAGAGGAAAGAAGCTAAGGATGATTGTCAGCTGGTGAAATGAAGATATTTGCACCTCTTGGGCTCTTTTATTCTTTAGGAAGTAGGAGGCAAGGTAGTCAGCTCAGGGTGGACAGGAGCAGAGTAGTAAAGATTCGTAAGAGCTCTCTTGAGGACTAGGACAGGGAGATGCACTGGTGCAAGTGAAGGGGTTTCTGAAGGCATCCCTTTGTAATGGCATCAATCTGCCCAGTGGTGGTAAGTTTTTTCAGCATCACTGAATAGCTTTGGAGCAGGAACAGAGATAATCTATTAATTAAATTACCCAGAGTTAGAAATTAATCCAGGGACATGGCAGAAGGACAGTGGGGCAAAATACAAAAGTCTGAAAGTGATAATGCAGTGATGTAGGGAGGCAGACACTAAATAATCGAGGCTTATAACATTGCTTTTATTTTTTACTACAATCTTGGAAGTTTAGGCAGAAAAACTTAATGTATTCTAAGTCAGCTTTAAAAGAAGACAAATATTTAGACAGGAATGAGCTTCTCTTCTTTACTAGATTCATCATTGTGTAAGGTGGCGTAAGTGGAGGAAACCTAGACTCATTGGCTTAATTTTCTTGAGTTTTTATAGTAAAATGAGTTCTTACAAAGTTCATCTTTTGAATAGGATCTTAACCAGGAGACCGTTATTACTTTGTCTCAACAGCTATCTTTGTAATTGCGTGAATTCTCACTTACATTCTAGTTAGTAGGAGAGAATAAAGATAGACCTTTGAGAAGGGATAATTATAAATTTATTTGTAAAGACTCTATTGTAGGCATATGGCTGATACTAGAGTTACTCTATTCTGTTGCTGTCTTAAGTCAGATCTTTAATTTACTGTCACAGAAATGTGTTGAAGTCTGCCTTCAAGTATAAAAAGCTTTTTCATTAATATGTTCTCTGGGGTGTGACATAGTGAACTATATACTGAACTTGATGGCCCGGTTCTGCTCTCAACCACTTAAATCCAAATATGTCACTTTATAACTTAGGGCTTCAGTGTGATCAGCATGAAAATAACTGTGCTTTCTTCCAAGGTTCAGGCTCAGAGCCTGCCATGTAGGAGAAATCATTTTATCATAAAATCCTCTTAGATGGACAGTTAAGATGGCTCTATCTTTTCTCGCTCCCTTTCCCTTTCTCCTCCCCAAATGCAATCAGAATATTCTGGAAACATACAAGTAAAGTCAAACATCTCCTCCTTCTCCATCACTCCAGTCTGTAGCACAAGTGCCCTAGCTTGATGTAGGTGCCTCTTCTGTTTGTTTCTAGTGCAACTGAGATTCATTCAGTTGTTCATCTAGTAAACAAATATCTGTTGAGTGCCTACTGTGTGATAGTCACATTTCTGGGTACCGGTGACGTCTGTAAACTTAAACAATTCTCTGTAATGCTATTTCTACCCCACCACGTTGAAATTTTATGCTCATATTTACGTCTTCCCTACTAGACTGTACCTACCTGAAGAAAAGGAATTGTGCCTTATTTCTTCAAATCCTCATGCTGTAGCATAGCGTTTGATACATAGTGGGTGGTCAATAAAGGTTTATGGAGTAAGTTAATTAGCACAGTTAGATCAGTTAGTGTCAGCACATTTATATTCTGAGACTTAACAATGGAGGAGACATATTTACAGAAGACTTAGTGTAACTTATCTCTTAAGATGTTGTGATCTGTCAAGTTAAATACAAAGAAATAATTTTAATTAACTTGCTTTGTTCGGTGACCTCAGAAATGAAGCAACTTTGTAATTTTGGTGAAAGTTACAGCTAAACTTCTATGAGGAACGTTTACTGAAAGTGCCAACAATAGATAGCATTAGAAAATTCTATTCATGAAAACCAGAGAGGGGCAGTTTAAGCCCATAAAGAAAATAAGATCTTTGGTTTTCATTGTTGCCACCTAATAAGTGATTTCTATGAGTCGCTTATTTACTTTGTAATTGAGCAAGTCATGAAATGAATTGAGCATCCACAGATTTGTTGCAAATGAAGATGAACCATCATGTGCTTTTATTTAATAAGAAATTGAATTTTCAAGATAGTTAAGAATGTTGGTACATTGTAGGGTTATAATGCCATTATTCAAACAAGCGATTATCCAGTTTGTCTCAGTAGAATGTAAGTTAGCCTGTTTGAGGGGAATATTTCTGTTAAATTGGCAGTTGCTTGAATTCATTGGTCAAAATTGCCTTGATCTTTTAACACACCAGGAGTTACTTCTGGACAACTGATGATACAAACACTCTATGCGACACCCACCAAAATGGTCAACATTTTTTTAATTCAATTTACCACTAGTTTCTTTCGGCTCATTTCATCAAACAAGTAGAAGTGCTAATTTCTTTTTCATGCACAATTTTTTAAAGTTGCATTTAATAGTTGATTTGCCATTGTGCAAACACAGTTTATTCACATGGAGTCCATGATCTTGTTTCTCCTCTCCTAAAGTTTTTATTGTTTCCTACCTATACCAGCTTCTTCAGTCATAGGAATGAAAATTCAAAATTTGATGTAAATTTCAGTTAAAAATTTCTTTTAGCATTTTAATCTCATTGTTAGAGACTATAGAGCAGAGAAGGAAAATGTCTTAACAAAAAATGGTTTTCCACTGGGAACTTTTATAATAAACTCTTTGGAATGGTATTTCTTCTCCCTATCAGGAAGATGAGATTATTACAGAGTACCTCTCTTTAGAAATTCCTTGCCATTATTTTCCCTTTCATGTTATCTTTCAGTTTTATAAAACAGGGAGCATGGAATGGTGGAAAACCTAGGATTTGGTTCTGAGAGACCTGAATTTGAAACCTGATCCTGCAATTTACTTCTGGTATGAGCCAAGGCAAGTTATTAATTTTGCTATACCTCGGTTGTCTCATGTAGGACATGATGACTATCATTTGAAGAATAATGAAATAATGACTTACGGCAGGATTAAAAGTGAAATTAACATACAGAGAGACGTTTACTTTGTAGTTGAAAACTATAGGGTATGATAATGACCAAATGACTTTGAATCCATCAAGTCTCATAGGCTAATTAAGGAAAGCCATTGCTTTACAGTCATATTTTGTTCATGCGTATACACTTGGATATAGTTTTAGCTATTGCAAACTCTTGATCTAATCCAAGTCAATATGCAGCACATACAAAGCCCTATATTTGGATTTTTAAAATCAGTTTCATGAGTATGAATAGAAGGGATGTGCAATAAGCAAAGATCTGGCAGCTTTAAATGACTCTTTTATTCTTCTGTTTATTCACCAAATATTTACTGAGTGCATACATGTGCTCAGTGCTGAAGATGGAGCAGTTTACAAAACAGACAAGAACTCCTGCCTGCATAGAGCTTCTGCTGTAATTGATCATAAATTCTACCCAAAACCCATCCAGCGAAGCTACTGTGAGAAAGAAGGAAGGAATTCACTTTTATATTACAGCTGCCAACCACAGTAAATTGGGGCTCTAATGGATTTTATGCTTATTGAACATACTTGTTTTCTTATGTTTACTTTTGGTGGTACAAATTAAAGGGGATATGGATAAATTGGAGTCTCTTGGGAAGAATTTTCTGAATTCACTATGAATTTTCTGAAACCATGTGCACAGTAAGTGGTGTAGTAGGAGAAATGGGTGAAGGAACTAGATGGGCTATGTTCAGATGAGAAAAGGGCCGGAGGAAATGATACCTGACCTCAAGCATCTAAGGGGCTGCTGCAAAGGAAAGGCAACAGACTGACCTTATGTTGTTCCAAATATAGGACTAGAACCAAAGAGCAGCAGGTTTTTAAGAAGTAGATTTCAGCTCAAGACAGAGAGCATTTTCTGTTTAGAAGAGTTATTCTATAGACAGGAGGCCGTCAAAGTGCAAGCTTCCTCTTTGCTGGAGGTAACACAGTAGAAGCTGGAAGAACAGGATCAGAGGTCCTCTCCGAGCGGGAGACCAGCAAGATGTGCTTTGTGTTCTCTCACTCTCTCACACCATTGCGCTCTGTAGTTAACCACTGCAACGGAGAACAGCCCCAAACAGCTCAAAGCCAAAATATGTCCAATGGCAATATCCCTACAGGTTTCTGACCTTGAAGGTTTTTTACCTTTATGCAGGTCTAAAAGCATCCCTCTACCTGGTACATTTTATAGGAAATGAGAATGAAGCCTTTCCTATTTACCAGCCACATTCAAGAAACGCTTTCTTGGTATATGGATTTCACTTTTGTTTTTTAAAATGGTGACCCCTTGGAGATTTGCCTGTCTAAATCCATTTTCTTACCAGGATTGGAGATGACAGGTTATTCCACTGCCCAAATATTAATTTCTATGGCACATCTATATATTTCATTGGCCAACCTTCTGTGAATTTTCTGGATTTCGATTATCTTGTCCTAAACTCCTGGCAAGCTAAATTTCTCTAACAGTCTTCAATTCATTGCATTAAATGCCTGTTCAGCCTTGGATGATATATTGATTTTTTTTCCTCAGCAAAGTGACAAATACCATTTTCATGACTATAATAGAGATTGATTACATTTTATAGAACACAGAGAGCTGATCTTAGTGAGACAACCGTGGAGCTTACAAAAATGAAAAAATCATTTGAATTAATAATGAAGTTAATGAATTCATCTGTTGCTGATGAAGTCGAAGTATTGTGAGAAAAAGCAAAAAGTTCTACAGCTGCACAATCACTGTGGAGAATTGAGACCAGTTTCAATACTTTGGAGGTGCTGGTTTGTGAAACCTTTAGAGAAGTTAATAGTAATGATTTTCAAATCTAAAGCTATGACATTAACCCCGGCACACCTGGGTGTGCTGCCTGATGGTATTCACATTGAAAGGCGCTTTTCAGTTCAGTCAGGACAAAAGTAAATCTTGATCAACATCAACTAAACTGGAAATATTAAGAAGTCTGTGGGGGAGCAGTTTATGTTTCTGATACGATCTATGGAGCCTAAATTTAAAATTGAGCCAGTTTCCTTTTCATTGTAAGCTTTTTACAGGTAGGCCTAAACCCGAACAAATGTTAATACGTTTGTATTGTTCTGTCTTGCTGTCCTGTAGCTTTCACTTTAGGACCCAAAAGGTGTTTTGGAAACAGACAAACAAAAAACGATGCACACATATCATAAGCCTAGCACATACAAAGGCTACCTGTTATCATTTTTAGAAACAAATGATAAGTATTTTAAGGTGTTGAAATAAGCTATGGTGGACCTGGGAGACATTGCTAGGAAAAATAATTAGATTACTTTTGGGGGGAGAGGGGTCTTTAACAAACAAACAAACAAACAAAAAACTCAGTTCTTGTCTATTTAGGGACCTTATCCATTTGTTCATCTTCTTTCCCCCATCACCCAGCATCGTACCAAACCTAGTATCTGGCACATAGGAGAGCTCAACCGTATTTGTTAGATGAGTAAACAAGGTTTCTTAATAGCAGAAAGAAGTAAAAATCATCATAGCGAACAACACTTATCTGTGCCATGGAACTGGATGCGTTTTGCCTCTGGTTTGTGGAATTCTTACATGGCTACAAGGTGATGAGTGCTGGGGTGAGGTTGAGGCAGGGACCCTAGCATTGGGGAAGCTGAAAATAAATGCATATTCTATAATCTGTGCTTACGTCTTTGTTATACTTAGAGGGAAAATGACCATACCTGAGGATTTGAGGAACGCCAGAGAAATTATGGATGTTTTTGTAGTTCAGCCTCTTAGTCGATGACTGTCCTACACTCAAACATTTGAAACATATTTTCTAATTGTCTCACAGGTATACACTTTGTCTCTTCTATGAGCTCCTTGTTGGTAAATTATTTTTGCTCTTTCCTAGACATTCTCTATCAACCCGAGTTTAATTTTGGATTCAAAGTGTTTCTAAAATTCCTGGGTCATTGATCCAGACAGTGGAGAAACCTCCAATTTTATTTATGCTTAAATGATGAAAAAACGATTCCAACAGTAGCTGACTGTGTCCTTTGGTCATACATCTAGAGAGGACATTTTATATTATTTTTGTCATCTTATTGAACTTCCTAATTTTACATTTATGGAAAAGAGTACTTCTGCTCAAGAAATTAATGTTTACTGAAAGTATTCTTCCCATTTGTAAAACATGACTTTAAAAGTAATTAAAATAACAGCTGTAAGACTTGCTAATTGCCATCAAACTCTAGAAAACTTTGCAGTAAATCGTTTTCTCCTTGTTTCCTATCTGAATAGGCTTGGTAAGGCCGTTCGTTTCACTGTAACATATGCAGTCAGCAAAGGATATACGCGTTCCACTGGTGCTATTAAATATATGAAAATGTGATATAATTTACTCCACAACTATTGTATATTTTATTTTTCCTTTCATATATCTTGGAATTGGAAGGAGCTAGAATTCCAATTAAAACCAATTGCTAAAAACTTGAAAAATGAGATCTGGGAAATGCATAAATCTTACTCAACTGTAGAGAATTTCATGATGAAGTTATGTTTTTTTCTATAATGTTTAAGAATTTTCTTTAATGTTTAAGATTGAAAAGACATTTTCTGACTTTTAAAAAATCATAAATTAGCTTTATGTTAATTTTTAAAAATTGCTGTGTTGGTGTGGGAAAAACCCATCTTTTATATAGAATGAAGTTGGTAAATTAAACAGCGTCATTTGGAAGCATTTTTGAAAACAGATTTCTATTAAACTTAAATGAAAATTAGTGTTCATATTCAGCATTCCCACATATTACAAGTATTTTGTGGGAACCAAGTATCTGATAGTAGTGCTAAATCGGAGAATGAGTGAAGGTGGGCTCATGAGATGTATCTAATGAATGATCAAGTAGCATAATTACATAATTTAGCCTAAAAGCTCTAATATTATATGTATCTATTTATTTCAGACTCTCCTCCTTAAAGATGCAAATATAAAGTTTTCCTCCATCAGACGGGAAGATTGATAGATTAATTAAAATGGAAAGGCTTTTGTAAAGTAGAAGTCAATACGTAAATCGTTAACATTTCTGAATGATTTTTAAAGGCTGCAAGTCCATTAAATTTTGAGAATTAATTAATCAAAATGAAAGGAAGCTGGTTTCCCCTCTACACCATCTTCAAAAGTGACACTTCTGAAGTGTCACTTATTTTCAGAAGTTATTTAAAATCCTTGGCAAGTATTTAATGGATTTTGCAAATACTATGTTCATTTTCATAGTGACTTCAAAAATAAATTTTAAGTTATTTTTTCTAAGTTACAGGAAAAGTTTTGCTTATTATTTAAGGAAATAAGTGATACAGACATGTATAAATTAAAGAGTGAAAACCCTAACCTTTATTTCTTGTACTGTTCCTCCATTCCACTACTGTTAATGAGTGCTTTTTTTTAAAAGATTTTATTTATTTATTTCAGAGAGAGCTCGTGCCTGAGAGAGAGAGAGATAGCACGAGCGGGGGAGGGGCAGAGGGAGAAGCAGACTCCCCACTGAGCAGGGAGCCCGACAGGGGGCTCAATCCCAGGACACTGGGATCATGACCTGAGCTGAAAGGCAGACGCTTTACAGACTGAACCACCCAGGCGCCTCATGAGCTTTTTCTATAAACAAAGAAACATACATAAATACACTTACTAACACACATTGCTTTTTTCGTTAAAAATTGGATTATTCTATTCATATTTTTCTATAATTTGGTTTTTACATTATTTATCTTGAACATTATTCCATTACAACACATAGATTTTCAGAATTTGTGACTGTAACTATACCATTTGCTGTTATATATATGTACCTTGATGTAATTATTCCCTTACTGAAGTTCTTATAAATTATTTCCACCTTTTCTCTGTAAATTAATGATTATATAAGCACATGTGTGCATGTTTGCACACACTATCTATGCTTATACACTTCTGTCGGTACTTTTCTAAGCTAGACTTCTAGAAATACTTTTGTTTTTAAAGAGTGTAGACATTTAAATTTTTGTCAGGCATTGCCAGTTGCCCCTTGAATAGGTGTATAAATTTAAACTCTCATAAACAGATGTTAATAATCCTCTTTTCTCAGTACCTTCAGCAGCACTGAATATTATTTATTGTCTTAATTTTTGACCGATATGATAGTATTTATAGATGATTTGCTGATTTCTCTAAGATTAACAAAACAAATGCTGATTTATCTCAAGAGTCAGACTTGAGTGAGACCTTCTGAAAACGGGTAGAGGGATCAGCAGATTAGTGTACTTTTAAAAGGTTTTTTAAAGTTGTCAGTAATGTCTTACTGAAATAAGTTGGACTTCAAAGTCATTTTTAGGGGCGCCTGGGTGGCTGAGTCTGTTAAGCATCCAGCTCTTGGTTTCAGCTCAGGTCATGATCTCCTGGTGTGGGATCAAGCCGCTCGTCAGGCTCTGTGCTCAGTGCAGAATCTGCTTCAGATTCTCACTCCGTCTCCCTCTCCCTCTCCCCCATGCTCTTGCTCTCTGTCTCTCAAATAAATAAATAGAATATTTTTAGAAAAGTCATTTTTAAAAACATTAGAATATTAATATGTAGGAAATTCAGATGAGATTTGAGATTAAGGGCTTCTGATTTTGAGAGAAATGGAAGTGTTCATGTTTATTTGGAGCAAAGGAGATTATTCTTACCACACATCTAGATTAAAATAAGAACTTCTGATTTGGGAGCACCTGGGTGGCTCGGTTGGTTAAGCATCCAACTCTTTATTTCAGCTCAAGGTCATGATCTCAGAGTCCTGAGATCAGCCACAGGTCCCCAGGTGAGCTCCATGTTCAAGGTGGAGTCTGCTTGAGACCCTCTCCCTCTGCTCCCCCATTTCTGTTCATGCTCATGTGCACTCTCTCTCCAAAATAAATAAATTAAATAAATCTTTGAAAAAAGAAAAAAAAAAAAACTTCTGATTTGGACTTCCTGCTCAGAGTTTCTCCTTGTCTCCCAATCCTCCCTTCCCAAAGTCCTTCTAACATATCCTTCAGTTGGCTTCTTCCCAAATCCTTTAAAGGTTCCCTGTTGCCTCTAAGAGATTAAAAATAATATAATTTGTGAGTTTGTTAAAAAAATCCAGTTTCTCTGGGGCGCCTGGGTGGCCCAGTCATTAAGCGTCTGCCTTCGGCTCAGGGCGTGATCCCAGTGTTCTGGGATCAAGCCCCACATCGGGCTCCTCCACTAGGAGCCTGCTTCTTCCTCTCCCACTCCCCCTGCTTGTGTTCCCCCTCTCGCTGGCTGTCTCTGTCAAATATATAAATAAATAAAATCTTTTAAAAAAAAAATCCAGTTTCTCACTTCTCATCTCTGAGGATTCTGATCCACAGTGTCTAGAGTGGGTCGGATCATGAGTTTTTAACAGAAATGTGAAGTGATTCTCCAGACTACATGTAGAGAACACGTAGGGGAAGACTGGGGGAAAGCG
The DNA here is from genome assembly GCF_023065955.2 of Ursus arctos. Classification (NCBI taxonomy): domain Eukaryota; kingdom Metazoa; phylum Chordata; class Mammalia; order Carnivora; family Ursidae; genus Ursus; species Ursus arctos. The sequence goes on along the minus strand of NW_026622886.1, from coordinate 16,767,043 downwards.
GTTTGTGTGCTGGCAAAGGTTCCTCATAATTACCTTTCTTTCCTTTTTATTTTTTTAAAGATTTATTTATTTATTTTAGAAAGAAGCAGGGAGGGGCTGAGGGAGAGGGAGAGAGAATCTCAAGCAGATTCCCCACTGAGCCTGGAGCCCCCACGCAGGGCTCAATCTCAGGACCCTGAGATTATGACCTGAGCCGAAGCCGAGAGTCAGAGGCTTAACCCACTGAGCCACCCAAGCACCCCCCTTTCTCTCCTTTTTAACCTCATTCATATGTTTCTATATCTCCTAGCCAAACGGAATGTTTTCTCTCTCTCTCTCTCCAAGTGGATTCTTCATTCTTCTATCTCTGTACTTCCCCCAGAAACCAGTTTCCTCCTCTTCACCTCATGTCCTAAGTCAAATCCCACCCCTCAAATGAAGACCTCCAGCTCTTCATCACACAAGATTCTGCTTCTACACTATTTATCTACATCACACGTTTCACACTTACGGTTTAGTATTGTTTCTTATGGTTCACGTGTAATTCTCTGTATCCCTCATAGCGTCTTAAATTTAATCAACACCGCAAAAACATTGGTTGATTGGTTGGTTGGTTGGTTGAGTGAATGATTGTGTAATTAGACTACTAGAGAGCAGGTCAAAGACTGTGCTTCAACCCCACGAAACCACTTCCTGGCATCTTCTGACTCCTTCTACTCCTGAGACGCTCTTGCTCTCGCTACGAATTGGATTGCTTGTTTTGGTGAATTAAACAAAAGCTGATGCTTACCATATATTTGGGTCTGTTAATTGCGTGTTTAAATCACCGTGCATGCTGTGCTTGAGCAAGTTAATCCATACCAAAGGTAAAGTTTTTAAATTTTATTTGAAGTCTAATGTTATAACTCCATACGATCTTTTCCCAGTAGGGTCTAAAGACCCAGCGTGCTTAGCTTAGCTTTCTTAAAAGAAAATTGTATTTATGTTCAGAATAATTTCTTATCAGTAGCTACAACATAACATTGTGGTGAAGTCATTAGAATAAATGTACCATTTGCCACGGGCCCAGAACCTTAAGTGCATTTGATTTCTGTGCTGTATTCTTGCTATATGGAACTGAATCGTGTAATTTAGCATAGCTCTGAGTATAACCTGGCATGGTGATCATAAAAATTGGGATGTACTACTAAAAATGATAATTTCCCAAGAATGGGAAATAGAATTAGCATATGTTACTAGTGTTACTCAGGATGGTCTCAAGAAAAGCACCATTTATTGGAAAGAAATTGATCATGAGGTAGGCATCTCCCTAATACTGTTTCATGACATAAGAAAATACACACTCTGTTTCTTCTCGATTTTGGAAAGCAAGTACTTGATAAGCCACCTTGGGAAAATGGAGGCGATTTAGTAATTTGTCATTTTCCTGGACTGAAAGTATCTTGACAAATAAAAGAAAGACATTCTTAGAACATACATTCCTTTTTCTTAAAACTAGCAATTTAGTACCTTAGTGGCCCATCTTCGGCCAGACTGGTCTGTATGTTTGACTGCAGAGGAGCAGGTGTGCACTTCCAGAGTGTCTTTACAAGTGTCTCAGTGGGGCTTCCCTCCCACGCCTCTGCAGGAGACAGCTCATCTGTTTAATCCTTATGTTTTAGTCAACCTTTCTTATTATGCAGACAGGGCTCTGAGGCTCAGCTGGATTTTGACTCTCCGAATGAATTGATGGGGCTCTTTGATCTTAACTGTGTATTGCATCTGTTTCATCTTTCCTCTTAATACATAGTCTTTCAAACTCCCGTTCTAGCTGGTCCGTCCTCTTAAAATAAATGGATAATTATACAAATAAAAATTACTATTTAAAACTCACGTACAAACTTCACTGTTTATTTGAACTTTTTTTTTTTTTTTTTTTTTGGTCATAGTAAACTTCCTTGAAAAAAATCCCCAAAATGATTTAGTTATGTGGCTCGGTAAGGGACCACCAGATTTGAGAGTATTTAACCATGTGTGTATGAATGTGCATGTGCTTTGTCAGATTAGATTTGCATAGAAAGTAAGAATGACTGATCTTTGCAATTTAGTAAATTGTATAGTAGCACAATATCTCATTAATAGACCGTATAAAAGCAAGAGGCATACAATCTACTTAGAAAAATCTACCGTGTCACTAAAGGATCCTGCTGGGAGTATTTCTTTTTTTGATGAGAGTGAGGGAGGCTGAGTTACAGAGAAAATCAGTTGAAATTAGAACTAATCCGCATTGAGAAATCTTTCTAGGATGTTAAAATATCATCATTTCTTTTAAACAAATCTTTGAAATGAGATGTGTATGTTTTTGTGTGAGGTGCACGTGGAGGGTTGGTGATGGAACAACACGGGTGGTTTGCTTACCCACAGAAAGGTAGGATTAATTGAACGAGAAAATATCAAATTTTTATCTGAGTAACCTTTGATATTCTAACCTGGTATTTTGGAGACTTGTCTGTATTCTTTTTATTTTTAATTCTCCGTGAATCCTCATTTATCGTTAAGTATACCGCTATCTTGTAATGATAAGGTAATGTCAAAGCTGTCAGAATAATTTCAGCCGAGAGCAAAAAGCTGATGTTTAATAAGCGCCAGAGGCCCTTGAGAGAGTTATGAAAAGGTCTTTCTCTGAGAGGAAGAATATTGTGATATAGCCGTCTATATATCTCTTTCCCAAAATATATACACTAAATATACTAATAATGGTTAGTGAGTCATCGGAATAAACATCTTCCTTAGAAACATTTAGGGATAAAATATATAGGGAATATGATCTCTGATCATCACTCTAAAATATTGCTGTTTTAAAAATATTCTGCTAACTCTCTTCCACTGAAAAGTATCTCTTAAACCTCCGCATGGTACCCAACTCTGAACTAGGGAGATTTTCTTCACTATTTTTGTACTCCCCATATGGAATCTGAGAATAACTGTGCAGGAGGAAATATGAAAGGTTACCCATTCCTTCTTCTCACAGAACTACTCTGAGACCCACTAAAGATAGCAGTGCTCCCCTCTAACCAGTTTGTCTGTCTTGCTACCAACTGGGGTGTTCTTTCTCTTTGTTTGCTTGCTTGTGTTTCAACTGGCAAGAAAAGATCTAGCCAGTACCCAGGCATTGACATAGGGCTTCAATATACTTCATTTAGTTTCCATGACTTCATTGGCTGCAGTTTCTTATCTCACACACTTGATTGCTGTCTTCCTTCTATAAAATTGAAACGAAAATGCCTATACTCACAGTTGATAACAATTCAGTGCTGCTTGAACTGAAAGGTACAATTTGGCCTTTCCCACATAAAAGGGATCAACACAAACCAAAATCTCATTCTATTTCCATGTTCTTTTTGTGATTTACCAGTCCTTAATAGTTCCAGCTTATGTTAGAATAATGTCCATTTGGTTCACTGATGTGACTCCCAGGTCAAGGCAGCTTACTATATTCAAATGTATTTAAAAGATGCTAAATTGCTCCCTGCATGTTCCCTCGTATTCATCAATTCCGACCCATAGTCATCCTTCACTTGCTACCTTATTACTTCCTAGTAGTAATTGGGTAATTCACTTAAACACCATTATTCTACCTAATCGTGAAGGTGATTTTCTTACATTATCCTCTAGACAAGCGAGGGGAGAAAGCATTTATCCTGAATATATTGGTGGAAATGTATTGGTTTCTAACTGTTAACTGCCACTGAATTGCCCTTGTACTCGCTCTCTGACCAGGCCTTTGGTGTGAATGCCACGATGTGGCCTCAGTTCTTGAACTTCCCTTGTACCTATGAACTTCCAGAGAATCAGCTTTAGCTCTCAGAAGTTTTCCAAGGTTGGAAGTTTGAATGACCCATCAGTGGGCTGTGAAATCAACAGAATAAGTCATAGCCAGCATTAAAAACTAATAATTTAGTAATATTAAAATAAAGAGAAAGAATAGAATTATCAGAGCATACTGACTGTAATAAATATTATTTCACGAGCACATTTTTTTTTTCAAAAATTTACTGAGTGTGTGCGTGCTACTTAGCTCTATTGTAAATATCTTCTTACCATGGATCTCAGTTTAAAAAAAAAAAAACCTGAAAAACAAAAACAAGCCTGAGTTGTATCATATAACCCCTAGTTAGCTTTTGCCTGGATGCTGAGTTTTAGAATTTAGAGTATTTACCATATTCAAATTCTGTTATTTTTTTTCACCAGTTATCCTCAAACAAATCAAGAGAACTAACTCATAGCAATAGAAATGATAATGAAAGCTTAGCAGTACTCCCAGAATTGTTAAGAGTTAGGTCATATCAGCTTACGGAGGGTACAATATTCTTACTGATTAAACCATTTAGCTTTAAGTAGTTGTTTTAAGAAATGGATGTAAACGTTTAGTTACACAAGAGAAGCATACAGATCACAGAAAAAGGATTTTGTTAATATCTCATTTTGTTGTTGGGTCCAACAGAATGAATATAAACAACGGCTTGGGTTGTGGTAAGAAAGGAAATCACAGTTATCACTCACTCTTTTAAAATATGTCAAGGTTAGGGGCACCTGGATAGCTCAGTCAATTACGTGTCTAACTCTTGATCTCAGCTCAGGTCTTGATCTTAGGATCATGAGTTCAAGCCCCACGTTGGGCTCTATTCTGGGTGTGGAGACTACTTAAAGAAAAAAAAAATACCTCAAGGTTAAAATATTTGCCTTTTCCCTTAACAATTCTTTTTTGTAAATGTGACCCTTCCTTTTCAAATGATATAACTGATTTTTTCCCCTTGCCTTGTGTCCAGCAGGAGTCAACATAGAGAGGAAACTAGTTGTCCTATTATTGCACACCTACATTTTATTTGAAGACTGAGAAATGTAAATGCAGAGAGAGAGCATGAGAGAGAGAAGAAAAAATATTACTTGGTTGCACACATAAATATATAGTTTAATATCCATGGCATTTATTAACAAGTGTGTCATTCTTACCCTATGTAAAGTCCAGAGTGTACATAACCTTGATCCTCCAAGGCCAGCAGTGGCAGGGTCCCTCCAAAGCCTGTCAGAAACATGGAATGTCAGGCTCACCCAGACCTACTGAATCAAAGTCTGCATTTTAACAAAATCCCTCAGTGATTTGCATGATCTTAAAATCTGAGGACTGGCATATAGGATGAGTATTACCAATTGCTGTATGGACTTGTGTTCATTTCATGGATACCATTTACTCTGGAAAAGAAAAATTAGCAAGTGGAAAGTACCAGCAGTTTTTCATATTCTAGTGCAGCAATTGACCATCTAGTGGTGTTTAAAATTAGTGATGATGACAGTGATGTTGCCGCTGATGAGAACACCGTTATTGAGTGCTCCCAAGTGCTGGCCGTTGTGTCTAGTACATCAACTAACTCCGTTTAACCATCATCTTCTCCCTATGAGTTCAATACTGTTTCATAGACAGACAATAGAGGCCACAGGTTGCCTATCAACCTGTTGTAAATCCAGGCGTTCTGAAGGCTAACATCTATGATTGGTAGTTGTACCTTTTAAAAGGAGAGACTGTTTCATATAAGAAGGAAACATGACGCATGAAAGGTTCCTATGAAAGTATCAGTTGATATTTGTTTAGATAACATTTATAATTAGCAATGAGTTCTCAAATCTGCATATTTGGAAAGACAAGAGCAGTCTTGTTTGAAGCCCATACCAGACTTGCAGGTTATCAGCATAGAGTTTACGCTATAAAAGGAGTTGCATCTTGTGCCCTATTGGACACCCTTAGCTCTGGGCATTCTGCTGGCAACTAGACAACCTAGCCTTGAGAGCCAACTGCCTGTCTGAAGACAAACATTTGTCCATGTGCAACATGAAGAGGACTCCTTACTTGAAATGATTCTGGAATCATCCAGAATGTAGGAATACAGTTCGTCTCTCATGTGCTGGGTTCAACCCTTAATAAGAAAGACATCCTTTGAGAAAGGAGAGGCTGCTGGAATATCAACATTTTGGCATTTATTGGGTGAGGAAAATTAACTCATGCAACAAATGCTACTGAAATAGCATTGAAATGAGAGTTGAAAGGAAAAAGTCACGCTATATACAAACAAACAACACTATGAGGGCGCCTGGCTGACTCAGTCGGTAGATGTGACTGTTGACCTCGGTGTTGTTAAGTTCTAGCCCCAGGTTGGGTATAGAGATTATTTAAAAACAAATCTTTAGGGGCACTTGGGTGCCTCAATCAGTTAAGTGTCCAACTCTTGATTTCAGTTCAGGTCCTGATTTCAGGATCGTGAGATCGAGCCTCATGTCAGGCTCCATGCTGGGTGTGGAGCCTGCTTAAGATTCTCTCTCCCTCTGCCTCACCGCTAACACACACACTCTCCCTCTAAAAAATAAATAATAAAATAAGATCTTAAAAAAACAAAAAACCTGGGGCGCCTGGGTAGCGCAGTCGTTAAGCGTCTGCCTTCGGCTCAGGGCGTGATCCCGGCGTTCCGGGATCGAGTCCCACATCGGGCTCCTCTACTGGGAGCCTGCTTCTTCCTCTCCCACTCCCCCTGCTGTGTTCCCTCTCTCGCTGGCTGTCTCTCTGTCACATAAATAAATAAAATCTTAAAAAAAAAAAAAAAAAAAACCAGCGCTGTGTGTCCTGCAGATCAACTGGGCAGACAAGCTAGTGAATCGCGTTTACTAGCATGGGAAGTGGAGGGCGTCTCTACTTTTTTATAAAGAAACGGAAACAGACCTCATATTCAAGTAGAGATAATGACTTTTTTAAGTTGTTAAATTTGTTAATGTTTTTAAAAGAGCTGCATATATATAACACAAATTCATACAGTAGCAAAGAATATACAGACAGTCCCTGACTTAGCATGGTTCAACTTAGAATTTTTTGATTTTATGATAGTGCAAAAGTGACACACATATAGTAGAAACCATACTTTGAATTCTGAATTTTGATCTTTTCCTGGGCTAAAGAAATATGGTAAAATCATCTCTCCTGATGCTGGGCAACAGCTCCAAGTCAGCTACTGGGGTGAACAACCCGTACACCTACTTAACTGTTCTGTATCTATACAGCAATTTCGTTTTTCACTTTCTGTACAGTATTCAGTAAATTACACGAGATATTCAACAGTTTATTATAACTGTTTGTTCTAACTGCTTTGCATGGGATGGTTTTGCCCAATGGTAGGCTAATACAAGCGATCTGAGCATGGTTAAGGTAGGCGAGGCTAAACTGTATTTGGTAGATGAAGTGGTTTTGATGCATTTTCGACTTATAATATTTTCAATTTTCGATGGGTTTATCAAAACGTAATTCCATTGTAAATCAAGGAAGATGTGTACTGTGAAGAGTGTACTTCCATTCCTGTCCCTCAAGTGCCACGTTCCCCACTGAAGCCACCACTGTCAGCCATTTCTTGTGTATCTTTCAGAGATTCTCTAAATATACAAACATTATGTACAAGCCTTTATTAAACAGAATGATAACATACAATGCTCTGTTCTGCACCATTCTTCTTTCCCTTAAGTTGGATCATAGAAATAATTTCGTATCAGTACTTCCTCATTCATTTTAATGGCTGCCTGGCATTCCACACTATGGATATAACCTTCTTTACCCAGTTACCTTTGGTGACTTTTGGGATCATTTGCAGGCTTTTGCTGTTACAAATAGTGCTGCAACGAACATGAGTGTGGACCTGTATGAATATATGCATCCTCAGGTCTTCACATTCAAAGTCCTGATTTGTTTTTACTATACAGTAGTTAAGCAATGGGGAAGAAATAACCAATATGCATAGTAGGCAGCATAATAATACTTGCAAACATTATTTACTATGTGGTAAGTACTTTGTAGTAGTCATTTAATTCAGAACTCTGTGAGGAAGTTATTATTACTCTTACTGTTTTCGTTGTTGTTATTCATCATTGAAGTGAGAAAACCAGGATCTAAATTCACGCAAGAAGCTTGATTGTGGATCTCTTGCCCCCGCTCCTGAGCTGTGTGGCTTCCCAGTGATTCCACTGCTACTTCAGCAATGACAGAGCATTTATTAAATACCTGCTGTGTACTAAGCAATTGACATGTATAATTTAATCTTCACAATAGCATTACGAAGTGGTGTTATTTTTTTTAACAGAGTCTAAATGAGTTTTGATAACTCACCCAAAGTCCTCGAGCTGGTAAATGAGTAGCAAGGCATGGGATGGACACAGGCTGTCTGACTCCTGAGACCGCGGCACAACAGAGAAGGGAAAGGAGGCATTTGATTCTACAGCCAGTGGGCCAGAAGGCAGAAATGAAATAAATACACGTAGGAGATTTAATTAAACATATTCAAGTGACCAGAGGGATCAGGAAGGGCTGTTGCAAGGGCCAGCGGAAGCTGGTTCGTGGTACACGGATAAACGCGCAAGTAGGTGGTCTGTGGGGATCCACCGTGGATACTTGTCCACGCTTCTCCACAGACAGTGTTTCCAAGCCTAGCCTGCCTTGCTCTCACGGACTGTTTCCGGCCGTGCAAAAGTCCACACCCGTGCATTGCGTTTACGTAGTAAACTGGAATGCCCTAGACAAAGAGCAGCTTAGGTGATTCTGCTCTGCGTCGGAACGTGTGCCCACAGGGAGCAGAAAGCAGCAGGCACCACGTCGGAAAAGAGCACTGAGATTCCAGGTGTCGACTGCTCCAGCTCAGATTCTCCTGTTTCCACTTCAAGTTTTTCCAGCAGTCCTGCTCCTTTACTGGCACGGCCCAAGTTGGAGCTGGGGCCTGCTGCTTAAGACCTGCAGGTCTTATAAAATAATAAAGGTCTTATAGGTCTTATGCAAAGGATAGTTTGTAGCTGAAGCTGTGTTTGTCTATCCATTATTATTATTGCCATTATTTTTTTATTGATGTATATTTGACGTGCAAAGTTATATTCGTTTGTGTGGTGACAGATGGTGACTGCACCCATGGTGAGAACTCAGTAACATGTAGAATTATCGAATCCGTATGTTGTACACCTGAAATTATCATCATTATTATTTTCCAAATCAGTTCTAGCACCGAGACTATATTTCTGTGCCTGGTGAGTTTTCCTTGTTTCAGATTGCACCATTTAATTCAGTGACTCTTTGGTGATGTTTCAGAGAAAAAAATAAAAGATGTGGTGTAAGTCAATTTATCAGGATTATTTACATGGGGGGTTATAGTAAAGATAAGAACTAAGATATGTAACGAGAGTTTACTGCAGGTCAGGAAGACGCAGAAGGTTTTATGCATGTTATCTGATGTAATACCAGAGCTCTATCCGGAGGGCATTATTCTTGTTGTTCCCATTTTACAGATGGGGGCTTTTATTCAGACTTCTTGAGATGAACAGTTATAATGGTGTCAAAGCAAACTCCTGCCCAAGAAGAAAACACTTTTTCATCCCACAGAACATATCTCCTCTTTGGGCATTTCTCCTTCCCATCTTTGTCCAGATGGACTCAGTAATCAGTCTATGTACAATCCTGTACTCTGCTTTTTTTGTTCACTGTAGTCATAAGAAGTTGATTTTCTCAGTCATCCCCTTTCTCACATAATGACTGTGTACAACTAATTGCCATAATTTATTTAATAATTTCCCTTTTGGGGAATATTAGATTGTTTTCATTTTTCTCTTACAGATACTACTGCAGTGAAAGACTCAGTATAAGTGGTATATTTTATCCTCTTTGGATTTCCTAGGAAAAAGTCTTTTAGTCAAAGAATAAAAAAGCTTTTGACTCATGTGAACTTTCTGAGTTAGAATTATTTTCACAGGAGTAAATAGCGAGCAACATTTGAAACACTTATTTTGGAATCTTAAGAAAAATTGTATCTCGAACGCTTTGTAGGTCTGAACTGTTTTTTTGGTATTTTTAAAGATACGATTTTGAATGAATATATGATCATCGATTTATAGTAACTGACACAAGGCCTAAAGAAGGAGTTTTTGGCATTACTTAATTTCTAAGATGGATTAATTGGGCTTTGGGGAGGATGGTATGTCAAACAAAAGCATTCGTTCTTCATCAACATGCATTTCTTGAGAAACTACCAAGTGCCAGGCCCCATGATGGTCACCAAGCCTGTGGTGGTGAAGGTGACAGCCCGCTCATCTCCTAACAGAGCGTTACTAAAAGTCATGTCTAAGGGGTTTTTTGTTTGTTTGTTAGTTTTGTCCTTGAGACTTTGCCCAACACACCCTCAGCCTCTAATATTTCTGAATCCTTTGTGCTTTTGCTTTCATGGACTCTGACATATTTCTTAAATGCAGCTGCAGACTCAAAGGATAAAGCATATTTTACTTTCAGAAACACATATTCATAGATATAATTTCTGAGAATTCCTGAAACCATATTTTTTGCCTCCCATCTCTCTTCTGGTAGGATTTAAGAAACCCTTTTATCTTCCTAGAATGAAAGTATCTTGTTCTGTAGTTTTGGGGATCCCTACATCATCTTATCCCTGTTGTATATAGCTTAGATTGCATCTAAATACATTTATCTTTTCAGCACTTCATGCTAAATAAACCAAGTGCAGGGACTTTGGACCTTCCATTACAGCAATATCCTCATGTGGAAATAAAATGTAAATTTAGGATACCATGATTTATTAATACAGTGCCTTCTACCTGTAATTTTCACAGGTAGAGAACCATTTTGGTCCCTTTAGGGAGCCAAATATATAGAATTCTTATTTAAAATGTAATTCAAGGGGGCGCCTGGGTGGCTCAGTCGTTAAGCCTCTGCCTTCAGCCCAGGGCGTGATCCTGGCGTTCTGGGATCGAGTCCCACATCAGGCTTCTCTGCTGGGAGCCTGCTTCTTCCTCTCCCACTCCCCCTGCTTGTGTTCCCTCTCTCGCTGGCTGTCTCTCTCTCTGTCAAATAAATAAATAAAATCTTTAAAAAAAATGTAATTCAAAATTGCATTTTAACTTTTCACCAAATTCTTCCATCCCAGAAAGACCTCTAATTTGTTGATAAATATAATTTTATTATTGTATATTACTCTTTTTAAAAGTCTGCAGTGTAAATGTTTTTACTTCACTGATGTTGAAACATTTCAATGGGGAAAAATAATCATTTAGTAAATATTACATTGGTTTAATGGCTTACCATGCAGATCAAACTCTTTACTGGTCAACTGAATGTTTCGCTTTAAAAAATATTGTAATGTCATTTTATAGGAATGTTATTATGTGTGTTACCAATATACAGTTCAATTTCAGTAACTTCATTAATATATGTGTGTGTATATCTACCAATCGATTGATCAATCACTTCTATATGATTTGAGTAGACTGATTTTTTTTTAAGGTAAAATTTGTATTAGGATGTAAAGATGTCTGTCTCTTTGTCTAAAGTTGTGTAAGTTATTCTTAGCTGCGGTGCCCAAATTAGTGTCTCCCATTATTCTCTATAAGTATTATTTAAACTTTTATGTGAGGGTAAGTTCCAGGAATGGGAATTTATAGAGTACTCTTGTTGATGAAAAGGGGATAGATGGAGTCGACTTCATAACGTCAGAATACTGTTTCCACGGGTAGACTTAAGGCTCCTTAGCCATGAAGCTGGCTCCGCTGGGTAGCAGTCCGTCCACAGACATTACCAAGGTAGCACAGATGTGGAAAAGAAAATGCAAAGACATCCGAAAAAAGGAACTCTGGTAGATTTTTTTTAATTCTCCTTAAATTTCTAATATCCCATATCTTTAACACTGGAATTAAAGTACTCTCTGTTGCAACTTTACACATAGCCTACTGTTTGAACTCAAAACCCTAGGAGCTACATGTCTGAGATCTGAATGTATTCTAGGTCCCAAATCAATCTTGTCACTCCTCAGAAAGCAATGCAAGATAATAAGTAGTATTCACCTGATTGCTTTCCTGCTCCGAGACAGCTGGTGACGCGTGTCTTCCTGATAGCCAGGAGTTTCAGATCTAAGGCAAGGATAAAGGGAAGCCGGGAGCTCGCAGAATCTAAATTTGACAGTCGATGGCTGAGGAGAGGGTCAGAAGGGATAGAATCTGTGACACGTGTGAGAAAGGAACAAAATTTATCTGCTCTGGTTGCAATGATTAGATGTCTCTTTGTCTGGCTTTCTTACAGCGGTTGACTGATTGTACCTGCCAGCTGGCTAATATCATAATTAACAAAGTTGCTACTACATCTGCAAAGTTTAATCGAAAAATTTGCCAGTGATATGATGGCATTGTCACAAAGATCACAAGGGACACGGAGTTGACTTTTGCTCAAGGTGGAATGGCAAAGCCGTATAGGCAAGATGAGAAATCGTGAACTTGTTCAACCAAAGGTATGTTTGTTTGTTCGTTTTTCATAATTCCACACCTGGGCTTTCTTATTAAGATTTTTGTTTGGTGGCTCGTGGGTTCCTTTTTGTTTTGTGACCAAAATGATTCCTAAGAAGATCCACATGCATCTTGAGCGTGTACAGCGTATCTCTGAAAGCTTTGGGCTTTTTTCCCAAATCTGGAAATTCAGAAACATAATGAAATGGGTTTTGATACAGAGAATAGACTATAAAGCAATGTTTTGCCTGTCGTTGTGTCTAAGCTTCATCAGTTTTCAGAATAACTGTTTGTTAACAAATATCGGGTGAACATTTATATCGTGTAGCATTGGGTTTATGTTGCTCAACAATAAAAGCCCTTGTTCTGCTTTATTCTATTGTGTCCCCTAGTTATGGGAGTGAACGGCAAGCATAGTTATAGAGGACGTAGAGGTGCTATTTCAGTTTCAAGAAATGCTCAAAGCAGGGGGAAGGCAGCCTGGGGTCTTGACTTTTGTCAAAGTAATTGGGGCTTTTTACAACATTTAGAAAGACGAGCATGTCTTAAAATTATGTGCTATTCCTCAATGCGTCTGACCATTGACTGTCATACCTGTATTTTCTTTTTACTGTGCTCTGCTTTGCTTGATTGAATATTGAGGCTCTGGGGAGTTCCCCAAATTATAGCCATCACATATTGCTAATTAATGGACTTGAATATTGGTGAGGAGGAGTCTGTGCCCGTGTGTGTATGCCCGTGTGCTTCCTCGGAGTACAAAGAGAGAGGAAGGTTTCTCAAAAATTATGCAGAAGGTGAAGTTTGGGCTGTTTATGCTGTGTCACACCACCGCTAGAATACCAAAGCAATCTATTTGCAGTGTAATTGGGACTTCACTGAGGTTCTCTACTTCCGTCTGTGGTCCTCCAGACCACTATATCATGGCAAAAATAAAACAAAAATTTGCGCGCGTGTGTGTGTGTGTGTGTGTGTGTGTTTGTTTACCAGTGCATTTGTTGTGTGCGTTAATAGCAGTTTTTAAACATAATGAAATAACATTTTGTAAACAAATGAATGCATAGCAATGTATATTTTTAATAAGTCCATTTAAGCTTTCTCATGGCTTTATTCCTAGTCATGGGAGACTAGATACTCTGAATATATTCATTTTAAAATATGACAATCAAATTTCATAGTCTCAAAATTTAAAAAATGGGCCACTTACGGAATTGTGAATTTTAAAGCCTTTAAGTGTCCAAATAATAGAAAAAAGTGTCTGTTGAAATTTTGGTTAAAATTTGACTCAACACATTTCCAGTCTTCACAAAAATTTAATTACGTTGATAAGAAAAGCTGAAAGTGAAGGTTTAAGATATTATTTTATTATATTCTGGACGTCATTTTCGGAAGAGAGTGTTATTCTCATGAGAGAGACTCTTTTTTCTTTGACTTTGCATCTCTCCCCTCCTAGTATCTGGCATGTAATAGGCACTTGATATATATTTATCGAGTGAACAAATTAATGAATTTAAGTCTTTCTGCTGCTATTCAAATATGGTTAACATTTGCTTCCTCCAAATCAATAACTTTTGAACGCAGTAAACATTATGGATAGAAACAAGGAGATGAATGGCATAATCACAGACAATAGGGGGGGATTAAGTTCCTAAAATGATATAATGTTGTTTTAACCTAAACCTCCATAACATTTTGTGTCATTGAGATTTCCTATTGTAAGAACTCAGCTGGAGTAGCGAAGGTCTATGAGGATTAGAAAAAGCCAGGAAAGTGGTTCACAGCTGATGCACCCGTTCTTTTAAACAGGATTATCTCCTGAGATGTGTAGAAATGAACTCTTGTCAGAGTTTCAAAGGAATTAATATTTTTGGTAAAATGTGCTAATGTAAAGAGTTAGAAGATTAGTGATGCATAATGAAAGCAGTGCGTTCTTTCGCATGGAAATAGGAATATAATAAATGTCCTGCAGGTGATTGGGGCTGTAGCAATTTTATTGAAGATTAAAGTTTGATTGACCTTTGTTAGGGTGATTAACCCTTCTGAAATTAAAAGCCAGAGCTGAATTATTCTGGCCAATTTAAATGCAAACATTGAGTAGGTCGTATGTCATTCAAATAATAATAATGAAAAACCCTCCTATTTTAATTTTCATTTTTACATGTCTGAATGGGATGCTGCTTTGGAAGGATCATAGCTCTGGTGAGAGCATCCCAGTGGCAGGGAATATGGAATAATGTATAGATAATTGGGAGCACGTGGGAAGAGTCCCAGGCATCACTCCTCCCCCCACCCCGTCCAAACATCAAAACCACCACCTCAAAAAAAGCAGGGAGCCTGAAGGCAATCTCCACACACTGAAAAATGCGTGCTCTCAATAGAAAAACCAATCTAGAAATGTCCTGAAGAGGTTAGGAATAAATAACAGTGACATCTTTATTCTAATCCACTGCCAGCCACCCAAACTGCATATTATATCCGTGTTAAATCTGTGTGGTGTCTCCTGAAAATGGGGGCTTTGTGGTACGGTTGCTTATGAAGATGTTTGTAAAAGTTGATTATTTCCAATGTCTAGAATTTCGTCGCCCATGATCTCTGAGAGTCTATAAATATATTCAGTATCTTATATTAAGTCCAAAAATGTTATAGGAGGTGCAAAGTCTCGTTGCTTACGAAGTCACTTAATGGTTGGGTTTTATTTTTCTTTGTTAAATTTTTCAGACGCCTTTGTGAAAAGTTACATATTTACGTCACTTCAAAAAACTGTTTCCGTTTTTCAAATCACGTTAAATTTTTTTATTCCGAAGTCAGTGAGTTGTTTAAGTTTTAAGTCCCACCACATAGTGAACACATCTTCCTTTTATGTGTCTGGAGACCATTAAAATGATAATACAGGGTTTCTTCATTCTATACGTAATTTACTTCTCTCTCTTTTCATCAAAGCATTCACTCTGAACATGTCAAGAGACGAAAGTCCCAAGTATTACAGTGTAAAAATTAAGAAGCCTGAGGTGCTGTAGTTTATTTTTGTGCAAGCTTTTCACATACCCTTTTTAAACATTTTTTCCTGAAAGATAGGCTTCTCCTCCAGGCCTATGAAGAAAGTCAAAGATGAAAATTCTGTGATAGAGTGAGAGAGAATGCAGCTGGCAAAGTGACTCTGACATCCTCCAAAGAGCTGGATGATACCTTGCAGCATAGATTAGTAATCTGTGCAGCTAAAATCTGTTTGCTATAAAGATAATTTCCTAATTCTTAATCATGGGGTTAGTACTCAACCATAAACTGTAAACACATATGTTGTTCTGTACCTTGCCTGATAAAGTGTAGATTATCAGCTTTAGCTTGGCTCCATTAAATTGTCCAAATTTTTAAAAATCCAGTTGTTCCGTAATAATACTGGTTTTCTTATTAGAGACACTTTTGACTAAAAAACAAACAAACGCAACTCTAAACTAAATCTCTAAAGTAAGCACTACTCATTCTTCAGCTATAATTCAATAATCCCCTCTAATTTGATTATTCTCATTTTACCTCTTACCAGAACTGGATGACAATAATCAGGGGCATTAAAATTTATTGTAAACACATCCTCTAAGCATAAAAAACGAATATGCCAATCTACTGATAATATCTTCTGTGTGTTGCCATCAGTTACCAGCCATCTTTCCCATAAAAGAAAATCATGGCTTGAGAAGGCGAGATTCATATTGTCTTAGCGTAGAGAAAAGGCATGCTGAAAGAGCAGAGGCAAATAAGATTATATTTTGTTAAATCCCAAATCCAATCATTTGTTTTGCTTCAGTGTATTTAGAAGACATTTTTATTTCTTTGTTGCCTTTGTTTCTGGCAATCTGTTCCCCTCTAATCCACCCAGTCCCAGACCTGACATTTTCTCTTATGGCTGTGGAAGAACATTCTTTACCATTAACAAGCAAAATTAATCCACTTGATATTTTCTTGGGCCGCATATTTTTGTTGGAGTCCTTGTGTTTAAAAACCAGACTGTTCAGAGAGTGACCAGCGGTGTCATTTTATTCATTGCCTATTGTATGGTTTGTGA
This sequence comes from Ursus arctos, assembly GCF_023065955.2. NCBI lineage: Eukaryota > Metazoa > Chordata > Mammalia > Carnivora > Ursidae > Ursus > Ursus arctos. Next base: position 16,750,677 of record NW_026622886.1, on the reverse strand, counting down.
GTCAACAATTTAATGCCACAGAAATTTAAAGTAGACCTATTATGAGCAGTTTGATGGCGCCAGACCAAAGAGAGACAACAAGTGGCAAATGCAAGGATTTTCAAGGTTTTTAAAATGCCTAATGGTTAAGAAGTTGTCTGAATTTTTCAAGATGTTGTTCTTAGTGGACAGTACTTCTAGAATAAAACTATTTGGTTGATGTTGGTCAAATGAATTTTTTTTTTTTTTGTAATTTGTTTGACAAAAAAATAAAGATACTCTGGACACCATAAGTGCTCCGATGCTGACTTTCCAGCTCATTGGGAAAGTTCCGTAGCATTAGTTTTCAGGTGAATTGGAAGGTGATATAACGTGGGGTAGTGACGTGTGGCCTGCTGATGCATTCCACATTACTAGTTAGCAGCCCCTCTGCATATTACTTTGGAATATGGAGAACTGCTTGATAAAATAAGTATGACTAAAATGTAGTATTTCTGGAGCCATCACTGACTAATCTACATTGGTGTCAACAAGAATTATTTGGGCCCCTCGTATGTACCAGCTATTCCCTACAACACAGGCAGGTGGGTCCATGAGCCATGTTTTCTGGACCAGAAACTGAGACTGAGGGTGGAGAGTGATTTGCCTGGGTTGGGAGCTGGTGCCATATTTCAAGGCCTTCTTCACCAGAGCCAGTGATGCCATATCCATAGCATCCCAGTTGGCTAAAACTTGGTGACTGTGGGCATGGGGGTTTTAGGTGAATGTAAACTCTCTCCTCAGAGAAAGGAATTCACTCAATTGCTGGGACTACAAGGAAAGAATTAACTCTCCCCTGATTCACTCCTAAGGAAGAGACGAGGTGCTTTAGGGCGACAGAGATTATTCACTGGCACATCCATGCAATGATTGTCACTTAGTTGGCTCACTTCATGAGACTAAAAATTGTCCTCCCAAATATTAATCATTTAGTTCATGGAAAGTCAGCCATTAGGCTCTTTTTAAAAATTGTCTTTAAAATGTTTGTACTTAACATATCTTTCATTTGAAATTCGTAAATAATTCTGTGTAGCAGAGTCAAAGTCAGAGGTATCCTCAGCTCGCCTCATGCACTTTCATTGGTTGAGCAGTTTAACAACCCTTGATAAATGTGCCTCCATGTTTTATGATCCCTGCTCCTGAAACTGCATATGAGCACAGAGTCTGTTAGATTTCTGTTCCATTGGGAATTGTCCAGTTGCTTATGCCAAATGAGTTTAAGGGAATATGTGGGCAAAATCTTGTTGATAAATATATATAAAAATAGATATAAGTCGTATGGGGTTACTGTAATATGAGAGAGAGACATCATGCTACTGCGGCAAAAACAATTTTGGTCCTCGTTTCCTGATTTATTGTGAGAACAAAAAAATTAGCATGGGTTAGACAAAAAGTAAACCTTTGCAAAATTAGCATGGGAGTTTCCAAAAGTTTGGAATTGACAGATCAATTTTCAGTTGGAGACTTGGTCTGCTTTTTAAAAGTTCATTCTTGTGGTCTGTGAACCGTCAGAGCTTGGCTCAGAGGAGTGATAGGTCTCTGTATCTGCCCACAAGGGCCTAGGGGAGTGTCTAAGATATGGGAGGTACCAAGGAAGTGCTTGTTAAACTAGATTGTGATTATTACCATCAAAATAAAGTTAAGGACACTGAACTCGGTATTTCATTATAAAGTCCTGGGGTTTGCACTAAGAAATAAATCTAAGCTTCAAAGTCGGAAAAGAGAAAGGAGAAATTGAGATAGATGATAGACAGATGACAGATTCCCGTATCTACTATAGAATTCTGTTGAAAATGACCCAATTTTTTCCTTTACTTTGGCTTTAAGTCCAGGCCTGCCAATTCCCTCCCACCCTGAATCGTTCGTTACTGGCTACTTATAATTTACCAACAGCTAACCTAGTTTTTCTGAACTGACTAGAATATCTAAACAAAATTATCGGATGGGTTTATGTTTATAGGAAAATAAAAATAAGTCACAATATTCATTTTGAAAATGAATGAAAAGGCAACTAGAGGACATTGTGTAGAATTGGGGAGGGGGTGTAGGAGAATTTGCTGGATAATTAGAAATTACTTTTGTGATTCTAACTGCAAATGGAAGTCCTTTGCCGCAGAGAACAGTAAAGTGTGTAAGAAAACAAGACATACTGAGACGATCTTCCCTAAGAGATGCTAAGCGAGATGGAAGAGCCAGTTTGACCAACATCTCTTCTAAGTATATAAATACTTGAGAATTCATTAACCATTTGAGTCCTGCTTGATGATGATTAAACCCTTAGGCAGATGTGAATCAACCTCACTATGTGGAAACATTGAGAGAAACATTTATGAAAAATATGATCCAATTTCTGAAAATACAGGCCAATTAAAATTTGAGATTTAATTTAGGAATTTTGACTCTGTCTGCATGATGTATATATTAATGATGATTTCTCTCCCTTCATTCTTCATCTTCATAAGCAAAGGGAGATTTTTCACTTATTGACATATTACTGAAGAATCTAGCTTTTCTCCAAAATTACACATTTTTTTGCATAAATGTGCCTAATTACCTGAATTCAGTTTTGATTAGCAGTGTTAATTGATGCAGCTGTGGATGGTATCTGTTTACCTAAATTACCATGTGCAAACAGCAATATGTCTGGAAGTGAATATGCTAAACTGAAAATACTAATTAGCTAAGACAGATTGTTATTCAAGTCACATCGTGGAGCTTTCTAATGAAAGCCTGGATGTGTCAGGGTTTTATGATATTCAGACAGAAATGTCTATATTACATATGATTTCTAAATTTAATTCATAAGAACAGATGGGATGTCAGCCAGGGTTCTTCTGCCTTATTCCTGTATTAATGTGAATATTTTACTCAACCGGCGATATATTCGTATGTTTTTTTGTAAGAAACTCATCGTGTGCTTTGACAGTGTGCCAGCCCTGCACATCCAGACCCATCTATTTCTTGACCAATATATTGCCAGATTATATCCACCCACTGTCCCAAAGATGAAGATAAATAAACCACCTTGCAAATTTAATCACATCAACTGGTTAATTTAATGAAATCCAGTAGTAGAAAGGTTAGTTAAACAGACAGCTTCAGTGAGTAGTATTTGAGGGGTGCTTTCTCTTTGCATCCCAAATAACTAATAATAATAATAATAATAATAATAATAATAATAATATTTTGATCGTAGGCTGCTTAGGAATCAATGAGCAATTTGCAGTGCTGGAAGGTAAGTTCTCAGCGCCTTCATGTTGTCTCTCATCTTCAATCACTTAAAAAATGGGTAATAAAGTCGTGCTGATTTTGAAGTGCCCAGGTTTAAAGTATTACAGCTTTTACTGTGTCTTTGATTCCCATTACCTGTGTCCTAAAGCGTGACCTGCTTTGCTTAAAGTTTCTCTCCAAAGAAAGCATTAATCTTTTACCCGTCTGCTGTGGCAGTCGGCGCTCATTAATGGCAAGGTAACTTAGAGGTACCCAAAGATTATAGTACAAATCCTCCACATCGTATCGCGAAGAATAATAGACCCATCCTCCCTCCCCCAAGAGGCTGAATAACTGTGCTTAATACATAATAAGTCTCTTCTTCCCAAAGGCTGTGAAAATAAGGCCTCTTGACTCAAACTTAAGAGTTTAAGATCCCTTATTATGTATTTTAAGATGCCATGAGCAAAATGGGGATAATTTTCATGATGCAAATTTGAACATAATTATAGTTTGGCATATTTAATTTAGGTTTAAGTGAGAATTATAATTACCAAAAATTGAATTATTTCAATTATGCTAATTTCTATTCCCAAAGTTTTGTGTCATTTGGGTTCTCTAAGATAGGTTTAGATCCAGCAAAATTACATTGGAATCTGATACTAAAAATAAGGAATTTGTGGAAATTACTCTGCTCTCGTTGTATTTTGGCTATAAAAAATTTTAAAGTACAGTGAACTGGCCCCGGAAAGCATGAAGTCCTCAAAATAGCCTAAATCAAAGTCGAAAAAAGAACATAAATCCTGCTTGGACCGTTGTCTTCCATTTTCTGTATCAATACCAACTGTAGCATAGGATTGCCATTTGCTATCTAGTCAGTGAAGCCCATACCAGTATTTTTAAAATAAAATTTATGTGTATTATAATTATGGTTATTTAATAGCAAGCTTGGAAAAGTCACCTTCAGAACTGTCTTGTTTTCAATTATCATTTTAGCATTTGTCTTTTCAAAAATGCCTAGTGCAAAATTCCTTTATTCTGGAAATATCTTTATTTTTGAAAACTTGGGAGTATTTTGTTTCCCGGTGGCTAAAGGTAGTCTGCCACATGTTCTGTGGGTGGTCTCAGGGAGTTCATTGTTAAAGAACAAAATGTGTGTGTGTGTGTGTGTGTGTACATTCATAAAATCACCTAAATGAAGAGTTGAGTGTAGACACTAGAGTCTGCCAAACAGTTTGATTGTTGGGTATGTTTACTCTAATGCTGCTACGTTCAGTAAAGCAACTGCTGAATGAACCTAAGTCCACTTTCAGAGCAAAGAGAAAAGAAGAAAAATTCTCCCTGCAAAGTTCAACCATCTCTTCTATTCTCAGTGATGTCTGGGGCACTCTTTGCTCATCATGAGAGTCCCTAGATATTTTAGTAAAAGTTTGTGATTGTTTGTTTGTGTTTCTTTGTGTAGATGTGACCTTGTTTTGTGTCAAAATCTTTTCTGTAATCTTTATTGACACATGTTAGTATTTCTACACAGTAACCTTAAAATGGGAAACCAGGTCAGTGATGTGAAATATAAAATGGAGTTACGGAGTTTTATCAGACATTGCAATGAATTGTCTTTAGGCAAATCACTTAACCTCAGTGTGCAAATTAGTTAATTTTAAGAATAAATATAGCTATCTTTCTGACTTATTAAGGATTTATCACTTGTGCCCAAGGTTCAATAGATCTGTAAATGAAGTGTATGAATCTTTTCTTTGAACTCTAATTGGCATGTGGGGGAAGCAGGTCAGACTGAGTTAAAGGCTGAGAGACTTAATCCTTTGAAGAAATTTTGATTTAGTTTTATTACTTCTAAGTATTGCTAATGTATTCTAAGATTAATTTGACTCTTTGACTGCTTCATGTATGCTGGTTTCTTTTCAAAAGGGTAGACTGTAGACTCCCTGAGGGATCTCTTTCACTTCTTTGTTAAACCTTGCCCTGTACCTTACCTAGCTCTAGCACGTGGGAAGTGGTAGCACACAGTAGGAGCACTCAAGGAGATGCCTCGAGTGAGCTGTGGGTACAGTGAGTCGAAATCATGGCCATTAACCCCATTCATAACTCAGTAACCTAAATTGTAGGATACTGTGTATTACCTGACCCAGCTGTTTAAACCCTCTGAAGATATGTTAAAAAAATTTTTTTTTTTCACTTAGCATTGTCTTCTCCAGTGCCGTCCATGTTGCACTGGGTGTTATACGCAACTAATGAATCATCGAACTTTACATCAGAAACCAGGGATGTACTGTATGGTGACTAACATAATATAATAAAAAAACATTAAAAAAATTTAAAAAAATAAAATCTTTTGTGCATCAAAAAAAAAAAACAAAAAAAATTTTTTTTAATCTCTTGATTATTTTGAGAAAGTTGTGTACTTTTGATCAGTTTATGTTTGGTCAGAGGAACCCTAACATTTTACAAAGGACAGAATTCATTTGAATTTACTCTCAGAGAAGTATGACATATGCTACACTTGAATTAATGCAGATTTCAGATGAATAGGGTTTGACTTCATAAGCAAAGCTTTGTAAATAGGCAGACCCGAATGCAGATTTTGCCTCTTTCATTTGCCAGCAGTGTGACCTTGGGGGACATTTCTTAATGCTTTTGGGCCTTCGTTTACCCATATGCAACAGAGAGATAATAATACCTAACATAGTGTTACAATGAATAAACCACACAATGTATATAAATAAACACCTTAACCCAATACCTGTCATCAAGGTGACAATAAATGGTAGACATAATTATTTTATAAAACACAATAGCTCTGCATCAAAACCAACAGAGATAATTAGAAAAATTTTCTTAATGTGGCATTCATTAACTCTTAAAGTCTTGTGCAGTAAAGTGATTCAAATTTCCCACCAGTACATATACAAGCCCATTTTGTCCCAGGTGTGTATATATATGCGTGTGCGTTTATACACATACACATATCATTTGCCTAAGAATGAAATTAAACACCTGACTTCTCAAGGCATGTTATACACGAACATCCCTTCCTTCTTTTCTAATAACGTCTTGCAGCTATGTAACATTTCACGGCTCAAAAACAATTCTGTACACACGATCATATGTAATCTTCACAGTAATGAGAATAGGGCAAGTGACATTACAGTCTTCTTTATAAATGAGATATGCAGAGATGTTAAGGGACTTACCCAGTATCGCTTGCTATAGTGAGGGACAGGAAAGATATGAAGGTAGGAGAATACACTCAGAGAATTTTTTCTGGACTGTTTGGGAAAAAGAAGCTAGTAATGCTGTTTCTCCATGCAACATTAACAGAGTAACGTCCTATGTAAATATTACTACATTTAAGTATAGGGCCCAGGGATGCGTATATTGTGAAATCCAGGTCATTATCCAGGTTTTGACAGGTAGAGTGGAATTTGTTTCCCTTCGATAAACATGTGTTAAGATATTCTGACTCATTGCCTTGTTCACAATAGCTAATGATTACCATTTCTACCGTTACTACTAAGACTTTTGTAGAAATGAGGTACGCTGTATTTTGAAAAGCTGGGACCAGGAATTTAGGTCTCCCTCAGGCCTGGCCAAAAGCCCAGAGGTGGAAACACGGGTGCATGTCTAGGGATTTCTTAAGAAATTAGCACCTGGAGCCAGATTTTAGAAAAATCTATTCTTCCTTCATATAAGGAGCTAGTAACAGGAAACGGAAAATGACCCAAGGATATCATTTCATTCATGTGTTATTTGTTATGTTGGGTTAAACACTGATTCCACAAATATTTTACAAATACCTTGTGTTTGTGAGGTATCCCAAAAGGTACTATCGGAATATAGAAAGTAAAAGACACGGTGCCTTCAAGGACTTCGAATAACTATCCTGTCATTATATACCTACTATTGCAATAGGATAAGGTTTAAGTGGCAGATTCTTCCTCCTTTAATTCTAAGGATATTAAGCAATGCATGAATTCATTCATGTAGTCATTCAACAAGCATTTCTTCCTCTCTGCATCAGTGGTGGGATACAGATGTGGTCTCAGAAATCAGATGGTCTGGGGGTAGAGCACTGGTACTCCACCAATTAGAGGTGGGGCAAATTATTTGAATCCTCAGTTTGCTTGTCTTTAAAATTAAGTTGATCATAATAAGATGGGTATGGCGGTTAACAGTATTTGTAAGGCACTTCCCACTGTGTGGGGCACACACGGGTGCTGTCATTTCACAAAAGGGCGCACTTCTCCACCCAGGAGATGTAAAAGTCATTGGAGCGGACAGACACACACACCAAGAGCAACTGGAGAATTCTACGTGGCATTTAAGGAAGTACAGTCTAACATGGGCCAGACACTGCAGTGCCAACAGAATGTAGAAATAGGAAAGGTCTTTTAGAGAAAGGGGAAACGGTAGCAAAAGCTGTTTTCTGACAGTGTGGTGTCTAGATTCCAGCCGTGCCTTTGTTCACTATGTGCGGCCTGACGAGCATCTCCCTGGAGACCACTGTTAATTTAGGAACCTTCAACATCTGTGCAGTTGAAATAGGACCAGAGCCCAAACCTAAAAACACACAACATGATTTGCTATTCCGTGTTGTTGAAGAGGACAACATCCAGCCCTGTGCTTTGAGTCATGAGCCACGTAGGCCTAACGGATGCTGGGTTGTTGCCTTTTCAGACAGGAGGCATGGTAGAGTGTTGGTGTATTTGGACTTTTTCAGGGTTCTTATGTCCAGAAATTCCAAATTAGATTTTTGTCATTAGCTCGTCAGGCTTGTCTTAAGCCCACTTAATGAGGTCTGCCGGTGGAATGTCTTTTATGTTCGGTGGCCTTTGTGCTGAGTCTCAGCTACTCTCAACTGTGGCAGAGAAGTTAATGAAGATACCACAGTGCTCGCTTGTCTGCTGCTTTTGAAAACACACCTCGTATGTGTTTGGGTATTTAAATTCTGTTTTCTAGCTTTTAGGGTTTATATCCTCGTGGTGCATTCAAGTGCTATGGAAATAAGACCAGATGGATGTGACAACCAGCCATTCGGGAAATTACATACACATTACATTTCAGAAAACCAGCGTACATATGTCTATCTGGATGCGTTCATATGCTGGATTATTTTTGTTGCAGCCAAATGGTTGAGATTTCAGTGAAGCAGTTACCTAGAATGTCAGCCTGAGAATTCCTCTCCGAGGAAGAGCAAGGCCTGCAGTGAGCTGTTGTGTCAAACATGGTGAACATGGAGACAGAGTAAAGGTCACCCTGCGTTTCTCTACCTTCCTTTAGTTTTCTCCTTAGTACTCATCAGTATAGATATTATATTCTTAATTTCTTGGTTGTCTACCCCCCCCCAATGGAAACTCCATAAGGAGAGGGAATTTTTCTGCCTTGTTTAATACCGTAGTACTTGGCACATAGTAAGCACTCTATATATGATAATGAATAAATTGGCTATCGCTGAGATAATGAAATGGTATTTAATCTCCCCTTGTGCTAAAAGCCAGCATGACATGGAGGTTATCTTTTGTCTCTAAAATGAAGAACAGATCATTGTGATAAATGGTGCTGAAGGTCACCGTCTGTCTGTCACTCACACAGTGTCTGCTTGGCTCTGGGTACTGGTCTGAGCACTCACAAAGATCTTTGGTGTGGAGGCTATTACTCTCCCTATTTTCTGGAAGGAGAATCTGAAGCACAAAGACTCTGACGAGACAGAGCCAAGATTCAAACCCACCAGGCTGATCTCCTGTGTCATCCAAGGCTACTTTCAGGGTTTGAAAATAAGTCTTCTCAGGAATCTGTCCATCCTTTCAATTAGCAAAAAATCATCCCACAGCCACAGTCTATTAGTTCTGTGCTATTCGTAAGTGTGCTGTTCAGTGCAGCCCTGTGCTGCAAGAAGTATTCCCGTTTTACTCTAAGAAGTAGAAATCTGGAAAGGCCGTCACTTCTCTTATTTTGTATTATCCTCTCCATTGAGCTGCCCACCTAGTTGCTCTTCTGCGGAAAGGGAAAAATGATGATAAATGCTGCAAATAAATACTCTGGGTTTCTGTGCTTGTTAAAATATTGTGTTAACAAGCTCCAGAGCATATCGTCAAGCTGAACGGAAAAATTGGTGTTGTGGGTTCCACCTTGGCTTACTCATGCTTACTCACGTTTCATTCCTACTGATGCAAATGGTGACAGAATATTCAAATTTAGATCTGAAATGGAAATATATTATAGAACTTCCAGCAACAAATGTACCTGCGTAATTGGGGTTGGTTAAATTAATATTGAAGATTAGTTTCTGTACCTCACTCAGCACAGGCTTCCCGGGGTGGTGCAGGCTTTGTCCCAGGTGAGCACCAGAAGAAAAGGAGAAGCCAAAATAGAATTGTAAATCCCCTACAAATTGGTGAAAATCACCTCCAGTCCCACAGGTAATTGGGGAGTGGACAGTGTATAGAATGCAATGACTAATAAATCTTCAGGAGAATGGCACAGTTTGCAGGGATAATTTGTGTAGTGGGGGAGCAGTGTTCTATAGCGAGAGGGACTATATCCTCACAAAAATTGGAAATTTTGTTCATGACCTATACCTTTCCCTGAAACCTTTCCCGTTATCCATCCATACAGTCATATTTTTTACCACTTCATTTTTCTAATAGCTCTTCCAGTCAGTCCAGATGCCAAATCAGTCTTCCTATCTCCCTTCTCTTGAATTTATCAGTTCTGTGAAATCCCATTCAAAAATGAAATAGCCTTATTTGGGGCTTACATAACTCTATTGATTCTTTTTATGTAATATGCATTTCTATGTTATACATTCTTGGTATTACCTAATATGGTAGAAGATCAGTTCCTGCCCCTACTAACTGAATGAGATAATTCACACAAAATGTTTAGCAATAATAAGCATATGATAACAAACCCCAGTGAATGGCATCTATTATTAGGCATCTATTACCTGTAAACATATTCATATACATTGGAAGAAACTTGGAGAAATTCATTTTATACAAGAACTTTTGGGTGAGCTAATGATTTTTCCCATTCTGGGTCAGATAGACAAAATCGTATGTTTCTATTAAATTACACTCTTGAACTTTATCATCATAGTCTCTCTAGTATGCTTCCTCATATCTTCCTTTTCATATATTATGAAATCATGTCCTCATGTAACAGTTATCATCATCATCGCCATAACCACAATAACCATATCTCAAAAAAACACAATATTTACAGAGTACTTTCCAGTTTATAAGGCACCTCCTCTTATGTTCTCTTTTTCCCACAACCTCTGTGGTTGACATTGCAAGTTCTGAGGAAACAAATCATGTTGTTAGTGTGGGACAGATCTAAGATTCAGAGCCCAATTCTCAGATTGCACATCACAGTGATAAATGGGAGATCTGTGCAATTATTGGTACTGCAGAGAATTTCATAACACCTGCAGGCATGTCGCACCTTCAGAGAACAAATTTTGGAAAAAATATTTCTGAACTAATCAATGATTGAGCCTGACCGTAAGGAATGTAGACATTCTCTCCTGTATCTCTCCAGTTGGTGACTGTAGAAAGGGTTCTCAGACTTTGGATTCCAGTTGCTCCTAAGCCCTTCTAGCAGACAGAAAAGCAAACAGGTAATCCGGGTATAGAGCTAAGAATATTTGCTTTTTTATTAGGACTCTAATATGACAAGGCCAGAAATATAGCAGATCATGGCTTTTTTTTTTTTAAGACTTAATTTTTTTAGAGCACTTATAGGTTTGCAATAAAATTGAGAGGGAGGTACAGAGATTTCCCGTATACCCCTGCTCCACACATGCACAGCCTCTCCCATTATCAGCAACACTTACTAGGATTGTACATGGTTTTTTACCAAGAAGAAACCTACATTGACACAGCATAATCACCCTAAGTCCATACTTTACCTTAGGGTTCACTCTTGGTGATGTACATTCTGTGGGTTTGGACAAACATAATTCCATATATCCATCATTCTAACATCATACAGAATATTTGTATTGTGCTGTAAATCCTCTGTGCTCTGCCTATTCACCTCTTCCCCTCCCCACCCCCACCCTTGGCAAATACCGATTTTGCTTCCGTGTCTGTAGTTTTGTCTTTTCCACAACATCATACAGTTGGAATCAAACAGTAGATAGCCTTTCAGATTGGTTTCTTTCACTTAATAATCTGCATTGGAGGTCCTTCCATGTCTTTTCATGGCTAGGTAGCACATTTCTTTCTAGCACTGAGTAATATTCCATTATCTGGATGTACCACATTTATTTATCCATTTACCTACTTAAAGACATCTTGGTTGCTCAGATGCATGGAGTTTGAGGAGGAAAAAATTCTAGGGATGAACAGGTCCGTTCATTAATGTGTCTAATACTGCGGTGTTAACCATGACTCCACATAAATATGCCTAAGAGCTTTAGAGCTGAAGAAGGGATAAATGAGGCATGGATTTTTATAAATTATTTGTGGTGTCGGATGGGATGAGAAGTGGGAATATGCCAGTTTCTTACCGAAACACCAGTTCAGCAGGTGACAAAACTTTCCAGCTAACAGGAAGGACTGTCTGTGGGGTAATGTGAGTGCTTAGTCACTGCTGGGCAAGAGAAAGTAGGAAATGAAAGAGGAGGATTTAAGGAGAGCTGAAGAAGATAACGCCTCAGTCATTATTACTATCAGCTAATCATTGTTGTTTTTCCATCCTATACCCCACCAAATCTTCATCCTTGAAGGGCTTATATCCAAAGTAGATGAACAGTGCTGTTTCTGCCAACTCGTATTCCTAGTCATTGAGAATATTCGAAGAATATGCCAGTGTGTTGGCGGGAGATTTAATCTTCCCACCTATGATTTTAGTCAAGGAAATATTAGTGTCAAAGTACATTTTTGCGGTTTTGACTATTTTGCTGTGGTGGAAGTGAGGAAAAAATATTTTGGCCATGTAAGAAACAAATGAAAAGTCTACCACCTGACTTTAAAAAATAGCCAGTGGAGGTTGACTCGGAAGGTTTATTTTTATGTTATCAAGGCCTAACAGGACTCTGAGTTCTGAAAGCAGAAACTTTGGGAAGAATGATCGGAGAATATCGACAAAACGGAGAAAGATTTTAGAGTTTGCAGGAAGACTGTCCTGCCCATTCCCTGCTACTCACCTTGAATGGTTTTAAACTCTGAAAACAACAGAACAAACATATCTGCACATCATTAGATTAAAACGAGGCCCATAAGAAGTCAAGATATCCTTCGGGAACAAATTGGTAGAGTCTCAAATCCTTTTCGAATTGCAGAAGAGAACATGTTTTATCTTCCCAGGGTATGACTGGTAGACCGTTGAGAATACCTTCTGTATACATATGTATTTATTTGATTTGTGAAACAGGCCCTTTTCCTTCATAGCCAGAGGAGCCATTCTCAGAAAGCATGCAGACAATCAAAATATTTTCAAATCCCGAAAGCCAAAGAAAACTAGCTTTTGGTTTATTTACCGGGGTGGTTCTTTCTAAACGTTTTCTTTTTTAAACTGGCCCTCAAGGGCAATAAGCTAGGTCTCTCTTAGGCCCGAGTGGAGAAAAAAGATAAGGATTAAAGGACATTCAGCAGGAATGTCCTGCAAATGGTGTCTGCCTGAAGATGTATAGTCAGTCAGGTAAGTCTAAGCAGGCAAAAGTAAACAGGACAGTCTGTGTTCACGTAAAGCAGTCAAAACATTCTCAGCAAAACGCTTATCACAAACTCAACTCAGTAGCATATTTGTCAAAAACAACATACCTGAGGGTTTTCCCCATCCCAGTCTCATTACTGTGTGTCAGCAGCGTACTAGGGATTGGTGACAGAATATAAACGTTCAAGAAATCGATGGGTGTTTTTTGCCGGACACGTACTGTTGCCTCAGAAGCAGGTATTAGATAATAAAGGGTGAGTTCAAGATCTGTGCTCCACAGAAAGAGAACGAAGTGACTTAAACCAAGTTGGAGTTTCAAATCTCTACAGAATTCCGTACTTTGTAAAGGTTTCCTTCCCATTTTATATGCCAAGAGACCAACACATACAATGTTTGGTAAGTAATTAGCATCGCTCAGAAGTTCAAAGTTGAAAGCAAGTTGAGAAAATCAAATGGTGTTATTGGCAAAGGACCCATTGGTAGGGTTCTAAGTGCTGTATAGACAGCCATTGTAAATAACTATTAAAAGACCTGAAGTAATGTAGATGGTGTCTAGATGAGGGGACATTGACTGTATTTTGACAGTCCAACATGGGGCTTCTTCAGGGACTTCACCTGTATCAGATACTTTAAAATGTGGTTTGATCCCATGGACCCAGAACGAAATATCATTATTTTGCGGCATCTCTCCTTAATAAATGTCTTTAGCCCATATATTCATCTACATACATGCAAAGTGAGGGTGGGAAAGTAGGCTTACCAAATCCCAGTATTTAAAATCTATGGAGTTTTCACTAAAGCCATTGAGGAGGAAATGGGGCTACCTCTATTGAGCCCCTACTATATTCCAGGTTTTTATTACATAACCTCTACTTGTCACAACTATCTGGAAACTAAACAACACTATTGCTATTTTGTAGAAAGGAAATATGAAGTTAATCATGGTTGGGTTTTTTTTTTTATTTTTGTAAAATTTTATTTATTACGAGAGAGAGAGGGAGAGGGACAAGCAACTCCATGCTGAGCATGGAGCCCGATGTGGGGCTCAGTGTCAGGACCCTGAGATCATGACCTGAACCAACACCAAGAGTCAGATGCTTAACCAGCTGAGCCACCCAGGTGCCCCTGAAGCTAATTGTGCTTAATGAATTTTTCCAGGATTACCCAGATCAGACTTTTAAGTGAGGGTTGCTTTCAAAGACCATATTCTTCCTTTCACAGCACATATGCAAGCTTACTACCTTGAGAGGCTGTACCAACTCGAAATTTAAAAATAATCAGTGGTGTTTATGGTCCACGGTTAGCAAACGCTAAGTCCTGTCCCCCTTTCATCTGAAACTCCTCAGTTCTGTTGATAATTGAGTTGCCAAGCCTGGCATTTCTTTTTTTTTTTTTTTCTAAAGATTTTATTTATTTATTCGACAGGATAGAGACAGCCAGCGAGAGAGGGAACACAAGCAGGGGGAGTGGGAGAGGAAGAAGCAGGCTCATAGTGGAGGAGCCTGATGTGGGGCTCGATCCCATAAGGCCGGGATCACGCCCTGAGCCGAAGGCAGACGCTTAAACACTGTGCCACCCAGGCGCCCCCAAGCCTGGCATTTCTTATGCCATCTAGGGAAAGATGGAAGATTAGCCAAAGGAGGGAAAGAAACAAGAGAAAGAATATTGGGTCTGTCTACTTAGTGGTTGCTCTTAGAAGAAGTAAAAGGAAGACACTTGTTTTCCTACTGTTTTTTTTGTTTATTTTTCTGTCTAAAATGCAAAAGGGGTAACATGAAGTAAGGGTAAAGAGAGAATATTGATGTAGTGATGATGAAGAAAACAGTGCATAGGAAAGGTGGTTTGGGGGTTGCTTCTCCATCTCCCTGGCCATCCCACCCTTCACTGAATGAGAATATTCTGTTTGGCTTTCAGGCTGAGGTTGTCATGCGAGAAGGGTATATTAATTTCATATTTTCTCATAACTTTCTTTTGAGGATAAGCATTTTGGTTTTCTGCTGTTTATTATTTCAAAGGCATCTATATGCTAATACATCTTATGCTAATTATTTTCATGTTTTCCCCTTAGGTTATGCTTCATATCACCCACCGGGGAGGATCATCTCTCATGAAAACTTTCAAATTTGATTTTGGAAATTATTCAGAAAAATTTAAGCCGTGCTATCTCCCAATGTAGGAGACAATATACTCTGGAGGTTCCTATAATTCAAAGAAAATGGACTGGGATAACATTTGGGTTCTCATGCTACCAAAATCCTCTTGAGGACAGCCAGGTACACTAAGCATTTAACATTGTGACATTGAGATGTTGGAAGAATAATTAAAATAAAAGTCTAATAATGGGTTTTTAGAAATTGCTGAATTATTATGTTTGATCCAGGGATGAGAAAGGAAAGGCTGTTTTCATTCTCTTGGTGTCTGAGGTGTAACTGCTTCTGCTGTAAATACCATATTTTAATTGTCACCATTTCTTAGCATCGCTGCTAGAAAGTTAATTCTAATGATATGAATGCTTGAAGCTGAGTTTTTGCTCACAGGAAGAATCCGGTAAAAGAAGAATTTCATAGCATAAGCTAGCTTGATGTTTCCTTCCAGCTTTTTCTTTACAGAGATTTTTGTTGTTGTTGTACTTTGAGAGTAGATTGCAATTAAAAAAAAAACAACAACAACCCTAAGCAATTAACCAGTTTACCTGTCTTGAAAACGTTTTTTCGGGCATCTTCTTTGGAAGATAACCAAGGCTTAAAAAGTGACTTCTCGACATGAGATACTAAAACTCAGATCACTTTGGAGGATGTTTTACATTTTTCCCTGGGTTAAGAAGTAGGTGCTTTTTGTCCCCGAGCACTTCAGGGGTGCAAAGAAAAGGCCCCCACTTCACACTTCTCTGGATTGTTCTCTGCCTCGCTCTGCACTGATGGAGAGCAAAGAGTCAGAAGCGCTGGGGGTGCATCCTTCAGCTCATTTTGTACCGGCCTCCTCGCCACCTGCTCCTCTCCGCCTCTCAGTAGCCGCTCCTCATTTCATTTCTAGTTCCTAAATGCTGTCGCTCAGAGGACCTCAACAATGGCTTCATTCTGTGAGAGGCACAGCCCAGCTGCTGCTGTTTCTCCTCTTGGCTCCTGGTAATGCCTCTCGAGCTCCAAGACAGCTTTGTCGGTAGGAGCGTCTCCTTTCAGGGTGGGAAGAAAGGTCTCCTCTGAAAGGGAGCCTGACAAGGAAACGAGGCTCTCCTCCAGACAAGAGGGGCTCAGAGGGCACCTACTACAGACAGGTGTAGACAGGTGCCTGGACAGCATGTGCTGGGACTGCCAACCAGCATTTCAACACTTCAGTCGTCACCTCTCCACACGTAGGTAGAATCAGGGCTGGGGATACATTTGGTAAATTGTTAGAATAACGACCGTCAATTAAAGGCACACTAACAGTTTGTTGAAACCTGATACATTCTGTTGCAATAAAAGACCCACAATAGTTTATGTGCTAAGCCTTTGTGACCCATCATTCTTTTCTTCTCATTCTACTTACTGGCCTGGGACTATGACAAAATAGCTACTCATCTTCATCTTCCCTTTTAAAATTGTGTTCAAAGAAGGATTCGTTGAACTAACACATTCAACCTTAATGCAGCCCCAGCTAAGAAGAAACTTTCTCTTCTTGCTCTTCTCTGAACATAATTCAAAGACAATTCAAATAGAAAAGCACCTTGCATGCAATTAGGCTCCAAAATTTATTAGGTGTAGGTGAACCGTGAAGGAGGCTGCTCTGAGCGTCTTCTTCCCTTCAGGTACTGACTTCCATAAGGACAGGAAGGATATCTCTCAGCTGTTAGCCTGTAGCTGTGGAAGCTGGCTGCATTGTGTGGACTGTCAGCCACTGTTTGGTGGGCATGACTCAATCCATTTTAGCAATGAAATTTCGTTCAGCGCAGCTCCAGAAATCCTGTGATCTGTGAGGACCGGCACTCCTGGGTCCTGTAATGCTCAGGGGACATGATTCAAAGCACACAGCTTTGACTAATAAGGACTACACTCAGATAAGCCTGGAGCTGAGTCCCACGTGAATACCTTCTAGTTTTCTGACCCAGATGAATTTCTTGATCTCCTTGAGCCTCATGGCTAATACGTGGAGGGGGGAGAAAATCACATTTATTTTATTTAAGTTAGCTGTGACGATTAACGAGACAATAAATTTGCATGGCGCCCACACCTAGTAAATGCTCAACTAATAGGCACTACTTCCATTATTATTTTTACTAGTGATAGTACTTTTAGGATTGTTATTATCATCATGATTAATGATATTAATGGTTGGGAGAAATGCTCAAAATTTTCCCTCAGGGAGAACTTAGGTAGTGGAAATCAAAAGATGCACACATTAGATGCTTTTTCTGCTAGTAACACAGGGCCTAGGAAATGAAGATGGGAAAAACTTGTTTTAAGTGTGATTCCCTGGAAGCCTCTGAACCATCACAAAGTATCCATAAACACGTTCTGTGGTTCAATCTACGATGTCGCACAAGGTGAAAAAAAATTTTTTTAAGTCTCCCCAAATTGTACTTCTTGTATCTAACCAATGCCAGATACAGTCAAGTAAGATAGAAAAGAAAAAAACAAAAGTCACTTGGAAGCGAAGTATTTTATCCCCCCTGCCAAGAATTCAGATGCCCAGCTCATGAGCTGGCTTTTCCCCTTGTCTTCGGGATACCCGAGATTATGAAAAGCTGTTTCGTGATTGGCTTCATGGGTTGCTGGTAGTGGTGGCTTGTTGATTACAGGGTCCAGTTTGAAACTCCTGAATCGCATGAGGCGTGGCATGGATCAGAATGAAGGCTTTCTGTAAGAAAAGCCATCTTGCTGGTTGAAAAGCCCTTGTGAGCTGCCAGGCCATCTTCACGGAGCCAGAACATCGTAAGAAAGCATGCAGTTGGGTCTGTAGGCCATTAAAAAGTTTCAGCCTCACTGCTAAACAAGAGTAAATAGTCTTGTGTTTGCCTCCAAAACACATGGCTCCTCACAGACAGAAAAGTCAGATGTTAATTAAACCTTTGCAGGGTTAGAATGGATCATGCCATTATGTATTGAAAGCTCAGTTTTGACTTCTAATTGCATGCCCCCCAAAAAAGACCTGCAAATGTATTTGCTAACAAAGGTTCTTCCTGCTTACAAGCCGCTTTTAAAGTAAAATGACAAATCTTTTTTTCTTTGTATTTGGAACGGTTCTAATCCCCACAGAGCCTTCATTAAAACAATATCTTGAGTATATATTTATATGTTTCAATTACTTATTACTGTTTCCTGTGGCTTTCCCTCTTTCATGAAGCCGTCCCTCAAAGGAAATGCCGACAATAAATTAACATCCTCAGCTTGGTGTATTTTATGGTGTTTCTTTTTAATCATTCACAGTTAAAGTGCAGCATCCTTTACCTTTTAATGCTTAGCATATAGTAGAGGCTAAATAAACAATTAAGAGAGATTGCCTTACTAAAATTACAGCAATACCTTCCTAGATTTTCTTTGCATTCTGTCATTCTTCTGTGAAGTTGGTGTGATTTCTCCTCAAATGGGCAAGATTTGGGATTGTTCACAGTCACAAGTGAGAGAGCAAAATAAGAGAGATTTTCATTTATAAGATTGCCTTTCTCTTATCTAGTGGTCTTGCTTCCCAGACTGTCCGTCTGTCTCTGGAAAGCAAAGTCAATAAAAATGATTAGAGCTGGCATCTCACAAATGTACACCCTTAAACCATGAAGCAGTAATGCTGTGCAGGAAATATTTTTCTGACCTTTTCAAATTGCATCCAACTGTCTCGGGAATTTCTCAGTGACTAGAGGTAATAAGGTTCAATCCGTTTTACTGGCTGGCTTCAAATTTAGTTCCTCTGAATCTCTAACTTATCTGTTCTTTGCATCTTGGCTCTGGCATCCATTCAGCACAGAAATCCACGCATCTAATCTTTTCTCCCATCCCCCACCCCCCAGGTTTTGCTGAAGGATCACACTGTGGAATCTACAACCGTGACAACTCAGCACTTATTGCCCCTTGAAAAACAAAATAGTGGCACGGGAAGGTTAGTGGGCATGTTGTCTTTTCAGAAGCCCTTGTTGAATTTAATTAGCTTGTAGATTTCACCTGTCTTACATCTCAGTTTTCACCTATGCGATTTATGCCTCAGTAATCTTCATTATGTAAAACTTTTTCAACTTAACTATACCACAAGCACTCGGTAGAATATTAAAGAGGGAAAAATATGTGAATTTCTTTTGTGCTAATTGATTTTGATTTTTTTCTTCTGTGAGTCCAAATGCAATGGATACATTCTCCTCCAACACCCCCCACCCCCACCCCCGTAAGGATGGGAGTCATCCAAGTGTGACATGCTAAAAGGCAGCTGGGCAGCCCCATTCTTCACTGTGTTCCCTGAAGGAGAACAGAAAACAGAAGCTGGGGACACTTTTCTTGACCTCATGAAAGTGTTGGATGTCAGGAAGCCTTGACAAGGAGTTAAAAAGCTTGTCTTACTTTTCATATTGAGAGCATCTCCGTGCCGAATGTGATTCTGGGGCGATATCAGT
Organism: Ursus arctos; assembly: GCF_023065955.2. NCBI lineage: Eukaryota > Metazoa > Chordata > Mammalia > Carnivora > Ursidae > Ursus > Ursus arctos. Next base: position 16,731,197 of record NW_026622886.1, on the reverse strand, counting down.
GTTTCCTCATTTGTAGGACACACCAAATTCAACACATACTGTGTCTCGTTGCTCCCATCCATCGCCTTCAGACTGCCTTGTGCAGTGGTGATTAGAATCTTGGCTGGAAGTTCCTGCGGTCAGTGGAGCTCGGAGCCTCTTTCTGGAGCGTCTCTGTTCGCGGGCATATAGCCATCGGCAGGAAGAAATCTTTTTGAAGTTGCCCTTCTAAGAGTCTGTGTTTGCTTGCACAGTAATTGTCAAGTTTGATCATCGTAAGATATTTGGCTTTATAGAAGTGAGATCATTTCAAACAACTCTATTCAGAAAATAGGTTTAGAGGGAAGAGAAGAAGAGCAGGCATTTCTTCCACTCACAGCAATGTATTTTTTTCTTAAAAGAAAGTGAGTATACTTATGCAAAAGTTCATCTTCATAATAGCCTATTTTTTTTTTTCATTTAAAAAAATAATGGACTTGGTGAAAGTTAAAAGGAATTGTGCAAAGTAAGTTTAAGAATATGAGTGTCTTTGGGGCGCCTGGGTGGCTCAGACGGTTAAGTGTCTGACTCTGTCTCAGCTCAGGTCTTGATCTCAGAATCGTGAGTTCAAACCCCATGTTGGGATCCATGCTGGGTGTGGAACCTACTGGAAAAAGAAAAAAAAAAGGATATGAGTATTTTTTGAAGTTGCTATTTTATCTTAGGAAATTCAACCCATCTTGATAATAGATGTTGACCTTGAAAGGGACCACAGTCCTAATGTCCCTTTACAACCCAGGTGTGGTTAGCTGGTATTTTGTTTAGTAAAGACGAGGTATTTGGGCAGTTTTGCAAAATCAGATTTACCCACTATTTGCAATGTGGTGCAGTGTTTTTATCCCCAGCTGGGGCAGAATGAAGACTTCCAGGTGAGGTAATAGAGCATGTCTGTGCCTATTCTTGACAAGTGGTATTCCTGATAGGTTGTTCATGCAGGTGTATGTATGCCTGTGCACGTGTGCTCAACCACGGGTGGGGCTCAACCATGGGTGGAGCATGCAAGGTGTGCTCACTAACTTGAATTTGGGACTGGGAGACAGCAACTCCAAAACCAAATGGATTCTAAGTTGTCCCTGGGGACCTCCTGTCTTAGTGAATTGCAGACTTGGCCATACCCATGAACCCTCTCAGAACAGGGGGTGCCTTGGCCGATGGGTTTGGATTTTTACCCATTTAGCACCTCCTTTTTCCCATTTCTCAGATCTTTCCTACCCTGCAGGACCTGGAGGTAAAACAAAATCAGTGTTCAGCCCTTCTACTGCAAGTGTAAAGTGATTTGAATTTGGTGGAAGAAAGAATGAGGTGGAGCAGGGGTCCATCTGTCACGGGTTATTTTGTTTTGCTGGGTATTCTGAGAGTTTGGGGCATGATTGGAGAATGAAATCAGGAATTTCCAGGTGAAGAGGCACATGGGGAATGAGAACCCTGATTAGCAGTGCTTTGAATACGAATGGTTGTTCCTTTTTGGGTAAGTGCTATTTACTGAGTGTGTCTTAGATAACTCAAAACCCCACACTTTATCTTCCGAGGAGCCCAGTAAGACGGGCCCAACTATTCTCAATTTACCAATTTACCGGGACACAAAGTCATGCTTAAAATGGTTGAAACTGAGTCTGCTTCCAAGTGGTAGGGACACGGTGAAGAGAAGTGTTTTTACGTGAAAAGGAAGGAAATAACTCACTTGTACCCAATGGGCTTTTGACGTTCCCTCTTCCTCTTTCCCCCTCCTCTGTCACCTCCTCCTTTCTCACTTGGCTTCCCCTCCTTTTTCTTTTCTCAAAGAGAGGATCAAAGGAGACGAAATTGTTAAAGCCCCCTCCCACTGCTTCCGGCAACAGGGCACACTTTCTTCTCTCCTTAGCCATAGAGTTGCTTTTGGTAGAGCTGCTTACTTAATGATTTCCAAAGTTCAATAAGGGCCAAGAATTCTGCCTCTAGTGGCTTATATTATCTTCACACAAGGTAATTTTAATTACCCTAAAACAATCGTAACAGACGGCAGAAGATGGTGATTATATGCTGTCCTGACAAGTTCACATTCAGCCCGGCCTGATCTCTCAGCTGAGTTAATGATTTACCAGGAGAAGGACCGGCTTGAGGGGAGCAGAGGCGCAAGATATTTTTGTGAGTAACCCAGCAAAACCGATTTCTACAAATATTATGTTTCTAAATCAGGACTGAACTCCTTCAATTAAGGTCTCTTTTCTTCTTCTATTTGCCTCCCATATCAATATTACAAAAATAAACATCCCTGATTGCCGGAGCCGGCTTGCTATTGTGGCTTAGGCTCAATGGAGACGTCGATGCCCGAGGATTCAATTTCCCTCTTACAGCGATAACTAATATACTCCAATTTGTCTCTCAGTGAAGGGGCTTGGTTATTTACTCTAGGTAAACTGGGCTGCTTCTGTTGCCACAGCATCAAGTAGTCACTGAGACAGAGGCTGGCATCCTGATGGGGCCTCCTTTGTTCCCAGGCATATCAGAAGACAGAAAACAGACTCAAATCTTCAGCAGGGTGGTAGATTCTCAAAAGTTCCACCACCACTGTTCACAGCAAATGTATCTCTTCCGAGAGTGGGTGCTCTCAAAATTTGGACTACATCTCACTTGTAATAAGTATTCCCCTTTAAAAATTTCAAACAGAACTACACAGGAGAGGCCGCGTGGCTTTAGATGGAAAGATGATTTCAAGGTACCTCCCTCTCATCTCTCTCTCTCTCTCTGAAGTCTCTCAAATATGCATGTGATCCCAGCACAGAATTCTTCCACGAAAGCCTTTATTTTGCACAGGTCCCCTTCGATTCCCACTATCATCCTTACTGGAAATAAACTCAAAATAATCTTAACAAGGAGAAATTGTTCCAAAACTATCTACCACACGCAGTTCATCTCCAACACTTTGCTTTCCGTGACTGCCGAAGAAAGGGAGCTGATGGCATCGGCTTTAAATCTGTTGATCCGATAGTGGGCACCTGTGTGCTTCTGTGATATACTGGCAATCTCCACTTACTGTCCACGTTGCAACACTATTTATTTTTCCTTAATTGGAACCCTACTGATAACTCGTGGGATATCTTCCCGTTGGCTGGGCGATATATCCATATAGACATAGAGCGTAGCCACCGTGGTCTATGGTATAGTCAGAAATATCAACATGGGATCGAAATTAAACCAACACCTAGGCTAATGGAGTTTCTAGACTGCCTTTAACATTATTAGGAACTCCCCCATTTTTCTCGGTGTTTATCTTTGGAGTTAAAGCAGTGTCAGCAGAAATTCAAATCGAATACGGTTTATCACAGTGTTTCCTCTTCTGTTTAATTCTTCATCGCAATGCTTCCAGAAGCGAGGGATGACTGATAAAATTACCAACTATCACACGTAATGAACAAGTAAACAAGAAACACAAGAGGTTTGGGCACTCTATGTGGAAATGTTACCCTCTTATTACATCTTCTTCCTTTTTAAGTGAATGAGTATAATAAGATCAGCTTTATGCAAATGCCTGGAAAGCTTAATTTTATTAAAATTACATTAATTAAAATGAAATGAACAAGTAAATCCCCTTTATCTTAACTTTCAGTGCCAAAACAGGATTCGCCACCTTGGACATCAGAGGGCCCCTTCATTGTCTTTATTTGTGGTTACGGCATTTGCTTGTCCCTTGTGCTATTTTTATTTTTGTCACTGGAGTTCATGAAGACTTAATCATCAGCCCTCTAATTTTCCAGAAAAAAAGAAATATGTTGATTTATTGAACTGGCTGCAGAAAGAGGAGAAGTGGAAGAAGAAGAAGATCAATCTGACGTTGTAGGTTAATAGTAGGGAACAAAACACATTCATAATTAGAAGAGAAAAGGACTTTCCTTGTTCATTCCAGTTTATAATAAAAAGCCCCTCGCCAAAGTGTCTTAGAAAATAATGCATTCAGACTGAGTCGAATTACCGCCTAGCAGATTCTATTTATCTGTAGCTTAAAAAGCAGCTGCGTTTTTGTAAAAAGCAATGAATGTGGCAGTCCTACTTAAAGGTAGAAGAAAAAGAACACCCCTTGTTTTGTAATAAGGGGATTTTCAATTTAAAAGAGAGAGCGAGCCTGTTGTGTGAAGTACGGTTATTACATTCACTGTATTCTATCTCACCCACCAGGAGGCTAATAATGAAGGGCTGGGGAAGGAGGCCAGTGCGACGAGGGTTATCTCACAGCCTCAGATGCTGGATAAGTCGAAGGAAGCCGAATCGCTTTTGGATGACATTCAGAAAGGCCGGAGTGATGATTTGGAAGAGAAAAGCCTGCCTATTCTTTTCCAAGGTAAACAGTTCATTTCATCTGTCGGCTGCATGTTTCCGTATAAAAATATGTTTATATAAAGATACCTATAAAGTTTGCCTTTAAAAAAAATCATTTTAGGTGCCTGACTATTCCCCTGGCCCGCCCGTCCGCTGATGAGTTATTAGCAGCCTGCCTTAGACAAAGGATGCGCCGGGGCCCGACCACACCTAAAGCCACGCTTTGAAGGATGTGCCAAGCTCACTTTTAATCATGAGAAAGAAATTACCCACATGGAGTCAGCAGAAAATGAGAAAGTAGAGCTCGTGCTGCGAATAATTCCAGCAAGTGCCAAGGGGCTAGTTGAGGAATGGCTTCATGAAGCGAATATCTTTAGCTTGTACTTAGGGTTTGGTTAGCGTGTAATCATTTCCTCTTTCAGGAGCGTTGACGATCCTGAGTGTCTTTCCTGACTAAAGAGTGCTCAGAGCATTTGTCAGGACGTTGACAGATTTAATATCGGCCTCATCCTTGTTGTTATTTACTATGACTAATTTTACATTTGCAAATATGCAAAAATCAATTTAGGCAGAGAGGCTCCCCGAGCCGATGGCTGTTGATCGCATACATGTTTCTGTGTCTCGCTGTGAGTGCCTGTCCAGTACTTTCTGTCTCTGTGTACGTATGTGCCCTTGTTCTTGTCATCTCTCCGTTGTGCACGTAGGTTGGGGGGTTTGGCCAAGCCAATGCGTTCTCAGATGTGGTCCCAGGCTTTCATTTGATTTTTGGACCAGGAAAAAAAGGATGTGTCACATCATGATTAATGGTCAATCTGAATTTTCAATTCATATGAAAGGAGAAAGGGGAGGAGGATACGAGCCCAGTGATGAGACTAACCTTTTCCCTTTGGGAAGAGCATGATTCAAATTAAACATCACTTTCAGTGTGAAATTAGTTTGAAGGCTTCTTCCCCCCCCTCCCCTCCCAGTGCCTGGTTTAACTCCTTGGTGCCTTGCTCCTTCAGAGAGGACCCTTCCATCCCGCCGCTGTGCCCAAGTCTGTTCCCAGGAGGCTGTAGTTCCTCTTCTTTTGTCTTATTTTTCTAAAGACCAGGCCCAGGAAACCAAGAAAAGAAATATTGGGTGTTTTGCTATTTTAAAAGAGTCATTATTCACAAGCTACGATTTCCCCCCAAAACATGTTATTTCTTTGTGTCCCAAACTAATGTTTCCAAGAAATAAAAATAAACAAATAAATAAGTAAATATGTAAGTAATGTTCTTCTTTTAAGGATAGTATTGCCAGGGAGGAGGAAGAAAAGGGAAAGCAGGGAATCCTTTCCAAAGACCTTTTGAGGACCCTCTGCTCTATGCCGGTCTCTGCTAGCCCAGTGAGCCACAGGGCAAGAGCAGCAACCAAAAACCCCAGGTTTTCTCTTGATTCTCTAGTTTCCCACATAACTGAGTCACAGAATCGCCATGTCAACCTGAGCAAGTTTGGCTTCAAGCAAGGACATGCCGGGACACTCTGAAACTACCCTTCAGAACATACTGGTCCAAGGACGCAGGCCCAAACTTGTAGAAAGAACCCACTGTCCATGGAAACGCTAGGCAGCTTGCCCATCTGTGCACATTCTCAACGCCACAGTTAGGCATCATCAGGATGCGATGTCCTTTCGATGCTCTTTCTGCAGTAGGGTGGCTAGCCGGGAAAGATAGAAAAGGCTAAGAGGCTGGTTCATCCAGTGTCTTTTCTAAAGGAAGATGTTAGGGCTTTTTAATTCCTTCCCTACCGGAAGAGAGGTGTGGCAGGGGCGGGGAGCCTGCTGGGAATGGCCTACGGCGGGGGAGGGGAGGCAGCTGGAGTGGGCTGCTGGCAGGGAGGGGAGGCAGCTGGGTGGGTGAGGTAGAGGAAGGGAGGCAGCTGGGGGCAGAGGTAGAGGTGGAGTGGGGGAGGTGGGAGGTGGAGGCAGAGGAGCAGCTGTGTTTATTTTAATACATATCATTTAACCCTCACCTAAAAACAAATTGGAGAGGTTTGGGAGTGCATTAATCTGGACCCAATTAGCATGTCTTTCTCCTTCAAAAGTGCAACCTGAGATTAATGAATATAAAGTAGAGTTTCAGATGCAGTGCTTAAATCATTTGCATGTTTCATGCATGATAATTGAATTTATGTATGCACTTCCTTTCATTTAACTATTTCCAGTCTCCTCCCTGTGATTCACATAAACCAAGATTTCATTAGAGTAACCTCCAGGTGGAAATAGCTTGCCTAGACCTTAATCCTCATGTGAAACTCAAGTTCTTGTTTCTTTTATTTGAATTTGAATAATACAGTATTTTTTTTTTAAAAAAACAAAGGGCAGTGCTTATTAGTCTGGGGCCCCGTTTTAGGAGTTTGTAAATAGGCATTCCAAGTTTATTTCTGAAAGGCCAGAAAACCCGTGGGAACTTATGGCATTGAGTTATCAGTGGTCACAGAGACTTCGTTTCAGTGTGCTCACTTATGAGTGCATTAATAATTCCAAGAGCAATGTCACTTTAATGCAGCATAAAGAATATTCTTGGGCTCTGGGCCCAAGTCATTTCAATCACTGAGAGCTTTAGTGCACTGTATTGTTTCTGGCATGGATATTGGCTTCTACAGGTGTGGGTGGGGGGGTGGCTTCAGCCTCCGAAGGGGTCTGCAGATGAGCTGTTAGCACTTGTGGTCTCTTAGCGTGCTGTAGGGTTTCTCTCGCTCCCTCGCTTTTTTCTTTTTTGTTATTTAGGTGTAGAAGGCTTAGTGCTGACTTAGTGTAAGCAGGTGCTAAGGTCCCCCCTGTCCACCTGCTCCAGAATGAAAAGTCTGAAAGCTGGCAGTGGGCCATGTAGCAAAGCTTCCTGGGGGAGAAGTTGAAGCAAGAGGCTTGAAAGAAATCCCCTGGTTTCAGTTCGCGTCAGTGATTTGTCTGTCTTCCGTCTTTCCTCCTGTGTTTCCAAGTCCAATGTCAAAGTGATGAGATTTTCTCTAGGAATTCTTCCCAGTGTCCTTTGTTTTCGGTGAACCCGATGGTTGAGTGTTGCCGAGTGTCTCTGGTCTTGTTTCTTGGTCCTTGTAGCTAAGAATGTCGTTGAAGGATAACATCTTGTTAATTTGTGATGTCACAATTTAAGTGTGCTTCCTGTCACTTATGTGTAGTTTAAAATGTTCTTTAATGTAGCATGAAATGATTGGTTAGCTTTGAAATGGTTGTGAAGTCATGTGAAGAAAATAAGTTTTGCATCCGACCAAGATAAATTCACTCTAGTGCTTTATGGCTTTTTATTCCTATGTGATAGTAATAAAGTCTCATGTAGGGATGGAAGCCATGAAATACATTGTGAAAAATCATCAACTAAGAAGGGGCCATCAGGATAGAAAACGTTGCCTGTGCGGCTGTGAACGTGATGGAGCAATGATTTAGCGGTAGCTCTGCTACATGCTTGGTGTTTGAGTTCCTTTATCCTTAGATGTCTGACAGCTAAGGAATCTAGGTTATGAGAGTTGATTCATCTTCGTGATCATCGATTTACATGCACGTTCGGGTTTGCACATTTCCGTTTATCATACATTTTTCTCCGTCTTCGGTTAACCAGTGCGCTCTAGGAGAACTGTTACGAGCCCACCAGTCTGGTAGGCAGCCGTCAGTCCTCCTATGGCTTCTTTCTCCTGTGGTGGTCTCTATTCTGAAACAAAGAAGAAATAGTCAAATCAGACTTGCCCTCTTGGAAAAGTGGTCCAGATTGCTCTACTCCCAAGCTCCAAAAAGGTATCCGTAGCATGGGCTAGATCGACACCTCGTCAGACACATCCATCCGCTAAGCCTTCCGGTTCCGAGTCCAGGTGTAGCTCGGAAAAGAAACACCTGCTGTGAGAGGGCGGGAAGAGGGCTTTCCGGTGGAGCTGGGTTCTCCTCTCTCTGCAACTTCAACTTCAAGCCCTGGGGCAAGTCATTTAACCTCCATGAACCTCCTGTAATACACCTCGCAGGGTTGTTGTAAGGATTAAATGAAGTAATGCATACAGTACCTAGCAAATGATTGAGCGTGTTGGGAAAAAAGCCTATGAGATACTAGTGTTTCTATTTGCCTCCCTTTCTTCCCTCTTCCCTTCCCCTCTCTCCCCATTTCCTGTCTTCCCTTCCCTTCAGACATTGGTCTAAAAACAGTACCTTTGAGAGAGAAAACAGTTCTTCTAGAATGTCTAGTCGTACCTCCTTTCCATATGTGGCTTAAATGCCTCGGTTGGATTCATAGCTTCCTTTTCTTTTCTTTTCTTTTCTTTTTTTTTTTAATGAACTGTTTTAATGTTGATGATTGACCTATTTCACTGTTCTTTTTTTTCTGTATATATATATATATATGTATTTCCTTGAACTGTTTTAATATTGACTGTTGACCTATACTCCTTTTTACTGGTTTTCTGTATTTTTTTCAATGAGAATTCTAATAAAGATTATTTTTGTTATCTTTTGCCTCTCCATTTCCTCCACACAATGGGATTTTAGCTTGTGCTCTGAAAATGTCTGGGCTGCCCCAGTAAGATAAATGCTGCCTTTTCCTCAGAAACTGCCCACTGGCAAGCCTGAGCTGCAGCCTCCCTGCATTTGCATATCAATGTGCTTGGAGAAATTTGTCAGTTCAGTCATAACTTTGACGCTGGTTTAACTTCTAAACAGGGAGAAGTTATCATTTGACTTTATCACTAAAGTCTATCGAATACACGTGAATAAAGAAAAGGACTTGACAAGTACACAAATGCTGAAACTTTAAAAAAATTACAGAATGGTGTCAGTGTAGTGCTGTAAAATATGGAAGATAATGAAAATCAATGACATCATATCTATATCTGGAATTATTTTATTATAATTGAATTTATTTATCTATTTATTGCAATTTATTTATTTATTTGAGAGAGAGAGTGAGTGTACAAGTGGGGGGAGGGGCAAAGGGAGAGAATCTCAAGTAGACTCCCTGCTGAGCAGGGAGCCCTACATGGGGCTCAGTCTTAGGACCCATGAGATCATGACCTGAGCTGAAACCAAGAGTGAGCAGCTTAACACACTGAGCCACCTGGGTGCTCCTATTTATTTATTTATTTATTTATTTATTTTTAGAAAGGCGGGGAGGGGCAAAGGGAGAGAAAAAATCTTAAGCAGGCTCAGTGCCCAGCACAAACCCCGACTCAGAGCTTGATCTCACGACCCTGAGATCATGACCTGAGCCGAAATCAAGAGTCGCATGCTTAACCGACTGAGCCACCCAGGTGCCCCAAATTTGTTCTTTAAACCCCATGCTTACCTCTGTATATCCCAGAATCTAGTAATGTCCCTGATGCTTAGGGACGTGAGGTAAGTATTCAGGTAGTTGTGAATAAATGAGTGGGAAAGGAAAGAAGGAGGTAGATGGAAGGAAATAGAGAAGTAGAGGCCATATCACCTTAAGAAATATATTGTATGGATAGGGAAATAGAAAATAGCCAGCACACATACACAGTTAAAGGTGAACTGCAAGGAGAGTTTAATTCTGTAGTGACTAAACATTACTAAGTCAGTCAAGATAACATGTAATGAATGGTGTATATGAAATTACTATAGGGATCCAGAGCAGAGAAAGTTCCCTAGAATCAGGATAAGAGCCGTGTGAGGATTTAAAAACAGCAGCCAGATTTCCATAGGCAAGGGCCAAGGATTTAAATATTAATTTATCAAGGAATTTATGAAAAGCTCAAGTGAGTGGTTCTTGGAAAATTTTCCATCCTACAAAGTATTCTACCCAGGAGAACATATTTACTTCTAAATATCTTCCCAAGTACCATTAAAAGCAGACAGTAGATTTTAATGGACACACTTGCTTACATTAATTAATCACTGCTGAGTCTCAGTGGGCTGCAATTAGCTATCACCCAAGTGGGATAGGATGAGTCTAAGTTGCCAGCATGCCCGTGATTTCAAGGATGGGCATGTATTCGCTCAGTTTTTCCCCTCCTTTATTTTTGTGTGATTGTAATGAAACTGCAGTACTTGCTGGAACTATGAGGCCACTTGTGCAATAGTGGTTGCTTCTGAGAAGGGCTCAGCATCCCCCAACAGCTCTGGATAGTGAGTCTTCCACTGGCCTTTCCAGCCGGTGTGAAGTGCTATAAATATGTTGGCCAGTGGAACAGAATGCTGCTGGTAAAAAGGGATCTCACCCCACAACTGAGTGAATCCATCTCCGTCTTGCCAGTGGTCACTGCAGAAGCAGGAGACCCAAGCTTTCACCAACAACATCACCTTAATCGATAGAGGATAACGTTCATGGGATCTGGGACTGAGCAGTTTAAGAAAAGCCAAATTGTCCTACACGTCCCAATCCCAAGTGTTGCAGTTGTTGGAACTGTGAGGCCCCCTGAGAAGGTGAAACAGAGTTCAGAATTCTCTCTCATTTCTTGGATGGTCCCAGCTACTCTGAATCCATGGTTCAAATAGCAAAGCCTTATCTTTTTAGTCACAATTTGGACCTCACCAAGGAGGCATGTCCCCTGAGGTGTCTTTACCCGAGTGGGATGGGCTCAGGTGGGCCCACACACCCACTTGCCTGCCTTTATCACCAGAGTCACTCTCCTGTGCATGTAAGGTGAGACTAAGGGGGAGGTCCCACCATCAGCTCTGGGTCACAGTGGGGTCCACACAAGAGAACAGAGCCCCAAACCTCCATGAGCACCACATAATGTGACCCTCTTGGTCAAGAGCTTCAGGTTTCTCATCTCCATTCTGGGACTCAGATCTCCCAAGGGTGACTATGCCAGAAAGGGCTGTCCAGACCCTGTTCTCTAGATTAGACTGCCCTTGGCTTTGAAATGCTGATGGTCAAGGGGTGGAGTGGAATGAGGTTTAAGAACATCTCTCATGATTTTACTGGAAGCAGGATCCAAGACACATGACCAACCAGAGACACAGGCCCCTGATGCCAGGCCCCCTTACCTTTCTTTCTACCTTCAGTCCTTATCATGACTTACTTGCTTGCTTAATTAAGTTCAAAGTCTTTGTAATCACCCACAAGGCCCCACATGGCCTGTGCTCACCCCCACTCTCCAACCTCGGCGCCTGTCCGTCGCTCATCCAGTCCAGTCCCACTGACTTTGTGGTATTTCGTGAATGTACCAAATGTGCTTCTACTTCAGGCCTTTGGAATTACTGTTCCCTCTCCCCGGAACACTCTTCTTGGATATTTACATATCTTACTTCTTACTGCTCAGGTCTCTCACAAAAGTCTCCTTGTCAGTGAGACTACCCTCTATAAAACACTAAGTCCCCTCCTCCTCCAGACATCCACCACCTTATCCGTATTCATCTTTATCCACAGCTGACACTTTCCGTCATCTGATGTACTCAATACTTACCTGCTTTTCAAATAATGACTGATGATTATCTTTCCTCATTGGAAATAAGCTCCAGGAGGCCAGGACTGCTTTATCCCCAGAGCCTAGAACTGTATCTGCACATAGTAGACACCGAAATATTTGTTGAGTGCAGTAGTACTTATCTGGCACTTCCTGGCATCTACATGTCGAGAGCCTGGCATTCTATAGCATGACAACAAAGCATCACTTCCGTGTCACCACGTGAGTGAGCCGTGCTTTAAGCACCATATTCTTGTACGACATACGGCTTGGTTTTCCAGTCTCCCCTCTTAGAGTACTGCGGCGTGCATTTTTGCCTATATCACTTTGATGCCAGTTCTTGCTTAAGATAAATTTCTTTACTGTGAAATGCTGTATAAGAAGTTTATGGGCATATATTCCCAAATTGCTTTCCGAGTGTGATGTACCAGTCCACACTCCTAGCAGATAGGAGATGTCAGAAACTTCCTGCTAGACTTTTAAAAATCAGAATTATGCTATTTCTGCCAAGTTAACCAGTTCCCTTGCTCTCTTGGTTCTTTTGCCTTATTCTTCCAAGGGTGTCAAATTGTACTGTCTTTATTTACTTTTTCAACGTTGGTTGTAGAATTCTAGGATGCAATAAATTATTTTAGAAATGGAAGTCTAAAATCATATACTTTAATTCCCCTGTTCTACATAGGAAATGAAGTTCCAAGGTCATTCTACTGGCTGCAGGCAAGGCTAGGAGTGAGGGTCTCAGCACTGCTCTCAAGTCAGCACCTGAAAATATTTAAAAACTATGAGTCAACTAATAGGAATCAGAGCACACCAGGCTCTTACCTCTCAGAGCCTACCTGTTCCTCATTAAAATGAATGTCAGAATGTCCGCGAGAGTATCTCTTGATGTTGAGAGATTAGCCATATTTATGGTGCGTAGGATGTAACTTCCAAGTTGAACTACGTGTTCCACTTGCTGTATTAACTTGTTCTAGAACCTTTTGTTTATTTTAGTCTCTCTTGCACAATCTGGCTCCTTCACATTTATCTTCTTTCTGAATTTCATAGAATTACAAGCCAAGAAAGAAACTAGTAGGATCCATTGCATTTCTTTGAATACAAGTAAAACAATTAGATTGCTGGTCTTTTCACCAAAGAATAAGATCTTGTGCCTCTCTAGAGCTAACACAGAATTGTCATTGGGAGACTCTGTGGGAATGACTATTCAAATCAGCATATACATTTGTAAAATGCTATCCACCTTTGAAGACATCTATCTTCGTGGATAAACACATATAAGCTCCCATTTCTCTGTAGAGAAATGGACACTAATGAAAAATTTGGAATTATATATTGCCTTTCCTTTGAAATCCTCAAAACTGGCCCCATGTATTTTTTCTTCACGTGTATGTGCCTTCATAAGATTTCTTTTCAGATAAGGTGTTCATACCTCATTCGTAAATCGGATTGTTATGAGAATGCCATAGCTACAGATCAAACAGTGGTTAACGTCCATGGTAAACAAGAACAATTAACAGAGCCCTCTTTATTTCCAGACAGATCTTGAGGGATGAATCAATTGAGAGCTTAAATAGGACACTGTGACCTGGTAAAAAGCATTAGTACGCAAATATATGCCTTACCCTGGGCGCCTACTCTAAATTCAGGAAGTCTGAAATTCCAAACGACTTATGGAGAATACACTATTATTTACTGATAGGCATTAATGGCTCTAAAGAAAATGTAAGAGCCCAGGTGAAATAAATTACTCAATTGGCAGGAGACCTCCCAAGGGAACTAGAATGACTGAATTTAATAGTCGTTCGCCATAGTTGTATGGGGTAGATGTGTACATGGGATGAGTCCGTTTGTTTCAGGAGAACAAAAATGTTAAAGGGCAAAAAATAGTGAGGCTCACCCAAAAGAAACCAGGCTGTGCACATACAACACAATTTTCCAATTTTTTTCTTTAAATTTAAATATGTATTTCTTGGTTGCGGCCCTTTCTTATGAGATGTAGAAAATAATTCCAATAAATATTTTTCTCAGTTTTATCAAATCCAAATCCTTAAAGCCAGCTACACCCCCAACATCTGTCAGCAGCTATACCCTCTCAAGCCTAGAAATAACCTTCCCTTAAGACATTGACAGCCTCTTCCCTTCTTACTTCATTTCCACACTCTCCCCCCTTCGAGGCACACAGGAGCTGGAAAACAATAATCTACCAACAACCTGTCTCTGGACCATGTCTTTTACGTATATCACCTTGATTAATCCTCTCAACCACCTCACCAGGAAGATTTTTATCCTTATTTTTATTTTTCAGGTTTGGAAACTGAGGGACCAAGAAATTGTGATTCACCAGGCTGCCTTTCACAGAATTCTCATTATCCCTCCAATGTCAGTCCTCAGACCCAGGGCATGACTCATCCTAGGTGTGCCAGTTATTAAGATACTTTCTCTCCGCTCCAAACCCACCTTCTGTGTTTTGTATGTCGTGATACGATATGATTCTTTCACGCCTACTTCTCAGAGGTTTGAGATCGGAGTGGGTGCCCAACACCACCACCATGCCTCCTCCACACACACACACCCCTTCCCTTGTTTCCTCTGATGGCTAACCCGCCCAGGAAAGAGAGGAACTTGGGACCCCCAATCACTGCCCCCATAGCTGACTTTTTTTCTGTCTTCTGTTGCCAACATTTTCCCATAATTCTTGCTAAAGGTCAGAATGATGCTAGAAAAAACAGGGATGGCCCTATCAGAGCTTCCTGCCTCCCATGAGGGAAACAAAGTGTTGAGGGTCACTGGGCCCCTGTAGGGACACTTTCTAGACCTTCCCCACTTCCTTGCGCAAACGGTGTGGTCGTGGGAGGTCTGTATCCTAATTCTACTAGGGCAGGTGACACCAAGAATAAAGGAGAAGGAAGGAGTAGGTATTTCAAAGTGACTCAGCCATCGCTTTGCAATCCACTCAAGCTTTCAATAATAGAATACAGAGCACGCTGTCCAATGACATTTGGTGAACATGACAGTAGCAGAGTGCCCAGTGCCGACACCCTGGCTAGATGCGTGCCCACGAGACGTTCACTTCCTCTCTTGAAGCTGAAATTCCTCATCGGTAACCTGGCTATAATTTCCAGCCTTCTCATTTCAAGTCGGTTTGAAGCTCAGCTCAAGCTGTGCAGGAGCAGAAATGCTTCGGCGAACTACATGCTTTGGAAATGTAGCATCTAGAGGGTCGTTAAATTGGAAATTAACACAAAATGGCAAAAACATAGTTTCACTTGAACTTAATGTGGAGATTTTAAGGTCGCTCACTGATTCACGTGCCAGGCCCCGCGCCAGGGGCTGGGGATAGTGCCAAGAACAAGGCAGGCACAGTCCTCTGTGGGGCCTAATGGCAGGGATGGGGGTGGGAGACACAGACTGAACAGGTGGTCAGTAGGATGAGTGTTACGAGAAGGGCTGCCCAGGGTTCGGGGGGTACATGGAGATTTCCTTGGGAGAATCCGAGAAGGCCTCTTAGAGAAGCAACATTTAATCCTGGTTTCAGAGGTAGGAGGCCACAACTTCCCGAATATCATAAAACTAGAGTACACAAAGCTGATAATTGCCCACCCTGAGTTCCGCTCCTTAACTAAAGATTCAAAGTCATTCTTTTTACTCTTACACAGACACACAAGTAAAATTAAATTCTTGGGCAAAAGATAACTTTACACAAAGCATTTCCCATTCTGACCCTCCTTGGTGAGTGGAACAGGGCTCAGTGTCTCCTGAACCACAATTGGGAGATGACTTCCATTTCTCCTGATAGGTATAAAGGGGAGCCATATCCCCACTTCTCTGAGGGGATAAAGCACATTTTCCTATCACTGCATAAACAAATCAAGGGTTCCCTCTGAGGGTTAAAAACAAGTCAACCCCTCCAGCTACTTTCCTAGATAAATCTCTCCTCTCTGTGCACAAAACTTTTTCAGAAAAGTGTCTTTGTGTGTGATGTGGGACAAGGTATTGAGCCTCTCCATGAAGGAAGAGTAGAGCCACCGGGTGTTTCTTACAGGGTCGTTGTAAGGGCTAAATGAGTTATGATTTAAAATAGTGCCTGAAACACAGGAAATGTTATGAGTGGATGCTAATGTTATTACGATTACAATCACCTTTTCTTTTACCTCGCCTCCTACTTACTCCCAGTTTACTCCAATTTGCTTAAACTTCATGACTCATAGCCATAAACAGCTCTTATTAAGCTCACCAATAGCTTCTATGTAGCTGGATCTGAAGAACTATTTCAGTGCTCATTTACTGAGTTCTCCATAGCAATCCGCCCTGTTGATCAGTGCCTTTTAAAAACATATATTCTCTTCTGTTGATATTATGAGACAACAATGTCCTACTTTTCCTCATATGTCTCTGGCTATGGCTGCATTTCCTTTGTTGGGTTTTCCATCTCTGCCCACACACAGTATAAAGTTACTCAAGATCTAGCCCTGGCTCTTTGCCTCCTCTCCTAAGTAAGTCTTTTCAAGGCTGTGGCTTCAATAATTTCTTCCCAGTTCTCTTTTTGAGTTCCAATTCAGACACGTAACTACCTTCTAGACATCTCCACTAGGATGTTTCAAAGGTATGTCCCTTGCAATATGTTCAAAACAAATCAGTTATCTTTTGCCCTAAACCTGGGACTCTTCTAATTTCCTATCTCAGCAAATGACATCCATTACATGAAGTAGAAATCCAGGAATAGTCCTTGATTCAGTTCTTACCCCATTTTTAATCTAATTTCGAGTTATATCTCACATGTATTTCTTGAATCCCTCCACTTGTCTTTGTCCCTGCTGCCAAGACTCAAGGTCAATAGACAGAAGGACTGCAGTAGCCTACGGCTTGGCATTTTTAGTCTGTTCCGGACTCTCTCTGGGCCTCCAGCCTCAGACTGCGGCCAAACGTAGCTCTTCAAAATTAAAGTTTGATGTGTCAACTTGCTCTCCTGCTTACAACCTTTTAAGGGTTTTCCCCTTGCTGTTAGAATAAAGACCAAAGTCATCACCATGCATTCCAAGGTACTGTGGCATCTGGACCATGTCTATCTCTCCCACCTCTCTGTCTCCATTGCTCTGTGCACTCTGTTCACTTTTGTGTCCCTCAGTCCTTCAAACACGTTAGTCCTCTCCCACCTCTACGGTCACAGCTGTCTCCATCTGGAAGGTTCTTCAAGCTTGCCACTCCACCTCCCCATTTCCAGGGAGGGACTTCTATTCAGCCTTTAGATTCTTCTCCTCCCATATGCCACTCTTCCAGCTTCCCAGTCTAGATCAGTTTCATCTGTTACCAATTCCCATCTAAGTGTGTTTGTGTTTTTTTTTTTTTTTTCAGAAGATTGGACTCAGTTTGTAATTATTTATTAGATGATTAATTAATGCTCCTATTCCTAAAGATAATTTAGGCTCTATGATAGAAAGGACTGTTTCTGGTCTTGCCCCTGTTTTCCCCCAGCACTTACATAGAAGGTCCTATTACATAGAAGGAACTCAACATTTGTTGAATAGCAGATTGCATGACTTTCCCATCCTGGCTTAAATTATCAGAATATTTCATGTTTCTTTTCAAAACTCCCAAATCCTCTCCAGAGCTTGATCTTACCACACTCCAAAAAAGACTTGAAGATTATAAGTGAATTTTTGACTAAATCATAGTGATAGTTCCTTTTTAATAGATGTGGTTTTCCTATAATCGTGAGATTCATTAAAGCAGAAGTTGAAAGAATTTGTGTAAACATCCTCAAATCAAGTATACAGGATTCAAATAGGATCGCAGCTGCAATTAATTTGAAACCTAAATTGCATTTTTACATCAACAAAGTTATAGAAAAACGAGTCATTAGGTAATTGCTATTGTGACATAGATTTATGCTATAGTTGAAATACTTTGCACAGCTGTAATCTCAAACTACCTTGAGGTTTGCCACATTCTTTAATTTTCTGATTGATTAAATGGATTATTTGACATTTTGGCAGATCATAGAAATTGCTGAATAACAAAGACTCCTTTCATTCTTCATTATTTGCTCTCTCTGAGCTTAATGCAAATTCTTTAGAAACAATGGTGTGATATTTCCTTTTCTATAATTTTATTTCAGTGTTGTAGTTTTACTGATAATAGTAGCAATTCCTACACAAAAATTTCACATCATTAACTTAGATAGCATTCTCTGTAATTAAAATGTAATGCATAATGAGATATGAACTTCATATCACATTCAGACTTTTATATTCTTGTCATTGTACAGAGGAATTAAAAAAAAAAAGCCCACCAATGATGGAAAATTTCTTCGGTTTTGGCTGCCAGTGCATCCTTTGGGAAGCTAGGTATTTCCAGGTGGCCAGTTAAATGATGGTTTGGACAGTGTTTACGTTGACTAGACTGGCCAGAGAAGGGCTTTTTTGTTCCAAGTTCATTTTTTTCTGGTCTATTCGGTTAGTACTGATTATAAAAATATTGCGTTATTGTCCCTTATTCACTGGGACACCCACAGACCTTCCTTTACAACCTACCTCCAACTTCTGACTTGTGTAAGGTTCCCCAGGGTAGTCTCTTTAATTAGACTGTCGTGCTTTTTCCAGGAGAGAGCATATTTGTTATGGGGCTGATGG
Source organism: Ursus arctos (assembly GCF_023065955.2). Lineage (NCBI taxonomy): Eukaryota > Metazoa > Chordata > Mammalia > Carnivora > Ursidae > Ursus > Ursus arctos. Next base: position 16,712,871 of record NW_026622886.1, on the reverse strand, counting down.
CCTAGAAAGGCTACCCCAAACAAGCATTTGCCGAGTTCCTGTTAGGTGATAGGAGCTGCAGTAGTATTAGAAACAGACACTGACTTGCGTTTAGCACAAGATACTCAGACTCAAGGGGGCAAAGCAATTCTGATGTAGTGTAATAACTGCTATATTGGAGGGTTTAACCATCCCCTACCCAGACTTGGCAAGCAGGGAAGACTTGTCAAGGAAGTAACAACTCAGCCGAGATATGAAGAATAAGTAGGAGGAAGCCTAGTGAAGAGGGGTGTGGGGGGAAATGTACAGCATTCAGAATGAAGCAGCAACATATGTTAAATGTGGAAACATCATCCACTATGACAAGATTCAAGATCGACAATCAATTCCAATGCAGTGTGTCCCAAGCTATAGAAGAGATAGCTTCAAAAGAGGTGATTCAAGTAGAGACATGAAGGGTGTGTGGAAAATGGAACTCGGTGTAATCTTTGTATGCAATCGAGAGGCACTTAAGATTCAGAGACAGGAAACACTATGATCAGCTTTGCTTCTCAGGCAAGGGTGGAAGGAAAAGATAAGATGAGGGGCAGGGAAAGGCAGGGAAACCCATTAAGAGGCTGAAGCGGGAGAGAGTTTATCAGGACCTATGTGGTAGCAATGGAGGTGGAGACAACAGGGGACAGATGAGAAAGCTACTTAGAAGGAGTATTAGGCAGGAGTTTGCAACCATTGAACGCAGGCAGGGAAGGAGGAACAGAGTTGAGGACAATGCTTAAAGCTTTCTTGGGCTCCTGCGTGGACGGCATTACATTCCGTGAGATAGCACATGCTTCCTATTGGTAGTGCTAATTAAAAATAGCTGGACACACGCCTGGATTCTGGAAATTTTAAGCAGAAGTGATCCATAGCATTCCTTAGCTGGAAACTTCCCTCTCTATGCAAGAGGTTTCAGACTGTGGCCTTTTCCACCACAGGGAGTCTTCTGTTAGGTGGCCTTTTATGTTCTCATGCTACCCTCCTCTGTGGGCTTCTCTCTTTTATAACACATAGCAGACTGTGCTGCAATTGTCTCTTTACTTAACTCTCTTCCTTACTAGACTGTGAGAACCTTTTGAGCGGGGACCGTCTTATGAATGACTACTCAGACATTCGTGAACTCCACAGTGTGCCCGGCATTCCGAGTATCTCCTGTGTGTCAGGCACCGATTCACTGGATGCTCAGGACCTTGCAGAGCGCCTGGCACATAGGAGACCTTCAGTGAACACTTAAGGAGTTGAATTCAGCCCAACATATGATCTAGTTGGCTCCTCGTCAAAGATTTTTACTCTAATGTGAGCAAATCTGGGAGTGTAAGTTCTGTGCAGACAGGTTGTGGAGACCAGCCTTTCTACTCAGGCAGTCTGAGGACCAAGAGCTTTGGCATTACCTGGGAGCTTGTTAGAAATACAGGATCTCAGGGAGCGCCTGGTGGCACAGCGGTTAGGTGTCTGCCTTCAGCTCAGGGCGTGATCCCGGTGTTATGGGATCGAGCCCCACATCAGGCTCCTCCGCTATGAGCCTGCTTCTTCTTCTCCCACTCCCCCTGCTTGTGTTCCCTCTCTCGCTGTCTGTCTCTGTCGAATAAATAAATAAAATCTTTAAAAAAAAAAATACAGGATCTCAGCGCCCCACCCCCCCACGCACACAACACACACATTTACTGAGTCATAATCTGTGTTGTAATAAGGGCCCCAGGAGATCTGGGTGCATGGTCCGGTTTGAGAAGCCTGCCTCTGGAGAGCAGCCCACAGGTGAGTAGTGTGCAAATGGTGACACCCCAATATTCCCTGGTTATGCCCTGGTGTGCTCCTACATTCAGTCTGAGCTCAACTTCCCTCTCCGCTCTGCCACCACCAAGCTCTCGTCACAGAGGGGCAAGTTTTTCTCCTGTCTTGTTTTATCAATCTCTTACCCGTCTGGTCAGGCTGCACTGTGGTAATACCCAATATAGCGAGCAATAACGTCTGCTGTGTTTCCAGAATAATAGTGATAACCATGGTGCTTTGCAATTAATTCAGTATGTGTTTAAATCCTGAGTCTGTCACTGATTAGTGGACCCATTTTCTCATGAGGAAAACGAGGATGACAGTCGTACCCACATCATAGGGTCCCGGTGACGAACGCAGGAGGTATTGAGTACTGACTCCGTAATTGACACACAGAACTCATTACACATAAATGCAATGACTCCTCTTACGGAAATCCTTTCGACTTTTCAGTAGCTACTTAATAACGCTTATTGAAGATCTGTGATGTGTAAAGCCTTGATGCAAAGATCTACCACCATAAGTCCAGTGAAGGAGATAAAATAACAAGTAGACAAGTTATTGTACTGAAAGGGAGAATCTACTAAGTGCCACACGTGTGATCTGTTGCTACAGGTCAGTGGTCCTCAATGTGGCTTTTATAAACTACTGATGCCAGGCCCTCCCCCTAGAAACTTTGATTCAATTGACCGATTTGGCATCTGGTTATTTTTTAAGTACACCCTGAATGGTTCTGTGTGCAGCAGGTTTCAGACCACAGATGTAAGAAATCCAATGAGAAGAAATCACTTCTGGATGAGATTCTTGAAGAAAGCTGGTAGAAAGGGTTATCTGGGGGCACCTGGGTGGCACAGCGGTTAAGCGTCTGCCTTCAGCTCAGGGCGTGATCCCGGCGTTATGGGATCGAGCCCCACATCAGGTTCTTCCGCTATGAGCCTGCTTCTTCCTCTCCCACTCCCCCTGCTTGTGTTCCCTCTCTCGCTGCCTGTCTCTATTTCTGTCAAATAAATAAATAAAATCTTAAAAAAAAAAAAAAAAAGAAAGGGTTATCTGGAGGGCATGGTATGATAATTTTTAAACTTAATTAAGAATCATACTTTTTATTACAGAAACTTAAAATGGTGAAAACTATTCTTTAAAAAAAGCAAAAAATCCACACCGAAACCCATCGTTCTTTTATTCTGTATAGTTTTCTCCCTTCTTTTGTCCATAGGCATATATATTTGCCATACTTAGAACTATTCCATAGAAATATAATGTGAGCCTGAAATTCAAGCCACACATGTAATTTTAAATTTCCCAATATCTATATTATAAAAACTTAAAAAATACAGGTAAAAGTAGTTTTAATAATGTATTTCATTTAACCTAATAATACAAATATTATCATTTTAATATGTAATCAATATACAATTAACGAGATAAAATTTGTTCTTTTTGCATACTAAATATTCAAAATCCAGTGTGTATTTTGCACTTAATACAAATCTTAATTCAGATAAGCCTCATTTCAAGAACTCAATAGCTATATGCAGCTGGTGGCTACCATGTTGAATGGCATAGTTCTAGAAAGTATGATTTATATAAGATGTGGAAGGGATTTAGAAGTAGTGGATATTTTGTAACTATTATTATTTTTTTGTAGTTATTGTTGATATAGAGATCTGGTTCAAGACAAACCTCAGTCAGACCATATTGGGAATTACCTCAAATACTGGCTTAAGGTATTTTAATTTTATTTAATGGTCATGAGAAAGGACTGGCAATTTTTAATAAGAATATTAATTTAGCTGGACTCTGTTAGATGAATTGGAAGAAAGGCCAGTTGGAGGTGAGAAGGCCAATTAGAAGTCCAAGGGAGAGCTAATTATGGCGTGGATTCCAGCCAAGGCAGGGGAAATGGAAAGAAAGGAATAAATAGGGTAATGTTCACAAAGACATGGTGATTGATTTCCTTTGGGATTAGAGTAGAGAATAGAGTCAAAGATAATTCCTTGGCAGATTGGAAAGTCAAAGGGAAGAGTTTGTCCAGAGGGTACAGGAATGAATTTGTTCAATTTTAGTCATGTTGAATTAGAGATGACTTCCTGATCCAGATGTCTACCTGGTGATGATTGGAATGTGGGCTTGGAGTTTAGCAAGAATGAGGGGTGAAACCAAAGACAAGAGTGGAGAACGTAACAGAGGAGTTCTGTAGGACAATATGAAAGCTGCCTTTAGATACCTGAAGAACTGATATCTGGGGAAATGGGCACCCATGAGACTCTGCAAAGCAAAAACAGCATTAGTCAGAAAAGTTACGGAGAGGCGGAGTTTAGCTTCCTACGTAGATGCTCTAACGCTCACATAATGGTCTATACATAGAACACGGCGCCTCAAACGGTAGTAAATTCCTTGCATCTTTTTTTAGAGAAAACATTTTGAAATAAAACCACATGTAAATTCACATCATATGCCTTTCTTCCTTTCTAACTAGACTTTGCATCATTTCTATAAGAACTTATTTAAACTCCAATCTTCAATACACCACCTGAGTGACTGTTACCGTCTGTGAAACTCGCTTATTCATAGGTTTCTGGACTTAGGCCGTACCATTGGTAGTTTAACGATGGTAGTTTATTAGCCTCCCTGGACTCATCCTTCTTCTGCTTGCTCCTTGAGTCTTTCTGACACAGAGCGTTTTCTCAACATATGGTTACTCTATTTTCCAGCCAGGGATCAATCTTCTTTTGGCTTTCTTCTCTCTATCCTACCAGTGCTAACTATTAAGAGGGCATATGCGTTGTGGTTTCTAGGGAGAGTCTATTACTCCCTTTTCTCCTCCTACCTCTCCTTGGATCGAATTGGAATCAATAAAAAGTACATTTAGTCAATTATAGGGCTAAGCTGTGGTATGATTTTTGTATGATATGAAGAGAAGTAAAATCTGAACCTGCATGAGGGTGTGTGGCTCCCTCCCTCCCTCTCTGTCTCTGTCTCTCCCCCTCCTTCCTTTCCTTCTTCCTCCACTTCTCTTGAACCTTTTTCTTATTTTAGCTTGATATTAGAAATATTAGTGGTAATAAAGGGGCCTCAGTCTTTCTCCCAAAAGGCATAAAGATTCTTTTTCTTCAACTTTCATCTTTTTTGAAATCAAGAAGGATTCTGGAATGATTTGAAGCATTCCAGATGATGCCATTGTGTGTTCTCTTTTTGTTTTAGACCAAAATCCTAGAAGCAAAAGAAGTTTTGTGGAGACACAGGGCCCAGGCTATTATCTCAAACCTCTGTTAGAGAGAGTACAATGTAGTGGTAAGAGCATCGACTCTGGAGTCAGGCTGCCAAGTTCAGTCCTAGCTCAAGTGCTCACTAGCTGTGTGCCCTGGGTCTCACCTCTATGTTTCCTCCATTCCTAACCTGTAAAATAAGGATGTGTTATTTCCACTGTTATGTGGCTGGCACCAAGGATAGAGTGCTAATGAAACAGATAACATCCCTGTTCTGATAGAACTTACATTCTAGCAAAGAAGACAAGGAACAAACAAGTATGTGATTTGTTGAGTGGTGATAAGAGCAAAGAAGAAAAGCAATACAAGGTAAAAGGATAGAGGGTGATGGAAGGGTACAATTTTTATGGAAAAAAAAATTATGGAAAAAAAGATAAAGCCTTTGTGAAAAGTGATGTTTCAGCAAAGACTTTGTACATGAATGGGCAAAGCATATCCAAAGTGAGGAAAAGCAGGTATAAGGTCTTGGTGAGAGAAGCTTCTTTGAGTGTTCAAGGAAGAGCAAAGAGACCAGCATCACTGGATGAGAGTGAGGGGGATGAAAGGGTGCCAGGAGACAAAATCAGAATGTAGAAAGAAGACAGATCATTTATGGTCTTGGTAGGCCATGGTAAGAGGTTGGATGGTATTCTGAGCAGAATGTCAAGTCTTTGGAGAAGAGTAGGAAATGACTGCAAAGATTTTGACACTGCAATTAGAATTCTGTATAAAGTTGTCATTTAGTGAGGTGAGGGAAGATTGAGGAAGAAACAGAATGGGGATATCAAAAGTTTATAACCAGACATATTAAATTTGAGATGCCTATTAAATTTTTAATTGGAAAAGTCAAGTAGGAAGTTTAATATATACATTTGGAGTTCAAATGCTGCTGGGAGTCCATGTGAGGTGAGAACTGAGAATTGACCATTGAATTTGATAACAAAGAGGTCATTAGTGACTTGGACAGGAATATTTTAATATTTCAACATTTCAGAGGGAGAATGAGTACCTGACAGCAGATAGCAGATAGGGAGATAGAGAATGAGAAGATTCTGCTTCTGGCTGTGACGGTTGAGCTCGTATCAAACCAACCTCCTGCTGAAATAACTAGAAAAGCTGGATTTTAAAAATCTATTTGAAGATATTTGAGATATACTGAGACTGAAAGTATTTGAGAAGTCAAGATGCAGAAAGGAAATACATTGAGGTAATCTCAATATTTGATACTGAAGTTCTTTTCTACTTAAGGAATTCACCTCTTCATAAATGGTACTGGAAGCTGAGAAACCAAGCAGGAAGTGATAGCAATGGAAGCAAGAAGCTTACCAGACCTATGGACAGTGTAGTGGAGCTGTAGAGACCAAAAATTAGAGGGGGCAGGGCTGGTGAATAACTTAGGATTTCATTTGGGAGCCCTGTTGGGCTTTATCCTAAGTAAGAGCAACCAGAAATAGGCCAACCTTCCCAAAGAGTAAAACTCAGCTTCTCCTCACCTCAGTCACAGACTAGAGTAACTGTCTTCCAGAAGCGAAAATAAATTCTCTGGAGCAGAGCTGTCCGAAAGAACTTTATGTGATGATGGAAATGTTCTAGATCTGTTCTGTCTAATGAGGCAGCGACTAGCCACGTGTGACTCTTGAGCACTTGCAATGTGACTAGTATGACTGAGGAAATAATTTCAGTTTTTAAAAATTTTAATTAAGTTTAAATAACCACATGTGCTCCATTGCCATCGTATTGAACAGTGTAGCTCTGGAGGAAGATAACATCATGCAGAGCCTCAAAATATCTCTATAATTTTTCATGCATCATGTCTACTTTTGAAAAATAGCAAGCGTATCAGAATATAAGAATAAATGACTAAAAGGCAAGAGAAAAAAATTAAGAGAACCATAGGTGATCCAAATGTATCAACTATGATTAATATATTTTTAAAACTTAATGAAAATATAAGAAGTCCAGTGGAAAACTGGTACTAGAAAAATAGAAGTTAGTGGAAATTTGAGAACAGAAAAATTTTTCATTCAGTAGATGGGTTTGGTTATAGATTAGAAACAGCTAATGAGAAGATTAGTAAACTGGAAGATTGGTCATTAGAAAATGTCTGTATTGAAGTGAAGAGAAAAAAGAATGGAAAAAATAGAAAAGCCCCTATAAGACACGAAACACAGTGAACAGGTCTAGCATTAATGCAATTGAAGTACCAGAAGGAGAGGAGAGAGAATGGGGTATGAACGATCTTTCAAGATATAAGAATATAAATAATCATTCAAGACATAAGACTATTCAGAACTAATGGAAGTCCTCAAACCAGATTCAAGAAACTGTACGCATTCTAGCTAAGATGAATGCAAGTAAACTACCCCTGGGTACATTGGAGAAAAACAATTGAAATGAAAAGACAAAGATCTTTAAAACAGAGCATGGAACAGTTTCATTACCTTCAAGGGATTAGCAGTTAAGACTTAAACTGACTTCTAGTTGAAAATTATGGAAGCAGGACAGCAATGAAGTATCTTTAAGGAACTGAAAGAAGAAAAAAAAAAACCTGCCAAGCTAGCATTCTATACTTCAATAAAGATATCTATTTAATTGTAGGCAAAATCACGATGTTTTCACACAAACAAAAATGAAGAGAACAGACTCACAAACACAGAAGAAATACTAAGGGAAGAGTTTTAGGCAAAAGGAAAATGATCCCAGATAAAAGTGCCAGAAGGAACAAAAATCACTTGAAAAGATAAAATGTGGAAGAGCCACGTAAATCAATTTAATGTCTAATTGTCAAGGAGCCGTGAGCTATGATCGTACAAATTTAAGAGTCTTGCATTCAAACCAACCGTACGTAATTCCACCTCGTGTATATACCCTATATCAGTTCCTGGCCTAAATGAGTCAAAAGCCTGCACCTCTTACCATACCGGGAGAAGCTGGCATAAATCCATGTGCAATACCGGATTGGTAATCAGGTTACCCCTGTAAACTTAAGTATCTAATTGGGATAGCCACAGTTAGGAAATTAAAAGCTTTGAAGAGAACATAAGAGAAAACAAAGAATGATTTTGTGTTGAGCAGCTTAGGCACCAGAAACTGCTGGCATAAAAAGGATACGGTTATCTAAATACGTTACTCACCTCCATGTTGTTCTAAGGCAAAAGACTCGACCACATACTCAAGAAACCTGCATCCTACTTCTCTTTTCCATATTAATCAGAAGTACCTCACTTCTTTGAACTTTTACTTTAGAGGGAGGGTACAGAGCATGAAAGTACTGACAACGGATCGGACACTTGAGATGGAAGCCTTCCATAGAAGTAGAATAATGCAACCAGAAAGCACCTAAAGGTTATTGAGTCCAGGGAGTTCTGGAGGCTTGGAAGAGGGAGGGGCTACTTAGGGTGGGCAAGAGATTGATAAGGCTCTTTAGACTTCCTCCTTTAGCCAGAGCTACCCCAGTTCAATGATGATTTTATTTGAAGGAATCTTTCTATTGATTACATTAAGGGGGAAAAATACTTCTCCCAATTTTTTTTTTTCTTTTACTTTTCCCAATTAAATGACAGTCACTGGTCTAGTCCAACCCACTCAGTGAAGAAAACTACCTCAGAGAAGAGAACAACAAAGCTTTACATTACAATTTTGTGAAACTTCAAAGCAAACTCTTTTTTTTCCCCTGCGAAAAAGACCCCAAGCTTTACCCAGTAGGAGTACTCATGCGTGACACTTTACATTAGTCAGGTGGAGGAAATTACCTGGATAATTTTACTGGCAAATAAATCCATAATCTGAAATGATTTAGCATGGGACTAATGACACTTTATATCATTTTAAGTACAGTTAAATATCTTAATTACAGATACTCTGGAGACTTAGAAAAATGGCTACAATTATGGCATGTCATTAATTCTAAGGAAACACAGCTTCCTGGGCAGCACCTGCTAGGTATATGCAATTGTCAAGTTAATACGGACGATTAGAAATTAATAGTTTCCACTCTCTTAAGCCACAGTTAACTCCTGAAGTCTCCACCCAGCTGCACGGGTGTCCATAGTGGTTTATTTTCATATTTTATGACGATGTGCTTACATTTCATACATTTCAGAGGTTGAGAAAATTCAGCACACATATTGAGTATAGACGTAAATATGTAGAAGCTGATTCCTTGAATCTGCATCTTCTGAAAATGCATCTAAGAGAAGAAATATGTTCTCAGTGCAAAATTATAGAAGAGAAAAAAAATGGCACTCCCTACGTGATTTTTTCACTTCCAACTACAAAAGTTGAGTAAATGGTAAATGTACTTTTTTTTTAACCACTTCATATGTGTCTGATGGGCAAAGACTTATATTTATGTTCATTTTCTTCAACCTTCATCAACTTATCCTTCAGCTTTAACTTGAAAGCCTCCCGATATTCCAGTTCTTAGCATTCAGGCAGAATTTTGTCTTCACGAGCCACAAGTAGTCCATAACTTTAAGACGGTACTTGCAGTCAGACGATGCATCCGTGTTCTTCAATATCAGGACAGTAATAATAGTTAACATTGAGTACTGACTCAAGAGCATGGCCAGTCATTTGTGCACATTATCCTGATATCACTTATCCTGCAACCCCATACATACTGTAATTATACATGTTTCATAGATTTAGAAACTTAGGTTCAAGAAAAAAAAGAAAAAGAAATTGTCCAATATTACAAAGCTCACAGGGGTTAAGCTGGGCCTTGAACTCTGCTGTTACTCCAAAATGCACTCCTGGAAGACTATGATATCTGACTTTGGTGCAATGCTATGGCCGGGAAAAATCCTATCTCATTTGAATAATGATGCTTGGTATTTACAAAGTTCTTTATCACTTGGTCATATTAGATCCAAAAAGCTCTCTAAGGGGGATAGGAAGGTAAGGAAGCTAGGACATAAAGAGGATGTGATGTACCCCATATCCTCTATTTTACTGCAAAATCCAAGTTCTTTCCAAGAACTTTGTCCCCATGTAGTAAAATAAATAATAATAATAATAATAATAATAAAATAATGTAAACACGTGTTGAATGCCTGTCATGTGCCAAGAGGCTTTTCTCTCCTCTGCCATCATTCTGTTTGAAAATCTTAACATTTCGAAACAAAAAACAAAAAATCTGAACATTTCATTAACATTTTTATGTCTACAGTAATGTCAATGGGCCCATAACTGTCTCAGCTTTCAATCTGGAATTACTTTTCCATTATGCACTGTCCCAAACATCTACATATGGACATTTAGCATCCCTGCTAATCATTCCTTTACACTCTTCTGGCTATTCCCAACAGTACTAAATTAGTACAGGATCTCTGGCATTTCACACCAGAGTTATTACAGTTTTTTAGTCAATTTTTTTCAAAGACTTAATTTTTTAAAAATCAGTATTAGGTTTAAAACAAAATTGAAGTGCCCCCACAAATATTTCCCATAAAATCCCTGCTACTATCCATGCAAAGTCTTGCCCATGATAAACACCTCTCAGCAAAGTGATACAACTTTTTTTTTTTTTTTTAACAAGAACAAACTCACATTGACACATCATAATCACCCAAAGTCTGTAGTTTACCTGAAGGCTCACTCTTGGTATCATACACTCTATGGGTTTGGACAAATGTATAATGACATCCATCCATCATTATAACAGCATACAGAATATTTTCACTGCCCTAAAATCCTCTGTGCTCTGCTTGTTCTTCTCTCCTACCCCCTCTCACCCAGCAACCTCTGGTCCTTTTACTGACTCTATAGTTTTGCCTTTTCCAAAATCTCATTTGGTTGGAATCACACAATATCTAGTCTTTTCAGATTGGGTTCTTTCACTTAGTACTATGCATTTGAGGTGCCTTCATGTCTTTTTGTGACCTTATATCTCATTTCATTTTAACACTGGATAATATGCCATTTTCTGGATGTACCACAGCCTGTTTATCCGTTCACCTACTGGAGGATATCTTGGTTTCTTAGAGTTTGGGGCAGTTTTGAATAAAGCTGCTATAAACATCCAGGTGCACAATTTTTTGTGGACGTAAGTTTTCAGTTCCTTGTTAAATATCAAGGAACGTGACTGCTGGATCATATGGCAAGAGTATGTTTAGTTTGGTAATAAGTCACGAAGCTGTCTTTTAGAGTGTCTGTCCCATTTTTCATTCCCACCAGCAATGCGTCAGAGCTCCTTTTGCCCCACATCCTCTTCAACAATTGGTGCTGTCAGCATTCCAGAGTTTGGCCATTCTAATTTGCATTCAGTGGTATCTCATTGTTTTAATTTGCATTTCTCTGATCCATATGACGTAGATATCTTTTCATATACTTATTTGCCGTCTGTACATCTTCTTTGGTGGGTGTCTGTTAGGGTCTTTGGCCCATTTTTAATAGGGTTGTTGGTTATTGTTGAGTGTTAGAAGCCGTTTGTATATTTTGGATAACAGTTGTATATCAGTTGTGTCTTTTGCAAGTATTTTCTTCCAGTCTGTGGCTTGTGTTCTCATTCTCTTGACATTGCCCTTCACAGAGTAGAAATTTTTAATTTTATGAACTCTGGCTTATCCATTATTTCTTTCATGGATGATATCTTTGGTGTTGTATCTAACAAGGCATCACATGCCTAGTGTCATCTAGATTTTCTCCTATATTATTTTCTAGGAGTTTTATAGTTTTGCATTTTATGTTTACATCCATGATCCACTCTGAGTCAATTTTTGTGAAGGGTGGAAGGTCTAGATTCACTCTTTTGCATGTGGATGTCCAGTTGGCCCAGCATCATTTGTCAAAGGCACAATTTCTGCTTCGTCGCATTGCTTTTGTTACTTTGTCAAGTATCAGGTGAATAAACTTACGGGAGTTCATTTCTGGGCACTCTGTTCTGTTGCATTGGTCTATTTGTCTATTCTGTCGCCACCACCACACTGTCTTGATTACTGTAGCTTTATAGTAAGACTTCAAGTTGGGTAGCATCAGTTGTCCAACTTTGTTCTTCTCCATCAATATTGTACTGGCAATTTTGGGTCTTACAAACCATTTTGTCTCTTCTAATTTTTATTATCTTTTTTCCATACAGTGCTCTCCTTTAGCTGTATGCTCTTGAGAAAAATAACTTATCTCACAAATTCTGTTTCCTTCCCTGTAATCAAAAGCCTTTGTGTTAGGAATAAAATGCCAAAGTTTCTTAAAATTCTGATAGTCACCAATTCCCAAAACACTCCTTTTACCAGCTCACCTCCTGCTTAATGTTCCATGGCTCCCATTACCTACATTTTAAACTCCAATATGTTTAAACTTAAGGAAATATTCTTCTTAAATTATTCTCAACTTGTCTTTCAAGTCTTTCATCTCTTTGTTTTAATCACGATTTACTCCATGAATGTCAAGTTGGTTGCCGGTTGCACACCGTGTTCTTCCCACTCCCATAAATTTTCTCCTTAAACCTTATAACCTTCCCCACAGAGAGCACCAGGGGACCACTACAAACAGAAGAGCACAATCTGAGACAATAAAATAAACATGCTTAAAATATTTGAAAAGATAAAAGAAGGAACAGAATCAATAATGGAAAAATAGGACCTTATGAAATATGATCAGAAGATTTGAAAAGGAACCAAATTTTTCTGTAATGAAAAACTAAACAGACAGACGAAAGCATAAATTAAACGCCGAAAAGAGAATCAATGAGCTAGAAGATGGATTTGGAGAAATCATCTGGCATGCAAACTAGAGAGATGAAGAAGTAGAAATTTTGATGGGGCACCTGGGTGGCACAGCGGTTAAGCGTCTGCCTTCGGCTCAGGGCGTGATCCCGGCATTCTGGGATCGAGCCCCACATCAGGCTCCTCCGCTATGAGCCTGCTTCTTCCTCTCCCACTCCCCCTGCTTGTGTTCCCTCTCTCGCTGGCTGTCTCTATCTCTGTCGGATAAATAAATAAAATCTTTAAAAAAATAAAAATAAAAAAATAAAGATGCAAAAGCCAGGATGATAAATTCCAATACCTCTCAGAAGAGTTTTATAGAGTGAGAGAGGTGAGAAGTTAATTTCAAGGAAATAACGTCTGACAATTTTTCTTAATTAAAGAACACATAAACGTACAGGCTAATGAAACACTGATTAGAAAGAAATTGCAGAAAATAAAAATAAATCTACTCCTCAGTAGATCCTAGTGAAATTGCAGAACATGAGAGACAAATAGAAAATATGATACGGAACGAGACAGATATGCAGATTACCTCCATGACATCTTGACACTGACAACCTAAAATTCCACATCCCGCTAAATTCTCCTCCAAGAACGAGAGTGAATTAGATACCTATTTGGGAAACAATACAATTACATGAAATCGTGGTTGTACCCACAAACTCAAGACTCTGTAAATGTATTCCTTCCCTGTAAGGAAGTTCTACACAGCCAGAGAAAATAATGCACACGTTTTCTCTCATTAATTTACTATCTTACACAAGCTCGATTGTATAATTCTCTCTCCATATTGTGGTCTGACTAACACACTTAAAAATCAACCTTGCTCAGGGCACCTGTGTGGCTCAGTCACTTAAGTGGCCGATTCTTGGTGTCAACTCAGGTCATGATCTCAGGGTTCTGGGATCAACCCCCTCGGGCCCTGTGCTCAGCAGGGAGTCTGCTTGAGGATTCTCTCTCTCCCTCTGCACCTCCCCCTGCTCATACATGCTCTCTCTCTCTCTCTCTCTCTCTCTCGCAAATAAATAAAATCTTATTTAAAAAATCAACCTGGCTCATACTACTTTTACTGAAAAACTCTCACATATTGGCTAATGTCATCTAAATCAGGGATCAGCAAAATTTTTCTGTAAATATTTTAAACATTCTGTAAATATATTCGGCTTTAAGGAACAAATGCAGTGTCTGTTGCATATTCTTCTTTATAGTTTTTTTACAAAATCCCTTTTAAAATATCAAAATCATCCTTAGTCCTTGTGCTGTACAAAAACTGGCTCTAGGCAGATTTCCTGGGTCATATATGCTGAGCCCTGATCTAAACTCTGAACTTGTCATTCACTGACCTCTGTTCTTTTTGCACACTTTCGTCTTAATACTGTACAGCAGAGATCTTCTACTCTGATGTATTTAGCAGAATAAAATATGTTTACCACAAACAAATAGTAGAGGAATGTACATTGTCTTTCTGGACTTTCTCGAACGCTACAGGCTGATGGGGCTGGGGGCAGCTACTGGTCAGTGGGATTCAGAAAAGGTTCCTCTTTAACAAGGTTATGATTTAAAAGCAAAGCAGTCAACTGGAGGCCTTACTGGTTCATAGTTATCCTTGGAATTACGTCTGTACTAGGCTACAAAAATGAACAGGGTTCTCATCCTTAATGTGAACAATTCAGTTTAACATTTGCATTTCCCGAAGACCCTGAGCAGATCACGCACTGGCCTAATTGCCAGGGTCGCGAGGATGAATGTAACAGTACTTCCTCGGAGGACCTTCAGCTCTCTTAAGAAGAGAGTGTAGTTGAATTAGTCAAAGACTAGCCTTTTAAGTTCATGATCATCAGTTTCTAACTATTGTCCGCCAGGAGAACACTGCAGGCAAAGTCTAGATATTCATCTTGAACGCTTGCCATATAAGTCACTTAAAAAGCGCACACGAGACTCTTGTGTCATACAGAAAAATGCCTGGTTACCTCATGATTCCGCTTTCTTTTGGCTATAATTTCTTACACAGAAATTTAAAATATATCTGTTATTTCCTCAGGTTCTTATTTGTTCAGATACAACCCTCCATCTCCTTGTATCAACCACTAAGTTGAGGAAACACTTAGATTAAGAGACTGTTGTAAATCAGTCATGCTTTCTGCGAAAGGTGTGGTTATCTTGGTACGTGTGTGGGGGTGTGTGTGTATGTGTGTGTGTTTGGTAGAGGGTGGGGGAAGGCCTATTGGTACAGGGATGGGAACAAACAAGGAAACTGCTTCGTGGTTTTGTTTTTTTTTTTAATCTTTTAAACAACTGAGAAATCCTTGTGAATTCTCTTCTCCTCCACGTCATTAATTCCATCAGTCAAGCAAAACCCTAGCATAATCATCACCTTGCAGCCCCCCCCATAGCTGCTTTTCCATAACATAACTGCAGCCACAGCACGAGCAGAATGTATCAAGTTGTTTGCGATGCTTCATTCCCAGTAATCAGAAAGAAGTCAAGCGGGCACATTTATCATGGTGACCGCGGAGTTTGTAGGCTAGCTGCTCCGAAGGGAGAAGATACCTTTGATTAAGTTAAGACAAACTATAATGGATGAGAGTTCTGCTCAAGTCCAATAAATCACCAGAGCCTTTCTAAGCCGGCAGGACTAGGAATCATCGGTCAATTAAAACCTGCTGCAGTGGCTATGCTGATGCCTCCCGTGCAGGTTCTGTCCGGACACCCCTGCAGAGGAAAGCTGGAACCGGAAGCCTGAACAGTCTTGAGAGGATATCGGTGATTGACGACTACAAAATGCATTACCCACTGGACTTCTTCAAGGGCTGTGCTTTAATAAACCCCGCTCCCTTTTAACTGTAGGATGTGGTGAAAGGTCACTGGGCTCAGTCTGAGCAATCAGACTGGCAGGCCGGAATGGCAGTGGTGTTGGGACCATTGTGGACATGGATCAGCACCTCCTCCGAGGGGCTGAGAGTCAGAAGGTGTCGTTTGAAAGAAGAATGTGTGAGCCTTTTTGTTTTGGATTTCTCTGCGTCTATCAGTTTTTGGATTTTTTTTCCCCCGGGATTCTGAGGCCATGAATAAAATATGAGTATGTTCTGTTTCTTTTTCCTTAATGAGAGATTGCCTTGGATGGTAGGCCATTCCCTGCACAAAGAAAGCCACACGCTGGATTTATTAACTCTTAGCAAATGTTTGTTCGATGCTGAGTAATGAGGAGGTTTGCCGGTGCAGCAAAGATAAAAGGCTTCCCCACTTTGTGTTTATCCTCTGGGTAATGAAAAAACAAATTGACGATTTTGTATTTTTCCTGTTGGAAATTCATAAGGTCACCCGGGGAAAACTGAGAAGGTTAACTGGCGCGAACACTTGCCTGTAAGCATGGTGTCAGGAAAGAAAGGTCACAAATGGATGAAGTACCCTAACCACAGCCAGTGCCGCTGCAAATGCGGGGCCCGAGGAAAAGAAATTGCAGTCAGGGAAAGCGGAGCCTTGGGAATTGTCCTGACTGGCACGCAACCGAGCCTGGGTTTGCAGCCCGCAGACGCTGAGAACACCTTTTGTAAAGACAGCAGAATTATAGCTCCCTTTTTGAAAGTCCTTCGGTTTTTGCCACCTTCCATTATCTCTCACTCTGTTGACATGTTGTTTGTTTGTTTGTTTTCCCTTGATGCCTTTGTGTTCCGTTCCTCCTCCCCCTTTCGTTTCTCATCTCTCACTGCAGAGAAGCGCGGTTGCTAGGGGTCAAAGGGAGGCAGGTGGAGAGGCTTGGAGAACCCGAAGCTATTGCCTTCGGTGATTGATAATCTACGTGCAGTTGAGAGACTTCGGACCTGCCTGAAGCTTCGGTTGATCACTTTTCTTAATGTGGAGCAAAACTGGTTTTTTGTTTTTATTTTTTTTCTTTCCTTTGTTAGGCACCGACTCATAAGGAACCAGAGAAATGGGATTTCCTGCAAGTTTGCAGAGTATTTCAGTCAGATATTTTGCTACAAAGTTGTACCGGTCATTCCCTCTGGTTGAATAAACCAGTCTGGTTAAGGATTCTGTTAAATTAGAGAGCAGAAGCCAGGGTCATTTCCCTCCAGCAATCTTAGTTCTCTACCCTGGGGAAAAATGGCTTTTCTCTTCAAGAGTCCCTCTTCTCCGTAACAATCTAGATTGGGTTAAACCTGGAAGAGAACTCCTCTGACTGACTGATGACTTTCCCAGAACGCAAAATAATCCCTGTCTTTGGTGGGGAGGCAGGTGATGTTTGTCACCAGAATTGGAAAACTAAAAGAAAATAGAGAGAGAGAGAGAGAGTAAGAAGATGGAAGGAGAAGAAAAGCGAAAGGGAAAGATGGACGCAGTAATACTCCAATCTATGAGAAGGAGGGAAGTTGTGGAAAAGAGAGGAAGAGACTGGGAGAAACCAAGCTGGAAAGTCAAGTCGGTACAAGCTAGAGTGGACAAGGGTTGTGGGAAATTAGCTCACTCAGAAGCAGATAATGTTGCATCTCAGTGATTCCTGTAGACCTTCTGTCCTTCACAAGTGGAAAATCACAAGGTTCTGATTGGAGAAGTGTAACTGCTTCATGCTGGATCTAGAAGCAAGGGAAGACCAGAAAGTGCTCAGCGGAAAGGCTGTGTGGCCATGCTAAGCCTCGGCTTTGACGCTTCAGAGGAAGCCATGGGGATGGGATCTTCGAGTTGGATGGGGCCCTTGACATCTATCTAGACTGACTTGCTCATTTTGCAGATGAGAAAAGCAAGGTCCAGATTATTGGAGGGGCTCATTCCAAAGTGAAGCAGTTTGTGATAGGGATGTGGTTGGGAGTTGAACCCAAATTTTCTGCCTCTCTGTCACGTGACCTCTACAGCTGCTGCTGGAGCTGACGGTTTATTTCTCACTGCAGGCGCCTGGTCGCCGATAGAGCGCTGGCCTTCTGCCAGCTGCTACCCCCTCACAGCTCTGACACTAGAAACAATAGGGGGCTGCAAAAGGTTTGCAAGCAGGGGAGTAATGTCACGAAACTGGGTTGGCAGAGGATCATTCTAGCAGCT
Source organism: Ursus arctos (assembly GCF_023065955.2). NCBI lineage: Eukaryota > Metazoa > Chordata > Mammalia > Carnivora > Ursidae > Ursus > Ursus arctos. The sequence goes on along the minus strand of NW_026622886.1, from coordinate 16,695,101 downwards.
GAGTGGAGTGAGCAGGTGGAGGACAAAGAAATCACAGTACCACAAAGCCCTGATAAAGTACCTGTGTGACCTTGAGCAAACCTGTTAATCTCTGCACTCAATTTTCTCACATATAAAATGACGACATTGGATGGTCCCGTGCACCTCTAACATTTTATGATTCCAAACCACCCTTTTCTGCAGTCGTGGCACTTAACATTACTTAATTGCAGCAGCTGACAGGCTATGACATGCCTGTCATTTATTTCCCTCAATGTTGGCCACACATGCCCTGAGGTAAATTGGCCACTCCACAAACAAATCCCTGAAAAATGGCAACTCTAGCAGCTTGCCAGCGGCTGGACCATGGGATCCAAATGGGGAAAAGACAAGAGCACACAAATGTCTACTTAACTCTACTCTCTTTGATTAATGAATATTATCCAAGGTAATAGCCATAAAATACAAAGAATTTACACAGCAAGAGACTCTATACCAGTTCCCCCAACCCCAACCAACTAATAGGAATAGAATCCCAGGGGTTCTGGCTAAAATAGTTCAGTATCTAATTGAAGGCAAAGAAGTAACAGCTAATTCTGTCACTGATAACATTATCATCGTGAAAAAAACCTAACCCCTTATTTCGAACCAGTTGCTCTCTTATTCTACATTTTTAAAGATATAATTTCAAAGAAATGGCTGTCTCTTGGTAGAATCTGTCCTTGGGAATCAGGTTGATAGAGCCCATTATATGGAATAAAAGGGGTCAATAATGACAGTCTGAAAAATAGTTAGCTCTTGCCATAATATGAAGATAGAAGTAGCTTCCAAAAGATACGATGTTATGTAGAGAATATTGTTCTAATATTTTCAGAAATGTTTGTGGGTTGTTCATAAAGCATTCTCTGAGGTTTAAGAAAAATTAAATTGCAAATGCTAAATTAACAAATAGCTTTGGGATATTTGATAAACACAGGGAAACTAAACTAGGATTCATTATTGGATAATCAAACTTTATGCCCACAAATGATAGAAGGAGGAGCAAAAATGATGTCAAGGGAAATGGTTTTGTCTGGAAGGAAGAACTAGGTAAACACTGAGACTACCCCTCAGAAGTACAATAGTGTGTGTCTCTAATTCAGTGACCAGACGGAAGAAAAACATGGGATTAGGAGGTGCCATTTTATTTCACGGAATTATTTTTTTCTTAAGAGGAATTCACAAGTCAACTGAGAGAATTTGATTACTTATAGAATTCTAGAATCAAAATAATTTTCTAAGAATTCTGAAGGCTCTATTTTATTGCTTTCTTGCATTTATTATTGATGGTGAGATGTTTGATGATTACCTGCTTATTCTTTTGTAGATTAACTTTTTTTTTTTCTCTTTAGTAACTTGTTAGATCTCTATCTTTGGTGTTAGGAAATTTTAGAAATTATATAATGTTCCTTGCAGATCTTTTTTGCCATCTGAAAAATTCTTTAAAGTGAAGCTTCTCCAACTTCAATGCTGGAAATTTTTATCCATATTTATTCATTATCTTTATTTTAAAGATTTTATTTATGTATAATCTACTTAGAGAAAAATGTGCAAGTCATAAGAGGACACTTAGTATTTTTTCACAAGCTGCAAATATCCTTGTAACTAGTCCCGAGAACTGAGAAATGGAATGATTCCAGCAGCCCGGAAGCCTTGCTCCTGTGCTCTTCCAACCATGCTGCCTGTGCAACCACTATCCTGATGGCTAACAGGAAGATTCATTTTGTCTGTTTCTGTCTCTTATATAAATGGAATCAATATACTATTTCTTTACTAATTTCTTTGTATGTGCATTTTTCCTCCTTTCTCTGGAACCCCTTGTAGTCAGGTGGAACTTCCGGATTTTGTATTTTGTATCTATTATCTGTTCTCTTATATTGCTTCCCTCTTTTTTTGTACTGGGACATATTTTTAACTTTTTTTCTAATATTTTATTGTAGGACCAATTTTTTTGTTCTCTGTTACTTTTTCATATTATGTAAGGTGTTGATAAAAATCTGAGTTGCTGTCCTAATAGGCCTCTAAATATAGTGACTTGAATAATAGAGAACAGGATCTCATTCTCATGTTACTGATGTGACGTGGATGGGGGTGACTGTGCTACCGGAAGACATCCAGGAACCTAAGTCCTTCCATCGGTCACTGCCACCCCCCCCCCCCCCCGTTAGGGTGTTGTTCTCGTCTGAGTGCTCAGTCCGAGCTGGGTCCTGGCCACACCCACACAGGGAAGAAAAACGAAACTACAGGACATAGCTGCACACATGACTTCTTCTTGCATTAAGTGAACTAGAACTTCGTCACACGTCGCAACTAGCTGTGAAGGAAGATAAAAAATACAACACGGAGGTGGATGCCATCAGGAAGAAGGATGCAATGGATTTAGGAGGAAAAGCAGAGTCTATCATACCATCCCGTATTTGTATTATTGATACAAGGTCTCCTCAGCTTTCTCTGAAAATAATTAGAATATTCTTTATTTTTTCATCTTCCTGGCTTTGTTCCTTCCCTCCAGTCTCTCTTTTTTTCTGTCTCTTTTTCTCTCTTTCTTTTGATTTTTTCTGTTTCCTGGATTACAGTTATTTCCACTGGTATTGTATTTTTTGGAGTATATTATTCTCTCACTTCAGACTGGGGAAAAAAATCAATTGACTGATACACCCAGAAATGACACAGATAATAGAAGGAAGAAACAAGAACATTTACAACAGTTAACAGAATTCAGTTTATTCAAGGAGATAGGGGAGTGATTTACTATGTTATATGGAAGTATGAAAGACATTTTTAAATGACCCATGTCAACATTCTAGATATGAAAACTGGATTATCTGAGATGAAAAATACACTGAATAGGATTAATGGCATAATAGGCATCGCAGAAGAAAAAGTAAGGGAACTTAAAAACATAGCAACAGAAACTATCCAAAATTAAACACATAGAAAAGGACTTTTAAAAAAATAAACAGACTATTACATAAATCAAAAATTAATTGACTGCTTAACACAAAAATAATATCTGGATGTTGTGGGGTTTAGCACATATGTGGGAGGAAAATTGTGATGGCAATAACACAAAGACTAGCAGTGGAGAAACGGAAGTACGCTAATGCAAGTTCCTGTAATACACATGAAGTAGTATTGTGTCACTTGAAAATAGACTATAAAGCCATAGGTGACCCCAACAGCTCTATTCAATTCAAAGAATTGAATTTGAAGGGGAAAAAAAAGCTTATCACAAAGAAAACTGCAGGTCTAGAGGGTTTTACTAGTGATTTCTACCAAACATTCAAGGAATAAATGATACCAATATTACATCTCTTCCAGAAACTCTTCCAGAAAACTCAAGAGGGGAGCATATTTCCAAATCCATTTTATGAGACAAGCATTACTTTGGCACCAAACCAGACACATTGTAACAAAAGAAAACCAAAGACCATTATCACTGATGAAGAGAGATACAAAAAATTCTTAAGAAAAGTTGAGCACACGGAGTCCAACCAATGGGGTTCATTCCAGGAATTTGAGATTGGTTTAACATTAAACAATAAGTGCAGCTTACTAACATTATTAATTTATTGAATTATGTAACATATTAATTTTTAAATAGTCAAAAATTCAAGCCATATGACATATCAATCAATACAGAAAAAGCATTACATAAAATCCCACATCCATTCCTAATAAAAATTTCAAACTAGCAAACCAGGACTAGAAGGGAACTTCCTCAGTCTGGTAAAGGGCATCTAATAAAAAACTATAGCTAATGCCAAACTTTAGAGCGAAAGAGCACATGCTTTCCCCTAAGATCAGAAAGAAGACAAGGATGGCTGCTCTCACCACTTTTATTCAACATTATACTTGAGGTTCTAACCAGTGCAAGCAAAAGAAATAAAATGCTTCCAGTTTGGAAATAAAGAACAAAATTTCCTTTATTCTCAGGCAGCATGATCATTCTATGGAATCCCATAATCTATGGAATCTAAAAAAAAAAAAAAAAGCTACTAAAACTAATAAGTTTAGTAAGTTATAGGATATGAGATCAACACATCAAATGAATTATATCCCTTTATAATATTACCAATTAGAAATTAAAATTTTAAAAATATACTGTTTTCATAATGTCAAAACTCTGAAATAATTTGGAAAAAATCTTAAAAGATGCACAAGGCCTACACAATAAAAACTAGACATATTGCTAAGAGAAAGTAAAAAAATACCTACATAAATTAAGAAATAGACTGTATTCATGGACTGGAAAACTTAACATGTTGACAATTCTTCCCAAGTTGTGCTATAGATTCGGCACAGTACTAACAAAGATCCCAGAAGGTCTTTCTAAAAACAAAAATTGCTAAGTTAATTCTAAAATACATATGAAAATGCAAAGGCCAAGAGACACTACAAGTTTGAGAAAGAACAGAATTCTAGAGAACTTTATTTCCTGATTTCAGGCTTATTATAGAGCTACAGAAATCAAGAAATCAAGACAATGTGGTATTGGCATAAATATAAGCAAATATATCAATGAAACAGATTAGAGTCCAGAAAAAGACACAAATATATCGTCAATTGTTTTTTGAAAGTAGAGTTAAAGATAATTCAGTGGAGAAAGGATAATCTTTTCAACAAACAGTTCTGGAAAAATTAGATATGCTTATGTAAAAATTGAACGTCAGTCCATTCCTCCCACCAAATGCAAAACTAACTCAAAATGGACTATAGACCTAAATTGAAAACGTAAAATTATAAAACTCCTAGAGGAAAATACCGAAGCAAATCTTTGTGCCCTTGTATTAGGTAAAGATTTCTTAGATCTGACACCAAAAGCATGACCCAAAAAAGAGAAAAAATTGATAAGTAAAATATCATCAAAATTAAGAACTTCTTTTCATAAGACATTCTTAAGAGAATGGAAAGACAAACCATAGACTGGGAAAGAATATCACAAGTTACATACCTGCCAGAAGGCTTGTATCCACAATATATAAAGAATACTCAAAACTCAATAATAAGCAACTGAACAACCCAATTTAAAAACAGGCCAAGATTTGAACAGACACTTCATCTAGGATGATATATGGATGAGAAAGAAGTACATGAAACTATGTTCAACCTAAGCAGTCATTAGGGAAATGCAAAGTAAAACCACAGTGTGATACCACTGCATATCTATTAGAATGGCTAGAAGTTAAAAGACTAACCCTACCAAATGTTGGCAAGGATGTGGACCAGACTGTTGACGGAAATCTAAGATAGTATAATCGTTTCGGAAAACAGTTTAAGGAGTTAAACATACATCTACCATATGAGCTAACTATTCAACTCCTATGTTCTTAGCTGAGGGAGATGAGGGCATATGTTCATACCCAGATTTATGTTCAAATATTTACAGCAGGTTTTTTTGGTAACAGCAGGATTTGGAAACAACCTGAATGTCTGCTAATAGGTGACTAGATAAGCTAATTGTAGTAATATCCAAAGATGGGATAATAATAAGGAATAAACTATTGATACACACAATGGATTACATGATTCTCAAAGTAATTATGCTGAGTGAAAGAAGCCAGACCAAAAATGACTACATTCTGCATGATTCCACTTATAACCTAGAATTCTAGAAATTGCAATGTAGTATATAGTGATAGAAAGCAAATCAGGGTCTGCCTGGAAATGAGGTGTGGCGGGGAGCGATGAGTGGAAAGGATGACACAGGAGCCCAAGGAATTAGGGGTGGTGGGTATGTTTATGGTTTTGGTTGCCGTTGTGGTTTATGGGTGTTCACATGAACATCTCAGTGTTTAAAAAATCTTACTCTCTTTCCCTCAGAATGTTGACATCCTTTTGTCTGCTCTTTAATCACTCAGTAGATCTTTAGAAAACTATTACTTTTAGGGACATCTTTCTTTGCTGCCAGAGATCCGAGGGTATATATTTTGGCTCTTCCCTTCCCTTCTCATATCTGTTCTTTATATTTCATAGTACTTACCAGATATACTTCATGATTTATTTACTTATTTTTACTTTGGGGTCATGTTCTTTTTTTTCTTTTTAAAGATTTTATTTATTTATTTGACAGAGAGAAAGAGCATACAAGCAAGGGGAGCCAGAGAGGGAGAAGCAGGCTCCCCGCTGAGCAGGGAGTTCGATGAGGGGCTCGATCCCAGGACCCTGAGATCATGACCTGAGCCGAAGGCAGCCACTTAACTGCCTGAGCCATCCAGGTGCCCCTGTTCTTTTCTTTTCTGACTTGAATATGACTTTTTCCACTTTTCTTGGGTTGTTGCTGTTTTTGCTGATTTTAATGAAGTTCAAGAGAGAAAGTACAGTAAAATGATCAGACAGCACATACACCCACCATCTTTAAATTTTTCTCTGAAGGTGTATTTGTATGACACACTTATGTCTTGAGAAATGGTGTGATTCATACAGGACATACTGGGTTGGAATTGTTACCAAGAAATAACCTAGACTGTCCAACAGTGGAACTGGAAGATAGAGCAGCTGAGGCAAAACTGGGTTCACACGTAATTAAAAAGAAAAGAGAAGAAAACAATTAGCATCCTAATATTTTTGAAATCTGGACATATTTTCTGCCCTGAAGACAAAAGTTCAAGAGAAAAATTTGAACTGTTTTGTTAGTTGGAATTTTAATAAGGATTGCGACTGGCCACAAACATGGTTTGCAATTATGAAAAAGCTACCATTATTCTGGATCATGTTAAATAAGTGTGAGGCAGAAGAAATCAGACTTTATACTTCTAGCAATCTTTGCCAGACCTTTACTAAAAAGAAGTATCCGGTTTTATTCATAATTTTTACTATGCATCTCCTTTCTTTCTTTTTCTTTCTTTCTTTCTTTCTTTCTTTCTTTCTTTCTTTCTTTCCTTTCTTTCTTTTCTTTCTTTAAAGATTTTATTTATATATTTGACAGAGAGAGAGACAGCCAGTGAGAGAGCAGGGGGAGTGGGAGAAGAAGAAGCAGGCTCCCAGTGGAGGAGCCTGATGTGGGGCTCCATCCCAGGACCCTGGGATCAGGCCCTGAGCCAAAGACAGACACCTAACAACTGAGCCGCCCAGGCGCCCCTGCATCTTCTTTCTATCCCAGGCTCTATGCTGGGCATCGATGATATAATGAGGAAAATTTTTATCCGCACACTTTGAAGTGCCAAGCTCCCCTCTATGATCTGCGCTGTGTGAGTCCCAGTCACTAGAAATACCGTGCTCAAAATTTCTCAGGTACCCGTTTCTCTGCTTGAGGGGGTGTTCTCCAAACCAACAGCAGAGTTGCTCGGATGCCTAGGAGTTCTGGGACTTAGGCCTGTGATGTCGCCCTGGACCTCAGAGCTGTCTCCCAGGAGGGAGGCCTGGCAAGCGAATCTCTCTTGCTGACCAGTGTGATATTCCTTTCAGGATCACATGAGTTTCCAGGGTGGTGCTGATTTATACTGTTTATACAGACAGCAATCCTTGGGAATTTGCCTGGGACCCCACTTACTTTCAAGGTAAACCTGGGGAGGGAGCACACTTTCTGTTAGTGAAACAAAAAGTTCAGAGGCTGGGTGCAAGGGAGCGCAATGGGACTAGGGCAAGTAATTTCGATGCTAGAAAATGAGGTGCCTTGTATCCCGAGGAAAGAGCACTGGACTTTATTTGAAGCTCAGTGGGAGGGGTTTAAATGGGGAAGTGACCGGATCAAATTAATGTCACTCTACTCCAAAAAAAGAACAAAGACAAACCTAAGTCTGTAGAGCAAAGAGGAACAAAACGACCAGAGGAAAGAAGTTAGTCCTTAAAGGAGAGATTAGAGGGATAACTTAAGTTTTATCTTCTCCTCTATGACAATTTAGGAGAAGAAGGACATGGAATTTCTCTATGGCTTTCTGAGAGGGAACGAAGCTACATCAGGGGAAAAACTGTCTGAACATTAAAAAGCCATTCTCTCCTAGGAGAAGAAAATACAGGAAAAATCTGTTTAATGTGTGGCTGGTCTATCCCTGGAAACCTACAAGAAAGCATATCACCTGCATTGGCTTCTATCTTTTCTTTGTCCTAGATACGATGACAAGATAGAAAACCTTGGGGATTAGAGGGAGCTTTCAGTTTCAAATGACAAGGATGCATCTCCAACTAGTTTAAATAAGAGGGGGGAATTTATTGATTTACATAATTAAGAAGTGAAGGAATTGACATAGCTTTAGGCATGGCTGGATCCAGAGGCTCAAAATGTCATCTGGAATCTATTTTGCTCCCTCCCTTCCCTCTGCTTTCTTTTTTGGTGAGCATGTTGCCCCACACAGCACTTTCATGTTTACATCCTACTTCTTTAATAGCCTCCGTGAAATGATAATATCTTTTTCCCAGCTGTCCTAGCAAAATTATAAAATTGACTCTGATTATCTTGGTTTGGGTCAAGGACTTACCCATGAACCAATTACTGAGAGTAAGAAGTTTGAATAGCCTAACTCGTCATTCTTGAGTCATATGCTCAACCTCGGAGCTAGGGGGTTGGGTCAGCCTCACCTAAATTAAGGGCTTACGTATGATGACGTGCTGGTGGGGAGTGACTCCCAAAATTACACTGGAGTTTTTTTAGTAACAAAGAAGGAAGACACGCAGGACAGGCAGGACAAACAAACAACGACGACACTACCCCCACCTCCGACCCACCCCCACGCACAGATACTCTACATTTTAAGGTCTCTTTCAAGCCTAGTTTTATTGAGTTTGATATCTTAAGATGAACCCAGCCAAGAACATTCCCAGATTGACTAAATTTTACTCTGTGATTATTTATGCTTTTGCTGTCGTCCTCCAAAAACTTGTTTTGTTTCCATCCTGCACACTTTACAATGAAACTAACTTCTTGGCTGTGGGTCACCCAATAAAATGTGTTCCTGTATATGTTCTGGACTGGAAACACCTCTTGGCAAGAAAATAATGAAACTCGCTGCCTTCGTCATAAGGGAGAAGAGCCATGTGTAGCTTATGTATGAAATAAAAGATCCAGTGTACAACTTTCAAACAACAGATTGTCCCCAGCAGTGCTGAGCTGCAGTGATGAATAAAGCCTTCTCAGGCCATCCCCCGTACCTTAGCTGTGTTCCGAACTGAGCAGAGACACAGCTGAGAGTCACCGAGGCACGGTGCCCAGTTAATCCTTAGTGCTCATGCCAAGACTGTCAACAAAGGGTCCCATTGTCATGGCACAGTGGGGCTATGGGCACCAGTATGCTAGGAACTGGATGAAGACCACCAACTCATTGACTAAATGCTGCCTCCCGCTCCCTTCCCCAAATGGAAATCAATGTTTGGCACTTGGCATTCATGAGCAGTCTGATAATACTATTCTCAATGTGCACATGCTTGTGAGAAAAAAGAAATGGATATGCTAAGAGCAGACTTCGCTTTCCAACCTCGGAGGGGTTGCACATATCACTGAGAAACATTTATTTAACAAAATTATGGGTGATTCTGTCTGCCCTTTTAATTGCATGCTGGGTTTGGTGATGATGTATCTGATTTTCCTCGTGCATTAAAAAAAAAATAAAAGAAGTAGAAAGAAAAAGGATGGGAATCAAGACACCCTGAAATTTCCTTTAAAATTCTTAGTCTCAGCCCTGTCATGCTGGCTGTTTCTCTTTATTCCTTGCTAAATGATCTCACTTTCAGTGTTGGCGGTTATTCTCTTGAACCCTTTCAGACACTTTTCTGTTATTACTTTAATTCTCAGTAAGCTGTTGGCAATTGCTATCAAATTGCTTCATGGATCAATTCTTCCCTCATAGCCCATTAAATTTTGCTTTTTTTGTCCTGAGTGAGAAGTCACAAACACATTTGGTTACAAATGGTCAGTGGGCCATAAGCCCTTTACTATGCTTTAGAACTTGCTGCCACAGACTCACATTCAGATTCCGGAATGCCCCATATTTACAGGACTTTTCCATATTCAGTGCTGTAACCTGCTATCATGGAAAGGTCTGTGGGATTCAGTATGGTTTGCTTGACTATGTAATCGGGGAGGGTGTAAGTGTCCAGGGTGTACTTGTATTAGTGGAATTGCAGTAGTCTTGTCGATTGCAAAAATGGCCACAAATTAGTTATCTTCCTTTATCCAGGCCGCTTGGCAATGTGAACTTTGCAGCTCCTTGCACCAAGAAGTGGGTCTTTTTCCTCATGTCTTAAGCGTGAGCTGGCCCTGTGACTTGCTTTGATCACCAGCACGTGGTAGAAGTCCTGGGGTGCCAGTCCCAAGCCCGGGCTTCAGGAGCTGTGCCTGCTTCTGCTCGCTTTCTCTGAAGCCTGCTTCCCCCAGGTGAGCAAGCCCAGACGAGCTTGCTGGAAAATGAGAAAACTTGGAGGAGAGACACAGTGCCTGGCTTACAATAAACCAGTCCCCCGCTGATTCCCAGACACGGCCAAGTCCAGGCCAAATGACCAACCACAGAGCTAAAGAAATGGTTATCGTTTTAAACCATTGAATTTTTAGGGTGGTTTCTGATGCTACAAATATTAATTGATAAAAACCTCATCTTACTGGTTCTGGTGGTTCTTGACATTCTCCCAGCTTCTGCCCCACAGTAAGAAATCCTTTCTGGGGCGCCTGGGTAGCGCAGTCGTTGAGCGTCTGCCTTCGGCTCAGGGCGTGATCCCGGCTTTCCGGGATCGAGTCCCACATTGGGCTCTTCCACTGGGAGCCTGCTTCTTCCTCTCCCACTCCCCCTGCTTGTGTTCCCTCTCTCGCTGGCTGTCTCTCTCTCTGTCACATAAATAAATAAAATCTTAAAAAAAAAAAAAAAGAAATCCTTTCTGCATGCCTAGTTAGGAAATTAATGAAGGTAAGGATCTAGGACTAAACATTTATGTCTACGATGGTAGCAGTCGTCTGTTAAAAGACTATGAAGAGCTCCTTACTGCCTTCCCAATAATACTCGAGCTTATCACCCCAACATTCAAGGCCCTCCACAATTTGGATTTAGCCTACCTGTCAGCTTTACATCCATTTTCTTTCACTGAAAAACACTGTTTTCTGGACTCTCTGGATTACTCTATTTTTCTCAAATTGCACTGCTTTCCCCCTCCTCGCCTTTTCTCCTACCCTATTTCACCACTTGGAATGCTTTTTGCTTCATCTCTGTGGGATAAAATCCTACATATCTGTCAAAATGCATTTTTACCCCCAAGGGTCAGCAAATAACACATTTAATCGTTTTCCCTTTAAAATCTATACTCCAAGTATACATCCTTCAACTCCTTGGTAATCCTGAAGTTTGCCTTCAGTATGGCATCACAGAATTACAGCGTTTCTTCAGATTCATCCCGGGGGCCCAGGATGGAAGATTTCTTCCTCAACACAGGCGTCCCTGGGCGCTAGAAGTTCAGCGGCTCCAGGGCGTCACTGCACGCGGGCTTACCAGTCAGCCCGGCTGGCAGTTCTCAGATCACGTCTGGTAGGCGCCTGCGCGTTGGGCGCCCGGGGAGGCCAGAGCACCGGGGCTGCGGGTGGGAAGGGCCGGCCCACGCAGGGTAGCTGAGCACGCGGGGACAGTGAAGGGAGCGAGGCTTCGGAGCTCGCCCGGCGGTCCAAGGGCCTGCTAATTCCCGTGGGAGCAGGTACCAGAGGGCTGCGAAGTTACGCGCAGGTGGACGTGCACCTCAGCGTCTGGGAAGGGGCAGCGCTCGCGGGACCTGCGGGAGTGATGAGCGGCGTTTACGCCAGGGACCTGTGCACCAGGTAAAGTGGGCTCCATGCCCTGATGCTCCCTAGACAGAGGTGTGTTACAGGGGCTGGCGAGGGAGTGTCACCGCAAAAGCGTCTCAGTTCTGTCCATCCTGCTGCTGGGGCTATCCTAAAACTGAGCCCCCTGCTCCCCCCATGAGTGTACTTCCTGTTTTTTGAAGTCCTGAGCACCTGCAGCAAACAAGACTCCCAGGTGTTTCTCTTTGAGGACGCCATGGTCAGCAAGCTGGAGTCCGTCCTTGCAAGGCTTCCAGGTTCTGCTGCTCTGCCAGTAATGAAGGCTTCCAGGTGTGTCTTAGTGAAGGCTACTCCTGCAGCCCCCAAAGCCTTGTCTTTGCTAAGTGCAGTCCAGACTCCTCCACCTGCACCCTTTTTAGACAGGCTACACAGGATGTTCCTGACCTTCTCCAGAATTTGAGGTTCCCCAGTGTCGGTTTTGGCCAGCTCCCCGGTCTGGTGGACAGACTCCGACCTGGCAAGGCAAATCCAAGTCTCTTGGGTCTTCCTCTGTCAGAGTCCATTTTGAATGTTAGCTCTTTCATGATGCATTTTCAGGACTTCCTGATTAGAAGGGATGATTGTGTCCTTCCTTTAATGCTGAATGGCCTGGCTTCTATTCTGGAGTCACCAAAGGGTCTTGGGTTCTCATTGCTTTGTCCCCTGTGATGCCCTCATATAGGACATCACCTCTACCATTGTCATCATAGAATCTACTCAATTTCTTTTGTCTAATCTAGAATGTTCTGAAATATTTTATGAGCTATTAATGCCAGACAAAATTTCTTTTGTCTAATCTAGAATGTTCTGAAATATTTTATGAGCTATTAATGCCAGACAATGGCTCACCACTATAAACAGTTGATAAGCTTCTTGCTGTTTGCTGCTAATTGAAAACTAATAACATCCCCCCATTCTAGTCATAATTTCTGTTTGTGTAGTCTAGCTTGTTTGTAACATCGACTTTGTGACATCCAAGAGGTTGGCTCTGATTGATCAGATTTCAATATGGTGGCTGCCCTTCCACCCCAGTACTGCAGTGCAAGTTGGCAGCAGCGATCCAAAGTAAGGGGGGCAGAGCTTGGCTTTGCCACTTGGGAGGTTCGGGCAAGCCTTTCTCCTCCTACCTAAACTTTTACCAGGGCCTGGTTTGTTTGTCTGGAAAGCCATGGATTATTCTCTCACACATATCAGGGAAGTGGGAAAATTTCCCATACTTGTGGGTGATTTCCTTTTCAAAATAGTGAAAAAGGAACTCAAAAGACATTATGTTTTGGTGTTATGGAAAGGTGTTCTTATAGACAGAGCGTCTGGATTCTGGTTTGGAATGGCAGGAAGGATGAAGCCAGTTTCACAGAGCCTGGTTCCCACAGAGTCAGGTTCCCTGACCCTGCTGTTAATCTTTGTTCAGTTCGGAGGTGGTGGCTACTTGACAGAGCTCACATCTGCGGGCTTGCCCTGGGACGAATTCGTCCTTAAACCTGGGTTCTAAGAGGATGCAGGCTTCCTCATGAAACCTGGGTCCCTCCGAGGAGTTTCCAGGGTGCGCTCTCCAACAGTCCTTGCCACTGGCCAGAACCTTGAGTGTGGCTGCTCAGAACACGGCGCCACGTGCCTGGAGGACCGTAGCTGGATGCTGGTTCACCTGCAGAAACCGCTCCCCACTGAGGAAGGCTCTGGGTTGTAGGTAGGTTTTGTTATCGCCCAAGCACAGTACCTAATTCAGGAAACAGCGATCCCTGCCAAGATCCCCCCGGCTGCTTGAACGTCATGGCCCCAGCGGAGCTGCGGCTGATGCCAAACATGCCTGTGGTTCAGTCTGATACAACAGATATCCGTAGGCATTCCGAAGACCCGGCAGCGTGCGAGGCCCAGAGGGGATTAGACTTGATGGCCATTCTCCAAAGTATCTTCAAGGGTATGAGAAAAATACACGACATTAGGGGGAAAAACTGCCAAACAAACAGAGCTTGTCGTACAACCTGCTTTTCATTGTTTCCCATGCTTTTACTCCATCAGGTCTCACTTGCTTCCTCTCTCATGATGCCACATCCTCATTTTCAGTTCTGAAAACAGCAGAGACAGTAGCTAAGCCATGTTTCTGCAACATTGTCTTGAATCTGTGCTGCACTCTGAGCTAGTAACCTATCATTTGAGAAAAGCTGTTACTGGATGTTCAGGATGGGACACTGTCAGGGTCTTGCACCTAACAGTTGTACAGGAAATACTTCCTGAGTGCAAGAATTATTTAATATACCAAGGAAGGATAGCCAAGTGATTAAGTGCTTGTTCTTTAGTATCAGGGTGTCTGATACTAAAGACATGTGGCCCTGCCACGTGCAGTGACGCTATGGGCAGATGGTTTGGCCTCAAAGTCTCAATGTCTTCATCTGTCAAATTAGGATAATGATAATGATGATGATAATACCTAAACAGGACAGTTATGAGGTTTAATCAGTAAGCTCAATATGTATGACATATTAAGCACTTAATAAATATTATTATTATTACTGTTATGATTATCATCGCCAAGCATTATACAAAGTGCTTTATCTACAGTTTTTCACTGAGTGTTCACAACATACACTTTGAAATAAGTATTAATATATATATTTAATTCCCCATTGGAAAATCAAGACTCAGAGAAATAATAAACTTATCCTTGGCCATAGAAGGGACTGGCTTTGAAATCTATTCCTCAATCCCCAGCAGCCACAGAAGGTGAAGATGTGAGAAACGAAAGGCTCTTTATGAACTTAAACATTTTGTAAACACTCTGTAAAGTTGGCGGGAGGCTTATTATTTCAAAACTGGCAAAGGTTATGCTACACGACCCAGTTGGTCAATAAGTTTGGCTGCCCTTGAAGCAGGATAATTCAGTTCAGAGCTATTTTCTCTGAAATCTCTTTGCAGAATGCTAATGCTGTTTCCCATTAAGTAGAATACGAGGCTCTCATTTCCTTTGTTACTGGAACCTTTCCTTTCTCAGGCCACTCATCACACAAGAACTTGTAGTCAGGTTATAATTTAGGATCTCTTTAGCAGGCCTAGGTCCCATCCAAACTTGGGTCTCATAATGGGGGCATTGAAGCACTAGCTTCCTACCAAACCACATCCCAGACGCACAGACACACATGCACGCGCTCGCCATGTCTCTAGGAGCCAAGAGTGTGTTCGGCAGGGTGGAGTGGGCTGGAGCTCCCGAACAGTAACCTTTCCTACAGCACTCAGGTCTGGAATTTGGTCACTCTGGCCTCTATGACTTTAGGTCTTTCTACAATGGCTTCTTATGGAGGAGGTGCCAAAGAGGTCCAGCTGCAGGTGGGTCTCCCAGGGACAATGGTGGCAGCTCCCCCAGCAAGGCCTTCCAAGAGCTACTCCTTGTTCATGGCCCTACTGTACGTGGGATATCTCAGGCATGATACCACGCCCACCCTCGGGGAGCTCCCACTGAGTGTGGGACTGCTGAGGGAAGCTTCCTTCCGTGATGGCCCATACAATGGCCATGAACCATTGTCCTGGTAACTGTGCTGACTTCTCAACCTCTTAGGTTCTGTTGGGTCTTTGAGCCCACCCCGAGCGTCATCCCCGAAGGGAGCTTCCATCTGGGCCTCTGCGCAGCCCTGTCCTAGCAGTGGTGAGCCACACTCTCTTAAGGAGCTCCAACGCAGCCTTCCGACCTGCTTAAGTAGTAACTACTACTGCTACTAATGACAATTAATTAATATTAACAATAGTTGCCATTTTTATACACTTCCTACATGCAGGCACTATACTGATACATTTTATCTTTGTCACAATATTAGGAGGTAAATACCCCAATGCCCATTTAAGACGTATGGAAACTGAGGACCAGAGAAGCTAAATGACTTGCTTAAGGTTGTTGGTTGGTAGGTGGCGGAGTAGGTATTGGAACTCAAATTTGTCTGACTTAGAAGCTCTTGCTTTTTTTCTCAAACTGCCATTTTGTGAAGTGACAGGTACAGTTCTGAGAACCTTGTACACGTTGCCTCACATAAAGAGTGCAGGCGGTGGGTGCCGTGCCAGTTACCATCCTTCTGAGAGGGTCCGTGTATGCACCTCACGCAGTCTGAACTCTCAGAATTCTGAGGAGGCACCCCTACCTCCTGGAAGTGCCTGCCAGGGCACCGGCAACAGCTGAAATTCTACATCACGCCCTGTTCTCTTCTCTGCCACCACCCCTCCCCCGACCGCTACAAAGCAAATGCCTGTAAAACCCACTCTTTCCCTAAGACATACCAACCAAACTCCCGATTTTGGCTGACCTAAGTTCCCTGAAAACTGGTGGCGATGAATGCATCTTACACTAAGTAAACCAATTTGTGCGTCTCCCTGGAAAGCAAGGCGAAGTCAAATCTAATAACTAGCATTAAACTCCAACTCCGATTATCCGTGAGTGGAGTACCCATGGCAAATGTTTAATCCCACATGAGGTAACATATGCAAAAGGGCTTTGAAAAGTATAAAATATCCCACAAATGTCAAATGTGATTATTCTTGTCAATGCCATATTCGCCCTCCCAGCAGGTATGTGCTGAGGGAATAGAAATGATTTCAGGGGGCGCCTGGGTGGCTCGGTCGTTAAGCGTCTGCCTTCGGCTCAGGGTGTGATCGCGGCGTTCTGGGATCGAGTTCTGCATTGGGCTCCCTGCTCTGCTGGGAGCCTGCTTCTTCCTCTCCCACTCCCCCTGCTTGTGTTCCCTCTCTCGCTGGCTGTCTCTCTGTCAAATAAATAAATAAAATCTTTAAAAACAAACAAACTAAGAAATGATTTCAGGACCAGTCTGAGCCAAGCATAATTGGCATTGTAGACTGTATGATGGTGAAACTTGGTGATGCCAGGGTAAGACCCCTCATCAAACAGTCAGGAAAACTAGTTCTGAGCCCTGACCTTGCCATTAACAAGCTGCAGGAACTCTGGCAAGCCACTAGGCTTCTCTGATCTTCAATTTAGTAATAATTTAGTAATAATAATAATAATATATAAAAATGGTTGCAACTACTATCGGTTGATGTACCCTCACTCCAAGTCATGTGCTTGGCTAAGAGCTTTCCGTACAACAACTCATGCAATCCTCACATTATTAGATCCCCATTATACAGATGCAGAAACAGAGGCCTTAAGGAAGGAAGCCAATATTTAGATCTAAGCCAAATTCTCTTTTGCTATTCATTAAGAAATGATTTGGGGGTCATTTGTGCCCTGTTTCTATTTCACTTGTAGGAAAGATTAACTATGGTTAGATTTAGAATTCCCAAAGAAGAAGGAAGAATCTTGTTAGAATCCCAGAGAGAACGAATAGACGCCCAATAAGTGGAGCAGGCACATGATTGATTATGACATCTTTCCAATTCATGAGCTGTGCTTGCTTTCTCTTCAGAAAATGCTTTTCAGACTAAGGGCATCGCTATCAGAAGGTGCTATCTTGGGAGAAAATGGAATATTGTACTTAACTCCTTGTGTTACAGATATTGATTGACCCTTCTGTCTTGCTCCTTCTAGACTGAATTCTTTATGGAAAGTACTGGAACTCATCCCTGTCCCCAGTACCCATCACAGTGCTTGTCACATCAACGTTCAATGGCAGAATGAATGGATATATGTTTGCGGGATAAATGAATGTATAAGTGAATGAATGTCTAGGTCCTTGCTCTTATAATTCTTTGTTCTTTCCTGGTCGAGATAAACGACTCACTGGTAGAACTAAATGACTGATCTTGTGCTTAGCCACTTGGAGTCTAAGAAACTTAGCTCAGCAGCTCAGGTATTGAGTCAACCTTGGTACTCATGTGTCTCAGATGTTGTAGGTCTCTGCTGTCTTGTCAGACTAGTGGACATTTGTTGTTCATGAGTACCCAGAATCCATTTCACCTTCTTTCAGAAATATCTGCTCCCTACTCTCAGTTCATGTGACACTGATCGGGCTAACAATACTCCTTTCTTCCCTCTAGCCCTAAGAGTGAACTCAGGGTCCAGGTATGAATATACTCCACCTTCTGGCCAGGATAACTGCTTAGTTAATAGAAAAACACATCATTCCCACTCCCCACAGATTCCCCAGTGAATCATGGGATTTGTGTTGAGTCAATAAGGAAAAAGTTCTTTTCCACGAGGGATGCTAAGCCAGTTCAATGTAATCCTGTAGCTGCTAGTGGCCATCTTGCTACTGCAGGAGAATAACCCTGCCTGAGAATGAAGTCAAATTAGGAAGCATTGTGTCAGGAGATGAGAAGAAAGAGGCATCCTTAACAACACAAATCACATGCCATGTAAGAGTTCATCTATGCTCGGAGCCAAGTCTGTTATTGACTTTTGGTTATGTAATTCAATGAACCTAGCCCCTCCTGTGTGTGTGTGTGTGTGTGTGTGTGTGTGTGTGCGCGCGCATGCATGTGAGAGAGAGAGAGAGAGAGAGAGATTTGACCACCAGCTTGGACTGCCATGTAGTCCATCCCAATGTTTGTTGGGTACTGTGCCTTAAGGATCTAACCTGACTTGCTCCAGTTACAGGATAGAGACAGCTCTTCTGACCAGTGTCTGCTTCACATTGGTGGTTATATATAGTCTCGAGGTCTTTGTTCCCCACATGTGGGACTGTTCCATCACTAACAGAGTCCTGACACTGCTGTTTCGACACGTTAGTGGAGAAAACTCAAAGTTTGCAGTTAATGCTACAGTATAGTCTTGCTTAATAGGTAAGAGCCTTTGGACTCAGGTAAAACTGGGTTCAAATCCCACTTTGACTATTCAGAAGCTATATAACCTTAAGCAAATCACCTTTTCTCCATTAAACAATGCTCTCTTGACTATAAATGGGGATAAAAATGTCCACACTGCAAGGAATTAGATGAGATATGTAAAGCAGGGAGATCCTGGCAATACATAGCAAATGCTCCATAAACGGTAGCTATTACATTATTTTCTTGTTATAAGTCTTAAGGGCAATCTATCAAAAAAAAATCCTCTCTGGTCCCCCTCAAAGCTGTATTCTGTTGTGCAAAAAGCAGATGCCAAGTGAGCGTGGAAAGAAAACACCATCATAAAGAATGACTCGTACAACAGATTGTGTGATTACTAAGAACTTCAGAAACTGGAGGTGCCCTGGCAAATCTTGTTGTGTAATGTGGACTTCAGAAAGAAAACAAAACACCCTGAGGGTTTTTTTTTAAATTGAGAGCACTTGGGCAGAACAATAAAGATTTTGCGATTTATAAGGCATCAAATAATTTACATGAATACAAAGAAATGTGGGAAGCCATTTTAGATTTCATTTAAAAGGATGAGAGAAATATGGGTAGCACTTCTTGATATAATACCAGCTAAATCAAACATCACAAGCAAACAAATATGTGGAGGGCTTTCTGACAATAATTTATTTACAAGCATGTGACATTGTACTATAAAATTTTTAAAAGGCAGGCATATAATGTAGAAGGAGACAAAAATAGTCACTGTGCAATTTTTTGAATGGAAAAAATAAAGATAAAACATGCTAAAAAGCAAAAGAGTTGTGGTAGCAAAATATTAAGAAAAATATGAGGACATACCGTATGTCAACTCTACTTCGATTTAATAACGAATGCGAAATGATATACGAAGAGAGCAATATTTCTAAAGGCAGGAAGGTCCTTAGAGAAAGAGTAAAGTGTGGTTGTTGGAGGCAGTAAAATGTAATTAAGTAGCTAACGGCCAAGTTGCCTTATTGGGGCCCTTGAGCTTGCTTGGGAGGAAACTCTCTGACCGGGAGAAGAGGTTAAATGGAATGAAAAAAAGAAATCCAGGTTTGAAAGATGACAAAGTCATAATGAAAAAAAAAAAGGCCATATAAATAAGAACATTAAGACCTCAAGGTGAAGTATGGAGTAGTCAGTGGAGTGAAGATGGAGAGACCCCGAAAGATCAAGGGAAGTGGAGCAGAGAGTAAGATGGGAGTGAGCGGGGAGGAACCAAAGCTTTCACAAGCAGGCACTGGTGTAAGGACAGGTGAAAGCATCTCGAGTTAGTCCCAGATTTCCCACAGATTCGTTTGGGACACAAGATCAACAGGTATTTGTAGGTGTTCTGCAAACAAGAAGGGTCTACAATCAGATTAAGTGAACGTGGGTTGCATAGGTTTCTTCATTCAGGGCTTTTTCAGAGCCTTTTTATGGTTGTTGAGGGAGTATCTAAAAGAGGAATAGAAGAATAAGGAACATAGCCTTTTACTAAAATAACTTCCCAGGGAGTGGTGTGGGGATGGAAGGAAGAGGGAGAGGAACTCATAGCTTTTTTTTTTTTTTTTAAATCAGAATTCTCATTTCATGAAGCTCAGGAATCAAACACACTATTGAGATGAAACTTTGCCCTGCCCACTTTTTGGCCCTTGGAAAAATGTTCCACCATTGATCATAGCATTATCATGGGACTGCAGAATAGATTCTTAATTCTTCTGAAACTCCCAGACTGGATTTCAAAAATACTGTGGCCACTGGGACATGATTTGAAAGAGGCTTTTAATGCCCAGCGTACCTCCAGCTTCCCACTTGGGCATATGAAGCCTCGCCATTTCCAATACACCATCCACATTGAGTCCTTCCCTTGCCAATACATTTTCATTTTTATTTTTAATGCTCTATGTCCCAGCATGTACCCTAACAAGCACTTAATGTACCAATAAATTTAACTAAGGTGTCTACAGCCAGGTCTAAACCCATGGTCTGACACCACCACCAACAAACATCTTCCACCTAGTTTCTCAGAGCTGGACTTTCCCAAAGAACTTATTGCCTTTGTGGGAGGAGGAGTGAAAGCGGGGCACCCTCCTGGGAGCCCCACCAACTAAGAGATGAGGGCTTTGCTGTGAAACCAGTCTCCTTCTCAAATAAGGCTGAATTCCACCTCCATTGCCTTTGGCCCTCTCCATCGTCCCTTTAAATGTCACATCTGCCCTCAGCACTCAATATCTTTTGCATAGGTCAAGATGTTTCCCCATCTCAGATGAGGAGGAATGAAGTCTTGGGCATGAGGATTCATCATCTTTATAGATGCTGAGTGTGTTCAGTGTTAGGAAGAAAAGCCACAAAGAACAGTGTGTGAAATCCTCTAATCCCAGGAATTAGTCCTAAGAAATATTTTGAATGGTGTATCAGGGCTCCTTCAGTGGCATCAGAGAGGGCCGACCACTAATCGGTTAGTAAGACCCACTGGCTAATGGTTATGTGCCTGCTGTGTGATTAGTATTTTCTTCTTACTCTTAGGCATAAACGTCCATCAGATACATACAGCCAATGTCTCAGACGCTGATGGGCAATCAATCTAGATTATTGGAGAGGAGATGGGCAACAGTTCTCCTGCTCAGCCACTGGAGGAGTATGGCTGAACGTATGCAACGCCCCATGTTTAGTGTGGGCTTCAGAAGGAAAGCTACCCTTGAACCCTTTTCTCCTGCCCTCTCCCCAAACTTGTAATTGGTGTGCTGTGTTTAAATCCTAGTCTAAGTTTTGTTTGCTCAGTGAACTCTCCCAGGATACCTATTTTGAACAGAAATAGCAAGAATAGGAGGCGAGTGTTTTGCCTAGAGAATTAATCTAAGAACCCAAACAGAATCCTTTCCAGAGGCAAGCAAATTGACAGAAAATGATGGGTGAGGCACAGCTTGCTGTCAGAGTAATCATCTTTAGTTGTGGGAAGGGGGGCGGAGGGCGAGAATGATCACCATTAAATGAAACAGGTATCTCGGAGAACGCATTTCCGGGAGCGCATTTCGATGGAGATGTTTCATCAGCCGCCACATCTCTCGGCGGCTTTGCAAGGATCGTTCTGCAAATGGCCATTGCGGTTTGGATATCATCGCTTCACATTTGCACCTTGCAGCTTTTAAGGGCCATTAGAACCTAAACACTGCCCCATCAAAGCTCGACCTAAAAGGGGTGGTTGCCGGCAGCCAGATAGCTAGGGGAGTCTCAGCCTTCGACAGTACTTAATAGGTAAATACTTTTGCTTATGGGAGAAGATGATGATCTGGAAATGCCTCTGCTCTAAAAATCTAGGGAATTTGACACTGACTCCCACAGCCGTCTTATGTAACTTCCCTGTCCTGCGGGGTGGGCTTGACTAGCAGAGACCTCATCTTTTGAAAATTCTGCATAATGTGAGACATTAAAATTAAGGCTGGTGCTTACTGTTCAGTTCTTACAGAGATATTCCCAGATTCACAGTGAGATATTATTTCCCTTGGAAATGCTCTCTGTCCCTGCCAGTTACTGAATGCAATCGGATAGCTTTGCGTGGGCTAGCATACCAATTAGAGGCCTTGTCTGGGTTACGTGTGATGTCTTCCCTCCTCAACTCGATGACACGTCTGCACATAAACAGATGCAGAGAGGAGAAAGCCCAATTCCCATAAAAACCTGGAGCCTGTTTCTGTTCTTAAAATTACATGTGTATATACACTCGAGGTGGAAGGCGAAATAGCCATAAAGCATAGAAATAAAAGAAGATTAATGAGGGAAAGAATCTGACAAAAATATTTAATTAGAAAGCACTGGCGTGGCCCTATTATCTTGTATTATTATACATCTTGTCATTAACCAAATCTGTAGCTAAACTGTGGACATTTGTCTTCATTATGCAGTAAAATGGTATAATGGGCAGGTTCCAAACAACAAATAGCTGTCCTAAAACTATCGCAAACCTGGAGAATGGCAAATGTTTCTATTTTGGTTCAGTGAGGTCTGGAAGCAAGATGAATTCTTCTGGGTTTAAAACTGTGGGTAGATTCATAAAACCAAGTCGTCTTACATTGTGATACCCGACGAACTTGGCATGCAGGGGCCCAGAGGCGTGCCTCTGCTGTGAGCTCACCCAGGAATCTTCTAGCATTGTAGTTTCCTCATCTGTCAGACATGATGAATCCCTATCATCACGAAGGCCCCTTCTGGTGCTAATATTCTGTATTCAAAAAAATGATATGAATTGTTAATTCTTGTTTGGGGTCTAGTCTCACCGCTTTGCAGAAAGGCATTCTTCATTCATTCATTGGTTCGTGCACTAGACATTTATTGAACGTCAATAGAACACTAGCTGCTGCTTCAAGTACGAATAGTCCAGCGATAAAATTTCTGCCTATAAGCTAGTTCTGCGGCTTCCCATCTTAACAGCATCAACTGGGGAAACAGTTTACAACCCTGATACCAGGGTCCTGGCCCTAGAAATCCTAATTAAATTGGTTTGCAAGAGGACTCCATCGTACAGGATGGCCTGGTTTGAAAAACTCCAGGTCTAGAGGCAGATGCAGAAATTACATCATACTGCACATTATTGCTCTGTGAAGTGTGGTATCTCTTTGACACCTACTCCCTGAGAGAACTAACAACATCCAGGAGAAGTTCTCCTGCAGGAAGTAACAACTGCCATCAATTTTGGAGGATGGGCAAGAGTTAAACTGGCTGAGAGATGTGTTCCCGGGAATAAGAACTGCATACCTGGCACAGAGACATGAGACAGCATGGAGACGTCCAGAATCTCAAGAAAGGTAGTGTGGCCAGAGCACAGGGGAAAAGGCTCACCAGGTCAAGTTAAGGAATAAAGCACTTAGGTAGAACTGATGCCAGAGTTACCCCATATCCCTTACTTTTCGAGTGGGGGCACGTGGCTATCAGGGAGCAGCCATGTTCCCCAGCTCCCTGGTAACCAGGCATTGCCATGTCACTAAGTCTGGCCCATGGAGATGTGAATCGAAGTGATGTGAACAACTTGGAGGTCCCATCTTCAGGAAGAAGTCTGCTTGCTTCTGCTTTTTCTTCCTTGCCATGAGCTGAAACACAAAAATAATGCTTCAGCCACATCGGTCAGCAGTATCTGAGGGAACGAGAGATCAGCAAAGCAGAAAAAAATCCCTTCTCTGACTGATCCGTGGATCACCCACCAGCTTGGGCTTATTATACCCCGAGAAAGAAATGAAGCTTTTATTTTGCTTGAGCAATTGTTTGATGTTCTAGGTTATAGCCGTGTAGACTGTTCTCTAATTAATATACCACTAGAAGGTTAAAAAAAAAATCACTACTTTTGGAAGCATTGGCTTTTTATAAACATCTGCTTTTGTGAAGTTCTGTTGTAGAAAGTATGAGATGGGATTTTTACAAAATCCTAGTAAAGGGACAAATTCTCTGAATGATAATTTTTCGCCAACCACCCCCTTATTCTCCATAGTTTTAGTGTATCTAACATGCGCCGTGTTTCCAAACATCTCAACATTATAGGTAAATATTCTTCATTCAACAACCAACTGTGTCTTTAGTTATGAAGGCCCAGCTCCAATTCCCAAGATCTGTGCTGTTGGAATGGGGCTGGAGTTGGCCTTTTGCTTGATATTCTGGAATATGATTTCAGTGTACAATTCCCAGCCTTCAGGGTAGTACAAGCTCTCAGACACTTTATTGGGTTTTGACTGAGAATATTTGCAGGAGCAATTTCCAAGGGAACATTTAGGTGATGTGCCTCAGGAGACTACAGAGCTAGCTGCCAGCTCAGGTCCCAAGGGGGAAGGAACTCGCTGGTGGAAACCTGACTATTGCTGGGGAAACAGATCTTCCTGACAGGACATAAATCATTAGCTCTGACCAGATGTGGCAGTGAAAATGCCCTGGGTTGTCCTATGAGACCAGAGGTGTGAACATCATCAGGACAGAATAACAAAGAAAACCCGTTTGAGCGCCAGAGACCCCCTCCCGCCTCACTCTGTCATTCCTAGAGCTGTTGGCAAACAGCAGGTGATTAGTGAAGTCACTCGAGTGTGCTGTGGGGCCGTCTTCCCGATCGACGGTTTCCACCGTCATCTCTCCGGGACTCAGTGCCCTCATTCCATCTTACCCCTAAGACGACGTCTGGGGCAAAGACCCTCTCCTTACCATCTCTGAGGCTCCTATTCTTTCCGTCTCTCTTGCCGCTGCCTTGGTTCGTAGTCCCCACAATCTTTCATCTGAGCTACTGTGGCACTGGCTCCTGACTGGTCTTTCCGCCTCCCTTGGTCCCCTCCACTCCACCGTCATACCACAGCCAGAGACCCTTAAGAGCACAGATCCGACCGGGCTTCTCTCCTGCTCCGCGCCTCCCATGCCTTTGGCTGGGCCAGATCTGCAACTTCCTACCACTCCCCTGGCCGTGTTCCTCTGTCTTCATCCCCCAGATTGGCAGGGGCGCAGCTTCCCCTTGCCTTTGGGAGTGGGTGACACCATTTTTATTACAGGGACTGAGGGAGACACTCCAGCCTCTCAGGGCATTTCTGAGACCAGAGTTCCCTCTCTGCTTCTTCGCCCCAGCTTTTGGGGAGCAGCATTTCTGCACGGTGGTTGAGCCGGAGTCCAGCTGCTGCTAGCATTCTTGGAACTGGCTTCTCACCACTGAGGGTGCTTCCGCGCCCGGGGCGAGACATCAGACTGGCTGTGGAGTATTCTTAGGATATAACCAGCAAGTGGCAGTGGGCACTACTTTCATATGTGGTACGATTCTAAAAAGAATTAATAAGTTCAGTAATAAGCGTTAATCAGTCCTCCTCTGATTAACACACACACACACACACACACACACAAATCCTAAGAACCAAACCATTATTTAAAACACCGAGGAGAGTAATAGAGAACAAGAGAATGTTAAATGGGATGAGGGAGTGTCAAAAGACAAAGATGGAAGAGAATAGTCCTGAAAGGTCACCGAAGAGACCAAGACCAGCACTGAAAATCTGCACACTTCACGGTTTTGCCCAAAGCTGCCCCTGGGTCCCGATGGACCTGTTCTATAGCCAGAGTCCTTTGGGTTTGGGTGGCCTGTGGATCAGTGACTTCAAAGATGCCTACCATGTGTCATAGACCATGCAAAACCCTCAGAGGCGTTGGGGTTCTTGGTCACTGGTCCTCTCTCTCTCTGAATCTCTTCAGAAAGGAGGAAGCAAGATAATAAAGTGCAAAGAGCATGGAAAAATTGGCTTGTGGTCCTAGCTTTCCCATTTACTACCTTGGGGCCCACCGATAAGTTGCTTAACCTCTCTCAGTTTATTTAGTGGCAAACATGGGAACACAAAGCACTACTTTCCAGGCTGCCACGAGTCTCAATGAGAAAAGGATGTTCAATAACCAGTAGTGAAGCAGCACGTAGAAGTGATCAACAGACACTTTATCTCATCTCTTCTGAGCATGGATACCAGCTATGTCAAATGGTAGAAGGATGATTTGTTTGGTCTCTCCGAGGGCTAAGATCTGCAATTAAACAATGCACATAGAGAGACCACTGTACGTTACGCAGTACTGTATAACATAAGCAAGATTTTATGTTGCTATTGTTGCTTTGTTAACCGTGGTTATAATTCTTGAAATGATTATTTATGGGGACCTGAAACTTAAAATTCTGCTTTTAAAATGTTAATGACCCTTATCAAAGAATGCAGCTATCTGCTTCATGGGCAGTATATGTCACTTCTGGTAGCTGGCCTACCCGTATTGAAGAGAAAGGAGAAAACCAAAGTCAGAGAAAGGCTTAGCAGTGTCCTGGGGAGGAGAGTGAATGGAGACTTAGTAGGTTGGGACCTAGTCTTTGTTCTATAGTCTCTGGTTCTCAGATAATGGGAACAGCTCATGGCTGCTTTGCTGGAGCAAGGTGATGGTGAGATGCAGTATGACATCACTCTCATGTGGTGGTTCTCAGTATCTGGTGAACTTCCACACCAACTCAAAAGTCAACTCAAGCATCACCTATTTTATATGGGTTTGGTTCCTTCTTCTCTGTGTTCCCATAGCATGCTTATCTCTGCCTGTGCAGCTGTCATGCTACATAAACTCCATCCATCCGTCCGTCCATCCACTCATCCATCCATCCATCCACCCACCCACCCACCCACTCACCCACCCATCCATCTATCCATCCATCCATCCATCCATCCACCCACTCATCCATCTACCCATCCACCCACCCACTCACCCATCCATCTATCCATCCATCCATCCATCCATCCACCCACCCACTCATCCATCTATCCATCCATCCATCCATCCATCCACCCACCCACTCATCCATCTACCCATCCACCCATCCATCCATCCATCCATCCACCCACCCACTCATCCATCCATCCATCCATCCATCCATCCATCCATCCATCCATCCATCATTCAATAAGTATCTACTTCATGTCTTTCATGGGCTGGGTACTGTGCTGTATACTGTCATTATATAGTTAGTTCATTCCCCTATTTCCTCCACTAGGCTGAGACTTCTCTGACCTTTTTTTATTCATGGCTGCATCCTTGGAGCTTAGCCTAAGGCCTGGTACATAACAGACACTCAGGAGACGGTGCAGGCGGTGATTAAGAGTATGGCACGTCCTGCACTGTTGCTTAAGCACTGTCCTTAAGCCTCATTTTCCTCATCTGTTATAATAATACCTATCTCTGTGATTCCTGTAAGGATAAAAACGGCGTAGTCACGTGAAATACTTAGAAAGATACCTAGGATCTTGTAAGTGCTATATAAATGATACCCACAATCATAATTAATAAATTCCTTAGGCTTACACTCTCCGGCATAGGAGACTGGCCTGTCACAATGGATGGGGTGGGGGGGCTCTTGCTTCCTCACCCTCCTTTCTCTCACCCCTCTCCATGTACCCCTCCCCACCAGTGCCCCCATGACCACATACTCCTACAGCAGCATCTTCCGGGCCCCTCTTGCCCAGGGGCTCAGCTGGG
Source organism: Ursus arctos (assembly GCF_023065955.2). Lineage (NCBI taxonomy): Eukaryota > Metazoa > Chordata > Mammalia > Carnivora > Ursidae > Ursus > Ursus arctos. Next base: position 16,667,614 of record NW_026622886.1, on the reverse strand, counting down.
ATCTCGAACTTGCTATGATCTCTGACAGACCTTCCCCGTACCAGGTGTCATCTGTCCACTTCTTAGCAACTTCGTCCCTCTTTCTGTTCTCACATCAAGGAGTTACAGCATCCAAGGGCGAAACTCATATCCGAGCACAAAACACTTCACTGTAAAAGCAATACTGAAACTGTCTGGCCACAAACAATGTCCCTTTACCCAGGATTAATGTTCCCTTTTCATAACTGCTGATCAAATTAAGACTACAATGTGAGAAAGCAGAGAATGGCAGAGAGGAAACCACAGAGTACAGAGAATTCGCCCCCCTCCTCACCCCCACAGCCAACCCCACAAGACGTGAGGCTAAAATAAAATTAAAGGGAGGGAGAAAGAAAGGGGCCAAACTGATTAGGTGCTGGTATGCAGTTTAGAAAACCAGTTTAACTGAAGTCAAAAAAAAAAAAAAAAGTGCTGTGGCAGTTTCTGTGATTGGATTTAAAAATTCATCTTCTCAGATAAAATCCAGTTTGTCACTCTGCCGCCCTCTGTCCTGCCTCCACGTCATCCTGATGCTGGATCAATCTCTCTGAATCCTGTCTCCTACCTCCACGGCCAGAATGACTGTGATGTTCAGTTGGTGACAGTCAGGATCCCAGGGTCACCAGGAAGAACCGTAACCAAAAACATGGGATATAGGTCAGTGAAACGTCGCTTTCATTTCAGATTCATCCCTTTTGAGTTCTGTGGCTTTGGGCAAGTTTTTGAACTTCTCTGAGCATATTTCCTCATCTGTAAAATGGGCTTAACACCTCTCTCATCTCAGAGTTCTGAGGATTGCATAAATATGTAGATCGCCCAGCACACAGTAGGTGCTCCACTATCAGTAGTTCCTTTCTCCTTGACACCTGAAGATGTTACTTTTGGTTTTGGTTTGAGCTCCTTTAAAATGCAAATCCCCATGAAAAGGGTAACTCTGTAAGCAGTTACCAGTTTTTTGCTCCTGAATAGATTTCAGGGTTGTTTTTTTTTTTAAAGATTTTATTTATTTATTTGACAGAGAGAGAGACAGCCAGCGAGAGAGGGAACACAAGCAGGGGGAGTGGGAGCGGAAGAAGCAGGCTCCCAGCGGAGGAGCCAGATGCGGGGCTCGATCCCAAGGATCCAGGATCACGCCCTGAGCTGAAGGCAGACGCTTAAAGACTGAGCCATCCAGGCGCCCCATCAGGGTTTTTTGTTTTGTTTTGTTTTTCTAGAAAACAGGCTTTTAGAGAGGAAACGGAGCACAGATAGAATGTGATGGATCCAGAGTAAACCATGGGATCCTAGAAAGAACACAACTGTGAAGTGTGTAAGAATTATAGTCATGAGACCAGAAGCCCCAAGACCATCATACTTCCTTTAAAATCTTAGCAGTGCCTGGTATGTCCTTCCTCTCTCCTGTCCAGATATCCTCCCTCCCTCTCTTCCTCCTTCCTGCCTTTGTCTCTTTCTTCTTAAATTTCAATGTTGCAAATCACGGTGATCAGATTGTACAATGAAGTGAGTGAGAAGCTGTGAAAAGTGATCTGTTTGCTAAACTCAGGACTGAAATTGTCCCGGGTGACTGGATACAGCAGCTGTGGGCAGAGCCACGGCGGGAAGCCTTGCCTGTTTTTCTGATTCTTGTCTTTTTGGTCAACTTTCAGGTGCTACAGGGAGAAACATATACCAACACACATGCACATACACATGCGTAAGCTTGCAACACGACGTATGACACCATCGATCAAGCTCTTCTATATACCAGGCACTTATGTGTATTATTTAATTCTCAAAAATCCTGTATAAATTAGGCTCATTTCAATGAAAACTTTCAGAAATCCGATTCAAACAAATCACTGCAAAAGAGAGAAATTTCTGACTTTTGGAACCAAAAAATGTAGAGCTACGGCAGGACCCAGGGGTTTAAATCTGTCTTTCTCCATCTCCCTTCTCTGTCTCTGTCGGGTTCATGCTTAGTTAGGCTTTCTCCAAGGCTTCCAGCAGCTTCAGGTCCCCAGTAATTCCCTAAAATACATTTAGTAGGAGTTTCATGTCCCAGCATGACCTTGAAACAGCTCCCACGGCCAAGGGTTGCAGTGTTCTGAAAGTCCAGGTGCAGATCCCACACCCCCTCCCGCCAGCCTGAGGTGGGCACATCCCCTAAAACCACAGGTCTTGCGGGTAGAAAGAGTGCTCCTCCAAGGATAATTAAAGGTCTGTTACCAAAAGAAGAGAAATGGATGCCCAGGCTGGTGAAGATAAGAGACGTTCACTACAGCTCTCCAAGAGGTAGGGTTGTTTTACAGATGAAGGACTTGAGCCGGTTAAAGAGATTAACTGACCTGCTCAAGGTCACAGAGCTGGCCATTGTCAGAGCCAGGACTGGAGCGGACATCCGCCAAGCTCAGGGCTCCTACTTTTACCCAGAGCTATGCTGCGTAAACTAGCGGTAGACAGTGAGTGGAACAGTTAAATATTGGATGGTCTCTAGATTGAGAAATCTCATTGTCTTGTTGTTTTCAAAGACAATGAGGCAATCTGAAATGAGCGTCCCTTCTGCCTCCAGTATGTTAGATTCAGCCTTTTCTCATTTCTGCCTTCTGGACAGATAATGGCTCTTCCTAGCCATACTTCTTGACAGGCAGAGCCTCTATGTAAATAAGTTCTTATTAGTAAATTTGGGGGCCTATTTATCTGCTTCTAGCTTTAAAAAAAAAAACAAACGAAGCAAGAAATTCTTCTCAGCAATGTCAGCCTTGTCAAACTGAACTGTGTGGAAATCTGTGTGTGGCAGCCGGGGGTCCATTGCGGGGATAGATTTTTTTAAAATTTATTTCTACATTTGTGTTAAGGTCAGTGTATTCATTTCACAGTAGGGAAGGATGAATTTTGACATTTTTATAAGGGTGATTGATTGGTTTGTGTCCATTTGTGAGACTCAACATGGCAAGAGGCCATGGCTAATGGAAGAGGAAAGGAAAAAAAAACAAAAACCCAAAACAACTATTTTTGTCAGAAGTCTGCCTATCACCATTTTGGAAGCTGCCCAGAAATGTTGGACATGGACACAGATCTGAACAGAAGACAGAAAAGTGTTCAACACGCATTAATTAAGGTACAAAGGGAAAGTTATTGACAATGATTTCATTTGACATATGAATCCCGGTCATCTTGAGATACAGTTCTCCATCTCCCCTGTCCCTTACCCCTTGCTGATAAACCTGCATTGCTCAAAAGGAAACACTGCAGAGGACTGAAATCCTCACAGAAGGGCAGCATGCTAGACCTTCTGCCTAGAACCTTCTTCCCCACACTTCATGGTCTCCATTTAAATTCAGTTTACATGGACATTCCTTTGGGGTGCAGGAGGCTTCCTTAGCTTCCAGACTAAGTCTGTATACCCTGCCCCTTGGCTTTTACATGATGGTAATTGGAGCACTCATAGCTACTCAATGGTTGTCTTCCTAGCCGGACTCTAAGTCTGATGAGGCTCAGTGGCTTGTGTATCTGCTCATCATTGCATCTCATGCATTGAGAACAGGGAATCATTCATAGAAGGCCTTACCAAATATTTGCCAAAAGAGTAAATGAATTCCAGTGTCTGCCTTTCGAGCTGTAGCATAGAACCACGCTTTCATTTTGAGGAGATGTGCCCTGGTTGATATTACTCAGCCACACTCTGGCGCCATGGGTGAGGAAACAGACTCATTAAATCAACATGATTTTTCGAGAGCCCATAGAACCACGACCAAACCGTACTATGTGTGCTTCTTATTTGGTTAGGTTATTGCTAAACAATAAGCAGAAGGAAGGGAGTGAGCATAGAACGTTGTTATGGTACAGCTCTGAACAGATTCCTTCCCTTCTCAGCAGAGATGAGAGCAAGCTGCATCTCAATTAATAGATCACCGGTAGGAAGTCATGAACATTTCACTGGAAAGCATTTCTCTATGCAAAAAGAGTACAGTTCCTTGGTAATTCACCACATTTTTCTGTGATGACCTCACTGAGTGTCTAATCACAGGGAAATTTCCATGTTGACTCCAGGACTGCTGATCCCTGGGAACCCATGTACATTGGGCTTTGTTTTGGAGCATTTGAAGTCAGAAGACCTCTGTGTGGATGTCATTGCTGATCCCAAAGTCCTAAAGCCGACCATTCCAATGGTGACGGTCTTAGGTTTGGGCACTCCATGATTTCAGTTATGTTCTCACAGCAGTAGGTGGAAATCACTTGGTTCTGCTGGCTCCACAGGCAGTTCCTGAAATAGTTAATAAAGAACATTGTCCAGGGATTCACTGGGATCAGTAATGCCTACAAGAGTAGTCTCAAATGTTGCATTTTCTGTTTGGGGATTTATCTTGCATACTTGCATACTTGCATATCTTGCATAAAGGGATGAAGTTATTAACTTAGAGATGTTTCCTGCCTGTTGCCTTACCACTCTTTTCCCCAAAAGAAACTCTGGTTTGTGAATCAGTTTTATTCCTTTCTCTGTTCTAAAAATTCCCAGAGTGATTCTTTGGACTTCTGTGTTGCAGAATCTGAAAGGTAGGGTAGAGTAGAAAACACCTAATCCAGGAGGTGGTTGCAAAATAGGCTGATCAAAGGGCTCTCAGGAGTTGAGTAAACGGGAGAGTATGATGAGTAGGGAGCACATTCATGCATTCACACATGCCTTATAGGGTAGGATGGAGGTGCAAAGGGAGATGAAATGGTATGATGATGAAAGGAGTTAGAAAGTCCCAGAAATTGTAAGATATTGGAAAAGTGGTGACTAAGGTCACCTATAAGCTTCTATGAATTATGTATAGAAGTCTGCTTTATGATTTTCAAGAGACATGAGGATGGCTGGAATTTCTATTCAGACCACCCTTCTTAGCTTAGAGCTCTACAAGTAGGTCAGGACCCAAACACATAGACTGGGCCCAAAGCATTCCTGCAACTTTCCACACGTGTCATCAAAATAAATGGGCTTCCTCCATGCCTTGTTTCAGGCCCTTCTGGAAGATTCTTTCCCATATTTCAATACCCTCTGATCCATATACCTCCTTCCAGCTCTTCACACTTGAACCAACCTTGGGATTCATCTCTAGACTAACTTGAATGCGAAACCTACAATGGTGATGGGTATCCCAACTGTGAACCTTCTCTTATTTTTCCTAATGAGTATAACTAAGAACATGAAACCAATGCTTGTCACTCAGGATCAGACTGCTGCTGACCAGCCAGGGATCTGTACATGAGCTGACCCTGGAGTTGGCTTGACGAAGTCTATGGATCTCATCCTTGATGTCTGCTTCAAACGAACATCATGCGTTTGCCCCAATAACCCGTTCCAGTGCTGCCTTCCTGAACATAACCTAAACTTCCGGGACTATGTTTTACTACTCCGTCCTCAATCATCACTTAGAAAGAAGTGTATTCCCAGTGCACAACATGCTTTGTGCCCTTTTCTAAATGCGCCCTTTTCAAAATTCAAAGGATAGTTAGTCGTGCATGTATTTTTCAAAGGTTTAGCCAGCCCCACTCCTGTCTTCTTCAATAGAACAACCCTTCCTCCTTCTCCAAATTCTGTTTATTTCTCCCTTCACTTTTCACCTATAAACATGGATTCTACCATTCCACCTTCTGCCCAGAAGTGCTGCTGTAGGCCAAAGGGGGAGAGCAAACCAGATGAGAAGCTTCTCTTTCCAAGGTTCAGCAACTGGCACAGTATTTGACACACAGTAGGTGTCCAGTATATCATTACGGAATGAACAGTTCTGCTTCAAAGATTCCTTGGGACCGTGTCTCTCACAGTATCAGGTGGAGTAAAGAGATAAGTTATTTAATTAACCTACTTATAAATTGCTCAGCAGGGTTTTATTCATTCGAACAATGCGATCTGTCTAGGCCTCAGGCTACATTTGGGGCCATGGTCTTATCTTCATACCTCTTTCCTATGGATAAAGAACTTGCATTTGGGTTAGTCAAAGTCTTTGGTTTAGAGCTGGCTCTATCACATTGTACCTGTGTGACTTTAGAGAAATGATCCAACCTCACAGACTCTTATCTTGCCCATCTGAAAAGTGGGGATAATAATGCCTTCCTCACAGAGTTATAACAGGAAGGAAATGAAATAAGAAAGCATGGCACATGGTGAATATTCAATAAATGGGCCCTGCTGGTATTGATTGATTCACTGAAGAATCTATTCTGGAAAATTAGGAGTTTTGAGTAGATAAGTTAGCATAGATTCATGAGAGAGAAAGAACCAAAACTTTCTTTTTATTTTTATCACAAGAATGTTGCTCCTACCTCCCTCTGCAACTCATCAATTCTGTTTTGAAACAGTCTCACTGCTGGAAAATTCAGGCTCACCTTACTCAGGCAGGGGCTAATTTCCTCTGTAGAAAATAACTTCTCATAATCCTCAGCAGACTAGCTCCTCGCAGCTTTGGAGGCCATTAGTTGACATAAAGCCTCCACAAAGTAAAATTTTCATTTCGTTCAATGTGTTTGTTGTTTTCCTAGGCATAATGGAAATAGGTCTATGGTCCCGAGTCCTGCATCCTGGGCCATTGCCCATAGAGGAAAACTATCACTAATTAGCACCTTTGCGCTGGCCTGTGGAAGGGCTGCTGTGTTTTTTTGCTGCTTTCATCCCTTTGGCAAACGTCTCTGGAAGGCTAGTCGTAAATGCTAATGAAATCACAATTTCTGTTGGAAGATGTCGTCCCAGAGCATCTGAAAGCTCAAACACTCTCTTTGCTGTGTGATGCATTGTCATGTATATTAATATGCTTTCGAAACCTTTTTATATAATTTAAAATCTATTTAAAGGGCATTTGTCCAAAAGTAAGGCATCGCCTATGACGTTTCTCCCTTTCCCATCAATCAGCAGGGACAACTCAGCCTAATCGCCTGGTGTGGGTAGAATACATTGTCTTTATCCTTGGAGTTTCAGAGTGCTTTGGTGCTAAGAACCACATAAACACATAGGTGGATTGATGCAAACTGTCAGTCTCGCAAGAGGGATGCAAATACGAATACCTACAACAGTCTGATACAACTGTTTCCAGCGGTATGCTTCCTCCCAGCTAAGGGCTTTCATCGGACCGAGGGCCCACAAAACCCAGAAAACCGAACACCAGAAACGAGCAAGATAAGAACGCTAACATTTCATGTTTCATATTCATTTCCCCAGTGAAGGAGTCAATCCACTTCCTGACCCCTAGCAAAAATGTCGAGGGAATCAGGCTTAGAGATCACACACACATCCTAAGACTCTATTTGAGGCCAAGGAGAAGAGAAGAAAAAATTCCCCCTCGTTCATAAATGACCAGGACATCAGTGGGACACTCTCTGAAGAGGGGATCGGTCTGCACTCCTTCTCCAACATTTTCAGTCCCAGCTTCCCGGTCTATTTTAATCCGTGGTGTTCTTGGGTCTCTTACACCCCCATCCCCTCACTTTCTCCGTGAGTACACACTCGTGTCTGACGCTTCGCGACAGAGTTGCAGGTCTCGACAGTGTTTCCCATCAGTGTGAGAATTTTCTGTTTTCCCAGGCCCTCGAGATCAGCTGTCTTTTGTGAGAAGGAGGCTTTTAAAAGACGGCTGAGGTGGAGGAGGGCAGCCGGCTCGTCTAGGAAGGGCGGCCTCAGCCCTGCTCCGGCTCCGCTCTGCAATAGCCTGTTTCGAGGGGTTTGGTTTAAGCCTGTGGAAATAAAAAGACTTTTCAATTTTACCTGTCCCCGGGATGGGCCCGAGTTACCATTCAGCGAGCACAGGAGGCCCCCAGCCAAGAGGAAAACCCACAAAATTTATTTTAATTGAGCAGCGGAGTCCCACGGCACAACGGTTCCAACCAGGTCAGACAAATGCAGCCCGTCCTTTCTTGGCCCTCTGCTATTTCCGTGGTTTATTTATATATTCAATAACACCAGGAGCAGCTACTTGAACTCTCCTCTTCTCGGGACTTCGGTGCCAGCAGTAGACTTCTGAGCAAGTGTTTCTGCTCATCCGGCAACAAGATTGCTGTCCAGGTTAAGTAAGGAGACTGTTGTCATGTGTGTCATAACAAGGGAAAACCATTATGCAAAATCAATATCGCCTTAAATACAAATTACTCTAATTAGGTTGGGACAATGGAGGGACTGATCTGTGAAGACGTGAACTGGCTTATTGCGATGATTATTTATCCTTTCAAAATAATCTTCCATTAGGTGAGTCAAAGACATTTTGGAAGTCCTCCCTTGTACCCCAGCACCGACTTCCCTTTACTTCTCTGCTCTTTGGGCTGTTGCTGCAGGACTAATATATCGTAAGAAGATTATTAAGGGTGGCCTAGGAATTGGGAGCCGGTATTAATAAGAGCTCAGACTGTCCCTTTAAGTCAGTTGTGAGATAGCACAGTGGATGGGAGGACGAGGGGCTTTTATTGCATGGCTCTGTGGGAAGCGATGCAATGGAAAGAACATTAGTATTATTCTTGGCTTAGGTTGCAGTAAAATTAATCTTCATTTCATTGTGCTGAAGAGAGCAAGCAAACCAAAGGCCTCTATCAGAAGCATTACTTTCTATACGATAACACTTTGGAATAAAATCTTTTTGGTGGTGACAGATTTCCTCATATAAAGATTTTTGAGTTTTTGCCCTGAGTAAGAAGCAATGCAATATACGTAATCAGAAAATGCAAAAAGAAACTCATAGGTGACCATCACTACCTACTCTTGCTCGTGAAGAAAAACGTAATGAAAATGATATTAATGTAAAAGCCTTTAGCGGTGTTTGTAACTCTGTTCTCCAATGGAAACCACGAATGTGCTTTGAACTGGAGACTAAAACATTTAAACATTTAAAGTTCTCCAAAATCTAAAAGGAAACAATGCACGACGGCTCCTTGGCATGGCGGTTCGGCTGAGGGAATGAAGTGTTAGCCTTACTGCAGCCGTGGAAGCGGACGAGGCTCCAGCGCGACTATTAAGAGTGCCAGGTGTTTGATCTCGGTCGTGAATAGCACAAGACGAGCAGGAAAGATAGGGCCCTGGAAGAAGGCTACGTGCCGTAGGCACATACTTACACTGAGTGTGGATGTGGTAGGCAGCTTCTGAAATGGCCCCTAATTATCTCGCCTCCTGGTTTCCTGCCCTTGTGTAATCTCCTCCCCTTGAGTACAGTGACTCAATTCTAATGAATAGTATATGGCAGGAAGGACAGGATGTTACTTCCAAGATTAGTTTACAAAGAGATGGTGACTTCTGTCCCACTTGCACTCCCTCTGGTACTGCCTGCTTGTTTGCTCTGATGAAGCCAGCTGCCATCTTAGGAGCTATCTATGGAGAGCTCAAGTGGCAAGGATCTGAAGGTGGCCTCCAGCCAACAGCCGGAGGAACAGAAGCCCTCAGTCCAACAACCAGCAAGGAACTGAATCCTGCCAACAACCATGTGACCGAGCTTGGAAGCAGCTCTTTCCCCAGGAGAGCCTCGAGATGACTACAACTCAGGCCGACACTTTGATTACTGCCTGTGAGACATCCTGAGCCAGTGGACCCAGCTAAGCTGCACCTGGACTCCTGACTCACAGACACTGTGAGATAATACATGTTGTTCTAGGCACTAAGTTTTGGGGTAATTTTTTTTTACACAGCTATCTATAATGAATAAATTGGAGAGCTGAAAGTTCTATCAAATCAGGCATCACTTCTGGAATGACTCAAGCCTTGCTATTGCTCTTTTCAAAGCATAAAAGCACACAATAACCATCTTGTTTATGGCTGGGCACACCTTTTTGCTCTTTTTCTAGCCACTCTCAGGTACTCCACTGGGTTAGGGTCTGGTTCTGATCGTTGTGGTGCTGTATCTGATCCCTGGAATTTTCCGCTTTTTTTTTTTTTTTTTTTTTGTGATGGCTGGTAGAGCCAATGATCACATGGGTCATGATGATGAAGAAAAGTTACCTCAGATGGAAAACCATCTCCTTTCCAAAGTTCTCAAGAATTTGATTGCAATTTCACAGTGGTAAAAGCATCAGACCAAATCCAGGGAGTTCAACTTAACAATTGAAAACCTCCTGCATTATCTCCTTGACAGCTGTGTATCTTGTGCCCACCAAATGGAAGGCACCATGCCAGATCTCTGAGGAACACCACAATAAATAAAATAGTCCCTGCCCTCTATGAATGTCCAGTGTAATCAGAAATATAGACATATCCATAAACAACTCTAATATGAAGGTGGAGCAAACATCTGAGTGAAGTAATCTCTGGCTATGTCTAATTAAATGACTAAGAGAAAGAAAAGTTTGGGGAAATTATTTTCTATGGGACTCTGATAACTTTGGGACAACTAGAACAGGTTTTTTTTTAATCAATGGGATTTAGTTTTTCTCGGGGAAGTTGAACGGGAGGGACTCAAACTTAAGATATTGGTAAAACCTCTGACATGGTGTGCCTTGAGCCACATTGTCATGCGATGATCATCGTGTAACCTCCAGAAAACCTGATTAAATGCCAAAGCTCAGGATGACTTCTGAGTATAAACTGGGATTAATCTCAATAAATATTAGAGAAGAAAAGATTCATAAAGTTTAAAAGATATTATCCCAATATATAGTGAGTATAACTTGAGATGGGAAATAGAATGGCAGTTAAATATTGCCTAGGATATAGTATGGTCTTGGAGCTAACTTAATTAATATCCTATTTCTCCCACTTTTAGTAACTTTGGAGAGCAACAAGTAAAATGCCATTGGCTGTAGTTCCTGGAGCACAAAATAACAGAGGTAAATGTCATGGGAGCCCAGCTTTCCTGCTATTACTTTGTTTTCCTTCTCCAAGGAGGCAGTCAGGCCTGTCACGGAAAATGGGCTTGGGGTATAAATTACCATAGGTTAACAGGATAAAAAGATAGAAAATAGAAGAGCAAGGGTTACATTTCTGTCCCCCATGGCCAGGTTATATGCCCACTCCTTCTTTAATCCTAAGATAGAAAATACTGATAGTATTGGAAGGATCACGAGATGCCGATTAGATCTCATTTACTGGATGGTATGTTTGTTTCGTGTTAAATTGTCACACATATACCTCAGACCCTTTTCCACTTTCTCATTTCTCTCTGTGACTGGGGGTTAGGTTGAAGACGGTTTTGAGCCAAGACCTGCCACAAGCAATCCCCACTGTCTTGCCAGTACTCTTTCTCTTCATTACGTACTTGGAAATTCTATTGGGACTTAGTTGAGAGAGGCTCTCCTTAGGCCCAGGGACTAATCTACAAGCTTCAACCAAGTATTACCACAGTTCTGAATTGGGGCATAATGCTTTGGCTCAATAGATGATTGACACCTTTTTTATTTGGCTGTTGGTCCCTATGTATGTATGTATGTATGTGTATTCCTTCAGAATTTCAAATCTGTCATGAAGATGTGCAGTGCTGTGGAGCTTTAGGGAACAAGAAAATTCATTTTGATAAGAAAGTTTAGGAAGACTTCACGGAGATGTGCGGTGATTCTTGAAGAACTGGTATTTGGTTAAATAGATACGAAGGGTCAGGGCATTCCAACCTGTTTCAACTTTAGCAGGATAGCTCTGGTAGCCATGTGGAGAATGTATTAACGTTGGAAGCAACTAGAGGTATTAAGAGGCAGTTATCACAGTTCTGAGACAACCCTTATAGGATATAAAGAATGATGTTCTACAAAGAGTGTGTGATGTCATCAGAAGTGGCATGAAATGAGTCATTTTTTGAGAGAAGAGACATCTTTGAAACATCTCAAACTTGTGATTTTAAGATAGATCTTAGGCTAGAAGAACATGAACTGTATTCAAAGCATTGTATTAAACAGAAAAGTGTGATAAAAAGGAAACAGAATGCTTGGAAACTTCCTTCGAGGAGACTTATATATAACCTATTCATACAGAAAATACCAAATGTTCAAAATGAATGAAAAGCACTTCTGAAATAATTCATCTTATAAGTACAAGAGATGTGGTTCTTCCATTGCCAAATTTGAATTGTGAAGAACAATACTGACTGGAGATGGTGAAGCAGGGGGAGCTGAGAATGAATGTACTGGTATGTTCAAACATGTTCAAGGACATGGAAGAGTACATTGAATTGTTGAGGATTATTTATTTTCATTCCTGGGCATCGTACTTGCCCGTGAAGATTCAAAGCTTAATAATAAAGGTTTCCTACCCATAAGAGTCTTAAATCTAGTGTATGTCATCTGGGAGAAGCAAGTTCTAAACAACTTTAAGATGAGGTACATCAGTTGATGGAAAGAAATGGGGTTTTTGTTCCTGCTAGGAAAAGAGGATTGTTAAGTGGAAAGGATGTAGAAGTGACTAGTACATTCCTTTAGTAGGAGATGAAGTTTACAAAGAATCAAGGCTAGATGTTAGCAGATTTATTGGCCACACTGAGGACATTGGTAGAAGTCTTGGTGTTAGGTAGGTCATTACACATAGAATAGCAAGTGATTTCTAATGAAATCCAAAGGATGCTAAGAACATTCCCTCTTGAACTAAGAACATCCTCTTTGAAATGGACCATTACTTTTCATAGACAATAAACTCTTAAAGCGTGACTACCTAAGAAAAACTAACATATTAAACTGGCTTTTGATCACTCACACCTCTACTGGCACTTGAGATGCTATAATGCTTTTATTTTTTTCCTGAGGTCAAGAGTTTTCAGAAACCAGGAGAAGACTGAGAAAAAAAAAATTAGAAGTCATGGGTATTGCTCAAGGGAGATATCCTGAGTTGGGTACCTCAGGAGAGCTTACTCCATAAAGAAGAATCTACTTCCTCTTGTTGGAAGAGATTCCATCAAGATTGATGGAACTGAGCAGAGGTGGATTAGAAAGTTAAAGAAAAATGGAAGTGAGAGATGAACCAAAGTTTGCCCAAAAAATCTCTATAGGAGGAACACAGAAGAAGCACTAGTCAAGATGCCTCTCTTATTAGAATCATAACCCTGAAAGAAAAGTCAACACAGATGTTGCTAATTGACCTCTGCTACCTAGTCATCAGTGATAGCCAACTAATGGGTTGTCATCTCTGGAGGGCAAGCCAGGACAGCTGTGGGTGGTATTGGTCCTGGCTGGAGGGTCAGGAAAGACAGAAGTAATATGAACAAAATACCACAACTGGGGGTTCTGTTCGTATAGTGGAGTGGTCAGCAAAGTTTTTCTTTAAAGATCTACCTATTAAATGTTTTAAGGTTTGTGGGCCATATGGTCTGTATTGCAAATAAGAAACTCTTTTTATCATAGTGTGGAAGTAGCCACAGACAACACAACAATGAATGAAGATGTTTGTATTCTAATAAGACTCAATTTACAAAAATAAACTATAAGTCAGATTTGGCTTATAGGCCATAGTTTGCCAACCCCTGGCATAGAACAAAGTATCCTACTGCTATGTATGTATGTATGTATGTATGCACAAATAAATAAAATTAAACATAGATAGATAGATAGATAGATAGATAGATAGATGTAACCAAGCCCAGGTTCAGCACATCCCAGATGACCAGTAGGAAAGGTGAAGAGTCCAGAATCAGGATGTAGGCATCAGAATTGGAAGGATGGCCCAGACAGCTACTGTGTCTAACATCTGGTAGTACTTGTTGTTCAGAGTCCAGAAAGGCCAAGAGAAAACAGGTGAGGATGGAGACCAGGGGAAATCTCAAGATGAATATCTAAGAAGCTGGTGAGGAGGAGAGAGGGCTAATTTGGTTCAAAGGGAAAACAGCATATAACCAAGTATTCTATATGAATGTTAAGTACCCTTCTCTATGAACAGATAGGGGCTGACAGATAAAATTTTGGTTGGATAATGCTTCACAAGCAAAATGGCGCCAGACTAGAGATCCTGCCCATTCTAACAAGCAGTGATTTCTCATGCCTCTGTGTCCCGCAGCCCAGGAGTTCAGCCCCCTCACCAGAAGTGCATTTATTGATATTCCACATGGTTAATTTGTTTCTAAATTTCTTCATAGAATTCAAAAGAGCAGTTTGATTTGGGACATTCCATTTATACTCAGAGAATGAGACTGTAATTCATCTTTTATGCCTTTCTGCCTCGCATGCCAAATAAAACTCAAATTGCCATTCTTTGTTCAGAACCAAATGCCATCTTGAAATTGTTCATTCTTATTGTTTAAAATAATTTTTATTCTAGATGGCTCTTCTATCTCAAATAAACAATACACATTTTAGAAATTAAAAGTCAGATTATTTTTTCAATGGCAGTAATTTTGTCTAAGGCAGAACATTGTTCTGTCACATTGGGATGTCTCAATACTTTCTATAATATTTTTTTTCAGAGAATGCTAGATGGAGTGTTAGACAATTACCCAAAATCAGAATCCTGGTTCTAATTCTGCCACTTATTAACCTGTGTAATCTTGGGGAAATTGTCTAATTTCATTTTGTTGCTTCTCTTTTTCATCCTTAGAGGAAAACAGAGATATTATTTCTTATTCTAGCTCTCTAGTAAGATTTTGTAACAATGTGATGACTTAATATGTGCAAAAGTATACTGTAAATTGTAAAACTGTAAGAATGGTAGGTATTACTATTGATTAAGAATTTTTTTGTTCTGGGGCACCTGGGTGGCTCAGTCAATTAAGCATCTGCCTTCGGCTCAGGTCATGATCCCAGGGCCCTGGGATGGAGCCCCATATCAGGCTCTCTGCTTATTGAGGAGCCTGCTTCTCCCTCTCCCTCTGCCTGCCACTCCCCCTGCATGTGCTCTCTCTCTCTTTCTGTCAAATAAATAAAATCTTCAAAAAAAAATTTTTTGGTTCTTATTTTGTACCAGGAACTGTGCAATGGAAAAGGGATATAAAAATGAAAAAGGTTGGTCTCTTCTCTCCAAAAGCTAACTATATCAAATAGATAATTATGATAGCTAACACTTCTACAGTATTCACCATGTTCTAAAAACTCTATGTTTCATTTAATCTTTACAGTGTAAATAAGTATAATCGTTGTTCCCATTTTAAGAGGAGAATTATAACACAAAGAGGGGTTAAGTAATTTTCTCAAGCTCGTACAACTAGTAGGTGGCTAAGCCAGGATTCCAGTCTAGGATGTCCGATTCTACCATCCATATGCTTCACCATTACACTATACTGAATATTAGGGCCACAAATACTTAACTGGAAGTGATTATAAAGCCATTACTGATTTAGAAAGCAAATAATTAGGAGAAATAAAGGTGGGGATGGCCAGAGGGAATAAATACTTCCCCAAGCGTGTACTATGGAACACAAGTCACTCAGATGTTCTGCGAACAAAATTATGTAGTAAGAAGTTTGGAAGACATTTGACCCTCATTTGTGCCTTAATGCATGTTAGTCTGGTAAAGTCCTACTTAGAGGTCCTGCAGAAAAGAAAAATCTATCTCCTTTTGTTTGGTCCAGTGTTTCCCAAAAATATGTGTCCTCAGGATCCTTTTTCACCAATCTAGTTAACTGAGTTCTGCTGAATATAGTGCCTCCTTGAAACACTGGTGTAGAACTTACCTTTAAACAAATCTGTCATAAAATAGAAGGATACTGATTTAAAACAGCTAAATGTGAATGAGAAAGGTTTCTAGCAAGGGGCAGAGTAAGGAATTGCTGAAGAGCCTGTGGGCACAGCTGGTCTTACAAACTGTCCGTTGCTCATCACGCCAGTTGGTGTAGTTATGAGATCATCTGTAGCTACACTCAGCCACTGTAGGGGAGGGGCAGAGCGAGTAGAAGTTTGGGTTGAGCCAGGATTGAAGACTGGCAAGGCAGATGAAGTAGAAGGTAAGAAGGGAGGAAATGAATTTATTGTTTGTATTTCCAAAGGAAAGACAAAAAGGTTGTTGGTAGGTTTCCTTTACATTGTGCAATCCTTAAAGTGACAAGCCTACAGTCTTCAGAAATGTCATCATAGAAGTCACTTGACAAGACAGAGAGGCATGTGTTCATCAATTTGAGGGGAAGACGGCTCTCTCCCTAAGTTAATTTGGTGTTCCTTACACATTCCCATTAGAGTTATGACTAAGACTTTAGAAACTGGTGCTCAGACGTCTCTACCTTTATTCCTACTAGTTGCAGTAACTGTACTCCGTTATATTAAAGTTCATTGATTTTTCTTGATTTTCTTTAAATGGGTGTTTTATCCATGCAGAACTTTGTAACATTATGCATTGGCCATTTGGAAAATGCTGGTTCAAGGAGATATGCAGATCTTCCAAATGTTTATAATATTTCATTATATAGTATACAATATCACATTTATTAATATCACTTTGATCTTATCAAAAGTCTTTAACTTTGGGAAAGCTGTCAAGTTCATAGTAGTCAATACAAGTTTTCCAAAATTATAATTTTTGCTTGAAAGCTCAACATTTTATCAACAACAAGTACTGTCAGTATTTTCCTTGAAATGGTAGGTTGCCTTAGGGTGACCAGCCATCCCACTTTGCTCAAGATTGAGGGGCTCCTGGGAAAGTGCTAGAGCTCCAGCACTAAAACCAGGCAAGTTCCTGGCAAACCTGGATGAGTCACCCTAGGTCCTTTTTTTCTTTTCTTTTCTTTTCTTTTCTTTTCTTTTCTTTTCTTTTTTTTCTTTTCTTTTCTTTTCTTTTCTTTTCTTCTCTCTCTTTTCTTCTTTTCTTCTTTTTTCTTTTCTTCTGTTTTCTCTTTTCTTTTCCTTCCTTTTTTTTTTTAGAACTCACAACCTGAGATCAAGACCTGAGTTGAGATCAAGAATTGGAGGTTTAACCAAGCCACCCAGGCACCCCAGGTTCATTCATTTTTGAGAAAATATCCACCAGCTACTCAAGTCAAAGCAACAATTGTCTGTCAGTCATTCTTTCCAGCAAAGGTCATATTCCAAAACAAGAGCAACTAGTTCAACTAGCAAATCAAAGAATCACACAAGTGCTTTTCTCTCAGATAATCGTCACTCTTCAGTAGGCAGTAGGCATGCTCTGTGGGGGCTCCTGGGTGGCTCAGTCCTTAAGCGTCTCCTTCAGCTCAGGGCATGATCCCAGAGTCATGGGATCAAGCCCCACATCGGGCTCCTCCGCTAGGAGCCTGCTTCTTCCTCTCCCACTCCCCCTGCTTGTGTTCCCTCTCTCTCTGGCTGTGTCTCTCCCCGTCAAATAAATAAATAAAATCTTTAAAAAATATATATATGCTCTGTGGGTCTTTCCCATTTTGTCATACAGTTAAAAAGACATGTACCTGAGGGGTAATGTTTAGTAAAGATATTATAAATTAATAGCTCATTCAAGGCATTCCTAAATAAAACTGGCATTTTTATAGTAAGCATATAGCTATGAAGAATAGCTGAAGGACCACTAGTTGGGTGCACTGCCCTGATTCATGCTTAGGGGTAAGCAGTTTGTCCCACCATGGCATTCGCACCATGTGGGCAAATGTCAAGATAAGGGGAGGAGGCAAATAATGACTTACTGTATTATGACTATAGTTTCAATCTCATGGGCGGTCTGTTCCCAGGGGTCAAGAACCGTACTTTGGGGAGCCCTGTGCTGGGGTGCATAAGCCTTGCCAGAGGATCTAGGAAGTGGTTCGTGCATCTGCCTTCATGTGAACCCAGAATTACCATCCTATTTTCTTCCCCTCCAAGGGTCTTCCCACGGTTTGGGACTTTTTTCCTTTTAAATTCTGAAAGCACACAAATTTTGAATATGCCTTCTTTCCTTCTTTTTGATAATGGACTGATGACCCTGTGCTCACACTTCTGAATAAAGTTATTTTCAGTGATTTAAAAGCCTCTATCTTCATCTTTCTGAGAGAATCTGCCTTCTATGACTCCAACATAGTTTTCTGGCCCATCCGTCTAAAGAAGAGTGAACATAAAACAAATTTAATCTCCATTGGGTTATCATCCTGCTACATATTTTAATACACTCTAATTTCTTAGTAGTTCTAACCAAGGCAGAAAACTCTCTTTGAAAAGAGAAGAATGGACCTATTTTCAAATTAGTGAAAGTACTGGGTTTTTGTTATTTCACTACAGATATTAACAGATTTTATTTTGGGCTGTAACATATACTTAAGACTTGAGATTGATATTGCCAGTAAGAAACCTCAGCTGGATTATAAAAATAATAACATCTTGTAACCTTGAGGCCTCTGCATAGAAACAAGGCTTTGTAATAAAAAGTAGAAACTGAGCCACTTTTGCTCAAGTCTGAGAGCTGTTCAGGGTTCTCATTATTTGTCAGAACATCTGCCATAGGCTGATGAAGAATGAAATAAATGTAGTATAGTGGTGACATTTTGCCACATGTAGGGTTTGAGATAGCTTTTTTGAACCAAAAAAAGAAAAAAGAAAAAAAAAAGGATAGATAAAAAGAAGTCCGAGACAAGATTGACAAGTAGATGTATTCCCCGGAGACGTACATTGCTATTCTTTGGAGTCAGAAACATAAGCCAGAATTAATTTGTCTACATAGTTCTACTTTCATTTTGTGTGGCATTTTACAGTTTATTAAACATTTAACATGCACACTCTTATTTCTCTTCACAGCATTCATAAAGTAGTTCTTTTTTTTCCCTCCCCATCTGACCAGGGGAAGCCAAGGCTGAATGATTTGCCCAAGGTCACACAATAAGAATCCTACCTATGCCTGGGGACCTAGAATGCAGTGTCCATTCAGTGGGCAGCAATGGCTTTACAGAAACCTGGATGGTGGAGAGGAAAAGGTGGGAGTGGGTGGAGAAATTAAATATGGCAGATGGAAATCACTTGCTCACCTCTGCTGGTTCTCTGCACTAGACTGCTGGTAATGCGGCACCATTCCCCTTCTGAGCCTCTCCCCGCAGGGAGCACAGTTAGCAGAATCCCTTGCCGGAGTGCTGTCAGGCTAGATGGAAGGTAGAAGAGAGACAGACATGATTTCACAAGTCCTGTAGCAAGAACATGCGGAGACGGAGCCTCAGTGGGTTGGTGGTTTCTAGGTGGTTTGCTGTGTCGCACCTAACTCAGGGTCGTAAAATCAGCAATGGCTACAGATGGTTTCCTGCGTTTGCTGTGACTTCCTGCCTCTGAAGGCTAATGATGAGCTTGAGAACAAGCAGAAGTTTTACTTGACCTTTGAAACACTAGCCCTGACCACAGTGTTCTAAACATAGATACTTCCTAAATTAAATTCCTTTCTGCTGGAAATACCTGAGTGGCTTATTATTTTCTGAAGAGTACCAACTGATAAATTCCTGAACCCCACAAAAATGGCAGTAAGTTAAGAAAAAAAAATCAATCTTAGGAATAAGGAGAATATGAGTTAAAATAGCAGCAGAGATACCAACAATTTTTTTTGGAAGATAAAGGAAGTGATAACTGACAAATTGGAGAGGAGAAAACCAAAATCAAGTACATGTCATGGTGAAATGCTGATAAGAAGTAAGTTGATTGATACTGTCCCACAGATTCCTGGAAGGTTTCAGGAATAGAAGTCACAGGGTAATTTTGAAGTTGGTAGTGCAAGATGAGTTAGAAATAGGTGGATTGATTGAAAGTGTGTTTAAGTATGGTTTAGGGGCTGGAAAACATTTTCTGTAAAGGGCCAGATAGTAAATATTTTAGGTTTTGTGCACCATCTATCTGGCACAACTACTGTAATGCAAAAGCAGCCACAGACAATACTTAAATGATGGCATGACTGTTCAACAGAACTTCATTTCCAAAGAACAGGTGACAGGTCAGATTTGGCCCGGGGGCCCCAGTTTGATAAGTCTTGTTTGGATCATTAGAACCTTTCATTGTCTTGCATATTTCTTCCTGTTCAAGATAAGACAAGAAGTTCAGTCTCCAGAAAGGTTGGAACAAAGAGCCTTCGTAGTTGGGGATGTGACTTAGCTGGGGCTTGGATATGGAGTGAAGAACCATACAGAAAATAGAAGCAATACATACAAGCCTGCAAACTGAGCCCTGGGACCCATAGAAACTTTACCTGGCCAGATGCCTAAAAAAGCATGCTTGTTTGCAAAAATGGAGGTAAATAGCAAACAAACAGAAACACTAAAGGAAAATTGAAAGTTGTTTGCCTAAGAGGAGTAAGAATCAGTTGTAGAGTGTTTCTTTTTGCAGGTATCATAGTAATTATTTGACCTTTGAAAACATTGCTATGTATTGGGGCACCTGGGTGGCCCAGTCCGTTAAGCGTCTGCCTTTGGCTCAGGACATGATCCCAGGGTCCTGGGATGCAGTCCAGCATCAGGCTTCCTGCTCAGTGGGGAGTCTGTTTCACCCTGTCCCTCTGCCCCTCCCCCCAGCTTATGCGCACGCTCTCTCTCTCTCAATAAATGAAAACTTTCAAAACAAAACAAAAAAACATTACTATGTATTATTTAGACAAAATTAAAATTAAATTATGAAAAAAACAAATGTGGAAGTCCAGGTACTTTGTGTCTGTTTCATGACCCCATGGAGTCAGCAGGACAGGTTTTACTATCATGGTTTTCCACTCAAAGAGGCTGAAGGGCTAAATTCTAGAGCTGAATAACATGGAAGGAAAGGTATTGCATTGGAGAAGAAAAATATATTGGGTGTAATTGGAAAAAGTAGAAGGAATTGTCAGTAAATTAATTCGAGGTATTGGTAGAAACCCACAAATATGAAGAGCACTACAGAGGGGGCACCTGGGTGGCTCAGTCGGTTAAGTGGCCAGTGGCCGACTCTTGATTTTGGCTCAGGTCATGATCTCAGGGTCCTGGGATGGAGCTCCGCATTGGACTTGGCACTCAGCAGGAAGTCTGCTTGAGATTCTCTCCCTCTCCCTCTGCCTCTGTCCCTCCCCCTGCTCGTAATCTCTCTCTCTCAAATAAATAAATAAATCTTTAAAAAACAAAAAGCAGTACAGAGTGTTTAAATTTTTGAAACCCTAAGTATAAACCAAGAACATTGTTGGACACCAATAGCTCCAACTGAGTTGAAAAGACTGAGCAATGCTGGCATCGCTCCTAGTTGCCCCAGGTATGAGCACCCTCCTCATGTTAATGATGTAATGAAAACAAATGCAAGTTAAGTAAACAATAATTAGGTGCAGAGTAGCACATGACCTAATTAACTCCATCTTGGAGGAAGTATTAGAATACAATTTGCTAGGTTGAGATATATGTGCAGTTGATAAAGGATGAGATCATGAGATGGACTTGGGTTATAAATAAATGGGAGCTGGAGACTCTTTTGGTTAATCTCTTGTTTTATCTCATTCTGATATTATTGAAGTAAGTGTATATTGGTGATTCCTTAATCCTTGCCTGTTCCACCTGGAGCCATCACTTCAAGGAAGGAAACTGAAGAACAGGTAGATGACAGAGCTCATAATCCATATGCCATGGCTTTGGAAATTTACTTGGGTTACTAGGAATTACATAACTGTCTCCCCTGATTACTCTCCCCATTTCTTGCGACTATGAAGAAGGATAAAACCTTCTCAGATGAGTATGGATAGGAGGAAGGAAAAGCCCAAAGGAAACTAGGTTTTAGCAACCCATGCTTGTAAATTACATCTCCCTCCCACCAGCTAGATGACATCAGACAACTTCCTTACAACCTCATCTTCCTCTTCTGTTAACAAATACTTGGGGGATTGTGGTTGTGATTTTATGAATCAACTTGACTGGGTCCTCGGGTGCCCAAACATTTAGTTGAACATTATTCTGAGTATGTCTGTGAGGGTGTTTCTGGATGAGATTAACATTTGAAATGGCAGACTGAATAAAGCAGATTGCTCTCCCTCATGTGGGTGGGCCTCATCCAATATGTTGAAGGCTTATATAGAACAAAAAGGCTTAATAAAGGAGAATTTGCTGACTTCCATCCTACCACCTGATTGTCTTGAAACTAACACATTGGTCTTCTCCTGCCTTCAGACTTAGATTCAGACTGGAAAGTCTACCATTCATTAGCCCTTCTGCATCTCCAGCTTGCTGACTATAGACCTTGGGGCTTCTTAGCCTCTGTAATCATGTGAGCCAGTTCTATATATATATATATATCCCCTATTGGTTCTGTTTCTCTAGAGAAATCTGACCAATACAAGGACAATAATGCCTTCTTCATTTGTATCTCTGAGAAAACATCTTATTTAGCACAGTACTTGACCAAATATAAGTGTATATACCCATGCACTTAAAGGTAGGTATTATTATGACCATATGCTTAGAAGAAAAACGTGAAGAAAAATCCAGAAGTATAAATATTTGTTGATTACTCTTTGGGAAGAAGCAGCAGAAGGTAGTAGATTAGAATATAAACTTTGAGGTTAGATAGAAACCATGCTTCCCACATATTAGCTATAGGATGTTGGACAAATTACCTAACTTCACATCATCCTAGTTTTCTTCTTCATAGAATGGAAGTCAACACTTTTTTTCTTCATCAGCCTCTTTTGAGGATAAAATGTGATAACAATAGATAATCTCTTACTCAGTTAATGGTGGCCATTATTGCTAGAAGTCAAATGATTACCAAAGACCACTTAATTGGTTAAGGAAGATGGGCCCCAGTCCAAGTGTCCTGGCCCTTCAGACCTAGTTGCTTCTACTTTATCAATACTCTTGTGGTTAGAGCGCCATCCCCTGGTTTTGTAGGGTGAGAAAGCATTTCTCTGGTGTCACTTGAAAGTGAACGCACACTCTTTTACATGACCTTCCTTAACTGTATGCTTTTACTAAGAGAAAGGAACCTTCATTTGGAATGAACAATTTCTTTCCTCTGCTAATCTCTGAAGTAGGGCTGTCCCCTAAAGAGAGCCTGTGATCTTACGTCTTGGGTTCCTTTTAATTAAAGCTCTGAATACTAATAACCAGCCTGCCAGCAGTGTTGGGTGGAGTGTGGGGTATGAGGAAGTCCCTATGAAGTAAGATGCCAGTGGCTGCACAGACTACTGAATACCAGGCATCCAAGATCATTCTTCATAATTGCTCAAAAAATTTCTTGGACTTGGCGCATATGTATCCGGCATACACCCACCAAAAACCCACATCTGTTTGAGGCAGCAATGGCGCACTTCCTTTTTCAAAAGGGAAATGCCTTCCAAGTCCACATAACCCAAGAAACTTGAACTTCTGCAGGTCAGCAGCAAACAAAGATAATTTGTTCCTGGATAAAACCCTGAATCTGTCATCTTGTTGAGAGTATTGCACATTCCCTAGAATGTAGGACACAGCTTACCACAGCTCTGTGCAGTTTTCAAGAGTGGATCTGATATGCTGATACGATGAAGGGGAGTTCAGGTCACTATTCCACATTTGATTACAAAAGAGTCCCCTTGATGCCTCGCCTCTGGGTAGATGAGTGCTTTGAAAACTGTGGAAGCATTTTAAATGATTTTTATCTTTTCTCACATCCTTGTATTTATTTTACAAAAATGAATTCATCTTTTATATTATAATAAAGTAAAGTATCTAGACCTATGGTTCTTAACTTCTTTGGGGAGGAGGCAAGGCTCACAGACTCCTTGGACCCCCCCCCCCCACACGCACATACACAATACTGTATTTTGATGTTAAAGATTCCATGTGCCAAGAACCATCAGTTTGGGTAAAGGGATGGAAATAGACTAAGGGATAATATGTTTAGGGAAATAGAAAAAGGATTCCCGGGAAGATGACCAAACCCTAGTAGGCACTTTCATGACTCAGCTTCTTAAAGAGTCCATCGAAAGTTCTAGGTTTAGATCCTAGAAGAGAGGAAAGAAGGAGGGGAAATTGGGTGGAAGGAAGAAAGGAAGGAGGGAGAGGGGAGAGATGAGGGTGAGGAAGGCAGGTAGGCAGAGGCAATCAGGAAAATTCAATAAATACTACTTACTGATGACTTCCTCTACACCAGGCATGACGTTAGGGACAGGCCAAACAGATGTGCATAAATGTTGTTTTTGTCCAGAAGAGGTTCACAGAATAGAAAGGGAGCAAACACACAATCATTTAGCTCTAAAGGGGGGGTGCACACAATGTTCAGAGAGGACAGTAGGGGACATTCAGGAAAGGTTTCCAAGCAGAGCAGATATTTGAGTTGGGCCTGAAGTATAATAATAATTTCAGCAGGCCACGTGGGTTTAAATATTTTTAGACGTCCTGAATGCCTGTGGATATGTGCTGGCAGCGTGACTGATGTCATTGTTTATAACTCCTATTTCAATTGGAATCACTTAACAAATACATGTGAGGCGTCTGCTCTGAGGCAGGGACTGAGGGAGACAAGAAACCAGCCACATACGCAGTCTGCAACCTGCTGACTAACAAAAGACACATTAACAAGAGAATAGCGTACACATTTATTTAATGTAAATTTTGTGTGACATGAGCCTTCATAAGAAATGAGGACCCTAAGAAGTGGTTAAAACTGTGTGTTTATGTGAGGGTTGATGAAGAGTGGAGCGTCATGGAGAGATGTGCCAGGACAAACGGTATGAGCTGAGAGGGTAATAAACTGAGGAAACGTAACAAGGCCTGTTTGTTTGGATTCATCTTGGTGTTCTTCTGTGTTCTGAGATAAGGATACGTCTTTTCTGGGGGATGAGGGGGCCGGGCATTTCTCTCATGAGGGTTTGTGACCTGCTTCAGGGGAAGGTCAGAGAGTCTTCCCAGCACCTGCTGTTTCTCAAATTCCTTCAGCCTAAAATATTCAGTATTCCAAGGTGCCATATTTTGGGATGGTGTGTCCCGAACCCCAGCTTCTAATCCACCCCACTGCTCTCCCATCTTCAGTACATTTTATTACACCTCACATGGATTCTTGTTCTTCCCAGTCCTCGGTTGGCTCAACTTCCTTAAAAGACAGGGAAACGAATCCTTGTGTCATTAGAAGGGCAGTTAAGGAAGATGAAATAAGAGTTCTTGTCCCTCTCAGAAACACTTTGAACTTCTTCTAGGAATGTATGCACTGATTTGTCATTCTAAAAATATTTATTGAGAGCCTATGCTATACTCACCACAGTCCCAGGAAGTGTGAGAGAGTAGAGTGGGGGGAAAAATCAGTAAAAATCCCTGCCCTCATAGATCTTACATTCTAGCTGGGAGAGGTAGACTAAAAACAGATAATTAATTAAAATACGTAATATGTCAGCTGGATAAAGACTAAGAGAATAAAGCAAGGAAGGGGCATGGAATGCTAATGTAGGGGAGGGTGGCAATTTTAAATAAAGTGGTCAGGAAAGGTCTTACCAAGAGTGGCACTTGAGCAAGTGGCAACGATCCCAAAGAACAGACTTCCCTGAATACATGGAACCCCGTTTCACTTCAAGAGAAGCATTTCTTTGGAAAGTTGTCTTCTTCTTCTTCTTCTTCTTCTTCTTCTTCTGATGGTAAACTAATATATAACATAAAATTTACCATTTTAACCAATTTGAAATGTATAATTCAGTGCCATTAATTACATTTACAATGTTGGGCAACCATCACCACTGTTTCCAAAACTTTTTTATTATCCCAAACAGAAACTCTGTAACCACTAAACGGTTATGGATAACCCTTTATTCCTCCTCCCCCCTGAACTCTTGGTAACTTCTAATTCATTTTCTGTCTCTATGAATTTGCCTATCCTAGATATTTTCATATAAGTGAACTGTACAACATATGTCCTCTTACATCTGGTTTATTCGCTTAGCATGCTTTCCAGGTTCATATATGTTGTATCATGTGTCAGAATTTCCTTGCTTTTTATGTCTGAATAATATGCTGTTGTATGCATACACCATGTTTGTTATTCATTAACCTGTTGATGGACACTTGAGTTATTTCCACCTTTTGGTGATTGTGAATAAGGTTGTGATGATTATTGGCTTACAAGTATCTGTCCAAGCGGCTGTTTTCAATTCTCTTGGGATTATACCTCAGAGTAGAATTGCTAGATCATATGATTTTCCATGTTTAGTGTTTTGAGGAAGACACCAAACTATTTTCCACAGTGGCTGTACCTTCCACGTTTCCACCAGCAATGTATAAGTGTTCCAACTTCTCCACATCCTTGTCAACACTTGTTTTGCTTTTGTGGGCTTTCCCCCAAATTACAGCTGTCCTAGTGGGCATGAAGCAGCATCTCATTGTGGCACCGATTTGCATTTTCCTAATGACTAATGATGTTGAGTATCTTTCATGTGCTTATTGGTCAGTTATATATCGTCTTTGAAGAAATGTCTATTTAAGTCCTTTGCCCATTTTTAAATTGTTACTTATCTTATTATTGAGTGTTAAGAGTTCTTTACATGTTCTGGATATTAAATCTTTACCAGAGTATGTGATTTGCAAATATTTTCTGTTTGGAGAGATCACTGTATAAAAACCAGATGATTAGAGGTTAAGGAGTGAGGCAAAGTAAAGCAGCGCAGGAAGCAGACAGCAGACTAGTCTTTGAGAAATGAGGTAGTAAAGAGAAGGCCGTGACTAGGGAAGATGTATGTTAGAAAGCAGAGGGGTAGGGATGCACAGTGGAAGGTAGGAAAGAAGGAGCCTACGAGAAGTGGCAGATTCGAAGACAGGATCATTGATGGGGTGGGACGGTGGTAGTTCCAGAGAAGGGAGTCAGTACAAGGGCAGAGAAGGAAATAAGAGTCTTGGTACAAGGTACAAGGAAATAAGAGTCTTGTAAAAGAATGCCAGTAAAGAGTGACCTTTTTTTCCTGATTTAAGAAGGAAAGTGACAAGGCAGGCTCCATGTCCTCTCTGCCAACTGCATGGATGTGGAAAGTCCGTTGGAAATAAGTCAGTATCATCAAGGATTTATAATTTCTCTCTCATAAACTCCATGTGTGGAATGAGCAGTTATTTATCTTCAAAACAGCCTCAAAGGAAAGCATAAACCCTATGTCTGCACCTTACAAACATGAAATCAAGTGTCTTTTAAAAGCCCTTAGATTTTCTGTGCATCCCAATTGCCAGGCCAAAATGTTTTGCAGAGAACTGCCTTCCCGCTGTTCACTGTTAATGGTGGCGATGATGCAACTTTTATTTTGATAAGCCTGTCTCTGTAATTAAAGACCTTGATTAGTTGTTCCTGCAAAACCAGCCTTGTGTTGCCTTGGCTCTTGCCCTCTCTTAGAGTCTAATTGTCCATTACCGTATTAAAAAGCCTAAGAAGAAACCAATTTAACTTGGTTAACCCAGGTTTTAAAAAACTCATTTGAACCAAAACACTCTGTTTATGTTAGCACCTGTTAACCTCTCCAGGACTGGAATTCCAATTAACATACATTTGGAAAGGCTGACCTGGATGGACAGACAATTTCTTCTCTGGAATGTTCCACTTCTCATTAGTTTTATCCCACAAATCTTAGAAGAAAACCTGCTTCATCTCTGCCAATGTTTTTCTTGCCCTCTCTCTAGTATTTGCTTTGCTCTTTGCTTTTCTCTAGGAAACACGTAGAGTGGCATTTCCACAAACGGCATTCTACAGAACTGAGTCTCACACTGAAAGCTGAAAGAAAATGAAATATATATACCACACACACATGGATACATACATATTACTGCTATTATTATTACGGGCTCAATTCCTTTCTACTGCTCCCATCTCTGGCACCCCTAGGGCAGTTCCATGGGCACCGTTCCCATCACATGGAGTTTTTAAGCAGAGATAACACAGTGGGAGTGTGGAGATGTGCCCCAGGGATGCAAATTGAGCCCCATATGAACATACAGCCTAACAGCAAGGTGGTATTGGCAACAGGCTTCCAGCCGGCCCATGTGTACTTATAGAGAAAGGGGCAGTTGGTTTATCATGATCTGATTTGACAAGCCTATAGCTTCTTTCCTGCTGCTGTGATCATGAGCCCCTACTGTAATTATAATGAAGTGATTCCATAAACATTATTACCATGTATTAAACATATGTGATAGCGTCAGATAGACACCATAATAACAACAGAATGCTAACAAGCACAAATGTTTTTGTGTTTGACAAAGCATAGCACAAAACTTCTTTAAGCAGTGCCTTTCCTTTCAGAGGATGCCAGGAAGTCTGGAACATAAGATTCATATCAGATAAACAACCAAACAAGGAACAATACACCAGGAGAAAGAAACCCTACAAAATACGAACTTGAATTCCAATTTTAAGGGAACAGATTGAGTTTTTTATCCTCAGCCTGGAGTCAGAATGATAATATTATTTAGGCAAAAAAAAATTGAAATTTAGTATAAGAAGGAAGCACACTTGATGAGAAAAGAAGTTCTGGCTGAGATTATTTAGAGGACAGGGAGAGATAGAACCCCAAATCAGGTCAATACGAAATGGCAGGCCTCTGTTAGAGAACATGGATCCTGCTGCCGTCACTATGGTAGACCTTACTAGGCATCAGAGTAAATGAAAATGGAGAAGAAGTAATCTCATTAAGGTAGCAACACATAGAAAACAGAGGCATTTGCATCTGTGGTAAAATATAGAACTGGTGGGAAATCAAATGATCAGAACTTGAGAAGCGTGTTTTGGAGGACATATTTTAACTCGTTGTGGGTAGTGGGACAAACTGCCCATGGTAGGTTAACTACTGTAAGAAATAAACCTCCTCTTCAGATTTGAGCGAATTAGCATAACAAAAGTTTATTTCTTACACCTATCACCGACCAATGTGGTCAGCAGTGGGCTCTGCATCACCAAGGCATTCAGGGGCTGAAGGCACTTCCTTCTATTGGATCCACAACTCCTAGGGCCTCCCAGTCTGCTGGACCATGTCTGGCTGGGAGAGGAAGAAAGACAGAGCACGAGGGCCTGCAGGGGAAGCTTTATGGGCCTTGAACCTGTAAGTTGCACGTATTACTTCCACCCACATCCCACCTGCCAGAGCTCAACCGTATGGGCCCATCTATTTGCAAGGGAAGCTGGGAAATGTAGTCTTCCTACATGTCAAGGCAGAAAATGAAATGGGTTTACCTCTGCCACTTAAACCTACAAGTGAACTTTTTTGTCTCGCTTTTCTCATCAGTGGTCAGGTCTCCAATCAGACAGAGCTGTATTGATAGCTAGGTTCCCCCACTTATTAGCTATATGGCTTTGGGCAAGCTCCATACAACTTTGATTCTCATTCTTTGCCTCTAAATTGGATAATAATAATAATATATACATCACAGAGTACCTATGAGGTTTAAGTAAATGAATTATAAAACAATTTAGCAGTTTCTGGCCTAGAATCAGCACTCATGAAAGGTTAATTATATTGTAAGATTTATTTCAGGTCTGAAAGTTTAAGATTTTATTTTTCTTAAATTAGTTATTGGCAGGTGAGCCCGTAGCCATTGTCAGTAGAAAAGGAAACATTTCCAGGATCATCAAACATTTGAAATCTGTGTCACCATCCTCCTCGTCCATAAACATGGTCGCCATTGCTAATTGATAGTCACACTTTTCCCTTCTAAGCTTAACAAATCCTCCGAGTCCTCATCCGCTCAGCATTAGAGTTGACATGCATGATGCAACCTAGCCGCCATCATGAATTTAATTTTTATCCTAGTAAGAAGGGAGATCAAAAGCTCTGGAACCAGTTGCACCATATAGGTAACAAGTTTGGATGCAAGAAACATCTTGATTTCCAAACTAAATTTAGCACCACTCAGAGAGGAGAAGAATTTAAAGTAATATCCAGTTGTGTGAAGTCTAGCCAGAGTGCATGGTAAGCCTTAAGCCAGAAAACAGAATGAGGATAACTGAAGTTGATAAAGGGTGTTAATGACCAGTTGAATCCCCAAATCAGATGCGAAATTAAATAAAATCAGGGCTGATGAAAAGCTATTTGATTTGAGTAGTAAGAGGTTTTCAAGCAAATCTGAATGCTGTTTGTGTGCTATGACTAGCTCAGGAATGGGGGAGGGGGGTTGGTGCTGCAGTTGTATGCTTCTGCAGAAAAAGAAGGTTGAGTTCCATTCTCGAGGAAATAGCCAAAAATACAAGTGCAGAAATTGGCTCATGCTTAGGCAGAAGTTGATGATCAAGGAAGGATTTCTCTTAATAATAGGAATCACAAAAATATGCTTAAAACCCTACAGGAAGAACCCCAGAGACCAAAGGTCTATTTCATAATAGCAGCAGAAAGAGATGGAAAAATCCCAAAGAGAAAACCAGCAGGGGCATAGCCGAGTGACAAGAAGTTAGAGGAAATTAATAAGAGGCCAGACACAGCCCTTGCCAACCAAAGACTCCTAGTAGCAGGAGGAAAAATTGCAAACTTCTGAAAGTTAGGAATGGTGCAGAGAGCCTGTGAAAATGAGGGCAGATGAATCTAAACTGAACTTTTCAAAGTGAGGAACATAAATTCCATTTTAGATTAGGACAGGGGCTGCAATGGAGAAGACTCTGAGTCAGAGTGGGGAGAGGCTGCCGGAATATAGTGACTTTGCCAGGCCATGCTTTTTCATCTCTAGTTCCTTCTTTAACCCTAAAATCTTTTCACTGTGAGAATCTCTCAAGGACTACCACACTATCCTTCCTCATGCAGCTCAGATGGAGGAGAGGAGCACAGGGGAATGAATGGCACAAGTATTAAGACAGTCCTGGATCTGAATCTTAACCCTAGTCCCTACTGCTTACAGCCGCTATTTCCTCATTTGTTAAGTGAAAATAATACATCTCTTTAAAGGCTGTGATGAGAACGATATAAGAAAGACATATAAAGCATCTAGCCCTGCACTTTATACCGATAGATTCGCATTAACGAATAACTGTTATTAAAAAGCAGAATTCCACTCTATAGTCGTATAAATTGGTGCCCTAAATATTGGATTCGATTACTTTGCACAGCCTTGAAAAAATAAATTAGACAACTTCTGTGTCTGGCCACGAGAGACTAACAGGATCCAGACTCATCCTCCCACTATAAATAACTAGAAAACTGGACAAAATATGTAAACAACTGTTTGCAGACATTGGACCACAAGCAGCATAGGACTGTGATCCCAATAAAGGAAAATAACAGAGGTGAGCCCTAAGACTGCTCTGGCTTTTCCCCTAAAGGGAATTTCTGTATCAATGTGCAGAGAGGAGAAGCCTAAACAGAGCCCTGCAGTCTCTCAGAGTCAAGGCAGCAGAGATCATACACTGGACAGGCCGAGGGAGCTGACATTTTCAGGGGAGAATATCAGAAAAAATGGAAGCACAAGTGAAAGTTCCTGAAATCTACATGGGGGTCAGTTTGAGTCTTTGGCTGAATACCAATCTGCCATGAGTAAAGTGAAACTATGAAATCCAGCAAAGAACAATTTCCAAGGAAAGAATTCTAGGGAGTTATAAGGTAAAAGTTCCCAGAACTCACGGGAGGCTAGAACATTTTATATTTCCAGAAGCCAGCCAATGTGGAGAGACCGTATTGAATACACAGGGCATTCAGTAGACACTTCAGAACACTCACAGCTTCACAAGTGGAACTAAACCAGCCCTATGCTTACTATATATATATTTTTAAAAAAGCTTAAAATCAAGTCTCACAAGGATGAAAATGATCCACAAGTACCTTAACAGCCTACTGATGCTCTTTCCAAGCAAGAACAACAACAACGACAACAACAACAACATAATAATAATAATAAAAAGCAGCACTCAACGTTATAAAATTTATAATGTCCATTTTTCAATAAAAATTTTCTGTCAGACGTGTGAGAAAGCAGGAAAATGAGTTTGTACAGGAAAAAAATAATCAGTCAATGTAAAGAGATCCATTGGTGACAGAGATGATAGGGCTGGCAGACGAGGATGTTAGATATGCTCAATGTGCTCAAAATTTTTAAGGAAAAATATAATGTGACAATAATATAAATAGATGATATTAAAAAGAAAATGAAACTAAAAATGAAAAAATATATGAAATGAAATGGACAGGATTTATAACAATCAGACGCTACAAAAAAATCAATAAACTTACTTGAAAACCTAATAGAAACTATTCCAAAATTGAGCACATAGAGTAAAAAGACAAAAATGAAACAAAACAAAAAACCCAAGAACCTCAAAGAAAATATAGAGTGAGCTATGATTAAAGTCCAAGATAAAGGGTTTGTGGGAAGAACAGAAATTATACCTAAAGAAATAATGTCCAGAAAATTTCTAAATTTGATAAAAATCATTAATCTATAGATCCAAGAAAACCAAGAAACAGTATATAGGAAAAAGAAAAAAAAGGACACCTTCAAATTTGTTATAATTGAATTGCTCTAAAGCAGATAGAGAATAATCTTAAAAGTAGTCAAGGAGAAAAGTTTAATAGGTATATAAGAATAAAGGTAAGAATCATCTCAGACTTCATGGAAATTATGTAAACCAGAAGCAATGGAATAATATATTGAAAGTGTTGAAAGAAAAATAACACTATCATTCTAGAATTCTATACCCAGTAAAAGTACCTTCCAAAAATAAAGTGAAATGGGTTGTTTTTAGACACACCAAAGCTAATGGAATTTGTTGCTAGCAGACTACAAGAAATATTAAAGGAGAGTCTTCAAGCAAAGGGAACATACCAGATGAAAATTTGAATTTACAAGAAAGAATGAAGAATGTAGAAAGTGGTAAATATATTGGAAATATATAAAAAACATCTGTCACTTTTAAAATTCTTTAAAGAATACTTGTTTAAAGTAAAAAAGAACCCTATATCATGGGGTATATAACGTGTAGGAAAAAATGCATGGCAACAATAGCACAAATTATGGGAGAAGACAACCGGAAGGTGCTTATGTTATAGATGAAGTGGCATAATATTATTTTATATAGACTGTGCTTGGTAAAAAATGTAGATTGCAAACCCTAGAGAAACCACTAAAAAGCAAACAAAAAAACAGATAAATAAATAAATCATGAAGATAAAATGTAATCATAAAAATGCTCAATAAATCCAAAAGAAAGCAGGAAAAGCAAAGAAATGAACAGAAACAAGTAGGATGAATAGAAATCAAATAACAAGATAATAGATATAAACTGAACCATGTTGATCATTATAAAAATATTTGATCTTTTCAGACTGGATAAGAAAGCTGCTATGGTCTGAATGTTTGTGTCCCCCACGAAATCCATATGTTGAAATTCTAATGCCCAATGTGATAGTTTTGGGGTTTTGTTGGGGGTGGGGGTCTTTAGGAGGTGATTAGGTCATGGGGATGGAGCCTTCATAAATGGGAGTAGTGATCTTACGAAAGATCCCGCAGAAGTCCCTAGCCCCCTTCACAATACGAGAACACAGAGAAAAGTCTACGATCTGGAAATAGGCCCTCACCTGACCATGCCAGCACCATGATCTTGGACTTCCCAACCTCCAGAACTGTGGGAAATAAATCTCTTTTGTTTATAAGCCACCTGTCTGTGGTATTCTGTTAGAGCAGCCTGAACAGACTCAAACAAAAGCAAATCCCAAATACATGTTGTCTACAAGAAACTGACGTTAAATATAAAGAAACAGGTAGTTTAAAAGTACAAGTAAAGGGAAGATATACAACACAACACCAATTATAGTGTAGCTAGATGGCTAAATTTGAATCAAAGAAAGTGGAATAAGAGATATTATCAATGGTAAAAGGGACACAACCTAATAATAAGGCACCAATTCATGAAGAAGGCATAACAAATTTAAATGTGTGACCTAACAATAGAATTCCAAAATACATGAAATAAAAACTGATGAAAGAAAAGAAATAAATAAATTAACAGTTATAGTTACAGATTTTAAACCTCTTTCTTAACAACTGATAGAACAAATAGACAAAAAAAAATCAGGAAGGATATAGGAGACTTGAACAATATCAATGAACAACACTATCAATCAAATTGGCCAAATTTTAAATTTGAGAATACTCCAGCCAATAAGAGTAGAATATATATTCTTTTTAAATGCACAGATATATTCACTAAGGTGTTATATTCTGAACCATAAAAGACAAAGATTGCAATCATAGGAAATATGTTTTATAACCATGCAGAATTAAAATGGATATCAAAAAATTTATCTTCAAAATCTTCAACTATTTGAGACTAAGTAATATACTTAAAAAAACTTATTGGTTAAAGAAAAAATCACAAGAAAAATTGAAAATATTTTGAAATTCAGGAAAATAAAAACAAAACCTATCAAATTTTCTGGATGCAACTGGAGCAATGATTAAAGAAAAATGAATATCGTTAAATGCTTACACTTGAAAACAATAGAAGTCTAAAACAAATTATTTTTTCTTCCATTTTAAGAATAAAATAGCAAAAAGCAAGAGCAAAATAAGTGGAAAAAAGGAAATAACAAAGATAAGATAGAAATCAATAAAATAGAAAAATGGATAAATATCAGAGAAAAACCAATAAAGCCAAAAGTTGGCTTTTTGAAAAAGTCAATAAAATTAATAAATCTCAGTTAGACTGACCTATAATGGAGGGTGGAGGAGGAATGAGGAATGAAAGGGAAGGTACCACCACAGAAGATACAGATATTAAGAGAATAATTAGGGAATATTTTATGCAATTTCATGCCACTGAAATTGACATCCTAGGTGAAATGGATACATTCTTTGAAGGACACAAATTACAGAACTTAAGAAGAACTAGAAAACTTCAAAAATCCTCACTCAATTTTAAAAATGAAATTCATAATTAAAACTTTTCTAAAAAGGAAACCCCAGATCCGGATGGATTCACTGGTAAATTCTACCAAACATTTAAGGAAGACATAAGACCAATCCTAAAACACTATAAGAAAGAAAAAGCTACAGAATATTCTTCGTGAACATAGAATCAAAAAATTCCTCAACAAAGTATTATAATCAAAGCTAGCTATGTAAAAATAATAACACACAATGATCAAGTGGAATGCAAGATTGGTCTAACATTTGAAAATCAATTAACTTAATTCACTGCCATTGTAATTCACCAATGTAATTTCTTAATGAAGAATATGGTTACCTTAATAGATGCAGGAAAAGCATGCAAAAATTCAACATCCATTCACAATAAAAACTGATGGAGCTAGATATAGAAAGAAACCTTTTTTTCTTTTTTAATTTTATTTATTAATTTGACATAGAGAGACAGCCAGCGAGAGAAGGAACACAAGCAGGGGGAGTGGGAGAGGAAGAAGCAGGCTCCTAGCGGAGGAGCCTGATGTGGGGCTCGATCCCAGAACGCCGGGATCACGCCCTGAGCCGAAGGCAGACGCTTAACGACTGCGCCACCCAGGCACCCCAGAAAGAAACCTTTTTAATTGGAGAGAGGGCATCTTTCGCTA
This sequence comes from Ursus arctos, assembly GCF_023065955.2. Taxonomy (NCBI): domain Eukaryota; kingdom Metazoa; phylum Chordata; class Mammalia; order Carnivora; family Ursidae; genus Ursus; species Ursus arctos. The sequence continues at coordinate 16,632,432 of NW_026622886.1, read as the reverse complement.
ACACTTAAAAGACGATTGTTTTCTTACTAAGACTGGGACAGGGATATTCACTCTCACAACTTCTATTCAACATTATGCTGGAGTTGCTGGCCAGTGCAATTAAGAACGAAAAAGGAATTAAAGGCACACAGATTCAAAGGAAGGAGTAAAATTCTGTTTTTCCTTGGACACATAAAAGATCCAAAAACATTTACAGAAATGTTAGTAGAACGAAGTCATTTGAACACATTGCTAAAATACACAAAGCAAAATATTAAAATTAAGTGTTTCTCCATACTAAAAATAAACAATTGGGATATTAAATTTCAAAATACCACACCATTTAGAATTTCATCATGAATGTTCATAGCAGTTTTATTTATAATAGTAAAAACATGAGGAATGAGCCATATGTCTAGGAATAGGTAAATTGATTTTTTGGATAATTTTTTTAATGGTACAACCAGGTAATGGAAGACTACTTAGTAGAAAGAAAAAACAAAAACAAAAAGTGGGTAAATCTCAAATACATTTATGCTAATCTCAAATACATTTATGCTAAATTAAAGAAGCTAGACATATAATAGTTCCTATAGCTCAGTTCAAATTTTATGAAACTCTAGAGAAGACAAATCTAATATATAGTGAATGAAAGCAGATCAGTGGCCTGCCTGGGGTTTGGGGTGAGGAGGATATTAGATGAGAAAGGAAATAATTAAATCTTTTGTGTTGGAAAAAATATTCTTTATCTTGATTTTGTTGGTGGTCGCAAAAAAATTTATCAAAACTCATTGAGCTATATAATTAAGATGGTCACATTTTATCTTATATAAATGCTATCAGAATAAAGTAGGTTTAAAAATAAGTTGAACTTGTCATTCTTTCTCCATTTAGGCCGTCTTATGAGTCCCCATTGCCTCATGCCAAGCCCACTTCATTTTATGACAGGGCCAGGATTAGGGTGAGGCAAGAGGAAAGTAGAGGGCAAAACTTAAGGGGACACTCATGGTCAGTGTCACATACCACCTGTTCTTTTGCATTGCCTGCCTTGCTCTGCAAGGCATTTCTTTGTGATGCTTGACTCACAATCCCTAGCAGTCTGGCTTCCATTCTCACCGTTCTCTCAAAGCTCACCAAAAACAACAGATTTTCCGTGCTTCTACTTGCCATCTCTGTAACTTTGAGCAATGTTAACTATCCCATCCATCTTGAAATCTTTTATCATCCTCAGCTCCCAATTATAGGTAAACATTGGTTTACTGTACACTTTCCATTGGCCTGTCCATCCACTGCTGTGGTGACAATTATTCTACTCTTCAGGAGGCTTCTATATCTTCCTTTGAGCTTTGCCTTCTGTCCTTCAGCTCCAGATCCAAATGTTCTCCAGCCACTGTACGGTTACATAGGAAGTCTCATGTTTACTTTACATTTCACTATATAAATTTGAATTCATCAACTTTGCTCCATTCTGACTTCCCTCCTCAGATGTTCGCCTGATCTCATTACTCCGTTCCACCACCACATCCGGTCAGCCCCATCACTTATGGGTGTTGCTTCTTTTCCATTCTCACTGCTGCCATCCACCTCCCCTCAACCTCACAATTCAGTATCTTTCACAAGTGTTGCCTAAATGGCCTCCGGACCGCTCTCTGCCTCCCAGTCTTTCCTATGCTAATATGCCCCACACCCATGTCATCTTTCTGAAGGATCAGTGTAATAGTGCCATTCCCTATTCAAAATTCTTGAATGATGATCCTTCATGTACTGAATAAAATCCAGATTCCTAGTTTGTGTCCAAGGCTCTCCATTCTTTTGCATAAATCCCCCTTTCACTCTTATCTCTCACTAATCCCCTACCCAGATCATCTAAGAGAAAAACTACACTTTCCCTGAGTATACATTCTACCAAATTCTAGACTTTGTTATTGATGATTGTATTACTTTGCCAGGGCTGTCAAAACAAAGCACCACAGACAGAGTGGCTTAAACAAAAGAAATTTGTTTCCTCGTGGTTATGGAGGCTGGAAGTCTGAGAACAAGTCAGCAGGGCTGGTTTCTTATGAGGTCTCTTTCCTTGGACCAAGATGGTCAACTTCTACCTGTGTCTTCACATGGTCTTCCCTCTGAGTGTGTCTGGGTTCTAATCTCTTCTTATAAGAACATTAGTCACACCCATATGACCTCATTTTTATTTAGTTATCTCTTTAAAGACCCTATCTTCAAATACAGTCACATCTTGAGGTACTGGAGTTTAGGACTTCACCCTATGAATTTGGGGGGGGGGGGATACAATTCACTCCATAACAATGGCCATTGGTTTGGTATGTATTTGTTCTACCTTACAACCAATCCAAACTCTACTCAGCCTCAAAGATCACGTCAGATATTACCTCTGTCTTAAAGTTTTTCCATATGGACAAACCAGATAGTTTCACTTACTATTCTGAGCCCCTGTAACATTTGGTTTGTACATCTGTCAGTATGAATCATAGTCATTATGCAGAAGAGCTACTAGTGAGCTTTTCTTCTCTCTTCTGCTCTAATGTAAGTTCTCTATAGCCAGAAAAGATGATATTTTTATTATTGTAACTCCCTTGACTACTAGCTTTTTTTGGGTCCAAATAAACATAAACATTTGTGGTTGAATATGATGCTTCTGGATAGGTCAACCTTCAAGATAAGACTTTAGGAGCCAAGAAAGTCCCTTTTGCCTCGCTTCCTAGTCTACTTCATTAGTTCACTGACAGCATTAATTCTAGATCAAGTACAACATCTTGGCAAGTGTAGTGATATTTTAGGCTATTAGACTTTAATTGCGAGAAGACCTTTGGGAGTTAGGGCAGGGAAAACGGTGAAAGATGAATATAAATATTTATTGACAACTTACTACAGGATAGGACTTGCAGAAATTTTATGTTCATTTAATCTTCATGACAGTGCTATGGAATTAGGCTGTGTTTTCCACATTTTATAAAAGAGGAACTGGAGGCTCAGAGAAGTTAAGTGACATGTAGTTAATACCAGTTATTGTTGAGTTAGTGGTACAACCAGAACTCCATAGTGCAGGCCCAGCATGTCTCCGGTACTTAACTTTGACCTCTTTGCACCATGTCCCACTCAGGTTTAGCTTGGGTAGATCTGAAAGGAACATAGTATGTGGAGTTTATTCGGTGGAAGGTACTGCTCCCAGTGCCTTCGGTACATTCATTTCATCTTAGCAACGCAGGGAGGTTGGCCTTTTATCATCATCACCATTTTACTTGAGAAAACTGAGGTCCAAAGATGTTAAGTGACTTGCCCAAGATCAAAGTACTAGAAAGTCCGGAATTTGACCCCAGCTAACTGATTCCAGAGTCTCAGCCCTCAACTACAGGTTGCCAACTGCACAAGTACCCCACCTCCACTTGGAGTTCCTGTCCATCAGCCATCGGATTAACAGCTCCTTGGAGGAGAGCCAGACGTAAATGCACGAATCAGGTAAATCTTTTCCAGTTTCTTTCTTTCTCAAGCTTTCATAGTTCAGGTGACTACTAAAATAACAGGCACTAGACTCCTGCTTTTCGCCCTTTGGGAAATGTCTTTCCCAGTCCACATGGCAGCACGCATACCATCTCAGCCCAAGCTGGGATGAGAATTGGGTTTGTTTTATTTTAGAAAAAGTGAGTTTCACACATCTAGTTGATCTCCACGGGTTGCTTTTTGGTTTGGGTTTTATTTTTACCTTTTTTTTAGAGGAAAATGTAAATTGGGAAGTTGTCCAAAAGTATATCAATTATTTACACTGCATTTGTGCAGACACTTTTCCCAGCTGCTGCTAAAAGGCAAGAAGACATTTTACCAAATGTTTTACCTGTGGCAACTCCCTTCTATTTGTTACCTTTGAAGAAGAAAATTGAATTTTATTAAGAAGCGATGTGAAATGTGTTCTGAGCACCACATCTCCCCTTCTAGTTTGGGGGTAGGGAGAGCGTTTCAAAGACTCTCTTTACTCATTTTTCCTCAATGGAGATGAAATAATTTTCCATATAAATAATAATTGGTAAACTTGGGAAGAATAGCTGGATCAGATTCTGCTCCTCTTTTATATTGCCTGGAGCTGCCTTCATGGCTAAGAGAGGGAACCGACCTCAAATTTGTGTGGCTGGTTCATACCTCAAAAGATACTTTCCCTACAGGAGTTTGAGCTGACTTTGAATTTAATAATTACACAGGAAGTAGAAACATTTTTGGGAGGAAGATCTCTCAGGCCTAATGAATTTCATGATAGGAATCAGTGGTAATGGACATAGTGGCATAAAACCAAAATGTTCACAAGATTTTGTGGAGGCCAAAATACAGAGCTCACGAGTGACTGGAGCTGTCACCATCCAAATTCCTAAACCATTGAGGAGAGCGTCTGCCCTTTACAAGTTTGCACCAGGACTGTCATAAGTCAAGGTCTTGCTTTTCCATGGCTGACCTCAAACAATATGTACATCGTTTTCGATTGTTAACATTTCACTGTAAACCATTCCAGACTGTCATGTCAGACAAGGTGAAAAATACCTTCTCCTATTCATCGGCTGGGCAACCACGATTAAAAAATAGACTTCAAACCGAGGCGTACGAGCAAGGAAGCAAGCATGTCACCTTTGCCTTTGGTCGGGAGGGGGATTTCCAAATCATTTTGCTCCGCTTTTCACTCCTCCTGTATCTCCAGGGTTTATGTATATACAAACCCCTCCTTCAATAATCATACATTATTCTACCTTCTCAACCCCACAAAGTCCCTTCAACAGCAAGTAGGATTATCCTATTTTTAAATTGCTTATACTATGCTTTCATTGGTGAGTAGATAACATAAGCTATAACTTTTTAAAAAAACACAACTGATGGGTGGGCTTAACGTCAGTGGAGTGTGTCTGCAGGGCTGTAAGACAGTGAGTCCTGTTCCTCTCCATTGGAGTGATGGGTCAGTGACAGGCATGACCATTAGCTGATGTCCCATCTGGACACTGCAGCCATCACACATGGCACCTGCCATAGTGTTTGCGAAGCTGATTTGCCAGTGTTGAAAGGTTAACCAATTTGATTGCTTAAATGTTATTCCTAAGTTAGTTCTTTTCAGGTATGTCACATAACTGCGGCTTGGGGAAGATTAACAACACGAAAGTTAGAATTTCAGAAAGCGTGCCAAGTTTTCTGGAGTTGTAAAAGGCTTTGAAACAATTTTTCTTTTTAAGACTTTTTTTTCTTTTTGCAAAACATCAACTCTCAGTAAATGTTTATCTTTAATTTTAACCTGAAACTAAGTTTGAGAATTCCAGCCCACATGGATTTTGTTTTTCCAAAACTCATCAAAAAGGCTTACAGAAAACCGCCTCTGACAAAAAAAAAAAAAAAAAAAAATTGCTACTTCAAACTCCAAGATAGTCTAGAGCGCTTTATTTATTGTGACTCCCTTCACTGACAAATCTCCAATTGGTTGAAATCCAACTTAAATAGATGCAGAAATACCTACACTTTCCAAACCAAAATAGAAAGAAAGGAAGGAATGGAGGAAAGGAGGGCGGTGGAGAGGAATGGAGAAAGAGAGAGGGAGAGAGGTAGGAAGACAGGCAGGCAGGAAGGGTGGGTGGGTACTATGGGCCAAGCTGACCTTCTGAACAGCAACCACACAAACCATTAGAGGAGGGGTAGGGCAGGTCACTGAGCTGGAGTTCTCTGACAAACACCTAGAAGAAATCTCTCCATTGGAGGGTTCTCAGCAAGGGCACTCTCTGGATAGCTGCCCCCCCAACCACCTCAGTGCTTCCCTCCCCATCTCCCCACATTCTTTCCTGAACAGCCTTCTGCCCTTCGGCATCCTGGAAGAAAATGAGCTCTGTAGACAGACAAATACAAATCATGCCTTCCAGCCTCCAGCAGCCTCTCTGCTGGTCACCAGGCCTTTATTTCTCTTTCTGAAGTGACCCCAGTGCCTTCCACAGTTCCCTCCTGCCAGGCCTGAAGGTCAGACTGAAGAGAGAAGGACACAGTTTTCAGTGAGACCTTGGGCGTCTGTCCCTCCATCAGCCTGCCTTCTTAGGAAGCCTGGGGCAGGCAGTGCCCCTCTCCTGGAGGAGTCAGCCCACAGCGAGGCAAACAGCCTGGCCTCTAGCCCCAGAGAGCTCTGAGCTCAAAGCCTCGCTATGGATTTTATTAACAATACAGCCCAAACTGCAGTCACAATTTTCTTTCCGAGAAATGGTTCTGACTAGGTGCTTGCCCAGCTTGGAACTGCTCCGTGGCTCACCCTTGCTTTCTGCCTGAAGGCCAAACCTTGCGCTCTGGCTGGTAGGTTCTGTGGCTTCCGGGCCCCGACTCCCCCTTGACTTGTCCCCACACCACTGTCTGGTTCACACTCCAAACTCCAGTCCTCGGGGATCTCTCTCAGTATCGTGAGCTCTTTTGCTTGATTCTAGAGCGGAGATCAGCACACTTTCCCTGTGAAGGGCCAGATGGTCAGTATTTTTTCAGGCTTCATAGGCCAAACGGTTTTTGTCACAACTACTCACCTCTGCCATCGTGCGGCCAAAGCGACCGCAGACATACATAGACGAATGTGTGTGGCCGTGTGCCCATAAAACTAGCATATGGGAGGGTGGGGACAATTCGCAGGGATGCAGATTCTGCCCAGGGGCCGGAGCTTGCTAACCAATGCTCTAGAACCTTCAATCATGCTATCCGTTCCTTTTGCCTGGCACGCCTTCCACCTGCCCTGCAGATGAGCAGCCCGATTTTAGTTGGGCTTTCATTTTTCTTGCCTAAGCTCAGGGGCTCCCTCTTCCAGGAATCTTGCCTTACGCCTGACTCTGGGTCATGTGCCCTCACCCCATGAGTTTCCAAAGCCCTTTCCCCACCCCTGGCTCACCATTCCATATTATAATTGCCTGTTTACAGTGATATCTTTTTCCCTCCCTAGTGTGTAAGTTGCACAGGACAGGGATCAAGTTTGCCTGGTTTATTTACTCCCCAGTACCTGCACCGAGTAGGTATTCAAGATCTTGTTATGATCATCACAGCAGGATAAATGGACCATTTTGTGCGAGCTTGAGAACATAGCAGCTCTTCCATCAGAAAAGTCCCCAGGTGATGGGTATTAAGGAGGGCACGTGTTGTGATGAGCACTGGGTATTATACATAACTAATGAATCACTGAACACTGCATCAAAAACTGAACATAATATGCTGGCTAACTGAACATAATACAAATAATAATAATAAATTTTTTTTAAAAAGAAAGAAAAATCAAACTGACAGTCTCAAAAAGGCAAAATTTTCCTCAGTCAGGCTTGCCTTGGGGTCTGCACGCAAGTGGGTTTAGCTGGTAAGCAGGTGCAAGCAGCCTGAGCCACAGTCACTGGTCGTCAGCCTTTGCGTACACTGGGATCACCTGGGAGGACTTTAAAACTCGCCAATGCTTAGAGCCTACCTGCAGAGTCTTCTTTAATTGTTCTGCCCGAGCAGCCTGGAAGGAGAGTCTTTGCTCTTTCCCCAGGAGTATTTGTTCCCCAGGGCGACCACGACAAATGACCACAAATTAGGTGGCTTAGAGCAACAGAAATTTATCCTCTCCGAGTTCTGGAGGCTGAACGTCTGAAATACAGTTGCTGCAGGCCCTAGGGGACCATCCATCCTTGCCTCTTGCAGCCTCGGTGGGCTGGCAGCGTTCCTTGGCACCTTGGCTTGTGGTCACATCACGCTGATCTCGGCCTCCGTCCGCACGTCACTTTTGCCTCTGTACGTCTGTTCTCCTCTATGTGACTACTATCGTAAGTACACCCCTCATTGGATTTAGGGCCCACTTGGATAATCAGGCACGATCTGATCTCAAGACTTTTCAACTTATTTACATCTGCAAAGATCCTTTTTCCAAATAAGGTACATTTGCAGGGTCCAGGCATTAGGACATGGACCTCGTTGGGGGGTGGGAGGCAGCAGTCAACCAAAAACACCAGGTGATTCTGATTTGCAGCCACTCCTTAATTAATATGCACACACTTGTAGGCAGGCTCACACATCTGTGCCCAGGCTTGTGTGGGAAACGACCACGTCTTTTACCAGGTGCGAATGATCATTTCGGAGCATTCCGTACCTAAGAAAAGGAGCGAAGCACCAAGGACGGACGGTGGGGAAATGCCAGGCGGGTGGGACGGGGGGAAGCAGAGCATGGGTCCGACAAGCAACTTCTCTCTCTGTTTTTCACGGCTTTTTCGCTTGAAATTCTCTTTCTACAGAGGGATCTGTAATAAACAGACTTTTCTTTCCTTTTTTTTTTTTCTTTCCCCTTTCTTGGCTGAAGCATTCTGAGTCAGACTGAATATCTATAGTCCTATCATCTCCTATTGTTTCAAAGACAACCATGCCCTGCCTTTGGGTCAGACTTTTAGACAAAACCGCAGAAAGGTTTTTGGTGCATCTCTTTGGGTAATTGAGACATTTGTAATTATGAAAAAGGAAAGTCTGCTCTTCTTTCAGATGAGTTGAGGATAGAAAGTCAGAGGTGTGCCTATACCTCAGTAAAACCAGGACGGCCTCACGCTGAGTCTGAATCCTTTCAAAGCTAAAAAAAAGAGAAAGAAATGTGTAATTCTCATGAAATTCTTCCTTCCTTCTTCTTCTGTTTGCTGTTTAATTTTCAGAAGTCATTTTACTCTAGCTCTTATCAAAAATAAGTTCAAAAATCTAACAGCGATGATTCTCCTATGGAAGGTCATGAGGTGGGGAGAGAATGCTCGGTTACCTTTGATTTTTTCCTCTCCACCATCTCTGTGTAACCAAACATCATTAGAAGTTCTAGTAATTGCAGTACAAAGAATACTTGCAAGGCAGTCCTTCAGCAACCTCCTTGAAGGAAAATGTCTTGTCCTTATTTATAATAACATAATGTGATTTTGAAAGAGGCAGCATGATTGTGGATTTTGTTTGGGCTGGGAAAAAATAGACGCTGCATTTTTTTTTTTTTTTTTTTAATGGAGGAATGTAAGGCTGTTAGATGCTGTTTGGGTAAGAAGCAGTAGGGAGAGTATACTCATTAATGCATTCTGCCGTCTGGCATGTGGGCTAATACTGACTGCTGGCACCAACTTGCCTCTGCTATTTTGTTAGAGAAGAAAGAAAAAAGAAAAAAAAAACACCCATTCTGCCCGTTTTCACTTTATTGTCTCGTTCTTATTCTAATCCCCAAATAGAAAGAGCAAAGTCTTTCTGCTGATTCAAGACTTTTTGCAATTTGGAGAAAAATCCCATTTTCCCCCCTCCCCTTTTTGATGGGATGATGAGCAACCCCGGTAACTTTTCAGGTGTTCTTACTGAAACAAGAATTGCCAAAGAAATGCGAAAACTGCTAGCACTTATCGGAAATGCAAATGTAGCATTTGTTCAGCTTAATGTGAATAGCCTTGCCCAGGCAACAACAGAAGAGACAGTTAGAATGCAGTCGTGGTTCCAAAAATTCATCCTTTCTTCCAACTAATATGACATTCTCTCAAAAAGAAAAGAAAGGCAAGAACAAAAAAGAAAAGGGGAAATATACATGTGGTTTTGCTTCAGTAACCAACACAAAAATGCCAATTTGGTACGGGTTTTATTTTAACTAAAATAATCTGTTATTGTGCAAGTATTGTCAGAACAAAGTAGCAATAAAGGAGTTTTATGTCTGTGCTGCCTTCATTATGGCTGGGTTTTAAGAGCAGTGGACCACAGGTCAACCAATGTTCAGAGTGACGGTGGGTGTTATTCTCCACTGAGGACTGCCGCGAAATAGCCATGTTTATTGCCCATCATTTTTCAATGATTTTATGCCATCATTTGGGAGATGAATAAAATAACTCTGTAGCAGGCATGCATGTAAATAAATTAAGCATTAAGAACCAGCCAGTTGTAATCATCTTTCTTTGAGAATGTACTAAATAGTTGCAATCAGTGAAATGGACGAGAAATTGCATTAAATTGCAGTCCCAGTTAAACAGCAAGCCGGCTAAAACAAGTCTCGAGGTGCAAGGCGAGGTCCAAAAGGGGGGGAAGAATGTGGTTGCCTCCTGGGTGTGTTTTAGGCTACAAAACCGCGCTGGGCAAATAACGTATGGGTCACTTAACCTTCCTAAATGGAAGTATCTATTATTGATGAACAAACAACAATGAATGAACTCTTTAGCAATATATTACCATTTCCCTCATTTGAGCATTCAAGTCTCCTAGGCCTGAGAACCTTGGCAAATATAAAACCGATTGTCTCCTTGTATCATAATGCCTCTTTCCACAATGACCACTTTAATTATTCAGAGGATCCTTTTAAAAATTAAGATTGATTGGGAATAAGAGGAGAGAGTTTAATGAAGAGATGTGGATCCCCCCCCCCCCCCCCCGCTTCTTTTAGGAGGAAAATGGGAACTGTAGATAGAGAAGCATTTTCTTCTTTTTCACTGAATTAATGGTTGGACCTCAATGGCGTAGATTTTCCAGCATCTTCTCCAAAGTAAAAAAAAAAAAAAAAAAAAGTGTGCCCTCCTAACTTTTCTTGATTTTTTTCAATTGAATATGTTTAAATCTGGCCTCCCTGGATATGTGCTGTAGTCAGGAGACATGTTCAGCTTATCACCTTGATTTCCGATGCATGTGAGCCAGTCTGTTTGGGGAGGAATATCCATGAATGGGAAGAAGTATGGGCTGCAATCATCACCTACTTAGGTTCAAATCCTGGTTCTGCCACTTGCAAACTGTCTTTCGATTAAGTTTCTTTACATCTCTGAGCCTTTTTTTTTTTTTTTTCTCGTAGGAAAAAAAGGCCTCTTACGCTCACATCGTGTTAGCCTCCTGGTACAATGTCTAACACAGTATTTGCATAGTTAATAGATGCTGAAGCCGTTAGTCCTAGAATTCAGAAAACTACTAGTCAAAATGTTGTTCTTGGTACAGGACAGCTGACCTACAGCCACTGTTTTTTTGAGTTCCTACTATGTGCCAGGTACTCTGATAGATGCTTTCATGTATGTTATCTCATTTACAACGTTCAAGGTCTTTCACACAGTTCCTGGTTTACAATGGGACAAAATGAAGTTCAGGGAACGGATCACCTGCTCAGAAACTACTTAAAGACCACCTACCAGGGCTGACATTTGGACCCCAGTCCTCTAATGCCATGCTAGGGCCCCTCTCTCTCCAGTGTTCCCTCAGCCACATATGCCAGCAAAATTCAGAGTTCTGAATTTGAGATTTGTAAAATGAAGCTTTATCTAGGGCTCTGTAACTATGATTTACTTGGTAACTTATTTTATCAGTGAAAATTCTTTAGACCTAGATAAGAGAAACCCAAGTTGTAGTGGATTATGCAAAAAGAACTTATTGGCTCAAATAATGGAAAAGTTCAGGAGAAACTCTCTTGACCGTTGACTCCCAGCCGACAGATTCTCCGCGCTTCAGTTGTTGGCAAGATGTCAGCTAATAGCTTCACAGTGGAAATAAGGATCCTCTCTTTTCAACAGAAAAAGGTCCCAAAATTCAATCTTTTTAGGCAATTTGGGTCCCATGCCCATCCCCGAACCAATCAGTCTTCCAGGACCTCTGGCCAGAACCGAGCCACACACACTCCTGGATTTAGGAGGAGTGCTCGACAGTGTAAACTGGTTAGGCAGAGTGGGAGAGCCTCCCAAGGAAAGTGCCTAGAATTCGTGTGAGGGAACTAAGTTATGGGTGCCCTTCTGGAAAGAAACTGAGAATCAAGTCTCTCATCTACAAGCCGTGTGACTTTGAAGCAATTGAGTGTCTACTCAGAACTAGGGCTCTGGTGCCAGACAGAGTAGAAGACTTCTGCCTCTACCATGTTTCAGCTGTGTGACTTGGAGCAGGATACATCCCTTTATAACTCAGTTCCTTCCTCTGTAAAATGGCTCAGTTCATAGAATTTTGGAAAACTAAGTAGATTAAACCATATATATACTGTAGAAAAATAAATGTATATATTCTAGGAAAATGCTCAGCATGTAATAAGTGTTCATGAAACGTTAGAGGCAGGCTAACGTTTTTAAATGATTATGCCTAAATTTCCTGGAATTTAACATAGGACACGGTCGTCCTTGACTAACACATAGAATGAAAGTGAGAGCGTGCACACGACGTTCTACAGCCATGCCCTGATGGTGGCATCATGACTGCACTTGCAGGAATCAGACACCCTTCCCTCATGGCGCCCCCTTCAAGTAAAATTTTGTCCAACCTTATCTTCGAAATGCTGTTGCTGAAATCATACCATACTGGCCATTTTCTAGTGGGCCATTCCCTGGTGCACAACTTCACTGGTGAGTGAAAAAGGGGGGACCACGGCAAGTGTTGGGTAGATCACATCTCCCCTTTGCTCCAACTTTGCTGTCTTATTCGGAAGAAAATGCAAAATCCTTACCATGGCCTAAAGATCCTATATAATCTGCTCTCCTAACTTCTTTCTCTCCTCTGGCTTTGCCTCACATCCTCATCTTCTCTCATTGGCTTCATCCACACTGGCCTCCTTGCTCTTTTGGAAACGTGAACATGCGAGGTCTATCGCAGCCTCAGGGCCTCTGCACAGAATTTCAACTGTTCCTGACCCACTTTCTCACTTCGGTCAAGTTTCTGAGCAAATGTCACCTTGCATGGGAAGCTTTTTCCAATCCACCTGACATAAAATACACCCTTCCTGACACTCTAATCCACCTTATCCGTCCATAGCTTTGTTATAAATGCTCACCTTCCCTTGCTATTTAACATATTCAGTCATTCGTTCATTTATAACATTTCCCCTAACTCGAATAAAAGGTCCTTAAGGAAGGCCTGTTGCTGTTCATGGCTCCCTCCACGATGCCTCAGAGTCTGGCCATAGTACTAGAGATTCAATATGTATTTTCAGAATGAATAAATAAATAAGGGATATAAAAGTCCCTCCTGCAAAACTTGGAATATAATCAGTATTCAGTAAATGTTGGTTTAAAAATATATTTTCAGTTAACCCCTCAATGAGATTTAGTTGGTAGTTATTAAAACTTACTGGAGACCCTATCCAGCAATTGCACTCCTAGATATTTACCCAACGGATTTAAAAATTATGTCCATACAAAAACCTGCAAGTGAATATTTATAGCAACTTTATTCATAATCTTCAAAAACTGGAAGCAACTGGTATGGCTTTCAATAAATAGATGGTGGTACATCCATATGAGGGAATATTACCCAGCAATAAAAACAAGAGCTCTCAATCCACAAAAAAACATAGATGAATCTTAAATGCATATTGCTATGTGAAAGAAGGCAGTTTAAGAACGCACACTGGATTATTCCGATTATATGGTATCCTGGAAAAGGCAAAAATCTGGTAATAGTAAAAAAAAAAATCAGTGGCTGCCAAAGATTTGAGGGAAAGGGGAAGGAAGGCTGACTAGGTAAAGCACAGGTGATTTTTTTTTTTCTTTAGGTGGTGAAACAATTCTGTGTGATACTGTCATTGTGGATACATGATAATATGCATTTATCAAAATCCATTGAATCTTATAGCACAAAGAGTGAATTGTAATTTTTGCTAATTATTTAGAAACCATTTAGAAGGTCTGGAAATAATGGGATGGAAAGCAGAACGTCACAAAACAATCCAAATGTAATGCAAATGTACGAAAACCTCTCTAGAGGAGGTAGATGGGGGAGGGGCAGGCTGAAATAACTCTAGAGTGAGTGTAGGAAGCACTGTGTTCTAGCTGATAGAGTCTATTCCATAAAGGTATGGGTTAACTATTCTGATATTTGCTGTACGTGTGGCCTGGAATAGAACCATCAAGTAAAGCGATGGGGGATGATGAAAGCCAAGTGTATCACTGCTGGGATGGAAGTCTACAGATAAGCAAGGGGAGGAGGCTGGGGTGATCCATGTTGCCGTGACTTAGAATCGGAGATATCACTATGAACTCGTGTTGAGCTTAACATAGATACAGATGGTTACATATAAAAACGTGTACAGATATGTATGTACTGTAGATTTAGACACATATACATGTCCTTGCTGTTTCAGCTGAGAGGTTCTAGAAGTAATTATACTCCAGTAACAACGAGCACATTTAGCAGCGCCATCTTGGTTTCAAATACCATTCTCCAAGAAAAGGAACAAATGCTCCTTGAAGAAATGGCTGAAATGGCTGATTCTAGGGAGAGGACAAGATGATCCCAGAAACTCTTACAATGCCAGAAAATAAGGACTTCAAACACAGAGCAAAACAAAACCTCACAAGGATGAGGGTATGTCAAAGGGACACAGGAACCAACTGAAAAAAACTCCCAGTGGCCAAAGCTGGAACAATTTAAGCAACAAAATAAATAGTGTAGTATTGGATTATAACCTTAAATACAAAATAAATATGCATCAGCTCTACTGATGTAAATAAAGAACTGAACAAACAAATAAATGAGGGAGAATAGGCAAATCTCCCATGCAGAAGAATTCCAAGTCATGTTAGACTTTGCCCTCTCAGGACTGTGGAGCGTAACTCCCAGATCCTTGAGTGTGGCTGCGCGCCATAGAGAAACCTGGCGAATACAACCTCAGCCCGGTGATCCACAGTCAACAACCTCAGTGATGAGTCGTGTTAAAAACATGTACCTTTGGCACGATGTGATAGCATCGAAATAGCACTTCTCCTCTGTGGTGTTCCTCTCTCAAATCCATAACCCCAGCCTAATCATGAGAAAAACTTCACACCGATCCCAGGAGAGGGATCATCTACAAAATACCGGCCAGTACTCTGCAAATTGTCAATGTCATCAATAGCAAGCATAGTCTGAGAAGCTGTTACAGGCCAAGAAGAGCCTAAGGAGATTTGATGAGTAAATGTGATGTGGTAGCCTGGATGGGATCCGGGAACAGAAAAGGGCATTAGGTCAAAACTAAGGAAATCTGAATCAAGTATAGGCTCTAGTTAATAATAATATTGTTAACAATAGTTAAAAATAATATCAACATTGGTTCGTGAATTAAAACAAATACTAATATAAGGTGTTAATAAGAGGGAAAATGGGTTCAGGGCATGTGAGAACTCTGTACTATATTAGCAATTTCTCTGTCAATCTAAAAGTGTTCTAAAAAATAAAATTTATGCATATAAGAAAAAGTTACTGAAGATAGGCCTTGGGTAAAGAGCACGTAGATTAAGGATGTAGTGAATAGACAAAATTGCTGAAGGGATTCAGGTAGTCAGGGTGCCCACCTTTGGCATGGACTAGTTCATGGTCTTCTCTACCGCCGTGCCTGCAACACAGGTGTTATCAGATGTGTGCGTTTACCAGGACCCATGCTGGGAGGGGAGGACTCAGTGGTGAACGAGGAAGAGGCACGTCCACTGTCGTCAGGGACCCAAATGAGTAGGGAACATGAACATGACTAAAACAATCAAAATTCCCGTGGTAGTGTTACAGACGAGAAGCACACAGAGCCACTAGAACACAAAAAGGAGCATCGGAGTCCATCAGAGAAGCTAAGAAATGTGTCCCCGATCCAGTATTAAAATCACAGGGGCAAAAAAATAAAAATAAAAAAATTAAATCTCGGGGGCACTCTGAGAGGGTGGGAAATACTGGAGGCATTCATCTTACAAGACGTAACTATTGGAGATTTCTCCACTTCATTTTGTCTGCGGCAGTCAGTCTGAACAGACCGACTGTTGTGCCAACAACTGCCATTTTGTTTAGTTTTGGGTAACTGTCATTTTGTTGTAGACAACTCCTTGTTTGAAGTGGGGAACTTGGTGAGGAAGAATTAAAAAGATTTTAAGACTACCTGACAGGATCGCTTCATAACAACAAACGGAGCCATGCAGAATGCTTGACGTGTGAGACATTACTTCCTCAGGGTTTGGGGTTTTTATGTTGTTTTTTGTTTTCCTACTGGGCACCGCCCCATCCTAATGATCCCCCCCATAGACAAGAAATAATTGCTTGTTTCTCGAGGCATAAAAAGAAGGAATATCCTAAGCGTGCTTTCCTCATATTTGGTATGAATATGACTAATGTCTATTCTAATCCTTGAGGCATCCTTAAAAAGAGCCAGCATATGAATTAAAAAAAAAAAAAAGGCTTTAACCTTTTTCCTTTGCTCATTATGTAAATTCTGTTGTTCAGCTTCCTTTTTTTCCCTCTGGTTTCAATGCTTACTCCCTTCCCCTCCCCTTGATTTTCCTGAATGAGTTTTTTCTCTTTTGTCTTTTTCTGGGGTAGATGTTATTGTGCACGTTCTTTTGGGGTGGAGAGGTATATATTAAGACCATTAATATGTTTACCTTTTTACCTACTTAGAATATGGTGAAAGACAAGGACAATAAGATGAGTCAGGGCTGCTTTCCGAATAACATGGAGCTCACAGTAACGGCAAAGTCTTCTCTGAGCATTAAGTGGTAATCTGGCTGCATTGTGAGAGTAAGTAGAGTATTCAGCATTCTAATCTTTTATATGTAACAACAGCCCAAGTAAATTAATTATAACTTGAGAAATCAACGGGAGCGGTAACACATAGGCACCATTTTCCTCCAGGCGGGATGAAACTGTGTTAGCATAGAAATAGAATCATCCTCAGACTCACTGCTAACCTTTGCCCTCATTTTCATTCCTGGTTTTATGCAGGAGTAACTAAGCAGGTTAATGTCACAGAACTGACTGTGATTATTTTTAGTTTCAACAACAGTGTCTGCCCAAGATAAATGCGTGTGCGAGATAGATTTCACCCCAGAGAACAGTTCCTCTTTCCTTTTGCGTGCCATTTTCCCTTTCCTGCCCCTCAAATGGGTTCTGAACGTATAGATTACATTATCACATTAAATGAGGATGCGTAAACTTCAAAGGGTTCCGATTAAGATGTACCTGGACTTTAAGATTCCAGCTTGAAAGCGAGCTCACATTAACTGACCTATGAAGCCATGACGGAGATGCCTAATGTCATTGTCAAATTCCTTTGAGTAGTTTTAAAATGAGACAAACCAAATTTGGGACTTCAGGGAGTTTGAGTTATCCTCTAAACTAATGCCGCAAAGGAAGGGAAAAGAACAATTTAAAATCTTTCTAAAATCATGTATTATAAAAGTACATTTATATCAATGTATCCACAGCCAACCTCGTATCTAGTTGTGTCCATTTCATTGTTAAATAAGAAAAATATGTGTAAACCACAGTTTTGGGCACCTGGAAACAACGCTATGTATAAATTATTGTTATTTTTATTTATTGCTTTATTCCTTCATTCATTCATTCAACAAACATGTTTTGGGCTTCTGCTCTAGCGAGGCACTATGCAATCAGGTGAGTTCATGAGAATCACATTAGCTGCCAGGCTCTGAGCTGAAGTAAACATGTGTCATTTCTGGGCCGAGGGTTGTGGTTGCCCGTACAAGACTCTCCAGAGCTCTCCTCCCTGGCTGGGGTGACTGAGAGAGCCTCCTGTCTCCCATGGCTGAGTTACAACATCGAGGAGACTGTCAGTCCTGCTGGCTGAGTATGGCCCTCACTAACCCGCAGCAGACATGCAGGACGAGTGAAGAACCTTTGTTGTGTTAACCATGGGATTTCGAGACTGAGATCGATTTATTATCGTAGCATAGCCTAGTTTATCTTGACTAAGAGATAGCTGCAGAACTAGTACTCACGATGATGAAATACTACTTCTCATTCACACTTTAGAGGTGAGGAAACGAAGGCTCAGGAGGTCAAATAACTTACTCAGGTTGACACAGTTGATAAGAAGCAATGAAACACCTTGAACCAAAGCCTCGTGTCCACGAATACATGCTAAGTACCATAACCAGGGGCTACACAGAAGAATGAAGATCTTGTACAGTATCAGGAAGATGGTTACTGATTTATTCATGTAGCTCGAACTTGTTCAGTACTCATAAAACAGATACATGCTTATAACAATACAACCCAACATGGGTTCTACAAAATTCTGGATCCTCAAGATATTAATAAGACTTGTTCTGTGGTCAAATAATTTTGTGAAACACTCTATACAATTTAACTTCACCTGTCTCCCAGCTGCCACCACCATCTTTATAGTGACCGCTGCGAACACCTGGCCTACCAGCATTCCCAGCTCTCTTGCCAAGTACTGGGCTCCAGCAAGGCCTCTATCACTCCTGCTTCTGTGGAGCAAAGACATAGTTGATAGATGTGTCAGCGGGACGTACAGGCGCCTGCTGGAATGTGCTCCTGCTGCTTGACAACTGCGCCGCGGGTGAGCCTGAAGCCGCCCCCAGAGTGCAGAGCAGCAGGTGGTACTCTGCGGTGGGCCATGCACTCGGTATGGAGGAGAGGCGCCTGGGGGATGGATACATGAGGACTTCTGGGCAGTACAAATGGGTTTCTTGGTTGGCCAATGAGCTGGAAGAAGCAAGACTGAAGGATTAGTGACGAGAAGGTCTGAGATAGAGCTGTGTAAAAGGTCCTATGGAAATGGGCACAAATGAGCCAGCTTTGATAGCTTTGGAGATCAAAGGAGAACATGTTTTCATAAGATCAGAGTAGAGGAAACTATGGTAAGACTTCCCTTGCTCCCCACTACCCTCCAGTTGCCCACCACTAGAGCCCTTAGTAGTTCCCTGTTCCTTTCTGACCTTAACACAGGACTAATCGACGCTAATTTGAAAGGCCAGTTTATCATGTATCATAAAGTTAATGCATCATCTGCCAAAATGGCATTGCTCTTTTAGTAAAGGCCTTCAGAAGTCTAATGTTAATAAATGGGTATTGGGTGATCTCCACTATAGCCGCAAAATAGTCAAAAAAAAAAAAAAAACAAAAACCCCAAGCAAGAGAGGCTTTTGGTGCTTCTTATATGAGATTCATCAACTTTGCTTAAGGAAGATCAATTCTTTGGTGGTATCAGTATCTCCCCTGAATATACTCATTCTCCTCAATGTATAGGATCCAATGTAGGGATTTACTGAGGAGTTTAAGATAGCACAGGTCCATGCAAGAGGACAGCAGAACTATACTCTTTGGTGGGAGAAGGAAGGGGAAGGGTAGAGGTGCTATTACTAGCATTTCCTGAATCATTAGTTTTTCTGGGAAGTAAGCATTCCCCAAAATATGACAGTAATTCTGTATATAAAGTGGTGAAGTCCCCTCAGATGACCGGGACTTGAATCTTGGCAGTGTTACTTATATTTAACTCTTTCCCCAGAGTTAAAATATTAATTCTATTCTCTCATCTGCAAATCCGTTGTAATAAATAACATGCACTCTGCACATATCAAGTTATCATGAATTTTAATAAGATTATTGTACTTCCATTATTTGTATAATCTTGGGCAAGTAACTTAAATTGTCTGGGTCCCATTTTCCCTGGGCCAATTCTATGTTAGAGGCTTAGTTTAGGTAATCACCAAGAAACTTCTAGCTCTGGTGTTATAGATCCATGCATATGAAAGCATGAATTGGAAAGTGTTAGAGAAATATAAATTTGATTACCCTTATGATTTGTATTTGTATTAGTATTACTATTTTGAATGCAGTAGTCCTCGGGAACCAGTTTTCTCTATGAAAAGAAAAAGCATGGTCCCTGATACACTCCACATGGGACTACCGTCAGCGGAAAGATTTGTCTCTGTAAAGGCCATTGGTAAGAAACATCGAGCCCTTTGCTCCTCCAACTCCAAATTGATGCCGTCCTGCTCTAACCACCAGAAGGGAGACATCATCTGTTTCATGTTCTGATTTACACACAGGAGCTTCTCACGGCAGTTTTGAAATTAATGAACCCACAGCCTCCAGAAGTCAGAAGCAGCAGAATCATCAATTTCTCATCGATTTCAAGGAGGAGGAAGGAAGGCTCTGCCCTCTTAACTCCTCTCCTCTACTGTCCTTGGAGGATGGATGCAGTCCTATGAAGGAAACCTGGTTTCCAAAGGCTCATAAAAATGCTCTTGGAAGTCACTGCACCTTATCCTTCCTTAACAATGATGATAAACCCCTTATTAAGGCTTGACTGTGTGCTCAGCACTGAGCTCTGTTCTTCATCCATATTTTCATATTTCATCCTCACAACAGCTCCATGAAGTAAATGTCACTCTTACTCCAGGAACACTGAGACTTAGGAAATATAAATAACTGAGCAGTCAGTATAATGGGAATTTTAACCTACGTCTGTTTGAGCCCAAAGTCTGAATTCAAAGCAAGTAATTCTTACATTTCTTGGTTTCAGGATGGCTTTACATTTTTGAAAATTTATTAAGGACTTCCAAAAGCTTTTGTTTGTGTGTGTCATAGCTATCGATATTTGTTGCATTAGAAATTTGCACAGTGAAAAATTTAAAACACAAGAATACACGAGCAAACACTCCATTAGCCCTTAGGGCGATGATGTCCTCACATTGTTTAGCCTGTGGAAGACTCCACTGTACACTCAAAAGAGAATGAGACTAAATGAGACAAGTAACATCTTAGTATAATGTGAAAATAATTTTGAGTGTGTGGACCCCCTGAAGGAATTAAGAAACTTAGAGGTCCCAAAATGGTACTCAGGGAACTACGTCAACTTTCCTGTTCTCCACTCTAGGCTAACATGCCTTGCAAGTGCAATGTGATGCCCAGACAGACGTAGCTTCTACAAATCGGACAGAGGTCTCCACTTATCAATCACCCTTATCTCCATAGTGAGGAATTCAACCCCTCTGTCCCTTTTGAATATGCGACTTACTGTTTGAAGAGAAAAAAATAAAGACTAATTAGTAAAGTTCTATACAAAGGAAAGGTTGTTAGTGTTATTCCTGATTTCTGGGTAACTTTTTCTCGCTCCCTCTTTACTTAGAGTCCTGAAATCCAAGTGTTATCTGATAACTTTTCACCATCACATTTCATCCAAAGAGATGCTGTTGGAAGCAGTTCATTTCTACCTACAAGAAATATTTTTCCAGTGCCTACTCTGTTTGTTTATAGTAAGGAACGTAACCCAGTCCTCGTGCTCAAGAAACATAGAGTCTGATGAGGAAGGATAGACAAATCCAAAGGTAATTTATAAAAACAATGTGATAAGCTAAGAATACAGGAGTATAAAGTAGCAACACCTAATTCATCTTCTAGAGATCAGAGAAGATTAAGAAATACAGTAGTAATTTTACTGCTGTGTTTCAAAGGGCCCATTTTTAAATTTAACTCCATTATCCCAACTTGATGTCACTTTCAACATTGACTTCTGGTTTTCTCCCCTCTATTTAAATGTTGAAGATTTTCTCTTTTTATATTCAGACACATCGCTTTGCATTTTCAAAGTCAAGTCTCATTGTTATTCCTTCTCTGGGTCCTTTTGTATCATTTTTTCTGATATCCCTGGTATTCATAATATCTCCCAAATGAGTACCATCTGTGAATTTCATCAGTGTGCTGTCTGTTCCCTATTCTGGCTTGTGAATGAAGATATTAAATAAGAACAGACATTGTAGGGCAGCTGCTTCCTGCAGCCCCCACCAGGAGTCCTCTCAACGTTTATGACACCTTCTCACTGACATTCATTACATTTTGTTGATGGTCCTTCAGGTAGCTCGAATCCCAAGTTAGACGGATACTGTTCAAGTGAATATAAAGTTTTCTGATTAAAATTTGAGGGAAGATGTGGCATACTTTCTGCTAAATTCTGAATTCTGGGAAGCAGTTACCTAACTTCCTCCCCTGTCTACCTCTGGCCCAAAATGAGCCCAGTATTTTCTGACAAAGTAGTCTCCACATGCAGATTTTTCAGTTTATGTCAGTGTGCGGGATGATAAAATGGAAATGTGTCCTGTTTTAATGTGAGGCAAGAAGCTTTGATGTGGAACGTGCAAGAGAATGATCAAAAATCAGTGAAATCTTAACCCAGTACCCCAAGTTGGGTATCAAGTGTTGGGTTATAGGAGATTAGAGAGGGATTTTTAGAGTCAGTTGGTATACTGTTAAGTCCCATCCATTCACTAAGGTGTAAGAAGGGTATTTCCCCCTTTACCTCAAGCCAACAGAGAGAGAGTTTAAGATGGTTCAGAGAGTTCGATAACTATGCTCTGAGTTTGGGGGATATTGCATACTGGGATCTCTCACCCACAGCAACATCTGAAGGCAAGAAGGAACGAGACTGGTAGGCAACCCGCTCTCCTACAATTAATCTGCGTAAAAAACATGGGACCATGTACGTTATATGCATAAGAGAAATCCACTTGGGCTCATTGCTGTCTTGTCTAAAACTGGCAAGTAGAAATTTTGCAGAAAGAAACTAAAGGGACGACTCCATTTCTACTGATGATAAATGAGTGTAAGCATTCAACTAGAACTGCATGAACATCTAAGTCAGTGGGACTACTGGGTGGGAATGGTGTAACTTGGAAAAGCTCATGTGTATCAGTTAGCTTTTGCTGCATAAGAAAAGACCCCAAAATTTAGTGGCTTAAAACAACCATTTACTTAGCTCATGATTCTTTTGGTTACCAGTTTAGGTGGAGGCTCAGCTAGACAGTCTTCCTAATTTAGGCTGATTCACTCAAGTGTCTGTGGCTAGATGCGGGTCGGTTGGGGGCTTACTAATCTAATGTAGCCTCCACTGAGACAGCTAATCTTTGCTCCACCTGGTCTTTCATCCTCTAGAAGGCTGTTTTAGTGGCATCAAAGCAGGTTTCCAAAAGAGAGTGCAGGACTGCTTAAGGTCTAGGCTTGTAACTGGTATATCTTTAATTCTTTCAGATTCTTTTGGTCGTGGCAAGTGACAAGGCCAACCCAGATTTAATGGGTAGAGAAATTACCTCCGGCTCTGGCCAGAAGAGTGAAGTCCTTCCCTTCATCTTCCTGTGTGTCACACAAACGTGAACTTGGAAGTGCAAGTCATCTAATGACCAGGAGGTTATAAGCATGCTGAGAAAGGCCTCATCCTAAGGGTAAAGAGAGGGAAGATGGGGGAAAAGAAAGGATCCTTAATGACATCACTGAGCTACCAACATGCCCTTTCCTGCCTACTCCTGTATTTTTATTGCATTTTAAGACAAATAAACCCCTTTCCTGTTTAGGATACTGTTTGTTGACGTTTCTGTGACTTTCAGGCAAACACATTCCTGACTGATACAATAACAAAGTTTTATATAAGATGAGCTAAACTGAGCTGCACAACTAAAGAGGGATCAAATTAAGGGAAGAGTCATAAAAAATGGATTAAGAGTTATGTGAGAAAATATCAAAGCAACTAGAAATTTCCTGGTCAGAGACAAAAATACAGAACTTGGAGAGAGTTTAGCAAAATTGCATGAATGGTTAAAATGTAAAAGATTATGAATAAGCTAGTCTTTTTTTTATAGAAGGAACAAAACAGAAACCAAGATCACTCTGTAAGATAGTTAGATCTGTGAATTCATCTTTGAGAGCAATGTAAACACTAGAATTCTGTTTAAGCATGGCTTTAGATCTCTTTTTCTAGACATCTTTGGGAATGGAAAATGTTTTTTATCTAGGATTAGATACAATTTTATCCCAAAGAAAAATAAATTAGGTAACCCCATTTTGGTGTTTTCATCCCTATATTTCTTAAATTTTTTGTTATACATGTAAGAAGTGGATAAATGTATAAAGCAAATCTGATTCCTCCCAGTAACTTGAGGTAGGCTTTTGAGAAGCAAAAGGCTATGCCCTAGAATGCTGTCTTGATAATTTATGCTTCTATTTTTCTCTGAGTCAGAACCTTGACTTCCTGACTCTCCATGTCTCACATTCAGTTTTGTTCAATAAAAGAAACTTTTTCTCCCAGATTTCATGGTGTTTTGATACCCATCCTTCATAATAGAAAAGTGGTTTATTTTACAACAAATAGTTGTGGAGCTTATAATTGTCATTTTAAGTCTCATTTAAACTTTGTTGTGCCAGACATCCATCATTTGCTTGAAGTTATCGTCACCATTTTCTTCATTTGCTCCAATTTCCATGTATCACCTAAGAGCTACCATAAGTTTAGAGTTGAAACTTCCAATAAAGACCATGCAGTTTTAGCTACTACAAGTAGTGTATTCATAACATAAGTGATTGTTTCAGTCCTTAGGATATTTTCTTCTTGTGTAACTTGTGGCATACCCAGAAATAAGTCTCAGTGAGATAGAATTCTATGTGGGGCCCATTTATCCTGCCTTATCCCAACTTGGCCACAAAAACCAGGACTATAACAGTTCTGTAACGTCCGCAGAGATCAGTTACCTGCCTGAAAGGTTTACAAAGACAACAGCAGAATTTGAGAATGTCTGAAATCTATAAGATAAAAAATGATGTATGTCTTGAAACATATTCCTTTATTCAAAATTGATGAATAAGATACTCTGGGTTCTGACAGCAAAATAGAATTTCTCCTTAATAAGGAACTAGAAGATCTGTGGGAATGTTTCAATACCCCTTTGGATTTTTCTTGCAATCTGTTCCGTGCCATTCCTATCAGTTGATACCTTCAGAGAAATGTCTATAGCTTGCTGTAGGACCCTAATTACTAAGCATGACTTATCTCTAGTCTTTGATAATCACTTTTCTCATAGGATGGTCTCCAAATACTAAGTCATTATCAATAAATTTTTATGGAGGGCTTGGCTTCCCATATTTCTTAAACACTCAAGAAAATGCCGGCTGGTGCCAGGGGTAGATTTACTGTAAAGCTAATGAAGTGAAGCTTCAGAACACTTCAATTGCACAGCCCCTTCCAGGGCTCTGGGAGAGCCCCTGTAACTGTCTAACATTTGCATGACTAAGATAGTGCAACCACAATTGCTTAAGGCCACTCCAAGCTCCACTTTGCCGTACTTCCCTTCAAGACAGGTAGTGTGGATGCCGCCGCAGGTATTTGGAGATCCAAGTAAGGGAGATTGAGTTGTTTATACATTAATTTGTGTTTAGTGGGATATATTTATGTGGCTCACGGTCTCTGCCGTAAATAATTAAAATGTTTCTGGCCTTCCTGAAGATGAAATGGCTTCCAGGCGCCCTCCTGCCCTTCAGGACTCCAATTCACTGAACTTCACTACAGCAGGGGGCAGGGCCGGAGGGCATGTCACAATCAGGCAGGAAGCACGTGGGGCCGGAGGAGACACAGGGTTTGAAACAGGTACAGGCAGAAGTTGGTCTGTGGAAAATCTTTCAGCCAGCAAACATGTAAAATTGAAAATGGAGGCGTTCTTTCTCACTGGTGTCTGGGCGGAACCAAAATCCTCTCCTGTAAG
This sequence comes from Ursus arctos, assembly GCF_023065955.2. Classification (NCBI taxonomy): domain Eukaryota; kingdom Metazoa; phylum Chordata; class Mammalia; order Carnivora; family Ursidae; genus Ursus; species Ursus arctos. Next base: position 16,607,236 of record NW_026622886.1, on the reverse strand, counting down.
GAAGATATTCATAATACGGTATATGCAGTTACAAATGTACCAAACATTCACTTTTTTGAAGGTAATAGTGAGAAATAGAATTTATCAGCATTCCTGCGTTCGTAGGGCCCAAAACTGTATCGGTATTACAGATAGTAAGTACATCTGTAATGCTTACCTGTAAAAGAAACTTGACAAAATTGCTCAAATTTGTGAAATGTTACCAGTAACTGGTGTTAAAGGTAAAAGAAATTATTCTAAATTATTGATAATAAAAAATATTAATAATGCTAGAAAACTAATTATTTTCTATTTTCTCTAGGAAGGATTATATGTCAAAATTATTGTCATATGAAGAAGACATCGGAGAATATGCAGCCACAAGTAATATAGAGATATGTCAGGCAGCTAATTAATAAAAAACATTGTTATTATTGCAATGTTTGTGGTATTTGGCAGCTGTCAAAAGCTTATCATTTATTACGATTTCTATTCTTGTTCTAAAATATTTATTCTAATAACTAAGTTGTCATTTATATTTTTGTGTTCTTTTTCTTAAAGTGGGCTCCCAAAATTGTAAAAGTTTCAGGTTTCCCAAAATTTAAATTCATATCTGACAGAGTGTCTCCCTCTCTTTGTGTGTATGTCTCTCTTTCACACACACACACACACACACACACACACACACACACACACACAGAGAGAGAGAGTTTAGTGAATTTGACCTGCATTTATGTTCTTTATGATACTGCTTTTTATTTGTTAACCTAGACTTCTTGATGTTGCAGAAGAGAAAGATAGCTTGAAGCTCGCTCTTTCCTCGGGAATAGTCACTTATTGGGGTGGGGATAGGTCTGAGCTGATAAAAGACTTTCCCGTTGGGCTAGTCCATGAGCTTTCTTTTCTACCAAGTGGTCAGGATGTTGAACTGTGTCACACGCATGATCGTGTTGGTGACCTTTGCAGCAATCCCTTCTTGTATATGGACAGCTTCATCATCTTCTTCTTCTTCCCTCTCCCCTCTCCCTTTTTCCCTCCCCCCACACTTCCTCCTCTTCCTTTGACAAGCCCTATACATTTAGATTTCATTGTGCCCCAAAGAAAGAGATAAGGAAAATAAACGCACCAAGAAGAGTACTTTCAGCCACTAAAAGGCCAACCTGCATTCCAGGTAGGGCTGTTCTTTTGTGTTATCAGAGGATGGCACAGGGCAAATAGCGGATATGGAGCCCCTGATTTAGACTAGGAGAATGTCGAGGCCAAATTGCAGGTAGTTGGCTAGGGTTGGAGGAACTTCTTTTACAAGGGAGGCATTCAGATAAACATATTTCCAAAAAGCCTAAGAACAGAGCCAGGAAGTTTGGAGACCTATCTGAAGTCTGAAGAAGAGGTTGGAAGTCAAGTGACTGGGGTGTGGAGCATGAGTCTGCTGGAAACACTCAGAGACAGGTTCAGTATAGGTCCTAGATCAAAACCGAATTGGAGAAAGTATCAGAGATACAAAACTAAAGTCGGGGGTAGTAACCCGTGAATGGCATCCAGGCCAAAGCCAGCAGCCAGCACCCCAACTGCTCCAAACCCAGTGTTCCTTCCTTTGAAGGACTGGACCTGGCTACTGCTGAGCTCTGACAGAGATAAGGGGCTTCACCTTCTGAGGAGTCGCATGGACTCCGAGAGACAGATTAGCTGCGGAGTTCATGAACTCCTCACAGAGCAATGACTCCAATTTCAAAGAGGCACAAGTATGAGTCTGGGTGCCACATTTGAAAGGAGGCAAAAGACTCGAGGTTTCAATTTGCAGTCCCTCCCATGACAAAGTCCTTCAACCCAATGATTCTCTCCACTAAACTAAAGGCAACATCTTCTCTTCACCTTGCAAGTTGTTGTTAAAATCATTCCTTGATGTTAGTGAGGTGAATTTTTATGAAATAACTTATTGTATTAATAGTGTTAGCCTGCTTTAGAGGTTTTTATATTCTTTTTTTTTTTTTTCATTAAAGGAATGTGGCATGCACCCTAGACTTTACAGTTGCTATTATTAGGAAGAATAGCGGCATCATTTAATTTTACTTTCACAGTTTATTATGTTTGTCCAGCTGAGTGCTATTATGCCCCAGAATAATGGAGGATATTCATAACTCTCTCCAATCTCAAAATAAACCAAAGACTTAAAGTTTTCCCCAGGTACCTCTAGCCTTGAATTCAAATAGTATTCCTCCTTGCGCATTCCTCCATTTTGTTCTGTCAGACCTTCCAACTTTAAATACTGCTTCAAACCCCTGAGGGTTTTATAAGCTCAACCCCAGGCTGCATTTAAGCAGACTTCACTCATAATTAGTTAGTTGAATGTGTTTAACTATTACTCATTGTCCAAATAAATGCAAAATAAAGTACCTCTACTTAAGTGTACAAAATAGCCATCTACAAAATCGTAAGCAATAAAGTTATATAGTTGGTTTGCTCCATTTCTTTGGCTAAGATAAAAATAGAATGTTAGCTTCTTAATAACATTTTCTTATACTAAAGGAAGATATAGCACTTTTGATTGCCTATCAACTTTAATATTTGCTGATATGGGAAAGCACTAGTCTCTGCTAAATACGGAGAAGCCTTAACCTACTTTATTTGATTTTAACATCTTGCATTTTAAAATGCAGGATCACAGACTGTAGATTTTTATCATCTTCCCTTAGCCTTCTCTACAATAAAGGGAACACAGGGATTCTCTGGAAGGAGAAAAGATGCAGGACTCTTGAGGCCAATTTGATAGAAAGGATTACTTTAAATAAATTCTGAAGGGAGACACATGGTGACTTGTGCAGGGATAGACATGGAATTATCCGTGCCTCTCATTGCTTGCCTGTCAGATCCTGAGGGGCATGATGGGATTAATGGGAGAGAAGGTTGCGTTTGTCTTGTGGGGAAGAGCCTACTTCTATGTGTCAAATTTGGTGGCTGTTGATCGAGTATTCAACAGACATGGGTATCTGAGCAGACTGACCAAATCTAGACAAGAGAAGAGAAGGACAATGACATTGCTTTCAACAGACACAGCTGGGTGACGAGATGAAACAGGAAATGGTTTTGTAGCTATCAGTAACTTGAACAAGAGATTGCATAAGAAAACTCAACAGCAGATAATTCTGAGAGGAAGAGAGCTGTGGGAGGAAGGAGGTGTCTGGAGCAAGTATTGAGCATACGTGATCCTCAGGGTGTTACATAAATAGGTACCTGAGGGTGGGAGTTGATTAAGAAAGGAGTTGGAGTCCCTGCAATGATGCATGGTGGAAGAGCCAGAGAAATGTGGTTGAATAACAGATGTTACCTATTTCTATTACCCATCATAGCATGAAATGGGAGAACATGGTCCCAGAATTTTGGAAGAAATAATGGAATTTCAAACGCTGCTTCCATATAATTTGCAGAATCTGAAATACTGAGCATTAATCTGTTACTCTACTGTTAGAGTCTTTACATTTCTTCTGGTGTGCGTCTGAATGCTGATGGCATTCAAATGAAAATGTTATGGCCACTTGTCTCGGTTTGAGTTTTCCCCAAAACAGATCCCAGGATAAGGACCTCAGAGCATGTAACTCTTCAACCTCCTTCACTTAGATTAAATATCGCGAATGGATTGTTGGAGAAGTATATAGTGCAATAGTTATGGGCAAAAGCTCTTAAGCCAAACTACTAGGTTTGTAGTCTGAAGACATTTACTAATCATGTGGCCTTTAAGTAGTTACTTTTCTATGCCTTGATTCTCTTATCAAAAAAATATGTTGAAGCTACTAGGATCTAACTCCTAGAGTTGTTACAAATATAAAGTCAATTAATACAAATACTGTGATTAGAATAGGGCCAGATGAATCATTGAATACTACATCAAAAACTAATGATGTACTGTATGTTGGCTAACTGAACATAATAAATAAAGTAATTAATTAACTTAATTAAATTAAATAAAAGAATATGGCAAGATGCATGACAAGTACCCAATAAGCATTAACTCTCTTAATCATAGATTTCTTTTCACACAGCTTCAAAAATCCTTCTCAAAACAGTGTTTCCGGCAGCCACTGTCAATTAATCAGGGTTGACGCAGAGATGAAACCAATTTGTCTAGTCTCTGTCTTCCATAAAGTAAGAAGATGGCTCTATGTCCATATAAAGACTTGTGAAGTCGTAGAATCTCAGAGGAGAAAGGGACCATAAATATCAGCCACTCCAACGTCTAAACCACTCTGGAAACGTCTTCTATAATGGACCCTAGCACACAGGCATCTGAGCCTCTGCTGGCTATTCAGTGCTCATTAAATCATTCAATTTCAATTTTTAGACATTGTCTTAGCTCAGGGTGCCACAACAAAATACCATGATGCTTGGCTTCAACAACAGAAATTTGTTTTCTCATAGTTCTGGAAGCTGGGAAGTCCAAGATCAAGATGCTGGCCTATTCAGTTCCTGGTGAGAGCTCTCTTCCTAGGGAGCACACAGCTGCTTTCTCACTGTCTTCACGTGACCTTCTCTGGTGTACGCACAGGGAGAGAAAGGATTTCCCTCTTCTTCTTTAAAAGCCATCAGTTCTACAGGATCACCCCTATGATCTCATTTAGCCTTAATTACCCCTAAAAGCCTTATCTCCAAATACAGTCACACTGGGGGGTTAGGTCTTCAACGTATGAACTGGGGGTAGGAGAGCACAACTTGGTCCCTAGCAAACATTGTTATTTTTATTGAAGTAAATTTGGCCTCACTATAAGTCACAATTTTGTTACCAAGAGCAACAGAGACGAGATCTCTTTCTATAAGACAGATTTCTAAGAATTTAAAACATTGGAAGTGTCCTTCCTAGTTCTCAACTTTAGGCTTAATATCCCCATTTATTTTAATGATTTTTCATCCAGATTTCTCACCATCCCATGAGCACTACTCTATCCTTAGTTAATTTCTAGATTTAGAAAGGGTGTCTAAAATTGAAAACAATGTTCCAAATGTGATCTGATCAATACAAAATGCCCAGGAATTAGTATCTTTTCTGTTCTTGTAACCCTTCCTGCTTCCATACAAACTGAGATTGTGTTCACTGTGTCAGTCACTGGATTGCAGTTTATGGGCAAGTAGCTTACTCCTTGGTATTTTAGGTACTCGGGAAACATTGTTTGAACTGAACTGGAGCCCACTCTGATGGAGTTCTTTGTTACACTGAGTCTTATATTTTTCTGAATCATCTTCAGTCTAAAGAGTTAATAGAATACTGGAAACTGGACCATTCTGGAATTCTGATATTTTTGCATTTAGGATAGTAGTAGAGATCTGGGCCAGCATGTACAAAAATTGCAATGGACCAACAAAGAGAATGCCTGCACTGAAGAAAAACAGAATTTTTTCCATCTCTTTCCACAATAGCATGGACATAGAGAGTGAACAGGGGGCCATGCGTCTGTTATGTGTCTTTAGTAATTGCTTTAACAAGTGACTTGCCATTTAAGCAATAAAGGACATTTACTAAGGGTTTAACATATGTCAGCTACTGTGCCAGGCACTTTCACATTATCTCGTTAATCCCGTCAACAGCCCTGTGAGGTAGGTCTTATTAGCCTCACTTTACAGAAAGTTATGGAGCTGGCCTGAGTTTACATGCTCAAGATCATTCTTGCTTTGGCTGCCAAATCCCAAGTGCCACCACACCTGAGCTAGTGAAACTGGGAGGTGCCAGGGGATACTGGAAACCACTGCTACTATATGTCATGTCTCCCTGGGACATTAATATTCCTGATGACAGGTATATTAATTTACGAGGGCTGCCGTAACAAGTAGCACAGACTGTGCGCGAAGCACTCGGAATAGTGCCCGGAACGTGCTAAGTCCTGAGTGTGTTATCCATCGTTACGTGATGGGATGGAGAAAGTAAAAATGCAAAATGCCCTTAATTGTAACATTAAAACATACCATAGAATTTTTTCACTCACAGAAGGCTCTTTCAAGAACAAATATCCATTGATGTTTCAATCCTCTTCTAATGGGACAGAGTCGAAGAAAATGTCCGAGAAGCAACTTCTGCAACCATCAACCATGCACTTCTTTTTTGTGCTGGACTGACTTTTTTTTTAGGATTTATTTATTTATTTATTTATTTGAGAGAGAGAGCAAGCACAAGTGGGAGGGGCAGGGAGAAGGAGAGAGAATCTCAAGCAGACCCCGTGCTGAGCCCGGAGCCCAACGTGGGGCTCGATCTCATAACCTTGAGATCACAACCTGAGCCAAAACCAAGGGTAGATGCTTAACCATCTGCACCTCTCAGGTGCCCCCATGCTGGGCTGACTTCCAAGATGTCTCTCAATGATCCCTACCAACTGATATTCATGCCCAGTGAAATTCCCTCCCTGTGAAGGGAGGCTGGACCAAGTGACTCACTTCTAATGAATAAAATATGGCAAAAGTGTTGGAATGGCACTTCCAAAATTAGATTATAAAAATCTGTGACTTTTGTCTTGCTATCTCTTGTCTCTTCTCTCTTCTCTCTCTCTCCCTGGCTCTTTCTTGCCTGATTGCTCTGATGGGACAAGTTGCCATGTTTTGAGTTGCCCTGTGAATGGGCCCATTTAACAAGGAACTTGTTGGCACCCCAGTTGGCACCTCATCTGCAGCTTGCGAGGTACCCTGCAGCAGAAGATCCAGGTGAGCTGTGCCCATACTCCTGACCTATTGAAGCTATGAGAAAATAAATATCGTTGATTCAAGCCACTAACTTTTAGGGTAATTTTTTATGCAGCAATAGATCGCTAATAGGCTATTTTGAAAGTGGAGGATGTTGTGGTAGAAGATGGCCGATGGTGACTCAGGTGGAAAACAAGAGTCATGTGAGCACAACAGAAGGACCCAAAGAGTAGAGGGCAAGAAATGAGCTATCTTCAGAAGATCCCAACTATTTCCCCAGCATCACTCTGCTCAAGTAGTTTTTCCCCATCGGCATGTCTGGAATCAACCTTTAATTGGATAGCTTGCAATACCTTTGCTTCGGACTAGCTGTATTTCAAAGCACTTAAATTGCTCAGCCTGCTCCAATACATTTACTCCTACTGTTTTCATCATTAATGAGGCATTCAGCTTTTATAATCTAGGAGACGACCTAAAAATCAGAGTTAATTTAATTTAAAATCCATATACTAGAGAAGAAAGCCCCTGCCTGCAGTATTGACGTCAAACTGCGGGCTTCTGGAAACTCGGGAGCAAAGACAAACACGACAGCATATGCCATGTTATTATTTCCAACAGGTGCCCATAGTCACACAGTCACAAAGTTCTACCGAAAGAGATTCTGAAAATTGGTCCCCAACTGATTTAATACTACTTGTCAGAAGCTTTTGTTTGATCAAGTGAGTGGCAAACCACTTCCTGGATTCATTATGAAGTCTTAGAAATCCCACTGAGCAGCTAAGACCAATATCAATGAGTCCTACATCCCGATATTTTGGAGAAAGTCATTCATGACTGAGATAATCAAAGAGCTTAGATTTATTAGCAGTGGTTCTTACAAAATATGTGTGTTTTTAACTGAATTTTACTGGCAAAATTATTTACTCCTACTACAGGAATAAGGCAGTGGCAAGCAATCCCTGGAGGCATCGATTTTATATGTAATTTTTTTAGTCCTCGAAGTCTGTTTTCTGATTTGCCAGGGTCTACAGTGAGATGGTTTCAGTTAACTGTTTTCTACTCATCCACTCATTCATTTGTTCATTCGGCAGACACTGCATGTGTCTTCGTGCCAAGCACCATGCTTGGTCTTGGAGATTAAAAAATGAATAACGTAGTCCTTCAGTTGAAACAGACTAAGTTATGCTATTATAACAAATAAGCTTAAAATAACCTCAGTGGTCTAGCCCAATAAGTTTCTTGTTCACACCATGTCTACGAGGTCCATGTAAAAACTCCATGGTGGCCTGGGCCCCATTTGCTGAGACCAGGGAAGATCAGACTAGAAAATCTGGGAGCAATAATTTAATGCTTCCATCAGAAGAGACGCAAGCTCTTCTGCTCACCTCACCATGTCTGCCTGCAAGTTGAAGGGCAACCCCCCAAGAACTTCATTAGGAGGAAAGCAGAAATGAAGCACACTACTGTCTACCATATGCAGACTTTGCCCCGGACACCCCAGCCCGTCTGGTTTTGTGAGCCTGTGCAGACTTGTCATAGACACATGTAAGACTTTTTCAGGCCTTTAAAATATTAAATATATTATGGTAATCTCCCATGACTGTCCTCATGGACAGCTAAAGGAACAGGGGCTCTGTGTTCAAGATGACCCATCTCCCTCTCTCTGAAGATATCGCAGACTTTGTTTCCCTCTCTTCCACTCTGGCCCAGGTAGGAGGAGCTAATCACCCCTTGAGAGTGAAGAAATGAACAAAGGAGGACATAGTGAGGCTCCAGTTAGATGTGGAGAGTTACCATTAAATTCCCCCTTATTTATTTATTTATGCATTTATTTATGTATTTATGTATTTATTTATTTATGTACCCAGTGGAACATTTGACAACTATGTATTAAGCATCTCTACCCAGCTGTGTACTAGGGATGAAATGTTGATCAAACAGTAGAATGAGGAGATTTCAAACAAATGGGCAATCACGATGTTGTGCAGTAAGTTATGCTAGAGTAAGTTATCCCAGCAGTGTGCTATGGGATCATGTCACTGGGGGGGATCCAGTGGGTGAAGGAAGACCCCCAGAGGTACTAATGACTGAGTAGAGGTCTAATGTAAGCCTGGTGAAAGAGCTGGGGGCAGAGGGATGGTTCCCGAAGAAGAACAAAGGCCTGGAGGAGAGAGGGAGACAAAGAGAAGAGAGCAGAGGAAGCCATTGACAGAATCAGGGCATTGCAGGAAGCCAGAGCACAGATTCAAGGTGTGGGCATTTGGGGAAGTGAGATTAGAAACATGAAGAGGAGCCAGGTTTCCAAGGACCTCGTGAGCCATGAACAAGAGTCTGGACTTTTTCCTAAGAGCAGTGGGAAGACACTGAGAGGTTTCAAACAAGAGAGAGTGATATGATAGGTCCTTCAGTAACAACTGCCCTTTCCAAGACCTCAGCGGTTATTATGCTGGCGAGGGACCCACCCCAACACTTGCTCACAGCAACCCTGGTCTTTGGCTAGTTGCCCTACAAGGGTGATTTATGAGGAAGCCGACTGGGGATTTGTGTGTTTGGTATGATCAGGAACCCCAGGAGAGCCCCTGTTACAAAATTATTTTTTTCCACGCTCTGCCATTGACACTGAAATCCCACTCTTGGTTCCTTCACTTTTCCATTTATCTGTTCATCAAATATGCACCAAGTGCCTGCTTTGTAAATGGAATAGAGTTTGTGCGGTAAAGAAGAGATAAGGATGGGGATCCTGCTTTCAAAAGGCTAAAGTTCTAGTGGGGGAGATAAGACAAGTTTAATAGCATCGTGTATGAAAGGAGAACAGAGCTGTAGGAACCCAGGGGAAGAAACAAACCTTTCAGGCTGAGGAGCCCAGGGGATGCTTTGTAGCGAAAACACCACGAAGGCTGGGCCTTGGAAGATGAATGTGATGACCTCAGTGCTGAGCAGCGTTGTCATCAGAGGCATTTCAGCTTATCTATGACAGAAAGTGCACTCCAATGAGCTTGAACAAAAAGAGAGCATTAATTGGCTCACCCCCTGGCAAGTCCAGAGGTGCAGCTGACTCCATGCCCAGCTGGAACCAGGGAGCAACGTTGTGATCAAAGCTCACTCTCCCTCTCTCTATTCTTAGGACAGATTCTGGCGCTCAAGATGGCTCTCAGGGAACTCAGTATATTATTTCCATAGGGCTGCTGTAACAAACGCCCACCAAGACTGGGTAACTCGAAGCAACGGAAATTTGTTCTCTTGCAGTTCAGGTGGGACAGAGTCCGAAATCGAGGTGTCAGCAGGGTTGAGTCCTTCTGGAAGCTCTGAGGAAAAATCTATTCTGTGCCTCCCTCCTAGCTTCCGGTGTTTGGCATTCCTTTGCCTTTAGAGGCATCCCACCAATCTCTACCTCCACCTTCACATTGCCTTCTTCTCTGCATTTCTCCTCTGTGTCTCCTTAATCTCCCCCTCTTTTCTCTTGTAAGGACAGCAGTCACTGAATTTAGGGGCCACCCTAAATCTAGGATGATCTTTCTTGAGATCCTTTACTCAATTACATCTGCGAAGAACTTATTCTAAACGAAGTCCTATTTCAAAGTTCCAGGTAGACATGAAATTTAAGGGGACACTATTCAACTTGCTACACCCAGCGAAACCATCTTTCCCACTATCTATAGCACAAAGACCCCCCTCCAGGTGGCCCAGCTTGGGTCATGTACCAAATCTGTGATGCATGGGGTGGGCTGTGGAGTTCAGCCCCACCAGAGCCACATGAATTGAGATCACAAGGGGCGGGGCAGTTCTGTTATTAGGAAAACAGGAGGTATGTTAAAGAAATATCACTGATAGGATCCTGGAACAAGCAGGAAAGAGCTTTCTGGGGGATGATAATGTAAAGATCTTTGGAATTATGATGTTTCAGAACGGAACGGATTCTAAAGGCTAGCGTATTGGCTGCATTCTCTTCTACAGATGAGGAATAAAAAGCCCAGGGAGGGAGTTTCTGAAGGCTCCTGTATCTAAAATCAGTAAGGGGCATTCTGTTGGAGGACAGGAGCTATCTGACCTGGATATGGGGAGGAGGGAGGTACCCAGAGACCAGGACAAACCAGACAGGGAAAGGGCCAGAGCTAGGAGACATGGATGGATCCTCAAAGCACATGTCACGATAATTCCTACATCTACCCCGCCTTTGTTTACTCAAACACTTACCCACCCAGCTACGAGGTAAACCACTGGTTTTCAGAGGCTACTCTGAAGACCAGTGCAGAGGTAATGTTTGCACCCATCTTCCGTAAAATTGGAAAAATACGAAAAACATGGAAAAAATTTTAAAGCTAAAATAATTCCATTTAAAGGGCTGCATTTTCTTCCTGAAATTATATCCTCTCTACATTTTTGATATATGTTGAGCTATTATTTATTTTATTAAACCATAATCATAGTCAAAAGTAATTTTTATTTTGTGTCATTTAATTTTTGGCTTGTATTTTGCAAATGAAAATGCTGGCAACCCTGTGGTGGTTTTTCATATTTTGGGGCAGGAAGGAGATTATACTGATTCATGCGATCGAAAGGTCTTGGATTCCTGGTCTCAACCAACTGCTTCATCTCATTGGGCAGCCTCGGAGCTGAACAACCACAGGAGAAATTACAAGACACTTCTCGGAACATTCATGTTTTAAAAAGAAAGGTGGCCTTAATTTTGAATTGATTTTTACTATGTTTGGCATATTTTAAGAAAGCTCTGCTTTGCTCAGGACAAGATGTAGCTTGTTAGTTGCATTCCTGGTTGCTAAGGGATGTGCCACTCTGGAGAGGTACCTTCTAAGCTCCTGTAGCCTAGAGACCTTGCCGCCGCTCTCCCAAGGGTTCAGAAACACTTGTTAGTCAAAGCAGCTGAGCTGGTTGAAAGCCTCTGAGTCATTTAAAAACCTTTACAGGTGTTTTTTTCAAAAAGGAAAATTAGCAGGGCATTCTTCAGAGTAATTGACCTGTGGATTTTACTTTGATTCGTTTATCCACAACAGCCATCTCACCAAGTTGGCAATCTGCACGCTTCAGCCAAACCTCCTGGTTGGCAACATGGGATCTGCAAGTCACCCACCGCACGGCGAGCACTCGTGGCCCCTCCATCCGAGCCACTCCTGTTAGAGTAGCTGTTTGGGAGTGTGGGGAGGTGGCATTGTGAAGGCTTATGTACGGAGCCAGTTAGACATAAAACAATTTCTTCCTGAGACTTAGAAGGATGAGTTTTCTTTGCCTCCGTGAAAAGCAAAGAGATATTCAAAAGTCGCTTCTAGGCCGCTCTAAAGAGTAGTGAAGTTTTGGCAGGTGGTACTACTGGATCCACTCTCTCTACCTCCCCCAGCTTCTTAGGGTTTTGGTCAGTTCTTGAAGAATAAAGGAGGTAAACAACGCTGGAAAACCAGCAAAGAAAAGAGACGAGAGTGATCTAGAAGATAAATGCCTCTCCCTCCAGGCCTTAGAATAGAGATGATAATAAACATCCCTTGTCCATTTCTTATTCATTCATTGGTTTATTAATTGATTGGCTGATCCATTCATTCATCAATCCATTAAAAATCAGAATTTTATTAGTGACTATTTTATGCAAGATATTCTTAGGACAGTGAGATAGAGAGGTAATTAAAATGGATTTGAAGGAAAAGGGCTTTTAGGAAACTCATTTTAGCCTCGTGTTAAGGAAGTTGCTGGTACCCTGAGGACTCTGGATACCCTGTTGGCCTCAGAAGTGTTGAGCAGGTTTCAAGCTTCTACTTCAGAAGAGGTGAAGCCGTCCAGCTGGCTGATTAGGGCTCACTCTAGGCCTAATATTTTAAGGGAAAGAAACACAATATTGATAAGTGCTTTCCAGGGACAGTCAATTCTCCAGGGAAGGAAAGCCGACAAGGATATAGGGCACGGCTTATGCCTGTCCAGGAAGAGTGCCTGTGTCCCCTGGAATCTAACCCAGGGGAAAGCTCATTGGAGAACAAAGGAAAAGAGACTAGTCACTAATCACCCTGATTTTTCGTTAATAAAATTTGTACTTAATGATATTAAGAACCATTATTATTTATGGGATATTAATAACCAGTCCAAGCACACGTATAGTGCCTGCTCTTAAGGGTCATCAGTGGACTGGAGCCACAGAAAGACAGAACACAATTGTTACCCTATAGGAACTCACTGTCTAGTCAGGAAGTAAGATTGGTTAAAAAAAAAAAAGACAGTCTTGCTTTCAATTGAGCTTAATGAAACACATGAGGGAGTATGAAATCTTTTCATCCTTCTGGCATCTCATTGAAGGGCTGGTTCTATTATTGAAAGCAATAATAGCCATATTTATTGCATACTTGCTACGTGCCAGGTGTTATTCTAAGTGCTTTGCATAGATTATCTCACTTACAATCTTGTGAGATAGACAGTGTTATGATTCTGGATTTACAGATGAGGAAATTGAGGCACAGAGAGATTAAGTGACTTGCACGAGGTTATATGGTCATTAAGTAGTGGAGCTAACATTCCAATTCAGGCAGCTGCTGGGGCGGCTTTTGTGTATAAGTGACATGCTACAGTGCTCTACATCTGAGAGACTGGTCTGTCCGAACCAGGGCTTGACAGACACCGGAGTGGGCAAAACCAGGTGGGACTGGTTCCTAGAGACTAGCTGGGGGACAGAGCAGGTATGTCAGGACACGTTCCATCTGCCTGAAGTGTTAGAAATAGAGGTGGGCATCTGATACTCTGTGAGATGGGCCAGGGTGGGAGGGCTGAGCTTTGGCAACTAGACACACTGACAGGGGTAAAGACTGAGCCTGAGGAGAAGCTGATGTGCATAAGGGGTGAGCGAATGTCGCTGCACTGACAGATCACAGAAGACGGAACCAGCTGGTACTCTAAGCAGGTGGAAGATAATAAAATTAATGTATGGATGACCTGCAAGTGACTGTGAATTTGTTGAGTTTTCGTTTGGTTGCAAATGAAAGAAACTTCACATAAACCATTTTATATAAACAAGGAAATGTATTTGCTCATAAAACTGAAATGTGCATGTGCGCGTGTTTGCTGCCGACACAGTGGACCCAACCGCTCCAATCAAAAAACTGTCTATCTCCGGGATCTGCGTGTTTTGTGTTGACTTCTTTCTCAACCAGACTTTCTTCTTGCAGTAGTTTCTGAGTCTAGCAAGGACAGTGAAAAGAAGTTTCTTTCCCCAATCATTTATTATTTGATTAATCAAATACTTGTTTAACACCTACTATGCACCAGCATAGGGAATACAGTGGTGAGAGAATTCGTGAGTTTCCTTCCTCATAGAGATTGTATCCAGAAGGGAAAAAGAAATCAATGGGCAATAAACAAACAAATAGAACTGTAGTATTAAGTAATAGTAAGTGCAACGACGAAAAAAAAATAATAAATCCAGGCAAGGGTGTGGAACTTTGGGATAGCAGCCCAAATGGACCAAGACAAGGATCAGAGTAGGTCTCACCAAGGAAATGACATGAGTAGCCGTGTGAATGAAACCGCGGAGTGATCCAAGGGGCACACGGGGAAAGAGCGCTCCAGGACGAGGGAAGAGCAAACCCAAACCCAGCTCTGCCCAATTGGAGAACGTGGCTTTAAATGTCAGGTCGAGCATATAAAGATGAGTCAGACTCGGACCCTGAAGTCCAAGGAGCAACCGGTAAAAGAGGAAGAAACAGACAGGTTTAAAAATGTAAACAGTAAAGATGGGTTGACATGGGGCTGCTCCTGAGGATGAGCGTTAGAGCGCCGTGGGGGCGTGGAGGCCGTGAGGGTCAGGGAACGCCTCCGCTTGGAATCAAACCTGCACTCCGTAGGGTTCAAAGGACAGCGCTCTGGTCAACATGCACAGTACACAAGACCACGGCTGAGATTTCCATACCGGAGTCTTCAATGATGTGTTTTCTTTTACTTTTTTCCTACAATAAAACTTGTTAAGAGTAGCAGGTTATACCCCGATTTGTGCGATGGCCTGTAGCATCTTGTCATTGATGTGGTGACGAATCCGAAGTCCATCGAGAAGGAATGGACAAATAAGCTTGGCTCCACAAAGGTTAACCTAAAAATCGGGTGTTGTCATGGTGCTGTGAATAAAGGGTCACTTGCTAAGAATCCCCAACGAAAGCCACCAATCAAGCTCGCTTGCCCTTTCTGGCTCTCTCTCCCTTTCTATCACATACACTGAAGAATGATTTATCTTTTAACATAGCCTTAATTCACAATTTCACAATTAATTAAATATCAGCCTAATCATTATACCCACAAAGCATTTAAACTGATGTTGGGAGAATGATGGGGAAATGAATAATGCTTTGAAGGTCCATTTCAATTTAGTTCTTGGATTAATGAATATTCCACAAGGGCATTTGGGAGATGACCTCTGTTGATGACTTAAAAAAAGACATGTCTGTTTAGATAATGAGAAGACAAAGCGAGCTTGAGTTATCTCTGGGTGTACGTTGTGTAGAATTACAAGGATTAATCCATACAAAATGTATTACTTTTCCCATGGCTTGTTGAAGATAACAGAGAATTGTAAGATCAATAAATAAAGTTTGGCATTTCAAAGATGCTGCTTGATGATAAACTGTGCAACCCACACCGCCAGCCATGGTGGTTCTAAGCATAAGATACCCACCGGAGGCTTATGAAAGAAAGCTGGGCTTGTTTCTGATAAAGCTTGTGGTGGGGAGGGCTCTTTGCCTCATAAACTCTCCCTAATCCCTCCTAACACCTGACCTTTCGATTGCTTAGATGCAGAAGGAGAAAATTGGTTGTCACCAGCTTCCTGTATATTCAGACAAATAAGGAACAGCTTACCTTGTTTTGTGATTTAGAAGGAACCTTTCCCCAGTAGTTTCGTGATCAAAAGCACATATTGCAAAAGGAATCAAATATAGGTCAAAGATGCTGACTGCAGCGCCTGATAAGAGTTGGGCACGGAGCGGGAGGTGTTTCAATCACAACCAGCCTGCCTTCCGCAGCGGGAAGCACTTATCACAACCTCGACATTGTCATCTTGGACAGTTAAGTTACTTTTGTCTTTAATTATGCTAAATATTAGCACAGCCTAAGCTGAATAAAAAAATTGGGGTCAGCAGGGTCCCCAAAGGATTGGAGTTGTTTGAACATGAAGCAAATGCTAGAGAAGGTTTAATTTTTATAGTAAGCAAAGTAGTACTTCTTTCCCTCCTGAGTTGTTTTTCCCTTTACACCATGGAAGGGACTCTTCGAAAGCCAGGCTCTGTGTTCATTCAATAGATAACTAACAATCCAGAGCCTCTTGGCGCTCAATTTCCCGGTAGCAAGTTGAGAACCTGAACTCTCATGGGCCTCAAAGGACCTTTGGATGCCCAGTGCAGAGACTGGAAAGCAGGGCTTGCAATTGCTAAGCCTGGGGAGAGGTTGCGAGGGGACCAGCTACTGGTGCCCACCTCCTTCCCAATGTAGGAAGGATGAGTTAACACTTTCCTAAGCCATCAGTTAAGCCACTCTGAATGAGTCTAATTCAAAGGGAAGAAAGATAGGAATACTCTTCTGGAAACAAGACACTTGATGATATGGTTCGGACTTCAAGGCTCTAGTTTGGAATAATAAAAATTTTAGAAATTACAAGGTCCCACATCCGGTGGTGGCACTGAAACTGATTAACTGTTCAGTTTGGGGCATGACATTTAATTTCCCTCTTCTAAAAATGGAGGAGATTTGCTCAGCTCAAAGTTTCCTCTCATCACAAGATCTCTCTTCTTCTAAGTGTTATTCCTTGCCTGGGCAACAAAATCCAGGATTATGGCATGGGAATCATCTGTAGTCATTGTCACATGACCATTAGGAAACTACCCTTTTAGTCTTTTGGGTATAGTTCTTTCTTTGAACTTAAGTTCTCAAGTTTTGCTTTTTAGATGTCCTTTTAATATAAATCACCCATCAGGAAGTTCTTACACTCAGCATTTACTTGTACTCACTTCCAAAAATTACTTGAGAGCCAGGTTTCTCATATCTTTTGTAATATTGCATGATGATTTTGGCATTTTTTTGGCCTACCATCATTTTGGACTTGAAATATTCTAGCTCATATGGTAATTTCTAAGGTTATTGTCAAGGGAAAATTCTTGCTTTACTTTTGCCTTAAAAAGATCCCCTTATGCTGAATATTTCCAAGATAACCTTCCTCCAGGAGATCATTTAAAAGGCAAATGACAAGACTGGCTTTCTTTTTCCCTTGTCAAGTCCAGAAAGACTTTCTCAAAATATTTAGCATTCTGCTCTTTGGCAAAGTGGCATCTGGGGATTGCCTGCGATGGCAAGCACTTTTTTTTTTTTTTTTAATCTCCTGCTCTCTCTTCTCACAAATGGGGACCTCCTTGCCATTGAGACCAATTCAGACCTGGGGTAGGGGGAATTTGAGTGATTCTTAACACTTCTCTCTGGACCTCGCATTGGGTCTTTCTCAATACACCTTCAGTTTGGACTTTGACTCCCACCCCATGACTGATTTTTCTACCATTGTTCCTTCATCTTTGTATCTTCCCTGCAGCCTCAGTTCCTGAGACAAAGGCATCCTGTTCCTTGAACTGGTACCTAGTGACTGGCTGGCTGATGTTACCCAACATTCTTTCCTGCTGCCAAAACCTTGCCTGGATTTGTCAATAAATATTAGACTTTTTTCTGATTCACTAAAAGGTTGCAAGTCTTCAAGACTGTTCTCAGGAATAGACAGCCACCAGGGTTCCAGAGACCTGACTACTTCCTTATCTGTAGCTAGCTTTGTACTTCTGACTTTGGCTGCTTCTTGAATTCATTTCTTGATTTTAGTCTAAGCAGAACTGCTACCTGGCTTTGATATCCTAGGTGATTCCATACTCATCAGTATCCATTACGATCTTAACAATGTGCAACATCCAGGTGCGTGGGTGGCTCAGCTGGTTAAGCATCCAACTCTTGGTTTTGGCTCAGGTCATGATCTTGGGGTTGTGGGATTGTGTCCCACATTGGCTCCATGCTCAGCAGAGAGTCTGCTTAAAGAGTCTCTCCCTTTGCCCCTCTCTTCCCCTCCTTTCTAAAATAAGTAAATCTTTAAAAAAAAATGTACATTACCTTTAGTCCACTAACATAATCATTCTCCTTATTAGAAACAGAAGGGGGAATGAACCATGAGAGACTATCGACTCTGGGAAACAAACTGAGGGTTTCAGAGGGGAGGGGGTGGGGGGATGGGTTAGCCTGGTGACAGGTATTAAGGAAGGGAAGTATTGCATGGAGCACTGGGTGTTATATGCGACCAATGAATCATGGAACACTACATCAAAAACTAATGATGTACTGTATGGAGACTAACATAACAATAAACAATTTTTTTTAAAAAAAGAAACTGATCAACATGCAAATTCTTTTACTATTTGTTGATAACCAACACCATCCCTCAGAGTCTATACAGGCACTGGATTTAACCACTCCAGACATCCATGGACTGTGACAATCCCAGGTCGTACTCTCATAAATACAATTGCTGTACTGTCAACTTAGCCATCATAATATTCGGGTACTTTCTCTTTCTGTCTGAGAAACTGCTTCCCCCATCAGCAAGCTCATTCTGTTGGGAATGTCTGGTTTCTTGTTTTAGGGCATCCTTTTTTTGGCCCCGGGACAGCCAGTTACACTCTGCTTATCCACATGTTAATAAAGCCAAGAAAGCGGACTGAATAACAGATTGACATAGGGCAGCTTTGCTAACAGATAAAATGCTCTGTTACTCAGAAATTGTAATACTACCAGTGTCTTTGCAATTTTCCATTTGCTTCTTTTTTTTCCCCCCATAGCTGGTGCTACTTTATCATTAGTATCTCAGTGGGAAACAGCCTTCACAGAGAAAGAGTACTGAAGCTGTCCTGGTGGAAACCTGTTACCCTGCTTGCATTTTCATGGCTGAAACCCATGATTATATTTGCTACCTACCCTTTATCACTTGGGCTTTCATGAAAGAAAAAGAATTTGAGAAGCAAATGTGATAGGAATCTAAAAAGACCAGAAAGTGTACTTAAGGACCAGAGCTCCAGCAGAGCAGAGGTGTTTGGGAGAGTAGTTGCAATCTTTATTCAGAAATGGACCCAATTCAGAGGGCTTTTAGTGCAGTGAAATCACACAGTTGATAATCATCAGACATGATTTTTACATTGAACTACCATTGTGGAGTCCTTTTTAAGACACTAAACTTATTTTCCCCACTCCATAAAAGTTCAAAATCAGGGCTATTGTGAGTAGAACATACCTTTAAAGTCAGTGGGAGGGAAGGGAGTTTCTCCTGTTCTCTAGAGCAAAAGGCAAATTTGCACATACAGATAAAATACAGGAATTCTTAGGATCTTAGCATATGGTAAATGTTAAATTTGGCCTGAAGAGTAACACCTCCCCAGAAAAAGAGAAGTGAGGGAAGCCTTGCTGGATAATGTTTTCAATGCAAACTTGCAAGTCAAATGCTGGGGCTACAGGTGACTGTGGGACAGAAATCTGAGTTTATCTCATTTTGGAATCATTTTTCGTGGACCATCAGGAGTCTTGTACCCCTTTAGGCTTGGATGTATACAGGGTGAGGCAGTCTAGCACCCCAAGGATCCTTGAATGTATTATGATTTAGGGTGATGTTACTAAGTTATTCCTAGCAATTATTTCTCCCGTTGGATAAATTCTTAGGATTTGAGGGCAAAAATGAAAGTAGAAATGAGGACAGAGATGGCACAAATGCAGTGATCTATACCTTATCTTTGTGGGTTATCATCAAGCCATCACTTATGTTTGTTTTTGGGTAGATGCAGTGCTCTCCCATAGGAAAAAATGTAGATAACTTCTTCCATTATGGTGCCACTGGATGGACTGATTGGGGCACAGTTTCTTATGAAGAACAAAAACTTTGCCAATTAAGAACACAGAAGGACCTCACAGGACCCATTTGCTGGAGGTTCAGCTTTGCTTTATACTGGCTGGCTCTGGGACATGGCGTGTGAAGACAATGCCTCTGCAACTGTCTTATCTCTTCTTGCCCATGGCCCAGTATGATTTTCACCTGTCCATATTCCCATAAGGATAATCCCATTCATTCTGTTTAACTTTAGGAGTTACTCGACCTCTTTTCAACCTCTGGTCCAACCAGCACTGGCCAGGAAAGGACATTTATATGCCTTGTCCCTAGCATGGTGATGGGCAAATGGTGGATACTCAATCAGTGTATATTTGTTGAGTTAATAAATAAATGAGTCAAAGAAGCTTTAAATGAATGAGAAAAATATCACTGCAAAACCCCTTTATCTAAAATATCAAGGAAAGATTGATTTGAATGAGGAATATAAGGACCTCTGCATAATATTCTGGGTTGTATTACAGGAGCAGGGAAACAGAACACAGAAATAGCTATAGGTGCCCAAGGACATTGGGGAGGGGGGTTGTATCTCAAAGGGAAGAATTCAGGGTGCAAGGATCCCCACATCTGCCTAATATATTGGCTTCATGTTTTAGTTTTCTCTGAAACATCATGTCTTAAGATTCCCAAGAGAGGACCATAAAAGATAAAGACATAAAGCTTCATTAGTGTAGAAAACATTTGTACACAGCTAGACTCCAAAACACAGTCCTTAGAGATGCCTCCTGATGAAGACTCCCTGTTTAACCAAGCTGCAACCGTGACCTGCCTTAGCAAGAATCTTGCTAGGTCATTTTAACGAGAATCCCCTCAAATTTGCTCAAATTCCTCATTCCACCCTTGATGTTTAAGTCTTTGGCCTTTGTTTAGCCAAGAAACTTGTTAGGCCAGATTAGTAATAATGCCTTACTCTTTTTTTTTAAGATTTTATTCTCCTATTTGAGAAAGAGAGAGAGTGAGCAAGAGAGAGAACACAAGCAGGGAGAGCAGCAGAGGCAGAGGGAGAAGCAGGCTCTTTCTCCCCCCTCCCACAGGCTGCCTTTCTTGGTCTCTCTGGGGAAGAAGGGACAATGGCTGACTCTTCCTATAGTACCATCCAGAATATAAGACAGAGATCCCTACGTTAGTGAATTTTTATGCCACTTCTTCATCCAAGTCAATTTTTGTTTTCTTTAAGATCATTGCTTCTCTAAAGTTTTGGGTGGAGAGATTTTGCAATGGTATTTCTCTAATTCATCTAAAGACTATTTGAGTCATTCATTCAACAAAAATATATTGGATGCCCACCATTTTCTTATCACTGCATTAGGTACTAGGCATACAAGGATCATTAAAACTCATAGTCACGACTTTTGTTTACTTTTTAATTATTTTTTAATTATTTTTAAAAATTAAAACAGGAGTAAAAATGGAATGACTCCATGTCTCCCAACTTCTCTCCCAGGAAAGAACTTCCGGATTTTTCTCTAAGTCCAAACATAGGATTCAGGAGGCCTAACCAGATTATTTCTCTTGCCATTTGAAGTTGATATATCATGGGTCTTCAATTTCCATTTCCTTCATCGAAAGTTTTCAACTAATCTTGATGTCAAGGGAGTCAACTTTTATGCATAGTTTCTAAAACATTGTGGATGCTATGTACATATCTGTTGAATATCCAGTTCTCCACACAGATACCTTGGCTGCTCTCATGGAACCGTCTATTTCTACTTGGCCATCAGTGACCATTCCTTCATCTGATCTACTGTTGTATAATAAATACTCCCTTGCATATTTATTTTCCATACTATTTGGTTACTCTTGTCTTAATATGTATATCTAGTCCCCCAACTAGAATAAAAACTTCTTTGAGTTCAAGGGTACAGCTCACATTATTAAAAGACAGCAATGTGACAGACTTTGGACTAGGTGCTGGGGATAGGATAACAACAGCTAGTAATTACTACAAGCCACATTACTAAGCACTTCACATGAATTAACTCAATCCTCATTACAACCCTATGAGGCAGGTACTATTATAACCAACATTTTATCAGTGAGGAAACTGAGGCACAGAGCGGTTAAGTAACTTGACTAAGGCTGCCCAGCCAGTAAGTGATAGCACCAGGCTTCAAAACTATACAGCCCAACTCCAAAATCCATGCTGCTGCTGGGATCTCTGTTTTATAGTCTGACTCCTAACTCCTGGTTAATTAATTTGAATATATGGGAAGATAAAATTTTCTACCATTCACTCAATCTTAAAAGAACTGTGTTGGAGAAAATAGGTTGGCAAGTTTGACATCCTTTTAGCTGCTTTGCTTGAAGAGATGCCTGCTGTTCTGGAAATAACTTCAGCATGACACTGTGTTTTGCCAGCCTCCCAGCTAACTTTAAATCGTGTGGGTCACAACTATAAATGCTCTGTCCTTTTTCTTGTAGGGATTTTGAATTTGCAGAGCTTACATAAGTAGATGTTGTTAAGACAAGGATGAGAGATGATTTGATTCTGGTATATTTGCTCAGGAAGGAAGTGCAATAGAGAATTAGCCCCGAGGGGAAGGACTTCTGATATCAGTTTTTCATTTTCCAGAGAATCCACTGTGCCTCTAAGCAAGTCATTTTACTTCTATCTTCCTGTTTACTCTTCTCTAAACTGTGTGAGATAATTCCTATGCCTCCCAGAAGCAGATAAAAAGGCTAGCTTATTTAAATATCAGAAGAAAACAGGATGAAACATTTTATGATTACATGTTCTCGTTATACTAAACAACAACAGAGTCATAAAAAGTTTAAATGACTCAATGCCTTGATGGGACGTAGCACACTGACAGGATGAAGCCCTGTTAAGGCGACATTCTGGAAGACGCGGCTTACCTGCTTATACCCAGCCATTCTGGATCCCTGACATTTACTGAAATAGCCTTTGAGGGAATACACTAGAGGAATCAATATGAAATACCATCAGGAGGGGCTTTAACTTGAGACTTCGAAAACAAAAGAAACGGTTGAGAATGACATGATACTATAAATAGACTAGGACATTATACATACATAACAAATGATAAATTGTATGTATTCTAGGTTCTGAAATGAACTACCAATTTGTCCTTACTTAGAAAGTGGTGACAACCCTTCAACAATAAAGTTGAAAGAAAAGTCTCACCCATTATGGATTCTTTGTTCAGACTCTCCCGGTTTCCTGTGCATTTCTCATCGTCTGTGCTGAAGTTGGTAGTATTAGACCTTATTTTTTTTTTGGAGGTGATTTTCAGTCTCTGAGAATGTCTTGGTATAAAGTTAACTATTAGTGGCCTTTATCAATTGATAGGGAACTTTAAGATTCTCCTCAAGATGTCTGTAGCCATGATTTGTTAAACCCAGATGGGTGTGTCTAACCCCCTCCATGTTGGGTGATCTCTGCGCTGCCGTGCGACGAGCACACATGTCTGGTCATCAGGTTAGGGGGCAAGCTGAGGAAGACAAAGTCTCATTGTTCAGCATCATGAAAATCTCCTGACTCAACAGAACCCTGAACTTGCAAAAGCAAAAACAAACACTTTATGCCTAATATCATTATCCCTTTATCATTAAGTTTTTATTGT
The DNA here is from genome assembly GCF_023065955.2 of Ursus arctos. Lineage (NCBI taxonomy): Eukaryota > Metazoa > Chordata > Mammalia > Carnivora > Ursidae > Ursus > Ursus arctos. The sequence goes on along the minus strand of NW_026622886.1, from coordinate 16,584,088 downwards.
CTTAATGTAGATGCCTAGGGCTTCTTGGCTTTCTTTTGGATAATGAAATACAAAACCTGTTGTGTGTGAGAGAAAGTGAAGAAATTGAGGGAGGGAGGGAGAAACAACTTCAGGAGGTAAAGGAGAAAAAATGTGTGCTGAATATTATAGCTCGTTTTGCATTCAGATTGTGATGAGGTGGTTTTCTTTTCTTCCTTCTTTCTGAGGAAATACATATTTCGGTTGTGTCTTTGATGCAGGAAATTATGTTTGTTTACTTCTATCCTGGCTCAATCTTTTCAGTTACCAGGAGCTGTTTGGAACATGGGAATAAGAGGGTAATTCCACATTGAAATTCTATAGAATAAGAAGGATGGATTAGGTAAGAAAGAAACTCAAGCACCTTTACAGCATGGCTTTCAAATTGGGCTACGCTACATTTCAAAGTATACCACGTATGCAACCGTACTTTGTAAATGACGAAAGGTTATCCAAATGCAAGGTAGCTGCTTTGTTGTATGAAGAGTTTGGGTGTTTGCACATTCTTTGGAGTTTGGATACATTAGCAATAGCCAGTTAAGCTCAGAAGCATGAGCACAGAGCTGGAATATGTCTTCTCTGGTCAGTGTGCTGTAAGAGCCCATTTTCCATTGGATTTGGACCACTCTTTCTAAGTTACATTTTGGCGGAGCTGAAGTTTGTTTGCCAGTCGGTGCCTCAGGGCTGTGACTTAATGAACATGTACGTGGTGACAGTACTTTCATGCAAATGTTTGGACAGCTAGTTTGGTGCTCTTCGTGAGGTGGCGAGGATGAGATAGTTCTGGAATTGTGTCAGTTCATCAGTGCTCATATCATTACATTCTTCCCACAAGTGGAAAGCCACCACTGTCTTGGCAAAAGGTGGAGTTTTGGTCCCACCTTTCTCAGTATTCCACAGAGCAATGAATTGTCCCTTAAAGTTTTTAAGTGGGGTTAGAACGAGAGTTTTTCTATCCGTTTTGGGACGGCGTTAGGTACAGCAGGATTCCTCCACCTCTTTTCATGCAACTATGGCGTCATGAAGAGAGTAAGGCTCCCCATTAATGACTGGGACACAGAGCTGTCTTCACACTTACATTTCGGTTCCTCTGCTTCCCAGCTGTGGAAACATGGAGAAGTTAAACTTTCATAACTTTTGTCCCGTATCTACCACACAGTGAGAATGCCCACTTCGTAGGACAAGGTGAGTGTGGGCTCTACCTCCAGGCGCTACCGCAGCAGATGTTTCCCAGAAGTCTTGGCTTACTTTAAATCATTGTAAATGTGATCTCTTTGAAGTCTTCTAACAGAGAGAGATTGCTACTTCGGGATAAACATCAGCCCTCACTTTGGTAAGATGGGTGTCAGACATCCATGCATATGATAAAAAGTCCCAAGGAAAAAAAGTGAATCTCATGTCCAGGTGGAATTGTGATGATGTGGGCTTTGATGACGACAGATGAGTTATGGCCTCCGGGAACCCATACTAGTGACCCCCTCTTGGCCAGCGCAGGTCCTGGCTCAAGGCCAGTGCCCAGCATGGTGCCTCTATTCAACAGAGAGCCTCCAAGTGTATCTACATGCATTTTGCCCTCCCTACTGTGCTCTCCTAACTATGGCTCTGGGCCTGTAAAGCCAGATCAGACCTCACTCACAAGGCTGGAGCATGAGGATTTTATGAGTGCATGGTCTGAATGCTTGTATCCCCTCCAAATTCATACATTGAAATCCTAACCCCAAAGTGATGGTGTTAGGAGGTGTGGCCTTTAGAAAGTGCTTAGGTCATGAGGGTGGAACCCTCATGAATGGGATTCGTGCCCTTATGACAAAGGCTTCAGAGAGATCCCTTTCCCCTTACACCACGTAAGAACACAGAAGACTGTGAAGTCTATGAATCAGATAGAAGGCCCCAAATCTGTTGGTGCCACGATCTTGGACTTCTCAGACTCCAGAACTATGAGAGATAAATATTTGTTGTTTATAAGCTGCCCAGTTCATGTTATTTTTATTATAGCAGTCAGAACAGAGTAAAACAATGAGAAAACCAGCAGCTACAAGGTGTTAAAGAAATATAAGTTTCTTTTCCTTCCCCTTCTTTCTTACAATGCACTTGGTTCTTGTGTTAAAATCATTGTGCTACTCACAGGAATAACATTGAGTATAGTATTTGGTGGTTTTCCACAGATCCAATTTTTGCTTACCCAGTGTGGATACTTTATCCATTCTGGCTGTGGACTTAAACAGTACATAAGAAAAACAAATAAGGAACATCCATTTATCCTATACTTTATTATAATAGAAATTTTGTTTTAAATTAGGGAGAGAAATTATGGGTATATAATGCTTTACACACAATAAAAGTAGGTTAGACTTGCTACCCATAATTTTCAACCTGAAAACTAAACATTCCACTTAGTCCTTATTGTATGGCATGTTCATTTAGTGAGACTGCTTGGAAGATATTTTTAAATTCAGCCACTTAAATCATCATGTCTCACATACTGTCTAGAAGATGCAATGTTTCATTATCAAACAAACATTATGTACTGTGGCATATGAGTCATTAAAGAAGCAGAAGATAGGCTGTCACTCCCAAATAATAAGGCTTGTTACTATTATTGATGATATGTCTTTATAGAACCTCTTTTCTGAGAATCTCAAATAGCATTCTAATTGAACTACATAAAATTCTAGTAATGCAGGTATTTTAAGGATTTTCGTATCGGCAGTCCATGCTTTCATTTATTTAGCAAACGTCTATTGAGCACTGCTAGACACAGTGCTAAGTCCTGAGGACTCAAAAACGAATAAGGCTAAAACAAAGCCTTATGCAAATCAATTAGTATTTAGACAAATTTAATGAGAAACTATTTTAAAGTCTGGTTTATTTTAACCTGATGAATAATCTCTGTTTTCTAAAGAACCTCCCAACATGGCAGAATTAAAAACAGAACCTGTTAGGAAGCAGATTTCAAAACAAAAACAAAAACAAAAAATGATTTCTGAAAATCATGTCATTTGGAAGAAACCGAGTTCATTCAAAAATCTTCCTATATTCAGTTTAAATGTATTTTTAGCCTAAGGTAAGAAGGAAGAAAGTTGGAGAGCATCTCAAATTGGATTTTTTTTCCTTTGGTTATCTTAAAAGCTGTCAAGAAGACTATGCCTGAAACAACAAAGACCATCATGAGGTTTATATTTGGACAAGTGATTCATGCTATATATGTTGTCATTTCTCAAACTATTTCAGCTAAGAAAAGAGAATATTGATTGAGTGAAAATAGCCAAAAGGACTATTATTAAGATACTTAATCTATTTTTTTTCTAATAAATGTGAAAGTAACTAGGATCCTACTGTTAGAGAGAATTTCTTTAAAAGTTGATTCCATATAGCTCCGACATCCCAAAATACTATATATATATATCTCCATATGTATGTGAGTGTGTGTGTCTGTTTCCCAAAGGCTTTGGGACTTTTATCACGAAGACACAATTCATAGCATTACCAAAAGATTGCTCTACAGGAATCTGTAAAGCCTAAGTCAAACTAAGGAAATGTTGAGACAATAATCCATAAAATCAATACTTTTTTTAAACATTTTTTTTAAAGAATCTCTACACCCAATGTGGGGCTTGAACCCCAAACCCCAAGAACAAGAGTCACACACTCTACCGACTGAACAGCCAGGAGTCCCAAATCAACACTTATTTTTAACAAATTTTAGATTGTTTTCCATTTTTATATTTTAAAATGTTCCTCTGACATGTATATAACACTTTAAAATATTAATTTATGTTAAAGTATTTTACTCATACATAGTATAATAGAGGTCTGATTTGTAATGGGAAAATGATAAATAAATAAAAAATTATGCTTCGTAATATGTCTTATCTAAACTAACCATACCTTTGGGAAACCCAACAACATGGATGATAAGAAAAAAGCTGAGGTATTATTGTCTACTGAGGGGAAATTAACCCAAAGTTCAGACAGTACCAGGGAGAAAATGAACATTCCCGTAGGCATCTCAATAGACAGAAATATTTCATACGGACACTTAACACTTATGGAAGTTCTACTACGGGCAGGCATTGCCTTACGTGTTGGACATTTAACAATGACTAAGACATACTCCCCTATTTCAGGAGTTCACAGTTTGTCAGGGAAGACACGTGACGAACAATATGACAAAGAACAATGAAACGCCTACAGCTTTGTGCAACTGTACCAGTCCTTATTCAGACAGGAAGTGTTGGAACATTTTCTTCCCGGAATGTCCATATCTTCCTTTTCTGAACTAGCTAATACTTAATCATGCTTCAGACCTTAGTATGTCTATTTTTCTTTCTTTATTTATTTTAAGTAGGCATTACATCCAGTGTGGAGCCCAACTGGGGCTTGAACTCAGGATCCTGAGATCAAGACCTGAGCTGAGATCAAGATTCAGACACTTAACTGACTGAACAACCCAGGCACCCCCCCCAGATTATTTTTTTTTTTGGTTTTAATTTTAATTCCGGTATAGTTAACATACAGTGTTATATTAGTTTCACTGTACAATACAGTGATTCAACAATTCTACATGTTATTCAGTGCTCATCCTAAGCATACTCTTAATCCCTTCACCTATTTCACGCAACCCCACGCCTACCTCCCCTCTGGTAACCATCAGTTTGTTCTCTGTAGTTAAGAGTCTGTGTCTTGGTTAGCCTCTCTCTTTTTTCTCCCTTTACTCATACGTTTTGTTTGTTAAATTCCACATATCAGTGAAATTATATGGTATTCGTCTTTCTCTGACTGGCTTATTTCCTTCAGCATTATACTCTCCAGCTCCATATATATTGTTGCAAATGGTAAGATTTCATTCTTTTTTATGGCAGAATAATATATACATGTATAATATATTTATGTGTGTGTACACCACATCTTTATTCATCTATTGATGGACACTTGCGTTGCTTCCATATTTTGGTTATTGTAAATAATGCTACAATAAACATAGGGGTGCAGCATCCTTTTGAATTAGTATTTTTGTTTTCTTTGAGTTAAATACCCAGTAGAGTGATTCCTAGATCATAAAGTAATTCTATTTTTAACTTTTTGAGGAAACTCCATACTGTTTTCCACAGTGGCTGCACCAGTTTGCATTCCCACCAACAGTACACGAGGGTTCCTTTTTCCCCACATCCTTGCTAACACTTGTCGTTTCTTTGGATCTCAGTTTAAATAGTACTTTTCCAGAGATACTTTCTCTGATCCCGCAGCCAAGGGTAAGTCCATCTGCTTTATGTTTCCATAGCACCCTGTACTTTCTCTCCTTCTCCTTTTTAAAAGAAATCACAGTACCTTGTGATTACTTGTTTGCCCATATTTCTGCTACTGCATATGCTTCACGAAAACAGAGCTTGTCCGTCTTCTGGTCACTGTCTGCTTCACGTCTGGAGCAGAGATTTCCGGATCGTAAGTCCCTAGAAGAGAGCCTCGGAGGAAATCTGAGCAATGAGAACTTACTGAGTTATTTGAACTTACCCCTTTTTACTGACCTCCTGGACTTCACCCTCTGCTCCTGGCCTCCTATCTCCTTATCTAGAAACTGACCCTGTACTGCTTGCCTGAGGGGTTCAGCCAATTTGTTTTCTTTATGTCTAAGAGGCACTTTCAATCAAAACTATTCTTCACAGTTTGGACCCAAGCACCTCCCAAGTCTCTCTTCAGAGTGGTTGGCCCTTCCGTTGTTAGCCCATGTTTGTATCACACAATTCCTTAGAGGCCTATGTTGCATTCCAATTGATGACTTCTAGTCAGAATTGATGGTTGTGTAAAGTTACAGTGCTGACAATAAGCCTGGAAAACACAGATCCATAAAGAGGCATTGCACGTCAAAGGTTTTGTGTTTGAAATTTTGTTTATTTTTATATTTAGATTTAAATATTAATGAAATTTGTTTCTGTACAAATGAGATGAGAAAACAAGGGGAGAAAAGTGCTTCCTAGTTCCCATGAGACAAATCAAGCAAGAGTGTGTGTTTCCTTCCACAACAGGACATGTTTTGAATTTCCCCCCTCATAAATATTTAAATTTGAAATCTAGCAGCACTTATTTCTGAACAAGGATGACCAGATTTTTATAATAGGAAGAAAAAATACATTGGTCATCCAACAGATTTCTGGGTCCACTGGAAAAGTACTAAAACATGATTAATGTCCCCAAAATAAAACAACCAGGACAATGCATTTAGGAAGTGCACACATAAGCTCTATAATGATATATTTGTACACAGGGATACATATTAAACATGATTTATAATATAAATCCCTTTTATTTGCTATTGCTTATTTCGGAAAGTACCTATAAGGTACACATATCGAGTTATGTATTATAATGACTGTCCTCAAATTAAAAGGGCTCTTGCCTGAGGAAGGAATTTTTCTGCCTAATCCTCATTTATAGCTAGGCTTGGGCCAATATTGTTCAAAGAACAAAAATAATTAATGAGAAAAGTTAGGCTAGTTCTTAAGGTATTTCTTACTCTAGCCCATACTTCAGAGTAAAGAGACAATTTAATATCTAAAATAAGTTAATTAGCTTGAATCTTACAGTTGTTTAAAATGTTATCTTGTCACCTTTCTTTGAAATCATGAAATGTTAAATATTCAAAAGGAAAGGTTAAAGGAGTTGTGATATAATTGTTTTCAAATATCTAATGAGGACAAAACCAATTATTCTCATCTCAAATCCGTAAAAAAAACAAATAAGAGCATGCATGCTTATGCCGACACAGCAGAAAAAGGAGAGAGCTTCTCAGGAGTGGTTGAAATAGCAGAAAAGATTATCAAAGAAGACCTAGAAAACATTTTTAATATCATCACATATTTTTTCAGATCACATATGTGATATAATTATATAAAATTCAAACATTATGAACCACTATCATAAAAGGTAACTCTCCCAAAGGTAACTGCTCTAAAAAGTTGGTTGCATATTTCTTAGATGCTTTTCTCCGTGTAATCTATTACTATTCTAAAATGAAATCACTGTCTGAGAGTGAGAGAATTTATTATCAATATATGAACCAACTAAGAACTAGTATCCAAAAATAGGTAAATAATTTCTACAGATTTATAAGAAAAGGCAGAGGCTCCACAGTTCATCCCATGAACCATCCTGGTGTATTTTTCTTTATGAGTGTCTCAGTTAGTTCAGACTACTGTCACAGAATACAGTAAACTGGGTGGCTCAAATAACAAACATTTACTTCTCACAGTTTTGGAAGCTGGGAAGTCCAAGATCAAGGTGCCAGCAGATCCAGTGTCTGGTGAGAGCCCCTCTGGCTCATCAACAGCTGCCTTCCCATTGTATTCCTCACATAGTGGAGAGTGAGGGGAAGCAAGCTCTCTCTGGTCATGTCCCTTCCTACAAAGGCACTAATCCCATCCCTCATGACCTAATTACCTCCCAGAGTCCCCATCTCAAATACGTTCACATTGGGGATTAAGGTTTCAGCATATGAATTTTGGAGGCACACAAACATTCAATCCATAACACTGAGCTTTTCGTAGGGTTTTACGCTTTCTTTTTTCCTCCTACTGGATTCAAATTTCAGCTTCATCATTTACTAGCTATGCAACTTTAGAAGAATTCTAAACTTATGCCCTCATTTTGCTCCTGTCTCTTCACCTAGAAACTAGAGATCACCTTTCTTTCATAGAGTTTGTGATTAGAATTAAATGTAATGCTATTAACAAATGTCTCTATTGCTATAAATGTAAAAATCCTAGATAATAGACTAGTAAATAGAGTTAAGCAATATAATAAATAATTCATTACAAACAAGAAAGGTTTATTCCTCAAATGCAGATATATTTCATTATTAGAAACTTAGGTCTATAATGTGAATATAATTACTATTAGTAGGAGATAATAATAGTATTTATCTAATATAATTGTTATAAGGATTAAATAAGATATTTTGTGTAGTGCTTAGCTTAGTACCTGGCAAGTATTAAATTTCAATAAACTTGGCTATTTTTATTCTTACCATTATTATTATAGATTATAGGTAAGATAGCATGTCAGCACCCACAGAAATGTTGACCTTTGGATAAAAGTCTAATACCCTTCTTGATTTAAATATATGAACTTTTATAAGTAAGGTAGAAAAGAAACTTCTTTAATAAGATAAAAATAGCTGTATAAAGATGGCAGGCAATGTCATATCCAGCAATGAACTATTAGAAGAATTATAATTAATCCTAATACCAAGAATATTTGCTGTAATAGTTATAATTTAACAGTATTCTAGGAACTGTTGCTAATGCAATAAGTCAAGAAAAATATGAAATAAAAATGTCTGAAAAAAGTGAATTAATTTCTTATTTGCTTATGATATATGTTTTTACCAATAAAACCCCAGAGAGTCAACCATAAGTAAATTTAATAAGGTGACTGCTGACAAAATAAGCAGACAAATGAATAGCCTTTCCTTTTTATCAGCAATAAGCAGTTAGAAATTAGAGTAGAATAAGGCTTCTTTTTTTTTTTTTTTAAGATTTTATTTATTTATTTGACAGAGATAGACAGCCAGCGAGAGAGGGAACACAAGCAGGGGGAGTGGGAGAGGAAGAAGCAGGCTCATAGCGGAGAAACCTGATGTGGGGCTCGATCCTGTAACACCGGGATCACGCCCTAAGCCGAAGGCAGACGCTTAACCACTGTGCCACCCAGGCGCCTCTAGAATAAGGCTTCTTATCTACAAAGGAAGGAAAACTTCCGGCAATGAACTGAACAAGCAATGTGCATGGCCTATGTGGAAAAAAGACTTGGATGCTGTTGAAGTAAAAAAAAAAAAAAAAAAAGAAGAAGAAGAAGAAGATTTAAGTGAAGGTGAAAATGTGATCTGCCTGGATGGAAATAAAATTCCTAGTGAAGATTTTTTATATACATAAATCAATAAATTTAATGAAATTCCAATGGAACTTCTGAGGATATTATATACTTAATAAAACCATAATTAAAAGAATATTATATAACATGAGGAAATTTTCTCAACACAATATGAAGTGAGAAAAGTAGGATAGAAAGTTATATGCACTGAATGTATTGCTCCTGGTTTTTGATTTACAAAAATACAGAAGCAATACATATAAAGTATCTAGAAAAAAATTCCACAAAATTTAAGCACTGGGATGGGATGGTAAAGACAGGGAATACTGATAAATATTTTCCTCTATTTTTTCAATTTTACATAACTGGAATGTATTACTTTCTGTATTTTTTAAAAAGGTATGCCACAGAAGTAAAATCTAATAAAATGATTTTATCAGTGTGAAATAGGCTGATGATAATATTTGTTTTCTGTCGTTCACACTTGGGCCCTGCAAAAACATCATTATCCACACTGTGGTTTTTGTGCAATGGATAATATATTTAATAATTAACTCTCTGCAGTATGTGAAAATTATGCTTCAATACTAAGTTTTATTTCACATAATAGATTTCAGTAATGTGTTTCAGCACACAGTATAATTAGTTAATGGGGTTGTATTCATAAAGACTTGGTCCAACATAGAATTATGTTCCCTTGAAGACCTCTTCCCTTTGAAATTACATACTCTGCTGTGCTTGGATTACATGTACTCTCTCTTGCTCTCTCTCTCTCTCTCATTCAGATGCTCATAATTTGTGGCTTTTTCAGAGAGTACTTTCTATTTTCACTTCTATTTTATCTTGTAGTAGAAAAATGTCAGTAGATTGAAAATCTGGTGAGGCTTAGAAATATTAGTAAGGCTGTTCATTAAATACTGTGTGTCTGGAATGAGGTAAAAGAAGCTCTCTTCTAGAAAAATTATAATTAAATTTTTAAAAATGTACTTTTACACATTCTAACATAAAACGTTTTATTCATATAGGTATTATTTTATATTATAATTTTCTTATAGAGGATTCATCAAAATATTTTCACCATACCAAAAAAATGAAGCTAATTACTATCATTCTGGTTTCAATGAATGCTTTCTTTCATAGTACGAGGCATTTAAAGACTGTCTTCCGGTGGAAAAAAGTAGTTATGAAAACTTGTTGGTCATTGATACAGAATCTTCCTTTATATGTTGACATAATAGAATGTTCATATTCTATATGTCAGATAAACCATATGGAAATATTTTAATAAAGCTTATTTCTCTCCTAGTACTCCATATTACACTTTCACATACACTATTGTAATAATTTCACAGTAGTTTTTTGAGCTTGACATTACCGCAATGTTACAGGAAACAAAAAACAACTTTACTGCAAAGATACTAAGTAATTTGCCAAATAACAAAGAAAACAGTGGAATTGAGGACCAATGTCCGGCTAATTATAAAGCACAGTACTTTCGTTCTCCATAGTATACTACGTGAGTGTCTGTAATATTTCTTCTGAGTTTATCAGTGTTAGGCTATCTTACATTTTCAGGCATTTACATTTATCAAATTCAAATGCCATGTAATTTACACCCATGGGAAGGGAAAAGTTTGTGTTTCTACCCTACAAGTAAGGAAGATACTGAAACCTAGGGATTACCTTTGGCCCCTTCCTTTGCTATTCACATCCGTGCCTTTGGTCTAAGTCCTGTCAATTCTGCCTTGAAGTTACTGTACATTCATTATTTCTCTCCATCTCCATTGTCCCCACTCCAGGTTAAACCTGAATCCCCCCACCTGGACCACTATAGCATCTGCTAACTGATCTTTCCCTTCTACTTACGATACTTGGGACATTTTCTGCAAAGTAGCCAGAGTAATTGTGTCAAGCTTAAATTCATACATCTCGCTCCGCACTCTCACAAAAAGGCCTTGGTAGCACCATAGTACTCTTAGAATAAAATAACCACATCCAAACTCTTCACCCTGCTTGCAAGGCTCTGAATGACCAGGTCCTGAGCTAGCTCTTCGACCTCCACTCGTGCCGCTCACGTGTGGCTCTCCACTCCCTGCCACGTGGTCTTTTGCTAATGCCCAGAACCACAAGCTCTTAGCTGCCTCGGGACCAATTTATTTGGTGCTCCCTCAACCTGGACCGTTCTCCAAACGTCCAGCTTCTTATCCTTCAAGTCTCATCTCAAATGCCGCTAACTCTGAGAGGCCTTCCTTAAGCACTAAATCTAAGGAGGGCCCCATCCTTTTTGTTCTTGACCAAAGCATCCTATGTGTTTCCTTCTCAAACACGACACGATCATCAATACTTCCACATATTTGTCTGCTCATTTGCTCTCTCTTCTCTACCAACAGAACCTAAGTTCAGTGCGAGCAGGGGCCTCGCTGTCTCCCTCATCACTGTAAGCACTTTTCTTTGCACATTTCCTAGAGCACAGTGGGCTCTCACTAAAAACTGAGCGAATGAATACTTACTTGCATGATAAACACATAAAACCTGTCTAGAAAACTTTGGACACCCACTCTTCCAAATGTTTCTTTCTCATGTGCATTTCAGGAGTACAAAAAGCAAATTATGAGCCAGAAGATAGGACAGTATTCCACTCTTTTCTAAGACCAGACTTAGGAAAATTGGCTTATGAAATATTCAAAGAAAAGCAAAATTTTAGTTAACCTAATTCAGAAGGAAATCTGCCATTAGTTTAATTGCTGTAATTGTAGTGAATGTCACTTTAAAAAGATACCTTGGTTAAATGGATATTGTTAACATTAATATAATGATTTCGTTTGATAATTAGTTTTTTGAAGCTTGTGGTTAGGAAATCTTTCAGTTTTCTAATTAGTTTTGTTTTTTTGTCCGTTATTGGTCTGTTCGTCTTTTTTTTTTTTTTTCTGGAGGGTTAATTACATTCACAGTACTTAGGGTAGGCAATACATAATCTCTTACATCCAACTCTAGACTTAACTTTTCACTTGCATTATTATGGGGTTTTTTTGAAGATTTTATTCATTTATTTGACACAGAGAGAGAGATACAGACAGAGACAGAGAGAGCCAGAGCACAAGCAGTGGGAGCAGGAGAGGGAGAAGCAGGCTCCCCACTGAGCAGGAGCCTGATGCAGGATTTGATCCCAGGGCCCTGGGATCATACCTGAGCTGAAGGCAGACGCTTCACCGACTGAGCCACCCAGGCGCCCCTCATTTGCATTATTGTTATCCTATGCTGACTTTTCCTGCTTCGGGTCGTCTCAAACTGTGATTTAAAAATAAAAATCCAGTTATTAGACTACGTAAATTCTAATAGAAAAATATAACCTGCCAGAAGTTTAATACTTTATTCTTAGAAGCAGGCATTTATTCTACTCCTGCTGTATGCATGGTTCTAGCAAAGAGTAAAAATAATACAAATGACTGCAAGAAAACAGTGTCTTTATGCCCTGCCATTTTTTAAATAAGCATCTTCAAAGAGGTAACCCCCCAAGAAGAGCTTATCCAATCTGAATTTAAAACGTAAAAGGATTTCTTATAAATGGACTGACTTGCCTTGAAGTTGATATGTCAGGATTAATTATTAAAATAACCTTGTATTTATGAAATTCTGTAAGTTAAATTACTCCAAAGCAAATAGAAAGAAGAAATGAAATTAGCGAGGCAGTTTGCCATATTAAAAAAAAATGCAAAACGCTAAATTGCACACAGCATCTTTCCGTCACATCGTTCTTTTACACCATTATTCAGAAACCTGGGACCTGGGCTTTGTTCACAGGCCAGCAGTAAATATATTGGCTATAATGTCAATGCACTTTAAAGCAAGGCACCAAAATAGAACTCATTACCCTTTGAAGCACATCACTATTGGCATATGGTACGTTTATCCCATGACTTTTCATTGTGTAAGTGGACTGTATTTCTCAAAATAATTCTATTTTTTTAATGCCTAAACAGGCATGCATTTTTATTTACTGCAGTTCTCAGAAGCTATGTGTGGAGTGACACATTTTTAACTAAATATAAATTTTGTCCTTGGTGACAAGCTAATACATATTACACCAGGGAATTTGGTATAGATTGATTCTTGTTTGTGGGTGAGAATAATGCTGGCACATTTATTCTTCTGTAAGTTCATGGGGAAAGGGGATAAAGAAAAGATGGATTTTTGGAGTGGTTCTAATTACAGATTACAACATTGGCATTTTACGACAGTAACAGAGAAGAATATGTTTCCACTAAGAGTTGACAAAAAATGGTGGATTAGGGACCAGTGGGCTGGTGAATACATCGGAGGTAAGAACGATTTATAGGGAGACCTGTTCGGTGTTGAGTTTTCTAGATTAGGCATAGTCTGAAATCAAGGAGTGGTCTGTCAGACGTGGGGCCTGGGATTGATCAGAATTAGCTGGTCATCTTGATGAAAACAGAACGGAAGTGTATTTGCTCCATAGGGCATGCGTACTTCTGCGAGACAGTAACAGCTAGAAAATCACATTTTTGGTCATAGGAAATACATAAAACATAAAAATATCATTTCTCTTTCTCATCTTGGACCCAGGTCATCAACAAACATATGGCTTTGTCTTTTTTCCATCCTATGCACGATGCTATAAAGATTCCCAAAGAGCATAACCAAGGCACATTAGGCATGAGAGTAAGGCTAAAGGAAAAGGTATGACAGTACCACAAACAAACACACGGTTTGGTTATTCTAGTTCCCGATATGTGGATGTTAAGCACTGACTTCCCTGTAGATACATTAAGTCGCCAAATTCTTATTTGGCAGAAAACTACATAAAGCATACCTTCTATTACATTACAAAATGCTATCTGTTTTTGTTTTATAATTACTTATTACATAAACCCCTCCAAATATTTTCTTGTCCCCTTTCCCTCAAATGATCCCAATGTCATTCCCTACATACGTCCCCAGATACAATTTGATACTTCAAATTTCTACTTATATTTATTTTTAAAATCACTAATATGTGACATTTCTTATTAGGTCCCTGACTCTACTCAGTAATCCTACATCACGCTCACACTGGGGACTAGCATTTGCCCCAAACTTCTGTTTTGTTTTTGTTTTCTAGTTTGTGTTAACTAAACAAAACAAGAAACGAAACCTGGGACCAAAGTTTCAAACTCTTAATTTGACAAGTAGCCTTTAGTTTCTCCCCCTAAAAAATACTTAACAAATAAGTAAATGAAGACATGAATTAGAAAGGAAAGGTTAAAAGCAGACAATGGCTGCATGTGAGCATACAGGTCAGCTACTGGTTTACAGCAGCAACGTGCACACTGTGACTACCGTTCCTGCAAGCCCCTTGCTGGGGAAGGTCTATGCCTTTGATGGCTCTTCTGAACAAGCAAATTGTCTGAACACTGCAAATTTTTAAAACTTCAGCATCAGCAATTCTCATGGATTGTAAGTTTAGTAACCTAGTTAATTCTCCTAAATTCAGTGGTTGCTTTTAGTAGACCCATGTATGTGAAAATTCCCATAATGGTATTGCAAAGAAAACTGAAAAATCATTTTGTAATTCTCCCTTATGATAAGGTAATGATAACTATATAAGCTAATATTTGTTGCACTTACGCATACAGCAGGTCTATTTTATAGTCATTATCTCATTTGATTTCCTTAACTGCCCTGTGAAGTGGGTTGAATGAGCAGGGTTTATGGGGTATAATCATAAGCATTTTGTTTGTCTCCCGCCCGGTGTTGTTTTTTTTTTAAATTTGTGCAGGGATAAAGCTCCTTTTACCCCACCTGGAAACATGGTCGGGCCCCATAATTTCCTTGGCTTCTCTTAAGAAAGAAAAACTCCTACAGTTACTTAAGCCAAAAAATACAATCTCGGTTTTAGTATCTAATTTATGAAGGATATTTAAAGTAAAAGCTACTTCTTCCTGAGCTTCCAAATCCCCTGGTTCATATTTCGCATTCCTATTCAGGCCTACCTGCCCATTTACACAGTCCTATAGGACAGATTCTAGTAAGATCTCCACACCTGGAAACACTCATGCCTTCCTTTAAAAAATAGCTCAGATCCAGTATTTATTCGATGAAACAGATAGTTATAAGGTATGTATAAGACAGAATAAGAGCATAAAGAACCCATATATACACAATATCCAGTTTAAGAAATAGAACATTCTGTGTGCCTTCCTAATTCCATTATGCCAATGCATCTTTGCATTCATTTCATATTTCATTGTGTGAACTTACTGTAATTTGTCCATCTTACTATGGACGGACATTGTGCTTTAAAATTGTGTTTCTATGACTATTGATGAGGTTGAACATCTTTTCATATATTTATTGTTCATTCCTCTTATCACCTCTTCTGTCTTTTGTGTATTTTTCTAATGTTGTCCCTCTCTTACTAGTTTTTAGAAGTTGTATCTCTCCTCTCTCTGTTAGCTCTTTCTCACTTTCTCTCTATCTATATAGATATCTATGTATCTATAGATATGTGGAGCAGAATATAGATATCGATATCTATATAGAGAGATAGATGATAGATAAATATAGATATAGATATCGATATCTATATTCTGGTCCCTAATCCATTGACTGTGAGAGCAGTTAATATTTTCTCCCAATGCATAGCTTGTCTTTTCATTTTCTTTACGGCCATTTTTGATGAAAAGTTCTTAAACTTAATGTAATCAAATGTATCAATAATTTCCTTTATGCTTTATGTTTTTAAAGTTTTATTGAAGAATCCTTCTTCAACCCAAGATTACAGATATATTTCTTTATATTGTTTTCTAAAAGTTTTATAGCTTTGCCTTTCATATTTGTCTATAATCTACCTGGAATTGATTTTTGCATATGATACAGTATAAAAACTCTCCAAGAACCATTTACCACAAGATCCATCGTTTCCTCGCCGTTCTGTAATTTCATATCTATCATTAGATTTCTATATATCCATGAGTCTGTTTGAGGAGTTCCATATTCTACTCCATTGATCAGTTTGTCTTCCCTTGCAATAATGACACCCTACCTTAATTATTAAAGCTTCATTATAAGTTTTGATATTTTGTGTGCCACATTCCCACATAGTTCTCCAATAGGAATATTTTGGCTATTCTAGGCTTGTTGCTTGTCCATACGGATTTTACAATGAGCATGTCACAGTTCATACACACCACAAAATAAAACACAAAAGCCCTGTTGGATTGTGACTGTGATTACCTTCACTCCAGAGATGGAGTCGGGTCGCACTGACATCTTCACCTTGGCTTGGTGAGAAGTCTCAACGTCAGTAAGACAAGTTGTTCCTTCTTAACTGTGGTTTTTCATGTTGACTTGATTATTTGGGGATATTTAATCTTCCATAAAAATCTTAGACTAAGTTTACTGAGCTCTTCAAAACATCCAACGGAGATCTTACCGGGGTTGCTTTTGTGTGGATTAATTTGGGGGAGAATTTACACCTTCATAAGGATGGAACCACCCAAGAGCATAAAATGTCTCTTCACTTATTCAGAACATTTTCTTTCTCTTTATTCAAGTTTTAAGGTTGTCTCCATGTAAGTCTTACCTATTCCTGTTTAAGATTGTTTATACTTGGGGCGCCTGAGTGGCTCAGTTGTTAAGCATCTGTCTTCAGCTCAGGGCGTGATCCCAAAGTCCTGGGATCGAGCCCCATATCAGTCTACTCCGCTGGGAGCCTGCTTCTTCCTCTTCCACTCCCCCTGCTTGCGTTCCCTCTCTCTGGCTGTCTCTCTCTTTGTCAAATAAATAAATAAAATCTTTTAAAAAAATTGTTTATACTTGTTGCTTTAGTGGGTAGTTTTAATTTTAATTAAATCTTCTGGTTGCTTACTGCTTTTGTAGAAACTGCTATGAAGTTTTGTACTTTGGTCTTGTATCAGCCACTTTGTCAGACTCTCTTATTAGTCCCAATAGTTTGTCAGTTTCAATTATTATTTTTAAAATCTTTCCTCCCATCCTCATATCTTTTGTTTCTTTTTCTGTCCTCACAACATCGGCCAGGACCTTTAGTGCTATGTTAAATCAGTAGTGATGTCTGTCTCACATCAAGCACTCATAGTCCTCCTAAACCTTTGTCTCTAGGCTTTAGGTACCGGAGTAGGAGTAGTGATACCCACAGAACATCAGCAGGTTTCTTCAAGGTTTTATAGTTGGCAGTAGTTGGATCTGTGACACAAACCTGCATCATTTAATTCCAAAGACGTTGATCCCTGTGCTGTATTTACAATAAACATGAGGATTTAATTCACATTAATAAATATGTATTGGTACAAAATAAATATTATACTAAGTCACAGTGGTTTCTGTCTGAAATGTGTGTTTTAATTTCACAGGAAACCCATTTATTAAAAAAATATATATATAATATGCCACTTGATCTCATTAACTCGCTCAAAAAAATTTAAAACAAACCCTTGGAATGTTCTCAGCGAGGAGACTCCTCAAACAGATTTGTTAACCAGAAGATGGAATAGAAACACTGTCATTTTTCAAAGTACTAAATTATCCAAGTGAAATCATAACATCAGTTTTATAAAAAATGCTTTACACTTTACTTGAAGAGGAGGCCTTAAAAGCTAAAAGTTAGTCATTTCGAGTTTGCCCTTCCTTCAGAATAGTATTTGATTATTCATAATGAGAAGGCCGGGCCTTTGAAAGTAGACTGTAAGAGAAAATAGACCTTTTTTCATTTTCCTAGTGACTGCACAAATGAAGGACCTCATTAATCACGATGATTCCATTGGAAAGTTGGCATTAGACACATGTCACCAGCAGTTGTCATTTTTACTCCTCTGTGATCTATTTCAGTGTCATTCACTTGCAAAACAAGTTTTATCCTTTTGTACACAATCAAGAATCCAATTGGTTTTCTTCAAGTATTTGGAAAGCATTATAGGAAGGGAAATGCATTCAATGAACATTTATTAAGTACCAACTAGGCCCTACATGGTATCAGGATCTCAGGATGTGAAGAAAGATGCAATCATCTCCCTCACACATCTCTAGTGCCAGAGGGGAGAAAGACAGTGAGCAGAGACTTCCAATAGCAAGCGATAAAAGCCATAATAAAGCCTGTGGTAGTGTTTGGAGAACATAGATTGATACTGGACTGAGTATCTATTACTACCTAATACCACTACAAATTTAACAGCTTAAAAATGGCACATATTTATTTTTGCCCAGTTCCTGTGGGTCAGGTTTTGGGCTCATCTTAGCTGGGCTCTCTCTAGAGTCTTACAAGACTGCAAACAAGAAGTCAGCTGGGGCTATGATCTTACCTGAGACTTGACTGTGGAAGAAATTCTTCCAAGTTCACATAATTGCTGAGAGCACTCAATTCTTGGAAGATTGTTGTAATAGTGGTCCCAATCTCTTGCCAGGTGACAACTGGAGAATGTCCCTCAATTCCATGCATGTGGCACTCTCTAGCATTGCAGTATGGATGGAGATTTTGTTCAAGAATGGGGATTGGCAAAAGGGAGCAGCGGGAGGATCAGGGAACATTTTTACTGTTGCTCATGGCATCTTGGCTGGGGGGGGGGGGGGAGGCAAATTAAGCCAGAACAGAGAAGGGACAAGAATTGGGAGAGCATCGGAAGATAAAGGGAATCCCATTATCTTCTAATCACAGAGGGAACAAAATCCAAAGCCTTCATAAAGACCCATAAGGTCCTACACAGTCTCGCTTTGGTTACCTCTCTGAAAGTTCCAAACTATACCTCGACTAGTGTAAGTATGTTCCTGCCGTGTGGTCCTGGCAACTGCTGTTCCCTCTCCCCAGATCTCTCTTTCCCAAGATATCTGCATGGTCCCTCTTCATGCAGTTTTATCTTTTACTGCTGCCTACTCAGAGTGGCCATCCTTGACCTCTTACGTGAAATAGCACATCTTTCACTTTCCATCCCCTTACCGAACTTTCCTTTTCATCTTTGGTAATTGTCATCATTAGACGCTATGTTATATACTTACTGTCTCTTTATTTTCTGTCTCCACCCCTAAACTATAAGTGCCCAGAGGACAAAGACTTTACAACACCTTTGATTAAATAATTCTTTCATATGTTTCAAAAATCAAATGATTTTAAGGTACATTGAAAAGTCTTGCAGTCCCACGACCATTCAGTTACCACTCTCTAAAAGATAGCCACATTTATGGAATTCTTGTGTATCTCTCCAGGCTCCTCATGCAAATATATGCAAATAAGGATATATGTGCTTACTTTCTTCTTCTTTTATGCAGAAAAGGACACATATTAAACACACCATTGGGCTCATTGTTCTTCCATCGCAGACCTTCCCCAGCAGTGCTTAGAAAAAGTCCTCATTTTACTTTTGTTTTTGAGATTTGGACTTTCGGGTTGTTTGATTTACAGCCACATAGTGTTCTGTTGTATAACTATACCATAGTCTGTGGACATTTGGGTGTTTTCCATTTTTCCTATTAAATAAATAAGTAAATTTGTACATATATTATTTTACCTGTGTGCAAATATAGCTATTGTCTAAATTCCCCAAAATGATTCAATGGCTACAAACATTAATAATTTTGATAGATAATGCCAAATTGCTCCCTGTAGGGACTGTACCAATTTACAATCCCACCAGCCATGTGTAAAAATGGTGTTTCCCCACAGTCTTGCCAACACTGAATTTTTTGCTACTCTGAAAGGTGAAAAATGGTATCTTGGCGTAGTGTTTTGTTTGCATCTCTCTGATTATGAGTGAAGCAGAGCCTCCTTTCTTATGTAAAGGTGTTTTATATATTTATATGCAGTTTTCTTTTCTATGAACTGTCCTTGTCTTTTATGGAAAGGACTTTGTCTGTTTCATCACTATATCCTCAGTGCTTAGAAAAGTATCTGATCCATAGGAGGCTCTTTAAGTATTTGTTGACTTAATGAATGAACAGGGACAATAAGGGCAAAATGCTGGGCTAAAGAAGTGAAGGAAAGAAGAAGTGGAAGAATAAAGGGGAAACCTCAGGATCATAATCGTAGAGATGAAGCAGTTCGAAATGATGCTGTGTTCCTGAGTGGCACCATGGCAGCAGGGTCATAACCATAAATCCTTGAAACAGAGAAATGTGACACGTCATCAGCATAGATGAAGATACGAAATAGAACATCACACTGTGATCGGTTCTGGGCAGAATATGCATCCTTGGGTCTGCCAAAGGATGCTGATAAAAAAGATGCTGTGACCCTAATTGGCCATCCAATAGTCTACTTCCAAGATGATCCTCTGGGTACCAAGACCTGCCTGCTTTGAATCTAAATACACTCCCCATTCTGTGTCTGATTCAGCT
This sequence comes from Ursus arctos, assembly GCF_023065955.2. Taxonomy (NCBI): domain Eukaryota; kingdom Metazoa; phylum Chordata; class Mammalia; order Carnivora; family Ursidae; genus Ursus; species Ursus arctos. The sequence continues at coordinate 16,563,865 of NW_026622886.1, read as the reverse complement.
ACCTTAGTGTACTAGCTCCCATAATAATGAGTGGAGCTATACTGAGTGGATCCGAGGACCAGTATCTCCTCTCCTTCTGCTTATTGTTGTTCAGATTCACTCTCTCATCAACTTCCTCTTGGACTAAGAATTCTAGGACCTGCCCCTTTCCCTGCCATTGGTCCCAAAGACTTAGGTGTTGGGTATAGAAAATAAATTTTCTTTTCTTCCCTGCTCTTGTCTTTCAGCAGCAAATGAAATAATTTGTAATTACTAAAGCCATGTCCTGGCAAATTCCTCTCTCTCAAAAATGTGGACAGCTGTCATGGAAAATGCTTTCCTAAATTCAGATGACTCTTTAACTAATTGGAGGACAACAATCACTAAAATGAAAACGTATCCCTCAAGTCTTTGTGGAACGACTTACAATCTGTTTTTGAACTTTTGTTATAATGTCATTGTGTTGTTTAGTAGATATTTCTTTTGCTCACTTTGTATTATGAAAAACAGCTCTATTACTGTAAATTTAATTGAATTTAGCAAGAATTTATTGAGCAGCTAGTAATGTTCCCAACATTGTGCTAGAGGTTGTGGGGAAAATGATGAAATATATGATATACCCTAGCCCTCAAGAATTGTAGGATTTTAGCAAGAAACAATATATATGCAAATAATCCAATTAGTCTGGAAACCCACAGAGTGCAAATATGGAAAAGTAGAGAATAAGTCAACTGGATATAAATTATGCTGCAGATACATGAAAGCATTCATCTATACTGGACAAGTCAAACTTGTCCTTTCTGGACTTCTGTTCAGAAAGCACTATCTCTAAGCCATGGCACGGCTGGCTTCTGTTTTTATCACTCAAGACTCAACAAGGCCTTCTGTATCGACTAATCTAAATTACTCAGACCTCTCCAGCCTCAATAACACTTCTTTTTTTTTTCAGTTTTCTTCATAACATTTTAGTCTCTGAAATTTTCAGGTTCATTTACTTGTTTACTTGCTCATTGTCTTTCTTCTCCCACCAAGTGTCAGCTCCATTATAGGCATTTTGTGTCCAAGGACTACACCAGTGCCCAAACACATGGTAGAGCTCAATAAATCCTTAAATAAATGAAACAAATGGACAAAATGGATGGGACTGATGCTAAGAAAAAGGAGAAGAAACCAAAGTCTGCTGGTGTTGCTGGAATGGCTTTATGAATGTGGTAGGACGATAGGAAGTATCCGAAGAATAGGTGACATTTCAATTGAAGGAAAAAAAAGATACCGACTGATTATCTAGTTGGCTGGTAAGTGTCTTGATGGAGAAAAGATTTAGTAGGCTTTTAGAATTATTTCTTTTCACCATAGAGATGTGTCAAAACCGACATAATCCACTCCCAGGGGGGACAGCTGTGCTTTTCAAAGCATTGTACATTGAAGAGTTTCCTGAATTGTAAGGAAGAAGGGCTCCTGTGGCCACTGATAATCCATAAAAGCTCATCAGGATGCTTGATTTTTGCCAATGACAGAACCTCCTTCAGGGTTCAAAAGTATACTTAATATTACTGGAGGACACTAGCCCAAGAAGAAACTTCAAGACTTCAAAACAAGGAGTTTGAAGGAAATTAAATTTCATGTCTCAGGAGATAATGTGGCAATGCAATTGAGTTTATTTCATGGAACTTTTTTTCAAAGAGATGGTCAAGCTCTATTGCCCATGAAATAACCTAGAGACACTTTTCTCTTTTTTCCCCTCCAATCCAGTCAATCATTAACTCTCATCAAATCCACCATTTTATAAATCCTTTGAATCTGCTCACTCCATGCTCTTCCCAGTGCTACTTCCTTTGTGTAATTCTCTATAGCTCCTACTTGGCCGCTGCCATAGCCTTGTATTCCCTGCTCACTTTGACTCTTCCATTCTAGCCTCCACGCTGCAGCAAAATAACTTCTAAAAAAGCAAAGCTGACCACATCACACCCCTGCTTAAACCTGTTAAGTTCTTCCTATTGTCCTGGGAATAAATTCCAGTTTCCAAATCATAATATTTGAGTCTATTCATGTTATTTATCACTTTGTTATCCCACAGCCTCATCTCTCACCATTCCCCATCCTCAGCCACCTGTATCCTTCATTATAGCCACGTGGAACTGCTGCTGGTCCCTAAACTAGCAGTCCTATTTCTTGATTCTGAATATAAGTCCCTTTACCCTGTCGACCTTATCCACCATTCTACTCATGCTCTTAGCCAAGCAACTTTTTCTGTGTCACTGAGGCCTCACGTTGGCCGCCTAAGTGCTCTGGGAAGCTTTTCTTGGAACTCTCAACCCATGTCAGCTATTCACAGTGCCTCCTTCCTCTGTGCTCTGATCATACTCTATGCTTTCTGCCGTTGTGCTTCTCATGCTCTAAATTATTGCTTTTTTGATTCCTCTAACAACCTGAGAGATTCTTATGATCAGGATAGGCCCTATTCATCTTTGTACCCACAACATCTCACATAAGTCTATCATGGTTCTAAAGGACACCCAATACATAGTCGTTAACTTCCAAAATAGGATACCCACCTCAAAAGGCAAGAAGAAATTCATTAGGAAAATCATGTCTGCCAGAGGCAAATAGCTGCAATCTTGTCATCTCAGTCAAGAAAGTGTGGGTTGGGGGAGACAGGGTGGGGCGGTGTTAAGTATAAAAGTCTGGTTTTGAGTTCTGGTCTTGAGTCTTGGGTATGAGTTCAATGGTGTGAAGGAGCTGAAGACGCAGCCAAGAATAGTTTAAGTTCTTATTTTCTCAGCAAGGCGGCAGCTGGTGCCTGGCACAAGGGGAAGAGTGCTGCCGTGTCACTGAACAGCAGTAGTGGGATGGCCGCTGAGCCAGCAGCCTAAACCCTCTCCCTGGGCCAGAACGGGGCTGCAGGGCAAACGTGGCTGCTCAGCAAGCGTCAGCTGGAGAGAGCAGCAGAGCCCACGATGCCGTACTGGCGGGGGAACTGTTGCTCCAGACAAAGCAAATTAATTAGGACTAATAGGGCACAGGGCCAATCTGAATGGCTAAATACCCCAAATTTTAAAATGAGCTAAACAAACACACTGTTTGTAAAGTCTCCCATGCAAAGATCCTCAACAGCCTTCCATTGCTTCCCATAACCTACATGCAGCGTGTCACCAGACCTTGATGAAAATATCTGATAAATGGCTTCAGACATCCCTTCCCTCCACCATTCTCTGCCACAACTGTTACTCAAGCCTTCATCATTTAATCTTGACTATCCTTAATAGCCTATGACCAGATTCCTGTGTCCCAAAATAATCCCTTCCTTCTATCCTCCATACTCCTGGAATTTATGTTTCTGTAGAAATTTAGTAAGGTCGTGTCGCTTCCCTTCTTAAGGATATTTTGAGCATCTACCTTCTGACAGAATAAAGGCCAACTGCTTAGAATTGTTAAGAAATGGTACCCTGATTTTCTCATTTGTAAAACTGGATAATAATACTTAGCTCATAGCACTCGGAAGATTAAAGGGTCCAGTATATGTGAAGCTTTAGAATTGTGTCTGTCACAGTGTGGGGACTATGTAAATGTTAGTTATTATTAATATTATCATTTTTACTAGAATAGTCTCCATGATTTCTTATGATCTAATTCAGTCTAGTTAGAGAAATAGCAGATTATCTATCAGTGCAGACCCAAATGTCAGACTGATCTAGATTCGAACCAAGACACTAGCTGTGTGACGTTACGCAAAATACCCCTTCGAGTCTCCATTTGCTCATATGCAAAATAGGAGTTAGTTAATATTACTGCCTCAATGAGTCATTTTGACAAATGTAATGCAGAAAGAGGAGTTGGCAGAGGTGATCAAGAAGGAGGTATCTAAAAGTGAGGAGGAGGGCCAGGAAGGACTATTCTCCTAAATGCCAAAGAAAAATAATTCAAAGAAGGAGAATATATTTGAATGCTGTAAATGCTCCAGGAGAGTCAAGTTGAATGAAGCTGGAAAAAAAAAAAAGCCTTTGATTTGGCAGATAGGGGATTGTAATGACCTGAGCAAGAGCGGCATTGGAAAAGTGATGATCATGGAAAGCAGTCACGGCAGCTTGGAGAAATGGAAGTGTAGCAAGCAGTACATTTCAGAAAAGTTTCTCTGAAGCCAAGTCGCCCTGAAACCTACAGATGTATACGAAAGTTGAATCCCAGAATTACAGGGCCGGGACAGGCCATTGCCTAAGAGACAGGAGCAATAGTAATCATAGCAAATACTTGCCAGGTGTAGCATTACCATGCGCCAGCCCTTGGCTTAAGTGCTTTCAACATATTCTAATAATCTCATCTTCACCACACATCTAATGGCCCCATTTGAAAGAGGAGGAAACGGGCTAGTTAGCAGGAGAGCTAGGATTCAAACCCGGTTAGTCTGGCTCCAGACAGGGTGTATCCGCTTTTATGTTCAGCCCTCAATTCATTTTAACAAAAACTTGTTGAGTGACTATCTCATGCCGGGAACTGTTCAAGTCTCTTGGGGATGCGTCAGAGAATAAAAAAGACAAAGACGTATCTCCAAGACATCAAAACTTTAATATTTCTGGCCTAAAAGGCCCTCATCCACTATTATATTTTCAATGTCGTCGGGTATGGGTAGCATGTTAATGACATTCTACCATATGTAAGGATGGCCAACTTTCCTACCTAAGGAAAGAACCCTCATGTTTTGTTTTGTTTTGTTTTTTTCACCTATTAAAAAACACTGTAAGTGATAGACTCCTCCTAAGAAGCTGTTTTGAGATGATCTGGCATTAGAATTGTCCTCAGATGCTTAGTCCACTGTAATTTTGTTACTCCATTAGCTATTTCAGACAAAAGTATGCATCATCAATGGTTCCCGCCATGTAGGGACATTGAGAGGCAGTGACTCCCTTCCTGGGAACTAGAGTCCCTTCTCAAATCTGCTTCCTTTTTTTTTTTTTTTTAAAGATTTTTCATTTATTTATTCGACAGAGATAGAGACAGCCAGCGAGAGAGGGAACACAAGCAGGGGGAGTGGGAGAGGAAGAAGCAGGCTCCCAGCAGAGGAGCCTGATGTGGGCCTCGATCCCATAACGCCGGGATCACACCCTGAGCTGAAGGCAGACGCTTAACTGCTGTGCCACCCAGGCGCCCCTCAAATCTGCTTCCTTGACTATACCCAGGAATAGATCTCTCTTTCCATTGAGCCACCTCCTGTACCGTTGATCTGACTACACATTCACTTCAGTTTTCTGTTAAGATAGTAGCTTTTTTGCTCAAGGACAAGTTCTCTTTAGTCTCTTGGGGCTCCCCCGCTAAAGTCTGAAAGCTTTGGTTTTCGGGGGTTTTGTTTTGTGTTTTTCTTTTTCAGTTAGAAGTTAAGTCAACATGTAACCTGTTCACAACTTCTATATGAAGGCTGATTTCTTTGTTACCCAGAAAATCCCTGTCCATTCTGCTTTTAAGTCCCCACTATAACTTTTTAACTTTTATTCAACGTATTCATTCTTCCCTATGAGCATATCCAGGATAGTATTTGATCCATGGAACCCGGGATGATGACTGACACATAGTAGCTTAGAATTTAATAAATTATAAAGGAAGCTATAGAGTGCCCATCACATCATAATTCTCACTAAATGGTGTCTCTTGGGTACATGAATAAAGGAATGAACAAATGAATGAACAAGTAAAACGTAGCTGCTAGATGTTTCCATCAGGGACAAAATATATAAGCTGCTAGAATTTCCAAGGAAGACCTGGTGGGTGGTATATTTTAAAATCAGTAGTAGAATCTGGTTCGTTTTGATGTCTAAGAGAAAAGAGAAAATTATCATCCAACTTGAAAAGCAACAACTTTGCATAATGATTTTATTAATATTACGAGTGATGCCGGGCCCATTTGCTGTAAAATGACAACCATTTCACAGAAATTGCTTGCGGCCAGTTTGGGATGAAAAGTGCTCCTTTTCAATGCGTGCTTTTATGTGCCTTCCACAGGGGTAAGGGACAGACAGAGAACTAACTTGGATCCTGTTTGGAAGAATCAGGCCATTATTAAACACTCCAGCCTCTTTCCCTGAAACCCTTGGGGCACAGGACTGACTGCACAAACAGCAGCCTTCCATAATGTACAATCTACAACTGGCTGAGTTAAAATGCTTCTGAAGGAATAATCTATGGAAGCCACAGGAAGACAAAAGGGAAAAGTCCCAGTCATGATGAATACAGCCCAGCTGCGTGAAGTTAGCAACTGCACATGAGACCTCAAGAAGTGGGAAAAGAAGGACCTCTATGGTGAAGGGAAATTGTAAGCCAAATACAGTTGAAGCCATAACAAACCCCAGAAAATCTTGCTTTTGCCTTACTAGTCCCTCATCTCTGACGTGTAGGGTCTTGACTTTGGAACTCACCTTATTTTTTACTATTTACTTAGTTTGGCGACCTGACTCACATTTGCAATTCCCATCTTGATCTCTAATAGCTAGCTACTAGTCAATTTCTGGCTAACTAGTCATTGCTCTTAAAACTCAGACATTGGGTTCACCTCTCCAGGTGCTGGTTTGGAGCCATCAGCTCCCCCACACCGCTCTTTCCCCAGTTTGGACTTCATCTGGAGTTTGACACTAAAGACAAGTAATTTAAGCATTTTCTTCCCTTCAACTCTGGTATACTTTCTGTCAAAAAAAACGAAAACAAAGAACTTCAGACCTAGGAAGGCAGATCTTGTACTGAGAAGAGAGAAATGACTAAAGCTCAGAAGAGGTCAAAGAATATAAGATAGGAAGTAGAAGATATTAAACTATTGTTTTAATTAATTTATTTATACTTGTCTTTAAAATAGATGCAGAGGCCTTTTCACATACAAAAATACATAACAAGGTTAGGCAAACAGGCAAAGAAAAGACAGGTTAGAACGCTTGGATCAAGTTAATCAGGTGGAATGATGATGTACAAAATGTGTCTCCTGAAAACTGGGAACTTGCCAGAGGTTAAGCATAAACCTGACCTTCAGCTTATCCTATACAATTTTTATTCTACTCTTTTCACTTTAATTTACATCATGAAATTCAGTATTTTATGATATTTCCACCATAATAGAAGTGCTGAGAGTTCCATCACATTTCATTTTATGGTATTACTGGCACAAATCTCATTTTTCTTTTTTTTTTCTTTTTCTACATTATCTGTAGGATAATATAAAAGACACTGACTGGAATAATCTTAGGCCACTGATTAGTAAGCCTGCTTCAAAGAAACTTTCACCAAAATTTGTGTAATCCCCAATTCTAGAGACTTCTTATATGGTCTCTTTCCTGCTCTTTGCCTTTCTGTTACCATGGAAACTCATGCAATTAAATAGAAGTGAGAACCTGGAAACCATCTTGTTCTGGCACCTTTGCTGGTTCTTTGTGATTCTAAGATCTATAATGCCACCAATTATGTTCAGTTTAATGGGTTGCACATCTCAAATTAGGTATATATAGCCATAGGAATGTTTACCTATGAAAACAATAAGAATGGAAAGTAGCTGAGACTACAGAAAGAGCAGTGTAAAAATCTGGGCAGCCAGCACTATTCTGGCTTGAGGAGACATTGCCGGGTACCTGTAGACTCTGGCACTGGAAAGAATGAGGTAGTGGGTACTGGGCTTCCAAATGATTATGGAGATCCCTCAAGGTTTTAATGTGCTAACGCTTACTTAACATTCTCCTATGGTTCCTCGTGTTGGTAATCTCCAACTTTCTGCTCTTACAAATGCCTCTACAGTGGACATCTTTACTCATAAAAGGTTTCCTTCAGGGGCGCCTGGGTGGTTCAGTTGGTTAAACAATGGCCTTCCACTGCGGTCTGTTCCCGGGGTTCTGGGACCCAGCCCCGCACCCAGCCCCACATGGAGCCCCGCGGGGAGTCTGCACCTCCCTCTCCCTCTGCCCCTTCCTCAAACTCATGCTTTCTCTCGCTCGCTCTCTCTCTCTCACTCAAATACATAAATAACATCTTTAAAAATTTTGTAAAAGTTGTCTTCATTAGGATAATTTTTTGAGAGAGATTCTTGCTGGAATGAGGAGCTTTAACTCTGAATTCAGACTTCCTGTTTTTGATCTAATCTTCACCATTCACAAGCCGCGTGGCTGCAGACAGGTCCCTTTACTTCTCTCTCTGTCTTATACACAGAAGATGCTCAAGAAACACTACTATAATTCCCTACTTGTGGAGGTTACACTAGGAGCTTCCAGGTGTTTGTGAACTCCCAAGTGCAAAATGTTAGCCCTTGGTTCTACGTGGACCTTCGGGTATATTGTAGGTATTCAGGAAAGCTCCATGAGGGCGGGTGGGGGGACTGACTGTGTTGCTGATGGCTGCATATCCAGAGCCCGGAACAGTACCCGACACCCGGAGAGCGCTCATTACATTGTTGTTGAATGTGTAACTACTTATAGAACTAAAAGAAGTCGTTAGAAACTCAATAGGCCCTGAGCAGGATATAGTCCCTCACATTTGCTCACATTGCCGGGAGTTTTTGGAGTGTAAGACTGGGGACAGGGAGGGGTCAAGTGTACGTGTATGGCAGGGACAGGGAGAAAGGGAGGGGGCTTCGTATAGCCACTGGGCACAAGCTGGAGTGTCCAGGAGGAGGCGAATGTGCTCAGAGCCTACAGGGCTGCCGGCTCATATTGGGAAGTGAGATGGGAGCCCAGGAGACCTACGCTCCCAGGGACAGGGGTGGGTGTGGAAAGAAGAGGGGTCAGGATAAAGGCAGGTAGAGGGACCAAGAAAGGAGACTTTGCTTCCTTTCCTCTAAGACAGCCATAGAAAGGAATACAGTTCTTTTCCAGAGCGGTGGTTGTTGACGTGGTCCAGGTGTGAAAAGGATTAATTAGGTAGTTTTTGTTAAAATGAGGCAGGCCCTGTGGGACAGGAGAAGGAATGGGGAGAGAAGGGGTGTTGGAGCAAACAGACCTGGTATGCAGTTCCGCCCTGGCACTCACTGATACACGACTTGAAGGTGAGCCTCAGTTTCCAGATCCACAAAATAGGGCCAACATAGCCTCACTTACAGAGTCGTGGCAAGGGTTAAAACTTCCACCGAGACAGGGAGCCTGAAGCTTTGCTGTTTGGTAGTGAGCACCCAGTGGGTCCTTAATAAATGGTAACTAGTAGGATTAAAATTAATCACTGTAATCAGACCTCACAATAAAACCTGACATAGGGCTTATCAAACGAATTCTCTTCACCATATGAAAGAAACATGAGAACAAGCCCAAATTAGCTTCCTATTTTCCAGCAGCAAGCAGAGGAGGCCGCTGAAGGTCACAGCAGCCATCTCGTAGAGAAAGAAAATGACATGGAACACTGGGTCCCTGCTCGTCGGCAGTGAATGCCCACCCAATTAAGCAGATTAAACATTCACTCCTTGTGATGAAAAAGTCCCGTGCAGCTGAGCTAGGCCGCCTTCCCTGCTTCCTAGGCCAGAGCTTCTATCTGTTAAATCACCCTTCCTTTCCCTTCCACATTCAGGAAATAATTGGCACTTGTTTAATGCCAAATTTACATTTGTTTTGCATGGGAACAAAATTTGCTTGCAAACAGCTATGTGTGTGAGCAAATGGGCATTTGTGCTGGTAAATAAAATAGACATGCAGTTTTCCAGTTTGCAGATGTATTATTCAACAAAACAAGCGGCAATAGCCTTTAATTTTCAGTTATTCCGAAGTACTTAGGCACAGATAGTAGCAGACGAGCCCTCCCCCCTTTTGTCATTTATGCCTGTTTCCAGGTTTTCACATTTGTCCTAGATGCATATGTTATTAGAACCGACGACATTTTCAGAACTTTTGAATTAGATCTCCGAAACGAAGCCATTTCCAGATTTAATAAGTATTTGCGGAGCACCTACTATGTGCGGGTTTGTAGGGATTCAGAGATGATTTCGTGGGACTGCCTTTAGGGGATCTTGCAAGTGAAGGAGTTGTGAGTGGAACATGACCATGAAATGAGAGCATGACTCCAAGGGGCTCTATGTGACAAGTTAGGGGGCACAAAACCCCAAATATTATTTTCGCCTGCACAATTGGAAGAGATGGCATTTGATTTTAGCAATGAAAGCAAAGCAAGAAAGAAGTGTGTTTTCCAGGCTAAGGAAAAACATGGGGAGTTTTAAAGGATTTTAAAGGATTTAAGGATAAGATTCTTTGAGCGCTTTTAGTGAAAGGACTCAGTGTGACTGGAAGGGGATAGTGGGAGGATATCAAGTTGCATTTTGAAAGGCCTTAAATACTATGTCAATGCTTCTCCAACATTAGTATGCATATGGATTACCTGGGGATCTTCTCAGAATGTTCATTTTGACTCAACAGATTCGGGGTGGAGCTGGAGATGCTGCATCCCGAAGCAGCCGCTGAGACACGGTGTGCTGGTAAATACTTAACAACTGGCTCTGGAACCAGAGGTCAGAAGGGCATTTGCCAGTTCCCATGGTGTAAATGCTCCCACCACGGCCTATTTCAACCTACCAGCAGGATGCCACCGCACGCGGACTTGGAAAGAGACATGTGCAATCGGCTCTTTCAAGCCTGCACAAACTGGCCCGGGACACCATCTCTCTTAGGTGGTGCCCAGTGCTTCTGGCCCAAGGGCCCCAGTTTGAACAAAAAGTCTCCAGTACAGTGGTTCTCGATCTTGGCTACACATGAGAATTACCTGCCGGAGTTTTTGAAAGTCAGGAAGAAGGAGTGAAGAAAACGATTTCCTCCACCCCAATTCACATATTCAGCAAATCTTTGAAGACACAAAGGCAAAATGGTCCAAATTGCTTTATATTTTCCCTTCCTCCTTTTGGTTCCTTCTTGTATTTCCACTCTCTCACTCCAAGTGCCTAGAGCTCTTATCCAGATCCTCATTTTGCTGACAAATACTGGTTTTCCTTCTTGTTCTAACAGCCTATAAATTCTATTTTCCTTAAGCCTTTCTCTGTTCCTAGTCCTCTTAAGGAAAAAGAAAATCTTTATTTCTTCACTTTAGACTCTGGCTAGACATTGGTCAGATATGTAATAATGAACTCTGTTTTAATAGCTGTTATTAGGTAGGTTTTGTAAGGCCAATGGATCAGGACATTCCTGTCACTGACATGATATTTTATTATACTCATAGATCCCAAGAGAGGGAGCACACATCACACCACTGGAGGCCACGTGAGAAGCCAGTGGAGTAAGGCATGAAGCAGAGAGGTGGGAATTGTGGGCAAGACCCTTTATTGGGGAAGGAAAAGACAAGGCAGCCTGGACAGATTTATGACTGGCTAGTTCAAATAATTTCAGTGGGCTCTGGAGCATGGGGCTATTACTGGTTATCTGGTACCTACCCCGGGGTGATTAGGGCCAGTGGATAATGGCTCAGAGTCTGAGAACCCAATAAGAAAGGTGGTGGTGGGTGTGGACTCTGAATTGCCTGGTTTGTATTTAAAATGCACGCCCCCAGAAGAGCATTTCTCTGGAAGAGGAGGTGGGGGTTGACCAGGGAGGCAGAAGGTCAAAGCAAGATGACTCAGACATATGATCATGTTGTTTGGAATAAGGCATGTCCAACACAGGCCTGTAGGACAGATTATAAAGTATCAAGTTCACAGAATCTAGAAACATGGTTAATACGAACTCATAATGAGCTATAAATTACTCACAGCCCCTTTACCTTTCCTTGGAATTCTTAAATTTTAAGAATAGATCCTTGTTAAGCCAAATGCCTCTGGTTGGTAAAGTCTTTAATATGTCATTATCAGCATTTATCTTATTATTCAATTCAGCAAAACTCTGAGCACCTGCTACATGCCAGGCAGGGTGGTAAGTGCTGGAGATGGAGAAGGTGTGCCAGACAGAGGGCGTGATAGAGGAGGAACGGATACAAAACAGCTTTGGACACTCTGCGCCCTACTGTCAGACGGGAGAGACCAATATGCAAACAGCTACCTGGTAAGCAAGGCAGGAGAAACTGAGGTTTAGACAATCGAGAGGCAGAAGATTTAACAGGTAATCTAGGAACAGTGGGGATTGTCTCAGCTCGTCTTTGGCAGAGGGTACAGCAGAAGACAATTAAAAGTAGAAATCACCCAAAAAAGTAGAAACCACCCAAAAGCCCCAGAAATATAGATTTTCTGTGGTGTTGTTTAAAAGGAGGATAATTTCCTCAGTGGAAATTATCCAAGTAGCACACGGGATGTTCTTATTCTGAAATTAAAGAATTTAATTTGTAATTTTGTCTAGATTGAAGGCTACTTCCTCAGTTTGAGGGTCAACTGATGAAATGCTAGAGGGCAGGTTGTATCAGTAGAACGTGTTGGCAGAAAGTAACAGAAAAACTGTCTCTTAGTGGTTTAAGCCATAAAGATATCCACTGGTTACACAGCAAGAAGTGTAAACGTAGGTGGTCCCAAGGTTGTTTTGGCATTCATGGCAGGTGGAAAAATGGCGACAATTCCGTAGCAACTCCCATCAAGAGGGTGAGCCTATTTCCACCTCCTGAGTCTGGAGTGTGTTGTCTTTTTCTTGAGCTGATGGAATGTGTGCAGGAGCACTGTTGGGCAGGTTTTGAGACTAGGCTTCAAGAGACTTTACACACTTCCTCTTTTACTCTTGAATTCTAAGTAACCACCATATAAATAAGCCTAGACTAACTTCCTGGAGGATGAGAGACCATGTGGAGTAAAAATGGGCTATCCCAGCTGTGCACACTCCCCCAGCTCTGCACACCAATCAACTCTCAGCTGATCTGGCTGCTGACCCCAGATGCGTGAGTCAGACCTGCCGAGTCCAGAAGAACCATCCAGCTGAGCCCAGCCCAAAGTGCCACTTGTAGAATCTTGAGCTAAATAAATGGTTATTGTTTTAAGCACCTAAGTTTTGGGGCGGTTTGTTACTCTGCAAGAGCTAGCAGATACAGCATCTTTGTGATGTCCTCAGGAAATAGGATCCTTTCTCTCTTGCCATCAACAGAGCGTTGTTAGCAACAGCTTTCATTTTGGTTAAGGGATGGCCACTGCAGCTCCAAGCTCCACATCCTTGTACTACAGCACCACAAGTATGAAAGAAGGAAAAGAAGGGGAGAAAGGAGCCTACCTTACAACTCCAAACTTTTTACAAAGAGCAGAAGATCTCTCAGAAAGTCCCTAGCCGACTAGCCAAGACTGAATCCCATGGCCTCCCTAGATAATCCCTGGCAAAGGAAAATGAGATAGTATATAGAAAGTCACTACATATTTATAAAATGTTTGGATTATCTTTTTTTTTTTTTTCTGTTTTTGCCTCTCTTCACCTCTGGCAATAGTCCTTAATTCCCCGGTTTCTAGATAGGCTCAAGTTCACTCTAGAAAAGTTATAGGATGAAGTGAGTTTTGAAGGAGGAAAGGGATGTTTCTTGGTAAATTAGCTATCAGTGTGAGGAAGACCTTACGATGTTAAAGAGTGAAAAATGAGCTGTGAGAATGTGTATAACCTAAGCAAACTCAACGTAAAAGTTAAGAACAGTTTATATATAATGAAAATCAAGTGAAAAGAGCATTAGCCAGAAAATTGAGAGAATTGGAACTTAATTTTATATGTTTGGCCTTGGCATATATGACTGGTTTGGCATATAATTGGCATTTAATTTCAAAGTAAGAACACATTTGCTGATAGTAAGATTTCTACACATACTAGATCAAGTGGATGCAGGCCTCCGAATCAAGCATTTGACACTGCAGAAAGCACCCCAAGTATTTATTTGATTTGTGTAGACACCTAGGGAGAAAGCTTGAGTGTGCATACATTTTTAGGGCCAGAAAGTTTAGGAGAAAGGCACTTTATGTGACAAGCAACACAGCAGGGAATATCCTACTCACAGCACCATTAATTCGATTGGTGCCTTTAAAGTGATCATTCTGATGATAGAAAATCTATACCATCACAGCACAGTTACTTATTTTATTATAGTAACATCCCTGAGAACCAGATAATCTAAATAAGGCAAAAACATCGTGTTATTAAAAGAACAATTTATAATTGAGATTCCAATAGCTGGCAACTGAAGTGTGATTATTTTCTGTAAGAAGCTGTCAAAACAAGAAGTTTCCATCACCTGTGGAGCAAAATCAAATACTTGGAGGCAAAGGAAACTTGCAAGAACATGCATTATATCCTCTTTGGATTGAAATGAGTATTTCCCTAATGGACGCTTCGAGACAAGTGTGAAGTGCGGGCACAACAGGTAGATTGCATTTATAAGATGAAATTAAAAGTAATTTGTGATTGAAAACACAAAACAAATCAAGAAGTTTAACTCTAGAGAGGGCTTGGGGAGGGTCATGATGATAGGTCTTCAATACTTGAACTTCATGTAAAGGAAGATCAGACTTATTAAGTGACCAACACTTGGCCGTTTTTTGAAGGAAGGATGGAGAAAGGGAAAGATGGAGGGAGAGAGAAAAGGAGAAAACACAAATATGAATACAAACATGAATAAACATAGTGTGGGTCTGGAGATCAAAACAAAGCTTCAAGAACACAGATCCACGCTCCACGTGAGGAACAACTTAACGAAATTTCAGTCTTGGCCTCAAGGGGAACTTCAGATCTCCTCTGAAAGCCAAGGGGTTCATGTCCTTGAAATATTCAAGGAAAAGGTACATGGTCACTTGTTAGGAGTATTATAAGGAATTTTCATGTAATCAGTGTGGGTTGGACAAAGCGATATTTAATGTCCTTTCTAAATCTGAGATGAGATGCATTCTAACATATACAACCCTGGTTTACATAGGTGCCAGGAACAGACCTAGTCATAATTACGGATGAGCTGACAGTGTTCCTTCTTTTTTTTTTTTTTTTCAAAATTCCTACTTCCATCTTTCTCTATATCAATTATTTTTTTCAATGTCCCCTTTCCTCTCTGTATCAATTTTCCCTTTCCCTTCTCCCATACCAATATGGTCACAATAATCACTGTCTCCAAAGCAAGAAAGAAAATCAGTCTTATTAACTCCCTGATGTTATGTGCTAGAGATTCAACCCAGTGATTTCCCCACCCGATATATTCCTATTTTAAGCGGACCATAGAAGAAATGCGATGCTTGGAGCAAAGGAATCAGACAATCACTGAGCGTGGTGTTCCGGACATCAGGCCTGCAGACTTGTTGCTCACTTGCAAAAGATACCTCCCCTCTACCCCTCAAGGCTTGTGGTTGACCACCCACGCTTGAAGTCCACCCTGCCAAAAACTAAAGAATACTTGGAAGCCATCTAGATGCTGTTGTTGATAAGAACTTTGAGTTGGGTTGTGCTGATAAAGTAATAACATCATTATCTCTCCTGCTCCTTATTTCAAAAAACAACCATGACTCCAGTATCCACTGCTCTAGGTAATTTGTGCTTGATTTATATTTGCTGACATGACTAATATATAGTACAAAAATGGACTGATAAGAATAATCCATATGCCATCCAGCTTCTTGGAAAAAGACCACTTATTTAGGTTCTTTGTAGGTCGTGTGTCCGAACATACGTAAATGGTAACATTTTCCCATTCGTGACCACACGTGAAAAGAATACACATTCTCTCAGGAACACGGAAATCATCCCCCACTGCCCCCCCTGGCCCATGATCTCATGATGTCTTGCCTGGACACTGAAATACCTCCCAACTGCAGTCTCGTTCCTCTGCGACTGAACTCCCTCAGTGCCTCCAGTGACCTCATGAGATCACATCAGAACACGTCACTTTGCAGCTCACAGTCCTCCCCTGTCTCCACATGGCCAGCAGAACCGAGTCCAGACCCTCCCTCCTGCTACACAGAAAACGACCACAGAAAGCCTCTTCTCCTGACAGTCCCGATTTAAAAATCCCTGCCTATTGTTTATTCTGTACCTTGTATCTCCCAGAAATGTCAACATCTGTTGGGTGGACTTTCATTCCTGCAGCAGTCACACACACACACACACACACACACACACACACATGTGTGCGGACACACGCACACTCCTTTTTTTAAGCCATGGGTCTCCATTATTTTTGGAAAGTTTATCACAGTATTAAAAAAACTTTATTAATTGATTCCTTTCTCATTTCCTGCCAAATCTCACTTCTTTCACCTACACATATGCCTGGTGGTGGAGCCATTCTTCTATCCTCTGGTAAAAAGAAAATAAAAAGAAGGAAGATCATGACCATCTCCTTGTACTTAGGATAAAATTCAGAAATGTTACCATCCCACAGGGTCTTGCCTGATCTACGTCCTTTCCACCTCTGCTTTTCATTCCCCCGCATAACCTGGCTTCCAACAACACTGGCCTTTTTGGTCTGTCCAAAGTGCCTCACCTTTTCTGCCTCAGGAGCTCTCCCTGGAGCACCTTCTCTCCAGTTTCCGCCAGGCCCCATTTCCTCAGAGCTGTCTTCTCTACCTTTTGTTGGATTATTTGTGTTTATCTTCCCCTCTAGGAGGACAAGTTTCAAGAATATTCCTAATTCGTACCCCAATAGGAACTAATAGATATTTTTGAATGAAAAAATGACCAGATGCTAAAGAATAAGCCATAATTCAAAGCCAGTATTGTGAGGCCGCCTTCTCCTCTCCCCCTTTCTTGGCATTGCTTCGTTTAGAGAAGGTCTGCTCTTTCTTAAAATGGGTTATATACCACAAAATCTTTCTGAAAACTGAGGAGGCATTTCTTGAGGAAATTGTAGAGGCTCCTCAAACCTAAATAGCTTAATTGACTTGACTAAGATTTCCCAGAAAGGTCATTTTTCTTTATGAAACAGGTCCAATAATAATAGTGCTTTTGAAATCAATTTGGGCAGTTATGTATAAACACAGTAAAAATTGTTTATGTTTTAGATACATTAACATTAAGCATTTAAATATATAATGTGGCAAATCCCGGATATGTCCTTAGAGTTGTCTGGAAATTTTATTACAGAATAGTGCTGTTCCTTGTCTTATCTCTGCAATGGATAAAATCAAGAGAGAGGAAAGATGAAAATTGGGTCTCCTAAACTTCAAGCTGTGGTGCAGATATTATAATACCTATCTTACTGCATTGTGACGATTAATTAAAATAATATTGGAAATGTCCAGAAAATGCTGGTCCTTCATAGACATGTAATACATGGAAATGACTATTATTATTTATCATGTTAATCTTATTATCATCATGCCTCTTAAAACCATATGTGAATAGTGTTATTCTGGAGCTAATAATAAAAAAGCAATGAGTGATATTGCTGGAATGGTCATTTTTGTGCAATTGCAAAAACTTTAAAAGCTTCAGTGACTCCCCATTGCCAATTGGATAAAGTCCCAGTTCTCTAGCAGGGCTTTCCAAATCCTTTATGAAACAATGGTCAAGGAACATGAAGACAGAAGAGGAAATGCAAAAGGTCAATTAACATTAAATTAGTATTTGGCATCACTGATACTCAAAGAAATATAAATTGAAACAAGAGCATGCTATGTTTCCAGGAAATGATGGATGTTGGTGAGGATGTGGAGAAAGGGGAACCCTCTTACACTGTTCGTGGAAATACAAGCTGGTGCAGTCGCTCTGGAAAACACTACAGAGGTTCCTCAAAAAGTTGAAAATAGAGCTACCCTACGACCCAGAAATTGCACTCCTAGGTATTTACCACAAAGATACAAATGTAGTGATCCAAAGGGGCACCTACACCCCAGTGTTTATAGCAGCAACTTTCACAATAGCCAAACTGTGGAAAAAGCCCAGATGTCCATCGACTGATGAATGGATAAAGATGTGATATATATACACACACAATGGAATATTACTCAGCCATCAGAAAGGGATGAATACCCACCATTTGCATTGACATGGATGGAACTGGAGGGGATAATGTTAAAGGAAATAAGTCAAGCAGAGAAAGACAACTATAATATGGTTTCACCCATATGTGGAACATAAGGAATAGTGCAGAGGACCACAGGGGAAGGGAGAGAAAACTGAATGGGAAGAAATCAGTGAGGGAGACAAACCATGAGAGACTCTGGACCCTGGGAACCAAACTGAGGGTTACAGAAGGAAGTAGGGGATGGGGTAATTGGGTGATGGGTGTTAAGGAGGGCACGTGTGGTGATGAGCAATGGGTGTTATACGCAACTAATGAATCATTGAACACTATATAAAAAACTAATGATGTATTATATGCTGGCCAATTGAACATAATAAAAAATAATAATTTTGAAAGAAATAAGTAACATGTTTCAGGAACCTTGAAATATTCTTATTTTTTTACCCAATAGTTCCATTTCTGACAATAATAATTGCTAATATTTGAGCCAGCTGTGCTAAACACCTCATATACATTATCTGATGAATAAAACTGAAGAAAATAATCCAAAAATTATCAAAAAAATATTTATAAAGAAAATGGTCATCACAGCATTGCTTACAATGGTTTAAATGGTTTAAAAAATCAACTAAGGAATGGTTTTATTCATTGTGGTATATTATACAACCGTTGAAATTATGGTTATAAAGGAGAGATAACATAAAATTATGTATTACTTATAATTTTATTTGCAAAAAAGCAATATATAGAATTTTGAGTATAATTTGATTTCAACTATACCAAAAAAAAAATGTTTGTTTCTTTTTTAAAGCATAGAAGAAAGACTGGAAGGAAATACACCAAAATATTAGTAATGGTTTCCACTGCATGGTAGGATTATGGATAATTTGAAAGAATTTTTTTTGGCTTTATACATTTAAAATTTTTCAATTTAAAAAAATAAATATGTATTATTACCTTTGCAATTAGGAAAAAATTTCAAAATTCTCGAATCAAATATACCTCTTGACAAGTCTTTCGCCATTCACCCCAGACCACTTCTCCAGACATGCCTTACACCAAGACTCTATCCTAACCCATCCTGAACCTGAATGAGGTGCTGTGCTCTTACATACCACTGTGCCTTTCAAAGTATAAAATTTCCTTTATCATATTCCCTTTGTCCCATTCCCTCCATGACTCATCCTTTAAAACCACCCTCCAATATCTCCTCTTCACATAAACCTTCTATTAGATGGTAAGGTGCGGCTCTTCCTCTGAGAGCTCAATGGTCTTGGACACTTCCAGTTCCACACTGTCCACCTTACAAGAGTTGGCAATCTTTTCCTGACTCCTTGGCACCCAGCACAGTGCCAGCCATGTTTGTTGGACAGATAAATGGGCAGGTGTATGGAAGGACATATGGATAATAACGTTATACTAAGCTTAAAGCCATTCCACGGTTCAGAAACTGGGGAGAATGAAGAGGGTCTTTGAAATAAGAATGAGGGATGTACAAAGCATCTAAGACTACTTGGTTAAATAATATAAATACGAAGTTTGGCAAAATAAAAGGAAATTAAGACACACATTCCTTCCACTACAAAAAAAAAAAAAAAAAGATACGTGGGGAAAAAGTCATGGAAAAAGAACACAAGCACCAAGTTTTTGTATTTGTGAGTTTGAGTTGAAGGTCTAATTTCAGACATTGGCTTTTTGGGTAGGATTCACAACTTGGCTCTGAGTTTTTGAGTTTTGAAACTTTCAGGGGCTTTAAGCAGAGGCTGATCCTGAAATAACTTCTGACCAGAGCACTGGGAGATAAGGCATTTTCTTGAGTGTGATGCAGACAGCAATACTTTTTATAGTTGCCAAATATTATTTTTCATCAAACCTGCAGAAAAGTTTCCAACCTGCCCTAATTTTTACCAATGAATCTAATAGACCTGGATTAAACTGCAGGGAAGACGAGAACATAAATTTCATTCCTTTCATTCCTTGTAATATTAGGGTTTGTATTCTTTCCAGCTGCAATAACCTCTAGACTTCAACAAAATTGAAAACCTTTAAATAGCCTTTCACAACCTTTCAGTGGAGTAATGAAGTTTTAAGTGCTCACCGGGGATTTTTCAGTTCAGAAAAATCTAAGCAGCAGTAGATATTAAAATCTAATGTTTACCTCGACTCTTTTACAGCCTAATGGGTTTTTCTGACAGTGTAATTTTTAAAAGGTTGAGTTTCATTTATTAATATAGTGTACTCATGCTGGAAACCTTTCTTCTTTAAGGACTCTGATGGGAGTCTTATGGTTAAACCTTGGTTGAAAGCCAGAGGACTCAGCGGGGACGGGGAAAACAGAAACCTGCGAAAGGACTCATGAAGCCTGCCCCAAGCAGGTTGTTTTGGGTTTAGAAAATGGGGAAAAGTCCTCTCTTTATGACTTAAACACTACAGGAGGTGAAAAAACAAACTCGGATGGAGAGCCCCTGTGCGCACATAATTATGAGTGTGTGAGTCACTGGAGTTCACACAGTTGCTCACAACCAAAAGGTCCGCCTGGGGAATCAGCTGTTCGCTAAACTGATGGGAGGGTTCTGTTCTTTGGAGCAGCTTTGCCGGGGGCCAGCGGGAGGGTATTTGGAAACCAAGGAGAAATTGCAGGGTGAGCAACAGGCGAACCCACACTTAAGCAGAGAGAGGATATGATTTGGAAAGATTCCATTTTACATATTGTATGCCGAAACCAGTGTGCAGGGAAAGGCTGAGTGAGTTCCAACCAAGTGGTAATAAAAAAACAAATGCCACTTCTCATATGCATAATGCCTCCATGTAGTTAACAGAGATTTGCAAGATAAGTACACTAGAGTGAAAAGGGGCAGGATTTATTTCCATGGACTATGATGTAGTAAAGCTACTCTCAGGTATATATATCATCTGGTGTGCTATTTTAAATTGTGAAATAAAAGTGCCACTTGAGGGTGTAATTGAAAATAATATTGTAAAGTAGAGAAGCTTGATGGTCATAAAGGATAGATAGTTTGGCGTATTCATCATCTTCACCTCTTACAAATAGGTGGAGATATATATATATATATATATATATATATATAATCAATGGTATATGATCAATGCCAAAACTGACATCTTGTCCTAATGGATAAGACAATTTCAAAAAACACAGAACATACACTAAATTACCCCTTTAACAATTTTATGATAGCATCAGGATTCATTATAACTACTTATGAGGTATTCATAATTTTTTAGAGAACTTTTAAAATTCAGATGAGCAAAACAAAGCCAAACTCTCTTATAATCCCAGTGGCCAGAGGCAAAAAACCCAGTGATTTTTCAGTAGATTCTTTTTAACATTACATCATGAAGATGTTTTTATATATCCTCTTCTATAACATAATGATTACATAACATTGCTTAATTATTCTGTTATAAAATTTTGATAAGGACCCACACAAGAATCATTTAAAAAAATTATTTCTCATTCTGTTCAAAAGCTCTTATTTGAATGATTAACTCTAACCCTGACTTCTCAGTCAAGATCTTGTCCTTTTTCTCCAGCTGCTTTGGTCGATCTCCACTTTGGGCTACCATAAATTTGACATGCCTCAAAGAAAGCTCATCCTTTTTTTTCTTCCTTTCAATCTCTCATTTATGCCCATTGTAGTTTCTCAGCATTTTACCTCTGCTTTTTTACTTCTTTTCCTCGTCTAGCTTCTGCAGTCCGTACGTTACCAAGCATGGTACACTCAGTTCTTCTCAACATCTCCAACACTGGTGCCTACAGGGACTCCAAGCATTCCCCTGTCATGGCTCATTTATTTGTCATTAACCAACTGAGCTCTCCTGTATCTCTCCTCTCCTCATTTCAAGTCATATTACCTTTTGATGCCTAAATGATTGACTAATTCATTTCATCAGTCACTCAACAAGTATCTATTGTATGCTGCCTATAAGCCAGGCAATGTGATAGACACTTAGAATGTGAAACAAAATTGTATCTTTTCTTATTCAAAGAAGTTATGGTCTAGTGGAAGTAAGAATATGAGCCCATCAATTATAAAATGATCATTAAGATCAGTAGGGACATAGAATAAGAAACACCTAGTGATTTCTGAAAGACTCAGGGGAGATTCCATCTTTCTTCTTTTTTTTTTTTTTTTAAAGATTTTATTTATTTATTTGACAGAGATAGAGATAGCCAGCGAGAGAGGGAACACAAGCAGGGGGAGCAGGAGAGGAAGAAGCAGGCTCATAGCAGAGGAGCCTGATGTGGGGCTCGATCCCGTAACGCCGGAATCACGCCCCAGGCCGAAGGCAGACGCTTAACCGCTGTGCCACCTAGGTGTCCCAGATTCCATCTTTCTTAAACACAATATTTTTATGTCACATCCATATCAAGAAAATTCCTAACTGCCTAACTTTTACAGTATAAGGTTTCATAACTCTATAAAATCACCCCCCATCTGTCTAAACCTTTTTCTAACTTCTCCATATAAACCCTTCACTCAAGCTAAGTCCTCTCTCAGCTCTAACTCTGTTGTTGATCATGTTCTTTCCTTACCCAGAATGCCCTCCCCACTCCCTTCTGATTCTCCCATCCTAACTGTACATCTGGGCCCATCTCTTTCATGTGCATTCCCTGACATGCCCGCCAACATTGATCTTCCTCTGCTCTGGCCTTCCAAGGCAATTATTGCAATGTTTCCCATTTTGCTTAACTATTTTGTCGATGTCCTACATCCTTAAGTAGACTGTTGGATCTTGGAGAAATAATTTCTTCCTATCCTCAGCATTATGTATGTCATATAATCTAAATAAATACATTTTATCAGAAGAGTAAATTAGTAATTTTATAAACTACTTAACTATGGTAGATAGCTCTTCATTATTCATTTAATATTTTGCGACTGCATCACAGTGTATATCATTTGATAGTGTAGCTTTTGTATAGTTGTTTGGATGATGACACACACACATGTAGAGACTCAGGGAGACTCACAGACAAGGAGCATAACTTGAATTCATTGACCATTTGACAAGTATAAGAAGTGCCTACTGCAGTGTCAGACCCTGCACTAAATATTGGGGAGATGCTGGTGGGCAGGACGGCCATGATGCCTGCCCACCCGGGGCACACAGTCTGTGATATGATAATACCCCATCCAGAGAGATGAGTGATGCCAAGAAAATGCATGGTGCTAAGCAGAATCTAACAGAATCTAGGAGGTCAGGAAAAGCTTCCCAG
The DNA here is from genome assembly GCF_023065955.2 of Ursus arctos. NCBI lineage: Eukaryota > Metazoa > Chordata > Mammalia > Carnivora > Ursidae > Ursus > Ursus arctos. Next base: position 16,540,830 of record NW_026622886.1, on the reverse strand, counting down.
AGACAGGGGCATTTAAAATATTTCCTGAGGGATAATAGGAGTCAGCAAAGTAATGAGAAAATGGCAGATGCTAGAGGAAACAGCAAGCACAAAGACTGGTGGGCAAAATGAGCATGTTATAATCAGGGATCTAGAAAAAATTCAATATGGCTAGAATATGAAAATGAGGGAATGAAAGACGAAGCTAAGGAGGTAGGTGAGGGTCAGATCATGCCAAACACTTTGAGCTCGCCCTGAGCGTGCTACGAGATTTTCACGAGCTTTAAAGAAAGTGCATGGCATGAGCAGGTCTATATTTAGAACGTTCGAGAGGCAAAGTGAAGAATGGGATGGAGGAGAGTAAGAGCGATTACTTCAGATTAGTTAAGAGGCTGTTGCTGTAGTCCGTGGGGAAGCTGACAGTAGCCTAAAGTAGCTGTGGATGAAATTTAAGTGGAAGTTGAAGAACGATGTAAGAAAAAGAATGGAGAGAACATGGTACCAGGACAAAAATCACAGTCAATAACTGGACTTGGAAAACACAAAGAAAGTTTCCAGAATCAGGCAGATGTGGGTCAAGTTTTGTCACTGTCTGTGTGACTTGGGCCAAATGATTTAGCCCTTTCTAGACCAGTTTGCTTGTTGACATGATTGTGATTATAGCTGGCTCACGGAAGCTGGGAAAAGGGTGACTCCAGTCAGAGAGTATAGACTTGACATCTTGAAATCTACTTGACGTGGTGTTCAGTATATAGGAAGCACTCGGAAATTGTTAGTCCTTTTTCATTTTCTCTCCTCCACATGTGAGCAAACTTTGTCATCAGGACAAGTATCAGTTCTCTAGCAAAATCATGGCTCAATATGGCCTTTTCCTGGAAATCATTCGTGCAACTACTTAGCTCAGTTTGTGCAATCTAGCTGCATGATGGCAGGGGCTTATGCACAGTTAAGCAGGTCAAGGGCTATTGACAAATGCATTGGCATAAGGCAGGAAAAAAAGAATGGCAGAGTGGGGGAAAAGCACAGAGAGGGGGAGATGGAAAAATAGGAAAAGAAAAAGCATTGAGTCTAGAGGGTGGATAAAATTTGTCACCTAGATGCTTTCTTCAGTTCTATCATAAATTTATACATGAAGAGGATTTGCTTTGGGGAAGATTGAAAATGTGCAAGGGTGCAAGTTTCTAGCAACTTGCGAAGGAAAATATTCTTAGTATAGCTAACTGTTTTATGGTCTAACCCAGATGGAACATATGTTTATATCTGAAGGGTTATTTCTAGTATTTATTTATCACTCCAGTGAAATGTTAATCCCACATGAATTTTCCAGTTTTAAGTTTCGGATGAGTAATTTAAGCCTTATGACAAAATAGTGAAATTACCAGAGTGACCACATTCGTCTTTTATTCCAGTGATGAACTGTGGCTTTCTTCTGGCGAACTTCACTGGACTCTTTGTCACTCTTTGCTTCCTCTTTGTCCTGTAGAGCTTTGAACTTTCTAAACCATACTGGATCAATGCTATCCCAGCATCCCTTTCTTTGGGGGATGTTCAGATCTCTAGCATTCTTAAAACCTAGCTTCGCCCAGCAAGTTCAGGTATGCATCTGACCTAGAAGGAGAGTGCGCCCCCCCCCCCCCCGCCCTTAGACCTAGTGGACATGTGACCCAAGCCGGTTCAAACAGAGTCTTTCTCAGGACTCCCTTATAAGAAAAGAGGCTCTCATCTCTATGGTATTACAAGCTGATAGGACAAGTCAACCACAAGAAGAGTTTCCTGTCTGAAAATGAGGCCAAGAAAGAAGAAAGTAAAGCAGAGAAATAAAGAGGACAAGACAAACCCTGTTGATATTCCTTGAGCATCTGCCTCCAGACGCGATTGAATCCCCCAACTCCTCCTATGGTTGAGTGATGAGAACCAATACGGTCCCTTTCTCTTTGCTTCAGCTTCTTGGTTGTGGCTTCCCATCACAACGAAAAACGTGATCCTACTTTCGTATTCAATAATATCTAAATGCTTGTATATTGATAAAAATATTTGCTAAGAAATACCTAGAAATGTTTTATTGGAATTCAATCTAGATCAACCCTTTAGCCCAGTTTTATATTCTATGTTTCTCAGAAATGTCAATTTGACAGAACTTCAAATAAAGGTGCTTTCACTCAACATAAACTATGGGCATTTGCAAAAGGATATTTATTACTTTGCAGATTCAAGATGTTGAGGAAGCCGTGTAGTGTATTAGAAAGAACACACACGTTGAAGTGAGTCCTGGAATAATATCTTATATCGACCACCTAATAGTTGTATGATTTTTCACAAAATAATAGCTATGCCTAGCCTCAAACTTCACATCGATAAAAGGGAAGAGGTGATGCATCCTCGCTTTGGGAAAGATTAAATGAAACTACATTAATAAAGTACTAACTCCTTGAGGGTAAGGTATCGGCTTTGTTCCCTGTGGCATTCCGAAGCCCTAGAACAGAGCCTAGTGCAGATCACATGCTTATTCATTGTTTGGGTCCAACAGCAATGGTCTGGTACCCAGTCAGTGTTCAATACACAACGACGAGCCTGGAAGTGAGAGTAAGGATGATGTGCACGTGGGCTAGTGAACTGTGTCACTCAAGGGAAGGAAAGTGGCCTGGTAACCTTGCAGGAAAATTTTTTGAAGATATTCCTCATCTCAGATGACCTCCTGACATCATGGAGACTGACAAATGCATGGCTCACTAGGATATTTCTTTATAACCTCAGAACATAAAGGAAAGCCATACTTTTTTTCATTAATATTAACCAGCGATGGTAAGCATGGGCTGAGTACCGTGCTCAACGCTATGAATGCCGTGAGCAGCAATCACAGGAATAATGTCAAGAGTAGTAGCTGAGTTTTCCTGAGGACTTCCTTGTGCCGGGTACGCCTCTGAGTACTTGCCATGTTTTAGCACATTCATTTCCGTGGCAGTTCTATGTCTTGGCTCTACTATGATCGTCACAATTTTACAAATGAGGAAACTGAGGCATAGAGCATTTAGATAAGTTGTCCCGGGGCAGACAACTCGAGTGGAGCCCGTATTTGAACCTGTTGGCCTGGCTCCAGATCCCACCGTCTACATATTCAGATCTTCTTAAAGAGCCCCCAGGAAGTGAGAAGCAGATTTTTAGAGTATGTGGTGTGACACAGACGGTGGCTAATACGCTGTGGAAGGGTATTTTCTTTGTCCTAAAGACTGAATAAAACATGGGAAAGTGTCCCAGAACCCCCGTTGGGTTTTCTCAGCTTGCAGACAGATGTAGAAACAGTGTGAGGTGTTTTCAAGATCACACCCTCTCTGCAGGCCCCGGGGCTGGGAGGTTTCTCAACCCAAGCAAGGCCTCTCCAACCAGCTCTGGCCTCCTCGGACACAAAGCTCTCAGAATCATCCTTCCTTCTCTCTCCTCATCCCCATCACATAGCTCTTCACGACGAATACTTGAATAGTGTTTACCTGATTCCTGAGAGAAGGATTGGAGACACGAATTCACACAGGTGTGAGGATGAATTCTCATTCTATGCCTTTTCCTTAATGGAATGAATCTAATTTCTTTCCGCTTAAACTATTAAACAGTTTTGTATCCTTTCAGACTTCAGTCTCTGCCCCTTTACGTTGGATACAGCTGGGAGGCTAAGCTTTACCAATCATGCTTTTGAGTAAGTTTCCTGTTCCAAAAGCTGCGGCTGCCTGCTAACAATAGAAAAAAGTCCGAGGTTCTTAAAGCAGCATTTGGCACTCCGAACTTCTGCTTCAATCCCCCTGCTGGCATGCGTCTTCCGCTACGACCTTACACCTGTTTTCCTGGTCCCTGTCCACATCCGTGTGCTGCTGCTTCGTCACCATTTCGTATATTCTTCCTTATACCTGACACCTTCCTTCCCTCCTCGCTTTCATTCAGTTCGTTCACCTAGATTATTTGAGCATTTGCTGGAGACCAGTCACTATTCTAGCCTCTTGGGAACACGACATTCACCTAGTGGGACGAGGTCTCTACTCTCATGGAGCTTTTATTCTAATAAATGAAAACAAATCAACACAAGAATTTCGGAGAGTGGTAAGTGCTCTGGGGATAATAAAGCAGAGCGAGGTGGTAGAAAGTGAGTGTGTGTGCTGGGGTGTATTTTCGTTGGGTGTTCAAAGAAAGCTATTTCTGAGTGGATGATATTTGATCTCAAACTGAATATCAAGAAGGAGCCAGCCATGTGAAGATCAGAGAGTTCAAGGGAGACAGCTCAGCAAGTACCCCCGATATTCAAATATTATCTGCTCTTGAAAGTCTAGCTCAGATGCAACTTCAGCCTTAAACCTCCTCTTATCGTCCCACCTGAGTTCCAGCCCATAATACTTTATCTTCCTTGCAGTCTCACCACTTTATACCTCGGATGTTAGCTACTTATGCACATGTCTTCCTACCCTACTAGAATTTCCAGTTCTTGAAGATCTGCTCTTCTTTTTATCACCCACAATGCTTAGTCCAATATTAATACAGAAATAATATTTCTTATTTTAAAATATTAATAGATATAATGTTATGTAATATAATAAAATACAATATACAGTATAAATATAATAAATTTTTCTTAACTTCTATTAATTCATTTCTTTATATTACAGAAGAAATATTTCTGAATGAAAGAATAAATGAAGAAAAATGGTGGGATTTTATTTCAGCTATGGCAGGGATGGGGAAGACAGATATTGGGGATACAGAGTCCTGGAGGGTCTCAAAAAGTGTCACAAAACCTGTGAATGAGGCTGGTTCTTTTCACGGAGAATGGAATTCAATTCCCAGTTGGCCGGCTTTGGAGGAGAAGTCCCAAATACATTTTTTTGCTGATGATTATTTTAAGTGTCTGTCTTTTGCTGGGCATGTTGAGTTGTTTCAGACTCCAAAGCCATAGGGAAATTCTTTAAAATCTGTATAGTCTAAAGCCTGGGCATGCTTTGATGAATTTAATCGTAAAGAGCTAGAGGTAATCGTGGTACCGGTTTCTTAGTAAAGTTGGTATTCAATGAAAGTGACAAGCCTGACAGCTTCATTAACAGCATTGACATTAAGCAACACTGACTGTGTCTTACAGTTAAATAGGGAAGGAAAAATTACAATTTTGGTACATTTTAATCAAACTCCGCTGGTAGTCCGTGTCAGATCTACTCTTGTTATTTTCTGTGCTGGTTTTTGGGGGGTTTTTTTGTTTGTTTGTTTTTTGCTTTTTGTTTTCTGTTTTCCCCAGTATGCTCCTCCTTTAAGTGTAGCTGGGGAGATGTTCCTCTCCCTGCCCCCTCTCTGCATAGTAACCAAGGAAGGTTCAGGAGGAGATGCTGCATATTGTTGACTATAAATTAGCTGAGATCTCTCTCTCTCTGGCATGCAACCTGCCACTCTTGGTGTCCGACAGACAGTTGCTAACATTCATCTGCAGCACGCTCGCTGCCAGAGAAAGATGCCCTAATGCAGTGTTCATTACCTTTCTAGAAACACTGTTGCTTTCGGATATTTTCTAGTAGGTGAAATGCCTTTGTTCTTGACTGAGAAGGAAACCTGAATAGAGAATTAATTTCACTTCCCCAATTAACCCAAGAGAATAAAGGTGGGGAAATATAGCAGGACATATACTATAAGACAGAGGGATGACACACTTTGTGTCACATGTTAGCAACAAACGAAGTTCGAGGTTTAGAAAAATATAGTTGAATTTAAGTCAAAGGTGTAGTCGAAGTCACATCTTTTTCAAGTGGTGTGAATATAAATCTTTTAAAATACTGTAAGGGACTTTCCATTTTCCCATTTCTTATATTTATGTTATGTTGATGACAATAACTCATTTAGTAAGAAATCACCATTTTGACACTACTCCTTTGAAACGGCTTTATTCCATACATTGTATTTCTTGTCAATGTTTTGAAAAAGTCATCTTTTTGTTTGTTTGTTTGTTTAAAGATTTTATTTATTTATTTGACAGAGAGAGAGAGAGACAGCCAGCGAGAGAGGGAACACAAGCAGGGGGAGTGGGAGAGAAAGAAGCAGGCTCATAGCAGAAGAGCCTGATGTGGGGCTCGATCCCAGAACGCCGGGATCACGCCCTGAGCCGCAGGCAGACGCTTAACCGCTGTGCCACCCAGGCACCCCAAAAGTCATCTTTTTGAATTCATTCTTTGGGTGTGTGCTTGTGTGTGGTGTTTAACAAATATCTCTTAAAGGGACATCGTAAAATAATTTGACATACAAAGTTCATTTTTAAAGTTGACCAAAAAGATTTGTATAGAGTTTTAAGTTTTATTCCTCCTTTATTATCCCTTTAGGAATGCAGGGTTTTGTTTTGTTTTCCCAACACAGCAGCAACCTTTGACACTGAGTCTTGTCTGAGCCAGATCACATGCCCAAAACTGGTAGTAACGAATCCAGTTCTCAGGTAGAGCCGAGCTGTCACCTAATTTCCCTGAGACAATGTGTCAGCTGGATAATGCCAATGTGTCCACAATGACATACTTGGGCTGCACTATGGGGATGTGACACAATTTTAAGAATGTCCATGTCAAAAGGACAGTGTTTGGCTTCCATCAAGGCAAGACATGTTCCTATATAAAATATGAATTTTATGTTCAAATGAAGCACATGGGAAGAAAATGTCTGTGTGAAATCTCTTTTTGCCTTTGTGCATTTTCTCTCTTACCCTCTGAAGAGTTCCCACAGGACCAGCACTAAGCTTCTCTTCATTAGAACCCAGATTTCAATTTAAATTTTAATTAGAATAGATGACTAGAATACTTACCATTCTCTGTAGTTTCTGCATAGAGCTAATCAGCATCTAGAAGCATGACCCATGTTTTCATAAAAAGATTGGGATCTTATTCCACAAAGATTTACTGTTATCCATAAAATTATTTTATACCCCATCACACCACTATTTCTGTGGATGAGTCATGTTTGGAAGAAAATATTGTTTTTCCATTTATATAGTAACAAAATCCAGCAGAAAGCTTGACTTTAAATATGTACAAAACTTTAATATTTATAAGATCATAGCTTTACTAACAAACATCCCATAAACTCCTGGACTTTCCCCCCAGCATTTCCAGGATAATTTTGAATCCTGTAATAATTTCTACAAACTGAAAAGGACATGCCAGTAATCATACAAAACCTAAACCACTCTGTAACCCCAACTGGTTCTATGTTAATAAATATAGATCTGAGTTATCGTTTTTAATGACTACATAATCAGCACCTAAGTTTTTTACACTTTTAGGCTTACAAAACAATTGCATTTGGCCGGTCATTCAACCATTCAACAAACACATATTGAGCTTCTGCTCTGTGCCAAAGACTGTTCTAGACTGAGAGAGTGGGACGTGAATTCAGAAGGAGTTATAACACTGGCAAGGCCTAACTGCAAACAGCTTACATTTTCTCAGCTACTTAGGCCTAGAGGTAAAAACGGTACTATTATCCAACTTTTATCCAGAAGGAATCAGGCTCAAAGACTGTGACACAGCTGATGAGGGACCAAGCTGTGACTGACACCCATGGTGTCCCCACTCCAAGGCCAACATACCAGATACCAGTAAAACTAGGTAAGGAATACAAGGCTTTCTTCAACACCGTGCTTTTTCCCTATGTAACTAGTAAAGGACAAATCTACCTTAAAAATCACAACAAATACTGATAGGAATTCAAGGGTAAAGAAAATTAGAATACAACATAGCCATTCTCTGGCACAATGCATGCTTCACTTTCTCTTAGCTAGTATGTTTCCTCCCACTCAAAAAAAAAGGAAAACAGCTTTGTCATTTGTTTTCATTATAAAAGTTTTCACGCTGTTTGTTACGGACTGAATGTTTATGTCCCACAGATATTATATGTTAAAGCCCTAACCTACAATGTGATAGTGTTTGGTTTAGGCAGTTAGGTTTAGGTGAGGTCATGTGGATGGGGCCCCAATGACAGGATTAGTGTCGTCATAAGAGGAAGAGAGACCAGAACTTGCTCTCTAGCCCTTGCTCTCTCCCTCCTCTTTCTTCTCCATGTGACGACACAGTGAGAAGTGGCTGTCTACAGGCCAGGAAGAGAGAGGGCCCTCACCATGAACAAATTATTATTGGTTTTTTACCTATCACCTCGATCTTGGACTTCTCAGCCTCCAGAACTGTGAGAAATAAATGCTTGTTGTTGAAGTCACCTAGTCTACGGTATTTTCTTTTAGCAGCCCAGGGAGGCTAATACAGTTATAAAAGAAAAGTCAACATACTGAAAAGAATGAAGAGAAAGTAAAAATCATATAATTTCACCATCCAGATATAGCCCCTATTGCTGTATCTCAACATATATATTTTTTAATTATTAAAATGTGATCAAACTATACATGTTGTTCTATAACCCAAAAGTATAATATGTATAGGTCCACGTGTTCATTTTCGATGATTGTATAGCATTCCATTCTAAGTATATATATATATATATATCATAATTTATTGAATTGATATCCTGTTAATGGACATTTCAATAGTTTCCATTTTAACTCTTATAAATGGCTAAAATTAACATCCTTCTATAAAAAGGGGTGGAATTGATTGGGTGTAATGATGGACACATTTTAATAATCACATATGCCTCCGTTTATTATTTTTACCAACAGGGTATGAGGATGACCATTCCTCATGCTCTTGTTTTTTTTAAACTTCGACAATATGATAAGGGAAAAATAGTATCTCAATGTTGTTGTTTTTGTTTCATTTTTTTCTGAAAAACAAATTAATACTTATGCATCATAGAGAATTGAGAAAAGCATATAAATTTGTAAAGAATAAAATGCATTCAAAAATCCTATGTCCAAGAGGCAAACATTATCAACATTTTTGCTATATTATCTTTACATTATTTTTAAAATGTTTAAATGTCTATAATTTTTCAGTGAAATTGGAATCATACTGTAAACATGGTTTTGCATTATTTTTTGAAGTAGACCTTTCTATTTTAAAGATTATCGATGCAAAGAAAAGTATACAAATCATAATCAATAAATTTTTACAAAGTGAACATACCCATGAAGCCACCATCCAGGTCAAAAAGGAACAGTACCAGCCCCTCCCATCCCACTCCATCAGAAGTTTCCCTTGATCTTTCTATTAGTCACCACGTACCACCCAAAGAAGTGTCCACTACTCCGACTTCTAGTACCATGGTTAATTTGGCCTAGTTTTGAGTTTACGTGTGTGAAGTCATACCTTGTATTCTTTCATATCTACATTTTTCACCCAACAGAGTCATCCAGGTTGTTGCTTGTAATGTAGTCTCTTCATTTTCATGGTTTTGTTTCACTGTCACATTGCTATATTGTTGCATATTATGCCACTATTTATTTGTCTTTTCTACTGGCGGTGGACATTTGGGTTGTGTCCAGTTTGGGTTATTATGAATAATGCTACTGTGATATTCCTTTTTCGAACCAATTTATTTCTAGGCCTACTACCCAAGTACTATCCTGAGAATTCCATTTGTCCCTGTCTCCTGGGTTGGATCCCTACTTGCCTGAATTCCATAGCTGCCTCATTCCTGATTTAATCCCTTATTTTTATGGACACATCTCCAGTAGCTTCCTGGAAAAAAAGATACATATGAAGTACTTTTTTGAGAACTTACAGGTTGGAAATCATTTTCTCTTAGAATTCTGAAAGTGTTCCTCCACTTTTTCTAGCCTACCATGTTGCTAGTGCAAAGTCCAAGTCCATTCTCATTCCTGATCCTCTTAGTCCAGGTTGTGAAACTCTATGATAATGTGCCTTCATGGATACTTATCCCATTCTCTGTGATGGACATTCAGTTGGCTCTTTCTGCAAGTGTGCACATGTCCTTCAATTCCTGGAAATGTTCGTCATTATTTCTTTTATAACTTCTTTCTCTTCATTTCTGTTCTCTCATTTTAGAACTCCTATTGACAAAAAGTTATTAGTTTGTATTTTATTCTAATTCTTAGAAAATTTGCTGAATTTTATCTGCTACTTTCATTTGTGTTTGCTCTTCTTCTTGAGAGATTTTCTTAACTTTGTCTTCAACCTCTCTATTGATTTTTTAAAAATATTGTTCTAATTTATTGTTCTAAAAAATGTCCAAGAGCTCTTTCTTGTTTTTGTATTTTTAACAGCATCCTGCTCTTTCATTTATTTAAGGAAATCATTTATAGTTTTTGGTTTTTGTTATACTCCCTACGTTTTCTTTATTTCTTTTAAATCCCCTTTGGTCTGCTTCTCTGTTTTGATCTCTTTCTATAGTTAAGAGAATTTCCTCAAAATCTGCTGGTTATTGACTGTTCATATTTAAAAGTGAAGCACTAAAAAACTATACATTCATAGGTAGGCCAGTTTGATGGTTAGTGGATTTCGCTGTAAGGTTACTGGGAGTGGTGTTGGGTGAGCCTGTAGGGTCAGTATCTATAGGCTTTTATTTTGGGGAGATTCTGCTTCTGCAGAGGACTCCTTCATTATCTTTCCTGGAGGTTGTAATCCTTATAACCAGGATGCTTTGGAAGGTGTTGCTCTTCTCACCATTGAATACAATATTCACTGGATCTCTGTTCCCAACGTCTTCCTTCACCAACTGTACCATGTCTACATCAGTGAAAAGTGAACTTCTATGGTTAAAAATTTCCTGATTGGGTAGGAAAACGGTAATCACCTGGTTGCTGGAGTGAGAGAGTAAATCTGGGGGGTCTAAGAGATCCTCTTACAACCACTCCTCATATTTTTCAGTCTCATCTTTAACCCCTACTTTTAGAGGTACCTAGTGTCTCCAGTTCCCGAGCCTTTCCAGGAATTGCTGACAATAGGTTTCTTCTTTAACATTCTCCCTTGAGAGTAGGAAGGTTTCTGTTTTCTCTGTGCTAATAAATTGGTCCCTACCTGTCATTTGTTTTCTGTCTTGCAGAATTGCTTACATTCTCAAATGGTGTTGCCTGTCCTCTGCTTCTTCGGGGGTTTGAAATCCTTTTTATTCATTTACAGATCTGAAAAATCAGTCCTCAGTGGCTCAAGAAGAGATTCTCATGGTAATTATGTAGGAGTTATGTTAGGAACTACATGGTAATTATGTAGGAATTCTGTCCTTTCCTGCCCCGAGACGGTAATGCTATACTGGCCCTCCGGGACTCACAGGAATTATATCAATCCAGCCTTTCCAGTTGCCCAAGTGATATTGTGCAAGTCATTAATCTTTCTGAACTTGTTTCTTTATCAATAGACGAGAATGATAATTTCTATCGCATAGGATGCTGTGAAAATTAAATCAGATAATACACATATAATACATAACACACTGGCTATATATAGCTCAATGAATGTTCTAGCAGTTATCATTTTAACTATTATTATTAATAGTAGTAGTATCATTATCATGATCAACAGCACAATAGCAAAATCTACTTGGATTTAAAATAACAACTTGTCCTAGTGGTAGAAACGGGAGAGTAAGAATCAAAATCTTACTATCCAGAATATATCATTATTTACGTTAAATAGCTTTTCGTACAAGTCAGCACAGAGACCCTTGATGAAAGTCAGTACGACCATCCCTTCAGTCACTCATCAGACCAACAGTTTGCAAGCATTTTTAATAATGGACCAGATAGTAAATACCGCAGGGTTTGTGGAGCATACCGTGTCTGTCACACTATTCAACTCTGCCATTGTAGCATAAAGGACATGGCTATGTTCCTAATAATAAATCTTTACTTACAAAAACAGGTGGTGGGCCAATTTGGCTGGAGGGCTGTAGCTTGCAGACCCTGCATTAGACAAATGTCTTTTGCTGAATAATATTATTGATTGGGTTAACTAACACTATTTCTACAGCTAACAACTCCAAGTTCTTAATGGCTTCATAAAATAAAGGTGTATTTCTTCACAGTTTGGTCGGCAACTTTCCAGGGGTGATTTAGGGAATCCTAGCTCATTTCATCGGGTGGTAATCCCATCTCCAGCGTTCTGTGGAGCCCCTTGCTGGATCCTTTGCGTCCAGCCAGTCCTGGAGTAAAAAGAAAGAATGAGAAGGGTCACATTGACTTCTCGTGGCCAGGTCGCACTTGAACCCACATTTCATTGGCCAGAACTCACTACAAAAGAGGCTGGAAATATAATAAGTTCCTATCAAAGTGCCAGGGGAAGGAATAAGGAGTGATCAGCCCTTAGACAATCTCTACCAAAACAAAAACAGACAGACGGAAAAGGACACACGAGGTAAAAAAAAACAAAAAACAAAACAAAAAAAAAACCAAGCCATTCAGTTAGCTTTGGCAGTCTTATTTTCCCTCCAAAATATCTGAGTCATCCTTCAGGGATAGGTAAATAATTTGTTGGACATAACAGAAAATGGAAATGTGAGGCCCCCTAAAAACCCGGTTAAAAGGGCGCTTGCGTGGCTCAGTCGGTTAAGCGTCTGCCTCCAGCTCAGGTCATGATCTCAGGGTCCTGGGATCGAGCCCTGCATTGGGCTCCCTGATCAACCGGGAGTCTGCTTGTCCCTCTCCCCCTTGCTTGTGTTCTCACTCTCTCTCTCAAATAAATAAAATCTTAAAAAAAAAAAAAAGCCAGGTGAAAAGATATTGCCCTCCTTTTGTAGTATGTCTTGAGCTATCATAGTATGTTCTTAATTTGCTACTTAACCTCTCATTCTCAGTCATGAGGATACTCACAAGTTAAGGGTACACTTTCTAGGTGCCTGGTGTCTATCAGTAATTCAGTACATGGGGCCTACTCTGGAGCCTGACTCTCCTTGCACCTGCACCCAAGCCCCCACCCCCACCCCCAGGGTAGAGGGGTCAGCAGTCAAACTCCAGTCTCTGATAGCTAAGCCTGTTTGCAAGCTAAGACTCCAAGCCCCAGCTTTTGCTCCATTGTCATCAGACTTCACTTACAAAACACAAATGCAAAGATAAAATTATTAAGAATTTCAAAATGGTAAACGCAGAGCATTAAACACCAAGAGTGGGGCCCCCATCTGAGTGTAGGGTTCTATATAACTGCTCTGGTCATCTCCCCATGAGGCTAGCCATCCTACCCTTCCAGGTTGATCACTTGCTGGCAGAGGGAAAGATCTAGAAGTGTTCACTTTAAGAAGTTTAGTAAGGAATCACACCCTGAATGTTAAACTCAGAGCCCTTCTGCCTGCTCCTGCCCAGCTTTTTCCAACCTTCCTTTCCAGAAAAGACATTGCACTCGACTGTAGCAGAAATTTGGCAAAGATTGAATGGGCCTTCAACAGACAGCTCTTAGCTCTGGACTGTCTCAATTATTGCATGTTAAGGACATGCTAGTGGACTCAATGTTCCAACAGTGGATTATTCTAGTATCTTTCATATTAAATATTTATTCCTATTTTAAAAGTTGTATAGGTAAGTTTTTTTTTTCCTTTTTTTTTTGAGAGAAAGAGAGAGAGAGAGAGATAGTGAGTGGTGGGGAGGGACAGAAGGAGAAGGAGAGAGAGAGAGAGAATCTTAAGCAGGCTCCATGCCCAGCTTGATCTCACAACCCTGAGATCATGACCTGAGCCGAAATTAAGAATTGGATGCTTAACCAACTGAGCCGCCCAGGTGCCCCTGTATAGGCAGAGCTCAAGAAGTTAGCCATCCATTCGGTATTCATTTTGTGCTACAAATTTGGTGAAAGGCAACGTAGAGTCAAGGTGACCCTAGGCCCTGGGTTAACCTTATGGCCTTATGCAAGATGCTGTACTTCTTTTTTTTTTTTTTTTGGTTAAGATTTTATTTATTTATTTGAGAGGGAGAGAGGGGGAGAGCACAAGTGGGGGGAGGGGCAAAGGGAGAAGCAGACTCCCCACTGAGCAAGGAGCCCAATGTGGGGTTCAATCCCAGGACCCTGGGATCTTGAACTGACCTGAAGGCAGCTGCTTAACCGACTGAACCCCCCAGGTTCCCCTAGATGCTGCGTTTCTATAAGCTACCATTTCATCATCTGTAAAATGAGTTTGATAATATCCACCTCACAGGATTTTGGAGAGTTTGACAAAGAAATAACATGTGTACAGTTCTTGATGCATCGTAAGCATTCAAAACATGAAAACCATAATGACTATGCATCAGTGATAATGCCAGTCATTATTATTGAGAGGTGAGGGAACATCTTCAGACATAATCCCTAAACTGCAAGATTATGAGTTGAGAAGGAAAATGAGTTCTAAACAAAACCTGCAAAGCCAGGCATTAACCTGCAGAGTCTCCACAGCAGGATGGATCACGTGTGTTATACGAGCAACAGTGATGGTGTATCGGTTTCTCATTTGGATCAGAGACACTTGCCCGAGAGTTTTTCCAGGCTGTTCTTGGGTCTGCTGGCTCTAAAGGCGAACACTTCTACCTAATTTTTTGTGGAGGAGAGGAACATACAATTTAAATGTATGGCCATTTCGTGGCTTAGGAATTTACAATGGGGCAATTATCTATGAAATGTGGGTGCAAGTAAATAATGCGATTCATGTACCCACAGTAAATAATAAAACAGGAAATGTAAGTGGTTTCTGGATATTGCCTTTAGGGCTGCAATTCAGCCAGCATTCGTTATATGCCATAAGATCAATGGGGAAGAGGACGCATCCTCATAAAATAAACATTTGCCTGCAAATTTTCCACTTGAAGGAAAGGCTGGTTCTTAGTTCTGCTACCTCCCCTGCACATGATGATTGGACATTAGTGAGTCATACAGCCTGGGTCAGCCTAAAATTGTCCCATAATGAAACTGAGATATAATAGGAAGCTATGCCACTTTTGTATTTCCGAAGAAGGAGGCCTCTCATACAGCGGTGCTCTTGTGTTGAAAAATGACCCTCAAAACAAGAAAATGGTATGGGATAGTCTAAGCTCTGAGATTAAAAGAGGCAACAAGACAATCTTGTTTCTGCTTCATAAAAGGATGTTCTCACAGTAGAAATACCTCTGTGGTTACCAGTAATAAGAACAGATCAAATCAGTCAGCTTCGTCTGAACTTTGGGGGTCTTATACATAACTTTAAACATGGGAGCCCGACTTACCTCATCAGGCTGATTTTATTTTTGACTTCAAAAATATCTAACTATTCTTAGAGGGTCCATGTATAAAAATACAGAAGTCTGCTGGGTTCTATCATGTTCTAGCAGAGTACTGGAATTTCATTTAAATTTAGCATAGCAGAAAGAAAAAAACTTGCAGATCTCTTAGTGAATCACGAGGCCTGCTCTATGTTTGAGAGGAGTGTTATATAACATATTTATATTTGACCATTCAGGATGTATGTTTGCCCTCTATTGTCCCTAGAAACATGCCTAAACTTGCCTTATTTTTCAGCAAGAGAGGAGGCCATCATATTTAAAATGTGCGTGCCAAAACTAAATTTGTAAATTTCAGAAATTTACTTCTATGGCTGTATGAGTTTCTTACAGCTGCTATAACAGATAATCATATATTTAGCAGCTTCGAACAACACAAATTTATTAACTTACAGTTCTGAAGGCCAGAAGTCTAAATATAGGTTCATGGGCCTATGTTCTTTCTGGAGGCTCTTAGGGAGAATACCTTTCCCTGCTTTTTCTAGTTTCTGGAGGCTGTCTGCATTCTCTGATTCATGGTTCCTTTCCTTTGTTTTCAGAGCCAACATGTAGCATCTTCTCTCTTCTCTGACCTCCACCCTCTTCCTCATATGGATCCTTGTGATTACACCAGGCTCACCTAGATAATCCAGGATAATCTCCCCTCTACAAAATCCTTAATTTAATCACATCTTCAAAGTCTCTTTTACCCTGTAAGGTAACATATTCACAGGCTCCGGGGATCAGGATGGGGACATCATGGGGGGAGGGGCATTATTCATCCTACCACAATAGCCATCATCACCACAGAGACAGAGCAGAGTAGGGGTTTAGTAAATATCTTTTGATGATGTGCATGAATTAATTATAACTCATTAATTTAATGAAGTAAACTAGAGTTTTAAGAAATTACTGGAAAAACTTCAGCATATTAGGATTTGGCTTTAACTGGATTAAAGACAAGAAATGGGAAAGCTCATTTATCACAGTAGTGCTTGTCATTCACATTCATTCGTTTATTCGGTCCTATGCTTAGCAAACATGTATTGTATACACAGGATGTATCAGATCCTACTCCTCGTGCTGAAGGCATGAAGACACAAAAGACACAGCACTGGCCACAAGGAACACACAATCACAGCTGCAAAGAAATCATTGTTTTCGAGGGTTATAAATACGTGGACGACAGCCAGTAGAGGATATTTTGAGGCAACAGTCATGGGGCAGGGCCTTGGGGAAGGAGACTGGTAGAAAAGGGTAGAGAAAAGTAACTTAGTCCTCATACCACCTCATTGCAGATCTCTCCAATTTCCATCTCCAAAGATGGAAAAAGCCCACCCGAAGTAACTAAATGGGAATTCCAATCTTTCTTCCCTCAAAGAAGATGAAAAGGATTCAATTTGTAACCTAGAGCCCTAGGATTTAAAGTCTCTCCTTTTTTATTTTCTTTTCTCTCTTAAATCTCTCACACGCTGTGGCAGCTTGGAGCTTCTCCCACTCCAGACACCTGACACCCAGCTGCTCTCCTAGGCCTGTGTCCTGTCTCATGGCTCCCAACTTCTCATGATTATGTCCTCCCCCACTTCTCTCTCAAGCCCCATCATCTCCCAGGCCAATGAGGATGATGGGCCCTCTGCTGTCTGGCTGTGTAGTCAGAGACTCCCAAGGAAAGACAGAAAAGGAGGTTTTCTACACTCCTCCTTAGAGCGTCTGGGAACTCCCAAAGTGTCAATTTACTCTCCAGCTCTAAAACTTTGCTAAGAAGAAACCTGATTCTTTCATTAAACTCAACAGGTTTTCAGTATATTTGGAACAACTTGTATGTGTGTATCTAGTTTTTCAACTGTTACGTTTTAGAAGTCTGAATACAGATCAAATATTTCACATAAACAGTGCTTAGCACAAACACTCGGAAAATAAATGTTCTTGCCGAGTTCGAATTTTAATTGAGGCAGAAATAACAAGTGTTGGGGAGAATGTAGAGAAAAAGGAGCCCTCATGCACTGTTGGTTGGAAATGCAAGCCGGTGCGGCCATTGTGGAAAACAGTGTGGAGGTTCCTCAAAAAATTAAAAATAGAATTACCATATGATCCAGTAATTCTACTATTGGGTATTTATCCCAAGAAAATGAAAACACTAATTTCAAAGGATATATGCACCCCTACGCTTATTGCGGCCTTATTTACAATAGCCAAGATATGGAAACAGCCGAAGTGTCTATCAATGAATAAAGATGATGTGGAGTATACACACACACACACACACACACACACACACACACACACACAGTGGAATATTATTCAGCCATTAAAAAAGAAATCTTGCCACTTGCAATAACATGAATGGACCTAGAGGGTAGACCTAGAGGGTATAATGCTGAGTGAAAAAAGTCAATCAGAGAAAGACAAACACGATTCAATTTCACTCATATGTGGAATTTAATATACAAAACAAATGAACAACAACAAAAAGAAAGTAGGAGGGGAGAAACTGAAATACGAAGAACAAACAGATGGTTACCAGAGGAGAGATGGGTGGAAGGATGAGTGAAATAGGTGGAGGGGATTAAGAGTACTCTATTCTTGGTGAGCACTGAGAAATGTATAGAACTGTTGAATCACTATATTGTACACTGAAACTAATATAACACCGCCTGTTAATTATAGTGGAATAAAAAAATTTAGTTGAGGCATATGAATAATAAATAAACATAAAAATAAATTTTATAGCACACTAGAAATTGATAAGTACTATAGAAAAAAATTTTAAAGGAGCATTTTGGAAAAACAAGATTACTTACCTTGAGGTGTGAGAGAGTTTCAGAGAGATTGCCCAATTAATAAGTGGTAGAGTTCAACCTCTTTTCATTATACCTTGCTGCCCTAATTAAGACAGATTATAAAGTTATTATGTATTAATGGTAATATAGGAGGGCTTTTAAATTATAATCATGTTTCTAGAATACATATCCAGAATAACTTGGGAGTATACATTCATAGGAAATTTTCTGTAAACACCAGGCACATTTCAAATTGTTCTGGTGGAACTTTTGGATTTTTCCCTATTTTTGAACGTATACACATTTCATCATAGAAAACACACATTTTCTTTACTGGGAAAGCATGGGATACATGAGACACTCAGAAGATCTGAGGTCTAGTCTCAGGTCCTCCGTGAACTTCGTATTTGGTCTTGGGCAAACCACTGAGCCTTTGCAACACAGCTGAACATTGAAAGAAGGGAGACCTGAGCACTTAATAAAAGGTCTACCAAAAGTGGCAACAGTCTACAAAAGCTCATATATTTACACATACATCAACCACGTATTTTTTTTTTTAAGATTTTTTATTTATTTATTTGACAGAGATAGAGACAGCCAGCGAGAGAGGGAACACAAGCAGGGGGAGTGGGAGAGGAAGAAGCAGGCTCACAGAGGAGGAGCCTGACATGGGGCTCGAACCCAGAACGCCAGGATCACGCCCTGAGCCGAAGGCAGACGCTTTAACCGCTGTGCCACCCAGGCGCCCCTAACCACGTATTTTCTGAAGCTGTC
The DNA here is from genome assembly GCF_023065955.2 of Ursus arctos. NCBI lineage: Eukaryota > Metazoa > Chordata > Mammalia > Carnivora > Ursidae > Ursus > Ursus arctos. The sequence continues at coordinate 16,522,197 of NW_026622886.1, read as the reverse complement.
ATGCAAATGTCTAAGGGGAGAATTCTAATGTGCCCCCCCTAGTGGTGTCTGTGTGCAGCCGACTGTGTTCCGCACTCTGATACGGAATGGCTGTTTTACTTCTTTTTGCTATTAAGTCTCATTATTTACTGTAAAAGTTTCTTAACATTATGCCTTTTAGGGGTCAAACAGAGGCACTGAGTATTATTACTGAGTATCATTATTCTAAGTCACAGTGCCTCTGTGTAAGTTGAATTACATCAATACTCTATGATTACACCTGTGACACGTTTGCCCAGGAAGACTGTGACCACCCTAGGCTCCTTTATTCCTAGTCCCAGGTCTTTTCATTGATCTCAGCTGGAAACTTTTCTCTCTTAACTAGCTTTCTCTTTGAATTCCACACACTAGTTACTGTAAGAAGGGCCAAAGCCGGTGGAGCATTTCAAGTAACATCTTACCACGGTCCCAGAGAAGGAATCCTGCTACCCTCCCCAAATTCGCTGTTTCCCACTACGTCTCCCAAGCTCTCAAGGTTTTATTTTTTCCATCTGAGAATTAGATTTAAAAAAAGTTACTACCTGGTTCCAACAGAGTCTCTTGAATTTTGGTCAGGCCTCGTTCAGCCTGGAGCTTTCTTATCAGTACTGACCCATCAGGATCCAGAATTATTTTCAATGTCAGCCCTAAACTCAAGAACCTCACACAAAATGGGCATTATTTTCATGTCCCATGTTAGAGTTCCAGTGACATCTATAGCTCTTGATCCAAACTAAGAGGACTAATCCAGAAGCTCCTTGGGGTTAAGGGGAACAGAGAGAAAGTTCTTATCATACTCCCGCTCCTGGCTGATCACATAGAGAGATGAAGATCCATCCTGTCTGATGGCACTGGCGCTAGTCTCACATGATTATCCGGCACTTGAAGTATGGCTAGTGTCCCCAGGGAACTGAAAGTTCAATTTTTATTTAAAAAATTAAATAAGTAAAATTTAAAAATTGCAACTCAATTCGGTTATTGGAAAACTTGTAAGAAACGACTCGGTTTCATGACTCTCTATTGTCAACTGTTAATCTTATGAAATCTAAATACAGATCAAGCATTTCCAATGAAAATTTAGCATCCAAATTGAGATGTACTGCGAGTGTTGAATGCACCCCAGATTTCAAACACCTAGTAACAAAAAATATAAAACAGCTCATTAATACTTTTATATTGATTTCAGATTGCAATATTTTCGATATATTGGGTTAAATAAAATATCTTATTTATATTAATTACACCTGTTTCTTTTGAATTTTTCAATGTGGCCAGTCAAAATTTTAAATTATATTTGTGTCTCACATTCTTTTTTTTATTTTTAAGATTTTATTTATTTATTAGACAGAAGGAGACACAGCTAGAGAGGGAACACCAGCAGGGGGAGTGGGAGAGGGAGAAGCAGGCCTCCCGCTGAGCAGAGAGACTGATGCGGGGCTCGATCCCAGGACCCTAGGATCATGACCTGAGCCAAAGGCAAACGCTTAACGACTGAGCCACCCAGGCACCCCGGTGTCTCACATTCTATCTCCGTCAGTCATCTCTGCTCTAGATCAATCTTGGGGGGATAAATGCCACCCAGTCCACCATGTTCAGGTTGCTGTTGGGGAAGCCACTTCTGCTAATCATTTTCCACGTTTCAGAAATTATTCTAGGTTATTTACCTGTGTTATGTTGTTTAATAACCATGACAACCCTATGATGGAGAGGTAACAGAGGTTTTCAAAAATTAAGCATATAGCCCCCGAAAATCACATATGCAGGAAGTGGCAGGCTTAGATTTAAGCAGAGTTCTGTCTTGAAAGCAATAATAATGATATTTTAACACAACTTGTGATGTGCTTTCATAGAAGCTTTTCATAGCTTCTTCATTAATCATAAAAGTGATCCAATGCATTGAATCTGCCTCACAGACAGGATGTGAGTCTGAACCAAGACAACGAGTGTGAAATGCTAAAAGTGGTGTCTAGTACATGTGAACTACTATTATTTTTCAGATGGGAAAATTACAATGTTACCTTTGTCTGATTCCACAAGTAAACTATTTCCACTTTATCATGCTGCCTCGCATTTGAGAATATTGGTGACAAAAATTACCATAAATTTGCATGCAGTCTTTCCAGTTCAGTGTTTGGGTTGTTCGTTTTGTTTTGTTTTTTGACTTACGGATTATACCAATTATGCTGCTTCCCCTTAACCTTTCTGGTCATTTTATAGGTGTGACCAGTCCCCCCTCACATATCAATCCCCAAATTAATCTTCAGTCAAAATCATCTCCCTTTAATGTAACATGGGGAGAATTTAACCTATGCCTTTTTATCCCCATTTTCGTATCATCTACAAAAAGGAACAGCCCAGAAATTAATGCTTACTAATTTTTAGCTAAGTTTAGCACAGATAGGCAGTGCAAAAACACCCACAAAAACAAAAAGCAAAAACGTTCTGATGACTTCCAATCCTGTCTTTCAAATAGTGTTAGGCTCCGACTGAAATAAATGGGTACAAAACAGGAGCCAATGATAGTAGTTCTTATGCCACAGACTCAACCATGGAAACTACAGACACCAAGCACACCCTGCTATTAGAAGCAGCATGTCCAGAAAGCCCTTGGTGAAATTGCTAAGGAGAAAAACAGACATTTGATTTGGGCTTCTCTCCTTCCGTCCTTCATAAATCACTGGTGAATCAATTTCAGTAATATCAATAAGGAAGACTTGGTGGGTAACCCAGACCTGTCTAGGGGACAGAAAAAGTCACTAATTCTAGTTTGGTTGTATATTTTTGCAATTTACAAAGTGCACTCACACACACGTTATCTTCCCGAGTTCCTCAGCCTCATGGGGAGAATATGTGTAAAACCTCGTATCTGCTGTGATGTTCAATTCATTCCTTTTCCACTGCCTCCTACTAGAATGCAAACCCCATGACAGCCGGAGTCATTTCTGTCTCGTTCATGGCCGTGTCCCCAACACCTAGTCTAATGCCTGGCCGTTCAGAAAGCGCACAATGAATAGCTGACTGAATGAATTGTGTGGATGACCTAGAAAGACCAAGAGGTGGGATATGCCCACAGCGAGATGGCAAACCACAGGCAAAGCTGAGCGAGAACTCTGGACTCTATTCACTGCCCCCTTGCCAGAAGCTGCCTTCCCACTGATCAACAGTGGACAGGTCTCTTTTACATAGGAGATGTGTTCAGTTGTCCTCTAATCTTCGAGTCTGGTGTTTCAAATGGATGAAAATGAGGTTTCAGAGAACATACAACCAAAGGAAATACCACAGTGAGCGAGTCAGTCTGAGCCAATTAGAGTTGACAGGTGAGGAACCTAATTGTGAAGCCCCATGGCTGGGCACTCAGGTTCAAGGTCCCTTTCGTTGTGTGGTGAAAACATCACAGCATTGGGAAAACACATGAGAGCAAGTATACATCCATCTCCACGCTGAATCAGTGCCCAAACTGAACAACTGCATTCAGCTTTAAAATAAAAACAATAAATTAAAAAAAGGAAAGAAAAGAGGTACAGAAGAGCCGTCAAGACCTTGGTCCCACACAGTGCTGAATGCAACACTTTCAGGGTGCTCATAGGTGCTGCCTTGCTGTGAGAGCAGGAAGGACTTACACAAAACGAAGGTTAAACCCTAGGAAGCAAGGAAAGGCATGAACATCTAATTTCCTTCGATTTGCTATGGTGCTAAAGAAAACCCAGCAAGAACCAGAGTGCTCGGGACCACACTGACAGCAGGGGTGCGCAGAGGCGGGGGAAACCAGCATTTACACACATACATCTTTCAGAAACCAAAACAAGTTTCGTTTCTTGGTGCTACGCCGTCAAGACATTGAAATGTTTAGTTCTTATTTATTTATCCATTCTTCCACTCACTTAACAAGTACAAACCATGCGTCCTGCATGCGCTGGGCTAGGCACAGGATGATGGGTACCTAAGACATGTTTCCTCTTCTCAAGGAGCTTCACTCTAGTCTATGGGGGAGACAGCCACAAACAAATAATAGGTCTGTGAGACAATTTTTTATATGTAATTCTAAAAGTGTAGTGTCCGAGGGCTGCTGTAACAAATTCTCACACACTTGCTGTCTTAAGACAACAGAAATTCATTTTCTCACAGTTTGGAGGTCAGAAGTCTGAAATCAAGGTGTCAGCAGGGACCTGCTTTTCCCAAAGGCTCTAGGGAGAATGCTTGCTTGCCTCTCCCAGGGCCTGGGGGCTCCAGGTGCTCCCTGGCTGGTGGTTACGTAACGCCAGTCTCTGCCTCCTTCTTCGAACGCCTTTTCTCTTCTCCATCTGTCTCTCCTCTGTGTGTCTTGCATAGGGACACTTGTCATTGGATTTAGTGCCTATCCAGATACACCAGGATGGTCTCACTTCAAGATTCTTAACTGAAGTACATCTGGAAAGACTTTTTTTTTCCAAATCAGTCTCACATTCACAAGCTCCAGGATGTGGACAGTTTCCAGGAAGGGGCCCACCATTTAACCCACCACAGGTAGTATACACGACTAATGGTATTATCCAGAAAACCTACTACGTAGGGGCGATCACACCGCAGTTGCACTGGAAATGTTATATAGAAAATGTAGGAGTTCTACAGGCCCAGTTGGGGCAGTAGGCTGCCATGCTAGGCAGGGGCTGAAGTATAAAGACATAATGGGTGAGTATAAAACACGCAGCTCAGTGTGTCTGGAGGATAACATGAGTAAAGATGAGCCACGGAAGACAAGGCTGGAAACTGAGGCAGCGGCCAAACCATGGCGGACTCACGTGCATGCCGTGGAGCTGGACCTGTGGGTCGGCAGCTCTGAGCTGGTTGCCCCGGCACACTGGTGGCTTCTCAGTTCATCAAATGTGGGGCCAATGTTGGGAGTGGCTACGCTCTAGCCATACTGAACTTCCAACTCTTTGAACTCGACACGCTCACTCTCACCTCTAGGCCCTGCGACTTGCTTTGTTCTCTACCGGAAATGTTGAGGATTACTATTCTTATTTTATAAATAGGGAAAATGAATGGACTTGGAATCAAGACTCAACTCCAGCTGTTCTGCCTCCAAAAGCACTTATTTGTCCACAACATTGTTAACCCTCAAGAAAACATTCCAGGGGTAAATGGTAGGTCTTATGCCTGCATACTATATTTGAAAGCAGCAAAAAAGTAGCAAATGCTCCAAATAATAGTGACTTAAACAAGAGGTGTTTATTTTCTCCCTCAAGTAAATGAGGTGAGTTGTCCAGGGCTCGCATGGTGACTGCGCCGTCCAAAGTCCTCCCAAAAAACAGATAAATAAAGTCCTCTGGAACCAAGTTCCTCCCACTCCCTGAAGTATGGTCCTGTGCCCACGATATAAGGTGGCTGCTAGAAATCTTGCTAGCAGAGATCCCTGTTCTAAGCCTAAGGATAGATGAAAGGACAAAACAACAATGGAGAAAGGATACCAACCAGATGATATCTAAGGCAAGTTTTTGAAGGCTAACCCGTGACCCTTCCGTGTCTGTATGGGCAAGAATGCCCACCTTCCCCCAGAGCTCTTGCCCGTCGTAGCAGGAGGCAGGAGGAAGCTTTGCGTGCCTCAGATGACTCCGCACCTGCCTTCCCCGTGCCACCACACGCCGCTATTGGCAGGCGTCGAGAGGGGGCCCCAGAACTCTCTGCGTTCTCACTTAACCTCACTCTGCCCTTTCCTCTGCACACAGAGCCCCACATCACTATCTGTCCTGTCATTATCAGAGTGGGCTTGTTGCCCCTCAACACCAGTCACCATAAGAACCCCCAGCTCCCAGGCTAGACTTCACTCCCAGGACTCTAATTCCTGCTCAACTTTATGAAGAGTGAGACAACACCCATCTCATCTTCCATGCTCTATCCTCTTATTTTGCTTCATTTTTCTACATAATATTTATCATCACCTGACATAATATATTTTTAACTTGTCTATTTCCTCCTGGTAGATTATAAACTCAATCTGGAGGTAAGGCACAGGGATTATTGGAACTTTTATTTTATTCACTGTTATATCCCTACAACCCAGACTACAGTAGGTGCTCAATAACGATTTGTTGAATGAACGAATGAATCTCATTGGTCAGGACATATACGCATGGCAAGATCTGCAAGGAAAGTTGGGAAATGTCTTTATGCAAGTGATCACATGCCTCACCAGAAACTGGATAGAGGGAAGTATAGATCCTGGGGGTAATCAACATCCTCTAACTTAGAGGGCACCTACTAAGTGATCGCATGTAAACCTTACAAATATATTTACCTTCACTAAAATACAACTGTAATGACAGTAGGCAAAAATGTGCCTGAAAGACAGGATGGAGGATATGTGACTTCGGAGTTTTGGTGACAGAAAGCCCCGTCGGGAGAAAGAAAAATAAGGATCTACATGTCATGAGACTTTGCTGTGCGTATGAGCAGACTGATGGTCAAGGAAACGAAGTAACTTATTCTGGGACACAAAATCCATTACGTGTCAAAACGAGGGCTCAAACTTTTGGTTTCGTGCTCTCCCGGGTATGCCAATGCCACGAAATTTTTGTCGTACTGCTGGGTTGTTGTTGATTTTCCATAGACAGAGACAGGCAAGGAGGGACAGATGAATATATATGTGGTCAGAAAATCCATATCCTTCAGACAGAGCTAAAGAGTAAGAGGTGAAGACAGTTCGGGAGAAATGAGAAGCCAAGGAATTTTGAATTTGTGAACTGATGTGTTTTTGGCAAAAAGACTTTTATCATACTCCATCATGATTGTTGGAGTCTAGCAAGTTCTAGATGTCTTTCTGTTAATTCAGTAACTTATTTGCTGTATTATTTACTGACTGGATATTGCATATGTGCCCTCAAATATAACCTTTTCAACTGGAATCAGAGGGAAGTTTCCAGGTTTATTTGTGTTATTAGAATGTCCTATACATTGCCGAAAATGAATTAAAATTAAAAAAAAAGTCATCTTTTTCTTTTCCCAGCTCCCCTCAAAAGATCTAAGTGTTGCAGCATGTTGACGATTTCGCTGGTGATGTGTAAGGCTGAGCCAGACTCAGTTTTCTTCTCTTCAGATGTTGAGTCTAAAGAGGTGCTGACAAGCAGGAGTTGAAAAAAAAAAAAAGGCTGGCACATTTTTGGCAAGCCATTTGACATGTGGGACCATCATTATTTTAGAAAGCAAGATGGCTTCTTGTGATAGACCGTTCTGTCTATCCACCCCACCACCACATACTCGCAGAAGACCATCACCTTGCCCAAGGTCTGGAAGCCAACTACTAACAAAAAAATGAGTCCTAGAACTGCTTGTGTCTTCATGCTGTGGTTGTAAATAGGAAGTGAGGGGAAACACTCTTTCCAACACAGGCATCTGATCCCACCTCATTAACGAAGCGGGACGTGATTTTTTCCATACCAGAGCCGCTACTCCACAGCACACAATTCCTCCTTTATTAGATTTCACCTGCCTACCTCGCGGTCTGTGAGCATAGGAACCGATGCGGTCTTTTCACCTAGACAGCTCCAAAACTTCTATATTGCCTGTGCATAATTGATACTGAATGAGTATTATTGAATTTAATCAATTGCTCAGCTATCACAGCGTAAAGGGAAGGTGTGAGTGGAAGTAGGTGGGAGCATGAAAAGGGTTAAGAAAAAAATAAATTAGCGCAGAAGAAAACCATTAAATAAAAAACAAATGAAATTTAAATATCTGTCCACTGAAATTTTGGTCTTCATGATCAGTTTATAAACTAATTTTTTCATTTTCAAGGCATACATACATTTCTTTAGGACTCAAACAACATAAGGCATCTAAGCATCTTACGTCACTGTCATTAAGATGGCGTTGATTTGGGTCACTGTCATTCTGAGCTTCGCATGAGATAGAAAGAAGCATAAGCTGGTTGTCATAGAAATTAGGAAATGATTCAGATTCTTGAAGAAGCTTGATTAGAATTTGGAAGTGACTTATAATTCAATGTATTTTTAGTTGATGTTGAAGCCAAACTCAAAATGAAGTCTTCTATCAATTAATTTAGTGTGTAGAAGAATTTCCAATTAGAGTTCATCAAAATAATTGCTGTGATGAAATAAGGGTATTCTATTTAACACATTTCCTCCAAATCTCTCCCCATACCCCTATCCTATTCCAGATTTCCTAACCCTTCAATCAAAGAGACAAAAAATAAACTAACGAAACAACTTTTATGAGTAGATGGGAGAGACATAATTTCTTCCTTTTTTAAAATTTAAATTCAAGTTAGTTAACATATAATTTATTATTAGTTTCAGGGGTAGAATTTAGTGATTCACAATATCTTGCTTTACTTCTTGTAGAGCCCCAGACGTCCTTTTTTAAAGGTGGTCTTAAGATAGAGAAGCTGTTAAATCCTTTAAATATGTGGGTTCACCCCAACTATCAGTGTTAGAATCCTAAAATTCTAAGTGATAAGTGACATGAAAGTTGAGCAACTTAACATTTATATTTCTACACATACATTCTACACATTGTGAGGATGTATATTTCTATAAATAGTATGTTAAGGGGGGAAAGCCAACAGAAAGATCTTATGTAAACCTTATAAATATTTTTACCTTCACTGAAATGAAACTAAAGGAGCACCCTTTATAAAGAGACTATTCTGAGATTTTAAACGTATTACATATATAATTACAGTCACCCTGCTTTTAGTTTATAATTTCTTCTTTACTAAATACTTCTCAGTGTAATAATGGCTAATATCTATTAAGCTATTACTATGCTCTGGGTGCCATATTAAGTGTTTATATACACTGTGGCATTTAATTGTCCCAACAACCCTAGGGATAGCTACTATGATGATCTTTATTTTACCCATTCAGAAATTCAGCACAGAGAGGTTAAATGACTGCCAAGTGGCAAACTCTTATCTCAAACTCCAAAACCCTCATCAACTCCTTTAGTTTTAAGTACGCTTGTAAACTTGTATGGCCTGGTAATAGGTAATATGCATGATAAAGACATTTGTCTCTTTTCAGTGACCGCTCAGTTTGTGATTTTATGACTTTGAGTGTCATTCTGGCTAGACCCTGAGTCCCACCTCTGTCGCTTCCCCTCATCTCTTATTCTTGCCCTGGGTAACAGTTCGGAAGGTCAGTTTTATCTACTCATAACTTTCTGGTGAAAAAAGCTCAATTCCTTCTCCATCATCTATTTTACTAGAAAAAATAACCCCAAAAGAAAGATTCATAACATCTGTACACAAAACAAGACGAAAGAATTCTCTCAATTGTCCAAAAGTATATTGGCTCTCTCTGAGAGCAGCTGGGATCAGAGAAGATAAAATTTGGGGATCTGAGCTGCACACCGAGTGCCTGTATGTGGCCTCCATAAAAAAGGAAGCCTACTTACGAACTTATGCTAGTTATTATTTTGAATTAAGCAAACTCTTGAATTCTGAGGACTGGGAAAAATAAATAAATAAATAAATAAATAAATAAATAAATAAAGCCGCAAGCAATGAGAGAACCCTTCTTATGTGATGCATCAAAAAGCGTATAAATAAATAAATCAGCACACTGAGACGGGCCAGAAATGCAGCTACTTCCCAAGACTTGTCTGACTGTGACAGATTTCAACTAGACTTGAAAGGTAAAAGCAGGACAGACAACTTTTGCTCTCTGACTGTGGTGGACATAAAAATAAGGAGAAATTAACCTCTAACTAATCCTTCCCTAGACACTGTTAAGAGGTAAGCTGAGGCATATTAAAAATTTTGAGAGTTTATTTGAGCAAAAATCTGTTGGAATAGGGCAAAACCAAACTGGAAATGGTTAAGGGCACTCCATAGACAGGAGCCAGAGGGAAAGACTTAGACAGAGAAGGTGCAGAAGAAAAGCAAGGAAATTATTTAATTACCTACAACTTAAAGCCTAGTTGGCGGTTTGTGACTGGTCGTTCTTAGGTTTTGATTTCATAACCTTGAGACATTTACAGGCTCAGGTTTGGGGGTGCTCACGTCACCCATTCCAGCACTGGAGCCATCTCGGTGCGATGGCCTCCTTGCTTAATTAACTGAACAGCACACAGTAGAAGTCACATTTTTGGAAAAATATAACACACCTTGCCCACCCAGCAAACAGATCTAGAAGAATCTGAAGAGGGTGGGAATGGATTTGCAGGCAATCGCACCTGAGTAACTCCAGCCAAACCAGAAAAAACGTCCTGTCATATTTCAAAAGACCTCACAAAAGGCACTCTTTCATCCATGTTTAAAAACTCTTGCCAACAATAAGTGGTGACTTCTATTCAATTGAAGACCTCCATATGGTAATTTTCATAGACACTTGATGTTAAAACAATTTTTTTAAGTAAATGAAGACAGAGGACAATACATCTCCATCCTGTTAGTCAAAATTCTTTCTAAAATAGAAGATTTTAAATTTAACTTTCCTTAATTTTTCTCTCCGTCAAGCTGAAAACCCCAAACCCATTTAGTTTTTTGCTCTTGGATCTCTTGCTTTGCGTATTAGAACAAGTACATCTGAAAGCAAAATTTAGATTTAAATGCCTTAGGGTGAAGTGCTTTCACTAAAATGTTCTTCATTTCAGAAAACACTTTTGGCTTTTATTTACATTTGAACACCCTTGTAAATTAGTTATTTTTCCCCCTAAAATGGCTTAAAACTTTTGCATTATATAATACAGATCACTTGATTACTCAATCCAATATAATAAAAATGAGCTCTGACCAAAGCAGCTTTAAAGAGGCTTTCCTAGACTATGACTATAAAAAAGTCCATTTGCCTATTTTGTCTGCCATTGCTGACTGAGGAGAGGATATAAACGTCATTGAAAGACAGATTATTTATTATATTTTCCCATCTGCTTACTACATTGGTTATTTGAGTCTTTTCTAGGTGTAAAATGCTTCATATTAATAAATTCAAATGATGTCTGTTGTCTTGTACAAACACAGATGTCATTTTTGCAGCTTGAACTTGTTTAAGTCCGCAAAATAAAATAATAAAAAATAAAAACATGAATTTTGAGTTGACAGAAAAACTGTAGTAAGAACGAAAAGCCCATGTTCAGCTTTTATACATTGGTCTCTTCAACAATACAATATTTCACTTTATCCCTAATCCCCACTACATAAAGCACTTTAAAAAATTTTGGGGGGGTGACGGTATCAAATGTAATATTGTTTAAATTTTCTATCAGTCCTTATAACAATGACTTCATCCATAGAGGACCAGATTCATAACCACGGTGAAATTTGTTTTTTCCCCCCATTGGTGTTTATTAAACCTGAAACAAACTAGGCCATTGGTACACAGGCCATTTGGTCATCTGTCTATTCTCAGTCTTCTGTCTCACAATGATCAAAACAAAGATTCCACCAGAAAATGAGAAGCTGGGTTGGACCAATCAACATAGCTTAAAAGATACTTTGAGGACACCGGTCTCAGCTTTTGTTTTCAAAGCAATATATAGTAATAATACTTCAGTATGACTGCAGGGAAGCCTTAATATCAGACACTGGCCTGGCTTGGGAGACTAGCTTGGAGCAGGCCTCTACCTACTTCTGCGAGATTCGTATTTGACACATTCCAGCTCATTTCCCAGACCCGTGTCCAGCTGCCAGAAATGGGAAGCATATTGTAAGACTGCACTTCTTTTCTCTGAGTGTGATTTTTATACATTTAGAAACACAGTGTTATCATTTTTGCCTCCTGGAAGATAAAATTGCTGCTGCTGCTGCTGCTGCTGCCCATTTATCGAGCACTCACCATATGCCAAGCATGGCACTACGAACTTTTTCTTATTTAATCCATATGACAGTCCTATGAGATAGATATTATTCTTATTTTCTCTGTTTGGCAGGTGAGGAGAAACAGAAGCTAAAAAGCTTCACTGAGATCCTACCTATGAAATGCAAGCCAGAACTGCAACCTAGATTTGGCTGAGTCCAGAATGCGCACTCCTAACCACGATCCTGTATTGACGTTAACTATTAAAGGAATACGAACTCATTGGATCTAAAGTTCAAGGGCACTTTTGTGTTTGTTTCACTTGAGACTCCTCTATCACTTCTTGATACCACTGACAAAAGCAGTGGATAAAGTCAAACCTCTATGGTTGCTGAGCTCTTTGGAGTTATGTGTTTTGAAATTAAAAGCAAGAGAAATCCTAGCTGTCTCTTGGACTTACTACAGAACTTGATAGTCATCAAAATTCCTGCCAGGATATTTATCATCTTGGCAACTCTAGAGGAGGAGATGATTTTGTCTTCAACAAATAAGATTTTCCTCAAAGGTGTATATGAGGTAAACATTGAATGTCCCCAGTATCATTGAGATCTACTTCAGCACAGCTGGGCTTACGTAAGGAAGTACCAAAGAGTTCAGACATTATCTTCTACGTGGGCTGAGGCTCTGAACAAAATGGGAGCCCCCTCTCACACTGCCTTCCCAGTTTCCAGGCATCCAAATCCCACGCTCTGTACCCTGATGTTCACACCGGTCCTCTACTGCAGGTCCTATGAACATGGAGCACCCTCTACTGTGGCCTCCATCAACTTCGTCACCTTGGAAATATAATTTGTATTGTATCCTCATAGAGCTCTGCTTATTATTGTTACTGAATTCCAAATTTCAGACATGAACTGAATCATAAGTACATCTCTCCAATATCTTCTGGTTGCACATAAAATATCCAAAGTTAGACACAGGCCCCAGGGCACCCAGTTGGTGAGTGGCAAGGGTGGGGAAAATGCCACCCCTGCCTGTGACTCTCAGTCCCGAGTTCTTTGCCCTACACCACGTCACCACCTCCTACATCATGCTATTAGCCAGTAACCCCCCACCCAATTAATCTGTCACATAGATCCGTGCGAACAGCACTCTCCTTCTTTCCAATTACTTTATGCTTTTCAGCAGGGGATGCTTTTAGAGACAAGAGTAATGAATAACTTCAGTGATTGAGGGAGCTCCAGGCCTGGGCAGTTCAGTTAGATAGCCTTCTGGCAAACAACACTTATATTCATTGTTGAGACACATTCATCACACTTTTCTTTGGTTAGGCCCAACCAAAACTTTAAGAAAGTTCTTGAAAAGCCACAGCTAATTATAGGATGAATTATGACAAAGAAAACAGGGCCTGTGAGGAGAAAGTATAGAGAATTTAGGATTATTCAGCCCGAAAAAAGAAGAAAAAACAACAACAACAAAAGCTACTTTCAGAATTTCCTTCTGATCAAGGGGATTTAAAATACAGAAAAAAAGTGAGTTGTTTTCCATGGTTAGGACACACAAAAATTGGGCTTAAAGTGCAGCAGGATAAATGAGTGGCCCCCCTGAGTGTCAGTGTGGTCAGTTAGGGGGCCTTTAGAGGCTTTCTGTCACCTTACCACAAGGGAGGAGCTTGACCTGAACTCTGCAGGAAGCCATCTTACAAGAGGCATTGAAGAGCACTATGGTCGAGCCAGGCTCCTTGCTGAAGACAGAGGCACACGCGAAGTCTTGAGTTTCCTCACAATCAGATTACCTAGAGCGATTTTGTTTGCTTTATAACCACTGAGAAATTTTGAGGAATCACCTACCACAGGCAAGCTTCTATCATGTGGGCAATGAACCCTCTATTGTCATTGACAAAGGGATCAAATTTCATCCCGTCTCAAAAAGAGCATTCAATTTTGGACCATAAGATGGTTAAAAGTGCTCTCTGCAAACAGGCTTCTAAATCAGTTTCTTTACTAGCATAATGGGATAAGATCTGCAATTCTCCTTTCTGAATTACTCTGTCTGTACTTTGAGGAGCACAAAGTCAATCTTCATTGCTACCAAAATCTGAAGGTTAAGTTTCCGGGCAAGAAAGGAGGTGGTTCTGGAGCAGTGATCAGTCAGTGATGTCAACCTGCCAGAAGTAACTTATCACAGCACGGGGATTGGACATTTTAGTTTGAAGCCTTCTTTTTTTCTCACTCCTGAGGATCTTGACATTCAGTCACTTTTTTTTCTTAATTCATTGGAAGAAAGACGTAGCGGAAGAGAATTTATGATCTTCAGACAATAAGACACTATTTTCATACACCATCGTGCTTGATTTCTTGCACACCTTCCCTACCAGCGTTTTCTCGTGTCCTTTTGAGAACTCATAATTGTTCCAAGGCAAATAGTGAGGGTTGTTGGAACACATGTAAATCACCAATTTATATATATTTTTTAAATTGAGAGATAAACTCTATTTTCAAGGTAGGAAAGGGTTCTTTCGTTATAAATTCCAAAAGTGAAATGACCTTTAGTTAGTGCTATTTTTATCATCATTTTGATCTTAAAGTGATAGTCATCTTTTCAACACCTGATCCCTCATAGGTGAGTTTCAGGTGGGTGGCAAAGTCAGTTATCCTCTTCAGCAAATTTTCGTGGGTATGTACGGGGGTGGGGGGTGTAGGTATTTAGACTTCATGGATCTTGTGTTCAACAATATTCTTTTGTACTAAAAATCCCAAATTAACAAATCTGACCTTGTTGAGCGAGTTACATTTGCAGTGGAGGAGAGTACCAGAGAAAGGGATTGACCAATGAGGGAGATGCCATTTGAAAGATAATCCGAAACACAAAAGAGGTAAATTCATATTCATCTTTTTGATACAAGTAGTTGTCTTCCGCTGAATGTCTCCCATATTTAAGAATAAAACCAGTAGTCTAGTTGATTATATTCTCCAAAATTTACCTGATTTTTGTGACAGTGTCTTAACCTACCCAGATTGCCATTAACAAAATACCATAAACTGGGTGGTTGAAGTAAGAGAAATTCTCTTACCATTTTGGAGGTTGGAAGTCTCAGATCAAGCTGTCGGTGTGGCTGGGTTTTGGTGAGAACCCTCTTCCTGGCTTGCAGACAGCTGCCTAATGGCGGTGCACCTTCTTGGCCTTTTCTCCATGAGTGCATGAAGGGAAAGAAAGAGAGAGCAAACTCTGGTGCTTTCTGATAAGGGCACTAATCCTATCATGAAGGCCCCACCCTAATGACTTCATCCAACCCTAATTACCTCCCAAAGGCCCCATCTTAAAATCCTATTACCCTGGGGGTTAGGACTACCAACATATGAACTGGGTAGGGAGGGAAACACAAATATTCATCCGTAACAGACAGTCAAACTAGAGTTTAACTAAACTGTGCGTCATGCTCAGTAAAAGCTGTGCCCAGGCTCATCTTCCCTTGGTACTCCCAGATTCAGGAATCCTCCAGAAATCCACATCCTCCATCCCCAAAGCTGCATCTCCACTGGCCCCTCTCAGCCACACCTGCATCCATGTAGAAGGCTCCAGCTTTCTTCCCCTCCTATCTTCCCCATGGAACTGCCAGTTGTCACCCTGGAGGTCAGAAAAGGGGCCGTGTGCATGATCAAAGGGATGCTTATACATTTTGCGTCATTCCGGGGAGATATGCCTCCTTCTTACCCTTGTACATTTCTACCACCTGTCTTGTATATCTCTGATCCACTCTCTCTCGTTCATCAAGGACAAGAATCCACACTGTTCCTAAAGCCTTAGCAGCTTGAGAACTTGATTATAGTTTACATGAATAAAGTGCCTTATGACTCACAATGCTTTCATAAACACCCATTCGCATTATCTGCACTTTTATGAGGTGAAGAGACTCACATTACACAGGCTGACCCTTGCCTGAGGACTGATGTTTAAGTGGTAGATTCAGGACCTAACCCCAGCCTTCTGCGCCACGGGTCCAGGCCCCCCATGATGCCAGTTAACCATTACAGAACACCGCCACCACCTCTGCAATTACGGTGTAAGAAACTTGTCCAATTATTCTGAGATGCTTTTTTAAACATAAACACTAGTACCTTTTAATAACTGAAATTATCTAAAGGAATGCACACATACCTATACATATATTTTTTAAAGGATGGAAAACACAAAGTATTCTGTTGACCTCCCACCACATGCTTCTTTCAATCCTGCTCTTTCTCTCCAGCTGCCCCCTGAGGAGGGAACATTAATTTTTTGAGCTCCTCATAGGTTCCCAGCACCAAGCTGTACCCCATATGAGAATCACAGGCTATTGTTCAAGGAATTCACTTTGAAACTGAACAAACTTTCATCCCAAACCTGATTGTGCCATCTAGCCACATAACCTTGAGGTTATTAATTTTCCTTTCTGAGGCTCAGCTTCCCCCTCTGTTAAGCTGGAATAAAAGCAGCGGCCAGGATGATCGTGGACGTTAAACGAGCTAGCTCACGTACCGCACTCAGCACGCTCTGCGATGCAGTAAACAGCGCCTGTTGTCATTATTATGATTGCTATTTATTGTTCAAAGATAAACAAGACATAGCTTTCACTTCAGAAGACTCACGATGTAATAGGGAAATGGAGCAGGCTGAAATAATGCCAGTAGAGGCAGATTCCAGGAAGGGGACAGAGCTCAGAGAGACATAGATTTTCTTCTCACAGCTCTCTTCCTACTAATTCCCAAATGTCGTAACTCTCTTGCCGTAAGACTTCGCAAAATCCTGACTGATTTAATCCCCAGTATTTTTTTCCCTGAGAAATGAAAATTCCAATGCATGAAAGTATGTCTGCTGAAATGGTAAGCATATGGAGTAAAAACTCAAAGCAAAAAAAAAAAAAAAGTATAACAGTTTAGAACTCCAGCTTGATGTAGTGTTGCAATTCACAGCCTTGTCAGTCTGTTTTATAACACCATTGCTCAAATTTGTGACAAAGTCCCAGCCCCAGAATCCTAGAATGAAGAAATTTGGCATGGGGTAGACTTGTTTACATTTTCTTCTTCCGAATATTTTCATGTAGAAGTTTCATTTAGAATTTGGTGTTTCTGGTTTAAGCACCCCTGATTACAAACGGGGAGGTAAAAATATCAAATATCAAGGCCAAGTGGGGCAGAGGTTAAACTGGGTTGGAGATGATCTCTCCAAGCCCCTTCCACTTCTCTCTCGTTTCCAGAGATGTTCGCTAAGAGAGATGTAAAGTGAGCACAACTGGTCTACCAGGTGGAGGATTTTTCTTTATTTTTCAAGTACTTCTTGTGGGCCAGGGAATTGTTTCAGGGGCTTCATAATTAATTAATATAATTCATTAACCCTCATAGCAACCCTATGAGGTGGATGCTTTTGTTATTCTCAATTTACAGATACAGAAATGGAGACGCAAAGAAATTAAGCAATTCACCCTAGGGTTGAAAGGCAGGAAAAAAGATGGAGCTTGGATTATAAACCCAGGTAGGCTCTGGAATCCATATCTTAACTGCTATGTTAGTATTTTATTTGTGGGGTGTGGGGGGTGCTGGTTTTCAACTTTGTGATCATATGTCATTTATGAAAGTGGTGATAGAGATACCAACATTGACTGTACATGTGATGTAAGCCTCTTTGGGGCCACCTGCTAATGGAACTTAAAAGCTTTAATGTTGCACCTTAAGAGTTAGACTTAATTCTTGCACACTGGTTTATAAAGGTCAGGACTCTTCTACCAGGATGCTGATAGGTTTATATCTGTAAATTCTGCAAAAACATAAATTCTAATGAAATAGGTGGTCCTAATTTTTACTAGGCTTGTGATTTATGATCTTAAATTACAGTCTTATGGGTATGGGAGGGAGCAGGGAGCATCAAATATTGAACATACGGCTCTTTTTAAAACAATTTAAATTGGACTTTTATGTAATTTTTCATTTCTCAAATCCCTTTTTCACACTCAAAATTGCAGAGCCAAATTCTACTTTAAAACAGATGACAAGTGGACGGATACTACACTTAGTTTTTGTTTTTTTTTTCTTTTACGTTAGTTAGAGGGGAAAGTGGTCTCTTTATTCAATGCCTTCCTTCTTGTGCTCCCATGAAATACCGTCCCTGAATTCAATTACACAATTAAGAAGCTTGACATTCTGTTACATACTGGAAAATATGTCCGCTGCCTGGACAGCAACTACCCCTAGTAGGTACTCAATATAATAGTTGACAATGCAAGGTCCCAGAGATTCAAAGATGAATTTGATTCTTCCCTGTCCTCCCGTGGTTTATGATCTAGTAAGAGTCAGTCCTGCAAACTAACATACGATGTGAGATTTTGAGGACAACGTATGCATGTGACCCCTGTATTTGATTACTTGCACAAGTTATATTGAAAAGACAAGTCCTTCAGAAAGAACAACTTCAATTGTTATTTTTCTTTCTTAAACTTTATTAGATTTTTAAATTGAAAAGTAATATATGATTTTGTAAAAAAAAAAATGCACAGATGTATTTATAAAAAGCATGATAATCTCCTGTTCCTTATCTTTAATCTCTGCATCTTGAAGTATTTTTAAGAATAAAAATCAAATATTCTTCAATAGATTAGATTTATTTTTTCCTAATAATAAAAGGGGGGTATAATACACATATCACTAGACTTCCATGAAATATTAAATGTCTACCTCCAGAGCAATAAATAAATGCAATGTTTAAAAGCCATATGTTGCATACATTGAATATACCATTATGTATTCAATGATAAATTATAGGTAGGTAATCAGATAAGAGCCTTTATTTTGTTTTTGTTTTCTATATTTTTTGTCTTTAAAACATCACAAAAATCTACCCTTACATACAATGCTGTTTGTTTATTTGTTTGCTCATTGCTTTATTGAAACATAGTTTATGTCCAAAGGAATCCTCCCATTTTAAGTGCACAGTTTGATATGTTTTAAGAATCATGCATATAAAATATATATCACCATGTAAATACCACAACAAGTGAAATATAGAACATATCCATCACCCTCTAAAAGTTCCTTTATGCCCTCTTGCAGCCCTCCCTCTATCCACTGCTCTGCTATTATGGCTACAGTTGGTGCCATTTCTAAAGTTCAAATAAATAAAATCATATTGCTATAGTTTTTGTGTATGGCTTCTTACACTTAGCTTTTAGAAATCCTAAACCAACTGTTTTTCAAAAATGTTCTCCTAGGGGCACCTGGGTGGCTCAGTCAGTTAAGCGTCTTCAGCTTGGATCATGATCCCAGGGTTCTGGGATCGAGACCCGCTTTGGTCTTCCTGCTCAATAGAGAGCCTGCTTCCCCCTCTCCTGCTCCCCCTGCTTGTGCGTGTGCTCTCTCTCTCTCTCTCTCTGTCAAATAAATAAATGAAATCTTTAAAAAAAAAAAAAGTTCTCTTAATCTGTTGGCTTGCCTTTTCATTGTCTTAGAGGTCTTTGACGAGCAGAAGTTTATAATTTTGAAGAAATACAATTTATCTTTTCCTTTATGGTTTGTGCTCTTTGTGTCTCATCCAACAAATCTTTGCCTAAAACAAAGTCACAAACATCTTTTTTTTTGAAGACTTTGAGTTTTAGCTTTTATATTTAGATCCATATTTCACGTTAGTTTTTATGTGTGGTGTGAGGTAAGAGTTGAGTGTTATTTTTTTAATTATATGGTATCCATTTATTACAAAGCAATTTATTGAGAAGACTATCTTTCCTGCACTGAATTGCTAAGGCACTTTTGTCAAAAATCAATTAAGTATGTATGCATGTGTCTATTTCTGGACTTTACTTCTGTCCATGTTATACGGTTTTGATTACTGCAGCTTGGTCTTGAATTCAGGCGATGTAAGAGGTCCAGCTTTGTTCTTATACAAGGTTATCTTTACTATTCTAAGCCCTTTGCACTTCCATATATTTTGGAGCCAATGTCTTCAATTTTATTTAAAAAAGTCCACTGGGGGGGGGGCGCCTGAGTGGCTCAGTCAGTTAAGGGGCTGCCTTCTGCTCAGGTCATGAATGGAGCCCAGCCTCAGGCTCCCTGCTCAGCGGGGACTTTGCCTCTCCTCCCTCTGCCCCTCCCCCAACTTGTGCTTGCTCTCTCTCTCTCTCTCAAGTAAATAAATAAAATCTTAAAAAAAAAAAAAGTCCACTGGGATTTAATTGGGATAGCATTATATTTGTAGATAGACTTGAAGAGAATTGACATCGTGCTAGTAGTGAGTCTTTCAGTCCATGGGATGCCTCTCCTTTCATTTAGTTCTTTAAATTCTTTTGTTTTAGCAAGATTTTGTAGTTTTTGGTGTAAAAGTCTTGTGCATATTTTGTTAAATTTATCTGAAATTTTATGTTGTTTACACTATTATAAATATGTTTAAATTTCAATTTTCAATTACTTATTGCTTATATAAAAATACGCTTGAGTTTTGAATATTAACCTCATATCCTACAAACATACTAAGCTCAATTAGCCTTTTTTTTTAATGCCTCAGGATTTTTTATATATAAAGCCATGATTATATGAAAAAGACAGTGTTACTCTTTCTTTTCTAATCTGTATGCGTTTTTTTCTTGCCTTATTACTGACTAGAACTTCTAATACAATGTTGAATAGAAGTAGTGAGTGTGGGCAGCCTGGTCTTGCACCTAATTGTAGAGAGAAAGCATTCAGTATTTCACCATTAAGTATGACGCTGTCTGTGGGTTTTTTTCATAGATATCTTTTATTAGATTGAAAAAGTCCTTCACAAATCCTTGTTTGTTACGATTTTTAACAAATCATGAATGGTTTTTGAATTTTGTCGGATGATTTTCCTACCATATTGAGATTAAAGCTTTGAAAATTTTTCTTCTTTAAGCTGTTAATATTGTGAATTATTATATTGATTAGTTTCCAAATGTTAAACCTCACCTTAAAAATTCTTGGAGTAAATCTCAGTTAATCATGATATATGATTTTATATATTTTATGTAGTGCTGGATTTGATTATATTGGTAGTTTTCTTCTCCGGTCATGTCTTTGTCTAGTTTTGATAGCAGGATTGCACGGGCCTCCTTAAGTTTAATTAAGAACTGTTTCCACCTCTTCTACTTTCTGCAAGAGTATGCAAAAGTGGTATTATTTTTTTCCCTAAACGCTTAACAGAATTCACCAATGAAGCATCTAGACCTGGAGTTTACTTTGTGGGAACGTTTTAAATATGAATATCATTTCTTTAATAGATATTGGGTTATTCTTGCTATCTCTTTTTCTCCTTAGGATAGCTTGTTAGTTTGTCTTTCTCAAGCAATTTTTCTATTTTATGTAAGTTATCAAATTGATTGGCATGAAGTTCTTCATAATTTTTGTTATTCTTTAATATTTATACAATCTGTAGTGATAAACACACTTTAATGCTTGAGGTAATTGACATCTTCTCTGTTTTTCTCTGGATTAGTTTAGCTTAAGTTTTATCAATTGTATTGATTTTTTTCTAAGAACTAGCTATTGGTTTGCTTATTTTCCCTATTATTTATCTCATTTCTACTTCATTATTTCTGTACTTATCTTTATTATTTTCTTTCTTTTGCTTATCTTGGGTTACTTTGTGTATATGTATGTGTTTTCCAGTTTCTTATGGTAAAGCCTGAGATCATTTCTTGAGACCTTCAACAAACTTTTCTGACATAAATGTTCCATTTTATAAATTTCACACAAATGTTGATAACTGTGTCCTCTGAATTTTGATACTTTGTGTTTTCATTTCCATTTGATTCAAAATATGTTCTACCTTCTCTTGTGATTTTGTTTTTAACCAGTTATTTAGAAATGTGCCATTTAATTTCCAAACATTTAGTGATACTCATTCTGTTTTTCTATTGTTGATTTCTAATTTAATTAATTTTTGTCAAAGGCTATATTCTATGATTTCAATCCTTTTAAATTTATTAAAAAGTTGTTGCTTTATGGTCCAGAATGAGATTTTGCTTTTTTTAAATAGAACTGATCCTAACGTGCAGTTGCTATGTCAAAGAGTATGCTTGTTTTTGTCTGTAATAGATATTGCCTAATTACTTTCTATAAAAACATAACAATTTATATAGTCATTTTCCCATAGTCTTTATTGTAAGATCTTATCAAGCTTCTCTATTTTTTCCCATATATTTGGTGAAAAATAGTATTTTTTGTTTGCTTTGTATCTCCCAGGCAACACATGAGGTGAAGGGATTTCTTGTAAGTATGTTGTCCATTTTTTCTTATATGACTTGCTTGTTAATATTCTTTGTTCAATGCTTAATTCTAAATACGTAATTTTTCACAGATTTTCTTGACTCTTTTGAATTTGGCGCTATCGTTCATGGAAGTGATACATTTTTACCCTTACTGTTTCTTTTATATTGTGTGTGTGTGTGTGTGTGTGTGTGTGTGTGTGTGTGTGTGTGTGTAATTTACTATTTATAGAATGTCTATATTGGGTCAGGTACTTTACATATTTTTTTCTTTAATCCTTAAAACAGCCATCAAAGAACAAATGCATTTACTTATATACCATTAGTTTGGGCCTGGTACTAGTATTTCAGCTTTCAAATTGCTATTAGGGTTACTGAACTAATTGTAGTTACTTGTTGAAGTCTACACAGGAAGTGACTTGGAGAGCTGGGTTTGAACGCAGGTCTGTCTGTCTCCAAAACCCATGTCCTTATCACTACAACATGCAGCCTTCTTTTGAATAAAAAAGAAAGTTCCAAGTGCCAATGCTCTTTTTTTTTGCTACTGAATTGTATACTAGTGGAAAATATTGAGCCATTTATATATAAATTTTGAAGTTATTTCCCTAAAGGAGTCATGGAATTCTATAGTCAAGAAATAAGGTCATGCAGTCTCAAACATTCAGAGCCAAATTCTATCCTCCCGTCATTGGCCAGAGATCACCTCTCGTCTGTCCCATCCATAGTGTATGCTTTCTCTTTCTGTAGACTCAATCTTACTAAATACTATGCCAATCCTTTCCCTCTCATACTAGTTACAGAGTCAGTGGAAAAATTCCAGAGTTATCTATACAAGGTCAAGGTCCAAGAGCCTGGGCTGATTCATGAAACATTCAATCACAGTTTCCACCACAGGCCATGATCTGTGCCCATTTAGACGAGCCATAGGAGTCAGAGAGTTGAGGAATTGCATTTGGCAGAATGGCAATAAGTAGCCCTTCAAAATGTTTTGCATGCAATCATTATTATCTTAAAATCTAGAAACAGAGGGAGTGAAAGAGATGCTTTCCCATTATCCTTATTATTTTCATAGAAGCAATTTGTGCTGCTTTGTCATTTCATAACACGATGCATTGCAAATGCATCTAGCCACTGCTATCACTCTTCCATTACATGATGGCTGCTGACCTCCTCTCATCCTGACATCTCTCTACCACATTCCATCCCTTCATTAACATGGACTTAGGAAAATATACTAACAGCCTATCTGGTTGTTTGGGTCTGTTCAGATAATTCATCCTAGTTAAGAGTTATATCTCTCCTCTCATGTTCTTGCTACCAATAGGAGTATTTAATGGTTTTGACTGAAAAAAACTGGCAACTCCATTATTCTTGGCTCTACAGAGTAAACAAAATAGCATGGCTTGGCCCTGTTAAGATCTGTTGAGTGACAAAAACCAGACTCTAAGTGCTTAATTGTAAATCCATGCCAGGCACTGTTCTAGGCTCTAGGACACAGCAGTGATCAAAACAGGAGGAAAAAAAAATCCCTACTCTCATGGAGCTTATATTCTAGAGGGAAATAAATGTGTCCATTAAAAAAATATGGCTCCCAGCTCTGTCGCCTACAAGCTGTAGTGTTTGTAAATTACTTAAACTGGAAGTTACATCAACTCTCATCTTCCTCGGCAGGGGAGTGATTATAGCTAGGATAGTTTTAAAGGTAAAGAGATAATATAAAGTGTTTTAGCACAGGGATAGTTTTAAAGGTAAAGAGATAATATAAAGTGTTTTAGCACAGGGCCTAGCATATAATAATCCCTTTACATAAGTGGGATATTATTATTATTATCGTTATTATATTTCTATTCACCTCTATTTTCAGTGACCTTATTTATACACATTATTTTAAAAAGTGCATTTTAATACTCTTAACTTAACCAGCCAGATATCCACAGTCTGATTATCTGTATAATCTCTGACAAAATTCTAACCATATCCCCCCATAGTATCTCTGCTCAACCACACTGTATTTTCTTTATTTTGTTTAAATCCCTATTAAGTTAAAATGGATCACAGATGTCCTCCCAAACCCAATTTGTTCAGCCCAAAGTTAACTTCCTTCTGCATATAATGCAGGTCCCACAAGAGAAGGATGTTAATATCTTGGGTGATTCATGCAGATGGAAGCAGTCATGAGGAACAACAGAGTTGTGGAAGCTCTTGCAGACGAATAGACAGTCGTATGCATCACAAGACAGGATGCTAAGGGACAAATCAGCTCAGAAACATTGACTCTTTGTCACTTCTGCTTGGAGGAAATGAATGGCAGAAAAGGGGACTGATAAAAGGTGCTTATTTAAAACACTATGTGGGTGGAGGGAGGTGGGGAAGATGGGGGGTGAGCGTTTAACTGAAATTAAGAGATCTGGGGTTCTAGTCTTCCCCATGTCCCTGACCTAATGCATAACACTGAAAAAGTCACATTCTCTCTGTGCTTGTTTTATTATCTGTAAAATCAGGCTACACCTATCTTACGATACCTAACGGCTTCTAAAGTGCTGTGTTGATTTCTGCTGCATAGTTATTTTTGAATGAGAAGCCTATAAGAATAGGACTTTTAAAACATAATTTCCCTTCATCAATAATACTCATCAATAATATGGAAAAAAAATCATACCTACCTGACAGGATTGCTGTGAAGGTCAAGTTGGAAAATATATGTGGGGCACTTCGCATAATGTCTGGGATGTTTATATGTTACCAATATACGATGTTCCTATACCTTGAAATCTTGAAATCACAGAGTGTGATCCTAACAATGTGTAATAATCAAATAAAAAATTAAAATGATATATCTTTATTTTTTTAATTTTATTTATTTATTTGAGAGAGAGTGTGTGTATGTGTGCATGTGTGGGGGGTGGGGGCGAGGAACAGAGGGGGAGGGAGAGGGATAAGCTAGAGCCCTATACCAGCTCAATCCCAGGACCCCGAGATCATGACCTGAGCTCAACCCAAGAGTGTGGCACTTAACTGACTGAGCTACTCAGGCACCACAAAATGATCTATATTTAAAATAAACTACCGTAGGAGGAGAAAAAAGTAAACAAATGTGGAAACAAAATTAAAATCTCTGGGTATTGGAATTATGAATATTTTTGGTTCATCCTTTTATTTGAGAGATAACCTGGCTTTTCTTGATGTTGAATCCCAGCTCTGACACCAACTGTGTGACTTTAGACAAGTTTTACAACCTCTCTGTAAATGGAAGTGTGAAAATACTTCCTTATTAAGAAATGAGCTTATAATCGTAAAGCACATTTTAAGCACTAAGTATTTATTAATAAAGATATTTTCCAAATCTGTAATAATGGACGCATGCAGTCCTACAGTGGAATGGACTTTCTTTTATAAAGCTATGATATTACCCCTAGTTTAGTAATTTAGTAAGTTTTTACGAAGCACTTTATGTAAACTGACTGATAGCCACAATAACTCTGTGAGGTGGGTACCGTTATCAGCAGAGGGGACAAGCACTAGAAGGCAACTGTCCTAGTCTCCCCAGTCTCACCAAGACACAGGGGTGGAAACTTGCCCATCCTTATGGGCCTCCCCTACTTTCCTGGCCTCGGCAGATAGAACACCATGAGTCTCCTTCACCCAAGGGCTGTGAGGCTGCTCTGAATGAACGGGGATAAAACTGGACTAGTCTCCCCTTTTCACCTTTTTCTCTTTCTGGCACCTGCTTAAGGATCCAGTCCACGTGCTCCCCTTGCTTGTCCTCTTCTCAAGACTAACGCTCCTTTTAGGTTCTCATGTGGGGCAAAGGGATGGGCTGATGGTCCAAAGACTCTGTTTGAGTCCTGGCTTTATCTTAAATTCCATGAAACGTTGCAGAAGCGACTTGATTCTTTACAGTTTCAAACTTACATTTAAATCTCAGTCCTCTCAGCGTTCCTGGGAATTTTTGTCAAAGCGAGAGAGAAAGACCCATTAAGATGTTGAATGCATGTTGTCTGGGAAAAGTTAAGGGAGGAGGACGGTTAGAATTCTGGCATTCGCTCTAGACCATTGTGCTCGGCAGGAGAGCCAAGATCACTTGGAACTTGCCACCTCTCCACCATCTCCCATCCTGCTCCGTGGTGCTCTTATAGACCAATAGAGGGGAATGCACTTCTGAGGGTAAAAAAAAGTTCTAAAATTCAAGGTAGAGTTTTTGACTCTTTCGATTTCCTGTAGTTGGATGCAATGATTTGCATTAGGTAGAGTCCCCAACGATTTTTCACCTCAATAAAAGCCAGCGGGAGGATTTTTCAGTGTGTTCTGTGCATTATCTGCTATCAAGGAATAAGAAGAGAGAAAGAGAAGTCATCTACAGAATGATGTTTGTGTGTTTTTACTTACCCTTATTATCCAGAATAATCCCAATTTGAAAGTGTTCGGCCAGAGGACTATCAAACGTAATAATAAAATGCTTGCAACGTTTCTTCTCGGCTTTTTCAGAAATTGCCCATTCTGACACTATTTAGAGCAATATTAGTGTTTTCAGAAAAATGCTACTAGGTGGCATGCATATAATTTGGCCTACCACTTTAAAAATTACTCTAACTTATAGCATAAGACCTCTTAAATTTATGGCATGATTTTTTTTCTAAAGGAATGAATTAAAAGGCTCACTGGAAAGCTACAAATTTATTTTTACCCTAAGCATTTTAAACTTGAGAAAGAAAAGGAATGCATTTGTTATTTCGACCTTTTACTGACCTATTTGCCTCGCAGGTTGCATTAGTAATTCCTTAACAGCTGCTAAAATTGCTAGTAGTTATGTGTATGAAGAAACCATTTCTCAGCCATTTCTTTTTCCTGATTCTCTATGAAGCAGACGTTCTAATTTTCGGGGTCAAAATATTAGCATCAGTTGGAGTAACGGTTTTCAGTATCACCAAGTAAATGTCCGCTCGGTACAAGAAGAAGACTGGCTACCTTTTATTGAATGACTCACCAGCTGTTCTACTGGAAAGAGTTGCATGTGTTGTTTGTAAAATCACAACTTTGTAATGTAGATATTATTATTATTCCCACTTTACAGATAAGAAAATGAAGATGCTTGTTTGAGATCACACAGCTAGCAAGTTACAGAGCCCACATTAAAGAACAAATAGTGTTCTTTCCAATTCACCGTAAGTTACCAATTCATCTTCTAATCGAATACAGATCTCTGCAGACAACTATGATTGATTTGGGAGTTTCTGATTTTTAATTGATTCTGCTTATAAGTTTCTATAGTTAGAGAAAGTCAGCAGAGTAGACAGAAATAATTTGGGCTTTGAAATCTAGTAGACCTGAGTACAAACCCAGCTGTACCACTGGCAGGTACACGGCTTGGGAGAAGTTACTTAATATCTATAACATTACCTCATAAAGTTGGGAAGATAAAGTAAGGTAAATCTCGTAAGGACCGAACACATGCACCTGGTATGGGCTTAATAAATGGTATATCTCTTCAGTCTATTTTTAAAAAGAACACGCATTTTAAACTGCCTGGAAATATAAATATTCAAAAGTAGTTGTTCCAAGACTTGCTGATGCCACCATTACTATATTTCTTTTGTTTTGCTCCTTATCGGCAGGGACATAAACCACGTTCTTACAGAGGACTTGCAGGATTTGTAAGAGGAGCTGCTTCCCCTGATTCATGGGCGAGAAGGAGCTATTTTTTTTTTACCACCAGAAAAATAAAGGCTACTTTCCTTCTTCAGATGCACAAGGTTTCTATTATGTGAAAGCAAATTGAATGCAGGTCCAACAAGATTTGGCACGGGGTCTAATAGCAAATGAAACGGAACTGGGATTCAATGTGATTTATCACAGTAATTTTTATACATATCAAAATGGAAAACTTCTTTGGTGCTGGAATGAAAAGGCGAATCAACTGTCCCATTAAGGATCAGTCAGTACTTTTCATAGGTCATTCGAACTGAACCAAAGCGATGTTAACAGGACTTGAAATGCTGATGTCTGTAGCTGTAAACAAAATCTGGCCAACACCCCTAAACATAATGGGATTAGGCAGTCATTGCTTTGAATGGTGGACAACATCGCTTTTCTACAAGATCATGGAGAACTGAGTTTAGCAGGTCTGGGAAGAAGTGACAGTTAATTTAACCTGAGGAGTTCATGAGAGGGAAAGCTCAGCAGAGCTGCAGAGTGTGCAGACCAAGACCAAAGAGCTGTCTGTAGGGAGGGTTCTCCAAGGAGAAGTCACTGGTCTTACCCTCATGGAAAAGCCCATGGAAAACCTGTTATGGGCAGAATGTTCTTTTTGTTTTTTTCCCACTATACTTTCTGGCCAACTTGCAATGTCCTGCTGGATGGGGCTTTTAATCTTCTCCATTCCATACCTTTTGTCCTAATTAATTTTTGTAATGGCATCGTTCTCATGTATACCCCACTGGAATAGTCTTTCACTGCAGCTGCAGACTTTAGGAAACTTGCTGACACTTGGAAGTGAAATCTATCTGCATTCTCCCTGGGTTTCTATGTATTTGCACACTGTCTCCGAAGCTGCATAAATACGTATTACGCAGGCCAGCAGCTCTGTCAGAATGATGATGATACATAACTCTTCCAAGTGACTTACAGCTTCTAGAGGACTTGTCATACAAGCGAAGAAGAGGGAGAATATTTTACTGGGTGCATACGACATGTGGGGTTCTATGCTAAGCGTTTCATTCAACCACCGTTGCCTAGAAGATACTTGCATCCACATTTTTCAGTTGAGAAAACTAAGGTTCAGAGAGGTTCGGCAATCTGTTCAAACCACACAGCTGATAAATGGTAAATTCTGGGCTAGAACCCATGTTTTGTAATCTAAACACAGAATGCTACAGGAAGATAAAGTTGGAAAGGAGTGACAAATATATAGGATATTGAAGTCCAGCTAAGAAATCTAGACTTCAGTATTTATTTTATAGGTGAAAGAAAATTATTCAAGGCCATGAGCAAGGAAATGTCATGCGTCTTTGTTGTTCTCTCAATCCAACTTGGGGTACCTTTCCTTTTAGTTATTCTGCTCATCGCTGTCTGCATTCCTTCCATTCATTTGTACTCTTCCATCCCATGAGGAAGATTCTCATATTAACTCCGTCTAATAGATGAGAACATGAAGGCTTAGAGAGGTAAAGGCAATCGCCCAAGGCCAGAGCCAGGCAGAGATAGGATTAAAACTCAGGTGTCTCTGGACTCACTTTTTTTTTTTTTAAGATTTTATTTATTCATTTGAGAGAGAGAGACAGAGACAGAGACAGAGATAGCGACAGCCAGCAGATCCAGCATGAGAGGGAGGAGAGGGAAGAGAGGAAGGAGAGGGAAGAGGGGGTGGAGGGGGAGAAGCAGATTCCCCTGCTGAGCAGGGAGCCCAACGCCCCTGCAGGTCTCAATCTCAGGACCCTGGGATCATGACCTGAGCCAAAGGCAGAGGCTTAACTAACTGAGCCACGGCACCCCTTCTGGGCTCACTCTTAATTGCAGTACATAGCTCCATGTATCCACGTGCATAAATATGTATGGTAATAAGTATTTGAATACCTAAGGTCATATAAAATTTCAGCTTCCTGTAAACCCTATTGTTAGGAAGATTTCCAAACACTATACATTGCAGGTGGAGAATATGCAAAACGCCATAATGAGCTATATAACATGAGGAAAACAGCATACATAATACAGATAACCTCTGCAATAACCAAGCTGAAGTCACGGATGCTGGAGGTTATCGGGCTCTCTCACAAATATCTTGAAAGGAGTGTCTCCATGTGGATGCTGACTAGTCATCATTTTTCTAAGCTAATATCACTGCTGTGTGGAATGTCATAAAGTTTAGGAACAAAGAAAATAATTCTAGAATCCTCTACCGGGAAAAAAAAATGTACATTCAAGGAGAAGTGGATTTTTTTCTACTTGTTTTTGCTTTATCATGGCACATTAACTTGATGAAAATTTCCCTTGTAAATATGAGGAATTGTTTTGACCCTCTGTACTTGTATGTTTATTTTGATGGTTCTAAACTTAGCAAAGCATTATTGTCA
Organism: Ursus arctos; assembly: GCF_023065955.2. Classification (NCBI taxonomy): domain Eukaryota; kingdom Metazoa; phylum Chordata; class Mammalia; order Carnivora; family Ursidae; genus Ursus; species Ursus arctos. Next base: position 16,492,138 of record NW_026622886.1, on the reverse strand, counting down.
TCATTGATCCTAGAGAATTATTCACCTGTTAGTGAGTCAATAGCTGCATGGGTTTATGGTATCATGAGGGATATTGACTGTCAAGTTTATTTACAGTAATTGATGGTTTTTTAATTGTTCTCTGTTCCTGTTCCTAAAATAACTAAGCAGTGATGATCACTTCAGTGGATAAAGAAAAGACTCGTAAGTCAGAGAGGAAAGAGCTTCAGGTTGTGTGTACTCGAGGAGAAACAGGACATGCCTAGCGAGCCCCTGGAATTATCCAAACCCTTGCAAAAGCCCAAGCAGCCCTCAGGAGCCAATCAGAATGCTCCGTCCCATGAGCTGTCCCTGCCTTCCCTGTGTGAAGTGGTTTCCCCCTCCTCTATGTCTCCATCCTGACTTAGCCTCTACCGCCTTTCACAACGGATGAACTTTTTCCCTTACCTCAGTGTCTGACACAGCCAGTCGTTCAATAAGTATGTCCGATTACCTAATTCGTGCATGAGGCTGCTTCTGCTGGTACGCCGTGAGCTCCTTAAGTATAGGGACAGTGTGTGTTTACGGACTTTGCATTCCCAGAGCCTTGCTTTTGCCTGGACCTTCCCATGGGCTCAGAAGAAATTTGCTGAGCGGCAGTATAGGCAATGGTAAGACTTTGAGTCAGACTCTGTTCAAATCCTGGCTCTGCTGTTGACTTGCCCTATAACCTTGGGCAAATTTCAAATTTCTCCATGCCTCACTTTCCTCATCTGCAAAATGGGACAGCAGACAACTTACAAGTAGTTGTGAGAACTAAAGGAGTTTCTATATGTAAAGTGCTTTAAACAGAGGACTATTAAGACTATTAGTCATGGTAATTAGCAGTAGCTGCAGTAACAAGCAAGCCTCCATCTCTGTGGCCCAATAAAACAGAAGATAATTTCTCCAGTGCAGATGGTACATGCCAGCTGGCTGTTCTCCAGGTAATAATTCTGTGCTCTAAACCCTCCTATCATGTAATGCCATGATCTTTAACTCATGGTATCCAATATCCCATGGAAGGGGAAAAAAGAGGATAATTATAACTGGAAGGGTTTCTTGAGGGCTAGACCTTGTGATGACATGTGTCACTCTCCCCAGAACGAGTCTGAAGGTCCTACCTAGATGTCGATGGACTGGCCAACAAAGCCTTCATTATGTGCACTGGCATGGAGTGAACCAGGTTAGTGAAGGCATAGCATTCTCTCTGCCACTGGAAAGGGTTCAGTAGATGCTAGCCATTATTTAAAAACGCCAACGCCCTAAATCATACAAATAGATGTATATAGCTGGGGAGTTTAGTTTCAATTGGTTAAGGACCACTGTTGCCATTTTAAATTCAATTGTTTTCTGCGTATCTCCCTGTATGATCCTGACACCAGTCTGCTGTACTTGATGCTCTCAGCTCATCTGGGACCTTTAAGCCAGGGGTCACAAAGTCCTACTGAGGCAAGGCAAGTGACATAAGTGAACAGCCCAGCAGAGGCGGGGGAGGACCCCAGGGCCCTGGGGAGGAGCCCCTGGCCCGCCAATCACTAGGACAGCGGTTAGCAAGAACACCACCGAGCTTCCCCTGTCCTCCAATTTCTCAAGAAAAGCCAGAGTCAGGATTTTAATGTGAAATCTCTCAAATTTAAAATGTTGGCAACTACATTCGATGTTTTTAAAACATTGGGTGGGCAAAATACAGTTTGCCAGCGAAAAACGGCCCTTTCAAAGAAATGTGAAGGTAATAGGTGAAGCATATTACTTTAAAGTAGTCTGTTAGGATGATAGTTGATGACAGTTAAGGCAGATGGAAAGATGCTCAGGAAAGTGGTGTGAGAACAAGACCGAGAGATGCATAAAGAAAGTGGCCAAAGGGTACAAGCTGTTTTTGTTTTTGTTTTTGCACGGAAGCCGGGGTTTTTTTATGATGATGATGATGTTATGTTAGTCACCATACAGTGCTTCATTAGATTTTGATGTAATGTTCCATGATTCATTGTTTGCGCCGAACCTCCAGGGCTCATCACAACACGTGCCCTCCTTAATACCCATCACCGGGCTAACCCATCCCCGAACCCCTTCCCCTCTGAAACCCTCAGTATGTTTCCCGGAGTCCATAATCTTTCATGTTTTGTCTCCCCCTCTGATTCCCCCCTTCATTTTCCCCTTTCTTTTCCTAATGTCCTCCAAGCTATTCCTTATATTCCACATATAAGTGAAACCATATGATAATTGTCTTTCTCTGCTTGACGTATTTCACTTCTCATAATCCCCTCCAGTTCCATCCATGTCGATGCAAATGGTGGGTATTCATCCTTTCCGATGGTTGAGTAATATTCCATTGTGTATGTGGACCACATCTTCTTCTTTTTTTTAATAATAATTTTTATTATGTTATGTTAGTCACCATACAGTACATCCTTGGTTTTTGGTGTAGTGTTCCATGATTCATTATTTGCATATAACACCCAGTGCTCCATGCAATACGTGCCCTCCTTAATACGCATCACCGGCCTATCCCAATCCCCCACCCCCTTGCCTCTGAAGCCCTCAGTTTGTTTCCCAGAGTCCATAGTTTCTCATGGTTCATTCCCCCTTCTGTTTACCCCCCCTTCATTCTTCCCTTCCTTCTCCTACCGATCTTCCTGCTGTTTCTTATGTTCCACAAATGAGTGAAACCATATGATAATTGTCTTTCTCTTCTTGACTTATTTCACTTAGCATAACCTCCTCCAGTCCCATCCATGTTGATGCAAATGTTGGGTAATCGTTCTTTCTGATGGCTGAGTAATATTCCATTGTATATATGGACCACATCTTCTTTATCCATTCGTCTGTTGAAGGGCATCTCAAAGCTGGTTTTAAGTGACTACTCCCTCACCAGCCCAGAGTATGGGCCTCATTCTGCAAATCCTGAGTGTGTTCTCCCTAATATTAGGATATGGCTCCTTTGATAGGATGGTGGGTAAGTGTATGGACTCTGGAACCAGTCTACCTAGATTTAAAGCCCAATGTTATAACTTAACAGGCAGTTAACCCAGTTCCCCCATTTCTAAACTGAGGATACTATCAGTATCCATCTCAAGGCTTATTGAGCGGTTTCCATGAGCTAATAAGTATAATATACTTAGAACATATCTCATATATAGTAAGTGTTCAGTAAGTGCTAGCCATTACTTTTCTTATCATTATTACTTTGGGTATGTGGGCTGAATTTGATCTGTGTGTCTCCCAGTTTGCAATTTCTGCTTATTAAACCATGGCAACTGAGATTCAAATCAGAAAGCCTTCACATGTGGTAAAACCAAGCATTACAGCATAGCCCCTGCATCTTGGGAAATGCCTCGCATCTCTTGCTTTGCCTTGCCTTACCTTTGCTCTTTGTTTCCTACTCCATTTCTGCTTCTACCTGGCTCTTGACCTCTGTGGTTATATCACCAATTTTCAACTCTGTTCTTGCTTTTTGCATTGACAATGTTATTTTTCTTGGTTTGAACTTAATTTCCCCTAGATAAGGCTTACCACTCACCGTGACTTCTCATTCCCTTTGTCTATTACTATTCTTTATTGGCCTGGCCAGCTAAAACTCCCAGAAGAAACAAAGCTTAGAGAAGTTAAGCAATTTGACCAACCAGGATCGGAACCAGGTCCTAGGATTACAGTCAGGGATCCCCAAATTTCAGCCATACTGCGCTCAATCTTCATTTTGCTGAAGCAGAAATTTGAGTCTCAGGTGATTTTGAAGTTAGTTTATGAAAACAAACCCCTTAACTAGGAAGTCAACCTAATCCCAGGATTATATCTCAACAGGCCTTTGCTGTTCTCAGCTCATTTTGGAAGTGTGCAAAATTCCCATGAGGTAATAGAACCTTTTCTCTTTATGACAAATGGCCTTACAGTGAAGGATCTAATTTTAGTGAAAGCAAAAAACGCAGGTAGTTAGCTATCAGCAATAAAAATTGGCGCATCTCAACAAAATTAAGAGGACATTTATAAAACTCTGGAGATTTCATTCAACACCACCAATGGTCTACGCACCGATCTCAGGGCCTACGCACAGTCACAAAATGATGGCCGGCCAGCTAAATCTGATGATTTGGGGGAGGAGGGAACATATTGTTAAAAGCATTTGTATGCTCATAAATACAACGTGGGTTCTCCAGTTGGCCTGAGCTATCAGCTCTCTTTTTTGGAGTTGGGGCTCTCTGGCCTGTTATATAGAATAAGTGAGTATGAAGACTTAAGTTTCTATACATAACATTTTGTATTCCCTCTTAGAAATGCTTATTAATTTTGCTACCTTACGGTTTAAACAGCACATAATAGCCACTTGAAATATTCCAACAAAATGCCTCTTTTCCACAAATCTATAAACTCATTTTAAAAAGTCATGACCCTGAAAGAATGTTTTCTGAGAATCAATGAAACATCTTGTCAGTTCAGATCTAGGCTCACTTCATATGTTTACCCAGCAGATGCCAGACAGTGCTAAGAACTTTCACACACATTTCATTTATTCTTCACAACAATCCAATGTGCTTTAATAATACCATTCCCATTTTACAGTCTTGGAAACTTTGGTGCAAAGAGGACTAGTTATTTGCCCAATATCACACCACTGGGAAGTGGTAGATTGGGAATTCAGACTTAAATTCGCGGCTCTTCATCATTTCATGCTGCCTATCATGGTGTGACTCAGCCCTCGGAGATAATTTCCAAAAAGAAAAAAGGAGCCTAGAAAGGCATCCATCCATTAAAAATGATTCCATTGTCCCTCTATGTACCTTGCCCTGACTGTGATGGAGGAGAGCATCAGTTGTTTGAAATATTCAATAACAATTCCTTGGATGGTAGTTCTAATTTTGGCTTCTTGTGGACCCTGTTTCTTCAGGCAATGAATAATTTGCATGGCAAGTTTACTTCTGAGCAAGATATTAGAGTTGAAACCAAGGACACTTAGAATAGTTTCATAGGAAAGCTGAGTTTCAGAACTGCATTAAAACTTGCTAAAAATTCTACATTGATGGTTCGCTATTGATTATATACTTAACCTTTTTATAAGTTTTCAAGTGTCTATTAAATCCTACTTCAACACAATAACCATTTATAGTTCTATAATGATAATGGCAAAACAATGACTTTTTAAAGTTCATTTGAAACTGTATTTTTTTGCCATTCCTTGGCCATTCTTGCTGCAAGTTTCTAAGAATATTAAAACAATGGGAGAGCCAGGACCCAGGTTTTAATCTCATGTCATCAGACTGTTCCATCCACTATCCTCCTTGGTGCAGTCAACTAATAACCCTTCGTACATTTTCCCTAATTATTTGAGGGTTTTCACTCCTATCTCACTGTCACTCTCTCCAGTACTAATTTATGAGTTCTGTAGATCAGAGCCTTGCCAGGTAGTAAATATTTTAGTCTTTGTGGACCAAGAGACAAAAACAAGAATATTATGTAGGTACTTATATAACGAAGCAGAAAACTTCTGCCCCATTCCACCCACCCTATTTGCCTAAGACTCTCATCATAGTCAGTTTCACCCTCTGCGCCAGTGGCCCGGATCTCAGAACACTCCTTCCCCCTGGAAAGCCCAGCCATTTCAGTTTGGGCAGCTGGCCAGAGGTGATTCTACCACTAGGTACCCTGCATTTGCCAAGCATGAGTCTTGAGCAGCAGTGAAGTATGGCCACCAAGCTGAATGGATTGGCACTGGGAGGGGAGGTAGACACAGAGCAGGAAAGCACCAGTTCATCTCCATGGCTCACAATGCTAGCCAGATCCAGTTGTGCCAGGGGCCATACAAAACCGTGCAGTGGGCCAGAAGGGGCCAGACTGGGCCATGGTTTGCTGACCCTTGATGTAGATTATCATCCCAATACATTGGTCCTCAATCTCTGGACCTCTTTTCTTCTGATGATCTTGTCCTCACTCCACCTTTGACATTCATTCCCATGGTAATGTCTTCTCATCACCAAAAATTGCAACCACTCCCCAGAAATTCAATTTTAAGTTCCCCTTCTGTTATACCACCTATCTTTCCAGTGCATTCCCTCTACCCTCCAACTGCAACAATCCTTCAACCCATCAGCTTGGACAATCCAAAGGTCCTTACCTTCTTTTCACTGTATTTTAGTGTCTTCAGGTTTTTCCAATCTGGCTTAAAATTACTCCCTTCCACACAGCTCTAACTCTCTTGCCGTGTTCTGACTTCATCATCACACCTGGCAGAACCCCAGCCCTGCCTGAGTACCATTCTCTGCCTGCTCCATATCGCACATACACACACAGCTGAACAGAGCTAAAGAGAAACACAATCATACTGGCTGATTTCACTTTAAATTCGTAACCTCTCCCCCCAAGTTGCCTTAGGGCTGTCTGGCAGCCCCATGTTCTTTCACTCTCCTCAGTTACTATTACGTGCCTCCTTCCTTTTCCTCCAAGTTCTAATATCTGCTCATTCTCAGTTGATAAACATGCTTCCTACTTTACTAAAAAAAAAATCAGAAGATATAATTCCCACAAGCTCACACCACTACAACTATCCACCCACTCACATATGTGCTCAGAAAATTTCTTTTGTCTCCTGAGTATGCTCTGCCCATGTTTCTCTCTAAGGCCAGACCATCCACTTGTACATGAAATCCTGTCTACTTTGCCTACTCAAAAACATCACTCCAGAAATTAGTTTCTCTGCTGCATCATCAACTTTTTCTCTTTACTGGGTCATTCTTGCAAATGTACAAGAATGCTGTCATTTTTCTTGGTTTCAGAAAGACCTCTTAACTCCACAAGTCCTAAAGCTACTTCCCCACTGCTCTGTCCATATTGATTTGTATCAATGCTTATTGGTAGTTTCTGGCTCCAATTTCCTCTCTTCCTAGTCTGCCTTCAACCCATTCAAATAAGGCTTCCCTTCCTGCACTCCACCAAAACTATTCTAGTCAAGGTCATTGGCTTCCAGATTGTTGAAGCCAAAGAGCCCAGTGAATATTACTCACCTTAGTTCCTCATCTTAATTGACCTTCCAGCAGCATTTGGTATAATTGATCATTCTGTCCTCCTTGAAACTCTTTCTTCACTTATGTTCCAGCAGACCACACCTTCCCAGTTTCCTCCCACCTCACTAATGTCTTTCTTACTCTTTATTGGTTCCTCATCTACCCAACCTCTAAACTCATAAGTGTCCAGGAGTCCTTAGACCATTTCTCCACCTGTACTCACTCTTTTGAAGATCTTATCAGACTTATGACTTTAAATACTATCTTTACACCAACAATATCCAAAGTTATATCTCTAGTATAGACCTCTTCCTTGACTTTAGACACATAAAACCAATTTTCTATTCATTCTCTTCTTGGGTTTCTAAAATGTGTCTCACATTTAACACTTGCAGGGGTCTTTCAATTCTAACAATAGTTATCTGGGTACCTTGATAAATTCTATTGCTGAAAAATAGCTAAAAGTCCTGAATTTAAATTTTTCTTAAAAATAATATCAAGGGGCGCCTGGGTGGCACAGTGGGTTCAATGTCCCACTCTTGCTTTTGGCTGAGGTCATGATCTCAGGATCCTGAGATCCAGCCCCGCCTCAGGTTCCATGTTCAGCAGAGTCTATTTAGGCCTCTCCCTCTCCCTCCGCCCCTCCCCCTCAATGCTCTCCCATGCTCGCTCTCTCTCTCTTAAATAAATAAATAAATAAATAAATAAATAAATAAATAAATAAATAAAATTTTTTTAGAAGTATCAGTAATCAGATAACAAACTAAATTCAAAGACTGAGATAAAGCAGTATTTCTGAAAAATTAACAGAGCGCTGAAACTTCATTTAATGTTCAGGTACTTTGCCCAGTAGAATAACTATAAAGTACAATATTAATGTTGATATAGTGCATGGAAAAGTTAAAAACAAAAACAAAAACCTAGGCCTACCCAAGATGAAAAATCTAAAAGGCAATCATTTCTCCATAAAACTGAAACCCCAAAAGACTACATCATCAGTTTATAGATGATATATCACCATATATATTAATATATGGGTTATATATAGTAGTGTAAATACTCTAACTTTGTTCTTGGCTGTCCTAGGTTCTCTGCATTTCATATAAAATTTAGGATCCACTTGTCAGTTTCTACCCCCCAAAATAACTAACCTGCTAGATTTTAATTGGGATTCCATTGAATCTATAGGTCAACTTGAGAACAGTTGCCTCTTAGAAATATTGTTATCCATAAACATAGCATAATTCTGCATCTACTTAAACATCTTTAATGTTTCTCAGCTATGTGCTTAATTTTTAAGTTTTCAGTGTAGAAGTTTTAAATCTCTTTTGGTAAATGTATTCTTCAGTATTTGATACTTTTAAAATTTAATGTAAATGATAATTTTTAGATTATTTTAATTTTGTATTGCTCTAATATAAAAATGTAATTGATTTTTGTATATTAATCTTTTATCCAGTAATCTTGCTAAATTCACTAGTTCTTGTAATTTGTTTGAACATTCCTTTGGATTTTCTGATCACATTTGCTTTTAACTTTAGTAATCCTACTAATTTGGCATTAGTCCTATGGAGAGTTCATCTCTACTCCAGTTTTTACTGTTGGTTTGCTGGGGAGAGATTAGAGTAATGTGAGATAGCAATGTGGTTGAAGAGCAACACAACAGACGAAAGATTCTTCTAGGTGAGGTCACTTTTTCTACTCTTTCTCATTTAGAATCCACTTCGAGGTTTGAAATCTTCTGGCATATTTAAAAAGTAGAATTTCCCAATACCGTCTCTGGAAATTATTCTGAAAATCTCCTTCATCTATCTTTTCCCTCTACTGTCTATTATGCTTGCATTCTGAGGACTAGCAGATTAAACCATCTCTTCTATCAACTTCTCTTTCTTTCACAGAATCAGGAATTACCTAGATGGCAATGAGGATATACTAAAAGACAAAAGTTATAAGATGATTTTCAGGTCTCCCTGAAGAAAAACATAGAGAAGTGAAAAAAGTTCAAGCTTTGGCATTCCAAGACTAAGGTTCAAATCTTCTCTCTTCCACTCACTAGATGAGTGACCTGAATGCACCTCATAGTGGAGATATTAGTTGCCTCCTCTCAGGGATGCTGTGAAAGTTCAACAAGACGACGCATATAAAGCACCTAGCCCAGCGTTTTGTATGCCAGAGACGTTCAATAAGTACTAGTTCTATTGCCAGCCCTATTGTTTTGAGATATATCACACTTAACCATTCCCAAGAAAACTTGAAATGTGAGTCATTGGAAGTTCATTTGAGATCTTATTAAGTATATTTCATTTTCTGCTATTTTTAGACTGTGACCACACCTCAAAATGTTATTAATTTCAGGAGGACTTAAAATTTGAATAATTTGCTATCACCTCAAAGAAGAGTGGTGATAGCAGGCGCTATAAATTCACATCATTCCGCTTCTGTTAGATCCGGGTACTTAACTGCATCCTAAATAGCTCCTTCCTATTCCTCGTAGCAGTTCTTTCAGACTGCCTCCATTCTTCTCAAGGCCTTAAAAACATCCCAGTCACATAACTCTCAGCATATCTGAAAAAAATAAAAGCTATCAGCCATGAAATTCTCGTGGAACTCCTCCCTCCCCACTTCATCGTATCTGTGGCTCTTTACTTCTTCTGGCTTATTTTTCCTTCTCATTGCAAGAATATTTACCTCCTTCTTTCCAAGAAAATCCCTTCAATTGTATCCTTTACCTCATCTTCTTTATCTCCCCGCAAACTTAATCATTTATTTCTTCCATATTTCACCCTCGATTTCTTCATCTGAACAGGGTCTTCCCCATGTCTTGCAAACAGACTGAGATTTTGGTCTTTGCCTAATTTCCCATTCTACATTAGCTCTTTGGGATTCTTTCATACTCTGGCCACTCTCTTCTTCTGGTAACTCTCCAATTCTCAGCTCTGGCTATGACTTCATTCATGAGCTCAAGATCAGTATTTCCCACTACTGCTCACTTGACATTTTTACCCAGCTATTCCACCCTAATTCAAATTCAAATAGGCCAAAATGGAATGTCATATTCTTCCATCCATTCACCCTCATTTGGGCTTGAGTCTAAGGAATACGAGGCCCTTTGTGCTGGGCTAGTGGAAAAGGGAAGAATTGGAACTGGGAGTCCTAGAACTATTGAAGTAAACTCAGCTATCAGGCCTAACCAAATGTGAAAGGGGAAACAGCACTGGAATGGCATATACAAGAAAAACTAATATAGTGGGAACAGGAGTCAGCAGGCTAGAACAATGTAGGAGTTAGGCAGGTGGGAATGTGTTGCTCCTGAGTCATCCTCCTGGTTGGGAATGCAGTTCCTGTCAATGGTTGAGGGTAAAAGGGAAGTAATAAAAAGTAATAAAAAGCTGGCAAAAGGTTATAGACTTTCAGTGCCCAGTTCAACAAAAAGGTTGGAGCTTATGGTAATTTTCCTTGGTCCAATGATAGAATTGGGTGCAAGGTAAAAAGTAAGACTGGTCCAGCAATTCTACTTCTGGGGATATATATCTGAAGGAAATAAAAACACTATCTCAAAGAAATAGTCCTATTTCCATTGCAGCATTATTCACAATAGCCAAGAAATAGAAATAACCTTACTGTCTGATGATAGATGAATGGATATGTGGTATATGTGGGTATACAATGGAATAATATCCAGCCATTAAAAAGAAGGAAACACTGACATTTGCAACAACACAGATGACTCTTGAAGGTATTATGTTAAGTGAAATAAGTCAGACAGACAGAAAGAAAAATACTGCATGGGCTCACTTATATGTGGAATCTAAAAAATCTAATAGAAACAGAGAGTTGAATGGTGGTTTCCAGGCCCTGGGGGGTCAGAGAAAATGAGGAGATGCTGATCAAAGAGTACAAACTTCTAGTTACAGGATTTTTTATAAGTTCTGGGGTTCTAATGCACAGCATGGTGACTATAGTTAACAATATTGTGTTGTGTATTTGAAATTTGCTAAGAGAATAGATCTTAAATATTTTCACCACAAAAAAAAAGAGAAAGTAACTATATGAGGTGATGAACGTGTCTACTAACCTCACTGTGGTTATCATTTCACAACACACACATATCAAATCATCATGCTGTACACTTTATCTTACAAAATGTTATCCGTCAATTATACCTTGATCAATCTGGGGGGAGGGGGAGGAAGGTTGGGCTTGAATCATAAAGGGAAAAAATACAATAGCTATGGATGAAAGTTCCTTGGATGCCAGCCTTATGAAGTCCAGACTAATTGAGCCAAATGTATTCTCTCAACAGATCTTTATTGAGCACTTACTGTATGCAGAGAATTATAAGCTAGGGACTGGGGATGTAATTGTGAATAAAAAGAAATTAACTACACACAGTCCTTTCTCTCATAGACAGTCTAGAGAAAGTTATAAAATAATAAAGAGCTAATTCCAATATGGAGGTGGGGGTAAGATGCCGAGCTGGGGGGTGCAGTTCACTGAGGAGCACCTAACCGAGAGCTACAGAATCAGTAAACAAGTGGTGAACATGTGTCAGGTTAGCTGCTAGCCCAGTGTCTTTGATCCCTTTTTGAATCCTCGGGAAATGTTCAGCTTTATGTAGCCCTCTTCCCTAAGATGGGACCCAGAAAACCTGCTACCCCAGCCTCTTTTATAGCGAAGGCACAGGTGTGCTCCCTGGGCTACACTGATCAGACTCATCTCTGAGAGGTTTTGATTTAGATCTGAGAAAGATGAATACAAAGTCCCCCCCAAGGGACCATTAGGCCTTCAAGGCACCCAAGCCTTAGCCGGTACACCGGCTGGAAAACCAGATTCCTGAATCAAGTTTAGCATCCCTGCTGGCAGCAGCTGCAGACCCGGTCAAGTCAGGTGCCAAAGTCAAGCCAACGCTCCAAAATTTTATGAGCCACGTAATAATCTTTTCTACTTAAAGGCAGATCTGGTTTCTACCACTTGCAACTAAAAACAAAACAAACAAACAAAAACCTAACCCTAACAAATATACAAGGCTTCCCGGGGAAGTGATATCTAAACTGAATGTGAAAGATGAAGCTGCTGTGATATATATTATGAAAGTTGTTAAAATAGTAAATCTGAAGTGTTCTCATTTATAAGAAGCTTTTTTTTCTTTTTTTAAAATCGTATCTTACAAGACGATGGTGGAGGTTAACTAACCTTACCGTGGTAATCATTTTGGAATATAGGTGAGTCAGAACATTGTGCTGTACGCCTGAAACTCATTCAGTGCTGTCTATCAATTATATCTCAAGAAAACTGGGAAACAAGACGAATGAGGGTTAGCTAGGGAGTGAGGAGGAAAGGTGTTTGCAGCTGAAGAAATAAAGCCCAGGGAAGAGAGAAAGAGAATATGGGATTTTTAAGGGACTGAAGAAGTTCGGTGTCAGGGGAGATGGTGAGTCGTGAGAAATAAGACTGAACCGGTTAGTAGGGGCCCGGCCATGGAGGATCTCCCACACCAGGTGAAGAAGCCCCTTAGCAAAACTGACTCAGCAAATGAGCAGGAATGAGGTTATGGTTGTAGACCTCAACGGCAAGCACTAAGAGGCTGGGACCGACTTCACCATCCTCCTAGTCCTGTTCATTGCCTCCAGGAATGATGTCTTCCCCAAAGCTCCTTGGCCAAGGCTGAGTCTTATTACCTTCATCTCCAAAGAAGACATTGCAAAAAAGAGAAAATCCAGAGCAAGGTATCTATCACAAAATCTTTTCCAACATAGAGCAGCAAACCACCTATGAGAATTTCAGCCAGCAGAGGTGTCCAGCAGATGGACTTTCAGCCCAGCATGAAAGTGTTAAGAAAAACTTTGAATCATGTCATTTCCTCAATATCTGTTCCAGTGCTTTTGCCTGGGGAACCATATTCATTTTTCGTCTACCACACCTGCAGACCCATGTCTATTCCCAACACAGTGAGCTGAACAGCACCAACCACAAGTGTCTATTTGTGAGTTGAAGACTAAAGACTGTCACAAATTCAGCCCCACTAACCTCAATGGTACTTGAAGACTTTAGATCAGTGTGTTCTCAGGATATTAATAGATATTCTTACAAAACGGTTCTAAGATCAAATAATATTGAGAAACACTTACTGAAGCAGAGTTTATATGCTGAGAGAATGTGTAATGGACACCAACCCCCCCAAGACAGAGCGAGGACATTCAGCATGTTCCGAATTCATTTGATTCTTACCTTGCCTGGGTCAGGATAGGTGACCCACGGAACCCATTCTTATGTCATTCTTTCTCTTTAATATGAGCTGTAAGTCATGTAATGCTGAGTCTCAGAGCAGTTCTTACCTGAAGAGAAAAAAACTAACCAAAAAACATAACTCAGGTCATATCACTTAACCTGTAGCTTCCTACCTCACCCCAATGTTGTTTTCCTTTTTATGAGAAAGACCTAATTCCACCTATCTAATATTTTCCTTTTCGCTGAGGTTTTTTATTTCCTTTGTTTTTATTAGTTACTTCTTCCCTGTGGTGTTGCTCTCCCTCTGTCTTGGGGAAAAAGTTCCTTCATTAAGTTCCCCTAGAAAATCTACACTTCGCAGCATCCAATCAGATTTTCACATTCTAATTTGGGTCGCCCACATCTTCCAATTAAGATACACACGCTCAAATATAAACGAAGCCAGGACCTTGAGGGGCCAGGGGAGGTTTCTTAATGAGGTCATCTGTTTTAAAAGGCAGACACTATGAATCAAAAATAAAGCTTGAGGACCAAAGATCAATTATAAATCAATGTGGGGTAGGCAGTAAAGAGAGAAATCTCAGACCCTGAATACGCTTCGGATCTGCAGTTTGAATGAAAAAGCTACTTCCTGATTCTGGCGGTCCCAGCATAAGGAAAGGAATCAGATTCCCCTTGTTGCCTGAGATTGTCAGACCCTAAACAGACATAAAGACATTGCAGGGCCTTCCACAATTGCCTACACCAGCAGTTCTCGGACTTTAACTAGCATCACAATCCCCTAGCACCCAGATTGCTGGGTCTTACCCCAAGAATTTCAGATTCAGTAGCTCAAGCATTTCTATCCTGTTCCTAGGTGATATTGACAATGAGGACCACACTTCGAAAATCAGTCCTAGACAGTGGCGCAAAGCCCCTGCTGACAAGCCACTTGCTCTTTTTCTCTTCTCTCTTTTTTAAACAGGTGAAAGGCTTGATAGCAAATGCTAGAGAGCGGACATTGGGGTCAGAGAGATGCTGGCTTCATTCCCAGATATGCCACTCACTATCTGAGATCCTGAAACCATTTATTTATCCTAGGTACCCCAATTATCCCATGTGCACAATGAGGGGAGAGTAGCCCCCACCACATAAACTGTTGTGAAGACTGAGGAGGACAAAGCTCTCAACAGAGGCTCTGGTTCGCAGTACAGCACTCAATAAATGGTGACCACACGAGTATTGTTTTGTCGATTTTCAAAAAACCCTGGTGATATCCTGCCCCTAAACTCCAAGTACTAAGCAAATAGAGTCTGGGTGTTTTAGCATTTATCAAAAACCCCATGGACATCTGAAATCACCAGTCCTGCAGGATGCAAACCAAGAATTATTATAGCGCTCATCCCCAAAGACCCGAGGTGGTGGTGGTTGTTTTCAGATTCTTTTTTGACAGAGAAATATATTCTCCAATCTCTTTTGCCTTCAGATGGTTTCCACCCACAGGAGTTGGAATTTGGGGCCTCAGTCAAAAAATTCCAGAAGGGTTTCCTTACCCTTTACTAATTGTAAAACAAGTAATGAGTCCTATATTCCTTGGGCAACTTCAGGTCTCAGTGTAAATACAGATCCTCTGGTTCCTTCTGCCTGGTCTACTCCATTCCCTCCGCAGGCTTTGTTAGAAATCCCTGCCGTGTGCCTACACGGAGCCTTGCAACCTTACCTCTTGATATTTTAGACATTTGTAATCATTTCAAGCATTATTTGTAATAATTTGCTTAAAGTTTGTTTGCTCTCATCTAACACACTTTTCAAGAGAGAATTATGTCTACTAAGTTCCCCACTGTACCCCCTAGAATAGAACCTGGCAGGTAGAAAGCCCATAGTCAATATTTGATGAGGGTCAGACCAAATAACCAAATTCCCAAGAAGTGTGAACAGCAGAGTGAGAAAGGCAATTTATTTTGTGTGTGTGTGCCTATTCTAATCAGCATACTTCAGGAATATATTTGACAAAGAAAAATAAGACATAACTCTTCCAACGTGCTTTTGATGATTGGGTATTGGAATTTCCCACTAAACTAAGGACTTTATTAACCCAGTTTAATAGTCCAAATCAAGGACCTCTAATACAGGAATTTCTCTTTTATTTCTTCTTTATTAGAAAGAATTGGGCTTTTGAGTATTATACACATTAGAAAGTCAAATAGTGGAAAGGCATCTACATAGTACTTGGCAAGTTCATTCAACTGAGTTTTGGTTTTTTGTTTTTTGGGTTTTTTTCTGCTGAAAACACAGGTCTTTTTCTTTATTACTTTGCTTGGTATATTCCTTCCAATATGGATATAAATGTAAATGCATTTCTGTGACTGTGCTTTTCTTTTCTCATTTTAAATTACCTCTCCACTTCACCATAAATTGTATATTTGGAGCTCCATTTGTGGCCAAAATGCAATTGTTTAATTGTGCAATATGTAATTTGTAATATAATTATGTTGGCCAAATTATTTCCTGGGCTGCTCAATTACTGTGATTACATTTGTTAAGTTTACAAGCCACATGCTGTTATTCTCCTTTCCCTCTGGCTGGTAAATAGTTTTATTTCGCTTTTAGTTCTTGGGTTCAGGGCTTCAAGTGGGTGTCATAAGGGGGAGTGAAATTTGATATCTTGTTTTCTACCATTACAGCCCCACTTGTGTTAATGAAGATGGAAGCTGAAGCTGAAAACCACAAACGACTTTTACTATTATGCATCCACTCAACACTTAGAAAGAGAGATTGATGATAGCACGTTTCAAATTCATCTTCCAGAACATTCCATCTCATATGGGGAAAATGGCTAACATTTATTGAGTGTTTTCTAGGCACCAGGCACTAGACTAAGCACTTTACATACATTTAAATGTTCATCTTTGGAACAGACTTGTGAGGTCAATGCCATGATTCTCACTGTGTCTTAGCCTAGGTTCCCCAAAAAGCAGAACCAATGATGAGGGCTGGTGTGCAGGCAGTTTAATTTGGGAAGTGAACAAGGAAAAGGAGAGAGGATTAGAGAGAGTGAAACAAGGGAGTATGGGAAGCCAACACAGTGCTGTATTATCTGGATGATTTACTCGGCGGGCAACTGGGGTTCTCACCGGTGAGGGAGGCTCGGAGGAGCTGTGCAGAAAACGTCCTAGAATTATCTGTCTGAGACTCTGTGGAGGGAAATATTTTCTTCCTGGATTCTGTCCCTCTGGGTCGAGTTGTCCTGTAGGGTATTGGCATCCTGGCACTTCCAGGGCGCCAATGCCTGAGAGTAGTGAGTCCTGCGGGAGCCCCATGCGGCCGTAGCAGAGAAGCTCTGGGGCAAACTGTAAGCTCGGCCTGGGGCAGTCAATGCGTTTGCCTCTAGAGTAAGATGGTAGGCAAGACGGACCGGGGCACCAGAGGTGTTCTATGCACACTGTTCTTCTTTCTTCCTTTTTAAATTTTTTAAAATATTTATTTATTTATTTTTAGAGAGAGAGAGCATGAGCGGAGGGGATGGGCAGAGGGAGAGGGAGAGAGAGAATCCTGAGCAGACTCCCCACTGACACGGGGCTTGATCCCACAACCCTGAGATCGTGACCTGGGCCAAAATCAAGAGTCAGAGGCTTAACTGACTGGACCAACCAGGGGCCCTTCTTTCTTTCTTTCTTTCTTTCTTTCTTTCTTTCTTCTTTCTTTCTTTCTTTCTTTCTTTCTTTCTTTCTTTCTCTTTTTCATACTTCAAAAATCTTTCATTAAAATTTCTATAATTCACCAACACTTTTTTACAGTTTTATTGAGGAATAAGTAATTCACAAAAAGAAACCACTCATATTTAATATACATAATTTGATAACTTCGGATACATGCCTGACCCCATGATATCATCACCACAATCAATATAATAAACATATCCATCACCTCGAATGTTCCCTATGTCCCTTTGCTTTTTTCTTGTTTTTGTCTAAGAACACTTAAGATCTACCTTCTTAACAAATTTTTGAGTGCACATCACCACATTGTTAACTATAGACACCATGTTGCACAGCAGATCTCTGAACTTATTCATCTTGTGTGACTGTAATTTTATACCCATTGAACAACTCCCCATTCCATCCCACATCTTTCTGCTGGCAACCGCCATTCTATTTTCTGCTTCTATCATTTTGACTCTTACAGATACCTCATATAATTAGAATCATGAAGTATTTGTCCTTCTGTAACTGACTTATTTCACTTAGCATATCTTCAATATCCGTTCATGTTGTTGCAAATGAACCATTCTTGCATCCTAGGGATAAATCCCACTTGATCATGGTGTATGATCCTTTTAATATGCTGCTGAATTCAATTTGCATGTATTTTGTTGAGGAGTTTTGCATCCATGCTCATCAGGGAAATTGGTCTATAATTTTCTTTTCCTGCACTGTTTTGCCCTGCCTTTGGTGTCATACTCATTTTCAAATAAGAAAACTGAGGCCTCAGAGAGGTTGCTCAAGGATGTAGATAGAGCTAGTATCTGGCAGAGTTCACAGTCTTGTACTCAAGATTTCAGCCTGTATTAGTTTCCTAGGGCTTCTGTAACAAATCATCACAAACCAAGTGGTTTAAAACAACAGAAATTTGTTCTGTCACAGTTCTGAAGGATTGAAGTCTGAAACCAAGGTGCCAGCATGGACATGCTTCCTCTGAAGCCTCCAGGGAAGCATTCTCTCATTGTTTATAGTAACTGCTGTACTCCTTGGCATCCCATGGTTTTTTGGAAGCTTCATTCCAATTTCTGCCTCCATCTTCACATGATCATCCTCCCCTTATGTCTGTGTGTCTGTGTCCAAATTCCTGTCTTACTATAAAGGCACCAGTATCATTAGATATAGAAACTACCCTAATCCAGTATGACCTCACCTTAAGTTGATGACACCTGCTTGGACATTGATTAAATTATTTGGAACTATTTCCAAAGAAGGCCTATTTATAGATTCTAGGTAGACATATCCTTTTAGGGGGATATTATTCAACCCAGTACACAAGCCCAGCTCCTCTCCTTTGAAAATGTTCTTTTTAATTTTTTAAAATATTTTTAAAATATATTTTTCAATAATTGAACATTGGAAATGTCTGAATACCCATCTCCTAGAGGAGTCATGTGTTTCTTCTCTTTTAAAGAAGGCTTTGTATTTTATCTGCCTCCAAATTTCTCAGATATCTCTCCAAAAAGATGAGAGCTTACCAGCCAATCAGAAATCTTTGTAACAGACCATGTTTTAGTGTTAATCCAGTCCCAGCCAGAGTTCACCTTGAACCCATGCTGTTGCAAGGGTGGTTGAAGCCACTACCTAGGACAGATGGGCAGGCATTGGAGAAATGCCCAGACCCTTACACTGGATTCATCAATTTGAGCAAATTATTTTTTGTTAGGTTCTGGTAAGTTTGGCTGCTTTAAGAAATTGACAGGAGTTCTATTAGCATTGTTAATTATGTCAGATTTGATCATGTTGAGTTTGACCAAGTTTCTATCCCGGTTGAATGAAATAGATCAGCATTAAAAATATCTTATGCAGCTATGATTATATATTGTCCCTTGGCCCTTGCATACTTACATTTAATATACTCCTGTTGAGATAGTACGGACAATACCTCTGTTGAGACATTATTATTCCAATCATATCAGGAAACTGAAACTTCAAAATGACAAGATATGTATACAAGGTCACAGTGGTAAATCTGAGGATTTAAAACCAGCTTCTTATGGCTCTAGAACATGCAATGTTCTCCAATATCAAGCTGCTTTTGACCTGATCCACAGCCATCAAATGTCTTCAAGCATGTCACCTAGGGATCACTATTTCTTACTTTTTTTTTTAAACATTTTATGTATTTATTTGACACAGAGAGAACACAAGAGAGAGAGAGAACACAAGCAGGGGGAGTGGGAGAAGGAGAAGAAAGCTCCCCGCTGAGCAGAGAGCCCGATGCGGGGCTCGATCCCAGGATCCCAGGATCATGACCTGAGCAGAAGGCAGATGTTTAACAACCGAGCTACCCAGGCACCCTGTTTCTTACTTTCAATACATTTATATAAAAATATATAGAAAATTATGAACCAATATAATGCCAACTTTCAACCATCATTGAGTCTCCCTCTATGTTCCAAGCACCTTGTACAAATGAGGTTGAAAATAGTTTCCCAGGTGTAATGAAATTTAAAGGCAGGGAGTCTATATATGTGGAATTTAAGAAACAAAACAGAGGAGCATAGAGGCAGGGAGGGAAAAATAAAACAAGACAAAATCAGAGAGGGAGACAAACCATAAGAGACTCTTAACCACAGGAAACAAACAGAGGGTTGCTGGAGGGGAGGTTGGGGGGTGTAACTGGGTGATGGACATTAAGGAGGGCACTTGAAGTAATGAGCATTAGGTGTTGTATGCGACTGATGAATCACTAAATTCTACCTCTGAAACTAATAATACAGTATATGTTAACTAAATTGCATTTAAATAAAAAAAATTTTTAAAAGTCAGGGAAATTAAATTACTCACCCAAGTAGATCACAAAGGTGACAAATACTAGATAAGAATTCAACTCAACTCTTGGGGCACCTGGGTGGCTCAGTTGTTAAGCATCTGCCTTTGCCCCCTGCTTGTGCACATGTTCCATCTTTCTCTCTCGCTATCTCTGTCAAATAAATTTAAAAAATATTTAAAAAAAAAAAGAATTCAACTCAACTCTTACTCTAAAACCTGTTCTCTCAACTACTTCATATATTGCTTCTCAATATTAAAGCTTTAA
The DNA here is from genome assembly GCF_023065955.2 of Ursus arctos. NCBI lineage: Eukaryota > Metazoa > Chordata > Mammalia > Carnivora > Ursidae > Ursus > Ursus arctos. The sequence continues at coordinate 16,472,144 of NW_026622886.1, read as the reverse complement.
ACAAACAACGTAGGAGCTCTAAGTCAGGGTTCATTTTGCGTAGGGGGATTGGAGAGGACTTCGTGCAGAGCTGGCATTGGAGACAAGTCTTAAAGCATGAGGAGACTTATGCTAGCCGCTGAAGGGTAAGATGAACCTGAATACTTACTTATCCGTTCAGTCAATATGTATTTTATGGACCATATGGTCTGTATCAGGCACCATGATGATGACTCAATGAACATGGTAGTCATGCTCTCGCCCTTGTGCTGCTTGAAGCCCACTGGGAGAGCAGACAAGACCCGAACACACACACCAATAACTGAACTCATGGAAAATCCTGGGAGCGCTATATAGGACACAAAATCTATTGTGGAAAGAGGACAAGAGGGGAATCTCACTTAATGAGGGTCAGGGAAGTCTTCTCTGGGGAAGTGAAATAAAAACTGACCCCTACATGTGGGGAAGAATCAACCCTCCAGAGCAGCAGAAAGATGATTCCAATCAGAGGAGTCTGCAGAGCTCTGAGGTAAAGAAAGAAATTCAGTGTGAAGGATCCTGACATGTGATGGGGAAAGAAACCTGACAGGAGCTGGGAGACGATTGGGAGCCTGACCTCACAGGGCATCTTAGGCCTTGCTCGGGAATTTCAATTTCATTCAAAGGACAGTGGGAAGCTATTAAAATGTTTCACCAGAGGAGTGAAATTCTCCAATTTATGTTGCTATGTCTATCTGGCCACTCTGTGGAGAACAGATACGGGAAGACCAATTAAGAAGCTACAGCTGTAACCCAAGCAAGAGCTACTGGTGGGTGGTCACTGTGGTGGCTGTGGAAATGGCAAGGAGGAGAGAGAGATAACATGAAGATAGAGTCGAGAGTTTCTGCTGACAGACTGGATAAGGCAGGAGGAGACAAAGAAAAGGGAACACAATCAAGGTTGACTCCAGCTTTCTTGCTTATACAACTGAGTGCGTATGGGGGTGGAAGATTGCTATTTACCTAGATGGGGAAGACTGCAGTGGGGATGGGGTGGAGAGAGGTGTGTGGCAAATGCTGAGGGGTGAGGAGAATGAAGAGATCTGCCATACCTGATGAACAATTACCTGGTTGGAAAATGACATGCTACCCAGAAGCTGGAAGCCAATGACTTTTACTGAATGAAAACAGGTCATAACAGTGTTTGTCAAACCAGAAAAATAGCTGAGAGATTCATATCTTGCACCAACTTCCCATTCCACTTCCAAGTCCGCCTCACCCATCTCAGGCATCCATTTGGCATGCTTTCCTTGGGTGTCCACCAAGGATGATGCTGGAATCAATTCTGCAGATAAAATGTAAGGCAAATAATAACAATGCAATGAATTCAAATCCTGTGTGGTAGGTGAACATGTTTGACGGTCAAGAGGGAAAACCAGAAGAAGCAGGAATACCTTCCCAAGGGAGACGAGAATGATGAAAGAAAGCTTTCTGCAGGCAGTGGCCCATGTACTGGCCTTGAATACAAGTCAGAACTGACCACAGTGAGAGAACACGGATCAGCATTCCAGGCAAAGAGAAGATAAGGACAAAAGATGGAGACACAGCAGTGCCTGGCATATTTAGAGGACAGCGCATGTGGTTCTAAGAGCTAAGAGAGGGAGGGATTTGGGATGAAAAAGGTAATGTGTTTAGGGTGAGGTTGTAAGAAACTACTGAGCGCCATACTAGTCATACGACCTGTAACTAACACAGCGTAGCAGCACACATGCAGGTACAGACATACATCCTATCATTCTCTGTCTCTGTCTCTGTCTCTGTCTCTCCTACACACACGCACACACACACACACACACACACACACACAGAGTCCTGTAATGCTGTTTCTCTTTTTAATGCTGCAAATTCCTCCAAATCTGTACCTGGAGACAGGAAAAGTAAGGGAAAGAAAGGTTATGCGGGTAGATTGTTCCTGAATGCAGCTAAAGATAGTTCTGAACAGGTGGATCTCAGTGACAGCAGCTTTTGCAATTCAGAGCATAATTTCTTTCCCATTTTCATCAAAACCACACCGCCAACATTCTTCACCCCTTCCAATCATCCTAACATCATTGCCAGATTCATCTTCTGGGGAAAATCAAGTGTATATCACATCATTCCCCTCTTACGAATCTTTCCCTAGTTTTCTAGGAGCTCCTGCTGTTCTCAATAACTACAGAGCTCACCGAGGGTAAATTGCTATAAGGGGGGAAATCCCTCTTAAAATTTTAAGAGACAATAGAAATATACAAGGAAGGGAATGGAGTGAATATGTTCACCTGGGTATGACTCACACGGCATTCATAGATAAGAACACGTTTGATAGTTTCTGTCCTAGTGAGTTGGGATGTCGTCTTGGAAGAGAATTGTCTATCAATACTATCATTTAATATGTTTGTTCTTTGGGAAGATGGTATGTGGGAGGCAGCCTGAAACAGGTGGTTGTACTATATTTATACCTTTCTGCTGTTGTTCCTTCATAATCAAAAGTGACACTACCGGTGATAACTGCTATCTTCTGGTGCAGGTGTGAGTGAAAAGACAGATTTGAAGCCAGCAGTCCCCATGCATGGCACCTGTCCATAAAAATGAAACTGTGAGCTGTGGCTCTTACAGCAACAGTGTCCAGGAGAACTTTCTGCAACGGCGGAGGTGTGCTGTATCGGCACTGACCCCTGGATACATGAGCCACATGTAGCAATTGAACACTTGAATTGCGACTAGTGCAACTGAGGAACTGACTTGTTTATTTCATTTAATTTTAACGAAGTTAAATTTGAACAGCACACTTCCGGACCTACGAATGTCCCCTTTTCTAATCCTGGCTCTCCTCTTCGCGTGGGTGCTTTGGTGGGAGGTTGTATTTGTTTCCTGAGACTGCTCTCACAAATTCCCACAAACCGGGCAGCGTAAAACAACAAAAATTTATTCTCCTACTGTTAGAGAGGCCAGAAGTCCAAAATCAAGTTGTCAGGATTGGTTCCTTCTGGAGACTCAGAGGGAAAATCTGTTGCAGGCCTGTCTCCTAGCTTCTGGTGGCTGGCAGGAGTCCTTGATGTTCCTTGGCTTGTAGCCGCAGCCCTCCAGTCTCTGCTTCTGCTTCACATCACCGCCTTCTCTGTGTTTCCAATCCCCCTCTCTTTTCTCTTCCAAGGGCACTGGTGTTGGATTTAGGGTCCATCCTAAATCCACAATGATTTCAGCTCAAGGTCTTTAATTATGTGTGCAAAGACTATTTCCAAATAAGGTCCCATTCACGGAAACCAGGGGTTAGAACTTAGACATGACTCTTTGGGCGGTCACAATCCAACCCACGACAGCAGTATTCCAGCACCTTCTTCTGCAGGCAGGCTGTCCCACAGTGTGCTTTCACTGGGGCACAAATTACCTTCCCAAACAGCAATTTGCATGCTTACTTTCATGACACCCAAAGCCACCGACATGCCTCTTTCCCCCAACCCAGCCCCTCCCCCTGTTACAGCTTTAGTACCCTGAGCCATTTGACTCCTTTACATTTAGCCAGTTACTAACACTTTTAGGTGCTTTCCAATATTAAGGGTGATTCCTTCCTTGGAGCCAGACCAACCTTTGTTCTTTAAAAAGCAGCAGAACAGAAGTCTCAGGACACCATGAGAGCCTTCCTTCAAAGGATTTCTCTACTGCCCTTTTTGGGTCTTTTACTTAAAAAATATTAATATACAGCTTTGTTTCAGCCATCTGCAGTTGACATTTCTTCTTTTCTCAGGTGTATGAGGACATATGGATACTTCCTGCCACTTTTTGAGGGGAAGAGCAGCTACAGAAACTGGGAAACTCTCTGGCTTCAGGGAAGAGCGTGCCCTGACCTCATTCCCACATCCCTTGGGGTAGAATTGATTGGTGGGGGGAGATCCGGCACAACCCCATCATCTCATCTGAGGTGGGTTTCACAGGCCAATTGGCTCTGTTCTTCGTAACGACTCTATATTTAGCAAGCTGGCACAATTTTTAGACAGAGATTTCTCACAAGAACTTGGCAAACATTCCATGTTTCCTTTGCTGCAATATGTAGAATTGATATTTCTGACAAAATTGCTCACATATCTTCGTGTAACTTGTTTAGTGGTTGTACGTTGTTGATTCTATTTTTTTCCGGAAGGAAAAGGAAAAACTGATTTATGATATGGTGTTGGAGGCTGGGGAGGGAAATTTAGCCACAGGACTCCTGGAAAACCAACACCCGACAAGTCCTCCTTCAGGGGGCCTCTTATGCCCACACCTTCCCCTCTAGCCTCCTACCCATGTTGGAATCATAACCACATTACCTACCAGTAACACGGGAACTGGGGTACCCTTACTAGCCTCCTGCACAGAGGTTCCACCTTTTGACTCATTCTGTACCACCCCATCAACTTCATCTTCTCAAATGCAGAGGCATTTAAATATTAGCATCTGGGTGAGAGGGAGGTCCTTAGTGAAAACTGATATTTTTTCTGCACTTCACTTTTATACCTGAAATACTTAAGTATTTTTAAATTAAATTGGTAAATATTACAATGAGTCTCAAATATAATTTTTAGAAACTAAAGCCACTCCCTCACACGTAATTAAAAGATCAAATTAATTTTTAAAAAACCTATTTGTTTAAAATAATTTTTAAAAATGTCGTTCCCCCACGTTCCAAATGTTTTGCCCCACATTATTTTCCTAGTCTGTGAAATACTGGATTGTAGATTTTTTTTAATGTCTCATATCAGATTAAGATGACTAGCACGAAACTAAATTTAATACTTAAAACATGTAAATATAATTTAACAACTAGGAAAGAAGAGCTAAGAAAGAAAAAATAAATATACCAATAAAAAGCGGTCCCCTGGTAAAAAATAATAAACTACGTTGTAGTTAAAAAGAAAAAAGATCCTGTAGTCTCCTTTTCTGCTTCCATTACGACTTCATCTGTCATTTCTACCCCATACAGATCATATTATTCTGTGTTATTATCAAAACCAGCTATCATTTGTTGAGTGTCAATGACTTTATATATATTGCTTACTCTTCAAAACCATTCAATGCAATGAGTGTTATTTTTCCCAATTTACAGATAAGAAAACTAAGGCTCAGAAATGTAGAGAGGCTTTTTTCCCCCAAATCACACAATTGCCAAGTAGCAGGGCAGGGTTCGGAATCCATATTTGTTTGACCTCAAAATCCACATTCTTAACCAAAGCACAGTGCCCTGCACAATCATAATTTTCAAAATCCAGTAGACATTCTTAGGTGCAGCCAGGTATAATCACTGTCCTCGCCTGCCTCCTGCTTTGGAAGATCCTCTCTTGAGAATTTTATGAATATTGAATAAACTGTACTCCCTTGAAAGTCAATGGCCAGGGTTTTGTTTGCTATTACTCCAAAACAAATTACAGGTATCCCTCCCTTTTCCAAAGTTTGCATTATGCCACTTTGCTTTTACAAAAGACCTACATTAGTTTGGTAAAGTCTTTTTTTTTTTTTTTTTTTTTTTTTTGTAAAAGTGAAAATCCTTTTCAGATTTCTTTCAGTTAGCAAAAACCAGGTACTAATGTAGGTCTTTCATAAAAGTGAAATGGCATAATGTAAACTCAGCTTTGTGCCATTTTGGGGCTTACTAAAGTTTTCAGAGGGATGCTCTACTTTCAGGTAGCAGGGAAAACCTGTGCTCCAAAACCTACCAGCTTCAAACCACCATCTTAATATGCTCCAAAATTCTGCGTCAGAAATTCAGACAGGACACAGAGGCATGGCTTATCTCTGCTCCATGGCTTGTCTCTGCTCCAGGATATTTAGGTCTTAGCTGGAAAGACTCAAAAGTGGGAATGACTCTATGGCTGAGGGATAGAATCATCTGAAAGTGCAACTCTATTTGCAGACTGGCTTACTAACAAGGCTGCCCAGTGATGCTCTGTCAGATGGGGATTTAGCTGGGACTATTGGCCAGATCCCCTACTCATGGCCTCTTCAGCATGGCTGTATCTGAGTAGTGGAACTTCTTACATGACGACTGGCCTCCCCAAGAATGAACATCTCAAGAGAATCAGGCAGAAGCTGCATGGTCTTCTCTAACCTAGCCTCTGATGTCAGAGTGTCACCTTCCACTGCATTCTCTTGGTTAATAGGTAGTCTCCCAGGCCAGCTCAATTCAAAGAGAGAAAACATAGACACCCCCTCTTGATTGAAGGGGTGTCACAGAATTTGCTGGCATGTTTTGAAATCACTGCATCAGTGTTAGCATAATGAAAGGACTATTTCGGTGAGAGCTGAACACTTATTTCTGGAACTCAAGTATTGGAAAGGACATTTATATAGATGTTGAAGTCACCGTGATGATGATAGTATTTGGAGAAAAAGGAAGCCTGTGAACCAGTTGCCAGAGGCGTCAGAAGAGGAACATGAACGAGTTCCTGGGTTGGGGGTGGTGTAGGGGGAGTGTACATGGCAGTGACATGCAGGGGTAGAGGATGTCTTAGCCAGATGGTAGTTATTATCAGGCATAATCAGGTATAATCACAATCTGTTTCCTCTTGCCTCCTCAAAAGAGGAGGGTTTTTTCTCATAATAGCAGAGAATTAATGACCTACCAAGGCAATGGGCTTCTAAGGTAATGGCATCCATACCACCGATCCCTGTGATATTTGGAGAATGGAGAATGACCGTTCCCTCAAAAAGCTGCAACAGACTCAGTGCCCTCTGGGGAGAGCCAGGGTTCCAGCCAGGCAGAGACAATGGAATCCAGGTTCCAGAGGTTCTAATAACATGAGTGAGGAGGAAAGACAGCAGCAAAAGAGTCACTGAAAATAAAATTTCACAATGTTTATGGTGCAAATAAAAGCAAAACACACATAGAATTAAACCAAAGGGACATTTATTGCTATCTAACAAGAAGTTTAGACAGAGGTTGTTCCTGACTTCCTTCGATTCTACCAATCTGCTATCTACCACGTGTAGCAATGTCTCCCTCGGGGTGCAAATATGTCTGTCCCAACTCTAAGTGGCACATCCTTAGATATTAGCATTTACACTTGAAGCAAAGTAGAAAGAAGCAAAAAGAACCTTCTTCTCACCTGCTTATTTTTTTTAATGAAAAAGAGAAGCTTTTTCAGAAACCTTCAGCTGATTTCCCTTAAATCCCATTGTCACACTTTCATCCCTACATCAATCATTGGCATAGAGGAAGGATAGTCATGGCTGAAACCAATCATGATTCTTCCATTACACTGGGCACACTACTACCCAAACAACAAAATCATGTCTGCAAGGAGAAGACAATGGCTGCTGGGAAGGCAAGCTTTAAAAGTCATCATGTTAAGGTATAGAGCTTCAAGTAATGTGGACGTAGGAACGTCAAGACAGCAAGAGACTTGGGAAGGCTTCAGTTGAATTCAGCTGTAAAAAGAAGAGTATGAATTCGCTAATCTCCAAGGTCCTCCCCAAAGCTGTGAGACTAATATTCTACCCACAACATTTATCACACTCATGCCTTTTCTCTTAATATGGCTATTTTCTCATATTTTATCCTCCCAACTGATTGCTGGCACATTGATAGCAGAGATCTTGTTTGCTTTGTCTTTATGTTCTGTATGGACAGTAAATATTTGAGAATGGAAGCAATGCCCAGCACTCCTCAAAGCTATGTGGCTTTCTTTGTGAGACCAATCTGCTTTCCCTCAGTAGTCCCCCAAAATGAGAGATGACAAGAAAAGGTGATCATTGTTCCCCTACTTACTGAGCACCCACCACGTGCTTCCTACTATTGTGGAATCTGAGAAAAATGTAAGAGCCATTGGCATAAATACCGCTTGAAGAGAACAGGCAAGTGCATGGAACCCCATGTTGCATCTTTAAACAGGAACAGCTGTGATTCCTTCACTGTATTCCAGAGAGAGGTATCCAGACAATGGCCTGGACACATTGGAACAGAGATTTTTCTCTCTGTGGATTGAGCTGTAAAGAGCTAGTGGAAAACTGAGAGAAGGTGATTGACAGAGAGAGCAACAATGGAAGAGGGTGGGAGACAGGAGAAGCTGGAATGCCTTCTTTTTTTTTCTCTTTTGAGGTATAAAATCACAAATTTAATTATCATTTGGACATAGCTTAACTGTCATTATTCAAGAGATTTTTCAGTTATGGGTTCGTGATTTTAAAAAATTGTTGGAGCTTTTTTCTACTTGGCTGGTTTCCTATGAGATTCAAACAGACAGAAGTGATCAGATAGAGTAAATGCTTGTTACAGGAGAGAATACATGTACTTTTAAACTTGACTCAGAGTGTTTGAGACTTAATATTACAGTTTCTACATAGTATGAGCACAGTTGGACAGAGATTATAGAACGTTATAGTTGCAAAGTCAGAAAGGGCCCTAAAGATCATTGACTCCCACCACCCCTCCCAGTGTTGCATTCCCTCTGCAAGCAACCTAGCCACGCCATCATCCAATGGAACTTGTGCATCTCCAGCGACGCAAAGCTCCCATCTCTCAAGGCAACCTGTCTATCCATGGGGCCCCATAACACTAAAGAAGTCTTTTTCATATTAAGTATATGACTCTATGAAGCTGCCATCCAGCTGGTTTGTTAAACTCCTGGGCAAGTTTAATCCTTCTTCCTCATGATAGTCCTTCGGTATGGGAAAATAGGAACGTGATCCTTCTGAATCCTTCTACTCTCATGGTCACTTGACGTAAAGGGTTTCTTTCTGTGTTCCTCTTAACGTACAGTGCCTGCAAATGCTCAAAATTCTTCTGTGAGAAAATAAGACCAGATTTTATTCTCTTGCATCTGAAATATTCCATGCTTGTAGTTGCTATATTGACAAGAATACAATTTGTAGCATTATCAAATGCAACATTATTTTGTCTCCTACCTTCCCTTTAAAATGCAATCAGATATGGTAAAAAAAAAAAAAAGGCATGATATTTTTCTTATTCTTAAGTAACAGAGATTCCTAAGACCACTTTAAGTAATAAACATAGACTCCATTCGGTAATTAAAATGCCCACGTAATCAAAACCATCAACTTGATCTAACCGTTGTATCTTTTCTACTTCTTCAGCTTGGGTCAGCTTCAGGCTGGAAGCCTGCAAGCAGCGGGAAAAGGGAGGGGATTTCATATGCTTGCGGTGGGTGGTGGGTGGCTTCTCATCTGTTTCTGCACCTGCTAGCTAATGTCTGTCCTTTCCAGAGTTAGAGTGAGTAAGATGAAAGAAAAAGTATTGAATCATAAACCTGGCTTTGCTGTCTCTGGGTTTGGCAGATGTTGAAAGCTTTCTCTTTTCTTTTGTGGGTGTTTTTGTGTACTTCGGGTGAGAATTCCATCCCTGGAGACTATTGTCCTGAAAACCTCTGGGCTTTCTCACAAATATTTCTACTTCAGCGTATTGTCTCAATGATCACTGTTTGAGCCATTTCCCGGAACCCAGCAGTCTCCTCCACGTTCCTGCTGCTGAGGTCCTTCCTCTCTTCCAGGTAGACAGATTACACAGGATTCAAGGGAGCCTCACAGCAGTTCTCTTTTCTGTCGGGCCCACCTATGGGCCACTCCTCATCTCTACAAACTGTAGGTGCATCAACAAGTCTTAGGCAGCCACCTCTAGCGTCAGGTATGAGTCAGCGCCAACCTCTCCCCACCCCCACCCCCACCCCCGACTAACAGTTGCAATGAGTGTACACAGTTCTCTAAATGCCTTCCTGGAAACTCCCCTCAGCAGGCTGGACGTAAAGGTTACAGCTTTTGCCAAAAACTGTCCTGCCCACATTTACCCCCACTCCACATTCTGATCCAGTCTACAGCTATTTCCTTTGCAATTCTACCTACATTGACTTGTCTAGCCCTCATTTCGGTCTCAAATATCTATGATTTTGGAGTCCAAGATGGAACTAAGGCAAGGAGAGTCTCATTCTAACCTGTTATTTCAAATTCATAAACACGTAGCATGAGCTCTTCTTAGCCATCTTATCTTTCAAGTCACACTGAATGTGTTCTTCCCTCTCATCCCTGTGGCGGACTGTCAGTGTCTTCTAAAAGCTGTTCTTCTTTCCTTCTTGGTAAAAGAGGTTTACCTTGCCCATTACCTGGAGGATGCGTTTTCCAACCATCCCTGCCACTAGGTGGGTGTGGCCCTGGTATTAAGTTCTTGCCAATCGAGTGTGAGTGGAAGTGAAGAGTGACCTGTCATTCTGTCATTTTAAGAGGAAATCACAAGGTTCAATTTTGATTAGGGTGGAATAAGCACACCCCACACCATCTCTCCACCTACTAAGCCTACAAAGCTCGGGCAAAATACATAAAGCAACTGTTAGTGGACTCTAAAAAGTGAATGAGAGCAGGAGGACTGGATAGGAATTTCAGGGCTCCAAAGCAACCCAGCAGTGTTGTTGTCATTCTTGCTTTGTTTGTTTGTGACTCTGATATATGATGGCTTGGCCTCTGGAGCAGCCTGAAAATGGAATCGCAGAGAGGACACACCAAGAGAGGCCCATGATCTCTGCTCAGAGAACCAAGAGGGGTGGTTATAAAAATCTATCTATCTATCATCTATCTATCTATCTCTCTATCTTAAAACTCACAGGACGATACACCCCCTAAAAATAATTTTACCATATGTAAATTAAAAGTAACTTAAAAAAGGAATCACTTTCCCAAAACATTCTTCTTCCTACAGCTTAGGACATCGACATAAAATGGAGCCATTTTGCTCATACAGGTAAAGACAACCTTCTCCAAGGATGGCAGAGCCATGGCACGTGGAGAAACCTGCCCCAGCAGTCTGGACTACCCTCTGTGGGACCTACTTTTTTTTTTTTTTTTTAAGATTTTATTTATTTATTTGACAGAGAGATAGAAACAGCCAGCGAGAGAGGGAACACAAGCAGGGGGAGTGGGAGAGGAAGAAGCAGGCTCCCAGCAGAGGAGCCTGATGTGGGGCTCGATCCCAGGACTCTGGGATCACGTCCTGAGCCGAAGGCAGATGCTCAATGACTGCGCCACCCAGGCGCCCCTGTGGGACCTACTTTTTGTAGCAACTTCACTTCCACCCTACCTCATCAAACCTCTAATGCTTTCACATGGGCTACTACTAACCTATGTCTGCTCCATACATCACAGGTGCAGGCAACTTGTTTAAGGTTGGCAGGACTCTGCCTACTCAGTCTTGTTACAGGCAACTTGTCCTCCGAGTCAGTCGAGACTGAATTGGATCCAGATTCTGTCAACCAATGTATTTGCCATTCGTTCCAAGTGAGTTAAATCTGAAAATTTAGTATTAATAAAGGCACTGGTAAATATGTTGAGTAGGACTAGGGAGAGAGCAACAGGACACCACTGATCTCTATTTTAAGGAGAAAAAGAGAGGCTGGAGTGTGCTTACCAAAATATGGAGAACTGATTAAACTTTTTAGGTGGAATTTCTATCCAGGCTGATAGCAATCACTTTAATTGTCAACCAAATTAATAATCTATCTAGTTATGTCAGGTCTAGATTATTTTTCTCCATTTTATCCACAAAAATAATGGGAGATTTTTCATTAGTGACTTGCTAAAATGCAAATATACACTTTCTCTCATACTTCTCTGGCGTTCTAGTTGTCAACAAGGCAAATAAGAAATTAATTTAGCCAACATGACTTGTTCTTGGTATACTCTTATTTGGTCTTGGTGACAAACTTCCTCTAGTGACTAGGCACAGAATATAATGATCAATTCCAAAATCAGGTTCAGGTACAAGTGTACCAGTCTGAGGTCTGCTAAATCTGTGCTTTACCCTGTTTTGAAAATAAGAATACTTTTTTCTTATTATCCAGAGTTCTCTGGCACATCCTTTTTCTTCTTTATTCCTCAACAATAATCAAGAGCAGTTCAGTGACCCGACTTGCAAGCTCTCCACAGCTGCGAGAAATAATTAATCTGAGTTCGTGTGGGAAAAAAAATGTTATTTGCAGTACCTGTGTTATCTGTCGTTCAAACTCTTTGTCCAACTGAGGTTTCAGTTCCTTCATATCAGAGTTTATTCATACCTCATTCATCCATTCAACACATATCTACTGAGAGCCTCCTCATGTCTGGCGTTAATGGAAGTGCTGAAGATTCAGCAGAGAACCAAACGGACCAAAATCCCTCAAGGAGCTTACATTTAATCAAATAAAAGTATAAAATTATAGAATGTCAGATAGGGACTAGTTGTATGGAAATAAATCTTTTAGGCAAGAGGAGACTGTCATGTGTGTGAAATTAAAATTTTTAAAAGATGATCAAGAAAAAATTTGCCAAAAAAGATTCATTTGAGCAAAGCACTGGAGAAGGTAAAGGAGTAAGTCATGCAGATCTTTGGGGCAGAGAGTTCCAAGACAGGAAGCAACAAGTTCTACGTCTCCAAGACAGGAACATACCCAACACATTTGAGAAACAGTACGAAGGATGGTGTTGTTGGAGAGGAATGAATGAGCGGGAGAGAAGCAGAAACAGGACAGAGGGTGATGGGCAAAAGACCACAAACGGGAGAATCAGTTGCCAAGAAATTCTACATGTACTTTACCCTTATGGGGCGTTTCTGAACAAAATTAAGCTATTATTGTCATATAGTATTACTCTGCCTCCCTTTTTTTTTTAAGATTTTATTTATTTATTTGACAGAGATAGAGACAGCCAGAGAGAGAGGGAACACAAGCAGGGGGAGTGGGAGAGGAAGAAGCAGGCTCATAGTGGAAGAGCCTGATGTGGGGCTCGATCCCATAACGCCAGGATCACGCCCTGAGCTGAAGGCAGACGCTTAACCGCTGTGCCACCCAGGCGCCCCTGCCTCCCTTTCTGATGAGCCTATCTTTTAATTTATTGAATTATTAAATATTAATTAAGTACCTACTATGTGCCAGGTGCCATTGTAGGCATGTATGAAGCTCCCAGGAACCTTACCGTCTATTGGGAAGTTAGCTTTTACTCTGAGCAAGAAGGCAAACACTGCTCTGAGCAGAGGACTGACTTTGGGTGACTTAGATATTAAAAGGATTTTTCAGACTGCCATGCTAAAAATAGATTCTAACAGGACAGAAAGGAAATAGGAAAAACAATTAGGAGGATATTGCAATAATTCAAGGAAAACATGATGCTTCAACCAGGATAGTAATGGAGAGACACTGTCAGATTCTGGATTCATTTTAAAAGTAGCGTCTCCAGGATGGAGGACGGAGTTGTTCAGTGTGGATCCGGGGTTCCAAGTTTTTGTGTGCCCCTCTGGGGAATCATAGTCACCATTTACTGAGCTGGAAACAACAGAGGAAGAGGAGATTTGAGTGAAAAAAGAAGCTTAGGACATTTCAATGTTGTGAGGTAAGTGGCAAGACTTGGGAAATGTCCAGGTTGGAGATAAAAATCTGGGAGTCGTAAGCATAGAGAGGAAAGTTGAGGGTGTGAAGCTCCATGAAATCACCAAGGATGTGAGTAAAGATAGAAAAAGAAGCTGCCTGAGCTCTGCGTCTTGGGGCACTCGAATCGTTAGAGTTGAGAGAGGTGAGGAGACACCCGCAAAGACGACCGAGAGGAAGCCATCAGCGAGGAAGACAGTAGCCAAGAGAATGAGGTGTATGGAAGTCAAGAAAAATCAAGGCCGGAGTGAGAGTTACTGATAGGAAAAGTCAGGCATGGACTAGAGCCTCCTTACACGGAGGTCATCTGCGGCCACACGCAGTTTGGTAGTGGGCTGGCGGTGGAAGTCTGATTGGAGGGAGTTCCAAAAAGAATTGGAAAAGAAGGATTGGAGCAGGAAGAATAGGCACCCCTTTCTGTAAATTCTGTGCTAACAGGGAGCAGAGGAAATAGGCAGAGGAAGATAAGAAGTCAAGTTGGGTTTTTGGTTTGTTTCTTTGTATTTTTTTTTTTTTTAAGAAAGGAAAGATCACATCTTTGCATGATGATGGAAATGATCCAACAGAACACTAAAAAAAAAAAAGTGTGATTTTATATAGAAAAAGAGAAATTCTGGAACGTTGTCCTTGCATAGTTAAGGCGAGGAAACTAGTGGGCACATGAAAAGCGTGACTTTAGACGGAGCTTCCAGCCCGCATTCTAAGTAAATCACAGGGTCCCTCTTCTTGTAGTTTTATCACTCTCACATGTCAGACACGCCGCTGCTCTCCCTAAACAAGCTTCAAGATTTTAGCCCCTCCCACCTATCAGACTCCTGGATAATTTTCTATTTCTTCATATTCTTTGAGCCTCTTCATTGTTCCAGGACCGTCCTAAGCAGCTGAGATGCAGCAAATGGGACAGAAAAGGCCGCTGCACTCCAGGAGCCTGTGCTAACAGTAGGTGGAGACGGCCGGAGTGCCGGTACATGATGCAGATGGGTCCGGACGGTGGGGGGCGCAGAGACAGAACCGTCCTGGAGCAAAGGGGGTGGGAGCTTGTTCAGAATGAGCTCAACAGTCAGGGAAATCCTCCAACACAACACGTGGGCTGCAACCTGAATTTTGAGAAAAAAATAAACTATTGTTGGTGGGGGACAGGGGTGGCCGATGGGAGGAGAAACAATGCAGGGGAACAAATGGAAAGAACAAAAAGAAGTCTAGAGTGTAGTGAGGAAGAGATAGGCTGCGTAGAGGAAAGGCTTGGGCTTTGTACTTCATGGGAAGGTGACTTAGCCTGAATGTTTGTGTCACCCCCAAAGTGTATCTGTTGACATTTTAATTCCCAGTGTGATGGTATTAGGAAGTGGAGATTTGGGGGCTGATTAGATCATGAGTCCTCATGAATGGGATTAGTGTCCTGATAAAGAGACCCTAGAGGTCTTCCTCGCCCCTTCTGCTATATGAAGACACTTTGAGAAAACAGCTGTCTGTGAACCAGAAAGTGGGCTCTCACCAGACACCGAATATACCAGCACCTTGATCTTGGACTTCCGGCCCCCAGAACCGCTTGTTGCTCATGCCGTCCTGTCCACAGCAGCTCTGTTACAGCAGCCCAAATGGACTAGAACGGAGGGAGACTGAATTTTATGCTAAGTCATTGGTGAGTCATAAGCCTGACCCCTATTCACGTTTTAAAGAGATCCTTCCAGATACTGTGTGGAGAATGGACCATAATGGAAGACTGGAAGCAAAAAGAAGAGGTAAACGGTTTCTGCCGTCCTCCGGGCAAGAGACGGGGGAGGCTTGTTCAAGAAGAGTGGCAGTAAAGATGGAGAGAGGTGGACGGATTTGTTTTCTGTTTCAGAGGTTTAACCGGAATGACTTGCTGTTGAATTGGATGTGAAGAGTAAGAGAGAAAGAGGAATCCACAATGGTTCCTAAGCGTTTGGCCTGAGTCACTGGGTCAAGCTGCTATTACAGAGATGGAAAAACAGCACAGGGGAGATTGGTTTGGGGGAACAGTAAAACCTGCCATTCCGTTTTGGACTTAATTTGGAGATACCTATCACATCCAAGTGGAAAGAGTTAGTAGGCAATTAGCTATAATAAACAGAGAGAGCTGACGCGTCTACGGTGCTTACTATGAACTAGCATGGCTCGCATCGCTTTACAAACATTAAATCTGCGTAAATTGCATTTACATAGCCCAGACTGGGTGAGTTCATCTAGGGAGAAAAGACAGATAAAGAAGGAAGCTGAGGAATAAGCCCTGAATACACCAACATTTAGAGGTCAGTTAGCGGCCTGTCTCCCCCAGATCCTCAGGTAAAAGTCGCTGGCTGCGGGCTTTTGCATACCAGATCAGAATTCCGAATCCTACTTGTTGACAACATCTGCACAGACAGCTGCTTCCCTCCTATCTCTTGGTCTGTCTTCCAAAGTCCCAGGCATCAGTGGGAGGAATTCATGTAAATACCAGCTGTATACATAAGCCTTTCTGTTTTCTGTCTAAAAAAATGATTGTCTCTAAGGATGCTTCCCGGTCTTAGATTGCTGTTTATCTCTATTTGAACTTCCCCCCACCTCCC
Organism: Ursus arctos; assembly: GCF_023065955.2. Lineage (NCBI taxonomy): Eukaryota > Metazoa > Chordata > Mammalia > Carnivora > Ursidae > Ursus > Ursus arctos. The sequence goes on along the minus strand of NW_026622886.1, from coordinate 16,456,210 downwards.
AAATGTACTTCGGTGGGAAAACGTATTAAGTTTCAGCAGACTCTGCGCCACGTGTTGGCTACATGCTTCAGGTTCGCATCTAAATCGGCCTTTCTGGGGGAAAATTCAGCTGCCTTTGTCACCAAATGTACAGCTAATTTCTTCTTCCCAGGATAAGGTTTGGTCTCTATCAAAACTCTACTGTCTAGGACGTAACCTGCTTAACTGAGTACTAGCACTAATATATATAACTCACGTTTCCTCCACTTGAAAAGTAAGGTTGTCAGTTTCCCTTTAGAAGAAAAACCATAGCCAACAGCATCAGGCCCAAGGGAAACTGGGTTCAGGGAGGGTTAGTGGCCAGCTCAGTGGATGCCAGCACCATTCTTGGGAAAGCAACCAGAAAGAGTTTCCCTCTTACTGTTACTGTTCCCTAATCAGCAGTTGCTTCTATACAGAAAAACAGCCCCTGCTACACAAATTCCAATGCATTGCATTCTTAGGACTAATTTAATGGCACTCACTTGAACCACACTTAATGATGTGGTCCAAATGCTTAAATGGTAGGGTACATTATCTTTTTTTCTACTATTTTATTATTTTAGGAGATCAGACTTGGCTTCTATTTATGATCAGCTCCAAGAGACTTAAAAGGGGCTTTGATTCCAAAGTATATACATAAATCGTGTGGGGGTTTTTTTTCTCTTGGAGATGATGAAAGGCCAATATTTTTCTTTTATGTTTCAACACTAAACAGAAGTCCTTCTGAAATTTTTTAAATAGCAGTTCTTATTAATTACAAGTGAAGGCTTAAAGAGGGTTTAAATAAGAGGAACCAAAATGATCATGTTAGTGGCAGTACTCCATGTATTATTTCTTATATTGTTCTTTCTTGCATGCAAATTCTCTCTCCATACAGATATAGATATAGATAGATACAGATGTATAGCCCTCTCTTTTTTCTCCCTCTTTCTCTCCCTCCCTAACTCCCTCTCTCATTGTTTCCAATTTTTAGTCCTTGTCCCATGACATTTCTCTTTCTGATAGCATCGTTTCTGACCTCTTCCCTGGAGTTTTCCTGCTGGCTTCTCACCATGGCATCCAGGACGTATCCAACAGGGAAATCATACTGAAAATGAATCTGAAAGCAAGGCTTTGGTTCATCAAGGAGATAATACATGTCAGAAAATGTCTCATCTAATTCTCTGGATTCTGCCTATAATCTGCCATAAAATATCGAACCCCTGATTTTCAATCAGAACCTGAAATGGATCCAGGATGTACATATTTAAATGGAAATCTCAAGGGGTTTTCTTCTCCCATATAAATTAATATCTTGATTTTCTGCCAGTTTGGTATATGGATTTCAGATGTACTGATGAATTGATTTTTTTTTAAAAAAAGGACTACAGAAATAATCTACTGTGGTCTGTCTTTATTTGGGGAAATAACATCTAATTAGAAAACTGCTTCATTATTTATAGCATGTGATAAATTGGGTTTGTGCTATGTCTCTTAGCCTAAATATTTTACAAATCCTTCCATATATTTTTAGGTGGAAATTTAATATGTAGAGCTACAACATTTTATGGGGAAACAATTGATCCCCCTGGGTTAAGTATTTTAACATCTTAAGGAAATGTAAATTTTTAAAACAGATCTAGGACAATAAACTGGCATAGCTGTATGTTGGAAGAAAGCCCTCAAGGGTCTAAAGGCTGTGTTTTGAAGGAACAATCTAGGATTTGGCAACAGCTGGGGGCAAAAGGCCTCTAATGTATGTGCACAAAGTATCTCCTCACCAACCCCCAAACTCAAGAGCGGGGGGCTGCTAGAGTAGACTGGATGAAACTTCACATGAACGGAGGGAGGATGGGTATTTCCAAAGCAGAAGGAAACTTTCTCCTGTGGAGAAAACGACTAAGAAACTTTATCTTACGGGGCCCCTGGGCGGCTCAGCATCTGACTCTTGATTTCGGCTCAGGCCATGATCTCAGGGTCGTGAGATTGAGCCCTGCTTCAGGCTCCCCAGCGTGGAGCCTGCTTAAGATTCTCTTTTCTCCCTCTCCCGCTCTGTTTCTAATAAAAAAAAAAAAAGAAGAAGAAAAAAAGAAACTTTATCATATGTTCATATTTAACCTACTGCATGAACTCAATTTTCCTAATGGTTTGTCACGTGATTTTTAAAACCCATAAATTGTTTTGTTTTGTTTTTAATAAGAAAGTTAGCATAAAAATAACTCTGATAGTCTGTTCTGAATCTCCTCAAAAAAATACTAACATCCCTCCCCTACAGGCTTCCAGGAAAGAGGAAGAGAATTCTTCCGACCCAAGAGGCCTTCCTGGCCCCCTACCACTTCCAAGGTTAGAGCTCCCCTGTTATCAACTTTACTAGCTCTCTTGACTTCTTCTTCATCACACTTGCCATTAACCCATCATTTGGCACGTTTTTTACAATGTATCTTCCCCACCGAACTATTCCAAGAGGTCAGGAACCATGTCTGTCTGGTTTACTTGTCTTAGGTGAGATGCTATGTGGCACAGAATCTGTTTTTTAGAAATATCTATTGAATGAGAAAACAAAGGAACATCCTTGTGTATAGACACAGATCCCAAGGAAGTTGGAAAGTTGAGAAGGGAGCCACATAAGAAAGATAAAACAGTAACATCATCATCCAAAACGACAACATGGTCACCTCCTGCTAACTGCTCACTCCGAGGATTGTTGGCTAATGACTAAGAACATAGGCTCTGAAGTTCATCTGCTTGAGTCTGAAACCTGTTACCACTATCTCCTGCCTATGTGACAGCAAGCATGTTATTTAAGTATTCTCTCTCTCTCTCTCTCTGACCCATTTTCCCTATCTATAAAATGATGACTTTAATGTTATTTTACCTCTTAGGGCCATTGTGAGAGTTAACTGAAGTAACCCTTGGGAAAGGATTAGCACAGCATCAAGGCCTCAGTGAGGAGTGTGCATTAAGCCCTGGGCTGGAGCTCAGTGAGCTTTTTACAGGAACCCTGTAGCACAGGGGTTCCTACCCCACTTTGCAGAGAAGAGAACCCCATCTCTTGCCCTGGGTCATCCAGCGGTGAATCATGGAGCTAGGATTATATCAGAGCATTCCTGGTATAACCCATGGTACCGTCTTGGCCCTAGTTTCACTGACTCGGAGAAAGTTAAACACTGACTAACTACTAACTGCTGCCATAGCTCAGAAAGGATACCCTGGCTGGTAAGAGTGAGATATGGCCACCCACACAGCAAGAACTGAGTTCAAGGTTGAAAGACAAAATCTGGCAAGGAGCTCCAGCTCACTGGCCTATAGAGGGCAAGATGGTGGAAGCCCTTGTTTGCTGCGAAGGCAGCCAGCAAGACCATTCCCACCCAGCCACAGGGGACATTTCCAAAAGATTTCACCCATCTCACCCCAGCCTTTAGAACTGCCTAGGGACCAAGGCACTGTGCTACCAGCAAGGCACCAATTAACTAATAAGTCACTTAAGGTATCAACAAACTTGGGTTGGATTCAATGAAACAGGAGCGGAAAATCTAAAAGGCAGCTATCTCCCACTCAGTTAGGAAAAGGCTGGAATAAATTAGTGAAGTACACGTGCAGTGGAATCATTAAGCAAGATGGCTCAGGGTTCAAACTAAGCTAGAGTGTCATTGTTTCTTTCTTATTGTCAGTGTGACGTTTTTCCTCCATTTGAGTCACTGTCTCTTCTGACTGTGCCGGGCCGAAAATGTTAAGTGCTGGTTCTTAATGATTCCTCATGTGTAGGCCTAGATCTGTGTTAATCAGGAAGAAGGTAATGTTTCTTGTGGAAATACAGAGTTATGGAGATAGCCAGCCAGAAATGGGTTTGCATTCTAATTTTGCATTCACTAGCTTAGAAAAAACCCTCAATCTTTCTGAGCCTCAGTTCCCAATAAAAAGAGGATGTGACTTCATAGTGATATGGTCAAGATTAAGTGAGATAGCATATATAATTGTCAGGACAAAGAAACAAGCATCCCCTGCCAATGTTCCCAGCATTTTCAATCCCCTTATCTGCCAGTTATTTTATGTAATCATTGCAGTGACCCGATATGGTCACTAGCAGCTTAGCAGAATTCCTGACCTCTGCATGTGATATACCAATAGCATACCCTTCTCCAGTTCTGACAATCCAAAATGTCTCCAGACAGCAGAAGGCATGAATGGACATTTCTCCAAAGAAGACATACAGGTGGCCAACAGACACATGAACAGATGCTCAACATCACTCATCATCAAGGAAATGCAACTCAAAACTACAATGAGATATCACCTCATACCCGCCAGAATGGCTAAAATCAAAAACCAAAAAATAACAAATGTTGGCAAGGATGTGGAGAAAGGGGAACCCTCTTGCACTGTTGGTGGGAATGCAAACCGGTACAGCCACTGTGGAAACCAGTATGGAGTTCCCTTAAAAAGTTAAAAATAGAACTACCCTATGATCCAGTAATCACACTATCGGATATTTACCCAAAGAATATGAAAACATCTATTCAAAAAAATACAGGCACTCCTTTGTTTATTGCAGCATTACGTACGGTAGCCAAGAAGCAGCCCAAGTGTCCACTGATAATGGATAAATAAGTGGTGGTCTACGTAGGCAAGATTATTAGTCGGCCATAAAAAGAATGAAATCTTGCCATTCGCAACTGACTCTGGATAGAGTCAGTCAGAGAAAGACAAATATCATATGATTTTACTCATACGTGGAATTTAACAAACAAAACAAACAAAAAAGAAAAAAAGAGACAAACCGGAAAACATAAACTCTTAACTAAAGAGAACAAATGATGGTTACCAGAGGAGTGGTGGGTGGGGGATGGGTGAAATAGGTGAAGGGGATTAAGAGTACATTTATCTGGACGAGTGCTGAATAATATATAGAATTGTTGAAAGACTACATTGTACACCTGAAACTAATATAACATTGTGTGGTAACTATACTGGAATTAAAACTTAAAAACAAGTTTCCAGACATTGCAAGTATCCACTGAGGGAGTAAAATCAACCTTGGTTAAGAACCACTACGGTAGGAAAATGAGTGTCTAACTAGATTAGAAAATGTAGTAGGGACAATGAGCAGCATTAAGGACCTGCTGGATGCTTATGGGTTTATATTATGACTGTGTGTTTTCTTCAGTCATATTCAACTATACAGGTGCAGGCATGGAGGGGAGAGTAGGATTTGGCCAGGATTGGGCATTTGCAGTTGAATGTGGCAGAGGAATATATGGGCTAGGAGCTAAACTATAAAAGGGAATGCTGTTAAACGTCCTACAATGTTCAGGACAGCCCCGCACAATAAATAATTATCTGATCCAAAATGGCGAGGGTACCAAGATTAAGAAACCCTGGGGGCGCCTGGGTGGCACAGTGGTTAAGCGTCTGCCTTCGGCTCAGGGCGTGATCCCGGCGTTGTCGGATCGAGCCCCACATCAGGCTCCTCCGCTATGAGCCTGCTTCTTCCTCTCCCACTCCCCCTGCTTGTGTTCCCTCTCTCGCTGGCTGTCTCTATCTCTGTCGAATAAATAAATAAAATCTTTAAAAAAAAAAAAAAGATTAAGAAACCTTATTCTAGAGCCTTGCTGCTCGAAGTGTGGTCCATGGACCGAAGGCATCTGCATCACCTGAAATCTTATCTGAAATGCAGAATTTCAGGGCCCACTCTAGACTTACTGAATCAGAATCTGCATTTTAACAAGATCCCTGGGTGAGCTCCACGCACACTGAAGTTTAAGAAGCCCCTTTCAAGCCATCTTGGCTCCATTCATACATATAACACATCCTCCCTTCCTTCACTCTTACCTGTGCCTTCTTTGCTAGTGAGAACACTGGGGCATTCAGAAGGTATCTAATCCATGCTTCCACCATCAAAGTGCTCCACACGGTGATATCTGTCTATCTAGGAAAGATTTCAGGGAGGAGTATGGTGATGAACTGTGGTAAGGAGTAACGTTTAGAACATGAGAGGGTGAGGGATACTGAGAATATGATGTTAACCTACTGTAGATCTTGGGATTAAAGTCGAGTTGGAGTTGAGATACTAAAGGGAGAGAGCTAGAGAGACAACAGTCAAAGATGAAAGATAGAAATGAAGATTATAGAACACATGCAATTACTGGTCTTGAAAGATCTGGGGATGACCCTGGTGACTGAGGTATGTTCAAAGACATAACCACCAGAGAAGAAGTCAAAGAGCTAAGAGGCCAGAATTTAGGAAGTAGCATCTATGTGAATTTTGAAGTTCCCAAGAATTTTGTCAGGAGGGACATTAAGGAGCATCAAAAGGAGTGATGAGTCAAAACCTTCAAGGAACAAAGTGAGAGTGTTCTGGGGGGTCCATTGATCACAACAATAAAGGGGAGGAGAAAGTGGTATAGTGGGATGACATGAGCTGGGTCAGAAGTGGATGTTCCTAGGAGGAAGAGAAGGGGAGTGGCCTAAAGGCAACAATGTGGAGCGAGGAGGACACCACCCCCACCCCACCCCCCCACCAGGCCCAAATGAGAAGCAGAATCCTCAGAAGTGAGTGTCTGAGGATTTGAGTTAGAACAAGAGGTTGAAAAGAACACACAGGGGGAAAAAATTGGATGCAGGGAGATCATGAACTTCAGATAGCACAAAGGACAGATTTTAGATGCTGAGAAAGGATGGAAAATGGGGTCAAACATAGAGTATGTGAGGAAAAGAATCCATGGGAAAGGCAGTAACCTGGGAGTCTTAAGTCTCTTATAATGCCTGATATGTAAACATGGATAGATGAGGTGGTCATGCAAATTACCACCCAAACTGGGACGTTTCGAGGAGTGGAGGAGGGTGGTCATACCGGGCAAACCAGGACATATTCCCTTTTGGTTAAAGGTCCTGATAGGATTGATTTTGACAATCTCTTTGGCAGATTGGGATGGCAAGAATGTGAGTGTTGGCAGTTGAAATGGGGTGTTCCAGAAACACAAAGCTTTCTGCAACCCTAAATGTACTTCCTCAAGTGCAGCAGGGGGCTAGAAGAGTACTCAGTATTGCTGAGGGCCCCTGAGCTCCAAGCGGCCCGTTTCACCTACAAATTAGCAATGCCAACAGAAGAGACTTTTATTTTTTTATTGTTAACTGTTTTCAGTATAAAACTACCTGATGATAATAAAAACATTTTCGGCAAAATAATCAAAATGTTTGCACCGGTCACACATCCCAGAAGCAGCTGAGCCCACTGAATATTTGTAGTTCTTACCTACTATCTGAGTGCTTTTCAAGGGGAAAAAAAACAATGAGGCCCTCTAGTGGCCAGAATATTTCCAGGCAGTCCGTTAAAACATCGCAAAAGGAGCTGGAAAAAATACGGGCCATCATCTGGTCGAGACAATTGCCTCTAGTTAAGTAAACGTGTGTACAAGAATCAGGACTATACATACCATAGGGGCTCTATGGAGGCTGGAATTAACTCTAAGCCTAGAGGTTGATTCGTATCCAACAGACACTCTTGCTTTGGACACTGCCACCAGAGACCACTCCACCACACACGGACACACACACACACACACACACACGCACACACACTATCACACATTCTCACCCCCAACCTTGGATACGGAGTTTGGAGAGGACTATCCAGGGATCAGACCATTTAAAACCTTGCAGGCTAGATTTAAGATCTCCATATTTTTCTAAGTGCAATGGAAAGCCACTGAAATATTCCGAACTGAGAGATGTTGGGGGTGGGGGTAGTGTCATGTTCAAATTTGCATTTCAGAAAGATTCCTCTGGCTGTGGGATGGAGAACTGTCTGGGGAGTGGGGGTGTGGAGTAGATTCAGTGATCTCAGTAATGTGGGTTTTATAGTAGTAAAGGCGAGGGGTAGGATGGGGATGGGTTAGGATAGTGGAGGTGAAGACATGGGAGAAAGGCAAGAGATTCAAGAGACGTTAGGGAGTAAACTCAGCAGGACTTAGAGGTGTATTGCATATGGAGGATGAAAGAGTGGGAAGGGTAAGGATGATACCAGATTTGGAACAGGCCGTGTTCACAGAGACAGGTGACACTGAGAGAAGACGCAGCCTGGACGTAGGGCTGGGGCAGAGCACGAGTTTGATTCTGGATAGAATGTGTTGGCATCGCTTTGGCTCACACATACTGTCAGAGTACTGAGTAGGCACATGACTTACACCTGCCAGCAGCGAGGAAGCGAGGCCTGGGCTGGAGACGGCACGGAGTGAGTCATCTGCATATAACTCTATTCTTTCATCTTTCCGTGGGGAATATTATGCTTGTTTGCGTGCTTATTTGATGAATAATGTGTTGATTGATTTTGATTGGGTTTTTTTTGGTGCCTATAATAAAAGCCCCTTTCTAATTGCACCCTGATCCCTTTTGGAGACTGTGTGGCCGGTTCCACCACAGAGATCAAAGGGCTTGGCCAAAGTTCCCCTCGGCTCAACACTGCTGTGGGGTGGGCTGTGACTTAGTCTCAGCCGGAGGGATACTCTTTGCCAGAGCTCACCCTGACCCAAGGCTGTGGGGCCAGGCAGAGGTCACTCACCAGCCTGAGAACAACTCAAATGGCTTTGAGTTCAGTCTGTTTCTACTTCACAGCCCTTGCTCTGGTTCCTGATGTCTGGCCCTTGATTCCTGGCCCGTTATCCAAACCTCCCATCAGATCTGCAAGCCTCTCATGTTCTGTTTCTGTTTTTGCTTAAATTAAGGAGTCGACTGAAATTAAGAACTCCAACTGATACCTCTCCTTTCTGTTTATGTTTATTTCTTTCTCTTACTCCAATTTCCCTAAAACATTTTCTATGCTGAGTCCTTCTTTCTGACTGGCTATCTCCCTACTCCCAACACCCTTTCTACACTCCATCGTTCTCTTTACCTGTCCCTCCATGGACCTCCACTCCCCCGCCCTATCTGGTCACCATATCAAACTAGGGATTCAGGATTGAGAAGTAGATGAATACACTGACTTCATAACATCAAGATTTAAAACTTCTGACACGTTGGAAAGAGAAGCTGAAATTAATATGATGAAATTTAATTGAGATAAATGTAAATTCCTGAGCTTAGCTTCTAAAATATAGATGAACAAGCATTGGTTTCGTAGCCAGTTCTATTAAAAAACAAAAAACCGATTAAGTAGGATTGCCAGATAAAATATATGGGGCATCCTTATACTAAATAATTACTCATCGTTTGTTTGAAATTTAAATGTAACTGGTTGTTGTGTGTTTTACTAGTAAATCTGGAAGCCTTACTCTGGAGGTTCTAATTGATTGAAAGCTCAGTATCAGCCTTCAGACATGGGTGCCTTGGAAAGCAAACCAATTTTGCAGTATGACTGGAAGGATGATAACTAGAGGAGAGAATCCCAGGATTCAGGCGCCTGGGTGGCTCAGTCAGTTGGGCATCTGCCTTTGGCTCGGGCCATGATCTCATGGTTCTGGGATAGAGTCCCGCATCGGGCTCCCTGCTCAGCAGGTAGCCTGCTTCTCCCTCTCTGTGTTGCTCCCCCTGCTTGTGCTCTCTCTCTCTCTGTCAAATAAATAAATAAAATTAAAAAAAAAAAAAGGGAGTCCCAGGATTCACTGAGTTCAGGAGAGCACATGCTGGGTGCGTCAGGCCTTTCCAGGCCCCACTGTTGGAGAGAGGCTGGTGAACTGATGGGCAGGGAGAATGGGAATCCCATCTTTGGTGGAATAGCTGAAAGAACGTGGGAAGGGAAGACCTAAGTGGGTCATGCCACCAACACCTCCAGAAAGATCCGGATTCTTGCCTTTTCTTCTACGTCTGGTTCTCCAACTTCTCTTCAATTCTATGAGCAGCCTGATGGCTCATCAAGAAATTTATCTTCTTTTTATGTTTGCCAGAGTCAATTTCTGCCTCTGGCAACTGAAGATCTCAAAGGACGTAATAGTTTGTTTGTTTGTTTGTTTGTTTGTTTGTTTGTTTTCCAATATCTAAAGGGATCTTTTAGAAAAGAAGCTGGCCATATTTAGAGAGCAAAACTAGAACCCGAGGGTGAAATCGGGTAAGTCAACATGGAAAAGACCTTTCTGATCATCTGAACAACCCTGAATTGGAAAGGCCTGTGGGTTGGTGAGAGCTCATTAGCTACAGAGGTTCAAGAAGAGGCAGGATGACCAACAGACAGATTCCTGAACTAACTGGGAAAACAGACCAGATCACAGATGTCTTACAATGCAGGTTTTGTTTTGCTTTAACTTAGACGATTTTGTGCAAATAAAATGGCTAACAGAAATTAAAACAGAATATGCAAAAGCTGAGCAACTATGGCAATTGCAGATGGAAACCAAATTTTCCCTGCTTATCCTTCCCTTAAACTTATAGGTGTTCCAGAATGAGACCTGTAGAACCTTCGAACTGTCTGACGCATAGTTTGAAAATCACCAGATTAAAGCTGCTAATATTTAGGGAGCATTTTCCATATCTCCGGCACACTGTTAAGTACGTTTTATGTATTATCTCATTTAACCCCCCTCAAAATTATGTGAACTGAGTACTATTTTTAGCCCCATCTTACAGATCAGGGACTGGAAGCACAGAGAGGGTAATTCACTTCTCCAAGGGCCCACGGCTAGGAGACAGGAGACCTAAAATTCAAACACAGGTGGTCTGACTACTGAGGCCAGACTCTGCACCGCTATTCTATTTTGCTTTTAAGATCTTATGATTGAACAAAGTTTGAGTTTCAGTGCTTATCATTCCTTTTGAGTTCTGTGTTCCTTTCATTCATTTATCATCAGATTAATTTAAGCCTTTCTAGGCTTCTCTAAAATAGCACCGACTCAGATGAATTTAATTTGTTTTTCATGACCCTCGGTTCACAGTTTTCCCTGTAGCTGGTTTTCCTTAATTAGTATTTTTTTTTTAATGATTTCACATACCTCTCTAAATTAGGTGCTTTAAGGTATCAGCTCTTAGGGTCGGCTGGAAAAGACCGCGTTGCCTACGAGGGTCAGCCTTCATTCCATCAGTCTGGACGTTCCCCGTGCCTCTTTTATCATTTCACAGCAAAACAAAGTCGGGGGAGAGAGGCTTGGTTTGTTTGCCAGGCTTCATTTGACCAAATGAGGATGGAGGTTTCTCTGGTAATCACAGCCCAGAGAGGAAGGCAGGCAGTGAAAAAAGCAACGGCGCCCACTAATTGTCCTGGCGTTCGCCACGACCTCTCTTCCCCTTGTCACAGAGCATCAGACAGGTAGGTCGGAGGCAGCAGGAGCAGCCCGACCTCATCAAATGCTGTCCTGACCATTCCTAGGAAAGCCGGCAGCTGCGGCTCACAGGGGTCAGCGGCCAGTGCGAGCAGTGTTGCTGTCCCCCGTTCTCGACTCAGTGTGATCCTTGACTGTTTCCTGCTGTCAGCCGCATCCTCCCATGCCCCGTTCCCATGTGAGAAAGCACATGCCTCCCGGCCCAGGCCAGTAGGACCAGGCTGTAAGGTGAAGGCCCCGGGCTCAGGGGCGCAGCTTCCCCTCCGTCCTGTGTCTGTGTCCCCTTTCGCACAGGTGGGCGCACTGTCGCCCTGAACCCCCCTCCATCCCGTTACTCACCACCACTAACTGGCTGTCAGGGGCTCGGGTTTCTCTTTGTGAGGTGCTCTCCCATACTGTTTGCCTAATGTCACCTGTGGACCCCTGAGGCATGGACCGTGACTTCATGTTTTATAAAGGACGGGGTAAGTTCAGCACTCCATAAATATAAAATGGTGAATAGCAAATTTCCCCCATACCGAAGCCATTTCATTTTCTCCAGCAAAACGGTTCCTTTTATTTCCATGCAGAAAGCCCAACGAGGGAAATTTCTTCATTGCTCAGACAGCTACAAAATGTGATCACATTTTTTCCCCACAGCTAATGTGCTCTTATGTATAAAATTTAAATTTGAAAGTCTGAGCAGATGGCCTATAAAGTTCTTGTTTTCCCTCTGAATTTAATTTCTTCCTGCTTATAGTGGGATTTTTAAAAATCATTTGAAAAGGAACAATAAAATGTTTCTATAAATTGTAATAATCATTATCTTGATGATTGTGCTCTCCCAAAGTATCCCAGAGGAAAAACTGATGCTTGACATCGGCTCTGGAATCTTACCTGCCCTGTCGTGTGCTCAGACACAAATCAGCGCCGTAAACCCTGCCAGTCGGGGCCTGATCGCCTCGAAATTTGGTCTTCATTCTTACTCGAAGGAGGCACACGTTCACGTTATCTTAGAAAACAAAAGGTCAAGCATGAAATGACCTAAGCAAATAAGCTATATACAAAAATACAGATGCAGTGTTCAGTCTCTTGTAGAAAATATTGTTTTCAAGGGCCTTAAGAGCCATTTCCTTCCATTCAGAGCCATTAATGAGCTAATTATCTTCTTTACTAAAGGAGACCCGTAGGACTTCGACCTCGCAGGATTTAGTTGGTCATCAGTTTGGGTGATTATAGGTAACAAAGTTGTATTGTTTTTCCAGCTACTCTGTCATTCAAGTTCTTCCCTAACTTCCCAATATTGAAAGAAGCGAGATTGACTCGATGTGCTTTCGGGTTCATATAAGGAAATTGTCCCTGGTAAAACGTGCATAGAGTGGGGGTCTTTTACCATTTTTTTCTCTGTCATTTGCTACATTCAAAGGTACCTATCTATAGAAAGGTTAAATAAGTTAATAAAATGTAGGGATTGACATCTCCTTTCCATCCCAACACTAGTCTGTGAGTTGAATGCATTGACATGAGCCTCCCCTTAAAATTTGCAGGGCTCAGGAGTGAGACTACGAATGGAAGAATGGAAGCCTACGACTTGACGTCCATATATTTAAAAGCTATAAATCAGACTAACACGTGTGAAATAAAGTACATTCTATCTGTCTGCTTTGAAAAATATACCTTGCCATACAGTCCTATCTTAGTATGAAAAATTGAAGGCCAGCTTCAGATTTAAACTCTTGGATCACCACAAGCTGTACCGGAACATGGCAGCATGGCGGGCGTCCGCTCCCTCCTCCCATTCACCACCCTCGCTTCCAGGCCCCAGCTCCACCTGCACTCGCCTCCTGGGGCACAATTCCAGGCTCCAGCTCTACCTTTTTTCTCCCCTCCCTGCAAACAGCTGCCCCTCTGGCTACCCTCCAGGCCTAAGGATGCACACACTAGGATAGTCTTCCCTTCGGAGAACAGGGAAGAGGGGCCCCTCGGAAGAGGCCCATGTGGGTTCTGGAAGTGGGCTCAGAGCCGTTAGCATAAGAAATTTGAGAGTCACGTGTATGAAGAATATGGTCTAGCAGGTGTGGAAAAGGGAGGCTCCAGGCAGAATCTTACCTAACTGTCACGTCATGTTCACAGTCATCTATTGAGATAATAAAATCTGGGACTCTTTACCCCAATAGTAGGCCTATGGGCACTGGTGAGCCAGGGCAGGGGTCCCTCTACCTGCCTCTTGTCATAGCATTATGAAGCCGGCCAGAAGGACTTATTTCATAAACATTTACGAGGCACTGAGAAGTACCATTGGCAAGAGATCCCATTACATGCCAGAAGGAAGACAAATATATATGAGATTTGGTCATTGTCATCAAAGACTGATAGTCTAGTTGGGAAGACCACAAACACAGAAATAATTGTGCAAGAGATGAAAATCCTAAGGACCAAAGATGAGGTCCAAGACAAGTCAATGGTTTGTTCTTCCCCAAAGGTAGTTAGGGACAAAAAAGTATTACATAAAGCAGTCTTCTTTAAGCACTTAGACAAAATATTCTACCTTCCTAAATCAGCCATCATGACATTTCTTGAAAGAAGCTCGGTATTATCCTATGGAACACTCTGGAAATGAACAGGTTAAGATTTGGCTTCCATTCCTGAGCAAATCTGATGCAGGCAGGATTAGAAGTAGAAAGATTTAGCTCCCAGTTCAGCACATTGTATGCCAACCCATCTGCCCACATCAGTGTCTATTTAAAAGTGAAGCCAATCGGACTCGCCCCGTCTTCACCTGTCCTACTGATCGCCCATAGCAAGGGAGGAACCGAAAGCCCAAAAGTTGGTCTGGAAAATTGAGTCTCTGTGCAATTTCCAGTCGTGTCTCTGCTTAGAGGCACAGAGCCAACAAAGCCATCAATCTGGCAGTTTTTTAACACTGACCTAGTATATATTTGCTAGGCCATTTGCGCCATCTGCCATGCAAATGTCAGTTAAGGAAATAGCATGGAGTTGTGGGAATACCAGGGTTAAAATGCCATTTAGCAGGAATGCACCAGTTCCAGCAGCAATTGCCCACAGGAGAACAAAGAGCTGGGAGAGCCAAGGGCAATAAAAGAGAACAGAGGTGTAACAGACCAAGGCTCTCAGCCTTACTTTCTCTCCACTCCCAAATCATTTCATTATGACACCTTCAGAAACATGGGCCTTTGCTGCTGGCAAAGACACTCCGTGTGATTCCATTGAATTAAAATGCTTCTATAGCAATTTTTTCTATTATATATATGTATATGTGTGTGTATATATATCTCAAAGAGTTTGTATTCTCTGCATATATAAAAATTTCTAAGGGGCACAAGAGCATTCATTTTTCCCAAGTCCCTATCATAGCTCCCCCACTCTCCTGAATATGGTCCACATGTCAGCAATACTTACAACCGTTTATTGAGCCCTTACTAATATATGGGGTACGATATTAGCTGCCAATTACATGTTTCTCTAATGTTTAACCAACACTAAAAAGTTGATATTTTCTACAATTTTGCAGCGGTAACAAACAAGGCTCAGAGAAGTATTTTTTTAAAGCCCAAGGAACACTTTGTAAATGGCAGACCTAGACTTCAAATCAGTTCATCCTTTTCCAACACCCACTCCCCTCTCGCTGCAGCCACTCCTGTGAGTATGTGCACTTGTTCACAGGCGATTAAAATCGGAGAATATATACTACTTTGTGTTTAGCTTTGTTCAGGTAACAGGACGTCATAAACATGTTTCATGTGTTCATAAAGCCTTCATGTTCGTCACTTTTAACAGAGGGACAGTAATCCGTCCAGTGATTTATATTAATGTATGAAGCACTGTAGTTATACTGGCTCTGTGTGTGTGTGTGTGTGTGTGTGTGTGTGTGTGTGTGTGTGTTCTTGTTCTAACTCTTTCTCTCTTATAAATAACACTACAACGAACATGTTGGTACACACAGGTTTTTGCCTCTGTTATATTATTTCCTTAGGATAAATTTCCAGGAGTAGATTATTGGGTCAAAGAGTATCACCATTTTCCTGGCACTCAGTACATATTGTCATATTGATTTTCAAAACCGTTCTATCAGAAACATGTGAGAGTTCTGACTTACAACCACTACCAGCACTGTGGATGTTTGATTAACTTTCTTTTTGCTAATAAATTAAATTTCAAACAGCACCTCCAGCTTGCTTTGGGTTTCATTTTTTATTCCAAAGTAGTGATGGGTATTCCCCCCCAACTGCTTGCTTGCTGCTCTTTGCTGTCTTGCACAGCCGTTCTCTCTCCCACCCCACCGACCTCAAGGGGCTTTGTACAAATCTGTAGGTACTTTTGATGTGGACTATTACCCCTTTGCCTTATTTTCTTTATTCTTGAGGAAATGTCTGAAAAGGAAATGCTAACTTGACATATAAAATGCCAGTGACAAATCCTTCTCCAGAATGATGTCTAAAACTGCAATCATCAAGAGGTAGCAGTATGAGCAAGTTATTTGAAAATATGTAGGTAAATATCAAGAGAGACAGCTGAGAAGGCTTTGACGAGATAGCCTGGGAGGGGGACAAAGGGGGGGGGAACAGGGCAGGGAGCTGATCTTTTTCATAAGTCTTCCAGAACTATTTGACTTTTTATGTGGCAATTACAACTGATGAAAAAAAATAAAATGAAATTTATAAATTCTTCTCAACAAATGAACTGGAGGCTCTCACATAATGCTCCATGCCCCCGCTTGAGAAAATCTTCCAATTAAGCTTTCTCCTCTCAAAAATCAACTTATGTTTTGCATCTCCTTCCCATCGCTCACAGCCACAGGAAGCTAAAAGGAAGTGACAAAATCTGGCCAAATTGTGTGCAAGGTTGCTACCAGAGTCATGTCTATCTGAATTGCAGATTCTCATTATTTCCCTTTTTTATGTACTTTGCATAGACTTAATTAGAGCTCCGACATTGCAGTGGGGATCTGTAACAGGAGGGGTCCTCTCTCCAGAGAAAAATTGATGCTCGTTAACAAAAGAGAAATGGATCTCCAAATTAATTTTGTCTTGGGAACCTAGGATTCCAATACATGTGAACAGTGCTCTGTCATTCTACTCTCTTAGAGGAGCAAGTCAAACTTACCCGAGATGAATCAAGTCCCCTAAAACCAGGCTGATTACTAGACCCCGACCACCTGAGTTGAATCCTCGCTCTGCCACTTAAGCGTATGACTTTGAGAACTTATTTAATCTTTTCCCGTCTCAGTTTTCTTATCTTAAAATGGGAAGGAGATGCAAAACAGAAGTTGATTTTTGAGAGAAGAAAGCTTAATTGGAAGATTTTCTCAACCGGGAGCAGAGAGCATTATGGGAGCCTCCAGTTCATTTCTTGAGAAGAATTTATAAACTTTATTTTTTTTCATCAGGTGAGATTGCCACATATCTTAAAATACCTACCTCATAGGTTTCACAAAAATTTCATGAGTAAACACATTTAAAAGGCTTAGAACAATTCCTGTTACAGAATAAGGACTCAATATCTGTGCTGCGTAACTGTGAATGGAGATTTGCATTGAATTAAAAATCAGACACAGTTAGATACTAAATTTGACTCTGCTTCTTAACAGCTGTGCAACTCTATACAAAACATTAATTTCCTCACTATACACTGGATCTTGATACCTAGCTCATAGGATTGACTGGAAGATCAAAGAAGACAATGTATCTCAAATCTGCTCTTCCCATTTTTGCCCCAATACGTTGCTCAAAGGGACAAAGGGAGAAGGGGCACAGGAAGAATTGCAGCAGTTACCTGAGAAGACTGTTGCTGGACCATCTTCTCTTGCCCTAGTGGCACCAAATGCAGGTGATTGGTGGGAGAGCAGTGGGAGCAGAGAGGGCTATTGAATATATGTTCATTACTTAACACACAATTATTGTTGAACCAGGTGCTGTGCTAGGAGATAAATCAGGTCACTGCCCTCAATGAGCTCAGTGCAGAGCAGGAAACAAAGACAAACATAATTAGAATACCATGTTCTAAGTACAAGAATAGAGCTATACAGATGGTTGCTTAAAGGAGAGGTGCCTAGGGTGTGGGGAAACTCCTTGGAAGGGAGGTGTTAATTTATTGCTGTGTAACAAATTACTCCAAAACTTAGTGGCTTAAAACAGCACATATATATAAACACATCACTTCAGTGGGTCAGAAATCTGGGCATGGTTTAGCTGGGTTCTCTGTTTCATGATTTCTTGCAAGTCTGCACTCAAGGTGTTAGTCCAGGTATGCAGTCTCATCTGAAAGCTCTACTGGGGGAAAGATCCACTTCCAAGTTGTGTGGTTGTTGGCAGAATTCACTTCTGTGTGCACTATTGGCTTCAGGGCATTAATTCTTCACTGTTGTCTGGAAGCTTCCCTCAGTTCCTTGCCATGTGGACCTTTCCAGCATAGCAGCTTGCTTCATCAAAACATGCAAGCCAAGCAGACAAAAGAGAAAGCCTACTTGCGAGATGGACATCATAATTACCATGGAAGTGACACCCCATCATTTTTGCCATACTAATAATCCCATTACTTTTGCCAATGCTGGGCAAGTCATTAGGTTCAGCCCATTCTCAAGGCGAGGGGATGATAGAAAGGCATGAATACTAGGAGCATTGGCCATGGAGGGCCTTCTTAGAAGTCAGTCTAACCCAAAAGAACTCCTGAACCAATTCTTACAGCAGAAGAAGTTGATATCTGTCTATGTGGGAAGAGAGTAGAAGGTTGTAGAGGAGACAGAGCAAGCAAACAAGGCAAAGGGGGTGGGGGAAGTTAAGTAAGTTACCTTATTTCTGAAGATGTTATCTTAGAGGAAAAGAATGGGGAAAAAGATGCTCTTCAAATAATGGAAGGAAATTAGACAATTGATACAGATTAAGGGAAGAATAGAGGTGAATTTTGAAAGGAAAAACAGACTGGTAGTCTTACCTGTGGAGTAGTTTGAAAGCCACAGTGCTGATGAGGGTTATTTTCTTAAATTTATTTTGAATTAGTAAGTGGAGAAGAGGTCAGAGTGACAGAAGTGGACATATGCTGAAGCAAGGGTGGCAGTCACAGTCTGTTCCCCTAGCTTTTTATTTTTAATTTATTTATTCAATAAATAGACTTCTTCTTTAGACTACACTCTGATGGCCATTCAATTAGTTAATTAATCACTTAATGCCAGTCGTGATACTTTCCTGTGTCCTTTTAGTTTTTAGCATACCCCATGTTCTCATGTCCTTATTGATTCCCTGATGTACTTGTAAAAAGAAAAATTGCAAAGAATCACTACCATCACATTGAGTATTTCAGCTGAGGATTTGACATTCTCACTGGTCCCCATTATCCCAGCCAAAATTTAAGTTATAATGAAGAATTGAACTTTTGGGTTCCGTTTGGTCACTCTCCTCTGGCTCGATGTCCATGGTTATAAAATGGGAATAACAGGACCCACCACTCCTATCTGCTCTCGTTGATATCAGCATTGAATGAGATAATGTATTAAATACATTTTAAAAATTATAAATGATACATATAATACACAAGAAAGCAGTTCACCCCACAAACGGTTATTGAGGGCACTGCACAAGACACAGTAGAAATGTCTAGACTAGAACCCATCCCTTATGTGTGAGCAACTCAACAGTAGTAGGAGAGAAAGGTATTTGAACATATCCTTAGAATACAATTTCCTAAATGTGATCATGGAGACCTATACAAAGGCCATTTTAGGCTATTGACAAATTTATCACATCATATTTTAAATATTCATTCTATGATCATGAAGTCACAAAACAATATTTACTAAATACTATTGAGCATCTGTTTTGGATATGACATACTGTGGTGGTTTAGTGCATGGACTCTGGACAGAGCCCACCTGAGATCAAGTCCTGGCTGTGATTTTTATCAACTCTGTGAACTTGGTCAAGTTACTTAACCATGATATACCTCAGTTTCCCCTTTTGTAAAATGTGGATAATAGTGGTGTAGCTCATAGAGGTGTTGTAAGGATTAAACAAGTTAGTATAAGCAAAGTTCTCAGAACTTTGTAGTAAGCACTGTGCAAGTGTTTGCTTTTATAACCATAGGCAAAGACCTATGCGGGGCCCAAAGGATGTGACACTGAACAAGAAGAATATGGTCCCTGCCTTCCAGTAACTTTGAGCTTAACGGATGAGTCTCATGCCCCATCACATGTCAAATCACCCAGGCCAGGAAGCTGGAAGTTACCTGAGGCACACTCCTCTGCTTCAATTCCGCCGCTGCACACCCAGCCCTCACAGTTGGTCACTGAGTCAGATCATGTCCATATTCCAGAGAGCCCTTCTCTGTTCCCTCCTCCCCGACCCCACCCCCATGCATCCAGGGACTCATCCAGTAACTCATCTTCCTTCACCTGTACCAGCACCGCCTCTGTGTGCTAGCAGTGTGTCAGTCTGAACATCCAGCCCCTCGATGGAAAACTCTACGGTGTTTCCTCACTACTTCCTGGAATGAATTCACATCCCATAAAAAGACCCGTCGTAATCTTCTCCTTGCACACCTCAGTACTTGCCCAGAGACCAGGTTGTGTTGTGGTGAAAGACACAGACTCAGGAGCCAGATCATTAGAATCCAGTTCCACCATTTGCAAGCTGTATAATCCTAGGTTACCTAACTTTGCTGGGCTCAGTTTCTTTATCTCTTAGTGGTGATAATATCTACCTCATGGGGTTTTTGTAAGGATTAAGTGATTTCACCTACAGGAAGTCCCCTGGCATGGAGTAAGCATTATCTAAATGTTAGCAATGATTTTTACCTGTCTTGAGTCTTACCTTGAGTCCCTCTTTCTTCACTCCTCCATCCCATTGCAGCTATACAGAACCATTGTTCATTCCCTACACACTCTCTTATCTACCTGCTCCTCCCATTTCTCTAATCACCTCATGTGGGGGACACACCCTAAGGTGACCCCCAATGTGTCCCTCCTTCTTTTCATGCCTTTGTATAATCCTCTTTCCTCAGGTGCAGGTGAGACCTGTGATTTGCTTCTAACCAATAGAATATGTCAAAGGTAATGGGATGTCCTTTCATGATATGGTTACATTACGTAAGACTCTCTTAGCAGTCTAGACTAGAGACTGTTCTTGTTGGCTTAACGAAGTAATAAGTCACGTAGGAGAAGACGACATAGCTTGGAACTTCTGGCAGCCTCTTAAAACTACAGATGGCTTCTAGGACCTGAGGATAGCCTCTGTCTAATAGCCAGCAAAACTATGGGGCCCTCAGTTAGACAACCATGAGGAAATGAAAGCTGTCAACAACCTGAAAGAGCTTAAAAAATAGATTATTCCCCAGTCAAGCCTCTAGATGAGAATGCAGCCCGCCCAACATCCTCGATATAGCTTTGTGTGACCTTGAGCAGAGAAACAAACCCATGCCCCGACTCCTGATCCACAGCAAGTATAAGATAATAAATGCTTTTTTTGTTTGTTTTAAGCCACTACAAAGTGGTAATTTGTTACATAGAGATAGAAAACTAACATACCCCCAATCCTGTTCACTTGGAGAATTCCTACTCAGACCCTAAGTGTTACTTTCCCTGTGAAGCTTACCCTGATACTCCCACAACAGATGGTCTCTCCCTCCTCACACCCCCATTGTACCTCTCACACCGTCCATAACAGAACAGTTGCCCTGCATTGTTACTATTTATTAAGCTCTAAGTCTTTCAGAATGGAGTCTTCATTTTGTTTACCTTTAAATTTCCAGTTTTGGAAATATGATGCCAACTCTGTAGGAGAGAGGGAGGAAGAGAATGGGGGAAAAGACCAAGAGAAATAAAGGAAGGATAGCAGGGTGATGCGCAATAAATGTTTGTTGATAAGTGAATAAACAGTATTTTGATTATTTTCTTCTCAGGTCTATAAAATTCTACAGAGATGCTTTCCTTTCACTCTGATAGGCATCCTGAAAACTGAGACTATCATCATAACAGAAGATTGAATTATCACTAACTCCGATTGCCAGCAAAATGGAAAAAGAAAACAGCATTGAGAAGAAGATGATACACCAAGAAAAATATTTTTATTTACTTTTATTGTTAAAGGAAAACCTTGGCAGAATAAGGTCCAAATATTAGCTTAAAAAGTGATGGGGGTAATTTCTCCAGTAGGTCAAATACTGGAAATGAATGTTGAAATAGACCAATTGATAGGAAACATGATACAACTCAACAAACTTGGAAAAGATGTCACTTAGCTTTATTCAATAGAGATAAACAATAGAAGAATTGGCAGATTATCAAATTCTCAAATTTTTTCTGAAAAAAACAATTTAGAAGTATTTAATTTCCTTGAAGGAAAAGTAAAACAGTTAAATGACTACCTCTTCTCTTTGTAGGATCCTTGTTAACTTGGAGTGCATGTCTTAGTCCATGAAAGAGTTCAAGTTGCTTACATATTCTTATTGAATAGACTTACTGTGTACTCTGTGTGTTGTGTACAAGAAGAAACAAAAGCAAAGTAGGCCCGCTGTGAGTTACAAAAATATATTAAATTTGGCCAAAGCATAATTTAGCCACGGGTAAAGCGTGAGTTCTTCCCAGCGTCTGCTTTCTGCACACCATGGCCGCTGCAGGCAGGCAGATGATGAACAGTCTAGCTGCTGAGATGGAATGACGGACAGGTATATGGACAGACACCTGCTGTTTACGTTCAGTGACAGCAGGTGCCCTACAGTGTTAGGTTAGCTGCTGAGAAGAATAAGTTACATACTAACTTCTAACAATAATGGCTATTTCACGCTGCGTGGATGTCCAGTAACTGCGAAGTTAACCCACTGTGTTGCTTGGAGAGATACTCCAAATGTCAACATGTAAGTAGGAAGTACCTGGCACATAGTAGGGCACATGATATTCGTCAAACATGAATCTAAATAATAGATTATTTATCTAAGTATCTAAATAATTATCTAAATAATTCCCAACCTTTGGGATCTGAATGCTTGTGGTTGGGGGTTGCACTCCCTGTGCTTATGTTAATTTGAGGGGTATTCTTGCCTCGTAGGTCAAATGTTGTCAGTTTAAGACCTGATACAGAACAGTTTCTTTCCACCTTAGGCTTCTGCAATGCCCATAAGGAAAAACAAAGACATTGGATTTGATTATGGTCTTTGTCTTCAAGAGGGTGAACAAAAAGGCAGTGAGTTACAGGGAGAAACAACTAACTGAATTAGTGGTTTCTATCAGAGCAGCGATAGGCTGTATTGCTCTAAGCTTTGTGCAGCCTGGGGCCCTCCATCTTGGGCCACCCCGAGTCTGCGACTAGGGCTGAGGATTGCATTAGTGTCCTAATACTGCCATAACAAGTTGCCACAAACGGTGGTTTAAAACAAAACACATTTATGCTTTTACAATTCCGGAGGAATTATAAGCACTCCAAAATCAGGCTCACTGGGCTAAAATCAAGGTGTGCACAGAGCCGGTTCCTTTTGGAAGTTCTGAGGAAAGAACTAGTTTCCCTGCTTTTTTTAAACATCTGATGCTGTGTATATTTTTGGGCCCCTTCTTTCATCTTCAAAACACATCATCCAACCTCGGCTGCCCTCCTCACACTGCCTCCTGCTCTGATAAGGACCCTTGTGATTACATCAGACCCAGTCAGACAATCCCGGATAATCTTCCACATTTCAAGATGCTTAACTTAATCACAACGGCTAGGTCCTTTTTGTCCTATCAGGTAACATATTCCCAGGTTCCGGGGATTAGCACATGGATGTCTTGGAGGACCACTGTCAGCCTACGTCAAGATTTAGCCACAAGTCTAACTGACAGACTTCTCAGTTAGGGAATGTGCATTTAGAATCAAAACCGAATCTTGGACTAACAAATGCCCTTTTAAGTGTAAATGAGGCAGTTGCTTTGATTCTTTCAGCCAGCAGTTTCTCAACCTATTTTTCTTCCACAGGACGAGGTAGCATGCCTGAAATTCTCATCAGGAAAGCTTGCTCACTCCCCATCTCCACACTATTCTGTGACTGAGAACCACTGTATTTAGCCCTTTAGAGGTCCACAGAGGATGCTGGGATTAGTAACTTCCTAACTTCTGCCATGAAGATTCTCCCCTGGTCCCCTCTGTGGTCCCCTGGTGACCTGAGTACTCCCTGCACTGCATTTATTTCCAATCGTGCTTAACAAACTCAAAGGGAATTTACATACCTTGATCAGCATAAAAATGTCCCCACATCCTGCTCTCTCCTGACTGGCTTCATTTCCTCTCTCAAGCTCAGCCAACGCAAAATACTATCAGCTCCTAGGTTTTTACAGCCTCTGAGTTCTGCTCATCAGGTCTGTCACAGCCAGTGGGTGGGTGAAAATTGGGAGCCAAGAGAGGGGATAGTGGGCCGGGCTGAGCATGATTCATTCCCCTGGTTTGTTTGGCTCCTGATGTCCTCAAAGACCAGTGTTCCATTATATTTCCTGTATTAGATGGGGGGCAGCCAGCTGGGAGCAGCTTGCCCTCTGCCCCTGTGACAGAGCCAAGTAAAGTTCGACTTGCCAGTCGTGTGCCCCATCAGAACATCCACGGGCAGAGACTCTCTCTACGTAATTAGAATCTCTGTCTTAGTGCGTGTGCCAGGCGCTGGGAGCCCAAAGATGTTCCTACCCAGCAGTTTTCTTTCTCTCCCTCTTTTTTTAGGTTGGCACCACCTTGTCAACAGGTGTGATCAACAGTAAGGAAACACGCAGTGCCAGCGCTCACTTTCTGGTGCAGGATGAGAACCCACTACTAAAAAGATAGCACTCACAGCATCGGGCAGTCTGCCATGAAACCGTCCCTCCTTGGCACCGGTGCCCATGGTGAGCGTCTAGGCAACTTTTGATTGGGCACCACGCCCTCCAAACAGATGGGCATGAATGTAGGCAGGCAAGAGACCATTTATTTATATCAACTGTATTTGCTGAGGGCAGGGTTCCCAGCTGGGAACATCAAAACAGCTCTTTGTCCTGGCCGGCTGCAGCTCTGATGGAGGTGAGGCAGCCTTG
This sequence comes from Ursus arctos, assembly GCF_023065955.2. Lineage (NCBI taxonomy): Eukaryota > Metazoa > Chordata > Mammalia > Carnivora > Ursidae > Ursus > Ursus arctos. The sequence continues at coordinate 16,431,955 of NW_026622886.1, read as the reverse complement.
CAAATTCAGCTGGATTAATTTTGAAAAATAAGAACAATGTTTCTATGGACACCGGGGGACATTTTTGGCTCTCTTCAATGGTTCAGAGCACAGAGCAGGCTGGGCCCAAGTCATTTTAATAAAATCTCCCATCCCTGTTTGGATTGGATGGGAAAAAGCCAAGGAAGCTTTCCACATCAGGCCAAATTTAGGTGAACAGAGTTAGCCCCACATGGAAGCCTGCTTTGTGAGTCCTTTCACGCACAGTGGCAGTGGCTTCCAAAGAAAATGAAGCCGAAGTCACCCAGACTCGGGCACTGGGAAAGGCATTCTGGTTGGGCTCACCACTGCACTGTTTTCCTAGGCATTCATTAACCTGCCTTTGGTCCCTCCTGTAACTGATGAATGGGATCAAGCGTGAGCTGAAAACGCAAGGATAGACATTAGGGCTGACTTTCATAAGAGCCCCCACTTGGCTTCAAGGGTAAAGAGATAAATTAAAAAGAATTATTATCTGCATTTAAACACCTGAGCAATTGCAGAGTCTCTGAAGAGTATAACTTTATTAATATTAGTATTAACCACGAAAATATATTGCTTGCTTACAACACACCCGGCATTGTCTTAAGCACTTTACGTGAAATCTTTCAATTCATTTTCTCAATAACCCTATATGGATACTGTTATGAGTATCATGACACAGATAAGCAAACCGAAGCTTAGAGAGACTTACCCTAGGCCACGCAGCTAATACCTGGGATAACCAGGGCTCACGCCCAGAACTGCCTGACAACAGACCCCATGGTTACACCCCACTTCTTCCACAAACACTGAAAGAGGCCAATCTGTTTAATAATTGGCTTGCTTAATTTAGGGATGTTTCTTTAAATAATAGCGGTTTAGGTCAATTCTTCTCAAACTTCAATGTCCCTACAGATCACCTGGGAGATTTTGCTAATATGCAGATTCTGAATCAGTAGACCTGGTTCCGTGGGTCTGGCTGATTCAGATTTCTGAATTTCTAACAAGCCCATGAGGCCAGGACCCAGCTACACCGAGCGGCGAGATTTCAGGCGAGAGCACACGGAGCCCCAACCGTGGCTACACATGGAAGTGACCTGAACAGGTCTTCTAAAAATACCAAATGCCCACATTGCACCCCCAGAGATTCTGATTTAATTGCTTGACAACCATTGGGTGAGCAATTCTCTGACTTACCAGCATTTCATCATTTATTTGAGACGGGAATGCTGTATTTTAAAAGGCCCTTGGTTGCATTCCTGAAAGATGGAAAATAAGACAATGGGTGAAGATGTGATGCTGGAGGACACTCCCCGTTCGGAGTCAGTTCCCGTTCCTGATCATTTGTAACTATGCCGGGAGGCGGGTGATGGGTGGGTCAACCTGTTACTCACATCCTGGTGTTTATTGTGAACAGCTGGAGTGAGAGCAGCCTGAGCTCGGGAGCAGCGCTGCAATCACTTAAGAGCAGAGTGTGACAAAAAGCACGATGATGGCGGTGACAAGGAATTCCAATCAGACATCATCTTTCTATGGCATAGGTTTTGTTGATTGTCATTTTCTGGTTGAGAGGCTCTGAATAGGGAAACCTGGGGCCACTCCAATCTCAACTATGTCAAACCTCTAATCAATTACACATAACAGGCAATAGTATGGATCAGGTGTTCAATGACTGCATTTATTAAAGAGGAGCAATTGATTCCACGTCGGTGGATGTGTGGCCATGGCTCTTTTTGGGGTTTCCTGCGAAGTGTGATCAAACCAAAAGGACTACAGATTATTAAATCCAAATCAATGTTTTTGCTGGCAAAAGCAAAGCATTCAATGAAGGGGGGGGAAGTATCCTCTTTTCAGAAGATCTCAGCTTCATGTATTATTGATGCAAAGATGATCAGATAAAAACTGGAACTTGGCAAGCTGTCAAATAAAAAATGCAGAGTGAATCAAAAATTTATAAAACAGTATTGAGTTATTACAATTCTATTATAGACACCAGTAATCATTTTTACTGAAACAAACCTCTTCTATGACTGTACAGCTGGGATGTTAGGGTACAAGATTTAGGACTTGACCTCATTTGAGGTGGGGGGGAGAATACCACAAAATTAAAAATTAAATATGAAGAGTGAATGATTGAGTCACAGTTCCGTAGTAGACTGAATAAAAACAAAAGAGTTCAAATGAAACAATGGCAGTGTTTCCCTTCTTGGGCGACATTTTGCTGACTTCCTTGAAAAATTACTGGCATTAGATTCAGAGCAGGATGAATTGCTTTACAGAATCTGTAAACGTAATTTGTGCGTGTGCTTGGCACACGCACAACGTAAGACACTGGGAAGGAAAAATGACTTGGTGAGATATTTTGTCACTTATGGATTTTCTTTTATAGGAAAAAAATCCCACCACTATAGTTTTATTAGCTATCTCATCTTATACAGGAGCCTTCTCCCTCCCTTCCTGAAACGGAAGCCCTGACAATGCCAGAAATATATTCAAGAATGGAGAGATGGCTGTCACCATTCCTAAATATCCAGAAGATAATTGCCAACCAAAGTTAGAGCATCTTGACATAAAACATCCCTTTAGCTCCCAAACCAATTTTCCTATCCAAATCAAATAAACAGCTATAATTATAAAATCACACATACCAATACGTCGTCAGCATTAGAAAAATGACACCAAAAACGTTTGACGGGGAGGCCTGCTTTCTGTCCTTGGCTTTTCCTCCATGCCTGGGCAGAGAACAAAGAGGAACTCTTGGAACTGAAAATGACTCAGAAGCAAGGTAAGCGTGGAACAACCAGAGACATCCGCCCTGGGTTTTCCCGCTTTAGGGCTGAAACCTGACATTGTTATTATGATTCAAACATGAAATAACTTTGTCTTTAAGAAACAGAATTGACTTCACGTAAATGGGCTTCGATCAAGAGGCAGAAAGGGGGGAATGCTTTGCTTAATCAAAGAGCCAAACTGCCCCATGACATGACCCACTTCAGACCCCCACTCTCCTGGGGACAGGAGAGTCTGGTCAACTTTCAGTGGACTTTGAAAGGCAAAACCTTCCTGTGCGAGTTACATATTTGCCAGTTATTCTCAATATTACATGCTGAACACCTTACCTAAAGTGTCGATGCCAAGAAAACCTGAGGGATTCACCAATCCCTATGCATGAAAGAGCACAAAAACTCAGATTCTCTGCTGTGACCTATGAATTATGTTGAATCATTATTTTTTGATGTGATGTTTCATTCGTGTCACCATAGCTGTTTTCAAGAGCATAGGACAAAATGCAAATGCAACGGGAATTTTCATTTCCCCACTGAGAACCAACTTTAGAAGGTTCCCACGACACTTGCATTTGTTTTGGGTAACTGGTTACATGCTCTGTTGTGTTCGTCTTCCCAAGATTAGGGGTTCATTATGCAGTGTTGGTCCTCCCCGTCACTAGGCTAGGGAACTCGGCACAAACCAGAGTACGGCTGGAGAGCAGTGGGCTGTGACAGCCAGAGTGAGAATGAACTCACTATTTGAAGTAGGTGTGTGTGTGGTGTGCCTTGCCTCAGACTCCACACAGGAAAGCCGAAACCACACCAAGTGTTTCACACAGAAGGGATTTAGTACAAGGAGTTGGGTACACGGGTGTAAACAGGGTCACGGGTCTTGTGGACAAGGTATAAATCAAGATCTCCAGGGTAATACGCTTTCAAACTGCACACAGGAGTTTGGTCAGCTTAGCAAACACCCTGGTTCAAACTGCATTCCAGCCAGTTGGAACGCCCGACTTGCTTCTGCTGGGAAGTATAAAATCTCTCATTTCCTATCGTCAATTGCAGCATCCAGTAGCTGCAACGTGTTCAAGCAATTACTGTGTTTCACCAACTGGATGCCTCTGGCCATAAGGGGCCTTTTGGGTTTGCACAACTCCGCTGTCACTTCCCTTCCTTGGCTGATCCTGGTACAAATTGCTGGTGGCTCCAGGAGTGTGTCCTCTCGCTCACTGGAGGGCAAGTCAGGTTTCTGCAAAAATGCTCTCTGCTTTTCAATGCTCATGGTGCTGGTGGGAGTGGGAGCGTGGTGGTGGTGGTAGTGGAGGATGGGGACGGAGGGCATCGCTCATCCCCAGGGCTAATCAAACCACCACCGATGAGTCCTGTTGCTTCTGCCTCCTAATTATCTCCTAAAGTTATCCCCTTCCCTATTCCCATGAAGGTTCCCACTATGTTCCTTCAGGCCATTTCATTTCTCAGCTTAAATTTCACAACAACCTCCTAACTGGTTCCCCTGTCTTCCCCCGGCCTTCTTCCTACCCATAATTCTCCACCGCAATGATTCTCAGCCAGGGGCGAGCCTCTCCACCCCCGCCCTCGCCCCCAGCAGCAGCAGGCATTTGGAAATGTGTGAGAGCGATTGGGGTTGTCATGTAACTGGCGGCGGGGGGGGGGGGGGGGGGGGTGCATGCTGGCATGAAAGGAGGAGGAACCAGGGCGCCTGCGATACCCAGTGCTCTCATTTACTACTGCAGTGGTGTGAACAACCGCAAATTTAGCAGCTTAAAGCAACAGCCATTTATGATCTTACGGTTATGTGGGTCGGAAGTCAGACAGAGGTCTAACTGGGCTAAAATCAAGGTTTCGGCAGGACTGCGCTCCTCACTGGAAGCAAGCTCCTCTTCCGGGCTCAACAAGGTTGTTGGCAGAGTTCGGTTCCATGGGACTGTAGAACTGAAGCTCCAGTTTCCTTGCTGGCTGTCAACAGAGATCACTCCAGCTTCTTTCTAGGGGTCTCCACATTTGTCAGCTCATGACCCCCTTCATCTTCAAAGAAAGTGATGGTGGATTGAATCCTTCTTATGCCCTGTGTCTTCTGCCACATCCTTTCTTCTGCCACATCTTTCCCTGATTCTTCTGTCTTCTTCTTCCTCTCTAACGGCCTATGGGATTAGATTGGGCGCACCCAATCTAGGTAACCCAGGATCACCTCCTTATTTTAAAGTCCATAATGTCAATCCTAGCCACAAAGCTCCTTTTGCCATGTAATGTAGCATGTTCACAGGTTCCAGGAATTAGGATACGGGCATCTTTGGGGAGCGAGTAATCTGCAACTCCAGTTGGAATGACCTCCATGCTAGAGAATTGTTCCACCCAAAATGCCACTAGCATCCTCTTTGAGAAATATGGAGTGGGTGATCTTTCTCAAATGAAAATCTGATTGGTCTTTTCCTTGCTTTGAAATCCTTCAGGGAATCCTTACTGCCCTTAAGAAAAAATCCAGGGCAAAGCCTTAGCATGCCTACAAGAAAGTTCTTTATGATCGAGCATCTCTTCACCTCTAGCTCACAAATGGCTCCAGCCACAGTGAATGATTTTCTGACCATCCTGTGCTCTGATTCTTTAGGTAGGTTCTTTCTTCCATCTGGGCCACTCTTCCCCCAAACTCTTACCCACCTCCCCTCACCTAACTAATCCCAACTCAACTTTCAGATCTTACTTTAGAACTTACTTCATGAAAGCCTTCCATGACCCTATAAGTCTGTGCTCCGCACCACTCCTACGTGCTCCCATGGTACCCACACACCCACTCATACCATTTATCACGGTGCTTTGTAACTTCTGGCTTTTGTCGTTCCTGCATAAGCTCTGAGCTCTAAGAAGACAGGCATAGCATTGTCCTGTTTGTTGTTGTATCCATAGCGCTTAGCTCACACCTGCCACAGACTTACCTTCAATGCATATTTATTCATTAAATAAATTAGTCATGTTAACTTTGATATAAAAGACACAGTAAATTTGGTTCTAACCCTTCTACAACAGAGACATAATCATAGCAACAGTTATATTCCAAACTTTGACCATCAGACAGCATTTCATCTGAACTGCATATCTGCATGAAGTGGGGATTATTATCATTAACTCCGCATTACAGAGGAGGAGACTGAAACTCAGAGGGGATAAATAATTCCTCATAAAAGCATGTGGCCAACAAGTGGCTAAACTGGAACCTAAGTGTGGTTTCTGATTCCCAAGCCGATATCATGGTACCTTTCTGAACCAACAAATAGCATCTCATTCTTATAAAGCATTAGGTCGCAGAGTCCTCATAACTTCGCTATAAGATAAAAATATTGATCCCTTTTTTAAACATAGAGAAAGAGACTCATTGAGGTTAAGAGACCAAGGCCACACAGTTAGTATGTGGCAAATTCAGAACTAGAAGCCAGATATTTTAATTCCATCCCTCTCATCCTAACTGTACGACCTATGAACTGGGAACATGACAGAACATGGAGCTTGGCAATTTATTCTCAACTTCTTCATGTCATCATCTGACAACTCCCTGCCCACACACAACCACTAAGGAACTTACACCAATGAAAAATCTATTTAGACAAAGGGAACCCCTCTATTCCTGGATCATTTATATACTATATATGTGGTGAAAAGAGAGAGAAATATATTATGTGAATTTAACCTCCAGAAAGATGATAGGTGATAAATAATGGTAATTACCTTAAGAATACATATTGATTATCATAGTGATCAGAATACCTATACAGTATAAAATCTAACCTTGAGGTAGAGTCATCTGTCACCACAATGAACCAACAGGACCCCTTTGGCCCCCAAGACAGCCCCCAACAGTCTTCACCTCTTTGTATTCATGTCCTGTGTATTCCCCTCCATACTGAATCAGGGCTGACCTACATGAACAGTAGAATACTGCAGAAGTGACAGTGTGTGACTTCCAAGGCTGGGTCAGAACAGACATTTGCCTCTTCCACCTTGACGTCCTGGATTTCTTTTTCTAGGGGAAGCCATCTGTCATGTCATAAGGGCACAAGCAGCCCTGTGGAGAGGTCCTTGTAAAGAGGAAGTGACACCTACCACCAGTGGCCAGTTCCAGTGTACCATCATGTGACTGAGCTCCCTTGGAAACAGATCTGCCAGCTCCAATCAGCCTTCAGGTGACTGCCACTCCAACCAACATCTGAATGAACAAATCAATCCCAAGTCAAGACTACCTAGTGAAGCTGCTCCTGAATTCCTGACCCTCAGAAACCGGGTAATAAGATAATAAATGTGCATTGTTGTCTTAAGCCACCAATTTTTGTGGTAATTTATTATTCAGCAATCGATAATGATACAGGTTGCAAGGGACAGAAGCTCAATTTCAACTAGCTTTAAACAGCCTGTAACCTTTTAACCTATGTTCCCATAGGAAAGTCTGGGAGCACGTGGCTTCAAGGACAATGGAACTAGGGCCCCAAAAGATGCCCAAACACTTTTTCTTTATCTCTCACCTCTGCTTCTTTCTGTACATATATTTCATTCTCTCAGCCAGGCTTCTTCCATAGAACAGAGAACATGGCCGCCAATGGGATCAGGCATTACATCTCACTTTCTCCCATCCCAAGTTCTAAAAGCTGGAAAGTGCTCCAGTTGGCCTAGCACAGATCACATGTTTATCCTAAATTAGAGTGGAGGCCAAGTTGATGGGATCCATAAGAATATGTCCATCTCCATCCAAACCACATGATTAGCGTGAAGAAAAAAAACCTTTCTTAGGAGCAGAATGGGATAAGCAGAATTTCCTTGGAAGGAGAACAGGAGGCCCACTCACTACTCATTGTATGCTTGCATGGGAGTGTAAGGGAGCATACATGCTCAGCTAATGCTAATCCCCTGACAACACTTGACGTCATTGTTTTCATGTGTCATTTTATCACCTGGCTGGTAAGAACAAGTTTCTCTCCTATCAGGAGATCATATCAGCCAAATTTCCAAAGAGAAGTAAATCTTATTTTTCAAAGAGGGAAGTAGAGAAAAAAAAAAAAGAAAAGATTAGCCCCAAAAAGCCTAGTATTACAAAATACCTTTAAAAAAATGCTTTCCCTAGAAACTGGGGACATGATAAGAGAGAGGAAATTAATGATAATACATACCCTCTAGCAAGCACACGTTAGGCACATGAGGCTTCTGGATGTCACATAATTTGCCTCATCTCATACAGATGATAAATGTCAGAGCCGAGATCACACCTGGGTCTGTCTGTCACCAAAGTCCAAGCTCTTAATCACTATGCAAAATACCAGAGAAGGGATCACACAAGCCCACGACTTATCCAAGTTCGTGTTTAGCACCTAAGCTGAAGGGATGCAGAGGAAGCTGGGCTCAGGTCAAGATTCATTCTCCTACAGATTCTGTATCTAGCTAGACCTCACCTCAGCACTCCCCTGGGCTCCGCCTGGGAGAAATGAACTCCAGCCCAGTCCTGCTGCTTTGGTCCAGGAAGCAGAGCAAGACCCAAGGCAAAGGTTTTCAGAATTCTGTCACAGCAAAATCTCTGTTTTTCATTGTCCTTAGAAATAAACTTTGTTAAACCAGTTCCATCTTTGGGAGGCTCTGAGAGGCAGTTACATAAATAGAAAACTCATGTGACTCATTCTGATTAGGAGTGGGCCACTTGGAACAAAAAATTTGAGTGCTCAAAAGGCAGGCATGACATCATCAGTGACAAGTCAGGCCAACCTGCAGTTGAAGACTGTGCCTATCACATATCATCTGTGTCTTGGGGCAGTTGACATCTCCATCCCATGGTTTCTTTATCTGAAAAATGGGCATAAATCACATATGTCGCAGAATGATTGTGAAGACCAAGTGAGGTACCATTTGTGGAAACACCCAGCATGGTACTTGATAAATATTGGTAGAGCTTTTCTTTCATCAACAGGGCTTTTTTTTGTTCTGCGTGCCAGGGCCTGAGACTTTTCTCCTCGAGATTATAAATTCCTTATGGCAGAGACACTTTCTTAGTGCTGTTCCGTACCCTACACATCCCCTATGAGCCGGTAGTGTTTGATGTGCTAATGCAGTGGGCTCCACAGGGAGCAAATTAAATCAGCAGGTCGCATGCTTTCTAGCAGCTGCAATATGCCCTCATCTCAACCAGAACACAATACTATGGGTGAACACTTCAAAGTTTGGACAGACAGATAACCAAGCTAACAGACTCAGTGACTGTAAGAGGCAAGCCTATGGATACATGTAAATATTTTAATCTTACATGTCAAAACTAGTGCTAATGGGTATAAACGTTCGGTTAGTGGGATCTACCGCTCCACACTTGACCTTGGCAATGATGCCCTCTCTAGAACCCCTTTGACAAGGAGACCCAATGTGGCCACACTGCAAGCCATATGATCCCCTTACCCGTACTTAGATGTATATATAGTTCATTGGCCCAGGGACAGAAAATTATGATGCAACTAGGCACGAGAAGGAAGACTTGGACCAATTAGGTTCTTTCCCTTGGGAATTTGTCTTACTCCGTTTGGACTGCTATAACAAAATACTATAGACTGAGTGGCTATTAAAAAACAAACCTTTGTTTCTCACACTTCCAGAGACTGGAAAGTCCAAGATCATGGCGCTGTTCAATGTCTGGTGAGAGCCCACTTCCTCATTGACGACCGTCTTTTCATTGTAACCTCATATGGTGGAGGAGAAAAAATTTCTTTGGGGTGTCTAATAAGGGTGCTAATCCCATCACGAGAGCTCTACTTTCATGACTTACTCAGCTCCCAAAGGGCCCACCTCCTAACACCATGACCATGGCGGGGGGTAAGATTTCAGAATATGAATTTGGGGGTACATGAACATTCAGTCTATAGCAGAAAGTGTATTGAAAAATACTGGGCGAATGAAGCCAAGCCAGATGGGAGTTAAAACTGAAAGTACACCATTAGGAGGCAGATTACAGTAAGGAATAAAGATGGTGCAGATCTTCTGCCTGGATCCGTTACCAGTTCTGTCAGTTCTGTGTGATCTCGGGCCAGGGACTTTATCTCTGGGCATCTCGGTGTCTTCATCTGTAAAATGGAGATGATGATAGGACCTGCACTGTGGGCTTAGTGTAAAGATTCAAAGAGGAAACGAATATGGAAAGCACGTGGAATGATGACTAACATCGAGTTAGCACCACGCACGTGGCAGCTAGCATTGTCAGGTAGACTCCAAGACCAAGGCATGTCCGAGCCAGGGGCAGGCCATTATGAGAAAGCAGTAACTATGAGGGAACATAGGAAGCTGGCGGATACTGAGGGCCGGTGCAGGAAGAAGCCATGAATCACAAAGACCCCCTAGCCCGTGAGAGATACACAGAGCGTAACCTGCCTTCAAGCTGATCCTGCTCCGATCCGTAAGAGAAACTCCCTGAAAGATGGGTCAGCTGCCTGTTCTCTGAGCTAAGCAACATAAAGAACCTAAAACTTGGTACAAGAAGGATCCTGACTAAGCAGAAGCATCGTGTCTTTATTGCTAAGAAGTTTGCGACGTCTCGATAGAAATGACGTATCCCAATTTTTGCAGTAAAAGAGAAAAGAACAGGGCTCTGGAACAACCCCATCAGCATGCCCCTTCCCTTGCCATGGATTTCTGGTGAAAGCCCGAAGTTGGCACATGCGAGCTCTCTACATCTAGCAAAGTGATAACCCTTATCAAGAGGCAGAGTCTGAAGCAAAGAATGTCTTGCAGCCCAGATAAGCTCCAAGGCGCCAGGCCAGGGTAATGGACCATAGGAGATGGAGCAGGGGTCTGCCAAGCTCAATAATACAGCATTGTTGCTGCATTGGAAAATGTTTTAATTTACATTTTCAAGTGCAAAATATTTTCCCCCATGCTTTGGCTAAATTAGGTAGTTAAAGTCTGTGAAGTGGCAGTAATTGGAAACAATGGATTTTATATTTGACATTTATTATTTTAGTGAAATCTGTTTTACATTTACATCAAACATCCAAGGACCCCTGCAGACGTTTCTTTTGCTATTGCATTACCATTTAGTTCTAATAATGCACTTCGAATCCCCAATTCTTGATTATAATTATATCATGTCAGATGGAGTAAGAGGTGAGGGAAAGATAAACTTTCAATGGAAATTATACCCCCGTGCTCTCCTCTCCTTTTGTTGAACTTTCATAAGCTGATAATTTGTTCAACATATTTTTACCCTAATTCTTTACAGTTATATTTTGTTCTGTAATTACTCTATATATTTTGGTCTCACTTCACCAGAAGGCTATTTAAGAGCAAAGATCATGTCTTAAACTTCGAATCCAAGCACGTAAAAATCAAGAAACGTTCGGTTGACCGTTCAGAACATATTTGTGTTCTAGGAAATGAGGAGTAGACGCCGGGGAGCCAGGCGGAATTCCAGTTGGATGTAAGGAAAACTTACAACCTGCTCAAGATGGATTAGGTGGATTCAGCAAGTGATGAGTCCTTTGTTCTCAGTGGTGTTCAAACAGGAACTCGGAGACCGCTTGATGATGAGGACATAAGCCAGGAATTAAAAAGTTTGGAGTCAGAAAGAACTGGGTTTGACTCCTTAAAACTCCTTTAAAACTATGTGACCATGGGCAAGTGACCTAACTTCCCCAAGCCTCAGTGTCCTCATCTTGCAATGGGGTTAATAGTCTATGAAAAGTCAGGAAAGATATCCATGTAACGAATCAGACGTCCTCGGGGGCCCCAAATATTCAGTGGTCCTTTCTTTCATGGTGGGGGGAAGGTCAAAAAATATCATTTCATTCTTGACTTTAATATTTAGAGAAATATAGGGGCGCCTGGGTGGCACGGCGGTTAAGCGTCTGCCTTCAGCTCAGGGCGTGATCCCGGCGTTATGGGATCGAGCCCCATATCAGGCTCTTCTGCTATGAGCCTGCTTCTTCCTCTCCCACTCCCCCTGCTTGTGTTCCCTCTCTCGCTGGCTGTCTCTATCTCTGTCCAATAAATAAATAAAATATTTTAAAAAAATATTTAGAGAAATATAGACTGAGCAAAGTTTTAAAATAAAACTCAAAAATAGCCCCTAGAAATAAAAATAGAATGTGAAGCTTCCAAATCACAAGAGAGACTGAAAGCGACAGAGAACAAAGGAAGAAAATCTAAGATGACAGAGACTGTGTGACAAAATGGCATAACAAAAATAACCTCTGTTTATGAATGCAAATTAAAGTACTGGCGCCAGGAGCCACTCTGGATTTTACATACTTTATCTCTTTAGTTCTTTCAGTGTGCTAGAGGCTGCTGTTGTTATTATACCCATTTTACAGGTGAGAAAATTGAGGCTTAGGAAAGAAGAGCTAGTAAATTGCATCCAGGCAGTCTAACTGCAGAGGGCCTACCCCTAAACATTACACTACCCTGCAGGAACAAAAGAAGGGTGCCTGTGTTTATATGTCTAAATACCCTCACATATTTACATGGATAGGAAAGACTGAGTCATAAATAAATGAACATGTTAAACAGTGTTTATCTCTAAGTAGCAGGATTATGAGAAATCTTCATCTTCTTTTTTACAGTTTTCTGTATTTTTCAAAATTCTCTGCAATTAGCGTATATTTTTATAGTCAGGGGAGAGGCTGTAAACTTTACAATAGATTGTCCCTCTTCTTGTTATACCAAGAAGCCTAAAGTCATGGTATAAAATTCTTGAGATTTTCGTGGGATTTATGCTTCCTGAGGGAAAACGTTTCCAAAGTGTTCTCATTATTTCTTCCAGTGGAGCCAGAACTGAAACTAGTGGATGAAACGGTTTGTTTTGTTGTGTCTCGTATAACCTATGTGGATTTAAAAACAAGAGAGAGAGGGGTTTAAGTCAGAGGAAAATTTAAACAATCCTGCCTCCTGTGCTGTAATTTGATTCACAGTAAAAATTTCAAAATACATTTGTCAGAAATTCTGTAAGTTTTGAAGCTCTGTTGTAACCCAGGTCTCATCTGAGGAGTTCTAAGAGAATCCCCAAATCCAGGAAAAGGCCCCACCTAAAAGATGTGTGAGAGTACATGTCTATATACCAGTCACGTGGCCACACAGCGACACACTCTTCCCCAAGGTATTTCCATCCCATCAAATCAAAGAAATTGCCAGAAAGCATCCTAGTGTTGAATTTAGTTCTTCTCTTTGCAGATGAGGAAACTGAGGTCCTGGGAATCTATATCAGTTTGTCTCTAGCCTCACCCCCCTAGACCCAGCTATGGCTATCACTCACCTGGATTCCTCCTAACCCATCTGACCCACACCCACTCCATCCACTCTCAAATCCACTTACCACCATGCCGATCACCCCCTGTCTCTCACTCGTGGCTTCTAATTCTGAAAATCCAGAAAAATGTTCTTACCATGCTTGACAAGTCCCCCATAATCTGACCCCTATCCCTCCTTCATTATCTAAATCTACCCCTCTTTAGTTCTCTAGTCTCCAACTGGACTGTTCTATTTTCCAAACTTTCCATTCTCCCTCCCACCAAGCGATCTTCTCACATGTTCTTTTCCTCTACCTGCCTTTCACCTGGATGATTTCTGCTGGAGAGCCTTTCCGGACTGCCGTCCAAGTCTCCCTTGTGCCATCTCACCCACCATCTGCATGTCCTTCCTAGACCTCATCACATTCCTAGCTTTACATTTCTGGGCTTGTTTTCCCCACTAGGCTGTAAATCCCAAGAGGCAGGGACATGTCAGTGTCACTCCCCCTTTCATCGCCATCGCTAGCCCAGTGCCGGCCACATGGCCGGGCTCCATTCACGTGTGTCGGCTGAATGGATGAATGGTGCACAGTGTGAGAGAGCAGTGTCAGCTCTTTATCCCACACTCTTTCTTTTACAATTTGGGGGAGAAGAAAGGAACATCTGGCATCTCAAGAACCTGCCCACCCTACATAGTCTAGAAACATACAATTTTAGAACTACTTGAGACATTAGATGTTGTCAATCTAAACTCCTCACCTTATAACCAAAGAAACATGGGCCCAGAGAGAGTATGTGGTGCTTTCAAGGGCGCAGGTGGTGACAGAGTCAGGACTCAAATCCGTGGCTCCAATAAGCCTCCATTAGAGCCCACTGTCTCTTTCAAACAGGGCTGCCTTACCCAGCAACGGCAGCTCTCGCCAAACTCTTGATTTCCTCCCAGACCTGATCCCTTCTCTCAAAGTCCTCCTTTTCCACCTCCAATCCCAAGTCCCCACTGAATTCCTTCATCTTACTTAGAGTAGCAAAATTTCTTGCGTGTGTTTGTTTCAACATGTTTCCCTGACATTCTGAATTCTCAATAAGTCAACCAGTGACCAAAAAAATGTATTCAATCCCACCTGTACATTTAAAACTGAGCTGGGGGCTACAGGGAATAAAAGGAAGATACAAATGTCCTTCTGACCCCTAGGAAACAGAGAAGCTATTTGAGGAAGTAGAGTTTGCACAGCTAACACTACTAGAGAAAAAAGGAAAAGCAGTAATGATAGTAATCTAGTTTGTGGAATAAGGACTCTGAGTGCTATAGAAATTCAGCCGAAGAAAGATGAGGAGAGCCGCACATGAAAGCTAGAGGTTGATCTGAAGCTCAAAGGAAGGGAAGCACTTGGACGTGCAGAGAGGAGAGAGAAAAGGCAATTGAAGGCATCGATTTCCAACAAGGAATAATGTCTCCGGAAGTATCATCAACACATTTTGCAAAATATCAACTCAAATGGAGAACAGTGTCGGATACGAGATTTTGAAGAAAATAAAAGCATAAAGTCTTTTCCAGATCCCGCAGGGACTGGTGACAGACAGGTTAGGAAAGCTTGAAGGGCAGCATGAGTCTCAAGCCCTCTCAGAGCCTCCCCACTGCCCAGATGTCAACGTGAAGAGGGAACCGTGACGTTGACTCTAAGCGCCTCTCTGGGCCGTGCATCGTGGGCGCTTCGGGCACGTTCTCTCGTTAAGCACACCTCATCCTCCCCGCATTCCTGCGGCGGTAGGTCGCGTTGTCATGCTCAGCTTCCACGGGAGGAAGCTGAGAGTTGGCGGAGTAAATATCCTGCCAAACAGGATGATGCGGCTGGCTCATGAGAGCCAGTCGGCCCAGACCCTCGGACTGCGGAGCCGGAGCAAAAATAAAAACAACTCGGAAGTTTCCAACGCTGTCCTACAAAACCAGATAACCGCGCAGGGCATGCACTCTGAAGACCGTCCATACTACTTATTATGGATAATCTTGAGAAATGTTATTGAGTTGTCAGGAATAGAAAGATGCAAAGGGGTCAGTTCTCACAACCTTAAGTTATTAAATTTTCATTAGCTTAGGCTGTTCCGTCATGACGAAGAGGGGAAAGAGCCTATAATGCCTCTGAGCCGGTGACCCCTGGATGACGTGAATTCCTCTCCATTCTTCCCCCACCGCTGAATTTTCCCTCCCAATGTTAATAAAAGCATGTTGGCACACCCGTCGCAAGTAACATGGAGGACCGAAATTGTGGCATCAAAGGAAGGAAAGAAGAAGCGGAGGGTGGAGAGGAGGGAGGAAGGGAGAAGGGAGAGATTCGGAAAAATTGTATCCTGTTATTGTCAAATGATGCCAGCCACCGCCTCTTAGCTTTCCTCCATCTCCAGTCATGTGTGTTGACAATAGTGACACCTCCTGGCGAAAACAAACTTGACCTCCTGCAGGATTTCATTTTGCTCACTCATTGCAAATTACTCTTGACTCTTCTTGTTGCCTCCAGGTGCAATTTTCTTTTCCTTATCTGGAAAAGCATAAACTGACACAGCCCATCCTCAGCCTCAGAAACTCAATAACCCAGCGCTGACCTGACCACAGAACTCGGCTATGCAAAGCCCCTGAGTTTCATCCCTGAACACGTCAGCATGACTAGCCCAGAGACCCAATTCACGGTCTTCCTACTTACGGCTACATTAAATATAAATAAAGCAAACTAAATACCAGCCCCTGAAAAATAGTTCAATTAAATTCTACAATGAGAGTGCCTCTTGATTTTAATGCGTTTAATCCCCTAGGAAACATAGTTGGTGTATGCCCTTTTCTTGTAGTTTTTTTTTTTTTTTTTTGGTCTCAGATTTGTATAAATCATACAGCCACCAAAATGACTAAAAGCTGTTGATCTTATTGTTCACTAAAAACGGTAAAAGACCTGTTTAATGAGTGTGGAAGGTTTTGTTTTATCTCACTTGCATAACATTCTAGAGTACGATCCTATGGTTACTTGCCTTGAGAACAGTATATTGGAAAATAGAGTAAGGTGTTTAGTCCGTACTTTGAAAGCAGTCCAGCATTTTGTTGGCTAAACTAGACCACTGAACGAGCACAGTTAAAGGAGAAAGGAGTTGGCCAATCACAGCAGACAGTGAAGCCAATCTCACACCCCATGATATTTTCTCAAATTTTATAAAATAGCCGAGGGGTTCTGTTGTTGTCTAGAAGGACGGCATTCAGTGAGGCAGGGCATGAAGCCTTTACCTTGAAACCCGTTTGCTTCTAGTCCATTTACAGTCAGCACAATGAAACCCCTTCATCTAGCTAACTAAACTGTAAGTTCACAGGTTGGAAAATATCTATGAGCTTTCCCTTAGTTATACTTTTATTTTGAAAAGGTTCCTATGAGAGATCTGCACATTAATTCTCAGGTGAGCTTGCATTCCAAATTAATAAAAATTCAAAACTTTGCTCCTTTTCACATCTAGTGATTCTTTTGGCAAATAAACCTTGGAGATTAGATTATGTCTTTGCTATGCATGAACAGAAAACACTCGTATTAGACAGAACAAAAGCCTTTCAAACTGATCAAAAAGGAAAAGGCAGTTGAGTTATGGAAGTTACATTTTTGCTTCTGTTTTATTGAAAACTGTGGTTGAAATTTCAACTTCGTTCTGCCGCATGAACCTTCCAAACATGAGCATTTCAAATCATTTACGTAAAGGCACATTGTGCTGAGGGTGGTCAATATCCAAGCTCTCTGCTTGCTTTAGAGCGCACTGGAAAGACAGACAACCGACTAGAAGAACGTGTCTCGTAATTAACAACATAGCCTCAAAATAAAAGATCTAGAACATGTCAGCACATAACCTACAAATAATAAATATGTATTTGGACTTCATTAAGTAGTTTACTCATTTAGTCAACAATGAGCACAGTGTATGCAGTGGGTTAAGCAAAACGCTAGGTGTTGGGAAGCAATGATGGTCCCTGCCCTCCAGTGAAAGAGGTCTAGTAGAAGAAAGGCTTGCATGGGACATACTTACGCTAAAGAATTACTCACTGTTTATCTGAAATTCAGATTTAACTAGGTGTTCCGTATTTTTATCTGTTAAATCTGGTAACCCTAGGAGAAGGTAAATGGGCTATTTCAACAGTGTGAAGTGGTAAGTATGATCCGAATGCTAAAGAAATGCTTAAGGAGGTACAAGTAACCCAGACTAGGGAACCAGGATCTGAAAGAATCAAGAAGAGAGAAAAATTAAGAGATTCCAGGAAGGAACGCAAAAGCAAAGTTCACATGCAGAGAAAGAGACTGGCGTATGCCCATCACTGCTGTACAAAGTGACTGGGCACGGGGTGAGAAGGCAGGGGAGACCGGCAGACGCCTGACCACGGAGACCCTATAAAGACAGTTGAACACCGTTAGGACAATGGAAAGGTGAAAGGTTTCTAGGCAGTGGTGTTATTCGATCAGGTGTATGATTTGGGAAGACTATTCTGGGTGGATGGTGGAAAATGGATGAGCAGCTGGCAAGATGGGAGGCAAAGAAATCGGCTGAAATAGTTACCCTAAGGGACACTATTGTCTTGAACTAAAATCCTAGCAACAGGGATATAAGAAGTGAACAAATGACACAAGACAGATGGATTAGGAGGTGGGTACAGGAATATTTGGTGATCAACTGAACAGGGGTTGTCTGAAAGGAAGGAATCAAGTATAATTAAAAAATAAATATTAATAGAGCATTTATCATAGATCACTGTGCAAAGTGTTACAAATATATTTATAATGTTCTCTCAAGTTTATGAAATTGGCACTATATTCCTGTTTTGGAAATGAGGGAAATGACACTTAGAAAGACAAAGAAGTAATTAGCCTGTAAACTCAATAACTGGCGCAGTAAACGTCATGTCCAGTTTTGGAGGCTGGGCTAAGGGCTGAATGATGGTGCCATTGACCAAGATTAAACATAGAGGAGAGGCACACATTTGTGGAAAAGATGCTGACTACTTTGTAGACTTAGTGGGTCTCAGGTGCCTATGGATGATGTCTGAGGGCAAGTAGATAGATGGGTCTAGAGCTCAGGAAAGGGACTGGACCAGATATAAGGGTTGGGAAGTGGCCAGTGTAGCAATTAAAATAGAAACCATGAGAGTATAGATAAGATGGCTTGGAGAAGGTATACAGAGTGAGACCAGAAAAGGGCATTAAAAAGAAGCCTGGGAAACACCAACATTTAAGGGGCCGGAGTGGGCAGAGCAGTAGGAGAAAGACAAGAGCATGGTGTCAAAGAAGACAAGAGAGCATTCTAAGATGAAGGAAGTGTTACAATTGTGATATGACTTATACAAAATGTACCAGTGAGAGAGGAAGTTCAGAGGGTCAACCTGTTGTATGTAGCAGAAGAGAAAAGCTTCAAAGCTAGCTAGTTGAAAAAAGGGAATTAAATTAGCAAATTTAGGGGTAAAGCATACTAGTGCATAAGGAAAGACTGATAAAACCGGGGGAAGAGAATAGTAGAAATGTGAACTGCTATGCATTCTTGCCAGTCGGGGATTCTGAAGTGAGTCAAGAATGCAATGGGAGCATGACCACGTAAGGTTAAGGTTAATTTCAATAAAGACTAAACTTCACATTTTAATAAAGTTCAATAAAGACCAAACCCACCCCTGGGTGAGCTCATCGTGAGTGAACTGTATGCCATGCTGATAGTATTATTATGAAAAATAAACTTGGAGGTGCAGTGACGCTTGTTCTACCATAGGGGAAGATCAGGGTTGGTACTAGAGGAGGGAGGTGAGGACTGGATGCTACAGACAAAAGATGTGGTCATGACGAAAAGAGGGCAAGCTCTCTATAAAGGAGGTAAATTCAGCTGACCTACTAGAGAGCTTCTAGAAACAACACTAAATTTTGCTCTCTTATTGTCTCTGAACAAACCATGTACCATAATTTTGCATACTATTAAGAGAGAAAAACACCCCTGACTAGAGCTGGAAGACAGAAGGGCTACATTCTCCATGTAAAAGTAAATGAGAAATAAAGTCACCACACAGAAAGGGACAGTGAAGAATGGGGACCTCAATCTTGGCACTCGTCGGGGAGGAAATTAGAAACTATCCCCTAAAAATAGGAGCCAAAGCACAGATTTTGACCTGAATTTACACCATCAGTGTGGTCAAGAGAAACCTCAAGCTGAGAATTTATTTGAAAGTGGTTTCAGGTTGAGAGTAGACCAAGTGACTGGCAAGGGAAACTCAAATCCTTCAGGGAAGAGGTCAATGTCAATGCAGGCTAACAGTGATTCTAAATGCCATGAACTGTAAAAGATGCTAAAGTGTGGGGGAGGGGGAAGATGTGCCCTAGATTCAATGGAATAATATCATTATTTCATACTTCTAGCAGCTGGCCTGGAAGGACACGTGGACTTGCCCTGGTGACCCAAGAGGTTAACTCTGGATCAGAGCTTAGATGGCTACCCTGGGATCAGAGCTTAGATTATCCTGTCTTACTCTCATTCGACAGCATGGGGTCTGCCCAGAAGAGCTACTGAAAGGAGAACAGGGGGTTGATGGCTTGGATCAATGATGAGGGTGACAGAGACTTCAGGCCATAACTGTTCCAGTCCAGTGGAATTCTCAGGGCAGATGCCAAGATGTTTTACGGGGCTACTGCTGGGACCAGATCACCCTTCTTCCAAGAACTCAGTAAAATAAGTACTAAAAGAATCCCAATGACTTTAGTAACGATATCACCACTCCTCTCTCCAAGAACAATTTTGATGGAGGACAGAAGAAAAATTGTATTGGGTCGAAGTTGGAAAGAAGATGAATAAACAGGCAGCTTGTGGAAACGAGTTTATTGTAATAAACTCAGTTCTGAAAGGGAGGACAGAGATTTTAATTCTCAAACATGTTGTCTGTCCATTTTATTTTTTACTGGAGGTCAAAATAACACGTTCCTGGAAAACCTTTTTGGGGTGTCACAGGGGAGGGAACCTAGTGTAAAATCAGTAGCTATATCTAACCAAAAGCTCTTGAAATGAAGGATTTCTTTATAAACATGCCTCCAGATACGTTCAGTTAGACCACTAAGGAGGCATAATAAATTCTTGCATATTAAATGACTTTTATCTCTTTGGTCCAGTGCAAAAGAATGTTTAAATTAATTCAACTTGCTTTATTTCACTAATGAACGTACATTTATATCTCACTGTCTACGATGCATTCTAGCCGATGCCAGAGTGCTCTTCTTTAAATATTTCCCACAACCAGATTTTCAGCTATCTCTGTCTTCCTCCACCCTCACATCATTATTCTAAATTAGTGAAGTCTTGCTGCCAATGTAATAATGGTGTTTAGAGATACGTGGAATCATTCTCAAAGTTCTGTTCATTATTTTTAACTAAAAGAATAAAATGGAAAATGGGCATTGTCTCTGCTATAGGGGCTGTCCAGCAAAAGATCCCACCTCTTCCTCTCCATAGAGAAATAAAAATTATATGGATATGTTTAGTGTCTGATATTTCAGGGTTGTGTTTTTGGTTTTTTTTTTGCTTGTTTTTTGGGTTGTTTTTTGGTTTTTTGTTTGTTTGTTTGTTTGTTTTTTGTTTTGCTTAGAAGATATATATTATTCTGGTTTCATAAATCCAGGCAAAGAGATGTTTTGATGTATTCTTTTACTGAACTCGTCTCCTTAACTGAAATGGAGCTGGTGGGGCCAAGAGTAGGATGTCTTAGGAGGAAATTGGCTAGCGAGAAGGTGCTTCTGATTTAACTTGGTGGAAAAGAGCTTTAAAAATCAGGGCTGCTTTTATTTGGGGAGGTGGGGAGAACCAAAGATGAGAGGTCAAGGGCACAGTCAAGGGCAGGAATGCTATGTTGTGCCTCTTGCTCGACCGCCTGATACTCTGAGACCCAAGGTGACAATTTATGGCTTCCCCTACAATAACATGGCAAGCAACTGAAAATGTGGACACAGCAGCAGCCAGATACTTATCCGAGGACCTATTTGTATCATGTCCAATGTCATCTACTTCCTTCCTGAGAAAGAACATCCAGATTATAGGCACTGGTACCTTTAGGCTGAAAGTAAGAGGGAGGGATAAACCCATGGGTACCAAATCTGTATTTTCTTTTTGGTCTGTAGCCCTTAAATCAG
Organism: Ursus arctos; assembly: GCF_023065955.2. Classification (NCBI taxonomy): domain Eukaryota; kingdom Metazoa; phylum Chordata; class Mammalia; order Carnivora; family Ursidae; genus Ursus; species Ursus arctos. Next base: position 16,410,772 of record NW_026622886.1, on the reverse strand, counting down.
TAGGCTTCTTTTCCTTTTGTTAAACATTTTGTGCTTATGGATGCTGGATTGGAAACGGGCAGCTGTACTATTCCAACTAGTCCAGAAGGTCATTTGCAAACATGGAATTATCAGACAGTGTGCAGGTTCATCTGCCTGGCTGGTGGCCCCAGTGTTTGAATGCTGTGAAAGTGCCTCCCTCTTTTAGTTTCCTTCTGCTGCTGTCATAAATTACCACGTTCTGGGTGGCTTAAAACAACAGAAATTTATTCCCTCGCAGTTCTGGAAGCCAGAAGTTCAAAATTCGTATCACTGGGCCAAAATCAAGGTATCATAAGGGCCACAGTCTCTCCAGGTAAAGTCATACTTTACTTCTTCCAGCTTCTGATGGTTGCCAATATTCTTTGGCCTGTTGCTCCAATCTTCAAGGCCAGTATCTCAAAGTCTGACTTCGTTCCATCTCCACATCACCTTCCCCTCTGTATGTATCAAACCTCGCACTGCCTTCCTCATGTAAGTATATGTGTGATTGCATTTAGGGCCCAACTAGCTAACCCAGGATAATCTCCACTTTTGTCGTTAATCTCAAGACTCTTAATAACATCCACAAAGACCTTTTTTTTTCATATAAGGTAATGTTCACAGGTTCTAGGTATTAGGATATGGAAATCTTTTGAGAGCCCACTTTTGAGCATACCCCACTCACTGCCTGCCAATCACTTAACACATACAAAATCAAATAGAGGGAGAGAGCAAATCCAGAATCAAGTGACAAACTATCAGTTTACTCTTCTTCAAACTTTGCCAAATTCAGGTATCTGGAAAATTCACCTGTTATCTGGAAAATTTCCAGTTATCTGGAAAATTATAAAGGAACTCTTTATTCCTACGATGCTGGGTGAAATCAGATGCCTTAAAAAAAGAAAAACACTTCAGTAGTTTGATTTCAAAGTATTTTACTTGGGTCACCATTTTCGCATGATGCCTTGGGAAGATTTTAATATGGAAATGCTAATGAAAACAGAGGACTGGGATGTCCCTACAACCTCTGTGCTACGCCTGCATCACTCTCTGTCAATTTAGACAGCTATGTGAGGAAAGACGAAGGATGGAGTTGTCCACCCTTGGACGCCAATATATCCTTAAAATCCCTACAGAAACTGTGACAAAATGAAAGCCATTTGCTTCTGTATTGGAAGAGGACATGAGTCCCTGGGGTAATAAAACTCAACACAATCCAATCCACAGCCCAAGGGAGGATACAGAATTGAATTCAGAGTTAAACCATTCAGAATTTAAATACATCAAATTCCCAATATCTTAAAATGTCATGTCGGTGAGTCATCTAGCCAAGATGGTGTGGTGGATGAGATTAGGGGTGGGGGTTAATCGGGAGCAGAAACAACACCCTAGAGCCCGCAACTCCAGAAGAGCCCAAAGTGACCCTGCAACTCAAAGACAGAGGAAAAATTCTGCTGGTGAGGTCTTTGAAAGGAAACCTTTGCTTTTTATTTCCACTGTTTTCTCTCTTCTATTAAATATTTTCTAGTCCTATAATAAATTTGACGTTCTGAGTGGGTATAAGAGGCATTCTGGGATTTAGACCAGAAATCACCCAACAGAGCAAATACAGACACACACACGCACACGCACACGCACACAGCTGTGAGAAGACAGTGTGAGGACACCCATGTACTGGGCCGAGGGTAAAGTGACTCATGAAGCTAAATCACGCTGATGGTTTCTAATCCCAGCTCACCAGGGATTTAAATTGTACAATGAGGAAATGACTTATTGGATAACTTCCAGAGTTTGTCTTAAAATTTAATTGCAGCCTACCTAGCACTTTTATAAAACATATACATTTTCCTTATGTTTCTTAGTCAAAATATTCCTCTAACCTTTTTTTTTTTTTTTTTTTTTTTTTGGTAAGTGACAAAAGCGTTCTTGTTGTAATTAATGGAGTACAAAAATATTGGGGAAACATGCCTAAAGGCTTAAACTATAATTCTATTACTAATATATTCCCTTGGCTTGCCTTTTGAACTCTGCTGCCTTTTGCCTTGCAGCTGTGTTTAATGAGTGGGGAGATTATTCAAATGAGCCCACAGCAGAGCATTATTTCAGAAGCTCTCGCCATCTTGAGCAGGCATCTTTTCTCACAATCAGGCGGGCAGAGCAGACCATTCCTCTTTAGTTTACCTGGACATGCGTGTGCTACCGTAATTCCACAGGCACCAGACCACATCCTAGATTGGGAGAGAAGCTACTAATGACCCTGGGACCAGACCAAAGGATGGCAGAAACAGCCTTCAAGGTGAAAAATGAGAAGGTAGCTACACTAGCCTCTACTATGCTTTAGCTCTCAATTTGTCTCTACCTGTCAGTGATGGAGACTGTTAGTGTCTAATAACGAAACCATGCAGCCGTACAAAATAGTCTCTTTACAAAGCTCTGTTTGTGGGCACACAGCCTTTGTCCAACTAACATTGAAATGGAACACATTGCAAATGGGTAAGCCAATGTTTAATGATTTTTAGGATGTTAAAATAGGTTTCTACTCATGTAAGATTGAAAAGTAAGAATAACTCACAGGGGGAGAACCCCCTGAGATAGTTACAAAGTTGCCAAGAAAATTTAATAAGAACTAATTTTGAACTGATAAGCATTCAATCCAATATGGTGGGATTAAGCAATAAGAATTCTTCCTGGGAATTTACAGAGAGATAAGCATCTCATGAATAAGTAAATTCTGAAACAGGAGGCTACAGGGTGTTTATTGATTTTGAAATCATTTGTTTGAGAAACTGCCCTTGAGGAAAAGACTATTATGGCTGATAATATAATAGTTATATTCAGAGACAACCCACTTCTTTGGCTGGTGGCAGAATATAAAGATTACCCACCCGATACAAAATTTATAAGCAAAAGTTTGATCTGCAAAAGCCAGGCTACTCATAATCTTTCATTTCCTAATTCTTAGATGTTAATTTTCAGATGTAATACAGAAGTCAAAAATAAGTAAAAGCAAATAACCAGGATCTTCAATTCACTAAGTACTTTTGCTACAACTGGAATTAATTTTTTTTGAAAAAAAAAAAAAAGCTGTCTCTGGGTACTTCTGAATCCCATGCCCATTAATACTAATCCCTCACGCCATCCACCTCTGCGACTCAGGATAATTGGATGAAAATTTGGGATAAAATTCTGAGGTATTTCAAATTTTTTTTAAAAACCAAATGACTTTTTCAGTTGTAATTCTCATTAAGGGAAAGAAAAAGTGCAATCACTTTTAACAATGGTGGAAACATACAGTGTTTTGTGTGTGTGTGTGTTAATTCTGAGTTAGCCAGAAAATTCCATTACAGGACCCTGTGTTTTCTAATAATTGAGTAGTTCTGTTTTTTTCTAAACATTCCTCTTGAAGAAAGTCTCCCAGTTGCCACCTTTCTTAACTGCTCTCCAGCATAAAGTGAGGTAACAGGATTTCACTGAGTTGCCAATAGTGACTCAGCATCTATGACAGTACTGTCTCCTATGACTTACTTAATGAATCAATGCTGGGTTCCACACAAGTGGTGAGAAGCTTATCTCTAGTCTCTGAAGAAAACTGAGTTTTTCTTCTCTTTTCAGAGGACACCCTCCCTCCCTCTGTCTGTCCTCTCAATGCCATCTCTTCCTACCTCTTCCAGAGATTGAATCAATTGGGCCCTCGTCCATGTTTATTCTTGCCTTCTCTGTTGGCTATTTCCCCTTAGCTTTCTACTGCTCAAGTGATCTTATCTCATTAAAAATTAAAACCATCCTCTCTCAAATTACCAACTCATCTCCATCCAGATTCTTAAGTAACCACACGCTGGTCTCCATGGTGTCACTCCACACACTGCTTCATCCTTTGATCCACTTTGCATCAGCACCGACACACTGAAATGTCTCTTAAACCTCACCCATGCCAAACCGCCTCAGATCTCTTCAACCCCTCAATCCCTCTTTCCACCTTCATTGGCCCTGCATTGCTCCTGTCAGTTCCTCTTGATGGGCTCTGAGCCTGAAATGCCTTCCAATCTCCTAAAGAAACACTATATACCCTTTAAGATCAACCTAAAATGCCACATTGTCCATGGAACATTTCCTGACTCTAAATGTAGTCGCCCACACTTTGTACATCCTCTTTAAAAGCTCTTGTCACATCAAATGCTACTTCGATTCATTAATCCACCAAACATTATTGAGCATCTTCTTGGAGCCAGTAGTTCCAGGCACTTGGGATAGCTCAGTGAAAGAACCAAGGTCCCTGCTTTTAAGCCGTTGCATTCCAATGAGAGTAACTGTGACATATAAGAATATTCTATAGGGTATTAAAAGGTACTATGCTCCATGTAAAAGAAAAGCACACTAGGAAAGTAGAATGCGGATTGCCATGGTGGAACAAGACAGCAGTTGTTAAAATCCAATATGGTGTTTCATGTAGGTCTCCCCTGCTGGATTATGATTTTCTTGAAGGCAGAAATCATGCCTTATTCATCTTTGTATATCCGGGGCTTAGCCTAGTGCCTGGCACATGGTACATTATCATTAATTCATTGTTCTTTCAGCAAACAGCTATCGAGGAGCTGGAGTCCCCCAGGGGCCGTGCTAGGCACTATGAATAATAACAACAGCAACGATTATTGAGCGATTATTCTGTGCCAGCTACTTCAGTTTCATAGATTAAGAGACAGAGGCTCATTAAAAATCTTACTAGTCTGAGGTCACCATGCTAACAAATGGCCGAGCTATAATTTGAACCCAGCTAGTCTGACTCCAAAGCCTATGATCTTTACCACCACGCTACCCTCACTCTCTAGTTCCTGTCCTCAAATTTAGAACTAGTAGATAAGACAAATATTAACATACAGTTCGAGGATGACCAACCATCCTAGTTTGCCCAGGACTGTCCCAGTTTTAGTACTGAAAACCCCCCACATCCCAGGAAATTCCTCAGTCTGTGACAAATTGGAACAGTTGGTCAAAGTGTGCTCAAATTTTGCTTTCTCAATTAGGCCCACTCTGACTTTGTACTACAAATGTAACTACCCTCCTGCACCTCTCCCAATCTTCCATATCCTAAACTACTTTTTCCTTCCATACGTACCATCTTATAACATACCAGTTTGCTTATTTGTTCAGCATTTGTTGCCTATCTATCTATTAAGCCATAATGCAAGCACACAGCATGGTACCTAACACTCAGTAAAGAGCTAGTACCTAGCACTCATGAATGATCCTCTCGACACGCAAAGTGCCCTTGAAGAAATATGCCTCTCGTCCTATGGAGGCACGGAGGAGGGTCAGGAACCCCTTCCTGAAGGAACTGTGGCTAATTCCTGAGTAGGAGTTTGACTAGTTGACAGAGACAAGCCCAAGAGTATGGGAAAGATATTTCAAACAGAGGGAAAGACCACTGTAAAACCTAAAGGCGAGGACCAGCATGGTGGTGCAGGACTGTGGGGGGGAGGTGCAGTAGTAAGGAGTAGTTTGGAGTTGCTAGGATACAGGGAGCGAAGCAGGAATTGGCCAGACATAAGGCTGAAGAAGTAAACAAAATATATTTGGGTTTTCCTTTGTCTTTAGGATGAAGCCCAAGCTCTCTACATACATGGTCCTTCATTATCCCAACCTCTGAGTTCCCACACGGCTTCCTGCATCCCTCGTTCCAGTCAAGTGGAACAATGTGCTGCTTCCGTTCATGGTCTAGATCGCTGTGCCTTCTATGTTTTTGCAGAGAAACACTACTGCTTGAAATGCCCTTCCCCTCCAGTTCTCGCGTATTCTCCCTCAAGCTACGATTCAAAACCCCTTTTCCTATGAACACGGAATGCCCATACCAAAGCAATGTCCTTTCTCTCCAGAGGCTCGGAAACATTCATCTGCGCCTCCAAAGCTTGCCTGCTTTCCTGTCTCTGTTAAGGTCAGCTTTTACGCAGGATGTGGACTCTGTGTCCAACTACCTCCTCTGAGGACTTTGGCCTCTTTCTGCTTCTGGCATCTGCTCACTCCCACCTCAAGACCTTGACATGCTGCTGTTCTTTCTATCTAAAACTCGCTCCCTCCAGACCTTCACTTAACTGTTTCCTTCACATCACTCAGATCTGCCACTCAGAGAAGCATCCCAAAACTCTTCCCTTCCCGTTTCAGCCACTCTCTATCATGTTACCTCTGTATTCATTTCTTTATATGACTAATCGGTACCTGCTTTAAAAAAATTTTTTTTTGCTAGAATGTAAGCTCAATGACATCAGAGGCTTTGCCTTTCTCATTCCATACTCACTCCCCAATGCTTATAACTCATAATCGGACTCAACAAATATGTGTGGAATGAATGAAAACTTACTTCATGGCCTCTATTAACTTATCAGCTACTTTGAGAACATAGAAATTTCTTCATATGTCATTGAATCCCCTATGGTACATAGTCTTTTCCCTAATAGATACTAGTTATTCAGATATTTATTGCATAAACAAGAGTTCTTTGGACGTATTCTGATCATAATAACCCTATAAACCAATGGCCTGCTGTCCATAGAATCATCTAGAGAACTTTAGAAATGCCACTGCCATGGCTCCACCCTCTGATATTCTGATTTAATTGGTCTGGGAAGGAGCCCGGGCATCAATATTTTTTTAAAGCTCCACATACGATTCTAACGGACAGTTAAGGTTGAGAACCATTGCCCTAAGCCCTACAAAAGAATGCAAATCCAAATAAAATGCAGAATTTCAAATAAGCTTTAGCACATGGCCATTGATTTAATTCTTGAATTGCTCTCCATGAGGAACTGTGAGCAAATGCCCTCTTTTGCAAAGACCTGCTGAGAGAGAACACTTTGAGGGGAAAAAAAAAACTGTTTGGTGCCAGGCACTGAAGGTAGTGGCCTTTCATTGCAAACGCTATTTAGATCCATCTACTCTTCACAATTTGTTTGGAAAAAAACATTGGCTTTAGCACATGCAGGCCCTCTATAAGTCAGAGCAGGAAAACGTATACTGGGTCATAAAGGCATTTAGCATCACTCTTGAAACAATTTGGAGCCCATATGCAGAAGGGTGGCTTATACCTCCCTATCATGGCGTCAATACGAATGTGAAAGCCTGCTGTATTGAGGATGCAAGAGACCTGCAATGATTTAGGCAGACAGGGTGTCTGCAAAGCAGAAGAAAGCCTGCCTAATTAGGAAACAAGGAACGGGAAAATAAATAAAGGGGTTGAAAAAGTCAGCTCCAGCACTAATTTGCCTGGAGACATCCTAACAGTTGCTGCAAAATAAATCGAATTTTTGTTGTATACATTCAATATTTGCTAATAAGTCGCCAGCCAGCATTTTTCTGTACTGCCTGCACATGCAGGGAACAGTGTGTTTATTGTCAGACTGGCACATGCAATGAGCCACACGGAGGCAATCCCAGTCTGTGGAGGGGCAGCCTGGCTCAGGGGAAGACTGTCCCCAACTGCAAACCTGGAGAGGGCGGGGGGGAGGGGGACAGCATGGGTGGATCCATGGACTTCACATATTATCTCAGGGAGGAAAATAATGATTTTTAGAGGCAATTTGACAAGGAATTTCTCTCCTGCTAGTCTGGGTTAGCGTTTCTGAATGTGATAAATAACAGGGCTGTAGGACAGCCCATTTTTTTCTTTATTTTGATACCCTTACAGCAGTAATCATGCCTCTTGTCAAGCGTTATAAAGATAAAGACAAATGTTCCCTATTGCTGTTCTGTCAATGCACCTCAACCCAAGTCAAAGAAAGGCACCCCTGCCGGATGTATGGGAGGAGCCATATTTCTTGTCTCCATCACAGATTGAGGCCCATCCTGTCCCAACAGGATCCTCAGGTCAGAAAAATAGAAATTTGCTGCTGACAGCGTTGCAGCTTGCTTTGCCTCTTCCAGAAACTAGCACCCCATGTGCGTTCTCTCTCTGCCGACACTGAGATTTGTCTTCCTTTTCTGGGACTCTTGATTAGACCACGCAACATATCCATAAGGTCAAGCAGCAAAACAATCCCTTTGTCAAATGAGATGGGCTTTGGCATCCATGATTTTTTTTTTTTTAATCAGAAAGATTCCACACAGTCGTCATATATTGATGGGAGCAATATTTGAAAAACATAAAATTATTTCCAAAGATGTAGTTCAGGAAACCATTTGAAAAGAAATTGTGTATGCCAAAGCAGATGGAGTTTGGCTTAATTATTGAAATAAATTGCCATATGGAATAAAACACAGCTGATTATTGCATTAACACTAATGTTAATATGCTTCGTCATTCTGTTGTCATTGTAGCTACAGTTGTCACCAGACTTTAATCAATATGTTTATAAGGGAACTCAAATTGTCGACTTTGGGACCAAAGGAGATTTCATAGATTATCTAGTCATTATACAAATGAGAACACTGAGGCTTACAGAGGATAAATGATTTGTATAAAGGTGTACCCCCTACAAGTTGAAAATGAAAGGTATTCTGAAACCATAGGGCACGTATGGGCAAGGCATTCATAAAAAGTAAGGCCATTATGACTCAAAATAAAAAATAACACTATTGCAAACGAGCATGACAGGAGGTCTGGTGCAATTAGATGAAGTAGACATGAAGCCTAATTTGACAAGATTCTTTTTCATGCTTAGCATCTCTTAGTTAACACCCAAGATATTATATATGTTCTTTTCTTGAACTTTTGCGGTGATTTCTCACTTAGTGCCTTCTTCCCAGGGCATTCTTAATATAAAATAAAAGCCATTGTGGCTGATAGAAGGAAAACACAAATAAGCCACAGGATATGGTGGGGGGTGGGCAATGGGACACAGGAACAAAGAGATATTTCCCATTTCCAGGTGTGGTTAGTGGAGTTTTTTCCCTCTTCGTTTTTCTCATAACTGTTGATCCTTCCCTGGTCCTCTTTTCTCTGTAAAGTGGGAAATGAATGGGAATTGATCTGAAAAGCTATTTCAAAAGTTATTACAGGATTGTCAGTAATCCTCTAAACCTAACCTCCATCCCTACTGCCACCCCTATACCCAACACACAAACCCTTTGAAAAGACAGTGTTGGAAGTCTGAAGTGAGAAAACAGTAAGCCAGGCCACCCCCTACCCCCGCCCCAGCTCAAGGTCAGTGACCCAGAAACAGGCGAGGAGGCCTCCAAATTCTGTGAAAGTAATTGTACAGGTGCATTGAATGGCTGCTTCGTTTCATGATGTGTGTTTCATCCTAGCACAGCAAACTTTTAAAGGATGTCCAAATCCTTTCATTTTCTCCGGATACTGCCCCTGACAGAGTCCTCTCGTACAGTACTTGTCACCTTTAATTCCTTTCTTTGTTATTTTTTTTCTATCCCTGCTCATTCGTCAGCTCCTGGCAAAAAAAAAAAAAAAAAAAAAAAGCCATTATTTATGCAACCCTGTGCCTAACATACAATAGGAAATCAGTAACTGTTATTGCATGAATCTAACATTAATTGAGCTCCTGAGTTCTAAATGGTAGACAGCGTGTGTTTATGAGTTTGTGTCTGCTGAGTATTTGTTATGTATGAGTTAGGGTAAAAGTTGCTATAACAAAGAGACCCAAAAATATAGTGGCATGTTTAAGAAGATAGTTTCTTTTTCTCTCACATAGCAGACCAGTGGTAGGCCGTGGTCCAGCATGGGTAAGGAGGCACGATCTGCAAAGACATCCCAGGACCCAAGCTAGTGGGTTACCTCTGCCATCTTTAACCTGTGGCTTCCATCTCTTGGTCTGAGGCTACCCTACTTCCCAGCCTGGAGGGAAAAATGAGAGGGGGGAAAGAGTGGACAGCAAGCAGCTTTCTTAGCACACGTTTTGTCCATTCGTGTCACATTGCCCATAATATTGCCACATGACCACACCTTAGGTGCAAGAAAAGGCAGGGAAATTAGTCTCAGGCTGGACAGCTGTGAGCCCAGATAAAACTCAAATGTGTGTAGGTGGGGGAAGGGGAAAGGTCTATTAATAAAACAAATAAGAGAAAATGGATGTTGGGGGACTAACTGTCTCTACTACAGTGAGTTTGGAGGAAAAAGAAACAAAGAGAAAATACACTTCACAAAAATATAAACAATTAATAGGGATAAGAGCTGTATTGGTTCGATTTTCCTGCCCCAAACTTAGCACTTAAAATATTTATTTGCTTACAGTTCAGAGGACTAGCAATTTGGGCTCGGCTCAGCTGGGATGGTTTATTCTGGTCCATGTGTTTGTTGTTGGTCAGGCTCGATCATGTGTCAGGGGGCTGACACGAGCATTACTGGCATGTCTGGTAGTCGGCTGGCTGCTGGCAGAGTCAAAGGAGGCAACTGGCCAGATGCGACTCATCAGCCAGCAGGTAAGCCTAAGTTTGTTGACAAGCCAGTGGCCACAGGGCCCCCAAGAGCAGCAAGGGAGGGTCCTGTGCATGGAACTTTCCAGGCTCTGCTTGTGTCACATATGCTAATGTTTTATTGGCAAAGCAAGTCATGGGGCCAAGTTCGGATTCAAGACATAAAGAACAGATACCAGCTTCATGGGAGTTGCAAAGGTACATCAAAGGGACATGCACATAGGAAAAAAAGAATTTCTGACCTTTTTTGCACACATCTACAGAAGCTAGACTCAAAGTACACATACACACACACACATACACGTATCACACAGAACATTCTGCAAAGCTTTAAAATTGTTCTAAAATTGTTAGCAAAATTTTGTAAAAGGGATAATTAAATATATATTATCTGTAGCATCGTGAAAAGTACAAATCTAAGTATAATGAACCATTTTCACTCTCTAAGAAGTAAAATAAGCTCTTTAATAAGAATATTAGAGAAGCATTATGAAAACAAAAATAACTCAACTTTCTAGGTAATGAGAGTCATACTCCCCAGAAAGAGTATCTTTTGAGCTCAGTGAATAAAACAGCCCTAACAAAACTTAGAGAACACTTCATGTGTCCCCTCATTTAACTTTCTAATTCAATGCCGCAGCCTTTATTGTGTGCCTACTGCATGCTAAGCCCTGTGGTAACTGTGTAAAGACAAAGAATACCAAAATATTATGAGTTTGGACATTTTTTATATCTTTTTTCTTGTTAAATCTTTAATCACATGAGTTTGGTGAAAGTATTCCCATTTTTTTTTGACAGAGAACCAAATGAGAAGGGTAACTTACTGAAACTATCCAAGGATACGGTGGCAGACTCCAGGACGGAATCCAGAGCTGCCTTTGCTGAGGCACATAGAGAGAAGGAGGCCAGCAGGACAGAAGAGGGCTAGATGGGGACATGCCTAATTATAGAAATGTATAGATGCAGAAATGGGATCAGAAAGTACTAGATGGAAGTAGTAAATTTAACCCTATGTGATTAGCATTATAATATGCTTCTAGAAGCCTCCCATCTCACTCAGAATAAAATCCAGAGTCCTTACTATGCTCTAAAAGGGCCTGAAAAACCTAGCTACTCCTCTCACCCCACCTACCATTTCCTTCTCCCTCTGTCTGCTCCCAGCACCCTGCCTCAGTGCTGTTCCCCAACACCACCAAGACCTCTCACTCAGAGCTCGTCACTTCCTGCCCCCTCTGGCTGGACCACTTTTCCTTCCCACGTCTCTGCAAGCCTTCCCTCAAATCTCCGCCTTACTAAGGAGGCCCTTCCTGACGTATTATATGAAACACAGCCTTCCCTCGACTACTCATTCTGCATTTAATGAGTTCTCTTTTTCATTCTTTGTACTTATCACCACCTGACTTCATGTGTATTTATTGTCTGTCTCCCCTACTAAATATAAGTTCTTTAGGATGTGATCTGTTTCTGTTGGCTGTTTTATCCGTAGTACCTAGGAGAGTGTCTGGCATACAGTAAGTGGTCAGTTAACACTTGCTGAATGAATTTTTTATTTACATATATTATGTATTATATGATGTATATACACCTATGCAGATGGATAGATAGACAGATAGATATGCACAGGTGTACATACTCACATATGTCAGTGCGGAATAGCTGCTACACTGTGGTTCTGGGATTCATTAACAGTCTCTTTGCACCAGGGTATCACTGTCACTCTAAAATTGTTAACTTTGTTTCTACCTGGTTCTGATCTCCTTTTGTTATTCTGTTGCAGTATTCACGGATTGGTTTCTGATTTGTATTTTGCAGATTCATGAATTTCACCTTCTTTTGTCAAACCAGGTATAACTAATTAAAGAGAATCCCCATGACCTTCAATTGCTTACAATGCACTCTTTCAAGCGAAGAGAATACCTGCCCTGCGATACATAGGTGCTGTCTACAATAGTTACTTCTTTTGATCCAGACGGTCCCTTTCCTATTTCCTATGACACAAACCCCGGCAATGATGAAAGACCGTGCTCTCCACACCACAGATGCTGCATTACAAAACGCTCCCCCCCCCCAATTCCTGCTACACAGTATCTATTGCACATATATAATGAAGAGGTTTAAAAGCATCTTTCAATAGTTGGGTTCCTGTCAGTAAAGGAAGACTTTCAGAATAATTACTGCTTGGAAGCGTCTCCCCCAATAAACAAAAGCTATTTGTTGTGTGATTGTTTTCTGCTTCTCAAACGTCCTCTCCCTTAAACACGTGGGAACACAAGCTCCTGGCTTCCTCGCTCACTGAGGGCTTGCCATTTAACCCTCCCATGACTAGAAACACGTGGGCCACTGAGCACAGGAAGATCACCACACAGAGAACGCCGCAGGAGCTGGGAGGGTGGACAGAAAGAACCATAGCAGGGAGAAAAAAGAAATGATGGGCAGGTAGGAGAGTTTATAAGATAGCACCTACCTTCCCAGCTCTCAGTTCTAGCCCTTCTCTTTATCCCAACAAACACTTCAATTTAGACCCTTATAATCTCTTACTAGACTATTCCAATAGCCGTTAAATGTTCTCCCTGACTTCAATTTCCCTCTCCTCTACTTTCTCCTTAACAGAACCATCTGAGACTTTTTCCTAGTTCACAAATGGGATGATATCGCTTCAACGACCACCTTCAGTGCTTCCTAATAACGGTAGCGTCAGCCCCATACTCCTCAGCAAAGCACTAAACCCCTTACTGATCTCATCCCAGGTCACTCTCCCAGCTTCACCTCTCAGTACACACCCTCACTCAGCATCAACACTGCAGCTAAAAAGAGCTACACAGCAGGTACTTTCTGGGTTTTTTTCACTGACTCTATTTTTTTTTCTATTAAGAAACCCTTCCGTTGATAGCCAGCTCAGTCCTCCTGGCCCGGACAATATTGACCTGACGCATGAGACCTTCCTTGGTCCTTTCAGTAGGAATTAATTGCTCCTTCCTCCATGTTCCATCAGGTTCTTCAATTTCTTCTCTACTGAATATATATCATACTCTTCCTTGTTATTTGATATATGCCTTAATCTCCTCCAGTAAATTGCAGGCTCTTTAAAAATGTATTCATCTCCATATCCCTTATGGGGCTTATACCCTGCTAGGCATGATTTCAAATGCTGCAGGTGTGTTAGTCATTTTTTAATCCTCCTAATAACCGTACAAAGTAGATCCTTCTTATCCCCATTTCTCAAATAAGTAGAACTAGGTACAGGCAAGTTAGGTAATTTGCCTACCTTCCCGGAGCTAGCATGTGCGGGAGCTGGTCAAACTGACCCCAGAGCCAACGTACTTCAACACTACACTTTGCATATATTTAAATATATTCAAAGAAAGCGTTTAAATAGTTCCAAAGACTAATAGAAAATGCTATAAAAGAAGGTGATAGGAACATCAGTGAGAAACTCAGACTCAAAAAGCCCAGAGAAGTTAAGCTGCTTACCCGAGTTCACACAGTGAGTAACTGGCAGAGACAAAATGAAATCTGGATCTCCAGAGGCTGGCCTAGTGTTCTTTAAACCAGATCATGGCTGCCATGTGGTTCCTGTGGAGTGATTGGACAACAAAAAAAAGAGAAGAGAAACATAATTGAGTCTCATGTAATTGTAAAAAGTAATGAGAAACTCAGGCAAAGATGGATCTCAAGATACTACAAGCAAACTCTAATAAACACATCTCTGCAGACGAATGTTCTTAAGCTCTAAAATGCAAAAACCTAAATCCATGGATCCAAGTAAATGCAAAATGCAAAGGGACAGAACCTAAGAAACAATAGCAAACTCTTTCTTAGGTACTTACCATATGTTGGAAGCTGTGTTCACCCTTGATCTAACTTAATCGTCACAACTAACCCATCGTTGTTATTATTAGCCTCATTTTACGGAGGAGGGAACAGTCTCTGAGAAACTGAATGACTTTCCGAAGGTCACAGAGAGGGTAAGAAGTAGCAGTGGGATGCATATTCCAAATGAGTGTAATTTTTCAGAAAATGAAGTGTATTCCTTGAAGTCCTAAAGCCATTTTGGATTTCAATGCTCTCATATGTCATACACACTCTCTTGCCTTCCAAGAGAAAGAATTGGAATATATTTTAATCTTTTACGTGTTTCCCAAAATCATCATCATGTGTGTCCCTACGTCCCAGCAACCTACACAATCATTGTAAAGAGGCAATTATCCTACAATACCTTTTTAAGGCATGTGTGTCTAGTGTCTCACAATAAAGGGTCTTTAAATTTCTTAGTTTTCTTAGTCCCTTTGCCTGCCTTTGTAGTTTTCCCATCCCTTCTCTCACCAAAAAACAGCAGCTGTTATTTCTTGCAGTTATATGCCTTCATACCACCTCTTCCTGCCATGAGATGGGAAACTTTGTTAGAATTTGGTAGAACTTCAGAGCTTTAAAATTTAAATGAAGGGCTGAGATACTAGACCACAAGTAAAGTTCCTGAGCAGCAGGGAAGCAGCCATGCATTTTCCCCTTACTCATCAAACCCCTTTCTTTAGCTGTATCCTGATTATTTAAATGCTAGACAAATTCTGGGGGCTTGGTGGGAGTTGGACGTGACCAGATAATGTTTCTATGATAGACTTAACAGGAAGAATAAAAATGCAACCATTTTAAAGTAAATATAATAAGATATTCTAATAGCATCAGATTGTAAAAATTCAAATGTTTTGATTCTGTATTAAATATTAGAGAGGCGATATGGTAAGAACCTGGACTATAGACCTAGAAATACCTAAGGATACAATCTCCCTCCACTGCTTTCTGACAATTGACTTTGGGCAAGTTACTTAATTTTCTCTGAGCTTCCATTTTTTATTTTCACATCTTAAATTGTGGATGATGATAACACCTATCTCATAAAATATGTAAAGTACCTGATATATAACAGTTAGCTTTAAAATCCCATATAATAGAGTGGAGATCATATTTTTATTACTTGAACTTAAAATACATTTAGCCTTAAAGTTACATTCATGGTCTAGAATTTATCACTCATAATTATATAGCACAAAAGTTAAAGAATTCATGTGGTCATCTTAGAAATTCTAAAGCTAGCAGAGTTTTATCTTCAGAGTGTCTATATCGCTTGAATTTACCAATAATCATTTGAGCCAGAAGGCTTAAGTTCAGTAGTTTCTTACTAAATATCTGTTGGATGAATGGATGGATGGATGGATGGATGGACGGATGAAAAGAAATACCAACACTTGGACACAAAGTTAATATTTAAAGAGAATGGACTATGGATGAATGCATGTGTTTGTGTGTGTGAGTGTGTGCATGTGTGTGTGTGTGTATGTATCCATATCTGCTAAGAAAATTATTCTAACTAGATTAGAAGCATCATTTAATACAAGAAGATTAATTTAGCAATACCTACCTGGACTTGACCTTGAAGTATGAAGGGTCCTCAGAAACATGGAACTGGAAGAAAGAGGAGAAAGAGCAGGTAAAGTAACAATGGAGGTGGGGATAGCACAGAACCTGGTCCAGCTCCGAAGACTGGCCCGGGGAAAGGAGCTGGAGAGTCTAAGACTTAGAATCCAGGGGATACAGCAAACACAGCACAATGCAGGAAACCATTGCTCCTGGGCGGTCAGGTCTTACAGATGGAGTACATAGAAATGGCCAATTCCAAAAGGAGTAGAGCAGAGAATCTCAGAAATGGAAGAAGACAGTAATGGCAGTCCTGGGAGATTGTCCCATTCCCTACAGAGTTGGGGCCTGCAGTCTGTTGTACCAGGATGGTGCCCAGCCCTCAGAGAAAGAGACTGGAAAGACCCAAACAGGCTGGTATTTGGGGCCAGAGAGCCAGAGGAAATGGGCAGAGAGATACATGGCTGCCACTCTTGTGGCTAAGGCAGAAGCTTAAGGGAACAAAGGTGCCAGACCAGGTAAAAGAGAGAGTAGCAAATAATATATAGCTCTAACCATGTGACAACAAAACAGTTGCCATCCCAGGTCTAACTTAAGGAGAAGATTCAAGGAAGCAACGGAGCCCAGCGTCCATGGCTGGGCTGAGTCCTGGATCCCAGGTCCCAGGGTGAGACTCATTTTCAAGTCCTCCTAAATAGTGAAAATGAGGCTATATGTCTGCCTCACTCAAGATTAGCTTTAGAATCAGGAATAGCTAGTGGAGGGGGGGGGGTGGAGAATCAACAGCCCTAGGTACAAAAAACAGGGAAGGCAGAAGCAAGAGAAACAATGCTGATAATATGTTTCTGTTGAGAACACATTTTGAAAAGCTGCTTGAGGGCAGAAACCAAGTCTTCTTTATCTCTTCATATCTTATGCCACAGTGTCGCAAGGTCGGTGGGCACTATAGCTAACCCTCAGCAAAAGCTAAAACTCATCTGTACTCATAGGTACAAATTAAAACCTCCAGGCACCATTTAATTGTAACGAGCACCGCTCACCTTTTCTGTCCTGTGTGTCTGTAAACAAGTGTGTCCTGCCATATCCCCCTTGCTTCTCAAAAATATTTTCACAGCTTCTAACCTCACGTCTATCTGGGCTCTGACTGCTTTTCAGAGGAAAGTGTTAATTACTTCACAGGATTTATCTGTTAATCTTAAACCCTATTTTCAAAGGTATTTTGACTCATATGGACTAGAGCTCTGAGCTTCTGCATAATTTTCTCCCCATAATAGCTCCAAATTGAATTAAACAAACATTTGCTTAGCCACTACCATGGGGATTCGATGAAAGGATACAAAGGAATAGCAAGTACTTGGAGCAAATATGATTATGACAGGGTCCCTGTCCTCAAGAAGCTTTAAAACAGTCAGAGAAGCAAATACAAATAATGAAATATGCTAAAGCTGAATGAAAAACTACAATAACACAGATGCAGAGAATATGGAAGCAGAAGCAATTAATTCCAACTAAAAGTGTAAATATTACTAATTACAGCATCACCTCCCCTGTGCATTTTCTGGACCCTGAAACACACTGCACTACTCTCTTCTCCAAAACTCTGTAGTATTTATTCCAATCTCAGAAGGAACTTTCTTAGACTTTCTACCATCTCAGTTAGATGTCCCCCACTCTCCAAGTAGTCTGAAAATTGATGGAAGACCTTTGTGTCTCTGGTACATGTCCTTGGACACAAAGGACATTTAATCTCCATTTTTTGAATTGAACAAAAACACACGTGCACACACACAAAATAAATGCCTGTTGTTTGAGGAGATAATGATTATTCTTAATACTGTGATTCCAAAATACTCCCCCCAAGCATCCATGATTAACATGTTGAATTAGAGATGGTTCATATACCACTAGCTTCAAAACAACTGCTTCAGCTATTTTTAATAAAGAAAATTACAAAATCATTATTCAATTTTCTGATGTAGCAGCACAAATAATTTAGGAAAATCTAAACAAAACACTACTTTAAGATATATAATGTAAATATCTCTAAAATGAAATTTCATTTACATCTAAGCATAAAAATATTCAATAAAGTTATGAGCAAAAACAAAAACCCACTTTTTGCAGAGGACAATAACTATATTACGAGATTTTTGGTTACTGGTGTAGACCAATATTTAAATTCATTAAAAAGAAAAGGCAACAGTGTAAGTCATGTATATTAATTAAAAATAATTAAAATCTTGAAATCAGGACCAAATCTGGAACACTGAAACCAATAAATGCATAATTTCCAGTAGAGTATTCTCCTCTAAGTCACAGAATACAGATGACTTTTGAGGTAAACATTCCATTATAAACAGACAAATCTTGCTGACCCTTACCATTGTAAACCTCTTTCCCAGGCCACACTTCCCACTGGGAATCCAAGAGCTGGCATTCAGTTCCGACATCCAGAGTTCTTAGATCTCCAATCTTTACAAGTATTTTCCCCAAAGAGTTTGATAAACAAGGATGGTTGTATAAATTACTTTCCTCTTAATAGACTATGATAGGGCTAGAGGCCCTAATAATCCCATGTTGGAAGAAAAAAGAAAAGAAGGAAGAAAGAAAAGAAAGGAAGTCAATGTGAAAAGAAGGAATTCTGGCAAGAAGGGAGGAAGTGAAGGAAAGAGGGAGGGAGAATGAATTCCATTTTATCCAAAGGATTTAAAATTTTCCTAATGGCTTATAGTAAATTGGGAAAATTTATTCAAGAAAAATTTAATTTTTGGTGGCTCAGTTGGTTAAGTGTCCAGCTCTTGATTTCAGCTCAGGTCATGATCTCAGGGTTGTGAGATCGAGCCCCATTGAGCCCTGCATTGTGCTCTGCACTCAGTGGGGAGTCTGCTTGGCATTCTCTCTCTCCCTCTCCCTCTTCCTTTCCCTTGGCTCTCTCTTTCTCTCAAATAAATATATAAATCTTGAAAGAAAGAAAGAAAGAAAGAAAGAAAGAAAGAAAGAAAGAAAGAAAAGAAAGATTGATTTAATAAATCTTGATAAGAGCAGCAAGAATCCATGGCATTTGAGCTACAACCTGCTCATTCACTCTACACCCAGCTCAGTGCAACAGAAGTTCAACTCTAGGTAACTATAGCCATGAAGATGGGGCAAGAAGGGAAGAAGGGAGGGAGGGAGCATGATGGTTAATTTCATGTGTCAACTTGACTAGGCCACAAAGTGCCTAGCTATTTGATCAAATATTATGCTGGGTATCCCTGTGTGGGTGTTTTTTGGAGGAGATTAACATTTAAATCAGTAGATTGAGTAAAGCAGATTGCCCTCCCTAATGTGAGTGGTCCTCATCTAATCAGTTGAAAGCTTGAATAGAACAAAAAGGCCAACCCTCCCCCAAGTAAAGAAAGATAAAGTAGTTTATACAGTATAGTGAATCTGAGAGTTACACTTGAATGGTTAAGTAACATTTCAATAATGGGAATACAATTTTCATCTTTGTTAAATTGATACTGAAGTTATCACTTATTTTATGATACCATATCCATCCTTTCTTTGTTACTGATTTTAAGAATTAGACTTGATTTAATTCTGCACCATTTAAATCTTCTAGACTCAAGTACTAAATTAAAACCAAGTTCTGCTTAAAACTTTGGTATCCCATCAAACACCCAATAAGGAGGCCCCAGCAAAAGAGAGAACTCAGGTAAGGTGGACCCTTGGAAATGGGGCATTCGTGTTCTACTCAGTCCTGGAAAGATCCCCATCCTTGCTGCTGCATAGAGTGCAGGGTCTCCTGAGATCAATTTGGAGACCTTTTGGAATACAGAATAAAGAACACTAACCCATGGGATATTAGTCTCCTATTTCAGATAAACACGAAGTAGGGAGGTTGCATAGACCCCTCTGCAAAATTCACACACACAAACACACCTAATGAAAAAGTAAGGATTGGATGCCGTTACATGGAGGGCACAAAATGACCATTTGTTTCAGTTGGGGAAATTGAAAGAACTTATTAAAAGATAATAATAAAACCACCCAGTTACATTAAAAAGATAAATATACATTCATGCACTCCCTTAATCCTTTCTCCCAGATGTAGACAAAGAAATGGGAGGAGGTATGAAAAAGGAGATTCCATATTTTTCCCCACATCGGGTCTTTTAAGTTCCACTTGGATCTGAAAGGAAAGGTACGTGATGGGGGTGGAGAGAAGAAGGAGATGAGATTAAAATCAATTTTGAGGAGAACTCCTACAATAGTAAGGTGAAGATCTCCATGGGTCATCTCCCCAACAAAACCATAACTGGTGAAGTTTATTTTTTAAATAATGTAAAGTCTCTGTAAATTGTCCTAATGGCATATAACAAATGGAAAATTCATTCAAGAAAATCTAATCAATCTTGATAAGAACAGCAAGAATCAGTGGCATTTGAGCCATGACCCACTCTATCACCTCACACTCCAGCTCATTTTAATGGAAGTTGTATCATGAAAAGAGCAACCATAAGAGAGCTAGAATGAGTATACTAATACCAGACAAAATAGACTTTAAAACAAAAATATGGTACTAGAGATAAGGAGAATCACTTTATAATAATAAATGTATCTCTCCATCAGTAAGATAAAGCATTTATGAACATATGTGTACCTAACAAGAGCGTCTCCAAAATACACAAGCAAAAAATGACTGATTGAAGGGAGAAATAGACAATTCAATCTTCAATACCGTACTTTCATTAGTGGATACAACAACCAGGCAGAAGATCAACAAATATATAGAAAAATTCATGACACTATAAATCAACTAGACCTAACAACAATAGAACATTCTACCCAATAAAAGCACAATATACATTCTTCTCAAGCACACATGGATCATTCACAAGTACAGATGCTAGGTCTGTATGTTAGGTCATTAAAAAAAAAACTCAATAAAAATTAAAAGATCGAAAGGATACAAAGACTATTCTCAAACCACAATGGGATGAAGTTAGAACTCAATAACAGAAAAAAATTTTGAGAAATTCACAAATATGTGGAAATTAAGTAAGACCCTTCTAAGTTACCCATAGGTCAAAGAAGAAATTGCAAGCAAAATTATAAAATACTTTGAGGAGATGAAAACAAAACAAAAAAGAATATAGCAAAATTTATAGGATACAATTAAAGCAGTACTTGGGAAAAAATGTTTACTAAAGCAGTATCTGGAAGGAAATTATAATAAATGTCTATCCTTTAAAAAAAAAAAAGAAAGATCTCAAATCAATAACCCAACCTTCTACCTAAGGACACTGAAAAAAAGAAAAGAAAACTAAACCTGAAGTAAGTAGAAGAAAGGAAATAATAAAGATTGGAAACAAAATAAAATAAATAAATAGAGAATATAGAGAAATAGAGAAAATAAATAGAGAATAGAAAAACAGTAGTGAAAACTGACAAAACCAAAAGTTGATTATTTGAAAAGATAACAAAATTGACAATCATTTAACCACACTGATCAAGAAAAAGAAGACTCGAATTACTTGACTCATAAATGAAACACAAAGCATTACTACCAACCTTATGTAAATTTAAAGGATTAGAAAGGAATACTATGAACAACTGTATACAATAAATTAGATAACTTAGATGAAATAAACAAAATCCTAGAGAGACACAATCTAAAAAACCTGAAAACAGGGGCACCTGATTGGCTCAGTCGCTAAGCGGCCGCCTTCGGCTTAGGGCGTGGTCCCAGTGTTATGGGATCGAGTCCCTCATCAGGCTCCTCCACTGGGAGCCTGCTTCTTCCTCTCCCACTCCCCCTGCTTGTGTTCCCTCTCTCGCTGGCTGTCTCTCTCTCTCTGTCAAATAAATAAAAATCTTTAAAAACTAAAAAAAATAAAAAACCTGAAAACAGATTCCCCAGTATGATCACTCTTCCATGATATACTACCTGTATGACCTTGGGCAAGTGGCTAACCTCTCCGAGCCTACCTCTCCACCTGGAAGGTGTGACTAATGCACCACCCACCAAGTTCTTATCCAGAGTTCCTGAGATGATATATATCATATCTCCCGCACCTTCCCAGCCTACAACAAGTATTCAATAGCTGCTAATTCTGATCGTCCTTTCTCCCTTCTTCATTCCCTCTCTACCTTTCCTGGTTCAATTTGGATCAAATATAAATAGACTCATAAATAGAATATTTCCATTCTTTGGTTGTTGTTGTTTTCATGAGTGAAATGAGGGAAGTTGGTCAAGTTTTCTTTTTTCTTTTTTTAATTACCAAGCTTAAAGGACTACAAAGTAACAGTTGTGACCAATAGATCACCATTTTTTCTAAGATTTTATTTATTTGTCGGAGAGAGAGAGCACAAGCAAGGGGAGCAGCAGGCAGAGGCAGAAGCAGGCTCCCCACTCAGCAAGGAGCCTGATGTGGGACTCAATCCCAGGACCCTGGGATCATGACTAAGCCAAAGATAGACACTTAACTGACTGAGTCAGCCAGGCATCCCAATAGATCACCATTTTTATACCAATTGTGAGTAATGAGTTTTGTCCTCCTAGAACACTGAGAAGTCCATCAAGAAGAAGTACTATAGGCCTTGAACTCCCCATCTGCAAAATGGAAATAGTTATATTTAACCTACCTGCCAAACAGTATTTTCATAAGAATCAGATGAGTTAGAAAATGTGAAATATTTAGAAAAAAATGTAAAGATATTATACTAACAATCTTCTTTGACCTATCTATATTCTTCACTCAGTGAGATACTGAATTTAAAACAATTAAGAAGTTCACACATCCCTCCCACGTTCCACTCACACCTCCTCTAACTCAAGCCAAAAAAATTATCATTCATTCTTAAATTGAATGAGGATTTTGTTTACTCTTCAGGAGAGTATTGCTGTGTTAGAGCAAGAGTAATAACTCATACACATTCCACCATTAGCATTTCTAAAATCTTCAAAGTTAGAACTAGGGAATTTACTGCAGCTTTAGGCAATGCCGAAGGTGCCCCACAGCAATAATTGATGCTCTGAAAGCACACACGGAGAAAAAAAACCATCTGAATTCTTTCAAGTTGTTTCTCTTCAAATTTATGAAATATTGATAGAAAAATATAAATAGGTATTAATGCTGTTTTAGTAAAGATTCAGTCTGGTGGAGACAGAGCATAATTTATTTCCAGCCTGCAGGATTAACACTGGAGTTGCCACTGATTCTGCATTAATAGTTAGAAATGTGTTTTATTGGTCTCTGTGCTCCAGATTTCTCAGGCAGGAAATGAGCCCTGAGCTTCCAAAGTACGTCTGTGGAGGACACTGCTTAAAGACCTCAACTTCTATAGATCTGTCTTGCTCACAAAATCATAGGCCCGAGACTCCATCCTGTGCTCTTTCCACTATTTTCCATTTGGTTGTGAGTCTTAGAAAACCCAATTGTCTGGGCATATACAGGAAATCTGAGGGTAATTGCTTATGTGGATTCATTAGGTGAAGGACATTAGGGCCACGGTCACTAATTCTCTTGGTCTTACTTCATGATCATGCCGTAGCTGCTAGAGCTCCAGACATCACATCTTTATTCCAGGCAAGATAACGGAAGATAGGGTGTAGAATAAAAGCAGATGGTACTATATATTGTATCAAGAAAGCAAAGACATTCTCTGAAATCTCAAGCAATATTTCCTACTTATGCTTCATTGGCCAGAACAGCATTACATGGCCACCCATAGTTTCAGGGTTGTCTAAAAATGTAAGTGTTTACCTTTGCAACTTCTATGGGAGGAGGCAAGGGGAAATGAGTTTGAAATGCGTAGTAAGGAAGCTAACGCAGCATCTATCTTACAAGCTCTAAATTAATATTTGATAGATGAATGAGATCATCAGAACGGATTCTTACCTCACTGGTAACTGGTAGAGAGTCAGAATTTTGTGACTTCTAGAAGTATTTTTGTCAGATCAAAATCAGGGTTCCCCACATGAAACTATAACTGGGAAAGGATTCTAATATAGATAATATCCTGACACAAAAATTAGACAAATGGATGAATAGATAAGAAAGAGAGGCAGAGACAGACAGAGATGGATGATGGGTGTACAGATATATAATAAAGAACAGATATATTCTTTACTAAACAAAATAAAACCTTTTTTGTTATCCAGCTCAGGCTCCCTAAACCACCCACCCTCTCCCACCCACCCTGCCCCACCAAACATACACAGACACACCAAATATACATTGCATTGAAAGTATACGGGAAACAAAAGTGTGGGAACATTAAAGAGAGCCAGCACACCCCAGACCTTGTGCACGTGTCTCTTTGGGGATGGGGTACAAAATAGACATGGGGAAGATGATTAGGAACTGTATCTATTTGCCTCTCTGCTCCAGAATGTGGGAGATAATTCGCATCCAAAGAAGAGATGAGCTTCGGGACTGGCGCTGGCCTGAGTACAGCAGATGGCTCTGCTCAGCACGAATGGGCCTCATCCAATCTGTTGAAGGCCCAAACAGAACAAGAAGGCAGGAGAAGTTTAGACAGCCTCTCTTGGCCCGACTATATGAGCTGGTCCACAGATCTCCTGCCCGCGACACTCTTGATTCTCAGGCCTTCAGACTTGGCCTGGAATCCACTCTATCAGCTCTCTAGCACCCAAGCTCCAAACTATACCCCTGCCTTTCCTGGGCCTCCAGCTTGTAGATGGCAGACGGCGGGCCACCATTACCACATGATCCAATCCTTGTAATAAATAGAGATACAGATACACATTCAGATATGTGGAGATATAGACATAGATCTCCTACTGGTTCTATTTCCTGACTAATACACTGTACATGCATGATGCTTGAGATGAATAACAGCTCTGGCAGAGTAATAAGGAATTAGGCCCAAATTATGCAAAAGCATCTCAGGTCTTCCAATTGGTGGTCTCCATTCTCAACAGGAGACAATCATCACCACCACATCATTAAATCTCTCACAAGGGAGTTAGGAGAATTCTAGAAGCTCTGCTCACCCAATAGCCTCTAAGCTGGAAGCCGTCACATGCACTGTGTTGACAACTCTGCCAGGTGTACTAGCTCAAAAAGATGAGTCAGAGTGCGGGCCAATTTCAGGACAGGGGCGGTGCCTGTCTTTCTGCCTGAAGCAGCTCTAGCTCTGAGTCCACGCCTGCTGGATCTGGCAGGAGCGGACACCGCTTCTGTGAGACGTCATAAATGTTTGCTTCCCGCTTCTGTCTCTTTAGCGGGGACCTTGCTCATTCCCCAGGAGGCTGTAGACCACTCCTGGGAGGCCAGACACAAATCTGGGACTACACAGAGTTCTCTTTCTTTCTCTTTCTCTCTTTTTCTCTCTTTCCCTTCTTTTCTTCCCTCCTTCCCTTCTTTCTCCTTTCAATTTTAGGTTTGTATTGAGAATCCATACCAGTTTTCTGTGAACTGGCCCTGATCTGAGGCCTAAACTATGGGAAATTCTGATCCAAGCAAACAAGAAAATCTCTGACCAATCAAAATAAGCAAAGCCATATCTAGCCTTTATAAAGTAATCAAAATATGGACTACTTTTGCCAGCAAAATAAATCTCAGTGGGTTAGAATATTGAAATACCTATTCAATCGCCTCAGATAAGGCTCTCCTCCTTTGTGACATGGAACTCACTGCTGTCAGAACTTTGGTCAAAAACAAGTCAGCAAGGTCTCAGAATAGAAGGGTAAATAATGTTAGTTATATCATAAAGGCAGCAGTGACTGGGGATACATCTTCAAGCCTCGATCTGTATGACTGCATTTGAAAGAATATGTGTGTATATGATCTATTTAAGTTTAGCTCTCTTTTTATCGTCCAAAATTTCACCATTAAAAATGCAGTCATTTCATATATGTTGCCCAGTCCCCTCATTTAACAGATAACTATTTCTGAAAGAATTAACATATTAAGTGTCTAAGGAAGCATGAGTAGGCTAAAAGTGAGCTAGAAACTGGAGGTGGAATGCAACAAAGACCATCCCCAAGGGTTTACCCTAGGGTGTTTTTTAATTAGGCTTCAATTTTTGCAAATGAAAAGTAATTAAAATAGAAATCTAGTAAAGGCTTCCATCAAATATTAGAAAAATGAAAAAAAAAAAGAGCATTCACAATGATATTTGATTAGCATTTTCATTACCAAGTTTCTTTATCCTCGTCTACAAATGTCAGCATATAAACTGGGCCTCTTTGGTTTTGCTTTCTTTCATAGCTTCATGTTTTAAGCCCAGAAAATCTGGCCATTAGAAATTTATTTTTAAATGGATTAAGTGCTCTCCCAGGAGCGATCTTTAAACTTTTCCATCTATATTTTGATAAAACTTCACATGAAGTCAATAACAAATTAGAACATAAATATTTAAGCAGCTCAAAGATAAAATGAGAGCTTCTCGCTTTCTCTCTTTTTTATGTTGCTGGTAATGTGCCAAGCAGAGGGGAATTAAGGGTCTTGGGGAATATGTTGAAAGTCTTTGCTTGGGCAAACAAGAAAAACCAAGCAAAAGGTCACTAATCCGAGAGAGGCTGGTGTCACCTTGGAGTTGATCTCATTCACTTCAGGAATCCCTAATATTCTCAAACAGCTACCTAGAAGTCTTTAGTGCAGGAAGAAGTACACTACTAATTTTTCTGTGGAGCTTCAGCCCTTAATGAAGTGTGTGTGTGTGTGTGTGTGTGTGTGTGTATTTTAATGCAGGAAAAAGTGCACTAATAATTTTTCCATGGGGCTTTTGGCTTTAATGAAGCCTTGCTATTAAAACTCCGCTATTTTTTTTTAATGTACAGGAAATTCTATTTATTTTCAAAGGACACCTAAAGAAGAAAAGCGTTCTTCACTTCAAAAGCAAAGCAGATGAAATAAGGAGCAGAAGGAGTATCCCCCATCAAAAGAAACAAAGAATCAGTGAAATGAATGTATGCTAATATATGCAAAGACGATTTCAGGAAGTGATGAACTTAAACAGATAACCCCCCCCCAATACACTACTCATTTGCTAAAAATCGCTCTGAAAATACTGTTTACTGGGATCACCTGTGCATGGAGATTGTCTATCAAGGAATGAATCTTATCTGTTCTGTGTGCCGAGATAAGATCTCCTGCCAGGGAGGATTTTTCTCAAGCTTTCACGGTAATTGTAGATATTTGATTGCGAATCAGAATGTTTGTTCTACCTAATGAACAGAAGCACTGGATTAGTCATAGCTGGTATTAAAAGTTGTTTTTGTTTACAGCGTGGTTGAGACTTTAATATTCTCTGAGCACTCAAAGAACATTCTCAAATGTCATATTTGCAGCACATGCAAATAGTTCCCACTTTGAGTGAGCTGGAAACTAACAAATTAAGTCTCTGCCTGCCTTTGACTAACAAGAGAGCATCTCCACACTGTGCTCTGACTAATAGGCAAGAGTGGGGAACAGTCCTGGAGGCAGTGGTTTGTTCTGATTCACTTCCATTTCATTAAGTCCCGGAGAAGGCATTCGGTGTCAGATCATGTCATTAAGGGTGTACTTTCAGAGGTAACCACGATGTTTTCATCGAGCCAAAGGATAATATCACAAGGGATACTTGTGGGGTGTCCAGGCAATCTCTCCAACCCATTTTCATGGGAAAGCAGAATGACTAGAATGCATGTGTTCATTCATTCATTCATTCATTCATTCATTCGACAAATACTGACTGAGCAAGCGCCAGGCCCTGACCTTGATGTTGCAGATATAACAATCAGCAAGACAAACACATTGCCAGACCGCCTCCCCCGACACATGAGCTGACATTGTCCAGCTCTATGAAACTTGAGCAAAAACGAACATAAAGGCCACAGTAAGAACTGTGTTAATGATTAGCGAAGTAGGGAGTCAGTGTCTGCCTCACAGAAACCAGAATGTTAGCGCTGAGAGAAAAAAAGTAGGACATCTTTGTTACCAAGAGTGATGAAATAGGATCAAAAAGGTTAAAGATCTCACATGGCTATTTTAGTGGTGAAGTCAAGACTAGAAATGAGACTTTCCACTCTTCCTCTGTGGTTTTTACACCACCCGTGGGGCCTCCTTCTCCCGCCCCCCCGCCCCCCACTGTCCATATTTACTTCAGAGAAAGAGAAAGTCTAATTTTTGAATGATGGCTACATAGATTGCATCACGATTTAGTTAATGATAAAAGCAAGACTGCAATACTTCCATGCTTTAAATAACGAATTAGGCTTATCACTGATGATATCTTTAATTATGGCGAGGCAGAACTGGAGATGGTCTAATGGGAAATACAGATGACTTGTTAAAATTATTAACAGAGTTAATGTGCTTACATTTGTTTATGTGTACCAGAATCAGCTCAGATATTTGACTGCAATGACAATATGTGTAAAGATCAATTAAAAGTCATAGAGATGAGATATTGGATTTCCAGCCCTTAATAGGATTTCATCTGCACTTGCTATATTATGTTACACAATTATAATTGAGCTTCCATCAAACCACAGAATCTGTCACCTCACCAATTTGTTTTCCAAGCCCTAATGAAACTTATTTCCTGTTGAGAACGCTTTTAAAAGCAGAACCCTGAGGAAGAAAGGTGGTGCGGGGGTGATAGGCTCCTACTTACTTAGCAAACCCAGGTAAAAAAAAAAAAACAAAAACAAAACGTGGACACAAGTAGAGTGAATCTGACAGCATTAGGAAGGTCCTGAGCAGCCATTTGTTCACCTTATAGAGCACGCAGTGCCCTGGAAAGGAACTGGGAACAACACAGATAACTCCCGCTCACCTGGAGCCCTGACATCAGATTGACTCCCTGCATCGTTCTTTTTAGGTAGTCAAGCTAGAGGCAGAGTCGACGCAGTATTTTCCTCTGGATCTCCCTTAATTTTTTTCCCCCAAATTGAAATCATGTGTTGAATTATAAAACAAACTTCTCTGGAAAAGAACTTGGTGAGGTAGCTTTCACTTGATAAAATGTGAATTCTCTTTCCAATTTTGTTTAGAGAAGCAAAGACAATATCTAGAGGCCATAGTGTAATAAAGCTGTAAGATGGCAAATGTCTGGCATGACAGAACAACGATACTCTTTGGAGAGACTCTCGGCTCCTACAGTAATAATCTTGTGCTCCTCACCCTGGCTTGTGATGGTACAGATGCAAATGAGAGATGGACGGCTTCCTGGCAGTGGAGGGGAGTGCAATTCCTTAGAATTACTTATTTACAGACTGTAATAAGAAACACTAGACGTCACGCGACGTGGCCCTCACTAGGAACCCCCTGCCTGGCAGATGTGTGACAGATCCGCTTGACCATATCCGGGAGCGAGGAGTTCACCTCTGAAACAATTGCCTGACAACTGCCAGGGAGCTCTTCCTCGCTGATATCTGCCTCCTTGAAATTGTCATCCCAGCCCCGGAAGCACCGCAGCTCAGCCCAGGAAGGACTTGCTCTGCACCCACGGGTGACTGACCGATGCATCAGACAGCTGGAGCTTCAGCGCCCCCCACCCCAACTCCTCTTCCTCACCCCTGGGTTCGCAGTGGGGAATCTCTGGGCTGAGAAATACTCGCAGTTCACAGGTCTATGAAGCGATGGGTAAGTTCACAGAACAGCTGTCTGGAGCTTGTCTTGTCATGCCAACATAATATTTTAATAGATGCCCTCTTAGCTGATCACTTTTACAGGAGACAATAAATTTAATCAAAACATTCTTAAAGCAATTCGATACTAAATATTTGAGAATACCTCACATGTCTCCTCTTCAGTCTACGTCTCCTGACTGAACATGCTCAATTCTTCAAAAGAGTTTATTCTCGGTTCTCTAGGAGAGTGTTTCCTGGGGGTACCTAGTTACCCCTCATATACACCTAGTGGTCAAGTCCTGCTGATTGTACCTCCTATATATCTCCTTACCCCCTAGTCCCTCCCCTGGCTACCTCCTCCCCCAGCAGCCTCCTCACGTGTCTCTCTCCCTCTTTCTCTCTCTCTGCCTCCCTCCCTCCTTGCTCCCTTCTTGCTGGGGCTTTAGAACACGGCCAGTGACGCTTCCAAAATATTACTCTCACCATGCTGCAG
The DNA here is from genome assembly GCF_023065955.2 of Ursus arctos. NCBI lineage: Eukaryota > Metazoa > Chordata > Mammalia > Carnivora > Ursidae > Ursus > Ursus arctos. The sequence continues at coordinate 16,380,941 of NW_026622886.1, read as the reverse complement.
CCTGCTGGAAACCCTCAACAGCTCCCCATGGCTCTAAGCATGAGGTTCAAACCCTTTGGTTTCTCTAACATAAACTCTTCACAATCTGATTTCTTCTTGATTTCTCTCTTCTCATCTCTCTCCAATCTGCCCCCCTGGAAACATTAGCCCCAGGCATAGAAAACTTCTTTCAGTGTCAACAACAAGCTACACTCAATCTCACCTGCAGGCCTTTGCTCTTGCATTTTCTGTGCCCGAAACACCCTCTGCTAGGTCTTTACCAACAAGCCCATCACCTGGCCAATGCATGCTTCCAGTCTTGGCTTCACTGGCACTTCCTCAAGGACATCTTCTCTGATGCTTAGGATGCCCAGCCATCCACTCCCACAGCTCTTCACAATTCCCCAGGCCTCGTGTTCATCGCACAACTTATTATGTTGCTTTTCTTCCTCACTGAAACATTAGTTCTCTCTGAGGGCGAAGCTCATACCGTCTCGTTTACTATTGAACTCTCAGAGCTTAGTGTGGTGCCTGGAAAATAGCACATGCCTCATAAATGTTTTTGAAGGAAGAAGGGAGAAAAGGAAGGGAGGAGAGGAGGGGGAAATGGCACATGCCATTTAAAATACATCATCCAGAGCTAAGCTCCATATTCTAGAGGGGACCTGCCAAGGCAAGTGAGAAAGGGAGGCCAGGCAGTTCTCTCTGTGGGTCTGACGGTGCCATTCATAGAAGACACAAAGTCCTAAGGAAGCTTTGGTTATTCATTTGACTAATACTTATTAGGCATTATATTATAAAAAATATTTCATATCATAAATACAGTTTATAATTGTGATTTAGAGCCCATTTCAGAACCAGAATGTCTAGTTCTAATCAGAGTTCCAGTACTTACTATGTGACATTGAGCATGTTACCGAACCTTCCTGGGCCTCGCTTTTCTCACCTGTAAAATGGCGATAACAACAAGGCTTCCCAGTATCTGTGATGACTACACTGATGCACATATGTCAAGCTCGCACTCGGAGTCACGCCTGGCCCATAAGTGCTCTACAGGAGCGTGTTTGGAATGCTAGAGATCACCTCACCCAGTGCTGAGCCGGTAAGAGTCTCAACAAACAATACGTGTTTTCTTTCGAGAAGCAGTATCACCACCCTAGAACAGCAAATACAGCACCTGGAAAATGTCTGTTCTCCGTAAAGTCTGTCTACCATTATTATTTTATTTATGTGTTATGTTTACATATTTCTTTCTATTTGCATATACTTATAATTTATATTATAAATTTAACGTTATTTTATATTTATATATTTACTTATTAAATATAAAACATAAATTGAACCATGATTACTGTCTCACTTATGCCTCAGAACAATTGTCTATGACAGAATCAGCAAGAATTCATCTTTCTCATTTTATGAATGAAGAAACCTAGACTCAAGCTTGAGTGGCCCAAGGCTGTAGCACCAATAATTGGTTCCAGATTTCATGCTCTGCTCCTTCCACTTGAAGTCATGACACCCCCAAGACCCAGGACTCAGGTGGGTGCGAAAACCTCTCCCTGAATTCTCACAACCACCCGGAGAGATGGCGGGGCGAGCACCATTTCACAGGTGCGGCAATTAAGGCACAGCCGCTCATGACCTTGCCCGAGGCTTGCCCGCGGGCCAACTGCGGAGCTCGATCTCTCAGTCCTGAAGGCACTGGCCGCCCCCAGCTCGGGCCCAGCACCCCTTTCATAGGAACACAGGTTGCTCCCCAACTCAGAGGCTCCTGTTCAGGTCCAGAGTGCAATTCAGGAGCCCAATTTCACAGAGCCCCTCGGCAGCCTTCAGCCAGTGATTAGGAATCGTGGAGCACAGGCTTCTGTGGTGGGCCTGCTCCCGTGGAGCCTCGAGTGTCCGAAGGACAGAGGACAGGGGGCAAGGGCGACTCTGAAGACACACTCTGTCTTCCTCACCATTTTGCCCACAGCGGACTCTGGCCACTTCCTATACATTTATTGAACTACAATTCTTTAAAGTTGGCTTGTTGGCAAGAATTCAAGTGCGATCTATTGAATTCCTGCAGAGCTCAACCCCCCTGATGTGTGCTGTTTATTTAGGTTCACCTTATCCTTCTCTCTCTTTTAATTTTTAGCCGAAGCGTTGTCAGAAAAGAAACATAACTGATAATACTGAGGGTTCTAGTTGTCTTAAAATGTTCCCTCAAGGCCTGGATATAGGTATGCGCTCAGTGGCTGCTGAAAATATGGTACTATGCCCAATTTGTGGAGTGTGGGGGGTAAATCCCGGTCACTGTGTTTCTATGGTGAACTTAAAATGCTGGAGTGGTATGGAATACACTGTCATGGAAATTGCTCTCTGGCCTCCGATGACTTGGATGGAATCAGGACGAAGACTGTGAGATTTAACAACAGCATGGTTACAACTGTAGTTTAAACCCATAAACCACAAATGCATGTCCGACCGGAAATAAAAAGGATCTGAGCGTTACATCCTCCTAAGCGGATTCTTCCATAGAGTAATGTTGGAGAAGAGTCTAGCCCCGAGTGCTTAACTTTGCAATTCAAAAGAGTTGTGACTTAGCTTCCCTTATATAACATGGGCAGCTTTTCATTATGTTTATTTGATGCAGTGTTATTGAGGCAATATTTCATATGAATAATTCATTTCTACTCCAACTTTATCTAACAAAGTCAAAAGCAGAATCCTAAATTTCAAAACAGATCAAAGAGTTCCTTAAATAAATTGGAAATGCCTTGAGTTGCCTGCCTTCTGAATCTCCCTGTCTTGTCTATGCATTAAGCAAGCACTTACTATGGGCGGTTGGATACTGAAGTTATTAAATGTTCACAGATCTCCCTGCATTTTCTCCAGCGAGGATGAATTTTAGTGCCCCAGTTTTGCACTGTTTCCTCTTGTTCTTATCCAGAAATTGAGTTCTATGAGAGCGAATTACATTCAAGTAATTTTTTACATATTTTTAACTTTGGTTGTGTTTGCCTGACTTTCCGGGGCCACCTCGGCCCTGATTGCCTTCTGTTCCGCTGGGCAGTCTGATGAACACAGCGGGCAGGCTGTGGTGAATAAAATAGAGCAATTACATTTGGATGCTCAAGACCGCCAGCTGCCTGGGGAGGACTCACCACAGCCTCCCCATTGTGGTTATCCTCCTTTCAGATCTTACCAAGTCATGCAAGAAAGTCGCCTTTCAAAATGACTGACATCCAAAGAATTGCCCTGGCTTTATCCAGCCACGGGAGCTGCAAACAAGAGTGGAGCAGTCAGAAAGAAAAATTAAACGTGGAAGAAAAAAAAAGTATTCAAAATCACTGAATCATACCTAAGCACACTTAAAAAAAAAAAAGTGTTAGGTCAATAGGAGAAAAATAAAAATAACTGAAAGATCTCTTAAAACCATCAAAAAGGTTCGCTTCATAGACGACTATGTTCGAAAGGGCTTCAGAAGCAGTAATTTAGCCATCTTACTACCTCCAAAAGACTGGAGCAGGTGGGCATTTGGGGAAGAGTGTGGGAGAGACAAAGGAATACAACCAACACAGGAGTCAGAAGAATCTTCAAATCCTAGCTCAGCCCCTTCCTGTTCATGGGCCTTAGGCAACTTGTTATACATTTCCAGATCTCTGTGATAAAGAAATAATGCTACCTCTTTATGAGATGTTGCTGGAAAACTTTAAAGACATTTATGTTTGTAAAGTGTCTGATACAAAGTAGGAAGTGGTAACTCCCATTAAGAATTTACTCTTCAGATTTATAAAAGATATTCTCCCCGGACTGTTAGCTGATCAGTACTACATGTTGAAGATGAAGGGAAATATCTGCTCCGGACATGGTCCTTTGGTCAGGTGATCTCTGGAGTAGACCTTGATTAGGCACTCACCCCCGCCTCCTATCGGCGGAGCCTGCTTCCATGATGGAGGCTTCAAATGCCTTCTCCCCGTTTCCCATCATCCTTTGGGGCCAAGCGTCCCTGAAAATGGCGGGGCCCTTCTTGGAAGGAGCTTTCACTCTGATAAAAGACAAAGAACATGAGAAAACCCCTTTTTCACTCTCTAACCCTTCTGCATGTAAGAATATCCTTCAAGCTGCTGCAGGCATCTTAAATCTTGAGGAAACTGCTAAAACAAGATTCTGGTCTTGCTCACTAGCATTACAGAGCTACTGAACTAAGCCAGAATGACCTAGCACCATGCTCCTTGTCATGTGAGATAGTGAAGTGCTTTTAGCATTTAAGCTCCTCTCATTATTTATAACTGAACGATACCCCTCTTGTTTTCTTGTCTTCCCCCAGGGCACAGAGAGACTCTCCATTTTGTCCTTGAGCAGTTGAGCAGGAATATGGAAGTGTTATTCAACATAGGTTCATCGTTATGAATAACACTAATCAATTTTCAGAGAGGGTGAGTAACTCACCCAATGTCACACAGCCAAGAACAGCAACAAAAAATTGAACCCAGGTGTGCCTGCTTCAAAGGCCAGTCTTTTCCAAACACTACTGTTGCTACACATGTATTTGTTAGCCATTCCAATAAGAAATATTTTAAGTAGGCAAAGTTCCTTTTTCTTTTCTCTCTCTCCTTTCAGTTTATATTCTGAGCTGCATAATCTCGCAACTCCCAAACTTTGATGTCCCTAAGCAAACGCAAACTCATGTTCTGAAACTTCCCTTTTTCCTCCTTCCTATCAAAATTTGCCTGTTCTGGGTTCCATTCTCTCGGGAGGCCAATATGCTTTATAAAGTTAAAGCTAGATTATCAGTTAAGCAATCTTCTTTTCATAGGAACCTGGGTTGGCGAATGCCTTCAATGGATGTTTTCAATGCTCTAGTAGATCCAAAGCTTATCCTTTCATGTCGCAGGGTCAGAGAGCTTCCTCATGCACAATAAAAGTTATTGGGGGGAGGGAGGCGGGAGGGGGTGCATGCCTGGGTGGCTCAATAGGTTAAGTGTCCAACTCTTGATATCAGCTCAGGTCATGATCTCAGGGTCATGGGATCAAGCCCTGAGGCGGGCTCCATGCTGGGTGTGGAGCCTGCTTAACGTTCTCTGTCTCTCTCTCCCTCTCCCTCTCCCCCTCCCCCTCCTTCCCCTGCTCTCTCTCTCTCTCTCAAAACAACAGCAGCAACAACGACAAAGTTAACTGGGGTATGGAGCATGATTAGAATTCATTTATTCCTTACACAAGTATTTATTAAGCACCTTACTTACCATGTGAACAGTATTCCAGGTGCTAGGGATATATTACTAAACAAAACAAACAAATTCCCTCCCTTTATGAAATTTAAATTCTAGTTGGGGAGAGGTCATTAAAAAATATGTACTATTTAAGTGGTGAAAAATGCTATAAAGAAAAATAAAAAAAAATAAAGTAGACTAACAAGGAGATTGGTGGGGTAGACTGTCAATGAGTGATCAGGACATGCTACATAAAGGAAAGGATGTGAATGTTAACAGAATGACAATATAGAGGTTGTAAAATGGGAGAGAAAAGATGGAGGAAACCATAAGAAAGCTATTACCTCTTCCTACAAAATGGAAAATCAAGAAATACTGCTAAAACTTGATTGAACAAAGAAGAGGAAATTAACTATGTTATTGAAAGTTACAGAGATGATCAGTAGAAACACTAAAAGTCCTGGAGGAGAAAAGGTGGGAGAAGGAACAGTGCAAGTGAGCTAATTCCTCATTTTTTATTTCCAGGAGTCAATAGAAACCGCTTAATTGGGGAAATAGGTTTTATCTCACATGCTAACTTTCACTGATCAGTGGGCTGCCTGGGGCTCTCCTGAGTAGAACTCCACACATAAGATCCAGCTCTTTGAGAAAGTGTGCTGTGATCGATTAATTAGTGCCGTCTGCCATGGGTACAGAAAGGATCGATGACCAGCACATAGGCCACTTGGAGCCACACTGGGTCACCTGGCAGTGAGATGGCCGAGGGGAAGGAGAAAGCGACAGCAGCTGTGAGAACAGGTTATATCAGAGTAGGAGAGAGAAACTTGATGGTGGGGGGCTAGAGATATGATGGATTCCTATGTCATACTTCCAGTATGGACTGACAACATTCTGAAACGTACAAAGGAGACAATCTATAGAGAAGACTGACAAAAAGAATTAACTTTCCAGCTCTAATGTAAGAGTTGGGTATGCTAGATTTCAAATCCTGCCTTCCCCAATCCTTCAAAAAGAATTTAAGCCACGGAGTTTCTAAGACGTGTGCCTTCCTTGGCTGGATTGTATCCAGTGACTCATTTAAAGTCAATGAAATGTATTTTGGGTATTGGAAATCTTCAGTGGAGAAAACTTACCGTTGGTCCAATAAAGCCCTCCCTGCTGTACCAATTACCTAAACAGAGGAAGCTGAGATACCAGGGTCCCAGCTGTACCATCACGCCAAATCCTGGGAACACAAACAAAGCTTGAAATCTTGTCTCTAATTAAATCATGTGGAGTCTGGTGACTTTGCTAGCCTCCTGCTCAGAGAAAACCATGTGAAACTCTGAGCAGGCTCCCCTGGTGGCTAATGTCTCTAATAAAGACATAACCCCCAGCCTGTGTCTGTGCTCCCCAGGACTAGCACCAAATGAAGAGGATGGGGACAGTTGTGGTTATCAGAAGGGCACAGTTAGAGAGCTGCCCACTCACCAAATGGAGGCACAGTGAAGCTCCTTGTTCCTTTGACACTCCAAGTCCTTCTCCACCTTTGTGAGAAGCAGCCCCCAGTGAGGGGACTATTGCAAAGAACCCTACACTAGAGTTCTCATTCACACCCCAGCTCTGATACCTTTATTAACTCATTTAACCAATATTCTGTTCAACTCTGTGCAGAATTATAGATGACCCAGTCACTCCCACTCCACTTCCCCAGCTTCTGCCAGGATGGATAGCAGGGCATCTCACTCTACACGGTTAATTTCAGCAAGCCTGAATTGCTTCATGTGCGAGCAGACAGGCTGCCCTGTCCCATTGAGGGTCCCATTGCCCATGTGGGGTGATTAGAGGAGCCCTATCCCCAAGCACTTCTCCCACTTGGTCCAGGAACCCTAAAAATGGACACTCATCTCTTTAGATTCCTTACTAAATGTTCCTATAGAAATGGCTTGACACAGTTATCAGCCATTAACACCTTAGCATGACACGTTTCCAGATGACAGTCTACTGTGTGCCGTGGGTTATGCTAGGTGCCTTATATAGAGTTTATCTATAATCCTGAAAACATTCCAGCAGGGTCTAACCATCCAACACACACACACACACACACACACACACACTTGTTTTTTTGAGATTGAGAGAGAGACAGAGACAGAGACTGGGGAGAGGAGCAGAGGGAGAGGGAGAGAGAGAATCCTAAGCAGGCTCCGTGCTGAGCACAGAGCTTGACATAGGGCTCAATCTCACGACTCTGAGATCATGACCTGAGCTAAAATCAAGAGACAGATGCTTAACCAACGGAGCTACCCAGGTGCCCCAACACACACACCTTTTGAGAACCTATTATGCACAGGGCATTGTACTCAGGTGGAGGATGGTTTTGCATGTGATAGATAAAGGTAAATCATATATGGCCCTGAGAACCACTTAGTAGGAGTGATAAATATGTACATAAACAAATATAATACAGTGTACAGTGAATTTATTGCCATGACAAAGGTACAAAGTATTATGTTTGGAATTTAGATGTGCTAAAGACCAGGCTAGCACCTAGTCATTCATTCAACACATACTTATTGAGCACAAATAGACCCATTCATATGAGAGACCACGCAAAATCAAAGATTTTAATGTAAGAACAAAAAGAGTATGTATAGGATATGTATACAAGTTAGGGTTAAAGAAAAAGGATATGAAGAGAACCATAAGAAATTCCATTTAGGATGGGATGCATGAAAGTGGGAAATGGAATATAAAATTAGAAAGATTAAGAGGGGTCAGTCAGATCATGGAAGATTTTATATATCATGCTAGAGAGTTTAGACCTTATTCTACAGTCAGTAGGGAACTGGAAATTAATATAATCAAGAATCTGCTTTGTAAAGATTAACCTGGCAACAATGTGTGGAAGCATTTAAACTAAAGACAAATAAGGCAGAGGCAGTGAGGAAATTACCAAATGCTCTAAGTAAAAAGGAGTAAGGGCATGAGCTGGAACATTTGACAGTAGAAACAGAGAGGCGGACAACTGCTGGCATTATTGGTTCTGAAACGGGTAACATGAGCTCCTTAATCCCAAGTCCTGAGTCATATTCCTACCAAGTAGACTGCACAGCTCTTAGCACAGAGTAGGCACAGGATAAATGCCAGAGGTGGATAAGTGGATGGGTAGAGGAGAGGGAGGAATTAAAGATGGCTGATGTTTGGACCTACATGTCTCGCAACCTCTTTGGAACAGGTTTGGGAAAATGAACTATGACGAATCCCTGTGTGACTAAGAGAGATGGGGGATTAGAAACTATCTGGATCATGGGACCTGGGGACAGTATGAGGGGCCTGGGAGTTTGGCAGGAGAAGGGCAGATGCCAGGAAAGGAGAACAGCAAGGGGCTGATTCTAGGCTGCCTCTGGGATAGGCCATGCAGATGTGACACCCTACGGTTTTGGAGGGTGGCTGATTCCTTCAAAGACCATTAAGTGAAAAGGACGTTGATAAACATTGCATCAGAACAAGTCCTACAATGAGACACTGGTTACAAAGACAATCATAGAGAATTCCAACAGACCTGTACAGGAATTCTCATTTTGCCACTTACTCAACCGGGTCACCTTATTAGAGATTTCTAGGTCTTGATTTTTTTTCATTGATAAATAGAGATAATCTTACCAAATATGGTTATCCAGAGGACGGAAGAAATGGCAGCTGTGCACCAAAACTCTCACTTCCCAAAAACTTGCATAGTATGAGTTGTTACTGAGAGAAAACTGCCCAGCTAGGCACTGCATTTCCTAGACCTCTTGTGGCAAGTATTCCATGTTTTGGACAATAGAACGTGAGCAGGAATGACACATACCTCTTATGGCCAGGATATTTTAAGGGGCAAGTAAACCTTCTCTACTTGCTTTTCCCCAACCACCTACTGGATACAGAGGATCTTGCAGTCCTAGAGAATGTGGATCAGCACCACGGACAAGGCCTTGGTGGCAAACCATTCTGGGGAGGAAAGCTGCCCTGGGACCAGAGCTCTGGCGTTGGAGGGCTGTGTGGACAAGAAATAAGCCTCTTTGGTGTTGAACCCCTGAAAGTTTGTGATTTATTTCTTATGGTAGGAGGCCTCATGCCCACAAATGCAGCAAGGATTACAAGATAAATAACAGGAAAAGCATGTAGCCCTCTATCTACTCATGGTAAGTACTCAATAAATGGTAGCCAGGAAAAAAAGAAGAGAAAGAAGAAGGAGAAGAAGGAGGAGGAGGAAGAGGAGGGGAAGAAGAGGAGAATGAGGAGAATAGAACTTGTGATGATGAGCAGAGTGAGTGGCTCACCCTGAGAGAGAAGCTCTAGGGAGCGCTGAGATCTGTAGGGTCTTGCTGTTCCTTGTCTGTTTATTTGGGGCCTGAAGTTCAGCTCTTAACCTAGTAGAAGCAAAGATACCTTTCAGGATCTAAAGAGAGGAACACTTTCATAGGAATGAATGAATGAATGAATGAATGAATGAATGAATGAATGAGAGTTCATGGGCCTCCGGAACCCTATATTTGTACAACCCCCCCACAGACACACATGGGCTCCCCCCTAATCTCCATTCCCACATACAGATGCTCACCCATCTCCCCACCCTCAATCGATGTTAAGAACGCTTTGCTTGGAATTTGGAACTGCTGACAACCTCCTATCTCCTGGCTCTAGGGCCCATTTGCCAGGCCTCTTTTCTGTGATAGGCAGAATGATGGCTTCTTGAAAGATGTCCACAACCCAATCCCCCAAACTTGTGAATACATTGCCTTGCCTGGCAAAAGGGATTCTGCTGATAGATTAAGTTAAGGATCTTGAAATGTAAATATTATCCTAGATTATCCAGGTGAGGCCAATGTAATCACAAGGATACCTATAAGTGAAAGAGGAAAGCAAGAAGTTCAGAGCAACAGAGAAGATGTAACAGGGGAAGCAAGGTCAGAGAATCAGAAAGAGATCTGAAGATGCTATGATGCTCGCTTTGAGGATGGAGGAAGAAGCCAGTAGCCAAGGAACAGAGGTGCTCTATAGAAGCTGGGAAAGGCAAGGAAACAGATTCTCCCCTGGAGCCTCCAGAAGGAACCAGCCTGCCATCAGCTTGACTTCAGTCCCACGAAACAGACCTGAGACTTCTGACCTCCAGAAACAGAAGAGAATATCTGTGATTTGAGGCCACTGTATTTGTAATGATTAGTCACAGCAGCCATAGGAAACTAATACACCTCCAAGGAACCAGCCCCAGGGCCTGACTGCTGGGCTCCTCCCCACCTTGGTTTGCTACACTGGTCACATAGAGATAAGAAGCCACTCTGGGTTTTCAAGCCCTAGTCCCTAGAGAAGAGGAGCAAGTCCCAATACTGATGTGCAGAGCCTCTTCACAGTGCAGCTGTCCAACTCTGTGATCCAGCCATTATCCATCATGGGCCAAACCAACCTTGACGGCACTCTAGATAACACCAGCTCTATTAACTGGGAAATAACTTCTCAGCAACCTAAAGGATTTCAGTCATCAGATTACTAATCCATTACTGGGAAGACTTGACATTTTTTCTTAAGTTCTTCACTGGGTAGCCAATTAAGCAGAGGACATCTTAAGATAATAATGTTTCTACTGAAACTTCTACATCCTCTAGATTTGTTTAATGTGTTAGACAACATAATGAATGAGTTTCCAAATTCACTTCAAGTGTTAACAGATGATAATGAGCACATAATGGCACCTAGACCCACATAACACCTCCCAAAGTGGAATAAGGCTCTCCCCATCCCCCTTCCACTGCTGACACAGGGGTGGCAAGGTAGGGGGTTGTCACAAGCTGAATTTCATCACCCCTAACATTCATTTGTTGAAGTCCTAACCTCTAGTACCTCAGAATGTGATGGTATTTGGGGATAGGTCCTTTAAAGAGATAATTAAGTTAAAATTAGGTCATTAGGGTAAGTCTTAATCCAATAGACTGGTGTCCTTTTAAGAAGAGGAAATTAGGACACAGACATGCACAGAGGGAAGACCATCTGAAGACACAGGCAGAAGATGGCCATCCACAAGCAAAGGAGAGAGACCTCAGAAGAAACCAAAGCTGCCAACCCCTTGATATCGGATTTCCAGCCTCCAGAACTATGAAAGAGTAAAGTTCTGTTGTTTAAGGCACCCAATCCATGGTAGTTTGCCACGGCAGTCCTAGCAAATTAATTCAGGGCGTTATCTTTATTGGCACCCTAGAAATTGCACTAACGACCTCTCTACTAGGCAAAAAGTCAGAAATAATGTACTATGATCTTGTTTCCAATATATTCAACTCTTTTATAAAAGCAGCAAATTGGTATCTTATATTCTGTTCATTGCACCGATTAGGTGAAAAGGACTAACATTCTTCAAGTCCCCGCCATACACCAGGCACTGGAACAGCCCCTTTACATCTGTTATTTCATTTAATCCTCACGAGAGGCATTGTTGTTCCTTAAAAAACAAACAAACAAAAACACAAATGAGGAAACCAAGCCTCAAAGCAGTTAATTAACCTGCCCGAGGCCACATGGATGCTTTGTGAAATTAACATCTAGATCTACGTGGCTCTCGAGCTCCTACGTTTTCCCAAAATTTTGCACAACGTTTTCCACACAGCTGCATGTTATCTTTGTACTGACAGTGGTGAAGGCTCCCAAGGAGGTATGAAGATTAATAGAGGCCCTCTTCCATCTCCTTTGAGCCCAAGAGCTATTTCTGGGGAGCGGGTACAGAGTAGTAAGAGGATGAGAAAAGAAAAGCATCCTTTTTTATGTGTACATAGGAAACAAAAATCTGGCTGCCTATGGAGAGGGTATGCGCATCATTTCCCCTCCCTTGGTAACGCTGCTGATGCCGTGGCTGCTCCGGGAGTGTGATAAACAAGTTGTAATATATTAGCGCGAACAGTTGCAGCACGCTCCTATAGCTGGCAGAATTCCTGAGAAATGGTTTTTATGGCACCGATCTCCTTGGAGACCTTAAATAACAGCCTAAAATGTATGGTACAGAGATCACAGGGTTTATTACTTTAGTTTCAGCCTGGTGTTCTGCAATTTATAGTTTTCCTGATAAATTGGGATCCATTCAGCTGGTACATATTATGTGGGATGGTGGAATTGTCTCTTCAGCATTGAAGGATTAGAAATGGGCAGATGCCTTGATAGGGTAATAACGGTGCCAGCCCAAGCTGTGCATGTCAGACAGGACCCGGGCTGTGCATCTGGGTTCATTTTAAAGAGGAATGGGCTCCCACAGGAGGACGGCACCCTTCCTCCATGTCCCAATACCTTCTAATCCCAGAGGAGTCAGGCACTGAGTTAGCAGTCTCATGCTTTCCCTAGAAACTGGCTAAAGGCAAACAAACTCAACATCTCATATCCCCTTTTTTGGAGGGGTGGAGGGTTCTCTGCTAAAAGGTGAGAATTAAAATTGCACTTCACAATCTAGCAATAGAGGGATGGCTTTCTGTACAGGACCTAGGAATGCAGTTCCCTATTTTTCATGGATTAAAGTTAAAATAAAATCTGCTGTCTACACATAATTAATTTGATGTTGTTAGAAATCAGATTTTTACAGGCCATGAGCAAAGAACACTTGAGAGAGAGCTTTGAGTTAGTGTTTCTGATTCTCAGCCAGTTGATTAGTCTCTTGGCTTAAAAAAATTTTTTTTAGAAAGGGAAGGGACATCAATTGAACTTTGTTGTTGTTGTTGTTCCAGTTTTTTTTTTTTTTAATCAAGCTATATGCAGGAACAGTAACTTTCTTTCAGCTGAAAGTCTAGTATAGATTTTAGCATTTGGACATTGGAGCCCTTTCAGGTCCCATCTGGCTGTTAATCTGCAAAGGATGAAAGATTTACACAAAGGGCCTCAACTCTGAAGTGTCATTAAGGTCTACTGGGTCAACAATTCCTGAAAATGAATTTGAACAACAAAACTCAATAATTCTATAGTCATTGTTAGCCTGTTTCTGTGGAGGGGAAAAAAGGTGGGGGCAGGAGGGAAGAAAAGAAATGTGCTTGGGAATGAGAGATTGGAAAAAATGGTTAGAAGAGAAAAAGCACCCCTGCCATGAATTCTAGATTTTCCTTTCAGCTCAATGTCCAGTTTTCTGCAGTTAAGAAATGTTTTCCACTGCGTGAATGCACTTTGCAGCTTGGTCTGGGTACCCAGCTTTCTTCCTCATGGGGCGGGTCTTGGGATAAGTTAACACCCTTTCATGATGTCATTGGAACTTCTGGGCAAAAGGTGGGGCAAAGGCTTAAGTGGACATCCCGTGTTGAGAGTTACAGCACCCCACGCCTCATGGCATCACCTGCTGCTGCATACATGTTCAGAGCCGGTTCTGTTCAAGGCCCATGCCTGGTCAGGTACAAGGTCATGAGCATCCTCATGGGACCTTTATCAAGGACAAAGTTAACAATTTCTGATAAATCGAAAGACAACCTGGGTGCTTACTGCTTTATAATCCATAGCAAGATTCTTGATTGTCCTGTCTCCCGGAAAAGATGCATTCTGGAAATTATTCCTCTGAATGCAAAAGTCCCATGTGCAGTGGCCATTCAAATAGAGAGATGAGAAGATAGGGGCAGAAGGATGCAGTGATTGGCCCAAAGAGGCTGTCCTAAGTGCCAGGCAGGAAGCAATTCTCTTGGATCCTCTCATTCCCACAACATCACAGTCAAGAATTGCTATGGTTATTCCCATTTTACCCGTGAGAAAGCTGACACTTAGACAAAGTGATTCATTCCAAGAGCCAACAGCACTAAGTGATGGAAGCGAGGTTTAAAATCAGGAAATCTGCCTCCACTGTGCACATTTTACGTAGTAGAGTATGCCCTTTGGTGGAGAAAACTGAGCTTATAAAGCTTACCGAACAACCTAAGACCCAACTTTGGGAGCATAATTCATTCATCACTAGGGAGTGCCTATAGCATAATAAAGACCCATGCAGACAGCAACACCTACCAATGTATTTACACACAAGAAAAGACCCATTCAAGCTCAAGCATCTTACAGCTGACAGCTAGATGATTTATAATGGCCATTTAACTTTGCTGTGGACTCATCAAAAGTGGAGCCACTTCTATAAAACAGCCTCCTCTGTGATATTTTTAATAACTTTCCCACCCCTTTTTGGCCCCCGTTCCTAGGTATCCCTCAATAGCTAATCCTTTCCTCTAGTCACTGGTTCCTCTCACCCTGAACACTTCCAATTACTGAGTTGTTAACTGGAATAAAACAACCTCACAGACCCTCTAGAGTAAGCCCAGAGAAGTGGCAATCATTGCTGCAAGCAAGAGATGGCCTCAGCTTAAAAGAAAACAAATCCAATACACACAGGCCTGATTGCTTCTCAGAGGTGGGCCGGTCATCTGTTGGAGCAAATCTATTTCTTTCTTTCTTTCTTTCTTTCTTTCTTTCTTTCTTTCTTTCTTTCTTTCTTTCTTTCTTCTTTCTTTCTTTCTTTCTTTCTTTCTTTCTTTCTTTCCTTCTCTCTCTCTCTCTCTCTCTCTCTCTCTCTCTTTCCCTCTCTCCGTAGATATAGATGAGCACAGCCAGGAAAACCATTAAAATTACAATCAACTACTTGAAGGAAAAGGGGTCTTTTGAGGTCTCACGGTGATATAAAGTAACCACGTCCTGAAGAAGGAATAGTTAGGGACCTTCTGTGACAGGAGGAGAGAAGATGTGACCCATGTTCATTAGCAGCCGTGTCTGGTCTTCCAATCCAAAGCCACACTTCCCCATCAATGGGGAAATGGGGGAGAAAGATTACATACACATCAAAGCCTTTGTAGTTGATATCTTGCTCAGAGCCAAGGCCCTCCCATGCCCATCTTCCTGGTGAGGAATTAGTGTCTCTGTCCAGGGGTAGGAAGAGTAGTTTGAAAGGCCAGTTATCTCCTCTTCATGTTGGAAGAGAAGGCCAGAGGCCCATCACCAAGAAAGCCCCTTCATTCTGACATTCTTCCATCAGCTTCTCCCACACTCTCTTGGGCTTTCTGTGGAGGGACAGTATGAGATGGTCTTCCCACAGCCTCTGGAGATGACTCTGATATGGATTTAGATAATATATTCACTCCTTTAGCAAAGATCATAGGGAGCAATTATCATGTAAGAGAAAATGTTAGTAAGGATCAAAACCACCAAATATACAGTTCTCACCATGGCAAGAGGCTCACAGACTGGTTGGGGAGAGGGACATAAACAGAATATTGTATGAAAATACATGAAGTACATGGGTTTCATGGGCACAGACAGGGTGGAGCAGCAAATCAGAGCAGGGCTAAGAAGAAGCACCTGGAGGTGAGGATTAAGTTGAGTCTTAAAAGACAAATATTCATTTGGAAAAGAGAAAAGGAGACCATGGACAGATGGCCCAATAATTATTCTTAACTTAGAAATAACATAATTCTGTTATGGGCTGAACTGTATCTCCCCCAAATTCATATATCGAAGTTCTAAACCTGGTACCTCAGAATGTGACTGTATTTGGAGACAGGGCCTTTAAAAGGCTTATTAAGGTAAAATGTGATCATGTGGGTGGGCCCTAATCCAATATGACTGGTGTCCTTAAAAGAAAAGGAGATTAGAACACAGACACACACAGAGGAAAATGTGAGGACACTGGGAGAAGAGAGCACGTATAAGTCAAGGAGAGAGGCCTCAGAAGAAATCAACCCTTCATACCTTGATCCTGGACTTCTAGCCTCTGGATCTGTGAGAAACCAGATTTCTGTTGCTTAAGCCAACATGTACTTTGTTATGGCAGTCTTAGAAAACTAATACACCCTCTAAGAGAGAGACTTAAAAAAAAAACCAACAGTATACCAAGGTGTTCTTCATAAGAGCAGCAACCTTGCCTCCTTTATTTGCTTTTGTATTCTAGCACTCCAGAATGGTGTGTAGGCAGGTGCCCCATACATGTCTGTTCCCTGAATATCCCTAGCACACCCGGCCTCAGGACACTCACACTTGTTACTCACTTCTCAACCTCCCATCTGTATTGCTCACTGTTGCTCTTCCTTCCAATCACTCCCATTGCCTTCCCCTTATTTGCGCTTTTCTCAGCACTTACCACCTGACATAGCACATGGTTATTTGTTTACTAACTTCCCCCTACCCCTCCACCCCCACTGGAATATAAGTTCCATGAGAATAGGAATATTTTTTATGTGCACGCAGTTATCTTCAGAAATTAAACAGTACCTGACACATAGTAAGCACCAATAAATACTTGTTGAACAGAGGAATGCATGGTTCATATAGTTGTATACTCCCTCAAAGCCATCCCCATCTCTTTGCTCCAATTCTGTGTTCATTAAACCACTCTGTAGTCCTAATTCAGTGATCTTAATACCAGGAAGAGATTTCTCTGAAGAGTGCCTTCTTTTTTCTTTTTTTTACTTTAACAATAAGACCCATAAAACAGACAACAGGCTTTTTTCTAAAGATTTGATTTATTTATTCCAGAGAGAGAGAGAGCCGTGAGCGGGGGAGGAGCAGAGGGAGAGGGATAAGCAGACTCCGCACTGAGCACAGAGCCTGACTCGGGGCTCAATCCCAGGATCCCGTGATCATGACCTGAGCCGAAACCAAGAGTAGGACACTTAACTGACTGAGCCACCCAGGCACCCCTAACAGACAACAGTTTTATAGATGAGTGCTAATAAATGTGGAAGGGCTTCCCATTGTCCATAAGGTCAAGGCCAAATCCTTAATTCATCAAACTACGCTCTTCATGACCAGGCTCCTGCCCTCTCCTTCACCCTCACTGCCACTACTCTCTGCCTCCTGCTTTAGATTTTGACGTATTGAGCAACTCAGGATAATCCATCACTCACCCGATACTGAGTGGGACCTCCTCTGTGCCCGGCATAGTAGTTTCCTGCAGTGACCTTTGTATGTGCTGTTCCTTCCCTTTACCAACTTCCCTCTGGTTTTGCCAAGTATTCTTTCAAGGGCAGATTATCAGAACTGAGATTCAGACATAGAGGATGAAGGAAGATCAGAGAGGACCACTAGGGAAGCAAATCTCCAGGTTTCAGAAGAACTTTAAGGCCATGAAACTTGTCCACAAAGAAGACAGGTAGACCAAAGATAGCTACTTTACTTACTGTATGTAGCCACTTCATGTTCGTTTTTGCTTGCATTGTCCTTCATATCTGTCCTCATCAATGTTTAAGTGGTAGATTTAATTGAACTCAATCTATACATTTCACCCACAACAGTGTATAGATGTGAATTTTATGAAAACTTGATTGACTTTGAATAACAGCAAGATACCATTTTACATTCATGAGATGGTGAAAATGCATAAAATTCGGATGATATCAAGCATTAGAGAGGATGTACAAAAGTGAGTCCTCTTGTGCACACTGCTGGAAGTGCTGG
The DNA here is from genome assembly GCF_023065955.2 of Ursus arctos. Taxonomy (NCBI): domain Eukaryota; kingdom Metazoa; phylum Chordata; class Mammalia; order Carnivora; family Ursidae; genus Ursus; species Ursus arctos. Next base: position 16,363,368 of record NW_026622886.1, on the reverse strand, counting down.
AAGTTTTTGGAGGGCCCTCGGCCCAGCAGTTCCACCTCCTGACATTTGCCCTAGAGAGACACAGACATACGCTCAAGGAGGCACATTTGAGGGTGCTCACAGTAGTCCTGCCAGAAGCAGACATTAGAAACCAACTAAATGTCATCAGTAGAGGCATGGCTAAATGAACTCCAACACGCCCATACTGTGGATACTACATAGTCATTGAAAAGCATGATATGTATCTATTTGTACCACATGAATAGATTGCCTTGTGAACTCCATGAGCTTAGGGGTTTTGATTTTTTCTGTTGGTTGTCCAGTGTATTCCTAGTAATTCAGAACAGTGTCCGCCACCTAGCAGCTACCCAATAAACATTTGTTGAATAAACAGAAGTTGAGTCAAAAGCATGTTACAGAATATGTTCAGTATGATACTCTTACATGTGATCATTTGTATTGGAAAAAAGAAAAACAATAGTATTTTCTATGGATACATATATGCACGTGCATTAATGCCTAGGAAAAGATCTGGAAGGATACAAACAAACTGGAAATTCTCTAGGGGCAAAGGAGAGAGGGTCAGTAGGGACTTCAGCTTCAATGATAATGTTTTAATTATTACAAGGAGAATATTCACATATTACTTGGCTAATAAAAAATTAATTTAGAAAAATTTTAAATGCATGATTAAAACTATGATGCTTGCTCCTGAGGGGGAAGAAAACAATTAGTCCAGTGTTCTTTAATTTTCCTTTGTCTACAAATGGGATGAGTCCCAGAATTTGAAGATAGAATCTAGTCTGTAGATGCAGAAGAATCAGGGTCTCCCAGGGCAGAAGCTAGGCCATTGCAGGGAAGAGTGGAGTCCATAAAGATCAGGATAAAGAAACGGTCCTAGAAATTTTGCTTAAGAAGAAGAGCAAGGGATAAAGAAGAGAGATGGGTCATAAAGGATCCCAAAGTGAAGATGACTAGCATTGTTGAGTTACCAGCAGATGGACTGTTTGGGAGAAAGACCTTTCTTTGAGGGGAGATAATTAGTGGGCTTGGAAATTCTGGGCTTGAAGGGATTGTGACATGTCCAATCGGAAATACCTGGTAGGCAGGGGGATATTTGTGGAAATGGAGCAGGGGTGATGCCAATTTGGAGGTTATTTACAAGGAAGGGATATCAAAGGAATGGAATTTAAATGAGCTCTCCACTGGGGAGAATATGAGGACTGATGAGCAGGGGGCCACTATCTAATCAACAGTCACCCCAGGTAAGGAAACACCCAGGTATGGTGCGTGTAGCAGTACCCCTGTCAGCACTCAAAAGGTCGAGCATTCAGACAATAATGTCAATGTCTGAACTTAAACCAATGTGAGTTAGCAGGAAGCAACTGTTAGCAAATTCATTAACAAGAGTCCTATTTCTATCTGTTGTCAATTGCAATCAATTGCCTAGACAAAGATATCCCTAATTGATCAGGTCATTCCTGCCTGTAAGCATTACAACTTGTATGCAATGTACCAATCTTGTGTTTCCTGGGACAGGCCTCTCCCTTCATGGAGCACAAGACTAGTAGTTGTACCGGATGCTGGGGCAGATTATCCACAGAGCAACACAAAATCACTACTAGTTTGTTATCATTTCAAGACAAGGATTCCTCAGAAGCAGCATCAGATTGATGTCTAAAATTCTACTGACAGTCTCAGTCCCCTATGTCAGTTAAAATGCAGGTAACCTCCATAGCAACAACACTTAGGACAGTATGCTGACTTTGGAGTCAGCCCAACTGGGAGTCAAATCCCATTTTATTCCTTAGCTCTTTGAGCTTGCCTCTCAAAACCTCTATTTCCATATCTGTAGAATGGGGTGCTAATGTCTATCTTGCCAAATTGTCATAAGACACAAAAGAAACAAGGTATGTAGACCCCATGGCACACAATGGCCCTAGAATAAATAGCAACCTGTTGTCCCCCTGTCCTTGAGGGACAAAAGGACATAATCCCTGAAGGCTAGCAGTGAGACAGAAATACCTGACCTACCATGTGGATTTGCTTTCCCATAACACTCCAGGCAATTCTAAACGATGACATTGCTGGTAAATAATCTTTGATGAGGTAGGTCTGTGCTCACCTGGATCTTGCACATCCCAGAGGAAAAAACCAACCTGCCATACTCGAAGAAAGGAATACCTAACTAAGCAGCATCCAAAATCTTTTTTGTGGAAACTTAGGCATGAGAAGAGGAAGAGGAGAGAAAAGTGGAAGAGTCCTTTCCTGGAAGAAAACAGGTCCAAAGCATCACTATTTCACAGCTGATCACGCACCTCACTGGGCTCCTCCTCCTGCTCTCCATGATGAGACCATTCTAGCATGTGCTGGAAGCTGAAGGGATTAGGAAGACGAGAGGAGGGGCAAGAATGGCAATTAGTGGGGAGCCAAGAACCCAGGGCCTGCTGTCTACTGCACCTGCATGGTGCCAGAGCACCTGGCCTCACAGTGGAATGGCTCAGCCATCAGTATGTTCCAACCACATGGTGCCAGAGGCTTGAGTAACTGCCTAAACTTCTCATGCTGTGTTTGCATTCACGGCTGTCAAATGACCCAGTCATTCTAGACGGTTGAAAATAAATAAAGGATTGGGAAAAGAAAAGGATTTCCTCCTCATGTACCTTGCCCAATAACCCCTAGCCAGAAGGCGAATATATGCATCCTAGTCACCCCCATGCACTATTTCAGAAATATTTTCATCAATCCTGCCAGGCTACCTTACATTTCATTACATTATATATACTCAGATGTATGGTGACATTTAAAGTAAATTTTGATGATGATATAGAAGCTAAGAGAACAGGTTCTGGAGCCTAAACACCACAGTCCATCCCACTTTGCCATTTATTAAATTGTGTGACTTTGGACATGTTACACAAGTTTTCTGTGCCTCAATTTTCTCATCTGTAAAATTGTACGATGTGGATAATATTAGTACCTTCTTTATTATTATGACATGTGTCATAGGTTTATTTTGAGGACTAATTTAATAGACATAAAGCTATTAAGACAGTGGATTCGTCTAATGCTATAGCATAAATCAGGCATGTAGTTAGAGCTCAGTAAATATTAGTTATCGTTATTATTAATATTAGCAACAGGTTAATAGCACAAGATTGTGAAGGATCGTAAGAGACCATCCAATCTCTGCACTCTGTGTATTATTTTTGACTCTATTTTTCATCAATCATTGCATGATCTCACAATTCTATGACTAACCTCATTTTTAGGATATTCTTGAGGAAATGTGTACATATTATTTATCTCTGGCTTTTAGCAACGCTGATAAAGCATAGTGCAGTAATCACATGTCCCAGATTTTGTTGGATAACCCAATTTTATTCTTCTTTCATAAAAGGCCTTGATTTGCTAAATAGATAGCTAAATGAGATTTAATTTTTGTATCACTGCAAGGTTTCCAAATACATAATTTTACAAATCACGCTGAAATCCTTTGGTCCTGACTTTTCATTCTGAAAATGGTTGTAATGAGTATATGTAATTTTAAAGAATAGGTTCTAATGATTCCCACGTTGGTAACAGCACATCTAAAAATTACAGAAAAGAAAATGTGGTGAGGGCTTTTGACCTAGAGATTCCCTTTGTCGCTAAGGAAGCTGGTTTGCACCTTGGTCAACAGAGTGCTTTACGCAGGGTGTAAGCTATTAGAGTACAACCTTTCTGATTCGCACTAATGACCACAAGACCCAATGAACACATGATCTAGTGACTTCTGCTTATTAGTGAGAATGTGAAAAGATGAGATGAAAAACAAACAGGCTATTTTATACACTAAAAATATGAGAAATACATCTCCATGTTATTTGTGCTCTGTTCTTTTCCAATTTAGGATAGTTATGCCAAAGGCATTCAAGAATCCAAAGCTTCTTTAAAACAAAGTAAATTCTGTCATCCTTGCTATTAATTAGAGTGTGGAGGGGTTCACAGAAGGGGATCAGACTGGCTATATCTCAACAGGAAAATACTAGAAGAAACTACTCTTTAGGTTTTCAGCGAGAAGACCTGCACTTTCCATTGCAGACTCTGGCATGGAGCAGCTCTATGGCTTTAAGCAAACCATACGCTCATCTTTATGATTGGACTGAGCTTCTTTAGTACCTAGCAATCTATTAACTATAAGACTGCTCCATTTGGTTAAAAAAAAATTTCCGATGCTGGGTGCAGGTGTTTCAAAAGGATTTTTCTGGGTTCTTCTTTGGAAATGTTACCTTTGTCTTCAAGATTTATGGTGATTGTTTAGCTGCTTTACCTTGTTTAAATTGCACTCCCTCCCAAAAGTTCCTATCTGGAGAGAGCCAAAGAAACCATGGTCCCAGTCAGCCCACAGAGATCCCCACTGTCTACCCATGGACGTGAAGTCCCCTCCACTAGAACATGCCTTTACAGTCCATTTCACTCAGCCAATGCATAAATGGCTCCAATTTGGAAATTTCTGGCAGGGGCTACAGAGGTGGTCTTGCCTTCAGAAACTAAGAGTCTTATGCAGAATAAATAAAGATAGACAGGTTCATACATATTTCTGCCTCAAGGCATATCATGGGAAGGTTTGTAGGAGAGATATAAGGTACTCTGAGAGTTTGAAAATGACAGTAGTTCTAGGAGACTCTACGGCATGCCCATGGAGAAGCTGGAATTTGGGTTAGTTTTCAAAACTGGGTTGGAAGTAGACAAGTTGAAAGGGCTAAGAGACCACTCCAAGAGGCAAGGTTGTTATTGTAAAGGAACACTTCACAGGAAGGAGGTGTAATGAGTTGAACAGTATCCCCCCAAAAGACATGTCCAAGTTCTAACCTCTGGTACCTGTGAATGGGACTTCAGAAATAGGGTCTTTAGGGGCGCCTGGGTGGCTCAGTCGTTAAGCATCTGCCTTCAGCTCAGGGCGTGATCCTGGCATTATGGGATCAAGCCCCACATCGGGCTCCTCTGCTGGGAGCCTGCTTCTTCCTCTCCCACTCCCCCTGCTTGTGTTCCCTCTCTCACTGGCTGTCTCTCTGTGTCAAATAAATAAATAAAATCTGAAAGAAAGAAAGAAAGAAAGAAAGAAAGAAAGAAAGAAAGAAAGAAAGAGAGGAAGGAAGGAAGAAAGAAATAGGGTCTTTATAGATATGATTAAGGATCTCTAGGTAAGATCATCCTGGATTTAATATGAGCCATAATCCAATGACAAATATCCATACAAGAGACAGATAAGGAAACTGAGACAAAGGCGAAAAGGCCATGCAGTGACAGAGGTAGGGATTGGAGTTCTGCTGCCACAAACCAAGAAATACCAGGAGCCCCAGAAGCTGGAAACAAGGAAGGATTCTTTCATAGAGCCTTCAGAGGCAGTGCAGCTCTGCCAACAGCTTGATGGATTTGTGGCTTCCAGAACTTCAAGAGAATAAATTTCTGTTGTGTTTTGCCACCTAGTTTGTAATAATTTATTATGGAAGCCCTGGGGGACTAAAACAGGAGATATTTTCGGGAATGGAATATGAGGGGCCCACCGGGCTCTCTCCTGAGCGATGTTTATTGGAGAGGCAGAGACTAAGGGGAGAAAGAATAACAAAGGGATAAGAACTTCAAAGAAAGGTACAAATGATGTGGCAAGCTCTTTGAATAGGAATAGAGAAACACAAATATATTTGAGACCTAGTAGGACTATCAAGACTGGATAATTCAGGTTGTGTGCGTGACAGACGTGCAGGGGAAGAGATTAGGGACAGGAAACATGCCAGAGTCCAAGCAAAAGTAGCACGGGATGAAATGAAAGCAATGGCAACAGAGTTGAGATTTAGCAGACATTGGGCTGAGGATTTTGGGATTAGCTGGATGTGTTAGGGAGCGGGAGAGAGAATTCCAAGTGGCTCTTGGGGAGGCTCCAGTTTTAAGGGTTTAAACAAAGGAAGAGAAGCCAGTAAATGAAACCTGGATTTCATCAAAGAAGAAGAGAGCTAGCGGAGTACCAAAGAAGGCTGCAGATCAGAGTAGCACTATCTAATGTCATGGACAGGTCAAACAGGCTTAGCAGAGAGAGTATGTTGATTAGGCAATGGGTAATTTTTGAGAGTCTGTCAGCTATGGAATAGCAGGAAGGAAATACAAATTATAACAGAGTAAGAAAGGAAATAGACATATCAAGTGCAATGTATTCCCTTAAGATTATTTTGGTAAAAGAGAGTAATGTGTAAAATGTATCTTGAAGTAAAGCAGTGTGAAGAAAAGGTCCTTCAGACTTTGATCAGGCTTCAGCATGTTAACATGCTATCTCCAGAGAGCCCCTGCTAACCTGCAAATGATACGGGAAACACTAATTCATACCATAAATACGTTTTGCCAGATGAGCTAATTGTCACTCAGAAAGAGCTATCATTCCAGAAGGATGCCTGAGGGACCGGAATATAGCATGAATCTGTATTTACTAGGAAAGAACTCAAGGCAAGACCAGCTTATGTTTTAATGGAGTGTACAGCTGATGGTTCTAGAGAGCCAGGGTGCTCGGGAGGAGGAGCATGAAACCATGAGCAAACTGGGGTGGGGGGGAGATACGGGGGTGGATGGGGTGGGAAAACCAAAGGCACCAAATGACAATTTTGCCTACTTTGCCATTCTGTCTAGGGACAGCCTTTGTCTTGCGGGTCCTCCAGTCACTCAGTGATTTGTTCTGGTAATTATCTAGCAAGTATCCTCCAAAGAGAACTCCAGGAATGGGTAATAATCTGAAAGTACACACTGCCTCTGATTTCTAGGCCTTTTCATATACTCAAGAGTATTTTTTAAGAGTGTTCAAAAAAGTGCAAACGGTTGCTGCCAGTCTGGGAAGGTTTTGTGCAAAGAGCCTCACAGAGCATCAAAAACAAAGAAGTTTTAAGTGGAAGAGACCAGAGGTCACCCTGCCCTGCTCTCTGCAGCAATGCAGGCTATTATCCAGTATGTAAGCCATAGATTGAACCCTCAGCTCCTCATTTCCTCCTGTTTGTTTACCACCTTAAGTATTAGGGTCCATGCTGCACAACTTTTCTGATAGCAGAGAACATCCAGAAATATGACACGTGTAAAGAAACACAAACAAGTTAGAAAACTGAGATATCTAAAGGCCATCTGAAAGACCCCTCAGCCTCTCCTCTTCCTATTCCAGGCACTGCCTATCAAAGGGACTCTGAGGGACTCTGTCCTCAAAGACTGGTAAGAGTTTATTATAGTTTTAAAATGCTTTCTTCCAAATTCTCCAGCCATGTTTAGTAGTTGAGGATTATACAGAAGACAGACATATGGAAAAATAGACTACCATTGTTCAGACAATTAGACTATAAATAATAATGTTTGACTTGGTTATTGTAAGGTTTGAATGGACAGCATAATCTGAATGACCACCTATGAACTTGGGGTTTCATGGGATGCAGGAGCTGCCTCCTTCCACCTCCTGGGAGCCTCTGTGGGGAAGAAGTTAGGGTTGGCAGTAAAGATCCTGTGACGATGAGGTTGAGACCCAAAGACAGGAGACAAATATTTATACCAACTGCAGAAGTCAGAAACCTCCATTCACTTAACAAAAATTTATTGACTTGCTGCCATGAACCAGACACTGAGCTAGAAAGGCAAGGAATTCATTATGGGTTAGGAAGGAGCCCAAAGATTTAGCCCTTATTATAGTACGAAGCATTTTAATGTGACATCGCATGGTGTTCCTCAAATGTGGAAATAATTTTTCTCAAGTTTCGGAAGTAGGAAGCATGAAGGCAATGGCAGAAGCTATGGAACGGCTGGTGGCTATGGCTCACATACTGGTTGGAGATGAAGAAGATTCTAGCATTCCTTGGAAGTATGTGCCTCCATTGGAAATGCAAGAACTAGACTGACTGTAATCCTGGTTAGATGAGGACTCTGGTTGTTGCATTGTACAGATCTGCTGATGGGTGGCTCTTGCTTTTCCTTTCCAGTGTCTCTTCTCCCTTCTTCTCCTAAAAGACACCTTATTTCCTCTAGAAAAGCCACTCTATGTGATTCAGGCAAAGCTAAACCTGCCTTAAGTCTGACCCCCCCTGGTTCCTGTGACCAGACTAATCAGAGTTCAACATCAGAGCTCTCTTTCTGTTGGGCTAGAGAAAAAGGCTGACCAAGAAGTAGAAAGCAGTGCTGAGCCATGAAGACTTTGTTGGAGCACTTGGATCTAGCTTTACTTGAAGCCAGGATCTACCCCTAGACTTTTCATTACTTGAGACTGGGCTACTTTGAATTAGGTTTCAGTTACTTACAACTGCACAAATCCTATCTAATATGAAAGAAAAAGACTCTTAACTATAGGAAACAAACTGAGGGCTGCTGGAGGTGAGGGAGGTGGGGGGACAGGGTAATTGAGTGACGGGCATTAAGTAGGGCATGTGTTATCATGAGCACTGGGTGTTATATGCAGCTGATGAATTACTGAATTCTACATCAGAAATTAATGTTTTACTATATGTTGGCTAATATAATTTAAATTTAAAAAAAAAGAAGTGGGAGGGAGCTGAAGTCATAATGCCCCACTTTCAAGGCAGCAATGTGGTGAGCCTTTGAAAGAAGTTCTGTTTGATGCACAGCCTAAACTGCTCCATTACCAGCAGCTCTGCCCAACATCAATCTCTTCTATTTATTTTTATGATTTTAATGACATTTATTACCATTTCTTCCAATTATAAAAGTTATATATTAGGGGCCACCTGGGTGGCTCAGTTGGTTAAGCTACGACTCTTGATTTCAGCGCAGGTCAGAATCTGAGGGTGTGGAGCCCGCTTGGAATCTCTCCCTCCCCCTCTCTGACCCCACCCTTGCTCAAGTGTGTGTGCTCTCTCTTTCTCTTAAAAAAAAAAAAAAGGATATATTTTATCATAGAAAGAGTTGAAAAATAGAAAACCATGTATTTCCACCACCCAGAGGGAAAGAGCATTAAATACTTAACCAGCTTTCCCGCCTTTTTAATGCATATATATCTTTTTCAACTATTCTCCCCACTTTTAACTTATATACAACATGAATACTTTCCCAGATCAATCAATATTTTTATGCAGCATAACTTTAATGAAGCATAATATTCTACCAAACAGATGTTCCATAATTAATTTAACTAGAACTGTATTGCCAAAATTTTAAGTAGTTTCCCATATTGTACAGCGATATATAACATTCTAAATGTTAATTTCAAGGTTTCTGATAAATGACAAATTTTTAAAAGTTACCCAAAGAACTTCTCTCTTGGCCCCTTTTGTGCTAATGGGAAAGAAGATTCACTACTAAGCTACATTCCTAACATAGCAGTTTGGGGTATGTATTAGTCTCCTATTGCTATGGCAACAAATTGCCACAAACTTCACTGTTTACAGCACACATTCATTGTCTCACTGTTCTCTAGGTCAGAAGTCCAATGCGCTTGGCTGGGTACTCTTGTTTAGAGTTTTATGGGGTGAAAAATAAATGCGTTGGTTGGGCTGGGCTCTTCTTTGGAAGCTCTGGGGGAGAAGTCCAGGCTTCTCCCAGCCCCATTCAGTTGTTAGCAGAATGCATTTCCTTCTCAGTTTCCATATAACTCACTCCATCTTTGAGACAACAACTACGGGTCAAGTCCTTCTTGCACTCAGGATGCCTCTGACTTCTTTTTGTGCTACATCTCTCTGACTCCAGCCAAGAAAGTTCCCTGCTTTTAAGGGCTCCTGTGATTAGATTGGGTCCACGCAATATTCCAGAACAGCATCCCTATTGTAAGGTCCATTACCTTAATTGCACCTGCAAAGTCCCCTTCAGGATGTACTACAACATATTCACAGGTTCCAGGGATGAGAGCATGGGTAGTTTGGGGGTGGCCATCCAGCCTGCCCCTAGAACCACAAAGCTGCACTAACTCTGCTATCTAGTCATGTGATTAGCCATCTTTCCTCCCATGGGAATGTTTGGGAGAACTAGTTCAGTCTTTCCAAACTGGTATGGTGAATTGTTCTCCCCACACCCACTGTACCCACCCCAGCAAGCACCCAATATGACAAAAGGATTGTCTTGCAAACTTTCTCCCATCTCTCATGTCTGGGAAGCTGTGGCCCCATTCCCTCAGGAGCAGGCTTCCCCTCAGATTACACGCAGTGCTGTCCCCTTGTGTCATGCGCTCAGGCTGTTGCCAGTCAAAAAAGAATGAAAAATGCAAGTGTTTTCGCATACAAATATAGGCCTATGGATTATAACTCTGTCCCCAAACAAAAGTACAGGTGTCAACATACATATAAATGTTATTGTGACCTACTAAGTTGTTTTTTTTTCCTCCTTGAATCTAACTCATTTATTCCTTATTAGTTTTCTGCAAAGGTTTTCTTCTCTGTGGCTAATTTCTAAGGAAATAGTGTGAGTTTTCAGCAAAAGCAGTTTCCATGGTTACACAGAAGTCTTACTAAAAATAGTACATGCTGTAATCAGCCAAACTTTAGCTACTAAAGTAACTAGACAAAATGGATCTGCATTTCTGTAGGAAGTTTGTTCTGTCGTTCAAGCTGTGTCTATGACACATGAAGAGAACAGTCTGAATTATTTTTACTGCCCGAGATTCCAGCTCCTCAAACACTTTGTGGGCAGCTCCAAGCTGTTCAGGCTCTGGAATTATTTCTAACACTGTGTGAAGAAGGAGAGAGGCAGAGAGACAGGGGGAAAAGGGTGGGAAGGAAAGAAGAGAGTGGAAGGAGATAAGTATATACCTGTTTCATTTCTCCCATGAGATAACCTCTCCCTTTTCTCAAACAGTCCCCTTAAATGCACTACCATGTTGCGTGATATAAGGACAAAGTGTTACTCTCATTTGATTAGTCTACACCCTCTAAATTCTACAGCTAGCTACCTACTCGATCTTGCTCGCTTTGTCTTGTGGGCTTTCTCTTTAATGACTGATTTAAGGTTTGGTACCAGAAGGAACTATAAGAGAGGAACCCATTCATTTTATTATTTCTCTTTCATTATTTCTGCTTTCTCTCTTTTACTCATTGCTGCAAGAGTGCAGACACCCAAGATTAAAACATCTTCCCTCTTATGTTTGGTGTTCTTTGTCCTCATTATGTTTGAACTGTCACTCTGCACAGCTGGGTCTCTGTTTCCAATATCCTTTTTCCCCACACTTCATATAATTAGAAAAAAGGATCAAGAATGGCAGTCCCACCTGCTTCCAAGGCCATTCCCCAACCCCCAACCCCAAATCTTTGAAGCTGGAAGTCAAAGAGGTGGCCGCATCTTTTCCTCTCTTGAAAGCCACACTCGGTATCATCTTCTGCCTGACCACAAAGCCATCTCTGGTCATGAGACTGCGTGTTTGTTATTTCTGCCACAATGTGTTCCTCACGTGCCATTTCTCCTCTCTTCTTCCTACAGTTGTTCAAGGGGACACTCTGAAAATAAAATTCAATCTCAACATCAAGTTCTTTTTACTTGGTCTCCATCTAGAAAAGCCCTCGATCTAATATTCCTGGTTTCCTTTTAGAGCCAAAATATCAATGGTTGTTTCTTGTCTGCCTGGGGATTCAGCAGATCCCTCTCAAAAGAATGTCGTCAATTTATTTAGCGACCATAGCACTGGAGAGTGAAGATTGGAAATGGTTTTTGGAAGGCCATGGCCATTGCATATGTTGGCAATTTCTTAAATGTATTTTTATATCAGGGACATTGTTAACAACTGTAGGGCCAGAGCAATTTAAAAGCCTATAAATTATGCTAGACTGAACTAACTTGACAGTGTTCCTTTAAAAACACTGTCTTCTTAAGTAACTGACTTTAGAAGGGTACTTGGAGCTAGTGTTTTTAAATGGCTTTTTATGGCACACATTTAAGATTCATTGGTTTCTTATTACCTTCTATGGAACACTAACTCCTGAATATTGTCTCAGAGATGGTACCAGATCCGGCTCAGGAACTCTCAAAGTAATATGCATACAGTTCCTTGACTGTAGGCAGTATGAGTCAAAGGGAAAGTTCATCAGGAAAGAAGGAGATGTGGTGAGTGTATTAAATTCCTACAGTTTTATTTATTCATTTAGCTACTTGGATAGAACCACCAGTGAAGGGTTCTCATTTGAAGGCCTAATTAAAGAAATCCATTTTAAAGAAAGATGGAGGTGGGAGGAGAAAAGATAAATGCAGACCTAAGGCCAATATGATGCTGTGATGGCAGTCCAGGTGTTGCAGATGGGGAAATCAGGAAATGAAAAGGGCTCTTCCTGCAAGAGATATTTGTATTGAGGGCAGGTGTTCAGTAAGCATCATGCTAGAGACCTTTACTGAGTTCCTGAGTACCTCACACACTGACCAACCCAGCTGGAAACCAGGGAGTGCAGGAGCCCGGTGATACTGCCAGTCCATACCAACCGGGGATAGCACTCTCAAGGCAGGGAGCAGGGAAGAAGACACACTCTAAATCCTCTTCTTCCCTAGGGAAGAAGACACACTCTAAATCCTCTTCTTCCCTAGGGAAGAAGACACACTCTAAATCCTCTTCTTCCCTAGGGAAGAAGACACACTCTAAATCCTCTTCTTCCCTGCTCCCTGCCTTGAGAGTGCTATCCCCGGGTGGTATGGACTGGCAGTATCACCGGGCTCCTGCACTCCCTGGTTTCCAGCTGGGTTGGTCAGTGGGAAGTCTTGGCAGGAGATGCAAGGAGTAGGGGTGCAAGAAGGGTGAGGTCAAGATATTTATTTCCCTGGTTCCTTGACTGTAGTGTCTTCATGGGCTGAAACCGATCGCTGATCTTACCCCTCATCTGTTTCCCTTGGCTTCCACACCCTACCCAACCCTTAAAAAAAATGCTCAAATTGATCTAATTTGCTAATTTGTGTCATCTATTTCTTGTTGGTACTCAGAGTAATTCCAGAATCTTTAGCAAATAAACACTTGTCTTGCTCCATAACACAGTGCCATAGACTGGGTGGCTTAAAAAGAGCAAACATTAATTTCTCACAGCTCCGGTGGCTGGGAGGTCCAAGATCAAGGCATGGGCAGTCTGATGAGAGTCTGCTTCCTGTTTCATAGACAGACACCTTTTTGCTAATGTCCTAAATGGCTAAAGGGGTGAGGGATTTCTCTGGGATCTCTCTTTTTTTTTCTAGCTTTATTGACAAATAAAATGATAATATACTTAAAATGAACAACATGATGACTTTGATATATGTATATATTATGAAAGGAGTCCCGCTATTGAGTTAATTAATACATCCATTCCTTACATATTTACCTTTTCTTTTCTTTTTTCTTTTCTTTTCTTTTCTTTTCTTTTCTTTTCTTTGGTGAGATCATTTAAGTTCTACATTCTTAGCAAATTTCAGTTACACAATACAGTGTATCAACTATAGTCACCATGTTATACATTAGAACCTCAGATCTCATCAATTTGATAACTGAAAGTCAGTATCTTTTTACCAACCTCTCCCTATTTCCCTCACACCCCAGGCCCTGGCAACTACTTTCCTAGTCTCCATTTCTATCAGTTCAGCTTTTTCTTTTTTTAAGATTCCACATATAACTGATGCTAGGCAGTACGATATTTGTCTTTCTCTGTCTGGCTTATTTCACTTAGCATAAGCCCTCCAGGTTCATCCGTGTTGTCACAAATGACAGAATTCCCTTCTTTTTAAAAGCTAAATAATATACCATTGTGTCTGTGTGTGTGTCTGTGTGTGTGCGTGTGTGTGTGTGTATCATATTTTCTTGGTCCATTTACCTGTTGACTGACACTTAGGTTGTTTCCATACTTTCATTTGTGTGAATAATGCTGCAGTGAACATGAGAGCACAGATATCTCTTTGAGATAATAATTTCATTTCCTTTGGACATATATCCAGAAGTGAGATTGCTGGGTCATATGGTAGTTCTATTTTTAATTTTTTGAGAAACCTCCATTCTGTTTTCCACAGTGGTTGCACCAGTTTACCTTCTTACCAAGGTGGGGGACAAGGGTTTCCTTCTCTCCACATCTTCAGCAGCATTTGCTATCCCTTGTCTTTTTTTAGAGTAGGTCCAGGATAACTTTTATAAAGGCAATAATTCCATTCATGAGGATTCTACCCTCATGACTTAATAACCTTTCAAAGGCCCCCCTCGTAATACTATCATGTTGGGGGTTAGGTTTTAACACATGAATTTTGGGGGTACACAAGCATTCAGTCTCTGGCAACACTTGACCCTTGATCATCTCATTTCTTGAGATTGTCTTCCATGAGAGTTGAATTTAAAAAAAAAAAAAACCTGCTTCAGAATAAGAAGTTATAGGGGAGATATTGAAGTCATCTAAAGATACTAAAGTCATCTAAAGGGACACTAAGTATAAACAATGGCACCTAGAAATAAGCAGAGAAGATGAGGAGGAGTTCGAAATTATTGCAACTAAATGTGAAATACAAAGAATTGGTTAAGGTGCTAGAAAAAAAGAGGGAAGTTATCTGGATGTCTAAAAAATACTGCATCATGTGTGATTTATTATCAATATTAAGGCAAATGACTCATTTCACATTATTGTTTGTCATTTTTAGAGACATATTCCTAACATGTTATTCCTTAAAAATAAGTTCAGTACTTTGGGACACTCTGATGCAGTGTTACTCACCCTGATGATAGCAAAAATAAATACCATATCTGTGATCCCAGCTGCCAACCATTGAGCTCTTATCCTGCTCAAGACACTGGACTAAGCCCTTCACACTCCTTCATCCTCCTTAGAAAAAGTCCTTAGAAATGGACATTGTTATTGTCCCCATTGCCAGGAGACTGGAACCAAGACAAGCTGCAGACTGAAGCATGGAAGTGAAAAACTGGAGTTCCAATCCAGAGCTCCTAGTCCTTGTTACAGTCCTCTTCAGCCTCCTCATTCACTACCCTAGTGTATGTGGCTAGAGCAAAATGCAAACTGTGCTAACATTATCACCTTACATGACCGCAAAGTTTCCGCAAAACCACCCAGCAAGCAATTAATTCACTCTCTCACTCTCCAGTACTCACACCCAGCCTTGATGCACAAACCACCATAAGCTAATTACTTCTAAATTTGTATCTCTAGGCTTGACTCTTCCTAAAATTCTAGTCTCAGGTATCCAACTCCCTTCAAATCATCTCCACTTGGATCTTGAATAGACAAATCCAACATGTCCAAAATATCTCTAGATTTCACCACTTCCCAAAATGTGTTCCTTCTGAGTATTTCCCATCTCTATGTCAGAATGTAGGAGCATGTATCCTATTGCTCGAGCTGAAACATAAAGCACATTCTTGATCCCTCTCTTTCCTCTGTAGCCCCCTACAATCCATAGCAAGTCCTGTCTTGAATCTGACATCTTACCAGCTCTATGACTCACCACCATAGTCCAAGTCATCATAACCTTTTGTTTAGATTATTGCAGAAGTCATCTGACTGGTCTTCCTGCTTCCATTTTTACCTTCTCAAAGGCATTGAACCAAACACTGGGGAAAATGATCTTTTCAAAATTCAAGTCAGATCAGAGTCATTCTTTGATCGGAATTTCTGTACTTCTCAGAATCAATTCCATGGCTGCTGCCACCTCACTGTCCTCATCTCATATCAAGGTCTGCCTCATTTACTCCATTCTAGACACGCTGACCAGATAGCTGTTTCTCAAAAATACCACTCGCTCTCACATCATAGCCTTTGCATATGCCATTCTTTCTGCCCGGGATGCTCATCTCTGAGATCTCTCATTTCATGTAGGTTTTTTTCTCAATAGTCAGCTTTCCCTATGGCTCTCAAAAATCACCCCGTATTCCCTTCCCCTCACTACTCTCTATCCCCTCTCCTTACTTTCCTTCTCTTTAGGATACTATCTACTACCTGACATTTTTTCACAGGTGTATTAATTCACTTATTATTCATTTTCTTCCTTAGAAATGTAAGCTCTGTGAGAACAGGAACTTAGTTGGTTAAGTTCTCTGCTATATTCCCAGAACCAGGAACCATGGTTAAACCATAGAGGGATGCATAAGTATTTGTTTAGTTAATGAAAAAGAAAATGGGGAAGGAAGGAAGGAAGGAAGGAAGGAAGGAAGGAAGGAAGGAAGGAAGGAAGGAAGGAAGGAAGGAAGGAAGATGGACTCTGGAGCCTACTACAGTAAGCAGAATTATTGCCCCTCAAAGATATCCATATCCTATTCTCTGGATTCAGTGAACATGTTACAGATGAAATTAAAGTTGCTAATAAAACAACCTGAACATAGGTATCTCATCCTGGATTATGCAAGTGGATTCAAAGCAACCACAAAGGTCTTTAAAAGTAGAAGGAGGCAGAAAGGGAGGTCATAGTGATGTGATACGAGAAGGACTGATGCAGTATTGCTGACTTTGAAGATGAAGAAAGGGGCCATGGGCCAGGGAAGACAGGCAGCCTCTAGAAACTGCAACAGGCAAGGAAACAGATTCTCCCATCGAGCCTCCAGAAGGGAACAAAGCCCTGTCAAAATCTTGATTTTAGCCAGTAAAACCCATGTCAGACTTCTAACCAATGGAACTGTAAAGATGATAGCTTGTGCTTTTTCAAGTCCCTTAAGCTTGTAATAATTTGTTACAGCAGCAATAGAAAACTAATAAACCTACACAGTTATGTTCTAGGCTATACCCCTCTCCAGATTTTCCATTACCCTCTTAGTGATTTGGGGCTATTCTTTAGTCAATATAATTATATATTTATGTTTTCCTCTTTCCAACATACAAAAGGCATTCTCCATCTCCTGCTTGGGTGTTAGCTATTAAATGTGATAAGCATATTTTTAAATAAAAAGGAGGGCACTGGAATGAAAAATGTAGGTATATTTCCTAGCTATGTGAATTTGGGGAAATTGTTCAACCTTTCTGTGCTTCATTTTCTCACCTGTAAAATGTTCATTATAATAATGGTTCACTGTCTCCCAGACACTTAGAAGTAGATAACAAATGTTCAATAAATATTAGCTACTATTATTGCTTATGTGTCAAATAGGAAAGATGTCAATCCTATTCTCAAAAACCCAAGCAGCATAGACTCTATACCATTAAGCCATATTACCATCAATTTCTATACTTTTCAGCATTTTTGTAGTCAATAGTTTTCTCATGCTTTCAAGAATGATTTAACCTGTCACCCAAGCAAAGATTTAAGTTTGCCACTATTCACTGTGAGCAAAGGTATGGGGAAATGGGCAATCTCACGCTCTTTTGGCCTGAGTGTTAGTTGTAAGCCAACTGACCTTCTATCTTAATTTTGCTCTTCTGTAAATTTTGTACATAAGTATAAATTATATTTATCATACAAAATGTAAAAGGTTTTTAAATTTTGAACAAAACCAAAACAATTTAGCTTCACTAATGCAAGTTTAATAATGGTCTATCAGCCTTCTCTGGAGTATACTTATGGCAGAGAAGCTATAACCATGGCACAGGGGATGTTTTTGTCCTCAGCCCAGACCAAGGACAGATAGTTAGAAGTTCCAAGGAGCACAACAACAACAACAAACAAACAAAAACAAATCAAAACAAAAAAAAGCCCTGAGAGCTCGAGGCTGTGATATGTATAGAGAAGTAATAATCTTTATTGTATTTTTTCCCCAAACAAAATAAGATTGTTGTAAAACTTAGTAATGTGGTTCTTTTGTAAGTGGTACAAAGAGCCCATGGGTTACAGTGTAACAATAAAAAAAATTACAGCAATAAAAAGGAGCTAAACATTTGGTCCAGTTGTTTGAATCAACTCGCCTCTTTTGAGTAAACCAAATTCATTAGCATGTGTTCTAAGGATTTGCGAGTTCTACAGCTGCTTCCCACATTTTGAGTTTAACACTGGATAGTGCTTCTGACACATTTGTGATGAGTTCTTCTGACTTTTGGAAATTAAAAAATCACCTTCCATGGCTAATCTAATATCATTAGGGGGAATGGGACTAGGGTGTTGAATTGGTCAGCAGGAAGATTTTAAATACTTCACTCTCTATTGTTGAATTGAAAGGTAAAAAGAAACCCTTTTCTATTTGTAGATTTATTATTTTATTCATTCACTTATTCATTCATTTACCCATTCATTCATTCAACAGTTATTTGTGGTCCAAACGCTGCTAGGTGCTGGTGATGAAATCACAGACAAGACAGACATAGTGGCTTCCTTACATTTCATGTAAAAATGGAAAAGAAGAATCAAAACCAAAATTATCTGGTTGTCAAGAACTAGTAAAAATTCCCAGCCTACATTCTGTGATTCTTCATATTCTTTCAACTTCATTTAAAAAACAAAGCAAAAAGAAAAAAAAAGGAGATCTATACATAGCTTCCAAAAAGGACATTATGGATATATGACAAAGTGTAGTAAAAAGAGACATAAGGCAGGCATTTTGTCCATTCATTAATTCATTCACTCTTTCAACAAAACGTTTTGGAGCATCTACTATGTTCCAGGCACTTTTCCAGGTGGTAGGGATACAGCAGTGAACATAACAGATAACATTCTTGTTCTACCAGAGCTTGACATTCTAAGGAAGGGTGCTAATTACTTACATTTCGGAAGATTAAGTATTAATATTTAGAAAAAGAGTAAAAATTTTAGAAAGACAGGCCTCTGAGTACCCTTCCCTCTCCATTCTTGTTGAAATATTGCCTTTTCATAAAGATTCAGATCAAATACCACGCTGGCCACTTTCCCTCTTCTATACCCCCTTCATATCTTGCTGATTCAGAGCTCTTTATGCTTCATGTTTGGCTCATGTTTTATGGATTACAAACCCCTTGGCCATCTCCTAACACAGCACCCTTATATGGCATTGCCTCAATAAACTCTCCTTCAATTAAGCAGATGTAAATGAAAGGATAAATTAAAAATATCAAAATGGTTAAGCATATTTCTTCTTTTCCTAGAGGAAAGCTAAATTAGATTAATACTCCTTCAGTCCTTAAATAAAAGTATTTTTATGATAGAAGTTTCAACCTGCTTACTATATAGTAATATTAATGTCAATTATATTTGACAAGTCTACCCAAACTCAACAGAGTCAAAATTAAACTTTTTATTTTGTTTCTGAAACCTCCTTCTATTGTTTTCCTTATATCACTTAATGACACTGAAATCCTCCTGGTTTCTCAAGTTAGAAACTGTCTCTCTTAATTCACCAAGCTCTTTTTTTGTTTTTTTGTTTTTGTATTTTACTCTGCAATACTCACCAATTCCTTTTTATTCTCCTTCATGAATATTAATCCATCACTTGAGTCTTTCTCTTCTCCATGGTCTCCATTGCCACTGACTTAGCAAACCTAATTATTTCTTGCTTGAACTGTTAAAGTCGCTTCCAATAATCTCCCTGTCAACATTCTTTACCATCTTCAATTTCACCTTTCACACATTTTAGGTCACTCTCATAAAAATCTTCAGTGACTCCCAAATTACATTGTTAGAAGGTGTTTCATTGAGAAAGTGACCTATGGTTAAATAATTTTGGGCAACATTGGCTTAAACTCATTTAAACAGGTTTGCTGCAGGACTTCTCAGCAACTTTGATGCCCTGCTCTGTATGGTGAGTCTTCGAGAGGAAGCAAGCCTTTCCCAACATATTTGATTTGAGATTTTTTTCGTGGGGAAATAAGTCCGACATTGTAGGTTGACTCACTCATCATCTACATCAACCCCTTTATTCTCTATATTCCTTTATTACAGAAGTTGGAAAAATTAAAATATTCCCTAGACTTCTTGGCTGCCAGGTATGCCTAAGTGTCATTTTAGTCAATATGATGTAGACAGAAGTCATGGAGAGTACTTCCTTTTGCCTCTTTCCTTATCTTCTCTTCCTGAGAAATGGCAGCCATCTTACACCTCTGCTAAGGATGGAAGAGCAGGAAGATGAGAGGAACCTGTTTCCCTAATGATATCATTGCCCGTGAACCAACCCTGGACTTCTCACAGGAAAATTAAACTCCTTTATCATTGAAGCTACTGTGTTTTGGATGTTCTGGTACTTGTAGCTGAATTAAAGTGTAACCAATACAAACATCTCAGAGCACTGTTTGGGAAATAATGAAATACAAAATCGAGTTTAAATTTCTAAGTATGGCATACAACCCACTTGCAACCCTTAAAAGACACTAAAATTTTTAATAGTCCCAAATCTCTCTCTGACGTTATGTGATATATATAATACATATGTAATACATATAACATGTGTGTCGTTTACCACGTCTGTCCACTATGGCACCAGAATCTTGATTGCAATCATTCATTGCGTTCTGCTTCAGATACTCTATCTGATAACACCTGTAAGTACTGTTTACTGAACTAACCATAGGCAGGTCTGTTGTTGTTAGTAACTCTACAGATCAGTGCACATATGGGAACTTTAGGGAATACATCTTTCCTTTACTGCCTACTCTGAAAACTATGCCTGTTACAAGTGCAAAGAAATGTCTTCTATTTCCTCCTGAGTTAGAAATTTTGCCAGAAATTCAGTAGCAATAGACCCTTCTGGTCCGAGTAGTGCTTCAGAAGGTTTTTCTGCCATTACCTCCATACATACAACTTCTGAGCTGCGTTATCAAACCACTCTCCTGGTTATAGTGGCCTAGCTCTTGTTTTTCAGTTATTTTATACCCATTAGCTTTCTCCCTCAATCTGGCCTGCACTTTTCTTCATCTACCTGGTATATGATTCTTTATCCTGGAAAAAAAAAAAACTGAGTTGAAATTTCATCTCCCTTGTGAAGCCCTTCCCACAACAGCCACAGTTTCTCAAGCCTACCTCTTCCCTTAACATGTTAAACATATTGCTGTTCAAGCAATGACCATAAGTAATGTGATTTTCCATTCATGTGACTATCCATCCCAATAATCTGTAAACTCTTTAAGAAAAGACATCACATCATCTGCAAAGAGAGAGAGTTTGACTTCTTCTTTGCCAGTTTGAATGCCTTTTATTTCCTTTTTTTGTCTGATTGCTGAGGCTAGGACTTCTAGTACTATGTTGAATAATAATGGTGAGAGTGGGAATCCCTGTCCTGTTCCTGACCTTAAGGGAAAAGCTCTCAGTTTTTCCCATTGAGAATGATATTTGCTGTGGGCTTTTCATAGATGGCTTTTATGATATTGAGGTATGTTCCCTCTATCCCTATACTTTGAAGAGTTTTAATCAGGAAAGGATACTGTATTTTGTCAAATGCTTTTTCTGCATTGATTGAGAGGATCATATGGTTCTTGTCTTTTCTTTTATTAATGTGCTCTATCATGTTGACTGATTTCCAAATGTTGAACCACCCTAGCATACCAGAAATAAATCCCACCTGGTTGTGGGTAATAATCCTTTTAATGTACTATTGGATCCTATTGGCTAGGACCTTGTTGAGTATTTTGGTATCCATGTTCATCAGGGATATTGGTCTATAATTCTCCTTTTTGATGAGGCTTTTGTCTGGTTTTGGGAACAGGGTAATGCTGGCCTCATAGAACGATTTTGGAAGTTTTCCTTCTATTTCTATTTTTTGAAATAGCTTCAGTAGAATAGGTACTATTTCTTCTTTAAATGTCCGGTAGAATTCCCCTGGGAAGCCATCTGGCCCTGGACTTTTGTTTTTTGGGAGGTTTTTGATTACCGTTTCAATTTCCTTGCTGGTTATTGGTCTGTTCAGATTCTCTATTTCTTCCTTTTTCAGTCTTGGTAGTTTATAAGTTTCCAGGAATGCATCCATTTCTTCTAGATTGCTTAATTTGTTGGCATATAGTTGCTGGTAATAATTTCTAATAATTGTTTCTATTTCCTTAGTATTAGTCATGATCTCTCCCCTTTCATTCATGATTTTATTAATTTGGGTCCTTTCCCTTTTCTTTTGGATAAGTCTGGCCAGAGGTTTATTGATCTTATTAATTCTTTCAGAGAACCAGCTTTTAGTTTCATTGATCTGTTCTACTGTTTTTCTGGTTTCTATTTCATTGATTTCTGCTCTAATCTTTATTATTTCTCTGCTCCTGCTTCGTTTAGGCCTTATTTGCTGTTCTTTCTCCAGGTCGTTTAGGTGTAAGGTTAGCTTGTGTGTTTAGGATGTGGAAAACCCAAAAGACTTCATCCCCAAGTTACTAGAACTCATACAGCAATTCAGCAACGTGGCAGGATACAAAATCAATGCACAGAAATGAGTTGCATTTCTATATACCAACAATGTAACTGAAGAAAGAGAAATTAAGGAATCAATTCCATTTACAATAGCACCAAAAACCATAAGATACCTAGGAACAAACCTGACCAAAGACGTAAAGGTTCTGTACTCTAGAACTACAGAACACTTATGAAAGAAATGGAGGAAGACACAAAGAGATGGAAAAACATTCCATGCTCATGGATTGGAAGAATAAACATTGTTAAAATGTCTATGCTGCCCAGAGCAATCTACGCTTTCAATGCCATCCCTATCAAAATACCATTGACATTTTTCACAGAGCTGGAACAAACAATCCTAAAATTTTTATGGAACCAGGAAAGACCTGGAATCACCAGAGGAATATTGAAGAAGAAAACTAAAGCTGGGGGCATCACGATGCCTGACTTCAAGCTATATTACAAAGCTGTGATCATCAAGACAGCATGGTATTGACACAAAAACAGACACATAGATCAATGGAATAGAACAGAGAGCCCAGAAGTGGACTCTCGACTCTATCGTCAACTAATCTTTGACAAAGCAAGAAAGAATATCCAATGGGAAAAAAGACAGTCTCTTCAATAAATGGCACAGGGAAAACTGGACAGCCACATGCAGAAGAATGAAAGTGGACCATTCCCTTACACCATACATAAAGATAAACTCAAAATGGATGAAAGACCTCGATGTGAGACAGGAATCCATCAAAATCCTAGAGGAGAACATAGGCAGTAACCTCTTTGACGTTGGCCACAGCAACTTCTTTCAAGACACATCTCTAAAGGCAAGGGAAACAAAAGCAAAAATGAACTTTGGGGACTTTATCAAGATAAAAAGCTTCTGCACAACAAAGGAAACAGTCAACAAAACTAAGAGGCAACCGACAGAATGGGAGATGATATTTGCAAATGACATTTCAGATAAAGGGCTGGTATCCAAGATCTATAAAGAATTTATCAAACTCAACACCCAAAAAACAAATAATCCAGTCAAAAAAATGGGCAGAAGACATGAACAGACACTTCTCCAAAGAAGACACACAAATGGCTAACAGTCATATGAAAAAAGATGTTCAATATCACTAGCCATCAGGGAAATACAAATCAAATCCACAATGAGATGCCACCTTACAGCAGTTAGAATGGCAAAAATTAACAAGGCAGGAGACAACAAATGTTGGTGGGGATGTGGAGAAAGGGGAACCCTTTTACACTGTTGGTAAGAATGCAAGCTGGTACAGCCACTCTGGAAAACAGTATGGAGGTTCCTTAAGATGTTAAAAATAGAGCTACCCTATGATACAGCAATTGCACTACTAAGTATTTTATCCCAAAGACACAGATATAGTGAAAAGAAGGGGCACATGCACCCCAATGTTCATAGCAGCAATGTCCACAAAAGCCAAACTACGGAAGAAGGTGAGATGCCCTTCAAAGGTGAATGGATAAAGAAGATGTGGTGCATATATACAATGGAATATTACTCGGCCATCAGAAAGGATGAATACCCACCATTTGCATCAACAAGGATGGAACTGGAGGGGATTAGGCTAAGTGAAATAAGTCGAGCAGAGAAAGACAATTATCATATGGTTTCACTCATATGTGGAACATAAAGAATAGCATGGAGGACCACAGGGGAAGGGAGGGAAAACTGAATGGGAAGAAATCAGAGAGGGAGACAAACAATGAGAGACTCTGGACTCCAGGAAACAAACTGAGGGTTACAGAAGGAAAGGGGGTGGGGGGGATGGTGTAACTGGGTGATGGGTATTAAGGAGGGCACATGTTGTGATGAGTACTGGGTGTTATATGCAACTAATGAATAGTTGAACACTACATCGAAAACTAACAATGTACTATATTGGTTAACTGAACAATATAATTAATTAATTAATTACATTTTTTTAAAAAGAAAAGACATCATATCATCTTTATATTTGAAATTCCAGAATCCTATACAGTGCTTGATTTATGTTAGGTCCTCAAAAAATGTTTAGTCAATGAATGAATAAATGACTCAATCAATTAATGATTAGAGTTGGTAAGAATATGGTACTCACAAAGGCCTCATTTGGCCAAGATTGAATTACTTCTCTTGCCAAAATTATGTTAATCACCAAAGAGGCTGGCAGAAGAACAAATCCTAATTCTAGGGTGACTACATAGGGGCACCTGGGTGACTCTGTCAGTTAAGCATTTGCCTTCAGCTCAGGTCATGATCCCAGGGTCCTGGGAGCAATCCCCACATCAAGCTCCCTGCTCAGCCAGGAGCCTCCTTCTCCCTCTCCCCTCTGCTTGCTCTCTCTCTCTCTTGCCATCTCTCTCTCTCTCTTTCAAATAAATAAATACATTTTTTTTTAAAAAATAAAGTGACTACATAGTCATAGCTTTATCATTACATAATAGGCAATACTATTATGTAATATTATTTCATGAAATACTTATATATGAATTATAGTATAATTGTTATAAAGATATAAAAAGTTTCTACCTATTTGAAAGAACATGTAAGTTAGCAGTTGCAATATAATTTCTAAATGTTAAATCTCACTGGCAAAAAGTGCTCCAAAAATAAAAAACAAAAAAATACTTAGGAATAAATTTAACTAAGGAGGTGAAAGATCTCTACTCAGAAAACCACTAGACAGTGGTGAAAGAATTTGAAGAAGATAAAAATAAATGGAACGGTATCCCATGTTCATGGATAGAAAGAATTAATACTGTTAAAATGCCAATACTTCCAAACGTCATCTATAGATTCAATGCAATCCCTATGAAGATTCCAATAGCATTTTTTTTTTACAAAAGTAGAAGAAACACTCCCAAAATTTATATGGAACCATAAAATATCCCAAATACCAAAAAAAAAAAAAAAAGCTGAGAAGGAAGAACAAAAGAACAAAGTAGGAAGCATCACACTTCATTTCAAGCTATACTATAAAGCTACAGTCATCAAAACAGTATGGTACAGGTATAAAAACAGCAAAGTAGGCCAATAGAAGAGAATCAAGAGCCCAGAAATAGACCCAAACACATATGGTCAATTTCTCAATGGAGAAAAGACAGTCTCTAAGTTATGGTGCTGGGATAATTGGATATTCACATGTAAAAGAATGAAATTGAACACATATCTATACCACTCATAAAAATTAACTCAAATGGATTACTGTCTTAAATGTAGGATCTGAACCCATGAAACTCCTAAATGAAAACATAGGAATAAAGCTCCTTGACATGGTCTTGGCAAGGTTTTTTTTGGAAATGACAAAGCACAAGCAACAAAACAAAAAATAACCAAGTAAGACTACATCAAACTAAAAATCTTCCTCACAGAAAAAAAAAATCAACAAAATGAAAAGACAACCTATGGAATAGGAAAAAATATTTGCAAACCATATATTTGAAGGAGTTGGTTTCCAAAATATATAAAGAACCCACACAACTCAATAGCAAAAAACCAAATAATCCAATTTTAAAATGGGCAGAGGACCTGAGTAGGCATTTCTCCAAAGAAGATATATAAAAGGCCAACAGGTACAGGAAGCATAAAAAGATATTTAACCTTGCTAGTCATTAGGGAAATACAAATTAAAACCACAATAAAATACTACCTCATGCCTGTTAGAATGGCCATCATCAAAAAGACAAGAGATAATAAATGCTGGCATGGATGTGGAGAAAAGGGAACACTTGTACACTGTTGGTGGGAATGTAAATTGGTACAGCCACTATTGAAAACAGTATGGAAGATCCTCAAAAAATTAAAAGTAGAACTATCATATGCTCCAACAAGTCCATTTCTGGGAATACATTCAAAAGAAATGAAAACACTAACTTGAAAAGATACCTGCATATCCATTGACAGATGAATGGATAAAGAAAATGTGGTATATATACACAATGGAATATTACTTAGCCATCAAAAAGAATGAAATCTTGCCATTTGCAATGATGTGGATAGAACTAGAGTGTATTATGCTAAGTGAAGTCAGTCAGAGAAACACAAATACCATATGATTTCACTCATATGTGGAATTTAAGAAACAAAACAGATGAATATAGCAGAAGCAAAGGAAAAATAAAATAAGATAAAAATTGAGAGGGAGGGAAACCATAAGAGATGCTGAACTCTAAGGAACAAACTGACAGTTGCTGGAGAGGAGGTGGTTGGGGGAAAGGGATAAATGAGTGATGGGCATTAAGGAGGGCACTTGATGTAATGAGCACTGGATATTACATGCAACTGAGGATTCACTAAATTCTACCTCTAAAACTAATTTTAAAAAGGTATCTGCACCCCTATATTAACAGCAGAATTATTTACAATAGCCAAGACATGGAAATAACCTGAGTATCCATCAATGGATGAATGGATAAAGAAATACACACACACACAGAGGAATATTATCCAGTCATTAAAAATGAAGAAATCCTACCATTTGCAACAACATAAATGGATCTCGAGGGCATTATGCTAAGTGAAATAAGTTAGAGTAAGACAAATACTGTATGATCTCACTTATATGTAAAAATCTTAAAAAGAAAAGAAAAAGGGACCAAATTCAGAGAAAAAGAGATCAGAGGTGGCGGGGGATTGGGGAAGATGCTCAAAAGTACAAATTTCCAGTTATAAAATAAATTAGTACTGGGGATGTAATACACAACATGATGATTATGACACTGCTGTAAGATACATAAAGTTGTTAAGAGAGTAAATTCTAGGAGTTCTCATCTGAAAGAGATGTTTTTTCTTTTTTTCTTTCTTGTTATTGTGACTACATGAGGAGATGGATATTAGCTTAACCTAACGTGATAATCGTTTCACAATATATGTAAATCAAACTATCACGCTGTACCCCTTAAAGTGATGTATGTCAATTATTTCTCAATAAAACCAGAAAAAATGATAGAGGATATGATACTGAGTTGCCCTTTTTTTTAATCTCTCTGTGATAATAAAGAAGACAAATTATGACACGTTCATGTGAATAGAAAAAGAAGTTAATTGATTTAAGCATTAGAGAATAAAAATTGATGTCATTGATTACACACACGAAAGGAAATACTCCAAAAAAAACCAATACAAGTAAAATCACATATTTTATTGTTACAAATAATCACTTAAGTTCCCACCTGCCATACAAGCAGGAAGTTCAATATTCTCCTGTCAAAGTGTCCCTGCCAATTGTTCAAGAACTCCTGAGAGCTTCCAGAGGTAATTGCCTTCTCTTGCCTTTCCAGGTGCACAGAGAACTCAAAGTCACCACCACCACTGCTCCTCACAACACAAGGTGTCAGTGTCGATGCTTATCCTTACACAGTACCATAATCCATGGGTTTATGTTCACGCTAGGTGACGTGATGCCAGGTCTATGTTCTTTGGTCCCGTCCCCTCAGTGCTCCAAGACTAACTCTAGTGGACATCTTTCTCAGTTCACATCATTCCCACTTCTTAGGGCACAAATTGGCATAATGGGACCTAAATCTGTTCCTTTTCCCCAGGAGATAAGGCCTAAACTTCCTCCCCGCCACCCAAAATACAAAAAGTCTCTTATACCCTTCTCTCCTGATCATTCAGGTTACTTTAACCACGTAACTCCACCGAGAGAAGTTACTAGTGTTTCTATGGTGCCTGTAATAGACTGAATTTATCTCCCCCACCCCCCAAATTCATATGTTGAAATTCTAACCCCCATGGTGATAGTAATAGGAGGTGGGGCCTCTGGGAGGTAATATTAGGTCATGAGGATAGAGCCATCATGGCTGGGATTAGTGACCTTGCAAAGAGATCCCAGAAAGCTCTCTTGCCCCTTCTGCCACATGAGGACACAGAGGAAAGACAGGCACCTGTGAGGAAGCTGGCCCTTACTAGACACCAAAGCTGCCAGCAGCTTGATCTTGGACTTCCTAGCCTCTGGAACTGAGAAATAATGATCTGCTCTTTATAAGCCACCCAGCGAAGTAGTAATATCTATAGTATTGTGTTACAGCAGCCTGAAAGACTAAGACAGTGCCCGAAGCTACTTTTCTGAGAAAAGCTAAAATTAGTGATTATCATGTGATGGTAGTCCTTGTATAATCTGGGTGCTAACAGGCAACTTCTATAGGTAAAGAAATGGGGGGCAGGGGCTCTCAGGCATGATAGTCCCCAGGCAGGACATCCAGCTACATAAAAAAGTAACATCAGGCCTTTGAGGCAACTGTGTTCTATTTTCATAAAAGACAAGAGAAAAAGAAAGAAGTATACCAAGAGAAGGTATCCAGACTAAGAAGAGTCTTTTCAACAGTGCAGTATGGGTAGGACCGCGCACAGGAGGCAAGAGAGTAACTTGGGGCAATGTTCCTGGCTAATTGTCCTTTAAAGACTATGCATCTTTGCAGAGATGAGGTCAAGCTCGTTGTTTAAAATCACTGACTAATGTTCTTATCAGCATCTAGTTTTCCCTGCTCGAATCTGATTTAAATTGTCTAGAAACAGAGATTGTTCAGTGAGATCCTGATATATACAAGCGATTTGCTTGTCAGACATTTTTGCTTGAAAAATAGAATCTTTCAGATGGTAAAGTACAGAATGGACTTGCCAATATTTTACCCCCTGATAAACATTGATAATTTTACTATCCACAAATAGAGTCATCAAGACAGACACCTTTGGGCGATTGAAATCCCTCGGTATTAAACGTTATTTACTGGCTGAAGGGTCTTGAAACTGATTCTATTTTTTTAGTCTCTCGTAGGTGAGCCATCAACCATAAGCTACAGGCTATGAACGGGGTGTGAGAGGGTCTTTTTCATTCTTCTGAAAATGCCCTTCACAGTTGACAAGATGTGTTGTGCCAGAGGGACACTTTTCCCTACAAATCTTCACAAAACAGTTTCAGAACCAAAAATAAAAATTAAGACACATAACAATGTTCTCTCCCCCCCCACCCCACCCCCTCATTTTCTCTCTCCCTCTTAGTCTTTCTTCTCATTCTTTCCTTTCTTTATTTTCTTCAATGATTCTGTTAGGATCTTTCTCCCTTCAAGTTTACTTAACCCTGAGATCCTACAGAAACTCCCTGTGAAAGTAGGGCAGTTAAGATTTGTTTTCTAATACTGGTACTTGTAGAAATAATTCTAGCAAGACAAAAGCTCTCAACCCAGTAGGGAAGCTCCAGATGAACTGTATTCTCCTTGAGGGCTGTGACTATACTTGTAATACACTTTTCTTTGCTACCCAGAATCCATCTCCCCACTTCTGGTGCTACTTTCACTTGGCAAGTTTCTTGGGTTGCAAGAAACGTAAACCAACTCTGCTAACGTAAGCAAAAAGGATTTTATTTGAAAAGCATATGGAGAAATTCCCAGATGAAAGACTTGGCTTAAAAAGTCCAGAAACCAAGAAAGCTCTGGGAGTGTACGTCCAGCATCCTGAGAACTAGCTCTTCAGGCCACCATTACTGAGGATTGAATCAGCAATTCAGGCTTTTTGCAGTTTGGCTCAGGATTGAAATTCTAAAGAGAGAATACCCAACTGGTTGTGCTTTACCCTGTGGGCAGTCTTTATAAGGGAAATCAGTTCACAATCCCTCCATACTTTACCTAATGGGTTCACAACCCCTTGCAATTCACAATCCCTCTATATTCTACCTAATGGGTTCATTGTAGCTCCCCAACATAAAACGGGGCACTCTCACTAAAAAAGAAGGGAACAGATGATGAGGAGCAAAAAGGGGAAAAAGGTAAATGACACAAGCTCCAGGTGATCTAAATGCCTCTTAAGAGGCTTTACTGTGTCATAGTTTTCTGGCATTCCCCAGAGCATCTAGGCACAAAGTAAGGACAGAACA
Source organism: Ursus arctos (assembly GCF_023065955.2). Lineage (NCBI taxonomy): Eukaryota > Metazoa > Chordata > Mammalia > Carnivora > Ursidae > Ursus > Ursus arctos. Next base: position 16,333,381 of record NW_026622886.1, on the reverse strand, counting down.
GAGAGTAAGAACTCAACATATATTTTACTGACTGGCTCCCGTCACCACTCCTAGACTATTACCTCCATGAGGTCAGGGACCGTGTCTTTTATGTATGACTCTTATGTATCCTCAGTGCCTAGTAGAGTGTTTTGAATAGAAGGCCCTTAATAAATATTTGAAAAATGAACAAAAGAATAAATGATTTTTTTAAGATATCCCCAATATCAAGATTCGTTCACTTTCCTTCCTCTTTTCAACTTTTTGCCCCTTTCCCTATTCATTGTTCTCATTGCTTGATCTTCTGCTCTCCTTAGCGTTAGCTGGAGCCAGTTTTTATATCAGAGACATAAATACTCCAAATTTTGGGGACAAGAAAATCCACAAAGACCAAAGAGGTTTACATGATCACTGTGTTAGTACCAGTCTGGATTATTCCAACATATTTCCTATCATCTAAGCAAGAGAATTTGGAATAATACATTTTTAAAAAATCAGCTTGTAAGCAAATTGAGGACGTTTTACAAAAATTTGCTCTCAGCAGTTCACCACAGGCAGATCACATTCTCCGTATGCTTATAGCAATCTCAAGATTCAGAAAAGCTGCTTATTATGGGAGATAGTAACTTAGAAAACCCCTTTTATTGAAGAAAAAAAAACCCTCCAAACCAGAAATTCCATACAGATCTAATATCTGAATTTGGCCTTTAATGTAGCCCAATTTTGCTTTAAAAAGAAATAAGAGAGAGAGACAATAGTAATAATAATTGTGTTCTTGACAGTTCATTTAATAGTTCAAACCTTAATTATATTTTGTCATTTGGAAAGGTACATATTCCCAAGGAGCATTCTCTCCACATAGCTGCTAGCTGACCTTCCGGTCACAATAAGACCAACTAGCCTTTTGTACAATTAACAGAGTTCAGTGGATGCTGTTGCTGCTACTTGGCATGACCCCTGTGCTTTGACAATGCAATTTCTATTTATGACTAAATTTGCTAACATACGGGGTGAAATCGTAGTGGAAAGGTCAAGGGAAAGCTTCATTAGACGGCCTCAGCCTTCGTCTTCCGTCTTTTGAAGGAAAATATTTGCCAGATAATATGGGGCTTAATTTTCTTTGCAAGTTTATTGTGTAGTGGATTTGGTAAATAAATAGTGGGAGGAAAAGGTGAAAAACTTAATAACTCCAGAGTACTAGTAGAGAGTACTAGACTATATCAGAAATTCTCAAACTTTAATGTGTATACATGTCATCTGGAGATTTTCTTAAAAATTCAGATTTTGATTCAATGAGGAGGCCTGAGAGTTGGCATTTCTAACAAGCTCCCGCTTGGAGCCTCTGTGAAGGAGCATGAACCTGAATAATGAGTTCTGATCCACCCAAACCGTTACAATTCAGTCTGCTGAGAACATTCTCTTTTCTTGCTAAAACTTTTGACACATAGTCCTCGCATGCCCCAATTTGCTTTCAGCCTTCAGACTGTGAAAATTAGCCGATTCAAAGCATTTCCTCTTCAATCCGTCATCCCTGCATTTTTTTGATTTCCGAGTTTCACATCCCACCCTCATTTTGCATGAGCTATGAACCTAATGTTATGTTAGTACTTTATTCTTTTCACGATTTCTTTCCTAATAAAGTTCTCTTCACCCTCAGATACACGTAAGGTGTCCTTTAAAGCATTTGCTCTTCTATTTACAAAAAAAAAAAAAAAAAAGGCGGGGGGCGGATATAAGAATGATCCATCTGCTCCGTTAGAAGAGCCATAATAGTTAGTTTGATTATTTTTAAATTTCAACCCAAACCCACTGAGGGCAAGAGAATCTCTGTTCAACCTCCCTTTCTCCCCTCTTTGACAACTCACTATTATGCAGTGGCACTTTTTCGTCTCTGTTCGGAAATGGAGAGGACATTCCATCCACCGTGAACTTCTTTCCACAATGCAAAGTCATTTCAAAGAGGCTTCTTAGCTACTGCCAGTCTCCTTGCAAATCCTGGACAGAGACCAAGAACTCGGCCGGAGCGGCTGCCATTCCAGCTCACAGCACATCCTGGGGAGATTTTCCGGAGTCCTCCTGGCACCACAACAGTTAAATTCATGGTACCTCCTGCCCTTTCTACTAGAGTGGATTGATGGCACACTGCTTTTTTTCTCCTCCAAAGATGATGTCTGTCACCAGACAGGGGGATCAGAATTGTAATCCTTCTTAGATTCTGTTGAATTGGAGTTTACTGCTTTGACCTATGCAACAATACATATTTTTTGAATGACTGCATGTTCCATTTCTTCAGGGGATTTGAAGCGATGAGGGCCAAGGAGCGGTGAGGGAAGGGAAGGGGATGCTGGAGGAAGGATCTAGAGTGATGGTGATGTGGTTTTTGACCTTCTAGACCAGGGATTTGTACTCTTATGACTGAAGATACCCTGTGGCTACACAGATTAACACTGCAGAGGTTGAAAGGCAAGCCTGAATTGCATGTAGCAGGAAATGAGGGAGTTTTTCAAGTCTAACCAAGTGCTGTATTGAGGACAATGATATCATCCATAATGGCTGTCTCTGGCACACCATGTCAGCCCGGACTATTTTTTCTTCATATTACACCCTCAGCCCACTAAAAATCTCACTGGGCTTATCCACATGCCAGGATGGAACATTATTTCACCAGCTAAGAAGCCATGAGATGCCAGCAGAGGTTGAGTGAGGGATAGACTGGCTGCCCACAGACATTTTTGTTACTGTGACTGGGTGACCAAAGCCAAGCTGGAGAACATAAAGCCACAACACAGCACAACTAATTGCATGTTCTTCTTATACTTCGTGATTTTTCAGTTCTGACTTTGCAGAGAAAAATACCAGCATCCAAATTCAGAGTCAAGGTACATTTGCAGGTGCCTCTCTGTGCCTAGCACTGTTCCAGGCCCCAGAAGACGTGCCAAGAGCCAGAGTGGGTGAGCCCTGGGGAATTCACAAATCTGCCTCAGTGCAATGATCTCAGGCCATGACTGAACAGGGTTTTCTTCTCTGTTAGAGAGAAAATGATTTCTACCTCACAGGGTTGTTATAAGGATCAAATGATTATATAAATAGATAGATAGCCATTGGTATAGATAGATATAAATATACCTTAGAATAGTAAGGTGAGCTATTATTATTATGAATGCTGCATTTAATTCTTATAACACTGAAGACAGACTTTGTAGAGCTAATGTTTTGGTCTGTTCAGGCTGCTCTAACAAAATACCCCAGAGACGAGGTGGATCTTATTTCTCACAGTTCTGGAGGCTGGGAAGTCCAAGATCAAGGCCCAGGCAGATCTGGTGTCAGGAGAAGACCTGCCTCCCGGAGGCCTATCTTTTTGCTGTAGCCTCACCTGGCCAAGGCGGCTAGGAGCTCTGCAGGGCCATGAATCCCATGCGTGAAGGCTCTACCCTCAAGACCTAAACACCTCCTGGCCGGCCATTCTGCCTCGTAATACCATCACATTGGTCGTTAGGATTTCAACACGTGAATTTGGAAGGGACACAAACATTCAGACCATAACAGCCCTTTTCACAAATGAGAAAGCTGAACCTCAGCAAGAGAGATTGACGAAGAGTTGCATTAACTCTTTCAAGCTGTTTGATGTCCTGGAGTTAGTAAGTTCAAAGGAAAAAAGGAGGGCCCGCAAAAGGAGTAAAGGGCTTTTCAACAGTGCCAGCAGTTGCTGAATATTCCAGAATCCCAGCTTAGCAGGGATTCCTTCCATTGGCCACGTGCAGCTTCTGCTACTCACTAAGGTTTGGTTAATTTGAAGAATACAGCAAGTCAAAGGAAATTCTCGTGTGTTAATACCTGGGGTATCATCTACCCATTCTTTGGGGGGGGAGCTATTTTTATTTGTATGAATTTATTTCATAGATAAACTCAGGCAGATTGGCAAAATTATGTGTACAGGATGCTCCTTGCTCCTTTCTGATCATAATCAAAACAAACACATAGATACTAAGAAATAACCTCAATACCCAACAAAAGGTAGCAGTGTATATTCATTATGGTACTTTTTCTCTCCAGCTTTATCGAGATACTGCTGTCATATAACGTATGTAAGTTTAAGGTGTACAATATAGTGATTTTATACATGAATATATTGCAAAATGATTACTACAATAAGGTTAGTTAACACCTCCATCCCCTCACATAATTACCATTTCATGTGTGTGTGGTGATAACATGTAAGATTAATTTTTTTAATCTCTTTTTTTTTCACCCATCTAGATATCAGGCCCTATGTTCTCTGATGATCAAAATCTCGTGAAGAGAAGTTACTCAGGGAAATACATAAACTGTAGCAATTATTGTATGTGGCCAAAACTGGATCTGGTCAAAGTGGGCTTTGTTTTTTTGCGTGTTTATTTATTTTTCTTACCCTGCTCAGTACCGACTCACAGAATAATGCCAGCTTTGCTGAGGATTTCTATATTTGTGAAAGAAAGTCCACAATTTCAAAAAAAGTCCTGGAAAGACAGTGATATAAATAAGCCTTCAGAAACTTGGGGAAGTTAGGAAGGAGAGACACATTTGTGGCTAAAAAAGTCCTCGTTGGAATGTTGGCAGCAAAGTAAGAGGTAAGGTTAGCAATGAGGGAATAAGCACTGGGCGGCCAGTCCATAGTCGTTTCTTTTCTTTATCCCACAGATGATGGTTGAGCTCCTACTCTCTGGGACCCTGTGCTAGGATTGTTTTGAGAAATAAGAAGCTGAAGGAGCATGGGTCTCCTTGAGGGGGTGGACCTCTTACCCCTATAACTCTTATAACATAGGGTCCCATCCTTCCAGCTCAAAACCCAGTACTAGCCCGCCATTTCTCCATTCCTCTCTAAGCTTTAAGGGTCCAAACCACCCCTCTTGCTCTCCTCCACGATGCAGTTCAGCATGGAATGATGACGTTGGCCTGCCCTCGGCTGGAGGGCTGGCTTGGCCAGCACTGAGTAGTTGTGTTACTTCAGGCAACTTGCTTACACTCACTGAATTTCTGTTTGCTCATCTGAAAAGTAGGGTTTATAATACTTCTTCAGAAGATTATTATGAGTGGTAAAGATGGTTGCTGTCAAGAACTGAGAACAGAAATCAGGTATATACTAAACGGTATACGCAGCACACTTGTCCATATATCATTGTAGTCAGGCTTTTGAGTTATTAACAGTAACAAATACTATTACCTGGAATGTTAGTCAGCCACGAGAAAGGAGAATATCCTGCCATTTGAGACACCATGGATGGACTTTGAGCATATTTTGCTAAGTGAGAGAAGTCAGACAAAGAAAGACACGTACAATATCATTTATATGTGGAACCCGAAAAATTCAAAGCTGTAAAAAAGAGAGTAAAATTGTAGTCGCCAGGGGATGAAGGTTGATGTTTAAAGGCACAAACACGTAAGGAGTAGTGAATAAGCCAAACAGATCTAATGCCCAGTATCACGAGTATAGACAATAATATTATTATTATGTAAATAGGGATAAATATCACTACCACGGCCATCATTGCTGGAAGTGAAAAGCTCCAACAGGAAAGGATAAATCAAGTGCCCTTCAGAGTCAAAGGTGGCAATGAATATATGTGGCTGGAAAGACCAAGAGAAGCTGTTATTTCTCTTTTTCTGCGTTAGCCTCGCCATCTGTGAATTAACACACCAGCTGGAGAAGATGGTCTCCAAAGGCCAACAGTAGCTCAGGTCTGCTATGATTTTAAGAAATGCCCTGGAGGAGGAGAGTCTACTTTTCAGACAAGTGTAGGGAAATCCTGCCTAGGAGGGGAGGGGAGGAGGGTTATGGTGAGGGTCAGGAAGAGGGCCATGTGTGTGGCCTCTCCCCTCAACAGGCCAGGAACAACACAGCTCACACTAGCCAGCGCCCTCATGGCAGTTCTGCTCATTACTTTGTAGAAAGAAGTTGAAAACATGGGCCAAGTAGAAAATCAGCAGATGAGAAGCCAAACCCTGGTCAAGTAACACAAAAACTAACGGCTGAGAGTGGAGAGTCAGGCCCACTCTCGAAGAACGGGGTCCTCACAGACGGCAGCGGGAACGCGGGCCTTCCACGGCGGCCTTCTCGGAGTCACAGGGCCAGCTCGCACCCCGTCACCTCTGCCTCTGCCCCGCTTTCAGGCATTTGGGGATGCTTCCACTTTTACCGGGATTTGAAATGACTCCGTGACTCAGTTCTATCGTTGTTCTGTGTACAGTGAGTAATGAAACATTTTTAACAGCATCTTTGGGGCGCCTTTTCCTTTGATTTTTTCCAGCTTAATGACATTATCGGGAGGGCTTCGGGGACTGTTATGCAGATGTACTTCCTGGCGAAGTTGCTGCTTCAGGAGAAGTCATTACTTTTTGTGGGGCCCACAGGCACTGGAGAGGCCGCTCTTACAAACAGCTTCCTGCGACAGTTACCTCATGAAAAATATGTTATATGTCAAATTAACTTCGCAGTGCAGACCTCAGCTAAGCAGACCCAGGACATCTCCCTAACGGAACTTGAAAGGTACCCAGAGTTTTAATTAAAATCAAGAATGTAATTGTGCTTAGTTTACTCCTCAGAGATTATCCACAAAATAATACGAAGCGCTCGCCTTCGGTTTCTGACAGAATAAATGAAACTTGATTTGTTCCCCCCGTAATGTTTATTACCGGGGAAACTACATTTTAATTGCTGTTGACAAATATTCTGATTTATGGGGTGCATAAAATGGAATGCAGTCTAGATAGCATGTGTCTACTTAACTTTTTCTTTGCAAAATTTTGCTTCAGGAGGCTGTGCTAGCTGTCTGTCATGGGTATTCTTTAGGCCAAAGCATATTAAAGTAAATCACCAGATTGGATCTTGACTAGTAAAAAGAACCATCTGTTAGGGAAAGATGTAAGCAGTGGGCGAGAGAGGCGGTACTTGCCAACACAGGGAGGGCAAAAAGATCAACTGGAAGAGTGGCAGTGTCCAGGGGCTTCTATCCAGGAGCTGGTTAGCTTTCCAGCCTCCAAATCATGCAGTTTTAATTCATCACATGGCAAAAAGACAAGTCAGCCACTAATTGGCACCATAAAAGAAAATTTGCACCATACCAGGAACTGTTCAGTTAGGGGGACTTCGCATCCCAGTCCACATGGACCATTTTGTATTCTGTTTAAAGTTTAGAACTGAAGCTGGAGGCTGCAGAGGTGCCTCAAGAATCTATTTAAGCCATAGATTCCATTCAGGATGCTAGTTTATTACTAGAAAAACATTTGGGGGTAAATATGCCCATGACCCTTTTCTATAGTAAACACTGGCATGTACGGAATGTCATATATATATATGTATACATATATATACGAATATATATTCTGTTATACACATACACACACACACATAAAATTTTTCAGGTATTAATGCCAGAAAGTATCTGCTAACATCTCAACAATAAGTTGGTTTTGGGAGCGGTCATCTTTTATATGAATGTCCTTAAGGAACCTAGAAGAACTATTGACTGATTTTAATGCTATGTGTTAAATGTACATTAATATATTTGAGAACTATTAAGTTGAAGAATCTGAAGGCTCACACTATTTCTTCCCACTAGGGATAATTAAGCCTCAATAATACACAAAAGTATTGCTCTGTTCTTCCGGGTCCTTGTCCTAGAAAAAGCAAAATGAATGTTAATGGAGGGTCCTCTTTGCCCTCGATATGGCTATGGATGATTACGTACTTTGCTTTCAAGATTTTTCTTATGGCTTCTTTCTCAAACTATATCCCAACACACTTTGCTTTTGCTGCATTTTTTAGCTCAAAAAGCACTTTCAAGCATAATTAAATCATTTAATGTTCCTGAGTGTTATTTCCCTCCTTAAGAAATGCATGTCATTTCTTTAATTTGAACTCCTATTAGTGTTTCTGCCTTAGAACATACCTATCTTCATGAAGCTCCTGCAGGTATATTTCCAACACCTGGGATCTTAAGAAGTTAACCCAAGCTGCCCCACTGCAGACGGGCAGGGCCACCCATCACTCCCACTAGTGCAGTTTCTCTGGTACATCTTGAGACAAACATCACTGCAGAGACTCAGCGTTACATCTCAGCCAGGTTCTCCATTCCTTTCTCCTGAGGAGAGAACAAGGTGACAACCAAGCCTTTCCTGAGGTGACACTGGCGGAGTTCAAAGAGAAAAAATGGATTTTCTCCCCTTCTTTAGCCTTCAAGTTTTTCAAATCTTATGGGAAGTCTGGAACAGAAAGCTAGAGAACTTTGATCATAGAGGCACGAAAGAATGGTTGGGACTCAAAGGGGCCATTTGCAGAACCTGGAGGAAAATTTGGGAATAACTGCTCAATTTGGCAACTTTACCAAAAATGGAGCAGTATCAAAAATAGTTGCTGTCTTAGTCAGCTCAGGCTGCTATACCACAGACTGGGCAGCTTCAACAGTAGACATTTATTTCCTCCCCATTCTGGAGGCTAGACGTCCGAGATCAAGGTTTTGGCAGGTTTGGTTTCTCCCGAGATTTCCCTCTTGCCTTGCAGATGGCCACTGCTCACTGTGTCCTCACTTGGCCTTTCCTCTGAGTGTGTGCGTCCCTAGTCCTCTTCTTCTTCTTAGGAGGACACCCATCAGATTGGATCAGGGCCCACCGATATGACCTCACTTCACTTTAATTACCTCTTCAAGCACTTTATCTGCAAATGCAGTCACTCTCCCAGGTATGATGGGTTAGGACTTCGACATATGAATTTAAAGGGGACACAATTAAGTCCATAACAACGGCAAATGCTCTTAAGTGTGGCGAGAGCAGCCAGTGTGTGGGAAATGAATTAAATATGCCCAAGATGTGGAGCAACCCACCGGACAACAGGAATAAAGGAGAGTCCATCCTTTGGACTTGAAGTATTTTATTTCTGAGCCCAAAAGGGCTCCATGAAAATCTATGGGATTCACAGCCCAAGACGTTATCTTCAAGAAAGAGAAAGATTCAAGAAAAGGATAATCAAAGCTAAGTAACTGTTCACAGGTTGTTCCCGGTTAATCTAGCCTCAAACTCATTCTAAGCCCAGTATTAGAGCACCGGATAAATCTCACAGTGGCTCTAGGCCGTGAGCTCCTCCGAGTCATACATCCCTTGCGTACATACATCCCTTGCGTCTCTCACGTCCAACGAAGGACCTGACGCTTTGGCGGGGGGGGGGGGGGGGTGGCGGAGGATGTGTGAGAGTTTCCTGAACGGAGGCAAAGCCCTTGTTAGCAGAGCAAACGAGGAGAGTGTGGAAAGCCTCAAGTCCTGCTGATTTCATTATGTTAGGTAGAACTATCTGGTATTTCTCTCAAATCAGAGCTTTTTCTGCCAGAGTGGTATTTGAAATAGAATGCGTGACAACCGTGAAAAAAAGGAAGAATTCACTTTAAAATTCAATGTATTCATTCCTAGTGTTTACTCAGAAAATAGTTGCAGAACATATTAAGGCATTAAAAGTTTCGGAGGGAATTAACAGCCCCTTGGGGATATCAGTGGCCTCCTGGAAAGAATCTAAATATTCCCTCAAAATTCAAAACCATCATCAAACTTTAACACACTATATCTTTTAAATTTACATCCTTTCTTAGAGTAATATATGGTATGCACTTTATTCTCTTGCTTCTATACCTTTTTACAATTGTGCCAGATGGAAATTTACATGAAACTTCTAATTCTACCCCTATTGGTTTTATTAAATACTAGCCATTTAGTCAACTCGCCCTCAGACAAATACTTGTTTCTTAGTAGTGAGCTTTGATTTTCACATATTAGTGTGGCAATAAAGGGAATCTTGGATGTTTTAGGTGTACCATATTGACTTTTCAGTTGAAGACTTCACTGGCAAGCATCATGTGGAGCCCATTAGAGATTGAGGCCCATCATTTATTTGTTTGTTTGTTTCATAAATTTTGTCCGTGACTTTATTTGTATAATTCCATGAGGTCAAGCTTCTTGAGAGTTCGCAAACTGAATAGACAACATAGATAGCAAAATAAAAGTACAGGATTCCTTGACATTTACATCAAGGTCCTAGTTGATCAGAGGCCCATCCTTTAGACTCCAAGTATTTTCTTAAAAGAATAGCTGGTATAAACCTTGGCTCTACTCTCCAAAGTTTCTTTTATTTCTCCTAAAAAGTCAAAGCAATTTCACACACATTTTCTTTTATCTTTACAGTATCCCTCTCAGGAAAGCCAATTGCTGTGCCTCTGTTTTGTGAAGGGAAACACTCACTCGGGAGCTATTCACAGCTTTCTTACAAGCCACAGTGTGCACAAAGCTGGGCTCACACTCCAGCTCTTCACCAACTTCAGTGGCAGAGCTGACTTTAACTGCTTAGACTGGAACCTTCTTGAAGGTGCCTGTAACCTACAGAGCTTCAGGCATTTGGTGGGCACTCAGAGCAACACAACTTGATATGCAATAGATTTCAAATCAACTGAGCTTCAATTAAAAATTCTCCACAGCGGTTCAAGACCACTTGTAAGGAGAGCCCTCCTATGAATATTGCTTTCATGATAAAAAAAATTATCAGGCAGAGCCCCATTTAGCAATCTGGAGAAGGCAGTTGGGAAGAAACATTCATAATCTCTGCTCTATAAGGAACAAAATAGTACTACTATTGGAAAGATGAAAAGGACTTTTTCTCTCACTGCAGACAAGTTATGTGTGGCCCACCATGGGAGTCTCTATGTTCAGTGCCTGTTGTCGACACTACTTCCAGATGAAGTTTATTTTAGAACCATGTGAACGTAGAACCTTAAGGTTATAAGAGGTCTTAAGGGGCATTTTATCCAGGACTCCATCCAGTACTTGAATTTCTTCCATAATATCCCCCAAGTGATGGTCACTCACTCTTTGCTTGAACACTTCAAATGCTATAAGAGGCCACTTCTTTGAACATCTCTGACTGATGAGGGACTTCCATAAGTTCCATCACATACAATGAACAGAAATGTCTGGGTAATCAGAAGGGGGAATGAAGCATGAGAGACTATGGACTCTGAGAAACAAACTGAGGGCTTCAGAGGGGAGGGGGGTGGGGGAATGGGATAGACTGGTGATGGGTAGTAAGGAGGGCACGTATTGCACGGTGCACTGGGTGTTATATGCAACTAATGAATCATAGAACTTTACATCAGAAACCAGGGATGTACTGTATGGTGACTAACATAATATAATAAAAAAATTAAAAAAAAAAAGAAATGTCTAACTTCAAGATATTATTCCAGTTCTACCTGGTGGGCTCCCAGAGAACTGATCAACTGATCTAAGCCTTCTTCTACAGAATAGTACTTTTAATAGTTGGTGATACACATCCTGTCTCATTTTCTGCAGGCTGAATCATCTCAGCTCCTCCAACCACCCTTAATAGGACATAGATTCAATTTACCAACTCTCCTTATGGTCATACCACTGAATGTATACATTTTAATATTTATTCATTTGACAGATAGTGAGTGTTTAGTGTATGCCAAGAACTCTCCTAACGTGTCCATGTCTTCTTGTGTGAAGCCAAGAACCTAAAAGTCAGGCTATAGGTGTGGTCTATAGCTCTACTAATAGAAAACAAAAACTTGGTCAAGTCATTTAGTATCTTCCTGGACAATTTCTATAAGAATATCATTTCCCATTAAACTGGACACCATACATCTGTCTCTTAATATCACCAAAAACTGAAGTGGTTTTGTTTCGTTTCTATTTTTGATTGTTGTTGATTTTTTTTAGTGAGGAATAATAGTGGTCATTATGGTAATAGTCCCCAAATCTTCATGGCTTAACCAATAATAGTTTGGTTTTTTGCTCACTTCTCAGGTGATACGAAGTTACAGATCAGGAGGTAATGGCAGTGAAGGGCTCTCCTCAACACAGTCCTTCATGGACCTGGGCTTTGGCACTTCCTAGGACCTCAGAGTGCCCCACTGGGTCTAGCCCTAAGTCAAGGGAAAAGTGAAATTATGGAGAAGACTTAGTGCTCTTAACTGCCTTGGCCCAGAGGGGAAGCACATCTTCTTGCGTTCCATTGGCAAAAACCAGACACAAGGGAGGTTGGGAAATGTAGTTTAGATGGAGCCCCAAAAGAAGAGAGAAACTGAGTTATGTTGATTACAGTGGTGTCTACAGAGCTGTTGGGGGGCAGCTGTCTCCCATCATGGCCTTACATAGAACTCACTGTCCATTCAAACCGTAATTCTCTCACAAAAAAAGCCACATGAGTTATACTGTCCTGAATTTGTGCGGTTGGTTTATTAGACTCAATAGTCGATTTGTTAAATTTTTGTCTGATTTGATTCTGACCATTTGTTTTGTTTTGTTTTCAATCTTTATTCTGTCACAGTTTATATTTACTATCACATCCACATTCATATCATCTTATCATCTGTGCATTTCCTAAGATTGTTGTTATATCCTCATGAAAGGCATTAACTGAAAAGGTAAATGACTATTAGAAACTCCCTTCTAAGGTAACAGAAATGAGCATTCTTTGTATTTAGTTATTGTTATTCTCCAATTATGAAGCCATTTAGATAGATGATATTCTTCCAGTTATGAAGCCATTTAGATGTTAGATGATAGATAGATAGATAGATAGATAGATAGATAGATAGATAGATAGAGTCATCTTGCTAAAATACATATCGCTTCCTCATTCCTTGCTTGAAATCCATCGCTCAGTTATTAAATGAACAATTGTTTTTAACCTTTACTGTGGGCCAGATACCCTGCTAAGCTTTTGGTCCCTATCTCCTTAATCCTCACAAGTACCTATAAGGTAGTTCTGCTCATCTTACAGATAAAGAAACTGAAACTCAGGGAGATAAAGAAATCCAGCCAAGCTCCGTGGTTTGGAGTCAGAATTGAACTTTGACATTTGCCTCCGGAGCCTGCTTTTGCATATGCTTCACTACCTTTCATTCCTCAGGGGGTCTTCTTCCCTGTTCCCTTCCCTCTTGGGCGGTAAGCAGATGGGTTCAGGTAGGGAGATATGGATAACCTCAACAGTACATATTTCAATTATTCTCAGGGACCACCGTTAGGTTATTATCAGCCAATGTTTTCCCAAGATCCAGTGTCAAATAAACCAAACCATGGGTTTCTTCATATCCAATAGATCTTTCTGCTGGCCTTTTCTCTTGGCATATTTTGCCTTTGTGGTCACTCCTGCTCTCTTGAAATACTCTCTTTCCTCAGCTTCAGTGATACCTCACTCTCATTTCCTTCCCTCCCTCTGGCCATTCCCTCCTCGTCTTCTCGTCTACTTAGCATTAAATGTTGCTGTGCCTTAAAGTAGGAATCTAGGCCCCATCGTCCCATCCACGCCCGTAGATGCAACTTCACATACATACAGATAAATCCAAATGTACATATACCACTTCAGACTTTCCTCGGAGCCCCAGACCCAAATATCCTGCCCTCCCTTGGCTCACCAAACTCAACAGTCCAAAAACAGACATGAGCTTCCCTGGCAAGCCTGGTTTTCTTCCAGAGATCTCTTAGCTTGCTGAACAGTACCCCTACGCACACCAGAATCCGAGAATCACCTCTCTATCCGTCACCATCCTGTTGTTATCTTTACATTCACTCATTCTCTCCATCTCTGCCCTTCTGTGCTATCTCTTCTGAAATAGCCTGCTGGCTAGTCTGCCTACATTCATTCTGGTCTCCTGACAACCCACACCCCACACTGCAACCAGAGTGATCTTGCCAAAACCTTAATCTATTTACATCTTCTTCTGCTTTAAACTCCTTGATGGGCCACAATTGTTCCCTGACTCCTAGCCACACTGACCTTGTCTCAGCCCCACTTAGATGCTATGCTCTCTCCTGCCCCAGGACATTTGTACATATTGTTCCTTCTCTCCACAGTGCCCTTTCCATGACCATCCTACCCCCTTACCTGAAATAATCATACTCCTGCGTCACCTCAGAGCAAACACCACTTCCCAGGAAAGACCAGGTCAATTTCTCTGTCATATGCTCACACATACCTTCTTCCCTTCCTTTATAACAGTTACCATGGTTGTCATTTTATATTTATTCTAGTGATTTGTTGACTGTCTGTCTTCCTGACTAGACTGTGAGGTCCTTAGGGGCAAAGCCCATGTCTCCTTTAATCCCCTGTACTTCCAGTGCCTAACAGAGTGCCTAGCACACTTCTGTAAAATAAATGAATGACCCAAGCCATTCTGTAATTCTCATCATTTGATTCCCAGGATTTAATGAACACTAAAATATCCACTTCATTATTAAATTATATCTTCATGAGAATTCATTGTGGGTAGGCCAGAGCCAAAATTTCACCTAACCACTAGAAGCATATTCATTCGTGTGCATGGAATCTACCATATTACTTCACAGCGCATGATGAAATATAAACTCTGGAGCTGGAATGTTTTCCAATAGTGAGCTATTAATAATTTAACAAAATTAATTCAAAACACTTCACTCAACGGTGAAACAGAGATGCGGAGGAAATGATGCGTGTACCAGTCTTCTAGGGTTGAATTAAGTATGGCAAACAAGTAAAAGGGAAAAGCCACCGACCCTTGTTTAGAGTGAAAGTCCCCATTTACAATTTAATACAAATTTTATGTTTTTCTAAAGATATTAAAGAACAAACATTAGAGACATAAATAAAAATCTTTGCTTTACACAGGTGAATGATTTAACATGGTAATAGTCATTTGTCAGGCCTCAGAAAAGGGAAAAAAATTGAAGGGATTTTTTTTCTTCAGCATGAAGCAGTAATCAAGTCAAAGAAAAGCTTTCAGTAATTATTATTATTAGGAATAATCATCAGGACTAAAAAGTGAAGCAGACAATCCACAGAGCATAGAATTAGCTCCTACTCAGAGGGTCCATGATTTCCACTAGAACGGCAAGAGGAAGTAGGAGACATCTATTAGTGAGCCACGAGTGGAGCAAAGTTTCCCGGTCAAAATCTTACTTTGGATAGGGAAGCCAGCTGAATCCCCTACCCCACACACCAAGAGTGAAGAGGAGAAAGATGGCGAGCAAGCTGCCACCATCATTACCCAAAGGAAGAAGAGAGGAAGGGGGAAACATGTGTCCAGCAGTCAAAATATAACTCTTGCCAAGGAGAACCCAAATATTAGAGCATCACAATCACATGAGGGCTTGTTAAAATGCAGTAGCGGGGACCCACACCCAGGAGTTCTGATTCAGTAGGTCTAGGGCGGGCCCGAGAATGTGCACTTTAACATGTTCCCAGGCGATACCGCTGCTGCTGTTCTGAGGACCACCCTTGGGAAACCACCCCTGGAAAACTACATGCAAACGTCTAATAGTAGTGAGTACTTATACTGTGCTGAAGGTGTTAGGTATGTCGTCTTATTTAATCTTTCTAACAATGCTATGAAAGGGGAATAAATACCCCCAACCTACTGTGAGGAATCTGAGGCTAAGGTGACTGGCCAGCCCAGTGAATGGAAAGGCTAATCCTAAACCCCAGTGGTCTGTACAGTCTTCTTAGCGTTGGGATTTTAAGAATCTCCCTTCAACCTGGGCACTACCAACCCCAACTAAGTCATCATGGACCACCACCACCCCCCCCCCAAGAAAAATTAGAAATCGCTAAATTGACTATCAAAGTCCATAGCAGTGGTAAACTCATAAACACACTGCAGGGTAGTTTTGGGGAAACATTACTGGTGCGGCCATTATGCACTGTGAGAGGAGTAATCAATCATGTTGCAGACAGCAACTGGATGTATGCGCCAGGCCTATCAATAAGTTAGAAGAGAAATGGAATAAGAGAATGGAAGGCTCCCAAAGAATCGTGTTAGGGACAGGTCAGAGAAGCATGGTCCTTACCACACATGAGTAACATACAGTGAAGGTAACCAGGGAGCCATCATGGACCCTGGGGAGAAGTTTGGATGGGGAGAGCTTGGAAGAAAGGAGTTTGAAATCAGAGATTGGGAGATGAATAAAACTGCCCCAGGGAAACACTGACCCAAGCAGGAGCCAGGGCACAGCAGTAGAGAAGTTGCAGAGGTGTGGCTCTCCCATGTTAATGAATTCTTCTCATACCACCCCCAGAGCCCTCTGAAGCAGCCTCCACCCTAGAGACAAGGCAGTAGTCAGGAGAACAGCTTTGGAATATAACAGACTATACCTGGGTGACATTGGTTACAAGCCTCCTCTATACCTCCATTCCTCATCTGTTTAATGGACCTAATAATTCCTGTCTCCAATGGTTGTAAGAATTAAATGAGATAATATATGTAAAGCATTTAGTATCTGGGGCATCATGCCAGCTCAGAATCTGCTGGCTCTTTTACTATTGTTGCTCTTCTTGCTTTGTTATCATCAGCTTTAATATTGTCATCCTTGGGGCGCCTGGGTGGTTCAGCTGGTTAAGCGTCTGCCTTCGGCTCAGGTCATGATACCAGGGTCCTGGGATGGAGCCCAGCATCAGGCTCCCTGCTCAGCAGGGTGTGTGCTTCTCCCTCTGCCCCTCCGCCTGCTCGTGCTCTCTCTCTCACGCTCTCTCTCAAATACATAAATAAAATCGTTTTAAAAATTAAAAATTTAAAAAATATATTGTCATCCTCAAGGGAAGAGTAATTATGTCAGAGGGAAAATTTAATGGCCCACATAATCTTCGGTGATCAGTTCACGGGTATTCCTCCTGTTAATCAAAAGCTTGGCAGTCTGGGTCGTGTAGGTCTAATGACACAGGTGCTCCTGATAGAATTAGCAAAAAAGTAAAATAAAATAAATAAAGCAGCATTTGGTGCCCTACTTTCCTCCAGTATGGTTTACATGTTCTCCTAATTAAATTTTTGAGTAAACTTCATTCCACAGCCATGCTGGGTTTACTCAGATGCACTATAGAATGATTCACAGCCTTGATAGAAACTTCTCTGCGCTGAGTGCCAAATTCCTTGCTGTAGGTGCAATATGAGATTTCATTTATTATTTTACCCTAGCGTAATTAATTCCACTGCCAGCTACCTGTTGATGACAGAGGTCTGTTGACAATGCTGAACAAAGTTTGAAGCCAAAGAGTTTTAATAACGTGTTTACTGCTGGGTGGTCTGCCACTTTTGATTAAACTTCATGAGGATTTATAACCATCTCTCCCCCAACATGTCTGCAACCTTTAAGGGATGTCTCATACAAAGGAAAGGTCATGGGTTCCAAAAGCCCTTGTTCTAATAAACACGTGAGACAGCTGATCCTGAACACACAGCGGCTTCTCATCCTTTCTCCATCCTCCCCTCACTTCCTTTTTTACAGCAATCCCCAACACGGAAAAAAATTAACAGGAACAGAATTAATGGTTTAATTTTGCAAGAGAAAAGAGAGCGTTTACGACGTCTCGGTGGGGAAAGGGGCTTCTGTCTTTGCTGATGACCCAAACATGTCTGCCAAGGAGAAATATGGTGTCCAGTCTCCCATTGAACTGCCACAGGAATGGATTGGCTGTGGCTACTGGCTTGACAGGTGCAATAAATATTAATTAGTGTGCTTGGCTACAGAGGGAGTAATGATATACACTGCTCCTCTGAAGCGTTAAATTGTAGTGTTAGTCTTGATAATGCCTCATCTTCTCCATCAAGGCAGGAAAACATTTTGAGTTACACGCATCCCTATATAGGCAAAGGAATAAAGGTTTATCTGTTGCCTGGAATTTTCCAGGTGCAAAAAGTGGGGCCTAAGACTGATCGTGAGTCAGGCACCAGGTATTCCGTGTGCGTGCGCGTGTGTGCGTGAGTGAGTGTGTGTGTGTGTGTGTGTGTGTGTGTGTTAATCAGCATTTCATGTGGCACAAGCCAATTTCTATAATGTTTGCTATTGTTAAGGGATAAAGCTGAAACATTTTGCTATTGTCAAGATATTTGATTGCATTGGGAATGGATTTGAAAACTCCTTGTCTAAAACAACTGCCACAAATATGCATTAAATATTAGAGGAACCGTGTTTATTAGATTACAGGAGGGGTTGGTAGTTTATGGGATGTTCCCCAGTGTTTGTGAATAAATACCTGTAACAGCCTGGGAATTGGAGATGGCTGCATTCGGAAATTAAAGATAAAATGCTCTTAAAATTCAGCTCTGATCAGAAACAAATAAGACAAAACAAAGCAAAACAAAAAACAGGCGAGAAAGCCGCAAGATAAGCAAATTAACATTAGCACTGATTCCAGGCTTGCAACAAAACATGTTTTTGAAATGGGTATGTTTAGTTGTTTACACCTGAAGTTACAGCAACACAACAGCATTTCACCAAGAAAAGAGGTTCTAATTAAATACTGATATTTTCCAAATCCTTAATTATAATGGCTTACAGTTCTGCCTAAGGGCTTCTCTAGGAGCTAATTTGCTGGAATATTACCATTTACACTTTTTCATTTGTTGAAGACCACGCTCCCTTGCGAATTGCCTTTTTAAGGTTATCGTAACTTCATTTGCCATCCTCTTTCTGGGAATGTTTCCTACCCCCCGTATAGGAAAGCTAGCTAGAAACTTGGCAAACAAAGTTTCGTTTGGGATGGAATTCTTCCCCCTCCTGCATGGCTTAAATGTGTTGATATCTGTTTCTGTGCTGCAGCTGCAAAGAAACAGTTTTTGGCACTGGCGATGCATGTGTGTTTCTTATTCTCTCCTGGAGTCCTGGGTCCTAGCAGCACATCCTCAAGCAAGCATTTCTGGAGCTACAGGGAGCCCAGGGAAGCAACACTGGATGGGCACTGAAATATTAACTAATGATGAATTGCCCTGAATTAGCAGGCACCTGGGAACTGGGACTGGACCATTTCTGCAAAATAGGCCCGTCGGCAATCTCCCAGGACACAGCTCCAATCTGTCGGACATACCTTCCCCAATTGCCTCCACTCCTGCAACATTTACACCTGCTTACCTAGAGAAGAACAGTCCATCTTCCCCCCCAGCCTTTGGAAAAGCTTTGACTACCGCCTGGAGGTGAGCTCCACAACTCTAGCCCTCTACAGTTCCTGTCTACCAGACCCTTAAACACAAGGGACCAACATATGTAGGAAGCTGATGAGGAGTAGGAACTAATACATGACTAGTCACCTCTTGTCCCCAGCATGGAGTCAGACCTCTAGAGCTTTATCTTTGGCAAGGTGGACCAAGAGGTGAACAAGGAAGCCAATGGGATAAAAGCTAGGCATATTCTCTAGCCTCAGGTAAAAATGTGCTCCCTACGATCCCCAGGACTACAAGATTCTATCTAGCTGGTAGGAAACAAATCATGAAAATGGCCAGGTTTTTAACTGTCATCAAAATATAGATAATTAATGAGATCCTTGAAGAAGATTAGAATGCGGATGCCATGGCCCCATTATTGAACACTGCCTTAGCGGTATAATGTGTCCTTCCTACTTTGAAAAATTTCGAAGTCCAATGCCCTCAACAAAAATCAAGGTATTTCCAAATGCAAAGCAGGAGATAGTATTCAGACCCATACTGGGCCCACGAAAATGAAAAGTCCACAAACTGAATACTGAGAAAAGTATATCAAAACTTGAACCAGCTTTGATTCTTTGAGCTCCGTAAATTCTTTAAGACTTTTTCATACTTAAGATGCCAAATCTGCTGTAGTCCTGGGCTATGACCTAATGATTGGAATCACTAGGTTTTCCCTAGGCATGGTTAAGAGACTCAAACAGAAAAACATCTAGTTAGATGCAATTATGCTTTTGCCCAGAAGAACAGAAAAGTCCCTATTGAAACCTCTAAAACTATATATCTTAAATGCATGTCTAAATAAGGGGGATTTAAAATGAAAATGCTAATGGAATTTGGAACTAGACAGATCTGGGTTTAAGCAGGGATTCACCAGGAGTTATACCATCTCAAATCACTTGAGCCTCAATTTCCTCACCTGTAAATTGAGTAGAGTGGTATTTTTCTCAAAAGGCTATTAGGAGGATCCAACGAGATTTTGTAATGTTCGGCAAAGTACTCAGTGCTAATAAATAGATGCTGTACACAGTAGTTACATGATAGTAATTATTATAATTATTGCCATTAAATTAGATTTCAAAATCTTCACCATGATCCATAAGGTCCGGCATCATCAGATTCCTCTCCACAGTCATAGAATGTGGTAGGCAGAATTGCAGCTGGCAAGAAGACTCCACACCCCAATCCTGTGAATCCGATGAGGTATCACACCCGTGAATATGTTACAGTGAATATGTCTGAGGGGCAAATCAACGGATTTTAAAATAGGGAGACTATCATGGATTATCCAGGTGGGTCCAATAAAATCACATGAGCCCCTAAAGCAGAGGCAAGCAAGGCAGGCAGATTCAAAACCTGAGAAGGACTTAATCTGCGTAATCGACTTGCCAGCTCGAAAATGCAAAGAACCACATGGATAATGGGAAAAAGAAGTGCCAACCACCAGCGAGGACCCTGAGCCTCGGATGTGAACTAGCCTGACAGCCACCTTGATTTCTGCCTTGACAAACTCTAAGCAGAGAATTCAGCTTATGAGCCACAGAAATTGCGAGATACTAAACGGATGCTGTTTTAGGCTGCTAAGTCTGTGGTGATCTGTTATGGCAGCAATAGAAAACTACTTCATTGTCATGTGATACGCTGCCTTTGTGTGTCTGTGTCCAAATCTCCTCTTTCTGTAAGGACGCCAGTCATGGATCAAAGGCCCGCCCTACTCCAGCATGACCTCATGCTCACTTAATTACACCTGCGATGCCCCTATTTCCCAATAAGGTCCCATTCTCAGGCACTGGGGGTTAGGATTTCAACATGAATTGCAGGGAGGGGAGAGACACAATTCAACCCCTAACAATCTCAAAACTACAGTGTGTGATTTTGATGTTTATCAGAAGGGGGTATGTTCTCCAGGTCTGTGTCGGCCCTGCTCCTCTCTCTGCTCACGCATGGCTTCCCATCACCCGGGGAGACCACAGCGGCCGAGGTCAGAGGCTGCCGCTGCTGCCATGGAGGCTGCGACAGGAGGGAGCAATTAGGGGAAAGGCTTGTTTGTGAAAGCCAAGCTCCGTCTCCTCATTGCTTTCTCTCTCGCTCCCTGGTTCATCTTTGCTCTCTGCCCGGGCTCTTGGGTAGTCACTCATGGGAGAGCCCGTGACGGGCATGGAGAGCAGTGAAAATGAGAGCACTGTCTTGGACGTTTGATTTGGCAAATGACATTTTTACAAAAGCATCTGCAGAAATCGGGTTGACTCCTTCCTTTCTTGACCATTCTAACTGGAGACAAAAATAGAAACATGTACAGCGACCACCAAAATTAATGGAGCCAGATGATTAAACCCTAAAATACCCGCTCCTGACTCTGCAGCCAGTCACAACTCATAGATGTTTTATTGTACTAGCAAGAGACCACAGCACAGCTTGAAGTGTGACTTTGAGGTCACTGAACACGGGGAATTCTCCAACTGTTTCACAGCTACCACAGAGTACGTGTGTGGAGCCTGCATATTTGCAGGGGGGAAAAAATCTATGTTTTAAAATTAGCCAGTCAAAATTTTCCAATAATAGAAAAATGTAAGATGAAGCCCATGAAATATGCTTCAGGGCATTTACTACATATTGGGACTGGAACAAAGGACCTCCGGCTTTCAGTACAATATGTGTTATGTTCCTTGAGCTGTTTGTTCCCACTCATCGCAGGCTTCCCGCTAGCCCATGGCTACTAGAAGGAAAGCAGCAAGAATAAAACAGTCTAATATCCAAACTATGTTGTTTTTTTATGGGAGTCCTGGCATTCTGGTTCGAGTGTTCCAAAATAATAATTAGATATTTTAAGCTGGTTTAGCTAGGGGACTAGCAAAGAGAACAGACTCTGCCCTTTGCAGTAGAGGGACATGTATTAACACCATAGTGCCTGGATCTTCAGGGAGGTCTGAGGAGTCCAAAGAAAGGAACAGGTGGCCACAGAAACAAAGGAGCATTCTGGAAACACAGGGCCATGGTTGTCCATCAACTGATCAGTTGTAGAGCGTGAATAGGTAAACAACACTCTACAAACGTACAGCCCACAGTTCACTTGACGGTAATAACCCGCAGACACAACTGACCATGAAAGATAGGAGTAGGGATTTTCTTTGCGGGAAGATGTGAATTCTCCTAGCTGTCCCTTGCTATAGCTCCCCGAGGCTCTGTTAAGCCACTGACCTGTGGCATTCTTCACCTGGACCATAGCCAACCTCAACCGAGGCAGAGGCTAGGTCACTAAATAATTAGCCCCCCACTTGCAAAAGGAGGGGTTTTCCCAGCCGTTTCCAACACAAGGTGCAGCATTTTCACTGGAAGCACTACTTTAACAAGAAACAAATATATTCAAAGACATACATATGAACAGATTTTCTGCTCGATAGATGATGCTCCCTCAGAACTGAGCTTCAGGTGCCCCCCAGTAATTTCCCATTACACTCTGTGATGTAGCTGTCACCGGTCAGAACGGAATAATGGGCAATTCCTACAGTGAGGAAAGAACAATTGGAAAATCCATAAACTGTCTCTGGTTAGCTTAGAGGAAGCAAAATGATAGCCATGAGAATAATCCATATTCCTGAATTCATTTTCAATAATTAAAACTCAAATATCACATTTAAATAAAGTCTGAACTTTTGGATTGGCTTTAAAAATTGGATGATCTGGCCACGCTGGGCCTGCCTTTCCCCATTATCACAGAACAGCCCCAGTTTACCACAATCCCCACCGACTTGACTCATTTCTGTTACCTGTCTGACCAAGGGTATATTTCAACTTCTGACCCTTGATTCTGCCCATTGCCAGGTCAATTTCTTTCTGTAAGGAAAAGCCTCTGTATTGATTAAAAGTTTTCAAGACATTAACCTGAATTTTCTTAGCCTTGGTCACTGCATGTGAAATTCAATACTCAAACTATCCCCAAACATCTTCAATTGCTATTCAAGTCAGATGAATTTACTTAAACAAGCAATTAGCCTTGGCATAAAAGGCTGAAGAGAAATGAAGTTCATGAATCTGCTACTTGTTCTTCCCTAGATGATGCCATTACTCATTGTCCAAGTGTTGATGTGTAGCAAACATTGTGCCAATTTTGGTACCAAGGAGATTGGAGATAGGAATGTCTAATGTTTCAGAAAGCTCAACAGGGCAGAAGGTGGGGTTGGCTAAGAAATGGAAAATTTTCTAAATGTCTACTGTGCCTACAATGCTCTACCAGGCAGGCTGTGGACTTGGGGAGAGGGGTAGAGATTGAGAGAATGGACCCAAAAATTATAAAGTGTATACAGTTGACCCATGAACAGCGTGGGGGTTAGGGGTGTTGACCCCCTGTACGGCTGAAAATCCATATATAACTT
This sequence comes from Ursus arctos, assembly GCF_023065955.2. NCBI lineage: Eukaryota > Metazoa > Chordata > Mammalia > Carnivora > Ursidae > Ursus > Ursus arctos. Next base: position 16,310,049 of record NW_026622886.1, on the reverse strand, counting down.
TTGCCCTCCCAACCTCAATTACTAATAGCCTACTGTTGATTGGAAGCCTTACAGATAACATGAACAGTCAATTAACACAGATTTTATATGCTTTACATGTTATATACTGTATTCTTAAAATAAGGTAAGCTAGAGAAAAGAAAATGTTACTTAAAAAAATCTTTTTTTAAAAAATTTTATTTCTTTATTTGAGAGAGAGAGTTGAGGGGGGGAGGGGCAGAGGGATAAGGAGAAGCAGACTCCCTGCTAAGCAAGGAGCCCGAGGCAGTGTTCGATCCCAGTACCCCAGGATCATGACCTGAGCCGAAGGCAGATGCTTAACTGATTGAGCCACCCAGTTGCCCTGCTAAGAAAATCGTAAGGAAGAGAAAATACATTTACAGTTCTGTATTGTATTTGCCAAAAAAAATCTATGCATAAGTAGACCTGTATAGTTCAAACCCATGTTGTTCAAGGGTCAACTGTATATTAGATATATGAATATGAATAGACATATATGTAGCAAATATATGTCATATGTATATGACATACTTGTCATTGGTTGGGAAATCAATGACTGATATTTATCTATTTATTTATTTAAGATTTTATTTATTTATTTGAAACAGAGAGAGAGAGAAGGAGTACAAGCAGGCAGAGCAGCAGGCAAAGGGAGAGGGAGAAGCAGGCTACCTGCCAAGCAGGGAGCCCAATGTTGGGCTTGATGTGGGTCTCAATGCAGGGCTTGACCCCAGGACCTTGGGATCATGACCTGAGCCAAAGGCAGACGCTTCACCGACTGAGCCACCCAGGCACCCCAATGACTGGTATTTAATGCACAAGTATAATTTAGATATTTTACAGCTTAAATTTTAAATAAGAAAGACAAATTCACTGTGTTATCTAAAGTCTCTTTATAAAAGATTCATAGATTGTAAAATATATGCACAAACATGCTGAAAAAAATTCAAAAGTATTTAGTCATTTTCACCTCTCTGCATGGAAACAACAACCAGTGCTACTTGTAGAACATTCTCTATGAAACCTGATTTGAGTTTGCCAAAAAGGAAAAGATGGGTAAATTAAAAATCCATACATCTTTTACCACTGTCTATGGTGAAGGGGAAAGGAAGATTGTGTAGACATTGCTCACAGGCTCCCATCTCCCTTCTTTTCTCCAAAGCCCTATACTTTCCCTACCCTGGAGGGCACCCTCCCAAATCCAAGACCCAGGACATGTCCTCCCCCTGGATGTCAAAAGCCATGAAATGGAGCTGAAGTGACTGACTGCTTCTTCTCTTAGACAGAAGGCTTATCCAAATGCAAGGCGTAAAAGAAATAAACTTTTAAAAACAAACACTAATATTCAAGCACTTATAGAATAAGCCTGTTCTTTCACAACTTAAGCAAGGACTTGACTGAAACAGATATTCTTGCTAAATCTGAAAGAATGGCTGGGGAAACAAAAGAAAAAGACATTTTGACTCAGTTGTTTTGTAAAAGATTGGGGAGGGATAAGTTGCTGTACAACTACATTTCTTAATTTATTAAATAAATATTTACTGAGTACCTACTGTGTGCTAGGCTATGTACTAGATACTGGGGTTATAAAAATGTGACCCCTGACATAAAGGACCCTGTCCAACAGAAGTCAGACGTAATAAATGCTGAAATAACAGTATGTACAGTATGGAAGTATTTCAGAAAAAAAGGCATAGTGGATGTATTAATTAGCTACTGCTGCATAACAAAGCACCCCCAAACTTAAACTCAAAACACCAACCGTTGATAATTGCTCGCACGTCTAAGGGTCAGCTGGATGATTCTGCTGATCTCAGCCTGGCTCAATTATGCACCCGTGGTCAGATGTTGGCTGCCTCGTCCAGGACAGCCTTGGCTATGGCAACCTAAGCTGACTTGGTTCTTTTCACGTGTCTCACTTTCTAGTAGGATTCCCTGGACATGTCCTCAAAAAAAAAAAAAAAAAAAAATGCAGAGGATCAAGGAGGAAAGAAGGCAGAAACTGACCCATGCTTTTTCTTTTTTCTTTTTTTCCAAGCCTCTGCTTGAGACAAGTTTGTTACTGTCCCATGGGCCAAAGCAAGTCCCATGAATAAGCCCAGTGTCAGTTTGGGAAGAAACCATCAACTAAGAGAACAAAGGACATAGATACAGGGAGGCCTTTTAATTAGGCTCATTGATGCAATCAACCTACCACAGTGGGCAAAGAAGGATATGGGACTGTTTTCCTAGGATGAATAGATTTTTTCAAAGTACAGACAGGGAAAGGGATTCCACGGGTAAGAGGAACAGAAGCACAGTCTCTCCATCGTAAAGGAGAGACAGGAAGAAAGAAAGGAACCGGAAGCTAGGAGACCAGTTAGGAGCTATTGCTGTTGTACAAGTAATGAATGATGTAATGAGGACTTATAATAAGGTGGCAGCAGCAGGGAAGGCCAGAAGAAAAGGATTCAAAGTCATCCTGAGAGCAGAATCCACAAGAACAAATGACTGTAAGAGTGGGAAGAGAGAAGAATCAAATGTGAGCGGAAGTATGTTGAGAATCTGAGTTCAGGTCATGAAACAGGAGCAAGTTGGGGGGCAAAAAGACAGGACAAGTTCTGTTTTCGTCGTGTCGGTTTAGAGGTATCTGCTATGGCAGTGAGATCGAGTAATCTGCCATAGGAAGAAGAAAATTTTCCAAGATTAATGAACACGGCTCAGGGCAGTTGTGGTCAATTGCAAAGAGCCACGAATATGGAGCTGGAACTGCTGGAGTCCCAGCTCTTCCCCTTATTAACTGTGTCAAGATATGAGGATAAAGCAGAGAAGAAAATGGCAACACAGGGGGTTACCAGTTGTCCATTTACTGCTACATTCTGAATCCTTGTCTTTGCTTTTGCTCTAGTGCAGCCTCTTCCCTCAGCCTGCATCTCCTGTTCATTTTTAAAAACCAGCCATGCCTACAAAATTCTAAGGGAAATAAAAAAGATCTGTGCATCCAGAGGGACATGCATTTCACCTACAGGTTTCAGAAACCATTTGGGATTTTTTTTAATATCAGTGAGCTCTGTTCAGATAAGCTACTGCTGTAATTTTTTTTTCTTTAAGCCTTTAAGTTACTGTAATTTTAAAAATAACCTCAGCTGTTTTGCATTTATATTAAGACTTATTTTTGCATTATTATTTCATCAGGAAAAACTTGACTCAAATAACTTTTAGATATGATTTCAAAAAAGGTTACTGAGTTTGTAAATGTGATTAGATTGGATTTGGATGCGAAAAAGTTTTCCAGAGAAACATATGTACAATGTGATGTTGAAAGTGTACAGATGAGCAGAGAGCCATTATACCAAAACTGACTCCACACGCCTTCGTCAGCATATCTATTCCAAAAATTGAGGTTAACTCTGGAGTGAAGAGAGCACAGAATAACCGAGGAGCCTTTGGAATAACCACAATTAGTCAGGCCAAACACATTCCTGGAAAGGACTGAATTTGATCTGGGTTTCAGGGAACAGAGCATGGGAAAGAGAAAACGATGCAGAAGAACTGGCAGGGAGATGGCCTGTCCTGTGCTGTACGACCAGCAAGCTTCTGCAACTGGAATAAAGAGTTGAGTTGAGCGCGGGATCCCGAGGCCATTGAAAACCCCTGAACATGCATTTAAAGACCAAGCTCATTAGAGCTTAGCCTTTATAGACTCTCTAGACCTGTTCCTTTCCTCTCCAAGCTTCTCTCTCCCTACTGCAGTGAGATGGCTCCACCTCACTATCCTACCAGCCCGCCATACTTCAGAACTAGGGTTGGCATCTGCCTAGATTGGGAGTCTGGCTCTCAATGATGGCTGTGTGGTAGTGTCACAGGTGAAGCTTTGTCAGCCCTGCTATTTGTTTTTAATATATCTGTCCTCCCTCTCCAAAAGAACAGAGGACAGATATATTAAATTCCTTGGCATCAGAGTGTAAGTTTAATGCAAGTTTGTGGAGAAAATGGTGAAGAAAATCAACATTTGTTTTGAGGGTGATTTTAATGAATCCGATAATGATTGACACCTCCCTACAAAAACATGATACATAGGTCACAAAGAGAGATATGCATTCCTTCTCCTTGTGGCAGATTAATGACTTTTTGAAAGCTGCCACCTTTGAGAGGCTGCAAAAAGGATCACAGGGAGAGACTATGTAAGACGGTAAGTCAGTGATTCTCACCCAGTCTTTCAGCATCTCTCAGAAAGGCTCGCTTGGTCTGTAACTCACTTCTATTTGCTGTGAGGCCATGCCCAAAAGAGGGACGTTAGGCTTCTGTTGTTCTCCCCTTTAGAGGGGCTAGCATGAGAATAGCCTTGTGAGAAGGGCAAAACTGTCCAAGTTTGGTGGCCAAATAATCTGTGTGTAGGTACCAGCTGTAAATAGCTGTTAGAATCACAAGCTGCCAAGGTGAGCACAGGACATCCCCTCTCACTGGAAAGAGGGTGTTGTCGAGGGTCCCCAGAACCACCTTCAGGTTCAACGATTCACTGGAAGGACTCATAGAATTCAGAAAAACTGCTATACCCACTATACGGTTCACTATAGTGAAAGGGTACAAATTAAAATCAGCAAAGAGACCAGGCACAAATTTCCAGTTGTCCTCTCCCCATGGAGTTACACATACAGCACTTCAATCTTCCAGAAATGATATGTGATAACACATATAGAGTATAGCTGAGCAGGGAAGCTCACCAAGCTTTAGACTCCAGGGTTTTACTGGGAGTCACATAGGCATGGAGGACCCTTGTGGCTGACCTTCATTACTCAGCCTTTGGGTCCACCAGAGGTCAAACTGATATCACATGGTCCAAGGCCCTCACCATAAATCACATTGGTGTAATTCAAGGCCACAGGTAAACAAAGACATTCTTGTCAAGTAGAATATTCCAGAGTCTCAGAGGTTATCTCTCAGGAGCCAGTCAAGGGTCAGACGTTTCTTTGGAATGTGCAGGGTTTGAACATCTCAGGCCTGCTGGGTGAAACTTTTACAGCACCCACGGGGAACAGCTCAGGATATACTTTCAAGGCCATTCACTGGAAAAATCCTGCTTGTCTTTTCAGGGAAGGGAGCTCTGTTCTGGCAATCCCCACGTTCTTTATTCTTGCAGTGAAGGCCAAAACTGAAGTCCACACATACATATCTTTGAGTTCACAATTTTACGTCTGTAAAGCACAATACTTTGCAACTCCACATGTGATAGAAGAGCATCATTTATATGCCAAAAAATAAGAATGAAAACCCAAGTCTTTCAACATTGTCTGTGCTAATTGACCTTCTGCTAAACATTTTGAAAAGTCAAAAAATAATCTTTAGCCTTGAAATAGTCTTTGGCTTTCAGTATTTTCTTTCCTTCCTCCGTACATGTGATCATCAGATTTTTTTTTAATGCATACATCATAGAAATATCCAGAGTTGAACTTTTGGAAGGCCTCAAAGGCAGGTCAAAACATCTTAATACAATTCCTCTCCAGAGAGACTAATATAATATCCTTAAGACAATTCATTCTCTCAGATTATACCCTGGTCTGTGAAATCTGTGGGGTTTTTTAATACAAAACTCTGAAGACCTTTATCCATTTTTTTTTTTTGCTGCTTACTTTAAAGTGCTTACAAATTAGATCTGTGCTCTTTGGCCCACGTTGATTTCTTTGCTTTTGTGTTTAATACTTCTACCAAAGGGCCATGGAAGCTTCTAGATATGCTAAGAATCCTACCTTTTTATAGATTGAGAGGAACACAAACTACAACATTCAGAGAATCGAACAAAGACTGGAAGTTTGCTTTGAACCTGGGACTCTCCCGCACGTACCCAAGCCCATGCCAAATGCGTACAGGTGTGCGCCACACGAACAGATGAACGAATGTGATTATAAGAGCTCTTAGGATGCACCTGAGCCCATAATGCATTTCTCCCAAAGTGGACTTGTGCATCTGTTACGAACTTGAAGTATTTGTTTACTTGCCAACAGAAAGCTACTTAAATTGCTAAGCTTGTACCCTATTAGGGCTTATGATTTTAGAAAGGAAAAAAGAAAGAAAAAGGATAAGATGAGATGACATGACAGGAGTGTCACCGTGTGCTCAATGCCTTCCAGGGAGTCCAGAGCCCAGCAGAAGAGGCACAAGATTTGAGGTGTCCTAACTTTCAAAAATATTACAGTAATCCTATCACCATCCTTTTGTTCTGAGAATGCATTGTTACGTAAGGAGAATGTCAAATTGTAAAGGTTAATTAAAGGCTTTTGTAATAAGGTTTGTTGAAAGCAAAATATATATATATATGTATATATATATATATTTAAAAAATAAATATGGGAAAGATGTCCCCCACCCCAGACCCTGGATGTTATTAAAGATACTCTCTTTATAGGGTCCTTCTCCTCCTTCGCAGTAACACCCATGCCCTAGATTCTTGCTCCTCTACCCACTTCGCAGTCTCCCAAACCTGTTTTTCTATATACTCCTCCAATATTTCATTCACTGAACAAATGACTTTTAGTGCCCACTCAATCAGTCCCTGCCCCCAAGGAGCTTAAATTCAAGTGGGGCAAAACAGATCATTAACATAATATATATGCAAATGAAGTATGTTAGAAGGTGCTGAGTACGGCAGAGAAACATAAAACAAGGTGAAGGGGATGAGAAAGTTCCAGAGGGTTGAGTCAAAACTTTCCTGTAGTTTGTCTGTTTTCCTTTGTGCTTCTCAGCTGTACTAGCTCGGCTTGATTTGCTGCTGGGAGAAAATAAATCCTATTCCTTTCTTCCTTGCCTTCCCACTAGAGTGTACAATGTGCCAGTAATAACTGATATTTGTCATATGATTTCTTTTAATCCTCAAAACAACCTATTTGAAGAAAATAAGCCTCAGAGAAGTGAGTAACTCGGTTGAGGTCAAGTAGCTACTTAGTAACAGAATAGGAATCTTGAAGCCACGTTCTCAGAAACCAAGTTGCCTAGACTTTCGTACCCATTGTCACTCCCATTGTTTGACACCAGAAAGAAAAACTAAAGGTATGAATATCAGGCCAGGTAGGTGGAGGAGAGAGAGTCCCAGGCAAAATGACAAAGGCACCACTCACAAGGCAATAGGTAAAGTGTTTTAGTTCCTTCTATGGGCACCCATGCAGCCTTCCACAAATGCTTACGGAGTGTCTATTAGGGGCCAGGTGCTAGGAGTCATCATCTACTTTGCCTGCAAATAAGATATATTAATTCAAATCAATAGGCAGTAGCGGGCTGAGGAACACATGTTTTAAATAAGAACAAGATATCATATTAATAATTGTCTCTTGGATCTATTGACTTTAATGGAGTCTAGGAAAAATTTTAATATATGGAAAGGAAGAAGAAATAAAGGACATAGGACGTGTAAATAAACTCACTTGAGAACTAAGAGCGGCATTAAGTCTGAAATCAGAGTGCTCCCCGTTACCTTAATAGTGAGTTCAGTAAGGTGAAGGAAGGCAATAGCGTCAACCACTGCAAATTCCTCCTAAAACCCTAAGGAGAGAGCTTGTGGGAAAGAGCGATGGTATAACAGATCAAGCATAGGACCTAAGACTTTCCTATCCTGACTGTCATTTAGCAGTTTTGTGACCTTTATCTATAAAGTGAAGTTAATAATCCTTACCCAGCGGGGCTAGAATTGCATAAGGTCACACATGTGATTGTGGCATCAAGTGAACATTTCACCAGAGCTCTTGCATCTGCAGGGGACAGAAATGCAACTCCAAAGGTTATTTATTGGCTTGCATGGATTTAAAAAACGCAGTGCTAGTGCTGTAGGTATGCCTAGAGGTGAGAACTCCACTGACGTCACCAAGAGCCCAGCTCTCTCCATGTCTTGGCCATGCTCTCGTTTGGGCTAACTTTATTCTCAGGTTGGCTCTTCCCTTGAGAGACAAATGGCAGCTGGCAGCACCAGGCTCGATCTTCAGTTACACAGCTCTTTTGCCATAATTCAACCCCAGCTGTCAGAGGGCCGTCCTTGGCCGGGACCGGGTCATGGAGCTACCTCTAAACCGTCATTACGGACAAAGCAATTCTGCGCTTTGATTTACCTGCTAGGGGTCATATGCCTTGCTTGGGAGACAGAGATAAAGTCAGCTTCAATTGATCTACAAACACTAAAGGAGAGAAGGGTAACATCCCAGTGGAAAACCCAAAATGCTACTGTGCAAAGAAAGAATATAAGATCCCGAAAGCAAACTAAACTGACCAGTGTGCAAGGTCAGTTAGTATTGTCGCATCTGGATCTGCTGGACTTGGGCACCGTGTTTCTGAATAGACCAGAAATATAAAACCCAGCTCCTTGTGCTAATTATGTTTTCTAAATAATGTTTCTTTTGCTGGAAAATGTAATAATAATACTGCTTTCTCTGAGCACAGAGAGCCCACTTAAATAGCCTTGTGCTTCAGAAAAAAAAAATCACTAAGCAAGAAAAATGCATTTCTTGCTTGGCTCATGAGCTGGGAAGAGGATATTTGAATATTAATATTTAGTGCATGCACCTAGAAATGACCCTGTGTGCATAAATACGCCTTAGCATCTCCATTTATACCTACATCAAGGAAAAAAATTAAATTATGATGTACTGCTGTGAAGAAATGAAATGAAACACCAGACATATATTAAAGTTAAAGAATAGAAATGAACCCACAACACAAGAAAATTTGGAATCTCACATACTCCGCTTTCCTTAATATGGATCTCTGTGCGTCCCTGTCTGTTTCTATTGACTAGTTATGAACTTGGTGATATATAAAATTAATAGCTTTTTACCTTTCCCTTTGCCTAAAGAACTTGATATTGCAAGTCTCTCCCATCTTAGATACAGCATCTTTCTCTTCCTATCACTCAATTCCTCCATTGTTTCATGGCCAAGATTCTAGAAAAGGCAGACTACACTAGCCCTTCCTACTTTCTTGCCCAAATTGTCCCACACTTGTGTGGACTATTAAAAAAAAAAAAAAAAAAAAGACCGGAAAAGAGCCCTGGGAAACAGCCATATATAAAACATGCCATGGAAGAGAAGAACACCTGAGACAGCTCAGAGAGGTATAATGAAAACCAAGAGTGAGGGTTGTCCCGACAGTCAAAGCAAGAGAGGTTTTCTTGAAAGACAAAGAGGGCAAAATCAACTACGTGCAAGACTGAGTAACATAAGGACTGGAGACTATCTCTTGAAATAATAGCCAGAAGCTCCTCAGGGATCTTGATGAGAGACATTTCACTGGTTAGGGCAGCAACTAGACTGTGGTGGGTTAAGGAGTAAATAAGAAGAAAGTAGATATGGAGAACAGCAGCCGATCTTCGAAGAACTCAACTGAGGGAGCAGAAATAGCTAAATGGAGATGAGGGGTAAGGGAGCATTTGTTTATTTGACTGGTTGAGTGGGTGGTAGTTTTTAAGCTGGAAGAAAGCTGAGACTGCTTACTAAAGGGCATAAAAGCAGTATGGAATTAGAAATTGGCAATCCAGGAATCGGAGAGAGTAGGGGGGATGGTGGCTAAGCTTTCCACCACCGCAGTGTTCTATCAAAAACACAGTTTGCGTGGGATTCGCCCCCCTCCCTCCTAGTGCCATCAGTAATTCCTAATTGTGCACAGGTTAAAATTTCATCCTCAGCTTTGCATTTAAATGATCTCCCCAAGGTCTGATTTCATCACTCCCACATTACGTCCCTCAAGTCCTACTCAGAATGATGTAGAGAGCCTTTCCTTACTTCTTTTTCTTCTCTCTTAAGACCTAGCTCAAGTTCACTTTCCTCTTTGTTTGCCCCCAACTACCTCAGTTCTCAGCAGTTACCCCTTTATGGCACTCCTGTAGGATTTATATGGTTCCTCACTTTTCCTAACTTGTGTCATTACTCACCCACTCATGTACACGTTTCCTGCTCCCTAATCAGTTGTCAGCCCATGAAGGGCTTTGCCCATCTGACATCCAGCAGAATCCCCCACTTAGACTGCAAGGCGCTTGTACGAAGGACAGATGTGGCAGAGTGGTCTTGTAGGCATTGGAAAAGGCTGAAATTGACTCTATGAATGTCACCAGTGACCTTGTGGGAATAACGGGCGGGTAGAGTAGGGAGCAGCAGGAGCCAAATAAGACACATAAGACACACAAGACAGCGAAGGGGAATGCACAATCCTGAAAGGGTCCAAGTCTTTTGATAAATAGTCATTGAGCAACTGTGAACAGAGCACTGTCCTGGATGTGAAGATACAGCAGTGAACAAAGCAGAACATGTCTCTGCCCTCAGGGAACGTAGAGTCCAGATTAGCAGACAGACATTAAACATGTCATTTCAAATGTGACAAGTGGAAGAAAAAGGGAAGAGTACTAGGAGACAGCTTCGCAGCCTGTATATTCCCAGTGGCTTGAGCCAGCCCGATGTGCATGGATACTCCCGGACTGAAAGGAGGGAGGGAAAAGAGTAAGTAAGGAGGGAGGGAGAGAAGAGAAAGGATGAGAGATCGAAGGACAGAAAGGACGGAGAAAGGACATTAATTATGAATCCGAATACCTCGTATGTTATTGATGGTTGGGATAAAAACGTCAAAGTTAAAAAAAGGTTCAACCCATTTGTTCACAGAACAGTCATTAGGCGCCTACGGCGTGTGAGGTAGTGCGATGGCGTTATTTTCCATTTATTACAGGTGAGACAACCAGCAGTAAGATTTAGATTGTGGTGAAAACAAAAGGAGCCCTTTGAACAGAATCGCTTCTAGAATCTCTTGCTTGCTTCTCTAACATCCCGGACCTCGGCCATCAACTCTATTTAACAGGGTCCTACACACATTAGTTTGTTGCGTTGAACTGCTGACTGCTGACGTTAAGGTGAGTTTTTTCGAAGACTCCTAAGTGGGGCAGATAAACTGTAGCCACTCACTAACTTCAGAGTCTCTGTGTGTGAGACACAGGGTATGCTTCTCTCGTTTCTGAAAAGGACTGGAATTTGGGACAGTTCCTGAACACGCACATCCTGACAGAAGATAGGATGGTACGTGAGAGACACCTCCTGCTGCTGGTAAACAGCTACCATACCGACATGTGACACCGCGTCATGTGTCACATTATTTGTCATTTTAATGCAGTCATATAACTGCAAGATTACAAAGTTAAATTTATGTAAATCATGCTTTGGAAATTACTGGAGCAGACTGTGGGGGCTGTTTGTACTCAATCTGCTAATGAAAGGACCCGTCTCACCAACAGAAAATCAAATGAAGGAAATATTTTGCTGCACTTCCTTTGGTCTATTTTGAAGATGTAAAGGATTCTGTGAAGAATGTTTCCCCCAAAGGCTTTAATTTGGAAGAGATGGGAAAGAGAGAGAAGTCTGTGTTCATCCATTGTTAAAGAGGCCACCTTGGGAGCTGGGGAATGTTCCCTTTGGTTTACGGTCTATTCGGCAAAGCTGGTGGTATTTCTGCTCCCAACTGATTAATCTATCAAACCCCCAATGTTCTCAAGGAACCACAGACTCAGGCAATCGTTATGAGAATGATGTCCCTGCATTATGAATCTAACATTCATTTTCATAGATGGCAGCATGACTAATGATGATGCTTCGCATTTCTATAACAATTTACAGTTTCCAGCCCACTTCCACATTGATCATCTCATTTGATTCTCACAACAACCCTGTGAGGTCTGAAGGGCAGGAATTATTGTTCTTATATTTCAAATGAGGAAGAGAACTCAAGGCTCAGAGGGGATGTCACCTCCCAGTCTAGTAAGCAGTGAAGTCATAACTGTAACGTAGACCTTCGGATATTGATTTCAACATTCTTTCCATAGACAATTTCCCCAAATTGTTTCTGAAGAACCATGGTCTGGAGAGTTATGCTGTGAAAACAAAACTATTTCTGAGCATATGTGTATACGTACACATTAATATACATAGCAATATATGCAATAGACACACATTATATTCCTTGTATCAGCCCAGGTTCAGTGCAGGAGACAGAAACGACTCTAGTGTTTCAAGCAGAAAAGGAATTTAATATGAGAAATTAGGTGATTACAGAATTTTCGGAAGGGCGGGAGGAAGAGAAGTCAGGGGCTGCCCCAGGCTGCCACAGTACAGACGTCTGGAAGCTGCGACTGTCACACAACCAAGACAAAACTGCCTATAAATAATCACATCCCTGTGACCTTGCTTACCAGCATCAACAGCAGGAAAAGAGCCTACCTCTCACTTTCACTTTCCAAATGTCATAGAAATGCACAGGACTGGCAGAACTGAATTCTCATCCAGAACTTTAGTTGCAAGGGAGGCTGAAAAAATGTTTTCCAAATGGGGGTGAGAGTGCCAATCACAGTCTCTGTCATACCCCTTTTAAAAATGTATGGTGCTCATTAACATTTTTAGGCTATTAAAAAAAAATCCTGCAGTAAAGGAAACTACTAAACTTTAACCTTGCTAAACTCGGTTTTTCCCCAAATCATTTGACCATGGAGCTCTTTACCCGGCAGCCCTTCACTAAGCAGAACACGTTCAGGGGAGACGTCTCGCGCGGCAGCTCGCTGGGGGCGAGCCTCACGCGGCAGGTGCACACCAACGTGTCAGCCGAGCGACCAATAAACAAGAACGCAGCCAGCCGGCGTCCGCAGCAGCCACTGTGCTGGGCCCGGGGGCAGCCGAGTGGGCTGCTTCCGATCCGTACAACAAACACACGTGTCAGGCAGCATCCCTTTCCTTGCCGTGATTACAGTGTAGTTGAAGAAAACACCTACAGGCCTGAGCCCCAGAAATTTAAGACGCCGGAATTGATGCTAAATAGGAAATAAGCTAACACTACAAAGTGCCGTAGATAGAAATCACTGTCCATCGTTGAGGGTCACATCCAGCCAACAATGCAGGTTTGTGTTTGTTTTTTTTTTTAAGATTTACCCATCTGTTTGAGAGAGGGCATGCGTGCGATTGCACATGAACGGGGGGAGGGGCAGACGGAGAGAAGCAGACTCCCTGCTGAGCACAGAGGCCAGGGGCAGAACCCCAGGACCAGAGACCACAACCCAAGCCAAAACCAAGAGTGTCAGTCACCTGGGTGGCTCAGTGGGTTGAGTCTGCCTTGGGCTCTGGTCATGATCCCAGGGCCCTGGGATGGAGCCCAGCATAGGGCTCCCTGGTCGGCTGGGAGTCTGCTTCTCCCTCTGCCTCAGCCCCTTACCCCCACTCATGCTCGCTTTCTCTCAAATGAATAAATAAAATATTTAAAATCAACAACAACCAAGAGTGGACGCTCAACCGACTGAGCCACCTAGGCGCCCCAGGCAATGCATATTTTTGAAAGCACCCCAGTATTGTTGGCGAGCCAAGCACTCTCTGCTGACAGGGCCCACCACCTTCTATTGTCTCCCATCTGCCCAAATCACAAAGTGCTGTTTCTCTCTGGACTATGGACTATGAGAAACAAACTGGGGGCTACAGAGGGGAGGGGGGTGGGGGAATGGGATAGACCGGTGATGGGTAGTAAGGAGGGCACATATTGCATGGTGCACTGGGTGTTATACACAACTAATGAATCATCGAGCCTTACATCGAAAACCGGGGATGTACTGTATGGTGACTAACATAATATAATAAAAAATCATTATTAATAAATAAAAAAAAAAAAAAAAAAAAAAACAAAGTGCTGTTTCTCTCTGGCACCTGTGGGCATATAAGTTTGACGCACACAGGTGGACACACACAGCTGAGGGGACTGTGGACCAGGTGGGGTCTGGACTGAGCTCTGAAGGCTGAGGGGGACAGCACCCTCCACAGTACTTCTCCTGGACTTCTGTGAGAATATTCGTTACCTATGCGAGCGAACCCGGTATGGTTAACAAGTAAGCCTGAATCAACCACCTAGACGTCCCTGAGAGCTCTGAAACGTGCCTCCTCATACTGGAGAAATTTCAGATGAGAAAAAGTAGATGAGGCAGGCCTCCACTGATTAAGGGGAGAGAGTGCATGCTCCCCTAAAGTGAGGAGGGCTTAGAAGGGGAACCCAGGATATCCCTTGTCGTTCATCATGGAAAGAGAGAACATAGGACATATAATGGCTACTGTATCTCGTTGTTCTAGTGGGGCTTGACTATGAATAAAGCAATCTTTTCTGCATCCAGATTCAATTTTTAAGCAGCTGAAGCAAAATTCTTAAAACACAATTCATCATGCACCCAGATTTGGAAATCTTATCCTGCAACAATTTGGGTGGTTTTTTTCTCCCCTCATACCCCTCACCCACCTTCTTCTTTTGAGGAAACCTAATAATTGCAGTCCATTTTTCTTTATGCTTTTGAAAGAAATGCAAGTTTAGGAAGCTTTTAAAAGCCCTAAGGAACATTAATTAGGGAACATAAAAATGAAGGTTCTTTAAAGATAGTAGTATTACTCAGGGCCATAAGAACCATCTTCAGGAAACTGAAGAGAAATTGTGAATGAAGAACCCTTCAATTACAATCTTTTTGTACCATATTGTTAACATTATTTTCAAGGAGATCGCTGTGGAATAAGAAACTACTCACTGTAAATGTTGTAATCTAGATGGTTTTATACCATAATCACTAGTGAAGTGACAACTGTTTGAAAACCAACCATGCCATCCATTGTCTTTGAAATAGAGAGTAGTGTGTATCTGAAAACAAACAAAAAACCCCACATATTCATTCATCACCACCTTCCTGGAAGCTAATTAATATTGCTTTCCCTCTAATAGCCAATGCACACACGTCCATAGTAAAGGATATCTCCAAGGGACTCAGAAAGTGAAGGGAAGACTTTGGCCCAGGATATGGAGCTCTGGCTTCCAGAGCCTATGTGGAACACATCAAAACCAACACTCCTCGGATGTCAGCTCTTCGTTCATTCAATAAATGTTTCCTGAGTACCCACTATGTTTCAGGCACTGAATAGGCACTGGGATACAACAGTGTATGAAAGAGATGTGTGCCTGCCATCTTGGAGTTTACAATCTGCTGGGCAAGATGGACAATCAAATGAAGGGAACAATCAAATGAGAACAATGTGGGGAACAGAATTTTACCAAGAAAGAATCATAGGGAGAGTCTCCCTCAGGAACTAACATGTGCTCTAAAATCTAAAGGACTGAACTTCCTGAGAAGAAGCCACAGTGAAGGCCAAGGCATTGCAGTGGGAAAGAGTGGCATGTTTTAGGTCCTAAAACGAGGCCATTGTCAGCAAAGCAGTTAAGAAAGGGAGATGATGAAAGCCAGGGAGAGGACTCCTGATAAAGAGCCCTGGTTCCATTTTTGGGAGGAAAGGGAAGCCACTAAAAGGCTTTCTATTAGTCAGCTCAGGTTGCCTTAATAAAATACCATACACTAGGCGGCTTACACGACAGATATTTATTTCTCACAGTTCCGGGACTGGAACGTCCAAGATCAAGGTGCAGGCCAATTTGATTCCTGGTGAGAGCCTTCTTCCAGGCTTGGAGATTGCTACCTTCTCACAGTGTGCTTGCATGTCCTTTCCTCAGTGTGTGTGCATGGAGGGAGAGCAAACTCTCTGGTGTCTCTTCTTATAAGGACACTAATCCTATCAGATCAGAGACCCACCCTTATGACCCAACTGAATCTTATTATTTCCATAAAGACCCTATTGCCGAATACAGTCACATTGGGGGCTAGGGCTTCAAAATATGAATTTGGAGGAGACACAAACATTCAGTTCATAACAAGTTTAAAGCAGAGAAATGACATCATCTGATCATTTAACTTCATTTTTTAAAGGTCACTTTGACTACTATGTGGAGTATGGCTCATTAGAAAAGAGAGAAGAAACAGGGACCAGGAGTCCTGAACAGAGGCAACAATGGTGGTGGTGATGCTGTGTAGGAACAAAGAGGTAAAAGAACTGATTAACCAGACATTAAAAAACAAAACAAAACAAAACAAAAAAAAACCCTTGCTTAATATTTTTGAAAAAATAATAAGATGTGGGGTATTAAGAAGGAAAATTGGAGCAGAAGGCAACTTAGATTATCCACTTTTAAGTGACTTTTTAAAACAATACCAGTAAGTGATTTAAGGAGAGAGACGACCTGTATGGGTCCCCATATGGTAATGCTGCAGAACTGTTTTCATCATTAGCCTGCTTTCTTGTATTATCATTATGATACATAGTCATGGGAAAATCCAGGAAGGTTGCAAGGTTCCGTTAAGATTGGCAATTAAACATACAAATGTTTATTGAAATATGTACTAGGTTCCTATTGCTGCGTAACAAATTTCCACAAAATTAGCAGCTTAAAACAGCACAGCTTTATTATCTCACCATTTCTAGTAGATCAGAAGTCCAGGCATAGCTCAGCTGGGTGCTTTGCTTAGACTCTCATAAGGTTGAAACCAAGGTGTCACCTGGACTGGGTACCTTTCTAGAGCTCAGGGTTCTAATTCAAACTCACATGGCTGTTGGCAGAATTCAGTTCTCTGTGGTCCTACGAAGGCCCCTGTTGTTTTGCTGGTTGTTAGCTAGGGGTCACTTGCATCTTCTAGAAGACACCTGTAGCCCCCCTTTTAAAGTCTCACCAAATTAGGTCAGGCCCACCTGACAATCTCCCTTCTGCTTAACTCAACTAATTAGGGACCTTGATTGCATCTGCAAAACTTTTGCCCTACAACATAATCACAGGCGTGATATCGTAGTCACAGGTAACTATGGATAGACATCCTTTCTACATCATATGACTGCATCCCAGTGCACAGTCTCTGATGACAGCATTCCTTATATTTCTCAGTATCCTGGCAACATCAACTCCACAGGCCCTCGGTATTCTGACTGTCACATTGTCCTACCTCCTTTGTCAGAAAGAGCAGATGTCCTCTACCCCCTAGTCCCAGCCACGCTGCAAGTCCTACCTCTCTGACATGGCTTCCAAACTCATACATCTGTGTGTCACTCCTAAGAGCTAACCCTGAAATTTCCACGGCCTGCGCTACATTTCCACATTCTACAAATGTTTGTTGAGCACCTACTGTGTACCAGCTGGAAACACAAAAGTGAACAATACATAAAAGATCCTGCTCTGATGGAGTTTACAATCTAGTAGGGAGAGGCAGGAAAGAGCCAGATAAGTAAATAACAATGAAAGAAGCAAGATCAGTTTAGATAATAGTAAGTGCTAGAAGGAAAATAAAACAAGGTGAAAAGGTTGGTGGTAACAGGAGAGAGAAAGTCCCTTGGGGGTAGATGACATTTGAACTAAAACCTGAATGCTGAAAGGTAGCCAGCTTAGGGACAGCTGGTGGAGACGGGAAGGACAGGGCACAGGAAGGCATTCCTGGCAGAGGTTAAGAGAGGCTGCAGTGAACTTGGCAGTGGAGTAAAGGAAAAAAGTCATAACTGCAGCACAGTGAATGAGGCAGAGAGTGAAGTGAGGAAGTCACAGAACTGGGCAGAGGACAGATCAGGACGGATCTTATAGGCCATAGGAAGATTATGAATTTTAGTTCCTAAATTATATCAAAATTATCTCAAGCATCATCTGCACTCAAATTATTCCTGTTAAATTTCCCATCGCTGCCAAAACAGATTTTGCCTCCATTCTGCCTATCACTTGGCTCAAAATATAGGATTTAACTTGACTTCTTATGCCTCTTCACCCTTTATAATCAATCAATTGTGTCAATTCTCCTGTTATCCTTTCATGTCCTCATCCTTTTCAGTCCTAACATGACCACTCTGCTATAGACTCTTGCCACCTCATGCTTGGACTATTGCAGTAGCACCCTAACCAGACTTACAATTTCTATTTCTCCTGTACCAATCCATCAAACATGATTATCATGATTATTGCCTTAAATCATCATATTCATAATGTTATTCCACTATTTTACAAGCTTCCAGTGGATGTCTATGATATAAAGTTTCAAGACTACAGTCCTTGATAGGAAAGGGGAATTCAAGGCCCTATGCCCCCCTATAACTTGAACTTAATGTAAATTCAGACCTTCTCTCTCCATATTCCCTTTTTGTCTCTCTTCCAGACACCCCTTTCTCACTTTCTCTTTCTTGCCTTTGCTCACACTGTCCTCTTTGCCCCATCTTTACAAATCCAAAGTCAATTCTGTAGAATCCAGTTCAGCATTCAGCTATTTCCTCCCTCTCAGTCTCTAGAAGAGCAGTTTTCAAAGTGTGCCCATGGGGTCCTGACATCCTGTCAGGGGCTTCTGTGAGGTCCTCCTTTTCCAACTGCAGAGTGGGTGAGGCCAGATTTCCTCCACGTACTTCAACCAAAGCCACAGATCACAGCAGATGGACTGCAGAAGCAGAGAGCAAACCAGACATTAAGGAGGTTTGCAAAAATGTAAAACAATGTTCTTCCCATTAAAGATTTTCTTTTGAAAATGCCAAATAAAAGCAAACAGAAGTGGACTTGGATAAGGAGACACTTCATTCAGAAAGACTATTGCAACGAGGGGAATGGTTGGACCTCAGGACCTGCAAGTGTCTCAACATCACATGGAAAGAGGCTGCTCTTATGTTAGGAGGGATAAGCAGGGACTTCTTGGGGGAAGAGGGCAAGCTAATGTGGTGAGAAGATGGTAAAATCAGGACACTTCAACAAGAAATGTTTCTTTTTATAGTTAGCCAGTCTAGGAATGAGCTGTTAAGGGGGAGATGGTGGTCCTCACCTGAGTGCATTAGTGCATGCTCAAATGTGGGGCAAGCCAAAACTTAGGGTCCTGCAGGGAAGAGAGAAACCTGATTAAAATTTGGTCAACCTGAAGTTCAGTGGATAAGTAATAGGTGATTGTGGGTGTTTGGTCAAAAAAATATAGCTATTTCTCTCATGAAAATAATTTTATGTTTATATGTAATGAGTTTATTTTTTAATGAATTAATATATATTTTAATGTCTCATTTTTGTATTAAATGTCAATTTTGTATGGTAAATATCAATAGATATAACCCATATAAACAAAAGCTCTTTGGGTTCCTCAATAATTTTTAAGAGTATTAAGGAGAAGCTGAAACCATAATGTTCAAGGACCTCTGCTCTGGATCACTCCTAACTGTGCCCATTAATCATAGAACAATGATGTATGACTTAGAGATCTTTTAGTTCAATCCTTCCATGTTATATGTGGATTGACTTAGGGAGGCTATGTGACTTGCTCAAGACCACAGTTAATCGAAAGCACCAATAAGATTAAATACTGACCTCCTGATTCTTAATCCTATGTTGACCCTACACTGCTATTTACTAGTGGCAAATTCATTTCTCAGATGCGTGTCTGTGTTGTACCCAACCTTTAAGAGCAAGTCTCCCTTGTACTTCTTTCATATACTTCAGAGCACCTGGCACACATCCCTAATAACCACATGATAGGTGCTCAAAATTCTTGTTGGACAAATGGACCCAGGAAGGAAGGGAGGGAGGAAGAAAGGGGGGAGGGAGGGGTAGAAAGAGGGAGGGAGGGAGGGAGGGAGGAAGGGAGGGAGGGAACCTTTCACAGATGCACAGGCCTTGAAACCATTGAAGTCTTCTAACACCCACACCTACACCGTTCCTATACACATTAATCTCCTGGTCATTATTTCCAGACTCTTGGGGCCACAGAAATATGATCTAAGAAAAATTTCCCAAATCTTCCTAAGTCAGTTACTCTACAGCCTGAGTTATCCAAAGGAAGGCCCACAGAAGTAGCTGGCTTCTCACCATCTTGATGTGGCATGGCAAGAATGTCACTGAGGCTTTGCTCTGTCCCACTTTGTTGCCCACACACCCTGTAACTTCACAGAGTCCTGAGTCCTGCAGAGGTTCAGTTGGAAAAGGGAGACAGAGGAGTGTGTCAATGCAGACAAGAGCACCTTCAGTCAGGGGGTGCAGGAGCAGAGCTACAGGGGGAGCCGGGGTCAGGAGAACAGATGGTAACTGCTAGAACAGCCTGCTTTGAAAAAGCAAAAGAAACAAGAAAGGCTATCGATCTTCAAGAAAAAGGAAAGAAAAGCTGAAAAATAATTGGGGGGAAATCATTTCTTAACAAAAGAAAACTATCCCTTTTTTATTTTAAGGAACACAATCTTGCATAGGCTGTAGTCAGACATTGTTCTGTGGTCCCAGGAAAGTTATCCAGACCTCAGCTCTAGAAATTAGAATGTGAAGGCCGGAGTCTGTGGGTGGAGTGGTATTAGCTTGGATCTGATCGTTGACCACTTCATGACCACTAATGAGGGCTTCAGGGCATATCCATAGTGTGTAGGAGGTGAGCCAGTGGTCATTTGTTTTCCTCAGTCAAGTCTATGCCAGCTAAATTTAGCTGGAGATTAATTAATCCTGCTCAGGGTGCTGGGAAACTCGACCTAGAGCTATCAGATTTAGCTCATTCCTCCACCATCTTCCGTCCACACAGGACTCCAAAAGCCATCTCCAATCTGTGTAGGTGTTCATCCTCACTGCCGTCCCCCAGGGTCCAAGCTGCCACTGCTGCTCATTGCATTAGTCAGGACCCGTCAGGGAAACAAAGTCCAAGCTCTGATTCGAGGGAATTGAAATCTAGAGGGCTAGTTATAAAGGGGCTGGAAGAGCTGAAGAGCCGAAGAGAGAATGATAATGCAACCCAGAGATTTGCAAGAGCAGGGAGCCACTGTTACCTCCAAGACTGAAGGAACCCACAAGAGATGGCACTGCTACTGTGGGATAACTTGGGAAGCCAGGGAGAAAGAGCGACCCCGGGGAAGAGTGCCCTGAGGGATCCACGCCCAGGGACGATGGGACTATCCAGTGGGTCTGTCCAGAGGGGCTGTCCAGGAGCAGCTGACACCAAAAAGGACCAACATTGCTAGGGATATCCCCACAAAGCAGGGAGAAACGAGAGGAACTGTCCTGATTTCTCCCTCCTCCAGCTCTGCACTTTCCCTCCACCGCCTCGTGTTGGTCCACCCCACCCAAAAGCAAGCTGGCCAGAGAGTTTGGGCAATATACTTTGTTTTGCATGGGAAGGATGAAGACCAGATTTCAGAACAAATAGGCAAATGAGCAACACGTCCACCATCCCCATGGAAATTCCCTCCCAACTGGTCTCCTGGCACTTATCCTTGCCTTTCTCCCATCCTCTCTCTACACTGAGCTCTCTATAAATTGATTTTCATCGCTTCTACCCTTCAGCAGCTTTCTATGGCCTGCAGAAACCCCCCAGCATGGTCTACAGGGCCCTGTGTGGGGCTGCCTCTGCCAACCTGCCCAGCCGCATTTCAAGCCACTTTCCCCCTCAATCCAACCCCAAGTGCTGTCTCTTAGTCCCTGCAGGGCCTTCACACCTGTCTTTCCATCTGTCTGGAAATATCTATTCCCTCCACTTTGGTTCAATCCTCCTCATCCTATAGGTCTCAGCCTAAATGTCATTTCTTCAGAGAGGCTTCACCAGGCTTTCCCCATTTCAATGAGATGCAACATTTGTGGTCTTAATCAATCCCCGCGCCTTTCCTTCATGGCACTTCACATAGTTTATAAGTACATATTTACTTATGTCTTTGGTTTTTTAATATCTGCTCTCCACCTGTCTAGAAACCCCACAACAGGAGGCATCTTCCTGAGCACTGTCCCCGGGACGGCTGCTGCATCTAGCACCGTGCCTGGCACGGACGAGCGCCCGCTAAACTAGGGCAGAGGCTGAATGCAGAGGGACGCCAGGATAGGAACATGTTATTCGATTCAGACGTTTTTCCAAGATCCATCCAATCTCCCTTCCAACCCTTCATGTAGAAACCCAGGAACTAACCACCTCCGAATAAATTCTCCCCGATGGTAAATAGATTCACAAACCCGCTGCTGCTACACTGAGCTTCAAGGATACATTTTTTGACTTCTGTGTTTAGAAGGACAAAAAGTTCATTGTGTCCTTTGGAGAATAACTCTTGCTGAGAAAACAGGAGAATTCTGAGGCCTCCAGTTACCTTTTTATGACAACATGTGAAAAAGCTTCTCCCTTTTTGTTTCCAGTCAACACTAGCTTGTCTTTATTTTTTGGTGTGGCTGTGACTCTGTCATGCTTTGTAATGCTCATTTAATAATGTAAGGATATCACAGTATGTTTATATTATTCACAAAAGACCGTACCATTCTTTCTGGATGTGTAGCATATTTTTTAAAAAGCTCTTTTAAGTAGGTTTTGTTTTTCATGCCGGAAAGGCTACTGGTAGAATACAAGTCAAGGACACATCCATGGTTGTAACCATGGCCCCTCCTTGTGGCAAAACACATGCAATGACTCCAAATGCCATCTCTATTTTTTCCTCTCCGTCTAACCTTTACCAGCAAACCCATAGAGGAGCATGAGACCCAGGCAATCTTTGTCTGGCATTTTGGCCATGGCTTTGCCCACATTCTTCAAAGTTTCCCTACCACCCTACCCAAAACATTTCCTTCATGGGCCAGCCCTCGAGTCTTTTCAGTTCCGTCTCATTATTTTTCATCCTACCAAGCTCAATGTGTTATTAATAACAACAACAAAAAAATTAAGTATGGTGTACGCACTAATCTAAAATTTTGAGTTGGCAATTAGTTGGAGCGAAATGCAATTAGATGTTTTCCTTCAAGTCCTAATTTACATGCTGGAAAACATGGGCAAGCTTCGCAAGTAATTGCAAAAATAAGCCCTGCTTTCTGTGTTTGTGTGTAAATATAAAGCTTCCCAGCACACCTGCTTTTGCCTAAATAGAATAGAGTCCCAGGGGTCTTCTTGCTTTATGATCACTGAGATATACGGCAGAAAAGAAACTGATCAGCCATTAGGTGAAAATGTGTTTTCTCTCCAATGCAGAAGCTCATCGTTAATTGGCATTGACTTTACCCATGGAGAGCTGGGATGTATAAACTAAGTCTGACAGATCTTCATGTAACCCCATGAGGTGAATTAAGGCTCTTCAGAGCTCTAGCACCCCTTTTTGTGCACTTAGAGTAATAACTCATGCAGTTCAATCCTCTAAACATTCCAGGAGCATGTACCGTATGCAAGACTGCTAGGACCCTGGAGGGTACAAATTGAATGAGATACTGTTGACATCTTCAGGAGGTTACCACCTAGTAGAGGCGATAAGGCACGGAAACAAACACCGTCATGAGATGGGCTCCACAGGAGGTTGGGTGTGGCGCACCGAAGCAGTAATGCCCCTGGCAGGTGCACCTCAGAGCTTGAGGACTGATGAGGCAAAAGTGAGGGTGTCTCAGATACCATGTCGGTACCCCAGGACAGAACCTAGTTTCAGCTCCGAGACCAATCAAGAAGCTACTCTTATGATACAAGGGTATATGGAGTGGGGACTTCCCACCTCTACAGAAAAGCATAGTACGGAAAGGGGAAATTAGGGTAATTTTGCGGAACATAAGAGCAAATGAAAACTCAAGGACTATAGGTTTTCTGCAAATAGCATTAAAGGCTCTGATGGAAGAAAGAAACATTTTAGTACAGATGAGGGACCAAAACAACAAGGGACACACAGAAAGAATCCAAGAGCCAGTAGAACTTGGATGATACAAAAAGGAAAAAATATACATATATCCAGCGCAGAACAGAAACCTTTCTGTTGGCCACACCACTGAGCAGTTTATCAATCCCTTAGTGAGGAGAAAATTGGCCAACATCAGCATCTCCCTATATATAATGTATAATTCCTTATTTATAAATAATTTTGCCTGCTAACTCCACATAGCTCTCATTACATAGCATGGGTTCAGTTATTATTTACTTATTTACACCCCCATATTGTTTCAAAAATAATTTGATGCACATTTTTATTACCTTCACAGAGTCCTAAGATAAAGATCCCCTTTTAGATATTATCATATACACAGAAATTTCAACTGCGTGGACCCCACCCAACTGCAGTGATCAAGGTTTTAATGCTCAGAGTTTATAAAACAGAAGAAATAGCCCACTGCACTGAATTTTGCAAAGTCTCAAGACTTTGTTGTGCCTCGATGTGATATAGATGACAAAAATACAAAGTGTTGCTAAATGTTGTGCTCAAGATAAGAACAAAGAAAAGAAGCAATTCCAACTGGAGGAACTGGGGAGAGCCTCATTGGGGGAGACCACTTGAAAGATGGACAGGAAGGGAAGAAGGAGGAATTCCTGACATGGTGAATGGCATGTTCAAAGAATGGAGGCAGGAAATTACCTGGCTGTACGCACGGTTTCTAGAAAAGAAGAAAACAGAGAAACGGTTCATCATTTATGTCCTCCCTTTTTTTTTTTTTTTAAGTCTTTGTTCTCTTTACACCTAGGGACTCTCAGGAGATGAAGGCTAGCACAGGACCTGTATCCCTATGACAGATAATGAGATGCTAATGGAGCCAGCCTCACTAGATGGAGAAGGTTCCCCTGCATAGAGTTACAGGTTATGAAAGGATTTCAGGGAGAATATTCTTCTTAAAAATATCCTCAACCCCGTCTATACTCATTTCACCTTAAATTTCTCTAATGGGAGCACAGTCTCTCATTTTGCAATTGGTAATAGTGCTTTAAAAGCAAATACTCTTAGAAGAGTCTACAGAATAGCCATCATTCCCACGG
Source organism: Ursus arctos (assembly GCF_023065955.2). Classification (NCBI taxonomy): domain Eukaryota; kingdom Metazoa; phylum Chordata; class Mammalia; order Carnivora; family Ursidae; genus Ursus; species Ursus arctos. The sequence continues at coordinate 16,285,505 of NW_026622886.1, read as the reverse complement.
ACGTGTAGATGACTGTCATCGTCTGTCTGTCGCATGTGGCCGGTTTAGCTAGAGAGACGAGAAGGAGACAACATAATGCAACTGCAGGCCTGAAAGGTCCAGGTTCAAGGTAGGGAACAAGCAGGGAGGAAAGGGTCCAGAAGAAGATCAGCAGTAAAAATGACAAGCGTGGCCAACTCTGCGCTTAGATGGGAAAGAGTTCTAGCTGCAAGAGATGTCCCCCAGTTACCTGACTGAGGAGGGCAGGGAAATTAGAGTCACCGCATTTTAGTGTAAGCCTCTAATAATCACAACTTTCCCTATAAAACCCGGTACAAAGGTGTCCATCCATGCACCTCAAAATCACTTTTCTGTTCCTTGGTTTCAATAGGATCTTTTGATTCTCCAGGGAAGACCAATGCTGTGGACTGCTGAAGAATTATTTATTTAAAGGAGGGCCCTATTTTTTAAACATGGGCTTATTTTAATTTTCTTTTTCTAATACTCAATGGGAATGTGTGCTGAGGTTTGGAGGAGAGAGAGCTGCCACAGAAATGAAGAAAATGAAGGGCCGCTGCACAGGAGGGGCTTCGAAGCAAGAGTAGCGCGATCAAAGTGGGGCTTCCTTTCCGTGAGAGAGGGAATATAGGTTGATAAAACCAAGAGCTGCTTTTACAAAGGGAGCATCACTAAACGGACAGGGGAGCGTGGGAGCTGTCAACTACAGTGCCACACTCTGCAGGAGACAGAAGGAGGGATCACAGGTGATTAGAAGTGTTTTGAGCTAACTGACTCTCCCAGGTAAGGTTAAGCTTAGCAAGAAGACCCCTGCCAGACTATCACTCCAGCTTTGATCTGCGCTCAGTAAGCAGCTGGCATTGTGACCCTTTATCAAAAGCATGCGTGAGTGGATGAAAAGATAAAGCAGAAGACGGTAGGTCGGAAGTATCCAGGTGTCCACGGTTAATTGCATTAAGCCTCACTTGTCCATCTGTGCATTGCATGGGGTCCTTAAATGCGGTCCTTTTTTATTTTGTATACGGGCATCATCAGCACAGAGCAAAGGCCGGGGAGGTCTCCACTTCCTTCATCATGATCTGGAGATTTACTTATTTCCAGACATCAACTGTATTGTTACATTGTCACCACATTCTCTTATGTTCCCTGCTGGGAATGCCTTTTAATAATGACCCACTACTCTAATAGGATGCTTCCTGGTTCGTTTTAAGTTCATTCAAATCAACAAGCAGATAAGAAATAGCAAGAGCCTCGATCAGAGTGATGGTTCAAAAAAAAAAAAAAAAAAAGATAGATACTTCCAAGAAAAAATAAGGGAGTTAAAATCCACAGGAGTTAGTTATTAATTGGATTTGGCTGAGGACTAGGGGACTGTGAATTGGGTGACTAAAAAGAGGACGGTGCCACCAACTGAGGTGGAAAGTAGACTACCTGCAGAGCTCACGGTGCCTAGGGGGCACCATCTTAATAAAGAAAGGTCAAGCTCTGCCATGGCAACAAATAACCCCCAAATTTCAGTGGCTTAACAGACTGTTATTCCTGGCTCATAGTACAGCCCGGTAAAGTTGGGAAGCTCTCCTTCAAGGAGTGACTCAGGAATCCAGGCGCCTCCCATATTATGACACTGCCCTCTTGGAGAACTTTGCTTCCAGCCATGAAGACAGAAGAGAGAGATGTATGGAACTGGTACATATCATTTTCACCCACATCAGACTATGCGCTAGTTCTCATTCACTTGATCTCAAACTAAATGCAGATGAAGCTAGCAACTGTAGTCTAACTGTGTGCCCAGGAAGAGGAACAGGGTTGGACAAGCAACTAGCCTATTTCTGCCCCAGACATCCCGGTGACAATCGAGTAGGTAGCTGAATACACCAGTCTAGGGTTCAAGGTGGGAGGCATGAGACTGAGCTGGAAATGGAGATTTGGACATGGTCAAGAACTTAAACCTAGAAAAATCTATACGCTCAACCAACGTATGTATACTAAGAAAGAAAATCTGAAGAACACCAAGTTTTAAAGAGCCAGAGAAGAAAGAGGCACAGAGAAAGATGGCCAACATGGAAAGCCACCAGGGACAAGGTGAGGAACACAGAAAGTAGAGTAAATAATTCTCTTCTAGTAATTAAGAGATGTATTCAGCTTTCGTTGAAGGGAAGCTGAGTAATAGCAATATGACCATATTTACGGAGCCAAAAATATCAGATCATTCTTATTGAGTTTTATTCCTTCTTGTAAGAGAGGGGTGCTAGAATCTCCAATTTGCAAATGGAGAAACTGAGGCTGAGAGAAGTAAATTGCCCCCATTACACACTGAGATCACACGTGAAATTCAGGTATAGGCAGACAGAAACACAGGTTCAAAAAGATCAGGATCCTTACTCCAGGTGATGCTGCCAAGCTTCCTTCATTCCTTCAGGAAATACATAATGAGTGCTTCGGAGACATCGTCCCTGCTCTCACAGAACACTTGTCCAAGAAATGGGAAGCCAAGCACAGAGGTCTTCACCCTCCAACACCCAGGCTGGGGAGCTAATGAGGAGCTATGCTCCCCTCAACACACACCTCCTCAGCCAAGCTCTAAAGTGGGAAAAGTTTCAAGTCTGAATTTGATGGGCCTTCAGTATACTTGAAAAGGTGCTTTTCCATTTTTGCGAAGGTGATTCCCCACCTTTGTTAGCTGAGTAGTTCAGTAATTAGGTTCTATATCACTTTGTCAAAATGGAGCAAGAAGAGCTAAACAAAGCCAGACGTCAGTGACCCGTATTCCATCAATATGAACAAAATGGATAAGGTGACCCAATTTTCAAATCCCTTCCAAGGTAAAGAGCTCAATCTTTTCACACACACAAAAGAAGGGCTCTTCTTTTACATCTATCTATTCATCAACTTACATGATATAATAATCTTATTATACTAAACCATAGAATTTAATGTATTCTATGAGATCATGAACATGGTCATGTAATGCAAATTATCAGGGGAAAACTACAATATTACAATGAACTTAACTGGTTTACTATTTTACTTTTTAATTTCAACTTAAGTGCACTCTTTATTCGCCTATAATTGTCAGTAAAATTAAATTCTCCTTTCCAATTAGACTAAAATCAAAATGTTTAGCTGTTGAGCCTCTCCAAGCTCTCTATAAATCTCCTTTAACAGGTAAAATAAAAGCCATATCTGGCACCCTATCAGTCTCCAACAGTGTTATTACACATTGTACACAATAAAAAGATGGTGACTTTTTTTTTTAATTTTCAAAGCCCAACTATAGAAAAGATGTCTTGTTAATGATATTTTTTCTCTATTAATACTAATGAACCTCTGAAGCCAAGTCTTTCCACTGCTACACCCCCAAGGCCTAATCTTGTGTCTGGGACATAGTACCTATTCAATATTTAGTTACTGAATGATTTAAATAGATAAAAGAGTATTATTTACTGAGGATAGACTAAGACATATAAGGACTCAGCTATCAAGAAGCTTATGTTTGTGTGATGAGGGATGGAAAATGTAAACAAATAAATAATTTATTCTGGAATAGCTACTAGTATACTCTTGATTTAAAAAAAAAAAGCCCTATTTATACCATTGAAGGTCATTCCCTTTAACCAGATGAACAATAAGCATGGTATAATAGTAGTGGGCATCCCACCAGCCAATTCTGTCTATTCAAGCTTGGCGATCCAAATTGACCAGCCTTGTATTCTGTCCCTTTAAGAAACAGATGATCGAAACCACTTGGCTCCAGCAAAACAACTACTAAAATAGCCTGGGGACACTGGGTGTTGCCTGTCTTTCACTCCAGGCTGAAGAATCCACCAGGACAAAGCTTAATTTCAAGTATTCTGCAGGGTGAAAACTAAACACTGATGGTATCTAGGTCTATGAATGCAAAATTGTAATGGTTCACTTAGGAATGTTCTTCGGGGTCAGCTGTATCGTGCCCATCTCAAATGTCTTACACACATAGTTTTAACCTGTCCCCCTCTGATTGAAGGTAAACACAGTAGCCCTGGGCAACACTGAAAATCAAGACAAGTCTGTCTGAGATGCCTAGTCTCCTCTTTCTGCACCCTGCTATATTATGCTCACATACTCACTGTATCAGAAAGGGTTTGTGCAGGAAAATGGAAACCATTCTAAGTAGTTCAAGTAGATTGTGTTAAATTCAGAGAACTAGGTGTTTTTCAAATCCTTGTAAGGGCTTGAAGAATGGTAAGCAATGAGATCAACTGGAACACCAAAGAAAGTGATTTGGGGGATAAGAGGAAGGTTCGGATCTAGAAATTCAATTTTCAGGGGCGCCTGGGTGGCGCAGTCGTTAAGCGTCTGCCTCCGGCTCGGGGCGTGATCCCAGCGTTCGGGGATCGAGTCCCACATCGGGCTCCTCCGCTGGGAGCCTGCTTCTTCCTCTCCCACTCCCCTGCTGTGTTCCCTCTCTCGCTGGCTGTCTCTCTGTCACATAAATAAATAAAATCTTTAAGGAAAAAAAATAAAAAAAATAAAGAAAAAGAAATTTAATTTTCAAATATAGCCTGAACAAGGCAGGCCTTATTTTCTCCAAGAACAAAAACTGCCTGTCAAAAAGTCTACTCTAAAGCTCTTAACCCCTTTAAGGAATTGTGACTTCAAAAGCAAATTTCTAAAATGTAAGCCTTACTTGGTACATGAGCAAAGTCTGTTCCATGGAAATAAATATTTACTCTAAAAACATCATTTGGAATTTGAAAATAAAAAACATAAAGCTAATATCCAGCATTGAGAGGACTGTTTTAAGTAGAAGAAGCCTTCCAAAGATCAAAGATAATACAATAATTAATCCCAGCCTTCGTCTTTTGTTACAATATACTGTAGGTTTAGGTATGTTGGGGCTGTACCGTATCCTCTCACATTTTCTAAGCCCCCGGAGTCTGTAGGTGGTTTACAGGCCACGGGTAGCAACGTCACCCACTATAGCAGCCCTCGATCTACTGTCAACTTTCTCACGTTCAAGAATTTGACAGTCATTCAAGGCAATATACGCAGAATCACTCTATACTTTAAACTTGGAAGGGGAAATTTTTTAACTATAATAAAGTACAGTTTAGAGCTTCCATGCTTCTAGCACCAAAACCTATTCTATTTCTCTATTCTTGTTTGTCATAAGTACTGATGGTTTCCAATTCTCTTTGAAGCTCTGCCCATGCTGGCATTCCCCGCCATTATAGATGCCTGTGGCGGCCCTTTGCTTTCCAGAACTACACAAAGAATGCGCTCTCTCTTCACATGGTGCTTGGCCCTGCCTGGCTAAGACCATGATCATCTCCAAAGCTATAGAATCAAAGTATTCTTGGGGGCTCTGATACTCTGTGCCTTTTTTTCTAAGTCAAAATTTTAAAAAAGACATCTTACTCCCTTGACTATCTATTGCCCCCAAAAGGGCTGGTTACTCATTAAGCAGAAGATTGGTTTTATACCTATCACTTGGTTTTTCTATTTTTCTCGCTTTGTCAATATTCGTATACAAAATGGTGCAGTCCTTTCTGCTTAAATATATTCTGGATCAGCGTCCAAAGAACAGGAACATAGTGGGCCATCCCTCTAACACAATGGTATTTTCAATTTTTGATCCAGGTCCTACTTTCACAAAGGAAAGAACCCCATGACCCTCCTATCCTTAGCATCTCCACAAAAGAAAGATGAGAATAAAGAATTAGAGCAGAACCAAATGACATTTAACATGATAATAATACAGGGACTTTCCAAAGTGACCAATCAAAGCAAAACCTTTTTTAAAAATCTAATTATGTATTTATGTAACAGCAGCCACCAGATGCCGTGACTCATCCCAGACCACGCTAGTGAGGCACTGATAACAAAGCATCTTGTCTACAAGTTCAGAAATTCTATCCGCATGTAAATATGTTAAGACTGGAGTTTTATGACAGTGGTAAACAGCATGTAACTAGTAGAGTTGTTATTATTATTTAAGGCAACAGAAACAAATACTGGGTAACTCCAACAAAAATTATCCAGAGAGAGGAAGAAAGGGAATTCATTGAAAGGGAAATGACAGAGAAACCAATGTGTCTGGAAAGGACAGGAACCGGGCAACACTCAGTGACAGGCAGCAGGAAAGAATGGACAGTGTGTTTCGTGAGCTATCGAGAGGTATCTTCTGATGCAGTCACTTTGCTTTTGGCCTACTACACTAATGAGTGAAATTTCAGGAAGACATTGTCTAACCAGTCTCGCTCAGGTCACATGCTTATCCCTTGGCCAGTGGACGGCCGGCACTATGATGGACAATGCCACCAAGTAGAAGGGGAATTAAGGCTATGCTGGCAAAAAACACAGATGCCACTGGTACATGAATACACGTGGCTGCCAGGCTTCACGGTGGAATGCAAACCCAGCTCTGCCAAAACATCAAGTAACACGATCACCTTGAAAGTAATTCTTCCTAACCCTTTGTTGTGGACTGAACTGTACCCCCTCAAAGGTCCTATGTGGAAGTCCTCATGCCCCATGTGCCTGTATTTCAGGATAGGGCCTTTAGAGAGGGAATTAAGGTTAAATGAAGTGGGAAGGGCAGTGCTGGAATTCAATAGGGCAGGAGAGGAAGAGGCACCAGGAATGCGCACATACACAAGGCGAAAGGCCATGTGAGGACACAGAGAGAAGAGAGCCATCTGCATGCCAAGAAGAGGGGCCTCCAGAAAAACCAAACCTGCTGACACCTTGATCTTGGACTTCCAGCCTCCAGAACTGTAAGAAATACATGTCTATTGTTTAAGTCTCTGGTATTTTGTTATGGTAGGCCTAGCAGATTAATATAGCCTAGAATACCTCTTTTGATAAAACCTAGAGATTTGTGTATCATTTTCAAAAAAAACTGGTGAGAAGACAAACCTCTTCTGATCATGTCATGGCCCCCACAACCCTCCGGGTGATTGCAGACCATGCCTTGGAGACGTGCTCCAAGAATGCACGAACGTTCTGCCAAGTTGACTTTCTCCTGACAACTGCTCCAATCTTACTTTCATTTAAACCACAACACATCTTATAAACTAAATAAAACGAACTGTCAATAATTATCACCAGAGGCATTTTCCTTAAAGATGCTCTCAGTCTGAATGAATCTTTCACAGCCCAAGTGTAAAATATGCCCTAATTTAATACCATTTGACAAACGAATACCATATGCTATTGTTTGCAACGCACTAAACTAGCATCTGATAATACAGAGAAAAATGAGATCCAGTCCCTGACCTCAAGGAACTCAGAATGTAATGGAGGAGACAATGTGAAAAAATAATTAAAGTTCACTGTAATAATATTTATATAAAGTGTTACAGTACCATATTTCCCAAATTAGAGTATTATTATTCCACAGGGGTACAAAAAATTATGCCAGAAAATACCCAAATTCATAGTGTACATACGGTTATCTCATAATATCAATTGTAGTTAAAAGTTGGGGACTAAAATTGTTATTTAACTGATGATAGATAAATATTATTTTTATAATTGAGTCTACAATGCAAAATTCAAGTTGGGATAGCAGATCCTGGGATCTACCATCAATCACTTGACCTTGCCATTGAAGCTTTGTGGGTAGACATTTGTGAAAAACACTGAGAGGGACCCAAAGCCTTCATTCCTTCCTCCCCCAGCTTCTCTGTATAAACTGATAATGTAAATTTTTATGCTATTTAAGCTTTGTGGAATTAATGAGTATAATACTATGCTGGCTTTTAATGATGTTACCCTCAAGTGATTTTTTTTCTATAATTCAATGTACCTTGAAAGAAGAAAAAAATTCCCCTTGCCCTACTACGTCTAGGTCCCAAAAGAATATTAAGAATACATATACAGATGAACATTCAAATCCTATTGAAAATGTACAGAAACTTCTTTGCAAAGTTTAGTTTTTAACAAAGAAAAAAGTCTTCTCACTATAAGAGATATCTATTGTATTTATAAGGATACATACCTAATAAGCATCTTACCTACCAAGGTAAAATGAATTTGGTTAGCATCTAAACGCATTTAGATATCTTCCCAGGCCAAGGACAAGTAAAACATTATCTAAAAGGAAATGACTAACAGAATTTGCTATCTGAAGTCATACTTTTATCATACTTACAAATGTATTAAAATTACATATTAAATGAGATTGAAGTTAAAATAGTTTCATCTGAAACAAAAAAAACTTACTAAAAAATAACACAAGGAGAAATTCTCTTTTTTGAGCTGTTTCTCCCTTGTGCATAATCCCTTGTTGATCTCATGGTAGTCTACATTTCCAAGTCTGAAAGTCTGTCAATAGACAGCTATTTATTAGATACTAATTGGGTACAGAGGCCAGTTCCAAGAACAGGGGGGAAATAAGAAAAGCAATATAAGACCTGCCTTCTACATCCCAGCCCTATAAGAGGTTCAATTGGAAAAGCAAAATACACCCTCTGCTTCTTACAGTCTCTAATGGCAAAATTCTTTTTAAGTTCAACAGCAGATCACGTTTTTGACTCTAGATGGAAAGCAGGTTAATGGAGTTCCAGAGAACCAATCAAGACAAACCTAGTAAACCAACAAGGTTACAGCTGACATGATCTCAACCCGCAACTTCCTTCTGCACGAAGAGAGGTTCATTAACTAATTTAAGGGAAAAGATGTATCACAGTTTACAGCTTATATTTTTATAAATTGCACATTATTTACTAAATTAACAGCAAATTGTTCCAGGAATTCTCCTTTGTTTGTGAATGGAAGAGCAATGAGAGTAACTTCTATACTTACATTATTCTTATTTGTGACTTTTCTTCTTTGTTACTTCCTCAGCTTGCTTTACTGGCATCCTCAAACATCGATGTCTTCCTGCAGTTGAGTTTTGGAAATACCAAAGGAAGTGAACAATCTGAGAACACAAAGGAAAAACATAAACTGAAAATGCGGTAGTCTTCTCAAAAATGAACTCGACAGTCTTGAGTACCACTAAGCCACATGACATAGGCAATGGTAAATTTTTTGCTGTGGTATACACCAGTAACCATAAATTGATCCTTTCTTTTCCCAGAAAAATACTGGCAGAAAACTCCCTTGATAATCGTCCAACCATTATTGATGAATTTAATGGGAAAAAATAAGTTGTTGTGCAATGTTTTTTTAGTTTTTTACGCATGTTGTGTTGTTGGTTCTGTGTAGACGGAAGTGATGTTGCAGATTATAAGCTTAAACTGAGACACAACCGTGGGACTGGACAAGATGAAGAAGAACACAAAAGAAGAGAAATAAGAAATGAGCCAAGATTTTCAGACCAGATGTTTGTATTTGAGGTAGCATGTTCTTACAACATAATATGTCATGGAAGATTCTCCCGGGAGGCCGGACATATTTGGAGGGGGAATATTATAACCTTGAGCAACCAATCAACTGTGCTGTGGCAAATTTCCTTCCTCATCTATATTTTAGGTCATTTTTGTACAATGTGAGAATAAATTTAGTGGCTCCTATCTGGGGGTACCCTTTTACCAGTGGATCCACAAAACACAACTTGTCACAAGGGTAGAATGAACATCAAAAATCTACTGTGTAGACTGTAAACTTTCTTTCAGAATTTGTTATCTTTCTCTAAAAGCATCCACGTCCTCGGTATTATTTGAATCACTTATAACAACAGTATCAACTGTCTAGATTTGATCCTTGACTTATCCAAGATTACTAATAACCTTGGGAAAGTTATTTAACGTCAAAGGGTTTTTTGCAAAGACTAAATATGATGTGGTATTAATGTACTTAACATACAGTAACTGCTCAATAAATATTACAGAAAAAGACAAGGAGTGAGAGGTAGGTGATGATGACAGATATAGATAGATAGATAGATAGATAGATAGATAGATAGGAGAGAAAGTGCTTTTATTCAACGTTTACTTTCCAAACAATAGCTTATATTACATGGAGTCACAAAAATGTCACTACATGTGTAAGGTCGTAGCTTAAATTTAGACATTTTAATTTAAAACCTTAGGAGTGTTGGTTAATTTCATAATTATGCCTGAAAATCCTGTTGAGTAGAAATGCTGTCTTGTTGTCTTCTCTTTGTTCTTAGGTTAGGGCACCCTCATTCTATAGTGGTTGAAACTTAACAATTTGAAATCAGCATCTTTCATTGTTCTGAGCCTTTCTTTTTCAAATCAAATTCGCTTCTTGGTTGGGTAGGTTCTAGCAGCGATATTAGACAAAGTCTCAATGTATTAAAACTGCCAGGAATAAATTATTTGTGTACCATTTAGAGCAAAATGATCTAGATAAGTACTTCTGCTTCCAGTTATTACAGAATAACTAGTACCAGATTTGCTTCTTGGTAAAGACAATCCTACACCCAGACAAAGTATATAAAGTGACTGTATTAAGACACTGAACGGCCAACAGCACAGGGCCATTTTCCTTGAGAGGAGGGAAACACACAAAGCGAGGCCCAGTGGAGCCTGAGGAAGCACGGAGTAGAGTTCCAGGTGGCTAAAGTGACTGAAATTGGTAGGGCTAGGGAATGGAAAGAGGAAGCCGCACAGATAAAGTGAGGCTCACAAGTAAGGTGAGGGTTCATTGTAGGCTCTTGGCTCAGAAATTATATTTTACCAGCTACATGGGTATCCTTTAGCCCAGTCAAGCTGACAAATAAAATTAACTATCACAGCCCTCCTCTGTGATTCCTCTACTCAGAGATAAACTTACTCAGGTCAGGAAATCATCCAGAGACTACAGAGGCAAACATTACAAAGCGCTTTTACCAACATTTCACCTTATACACTCAGCATTCTTGTAACCTCCATTTTAGGGATGAGGGGACTGAGGCTGAGAGAGATTGACAGGGCTTTCAGCACGGTCCTAACTCTGCTGGTTCTGATTCTGGTCTCTCTTCATGACACCACAGCTTTGGGTTGAGCAAAACAATGAGATTAGTGACCTAAGCTGGTAAAGGAAGCGGAGACTTGGGGCAGATCATGACAACGCAGCCGTGAGTGGTTACCGGAATACCCGACGTGAACTGAGTCAGGGAAGACAGTAGACGCGGTATTTCAGACGTAGGACGGGAACCTGCATCTGGAACCATCAGGTCTCTCTTCTTTTAAAGTTCACTTAAACTTTTCTACTCACTAACAACCGTAATGATATGGGTTCATTTTTTAACTTGCATATATTGAGGAAAACCTTACAATAGTCTTTCTGTGAAACTCCAGGATCATCCTACATGGGAGCAAGGTATGCAAAAGTTCATCATATCTGGCTGAGTTTTAAAGATTTCAAGAGCCTCTTCCCTGCGATTTGGTTGGCTATGCACTACCATGCTTCTCTCATATACTTGTGTAATTATTATACGAATTATTGATTTTGCAGGACTCATATTCTCTGCAATTTCTCATTGATTAGTCCAGGGTTGATTTTATCGAAGGCTAACCAAGGACCTCCAGGAATTGAAGAAGCACAAAAATGAATGCAATTCTGGATCTCATTGTATCTACTAAGCCTGATGCGGTAACTTTGCTAGAATTTGTGCGTGGAAATTCCTAAGTACCAGCACAAAGCTGGGAAGCTTCTGGCAATTTTAAGAAAGATTTTTAAGTTCAATAATAAAAGTTTATTGAAAGCACCTCTGATTTGCCTGTCCTGCCCTTTTTTATGGGGTTGGTTGTTTTGCTAAATTAGGGTTGAGGTTCACCCGCTTTGTTATAGCACCACGTTAATGAGGCCACAATGTCAGGCTCCGTCTCTGGAGTGACGAACTGCGCCCCTAACCTCCAGGAGTCTCCCTGGTAGATGAAAGCAGGGAGGATATTTCCACAAAACTGGAAAAACAACATTAGGGCCTGAGCACTCAGACGGGCATCACTTTCATTTATACAAAATAGCAAATTGTTCCCCTCCATTAAAAAAAGAAAAACCCAAAGGAAATTATTAGTGTCATAGAAGAAATGAAGTTGCAAAAAAAGAAAGAAAGAAAGAAAATTCGAAGGTCCAAAAATGATTAACAGAGAACCATACCCATAATTTAAAAGATGGAAATTTTCAGCCATTTGGCTTGAGATGCCCCAGTGATTACTCGGCATAAATGTGCTCAACAGTCCAGGTTGCACATCGAGTAATTAAAATCTGATTAATTCTTATCAGGTTAGCAGAGGGTGCTGCTTTTTACCCCCCAAACAAATTGGCAATGCACCTGAACATTAAATTTAATTTGTCCTTTTGCACATTTCACTGGCTCTATTATAATATACTTAAAAGCACATTTGCCGCTCTGTCCTTCTTTGACATCAGTTCTTTCTATACTACGTACATTAGGTAAATACTAAAATGTAGCTAGGACAAAGTACTTTTAAAATTCTCTCATTTAAGAACCCCACAATGAGCTCATTGTAATTCAAGATATCAACATTGCTTCTTGGCAGTCACTACCAGCAAAAAATAATAAAATGTGAATGAACAAATTATTGTTTAAACAGCAGTACTTTTGATAATTAGCAGATATATTGAGGGATAAATATGGGGGGGAATCTGAAAAGGGAAAAAGGGGATTTAAATTTAAATAGGACTTTTTAATGTTTCCCCCATTGTGCAAAAGTCCATCTTTAATTCATATTACGGTAAGTAATTTGTAATGCTGTGTCAAAATAGATATGCAAAAAGGATATGCATTTGAATTTTAAATCTGATCCCTAAGTTTGAATTTAATATAGCGTCCTAACTGAGTCCTGTATGTGGAAGAGGAATTTTGAATCTGTTTTGAATGTCACAAGGATCAGCAATCATGCATAGTGTTATCATTGTTCATTATCTACCATGACTTGTGAAAGGAACATGAAATGGCATTAATCATTATTTTCTACTACTAATAATATACTTTTAATGCAAATTTCAAAATTTTCTAAATATCTGGTAGGCAGAACTTCTCCTTCATCACACCTACAAACCACCCCTTCTCCTTTATTCTTGATTTGGAGGCTTTGGCGACTGATGTTTGTGATAAAATGCATTCCCCCCCCACCAAAGGAAGGATTTAGACCTGCTGACATTAAAGAAAAATTGAACTCCTGATCCCAAGCCCAAATACCTAGAAACATAAAATCATTGAACCTCAAGGGACCTCAGGAGTTATCTAATCCAGCCTTCATTTGTCAGATATGGCAATAAAGGCCCATTTGGTAGATTGACTTGTCCAAGGTCACCCAGCTCATTAAGGGCAGATAGGGAAATGAAGCCAGAGCTCCTGACTTCAGGCTGAGTGTTCTTCCCAATGCAAAAAATGAGCAGAATAACCTCACCTTTAGAAGCAAAGGCTTTGGGATCAAACAGACGTAGGTTTGAATCCTGATTCTGCCAACTATTGCTTTAATTTCTACATCTGAAAAATGTGTAAGCTAATGGCACAGACTATGTCATGTCATCGTGAAGATTAAAATGATACAATGCACATAAACCACTTAGCCTTAGGCCTGGCAGAAAAGTAAATATTCAATACATATTAACAGTGGATATTGTCCAGATAAATAACTTTATGTCTCCCACTCTCCCTAGGCGCGCATATATATATATGCCTGACAGTGGAATAAGACCTCGCCGACTTACCTCTTGAACCCTGCTGATAACAAAACAAGATCCCATGTGAGATGTGAGGAAAGACGCCATAGCATGACAACAGTGCTCTACTCCCCTGCATTGATAAAGCAGCTTATAAACCACAATGGAAAGCATCATCATGTTTCAATACTAAAGAACCTTGTGAGATAGGCAAAGAAGACACTCTTAAATGCATTTAATAGTGAAGCAAATGGATGCTCAGAGAGGTAATAAGGATGAAGCTTGGCTCAGGACCAGTGCTCTGTCTCTGATATCTCTTTGGATGCTTCATCAGCAGGGAAAAACAAGAGATTCAAAGAAGCCAACATCACTTAATGTAAGATAGATCTTTACCAATGTGTCTTCTACTGCCTAAAATGATCCCAATGATCTTATTTGTCTGTCCATCCAACTCCCAACACAAACCTGTCCCCTTTAGCACAATTGGAAAATGAACAAACATGGTGATGGGATATGAGAAGGGAGCTGGTGGTCTTTACCCAATCCAATGTTGCATGTGTGTATATATGTGCATATGCACACATGTATGAGTAGTCAAGGGGGAAGGAGAGGAGATGGGGAGAGAGACAGATTGCCTGAGAAGGCTAATTGCTTAACTGGAAAAGTTCAGCTTGTCAGTACCAGGAAAGGAGTCCTAAGTACTATTAAATAGCTGTAGCCTAAAAGTCAGAAATGGAATAAGGAGGTCACTGTGGCAGCTGCCATGTAGAAGGGGCCCTAAACCCTCATTAGGGGTATAGACGAGTGTATCCACCAGAACTCTCCCCAATGAGAACACAGTATGTGCTGTGTAATTTGAGAAGGTCTTGGGATGTGGGACTCCACAAGGGTCTTGCTCCAGTGTTGCTGTATTAATCTGGACCTTTTGGGTTTAAATAAGACAGCCATATAATTTATCCTCTTAATCAGGACACTTCTGAGAGTGAAATAGGGTTACTATTCATAATTATGCTTAGACAACAGGTAAAAACTAAGGCTGTCCCAAACAAATGAGGACATATGCTCACCCTTGTTTCAGATGTAGGAAATTAAATCAAACCAGCTTAATCAAAAGGTTATTTATTGGTGCCAATGTTTGAAAAGTCCAGTGCTAAGTCGGGCTTCAAGGATGCCAGGACCCAATGATTTCTTCAAGATTCAGCCTCTCTCTCATTCCATCCCTTATCTCACAGTGGCCCCTAGCTTACAGCATGCATTCTACCAACATCAGCTTTTCCTTCCCAACACTCTACCAAAGTCCCAGGATGGGGTTTCATTGGTCCCCTTGGATCACAAGCTCACCCTGATCCAGTCCCTGTGGCCATGAGAAAATGAAATAGACTGATCAGTCAAATCCAGACCATAAAGCCACCTCTGGAAAAAAGCAAGGCATAAATTTGCAAGAAAGGGGATTCCACTGGGCAGGACTTTTGTTTGGCTGATAATAATACACAATATTTTTTGTAGGATCCCTATGCACTAGAACTCAAGTTAATGGTGCTATATGGATTATCCAATTCTATAAACTAAATACTATTATTATAGATGAAGTAACTATGATACGTAGAAATTAAGTAACTTGCCCAAAGTCACAAACCAGGACACAAAGAAGCCAAGATTGAAAACAAGACAATTGGATTCTGGAATCCATGCTCTTAGCTCTTATCCAGGGTGCCATCCCCTGCAGACTGTGGAAGTACATTGAGTCAGGTCTTGCAACAAGAGAGAAAATGTTCGGAGCCACCAGTGGCCCTCTGCTTCCAACATTTTCACAACTCTAAATAAATATTGAACAATTATTTGATATTACGAGTGTGAAGCTTTGCTCAAAAATGTTCCTGCCCAGAGCCTTCCTATGACACTTGTATGTTTTGGTTCAACTCTGAGTATATTAGAAGAAAGAACCTAATACTGACACGAAAACAGACACATAGATCAATGGAACAGAATAGAGAACCCAGAAATGGACTCTCAACTCTATGGTCAACTAATCTTCAACAAAGTAGGAAAGAGTATCCAATGGGAGGGGCGCCTGGGTGGCACAGCGGTTAAGCGTCTGCCTTCAGCTCAGGGCGTGATCCTGGAGTTCTGGGATCGAGCCCCACGTCAGGCTCTTCCTCTGGGAGCCTGCTTCTTCCTCTCCCACTCCCCTTGCTTGTGTTCCCTCTCTCGCTGGCTGTCTCTCTGTGTCAAATAAATAAATAAAATCTTTAAAAAAAAAAAAAAAGAGTATCCAATGGGGAAAAAAAGACAGTCTCTTCAACAAATGGTGTTGGGAAAATTGGACAGCCACATGCAGGAGAATGAAACTGGACCACTTTCTTACACCATACACAAAATAAACTCAAAATGGATGAAAGACCTAAATGTGAGACAGCAATCCACCAAAATCCTAGAGGACAACACAGGCCACAGCAACTTCTTGCAAGACACGTCTCCAAAGGCCAGGGAAACAAAAGCTAAAATGAACTATTGGGACTTCATCAAGATAAAAAGCTTTTGTACAGCAGAGAAAACAGTCAAAAAACTAAAAGGCAATCTATAGACTGGGAGAAGATATTTGCAAATGTCTTACCAGGTAAAGGGCTAGTATCCAAACTGTATAAAGAATTTATCAAACTCAACATTCAAAAAACAAAGAATCCAGTCAAGAAATGGACAGAAGACATGAACAGACATTTCTCCAAAGAAGACATACAAACAGCCAACAGACACATGAAAAAATGCTCAACATCACTGAGCATCAGGGAAATACAAATCAAAACCACAATGAGATACCACTTCACACCTGCCAGAATGGCTAAAATGAACAACTTAGGAAACAACAGATGTTGACAAGGATGTAAAGAAAGGGGGAGCCTCTTACACTCTTGGTGGGAATGCAAGCCAGTGCAGCCACTCTGGAAAACAGTATAGAGGTTCCTCCAAAAGTTAAAAATAGAGCTACCCTATGACCCAGCAATTGCACTAGTAGGTATTTATCCAAAGGATAAAAACACAGTGATTTGAAGGGACACATGCATCCCAATGTTTATAGCAGGAATGTTCACGATAGCCAAATATGGAAAGAGCCCACATGTCCATCAACAGATGAATGATAAAGAAGATGTGAGATATATCTCCCTCTCTCTCTCTCTCTCTCTCACACACATACACACACACAGGAATATTACTCAGCCATCAAAAAAAAAAGAAATCTTGCCATTTGCAATGATATGGTTGGAACTAGAGGGTATTATGCTAAGTGAAATAAGTCAGTCAGAGAAAGATAAATATCATATGATTTCACTCATATGTGGAATTTAAGAAACAAAACAGATGAATATAGTGGAAGCAAAGGAAAAATAAAATAAGACGAAATCAGAGAGAGAGACAAACCACAAGAGACTCTTAACTATAGGAAAAAATCCGAGCGTTGCTGGAAGTGAGGTAGGTAGGGGTGGGGGATGGGGTAGCTGGGTGATAGACATTAAGGAGGGCACTCGATGTAATGAGCACTGGGTGTTATATGCAGCAGATGAATCACTAAATTCTATCTCTGAAGCTAATACTACACTATATGTTAATTAAATTGAATTTAAATAAAAATTAAAATTAAAAAAAGAAGTAGAAAGAACCTAAGAGTGCCTGGGTGGCTCAGTCAGTTAAGTGTCCGATTCTCGACTTCAGCTCAGGTCATGATCTCACGTCCTGGTATCCAGCTCTGCACTCAGTAGAGAGTCTGCTTGAGATTCTGTCTCCTCTCCCTCTCCCTCTTCCCCTCCCCCCACTTGCATGTGATCACTCTCTCTCTTTCTCTCTCTCTCAAATAAATAAATACATCTTTAAAAAAAATAAGAAGGAGAAGGAGAATGAGGACAATGGGAACAAGAACAAGAGCAAGAAGAAAGGACCTAGAACCATTCAAGAGAAGCATCCTCTCTATTGATTTATGGCCCCAAAGTCCTGATACAAATTACCTCGGTACCTGACAGAGTCCCAAGGCCCTGCAGTCAGCCAGCTTCTTGGAATAAGGGAAACTGGAAACAGCTTTATCTGTCTGGCTTTATCAGTATCTCTAGACTCCCAGCAGGGAAGTCACTCAACACAACTGAGAAGGTATGCTCCAATAGTGGGTCCAAAATTCAAAAAGCCTTCTATTGACAAACAACAACAAAAATTTACCTCAAAGAATGGAGGGGGAAATGAGGGAGGGGGATCCTCACAGACTACTTTTTTATCACAAAGAATTTCTCATTACAGTTATGCAAAAGGCATTTTAAAGTTTCCAGAAATAATTTGGTTGTGTTGAAGGGGAGCATTATTTGGCAACTTTTACTGCAACTGTATTTAAATATATTTGGCCATGTTTACTTACACACTCCTAAATTAGACCCCAACAACTAGCTGATAGATACATAGTACAAAACAGCTCGTTTGTAACAGGAAAATTGTTCAATCTATCTTCCTTTATAACTGAGCCTCCACAGCCTTGATTTATTGGTATGGTGGTTCAGGAAATTTGTCCCACATAGAGTTATAGGGAATCACTTTCATTTGTATGCTAACTGCTTTTGATTTTTTTTTTTTTTTTTAGCATCGTCATTGGCCTTGATGATTGATTTTCAGTCTCGCTAAACCAGTTCATATTATACATATTCCCCAGTAGGAAAGAGATTAGCTTAGCAGACAGTACACTTCATGGCACAAAGAAAGTTCTGGTTCATTCCATTGCCATTTTAAAGTTTCCCAGGAATATGCCACATGAGCAAAGCTTCTGGACATTTGAAGGAAATATTATAACAACAACTAAAAAGAAAAGGATGGTAATTCTTTATTGAAATGATAGGTCTACTCGCAGTAAAGGTACACACAATAGCTACACAATTACTCAAGAATTTAGGCTCTGGGGTCAAGACTCTGGGATTTGAATCCTGGTACCACCATTCACCACTTATGTGACCCTAGGCAAGTACATAACTTCTCTAAATCTGTTTCCACACCCAAAAGCTGGAGCCACTAACAATATGAACAACACTGAGTTGTTAGAAGAGTAAATAAAACGAAGCATGTGTAACATATGTAGCATAGTTCTTGGCTCATTGGAAGCCCTCAATAAATACGAGTTGTTAATTGTTAGAGCTGCAAAGGAAGTAAACACAAAGATGGCTCTCTGGCCATCATATACGTAAGAATGTAAAGGGAATGGAATGCAGAATCGCCCAAACAAGATCGACAATTTCCATTTAGACCTTTGTGATTTCTCTGCACACAGGCTAGAATTTATTCTGTTGAGTACATTCAACCCACATTTGTCACATGTCACAGTCAAGGAAGGAAGTGGGATCATTATTCCAAGCTCCTTTCAACTGATACAGTAGTCAACTTTTGTTCATTTCCTGACCCATATCATATCAAACCCTGTCCCTGTAAACAAGGCCTTTGTCCTATGCCTTTCTGTATCTTTTGTCATCAACACCACCACCAATTCTCTCCAAAAGACTAGTAACTAGTTGTAACTTGGCAAAAGCTGATGGTAGGCTTCACATTTTACTTGAGGCGAGAGCTAGACAGCGCATTTCCCATCCTTGTCCCCCACGGAAAATAGGAATTCAGGTTTATGGTAGATAATAGACATGCCTGTGGTTTCTATCCACTTATCCATGCTCGTTTCCTTGAGAACAACCACTAGATTTCTTTCTGGGAAGTCCCTCTAGCCCTTTGCAAACAGTTACAAGGAGGCTGTCAATCAAGTTGCCTACCTCTCTGGACATATGACCTATACTAGTTTTCTAAAGGTATTGAAACAAATTACCACAAACTTGGTGGCTTAAAACAGGAGAAACTTATTTTTTATAGTGTAGGCAGACCTAGTCCAAAATCAAGCTGTCAGTAGGGTTGGTTCTTTCTGGGGACTCTGAGAGAGAAACTGTCCCGTGCCTCTCTCCCAACTTATGGTGGTTTCTGACAATCTTTAGTGTTCCTAAGCTTGTAGACCCATCGCTCCACTATCTGCCTCCACGGCACATCCCCTCCTTCCCTGTGTGTCTGTCTCCTCCTTTTCTGCCTCATATAGGAACACTCTCATGAGACGCAGAGCCCACTCCAATCCAGTATGGCCTCATCTCTACCCTACCTTAATTACATCTGCAAAGACCCTTATTCCAAATAAGGTCACACATTCTGAGGTTCTGGATGGACGTGAACTTTGAAGGGATACTACTGAACCCATTCCATGACCTAGGCCAACCCAACTCTCTCTCTCTCTCTGGAAAATCAAAAGATTTGAAACAATTTGCAAGACATTCATTCCACCAGCAGAATCCTGAAGAGACTGCTCACTCCTAGTTCCTATTACCTACTCCCCAGAAACTTCCCTAACCCCCTACGTTGCTTGGCTGAGCTATCCCAAGTCTCCTTCATTCTGCGCATTACCCAATATCCTACCAATCAATTGCCATGTAGCTTAGCATGGTAGAATCAGGTTCCACTACTAGAAACCAAAGGAGTCTAAA
Organism: Ursus arctos; assembly: GCF_023065955.2. Lineage (NCBI taxonomy): Eukaryota > Metazoa > Chordata > Mammalia > Carnivora > Ursidae > Ursus > Ursus arctos. The sequence continues at coordinate 16,265,409 of NW_026622886.1, read as the reverse complement.
TCCAAGACTACAATATCTAAACCACCTAAGTCCTGCAACGTAGAAATAAGAACAATGGGATGTCTAGGCCTGTTTTTTACACTTTCCACTGACTAAATATTCCTTTGGTCACAACTCCTCTACCCATATAATTTAGATTTTATTTCTGGGAACTTTACCTGCTCTTCATAGTAATTTTTCTAGAAGTCTTAAAAGTTAATGCAAGCGTGTAGGTGATAGTTCCTGGCATCCTTCCAAATCCTGAAAATGCTGACAGACTGACTAAGCTAAGAAGTTATCTTGTAATCCTAGGGCAGACTAATTAAATCCTACACATTGACATTTTTGGCTAAAAAAAAAAAAAGATAACTGCACTAATTAGCCCATTAGAAAATATTCATATTTCATTGTGCCAAATGAGAGGGGATTCCTTATCATTGTTCCTACAGGATTGCAAGTGACTGCTATGGACATGATTTCATTGCAGGAAACAGCATTACCTTCTAAGTCCCATCACGCACTTAAGGACCTCAGAAGTTCCCACCCGAACCGGAGGAGAAATCAGGGCCGGATGGGCTTTCCACAATCATGGCTCATTACCAGTGTGCTCCAAAGTTTTTAGGAATATAATGAGTCTTTGGAAGTCAAATGAGTGTGGCCTCTGACCTCCTACTGGATCTCACCCGGTCTCGGGACACAAGGAAGCCAAAATGCAAACTAGAACAAAGAGTGAACAATTAAAATGTTGCAAACTTTGAAAGACACCAAGGAAGTTGTATCATGTGCTTATGAAGAACATTTGGAGCTTTTGGAAAAGCATTTATTTAAATAAAATCCCTAAGGATTTACTAAATGTCAGGCAGTGAAATTAAAATATCAGTATAGGGCAGAGAGGTTGAAATAGAATTATTAACATGGAGGCAAATTACTCAACTCAACACAATTTAACCCATCTTTGGGGATGCCTACTGTGTGCTAGGCATTGTCGTAGACCCAGCAGGGGCTACAGACAGGAACAAAAAGAGGCTGTGGCCCCCTCAGAGCTTATAATCCAGTAAGAAGAGTAAGAGAAGAATACAAATTCCAGAAATACAAGGGGAAAAGTGTAAATTCTGTAAGAAAGCAACAAAAATGCTAGAAGAGAAAGGATTTCATCAGTTGCAAAGATTAGGGAAGGTTTGCATAGGAGTAAGTAAAAATAGGGCTGGTCTCTGACTGACACATATGTAGAAAAGATTAAACAAATGGAGAGTTAACCCAAGCAAAATCATACAGATAGGAAATCCCACAGTGTATTCAGAGGAGAGAAATTTGCTTATTTTCCCTATTATACAGGGCTCAGTCAAGAGGGAGACATGGCTGGAAAGATTGGAGCCACCCCAAGGAAGGCCTTAGGGGATAGGTACAAGGTTTTTTTGATTCATGGAGGGCAAGGGGGAGCCATGGACAGTTTCTCCAAGAGAGTAGGCTGTCCAGAACTGGTTTAGAAAGATTAATCTGCAGGCAATGTAAATGATAAATGAAAGAGAGATCAATCAGTTGAGAATGTGACTCAGTTTTAAGCAGAGAAGTTGGAAAGAAAACAGGAAGGAGGGAGGGAGGACCCACGTGCAAGAGATAAGCCAATGTCCACACCAGAGCAGTTCTCAACCCTGGCTGCATGGCAGAATCTCGGGAGCACTTTATTGAAATACCAAAAGCCAGGTTTATCCCCAAACCAATTAAATCAGAACCTCTGTGGTGGGGCCCAGGCACTGGGATGCTTGAAAAGCTCACCAGGTGATTCCAGGATGCAGACAGTCCTGACACCCACTTCAACGTGTAGTCCAGGAACCAGCAGGCCCAGCATCAGCTGGGATCGTGTTGGCAATGCAGATTCGCTGACCACTCCACTCAGAAGACACACACAAGACATCCAGGTGATGGGCCCACGCACATGTAAGTTAGAGAGACACAGGCAAGTGCTTCTGGGGCGGGCCCTGAGATGCTGCCATTCTAACCAGCACCCAGGTAAAGCCAGACCAGTCCACAGACCACACTTGAGAACACAGGAGCCATGCCAACTCTGTGCATGGCCAAGCCACTCACAGGGGCTTCTGCTGTGTTCCTGTGGTCCACTTCCTCCCCCTCACTCCACTTCCTCACCTCTGCACACCTGTCACCACCAGCTTCACAGATCTCAAGAACAATGCCAGGAAAACAGTGTGGCTGTTCCTCAGAAAGCTAAACAGAATTACCATATGACCCAGCAATTCCACTCGTAGGTATACGCCCCAAAGAATTAAAAGCTGAGACTCACACACTTGTATGCTGATGTTCTTGCAGCATTACTCACAATAGAAAAAAAAAAAAGGTAGCAACAACCCAAATGTCCACTGAGAGAGATATGTATGTGAGTGGGACTCCCGCCCATGTGCTGGACCACAGGCAGCTGACTGACGGCCTTGCTAACCTGGGGTCCTGTCAGCCCTGTCTGCCAGGGGCTTTGTCCTCTCCACTCACGCTGTTTTCAGAAGTGTGATTCCAACACTAGGAATCATCCTCGTTTCCTGAATCAGTGTTTGTTCAGAAAAGGAAAGCACCATCTAAGCTTCTGAAGTTCTCCACTGTCCGGTCAGAGAAAACACACTGTTGCCCCAGCCCTAACTGTACCGGCTCCATGTGTTTCCGGATCCTCCTGCTGCAGTAAGACAGGCTAATAGAGAACACCACTGAAGAGTTTCCTTTTTGTTTTCCTTGATAATTTACTAAAATAAAGCATCGATTAGTGACTGATCTGATAATGTAAAATGAGGGGTGCCTGGGTGGCTCAGTCGGTGAGGCATCCAACTTTTGATTTCGGCTCGGCTCATGATCTCAAGGTTGTGAGATCGAGCCCTGCATCTGGCTCTGTGCTGGGCATGGAGCCTGCTGAAGATTCTCTCTCTCCCTCTGCCCCTCCCCCTCAAAAAATAAAAATAAAAATGTAAAACGATTCTGTATCAATGTAAATAAGATCATCTACTGCAAATAGATATTTAAAACCTAAAAAAAAAATACAGTGGAATATTATTTAGCCTGAAAAAGCAAAGAAATTCTGACACATGCTACAACATGGATGAACCTTGAAAACATTCCACTGTGTGAAATAACCCAAACACAAAAAGGCGAATATTTTATGAGCCCACCTATACGAAATATCTAAACTAGGCAAATTCACAGAGACAGAAAGTAGATTAAAGGTTATCAAAGGCTAAAGGTGGAAAGAATGGAGAGTTACTGTGTAATGGTTACAGTTTCTGTTTGGGGTGATGAAAAGGTTTTGGAAATAGTGGTGATGGTTGCATAATGTTGTAAATGTGATTAATGACACTGAATTATACACTTAAAATGACTAAAATGGCAAATTTTAGCTTATGTATTTTTTCCCACAACTAATAAACAAACAAACTCCATCCCTCCCATCTGCTTGGGGATTCTGAGCCTTCTGCTCCTGGTTCCTGGCCCTACACCTTACTTCTGGACTGTTTCCATCCTCCCAAGTGGGAAACTCTCTAGTCTCCAACCTAAACTCACACTGACACCAAAGAGACAGAGTCTATACTGTACCTTGAAACCTCAAATCAGAACACCTGGCTTTTAGCCCCAGTCTCCAGGTACGTGGGTTGGCACATTCCCTTTGGTTTATTGTGGGAACACCACTCTCTCTGCCGGGCATGCTGCCCTGTCCCTTCTACCCCAAAACCATCCCCAAGCAGTCCAAGCTCTTCACTCCACCTTCCCAGAGGGTACTCAGAGCACTCAGCATCCTAGCTTTTGTGATATTGCCAAAAAGACCCACATTCAATAAACTCACTCCTAAGGGCGGGAAACAAAAATCTATTTCAAACATTGGGGCACTCTTAATACCCAGAACCCATGAGACCTAAAATGACCAATATGAATGGAGTGAAAATATGCATCCTCCCAAGCACATTTTCCCCTTGAAACTGAGAGGATCCAGCTTGATGTTTGGTACAACGACAAATTGTTCTGGGCAGATTTTCCAGAGTAATCCAAGATCCCTGAGTCCCTCTACACAAATTGTCTACTGTGGTGACTTAATTTCATGTTTTTAGTTTTAAGGAGAAGGGATTTGGATAAATGTTCTAATGCAGTAATTAGCAGTTACATTAATAGCATTGATTTCCCATTATGTTGTCCCATTATTCTAATTATATTTCTCTTTAAACAATTTTTCAGACTGTAATATTCTACTTAGATGAGCCTGATACCCTGGATAACCTCCCCTCTCCATTGTGCACCCAAACTGATAATGAGTCCTGTGCTATTTAACCTCACATCACACTTTTTTTAAAAAATCACTCCAAAGAGCCCTGGGTAAATATTCTCTCTTGAGCAATTTCCTCCAGGACCCAGAACGAACATTGTGATAATCAGAGCAGGTGGTCATTTGGCAGGGCTCTCTACACGAAGCTCCTTGACATCCCACTAATATGCCTGAAATCCTACCATTGAAGAGCCCTTTTGGGGGATCTTTGCGGGTTTTTTCGTCTTCAATAGTTGCTGAAAAGAATAAGCCATATCAAGCAACAACTTGGAGAGAATACCATTTCTCAAGAGGGTATGAGGTGCTCCAGATGCCCCGAGCAGAGCTAACAGGCGCATACTACTTACTCTATGTTTGCGGCCACTACTCTAAATGCTGTACGTCTATTACCTCATTTACGCCCCCAAACCTCTGGGTGGTAGATAATGTCATGAGTCATATCTTGCAGATGAGGAAACTGAAGCTCATCCAAGATCATCTAGCAAATAAGGAATACAGCCAGGATTCAAGCACAAACAGGCCGGCTTCAGGATGTGTGCTCTTAACATCTGCTATTCTGCTCTTTGATATATTTATTATTCAGTCATCTCATGAGGCAGGTATTTTATGCCTGTTTGGACAGATGAAGGAGCTAATGATCAGAGAGGTTAAATAATTCACCCAAAGGCACAGTTTGTAAGTGCCCCAGTTATGATGTGAACTCAGGAGTGTCTGACTCCAGAGACTGGTTCTTTCCCTTTTGCTGCCAAGAATATATCACAACATCCAACAATGATGGCTATTTAAGAGCCAGACCTAAACAACTGAGAAATGACAAAAAAGGAAATAGGCCACGTGGTCTACTAACTGAGGGTAAAAGTGGCAGAAGGATATGGCAGAGCCTACTAGCTAATTGACAAATCTATTTGCTCCTCTTTCTAGGCACACATGGCATTTCTCAGCATCCTTTGTTGTCAACGTGACCAAGTGACTGAGTTTTGGCCAGTGGCATGTGGGCAGAAAAGCTTGTAGTGCCATTCTACCTATTTTCTCACACCCCAGCTGAATGGAGAGGCTCCAGGAACCTAGAGCGGGGAAGAGCACTAACAGTGAAGAAGCTTGGGTTCCTGACCGGCCACGTGGAAGGCCGCCCAACTAGGAATAGACCCAAAAGATTGTGACAGCAAGGAGTAAACTTGTATTGTTTTAATCCATGGAGATTTCAGATTGATCTCTTCTAGCAACTAGGGTCAAATTAACTAATAAAATATAGAAGTTGAATATGCTGTCATCAGAATCTTAAAATGTACATTCTTGATTTACAGTTGGGCTTTGGATAGAAGAGGAAAAAAATAACTACTCTGGTTGCAAAGCTAGAGATCATACAATACATATCCACAAAACATTTGGTAAAATTGTCCCTGCAGTAACTTGGAAGGTAGCTCACGTGCCTACCGGCTTTCCCTCCAAATGAAATAAGCTGCCATTGAAGGTCTTGAGAGCAGAGTAACAGAATCTGACCTTAGTAGGCAGATCATTCTGTCTCCGGTGTTGAAAACAGACTGGGGGTCAAGAATAGAAGCTGGACAACCAGTCAGGATCTACTTCCACTGACCACAAAGAGTGAATTCTTGGGACAAATGCTCTCCTCCTACGGCCCAATGATGCCGGTTCTCCTGAAGAGTGTTTCTGAACCACCAGTCCAGAAAAAGTTATTACCGTTGGTTCTGAGAACACCATTGTTTTCAAACAATGACTAGTTTCAAATAATAAATTTAATATGAATAAAGAATATGTATCTCAGTATTTAAATTCTGCCTTTATTAAAATTTTTTCTCATATTGCCTTTATATTGTGTTTACATTAAGAAGAAATTCTGCTGATGTTCCATCTACTTTAGGGATCCTTAAATACTTAATTTTTTGTCTGTAGAATTGTGACTTCTCTAAATCTTGGATGCATAAAAATATAAATATTCCTCAGAGGTCTGCCAACTATGACAGGGACTGAGAGATTTACGGTTGACCTTCTTGAGCTCACTTCTACCAGCAAAACTCCCCAGGTATTAGCACGATGCCCATCAAGCCAGGTAGTAGGAAAAACTACCTTGAATACTTCACTTTAACATCTCTCCATCCCAGCCCTCATGTAAGCCCAGAAAACACGTTCCTGCGTGGTCACACTACATGTACTTTTCAGTCACAAATGGCTGAATCGAGTTTATTGTCTCTCCGCCTATAGTTGTTATCACATACTAGTAAAATCCTAAAGGATTCACGGGCCAAATTCTGATTTAACCAGTAGTTAGAATCACACCCCCCACCCCATGCACTGGATTCTGCTTAATTGCCTAAGCCAGGGGGTAGGCTAATTCGTCTGCAACTTGTTTCTGATCCATGTCATTACTAAGATATTTACATCTTAGGGGCGCCTGGGTGGCACAGCGGTTAAGCGTCTGCCTTCGGCTCAGGGCGTGATCCCGGCGTTACGGGATCGAGCCCCACATCAGGCTCCTCGGCTATGAGCCTGCTTCTTCCTCTCCCACTCCCCCTGCTTGTGTTCCCTCTCTCGCTGGCTGTCTCTATCTCTGTCGAATAAATAAATAAAATCTTAAAAAAAAAAAAGATATTTACATCTTAGAAGTTCAGGCTCCTGTGGTAGGAGTTGTGTGAAAACTTTTTAAAAAGCAGAGTGGATGGCCCAGGAGCCACAGTTTTCCTCACATGGAGGGAGGAAGGACTCTCTTCCCAGTCAGTATTCAGATGCTGCTCACACCCGCCACGGCTGACGTGACCCCTGGAAGGTACTGAGAAGGAAAAGGCACAATGGGACGCCCACTGTTTTCCTGTTTGCTGAACATCATTCAAAGGTAGAGTCAGTTGTTACTGAAATAACTTAAACTGTGGAGAAAATATCAAAATAAGCCTATTACGCTGGGACCCAACCATTACAGCCAAGGAAATAATACAATAAATCCTTTGAAATGAAGAAATATAGCGAGAGGTACTTGAAAACTGAGAGGTGTTTTGTCACCAAATTGCAGCATTAATAGTGCTTTGATGCTCCTTGCTAAACTGTATATTTCTACACTCAAAATGAATATTAGGAAAATCATACTTATTTTATACAACTCGTTAGCAAAAAGGAAGAAAATAAGATGATGTTTTAAAACCACAAATCTCCTTTATAACTAACTGTGAATCTGAGGATATTGGAAGAGGGAAGCAAATTGAAAGGGAAAGTAATTCTAACCCTTGTTACATTCTGGGGTGTAAATGAACTATTATCTCATCAGTAGAGGGTAAGTCCTATTTGGAATATGATGCTGAAGACTGGCAATATTCCCTTCCTGATAATGAAAGGAAACTAGGAATCACAGGAGAAGTTATTTCTCTTTTCATTATCAGCAGGACCCTGGTATCATTTCTATATGCCTATGATATTTCCTTTTTTTAAGCAATTTTTCTTCCCTACAGATATACCCATTTATCCCGACTAATGAAATACCACTTGAATTTACTCTGTTTAATAAGTACAACACATTCAAAGAATCAGAAGGAAATTGGATACTCACAGGCGCACTGCTCCCTAGGTAAGTCCTAGCTGATCACCTGCACCATTTTCAGACTCTTGTAAATGCTTGCCTGGTGTTCTAGATGTCTGTTTACCCAATCTCATTTTAATCTGTTAAAGGAAGTTGGAAGTCATGACTCAGCTATAACATGGCAGCATTTGAGTATTAAACAAAAATGCAAATCTAGCGGCACACCCCTAATGAGATGTAGCAAGCTCATTTTTCTTCATATCATTTCTAATTCAGTCTTGTTGGTTTAGGGGAGCATTTATGTGGTACATGGTCATGTTTAAACTTTATTTTATTACTCCTACGCTACTCCCACATTATCCGTGAACTTAAGTACTAATTCTGAAATCGTTGGCTTAGAGACATAGGTAAACACTTGGGAAAATATATTTTTTCCACACAACCACTGCACTGAAAAGGGAGAAATGTCTATGCCGGTGCTGTCCTAAAACTTCCTGTTCTGTCTGTGCGCACAAGTGACAGGTAGGTTTCAGAGTTCCCAGTGTCTTCAGACATATACAATGTGACTTTCTCATCCGTCTTAAGTTTTCATTCTAAATAATGCATAATTCTGTCATTAACCAGCAGGTGGAAGACCTCCCAAGGGGTACATAGTTGTCTTAATTTGGATCTTGGGTAGAGCTAGTATTTGGGGGGTGATCTCAGGAAACACCGTGAGCAAATGAGGGGAGCAAGAGCGGAAAGGAAGGAAGGAAGGTGGGTAAAAGGTGGGTTAATGAGGGATTATCTGTGGGCAATTGGGACTCTGTCCCATAGGGGAGTCTCTGAGAGATTGTGTAGAAAACACCTCAGAATTGCTGAAGGGCAAGGAAACAGGCCATTAATCCTTCTACACCTCAGTGGTTGAGAACTGAGGGTTGCTCCTCATTAATTCCTTAGTGCTTCCGGCCTGCCCTGCGTTCTAATGGAACACACTTCAGTAAGCCAGAGAACACCCTAGGGCAGAAAGATGCAGGAAGCCACCAGCAGGTAAAAGAACTTCTTTGCTGGTGACATCCAAGAAAGGCAGGGGCATATGGACCGGGACTGCCAGCAAAGGTTACCACGTTCTGAAGCAGGATGATGGCAGACTTGCCTTGAATCCCTGCTTCCCTTCACTCCTGGTGTGACTCAGATCCATGACTCAAGATCTCTGAAGCTCACTTTTCTGCAAAATGAGGTCTCTGATGCTGATGTCTCAGGGTTATACTAAAGATTCAGTATAATGATGTGATACTTTATGTAAACTCCCAGCACAGGACTCAGCACACAGTAGGTGCTCACTAAACACTAATGATGGTGATTATAAGCTTTATTAATTATGATGCACAATAAATACCCTCCCAACTGCTGCACCTCCTTGCGGAGGGGAAGAAATCCCAGCTGCAGAGCACGGTGTACAACAGAGAAATGAGTTATCATCGAAACTCCTCATCTAATCTCACTTGTTACACTTGAAAGAAAAAAATCATGCCATGAAGTCTGTGGGCTTCAGATATCCATGTTATCTGAGGGCGATGCTGACTCTGATTTCTATTAACCTTAACCCTCAGACCTACTCTTGCCCGTAACCCTCGAGCAAAGTTACGATCCTCTTGGGCTAACGGTCCCACCAGACTGAATCACACCAGTTACCCTCATCCCATCCCTTCGACCATCGTTCCTGTGAGGTGACAGACACATAACAGTAACTGTCGTCGGGTAGTCTTAACTGTTCATTAAACAAAAAAAAAATAAGCTCTTAAGTTCTAGCAAATGTCTGTTGATTTTGTATAATGCCTAGCTTTTCAGATTGGAGCCCTACTCACTGTTTCCCATCTCTATTAAGAGAAAGCAGTAGAGGGGCGCCTGGGTGGCACAGCGGTTAAGAATCTGCCTTCGGCTCAGGGCGTGATCCCGGCGGTATGGGATCGAGCCCCACATCAGGCTCTTCTGCTATGAGCCTGCTTCTTCCTCTCCCACTCCCCCTGCTTGTATTCCCTCTCTCACTGGCTGTCTCTATCTCTGTCAAATAAATAAATAAAATCTTTAAAAAAAAAAGAGAGAAAACAGTAGAAAAAAACAAGTTCATGTTCCCAAGGTTATGCTGGCAAAACAACATCTCCCCGAATCTGGGCTCTGCTAACCAATTGTGACGTCAGTAAAGCGCTCATCTCCATAGACCAGTGGGAGATACGGTCCTTTCTCCTCTTTGAATACATGGCTAAATATCCCTAACTATTTCTCCCAATTCTGTACTTACAAATAAATGTCCCAGGGAAGAATCAGAAATGAGAGCAATATGTCATCTTTTATCCCTGTGAGCCCCACTCCTGACATTTCAGAGAAATCATAGATTGCAGGAAGGAGAGAAAGAGGGCAAGGAGGGGAGAATCGTATCATCTATGAGTTGATTGTATTACGCATTTACTGGCGTTGGAGTCAATCATCTTTCTATTACATCTGGTACCTGAATAGTACACTTACTTACGCATATCATTTTACGTAGGAAGACCGAGGTGAAAGAATTATCTGTATGGCCCTCAATTTTACAAAAGGAAATGGAATGGTTAATCAAAATCTACGCACTTGGTGAACTTTCCTATCTCATTCCGATGCGGCCGCGTGTCTGAACAGCGGGCTGCATTAGAAATAGTTGGCGCTCTGGTCTGACGCGGCGGCACCTAATGAATTGTTGCCTCCATAAACTTTTTATGTGTTGCGCTGTACAAGTGAACCAATTAAAAAGTTTTGCCAATTTGAATCTTCCACACAAAGTATCTTTTGCAAGGAGATAAATGTCTTTGATGCCTTTGACTGCTTGGTGAGCTTAAGCTTTATTCAAATTGGCTTTGTGATATCTTTAAACATGCATTCCTGTGATGTTTTGCTCTTACATTTGTACTAAATGAGTATTTGGACATCATTAAACAAGAACACTTGCTGAACTTTTTTTGCTCCCCCTTTTGTAAAATAAAATTTCAGGACACACTTTTTAATTTGTTTGGGGCCTCCTTTTTATTAAATTTGTTTATATCTCTAACTATTCCATTCTGACCTCTCCGGCATCATTGCGGAGAAATGCTTCGAGAAAAAGCTGATAGTTACGTTTCGTGGAAGCCAAAGTTCTCCTTGCAAATTAAAATTACATTCCACTTTGCTGAACACTAAGAAAATCAGCTTTGGAAAATTACCTCGGCCCTAAAGATTGGGCTGCCACTTACCAGTCAGACCCCGTTCTTTTAATGCGCATCTGTGAGCAAACATGCTTGGCTCTGACTCACACTGGACTAAACAAAATCTCATTAATAGACTTGGCCTAAAGAAGCACTTGAAAAGACAGCTAATCATGTTCTACATGATGGGAAATGTCACACAAAATCAGAACAGAGGTGAATTTTTGAACCAGTACTTCCATCAGAGGACTGTACCCTCTTCCAAAAAAAGAGCTTAGAATGTGTCAGAGCTGGTTTCCAGCTGTTCCCGGCACTCAACTGAAATCACGAAGAAGCCATTTTTAAGATGAGGACCAAAAGAAGAAAGAAAGAGGGGAAGGTGGCAGCTTGCACGACATAGAAAAGAGGCGGTAGCAAGGGTCCAGGCACTGGAGTTACGGATGTGAAGGGGAAACCAACCCCACCTTCCAGGGGCTTGTGGATGAGAGGGGAGACAGATCAACAAAATGAAGCAAAACAAAAAAGCAATTACAAAACAACAAAAATATTGCTTGAATTGGGACTGAAGCAAGCAAAGAAACTCTGAAGTCAGCTTGGGGGAGGCAATGTCTTCAGAGGAGTCATATTTGAGATGAGGCTTCAAGAATGACAAATTCAGTAGACAACGGTGGAAAGGACATGGCAGTCCGAAGGAGTACTGTTCGCAGTTTCAGTATCATCAGTGTGGAGGTTCAAGAGGCTACGGGGGAAGAGGTGAGGCTAGGTAAGTAATATGAGGCCACTTCAAGAAGGACATGAAGGCTTTGAAAAGAAACTTGGATCTCATTCTGCAGTTAGTCTAGAGCCAGTTGAGATTGTGTTGGCAAATAGCATGATTATACCTAATTATTAGAAAAATCTCAAAAAAAGAAAGAAAGAAAGAAAAAGAAAAATCTCTCTGTTTATAGTATAGAAGAAAGATTAAAGAATTTCAAGAATATAATCAAGAGCGCCTCTGGGAAGGACAGGATCCCTACCACAAATACAGTGATGCACTTCCTGGGCTGTGTCATTTAACATTCCCCAAAAAAGGTCTATGGCAAGACACTGTACCTAGATCACTAAAAGCAAACATGAGGGGACCACCTGGTTCAAGTAAGGCTCTCCGATGGTCCAACTTTAACCTGAGAATAAGTTGTAGATTTAGACTTTCAGCCAGTTCTCAGGAACATTATTTCTTAAGTTTTTGATAAATCTTGGATAGCTGTGAATCAGAGGTTATACTCCCTGACAACTTCCTGGCACAGTTTCCTTGTAGCTGATTAAGGACGTACACGTGCTCTAACGTCAATGTCATGCTAAGACAGATGTAACCTTCCCAGTCATTTCAGACGGTAATTCAGTGTGCCCAATACATTTAAAATGGTGAACTCTGGATTTCCTTCCCTACCAAATCCTGATTATCCAGAATTGTCTTCCCTTTTTCTAATTTCAACTTCTCAACAACCCAATCAGTCCCAATTTGCTTCCCTTGAGCACTTCTGGCAGGAAACATTGAGAGAAAACACAAGGAGACAAAGCTCAGACTAGTACATGTCCCTATTTATCCATGCTGAAAGAAAGTCAGGTGAGGAAGAATTTAGAACCTCCATGGCACTTAGACATGGATGTTACATTGGCTAGGTCTTCATTATTCAGGTTATATTGTTGGTCTGTCTAGTAACATGATGTCTAAGACATTGGGTAGTTTACATGCAGTAGCTTAGTAGTAGAAACAGAAGCTCAGAGAGGTTAATTAGCACCTTGTAAGCAGCAAAGTCAGAATTATTGCCCAGGTCTTCCTGAAGCTAAAGCCTGAGACATTCTCCTATGCCATTATACCATCTTGAAAGTAATGCTCCTTCCTAACTCAGGTTCAGCTTTCATTCAGGAATATAACTGAATTTCATCAAAAATTATATATATATGTGTGTGTGTGTGTTTATATGTGTGTGTGTATATATGTGTGTGTGTGTGTGTGTGTGTGTATACATAATGTAAGCAAACAATGGATTCAAACTTCTCAGGCGTATCCCCACACCCAAGTTCCCAAAGCTTGGGAACATGCTAAGCTTTTTGGTATTCACATTTTTCATGTTTTTCCCCCAAAATCTCTTTCCATTTTTCTAGATAAGAAGTCAATTCCTATACCACATTCTTACTTAAAGAGTTGGGCTTTATGTGTGTTATGACAGTTTAATATTCCATTTTCTTATAACTAAGTATAGAAACCAATAAATGGAGGTATGAATTTCACAATTTCCCATGAGAATGCATCTGCCTCTGCCTTCACCAATTTATATGTGGTTATTTCCTATCACAAATAGGCTCTGAGCTGTCAGGATGATCCTTTTCTTCACACTTTCCCCAAACAAAAATTTTGCACAGAGCTATCAATACCCCCCAAGAAGCATTAAAAATATAGGTTTCCTGACAAGGAAGAAAACATGATAATTGATGACTGAGATAGGCTGCCCTTCTCTGGAGGTTTTTAATTACCACCTTTCATTTACATAACACTTGAAACTTTTCCAAGAGCTTTCAGGTACATTATCACATTGTTTTCTCGGCACAACCCTGCAAGGAGAGAGCAAATATTACAATCATCACTTTCAAGAATAAGCCACCAAGAATGAGAGAGGTGAAGTGATTTGATGGGTCACACAGCTTGCTATGGAGGGAGATGGTGCTAGACCTCAGGATGTCGAACTCCTAATGTTATTTTTCCTACCATGCTTCCATTATTCTACTGGCTAGAAAGATCTGGTGTAGCTTCTCCTAAAGGCCTAAGAAGTATGCAGATGATATCAAAATTAATGTTATAAGCATTTCTATCATAAGCATTTGTCATTTTTCCATTAGACATGTCAAAAAAGCTATGGTTTTTGCTAGAAAAGCTACAAGGGGTGGGATTGTGCGTATCCATGCCAGCACAGCCGGCTGGCTTTGGAGTCAACTCAATCACTTGCTAGCTACGCATCCACAAACCTCATTTTCCTTATCTGTAAAACACACATGATAATAGCACCCTTCTCAAGGAGTTATTGTGAGGATTGGAAGAGGTGATGCATGTAAAGCATTTAGCATCATGCCTGGCACATAGTAAGTGCTCAACAAATGGTTGCTGCTATTTTTAGAGTTGTTGGTATTGTCCCCATCATCATCCTCATTATTATTATAGATCATGGTGAGTGTAATTCTGAACTCTGTGGGTAAGAAGCTCCAAATACTGCCAAGATGTCATTCAGGGGTTATATTGGCCTATACTTTTCTGGCCCTGACTCAAATAATGAGGTTTGCAATTTCATTGACTGGGTGTGCTAATTAGAAGCTTTTTAAAGATTTCTCTTGTCCATTGAGGCCACTAAATAATCTCCACATGGGTCAAGCTCTGTAATCACCCCGTTGCCTCATTGATTATACAAGTCAGCAGTTGGAGCCATGATGGAAGATCTATGGTGAACAGAGAAAAGAGTCTAAAGACCCGAAATCGAGCTTGTCTGTGGGCTGGTTCATGCTTTCATCATACTCAAAACTCAACTTTTATCTACATGATAATTAAATAATAGGACATTTTCTTAACCAGCATTCTGCCCATTTTTAAATACATCTTTTATTAGATGGTAGAGCTTATAAAATATTCATCAACACAAGCTACTGCAGCTTTTTTTTTCTGCTGACCTAACCTCAGAGCTGCTCAAGTGGAAATTAGATTTTTTTTTTTTTTTGTTAAGTCGCTGAAACTGTCTGCATTTGCTAGATTTCCTAAGGAGCAGGAAAAAAGTAATTCCGTAGGTTTAATAAGGGCAACATACATTCTTATTCCAAAAAGACACACAAAAAGGGGGCAGAAATGCTATTCAGTGAGGATAATTGATATTGTAGCGCAGCGTTCTGCCTAAGCTCATTGTATTTTGAATGGGCGCACAGGTTCTTTGAATCCCTACCGAGAATAGCTTTCACATCTTACCTTGAATTAAGGAAGACTTTTAGGGACCTTGTGAAATGTAAGATGCTTGTGATGTTAATCAGCAAAAACAGACATCTGATTGCACTTTCAAAAAGAACAAGAGAGAGATTTTGTGGTTTTATAGATTTGGCTCCTAACTTAAAAGTAGGAAAACCTAATAACAGTGCTTTATCTGTACTGTTTTCGATTCATGCACATATTTCCTCTTCTTTTCTTTCTTCTTCCCTCGCAACCTTTTGCTCCTTTATTTCTCTCTTAATTAAAAAATTCAAGGTTCCAGAAGGTTATTGGTTTGTTATTGAAAGCTTTGCTTGTTCTTTTGTAATGACTGTAATGCCAGGACCTCAAAGTACCCCCTCCATAAGCCCATGTCTCCCCTCGCTATCCTCGTTTTGAGGTAAGCTTTGCCGCAGATCCTTGGAGACCCTTTTCATGAGAATGTTCATCAAAACACTAAAAATAGGCTAACACACTCAACTTGCCCAAGCGAGTCTCTGACTCCTCTACAGTGAAAGAGCAGCCCGCTCACGTCCATGACACTCCTCAAACCCGCCCAGCGTCTCAACCACGATACAAGCCCGAGTTTGGTTTCCCTATTTTAATTGGGGTTTTAATTTCTCTCAAGAAAGAAGAAGGAAATAAGCATAGCATTTATGTCATGAAGGGAAGGCAACTTTTAGCTACACAGAAGAGCATGAAACTCTCCTTTATGTTAACAATTACTGCACCAAGTTTTCTTGCAAAGAGATGTGTTTCCTGTCCACCCAGACACTAATTCTATGATAACTGAAATTTATATTATTGATTTTAAGGAAACAGAACCATGTGAAATTAAAATGTAATACACTAGTATCCTAGTGGTTAAATCTTCTGTTTGTAGTTTAAGGTCCTCAGGGCCACCTACCAATAATCTGCTTGAAACTTTTCCATCTCTGAAGTAACCTTAGCAACGGGGTAGCGTCAGAGTGGTCTTTCCACTGACATATTTTCCATTGATTGGAATGTTTCTCTCTGGTTTGAGATAAAACGGAAGAGTTGGTAACTGCCACACCCTATTGGTAAAGCTTCCCTTTACCTGTTCGGTCTCCTGTTCTTGTGTCACTTTCTCTCCCTCTCCCCTCCAGAACCTTCAGAAATGGAGAATCCATGCCCGTGATTTCCACTCAGTGAGCTACAAGCATTTTGAACAGCTTCAGACTTACTACACTGGGTCAAAAACTCAGATGCCCTCCGAGCGTGAGCTGCATGTTATCACCCACAACAACGGGCCTGCGGTGATTACACCCACGGGTTGTCTGAGTGGAACTGAGGAGATAACCCCACTTCCGTTCTGTAAGACCCCTGAACTTGACACACCAAGACTAAATTTGGTTCAGACTTTGCTCAGATGACCTGGGACCATTAATTTTCATGCCCAAGAGGAAATCCTCCATCCTAAGCACTGTGCGCATTGATAGTCATATTTCTTTCTTTTCTAAAATGCTGCTATTAAATCAATGGGTGTCTTATAATCTGTGTGATCTTAAAATCACTGAAATCAGGTCCTTCCTCTGGTTAACTTCAGAGCCAGCTGGATCAACACCCAAATGTCTGATTGTCTCCCAGGATTTTTAAGCCCTCCATGCTCCTATGATGAAGACCCTCAACCATTCTGTAAATTCAGTCTCACTTTTGGACTCTGTGGCCAATCCAGTTCCCCTTATTCCCCCAAATCTCCCAGCAAGTAGAAGCCATCCTTATTACATCCCATTATGGTAAGTGAACTCTTATTTGTCTTATTTCCTTTGGCAACATGGTCCCACCATCACCCGCTTGTTCTGTGGTTCCTGTAGGTCCATAAATGTATCTCATCTCCACGGAGTAGCCACCACGTGTCAGGTGTTTTCAGGCACAGGAAGAAAAAAAGAGAACTGCATTGAATTTTTTACATTTATTTAATGTTTCTCTTATTTTTATTTTAAATGGATATGGCAGAGGATATTATAATCTCTTCAGCACTTATATCCTCTATAACATAAGTCTACCCCTGTCTTTTCCCTATTATCAGATCTTCAAGGCATCCCAAGCTACCGGTGTCTTGGGGCACTTGCTATTACCTACCTCTTGGCCACAGCAGCCCTCACTGGACTTGGTTTGGGCTTTCTCCTATTTCCTGCTGATGACCATTGTCCCATCCTTTGCTTCACTCTTGGAGGTCTGTTGGATTTTCAGGACCCACACTGGCCATCTTACCTTGGGCAGCCTTGGTTATGAGCGTTATTCATTGTTTTCTGACGAGGCTGAGGGAGGGAGTTCAGTGTAAAAGTTAAAGGTAGAGACGTAACGTCACAAGGACCTTGGGTAGGCTATTTCATATCTCTGAATTTCAGTTTTATCATAAAATGAGGATAATAGTAGTAACTACCATTACTGTTTATGAAGATTAAATAAGAAAGTGCACATAAATATCTGAACACAGTTTCTATCATATGAAGTATCCTATAACCAGTAGCAATTATTAACTAGTATTATTAGGTGACTTGCCCAAAGACAGAGAGCAAGTTGGTGACAAAATTCTAAGCCACTAACCAGCCCTGCTTTACTTCTAGAGATGACCTAATGGTGTGGGTCTGTTCTCTAAAGTAGGAAGTTCTCTGTTCTGAAGCTCTCTGATCCCTGAAAGGGCACAAAAGGGACTTTGGAAGGGCCAACTCTGTGTCTCCCTTCCCTTTCTCAGGAGAAAAGCTGTCATGGGAGAGAGTAATTAAACTTACTTTGTATCAGTCACACTGAGGAAAACTTGGATGTATTGGAGAAAAACATAAAGTGGCTCAAGGAAATAAAATCATTCTAATCATCTATGCTATGGCACAATGAACCAGACCACTGCGTAAAATGACGTGCCCCCGTCACTGAAAGTGTTCCAGCGAGGATCGACGTTGTAGAGCCTGATCTTTAAGCTTCTTTCCAGCCCTGAGAGTCTAAGGATCAGGAAACGAGGCACCCTCTCAGAGTTCATTCATTCATTCAACATTAACTATCAAAGAATACAGCATGACTCAGTTTTGTTTTGGTTTGGAGATGTCAAAAGCATTTCTTTAACCACAGCAGAAGAGAAACCATGGGGAGAATTTCTATCTCAAGCACCAGAAATTAAACTATAATTCGTATAGTTTTAGAGGAAAAAAGGAGCTCTTCTCTGGATGGCTGAAGAATTAAAATCTAGTAAGTTCACCACTGGTTTATTTATTTCTAATGTGATTGACAATAAGTTCGATTAATGAACTACAACCGTTTGCTCCATTAGCCTTGTTTTATGAATTTCCATCATTATCAAAGTCAGACTTGCTTTACAAAACTTGGTGTCTGCACAAGTCTTTAGCTGGGCAAAGACAGATTCTTTAGTAAAACAGCTTAACAGTGGAATTCATATACTTTACATTGTATAGCATGAAATATAAAAAAGAAACTTGTCACTTATGATAGAGGAGAAAAATAGCTCAACTTAATCCTACCTGGGTATTTCTCTTTCGTTAACTAGTAGCCCAGCAAGGCTTTTGTTTAGTACACTGGGTCATAAATAGAACTTCCACAACAAAACAAGAAAGGATTCCCAGTACGTTTCCCAAAAACAAAGTGCTTTTATGGCTAAAATATTTGCACTATATTTTCCTTTAGTGGAAAGCTGATTTCGTTATTAAAGGGATAATCAGATTCCTAATTTCATATTTTCTTTTTCCAAAGAAAGAGTTTGTGGCCGAGGTGATTACCATCTTCAAAGATCCCTCATCTTTTTTCAAATAAGTACTAGAATCCCTGACCTTTATCTGGATCCTTGGCCACTGAGGATGAGACTCACTTCCCAGCCTTCCTTGCAGCTAGGTGTGACCAAGTAACAAATTCTGTACAGTGGAATGTGAAGGGAAATGATGTGTTCAACTTCTAGCTTGTGCTTTAAAGGAAGGGGTCATGCCCTCCTGTTCTCCTTCTCCTCTTGCCACTGGCTAGAATGCCAGAAGCTCATGCAACCATCCTGGACCACGAGATACAAGTCATGAGTGAGCAGAACAGAGCACCAAGCCAAAGTCCCTACAATGACCTACAAGGCCCTGTGTGATCACGTCTTGCATAAGCTCTCTGGCCTCAGCTCCCACTGCTCTCCCATTGATCACTCCTCTATAGCCACGCTGCCTTCTTTGCTGGTCCCAACAAGCCAGACACTCTCTTGCCACAGGGCCTTTGTATTTGCTAAGCACTCTCCCCAAGTATCCTCATGGCTTGCTCCTTCACTCCCTCCAGGTCTCTACCCAAACACCACCTTTCCAGTGAGATATTCCTGGACCACCCTGTCTAGAATTTCAACAGCATCCATGCCCCCGACTCTTCCTCCTCCGCCCCTTGCTTTATTTTCCCCTACACAGCATGCTATACATGCTACTTTTCACCATGTTCACATACTTGCTGGTCCCACTAGAATATCAACTCTCTGAGGACAGGGATTTCTTCTGTTGCTCATTACTGGTTCCTCAGTCTCTGGAACAGTAGCCTGGAATGTTGCAGGTGTCTAATGAAACTGCATTCAGTAAATGAAAGGGATAGAAGGGGTCAGATCCCTGACACTGTGGAGCAGCTATATGACCTTAAGCTCAGACAGAGGTAAACCACTGTTGTAAGTTCATGGTTACCTTCTCCTTTGTTATAACCACCAAACCAATACTCAGTTAATACAGAGACAGTAATCCCCGCCTTCAGCAGAGATCAGCTGATGCCCCACTACGGGATCATGCTCAACTTCCCGTGGTACTCCTCCCAAAGGGTAAACTGGCGAGCTGAGACAGACGAGGCCCTACCCTCAAGGACTTCACATTTCCATCAAGAGGAAGGCATTCGTCACATAATCACACCAACAAATATCAAGTTGCAAGTGAGACAAAGGAGCAGTGGCAATGAGAACCAATAAAGGGCAAACTCTGACCTCGTGGAGGAGCCATGATGAAAAGATACAGGGGAGGGCTGACATGTGCTGGGGGAGAAAGCGTCTCCTTGAGAAGGTGCAGTGGGAACAATCTTGCAAGCAGGGCGAGAGCAGATGCCAAATCCCTGTGGTGGGAGGAAGTGTAGCAATATTACAGACTTGGGGAGGCCTGCTGGCTGGCGCAGTGGGGGTGCATTGTCTGAAGGACCCCAGGAGGTAAGAGCTGAGGAATTTTTACTTTTTCTTTCAAACAGCACAAGCCCAGGACGTGTTTCAGGCAGGAAGGCAACATGCGTGATACCTGCCTACTGGCATTCACAAACAGCCCGGAAGCACGGCACCTTTCTCCAGCAGAGTCACCCCAGTCTCCTCTGAGATGAGGAAAGACTAGAAACCTCTGGAATGGGAGCCGTGCTCCAGTCACAGCTCTTTTATTCAGCCCCTCACAAATGAGTTGCCAGAACTTGCCCTGGAGACAACGGGATGCAAATGCAGACGACATGGAATTATAATAACAGAAACATTATGAACAATGCAAACCAGTTGGGCCCCCCCGTGGAGAAATAATCCCCGCGCTCCTTTCCGAATTGTCTTTATGGAAATTTCATAAAATTTGCCATTATTAAAACTGAGTAGCAATTATTTCTTTCTTTGGTTCATCAGTTGTGGGAGGAAAATTAATTGTGTTCTCCTTCTTTTCTGGAGTTCATCACATAGAAAGGAGGCAACAAGGATTGACAGGCCTGGGGCCTCTGTTGATGGAAAGAAGGCAAGAGAACTTGGGGGACATTATCACAGATGTGGCATCTGAGGTGGGAGCGGTTGAGAGAGTGGTAGCGGCAGATGCGGCCGCGCTAACAAGTGTGCTCAGGAAGCCGAAGTCATTACGGTATGTTGACATAACATTTGCCAGCTTCACAGGGGCCATCATCGTAAATTAGATTTAATATTGATCAGGCCGTTCACAATCAGGGCCAGGAGAAAATTGGACTCGGAGTTCTTAGTCAAAAAATTGGCTCTTAAGATTCTGCTTTCTAATTAACATAGAAGAACAGAAATCCAGGGCCTGTCTGGCTGACCCAGTGTGACAATAACCGTTTTCCTGTTCCCTGAGGGCCCTGTGAAGTGACAGCGAGTCCCCGCTCTTTCTGTTTTCCTTCCCAGGTCAGTGCAGCTCCGGGGGGCAGGGTGGCAGGGAGGGAACGGGTGAGGGGTGGGCTGTGGGAAGGAGACCCGGGTTTCAGAGTACAGATGGCTCTGTTTCTCTTCTCAGTCTTCCTCAGAAAGCTGAGAAACTTTTTAAAGAAATTTGGTTTGCCCTTGGTCTAGTTTTCAAAATAAGCAATGTTTTAAAGTTCTTTTCAGGGTTAGGAATTTGGAGAAGTTGCTCGTAATACCTCCCACCACCACTGGCCTAGATTCACCCTCTGAGGCAGCATGGTGGGCGAGCCTGGGTTCGAATGTGAACCTCGGCAGTTGCAGCTCTCTGAACTTGGACAAATGATTTGATATCTCTGAACTTCAATTGGTTCTTCTGTAAAATAAAAATAATAATAATACCTCCCTCAAAGGGTTGCTGTGAGGACTACACAGAATAATGCATTTTTTACACATTCAGCAAGTATCAGCTCTATTTTGCAGTATTATTGTTATATGCTAATTATTACCATTATTATGATACGATTTATCCTATTAGTCAATATTAATACTGCTACTAATAACAATAAGAGTATGACATCTAATTTTTTACTTTAAAAACAACTAGCCAGGGGGTGTCTGGGTGGCTCAGTCAGTTAAGCATCTGCCTTTTGCTCAGGTCATGATCCCAGGGTCCTGAGATCGAGCCCGTATCAGTCTCCCTGCTCAGTGGAGAGCCTGCTTCTCCCTCTCCCTCTCCCTCTGTGTGTTCACTCGTGTGCTCTCTCCCTCTCTCTCTCTGTCAAATAAATAAATACATAAATATTTTTTAAAAACAAAATAAAATTGAAAACAATTGGCCAGGACAATTCTAGCAAGTATCAGAAAGCAGCCTCCAGGCCTGCACTTCCCCCTCTGGACTCCAGCTCCAATCCAGAGGCCTGAAGGGTCCTTGAGCTCCGAGGTTCTCTTTTTTTGCATTATCCTCCCCGCCGCCGCCTCCCGCCTCCGCCCCCCCCCCCCCCCCCCCCCCCCCCCGCCCAGGGAACTGCAGGCAGACCTAACACTTCTCAAGGCTTAACATCACCCTTCATGGACTTCCCGGGTAGGAACATCCTGGACTCAGAAATTCATCTCATTTATCTTTGGATCTCTGACGTCTGAGGCAGAACCTAGCCAGAACGCAGATGAGGCAAGGGAGGCTCCTGGGGCATAAACCCTAAGGTGGCAATCACTCTTGGGCACCAACTCCACACTTTCACCAACCCAAGCGGGAACAACACCTTAACTTTTGTGCCCCTACGAGCCTCACTTGTGTCCCCCAGCTCCTGGCTTTGCTAGTTGCTTCATCAAGATGACATGAATG
The DNA here is from genome assembly GCF_023065955.2 of Ursus arctos. Lineage (NCBI taxonomy): Eukaryota > Metazoa > Chordata > Mammalia > Carnivora > Ursidae > Ursus > Ursus arctos. The sequence goes on along the minus strand of NW_026622886.1, from coordinate 16,242,959 downwards.
AACGATTGAAGAAAAGGATCCCCAAACTATTCCCTGTCCAAACTCCCCAGCCCTGGGCCCCGAGACGTGGTGCTGCTGCTCCTCTGCCCACCTGGATACACGTGGGAAGGGAAGATTTTTGAAGACAAGAAAGATTTTAGGCATCTATCTTGCCAACAATAAGTGCAAAAATACCCATTTCTTTTTTTTTAATTATTTTTATTATTTATTTGACAGAGACAGCCAGCGAGAGAGGGAACACAAGCAGGGGGAGTGGGAGAGGAAGAAGCAGGCTCCTAGCAGAGGAGCCTGATGTGGGGCTCGATCCCACAACGCCGGGATCACGCCCTGAGCCGAAGGCAGACGCTTAACGACTGAGCCACCCAGGCGCCCCCAAAAATACCCATTTCTTAAAGCCTACACAGCAGTTGCAGGTTTATCTCACTTGCCCAGAGCTCCTACTCTAAGCTTCATGGAGTTGTTGGTCTTCAGAATTAGCTGTAAAACTCAAGTCCAGCCAGAAACATCTGCTGCCAGTAAGTAAATGGCTAACCAGGGAACTGAAAGAAAAAACAGGTCCCAGGGTTGGTTCCCCATTTATTCATTCACAAAGCCTGCTTCCTCCTGCTCCCTCAAATGATTTTCAGGAAGAGGCAGGCAGGTCTACACTCCTGTGGGATTTTATTACCTGTCCCCCGGGACTGTTACTTGCACGACAGACACCTTTCTGGAGGAAAAAAAAATTATTTCTTCTTGACTGTAACCCCTCATTCAATTCCAGTCTCTGCCTTCAACCTGAAGAGCCTTCCCTCCTTGGAGCCATAAGGCACCAATCCATCCCTTGCATTTCCCATTTTAGTGAGTTTATCTACTCTTGGGCACCAAACTACATCTATGAAATCTGTTTATAGAGTAAGACTGTGTATTAAAAATTCTCGGAATTTTATCACAAGTATAATGCACATGACAAAATATGCATGTATGAAAAGGTAGCTAGAGGGTGATAAGCCTCCAGAATCTCAGCCTTTTACTGTGCATTTACTATGTGCCAAACCTTATTTCATTTTATCCTGCTCCTCATTAACTCCATTCTCTCTCCTACAAAATGTGCTATGTGAACTGCTTTTATGCTATCTTCTTTAAATGTGAAGGTATCCATTGCGGTGCCATTTGGGTTCTGGGTGCTCTGAGAAGCCCAGGGCCTGACTTAGCTACCCACGGGGATGTCATTTTTTTCTTACTCAACATCCATCCCCCTGTTTCTGGAAACACCACCCCAATTTTCTTTTGAAAATCACCTCTCCGCCTCTCGCAGACCATGTGCACCTGGTGGGACTAACCCTTCTGTGGTTTCAGAGAATGGGTATGGATTTCCAGTCTGGCCCATCAACATGGCACCATGTTTTCTTAGCCCCTGTGCACATGCCATCTGTGCGCATGTGGTTGAAGCCCAAATGATGAATTGCAGACCCAGACCACCAGCTGGAATTACAGGAGAAGAGATTCCTTTTCTGCCCAGGATGGCTATCAGCTGGGAATTCCTGAGCAGCCCCTTGGCCTTCATGCAGGAAGGCCCTGCCCGCAGAAAGCTGACCTGCAGCTGGGGGAGAAAGATTCCTGAACACCGAATACCTTACATGCCCTTCCGAAACCATTTATGCACAAAGTTGGAACTTAGGGTTACATAAGCCAATTTGTTTCCCCTCAAGCCAATATGTGATATATGAGACGCTCATCCACAGTAGTCACTAAAGCCATGATTTAAATCAATTGGAGAGTAGTGACTTCCATAATAATGCAACCACGTGGCCCAGACCAGTTACTGGCACTGCCCTCTCAATCAGATCTGTCAGGCACGCACTCAAGTGGTCAGTCCAAATTGACCCCCACACAGGCTACTGCACATCTCCTCATTGATTACCCCTAAGTATGTCTGGGTGGGATGGAGTAGATCCCGTCCCCTTTCAGAGACAGAAATGTCAGCTCAGAGAAGATCAGGTTTTTTGATGATTGCCTCCTGATGGAACTGACCTGCACATTAAAAAAAAAAAAAAGTTTTTTGGCCTCTGGTTAAAAACCTGAATGGGCCCCAAATCGGGGATGTGTGATTTTGTGCTCCAGAGTGGCGGAGATTAGGTGAGCCGCACCTTCCCACCCAGGAGACACAGAGGCTAATGAAAGTTGAAATAAGCCAGGAGCTGGCGTGCTGGGCAAGGGGAAACGGAAGGACTGGGGAGAGTGGCAGCAGTGGGGAGCCTCTCGCAGGCAGCCATCTCTAATTGTATGAGCAATAAAGCTGACGCTGCGGGGGACGGGAGGCTTGGCACAAGTTGAATGTTGCCTAAATGAGACTGCTCTGAGTTTTTAAACTTCTCACTTGATCAATAAGACAGAGTCCAAAGACAGAGGCGATGCTGAAACGGCATTTACATAAATCCTCGCCCCATAAGGCAGATTCCGTAAGAAAGTTCCAGAAGCACAGTGATAGCAAAGGGCGCAATTGCACTCCCTAAAGGACCTGCAGGCAGACGTAGCTCGGCCTCCTCTGATATGTTTAGCAGATTTCTGGTTCTATTTAGGTCTTCCTCTAACTGGGCATCTTTTCTTTCTCTCTGCTTCTTCAAACTGAGGCATCTCCCGCTGAACGGTGTTAGGGAGAGGCAATGCGGGATCAAGTAACACATTTTTAATGATGTGAAACAAAGCTTTAATCACCATAGTTATTTACAAAATAATGTCTTCCTTGCATTTGGTTTAATAGCACTTTGTCCACAGTTTTCATCAAAACAACTACCCATCTGACTTATTGGAAGATTATGTTAAATGTCAGAAGAGCTCCCCAGACTCATAAAGTGCTTCCTCGCCAATCAGGATTCTAATTTTGGATGGGGAAATAATAAATACAATAATTATTGAACACTGTGACATTAACTGATAAAGATTCCTGCTTCCCTTGAATTATCAATTTCACATTGGCATAAAAAATAGATCAGTGACAATTTAATCCCACATCTGGTGACCTTTAAGTAATGTTGTAACACTTCACAGCTTTGTCATTAGAATGTCATCAGCCTTCTCTCTAAAAGAAATGATACCTAAACACTTCATGTTAGACCCGTCTCCAAAGTTTGCTAATGTTTAATATCTGGTAACAGGACCCAGATGCACCAGGCAACTTTGTCAGGAGCAATTTTTTAAATAATCCTATTATAATGCACCATATGACAGAGATTAGGTAGAGTCAAAAACTCATAGAACCATAATAGCCATTGTGTCAACTGGGAGACAGGCTCACTGCCATACCCTCCTGGTGGGGGTATATTGGTATCAGCACTGAGGGTGTCTACCAGCCAAAGCCATCAAGACTTTAAATACCCATCCCTTTCTACTCAAAATTGCACTTCTAGAATCCCAGTCTATAAAAATATGTATACGTGGGCACAAAAGACTGTCCGTTATAGCATTACTTGTAGTACCAACCATATACAAAACTATTAAAAAACCCAATTTCCATTAAAAGAGGAATGCTTAAGTAAATTAGTACACCTGCATAACAGTGTATGGCGCAGGCGCTAAAAAAGAATAAGCGGCCAAACGTACCGATGTTGTCAGTTCTTCATGCTATACTATAAACGCCCCAACCTGACATATCAGGAAATCTTCTTGGACTCCTTTCAGACTATGACCAGAATCCAGCCACTTCTCACCACCTCTCATGCTACCAACCCTGATTCAAGCCACCACACCTCTCACCTGAATGATTGCAACCACCTCCTAACAGGTCTCCGGCTTCCACCAACCTACTGTGGACATAGCAGCCGAAGTGATATTTCCTAATGTAATTCAGATCAAGTCTCGCTTGATGTCCATACCTTATAGGTACTTCCCATTTTACTCAACATAAAAGCTGAAGTTCTCATAGTGGCATATAGGCCCTACAGGATCGAGCTCCTTCCACCCCAAGCATTATCTCTCTGTCTTCATAGCCTCTACCTGCCCCCCTCCAATCTTCACTCGCTCTGCTTTAATCTGACTTTCTCTCTATTCCTTAGTCATGCAGAATCCTCAGGACCTTTGCACTGGCTATTCCCTCTGCCTAGAACTCTCTTCCCTAGATACATACCTGCTTACTCCCTCACCTCCTCCAAATCTTAGTTCAAATGCCACCTTCTTAATAAGGCCTATCTTGACCACTATATATAAAGTTGCAAAACATCATCTGCCTGGCACTTCTAATCCCATTTTCCTTGCTATCCTTTTTCTTTCTTCATAATATTTATTATGTTCTAAACCACTGCATAATTTACTTATCTGCTATATCACTTCCTTATTGTCCACATCCCTCCTCCCCCACTAGAATGTAAACACCATATTGGGCAGGGAATCTTTGTTTTGCTCACTGATGTATTCCCAAGTACCTGGCATATAGCAGATGCTCAATAAATATTTGCTGAACAGATGTATGAATGACATCATAAATAACTTGCTAAGCACTATCTCTCCTCATAAGCACTAAACTAAGTGCTTTACATCTATTACCTCATTTGACCCTTCTACCAATGCCACGTAAAGCAAGATAAGCAGGAGGCAGGGGTGAGGTATTGTAATCCCCATTCTGTAGCTGAAGAAAACTGAAAACCAGAAGGTTCATAACTCACCAAGCTCACGTTCTAATAAGCAGCAGAATGAATGGGGGAAGGGGAGAAGACTGAACGCAAATCTGTCTGCCTACCAAGATCTTAACCACTTTGCCCTCAAGCAGCCCAACCAATTAAAAAGCTACCTATCCACTCAACCTCTTGCCCCACTCTCTTCTGGATTTCTACAACACCAACTATTTAGATGAATGTCACCAAACTGAGCAGTGTTTTAACTTACCTACATAAAAAATTAAGTGTGGCCCTGGGTAAAATGATGGATGAGGTCATAAGTCTTTAAGTTTCCTTTAAGCTCTGTGACTTTATTATTAAGTTCCAAATCACATTTTGCTTCTGGGAATGGTGTTTTGGTTTGTTTATTTTCACTGTGAGGAACTGTATGTCTCCCTCTTGCCCAACTTATTAGCTTTAGTCATAAACAGCAATCAGTGAAACATGAGGTTTTTTTATGAGATAGTTAAATCCAGTGTGGGACTCTGGTATTTTGGAAATTTTTTAATGTCAGCATATTTGCTTTTGGATCGTGAATATGATTTGTTCTAAAGGCTCCTGTTTCATGAGTGAGATTAATTTTAGTTAGGTCATTGCCATAAGAATAGACCATCTTAAATTTAGTATAATATGAGAAGAAATGATTTCTTTTCCATAAACTAAACAGGTTCTGATTTAAAAAAAAAAAAAACAACTGATAAATTATCTAGGACCTAGGTGGTAAAATTAAATTGGAACATTTTAAAGAGAAAAACCCTCAGTGGTATTTTATAATTTTTGTAGGATCAGTAATGGTAATGTTACCCTCACAGTTCTCAATACTGATTTGGAGACTTCACTGTGTGGGTAACAAAGCAGATTCTGTGAGTGCCTCACCCATATCTTTCCGAGCCATACCACTTCCTACACATCAGCCTGATTTCTAATGGCTAGCATCTGCATCCTTTGCCTGAGAAGTTTCTTTGGTCTCCTTTGTCTCTTCTGTCCAAGCACGCAGGCAAGAGTGTCAGGAAATTTGTACCCCTGGGAACAGGTCTCAACTACTTGGGACTGGTATAAATATCCCACTCCCTCACCCCATAGGATAACTCTGGCGTACATATCCTACATGGCTCCTAGTGTGGCCACTGAAACGCCAGTGGCAACTTGCCTGACACTACATTATTTATCAGCTGCCTTCCTTTTCTTATCTTAGTTCTCCACTTGACAACCAGTGTTTCCTGGGATCACCTCCCAAGTAATCTACTTGCGTTTGAATCCTTAAATCAGGATCTGCTTCTGGGGGAACCGAAACCATGACAGTTGCCTTTATTTGGGGCTTTGCTATAAGTCTAGTGAAAAATTATTATTATTATTATTATTATTATTATTATTAATTCCTTCTTCAGTGAATATTTTTTGAGCACCTACTATGTTCCAGGTGTTATTCTTACTACTGGGTATTCAGCAGTGATGAAATAAACAAAGACCTCTGTCTTCGTGGAGTTTACACTCTTGTGGGGGGAAAATAATAACCAAAATTAAAATGTACTGTAAGGCAGATGACGATGAGTGGTATGGAGGAACATGAAGAGAAGGACCGTGACAGGGAATGCCAGCAGCTGAGGCATGCAGTGGGAATAGGGTAGTGACAGGCCAAACAAGAGGGTAAAATGTAAACAAAGACCTCAGGGGAGTGGGGAACAAGCCAGGGAGGAAAAGCCTTAGCCTAGGCAGGAGGAAACAGGTGCAGAGGGGACCAGGCCTGGAAAGTTCCAGAACCAGCAGGGCTACTGGAACAGAGTCAGGAAGGGAGAAGATGACAGAAGATGAGACAGCCCTGCTACTGTTAATGTTTACCGTTGTTATTATTGTCAGTACTGGGGGTTACCAGGTTTCTTTTGTCTCCACATTTTACCATGAAAATTACGGAAAAGTTGGAAGATTTTACAGTGAACACCCATATACTCACTACCTAAATTCTATCATTTTGCTATCCTTGATTTTTCACACATCTATTCTTCTATCCACCTATCCAGCCATCTTTTTAATGCAGGTCAACGGAAGCTGCAGACATTTAACATCTCGTCATTATACAGATATTGTTTGTAAATCTGACAACACCCTTGTAAGGCGAATCCTATATCCCCACTTTCAGATGAGGAAACTGAGCCTCGGAGAGGTTGGATAGCTCAGCTGAGGCAGTGCCACAAACATGGGGCTGAGTGGGGATTCCAATCTAGGTTTATTCAGTGTCGATGCTCATATTCTTTCTACTATTAACACATGCTGCTCTTGGCCGATAGATTAATGTTGAAGAACAAAGAAAGAGTCTCTTCTTTGAAGGGAGTTGTTTCCCTTCCTATTTCCTTTTCATCTGAATGGCAGAGATCCAGTGATATGCTGGTAAATATCTGCTGGTTCACCGATCAGCTCTGAGCCGGGGGTGGAGAGAAGGGGGAAGCCCGGTTTGCAACATCTGCCAATTCCTGTGGTATAAATACTCCTACTGTGCCTGATTTCAAGCGACCAACCTGACATCAGGTTGCAAGATCTTGTGCGCTAATACGAAATGGCTCCAGCACACTACTGGAGACTTTAAAAAGTCTTATTCTGTAGATGGCAAATATCACTGGCCCTTAGGACCAGCACCAGATTCAGGATCAACGCCTGGTGTCTGTCCCCAGTGAGAACTCAGTAAATACAGGTGGTGGGGGCAAGGTTAAAGATCTACACCTTTCGACCCAGGTCCACACACAGCATCAAACCTCTGCACACACGCGTATGTGCACACACACACACACACACACACACACACACACACACACACACACACTTTCTTCCCAGGGTGGATGGTGATGCATTTAAGTAATGAATACATAATACACATGCATAAAGCAAACTTCCCCACAGGAAGTAAGTACACCCCTGTCTCCATGTAATTTCTAGCGTGGGTCCATTGTTCTTGCTTTTCTTTTTGTCACCTCAATCCTGCACCTCCCTGCACTGTTGACCATGCTTTTCTTTGGCAGGAGAAATCACGGTGCACTCTGATGCCACAGGATACCTTTTTACATGGGTTGAGGTTATAAATCACATAAGAGACACTCTACCCTCAGAAGCTTGTCTTTTCTCCTCCTTCCTGAGCTTCCCCTTCAGTTAAAACCAAAAGGTCTCTTACCTTCAGAGCATTGCCTCCACTGCCCCGCCGAGGTTCTGTGTGTGCATTTTCATCGTGCCCTCATGCCACCTGAAAGTTGACTACTCTCCACCTTCTTCACCCAAATTTCCCTCTGCACCTTTCCCCAGGGGCCCCACACCCCTAAGATAACATTGCAGGACCTCAGCATTGGATGAGGGCATTTGCATCGACTATGGTAGGTGGTTCCAGGTCAAGATTTGCAAGACAGGCTTTTCTGTATGGAATCGTTGTCATTTCCCCCTTCCCCAGCACACCCTCCTCTCACCTCTACCCCACACATACATACATATTCCTGCCCGATGCAGGCCACATCCCCAGCAGGCTGTAGAGCAAATAACAATCATCTCTAAGAGAATTGGCACGAACAAGGTCTGACACTTAACAACTTCAAAGCATTTTTTATAGTATGGCAAATCCCATTACCATGCAACAAAGAACAGCTAATTGTTAAGAATTAATAATAAGAAATAAGTATAGATAATGGTTTAGCTGACACTGTCATATTTTAGTACAATATGTTCTGAAATATTTGCTCCTTTGGGTTGTGAATGTGCTATTTTTGTCACTAATAGGCCTATAGAAGCCTAGTGGAAATGAGTTTTCTCAAAGAAAGTTGTGCATTCTGAGATTTCTCTGATAAGGGGAAGGGGTCAATGTGCCTGTAGTTTCTGTGCTTCATTAAAATTCTGCTTCCGTACTGCATAATGTGAGTAATATTAATTTTCTAAACATTCGTGTACAGCAGCTGCTAACTAATTTCCATAACAGTGTTCCTATTCTACAGGCATTTTAAAAAGAGGAAAGGAGATGACCACTGACTTTCTGCCAAAAGGAAAGGCTCATCCTAACCCACTTCTGAATCATTCCAGACCAAAAGAAGAGCGACATTAGGAACGCTAACTTCTCACTCAGGAGGGTGTCTGGAATTGAACATCCCCACCTTAGATCCAAGGCTGGGGCATGTGGGATGAACTGTGAGCTCATTTGCTGGGTTCATTTTGCCTCTGAACACCTCTGAGATGGCCCGGTTGATGAGACGTAGACTGGCTAACAATCTGGGCATGTCTGCAGCCCCAGTCATCCTGGGTACCCACTGCTTCCCCTCCCCTCTGGTCCATGACACTGAGGTCTCGGTGAGAAAGGCTGCAGCTAAAGCCATGCATGCTGTTTCTGGGAGGGCAGCACAGCTGGGCACTGTGGACCCCTTGTGCTTCACAGGCTTGCTCTCAGAGTGTTCTCCCCCCACCATTCCTCCAGAAAAACCTGGGATGCCCGGGCTCACGGTCAGGATATAACTAAAACCTTTTAGTTATATACATTCTCAGGCTGGAACTTGCCCTCATCTGCCTTCTGTGAAGAGGAAGAGCTAGGGTCACAAACTTGAACGCTGTTAGTCTCCCTTTCACTTTCCTGTAGTTGCATCCTTTGGACGATACCATCCAACTTTGTGCTCATTCACCTCTGCAATCCATCACCTTTCCCTTCATACCCTAGCCTCAGTTTGTCCCCCTAACCTTACCCTCCACCTCTCCTTCCCAAGTGCCCAGAAATCCCACCACACCGGTCTGCTTAGCAACTCCTGCAATAAACCATGTCGAGTCACTCCTCCAAGTCTTTACCCAAACTGTCAGCTCTGACTGGATAGCCCACCCACTTCAAAACCAGGAAAATTTTACTCTTCATCCCTTTCTAACCTCCTAGACTAAGTTAAGCCCTCTTCAGCTTTTGCCCAACCCAACAACTTAGCACTTGTCTTGTTGTTGGTTGGTTGGGTAGTTGGATGGTTGGTTGGTTGGTCATTTGGTTGGTTACATGCAGATTTGTATCCTTTGCTTATTTGTAACTCTTGGAATACAAGAGCCTAGGTTCACTCGTCTTTGTATATGCTGTGCTCATGACATCGTAGGCATTCAATAAATCTTTGAGTGGAAGTTACCCTCAAAATGTACCTGCATGAGGGTATGTAAAAATAGGTGACCATAAATTTTGTCAAGTCATATACACTCAAAGTTAGAGTCACTGTGGGTAAAACTAAGTAAACTGCAGAAAGGAAGAGAGGTTCATACAAGGATGGGTCAGACCCCAGAAATGGCATCTAATTTCATGCTTCGCACTTTCCCCTACATTGTCATCTCCTCCGCCTTTCTGATTTCTTCTCCCCACAACTAAGTTGGCCCCACTACTCTCATTCTGTTCCCTTATCATGAAATCATTCCTTCTCCCTTTCATATTTCAAAGCTCACACAGCTGGTCCCCAGAGTCACTGCCTTTTTAAAAACTGTCAAAATCATCCTAGATGCAAAATTGAAACAATAAACCAAAGTAAATGTGACCCAATAGTGAAAACTCCACATGTGACAATAGTCAGAAATACAAAATTACTGTTCTCAGGTCTGCTATCATTGAAGATTCCTTGACTACTTTTTTTTTTTTTTTTTTGCCTTAACTCTAAATATGTTACTAGCCTTAGTACACACTAAAATTGTCAGGGACACTCTCAAACAATGTCCCTTGGAAGCCAACTAAGTAACTGAGGACATGTTAATATTAATATCAGAGCTTCAAATTCATCAATAGAGTCATGACAAAACTAGGTACCAAGTAATAAAAGTAAGAGATGTACTTCATAATTCATTTGGTAAAATCTCTACCGGTGTTGACTGTTAACTGAGAGATGATGGATTATTTTGTTTTTTAATTTACTACCTTTTTGGAATACATAGAATGTAAATCCCCATCTTAAAAGCACTTACAGCGTGAGTGAGAAAGAGTTGAGAGCTGAAGAATGGGGCTCCCAAACAGCTAGATCCAAAGGATCAGGCATTCACTTGGCCAAGAAGGTGCCTGAAGGAGAGATGGTCAACTTCAAGTAGATTGTGAAGGAAATGAGCCCAGTGACTGTGGAAAGAATGTCCTCAACCCAAAGTGCTTCCCCCAGCAACGGGCATAGGGCAGACAACATGCATTTGCTGAATGAACAAATAAATTTGGGGTAAAAGAAAAAAATTAAAAATTTTCAGTGTATAAAATATAAACAGTTACTTTAGCAATACTTTTTCAAAATTTTGCAAGGAAAGTTTATTAAGCATTCATAAATACCTAGACAGAAACAATATTAAGATGACAAGTAAAGACATTCCTTAAATTCTGTCCAACAAAAGACTTTTGGGAACTTACTATGTCCCTGGGGCTGTACACAAGACCCTGAAGGATACTAAGGTAAACTGGAGGCAGTCCCTGCCTTCTAGATGACTCTCTGATGACAATCCCTCAAGCAGGCATGGCAGCAATACCTCTGGGGTGCCCAGAGGAACAGCCCTTGCCCAATATTATATCCCCAATACCCATCACAGGGCTTAAATTACACTGTTAAAGATTGATTCCTTTGGGTCTTGAAGGTTAATTGAGTCTCTTAGCAAAAAGTCAAACCCCCCTGGGATGGGTACCTTCTTAATCCATTACCACCTGAGATTGGACCCAAGCATTAGGCACAGAGGATGGAGGAGCAATGAGGAAGGATTTTCAGAACTGAAGAAATGAAGAAAGGAAGCACCTAAGAGCATCACTAATTCACTTTATTTGTGATTTTCCTCATTTTTTCCCATGTCCTAACCAATGAAGACTGGTACAGAAAATTCATAGCAAACCATATTAGCATCAGCAAATGCCTTTCCGGTTCCTTGTAGCTGGGTTTCTGGGCTCAATACCTGCATTTTCTATCCTAAGCCAGTTCTAATAATAACAGGCAGAGCTGCGTAGGCGCTTAGCCTGGACAAGCCAGTATTCTAAGAGCTTTACAAGCATTATCTGAGTTAGACCCTATAACCATTCTATTCCCATTGTACAGGTGAAAACTAGGGGTCAGAGAATTTAACTAACTGGTTCCAATTACCTAGCTCAAAATTGCAGAGCCAGGATTTTAATTTTTTAAATTTAATTCCAGAGCCCAAATTCTTAAGCTCAATACTCTAATGCCCACAGTTCAGGCTGAAATCTTACAATAGCCCTATAAGACTGACCTAGGAAGCAATGGTCCCATACTAACCTGGGTTCAAGATCCAGTTCAAATTTGGTCCAGTAGAAACTTGGACCTTAGTGTCCTCGTTGAAAAATACAGTTAATAAAATGTAAGATCATGTGAAATAGAGTTAACAAAATGTGTGTAAGATCATGTGAAAATCAGATGAGTTTATGAAGGAAGTGTTTGGCACAGAGTAAGGACGCCATAAATAGTAGCAATAAGCTATAAACTTCCCCTGGGGGCAGCTTTGTTCTGGTGATGCTACTGTTGGCCTGTAGGGGTCACTCAAGCCTCCACTCCCTGCCTTTCACTACATCTAGTTGTCAATGGTTTTCCGCCTGTACATTCAAATGTCCTGGGGATACATACATACATATATGCGTATGTACATGTAATTTATATATATTATATTATGTGTGTATATGTGTGTGTGCATATGTGTGTATATGCATATGTGTGTGTGTGTGTGTGTGTGTGTGTACACACGTGTCCAGGGGCAGAGCCTGGACATCTATTGTTTACAGCTTCCCAAGTGCCTCTAATGTGCAGCAGGGTTGAAAGCCACTGCAAATGAAAAACTTCTAGAAAGGGCCAAGGCCAAGGATCTTGGAGTCGAAACATCAAGGAAATGGATGTTTCTTAGTAAGAAATAAAGCAGTTAAAATTCTAGTGCGCAAGTGACATGGGATCCAACTTTTGGATTTGAATAGGAGCCCTCTCCCTTTCTACAGGAGCCTTCTCTTAATTTATTTTTCTTTTTTATGTAGGCTCCACACCCAGCATGGAGCCCAACACAGGGCTTGAACTCAGGACCCTGAGAGCAAGACCTGAGCTAAAATCAAGTGTCAGCTGCTTAACCGACTGAACCACCCAGGTGCACCCCACCCCTGACTCCTTGGCTTATTACTAAAAAATCCTAGCCATACTCAGGCCCTGGACTCTGAGGTTGACTCTGCCCTCAGTCACCACCTTCCTACAATCTAGATTCCCTGACATGAGACCTTGATTACCACTGGGACATGTCCCTGTCCCTCATGCTTTTGCTAGCCATGGTTAGAGTCTGAGGTAATCCCCCGATGCCATGCCTTCACCCCCATGGCTAACCTTCCAGCATCAGCCCCAGCATACAGGACAGACGTCCCACTTCTATCCATCCCACAAGCATGACAAGGACTGGAGCTCACTCTTGCCTAAAGTAAAGCCCCTTTGGGATAAAGAAACGGGGGGTAATCAGAGGGGGGAGTGAAGCATGAGAGACTACGGACTCTGAGAAACAAACTGAGGGCTTTGGAGGGGCGGGGGTGGGGGAATGGGATAGGCTGGTGATGGGTAGTAAGGAGGGCACGTATTGCATGGTGCACTGGGTGTTATACGCAACTAATGAATCATCGAACTTTACATCAAAAACCAGGGATGTACTGTATGGTGACTAACATAATATAATAAAAAAATATTTAAAAAATAAATAAATAAAGTAAAGCCCCTTTAAATTCTGGGCTGAAAAAAAATTAAAATAGAATAAAATAAATAAAATAAAATAAAATAAAATAAAATAAAATAAAATAAAATAAAATAAAATAAAATAAAATTCTGGGCTGAGACAAGATTCTTAGAACAAGAGTCTCTTTCTCCAAAAGCAAAAATAAACTCATATTAGGCTTTGTTGACTATTACAGCTTGAGCACGCACTCACAATTCAAAATCCTGTCCTTGTCCACCCTGAGTTCAGCTGACAAGGCTACATTAGCCTCCCCAGATGGGCCTGCCGCCCTCATAACGCAGGAGTCAAATATTCCCTCCCCTATTTCCTCTCCAGGTTCTTCAGTTCCTCATTCATTATTTTCCCAAACTATGAAAGACCCACAGAGAAAAGCACGTTCACCACCCACCCCCTGCCTTGAATTGGTAATCCAAACAATTAACAAACTGTCCAGATGCAAATAGGAGGTTTACATTTTTTTCATAAGATGGCCCCATTTACGCACTTGTCACTCAAAAGAGGCTGAGCATATATATTCACCAAACTTGGCAGCATTTCACTCAGTGACTGAAAACAAACATGATAAATTTCTCCTCCAGAGATAATTTCGGTGATGTGTATAGGCCACTGAAAATGAGAATGTTATGACTTTAGTGCTGTGATAATATATGGTAGTAATTATATTAACAAGGGAAATTACATCCTTTTTCAGCAATTTCAGCTCATACCACCCACATGAATAGTGGGCAACAGCAAAAAAACGCTGAAATGGTGCTACTAAGATAGGGGGAGCAAGATTTGCTGAATTTAGAACCCACTTTAATCACTTTTTAAAAATGTACTGAGCTCCTACTATGTGCCAGGCACCATGTGACCCAGTGGGTAATGCATCTGACATGGCTCAGAACTTAAGGTGCTTACCACATAATAAAGGAAAGAAGACATGCACATAAATCACTGTAATACCAGGGGGAAAGTGAGAGGTAACAAAAGAGAGGTATAGATCGAGTTCTATGAGGATTGAAAGAGGAAGCTATCACTTCTAGATGAAGCTATGATGAAGCTCTGGCCGGCCCAGAAAGCAATCAGACACCCAGGAGGTGAAGGGTAAGCAGCACGCCACAGTTTTCCAGCATTGAGATAAACGACAGCCAATTAACACTGAAAATTCTGCCCAGTGGGCTGGCTCCAGAGAACATCCACCAGAATGCTCCACAGCTGAGTAACCATAAAAGCAAGCCCCATATTCCATGGCTCCAGAAATCCTTCTGGAAAGTCTTTTTGCCAGAACTTATAAATGTATGGATTGACGAACTATAATAGAGATTAAATGCATGAGAAAACTCCATAATTCATCTTGAAATTTTCTTGGAACCACATTCAAGGTATGCACTCTGTTCTACCAATTTGATCAGCTTTTGTTTCGTTCCTCCCATGTGCAAGAAGATATAGGGGATTCCAAGAGAATGAAGACACAGACAAGACCCTGAAGGAAATCGGAATTTCATAGAGGAAGGGAAACATACAACATAATTATAAAGATGATCTGCCGCTTTATCAACATGATTTGCTGGAAGGAGTATGTGGTTTCAAATCACACAGACTTGAGCTGAATTCCTACTTTGTAGCCTACCAGCTCTGTGACCTAAAAAAGAATTATTGACTCTCCAGGTTAACATTGTTTCATTTGTATGGTGTTTAAATCAAAGGACTGTGGTAGGGATTAAATGATATAATATCATGGAAGCATTTTGTCTAATGCCTACAAATGTCTAAGGAATCTGTTGAATAATGTAAGTCAGAAAACTGGGAAGTGTCAGAAGACAATTAAAAAGAAAAACGTGAAGTTATCCTTAAAGAAAGAGCTCATCTCCGAATTGGGGGGACTAGGAAGTCTTCATGAAGAAGGTGTCATTTGAACAGGACTGTAAAGGGAGTGATTTGTCACTCTACAGTCTACTTTGGCTGGTGGCGATGGGGTCAGCAAGGCTGTACTGAGATATGACATTGGATTTTTAAAAGATTAAAAATGTTGTATGTGAAAATACTTGGCTGACGGATTCACTGTAGGCAAACCAGGAGTTTAACATATATAGTCCCCCAAATACCAGAGCACATCACTAAAAATCCAACGGTGCACATAAAAAAAAGAGAGGTTGAAAAAGCTGGCATAAAATTTATAACATAACTTTTCTTTTACATTTCAAACAAAAAACTAACCCTTCCTATAAATATTGAAGGAAGAATGCTATGACACACTGGGAAACGGAACTCAGAAGCATAATGAAGGAATAAAATACCACGATTAAGTGAAGCCTACTCTGGAATTGCAAGGACTGCTAGGATTAAATATTAGGAAATCTATTTTTAAAATTCCGTTTAGTTAAGAGGCTTAAAGAAGCATATTATCATCTCTATGGGTGCTAAGAAGTCATTTGATAAAATGTAATACCTATTCCTAATTTTAAAAGAAAAATATAATAGAACATGAATAATGCTTCATTAATATGGTAAATATATAAATATATACGTCAACCCAAAAATTAATATCACAATTAATGGAGAAATACTAGAACATTCCCATTAAAGTCTGCAAGAAGTTCACTTGTGCCACTTACATTTCATATTATCCTGGAGCAGCTGGCTAGTCAAATGAATGTTGGCTCGAAACTTCAGGAATTCCCTGGGTGAAATTCGAAACCAGCCCCAAGGGCAAGGAGAGACCAAACAAAGAAGCAGACCACTCCAGACTGGGAGGTGGCAGGTTTAATAACCAAGGGAACTTACATATAAGGCTTGTCTTGGGGGGGCCACAAGATGGGTAGATCTCTGCACCTGCCTGCCAAATCTTCAAAGTTTCTATAGAGGCCTTACCTGGGTTCAATCACATATACCGTCTAGATGGTCTCAACACATTACCTTCTCAAGGCTGTGTCTTTGAGGCAGCTTCTAGTGCCTGCAGGGGAGAGGGTGAGGAGCCTCTGACTGTCTGGGTCCAGGTCAAAGGTCAACTGGCAGTCATGTCCTCTCAGTGACTTCCTCCAACAATGAAATTAGGTAACTGAAAGAAATAAGAGAAAAAATTAATAAAAAAGAAAGTAAAATTATCACGATTTACAAATAAGATGATTGCCTAGAAACCCAAGAAAATCAACTGAGAATAGTTGAGAGAATAGTGTTTGTAACTAAGAGAATGCAATAAAGTAATGCTCCAAAAAATTAATTCATTTTGGCTCAGATCATGATCTCAGGGTGATGGTGCTGAGGACGAGGCCTGCTTGAGATTCTCTCTCTCCTTCTTCCTCTGCCTTTCCTCCCTGTTTGTGCTCCCTCTCTCTCTCTCTCTCCAATAAATAAATACATACATACATACATACATACATAAGTACAGACAGACAGACATAAATAAAGACACAAATAAAGGTGAAATATAAAACCTTAAAAGAAATAGAAGAGAAGATGGGGAGATATTTTATTTCTTAGTTTTTATTATCTTCAAGTGGGGAAGGCCTTTCTAAAGCATGATTTTTTAAATCCCAGGGGTCATAAATAAATGATTAATAAGTTTGACTACATAAGAATATTTAAAAATCTTTTTATAGAATAGTCCAAAAAGAAAAGTAAAAAACAACTTGGGGAAAACTTTCACAACTCATTACAGAACAAAAGATAATTTTCCTAATATATGAAAAGCATCAACAAATCAATAAGAAAAAGATAACCCAAAAGAAAAATGGAAAAAAGATATGAGATAGTTCACTAGACAGAAAATATGGATAGCAATGTAAATATATGAAAAGCTGTTTATCTTACCCATTAAAAAGAAATGTAAATTCAAACTATAAGTAGATATATTTTTACCTAACAGATTGGCAAAGATCAGTAACATTTGGTAAAATACTCTGTTAACAAGGATATGAGGGAACAGCCATTTTCTTACATTTCTGATGACATTGTAAATTGCCACAATCACTAAGGAGAGGAATTCGGCAATCTCTATCAAAAATTAAAATGCCTATACCCTTTGATACAACAACTGGATCTCTAAGGAACTGATCTTGCAGACAGTATAAAGAAAGGGCCATATGTTCAGAGATATGGACTACAGTATGAAATCTTGAGCATGAGCAAAAGGGATCCCTTCTGACTGTTTGAGAAGTCCCTATTTATTACATCCACACAATGGATTTATTAAAGAGCATGAAAGGCCCCTTTGTCACTCAGGATCTGGCACTCAACACAGTAAGTACCAATTGTAACCCTAAGCATCTGTTCATATGCTTAACATGGTTCGGGTCCCAAGGAAAAGCTTCTCTGTCTTTTTTGCCCTATATCTTCAAAATAAAATGCAAGTTTATCCAAACACAGTGGAAATGTGTAGGTGGTCCTACTGCCAGGCTCAGAAATGACCACTGCTTTGGAGAACAGGAGAGATGTGGCTGCGGAAGCATTTATGCAAGATCAAAGACAAATTACGTTGTCAAACATTCCCCTCAGATAGCAAGAATGCCGTAGATTCTTGCATTCTCTTTTTACAACAAAGCTGAGCATACATTTTTTTACTTTGTGTGTTTTGCTTCTTTTTATTTTAATGTTCAAATGATGACAGGACCCAGAGAGTTTCTCAGTAACAGCTGGTTGAGGAATATTGTCCAATATAAACAATCGACATTACTTCTAATCGTGGTGTGATGTGGATCCCTTACAGTCAATAAATATGCATCAAATGACTGAATAAACCAATCATAAAGGGCAAACTAGCTGACGAGCATTTCACTAACTATCCTTTTGTATATATTGTATTTTGAACCATACATATATTCTCCTAACTGGGGGGGGGGGGGGGGAATCCAATGACAGATAAATTTTAACATTTCAAGTAGTTCTGATATTATCATCTCAGAACCAAATACCATGCAATTTTTATGTCTGGTTCTTTATAGTTAATCACACATTCTATCATATGCACAAGGTAGCTCATTCATGGTAAGTAGAGAAAATGTCATTATCTCTAATTTATATATTAAAAACCTGCCCAAAGTCAAACAACTGATGCTAAAATCTATTTACTTTTCATAGTCCACATGGCTGTTGTGAAAACACTTTCATGGGCAGCCCTTTACATTGCTAAGGACAGACAACAGACTTACTACTCTAAATGGTTGGTATCGTTATATTATGGAATTCACCAATGTTGAGCTTGTGGCCAGTTCCAAGTTCCCAGTTTATGAAAAGAAAGAGGAAATGTATCTTGTCTCCTCTATTGTTTATTTTTACAGTGTCCTGCGTTTAATAATAAACTTTGTTATATAATTATAGTGAAATGTAATAGGATTTGCCTGAAAATTCTTTCTGAAAAGAAACTTTACTTTCAGGTTTTTAACTCTTTAATCCACTTCCCTATGGCTTTTTTTTTCCCAGAGAAATGGTGTTTATTACCCCCATTTGACTTTTTTCAGCATTACATGAGTTTCTGGTGTACCACATTATGATTCAACAAGTCTATATGCTTATCCTAGGCTCACCACAAGCGGAGATACCATCTCCCATTCGACACTATTACAGTACCATTGACTATATTCCCTGTGCTGTACCTTTCATCCCTGTGACTTATTCATTCTCTTTCTGGAAGCCTGTACCTCCCGCTCCCTATGACTTTTTATTCTAAATATTTCACTTTCTTTAAGATTACATTATCACATTGTCCTTAATTCCAGAATCTTTTCAACTCCCTCATCCTTCACACACTGTGCTTTTGTATTCTTTTATTTTCAAGTCCTTTTCATGTTTTCTCCCTTTTGTTTTATTTCCCTGGGAGCTCTTATTGTCATCTTAGACTTTATTTTCAGGCTTCTACACTGAAGCCTGACCCAACGGTGAGGAAATAAAAAGAGAAAGGACCGCAGCCATGCTGAGTGGAAGTGGCTGACAGGTGTGAAGAGGGGGAAAAGGAAGAAGACTGGACAAAGTCCTGATTGTCATTTTGGTCTCCAAGATACAGTATCTTTGAAGATGAAAAATAGAACATTTACACCTATATAGGCACCTATATAAAAATGTGACATCAGAACATAGAAATGCCAAGAAAACAGGTTCCTTTAATTAGAATCTTGGTTCAATGTCCAGTAGATTGAGTCAAATTTACTTTGAAGGCATGAGTGAGAGTATCTCCCTATAGGAGGCCAAACTTGACAAATTAACTCTGTCTTTGTCTTGAAACCAACTCACCAGTAAGTGAAATTCAGAATTCTGCTTGAAGTTTGTTAATGTTGATTTAGATGAAGCAAGCCCACACTCCTTAAAGATCTCCAGAGCAAGGTATCTATTTGATAAATCAGTAAGAATGGCCACCGTATGACTCTCGGGCAGAAAGATCAACAAACAATCAATATTAAAAATTTTGACGAATAGCTGTTCCTATCTCTATTTAATAGGCATTTTCGTGTTTCAGATCGAGCTATTTACTTGCCCTCTTTCCTTGGAGCTCATCCTGGTTTGATTTATCTTTCACTTGTCTGTCTCTAGTCTATCTATAATTCTACCCCAACTATCCCATTAACCCCCAGAGCATCTACAGATCAAAAATAAAAAATTAAAATAAGAGATGAATTTCTACTGAATGGGAACATGTATATTTTATAAAGTTTTTATTGGCTTTGCAGCAAACTAAACTAAATCTGAAAAGTTTCATCTCCCAAAAACATTAAGAGAAAAGGTGATGAAGTTGTGTCTTTGTGTTTGGGTGTCTGTGCCTGTGCAGCTGTGACTGTGTGTGTTTGTGTGCGTGTGTGTGTGTGTATGTGCGCCATGAAGAAGTAAAAAGGAGGAAAATCAGTGAAACAGACAATTTTCTACCTGGCACTAAATGCCTGGTTACTTGTAAATATGTATAATTAAATTTTTCTTGTAAAAAACGAAAATCTGAATGTAACTTATAGCAAAGGTGAGCGACTTCCCCTTCACCTGAAACTCTGTTTTCATTTATTCCTTTTCCTTTTCTTGCCCGCCAGCTTTTGCCTTCATTTTGCTTTTCCTATCGGGTATTTCCTAGATGTCTGTTCAGTTTAATGTATCCAAATGTCATACCCAATAAGTTGTTGAATTTCCACTCCATTCCTGCTGAATTATTGTATTACTTTTAAATAACTTGCATCTGCTCTTGATTCTCCCATCTGCTTCTCTTCCTCTTTGCTTTCTCATCAGGAGGCCCTGCTCTAGGTTAAGGATGTTGGCCAGGCACTCCTGATTTTCCAATTTTGAACCACTGACACAAAGTTAGTCATCCTTTCTGAATCTCTGAAAAAGTCGGCCTGAGGTGAATTTGTAAAGTAGGTCAGATATATGAGTGCCACCACACACACTTTGAATACTTTCTCATTCGTGTTTGTCAGTCTCCTGCACAGGCACCCCACACTCTGGACCTTCTGGTTTTTTCCTTTTAACTCGCATCCTTCAAAAAGTACATGCTCAGGGTCTGTTTCCCCATTGCGTCATTTCTAGGAGAAATCCGGTAGGAAAATTCCACCATGTTACTCTTGGGCAATAAAAGTGTAATATTTCATCCTCCACAGAATGAGTTTCAAGATTTATGTTTCCGTGTTCTGTTGTTAACACAGGTATGTGGGGCAGGACCAGAAAAGTAACCAGCTGTAACTGATTTGAAGCACTTATCAGCAGAGTTGGCTGCTCTCTCAAACTCTAGAATTTGATGGAATTTTTTAAAAAGAAAGAAAACTACCATCTCCCAAGTTTTTACTATGTGCCAGATACAAGCTAAATTTCATGCCCATTTTAGCCAATGAAAAGCTAGGATACTTGCCCAAGGTGAAAAGATCATATGGCTATAAGAAGTAGAGATGGGACATATGGCTCAAGTAGTACAGACACTGGGTATAACCAAGCAGCAGAGCCCAATGCTCTGCCCACACACCATGCCACTGCTTGGGCTTAGGGTCATAGACTGTTAGCTCTCCTCTATTTGGGGGCTCCAACCATGCAACAGATATTAAGTAAACACCTTTTATGTGTCAAGGCGAAGCTGGAAATGAGAAACAGCTTGGTGTGGGTAGTGCACTGTTGTAAGAGCATAAAGTCTGGATCACAGATGTGACTGAATGATCACCTGGGACACAATTTTGAAGGCTTTGTAGCATATGCTATGGAACTCAGACTTGATAGCAAAGATATTGGGGAGCCCTTACGGGTTCTAAGAAAGGGAATGAGATGGGCAGAGTTGAATTCTAGAGTCATCCTTCTAGAACAGGTTACATTCAGGTTTTGTGAGGGACCAACCTGAAGAGGGGTGACCAGCTAGGAAGCTATATTGCTGTTACCCAGGCAAGAGATGATAGTGGGCTCAACTATGGCAATGGAGAGAGGAAACTATAGCCGAAAGGTAAAACTGTAGGACACAGTGATCATTTGATACAAGGAATAGAGGAGAGAAAGTAATCAAAGATGTCCATTTTTCCTTTATATTTGTTCTGAAGTTCCACCTTCTTTTTCTAACTCAAAGGAAACTATTGTAATAAACTGGGGTGCCTTAGAGCAGATTCCCAAGCTGAATTTATAAATGTTTGAGGCTGGCAAAATTATGCCTAACTTGACCAGTAATGAATTTGGGAAGTATTGTTCATGACCACAAAATATTGCGCCCACACAATTAAAGTATAGTTTAGCCTTAAGAAAGGGCTAAGAGTCTCTTATTTGGAAAACTGTCTTTTCCCACCTCAAGAGGTGTTCTTGACAGAGACAGTCTTCATAATTCTTGGTTATGTTTACAGCAATTTGATTTTAGAAATCATTCTAAAGACAGATATTTCCATAGTAAATATTCCCAGCTGCTGTCTTTGGAAGGAGTAATTTGATCAGCGGTACTGTGTTGAATTGCATTACAATTGGTTTCTTCAAATAATGTATATTACCTACATAAAGAAAAAAAAGAAATCATAAACTAATGTCTAGTTGATCTACTTGGCACAAAAGTGATGGCAGGATGGGGTTAACAAGTTGTTTGTGGAGAAATAACAGGGACTGATGAGCTCTCAAGTTTTGATGTTTATTAAAGAGTTTATTGGAATCTCATAGAGCAGTAAAAAATGATCTAATAAAACAAATAAGATTAAGCAGTTCCAGTAAACAAAATTATAATAAAATTCCAGAAGCATAGATGCAAACCATTTTTATTTTTTTAATTCTGCAAAAAAATCATATTAATATTTCCAAATCTTATAAAGAGTTTTAGAATTAGGACCCCATTTGAAAATGGGCCCAACTGCTCAAATCATGTTCATGTCATTTATGAATTCATTTAATGGACTACTTAGCCATGTTAGCAAACTTTTTAAAGGAAAATAACTTTTCCTGGCCTGAGATAAGGGGAAAACTACTGAAAATCGATCAACAAATAAATGGTGCATGCTGGCACAGTTTTGTTAGAAAATGAAAACCAAGTAAACAAGCTGGAGTCGAAGGAAGAGGTAGGGTTTGAGTTAGGGGGAAAAAAACAGCTTTCTGAAGGAAGAAAGGCTTGCTGAACCAACTTATTGGACTTTGGGAGATGTTACCAGCAGCCTTCTTTCTTGCCAATCTTTCTAAAGGTAGCAAAAGGCTGCAGAGCAATTATAGGCAGACAGGGCCATAAACAGCCTCCAGGGATTCTCCAATCTAACATGGCCCAGAAGCAGAAAAATTATTATTTTGGCCAAAACAAGGTCCTAGGAACAGAGCAACCAGACGGAAAGAGCTAAATGGACAGGAACAAAGTACATCTCAGCAGCAAAGGTGTGTAGCCATTACCCCATAGGACAACACATGTCCATAGGATCTTCTGTGCACAGATAAAATAAGAGGTCAAATACTCCCTCAATACTCTGGTGTTACGTGAAGCCTCCCAACCCAGAACCTAGAAGGTGATAATATATTGACTAATATTGAGTTTCTACAACCCTGGCAGAGTGGGGGTTTTAGGTGCACTAAAATTAGTCGAAATAGAGGAAAATAAAAGTTCTATTTCTAGATCCTTGCCCATCTAAAGAGGGGACCGGGGTTCATACCTGCTACGTATGGGAATCTTTGTGCAAAGAGATCTGCACCAAGGATTTAAGGCCAAATTATTTTGGGTTGTTCAGCCAGATGTGCAGCATGAGGTGCGCTAGAGGCAACTGTTGATTGTAATACTACTGCGGGGCTCTGATGAGAGTGAGTTTGAAAGGTGCTACAGAATGCTTGAACTCTCCTGGGCAGGTACGGGCAGATTGGTGGAAGGAAAGAAGAGAAGGTGACTGCAGCCTGGTAAGAGATCAAGGCAATTTCCTGAGACCCAGGGAAGTACCTGGGGAGGCAGCACCACTGACACTGATTTTGAAAATCCCATCTATGTCCCTAAATTTCTGAATCTCTTTCTGTATGGGAAAGGTTGTTATGAATTAGTTGTTGGTTTCCCCCACACCCACCATCTAAATATATTGAAAGCTTAACCCCCAATGGGATAGTATTCGAAGGTGGAGCCTTAGAGGGGTAATTAGTTGTAGATCAAGTCCTCGAGATGAAGCCCTAGAATGGGATTAGTGCCCTCATAAGAGAAAGAGATCAGCATGTGCTCTTTCTCTCTCTGCCATGTGAAGATACAGCAAGAAAGCAGCCATCAATCAACCATGGAGAGGATAGAGAATCTTCACCAAGAACCCAACCTTGCTGGAAACTCGGGCTTGGACTTCTAACCTCCAAAACTGTGAGAAATAAATGTCTGTTGTTTAAGCCACCCATTCCATGATACTCTGTGATAGAAGCCCAAATTGAGACAAAGGGCAATTCCAGGGATGACACGAGTCTTGCAGTTGGTGCAGATAAAGACTTAGACTGAGGTTCCTAACTGCTTTCCTTAAATTGAGCTTATAATTCTTATCTCTGGGCTTCCTGGCACCCAAAAGAAATGAGAAATATGAGTAAATTATGTAATTCACATATTTTTAAAAAGTATATTTTAGAAATTATGGCAGTTTTTCTAGATACCAATAAAAAATTAAAGAAATATTTATATTCTCATTCCATGGATACCGCTCAACCTAAGACACAGTCCTCCCTATAACAGTTCTGCAGAAAATATAGGTGGGATTTCCATGATTTTTTTCTTGTTTCAACCCTTAATAAAACCTTAGATCTTAATATTGTCTCCCATCTTCACTATGTTTATGTACTTGTTTTTTCTGTTAGACTGTTTTCTGCTAGGATAGGGTTTGTGCCTTACTGCAGAAACCAAGTTCCTAGCACAGTGGCACACGTGAAGGCTTCACTAATGTGTGTTTAACTGAAAGTAAGAAATGCAGTGGACTTCCAACCTAAACTAGTAAGCTCCAGAGATGGAAACTTTAGGGATCTGTCTCCGTCAGCTCAGGCTGCTATAATAATATACCATAGATTGGGTGGCTTAAAAAACAGATATTTACTTCTCAGCATTCTGGAGGCTGAAAAGTCTAAGATTAAGGTGCCAGCAGACTTAGTTCTTGAAGAGGGCCCTCTTCCTGGCTTGTTGATGGCCCCCTTCTCACTTGATGGAGAGAGGAAGCCCTGGCATCTCTTCCTCTTCTTATAAGGGCACTGATCCCATCACAGGGGCTCCATCCTCGTGACCTCATCTAAACCTAATCACCTCCCAAAGGCCCACCACCTAATACTATCCACTGGGGGTCAGGCCCTCAACATACAAATGTTGGAGCAGATACAAACATACAGTCCATAATGGGATCTAATTTAAACTCTGGACAAAACCTAAACCACCTAGAGTTTTCTAAGCACCTAGTTTCCTTCACACACACTAAACAGAAGCTTATTATATCTACAATTTCTTTTCTACATATGTAGGAATGTTTCCTTATTTTGCACTAGGGCTATGAGAGTCTCCTTACCTTTCTAGATTTTTTTTTTTTTAAAGATTTTATTTATTTATTTGACAGAGATAGAGACAGCCAGCGAGAGAGGGAGCACAAGCAGGGGGAGTGGGAGAAGAAGAAGCAGGCTCATGGCGGAGGAGCCTGACGTGGGGCTCGATCCCAGAACGCCGGGATCACGCCCTGAGCCGAAGGCAGACGCTTAACCGCTGTGCCACCCAGGCGCCCCTAGATTTTTTTTTTTTTTTAATTGTGGCTCTTTGGTTCATTTACAAAATAAGATTTGTGGAGTCAGGGCAAAAGTATTTAAGTATCTTAGAAATGAAGCCCAATCTCTAAGGCAACATTTGAATGTGTAAAGGAATCTATCTTCAAACTTCTGGCAGTTACACAGCATGGACACTGACAAGCCAGAATGGATGTCTGCTGCAAACAAGTGCTATAGGCATCTGGGGGTGTGTCAGGGAAATATCTGTGGGTTACCAAAGTGTTTCAAACCTAAAGTGCTTGGGGTGCCTGGGTGGCTCAGTCAGTTAAATGTCTGACTCTTGATTTCAGTTCAAGTCATGATCTCAGGGTTGTGGGATTGAGCCCCGTGTCAGGCTCCTCACTCGGTGTGGAGTCTACTTGAGAGTCTCTCTCTCCCTCTGCTTCTGCCTCTTCGCCACCAAAAAAATAAATAAAATCTTTAAAAAAAATCCAAAGTGTTCAATAGATGATGAATAAATAAGTACTTAACTAATTGTGATTTTATTCATGCAGAGTTTTCTAAAAATGGCAGCTGTAAGAACACGTTATGATAATCTAAGATCTTCACTTGGGTAAAAATTGATTTTTTTTTTTTTTACTATTGAAACCACCTAGCCAATACATTTATATGTGTAATTTGAACCTCAAAAAGGCGTTCAGATTTCTCCAATACAATTAAATGTTGGGACTAATGAGGCAGTGACAATATTTCTTTTATACAAACAATTTTTCAATTATACAGGACAGTGGCATCTAATGACTGCCACCAACACAAAATCACTGGGCAGCCAGCTTCTATTTTATGCAGCAAGGTTAGCAATTATTCTGTAACACTTAATTTCCTGTTACTAATGCTTTCCCAGAAGCACTTAAGCATGATGGCCTTATGAATATAGTTATTAGTGGAACTGCGTTTGGTGTTTGGATTCTTTGGGAAATCTGATAAAGATAATATTCCTCCAAAGGTTACTGTCCAGATTACAAGTCATTTTATCAGCAGGCCTCAGTTCCAGCCAGCTGTCATTAAGAGTGTCTCGTTAGCCAGTGAAGGACTTTGTAGCTGGGTCAGGACTGTTGAAGTCTGGGGCAAGGTTGCTAAGGTAACGAATCTGTCCAAAGACTTCTCTCAGCATCAACCTTTCATCTTGTTAAATTTATATAAGCAAAGCACTGTGAGGAGAATGCTAATAGACCAAATGACAGAAACAGTTGCACGAAGATATTTTTAAGCTTGATAGGTGTGTGTTTAAGCTCCTTTATAAAGATACAACAAGACGCGTGGGTTTAGAGATGTTCATGGAAATGAGCTCAATCACCCTGGGTCCATACATTGTTTACATTAGCATGTGAAATACGAGGCTCTACAAAGCGGAATTTCACTCAACAACGCACACAGATTGAGAGCCTGCTTGGTACCGGAATTCATTTTCCAGTGTAATGTTTGAGTCTGAGAAGAATTCAATTCTAAGGAAAGTGAAGCTTAACATGTCTTCTGGAGAGTCCGGATTCAGTGAGGTAGAGAAACTTCAATTCTTACGACAGGGAGTGATGGCTAGGTTGAGGAAGGCTGTTATATTAAAAATATATAGGATATCAAAGACTAACAGGGTCATGTCAAAAGGATATAAGAGCCTACTTAAAGGGCTCCCTCTGGCCTAAGATGGGATAATTTGAACATCGAAAAAAATAATAATAGCAATGGATTGAAACACATCAAATATATAAAAATTCCATGAGTTCATAATAATACTGGGGGGAAAAAACAAACCTCATTATGTGTATTAGGGGTTGTTAAGGCCACCAACTCATTACTGAAGATTGACAAATAATAGGGAAGAATGAAACATATATCTCAACTTTCCTGCATGAATTGTATCTCTATATAACCAAATAGCCAATGAGAATGTTTTTTTTTTAAATAATTCCAGGAGCGCCTGGGTGGCTCAGTTGGTTAAGCGTCTGACTCTTGATTTCAGCTCAGGTCATGATCTCAAGGTCCTGAGATTGAGCCCCAAGTCGGGCTCCTGCTGTGAAGCTTAAGTTTCTCTCTCTCCCTCTCCCTCTGCCCCCACCCCCACCCTGCTTGCACATGCTCTCTCTAAAAATTAAATAAACAAACAAATAAATAATTCCAGAAAAAATAATAGGATTAAAAATCACCACTTTGCAACTCTTAATGAAATGACGGAGCTTGACAACATATATAAACAAATGCCAAAACTATTAGATGAAATGTTTGTGGGGAACTTAATGATGGAAGGATTATGTTGACAACTCCTGAACTCATTAATCAATCACAACATCATTAGAGATGAGACAATCAGACATGAGGTGCCTCATAATGTCATGTAATGGGAAGTACATACATCACCTATGAAATAGTCTTGCCTAAGAATATTGAACCTGAGTCTAATCAACCCTCTAGTGCTAAGTACAAGGAATAGAGAAAGAAGTTAAAACACACA
Organism: Ursus arctos; assembly: GCF_023065955.2. Taxonomy (NCBI): domain Eukaryota; kingdom Metazoa; phylum Chordata; class Mammalia; order Carnivora; family Ursidae; genus Ursus; species Ursus arctos. The sequence goes on along the minus strand of NW_026622886.1, from coordinate 16,215,047 downwards.
CACACACACACACACAATCCAAAATTTGGAATATTTTAAAGAAAAATGACTCAGTTTCTCCAACCAAACAACAATGTGAAAAGAAAGTGGGGAGGACAGCCACTTTAGAATGAAAAAGCCTTAAGAGGGGCGTTAGAGTGGTGCATTTGGTTAAGCAACCTACACTTGGTTTCAGGTTGTGATCTTAGGGTCGTGAGATTGAGCCCCAAATGGGGCTCTGTGCTCTGCACAGAGTCTGCTCGAGTTTCTCTGCCCCTTCCCCTCATGCTCGCTTTCTCTCTCTCTTAAATAAATAAATACATACATACATAGCTTTAAGAGACACAACAGTCAAATACAATAGGTAGATCTTCCTTTTTCAATTCTGAGTTGAACCAATCAAACATAAAACCACATCTTTGAGAAAATTAGAAGAAATTGGATATACAGAATTAGATACAAAATTATTGTTATTTCTATTAGGTATGATAATTTTTTAAATTTGCCGGTCATGTTTGGAAAGGTTCTTAGCAGTTAAAGATGAATATAAGTAAAAAAAAAAAAAAAATGGTGTCCAAAATTTGCCTTAAAATGCCAGGGGAAAAAAGTGGGTAAGCTGGATAAAAAAGTTGCAAAGTGTTTACAATGGTCAAAATTCTGAAAACAAAACACCTGTGAAAAACTGGGTACCTGAATTACAGTGTTGAAACTGCTTGACTAATATTTTTAAAACTCCAATACTGGGAGAACCAGTGGCACTCTCTGTTGCTTTTGCCAAATATCCTTTCTTCTGGCAAGATTCTATATTGAATGCAGCCAGCCAAACCACTAAGTTTAAAAGTTTATGTTTATCCTAACCTTTATTCTGAAAGACAACATGTCAGTTCCTAAGGATAGTCTGAGTTCTGAAACTTATACTTATCTAAAATATGAAGAAAGTCAGAATTTGATATACTGAAAACACTATCCTCAGATAAAGTTAAATGATTTGGTAACTCAGAAAACCATAACATCTCACTACTGGCAGTTACCTCTGAAGATCCTAAGCTAGTTTGAGCTGTTATTTTGGGCCGGTACCAAGCAACTAAGACAGATTCCTCACCATGGCAGACATTCAGGTTTCTGTTACCAACAGGAAAACTTGAAGAATGAAAGAACAGAACCACATAGCCACTCTTCCTATTAAGATAAACTGAAAGTACAAAATAAATATTCATGAGATATTATTTAAGAACAGAAGAGCCTTCCAAGAATTAAGGAATTATTTTTAATATGAGTAATAATATATAAAGAGTTCTTACAAATCAATAAAAAGATGAAGAGTCCAAAAGAAAAATAAACCAAGGACACAAAATCAATTGGGTGAAATATAAATGGCCAATAAATGTTACAAAAATCATTTTAAACATTTAAAAATCAACCTCAATAATAATCAATGAATGCTAATTAAGACAAAGAAATACCATTTTTGTCTATCAAATTGGCAAATGTTTTCAGTGATGAACAGTACTGACATTTTTTTAGGAAGCAATAATAGAAAGTGGTTCAACACTTCTGAAGGTCAACTCAGTAATATGTATCAACACCACTGTCTTTGAATCAACAATTCTACTTCCTGGAATTAATCCAAAGGAAATAAGTATGAATATGAACAAAAATTTAGGTAGGAGAAAGTCCATTCTAATGATGTTTATAATGGTAAAATTTGAAAATAACCTGTATATCCAATAATAAGAATTGGTTAAATAAATTAAGATACATACATGAATAGAAAACTATGCTGTCACAAAAGCTTTTAAAATAAACCTTATTGCCAGCCCCCCCCAAATAAATAAATAAATAAAGCTACCCAGTCAAATATGAAATGATTCCGAAATTTGTTTATCTTATACTGTTAAGCATAAAAACAGTTATTAAAGTAGTATGTATTATATGTGCATACGTAAATGAATGCAAAATATCTATCAATAAAATGCACTCAAAAATGGAAACTGATACCCTCTTTGATTAATGGGATTGAAATTATTTCTTTTACCTTCTTTTTTATTAGTCAATATCCTCTAAAGTTTTTACACTGAACATGTAAGGGTAAGAGCTATTTTTTAAGAGTGAAAAGAAAGAACTTTCTAAGCACTAACTTCTACTACTCCAACTGTGTTCAATTGTTCCTTCATTCAATCTGGGTTTATTGTACCCTATTTCCTCACTGATGGAACATAACAGGGAAGCCACAGCCGTGCCATTTCTACCTGCTGGCCCCACCAAGAGCCATAGGGAGGAGACTTACTAGTAGCTGACCACTAAGTGTGGAAAGCCTTTATCACTCAAGTTTCTATACTTAGCATTTCATTTTACCTCACAACTATTCAAGCAGTATCAACACCTCTATCTTTACTCCCTTGCTAAAACTAAAACTCAAGCAACATGGCACCCCCGTGCCCTTCTCTTCTCTGTCAACGGTCCCCTATCAGAAATATCTTGCCACTGAAAGACTCATTTATCTAGACTGACTTCCATTCCAATAAATGCTTAATCTACTGTGTTACAGTTTTTCCATAACCTTAGGCTCCTATTTCCAGGACAAATCTATATTACTTCTTAGCTGTATCCATTTGGGTCTCTTAAAAGCAAAATGTCTTTTTCTCCCCTTTGGCAAATTTGTTTTAAATATTGGAGTTTAATAAACAGCTTTTAAACAAAGAATGTAATTGTTTTCTCATTGAGGTTATCCTATATCCAAATAAAGACATAATTCTATCCTTCTAATAAAAAAGTGGTTATTAAGGTCATAGAAATCAGCCAAATTGGACATTGTATGAAGTGGATTAAGGAAATTTCATCATTGCCTTCTGGGATCTTATAATTTCAGACAAATCATTCACATTTGTATAATGTGAATGTACAATGTCATACATTCACTCAACAAGCATTTGTTGAGTGGCTACTAATGGCCAGGGACACATCTTCTATCCAAGTCCTGGGCGTACAAAAATGAATAGGCATGGATACAACTTGAGGAGCCTATGGATTAGTCTGGGGCGTAGACAGATAAGTAAGCAATATAATCCAGTGGATGAGTACATTCATGAAAATGTGTACAGGGTATTCTGTGTCCCCTACAGGGACAACTTAAGAGACACTTAATATTCATGAAAGGAGACTTTTTCAAATGAGGTGTTAACTCTGAGTGTTAGTAGGTAACAGACAATAAAATGCTTCCTGAATCTTGAAATAGACTAGGTTAAACGGAGTTAAATATGCTTCTTTGCTATATACCTCATCAAAGTTTTAAATATCTAATGTTCATTGTGGATTTCCAAGAATGAATTTCCAAGGATACAGCATTTCCCAAGCTTATCTGACCACAGATCCCTTTCTTCACAGATCATCTTCATCAAGAGCTTTAAAGTTTACAAGTGGCTTTTCCATAATATATGGTTTCATGTGTCCAAGACTGTAAGCTTCTTGTAAGAAGAAACCAGAGACATCTGTGAGATCAGAAATGGAAGCCTATCTTATACATCTTTGAATCTCTGAAGTCCAGCACAGAATTCAACATAAAAAATAATCAATGGTTGATAAATTTATGACTCAGGGCAACTTTCAGGCTGAAACATCACAACCTGAGGGGAGTGGTCTAAATATGAATTATCCTTATTTTACAGGAAAGAAAATACAGCCCAGGGACATTAAGTGACTCAACCAAGATCACAGAGTAAGCTAGTGATACAACGAGGATTGGTAGTCAGATCTACTCCCAAGTCCAGTGCCCCTTTTCTTATAACTATATGACTGTACCATTTAGATTTTCTAGATAGTCTTATTTCAGATATTCTGTTCCACTTTGAAACCAGGCCAGGTAACATCCTGGGTTTTGTTGGGAAAACATCCTCTATAAATACAATGTTTTATGTTTTATGGACATAACAAGGATAAACATATACCTAATAATTATGGAAATATAAAACACAGTCATGATATTAGTGGAATCCAATGATGTTGAGTATGTGTGATTAAATAAGATGACCTTGAGCTGTACCTTGGTTATTTGGGGGAAAAGAATGCTTATAATAATGGGAAGGTCCATTTTCAGTTCATGTTCTAGACAACACAAGCCGCAGCCTGACAAAGATACTGGGAGGTCCTTACTGCACAGGCAATACCCAGAGAGAAGGCACCCTCAAGAGCTGGATGTAGGTCCCTCAGAGATACCATAGACACAAAGCACTGGCCGGTCATTCCACAGCTAAGAAGCCTGGTGGCACTCCAAACTTACATGTCAGGAAAGCACATAAACAAAAATGAGACCAAAATGGAGTAAGAAGCAAGAAGTCTCCTACACAGCACAGACTTCATAGTGCAATAGAAGATGCCCCTATCAAACCAGCACGAGGACTACTTGCTCAGCCACACAAATGCAGTGTTACTGCCGGCCACGGAGTGAGGAAGACAAAGGCAGCCGTCAAAATGACCTCTGTGCTGGGTCAGAGACTCTCTGAGTTAGAAACCTGCCTCTGCTCTGATACCTCGCCAAGTAAAGCTAGCTCTATAAATCTTCATCTGTAAAATGGGAATAATGATCTTACCCTCCTCACAGGATTACTGTGCTTTACATGAGATATAAGGATCAAGTGCTTACCAGAGAACCGAGAACATGCTGAGGGCTTAATAAAATTTTTATTCTAAAAAGGTATTATTTTTATTTATTAATAATCTTATCATAACACATGACCCGCATTGGGCTATATGCAACTGTTCCTGTTACTAAATGTAGATTAGTCTTCCTCAAGTGAGTCCTTTTGTCTTCTCCTGAAAGTTCTCAGTTTCAAGAACCTTTCCAAGAATCAAGAAAAATTAAAGTAAGTGAATCTTACGGAAATGGCACAGTCATCACTCAGGGACCCAGAATGGGCAAAACCATGGCAGTAGCCTCATAAGAGAATGCTGCCTCCACAAGGCCTAGTTCTATGTAGGAATTCCAAATTATAAATAGGTATTGGTCCAAATGACCAAGACTTCAAATTGCTCTGGAACAGCATAGTTATAATAATGCAAACAGCCTCTCTCTGCTATTCCTCTCAGCCAAGATCATCTTGCTCTTTGAGCACAATTACAATAATCCATAAGGAAGTGGTCTTTTCTAAAGCTAGGTTCACAACACAGTTTCTTGGACCGCAAGACTTTGTCTTACCTTAAACACACTGTTTCTTTATTTTAGTTTCCTTATCTGAACAGAAATCCGTGACAACATTGAAAAAAGGAAAAATGAAGGTAACAGGTTGATGAGCATTGCCTTGATCAGTCAGCATCTAATTCCTGCTGGTCTCTTCAATCTAAGCGCGTATTGACTAATAAGCACCCCTCCTGTCACATGCAATGGCTTGTGTGCGTCACAGAGTTATTTGCAAGTTAATATATATTAAAATCACATATGCCCACACACATTACTTCTGTGTGTCAGGGGACCTCAAGAGATAATACATCCATCTTCATTTGTGACAGTGTATGCACCCATAGTTCATAAATGGTGATAAATGAATTGTCATACTGTCCCAATGGCATAATACACTTATCCCCTATTCTTGCCATATTAATACATGTTCATTTCAGCACCAGTCAAATCTTGAAAATGAGTGATCCAACATCTGCCTCCTATTGGTAACCACAGAAGAATGCTAATTTCACCTCTCAACACCCTGTATAATTTGTTTTGTATGTAAATGAACAGCAGAAGAGAGGAACCAAAAAAGTAGTAATAATAATTTCAACTCATTACGCCTCTCTGATATGCCGAGACAAATTGAGATGGAACATGCTTACTTGGATCATATTTCAGTAAATCCAGGAAGTGATGGCCCTCGGCATCTGACCCACCCTGTGACCCACCCTGAAACATGGACCGACGCAGCGCGGGGGAGGGCAAACGGGGAGAATGGTTCAGGTTGATGAATGTGTCTGTGAACTGTTTTTAAACCAGCCTAACTGATGTGTTTATCACTTTAGCATCTGCCTTGTATTGAGTGATTATTCATTAATTATTGCCGTCCTTGCCTTACTTTGTACAACCACCTCTCAAATTTTTCAGAGGCCAACAGTAGTTTGTAACTGAACCCTGCCCACCACGTTTTAAAGAACATGAAATACCTTTCAGCCACGTCACAGCCTGCAGCGCCTGCCCCAGTGGTGGCCGGCAGTCGGAGACAGAACCTGTGGCCACCAACCGTCAAGGCTGGAAGGGAACTCTGGGGTCACGGATTCCATGTCCTCCCCCACATCTCCCTGCCTCTTCTTCCCACTCTCTCTGCCTCCCTCCGCCACTCTTTCCTTCTCTGCCTCAAAGCTTTTCAGTTTGTTTGGTTGGTAAAATAACATTTAGAATTAAAGAAATAAAACAAATGGTTAAATGAGGCATTGTATTAAGAGTGAATCTTGTTAGCTGATTCTCACTAAGAAAGACGACTGCACTAATCAGTTGTTTCCAAATTTTTCTGATCATGCCGTCTATGGGTAAAAAAAATTTAGGAGTGTCTGGCTGGCTCAGCTGGTAGAGCATGTGACTCTTGATCTCGGGGGTGTGAGTTCAAGCCCCAGGTTGGGTGTAGAGATTACTTAAAAATAAAATCTTAAAAAAAAAATTAAAGCACACACCGTATGCATAAATAACTTCCGTACATATAGAACTGTTGATACACTGTGTACGTTTAAACTGATACCGAACGGAGATAAAAATAGGAATAGATATGCTATGCTATTCTTTTCTTTTCATATGCACTCAGCTTGAAGACCACAGACTCTAATGAGCCATTTCCTTTCCCCAGAATTTCCCAGACCCTGAATGGCTCATTTTGCTCTGCAGGTGGTACTTATGAACAGACCCTTGGACGCACTCCTCTAGGTCAGAATTCTACAGACACGGCATAGATTTTGTTTAATCCCTTGTTTGCCTGAGGTTTGCATTCCAAAGCAATGTTCTGTTTTTTGTAAGTTTGGGAGGAAACTTACTTGGAAAACAGGAGTCAAACCTTCTGGAACTACCCATTAAAAATGAACGTTTTCTCAATCACCGCTCTATTTGAGACTAACAGGTGGCCCTGGGACAAGGCCAGGGCCAACTTGAGGCTTCAGTCAAAAGCAAACAAAGAACAGGTGAAGCTTCTCAAAGGGGTGGTCTCTGGGGCCGCTGTCTGCATAACTCTCAGAGAAAAAAAATGCTGGAGGAAACACTGAACTGACAAAGTCAGTGATTTATAATCTCTCATTCCCATAAAATGACTCTCGTTATTCTTGGGGGTTTAGACTCTGAAGCGAGCTGTAATGGGCCACTGGGCTAAAAATGAAGTGCAGATTTATTTCTATAATCAACACCAGCCAAACCCTTCCCTGGGAAATAACTAACTTGGCTTTTAGAGTGCTAGGATACCTTTAGAATGCTTGAGATTTATCTTTGGGATTGAGTGCTTGTGTGGCTCTGGGAAATTCTAACTATTTGAGTTGTAGATGCCCCGATCAGTGTGCTGGGGAGTGCTGGAAAGACAACAGAGAAGTCAGCTCCATTTCCCTTTCACGCTCAGTTCTGAGAAAATTCTCGTGCCTGAGAGATGGTGATAGGTAAACAGCAATTACAAACACATCAAATTCTGAACCAAGAGACTCCCTGATACAGCTGCTGTCCAGGAGACCAAATAAGCTCAGCCTCAATGTAAATTTAAATTCCGAAATTGAATTTGACTCATGGTAGCTGCAACACTCATGACTCTTGGCTGGAGGCGGGATGCTTCCCTCGCTATTCAAAGAATCACTGAATTTAGAAAATAGTCAGATATAATTATGGAGCCACAAATCCCAAGAGTTAAGGTAAAGGATACGTACAAAAGAGTAAAACAAATAACTAACTAAATAAAAACCACAGGATCCTTAGCGTAATTCTAGCTGGAAGCATACTATATAATACTGCCCTTACTTGGGACACAGGTGATCAAGCAGCCACTGCCGTTCTCAGTAATGCTTCTTGGCACATGTCTTAACTCATAACAAATTCCTTTATTGCCTACATGTGTGCAAATATCCTTTTCCTGACTTCCTTCTGCTTCATCTTTAATCATCTTCCCAACTCTTGACTTTGCACAACAGCAAAGGGTCCTTCAGGAAGTCTCTGGAACTGAAAACTACAAATCTCCATTTGTGGAATGACCATTATGTTCAGAGCACAATCCAAAAATTGGAGAACTTCAGAACTGGAAGGTTCTGGAGGAACATTCACACACCCTTTATGAATAAAAACATTGAAATCCAATGGAAATAAGTGAGTCACCCAAGGTCACCCAAGCAGTAAGTGGCAGGGTTAGGAGTAAAATCCGGTTCTTCTAGCTCTGCCATGATATCTCCTTAAAATACTTTAAAGGATTAAAAACCATGAGGAATGACAGAAGAAGAACGATACTTCTTTGCTTTGAATGGGTCAAAGGTCTGAGCAGGTCAGAAACTGTTTCCAGCATCTAGAGTTTGAGCCCATAACGAGACAGACTGCTGGTATTTGCTGGGAAATGGCCTTTCTCTCACTGGCCAATTCATTTTTTCAATGATTTATGATGATTCTCAGAATGCTTCTCCTACAAGAGAAACTAATATGCTGAACTTAAAATATGTGCACTAATTAAAACAAAGTGGGATTGTTCAGAGACATTAATCAGAGGGCCCAAAGGAATGGGAATACATTGGACAAATAATGTGAAAATACAGTCAAAATATTGAGGAAAGTGCACTTTGTTGCTTATGCAATTGCAAACTGAGGAAGGATATTCTCCCTTAAATCTAGACTAGGGGGCCAGTGATGACTAGAAAATCACAACCATAATATCAAAACCCCTCAATGGCTCTGAAGGCCCTTCTGAGAAACTCCAAAGTCAGTTATTCATATGGTAGATAAGACTCTTCTTTATCTGATCCTACCCTCCTGGTTTCGTCCCTCAGTTGCTTTCTTCTATCCATCCACACTGGCCTTCTTTCAGTCCCTCAAATCTGCCATGTCTCTAGGACTGTCCACTTGCAGTTTCCCCTGCCCAGAAGTCTTCCTCTCTGATTATTTATCATTTGAATAAATCCTACTCATCCTTTAGGTCTCGGCAGGTGCTCGTGCCCAGTGGAGGGAGGTGGCATCGCTCACCCCAATCCTTCACTTTTCCCCGTGTCTACACATGTTGTCCTACTTTGAGAGAAACTACTTTGCAGTTTCTCTCACTAACGGATAAGAGAATATTTTCCCACTGCTTAAATTTGGGTTCAGCCATGTGCCTTTCTTTGGCCAACAGATTGAGGCAGAAGTAACACGTGCCGGTTCTGCTCATAGGCCTTAAGAGGTCTTGTGTATTTCCATTTGCCTTCATCGCTTCTGCCACAGCCATGAGAAGAATACACCTGGTCCAGCCTGCCGATCCCAGGGTGAGGATGAGAGACAAGTAGAGCGGCTTCATCACCTGAGCCCAGAGCAGATCCTCTGTTCCCCGGGTGACCCATGGACAGGTGAGAAAGTTCAGAAAAGATCTGCAGAGCTGCTCAGCCTAGGTGAGCCAACCTGCAGATACCTGAGAAATTACAAATGATCGCTGTCCTAAGCCACTGATTGGGGGCTGGTTTGTTATACAGCAGCAGTATTTTCTCCAGCATAGCAGTTATCTAGCCTTATTACAATCCTTGGATTAATTTCCTCTGCCTTGAGGATTGAATATTCCAGCACAATTGAAATTACGCTTATCTTGTTATATTATTTCAAGTTTTAGTACAGCCTATTAGCACACAGTAGATACCCATTAAATAAATGGCTGTTGAATGAATTCCTTATCGCAAAACGTTTCCTCCTGCCATTCTTTAGTCTCTCTCTCTAGCCTTGACAGCAAACTGCCCATCTATACTTTTCAAAGCCCTCCCACAGCAGTTACAGAATTTTAACCTGACAACCACTCTGCAAAGCAAATTATGCTCATTTGATCACATGCTAGACAGAATGATTGTGAATACAGGGACCTATTTTGCTCATCTATTATTGTTTATCTCATTGTGGTTTTACAGTCAGTCCTAAACAGATGGATGAACATTCACAAATAAAGCATATTCTTACATTTGGCATCACATTCTCTGTTCCTCCAAATCTCTCCAACCTGTATAAATTAGATTCAGAGTCAGACTCTGAATACATGAAAACCTGTTAGGAATTAAGATCCCGTTCTTCTGTAAATGGTTATTGGAAACCTGAATACAGTAGTGAAAACTGCACTTAAATAGTCATCAAAGAGACCATCTCGTGCACCTGTTTCCACATGGTGCTTTGGAAAAGAGGGAGATGCAGAGAATTTAACAATCCTTTGAATCCCTTGTGCTTTTATATCACATCCCAACTCTTCACTTGCACCAAAGGTTCATAATTATAAGAGTTTCGCATTGTCAAGGGCTCAGCTACCATGAACTAAAAAAAAAGAGAGAGAGAGAGAGAGAGATGTGATTCATTTAGCCCGTTTTTTTTTTTTTTACTTTTTTTATTATTGTGGTAACACTATGAAGGTACTTAATACCACTGAACTGTATACCCATTTAGCCCATCTTTGCCACTGTCTGATCCCAAAGTCCTTAACCTCCATGTCCTTTAGAGAAACTGATTATGTTGGAGAGGAAAACTACTGGTCTCCACCACTGGAGAGCTATACTTTCCTCTCATTCATAGTCTCTCCTTCGTGGTCTTCCTCCCATAGGAGAGGGGAGTGACAGACAACTACCCTTTGTGCTAGAACATTCCAATCAGAGCCACGAAGACTAAAACCCTTCTCGACACAACCACCAGCACCAGACGTGAGCTAAAGAGAAAAATCATTAGCACATCACTCTCTGAGCCAGCTCTCTTATGAAAAGAGCAATTTATCCTTAGCATTTGTTGAAACATACCCTCATTTTCTAGAAATTATTGTTGCCTAGAATCATACCAAGAAATTTCCAAAAATACATAATATCTTCTTGGAATGTATATATGAGACTAAAAGGGAAAGGGAAATTCTATCTCCTAAGGAAATACCAGTCCCTCTAGAACTCTCTGAGCTGGTTCTTTTAGTAAATGACCAAAGAGATTACTAACAAGTTCACTAGGAAACAAACTTTTCCCATACGCCCCGTGCTCGCGAGCGAGGCAGTGGTTCGGTGTTCGGTGTGCTCCCAAATCACCTGCAGAGCGTGGAAGAGAGACTCTGATTCTATTGCTCTCAGCCTCGCATCTACTTTTTAAACAAGCCCCTAGTCCATCAAATGCTGCTGGTCTGTGGACAGTGCTTAAGAAATGTCTCCATCCCTTTCCTGGAACCAAAACAGAGTCAATGCAAAAGGAATCTTCTTTCCCGGGACCCCGTGAATTCCATGTGGAACCTGGAAATAATAACGACATCTATGTCAGAGTGTGAGTGTGAGGATTAGACTAGATGAATCCTGTAAAGACTCAAAACTTTGCCTGGCCTATCGAACGTTCTTCACAAATGTGAGCTATTATCATGCAGACTTTATACCTGTTGAATCCTGAAGTACAAACAAGCCACCAACTTCTTCCAACCCTCCATGCAAGAAGGTAAAAAGTCCTCAGACTTAAATTCAGATCTGTTTTTTCCCTCCCTCATTTGCCTTGTGAACTTCTGGTTTTTAAAGATTCTTTTCAAATAATGCCCCTTCTGAGGGATCTCCTCACCTTGCACAGAGTGAGGCCCTCCCCTCTCTGAGGTCACCAGAGCACTCACACTTTCGTCCATCACAGTGTTTTTATATGCTCCTGCGACACTTTGCTGACTGGTCTGTCTCCCCCACTGGACTGTGACTGGCTTCAGAAAAGGGTCCATCATTCCTCTAAGAAATAATTCCGGGCATTGCTCTGCAGCTCCCAACGGCTCAGGATAGTGCCTGGAATACAGAGTTGCTCAGTACATGTTGGAGGGAAAGTGAAGGAACAGACAGGGATACTTGGACCAGAAATCGTGGAAGTGATGTTCGGTCTGACATTAGCAAAGGAAGCAGATAAGTTGAAAAGTCCAAGTAGGGGAACCAAAGTCTGTATTCAGAACTTAAAGAAGGTACTAGACCCACGTAGGCTCTTGGCATATAGGCAGTGGAGCACAGTGTAAGGGTCCAGGCTCTGAAGCCAGCCTCCCCAGGCTTTGATCCCGGCTCCCTGCCATACCAGCTGTGTGACCTTGGACAAGTAAGTCACACAGGACCCTCAGCTTCCTCGTTGGTAAAGCAGGAATAATAACGCTAATACCCTCACAGGATTCATGTGAAGAATAAGCAAAAGGAATCCTAATAAGAACTATGTGCCTGGCACATAAAGTCCAGCAAATGTTAATTGTTACTGTTGAGACTAATGATCAAAACTACAGGTCCTGGGATCAGCCAGACCTGAGTTTAAGCCCATGTTCTGGGGGCACCTGGCTGGCTCAGTCAGCGGAGCATCTGACTTTTGATCTCAGGGTCTCGAGGACAAGCCCCAAATTAGGTGTAGAGCTGACATAAATCAATAATAATAGTATATTAATTAATCCATGTTCTAGCAACTACCAGCTGTGTGACCTTGGGCAATTTAGTCAAATTTCGTAAACTTCAGTTTCCTCCTCTATAATGTGGCAATAACACCTGTACCAGGAAAACAATATATTTTAAAGTGGCTGGCACCGTGATGTCTGGCACTATTCAGTTCTCCATAAAGGATCATTGTCAGGAAGGCAGCAGTTACCACCTCAAGTTCAAACTGGGAAAGGGACAGAGAATGGAATCCACACGGACTAGGAGCAGTGTCGTGCGGACGGGCCAAAGAAATGGTTTCATGGGTCTACTAAAAGGGCCCTGGTTGCCTTTTACCCTGCTTAATACATGTGGACAAGGATCTAGGTGACTGCCACATCCCAAAGTGATGCAAGACTCTTTGAGGGCCTGACGTCCTCCTCCACAGCACAAGTTGAGCCTCCTTGGCAATCCCATAGCTTACTGTGTTTCTTCTACTCTGTTCTTAAAGGTATCTGTGTGGCTATCAGCACCACAGCGCCCCCCGGCACCCTTACTACCTGACATATGTAAGCAATCCAAGAATGTCCACTGAGTTAGCACTGGCGGGTAACAGTACTGATACAAGGCTGGGTGCTCTGAAAGAGTCTTGATTTCCAACAATTGGGGTCCATAACCCTCACTTTAATTCTCACATCTGTCCTTGCTTGTATTATTTCTTTTACTTTAAAATTTGGGGAATTATCTTGCTGCAACTACAAAGTAAACCAGCTTAAAGTCCACAACCTTAGACTGCATAAAATTTCTGAGGTCCACAAACCTAAGAGAAAGGTCAAACTGCCTTCTGTCCCCTCCCCACTCCAACCCCTGCTCCCCCAACAAAAGTTTCTACAAAATCTCACTGGTAGTACGTCGACCACTAAAAATGGCTCCTTTTTACATATAGTTTCATCCATTCTCCTACAGAAGTGGGGAAGAAAGCAAACGGTGTTTCATAATCATATATACATCCACCACAAGAAAACTTCGTTCCTCCTAGTGAAGCCGATCTCTGTGTTTGCAAAAACTCAATTTGCAGCCTGGGAAAGTGATATTTATTTGAAGGAGCTTATTGCCGAAAGTGAATCATAAATCTGCTGGCTGTTGAGACTTCAAGGCAGGAAGAACAAAGGCAATTATTAGTCTGAATGTTCCACTGACGATATGAAATCTTTGTCTTTCAAAGCATTTGTTTAAGTAAGAAAAAGTTTGCCCAGCCTGGAGAACGTTCTATTGTGGGATATGAAACTTCTGAAACCTCTGAAGCTTATTTATATATTTGCTAGGCTTCTCTCTGCCAACTTTCTCCTCTCCCAGAGCGTCCGTTAATGCTAAGAAAAGCCTCCAAAAAGCACACATTATAAGCAGAGAAAAATCTTAATGATGTAATATATTTGGCAAATCTGTTTTATCTACCAAGGAGATTTCCTTCCTCTCTTCATCATGCCTTTCTTTCCTTTGTTTGGTTTTTTTTTTTCCTTTTAATGTTCTTCTTGATTCATCTTAGGGAGTTTATTCTTCTCTCCTCTCAAAAATAAAAATAGAAACCCAAGCAATCTTTTGACTCTCATTCTCTTGCTGTCGTTTTCTATTTCTTCCTACCTATTCAATTTCTTTTTTCCTTTTGGGAAACCAGGGGGACTGAGGAGAACTTAGGAGCCCTGTGTTAATTTCCCTTCTCTTGCCCAACCAGAGGGGAAGCCTCCATCGCAAAACCCAGCTCCCAACTATGCACATGTGGGCAGCGCGCTTTGTAGATGGTCCTTGGCCAACGTGCATGCCAAGTTCGCCTCCCCCTGCCGCCCAGCATACTCCTTCCCTCAGCTGGTATGTGCTCACGATTTGCTAGGCCATCCCAATATAGACCTGAACAGTCCCACATCCGCTGTCAGCTGTAGAGAGCGAGAATTTTTCATCATCCAAAGCATTCTAAATCCAAAAGGTTTCAGAGCTACCTGGACAATTTCCTCCTGACACTAGTGAGGTCAAGTGCCACTTAAATGCATTTGCGTATCTTTGTACAGAATTGGATTCTCCTTCCTGTTGAAGCTATGCGACCCAAAGCACGCCTGTGACCCGAGATTCTCTTCACACCTTGCTAATCAGGGCATGGTGTCTGGGCCAGCAGCGTGGGCATCATCCAGGAGTTTGTTGGAAATGTAGCGTCTGGGGCCCTATCCCTCCAACCTACTGAATCAGAAAGTTCATTTTAACAAGATCTCCAGGTGGCTCATGAGCACGTCAGGGTTTAAAAAGCTCTGTTAACACCAAGTGAGTACGAGGCCCCTGGGGTTGGGGTTGGAGAAGGGGGGTGGGGGTGCTGCACCTGCTAAGCCTGCTGCTTCTCTGTGCCGTTCCCTCCGCTGGGTGGTTTGTAACTCTGGGGTGTCACCAGGCCCCCACCCATTTCCCCATTCCTCAGTGTGTTCACCTCTCCTTCTGCAGGTGACACTGGACTACCTGGGCTGTGGTCTCTGTAACTGCAGGTGACACTTGCGCATGGGCTGACCCTGCTCTCCCCTCCCTGCCCGCTCTGCCCTGTACCTGTGTGAGTTGTTGTCACGGAGACTGATGACTTGACATTTACAGTTCCTTCCCCAGAGAGGAGCACAAGACATTTCACAAAAACTGCATGTAATCCTCCTCAATCCCCTGCAGAAGGGACGGGGGGTGGGATGCATTTTATAATAATCCCATTTGATTCATCCCATCTATACGGTATTCTCTCCCCTTTCTCAGTGGATGGAAAACAGATAAGTAAAGATGCACTGCCCCAGGGGAGGTGTGTGTGTGTGTGTGTGTGTATGCATGCAATATTTGTGCATTTAGAAAAGGCATCTAGGTTTAAGCAACTTCTGAAACAACTTCAGATTTTTCATAGAATTCCTTCCAAGTCCATGGCGAGAGGCCCTTGTCTGGGCTTCCCACTGCCCGCACTGTAAACCCTGGCTATGCGCCCGAAGCCAGTAACCTCAAGCACCCGTATTCCCACAGGTGCAAGGATGGGAGACCAGGCACAATGAATGGATCCCTTGAGCTTTGTGCCAGCTTCACACTGAAGACACAAACTCAAACCACATCATTAGCCTTTCATCGGTACTCTCCACACCAAGGCAGTGTAACCACTTCTCCAAACATACCTGTGCATTTGAGGTCCTCGTTTTTTTCTGCATTTCTCATGCTCCCAAATGGCTGCCAGTACTACGCCATGAGTTTGGAATCATGAGTTCTTCCTTTCTTTTCTTTCGAGCAGACAAGAATGCAGCAGGGCAGCCACTGGCTGGTGCAGACAGTGAATTTCTCCCAGACATCAAGGGTTCCCAGTTTGTTGTGGTTTTATGCCTCTGAATAACCCAACATCGTCCTGAATAACCTGTCAGGCTCCTCAGCTTGACACTCAGCACCGGAGCCCAGTGAGGAGCACAGCGTCTGGAAGCTTCCAGATGGATTACATCTCCTGTCAGGTCACTGTTGGGCATCCTGCCTCCTCCCAGCGGCACTTGTAAGAGATGTCAGAATGTGTGCTTCCTGACAGGTGGCATCAGGCCTGGGGTTTTTTAAATACCTGCAAAAAAAAAAAAAGAAAGAAAGAAATGCCTTATCCTTCTACCTTAACATGGCCACAGACAGTTTCTCATTTGCCTCCTAAAAGTGTGCACATAAGAAAGATGGAAACAGGGGTGCCTGGGTGGCTCAGTCGATTAAGCATCTGCCATTGGCTCAGGTCATGATCTCAGGGTCCTAGGATCGAGTCCTTTTCTCTCTCTGCCTGCTGCTCCCCCTGGTTTTGCACTCTCTCTCTGACAAATAGATAAATAAAATATTTTAAAAAGAAAGAAGGAAGGAAGGAAGGAAGGAAGGAAGGAAGGAAGGAAGGAAGGAAGGGAGTAGGGGTTAGGGGGAAGGGCGGAAGAGGGGAAGGCAAGAAGGTAGCTACCGAATCACTGCGCCCCCCATGTGCTGTCTGTTGCATGAAGCATCAGGTACTCGTGAAGTCTCTGGTGTGGCCTCTGAAAAACACAGTGGGCGCCCCCCCCCCCCAAATCAGCACTGAGCTAGAGCACATTTGCAAACTCTGGGACCCCTGCTTCTCTCAGGAAGCTCCCACCTATCACCAGATTGAATTACGAGCCTTTTCTCCCTGGCACAGAATGAAACATGGCTTCTCAGAAAGGAAATTTTGTATCCAAGATTCCGTTTAGTTTAAACCCAGTAAATTCAGCTGAAACCACAGGTGTGTGCTCCCGGCAAGGAGGAATGCCATTGTTTTACCAGGCCCAGCAGGGAGCCGTCACTTAGACTCTGGCCTAGGATATGACTTTTCTGTGAGTCTCCAGGCTTTGGGGGAAAAAAATCCAATTTGAATATTTTAAGATCCTTAGAAGGATCTGGTTGGTAACAGGGAGTGACTTGCTACCCACAGATTAACTCAAATGGAAATTAAGGTCAGTCTAAATGACCCTTGTGCGTATTTCTGGACTAGGCCCAAAATGGAATGTTCTCTCACAGTGCATTTTCTAACACCGTTCTTTACTAAAGAACAAAATCTAAGAACATACCTCATTTTAGTCCTCAGTCCTAATTCCGCCCATATTTAGCTACCAAATTGGATGGCGTGCAATCTGCGATTGCTGCGGTTTCGATTCTGCCCATCAAATATTTGCTGTCCCTACCGAGGGCTTGGGAGCACTGTGGAGGATACCAAAGTGTGAAACTCAGTTTCCTACATGAGGGTGTACCCCACATAAAGCCAGGCTGGCCTCTTCGCACCTAGAAGTCAGCCCTAGCCTGGAGTCTCATTCAAAGAAATACAGTTAGAAACAACCAAGAAGCAATTTTTTATCTTTATGAAATCTATTAAAATTGTCCAGAGATCTCACTGTTAACACACAGCAAAACTGATGGAAACCAGCTCTTCCTGCAAGAATCTCATTCGTGTGTGTGCATTCTTATGCCTTGCTCCTGCCCCCAACGACCCTCTTTGCCCTTTCCAAGTTCTCAAAACCTCTCAAACTCAGCTCCCACAAAACATCTTCTCTGTCTCCCTTCCCACTGGGTGTATCTGTTAGTTTTCTCTTGTTGGTAGTTCTCTGATATTTCCAGTGTAAACCTGGTGGGCTTTTCCCAACTTCTCCGGTCTCCCCATCATCCAGGAGCAGTCAGTGCTTGGCCCAGGAGCCCACCTGGCAACACGTCGTTGTCCTGGGGGAGTCAGCAGAAGGTGCTGGCTGCTTGGCTGCTCCCCTCAGCAAGCTGAGGGCAGGGGGGATGCGATGAATATTTAAATGATAGTTTTTCCCTATTAGGAGGGAACGATTTAATAAATCCTAATTGAATACTCATTTGGGGGGGCAAAACACTGCCCAATATGAACTTTATTGATAACACAGACATGGCCCCTGGCCTCAAGGAGCTTACTGTCTACAAAGGAAGGCAATTCCCAATAAATGAGTCCTGCAGCCACTAGTGGGGTGGGACTCTAATCCAGATGTCCCTAATGATGTAAATTAAAGAAGTCACATCCCATTCCACATCCAGTGTTAAGTGAGAGACCTCTTCAAGATGTCTGCAAAGTCCCCGGGCAGAGGAAGACAAAGAGCGAGATGTATTTTCCTGCCTCTGCTGAATCCCCGTTCTGTGCTCTATGCCTTGAGGTCATTCCTTTATCTCCCTGATTCCCCACTGAAGCAACAAGAGAACAAAGCCTGTGAAGTGTAGCAAAACTTTTGCTGAAGTTTTCTAGGTCATTGTCAGAGAGTTATATTCCTGCATGATGCAGCAAATAACTTAAAAATTACATAGTAGTCAGCTCATCCTAAAAGTCCTTCTGGCCACCATGACACAGGATTTCTCGCTGGTCTCCCTACTCCAACTAGCACGCAGACATGGACCATCTTGCTGTTTCACATGTGTGAAACACACACACACACACACACACACACACACACACACACATTCTAAATTCCTCTTACTCTGTTATGCACAGAAATTCAGCTCTCTTCTCCCCTTACACCCAGACTCAGCTCCAGGCCCAGCCCTAGATAACCAAACCCTTCAGGTAGTCAGACAAGCAAAAGAACTAACTTCATGCTCAAAAGCAAAAAGAACAACAAATGTATACTTTCCTCCAATTGGATCTACCCTCTTACCAAGTAACCAAAAAAATTACACCAACACTGAATGATATACAAGTTGTCCCTTTCTGTATAATAAGGTTAGACCAAATATTCTCTAAGACCCACTAGAATATAAGTTCCAAAAGAGCAGGGATTGTGTCTCTTTCTCTACTATATCCAGGATCTAGCACAATTTGTCTCAACAAGTAAGGGTTTTTTAAATAATTTATTAAAGTCTCTTTCAGTGCTGACATTCTGTGAGTCTTTCATATTTGCAATTCTTTATTTTTATTTTTCATTTCATACTTTTCTCACATACAGAGAAAGACTAGAAGAAAAATCTTAGTCCAAAGAGTTAAAGCATTAAATTTGTTTTTATTACTGTATCAGGATTATTTCAGCAATGAATAACTGAAGAACCAGCTAAAAATGGCTTAAATGATAAAGAAATGTATTATTCAGCTGAATGCAAAGTTCAAAGATGATATTGTCCCAGGATTAACCAAGTCACCTGCTTGACAACATTATCAACATTCAGGTTCTTTCCATCTTTCTGGTCTTCCATTGTCGGTGAGGCCCTTCAGAACATCTTCTCAGAGCTGCAAAATGGTTGTAGTCGCACCGAACCTCATACACACGCACAACAAAGCCCTTCTCTGGGTCCTTCATTAGGAACAGAGATAACCTTCCCAAACGCCAGTCTGTGGACTTTGTCTCACATTTCACTGGCCAAAATCACATTTTACACTCAGTCCTAAGCCAGTCAATGGCAAGGGAGATGAATGAACCATGGCCGCCTGGGACTGATCAGGATTCAGCCCTTGGACTTGGGACGTCAGAGTCCCAGAAGATCCCAAAGTGCTTAAAGAAGATGGTCACTTTTTACTGGAATAACATTTGGGGTGGTAGCAAGGATAAAGGAAGGCATGTCTCTGGGTGGTCAACCAACAGCATATGCCATAATTACTACGATAAAAAAAAAGCCATTCCAAATATGATGAGAATTATTTCAGGGGTGGGGGGAGACTAATTCCAAATGAAAGAAATGTTTTTTCAGATTGCATCATTGATGAACCCAAAATGTCAATACTGATCTCTTTTTCTACAAACCTTTAATCATGTTTTATGTCCAAAGTAATTGGGAGTATTAGAGGAAAAAATTGTTAATGTCCCCCTTATGTTCATTATTTAGGATTCCTGTTTTAACCGAAAACTTTCTGAGGGATGTATTCCCATCCCCTAATGCCATGACACTGAAACAAACAAAACCACAGGCAATGGATTACACCAAACTCTAAGAAGCTGTTATTTGCTTCAAATGCCATATATCCCACCCTCTTAGAAGTATTCGTTATCTTGTGGAAGTTTCTCTCCTGGATACCAAAATAGAACACATTGGAGCTAGTTGTTAATTCTAGTGACCACAGCAAACAGACACTGAGGCTGTAAGTACAAAATCAGGCCATGTGGTGGAGACCCGGAGAGGAAGACAACATACCCTTCTGCGTCTCCGCTGTCCTTGAGAAGTCAAAGATTCTTCTGGATGCGGGTGACAAAAATCTGACCTAAGCAATCTTAAAAACAGGACTTTTACTGATTTATCAAGACATTCTCTGTGATTCTCCATAGAAAGGGAACTTCCTCTTAATTCAAATTTTTGTATCATCTTCTTTTAGGACTTTTTTTTTTTTTTTGAAAGAGCAAAAAGTTTAAAAGCTTCCTACTTGCCAAATAGCACAGCATGATAAATATTATAGCACCCACATTACCATCAGCAGAGTCCCAGTAGCTCACATCTGCTTGTGGAGTTCCCTCTACAATCAATCAGGTGTATTGAAAAGGTCTTTGTGATGCAGAAGGGAACAAAAGTCACCTGTGTTTTTCAGTTTACTCTAATTTGTACACAAGATATAATTTGCTACACCACAGGTCTCTTGCTCAAAGAGATTCAAAACAACAAAAGCAAAAATAATCACTACTATTCTGAGACTGAGATAAGTGGTAAAGAATCTAGCTGTGATCAGCTGGGAATTACATTAAATCTAAACCATACAAAGGAGCAAAGATTTTAGTGAAGGAAAATGCCTTAAAGTTTATCCACTGTAACCCCTTATTTCATAGATGATGAGGCCAGTGGCCTTGTAGTTAACGTGGCCAATTGGATACATAAGTTGATTTTCATTCCCTCTTCCCACCCAATTAGACTATTAGTAAAGGAACATGAAAGGTGTAAACCCTGTAGGCAAAGAGAACAGGAGTGGAGATACATAGTAGACAAGAAACCACAGTGAGATAGACGCGTGGTGGTCACCAGCTTAGCAGACAGAGAAATCCGGAAATTAAGTGCCTCCAGAGAGAAATCCAATGGTGAGAAAACCTGCTTGTGCCTCTAATCCCCCAAAAAGGACGGGAATTGGTGAAACCAGTTATATCTGGAGGGGTGAAGGATGGGAATGAAGATCCAGAAATTTGATTAGAAGTCACGATTAGGAGCTGGTACATTTCCAAAATCCCCTTCCCAACTCTACTCAGCCAGGAGACTGTTCATCCTCCACTTGGACAGAAAGTGGGAGGTTTCCGCTCTAGAAACACTGAACCAGACAAGCTGCACGCTAGGGCCATGGAAGGAGGGATGAGGCACAATAGGGAATTACACTGAATTAATAACAATGATAATGATAATCGTTAAAATAGGTAACTCATTGAACACTGGTTATGTTTCAAATACTTTAGGCACTGCATTTGTAATTAATCACTTAACCCTAACAAACTACCCCATAAAGTAGATACTGTTAGTGTCCTCATTTTACAAATGAGGAAACAAGTAAAACAAGTCACAAGTGACAGAGCAGAACTTTGAAACCAGCCAGTCCGACTTTAGTATCTAATTATTAACCACCATACAGGGGACGATCATACCCCAGTCATGGTTTCCAGAAAGCTGTGATTCAGATATACAGCTCCAACAATAAATTTTATGTTCATCATTATAGAAGTTGAAGAACCACAGAGAAAAGACCTACCAGTCCTGCTTGATCAATGTGACCAGTCAGCCCAACCCACCAAGCACACGGAGTTTTTACTCAACTTTTTAGAACCTTACAATTTAATATGAACAGATAGCCAAGGACACCATACACTTGAGGAAAGTCTGTAATGTGAAAAAGAGGAACCAAAATAAAGAAAAGAAAGGCAATTCAGAGAGAACAGAAACGACATGCAGAAGAAAAAATTTTAAAAAACTAGAATATACTCAAAGAAATAAGGAAAATAATCACATCCCAGAAATAAACGAAGGATGTTATTTAAAAAAAATATATATGTGTGTATCTATATGTATATAGATACACACATATATACACACACACATATATATATAAAGAGGGAAAATAAATCTGTACAACCAATATGTACATATATATATACACACACATATATATATATAAAGAGGGAAAATAAATCTGTACAATCAATCTAGTATTCTAATATTTTTTTAGTAAGAGTTCCACAAAGAACCCCACACATACACAGAGAGAGAGAGGAAGAGAAAAGAAAAAATTAGCAAAGAAATAATACAAGAAAATTTCCCAGAACTGAAAAAAATAAAACTTTGAAAAGGACCTATTGAGTATCCAGCACAATGAACAACAAGAAACAATTCCAAGGTATGTCATTTTAAATTTCAGAATATCAGGGATGAAGAAAAGATCAAAAGAAACTTCAGCCAGGAAAAAAAAATAACATGTCCAAAGAATTAAGAATCAGAACGACATTAGATTTCTCAAGAGGAACTCTAGAAGTTAGTAGACTGGGAAGAAATAGCTTCATAATTCATGAGTCTGAGGGAAAACGATTTCCAAACTAGCTTTTGCTATTTCTCCAGCCTCTCCTGCCCTGCCCTCCCCAACCCAATCAAACTTGCAACCAGCTTCAAATCTAGAAGAAATTAAGGAAATCCCCAGAGGTGCATGAATTGGCCTGAACTGGATTTTGTGGGGGTAGGCGTGCCAGCCAACACTGTAACCCCACCACTGTGCTGTCACCATTCCAAGGAATGCACTCTGGGCAACTTTTCTATGGGGATTTACATCATCTCTTGCAGACCTAGACTATTCCACCTTTATGATAGGTTTCCAAAATCTGATCTTTTGGAGCTAATACATTAATTTCCTTATTTTCTATTGCTGCCCTAACCAATGACCACAAACACAGTGATATATAACAACACAACTTTATTATCACACAGTTCTGTAAGTCAGAAGTCCAGGTAGACTACACTAGTTTCTCAGCTGTGGGTCTCACAAGGCTGAAGTCAAGGTGTAGGCCAACCTGAACACTTTAGAGTCTGGAAGAGAATCTGCTTCTGGACATGTTCACTTGGTTGGTAGAATTCAGTCCCTTGTGGACGTGGGGCTGAGGTCCCCACTTCCATGAAGACTGTCAACCAGAAACCTCTTTCAGCCCCTACAGGTCTCCCTTCGCTCTTCGCACATAGCCACCACACTCAGGGCCAGCCACAGCACATCAAGTCCTTCGTGCCCCTGGACTCTCACTGACTTCACCTTCTGCTGCATCTCTTCTGCTTCCAGCCAAAGAAAGTTCTCTGCTTTTAAGGGTTCACGTGATTAGATTGGGGCCATCCAGATAATCCAGATGATCTCCCTATTTTACGGTATGTAACCCTAATACATCTGCAGAACCCCTTTAACCACATTACAAAATGTGTTCACAGGTTTCAGGATTAGGGCATGGACATCTTGCAGGAACCATTCTGCCTACCACAGTTTCTAAAGGAAATACACTCAGTTTACTATGGCAATAGATGTATCTATTTAGTCCCTGGCCCCTCACATTGGCATAGGAACATTTGTACTTTCACATGTATGTGATAAGACCAGAAATTACTAATACAACAAAATTTGAGTGCCTACTATGTCAAAACACTGGTAGACCTTGGGAATTCAAGGGATTAAAACACAGAGCCCACTCTCACGGTTCTCACAATCCAGCAGAGGAGACAGAAAAGTAATCATAAAAACATATGGAAAATACAGTGCAAGATAAACCAAAGGATTTTGAAAAGCACAGCAGTGGGGGACCAACCCAGCCTTCCGGGATGAAGAAAGCTTTCTTGAAGGAAGTGACACTGAAATGAATTTTCAAAGATCACTAGGAGGGATGTTGGTTAAGTGTGTGCCTTTGGCTCAGGTCATGATCCTAGGGTCCTGGGAGAGCCTGCTTCTCCCTCTGCCTGCAGCTCCCCCTGCTTGTGCACTCCCTCTCTCTCTGTTTCTCTCTCTCTGACAAATAAATAAATAAAATCTTAAACACACACAAAGATCAGTAGGAGTTAGCCAGGAGGGCTCTGGGAATTGGGAAGATAGAGAGAGGGGAAAATCAGAAAAATATAAACATTCATACACATTTACATGCAAGTATTTTAGAATACAAAATGAACACCTGGAAAGCAAGAATTCTTCTCTTACAAACATTGTAGGATTTTCTGGACAAAGTTCCTAAAGAATGGTATGACTATTAAAGAAAACTATATCTCCTCTAATAAGTTGATAATGCATTATATTCATGCACCATTCTAATATTTCCTAAACACTTGCATATATGTCATTTTATATTTCATCAGCCCTGTGAAGTGAGAAAAGCAAATATTGTTATTCCCATTTCATGGAGATGAAATATAGAGTTTAGAGGAATTAGGGACTTTTCAGAGGTGACCCACCCATCTCCTGATGGGACTCCAGTCAAAAACCAAGACCATCCAGACCCAGTTAGAAAATCCAGTATTCATTTCACTACAGTGGGCCACATCTACTTTATAAGTTCTATTGAATTTATTTAGATCTTTGCTTCAGTTTTTAAATGCATGTGATATAATTATGGATTTATGAAATACCTGAAAAGCCGCCAATTGATTCTTACTTTTTGCCTTTGAGCTTACTGTACAAAAAGGGAGCAAAATTATACCCTCACTAAGACATTATTGCTTTGTTGATTTTCATGTTTCCCAAAATGAATAATTTTTGTTGTTCCACTACAGTCATTAAAAGAAACAGAAGATCTGATCCGCAGAAACATTGTGATGGTGGCAGGGAAACATCCTAGAGGACATGCGGGCTATTGATATTCTCTCCTCAAACCCGAAACTCTCTGGAGAGCCATGAGAAACACAGAATCACAACAAAGACTAGAAAACAAATTGATAGAATCAGAGACGGTTGCAGACACACAAATAGCTTTTCACGCTGTTGCCGTTTCAGTTTGGGTTATACTTTAGTCTTGCAAATTGATAGGGAAAAAAAAAATCTAGTTTTATTTCAGCGTGTTTAGCTTTTCAGTTAAAGACCAAAGAGTAGGTTTCTACACTCAAAATGGTTCCTTTTGGTTGCTTTATTAAAAAATCACAAAGCTCCTTCCCCCCCAAAAAAGGCCATTCGTTATATTGCGATGTTAGGAGCAAACTCAAAGGAGACTATGTGACTTTCTTTGTACAGAAGTTTTAATATTTTCATAAAGATCCTCTCTTCAGCTCCTCGAGCATTTGCCTTTCATTTTGTTTTATTGAATTAGGCTGCAAAGCACTGGAGCATGAAGCTCTTTGTCATCTCTAACCAGGCTTCCATTGATTCCACGCATCCATATGCCTCGTCTTGGTATATTAATCTATACATCTATTGCACTGAAAGAGAGAACTCTCCAATTTATTATGTAAAAGGATAAGCCACCTCCATAGGCCATTTGCATGCAGGTACGCTTAAAAAGTAGATTTGTTTCCTCAGACTTCGAGCTGGCTTCTTTAGTGGCATTAAACTGAGGGAAAAATGAAATTATATTGTGATTTTTACAGTGGATTGTACGACAACCGTGACAAAAGTGGGCCAATACCTCAGCTCTTATTTCTTTAAATATAAGCAAATTTGAATACAAAGAACTCTCGACCGGTATAAGCAAAACTCTGCACACACACACACACCCTCAAAAATGCAAATGACACTATTAATTCACCACCTGCTTCTCATTTGGGTCGGATTGCCCACAGCCCAAGCAGAGAATTTGCTGGAATGGTGAAGGGCTTTATGTGAGTGGCCAAAAAATTTTTCTCCTAAATATTATTCAAGTACTATTGAAAGAAATATATAAAATGGGCAATAACATAATCAAGAATTTCAGAGCCAGAAGACCTTAGCTATTGTTTATAACACATTGTCAGCTTAAGCTTTCTACGGTATTCTTGCATTTGAAGCAACATTAGTTACAGAAAGGTCTTAGGTATGTTTTTAAGCTTCTCTTTCACTTTACTCTATTCAGAGTCATCTTCTCTTCTAAAGATAGGTACCTGGTTTGTCCATCCCACAAATATTTATTGAGTGCCCCCTCCATACCAGGCACTATTCTGTGTGCTGGAGGTATGCTGATGAGCAAGTCAGATGAGATCCCTACTGTCATGGAAGAGGGACAGCAAACACGTGAATACATTAGAAAATTTCAAAGCAGGAAGGGCTATGAAGAAAATGCCATATGACAACGTGAAGTCACTGGCTGGTGGAGCAACATTAGAAGGGGGTAGTCACCAAAGACCTGAGCCGAGACCTGAAGGACAAGAATCAATCTAATGCAGTTGGGGATAGAGTACTCTAGGCAAGGCAACAGCACATTCAGAGGCCTCAGCTAGAAACGAGACCTGAGGCTGGTTCACTGCAGCTGGACAGGAAAGCAAACCATCCGCCATTCACTGAGCAGATGGATTGCTTGAAGGAATACAGAGGTAAAAACCTCCATTTCTATCCTCAAAGAGCTCAGTCTAGTGGCAAAGATAAGCAAACAATTTGAATATAATGCAGTAAGTACTATGATAGCAATATGCACATGGTGCTATGGGACCGGAAAGGAGAAATCGGGTAGGGTTGTGGCACCAGTCGTAAGTTAGGTGCCAGACAATGTGGCTTTTCATCCTGGATCAACCATTAATTAGCATGAACCTTGGCAGGTGAAATTTATTCATATATTCATGTACTCAATGAGCCAACAAATGTTGAATAAGCATCATATTCTGGGACTAGGTTTGTGTAGGGGATCTACATTAGTTAGGGTGCTTTTGGTTAAGAGGAACAGAAAGTCAACTCAAAAAGCTCAAAATGACTTAAACAAAAGAGATTTCTCATTTGCATAACTGAAAAGTCCAGGAGTTTGGCTTCAAGCATGGGCTAGTCCAAGTGCTCATATAGAAAATCTAAGTCTATCTCTTTCCTCTCTTTTTTCTCCCTCCCTCTCTCCCTCTCTCTCTCTCTCCCTCTCTGACCCCAGATCCCAACTCTACTTTTTGTTTATTGTCTTCAGTCTATGGAAGGAAGCTTCATGTGGCTTATATCCTCCCAACTTCAAGTCCAGAAAAAAAGAAAAAAGTGTCTCCCTCCTCAGCAGTTCCAACAAATGTCCTAAAATTGAAGAGACAGCTTTAGTCACACTTTTATTCCTAGAATAATCACTTGGACCTGGGGAACTATTGTTTCAGCTGCCCACGCCTGAGTCACATCCTATCCTGGGAGGTCAGGGATCCAGTCAACATACCTGAACCAAGTGGACTGAGTTGGAGAAATGGAGGAATCTCCAGGATATAGATTACAATACCAGAAAACAGGGTGAACGAAAGCTGGGCAGGCAAAACCCACAAATGTCTACTACAGGACCCAAGGCTAAACGGACATTGTCCAGGATCAAAGAACTCACAACCTTGTGGAAGAAATGAACTACTCCTCAAATCATGATATAATGTGATACCCACCCTACTAGCTGTCCATATCTAAGCCTCGGTGGTGTCTCTAACTCTTGCCAATGTTGGGCATGTGAACTGTTTTCCTTTTGTGCTTCCCTCCCTGCAGAACACATTTCTCAGATTCTTTTCAACCTGTGCATTGGGACTCCCAATACCTTCTCCCAAATTCTGTTCCCCCTTTCCCTAGCTTTCCCTCAGTTTTTCTATAGGTCCTTTTAATCTAGCATTGAAGAATATATTGGTTAAAATCAATAATTTTACTTTCTTGAATTTTCAAAAAGAGAAGTTTAAACAGCAGCCATGTCATCCTGTCCCACAGCCAAAAACTGAATAATACCTTTTGATGTTTCCCCTTTACCCACAGCATGTATACATAAGGGATTTCTTCCCCCACCATACCTAGCTACTGTTTCTCAACCTAAGAAGTACAAAACCGCGGGCCTCCAATTATAGATAACCTTGCTTACATTTTGCACATAATTAAAATGTTCCTGCCCTTTGCAATTGCATTCCGTCTCTCAGCTTGATTTCTTTAATTGGTCCCACATCTTAAAGGGGCTCTGTTCAACATTTGGTATTTGATAGATCCCATGGGTCTTTGTTGCTGACAATGATGCTGCCATCTCTATGACTGGTTTATAGTCAGATACATATGTGTCCCTAATTGCTTTTATTTTTAATGGAAATTTGATCAGGAAAGTTCTCAGATTTTCTAACACATTCATCACAAAGTAACTCCCTGTCCCAGGATTATACTCAAAACCGTAAGTCATTTTAAGATAGCCTGGCTGGAGTATGAGTTTTGTCCATCCCCATTTTTGTTGAATATAAAAATCAATAATGCCACCATTCTGCACATTTATCTAATGTAATAATCAATACTAATACCTTTCCTGATATTTACTTAATATAATAATCAATAACAATACTGTTTGTTTATTTGATGTCATTGATCAAGGAAGAAGACCAAATCTATGTGTTTTATCCATCCTGTGTACATTCAGACTGGACCGCCCACTGCTAACACCTCCCTTCTTACTTCCCACTCTCTAGACCTGAGCAGAGAGAGTATCCTTCCTCTCCTTGCTGCGGAAGGTGATGGTTAGTAAACCACCATTTTGTGTTTGTGTGTATGTGTGAGGCAGCCAGGAATTGATCCTCTCTCTACATTATTCTAGGTACTATGAAGGAAACAAAGAAATATAATATGATTTACCTCACATTTGTTAGGGTAATACTAGCTGCTGCAACAGGTAAGTCCCAAAATCCAAGTGGACAGGATAACTTAGTAAGTTACATGGTAAGTTGGTTGCTTACCATCTAACAGTATAATGTGGTTCTTTCTGGTTGGTGGAATACTTCCAATATAATACTTCAGAGACCTGGCCTTCTTCATATTACAGGTCCATTCTCTCTTAGAATCTCACAATCGTCCTCATTCAGCCAGCAGAAGGGGAAAAAGCATGCAAGACCATGTGTAGGATGTTTTAATAAGTCAGACTTAATGTAGCATTCATCACTTCTGCCTATATTCCTTTGGCTAGAACTCAGTCCACATCTAACTGCAAGGCAAGGCAAGCTGAGAACGTGGTCTAACTATACGCCCAAGAGGAAGGGAATGGATTTGGTAAATGGTTAGCCAGTCTCTGCCACCATCAGCAACCTTGAGTTGCTTTTAATTCAAAGAGGAAGACAAGAGGAAACAAATGAAGTATATGATGAAAAAGGAGAGATGATGAAAAGGGAGACTCATTAGAGACTGGATTAGTCGATGAAGGGTTTCCAAGGAGAGACTTTAAAAATAAGTAGAATTTTGAGATAAATAGGCAGAGCCATTCCAAGAAATAAAACATTACATTACATGCAAAAGAAGAGGTTAAGAGATAGGAATGCATTGAGCAGAGGACTATGAGGGGCGCATTCAGACAGTTTCAGAGTCTATGCCAGGAAGCAGAAAACAACATACCTGGCTAAGGAGACTAGAATAAAACTCCCTTAACTAGGGCCACGATTCTGCCACCTTGAACACATGTTTGCATTGCATTAGGATTCCTCTGGTCCAGCCTCAGGGCCCAGTGTGTTTATCACCTTTTTCTAAGTAATCTCTAAATCTCAGCTGACATTTCCAGTGTGAGTGGAAAATGCTGACCTTAGCTAGAGGGTGTCCCTCACTAATTTTGAATTTCTCAAAGAACAAAGAAAAAACAAATAGCAAATTCTAGGAGACTATGATTAACCTAAGTAACCATCTCACTTGCTGATTAAACTATAAGTCTTTGTAATACTATAAAACTAAGAAGTCATTGAGAATCAGGTACTCCAGTGGAGGACACATAGGAGTAGATAATTAAATATCTTGAACATGGGCATGAAGTTATGGCAAAATTAAAGTAGAAATTAAAAGCCACTAGTTCTCTGTTTGGTTTAGCCCCTAAATACCCACAGAATTAGGGGGACCACCACTCTAATCATATCCTCCCTACAAATTAGGAAGTTCCTAAAGGTTAATTCACACATGGTCCCAATAGAAGTCTGTATGGGTGTGTGTTCCTAAACCTTTTAGGGAGAACTCTCTGATTGCCGTGGGAATATACCTCTGCCCCCATCTGCTCCAATATTCCAATTTGCTCCAACACTCATCTTATTAAATCAAAAACCACATCTTCAACTCCAACATGTTTTGTACTCCATGGTATAGTACACACTTCAGGACTGTCCTGTCTGCTTGTAGAAATTACAGGGCAGTGGTTATTTACCTTTAAGGGATTTTTAATAATTTTAAAAATCCAAAGGAAGCTATGGCTCCTGCCCTCCTCCCCAGAAAAATTCACATAAGCATAGAGGGATTTCAGTTATATGTGAGGGAGGCATTCCTAAGAACCTCTTATAATTTAAAATCCCTATTTTTCACCAACAATTTCCCATAGGAATGCCATAGACTCCAATGGGGCAGCACAGCACACTGGTAAAGACTATCTCTTCCTATACCAACTCAAACTTCCCCATCTTACAGATGAGGAAAATGATGTATAGAGACATTAGGCAACCTGTTATCATCACTCATCTCTAGGAAGTGACAGGGCAGGCCTAGAAGCTAAGCTATCTACCTCCAATGACCTTGAACATATATGTAACCACAATGACATACTGTCTCCACTCCCCAACCCTGTTCTAATAATATATCCCTTTTATTGAAGGAAAGAAAGAAAAATTTTTATCGATCTTCCTGCCACTAGCCCTTGAGAGTATTGAGTACTGAGTATTACATATTGCTAGTACTCAAACTCTCATCCACGCACTTTGATCAGGTTAGCAGTGGAGTTTACCTTCACATACCCTTAAGAAGAATTCCTTACTTTCAGAAACTTAGGCAGATGTGGCACCAAATGCGGTGCCTTCCCTTTCCTAAACTCAAGCAAGCCTCGTTGGTTTCTTCTAATGCTCATTCATAAACCATCAATATGGAGGTCCCATATTTCTTTATTTTAAGCTTACTGACTTGCAGGCCATACATCAAGACAAAGTCCTCCTGGACCTAGTACTGTTGGACACTCTCCAGACACTGCCACAGGAATAGCAGCATTCTCCTCTTAATTTGTTACAGTTCTGGACTCCCTAAGGTTTGCAGTTAGACATACCACTGGTCAGGGAAAGACTATAAACAGAGCTCTTTCAGTTCAAGTTGATAAAAATCTTCTTTAGGTTTCAATTTAAATGTCTTCCTCTTGGTTGTACATGAGGCTATAGCTCAGGGTCATATCAAACTAAATTAGGAGATAAATATTTTGATTGATTTGCTTATTTTCTGCAGTCTTAAGCAATCTGACACCTCACACTTGATTAGGTCAACTGTGTTGTAATTCACAATAAACCTAAACATCATTTAACACTTTTAAATTTTAATCCAGATGCATAGGTTTTAAAAGATATGTTTATCAAGAGTTCTCTACCATCACCTCTCCGGGGCCTGATAAGTGTCTTTATATTATTCCCAACTGGATATCTAGCTGCAACGACAAGGGGAGGCTTAAGATGATTTTCGCCCCACCATTATCTCTGTCAGCACTTCTCAATCTACTCCAAATAAACACATATTATAAGTAAAACCACCATTCTTACGTTTAGTACAATGTAGAGGCCATAGCAGATATCCATCAGCCTACCCCCAAGCTATTCCAAATAAACACGCAAATCTAGTAAAAGCATTGTGTTTGCTATGTAAATTGCAAATGCAACTTTAATATAGTTTCCTTAATAGGCTCTACCACCTTTCAAATAGAAATTTTGAAGCTCCTGTTGGCACCAAACACTTTCCTTTTTAATTGCTAATCTTGGCTTTTTTTAAGTTTTTATTTAAATTCCGGTTAGTTAACATACAGTGTTATATCAGTTTCAGGTGTAGAATATAATGATTCAACACTTCCTTATAACACCCAGTGCTCATCACAACTGCACTCCTTAATCCCCATCACCTATTTAACCCATCTCCCCACCCACCTCCTGGTAACCATTAGTTTGCTCTCTGTAATTAAGAGTCTATTTCTTGGTTTGCCTTTCTTTTTTTCCCCTTTGCTCATTTGTTTTGTTTTAAAATTCCAGTTATGAGTGAAATCATAAGATATTTGTCTTTTACTGACTGACTTATATTGCTTAGCATAATACTTTCTAGCTCCATCCATGTCATTGTAAATGGCTTTTTTATTTTTCACAACTGAATAATATTCCACTGTGTATATATACTACAACTTCTTTATCCATTCATCAGTTGATGGACACCTGGGCTGTTTCCATAATGTGGCTATTGTAGATAATGTTGCTATAAACATAAGGGCACATGTACCCCTCTGAATTAGTATTTTTGTATTCTTTGGGTAAATACCAAGCTGTGCAATTGATGGATCATAGGGTGGTTCTTAACTTTTTGAGGAACCTCCACACTGTTTTCCAAAGTGGCTGTTCCAGTCTGCATTCCCACCAACAGTGCACAAGGGTTCTCCTTTTTCCATATCCTCGCCAATACCTATTATTTCTTGGGCACCAAACACTCTTAATAGCAACTCTATGGCTTAATTCCACATTTTTTGACCTAAAAGTATTAGGTGTCAGTCCTGAATTTAGACATCATTTAAGTGATACAAAAATTTGTGGCCAAAAAACACATATAAACTAGTCCAGAACCACTGAAAAACAGAGCCATAGCAAAGACTTGGGTGAAAGTACCCCACAGAGGTGTCTCCTCAACTCAGAGTACAAATAAGTCTCCCTTAGGAGACAAATTTAACTGAAGATGGGCTCATAATACAAAACTGTAAAACACATAGAAACCCATAGCCCTGAGAGAGAAAGCAAACCCAATAAATGGGGAGATTTACAGCTGGCAAGAATTGAGATAATAGAGCAATCAAAAGTGAGATCTTTGGGGGCTCCTGGGTGGCCCAGTGGTTAAGCATCTGCCTTCGGCTCAGGGCGTGATCCTGGCGTTCTGGGATCGAGCCCCGCATCAGGCTCCTCCGCTATGAGCCTGCTTCTTCCTCTCCCACTCCCCCTGCTTGTGTTCCCTCTCTCGCTGGCTGTCTCTATCTCTGTCAAATAAATAAATAAAATCTTAAAAAAAAAAAATTCAAAAGTGAGATCTTTAGGGGTACCTGGGCGGCTCAGTCAGTTGGATGTCTGCCTTCAGCTCAGGTCATGATCCCGGGGTCCTGGGATTGAGCCCCATGTCGGGCTCCCTGTGGAAGCCTGCTTCTCCCTTTCCCTCTGCTGGTCCCCCTGCTGTGCACTCTCCCTCTCTCTCTCTCTCTCTCTCTCACGCACGTGCACTCTCTCAAATAAATAAATAAAATCTTTTTTAAAAGTGAGATTTTAAAAATAAATGTTAGTAATGTTTTACAAGGTAAAAGAAAGAAAAGTATTAATAAGACCAAGATGCTATGAAAAAAGAACAGATAGACTTAAGAAAGAAAAAAAAATTCTAGAAATAAAAACCATACTCATTGAAATAATCAGTTGATGCCTTAAGCAGTAGTCCTAACTGACAAAGAAATTAATGAGCTGGAAGGTAAAAAACTTAAGCAATCACCCAGAGTATGAAAAAAAAACAGAATAGTTATAAAATACAAAGAACAAAATGAGAAGCTTTAGTACATATATAATAGGGGTTTTAGGAAGAGGAAAAAGTTAATTGAAAAGAAGCAATATTCAAAGAGATAATGGTAAAGATGTTTCTGGAAATGAATAAAAACATGAGTTATGAGACTTTATTTTTTTAAAGATTTTATTTATTTATTTGACAAACAGAGAGAGAAAGAGAGCACACAAGTCGGGGGGAGGGGCAGAGGGAGAGGGAGAAGCAGGCTCCACTGACCCACCCCAACTTATCAGATTTTAAAGGACATAGTGAGTTCTTAGCATGACATTTTTTAAAATTATACATCATAGTGAAACTTTCAAAAAATCAAAAACAGAGACGATGTTTAAAGCTACCTGGGAAGAAGGACTATTTGCAAATCAGCAATCAGACCGACAGTAGGGTTATCAGCAGCAGAAACAGATTACAGAGACGAAGGAAAAACATATTCAATATTCTGAATAAAATAACTGTCAACCTAGAATTCTCTACCCAGTGAAACTAACATACAAAAGAATGAAAGTAAAATGAAGACATTTTTAGACATAAAAAGAATAAAGGATTTTGCTACTCATAGACCTTCCCTCTCTACTAAAAGACCCACTAAAAGCTGAACTTGAGCAAAACAGCAAAAGAGAAAAAATGGAGTGGAATGCAAGAAACAATGGTGAAAAAGAAAAGAATTTTGTTCTCATTTGCAAATCTAATTATAGACTTCGTAAAATAATAATCATAAGTGTTGTCTAAAAACACAGTAGGGCTAAAATATGAGAATGATAACATGAAAAATGGGGTGAGTTCAAAGAAAAATTCAAACATTCAGATTCTTACTTTTTTTTCAGGAAAATGATAGAGGGGAAATAAACCAACTAGCTTAAAGGAGAAAAGATTATGCCATAGTTGTGTTTGGGTTATGAGTGGAAGAAAGGTAGTTAAAATTTTTTTTTCCTAAAGCTTCTGACAATAAGATTATATTCTTCTCACGTGATTAATATAAACTGCTTTAAAGGTACTTTTTAAATATTTTCTTCCTCCCATTAGAAGATATTAGTATTTTTCTAGAAATTGAAAGACAATGGCTTTGGTCCAGAACTGAAGAAAGATAATGTTTTCTCTTTACCTATTTGTGAGCCAGTTCACATGGAATTAATTGTACTATTTAGTCTCCAAGATTAATATTTGTTTCTGAGAGTGACCCAAACTCTGAAATCCTCCATCAATGTAGATATATTAGCTCAGTAATTCATATACTTTGCAAATCAAAAATAAAAATATATTTGCCCTAAGAATTGAAAATCCTAAATGCCCTCAAAAGTAGCATCTCTGATAGTTACCTAAAAAATTTTCTCAAATACCCTTTTACATTTCCTGCATGGGAGGAGGTGAGGGATCCTTAAATAATAAGTATTAATTATAATTTATGAATTAATAATTGTCAGGATCAGTGCTGCCCTATTCCCAAGGAATTATGAGAAATATTAGTTGACCTTGGAAGGTCAACTGCAGATTCTACTCCCACCTGAAGGGAAAAAAAATGTGCATCTGATGTTCTGGGAATTTACTGCACTAACTAACCACTGTTGCCTCAAAGAATCATTTTTACTCAAACACAAGTGGCTAAAAACAATTTTGCTTTTTTTTTTTTGGTTCTTTTGAGAGGCAAAATTGCAACTCACAAAGACAGCTATTAAGGTCTGAATAGAAAATGTTTAGATTAAATATCATCCTCACACTCAAGAATCATTGTAATTGGTCCATTAAACAGCAGCATTGCAGTGTGGTCTATATTTTTATTTGCTTCATTACTTAAAACTAAATAGCAGTTATTAGCTATAGTTTCTACAGTTTACGTTGTTGATGTTGAAATTTAGCTTCATATCAACTCATTGACAACGTCTTCTAATTGTTTAATATTGATTAAGTGATGGATCATGGTTTGGCTGAATTCTCTGTTTTTATGTCAAGTTTTTAAAAAAGAAATTTGGAATGAATCCAATGAAAAAGATGTTTGTATTAGTCAAAATATAATGGATTATGAGCAATAACAATTCCAAAATCTCAAGAAAACAAAGGTTTGTTTTTCTCTTGTGCTACACACCCATTGTTGGTTGGCCATGGATCTGCTCCCACATCAACTTCTCTCCAGGACCTAGAATGACAGAAAAACCTCTATCTGGACAGCACAGATCTCTACAGCAGGGAGAAAAAAAAGATATAGTAAACCATGAGATGGCTCTATCAGCTTCTGTTGGAAGTGCCACACATCACCTACACTCTTATTTTATTGGCCAAAGCATATCACATGACCAAGCCTGCCTCAACAGGCAAAAAAATGTATAATCCTGCCACAGGAAGAGACACCACAAGGAGGGGCACCAAAATATATGGTACACAGTCATATGATACACCACAATGACCATGCCAATATTTCTCATAAAAATGAGGAGAGAGTCACTTCAATAAACTATTTGTTTTCCAAGGCAATATTGGTCTTACCTCTTCGCTGAAGAGAAAAAGTGACTCTCACTTTAAAAAAAAAAAAAATCCAGATAAGTTATTCATTGACTGAAACAACTAGACAGTATGACAAAGAATGAAAAAGTTATTGTCACATGAAAAACAAATTTGGGTTCAAGTTTACAAAAATTAATTTTTGTATTTTCAACAAGGAATGAGAGGAATAGAATGTCCACTGTAACAGAGAACTGTATTTATTTATTCTTGTAACAGAGAACTTTAAAGGACATGATCATTTATGAAAAGAAATTTTCCAGAGAAGTCTCCTAAGAGCATTTCAGTGAAAGAAGCTTGCATTTCAACTACATTTTGCATATGGGATGGAGAATATGCTTAAGAGGCAGATGCTAAAAAAAGTGAAATTTAAACTGATTTTGACAATTTAACACTGCCAAAATCAATTGCCACCTCAGGTGCCCTTATGATTTGTACTTCAAAAATCTTGAGAGGTTTTAGAAAGCTGAGAGTATTCATTTTAAGTCTTACAAATGTTTTAGCATTGTGGACAATGTTTTTTAAAAACCCAAATTGTACAACAAATGGTCAGTATTTGAGACATTGTTTTTATTTTTATTCAGGGACATAAATTTCATCACAGCAGTTTCTCTCTTTTTTTCTTTTAGGAGAGGGAGGGGTAAAGAGAGAGAGAGAGAGAGAGAGTCCTAAGCAGGCTCCATGCATAGCACGGAGTCTGATGCGGGGGCTCGATCTCACGACCCTGAGATCATGACCTGAGCCGAAATGAGTCTGATGCTTAACCAACTGAGCCACCCAGGCGCCCCACAGCAGTTTCTTGATGTGATTATTAGAGCAAGGTCACAAATTAGAAGCTACATGTAGCCATATCCCTGGTTTGTTCAAATGTCAGTAATGCTTTGCCACAAGTAGCTTTGTAAATTTGGTGACCGCTGAGACCCCGTCTCTTTTATGAATTTATGTCAAACCCAAAATTAAATTAACATGAGCCTAAGAGGGCTTCTTAAGGTGCAGGTTCAAAAGAATACGGAGAAACTTTTAGCACTGTAATCACAATAAAGATCAGGAATTAAAATAAGTTCAAATGTGTAGCTCACCCTGAAGCCCATTCTGCTAATAAGCAATCATGTTCATTCGTCTAAGAAACTTCACATTGGCCACATCAGCTTTTCCCAGGGTACATCCTGTAAATTGGTAGTTCTGTAGGATTCAGTTGATAGTTACGTGATACATAGATTCTGTAATCAAATAAGTGTGGGAAACACTGAGTTAAACAAAATAAAATAAGCTTACTTATTGAAAAGTACTCAACGCTATTAAAAGAAGAATGTACGTCAAGAATCTCCAAGAGAGGACGATAGCCTGTAGCACTTGCCAAACTTATTTTACACTGAATATTTTTTTTTCTTTGAGGACAAGTGGGACTGATGTTCTATGGAATACACTACAAAGAAGTTTTCAATTAGACTCTTCCAGATGCTTGCATTAGATTATTATGGTAAATATTACCTAGAGTTAGTGCTTTGGTCATGACATCTGTTCAAAACTATGAAATTACTCCCTTTAGACCAAAAAATGACTAATTAATCAGTAATGACCATTACACAGCTGATTCAACCATGACACCACAGATTTCCTCTTTCTCTATCATCTTTAAGACCAAATTTAAGGAGCTATTTGACAATGTGATCCACCGCTTCATTGTCAGGAATCTATGAACAGAGGGAAAAGAGAGAAGGCCAGATGGGTCCGCGGATGTTTTCATTATCTGTATCATGCTTTACCAATCTGTAATACAGGCCCAGCCAAAGCCGACCCAATCTCAGAAGTCCTTCCAATGACACTGAAAATATATATATGAAAGACAAGAAGTAGTGGTTTTCCCAGAAAACCAATCTGGCTAGAATGGGATTGCTCACATTTTGTACGAAGAATTTCCCCTCAAAGGTCAAAGGAGTCAACAGGATTGAGATGCTGATAGTAAAGAACGTAAGAGCTGAGCGTCAGCAGTTCTCTTAGCCCATTTGGAGAGAAGGAACTGACGTCAGTTGACTTGTCTTCTTTACCGGTGGAAGGTATGGCATAAAAGGCAAAGTGATGACACAATGTCTCTAGTTCATGACATTTTGGAATCACGACAGGCTGTTGGCCACCAAACCAAAATACCTTCTCAGTGAGGTCTACCCTGACCACCCTATTAATACTGCAACCTGCCCCCCACCTTGCCCTGGGAATTCCCACCTACCTTAGCCTACATTTTTCTATAACTCTTGTCACAATGTAATGAATTATATAATTTGCATATTTATGATGCTTAATGATTATTGTCTGTTTCCCCCACTAATTTAAGCCATACATTGGTTGCACAAATTCTTGTTAAATTAATGAAATGAATTAGTAAAAATTTAAAGAAAAATAAATGCTCAGAACTTTGGTCCCAGGAAAGTTTCCCTTATACGACTTCTGAAGATGTCCATCCCAATAGCGCCTGTCTCGGCCTACCTATTCTACCATGAGGGGAAAAAAAAAATGGGGATGATGCTGACTTCCACCCCAAGTCCACCTGCCAGGGCTGAGGCCACTGTCTGCTACTACCCCCACCTTCCTGTTACTCACCCTCTTTAATCAAAAAGGATTATAATGACGAAAAGGGCAGCAGAAGTCCCTCTTCTGACACTATTCTCTAATCACCTATAAAGCAGAACAGTGTAGAAGCCTCCTCACTGGACTCCCTGCCTCTCTACCTCTATCCAGGCTGTTCGCAACATAACAGCCAGAGTGGTCCTTTGCAATATGTCAGTCACATCACTTGTCAACATAAACGGCCCTCTAGTTCCCTCAACCTAAAAACCAAAGTCTTTGCTATGGTCTGTAAGACCTTATATGATCTGGACTTCCATTCCTTCTCAGACCTCATTTCCAGTTACTATCCTCCACACACACATACTCCACTCCAATCTCGTAACTATTTCTCAGACATGCCAATCATGCTCCACCCCAGAGCCTTTGCACCAGCTCTTCCTTTGGCCATGAATGTTCTCCTCTCAGCAGATATCCCCAAGGCTGACACCATCACCTCCTTCAAGTTTCAGTTCAAGGGCCACTTCTCAGAGAGGCTTTTCCCGACGACCATACCGAATACCGCCATCTTGTCCTCCACTTGCCCCTACTGCGTGTCTGCTCCATCACCTTCTTACTTATCATACATACCCCACTTACATCATTTACTTACTTATCATGTTTATCGTTTCAATTCCCCCACTAGAATCTTAAAAAGAAAAGAAAAAAATCTTCAGAAGGGCAGAAACCTTTTGCAATTTTTCTTCACTTTTTTCATCCCCTAGGCCTGGAATAATACTAGCACATAGTGAGTGCCCAACAAATATCTGCTGAGTGAATAAAGCAGGGTTATAATAATGCATTTTTTTATTACACAGACTATTTAAATCCTAGCTCTATCGTTTATTAGCACCTGTGTAAGCTTTAGTGAGTTTCAGAAGCTCTCTGGACCCTAATCTCCTCATCTGTGAAATGAGGTTAGCAATACCTAAATCACAGAGTATGATGCCTTGTATATCCAATAAATGAAGGCCAGTACTACACAGTGTGGAGACTTCTGGAAGCAGAATATTGGGAGCAAATAACCAGGGGTACGCTTTGCGGAAGGAGGTTGATATGCTGGGAGGTAGGAAATGGAGAAACGATGTACTCAGCTCTCACACATCTCTGAGTATATACATGTAAAACCAACATATATTAAGGATAAAAATGGACCTAATTTGACCAAAGCAATCCACTATATAGTGGATTTGATGACTAATGCAGATAAACAATAAAGGTGGATGACCAGTTTGATGGTTTT
Source organism: Ursus arctos (assembly GCF_023065955.2). Taxonomy (NCBI): domain Eukaryota; kingdom Metazoa; phylum Chordata; class Mammalia; order Carnivora; family Ursidae; genus Ursus; species Ursus arctos. The sequence continues at coordinate 16,175,121 of NW_026622886.1, read as the reverse complement.
AAAAAGGTGCCAGAGTTGCTCTAGAGACTTCATAAAATATTGTTAGTATGCACTCTAAAGTATTTTTCTTTTTAATACTCCAGAATCAATTCTTCTGTAGTACCTCAAGGTTATTCAGGTTGTCTCCATTTCATGCATTCTGGATGTCATTACTGACTTTACACTTCCATCCTTCCCTGTATCTGTTAGTTAGACTGGCCTTGGCAACAAGGGAAGACCATATGGTGCCCATCCATATGGATGGGCTGGCTGGGTTTTAGAATATTCCCCATTGATGTTCCTGCTGTGTGAACAGAATAACTTCTATTTAAGAGTAGAAGATGTGGGATTCCAGCTTTGCATATTGTATCAGTTAGAAAATGCATTCAACTGGGAGTAGCTGAGACCTGAAAAACAAGGCTTAAACAAATCAGATGTGGTATGGCGGCTCTGCAGTCTCATCATGGACCTTCTGTCCCTCTTTTCTGCCATCTTTGGCTGTGGCTTCCTTCTTTAAGGCAGCCTCACATTCACAAAGTGGCTACTGAACCTCCAGCCAGCATTTCCTCATTCCAGGTAAGGGAAAAAAAGACAAGGAACAAAGAGAGCATACCAGGTGAGGCATTGCTCTTTTTTTCACATAACTTTACCAGAAGACCCACCTAATAACCTCTCCTTATATCTACTGGTTAAAATTTAGTCATATATCCTTCCCATCTTCTGGGAAGTCTGTGAAATCTAGCCTATTTTAGCTAAGCATGATGCTTCTCTGATAAAATCAGAGTTCCGTATGTTAAAAAAAAAAAAAAAAAGGAGGGGATATTGGGTAGGTATCTAGCAGTCTCTTGTCCAGCTTATCTAGCTTGCTAATTACATTAGCACCAACCTAGAAATTGTAATCTTTCCCTTAGTTCTCCAAAGCGTGGTTTATAGAGATTATCTTCTTAAAAAGACAACCCTTCTACTGGTATCTACCCCACCCTACCAGGACTCCAGTTTGGCTTTTGCAGACCAGGTCTCCACTTGGCTGACCACAGAGGTGATTCCAGTTATTTCTCCCGGGGCTCGGTAGGAGGAAATACTTCGCAGAACGCCATCATTAGGATCATCATTGCTGCTGCGATGCCCCAGGATCAGAAAGAAGCCCCCTTGTGTGACCAAGAACACTGACTGCCTCTTAACCTCTGCATAATACATACTATAGAATTGATATTTGGGGAGCCTTTTTTTGTTTGTCACTTAGAAAATTCTCCAAGAATCCTTTAAGCATTCATTAGCTCTTTCAGGTCACCAGGGAGGAATTTTGGTACATTTCACCCTAGCCAACAACTTCCGTGGGTACCATTCCAAGGACTAATTTACTAAATGGTCCCTCGGTTGCTTGAAAGAGTTACACAGCTTCAGAAAGTGCCTGACTTACTCCCATGCAGTGGCCCATCCACGGAGAACATCTGACTGCAAAAAAAATGACAGAATTCCTGTTGTTGCTAATTATTTTCTAATACTACTTGAGGAATAGGGAAATATGAAAGTCAGCAATTGTTCTAAAAACCAAGTGTGTAGCCACGTGGGACAGAGCTGTGAAAGAAAAAAAAAAAACGGAATCATACACATACCCCATATCTTTCCCTCTCTTCCGAGTCCAGTGCTTTCCTTTTGTTCTCTAAATAACATAGAACTCGCATCCACCATGAAAAAGATAAGCCTTCAATTCTTGGTCTGATTTTTTTTTCCTCCTTCATGGAAATGGCTCCATGGAGCTTTCAACTTGTCAGATATAATCTGTTCTAGCCACACAGTCTTGAGGGGACGACAGCCACAGAATCTGTGGTGTCAGATGGAAATTGCACGGAGCGCAAACGCAAAGGCATCACAGAGGTGACGAACACGAAGTTCTCCCTCCCTGAGAAGGAATGAACAAGACACCGGGCCTGGAAGGAGCAGTTGCAACAAATGACACGGGCCTCTGTGGACAGAGTGTGGCCCAGAGCCTCAGCCAGCCATGTGGACAATTCCCTAAGGCTGCATGTCCTCACGTCTCTCTTGTCACTCCCACTGAGGCATGTCGGAAAGAAGGCCAAAGTGTCCTTCCTCGGGGTGCGCTGATTCAGACAGACAGCTAAGCTGAGACGGCTTTGGTGAACACACTCCATGGGATGAAATGAGTTCCCCTGTGGTCTGCTGCCCTGTTGCCATTAAACTGAAACCAGAGAAGCTCCGAGTTGCTAAGAGATTGTCATCTTGCTGGGGGAAGAATTTACACAATTGGCGCCCTCGGGCAAGTCGTGCTGAATCTGTCAGTATTCCAGACTGTGTCATTTTTTCAACGATTTCTTCATCTGAGCCTACACAGAGGACAGCCTTCCCTTCGCACTTGCAGAGTGGGCTTTTACAGCCCTACCGGATCTGAGGAAGAGCTAAGATCGCCTGCCAGAGGTATGAGTTCAAGGGGTTACCCAGTGACAAAACTGGGAAGAAGGCAAACTGGCAGAACTGGACCCACAAACAGCTCCAAGAACAGACAGGAAAAGCATCAGAAAGGCAATGAGCTAGAGCCGTCTGGGTGGCTCAGTCGGTTGAGCGTCCTTTGGCTCTTGGTTTCAGCTCAGGTCATGATCTTAGGGTCCTGGGATTGAGTCCCATGACAGGCTCCGCACTCAGCAGGGACTCTGCTTGAGGATTTTCTCTCTCCCTCTCCCTTTGCCCTTCCCCTGCTCACTCTCTCTCTCAAATAATCTGGGGGAAAAAAAAAAGGTGATGAGCTAAGACAATGATAGAAATTAGGAAGTCTTCGTAGAAACTGGGAGTCATGAGAGCCGGGGTCCGAACAGTCCAACAGTGGCTTTGCACTAGGAATAAAGATTAGGTCAAATGGCAGGGCAGGACGAAGATGTATGTAAGCTTGTATGTTGCTCAATTTGCCCTTCTCCTTCTCTGCTAATCAGAAAATTGATGTCCACAACCCCAATTGATGGAGTGGGGGCTCATGGAGCCTCACACACCTTGGCCACAGTTCATGGTACTGGGAGAACCTCTGATTCAAACACAGCCAATTCATCAGCTGACCAGCAACCATCTGATTCTCTCTCTCTTGAGAATTAAAATAAAACATAAGCTGATTGCCGCTAGTCAAATAGTGCTGGGCACAAGATCTCATAAAAGTCATAGATAATTGAGACCAGAGTCAATGCCACAACCACCCAAAGTCAGATGCAAGCCAGAGTCACAGGGGAGCAAATAATGAGCCTTTGAAGGAAGTGCGTATGGAAAGATGAACAACGATACACAGGGAGTAACAAAAGTGAGAGCACATGTGATCCCAGAAAAAAAGGAAGTGGGCAGTTTTCCAGTTCCCAAGAGGTATGACTCTTATTCCCTCCACTGAGTTCTCTGAGATCCCCTGCATCCTTATAACCTAACCAAACGCCCTGATCCTGTGTGATCCCTGACATGCAGCATATACCCCATTGTTGTACTGAGCCAGTTGTTCCAAACAGGTTTGGATTGTTCTTTGGATTGCAAAGAACACAGACTCACCCAGGCATCCGTAAGAGCGAATGATCATAAAGATACCCAAAGAAACTTCAGAGAACCAAGGCAGGTTAGGGAGCAGCTTATCTCCGTCTCTCTGCTTCTGTCAGAGCCTCTGCAGCCTGTCTCTGGTAGCGCCTCTGTCCCTCTCTGGGTCTTGCTCCATTCTCCTGTCTATACCAACTGGTTCATTCTCTCCCCCCACTCTGCAAAGCTTTCCTCTACTTCAAAGATTCTGCATCCTCATAGCTTTTGCTTCTTCATAGCTTCAGCTGGCCAGGACCCTTCGTGACCCTACCTTACCTAATGGCTCCTCTTTATAGATTCCTTCTATTTCAGATTCCGCTGCTAACAGTATTTTCTAGTTCAGCTTCAAAAGAAGGAATATGATTAGCCCTGCTCATCCTTTTGCACCAGGTCATGGGTGGGCCAGCCTCGGGTTTGACTATTCCTGGATCAAAGCCCACCCCTTATACAACCATCTCCAGCCAGGAGGGCAGAGTCCCACAGTACAAAACACAGCAATCTAGACCTGCCCATTTAGAAGGGGCTCTGAGCAAGCAGACGCTGTGACAGACATGTTTAATACTCCAACCCCTCCTTACCGCAAATATCCTTGAGATACAGCCCACTGTTTTCCAAGAAACAGTTAATTATGTGATAAAGAATCTATCTTGTGATATTAACAATTAATAAATCACATTGTAGCTTTTTTATTTTTTCTTCGACTTTTCAGAAGTTTCCAAATTTCCCAAGTAATTTGTCCTACTTTTATAATCAGGAATATCACATTATATATTAGGAAAACAAATGTAGGGGTACCTGAGTGGCTCAATCAGTTAAGCATTGGACTCTTGATTTTGGCTCAAGCCATGACCTCCTGGGTCACTGGGATCAAGCCCCCCATCAGGCTCCACGCTCAGCAGGGAGTCTGCTGGAGATTCTCTCCTTCTGCCCCTCCCCACATTTGAACATGCATGCTCGCTCTCTCGTGCTTGCAGTGTCTCTCTCTAATAAATAAATAAATCTTCAAAAAAAAAAAGAAAAGAAAACACATGTAGTATCATTCATACAACAAAGTGTATACTGAGCACCAACCACATATCAGGCTCTATGCTAAACACCAGAAATACAGCCACGAACAGGGAAAAAAGGGCCTTTTGTCACAAAACATGGATGATCACATAATTTATCAGCAAATCAGGACACTTTTGAGAGTGTAAAGGGGGTGTTATTAATAATCAGACCAGAACAAAAATGAGACTGCCCTGAGTAAACCAGAACATATGGTAAATGTTTCTACTTATGTACACCAGCTAACATCTTAACATTCCTGTGTATTTGAGTGGAGGACTACCATATATAAGGCCTTAACTCTCTCCTCAAAAATTAATTTCTAAAATCAAGAAATTCAGAGAATATGGCAGGCAGGTATCTGAGGACAGGGAAGATTTTAACTGTCCACATCTCAGCATCCTCATCCTTCACTTTGGAAAACACCCAGGGATCCAGCTCAACCAAGAAGGGCAAGGAAAGGGGTGGGAGGGGTGGGGAGCTAGTGCTGATTGATCACTTACCAGACGCCAGCTACACAGTTGGATACTTTCTATATGCAATCAAAATTCATCTCATGACAACTCTGTGATGTGGGTAGTTTTACACCCATTTTGCTGATGAAGAAACAAAGGCTCAGAAAGTTCAGTTATTTGGCCCAAGCTAATATATCTAGTGTTGGGACTAAAATGTGACTCGGCCAACTCCACTACCTCTAACCACCTCTCCAAATTAAATTTGAGACCTTAAAGTACAGAAACATTACAACCCCCAGTCTCTCCTAAAGTAATGTGAATAGTGATGAGGTTGTCATAAAAAGTCAAGTTTTAGTGTCATTTCTTCCATATCATCAGTTTCTCAGCTTATACCAAGCAGAAATGTAGAAAATGAGCTTAACTGGGTGCTGTTTCTTGGAGCATTTCTCATGGTCCTCATGTAGGTGGTATCTGAATTTGCCATGTAATTTGAAAATGAAATTTTTGAAGGCAATTAGAGGAAAACTTCTGAAGAGTGGGGTTATTAGCCCAGGAAAAAACACCCAACATGCTGAAATTAATTCCAAATTAATTTCCTATCAGTTGAGTCAAAAGAGAATAATTCCATTGATACCAGATTGGTTAATTAGAGAGATACGTCAAATTCTGTTTTGACAAATCACATCACAACTCAAATTTCTGTTCACTTTAATGGGATTTGACCTGTATCAACTTGTTCCAAAGCATGAAAGTGAAAAAAAGTAGATTTTGCTAGGAGGGTTTTGCTGTTTGTTTGGGCTTTTCCAATTGGTACAGTCTATACATATTGCCAAATGAAAGGCACTCTGAATCAGAAAGTCACGGTGGGTGTGGGGGGGAAGATTCTTTAAAAAAATCACCTGTAAGATGTTTTTCACTGCCCTGTGCTAGCAAAAATCATTTACAGACTAACAATAAAAGAATGTCAAAAAAAACATAAAAACAGCATAGAAAATGAAATCGCATCTGTGATTTGTTTCATCTCAGCTTCGGAACACAATTGTACATTTTGGACTAAATGTCTTTAGCTGCACTGAAGATACTGCAATTGGAAGACCCTATTGACATAGAAAGTCTCTTTTCTTCCTAACATGTCTCTCGAAACAAAAAAAGCTTCCTAATGATATATTTTGAAAATGTTGAAACTAAAGTTCAGGCTTATTTCCCCATTGTACTTAAAATTTCGGAGATAAGGAAATGGAAGAATGGAGTTTGAGAAGGAAAGGAACTTTCTTTAAGATTGGAATGTTTAGATTCAGAACAAACAGAATGGGTAATTTCATTTAACATAAAAGGAAAACAAGATCTTTTTGTCCCAACAGGTAACTCATGTATCTATCTCAGGACTTGCGCTGTTCTTTACCTTTACATCTCAAGGCTGCAATTCAAGCCAGTGTTTTAAAATACTTAGGGTCTTTATTCTCATTCAGTTTTCTTCCATTAGCTGGGAAATACAATCTGCTTTCATGTTGTGTAGCTGATAACAAAAACTGGCTAGCGCAAGAATGCCCCACTGAATTCACAGTCGGGCTTTGCAGAGCTGAATTGTAGAGAAATAAATGCGACTACTTACTGTCTCACTGAATTATGGATTTTAGAAAACTGTTTAATAATGAGGAAAACACTTAAGACAGCTTCTATTGAGTTCTGCATGCCCAGGAAACTAACATGAAACAGGAACTGCTAACAGATTTTGTTGGGAAAGTTAAATTGTAATTTTATGATCATTTAGAAGTTGGAGATAGCTTCACGAGGACAAACCCCACAATTACCTACGTGTTAGCAATTGTGGAAGTGTGCAATTATATTTTTAAGTAGTCAATTCTTTCTTGACATACAACTTAAAGGTTAAAACGTTTGATACTTCTGGGTCTTTTATTTAGTTTCTCAATCTACAAAAAATAACAACCCTCCCAATGTTTGTCACTTCCTCTCCTTCAATTGCTCAATTGTTCAGGAGACTGGATTATCATCAGAATCCCTGACTGTAGATTCCTCAGATCTATTCATCTCCGTACCTTCCCGGGTACTTAGCAAAGTTCCAGCCACAAAGCGGGCCCTCATAAATGTTTCCTAATGTATTTGAAGGCACATGGTAAACCTAAAGATTCACAAGAATTGCTTGCTATTTTTAAATCATCTTCATTTAGATTTGCTGAGAGCCCACTAAATATCCCTCGGCTAAGCGCTCGGGGTAAACCAACTACAGTCTTCACGCTGCAGCAACTCCCAGGCTCGTGCAAGGGAACAAAGGAAACCAGAATTACAATACTGTGTGGTAAACACGAACCATGATGGAAACATATGAGAGAAGCACCGAACTCATTCAGAGGAGGACCCAGAGCTTTGGTAGAAGTGATGTCAAAGCTGAAACTGTATGCACAGTGAAAAGAGAAGGGAGAGAGAGTCTGGGCAGAGGGAAAAGCACACTACAAACGTCAAAACTTAACAGAAAAAAACATGGATTGGGGAACGGCATCAGCTCCACGTGGCTGGGATACAAAGGGTGCATGAGGAGGGGCAATGTGAGACTGGAACTGGGGGGAAAGCAAGGGAGGACATTTTGGAGAGCTTTGGGCACCAGGCTAACTCGTTCTTTACGTACAAGCCCAGAACACACATGTTGGATGCTTCTGCGTTCTTTTCCTTTACAATGAGTTTGGACTTACCCTAGTCCCCAATATGGAGCCATGACTAGGGCCAAGAGAAACAAAAGAGAATATGCTTTAAAACCAAGTAATATAATTCAGAAACTATTCTTTGAGTCCAAATGGTTTTAGCATATGGACACAAATACATTATATACTTCTTTTCCTACCTCCACTCTCCACTCTCTCTTCCTTCCCTGCTCTTAATCCTCACTACATTCTGATCCTAAGCATGTAAAGTCACTGTATGAAAGGGGAAAAGTGTGTAAGGCAAGACACATATAAGAGGATATTAATTTCAAAAAGGTAATTGTGGATACACTATACATAAGAGTCTACCCCTATACACCTCGAAACTATTTTTTAAATAATTAAATCTATCTGTTATATATGCTGAATCCACATAGAACTAACTTTCAATAAGCTTTTGCCAAATCATAAAACATGAACACTAACAATACTGCTTTTTCATCAAACTGATATAGCCCCAATAGGTCTTTGCTGTTAAGCAAATAAAATGACCTAACCTTTCCTTTAATAAAGCATATCCAAAACTTGAAAATTTTTCAGACCTTTTTATCCTAATTTTTATTTGCAGGAAGTTGACCTTAAGAACTAAATGAAGACATGCACAAGATATAACTAAACATCATCACGTTTTGATGACCATAATGATGAACATTATAATGGTTAAATATTCCCATCGTGGACAATCTCTAGCTGCCAACATGAAGTCACTGAACACAGAATTAGGAAGAGATGCACATCTTAGCTCCAACACATTACTGAAAAGAAAACACATGGAGATCTCACTCCCTATTTTCCGTATAAACGACACACATCTCTCTCTCTCTCTCTCTCTCTCACACACACACACACACACACACACACACACACACATGCCCACTTCACTCACAGCCTATTGGCCAGAATTAGTCATGTGGCCTTCCTAACTTCCGAGGGGATCCAGAAGAAGGAAACTGGACATTAGTGAGCATATTAATGTTCTCCACAAAGCTCAATCGTTGGGTGTTCTCTTTCATACCTGGCAAATCCAAGACAGAATTCTCTTAAGCAAAGATAATTATCTCCCTAAAAGAAATTCTACCATTAGCTTTGAAAAAATTATTTGTTCTCACTTATTCCATATATGATATACAGATGCTAAGAAAAAATAAAATTATTGCTGATTTTAGGAATTTTTTACTTCCTTTCAGTTAATTTGCATTTTCTAATTTGTCCATAATAAACATTGATTGCTTTTATAATAGTAAAAATTATTTTTTATTATGTTATGTTAGTCACCATACGGTACTTCATTAGTTTTTGGTGTAGTTTTTGATTCATTGTTTGTGTATAACACCCAAGTGGTAAAAATTATTTTTGTTTGTGCGTGTATGTGTCTTCCTTGAATAATTCCTACAAATTCTTATTTGAACTCTAATATGAATGAGAGAGGCAGAATACACAGTCATTTGGTTACCAATTTTCTGGTCATTCTCAGCAACTGTGGCAATCGTTTCTTTTTTTAAAGATTTTATTTATTTATTTGAGATAGAGTGAGAGAGAGCATGGGAGGGGAAGGAGGAGGGGGAGAGGGAGAGGGAGAAGCAGACACCCCACTGAGCAGGGAGCTGGATGTGGGGCTCAATCCTAGGACCCTGGGATCATGACCTGAGCTGAAGGCAGATGCTTAACTGACTGAGCCACTAGGTACCCCAATCGTTCTTTATCTTTATAAGTTTCTCTTCCATTTTGTCTTAGAAAACTTACTTGGCATTGGCTGGCAAAGTTGCTTAGAAATCTAGATGTTCTTGGGGCGCCTGGGTGGCTCAGTCATTAAGCATCTGCCTTCGGCTCAGGGCGTGATCCCGGCGTTATGGGATCGAGCCCCACGTCAGGCTCCTCCGCTGGAAGCCTGCCTCTTCCTCTCCCACTCCCCCTGCTGTGTTCCCTCTCTCGCTGGCTGTCTCTATCTCTGTCAAAAAAAAAATAAAAATTAAAAAAAAAAAAAAAAGAAATCTAGATGTTCTTATAGGTTTCCCTTTATACCACCGCCTCCTCCAAATCACTGTGCCTCAGGCAAATCTGATTAATGTCTTCTCAACTCCTCCCAGGGCCACTGGTAAATGTCAAAAAATGGAAATATAGTAATTATTCAAGGAAAATATTTGTTCCTGATTTCCTCCATTAAATTGTCTGAAGAAGAAAAATACTTTAATAAAAAAAATTGGTAGTCAGTTCTTTGATTTTCATCTTCCATCTCATTTCCATGATCTGAAATTTAATCCTTGGGGTACATAAGAAGGTTTTCTCCATCTATGAAAATGCAGAGGTTGAGAGGATCAATCAACTAGAAAAAAATACCCTAAATGAGCAATGTGCATGAGTGTACTTCTAAAATCTAAGGCTAAATAAATATAAGGCATTATTACAACACTGTAGATATCTAATATTCATTTGAACCTAGTATACATGAGTTTTCTCAGAAAGGTTGTTACTTGTGTACAAACTTCTCTTTCTTTTAATATAATCCTTCAGCACAATGCATTTGTTATTGATTACCCTTAGTATTGGAATAATAAAGATTTCCATTTACATTTTTAACCTGGAATGAATTAATTGCAGTTCTTCTTAATTGTCCCCTTGTAACCCAAGTTATTTTTCAAAGTGAATTCTAAAATAGCAAACACATAAATCCAAATTATTCTATTGAAGGTAAAAGTAAAGCATGAAAACAAAATTACAAATTTATTTCAGAGCCTATTTGACACAACTTTATTAACACTGTGATATTCCCCTATATATCAGGTAACTGCATCCCAGCTCTGTTTTGTCAGATAATGAAGGAATGTTCACCGAATTGAAAAGAGCTGGAGTAAGACATTAGATTACAACTTTCATATACAGGAGAAGTACATCATAGCAATGCCGTTTCTTCCTTTTATCTGCTTCCCCTTTCCCTTCAGGCAAAAATATAAATGAAAAATGCCTTCTACCTTCAGTCAAATACCAAAGATAAAATGCCGATTGCTTGCTTGACTGCTTACAATGCAGGTGTAACAAATGTTAATCTATTTCTGTGGCCAACAGAGAGGAGGAACTGGAAAGAAGAGAAGGGGATTTGAAGAGCTTTTCCTCGGTGGCATTTCTGAGACTTCAAAATGCTCTTAGAAGCTACTTAACAACAAAATCAGTTGATCCCATTGTTGTGGCTCAGAATCCTGTTCCACTGTATCAGCTGAGCGAGGAGGCTAAGGCGCTGGAGTGGCATTAATGCATTGCCCATGGATATTTCCAAAACTTTTAATTACAGCACTTTAAAGAAGCATTATGAAAATCCTCCAGCCTGCCACAAGACCTGCGTCTCCAGGGCCAGGCCCACCACGGTGAAAATCAAAGGCCAGATCTCAACCTCAGAGGATCCTGCCAAGTTTATTTCTGAAACTAGCACTGCTCAGCTCTGGTTTCAACTTCCCTGTACTGTGGGAGTGTGGATACGAGCCCTTCTCACTTTCAACAGGGGTTCCTTCCATAGGGAATAGGGCTCCCCACAGTGCTGCTAACAGGTGTCTAGTCCCAAACACTAATACCTACCAGGGTAGCCCTGACCCACCACCACCACATCTGAGGCTTCAGATTCTGCTTGGTTGCTGGTTGAGGAGAGAAAGAAAAGGAGGAATGTGATAGAGAGCTTCCTTCTTCTCTTCCTGTCATGCTTAATTTTACGTGCCAACCTGACTGGGCTACGGTGCCCAGTTTTTGCTCAAACATCCATCTGGATGTTGCTATGAAGGTATTATTTAGATTCACATTTAAGTCAGTAGACCTTGAGTAAAGCAGATTGCCCTCCATGTCGGTGGTCCTTGTCCAATCAGCTAACGGCCTTCAGAGGAAGGACTGAGATCCCCAAAGAGGAAGCAGTTCTGCCTCCACACTACCTTCAGGCTCAAACTGCCTCATCCACTCCTGCCAGAATTCCCAGCCTGTTAGGCTGCCCTACAGATTTTAGACTTGCCATCTCCCACGCCTGCATGACCCAGTTCCTTAACACGTACATACATTTTGCTTCCTGTTTGTTCTGCTTCTCCTATTGGTTCTGCTTCTCTGAAAACTTCTGACTGATACACTTCCCCAGCAGCTTTTCCCTCTTCGTGGGACAACAGATAGAGCCTAAAAGGTGAACCTGTTCTCTCAGGATCCCAATCCCCTCAACAAAACGATCAACCAAACCCACAGGGTATAGGTTGTGAAGCCCAGTCATGTGACCCATTCTGATGAGTCTCCAGAACCTTTTACACTGACCCTCAAGTTCGAAAGGAAATCAGTGGCAAGAAACCTTTTTGCTATGTTGCTGCTTCGCACCCAGTGACCTGGGGACTTCGGCTCTTCTTCAAACCCAAGGGGACATTTTCTTTCTCTCTCTCCCCTTGACCACTGCTCCTGAGGACAAACAGCTCCTCCATTTAGTGAGAACCTATCATCTGACAAACTACGGAACTAGCAGGTCGGCCACTTTTGGACATGTGTCTGTTTCCGCCATACACTTCGTGATGTTTGAGCCTAAGACAATAAGACCAAACCGTACATAATTCCATTTCCCTGCTTGCCCTGGAACAGGAGTTTGGACAGGAAAACACACCCATCCTCTACCTTGAGGCTTTTCATTCTTTCTGGCTTTTTAATCTGAATGCTGGCTTGTTCTCTGTGGGCATATATCGAACTCTGGAATCATCTTCTAAATTCATCAGTAATTCGGAGTTATGACTCTTCCAACCCAGGATAAATCTTTCTGATCCATACCCTTTCCATGGGGCCTTAATGTGTTTTATTACTCTTCTTCTTTTAAAAGTAAAAACTAGTTTTTCATATGGTTTTTTGGGGTGGGGGGGTGGTCAAAGTTTTTTAATTGCTAACCTTCAATACAAACCACAGCGTCTAAATTCACAATTCAAGTTTCATTAGTGTTGGATATTTTTATATTATTTATATGAGTACTATCAGTTTTATTAACACACACTCTTCAGCATACAGATGCAAAGTATTTTCTAGCTATTGTTGATAGTAAATAAGGTAGGGTATTCTGTAGAAGGGCTAAATTATCATTCAGTGAGTTACTTGACGTTGTTCTTTTTCTGCCATTTCTTGTTGGTAAATTGTATCCTGGGCTGCTTGCTGCATTTTCTCCAGTTTTTCCAGAGTCAGAGATCTCAAGGGTAAAAGTTTGTGTTTACACAGCACCACTGTGGTTACATCTTCCATAGACAACTTGTTTTGGAGGAACTTCCTGGAACATTGACTTCACTTCGCCACATCTGAATTGTTGGATACGGCTAAATTTTTTTCCTGAAAGTTCTCCTGGTCTTTTTCCTGGCAACTTTAGGCACTCACCCCAGTATTTCCAAGATGACTGAGTTCTTGACTTAAGCCTACAGAAGAAAAGATTCATCTCTTCCCAGACGGCTCTGGTTTTTGTTTTTCTATTCTCTCTGCCATTTTCCCTTTCTTTGTTTAGTCTCCCTCCAATAGGGATTTGGCCTGAACTATTCTAATAACTATATGTTCCTTCTATTTCACATTTGCTCTACAGACCAAACTGCAACATATTGCTTCTCCATTCACTATATTCTGGATTTTTTTCGCTTATACCATAAATTCATGGACAATCTGGGAAAGCTTGAATTACAAGGAGCCAATTGGCTTATCTACCTCATCTACACTTATTATCTTTATTTACATAAATACAGCACCAAAATTCTCTGGGAAATCAGCTCTGCTACTCTCAAGGTACAAGGAAGAAATTGTGTAAGACATCCTGAGAGATTTAAAACTATCATCATAGTAACTTGGAAATAACCAACTGCAACTGCTCCACAGAGGCCCAAGACTCTGTTAATTACCACTGCTTAATTAATCCAAGAGACTCTTAACTGAATGCCCAACTGAGTTGTGAAAATAATCACTAAATGACCAAAAGGTCCTCCAGAAGCCAAGAGAATAGCACTTAGGCCTGCCTGGAAAAGCAGAGATTGAATTCCTCCCTTCTGGTTTCCTTCTGGCTCACAGGAAACCTCGTTATCCCAAAGGAGAAAGAGAAGGAAAAGGATCTCCAAACACAGGAGCATCACCCAAAAATGAGGTTCTCCTTAGAGAGTGAGCCACACTTCCTGGAGAAAACACAGCAGCCCATGAATCATGAAATAGAAAGAAAAATCTGCAGGTAACTAATGCCTTGGCCCCAGAAGGAAAAGATATCCGAGGTAATCACCCTGGCAAAATGTATGGAGGTTTCCTGACAAGGCGAAATGTATGGAGGTTTCCTGACAAGGCTAAAAGTAGAGTTTACTGTCCAGCAGTGCAAAACAATTCTTAAAAATGCAAAATATAGAGATGGCCTGAGTTCAAATTCTGATTTGCCACTTACTATATATGTTGTCTTGCTGTGCTTATCTAAACCTCAGTGCCCTTATCTGTAGGTTGGGAGTAATCATAGGACTGTAGTAAGGATTAAATAAAATCATTGAAATTAAGTATTTAACTAAATAAGTTGTACATGGTAAATGCTCTTAAAATGTTATGACTGTTTGTTTTTTTTTTTTAAATAAAGCCCTTGGAGCCCAATACAGGGTTTGAGCTCATAACCCTGAGATCAAGACCTGAGCCAAGATCGAGAGTTGGACACTTAACCAACTGAGCCACCGAGGTGTCCCATGACTGACTATTATGTATGAAAGATCCCACTAACAGTTATCCCATGCATCAACCACTCCCAACTTCTGCTAAATAATTTGGAAAACAACTGCACCATCAGAAAAAGCCTTGAATTTTGAGATACTTGTCAAGGACTCGGCCAAAAACTGAAAGAACTGAGAGGAAGCATCAGTGTTTTTAATCCTAAAGAATGGTAAGAAATTTGAAAGATGAAAGAGGAATCAAAGTTCAGGAAGTGAGTAGCTTCCATTATCAGATGGTGTCAGAGAATGGGTTTTGGCTTTCTGAATGAAAATGGACACCTGGCCAGAGATAAGGCTGGTATATAAGAAAGCTCACTATGCATCAGCAGGAGAATGAATAAACAAATGGTGGTCTATTCATATAATGGAATACAACTCAAGAATTTTAAAAGTACTAAAACACACAATACATGTATGAATTGCAAAAACATTGTGAGTGAAAGAAGCCAAGTACAAAAACATATACTGTCTGATTTCATTTATATGAAGTACTAGAAGAGATAAAACTAATCTAATGACAACAGAAAACCAGACTGTGATTGTTTCTGGAATGGTGGGTTGGAATTGACAGGAATGGGCAATTTGGGGAGGGAAGGAAATGTCCTGTATGTTGTTCTGGTGATAGTTTATCAAAATTCATTGAACTGAGCTATTTGTATTTTACTATATCCTATTACCACTCAATTAAAAATTATATCGTGAGAGCAAAATAAAGACGTTTCAGATTAACAAAGACTGAGATTGAAGGAATTTACCACGCACAGGCCCTCCTTGAAAATTTACTAAGGGATGTTCTTGAGAAAGAAGAAAATTAAGTGAAGAAATGAAAAAATGAAAGTAAAAAAGCAAAAGGAACTAGGGAAGCATCAACTGTATAGAAGACTGCCAAAAAAATATTCACTAATTTTATGTGTGTGTTTTAAAAGGTAGAATTAAATACTACACGATAATAAAATGGAAGGCAGGAGATTTATATATTTTAAAAAGCAGAGATCTATTGATTAAATTTAGACTTTTTAGGTCAAGTATGCATGCAAAAAAGGAATGAAAAGCTTCTGGAACTTCTGGGGTAGAAGGGAATGTGAGAATGTGCATTGGGAAGAAGGAAGCTCAATGAATCTGATAGATTCCATGAAACACATGTACAAACACACATGTGCACACACACAGACAAGAAAACGAAGAATCAAAGAAATGTGCAGTAATTATAACGTACAAAAAAAATGGTGGAAATAGAGACATCAGTAAGACTAAACTCATCACAGACTAAACTCATCAGCCTTCCACTGGTTTTTAAACATGTGAACTCTCCAACACTGCTTACAAGAGACACCTGAACAAAATGCCAAAAACATTGAAAGTAAAGAGGCAAAAAAATCATATATTGGGCAAACACTAATGGAAATTAAATTGATACAGTCATATTAAATCAAACAAAAATATACTTAAGGGAGAAAATGTGACTAAAAATATTACTATGTAGTAATAAAATGAATAATTTTTCAGAAAGATATAATCATCTAGAACCTGTATATACTTAACATAGCTTTAAAATATGTAAAGAAAAAACTCACAAGGAGAAATGAACAAACCCACAGACATTGGGAGAAGACTTTAACATCGTGCGGTAACTGCTATATAAAAAACAGTAAGAAAATTAGCATTTAAACAGCACAATTAGTAGATTTTCCCAAATGGACTGCAACTTATACCCTACACCAAAATTTAAAGAATACATTTTATTTTCAAGAACACATGAATAATCTACCAAAATTTGACTGGATACTTGTTCACAAAGCAAAAGTCAATAAAATCAAAACATTCTGTAGCATACAGACTACATTTTGTGACCAAAGTACTATAATATTAGAAACCAGTAGTTTCAAAATAAACCTCAAAACCATGAGTGTTAGGAAATTTTAAAATCTCTTGTACATAATTTATAGGATTGCAAAAAAATCATAAAGGACAGTATCGCTATTCAGAATTGAATGACAGTAAAAGTGCTACATATCAAAATTGATATACGCAACTCAATACTCAGTAGTAAGAGGCAATTGTTGCCTTAAATGCATGTATTATGTAAGAAGAGAGATCAAAAGGCCACGGCTTCAGCATCTAATTCAAAAAAATGGAAAATGGAAAACAGTAAACCCAAGTTAAGGGGTAGAAGAAAAGGAATGAAAACAAGAAGAGCAGAAATTCATCATATAGAAACAAATTACAAAATAAAGAGGGTCAACAAGACCCGTGCCTGAGTCTTCGCAAAGATCAAAATGAAGCCAATCCTCTAGCAAGATGGAGTAAGGAGCGAAGCCTGGGAGACCGTGGACTCTGGGAAACCAACTGAGGGCCTCGGAGGGGAGGGGGTGGGGGATGGGATAGGCCGGTGATGGGTAGTAAGGAGGGCGCGTATTGCATGGTGCACTGGGTGTTATACGCAACTGATGAATCATCGAGCTTTACATCAGAAACCAGGGATGTACTGTATGGTGACTAACATAATATAATTTAAAAATATTATTATTAAAAATAAAGAACTGAGGTACAAATTGGTCATATTAGACTTTAAAAAGATATATAATTACAGATACATTAGAAATTTAAAGCAACTCAACAGAATGCTTTGAACAATTTGATGCCAGTAAGTTTGAAACCTAAAGAAGAAATATATTTTTTAAAAATTCTGAATTATCAAACCGTCTCATAAAAAATACAGGGGATGCTTGGGTGGCTCAGTTGGTTAAGCATCCAACTCTTGGTTTTGGCTCACATCATGATCAAGCAGTCCCCGATCTGGGCTCTGCACTCAGTGTGGAGTCGGCTTCAGATTCTCTCCCTCTCCGTCCTGCTCACACTCTGTCTCTCTCAAATAAATAAAATCTTAAAAATATATAGATATATAGAGATATATAGATATGTTGAAGTATATCTTTGAAGTATATCAGTATATACATATATATGTATATATATATACATAGAAAACCTGAACAGATGTATGACCACTAAAGAAGTTGAATCAATAATTAAAAATCGATGGTCTCCCTCACCTCCAAAAAAGGGCCAAGATGACTGCACAGGTAGATACCAAACCTACAAGGAACCAGTATTTCCTAATTTATGCAAATGCGACCAGGCATATAGAAAGAGAACTCCCCAACTCATCGTATGAGACTAACATAACCTTCGTGCACAAAGTGGAGAAGGATAGTGCAAAGAGTAAATTACAGGCCAAGCTCACTCGTTAACATAAATGTAAAAGTCTTAAATAATTTATTAGCAACCAAATGCAGGGAAGTATTTAAAAATAAATACCCCACGACCAAGTAAGTCTTATTTTAGGAATGTGAGGATGATTTAATGTTAGAAAATCAATAAAAGTAATATACAACCCCAACAGATAAAAGGAGAAAACCCATGTGATAATCCCAAAAGACAGAGAATAAGAACACATGAAATTTAACATCTACTCAAGTAAAAACTCTTAGCAACCAGGACTGAAAGGGAACTTTCATTACTTGACAAAGAGTATCTATCAAAAACCTTCAAAAAATATCATGCTTAATAGTGAAATGTTTAGAGCATTCCATTTTCAAAAATAAGGATGCCCTTTAGCACTGCTTGTATTCAGCATTTTCCTGGATGTCCTGGCTAAAGCAAAAAGACCAGGGGGAAAAAGATGTAAAGACTGGATGGGGAAAATCAAAATTGTCATTATTCACAGACGATATGATTGTCTACATGGAAAAATCTATGAGATTATATAAAGAAACCATTAAAAGCAATAAGAGCTTGGTGGATACAAAATAATATACAAAAATCAATAACATCTCTATAAACCAGCAACACCCAATTAAAAAATATAATTTAAAAATCCTATCAGTCACACTAGCAACAAAAATATAAGGTATGTAAGAACACAGCTGAGAGAAGATATTCATTAATATTATGGAAACAATATAAAATTTTATCGAAGCGTATAAATTTTTAAAACCTGGGGAAAAAATGGAAAAATGCAGCATGTTCATGCGTGAGAAAGACTCGGCTTTTTAACGATAGCAATTCTTTCCAAATTAATCTATAAAGTCAATGCAGTCCAGTCATATCTTCCTAGAAGGTTTTTCGTAGACCTCATGAAGCTGATGTTCAATTTCCCATGGAACAACAAAGAGCAAAGAATAACCATGACAATTTTGAAGAAAATAAATGAAAGGGAATGCACCCTAGAAGACATCAAAATTTTTTATAAAGTCGTATCATAGGGCACAGTGAGACAATGGACAATTATCCACTAGATGGAGAGCCTGGAAACAGAACTGGCTTTCTGCATTGGAACTTAGTATATAACAAAAGAGGCCTTAAAAATCAGTGGGAAAAGTCTGATCTATGTTTTTCACAATATAAATAAAATCATTTTTAGATCTATTAACACAAACTGTTAGCAAGTACCTGGGAAATGGAAATTCCTAAGTGTACTCACAGGAAGGCACACTACCTAGTAAATGTGAAGTGATGCACACTCTTCAATTTGGCAGGCCCACCATTGGTTCTCTACCCTAGAGAAGCCATGGTGCACGCACGCAAGGAGACATGTATAAAAAATGTCCACTGTACTGTGTGTGCAAAGAAGCAGCCAGAACAAAGCCCTCATCAGAACGGACTATAAAATGTGGTTTATTAATGACACTTGAGGCCATTACAGTAAGCTAAACCTCGGTAGAATGCTGATGGAAAAAAGAAAATTGCAAAATGATTTGCACAGAATATACAGGTTTGTCATTTATGTAAATTTTTTAAACACAGAAAAACAATACTACATGTTAGTAAAAATTAAAAAGCAAACATGGGAATGATACCCACTCACGTCATGGTTTGTTGTTTGTTTGTTTGTTTTCTGTAATTTCTTTTCACAGTCTGAGGTAAAAATATAAAATGTGAACCTGCGGTAAATGTGGATCATGGTACAGGACTGCCTTGATAAATTATTCTGTACTTATTTGTATGTTTGAAATGGGTGAAAATAAGCCACTGAAGAAGCAAGTTAAGAATCATCTATAGATATTGGTGAGGATGTGGAGAAAGGGGAACCCTCTTACACTGCTGGTGGGAATGCAAGCTGGCGCAGCCACTCTGGAAAACAGTACAGAGGTTTCTCAAAAAGTTGAAAATATAATAAAAAAATATTATTATTAAAAAAAAGAAAGAAAAAAAAGTTGAAAATAGAGCTACCCTACAACCCAGCAATTGCACTACTAGGGATTTACCCCAAAGATACAAATGTAGTGATCCAAAGGGGCATCTGCACCCCAATGTTCATAGCAGCAATGTCCACAATAGCCAAACTGTGGAAAGAGCCCAGATGTCCATTGACAGATGAATGGATAAAGAAGATGTAGTAAATGTTGGGTAATCATCCTGTCTGATGGCTGAGTAATATTTCATTGTCTATATGGACCACATCTTCTTTACCCATTCGTCTGTTGAAGGGCATCTTGGCTCCTTCCACAGTTTGGCTATTGTGGACAATGCTGCTATGAACATTGGGGTGCATATGGCCCTTCTTTTCACTACATTTGCATCAACATGGACAGAACTGGAGGAGATTATGCTAAGTGAAATAAGTCAAGCAGAGAAAGTCAATTATCATATCATCCACTTACTTGTGGAACATAAGGAATAGCATGGAGGACATTAGGAGAAGGAAGGGAAAGATGAAGGGGGGAAATTAGAGGGGGAGAAGAACCATGAGAGACTATGGACTCCAGGAAACAATCTGAGGGTTTTAGAGGGGAGGGCGGTGGGGGGATGGGTTAGCCCGGTAATGGGTACCATGGGTACTAAGGAAGGCACGTATTGCATGGAGCACTGGGTGTTATAAGCAAACAATGAATCATGGATCACTACATCAAAAACTAATGATGTACTGCATGGTGACTAACATAACATAATAAAAAAAAGAAGAAGATGTGATATATATATATATATATATATACACACACACACATGCATATATACATACACACACACACAATGGAATACTACTCAGCCACCCAAAAAAATGAAATCTTGCCATTTGCAATGATGTGGATGGAACTAGAGGACATTATATAAGCAAAACAAGTCAATCAGAGAAAAGACAATAATTGTTATATGATCTCACTGATATGTGGAATTTAAGAAAAAAAGCAGAGCATCAAAGGGGAAGGGAGGGAAAAATAAAACAAGACAAAAGCAGAGAGGGAGACAAACTGTAAGAGACTCTTAATCATATGAAACAAACTGAGGGTTGCTGGAGGGGAGGGAGATGGGGGATGGGATAACTGGGTGATGGACATTAAGGAGGGCACGTGATATAATGAGCACTGGGTATTATACAAGACTGATGAATCACTGACCTCTACCTCTGAAACTGATAATACAGTATATGTTAATTAACTGAATTTAAATTTAAAAAAAAAAAAGAATCATCTGTAAGGATGTGTCTAAGAAGATCTGAGAAGGCCTAAGGTCAATTAAGATAAAATGAAGGTGAACTCGGGGGGGGGGGGGGGGGGGGGGGCGCAAAATGGGAGGAGAACTAAGTGAACTGAGGCTTTAAGAGAGGGGGACCAGAGAGCTGGAACTTGGTAGAGGTTCTGTTCTCCTGTGCAAGAAAGAGAAGCTCAGAGCTCTACCTCTTTTTCTGGGAAAGGAATAATTCATTGGACCTCTCCTTATGAACCTTCATGAACTCATACTCCATCAAAAGTCTTTCCCTCCCTTTTCTCAATTCCATGTTTAGTTAGCCACCTCTGGTATTAATCCAGCTTCCCAGGTACCCAAACACTCTACTAGGGATAGTCAGGACAACATTCACTGGAAAGGAATATTCCTGCCATTGAGAGTATGATGGAGGAATTATGGCTTGGCCTTTGGATTAGGATCCAGAAAATGCCAAGCTCAGCTCCTGCTCTACCGACAGCTGCCTGACATTGGGCAAGTTAGCTAAACTCTCTGGGCCTCAGTTTCAACATCTTTGAAATGAATATAACAGGAACACTTGCTTCACTGGGTTACTCTGAAGTTTAAATAATATAATATGTACAAAGAGGTTAGTACATTGCCAGTCATACACTAAATGTTGAATGGACCAGCAACAGCAGCATCATCTGGGAACTTGCTAGAAAGAAAAATTCTTAGCTCCACCCCAGACCTACTGAATCAGAAACAACAGGGGTGGGCCCACCAATCTGTTTTTTTAATAAGCCCTCCATGTCATTCTGATGACACACAGGTTTGAGAATTACTGAGCTCAAATAATCAGGACCACCCTGAAAGCTGAGGTAAATTAGCCTCCTCTCCATGGGCTGCAGAGAGAAAGGGTGGACATACAAACAAAATTAATGCACTTTTAGGAAAGAGGAAGGGGAGGGGGGTGCTAGGTAAGCAGCCCAATACGCACTAACATTTCTTGCATATTCGCTATAAACCAGCCTTGAGTTAACCATTTGCAAACACTGTATAATGACCAACAAGGCCGGCAGTATTTTTACATGTATAATAGACACAAAAGTTGAAGCATAGAGGGTTTATTCAATTTACCCAAGATCATACATCTAACCAGTGACGCAGCCTGAATTCCCATCAGGCTAGAGTCCAGAGATTGCCTTCTAAGCCATCCTACTACATGGGTTTGTTTTTCTTTTCAAAGTTTCTCTGCTTACAAAATGGAGGACTAGCTCCCATGACCCTCATCTAGCCTGAAGGAAGCCAGCTGTCCTAGGTAACATCTGTAGCTTGCCTTACTTTACCAGTAAAGAAAGAGACTAAGAGAAGCTAAAATACATCCCAAAGCCACTGAGTCAGTCAGCACCACGACTAGAACTTAAAACCTAGTTTTCTGGGGTGCCTGGGTGGCACAGCGGTTAAGCGTCTGCCTCCAGCTCAGGGCATGATCTTGGCGTTATGGGATCGAGCCCCACATCAGGCTCCTCTGCTATGAGCCTGCTTCTTCCTCTCCCACTCCCCCTACTTGTGTTCCCTCTCTCGCTGGCTGTCTCTATCTCTGTCAAATAAATAAAATCTTTAAAAAAATAAATAAATAAATAAATAAATAAATAAATAAATAAATAAAACCTAGTTTTCTTAGAGTAAGCTTTATGATATCTGTTAAAGGTACATCTGTGTTAGCATTTGGGGAGATTTACTTCCTTTTTATATTCATTTAATTTATTGTTAAATCTGGAGTTTTAAACAGTTGAGATATTAGCAGCTTCTTGACTGGAGTAGAAACTGCTAAGAAAAAAGATCCTAAATGAGCAGTTGCACTTCGAAGGAAAGGTCCCCTTCTTCTTCGTAAACCCTGTACAAAATTGCCATCCGAGCTCTGTAGCAGCTGCTCCATTCTCATACTTGACTCCAGTGGGACTAACTTTGGGTTCCTTTTTTAAAAATTGGAAATCAATGTCAAAGCAGGTGATGGAGAAAGCCAATGAAGTTCTTTTGTTCATATTTCCTTGCTAGGGAGCACAAACGCTCTTCTCTTCAGAGCATTGATCTGAGAGCAGACAATTGTCCGCATTTCTCCTGTTGGCATACTGAGATCCTTCTGGTGCTCTTAGCCTGGCATAAACTGGACTTGCTCTGGACTAGAAAAAAGAAATCGATATTTCTTTATAAAACTTTTACTTGGGACAGGATTCAGAAACCTTCTATTTCTGCTGCTCTGGTCAAAATGAAAGATTTCAGTACGACACGTCCACTCTATTTTCTATAAGTTGTTGCCCTTAAATTCCAAAATTGACCAAAGAGTGGGCAAAAACTGAGGGCAATCAGTGAGCCGAAGAAAGGGTCATCAGAATAACTGAATTTGCTTCTCAAATTATGACCCTCTGCAATTTGGGTGCCCAATTTACCATTGGGTCATTTTCCAGCTTTCACAGACACCCTCTAGAGGTAGATTGAAAAATGAGTTCCAGCTCCTTGCCATGGCTTTGTTATGGCCAGAATGCATTTCCTGGCCTTAAAGTTGGGCTCTACTACAGGGCTTGCTGTCATCATTGGCAGGAGGAAAGAAGGGACAGTCCAAAGGCTAGACATGTATACTTCTGTTTGCCATCTTGCTCCTCTGCTATCACCATGAGAAAAACTTGCCCCTCCAGATGGCGCTAGATGGCTGCTCCAGGGAGGCCGTGGTTGTGGAGCCCATCTAGTGTAGACCTACAGTGGGTCGCAGAGCCACCCCACACACTGCAACTGCACAACTGACACCCAGCTGACCCCAGCCCATTTGAGTCAACACCCATCTAACCTACACATCTGTGAGCTATATAGGTGCTTACTGCGTATACTACTAAGATTTTATGCTGCATTGATGTAACAATAGTAAACTAAAACACTCTTTTAAAAGAAAATAATATAATTCTATGTATAAGATGAGCCTATAAAAAACATAATTCCTTTTGAAACACACATACAGAACATGGTCAGATTCATGGATTGGTCCTATTTTCCAAAATAGTTGGGGAAATGCTTTTAAAAAAATTGCTTTCTTTATCTATAGCACAGATTTTTGAATCATCCTCAATAATAGCAAATCTTCATACTTTGAAGTCTTTTCATTTTTTTAAACTTGAAGACATTAGGCAGTATGTGAATTTCTTAAAGATCAACCAGAATTATTTTAATTTTTATCCAGGAGAAAGAGTATAAATATAGTTCAGAAAGTTTAGAAAATTAAGATAGGGGCACCTGGGTGGCTCAGTTGGTTAAGCATCTGCCTTTGGCTGAGGTCATGATCCCAGGGTCCTGGGATTGAGCCCACATCAGGCTCTCTGCTCAGCAGGGAGTCTGTTTCTGCCACTCCCCCTGCTTGTGTGCACGTGCTCTCTCTCTCTCTCTGTCAGATGGATAAATAAAATCTTAGAAAGAAAGAAAGAAAGAAAGAAAGAAAGAAAGAAAGAAAGAAAGAAAGAAAAGAAAAGAAAAGAAAAGAAAAGAAAAGAAAATTCAGATAAAATGTTCCACCCTCAAACTCACAACCATAACTCAAGATGTTGTTTTGGTGGCAATTTCTTTTCTTTCTCAAACGAGTATGTTTACTAAGGGGTCTCAACGTTCTTTCCCAAAAAGGAATGGGTCCCTTGTTACTAAGTTTGTAATGTGAAACTTGAATTGAAAATAAATGTTTGGGGCGCCTGGGTGGCACAGCGGTTAAGCGTCTGCCTTCGGCTCAGGGCGTGATCCCGGCGTTATGGGATCGAGCCCCACATCAGGCTCCTCCGCTATGAGCCTGCTTCTTCCTCTCCCACTCCCCCTGCTTGTGTTCCCTCTCTCACTGGCTGTCTCTATCTCTGTCAAATAAAATAAATAAAAATCTTTAAAAAAAAAAAAAAAAGAAAAGAAATGTTTGATATAAACTTGAATTATTTTTGAAACATCTCTAGCCATGTGTTTTTCATTACTTTATTTAGGCTAACTACAGCTTTCAGAGTGTTCACCAGTAAAATTGCAACTCGTGTACCTGTGGTTCCTCTGAAATAAAATCTAGAGTAGGAAAGTGGTGGCAGAAAAATTCAGGAATTCAAAGAATTAGAAAGTATGATCCAGAAGTATAAAAGGCATGAGCCTCAATGGGCGGCTTAACTAATCTATGGACACAAGGGGATGATGAGCGTTGGACAAAACTTTGAGTGAAAGAACGCTCTGCTTTAAACCTGTTCCGGTTGGGTATTCTTTGAAAGCTACACTGAACTTTGAAGAACTAGAATGTGCTTGTGAAGTTTTAACCCCTGCTGCCCAACTTTTGTGTTTAATGAAGCAATTCCCGAGTTCAGTGAAAACTTTTGATATCCATAAAAATCTGGAATTTGAATGGGGTCCAAGTTCTGCCATAGCCACATACTTAGTGCCACTAGACTATGGTTTCTTCAAACTATGGCCATATTTCTGTGCAGACAGTCACGATTTCTTTGCCTCCAGTTCCAAGGAGCGGTACTAATGCCCAAAGATTAGTCAGAATCGGCAAAAATGATGGGCTATATTTCACAAAATAACTTTATTTAGCACCCAGTGAAAATCTATTTGTGGAAATGAATTTGTGATAAGCCTTTATATAAAATGGAATATTTTCTTTTTAAGTCACTTTCTTAAAAAATTTATCCTAATCTTTGCATGGAGTTGTAATTATGTCATGCCTACAAATTTCTTTCCTCTCTTTAATATAATATTTGCCCATAAGCATATGATCGCATATATTTAATGACTGAATAATATTCCCAAATCAAAGATGATATATTTGTTTAGTCATTCTCTTACAGTTGGATATTTCAATTTTGGGTTTTTTAAATAAGTAATAATGAAAGGAACATATCTATGCACACAAATTTCCCATTTCACATCAGTTTCTTGTGAAAGATTCCTAGACATAAGACTATTAGGTCAATAGTTGTGAACATTTTTATGGCACTTTGTGGATAGTGAGATGCTGTTTTCTAGAAGGTTATGCCATTTTCACTGGAGTGAAGAATACCAATTTCACTACAGTGGCACAAGTATTAGATATTATCATTTATAAATCATTTTTGCTGATATAATAGACAAGTTACCTTTTTATATTTTCAAAACAGGATGTATTTCATTATGAGGCAGACTGAGTATTTTTCCAGTTTTATTCACAGTTGTATATCACATGTTCATTTGCTAGTCATCTTTTTGTGGTTTTTTGGGTTTGGGTTTGTTTTTATGGGGTTTTGATTTTTGTTGCTTTTTTGTTTGGGGGGTTTTGGCGGGGTTGCTAGTTTTATATTTAGTAAAGAAAAGACATCAGCTAAAGAATCAATGATTTGCTGGAGTTGGGGGGAAGAGGGAAAAACAGACCTCAAAATAAAGAGGAGATTGTGAAGAATTGCCTTTAATGATAAATTCACTGAAGATGACCCCACCCTCAAAATGTCCTTTGATCATTGGGGGTTGAGGGATAATAGAGGGAATTGTGTTCAACACATAGAATATACTAGACATAACAGACAAACTAGAAATAAACAAGGTATGCAGTGTAAATAGCAACACAAGGGTTTTGAAGCCCCTCACAAATGAAAGTGGAGCACAAAGTCAAAGCCCTGGCTGCGCCTGGTATCTGTGGCAAGAACCTGCCCTCAAGGTTCAATGCACCTGATGCAGAACAGAGGCTGGGCCTTACAGGTGAAGCTCATGTTCATATTCAGGAACACAGATAGCAAGTGGTGTCCTTGGAATTGCAACAGACATGACCCCTATTGAGGACAGTGACAAGAATCCTTGGGGGGGAAAGGGGAGTGGTTGAGGGATGAAGATTTGGTTTCGATCTCTATGACCTTCCCTAGCTGCACGACCTTGAAAACATGACTTCCTCTCTCTACCCCACAGTTCGCACACAAAGCATAAAGGAACTAACTGCATTTGTCCCGTAGGACTGAGAATTCAATCAGACAACAGGGAAACAGCTTAGCTCAGCGCCCAGCCCAGATTTAGCTCTCGGTAAATCTGATTTATTGAGCAATTATTATTAATTGTCTGTAAAGGAAATTTATACATGAGTGATATCTTAGAGTTATTGAAAAGACTGAACGTGACTGAGAAAAGGCATTACTAAGACTCATATGGGCCAAGTCTGGCCCTGCACCTCTGGTCTTGCCTAGACTGCCTGCCCCCCCATCATGCAGCCAGTGCCCACCCAGTAAGACCGCATCCCCCACAGCGTGACTTATTCCCAGCCTGTTTTGAATTTCACAATGAGTTCTAATTTATCAGTAATACATAACATACATTTAATAATAGTACAATTAATATTAGTTATTAATAAAAATCTTGATTATCTGCTATGTTATTGTGCCAAGTATTATAGGCTGCAATAACACTGTAAGGTGAATATTCGTATTACTGTTCTGATGGGGAAGAGTGAATAAAGGGTTCTCTTTAACAGCTGGCATCAGAGGACTATTCTGGAGGGGACTGCATTGGTTAATAGCCACGTCTATAAAAGGTAGATAGCATAAATCCTTCCCCCAATTCTTATTCCTCCTTTCCCCTCTTTCTGCTGCATGGAGTTAGGAGAGATGGCTGGAATGCCATCTGGGGCCATGAGGACAGGAGCCACAGCCTAGAGAAGGTGGAAAGAAAAGCTGGAAGCAGCCTGAATCCCCCGTGGTTGGAGGCACCATGCCAGCCCTGACGCCCATCACTAGACTTTACTAGGCAAGAGAAATACTCTTTTCGAGCTGGTATTTTCAAGTCTCTATTAATCACTGCCAATCCTAACCCCTGATAAAGAGAGGATATTGGACTTTACTGAGAAGCCAATCTCATTTTAGGGTCAAAGAACACAATCACCTCAGCTGACATCCGGGTCACAACTATTCTAGAGATGGAGAAACAGACGGTCAAACAGATTAAGTGACCAGGCCAAAGCTAAATATGTGGTAGAACCAAATTTGGACCAAGGTCTTCCTGGCTCAAACCCTGTATTCTAACTGACTCTTTTCCTCCTGATTTCTGCCTCTTCTGTGAAGCTGACACTACACCACTTTTTGAATATTGAACTGGTCTCCCTTCTCAGCTACAGTCCACACATTCATTCTTCCCAATGGTGGGCAGCCTCCAGACCCTTGAAAACACTGACCCTTTCCCCATTCTAGAGAAGACTCACTCTATCCCAGGGTAAATGTGCATAAACGAGTATCCCCACTAGAACTCCCCAATAACAAGGAATTAGACATTAATTCAGCCATACTTTCCATAAGACTTTTATTAAAGTTAGACACAAATGCATTTTTTCCTTCAAATTGAGTCACAGTGAGATTCAAGAAGAATTTCTAAAAATATGAGGATAATACATTCAAATCAGTTATTAAAGGAAGCTAGAGGTGTTTAGGGTATGCCCTTCAACCTCCTGAGATTGATACTAAGGGAAAACATACCCTTTCAAAAAAGATTCTAGAATGCCACTGTGAGAGAGAGAATGCTAAGCTGGCCTGACCCTTTTGGCATTTCTTTAGATCAAGCCTAATAAATTCGTTCTTAAAATAATTTTTTTCTCTTATGAAAGTTGTTCCTGTTCATTATAGAGTAATTATAAAATAAAAAAGGATTATAACTCAATAAGAATCACTGTTCATATTTCGGTTTTTCAACTTGCAGTCTCTTTGCTTCATCAATTTTTTAAACCTTTGCAATCGTATGACATATAAAAAACTTACACAGAGTGATTGTTAACAATAGCTATTTTTATTTTTCAAGTTATGAATACCGATTGGAAAATTTAAAAACAGAAGTATGGAAAAATAAAATCACCCAGAATGTCAATGCCCAGAGAAAATTAATGAAAAGCATTTTACTATTCGTCCCAGCAGCCTTCCTCCTGTATATTTTTACATGATTGAAATCAAACTGTAGAGGCTAGTTTTTTTAAATAAATTCAACACAGAAAACATCCAGGATGTTGCAAAGAGTTTTTTCCTTAGAAACCCAATGTCAAAGTTCATTAATACGAATTTTAAAGAAGCAGAATACCATTGCTCAAGTACTTTGGCGAAGAAAATCATTAATATATTGCTCTTTGCAACTCTGCCTTTGTGGAAGGAAAGAAAAATAGGATTTGTTCAGTAATTTTACTGGCCCAGGATCCCCAGCATGTAAATAGTTTAATCATTCTTTGTAAGTACTTGCAGAATAACACTAATTATTGTTTCAAGTGGTTTTCAAACATGGCAGCAACGACCATCTGAACTATGGTGGGAAGAATGTGGCCAAAAAACCCCACATTTCCTGGTACTGTAAAAAGAGCAAACACAAAAAAATAAAGAGCCGAGAGACCCAGTGTCTTAGCCAGGCTGCTATAACAAAATACCGTCGTCAAGGGGGCTTAAACAATCCCCCAGTTTATTCCTCCCAGTTCTAGAGGCTGGGAAATCCAAGATCAAGGTACCAGCATGAGACTCGGGGTCTGGTGGGAGACAATTTCCTGGTTCACAGACAGACATCTTCTGTGACCTCACATGGATGAGGGAGCAAAGGAGATCTCTGGGATCTCCTTTACAGGAGCACAGTTCCATTCTTGAGGGCTCCACTCTCATGACCTAATTACCTCCCAAAGGCCCCAACTCCTAATACCATCACAGTGGGGATTAGGTTGCAACATACGAATTTGCCAGGAGAAGGGGGGACACATTCAATCTGTAACCCTCCGTTCCTTCCTTTTCATCTTTTCTCATGTCCAGTAACACATCTGATATCTTGGTTCACAGAGGACATGACTTACTGCTACATCTGTTGTTCCCTCCCTCCCACTTCCTATTCCCACAGTTTTCTAGAGATTGCACCCTCTGAACACATGAAGACAGGTGAGGGAGGCAGTAATTCACAGTGTGGTCCTATACAGAGGTACATCTGAAACCCTGGCACAAGGATCCTCAGAGAATTAACATTTGTAATAAGAATTAGTCCAAACAATCAATCAATGCCACATGATCACTGTGTGCCCTGTAGGGCCAGCCATGATAATGGTAATGCATATAAAAGTCTACATTACTGCCTCAGAACAGCATCATATTTAACAAAGCAAAGCCCAGGAGTTTGTAATCTTCACTCATCTCCTTCAAATTAATGAGTATTCACAGGAACTCATTAAAACTCCCAGGAGTGCCTCTCTCCACCTCCCCAAAAGTTTCCCTCTCTCTCTCCCTGTCTCTTTCATCTCTACTACTCATCTCCCATCCCTACCAGCCTGCTGCTGCATCAATGGCCCCTCTCCTCCTTGCCCTCAGGAACAAGCTGTTGGCACTTACGTCTTCCACTAAACCCCAGAGGAGCTGTCATTCTTCTAGGCTTCTATTATTCTCATGAGAATCCACCTAGAGTTTCTGGTCTTTTCTTAGAAGGAGAAGGGGTGGGGAGCTAGGAGGGCAAAGGTCGGGTGCAAGAAAGCTGTGAGTTTCATCCTATTGAATAATATGGTCCAGGAATTTGTGGTCTAGGAGGAATGAGATGTTGGCCGTGTATGGGAAGGAAACCAATGAGATTGGAGTCCAAAGCATCACCACTCCAGGGAGCAGTAGAGCGCAAAGCACTCTCTTTAGTCATGTCCATCCTTCTCAAGTTTCAAAACTCTTGCACAAGATTCTGGACTTGGGGACACCAGGGAATAAGTTCATTGCATGGGCAAAGTCCACACAGAGAGGACATGAGAACATAAACCACATTGGAGGCATCGCACATACCACAGCCTCCACCGGCCCTCCATGCCTCCACCTCCTGCCCAACTGCCACCACCGCCAGCGCCACGTGTGCCACCACCTAGCTCTAAGTTCCTATTTTTTTCCTTTTTAGAGAAAATTTTTCAATATGAAAAATATAGAGAATAAAAGTACCACTGGGAATAGACCACTGTTAGCAAATACTCGTGTGCTTTAGAGTCTTCTTTTTTTTTTTCTTTAATGATTTTACTTTTCTGCTGAGTCAGTGAGACATCTGCATGGTTCAAAATATAAAAGGTAAGGGAGGGGATAATAGCGCAAATCTCCCCCATCCACTGTTGCCCGTACATCCAGTTCTCTGCTCCCAGAGGCTACCATGTTTCAAAGACTTTTTAAATAAAAGAAATAAAACATTATAGATATAGTTGAAGTCTCCTTTTCCTCTTTCTCTTTCAATGCTCCCTCGAGGCAACCATTATCATGAGTTTGATGCATCCTTCCGATGCCTTTTTATGGTTTTTACATACATATGCATGTATTTGTGAACCACAGAGAATCTGGTCCTGTGTTCTTCTTGTGATTCACATCAATGGTCTCGTACCTTTAAGCACTACCCTAGGCTGCCAGTTCATTACTTTTAACTGCTATATGATATTCTAATGTATGACTATACTATGTTTTATTCATCCATTTTCCTACAGATAGATGGAGGATTCCTTCCTGTTTTTCAGTAATATAAACAATGCTACCACTTTGGAATTTCCTAAATGAAAATAATACTTAAGGCCATTTCTCCCCCAGATGAATCTATAAATTCAAAATCAGTGAGCTGAAACCTCTAGGGTATTTTATGAAAATTAATCAGCTAATTCTAAAATTCATTTCTAAAAGAAAACAAGAAGAATTGGCTAGTGTTTCTTTTAAAAAAAAAAAAGTCAGGAAATCTGCCCTATCGTTTCATAATCTGCTTGTTTTCACTCAGTATATTATGCTGGGAGAGAAAGGATCAGCTGGCTGGGCACTTCCAAAGGAAGGTAAGATGATTGTTCTTTCCCTGGTGGTTGTTCTATCTAGAGGAGAGCCTGGAAATGGTGCCTGAGAATGTAGTCAACATGGCAAGGTCCAAACAAGAAGAACTGAGCTAGATCCTGAAACACCACCACTGGAGCCAGTCCTAACTTCACCCTTGTCACTTAGATAATAAATGTCCTCAATTGTGTGCCTTATTTACAGGGGCACAGGGAGGGGAGGATGGTCCTGTCGGTAGCCAAAAGCATGCTAACTGATACCATGTCTTATAACAATGTCTGATTTAATCAGTCCTCGACTGTTGGGTTTTTAAGTGACTTTCAACTTCTTTGCAACCACCCCAAACAAAATACCACAAGGAATATATCTGTGGCTAAATCTCTATGTAAGCCTGATGATTTCCTTAGCATAGATCCCTAAATAATTCCTACTCAAGTGGAATTACTCAAGCCAGAATATGGAAAGAAGAGGTTGTTTGATCAGAAACAATGTAATAAATACCAATTCAATAGAGAAAAGTATGGAAACTAAAATAATCTCTGAGTCCTAACCCTGTACCCAATGTCTCCTGCTTCACTCACCATCTCAAGAGGGTCAGGACATCTTCCTCTAGTCTCTTTGCGGCCCGTGTAAGAACAATAACAACAACAGTAATGATAATACTTAACATTTATCAAGCATTTATTCTGTGCGACAAGGTCATCATAGATTGTCTCATCTAATCTTCATAACAATCCTATTAAGAAGATACTATTCTTAAGTTATTGTTCCCATTTTACTAAACAGGAAAGGGGCTTAGGAAGAGTTAGCAACTGGGCAGGTATCACGCTGTTATGTGAACAAGCTGGGATTCCAACCTGGGTCCTACTGCTCACGCTGCTGCTTCTCCGACCTCTCCCAGAGTCGCCACTGAGAGCTCTGCTGGGCAGATCTTTCCACCCAGTTTCCTAGCTTTATCATGTGTTCTTTTAGTTAACAGTGAAAGAATAAATATTCAGGGGCCCCTGGGTGGCTCAGTCGTTAAGCATCTGCCTTCGGCTCAGGGTGTGATCCCAGCGTTCTGGGATCAAGCCCCGCATCAGGCTCCTCCGCTGGGAGCCTGCTTCTTCCTCTCCCACTCCCCCTGCTTGTGTTCCCTCTCTTGCTGGCTGTCTCTCTCTCCATCAAATAAATAAACAAAATATTTCTTTAAAAAGAATAAATATTCAAAGAATATTCAAAGAATAAATGCCAGAGTTGGCAGGAGGCAAATAAGCAGACAGGTTCCCAGCAGCCTATCCCGTGCCCCAGTGACTCTATGGGCAGAGGCTCACTTGGAGGGATGCCTTGGTCTTGGTGGAGCTGAGCAAGGGCTCTAAAGGCAAGCCAGGCTTCAGATGAAGCTGACATCACCACAGATGGAAGAAGAAGCAAGGACATAGGGGAAATTAGTCTGATTCCTTGAAGATGTCACTGACATATTGGATCAAGTCTTACCCCAAACCTGCTCTCCCTCTCAACTTTTCAAATTCACGAATAAATTCCCTTTATTGTTTCAGCCAGTTTGAGTTACAGTTTTTGTTCATTGCAATCGAAAGTGTTTTAACTGGTTCCTCTCCTATCTGGAGCTTTTGAGCACAAAACTGGTATCACAGTCTCCCGATAATAACAAAGCTAATACTCACGTAGCACTTAGGATGTGCCAGGCACACTCCTAAGTTCATTTTGTATTTTGATTTATTTAACCATCACAATAGTCCTATGTGATAATTTATGGGGTTTTTTAATCCTACTTCAGACATAAGGCAAGTGAGGCCAGAACCGGGTTAAATAACTGCAAAAGCTAGCAGGTGGCAGAACTGAATTCCAATCTAGTCTGCCGGGACAGTTGGGTGGCTCAGTCGCTTAAGCGGCTGACTTCGGCTTAGGTTAGGATCCCAGGGTCCTGGGATGGAGCCCCACCTCAGGTTCCACACTCAGCTGGTAATCTGCTTCTTCCTCTGCCCCACCCCCTCCCCCTGCTCATGCTTTCTCTCTCTCTCTCTAAATGAATAAATAAAATCTTTTTAAAAAAAATCTAGTCAGCTCCTCTGGCTCCAAAATTCTTGGTCATAGCCCGGCTGCCTGCAGCTCACCCACTGCTATCTTGGGTTCTCTCATTAAGACCAACAGCATCATATTGGACCAACAAAGGTGGGAGTGGGACATGGGTGCGGCATATGCGGATGTTCGTTTCTGTTTATTGTTTAAGAACCTAAAGGTGGACGTGTCCGTTTTCATGACTGCAAAAGCCAATTGAGAATTCAGCTATGTCACTCTCCTAAGTCCTAATGAAACTTCTGCCAGGTTATTTCTCAGCTGCAGACAGCGGTTGTCTATGGCTGGGTCGATATTTTCATGTCTACTCATAATCCTGTGTGTCAAGATCACTGAAAAATAAATGCCAGGATTTTTTCTTCATGTTCTAGCTCCTGCTTTGATTTTAGACACAAAATCTAAAGTCTGTCTCCCAGGTATTATGTGTATAGAATTCAAGAGGTGTAAATTTATGTAGAATTTATTCACATAAACATGGAAGTATTCTCAACTATTGTGCTTTTTGAAGAAAAGCAGCCCATGTATCAGCCCATGTATTTGCTGAGGTAGCTGAGGAAGCTTCAACCAATGACACTTGGGTTTCAAACTATGCCTTTATCTCCATGCCAAATACTCTTACATTTTTCATTTAAAAAAAAGAAAAAAGAAAAGAAAAACCAGAGAGCTGCAAAAATTCTCTTTGCTATCAGGAGCTTATGAAGTTTTAGGCTAATAATAATCTTTAACATAATCGAATGGGCACTATTTTCTTTATTACTCTCTCTCCCTCTTTTTGTTGGTTTTTTTTTCCCCATCCTATTTTTTTTAGTTCAAATGCAAAAAGGACTCACTCAGGAAGCAAAAGGAAAAAAAGAAATGTGGGCAGTACCTCCAAGTTCAAAGACCAGGTGTTGGGAAATCACAGTCCATAACAACTAAAAGTCTGAGATGAGATGTTTGCCTATGTACTTTTCAAAGTGAACCAGAAACCTTTCCCTGGGAGCCAGGGGGGAAAGGTCTCCAATATTCTTGCCCTATACAAATGATTCTCAGAGTAGTCCATGGAGTAAATTAGACCTCTGCAAAAATACTCAATTTAGCCACAAGTACATATCACAATACTACTTTTTGTTTAGTAATAAAAGCCTCCATTTTTTTCATACTTATAATTGTTTCCTTTTTTTTCCCAGTTTTATGGAGATACAATTGACATAAAGCATAATCATTTCTTGGGGCATCTGGGTGGCACAGTTAAGCATCTGACTTGATTTCCGCTCAAATCATGATCTTGGGGTCATGAGATCAAGCCCTGAGTTGGGCTCTGCACTCAGCAGGGAGTCTGCTTGAGATTCCCTCTCTCCCTCTCCCTCTGCCCCTCCCACTCATGCTCTCTCTCTCTCAAATAGATAAATTTTTTTTAAAAACATAATTATTTCTTTATTGATCATTTATCAAAGCTTTCTCCCTATACACCTCTATTTTAGATGAAGCTGGAATCTCGATGGCAAATATAGATTTATTTTGCGCCATGGTGGGGGGGACCCTAAAACATTACTTCTCAGAACATTCCTTTATCTTCCAGCATCTATGTGCAGGCCAAACATAAATGGACATGAAGTGAGATCAATTATTGAATATCTAATAAATACTAAGTTCCAAACTAGATATTGTAACATTCGTTGTCTTATTTAAACCCACGAAAGCTCATGGAATGTTAGTCACCCCATTTTAAAGAGGAGAGAACTGAAGAACCTTAAGTTCTATTTGCAGTGAGTGGCAGATAAAGGCTCAGAACTCTTCTGACCAATGCACTTTCTGCTACCACGCTGCTTTTGTGGAACAATTAAAAAACAAATACACATAGGGCCACTAACTTCAGCATAATGGACAAGTCAGTAGGAGATAATTCTCAGAATGGAGATTGTTGGGGCGCCTGGGTGGCGCAGTTGTTAAGTGTCTGCCTTCGGCTCAGGGCGTCATCCCGGTGTTGTGGGATCAAGCCCAACATCAGGCTCCTCCACTATGAGCCTGCTTCTTCCTCTCCCACTCCCCCTGCTTGTGTTCCCTCTCTCGCTGGCTGTCTCTATCTCTGTCAAATAAATAAAAAAAATAAAATAAAAAATCCAGAATGGAGATTGTTCTTTCTCATCATCCGACAGCCATAGAAGCCAGGCATCTTGGCAAAATTAGAACTTATTAAAGTTCCAGCATCACACATATAATGCAATAGCTAATAAGAATGGGAATATAACCAGTGTTATAGAAAGGCAACTGATGAAGATCCCATGCTTTCAATCTAATTATTAAAAATTTACAGACAGAAAGACTGACGAGTCTGCCTCCTACATCAGCTTGGATATGTGTAACATAGGCCAGCATGGGGTGCCGAAACTCATGACACAGACAGACTCAAGATGCCAAAAGAAGGAAAGGACCCAAATAGGACCAGGATGTTGCCCTTATATATTTAATTAATATCTTAGTACTAAGAGCGATTGGTAAGAAATAGTAATGGCTCTAGACCATGGCACTGTGTTTATCAGTATAATTCGTTTGCAGCATAACGTACTTGCTATGTAGACTGTACCATTTTTTTCTTTAGTGTAGATTTAACCGTTCTCAAATAATCATTGGTGATCTTTTAGAGTTCCATGTTAAAAGAACCACTCCAAATAAGAGAGGAGTACCAGACATCCAGGACACTGCTTGTAAAGCAGTTGCTAATAGTGATCAGACCCAACTGACAATTGCTCTACAAATCTGATCTCCGGAGGAGTGACAATGTAAGCAGCATGAACTCTTCCTGCACAAGTTTCATTGCATAGAGAATAAGCAATATTTTTTAAACCTACAGTGCTGAATATAAGACTTACCACAAAACCTTTACTAACTTACTGATATGCTTGAAAGCCTAATTCTTCCACAGATAAATCAGAGATTAAAATGTGTGCATTTCCATTATTCTTCCAAAACTTTGTAAGATCCTGGAAGAAAACGTACAGGAATGATAGATGTCCAAGAATGTTTTGTACCACGAGGAGTGGCCAAGGAAGATTCTAGTTTTTTCTATAACCTATTTCATCTTAGAATAGCTTAGTAGTTTGTACAGAAACATTCCTGGTTTCCCTTTATGAGAAATGTGTCCTTTCCAAGGCCAACTTCAGATATATTAGCCCCAGGCCTCTTGGTTTTTTGACACATTCTCATGAGTCACTTGCACACTTTCAGAGTGTAAGCCTTGGAGAAAGAGGCTTTGTTTTGTTTTATGCAAAACCTTTGACTCCTATAATGTGCAGTTCACACCTCTGGTGTCAGATAAATGACAAATAATCGTTGTTAAAAGCAGTAACACATTAGGATGTGAGGTTTTACAATAATCCCTGTTTTCCTTGAGCTGCTAAAATCATTAAATTTATGACATTGGTGGGTTAGTAGAACTGTATGCCTCTGCTCTATTTACTTAATTTTTGAATTGACTGGAACGTGCTTTTAATGTGGAAATCGTATTATGGTGTTCAAATATCTTGTGCTCTGAACAAGATTATTAGCCGTAGAAACCAAATGGGATTTTATCCATTGTCATCGTCTTCTATTTTCCTTGACATGTTCATTCCTTCTATTGGCAAACCAAATCTGATGTCAGAATCCGCTCAAAAATACCAACAACATGTTTTATAATTGCAAAGCTAACACCTATGAATAATAAAATTGCAAACAAGCAGAGCACCATCAAAAATTCAGGATGATTATTTTTTAATGAGTGTATTACTTCTTGTGTGTGATAGTATACAAAGCGTGGGGCACTGTCTTTCTCAGGACTGAATTCTAGTGAGTTTCTGAGCTTAAGGGCCATGGGGGGCAGAGGCAATATTTTTTCCATCAGTCTAATAGCAACCCATGTCATGGAAAGCAGCAAGTTGGGGAAGAGAAAAGGATTCCTGGCTCATTCCTTATCTTCCCTCAAACACTTTTTAGCTAATTATATGAAGAATGCAGGAGGAATTAAATGCCTTTTGCCTCCGGTGTTAGTTCAGGGGAGTGAGAAGACAGAATTCCAATTCTAGTCCTGTCATTGATCTGCTGGGCTCATTAACATACCCTTTAAAATCTCTCTCAATTCAAGTTTCTTCTAGAACCATGAGATGTTAGAGACCAATTAGTAGTCGCACATCCCCATTTTTAAGCGAAGAAACCAAGGCTCAGTTAGCTTAGAGGACTACCCCCAAGTCACCCTCCTTGATTCTATACGGTTTGTTTAAGCTCAGTCTTATCCCGATGCTACACAGTAGGCCTCCAAATTCACCTTAGGATTCACTATCTTGGTCCCAAGCTCCCCACCCTGATCCAGTTGGAGCTCCACACTCAACTCTCTTTCTACCCATAGCCCTTTCCTATTATCACATTTCCTTACACTCCAGAAGCAGCCCTAGTTGCCTTTAAGTTGCTCTGTTAAATGGCAAATACCCTACCTAACAAAGTCTACCATTTTTAAATGCTTTTTAAGCCTGCTGTACACACTTGTACATTCAATCTTCACAGCACTATGACATTGGTATCCACATACAGATGGAAAAACCAGAGGTCAGGGAACAGAATTAACATTAAGGTCACACAGCTGGTAAGTGGTGCAACCAGAATGTGTACCTACGTCTGTCTGGTGCTCTTAACCACAGTGCTGACTCTCTGTCCCTTCCTCCTAAAGCATATGGTCATTCATTCAACACACATTGTTCAAACATCAAATATACGCCGGGCACAATACTGAAAGTACAGGGAACGCAGAGATGAAAGACCAATTTGGGACATCAAGGGCCACAGTGGTACCTGAGATCCTGAACTATTATTCCCCAGCGTGGTGACACACGGCCTGAGCCTATTCACAGCACTGGGCATACAAAGGGGCAAATCCCACGACTGCTCCAGACCTGGTCTGGAAAAGGGCATGTTTCTAAGCTTCCATGTACTCAGGCTGTACAAATTCCAAACATTTCCTTCTGCACCTCCTCCCCGCCCTTGCTGCGCAGAAGTGACAGGCTCCCTTCGCCGAGGTCTGTGTGGGGCTCCTTCCCTGGCGTACCTACCCCGACAGGGTGCTCAGCAATTTGCTCCTCTGTCTGCTTGTACTTGTTATGTGCTCGTACGCTGTGGGTATTTTATAAATCGCTAATGTTTGCAGAATTTGGTTTTCTGGCTGCTTCTCTGCCTCTTCCCTTGCTCCCCGACTGCCAGTGTAGCGGCTGCTCTTCCCCTTGCATTTGAACATTGGCTCCAGCTTCCTCTTTTAAATTACTTCTGCTGTCAGCCCATTTAGCGGCATCACTCATCCATAGGTTTGGAGTTTGCCGTTTTTAAGTTTCTTCCTTCAACGAAGCTTCTGAAGACAGGGTTCCAGGCTTATCACGCTGTGTCCTGGTCATTCGGCACTTGCATCACGGATGTATTTCATCGACCATATGCTTTTTTCTACCGCTGCTTCATCTCCTCCGACTTCCGAAGTGTTTTGTAATGGGCTCTACAAGATGGGGTGGGGGGCGTACCTTGCCTTTGGTTGTGATTTCTCATTGGAGTCTCAACATTTGTCTTAAGTGGGTTCGTTGAGCTCGGGAAAAACAGCAATCAAAGCAAGTAAGTATCCGTGAGATATAAGCAAAGCAAGACAGTTAAACCCTATAAAGATGAATTGTGGGTTTGTTTGTTTTTTTAAATCAGATGATTTACTCATAGCAAGAAATTAAAAAGTCGAATAGAAAAGGAACAATGAAGTGTGAGAAGGAAATGCTGACAGCTAAATTAGCCTTCAAGTAAAGAGAGAGACTCCTCCTGCAGGGGCCTACATGTGGGGGCATTCATGCCAGAGCTCAAATTTAAATTCCTATGGCCCTATATGGGCCTTCAGACCATTATTCTCTTTCCTCAGCCATCGGTTATTTCTTATTGCAGTAAATGTTTGGATACAGTCAGCCAGAGGCTTTTTGGATGATGAGCACATTTCTGCAAAGCAGAAAAAATAAACATGATATGGTTGCTGCCTATTTCAAGAACCCCATATGGCCGCTTGTAGATGGGCACCGTCCACCTCTGCAGGCCAGCTTCCCATTTGAAAGGGTACTCAGCTCAACCTGAGACCAACTTTATAAATCAATTACAAAATTCCAATCTCATTCTGTCACTCACTTCAGCTGTATAAGAAAATAAAGGGGGAACATTTTAATGACTCTGGAAGCTTCCATATGCATAAAAGCTGAAACCAGCAAATATTCATTTTCTTTTTTGGCAGATAACTCTGGTAATTAAGGTAAAATACTAATAACCCTTTTCAGAGAGCAGGATAGATTGTTCCCAAACATATTGAGAGGAATCACATTGAGCAGCTTGAAGCTCCAGCAGATCCTTAGAGAGAACCCTGCCAAGAACAAACAAACAAAAGAAAGAAAGAAAAAAAAAACTATCCTCAAAGAAAAAAAAATAAACCTGAAAAAGTCAAAACCCAAGTCTGTACCAAGGTTTGAATCTGTCTGATGAGTTCTACGCTGTACCCTTTTATGATCATTTGCTTGTGTTCCAATTCTTCTCAAAAGTTGTTATATATTTGACCAATCCTTTTTCAAAACAGGCATTTTAATGACTGCATCTGCCTGGGGCGCCTGGGTGGCTCAGTCGTTGAGCGTCTGCCTTCGGCTCAGGGCGTGATTCTGGCGTTCCGGGATCGAGCCCCACATGGGGCTCCTCTGCTGGGAGCCTGCTTCTTCCTCTCCCACTCCCCTTGCTTGTGTTCCCTCTCTCGCTGCCTGTCTCTCTGTCGAATAAATAAATAAAATCTTAAAAAAAAAAAATGACTGCATCTGCCAAAGAGTCTTGAGTAGTGCTTGGCAAACTTTTGCTGTAAAGGGCCAGATAATCACTATTTTCAGTTTTACCAGCCATATTGCCCCTCCAGCAACTATCAACTCTGCTGCGGTAGCAAGAAAGCAACCACAGACAATAGTAAACACATGAGGGTGACCGTGTGGCCATAAAACTTAATTTATAAAAACAGAGTGGGCCATATTTGGCCTGGGGGCTGTAGTTTCCTGATCCCTGCTCTTGAGGATAAGGTAATAAGGTATGACACAGAGCAAGCCAGCCACTTCCCCTTCCCAGGGTACAGACTTCCTTGTTCCAGACATGAGCTGTACCACCCGGGGAAGATGAGCTCAGTCTACGGGGAAAACAACCCATTTTAAAAGTCTAGACTTCCTGAGCCTTCTGACAACTATGATACATCATAGCATTATTTAGTCTCTCGCTCATTTACAATGAGTCACTGCTTGATTTGCAAGATTCCCTACTTCAATGGTAATATTGAAAGCCCACTAATAATAGTCACAGCAAGAAGCTGCCCCTAAAACCGAAAGAGGAAATTACTTTACAGTTTTAATTTCAGGCTATGAACTAAAACGACTATATATCAAACAGTTTTTAATGCTGCCTTTGGTACTAAAACAAACAAGAATGATCACTTTCAAGTCACATTGCTCTCCAGAGCAGAACCTTGTTTGGAGTCTTGAATCAAAAGACTTGAACAGATGTACCACACCATATAGAGGAAAAGCATGGGATTGGGACTCGGACAGACCTGAGTTCTAACCCCCGCTCTGCCATTCACTACCCATGTAACCCAGACAAGTTGTTCAACCTCTGAATTTGCTTACCTCTTTGCAAAATGGTGCAGCAAGCCCTGCCCTGGCTCTCTTTCTGTTAAACCTCAAAGAGTTGTTGGCCAGGAATTAGGGTGTTGGGGGCTGTGAAATGAGGCAAAGGCTAAGGAATGGCTTTGTCTGTTGTACTGTGCTTCTAACACGGGAAGGGTTGTGATTTTTTTTAATGGAACCAGCTATAGCCTCGAGAATCCCTCTACGCACGTTGCTTCCATTTGTGCCTCTAGTGTGATCAATGGAGTAGACATACCCATTGAAAATCCATCTAGTCTCATGGATTAAGTTCACGGAGGAGCATCCTCATGGCCAGGCAGGCAATGATACTGAGATATAGTGGAACTCAGCCCTCCTGCACCACCTCGTATCTTCAGTTCTTAGGGCATAAAAAATCACTGAATAAGTCAGAGCTAGAAAAACAGGCAGGCAGATGGATGGAGGCTCAATGAGGGAATCACCTCTGTTCCCATTCTGAACTCTTCTGTCTCTCTTGTACATTCTATCCCAAAAATCTGCAAAAAGATGGTGCACCCCACCGTCCTCTTGGTGACTGACTTATATCTAGGCCAGTCGTTCTTCTCACAAGGAGATTTTTCTCCTCAAGATGTCCCGTCTTGATTTTTTTCTCTCTCTCCTGATTATAAAAATAAATAAAAAAATAAATAAAATAATCATTTTCTTTCTTGCCATGATATTGTGCCTTGACAATGGTCAGAGGCAACTGGTCAGTCTGAGATAGGCCTTGGGGATGAAGCAGCACTTATCAAAAACAATCTCTAGAGAAGAAACCTTAATTTAAATGGGGTGAGCAGTGCAGATGCCAACCTTGCCCCTGGCTGATAGAACTAAACATCGTCAAGGTAACTATTTCTTACCCAATTGATTTCATTTCTATGATATATGTAATTCCCAATCAAAATTGGGAGTGGGGGTGTTTTATATACCTTGAGAACATTGTTCCAAAGTTTATGTGAAGGAATAAATAGATGCAACCAGCTAAGGAAAGTTGTAAAATGAAGGATGATAGATACATGTTTGACCTAACATTCCTAATTTTAAAACTATGATACAAACAAAATAAAAATTGAAAGCCAGATCAATGGAAACGGTTTCACAGTTAAACAGATCCCAATGTATTTACAGTAAAGGATAAAGGGTAAGTGACAAAGGTGAGAGGATAAAGATAAAGAACTATCTCCTACAGGAAGATGTCCTCA
Organism: Ursus arctos; assembly: GCF_023065955.2. Classification (NCBI taxonomy): domain Eukaryota; kingdom Metazoa; phylum Chordata; class Mammalia; order Carnivora; family Ursidae; genus Ursus; species Ursus arctos. Next base: position 16,132,458 of record NW_026622886.1, on the reverse strand, counting down.
GTTATCTCAGTTCTGGATTAAATGTCCCTTTTCTGGTAATCATAGAGTATCCTGCGAATGCTTCTTTTTATGTATATATCAAAGTATGCCATACAATTAGCACAAAGCATAAGGATAGGTTTCAATGAATTTTTACAAAGTGAGCACACTGGTGTAGCCAACACCCAAGTCAAGAAATAAAACTCTATCAAAAAACCAGAAATCCCTTCATTCCCCTTCCTGGAACAATCCCCACCCTTAGCACCAAGGTCTCTGATGGTCACTACTATCCTGATTTCTAAGAGATTACTTTTACCTATTTTTTTAAATTTTATTTATTTAAAGAAGGCTCCACATCCAACGTGGGGCTTGAACTCATGACCCCAAGATCAAGAGTCACATGCTCTCCCAATTGAGGCAGTCACGCACCCCACTTCTGCCTATTTTGGAACTTTCTATAAGTGAACACATATAATACATACTCTTTTGTGCCTGGCTTCTTTGGTTCAATACTATTTTTGTAAGATTTATCCATGTGTTTGGAGTTCATTTTTTCTCATTCCCACAAAGTATTTCATTAAGTGAACATACCGGGGGATTTTTTCCAATTTATCATAGACAGTATTTATCTTGTTCCCATTTGGGGGCTATATGCTGCTATGAACATTCTTGTGCAAGTCTTTTGGTTAAATGCACATGCACATTCCTGCTGGTATACTCCTGGAGATGACGGTACTGGGTCATAAAGTATGTGTTCTTTCATCTTGAGCAGATGATGCTAAAGCGCTTTCCAAAGTGGCCGTACCGACCTCCACACCCACCAGCAGTGTATGAGAGTTTCTTTTGTTCCACATCCTCACCAACACTTCATGTTATCTGTTTCATTTTGGCCCTTCTGGTGGCTGTTCTGGGCACACATCTAAAAGTACCCTGGCATAATTTATCCGTTTACTCATCTATCTCCCTCACAAGTTTGCAGGAATACTTTCTACAAACTAAGAAACCAAGGCCCAGAGAGGTTGTGAGATATGCCCAAGTTCACAAATTAGACACATCTTTACAGCACAGATGTCCCGAGTGGGCAGTGTTCATAGGACTGGGGAGGACAGGCTGCCTTCTTTAAAAGAGTTGCAAAACCTACTTCCAGGTAATCAGTGCAACTTGCTCATATAACCAGAGAGCTGCTCAGACACATGCATGTGTGCGCGCGCACACACACACACACACACTCAGCACTTCAAAATGGAAGGTTTAATTTTGAAGCACACTGCTGTTAGTTAAATGATCCTGCAACCAACAGCCACGCATCTCTCCCTTATCTCCCTTCGGTTAAATGTTTTGAAATGAGTTCCAAATGGGGTTGGCTCAAATGACAGCTCTTCATTTCACCTTGCTTCTGCAGATGCTATTTGCAGGAATGTTTTATGATTCTGTTAATTACCCACATCGAGAGGTTATTTTATTGTTTCTAGAGAAGTAGAATTATAAATGTAAATATTCTGAGGCAGCAAATTTCTTCAGCAAACTAAAAGAGTTCTTACTCTGTGAATCAATGCACATATTTAAAAGGTGCATTATTTCAGTGATTACTAGCATCCTAAAATATTTTTCAGGTACAAGTCTGTGTGTGGAAGAGCTGAGGCTGACTGTGTGCTATAAAAACAGACAAGAAGTCCAAAAGATGTAGATTGTAAGCCCAGCCCCCACATGCAGACAGCACTCAATTTCTCTGGACTTCAGTTTCCTCTTCTCTGAAATGGGAGATTATAATACTAGCTATCTTCTTATGTTGTTAAGAGGTTAAACGGACTATTGCATAAAAAGGCTTGACGGTAATAAATGCAGTTATTGCCTACTGATGACAGAGAGTTGAGGGATTCTGTCACAGTGATGAATGGCACAGAGAGCTTATAGCATAATGGCTGGGTTGAAGTCCCAGAGCCGTACCACCTGGATACACATTCTGACTTTACCAGCTACTAGCTGTGCTACTTTGGGCACAGACTTAACTCCTCTCTGTTTCAGCTTCTGCATCTATAAAATGGGTAGTAGTAGTATCCGCTTCATGTTGTTGTAAAGATTAAATAAGATAATCCATGAAACCTGCTTTCAACAGAACTAGACATACAGTTGAGTGAATAATAGATGTTAGTTGCAAACAGGGGTGGGTTTGTCTCAGGGACGATTATTTGTATTTACCTTTATGATCTGATAATGTGGAAATAAGGATAATTTTTTTAAAGATTTATTTTATTTCCTTATTTGAGGAGGGGTAGGGGCAGAGGGAGATCTCAGCAGACTCTGCGCTGAACTGAGCAAGGAGCCCAACACGGGGCTTGATCTCAAGACCCTGAGATCATGACCTGAGCTGAAATCAAGAGTCAGATGCTTAACCAACGGAGCCACCCAGACACCCCATGCTGATTTCTTTCCTTTGTTCCATTTCACTTGTCCCAACCCAGCCAGGACCCTTCCAGTCTAATTTTTCTTCCACTATGTTGCTCGAAATGGAAAATAAATGCCTTAATTATGAATAAAAATGGAATGTTTCTCTCCTAGATGTCATTAAAAATGATTTTTTTTTTTAACTGAGGAAGAAAATACTCTTTAGCCCTCCTGGCAAATCCCAGTGTCAGAGCCTTGCTGTGCTCAGCGTGCGGGGCTTGGCGCTTGCTAGGAACCGCGATGTGTATGCACCTCAGCAGCTCTGAGCACAGCAAGGGGCCTCCGCACCTCGGCGGGCGGCGCTGGGAGCAGCTCAACATTCCGACACAGACCAGCGCCCGCCACACAGCCCTGACAGAAAGGGTGTCAGAGAGGACAGACGCTCAGGCCGGGGCTTCCCACGGCAACATGGCCCCACCACATCACTGTCTCCTTCTGGGACGGATGCTTCAATGCCAGCAGGGGGAGAAAAGCCTAGATTTTGAAATCAGTCCCGCCTGGGTTCAAATCCCAGCTCCATCATTTAATACAGCATGACTCAGGTCAGGCTATTTATTCTCTCTGACTTGTGTCTCATGGTTTGTGAAGTAGGGATAAGAATACTTACCTCAGAGGTAATCATGAAGAATCAATGAGATAAAGCAGGTTTGCAAAGCACTTCTGCCCGTAGCTGGCATGTAGTAGCTATGACTATAATTTTCCAAACCTCAGCAGTAATGTATCTGGACCATTCCACATATGACCCTCCAAGAGCAGTGTAATGGGAGGCTCCTGCACAGAGCCCGCACTGCATCTTATCACATCCTCTTTGGAATCTGAAGCGATTGGCTGTGGTCAGTCTTGCAGGGCCTCACATGATCAGACCCTCGGTCAATTTAGGCTGCAGGCCACAGGTGGAGATGGCAGAAACTTCCTTGGCACAGTTCAATTATCTTTCATCTTTCCTTACAAATTGGCCACATTTCTTTCTTCTAGAAGTTTACTAAAAACGTCAAGAAGCAGCCAACACTGATATCCTGACCTTTTTCAACCACTGCCCCTAAAGGAACAGGCTCCAGAGACCCACGGTGTCTTTTCCAAGGTTGTCCCAGGCAATCATCTAATTGTTTCACCACATCACAAGAAGGGTCCCCAACTTCCCAGCCTGCAATTGCTCCTTCCTGTTGACCAACATTAGGCCCCTGCCCAGGAAGCCAAGAAGACATAGAGGTAGGGTTTCACAGCCGTTCCAATTCCATATTAGAAAGGATTCCAGTTTCAGCTACCCTCTATCGAGAACTGAAACAGGGGCAGGTTTTAGAGTCAGCCAGCCTGGCTGCAATGCAGACTCCACTCGTTACTGCCATAGGATCTTAGATACGTTATTACTTAATTTCTCTCATCCATAAAGTGGAGATGGCAATCAGAGTGCCCTCCTCACGGGGCTGTCGGGAACATGAAATGAGGTGATGTTTACAAAGCACTTGGCACCATGTTAAACCCTCCATAAATGTTAGCTCTCATTATTATCAAACAGCTAGTACGTTCTGGGCATTGTGCTAGTTATTGCGAAGACCATGGATAACAGGCTATACGTTGTCCCTGGTCTTGTAGTATTTACAGTATAGAAGCAAAATATTATACCTATAATTATCCAGATAATTATTTATATTGTCAGAATTACAGATGCTCTGAAGATGTTCCAGATTGTTTACAGCCTTGGTAAACTGGGGCCTCTGAATTGAAGGCAGATTTGCTGAGATGATCTAATGAACACAGAACCAACATTTGTTGCATTCTGCATGGAAAGTAAATCTAGAAAAAGTCGACTCTGCTCACTAATTCCACTTTATATAATGCTGTAAGTAGTTTGCTTTGCATCTTCACATCTGACAGAAGCAGATTGTGAATCAAGATTGTGATTAGGAACAGCCTCAGCAGGGGATCCCCGGGGGGGCTCAGTCGGTTGAGCGTCTGCTGTTGGCTCCGGCCATGATTCAAGGTCCTGGGATCAAGTCCCGCATCAGGCTCGCTGCTTAGCTGGAAGCCTGCTTCTCCCTCTTCCTGACTCTCCCCCTGCTCGTGCTGACGCTCTCTCTCTGACAAATAAATAAATAAAATCCTTAACAACAACAACAAAAGAGAACATCCTCAGCAATCAGACTGTCTGGGTTCAAACAAGCTCTACCATTGACCACCTCTGTGACTTTGGATAGTTTCCATACCCCTCTGCACTTCAGTTCCTCATCTGTAAAATGGACATGATAAGAGTTCCGCCATGTTATTGGGAAGGTTAACTGATTTAGTTGATACCCATAAATGAGTTAGAACAGTGCTTAACACAGAGCAAGCACTCAATAAATAGTAGCTCTTATTATTACATGATATGACCTTTTCAACAACCCTGCAAGTAGTTATTCTCTCCATTTTATAGGTAAGAAAACTGAAACCCCAAGAAATAAGCCTGTAATTCCACAACACTGGAACTCAAACCCGGGTCTCCTGGCTCCATTTTTATTTCCCCTCCCGACAGCCTCTCAATTGGCAAAGAAAAAAAAAATCTTTGAAAAGTCCGCATATAAAGGGTGTGGGTTAAAGTGTTTCATGAAAAGAAAGAGTACTGTGGCATATAACCAGGTAAGGTAGCAAAAGAAAGCTAAAAGAAGCCAAAGGTTTTATTTTAAAAGATAAATGAGTAGCAAACCAGCGGACTTAAAATGAGAGGGTTAAGAATATTTTCCTGTATAATTAAATCTCTAAAGATTTGGTTAGAGTACCACAGTCTATATCAGGTTAAAACAAAAGATCACATTAGCAATTGCTCAAGTTTATATGCAGTACTTTATCCACAGAGCAACATTAGTAAGTCAATTTGAAAGAGTCTGATCAAACTGTTAACTAGAAGATAAAAGAAGCAGGACATTTGGGGGGCAAGATTTTTAACATAGTACATACCAAAAAACCCTATATTTATTCTATTACTAGCACTTATCTAGGAATTATAATTTTTATTTTTATTTATTGTTTTAATTATGGTAGGATACACATAGCATCAAATTTACCATCTGAATCATTTCTAAGTGTACAGTGTCTGTGGCATTGGGTATATTCACATGCTGTGCTACCATCACCACCATTCATTTCCAGAACTCTTTCCATTTTGCAGAACCGAAACTTTGTACCCATTGAACAATAGCTTCCCATTCCTCCCTGGGAATTCTAATTTCTAAATCAAATAAGTTTTTTAATTAGGATCATTTTCCTTCAACCACTTAGCTTTTGTTTCTTAAAACAGAATTTACTATGATTTAAAAGATTTTCAAGAAATCAAATATGATGAAGTTTATTTTAATTGGAAAGTCATCCTTAATCACTTCAAAGTATTTGGAGACCTTTCCCTGTCTAATGCTATTCTGTCATTTTCAGGGCCCCATCCATAATTTTGATTTCAAAAAGTCAAACAACAGAAGACAGCTATTTGTAAATCCAAACTGGATGACAAGGACAGAGGTTTCTAACCATAGGAACAGCTTATCACTTGATGTCAGTCCCACTTCCATTGAAACAGGATAAAGGAGAGGAAGTTTCCCGCATACACAAAACCCACTGACTATCTGGTAGGTCTGGAAGAATGTGCTGGTCACCCCAGCCCACACCCCATAATTATGCCTTCAAACGTGTTTGTCACAAGAGGCAGAATATTCTAGTTGCTATCAGAACCCTCAAAGAGACTTTATAACATCCAGTTCAACAGATAACAAGTCACAAAGAGACACTATTCTTTGCAAATGACAATGAATTTTTCATCTCAGGCTTTTGATTTCTAAGGACATATATTTAGAAGGAAAAGCTTTTATTATGGCTAATCAAAGAAAGGTGGCTTTTTTTCAAAAGAAAAATTTATCAGGAGCTTCTTCAGGGCAAACGGTCTGACCCAGGGCTTTGTTCCTGGGGATGATGTGTCTTTGAGGACAATGGAAATTGCCACCGGATTCTCTGATGGCCCCCTCCCCATCAGCACAAGACAGCCCCTTACAAACGGACTCCAGCCTGTGGATGTAGTGATGAAAACAGTCTATCACCTCACATTTATTTGTCACCATGTGGCTCCCCTGGGTAGTATTTCTCCTCTCCGAGCTTTGTAGATGCTGCTGTTCTGCTTGTTAATGACATTAACAGGAGTATGGTGTCTCATGTATGAGCAGTGGCCACTTTTAGCAAAAGCACATGGTCTGGAAAGCTCCAAATTCATTAAATATACACATGCAAAGGGTTCCCTTAGAACGAACTGCTACTCCCGGACTTTAAAAGAACTGAAGTAGAGGGGCGCCTGGTTGGCACAGCGGTTAAGCGTCTGCCTTCTGCTCAGGGCGTGATCCTGGCGTTATGGGTTCGGGCCCCACATCAGGCTCCTCCGCTATGAGCCCGCTTCTTCCTCTCCCACTCCCCCTTGCTTGTGTTCCCTCTCTCGCTGGCTGTCTCTATCTCTGTCAAATAAATAAATAAAATCTAAAAAAAAAAAAAAAGAACTGAAGTAGAAATATCTGTGTGTGTGTGTGTGTGTGCGTGTGTGTGTGAAGGGAAAATCGTGGAAATCTGCCATTATAAAAAGCAGATATATTAAGAAGAAAACACAAGTTAGCCATATTTGCATGACAAGGTCGACTTTCTTTGTGATTGTATTAAGATTCTGATGCGTGTGTGGGTTTTGTCCTGTGAGTCCTGTTTATTGATTTTGTGTCGAGCATTTCAACTGTCTTATATTTTCTTAAGGAAATTAGGTCAGGGCTCGGGATAGCCTGACCAGCTCACCTCTCAGGTGAAGCTGGCCTCCTCAAGCTCTGGCCACAGTAATTTTTTCCATCTGCTGGACTCAAAGACTCAGTGAAAACAAAAACACCAGAAGCATCCCGGTTCAGGCAATGCTCCTTGTGAAATGCTCACTTAATGACGCTGTAATGTCACGCCCCTTGGTGCGCCATTTTATTGTGAGAGTTAATCAAAGGCAAAAGAAATAAAGATGTCTGGCTTGGGCGCAGGTGCTTCTTTGTTGAAGTGCCTTCCTGGGGGCGGGAGCAGGGGAGTGGTCCAAGAAGTGGGGGCTCATGCACAAAGGCTGAGCTTCCCAGGGTCTGGGCGGTTGTTTTTACATGAGTCCGGAGGTCTGCTCTGTGTCTGTGTGTGTGCTTTGTGTAGTGCAATATATGTGGGCCCCAGGATTAAAAGAGAAAAGAATAGACAGAGACAGACACACGCACACACACACACACACATACACACACCCACACACAGAACGTGTCAGGGAGCTTACTATAAATCTGCACAGGCCCTGGGGTTACGTGTGTATGCAATGGTATGTGTGTCTGCCCATGCACATTTGGGGTTGGCGGCGTGTATGTGAACGGTCTGTATGTATGTGGTGTATGTGTGTGACCTGTGTGTGTTCATGTGCTATGTGCGTGCACGTGGGGGGTGTGATGTGGAACTGCACATGTAATGTATGTGTTTGTGTACACTGTGTGTAGTGTGTGGGTATGTGGTGTGTGTTCATGCATGTGCTATTGGCTATGTGTTCATTGTGCACATGGTGTGGGTGTATCTGCCCAGAGCATATGTGCATGCATGTGGTAGTGGGTGTGCATGTGGTGGGTGTATGAACTCGTGAATGTGCACTCACATGTCCATATATACATTTTTTTTATTTTTTGAGTGTAGTTGACACACAATGTTACACTAGTTTGAGGTGTACAACACAGGGATTCAATGGCTCTATACATTATGCTATGCTCACCACAAGCATAGCTATCATCTGTCATCATACCACACTATTACAATATCATTAACCATATGATTAACCTATGCTGTGCCTTTTATTCCCATGACTTATTTATTCCATAACTAGAAACCTGTATCTCCCGCTCCCCTTCACCCATTTTGTCCATCCTGCTCCCCCTAACCTCTGGCAACTATCAGTTTGTTCTCCGTATGTGCAGATCTGATTCTGTTTTCTTTTTGTTTGTTTATTCCTTCGTTTTGTTTTTTAGATTCCACAAATGCGTGAAGTCATATGCTGTCTTTCTCAGTCTGACTTTTTTGCTTAGCATAATACCCTCTAGGTCCACGTCACAAATGGTAAGATCTCACCCTTTTTTACATATATACATATAATCTGCAGAGTCCTTTATAGACCCTGGGGTTCAAGTGTGTTCACTGTATAGAAGGGTCTTATATTGAGGGTACGTGTGCCCATTTGGGTTGCCTGTGGCCCTACACACTGTGTATCAGGGCCAGCCGTGGCTATTTAAAAGCACTGAACCTAAGTGCTAAGCCCATAGTGGTCACTCGGTTTGGTAAATATTTTTGAAGAAGAAAGGGGAAAAGAAAAAAGAAAATTTCAAAGAATCTCAAAATTAGGATGTTTACACTGACATGAATGTTGGGATTTAAAGGATGATGTTATTTAATCACACCTCTTCTCTTATGGGCTCTGAACTCGTTGCAAAGATAGACCTAGATCTACACAGCTGCAATGATCAGCTCTATTTCCAATATTGCTACCTCGGAGAACTGCCTTGACCTGTGACCAGAACCGACTCTGCCAACCAGAATGCCAGGCCTCCCTCCAAAGAACAGAGCCGCTCTACTGAGTTTACGGTATGGATGCGCAGAGAATGGACATGTGGGGAGAACAGGCCGCTGGGAAACAGAGAACCCAGATGGGCCGGACTTTCACATACAATGACTCTCTTCCCAGCCAGGGAAGGGGACAGCAAAAGGGACAGAGGCTCTCTTCCCAAGTCTCCCATTCTTCCATAAGGTAGATGTTCCTATTTTATGGGTCAAAACAAACAACAACAACAAAACAAAAAAACAAAACAAAACAGAAAAACAGGAGAAAGAAAAATTTCCCTTATGACTGCAAAGATTTTGCTCTCTTAACCCACCAGGCTTAAGCATCCAGACCATGAACAACCAAGAATGTGTGCACAGGGGCGCCTGGGTGGCACAGCGGTTAAGCGTCTGCCTTCGGCTCAGGGCGTGATCCCGGCGTTATGGGATCGAGCCCCACATCAGGCTCTTCCACTAGGAGCCTGCTTCTTCCTCTCCCACTCCCCCTGCTTGTGTTCCCTCTCTCGCTGGCTGTCTCTATCTCTGTCGAATAAATAAATAAAATTAAAAAAAAAAAAAAAAAAAAAAAGAATGTGTGCACAGACTGTAGAGTCCTTATTGGGGAGCAGATCAGTGGTTAATCAGGACATACTCATGAGGCCACTTTTCCAATGCCAATCACGAGTCCTTTGTGTTTCTTCCTGAGTTTGCTGGTGAGAACTTCATTCAGCTTTTGTCCTCAAAATGGGTGAAACCAGTTCATTCATTAACTCCTATGGGGCAGTCTAAATCATAGATTTCCCTCCCGATTGCATGCTCATCTTCAATCATATCCAGCCATGTCACGGGAAATCCATTTCCTTCTCCTTGCATAACTGCATGTTACCGCACTCTTCCCACACAGTAAAACTTCTGACATGCGCCTTGCTCACCTCCTCCAAATGGAGAGTGTCCGTACATCTGACTGGACAGGTGGGAAGAGTCCACATTTATTACCTGGGTGGGTTCCTTCAGGTGTGTACCCTCTGTCCACACCATCAGAGGCACCACCGCTGGTCAGCACAATAATTGACTTAGACCCGCCCTGTGATGGGTTGTTGCAAGATCTAGACGTGGGGGCAAAATGATAGGAAACCTGCTTGGCAAGGGTCCAAAGCAGTGTCCTCCAGTATACTGTAGCAAGACAACAATTCTATAAGGTTTTGCCCCAAGGAAATTCTACATTTATTTTTCAATTGGTTTTTAGCTCAGAGATTCCCTTCATCCTCAATAAAAGATGCCAGTTGTGTGGACTTCGGGGAGCAAGAGAGGCAAGTCTGTATTTATGCTGGAGTTGGTGATTATGATGTAGATGTGGTTGTTACCAGTGCCACTCCAGCTTACAAAGCTCTACTGATTCTTCATTACCCTCTTCAGATCTCTCTCTTGCACTGGGTCCTCTTCTTTTCCATCACCATTTCTAGGCTTTCATTGCCTTTCATCAGAATTTTGCCACCACCTCCAAGTGGGCCCCGGAACACTAGCTATGGGCTCCCAACCAATCCAGCTTACACATAATCACTTGTTTAGTCCTCCAGAAATTTTCATTTTCAACTAGCAATCCCATGATCAGGCATATGCAAAGACACAAAAATGTCACTCTAGAAGATTGAGCCCTTATCCTGCACATTAACAGTCCTCCACCACCTGGTCCCTTTCCAAATTTATCTCTATTCCGCACCCCCCCAAATTCTTTTCTCCCAACAAACCCAGATATATCCATGTGAATTCCCATAACTCCACTTTTACACTAATGTCACATCCTAAATAGGTTAAATTTATGAGAATTCAGCATTTATGCAATCCTCCCACATGCTAGTCACTCCTCCATTCCACTGGATGGCATGTGAGATATACGTAGATTGTGTCTTCTTTTCAAGTGAAGTTCCCTCTGCTACCTACTGTCCCTCCACCTCAAACTGAACATCAGCACCTCAAAGTAGCTCCTCAATAGTTAACGTGTTTTCATGTCAGCTTATCTAGGCACACTGGAAGTATGCGTGTGTTCATTCCTCCATGTCTGAGCTCCCTTGGGCTTGTCCTCAGCAGGCTGACATAGAGCTGGCCGATGTGAAGGAGCTGGCCACAGAGGCAAAGGACCACCTCCATGTCCCTCACCAACCCTCAATACCTCATAGTCCCAATAGTACAGGCATCCCGCCTCGCCCATTTGACTCTAACGATTAAAGCAATGCTATTTTTGTTCAACACCATCCCAAAGGCAGCCAACTAGAGAGAGCTGAAGTCTGAAAGAGGCTCTGTAGTCCAAAGAAGCGGTAATCTGTGCTAACTCTGCAGGGAAAAGTGACTGTACTGAGCTTGAGTATCGAAGGTGCATGTACCCCGCAGAATCAATATAAGAGCCTATGCGTTGTTGCCTATTCAGGGAAACTTTAAGAGTAAAATCTGACTTTCCATGAATTTATGTTTATATGTCTGTCTTTTGAATGCAACCCTTACGTTAGACATAACACTACTGTATATACTCCAAGTCTCCAACCTGCTCCCCTCTTTGTTTTGATGCCCAATTGCAGTTCCATCAACTCCTGCCTCTAACCACTGAGCCCTCAGTGATGTCTCGCTCCTCCGGACTCAACTAAATACCCCTATCATTTTCCTGGCATGTAATTTATGCAACCTTGTATCATTACCCCTCTGGTTGTGGATGGTGTATGTGAATGCAGCCATTGCTGTGATGGGATTGTAACCCCTGAAGGACGAGGAGGGACCTTATCTCTTGGTCCTTGTATTTCTAGCAGCCAGCCAGAATAAATGCTGGGTAAACATTTGTAATGTCGATGAAAGAATAAAAAATATCATTCTTTGGAAAGACCCCAAAGTAAAAGTGCCAAGAAAAATGTTTGCATAGTCTGTCCACCTAGAAAATGCCTGCTCATCCTTAATGGTCCAGATGAAATTCTGGCTCCCCTTTGGCATAGTTGAAACAGGCTTTGGGGTCAGCGAGACAGGAACTCAAACCTTTTCTGCACCACAATTGGCTGAGTGACCCTGAATGGCAAGTTGCCATCAAATCTTGGTTTCTACTTCTATGAAATAGAAATAGTAATACACACCTTAGAATGCCAGAATAAAATAAGGTAACACATAGACAGTGTCTAGATAGAACAAGATAGGCACAGAATAAATGGTAAATATTAATATTTTCTTCCGTGCCCCTTCCTCTGTGTCCCCACCACACCTTGTACATGTTGCTGCACTGACCTCATACACTGCACTGTGAATATTTAGGCTCATATCTGTCTTCTCCACGAGGCTAGGAGCTTCTCCATGCAGGGATTAGCCAACATTTATGAGCACTTATTTCAGGCCACGCTCTGGGCTAGGCCCTATCTTACTTAATCCTCACAACAAAAACAATAATGCCCACTTTAATTTAATCCAAACAACATTTACTCCCCACAACAACCTTCTGTCATCCTCATTTTAAATTTGAGAAAACTGGCCTCAGAACATTCAAGAAACTTGACAAGTAATAGAGGTGGCCCTGGACCCATATCGCCCCACATCCAAATCCATATCCTTAATCCTTTCACTATGTTGGGGCCAAGGATGCCTTCGCCATCCTGTCTCACCCCTACAATACTTACTAGCATTTGAGTAGCATGAATAAACATTTACAAAGTGATTATTTAGTAATTAAAAGGATTCTGACTTCATATAAATGAGTATCTGTACTCCCCCTTAAGAGGACCCTACATCTAGAACAGTGCCTGAGACATGACTGCAATGGCGTAAGCAAGTTTTTCAGAAAAGGGCTCTAAATTTACCAGCTTCCTGTTTCATAGGAGGTGCATGTTTTCTATATAAAGAAAAATCATGGTTTATATCCCAAAGAGATTCTCCCACAGGCCCTGAGGGAGGATGTTCATTGCGGCATTATTTGTGGAGACGGGAAATTGGAGTGTCAGCACTGGGAGAATAGAGAGGCAAAATGTGATAGATGTCCACCCTGGGGTACAGCCATCAGAAGAATGGATCGTAAGTGGGCAAAACAACATGGGCACTTCTTAAAGGCAAAGTGTGAGAAACTAATGAGATTTCTAACAATGCCCTTTACACAATACCATTTACATAAATTTAAAACTCAGACTCACAAAGCACAGTGCACCTTTTGGTGGTGGGGTTGGTGATTAAGAGCATGGATACAAGAACTCAACTGCTTGGGATCAAATCCCAGCCTCATTGCTTAGTACCTGTGTGACCTTAGGCAAGTTGCTTAACCTTTCTGTGCCTCAGTTCTTTCTTCTATTAAATGGAGATGAAAATGGTACTTAACGCATTAGTTTGTTATGGCAATTAAATAAATGATTTATGACTATCTATACAGGACTTAGAACACAGCCTAGAGCATAGTAAGTTCTATATAAGTGTTTTTTATTATTTCATTTTTTAAAAATACAAACAGAGGAAATATACATATGAGACATATTTGAATGACTATCTATAGGGAATAGAATGAGGATGAGATAAAAAGGAAAAAACACAGACAAATAAGAACTTTGCGTGAAACAGTAATGCTATTTTTCTACTTACCTAGCAGCATGATTAATTCAGTCCTCTTCAGTTTACATTTAAAAAAAAATAACTAGAATTTACTAGTTGAGCTGTTATCAACCATTTGGCTTACTGAGTTGGTTAAGTGATTACTTGCAGGTTGCATTTGTGGTAAGTCAGTTGTTCAAAGTTCAAAAAACTCACCCTAAAATTAGGATCAACTTTTTCTTAAGATGGGACTACAGCAAAGCCCAGCCTGCCCCAATTCCCATTCTGAGCCTACACAGCCGCTGGGTAATAAATGCACAAGCATTTAAGTACCTACTTTGTGCAAGACACCGAATTGGCTACAATGAAGCAAAAGAAAATCATTAATGTAAACTTTTAAAATACAAAATGATAAATTTAGGCAAGTTGGGGCGCCTGGGTGGTGCAGTCATTAAGCGTCTGCCTTCAGCTCAAGGTGTGATCCCAGAGTCCTGGGATCGAGTCCCACATCAGGCTCCTCCGCTGGGAGCCTGCTTCTTCCTCTCCCACTCCCCCTGCTTGTGTTCCCTCTCTCGCTGGCTGTCTCTCTCTGTCAAATAAATAAATAAAATATTTTAAAAACATAAAATAAATAAATAAATTTAGGCAAGTTGATAGTACCAACTACAGCTGTTGAAAGCCATTTAAAACTACTTGTGGTGGAAGCACTTCCACCTTGATGGAAGCCTTCACAGAAGTGAGAAGCAGAGCCAACCACATCAGCTACTTGAATAACTCCTAACTCCCTTATTACGTTAGACACTTACACTACAAATCAACCAAGAGCTACACATGAAGGGAAGACTCATGGAGCAAAATAATTCTCACTGGCCTTAGCCTCCAGGGTAACAAACACCTCGTAATATCTGGTCCTACAGTTAAGATGGGCTCATTCTTCTAGTAGGTGAGCCAGCCACTCACTGCACTGTAGACAGCAGTCAAACATGAAGGAAGTGATTGTTCCAGAGACTGAGGGAGGGAGGGGATTTATACCAATTTCTTTTGAAACCTATCAAATCATTAATAATTACTAAACTATCAGTAATCAGATACAAATGCAGTGATATGATTATGATGTTGTGAGGTCCTAATTTTTAATATGTGTGTTTAGTACAAGTATCAAATACACATAATGTATGATTTTTTGCCCTACCACAAGCCACCCCAAAATCCAGCCTAAAAGGAGAAGACCTATTACTGAAGTGCTACTTTTCAGGACTCTTAGCAATTCTAGACGGCCACGGTCCAAAATGATGCACAAGTTTAGACTATAGTAACCTGTCCATGTTGACACTATCTATGTCTTTTTCATTGACGAAAAGTATGAAATCAAAGCTTGCCCTGGCCAGCCTTTGTACTGGAAACCAATAAACTTGGTTGTTTTCCTTCCTTATTTTGATGGAATGGCATTTTTTAAATAAGTTCTTGTGAGGAACTCACATTCTTTTTGGGTCTTGACTTTGTCTCCTAAAATATTCAGGTCCCCACCTTCTTATAGCATACACAAAAATAAACTCAAAATGGATGAAAGACCTCAATTTGAGACAGGAATCCATCAAAATCCTAGAGGAGAATGTTGGCAGCAACCTCTTTGACCTTGGCCACAGCAACTTCTTGCTAGACACGTCTCCAAAGACAAGGGAAACAAAAGCAAAAATGAACTATTGGGGCTTCATCAAGATAAAAAGCTTTGCACAGCAAAGGAAACAGTCAATAGAACTAAAGGCAACCTACAGAATGGGAAAAGATATTTGCAAATGTCTTATTAGATAAAGGGCTGGTATCCAAAATCAATAAAGAATTTATCAAACTCAACTCCCAAAAATAAAAAAATCAAGAAATGAGCAGAAGACATGAACAGACATTTCTCCAAAGAAGACACAAATGACCAACAGACACATGAAAAGATGCCCCACATCACTCGGCATCAGGGAAATACAGATCAAAACCACAATGAGATAGCACCTCATACCCGTCAGAATGGCTAAAACAAACAACTTAGGAAACAACAGATGTTGGCAAGGATGGAGAAAGGGAAACCTTACACTGTTGGTCAGAATGCAAACTGGTACAGCCACTCTGGAAAACAGCATGGAGGTTCCTCCAAAAGCCAAAAATAGAGCTACCCTACGACCCAGCAATTGCACTACTAGGTATTTATCCAAAGGATACAAACATAGTGATTCAGAGGAGCACATGCGCCCCAATGTTCACAGCAGCATGTCCACAATAGCCAAAATATGGAAAGAGCCCAGATGTCCATCAACAGATGAATGGATAAAGAAGAGGTGAGATAGATAGATAGATAGATAGATATAATTGGAATATTTTTCGGCCATCAAAAAGAATGAAAGCTTGCATTTGCAATGATGTGGATGGAACTAGAGGGGTTTTTTGCTAAGCAAAATAAGTCAGTCAGAGAAACACAAATACCATATGATTTCACTTATATGTGGAATTTAAGAAACAAAACAGAGGAACATAGGGGAAGGAAAGGGAAAAAAATAAGATGAAAACAGAGAGGGAGGCAAACCGTAAGAGACTCTTCTCATTTTTTTTTTTTAAGATTTTATTTATTTACTGGAGAGAGAGAGAGACAGAGATAGTGAGAGAGAGATCAGGAGCAGGGAGGAGAGGGACAAGCAGATTCCCTGAAGAGCAGAGAGCCTGACACGGGGCTGGATCCCAGGACCCTGGGATCACGACTGGAGCCGAAGGCAGACGCTCAACCAACTGAGCCACCCAAGTGCTCCAAGAGACTCTGAACTATAGGAAACAAACTGAGGGTTGCTGGAGGGGAGTTGGGTCAGGGGACAGGGTAACTGGGTGGTGGGAATTAAGGAAGGCACTAGAAGTAATGAGCACTGGGTGTTATATACAACTGATGAATCACTAAATTCTACCTCTGAAACTAATAATACACTATATATTAATTAAATTGAATTTAAATTTAAAAAATAAATTAAATTAAATTAAAAATGTTCAGGTCCCATTAAAGCCATGTCTTTCCATGACCATATCAATGATGATATAATTATTAGAACTGGATTTTGCTGCCAGTGACCAAAAGTCTAAACAACAGTGGCTTCGAAAAGAGAGAAGTGTGTTCTCTCTCCCATAAGCATCAGCAGTCCAGCCTTGCTATGGTAGCTCACAGTCATCAAGGACCCAGGCACCTGCATCCTCAAGTGAGGCCTGCACCATGCAGCCATCACGTCTCAGGCAGCAGAGAGAAGAGGCAAGGAAGAGACACGCTGTTTCTCTTTAAGAAAATATCTGATAGATTTCACACTTTTCTTTCCCTTACAGCCCACCCCCCATGGCCACGCCTACTACAAAAGAGACTGGAAAATGTAGTCATTATTCCGAGTGGCTATGGGCCCATCTAAGAATGAAGGATTCTATTATAGTAGGAGTAAAGGAAAATGGATTTTGGTGGATAATCAGGAAACTCAGCCACAGTATTGTTCATATATTTATAAACCATATACAAATCTATCCATTTCCCATCTTAGGATAACCATTCTAGTATTCTGTACAGTTTCTAAGCGTGACTATTTGTGTCACTAAAAGAATACCAAAGGAGAATAATATTAAAACATTTCCAGTATTCTGGAAACACTGGGCATTGTGTTGGTGCTCTCACATTTGTTATCGCATTCATACCTTGCAAGATAGCATCCTCATTTGGGGAAACTAAGATTCGCAACACTGATATGGGAAATGAGAGCATTTAAGCTTAGAGCCCCTCCTAGTTTTCTCCCCTATGAAATGTGTTTCACTAAATTCTTCTCCTCCTTAGACTCAATCAACAAGCCCTATTCAACTCTCCCCGCAATCAAGGCCCTTTTGCTGAAGCACCAGTAAATAAATCAGGATTCCACCGTGCATCTGTGGAAAGGTGATTGCCAACATTTGAGATGCGGAACAGAAATTCCCGAATGTTTCAACTTAGGTTCTTCATGCCCTCATCATTAACAAGATGTTTTATTTCACCGTGTGCCATTCCGAAATGCTACATAATGTTATCGCTCACTTGCTCTGGTGCCACATAACATTGGAATGGTTTTGCTTGGCTTCCACCACAGAAAAACACCCAACTTCCACGACATGCTCCAGCAGTCCCTCCTTCCTTTCCATGCTGGAGAATGTATCATCTGTAGCTCTGGGATCTCAAGGCAGTTGAATTTGTAATTGTAGCAGAAGATATTTATTGAGTGCTTAATATGTGCCAATGACGTGGAAATGACTTATGAGTACAGTAGACTGTTATAATTATTATTATCCCCATTTTACGGATGAAAACACAGGCATTGGAACGGCTAAGTCACTTGCTCCAGTTTTCATAATTAATACATAAGAGAGCTGGAACTTGAACTTGCTCCTCTTTGACCAAATAGCTCACAATCTTAACCTGCCTACAATGAGCCAGGTACCAGCTGAGGTGCCAAAACAGCAGGTGTGCGAGAGTCAGTCCCTGTCCCCGAGGGACCACAGTCCAGTGGAAGAGACAGCAACACGCTTTCAATTGCACTGCACATGACAAGTGCTAGGCCTGGCTGAGACCATTGTTCTTGGTGCCAGCAAAGGGGAATGGCTAATCCCACACTCAGAACGTAAGACCTGGCATTATCTCCTCTCTTTTATGTGTATGGCATCTCCCTGCCTGGAAACCAGAGTCTCACATATCTTTGTTTCCTTAGACCCTAATACGATTCCTAACACGTAGTAGCGTTCGTGGAATGGCCCATGCTACAGAACCAACTCTGTACAACCTAGAGCGAGGAGTGGGTACCCTAACAATTAAGGCAATCTAAGACTAAACCCACACTTTCTAGCTAAGATGTTAACTGCTCAGATTTACACCAATACCATTTTCTACCCAGTGGCATTTGAAGACATGGGAACTAGTTGGACAGAAAAATCCCAGAGTGAGCAGCCGCTGGACTGTTTCTAATCCCTGGAGCAGCTTCCCGCCGGGTGAGAAGTACAGACATTGGTCATGTGACTGAAGAAGCAGACACAAGGCAGAGATTTCTGGGCAGTGAGAAGACACAACAAGTCAGACTCATGGGAAGTCAGGACAGTGTCTCTAGAACTGGTCCAGAAAGCCGATCAACAGCCCCTGAAACAATCGGCCCTAAATGGCCAAGACTTCATTAACACCTGACAGCTTTCCTGATTTTCATCCCCACTTCCAACTTAGGACCAACTAGAGAGAGCCAAGTATACACCCATAACCAATCACATAGAATGCCCCACTTCCGGTTAACCTGCCTACGGCTTCCTCGTGCGAACAGCCACCTATCAGGACATCCCCGAAGCCTTCTCTGGTATCCACTATGAAGCTTTCCCACTCCTCTGCCTGCCTTTGGGTCTGCCAGATACAAATGATCGTGGCTAACTTTCTTGCTGTATCAAGCTCTGAATAAATAGCCTTGGCTCGTTCTCATTTGATTGGGCTTCATTTATTTCCACACTGGTCACCATGTATTTTCTCTGGGTTGTGCTAATTCTCTTTCATGTCCCACACCAATCTGCTTTCCATGGTAATTTACATGCGTTCATGTTTAACTGGCCCTTTTATTTATTTATTTATTTATTTATTTATTTATTTATTTATATTTGAGTTGACATTCCAACTGCAGAGAATTCTCAATCTCTCTGAAATTTCTCACTGTGCAGACTTAAAGCACTGTGACTTCATCAACTGATCAATTATATTTCTATAGCTTTTGCTATTTCTGTTCCAACCTGCTACTGCAGTGACCTATCCTCCAGTTCTTTCAAATGTCCACTTGATTACATAACACCTTCATCTTTGCTGCTGAAGAGACAAAAGAATGCAAGATAATAAGAATCTCATGACAACCTGAGATAAGCGTTGTAATTATGCCTATATTACAGACAAGAAGACTGAGGCACAGAGGTGTTGGAACCCAATGGTCATAGTCAGGATCCAAGGAGAAAGCTTAGTGACTAAGCAGACATTGGCAGCAAAAAAAAAAAAAAAAAAAGCTCTGTATGGTTCTACCAAGAACACACTACAGAGAGATAGATAATTAAGTACAAATGAACTAAGGGGTAAGACAAAAAAGTTTACAACCAAGTTGTCTTTTCAAAATTTCCCCATTTACAAAATTTGGTATCTTCCATTTTAGCACTTAAGGAACCCTTGAATATAGTTCTATTTCTTCCCACATTTTGTACTAAGTTTCCCTGAAGTGTTAATTCACTTTCCTCTGGGAAAAGATGCCCAAAAGGGGCAAATTATTCTTTTTTCAACTGGACCTAACCTTCCCATCTTTCCTACAGCCTTGGCTCCCAAGGTCCCTAGAACCTCATCAAAGCAGCCAACACGAGGGCAGGCTTTGGTTCAGAGAGTCTGAGTTTGTATTGTAAGAAAGGAAGAGGTGCAGCCACTAAAAATGTTTGGTTGATTTAATGAGGCAGTTTGTACCTTCTGGAATGTACAAGTTGTTAATAAATTGCATTTCTTCCCTTTTTATAGAGTACATTCCTAGTGTGGTGTTTTGGTTTGTTTTATGATAGGTGCTATAGTTTGAGCATTTGAATATGGGTTTCATTAATCCTTAATTTGTGCCTCTACCAGAAGGGACTGAGTATTCTAGACTTTGTGCACAGTGCCCTCTCCTGGATGAAGTGACGTCTCCTTTCCTGATTGCAAAACCTAGAAGAAAATTGATACTGAGACATGGGAAGGCTCCAGGGACCCCTCATGCTGGAGATTCCTGGTCTCCCCTGGGGACACAAAAGAGGTCACCAGGCCCAAGGTGGTCAGCAAGACCCAGGCCCAACCCTGTCCCAGTGAAAGGTGAGAGAGCCTCAGACTTCTATGACTATAAAAAAAAAAGAAAGCCAAGGGAAAGATGTGGTCACTCTGGATTCCAGAAATCTAACCAGAAATCTAAATACCAGAGAATTAGTTGGATGGATAAACTTAATCTCACTTCTGATTGGTGCAGGGACTGAAACAGAGCTTTGGCGGGCGTAAAGAAAAAAATGTCACATATTTAATGTCGAGAACAACAAGGGGAAATTTGATCCTGTTCATCTCCTAAATTTGTTCGGCTCCCAGCAAAGAAACTGAGCTGTAAAATACAGAGATTGCATTTAAAGAATGCTTTTTGAAGAAGTGCTAGTCTAGAAATTCAGGAAATACTGGCTTTTCTAAAAAGAAGAGAGGAAAAGAGTGTGACCATTGGTGCTGTTCCCTGTTAGTTCCAGTTCTTCTTCTGGTCACAAAAGAAGACTGTGTACTTTATGTACCATGAAGTTAGGCATGGCCATGTGACTTGTTGTGGCCAAGGAAAGATTAATGGAACTTAAGCCTTAAACAACTGGTGCAAGATTTGCCACCTTCCCTTCCTTTCTCGACCACCAGGTGAGCCAACCACAGCCCACAGACAGAATCCAGCCCGAGGCCAGTTTTTATAAATAAAGTTTTATTGGAACACGGTCGTCCCCATTCCTTTACGTACTGTCCATGGCTGTTTGTGCACTACAATGGCAAAGCTGAGAAGCTGCAACAGAGACCGTGTGGTCTCTAAAAGCCTAACATATTTACCATCTGGCCCTTTACAAGAAAAATTTGCCAACCCCTGCTCTAAATGGTAGGGTCCTTCACAGAAAACATTGTGGAGCCCATGCTGGACATGACAGACGCGTAGCCTAAGAATGAAATAAACCTCCACTGTTTTAAGCCACTGAGATTTTGAAGTGGTTTTGCTGCCCCAGCATGACCAAGCCCATCCTGACCGATATGCAGGGTGAAGAAGGATCTCTAACAAAGATAGAAAAAAGAGAAAGTATACCCAGAATCTAAAATATCTTACAAGAAGCTCTCCAAACATTAATAATGGAAAATATGCATAATCAGTGTCACTGACGTTGTTCTTTTAACCAGGTGGGAAATAAGCAGGATCCCTACATGCAAATGAGGCTATTTATCAGGTAAGCCAGACAAAGGCGTGATATTTTTCCCCCTAAAATCAAAATAAATTAATATCTATATCTAAGGAAGGCCAGCCAGCTTTTAATCAGACACTGGTTTATTTTATGAGAGGAGTGAAGAGGCTCATTACAGCAAATCCCAGGCACACATTGATAAATTCCCAAACTTAGACTCTCATAAAACTCAGGAACACACTTCCCATTGCCTTCCACACCTCTGAATCACTGAGCCAGAGGCAGCTGCCTGATTTGTGACCTTCAGCTGTCCGCCATCCCTCGTAGATCATTTCCGCCTAATAGAGCCTTAAAATTGTCATCATTTTCTTTACTTCAACATTGAAAGAAACGTTAAAGATTGATGCACCACCGGGTTGGCTATTTTGCAACTTCCCCCAGCTGGTTAAGAAGGAAGTCATTGCAAATAAATGCAGCTTTCCTGGACATTTTAAATGGTAGCAATCACGGCAATTTCAGCAACACGGAGCGGAGGAGAGAGTGGAGGTGAAGAAAGGACTGAATAAAATGGACAATGGGCAACACATATCACCCCTAGGGAAACAAGGTAAAGCTTTTCCCAGTTCCCTTGGATTGGAAGTTGTAGCCACCTACAGCTTGGAGCTTGGAGAAAAAGGAGCACTCCCTTCCCATGTTTTCCATCAGCCTTGATCTCACATCTGTGTCCCAAGGCAGGATGCCGAGGACTGAAGAGGTGTGGCTCCCTGCTGACCCACCAGCAGTTTAGAGATGGGTCCATTGGACCCTGGTCAAAAGCGACAGCGAGTATCCCCAGAAGATCACTGCAGAGAAATAGGGGGCTTCGGTCAAAAATGCATCTGTGAACCCAGGAATCAACTCCTCAGAAACTGGGAGTGGGAAAGAGAGGGTGACAGCACTGACGGGCTCAGTCCCAGACGTCAGCCTCCAGGCATTCTGTAAGCAGCTCGACCCCCCTGATCCTATGGATTTGGGCTGCTCAGGACTGCTTCATCCCAATTCAGCTCAGAATGGCAATGCTTCTAACTAACACAGAACTCCACACCCCCTCAGGCTGTGACAAGTGTTCTCTACAGGCCCAAAAGCTAAGGAGGAAGAAAGGAAAGGTTTTTTGCTTTTGCCATTAGTGACAGCCTTCTCTGTGAGCCTGTCTGATCCCTTCCAATCTATTCCAGGACAATAAGTAGCCATGAACCGCCCAACTCCAGGTAGGAGTCATAAGAATGGAAACCAAGCTTGGCGCCTTGGTTGAGGTGGTTGAATGGGTCCAGCATTTTGGTTTGTTCAATTGCCTGGGGCTGCTTGTTAAGTTCATACTCAATTTGTAAGTAGGGCAGCAGCTGAACACACTGGGAAAACGGAAGTTCAAAAACGGCCTCACTAAATTAAAAGGGAGATCCAAGGCCACCAGCAAATGAAGGTTAATAGAGGGTCCCTACCAAATCCCAGATGAAGGGAGGAACAATTAAACTGCCCAAATACAAACAGCATGAAAATGCCAGCCATGGGTGTGTACGGCAGAGGAAGATCTGAAGGTCTTACTGGACAAGCTCATTGAGCCAGCAACATAATAGAAGTGTTAAGCAAGAATACAGAAGACAGATACTAGGAAATAATCTTCATAAATTCATGCATTCTTTTATTCAACAAAATTTACTGACCGCCTACTATGCACCATGCGTTGTGCCAGGACTAGAGCGGGAGTCAACCAACTAGCACCTATGGGCCAAATCCACCTGTTTTTGCATGGCCCTTCACTGAAGAATGATTTTCACATTTCCATAAAGTAAAACATAAAAAAAGAGTATTAGCCCTTCAGAGAGAACAACTGTTCAAAAACTAGAGCACATTGCCTCTTGGCCTACAAAGCATAAAAAACTTTCTTTCAGGCCCTTTACAGAAAAAAAGGTTTGCTGACCCCTAATCTAGGGGTACAAAGTTGAAGAAGAAATGGCCCCTGCCCTCAAGGAACTCCCAGTTTGGCATAAATTCAAGAATCAGTACCACAGTACTTTGTCCTTTCCTCGCTTCACAATTCAGAAGCAAGACAGAAAATTTGAAGAAAGCTCATGGAAAGTTAGAAAGATTAATAAAAGAATGGAAAGAAGACTTTATGAGAAAAGTTTAAAAGAATTTGGATTATTTATTCTTGAGAAAAGGAGTCTATGGGGAGACTTAAGAATAGTCTTCAAATATTTGAGGGGATATTATTAAGCAAAAGGCTTTTCCACTGTGGACATAAAGATTAATAGAACGTAGGCTAAAATTTTTTTATCGCAGAGATGGAAGTATTTCCTGCAAGGCATTTAAACTTCTGCAGTGAATTGAGAAATCCATTT
The DNA here is from genome assembly GCF_023065955.2 of Ursus arctos. Lineage (NCBI taxonomy): Eukaryota > Metazoa > Chordata > Mammalia > Carnivora > Ursidae > Ursus > Ursus arctos. The sequence goes on along the minus strand of NW_026622886.1, from coordinate 16,108,558 downwards.
TCCTTAATCTTCTAAAACTAGTGTATTTTCTCATCTGTCTGGAGTTGTCAAGAATTGTTTGAGTGTTGTCTGAGCTCAAAGTGGAGGTGCACTAGATGCCCTGTGTTCCCACTAGTTCCCTGCTTCTTCCATTCGGTTGGGGGCTTTTCAGGAGAAAGTCTTTTCCCCCTCTGGGCCTCAATTTCCCCTCTTGCAAAATGAGAACCTGATATGCTCTGAGTCTGTGTTTTTTTGGGCCAAAACTTTGAAATGGTTCAGCTGCCAAGGAAAGCAAAGGAGCTTCAGTGATCTCATCTCACAACAAAAGAAGCAATATAAATGCTGTTTTAATCTTGATGTGAATAGAAAAACTTATACTCAACATTTATTTTAATTTTAAAGGTAACTACTCATTGGGAAAAAAAATACAATGTGTTCCCTGGAGGAAAAAGACCAAAGAAAACTTGAATAAACGACTAAAGTTTATGAAAGAATAAAAAGGAAAATGTCAAGAAGGCACACACAAAGAAAGACATAGAATAAGGAGCCAGAAGTAAGAACTGGCATCCCCTGATCACAATCAATGTGATGGGGTTATAAGCTCCTCTCCAAAAATCAAGTACATGCTGTTTAAGAGAACCACTGAAAACCAAATGACCCACAGAGGGGAAGACTCAAGGGTTTAATATGGAACCTGGTGAATGATATGCATGTGGAAGTCTTTAGGGGTGAAGGGTAGTGATGGTTGCAACTTACCCTGGGAGGCATCAAAAAAATAAGATGGACTGAGGGATGGATGGAGGGATGAATAGAAAGATACGTTTTAAAGATTTTATTTATTTATTTATTTATTTATTTATTTGTCAGAAAGAGAGACAGAACAAGCAGGGGGAGCAGCAGAGGGAGAGGGAGAGGGAGAAGCAGGCCCTAAGCTGAGCAAGGAGCTCGACCCAACGCGGGGCTCAATCCCAGGGCCCTGAGATCATGACCTGAGCCGAAGGCAGATGCTTAACTGACTGAGCCACCTAGGCACCCCTAGAAAGACATTTTTTAAAAGCAAATGTAGGGAAATATTAATTGCAGAAGCTAGGGGGTAGATACATGGATGTTTATTGAACAATTCTGCCTGTTTGAGATTTTTTATATAAAAACTTAGGGGAAAATATTAGGGTTGGCCAAAAATAAACCAAACAAGTATATGGAGTAAGATTTCATTTTTTACTAACTCTATAGGTAAATAAAGAAAAAGGAAAGCTTTAAAAAGAAGTGATGTTTGAAGTAGGCAGAATCTGAGTTATTTGGGCTTCTTTGCACTGCTTTTTTCATGACTTTGATAATAATTCTAAGGGCCAAACCAGGAGGTCAATTTATTTTGATGTGCTCTGTCTCTATCCAAATGTAACTGACTGTCCCTTGCTTTTTTGGGACGATCATAAAAAAGCACAGTTTAAAGACGGTTTTTAGGAACTGATGCTATTAGAGATTCCTTTCTTTATGCTAATTTAAATCTAGAACCCTCCAACAGTAGAAGGACATTGGTCTTAGAATCAGATAGCTAGCTACAGGTCTGTGAATTAAACACTGGCATTTGGTCAAAGAGAACTATGATATAACATTGGATATGTTATATGCTAAATGGTAAGACCTAACTCTTTGTCTCCACTCTGATGTCTAGTAAACACATTTATCATGTTCAAACAAGAACTCCTGATTTTTCACCTCAAATCTACTTCTCCTATAGGTTCCCCAGCATTTCTGATGCCAAAATCCTTGAAGCCATCTCCCTCCCTTTCTCTCATACCCAACATATGATGCAAATCCTGTTGGCTCAGCCTTCAAAAGATACCCAGAATCAGACTGACTTCACCACCACCAACAACGTGACATCTCTGCTGCCAACCATTATTGTTCCTTTTCTGGATTATGCTAACAGCCTTGGAACTGGTTTCCTGGCTTTAACCCTTGGCCCCTCTAGTTTAGTCACAACACAACAGCCAAACTGATCTTTTAAAATTCTCTCTGATCATGTCACCTCTCTGTTCAAAACTCTTCAGTGGCTCCCCATCTCAATCAGAGTAAAACCCAAAGTCCTTCAGTGGCTTACGACGTCTCCCAGCTGCTACCTCAGAGACCCCGTCTCCTGTAGCTCCCCACTTCACTCACTCAGTTCTGGCCACACTGGCCTGCTTGCTATTCCTTGAACTTGTCAAGCACATATAAATCCCAGGGCATTTGATGTTCTCTCTGACTGAAACTCTCCTGTTCCTGCTATCCACATGATTCACTCTCTTCCCTCCTTCATGGATCTGCAAAAAATACCACCTTACCTTTTAGACCTTCCCCGCCCACCCATATGAAATGGCACCACACCTACCCCCCATTATGCTTACTCTGCTTTATTTTTTCCTACAGCGCTTATCTTTCTCTGGCATATTACCTGCTTCCTTGTTTCCTTATTGTCTGTATCACTTGTCCCTCATACCTAAGCTCCAAGAGGCCAAGAGTCTGTGTTTCAGTCACTACTGTCTGCTCAGAACTATTTATTTTTGGGGCGCCTGGGTGGCTCAGTCGTTAAGTGTCTGCCTTCGGCTCAGGTCATGATCCCAGGGTCCTGCAATCCAGCCCCGCATCGGGCTCCCTGCTCAGCGGGAAGCCTGCTTCTCCCTCTCCCACTCCCCCTGCTTGTGTTCCCTCTCTCGCTGTGTCTTTCTCTATCAAATAAATAAAATCTTTTAAAAAAAAAAAGAACTATTTATTTTCTCCTCAATAAATATGTGTTGAAGGAATATGAAAGTGCTCTGAATATAAAGTACTAAAAACACAGGATAAGGCATTATTATTATTTATGTGGGTAGGCCAAAGGAGAGCCCTTTCTTAAAAATCCCCAGTTCATTTTTCTCCTGAATGTATCCTCTTTGTTCTGTGATAAGGCCGTTCTCCCTCTACCACCTACAGATTAGACACTGACCAATGGGGTCATGTGACCCCCTGAGCCGGTACTCACACCGTGAACAACTTGCTCTTCATGAACCCATCAGAATGGATACAATGACCAATCACAATAATGCCAGCTGAAACCAGCACGTACCAGAGCAACATCAGCTGGGAGGAGCTTAGGATCGATGATAGTTCTACTACACCGTTATCTTTAAAAACTAGTAGAGAGGGGGCACCTGGGTGGCTCAGTCGTTAAGCGTCTGCCTTCAGCTCAGGGCGTGATCCCGGAGTCCTGGGATCGAGCCCTGCATCGGGCTCCTCCGCTGGGAGCCTGCTTCTTCCTCTCCCACTCCCCCTGCTTGTGTTCCCTCTCTCGCTGGCTGTCTCTCTCTCTGTCAAATAAATAAAATCTTTTCAAAAAATAATAAAATAAATAAATAAATTAAAACTAGTAGAGAAATAAGCATCGGAATTAAGAACCAAAAGAACCTGGGTTCATTGCCACTCCCTTCAACTCAGGGTTTCTCCAACTGAGCACTATCGACATTCTGTGCCACGTAATCGCTTGATGCAGGGAGATGTCCTGTGCCTTGCGGGCTATTTAGCAGCATCCCTGGCCTCTACCTCCTAGGTTCTAGTAGATTTCCCCCTAGTTGCAACAGAAATGGCTCCAAACATTGCTAAGTGTCTCCACTCCAACTCCCAGCTATGCAAATGGAGATAAATTAGTAAACCCCTGTGGGGGGTTAATTTCCTTGTTTGTAAAAGAGGACCGGCAATACCTCTCACACAGGGTAGCTTTGAGGACTAATAAAGGAATAACGTAAATAACAAGTACTTGCAATGGCAAATGTTACTGTACTACTTTTGTACACATGCCTTTTTACTCTTGACAAATAATGAGCTATTTATCTTGCTCTAATAAATGACTTTGCTTACGTAGGCTACACTGATGATGGGCATACTGCATTTCAACAAGCATAACGTTGAGCTTTTTCGTGCCTTATCAGGCCACACCTGCAACACACAAATTATCTCCAAATCCATTCCCTGGTTGGTTTCTCTCCTTAAAGAGCATGCCCTTTAAAGAGTGCATTTAGAGGCAGTCTGCTCACCCATGGTTAATTTTTATGGGCTGTTTATCTACAGCAGGATTTACTTGAGTCTATCTTGGTAAATGTAATGAAGCCTGGGTGTGCTTTCATGAGGATGTGAGGTGAGGCTAGGGAGAGCAGAGAAAAGTCTTAGGCTAGTTTTGGAAATGTCATTTCAGAATCACTTAAATTGGAAAAGTTCTAGACAGTTCTAAAAGAAGAGCTCAATAAACAAACCCATCACAACAAATAAGACAGAAAACCCATGTCTGCGCCTGGGAAGCAGAGAAGAGTGCAGCATTTGGTGCACACTCTACCCTGGAAACTATTAATAACCTGCTCTGCCAATGTTCCAATCCTCTCAAGGACCAGACAAATACACTATACAGTAGACTATCTCCACTGTGATATTAATGTATGTCTTTCTCTCGTGAAAATGTTTAAACAAATGGTAAGAATCTAGAAGGGATGGATAGAATTACCCTCATTTAGCCTACACAGGGTCACACAGAGGAAACAAGACTCATACTCAAGTCAGGTACCTTTAGATACCAGCTCTTTTCATTAAACTGTGCTGAAATACCTCAATGTTCTTGGAGTCCATCACCTGCCCTCCATGATTTCACCAGCTGCCCCAACGAAAGCAATGGCAGGAAATATAATTGGGTTTTAAGGGGATTAACATATTTGCAAAGGACAAAATCCAAAAAGCTGAGAAAAGAAGTTGGGTTAATGACAGGAAAGACTAATCAGCCCCTCCCTGGAACAACTGTTGGTGAAAGAACCCCAGGAACAGCTTCTGCATCTGAACAGTCAAGGTGATTCACACATTCTCTTATAGAATGCTTATGTTTACTGAACCCTGGCCCACCAGGTGGGCTGAATGCCATGAAAACTACCTCCACCCAAGGATGATATTATACATACACCTCATACACCAAAGGGGCCACCCAATGAGGACAGACACAACCCCAGGGACCTCCTGCTGTATTAGCCCTTCTTTAGTTGGTTGACCATGGGGCAGTCTGGCAGGGGGGCTCCTGGGTGTACAGACACTCAGAGAAGCTTGTAATGACTACTTACCCACTACAATAAGAAATGGTTGTGGTCTAATGATTTGCCAGCCATTCTGGTACATCCGGCCCCGCTCCACACTGCCTAGACCTGTGACCTTATACAAATTACTAAATCCTTCCCAGACTTCATTTCATTTGTTTGTAAAGTGAAGGTGATGATTACAGTGCTTACCACCCAGAATTGTTGTGAGGATTAAATGAGATGCCAGTGAAGTGCTGGGTACTGCTCCTGACACATACTAGAGGTCCATTAACTACTAGCACTCATTATTATTAAAGGAAAAACTCAAAATATGCAACATAACAATTAATTTTAGCAAAAATGAACCTAGGGTACCTGGGTGGCTCAGTCCATTACGTGTCTGCCTTCAGCTCTGGTCATGATTTCAGGGTCCTAGAATCAAGTCCCTCATCGGGCTCTCTGCTCAGCAGGGAGTCAGCTTCTCCCTCTCCCTCTGTGCTCTCTCTCTCTTTCTCTCTCTCTCATGCTCGCTCTCCCTCTCTCTCTCATATAAATAAATAAAATCTTGAAAAATGAATCTGAGTCTCCTATATTAGGTGTGACTATTTCCTGAAGCCAGACAAACATGGGATAGTCTGCCTCTCACTGAGTCACACCTTCCAACCCAGGTAACTGAATTAATTTGATTCCCTCTTGCTTCTATTCCAGGCACTGGTACTAATTTTGTCCCCAGATAATCCAAATAGCATGACCTCTCTGTCAACAAGGTGCCTTATGGAGTCAGTCATGATTCATTCTGTTTCCATCAGCGGCTGAGCTCCCCCTCTTGCATCTCAAGTTTCCAACCGTGAAGCCTGAACCTTCCCAATAGCTGAATACGGAGTCCTATGTGCCAGCCTTAATGACTATGTTTCCTGTCCCTCAGTGCCAGACATCAGTTCCCTGACTGCTGATCCTTGGCTCTCCCAATGCTCATTGCCAACTTGATCAGAACTCAGAATCTTCGGGGCATCTGGGTGGCTCAGTCAGTTGGGCGTCTGCCTTCAGCTAGGTCATGATCTCAGGGTCCTGAGGTCCAGCGCTGCATGGGACTCTCTACTCACCGGGGAGTCTGCTTCTCCCTCTCACTCTCCCTTTGTGCTCTCTCTCTCAAATGAATAAATAAAAAATTTTTAAAAAGAAAAAAAGAACTCAGCATCTTCAAAGCTGTGTGAGTCCCAAGCCAAAGTATCTTCCAGATCTTGGGTCTTCAATAGCCTCTGGATCAAAAACGTGGCTCCTTGTGGTGGATCTCCTAAACGTTCTTATGTGCCAGCCTTCGATGTTCTCCTGTATTTGGGTGCTGTCTGGCTTACCCAGACACCAGGCAGTAAAGCACAGTGGTTATGAACACAGTGCCGGGGTTTAATAAAGGAAGAGTTCGAATCACCCCAGGTCCACCACTTACTAGCTATACTGTCCTGAGCAATCATTCATCCTTCTGGAGCCAAACTTAAAACAGAAGAAAAATGCATACCTCCCAGAGCTGTTGTAAGTATTGAAAGAAATATATTAGGCTTAGTTCTGTAGCTGGCATATAGAAGCATTCACAAAAATTCACTTATTTTTGATGGAAAATAGTACCCGCCCCTCTCCACTGCAACTGGAAGTCTGGCCATTCTCTACCTATTGAAATGAGCTCTTTAACAAAACTACTTAGAAACTATTCAAAGGGGGCGCCTGGGTGGCTCAGTCGTTAAGCATCTGCCTTCGTGATCCCGGCGTTCTGGGATCGAGCCCCACATCAGGCTCTTCCACTGGGAGCCTGCTTCTTCCTCTCCCACTCCCCCTGCTTGTGTTCCCCCTCTCGCTGGCTCTCTCTGTCAAATAAATAAAATCTTTAAAAAAAAAAAGAAAAGAAAAGAAAAGAAAAACTATTCAAAGGCCTAGAAAGCTACTCACACCAAAAGTTTCAGGTCTCTCCATCAAAATGATCAAAAATCAAATGGCGACATACACGGTTACTTCCTATTTGTTTACAGCTTCATCCCCTCAATAGACAGATGTGAACATCCACCACGTGCCAAGCACAGGGCCACGTGAACAAGACAGACCCGATCCATACCCTCATGGAGGTCACAGTCCACCAGAATTAAGGGACATTCTTTTGCAGAACATGCCTTACTCATTCGTGTCTAGCACAGCACTGGCTTGGGAAATAATTCTTTTGCTAGTCCTTTTCTGTATTTTTCAACATTTTAAATGGGAGCATATTGCTCTTAAAATTCAAAAATTCATTAAAATTGAAAGCCCTGGCTGACTCTGAGACGTGCATGAAAGCAATCTGTCAGACCACCTTATGAAGTGGGGAAGTCCGGACCGGCTCCTTGCAGGAGTCTTGTGTTTCTCCCAGGAAAACTCCCGAGCTAACAGCTTCTGCTGGCTCTTCGTCTCCTGCCTGACATCTATTCTCTTCCCTCCAGGCACTTTGCTGTTTTTCTAGGCCTGACCCACCCAGTTTTCCTAAATAAGTACTGTGTTTAAAATCCAACCAATTTCCTCTGGAAATTTAGACCAGACACCAGTTACTTCATCTTGAGTCTTTAAACAAGAAAAGACTCCAATCTCTACAGTCAGTCTTTTGGAAAAGCAAAGAAACTTCTCTCTTTGGGAGTTGCTACGTATGATGCCACTCCATTTTAAAGGGTAAAGATAAGTCTTCAATTTTGTGAAGTTTAGAGATTAATAATACCTTAGGGAGGAAAATGCTGAAAGATAGGCAGGTCTTGTCACAGTAAGAGAAAAGATTCTTTCCTGCTTTGCTGTGATTAGCTATGTAAATTGTAGTGCGAGTTCCAGAGCTAAATGAATTAGTATGCATCCCACTCAGAGTTCTTTATTTGTTGAAGTAAAACGCTTATAATCTTTGCTTGGGGGAGAAAAAGAGGGTATGTCATTGAGCGAATATGAATTAATCAGTACTTTATGGACAGAACCCATAATTTTAAGGCAGTGAAAAAAGGCGAGGCATTTATCAGGGTTCCACTCAGCAATCTCCCTCTGTCATTGCTAATAAATCTTTTATGAAATGGAGTTTTGCAATCTTTGCAGGAACCCTCCCTCCCCCCCCCCACCTTTCCTTGGAAGAAAAAAAAAAAAAACCTTAGCATTCATCTTTAATATTTTCTCCTCCCTTCCCTATCTGAATTTCCTGTACTCAGAAAATCGCAGAAGCTCTTTATTTTTAAAGCTTTCCTTCCAAATTTATAAGTTCGAGACTTCTTTCATCAGAAGAAATAATTCATATAGACCTTCTCCCAAGAGACTGGAGGGGAAAAAGCTTAGTTTTAGGTGAGGAACACAATATTTTAATAAGTACAATATCCTGGGTCTGCTAAATAATTAATATTTAGAGATGGAGTGATACGGTCCACAACAAACTAAAGGAGTTTGGAGATAGATAAGAGGATAATTATACAACATCCCAGTTCTAATGCTTTATAATTTTCCTATCACAACTCATAGAAGCAAGATTCTGCCAAATTATAAACAGCCTGCCAATAACCTCACGATGCCCTGATTTAATTAGGATTTTATGCTCCTACTTGAAGGTTAGGTTCATTAGCTGTGAAATACGCCACTGGATGTCTGGATTAAGATTTAAAGGAAACCCTAAATATGGAGTGGCATGTAGCCAGTTTCTAGCCATTTAAACCGGGCAAACGGACGTGTGATCATTCTCCCCGAGGTTGGTAACTTTTTATTTTTAGCCACAAATCCACAGGCCATCTCTCTTGGTTAGGGATGGTGCCTGATGGCCAGTCGGAAGCTTAAAAAGGTACACGACTGAGAAACAAGTGGTTACGAGGCAGTAATGAAGGGTTGGCAGGAGGGGGGTAGGATGCCCGTAATGATTTTGCCATTAAGCTTGCGTTCCATTTTACAGCTTGGATTTATTTATAACAACAGGTGGTGGTATTTGTGGGGAATTGCTTGTTTTTTCATTTGAGAAGGGCAGCTCCATACATCTGCTAGAAGGCGAAACAAAACCTTTTCCAAACACCCGTTTCCTAGTTTTCTGCATCACCATTAGGAAGGAAGAATTTGATGCAAAAGGCCACCCTGCCATTATTTCTTCCTGATGACACTCATTTAGCAACCATTAAAATGCAAATAGAAGTATGATTTTTAGATCACAAAATTAACATTAACGGTTGGATGATTGATTAAAGGTCATGGCGACGGTATAACTTAATTTCTTAGATAATTGTGTTCGGTTTTCTGCAGACTGTTTGGGTTTCTGAATTAATTTTATCTGTTGTTGAACACTGACAGGTGCAGTAATTGGCACACGCTCCTTTGGGCTCATTTCTTCCCATGAACCGCACCCCCTTCTCTTCCTCGAAGGCACCACCTAAAACACGGAGGAGCAGGACAAACCAGCCGGCGCGAGACCCGGCGGACTGAAGAGTCTGGGCGAGGTCACTGGAGGGGTTACTGCAGAACCGCAAAGCCCCAAATAGAATTCCACTCAGTGGCTAACGAGTTTTCCCCCTAAGAACTTCCTGCATCAGACTCACAGTGGTAGAAAATGACCCCTGGCCATCCCCTGGGGCTCAGGCCAGCCCGCCCGGATCCCTGGCAGCAGGATCCCATCTCAGACCTGTTTTTCTTTAATGGAGGCAATAAGCCATGGATAGAGGTAATAACACCACCACCAGCTTATTGTGTCACCTCTGTATGTGAGAGTTCAGGCAGTGACCCAGTAAACTGAGAGGGGAAGTGGCCAGAGATTGGGTCCATCTGCTCTGCTTCTCAAATGTCAAAAAAATAAAATATATAGATGGTGCTTACCTGGCAGGCTAAATACCTTCTTTAATCCCAATAAATACAGAGCTCTGTAAAGTTGGGAATTCATAGGAAAAGCACCGTAGCACTGAGAAAATTAAGTTAAACTTTATTATTATTATTTTTATTATTATTATTATTATTACTACTACTATTATTCCTATTATTATTGCCACTGTCTCTCAATCTCTCCTAGAAGTTTCAAAGGACTTTGTTTTATGATGAAGGATGGACTCTATTTTGCAAACTTCTGTCCATCAGCTTCTGGATTCTGGCTCAAATCTTTTCATCTTGTGAGTTCTTGCGAATTCTTAGACTAAGTCTGCACAGGTAGCTCCTAACTGACCAGTCCCACCCTCTGAGAGCTAACAGTCCAGCAGAGAGACCTCTGAACATGAAACAATTAAAGAATAATGCAGAGCACTACATAAAACAGTTACCAGACAGAAGGTCCTCAGGTCATAACCATGTCTCGTGGAGCTTTAATTCAATACAAGCATTCATTCAACAAATACATCCTAAGCCCCTACGATATGCCAGGTTCTGGTCTAGGGTCTAGGGATACTCTCATAAAGAGGACAGACAATCCCTTCAGAATGTACCTTACAGCTTCTGACGAAGGACAGGAAAGGGAGAACAAGCAAGGAGCAGTAATTAAAAGTGGGCTGAGGGCTACAGAGGGGAAAGGAAAGAGTAAAGAAGCACTATGAGAGCTTACAGCAGGCCTTTCATGGAACCTTTCTTAGGGCATACTAGGTCCAAAATTCATGCTTATTGAAGACGGTTATCTTTTTATTAATAAGTCAATAAGAGGAGACAAGGATAATATTCTGGGGAGTCATAGAGACAAGTCTATGGAAGAAAAGGGACCTGCAGGAAGCCACACTAGCTATTGTCACACTTCCCCTACCCCAGGGCCTTCATACATGCTGCTTTCACTGTCCATGCCCAGTTAATGTCCACTTGTACTTCAGACCTCAGCCCAAAGTCCAGGACCACAGGGAAGTCATCCCTGGCGTCCCCTCCCCTTCCCCAACCCCAGATCAGGTCCAGGACCTGGGTAGAGAGGCCCCGTCAGACGTCCAGGTGCAGGCTCCCACGGTCTCTAGCACTCCAACACCCTGCATGGCCCACATCACACAATTTACACTGATGTGAATGATTGTGTGATGGATGTCTCTCTCCCCGCTCTGAACTCTAGGCTCCAGGAGGGCCTCACAGTGTCTGTCTCGCACCACTGTGTCCCTGGCAGGCCCTCAATAAAGAGTCATTAAATGCATCAATGGAGTTTGTTGTGTTGGGTCTTGAAAAACGGCAAGTATCCAAACAGGCAAAGAAGAGGAAGAGCGAGCACGGAAGGCGGAAAGAGTGCAGAGGGGGCCCCACAGGGCTGAACAGGGTGGATGCAAAATATTCCACCAGCTGTCCAGACTGGGCTCAGACCCTGCAGAGCAGATGGTGCTGAGGCTGGGGCTCTTCCCTTCGTTGCCAGGTGTTAACCCTTTGGTTCCGGGATGTGCAAGTGTAGGTGGGGTCCCAGGCAAAGGTGCACCTGGGATTGGAGTCTAAGAGTGCTCCCCGGGGCAGCAGCTATCTACCAATATTTTAATAAGCTGAAGAGCCTATCAGAGAGTACCAGCTGACTGTGAGCAGTCTCAGAGGTGAAAGGTGTCCCCTGCAGGGGGCCATTCCCATTTGGTTGGAAAGGAAGATAGGCTAAAACATGAGAAACCTTAAAACTCAGGCATAGGCTTTTGATCTCAGTTTCAGTGGACTACGCAAGAAATCACTGCAGATCACTAAGAAAGGGAGGAATGATGAAAGGCATATTTTTAGGAGGACTGATTTCAAAGGTCAGGCCAGATGACACACTAGGTGCTATTTAACTAAAAAGTAATACACAGACATTAGGCTTTACCAAAATTAAGTTTTCCATTTCATATGCTCAGGGCTGATTCTGAATTTTCCAAAGAGTTAGTTTCCACGTTCAACTTCAATGAGACTGGCTTTGGTGGTTTCCTCCTCCGGTCTCCCAACTCCCAAAAGATGATTGCTCACATCCTTAGTGAGGAGGATGGTGCCTAGCCCTTGGCAAATGCCTTGCTCAGGGGATGAATGAATGGCTTTACTCAAAACACAAACAAACAAAAAAATAAAACGTAGCCCTCAAGTCTGTGTGTTATGCAAATACTCTCTTACCCCTCCAACTCTTTCTTAAACAGGTTTTCCCAACTACAGCTTATCTTTCACAAGCTTTGCCAAAACCAAAGACAGCCTAAGTTCTCCCCTTCCTTGCCCTCAGTCTAACAGAGCCCTGTCTCTGGATGCGATTGCCTGTGCCAATCTGAGTCCAACCCAGGCCCCCTTCTTGGCAAGCACTAACTTGGTAAGCTGTATTTCATGAAGTTAACCAGGCTCATTACAGAGAACATATTTCCAGGAGGAGGGATGTTAATTTCTTCCTCATACGGAGAACAAAAATCAATATCGTAAATCCAGGAAATCTCCCCTAAATGTCTCCCCCATCATCACTCTCTCCTGTGCTCTGTGTAAATATCATCATGACAAGCTAGCTATATTTTCTGCTCAGGCAATGTGATCTCGAGGTGACAGCAGGACTAGTCACGCTGTTGAAGTTAAGGAGTGTTGGCTGGGACGTTATTCCTCAAGGTATTTTATGACATTGGAATTCTAGCAAATGGAGCTGAAGGTATCTTTATCTCTCAAACAAGCCCCAGGTCCAGTCCTGGGCCTTCGTAGAACACGCTGAACTTGCATGGAGACCTGCAGATTTTCTACACGACTGGAAGGTGAATGAAAAGGAAGCAGAATCCTATGTGTGCATCGCAATATTTCCTTCACTCAAATGTGTAATAAACACCAACTGCACACCTTGTGTGAGTGAGACATAAAGAAGTCAGGATGTCAGCACTAATTTTGCAGGAACTCACAGCCTAAGTAAGCAAATAGTTTAAACTAAGACTTTGTTTTAATTTTCATACACACACACACACGTCAGACCCTAGTAAATCCCTGTGCAGAAATGTGAAATCTCCAACTAATGTTTTTCCTACCACCTTTTGGGGGTCCCTTAACCTCATGCAGCCCCAGAGGGAGGGACACAGCTTCATCTTAGGAGTAAACAGGAATCTAATTTTAGAAATCCTCCAAGATGTTGACCTTTGTATAGGGATCTGTCAGCCTAAGACCCAGGGTCTTAGATGGGTTATTATAAATTAAAATCTAATACTCCTTCCTTCTCCCTGGATCTATAAGGCCCCATTCAATCAGCAACGTCCAGCTTACGTGTGCAATTCAGCTCCAAGAGGTAGACGGCAAAACCTAGTGACTTCAGCATCCCAAGGGCATAGGCAAAATTAATTAAGGCATTGCCGCTGAATATTAGCCCTTCTTGAGTCCTCCCTTCCAGGTTTATTTCTAATTATCTCCCATTGAGTCATGTCCCCAATGAGTCAAAATTTTTATTAGATTTTTAGGAGCCGATCTCCTGACAGCTTCAAAGGATTTTTATATTTTAGCATAGCTGATTCCCTCTAATATGCTTCTATCTCTTAACTAATCTCTGTCCTGAATCATATTATAAAACCATAGAGTGGAAAGAGTCCTTTGAGGTCACCTAGCCCAATTCCATCTGATTATAGACAAGGAAACTGAGGCCTAAGGAAGTTTAGTATCTTGAGTAATATGAATAAGTTAGCATTGCAAAAACCGGACGCTACAGAGACCTACTTACCACGAGGTCCTATCAAGACCAAATTGGAAATGGTCCTAGAATAAAGGCCTACACATTTTTACTTCGAGGCTATTCCATCTTATGTTCCAAATATCTACAATAAAGTCCCCTCATCAACAAGCCCGGTCCACACACTCTGAGCTTCTAACCGACATTTCTGTGTCTGCCTCTTCAATGTGGACACAGACAAGGAGCCATCATACACAGGAATAAAGATTCGACCATGAGAGACACTAAAGCAAACTAAAAACAAACAGAAGAAAAGGAATCTATAGACAACAGAAAATCTGGGAAACAGAAGAAAATCTCCAAAAAGGTATCCATATAGTGATATTTTATACATAAAAGATGATGCTATGAAAGGGAGTTTATTAAAGAATAAGGAGTTCTTAGATATTAAAAATATGAAAGCAAATAAAAAAACTTAATCAAGCCAAAAAACTCACAGAAAGTAAAATAAAAAGATAAAGAGAGGAAAAGTAGGCCAAAAAAAAAAATTTATAAGAATGCTTTGGAGATTAATCTAGAAAATCTACCATGCAACCAACAGGAGTTCTGGGAGTCCAGCATAGAGAAAATGAAGAGAGAAAATGCCACTATCAGAGGCATAAAACGAGACTATGTCCCACAACTGCAAGATAGAAGTCCGCCTCCGAGAAACAGACTCTTACCTATAGAGAACAAACTGCTGGTTACCAGGCGGGGGTGGGGGTAGGTGAAACAGGTGACGGGGATTAAGGAGCGCACTTGCCGTGAGGAGCACGGGGTGATATGTGGAAGTGTCGAATCACTCTGTTGTACACCCGAAACTAATATTACACTGTATGTTAACTAACTGGAATTTAAATTAAAATAAACAAACAAACAAAAAAAAAAAAAACCCACACTGCAGGGGAGGGAGGGGTGGGGAGATAGAAGTCTGCCTGAGGGAGCTTCCGGAGTGCCCGGCAGCTGTGGTTGAGCTGTGTGGAATTTCAGAAGGCTAGGGATAAAGAGGAGAGCTGGAGAGCTTTCAGGAAGAGGAGAGTTTTCATCAAAGGACCAGGAATCAGGATGGCTTTGGACTTCTAGACATTGGAAGTAAGAGAATCATAGAGCAATGCCTCCAAATTTCTGAGCGAAGACTATCTGAAGCCAAAGAGTCTACGGCAACCAAGTGACAAACCAAATGTAAGGCTGGAGTATTGACAGTTGCACACAAGCAAGGTTCAGAGCATGCAGCTCCAATGTGCTGTGTCTCAGCAAATTACTGAAGGATTGGGCTTCTGCAAAAGGAGAGAGATAAAACAAGGACGAGGAAAACATGGCATTCAGGAAAGGATCCAACAGGGGAGAGCAGGAAAGGGAAGGCTGTGGAGCCGGCCATGGGAGGAACCACTGGACAAGAGATAAAGAAGGGAGGTATCCCGGAGGAAAAATACGAATGGATAGATGACTGGTTGATTTGAGAAAGAAATCTCAACTTTGGCTGTTTTTCTCTTTCTCCATACTACTAGGATTTTTTTAAATTTTATTTATTTATTTGACAGAGATAGAGACAGCCAGCGAGAGAGGGAACACAAGCAGGGGGAGTGGGAGAGGAAGAAGCAGGCTCCCAGTGGAAGAGCCTGATGTGGGGCTCGATCCCAGAACGCTGGGATCACGTCCTGAGCCAAAAGGCAGACGCTTAACGACTGTGCCACCCAGGCGCCCCTCCATACTACTAGATTTTGTTTGGGTTACAATCTCTCTGGCTCTCAGGAGGACTGGGATTGGCTTAAATCAATCAGGGAGTCTTATACCCAAATGCCAATGATTTGTCTAATACAGACATGCGACCAGTTCTGGCCTATGAGATAGCAAGGGCCCAGCTTCTGGAGAATTCTAAGAAAGAGTTCGTGCACTGGCAAAAGAGAGCAAAGGGCAAAGGCCCAGTCTGAACTCCTGCCATCTTTCTTTCTGCTCCGGACTGTGTGCTCTAAGGACATGTTCTTTAGAGCTGCAGTAGTGGTCTTAGGACCACCCACAAATACAGCCGACATGCTGAGGACAGCAGAAGAGAAAGACAAGAAGAGCCAGATTCCAAACTGCCTCTAAACCTACCCTGGAACGGCCTACTGCCACGATTCTTACTGTGTGAGATAATTATATGTCTTTGCTATGTAAGCTGCTATTTGCTGGTGTTCTGTTACTCAAAGCCAGAAGCATCTTAGCAGGTATGGAAAATAGTCAGAACATCTGTTTGCAAAAATTAACAATAGGTACATGGAAATCTGAGCAAGTAAAAAATGAGACAATCCTTTACAAGGAATAGCCAATAAACTTATTAAAAGATGCTCAGCCTCACAAGTAAAAGGGAAATAGAAATCGAAATCACGTTTAGATATCATTTTATGCCCATGATGTTGGAAAAAAATAAAAGCCTGACCATTCCAAAAAGACCACTCATCCCTTGCTGGTGGGTATTTAATTATTTCAGCCATTTGGAAGAACAATTTGACAATACCTAGTAAAACTGCCAATGCTTGTTATATACTAAAATTCAGCATATTTAGAAACCTCTTCCACGTATGCCCGAAAAGACAATTATGAGAATGTTCACTACAAAAAATGACAAAAATTGGATAAAACTATAATTTCGTTTATCAGTAGGAAAACGGATTTATATATTGTGTGGTATACTCATGCAATGAAAAGCCACACATTAGTTTTAAAAGCCAGAGTGACATGTATTGCCATGGATAAATCTCAAAAGAGAATGTTGGGGGGGAGGTGGGCACAAATAGCTCATCAAAGTATTATACCATTTATATCAAATTTTAAACACAGCAATACTATATATCATTTAGGAATACATACATATATAATACAAGTAAAAAAATAATTCACAGAATGACAAACATCAACTTCAGTATTGCGGTTGTTTTAAAGTAGTAAGAAGAGCGAGAATGAGATAGGAAGATAAACCCAAAGGGCTTCAACTGCACCTGTAATGTTTTGTTTCCTGACTGAAACAAATGTGGCAAAATATTAGGTTATGACTGAGATAAAAGGTATCTGAGTATTCACGATGTGAACTATTTCCTTTTACTTGAAATTTTCATAATGTGGTCATAGTAACCTAATTGGCTCCGCAATCTCTCCGTAGTCAAAGAAATGTCAAAATTGGTTATTGAATGACTTAAACTCGTCAAATGAAAATAATAGAAGAAATAATGAAAGGTATGAGAATTCAGGAGAAAATACGTAGAAAATGTTCACAATTTAAAATGAGGAAAAATATTAAGCTTATTACTTAGAAATAAAAACAGTCACTACCAAAGCTCTCAAAGTTGAAGTGATTGCCTCCGGCAACTACATGGGGAGAGTTTGGGGGAGGGAAAGTTCTTGTTATGGATAGATGACTGACAACAAGTGTGTGTTATTCTAGTTCTCCAAAAAGAAATGGATTAAGTGATTTTAATAGCATTTGCAGTCAAAATTATCTGATATGGTTATAAGAGGAAAGGATGTATTACAGGCACTTTGGAGAAGAGGTGGTGATAACCAGGACCCCCGAAGTGTTTGCTAAGATAAACTTAGTCTGCTTTCAATGAATTTATGGACATGCTTTAAAAACCGCATAGTTTTCTGTCTAATGTTAATCCCCTATTTCGACTTTGCCACAATGGACTATGTCCCCCAAAATTCATATGTTAAAATCCTAGTCCCCAGTATGATGGTATTAGGAAGCGGGGCCTTTGGGTCATGGGGTAAAGCCCTCATGAGTAGTAGTGCCTTTATAAAAGGGACCCCAGAGAGCTCTCCTGCCCTCTTTCTGATGAACAACAGTGAGAAGACAGCCATCTAGGAACCAGGAAGCAGGCCTCATCAAACACCAGATCTTCTGGTGCCTTGATCTTGGACTTTCCAGACTCCAGAACTGAGACCTAAATATTTGTCGTTTAGACCACCCAGTGTACAGTGCTTTGTTATAAGGAGCCCATACTTGACTAAAACACCTACCAACACAAAACTGCAATTTTGTTCAGAGTAGCAATGCACCGGCCTAGGGTAATGAACCATAACAATCTTATTCCCTTTTTTTTTTTTTTAAGATTTTATGTATTTATTTGAGAGAGAGAGCAGAAAAGAGAGCGAGCAGGGGAAGAAGCAGAGGGAGAGGGAGAAGCAGCTCCCCACTGAGCAGGGAACCCGACGTGCGGATCGTGACCTGAGCCCAAGGCAGACGCTTCACCAACAGAGCCACCCAGGTGCCCCAACAATCCTATTCCTTTTGACAGTGATTGGTTATGCCAGGGTCCCTTAAAAATAAGCATGGTCATATGACCAGCTGTGGTCAATAAGACATAAGGAGAACTCTACTGGGGGATTTTAGGAGTGTTTTGTTTTCCCAATAAGTCAGACTTGAGGGTGCCTGAGTGGCTCAGTTAAGCATCCACCTTCAGCTCAGGTCATGATCTCAGGGTCCTGGGATTGAGTCCCACATCAGGCTCTGCACTCAGTGGGGAGTCTGCTTCACCCTCTGCCCCCTCCCCCCGCCCCGGCTTGTGCTCTAATAAATAAATAAAATCTTTAAAAAAAAAAAAAAAGAGAGTCAGACTTGGCCATTACTGACACTTCCACTTTTACTTTTTCTTTAAGCGCACATATAATGTTTGGAGCTATGGCAACCATCTTAGGACCATGTGGCAAGAAGCATGAGAACTAAAAGTCAATAAGCTAAGAACAGCAGGGAAGAAGATAAAAAGAACCTGGATCCTTGGTTGCATCAATGAGCAGCTGAACAAATGCCTCCAGCTCCTTCTTGTTATGTAGAAAATATAAACTTCAGTAGTTTAAGCCAGTTTTAGTCAGGTTTCTTTTACTTACAGCTGAAAGCATTCCTAGCCAATACAAACTCATGTATTTCCCCTTTTTAAAATTTTTTTTATTTATTTTTTTATGATCCCCATTTTTTTAAAGGTTTTTATTTAGTTAGTTGAGAGAAAGAGAGAGCAAAGCAGGGGGAGTGGCAGAGGCAGAGGGAGAAGCAGGCTCACCACTGAGCAGGGAGCCCAGCGGAGCTCGATCCCAGGACCCCAAGATCATGACCTGAGCCAAAGGCAGATGCTTCACCCACCGACTGAGGCACCCAGGGGTTCTTATTATCCCCATTTTAAGGTTGGAACTTGAGTCACTTTTCCAAGGCCACAGAGCTAGCCTGCGATGCCAGAATTTGAATCCAAAGATAATTGCAAAGCTCAAAGTTTTTCCTCCACTCCCCTGCTACTCACAGCGTGGTGCTTGAATCAGGAGCACAGCATCACCTGAGTGCTTGTTAGAGCTGCAGACCCCTTCCGGGATGTGCCAGATCAAAACGCGCAGTTTAACTACAGCCACAAGTCTTACCTATATGGCCCCAGGGGAAAGAATGAGGACCACTGGTTGCAACCGACAGGAGGTCAGATGTCAGCTCAAAGAAAATGAGAAATGTTTAAATAATTAAAACTACCAAGAAGGAGTTTCTCTGTGTGAAGCAGTGAGTTCCCCGCCTCCCCCCACTAGAAGTATTCGATTACCATTGGAGGAACACCTGCTTGCTACAGAGACCGTGGAGATCACCTTGGCCGTTCCCTACCCATTGACCTTTCCAAGGCCTGAAGTTGCCCCATTCGAGATATCCCTGGACATCGTGGACATTAAAGCCCTGTCTATAAGGTGTCATTCTAAAGTCACTGATAGCCACCTAGTAAAGGGAAGTTTGTGGTGCTCTGAGGGTAGGTAAGTAAGGGACGCTGGGAGTTGGGGAGAAGAACGCCTGGGGAGGGATTCTGCCCCCCCCCCACCCCCGGGCCCTCCCCGCCGCAAGGCCAGCTCTCTTGAGGCAGCCCAGCTGGGAGCAGAGGAAGAGCACAGAGGCTGGGCGTCTGAACGTGGGACAGCAGGCAGTTAGGGATGGGACCTCAGGGCCGGGCTGTCAGCGGCCCAGGAAGCCAAATGTGCACAGTACCCTATTACTCAAGTAGATGCCCCCTGCCGTTGGGTTTGAAGCTCCCCTCAGCTTTCCCTGCCGGAGCCCCAGGCAAAAGCTACAAACGCAAGGCGGCTGTGAAAACTCGCACATGTAACCACATTCTCACCCTTTTGAATTTAATTCCACAGTATAATTAAACACATATACTGCACATGCACGGCTATAATACAAGCTGTCGGTTCAATTTGGAAGTGTGCATTAAACAAATCCAAGCGAGGAGCAACAGTCTCTGAGCCTTAGGCCTGGGGGAGGAGCCAGCCCCTTAAATGAACATTTCGTGGGACACACTGCCATCTAGTGGCCACCCGGTACACTGTAAGGACCAGGAAGCACACAGTAGCCGGTGCCTTGGATCCCCAGCGCCTGGTAAAAGCTCCCAAATGTTTTCAACTAAATTGTATTGAATTAAATTAAGTTGGATTGGAGTAAAGTGAAGTGAAGTGGATGAGCATAAAATGGATAGGGTTACATAGGGATGATAACCAGGGTTTGATGACCTATTCCTGAATCAAGGAAAGTACAGTGTATTTTAGACCAAAGGGAAATATCCTCCTGCAACTGGTATCAAAGAAAAGCAGAGTTTTGCCAGAAAAGATCTTAAGAAGTTAGGCCTCAGTTCAAATGATCATCAGAGGTGGTCTACCAGGACGACACTAGAAATCCTGTTTCTGACACTTTTTTTTTTTTTTTAAGATTTTATTCATTTATTTGACAGAGAGACAGCCAGAGAGAGAGGGAACACAAACAGGGGGAGTGGGAGAGGAAGAAGCAGGCTCCCAGCGGAGGAGCCTGATGTGGGACTGGATCCCAGTGCACCGGGATCACGCCCTGAGCCGAAGGCAGACACTCAACGACTGAGCCACCCAGGCGCCCCCGTTTCTGACACTTTTCAAATAAATATTCAGTAAATAATTAAAGGAATATTCGTATACAAACAAAACACAAACTCACACCCTTAGAAAACAGGTCAGAATGGAAGTCAGTTTTCCTAACTGCCCTCACACATCTCAGGAGCTCCCTCCTCAATGTTTAACTGCACCTGACAGCCTACTCCCATTCTAGCTACTTCCACGTTACGTAGTGAGAGTGGGATTAAAGGCCTCTGTCCCCTGTGGGCTGTGAATTTTCAGAGGCGGCTTTCGAGCCTATGTGCCTAGACCATGCCCATCACATACTAGATAAGGGAGGAGCCAGGAAGGAAGGCATCATTACTGTAGTGTTGATATGAATTTTGGCAGAAACCTTCTTTTGTCTGGTTTGGCAGGGCCTCTTGAACAGAGCTTCTACCATTATCCTGAGGCTTTGGGGCACTTGGGGTAATAACAGTTACAAGATCTCCAAGTCCTCATGCTATGGACTGAATATTTGTGTATTCCCAAAATGTGTATGCTGAAACACTGTTTCCCAATGTGATGATGTTTGGAGATGGGGCCTCTGAGAGGTGATTCGGTTATGAGGGTAGAGACTTCATGAACGAGATTAGTGCCCTTATAAGAAGAGAAATTAGCTCCACCTCTCTCTCTCTCTCTCACTGCCTGCACCATGTAAGGACACACCAAGACGGTGGCCATCTGCAAACCTAGGAGAAGGTCCCCACCAGGAACTGAATCATCGGGCACCCTGATCTTGGACTTCCAACGTCCAGAACTATGAGAAACACGTTTCTACTGTTTAAGCCCCCTACCCTATGGTATTTTTGTTATAACAGCTTCAAAAAGATCCCCCACTTTTTCCTTCGCTTTGTCTTTCTTTAATTTGGTCTGGTTTCTGTTTTGAGGTAGCTTCTAAACGTGCTCTAGGACGTGGAATAATAATGCCTGAAGCGCTTTACGGTTTACAAATGACCACTGCGGGATTACTAAGGGCGCCATTTTACAGATGAGGAAGCTGACACTCCACTAGATCCCACCACCTTCACACCCAGAAAAGTTCCTGCAGGTGGGGTACGGTAGGGCCCCTCACAAATTTCACTCCTGGATCCACGGTTTCGACAGAGATATTGTTCTAGGCTCTCATCTGGGACTTATTTTGAGCCGTTTCATCTTTGCCTTCTAGTCTGCCCACAGAAGCAAGCGTTTTGGAAGCTACGAGCTTCCTCTCATGGAGGCTCTAGGGGGGAGGCACCTCCCGCTCACGCTAGGCCTCTCCGCGTCCCACTGACCCAGCTGGCTCTGCTGAGCCACCCTTCCTAAGGCACTCCCCCTTATGGCATCTGCACACAGAAAGAGCCCTTCAAAAGCCCTTTGAAGCTTTTCAAAACTTCATCTCATTGTGGCCATCTAGAAAAGTATTTACTAGTGACAAACTCCCAAAAAGAAATTTTGTTAAACCAGATATGAATCACAAATGATGATAATTTTTAAGAAGCACAAGGGCATTCTGGGGAGAAAAGAGGAGCAGGGGAGTCTTTCTGGGGAAGAGTCTGTAAATTAAGATTTTCCTTTTCAGCACCAACACATCCAAAATGGAAGCAATGACCACCATGAGAGTGAGCTGTATCTGTATATTGATATTTTTACTTTCATCTTACTTTTCTTAAAAGATTCATGACACACACATGTACACATCCCTCTGTCAGCCATGAAAGTTTTACTCTTACTTCAAGAGAGTTCAGGGCTAACCCCCCGGAAGCTCTTCCAGCTGGTCCCCTAGATAAGCCAAAGTACCCCTCCTTCCTGCGATGTTTCTGTCGCCCCAAATTCATGTACTGAAACTAATCACAGTGTGATGGTATTAGGAGGTGGGGCCTTTGTGAAGTGACTAGGTTATGAGGATGGAGCACTCATTTATGGGATTAGTGTCCTTAGAGGCCAGATTGTTAATTAGGGCCCAGCAAGCTGTGAGGACACAGCAAAAAGACAGCTATCTGAGCACCAGGAAGAAGGCTCTCACCAGAAGCTGACCGTGCAGGCACCTTGACCTTGGACTTCCCACTTCCGGAACTGTGAGAAATAAATTGTCATTTAAGCCACCTGGTCTATGGTAATTTCTACAGTAGTCCAAACTGAGTAAGATACTCCTTCTACCCCCTTGCACACCCTGCCTTATCACTGACTGTCTACATTCTGATTGTCTCACTAGCCTGTAATCTTGCGGAAGTCAGGAATAAAGTGAAAGCATAATTCATCCCCCTTAGAGTTCAGAGAACAATCAAGATGATTCTAGAGAACTAGGAAGCCAGACATAGAGACTCGTAGCTCTACCCGAATACTGCACGGGACCTGATTTATTGAGTTGAAAACCAAATCTCTTATAAATGCATGTCAACTGACAGGCTTGTGGCTACTGTCTAGGGAAGGAAAAATACCCATCTTTGGTGCACTTAAAGGATATTAAAGAGCCTTCTTTTTTTTTAATATTTTATTTATTTATTTGAGAGACAGCACTCGTGAGAGAGAGCACAAGCAACGGAGAGGGAGAAGCAGGCTGCCCACTGAGCAGGGAACCCAGTGAGGGACTCGATCCCAGGACCCTGGGATCATGACCTGAGCCGAAGGTAGCCGCTTAACCAACTGAGCCACCCAGCGCCCCAAAAAGCCTTCTTTAAAAAATAAGAGGGATTCATCTGTCACCAGCTAACTGTAGACTGTTCCATTTTTAACCCTTAGTAAAGCTCTTACCCCTTTTACCTTGTAGTGTCAGTTTTCAGGCTATGAATTTACAAGCTCCTTGAGGGCAGGGAAAGATCCTTCTAGTAAAATGTACCAATGATTCTTAACCTTTGAGATGTGGGTTTTAGAGAACCCAATAAATAATGCCCTGTCTTCCCCTTCCAAATTCCAAATCGAGTGAGAAATAAGGTACAGGAGTCATGGAAATCGAGATATAAAGCACACATTAACACTTACTGTGTTCTAGGAACCAGGAGTACGTAGATGTGTGAAGTCATCTGATAATGTTACAAGATAGGAAATGGAGAGACATGAGGTTGAATCATTTGCCCATGGTCATGTCAGTTGTAAGTGGCAGAACCAGGCTTTACACCCAGCAGCGGTGCCAGGGCCCACACTGGTAACCGTCACGCAACACTGCCCCTCCAACACCTGAACATGCCAGTGAAGCTGGTTGGAGAATAAGCCTTGGTTCCGTGGCCAAACGGGCTTCCTAAAACATCGCTTCTAAATTGAAACTTACCCTCCAAAACTACAGGCCTCTCCTTGCAAGGACAGAACCTTCCCTTAATGAACAGCAGATGATAATATGCCTCCTATCCAAAACCAGCTACGTAATTTGCAAGGATCAGTACAAAACGAAAATGCAGAGCCCCTTGTTCAAAAAGTATTAATAACTTCAAAATGGCAACAGCAGAACGTTAAACCAAGTACAGGACCCTACTAAGCACACAGACCCCTACAACTGCATAGGTTGCACACCCATGAAGCTGGCCCTGCCTCTGTGGCAGGTAGACTCCATCAGGAGAGGCCCAGGAGGCTCTTAGAGGAGAACACTCAGACTCCCCATCCAGAGAAGTCACTCTAGGGGAAGAGTGAGCCAGGTTGCTGAGAGCATGAAAGCAGAAATGGTCTTCCCATCCTTCCCTGTCGCGGGGGAGAATGAAAATTCCTTTCTTCTCAACAGCAAATGCAGAATTGAGAAGAAATAAACTACCTCTCAGAGACCTTTTTTGGGAAGATGGCAGAAATTACACACACGCACACATTTTGCAGACACTTTCAGGATCTTGCCAAGCCCCTTGAGGATTATCTTAGCTCAGGCCGCTATAACGAAACACCACAGACTGGGTATTTAAACAGCGGACATTTATTTCCCACAGTTCTAGAGGCTGGGAAATCCAAGATCCAGGTGCCCTCTGACGCAGTGTCTGGTAAGAGCCTGCTTCCTGGTTTGCAGACAGCTGTCTTCTTGCTGTGTCCTCACATGGCAGAAAGACAGCTCTGGTGTCTTCCTCTTCTTACAAGGACACTAATCCTATCATGGGAACTCCACCCTCATGACTTCATCGAAACCTAATTATCTCCCAAAGGTCCCACCTCCAAATACCGTCACACTGAGGGTTAGCACTTCAACATGTGAATTTGGGGGGGGGGGGACACAAACATTCAGTCCACAGCAGATATATCTCAGCACATCCACTGCTTTAAGCAGTGGGCGTGAATACAGAAATACACACATACACACACATACATAGGTACACACATACATGCACATGCATACATATATGTACAGACATGCACATACATACACACATCTACATAGAAGAGACCCCCCTCAAGGTCCCTTCCAGCTCTCAAATTGATCTTCCTGAAACTTTAATCCCAGCAGAGCTCCACCTGGCTCAGGATGAGTCAGCTCATCTCCTTCCTAGTAAAGGTCAAACCACCTCCATTGTTTGTGCGCAAGAATCTTCAGTCTCTGTCACCCATGGCTGTCAATCCAAAGAGCCAGATTTACGCTCAGTGTGGTCTGGGTTCTCACTAACCTTGAATTGCCTCCCCCTACACAGAGCCATGACATTTAAAATCCTATCAAAGTAGCCTAAAACAACCATCAGACTGAACCTTTGGGGAATAAAATAAATGACCCATAAGCCTAGGATGAGAAAGAAATAAAAACAGGTCTTCAAAGGAGTAAGGTCTCTATTGAACACGTCACTCATAACACATCACTTCATGCTGGTCTGTTTGTGGTATATTTGAAGCTGAATGATATTCATCAAATTTAGCCCTTCAGATGTAATCATGACTCTGAATGCCACCTTGAAATACTGACCAATCAAAATTTCCAAGAAGGTATATTGTCATTTTTAATGGGTTTCAATAAATGTTATATAAATTCCAAAGACAGAGGTCTTTTAAAAAAATAGTGATTCATGTGAGCCATTATAAAATAGATCGCTTCTCCAATTTTTTTTTGTTTCATCTTTTGTTTTGGTTTGGTTTTTTAATTGAAATATGGTTGACATACAATATGATATTAGTTTCAGGTGTACAACATAGTGATTTGACAATAATACATTATGAAATGCTCACCACAATGTGTGGTTACCATCTGTCACTATACAAAGTTATTACAGTATTATTGACTACTTTCCCTACACTGTACTTTTCATCCCCACGACTTACTTATTTTATAACTGACATTTGTACCTCTTTATCCCCTTCACCTACTTCACCCATCACCCCACTGCTCACCGGCAACCACCAGTTTGTTCTCTGTATTTATAAGTGCATTTCTCGGGCTGTTTGTTTGTTCGTTTGTTTTTTAGATTCCATATATAAGTGAAATCAATTTTCCACTATTTTTATACTACATCAAATATGTCTCTTTCCCCACCAGGGTGATGATCAATGTGCATCGTTTATCCTCATTCATGGTTGAAATTTTATTGACAATCTACTGTGTTTGGTGATGTGATAGTCACTAGGAATACAAAGACAAATAAAAAGTAGCTTCTGTCCTAAGTGCTTTTCAGTGCAGGGAAGACACGGTCACATGGAGATAAATGCTGTGACAGTGGCATAGTCAGAGCACATGCTCCAGAAGGAACAAAAAGGAACTAACAGAATCTGGAAGGAGATATTGGATGGAAGAACATTCCTGGGAGAGGAGAAGGGATGAGCAGAAACAGACGCAAATGGGAATGCACCTGGGAACCCTGCACGCAGTCCAGCGTTATCTGCTAACCTCATGACCTTGAGCAGATCACGGACTCTTCTGAACCTCAGATTCTTGATCTCCAGATTGGGAAAATCACCCCTATTCACAGTATCACCATAAGGTTCTAATGAAAATGTATGTAAAAGTGACTTTTCAACTTGACGAACTATACAAATGTCGCTTGTGCTTGTCTTTTATTATCAAGCCTACGGTTTCTCTTTCCTCTAATCATGAAAGCGTACAATCTCAAAAGGAATGTCAGAGCCCAGCCTGCTGAAGCCACATCAACCGCAGAAGCGCAGCCCAGAGAGCTGGGTGGTGGCATCACCAGTATCAGTTGCAGAAGCTTCAGCGGGACCATCACGACTGTCAGAGCTACCGTCTCTGAATCCTTTCCACATCATGGGCTCTGTGCCAAGGAGTTTATATCTCTCGCCTCCTTTAGGACAACCCCATGAGATCAGTGAGATAATGATCTCCCTTTGATGGAGCTTGGAGAGGTTCAATGGCTTGTCCCGCAACTCCAAGTTAGTAACTGCCAGGGTCAGAATTGGGACCCACACTTGACCACGTGACCCTGGTTCTTCCCAATGGCTATAGAGCCTCTTCTTTTCCTTTTCCCCCTTTCGCCTCTCTCTGTTACTTCCTTCCTTGATATTAAAGTAGGCCACTCCTAAATACCCATCGTTTTCAAGGAGAAACTTTCCTAGGAGGAAATGAAGGGAGGGAAACTGGGAGACTGGCGTCCAGCTGCCTTCGTCTGTGTCCCGCGTGCCTGTTGCCAGGCATTCCCCGCGGGACGCAACGGGTGCTTCTAACCCAGAATTAGAGCTGGCGCTGAAAGCAGAAACCACGCAGTGAGAATTCCAAGCAACCAGCAGGTGAAGCTGCCTGTGCAGAACTTTCTTGACCCATTAACCTTAACATATGTGTCTCATCCACAGAGAGGAGGCGGTCGGTGGGAGGGACTCAGCAGTGGAGGGGCGGGGGGGGGGGGGGGGGGGCGGCTGCTATTTTTAACCCACTCAGCCAGTCTTCCCTTCCAGCAGGCTCTCTTCCTGCTCATGGATTATTTGCTGCCTCCAAACAATCTTCCTTTTATTGTCCTACCACTTTTTTACTTCTGGAGTGGAATCATTTCCTCCCTTTCTTATTACAGTGCAACGGACATTTCCTGGGATATGGGGAGAATATTTAAACTCCTTTGTTTCCATTGTTGCCTTTGGAAGGCAAGGGACACATAATTGTCCCCCATGAGTGTCCCTTTGACACACCTTTGTCCCTTGTATTCCAGGAACCAAGCTCAGGCACCCCTGCATGATTTCGTAAATAAGCATGGGCCTACTGAAACACAAACCAAAGGCTAAAATAAAAGATCTAAAAGAAATGAAGCCATCATTGGTTTGGGTGTCAGTGTCCCAAAGGACAAGCCAGACCCTGCCAGGAACAGGGAACCTGGCCTGCGGAGGAAGAGTCTTGCCTCTGCAGTAGAGGTTTCACATTCCCTTCTTCAAAACCAGTCCAAGTTCAGACCACTCAACTCTAAGCCTCATGAGAGTGGGGATGATCAGAGAGACCCAGCCTGGTACTAAATAGCTCGCAATCAATACTCATGGGACAAATGAACGAATGAGGACATTGAAAGTACTAGTGAAAATATAAGTATGTCATGTAAGTGGTACATGAAGGGCAGTCAGGAGGCCATACTCCCCACCAAGAACTAGGAATCCCCTTCTGAGATGAAAGAGATCCTAGGTCTGCAAATCATAGTAAGAGAGAACAGACTCTAACCAGACCTGACTTATGATGCAAGGATAGAAATCACTGACATCCTACATGCCAATGTCAGTCAGTTGACAGTGGTCCCCTGGAGTGCTGTAGAGGTGGATTTTTGAGGCTTTGTCGGAGCCCATTGGGAAAGACAGCCATGACCAATTAGTAATGTCTGCCATACACTCAGGAAGGGAGATAATGGCAGGATAGCATATATTTGTCATCCCTTTGTTGACACATTCAAAAAACTTAACCAGAAATGGGATTGATCAACCACAGAAGTATGGAAAAGAGGAGCCACTAAGGTGGACATGGGCACTACCCAAGGAAGCCTAAAGCAAGTATTTCTCTCATGTGGAAGGGCACAAAGTAGATGTCCAGTCATGAAGTGCTCACCACCCTAGTACTGATTCCAGATTTCCCCAGCAAATTCTTCTTTGCCTTCCCATACCTTTAGGGAAAGAATGTTCTGGGTCAGGACACACCTAGAATCAAGTGGCCAATTTCCTTGACATTTACAATGCTTGCTAGAGATTACAAGGAGGGGCACCTGGGTGGCTCAGTTGGTTAAGCATCTGCCTTTGGCTCAGGCCATGATCCTGGGGTCCTAGAATGGAGCCCTGCATTGGGCTCCGTGCTCAATGGGGAGTCTGCTTCTCCCTTTCTCTCTCCCTCTATCTCTCTCTCTCTCAAATAAATAAATAAAACCTTAATTTCATTGATTACTTTCTGCAGACTTGGTTCATGGGTGCCTGTCACAGGAAGATGGATCCACACTCTGGGTGCTTTGAGCCAGTCAAGAGTCTAAGGGATGAGGACTAGAGCTCCAGACTGTGGTTCCCCTGCCAGGCCTCTTCCTGGGCTTGCAGTAGCATGTCCTTCTGTATGCCATGCTCATTCGACAACCACCACATGCTAAGAGGGTTATAGAGCACAACTAAGTCACTAGCATGTTCTCAGGATCCTGGTTAACAGGTCAGCTGAGCTCTGAAGGTGGGCGACCACTGGATTATTCATTTTAACAAGGACAGAAAAGTAAAGTTTCAGATGCCTGGAGATTTGCAGGCCCAGAGGCTGAATGCACTTCAAAGAAGAAACCATGTCTTATTTATGCAGCTCTCTATCTTCAGGGCCTATCGCCACCCTGAGACAGGGTAGGTGCCCAGTAAATATCCAATGAATGATGAAGTTGATTGAATGGGCAGCAGAGGTTTACAGAAGTGCTGGGGAAAAAATTATTAGGAACCAAAGAGCCAACAGGAGACGCTATCAATAAGCCACCTGCTTCGCAATGTCACCTTGAGCCCTTCCAGGCAGTTTAGGGAGTTTTCACCATCAAGCCAGCATTTTCACTGTTGGTACTCTAGCCTTGAGCTGTTTCCCCTGCCTGGAACAGTTCAGGAACAGCCAAATGGAAGAGGGCCAAGTATGTGGGAAGGGGCACAGAGCACCCATGCCCTCCCTGAGTGCACCTCCCTCCCAGCACCTGCATCACCACCCCAGAAGCTCTCCAAACCCCCCACTGTTGAGGGGTTTACAGAGGTTCCATTGTTTAGGCATGGCTGACTAAGTTATTGGCCATTGGTGATTGAATTCAACTTCCAGCCTCTCTTGGGGCAGGGGGGGTGAAAATTCTAACTCTCTAATCGTATGGTTGGTTCCCCTAGCAACAGGCCCCCATCCTCCAAGAGTCACCTCATTAGCATAAACTCAAGGATAGTTGAAAGGGGCTTATGATAAATTTTTTTTAATGCCCTCTTAGCTCTATCACATAGAAATTCCAAGGGATTTAGGAGCCTTTACCAGGAACCTGGGACAAAGACCAAATATATATTTCTTATTATATCATAAAATCAAAAGTGCAGAGCGGTATGGGAGCACATACTAGAAGGCTTGGACTATACAAGGACATCAGGGAAGATCTGCGCAAAGCAGGGATGATAGCTGAGGCCTGAACCATACTAGGGGGTTACACATTGCAGAGCGGGTAGGGTAGTATATTCCATGAGGATGAGAATAGTTGTGCAAAGGCCTTGTGGTAGGAGAAGCTGAAGGAACCCAAGAACAAGGATGGTACCAACTGGGGCTGGAAAGGGACAAAGGAGTTAGACCCTGCAGGACTTAATAGGGCAAATGAAGGATATTTTTTCTTTATTTACTCAGGGGAAAGGGAGTGGCTGGCATGCTCACATGTGTGCTACAGAAAGCCTCAGTGTGAAGAATAAGTTGCCACATACATCCATGCATTCGACATCCCATGCCACTCGGCCCTGGGCAGGCAAGGGAAGGTGAGCAGAGCCGCCTTCAACAGCAGCCCCGTGCTCCTGTTCCATCTTTCCAAGACTGAATCGTATTTCAAACACCATACATATATATGCTATGCACATACACACACAAAAAAAACATGCCTTTCCAGAGAGCACTTTGGAGAGAAACAACTTGGTTATATCACTCACATACAGAGGCACAGAGAGATTTATATTGGCTTTTTGCATTTAATTTATTTTGCAGAAAGAAATTTTAAAGTCTTTGGGATTGGAGGTTTCCTTTGAACTAACATCAAACCACCAGACCTGCTAAGGAAGGTTCAGCCAAGCTTTGATATGCTTCAGCACACACATATCATTGCTTCTGCTTTGGACATGCAAAGGGAAGGAAAAAATAGCACTGTGCATAGCAAATCACTCCTTATTAAAAATAATTAGTGGAGATAGTGCATAAGTCACTTTTAAACCCCTCGTTTTCACTAATTATCCTCTTAAATGTGTACCAAGACCAAATCACTAAACACTGCTTTGGATATTTTAGAAAAATATCTTTCACTTTATCCAACAAGAGCTTAAGCAAGAAACTGCACTCAGGCCAAAAAAATAACATTTACACTATTTTTTTCCTTGTTTTTAAATCTCACTTCCTTTCACTCTTAAATTTTGTCGTGTTTTAGCTGATAATTAAATGGATTGCTTCCCTCCAAATTATAATTTCATTAGAGGGCATGGATTAGGTCCACAACCACCATTAAATTCTTACGGGATTTTTTAACTTTTCTGGGGATGAAGCAGAAATTTTACACAAAACAGGAGAATGTACTTTGTGGGATAGATTTTTTTTTAATTATCTTAACCCTGACTTTACATAAACTTGAAATCAATAACAGTAAAATCCATTTCATGTTCATGATCATTCTAACCTGGCTCTGCTCCTTCCCAACCACATGACCTTGACAAATCACTTCACTCATTTGAGGTTTAGTTTGCTTACCTTTCAAATAGGATAATAATCAAGCTAAGGTTTAAGGCCAGTTTTGAAGCAAAAAAGTGAGGCTATCAGACCTGTATATCTGAGGAATGCTGAAAATGACCTGACTTTTCCAGAACCTTGGTTCACTCTCTAGCACACTTGATTCCTGCTGCACTAAAAAAGGAGCCATGCGTCTTATTGTGTTGGTGCTCCTGCACATACTTATACCCCTCTGCCTGAAATTCCCCAACTTCCATATCTCGAGTTGACCACTCCTTACTCTGTGTTTTCGTGATCTTCCCACGGCTTATCGCACCATAGTATAATTACTTATTTATGTCACTGGCTCTCTCAACTAGGCAGTTTGCTCTTTAGGGCAACAAGAATGTCTTATTCAGGGGCGCCTGGGTGGTACAGCGGTTGGGCGTCTGCCTTCGGCTCAGGGCGTGATCCCGACGTTATGGGATCGAGCCCCACATCAGGCTCCTCCGCTGTGAGCCTGCTTCTTCCTCTCCCACGCCCCCTGCTTGTGTTCCCTCTCTCGCTGGCTGTCTCTATCTCTGTCAAATAAATAAGTAAAATCTTTAAAAAAAAAAAAAAAAAGAATGTCTTATTCATCTCTACATCCTTAGTCACCATCAGATTTCCTGGCATAAAATATTCATTCACCGAATAAATGAATGCACAATTATAAGGAATAAGTCTAGTTGAAACATGCAAACTACAAAGAGACTAAGAATTATAATACGATATATCAAGTCTACTAACAACTGGTTTATCTCCTTTCATAACATCATAAGCAATTCTACTTAATGGTAGAAACTACAAGGGTGAGATATGCCTTTAACCAAATCCACTCTGTCTAAAGACCGAGATAAAGATTTGCCTCTTATCCTTTCTTGCCCTTTATTTCCATCCCAAGAATAATCACAATTTATACCAATCTCCTTTTGTTGTTGCTAGTCTTTCCCCACTGCAAGTTCTCAATGGCAGGGATTTTGTCTGTCTCGCTCATTGCGGAAGTCCAGCTCATTACACACAGTAGGCCCTCAAAAAAACCATTTACTCAGGAAATGAGTGAAGCCATTTTTTTAATAGAATCTCTGCATTTTATCAGCTACTTGTATTACATTTTCAACATGATTAAGGCAAGTCATCATTCCAGCCTTATTGGAGCCTAAATGAGGCCCAATAAACTCTTTTCCCCTTCCTGAACAAGTTGAGATTTGAAACAAAAAAGTTGGTAGAGAAGCAAAATTTTACTTTTATTAACAATCAAGCTAAAATCAAAGAATTTGGCAAGTCAGGCCATGGTACTAAACCTCAGAATCCTATAAAGTCAACCTGTAATCTCTGGGCAATCTCTGCTTGAGGGTTTAACAGCTTCTCTTAAAGAAAAAATATGGCACATGCTATAACATGGATGAACCCTGAGTACATTATGCTCAGGAAACAAGCCAGTTACAGAAAGACAAATACCATATGATTCCTCTTATATTAGGTACCTAGAATCGTCAAAAACGTAGAGACAGAAAATAGAATTAAGGTTGCCAGGGGATGGGGAGAAGAGTGAATAGGGAGTTATACTGAAAAGGGATGGAGGAGCACCTGTGTGGCTCAGTCAGTTAAGCATCTGCCTTTGGCTCAGGTCATGATCCCAGGATCCTGGGATCAAGTCCCGCATCGGGCTCCCTGGTCAACAAGGAGCCTGTTTCTCCCTCTCCCTCTCCCTCTGCTCCTCCCCTCTGCTCATGGACTCTCTCTCTGTGTCAAATAAATAAATAAAATCTTTACGAAAATAAAAGGGATGGAGTTTCAGTCTTACAAGGTGAAAAGAGCTCTGGAAACGGATGGTGATGATGGCTACAACATCATGAATGTATTTAATATCCCTGAACTGTACGCTTAAAAATGACTAAGATGGTAAATCTTATGTTGCATGTATTTTACCACAATTTTTTAAATGGGGGAGAAAGAGACAAAAAAAATTCCAATGGCAGAGAAGAGCAGAAGAGAACAGTTTCCCAACGGACAACTCATCCCCAAAAGCAAGTATGGAAGGGTTTGGGTCCCAATTGACAGCTTTTTTGTCCACACTCACTGATGAAAGATACCACTCCACCTCCCTCAGGCAGAAGAAAGGAGGAAACGGAGAGGTCAATAAACTAATGTGATTCCCAGGCCCTCCTGTGGAAGAAAATAATAGGCGTGACGAAGGGGCTTCTCGTTTCTCATCCCCAACTAGCCTGCAATCCAAATACACCTATTTTCAGATGTTCTTTATAAAAATTCTGAATATGGCCACATGCATGAATAATGTCCACCAGGTCAATGTTAATGATTAGAAGAGATAGCAGATAACATTACTCTCATCAACGAAATAACCAGCGGCCCAGGCAACTGAGTTAATTTCATCATTTTCCATCAGTTTGGGGACACACAATAGTACCGGCAGGTAATATAACTTAGGAAAAATAGTAATACTTTCTAGGGGTGCCTGGGTGGCGCAGTCAGTAAGCGCCCAACTCTTGTTCTCGCCTCAGGTCCTGATCTCAGGATACTGAGATCAAGTCCCGAGTCAGACCCCGCACTCAGCACAGAGTCTACTTGAGTTCCTCTCTCCCTCTCCCTCTGCCCTTTCCCTACACCCTGCGATCTCTCTCTTTCTCTCTCTCTCTCTCTCTCAAACAAATAAATAAATCTTTTTTAAAAATATTAATACTTTCTATCACCTTTCGTGGGTCCAGCTCTGATCACATGACTTACCCTACAACCTCCCAGCCAGTCTGCGCCCTGATTTGGCCCAAAGCACTCCGAGCGACTGAGCAGCCAAGGAAGGTAAGAACCTTGCCTTTGTCAGTAGACGTCACATAGGATATTCTTGAATATTCACGATCCTCTCTATTGAAATCGTGCTTTTCCTGGATGGTCAATGGGCCTTAAGAATTCTCTGGAAGCAGTGGTCTCTGGCTGGCAAAGCCAGATAATGCAAGGCAGGTGAAGAGCAAGGAAGAGACCCTTAACTTCATCAAAAATACTTCCTCAGGATGCCAAAAAGGAGAACTCTGAAAGGCATTTTCTGCAGACCTCTCAGGCTCCTGGGAGCAGATCTTCTGTGGACAGGTTAGGAGAATTTATCATTTGGCCAAAACAGAGAGAAAAACCCAAATACAAATGTTTGAAGATCTGGTCTCTTCAGGTGCCTGCCTTTTGAGATCAAAGAGGAAAAAGTTAAGGGTTGGAGGAGGGGGAGGCCCTTAAAACTACTAAGTAATTTCTTTTTTCTGCTTTGCTTTTCCCCTGTGTAGAGCAAACTCTTATGTTACATCCCAGCCTGGAATAAATCTTCTGGACTGAATGATAAATCAGGGATTGTAATGGAAATCACTATTGACCTTTAAAAGGGCACTGTCTTTATATTTTCACACTGTGCTGTTTGAAATGTCGACTCGGAATCGGGAAAATAATATGCCATCGATTTCTCTCCATACCTCTTACAACAGAGCTTGAAATTGACCTGGAAAGCATAGGTATGGGTTTTCTCATTACGGTTTCAATATCATCGGAAATGGTGATTAATGATTCAGTCCTGGGAACAGCATTGTTAGACCTTGTAATTACTTTGTGAATCGTGTCCAAACAGCAACTAGCATACCCTGTCCATACCACCCCCAAGAAGTGGGTGCATTTTAACCCTCTTGTGGTAAAACCCTGGGGTTCTTGATTACAAACCTATAAAAGATTAGGATATTGTTTCCTTGTATTATTGTTTATCTTGTTTACTGTCTTCCCCTTGTCTGATTATTCCTTTTTTTAGTTCTCCTCCCATTTCCTGATGTACCAGGCCTCTCTGGCAATTGGTTAGTTCTAGTTTTTCATTCTTTGTTCTTTACATTTCTCATTTCTCTCTTTATTTTTCCTCCAATTTCATAATCTCTCTAACTCATTGGTCTTTTTCATTGTTCCTGCTTCTTTTTCTGGCTGCTTCATCCATTCCATCTCTCATTTACTCTAGAAGAACCTTTTAAAACCATCTAGATGCTCTGAGCCTTACCAGGTTTGACAGAGAATATGGAGCGTCTTCCCTCACCTGCCCTAATTTTCACATGTCGCGGCTCATGCAGGATGGCTGAACTGCCCACAGCCGCCCCTTGCAGCTGGCTCTCCCAGCAAACCACCATAAAGAGATGTCTGTAGACTTTCATTTAAACATGGAAGCTGGTGAGCTGACCTCTCTTCATTTTAAAGGTAGCTAAATAGAAACTATTAACATTTTTCTGTTAAAAAATTTTTTTAAATAGCTTTTAGTGGATGCGGCCCACCTGAGCGGCTCTGGGGGATCTGTGGTAGCCACTCTGCAGGAGCAAGAGGAACTCACACGCAAAATTTGGTCTGGATGTCAAGCCTGAAGATGCCACACATACCAAAAGATGGCAGAGAGGTTTATTATTTACATACTTGGGGCTGTTCTGGGGAGAGTGGGGCAGGACTCCCAACCAGGTCCAAAACAGCTTGAGAACACAAGGACGGGAGGCTTGGTTGGGTTAGGTGTTGTGGACAGGGCCAGAGTCTCCCACCAGCACCAAGGGAGAGAGCATCCTGGCTTTCTTGTCAGCTTGCCCAGATGGGCAGAAAAGGAGAGGAAAAGATGAAGCTTAAGAGCTGTCAACAGTTGAGCATCAGAAAATGAAGTCCGGTCTCTCCCCTCCAGGGCTCCAAGGAACAGGGGTACAGACATACAGACAGAGGAGGGTGAGAAGGGCCTGCAGAGATGTGTTCTCCCCCACCCCACATTGTCCTGGCCTCCTGGAGCCGGGAGGGGCCTCCCTTCTCTCTAGGTCTCCATGGACTCTTTGTAAGATATTTGACCAAGACAACTAAAAGCAAACTGGCAATCCCAGACTAAACCACAGCTGGAAAAACCCAGGGAAAGAGAGAGAGAGAGTTCTACAGAGAATCTCTGGGGCTTGGAAAAGGAGAAGTATCATCCACTCACAGCTCATTCACACCATCTCTTTGGGCAAAGGACACACAGGAACATAACATTTTACCCAAGTTATAAAGCGAAGAAGAAAAGCTCACCCTATTTAGATGAAGCACTTGGCCACACACAGATGTGACTTGAACTTCACAAAAAGTGTTCCCTTGCCCAAAACATCTGTCTCGTGGATGCCCTAGAGCCAGGCATACATCGGCCCTCCTTTAAATCCAGGGGTCAGATTCCCATAAGAACAGCACTGAAGAAAAGAGCATCTTTCATGGACGTGGATTGAAGGCCCCTTTTTGCCACTTTTGTGACCTTGAGAAAATATACTCATTTCTGAGCCCCAGCTTCTGCTTCTGTACAATGGGGATAAATAATACCTACTCCGTTTCATCAATTCTAAAATGTACTTTTTCCTTGCATTTTAACATCTCTGAAAACTGGATACTATCAGGGACTCTTACAAATTTTAACTGGCAGCTTTTTTTCTTAGTGGCACATAAAATAATGGTGTGTCT
This sequence comes from Ursus arctos, assembly GCF_023065955.2. Lineage (NCBI taxonomy): Eukaryota > Metazoa > Chordata > Mammalia > Carnivora > Ursidae > Ursus > Ursus arctos. The sequence goes on along the minus strand of NW_026622886.1, from coordinate 16,071,801 downwards.
TATAGTCAATGGTTTCTTAAATTATGAAACAGTACTTCACAGAGCTTAGAAAAGGCGAATGTGAAAACATGTTATTCATTATAAGCTCTATATAAGTGGGTTTTTTAAAGATTTTATTTATTTACTAGAGAGAAAGCATGAGCAGGGGGAGAGGGAGAAGTGGGGGGACAAAGGAGAGGGAGAAGCAGACTTCCCACTGAGCAGGGAGCCTGATGTGGGGTTCAATCCCAGGACCTTGGGATCATGACCTGAGCCAAAGACAGATACTTAACCGACTGAGCCACCCAGGTGCCCTTATATAAGGGTTTTATATACCTCTTTGAACCTCAGTTTTCTTATCTGTAAAATGGAGATAATAACAGTACCAACAATATGGAGTTGTTGTAAGGGTCAAGTACATTAATACGTAATATGTGTTTTCATGAAAAAATGTTCAAAATCATTAGCCATCAAGGAAATTCAAATCAAAACCACACTGAGATACCACCTTACGCCAGTTAGAATGGCAAAAATAGACAAGGCAAGAAACAACAATTGTTGGAGAGGATGTGGAGAAAGGGGATCCCTCCTACATTGTTGGTGGGAATGCAAGTTGGTACAGCCACTCTGGAAAACAGTGTGGAGGTCCCTTAAAAAGTTAAAAATTGAGCTACCCTATGATCCAGCCATTGCACTACTGGGTGTTTACCCCAAAGATACAGACGTAGTGAAGAGAAGGGCCATATGCACCCCAATGTTCATAGCAGCAATGTCCACAATAGCTAAATCGTGGAAGGAGCAAAGATGCCCTTCAACAGATGACTGGATTAAGAAGTTGTGGTCCATATATACAATGGAATATTACTCAGCAATCAGAAAGAACGAGTTCTCAACATTTGCTACAACATGGACGGCACTGGAGGAGATAATGCTAAGTGAAATAAGTCAAGCAGAGAAAGACAACTATCATATGATTTCTCTCATCTATGGAACATAAGAACTAGAATGATCAGTAGGGGAAGAAAGGGATAAAGAAAGGGGGGGTAATCAGAAGGGGGAATGAAACATGAGAGACTATGGACTCTGAGAAACAAACTGAGGGCTACAGAGGGGAGGGGGGTGGGGGAATGGGATAGGCCGGTGATGGGTAGTAAGGAGGGCACATATTGCATGGTGCACTGGGTGTTATACACAACTAATGAATCATCGAGCCTTACATCGAAAACCGGGGATGTACTGTATGGTGACTAACATAATATAATAAAAAATCATTATAAAAAAAATAATAATAATAAAAAATAAAAAATACGTATAATGTGTTTAAAATTGTGTATGGTTCAGGGCAGGAAACCTTAGCATTATTACAATTCTAAGACTAATGATTCATTTGAAGACAAGACGGTTATTGATTTTTCCCTAAACATTGAATGTTCTGTGGGTGCCAGCAGGGTTCTAGAACCAAACTCAGTGAATCCTGACTTTGCCACTTACTAAGTCTGGGCAATTTTCATATTTTCCTTTATTCCCCACTTTAGTATCCATGAAACAAGAATTACAGAACCTGCTTCAGAAAGTATGAGGGGAAGGGGGGAGTTAAGATGACGGAGGAGTAGAGGACCCCTTTTTCAGCCGGTCCCCTGAGTCGAGTTGGATAGGTACCAGACCAGCCTGAACATCCACGGAATCAGCCTGAGATGCAGGAAGATACATTTGGATCTCTACAAATGAACATCTCCAGCGCCGAGTATTGAGGTACGAAGCGGGGAGCCGTGAAACCACGCACAGATATCGGAAGATAAACGGAAGGGGGAGGGGGCCGCCGCGTTTGGGCGCCAGGAAGCGGTAGCCACCTGCACGGGGGATCGGCACCTGAGAGAGAGCAGACTGAGACCGTGAGCCGGGGAACGCGCGCGACCAGACTGAAACGGAGCTCCGGTGCACTCACTGGAACCAGACTGAGACCAGGAGCTCCAGGAGTGCGCCGGGGCGGCTGGCGGTGTTAGAAACACAAAGGACAGAGACGCGATGGCCCTGGAAGTGAGGGCTGGGACGTCGGGTGTGGGGCGCACATCCCGGGACGCTGCAGGGTTGAGCAGCACCAACAGAAACAGAGTTAAAGTGGCCAGATCATCAGTGGAGAACGGTCCGCGATCCCTCTGTTCTGAGACAGAGGCTGAGATTCGGCCACTGCTGCTCTGACTCTCAGAAGAAGCACAGCAAACCGCCAGGGAAAGCCGCCAGAGAACAAAAGCCTGGAAAGACTGGCTCACAGTGTGCCCATCCCCAACCCCCCTCGCTGGGGACACGGAGACTCTACCCAAATAGGGTTGCCTGAGTATCGGCACGGCAGGCCCCTCCCCCAGAAGGCAGGCTGAAAAATCAAGAAGCCCATATCCCTAAGATCCCTATAAAACAAGGGCACACGGCCTGGGTCCCGGTCAATAATTTGGGCTCTGGACAACCCCGCAACCTCTCCTCATCAGAATGACGAGAAGGAGAAATCCCCCCCAACAAAGAAAAGACAATGAGTCTGTGGCCTCTGCCCCGGAACTAATGGATATGGATATAACCAAATTATTAGAAATGGAATTCAGAGTAACAATGGTCAAGATGATGTGTAGACTTGAAAAAAGTATTAACGAAAATGTTAATGAGAATATAGAATCTCTAAGGTGGAAATGAGAGCGAATCTGGCAGAAATTAAAAATTCTATGAGCCAAATGCAGTCAAAACTAGAGGCTCTGACGGCCAGGGTGAATGAGGCAGAAGAACATATCAGCGAATTGGAGGATGGGTTAGAAGAGAAAGCTAAAATAGATTCTGGACTCAAAAAAAATCCATGCTCAAGAATGTAGGTTACGGGAGATTACTGACTCAATGAAACGTTCCAATGTCAGAATCATCGGCATCCCCGAGGGAGTGGACAAAAACAGAGGTCTAGCAGAGATATTTGAACATTGTAGCTGAAAACTTCCCTAATCTAGCAAGGGAAACAAACATTCGTGTCCAAGAGGCAGAGAGGACCCCTCCCAAGCTCAACCACGACAAACCTACGCCACGTCATGTCATAGTGCATTTTGCAAATATTAGATCCAAGGATACAGTATTGAAAGCGGCCAGGGCAAAGAAATTTCTCACATACCAAGGCAAAGGTATCAGAATTATGTCAGACCTGTCTATACAGACCTGGAATGAGAGAAAGGGTTGGGGGGGGGCATTTTTAAAGCTCTTTCAGAGAAAAACATGCAGCCAAGGATCCTTTATCCAGCAAGGCTGTCATTCAGAATTGATGAAGAAATAAAGACCTTCCAGAATCGCCAGTCATTGACTAATTTCGTAACCACGAAACCAGCCCTACAGGAGATATTAAGGGGGGTTCTATAAAAGTAAAAAGGCCCCAAGAGTGATACAGAACAGAAAGTCACAATCTATAGAAACAAAGACTTTACTGACAACACGGCATCATTAAAATCATATCTCTCAATAATCAGTCTCAATGTAAATGGCCTAAATGCTCCCATAAAACACCACAGGGTTGCAGATTGGATAAAAAGACATGACCCATCCATTTGCTGTCTACAAGAGACTCATTTTGAACCTAAAGATACATTCAGACTGAAAGTAAAGGGATGGAATACCATCTTTCACACCAATGGACCTCAAAAGAAAGCTGGGGTAGCAATTCTCATATCAGACAGATTGGATTTTAAACTAAAGACTATAGTTAGATACACAGAAGGGCACTATATTATTTTTAAAGGATGTATCCAACAAGTGGATATGACAATTATAAATATATATGCCCCCAACAGGGGAGCAGCAAGATACACAAGCCAACTCTTAACCACAATAAAGAGACATACAGATGAAAATACATTAATAGTAGGGGACCTCAACACTCCACTCTCAGAAATAGACAGAGAACCCATGCAGAAAATCGACAAAGAAACAAGGGCTTTGAATGCCATACTCGACGAGTTGGACCTCATAGATATATATAGAACACTACACCCCAGAACCAAAGAATACTCATTCTATTCTAATGCCCATGGAACATTCTCAAGAATAGACCATGTTCTGGGTCACAAAACAGGTCTCAACCGATACCAAAAGACGGAAATTATTCCCTGCATATTCTCAGACCACAACACTTTGAAATTGGAACTCAACCACAAGGAAAAATTTGGAAGAAACTAAAACACTTGGAGACTAAGAACCATCCTGCTCAAGAATGACTCGATAAACCAGGAAGTAAAAAATCAATTTAAACAATTTATGGAGACCAATGAGAATGAAAACACAACGGTCCAAAACCTATGGGATACTGCAAAGGCAGTCCTAACGGGGAAATACATAGCCATCCAAGCCTCACTCAAAAGAATAGAAAAATCTAAAATGCAGTTTTTATATTCTCACCTCAAGAAGCTGGAACAGCAACAGAGGGACAGGCCTAATCCACGCACAAGGAAGCAGTTGACCAAGATGAGAGCAGAAATCAATGAATTAGAAACCAGAAGCACAGTAGAGCAGATCAACAGAACTAGAAGCTGGTTCTTTGAGAGAATTAATAAAATTGACAGACCACTGGCAAGACTTATCCAAAAGAATAGAGAAAGGACCCAAATTAATAAAATTATGAATGAAAAAGGAGAGGTCACGACCAACACCAATGAAATTGGAAGGATTATTAGAAACTTTTATCAACAGCTATATGCCAATAAATTAAGCAATCTGGAAGAGATGGAGGACTTCCTGGAAACCTATAAACTACCAAGACTGAAACAGGAAGACATTGATTTTTTAAACAGGCCAATTAATTATGAAGAGATTGAATCAGTGATAAGCAACGTTCCAAAAAACAGAACTCCAGGCCCGGATGGTTTTCCTGGGGAATTCTACCAAACATTCAAAGAAGAAATAATACCTATTTTCCTAAAGCTATTTCAAAAAATAGAAACAGAAGGAAAGCTACCAAACTCATTCTATGAGGCCAATATTACCTTGATCCCCAAACCAGGCAAAGACCCCCTCAAAAAGGAGAATTACAGACCGATTTCCCTAATGAATATGGACGCCAAAATCCTCAACAAGATCCTGGCTAATAGAATCCAACAGTACATTAAAAGGATTATCCATCATGACCAAGTGGGATTCATCCCTGGGATGCAAGGTGGTTCAACATTCGCAAATCGATCGGCATCTTAGATTTTATCCAGAAAGAAAAATTCAAAAATCATATGATTCTCTCAATAGATGCAGAAAAGGCATTTGACAAAATACAGCATCCTTTCCTGATTAAAACCCTTCAGAGTGTTGGGATAGAGGGTACATTGCTCAATCTCATAAAAACCATCTATGAAAAGCCTACAGCAAATATCATTCTCAATGGGGAAAAGCTGAGAGCCTTTCCCTTAAGATCAGGAACTCGACAAGGATGCCCACTCTTGCCACTATCATTCAACATAGTACTAGAAGTCCTTGCAACAGCAGTCAGACGACAAAAAGGGATAAAAGGTATCCAAATCGGCAAAGAAGAAGTCAAACTGTCTCTCTTTGCAGAAGACATGATACTCTATACGGAAAACCCAAAAGAATCCACTCCCAAACTATTAGAAGTTATAGAGCAATTCAGTAATGGGCGGGATACAAAATCAATGCTCAGAAATCAGTTGCATCTCTATACACAAATAATGAGACTGAAGAAAGAGAAATTAGGGAATCCATCCCATTTACAATAGCACCAAAAATCATACGTTACCTTGGAATTAACTTAACCAGAGACGTAAAGGATCTATATTCTAGAAACTATAAATCACTCTTGAAAGACATTGAAGAAGACACAAAAAGATGGAAAAATATTCCATGCTCATGCATCGGAAGAATTAACATAGTTAAAATGTCCATGCTACCCAGAGCAATCTACACTTTCGATGCTATCCCGATCAAAATACCGAGAACGTTTTTCAAAGAACTGGAACAAATAGTCCTTAAATTTGTATGGAACCAGAAAAGACCCCGAATCTCCAAGGAACTGTTGAAAAGGAAAAACAAAGCTGGGGGCATCACAATGCCGGATTTCGAGCTGTACTACAAAGCTGTGATCACAAAGACAGCATGGTACTGGCACAAAAACAGACACATAGACCAATGGAACAGAATAGAGAGCCCAGAAATGGACCCTCAGCTCTTTGGGCACTAATATTTGATAAAGCAGGAAAAAACATCCGGTGGGAAAAAGACAGTCTCTTCAATAAACGGTACTGGGAAAATTGGACAGCTACATGCAAAAGAATGAAACTTGACCACTATCTCACACCATACACAAAAATAAACTCCAAATGGATGAAAGACCTCGATGTGAGACAGGAATCCATCAAAATTCTAGAGGAGAACATAGGCAGCAACCTCTACGACATCGGCCAAAGCAACCTTTTTCATGATACATCCCCAAAGGCAAGAGAAACAAAAGATAAAATGAATTTATGGGACTTCATCAAGATTAAAAGTTTCTGCACAGCCAAGGAAACAGTCAGAAAAACTAAGAGGCAGCCCACGGAATGGGAGAAGATATTTGCAAATGACACTACAGATAAAGGACTGGTATCCAAGATCTACAAAGAACTTCTCAAACTCAATACACGAGAAACAAATAAATCAAAAAATGGGCAGAAGATATGAACAGACACTTTTCCAATGAAGACATACAAATGGCTAACAGACACATGAAAAAATGTTCAAAATCATTAGCCATCAAGGAAATTCAAATCAAAACCACACTGAGATACCACCTTACGCCAGTTAGAATGGCAAAAATAGACAAGGCAAGAAACAACAATTGTTGGAGAGGATGTGGAGAAAGGGGATCCCTCCTACATTGTTGGTGGGAATGCAAGTTGGTACAGCCACTCTGGAAAACAGTGTGGAGGTCCCTTAAAAAGTTAAAAATTGAGCTACCCTATGATCCAGCCATTGCACTACTGGGTGTTTACCCCAAAGATACAGACGTAGTGAAGAGAAGGGCCATTTGCACCCCAATGTTCATAGCAGCAATGTCCACAATAGCTAAATCGTGGAAGGAGCCGAGATGCCCTGCAACAGATGACTGGATTAAGAAGTTGTGGTCCATATATACAATGGAATATTACTCAGCAATCAGAAAGAATGAGTTCTCAACATTTGCTACAACATGGACGGCACTGGAGGAGATAATGCTTAGTGAAATAAGTCAAGCAGAGAAAGACAACTATCATATGATTTCTCTCATCTATGGAACATAAGAACTAGAATGATCAGTAGGGGAAGAAAGGGATAAAGAAAGGGGGGGTAATCAGAAGGGGGAATGAAACATGGGAGACTATGGACTCTGAGAAACAAACTGAGGGCTACAGAGGGGAGGGGGGTGGAGGAATGGGATAGACCGGTGATGGGTAGTAAGGAGGGCACATATTGCATGGTGCACTGGGTGTTATACACAACTAATGAATCATTGAGCCTTACATCGAAAACCAGGGATGTACTGTATGGTGACTAACATAATATAATAAAAAATCATTATTAAAAAAAAAAAAAGAAAAAGAAAAAAGAAAAGAAAAAAAAAGAAAGTATGGGGGGGGCTTAAATAGATGGATCCATGAAAAGAGCCTAGCACAGTGCCTGGCAAGTGGAAGTCCTCAATAAATGCTAATTACCATGTTTAGCAAGCATTTCTGCTTTGAAGAAGCATCTGGTCTAGCTATAGAGATGGCCCTGAGAGAGAGAATTACAATACAACCAGTAAAGGATGGCCCCTCTTCACACCCTACCCTTGTGTAAGTCCTGTCAATGTCTTCCAGTCCAAGACCATCTAGGAACACAACTGAGGTCAAATACAGTTGGGGTTGCCCCCTGCTATGGGGACATCTCATACCATGAGGAACCGTGAAAAGAGTCTCAGAAAGAGGGTATCAGAAAGGGCTTGCTCTAGGAGTTGGGCCTGTTCCCTGAGGAGCTGTCAGAGAGTAGGGAGATTTAGTGCTTACCTTAATTTTTATCTAGTGGACAAGAAGAAAGAAGCAAGGCTAGAGAAGTTACTGAAGAAGAAACAGTAGTCACTCCTGTTAGCCAGGAGAGGGCGTTGTTCGGTCATTTTTGCAGCATGGTGTCTGCTTTTCTCCTCGTTCAGGTATAATTATGGATGTGTCTTATTTTTGTCTTATTCATCACATTCATGAAAGTCCTCATCTGATGTTGATATTCTCTGAAACTACTTATGTTGAATGGTATGACACAAGTGGTAGCAAATAAGCCAGCTACTAGCTATCGGCTGTGGGGTGACCAACTGAGCCAGTTTGCCTGGGACTGGGGAGGCCACAGACTGAGTGACTGGGTCACAGGACTCTCAGGGCTAAAATGGAGACAGTCCCAGGTAAATGGGGATGCATGGGTCACCCTAGCTGTCAGGGTTGTGTTTTGTTTCTCAGGCCTCACCCCTTTGGATAATGTGTCCTGTGAGTTACCTAATTAATACTTTTTGATTGACTCCTTTGTTTGCATATGAGGATGTACTTTGGAGGCAAAGTCCCAGCCCTATCATTTACAACTACATTCCCTTGAACAAATTACTCAATGTCTCCGAGTCTCTGGTCTGCTCTAAAATGGAGTTGGTGCATACTTCATGCTTAATGAGCTAATTTCTTCACCCACGCCTTGCACTCCTTTTTCCTCCTACCTACTCCATTCTAATCCGAGTTGTCCCACTTCATGCGAGGGCCTCGGATTAACAATTATATCTTGGTAACCTTATTTGTATAGCTCTTAGCATAATCAACACTTAAGAATCCTTTAAATAATACTATTACTGTTCCTTTTTCTTCTCTTCAGTACCTCCACTTATTTCTTATGCTTCTCACTTTCGTTTTCCTGCAAAACTTAGACCAGTAAGTAATGAAAATAATAACAAACTGCATTTCTGGATTTACAGTTTACAAAATGCTTTTCACGAAAACAAACACCACAAAAAAATAAAATAAAATAAAACTCACCTGAGAGGCAAGTATTATTACTCTCCTGTTTACAGATTAGCAAACTGAGGCTTGCAGAAGCCATATGCCTGATTCAAGATCACGAGGGTAGTAAAGAAATAGAACCAACCTTCTGAGTCTCCACTCTGCCCTAAAACAACTTTCCCCAGGCACAAAACGGGACACCAAAGCATCCCCATCCCTCGCATAACAGAGACCCTGGATTGGGCCTTTCGACCAGATGTGGCTCCTGAGATGAGCAGCTGTCATCTGTAATTTCCTGGGCTGTCCCCCAGAGTCCGCAGCTTCATTTCACTTAAATCCAGCATGGCTCCTGCCAGACCCATGAGAAAATCCCATTCGAGACGGAACCACTGAAATCTGATTCAGAGCTCTCTGCTGAGTCTTCCTCTGCCTATCAATTCGGCTCAGGCTTGGCAGCTGGGCTAGGCTGGGACTGGATAATTCTAACTTCCTTCGACTTGCCTTTCCCTTCCTTATTGCCCCAAGAAAGGATGCCAATGGACTCATGACTGTTGCACTTTGGAACCCTTTAAGTGCCATAGTCTAAGCAGAAATTACAAAATAGGGTTTGGTATTTAACTCAGACAAGTTCCAAAATATTTCCTCGCCTGGAGTTCTTCCATGGAAAAAGCATTTGCAGTATGCAGATGGAGGGTGTGGGGCTGGAGAAGACCCAGGAATGCAAGTTCAAGAGCCTTGAGTCTTGCCAGCTAAAGGTGTGTGAACACTCAGTACCTTTTCAGGGTAACTGAAGCCAGTGGGATTTGTGGAGAGGCAGAAAGAGCGAAGCTTTGAGGTCAGCTGACTCAGGTTCAAGGACCAGTTCCCACGCTCACAGGGCGGGCTGCAGCCACGTGCTCCCCACTCAGTCTCTCTAAACTTGTGCTCTTCTTTGCAACAAGAAAGCAATAATGCCTGCCTGGCCCTTCTCTTTAGGGTGGTCCTGAGCTAACGGACATAAAAGCACTGTAGAAACAAAATCGCTAGACAAGCATCGGCTGTTAATATTACAGTGCAGCTGTCCAAAGTTTTCAGTGTATTTTCCAGACAGAGGTTCACGATGCATTCCAATTCTCTTTGGTCTTTGTTTTTCCTTCCGGTTCCTTTGATCTCCCTGCACAAGCGCAAAGTAGCCAAAGAACAGGTCAGCATTTGTTTCAAAATTCACACAGTGATTGAAGCTAGCATGTGGTATTCCAACCCAAAAAGATAGTCCCAGAAAGCCTAAGTGACTGAGAGGAGGGGAAAATGCTTTTCACTCAAAATATGCTTTGTGGTTTTTGTTTCCCTAATCTATAAGGAAAATTTATATTTTGATTCAGAGGAGAAAAAAAAACAGGAAAATAAGAGAACTTGAGAAATGGAGAGGGAAGTAGTTACATCTCACACACTTAAGGATGCTTGAGAAAAGATTACATTTATAAAGCTAATTGGTAGTCTAAAGTAGGAGTTGTGAACACACAGCCATTGAGAAATGAAATCATCAAAGTAGAGTTCCAAGTATTTGCAAATCTTTGCGAAGCAAAGTTAAATTTGCTTATCGCAACTCAAGTCAGAATTCTAATAGATTCTTATTTTTCTCTAAGGAAAGATTCTTGGAAAATACGACTCACCTCTTCTTTACATCTTAATAATATTTCTCTTCCACCCACCCAGGGGTTAATATGTTTTCTAAGAACTGACTATATTGTTTATAAATAATCCACAAAGGACTGAGACGAGGAAAGTCCAGAAATATGTTTCTTTCTGTGTGTGCTATCCTTCCAATCTGGCCCTGCTTCTGTTCACAGTAACCCCTCTTGTGTATGTTTCTAGCAGATTCCTTCTGTTCTTCAAGTCTGTCCATTTCAACAAGATGATTGAGAGATGAGCCTATCTGTGAACAGGTGACAGACAGGACTTGGGCATACATACTGACCACATAGCACAAAATCCTTCTCCAACACTAACCAGCGCATAGACAATGGAATTTGGATTTGGCGGTTGAATCTTGGACTCATTCCAGAAGATTCAGTTCGGGAAATACCAAAGGTCCTCACCACTGTGCTTCAGCTTCGCTTTCAAGGCTGTGCCTTAGCGTGAGGGGCTGCATTGTGGGCCTGCGTACAAGGCTGGGCGTCAGAAATTGGAACTTTTTTTTTTTTTTTTAGATTTTTTAATTTTTATTTATTTGACAGAGATAGAGACAGCCAGCGAGAGAGGGAACACAAGCAGGGGGAGTGGCAGGGGGAGTGGGAGAGGAAGAAGCAGGCTCACAGTGGAGGAGCCTGATGTGGGGCTCGATCCCATAACGCCGGGATCACGCCCTGAGCCGAAGGCAGACGCTTAACCGCTACGCCACCCAGGCGCCCCCTGGAAACTTTTTTAATTGGCCACAAGATGGCCTCACTGTTCAGAGCGCCCCCCCCACCCCCCACCCCCCACACACACTCTGATAGGCTCAGTTTTAGTCCTCGAAGCACGTGGCAGGCACAGAGGTATATTTTAAAGACTGCCATCAAAATGGTTTATGGAGGAGTGACAGCTTTTCTGCTGTTGTCTGGATTCCCTATCTAGCTTACCAATAACAACATAGGTGTAGAGTCTCCAGTGGAAGAAAATAGAGTACTATGCATTTCTTAACTCTGATGTTACAGCCAAAATGTTTTCTGTTCAGCATTATACCTTTCTGTTGAATTTCCCTGGTATCTTGATGCATAGTGATGAGTCCACTACTTAATATATTCCCATATTTTTAAAAAATTGATATACTGAAGACTAAACACATCATAAATTGCTTCTGCAAAAGGTCGTAAGTACCTTCAGGCTAACAGGCAGAGATGAGAATGTCCATCACCTACACGTCATCATCGAGCATATCATTTTTTAATATTTCTTTTGTCGAAGACGTTCCCTTCTAGGTCTCCCCATGTAATGCACCAGGGTTTGGGTGAATTTCACATCACACGGCATAGGCATAGGCCTAAATGGATGAAGAAAAAATTGCAAGGCCAGGTTGAGCATGACAAGGGCCCATAATTGCTCCCTCAGCCCACGAGAGGCATGCCAGGGTCTGCTGGACCCATGCCCTGTTCCTTCTTCTGTAACAAGCATCAAAGAGCAGCCTCATCAGCATGCCGAGCAATCCGGTTTGGGGGTGCCAGCTATTTACAGGTGTCACCTGAGAATGTCAGCTGCCCAGCCCCCATAGGCTCTGGTGCCTCAAGGATAGCTCAGTTCAGTCTCTCCCGGGGCCAGGGGAGGAAGCTCAGGTTCCTTGAGAAGCTGAGCTTGGACGCTGCCCCTCTGACTGCGAGAAGAGCGAGGTCCTGAGGCCTGGGTAGCCTCTGGCCCAGGAAGCCCAGGTACATCAATCTGCCAGAGTGGCCATAACAAAATACTACAGTCTGAGTGGCTCTGACAAGAGAAATGGATTTCTCACACTTCCCGAGCTGGAAGTCCACGATCAAGGAATTGTCAGGTTCTGTTCCTCTGAGGTCCCTCTCCTTAGCTTGCAGAGGGTTGCTTTCTCACTAGGTCCTGGACATGGTCCTTTCCCTGTGCACAAGCACTCCTGCTGCATCTTCCCCTTTTCATAAGGACATCAGTCCTATTGGATGAGGGCCCCACCCTTATGACTTCATTTAACTTTTAATTATCTCTTTACAGGCCTTTTCTCCAAATACAGTCAAATTAGGATTTAGGTGAAAAGGCAGGGATTGTCCCAAATAACCCTGGGTGCTTACTTGGCATTATGGACTAAATTGTCTCCTCCACCTAAAGAATGACAGTCAAGTAAGCAACCAAGGTTATTTGTGACAATCCTGGTTCTTGTATAATATTGCATCAATTGATTAAGCAAAATGTGGTATGACAAAATAGTTTTAATTTTCAATTCTTTGACTACTAATGAAATTACATGCCTTTCACATACTTATTGGCCAATTATAGTCCTTCTATGATCTATTTCTGCACTTTGCCCATTTTTCTTTGAGGATATTAGTATTTACCCTGTAATTTGTCAAATATTTTTATATAGAACGTCTTTTACTCCATTATGATTATCATGTGATTTTTTTAATTGGATATGTTGAGGACATATTTTCCATTAATATAAAGGATGTTTGGGGGCGCCTGGGTGGCACAGTCCGTTGGGCCTCTGACTCTTGGTTTCAGCTCAGGTCATGATCTCGGGGTCATGGGATTGAGTCTCATGTAGGGCTCTGTGCTCAGCACACAGTGTGCTTGGGATAGTCTCTCTCTCTTCCTCTGCCCCTCCCACTTGGGTTGTCTCTCTAAAATAAATAAATAAGTCTTTAAAAAACATGTATATGTAAAGGATACTTGTTGATTATCCCTCCAATATCTACACTCATCCCTTCCCTGTAGCCTCCTAATACTTGTCAGAGGGGTTCCAGAAAAGCTGACTCTACCCCCAAGTCCAGGTCAGGTATAGACCTTGACCAAGCCAATCACCACAAGCCCTGCCCTATGACTGGTATAGGGCAGGGATGTGACCCAAGTCGGTCTAACCAAGATGAATCTCAGAAGTCTTGTCTGAACGTTCTACAAATGTATCCTCTACTTCTTGCTGAACAAGAACACCGAAACACACAAACTCAGGAGCTGCTGTCAATCATCTTGGGCAACCAGTTTAGGATGAAGCTCACAGCCAAAGAAAGCAGACCAGAAAAGAGATCAACTGAGTATATTTGGTATGTTGTTCAACCACTTCATCGAGCCTCACCTGAAGGAAGCCTGCTTCGGGATTTTTCAGTCACATGAGCTCAGGCCTATCTGTATGCCCTTGCACACACTGGAACAGCCATTCTGATTGGACACAGCTGGCCTCTCCTCTTGGTCGGGTATACTTTATAACTGGTCAATATCCATGCTGCACTGGTTGTTAAATATTTTTAATATCATCCCTACATGTGCCAATAATTGTCCTTCATTATTAAACTGGTTTGAGTACGATTTGATTTTTGTTTAATGTATTAGCTATTGAGGTTTGGGGGTTTGTCTAGCATAGCAGCGAATGTTGCCCTAACTAACATAAAGGGAAAGCCCTTTTCTTGAATATCGGTTTGCTAATTAGAATTCTGTATCATCTTTTTTATGTAAATCAAATCCCTAATGCATTGCTATTTTTCTTTCTTTGAAGACGAGAATTGTGGGGTGCCTGGGTGGCTCAGTTAGTTAAGCATCCGACTCTTGATTTCAGCTCAGGTAATGATCTCAGGGTCGTATGAGATTGAGCCCAGGGTAGAGCCCTCCCATAGGGCTCCACGTTCAGCAGAGAGTCTGCTTCTTTCCTTCACCCTCTCCCTCTGCCCCTCCCCCTGCACAGGCACCCTTGAGCACGTGCACTCTCTCTCTCTCAAATAAATAAATAAATCTTTAAAAAAAGATAATTGTAAGTTGCTCGTAAAGCAATATGTGTGAAGATTTCTCCTAGACTTTCGTCTTTTTCCCAAATTTTATAATTATCTTATCCTCACCTAATTTTTTAGTGACTCACTTGTATTGAGTTCTTCCAATATATTCAATTTAGCTTTCACAGGAACAATTCTTTTTCCATACTCCTAGTCTTCAGTGTACATAAATATTTAATTAGATTACATAAACACCGTTGACATAAGCTGGATTGGAAGCCTGTCATTATCAGAGCAAAATGGCAAGAACACAACAGAGCAAGTTGGTCATAAGCATTCATTCTCCACGGACATCAGTCAGGATGTTTTACAGAAGAAATGATGAATTTTTCTTAATCTGAGGAATTGATTAAGTGGAGACAGACCAATTGGATGCAAATGAGTTCATTTTCCTTACCATTTCTCTTCAAAATTTTCCATATATTTGCGTATAAAACTGTTCTGTGGTTTGCTATTTTGTTGTTTACATGTCCTAGTGGTAATGTTGCGTTAACTTTATAGAATGAATATGATGGTATCATTTACTTCTATATAATTTACAGAGCATAAGAATTACATGTTTCTTGAAGAAATTCATGAATAAAATTGTCAGTTCTTAGAGTCTCTTTTGGAGGTAATTCTCTTATAATTTCCTCCAGGGTTGTTGTTCTAATCAGATTTTCCATTTCTTGAGTCAGGTCTTGAAATGTGTTTTCTCAGAAAACCATCTACTTCATTAGGGAGACTTCCAAACACATTAGCATAGAGTCAGACATAACATTCTCCTTTTAACTTTTAATTATGGAAAATTTTAAACATACGTAAAAGTAGAAAAATGACTGTCATGAACCCCCACATACCCATTACTCAGCTTTGACGGTAATCAACATTTTTGCCAAAGTTCTTTCACCTATGCCCCTATCACTGTTTTTAAATGGAGCACTGTATTTTAAAGCAAACCCCAGACTTCCCATCATCCCACCCATATAAACTTGTGTAATTCTTCTTACAGAAAGGAAATTTTTAATGTAAAGTTTAACCTCTTCTAGGTTAACAATTTTATGTCATTTCTCATTTTTACATTTTTTTCTCTTCTCTATTTTCCCAAGGTTTTCTTAAAAACATTGGTTTTTCAGTCAATCAGTTCTTAAATTAATGTACCAATTTTCCAGTGTTTCTGTTTTCTAATTCAAAGCTTTGTATTAGTAGTTTAATACTTCATTCTTCCTCCTCCTTTCCTTACGCTGGTTCAGTTTGTTATTCTTAGGTTGAATGCTTGCCTTGTTGAATAATGAGGTCCCCTGAGAATATCCATTTGCTTCTGAACACAACTTTGGCCTCATCCCTGATGGTGTTCTCATTTTTCACACTTTCTAAGTAGTCTATAATTGTGGTTTTTAATGTCCACCTTAAATCATGAGTTATAAAGAAATTGTTTCTTTTTTTTCCCATTTCAGAGTATCTGTGAGTTTTTATTTGAAGTGCATATATTAATATTGTAGCATTTGTTTCCTCTTAACCCACCTCCATGTTTAGAGTTTATTATTATAGCACTTGTTATAATAACATGACATTATTGGAAAATCTCTTATTTTTAAATTATATATATATATATATATATATATATTCACTTTAAAGAATTTTAACACATTCAGTTTTGTAAGTGTCTACAATTAGTAAATTAGTTAGACTTCAATAAATTTTGGCACTCTCCAGCAACTCTGTAATGACTTTCATCCTGACACATGTCCTGGTCATCCATACTATATTTTTAAGAAACTTCTTGTCAAAATGCCATATAAGTAAGCGTATATTTTGAGGTCCTCTCCTCTGCTCTTTTGCATGATAGATAAAATACAGAAGAAAATAAAAGTCAGAGCCACGTGAACTACACGTATCACGGTGAACATTTCACAAAATGTACAAACATCGAATCATGTTACACACCTGAAGCTAATATAACATTGTATGTTAGTTATGTCTCCATAAGAAAACTTTAATTAAAAAAAAGTCACAGCCATGCTCAAAAACAAATGAACATATGGCCAGAACCGGAACAGAAATCCAAAGCATTACATGGGCCTCAGGGCCCCTGCGTCCCAGGTCAGAAGCAATCGGAGGTGGCCAGGAGTGCAGCGTCTGTGCGCTAACAGGCTGGTTGATATTGATGATATTAATAACTAGGACAGCACAGGCAGCAACCAGACAGAATGGATGTTCAACCAGTTCAAACAAACTGAGGCTGTAACAAACAATAGGGCCGCTCCAGAGCTTACCGCTGACTGCCCTACGGACAGGAATAAGAATACCAGGAGGCTTGGGGCGCCTGGATGGCACAGCGGTTAGGCGTCTGCCTTCGGCCCAGGGCATGATCCCGGCATTATGGGATCGAGCCCCACATCAGGCTCCTCCGCTATGAGCCTGCTTCTTCCTCTCCTACTCCCCCTGCTTGTGTTCCCTCTCTCGCTGGCTGTCTCTATCTCTGTTGAATAAATAAATAAAATCTTTAAAAAAAAAAAAAGAATACCAGGAGGCTTGAGACCAGGGCCAAGGTCAGGCACCCCAGCTCAAGAAAGGAGTCTGGAAACACCACTATGAACCACAGCAAAGTCTGTGATGCTGCAAGCTTAGGAAGGCAGGCAAGCCTCAGCCTCTCCACTTGGCTTCCAGGCAAGTCATCGATGGGCTCAGTGAGTCCATCTGTGATATCCCCAACATTTCTGCAGGGCACGGACCCCAAAGAGCCAACCGAAGAGCCAACCGAAGATCTGGCGACTCCATGGACCAGGCAGAAACAAACCCCAAAACTGCAAGAATGGCAGGGAATCACAGAAAGAAAACAGAAAGGAAGAAACAAAATCTTCCATTCAAGAAGGGCCTGCAAACTAAATCCAGACAGAACACAAGAAGAAAACTCATGTTAAGAAGTCTGACCGAGGGGTGCCTGGGTGGCACAGCGGTTAAGCGTCTGCCTTCGGCTCAGGGCATGATCCCAGCGTTCTGGGATCGAGCCCCACATCAGGCCCTTCTGCTATGAGCCTGCTTCTTCCTCTCCCACTCCCCCTGCTTGTGTTCCCTCTCTCGCTGGCTGTCTCTATCTCTGTCAAATAAATAAATAAAATCTTTAAAAAAAAAAAAAAAAGAAGTCTGACCGAAAATAAGAAAGGGAAAGAAAAGTGCGGCATAGGGAATATAGTCAATAGTACTGTAATAACGCCCTCCAGCAATACCCACACAGTCCAGGTACGGTCAAAACATACCTGCATTTTGAACGAGGGTACAGACAGTGGAAGGCTGATAAAAAGTGTTTTGAGAACTAATTTTAAGTAAAAATACTTGCTCTGTTTCAGGCCACATTGTATTTCTCAATCCATCCCCATTAGCTGTTCAGTAAATGGAAGTTCTCCCAGATACTGCCAATACCTTGAGAGTTTGTTCTAGTTTTTGAAAATGTATTGTGGTTTGTTTTTGTTTTTTGTTTTTTGTTTGTTTGTTTGTTTGTTTGTTTGTTTTGAGAAGATATACCAGCAGCTTCTTGCCAGGTACCATTTTTAATTTCAATATAAGCCAACCCAAGCTTAACTGAAAACATACTTACTTGTCTAGCCTTCCACCCCAGAAGTTATCTCTAAGAAAAATGCCAAATTTCTCTTGGCAACTCACACAGGAGCCTAGATTACCCACTTATGTTCACTGAAAATGGCTATTTAATTTGCATGTTTAACTAGGATCTGACCACCTTTATTAAAATGAACTAAATGTTAATGTAATCTTGGCCTGCAGAGACAGGATACAGAATGTGGAGAATGATACCTGCATTTTTCCTCTGTTCAGCCATCACATAGATAGACAGACCCCCATCTACATTCATAAATACAACTGGTGCTTGTTCAAGGTACAGTGACCCATGTGTAGGAGGACTTAAAACCATGTCATACAAGGAACAAGTGATAGAACTAAAGATGTTCATCCAATGTGCATCGGGCTCCCTGCTCAGTGGGGAACCTGCTTCTCCCTCTCCCTCTGCCCCTCCCCCGCTTGTGCGCTCTCTCATGCTGTCTCTCTCTCTCTCTCAAATAAATAAATAAAATCCTTAAAAAATAAATAAAATAAAAAATAAAGATGTTCATCCTTAAGAAGAGAGGATTTGGTGGCAGGAGTGGGGGCTGGGGCTTCAGGGGGAGTAGAAATATAACGGTCTTCCAATATTTGAAGGCTGTCATGCAGAGGGGATAATGGCCTTGTTCTAAAAGGCAAAAATAAAATAAGACCCAGAATCAATAGGTGAAAACTTTAAGAAAGCAAATCACGGCTGTGGACGTCCTTATAGTGCTAGGCCCCACCCAGAACAGACTGTCAGCGGAGGTGTCTTCATGCAGAAAAATTTATTCACAGGAATTTTTATAGAGGACATTCAAGAATCCACAGGGTCATTCATCTAGAAGATCTTTGCTGTCCTTTCCAATCCTAAAATGTAATGATACAAAGAAAGACTCAGGAGAAAACTATGGAGACGTGACGAATAAATGTACTGTGAGATCCTGTGTTGGATTCAGGCCACAAAGAGAACATTCATGAGAAAGCTGGCAAACTACAATAAGGTCTGTAGAGTAGTTAATAGTATTGTATCAATGGCAACTTCCTGGTTTTGATCATTACACTATGGTTATAGAAGAGGTTAACATTAGGGGAAGCTGAGGAAAGGGTATATGGGAACTCACTGTACTATTTTTGCAATTTCTCTGTAGTTGTAACATTACTTCAAAGTAAAAGCTTTTTAAAAATTAAACAGCTGGGTGCCTGGCTGACTCAGTTGGGAAGGAGTGCACACTCCTGGTCTCGGGGTCCTGAGTTCAAACGCCACGTTGGGTGTGAAGATTACTTAAAAATAGAATCTTAAAAAACTTTTTAAACTTTTTTATAATCTTAAAAAAAGGGGTGCCTGGGTGGCTCAGTCAGTTGAGTGTCCGACTCCTGGTTTTGGCTCAGGGTCATGGGATCGAGCCCTGCATTGGGCACTGCGTTCAACACGGAGTCTGCGGAAGTTTCTCTCTCCCTCTGCCTCTACCCTGCCCCTCTCAAAAATAAATAAATAAATCTTTTTTAAAAATTAAAAATTAAATTTAAAAAATTAAACAGCAATATAAAAAACTTCAGGGGGGAAAAATCCATAGTATCAAAGTTCCAGAGCATAGTCTGTTGCCCACCTATCCCCTGGGCCTGACCTCCCTAGAATCTATCGGGTGGGCTAACTCGGTAGTGTACAAACAGAAAACAGTGGTATTTTTCTCTAATCACTCCCTCTCAACATGCTCTGTCAAATCACCCTTCTCCCCGACCCAGGACAACATCCAAGGCATATTTCATAGTCAGAGATTTTAAAGTCACTTTCAATAATTAAAACTCATTAAAGGGGCACCTGGGTGGCTCAGTTGGTTAAGCGTCTGCCTTTGGCTCAGGTCATGATCCCGGGATCTTGGGATCCAGCCCTGCATCAGGCTCCCTGCTCAGCAGAGAGCTTACTTCTCCCTCTGCCTGCCGCTCCCCATGCTTGTGCTCTCCCTCTCTCTCTCTGTCAAATAAATAAATAAAATCTTTTAAAATTCATTAGAAAGTTGTATTTAAAACTTCAATCACATACTCAGTTCAGAGTCTCCCACCACCACACCCCCCCCAGCCCTACCCCGACCTACAGCACGGTGGCCAAGCCCTACAGCATGGAAAGGAGGTACTGTCTGTTCTTCCTTCATCTCCTTCATTCTCCTTCCCTTCAGTGGGCTGCTTCTGGCTTCACCAGGGTCAAGGCAGCAGCAGGGGGGGTGGTTAGGGGAAAAGAAGCAAATGTATCTTTTGTGGTAGATCCGTTAAAATATGGTAGATCATGGCCTTGAGGTAGGAGGAGCCCCTATGCGGGCTCTCTCCAATGGGATGCATTTGTGGGCTTTCAAAAGCTCACTGCAGAAACCACCTGGTTGAAAAGCCCCCTAGAAGCAAATCCCATTTCTCTCAGAAGTTTCTCACACACTTCTCAACTCCTGCCCAGAAATACACCATATAATAGGTTATTGCTGGGGTCCCTTTAGCCCACAGGCAGCCCTCCTGGTTGAAGGCCAGCTATCTTCCATTGTAGTTCCTGGAAAACATATATGCTACCAAACTCTGGTAGTGCAGACAGCTCTCGCCGTGGCCCTCCTCACTCACTTAGAGTTCACTGGTTGGTCTGACCATCCTCCCACATTCCATAGTCATCAGGCAGGAAGCAAGCATCAGGTTCCATTAATGTTTGTACCTAAACTGTCCAGAAGACACATACCCATTTCTCTATGAATTCTCTCACCCTGCTCTATTCCAATGACAGGGCACTGCCAGAGCCTCCAATTCTCTTGAGGTCCCCCTCATAAGAAGAGAAAGGGAAATGCCACAGCACTGTCCACTACCTCAGGGACTCTCTTTAATTCCCATTCTCCTGCATCTGCTGGAGGTGTGTGATGGAGGCAATAATCACTTTCTCCTGTATCTGCCGGAGGTCTCTATTGAGGTTGGTACCAGTTTTGCTGTCTTTTCACAATTTCTGCATGGATATGTCTAGTGTTAGCACCCCATTTGGAAACCTGAAGACACTTATCACCTTTCATTCTCAGCTGCGGGGCTTCAGATGAAATTTCAAGACACCATGAAAAGCCCCATTCGATATCCTATTACACTTACAACACACCATGAGGCTTTCCATATAAACCCCTCAGTCCTTTATCAGGACTATCTGCAGACTACACAATGGGAAACAGAGAAGCTGTGATTTTTGGCAGAGGCCCGCGTCTGGGCTGCTGAGATAAAACTTTTGGAAAGATTCAAACCACAGACTTTGCAATAGTTACACAATCACTTCCGGCCCACCCTCATGCTAAATGCATTCCAGAAAACTGAACATTTCTTAGGAGGCTATTTTACAACTGTAGCAGAAAGGGTTGTAATTTGATGTGTAGGATTATCCTTTAGGAGGCTGAAAATATATCAGATGAGAAGAAAAGATATAATTAGGACAGGATAGCTTTATACTGTTAAAGGTCATTCTGTAGAGAAGGGATTAAATCACTCAGAATCATTCCGAGGACTACTTTGTGGGAGCCGTAAGGAAGCCAGTTTGGGGACCAATAATATTCATTCATTCACTAATTCATTCACTCATTCATTCACTGAGTTTCTGCTATGCTCCAGGCTTGAGTTGGGGCTGGTGTTGTCACAATGCATAAGATCTGGTTCCCGCCCTCAAGGAGCTAAAAAAAAAAAAAAAAAATCTCCATATTGGAACAAGCTGCCAACAGAAGTAGTGAGATTCCCCCACGGATCTCACACATACATATCTTGGAAGACAGTGAAGATGATTCAAGATTGAGGAGTGAAAGGAAGAAGCAGCGAAACAGCTGAACTTTCTAGTCCCTTCAACCCTTCCAAGCCTAAGGTTCTATCTACGCTCACAATGGCACAGCACAGACATGATGTCCTGCTGGCAACCTGCATAGAATAGAATGAGAGAGTGGGGAAACTGGCTTGGTTGCAGAAATTAATTTCAGACAGATGGTAGGAGCAAATGTGTACAGAGTCCGATGTGAAAGATGTGTTCATCAAAATGCAGAAGAGAATCAGTAACAGGATTTCCATCAAGGAGACCCAGTCTGGCAGAGGAATTCAGGTAGCTAGAGAGTAATGGAAATGTTTACAAACAGTCTATATGCACTTGCACTGAAACACAGAACGAGGAACAAAGACATATGATTGTTATTGTCCAACAATTTACATGGGACTTTTCCTGCCTCTACACTGTGACTGAGGGAGCAAGTGTGCTTAAATAAAGTGTGGCTACACCAAGACATCCACTTCCAGCCTATGCATAAGAAAGAATGCCAGGGGCGCCTGGGTGGCCCAGTTGGTTAAGCATCTGCCTTCAGCTCTGGTCATGATCCCAGGGTTCTGGGATTGAGCCCCACGGCAGGCTCCCTGCTCAGCGGGGAGCCTGCTTCTCCCTTTCCCTCTGCCTGCTGCTCCCCCTGCTTGTGTGCTCTCTCTCTCTCTCTCTGTCAAATAAATAAATAAAACCTGTAAAAAAAAAAAATAAGAAAGAACGCCAACAACATCGTCTGATGGTATAGAAAAGTACACCAACGTCTTCCCAAACCATATGGGAGAAGCTTTCAGAAATGCAGTGGTAAAGAATGGAGGTAGAGATTCCCTGCCAAGGGAAGGACATAGTCTCACCTTCTTCCTACCCCGTGTTTACCAAGAGGCAGAAACCAGTAAGACTTGGGGAGAAAATCTAGGGGAGAGTATATTCATTTTCTGTTGTTGCCATAACAAATTACTGCAAATTTGTGGCTTAAAACACCACCAATTTATTATCTTACAGTCTGTAGGGCAGAAGTCTGGGGAGGGTCTCACTGACTTAAACCAAGTTATCAGCAAGCTCATTTTTTGCAGGTTCTGGGGAATAAACCATTTCCTGCTCACTTAGGTTATTGGCAAAATTCAGTCCCTTGTAGTTGTAGAACTCGGGTCCTCATTTTCTTGCTGGCTATACCTGAGGACAATTCTCAGCTTCTAGAGGTCACCATATTCCTAGGCTTATAGCACCCTTCCTCCATTTTCAAGCCCGCAATGGTGGAGAGCATCCCTCTAGTGTCACATGTCTCTGACCCTTCCTCTGTAGTCACATCTCTCTCCCTGATGATAGTCGATAGTCGGGTTAAGTTCTCCACTTGCAAGGACTCATATGGTTGGATGATTAGATTGGGCCTACCTGGATTACAAAGGATAATCCCTCCATCTCAAGGTCCATAACCTTAATCACATCTGCAAAGTAACACATTCAACTGGAAGTCCTAGTAACAGCAATTAGACAAGAGAAAGAAAAAAAAGGCATCTAAATTGGTAAGAAGAAAAACTGTGACTGTTTGCAAATGACATGATGCTATATATGGAAAACCCTAAAGAACTCCACCAAAAAACTACTAAAACTAATGAAATAATTCAGTAAGGTCACGGGATACAAAATCAATATACAGAAATCCGTTGCATTTCTATACACTAATAACAAAGAAGCAGAAAGAGAAATTTAAAAAGCAATCCCATTTATAACTGCACCAAAGATAATAAAATGCCTAGGAATAAACTTAACCAAGGAGGTGAAAGACCTATACTCTGAAAACTATAAAATACTGATGAAAAAAATTGAAGGTAACACAAACAAATGGAAAGATATTGGGAGAACAAATATTGTTAAAGTGTCACACTACCCAAAGCAATGTACAGATAATGTAATCCCTACCAAAATACCAATAGCATTTTTCACAGAACTAGAACAAACAATCCTAAAATTTGTATGGAACCACAAAAGACCCCAAATAGTCAAAGCAATCTTGAAAAAAAAGAACAAAACTGGAGGTATGGCAATCCCAGATTTCAAAATATACTACAAAGCTGCAGTAATCAAAACAGTATGATACTGACACAAAAACTGACACATAGATCAATAGAAGAGAACAGACAGCACCGAAATAAATGCACTTATATGGTCAATTACTCTTCAGCAAAGGAGGCAAGAATGTGCAATGGGAAAAAGACAGTCTCTTCAACAAATGGTGTTGGGAAACTGGACAGCTACGTGCAAAACAATAAAACTGAACCACTTTCTTACACCATACACAAAAATAAACTCAAAATGGATTAAGGACCTAAATGTGAGACCTGAAGCCATAAAAATCCTAGAAGAGAGCACAAGCAGTAATTTCTCTGACATCAGCCATTGCAACATTTTTCTAGATATGTCTCCTGAGGCAAGGGAAACAAAAGCAAAAATAAAAAACTATGGGGACTACATCAAACTAAGTCTTCTGTACAGCAAAGAAAACAATCAACAAAATTAAAAGACAAACTACTGAATGGGAGAAGGTATTTGCAAATGACATATCTGATAAAGGGTTAGTATCCAAAATATATAAAGAACTTATACAACTCAATACTGAATGCAACAACAACAACAATTAAAAATGGACAGAAGACATAAACAGACATCTCTCCAAAGGAGACATAAAGATAGCCAACAGACACATGAAAAGATGCTCAATATCACTCATTATCGTAGAAATGCAAATCAAAACCACAATGAGATATCATCTCACACCTGCCAGAATGGCTAAAATCAAAAATTCAAGAAACAACAGGTGTTGGCAAGGATATGGAGAAAGGGGAACACTCATGCACTATTGGTGGGAATGCAAACTGGTGCAGCCACTATGGAAAACAGTTTGGAAGTTTACCCAAAAAATGCAAAAACACTAATTACAAAAGATACATGCACCCCTATGTTTATTGCAGTATTTATAATAACTAAGATATAGAAGTACCCCAAGTGTCCATCGATAGATCAATGGATAAAAAAGATGTGGTGCATATATATATATATATATATATATATATATATAATGAAATTTTACAAAAAGATGTGGTATATATATATATATTGAAATATTACAATATTAGTCATCCATAAAAAAGACTGAAATCTTGCCATTTGCAACAAAATGGATGGATCTTGAAAGTATAATGCTAAGTGAAATAATCAAAAAAGGATAAATACCATATGATTTCACTCATATGTGGAATTTAAGAAACAAAGAGAAAAAAGAGATAAACCAAAAAACAGACTCTTAACTATAGAGAACAAACTGGTAGTTACTAGAGGGAAAGTGGGAGGGGGGATGGGTAAAATAGGTGATGGGATTAAGAATACACTTATCATGATGAACACTGAGTAATATATAGAATTGTTGAATGACTATATTGTACACCTGAAACTAATATAACACTGTATGCTAACTATACTGGAATTAAAATTAAATAAATATATAACAAAATATTCAACCAAAAATAATATTTAATAACTAGTGACAGATGGTAACAATTATTATAGTGAGCATTTAGTAATGTATATAATTGTTGAATCACTATATTATATAACTGAAACTAATGTAATATTGTATGTCAACTATATTTCAGTTAAAACAAATTAAAAATAAGGGCACTTGGCTGGCTCGGTTGGTGGAGCACGCAACTCTTGATCTTGGGGTTCTGAGTTTGAGCTCCCCGTTGGGTGTAGAGAGTACTTAAAAAAAAAAGTAAAAAAAATAAAAATAATGCCGGTATGGAAAAAATAAGTAAAGTAATAGATTCACAGTTTCCAGGGATTAAGGCATGCACATCGGCAGGGGCAAAGGGGGCATTGTTCTGCCTATCTCAGAGGATTTAACCTGTGTTCTCTGGAGTTTGGGGAGCACAGAGAACGGTGCCTGATTCTCACCTAGAAAAGTCCAAAGGGAAGAGGCTGGCTGGAGCAGCGTATGATAGATAGCAAAGTGAGAACACTGCATTTCCCGAGTTTAGAGAAGCACCAGGCCTCTGTGGGCCACATGGATGCTATAAAGAATAGCCAGGTCACAGGGCAGCTGGGTGGCTCAGTTGGTTAAGCAGCTGCCTTTGGCTCAGGTCCTGACCCTGGAGTCCGGGAATGTGCCCCATGTGGGGCTCCCTGCTCAGCAGGGAGTTTGCCTCACCCTCTCCCCCTGCTCCTTCCCCGACTCGCTCTCTATCTCTCTTTCTCTCTCACTCTCTCTCTCTCAAATAAATAAACAAAATCTAAAAAAATAAAGAATAGCCAGGTCAGAGATTTCTTGAAAGGACCCCACCCGAGAACACTGCCTGCCAAGGTCCAGGCTGTCCCAGCAGAAAGAGGCGGCAGGGTGTGAACTGCTGGAGTCGGGTTGAGGGCATATCAAAAGAGGGCAGCAAGGGAGTGTCTCACCCTCGTTAGGAAATGTTGCAGGGTCAGAGGCCTCCAACACAGAGTCCCCAAAGACCCCACAAAAGCCCTCTATTTGAAAAATGGTCAGTGTTCGAATGCTTGCTATGCAGAGGGTTTTCACGACTAGGGTTTAAAAAATACCCCTCTTCCCCCTGCTTAACCCTGGAGCATCTAGCAAATAGGGGCAAGACATGGAGAGACTAAGAAAGAAAAAACGGACCTCGCCTCCGCCCTTGCCCATTTCAAGTATCTTGGAGAACATGGACAAGAAGCTTTCAATCAGATATGTGACTCCTCTTTCATTTAGGCTACAGACATGCCATCCAAACCAAGGAAGACCCAGGAACTTCGGGGCCACGTGAGCTGGGGCCACGTGAGCCGGGGCCACATGTGCCAGGGCCACGGCCCCATCGGCTAGCACCGGAAGCACTCAGGAGCCCGGGGTAATGCTGGTGGCGTGCATCACCACAGGATCAACTTCGAGAAAAATCACCCAGGTTACTTTGGAAAGGTTGGTATGAGGCATTACCACTCACAGAGGAACCAGAGCTTCTGCCCAGCTGTCACCCTTGATAAACTGTGGACCTTGGTCAGTGAGCAGATGTGGGTAAGTGATGCCATTTAAAAAAAAAAAAAAAAAAAAACCACAAGACTGGAGCTACTCCTATCATTGATGTGATGTGATAGGGCTGCTACAAAGTTTTGGGGAAGGGAAAGTTTCCAAAACAGCCAGTCACCATGAAGGCCAAATTCTTCAGTTGAAGAGCTAAGGAGAACATTAAGGGGGATGGCGGGGGACTGTATCCTCGTAGCTTGAAGTTACGTGAGTAAGGTTCATTAAATGCTAACAAGTGCTCTGATTAAAAAAAAAAAAAATCAGATACGTGACTAAAGTCTTAAATTAGACTGGGCTGGGACTGTTAATAACTCAAACTGTTCTAATCTCCAGCATCCAGAAAAAAAAAACCTTAGACACCATCCAGGAGCTTGCAATGGAGTTTAGCTGAAGGTTTTATTTGAAGGTAGTGGTGAGAAAGAATCAAGTGGCTTCCTCCTTGCCCAGCACAGCCAGTACATTCAGAGAACCATCAGAGTTTCTGAAACTAAGCACTGGCACGTAAAGGTGTTCTTTTTATTTTAAACGAAGATAAGCACATTGGAGTAGAAGAGAAGAATGAGGTTGAGAACACCAGCTAGGAATCTGTGGCCAAATTTCTCTGGTGACTACTTTTTGAACAGAGGGTGGGACCTGTGATCTGACAAGCAGGAATGCACACAGATCAACAAAATAGAATATCTGAATTAAGGATATTCCAGAAAATCTTTGGCTGTTGTAAGTATTCCAGGCATGTGGCAATGAGGTGGTATGATTTTTTAACCCCTCCCTCTTTGTTAGAACATGTTGTAAGGTGAGACCTCCCCAATCCTTCTGAAATTGGTCAATTTGGCGGCAAGCAGGAAATTATTTAGCAACAGTTGCACCATTATGAGATTTCACTTTTTCTTGGAGCTATGTTTTAGTTAGACTTCTGTTTAAAATTAATTCATCTCAAACAACGAAAACAAAACAAAAGAACTATTCAGAATGTGACTCACTTTTTGGCTAACTTCTTGAAGCTAAATTTCCCAGAAAGTGCCACACTCCCTACTCCATTCTTACTACACATTTGGGTCTCATGGGGACCAGCCAAACGGAAGGTATTAACACCTCTCAGGAAGGACGGTATATTTCCGCTGTGGGAAAATGTTTCTCTCCCTCTCTCTCTCTTTCTCTTTCTCTATCACACACACACACACACACACACACACACACACACACACACACACACACATTCACCATTTAATAATACAACTATCATATAACCTTAACTCTATCTGTCCTGATCACCTTACTCAACTTCTACCCCCATTAAGTTCTCAGCATGCTGGAACACTAGGGCCTCAGGGGGTTTGACAGTGAGCTCAGCTCAAATCTCTGGAGTAATAACGTTCTAAGTTTTGAAGCAATAAAAGAAACTACAAATAAAATGATCCATAGTTACATCATTAAAAAAATTCAAAACTTGTGCTAAACAAAAACTATACTGGAAAGAAATACTTTCCAGTGGACTAAATAATATTTATAGTAATTAAACAAGGAAAGGGTTATTACCTACATTAAAATGAGCTTGTAAAAATTAGTAAGAACATTATTCAGGCTCCCTGGACAAATGAATACATGAAATAACCAAACCCTCTGCGTTAAAAAATAGAAATTATAATTAGTAAACGCAAATATGAGGAAATGCTCAATCACTCTAACAGTCAAAGAAATAATTAAAATAATAACAAGACACCATTTGAAATCTAATTTGATTTCAAATTAGAATACTCAGGAATGGTGAGGTATAGGATTAATAGGTATGACAACGCTTTCTGAAAGAAGAGTTAACATAGTAAAAGCTATTAAAATGTTATGTCCATTGATTCAGAAATCTTATTTCCACGGATTTATTCTAAGAAAATAATCCAAAAGTATTTTCTAAACTTGCATATAGATTTCCATATAGATATTAAAACAAAACAAAACAAACCTGGGCTATGTGCCTTATGGTTTTGGAAATGGTGAATAAACAATGTTCTGCCTAACGTATGGAACAAAAGAATTCTAAAAAATGAAAAATGAGAACAGACTGATTTTCAGGTAGCAGGAATATGAGAGCATTGGGGGTTTTTTCTTTTTTTTTTAATTGATGTTTCTATGACAATGCATAGTTAAATTCTTTCTTAATCAATTAGCTAGTACTCATAATAAAGAACCTTCCTTTTTTTCCTTCCTCTTTCCTTCTGCCATATTCTGCAGCACCAGCAATTCAAAACAATCATAAGTATTCCTTAGTTTACACTGTAAATGCTCCATGCAGAAAGATGCCATCTATTAATCTGTCCTCAGATTGCCATGTTCCAGACCAGCCCATTTGGAGCTTCCTTTGTCCAGTGAGGCTCTTCATTTTTTTATTATCTGCCAATTTATTTCATCTTGCTTTTGGAAACTATCAACCTCAAGTAGCCTGTCTATATTTTACTTCTAAACACAACGAGAGAGACAATCTGTGACAAATAGAGATATTTTTCTTGAAACATCAATACTTTACTTTGACGATTCATCACTTTGTAGAGGGAAGCTGGCATTCTGAACCAAGTCCAAAGAACATGATACACAGTAAGAAGTTAATGGGTCCAATAATATATAAAGCTACTTTAAAATGAATTCCTTTCAAATCAAATCAAAAGTACTAAACTATAGTTTGTTTTGTGACCCATGGTCTAAAAATAGCTTAGAATTTCTCAAGGAAATTGTGCCATCTAAAACTGAATCATCTTAATCCTAACAAAATACATTCAACAAATCAGGAGAGGTATCATCCTTGAGAGACTCAGCAGAGTTAACCAAAAATATCTTTGCAACTATCCTTATATACTTAATATTGAAAAGAAGTAGTAGAGCTGAGGTTTCTTTATGAGAAGGCTAAACGTTTTGAATTAGATTTTAAAGTAGCCTAAGTATTAGGCTCTATTACAAAGCCGTAATCATCAAGACAGTATGGTACTAGCACAAAAACAGACACATAGATCAATGGAACAGAATAGAGAACCCAGAAACAGGCCCTCAATTCTATGGTCAACTAATCTTCAACAAAGCAGGAAAGACTATCCAAAGGATGAAAGACAGTCTCTTCAACAAATGGTATTGGCAAAATTGGACAGCCACATGCAGAAGAATGAAACTGGACCATTTCCTTATACCATACACAAAAATAGACTCAAAATGGATGAAAGGCCTAAATGTGAGACAGGAATCCATCAAAATCCTTAAAGAGAACACAGGCAGCAACCTCTTCAACCTTGGCCGCAGCAACGTCTTGCTAGACACATCTCCAAAGGCAAGGGAAACAAAGGTAAAAATGAACTATTGGGACTTCATCAAGATAAAAAGCTTTTGCACAGCAAAGGAAACAGTCATCAAAACCAAACAGAATGGGAGACAACCTACAGAATGGGAGAAGATATTTGCAAATGACATGTCAGATAAAGGACTAGTATCCAAAATCTATAAAGAACTTACCAAACCCAACCCCCAAAGAACAAATAATCCAATCAAGAAATGGGCAGAAGACATGAACAGACATTTCTACAAAGAAGACATCCAGGGGTGCCTGGGTGGCTCAGTTGTTATGCGTCTACCTTCGGCTCAGGGCATGATCCCGGAGTCCTGGAATCAAGTCCCACATCGGGCTCCTCTGCTGGGAGCCTGCTTCTTCTTCTCCCACCCCCCCTGCTTCTGTTCCCTCTCTCGCTGGCTGTCTCTCTGTCAAATAAATAGATAAAATCTTTAAAAAAAAAAAAAAGACATCCAAATGGCATGAAAAAATGCTCCACATCACTTGGCATCAGGGAAATACAAAACAAAACCACAATGAGATGCCACCTCACACCAGTCAGAATGGTTAAAATTAATAAGTCAGGAAACGACAGATGTTAGCAAGGATGCAAAGAAAGGGGAGCCCTCCTACATGTTGGTGGGAATGCAAGCTGGTATAGCCACTCTGGAAAACAGTATGGAGGTTCCTCAAAAAGTTGAAAATAGAGCTACCCTACAACCCAGCAATTGCACTACTGGGTATTTACTCCAAAGATACAAATGTAGTGATCCGAAGGGGCACCTGCACCCCAATGTTTATAGCAGCAATGTCCACAATAGCCAAACTATGGAAAGAACCCAGATGTCCATCGACAGATGAATGAATAAAGAAGATGTGGTATATATATATATATATATATACATACACACACACACACACACACACACACACACACACACAAAATGGAATATTATGCAGCCATCAAAAAATGAACTCTTGCCATTTGCAGCAACATGGATGGAACTAGAGGGTATTATGCTAAGCGAAATAAGTCAATCAGAGAAAGACAATTGTCGTATGATCTCACTGATACATGGAATTTAAGAAACAAAGCAGAGGATCATAGGGGAAGAGAGGAAAAAATGAAAGAAGATGAAACCAGAGAGGGAAATAAACCATAAGAGACTCTTAATCATAGGAAACAAACTGAGGGTTGCTGAGTGGGGGGATGGGGTGGCTAGGTGATGGACACTGGGGAGGGTATGTGTTGTGGTGAGCACTGGGTGTTGTGTAAGACTGATGAATCACGGACCTGTACCCCTGAAACAAATAATACATTATATGCTAATTTAAATTTTTTTATTTTAAAATTAAAAAATAAAAAAATAATGTAGCCTAAGTCATTCAGAATTACAGTTCTCTTACTTGTATATATTTTCTTTAAATTCCTGCAAGGCATTTATATTTTTAAAATATATTTAGATCCCAAAATGCTCGTTTCACACTATTTCATACAATATCACGAAAGTTACCACTAATTTTATCATGTTACTGATTCTTTCTCATCAAGGAAATGGCCTCTTGGTTATTAAGAGCCCAGGGCCATTTCATGAGCACCATGTTTCCATGAGGGAATTTCAACTAAAAGAGTGGTTCTCAATTTTTGCTATATATTAGAGTCGTCTGGGGCTCTTTAAAAAATATAAGGTTTCGGGGCGCCTGGGTGGCTCAGTTGTTATGCGTCTGCCTTTGGCTCAGGGCGTGATCCCGGAGTCCTGGGATCGAGCCCCACGTCAGGCTCCTCCGCTGGGAGCCTGCTTCTCCCTCTCCTACTCCCCCTGCCTGTGTTCCCTCTCTCGCTGACTGCCTCTCTCTCTGTCAAATAAATAAATAAAATCTTAAAAAAAAAAATATAAGGTTTCACCAAAAGCCTATTAATTCTGAAGGAGGGGTTGGGAACTAGCATCAAACTTTATAAAAGCTTCCTATGAAATTCTAATGATCATCCAGGGGTGTGAGTCACTGCAATAAAGTCATATTTCTATCCTTTCTCCTCATACCTCACTTACTCATCCCCAAGTGAGAAATTTACCTGCCTTGTGAGTGTTTAGAGTATAACATACATTGCTGCACGTCCCTCTATTGGGTGGAATTAATGTTTTAAAAAGCAGTACACCATTTCTTACAAAGTCAAACATATATTTACTATGCAATCCAACAATCACAGTCCTGGAAATTTCCCCAAGAGAATGCAAATGTAAGTCCACGCAAATACTTGCAGAAAAATGTTTACAGCAGCATTATTCATAACAGCCAAAAACTGAAAACCCAAATGTCCAGCAACTGGTGAATGCATAAACAAACTGTGATCCATGCAACGTAATACAATTCAGCAATAAGAAGAAAAAACTAATATATGCAATAACGTGGATGCTATATACTGCACAATTCCATTTTTATAATATTCTAGAAGCAAAACTAGAGGGACAGAAACCCAATCAGGATTGCCCGGGGTCTGCAGGTAAGGGTGGAAAGGAGAGGAGACTGACTACAAAGGCATAGGAGGGAACTTCTTGGGATAAAGGAAATGGTCTGTATCTTGATTTTGATGGTGGTTATATGATTCTGTATATTTATCCAAACTCATCTAACTATACATTGAAAATTATTAATTTTACCATATTTATACTAATTTTAAATTTTAGAAAAAAACAGCACCCAACCTACAGGTTTTTCCTTTTTCTGTTCACACTATTGGGGCTCACAGAGCATGAGACCGCAATTCTGGGTATGTGAGTCTGCTCTAAACACTCAAACTCTCCCTCAGGTGAGTTAACCCAAGGTCGAGAACTTGCAGGGAAGAAGCCCAATGGTAGATCCGACTGCATTTTCCAGTCCACTTTACAGTAACAAGGCTGGAATGTCCATCTCGTGAATGACCCCTGAATCCACTTCTCAAATAGTTCTGAAAGGAGTAAGGGAGGAGGTGGAATTAATCATCACTCCAATACCACCCTGATAAATGGCCATATTGATCAGGAAATCTTGTAAGATCAAAACCAAGCTAGATGAGGACAACTGAAATAACACATGGAAGATAAAGAAAGATACGAGGCCTTTGACTTCAGTACTTTTATGCCTGGTGACCGTTGTAGGCTACAACACATTACATTTTGGCTGATGTTTACAGACACAAGGCAATCTTTACTGTAAGCTACTTAGGAAGATGTTTTTTCTGGCAGACTTAGATCCAAGCAGGTGGACTGAATCAGACATTAGCTTTGCAGAAAAAAGGTATTTCATACCTGTAAGACTTACAAAACTTCATTGTGTAAGATTATTAGGTATTGGTGGAATAATTTTTGTGCCCTATAACCTATTTCTTAGGACAGTATACTAGGGCTTAAACTTACAAAAGACAGTGAAGTGCACACAGACCACAGAGGACTGGCCTTTGAATTGTAGCATCTGGGCATTAACACGTGGCAAGTCCACCATGGCTTTTTTATTTTAGAGACTCAAATTTTGGCTTCAAATACAAAAAAGTGAAAAGTGTCTTAGTAGGTAAACAAAAAGAATTGGAATGCAGTGCATGAACTTTGATGGTTTTCAAAATCAACTTTAAAAAACCTATAAAAGACATTTTTTTTAAAGATTTTATTTATTTATTTCACAGAGATAGAGACAGCAGCGAGAGAGGGAACACAAGCAGGGGGAGTGGGAGAGGAAGAAGCAGGCTCACAGCAGAGGAGCCTGATGTGGGGCTCAATCCCAGAACGCCAGGATCACGCCCTGAGCCGAAGGCAGACGCTTAACCGCTGTGCCACCCAGGCGCCCCCCTATAAAAGACATTTTGGGGAAAATTTTTATATGGACTGAATACTAGAGGATATTAGGAAATTTGTTCCTTTTCTTTGGTGTGATAAAGCTATTGTGGTTCTATGAGTGACTATCCTTATTTTTATGTGAAATATGATGAAAAATATTAGACAAAGTGTCTCAATTTCCATAATATGCTTTCAGGCAGTACATAAAATTACATATTTTTCATACACATATATGCATTCATAAACAAAAAAATAAATATATATATTTATGCATATAAATACATACGGATAAAATAAATACAATAATATTGTTGAATGTAGGTATATGAGTGTTCATCATACTTCAACTTTTCTTTATATCTAAAAATTTTCATAAAAATTTAGAAAAGAACATAAGTATTCATTCTATAGGGTATATGTCATCTTCTTGGTATAAGGAAGACAAACAATGAAATTGTAAACCAAAAGTTAAAAATAATTTAAATGCAACAATGTTGATATACTTTACATTTGGAACTATACGCGGTTAATTTTACACGTATTTTACCACAATTGCTTTTCATTTTTCTAATTAAATTTTAAAATGAAAAAAAAGTTCGAAGGCCTCTGCCTGGCATACTGCCTCTGGGAATCAGTTTTGCCCAAAAAATAAGAGAAGAAATGCATTGATTTTTTATATAATAATATTTTATATTATGTTGGTCACCATACAGTACATCCCTGGTTTTTGATGTAAAGTTCCATGATTCATTAGTTGCATATAACACCCAGTGCACCATGCAGTACGTGCCCTCCTTACTACCCATCACCGGCCTATCCCATTCCCCCACCCCCCTCCCCTCTGAAGCCCTCAGTTTGTGCATTGATTTTAAAGGACATGCTTCAGTTTTCCTTAGCAGAGTGAGAACAGAGGGGGGTAAAAACGAAAAATAAAAGAACAGTAGTTGACCAGGTTAGACTCTAGAGGAAGAAAGAGAATTCCTTAGGAGAAAGGGAAAGACTCTACAGAAAAAGCTAAATCGATATAAAAGGAAAATAAGAAATCTTCAAAGCCAAGCTAGAACACCAAAAAGAAAAAAGAATATATATTCCAATCTAACTGCCCATAAAAATTATACTATAAAACCAGAAGATGAGTTGATACCAGAAGAGACAGGATATGAGGGGTACAAAGAAACCTATGGAGGAAGGGCCAAGGTATGGGAGAGAAGCTTGAGGAGAACTCTGTCCCCCCAAAATCCATATGTTGATGTCCTAACCCCCAGTATCTCAGAATGTGACTTTATTTGGAAGTAGGATCCTTGGAGATGCAATTTGTTAAAGTAAAATTAGGTTATACTGGGTTAGGCTGGAACCCTAATGCAATGACCGGTGTCATATTTGGACACAGACACAAACACACATGGAGAGAGGACAATGTAAAGAGACACGGGGAAAAGACCACCATCTACAAGCCGGAGACAGAGGGTTGGAACAGCTCCTTCCTGCACAGCCTCTGGAAGGAACGCAGCCCTGACAACACTTTGATTTCAGACTTCTAGACTCCAGAACTGTGAGAGAATACATTTCTGTTGTTTAAACTACACCAGTACATTATAGAATATATGCAGGCAGATTGGAGAGGGAACACTAGGAGAATTCTTAAAACCTACTGAGTCAATTTCAAGATGACATGGCTATTTTAAGAAGAGACCCAAGTACTGCTTATATCCTGAGGAAACAAGCCTAGGAGTTTTATAGTTAGGACTTGAAGATGCAGAAAAAATGTGACATGCTAAGGGGGAGCCAGGCAAGACAATCATATATTGAGTCTAGGCCTGGACAGGTACAGTCTCATGGAAGACTATCTCCTAGATGGAATTATACACTTTAAGAAGTTGAAGGCAGACAAGATGCAAGTCAACAATGAATGTTTCAGGCAAAGCCGAACTCCTTGATTTCATCTCTCTCGTTATGAAGAAAAGCCACAGGAAAAAAAAAAATTAGGAGATTATGGTAGGAAAAGAGATGACTGGTCCAGGAAAAAGAGGGGGGAAAAAAGTAAAAAGGCAAAGAAGGAAGTGGTTTTGTTCCTCCGAAGTATCAGAAGTTAATCAAGCCCAGAAAAAAAAGTCGAAAAAACAGGAAAAGCAAGGTCCAAGATAGAACGCACTATAGAAGTGTTGATTTTCACTGGGCGCCTAGGAATACATCAGAGACATTAACAAGAGTTTCAAGGCAGGAACTGGCCAAAGGAGCAAAATTCCTATGCCTAGGCTAGTAGTCAGCAAGCTTTTCCTGTAAAGAGTCAGCTAATAAATATTTTAGTCTTTGTAGGCCATACGGTCTCAGTTGCTACTATTCAACTCTGCCGTGGCACGTGGAAGAAGCCATAGGCAATACAGAAATGAATCAGCATGGTTTTACCACTATAAAACTTTACGTGTGGACATCAAAATTGGATTTCATATCATTTTCATGTATCACAAAATATTATTCTTTTGATTTTTTCAACCATTTAAAATGTAAAGAACATTTTCTTTATTAACGCACGCAATAAATACTATGTTCGAATGTAAATATAAATTTATATTTTAACATATAAAAATGAGGCAGCAGGTTGGACTCTGCCTGCAGACCATAGGATGCAGACCCCTAGCCAAGGCAATTCCAAAGCAAGAGCCCAAGAAAACAGCCCTTGTAGTAAAGGACTAAAAAACGCCTCTCACCGAAAAAAGTGGAGGCAATGCCTTAGAGAGCTCCCATTCAGTTCTGCCCGAGAGTAGCGGAGACATAGGCCTCAAAAGGCAGATGGGACTAAGAAGATTTTGAATGTGTTGAACAGGAAAGAAGGATACCTCATATAAATTGTCTGGGCATGTCACCTTTGTAAACTTCTAAATTTTACAAAAGCTATTCTCTAAGACAGGGTGCATTATGCATAGATAAATTTTCCCCAAGATGCAGCAAACACAAGGCCTCGTGCCATAGTTAATCCATAATTAATCTCTTGAGGAAGATTCTCCTGAGTTTCAATTTATTGGCCATGGTCTCCAAGCAACTGACACAGGCTGACTGATATCATGGTGAAGCTGAGACTAGGATGACCTTCTCTTTGCACATGGGTGTTTCCACTGTCTCTCTCCCTCCTCAAATGCTACTGGCTATCTGGTCAGGAACAGATCAAGCTCAGGGTTCTGGGAAAATCATCTTGCTTATAATAACCAGTCAAGAGATAAGAAAAAAATTTAAAACATGGTCAAATCCCTTGATAATTGTATTTATATGTGACCTAGCCATATCTTAGACTCCTTAAAAAGTGGGGCTTTTGCAAGGTTGAATTCATTCAGTTTCAGTGCTCACTGCCTGACTTATGATATTCTCTAACATAGCTGGGCATAAATTGAAATAAGAAATAGAATGGGGACTCATTTTCAGCCAAGAATGCAGAGCAGCCATGCTGATCATTTAATTCAGGCTCCTCTTCTGTCCAATTTCAGAATCTTCTCATGGCAAAAGATAATCCACAGAGGAGTTGTGATTGGTATTAGAAGTGTGGTCTCAGGAAGGAAGAAGCAGAACCATCTGGAGAAACTGACCATCTCCTCTATCAAGGAAATTTGCCACTGGACAGGGAAAACCCTAAGAACTAATAAAAGATCAAAACACTGAGGACTGGGGCACCTGGGTGGCTCAGTCGGTTGGGCATCCAATTCTTGATTTTTGCCCAGGTCATGATCTTGAGGTCCTAGGATCGAGCCCCACATTGGGCTGTGCACTCAGTGAGGAGTCTGCTTGTGATGTTCTCTCTCCCTTTCCCCCTTCCCCCATGATCTTTCCCTCTCTCTCTAATAAATAAATAAAATCTTTAAGAAAAAAACAACACTGAGGACTATCAGAGAAAGGTATTAATTCTACAGGTGAGTTTTGAGTCTTGGAGAGATGATATGGGAACACCTGATTGTTGCCATGGGTCCAGGCTGCAATCCCCAGTTGAACATTACTGATTATAAAGCTGATTTTTTTTTTTAAATCTCCATCTAGCTACTGCATTTACTTCTCAAATGGTTTGAAAGTTGGAAGAGGAAAAGGTATGATTAAAACCAGAACAGAACTGGGTGTTATACACAACTGATGAATCACTAAATTCTACCCTGAAATTAATAATACATGATATGTTAACTAACTTGAATTTAAATAAAACCAAAAAAAGAAAGGAAGGAAGGGAAGGAGGGAGGGAGAGAGGGAGAGAGAGAGGGAAAGAAAGAAAGAAAGAAAGAAAGAAAGAAAGACAGACCCAGAACAGAGACACTTAGAAAACCTTAAAACAGAATATTTCTTTCAAATATATCTTACTTTTTTTTCCTGCACTCGCATTCATGGCAGTGGCAGCAGGCATGCCCTCAACGTGCAGAACGAGGCCAGTGAGCCTGTGGACCTGTCCCTGCTGAAGAAATGCTCTGCCAGGAGCCACCATCATGGGCACAAACGACCACACATCCGTGCGGATGAATATGGCTGAGGCTGACAAGATGCCAGCAGGTTCAATGGCCAGTTTCTTGGGGTTTTTTTTAAGATTTTATTTATTTGACAAAGAGAGAGTGAGAGAGAGAACGAGCAGGGGGGAAGGGTAGAGGGAGAAGCAGACTCCCTGCTGAGCAGGGAGCCCAATGCGGATTCAATCCCAGGATCCTGGGATCGTGACCTGAGCCAAAGGCAGATGCTTAACCGACTGAGCCACCCAGACAGCCTCAAAGGCCAATTTAAAACCTACACTATCTGTGGGGCCATTAGAGGACTGGGTGAGTCTGATGACTTCATCCTCTAACTGGCCAAGGCCGACAGCATTGTTTCCTGGAGAGGAACACGGACGTGGACTATTTGTCATAAATAAATAGCAAACCCCACCAAAAAAAAACAAAAAAAACAACCCAAATATAATCTTAGAACTTAAAAATGTAAAACAGATAAAAATGGAATTAAGTTAGTGAAAGTAGAGAAAATGAAGTTACGAAGCCCATCACTCTGGTGCCCCTCACTTTCTGTGGGGCCTCTGAGTGTTTCTCAGAGCACAGCTTGAAAATCACTGCCTTAAAAAAAAGAAAAGAAAAGAAAATCACTGCCTTAAAGAAGTAGAATCGGGGAGCCTGGGTGGCTCACTAAGTTAAGCATCTACCTTCAGCTCAAATCACGATCCCAGTATCTGGGATTGAGCCCCACATCGGGCTCTCCTCTCAATGGGGAGTCTACTTCTCCCTCTCCCACTCCCTCTGCCCTTCCTCTTGCTCATGCTCTGTCTCTCAAATAAATAAAATATAGAAAGAAAGAAAGAAAGAAAGAAAGAAAGAAAGAAAGAAAGAAAGAAAGAGAAAGGAAGAAAGAAAGAGAAAGGAAGAAAGAAGGAAAGAAAGAAAATTAGAATTACCAGACTTTTGATGCATAGGATGAACTGGTGATTTTTAACGGTGGTGAAACCACCAGAGAAGCCTAATCCCTACCTTACGCCATAAAAAACACTCCTGACCTCTCCTTCCAGAATATCCACAGAAATGAGGACTCTCCTTTTCCTCGCTGACTATACTGGGTACACTCCTGAAGTTTAATATGTATAAGAATCAGCTGGGATTTCTGTTTTCAATACAGATTCCTGGGCCCCACACACAGAGATATTCACTGTTTCTAGGGAGGCTCTTAAGAAACTACTTTCAACAACATCCAAGTAAACCTGGGTCAGGTGTCCTGAGGACTACACTTTAAGAAACACAGATTCAGAGACAGAAAACGTGAAAAGAAAAATGATTGGAGAACATTAAGCATCCATTGGCCTACATCATGAAGGACCTTGAATGCCAGGTGAAGACATTTGAACTTTATTCTATTAATAACTGCAAGGAGCTATTGAAGTTATTTGAGCAGCGGAGTAACAAGAGATGAAATTTAAGGAAGTTAGTCTGGAAGCAGGATATGAAATCAGCAGAATAGGGAAAAATATATTGGGAGGTTTTTGTAAGGGTCTGAGATAGAATATAAGGAGTTTCTGGATTTGAACAGTTACAGTGAGAAATGAAGACAAAGCAACAGGTAATTGCCCATGTTACGGACTGAATGTTTGTGTCCCCCCAAAACTCATACTCGAAGCTTAATCCCCAACGTGACGGTATTGGGAGATGGCACCTTTGGGAAGGTAATAGGGGTTAGATGAGATTATGAGGGTGGAGCCCTCATGATGGGATTAGTGCCTTTACAAGAAGAGATACCAGAGAGCTCGCACTCTCACGTGCGCGCGCTCTCTCTCTCTCTCTCTCTCTCTCTGCCATGTGAGGACACAGCAAGAAGGCGGCCATCTGCAAGCTAGGAAGACAGCTTTCATCAGGACCTGACCATCCATGCTGGCATCTTGATCTTTGACTCTCCAGCCTCCAGAACCATAAGAAGTTAATTTCTGTTGTTTAAGCTATCCAGTCTATGGTATTTGCGTATGGAAGCCCGAGCTGACAGTCTACAAAGAATCAATATGATTTGGCAGGTACAAATTGGAAATCAAGGGAAAAACAGATTCAAATATGAGACCAGGGTTTCCCAACTAACTGGAACGCAAGATGATTGTTGCTTTAACAAAAGGGAAGAGACTGACCCACACTGATCATTGTGCTTGCCCTGACTTGGGGCTTGCAAAAGTCCTCAGGGAACACATACTCCCTCCAGCCATAATTGGTTAGACTGGAGTCAACATCTGACCCAGAGGCAGCCAACCTGTAGGTTAATCAGAGACCAATGAGCAAGCCTGGCTCAAAAAAAACCTGCTCCCAGCCAATCCAATTACTTGTCTCCGGAGTCTGGGGAGAAAAAAACCCACATACATACAAGGAAATAAGGCTGTTACGTGTAGGCAACCCTAAAGGATGCCAAGAAGAGTCATAAACTTAAGAAGAACCATAAAGCATAAGTAAAACGAAGACGCTAAAGCTGTGAGACAGAGGGAAAACCTAAGCCAGCAGTTACGACAGAAGCAAGACATGCAGAAAGTGAGGCTCATTATGAACGAATCACTACAGTAGAAATCTACCAACAGCTACAGCTGAGGTCCTTCCCTGGGTGTTTTGGGATTCCCTCCTTGCCTAGCACATAGTAAGCACTCAAGAAACAGGTCCTTTGAAAATTTAAAATGAAAGTCATTCATGTCTTGTCCCATCCTCCAGTCCCTGCTCTTCTTAAAGCCTTGATGTTTGCTTTCCCCGGTTCCCATGTGCGTTCTCCTCGAAACAGACCTCTCATTGCTTGGCAACCTGAATGAGAATTTGTTCACACTGAAGCAGAAACCTACTGTATTCAGGGTATTTCCAGAAAATTGAGGGGTAGGATGAAACTT
The DNA here is from genome assembly GCF_023065955.2 of Ursus arctos. NCBI lineage: Eukaryota > Metazoa > Chordata > Mammalia > Carnivora > Ursidae > Ursus > Ursus arctos. Next base: position 16,030,478 of record NW_026622886.1, on the reverse strand, counting down.
CTGGAATACAGAACTGAATGAAGCTCAGGGGAGAGGCCAAAGCACGTGTGGATTTGAAGGTCATGCCTCTGAAAACATTACATTAAGACTAGCCAGCTTGACAAAGCAGATCACACAGATCAAGAAGAGAGATGAGCATAAGTCCTGAGGAAATCCCTCGCTTAGAGGAGAAAAGTCAGAGGAGGCAAAAGACACAGAATCCATACCTTCGAATGTCTCAGCCGATTTTGCATCAGGCTCACATAATGATCATTTGTACTGACCGTTTGAAAACAGCTGCTTTTATCCTTCACAATGCCGTTTAGTGAGAGACCTCTTTCCCTTGGCTCTGCTTTCATGTAGAGGGTCGGTAGCAAGAGTTAACCATCCTGGCCTCCTGCCCACCCCAATTGCACCTCCCCAGGAGGGGAGGAATGACTTACCGAATTGATGAACAGGTGACAGGAACAGCTATAAAGAAACTTAGTGAGGCACTCCAAGCAAATTCGATTGGGAAGGACAGACGAGCAAACCCGTTAGGCTTTCAGACTTAGCCGTGTCCTCTAGTCTCCGTTCTCCAATCACCAATCTAGAGAGATCTCTGTCTTTTGGACCCATGTGCCAGTCTCTCAATTGGTTCTGAAATTTGGGCACGGCAAGGAAAAGTGTTTTAATTCTCTATCGCTGACTCGTCACTGAGAAAGCAGACTGAGACAACAGTTAGCATGCAGGAGGCTGGCTGGGGAGTGCTCTCAAGAATCAACAGCTGCGGAGCATGGAAAAGAAGCAGGCTTACAGGCGAGGAAGTCAGGCCTCGATGCCTCACTGGGCTGCCAGATTTAGCAAATAAACACAGAGTTAACTTTGAGATGAAGAGCGAAAAGAATTTTAGCAGCAAGATGTCCCATGCAATATTTAGGATATACTGATTCTAAAATATTGTTTATCTAAAATTGAAAGTTAACTTGGCATCTGTATGTATTTTATCTGGCAGCCCTAAGGCCTCAGCCACCCAGCACGGAGCTCTGAAGTTGGGAAAACCCTTTTGACCTGTTCTGAGTTGGGCAAGCAAGCTAGGATTTTACAGCTCCACGCAGGCCAGTCATTGGACACAGCTGCTCCTGGAAAGGGCTCAGAAGCTCGAGCAAGGTGGTTCTTTTCAGCCACGGGCAATTCCTGGAAACAGCTGGCAGCTGAAAACTGTCAGCCAACTATCATCCAGGCAGCTGGGGGGTAAGTCCTTCAGTCCTGAGAGGGGACCAGGATGGTACAACACAGCTACCATGACCTACAGCTCTCTCCTCCCGAAAACCCTCTAACAATGATACATGATTTATTTAGTCCCTTCTGTGTTTTCAGCAATGGCCGAGGGTCCTCGAGGCACTTCTGCTTTTATTGAAAACTGTCAGTTGATGAAGAGAGAGAAGCCAATCTAAAGATTTGGCGAGTGAGTTCTCAATTTTTTATATGGAGATTCTCATGGCTTTTCCACAGTCTTTTGAGATGGGTAGGCCCTGTCACAGTTTTTCTTTCAAAAATAGTTTTTTGAAGACACATGTTCTATACCCATCCCAAATAGAAAATTTACAGTAAGCTAAGAAAAAAAGATACTTCCTTAAATTGAAAAGGGATTTCCACCCAAAAACCTAAAACAATTCTTATTTTTTTAATTCGGCTCTATTTTGTTTCATTTAACCTTTCATTATGGAAATTTCAAACATATACACACAAAAAGAATAATGAGCTCTGTGTACCTATCACTCATATTCAACAGTTACCAACATTTTGCCAATTTCCACATATCATTCTGAAAAGTAAAATATTTGTAAACTATTCTGAAGAGTAGAATACCACATCTCCATAAAAATCAGGAACAAGATAAAATGATGCCTACTTTTGTGGTCAATAATTTTGCCCTAGAGTTACTACTGGTCAATACAAAAAGATCAGAAAAGAAGAAATAAATATGAAATATTTATAAATATACTGGCAAGGTAGATATATATCCAGAAAATCCAAGGCAATCACATAATATCTCTATGGACTAATTGTAAACTTCAGAAAGGTAGGAACAAGATTAACATATAAAAATCTACAGCTTCTCTTAATCAGCAACAACTAATTTGAAAATGTAATAGAGAAGAGCACTATAATTCAATTCCAATGAAACCTTGAATTACATAAAAAAACTTAAAAGTATGAAATGTATTGAAGATAACCATATAATTTTAATGAAAGCCTTAAAAGATATTCCTAGATAAAAGGGTTCAAAATTATACAGATATTAATGTTCCCCAAATTAAATAATACACGTGATACAATTTTAATCAAAATTCCAACAGGGTATTTTATAGAATTGGCAAACTAAGTTTAGAATTCATTTATGAGATGTGCCAAAAAAGTCAAGTCTTTAGAAAAAGAACAAGAAAAACGACTTATTTTACCAGATATCAACATGTACCATAAAGTCACAATATTTGAAATAATGTGCTTTGTGAAAAATGGATCAATAGAACAGAATTAAAAGTCCAGAAAAAATATATATACATACATATGATCTTAGTATATGATAAATGAGGCATTTAATACCAGTCAGGAAATGACAGAGTATTTAATAAATGGTGTTAGGAGAAGGAAAAAATTAAAATTAAATGCCTTCTTCATGCTACACTTTAAATTCCAGTTGTATTTAAAATGTAAATTTTTTAAAGGATAAAAAATGGGAAAAATATAATCTTGGGGGAAGAAAGCTATTTTGATAAAACATAAAACTCAGATACATTATGGGTATGGCACAAAACATATAAAGAAAGTCACTTAACTACAGAGAACAGGGGTGCCTGGGTGGCTCAGTTGATTAGATGTCTGCCTTTGGTCTAGGTCATGAATCCAGGGTCCTGGGATCAAGCCCTACACCGGGCTCCCTGCTCAGTGGGGAGCCTGCTCTGCCTCTCCCTCTGGTGCTACTCCCCCCTGCTTGTGCTCTCTCTCTCTCACACTCTCACTCTCTGTCAAGTGGATGAATAAAATCTTTAAAAAAACAAAAACTACGAACAAACCGATGGTTATGGGGGCGGGTGAACTAGGTGATGGGACTTAAAGAGTACACTTATGATGAGCACCAAATAATGTATAGAGTTGTTAAATCACTATATTGTACACCTAAAACTAAATATACTACTGTATATTAACTATATTGGAATTAAAATAAATCAAATCAAATAGAAAGTCAAAAAGCAAGTGAATTATGACAGACAATACTGCAACCGATATAACAAAATGTTAGACCTCATTTTTTACAACATATATATATAAATCTCATTGTATCTGAATTATCTAAACATAGATTAATATTTTATATACACACACATTTATATTTAAAAACCTATCAATCAATTAAAAAAAACAATAGGTAGCTGAGGTCTATCCCCATGGGGCTTTTCCTATAGACCCGCATCACTGAAAATGCCTCCTAGAATAACAATGTGGTTTTGCTTTCCTCACAGAACTATTTGTTAGATCTGTGGGAAAGAACTACAAGACAGAGTTGCTAAAAGTATGAAAGGCCGAATGGTTAAATATTTTGACCTAAGCTATTGGCATATCCCACAGTCTGTACTATTCTTGTGGGTGATAACGGGGGAGGGAATACGATTTGAATTCATTCATGTTTCGAGGGTGTGTGAAATGGGGAACCAGACAGGTCCATGTACCCTGTCCCTGAAAGTGGCCCTAAAGTAAATCACTTGAAGGGATTAGATCTCAGAGATTCTAGGTGGGGAATAGTCTGAGGTATGTCATCAGTCTGTCCATAGTCAAGTGGAGATAAAAGAAGCCCAACTAAACCAATTATTGACTGAGCACAGCACAACTGTGAATTAAGCATAGGTTCTTTTCAAAAGACCCATCTGGAAAATAAACCCTGACTCAAGCTTTAGAGGAACTACTGTGAACTTGATGGGCAGTAGAAGGAATCACAAAATGTAAAATTCCTTAAATAAAAATGTATTGACTTTAAATAATTTTGTCTAATGTTACACATAATTTTGAAAAACACTTTACACTGTAGAAAAAGGAAAAGCAATAGAAACCCACCATCCAATTAAAAATGACCCAACTGAAAAACAAGAAAAGAATAAAAACAATTTGCAGACAAGATACAGATGTTCTAAAGCACATACGGAATATTGTTCATATGAATAAGTTCAATTAATAAAATAACAAGACATCAATTTTAGACCATCACCCTAGGTCAGAAAATACCAAGGGCTTGCAATTTTACCCTACCTGCAAGCTAACAAGTCAGCTTACCACAGTGTAAACACAATCTACATGGAAAACCCAAAAGAATCCACTCCCAAACTATTAGAAGTTATAGAGCAATTCAGTAATGTGGCAGAATACAAAATCAATGCTCAGAAATCAGTTGTATCTCTATACACAAATAATGAGACTGAAGAAAGAGAAATTAGGGAATCCATCCCATTTACAATAGCACCAAAAACCATACGTTACCTTGGAATTAACTTAACCAGAGACGTAAAGGATCTATATTCTAGAAACTACAAATCACTCTTGAAAGACATTGAAGAAGACACAAAAAGATGGAAAAATATTCCATGCTCATGCATCGGAAGAATTAACATAGTTAAAATGTCCATGCTACCCAGAGCAATCTACACTTTCAGTGCTATCCCGATCAAAATACCGATGACGTTTTTCAAAGAACTGGAACAAATAGTCCTTAAATTTGTGTGGAACCAGAAAAGGCCCCGAATCACCAAGGAACTGTTGAAAAGGAAAAACAAAGCTGGGGCATCACAAAGCCGGATTTCGAGCTGTACTACAAAGCTGTGATCACAAAGACAGCATGGTACTGGCACAAAAACAGACACATAGACCAATGGAACAGAATAGAGAACCCAGAAATGGACCCTCGGCTCTTTGGGCAACTAATTTTTGACAAAACAGGAAAAAACATCCAGTGGAAAAAAGACAGTCTCTTCAATAAATGGTGCTGGGAAAATTGGACAGCTACATGCAAAAGAATGAAACTTGACCACTCTCTCACACCATACACAAAGATAAACTCCAAATGGATGAAAGACCTCGATGTGAGACAGGAATCCAACAAAATCCTAGAGGAGAACATAGGCAGCAACCTCTACGACATCGGCCAAAGCAACCTTTTTCATGACACATCTCCAAAGGCAAGAGAAACAAAAGATACAATGAACTTGTGGGACTTCATCAAGATAAAAAGCTTCTGCACAGCCAAGGAAACAGTCAAAAAAACTAAGAGGCAGCCCACGGAATGGGAGAATATATTTGCAAATGATGCTACAGATAAAAGACTGGTATCCAAGATCTACAAAGAACTTCTCAAACTCAATACGCGAGAAACAAATAAACAAATCATAAAATGGGCAGAAGATATGAACAGACACTTTTCTAATGAAGACATACAAATGGCTAACAGATACATGAAAAAATGTTCAAAATCATTAGCCATCAGGGAAATTCAAATCAAAACCACACTAAGATACCACCTTACGCCAGTTAGAATGGCAAAAATTGACAAGACAAGAAACAACAATTGTTGGAGAGGATGTGGAGAAAGGGGATCCCTCCTACATTGTTGGTGGGAATGCAAGTTGGTACAGCCACTCTGGAAGACAGTGTGGAGGTCCCTTAAAAGTTAAAAATTGAGCTACCCTATGATACAGCCATTGCACTACTGGGTGTTTACCCCAAAGATACAGAAGTAGTGAAGGGCCATATGCACCCCAATGTTCATGGCAGCAGTGTCCACAATAGCTAAATCATGGAAGAAGCCGAGATGCCCTTCAACAGATGACTGGATTAAGAAGTTGTGGTCCATATATACAATGGAATATTACTCAGCTATCAAAAAGAACGATTTCTCAACATTTGCTGCAACATGGACAGCAATGGAGGAGATAATGCTAAGTCAAATAAGTCAAGCAGAGAAAGACAATTATCATATGGTTTCTCTCATCTATGGAACATAAGAACTAGGAAGATCTGTAGGAGAAGAAAGGGATAAAGAAAGGGGGGTAATCAGAAGGGGGAATGAAGCATGAGAGACTATGGACTCTGAGAAACAAACTGAGGGCTTCAGAGGGGAGGGGGTGGGGGATGGGATAGGCTGGTGATGGGTGGTGGGGAGGGCACGTATTGCATGGTGCACTGGGTGTTATACGCAACTAATGAATCATCGAACTTTACATCAAAATCTAATGATGTACTGTATGGTGACTAACATAATATAATAAAAAAGTATTTTTAAAAAATAAATAAATAAACACATTCTGACAGAAGAATATAAGACCCCCTAAAAACAAAAAGGTGCTCTGATCAGCTAAACATGCATAAAATCTGTTTGGTGCTTATGTTCCTATTTTAAGCAATTAATTAACATTCCAGTATATGCATCAGTCTCTTAGAGGTTTGGTTAGTATGAGTCGATTGCCAAGTATATAATCAACTCTGAATATTGATTAACTGATACAGTGAAACACTTGGACTTCCAAGCCTAGGAGCAGAGTCAGGACCCATAGTGATTATACCAAGATATGGTCAGCCTGCTAGACAGCAGTCTTTCCCAAAGATATCTATCTCTCTGACCCCTTGTGCACCTTTATCAAACCAAAACATCTTCAGCTGTTCCGGTCTTGAGATCATTTTCAACCCCTGTCATTATCATGTCATTTTCAGTTTGTTAGTACCTGTTAAAAAGAATCATCCAAACTGGAACACACCACTATAGATGCAATCTGAATAGCACAGAACATAGCATACGTACTGCACCCTAGTTTTGCATAAATGTACCCTAAATATGAACTGGCTTTTTCTTCCCAGGTCTTTTTCACGTGCAAAGGAAGCAGATGAGAGCTTGCACTGTGGAATCAGACTTCCTAAGTTTGAATTCTTACTCTGCTGAATGTAATTGGAAAAGTTACTTAATGTCTCTAAACCTTAGTTTTCCTACCTGTAAAATAGGAGTGATAATAATACCTATCTCAAAATGTTGTTGTGAGGATTAGGTACCTCCAAAGAAACACTTGGCACAATTGAGGCTATTTATTTCCCATGCATCCCATAGTGTATTGGATAGACAACATTTTACTTAACTTCAAAGGAATGCTGTGATGTTTATGTTACTGCATCCACTTTACAGATGGGAAATCTGAGTTTCATAGAGTTGAATTTCTATCTCTTGCACAATGTAGGGACATTCTTCCCCTTCCTGCATTTCAACATTTTTTAAGCCTTCACACAGTATAATGAGGAGGTTAAGAGTGCGGGCTCCCAAGGCAGACTACCTTGTTTGATGATCTTGAATAAGTTAATCTTTATATGATCTGAGACAAGTTACTTAACTTCTCCAAGCCTCTGTTTCCCTATCTGTACAATAAGAATTTTAATAAGCAATACCTACCTCAGAGATTTCAGGACTGATTAAATGAGATAACCACTGAACAGTGTCTACCCATTGACTAGTACATAACAGATGTTAGCTGTATAATTCCCACTCCAATTCACCTGCTGGTTCCAGCCAGACTTGCTTAGGAAACCATCCTTGAGTATTTCTAGGGATTTGCATCAAAGTTACAAAATATCTCTGAACTTTCTTAAATATATATTTTCCTGTATCTAAGATATGTCAGATTCCATCTAGAGTTCTTTTCCTCACTTTTATGAATTCCAGGATTATAGGGTTAAAAAGAGGGAGAAATAGAAGCCATCATAACTCATAAAATGCATAAGACGCAGAAATAACAGAAAGTTGACCAGCTATGACTCATCAAGGGGAACTCGTGTCAGTTCCTATCGGTATATCACAATTCACTTCCTACATTGCTCAGCCCTATGTGTTTATCGCCTGTAACTCACTTTTGAGGGCACTGATTCCAAAATATTCTTTTAGCTATCAACCCAGCTGCCAGGAGCTCCCCCACCCCAACACTTCACAAAATTGGTTTGGATAACTAAGCTTTCAATATTTTAAGGCTGAAGGAAAAGGATCTCATAATTCCTACAGAATCTTCATAAGATATTTATTACTTGTGCCCATTTTACTGCTGAGGAAGGCGGGGCTTCTTGAGGCCATTATTTGTATTTTGCCCAAAGTCAGAGAGTTGATTAGGGGCGGAGATGAGAGCTGACCCAGTCTCCCACTGTGCCACTCCAGACGGAAGCAGTCTATGGGCAGCAACAGCCATGGTTCCCAAACTGGTCCTCCAGCCACTTGCCACTCACCTCAGCTTTGCAGGATCATCCTGCCTCCTCAATTTTACTTTCTTTTTAAGTCAGTGCATGTTTTGCTACCTAAATAAATTTAGAGAATACTAGTCTAAACAGTATCAGCTGTGAAATCACAGGCTTTATACACTGTGTATATATTGTGTAATACGTCTTTTAAAGTGTATTCATTTCCAAAGGCTGCCATAACGAATTATAACAAAGTGGGTGGGTTCAAACAACAAAAATTTATTCTTTCATAGTTCAGGAGACCAGAAGGTCAAAATAAATGTGTCATTAGAGTGGGTTACTTCTGGAGTTTCTGAGGGAGAAACTGTCCCACATCCCTCTCCTAGCTTCTTGATGTTCCTTGGCTTGTAGACACATCGCTCCAACCTCTATCTCCATATTCACATAACCATTTTCTCTATATGTCTGTGTCCAAATCTCCTTCTCCTTTCTCTTATAAAGATGCCAGTCATTGGATTGAAGGCCCACCCTAAACCTAGGATTATTTCATCCCAAGATCCTTAATTAACTGGGGCGCCTGGGTGGCGCAGTTGTTAAGCGTATGCCTTCGGCTCAGGGCGTGATCCCGGCGTTATGGGATCGAGCCCCACATCAGGCTCCTCCGCTATGAGCCTGCTTCTTCCTCTCCCACTCCCCCTGCTTGTGTTCCCTCTCTAGCTGGCTGTCTCTATCTCTGTCAAATAAATAAATAAAATCTTTGGGGGAAAAAAAAGATCCTTAATTAACTACATCTGAAAAGACCTTATTTCCAAATAAGGTCACACTCAGGTTCTGGGTAGACATGAATTTTGAGAAAGACACTACTAGACCTACTACAACAAGTAAATAGTAACTACAATTTTTTGAAAGTTTATCTATATACCACCTAAAATCATCTTGCATCCTGCTACTGGTTTGCAAACCACCCCATGGAGACCCTGGTGCACACCTTTAACAGCCCTTGGGCACCTCTCCTAGTTTTAAAAGCAGGAGATTTTACAGTCAAGATGGTTGCATTTCCTTTACCGCATTTGAACCAATGTATGTTTTGGTAAATCAAGATGTTCCCCTAGATAGAGCTGATTTTCTGGTTTTGAGAACTCAGGAAATGTTATTAATAATAGGTTGTTTCAAGTGCTATTTCAAGAAGGTAGATGTAGCTTATTGCATGATTCATTGTTTTCTGAAATTAGTAGCCGTGCACATACAGGTCTCTGTGGGATCCTATTTGGAGATTTATTAAGTCTTCTCTCCATAGAGACAACCAAAGAATCTTAAGGTGGATTTGCAATTTAAAAGAGGCCATTGGGTAACACTGGATATTGTGAAACGCCATTTTGTGCAGGAAGACAGGCTGCCTAAGAACACTGTGAGCAGCAATCCAGGGTAAGCCCAAACTTTCAGTCCAGAGAAGAAGGATGGAAAGAATTTATTCTCAGCAGCCTTTATGGACCTAGATTTCCATGTGAATCACAGGTTGAATAAACTTGGGTTTTTCCATTTGAGATAATATCCAAATGACCTTACTCTTCTAAATGCACAGACATCAGCTCTTTCTAAAAAGTATGCATTGGATAATGAAAATTAAAGATCTCAGGAAAGCCTTTTTTATTGATCACTTCTTATTTTTAGTTTAGATTTTTTTTTGCTCTAAAATATTAAAAATGACCATTTATCAAAAACATACGAGGGGAAACTCTCTTGAATGAAAAATTATCAGATGGTGAAGATCAAGAATTATAAGGGTTCCATGCAAACTATTATAAAAGATGCATAAGAGCAGATGCTATGCCTGGAAACATCTAAATAAGCACATTTCCATAAACACATATGGTGTAGGAGCTTTCGTATACACACCTTAGTGTTTATGCCAAGTTAAATAATTCAAGATGGTATAAGCAGCTTACAGAAATGTGATGAAATTGGGTTGTGGCCATGACAAATAACCTAAACAAAAGAAACAACAACAAAACCCACTTAGACAAGAGGAGGTGGAGAAGGTCCCAAAACTGAAAGGTTCAGTATTTGTTGGCAAAAACTCAAAGTACAAGATGTTACTAATCCATACCTTGTATTTTCATCTTAAAAAAGGAACCCAAATTTTCACATATAAATGGGTGCTGTTCTTCAAACGGTATTTGCCACTATGTGACTCAGTATCACCCAACATTATCACCAACATAGACAGCTTCATGAAACTTCTTTGCAGAATTTCCTTAGAGATTGACCACTCACCTCACAAGAAAATGTGTTCTTTTACTTTTTTAAAAAACTTTTTTATTATGTTATGTTAGTCACCATACAGTACATCATTAGATTTTGATGTAAAGTTCCATGATTCACTGTTTGCATATAACACCCAGTGCTCCATGCAATACGTGCCCTCCTTAATACCCATCACTGGGCTAGCCCATCCCCTCACCCCCTCCCCTCTGAAACCCTCAGTTTGTGTTCTTTTACGTTTTAATCTTCCCCAGGTTTTCAGGATGTCAATTGCCAAATGAATAGGAAGGCTTCGGAAGGTCAAGGACAAGCATCTCAAATGAAAATATTGCTTTGCGAGAAATGTATATTTTTTAGAGATTTATTTATTTATTTTAGAAAGAGAGAGACCGCGTGAGCGTGGGCTGGGGGGGACGGGCAGAGGGAGACGAAGAGAGAAACTCAAGCAGACTCCACTCTGACTACTCAATCTCAGGACCAGAGGTCACGACCTGAGCTAAAACCAAGAGTCAGACACTTAACCAACTGCACCACCCGGGCCCCAAATGTACATTTTTTAAAAGTTTATTTTTTTTAGTCATCTCCACACCCAACGTGGGGCTCAAAGTCACGACCCCAAGATCAAGAGTCGCATGCTCTTACAACTGAGCCAGCCACGTGCCCCCAGAAATACACATTTTTAACAGGAGACAGGCAGCATTCTGATAAGCCTTTACAGGGTAGGAAGCAGCAGGAAGCAGGAAGGGGGAGAGGGGAAGGACCCACTGGAGGAAAAATTGAGAATGAGAAAGAAATGTTCGTGCTATTTATCCCTATCGGGGGTTCTAAGCAGGTGTCAATGTAATAAAAGCTCTATGGAAACACTTGTTTAACTTGGTTCAGTCTATCCTTTCTCAAACTGACTTGACTGTGAATCCCTGTCTTCATGTAACAATTTCTAACATCCAAGTTCTACAGGATGTGTTTTGGGGAGTACAGTGGCTTAAGACAGATCTAAGGCAGCCGCCAGGATTCTCACTTCCTGGTACTCCCATCTTTGTGTTGTCCTCTCCCACATTTAATAGAGTCAACTTGTGTAATGAAAATGATACTGCAGAAATGATAGAGCATAACTTTTGAAGCTGGGCCATTAGAGACATTGTGGCTTTCACCTTGCACTCACTTCGACTGCTCACTCTGGGAAAAGCTGGCTACCATGTCATGAGGACACTCAAGATACCTGTGGAGAGGCCCACACGTGGAGGGACTGAACCCCATGTGGGTGAGCAATTTCGGAAGTGAATCCTGCAGCCCCAGTCAAGAACTCAAATGACTCCAGCCCCAACTGACAACTTGACTGCAACCTCAGGAGGGACCCTGAGCCAGAACCAGTCCCCTAAGCCAGTCCTGAATTTCAAAACACAGAAACTATGAGAGATCATAAACATTGATTGCTGTTTAAGCCACTAAGTTGGGGAGTAACTTGTTACACAGCAAAAGATAACTAGTACAAAGAATATTAACCTAAAGCATTTGGTATCAATCATTTTGGTTTGTCATTTAGTAAGCATGAAGCTGTAGTGTGGAATATGTTTTTACATCATGTTACCTCCCCAGACACCATTAATTGCTTAAGGGATGGACTCATACTTAAAGCCAAGCCAATCAGGGTCATTCCTTAGGATTTTTGTAACTGAAGCTGAACAAAGAGATTTATTCTCTGGTGGTAAGGACAAGAGATATGAGACTCAGGAGCTGCTGGTGGCCATATTTCATGCCGTGTAAAGAAAGCTTTTCTTTTTTTTTTTTTTTAAGATTTTATTTATTTGTCAGTGAGAGAGAGAGTGGCAGGCAGAGGGAGAAGCAGGTTCCCTGCTGAGCAAGGAGCCCGATGCAGGACTTGATCCCAGGACCCTGGGATCGTACCTGAGCTGAAGGCAGACACTTAATTGGCTGAGCTACCCAGGCATCCCAAAGAAAAAGCTTTCTAAGAGAAAGAATTTGACAACACAGAGTGAAGTGGGGTTGAGAGATTGAGAAAAAAAGTACCTGGCAGCATTCTGGTCCCTAGTTCTAGCGACCGCTGATACTATCTGCCCCTCACCCTTCTCAGTATGAGCCTTCCAATAAATTCCCCTTTTGGGGGTGCCTGGGCGGCTCAGTCATTGAGCATCTAACTCTTGTTTTGGCTCAGGTCATAATCTCAGCTATGAGACTGAGCCCCACTTCAGGCTCTATGGTCAGCAGAGAATCTCCGCAAGATTCTTTCCCCTCCTTCTCCCTCCCCTCCTGTTCCTCCCTCTGTTCCTCCCTCTGCTTTTTCCTCTCTCAAATAAATAAATAAAATAATTTTTTTAAATCCCCTTCTTGCCTCAGTTGGTTTAAGTTGGTTTTCTAAACCTTGCCTCCAGAAGAATCTTGGCTGATACACTCCCCCATACCTTCACGCTTCCCTAACACAGCACTGGTAACACGAGGCTGTAACTGCTATTGCTTATCGGCCTCTCTGTCCACAGTGATCTTCAGTGCACACCATTCTGCCCTTCTCTGGAAACTACACTCAACAGACAGGGTAGGACGCTGACGACCATGTCTGTACGTTACAACCTTGGGCCCTGAACATAGTTGAGTCACTCAAGGTGAACCAGTCAGATTCTCCCTTTCAAAATCTGGAACTGATACCCACAGAGATTGGACACAGAAACCCCTTCGCACTAACAAGAGCATTCCCAGAGGAGGTGGTTAACCTCCAGCTAGCAAGGTGCCCCAAGCTGCCTTAGTCCCTGTGAATTCTCTAAGAACCTCTAGTATTCTTCCAACAAGCCTGCAAGGACATTTTGCTTCCTAAAGGCAAAACAAACTTGACTAATACATGCCCTCACTTACTGCAATCTCCATGTGAGCAGGGACAACTTGTTCATTGTTGTATCTCCAGAGCCAGCACAGCCCCTGGTACACAGTCAGAATTCACTAAATATTTTATGAATGACTGAAGCTCACTGCACTTGGTGGGAGATGCTCTTCTTCCCACCTAGTTGGCTAAATCTTGATTGTTTTTATTCTCTTGTCCTCAAGGCCCTGAACTCTTCTGTCCTGGCCTTGGTTCTCCCTGTGCTATCAGCTATAGGGACCCATGAGTCCTTCATAAGCAGTACATCACATCCCTGATCAGGGTTGCACTTTAGATACTAGAGGTCCTAGGCCTCCGATCATCCAGGAAGCTTTATCTTTGACTGCATGCCCAGGGTGGTCACCAGTCCTGTCATCCTGTTTTTACTGTGCAACTTATCTGTGCTGAGCTAGAACCATGCTGTCCAGATCGTTTCCACAGCCAAAGCTGGTCTTATCCTGACAATGCCATATTTTCAGCAGGCTCTTACCCTTAGATCTTATTATTCCTCTGATCTTTGCTCTCAGTAGTCTACAAGGGGCTTTTTAGTATGACCCATTGCCTTGGTTGGGGAAGAATGAGTTTCAGGGAAATCTCTGCATTTCAGAGAACCATCCTTCTAAGAACAGACTTTGTATATGAATAGAATAAGAGTTGATGGGGAATGGGACAGAGCATGGGAATTATAAATCAAGTTCAGGAGCTTCTAATTGCAAGAAGAGGAGCTAAGAAACTGTGGTTAGCAGAGGACAAAGAAGCAAAGTGTGGTGGGCAATTGTTGAATTGACTACCTAAAATTCATTCCCCATTTTCTCCTGTTTCTAAAAGTACCCAGAGTTTCATTTGGGAGCTGCTCCTCTATGCTTAGCTATGGAGGGAACTGATACCCCTTTAGCCCCAGGCCCAAAGAGTCTGAGCCAATCACCTTTTACCTCAGTGAACAATCATCTTGTGGCATTTCTCTGGTCATGGACCCTGATGAGCACATTACCTAAACTGGCTTAATCAGATTGAAGCCCAGCATTTTCTTTGATATTTGGAGGGAAAAAATCTATCTTTCTCTGACACGTTAGAAATATGTAGACTCAGGAGCTGTTGGCAGCCATCTTGCACCCATGAGGGCAGACAGCCTTTGGATAAAGATGGCACCATGAAAGATGGAGTTGAAAATGAAAATGAATTGGGGGAGGGTGCCTGGCTGGCTCAGTCAGTTGAGCATGCAATTCTTGATCACTGGGTGGTGAGTTCAAGCCCCACATTGGGCATAGAGTTTACAAAAACAGAAAGAAAGAAGGAAGGAAGGAAATGAACTGGGACACCTTTTTTTTAAATGAACTAAGTCCTCAGTGATGTCCTTCAGCTCCTAGATCAAACTAACCTGGAAGGCCATTCTACATCTGGACTTGGCAGCGACATAAGCCAATAAATACTTTAAGAGGTTAGAGTTTGAGTTCAGTTTTCTGATACTTAACCTCTACAAAGTACGAACCAACTAACTAGCAAGCACCACATGCTAGAGTCTAGGCAGAACCATAGGGATGGTCTTCTACTATAGAAAGGACTTTTCCACAGTCTCTCAGCCCTGCCCCTCAGTAGGTATAAACCCACTGGTTTTAAAAGAGAAGACTTAGAGCCCCAGAGCTGACAGAAATTCAAAGAATAGTTGAAACAGATGTAGTAATCCTAAAGCTTAGCAGCAAAGAATGCCTTGTGATTTGAGCTACATTTAAAATTGCCACATCTAGTATGCTTTATTTAAAGTGTGGTTTATTCCAAACTGAGGGCCTCAGAGGGGAGGGGGGTGGGGGAATGGGATAGACCGGTGATGGGTAGTAAGGAGGGCACGTATTGCATGGTGCACTGGGTGTTATACACAACTAATGAATCATCGAGCCTCACATCGGAAACTGGGGATGTACAAAAAAATATAAAATAAAATAAAGTGTGGTTTATTCAAAAGCAAATAAAAATTTACTAGCTGAACTTATTTCCAAGTTTAAATGTTGGGAACTGACAGAGGTTATTACCTTCTTCTGAACTATAGAGAATTTAGGAGTTTCTTGGGTTTGTCCAGTTTATTAGAAGGGAGTTTTTGAGGAAGGAAAAAAAGATCTTCAACATATACAGGAAAATAAAGAAAGTCATTTGTTTTCCTGAAATCCCAGCAAGTTGGAAGCAAGGTAGGATGCATGTGTCCTTCTAGTGAACTCTCTCCCACAGCCCTGCATTTGATCCCTCTCTGGGCGTGTTCCACTTCCCCTACCTAACAGCCTTTGATAAAACTGGCCTCATGAAAGGTTGTACCTAGTGAACACTTGAGGAGAGTAATTCTGCAACAGGCTGTGAGCCAGAGATTGGGCAGGGCTGTTGGAACCCAGGCAGGCCTTTTATCCCTTTGGGCCCTGGTCCCATTCCCTTTACCAGTGCCCTCCCGCTCACCTTTCCATTCTCTGCTGGGACCTTGATCCACATAGTATTGTGATTCCCCTCATTTCCAACTTCTTTTCTCCTGACTCTTCCACTTAATCTATAAATATGCTCAAATTGTTCCTCGTCCTAAAGAAGAAAAGGGAGGAGGGGAAAAGGGAGGGAGAAAAACAGAAACAAGCCTCCCGTACCAGGTTGAGTAGCGCTCTCCCGCAAATCCATGTCTACCTGGAAACTCAGAATGTGATCTTATTTGGAAACAGGGTCCTTGCAGATGTAAGCAGTTAAATTAAGATGAGATCATACTGGGTTAGGGTGATACCTAATCTAATGACTGGTATCCTTATAAGAGAAAACAGAGACCCAGAGGAGACACACAAGGAGAATACCATGTGAGACACTGGCAAAAATTGGAGGGATATATCTACAAGCCAAGGAATGCCAAAGATTGCCAGCAACCACTGGAAGCTCGGAAGAGGCAAGGAAGGACCCTCCCCTAGAGCCTTCAGAGAGAGCCTGGCCCTACCAATATCTTGATTTCAGACTTCTATCCTCCAGAACTATGTGACTAAATTTCTGTTGTTTTAAGGCACCCAGTTTGCAGTAATTTGTTATGTTAGCTCTAGGAAACCAATACACTTCCCATTTTGTTATTTTTCTTCTTGCTCATCTGAACTTCTAATTTTTCTACAAATGGACGTGGATTATTTGGACAACAAAAGCTTAAAAATTCCAAACCCTTCCTTAATTCTGCATCCCCTTGCTCCTTCCCTTCTCTCAAAGGCTATCTACACTCACTATTTCTACTTGCTTGCCTCTCAAGCCCCACTCAACCCACCCACTGCTCTGGCTTCTGCCCTCACCCTCCAGTGAAACTGCCCCAGCAAAGTCTCCATGCTGCCAAATCTCCCGATTTTTAACCTTTCTTATTGACTCTCTCTGACACATTTGTCACATACGCTTGCCTTCTTAAAAAGCTCTCCCTCTAGCAATGCACATCACAGAGTATTTACAGCAATTAAAAACTATCAGTTAGATGAACATACATCACAGCAGACATGGGCAGAATTTAAAACATAATGTTTAGTGAGAAAAGTAAGAAATGGAAAGAGCTCTCTAACATCTCATTTATACAAACTAAAAATATAAACACAAAGCATCAATATACATTTTTTTCAAATACATTAGAATGGTTTCCCACATGGTGATGGGGACAAAAGGAATAAATAAAGAGTAAGGTCTTACACAGACCAGTGAGCTATTCATAGTATGCCACGAATTAGAGAGTACAGTTGACTCAATCCTCTACACCTGGGGTCACCTCTCCTACCCCAAGAAAAACCCATCTCTCTTCCCTGGACTTTCATGATGGCACGCTCACCTATTTCCCCCCTCCTCTTTTATTTTCTTTCCATAAGTATTGTATTTCCTCAGGGTTCCTTCTGTTTTTGCTTAGTCTCCCACAATTAGGCCTTCAATTATCATCAAAGGATGATGACTCCCATATCTATATTTCTAAATCCAGGTCCATAAATCCAACTAACTTATATACCAGGAATACATGTTCATCAATTTATCAGAGCTAAGATGAGCTTCATAACCACAAAGTAGTAGCTTAGATTAAAATCCAGAGTCAGCCTTACACAGGTTAAGAGTGTGGTGTGATACAAGACACAAAAATATAAGGCTCTCCTTTCATTTTTCACCTGGCCTTTTACTGCTTACTTACTATCAGGCAAGCAGGTAGACACTGGGCTTATTTCACCTAAACAGTAGCTGCTATAACACATAAATCCTAACATCTCAGCGTCATAATATAATCAAAGTTATTTCTCACTCACATCACAGATCAATGCAAGTGAAACTGGTGGGGCAATTACCCTTCATCATTGATCTAGGGATGGGGGCTGCTTCTAGTGACATCACCCTATTTAATGTATAGCACCCAAAGTCAACCCTGCGGGAAGTGGCCACACCAGCCATCCAGAAGAAGAAACTGGGACTGAAGATTGTCCCTGAGAGATTTTTATTTAACAGACCTGTATGTGATCACCTCTGCCCATATTCCATTGGGCAAAACTCAATACAGGGCCACATTTAACTGCAGAGGAAACTGGAAAATATGGTCTAGCCATGTGCCCAGAAAGAAGAGGAAATAATTCAGGCAGACAGAGCAATCTCTTCCACAGTGCTTTTCCTGCATTATCTCACTTACTCTTTCCACAACTACATTATTATCTCTATTTTACCAATTAGAAAATCAAGTCAGAGAGAAAGTGAACAACAAGCCTCAAACACTCAACACGCTGAAGTATTTTCTCCTGGCCAGGCTTACCAGTCAGGCAGCCAACCAGAGCTGCAAGATCTGATTGCCAGAATAAATCTACTTACATACACAACTTGTTGCTAAAATCCTTGAAGATGGCATGAACTTCATTTAGGAAATAGTGGATAGTCCAAGAGTCACAATTACCAATCTCTTTCTTCCTCCCTCTTTCAGAGTTGAGCATTTGAACACAGTGATATACAAATGACTGGTACAGAATTCTCTTCCTGTGTAATACTGGCTGGGTGCTGTGTTTTGATGGTCTTGGTTTAGAGCCATATTCCTTATTCATTATGTTCAGGTACCTTTCCTTTCAATGAAAGATAAATGATTCACCTCACCAGCTGAGAGCTGACATCTAAGCATTGTTCCATGCACTGAACTCCAAAAAGCAGTTTTAAATTTTTTGAAATAATACACTTGATTTATAACCTCTTTTAATTTCTAGTAGTGCTGAACCTAATGAAGGTCTTTACCTCCCTCTTTAAGTCTGACCATTATGTTGACATCAGTTACATTATTCATAATTCTTCATACAAGACTTCCCACCAATAACCCAGTGTGAGAATAGACCAGAATGACCTTGTAGAGAAAAAAGAAAAAATGTTACATTTGTTTATTCTGTTCTCATAATGAGACACTGGAGTTAGTGGGCATCTGGAGAACTTGGAAGTTGTCTGCCAAAAGAAAATAATTTCCATTTTGTAAACTTGACACAAGCCATGTGTACCCTTGTCTCTCAGAGTCATGTTTTATAAACCTCTTTTAACCAAACCAAAAAAAATGGGGTTAAAGCTATCCCACTGCTCCAACACAGTGGAAAGGAGACAGTCCTTGCCCTGCTGGAAAACAGAGGGGCTCTTTTGCAGGTAACAAAGGTACAGGGAATCTCAATGAAATTTCCCCTTGGGGCCTACAGTGTAAACACTGATACTAGACAACTGTCTCATTCAACTTTATGTTTCCACAATGCTTCACACTTAAGAAGTGCATGAGTATTGGGGTGCCTGGGTTGCTCAGTTGGTTAAGCGTCTGACTCTTGATTTCAGCTCAGGTAATGATCTCAGGGTTGTGGGATCAAGTTCCATGTCAGGCTCCATGCTAAGCACAGAGTCTGCTTGTCCCTCTCCCTCTACTCCTCCCCTTGCATGCTCTCTCTCTCTCAAATAAATAAATAAATAAATAATAGAAGTGCATGAGTGTTAAAAATATTAGAATTATTTAGTGTTAGGCCATTTCATCTTATAAAATCAAAACTTTGGAACTCTGTAAAAATTCAGCAGACTTATTCAGAATACTATTCCTTTATTACCGAGACAATAAAAATGGGATTGTGTTTTCACATTTTCAGGAATTTGGTATGAGAAAATTATTAACAAACTGCAAGGAAATTATTTTAATATAATTTCTTGCAATTGATTTTTATTATGACTAAAAATTTTTCTACCCTCCTCATTATCGAAACTTAAAAAAAGTCAATTAACAAAATCTTTGGAAACCAAAATGCGATTTAGGTTTTGTTTTGTCAGGCAAGTCTTAAGTTCCTAGAAAAAAATATACTGAATCAACGGGCCTACTTAAGTAACATACATCATCTGTTTTTCCTCTCTGACAGGTTTCACTCCTTGATGATTTCTATGGCTTAAATCCTAGTATTGTACTAATTTCAACAGTCTGGAAGCTTCCTCTGACTCTTCTGATTTAAGCGTTCCAAGTGTTACAACTTGGTTTAAAACACAAACTTGAAACCACAAATACATACACACACACACACACACACACACACACACACACATTCTCCTTTCCAGAGCTCTCCTAATAATCTCATTTATTTTCAAGGAGATTGGCAGCTCCAAGGGAATCTTCATTTTCTCTCTATGTTTGGTTGTCCAGGAATGCCAAGCACGCCCTCGTAGATGTTGGACAGGCGTGTCAGCCTGGCAGCACAGGCCCTGGCTGAGTAACTGCCATAAGACTGCCATGAAAAACAGCACCCCCACCTCCCCTCCCACAGACACAAAGTCAGCCTGAACCAGCTTTGTAACCTAGACTAGGATCCAAACTTCCAGCCCAGAGTAAACCAATTTCTCCAGGCCAGGCACCTAGGATTTCTTCTGACCTGGAATGATGCAGGAGTTGGCAAGTGAAAATCCATCAACCTAAACTGATCTAAACCAGGAGCTGCCTCTGACTTAAACCAGCATTTACTCTTCCTCCAATGACTTAATCAGCCTCTGATAAAATTAATCAGAGACTCAAGTGGTCTACTTGAGAGACTCTACTCTAATCAGAGACTCTACTCATTTGAATGTACTCCCTACAGCAAAAGTATTCTGTATGGTGCTATAATGGTGGGTACATACCATCACATTTATCCAAACATATAGAGTGAATCCTAATGTAAACCATGGACTTGGGATGATAATGACGTGTCCATGGAGGTTCATCAGTTGTAACAGATGTACCACTCTGGCTCTGGATGCTGATAGTGGGGGAGATTGTGCATGTGAGGGAGGAGGGGGGACAGGGGAAGGCAAAGTATTCTCTGCACTTTCCAATCAATTTTGCTATGAACCCAAACTGCTTTAAAAAATAAAGTCTAGGGGTGCCTGGGTGGCTCAGTCATAGGGTATCTGCCTTCACCTCAGGTCATGATCCCAGCGCCCTGGGATCCAGCCCACGTCGGGCTCCCTGCTCAGCTCCCCGCTACTTTTGTGTTCCCTCTCTCGCTGTCTCTCTCTCTGTGTTAAATAAATAAATAAAATCTTAAATAAATAAATAAATAAATTCTATTAAAAAATAATAATAAATAGGGATGCCTGGGTGACTCAGTCAGTTAAGCATCTGCCTTTGGCTCAGGTCATGATCCTGGGTCCTGGGATCAAGTCCTACATCAGGCTCCTTGCTCAGTGGGGAGCTTGCTTCTCCCTCTGCCTGCTTCTACCCCTGCTTGTGCTCTCTCTCTCTCTCACAAATAAGTAAATAAAATCTTAAAGTAATAACAGTAGATAAATAAACTCCCTAAATATCCCATTGGCAATATATACTAATATTTAATTGAGTGCTATTGTGTTACAGTAATTAAAATTATAACCTGGGATGACTTTTTCAAAGATTAATTATTTTTTTTTAAAGAGAGAGAACACAGGGCAGGTAGGGGGCCAGAGGAAGAGGGAGAGAGAGAATCTCCAGCAGACTCCCCTCGGAGCACAGAGCCCGGAAATATGGTGCTCGATCTCACAACCCTGAGATCATGACCTGAGCTGAAACCAAGAGTCAGACGCCTAACAAACTGAGCCACCCAGGTGCCCCTATTTGATATTTTTTAAACTTTGATTTTCCACATGTGGATTACATGGATCGAAAAATTTAATCTTATGAATTATACTTTATAGTATAAAATTTAGAAACACAGATAAAAAGAAAATGAGGGGGCACCTGGATGGCTCAGTTGGGTAAGTGGCTGCCTTTGGCTCAGGTCTGGGATGGAGCCCCAAGTTGAGTCAGGCTTCCTCCCCTCCTCCCTGCTTGTGTTCTCTCTCTCTCTCTCTCTAACAAATAAATCAAATCTTTTAAAAAAAGAAAATGGGGAAAAAAATATTTTCTCACCATCCAGATGTACATCATTCTCTTTCCTATATTATATGTAACAGGACGATTTCTAAAATACTGATTTTTTTGCTTTCTGTTTGTTGCTTCCCACCCTCAGCTAGATGGGTGGGCACCCAATGCTTTAGACATTTTTAGCAGAAGTTCTAAAGAGAACACACCATGTGTATATTTTTTTCTTTTAATACCAAAAGCCATATTGCAGTGTAAAATAGAAACCACTGGAAAGGATATGCAAATAGTTGGAAACAGTTTTCACTGGCCCCTCCCCTACTCTACCACCCATTCCCTGACTAGTTAAGATCCTCTGAGCTGGAAAATGTGAGGAGAGTCAAAAGAGGAAGCAAGGTCAAGTACGGAGTATAGTGGGGTAGTGGGTGCATTCGGCCCTGCAACAAACTCTGCTAACTGTGACCCAGTATCCATCCTCCTCTTTCTTTCTTACTTATACAACCTCAAATTTCTTCAGGTGTCATTTTCCCAGCCTTCTTCTTGCAGTAAAATACGGCCATGTGACACAATACTAGCCAATTACATGTGAGCAAAAGTCTGCGAAGGTTCTAGAAAATATTTTGCTTTCTTTATATAGACACCATCTCTTCCTTCGTCCTTCCTTAAATGCAGAACTGATACCCAGTATGCAATAGCCAAATGGCTACCATAAGGCAGCAAGTTAACAGACTAAGATAATAAGATAGCAAACAAAAAGATAAAAGCCTTAGATCTATACCGTCCAATATAGTAGCTGCTAGTTACATGAGGCTATTAAGCAACTGAAATGCAGCTAGTTCAAATGAAGATGTGCTGTAAGTATAAAATACACATCAAATTTTGAAGAATTAGGACCCCCCTCAAAATGCAAAATATCTCTGAAATTATTTTATTTCTGATTGCATTCTGAAAGGACATTATTGGGAATATATTGGATTCAATGATATATATTACTAAAATTAATTTTACCTATTTACTTTTTTAATATTGCTACTAGAAATGTTTAAATTACATATAAATTACATATGTGATACACATTATATTTCTGCCCTAGAACATGAATGACATCATGGAGTCACTGCACCACTGAAGCTTGTGAGAAAAAATAAATCCTTATTAAGTTACTGTTAGTCAGATCATCAGTTTCTTGCAACCAAAAGCATTCCTGGCATATACAGGAGTCCCTGAAGTGGAGTTTCATGATGGGTAGAAATTTAAGAACCCCTTTGAACCTTGGGGAGCCGAGAATAAGGATCTATAAGTCAAGTGTAAGCTGAGGAGGTACAGAGGTTCCTGACAGCCTCATGGAGCAGCAATCATAGAGCAGAAGAGAGGCACATTTCCATATTAAAAGAGCCTAGTGACCCACGGATCTCCATGGTTCCCAGATTGCCATGCAAGAGCATCCAACAGCTTCCCAGAGCCCAAATGGTGCTCAGAAGTAAGCCAAGCAAGGAAAGGAACTGGCTGGACAGTAAGATCATCCTTCAGCCCAGACAAGAAATCACTACAATGAAAGGTAGGACATGGACTTGCTGTAATCGGGGAGTGTTGAGGATGAGGCCGCATCTCTAAAGAGTGGAAACTAGTTGGAGTCAAGTCAGGGACTCAAGACTGACAGGTGGGTAGGGAGACATCTGATGCAGAATGCCGTGCACAAGATGAAAAAGTGGGCACCCCCTTTGCCCTGCTGCCAGAGTGACGTTTATACAAGCTTTTGTTAAGTTCATTAAACAAGGAAGCCACTAGACGGAGGTGGCTTTAAAGCCGTGATGAGCCTACATAAGTAAACCAAAATCTAAGCCTGAAAATGTCCCAAGTTTACAAAATCAAAATGCTAAGGACAATCAAACACAAATAGCCATCCAGGCTTTAAGCTGTAGCCAATCAGATAACTTCCTTTCTTTGCTTCTGCGCCTTCTCTATATGTCTTTCCCCAGATTCCTGTCCACAGAGCGCTCCTAAACACTTCTGGTTTGACACTGTCCCCACCAGAATCAGTTTTTGCTCAAATAAACTCCTAAAATGTTTAATATGCCTCAGTTTATCTTTTAACACTCCCCAGGGCTTAGCATCAACTACAGGGGGACAAGAGGAATACAGAAAGGAAACAAGCCTATGGCAGGACTTTAAGACTGAATGACTGAGAAACCACTGAAGCCAATTGTGTTTATCAGAAGCAGCTAAGTACCATTTTCTAGAAGAGGAAGAATGGGCAGGGCATGGATACTAGCGGTAGGAATTGGGAATTGTAGTCATAAATTGAGTTTTAGAATATAATTAAGTCACATTTCTAGCACACCCAATTTTTTGTGACCTTGATATATCATAACCTCTACACACACACACACATGCATGCAGTCATATATACATGTAAAGATACAGCTTTGCACATTTTTTGTAAATGGAATCATACTGTACACGCTGTTCTATAATCTGCTTTTCTCAGTGGATAACATACCTAAAACAGCTTTACATGAACCAAACTTTCTTTTTTTTTTTTTAAGATTTTATTTATTTATTTGAGAGAGAGGGAGAGAAACATGAGTGGTGAGGAGAGGCAAAGGGAGAGGGAGAAGCACACTCCCCACTGAGCAGGGAGCCTGAGGCGGGACTCGATCCCAGGACCCTGGGACCATGACCTGAGCTGAAGGCAGATGCTTAGCTGACTGAGCCTCCCAGGCTCCCCAAACCAAACTTTCAATGCCAGGGTGAAATGTGTGCAATCCACCACACCCTTCCAGACTCCAAGAGACTGCATTTTCCAAAGAGTCTTTATCAACATCTCCTATCCCACATGCTCTTCTGCAATGGGACCTGGCCCTCCGCCATCAGGAAGTGGAGACTAATCCCCACTCCCCTGAAATCTGGGCTAGCCTTGGTGACTCACTTATACCAAAAAAAAAAAAAAAAAAGTAGCAAAACTGACTGCTTTGTGACTTCTGACATGAGGCCAGAAAAGGCCATACAGCTTCCCCTGGTACCCTTGCATTGTTGGCTGTCTGAATGCTCTCTCTTAGAACCAACTCGCATGCTATAACAAGCCCAAGGCCCAGGAGGAGGCCAAATATAGATGCTCTGGGTAACAGCCCCAGTCGAGCCCAGCCTTCAAGATGTCCCTGCTGCCCAGGCACCAGCCATGTTAAGTAAAAAGTCTCCAGATGATTCCAGCCCCTCCCCTTCTAAATCATCCTTTGCTATTCAAGTCCTCCCATCTGAGACACCAGATATTGTGGAGAAGAGAGAAGCAATCTCCACACCCCTGAGCTGGATTCCCGACCCACAAAATCTGGAAGCATAATAAAATTGTTATTTTAAATCGCTAAGTTTTACGGTGACTAGTTCTGCGGTAAATGAAAACCAGACCACATGTCCAACAGTATCTAGGGTGCTATCGACGAATGTACCCCAGCCAAAATTCATATATTAAATCTTATCCCCCGATGTGGTATTAAGAGGTGGGGCATTTGGGGGGTGATGAGGTCATGAGGGTAGTGCCCTTATGGAAGAGGCCCAAGAGCTCCCTTATCCCTTCCACCATGGGAAGACACTGGGAGAAGACAACCATCTATGAAGCAGAAACAGAGCTCCCACGAGACACCAAATCTGTCATAATCTTGATCTTGGACTTCGCAGCCTCCACGACTCTGAGAAATAGATTTCCACTGTTTGTAAGCCCCCAGTCTATGGTATTCTGCTGTAGCAACCCGGATAGACTAAGACACAGGGAAACCTAGTGTTGCCAGCCTAAAAACTAACCAAAAAAAGCAAATTCTCAATAAACAGCTAATGCAGTACAATGAAAGTCAGGCCCTGATTTAAATCTATTTTGAATTCTCTGTGCCAACTTTCCCCTTTGT
Source organism: Ursus arctos (assembly GCF_023065955.2). Taxonomy (NCBI): domain Eukaryota; kingdom Metazoa; phylum Chordata; class Mammalia; order Carnivora; family Ursidae; genus Ursus; species Ursus arctos. The sequence continues at coordinate 16,004,920 of NW_026622886.1, read as the reverse complement.
CAGTGTGTGGCTTCATCATGTGTGGCCAATGTATGTGTCAGACACTTTACAAAACACCAAACATACTAAATACTTCATTTAATTCACAAGAAGTCTATAAGAAAAGTATTTTGGGGTGCCTGGGTGGCACAGCGGTTAAAGCATCTGCCTTCGGCTCAGGGTGTTATCCCAGCGTTATGGGATCGAGCCCCACATCAGGCTCTTCTGCTGTGAGCCTGCTTCTTCCTCTCCCACTCCCCATGCTTGTGTTCCCTCTCTTGCTGGCTGTTTCTATCTCTGTCAAATAAATAAATAAAATCTTTAAAAAAAAAAAAAGAAAAGTATTTTATCCTCATGCTACCGATAATAAATCTAAGGCCCAAATAAATCTGAGGCTCAAATAAATCTGAGGCACTTAATCAACTAATATATGGAAGAGTAGAGATTTGAAAGCCAACCCTCAACTCCAAAACATCATGCTTGGCCCACTACATACAAGAGTTAGCTGTGTAGCACTAGCAGGAAACCCTATATACCATAATAAACCAACTCTTCAGCATTCGATTTCAGTGAAATATCGTCCCGGAGAAGATCCCACTGCCTCATTCCTAGTTCTTTTTTGTGATGGTATACTCTGGCAATGCAGCCACTAATCTTCTATTTCACAGGGATGTTTATATAGTTATATAGTTGACATAGTTAATATCCTTTTCTCAACCAAAATTTTTACCAAACCAGTTTGTCAGCGTACACACATATAAAAGACCCCCTCCACCAAGAAACACCAGAAATAACATTATTAACACCAACATGCTTGCGTTGTTCTTTTTCTAGTTTTGATTTTTATAAGGGCACTTGTTGACCTATTACTGCCATTCTGTGATGTAATGCAGACAAATAAAGTAGGAAGAATATATGGAAAGACTGTGAGTATGACAGGGCATTTATAATTTATCAGGATATTGGTACTAACCCCTCTTGTTTTTTTTATTTTTTCGTTTTTTACCCAGAAAAGGGGGATCTGAATTTAACACTAAAATAATTTCTGGGACATAAATCATCAAATGGTTTCTATAAAGGTTCAATTTTAAATCCTCAGCTTTGATTGTCCTTCTATCAACTATATTACCAACAACATCAAGGATAATAATGTGAACTTATAACTAAAGAGTGTTCACTAGGTTAAATGTTTTACACTTTACCATATTTAATACCAATAGCACCTCTATTGTATCTCCGCTCTTATTATCTGTAACTTACAGGTGAGGAAACAGGCTTGAATGGCTAACCCAGAACGACTCAGGGGAAGCTGTGGAGCTGGTCTTGAACTAAGGCCCACCTGACTCCAAAATCCGTGCTCTTAGCCCCTTTGCCCTCTTTCCGTTTGGCATGTGCCTTCTGCATGGTGGCCCAGCATCTACTGTACATTCTTCCTGTTCGGAGCATTTCTCACACGATGAGTCCCACTCTCAAAGACATAAGTCAGAGGCTTGCTTTCTCAGCCTCTCTGGCGACGAGGCACGGCTCTACTAATCAGATACATCCGGATGACAATTCAACTGGCAGAACAAGAGGAGGCAACAGGCAGTGTACTGAGTCCACACTTCTGGGAAAGGTGCAGGGGCAGCAGCCAACCTCTGGAGGCAGCAGAGACAGATGTTCCAGGGGACAGCCTCAGACAGCACTCTAACAGGGCCTTCAGTGTAGACACCATGTCATCGGTTTCTGGCTGTGAGGCCACAAAGCCTGACTCTGACCCTCTCAGAGTTTCTCTGAGCTGTCGGTTAGACCTTAATGAATTCTGTTTTTGCTAAACCAGCTACTAAGCTCTGTTACATGGGACTAAGAACCCAACTGGCACGATCCCTTCAGAACTCAACAAATATTTCAAAAAGAACCACATACACCTGTTTCTTTTGTTTTTCACAAGCTACATTCAGTTTTATTATTAATCATTTATTTTAAATGCACGCAGTTTTGGGAGCACCTGGCTGGCCCAGTTGGTGGAGGATACAACTCTTGATCTCGGGGTCCTGAGTTCAAGCCCCACACTGGGTGTGGAGCCTACTTAAAAAAAATAAAAAATTAAATGCACACAACTTTTTCTAAGTGGGTGAGTTCCCTAATAATTCATCAAAAGAGGTGGGACCAACTAACGTCCTCAGCTATGTAGAACAGACCACTGACTTTTTCACCAACTGAGAACCATTTCTTTCACAAGTGTAAATCCCAAAAAACCTCAAACACACATTTTTTCCCTTCAGAAGTATTTTCTTTCTTAGCTTTTTTGCAATTGATATTAATGTGATATACCTGGTTCTACCCATGAATTTGATCAAATTTGTATTCCATTGTCTTAACTTTATTCCTAAAGCCAAACTCTAAAACTTTTGCTCACTCTGGTCAGTTATTTCATTCTTATGAAATCTCATCCTTATCCACTACCTCTGTTCTACGGATGGATTGATCACTGTACCTTAAACGATGTTACATAATTGTAAAGCATTCAAAACACTTTAAAAAAAAAAAAGATTTATTTACTTTAGAGAGAGAATGAACGGGGCGGAGGGAGAGGGAGAGAATCTCAAGCAGACTCCCCTCTGAGCATAAAGCCTGACTCGGAGCTCAGTCTCACAATCCTGAGATCATGACCTGAGCTGAAATCAAGAGGCAGACACCCAACCAACTGAGTAAGCCTGGTGCCCTCAAAACACTTTTAATCTGATCTTGCCTACTGGTTGCCATCTAACCAATGGTCTTCAGGGTTCAGTGACATCACAGATACTGTACTGAAGTCAGGTGTATTAAATAACTGTGTTCACGGAAGGCTGAATGCTGAGATCCTCAGCTCTCTTTCCTTATTTGTCTCCCAAAACACTGGCAACCAGATCTGAATCCTCCAGGTAAATAACTGAAACACTCTCTGAGTAATCCAAACAGCTCAAGAGGAAAGAACTAAAGATAGTCATGGGAATAGAGAATGGTCACTCAGGACACCTACACAGTGAGGTTCCCAAAGTGAATAAGATTTACCCACACTCTCAAAAGTGCAAATTGCCTTTTAGGTGCTCACTTATAATGAGGAGGCAATGCAAGGCTTCTAATCATCTGAGAAAAACCCATAGTGTGTGTGTGTGTGTGTGTGTGTGTGTGTGTGTGTGTAAGCATATATACGCCTGTAGCATATATATAACATATATATATCTAAACCCATAGCCCATATATATATATATATATATATATATATATATATATATGCTATATAAGCATATATAGCATATGTAAGCATATACAGAAAAACCCTCTGACTGAGGGTCAGAGAGATGATTCTACCAGCCTGCAGAGAGGAAAAAGGGATCACATATAAAATCAAAGAATCAAAATTGCTTCAGATTTCCACACAGCAAAACAACTGTACAAGTTGTTGGAGGCAAAACAACTGTACAAGTCAGGGTTTGTCCAAGAAAACAGAAGTTACTCTAAGTAGATAAATAGGAAGGGTGTTAGCAGAGGGAATAGAGGCTTATACAACTAAGGGTTGAGGGTATGAAGGTCAGGGAGAAGCCAGTCAAAGCAGATGACTCACAGGACTTCACCTGCAAGCCTCTGAACATCTCAGCACTCTGAAACAAGCCACTGCCTTTGACCCCAACTGCTGAGCAAGGACCTGAGGGCCACCTCTAAAAGCTGAGAGAGGTCCCCGCTGATAGCCAGCAAGACAATAGGGACTTTCATCCTAGAGCTGCAAGGAAATGAATTCTGCTAATAACTTGAAGTAGCTTGGACACGTAGCTTTCCCCAGTCAAGCCTCCAGATGAGACACAACCAATCGACACCCTGATTTCAGCCTTGCAATACCCTGGACAGAGGAGCCAGCTAAAATGTACTGGACTCGCAGCCTGTGGAAACTATGGCATAAAAAGTGGGTGTTGTTTTAAGCTTCTACATTTGTTACTTAGCAACAGAAAACGTACCCATGACAGCCTGCTGTCTGGGTGAGCTGAAGAACTTCTCTTCACCCCATAGAAGGGGTCAGCTTTGATTTCCTCTTGAGAACAGGGGACAGGCCACAGAGAGCTAGAAAGCATCAGCTAGAGAGCTGCCCACCCCGACTATATTTCTGCAGCTGGCCATTACCTCATACAAAACACACCTCTACCAGGTGTCCCAACTGTGGTATAGCCTGTGTTTCCCAGAACTCACTCTAGATCCCGACCCCTGACCTCCCAGAAGGAGCTTGTGGATTCTCTGAAGAACACTGGGGCTAAACTCATCTCGGAGAAGTGTTCAGCCTGTCTGAGAGCCTGTGACTACAGTAATAAAGCAAGGAATAATTACCAAAAAATCAGGATAAAGGTTACGTCTTGAGGAGGAGAGCAGAGAATATAATTAAAGGAGAGCACAGGAAGGAATTTCAGGTTACTGGCCATGTTTCACTTGTGAACCTGGGTAACAGGCTCATGAGTGTCATTTTACCATTATTCTTTATAATCGACATGTTTCATACAGTCTTCCGCGTGTATTACACTCAACACATAGTACTTAGCAAAATGTAGTGCTAATTGTAAAATGGTGAAGTGGAAGACATGAAACTAAAGATTAAATTTTCATCCTGACTCCTCTGCCCTTGAATTTCTTTCCTTAGAACTTAATGGAGTATTAAAAGTACTAGTCATAAGAAATGGGGTCCTTGGGAGCACCTGGCTGGCTCAGTCAGTAGAGCATGGAACTCTTGATCTCAGGGTTGTGTGTTTGAGCCCTACATTGGGTGTAGGGATTACTTAAAAAAATAAAATCTTAAAAAAAAAAAAATGGAATCCCTGAAAATCAGGAATCTTTTAGAGTTTCCATTAGTAGGAAAAAGGTGGGATCTCTGATAAACAATAATAGATTGAACTCATACCTCAAAACTTATTTGGAAATAAATTCCAGATGGATCAAGATTTATATGTGAAAAACTGAAAACCTGAAAGTACAGGCCTAAGATATGGAAGAATTATTTTATAATCTGGGAGTAGGGAAAGCCTTTGTGAGACAATACAAAACACAGAAGCTATAACAGGAAAGAAGCTATGTTTGAATGTTTGAATCCTTAGGGAAAAAATACCATAAACAGACTCAAAAGACATTAAAAAAAAAAAAACTAGGAACAACAATTTACATTCCTACAAATCAATCAGAAAAGACCAATAACTTAATTGAAAATGGGCAAAGGAAATGATAAAAATAAGTTCCCAAAAAAGGAATTTCAAATGGCTTTTAAACATAGGAAAATATACTCTATCTTCTCCATAATAAGGGAAATGCAAATTAAAACTACCAGATTGTCAGATTAAAATTTTGATAACACCATGTAGATGAAGGTTAGAAAAACAGATGCTCTCGCATATTGCTGGTGGGAGTATAAACTGGCTCAACCCCTGTGGAGAACAATTTGACAGTATCTATCAAAATCTGAAATGCATATTTTGGCAGGCACCCTTAGTTGTAGACCCCAAAATCATTCCTCCCTATTCCTTGCTAACAGAATCCAGTTGCTCAGGTGGCAAAGTGCCAAGCTCCAAATAATGAGTTTATTTATTGATTCATTCATATTTAAGCATTTTCTGTGTACTACACACTGTCCTAGGCTCTGGGGATACAACAGTGAAGGAAGCAGACCAAACCCTAGTCTTCATGATAATCCTGCACCAACTAATAGAGATTCCAGAGTAAAAAGCCAACTGTAGTATTTTGATGTATATTTCAAATAAGAGGGGACTATATGATTTTCATCCAAACTAAGACACTTTTGAGAGTGAATGGAGTGCTATTAATAAAATACACTGGGACAACAAGTGCTAACGGGGATTCTTCAAGGCAAACTGGGAAACGTGGTCATCTCTAGTAATCCTGAAATAAAGATGATACCACCACTGTCTCAGCTGCTGTTCTAAACAATGCCCTTCCATTCTCCACCTGGAGTCCTCCAGTCCACTCTGCAAGAAAATTAGGACCCAAACTAGCTTTAGAGAAAGTACAAATGACAGACAAATATGAAAAAATACTCAACCTCTTTAATAATGAGGAAAAATGGGATTAAATCAACAGTAAGAAGCCTTGGAAGGATTTCAAAAAGAGAAAGGATGTGATCAGTATGCTTTCAAAACATGTGCCTCTGATTTCAATGTTAATGCAATTATATAATTTTCTGGGCATACCTCCAGACATAAAGTGATTAAAACATTAATGTTAAATTAAGGAAAAACAGTGTTATGCTAACAAATTTCAGTTCTTAAAAATAGCACAGAAGACTAGAATACTAAAAACTGAAACTGGAATCACTACTCTTTTCCTTTTGCCAGATAGTCACTTTCCCAGTCTCCTTGTGATCCAGTAGTGGCTAAAGAAACATAGGAAAACAACCTCCAGAGCGCTGCTGGAATGGTTTTCTTCCTGTTAAGAGGGACAAATTCAAAAGGAGCATTTGCTCAAACTGCCTCCGCCCTCATGCTCCAACCTCAAAAGTGGCCATGATGTCTGGAGCTGCAGCAGCTAACTTGAACCATGAAGTGACAATCATGAAAAGAAGTCAATCTGTGTAGGATTGCAGAGGAAAAACATCTGAGGAAAAAGAACACAGAGCTCTTGATGACCTTGGTGAGCTACTGAACCAACTTGGGATGGAAGAGAAACTTTCTTCTGTATACACTTTTGTACTTACTAAATTTCACATTTTGTGCATGAATCTCCTATGAAAGTTAGCATAATATGCCACTTTGCCATAAGAATTATTTTGGAAAAATAATTTGGAAAACAGCAGGTTTGAGAGGGGAGCTCTGACCAACCTTTCCCTTCCTAAAAGCAGGAGATAAAACTCCCATGTGAAAGATATCCTTCTTACACCAAAAGAAAAGAAATATGCTTATCACCAGAGATGGGGTATCAAGCTGAGAGAATTCTGTACAAACAGATCTTGTTAAAATAACTCTTATCTTCCTCTAGCCTCCCCATATATTTTGGTTCCTTGTCCACAATTGGCTCTCTTTGTTCAAACTGGTATATAAGCACTTAGGTTTTGCCACTTCTTTCAGCTTTTGTTTTCCTATGGGGGGGCTCCCACACACATGTAAAAGCTATATGTTTTTCTCCCATTAATCTGTTTTATGTCAGTTTAATTCTCAGATACAGTGGAGATCCTTAAGAGAACAGAGGTAAAGTTTTGCATAATCTGTTTTATGTCAGTTTAATTCTCAGATACAGTGGAGATCCTTAAGAGAACAGAGGTAAAGTTTTGCCTTCCCAAATAAAACTTGAAGCCTGGGATCTTGTCAGTTCATAAATATTTAAACCAAAAATATCATTTGCCTATATTGGTTTGCTTTGTGGGGTTTTTTGCTGTTATTGTTTTATTTTTTCAGTGGAAATGTAATTTTTAAAAACACACAGTTTGATGAAAAATGCAATACAAATAAATTACAGACAAAAAGGACTTTCAGAGGTGCCTGGCTGGCTCAGTCAGAAGTGCGTGAGCGTTGTGAGTTTGATCCCCATGTGGGGTGAAGGGATTACTTACATACATACATACATATATACATACAAACATACATAAACAAACTTAAAAAAAAAAAGGACTTTCAGTATCAACTCTCAGAGTATAGTGATAAAGCTCAAAGTGGCATAAATCATTATCAGGAGTCAAGCTTATGTCTAAGTATCCAGACCTCTCTCACCTAATGTGTTGGCAATTACTCCAAAGTATTAACTTGCTATAATTATAGAACTAAATGTGTCTTTCTTAGTTTCAGAAGCCAGAAACCTACGCTGACTGCTTTCAGAATTGACTTACTATTAGATCTCTTTTAAATATGCAGATGCTGATTTTATGTGTTTTTAAAAAATCAATAACCAACCCTATAGTTTAAAGACTAAACCTGCCAAGCATTTTGGTGCGTGATTACTTCCTCTAAAATGCCAGACATTCTGGTCTCCAGGCATCACCATCTGGGGTGAGGGTTGTGTGAAAATGGCCGTGATCTTTGTGGGTTTTGTCTAGTTATACCTCACTGGGACACCAGAGGGCGTGCGGAGGGCAGGCACTTGTTTTTCTTTAAATCCTGAATCAAAATTCTCGTGGAGAACAACAAAAGACTGGGAACGCAGGGGCCGGAAGACAAAGGGACAAGGGAAAAAGGGCTGCACACCCAGTTTTACGACGTTGAAGTTTGCTTCCTCATCCCTTCACCTTCCTACCTTAAGGAAGTAAAACAATTTAAACTGCAAAATGAAATCTTCAACTAAAAGGAAAATCAGAGTAGAATAGATTAGTCGCTATAGTTCTAGCGAAGACTATCACAAGTGTGCATTTACGCTATTTGCTTTGCTTGGTATTAAGTTTTTTTAAAAAAGTTATTGTTTTTCTGAATTCAAGAATAATATATGCACATAGTAGAAAATTTGAGAAATATAGAAAAGAAAAAGAACAGGGATCATCAACAAGCTCTCACCCAGATAGAACTACTTTTAATATTTTCACATCTTTCTTTCCAGACTTCTTTCAATATTTATAAATGCAGGGGTGCCTGGCTGTCTCAGTCCACGGAGCACAAGTATCTTGATGGGGAGGGAGGGGCTCCTGAGTTGGAGCCCACCTTGGGTGTAATGATTACTTAAATAATTAAACTTTTAAAAAAGCTTTTAAAATATTTATAAATGCACAGAAAAATAGTACTCTGCATACTATTTTGGGCTAGTTTTGTTCTCATTTACTATAATATCAACTTCATTTTTATCAATAAATTGTGATAACCTTGCTAATAGATTATCACAAATAGAGAAATTTCACAAATGAGTGATTCACAAATAGAAGAAATTTCAGAAGTGTTAACAGGCAGCTTTCCTAAGACGGCAACTTCAATGCCACACCTGAGTAGTGTGCATTTAAGTCAGGAATTTTTCTGTTGCTTTGCGTTCAGACCTTCTAAAACAGGTAAAGACTAAAGTAAAGAAGTAGACACTACTTCATCCCACACGAAATAAGCCGAATGAATGTGTCCTTCCAGCTGAGAACTGACCCCAAAGGGCAAGGGAGAGTGTGGGTGAACAGGACCCAGTGGTCCTCCCAGTGGGGCCCGTGCTTGCCTTCAGGCCTGACAGATTAATGAGGACCATTACTAACACCAGCAAGCCAGCAGGTGGTCAGAAGGACAGGAAAAAGTCAGGAACAGGAAGGTCAATGACCTTGAGGCTTGTGGCCAATGCCAGCAGGTGCTTTCCTCAAAGGAAAAGAAGCTGAGACCAGCCCAGGAGGAGTTAGCCACAGGGAAAGTGATGCCCTGGATTCCCTCACATCACTGCAACAATTTAAGGGTAAAGTGGTGATATTCTTGGCCCTGAGAATTAGGGAAGTCACTGGAGCTCTCTGGGCCTCAGTTTCCTTACCTATATAAAGGAAAGGGTCAAAAAGGTCTGTAAGGTTCTTACTGGCTCCTCAAAGTCTGTGATTTTTAACTATCCCCAACTGTACATTATAATGCACAGTGAGGACGTTTCCTGCCTCCTGCAATCCTATCCCACCAGGAGTAGGCCCTCTAATTTGGCATTTTGGAAATCCCCACACACTCTTTCACAAGCTCTGAGCCTTTGCATTAGTGCTTCCCTCTTCCAGAAGTGCTGGAAAATCTTTTCCCTTCTCTTTCAAACCTCATCATCTTTTGAAGGCTCAGCTGAAAGTGGTTTTCTTTGGCACCCCTCAGCTCCCCACAGACCCAGTCCTTCCTTTTCTGTAATCCCATAGTAGTTTACACTAGTATGTGTTAACTATCTTTCTTTGTGACCTTAACCTTCTTGTGCCTCAGTTTCATCATCTGTAAAAGGGTAAGAATTACTATACTAAATTTACAGGATTGTAAAAACATTAAATAGCTTTCTTATGTAAAACACTTAAAACAGAGAGTAGGCTCTCAGTAAGCATGGACAGTGCTGCCACCATAGCACTTAACAAACTATCAGTAAGAGGGTCCACCTCCCCCGTGAAAACGGAGTTCCTCGAGGGCAGGAAATAAATATTACTCATATCTTTGTCCCCAGTGTCTATCTCCATATCTTGCACAAAGAATAGATGAACAAAGTTGGGTTTTTTTTGTTGTTGTTTGTTGGGTTTTTTTAATGAGAAGGAGAAGAAAAGACTAAAGTGTTGATTGCACTGGAGGGGAAAAGATGTTTGCCTCTCAGTTTTGACTCTGGTTTATTTAGATAAATTAGGCTGGGAAACAGAGAAGTATGAGCATCCTCGACAGAAACCTTTGTCCTTTAATAATCTAAACTTGTACCCAGCTAGGTCTGTCTTCCAGGCCCAAATCATAAACATTCACCTTTGAATTTGAATTTTAATGTTTACGGAGGGTTAGTTTCATATTTGCATAGGAAGTTTTGCATTTTAATAAATGTAAATCATGTTTCTGTGAATGAATGATTATAGAATCCAAAAACTACCCAGGAGCAATTTAGACTGTTCTTTACTTATGGAAGAAGAGGAAAGGGAAAAGAGAATGTTGACTAGTGAGCTGACCCAAGCTCTTGTTTACATTGTGTTCAAAGGTTAAGTTGAGGAAGTGAAAATAATAGAGGAAAAAAGGGAAGAACACAAGAAACCAGGTCATGTATGCTCTGATAAGATCAAAAATTCTTTACTCTTAACTATTTTGTTGTTGTTATTGCTATTATTCTTTGATTAATGATATGGTCTCCTTTGCTCAAATGAAAGTTCCCTGAGGTCAGGGTCTTTGTTCATCACGGCACCTCCAGCACCACGCACAATGCTTGGCTTATTTACAATGAGTACTCAACCATGATGTTCAACTACCTACTCAATGTGTCAACCTTAACACATCCCAAACTGAAATGCTGATTATCCCCCAAAATCCCGCTCCACATGCAGAGCTGCCATGTTGCACACTTCCAAGGAGTGCCAACCACAGAGCATCTCTGTGAATGGTGCCCTGCCTCCTCCCCAGTGTGCTCTTGTTGGGGGCCAATGGTAGGCTGCCCCAAAATGGGCCACTTCGGCATTAATGTTATTTTGAGTTAAAAAGCAATCCAAACCCAGCTGATTCAGAAAAAGCTCTTGAGCTAACCCACAACTGCCTAAAAGAATTGAGACAGAACTAAGTATGGTAGACAGGGAGGAACCTAGCAAGGCCTGTTTAATTAAAGTCCTCTCTTCATCCCATTGTTTCTGAGTGGCCCAGCAAACACTTGTTTACCAAATATTTACTCTTTTTCATTCTTCCTCAAGAATGCTTTCCTCCCCTTTAAAGACCAAGACCCCTACCCCCTTCTCTTCAGTTACTAATGACATCATATATGCCTCATTTTGCCTGTCTTTGGAATTTCCATATCTGTATGGATTCCCTGTATGTACGCTATTAAATTTTATTTTTTCCTATTAACATGTCTCATGTCAATTTGTTGTTTTGTTTTGTTTTTTTAAGAGGGTTGGGGAAGAGCAGAGGGAGAGAGAGAAGCTTAAGCAGGCTCCATGCCCAGCACAGAGCCCAACGCAGGGCTTGATCTCACAACCCTGAAATCTGTCTTCTGTCAATCTGATTCTTAGTCTAGCTAGAAGGGCCTTAAAGGAAACAGGAATTCTTGCTCCCTTCACGTAGACTATCAATAACGATGGTGCCCTCTGAAGTTGTGCACTACTCTTCTCCACTTCAGTTGATAGGAACTCTAGCCTTCCAGGTGCTCAAACCAAAAAGTTTGGAAGCATCTTTGATTCCTCTTTTACTCTTACACCTCACATTCATGCTATCAGGGAGTTCTGTCAGGAAGGCTCTACCTTCAAAATATGTCAGCACCTCTCACATTCTCCACAACTCCCAGGCTAGCCTGAACCACCTCACCTCCTACATGGGTTATTACAATAGACCTCATTGGTCTCCCTGGTTTCAGTTTTGGCCCCCTACAGCCTATTATCAACCCAGTAGCCAAAAAGTCTAAAGCATAAATTACGCCAGGTCACTTCTCTGTTCAAAACCCTACAGCAGTTCATTTCCCCTCAGAATAAAAGTCAAAGTCTTTACAATAGCCTCTAAGGCCCCACAGGTCTTCTAGATACCTATATGACCACACCCCTTACTTCAAGTCTGTTCAAATGCTACCTTATTAAAATGAGGCCTATTTGACCATTGTACTTAATTTGCCACTCTCTAAATCCCCTTACAATGCTATTTTTTTTCTGTTTCCACTCTTGTCACCATCTAGCATATTCATTATTATATTCTTTGTTTATTGTCTACCTTCCTTCTCTTAGAACATAAGCTGCACAAGAACAAAACGTATCCACTAAAACCTCCCCAAATGTCTGAAACAATGTCTGACACATTGTAGGTTCAATAGTGAATGAATAACTATAGTGCCTAAGCAATTAGAGACGAGTAAATATTAATACAGGAACGAGTGTGACACATTATGTTGATACTAGAGATAAAGATTTTCTCTCCCTAATTTATGATTTGTTAATATACAAGTATGTGGAACTATACAGCAGGGTGAATTTTGTACAAGATTTGCAGTCAAGGCTCGGGTGATTTCTGGCTTCTCACCACTTCCTATCTTGACTCTACAGGATTCTCTTTCTCCACCTGTAAAATAGGGATAAAACACCTCCCCTATTGACCTCACAGGACTGTGGAGAAGATGAAATGAATGTGAATGGTTCTGCGAGCTGTGATAAGCTAGACAACCAGTAATTTAGGTAGTGTAAGGTTTGAAACTTTCAATAACATTGATTGTCATCATGCTATTCACCTCCAAAGAGAGTTCTGGGCCCTCTCTACTGCCAGTCAGATTTTAACCTTTACTTTCACCCAGTGCTGACAGTGAGGAATCTCTGAGCTCCCTTACCCTATTCAGGTTAATTATCCTCTCTTCCTTTCCATTTTAGGAAAATGGGCAGCAGGTGCTGTTTCCTGCTCCATCATCTCTGCTGACTCAGTCCGCTTCTTCATTTCCCTAGGGAGGAAAAAAAAGTAAAAACACATCTATGAACACTGGCGTAGCTTTACCACAGCTGAGGTGGAGAGGATGATGTCTCTTCTGAAGAGACAAGGATTAAGCTTCTTCTAGAGGGAGTGCGGGAGGGGGTGAAGACAGGCTATTAATTAATCTGGGTTCCCACTACCCTGCAGTGTTGCCAACAGAGAAGTTCTTTCACTCTTCCAAGGAAAAAGAAATCATCATAGTTATCACAGTGCCCTTTGGACTTCATAAGAGTTACTAAGAGACTTAGAAGTAGAAGGAGGCCACAGGACATGGAGTTTTATTGAGGCCTTTGGTGTTTTAAGAGTAAAAAAAAAAAAAAAAAAAGCCAAGACAGGCCTCAAAAATTGCCTTTTTTTAAAGTCTGCATTAAATAATCCCTTTCATCAGATGGAAAACACCATGTAACCTATGATCACCCAAAAATGTGTTAATTCATTACACTACAAGGAGTGGATTCCATAAATTCAAGTTCTACAATGAAAACTTTCAATCATGTCAGTTTGTGACTCTACGAATTTGCATTTTTAGAGATAATGTCAAAAGTTTATGTGGGAGGTCCTCCTTGGAACAGGTTTGATCCTGTTTATGAAAAGGCTAAGGATGGTACAAATTAGTCTATTAGCATACCTTCCTAACCCTATGTTTAATTAACGGCACATCCTTGTTTTGAGTTACTTCAATGTATTATTATTTTGCCACTTACGTGTTTATCACTTTCAAGCAAACTGCAGACGCCTCAGGAAAGAGACCGAAATACAGAAGGAAAAAAAAATCAGCTTAACAGAATTTCATTTGGCCACAGCTGGTCCAATGCATGAGTCCTTTTGTGTCACAAAAGCTTACAAATTGTTTGAAGAGGCACTGTACTGTGGGACCACATTGACTGCCCTGGACATCTGGCGACCATATGATATCCTTGAACTTCGACTTCAGAATGAAAATATAAATTTGTGAAGGTAAAGTTCTGCTTCAAGTCACATCCTCTTGGTCACTATTAAATTAAAAACCACCCGCCACAAACCTAAATCATCCGAAAAGCATAAAGAGCTCCGGAAAACAATTTTCATCAACTCATCACTACTCAAACTGGAAGCGCATTTTGTTTCATTATTCTAAATAATTTACTCTTTCCACCAACGACGAGTCTAAGGTGCCCAGAGCGGACAGTAAGAGGAGAAGCGGTCCAAGTGTTCCTATTTTCACACTTCCGGGAGGTAAGCGGAAGGGAAATGAGCGTGGAAATCTTTCCTACTTTTGAAGACAGTTGGAGAAACTTTTCTAGCAGCTCCTCGTTAGTATAGTGGTTAGTATCCCCGCCTGTCACGCGGGAGACCGGGGTTCAATTCCCCGACGGGGAGGTTGGTAGCTCTTTTTTGTTAATCCAACCGCTTTTTCTGGATAACAACTACGAGGCGCCAAACCTGCTGACAAATACAATATGCAGATCTTTTATGAGTGTGTCTTTTAAAGTGGGTGAAATTTAAGCTTGACGGTCACTTTGGAATAAAAGCCTACCCTGACAGTTAAAGCTTTATATTGTTGGTGAAAGAGAAAAGGAACTACAGGCGCCTCCGCGTTACCTATCAGCAGCTAGCTGGCCCAGGCGTGCGCCTGCGCAACGACACCCGCCAAATTCCAACTTGAGGTCATGAACTCGGCGCGGAACCCGAGGGGGGAAGGGGAAAGAGAAGGCGGAGTTTCCGCCCCTAAAGGGGCGGGTAAGAACGGAAATTGCTCTCTGTGGAAGAGGAAGGAACAGTTTCCCTTGACCCTGGGTACCAGACTGAAAGGATAATTCAGTTCTCCCGCCTCCGCTGGTCCCGTCCCAAGATAGGTGGAGGGTTAGCGATCAGTAAAATTTGGGCGCTAAAGTGCTCAGTTTCCAGTCTCAACGTGTATCGGGTGGAGGGGCAAGGAGAGAATTGAAAAAAGGTGCGTGTCCGGAAGAAACGCCATGTTACTTGAGTCCTAAGAAACTGCACGAGGCACAGCCCAGCAGGACCTCGTGGCGCAACGGTAGCGCGTCTGACTCCAGATCAGAAGGCTGCGTGTTCGAATCACGTCGGGGTCATGGGCTTTTGTAAACTTTTTTAGAACGCTGGCTTCTAAAGATGTAGTATTCCGCCGTTTTTTGAAAATACCCTTAATTTTAGGATTAAATCTTCTTTTTTCGAATGGAATCCTAGCAATCCTTAGTGTGTGAAAAGACAAGGCTGATTTTAGATCGTGGAGTCTTAACGCTGATCTTTCTGTTTGGCTTTGTAAAGTGAGTTTTTCTGTCATTGAATTAAAGTGCATAATACACAGAAATGTGGACTGTTACTACTGTACACTAGTGGGCATATCAGTCCAACCGTCCTTAAGAAATGTACAAGCCGTTTTCCCAAAAATGGTGTTAGACCCTTTTGAAAGCAAGGACAATAAAGTAAAATTTCTAACTTTGAATATTGTTGCAGTTCACACGTCTTAGCCTGTGTGCTATTAAACAATCTTACAACGTGTGATTAGTGTCCCACTTTTACAGTCCCTACTCCTCTGTGTGACCTGACAAGGGTCACCCAAATTTCCAAACAAGGTAACTTACTACATATCCTTGTCTTTACTAAATGTTTTATGATAAAGGTGGGAAAATGAAAGAACGTGGTAGAAGCCATTGGACCTAAGTGATATATCAATGCCCCCTTTATATTTTCACCAATTCATGTGAGTGAGGACCAGTCAGATACCACTTTCAATTAATCTCTTTAATAGGGAGCAAAGCTTAGTCACCTTTGTGAGCTCCAGGACTCTTAGTACTGAATAGTGCCTGACAGGCATGTGTCAAACATTTGTTGTACAAAAAATGAATAGCAAGATGATGAGAAATATTTTTAGATCTTTGTTGGCTATGTTGCATAAAAGTCCCTGAGGTTTTTTTGCTCGTTGTTTTCAAAATATATAGTTCAAATTTCTTATGATTTAACCTAATACATCAGTATAGTTGGACATTATATTTTCACTTTGTGTAGTTTGTTCTTTCTCCTATCTGGATGGATTGAGATTAGACCATCCATTTCAACAGATATGAACCACCAATTATGATGAGACTAATACTGTGCTCAGCACTGAGGGATACACTAAGTAATCAAATACCATAATATGTTGGGCTAAATGCCATCAAAGTAACATGAACAGAGTGGTATGTAGATGCTAAAATTAACTCTTCCTTGGGTAGCTCAAGAAGGCCTCATAAAGGAGAATCTTCAAGAATACAAGTTTGCTATGTTACTTTAAGGCGTTTATTTATCCAGTAGACATACATGAATGCCTTCCATGAGTCAAGCACTGTCACTTAATATCCCTGGGGTCTGATTTCTTCAATTATAAAAGTAGTGGTTTTCTTTTTTTTCTCTATTTTTTTATTTCTATTTGCTAGGGCTGCCACAAGCAAAAGACCACAGACTGGGAGGCTTAAACAAGAAATTTATTTTCTCATAGTTCTGGAGCCTAGAAGCTCAAGATCCAAGTGACAGCAGGGTTGGTTTCTTCTGAGGCCTGTCCTTGGCTTATAGGTGGCCACCTTCTTACTGTACCCTCACATGATCATTCCTCTGTATGTGCACACCCCTGCTGATGTCCAAGTTTCCTCTCATAAGGACACCAGTCAGTTTGGATTAGGGCCCACTCTAATGGCCTCATTTTAACTTAATGCCATCTTAAAAGTCCGTATCCCCAAATATAGTCACATTTTGAAGTATTCGGGGTTAGGGCTTCAACATATGAATTGTGAGGGGCCACAATTCTGCCCATCACAGAAGTTATGTTCCTTCTCCCCTTGCAACCTTTGGATGTATAGCATTTATCTGTAAAAATACTCACTTGATCTTAGCTTGGACCAAGCATGTTATCTCATTTGTACAAAATCATACTCTTATGAGGCAGAGCAGGTAATGTTACCCTGTTAATCATTTTGTGATAGCAGCTATAGCAAACTAATGCAGGTTCTTTGGAGAATTGCTAGTTCTCCAGCATGGTTGGAGAGGAAGAGAGAGAGAAAGCTTACAGAGGTAAAACAGGAGTCAAATCAGTCAGGACCTTCTAACTAATTTGGATCTTATTCTGAGGGCAATGCAAAGCTATTATTCAAGACTATAAGACTATGACAAGGTCATCTCTGGCTTTACAAAGAATGTAAAAAAAAAAAAAAAACCCTAGAAAAAACCCTAGAGCTGTAGTTTCCAGACCAGTACCCTACAAACAAGTTAGAAATGCAAATGTTCAGGTCCCACCCCACACCTACAGACTCAGAAGTCTGGGGACGGGGCCTAACAGAGTTTTCACCAGGCCTTCAAAGTGATTTTGATGCCAGCTAAAGTTTGAGAACCACGGGCCCATAGAGCAAGGCCAGAATGGAGGTCCCACTTACCTGACAGGGTTGTTAAGACAATCAAATAAGGCACAGCATAGGGAATATTGTCAGTGATACTATAACAGCATTGTATGGTGACAGATGTTAGCTACACTTGTGGTGAGCACAGCATAACATATAAGAGAAGTTGAGTCACTATGTTGTACACCTGAAACTAATGTAACATTGTGTGTCAACCATACTCAAAAAAACTTTAGAAAAAAGAATCAAATGAGATATACATAAAAATGTTGTAAAGCAGTATATATATACACGTCATTATTTATACTGCTGTAGCTCTAAAACTGTTATTTCACAGGTTCCAGCTTCTTTCCAAGTTTGGACATCTGTACTTTCCTAGAATAGCCCATTTGCTGACTTGCTATAACTTTGAAACAACTTGAAATCCAACACTTCATTTTAACTTTAACTTCTACAACCATTGTATAGGAATGATGTCAGGAAAGAAGCTCTGACATACAGGTCCATATCTGAATTCCCACTTAATAGATCTGTGATTTTGTTCTTTTCCTCTAAAACCTTTCCAGGCATTTATTCTTCCGAGTGGATTTATCCACTACTACTGAATGCTCTCAGCATTTATTTCACCTGTTTAATAAACGAGGTTTCTCTTTTGAGATTATTTTTAATCAGTTTCGTAAGACTGATGAACTGATAAAATGGAGCCTTTGGAAATATAAAACTGAGAGACTGAATTCTAATAAGTCAAGTAATTTCCCAATTTCTCACACTAATTCCAGAAGAAAAGTAGTTATGTTTATAAAAGCATGTGTTAGGGGTGCCTGGGTGGCTCAGTCGGTTAAGCATCTGCCTTTTGCTCCAGTCATGATCCCAGGGTCCTGGGATTGAGCCCTGCATCAGGCTCCCTGCTAGGGCGGGGAGTCTGCTTCTCCCTTTCCCTCTACCCTTCCCCCACTTGTGCTAGCTCGCTCTCTCAAATAAAATGTTTAAGAAAAAAAAAAAGGTTAAAAAAAAAAGCATGTGTTCATCATAGAAATCTTGATAAATACAGAAAAAATAAGAAAGAAAATAAAAATTACTTGTTCCCCACAACCTAAACAAAATTACTACAAACATTTTGGTCTATATCCATTTAGTCTCTTTTCTTTGTATATATTTTTAAATAAACACATATCCATACACACTGTTCTTTACAGAACTGAGATCTTACTCTAATATGGTTCTCTATTTTTTCCTACTTATTTTTTTACCTAATGCTGTATTGTGAAAATCCTTTCATATTCTTAAAAAAAGAGTCAAGAACATGACTTTTATGACCATGTAGTATTTGGTCATCTGCTTTTGACTGAGGTGACAGTCACAACCAAGCTCTATGCAAAACAGAATAATGAAAAACAAAAAAGTTGGCTGTATGTTAATAACATTAGAAACTTCAAAAAGGAAAATGAAGGCAGTTACCCAAGTGATTTATGGGAAAAAAATTTCAGAACAGTTTTCTGACAAAGTCATTCCATTGATTTATTTTTTTAACGTGTAGCTTCACATAGGACTATCTTTCCACTGTTCCACAAGGTTTTATGTATCAGTGTTGTAACTTTTTTAAACCTAAAACCTAAATAAATAAAACCTGTTTAAACATAAAAGATAATTTAAAAAAACTTTTTTAAGAATATAACAAAATAAAAGTCTTTTTTTTTTTCCAATTAAGAAATTTCACAGCGCAGCAGAGCATGCGACTTTTGATCTCAGGGTCATGAGTTCAAGCGCTATGTTGGGCATGGAGCCTACTTAATACTAAAAAAAAAAAAGATTTAAGAAATTTCACAGGCGATGACTCAAAGAATCAAGTACTTGAGCAAGAGAGAAGGATGAGATCCAGAGTACAAGGGGTGGAGTTCTTTCTGATAGAAGTTCTCTCTTTTCCATTGAAACAAGAAAGATGCAGGAGCAAATGAACGCGGATATGACCTTCCGAAGTTGAGGCATTCCCTGCAGATGGTTTCCAGTTCCTCAAGTATGGTTCAAGTTCACCACCTGAATATGGGGGAATAGGTGGGGGGGAAATGAATGTAAAAGACTTGAGTAGAGAAGCCAAGGTATGAATGGTTAATCCAGAGAACAAATAGTTTTGCCAGCCAGTCTGAAGTGCTCCCATGAAGTCTGAGGTCATGAACCAAAACCAGTCAGCCCTGTAGCATGATTTTTCATGGCAATCTTTGCTACTTGGATGCCAGCAATGGAATGGAAATGTTTGTTTCAGTAGGGTTCAGTCCAAACAAGACTAAGATTCTACCTTGAGGTTCCTCCAAGTAAGAATAGAGACATTGAGGTAAAAGAGTTGAAAATGTCTGCAAAAGCAATCGTAAGGATTGATCGAGGTATCTAAGTTGGGTGAGTTGCAAGTGTTCATGATGTCAGAAGTATAGTAATAGATTTTTTTTAAGTGTTGGGCTTCATGGATTGAAGGTGTTAATAGGTCAGTGAGAGTATAATAAATGAGCTGAGGAAAAAGGCTAGTGATTGGCAACTGGGATGCTTGAAATTGAAATTTAGAAGGCAAAACAGTTATTGATGACAAGGTTCAAATCCACTTGGAGTGGATGGATGATATGGAATAGAGGAACAAGTTGTTGGAGATGAGGAGGTTACAAATCTAAAAGGCCAAGTGCTGAGGGTACCTGGCTGGCTCAGTTGGAAGAACATATGACTTTTGATCTCAGGGGTCATGAGTTTGAGCCCCATGTTGGGTGTAGAGATTACTTAAATAAACTTTTAAAAAAATAAAAATAAAAGGCCAAGTGCTGGTGTTGCATGGGCCATCTATGAGAATATTAAATTCACGGGGCACCTGGGTGATTCAGTCGTTGGGCATCTGCCTTTGGCTGAGGTTATGATCCCACCTGAAAGGAGCTCCCTGGTCAGCGGGAGGCCTACTTCTCCCTCTCCCACTCCCCCTGCTTGTATTCCCTCTCGCTGTCTCTTTGTCAAATAAATAAATTAAATCTTTAAAAAAATGTTAAATTCACAGAGAATATAGACAGGGATGGTGAGGAAAACCAGAGCAAGGAAAAAATATCTTGAGTGAGAGTGGCCAGAAGGCTGATAAATGATAAAGATGATAAAAGGTAATTTAGCCAATGATATGAACTTCAAATGTTTCTGAAGGAGGAAAGAGGAGAAATAGTTTTGAAGCAGTAATCAGGAACAAAGAAGCCACCCAAACTCTGTAGCCTAACCTCTTGGCCTTAAGGTACACAGAGTACGAGGAAAAAAATAACTCCTACTTAGAAGCTCTACAGCAGAGTTAAAACCAAAAATTACCTTCATCACTAAAAATTAATAGTGCTGGGGATATAGCTGGATGCATCTAGGACACTTCCAAGTCTGAATTTGATAAGTCATGACTTTGTAGGTGATGCAGAAAGGCCATCTCACTGTCTGATAGCTTATGACATCAACCAGGTCTCCTGAGAAATGTAGAATCTGCAAGTAACCTCCAGTTGATAGTGTCTAAGGATAAGAAAAGGAGAGGTAATTAAAGAGAATGAAAATGTTTTTGCTCAAGGAATATTCAAGCATCTAGAATGCAGTTCTTTGTGAATTATACTACCTTTACTGTTGGCCTGTGGGACATAGTACTTATCTATTTATTTTAAAGATTTAATTTATTTGACAGAGAGAGAGTGGGGATGGGGAGAAGTAGAGGAAGAGGGACAAGCAGACTCCACACTGAGCTCAGAGCCCCACTTGGGACTTGATCTCAAAGCCATGAGATCATGACCTGAACTGAAATCAAAAGTTGAACGCTTAACCAACTGAGCCACCCAGGTGCCCCATACTATGTCGATTTAAAACAACTTGCAAAAACAAACAAACAAACACCTTACAAACTCAATAGGTGATTTTTTTTTTTTTTTTTTTTTTTTAGCTTGTGGTTAGAAAGTAGGCTGAAGTATTGTCTCTAAGGATTAAACGGCCTGGAAAATGGAAAAATATCTGGTGCAAGGGCCCTGTGAAAAAAGTCATTGCACTATTCTTGGGTGATTCTGTGACTTCATCATCGTATTCTACTCACATCAAATTTAGGTAGAATATTATCCTCAGGTATCAGTGATGCCTCCCTCTCTATGGATCCATTTCAGGGACCAAGATGCTCACGTATCCTTAGACCACAGGGCAGCTGTCAGAGCCCGGAGACACTTCTATGTACCCAACCTGGTCAGATCATATATAACCCTGGTAACTCTGACGCTTTTCAGATACAGCAGCAAAACCTACCTCTTAAAAATTGTTAGTATAATCAGGCCAGTGCCAAATTCTTCAACTAACAAGTTAACAATTTAGCAGGATAATTTGCTAACTCAAATAGGGTAGATAGACCCATCAAGTCTTGCCAAGATTATGCAGACTGGGACTATCCCACATGCAGTTATTACATTTGCAGTGCAAAATCATGATCCTTTGCCTCTCAGCTCAGTCACCCCTATAAAGATAAAAGCAATTGCCTATGTGCCCAGGGAAGCTGTGGGGAGAAAAATGAGGTAGCTTTCACAAGGCATCCTAAAAATGTACAAAACAATTTGCCACTTAAAACACAATTTTTAATTTGCATTACTAGCTTATTACTATTGCTGAATATATGTGATACTGAGAGTTTTAGAAATAATTTAAATATAAAATTGCCCCTAGGAAAAGAATCCATCATTAAACAGTGTCTCCTCAATTTGAACAAAATAAAATAACTTAACTCATAGGGAACATTTTTAGTGACGGCATTTTAAAAAAATTTCCTAAACTTAAACCACCATGCGGAAATCAGATCAACATTTTTAAAAATTTTAAGCAGCTTATAAGAAACAGTTTGGAGGTCAGAATTTTGGGGAAATGATTCAAGTACCCCACATGCAAGCTCAGTTTCTTTTCTTTCTCGGAGGAAAAAGCATCTTGGAACATATATATTCATGAGAAACGCAAATATTTGTCATCAGGGGTATTTGTTTTCAGGAAGGCATTTTAATCTTATGAAATTTCTGAGACTTTTTAATTTGGGTCAGTAATATGGGTTTGATTAGGGTTCCCGGCCTGATTATAGGTCACCAGGCTCTTCTATGATTGAAATCTAGGTATGCACCACCTCAGTTATCTTAAGTTGCCCATTAAGGCATTCCTAAATGTTTTGTGGCATCCTGTTGTATTACTAAACATAAGGTTTGATTAAGTTATGGTAAGATACTTATGGGTGTAAGAATCTAACCCAGAGGTGCTCTCAACGAAAATGCAGTTGTGCCCCTATGTTCAAAATGAAATAATTTAGAAACCTCCCGACCTCTAGGGTAAGAAACGAATGGAATATTTGACGATACAATTTTGTCACAAATTCAGGTGCATTTTAAAGTGCCCAGTCGTCGTCGAGGTCTAGCTTTTCCTGAATTTCAGGAACAAAAGAAGCATTCGCAAGGAGAGGGATTTAACTGCTTGCCCTCCCCTTTCCTCCCCCCAGGTAAACCAAATCAAGGAAGATGAGTGCCAACAAGCACGTCTTGCTTCTTTTCTTTCCCTTCAGGGATAGAGGAAAGGCTGGGGAAGGAAAGGCTGCGGTCATTCTTCGGTAAATCAGTGTCCTACGATTGAGAAAGGCCCAGCCCAGGGTCCTCGCAGCTGGCGTGAAATTCGGCCCATCCGAAGGCGATCGACCCCGGAGAGGAAAGCTTCTTCTCAAGCAGGGCGGGGGAAAGGAAACTGCACACGCAAGTACTACGAAGGGGCCCTTATCAGCGTCTTAGGGGAAGGGTGGAGAAAAGAGAAATAGAAACGGACCAGGCGCCGGGGCTCCCGCCCGAGCGGCTTTTAAACTGCGTTTCTACAACCTCTCGCACCGTGCCGCGGCTAATGGAACCCGCGCGAGGGCTCCTACCAATCACCGCCCGGCTTCCTCCCACCGCGGGCCAATGGCGGCGCGCGTTCTTGGGGCGTGGGCGAAACAGGCTGCTCTCTCCTTGCTTGTGTAGTGTGTGGGCTGGGGTTGGTGGAGGCTCGTATCTTGGCCGCACTTGGTTCGCACTTGTGCTTGGGGGGCTTTTGTGTCGGCTTTTGCTTTGCTTTGTGTGTGCGAGTTTTTGCTTTGCTCTGCGGCGCTCTTCTCGGGTGGGAGCCGTGAGGCTCGAAGGCGGCAGCGCGGTCCCCCCCGGGCAAAGAGCGAGCGCGCCGGCGTGAGCTGCGGGTGTGAGGTCTGCGGGGAAGGGGATTCGCCGCGGAGATGCCGGAGTTCCTGGAAGACCCCTCGGTCCTGACGAAAGAGAAGTTGAAGAGTGAGTTGGTCGCCAACAATGTGACGCTCCCGGTCGGGGAGCAGCGCAAAGACGTATACGTGCAGCTCTACCTGCAGCACCTCACCGCGCGCAACCGGCCGCCGCTCGCCGCCGGCGCCAACAGCAAGGGGCCCCCGGACTTCTCCAGCGACGAGGAGCGCGAGCCCACCCCGGTCCTCGGATCCGGGGCCGCCTTCTCAGGCCGCAGCCGGGCCGCCGTCGGCAGGGTAAGGAACGCCAGGCCGGGGCCACAAAGGCGGGCGGTTGGCGGTTGTCGCCCCTACCCCCCCCCCCGCCCCGCGCGCGCTCGCAGCCCTCCCTCCTTGGCGCCCCCTCGGGCCTCCTTGGCGGCGGGGCTGTCCCCGCGCAGGACCAGCAGGTTGGCCTGTGGGTCTGCGGACGCAGGATTCGGCTCCCTCACCGCGGGCTTGCAGACTCTGGAATGGGAAGCCGCTGGAGGGGAGCGTCGCGAAGTTGGGGCCGCAGGACTAGCGGTTGTGTGTCTGGAAGGTGTGAAGTTGGCATTTGCTGTTCCGTGGCGCGCGAATAGCTTGGTGTTCCTTGACCGTCGGGAGTGGGGTTTTCGGTGCCG
Source organism: Ursus arctos (assembly GCF_023065955.2). Lineage (NCBI taxonomy): Eukaryota > Metazoa > Chordata > Mammalia > Carnivora > Ursidae > Ursus > Ursus arctos. The sequence goes on along the minus strand of NW_026622886.1, from coordinate 15,980,646 downwards.
GATTCGAAAGCACTCTAAGGGGGGTCAGCCTGAAATTGTTGTAGGTTACATTCGAGCGTTTTCCCGCTTTATTAACTGAAATGACTAGTAACCGAGTCTCAGAGCGCTCCCTGGAGGGCAATTTGTGACATACTAATTTCTAACCAAAATTTGAAATAAAGAAATTCCCGCCTTTTTATGGTTTTGCATATGGAGGGCTTTTCGAACCGTTTATGTTTTTCTTGTTTGTGTTAAGTTTTCCATGCAACAAGCCATCTTTTGGCGGGGCAGTGTTCTGAATTAAAATGAGTACTTAAAAATGACATCTTTAAGCGGTTATATCCTATAGGCTCAAATATTTGGGGTTTTGTTTTAGTGTTTTTTTTTCTTTTTGGTAAATTTTGCATAAGAAAAGGAAAGATTTCGGAACCAGGAGATGCTCATTTCCTGACCTTCTGACATATCAGTGATTGCAATTTGGAATATCTAATCTCGGTTAAATCTCAGATTGGTTCTACCAGATGCATATTCTGTTTGAAAATAGTTTGGGTTTTCTGTGGGTTTTTGTATACTGTTTTGTTGGAGTGAACTGCCTACTTCTCAGATTTCAAGTCATGACAGACTGTAGTAAAAACTAGTGTTTGGATGTAATATACGTTGCTTTTTAAGACTTTGTGGAGTTTAAAGTTGTTGAGTTTTGATAACTCAAAAGTACTCCGTCTTTCAAAGTTGTGTTGTTTAGTTTTTAAGAAACCTGTCTGATGTGTTCTGGACTACCAGGTGGAAATGAAAGAAAGATGTAATGTAGATTTAACTGAAAATCTTTAACCTGAGCTTTAGAGAAATTGAAAATCTTAATGTCTTAAGTCAGTGCCTGGCAAATAAGAGTGTCAAATATTTGTTCATTGAATGAAAGACCAACTGCATCTTACTGCTTCTGATGTCTTTGTGGATTTGAGGAAAGCCAATTTACTTCTCCATAATAAGGAGAAATTTAAGAGATTTCTTAAAGAGAAAATAAAGCATATTCGTTATTTGCTTTCCCAACCCCTATGAAAAAAATATGCAAAGGATTTTAGTAAAGATTTTGGTGGAAATGAAATCTTTTAATCCATTTAAATCCATTTAAATCAGCACACTTAAAAAAAAAAGTCTTCTGTAGAACCCTGGATTTTCTTTTGTGTAAATGTATTATTCTTGAGCCATGGAAGTAGTTGGTTGTGTTTATAATAGGATTGTTCGTTATTATTTTTATGGTTCGTTTTCAACAGAAACCCCCACCTTGATTTTGATGTTTTTTCTTCAGAAACTTTTTAAAAGAGTATGTCCCAATTAATATAACATTGTATGTGAATTGTACTTCAATTGTTTTTTTTAAAGTATGTCACTATACTCTGTATTTTTGGAGGTGTAAAAATTTCAGTTCAGTTATCCAACATTTTTTAATTCCTACCAAGTGCTCTTAACTACTGGAGATTGATTTCTGCAGACCCTGCCCACTACCATAATTACATAATTGTTGGATTTTTTTTTGTATGTTAATTGATCGTATTTGTTACTCACTCGTTTCATCTCAAATTTCCCATGTTATCACAGTTGGTCAGCACCACGCAAATAAGTTTTGGGTGAAAGGAATTAATATTTTAAGAGAATCTACAATGTCCAGTATTATGTTAAGCCCTTTATATCTCATTTAGTGTTTTAATCCATATAAAGAAAAGCTATTTCATAGCCATAGATTCAAGTCTTACCTGCCTTGAGTATTTAAAACTCAAATGCCAGACTCAGTGGTGTCAAAAACTTGAAAAAGTTAATAGTGGTAGTTGGGTGATAGCATCATTTTCTGTTTTAAAGCTCATAAAATAAAAGTGACTTACAGTTGAACTTAGGAATCTGATAGACTTTATCAAGCACAGGAAAAATGATCTTGAATTTACAGGAAAAGAGTCTTAAGGCATTTATAATAATTGGTAAAATTATTCTCCATGGCACATTACTCTTACATGTACAAAATTTTATGTTGTGGCCATTGTTAATCCCCGTATGTAAAATAATGTAGTCACATTTCTTAAAGAATATAATCTAGCGGAAAGTAAAATTATGTTTGAGAGTTGTAGATAAGGCAGATTTTTCTATGTGGTAAATTTTTAGCATTTTAAAACAAATCAAACATTACTGTGGATTTGGCTTTATGAGGAGTTTTTAATTAAAGGAGAAACTTTACATTTAGCCACGGCCACGGTCTCTTAGATTCATTTGGTGTGAGCCGACAAAAATATTTGCATATTCAAAATTCGGTTTTGGTTTTCAGTTTTCTTGATTCTGAGCTTTTTATTTTATGCATCTTGATGACACCAGTGTTTTTAGGTGTTGAAATTACCGATATTGTTGACACAAAAATAAACAATCACAAAGTTGGCAATCTGCCTTATCATTCCAAGGTGCAAAGTGCAGGTATAGCTGTTTGGAATCCAGTGGAGCATAGCATTCTTGAATGGTCTGATCCAGTGGATCATGAATTTTTAACAGGAAATATTTAAAGATATGTAACAGAACGGTAAAAAGTATGTTAGCGATGGTGTTAATTAAATCATACATTGACTGCCATACTCTACAGTAAGGTGTTAAGTGTGGATACTTTTGAATCAGAGTGTTATACAGTAGGGATTAAAATTCCAGGTCTGCTGCTTACTCACATGACCTTGAACAATGAACATTGTCTATCAGATGCTCAGTTTTCATCTGGAAAATAGGAATAATCTAGTAACTACTAGTAGCTACTTAATGAGAATTATAAGAGGTTGCATTTGTTACTGCGTCTAGTGCTCAGCAGATGATACCTGTTACAACATATGCTTTCTGAAATTTTTGTGTTTATTTAGCTCCAGAGCAATACAATGTTACCATAATATCTTTCAGAATTGGATGAGGTAAGTTTGTGAAAGGCTTAAAGTCTGTTCAAATGTTACTGTATTGTTGCAGTAGCTGTGCAACTTCAGACTTCAGTTTCCTCTCCTAAAATGGGGATGTTAGTATCTGTCTCATAGGATTTTTAGGAATCCGTTGGTTAATACATGTAGGAAGTAATCCAGAATACAACTTGATATATACTAAGTGCTCAGTGTATGTTATAATAATAATCATCTTGGAGGAAATTTAAAAATAAGAGTAGCTGGGGGCGCTTGGCTGGCTCAGTCAGTAGAACATACAGCTCTTATAAATCTCAGGGTCGTGAGTTTAAACCCTATGTTGTGGAGCCTACTTAAAGTTTTAAAAAATAATAAATGATAGTAGCTCATACGTGATATTATCAAAGAACTGTTGGATTTTAAAGTTGCAAAAGACCTTAGAGATCATCTGGTAGTTGGGAAGAAACTAGAGAACGGTGCCTGGCACGTAGTGGCTACCTGGTATTCTGACTGAATGAAACTGAGATTATGTGATTTACTCAAAGGAACAAAACTCTGGATGCAGAAATCAGTACAAATAATGGTTCCTTCTTCCTGATTGAAACTGCTGGCTTGATAATTATGTAGAAGACATTACCTGTCTGCCAGTTTGTATTCCTGTTAAATTTTTATTTCATAAAAATGGCATTACATTTCTGAAACTTTTCTCCTACAAATTAAAGATAAAAATCAGGTAGCTCGTTACGAATTCCTGCTTTATTTGACTTACCTTACGCTAGTTTATTGGCCTCATACTTAAGAATTCTTTGTGCAGCTGTAATCTTTCATTCTGTTTTAAGAAAATATAAGACTGTTGGGTTCTGCTTTGATTTGATAAGCCTTTGTTATTTCTTTTTTTTTAATATAATTATTTTTTATTTATTTGCGAGAGAGTGGGGGTGGGCAGAGGGAGAGAATCTGAAGCAACAGCCCACTGAGCGCGGAGCCGATGCTGGTCTCAATCCCACAACCCTTGAGATCATGACCTGAGCCGAAATCAAGAGTCACTTAACCCACTGAGCCACCCAGCGCCCCAAGCCGTTTGTTATTTCCTAATAAGAAATGGGTTTTTAAAAGTAAGTGACTCATTTCTCCCTCCCTAGATGGCACTTTCATTCATTCACTCAACAAAACATCTGTCAGATACCTACTCTTGTGTCAGGCAGTCTTTTTTTTATTTTAGATGCTTGGGATACAATATGAATATGACAGTGCCTCTTCTTTCTGCTACCCTCTTAAATGCTGCATCCAAAACACTTGAGATACACGTTAAAATACAGATTCTCAGGCCCAAGATTAGGACTCAGACTGGGGTAAGACTTTTTAAAATAGGGGTTAACTTTTCCAAGCTTTGAAGTTTTAATAACAAACCAGACTTAGGGACTGTTGCTCAAGTAATTCACCATCTGGAGAAGATAAAGTATGTTTACAAATAGGTGGAATGTGGTGAGTGCCAAAGAAAGAGATTTCTTGAAAACCTCGGGCTGTCTAAGAAATTAAGATTCTTGGTTGTTTTCTTGATAATAAAAATTCTTAGGTGGGAGGGATTATCTACCAGTAATCTGTATTTGATTGATTTTCTTTTATTTAAAGTATTTATGTTATACAAGGGAGTTTTTCTTCCCAACCTTCCCACAATTTTTGGAAAATTCAAGTAGGTCATTAACACAGGATTTGGTCCGTTTGATTTTAAAAGTCTTTTTCTTTAAAGAATTCAAGTCTATGATATATAGAGCTCTTAGACTCTTGGCAGCTACTTTGACATTAATGTGTAAGTTGCTTAAAGATTTGAGCCTGATCCTTTGTCAGTGCAATATGTTTATTAAAGCCTTCTGAAAGTACCCTCACTAACTTTCATGGCCATTTTTTAGTTATATTAAAGATTTCTCTTGAATTGATGTCATTGTTCTTATTAGCAGTTATCTTTAAAAAATAATTTCTCAGTCTTTATATAAAATATTTCAAAATTTTATTTGGCTAAAAAATAAGAAATTCTAATACATGGCCAAATCATGTCTGATTTTTCTTCCCCCCCCCATCAGAGTCATTGAAAGTAAGCAGTCCATTCAACTATGGTTTTCACCATTTCACATAAAATATTTCTGAATACTTAGGACTCGTTTGCTTTAAATAGCAATTCGGGCCTAAATTGATTTTGATGTTTGTGGCCATTATTTAAACAGCCATTTTTTTTGTTCAGTTCTGTGATGCTTTCTGGGGTTACTGAGGCATTTTGTAAGGCACTCTGCCACAACCCTAGAAGGCACCCATACTTCTGCTTTCTTCTCTTGTTTAGCCTTGGAAGTTTATATAGTTCAGATTGTTTTCTCAGTAAATACTGCCATTGCTTAAGTTAATTTTAAAAATTCCTTTGGAATTTCTCTCAAAGCTTATTCCATGTTCTTTCACCTTTTCTAAGTAAAGCGGCCACATAGAACTAAGTTTGGTGACAAAGCTATGTCACAAAGGTGATAGCCATGAAGTTTGACTTCCTTCATGGGTCAAAAACTGGCCACTAAAGTCACTGTATTTCAGTATTCATTTGGGCTTCTTAAATCTGATACGCTTGTTTAAAGGAAATCATTTTTTTTTTTAAATTTTATTTATTTATTCGACAGAGATAGAGACAGCCAGCGAGAGAGGGAACACAAGCAGGGGGAGTGGGAGAGAAAGAAGCAGGCTCATAGCGGAAGAGCCTGATGTGGGGCTCGATCCCGTAACGCCGGAATCACGCCCTGAGCCGAAGGCAGACGCCTAACCGCTGTGCCACCCAGGCGCCCCTAAAGGAAATCATTTTTTAATATACCTAAGAAATATCTTTATGGTAAAGTCTTAAACTTTCATAGAATAATTTAAACTTATAAGGATTTTTAAAAGAGGTTAGTAGTAAATTGTATTTCTGATTATCTGGGTGAAAATGTTTAATACCAGTCTGGTTACTCTTGAATTTTTTATGCTATCACCTCCTCTTTGGATAGGTTAGCCAAAACTGACAATTTTAATAGTAATATCTTTAAAATATGAGTTATATATTTTCAAATAATGAGTTGCATTTAATTTAATTAAATTGCTATGGCCTAATAAAGCTGTAAATCGACGGAGGGTGACTTTGCATGTTTATTGTATACAGTCTTATATAGTAGGTGAACATTTTTTAACTCATGGAAATAAAAACTGGACTTTGTTTACAGAAAGCCACAAAGAAAACTGATAAACCCAGACTAGAAGATAAAGATGATCTAGATGTAACAGAGCTCACTAATGAAGATCTTCTGGATCAGCTTGTGAAATATGGAGTGAATCCTGGTCCTATTGTGGGTAAGTTGGTAAAATTTCCTTTTCTGTGAGTGCCCCACATTATTTTCTTGTCTTGTCTAGCAGTTAGAGTTTGGATTCTAAAGAAAAGTGTGTCATTAATTATTTATATGACCAGGACACAGTTTCCTTAACTACAAATGAGGAAAATAAAATGAGAGAAATGAACTTAGATAATCTCCAAGATTATTTCTGTTGTTAAAATTGTTTCTTCTAGTGTTCATGTCACAATTACCTGGTGAGACAGGGATCTTACATGACAATTGAGGAAAATCTGAGGTGACACAGTTGGCCAGATTCATCCAAGTCAGTAAATTGGTGACAGACTTACTAATATAACTCAAGATAATCAATTTCTAGCATAGTACCCATTTTCAGTTATCATTAAAAGTACCGTTTTTAAAGTCTTGTTTTGATTGGAATTCAAGAATGATCCCTTAAAGAACAAACTAAAAGAAGAAAACTTGGAACTAAATACACTGGATTTCCATCATTTGGTTCCTGTCATTGATTTTGGCCTTAATTTTTAGGGTCTTGAGAGTAACCTCAAGATGAGAAATGTCTGTTTTGGTAAAATTTTGAACACTGGACAAACCATAAAAGACTCAACCATAGGAAGCAAACAGGGTTGCTGGAGGATGGGGAGATGGTGTAACTGGGTTAGGGGCATTAAGGGGGGGCACGTGATTTAATGAGCACTGGGTGTTATATACAACTGATGAATCTCTGTAACTCTCCCTCTGAAACTAGTACTACTCTATATGTTAATTGATTGAATTTAAATAAAATAAATTTTTTTAAAAATTGAACATTGGAGATTTGAGGATTTGTTTTTTTTTTTCCTATAGGTGAAGTTGCAAACAAAAACTTAGAATGTTACCTTTTGTTTAGCACACTACTTCCAAATAGCCGGTAATAAGCCCATGAATATAATTATCAACAGACATTTTATACCCTTTTTAATTTTTCATTTAAAATTCCAAAAGGGAGATGCTGCAAAAATATGTATTATATATCAATATAATATTAAGTTACATGTTGTCATACCAGCTGTTCATTTTTTCCCAGCTTTTTTGAGGTATAATTGACAAGTGATATATATTTAGTGTGTATAACTTGATGTCTTCATATTATATATTGTGAAGTGATCACTGTGATCAAGCCAGTTAATATATCCATCACCTCACAGTTTTATTTGTGTATGAATGTATGATGAGAGAGCACTTAGTCTACTTTTGCAGATTTCAAGTGTATTGTTAAGTATAGGCCATTCTATATGTTAGATTTCCAGAACTTACTCATCTTGCAGAAATTTTGTACCCTTTGACCAACATCTTCTACTTCCCCCTTACTAGCTGTTCATCTTACGACTACTTATATAACATTTTGAGATGTGTTGTTTCTGAAAAAGGTATATTTATTATTTTATTCATCTTATAGAAACCAGGGAGACATACAGCTAGTGTAAAATAGAAAATAAAAGCTATTTTTGGCTTGAAATTGTCATTCATGCTGAAATGTGTTAAAAATGTGTTTATAATCCATTTTACTTTGCTATCTAATTGGTATATAATTTCTATTTGTGGCGCACATTTTCCATAAAAGGTCATTTTAATCACAAAGTAGTTTTATCTGAATGTGATTTAACACCTTAAATTTATACAGAATTTTCTTTTTTAAGATTTTATGTATTTATTTGAGAGAGAGAGCACGAGCGGGGGTGGAGGGAGGGCAGAAGGAGAGGGAGAAGCAGGCTCTCCACTGAGCAGGGAGCCCAATGCAGGGCTCAATTCCAGGGCCCCAGGATCATGACCCAAGCCAAAGGCAGAAACCCAACCCACTGAGCCACCCAGGTGCCCCCCCAAATTTATACAATGTTATATGAAAATGTATTCAACTAAAAAATTATTTATGACTTTTCTTTTTCCATAACTGAGCAGCTCTTTTTAGGCATATTAATCTCTGAGAGTCGTGGGGTTTTAATCATAGTATTCAGAGGAATACAGTCTGTTTATAAAAATGATTTTTTTCTACAAGGCAAATACTGTTACATTGTACTAGGAAAAAAAAACTCGAAGACTTTTCAGTCACAAATACTTGGTCATACACACAGCTCTTTAGTAGGTGATCTGTGATAAGATTTATATCAGTATACTATGTATTCCATGTTACTAAAAGAAACGTTGTAATCATGTATTAAAATCTCCGCAAAACACCTATTTTAGAAAAGAATCCTTTATATAGTTTTTAAAGCACTTAACTGTAGAAAAAGAAAGTGAGTGTAACATTTTAATGTTGCTAAAGACAGTGAGCAGGATCTTAAATAAGACATTACAGATGCTAAAGCAAGTTCTGCCTTAATACAGGAACGACCAGGAAGCTATATGAGAAAAAACTGTTGAAATTGAGGGAACAGGGCACAGAGTCAAGATCATCTACTCCTCTGCCAACAATTTCTTCATCAGCAGAAAATACAAGACAGAATGGAAGTAATGACTCTGACAGATACAGTGACAACGAAGAAGGTAAAATTTTAAATGATGTTTGTCAAATAATATGTAATTTTTTTCAGACTCATAAGATACAGTAACCATGAAGAAGATAAAATTTTAAATATTACCAAGTTATTTGTAATTTTTGTTCATAACATCAGTAATCCTCAAAGTAATTTGATTTAAATAACTTTTGTTGAGAATTCTAAGAAACGGAAATGTACAAATGTCTGATTTTTTTTGTTACTTAAAATTGCCAGGTACCTTTATCTTTTTTGCTTCAAATTTCATTTTTCTAAAAGAATAAAGTATTAAAAATAAAGATGAAGTTCCCCCACTTACCCTTTCCAAGTATTATTAACACAGAAGCAACCACTATCATTAATTTATTGCTAATCTTTCCAGTCCGTTTTTAAATACTTTTTTTGGGAGCCCATTGTGGGCTTGAATTCACAACCCTGAGATCAACACCTGAGCTGAAATCAAGAGTCGGACACTTAATCAGCTGAGCCACCCAGGCGCCCCTAAATACTTTTTCATATGCATCTAAAACATAATATTATTTTGAACTTTAAAAAAATCTATATAAATACCATGCCAAATCTTATCACTTGCTTTTCTTTATTCTTTTATCCTTTTGAGACCTCATTCTACTGATAAATTACATGTGTCCAGTTTACTATTATAATTAATATATAGTGGTAGTATTTATAATATGGCATATGTTCTCTGTTCTGTATTGATATTTAAATTTATAGTTTTTGCTAGGTAATGTGATTTCAAGGCAGCTATGAAGCAAATATTTTGACATATTTTTAGTAGACTATTTTAAGAAAATTTGACCATAATATTTAAGTATATTTTGAAACTAGTACATGAAATTAAGGACCTTTCTGTACTAAGAACAACTTGATGTTTATAAAGTTTTAATTTCTATGACTTGTTTGTCAGTTTCATGATTATTTAATTTGACCCAAATTGCTTATATCTTCATAAGCATTGCCTGCCAGGGCACAGTGTGTCGAATTGGTTGTTCAGAATACAAAATGTAGTGTTTTCCTTCAACAGCACTATGTTAGCAAGGAGGCAAAGAATAAAATCAGCTTAAACACAAGTAATGCTTAAACTTCCTGCCTCTTTTGCCTCTACAGGAAAGAAGAAAGAACACAAGAAAGTGAAGTCCACTAGGGATTTTGTTCCTTTTTCTGAACTTCCAACTACTCCCTCTGGTGGATTTTTTCAGGGTATTTCTTTTCCTGAAATCTCCACCCGTCCTCCTTTGGGCAGGACTGAACTACAGGCAGCTAAGAAAGTTCATACTTCTAAGGGAGACCCACCTAGGGAACCTCTAATTGCCACAACCTTGCCTGGCAGGGAACAGTTGCAGAAGTTAGCCTCTGGAGGGAATTTGTTTACTTCCTCCAAGTCTAGCCATGATAGATGTTTAGAGAAAAGTTCTTCGGCATCTTCTCAGCATGAACTCGCTGCCATGTTGGTCTCTGCTGCAGCTTCTCCTTCACTGATTAAAGAAACCACCACTACTTGCTATAAAGATATAGTAGAAAATATTTACCGTGGAGAGAAAAGTGGAATTCAACCATTGTGTACTGAGAGGTCCTGTGTTTCAGATCAGTCAGTTCTCTCCAGTGAAAGGAAAGCACTAGAAGAGTCTGAGAGATCACAAGTAATTTCTCCACCACTTGCTCAGGCGATCAGAGATTATGTCAATTCTTTGTTGGTCCAGGGTGGAGTAGGTAGTTTGCCTGGGACTTCAAACTCTACACCCCCACTGGATGTAGAAAACAGATGGAAGAGAATTGATCGATCTGATTATCAAGACACTGAATCCCTGTCTCCTCCACGAAAATTCCCTAGGCTCAGTGAAAAGTCAGTAGAGGAAAAGGATTCAGGTTCCTTTGTGACATTACAAAATACACCTGGATCTGAACTGACATCATCTTTTGCCAAAACTGTTGTCTCTCACTCACTCACTACCTTAGGCATAGAAATGTCTAAGCAATCACAACATGAGAAAACAGATGCCTCAGAACTATCTTTTCCCTTCCATGAATCTATTTTAAAAGTAATTGAAGAGGAGTGGCAGCAAATTGACAGGCAGCTGCCTTCACTGGCATGCAAGTATCCAATTTCCTCCAGAGAGGCAACACAGATATTATCAGTTCCAAAAGTAGATGATGAAATACTGGAGTTTATTTCTGAAGCCACTCCGCCAGTAGGTATTCAGGCAGCTTCCACGGAGTCCTGTGATAAACAGTTAGACTTAGTACTTTGTAGAACGTATGAAGCTGCAGCATCAGCATTGCAGATTGCAACCCATACTGCCTTTGTAGTTAAAGCTCTGCAGGCAGACATTAGTCAGGCTGCACAAATTCTTAGCTCAGACCCTAGTCATATGCACCAGGCACTTGGGATTCTGAGCAAAACATATGATGCAGCCTCATTTCTTTGTGAAGCTGCATTTGATGAAGTAAAGATGGCTGCCCATAGCATGGGATCTTCCACTTTAGGTCGCCGCTATCTCTGGCTGAAGGATTATAAAATTAATCCAGCTTCTAAGAATAAGCTGGTGGTTACTCCCTTTAAAGGTGGAACATTATTTGGAGGAGAAGTGTGCAAAGTAACTAAAAAGCGTGGAAATAAACGCTAATAAAGTTAAGAATAAAGACACCTGTTTGATCTTCGATATGGGGAGCTTAGCAGCTTCCCTAAGAATTTCAAGTGCTTTTATGCCAGAATTTTCTTTGAAGATCTTTTTAGTCTCCAGATTGGGCTATTTTCACAGTCAAGCTTCTACCCATCAAATTACAGTATAAAAGTAATTGACTACATAGAACTGCCTTTTTTTATTTTTTAAGTTGCACAGATAGAAAAGGCCTGATAGAAACAATTTAAAGATTTCTAGGTCACATTTTTGCCTCATACAGTTCACTCTCTCCTATTAAGATTTTACAATTCTCTGAAACTAAGAAAATGTTATTAACTAGAATATAAGTGGAGTCTTCACTGATTGAAATATTACTAAATATCTTCTCACTTTCTAGAACTTGTCTACATTTTTTTCTTTTATTCTCACTTTTGTTTTTTACTTCTGTATTCCTTCATAATATTCTAGATCAATGCAATTCAAAGTGCCAGTCTACAGACAGTTACTGATCCACAGACAGGATAAGTATGCACCAGAATTTGGATCTAGAGACACTTTTAGATCAATGACAGGGTTTATTTTTGTGGCAAAATTTTATTGATAAAACAGTGTGCCAATTTACATTCTGGTGCAAGTGTCTCATTTCTTCAAGGACTGGTAGCAAACAGTTCATGGACCACACCTTACAAAATCTGCTCTAAACCATATAATTCTGGAATAGTGCATTCTCACTATCACTGTAGTTTGTCAGATGTACTAGACACTGGAAAAGTGGGGCTTTTTTTTTTTAATACTTTCAAGTTATGCTTTGGTTTATGGATGATTAGGTTTAATCTAAATTCTAAAAGCAAATTTAAGTTACTAGTTTTTAAAAAATTCATAAATCATACTATATTCCTTTGTATAAAGCAGTATATTATTCTGTGTTTTCATTTCTATGATTGTAAGATGAGTCTATTTGTAGATTGTAAGATGAGTCTATTGTAGTAATACTCCTATTATGGAAAATAGTAGTATTAAGTATCAGCAAAATACAGTCCCTTTGGTCCTCCTGGACATTATTATATTCTTACTATACATGTTCATCTTTGCAGCTTCCTGGGAGTAATTTTATTTGTTATTTGTCTTCTGGAATGTACATGTATACATGTACCTACTAAGTGCTATGTGACTTTTTTAATGTATTACTGTAGAATGCTTCTGCAAATTCAATAAAGTTGTAATTTGAACAGTTTTGTGTGGTCTCCAGAAACATGTTTTATGTGTGTTTTATTCTTGGAGTTGCAACAAGTTAGGTATTTGTGCATAAACATCCCTTTTCCATTTCTTTATTGAAACTCGCTTAGATTCCAGTGGTATACTTGAAAATATTCTAAGTATCGCTGTGAAGTTTTTCTTCTGTTAAAGACTATGTTTTTATTAGCTGTTGGAATTTAAATTTGAGAGGAATTAATCTATAACCAGATACCTTATTTGTTTAGTCAATTTCTGCTCAATTACTACTGGGTTCCTTACTCTGTAATTTCTTATTCTTAGATTTTGAGTTAATAAAACATAAGGTTTATTTATAATGCTAAGGATTGTCTGAAGCATAAATATATCAATAGATTCATTAATAGACATTTCAGGAGGTGGGGGTGGAGTTGATACCTTAATCCTAAGTAAAATTGAGCTATTTGAACTAACATGGTAAAAATCACAGTTTGGGGAAAATTGCAAGTAGACTCTGGACTGACTAGTACTAGACTAGATAGTTAGCAAAACCTAACTGTCCGGACTACTTTTTAGCACCAGTGCATCAATTTCATGAAAAACTAAGCTTTTTAAGAATTGACTCCATTTCTATCTCTGGTAGGAAGGTAATCTAACTTGAATTTTTGGTAGTACGAGTTGTAGTAGTCACAACAGACATTCATTTTGTTATACTATGATAAATGTCCACAAAAATGTGGAAGTTAACTAAAACTTTTACAAGTCGTTAAAAATCTGGCTCTTCAGGGGCACCTGGCTGGCTCAGTCAGTAGAGCATGCGACTCTTGGGGTCATGAGTTCAAGCCCCATGTTGGGTATAGATTACTTAAAAAAAAAAAGCTAGCTCTTCAAATGGTGATAAAAGTCAAGGCTAAGAGAATGGAATATTGAAGACAATAAAAAGATATATTTGAGTTGTTTGGCATCATAGTGATACACTAATTAATATGTATGCACTAGCTTCTCTTCAAAGAAATGCTATTTTTATTATGGAGAGGAGGAAGACAAGTGACCTGTGAGTGTTATTTTCTGTGAACAGGATTCTTCCTTACCTCCTCAGTTGTACCAAGGTTTTTTTTTATAATCCTGTCAAAACAGAAGTGAGGACTTATAAACTGCACTAAAGTATCAACGTCACTGCACTTGTTACTAGAGGCTTGATACCATACAGGTGTTTTCAATCTTAAAATTCCGTATAGCTTTTTTTCTTCCATATTTCAAATTTTAATGACTAACCTTTGTTTATATAGTAGTAATGCACTGTATGGACAAAAGAATATTAACAATTTTAATGTCCTTTTCCCACATCCAAGTAGTTTTTTGTGAAAAGCCCCCATGGGCAATTTGAATTCACTTTATGTTTTAGGCTATTAGTTCCAGAAAAAGGAAAGAATAAATGGGAAGAAGCAGTGATCAGATTAAGGAGTGGGGGAGATAAAAATGGAATAAAATAAGAATGGGAAAGTAAAGTTTTTAAAAGACAGAAATTACAGTTGAACAGTCATGGTCTATTGAGGTAATAACCAATAGGCAAACTTGTTTTACATAAGAATGTGCCTAAAACCAAGGTTCCAGGGTAATGTTAAGATGACATTGTAGTTTATTCTATATTTCAGATAGTAATGTTTCTCCGATGTTATTTCCAGACTCTAAAATAGAGCTCAAGCTTGAGAAGAGAGAACCACTAAAGGGCAGAGCAAAGACTCCAGTAACACTCAAGCAAAGAAGAGTTGAACACAATCAGGTATCTTTAGTTTTATGATCACTGTGTTCAGGTATAAGTAATCCGACAACACTAATTTGCTTGTGTCCTAGCCTTTGGTTAAGTTCCAGCATACTCAATCAAGTGTTCATTCCATTGTTCATTAAATGGCATTAGGAATCTAAACTTCATGTTTTTTGTCAGTAGTGTAGCCTGTGCTTACTGCAAAAGCAAGTGTTTAATGTCTCATATGTGTTTGATTCTGTGCTAAGCATGGTTCAAAGACAGTCATACTGCCTTTTAAGGGAAATATTTTAAAAGGTTGAAATAAATGCCTAAGCATATTTTTTTTTTAAAGGAAGGAGAGGATTTTATATTTAATCTTTGTCTAGATTTCTAACTTCGCTTTTACTTTTGCTTGTCTTCCGTGGCTTTTCCCTCAACTCTGAAGCTAGTCTGTTCCTAAGACCACACTTTTATTTCCTTATCTGAGGTGAAAATTTATCTTTTTCATTGTGGGTGAGGCAGGATACAGTTTTTCAAAAGGAAAATGTAGGAAACTAAGGGAGAACTAATAAGCACAGGTATAAATGAACTAATTCACAGAGAACAAATTATTGACTAATCTAGCTTGGCTGACCTTTACAAGATAGCTACCCCTGGAGTCATTTTCCTTACCCTTATTTTGTCTAGCTGGAAAGATTTGTCTTTTTGGTTATTTATCTTTTCCATCTTCTCTTTGTCATTTTAACATCCTGAGAGGAAGTTCTTGATTTCTTAAGCCATGTCTGTCTTGGTTTGATGTACTTAATAAGTTGAATTTCAGAATTATTTGTTAGAAATAAACTTGATGATTATGGAGAATGTATAGAGCACTCAGTGAAAGATTTTGTTTGATACAGAACCAAATACTGGAATAAAGATATTGCCCTTTAATCTAGTATTACTAGGGAAGAGCTACAGGGTCATGCTGAAGAATAAGGAAATAATAGAGCAAGAGAAACTAGGAAAATCCTGCGAAGGACAATGAAATAGACAAGTATGGAGAATTTTAGTCCACAATATGAAAGCAGGATGGTATAGTGCCATCAAGAATACTGGACTGGTCAGATGATAGGCTAAAGACGGGATGAAGGATGCTACTAAAGATGTTATTAATTGAGTTGGGGAATCCAAACTGAGGGACAAAATAAATGGTAAATTTTGGAGATGACGATGGCCTTATACAAAATTTAAAACATCAAGAAAATCAGAGGGAAGAGTTTAGTGACCCTTAGTCACAAGAGCCTCACAAATTTAAACATTTTACTAGTTTTGTTTCATCTTCACCCATACCCTCCAGCTTTTTAAATTCCTTTTGGTTTTGTTATTTTGCTTTTTGCTGGGGAATATATTAAAGTGAATCTTTGACATCATTTCACGCATTAAAATGTCAGTATTTCAGTTATATCTGTAAAAGATAGGAGCTATTTCATATAAACATATATAACAACAGTGCTACTATCACACCTAATAAAATTAATAATTCTTTCATGTCTAATCTGTTCAAATTTCTCCAGTTTCAGAAATACCTCTTTTATGATTAAAGTACTCAAATCAGGATCTAAGCAAGCTATACATACTGTTTGGTATTTTTTTGTTTTTATCTCATAAGCCTGTAGCTATCTGCACTGTAAGTTTCCCCTCCATTAATTTGGTGAAGAAACCAGGTCAGTTCTCTCCAGAATTTCCCACATTCTGGATTTGGCAGATTGCTTCTTCAAGTGTCATTTAAATCTGTATTTTCTGTAGACTGGAGTTAGACCTGTGGTAGAACTATGTAGTAGACCTTTCTGTGATGATGGAAATGTTTTTTATATCTCCCGTCCATTGTGGTAGCCATTAGCCACATGTGGCTATTGAATACTTAGAATGTGGCTTGTGTGGTAGAGAAACTAAAATTTTAATGTTACTTAAATTTAAATAGCCACATGTGGCTAGTAGTTACCATATTGAACAGCATAGACCTAGAGGATTGGTTAGATTCAGGTTCAGTTTCTTTGACACGAATACTTCATAAACGGTGTCCTGGCTTTCATATTGCATCATTTCAGGAGGCAAATGATGCTAAATTAGTAATAGGTTCAGATATTGAAAGCATGATCCATCCGTTTTAAAGTTCCGCATCACCCTTTCATTTAATGGTGATGTGAATGACCGCCATTTATGATTATTGCTTAGATCCGCTATTTTGTTTGAGGTCGTAAGGTAGTGATTTTTCTCATTCTCTCATTCCGTTACAACTGGAATTCTTTTATAAAGAACTTTTCCCTCATGACCTGCACAGTTACCTTGAAATAAAATTCACACAGGAGAGCCCGCTTTCAAGTTAAAGCCTAGTGACTTCGAAAGGTGGTCAATAAAATCTTTTTTAACTAATATGGTTTTTATATATTTCATTTATGATCAGTTACACTCATCATTCTTCTTCCATTTTCAAATTGTGCCATCTTTAGCCATTGGGTTCCTGTGTCATTCTGTGTTGGTTCCTGTGTCGTTTTATTGACCTGTTTGTCTTTGATAGTTTCTTGTTTTCTGCCACAGTAAGATGTCCCAGGCTCGTGTATATTGCCTGCCTTTTACCACATCAGCCATTTTCCCAGAACCCTAATCCTTTGCATTGAAAATATTATTTGGAGGCTACCTACAGTCAGGGTGCTGGGTTATGCATTTCTGCTAGGTTGTCATTGCTTCTAGGCATTTTTACTAAGTAGAGCTAGGAGTACTTATTTTTTAGAAAGGGAAAATCATGAGTTCATCAAATTTATGAATGCAAGCTACCTAACTTCTGGGTGTCCTACCTTTATCTCTTTTATGCTGAATATCTTGGTTCTTAATGTGACTTATATAGTTACCACTATATAGATGTTTCTAAATAATACAGTACTCCTAATCGTAAGGTTGCTACATGGCAGTTTGGGGGTTTTTTACAGTTTTTCTTGTCTTTTGAGCATAAAATCAAAATTCTGTGCTTAAAATCACTTCAATGAACTTTTTTCCTTTCATAACTTTTTTAATTATTGAGAATATGTATATAGTTTTATTTAGGCAAAATAAGATGGAGTCAGAAATCTGTTTTTTATCTTTGTTCCTTCCATTTATAGGTAACTGTTTGTATTAAGTTTGGGTTAATATTTTCTTTTTGAAAACAGTAAGTAAATACATAGATTTATACACTTATTTTTGCTCCCCTCCTTACATAAAAGGCAGTGAACTTTGCACATTTCTCCCTTTCTGGTAATCTAAACACGGAGGTCACTCCATATCAGAATACAGTATAGCCATCTTCCTCATTGCTCTGTACCACCTCATGTCATTGCATTTTATGGATGTACTGTGTTTTATTCAGCTACTTTCCTCTTGGTGGATAGTTAGATTATTTTCAGTTATACTGTTTAGATAATGCAAAGATGAATTGATGAACAGCCCTTTACATGTATCATTTCATATTTTAGCCAATTTATCTTGGGGGAAATCCAGAACTGAAATTACTGGGTAATTTTGCTAGATGTTATCCAATCCCCTTCATTAGAGTTGAAGCATTTTGCATTACCACCAGCAATGTATGAGAGTACCTTTCTCTAATGGAGGAATAGGACACTTTTTGGGGGAAAAAAAATTAATATGAGTTAACCAGATTACTAAATTGGTAGTTCTTCAGAGTAAAGTGGCTTTTAATTATACTGTTTCTTTTTATAACTTAGTTTTGTGTAAACTTTTTGTTTAGAACTTGTATTTTTACTGACAGCTCTATAGCCTTCTTTAATAGGGCAGCTCCTGCATTCTCTTATGCCTCAACTGCCTGCTGTCTTTTTTTGCCTGATAGCTTATTGAAAGGCAATGCGAGAAGGTTGTTTCTTCTGTTGGCTTCCTAATAAGTTAAGGAGTTGCTGCAGAACATCTTGCTGAAAATAGATGGCGCTGTGATTAGCATTTTGGACACAGTAGATAGCAATCACATTAATTACTAATTTTACATAGCAATGAATTTCTTTCTTTTCAGTCAATAATTTTCACTTGTTTATAGTGGACTATGGTAGAAAAAAAATCTTCAAAATATCTTTTCTGATGTGTGAAGAGTTGTCAGTTTTCTGTGAAGATGATTATTTCTGAATTAGATAATAATAGTGAAAGAACTAATAAAACTAGTTGACAGTTCTTAATCAGAGAATTCAATAAACGTGGACAAAAGGAAGTATAAATGATTTATAGTGAAAAGTTTCTTTCCTGCCCCTTCCCAGCTATTCCCACAGGCACCCAGTGTGTTTTTTTGTGTTTCCTTCCACAGAAGAAAATAAAAGATTCTTTAAATGGAACTTGACTTTAATGTCGAACATGACTAACAGAAATGTAAACAATATTTTTTTATTAACCATAATAGTTTCAGTAGACGTTGGTAAATTTTTGATGATTATTTCAGTTCAAAATACAACAAATGGAAAATCCTGGAATTTGGTAGATAACCAGTTTTAAGGAAGAGCAATATTTCCCCTACCCCCACCTTCATGGACAGAGATAAAATATCTGGTCTTTATATTATATCAGTTTTATTCGCCCTTTCAAGAAATATAGGGGTGTCTGGGTGGCTCAGCCGGTTAAGTGTCTGCCTTCAACTCAGGTCCTGATCCCAGGGTCCTGGGATCACGCCCCTCATTGGGCTCTGTGCTCAGTGGGGAGCCTGATTCCCCCTGTCCCTCTGCTGCTCCCCCTGCTTGTGCTCTCTCTTGCTCGTGTTCTCTCTCTCAAATAAATAACATCTTTAAAAAAAAAGAAAGAAAAGGAGGAAGGAAGGAAGGAAGGAAGAAAAGAAAGAAATGTAGTTTTTAGGAATGCCTGGGTGGCTCGGTTGGGCCTGTGTCTTCAGCTCAAGTCATGATCCCAGGGTCTTCCTCAGCAGGGAGTCTGCTTCTCCCTCTCCTTCTGCCCCCCCCCCTTGCGCACTCTCTCTCTCTCTCAAATAAATAAGTAAAATCTTTTTAAAAAAAGAAATGTAGTTTTTAATTCTTTGAAATGTTTTAAAATACTTAGTATACACTAAAAATACCAGATAGACTGTCAAACCAGAATATTTTTAAAATACTGCTTCTAGGGGCGCCTGGGTGGCACAGCGGTTAAGCGTCTGCCTTCGGCTCAGGGCGTGATCCCAGCGATCTGGGATCGAGCCCCACATCAGGCTCTTCTGCTATGAGCCTGCTTCTTCCTCTCCCACTCGCCCTGCTTGTGTTCACTCTCTCGCTGGCTGTCTCTATCTCTGTCGAATAAATAAATAAAATCTTTAAAAAAAAAATACTGCTTCTAATTAATTTTACTGGCACTGAGCAATTAACAATGAAAGAGGAAGCAGAATTGAAAGTAGTTTTAAGAAAATACTTGACTTTGAGATGCATCACAATTCAGTTACAATATCTTAAACCAGGTGTTCTCAACCCTGGCTGCACTTCAGAATCCCCTCAGGAATTGTAAAAATTAACTATGCCCAAGGCCCTTCTAGAAGAGATTCTGACTTAATTGGACTAAGGTAGGGTTGCAGGCATTTGATATTTCTCAGAAGCTCCCCAGTTGCTGTTGTGCTGCCAGGATTGAGAACCTCAGATTAAAACTATTGCTCCTTTCTAGTCAAATAATCAGGAATTTAATTATTAATGAACATTTGTCATATTTGTATGTAACTTAACAGATTTGTCTTTTGACTAACCTTAAATTTGCATTCAGCAAATATTTCTTAATAGATAGCAGGAAAAGGAACCCAGAGTTTCCAATTGTGAGTTGAAGAGAAACTCTTATAGTGTTAATCCCAGATATAGGTAAATACAAAATTAGACATGAAACCATGTTTGTACCTTGTGGGGTTCTGGTAGTAATGTTTCCTGTGAAATAAGCATTCTTATTGGATAAGCACTCTTGTCCCAGGGTAAGAGTAAAATAAATATGTATTAAAATTAATAGGCACTCACTTGAATACAAAAAGATCAGTTATTTAGATAAAATATTAGCTTGAAAGCAGAAGTGACAATATACGCACACTCTAGTATAATACTAATCATTGGCGGATATTCTCTGGTTAATTTTTCTGGTAATAACTTGCTACTTGGAATGGAGAATCTCAGGCCTTACCCCAGAGCTGCTGAATCAGAATCTGTATTTTAACAAAAGCTCCAGGTGATTGATAATGCATATTACAGTTTGAGAAGTACTAGTCTAGTGGTTTTCAAACTATTATGTAAGAGCTACTAAATTATTTTTTTTTTAAAGATTTTATTTATTTATTTGACAGAGATAGCCAGCGAGAGAGGGAACACAAGCAGGGGGAGTGGGAGAGGAAGAAGCAGGCTCATAGCGGAGGAGCCTGATGTGGGGCTCGATCCCACAACGCTGGGATCACGCCCTGAGCCGAAGGCAGACGCTTAACCGCTGTGCCACCCAGGCGCCCCCTACTAAATTATTTTTTAAATGAGGAAAAATCAGTTGCCTTTTCAGGGAGACAGGAATCTGGGACTGGAAGATACCAGTGACCCATCACTTATTGCTATCCTTCTGTAGTGAGGAGTGGGTAAGCACTTGGCTTTGGCATTGACGTTATAGGCTCACCTGTTTGTGAGAGAGGTGACCACCAGGTTTTTGTTGCTCAATGTTTATTTCTAAGAAAAGGTCGACACCTGGGAACTTTTAAGTTCAGATAGCTGTGTGTAGATTATAATTTAAACTGAACCTATTTAAATAATCCTAACTACTTGAAAAGGATAACATTTAATTTGTGCTAACAATCATAAAATTTTGTTTTTAAAGGAAACTGACTTGTTATAATAAATGACTTTCTTATAAGTCATGATCAGCCTGCTTTTTGTTTAGACAGCCAAAGAGATGCAGTTGTGATACGAGAGCCAATAGCAAACAGCAAGTCACAGAAGGAGCTGGTGATAAATTATGTGCTTTTTTCTTCCTGCTTTTATTACAATTTGTGAGCTCCTGTATATTTTACCATAGTTTAAGTGTTTTCCGATGCCTGCATACTGGTTCAGTCAGTACATTTAGAAATACTTTGAAGGCATGGCATTGTTTGCAAATGCTGGCATTTGGAGATTTTTCATGACTTCTCGGTGTGCTAGCTAATGGCCATTATTAAGGTGTTTGATGTTAGAATATGACTTTTTTAATGTGTCGATGCTTGAATAGAGCTATTCTCAAGCTGGAATAACTGAGCCTGAATGGACCAGTGGATCTTCAAAAGGCGGACCTCTGCAGGCATTAACTAGGGAATCCACAAGAGGGTCGAGAAGAACTCCAAGGAAAAGGGTGATGCAAGGCTTATTGCTTAGAATTGGGTTTTCAGATTGGTAGGGTTTTAGTGATTATTTTATATTTATTGTTTTTGTTTTGTTTTCAAACTAACAGGTGGAAACTTCAGAACATTTTCGTATAGATGGTGCAATAATTTCAGAGAGTACTCCCATAGCTGAAACTATAATGGCTTCAAGCAACGAAACCTTAGTAAATATGTTTCATAAACTATACAAGTGGTATTCTTTGTAAATTACCCTTTAGAATTGGGGAGGTGGTAAATTTTGGCAGATCTCAAACTTACGTTTTAAACATTATATTTTAAACTCATTTTCCCCATATAATTCTGAATTTTAGAATTTTTCAATATAACCAATTTATGTATATAAATTTGTACAAGAATCCTACTTGTCAGTATTCTAAGGAAACTTTTTTGCAAAAATATTTAAAGAGTTGCTAAGACTTCACATGAGAAGCACTGAATATGTTCATTTCCAGGTTCTTTTGCCTATATTTTTATTAAGGGAAAGTTTTCAAATATTATAGAAATAGAGTATCTTTTTTTCTTTTTACATGTCTTTGTTATGTTTGGATAATTCTGAGTCTGAATAATTTGAATCTTGGCAGGTTGTCAATAGGGTGACTGGAAATTTCAAGCATGCAGCTCCTATTCTGCCAATCACTGAATTCTCAGACATACCCAGAAGAACACCAAAGAAACCATTGACAAGAGCTGAAGTAAATGCATAAAATTTAGATCGATGCTATCATTGATCTTTTAAAGAGGAAATTTTTTATATTTGTTTTTTGCAGTGGGAGGGAGCAGAGCTTTCTTAACTGGGTGGGGTGTGGGGGTGTGTGTGTGTGTGTATGTGTATTATTTTAAAGACATACTTTTTTATTAGTGACAGTTGAAAGTAACTAATGTAGTATGTGATATGCTAATACTATCTGCTTGCTACTGTGTGCCTCTTAAGTTCCACTTTTCAAGGGAGTATTCATTTGTGTGCTGCTTCTAATATGTTCTCTTTGTTATTGATGTGGGTTGAAAGTGTTACTGGGCTGTTGGGGAGGCTATACTGTCTTTGACCAAAAGGTCAAATAATGGGACTTTAATGTGACTTTGTATGATGGTTGACTTGATTACCTCCTGTATAATTAAGCTTTAAAGTACTAACTGCATGATGCATTATAATTTTAACGAATTTTTATCAAAGGTTGTTTTGATCTGGGCATAATGGTAAACAGCAAAACAATCAGAGTTGTTTAAAAAAATCATTTATGGTTTTTTAAGTTAGGAAGATTGAATTAACTCTGTAGTTAAAAGATATACTAAAATTTGTTAAAGATCCATGTTAATTTGATATCTTCCATATTTCATCATTTTATTTACAAAATTCTTAACAGAAGAAACAGTGTATTCTTGATATTAATGAAAAGCATGGGAAAATCCAGTGGGGGATCTTAATGCTGCCATATTAGCTGTACTGAATTTTAGTTTTGGGAGGGGTTTCTTAAACTTGCTTGAATGTGTGGCAATCCCCTTGCCCCCATTACCACATTAACGTATCTCCACATTGAGGAAATTGGAAGAGAGCTTTGGAAGTGTATGGATACTTTTTGGTAATGATGAATTTAGAAAGGGCAGTGGTAAAAGTTGGGGCAGATTCTTTTTAAAATTATGTTTTAATTGCACATTTATACTAAATGTTAACTTGTGGTTGTTTGTTTCTTATTAGGTGGGAGAAAAAACAGAGGAAAGAAGAATAGAAAGGGATATTCTTAAGGAAATGTTTCCCTTTGAAGCATCTACACCAACAGGAATTAGGTATTCAGATACATTAAAATGAGAATTAGTGTATTCTACTAGGGCTTTTTATTTATTTACTTATTTATTCCCACTTTTATTAAGGTGTAATTGACACATGAAAATTGTATCTATTTAGGATGTACAACATGATTATTTAATAGGCATATACAGGAATTTTAATTTTTTATTTTTAATTGAAGTGTACTTAGCATATAATAAGAATTTTAATGTGTTCTCAGAATTAAACTGTTCTTTTGAGAGTAGTTTAATTCTTCTAAGTCACTAGTTCATATTCTTGAAAGTTGAGTCAGATTCAGAGTTAACTTTGGTAAGTTGAAATGTTATAAATAAATAATTTGCCTACTATCTAATTCTTATTTTTCTCTAAACAAAAACATAATGAGAAGGAAATACTTGTTTTTCCTGAAGGGCTCCCTTTTCTAATTGAAAAGACTGTTTAGGTAACAGCTGAATTGTTTCCTGACTGAAAGAGTCACCACCAAACTTCCTTATTTTTTCCTCCTGTCTCCTAAATATACTGGCCCTGAAAAGAAGGCAAGTTTAGCGAATATTTATCAATGTTCTGAATATTATTTTCTAAAAGAATGAGCATCCAACATTTTAAATGACAAATGTGTAGAGATTTTAAATAGGCTGACTGACCTTACTATTTACAGGTGACAATTTTCTACCATTATCTCAAGGAATGTGTTTGAAATTAGGAGTGGTAATGACATGTTATATTTTATATTATATATTGAAATCGTAACTTTTATCTAAAAATTTTTTTCCCTGTTTTCACTCCCAACAGTGCTAGTTGCCGCAGACCAATCAAAGGGGCTGCAGGCCGGCCATTAGAACTCAGTGATTTCAGGATGGAGGAATCTTTTTCATCTAAATATATTCCTAAGTATGTTCCCTTGGCAGATGTCAAGTCAGAAAAGACGAAAAAGGGACGCTCTATTCCCATGTGGATAAAAATTTTGCTGTTTGTTATTGTGGCCATTTTTTTGTTTTTGGTCTATCAAGCTATGGAAACCAACCAAGGAAATCCGTTCATTAATTTTCTTGCTAATGACTCTGAAAAATCCATCTGAATGAAATCTCTTTGGCACACTCAGTTTGGTCTCCTATTTTTTCTAATGCATAAAAAAACATTTGTGTACACTTGTTGACTCAAGAACTAAAAATAATGTGATTTCACCTCAGTAAATGTAGTATTCCATTGAAAAGCAAACAGGATATATAAATGGACTTCATGTAAATGTTTTGGGCTTTGGACTAATAGGAGATCACTTCGTGCCATATGAATAATCTTTTTTAGCTCTGGAACTTTTTTGTAGGCTTTATTTTTTTAATGTGGACATCTTATTTCACTTTTGAGAAAAATGTATATTGTTTTTGTGTATTTGGAAAACAAGGGCAAAACATGATAGTATAATGTGAAGCTACATGTTTAAATACTTTGAATTCTTACAGAAAAGATTTTAAGAAGTATTCTCTGCTGTATAAAAACTTTAGAGATATGTGAAACATGAAATTTGGTAAGGAAAAAAGTAACTTGGGTTGTACTTTTTGTAACTGCCACTGGTGGTTTGATGTGTTTATGGGGGAACATACAGCAATAATCTCTTCTGTAACTTTTATTACTAGTAATATTATTGTAGTCCTATTGTACTGACTTTTTAAAAGATTTCTAGTATCATGAATGTCCTACTTCAGTAAGACCCATTTAAATGCTGTTGATATTTTAGCAGGAATCTTTAGTGCGACATATACATGTTTTAGAAAATCGTTAGCTGGCTGTACATGTTTTTAGAAACTGTTTAGCTAGCTATAAGGCTGTAATCGGAAACGTGTACTTTTTATTTACAACAAAACATTTATTCTGTCAATCCAATTTGCTACCAAAATATTTTTTAGATGAGTATGTGTCTGCTTTAGAAGTTAGAAACTTTAAACACTGGTCTGAGGTTCCATTTGGATTCATTTTTTCATTGTCTTCTGTTACCAAAATTTGCCAGGTTTTTTTTTGTTTTTTGTTTTTTTTGGCCCTATATTTTCCAACAGAATTTGATTTAAAAGTACAAAAAGTGTTTACTTTAAAATTACATAAACTTTTCTTAGATACCAAGTAGTGATTACATAAATTTATAAACTCTGAATATGAAGTGGGCATTATGATTTTTGTATACTCTTGAAATGGTTAACTTATCTTTGTGGTTGATTTATTTTATTTTTTAGCTAAAACTTACCTCATGTATAACTTGGTTAAGTAAAGTAGTAGGTAATTGAAATTTTAGTAGAATCAAGTAAAACAAAAATTTAAACTTATACATTTGAATTTCAGCTTTACAGTCATTGACCATAAAGCACACTAAAAATATGTTATTTTAAATATCATCTGAAATAAAAAGATACTTTTTAAAAAGCAAAAACTTAATATGTATATTTAGACCAACATGCAGTTTTGATTTCATTAGCTATCTTCTGATGTTTAGCTTTGAAATACTTTGTAGACATTTTTCACTTACTTTGCAATTGATCAGAAACTTTTGTAGGTCTCGTCCCATGGGGGAGTGGGAAACTTACTCCTAGATCAGAAATGCTTGCCCGAGTAAAAGTGTTTCTTTGAGATGAGCCACAGAGGGGGCACGTTTTACTCTTTTCTGCAGTACGGTAATAGCAGTCTACTTTTTCATTGTTTCTAAACTTTGCTTCCCATATAGTTTTCAGTCTTGTCTTTTTTATTAGAAATTGTAAGAAGCTACATTTAATGTTTAAAAATATGGGAAGATAAATTGAACTTATATGTATGTAAGATCAATTTTCTAATAGAAAGGTATGGTCCAAAATTGTAAAAAAAGGACCAGTTAAAACATGTAGTCTTTTTTTTTTCTTTTAATGTGTACTTGGTCTTTTGTCTGTGTCTGTTTTATTCCACTAGAATAAATGTGTCCTTGATGTAAATGCAAAGCATTTCTTCCTGATTAAATTGTAGATGTAGACTTTACAATATAATTCAATAATAAAAATGTAATTAACCTCTAGTTTTGTCATTGTAATAAATACTTTTAAGATAGCACAAATTATAAGACACCTGATAACATTTCTTAGGTGATTTGTATGGATTGTTGAGTTTTAGTTCTCATTTCAGTCTACTCCTTAATGTTTTGCTTCTAATCATTTCATAATCAGCTCCTCATTTGTTCATGGATAAGCAGTGTATAGCCGTTATACTCATAATGATAGAGGGAAGCTTTCAAAGGCACTTCTCCCATTCTACAATACAGTAATATAGTACAATATACTATACTTTTTTCAGTCTCCCTTTCCTTTTTTCCCCAGTTTTACTGTCTTAGTACTTATCTCTGACACTCACTGTTAGTCTTGCTTTGAGATTAAGCAAAGATGTTGCCAAGGTGTATTATCATGGAACGGTGTGCATAAGATGAATGTGCTTTCTCATTCATGTGTTCCCCAAAGGTGAGTTTATTTAAATTAGTGATTCTTAAAGTAGTATGTATCCTTAATTAATTAGAAGCACATAGCAGCAAAGGCTTACCATGCTTACTGCATGCTTACCATGTGCTAGATGCTGCTCTGTGCCCTTGACATGTATTGACTTACTTAATCCTTGCGAAAATCCTATGAAGTAGGTATTTTCTTACTATCTTATTACAAATAAGGAAATTAATGCTCAGAGGGTTTAAGAAACTTGTTGAAGTTTGCACAGCTGGGAAATGATGGGTCTGGGTATATATGTGTAATACAGCAGAAGGGACATGAAAGACCAGCGTCCCACATGTACACTCTATACCCGTTCTCTTGTTCAGCCTTGCTTCGTCCACAGTGTTGGTGCCTCCGGGTTCCATGTTTCATTAGGGGTTCTTTAAGATCCGCTTCTAGTTTTAATCTTTCTCTGTAGCCATTTAAGGTTTTTTTTTTTTTTTTAATAAACTTGACATAATACATTGTATAAATTTAATGTGTATGTGTTACTTTGATACATTCATTTATTGTAATATGATTGCTGTTGTAGCGATGTATCACATAATTATGGTGTAATATTGTTTATACTAAAGACCAAGTATTCTTTATAAATAATAGGATCTCTGTTCAAAATCCAAATTTTGCTGAAAGTTATATTTAGTTTGGCAGCATAATCATAGTACATTAAAATACATTGATCAGTATCACCCTGTCCTATCTTGAATTATGTACCAACTTTTAAATGCATAAATATTATCACTTTTTCTCCTTAAATTTAAAAATTTAAAACAGTGATTTCAGGGGCGCCTGGCTGGTTCACCTGGTGGAGCATGCGACTCTTGATACTGGGGTTGTGAACTACAGACCCATGTTGGGTGTAGAGATTACAATAAATAAATACATACATACATACATACATACAAACTTTAAAAATAATAAATGAAACAAAGATTTCAAAATAATTCTTAAAAAAAACCAAAATAATCCTTGTGATTATATTAATTTCCTCAAATATGTTATTTTCTGATTTTTATTTGCACACCGTATTTTTCCTCTTTAATAAAGTTTCGTTTTCTTTTTTTTAATTACAGTATAGTTAACATACAGTGTTATATTAGTTTCAGTTGTACAATGTAGTGATTCAACAATTCTATACATTATTCAGTGTTCATTAAGATAAGTGTACTCTTTTGTTTCACCTGTTTCACCCATCCCTCACCCACCTCCCCTCTGGGAACCATCTGTTCTCCATAGGTAAGAGTCTAATTTTTGGTTTGTCTTTGTTCACTTGTTTTTTTTCTTAAATTCCACATATAAATGAAATCATATGGTATTTGTCTTTTTTTTTTTTTTAAATAGGCTCCACACCTAGCGTGGAGCCCTGTGCTGTTCTCAAACTCAAAACCGTGAGATGAAGACCTAAGCCAAGATCAAGAGTTGGACTTCTAACTCACTGAGCCACCCAGGCAGCTACATGTGGTATTTGTCTTTGATTGACTTATTTCACTTAGCATTATACTCTAGATCCATCCATATTGTCACAAATGGCAAGATTTCATTCTTTCCTATAACTGAGTAATATTCCCCTGTGTATATGTATACACCACATCTTTATCCATTCATCTATCCACAGACACTTGGATTGTTTCCATAATTTGGCTAGTGTAAGGAATGCTTCAATAAACATGGGGTGCATATATCCTTTCAAATTAGTGTTTTCATATTCTTTGGGTAAATGCCCAGTAGTGGAATTACTGGATCGCAGTGTAGTTCTATTTTAAAATTTTGGAAGAATTTCCATACTTTTCTCCACAGTGGCTGTACCAGTTGCATTCCCACCAGCAGTGCATGAGGGTTCCTTTTCCTCCACATCCTTGCCAATACTTACTTGAATTTTTTATTTTAACCATTCTGACAGGTGTGAGGTGATATCTCATTGTGGTTTTGATTTGCATTTGCATTTTGATTGATTAATTGCCTCTTTTTAAACATTTTCATGCATCTATTGGCTATCTAGGTCTCCTTTGGAGAGACGTCTATTCATGTCTTCGGCCCTTTTTTTTTTTTTTTAAAGATTTTATTTATTTATTCGACAGAGATAGAGACAGCCAGCGAGAGAGGGAACACAAGCAGGGGGAGTGGGAGAGGAAGAAGTAGGCTCCCAGGGAGGAGCCTGATGTGGGGCTCGATCCCACAACGCCGGGATCACGCCCTGAGCTGAAGGCAGACACTTAACCGCTGTGCCACCCAGGTGCCCCTCGGCCCATTTTTAATTGGATTTTTTTAAATTTAATTTTTGCTATTTAGTTGCATAAGTTCTTTATTTTGGATACTAACACTTTATTGGATATGTCATTTGCAAATATCTTCTTCCATTCGGTAGGTTGTCTTTTAGTTTTGTTGATTGTTTCCTTTGCTATGCAGAAGCCTTTTTTTTTTTTTTTTTGTACTCCCAATAGTTTATTTTTGCTTTTGTTTCCCCTGCCTCAAGAGACATTCTAGAAAAAATGTTGCTACGGCTGATGTCAGATAATAATAATAATCCTCTTCTAGGATTTTTATGGTTTCAGGTTTCACATTTAGGTCCTTAATCCATTTTGAGTTTATTTTGTATACAGTGTAAGAAAGTGGTCCAGTTTTATTCTTTTCTATGTAGCTGTCCAGTTTCCCAGCACCATTTGTTGAAGAGACTGTCTTTTTCCCATTGCATATTCTTACCTTTTTTGTTAAGGATTTTCTGTTTCTTAATCTGTTTTCCATCTTCATACTGTTTTTTGAAATACATTGTCTTTGACATCTCACATCTCTCCCATTCTGTCATTGTGGTAAACATATTCCCTTTTCAGTAATAGAGTCTCAACAGGAAGAGGCCATGTGGTCAGGCTGTCACCTTGAATTAGCAGTCACTGACTGCTTTTCAGAATTGATCTTCCATCCTCCCACCAAAGATTTGGGAAGGAAGTGGAGGAGACCCCGAGTCTTAAGTACAGGGTGACTCCAACGGATTGATTCCATTGTGTTCTGGTATAGAATCATTAGTGTAGCTGACGTTTGATGGCATTTATGCTATATTCATGATGTTTTGAAATTGTAAAATTTTTCCACCCACTTGAACAAATATTTATTTGATGGTGTCTGTGGCCAGGAATAATTTTTGGCAGTGCAGGATGCAGTTTTAGAAATATCTTTGAACTTGTTTTGGGCATTCTTAGGAGAAGTAGTTTTAAAAAAAATTGTTCCGGGGCACCTGGGTGGCTCAGTTGTTAAGCGTCTGCCTTCGGCTCAGGGTGTGATTCTGGAGTCCTGGGATCGAGCCCCACATCAGGCTCCTCCGCTGGGAGCCTGCTTCTTCCTCTCCCACTGCCCCTGCCTGTGTTCCCTCTCTCGCTGGCTGTCTCTCTCTCTCTCTCTGTCAAATAAATAAATAAAATCTTAAAAAAAAAAAAAGTTTCATTAACTAATAGCAGTATAGGTTTTTCAGCAGTTTAAATATTGTTGCCAATTTTCTTTACCTTATTGAGACAAATTAATAATGTTTAACCCTCTAAGTCAAAGAACCAAAAATTTGTCAGAGCTTGTTGGGAATAAATTATGAAAATACAATTCTAATCAAACACTAATATCCTAGACCACTATGGACTTTATAGTCGAGAATTTAACATATTGATCTTGTGATTGTGCATAATTTGAAATCATGAGGCAGTGTAAAGTATACCTGTTTTATTTGTCCTAGTAACAGAAATGATAGTTTATTACAGCTATGGTTTAATTAGAAGAAATAAGTTATCTGTTGGTATGTAATCAAGACTTAGCAACTTAATCATTGCCATTTCTATGGGTCAGAAATCAGGGAGTGACTTGGCTGTGTGTGTGGTTGTGACTCTAGGTCTCTTGACTGTAGATAAACTGTCAGCCAGGGCTGCAGTATCGTCTAAAAGCTTGACTAGGACAAAATCTTATTCAAGCTCCCAGTATAGTTGGTAGGCCTTTGGGGTTCCTTACTGAGTTCCTGCAGCTATTGGGGAGAGACATCATAGGTTACCTGAGTCCCCTCATGACGTGGCAGCTGGCTTCTCCCAGAGCAATCCAAGAGAGAAAGTTCACCCATGGTTGAAGACACAGCATTTACATAACCTAATCTTGGAAATGACACACCATCACTTTGCTTTATGTATTGGTCTTACAGATACTGGTAACTATTAAAATGGAGAAGGTTCTATAAAAGATTGGGTACCCGGAGGAAGGGATGATTGGTGTTCGTCTTGTGTAGTCTGGCTACTACAACTGTCTTAAACTGATGAGTTACATGAATATTTAATTTGACCATGCTGTACTACTTGGAAACAATGTTGAATATTGCTTTGGAATTCATGTGAACGTTTCTTTATTTGCTTTCATCTGTTCATCATTCCAAAAATTCATTATAAAATTAAATGTAATTGAACAGCAATGAGACTGGGGAGATAAGTAGATTTATCCTTCAGAGATAAGTTCAACAGACTGATTAATAAGATGGTCAGAGAGGGAAAACTAAAAAATTACGTAAAAGTCTTTTACTTCGTTGGCCTAGTGGAAGGTGGTGCCAGTCACTGAAAGAATTCTAAAGGAAGACTAAGTATGGGAGAAAGAAGATAGACTTTGGGTTTGAATACATTGAATTTGATATCCCTATGAGGAATTCTAGCACCTAACACAATACTTAGCACATAGTAAGCACTCAGATACTATGTAAATGGAGATCATCTGTTGGCAGTTAGGATCTGAAGCTTAGGAGAGAAACTGGGAATAGTTGGGAGTCCATAAGAAATCTATAAATTCCAAGTGACGGGAATATATAATACCATCCACAGATTTGGAAATGGGAAAGAGCTAAGGGTGAATGTCCATATTTAAGGAATGGATGATGTAGAGACCAGGGGAATGCAGTGTCACTGAAGAGAGCATTTTAAGAAGAGTGGTCCCTAGTTCTGCTGTGTAAATGTGGACAGAGAAATGACGTCTACTAAATTTACCATCAGATGACTTTGGTGAGAATTTCAGTGTTATGGCAGGGACAGAAGTATAGACAGCTCTAAGAATAGGGCAGTGGTTTGAAGAGTTGGCAGTATGTTAAGGAAGGATTTTGGTTTGTGCCTAAAATGAGACTATATAGCCCCACAGCATTCAAGAGACAGTATTACCAATTCCCCAGACTCCTCTCCTTTCTAGTGTCTACCCCTCCACAACTCCCCACCTGCAGTAACCACTGCACTAACAGCACATAGGTTTTTTTCTTTTGTTGCTTTGTAAATAAAGTCATACATTTTATATACTCCTTTGAGTGGCTTTCACTTGTAGTGGTAGATTTTTTATTGTCATTGCTATGTTGTATTTTTAGTATAGTATATTTTATTTTTATGTTTAACTTTTTTTATATAGTAGATTTATATATTTGAGAGCGAGAGCAGGTACAGGGGGAGGGGTAGAGGGAGAGGAAGAAGCAGACTCCCCGCTGAAGAGGGAACCCAATGCAGGACTCGATCCCAGGACTCTGGGATCAGGACTCGAGC
Organism: Ursus arctos; assembly: GCF_023065955.2. Taxonomy (NCBI): domain Eukaryota; kingdom Metazoa; phylum Chordata; class Mammalia; order Carnivora; family Ursidae; genus Ursus; species Ursus arctos. The sequence continues at coordinate 15,948,126 of NW_026622886.1, read as the reverse complement.
CAAAGGCAGACACTTTACTGACTGAGCCATCTGGGTGTCCCTATTTCCTTTTAACTTTTAATGGGCATTTGGGTTGTTCCAAGGTTTTGGCTATTAACAAAAAACACTACGAACATCTTTTTGTGTCTTTTGGTGGGTATGTATGTATTTCTGTCTGTTGGGTTATAGGGTCTGCTTATGTACTGGTGACAACTTTTGTATTAATTCATAATTCTTAAATGTTCTGGATACTAGCCCTTTGTCAGTCTGCCAGATTCTAACCAGGAGGCAGAGATGACACCAGTTATTTGAACAGAAATAATTTAAAGAATTATTAATCGGGTGCTTGGCTGGCTCATTCGGTAGAGCATGACCCTTGCTCTTGGGGTCGTGACTTTGAGCCCCACGTTGGGGAGAGAGATTACTTTAAAAAAAATTATTAACCAGTCAAAGTTATTAACTAGGGAACTGAAAGAGTAACATAATTTTGAGTAACATAATTATGCGGTAATATGTATATAGCAATTGAAGCAGAAATATATGAGTCACTTCATAATTTGTTCATGCAGTTCCGTCCATGATTTTTTAAAAATAAATATAGGGAATATAGTCAGTGATATTGTAATAGTGTTGTATGATAACAGATGGTAGCTACACTTGAGTTAGCATAGCATATGTACAGACTTGGGTTGGACACCTGAAACTAATGTAACGTTGTGTGTCAACTACAAAAAAAATCCCTAGAAGGAAGTTCCCCAGTGGAATTTGAGATACAGAAAAAACTTTTCTCACCCAAGCATCAACAGAACCACATGGTATTATGTTCAGCACATCGCAAAACCTTTTAACACTTCTGTTAGAGCAGTTGTAAATATTCATAAGTACAGACCCAGAAATGCAGTGTATTTTTGTTTCTGAACTTCATTTGGCTGATCCTACACCCCCATTATGCTAGTTCAGTAAAAACAAACTAGGCATTGCCAAGTTAAAAAAAAAAAAATAGTGCCAGAGAAAGATTTCTATATAATAGGAAAAAATTAACCCCTAACTCCTCCTATGCACAAAAAATTAATTTGTGATGGATCATTGACCTAAATGTGAAAGCTAAATCAAGCTTCAAGAAGAAAATGGAAATAATCTTTTTTTTTTTAATTTTATTAACTTGAGAGAGAGCACAAGCAGGGTGGGGGGCAGAAGGAGAGGGACAAGCAGACTCCCTGCTGAGCAGGGAGCCCAATGTGAGACTCGATCCCAGGACCCTGGGATCACAACCTGAGCTGAAGGCAGATGTTTAACCAAGTGAGCCACCCAGGCACCCCTGGATGTAGAGATTATTTTGAAAAAAAATAGCCATTTATTTCACAGTTTCCATGAGTCAGAAGTCTGGGCACAGCTGAGTTCTCTGCTTAGGGTCTCAGAATACCAAAATCAAAGATTCAGTAGGAGAGGCTCTCGAGAAGAATCCACACCCAAATGCCTTCGAGATTGTGGCAGAATTCAATTTCTTAGCGTTGCACCTGGCCCCTCTCTATCTTCAAGCCGACAAAGGCTGAAGAGTCCTCACATTTTGACTTTCTGTCTTGCTCTTCTGCTTTTAAGGGCTCATGTGATGATAGTAGGCCCATTTGGATAATTGAGGATAATCTATTTTAATAATTACATCTTCAAAGTCCCTTTGTCATATAATGTAACATACCCACAAGTCAACACCAGGAAGATGAAGGTGTTTGTAGGCAAAATTCTGCCTATCACATGTTACAACTGGAACTGGAACATTAATCAAAATTGACCATATGCTGGGCCATAAAGCAAAACCTCCAAATATATATTTTTAAGATTATTTATTTATTTGAGACACCTCGAGGCAAGGGGCAGAGGGAGAGTAGAAGCAGACTCCCTGCTGAGCAAGGAGCCCGATGGGTCAATCCCAGGACCCTGAGATCATGACCTGAGCTGACAGCTTAACCAACTGAGCCACCCAGGTGCTCTCAAACCTCCAAATATAAATAGACTGAAATATTTTATAGCATGTTCTCTGACTACAGTGCATTTGAGCTAGAAATCAATAAAGAACAGTATTAAGAAAACTTGTTATTGGGAATTAAACACTGCACCTTCAAATAACTGAATCAAAGAAGGATACAATACAAGCTAGAAAATATTTTGACCTGAATGATACTAAAGATACAACTGAACATTCGTGAGGTATAATCAGTGATTAGAGCAAACATACTCTAGTAAAATTTTAAAAGCTTTACATTTAAAATCAAGAGTAAGACAGTCTACACCATCAGCATTTTTATTCAGCGTGGTACTGGAGTTCTTAAATAACAAGAAGGCAGAATAAATAGGAAAAGCTGGAAAGGAATAAATAAAACTATCAGTATTCACAGATGACATGATTGTGTATGTAGAAAAACCAAAAGAACCTACAGATAAATAATTAGAATTAATAGGTTTATTTACCAAGGCCTCCAAATATAAGGTTATTGCATTGAGATCAGTTGTGTATGGTGTAGATAAAAACCAAAAAAAAAATAGAAAATGAAATTTTGAAAAAATGCCACTTATTACGATACAAAAAGCGTCAAAGACACGGAAGTAAATCTAACAAATAATGTGAAAGACCTTTCGTTGGAAACTACTAATTTTAAGAGAAGTTAAAGGAAATCAAATAAATATCATGCTCATAGATGAAAAGAGTTAACGTAGAGATGTTAATTCTTCCCCAACTCACAGATTCGATGTAATCCCAATCAAAACCACAGCAGATTTTTGACACAAAAATTGACACAAAATTTTGATTTAGCCAATTCTAATTTAGATGACAATGCAGAGTTAAAAATAGCTATGGCAATTTTATAGAAGAACAAAGCTGAACAATAACACTGCTAAATAACATGACCTGTTACAAAGCTGTGAAAATTTAGACTGTGGTTTTGTACCAACAATGGACAAATAAGCCAAGAGAGCTCACAGACAGGTTGAATATAGTCACGTGGTAGATGATAAAGACTGTATTGCTGTGTAGTGCAGAAAGGATGGTCTTGGTATGGGTCAACTGAATATCATATGAAAAAAAATTAAGCTTAATCCCTGCCTCACAATCATATAAAAATTCCAGATGGATTATCCTTAAAATTGGAAAGATAAAGCAATAAAGATTTTCTTTTAAATACAGGAAATAAAATATAGGAGAATAATATCTTTATGAACTCTGAGTAGTTAAAGCTTTCTTAAATAAGACACAAAAAGCACCAACCATAAAATAATTGATAAATTGAACTCTAGTAAAATTAAAAACTTCTATTCACCAAAAGACATCATTTAAAGAGAGTGCAAAGGCAAGCCAAAGAGTGGGAGAAGATATTCGCTATATGTGTGTCTGACAAAGGGCTCGTATTTGGAATATGTGAAGAATTTGTAAAAATCTATATTTAAAAAAAAAAAGCAACCAGGGCACATGGGTGACTCAGTGAGTTAAGCAGCCAACTCTCGATTTTGGCTCAGGTCATGATCTCAGGGTCCTGAAATCGAGCCCCTTGTCAGACTCCGTGCTGGGCGTGGAGCCTGCTTAAGATTCTCTCTCTCTCTCAAAAACAAAACAAACCCCCCCCCCAAAAAAAAGAAAGCAACCAATAGAAAAATGGGCAAAAGTCATTTCACAAAGCAATATGTCCAAATTTCCTATATATATGTGGACTTGAACCATAAATAAAAAAACCTAATTTTGACTACATTAAAATCAAGACCTTCATTTCATCAAAAGACCTCATAAAGGGAGAAAACAAGAACATGAGAGAAAATATTTACGACATATATAGGTGACAAAAGACAATCCAGAACATAAAGAATTCCTATAAATAAATAAAAAGACAATCTTTTGCCAAAAATTTGGAGCAAAAGACTTTAACAGGGAGTGCACATATCACTAATAAATGTAAAATGGTGTTCGGCCTCATTGGTAAGTAATTAGGCTCATGTAAAGCAAAACCACAGATGCTATTACACATTCACCAACCTGCCAAAAATTGGCATTACACCAAAACAGCATATGGAGTATAATGGGAATATCCATGAGCTACTAGTGAGACTAGGTTGGTACAACCTTGAGAAACAAGCTGACGTAATGACTTATATGAATATAAGCGCACCCAAAGAATGAGCAGTACTACTCAATGCAACCTAGAGAATGGGAGAGAATATTTGCAAATCATACATCTAATAAGTTAGCATCCAAAATATATGTTTTTAAAAACTCCTACAACTCGACAGCAACAAAAAAAACCCAAGTAGCCCAGTTAAAAAATGAGCAGGGGCGCCTGGGTGGCTCAGTCGGTTAAGCAACTGCCTTCTGCTCCGGTCATGATCCCAGAGTCCTGAGATCGAGCCCTGCATCAGGCTCCCTGCTCAGAGTGGTGTCTGCTTCTCCCTCTCCCTCTGCTGCTCCCTCTGCTTGTGCTCTCTCTGTCAAAGAAAGAAATAAAATTTTAAAAAATGAACAAAGGGCTTGAATAGATAGTTCTCTGAAGAAGATGTACAAATGGCCAGGAAGCCTATGAAAAGATGCCCAATATCACTCCTCATCACAGAAAATGCAAATCTAATGAGATAATAGCTCACACCCATCAGAATGACCACTATCAAACAAACACTATGCAAAACAGTGTTGGTGCAGATGTGGAGAAAAAAGAACCCTCATGCACTGTTGGTGGGAATGCAAACTGGTACAGCCACTGTGGAAGACAGTATGGAGGTTCCTCAAAAAGTTAAAAATAGAGCTACCAGAGATCCCATATCACACTAGTGGGTATTTACCTGAAGAATACAAAAACTGATTTGAAAGGATACGTGCTATGTTTATAGCAGCATTATTTACAATAGCCAGGATATGGAAGCAGCCCAAGTGTCCATAGATTAATGAACGGATAAAGAAGATGTGGTATATACACACACAAAAATTGGAATATTATTCAGCCATAAAAAAGACTGAAATCTTGCCATTTGCAACAACATGGATGGATCTAGAGAGTACAATGCTAAGTGAAATAATCAGTCAGAAAGACAAACAACATATGATTTCACGCATGGGGAATTTAAGAAACAAAACGAACAAAGGAAAAAGACAAACCAAGAAACAGACTCTTAACTATAGAGAACAAACTGATGGGTACAGGAGGGGAGGTGGGAACAGGGATGGGATTAAAGAGTACACTTACGAGGAACACTGAGTAAAGTTTAGAATTGTTGAATCACTATATTGTACACCTGAAATATGCCACACTGTGTTAACGATACTGGAATTAAAATTTAAAACTTAATAATTTTAAAGCCCAGATGTCCACTGACAGATGAATAAACAAAATGTGATGTTCACACAATGGAGTATTATTTCACCTTGGAAAGTCCAGAAATCCTGTCACATGCTACATGGAAGAAACCTGAGGACATGGTGCAAAGTGAAGTAAAGCCAGCCACAAAAAGACAAATACTGTGTAACTCCACGTATACGAGGTATCTGAAGTAGCCAAATTTCATAGAAACAGAAAGGGGACGTCTGCGGGCAGGGAGTAACGAGGAATTGTTCAATGGGAATAGAGCTTCCCAGGGTAAGACAGTTTCGAAGCTGTATTGCACAACGTGAACATACGTAACATTACTGAACTGTATGCTTAAAAATGGTTAAGTCAGCAAATACTCTCTTCATTTTTAACCACAGTTAAGAATTCTAAAAAAAAAAACTAAGTCAGTTGTGTCTGAGTCTGAATTTTGAAATTGTGTCCTGAGTAAAATGAATGGGGCAAACATAGAAAATGTTATTCAAATATTCTCATAGTTATTTTGTGCTAATCATGCAGTTTTTGTTCTAATCGCAAATGACACACTATGTTTTCAAGCTTCATCTGGTTTTGTGAGTTATTTTAATTATAGTCAAAAAATCATGGACTCATAATCCTGTGTCTTTTTTAACATATTGCTCCTTATAATTTCAACTATGTAATCATCTCAAAGGATGCAGGACAACCATTCAATAAAATTCAGTGCCCACTCACCAATAATACATTATATGTTAATTAATTAAATTTAAACTTTAAAAAAATTCAGGGCCCACTCATTATTTAAAAAAACAAAAACAAAAACTTTGCAACCTAACAATAGAAGGGAAGGTCTTTAACTGATAAAGGTTAGCTATCAAAAACCTACAGTGATATATTCCACTTAACAACAAAACAAAAGACTTTCACTTTATTCAAAAAACAAAAACAATAAAGCAATGGGAATTTTTAAATAGTTGCTAAATAGTTATTTTAGGAACTAAATAAGAATGCTTACTCTCATCACTACTTGCTCATCTCTAGGAAGCAGATTAAATTCTCATTTTGCCACTAAGAAAACTAAAGTGCAAATGGATTAAGTAATTTCCAAGAGGCCACACACCTACTAACCAAGATGGAAGTTTTGAACCCAAAGCTGACCAAAGGGTTATCTTTTACTTGTGATAGCAACAAAGGAATGTCAAACCAGGCACAACCAAGTAACGGCAAACACTCAGACTCAACTCAGTTAAGTGAGGATTTGGTGGTTAGCTTTGATTAATAAAATGAGGGCAGTCATAATCAGAGAACAGAGTAAGTTCAAGTTTTTCTTTGGTGAAGGGGCCAGAAGGGCTTCAAGGGAGTTTTGTTCAGTTCAATTGGTTTGGCGGCAAAACACTCAAGTATTTGTTTCTACAGTATCATAGTAGTAGTGACACTTTTCTTAAGACCATTCCAAATCAGTGTAACAGGAAAAAGTTACATGACATTATCAGTAAAGAGTCACTTCATGGATTGTTTTGTTTTTGTAAATGAGTCATTTTGAAGCTATTTGGATCTTTTAATCATACTAAATAGATAAGTACCTTGAGAACCCCAAACAATACCACATCTTATACCGTAATCTAAGGATTAGTAAGCAGACTTTGGTTAAGCTGTTGACCTAAGAATTTTTAAAATAGTGACGAGTCCTATGTCCTCAGGCTACTATCAGAAATATCCGAGTCTAAGCAATTTTACAAAAAGGGTCCACTAGATGTCGCTGTGGAACTCACTGTAGTTTGAAATATAGATTCCCCCTCCCCCGACAACCACCCCATCCAAAAGTACAGTATTCCTATGAAACCTTTTATAAGCCAATATGGCATAAAGTAAAGAAGCACTCCGCATTTTGTAAAAACAAAAATCCTCTTTTGATTTCTTTTGGTTAGTGAAAAACAGGTACTAATGTAGGTCTTTTGTAGAAGTGAAGTGGCCTAAGGGGAACTTTCAGGTGGGGGGGGGGGAGGAATGTGTATTTCTTACTATTGGAAAACTTTACTAAGAGAGTCTGTCACTTGTAAATAACACTTAAAATGCTGACTCGCTAGGGGTTCTTGGCCAACTCAGTTGGTAGAGCATGCAACTCTTAGTTTCTGGGTTGTAACTTTGAGCCCCGAGTTGAGTATAGAGATTACTTAAAAACAAGATCTTAAAAAAAATGTTAAGTTGCTATTATTGCATGCTGTATCAAAAATGCTATTAGAGGATTCCTGGCTGGCTCAGTCGGTAGAGTGTGCATGTCTCGATCTTGGGGTTATGAGTTTGAGCCCCACATGTGGCATGGAATTTACTTAAGATTTTTTTTTAAGCTATTAGACTCCAGTAGTGCCTGGGTGGCTCAGTCGGTTGGGTGTCCAGCCCTTGATCTCAGCTCAGGTCTTGATCTCAGGGTCGTGAATTCGAGCCCCATATTGGGCTCCACGCTGGGCACGGAGTCTACTTTAAAAAAAGAAAAAAGCTATTAGAGTCCAATCATTACGTTCATGTCATTACACTAAAATGAGCATAAAGGTAGAGTAATAGAAAGTCAGTAAATAGGAAATAAGCAACCTTAATTTTGACGTATAATTTCCTATATAACTTGATTATCAAGGTTTTTAAATCAGTTTGTTAATTTACCCTCCACTGACAAGATAATTTTTTTTTAAAGATTTTATTTATTTTACTTGAGAGAGAGGGAGAGAGCACAAGCAGGGGAACAGCAGAGGGAGGGAGAAACAGGCTCCCCACAGAGCAGGGAGCCTGACTCAGGACTTGATCTCAGGACCCCAGGATCATGACGTGAGTCGAAGGCAAACACTTAACTGACTGAGCCATCCAGGTGCCCCAATATTTTATTTATTTATTTGAGAGAGAGAGAGTGCGCGCACACAGAGGAGAGTGAGAGGGAGAAGATGACTCCCCGCTGAGCAGGGAGCCCCACGTACGGCTTGGTCCCAGGATCCTGAAATCATGACCTCAGCCAAAATCAGGAGTCAGATGCTTAACAGACTGAATCACCTAGGCTCCCCCAACGATATAAATCTTGACATAACTTTAACAAACATTGAACACAAAGAATTGAGTTTAAAAATACGTCAAATTGAGGGCACCTGGGTGGTTCAGTCATATACACATATATGTAAAATCCATCAAGTATACATTCAAATGTTCTGTCTATAGCGTAGTATTTCAGAGTCCAAGTGTATCGATATAACAGATTGCTTTAAAAACAGAGCTTCTGTAATTGCTATGCTGGTTTTAAGTGATTGTCTCTTGGCTCCAAATCCCCTTTTCTATTCTCTACGGTAATAGGGCTGAGACAAACAACAAACTCGTTTAGGTTCCACCAATAGGGGGTGCTAGAACAGAATGGAATCCTTCACATCTTCACTCCTTCACTCTGACAGCAACAGTTATTTCCTAGCATTTCCGGAACCAGCCTCACTGAGTCCCCTCAGACACACCAGCAACAGCCAGGCCACGCCTTCTCAGAAGCTTGGCTCCCCGTTCCAGAAGGCCCCTCCTCCTAGCTACTAAATTCCGATAACCCCTCCCTTTTCCCTGTGTTCCTCCAGCACTAGGGGTAGTTACTGCTTTCTGTAATTATTATCTGTGTGACTTCAGCGTTCTCTCTGTGCCTTTTCAGTTCTCCAGCACCTGTTTACCCAATTTCCATATTAAACATTCGGTTAAAATAACTAGTGTGGTTTCTTTTTTTTTTTTTTTCCTGATAGAATGACTGTAATTTCAGTTTATCAATTAACACCTCAGTCTTTCTTTTTTTTTCCGAGAGAGAGAGAGAGAGAGAGAGAGAGCACGAGCATGTGAGTGGGTGGGGGTGTAGGAGCAGAGGGAGAGGGAGAGAGAGAATCTCAAGTAGGCTCCACACCCAGCATGGAGCCCAATGCAGGGCTTGATCTCAAGACCCTGAGATGATGACCAGAGCCGAAATCAAGAGGCAGATGCTCAACCGACTCAGCCACCCAGGCGCCCCAACACCTCAGTCTTTATAGAATGTCCACACTGCCTCACTCTCGGTAAAAAGGACATTTACTGAAATCGCTCCTAGCTATCTAGAAAATCTTAAACATAGGACTGTGTTGAAAAATGGACAGTGAGGGGCGCCTGGGTGACGCAGTCGTTAAGTGTCTGCCTTCAGCTCAGGGCGTGATCCCAGAGTCCTGGGATCGCGCCCCTCATCGGGCTCCTCCGCTGGGAGCCTGCTTCTTCCTCTCCCACTCCCCCTGCTTGTGTTCCCTCTCTTGCTAGCTGTCTCCCTCTGTCAAATAAATAAATAAAATCTTAAAAAAAAAAAAAAGGGGACAGTGAAAGTATTTTATAGATTTAACTGCTGGCTTCTAAAAAATTATAATACAATATAAAAACATCAAGGTAAATGGTAGGACACATAGTCTATTTTAAGCTATGAATCTGTAGCCTGACAAGCGGCCATAACAAATGAATGCGAAGAACGTAACTACTTGGAGGTGATCCTTGAACTTAAAATTGAAACCGTATCTCCAATAAATTTCTCTCAGCAGGCTTGGCAGCGTGTAAACTGTTCAGCAAATATTCATGGAACGCTTCATACGCTCAGCTGGCACCAGGTGCTGAGAATGCACTGATGAGCAAAACAGACCCTTGTGTGAGCTTCTAGATAATGTAAGGGAGGGGGTGCTCCCTCAGCCTTAGCGAACGGGACTAACTCAGTTCTGCAGTTCAGAATGCCCAAAATAAGTAGGATGCAAGGAGAAATGACTAACTTCAGGACCAGGGTATGGAAAGAACAGGTGAGCCAGGAATATCTTGCATCAGAAAGTAAGGATGTGCTCAAAAAGTGATGGGACATGTTAAAAGAACACAAAAACCAGCTTGGAGGGGCTCTCCGAGCTATTCTATTCTATTCTATTCTATTCTATTCTATTCTATTCTATTCTATTCTATATTATATTATTATATTATAACCAGAACCCACTGTAATAGAATCCAGAGTCTACACTGATAATAAAAAATAAATAAATAAATAACGGAAAGCTTGTTCTTAGAGTATAATGGTCAACTAAAAAAAAAAAAAATGTTAAGGGGCGCCTGGGTGGCTCAGTCAGTTAAGCACCGACTCTTGATTTCCGCCCAGGTCATGATCTCAGGGAAATGAGATCAAGCCCCACGTCAGGCTCCATGCTTAGCATGGAGTCGGCTTGAGATTCTCTTCCCCTCTACGCCTCCTCCCACTCACATGTGCACTCTCCCTCTCTCTCTCTCTTTCATAAATAAATAAAATATTTAAGAAGATGTTAAGAGGGGCACCTGGGTGGCTCAGTCCATTAAGCATCTGCCTTCGGCTCAGGTCATGATCCCAGGGTCCTGGGATCGAGCCCTCTGTTGGGCTCTTTGCATGGCCTGGAGTCTGCTTCTCTCTCTGCCTGCTGCTCCCCCTGCTTGTTCTCTTTCTTTCTCTCTCTCTCGCTCTCTCTCTCTGGCAAATAAATAAAATCCAAATGAAAGAAAGGAAGGAAGGGGAGGGAAGGAAGGAGAAAAAAGAAAGAAAGAAAGAAAGAAAGAAAGAAAGAAAGAAAGAAAGAAAGAAAGAAAGAGAAAGGAAGGAAGGAAGGAAGGAAGGAAGGAAGGAAGGAAGGAAGGAAGGAAGGAAGGAAGGAAGGAAAGGGAAGAAAGAAAGACATTCTGAAGTATTTAGGGGTAAAACATCATAAGTCTGCAACTTACTCTCAAATGGTTCAAATTATATAGATGAATGGATGACAGGTGCACTGATGGATGGATAGATTTAAAAGAAACTTTAAAGTGGATGCAGCAAAATGTTAAAAATGGTAAATCTGGATGAAGTATATATGAGAATTCTTTATTCTTACATTTTTTAAATTTGAAATTATTTTAGAATTTTATATTTTTAAGATTTTATTTATTTGAGAGAGTGAGCGAGAGAGAGAGAGAAAGAGAAAGCACAAGCAGAGGGAGGGAAAGGGAGAAGTAGACTCCCCCTGTTGAGCAGGGAGCCCGATGCGGACCTCCATCCCAGGACCTGGAGATCATGACCTGAGCCTAAGGCAGACCCTTTAACCCACTGAGCCACCCAGGTGCCCCTTATCTCAGAATTAAAAAAAAAAAAAAAAAAAAGATTATAATTAAAGGAGGAAGCACAGAGCTGTACCTTGGACTACTGTTTGTTTGTTTGTTTGTTTTAAGATTTTATTTGTCAGAGAGAAAGAGCACAAGCAGGGGGAACAGCAGGCAGAAGTAGAAGCAGGCTCCCTGCCAAGCAGGGAGCCCAATGTGGGACTCGATCCCAGGACTCTGGGATCATGACCTGAGCCGAAGGCAGACACTCAACTGACTGAGCCACCCAGGTGTCCCTGTACTACAGTTTTTTAATGAACACTTCCTAATAACCCGGATGTTTACAAGAGCCACTAGGAAAGAATATATTGACCTTTGGACTAAAAATGGCTCTTATAGGAACATGATCCTGCTAACTACAAACTCTTGCTAGAAAAAAAAGTGGCTTTATTTTTTTTTTAGATTTTATTTATTTATTTGAGAGATAGCAAGAGAGAGCATGAGCGGCGGAGAGGGAAAAGTGGGCTCCCTGCTGAGCAGGGAGCTGGATGCAGGGCTGGATCCCAGGACCCTGAGATCATGACCTGAACCAAAGACAGATGCTTAACTGACTGAGCCACCCAGGCGCCTGAAAAAAGTGGCTTTATTTATTAATTTTTAAAAGATTTTACTTATTTGTCAGAGAGAGAGAGAGAGAGAGAGCACAAGCAGGGGGAGCAGGAGGCAGAGGGAGAAGCAGGCTCCCCGCTAAGCAGGGAGCCCAATGCAGGACTTGATCTCAGGACTCCGGGATCATGACCAGAGCTGAAGGCAGACGCTTAACCAGCTGAGCCACCCTGGCATCCCAAAAGTGGCTTTAAATAAACTAATCCAACACCTGGTCATTTTTTATAGACAACAGCTGCATTTTACTAGTGTGTATCTAAGGGCTGTACATAATAGGTTTACTCATTGTTTCCTGGTCAACCTCCTTGTTACCTTCCTCGAATGTTCATCAGGAAGCTACACTGTCATCTAGATATAAACAGAATCTATTCAAGTGTGTCTACACTGGTTAAGAATGAGACTGTTACTGGTCCATCCATATGTTCTTCTCCCTTTCTCAGTCCTATGCATCTGGGTAGTGTCATGAGATTAATTCTCACTCAAGGAACATGAGCAGAAAGGATGTGTCACTTTCACTGTGAGGCAGCTGAATGTGGGTGTGCCTTCCCCTGATCATCTCTTCCCCTTTGGCCAAACCTGGAGTGGTCACGTGTTGAGATGGCAGAACCATATGATGAAAGCAGCTTGGATCCCTGAGTCACCCCTGGGAGGGGAACTCTCTGGAGAACCACCTGATCAGCATTAAACTTTATAGGAGCAAGAGGCAAACTTTTACTGTGTTGTACTGATGAGACGTTAATCTGCTATGTTGAAATAGCAAGAGCTGCTTTCGATTCCTTTTTCTCTTCTCCGTCTCTTTCTTTTCTGCAAAAAATCTTGATTGGTTTCTCTTCTCTGGTTTATTGGTTTCTTTTCTTCACGTCAGGTAGCCAGGGCCAGTAGGATCTGTAAGGTTGATGCCAAGGGGACAGCGGGCAGTATATTGAAGATAATGAAAACCAATTTTATCTCTGTCAGAGAAAGGAGTTACAAACGTGGAAAGGAAAAAAAGCTAGAATGAGTCCTGCGGTATTCTGATTTGGAATTGGAGGTGTTAGTTGAACTCATGGTTTTAAAAGAAGAGAGAGAGATACATGTGTATGTGTATGTATGTATCTATGCTGAGAGAGCCTAGAAGCAATAATACCCCAGAGCAATAAGCACCTTTTGCTCTCAGATCAAATGCTATTCTCCCCTAAAGAGAACCAGAGCTCTTCTGAGAAATGGCTGATTCTAGAGCTGGGGGAGAGAAAGTAGATGAGTCTGGGGGAAATTGGGGGGGGGAGGATGGATGAAATAGGCGATGGGCACTAAAGTGTGTGCTTGTGATGAGCACCAGGTGTATGGAAATGCTGAATCACTCTATTGTACACCTGAAACTAATATTACACTGTATTTTAACTAACTGGAATTTAAATAAAAACTTAAAAATAATGGTAAAAAAACATTATAAATAAATAAATAAGTAAGATGAGTCTGGAACATTTGCTGTACCAGAAAGTAACAAAGTGCTCAAAAACTGATGGGGACTTATCAAAAGAATGCAGGATCAGTTTAAAGAGGTTTCTACTGGCCAAATCTGTGTTAATATAAGCATCAAAAGAAAGAATGTTTGTATTAGATTATAACTCATTGAATAAAGTAGGAATCCATTAGTCCAAAGGAAGAATGAACTAAATAAATGAAGAGAAAGTAAAGCACTTCCTTACTGTAGAATAATAAATGTAGGACCGATGGAGTTAGAAAATCGCCATTTGGCAATTATCTCAACGATAATTGATTCAGGCAACAATCAATGATAGATGAAAATTACTTATTAGTTACAGCTAAAAAGAGTAACTTTACAATGAAAAAACGTGGCAAACACCACCTTGACCAAGTGATCAAATTTCACCTCCCCAGGGGCACCTGACCCACTCAGTCGATGGAACACGCAACTCTTAATCTCAGGGTTGTGAGTTCAAGCCCCATGCTGGGTGTAGAGGTTACTTAAGGAATAAAATCTTTTTAAAAAATATTTATTTATTTGAGAGAGAGAGAAAAAGAGTGAGTAAGTGGGGGTTGGGGCAGAGGGAGGAGAGAGAATCTCCAGCAGACCCCCTGCCGAGGATGGAGCCTGAGGCATGTTGGATCCCACAACCCAAAACCATGACCTGAGCTGTAATTAAGAGTCGGATGCTTATGGGGCGCCTGGGTGGCTCAGTCGTTAAGCGTCTGCCTTCGGCTCAGGGCGTGATCCCAGTGTTCTGGGATTGAGCCCCGCATCAGGCTCCTCTGCTGGGAGCCTGCTTCTTCCTCTCCCACTCCCCCTGCTTGTGTTCCCTCTCTCGCTGGCTGTCTCTCTCTCCGTCAAACAAATAAATAAAATCTTTAAAAAAAAAAAAAAGTCGGATGCTTAAATGACTGAGCCATCAAGGCACCCCAGAATAACATATTTAATTTCATCTCACCAGTAATTAGACAAATCAACATTATGTGCTATCTGGTATGATACTCTGAAAAAAACAAAGGACCACATCCATGATATTCCTGCCCTAAATGCATACTCTAGATCTAATCATGAGAAAACACCAGAGAAATCCAAATTGTCTGTCTTGTACTTCAAAATAAGTGTCTTATACTCTTCAAAAATGCCCAGGTCATGAATGACGGAAGACGCCTAAAGACATGAAAATTACATAGAATGTGTTCTTGGACTGGATACTGGACTAGACGGAAAAATATTTGTGGTTTGTTTTGATTTCTTTTGTATAAGCTATAAATGATGTTATTGGGAGATTTGGATATAGGACCTCTGGATTGGATGATAGTATTATACCAACGCTCATATCCTGATTTCGATGGCTGTGCTTTGTCTTTTAGGAAATGAACACTGAAGTATTTAGGAGTAATGAGGGATCACGTATTTAACCTGACTCTCAATTGGTTCAGGAGAATATGTCTTCGCACGTGCATACACGCATGCACGTAGATTGACGTGCATATTCACGATCATATAAGTGTATTACATATGTGTATGTAGCAAAATGTTAACAACTGGGGAAACTGAGGGAAGGGTATATAGAAGTTCTTTGTACTAGTCATGCATCTTTTCTGTAAAATTACTTCAAAATTTAAAAAAGTAAACAAGAACACAAAGCCAGAAAATATGAAGAATAAAATATTGAGAATTTTCCCATAAATAATGAAAGCTAATCCCATGGGAGTAAAGGAGAGTCTTGGGAAGAGAATGTAAAAGAAGAGAGGCCAAAGACAGAACTTTGGAAATACTCACAGTACCCTAGATATTAGATAATTTTAAAAGATAGCCTAGGGGCACCTAGGTGGCTCAGAAGAATCTGCCTCTGGCTCAGGTCATGATCTCAAGGTCGTGGCATGGAGCCTGAGTCAGAACCCCTGCTCAGCTTCTGCTTCTCCCTCTCTCCCTCCCCACAGCCCCCCACTCTCCCCCCTCCCCCCACCACCCTGTGCTCTCTCTCCCCCTCTCTCTCAACTAAAGAAATAAAATCTTATTAGAAAAAAAGATAGCCTAGACTGATCTAGCCATTGTATCGTTTTTCAAAATTAGTGTACTAAGATACTTCTATTTTTCCTAGACATATTTATGGTTGTTTTTTTCTTTTGTTTTTTGTTTTGTTTGAAGTAGGCTCTGTGCTCAATGTGGGGCTTGAACTCACCACCCTGAGATCAAGAGTCACATGCTCTATCAGCTGAGCCAGCCAGGCACCCCATATTTACATATTTTAACAATCATGCTACCTTACATATTTTAACAGTCAAAACATGCCTATGACTTTTTAAAATTACCCTTGAAAGCATTATGTTAAGGCAAAATCTCAAATGTTTCAACAATTCTTTAATATAGGTGATGTTACCTTTCTTTGCTTTTATTTATTTTTTTAGTTATATTTCTTAGAGTAAATGGTATTCCAAAAATCTTTAAGTTGTTTAGATTATTGTTACATTGAGCAGTTTCAATATATATTGACAAATGGGCAAGAAGGGTGGATTCTTAGATATTTCTGAAAGATTGGACCTAACTGGGAGATTGTCTTAACAGAAAAACAATGTCTACAAGTAGCCAACAAATTGGGACATAGCAAAATAGGGTATAAGAAGTTCTTAGTGTTTAAGACTGAAGCTTGTTGACATAACTCAGAAGGAGATGTGTTCATGTAAATAAAATTATGAAAGCAGTAATATATAAAGAAAATTCGGGCTGGGTACAATTTGTTTGAGAGACAGTAGTAAGGGGTTCCTGGGTGGCTCAGTCGGTTAAGTGTCTGCCTTCCACTCAGGTCATGATCCTGGGGTCCTGGGATGGAGCCCCGCATGGTAGGGCTCCCTGCTCAGCAGTGAGTCTGTTTGTCCTTCTCCCTCTGCCCATCCCCCTCCCCACCTTGTGCTCCTGCGCGCGCTCTCTTTCTAATAAATAAATAAAAATCTTTAAAAAAAAAGACACTAGTGATATTGGAGCAAATAATACTGTTCATGTGCAGTAACACAGTGTAAGGAATCCTGGACTCCACGAACGTCCAAAGAATGTATAGCAGTTTAGTTCTAAGATAATCACATTTCCAGGGCCCCTGGCTGGCTCAGTCAGAGGAACAATCAGCTCTTGATCTCAGGGTCATTAGTTTGAGCCACACATTGGGTGTAGAGATTACTAAAAAAAACATAAATAAGTTAAAAAAAAATTTTTAAGAGTAATTACATTTCCATTTACACAGACTTCAGGTGTTTTATCATATTTTTTTAAAAAATAAAAAATTGGTCCCAAGCTTCAGCCATACCACTTAAATAATGAAGTAAATAATATTATTTATTTTTTTTGAAGACTTTTATTTATTTATTTGAGAGAGAGAGAGCATGTAAGCAAGTGTGTGAGCGGGGCGGAAGCGTAGGGAGGAGGGCACAGAGAGAGAGACAAGCAGACTCTGCCTTGAGCGCAGAGCCCCATGCAGGGCTGGGTCTCACAAACCTGAGATCATGACCGGAGCTGAAATCAAGAGTTGGCCGCTTAACCAACTGAACCACCCAGGCACCTCTATTTATTTATTTTTAATAATACTGATTATTTAATTCAGACAGCTAGTCTGATCATTCAAACGCCCAGGAACAAGTTATTCTGACCTATAAATTTCCTTGGGTGAGTAAATGAAATAGTTGACAAAACTCTATTTTGATTTTTTCCTACTTTGTAATTTAAATGATAGATGCTTTAAATATTTTTCTTTTTCTTTTTTTTTTAGAAGAATATTTAAAAAAAGAATATTTTTTTAAAGATTTTATTTATTCGGGACGCCTGGGTGGCTCGGTCAGTTAAGCATCTGCCCTCAGCTCAGGTCAAGGTCCCAGGGTTCTGGGATCAAGCCCCACATAGGGCTCCCTGCTCAGCGGGGAGTCTGCTTCTCCCTCTCCCTCTGCCTGCCACTCCTTCTGTTTGTACACTCTCTCTCTTTCTCTCTCTCTCTGACAAATAAATAAATAAAGTCTTGGGGGGGAGATTTTATTTATTTATTTATTTATTTATTTATTTATTTATTTATTTGACAGGGAGGAAGAGAGAGAGCTAGCACAAGCAGGGGGAGCGGCAGGCAGAGGGAGAGGGAGAAGCAGACTCCCCACTGAGCAGGCAGCCGGAGGCAGGGCTCTATCCCAGAACCCAGGGATCATGACCCGAGCCCAAGGCAGATTCTTAACCAATTGAGCCTCCCAGGCACCCCTAAATATTTTTCAAATTGGCATTCTTAAAATCAAAAGAAAAATATGTTTCTTTTCCACCTGTTTTAAAACAGCACAAATTATAGAAAATTTGAGGAATTGCTAGTGGTAGTAGGTTACTTGTAATTGTGTAGCAATCAGCAACATTCAGTTCTTTTCATAAGAATAAAGTCAGTTAATTCTACTAACATTTGAAGTTACTGCTCTCTGAAGAATGCATTTGATTTCCTAAAGCTATTCCTTCCCAAATGACTACCTTCCAAGTTTAGAGATATAATAGCAGAATTCAAGAATTTTCTCTGAAGTTTCATTATGTATGCAAGTTTTAATTTCATTCAGGGTTGACTGCAATTGCACCGTATTCATTTGTGAGTAGGCCCCTTAGTCAGGTACAGCAAAATATCATAAGTGACATGAGGTTTGAATTACAACAAATTACAATACATTTCAGTTCATAATGACCCAGGGCATAAACAGAAACTTAGGTATACTCTGTCCTACATCTCTAAGGCTGAATGGAACTATTTCTACTCCTTTTAGTAAAACCTAATCCCTTCATTTTATATTCATTACTTCTCATACTTGCTGTTTTCTGGGTGTATATATTTCTCCCTAAAATTGCCTGTATTGTGGGCGCCTGGGTGGCTTAGTTGTTAAGCGTCTGCCTTTGGCTCAGGTCAGGATCCCAGTGTTCTGGGACCGAGCCCCACATCGGGCTCCCTGTCGGTGGGAAGCCTGCTTCTCCCTCTCCCACTCCCCCTGCTCGTGTTCCCTCTCTCGCTGCCTCTCTCTCTGTCAAATAAATAAAATCTTTTTAAAAAATTGCCTGTATTGTTACCAAATCTGTGACTATGGCCATCTCTGAGTGGCTGATCTTCCCCTGTCCCCTTTCATACTCAAGCAGTTGCCCTGTTTCGTATGGCGTACCGATGGTACACACCACAGCCTTGCACCTTGTTCTTGCAGGTGCAATAACAATGTGAACTGTCAGCTGGAAGCAAACCAGATCAGCCAGGATTCCGTTCTAGTAACTGAGCACTTCACATCCATGGCAAACCAGGTAAGTCAGGATGTTGTCTCATTTTACAGATAGGAAACTTGTGTCAGACTTGTTCTATGGGCTCATGCTTTGAATTCCTTTACAGGAATCACCCAGGGATCTTTAAAAAATGGCAGATTCCAGGCCTCCTCATCAAACTTAGTAAGCAGAATCTTTTGAGGCCTGAGAACATCTGTGTCTAAAAAGCTCCCCAGGTGCTTTGATGAGAAACCATATTTGGGAACTTCTAACTTGTGATGGCCGGGCCTCACGGACAAGCTGTCCGAGTGGTGGGTTATAGGCAAGGAGTGACTCAAGTTGCCATGTACGTGTGCACCTTCTGTGTGGACTATCTTAGGGGCCCCATCTAGGTATGCCTCTCCTCCGAGCCAAACCATATTTTATGCTTTTAATTGCAGAAAGAAGGAGATTCCAAAATATCAAGAGGTAAAGACTGGGTAAAAGCACTCCCCTGACTTGACTTCCTATAAAATACAATATCCCTGAATATGCGGATTTAACTTAGACAGTTTTCATCCCCCTGCACAAAGATGCGTGACTTCAGGAGTTTGAACCTGGGTTCCAGAGCTCTTGGGGTGCACTTAGGGTGCACTTGGTGCTCTTGGGGTACACTTTGGTAAAGGGATCGCCCCTCGTCTTACAGCCAAGGCGCTCTAGGCTCCACCTAGGATACCCTTCCAAAGAAGGATGGGGATGGTTTGACCTTTTAAAACTTTTTTCAGAATGGAAATTACAGCCCCATGGTGAAGTCCATTTTATTTTATTTCAGACAGAAAGAGACAAATTTCTCCCTACTCTCTTTACAGAGACATGAAAACAAACAAACAAGATTTCTAATCAAGAAAGACAATAACTAAGGTGCTAGAGGGTGCTACCCTTTTTTTCTCAAGGAAGATATGAAAAGGGACTTTAGTCTACCTTGCATCATTTGTTACATCCCTCTATTAGATGGCTGTAGTAGGAATTATTTAAGGGTTTTCTGTGATTCCCCCCAACAGGCATGATCCTCAAATCTATCAGTGCTACCTTGACCTCTGGCTCTAGGTTTACAAGGGCCTGTAGGAAAGTTCCACTTGAATATCCTATCTCTATCTAACATCTTAAATTCTCTTTCTCTCTCAGATATGCTTCTGTGTTAAGACTGGCCACAAGGGAAATTTGTGCAAGATTGCAAAGGCAGAAGGGAAGCCCTTACACTCTGAAGGTCAGTGTGAGATGTGAGGCGCTGTGGCAGCTCAGGCACGTGGATGCTGATCTGTTGGTTTACCTGGGAGCGGGGCAGCAGCCATGTGTGGAGCTCTTTCAGCAATCCAGGACCTCCTTCAGTTTCTCTGAGTCCTGGGCCAGAGTTACGAGCAGGGCCTTGGCTCCTATGAGCACTTGCAGCATGGCTCCTGCGGGGACCTGCGTTACTGAGATTGTAGGTGTCAAGAGACAGAGGCACAGTCTAGTTTATCCTCGTGGGATCCAGTTGGTCTTTGTGGATTCCATGTTGTCCCTCCTCATCCTCACTTCATGTCCAACTTTCCTGACTGACTCTAAGCTCTATCGATTTACAGAAATTTCAGGTCCAACCCCAGACGCGCAGGCAACCTCTTCTCCAGCTCTCACAATTGTTTAAGACCTGGTCCCTAAAATAAGCCTCTTCTTTCATATGACTCATAGTGCTTATGCTTCTCTGGTCAAATTCTGATCCAGACAATGGTATTGGAAGTAATTCCAGAAGAACTAAAACTTAAGAATGCATTCTATGAATCTGTTCTGGGCTATCTGATCTGATTGGATTTAAAGGCACTGATGACCAGTTGTCAATGACAAAAGTGACACTGGTTGTCCATGGTATGCATTAGCAAAAACAGTTTCTTAAATCATCACCTATGGATACCTGCAATCAAGTGCCTAAAGAAGGCAAGGCTTTGGGTAACCATGTGGATACTTCCATAAATTATTTAAAAGAAAATAAGTAGTATAATGGTGTTGGTTGGTTTATCCTAATTATGTTGGATAACTGGGGGAAAGGAAATGATGAGCTTAGGGCTTTAAACATTCAGTTCAAGATAAAGGATCAGAAATCTTATGTAAAAAAAAAAGGAAGAAGAAGAAGAAGAGGAAGAAGAAGAAAAAGAAAGAGAAAGAAAGAAAGAAAGAAAGAAAGAAAGAAAGAAAGAAAGAAGAAAAGAAAAGAAAAAGAAAATCTTATGTGACTGTCTTCCTGTATCTCTGCAAGGCTGTACTTTCTAAAAACCAAATCCAAAATATAATCCTGATTTACAATGCAACTGAATTTCCAATCTCGAGGGTCTCATGTTAAAATTAATTTTTGTTTTTGTTTTTTGAGCAGCAGTGAGATCCTGAATATTGGCATGGGAATGGGAACCTATGGGCAGGCTGATGAAACTGGAATCACAAACTTCTAAATTCTGCTGAGGCCTCTTTTGCCAGTATTGATGGCCTTTCCTCCCTTGCCTGAAGAGCTTTGTCTCTCCTTACCTGTAAAATTGGCCTCTCCTGGGGTAGTTAGTTGCCTTGTAGGGTCTGCTGATCCTCCTCAAGACCTATCATCAACACCTTCCATAGCTTCTATACCCATTGCAGGAGATCCTAGAAGGTAAGATAAATAGTGTGCAAGATATATATTGACAGAAACCTGAGCAACATGTATGGGGATGGAGACAGAATGTGGGGTGGGGTGCATGGTAGTCACCTTCTAGGATGGCCCAGTGATCCCTAGGGCCTTACCCACATTGTATCAGGATCGGTTTGTGTGATCAGTAAAATACAGAAGTGATGGCTTCTGCAATGAGGTTATAAAGGGCACTGAGCTTCTCTCTTGGTTGCTATCTGTCTTTCCTGAATTACTCATGCTGGGAAAGCTGTGCCATGAGCAGCTCTATGGAAAGATCCATTTGACAAGGAACTGGAGTGTCCTGCCAATGGCCAAGTTAGTGGGCTTGGAAGCATATCTTCCAGCCCCAGAGACCACAGTCCCAACCAGCAGCTTGACCACAACCTCATGATACACCCTGAGCCAGGCCATCCAATTGAGCCTCTCCCAGATTCCTGACTCTCAGAAAATGTGAGATGATAATTGTTTGTTGTTTTATGCTCTTAAATTTCAGGATAATTTGATAAGTAGTGATAACTAAAATAGAACAGAAGAAATATAATGGTAGACCAAACCAAATTTATTGCTATGGGTAGAGTTAACAGTGTCTCAATCCATTGTTTTAGCTCAAATTTCTGAGAAGGTCTCTTAAAAGTTTGGCTGAAATTTAAATTCAGTAGTGGCTCATATTAAATGAAATTAAAATGCAAGACTTGGTATACTGAATAGGAAAGTATTTTTTTTATTGTTTTTTAAGTAGGCTCCTTGCCCAAGGTGGGGTTCAGACTCACAGCCCTGACATTAAGAGTCACATGCTCTACCAACTGAGCCAGCCAGGTACCCCCTGAATAGAAAAGTATTGACAGAGACACTCTCCTTTTTTTTTTCTAAGATTTTATTTTTAAGTCATCTCCATACCCAATGTGAGGCTGGAACTCACAACCCCGAGATCAAGATTGACATGCTTCACTGACTGAGCCAAGCGGTGTGCAACAAAGACTCCCTCCTTGACCAAACCTTAGTTAGCCTCTTCTAAGCCCTTTTCTTTCTTTCTTTCTTTTTTTTTTTTTAAAGATTTTATTTATTTATTTGAGAGAGACAGCGAGAGAGGGAACACAAGCAAGGGGAGGTGAGAGGGAGAAGCAGACTTCCCCCCAAGCAGGGAGCCCAATGCGGGGCTCGATCCCAGGACCCTGGGATCATGACCTGAGCCGAAGGCAGACGCGTAACGGCTGAGCCACCCAGGCACCCCTCTAAGCCCTTTTCAACTAGGCATGTCCTTGGACATATCCTCCAAGAGCCTACCTGTAGCAAGAATTTTGTCAAAAAGAATGAAATCTTGCTATTTGCAACAACATGGTTGGAGCTGGAGAGAATAATCCCAAGCAAAATAAGTCAGTCAGAGAAAGTTGTCTTTCCATATGATCTCACTCATACGTGGAATTTAAGAAACAAACAAATGAGCTAAGAAAAAAAAAAAAAGAGAGACAAACCAAGAAACAGACTCTTAACATCAGAGAACAAACTGATAGTTACCAGAGGGGAGGTGGGTGGTGGGGATGGATGAAATAGGAGATGGGGATTAGAGTACACTTACCATGATGAAAAAAAAATAAATAAAATGGGAAAAAGAAGAATTCTATCAACTTAGCTTAACAAAAAACCCTCCTCACCTTGATATCTATTTTATTTACTTATTCCTTTAGTAATCTCTACACGCAACATGGGGATTGAACTCACAACCGCGAGATCAAGAGTCACACGCTCCACCAGGCACCCTAACCAGCCTTGATATCTGATTACCCTCAATACCTTATCAAATTCCTCATTCTCCAGGTAATACCTGATTACCTTGGACTGCCTTCAGCAAGAATCCTGTTAGGTCAATTTAGGAAGAATTACCCTATCCTCTTAATAACTTACTGACAGCTAACCCTCTCCCCAACCCTGCTTCTTGACTCAAACCCCCAAATTTAGACATTGTCTCATTGAGTTCTCATAAACTTTGCAAGATAGATGTTACTCTCATCCAGGACCAGCTTTGTAATTTGTAATTTCTGTGCAAAAATGAAAAATGCAGGGCCTCTTGTTCATAAATTATTAAGAATTACAAAATGGATGGGGCACCCTGGGTGACTCAGTTGGTTAAGTATCTCCCTTTGTCTCAGGTCCTGATCCCAGGTCCTGGGATCCATCCCGTGTTGGGCTCTCTGTTCAGCGGGGAGCCTGCTTCTCCCTCTCCCTGCCGCTCCCCAGGGGCTTGTGCTCTCTTTTTCTGTTTCTCTCTTTCTCTCTCCTTCTCCCTCTCTCTCTCTTTCCCTCCCTCCCTGTCAAATAAATGAATAAAATCTTAAAAAAAAAAAAAAAGAATTACACAATGGTGATAACAGAGCATTAAATTTAACACATGCCCTATGTAACTGCACAAGCCCATGGGGCTACCCTCTGCTTCCATCTTATATTTAAGAAACAGGTTCATAGAGATGCAGTGAATTTCCAAGGTTACTTTGTCAAGAGCCAGGACAATGTCAGAGCCAGAATTCTAACAGGGTTTGACCCCTACTAAACTCTGCCCAATTAAACTAGGCCCTTTTGTGTTGAACTGAATCTCATGAAGATTTTCTAAATTTATTGAACACACAAAATCTGCTGCCAGTCATTTTCACTCTCGTTCAACCATGTACCCCCAAGTAGTTAAAATGCATTTACTGAATGTTTTAATAGGTCATACGAACTATTGTGATGAACCCCCAAGCTATCTTGTCTAAAGAGTTCTTGCTGCACATTTTCTATTAAAATACTGCCCTTTAGCCTAACGGAAAATGCAGACATATCTATGTGTAATGTCAATGGATGGATTTAAAAAAAAAAGTACCTTAATGGCAGGTGTTGTAACACAAAATATTTCAGGAACATTCTGACTGCAACACCGAAATAAAGTATCATCACACATTTGGCATTTCCCCCCCCTCCTTTTGTTTGTTTAAGTGACTACTATGCTGGGACTCATTTAAACGTAAAAAAACTGAAGCCCCGACGTCAGGGAAAAGACGCTTGAAGGTGAAGGGACAAAAAGACGAGGTCACGAGCACAATCCTACACCGCTCAAAAACCCGGCCCCGGAATGCGCGCTTGCGCAGAACGAATCCTCCTGCGCAGAAGCCGGGCCGGAAGGGCTGGGGCGAGCTGGGGCGGGCTGGGGCGGGCGGGGGCGGGGATAGGGTTGCTAGGAGAACGCGATGACGCTACGGCCTCGGCGCTCTTTTCCGCCAATGGGTGCCGCCTGCTGCAGTGACACGTAATGTGCGTCACGCTGACGACGCACGAAGGGCACAGATCTAAGGGTCGGGAGGACGTTCGGCCTCTGTGAGCCGCAGCCTTTTCGAGGGAGCGGTTGTGTGTTCGCCATCTTAGGAAGTGAGTGTGCTGGGTCTTGCCCCTGGTGGGTGCGGGGAACGGAGCCCCTCTGAGGAGCTGCGTAGGCTGTAGGTCTGGTCGATCTCCTTGGAGGAGGCCGCCATGACCTCCTCAAGGGCGCGGAGGCGGGAAGAAGGAAGGCCCGTGTAGGTGTCCTATGGTGCGGGTGACTTTGGCGGCCTGAGGGGCCACTTACCTTTACTCTGACCGCTGCTCTGTCTTCCATTAGGAAGATGTTCTCGTCCGTGGCGCATCTGGCGCGGGCGAACCCCTTCAACGCGCCCCACCTACAGCTGGTACACGATGGCCTCACGGGCTCCCGCAGCAGCCCCGCGGGGCCCCCGGGCCCGCCCCGCCGTTCCCGCAATCTGGCAGCAGCCGCTGTGGAAGGTGAGCTTAGACCTGCCCCCGATATGGTCGTTATGTCCCCTCGGCCTTAGTGGCTTGGAGGACAGAGAGGAAGGACGCACCTGGCCTTTTGCACCACAGGACGGCGCCTAGTTGCTTGCCCTAGGATGTCAGCCCTTTTAGTCCTAGGCCGTGTATCGGATCCTTGGCCCTCTCTCAAGGGCGTGGAAGGGCCCAGGCACAGTTCCTTCTGTGACCTCCACGTCCTCGGGAGAATAGAGTTATAGAGGCCGTGACTAGCTCCTTATCTTCGCCGCCGTGAGCCCGCTTGGTCAGTAGACTACGTGTTGGGTAAAGTCTCCTTCCTAGCCACTGGCCACCTGCAGTTCTTTATAGCTATTATCTATTACTTGATTTGGCTTTAATTTTCTTCTTAAAAATACTCGTTCCTCTCTTAAGCATTACCGAAGGCTAATATTTGTTAACACGAAGTGTATGAGATAATTGGGTCTCTCGTTTTAATGTAATTGGTAAAAGAGAGGACAGAAGCCCCAGATAGGGAATAAAAAGGAGATAAGTAATTGGTAGGGATCCCAATAGTCTTTCAGGAATCTTTTTGGTTAGACTGAACTTGAACTTGTATGTTTTAAATCCCAGTGGAGTGTGCGGACAGAGAAACCTGAAAACCAAATTGAAGGAGTTCTGTAAATGTTATCTACATTATATGCCTGTAAAATCTAAAGTTTTTAAATCATTTATGTGTTTTGTTATGTCTTTAGTGTGGGTGGAAAAATCCTTACACTGTTCTGTAGTAAATGTATTTGACTTCAGGAATTTATGTTTATCTCATTTTATGCTTACATGAATCTTTAAGTGGGGATAGTGTTGATTAGTGGCTGGGGTACACTTAGAAGTTTGCAAGCTTTTACTTGTCTAGTGCTCTTCTTAAGTTTGATTTGTATTCTGAAGTGTGCTTTTATCAGCAGTTAATAATTTGAAGTTTGATTTTAATTCAAAGAGCTATTAACGTTGTCAGAGACTTTTTAATATGGCAGAATAAGAGCTAGTGTCTCAGAACTATTGTAATCTCAATGATTCTTTGATTTTGGCAGTAAATGCCTTGTTACTTAACACTAGGTGGAAAATCATCTTCCAACAGTGGCCAAAGCTGTTAAGTTGTGATAGTACTATTTCACAGGGAATCATAGTTCTCTTTCATTCCCATGGCCTTAGTCATCTCTGAAGAAATACTCACTTGATTTTTTTTTCCAATCAAACAGAGCAGTATAGCTGTGACTATGGATCTGGCAGATTCTTTATCCTTTGTGGACTTGGAGGAATTATTAGCTGTGGCACAACACATACAGCATTGGTTCCTCTAGATCTGGTTAAATGCAGAATGCAGGTTTGTTTTGCATGTTGGATTAAAAGCATATTGTTGAAGCATGGCTTTTAAGTTGTACGGCATAGACATCTACTAACAAGCTGTGTGGAAACCTAATTATCCAAGAGGTAAGTTGATAACCAGTAACATGAGTTTTATATTAAAATGCATGGTGTGTCTTGTCTTACTACAGAGTACAGTTGCGAATATGGCTCCATGAAGTTTTATGCACTGTGTGGCTTTGGTGGGGTCTTAAGTTGTGGTCTGACACACACTGCTGTCGTTCCTCTGGATTTAGTGAAATGCCGTATGCAGGTTTGTATTGAGATGGCAACGTTAAATGTATCTTTCATGTGTGACTTAATTCCAAATAATTTTAAAAGAACTTCACAAATGAAAAAATTTGAAGACATCACAACTGCTAGAAACTTTTGTAGAAAACCAAACCCAAATTTTCTTAACTCGTGATCTTTATTTTAATTAGTGTTTTAAATTGAAGAAATGCCTCTTTTAAAATAAGATTGTAGGCAGATTTTTGGATCTCAAACCCTGGCTATAAATGGTATTTTGCTGCTGTGCTCAATTCTGACTAGAGTTGCTCTTCAAGGCCTGCTGGTTCTTCATGCTCCCAAATGGTCATTTTAAAGCGGTTATATATCAGAGTAGGTATTCCTTCTTAGTGTATTTTTGAAGTGACTTCGTGTCTCTTATTTACTGATAAGATCAGGGCAGAACATTATGTAGATTAGAAAAAATACTCTTCACTGTCTTAGTATTAAAATTTCGTAGGCATAGTTTCTTGTATATTTATTTACATAAAAGTTTTTTATGATTAGAGTATCTTAATTAGGATTATTGAAACAAAAATAATGAAACGTCAAAAATTTATTTGTCCCAAACAGGATTAGAAGTCTACTTACCTAAGAGAGAGAGGAAGGTGAAGTAAAGGAAGGTGAAATGTTAGCAGGGAGAGGAAGGTGACGTATACCGGCCCTTGTAGTACTGGCAGATACAGTGAAATTAAGATTTTTTTTCTGTTCCCATTAGTTAATAGAATGGATGTGAAATATACCTTCACTAAAACGTATGCATGTGTCTTGAAGTGAATTTAAGTTAAAAGACAGATTCTCATTATGTTGATCTACCTTTTTAACTTGTGTTTCATTTGCCTGACGTTCATAAAACTTTGTAATATAAACTTCTTAATGGGCTAGCATACATCAGGATATAGACTTACCTCTTACTCAGGCAGTAGCTTTAAAACTAATTTTTTAGAAGTGGTAGAGTTGGATGGTGAAAAATTTTGAGTCCGTTTTATCATGTATTTTTTTTTAGGAATTTTGCCCTCTTAACTAACCCGCCAAAACTTAAGTCTGACTGAAAGAAAGCTAGACCTTAATGTATAAAGTTAAATTTACAAAGATGATTATAGATATTAAGTTGATATGCAGTGAATTTGTGTTTACCCGTACCTTTTGTGTAGTTACTGAAGTTTATTTTAGAACCAAAGGAAAAACTAATAATAGTGAAATTCAATATTTATTAGAAGTGATAGCTCTTTGGTACATTTAATTAATTTTTTTCTTCCTTCTTTTAAATAAAGGTGGACCCCCAGAAGTACAAGGGCATATTTAATGGATTCTCAGTTACACTTAAAGAGGATGGTGTTCGTGGTTTGGCTAAAGGATGGGCTCCGACCTTCATTGGCTACTCTATGCAGGGGCTCTGCAAGTTTGGCTTTTATGAAGTTTTCAAAGTCTTGTATAGCAACATGCTTGGGGAGGTATGTAATTTTAACTTAAAAATTGAAAGTCCTAAGCTTTAACTACTTTAAGACCAAAAAGGGTCTTTTTTTTGGTCTTTATTATTATTATTATACTGTGCTGCTTTCCAGGTAAGTTGGATTTTGAGTTTTTTAAAGAGAAGGTCTGGGATTCCTCTGTGTAGTTCAAGGGCCACCTATAGCCGGCACCTAGATGTTCAAAAAATAATTCACATTGTGCTGTGTTTGATAAGGTTATGGGAGAGGACATACATTCAGTCTCATGTGTGGACCATATGATAAACACTGTTAGGTGGTCTGAAATGTAACTGTTTCCTATAACTGTCTCTTAATTGAAATTGTAAACAGCCAATGCAGTAGCAGTACACGTTCCTTCTTATGTTTTTCAATTAGGAAAATGCCTATCTGTGGCGCACATCACTGTATTTGGCTGCTTCTGCCAGTGCTGAATTCTTTGCTGACATTGCCTTGGCTCCTATGGAAGCTGCTAAGGTTCGAATTCAAACCCAACCAGGTTATGCCAACACTTTGAGGGATGCAGCTCCCAAAATGTATAAGGAAGAAGGCTTAAAAGCGTAAGTGAACATTTGTCTAGAGTTACAGTATAGAAATACTCATTTAAGGAATCTGCATTTGTTAGCATTAAACCTACCAGACTTTTTTTTTAAGCTATTATGTTAATGTCTCTATACCTTTTATAGAGAACATAAACTCCAGGGGCAAGGATAAGTTGATACATGGCTTAAGCCCTGAGTTAAAGATTTTTTCTAAAGTAAGAACAGTTTGTCAATCTGCATATGACTTGATATTTGACATTAATTGTTAACTTTTGGGAAGGGCTTGTGAGAATTGTCATCGGTGTTCACAGCTAAGAATTTGCATATAGTCTGGCAACATGCTTCCTTAGATCCACCTTTGTGGATGTCAGGCTCGAACTGAGTTCTACTTGTAAACTTCTTGTTTCTGGTAGTTCCAGTAAGAGAAACATCCAGCAACTTTTTTGGTTGTATAGTCAAAGGTGCTTGAGTCATTGGCATGTGAGAGAAATACACCTGCATGTTAGTCGTAGGTTCTGATAGAAATGACATGCAATTGTGCTGCCATTTTTTGCTATCGGGACTCGACTGGTGTGCGGACACTTCTGTTAATGATGAAAATCTCTGCTAGGTGAATAAATAACAACTGGGTGAAATAAGTCTCCTGGTTTCCTAGATTCTACAAGGGAGTTGCTCCTCTCTGGATGAGACAGATACCATACACCATGATGAAATTTGCCTGCTTTGAACGTACTGTGGAAGCATTGTACAAGTTTGTGGTTCCCAAGCCCCGAAGTGAATGTTCAAAGCCAGAGCAACTGGTTGTAACATTTGTGGCAGGTTACATAGGTATGAGTTACTTGCAACATGTATGTCTGTGAAATTAAGGACAAGTAATCCTTTCCATTATTGGCCTCTTATTGTGAGAAAAAAAAAAATTCCAAAGAAGTTTTATCTTCCCATAGCGTTTTCTATGCCTTTTAGGATTCCTAAAAACTTGTTAATTAGTTTCTGAATTATTTTCAGGTTTGCATGTCTTGATTAAGTTTGGGGGATACATTGATTTCACTGCTGTACCTTTTTTTTTTTTTTGGTCTAGTTTTTCAAGAATACATTTTTAACACAAAAGAAAGTTGATTAAAATGTGAATATAAAAACTTGAAGGATTGTTCTGCTTTATATAGGGTAGACTGCTGTATAACTTTCTTGTCAGTCTCTAAATCTGATTTTAAGAACTAAAAATTAGTCAGGAAGAGGTTGTTGGTTGTGATGTGAATTTTTAAAATTAATCCCATGTTGGGTTATCTATCTTGACTTTTTTCAGCTGGAGTCTTCTGTGCAATTGTTTCTCACCCTGCTGATTCCGTGGTATCTGTGTTGAATAAAGAGAAAGGTAGCAGTGCTTCTCAAGTCCTTCAGAGACTTGGATTTAAAGGTAGGATTCTCCCTCCCCCCCAAACAAAGAGTAACACTTGGGTATATTTCGTTTTTCATTCATGTTTCATATTTCAACCAGGTGTATGGAAGGGACTCTTTGCCCGTATCATCATGATTGGCACTCTGACTGCACTACAGTGGTTCATCTATGACTCTGTGAAGGTCTACTTCAGGCTCCCTCGCCCTCCTCCACCCGAAATGCCAGAGTCTCTGAAGAAGAAGCTTGGGTTAACTCAGTAGAATGATCAAAGCAAATGTGGACTGAATCTGCTTGTTGATCAGTGTTGAGGAAAGTGCAAGAGGAACTTTTATATATTTAACAGTGTAGGAAATTGTCTATTCCTGGTATAATTACTGTAGTACTCTTGCCTAAGGCAAGAGTTTCAAACCCACTGTTGAAATAAACCCAACTATTCATGATTTGTCTGTGACTTGGTGGTTCTTTTTAAAGCTAGTTTTTAAAGAATTGACCCTAAAATGGAAGGAATTAAGTGTAAGTTAAAACCTCAAGGAAAAAATGTAAACTAATCACTGTTGGTTCAGTACTCTGATCCCCACTCATTAATTGCCATATGTGTCAAGTTTTGTCACACAAAAGTTCCTATACTCCCAAAAATAAAGGAAACATACCTGAATTTTAAAAAACTTGATTTAGTTGTAGTTAAATTGAAATATGGATACGTATTTGTGGTTATATTTTAACAAGTAAATTTCAGCATGTAATCAAATTTCTGCAACATGTACTACTATACTTTTAAAAATCCTAATGAGTTTGCTAATCCTCATTTGCAAAAGAAGATCTAGGTGTGCCTAGCTGGCTCAGTTGGAGGAATGTGCAGCTCTTCATCTCAGGGTTTTCTGTTAGAGCACTATGTTGGGTGTAGAGATTATTTAAACTTTAAAAATTAAATTGAAAAAAGTAAATGAGGCTGATTGTTAGAATGATAGTTCTTAGTTACTTTATTTATTTAAAGATTTTATTTTTTTAAAGTAATCTACACCCAATGCGACACTTGAATTTACAACCCCCGAGGTCAAGAGTCACATACTCTACCGACTGAGCCAGCCCGGCGCCCCGGAATGATAGTTTTTAAAAGGACCGAAGCACTTGATAGCTAAAACCACTTTAGGTAACATTATTTTCAAACAAATCTGACTTTCTAAATTACAAAAATTGGAGCATAAAATCGCCTAGAAAGTAAGACACTGTTAGTTTTCTCTTATGTTTGGTTAGGAAGTGTGAAAGCCCAATCTGTAATGTAATTTGTCAAATCTGATTACATTTTACTTTGAGATCTTCCAGTATCTGGATTGGGTTGGCAATCCCTGTATAAAGTATATAGATGGGGCCTTAGGGAAAGAAAGTTTCAAGGAGTCTTGGGGAGAGAAATGATTTTATTACAAACTTGGGTTTTACGGCTAGTGAACTAAATTTAGGAACCAGATATAATTAGTTGCATGTTAACTTCTGTCATCACTTGGTCTTGTTTAAGATTACAAACTTTATATGTGTTGCAGAGAGAAAGGGAGGGTTGTGGGTGCAATTAGGCCACACTTAAAAGGTACAGCTGTAGTGTGAGCCCACATAAGTGATGGCTATGGTAACTGGTATCACCAGTGTGGATTAGCATTGCTGTGTAACAAATAGCTAAAATCTAATGGCTTGAGACCACAATTTCAGGAATTCAGGAGCATCTCTGCTGGATCTTGGCTCTGGGTCTCATGAAGTTACAGTCAGATAGCTCGGAGGTTCTTTTAAAGGCTTTCACACTGGGCGCCTGGCTGACTCGGTTGGTGGAGCATGATCTCAGGGTCGTAGGTTCAAGCCCCACGTTGGATGCAGAGCTTGCTTAAAAATAAAGGCTTTCACTCCTTTGGGCTAGAGAGATACTCTAAGCATCTCCGTTAGTGGCTCAGTCTTTTCTTAAGCTTTACAGCACGGTGGGTTTAAGGCAGTTGGATTTATTTCAGGGCTTTGAGGCAGAGCCAGGCAGAAGCTGGATCTTTTTAAGGATTTAGATGTGGAAGTCATAGCATCACTTCCACTATACTCTCTTACAACATCAGAAGTCCTAGAAGATTCAATCCCATCTTGAAGTGAAAGGAACAGATACTCCTGCTGGAAGGAGTGTCAGTCATGTAAGAAGAAGGTGTAGGAATGGAAATACATGTATATTAAGCCAATCCAAAAGTAGACTGGATTGGAAAACAGCGAATGCTGTTCAGCCAGCTTTCACTATAAGAGATTTCCACTGCCAACCTTGGATGCAAGTTTTATTTTCAAGAAAGACAATTGAGTTTATTTGTGGGTATCGAGTATACTGTGTTCATTGTCAAGAGTCACTCACTATCTGTAGTTAAGAGGTAATTTCAAAGCTATTTCTGAGAGAGAACCATTTCAGCCTAGAAATTCTAGGAAAATGCCCACTTAAGATTTTGTGTATTCCCATTTTACATTTTAAAATTTATTCATTAAAGATTCTAATGTTTTAATAACATTGTTTTTCCACATTTGGTTTAAGGAAATGTCAATCCCATGAAGCAGAACCCAGTGGAATGAGTATATGTGATTAATAGCCTAATTGAATTATGTTGTTAACACTAGGACATGGTAGAAGTGTGTAGTAGTTTCCAGGAGAGTCAAATATGATTCAAATCGTCGTTAGGAACAATTAAAACTCAGAAAGCCGGAGTTTTGCTGAATTATAAATACCTTATGACATACACAACAAAGTTGAACAGAAGAACTAACAGCTGAACCAAATCTTCATTGTGTGAAAGCTTGAAATGTTTTGACCATGTTTTAAAATGAGTTTAACGTTTTTGTGATAACGATTTCTGGGATAGATGATAGAAAAATGTCCACAGTGTTAATGAAGCTTGGTATATAGTCTTGCTGCTTAATTAGGAGCTACATGCTGTTTCTGTAGCATAAGAAATTAGATACAGTTGATTGTTAAACAACTTGGGGGTGGGGGGTAGGCAGTTAGGGGCACTGATTCCTCCCCTCCCCCACACACCACCAAATACCATGTACAACTTTGACTCCCTGAAAACTAGTACCCTGCTGTTGACAGAAACTCTTACTGATAACAGTCGATTAACACATACTTTGTATGTTATATGTATTATATACTGTATTCTTACAATAAAGTAAGCTAGAGAAAATTATTAAAAACATAAGAGAAAATACATTTACAGTATTATACTGTATCGAACAAAGTTTGTGTATAAGTGGATATGTGCAGTTCAAATACGTTGTTCAAGGGTCAACTATAATCACCATTTTTATCATTTATGAGATAAATCAGAATTTTAAAAATCTCAGATACCACATGGTTAAGAAACAAACATTTCAAATATCAAGGAAGCTGTAGGTCGTAGTTGAATGCTATGCTGCTCCTCATCTATCAAAGAATGATGCAGTACCTTAGTAAGTCAGCTACTCCCAGCAATTTTAACCTCAGATTGTATCTGTTGAATCATTTATCTTACAAGGCAGCCCTGACTGCACATTCTCAGAAGTGTTCATAGGAGTGTGTGAGATGTTAACCTCAGCATTGATATGGTTTATGAATCTTCTGGTTATTAAAATATGCCTTGAGTTTCCTAGAAAAAAACTAAAAGTTGGCATGTGTGCCATCTGTGCAACAGTCACTTAAGAAAGGCTAGTTATACTGAATGAAAGTTTAGGGGCTATGTCTCCTATACAAGATATAATTCCCATCTATTACTGAGATTCGAGGTACAAGTCAGCTAGCTTGCTTTGTGGAATACAGCGTATGTAAGGTTTGAGGATGAAGGATAATTCATTCAAGGAGCAGTATCTTATTATTTCAAGCCATGATCTCAACACAGAGGGCTATATAAATCAAGGTTAAAACTCCTAAGAAATTATTAACATCTGAACATTTGATGTGCCCAATGTTATTACTAGAGGATAAACAATTATTTACTGATTCTATTGACTGTACAGTGGTTAGACTTTATTTTTTAAAAGGTTATTTATTTGTGAGAGCACAAGCAGGGGGAGCAGGAGGCAAAGGGAGAAGCAAGCTCCCCACCGAGCAAGGAGCCCAATGCGAGACTCCAACCCAGGACATGATCTGAGCCAAAGGCAGACGCTTAACCGACTGAGCCACCCAGGCATCCCCAGTGGTTAGGCTTTAAATGATATTAAAGCAGGGAAATTTCCTAGAAAGCTTAAGATGACTTACCCGTAAGAGACCATGCCTATTATTGATATGATTATATCTTCTGTTAGGAAACAGACCAAAGCTTTCCATTCTCCTGTATTTGCCACAAAAGCTACCTGACCTGAAGACAAGAACATGACTGTAGGCCTAGTGACAATTCAGATTTCAAGGCTCCTTCAAGAAAGTCCTGCTCAGCCTGGCTCCCAAATTACCAAGAGATTGGTGAGTCATTATTTCAATAATAGTAGAACCAGCACCAAACAAGATAAGTGCTTCATTTATTTGGCACTGAGAGAAACAAATATTCCTCACAAATGAATTTTCAGATAGCTGAATTTATACTTTGAAGTGCTGAAAATTTTCTTTTTAAATATTTTCTTTTTAAATATTTTTCATGTCTAAAATATTGTGTCTTATCAAAATGATTACATGGAACATGATTTACATTTCATTTAGTATCATTATGAACATCAGATACCATATGAGGATGTGCTATGGTGATACTTCCCGTGTGGGGTATAGGGCTATTTACAAAACCAGTCCCATACTATGTAACTTTGGTTATATTAGTTAATGGCTTTGCCCTTTATGTGCAAAGACACTTTGGATATGTTAATGGTAAAATTCACAGCAGTCCTTCCTGTAAGGCAGATATTATTGTTCTTACTTACAGATTAAGAAATTAAAGTTCATATGCACTAAATTTGTCAGAGCCAGGATTGGACCCCAGCTATCTCTGATTTCAAAATCTCAATGTTGTTTCTACTATATTAAATCAGACATGAATCAAACAGAGCTAGTCACTTCAAAGTATTCTGGAATGGCTCATCCCAGAGCCTTGGCTTTTTGTCATGGAAGTTAGCTACATACTCTGACTCACTCTGTGCATCTGGATACCTTTCATGCTGGGCATAGGAAACTGGGACTAATGCTGTGGGTTTTTTTTTAAAGATCATTGTACTTTATTTTATAACTTTATTGAGGAATATTTGATGCGGAGTAAATTAGACATGTTCAAAGAGTACAATTTGATGAACTTTGATACATGTATATACCTGTGAAACCACTATCATAAGCAAGATAATAAATACTTTTCACCCCTCGAGATTTCTTTGTGTCTCTTTATAATCTGTACCTCTTGCCATCCCTAGGCAACCACTGATCTATTTTCTGCCTTTATCGTTTGCATTTTCTAGAATTTCATAGAATTATATAATGTGTTTTAAATGTTAGAACTTCCTTCTCTGCTTAGGCGGCCCTGGTGACATCGTCACCACACATGACTTGTGTTGCTTTAGGGCAGTCTCCATCTGAGGCTTGGCAAGCCCCCTGTGATTTACGATGCCTCTCCCTCAAACCCTGCTCTGGCTACCACTTCCCTACTGTTTTAGGTCATCTTTACCTATTTCCTAACGCCATGGAAGACCCAGGAAGCCTTACATGATTCTTTTCCTGCAGCATCCCGGCTGTGACCTTTCTAGTTTCCCCTTCCTCTAACTGGATAGTGAACGCCAAGGCCCTGATCCTGACGGACAGTTCTCTAGTTAGGGCTCCCACCATACGTGATATGCTCCCTGGCAGTCCACGAGGGCAAGTGGGGTTCAGATCCTGCCCCATCTAGATTTCCTAGTGGTAGACTGGCGGATCCTGCTTTTCCCCACTTGTGTGTGTGTGTGTGTGTGTGAGAGAGAGAGAGAGAGAGAGAGTGTATTGGGAATGCATAGGATTCTTGCTATATAAAATTACAAGTATACGTTTCAGCATATTTTTTTTGAAAAATCAACTGCTCAACCCTTTAAAATATTGTTTTTACTGTTCAGAATAGAATCTATTAACCTTAAAATAAAACAGCCGGTTATTTTACCAGCAAAATGGGTTTATTCAGGAATAACAGAGAATTGCAATTCAGGACATGCAAGCTATGGCAAAACCATAGGCAAGCCCAGAAAACAAAGGAGAGGAATGCTTTTTCATAGAGGAAAGGGGGCAGTTGGGAGGGGCTGTTCTAAACAAAAAGTCCATTGGCGTGAACTGGGAGTTTGCAGTGTGGTGGCTTCTCGTTGACTGAATTGCAACAGTGTCTCGCTGGCTAGGCTGCTGTGTCTAGGAGAAAATCTTCCTCCTGCTGGGGTAGTAAAGCATGGGCTTCTTCCTGTTTGGCCAGGGGCTGCAAGGAGTTAGGTATGGCATGAGAACTCCCCCTTCTGGCCTTGCAACTCCATTTAAATGAGGGTTCCTTTGTTCAGTCTCAAATCAAACACAAAATGATATTTGCTCCAAAATTTCATTATTTCTGAGTTGTCAGTCTTTTTATAACATGACAGAGGTCATGTTACTAAAAAGTTATTTCAGTCTCATCTAAATAATTTCAAACTAATTCATATCTGAAATGTGTGTTATTTCATCTTTCATATCCTTAATCTCAGCTCGGACTATTGTTAAATTAGATATTTTTTCATTTAAGAAAGCAATTTCTTTCTCTCTTTGGAGTAAGTCAGTAACCAATCTCCCAATGCGTAGTGTTAAATCGTTTACCAATGGTTCCAAACGGGAAAAGTCCTTCTTTAGATTATACACCTTTGGTTTTAGATCATTTGCAAAAGTCACTGTCTTCATAACTTTAGCTCTGTCACTTTCTAAGCTTAAAAACCTATCTGTGTGCTTGTTGAAATCATTCTTTAGCTCTGAAAGTATCTTCTTAACAGAATTAATTCTTTGTGAATTTTCAGATGCTGTCTTTCGGAGCATTGCTGTTCGGTCAATGCTACTTGAGAGAAGATCACCTATGTTTTTTACTGTATCTTTTTCTACTTTTTCTAGTTTATTTTCTAATTCTTGCGCAGAATCTGTCAATGATGTTACATCAGTTACTAAACCTGAAATACGTCGTATATCTGTTTTTACAGTTGTAATCTTGAGGCCAACATCTTTTGCCATAGAAGTTGTACTTTGGTCTACTTTTGTCACATCTTGAGAAAGAGATGTCAAATTGTTGTTCAATATATTCTGGTTTTCAATTATCCTGTTGGACCAAGTTTTCACCTCATAAATTTCCTCCTGTAGACGCTTTAGATGAGCAATTATTTGAAAAGACTTCCACTGTTCCATGATAGCTTCAGACTTCTGACACTGTAAGAAAATATAATACCATAATTAAATTGGTTAAAAGCTTAATATATAAAATTCAAGTTGAATTTTGAACTATAACTTTACCATTCTTCTGGAAAGCATGGTAAAAGATGTATCAAGTGTATTACTAATGATTAAGAAGGAAAACATGAAGGAAATTTCATAAAATATCACTGGAAAGAGCATTTTTCAGCTATTTTTATACTATCAGTCCTCTGTACGGTGGCAAAATGAGCTAAATGAGAGACAGTGAGGTATTTTTTCTTGCTGGAGAAGAGAGGAGGAAGCTTCCTCTAGATGAGCTTTGGTAGATTTGTGGGGGTCAAACAAGGCAACATAATTTTTGAAACACAAGTTTGTTTGTAGCTATTTCTAGTGCTAGAATGAAGGGACCAACGTTCAAGACTCCATGTGTATATGCTTTATTGTCCTGTTACTTTTAAAGATTTTATCTTTAAGTAATCTCCACGCCCAACGTGGGATTTGAATTTATAACCCAGAGATCAAGAGTTGCATGCTCTACTGACTGAGCCAGCCAGGTCCTATTACTTTTATAAATAATTTTCTGGGGTATTTATCCTGAGACCCTGAATAATTCAATTAACTAATTCTAAAGTTCCTACTATGTTAGACATACCAAGTGTGAGAGATATAAAGATGAGTACAGCTTGGGTTGTGACCTCAACTCAGTTTAGTAGTTTAGTAGAGAAGATAAATATGTAAAAAACAAAACAACCAATAAACAAAAAAACTATCTCCAAAATTCTAAAATCCTATGATTCCAAACACAAGTGGTTCTCAGCTTTTGTATATTGCCATGCCATCCTCCTTCCTTACCATCCACCTGTAAATTGTCATTTTGGTTTAACCTGGATATGTTAGTTGATGAACATTTTTGTTTCCTCATCCCATCTAACACCTAGTTGATGAACATTTTGGGCCACACAACTGCCTGGGAGTATTTCAAGCTATTTTCATTGTTTGTGGTAATGTTTGTGTGCACATGTGAGTGTGTGTGTGTGTGTGTGTGTGTGTGTGTGTTTAAATAGCAGTGTCGGAGAAGTTGAATATTTTGTTGTTTTTGAATATTTGAAATTTTTTGCAAGTCTTTATTTAAAATATTCTAGTTAGTTAACCCTTCACAATGTGGCCATTTTTCTCCTTCTAGATGTGCAGTTTGCTCTCTCAGTGTTCAGAATGATTTGATATTTATCTGGCTGTGTTCCAGGGATGAGGTAAGCATAGGGTCTCCCTACTACTCTACCATCTTAATTCCTCCTCCTGAGTATT
Organism: Ursus arctos; assembly: GCF_023065955.2. Classification (NCBI taxonomy): domain Eukaryota; kingdom Metazoa; phylum Chordata; class Mammalia; order Carnivora; family Ursidae; genus Ursus; species Ursus arctos. The sequence continues at coordinate 15,909,179 of NW_026622886.1, read as the reverse complement.
TGAAATTTTATTGCATTGTCGAGTGTTAATAATATTAAGAGGGAAAAGAAAAAAAGAAAGTGTGGATTTAGTGATAATAGTTTATATATGAGATATAATCTCATAATACAAAACTGAAAATTGTAACAGGAATTGTCAGGTAAAACTAGTAAACTTCAAAAAGAAGATAAACTGAAGACTGTGGATTGTATGCTCAGCTATGGAGGAAAAAAAATTAAAGGACATATGTAAAATATATTGTCAAAGCCTATGTCCGAAGACAGATAGACATTGTGATTACACTGAAAGAGGGAGTCCCCTTTATAATGTGTAAGTCGATCATATGACTTTCACACATTTAACTTTCAACTTGTTTTCTAGGAGAACATTGTTTTACTATTTATTTATTTAAAATATTTTATTTATTTATTTTAGAGGCAGGGAGGAGGGCAGAGGGAGAGGAAAGAGTCTTAAGCGGACTCCACTGAGTGCGGAGCTGGAAGTGGGGCTTGACCCCAGCTCCCTGAGATCACCACCTGAGCCGAAACCAAGAGTCGGTGCTTAACCAACTGTGTCACCCAGGCACCCTGGAAAGCATTGTTTTAAAGTGGAGGTTGTCTATAACTGTGTACTAATAATCAAAACTAGTTGGATACTCCGTGTACATGGATATATCAAGAGGATATAATACTAAGTGAAATAAGTCAGAGAAAGACAAATACCATATGATTTCACTCATATGTGGAATTTAAGAAGCAAGACAAAGTGGAAAAAAAGAGACAAACAAAGAAGCAAACTCTTAAATATAGAGAACAAACTGGTGGTTGCCAGAGGGGAGGTCGGGGGGGCGATGGGTGAAAGGTGAAGGGGATTAAGAGTACACTTATCATGAAGAGCACTGAGTAACGTATAGAATTGTTGAATCACTGTATTGTACACCTGAAACTAATTTAACACTGTGTGTTAATTATACTTGAATTAAAAAAAATAAAATTTTGTTTTTAAAAAGCCCTAAGCATTAATTGGATCCAACAGTGTTTACTGGGCATGTATGTGCTAGTATGATCAAGAACAATTTCTGCTTTTAAGGTGTTTGTAGTTTAGTTTGGGAAAGAAAATGTCAATGAATAGATGATTTGAAATAAGAAAACAAAGTGGCGCCTGGGTGGCTCAGTCAGTTGAGCGACTGACTCTTGATTTTGGCTCAGGTCATGATCTTCAGGTTCAGGACTGAGCCCAGAGTTGGGCTCTGCGCTCAGCAGGGAGTCAGCTTGAGGATTCTCTTTCTCCTTTTCTCTTTGCCTCTCCCCCACTCATGGGCGCACATGCTCTCTCTCTCTCTCTTTCTCTCTCTCTCTCTCTGAAAAGCAGTTTTACAAAATAAGATCTACAGTTTCATCTCAAGACATCAAATTTTATTTCCAAAATAATTGTGTATATCAGTTTTTTTTATGAATTACCATTATAAAATTGCATTTGCCTGGTTTACTCAGCTAATCTTTTGAGATTACTTTGATAACATTAACATGGTTTTATATAATGCAAATAAAAATTTAGTATGTTCAGAAAATTATATTTATAGCAGCTTAAAAAAGGAGTAACAATATAGCTGCAAAAAATGACAAGCTGAAATGGAGCAGAACAGTTATCTCAAAGTAGTAATTCCCCTTCTTTGCCCCATTATATATGTTGGATTTCAAAATATATTTTAGGATTTTTCTTCTCAAGTTTATGCTACGTTAATTATTGGTGAGGGGAGGTGGCCCCAAATGTTTTTTGGTAGAGAAGTTAGACTGTTGAAATGTTATTATGAGTATGACATTAAAGAGTAACCATAGGGGTGCTTGGGTGGCTCAGTTGGTTAAGTTTCTTACTTCAGATCAGGTCAGGTCATGGGTCCTGGGATCAAGCCCCACAGCAGGTTCTCCTAGCGGGGAGTCTGCTTATCCCTCTTCCTCTGCCCCTCCCCCACTAGTGCACGTGCCCATGTGCGCTCTCTTGTTCTCAAATAAATATCTTTTTTTTAAAAAAAAGAGCAACCACAAATGGGAAGGAAATCAAGTAGTGATTGCAAAAGCATGTTTTATTTTTAAGGGAAAGGTTTTGCAAGTGTATTTGCTGAAACAGAGACTACAAAGGGTGAAGGAAGTAGATGGCTTATTTCATCCAATTCATTGCTAGGTTATTGTTTATTAATGTATCTACTCCGTAGAGTAAATGTAGCCTAACAGCATTACACAGTTAAGACTCCTAGAAAGAACGTACTTTATTCTTGGAAGGATCAGATCATTAAGAAACTGCTGGTAAGGCTCTCTGTTTCACTTGGTAGCTTATAAAAACAATTCATCATGAACTTCTACTGATCTTTACTAAAATATTTATGAATATAGTGTAGGAATATAGAAACATACTTGAAATTGTTTCACGGAATTATTATTTTTTAAAGATTTTTTTTATTTATTTGACAGAGAGAGCGCGCACAAGCAGGGGGAGTGGCAGACAGAGGGAGAGGGAGAAGCCAGCTCCCCGCTGAGCAGGGAGCCCAACTGGGGGCTCAATCCCAGCACCCTGGGATCACAACCTGAACGGAAGGCAGATACTTAACCAACTGAGCCATCCAGGCGCCCCTCACAGAATTATTTTTAAAAATTACTTAAGGCTTGCCTAGAATGGACAGAAGTGTTGGAGTCCACCAATAGCTCAAAAGATTTTTACCGAATTCCTGTCATATATACAAGGTACTAAGCTAGATGCTGTCCTATAATGTTAAATATTGTCTGGATCTACAAGTAGAGCAACATGGTTCAAGGGAATGATTTCTGGGTCCAATGAGCTTTCCAAAAACTTTGCTAAAGGATCTTTTAGCTGTAACTAAAGAACCCGGAAATTTTATTAATCTCTAAAATTAAAAACTACATAAAGCCAGAAGGGGGTCTTAGAGATTTTTTTGATATAATTTCCTCATTTTACAAATTAAAAAACTGAGCCCCAAAATAAAATGCCCAAGGACAGACAGCTAGTGGCAAAGCCTAGCTTAGAAAATTCTGGTCTAAGGCTCTTTCTCCACCACTGCTTTCCCACTGTTCCCTAAACATTTATTGGTTCCTTCTTATGCCCAAGGCCCAAATAATTTTAGGTCATTGTTACAACTTTTGGGTGACTTATAGTCTCGTTTAATGACAACAGGGTAGTGGACACATTTGGCCAAATTACAGTTTTTTTTTTTTTTAATTCTCAAGATGGATTTCTGGTAATTTTCTCCCTCTGGTTGAATAATAGCAGATCGCATTGCACAGTGGGAGGTCAGTGGCTTCTGGAGTTGGACAGACTTAGCAGTGTGATTGCGAGTTTCCTAACCTTGCTAAGCCTCAGTTTCCTCATTTTTAAAATGGGTGGCATGGCTAGCAAAGTTGTAGTGTGAAGTAGGGATAATAAAGGTCATTGTAGGTACTCAGTGCACAGAGCTGTACTGTGATGATGATGAATGTAGACTTCCTAGCAATGTCTGACACATAATAGCCTCCAATGCTAGTTCTGTCCTCCCTTGCTGTGAAAGCTGGGATGGAGCATTTTGATTTGTATTAAATTAATAGTTCATAGCTGAACTGAAAAAAACAGAAGCTGGGTAAATTTGCAGAGCTCTTGCTAACTGTGCACATAAGTATATAGAGAAATGAATCTTTTTTCATGTGCTTGGTGAATTTGCAGCATCATTTAAAAAATTTTTAGTATCATTATTAATGACATATTAAGCTTTGATCAAGATTATAGATTCATAGAAAGGTCTGTAATCAGACTGAAATTAAAAATGTATCTTACTAGTTTTTACTAGTAAGTAGTAACTAGTATCTTATAGTTGAGAAAAAAAATAATAGTTTCTTACTAGTTTTCTGTGAAACCATAAGGCTAATAAATCAACATTTTTCATTATAAAATATAAAAGTACATTTAGTCAACAGCTTCTAATCATTAGGCAAAATTTAAGGAAATATTACTATAAATATACTTTTAAACTTTGCATCCAAAAGTTAAAAAAAATAGGTGTTTATTTTGTAAAAGTGATTTATTTATACTAAATTTAGAAAATGGACCCAGTAGTACTCTCTATCAGGAATTGATTGATATAGAATTTATTATCAACTACAAGATACAAAAATGTGTCTTAGAATATGGTAATCTTCCTTAAAGGAAAGACTAACAATGTAATTTAATATTTGATACACAGGGAAGTTTTTGAAATTTTAAGTATCTGTGTTATATAAATGAATGTAAGGAACAGAGGAAGAAAAATTAGGTATATCTAAATCTCTCTACTGACAATTTTTTATAGGAAAACCTCTGAGTAAAGGAAAATATACATATACGCATGTACATAATATGAATATACATACACACAATAGTTTTCTCATGAAATACTTGTAGAAGAGTAGTTTCTGTTTCCCTGGTAACTGTCACTCTAGAACACAGTGGTCACCTGGTTTCCATTTATTTTCTGTAGCAACTACTATGCTATATACAAGTTAATAATAATGTTGCATCAAACCTGGTGATAGGCTAAACAAACAAGCAAACTATGAGAGATCACATCTGCCATGACGGGATGGAGGTTGAAACAACAAAGTTCTAGTGAACTTTAGAATCTATTTTATTTGCATTAAAATAAAGGCAAACAAATACAATTTTGTCAGTGCACACAGACAAGAACTTAGACATTCAGACGTCAAGGAGTTTAATGTTAAGATTCCAGAAATTAGTAATATGCTCTTTAATAGTAGCATATTTTCAGGCTTATTTTTATGACCCATGGCTGTCTACCATAGGCCCTCCTAACCCCAAAGTAGAACTTGTTTGGGATTTTTCCAAAAATGTGCAAATTTACATAATAAAACTACCTGACCACAATTGACTGCTTTCAAGTTGTGTTTAATTCCACTGATATTACATTATAAAACTGGGACTACAGTTGGTTATTGGCAAGAAGACACAAGTAGGAACAATACTTCTATATGCAGTTGACTCAGTTTTCAACACCAAATTTGAACACTCTTGATACACCAGTTACCAATAAAAGTCTTATGTGCTTCCCCAACCCTGCACATTTCCAATGATCTTACTGGAAAAATCTGACTAGATCTCCCCTTAATCACATCCCAGTATGTCACATCTTATTCCTTGTGACTCCATTATATGATTTAGAGTAAAATAAAATCATCATGTAAAACAAATTTGGTTGGGGAATTAGTTTGGGAACTCTTTAAAACAATGGAGTACATTTAATTACCATAGTTATCATAATTTCTCAATATGCTGCTTTTTCCTCTTTAAAACAGGCCACAGGTATGTTGGCATTTTTTTTTATTGTAGGTAGAATAATTTATCTAGGGATCATGTATCTAGCAAACTCAAGAGTCTGTAACACAGTTAGAACCTTAAAAAAAAAAATCCCAGGTAAACAAAGATATTCCAAAAGTCCATACTTCATACACACTTAATTCATGGGTAAAACTTTCAATAAGAACATATTTACTCCTTTTTTTTTCATTAAAAATTTTTTTAAAGTAATCTCTATGCTCAACATGGAGCTCAAATTCATGACTTCAAGATCAAGAGTCAGGCACACCTATATTTACTCTTATTTAAAAATTCTTATAAATATCTCTAATACACTTTAGAACCTTAATAAAAAGTAAAAATGTTTCCCAGGCTCCACAGTTTTCAAAAAGTACATATTGATTCACAGCAAATCACTTCATGTTTTCCTTTGGTCATGTTATCTTTTGTTTTAGACAAAATGTCTATGAACTTCGTGGTCTGGATCTTAGCCTGCAGTAAATTACAAAGGAAATGCAGAACTGGTTAGGCAGGCACATTTCCTACCAACCAACCTGACAGTAACAGCGGGCCAATGGGTCACATCTTTAGGTGACAGAAAAGGTATAAGAAATAGACATAAGGTTTGAGAAAATAGCAAACTAGGGTCATTTAGTGAGAAAGGAACCACTCCTCAATAGCTTCTAGAGGTGTTAATATATTTGGGTCCAATATAATAGGTGAAACTCATAATAATGTCCATTACTTATTAGAAAAACATTTAAAATATTAAGTATATTGCTTTAAAAAGGTGGGGATATATTTTGGAAATTCTATTTAAAATGCAAAAAATGAGATAAATTTTATTGCTTAAATAGATAAGCTTTCATTATCTGGATAATCCATGTGTGTGGATGTGTCACTTATTTGCCAGTAATGTAGGATAAAAGGCATATCAAAATAACAGAAAAGTATGGAACTAATAACTTTATGTATAATATGGTCATCAGAATAAATGTGGTGCATTTAAAAGTCACTATCAATTCCTTTATTTTCTAAATTATATTCTTCTAAAGTTCCCTTTTCTCTTGTACTTGAATATACCATAAAATCATGAACTTTTCCTTTCAGAACATCCAGTTCATTTTGCATCTTTAATATGCTATTGTCATACTGAATTCCTTCAAGGGTTTTTTGCATCTCCATGATTTCAGATACTGCTTTTAGCATATCATCTTCCATATTAAACATCTGAGTAGTTAAGTCTTCCATTTTTTTTTCTGTCCCTATCAGATCCTGAGAGACTCTGAGAACAGAGCGAATAGCACTCTCAATTGTTGGCAAATGTGTCTTGCATTCTTCAACTTTGGGTTCATAGTTGGAAAGTTTATTAGTCAGGTCTTCATCTCTGGCAAAGAGAGCATGCTGTTCCTCTTCTAGCTTTTCAACTGCTTTTGTATCAGAGCCAAGCTGCTCCTCTACTCGTAGAAGATCCTCTTCTTCTTGTCTTTTTACTGTTCTAATATTTCTTAGTGTGCTATCTTCCAAATCTTTTAGCCTTTCAGTGAGCAATTTTATTTCTTGTTCAGCTGAATTAATTTGGACAGTAACTTGAGAATGTATTTGTTTTGATTCTGATTTGAAAATGTCTGTATTAACATTCATTTCTTCTAGGCTTCTTTTCCAGAAATCTGAAACATTCTGGAATTTCTCATTAAGGCTTTGCATCTTTTGGGTGAGCAACTCTTCACTATTTTGGATGTCATGCATAATACTTTGGAGGCTGGATACTTCTTGCTCAAACTGGGTCACCAAAGACATGGATGATGTAGCTTCCTGCAGGATAGTTTCAGTAGACTCAAGCTGCATTTATAACACAAAACAATTCCCAAAGCTACTTAATAACTTTTTTTTTTTTTTTTTTTTAAGAGAGAGAGAGAGCATGAGCAAGTGAGGGGAGAGGGGCAAAGGCAGAGGGAGAGAGAGAATCTTACGTAGGCTTCATGCCCAGTGTGGAGCCTGACATGGAGCTTGATCTCATGACCCTGAAATCATGACCCGAGCCAAAATCAGGAGTTGGACACTTAACCAACTGAGCCACCTAGGTGCCCCTTAATAACTTTTATATTAGGGAAATACACTTTAACAATGACATGTCCAGTTCAAATTCTGAAGATGTCTAAAATATCCATGTATATCAGAGCCATAATGACAAAAACTTTCATTACTTCAGTAGTTGTTCTAACAGATTTTAAAACAAATGTAATAGATTAGCACTATGGTAGAAAAACACACACCTGAATTTATAAACCTAAATATCTGTACATTTTCATGGAGGGACATTCAAGAGAGAAATAATGTTAAAGAAGTCTGAAGTATATCATATTTCCTTCTTTTCTTACTCCAATGGAAAGCAACTTAGTTGTCATTCTTACAGTTATTTGGCTTTTTTGATTCTGGAAGAGTTTCTTCCTCAAAATCTCTTGACTGACCTCTTACAGAGAAGGTACCAGAATCAGATCTTACAGATATAACAAAAGGCAAAATGAATAAAAGTGCGGTTTACGGAGGCAACTCACATCAAATAGTAACATGTGCTAAGTATCTGTAAATTGTGGTAAGCTCCTGGCATTTCCTCATATGTGTCCAGAATATAGGAGGCTGTGGACCTCTTTTAGCTTATACTCACGTAGATCCTCAGAGACTACAGGAAGGCCTAGAATGATCGTTAACTTACTAAGTGTTTACGGCATTGTGTTGAAGGCATAATACTGTACAAGATATGGTTCTGTCCTTAAGAAGCTTAGTGTAATTGGGGAGAAAGCCAAGTCTACATGTGTTATGAGGGGGAAAGAGCTATGGAAGCACTTACATGGGGCACCCAAACCAGACTTCAAGGATCAAGGAAAATATTCTAGAAGTATTATCTGATATCTGCTTCTAGTTACTTCTTTTCTAAATCATCCTACACACTACAGACAGATGAAGCTTTTAAAAACCGCTATGCACATCATGGTATGACATTAAAAAACCCACGATGTTTCCTAATACTTCTAGGATAAAGTCCCAAATTTATCTCTATGCTATTCTCCCCTTCTTGTTGCTTAGCTCAGTGTGTCCTTCCTTCAAGGCTCAGAACAGATCTCAGCTCCTTAGCGCAGCATTCTTCCATAGCCCAAACTCCTGGAGCACCTACTGTGTTGTGTATTTGACACCTGTTTGGCACTCGGCACACAAAATTAGAGAATTTTTGAGTGTTCACTCTGTGCCAGACCTTGTGCTAGACACTAGATATCAAAATATAGACATAATATAGTTCCTGACTTCATAATTTGACAGAGGAGACAGCATTTTGGATCTTTTACATCACATATTCTGGAGTCCCACTAAGATTCATTGATTATCCTCTGTTCCATTATTAGGCACTAAGGATATAAAGACAGAGTGTTTGCTTTAAAGAGCAGAAAAGGAGGCAAATTAATAACAACACAAACTCACAAACTTACTATTTCTGTCACGATAGAATTAGCATGGGGAGAATGAATGCTCCGAGTCTTGAGCGGAATGAGGAAAGGCTTAGAAGTGACTGAAATCTGACACTTGAACAGAGTGATGTTACTAGTCAGGTGAAGATACGAGAGCTTCTAAATTCCTTAGGGGAAGGAATGTCTTGTGCCTTTTTGTACCTCCCCTGTCTTAGGGTATAAAACACATGTTTGTTGACATTTAGGAAGAAGAATGGCCATAAATCTGGGCCCACCCCAATCAAGACCTGAAGCAATCCCAGGTGATAGAAACAATGTGTAACAGTACTGACTAATATAAAAAGACCACTCTGAAACCTTATTTAAAAGTTATTTTAGGGGTGCCTGGTCGATAGAGCATGCAACTCTTGATCTTTGGGGCTGTAAGTCTGAGCCCCACATTGGGTGTAGCGATTACTTAAAAATAAAATCTTTAAAAAATAAATGTACACATGTAGCTATTAGACAAGATCCTTAAAAAATCAATTCTGAGAAATATTTGTACATCAGCAATATTCTTAAGTTTAGCTGTCTTATTATCAGCCTTTTGAGGTAAGTTTATCTTCATCTATGGTAATTTCCTGTTTAGGCTGTTCACCAAGCATCACTATAATCCGGAGGCAGTAGACCCCAGCAGACCCCAAATACATGATCAACTTTTCAGAACAGTAAAGGTCTCAAGATTGAATTTGAAAATATATAGTGACTAGTATGCTACAATAATTTGCATTTATGGGCTGTCAATATATCCTAATAGTTTTTTCATTTATTTTTAAAAGAGTTTAATACCTTAAATTTATTACTGTTTAAAGTTTTCAAAAAGTTTGCATATATATTGTATCACATCTGATCCTTATAAAAATATTGTTATTCTCACTTAATAAATGATGAAACAGAGGCTAAGAGAAATTAAAGTGATTTTTTCCAAGGTTACACAGCTGTGATGAGAGCCCACATCTGGTTGTTTTCCCCTCCTACTGATTATCCTGGCCTTTAGGACAAGCTTTGCAAAAGGGCAGCTATTGTCGAATTACTCCTAGGGAAGACTGGGAGAGAAAGAGCTTTGCAAAGACTGAGTATTTCTTGGATAATGATGATATTTTAAAAATCTGCCTCAAAAAGCATTTTAATTGCCACAAAATTTTTCATTTTGAAAGGACATCTTTCTTCAAAATTTGTTTTCAATAGCTTTTAAATACATGGAGTTCTATCTCCTGGGATTTATTTTTCTGTAACTCTGTTCCCTCTGATTAGAGGAGCCCCTAACAAATAAAATCAGATTCCAACTTGAGCCCTACGTCAAAATACCCACTCCTGTACCATTATGTAGCTTCTTTTTTTTTTTAAAGATTTTATTTATTTATTTGACAGAGATAGAGACAGCCAGCGAGAGAGGGAACACAAGCAGGGGAGTGGGAGAGGAAGAAGCAGGCTCATAGCTGAAGAGCCTGATGTGGGGCTCGATCCCATAACACCGGGATCACGCCCTGAGCCGAAGGCAGGCGCTTAACCGCTGTGCCACCCAGGCGCCCCCATTATGTAGCTTCTTCCCAAAGCCCCTGGGCTCACCCTCTGTGGAGTCCCCTGGCATACGTGAGGGATGCATAATTTTCATCTATGGCTTTTCTCTTCTGGGGGATTGATTATATACTAATTCTATGCATGAGGCCACAGGAACTCAGACCCTCTGTTTCATTTTTCTCTTTTTGTAAATCCTTGCTCACCGTGGTGCCAAGCAGAGTCCTTGTCTACCTTATGACACGAGTAAAGGTTTAGTGAACGAATAAATGAACAAAGAAGGTATGTTTCCCAATCATAGCTTGGTTCCTGGTAGCCAGACAAGTCCTGCATGATGCCTCATTGATTGCAGCTGACCTCTGCTGAGAAGCATGGTAGTTAAAAATTTATGTCTCACATTTCTAAGAATTCCAGTAATAATGCATCTGCGTTTGCAGCTTGAAGAAACACAACATACACATGGATTTTAATTTTCAGTTGACTACCAAACCAATATTTATTTTTAGTCATTTTGATATGCAGATGTATACAAATTTACCAACTAGAAAGTAAAGAAAGAAAAAACCTGATGGACCTTTGCCCAGCAAGTGCTGTTGCTATTCTAATTTTATACCTGAAGACCAATCACATTTTCAGTGCTCTAGACACTTGATATTTAAAAAGGAAATTGGGGTCACATCAATATAAACAGTAACATTTATATTTAAAAAAAAAACCCCATCTTTTCAAAATAATCTGAGTCTAAATTGGACTGAAGGGAGAAATGTACGAAAACCAGTGAGAGTTAAAGCAGTAATGGTCTAAAAGGCAGGAAAAAGGAAGTATGAACTGGTGTAGAAAAGTGGTAGTAGGGAAGAAAAATGGGAAAATCTACCCAAGTAAGCCAGTTAATAATTAATTACCTTTTCTGAAATTAAACTGATTTTACTTTGAAGTCCTTGGAACTTGTTGGTTTCTATTTTCAGTAACTCGTATTGGCTTTCCACCTTTGCAAACTTTTCTGACTGCTGAAATACAAACCTGGAAAAGAAAAAAAAATCACTACCTCCTAATTCACATCCATTTAAGTTTGAATTTTAAAGGAATATTTTATACTTCTGGTAAGGACAACATAAATTCTGGTATGAGTAGTGACAGCTTTTAGTAGTTTATTTTGACAAATTAATAGAAAGCGAAACTCTATACTGTTCAAGTCCCAGTCCAGTGAGTGAGATGGTGTGATAGTTGAATGCAAAGAAATATTTTGGAGGAAGAAATGACGAATTATCTGGAATAAGATATGAGATCTCTATTATTTTTCTAAAGGCCATATTTGGGCAATATCTAGAAAATAGGTGTTTTCATACCGAAATGTAGAAGAGTTACCTATATAAAAAAAGTATTTTTAAATTAAAATGTAGGCAAGAAATAAAGCAGTGGAACGGAACAGAGAGATGACTAGAAGCTGAAAAATAACAAGTCAAAACTACAAAAACAGGAGTCATTGTCAAAGTGGCAATAGAACATATATGCAATGCAGGGTTTATAATCTCTACAATTGGTTATACTCAATATACAAGTCATGTAGGTGTACTTAATTTTTTTCATATAATGGACTTTAGATGCTATTCTAAAATTGGAGTGTATTCTTCATCTGGTAAGTAGTAAAGGTTGCGGAAACCTAAGTTATCCCAATCTTAGAAACAATAAATAGACTTTTGTTTGTATAGGACTTGAGATAAGCAAATGCAAAAGAAATGCTTTGGATCTAATACCATTTTGGCTCATCTACTTTTGACTCAATTCTTTGGGCTCAGAAAAAGCAGCAGTTGAAATTCTTTGTGTATTTATTGAGTCATCAAAAAGTGGTGGGGCAGAACCCTATGAAGAGAGTGCTTAAATCAAACTACATAGACCAGTGGTTCAAAAGCTTTGCTCCATATTGAAGTCACTTGTCTGCTTTTAAAAAGTCTAATGCCTGGGTCCCACCCACGGAAATTCTGACTTATGTGGTTTAAGATGTGATTTGGATATTGGAAATCTTAAAAGCTCCCCAGATTATCTGAGTACTCAGTCAAGCTGAGAAGCACTAGTTGATAGTGTTTTATGAAACTGACTTCCACTGAAAGACATACATTTAAAGATCGCAAAACTCAAAGGACAGATGAAAGACTTCTAAGCTTTGTGTATTATTGCAAAGGTGTGATGCTTCAAATTCATAGATGTTATTAGGCTAACTTGCTATAAAACTATCCAAAACTGAAATGGACTTTTTGTTTTTTTGAACAATGTTACAATATCAGATAAAATAAGTTTTTTAAAAAAAGATTTTATTTTAGAGAGAGTGAGTGAGCCTGAGTAGGGGGTAGGATCAGAGGGAGAGGGAGAAGCAGACTCCCAGCTGAGTGCAGAGCCCAATGGGGGGTCGATCCCATGACCCTGAGACCACGACCTGAGCTGAAATCAAGAGTCAGATGCCTAACTGACTGCCGACCAGGCACCCCATAAAATAAGTTTCTTTCGATGATGGCTAGTGTCTGTCCTATGAGATAACAATGAATTAAGTAAGCCCAGGTTACATAACTAGCATAGATTGACTTTTCTCCTATGTGCTAAAATGACTTTTAAATAACATTTCTGGTTATTAGAAAATGCCATTACTCTAATTTTCAAAGATGAATGTGTAGACTTAATTCTTTTTTATATTGGCTGTTTCATTCTTGGATTTTAAGAGATTATTTTCAGAGTATAGGCTTATCTGAGATCATCAGACAGAGACCAAGGATGGAGAATACCCTGAAGAAATAAGTCTAATTTCAGAGATTAGTTTTTTCACTCATTACTCCAGTGTTACCTCAGGGATTTATCCTGTAGATTAGACTGTTTATTCAGAATAAAACTGTTATTGTAAGAGACTTTTTATGAAGGTTGATACAATACTATAACACATTATAGCACTTTCCATTTTATTAAATATTTTAATGTCTATTTCTGGACTTCTTCTCAAAATTCAAATATTAAGCAAAACTTTGAAGAAAATTATGTCATGCTAGTGCAAATATCATCTCTGATGATAATGTGTAGGTTTTTTTTCATGGTTAGCTTCTCAACAAAATAAAAAGAAAGATTCACCATTATTACATATGAATAATAATGCATATAAGAAAAAACAAGCATAGAGGTGCCTGGGTGGCGTGGCTTGGTTAAGCGTCTGCCCTCAGCTCAGGTCATGATCCCAGGATCCTGAGATCGAGCCTGTCGTCCTCGGGAGTCTGCTTCTCCCCTTCCCTCTCCCCCTCTCTCTGCCTGCCATTCTGCCTGCTTGTGTTTGCTCTCTCTGTCAAATAAATAAATAAAATCTTAAAAAAAAAAAAAAAAAGAAAAAACAAGCATAAAGTTGACTCTGGTAGTGAAAAAAATGAAAAGTGGTTTGTATGTGCTGAGTTAAAATACATTCATTTTATTTTTCACTTGGATGTGCCAGGCACTATTCTAAAATTATTTATAAATATTAACTCATTTAACATTAAGGAAGAGGATGATTTTCTAGAAGTCAATGTTGACAGAAGGTAGCTTCAGTCCTGAAAATCTAAATTTTTGAAACTGGCATCCAGGTTAGTGTCCAAAGCGCTTTGTTTCCTTTTATGAATCAGAGGTGTGTGTGTGTGTGTGTGTGTATCTATATATAGATATATATATACATTTTTTTTAAGTAGGTTCTACACCCAGCATGGAGCCCAACGTGGGGCTTAAACACGCAACTCTGAGATTGAGACCTAAGCTGAGACCAAAAGTCAGATGTGGGATGCCTGGGTGGCTCAGTCAGTTAAGTATCTGCCTTCGGTTCAGGTCATGATCCTCGAGTCCTGGGATCGAGTCCTGCATCAGGCTCCTTGCTCAGTGGGGACCCTGCTTCTCCATCTGCCTGCTGTTCCCCCTGCTTGTGCTCACTCTTTCTCTGACAAAAAAAAAAAAAAAAAAAAAGGTCAGATGCTTAACCAATCAGAGGCATATTCTAACAGAAGTTCAAGGCCGCCTTATTCCCTGTCTTCCTCAGTTTAGATGAGACAGTTAGGGTCTGCTAAGGGCTCTAGCTTCTAGTTAGAAAAGGACTATAAATAGTTCTGGACGAGGGATTTTTTTTTTTTCCTAGGGTTTTGGCCTCCTCTTAGGTTAGTATCAAAGGGAGGGCATATCATACTGGGTAAGAGTATGGAACTGAGCAATTTTAGCTCTGCCATTTATGAGCTGTATAGTCGTCTTGGCAAGGTATTTATTTTTGCTATAGTTTCCTCATCTGTAAAGTGAGAATAATACTTCACAGGGTTGTTGTAGATTAAATAGGTTCAAATTCGTGCAGTTAGGGTACCACACATCAGTTACTCTTTTTAAGTCTGTTGGCCATTTCTTTCAGATTGCTTTGTGCAGCTGCTTTTCCAACCCTCTGACAAACTTATAGTGGTACAAAGGATCAGGTTTTCCTCCTGCTTACACCGGATGGAAGCCCCAGGCCTGTCCACCTTTGAAATCAGTGTTGGGTTTATAGTAAATCAAGGATGGAATGGATGGATTAGACCACTTACAGGAAGAGAACTCTCTTACCCTGTTTTTGGGCCTCTTCTCATTATCACATGAGAAAAGGATATGGGAAAAAGGGTCCCAGGTTAATTGGCTAGTTTAGTGTGGGCCTTACAGAAGGAATCTTCGACTCCTTCAGAATTCATTGCAGTCTACAGACACCTCATACTGATTCAGGGCCTGTAGGATGAAACAGTGTTCATTTCCTTAGGGAACTACATAGCTCCTTTAGTAATCTTAGATGGTGGCAGACAGCTGATTGAGGACTTACAGGATTTCTCTGATTGTTTCAACTTAATAATGAAAAGGAGGCAAATAAACAAAGGAAGCTATCACTATGGATCTTCTGCAAGAGAAGGCTTTCAGGGCCACTAAGGTCAGTACCCATTCAGCCCTATGTTTCATACTATAGCTTCATTTTCAGGCACAATACAGAATGTTCAGGAAAATAGCGACCATATTCCATTTAAAATCAGTGCATGTAGGGGCACCTGGGTAGCTCAGTTGATTAAGCATCTGCCTTCAGCTCAGCTCATGATCCCTGGGGTCCTGCATCGGTCTCCCTGCTCAGCAGGGAATCTGCTTCTCCCTCTCCCTCTCCCTCTGTGTGCTCTCTCTCCCTCTCTCTTGCTCATTCTCAAATAAATAGATCTTAAAAAAAAATCAGGGCATTTAAAGCATAATCCTGTCTTTCAGATAAAACTTCACGTACAAAAAAACAGGAGAAAAAAAGATGAAAAATGAGGTTAGTGAAGATTTTCAATGTAACTCGTGTCTTTACTATCAGGACTAACAGTAAATTCCTGCACTAAAGTGTCTACTTTTCAGGTTTTCCTTTATTGATTTCTTTTTTTTTTTTAGACAGACAGAGGGGGGGGAAGAGGGGCAGAAGGAGAGGGAGGCAGAATCTTAAGCAGACTCCATGCCCAGTGCAGAGCCCAACTTGGGGCTTGATCCCACAACCCTGAGATCATGATATGAGCTGAAATCAAGAGTTGGATGCTTAACTGACTGAACCACGCAGGTGCCCCTATAGATTTGTATTAGTGCTTTTCTTGAAGAGTAACTAAATTATTGAAAAGTTGAACATTCTGTGATGTAATTTATCTCATGAATATGACTCTTTGGGTAATAGAGAATTAGTAAATTTAATAACCCAAACTGGTTGTATTAGGTTCCAGAGAGAAGCAACATATACAGATAATCCCCAACTTATAATAGTTTGACTTGAGTTTTTTGACTTTATGATGGTGTGTAAGTGATATGCATTCAGTAGAAACTGTACTTTGAATTTTGACCGCTTCCCAGAGTAGCAGTGAGATCCTGATCCTCTCCCGGGTCGGATCCTCTCCCCTGATGCTGGGCAGTGGCTGCAGCAGTAGCTCCCTGTGAGCCACGTGACCATAGTCGCTTCAAACCAATCTGTACCCATACAGGCATTGTTTTTTCACTTTCAGTATTCAGTAAATTACGTAAGATATTCAATACTTTATTATAAAATAGGCTTGTTAGATGATTTTGCTCGAGTGTCTGCTAATGTTAAGTGTTCTGAACACACTTAAGATAGGTTAGGCTAAGCTATGATGTTTGGTAGATGAGGTAGGTGTTAAATTCATTTTTGACTTATGATATTTTCAGCTTACAATGGTAACCCCATCCTAAGTCAAGGAAGATCTGTATCTTTTAGGCTACTAGCTTTGTTACTGAATAACTTTCTCAGTATAAAAGGGTTTTTGTTTTTTTTTTTTAAGATTTTATTTATTTGACAGAGAGAGAGACCTCCAGTGAGAGAGGGAACAAGCAAGGGGAGTGGGAGAGGAAGAAGCAGGCTCCCAGCGGAGCACAGAGTGCGATGTGGGCTCAGTGGATCCCAGGACCCTGGGATCACCTTGGATCACGCCCTGAGCCTGAGCCAAAGGCAGACGCTTAACGACTGAGCCGACGAGGCGCCCCTAAAAGGGTTTTTATTTACCTAAGGAAGGTCGTGCATTTTAAGACATAAAAGCAACTTACAAGAGTAAATTTATTAAAAAGGGTAAATTTATTCTTTTAAGATCAAAATAAAAATATTACATAAAATGCCATATTACTAAGATGAACTTTTTTTTTTGACGAGAACATTTACTTATTTTAAAGATTTTATTTATTTATTTGACAGAGAGAGAGCACAAGCAGGGGGAGCAGCAGGATGAGGGAGAAGCAGCAGCAAGCTCACCGCTGAGCAGGGAGCCTGACATGGGGCTCCATCCCCTGGGATCATGACCTGAGCAAAGGCAAGGCCTAACCAACTGAGCCACCCAGGTGCCCCCTGAAAAGAACATTTAATAACATTCACTTTATTGTAACAAATATTTTATTAATTTTGACTCAGGATGAGTCACCAGTATAGTATAATTCAAAATTTACTACAATCAGAAATAGTTTAGACTAAAGGAGGCCCAGGGTCCCTCCTAGAATTCTATTACTCTTGAAGATGAATAACTATCTTCCAAATACTTTAAAAATCAGTGAAAAGTGGAAGGAAATTCTAACTTAAAGCATCAGTCTTGTTATTTTTTATTTATTTGAGAGAGAGCCCCCGAGCGAGAGCCATGCGGCAAAGGCATAGGGAGAGAGACAAGCAGGCTCCCTGCTCAGCAGGGAGCCCACACAGGCCTCCATCCCAGGACCCCAGGACCCCAGGATCATGACCTGAGAGAAGGAAGACGCTTGACTGAGCCACCAGGCGCCCCTTAAGGTTATTTCTAATACTCATTTTTTCTACAACAATGTGTCACTATTTACTTGGTTTAAAGACTACAGATGTTCAGTTTTAGGTGAACACAAATGCTACACTTTTGTCATTTTACAGTACTAAAATTCAATCTGTAATTTAGGAATACACTTTAAATTCATAACACATTAACAATGATGGAAATATGAGAAATCCTCCAAACTCTGATATTGTCATTAACGTTTGTTGCCCTGAGATCATACTGAATTCTTTAAAGACTGCAAACCTTGCCAATAGGGATTTATGGGCTGAGGGTGCGGCAACTGTGTCCAAGGCAAATGTGCAGCGGACAGGAAATGGTGGCTTACAAAAACGGAAAAGCTTCCGACGTGTAGTAGGCGCTTAATAAAGTTTGGCTAAATCCGCATCTCATAAGAAATGGCTGACTCGTTCCCAGACCTTAGTCTCAACTTCAGTTGAGTGATCAAGCACACTACTAGGCCAAAGGAAAAGTGAGTTGTAAGAAACGAGCGAAGAGAGAGAGAGAAAAAAAAGTAGGGCTGTCCCTTTTTTGGGGTCGGAGCAGAGGAACAGAAGCCGCAGGTCTGGGGATGGAAGGTTAGCGGGATGCTGAGCCGGGCGAGGCCCCGAGAAGAGCGGGGCGACCGCGAGAGGCCAGACACAGGGCCCGGGCGGCCTCGCGTCCACTTACCAGGCCAGGCCCAGGCACGTCCCCAGCGACAGCAGGCTCACGCCGGTCCGGGGGTCCGCCCAGCCCCCACCTCCACCGCCCCGGGCCTCGGGGCTCTTCCCGCCCTCGCTCCGCTTCCCCGGCTCCGAGGGGGCTCCCTTGGGTCCCGACTTCTTCCGGCTCTTCACCTCCGACATTTCTGAGGACGCGACAAGCCCCGGGCGGCTTCTTCACCTCGGGGGTCGGGACGTGGCCGCCTTAGCCTCCGCGGGGACGCCTCGGCGGTGACCGCGCCCCCTCCTGGACTTGGCACCGCCCACAAACTTGCCCCCTCTTCTCCCGGCTGTTCTCACTTCTTCACAGCGTCCCCCAGCCACCCGCCCTGTCTACTTCCTCCAGCAGAAGCACCTGGCGAGCCTCCTTCTCCTTTCCATTAATGCCGCAAACCTGAGGAAATCGTGGCTTCCCCGCGCGCACGGATCGCGGGACAGCGAAGGAGCGGGGAAGGGTAGCGCGCGCCACGTGGAGCGCGCCGCCGCCTCTGTCCTCTGTCCCCGGAAAGAGGCGCGCCCCCGTGGCCTAGCCACGCCCCCGCCATGGGGTGGGGCGGAGGGTGCTTTCTTAGGCGCGCGCGGCTGCGGCCGCTCCTCGGTGGCTCGGGGTGTGTATATTTGCGTGCGCGGGCGCGCGCTGTCCGGGCTGGGCGGGCCCAGCGGATTTTGACTGCTCCGCGGTTCTGAGGCGGGGAGGAGGAGGCTTCAAGTGGACGCTGGTTCTTTTATTCCTGGGCCGAAGGGGCGACGGAGCCGAAGGTGAGGAGTCTGGGCCGTCAGCAACCCTCGAGGACTTGAAGTCGAGGCGGCGTCCAGAGTGGCGCCGGACTCCGGCCAGGGAGCAGCTGCTGCTGGAAGGAAAGAGCGACAGCTCGAGTGGCCCTCCTCCCTTTGTGTCTGGGGTGGGGTCCACGAGAGGGCGGGCCTCAGACCGGGCCTCACCTCGGAGGCCCGGCACTGTGTGGTCGGCCCGCGGGGGTGACGTCTGTCTCTCCGCGGGTCAGAGTTCTCCGGGGGTCTTGAGGCGCCTGGGACTGCGGAGGCTCCGGAGCTGCACCTGTGAGGCCCGGACTTGTCCCGGGGCCGTGCGCCCTTCCCTACATTCCCTTTAGGAAGCCCCCATTGCTTCCCTCCCCAGCCCACTCCCACTCCCACCCCCACCCGGACTTCGCGGTCTGTCCCTGCAGGGCTGCCTTTCCCAATAAGACCTTCGTGCAGAGGTTTGGGTAAGTTTGCGCCTCGCTTTTCTGCCCGAGCTGGGTTCTCTGGAGGTTCAGTAGCCGATTTCAGGGACTCAGAATTCTGGGACAAGGAATAATTGATAACCGTCCTGCTCCTGTACCAGGAAGAGAAATTACCGAAAGAGGAAGCAGCCAACTATTACGGTTTTCCTGGATGAAATTGCACTTTACGCTCTATTTCACATCTTTGAAGAGTCTGATTTTACATTTTGATGTGGTTACAAAAGGTGGGACGCTGAGAATTTGTTCATAATTTGTTCACGATTTGTGCAGAGTTTAAAAACGTATTTAAAATTTACATGTTTGAGTAGGGCTGGGGAAAGTTGGAAATTAGTTTCAGGTTGTCAGAGGTGTCTGTTTCAGAGTAGCAATTCGATATAACCAAAAAGATTAACTAAAAATTAAGGAATGTTTTGTCTAAATTGAGATCATAAAACGTTAGTAACGTTTAAAAAATACCATAGCCTTGATTCTGATGATAACTTTTTCTTTTATCTTTCAGTTTCATGCTAGTACTGGGCATTTGGTGAACCTTGAAAGTGTAGGCAAGTGCTCTATTTCTCTGTTTGCCAATATAGTCATTAATGAAACTTCATGATTATCTCTCCTCTCTTGTGCACTCTACATTATTTGTGCTTATCTGTATTTTTGCACTCAGGGCATCACATTCTAATTATCTCTTTAAATTTTTCTCTCCCATCAGATAATGAATTCCTACAGGGATATGATTTAATTTTCTTTGTAGACTTCAGGGCCTGGCATATAGGAGGGGCTGAAATGTTTATTGAATAAATAAATTATTGAACACATTTAGACACTCACTGTACAACATTGGGTAGAGTTCTGTTAATGTTTTTAAAAACATGAATCAGATCTGGGTTTTATACCCATGGAAAAATCTGCATTGTGTTTGAAATAAAGCTAGTAGAAACTTAGAGTATTATGCTGTAAAGAATATTATTTTATTTTTTAAATTTATTTTTTAGAGAGCTTCAGGGGGGTGGGAAGGAGGGGCAGAGGGAGAGGGAGAAACTTTTTTTTAAGGATGTATTTATTTATTTGAGACAGAGAGAGAGATCGTGTGGGGGGAGAAACAGGAGAGAGAAACTTAAGCAAGCTGACCCGGGGCTGGATCTCACAACCTTGCCATCAGGACCTGAGGCGGTTGCTTAACCGACTGCCTCACCCAGGTGCTCCTACGGAGAGAGAGAATCTTAAACAGGCTCCACGCTAAGCATGGAGCCTGATACAGGGCTCCATCCACCCAATGACCCCGAGATCACGACCTGAGCCAAAATCAAGAATCAGACGCTCAACCTGCTCAGAGCCCACAGGTGCCCCTCTTTGTGTCCTCTCAATCTGAATGACACCAGTGGGTATTTTCTGCTGCTTTGTCATACTTAACGTTAGTGGAGTAAGCATGTGAGAAATGTGTTTACAGATAAAGACCTAGAGCTAACACCTTGAGTGAGAACATTGCTCTGTTTAGTCTTATGTTGGGTAAAGACAATAAGAAGTTTCTAAACATTAGGATTTCAGTATGATTGCTATTTATAAAGATCTTAAAAAGTTTTTTAAGTTATAAAAATGATAATGTATATTGAAAAAATTAAGACTCTAGGAAAGTACAAAAAAGAAAAGGGGGAACCCCCAATTCTTGCTACTTAGAAGTAACCCCAAGTATATTAGGTTGAATAGACTTCCTAACATCTCCCTATGTATTTATATGATACCAACATATATTTTGTGCTGTATGTGGGATCATATTTCTAATTTTTTTAATTGGCAGTGTGTAGTGAACATCTTTCTATGTCAGTACATGGAGAAATGTCTTACTTTAAATGGCTGTATAATATTCTATTTTATATACATACTCTAATTTTTTTAAATCTATACTCAGGTGGGCATTTAGATTATTTTCATCTTTTTTTGAAAAATTTTTTTGTTCTGTTTTCATCTTTTTTTCCTCACCTAAACATTCTCTGTTAACTTTTTTTTGTTGTTGTTGTTAAAGCAGGCTCCATGCCCAGTGTGGGGTTTGAACTCACGACCCTGAGATCAAGAGTCACATGCTCTACCGACTGAGCCACCCAGGCACCCCTGTTAACTCTTTTTGTGGATATTTTTGCATACATATGTGAATGTCTCCTTGAGGTAAATTTCTAGAAGTGGGATTTCTGGGTTAGAGAGAATACTCGCTTTAAATGCTTTTCTGTCTTACCATATTGCCTTCCAGAAAAGTTGTATCCATTTTTGTATTCTTCTCATGTAGTGCATATGAATACTCATTTTCTCACACCTTTGAAAGCTTTGGCTTTTGTCCATTTTTAAAAATCTTCGCAAAAAAATCTTATTTTCTTTATTTCTTGATTACCAGTGAGGTTACACATCTTTTTATATCTTTATTACCCTGACAAATATTGTGATGTTTTGCCCCTAGCTCATGGTTGACAGTTCAGAGAGTGAAAAATTTGAGGGAGGATGGACGCAAAAGCTCGAAACTGTTTGCTTCAACATAGAGAAGCCCTGGAAAAAGACATCAAAACGTCCTACATCATGGATCGTATGATTAATGATGGAGTTTTAACAGTATCGGAGGAGGAAAAAGTAAAAAATGAGGTAAAGCCCTTGGAGGAAGTCTGTGCTATAAATTTTTTTTTTCTTTCCAATTTTTATTTAAAAATGTTTGATACAATTATTTGAGTTTAAAAAATTTTCTTAGATTTATTTCAGAACTTGCACTGGTCTCCACTAACTTATGTTGCAAACATATTCTTTGTAGTATACTAAACTACTTATTTTTTTTTTTAGCCCACTCAACAGCAGCGAGCAGCTCTGTTAATTAAAATGATACTTAAAAAAGATAATTATTCCTACATATCGTTCTACAATGCTCTCATACATGAAGGGTATAAAGATCTTGCTGCCCTTCTCCATAGTGGCATTCCTGTCATCTCTTCTTCCAATGGTGGAAAAGATTCAGTTGGTGGAATAACTTCATATGGTTTGTATCTATGATATCTTCTGTCACATTGCTATCACAATGGCTACATTGCTGCGTTTGTTTTGTTTTGTTTTTTTTAAGATTTTATTTATTTATTCGACAGAGATAGAGACAGCCAGAGAGAGAGGGAACACAAGCAGGGGGAGTGGGAGAGGAAGAAGCAGGCTCATAGCAGAGGAGCCTGATGTGGGGCTCGATCCCATAACGCTGGGATCATGCCCTGAGCCGAAGGCAGACGCTTAACCGCTGTGCCACCCAGGCGCCCCTACATTGCTGCAGTTTTGTCTTATCGTAAATGGAGTCTGTTGAAGGAAAGAATAAGAGTCTTTAGAAATTTATGTTCTTTAAAGGAATTCCATAGTCTTTCCTTTACACCCTCCTCTCTAGTCTTCGATATGAGAAAAAGAGATGGGAGATTCAGGGAGGAATAGGGTGTATAAAGGCAGATGGAGCTTTGCATTGTCAGCAGTCATCTCGAAAAGTATGTTTTTGTTATGTTCTGAGAAATAAGAATGTTGAGGATAGTATGCTAGTCACATTTTCTTCTCTTGGAAGTTCTGAGTAAAGCGTCTGCGTTGCTTTCTTTGGGTTTTTATGGTATCACTTGAGTAGCCATTTCGAAGTTTTATTCGCTCATACTTGTTTTGTTTTGGATTTCAGTAAAGACAGTCCTGTGTGAAGGTGGCGTGCCCCAGAGGCCAGTTGTTTTTGTTACCAGGAAGGAGCTGGTGAATGCAATTCGGCAGAACCTATTCAAACTAAATGGTGAAGCAGGATGGGTCGTCATATATGGAATGGCAGGTTGCGGGAAGTCTGTTCTAGCTGCAGAAGCTGTTCGAGATCATTTTTTCTTAGATGGTAAGTTTGATTACTATGTGTTGCTGCCTAAAGAGGTAGTCTTTAGGCATGATATTAGTTTCCTATTGGTGCTGTAACAAATTACCAAAAATTTGGTGGCGTAGAACAATACACATTTATTATTGGACAGTCTGGAAGTCAGAAGTCCAAAGTAGTTCTTACTGGGCTAAAGTCACGGTGTCAGCAGAGCTGAGCTCTTTTGGAGGCTCTAGGGAAAATCCTTTTCCTTCCATTCTCCAGCTTCTAGAGGTGGCCTGCATTCCTGCACTCATGGCTCCTTCTTCCACTTTCAGGCTGGTGGTGCATAATAGCATCTTCAGGTCTTTTTCTCTCTTTCTCATCTCTCCTGTCATCACATCTCTTTCTCTGACTCTCACCTTTTTGCCTCTCTCTTCTAGAGGCCCTTGGATGATCCAGGATAATCTCATCCCCAAATCCTTTATTTAATTGTAACTGCAAACTCCTTTTTGCCATGTAAGGTGACGTAATTACAAATTCTGTGGATTAGGATGTGAACATCTTCCGGGGCTGTTATTCTCATTCTGCCTACCACAGGCATGATTAAATTTGGAATTTATTTTGTACCTAGCCTGTTACAAGGAGACTTGGCTAACCAGGCTAATAAATTCACATATTATCAGGTGTTACTTATTATCACTGGATTGAAGTTAGTTTCTCCTTATTTCTTAACAATTGGAGGGGATTGTAGAGTTGAAAAAGGATCTTCAAAGGTTGTCTAGCTTATATCCCTTCCTTTTAGGAAGTATTAGACTTAACATCCTCCTGTTAGTTGAGTCCTGTAGAGAAGGAGATTTTTGGAAACTCAGTTCCATTAATGATTGTCCTAGTGGGTGATTCTCCCATGTATTTGGCATCTTGTATTAAACTATTAGTTCCATTTCGTAATTCTATCAGTTGCTTATCTTTAAAAATAAAAATCTTTAGTAACTTGTCTAATGGGTAATCCCCAAGAAAAAAAAAATCGGAGGTGACTATAGCAACCAGTGGGTTTTTGAGGATAGGCATTTATTTATTTAGTAATTTCTACACTCAGTATGGGGCTCAAACGGACAACCCTGAGATTGAGAGTCCCATGCTCTACAGATTGAGCCAGCCAGGTGCGCCTGCTGATAGGCTTTATAGATTCATTGTACATCTAATGACTATCTTTTCTTGCTTCAGGTATTCATATATTCAGTAAATGTTTGAGAGCCTACTATGGAGGTTGGCAAAAAAAGAAGGCCCAATCTTTGCACCTAAGAGCTTTGTTCACGGTCAAGTAGGGGAGACAGGGGACACTTGGGTGGCTCAGTCGGTTAAGCATCTGTCTTCAGCTCAGGTCGTAAACCCAGAGTCCTGGGATCGAGTCTCACAGTGGGCTCTTTGCTCAGCGAGGAGCCTGCTTCTCCCTCTGCCCCTCCCCTGCTTGTGCTTGCTCGCTCTCTCTCTGACAAATAAATAAAATAAATTAAAAAAAAAGAAGAGCTCCCTTAAAAGGGCATGCTACATTAAAAAAAAAAAAAAGGGAGGGGAGACAGACATGTAAACAAATCATATGTGATAAATTGAGCAGTAGAAACAAGTATGTGGTACAGTTACAGCAAAGGAAGGAAGTGTTATCTCTCTGGGGGAAGGGGATGGACAGGACAGGCTTCCTGAATGACATGACATTTTAACCGGAGTTTGGAGAAATAATAGAAGTTTGCCAGGTGGACTAAGTAGGGATGGGAGAGTAGGGAAGATGGGAAGGTATTGAGTAGTTACTGGAATGGGGCAGGGCATACTGTGCAGAAGAGCATTTAGGACATCTAGCAGGTATTGCTGACCTTACTGAATCTGGTGGGTTCCCAGGGTATTCACTGGGAATAGTTACACAGCTCCATCAGTCTTTGGTTGCATCCATTCATTAGTGACTTCAAGGGGAATTTAAAAATTGTTCCTGACTCCTAGTTGTTAATAACTTTTTTGTTTATAATACATAATAGGCAGTTAGAGTTTATGATGAGATGACAAAATGTTGGAATAAATCATGAGCCTCTAAGAGGTTTAGAAAGAGGGAGATTAGGGCACATCTGCTGTACTCACCTGGGCTTTAGTTTGTACTTCATAGCCCTCATCAGCGCTGTTGATCATATTTTTGTCAGAAATATGCCCAATTCCTTGTTTTTTTACCCTTTGTCATTAGAGAGGTTTTGTGGGATTCAGTTCCATGCAAGTCTTAGGGCTAAGGATTTATTTGACTACTTATTCATTCACTCATTCTCCTGCAAAGTTGATCACCAAGAGTGTTTCAGGATAAAAACTGGTTTAAGTTCTTTTAGTGTGAAGAAATGGATTTTCCTTTCAATATTGTGATGAATTTCCTTTAAAAGTATTTATAACATACTAATTTAAAGATTTAAAGTGTGCCCCTCAACTCAGTTTAAATCACTCTAGATTATTGGGGCGAGTTTTCAATTTTAGGGGTTAAAATGACCAACAACTTACAGAATAAGCCCAGGAATCATATTGTATAAGTTGTGGTCTCAGAATAGATTTTTAACCCCTTGATTTGAGAAGATATCAGAGATACTAGTAATTGTCTAGTGCATAGTGAGCTTAATAGCACTCATACTTCTGTGAGATGTCACGTGTAGAGGATTGAGTTAATCATTCCTTAGTTCACACCCAGTATCGTATGGGGTCTGTATAAGCCTTAATTTCTTCCTGTGTTTGTTTCCTTTTAAAAATTTCCCATCCTTCTTTTCCTTTCTGTCCTCTAAGGAAAAACACACTTTTCCATCGTGCCTCTTCTACACAACTGCCGCAGTACTTCATTTCTGACAGTAGATGTGTGGGTTTTCCACACATCTAGTAATTCTTCAAGACCAGCTGGGTGTCCTACAGTTCAATTCTGACACTATGTGCATGGAGATAGTGACGGAGCCCACAGGTTAAGGGCCCTCCTCTTCCCCCTGCCACCCTTCAGATAACCAGTCACAAGTCCCGGTTGTTACCTGTGCATCTGACCAAATGGCTATAGATTGGAGGTTCCCTTTCCTTGGATTTGATTAATTTGCTAGAGCAGCTTTCTCAGGGAAACATTTTACTTACGACATTACTGGTTCATTATAAAAGGATATAACTCAGGAACAGCCAGATGGAAGAGATACATAAAGCAAAGTAAATGGGAAGGGGTGCAGAGCTTCCCTGCCCTCTCTATTGTACCATTCTGTCCACACCTTCAACCCCAAAGCTCTCTGAACCCCGGTTTTGGGAGGCTTCATTACGAAGACACAACTGATTAAATCATTGGCCATTGGTGATTGAGTTCAATCTCTAGCCTCTCTTCCCTCCCCAGAGGTCTGAGAGATCTGGGGTGTGGGGCTGAAAGTTCCAGCCATCTATATGGTTGGTTCCCCTGGTAACAGTCCCCATCCTTAGCTTATATCAAGGCTTTCCAAAAATAACTTCATTAACAATCTCAGGTGTGGTTGAAAGGGGCTTGTTCTATGAATAATTTCACTTTGATAGCTCCGGAACTATTTCTGGAACTGGGAACCAAACTAAATATTATAAAAGGTGCCCCTGTGGCTCTTACTTACGAAATTACAAGGGTTTTATAGCTGTGTGCCAGGAACAATGACGAAGACCAAATATATTGATCACAATATCACACCTCATCATAGGTGATCCTTCCAATTTATTTATTTAATTTTTAGAGATTTTATTTATTTGACAAAGAGAGCACAAGCAGGGGGAGCAGCAGAGGGAGAGGGAGAAGCAGGCTCTTTGATGAGCAGGGAGCCCGATGCAGGACTTGGTCCCAGGACCCTGGGATCATGACCCAAGCCAAAGGCAGATGCTTAACAACTGAGCCACCCAGGTGCCCCAAGTAGATACTTTTCTAAAGATAAATTTTAATCTCTGGAGTTTATGTCCATTTTAAAATATAGGGAACATTGGATTTTGGCAATTTAATTCTAGTATAAAACCTTTGTTTTTCTTTTGAAAGTGTAGATAACTATAAAGTTTACAAACTTCATTAAAACTGTGGTTCTATAGAATTTTTGTTATCTTGGGGTGGTGTTTGGTAAAAATTAAAGAATATTAAGTTCTTAACTATTACAAAAAGTTCTTAACTATTTATGCCTATACATTTTATGTTAGCCAATTTCCTTTTGAATGTTCAACCCTTTATTTTTTGGGGGGTAGGGCAATTGTGAAGAGTTCACATATTTTAAACGATTGACACTGTTGTATTTATATGCTGAGTTTTTAAAGTATGAAAGCTTTCTCCAGAGGCTAACTGTTCTGTCCTTCCCAAGATTGATTGATTTCTTTCTTTCAATATTTATTTATTTGAGAGAGAGAGAGAGAGAGCGCACGAGCACAAGCTGGGGGAGGTAGAGGGAGAAGCAGATTCCCCACTGAGCAGGGAGCCTGATACAGGGTTCCATCCCAGGACCCTGGGATCATGACCTGAGCCGAAGGTAGATGCTTAACTGACTGAGCCACCCAGGCGTGCCAGATTCTATTAGATTTTTAATTGCTACCAGGATAAGTCACATGTGAAAGTAGGATGGGGTTAATTTTTTCTGATTAAAGGCAGTTTTTCTGTGAGTTTCTCTGAATGAATTACAGGTTTAAGCCTCATTCAAGGCTAAATTGCTCCCTCTTGTGCCCATAGTCAAGATGTTTATATTCTTTCTGAAATGTGGAGTTAATACTTCAGCATTTAACTAAAAAAGCATTTAACATTTGCTTTTGTACCTTTCTTTTTTTTTTAAATTTTGTTTTTAATTGAAGTATAGTTGACACACAATGTTACATTAGTTTCAGGTATAGAACATAGTGATTTGAGAACTCTACATGTTATGCCATACTCATCACAAGTATAGCTACCATCTGTTACCATACAGTACTATTATAATACCATGCCCTATATTCCCTGTGCTGTACCTTTCATCCCCTTGACTTATTCATTCCATAACTGGAAGTCTACCTCCAACTCCCCTTCACCCATTTTGCCCACTTGCCCTCATTCCTGCATTCTAGCAACCATCAGTTTGTTCTCTGTATTTATGGGTCTTTTCTGCTTTTTTTAAATTTTTTTTTTTGGCTTACTTGTTTTTTAGATTCTACATTTAAGTGAAATCATGTGGTATTTGTCTTCAGAAGAGAAAGACCTTTGGTCTAGGTAATAGGTACATAAATTTAAATATGAAAAATTTACTAGCTTGGTATATCAGGTACTTTCTTTCCCTTGTCCTTAACTGTGGGATGATTTGCAAGATTTTTTTTTTTTTTTTTTTTTTTTTAAGTAGGCTCCTTGCCCAGCATGGAGCCCAACGTGGGATTTGAACTCACGACGCTGAGATCAAGAGTCAGCCACTTAACCAACTAAGCCACCCATGTGCCCTGATTTTTAAGAAATTTTAAATAGAATGGACACATTAAAAAAAACCCCATAAAACCTTAGGAGCAACAGGTAGTTTAAAATTTATTTTAAATATTACAAAAGTAGGGTGTGCCTTGCGAGCTCAGTTTGTAGAGCATGCAACTCTTGAACTTGGGGTTTTAAGTTCGAGCCCTACGTTGGGTGTAGAGATTACTTAAAAATAAAATCTTAAAAAAATATTACAAGTGTATTTTCATTTAGAAAGAAGTAAAAATTCTTTTTACCTGCCTTTTTTCCTTTTCTCCTAAATTCTAAATCTTTCAGCAGCGGTAATCATGGTTAACAGTTTAGAGCGAGTTTTTCCAAGATTTTTTTCTGGTGCATTTACAAACCTATGCACACACAGAAACCAGGTGTAACACTAAGGGAAGCTCAGAGATTTACTGTTTCATAAATGTTGACTTATGCTGAAGGAAGTCTAAGGGAACTTACAGAAGCTTTCAGTGATGATCAAACTGTGCTTCACAGCACTGTCTTTACCTTAGTCCCTGAAGTGTTCTCTGTTTCCTGGTTATTTGTTATTTTTTAGATTCTTATGTAGTTAGTACTCCGTACATTGTCAATTCTGATCTAGGTTTCCTCCTCTCGTTCCCAAGCTTTTCTCTCTTACTCTCTACATTTCCTCCTCTGTGATCAGGAAACTCCTCTGTCTTATCAACCTGTTCTTGGAATGTTTATCTCCTTGCCTTATCTGAAATTGGACAATTCCTAGAGGGAATTCCTCCGCAGCTGTACTCTGTGGTGTGGCAACTTTTTTTCCTTTACATCCCATGTATTTCAGCACCAGGAAGTGGGTGGATGTTGTCCTGGCTTTTCTGCTACCCCCTCCAGACCATTAATACCCCCTTCTCCAGCTCATGTCTGTCCTTTGAGGTTGATTTCTCTGATCTTTCCCAGTTATGGTATTGCTCTCATTCATTGATGATTGAAGATCTTAGTTATAAATTTCAGTTCTTCTCCTGTTGACACTCTTAGTAAGATATCCATATTTATGTGGATGAGTTGTCCAAAACCTTGGCCTCTCAGTTTCTTGATGTCTTTGTCTGTAGTAACCATTTTCTTTACTTCCCTTTATCCATATACTTCCTGATCACAGACTGGATCCTTGTCCTTGTCAATACCAGAAATGATACCACTTTTGAAATCTTAATGAGAGACAGAGTGAGGGAGAGAAAGACCACATGAGCAGGTGCAGAGGGAGAGGGAGAAGCAGACTCCCTGCTGAGCAGAGAGCCCGATGCAGGACTTGATCCCAGGACCCTGAGATCATGACCTGAGCCGAAAGCAGATGCTTAACCGACTGAGCCACCCAGGTGCCCCCACACTTACCTTTTTATTTACTTTTTTTTGTTGTGTGACTTAATTTTTTACAGGGTTATATTAGTTTTAGGTGTACAGTATAGTGATTCAACAATTCCATATATCATCCAGGACAAGCGCATTCCTTAATCCCCATTACCTATTTAACTCCCCTCTGGTAATCATCAGTTTGTTTTCAATAATTAAGAGTCAGTTTCTTGGTTTGTCTCACTCTCCCTTTTTTTTTCCCTTCGCTTATTTGTTTTGTTTCTTAAAATCCACGTGCGTGAAATCCTATGGTGTTTGTCTTTCTCTGATTTATTTCACTTAGAATTATATTCTCTAGCTCCATCCATGTCATTGCAAATGATAAGATTTAATTCTTTTTTATGGCTGAATAATATACCATTATGTATATATACCGCATCTTCTTTTTTTTTTTTTTTTTTTAAAGATTTTATTTATTCGACAGAGATAGAGACAGCCAGCGAGAGAGGGAACACAAGCAGGGGGAGTGGGAGAGGAAGAAGCAGGCTCATAGCGGAGGAGCATGATGTGGGGCTCGATCCCATAACGCTGGGATCACGCCCTGAGCCGAAGGCAGACACTTAACCACTGTGCCACCCAGGCGCCCCTATACCGCATCTTCTTTATTCCTTAATCAGTAGACACTTGGGCTGCTTCCATGTCTTCGCTATTGTAAATAATGCTGTAAAAGGGATAATGCGTGTATCCCTTTGAATTACTGTTTTTGGATACTTTGGGTTAATACCCAGTAATGTCATTGCTGGGTCATAGGGTCCTTCTATTTCTTTTTTTTGAAGATTTTATTTATTTATTTGAGAGAGAGAGGGAGGGAGAGAGTGAGCACAAATGGGGGGGAGGGGCAGAGGGTGAGGGAGAAACAGACTCCCCACTGAGCAGGGAGCCCAATATGAGGCTTGATCCCAGGACCCCAGGATCATGACCCAAACTGAAGGCAGATGCTTAACTGAGTGAGCCACCCAGGTGCCCCAGGGTAGTTCTATATTTCACTTTTTGAGGAATCTCCATGCTGTTTTCCAGTGACTGTACCAGTTAGCGTTCCAGCAATCTAATTTCGATAATTAAAATATCAAGTCCTATTTAATACTCCAAACCTCATTTATGTATAAAGTTTTCTCCTTCCTTAGTTGGGCCTGCCTCAGGCTTGGGAAGAGGTGGTTAAGATGGACATTGCAGGTTGTTTCCAGCTTTTTCCTGTTGCAGGCAATGTTGCAGTGAATATCCTTGAGGAGGCAGAATAGTTTAGAAGTTGAACATTGTTCCACAGATAAGTGAAACCATATGGTAATTGTCTTTCTCTGCTTGGCTTATTTCACTGGGCATAATCTTCTCCAGTCCATCCATGTTGATGCAAATGTTGGGTAATCGTTCTTTCTGATGGCTGAGTAATATTCCGTTGTATATATGGACCACGTCGTCTTTATCCATTCGTCTGTTTGAAGGGAATCTTGGCTTCTTCCACAGTTTGGCTATTGTGGACATTGCTGCTATCAACATTGGGGTGTACTGGGTGTTATACACAAACAATGAATCATGGAACACTACATCAAAAGCTAATGATGTACTGTATGGTAACTAACATATCATATTTAAAAAAAAAAGAAGTTGAACACTGGTGCTGAAGGTTTGAATCCCAGCTCAGCTTTATTATCTGTGTAACCTTGGACAAATTACTCAACCTTCCTGTACCTCAGTTTCCTCTGTAAAATGGGGATAATAATAGTGTCTGCTTGTGGGGCACCTAGGGGGCTCAGTCAGTTAAGTGTTCATCTCTTTTTTTTTTAAAGATTTTATTTATTTATTTGACAGAGAGGCAGCGGGAGAGGGCATACAAGCAGGGGGAGTGGGAGAGGGAGAAGCAGGCTTCCCGCTGAGCAGGGATCCTGATGCGGGGCTTGATTCCAGAACGCTGGGATCATGACCTGAGCCAAAGGCAGATGCTTAACCGCTGTGCCACCCAGGCGCCCCTATTTTTTGCTTTTTCTTATACTATTTACAATCACATAATATAAATCTTAATGGTTAATGATACTGGTATGTTCTAATGCTACTGCTCACCATATTTACACACAGGGACCCCTCTAGCATTTTTTTGTGTTTATGTGGGGGAACTGATTAAGTATAGTCTATAAAGGCTTAAGATTTTTGGTTCCTTATACCTATGTAAGTAAAAATAGGTATTTAATGATATACTATGGCTTAATTAACAATAATAATGATGATAACAGTTGATAGTAACAGTAATAATAATGTCCATTCTTATATGGTGCCAACAAGTTCAGAGCTTAATATTTGCAAGGTGCTCTTACATCCATATCATTAATAATCCTGTCTGTTATAACCCCTTACAGTTGACATAGCAAATTCAGTATGATTTATCGTTAATTTCTCACAGTAACTCTGAAATAGGTAAGGTAAACCATCTTATTCCAGTATAACAGATGAAAGTGAGGTTATTTGCTAAGGATTGCATAGCCAGTAAGCAGTAGAGCCAGACTTGAACCTAACTTCCTACTTTACGTTTCTATATGAGCACTATAATGAATGAGTTACGTGTTCCCAGATATTAGTGGTTCTCAGTCAGAGGTGATTTTGCCCTGAAAGGGACATTTGACAATGTTTGGAAATATCTTTGGTTGTCATAACCAGGGTGGAGGAATGCTACTAGCATCTGGTGGGTAGAAGCCAGGAAGACTGTTAAACATCCTGCGATACATAGGAAAGTTCCTTACAATGAAGAATTATCTGGCCCAAAATGTCAAGAGTACTAAGGTTAAGAAACTGTGTTGTACAGTGATCACTGATGACATAGGACTGAGACTGTAAATTGTTTGGTAAGATTTTACTGATAAACAGCAGATTTACTTCAAACTTCAGTTTCTTCACATCTTCAGCTTTTCTTAGATTCAGGTTATAAAGCTCAACAATACTCTACAAGCAAAATTTATACCCTGAATCAAGAGAAATTGAAGATAAGGTGAGATTGAAAATTGGAACAAATCTGCTACTTGTCACTAAAATCTTTCAAAGGAGGACTGTTGTTCAAAGGCCTTACGTTTATTATTATTTTCTTCACTAGGTTGTTTCCCAGGGGGTGTGCACTGGGTTTCAGTTGGGAAACAAGACAAATCTGGACTTCTGATGAAATTGCAGAATCTTTGCACACGGTTGGATCAGGATGAGAGTTTCTCTCAGAGGCTTCCACTCAATATCGAAGAGGCTAAAGACCGTCTTCGCATTCTGATGCTGCGCAAACACCCAAGGTACAGATAGTCAAATTTAGTTGGTGCATGAAGTCCCAATGAGATTTAACTACTGACATTTTGAGAATGTCATATCTTTTCTTGCTGTTCAGTAGAGATCTAGGAATGAAGCATTGCTTTTCTGCTGTTCTTTGTCTTATATTAAAAAATGGCTGCCGTTGGCCTGGAATTGCTACTTTTCTTTGCATCCTACCTACTATGTTGCCTCTTATATACCACCGAGGTACTCAAGAAGTATTTCTTAAGTGAGTTTGTGAGGGGTCTTTGCTAGAAAATGCAAGCTTCTTACTTTGAATCTGTTATTTCTAATGGATGACATTGAACAAGAGACTGAATAAAGGTAGGCACCTGGTAAAAGGATTATTTATTTAATGGGACCCTTCTCTTGTGTTGTCTTAGTTTTGGGGTGTGTATATGTGTGTGTGTATATATATATATATATTTTTTTTTACATATATATATGTAATTCTTCTACTTCTGTGAACTTGAAGAGTTTGATTTATTTTAATTCATTCGATAAATATCATTATAATTATGTGCCAGACACTGTTATCAACTGTTTCACAGTTTTCATTAGCCAGAAGGCAGACAGTAGCTTAGTAACTAATCAGTAGTTAATCAGCTGGGATTCAGTCAACAGTTTGATCTCCCTGATCTAACAGCCATTCTTTCGTTGGTTCATTTAACCAACATTGAGTGTTGTGCCAGGTTCTGGGTCAAGTGCTGCAAGTACAAGGATGAATTAAGCCTTCCCTGGGAGTTCAGCAGTAAATTGGGTGACAATTAGGTAATGGCTCTAAACTTTTTTTTAATGCCTCAGTGCAGCTGATGATGCAGTACACTTTCATATGTAGCAGTGGCTGAATATGGCTGTGATTCTTAAATTGGTAAGGGGATTAATATCAGAATATTGGGTGAGAGTAGTAATTTGGGAAAAGCCTCTTAGGTGATTCTACAGAGGACAAGCTCCTTTCTGGTTTCTTTCTCTTCCAGATCCCTCTGTTATTGTTCCCTCCTCTTGGTAGCCACTGGTATTGATTTTCCTGAGGAAATGGGATCGAGACCACTATGTTTTGTTTTGTTTTGCTTTGCTTTGCTTTGTTAGATAGGGATGAGGAAGGAGCAGAGGGAGAGAGAGAGAAAGCATCTCAAGCAGGCTCCACACCCAGCATGGAGCCCGACGCGGTGGTCCATCTCACGACCCTGAGATCATGACATGAGCTGAAATCAAGAGTCAGGTGCTTAACCAACTCAACCCCCCAGGGGCCTCAAGACCACTAAATATTACCACTTTTCTTGTGCAGTAACTTTTCCCTAGTCCTGCTTCCCTACTGTGCGAAAATGAAAGTGATTTCTATTTAGAAAAATACTGTAAGTGCTATCAGATGTATCAGACCATGGCTTATAAAGTCATTCTTTTTGTCTGTCTCTCAGCATTTTGGTTTATACTTTTGCAATTTTCCAGGCTGTATGTGTACCCAGAATCTTTTTTTGTAGTGCACAGACGTAGTGTGCCATTAGAATAAAAATGCTAGTGTATAATTATGCTATCAGCTTTTAGTTGTATTTTTTCTCCATCTGTTCTGCTGAGCTCAAAAAAGTTTTTGGAGAAACCAATCAAGAATTCGCACAGAGGTTCTTTGTCATTAGAAATAAACAAACTGATTTATGGATGGGGAAAAAACCCCGCTAGTGTACCAAATGAAGGGTAGTATTCTTGCTAGTGCATTTTATCAGGTTGGAACATATGAAATTGCTAGTTTTGTAGGTAAAAAATGGTCAACTATCATTATTGTTATATGATTGATTCTAATGCTAACCTGAGCCCAGTTCTCATTTAGTTTTGGTGCTTTAAGACTGAATTAGAAAAATCTCATTACCTGGATACTTCTTTTAAGGCACTCGGCAACCAATTTTTAACACCTACAAGGTACACACAGTTCACTTTTTATAGGTTCCCTAACTTTAAAATGCATTCATTGTTTTGGGGTGGGAAGAGAGGATAGTCTCTAATTTTTTGTCCTTATTTGATTCAGTATATTGTGAAAGGAATATAGCAAAGAAAAGAGGAAGAGCCATGAAATAGGCATCTTTATTTTGTAAATTTTAAGACATTATCCTTTTTTAAGGTGGCATTATCCTTTTTTAAAAGAGGCTTAAAATAATAAATGTCATTACTGATTCAATAGTTTTTTTTTTTTTGTTTTTTTTTTAACTAGGTCTCTGTTGATCTTGGATGATATTTGGGATCCTTGGGTATTAAAAGCTTTTGACAATCAGTGTCAAATTCTTCTTACAACCAGAGACAAGAGCGTTACAGATTCAGTAATGGGTAAGGACTAATTTACTTTTTACTTCCTTTATGTTTTAATTCAATTAGATTTAAATATATTTAAACCAAATTATTTATTATATCTTGTGATTTTGTTGCAGGTCCTAAATACGTAGTCTCTGTGGAGAGTGGCTTAGGAAAAGAAAAAGGACTTGAAATTTTATCCCTTTTTGTTAGTATGAAGAAAGCAGATTTGCCAGAGCAAGCTCACAGTATTATAAAAGAATGTAAAGGTATGGTTGTTTTGTGTATGAAGGAGTTATAGAGAGATTAATTTTGCCCTTTTGTGAATTAAGCTATTGAATATTTAGCACATGAACATCCAGAAACTTTACTAGAATATTTAGTATTTTAGGTTCTTCTCTGACACCCTAAGTAGATAATAATATTTTGGTATTCATTTATTCATTAAAATAATATTTAATGAACGCCCATAATATGTTAGTGGGAAGGGTTAGATGAAGACATGACTTCTGCCAAAGAATAAAAAATATAGTGAGAATCAGAGAGAGTTATACATTTTTTGGTTGGGATCTTATAAAAATAGTATTCTAATTTGATAGGTAAAAACTGGTGTTGTCCTCTTAATTTGCATTTTTTATTAGTGAAGTTAAACTTTTTACTGGTTTGTTGAATATTTGCATTTCAAGAAATTATCCTTGACTCAATTTTTCTTTGTGATAGAAGTATTTTTAATTGATTTTTAGACATTCTAACTATTGAAGCTATTAGCTCTTTGCCATATTTTTGCAAATACTTTCCCCTAGTTTTTTGTCTGCTTTTTAATTTCATTTATAGTATTTATTTGACATACAGAAATTTAAAAAGTCACATCTGTCAGCTCTTAACATTACTTCTTCCACTGTTGTTAATACTTCAGTAGACCTTGTTTCTTTTGCCATCAAATAGATACTTGGTTTTGAGTTAATTGACTTTTTTATTTTTATTTTTTTTATTTATTTTTTATTATTTTTAAAAAAATTTATTTGACAGAGAGAGACAGCCAGCGAGAGAGGGAACACAAGCAGGGGGAGTGGGAGAGGAAGAAGCAGGCTCCCAGCGGAGGAGCCTGATGCGGGGCTCGATCCCAGAACTCCGGGATCATGCCCTGAGCCAAAGGCAGACGCTTAACGACTGAGCCACCCAGGCGCCCCTAATTGACTTTTTTAAAAAAAAGATTTATTTGAGAGAGAGAGAGCTGCACACATGAACACAAGGGGTAGGGGCAAAGGGAGAGGGAGAGGGGAAGCCAACTCCCTACTTAGTGGGGAGCCACGCCTGGGGCATGATCTCAACCCTGAGATCATGACCTCAGCAGAAACCAGGAGTCGTATGCTTAACTGACTAGCCACCCGGGCACTCCAATTGAGTTAACTGACTTAAGAAATATGTTAGAAAAGAACACTTTGTATTCGTTATAAAGGTGATGCATTTCCATTTTGAGACATTTGAAAAAATGTGTGAAATGATTAAAAAAAAAGAATTTACCCATAATTTGATAATTATTAGTGTCATGAGAGCATTTCTTTCAGTCTTTTAAGACATATAAAACTTTGAAAAAAATATTGAGATTACAGTGGAATACATAATTTGAATCTTGCCTTTTCATATAGCAAATCTTGAACATTTCTCATGTCATTAAGTATCTTTTGAAAAAAATTACTGATGGCATAATATTGTGGCAACTTCAATTTATTCAGTCATTTCTCTGTTATTGTTTAAGATTTTTCACTATTTTAAATAATGCTGTTATGAATATCCTTAGAGGAATTTTTCTTATTTCTAATGGCTTTATTAGAATAAATATCTAAAGTGAATCCAAGAGTTATAAATATTTTAAGGCTTTGGATAACATGCAGAGATTGTTTAAGAATAGAGTGACTCAGTGGTAATTTTGAAATGAGACAATATTAATGCAGTGACTTTGTTGTTTTGTTCTGTTTTTAGGTTCTCCTCTTGTAGTGTCTTTAATTGGTGCACTTTTACGTGATTTTCCCAACCGTTGGGATTACTACCTCAGGCAACTTCAGAATAAGCAGTTTAAGAGAATAAGGAAATCTTCTTCTTATGATTATGAGGCTCTGGATGAAGCCATGTCTATAAGTGTTGAAATGCTCAGAGAGGACATCAAAGATTATTACACAGATCTTTCCATCCTTCAGAAGGATGTTAAGGTGCCTACAAAGGTAATAGAAGGACCAACAATCCTTGTCCTTGGATATTTATGGCATGTAACTTTTGATACAGTACCAAGGATGTTGTTACAGAGGATATCAGAAGGTTAAGACCTGTGTCACTGAGGTGGGGTGAGGGGGTGTAAACATCCCACAGCTCTTAGGTCTCCATCATGAGCTTGATGTTGAACTCAGATTATTTCCTATTCTCAGTTCTAGTGAGGCTGGAGAAGCATCTGACTTCTATTTTCTATCTTGACGAATAGTTGAGCTTCTTCATATGAAGTGGAGGTACTGTTATTCAGGGCTTTAAGATACGATTTGTGTGTGCATGTGTGTTAACACCTTATCTGCAGTCCTGGTAATTGTAGTTTTGTGGTATATTCAATGCTTAAAATGATTTCTAGGTGTTGTGTATTCTCTGGGACATGGAAACTGAAGAAGTTGAAGACATACTGCAGGAGTTTGTTAATAAGTCTCTCTTATTCTGTGATCGGAATGGAAAATCATTTTCTTATTATTTACATGATCTTCAAGTAGATTTCCTTATAG
Source organism: Ursus arctos (assembly GCF_023065955.2). Taxonomy (NCBI): domain Eukaryota; kingdom Metazoa; phylum Chordata; class Mammalia; order Carnivora; family Ursidae; genus Ursus; species Ursus arctos. The sequence goes on along the minus strand of NW_026622886.1, from coordinate 15,870,626 downwards.
AGAAGAATCGCAACCAGCTTCAGGTACTTGCATCTTTGTACGTTTTTAAATTTTTTTTATTTTGAAATAATTTTAGGCTTATAGAAAAGTTGCAAAACAGCAGAGAGAGTTTTATTCATGTACCTTCATCTAGCTTCCCCTAATGTTAACATCTTACATAATTATAATACAGTTATCAAACAGAAAATTGACAATGCTAGACTACTGTTAATAACTCACAGATTGTATTTAGATTTTGCTAGCTTTCCTTCTAATGCCCTTTTTGTGGTTCAGATCAAGATCCCATATTGTGGGGCGCCTGGGTGGCTCAGTTGTTAAGTGTCTGCCTTCGGCTCAGGATGTGATCCCAGAGTCCTGGGATCGAGCCCTGCATCGGGCTCCCTACTCTGCTGGAAGCCTGCTTCTTTCTCTCCCACTACCCCTGCTTGTGTTCCCTCTCTCGCTGGCTGTCTCTCTGTCAGATAAACACATAAAATCTTTAAAAAAAAAAAAAAAAAGATCCCATATTGCGTATAATTGTCATGTTTCCTTAATTTCCTCAAGTCTCTGAAAATTCTTTGCTTTCTTTATCTTTCATTGTCACTTTTAAAGAATACTAGCCAGTTATTTTGTATAATGTCCCTTAGTTTGGGTTTGTCTGATGGTTTCTCATGACTAGAGTAAGGTTATATATTTTTGGCAAGAGTACTACAGAAGTCGTGTTGCGTCCTTCTTAGTGCATCATATCAGGGTGTCGATATGTCTTGTTGTCAGTGATGTTAATGTTGATCACTTGGTTAAAGTGGTACCTGCTAGTTTCTCCACTGTGAAGCTACTGATTTTTTCCTTTTGTAATTAATAAGTATTTTGTGGGTAGATTCTCTGCACACTTTTAAAAAGCTTTGTAAGCTGTAGTTACTGTGATGCTTAGGTTATGAAATTGTTTCTGTCCTCTAAAATGTTTCATTTGGGTTTCAGGATCTGCATAAGAAGATAATCACTCAGTTCCAGAAACATTACCAGCCACATACTCTTTCACCAGATCAGGAGGACTGCATGTATTGGTACAATTTTCTGGCCTACCACATGGCTAGTGCCAATATGCACAAAGTAAGGTGACCCATTTAAAAATTATTATTGGTTTTTAACTCTTATTTATTTATTTATTTGAGAGAGAGAGAGAAAGAGAGCGCGCGCACGAAAACGAGTGGGGGAGGGGCAGAGGGAGACGCAGACTCCCTGCAGAGCAGGGAGCCCTAAGTGGGACTCCAACTCAGGACCCCAGGATCATGACCCGAGGTAAAGGCAGACACTTAGCCACCCAGGTGCCCTAAAAATTATTATTTTTATCTCACTTTTATTTCATCCTATGTTTAGAATTTTCTTTTATTAGTAAAAATAGGATTATAGCCTATGTAAGTATTTTTGTTTTTGTTATACTTTTTACCTATGGTGATTTAAAAAGGTACCTTAGTAACTGTAGTAAATGAACCACCTAAAAATTCGCTCTTTTCTTACCAGTAGCTTTCCTTTTTGGGCAGTATGGATTTGTGTTTTTAGGCTTTGAGAGGAAATGGAGAATGGGAAGTTATATTCCTTCATTCAGCAAGTGTTTATTGGGTGCCTGTTAGCTACGGCACTAGTCTTCGTTGTGAAGATATACCGTAGGCACAAAGTCCGTGCTGTCATTGAGCTTACATTCTGTGGGGAGGGAGGTAAATTTACCCTGTGTTGGGAGTAGTAAGTGCTCAGCACGGAAGGAGAAAGTGATGATACAGAATCATCATGATTTGTGATGGATTTGGTGTGCATTGTAAGATGACTCCAAGCTTGCACAACAGAAAGAATGGAGTTGCCCTGAACTGAGGTTGGGATGTCTGTGGGCAGACCGGGTATTTTTCAGGGCCTAAAGGGAAGGTTAGGAAATTGTTTTGAAAATATTGTCTCATATGTATTAAGACTTCTGACTGGAAATAATGAGTATATAGTTGGGTATATGAATCTGGAATTCTGGGGGGAAATTATGGACTAAAAGTAAAATTTGGGAATCATCACCACATAGATTACATTTGAAATCATGACTACCAACTATTCAAAATGTTAACATTTTGGAAAACCATTTGTATTTTGAGTAATTTATCTATACTTAGGTATGTTCTCTCTCGTTTAAAAAAAATGGTGTATTCTTGTACCCCGTTTTTTTCACCTAGCAAAATATAGTTTACGTTTAATAATGTACACTTTGGAATGAAAGTATTCCAATAAATATCTGTGCCAAATTTACTTAAACTGTAATTGTTGCACATTTAGGTTTTCAGTTTTTTGCCTTTATGACGCTGTAATGAACAATGTTGTTTGTCTTTGCACCTATGTTATTTCCTTTGAAAATTTTTTGAAGTGGGATTACTGGGTCAGTACATCTTTTTAAAACTTGGTATGTATGATAGTGTGACAGGATTCAGTTTATTCTTACCTTTTTAGCCTTTTTTCCCTGATTTTTAAAGATAATTTCTAATTTTTAAAGGCTTTTTCATTGGAAAAATTTGGGAAAAAAACTAAAAGGAAAGTGAAAATGACTGTTATTGCTAATGCTTTTGTGTGTAGTTTTCCAGAGTGTTTTGCTGCTCAGGTACACATACCTGTTCTTTTTTTTTTTTTTAATTTTAATCTTAATTTTTTGAGAGAGAGAGAGTACATTTGCAAGCAGGGGGAGGCTCAGAGGGAGAGTGAAGATCCCAAGTAGGCTCTAAGCCCAGTGCAGAGCTTGATGCACTTGATCCTACAAGCCCGAGATCATGACCTCAGCCGAAATCAAGAGTCAGAGACTTAACCGACTGAGTCACCCAGGCGCCCCCACATACTTGTTCTTTAAACCCAAAATAGGATCATAATAGAAATAGTCTTATATCTCTTTTGTTTCACACTTAACTGTATTTCATGGTCGTCTTTTTACCTGAATTTACGTAGAGTGGAAAGGTTTTTGAAGCTGCGTACTATTTCATTGTATATTGATCAGTTGGCGTATGGACAGTTAGATTGCTTAAGCACACTTGTCTGATTATTTTCTTAGGACACATTTTTATAAGTGTAATTTCTGGGTCAAATGGTATGTACAGTTAGATTGCTTAAGCACACTTGTCTGATTATTTTCTTAGGACACATTTTTATAAGTGTAATTTCTGGGTCAAATGGTATGTACAGTTAGAATTTTAATACAGATTACCAGACTGTCCTCCAGAAGGGTGCTTTGAGTTACATCACTATCCACAGTATGTGAGAGTGTTCATTTCCTCTGACTCCAGCTAATATTCTTTTTTTTTTTTTTTTAAAGATTTTATTTATTTATTCGACAGAGATAGAGACAGCCAGCGAGAGAGGGAACACAAGCAGGGGGAGTGGGAGAGGAAGAAGCAGGCTCCTAGCGGAGGAGCTTGATGTGGGGCTCGATCCCATAACGCCGGGATCACGCCCTGAGCCGAAGGCAGACGCTTAACCGCTGTGCCACCCAGGCGCCCCTCCAGCTAATATTCTTATTGCTGCTTTTAGTCTTTAGAAATCTGATTTTTTTTTTTTTTAAGATTTTATTTATTTGTCAGGGAGAGGGAGAGAGAGAGAGCACACAAGCAGGGGGAATGGCAGGCAGAGGGAGAAGCAGGCTCCCTACTGAGCAGGGAGCTGATGTGGGGCTCGACCCCAGGACCCAGGGTTCATGACCTGAGCCGAAGGCAGATGCTTACCAACTGAGCCACCCTGGCGTCCCTAGAAATCTGATATTAAAAAACGCTGAATCTTTGTTGTTTCATTTAGATTACTGCTGAGGTTTTTGGCCATTTGTACCTTTTATTCTGTGCATTTAGTCTCATTCATTGCTTTTACCTATTTTTTTGTTAAGGTGTTTCTCTTATTTTATTAGAATTTTCTATAAAAAAATATTAAGCCCTCATCTATCATATGTGCTGTAAATTAATATTTTTCTTTTTTGTCAAATTTTATTTATATTGTTTTCAACTATATTGAAGGTTTTTGAGTTTTTATGTAGTTAAGTGCACATCTCTTATTTTTTTTTTTTTTTTGTACTTTTGCTTTGGTGTCATGTTTATAAACGTTTCCTTCATCCTACGGTTACAAAAATATTTACTTGTATCTTCTAGAATTTTTTGAGGTTTTCTATTTTATATTTAAGTGTTTAATCCAGCTAAAATTTATTTTGATTTAAGGTGTGTGGTCCATTTTATGTTTCTTTGGTTCCTTTTAAAATAGCTTCCTTTTTGTCCTTAAATTCTAGTTATCTGCTAAGTTTCTTTCAGTAGTGTTAGGATAGGGATGGTAGGGGCACCTGGGTGGCTCAGTCAGTTAAGCGTCTGCCTTTGGCTCAGGTCATGATCCCAGGGTCCTGGGATTGAGCCCTGAGTCGGGCTCCCTGCTCAGCCGGGAGTCTGCTTCTCCCCTGCCCCCCCCAACCCCTGCTTGTGCTCTCTCTCTCAAATAAATAAATAAAATCTTTATTTAAAAAAAAAAGATAAGGATGGTAGAGTTAAAATTCTTTGATGTCGGGGCGCCTGGGTGGCACAGCGGTTAAGTGTCTGCCTTCGGCTCAGGGTGTGATCCCAGCGTTATGGGATCGAGCCCCACATCGGGCTCCTCCACTGGGAGCCTGCTTCTTCCTCTCCCACTCCCCCTGCTTGTGTTCCCTCTCTCGCTGGCTGTTTCTATCTCTGTCGAATAAATAAATAAAATCTTTAAAAAAAAAAAATTCTTTGATGTCTTTAACAGTATCCTCATCTTTTTTTTTTTTTTTCTTTTGAGGAACTTTGTGCTTTAATGTTTTCCCTGGATTGGATTAAAGCAAAAACTGAACTTGTAGGCCCTGCTCATCTGATTCATGAATTTGTGGAATACAGGCATATATTGGATGAAAAGGTATAATTAGAATGAAAAATAAGTTCTTAAAAGGCAGTTCATTTTGTCATTTAATTCTAGGTTTAATAGTGGGGATGAGCAGAATAAAAAGACAAAGAGACATAATTTCCTCACTTTGACCGTAGTTTATTCTCATTATTTTGCTTCTTAGCCTACTGGGAATGTAGATGGGATTGAGGTTTGAAAGTTGAGGAAGTAAAGTGACCACTGGGTTTTTTCGTTTTGTTTTGTTTTTTGTTTTTTTACACAAGACTGTATTAAGAAAGTAATACTTGGATAATGAGATTTTTATACTGTGTTTAAAAATCTGGAGAGGGTCACCATATATTTGTTACCTCATGGTTGGTTATTTAATTTTAGCTCACATAGAGAATATCTCATTTAAGCCTTTAAAGTGACAAGATCACAGAAACAGAAAAATGTCAGATTTTGGTTCTGGTTATATTTCTAAGAGATTTCAGTTTGTTCATAGGATTGTGCAGTCTGTGAAAATTTCCAGGAATTTTTATCTTTAAATGGACATCTTCTTGGACGACAGCCATTTCCTAATATTGTACAACTGGGTCTCTGTGAACCAGAAACTTCAGAAGTTTATCAGCAAGCTAAGCTGCAGGCCAAGCAGGAGGTCGATCATGGAGTGCTTTACCTGGAGTGGATGTAAGTAGGTTAGGAGAAACCAAAGGGAGTGGAGTGCTAACTGTGCCATTATTTTTCAGGTAGTGAATAAGTTCACTCCAGGAAGATTTAACTACTTTGGAAAGGGCTGGAACTTTTAATAAGCATTCTTACTTATTGAAAAGTTCTGGAGAAGTGAGCATAGGACAAATACATATTTTCAGAGTCCATAGAAATAGATGTTTGTAGGCATTTTGACCAGTCATACTAAATAATAATACCAGATGGTTTACTTATTGTAACATAGTTTATTAGTGAAGAACATGGGCTTTGAAGCCACAAACATTGATTGGCGTCTCAGTTCTGAAACCTGATAGTTTTGTGATTTGAAACAAATTACAGGTTGTTCTTTTTTCATATATAAAATAGAGATAGCAGTTCTTTGAGATATTATTTTTGTGAAGATTGAAATGAGATATTGGATATAAAGTGATTAGCCCTTTGCCTTTCACATAGCCCTGATTAAACTTCCACTGAATTTTGATTATTTTAACTCCTAAAAGAGACTGTTCAGTTTTGCTCTTGCCTTAATATTATCAGTTAGAAAAAGGAGATGGTTAACTCATCTTTTTAATGCCTGTTCTATACAATATGTTCACATTACTCATTTTATCTTCAAACCTTAGAAGGTAAATATTATTTGCTTTATTTTATAAATGAGAAAAGTGAGGCACAGAGATGTTGAGACTTGACTCAGCTCGTGTAGCTTGTTGAATGGAATTTAATTCCTGGGTCTGTCTAGCTTTATTTTCCAAGCGCCTTCTGTATGCCATGCTTCTCTTATAGCTAGAAATAATGAACATGAATGGTTGTCTTTTCACATGTATAATTTATATCTGAATTGAACTCTAGGTTGATATCTGCAATATTTATTAGTCCTGGGCCCTCTCTCCAAATAGGTTGCCGTGGGTGATTTCCCTAATTCATTGAAGCTAGGGTAAACCTGTCTGTATTGTAGAATACTTGCTCACTTTATATCATAGCATTTGTTTCACTTTATGGTGATGGCCTATTTTTCTCTGTTACTAGTCCATACATTCTGTAGTTTAGAATAGTTTGGAGGTTAAAATTAACAGACTTTGGTTCTAGACTGCTTGGCCTTGAAACCCAGCCCTGCTTTATTGGTTTATATAATGAGGGAAAGTTATTAAACTTCTCTCACCTAATAGTGCTCTTTCATAGCATTATTGAGAAGATTAAATGAGGTATGTGTGTATACAAACATATACACACACAGAGAGTGCTTAGAACAATATCTAGTTCATAGAAAGTCCTCAATAAATATTAGTTATTAAGAATGGCATTTAGCATTTTGCCTGGTCCATATAATTGGTAGTTGGTTTGCAAAAGAAATTTGTGGAAGATCGACTGAAATGATGTGTTGGTTAGTGGTTGAAATAGAATTAATACTTGGTCTGATAATCAAATGAGCATAGGTTTAGTTCATGTTCTCTTAAGACTTGTTGAGTTTTTTTTTTTTTTTTTTTTTTGCTTTTTCTTGCTTTTCTTTTTTTTTTTTCTTCCCATTCCATCAACTGCGTTTCAACTTGTGATGTTCTTTCACAGAATGGTTAGTCATTCACAGCTGAATCTTTTAACTGGGTTTGACCAGGTCGTATTCAAAGAATGCTTTACTTGAGTACAAGGATTTTTTTTTTCCTGTAGAAAGGTTTAGATTGCTATAAGCTTAAATTTGACTGAATTATAGCTTTCAAAGAAATTATTTGTTCATGCATTCATTTGTTATTTCTTTAATACTTTTTGGCCATCTGTTACAGCCCATCACTGCGACAGTCACTTTTCTGACCTTTGGGGAATTGAGTAGTTACAACAAGGGGAAAGAGAGAGTACTTTTTTAGTCTAATATTTTAATCTTTGCTAGTAATTTACCTGGTTTTCTTCTAGGTTCTCATCACTTTAGTTCTTATAGGTGTTTGTTTCATTGCTTCTAGTAAACTATAATACTTTCTAGGCAAGAGCTAAGTCTGATTTACCTTTTGTGTTCCCTTTTTTCATTTGGTCTATCTTGTGTGTAGTTAATATTTTTCAGATTTTTATTTAAATCCTAATCAGTTAACATATAGTGTAATATTGGTTTCAGGAGTAGAGTGTGCTTAATATTTTTAAAGAATAATAACAGTGGCATCCTTATGTGCCAGGCACTGTTTAGAGCAGGTATCATTACTCTTGTTGTACATATGAGGAAATGGAAACTTACTGGTTCAATAATTTGCCTAAGTTTACATACCTAATAAGTAGTAGAAGTAGATTTGCTCTTTATCTGACTCCTAAAATAAGCACAATGCCAGTTAACATATTTATTTTACTCAAAGTGACTGGGGTGTTTGTATATGAAATTCTGACACTGTTCTGATACTTTACCCCTTTAACCCATGAGAAATAACATATTAACTGCACTAGTGGAATAGTTAGTATTCAGTAGATTAAGATACAAAGAAAATGATATTGCCTTATCTTTTTTTCCTCTATGAATAATTGTGGTTAGAGAAGAGCAAATTTAAAGTACATCATTGTGGGGCATCTGGGTGGTTCAGTCGGTTAAGCATCTGCCTTTTGCTCGGGTCATGATCCTAGGGTCCTGGGATCGAGCCCTGAGTTGCATTGGGCTCCCTGCTCAGTGGGGAGCCTGCTTCTCCCTCTCCATCTGCCCCTTCCCCCTGCTCGTGTGCTCGCTTGCTCACTTGCTCTCTCTCAAATAAATAAAATCTTAAAAAAAAAATAAAGTACGTCATCGTTAACGGTGGGTGTAGTGTCATACTTTAGTTAGGGAATGAGCTTCGTTTTGCTATGGCTTCTTTATTTTAAAAAATTTTTATTTTAGAGAGAGAGAGAGAGCGACTAGGGGCAGAAGGAGAGAGAGAATCTCAAGCAGGCTCCATGGCCAGTATGGAGTCGTGTGGTGGGCTCACTCTCACAACCCTAGATCATGACCTGAGCTGAAATCAAGAGTCGGGTTGCTTAACCTACTGAGCCACCCAGGCGCCCTGGCTTCTTTCCCTTTAAAAACAACGGAGATTTTTTTGAAGGTATCCTTACATAATGTTTTCTCTGCACATGTTATCATTAATGTATCAAAGGAAAATAGAAAGCAACATGTATTTGATTAGTTAGATTTCTCCCAACTCAGACATTTGCAGCACCTGACAGGTTGCTTTATATAGGGTAGCATTTCTCTTAAAAAGCCACTTTCGTAATGCTTTTTTCCTTCAGGAGATATGTGCTGTCATTTACGTGGTGGTAACTTAATTTTAAGAATTTTGTATTTTTGGCAACACAACAATGTTAAAAGGCAGTTTACTTTATTACTGAAAAAAATTACTTTTACTTACTGGGTTTCTGTTCATTTTCTCCTTGTATGTAGAAACAAAAAAAACATCAAGAATCTTTCCCGCTTAGTTGTCCGCCCCCATACAGATGCTGTTTACCATGCTTGCTTTTCTGAGGATGGTCAAAGAATAGCTTCTTGTGGAGTTGATAAAACCTTACAGGTAAAACATATCTCTTGAGAAAAATTCAAAGAGGATGTACCCAATACTGTGCATATTAGAATATATTTAAATCTGAAAATTGAAGAAAATTGCACATTAGAAGTAGAGAAATCCAAATCTCTTAAACATTTTATGAAAGCTTTCTCTGGAAATTTAGAAGATGTGGTTGTGTGTTTTCATAATTTTAAAGTTGCCAGGTGACATAAAAGTACCTTTTACCCTAGCGGTCAGCTACTGTCATCCATGCGCCCTCTAAGCGTAATGAGGGAATGCAAATTGTTAAAAGACGTAAGGACTCCATAGCACAGTGGACAGAGCTCTGATTAAAAAACAGTGATTAAGTGAAATACCTACTTTTTTTTTTTTAAAGATTTTACTTATTTATTTGACAGAGATAGAGACAGCCAGCGAGAGAGGGAACACAAGCAGGGGGAGTGGGAGAGGAAGAAGCAGGCTCATAGCAGAGGAGCCTGATGTGGGGCTCGATCCCATAACTCCGGGATCACGCCCTGAACCGAAGGCAGACGCTCAACCGCTGTGCCACCCAGGCACCCCAAAATACCTACTTTATCACAGGTTCAGACACAGATTTCTGCCTATAAATAGGAATTGGACTAGATATTTCCTAAGGTGCTTGAAGGAATTTAAGTTCTCGTTTGTTTTTGGGATACATGAATGAGTGGTTTTTTTAAAATTTGTGCTCTGCCTTTTGATTTTGAAGGAAACAGGATCAGATTAGCTAAAACTTTGATATTTAGATTAGGTTTAGTCTTTGCAAGATTATGACTATAAACCTTATTTTTATATGTGTGCTTTATTACTAATTTTATTAATTTTGGCTTTTGAGCCCCAGAAAGAAAACATACTGAATGAACTGTTTTCTGTTTAAGAATTTGCCAAACTAAAAAAAAAAAAAAAAAAGAAAAAGACTTTGCCAAACTAATCTCAAGAACTGAAGCTATACTCTGCTAACTCTTTTTATTGATCCTACAAACATTTAATAAGGGATAGTTCTGTATGTTAAGGCATATAAATTCTGACAGATACTCTGTTTTTTGGAGTGGTTTTGCCAAAGTTCATTACTATTGCAAAATAATGTGGATTAAGATCTTTTAAAGAAAGATTTTTTCGAATGGTGGCCATTGGTTTATGGTAAAAAACTTTATTGTTGCTTGTGCAGGTGTTTAAAGCTGAAACAGGAGAGAAACTGCTAGAAATCAAGGCTCATGAGGATGAAGTGCTTTGTTGTGCATTCTCTACAGATGACAGATTTATAGCAACCTGCTCAGTGGATAAAAAAGTGAAGGTATGGAAATATTTTTCTCTTCAGTTGTAATTACCGTAGAATTCATTTTCTTCTTCCATAGTAGAGGGACTAGGGTAAGTAGGGGTAAAGGACTCTTGCCTATTGATCTACTAACTTGAGGCAAACCAGATTTTATCCACTGCAAATTAACACTATTTTTAAGCACCAGCAAAAATGTCTAGGTTTCTCAGCCTGAGATACTTACCAGACAGCTGGGAGAAACAATTACAAATTAATGAATTTCCCTACTGTTTATTATTGATAGGTCTATGGGATAAATATCAGTTGGAATCTTTGAGGGCATTGTGATTGAAAGTGTTGCTGCACAAAATTACTGTCTGAGATTGGATTCCTGTTGTAAAATACATAATTTATGAACTGCAACCCAGATTTTTTTTTTTTTTTTAGAGCGGGAGTGCAGAGTGGGGAGGTTGGGGTGGGGGAGGGGCGGGGGGAGAGAAAGAGAGAGAGAGAGAGAATTTTAAGCAGGCTTCATGCTGTGTGGAGCCTGATGCCGGGTTCATCTCATGATCCTGAGCTCAAATCAAGATTTGGACACTCAACCAACAGAGCCATTCAGGCACCCCAAACACCTCACTTAAGGCTTTTTTTTTTTCTTTTTTTTAAGAGAGCATGTGCATGTGTGAGCAGGGAAGGGAGAGAGAGAATCCCAGTCTCCACTGGGTGTGGAGTCTGACTTGGACCTCGATCTCATGACCCCAAGATCATAACCTGAGCCAAATCAAGAGTTGGATGCCCAACCGACTGACCCACCCAGGTGCCCCTTGCTTTAGGCTTTTTAAAAAGAGGTGGATCCTGACTTGGTGGGAGTACTGCAAATAAATAGGCAGACAGATAAATAGGAGAGGGAGAGGGGAAGAAAGAGAAGGATAAAGAAAGAAGGAGGGAGGGAGGAAAGAAGGAAGAACTGTTGAAACTGGCCAGATGGGGTGGGTCTTAGTGGACCTAGGAGCAAGAAAATTGGTTTGGAAGTTTTCCTGGGGTCTGTACCTACTTGAAGAAGACTTGGGAGTGTCCAGACAAATTAAGACCTTGGAAAAACCTACTTCTTGATAGATTGAACTCTAGGTGGCTTTGCAACCAACCAGTTGATTAACTCCATAGCCACTACCGAGTCACACTTGGAGTTGGCCAGTCTTGCGCAGTTCCAAAGTCAGAGCTATGTGGAATAAAAGGAGATAACACTGAGTTTCTATTTTCTAAGTACTCAAAATATAAAACAAGAGGTGCAAATGTCTATTAAAGAACTTTCTAAAAATAAATACTTTGGACCTCTGGTGAGTGCTTTGATAAGATTTAAAAAATGCAGGATGCCTGGCTGGCTCAGGTGGTAGAGCATGTGATACTTCATCTTGGGGTCATGAGTTCGAGCCCCATAATGGGCATAGAGCTTACTTAGAAATTAAAAAAAAAAAAAAAAAAAATGCTGTGGGAGGGACATTAATACCTCCGGAAAGTTCAGAGCCCAGTGAAGACTGGGTAATTTATTTCTTTTGTTTGTTGTTAGAACACACTGCTTTGTTGTCTTACATAGTAACTAGAATGATGATTACTTCTGCTTGGGAATTTAACACTGTGTGAGGCCCTATACTACACACTCTGTTATATTACAGTATCAATTTCTCACTACAACTTGCAGAATAAGTATTGATCCCATTTTGCAGGTGAGGAAATAGGTTCAGAGATGAAGTCATTTGCCCAAGCTCACATTAACTGATAAGTAAGGGAGCCAGGGTGCAAAGCTAGGTTTCCCTCAGCATCTAAAGCCTTAATTTTTTTCACTGATCCATCTGCCTTTACTTTTTATTGATACCTTGAAGTCAGCAGTAAACTTAGCATGTCCTTTATCTCATTTGGTAGCTTGAATTGTGTAGGATGGGAATAAGTATACTCATTTTACAGAGGAGGGAACTGTGATGTAGATAAATTAAGGACTGGTAAATGGTAGAGCCAGGACTTGGACTTAATCCTTCTGATCTAAAGTCCATTATTCCATCCCTTTTATAGTACTTTTCTGTCTACTGTCATTCATGTGAACATGTGCAGTCTTGCCCTTGAAGACTGTAGTTTTCATGGGATTCTAATTGTGCTATAAAAGGGCACACGTGTAGACTTGCAAGTAATTTTTTAAAAAACATCCTGGAAAAATACGGACATATTTTAGAGAAGGGGTGGGTATTCATTAGCCTCATATCCAACTGGGAAAATCTGCCACAAAACAGCTCACATCTGTTTGCTCTTCTGTTCTCCCTTTCATAGTAAGGGGTAGTTGTAAATTTTATTCTTTATTCTCTTTAGATCTGGAATTCTATGACAGGGGAACTAGTGCATATCTATGATGAGCACTCAGAGCAAGTCAACTGCTGCCACTTTACCAACAACAGTCATTACCTTCTCTTAGCCACTGCATCAAGTGACTGCTTCCTCAAAGTAAGTGTGGATAATGATAATTGTGTAAACAAATTTGATAGATGCATCAGAACATCTTTTTCGATTTTCTCTTGTATTAATCAGGGCTCTTTTGGTTGTAGTGATAGGAACTTCCATACTAGCTTAAGCCAAAAAAAAAAAGAAATTATTAGTTCATGTAACTGAAAGGTCTAGGGGGAGCATGGCTTTAGGCATAACTGATTCCAGATGCTTAAATTATATTCTTGGAGCCTAATCTCCTCTCCATCTTTAGGCTCTGTTTCTCTCTTTGTTGGTTCAGGCATGTTCTTTCTGTGTGGCAGGAAATATGGCTGTTCTCACTTACAGGCTTACATGGGTCTTATAGCTATAGTCACAGAGGAGGAGAAACTTATTTTTTCCCAGGTCCCATAGATTTAATTTTAAAGAAGACTATTTGAACTGGTTTGGCTTATATGCTCATTGTTAAATAACCCTAGTGGGCCAGTAGGATGGAATCCTTGAATTGGTCAAAGATTACAAATTTATCCATGTAGAAATGGGACAAATGAGGTGAGGTCAGCTCTACTTGAATTATAAGTGGGGCTTGATTCAGAAGAGAGGTTCTGTTATTAGAAGGAGGAAGGAAAAAAAGGTGCTGATAGGAAAAAAAAAAGAAACTAAAACCAAAAACAGATATGCATTTCATATATGTTTGATAATGCTTTGTAGTTACAAATTATAAAAGATTATATCTTTTTCTTCTCTGAAGTGGCATATTGAAGATAGCTAGATCAAATTCTCGGGGGTTCCAGAAGGATTCACTAACTTCCTTTGGATTGTTTTTTGGTTTGGTTTCTGCCCTGTCTTTTTTAATGTCACACCATCTTTGCAAAGGGACATTATATTTTTGGGAGGGTTGGGCAAACCATTTCAGTTTGAAAAACCTCATAGACTCTGTGTTTGACATTTAAGTACAGTATTTTAAAAAACTTTAGAAAATATTGAAAATTGTCCTCCCTTTCCCCTTCAATTCAGGAAGCTGAAACTTTATCTTTTTTTTTTTTTTCCTCCAAAAGAAAACTTACAGAGAAGCTCAGTGTGTAAGAGATAAAGCCCATTGCTCTGGTTGAAGTGGGGTGTGGTCTTGGATTTTTTTTTTTTTAAGACTTTATTTATTTATTTGAAAGAAAGAGTGTGTGCGAGTGTGCGTGCATGCGTGGGGGAGTTGGGGGTGAACAGAGGGAGAGGGAGAAGCAGGCTCAGCCGCTGAGCGAGAAGCCTGACGCGGGGTTCTATCCCAGGACCCTGAGATCATGACCTGAGCGTATGTCAGACACTCAACTGACAAAGCCACCCAAGTGCCCCTAAGCTTGCTTTTGTACACTCGCTTGTTCCCTCTCTTATTTCCTCCTAGTAGCCCCTTTCAGACATGTTTCTGGAATCCCTAGAAGCCTGCATAGCCCAATTTGAAAACACTGGATTGGTTTAAAATAACAGACTAATGTAGTCTTATAATCATAGCTCATTTTCCTCAGATATGCTTTACCTTATTGAATAAATCCATCTCTAAAAAACTAAGACTTCTGTATTATTTATGATTAATTTTTGATGTTTCTTATTAACATTTTGTAGGGTGAAGAAATTTATGTTTCCTCATTTTAATTACAGACAAAAAGCTCTAGGATGTGAGAGCTAAGAGAGATCTATGGGTTCTATTGGTTAGTCAACAATTTTAATTAAGGACAAGTTTTACTTTAAGATCTGCCATACCACACCTGTATTACCACGTGGACAATTAGAACTCACTTCTTGTGACTCTTGAACTGAGAGAAGGCAATGAAAATATGTAAATCTGAAGCTGCCCCATGTGACTTGCCGTATCTGAAAAATTGGATTTACCTGGGACTAGGATAAAGAAGTCTAGGTTGGAGGTGGACATGAAGAACAGGACTTACCTCACTGGTCATTTCCAAAGGATTTTTGTCAATATTAATTTTGGGGATGGATGATTTCTTCTTCCATGTTTAATATAGTTAGCATAAATCCCCAGAGAGGATTATAGCCCTTTTTATTTATATTTTATTCACTTTTCAAACATACCCAAAAGGAGAGAATACAATAATAAAACCTTGTGGTATCCATTGTCTAGCTCTCACTATTACTAATATTTTGCCAATCTTATTCTTCATCCTCCCCTCCCTTTTTTTTTTTTGGCATATCTGAGGTCTTAAACCGAAGTACCATGCCATTGTCACACCTAACATAATAAATAATAGTTTTGTGATCTGTCTAGTCCATGTTCACTTTTCCCCATTGTTCTTTTTTTTTTAAGTTTATTTATTTTTAGTAATCTCTATACCCAACGTGGGGCTTGAACTCACAACCCCAAGATCGAGTCACACACTCCTCTGATTGACCCATCTAGGTGCCCTTCCCCATCATTCTTAAAAAAATATATATCTCTTTTTTTTAAAGACTTTTATTTATTTGAGAGAGAGAGTGAGAGCACAAGCAAGGGCAGGGCAGAGGGTGAGGGAGAACCAGTCTCTCCACTGAGCAGAGAGCCTGATGTAGGGCTCAATCCCAGGACCCTGATCACGACCTGAGCCAAAGGCAGATGCTTAACTGACTGAGTCCCCAAATGCCCCCCAAAAACCATATCTTTCTGCCATAAATTTGTTGGAATCAATACAAATTTCAGGTGACATTTAGTTGTTATGCCTCGTAAATCTCTTTTATTCTATAGAAGTTCTCCTTTCCCTCTGCCTCTTTTGATTACTTAGAGAAATTGAGTCATTTGTCCTGTGGATTCTGGATTTGGTTGGTTGCTTCCTAGAGGTGTTAACTTGCTCTTCAAGCCTCTTCTATTTCCTGTCAAATGTATTTATATCTATCTTTGCTATCTTCGTATTTTTCAAGTCATTATTTAGAGCATTAATAGATTTTAGCCTAATAAGTAGAGTCAGGATTTGCATTGGGAAACCTTAGAAATGACCATTTGGGTAACCCAGCAACTAAAAAATTTGGTAGCATTTTATGTATTACTTATTAGAGAGCTGAATAAAATAATAACAATTCCAAACTACTTTGTTAAAATAAGCAGTAATTATTTAGTTACTTTGTGCTCAGACTAAAAGCCTAGGTAAGCTTTTGGTCCCTTAACAGATTTAGGTGCTGATCTAAGGGCTGCCCCATTACTTGGTAATCACAAGTTTACCTTTGTGTTTGACACCTTTGCATTACTATGAGTTGAACATTTTTCTGTAATTGAAAAAGCTTAAATGGGAGGGAAGGAACGTTATGGGATTTCTAACTTTTCCTTATTCAGTACTAGTTTTTTAGTTATCTTTTTCTTTCTTAAATAGCTCTGGGATTTGAATCAAAAAGAATGTCGAAATACCATGTTTGGCCACACAAATTCAGTCAATCATTGCAGATTTTCACCAGATGATAAGCTTTTGGCTAGTTGTTCAGCTGATGGAACATTAAAGGTACGCTTTTGTTTATTATTAAAATTGGTTGTAATTTTGTGGTTTTATGATTTGGTTATAGAAATAGGGTTTTCTTTTTCTCATTTCTACAGGAAGAGCTTTTTCTTTCAACTTCCAGGAGCACATTTAATATAACTGTAATTGATTGTTATAATGATTATGAATGGTTTACTGCCTTATGGTTTAAAGTTCATATATTTTGAATTCTTAATTTTTAAGTGTGTATTTATGGCTTCATAAAATTTTGAGGTCTGTGGGGTGAACTTTGTAAAGGCCCTACTTTTATTTTATGTTATTTTATTTTACTTGTAAAGACCATTTATTTTATATTTTCCTGTTCTTCAGAAGTCCTATGCAGGAAAAATTCAGAACTAGGGAAAAAAGTATATTCAGCCTCCTGAAATTTGTAGTCCTAAAAAAATGAAATTCTTTAAATTTTCACCTTCTCAGATAAGATCCTAATCCCACTTTCTTTATTGTTCCTGTCTCTGCCATCATTCTAGTCTCCTCTTCATTGATTCTCCTTTCTTTCTTTGGTCTTAAGTCCAATCCATCTTTGACCTAGTCTTTCGGTCTACCTTTTCCCCTCTCATTCTGTAGTATTTACTGTGGTTCATGCTGTCATCTCTTTATATTTGATAGCAGCTTTCTAAGATGTGTTCTCCATCTCTCCTAATCTTGGTACAGAACTGCTAGAGTAACTATCTCTATTTTCATCTTGCCACCTTCAGTTGGGACACAAAAGTACCACATTATAAATCGTGATAAACCCAGGCTCATCAGGTGCAGCTGTTTATAAGGCTTTTTACCTTCCATCATTCTGCTACCTCTGTTCCTGTCCAGTTTGTTTCTTCTAGCCCCCTTAACACTAATTGTTCTGGGCAAGATAATTTGGTAGCTAATGTCAAGCTACTGTTCCTATATATATTTCATTAGTCTTTATTGGGATTTTTGGCCTCCAATTCACTTGCCCATATTTTTTTAACGACCCTTAAACCTTTATGCAAAGCCTTCTTCAGAAAGTGTCCTCTTATCACATCCCTCTATCTGGTTCTGGGTACATCCATCCATCTCTATCTATATATATTGATAGAAACTGTTCAGTTTATCTTCTCACTTCCACTTGTAAATGTGTTGTGCTGTTCAGTTCAGTCATTTTCATATGTCTTCTTTTCTTTGATAGGATTGAATATAGATTTATGATCTGCGGAGAGCTTGCATCTTCTTGTACTCTATTAAGTTCATACTACAGAATTGTACTCAAAACATGCACTCAATACGTTTTCTTGACATATATTTTTTCCGGGGAAATACTTGAACCCTCTCGGGCACTATTTTGTTTGTTAGACCCACTGGAGAAGGAGGTTTGTTAACGTTGATAGGAACTCCTCAGTCACAGGAAGGTGAAGTCTCTTGATGCTGATCCTCTGGTTGAATCTTTGATCTCTCTTTGCTGACTGAAGAGAACTCGTTTTTGTATAAATTACTTCAGGGCATCTAGGAGCCCTTTCTGGGTAGAATTCTACTTTAAAGAATTTTCTGGCTGTCAGTAGATGTTGGGAGCATTCTTACGTAGAATATTCAGGTAAATAGATTTTGACTTCTATGACATGTTATCTACAAATACTAAATACCCGTCTCTTCCTTTAGGACAATCCATACCAGAGGAGGCTTTTCAGAATGCACTTGGACAGGTTAAGACAACCCTTTTCTGAGAGAATCTTTCAGTTATATGAGCCTGTTATTTCTTGTTTTCTGTTAAGTGAATCACTTCAGAAGAAGACATTTTATATCTCAAGTCAAGTTTTTCCATCTTATCACTGTTGCTAATTCCAAGTTCTGGGAATATTTCATTTTCCTTAGCACTATTCCGTTATTATTAGGTTGTTTAATGTTCAAGACATTTGTGAAACCAGACTATTTATCTGTTTTATAAATTTAAGGTGTGTAGCTCAACTTGCCTTCTTTGCTGCCAAGTTCTGGTCCGTTCATTCCTAATTGATTTGCTGTATCCATCATAGTTCCAATTCCAGACTTCTGCTGTTGTTCTTAAGCCCCCAATCTGGTCACTGCATCCTTTGCATTCTCTGGAGATTACCTTACCTCATTCCTATCTATTCAGAGGGTTGACACCACCCATTAAGAGTTCTCCTCCATAAGTCTCCTCAAAGATTGCCATAAAAGTCCCAACTCCCTTTCTTTTTTTCTCATCTCAGTTCCCAGAAAGTTCTCTACTTATGCCTGCTGCTCCTTTTTTTCTTCTTCCCCTGCACACTTTGCTTCACTGATTATTTTTTCTTTCTTTTTGTATCTTTAGCTTTTCTTCTCTTTGGGATCCTTTCCCACAGCCTACACATGTTCTTGGGCCTTTCTAAAACCAAAAAGTGAAAAACCTTTGATTCTTCATGGGTTAGGTTATCCCCTGAAATAGTCATTCTGTTTTTCCCTTTATTGGTAGACTTCTTTTTTTTTTTTTTTTAAAGATTTTATTTATTTATTTGACACAGAGAGAGACAGCTAGCGAGAGAGGGAACACAAGCAGGGGAGCGGGAGAGGAAGAAGCAGGCTCCCAGCAGAAGAGCCTGATGTGGGGCTCAATCCCAGAACGCTGGGATCACGCCCTGAGCCGAAGGCAGACGCTTAACGACTGCGCCACCCAGGCGCCCCTATTGGTAGACTTCTTAAGCCACCTGTACTTGCTTCCATTTCCTCACTATTCACTCAGTATTTAAAACTTGTTAAGCCTGGCCCCATCTTTCTTGTATTTCCTTGAAGCATGCAAAATCCAGTTTTATTTTCAGTCTCCATTCTTTTTGTTGTAAAGGTTAATGCTCTTTGGATTAGTGTGACATCTGATATTTTTCTTTATCCAAGACTTACTCTTTTTGTTGTATTGCCAGTATTCACTTCTTCCCCCATCAACCAACTATATTTCCTTTTTGAAACTCTCCTCTTCTGCCATCAGTGTTTTCTACTTTTTCCTTTTATCTCTCTGACCCCTTCTTTATCTTTTTTACCTGCCCACTAAATATAGCTGTTCCTCAAGCATCTAACCTTGAATACCAGCTTCATTACCTTTCTTTCATCCCGGTTCATCAGTCCCATGGCTTGAACTCTCATCTCTTCTGTGAGTGACTTTCAGCTGTGTTACCTCCAGCCCTCATTTCTCTTGTGTGCTTGGGTCCTGCATCTCTAACCATCTGCTAGTCGTTTTCACTTAGATAATACACTGTGCCTCAAACTTACCGTGCTCCACACTGAACATATTATATTCTTCCCAAACTTGACCCCCTTTTGTGGTTCCTGTATGTTTTGTGATTTTGATTAGATCAACGTCCAGGATTTATATCATTGTAACTGGTCACAGTTGAGTCATGTAGTATGAGTTTTTTCCTTTCTGATACAGCTTGTTTTTCCTTGGGATAAAATGTGTTGTACGTTTAACATTGTAATTTTTTTTAACACATTATGCTTATTTTTCTAATGTGCTTGTCACTAATTCACCTTCAAATTATCCCTTGTCTAAATTGCTTAAGTTATTCAAACTTATCAGGTGTTTGATAAATTTTCTCTTCTTGGAAATAACTTTCTTGGAGGGTTCTGGGTCTTGCTCCATTCTGATTGGTGAAACTACTTCAGCATCCAGCTGCCATCTTGGGATCTCCCTTTATTATCCTGGTGATTCCTTTTGCTTTTCTCTTGACTTGAAACCCTGTTTCTTAGATTTCTTGTCTTCTTTCTTGGTTTGTTCTTAAAGACCTTCTCTTTATCCCCAGTATTTTTTCTTCTTAAAAATTTCATGATAGTGTGCCTTGGTGTGGGTTTGTCTTCATTTATTGTGCTTGGCACTTGGTGCCTGCTTGCCTGGCTGCCTGGCTGCCTTCCGTTCCTTTCCTGTCCTTTCTCCCCTCCCTTCCTTTCCTCCCTCCCTCCCTCCCTTCCTCCCTCCCTCCCTCCGTCCCTCCCTTCCTTCCCTTTGTCTCTCTTTCTCTCTTTTTCTTTCTTTCTTAAATATTTATTTGAGACAGAGTGAGTGAGAGGGAGAGAGAATCTGAAGCTGACTCTGCACTGAGCACAGAGCCTGACTTGGGGCTTGATCCCCCAGCTTCAAGACCATGACCTGAGCCAAAACCAAGAGTTGGACTTTCAACTGACTGAGCCAGCCAGGTGTCCCTCGGTGGCTTCTTTCAATATGGAAATTCAAATACTTCAGTTCTATAGGCTTCCTTTAATTTTTTTGATTTATTCTTCTCTACTTTTTCTTTCTTGAATTCCTGTTTGTTTTTTTGGTTATTATTTTTCTCTCCTTCTCTTTGTCCATTTGCCCTTCTTTCTGGAAGATTTCTTTAGCTTTATTTTTTAGCTTTACTTTCTAATCCTTCTGTTGGATTTTTAATTTCTGTTGTCATGTTTTTAAGTACCCATTCTTATGATCAGTTTCCTTTTTTCCTATTTTTGTTTCATGGATGCAATGTCTTTTATCTTTTTGTGAGTGTTAATAGTTTCTTTTAAAAAATTCATATTCATGTATAGTTGCTGTTTTCTCTGTTGGTTTTGGTTTCTGTCTGCATTTTAGAGATACAGCTTACCTATCTGATCTTGGATATATCTACAGATGGTTTCTGACTTATAATGGTTTGACTTAGGATTTTTCAACTTTATGATGGTGCAGAAGTGATACACATTCAATAGAAACTGTACTTCAAATTTTGAATTTTAATCTTCCCCCTGGATAGTGATATGCAGTATGAGCCTCCTTTGTGATGCTGGGTAGTGACCGTGAGCTGTAGCTTCCAGTCAGCCATGCAGTCAGGACGGCGAACAACCGATACACTTGCAACCTGCCTGTATCTATAGTACAATTCTGTCTTTCGCTTTTTGTACAGTATTTTATAAATTACATGAGATATTCAACACTTTGTTATCAAATAGGCTTTGTTAGATGATCTTTCCCAGCTGTAAGCTAATGTAAGTGTTCTGAACATGTTTAAAGTAGGCAAAGCTAAGCTATGCTGTTCAGTAGGTTCCATTATTAAATACATTTTCAACTTACGGTGGGTTTATTGGGATGTAACCCTATAGTAAGTTGAGGAAGATCTGTATATGTATTAGATATATATCCTGCTCATATTTAAGAGTGCAGCACCAAAAAGCTGATAGGGAATTGTGAGCTTGCTGATTGTGAGTTTCTCTGTACGGTTATCTGCCTGCCATTTTTGATGGTAAACTCCTAACGTCATACTCCTTAGATCTTTTTGTCTTGATCTTGTTGGATATTCAGAGAAAAGTCTTCCGTTTCCTGCCTATAGGGTGTAAGTCTGGTTGGCAAGTTTAGTCTTTGGTCTTCTACCTGTAGGGTGTAAGTCTGGTTGGGAAGAAGATGTTTAGGTAGAGATCTTAGCATTTGGGATATAGACTCTCTCTCAATTTCCCTATTTTCAGAATGGTGACCCTGCTCTCAACTGTGCCAGGTATAGAAAAACCCTCTACTCTTCAGCTAGAGTGGGGATACAGTGACTTGGATTGCATAGGTGGGGAGGGGATTTCAAGGGACTTGTAGTGATTCCCCACCCTTATCAGAGGGTACCTGGTGCGATAGTTCCTCAGCCTTTTAGGAATTTTATGGTATGAATTGGGCTGCTTCTTGGCTTTCCCCATGGTGGACTCAGGATGTAGTTTTTAGGAGTCTCCTTATTGTTTGTCTTTCTGCTTTTTTTTTTTTAGCCTTTACAGTTTTGTTGTTGTTATCTCTTCTTCCTTTCTCCTTTGCCTTATGAACTACGCCTACAGAGAAAAATTCTCTTTACCATTGGTTTTACATGGATTTTGGGAGGGTATGAAGATAAATGTATGTGTTCTATCTGCATCTTGAACCTGAACCCTATTTCCTTCAGTAACACTGTTGTTTCTACTCACCTGTGCTTGAAACATGAGAAGAATCTGTCTTTTCACTTAAAATGTATTTTTTGATTATTTATTAAATACTTTGTGCTAGACACTGGCATTTGGGTTTTAAATACTAAAACAAAACAAAACACCAAACAATTAATTCCTAATAATTGTTCAGAATCCAGTTGGAGACCGAGGTAAGGGAATAGACAAGCGATGGAAATAGTAAAAGGGTGCTCTGAGAACAGGTGAGGGCGTGTCCAGGATGTGTTCAGGCACCTGATGCTGCACCCAGACTGCAGCCTGTTCTCCCTTTTCATTGTCTTTGCTTTCCCCTTTGTACTTTAGTTTATTAAGCTGACCCTTTAGCCTAGAATCTAGGCCATGGAGTGTTCCTTTTGTTTTTCTAGTGTCGAAATTCTGTCCATCCTACGTTGGTCTACAGTAGGCTGATCTTCAGGGTGTCCTCCTCTGCAACAACTGTTCACTCAAGCCCACAGCTTGGGTCTAACATTCCCACTGGGCTGTATCTTTTCCTCTCAAATGACACATTTGATGTACCTTGTCTTAGAGTCACTTACGGGCTTGTCTTACCTCCTTTATTGACCTGTAAACCCTTTGAGAGAGCTATCTATACCTGATTTATTTATTTATAGAATAGTGGTTAATGTGTTCGTGATGATAAACCTTTGCTGTGTCCCTTCAAATCAAATTAAGACTTCTCCAAACTTAAAAGAAAGAAATGTTAAAAGTCTTCAGGGACAGGATTTTGACTTCATGTGTATCAAAATGTGATTGTAGAGCACAGAGCACTAGCAGCGGGGGAGAGACATTATTGCACTCTTGGTGAGAACTGCCGTGTTTGTGGGCGCTTTCCCACAGCACTGTTAAGCCAGTATCGTTAGCTGGTTCATGCTGATACAGTGACAGGTAGTAAGCAGAGGTCCTGCAAAATGATGTTGGATAACAGCATTTCAAGGTCAAAGTCTTCTAAAGCTTTTGCCTTCTGAGAGGATCAAGAACTGTAAAATTATTTCCTGTCCCAAATGGCTCTGTAATCTTCTAAGCATTTTGCAGGGTATCATGTTGATCAGCATGTGTTTTTCAGGCCCTGTTGATAAACCATTTCAAAATGTGAGTTTTATTTAAAAATTGCCATTTAAACACACAAGGGCCAGGGTGCACATGGGCCCTTGATATAGTGTAGTGACTTACTCAAAATCAAATGCTGGTATTTACTTGGTCCCTTGATACGTGGAATTTCACCACTCATTGGATAGGAGCTGAAGTCAGGTCCAGATGCAGAATGCAGTTTAGACAGATTTAATGAAATTGGCTTGTGTTAGTTTTTTTTTTTTTTCTTTTTAGGCAGTGGTTTCTTTGTTTTTTATATTAAGAGGGAAACAGTATGATTTCTCATATATCCTAGTTGACGTTACTGAAGCTTCTGGCTTTTATATGGAGGGTTTTTGTTTTTTGTTTTTTCTCTCTAAGTATCAAGAAAGGCTATTTTAGTACCTGATGTCTCTTGCTTCATCCAATTTTGTTGCAAGGGGAAAGGTTTTGGTATTGGCTATATTCCTTAGTGTATATCATACGTCTCTAAACTTGAGAGAGATTTAAAAATGTGCCTGGTCAGACAAATCTGGTTTTACCTTGGAGCTGTGCTTTGGAAGCTGAGTTAAAGCCTCAGAAACAGCTTTTTTTTCTTTTTCCTTTTTTTTTTTTTTTTTGTCCTTGCCCTTGGCCAACCCTTGGTCTGGGCATGGCAGCCGTTATCACTCTGTGAAGCTGGGTTGCTGCTCAAGGCCCAGGGGAGTGAAGATGGGTCTTCTTGAAGGCCTTTTTCTTTTGTGCTGTTCAGGTGGCTCTGCTAGTCAGTGAGGTTTAGAGTCTTTTGTATCCTACTTCTCAGGGTCCAGTTTTCGAGCTCCGTCTGGCCCCGCCAAACACACAAGGTGTCTTGCTTCCTTTCAGCATATTCTTTATTTTCTGTTTTCAGGGACTTCCTTATGTTCCTGGGTGCTCTGCTGGGTTTCTAACTTGGTTTGAACTGGGCCGTGTGTGGTGTCCAGGCTGTGCATGAAGTGGATGGGAACTTCATGCCTGGCACAGCAGAGGGCAGCAGTGGCCAGTTGTGCGTCTCCTCTTGCCTTTCTTCTACTCTCATCCTTACTGTCAACACCTAATCTGTAGCCTCCTCCACAGCATGCAAGGAATTTTTAACATTTTATTTAGTTTTACATTCTGCATTTTGCATTTCAAGCAGTGCTTCTAGTTTTTTTTTTGTTTTTGTTTTTTTCTTTTTAAGAAGGTGCTGAATGAAGCTGGAGTACTTAATTTTTAAAGTCATGCATAAGAAAACAATTCATTAGAAAAAGTGAATATTTGCATTTGATCCAGGTAGAATTCTAGAGGTGTGATTTGAGATTTAAACAAACTTAAACAGTTTTTTTATTTTTGTAATCTGAAGCTTTGGGATGTGAAATCAGCAAATGAGAGGAAAAGTATTAATGTGAAGCAGTTCTTCCTAAATTCAGAGGAGCCTCAAGAGGATATGGAAGTGATAGTGAAATGTTGTTCATGGTCTGCTGATGGTGCTAGGATAATGGTGGCAGCAAAAAATAAAATCTTTGTAAGTATCAGTATTTTAACAAGCCAAAATTAGCCTGATTTAAAGAAAATGAAAATGTCAGCTGATTTTTTGCGTTGTACACTGTTTATTGATATAATGAAAGTATAGCTATATGATTTTGGGCAGTCTCCCTAACTTCATAGTTCTCAGAACTGTGTTTCAGGGGATGTCAATAGGCTTTGTGAGGAAAGGTCTCCATGGTCACACAGGTTTGGGAAACATTATGTGTTGTTTTCCCCCGTTAGAGTCACTCAGTATATACCAACATGTAAGGCCTCCAGAAGTTCTGTAATACAGAAATAATTTATGTTAGTTAGTCCAGTGTTTCTCAAGTTTATTGAAAACATGGAATATTTTCTGCAATTTTTTTTTTTTACAATTTTAAATACATCGGTTTAGATGATTTTCAAAGTGTTTTCTTTCTTTCTTTTTTTTTTTTTTTTAAAGATTTTATTTATTCAACAGAGATAGAGACAGCCAGCGAGAGAGGGAACACAAGCAGGGGGAGTGGGAGAGGAAGAAGCAGGCTCATAGCGGAGGAGCCTGATGTGGGGCTCAATCCCATAACGCCGGGATCACGCCCTGAGCCGAAGGCAGGCGCTTAACTGCTGTGCCACCCAGGCGCCCCTCAAAGTGCTTTCTTACCCCTAAAATTTATCAGGATTTGGTGACTGTGATAGAAATATTTGTTAACAACTGAAGAATATTGTGAGACTTTTGTAATGTAAATGAGGACAATATGTAGAAATAGTGAATGACAAAATGCTTTCCTTTTTTTTTTTTCCAAATGTAATAATTGCTTACATTTGTAGTATTCAGAGTGCTCTCACATATTATTTCTTTTAATATAACTATCCAAGGGACACAGCAGATAATGAGGCAGTTGAGGTTCAGAGCAGCCAAATAATTTGTCCCACGTTATACCATGGATTTGGAAAGGTAGGTATTCTGATTTATGACTCCGTGACGTTTCATTCAAATAGTAATTTTTAAAGACTTGAATAAGAGATATTACAGTTTTATTTTATTTTCAGCTTTATTGAGGTACAAATAAAATTTTAAGTTGTTTAAAGTATACATCGTGATGAATTATTATTTGTATGTATTGTGAAAGGATTCCTCCCACATGGAGTTAAATAATACATCTATCACCTCACATACTTATTTATTTATTTATTTTTGGTGAGAACATTTAATTTCTGCTTTCTTAATTTCACTTATACAATACAGTATTATCAACTATAGTCACCATGTTATATGTCAGATCCTCAGACCTCATTCATCTTCTAACTAAAAGTTCCTATCCTTTTACCAACCTCTTCTATTCTCCAAACCTGAAATAGTACAATTTTATTTATTTATTTATTTATTTTACTGTGAATGTTTTATTTAATCTTTTTTTTTTTTTTTTTTTTTTTTTTTTTACTGAAACTCTGGGAACTCAAAGTTGACATCCTTGCCCATGAGCCTCTTATGGACACCAGAGAAGTTTCATCCTTATGCTCCACATTGTTCTGCTGTGCTTTACCCAAATGAACTTTTATGTGCCAGCTGCCATCCAGTTTCACACGGATTCTCTTGCCCACAATTTTGCTTGGCAAAACCAAGTCCTCCAGGATTGTGTCATGCAATGGCTGTCATGGTGTGGCTCCTGGGGCACTTTACTTAATTTTTGTATGGCTTTTTCAAGTTGGCTTAGGTAGAATTCTCCTCTGAGCAATAAAGACAATGGGCTTCCCACTCAACTTTTTCTCCAATTCATGGACTAGGATTTCCTGGGAAAAATTTCAGTAGAGAAAGGGGAACAAAGATGGTAATAGCTCTCTGACCACCACCCACTTCAGTTTCCTTGGTTGCTGTTATATTCAGCTCCTGGAGCTGGGCTTTGAGGTCTGAGTTCATCTCCAGCTCAAGGAGAGCCTGGGAGATGCTGGACTCAAACTCATCTGGCTTCTTGCCATTGGGCTTCACTATCTTTGTGCTTGAACAGAAAATGGCCTTCTCCTTGGTGAGAGCACTGACTGAGGAAGAGGCCTAAGTCTCTTGAGAGCTCCTCAAATCCCCCGAGATAGTGTGTGTATGTATGTGTGTGTATGTATATATATATATTATGTGTGTGTATATATATACATATGTGTATATATATGCGTGTATATATATGTATGTGTATGTATTTTTATATATATATATTTAAAGTAGTCTCCATGCCTAGCGTGAAGCATGGTGCCCAATGCATTGCTTGAACTCACGACCCTGAGATCACGACCCGAGCTGAGATCAAGTCATCCACTTAATCAACTGGGCCACCTGATAGTACAATTTTAAAGAACACAATTGAAATACACCACATAATTATATAAATACTCCCTGAGGAGCTCTTTATATTATTATTGATATAGTTGCTGTGACCCTTTGATCTTGGGTGCTTATGGTTTATATATTTAGCACAAAATTAAAAATATCTTCTTTTGTCTTAAGTTAAAATTTGTAGGAACATAAAAGGAATCATTGCATTTATAAGATTTGAAGATTAAATTTTTTTTGTTGTAAAATGTATCTATGTAAAATTAGCCATTTTAACTATTTTTTTTAAAAGAGAAGGACTTTTTTTTTTTTTTTAAAGATTTTATTTATTTATTTGTCAGAGAGCACAAGCAGGGGAAGCAGCATGCAGAGCAGGCAGAGGGAGAAGCAGGCTCCCTGCTGAGCAAGAAGCCCAATGTGGGACTCGATCCCAGGACCCTGGGATCATGACCTGAGCTGAAGGCTGACGCTTAATCGACTAAGCCACCTGGGCATCCTGGCATTTTAACTATTTTAAAATGTATAATTCAGTGATATTAATGATATTCATAATGCTGTGCAGCTATCAACACTATTTTCAAAACTTTTTCATCACCGCCAGCAGATACTCTGTAACCAAAAACTAATAACTACCCATTCCTCTCTGCCTCTAGCCCCTGGTAACCTTTATTTTTTTATTCTTTCTTTATTTATTACAAAAAAGATTATTTATTTGAGCAAAAGAGACAGCATAAGCAGGGTTGGGGAGGGGCAGAGGGAGAGGGAGAAGCAGACTCTTCACTGAGCAGGGAGCCAGACGTGGGGCTTGATACCAGGACCCTGAGATCATGACCTGAGCTGAAGGCAGACACTTAACTGACTGAGCCACCCAGGCTCCACTGCCCCCCCCCATAACCTTTAATCTATGAATTTGTCTATTCTAGATATTTCATATAAGTGGAATCATATAATATTGGTCCTTTTGTATCTGGCTTGTTTCATTTAGCATAATATTTTTAAGGTTCATACATGTTGTGGCATGTACAAAACTTCATTCCTTTTTATAGCTGAATAATATCCCATTATATGGATATACCACATTTTGTTTATGCATTCATCTGTTGATGGACACTTGGGTGTTTTCACCTTTTGGCTGTTGTGAATAATGATACAGTGATCATGGTGTACAGGAATCTGTTTGAGCCCCTGCTTTCAAATCTTCTGTATCCACACCAAGCAGTAGAATTGTTGCATCATATGGTAATTCTAAATGCAACTTTTTTGAAAAGCTGTATCATTTTATATTCCCACTAGTAGTGTACAGGAGTTCCACTTTCTCCTTGCCAGCACTTGTTATTTTCCATTTTTCAAAACATTACAACCATCTTATTAGGTGAAAGTGGTATCTCGTGGTTTGATTTACATTTGAGTTTGATCATTTTAAAAGATCTTTTCCACTGAGATAGGAAAACAGCTTTATATTACATGAAATGCCTCTTTGTTTGAAAAATCTTGACTGGGTCTTTATTTTATCTGCTAAAATAAAGCTACCCTAAAATCACCCTTAACTGCATGTCGATCCCAATTTTTTACTCTTTGGTCTCTCCATTCTCCTCTTATTTCTTTTGAACTCCTTTCTCTTAGCCTACTCTGATTGTTAGGTCTTTACTTCTTAACACCCAATAATTAAAACAGCTGCCTATTCCATACTTGCTAATTTCCTCTGTCATTCTCCACCATTAATTTTTAAGAATGACCTGTCCTGGGAGGCATTTTAAGTATGGCTTCCTGTCTTTTGTTCTTGGCCTCTGATGCTGTGCTGCTTACATCTGTGCATGCTTGAAGGGCTGTGCATTCACTAAACATATTCATGGCTCCTACTGGAAGCTTTTTTTTTCCCCCCTGGACTATGCCTTGGTCTTAAATCACAATACTATATATTGGTATAAATGTTTTTAATCATTTGGCAAAAACTTCAGAAGAATATATTCAACATTTAAAAATCTTTCAAAAGTTGAAATGAAGCTTGCATTATTCAAAAATAGCTTTTTTTGGTTCAGAATGGGAAAATGATCATAATGGAGTAATTTGATAGCTCTGAAGAGAAATAGAAATAGTTGAGCTAATTTCATTTTAGCAAGACTCTGTTCTATATTATTTTGATCATCTTCATTTATGAATATCCATTTTCCTCTTTTGAATAAACAAGCATTCAGGAGAACCGTTCTGTATGTTAATTTGGCTAGTCCATTCATTTATTCACAAAGGTTTTATTTCTCCCTAGGCCAGCTTGAGAGATTATCTGTGATAAATTTTTCTGTATAGGAAACATGTTTCAAGATGAGCAGTATTTTAAAAGTATGTGTGTATTGATTTATATCTTATTTATGACTGTCAATAGTTATGCCAGTTATCAGTAATTGTATTTTTTCAGGACTTAAAAATTTAGATTCATTTTGAGTATAGCTTATTTTTAAAAGTGTTTTACTTCATAGATACCTATTTTATGTTGACAGCTTTTTGACATTCATACCAGTGGCTTATTGGCAGAAATCCATACAGTCCATCATGGCACCATCCAGTATTGTGACTTCTCCTCCCTGCAAAATCATTTGGCAGTGGTGGCTTTGTCCCAGTGCTGTGTGGAGGTGAGTAGTTCACTTACTCTGTGAAGTTGGGTCTCCAGAGGTACAAGGATGCCAAAGAATGGGCTACTTAAACCATTAACTACTGAGGATGTTTGAGAAATAATAGAGCGTTTTCTTCACAGCATAATGACCTGTAGCTTTAGGATATTAAACTGTATAGCCAGCTTTATTACTTTAGCAGTGATTGAAGATTTGATTTGATAGTATGACAGGGAATGACAGTATCATTCACCAAATATTTATTGAATGGCTAGCGTGTGCCAAGTTCTGGGGAAACGGTGGAATGAACACTGGTTTCCTAGGCAGAAACATGGTATCTCTTAAATAATATGAAAGAAAGGATCTTCTGTAAAAGAAAAGATGAGAGATGAGTCCAGTTCAGATTTCCTAGATCGCTGAGAAGAATAAGACAACACTTCAATTTAGAATTGGTTAACCCTAGGATGTTCATTGGTAAGCACTAATGCGTAAAATGACTCTTATAATAAATTGTTCATATTTGTGATTTTGTACTTATCTGATAGATTTTATATTCAGAGTCTATACCTAACTGGTCCTGGAAGAATTTTACCCAGTGAATGGTTATATTAATTTTTTTCAAAAACAGTGAATTCCTGATTTTTTTTTTTTCCCCAAAGACGGATTAGTTTTTCCAAGCTTTGTTGCTACTTATTCCTTGACTGGGTCTTATCATCAGGTAATTTGAAGTTCCTTGTGATGACAGTCCAAGCAGGTGGGTATGGGCCTTTATCTGGAAAATAGAGAAATCCACTTGGTGCACAGGCTCTCTTCAAAGGAAGCTTGACTACTGCAAGCACTTCTTTAGTGTTCTGTGCTTATTTCAGCAATTTTTAGTGAGTTTGACAACTTTGTTCCTTACTGCAAAGCTGTTGGGGGAGAGTTTCTGAGCTGTAGCCCGTCAGCATGGAGATACAGATAAGATGAGAGTGAGTGGGTGTGCTGTGTAATCTCTACTTAATTCCAAGTACAGAAGCAAGTATAGTGCAACTAACACTGAAGAACTTCCCTGCCAAGAATCTACCCATTGGAAGCATAGGCAGTGAGTGTGAACAAACTCCAGTCCTGTTTGAAATGGTGGGAAGAAGTAGGGTGCTGTGGGTGGTGTTCTCTTCAGCGGAGTCCTTGAATTGAAAGATTCAGATGTGGTAGGAGATCTTGCACCTTACCTGTAGATCTTCAAGGTAGATGTGGTTGGAAATTTCCTCTTTCTGGGATTTTGTCAGGATTTTAAGGAGGAGTAGAGGAGCAATTCTTCTTTCAGCCTTTCCTGTCACTTCTAAAATCCCTATCCTCTGCTATTAGAAGCTCCAGGAAACATTGTCTTTTTTCTTAAAATAGGAACCTGATTTTGGGGGCTCTGAGAAATGATGGGGAAGGACAAGAAAGAAAAAGGGAAGAATTTTCAAGGGAGATTTTTTAGTTATGGAACCAGGTTTAGCTCTTTATGGCCTTTAGCTCTTGTATGTCCACAGGAGCTTGGACTCTAGTGATAAGGCAAAGAAAATTTCATACAATTAATTTACAACCATAGAACTCACTGATTGAAAACCACTGGGCATGTGATGAAGTACTTGTTTTGTCCATGCTTGTTCTGAAATTATAAAGTTAGGTCTGTCATTCAGAGTGTAATGAGAAGAACTCAGGCACAAATGGTACTTCATTAGACTGGAATATATTTGAGTAATTTACAGCAGAACTCAGGACAAAATACAGCCAGGGTGGCAGACATTGACAATTCATAATAAGCATGAGTAACAGAAATGTGTACATGTACAATTAGCATATTCATTTATTGTAGGGTTTTGCCATTAGTTGAGTATTGGATGACAGTGGAAAATAGTCTATTTTTTAGATAAAATGTTTGCATGATTTCAAATCAAAGCTTTTTTAAAAATTTACTTTAATTTTTATTATTTTTTTTAAGATTTTATTTGTCAGAGAGAGAGACAGAGACAGCACAAGCAGGGGGAGCAGTAGGCAGAGGGAGAAGTAGGCTCTCTGGTGAACAGGGAGCCTGATGTGGGACTCGTCCTGGGATCATGACCTGAGACCAATGTAGATGCTTAACGGGCTGAGCCACCCAGGCACCCTTATATATGCTCTTCTGTAGAAATATGTATGCTCTTTGCTTATTTTCTGTAAACAGTATATCCCGGTGACTAGCTATGATCTGGGTGTTTTTACAGTTAGATAATATTCCATTATGTAGTTTATTCCGTCGGTTCCCTGTTGATGGTCATTTGGGTTGTTTCCAATTTTTTTGCTATTAAAAATAAGATGCAGTGAATAATCTTTTGCACAAGTCATTCTGTGTTTTTGCTAGTTTGTTTTTGGCCTATATTCATAGAAGTGAAATTACTGATTTACTTTTGCTATTTTCAATATTCTTGATATGTTCAAAATGCTTATGAATGTGATTTCCTATATGCTGTGTTTATTCTCTAGTTGTGGAATATGGACTCGTGTTTAAAAGTGGCTGATTGCAGAGGACATTTAAGTTGGGTTCATTGTGTGATGTTTTCTCCTGATGGATCATCATTTTTGACATCTTCTGATGACCAGACAATCAGGGTGAGAAATACTGAGATTTTCATTTTAGGCATTGATGTCTATGTCTAAGAAACTAAGAAATTGATGAGCAGTATTGGGGGAATTAAAACAAGAAACGACTCTATTAATATTTATCCTTGAAAAGTGCTATTACATGGACTATAACAGTCTCATTCATCCCATACATGTTCATTGAGTATTACCATCAGCCAGATGCTAGAGAAATCCAGTGATTAAACTGTGTTTTGATTAATTTAAGTATATTACTAAGTAATATATTGACTTAATTTTTGACTCTTTTCTCCACTTTAAATTTCCATATCTAATTACTTGCCAATTCTAATGGATTCTGCCTTTCCATTTTCTGTCATTTATTTCTACTTTTTTTCTTTTCTTTTTTTTTTTAGAGGGAGACAGAGAGAGGTGGGTGCGGGGAGGAGAAGAGGGAGAGGAAGAGAGAGAATCTTAAGCAGCCTCCACGCCCAGTGCAAGCCCATGGCAAGCCCATTGCAGGGCTTGATCTCACAACCCTGAGATCATTCCCTGAGCTGAAATCAAGAGTCAGATGCTTAACCAACTGAGCCACCAGGTGCCCCTGTTTCTACTTTTTCATTTCAAGTTTAGGTGCTCATTACATGTTGCCTCTCTCTCTTTTTTTTTTTTTTTTTTTAAGATTTTATTATTTTTAAGTAATCTCTACGCCCCACATGGGGATCAAACTCACAACCCTGAGATCCAGAGTCGCACACTGTACTGACTGAGCCAGCCAGGCACCCCAACATGTTGCCTTTCTTAATGTATTAGCCTTTGCCATAGTCTTTTCTTTCTTGGTTTTCTACATGCTGCTTTCAAGGTATTTTCTTTGTGTACAATATAGTCATGTCATTTTTGTTCAAAAACAGATAGTGGTTTCCTTGTCTACTAAAAGTAAGTAGGTACTCCTAAGTCTACACTGAACTTCTCCACAGTATGGCCTCATTCTGCTCCAGTCTGTCTTTTGGTTTATTCCTATAGGTAACCTACACTGGACTGCTCACATTTTCACAATACCCTGTATTTCCCTGCTTCTTTTGCTTATATGGTTTCTTTTTTTTTTTTTTTTTAAAGATTTTATTTATTTATTTGACAGAGATAGAGACAGCCAGCGAGAGAGGGAACACAAGCAGGGGGAGTGGGAGAGGAAGAAACAGGCTCATAGCGGAGGAGCCTGATGTGGGGCTCGATCCCGTAACGCTGGGATCACGCCCTGAGCCGAAGGCAGGCGCTTTAACCGCTATGCCACCCAGGCGCCCCTGCTTATGTGGTTTCTTATATTTGGAGTACCCTGTTTCCCTGTCTCTCTCCTTGTTGAAATCTTAACAATCTTATATGTTCCCCCAAGTCTTCTACAAAGCCCTACCTAGTATTCCATTTGGGGGAATTTCTCTCTCCTTTAATGTCCTATAACTCTATGTCCTTTTCTTATGGTACTTATCTACTTCGAATTTAAGTACAGATTTGCTTTACTTCTCACCTTCAGTACTTCGCTGCTCCTCCAGCTTGTTCACACGTCTTCAGCTGTAGGGTCTTTGAGGCCAGGGACCCTGGTTTATCCCTGTTGCATCTAATATAGTGTTTATACACATCGTAGCTGCAGTTTTTTTAGTATTTACTGTATGCTAGACATTGTGTGAAGTACTGTATTTTGCTAATTCTCACAGCAGTCCTTTTTGCAGCTGAGGAAACAGTCACAGGAAGGTTGAGTCAGTTCTGCTTAAAGTGCCAGTCTCAATAAACAAACCAGAATGTAATTCAACTCACTGCTTCCGTCATCAAGAAAGTCTTGTTAAAAAAAGATTAATTATATCACTAAGCATTCCATTTTCTGTCATTTATTTCTACTTTTTTTTTTTTTTTTTTTTTTAGAGGGAGACAGAGGCTGACAGTGTGTTAATGATATAGTTGATTTACATTCTGGTACAGGCTCCTTATCTTGGTATCAGACAGTGTGGGGACTAGTAGTTCTTTGAGTAATACTGGGTTAATAAGTAATCTGCCCAAAGTCACAACTTTAGGTGGAATGAGAGTTCATACTTGGGCATTTTGGCTCTAGCACCCATCACTCTTCACACTAACTACTACTTGTTATAGCATGTAATTAACAAATATTTGTTGTTGAATAATAATCTAATAATTGAAAATTTTCTAGCATCATAGGTATTTTGAGTATGAAGCATGTTTTGTATCTTGCTTTAAGACTAAGCCTTCTCTTTACATATTTCAGGATATGGTTATCTTATTTTAGTTTTTTTGATCTCTTAATTAGCTCTGGGAGACAAAAAAAGTATGTAAGAACTCTGCTATAGTGTTAAAGCAAGAAATAGATGTTGTGTTTCAAGAAAATGAAGTGATGGTTCTTGCAGTTGACAATATAAAACGCCTGCAGGTGAGTATATTTTTTAGAAAACAATTGGGAATATTGTTTTGGTTGAACTCACGATTCACATTTTTCTTGTTTGGTTTTGAACTTGGGATCAGGCATAATTGTGTAGTATCTAACATGTGCTCAGTACGTATTAGTTGAATAAATATGTGGGTTTTGAGCCGAGGTTCAGATATGCTCGTATTTAGAATTTAAAAAAAAGTGATACCTTGTCTCACTTCCTTCCTCTCCTGTTGGTATCTGTGATCACGTTCCTTGATTTGCATGGAGTCCAGGAGGAGAACTTGAGACAGACTGAGGGTAGGACAAAGCTTAACAAGCTGTAAAGCTCAGTGTGATGTGGTGGAAAGAACAGTGACTGTTCACTCAGGAGGTACAGGTATAGCTTAAGCTTTATTGTCAGCTAGGTTTTTAGTTTTAAGATTTTCTTTGTCAGGGGCGCCTGGGTGGCACAGCGGTTCAGCGTCTGCCTTCGGCTCAGGGCGTGATCCCGGCGTTATGGGATAGAGCCCCACATCAGGCTCCTCTATGAGCCTGCTTCTTCGTCTCCCACTCCCTCTGCCTGTGTTCCCTCTCTCGCTGGCTGTCTCTATCTCTGCCGAATAAATAAAATCTTTAAAAAAAAAAAAAAGATTTTATTTGTCAGAGCACAAGCAGGGGGAGCAGCAGCAGAGCAGGTAGAGGTGAGTGGGGAGCCCAGTGCGGACTCTGTCCCAGGACCCTGGATCATGACCTGAGCTGAAGGCAACCGCTTAACCAACTGAGCCACGCAGGCGTCCCTGCTGTCAGCTAGTTTTGTGTGATGTTTGAGTAAATTGTACACTTCTCTGAGCCTCACTTTCTTCACCTGTAAGGTCCTTTTTATATTCAGAAGTCTGAGCTGGTTATAGGGTGAAGGTGGAACCCAAATTCTGGAGACAGATACATGGAAGTAAACTGTCTATGTCATGTGGTCATTTCTCCTTGTCTACTGTCAGGAGTTAGAGTCAAGGTGTGAGACACCCCTGTTTCTATATTTTATAAGTTTTACTATCATCCTTAATATGTTGATGTGGAGCTCCTGATGCCCTGTGTTCCTGGGATGAATTGGGGTGTGGAATTGAATGTTCATGCCTTGTTACTGATTTTTAGCAGACTTGGGATATTTTTCATTGCAGTTTTCTTGTCAAGTTCAGTGTCCTCATGTTTGTATTACCTTTATTAAATTTGTGCAACCTTTCTTTAATAGTTGTCATAACTGTGAGACTTCAAAAAGAAGTCTGACTATGAAAGTATCATTTTATTCTATGTCAGTGATTGTGGGAGAGTTTATGGGCTAGTTAAACTGACAGTAGTTCCATTTAAGTGAACAAAACAGTTTTTAGTCACTAGGAAAATGTGGAAACTGATTTTTGAGAGAAAGGAAGATAAACTCAGCTTTTAGCATTTTCAGTCTTCATTTTGAATATCTAATCAGAATCTGCTGGGTAAGATATTGTAAAATAAAGAGTACCTCGATTGATACCCTATAATCTTTGTACCTGAAACAAATATGACTGCTTATTTCATGTTGAAAGTGATTTAAGACTTTCAGATTGTAACAGAGAGAGGTAGCTGACAATTGATTTAAGCTTGAGATGTAATTTTCTGGGTCACATGTTTTAATCGAGTGATGAGACAGCTTTTATTAATGAGACTTAAAAAAATAATCGTTAGCATTGGTATGTATTACGAAGTTAGGCAATCTTAGTTTAAGCATTACAAGTCCCGTCACCCAAATTATGCTTATAGGTTCTTCTCCAAAGCTCCTTTCTCCCCCACTCAAAAAGGTAGAGAATCTTAATTTATACTGTTTTGTGAGCGATTTAGAGAATATAAAACCCATTTTTATTTGAATATGGCTTTTTATGTATCCTCAGTCCTGTTTCACTAGCCCCCTTGAAAAATATCTGAAAAATGTACTGTAACAAACGATAGCCCTATTAAAATGGGCTTTGTGAAGAAATGGAAAACCGGGTGTGGAGCTAGCTGTGGGATTATAAATCAGACAGATGTGTCTCAGGTGGTGGGCACAGCAGCTGCTTTTTAAACCTTTTAAAGCTCATTTTATTTTATGAAAATGTATTTGAACCACAAAAGTGAAATGAAATGAAGGCGTGAAGTGCTAAATGTAGCTGCTGAGACTAGGATAGAGCTTTGTTGTTCCCCAGGGAGCTCTTGTTGGTTATTTTCTGTTTCATTTTATTTTTTCAATTGAAGTCTGTTCTAAAGAACAGAAACTGCTCTTATAGCCTAATAACTAATTGTGCCTTATTTTTCATTAGCTCATTAATGGAAAAACAGGTCAGATTGATTATCTGACTGAAGCTCAAGTTAGTTGCTGTTGCTTAAGTCCACATCTTCAGTACATTGCATTTGGGGGTGAAGATGGAGCCATTGAGGTATTTCGTTCTAGTCTTCGGAGTCCTTCTGTGCAGGAGAGTTTTTTATTTAAAATTAATTATGTGTCTGGCATTGTAGCTCATACTAAAGAAATCTTCGTGTGGTATATATTATTCTTCTTTTAGACTAAAAATCTTACAGTCCTGTTGGTGGTATATTGTTCAGATTGTCTTTACTACTCTTCCTCATACTTTTTGTGTTTTTGTGTTCTTATTCTCTCTCTACCTGGTTGTTTTGCTGTTCTCCAAGTGTATCAAACACTCCAAGAGATTTAGCTATCTGTGCAAAGAGCATTTTTTTTCTCTCCTTAGCCTTTGGTGTAAGTTTCCATTTTGGTACTGATAAGGTTCATTGGGAATGTCTGTGCAGGGTTGCCTCATGCTTACCTGTTTCACCAACCCTTTCTGTTTTACTTTTGATATTAGAAGTATATCTCTTTACCACCTGAAATCCTTAACTTATTAAAGAAGACTAAATAAATTTTTAACAAATGCAAAAAAAGTATAATAAAAATGATTTTATCACAAAGCACATTGTCTTTAGCTGTATAATAGTTTTTCAAAGAACATTGATTGCTTCTCTCACTTTTTCTCACGCAAACTTTTTGGAATTATTTCTTAATTTATTGATTGTGGCAATGGCCACATTTATTTCTCTTTGGATTTGTTTTCATAAAGAAATACACAAATATTCTCTAGTCCATATTGCTCCACAAAGAGGAGACTATATGTTTATACACAAAGTGAAGAAGGAAGCATTTAGAAAGTGATGTCAGTGTTATTATATATTTGGCCATTGTGGCATGGATTCAGAGTTAAGGTTTTGTGGGGTTTTTTTTTTGTTGTTGTTGTGAAAATTATTGTGAAGGTGGTGGGTGCTGTACTGAAAGAAAGTATATTGTGGATGTTTTTAAGCAAGGGATGGTTGTGCATTTACAAGTGAACCTTAGTCTTCCCGCTCAGTCTCATCTCTCAAACTGGTGTATATTATTCAGTCTTAAAGGATCTTTTCATCCCCCTTTTCTTTTTACCTTGTTGCCAAACCAGGCCGACATTCTTTTTGTTTTTACTAAGCGTCTTGAAGGAAGCTATACAGATAGTTTGAGGAAATAATTCGCAAAACACACATGTGCTTCATCCATATCCCTGTCCTCCTCAAAGTCATCAAATAATATAAATAATATATAAATGAATCATATTTGGCTCTGTTTAATCTGTAAAATGGCATTTTCATGTGGTTGGGCCTAGTATCAAATAACAGCAGCTACCACTTTTAGGTGTTTATCAGTTTCTCTCATGGAATTATTTTAACACCCTGGATGTTAGGTGTTGTTATTCCTGTTTTACAGATGTCTAAACTCCTAGTTTCCACAACTTTCATTAAATCAGTAAGTGGCGGAGCTACAGTTCAAACCCCTAGGTCTCCGAGCCTCTGTGCTCAACTAGGATGCGAGTCTTCCTTTGCTGTACAGCAATTGTAAGATTGTGTGCCCTGCTCATTGGGGAAGGCTCTCACTCACACAGTTTCCCTTAGCTTTATAAAGGGCCTTTTATCAGACATGCAGGTTAGGTTTGAATTTCTACAATGTCCTATATTAGTATCATTTGTATTTTCCTTAGGCTTCCTTGAGTACATTTGATTTGGGCAAAAGAACTTTGTTTTGTTTTGTTTGTGGTGAGTTCACTTGAAAGCCTTTTTGACATAGTCATTAGTTTTTGAGTTCTGTTACCACTTTCTTAATCTCTGCATTTGGCATATTAGTCTTTAGCCCTTTTAAGTCTTCTTAATATACTTCCCCAGCCTACTCATATTTTCTTTCCTGTTACCTGTTTCCCTCATTACCCCCTATCTTTCCTTGTCTGTGTTGTTTTATAAAGAGCTTGCCTTGTCTCTCATCCAGATTTTTTCTTCTCTCTCCTCTCTGTTCATCTTAAATGTCATTTTCTTTTTGGAGGCTGAGTCCAGGCTGCCACTTGTTTGATGAATTGGGTAGTTGAGTTCTCAGAAGGGCCACTGGTTCCTACTGCTATCTGGTCATTCCAGGGAGTGTTTTATTTTAGGGTGTGTGTGTGCATGCATATGTGTGTGCTCCGCTTGTGCATACATATATACCAGTCATTTGTGTGCCTTTAATTAAAATGAAAGCACTATGAGATAGAAATTTTATGTTCTTCTGTAGTCTGATTTTATGTTTTTGGGGTGTAGTACCTGCGTGTTGCTGAATTTCTTGGTACTAATTTTCTGGGCATTTCTATTTTGAAGATTTTAGAACTCCTAAACAACAGAATCTTCCAATCCAGGATTGGGCACAAGAAAACTGTGCAGCACATCCAGTTCACAGATGATGGGAAGACTCTTATTTCAAGCTCTGATGATTCTTCAATTCAGGTGAGGGGAAGGATTAACTTCCAACATATGTAATACACTAGCAAGGAACACTTTGGTTGTGGCTCAGATCTGGTGTGCATTTTAAACATTTCTTTAAGATCATATTACTGTGGCCATACATTCAGATCGTACACATAGATTCGGATGAAACCCATTCATGTTTCATATTTTCCTGTGGGTGAGGCAGACAATTTGACTTGGGAAACTTCTACTGGAAGGTTGTTTATTTTGAAGGTCAAGGAGTCATTTGAGTTCCCCTGCCTGCCTTGGTATTTGGATTTGTATCAATAAATATACTTTTTTTGCCACATTTGTATAATTTCCCTTTACTTTTCTTGATAGTAGTAAAATCCGATTGAAATAAATTTTTATTTATTTATTTTTCTTAATAGAGAGTGAGAGTGCACACGTGTAAGCAGGAGAGGGGCAGAAGGAGAGAGAGAGAGAGAATCCCAACCAGGCTCCTCATTGAGCACAGGGCCTGTCACAGGGCTTGATCTCATTACCCTGAGATCATGACCTGACCCCAGATCAAG
Source organism: Ursus arctos (assembly GCF_023065955.2). NCBI lineage: Eukaryota > Metazoa > Chordata > Mammalia > Carnivora > Ursidae > Ursus > Ursus arctos. The sequence goes on along the minus strand of NW_026622886.1, from coordinate 15,830,541 downwards.
AGTCGGACACTTAACTGACTGATACACCCAGGCATCCCTCTGAAATAATTTTATTCTTTTAAGGATAAAATGTTTATTATAGGAATGAAATCCTATGAAAAAAGAATAGTTTGTCATAATGAAGGATTGTGGATACCGAGGCCTTAAGCCTACTATATATTCTTTTAAAAATTAACTTTGTGCACTGAAACTTTCATAAAAACATACTTTCAAAACTTAGGTAGTATTACAAAGCTCATTATGGAAAATAGACCCCCCCATTACTCATTCTCCAGAAGCACCTCTTTTTTTTTTTTTTTTTTAAAGATTTTATTTATTTATTCGACAGAGATAGGGACAGCCAGCGAGAGAGGGAACACAAGCAGGGGGAATGGGAGAGGAAGAAGCAGGCTCATAGCGGAGGAGCCTGATGTGGGGCTCGATCCCAGAATGCCAGGACCACGCCCTGAGCGGAAGGCAGATGCTTAACCGCTGTGCCACCCAGGCGCCCCCAGAAGCACCTCTTTTAGCTTCTAGATGTTTCTTTTGATATTTACCTCATGCCCCCATATCCCATTCTTATAATGTTACCAATTTCTATGTTTGAGAATTTACTGAAAATTAAGATGAACGTATTAAGATGAAAATTTAGCTTTTTTCCTTTTCCCACCTGTGTTACCTTTGACATATGCACACACTCTTTTATCAATCCCATTATCCTAATACAATTATGATAACATTTTGTTTAGGTCATTAATGTCATTATAACTAAGTAGACTAAGTGTACTATGAATGTGTTTTCTGCCTTAATGCAATTTAGGACAGTTCTACCTTTGCCTGGTTTGCAATTATTTTACCCTAAAATTTTGAAGACATTGTTCCATTTTCTCCCAAGGTTCCAAAGCTCATATTGAGACATCTGAAGCCATTCTGATTCCTAATCTTTCTCTCTGGAAGATTTTAGGATCTTTGTTCTTAGAATTTTGAAATTTCATGATGATGGGTCTTGGCGTGTATTTGTTTTATCCATTGTTTTCGATATTTGTGATCCCTTCTCAATTTGGAAACTTAATGGTTTTCAATTCAAATTTAATTTTTTTCTTTGATCCCTCTTCACCCCAGAATGCTTTCTTTTTCTCTAAAAATCATTATTCAGATAGTGGATCTCCTGGACTGATCATGTAATTTTGTTTTTCTACATTTCATCATTTTAAACATGCTCTATTTTCTGGGAATTTTCTTCAGCTTTCTCTACCAGTCCTTTCATTGAGTTTTTCATTTCTACTATTTATTTGTGTATATATGTATGTATGTATTTATTGAGAGAGTGCTGGAGCTGGGGCAGAAGGAGAGGAAGAGAGAGAATCTTAAGTAGGCTCTACACTCAGTGTAGAGCCCGACACAGGGCTCGATCCCACAACCCTGAGATCATGACCTGAGTTAAAATTAAGAGTTGGACACTTAACTGACTGAGATACCTGGGCGCTCCTCGTTTCTACTGTTTTTAATGCTGAAGAGTCCATTCTTCTTCCTTTTGAAGAACATTGTGTTCTTGTTTCATGGATGTAATATTTTCTCTGAGGATGGATGGATGTATAAATAATATAGAAATCATGTATAATTTTTTCCTCAAAATTTCATTTTTATTCATAGCTGCTATTTCTTCAAGGTGTTTTTTTCTGTGTGGTTGTTTTGGCCTTTTGTTTTAAAGGTCTTCCTCAGCTGTGTGGTGATCATTAGCTACCAGAAGTGACACTGAAAGGCTGATTGAAAGCTCTCTGTGTTGACTGAGACCTTTTCTGAAAAATGGTCTGAATGGGGAATCTTTGTCCATATCTTTAGGTCTTTTTTCCTGGTCTTGTCAGATTCATAGAGAGGAATCATCTTGTCTTTCTGCAGAGGTTATACATCTGGCTGACAGGTTCTTAGAGCTAAGTGGGGAAGAGCCCTAGAGGTAGGTGTAACGTGTCTCCTTGTTTAGTGTGTAAACCTTCATTTGATCCCCCTCTTCTCAAAACTATAATTCTGTCCTCAGTTGTGCTGGTACCCTTTAATTCAGAGTCTTCCTTCTGGCTTGCTCTCATTGCTTGGAGGAACATTTTCTGCACTTTACTCTTTTTTTCTCATAGTAACTTTGTTTGTATTCAATGACAGTTCTTTCCTTTTTTACACAAAATTAATTTTCCTGAACTCCTTGAAGGAGTGGGCAATGCCAACATTTCTAGCTTTGTAGCTCTCCAGCTCTTCCTCCTTTTGTTTTCATAAAGCATTCAAAATATGGCCTTGTTCCTATGATACTGCTGTGCCCTGTCTCCTTCCTTCATTTTTATTTAGACCTTCTCTTTCCTTTGCTGTCATTATCCTGTTCTACTCGATTTTGATTCTGTTTCCCGAAGTTTCTCCTCATTATTATAGTATTTGTTCTGGTTAATTTTGAGAGTTCATAGGTCCCAGACTGGTCTAGCCCTTCCAGACTTTTCTATAGTTGCCTTGTACTCAGTGTCTGTTGCTGCTCTCCCGCTGGTCCACTGCACTTTCCAGTGAATGTCACTGGGCTGTTTTGGAATTCTCTTGTTTTTAGTTCTGTCAGACTCTCCATGCTGTTCTCTGCTTCTTCCCATGTAGGTGCTGGGATGCAAGCCTTGCAGCTCTCGGTTTGTCTCTACTCAGTTGTATCTTGGGGTTTGTGGGGATACTTCGTCAGTTAACATGGTTTTGTTTGTGCATTTTTGGTTTTGCTATTTGAATTGCTTCGTCTGCTTTTAATGGAGGCTTCAGGGAGTTTTAAAAAAACTATGCCTGCATGGTTGCCATCTTCCCACAATTCCTCATAGTTCTGGTCCTCGCCCCACCCTTACTCCCACCTCTGATGTCCTCAGTGACCTCAGTTTCTGAGCATTTGGTGAGTTCTGTAGTGTCTGTTTTGTTGCTTTTGTCTTTCTGTAATGCTTTTAGGATTCTGTTTTCTTGGTTAAGTCAGTTACCATTCTCCTGCTTTTCGGGCTCCAACATTTTTTTGTTTTTAGAGATTTTATTTATTTACTTGTCAGAGAGAGAGAGAGGGAGGGCTCGAGAGCACAAGCAGGGAGAGTGGCAGGCAGAGGGAGAGGCGGGCTCCCCGCTGAGCAGGGAGCCCGAGCCTGAGCCCTATGCGGCACTCAGTCCCAGGACCCCAGGATCATGACCTGAGCCGAAGGCAGACGCTTAACCAACTGAGCCACCCAGGTGTCCCAGGCTCCAACATTTTGTTGTTGTCTTCATTCCCATTCTCTTGACTTTGTCATTGTAATAGGGTTTTGGAAGTGAAGAAGATATAAATGCATATGTTCAACAGAAGTTACTGTTTTTTTGTTTAATACATATGTATATCCTGTAGTAGCAATGGTTATAGTATTAAAAACTGTTTAGACAGGGCACCTGGCTGACTCAGAAGAGCATGCAACTCTTGATCTTGGGTCGTGAATTCGAGCCCCACATTGGGGTCGAGATTACTAAAATAAATAAACATTAAAAAGAAACTGTTTTGAAAAAAATATTTTTATGTTGTATCTTTGTGAGTTCTGTAGGATTGGAATGAAATTTGGTTTCAGTGAGAAACTTACTGCAGGTTCCCATGATACTGGTGTATTAGCTATGAAATTCAGCATGATATTCACCTTTCTTCCTCTCCAGATGGCTTTGAAATGGGTAAAACTAAACTACATCTGATGGAATTCTGCTGATTCTGCTGAGACATTGTATACTGTATAGATTTTCTGTCAGAAGCTAAATTCATAGGTTTAATGACCTGCTTGAACATCAGATATTCTCAGCCAGGGGAAGAAATAATTTCTAGGAATATTTTTAGGATCAGAGTTAGATTATTTTTAGAAATATGAGTTAAGTGGTGTTTCATCCTCTTTTTGTGCTCTATCCAGAGTACTTCTTACATTTAAAATTTTTTAATGAGTATACATTCATGTAATAAAACTGTTGGGGGGTATTTCCAAGAATTGACTAGTTGGGTTTTTGTTTTAATTTTTTAGCAAATAATTAATTGGAAGTTTGTCTCCCCCCCCTCCCCCCGCCACAGCATTGTTGAGGTGTGACAAAAATGTATATGTTTTAGATGTATGTGATGATTTGATATAATAGGTACACATTGTGATATAATTACAGTGATTAAGTTAATTAGCAAATCTATACACATGTCACATAGTTACTGTTTTGGAGGTTTATTTTATTCATCTTTGTGTCCCCAGTGTGCTTGCCTGGAATTTAGTAGGAGTTCAGTAAATCTTTGTTGAGCTAAACTAAAGGTATTGCCAAGATTTGCAAAATCAACTCACCTGTTTATAGCACTTAGAGTTGTGAAAATTGAGGTCTACCTATGGTAGTTTTTGATCCTTTCTCTTGAGTTAAATAAAGCCCAGAGAGTAGCCATGTTCACCTGAGCCAATGTATGAGAGTATATTGACTCTCTTAGATATAAGAAGATCTTCGGAATTTTTAAAATTTTAATTTTACTATTTATACCCTGAAAAAACTCTGTAGTGTATATGCATTGCAAAAATTATAGCTTATGGTACAGACATCCCCAAACTCAACCTTAATACATTTGGCTAATGCTGGTGGAAGTTTAGCTCTTATGTAAGATGATTCCGTTAGTACAGTGTGTTTGAGTCCAACAAAAAAGTGTCCCTGTCATCACTGCCTTATCAGAAATCTTCTGCAACAAAAACTGCTAAGGCTATTCTTAATCTTCCTTTAGCAATTGTCAAATTTTGTGTTACATCTGCTCAGGAACGCTCTCTGACTTCTTGATATGGAGGGCAGCAGTAAGAACTTAAGTCAGGATTGAACACTGAATCAGACACAGCTAGGAATGGCAGTGCTAGTCACTCAGGAAGAGCTGTTCATAGTAGCCACTATTTCTCTAGTCCAGTAAAGCCCAGAAAGTAGGAGAGAGCCAGAAAGTTCCTAGTGGAAATGGTCTGGGGTATTTTATGTTTAGTCGCATGGAATACCTTTCCTTTCTGATATGATTTGGGGAGGCAGGAAACCTCTCTTTCTTCCCCTTCCCCCAACATATCTCTTTGAGTTCTTAAAATGCTGAAATTCCTAATTCATTCTCTTTAAAACTCCTCTTACTTCCAGCTCCTCTTCTAGGGTCCCCTTGCCCTCATACAGATACCCTACTCCTAATATCCTGATTCTGTGAATGAGCACTTGGAGACAGGAGAGAGAGATCTGAGAGCCAGGGCTCAGTGGGTAGGGTGGCTGCTAAGTGTGGAGGATAAAGGAGTAAAGAAGGGGATAAGAGAACTGTCATTTCTTTTACAGTTTTGCCTAAGCCTGATAGGAAAAGCCTAAAAACATTTCTACCGTTGAACCTTCACCAGTCAGAAGCTTGACCCAGAATATCACTAATGTGCATACGTGTGGTGGTTGCTGATTTTTCTTTATCTTTTTATTCCTGATGTTAAAAAATAGAAGAAAATTCTGTTCCAGTCTGCCTGATTGCCCACAGCTCAGAAATCCAGCTTCATCAGGCCCACTGGGCTTGTTTTTTTGAATCTCTTCCCAACCTTTTCCCCCTGTTTCTTTTGTATGTTCTGTATTTCAGCCAGATTGAACTATGAACCAGTCCCCATAATCTTTCCACGTTTTCCTGTTGCTGTGCTTTAACTCAAGCATTCGTTCCCTTTATTCGGAATGCCCTTCTCAGGTTGTGAATCATACTTCCAGCCCATACATCAAGCCTTCTTTGAATGCACTGTCTCCATGGTTTCAAGTTCTTCTTCTCCCTTATGCCTGAGGAATTCTTCCTAGAGTTCCATGTGAAAAACAATGTACTGTATTACTTCTTCTGTCAATTTGAAGATTGCATTAGGGAATAGCTGATAGCTAAGATCTCTGAAACTTAGAAATTCCATGACTTAGTTTGAAGCTGCTCTGGTCAGCTGACCTTCCCTGGCAGAAGGGCCAGTAGGATTCAGTAGCTTTGGTGGAGCTAGGATCTTCAGTCTTGGCCTAGCTTGTGGGGCTTAGGAAATTGAATATGTAATAAAGATAATTTTCTCTGGAAAATTTAATCAGATGGTGAGCTCACTAGAATATTGTCGCTTTTGCCTATCTTCTGATATCATTAGCTACTCTCCAAGCAACTGAAGAAAATGAATTTTATTTAGGAGGAAAAATATTTTATTTTACTCCTGGTCAAGATAATTAATCCCAGCTTTTCTTCTCTCTGTCTGTAAAATGGGAATACTGTATTCTTTCTTGGTACTCTTCTTTGTTTTACTGAAATGCCATGAGGACAAAAGATGTTAGGCAGTTGAGCACATATTACCACACTCCTGCAATGGGATATCTTGAGGAGAGAGTTATAACAGACTTATTGCTTTGATATTCAGGTATGGAATTGGCAATCAGAAGAATACGTCTTTCTACAAGCCCATCAGGAAACAGTAAAAGACTTTAAGCTCTTGAAAAATTCAAAACTGCTTTCCTGGTCATTTGATGGAACAGTGAAGGTAATTTGAAACACAGGTTTCTTTTTTAAAAAAGTATCCTAATACTGTAATGATTATATTTTGAAAGCTGAAAGCAGATGGATGGTAAGTAACTACTTAAATTTTTAGGTCTCTCTTTTCTCATGCCTGTGTTCTGTTTACTGCATCACCTACATCTGCTGTGTGTTGATGAGCGTCTACTAAAGGGCACTTAAAGAGGTCGGAACAACCAGCGGGCTGAAGCTCTTGCTTTATAAAAGATGTGTGTTCCAGATGATTAAGCTCAGTAATACAAAATGTGCTTAAGAGTGTCAACTTCTGAATTTTTTTTTTTTGAAGGTATGGAGTATTATTACTGGAAGAATAGAAAAAGACTTTGTCTGTCACCGGGATACAGTACTTTCTTGTGATATTTCTCCTGACGCTACCAAGTTTTCATCTACATCTGCTGACAAGACTGCAAAGGTAGGTCAATTAGTTGAAATGTGCGTGCATAAAAGTTTGGTATTGGTTATGTATTGAGTCCAAATGATGTATAAAATAGTAAGTTTCTGTCTACGTGTCTGTCTCATATTTTGTGAGTTTTTGGAGGATGGCATCGGCGTTTAGTTTGTGTCAAACAGATAAATGAATAACATGAGGGCTTTGATTTCTGCCTTACTGATGACTTTTTGTCTATTACCAGTAAAATGGAGTTTCTACTATCTGTTATAGGCGATAAAAAGCACTGAAAGAGATTTACGTTTAATTGCACATCCACAGTAAATGTTTATGTAATTGACATAAATTGATAGTTCTGAAAATCACATTCCAGTGAAATGATGCTAGCAGGTTGGGTTCATTGACTACTCCATTCTTTTCTTTTTTCTCTATCTTTGTTAATGACCTCATTATTTAACCACCTTTCCAAACTACAAACCTTGGAATTGTGTGGGACTCTCTCTTGTCTTTCATATTCTGTTGATTACTCCTCGGTGTTTCTTTTCTTTCTTTCTTCCTTTTTTTTTTTGGATTAATTGCTGTTTTATTAAATTGATCAAAATCCATTACTATTAATATTTATTTTGATGATGAAATTGTCCCACATCTGGTGCCTGTGTCTTTTTTTAAAAACTTTTTTTATTATGTTATGTTAGTCACCATATAGTACATCATTAGTTTTTGATGTAGTGTTCCATGATTCATTGTTTGTGTATAACACCCAGTGCTCCATGCAGTACATACCCTCCTTAATACCCATCACCGGCCTATCCCAGTCCCCCACCCTCTTCCCCTCTGAAACCCTCAGTTTGTTTCCCAGAGTCCATAGTCTCTCGTGGTTATTCCCCCTTCTGTTTAACCCCCCCTTCATTCTTCCCTTCCTTCTCCTACTGATCACCCTGCTATTCCTTATGTTCCATAAATGAGTGAAACCATATGATAATTGTCTTTTGCTGCTTGACTTATTTTACTTAGCATAATCTCCTCCAGTCCCATCCATGTTGCTGCAAATGCTGGGTAATCGTTCTTTCTGATGGCTGAGTAATATTCCATTGTATATACGTACCACATCTTCTTTATCTATTCATCTGTTGAAGGGCATCTTGGCTCCTTCCACAATTTAGCTATTGTGGACAATGCTGCTATGAACATTGGGGTGCATATGGCCCTTCTCTTCACTACGTCTGTATCTTTGGGGTAAATCCCCGGTAGTGCAATTGCTGGGTCATAGGGTAGCTCTATTTTTAACTTTTTGAGGGACCTCCACACTATTTTCCAAAGTGGCTGTACCAACTTGCATTCCCATCAACAGTGTAAGAGGGTTCCCCTTTCTCCACATCCTCTCCAACATTTGTTGTTTCTTGCCTTGTCAATTTTTGCTATTCTAACTGGTGTAAGGTGGTATCTCAAAGTGGTTTTGATTTGAATTTCCCTGATGGCTAATTTTGAACATTTTTTCACGTGTCTGTTAGCCATTTGTATGTCTTCATTGGAAAAGTGTTCATATCTTCTGCCCATTTTTTGATTTGATTATTTGTTTCTCATGTAGTGAGTTTGAGAAGTTCTTTATAGATCTTGGATACCAGCCTTTTATCTGTAGTTTCATTTGCAAATATTTTCTCCCATTCTGTGGGTTGCCTCTTTGTTTTGATGACTGTTTCCTTTGCTGTGCAAAAACTTTTTATCTTGATGAAGTCCCAAAGGTTCATTTTTTCTTTTGTTTCTCTTGCTTTTGGAGATGTGTCGTGAAAGAAGTTGCTGTGGCCAATGTCAAAGAAGTTACAGCCTATGTTCTTCTCTATGATTTTGATGGATTCCTGTCTGACATTGAGGTCTTTCATCCATTTGGAGTTTATCTTTGTGTGTGGTGTGAGAGAGTGGTCAATTTTCATTTTTTTGTATATAGCTGTCCAATTTTCCCAGCACCATTTATTGAAGAGTCTGTCTTTTTTCCACTGGATGTTTTTTCCTGCTTTGTCAAAGATTAGTTGACCATAAAGTTGAGGGTCCATTTCTGGAGTCTCTATTCTGTTCCCTTGGTCTATGTGTCTGTTTTTGTGCCAGTACCATGCTGTCTTGGTGATCACAGCTTTGTAGTATAGCTTGAAATAAGGCAACGTGATGCCCCCAGCTTTGTTTTTCTTTTTCAACATTTCCTTGGTGATTCGGGGTCTTTTCTGGTTCCACACAAATTTTAGGATTGTTTGTTCCAGCTCTTTGAAAAATGTCATTGGTATTTTGATTGGAATGGTGTTGAAAGTGTAGATTGCTCTGGGTAGCACAGACATTTTAACTATGTTTATTCTTCCAATCCATAAGCATAGAATGTTTTTCCATCTTTTTGTGTCTTCTTCAGTGTCTTTCATCAGTGTTCTGTGCTTTCTAGAGTATAGATCCTTTACCTCTCTGGTTAAGTTTATTCTGAGATATCTTATGATTTTTGGTGCTATTGTAAATGGAATCTATGCCCTAATTTCTCTTTCTTCAGACCCATTGTTTGTGTATAGAAATGCAACTGATTTCTGAGCATTGATTTTGTATCCTGCCATATTACAGAATTGTTGTATGAGTTCTAGTAATTTGGGGGTGGAGTCTTTTGGGTTTTCCATATAAAGTACCATGTCATCTGCAAAGAGAGAGAGTTTGACTTCTTCTTTGCCAGTTTGAATACCTTTTATTCTTTTTTGTTGTCTGATTGCTGTTGCTAGCATTTCTATTACTATATTGAACAATAATGGCGAGAGTGAGCATCCTCGTCGTGTTTCTGATCTTAAGGGAAAGGCTTTCAGCTTTTCCCCATTGAGAATGATATTCTCTGTGGGCTTTTCATAGATGGTTTTTATGAAATTGAGGAATGTACCCTCTATCCCTACACTCTGAAGGGTTTTAATCAGGAAAGGATGCTGTATTTTGTCAAATGTTTTTTCTGCATCAATTGAAAGGATCATATGGTTCTTGTCTCTTCTCTTATTAATGTGATCTATCACACTGATCAGTCTGTGAATGTAGAACCACCCTTGCATCCCAGGGATGAATCCCACTTGGTCATGATGGAAAATCCTTTTAATGTACTGTTGGATCGTATTAGCTAGGATCTTGTTGAGAACTTTGGCATCCATATTCATCAGGGATATCGGTCTGTAATTCTTTTTTGATGGGATCTTTGTCTGGTTTGGGGATCAAGGTAATACTGGCCTCATAGAATGAGTTTGGTAGTTTTCCTTCTGTTTCTATTTTTTGAAACAGCTTCAGGAGAATAGGTATTATTTCCTCTTTGAATGTTTGGTAGAATTCCCTGGGGAATCCGTCAGGCCCTGGACTCTTGGTTTTTGGAAGGTTTTTGATCACTGCTTCAATCTCGTCATGATTAGTTCCTTGGTGTTTCTTGACTCATTCTTCTCCTACTTGCCCCCACCCATAAGATTAGGCTTTCCTGCATTGGTGGACCTACCTCTGGTCTGTGCCTCCTCCAGTTTTATCTTTCCTGCCTCTGAGTCTCCAGTTGAAACAACCTCTGTGACCTCGCGGTTTATAAGCCAGACTCCTTTGCCCGTGACCATTTCTTTCTGCTGCATTGTTTCCTTTGTGCCAGGCTGCGTTTACCTCCATCTTCTGTGCATGTGGTTTGGCTTGACACAAGCTTCTCCTTTTTTACCTTGAAGCATTATGACTCATTCTTCCAGACCTAGATTTGATGTCAGCTCTTCAGTGAACCCTTTCCTGGCCCTCAGGCAGGGTGAGCTGGTCTACCTTCAGTGTTCCATATTACTCGTGTTTCTTAGCGCATTTACTTCGTATAACTATTCACTTAACAATTCATAAGTCTGTATTCATGATTAAACTATCAAGTTTTCAAGGACAGGGACTGTATCCAGTTCATCTTAGTATCACCAGTTCTTAGTTCACAGAGTCTGAAACATGGTAATTTCAGTAAATTCTTGTTAAATGGTGATGACAGAACCACAAGGGAGAATATTGGAAAGGAAAGAACAGCATTTTGGCTGCTGAGACAGTAGGATAGTATAGTGACTAACCTTTAAAGAACACTTGCCGTATATTAGACCCTGTGCTAGGAATTTCACTATTATCTCATTTAATTTTCACACCTCAGGCACTGTTGTCCCATATTACAGGTGCAGAGACTGAAGCTAGAGAAGCTAATGTGGGTTGTCCTACGCCATGAGGAGCTAGTCAGTGTAGGGGAGCCAGACTCACACTCAAGTTGACTTCACTCTGTAGACTGCTCTTAACTCATTGGCTAGTCTTTCTTTTAAGTCTAAAGTTTAAGAAGCTGTGATTTTGGTCCTTGAGCTGAAGTTAACTTGAGTAAAGGGAAAGTCAGAAAAAACATTGTTGCAAGTTGGAGCTTGGGCCTTATCTAATGAAAATTTATGAACTGTTGAATGTTAGAATTTCCATATGATTGAATTTATGGCTAACTAGCCCTCAGGACAGAGTTTGCAAGTACTATGTTGAGTGTATTTACTATTCCTAAACAATCCCAATTGCCTTCCAGATTTGGAGTTTTGACCTTCTTTCCCCTCTTCATGAATTGAGGGGCCACAAAGGCTGTGTACGCTGCTCTGTCTTCTCTGTGGACAGTACTCTGTTGGCGACTGGAGATGACAATGGAGAAATCAGGGTAGGATGTTTGCTGACATGAAAGCACTGCTCTTTCTGTAGCTTTGCTAATGCTCTGTGCCACACTGGGGACCTTTGTTAGTGTGACTGGGAAGCACAGGCCCTGGGGTTCTGGTTGAATGAGGCATCGTTTGCTTTGTTTCCTGTGCACGTTTTATTCACAGCTGCCCTCCTCTGCAGAAAAGAGTTCATTTTAGTTAGAGTAAAGTGTATGAGTTAGAGTCTGTGCATGCGAGGAGGCAAATGACCAGCTTATCCGCAGTTGGTTGTCTGCTCTTAGCTTGAGAATGATTCATTGGAATTCTTGGACCTGAACCAAAGGTTGTTTATAGTGGCAGAATTTGAGGAAAATTATTTTATAAATCGTTAATTAGGTTATAAATGAATAAACAGCAAATTCTACTGTTTTCAGCACTGAAAGAAAAGATCTCTTAATGAAACCATATCCATTAGACAGTCCACATTTACAGTGTGGCCTATTGCAGTCCTCATGAGCCTGCCTGCCTCTCTCTGGTTGTGTTAGAAGGATCCAGCAGTTGATGGGAAAAATTTGGGCATTGGGATGGCTGCGTTAATAACCAGTGTATTTGAGAAGCATCTTGTTTTTTTGTTTTTTCTTTTTTACAAAGGAAGATTTAAAATTCATGAGTGAGTATGTAGTTTGCAGGAATGGAGACGTTATCAGATAGGCTTTCCAGGACAATTAAGATTCTCTTGCTTGAGGACTAAGTTACCAGCCTTCTCTGTAAGACTCTTCTAATAAATGCGTGTCAGCTGAAGTGGCAGGGCTGCTTTGGGAACGTTCAGTTCACTCTGAGTTCTTGTCCTGGATGAGAGTGCTCCTTTACTGCTTATGAAGGAGTATTTCATTTTTCAGAAACTCCTGAGGAAATAAATTCTCTTTCTTTAAATGCATGTTATTAAAAAAATTTTTTTTAAATACATTAAACAAAAATTTTTTCTACTGGATTATTCAAAATGTAGGAAAGCTGTTAAATATGTGTGTGTGTGTATATATATATCTAGCTGTCTTACTAAATTCTTTGTAATGAGTTTCTTCATTTGATTCTCTTGGATTTTCTAGGGAAGCATTTATAAATGATGGTTTTCGTTATGTTCCCTTGCTGTTTATGCCTTTGTATTTCTTTTTCCTATTCTGATGGGCATTTATTTGAAAAATTAGAGTACTGCTCATACATTAATTATCGCTGGAAATAAATGGAAGCATTAGCATCTGTAAGTAATTGGATATATATATTATATAATATATTATATTATAATTATATATATATTATAAATATATATATAATTATAAAATATATATATAATTATATATATATATAATTATATTATATTATATATATATATATATGGTCCTGCAGGGACTTATCGTTTAAAATATGTTTGAATGACTTAGGTGTTTGAATGACCTCTGTCAGAATTCTTGGTGGTAGATACTGGACTAGAATTCTGTGGTTTTTTTGTTTTTGTTTTTTAGGTAGTTTGTTAGGCCTTTGTTTGTTCCTTGCTTCTCCCATTATTTTCTTTTTATTAAATGAAAAAAGTCACAATATTCTGACCAGTTGTTCTAAGGTCTCTTGTTTTATTTTTGGAGTATGGTTAATGATAAATATTTTAGGTAATGCATTTTTATTATAATTAGTGTTTTTTAAAAAATTTGGACAGGAGAGAATGTAATCTAAAAAAAATTCCTAAGGTATCATTGAATTGTAATTATATTTTTAAGAAAGATTTCCAAATATGTTCCGGAAGAGATGGATAGACGTATAAAACTTCTGGGTGACTCTGTTCATGCATTTTATATCTTGTTTGTATAGATATGGAATGTCTCAAATGGTGAACTGCTTCATTTGTGTGCTCCGATTTCCATAGAAGAAGGAGCTGCTACGCATGGAGGTTGGGTGACTGACCTTTGCTTTTCTCCAGATAGCAAAATGCTTGTCTCTGCTGGAGGATATCTTAAGGTAAGAGTTCCTCAAAGACTGTGAAAGAAAAGAGCAGCCTATATCCTACTTTGCAAGCTATTTTCACTTCCTGTTTCTCAGATCGGCCTCCTACAACCCAGCAGAGTGGAAGGGCAGTTACTGTTATCCTCATTTGGCAGTGATGAGACTGAGATCTGTAAGGCTGCTTTTCTCAGCTCTCTTGGAAGTTTTGATTGACAGTGTTAGGAATGTTCTCTGTCCAGAGCTCTCAATTTGCCCCATACTTAGATGATCAGAATGACTAGGAAGTTGAGTGTTTAATTTTATTTTCCACATCACTAATTGTTAACTCTTGGTTGAAAGTCTTTAAAAATTTATTTGTGGAAAAAAATTTATTCATGAAATTTCTTAAGTTTTAGTAGTAGTGATAGCAGTAGTGGTAGTGATAATAATAGCAGCAGCAGCCTATTGTTTGATTTTACAGCCTACAAAATGCTTTCCTTACATCATCTCATTAGCCAGCTTTGTGAAGCTTAAATTTTATTATCCTCGGTTTATGGATGAGGAAACTTATGATCATGGAGGTTGTGTTTCCTAAAGTTCGTAGTAAGGTGGCTTGTGCAAACTGACTATTAGAGAATACAGAGGCCAAGGATTGAATGTGCTGTGGTGCCTCGGTGTCATTTTTCAGTGCTTGCCCCTATTTACCCATCCACTCAATCAAAATGTGTTACTGCCCACCCTGTGCTAAGACACTGCCATATGGCACAGTGTTTAAGACTTGGTTTTTGCCTTCTGGTGGCTTATAGTCTGGGGGAAGCGGACAGTAAATAGTCTCTAAAGTATAGGAGGGTTCTGGGACATGTCTGCATAAAGATAATGGAGTTAGCAGAGGCTTCTTAGGGAGGGGGGATGCTTGAGGTGAGTGTTTTGAATGGTGGTTCACTTGTAAAAGGGGTTGAAGATCCTGTATATTGTATTGACCACTTAAAATAGATCCCTAATAAATTAGATCTTACTGTACTTTTATTTCTTCCTGAAAACATTCAAGTGGAGGAACTGATTCTGATTAATTATCTAACACAGTATAGAGATTAAAAAATATTTGAATGAATGAAGTTTTTGGTTATATGAGACCCACATAATTGCAGTTTTACTCAACATAAAAATCTAGTTTATAAAAAAAGAGGACAATTTTTAGCTCTCTGAGGGGATGTTTGTTATGAACCATTTTCAAAGAGTTTGCGTTGAAAATACAATGCTTTTTATAAAATGTTGCATTGAAATTATATACATTTTTGGGCACATCTTTAGTTATGGGTGGGGGGGATTGTGAAACTATCACCATTTGTTTTCTTCTAGTGTAAAGATAAACTGTGACTCTTAGACTGCTCTGAGGATAGTGCTTAGCGGAGCAGCACTGCGGTCTTTGGGTTGGAAGCAGGGAGTCTTGAGCTCTGTTAACTGCTGAAAACCTTAACTGCTCAGCTTTGACCCTGAGCTTCTAGAGACCATGTCATTTGATACTCTGGGTCCCATAGAAGGCTATCCCCTAATTATGAATCTGGCTTACAAGATGTGATAGCAATCAGAAATTAGCAGATTTCTAGAGTTCTTGGAGAACCTTGAAATAAGCAGCAGAATGGGTGTCTGTACTATAGAGGTTTATGTCTTAAGGGTGTAAGAACTTATAGCCCGTACATTCAATCTGTATGTTTAAGTGACAGGCTTTCTTCCCTCTGGTTGATTACTAGCATGGTTCAACTGATTATGATATAGCCCAGCCTGCATCTACCCAGCATGTTAATGAGACTATCAAAAGCACTGAGCAAATTATAAGTAAGAAGGAACAGCTGCTGTAGTGTCCAAAGAAATGGGCCTTTTGAGTCTGTTTACTAAGGAAACCAAGCTGTATGAATCGAATGTCAGTAGATAAAGTAGATATCCAGTAGCTAAAAAGCTCTTAACTTTCAAAGTTATTTCTATCTATAAAGTTAAAAATTAATATAATTTAGCTGTTTACTTGTGTTATGCCGTGGAGTACATACTGCTAGAATGACAAATTCACATTAAACCATGCTTATGAGAAGAAAGTCTGATTTGAAATATGGAATACATGGTGATAAACACAGGTGTGCCATTACTTAGCGGCCACAGAATGTAATGGTCAGGAGAGTCAGTCTTGGGTAGATTGCCTAAGGTCAAAGCCTGGCTCTGCCCCTCATTAGCTTTGCGATTTTACACAAGATTGTTTAATCTCTTTATGCTTTGATTTTCTCATCTGTAAAATGAGTATAATAATATCTATCTCTGAGTTGGGAGGGTTAAAGGAGTTAATACATGTTAGTATACATAGTGTTAAAGGAGTTAACACAGCACCCATACATAGTGTCACATAGTATACTCTGAGTAAATGTTAGCTATTTTAATTCACTCTATTTCTTAGAGCTGTTTTAGGTTCACAGCAAAATTGAGCAGAAAGTATAGAGTTCCATGTATCTCCTGCCCCGACACATGCACAGCCTCGCTATCACCGGAGTATCAACAGAGTGGTACATTTGTTACAGTTGATGAACTTCATTTGGCATATCATTAGCACCTTAAGTCCATAGTTTACATTAGGGTTCACTCTTAGTGGTGTTCCTTCTGTGAATTTTTCTTTTTAAGATTTATTTATTTATTTGAAAAAGAGAGAGAGCACACATGTGTGAGTGGGGTAGGAGGGGCAGCGGGAGAGGGAGAGAGAGAGAATCTCAAGCAGACTCCCCGCTGAGTGTGGAGCCTGACATGGGGCTCAGTCCCACAACCCTGAGATCATGACCTGGAGCCGAAATCGAGTTGGACACTTAACGGACTGAGCCACTCAGGCACCCCCATTCTGTGATTTTTGACAAATGTATAATGATATGTGTCCACCATTGTAGTATCATACAGAATAGTTTTGTTGCCCAAAAAATTCCCTGTGTTAGCTATTTTTAACGTCATTGTTTTTTAGTCCATATTCAAGTTAGTGGCTGATGCAGTGTTTCCGAGTGGTTTGTTTGAATAGGGAGAAAGCTGGTGAGAGAACTAGATTAGGTACCAGAAACTGTCCCACCTCTGCCACTCGCTAGCAGTATCATCTTGGGTGACGAGCACTTTTTGCTCTCAGAACCCTGGTTTCCTTATTTGTAAAGTGAGGCATTTGGACTAGGTGATCTCTAAGGACCTTACTATCTCTATGATTTGCTTCTAGTGACTAAAAACTAACAAGTCTTCTCTTAAGTAGGTGGACTGTGTCCTCTGCAGTCTTGTTTACATTGCTATTTTATAAAGCAAAATTGTCAGTTCTGAAAAATTTCAAGTTCGTACAAGTTGCTTCAGTGAAGCTTATTGAAGTCCAATGGGACATACTTTTATCCGTTACTATTACTGAGTGAACACAAATAGCTGACCCAGTCAACTGCTAGAATGCTAGGCACTGCCCCAGATACAAAAGTGAGTGACACCATTATTTTGTTCATAATGCTCTGAATCTCAGTGTGCCTTTTCAAAAGGTGTTCATGTACATTGTCTCTTTTGCCCTTATTTAAGCTGTGAGATACACGGGTAAGCTTTATGATCTCCATTTGGTAAATGACTGTGAGCACTGTTGTAATCTTAGCGAATTCAGTTAGCAGGAGGAGAAAGGAAGGATTTGGCCAGAGCACCTGCTGCATTTGAGATGTTCAGTATTTATTTAGGAAATAAATGTATAGACTGTTTTATAGAGAAACCTGGTATTCAGCTCTTGAATCATTCCTGGGAAAAGGAAGATTCAGTAGAGAGAATATTATGTCTGGTAGCCTATAATAGAAAATAGTCTCAGTGTCTACCAGTCTGTGTCTGCAAACGGAAGTTTTTAAAGAAAAGAGGGGCATTCTTCTGTCCATCCCAATGAGAAAGACACACAGGCAGCAGAATTCAGTGTAGTCATGGCCAGAGTGGACTTCGTGCAGCCTTGTGTCTGTAGCTTTCAATAGGCTGCACATCTTCCCAGCATGCCTTGCAGTGGGGCTAGGTGTTCGGTAGCTATGAGGCAGTCACGAGGATTAATCGGGAAAGGCTGACCAGATTGATTATACTATATTCAGCATTAAGCCTTAGACTTTTTTCCCTGCTTTTGCTAAGTTTGGGAGTGGGGAGGTGGTGATAGGGTGAAGGATTCAGCTGGCACTACAGTTGTCACACACAGCAATTACCAATCTAATGAGAATTTTATTTTTCTCTGAACAGTGGTGGAATGTTGTCACTGGGGAGTCCTCACAGACCTTCTACACCAATGGAACCTGTCTCAAGAAAATATACGTGTCCCCTGACTTCAAAACATATGTGACTGTTGATAATCTTGGCATTTTATATATTTTACAGATGTTAGAGTAAAGTAGTTAAGGATTAATGTAAGTTGAACTCTTTTTAATTTTGAATTGCAAAAAATTCTAGTGAAACTCTCTGTATTTCGACTTTTTGTAAAGCTGTGAATGGTTTTGCAGTTATTGCATTCATCACAAAAGTGTTTGTGGTTGGATGAATAATATTAATGTAGCTTTTTCCCAAATGAACACACCTTTAATCTTGTTTTTCATAATCATCATCATTATTGTTAACAGTTTGTCCTTAAGATGCAAATGAAAATGTAAATACGTACCTTGTTATACTGTTGGTAAAATTCTCTCTTGATGCATTCAAATTGGTTGACATAGTTAATGAGAATAACTCGGAGGAAATATGTATTTTAATGCTATTATTATGCAGGGTGTGCCTCAGGGTAGCAGACCTGCTTTCTGAACCACATTTACCCCAAGGGGGATAGTTCTTCCAATTATAATCTTGGCGCTTATTTGCAGCCCTTAAATTTGCTTTAAAAATATTCCAGTTTGCCTGCACAGTTCGCAACGTTTCTTTTAATTCACTCGATAAGTGAGTGTTGGATTTCAGAAGTTCTTTGAAGCAAAAGTTCTTTTGAAGCAAAAATTATACGTGTTGAAGAGAATAGATTTTATTGGTCTACCTTTTTCTCACTAGCTGATGGCAGCTCTGTGCTGCGGCTGGACTCCAGTGGTCAGTCTCTGAGTTGGGTGCTGTCCTGCTTGCTCTGGTTTTTTATGTACCAGACTTGTTACTTGACTGAACTTGACCTTTCTTAATCCTCACTTTCTTCTTGTTTTTTTTTAAGCAATGATTCTGCAGTTGAATTTTTGTAGATTAGAATATTTGGGGAGGAGCCAGTTTTCATTATAAGTTTTACAAGAATTTTTCTAAGAAATATAGTAAAAAGTTTCTTCTAAGTCTGTTTACTCAGATGAATGGCATTGTCAGTGCTGTTTTCAGTGAATTTCAAGAGAATTCTCTATGGTTTTCTGCTCAGTAACAGAAGAGTCATAGTGACTCTGGAAGATGTCACTTTTAACCTACCAACCATTCTCTTTTCCTTCTCCTTTTCCCTCCTTCTTTCCTCCCTCCAAGGTTAATCAGGAAACATAGCTCTTGACGGGGAAAAAGTACATCAAGCATCAGTAACTAGCTTTTTTTTAACCTCCTGATTAGGAACTTTAATTGCAGTTTAAATCTCCATTTCCCCTGACAATATATTGTTAAGGGAAATGGCAATAAATTAATAATAGTTGTGGGTCATATAAGAAAATAACCGAAATTCAAAAATTTTGCTGCTGCAAAAGAAACGAAATCAAATGAGTGTTAGTGTTAATAGTAGGTAAGTAGTGAGCTGTCTCTGTTGTTGATGTGTATTAGAAGTGGTGTAGGTAGCGGGGGCCTAGACCACTCCAGATGTATTTTAGATTAAATATTACTATTTAACATTTAAGGGAGCCATAAATAGAATTCTTAAGGAGGTTTGGCTTTTGGTTTTTTATGATGGGTTGAGGAACTAGTATGTAGGCTTACTGTGATTTAAGCAAATGTGATGTGAAAATCTTAATTTTATGAAAAGATTTTTGTAAATGATATGTTGTGTTAGAGTATCCAAATCATAATTTGATTTGCATACAGTGTTTAGGAACTTGATTATAACTCAGAGTATAAAGTATTAACTTTTAGAATTAAAAGCCACTTGACTATTAAAGTATATAGGCTTTTAAAAAACCTTGATTGGCTTCTGTCTTTAAAATAAAAATAGAAATGGGAAGAAAAGGTAACATGACAAAAAGGTAAAAAACAAGGTAACTTGGAGGAAGAAGAGAAGCCTAGTATAGTGGAGCTGCATGTTTCAGGGCAGCTCAAATGGTCAGTCAAGGGGAGGGTTTTGTTTTGTGCTTGCAGATGAGCATTTTTTTCAAGCATTTTCCCTTGTTGTATTTTTTGTAATGGAAATTACATTGCATTTTGTATATGTAAAGGTTTTTTACATTGTGTGTGTCTTGTATGTTTTGAAAACTGTTTTGTATTTATGATAGAGGTCACATGATTTTTTTTTTTGCTTCGGTATACATTTTAGTACATGAAGTAAAAAAAATTTTATAAAAAATAAAATTCCTAAAATATTTTTGAAAAATATTTTCGGATTGTTTCAGACTCCTTGCTTGTCCTTTGTTGATTAGAAAACAAATGTGACAGATTCTTCAAACTAAAGCCGTCATCCTTTCTAGTAATGCTTTATCAACTATGTCTAGTTCAATTTTATTAAAATTTTATCTCCTCAGTTTATCTCTGATGATTGCTACCTGGTGTGACTGGCATGGGAAAGAGCCTGTAAAGAAGAGAATTCATTTATGTATTTTTTTTTTTAAGATTTTATTTGTTATTTGATAGCACAAGCAGGGGGAGAGGCAGAGGGAGAAGCAGGCTCCCCACCGGGCAGGGAGGCTGACGCAGGGCTCGATCCCAGGACCCTGAGACCACGAGCCAAAGGCAGATACTAAACCGACTGAGCCACCCAGGCACCCCTCATGCCTTCATTCTTTCATTCAGTAAATATTTATTGAGATCTACCATGTGCCTGGCATTTTTGTAGGAATTGGGGATATAGAAGGGAGCCAAACGGTCTTTTTCTTACTGCAGTTTAGGGCCAAGGAGAGGCAGAAAAAAAGTAAATAAGTAGAACCTATAGCCTTATTAGTTGATATGTTTAAGTGGGGAGGGGAGAAGCATTACAGTTTTAGATGGAGTTGCTCACTGAGAAGGTGACACTTGAGTACAGACCTGAAAGGTGAGGGAGTGAGTCATCCAGGTATCTGGAGAGGTTCCTGAGCGAGAGTTCAGTGAGTGCAAAGACAGAACAGTGGGTGGGTTGCTCCGTTATAGAGCGGGCAAGGAGTCCGGTGTGTGGCTGGAGAAGACTGCGTGGGGGGGGGGTGTAACAAGAGGTGCATCACCATGCAGGGCCTCCTAGGCTACTGGAAGGACTTTGAGATGGGCTGAGATGGGAGCTACTGGAGGAGTTTGGGCAGTGGAGTGATCTGACTTGAGGTTTAATTGGCTCCTCTGGCAGTGGGAAATTGAGAATCAGTTGAAAAGGGGGACAGGCAAGGGTAGAAGCAGGGGTACCAGTGAGAAGCTTTTGCAATAATTTGGGCAAAATGAAGGCAACCAGACTAGGGTGGCAGCAGTAGGGGTTGTAACAGTTGGATTCTGGATAGATTTTAATGATAAGAGTTAATAGCATTTGCCAGTGGATGAGAGAGACAAATTAAGAATGATACCAAGGTTTTGGCCTCTTTGGCTTGAGCTATTGGAAGATTAGCACTGCCATTATCTGAGATGAAGACGGTTATGAAAGGAGCGGGGTTTTGGACATAGTAAGTTTGAGATGGCTGTTAGACGTCCAAGTGGGGATGTTGAGTAGGTGTTTGGGCAAAAGGGTCTGGCGTTCATGGGAAGAATCTGTGATGGGGATATAAATCTGAGAATCATTAGTGAATCCAATGTATTTAAAACCACAGGATTAGATGAGATCAGCAGTGAAACACATGTTGATAGACAAGCCAGAGTCCAGGGCAGGCTGCGGTTGGTGAGGTGAGGGAGCAGCACAGAGACTGAGAAGGACCACAGAGAACAAGAATTGCAGCGTGATGTATTAAGTTATAGTGAATGCAGTGGGCGTGGGTTCCTAACTCTGTGGTTTTGGGCAAAATGCCTTTATTTTGTTTGTTTGTTCAGCCACCTGCCTGTCTTTCCCATATGGCTTGCATCTCTACTGCGTGCCAAGCACTATTTTAAGTATTAGCTAGGGCAGTACATAAATACACTTTAGTTGTTGGGAGAGATTGGGAACAATAGAGAATAAGAAAGCAAGAAAATATCAGCAGTTGTTGTATCTGTAAAATGGGTATCCTTTCTTCTCACGGTTGTTGTAAAGATTTAATAAGATAACACTCATGAAGTACTTACCTCAGTGCTTGGGCCAAAAAAGTGCTCAGTAAACATTCCTTGGTGTAATTCGGGTCCTGTCACCTTTGACCTGGCAGCAGTTCCCTGACTGCTGTCTCTGCCACCAGTCATGTCCCTCTGCTTAATCTTTCCACAGTGCTCATCTTAATCTTGTCACTTCTCTCTACAACCCTGCACCTGCTGTGTGCTCTATTGCTTCTTGGTCTTTGTATATGCTGTTCTCTCTTCTATACTGCCTATTTCCTGCCTAATTTTTTCCCCGATTCCTTCTTATCCTTCATATATTCTTTGAGATAACCCTTCTGCTGAAGGTTTGCCCAGCCCTCTCATAGTGTCCTCTTTTCTCTGCCATGGCTTTTATCACCCTGTATTGTTTACTTATTGGAGTCCATCATTAGATCGTAAGCTCCATGAAGCCAGGTCTATGTCTTTTACACCACAGTCTAACAGAAGCCCGGCTCCATTTGGAGTCTCAATAAGTATTTGTTGAATGATTGAAATTCTTGTATGTGTGCTTGCGTGCCCATAGCGCACTCTCTGTTCTCCGTCCGCACTAGGATATCGAGAGACTAATTCAGTAGCACGTCACCAGCATTGTCTTTATCTTTCTGTTTTAGTTTGGCATTTTATTGTGAAGCATCATTAGAGGACAGTAAAACTTCACTTGAATAAAAAAGATTTGCTTCTAGATTATATGAAATGAATAAACATGTCCCTGAAGTGTTTAAGTTGGCAAGTATGGCAATCTATTCAACATTATGTTTTTATTATAATTCACTTACTGACCTTTAGAGAAGGAGGAAATGATTTTTGCATACTTCTTGGTCTCTGAAGATTGTCACTTGTATAGATTTCCTTGCTCATAACCCCTCCCCTTAAAACTATGGAGATACTATACAGTTATTAAATGCCTGAATTAGAATATCAGCTGCTATTGGGCTATGAGTTTAACCATAGAATTATTGTGTAGTTGTGTATATTCATGGGGAAGGGGCAGAAAAATGTGCATCAAACGTGAGACTCATCAGAGACCAGGTCTTTGAAGTCATTTGGCATCAACATCATATTATTTCTAAGTCTGATGCTGTAAGAAGACCAAAACTTGGAAAATTTTCTTTTAAATTATGATTCAGGAAAATGAGCTGCTGGTGTTCATTGTAAGTTCATTTATGAGGTCAGGCCTTCAGAACTGGGAATATTATCACAGAGAAGCGAACAGAAAATCTGTCTTTGTAATTTCCCAAAACCCAGGGCTAGAGTAAGTGACTAGTGAGAGCACATCAGGCCCAAGTTTGGGTGGGGTAGTTCTGAGCAACTGCTCAAACTGGAAAACACGCAGTAGCTGGGTGAAGCCTCTTGCTCAGTACAGAGGTGGCTGTTGGGAGGAGCCGGAGCGCACATTCTCACCATCCGTTCAAATCTTCACTGCCTCCCCCCTCAGGGGACTGCCCAGCCCTTATTCTATCTTCACAGCACTTGAGTGGATTTGCAAACTCTGCAGTCCTAGCTTAGAGAGGAAGAACTACACCCCAGACAGTTAATCGGTGACAAAGCTAGGGCCACAGTCCAAACCTGATTTTCTTTTTTTTATAGAGAGACCCAGACCCACTGGGCTACAAGTTGAATGTCAGTTTCAATTGGAAGTGGAATCCTCCTGGGTTTATGGCAGATGAACACCAGTCTAGGGTCAAGGCTTGGGTTTCAGCGGCTGGAGAAGATTCTGGAGATCTAGGTTTCTCATCTCTGATTCATCTTCAGTTAGCATTGATTCTAAACCCCTCACCTTGTGTTTATTTGCCCCACTCTGTCAAATAACTTTCTGAGACCTTAACAAATCCTTTTTAGGAGGAAGGAAGGAGGAACTATTATTTTTTACCAGTGTTTTCTGTGCCAGGCCCTATGCTGGGCACATCCCACACATTATTTAATTGAATCCTCACAACAGGGCTGCAAGGTATTATCGCTGTTCTCTAGATGTGGAAACAGGTGCAGAGAGATTAAGTCACCAGAGCCCCACGGCAAAGTGGTGAAGCTGGGGTTTTGGTCCATGCAGTTGGCCACCTCACTAAAGGCCCTGGATGAGAGGATGCAGGGGCATCATTTCAGTTGTGACTTGACTTCGTTATTTATTTCACGCATTCAGATCATGTGTCATGACTGATCCTAAGCCCTGAGGTGGTCCCTGCTCTTGAGGAGCTTCTACTTTTGGTTTTCTGGTTAGCCCATCTCTGCCCTGCAGGGATTGCTCTTTGAAAAAAGAAGCAGGGTCCGTTCTGATAGGAGCCAGGTGGATGGCAGAGGTTGGGGGATGTTTTGGGTTTGTCAGCACTTGGCTACTACCCAGCCTGGTCTCAATTCTCAGATGACTCAAGCATTGAGCAGGGAAGGTGGCAGCCTTATGGCCTGCCCTCCTGAGATGCTTATTTCTACTTTGAAACTCTTAGGGGGTTCATTTGAGATTAGCGGCAGCCCTGGGGTCAGTGGATCCACATGCTTTCTGCCACCTCGATTTCATTTTCTTTTCTCCTTTTCCATTTGAAAAGGTGTAGCCTCTCAGAGCCTCAGTTTCCTTATTTGTCAAATAGGGACCACAACACTTGATTGCAGAGTTTTTTGTGAGGCTTGAAAGATATGTCAGGCATCCGGTATAGGTCTCAATAGCATTATTATCTTTTGTTTCAGTTATAAACTTCCATTCCTTTACTGCCCGTGTTTCCACGGTTTACAAAGTGGGAACCTGTGACTTTTGCTTTCTCTAGGCATCCTTTTCTGTCTCATGGTAGATCTATCTTCTTGGCTGTTAGCTCGCAGGAGACAGACTTTGTTCAGCAGGAAAGCTGTCATCTGCTTTCTTTTGGGTTGTCTGAAACTTTCTTCTCTTTGGGATGCGCATGCACCCACGAGTGGTGGAGGATTGGGAATGAGAATGGAGAAGAGACCTTGGGCTTGCTGCTTGGGCTGGTGCTTGGGAGTATGGTAGAACTCTGGCTTTGGCTGTCAAGTGTATCCAGGTTCAAATCCTGGCTGCACTAATGTCCTAGCTGTGTGACTTTCAGCAAATGTTTTAATCTTCTTAAGGACCTGCTTCCCAGGGAGCAGGAGGGCCTCATCCATCCAGGGGTGAAGCTTCTTACACTTTGTTGCCCCAAAATTATCTGGAAAACTTAAAAACCTCCCTAAACCTGGACCTCATCCCAGGCCAGTTAATTCAGAATCTCTGGAGATGGGACCCAGGCATCTGTACTGTTTTAAAGTTCCCAGGTGATTCCAGAGGTCAGTGGAGGTTGCGAACCAGTACCCTTTGCTGTGTCGCCCTTGATGGCCAGGCCACTGCCGTCTTCTGTCCAGCTGCCAGCTACACTTTGATGACTGCTTCTACAGTGTGCTGCCGTGCCTGCTTTGCTAGGACAGCCTCAGGAGTGTTGCTGGGCAGCACAGACGGTTGGTATGCCTATTGTATTAACAGAGATGAGGGGATCTTTCCTGCTCGGATTTGATGGCTAATTTATAGAGCAACTATTTTAGGGTTATTATCATCATGGCTCTGGTTATGGCTTTCTCTATCCAGGTGTCTCACCTTTGTGTACTTGCTTTCACTTTTGACCTAGTACCATGATTATTCCCATCATGGCAGACACTGTTGGTGGCCATCCTAATATCCAGTCTCTCCATTTTCGTCACTAACAACTCCTGAATTGTTGGGGGGCTGTAGTGTGCTCAGCTAAAATCAACAGCTGTGTTTTCCAGCTGCCTGTGTAGGGGTGGCCAATGAGTTGTGGCTTGAAGCTTCCAGGAAAGCTCCTAAAAGATTGCTGTACTCAATTGGGAGTCAGGAGACCATAGGTCATTATCATTCTTCTTATTATCTGGAATGTGGATGTGCTGGATAATGCTCCAGCAGCCATTTTGTGAGCATGAGGTGACCTTACAGATGCCATATGCTAAGGGTGACCGAATAAGAATGTAGAAGGAGCTTGTGGACCTCCCATTCCAGCCCTCTACTATTTCTGAAGTTCATGTTACATGAGAAAAAATTCAGCCCTTCCCTGTTAAAGAGACTGTTATTTCTGGTCTTTGCTACTAGTCCCTAAATTCAGTTCCTGATACTGAATAAACCAACCTGGTGTATAAGAGCAGTCCAGCAAATGTCAGTGACTCTGCATCTCTGCCTCCTCCACCCCCTTACTCTAGCCACAAACGCACTGTTCCTCCTCTGATAAGTAACTGGACATCTAGCTAGCTGTGAGGCTGTTGAAGCTTGGAATCCAGAAAGTCACAAAGAAGTGATGCATGGATCATGCCCAGCCCACAGATGAGTTTTATTTGGCCCACACTTATTTTTTTAAATGCTGAATTTGTTGCCAGCATTTGAAAATCTGGTGATTTTGCATAAATACTGATTTCTTAGAAAATCTGTTGACCCAGGGTCTTCATTTCTGCCTGGCAACAATTAGCTGAAAGTAAGTAGCAGCTGCCCCCTGAGATGAGGCAGGTGCTCTGTGGATCATCACAGCCCCACTCATTCATGTCACCTGTGGCTCTGAAGCCATGTGAGTTTGCAACTTTGTACCTCGCTACCCAGACACACACCCCAGAAGTGGCCTGCTCACATGGTATTCCTGAACTTCCCAGTCTCCCTTGACTCAACACTTAGCACATTGGGGTTTTTGTTTTTGTTTCTCTCAGAAAACTGAGCATACACTTTTGATAAGCGGAGAGAAATCAGCCTCTCACATGTCAGAAAACAGCTGATGTTGCTTCTTACTTGGAGGCCTCTTGACTTTCCTTCTCACGTGTCTTATTGAGGAGAGGCAGTAAGGGGGAGAGCTGCAGGCTCCTCAGGGAGCCGCTGTCGGCATGCTTGACTGAGGCACTGAGATATCCAAAGGACAATTAAATTGAGTATTGAATATGGATTGCTTTGAACAGGCTTTTATTACCGTGTCATGGGTAAGAAGGACTCCAGCGCAGCTTGCTCGTACTGCCCTCTGAAACATAACTTAGGTGTCTCCTGAATGGCAGGGCTTGGAAGCTGCACGTTCGCTCTGCTGCACTCGTGCAGTCTGTGACATGCATGCTCCTCAGTTGTCTGAACCCCTGAGAAAACCTCAGCTGTTGGGGTGACCCTAACGGAGCTGTTCAGTGCAGAGTCTGTTTCAGTCTAAGTCTTTATGTCCTTGGTCATTAACTACTCTTGGAAAGTTAAATGCCTATGCAGCTTTTACCAACCTAGGTCTCTGGGGTTTTGGAGAGTAAAACAATTTTGATGATAAATAATTTGTAGCTATAATTCTTTGAGTTACGCACAGTGTGCAGTATGTTGGCTCAGGAATGGTCATCTTAGCATTAGCGGTTCTAAGTAGAATGGTGCCACGCTGAACACAGAGCAAGTTCTCAGTGAGTAGATTGAGCTGGGATGAAGAGAGGAAGCAAGTGGAATTGGTCTGCACCAAATTCTTAGGGTTAATTCCCCCACAAAAATAAGACCTGGCTCATGGGTACTAATGTATGCAGGATGGTGATTGGGCAATGAGCTTAAGGAAATTCTCTGTCTGCTTTGGAGCTGGTTGCTGTGGGAAGCAGGACTCTGTTGCTGGGGCAGCCAGATGCCAGGGTTTGTTTGTACATTTGCACAGACAGCAGTAAATGGGCGTGGGGTGGGCTGGGTGTAGGGGGGACAGGAATGGAATAGGGGGCAGGTTGATGCAGCCTTGGTGCAGATAGACTCTGTTGGCCTACATTGGCTGGTTCCCCAATTATATTTTAAGAAAATGTGTTTATTACTGGCAGATTGCTTGATTTTCATAGGAAACATACTCAGTGAATACCTTATATAAAAAGAGAACTGAAAAACTTAGTGTCTTAAAAAAAAAGGCTTTATTCCATATAGACTTCTGAACATGGTCATTATATTCCAGTTCTGTGGGAGAAGACTGAACTCTGAAGGCTAGCCCATTTACCACATTTTCATTTCTTTTCGGAAGTAGCTTAGGAGAAATGTTACTTGGGGTCCAAGTGTGAATTTTTATTTTTGAGAATTTGGCCATTTGTTCATTATCTAAACCTGTGTTCTGGCCCATCATGTCCAAACATTATATGCCCCAATAATATTCCCAACAGAAAATCTGGTATGTCTTGAGAAAAACCATTGGGGCCATGACTTACTAATGAATTAACTAGGCATAATTTTCATAGGGTTCATTCACCCAAACTTATCATAGAATATAATGTAAGAAAAAAAGAGTAATTCAAGTTCTTTTTTGGAATAATATGAGCATTCGAGGATCCCCATCCCCCATGGATACTGCAGTTACTAGTGTGTCAGACTTCCCCTTCAAGAAATCAGCTGCATATCTCTTCTTCATTATGTGGGCTGGCTCTCTTCCATTTGCCCCTCATACCTCTCCTTCTTCTTCCCTGCCTTGTGTAGACCATATCAATGAGCTCCTTGTCCTCTGGCTTCCAGTGGGTTCAGGTAATGCAGGGTGGATAGTGAGATCAGGGTATTTTAATCCCTGGCTCCCTCACTACAGCTGGCCATGTCCCTCAGCCTGTCTGGCAGCCCCTCCACACAGCCTTCTCCTTTCCTGTTCTCCCTCAGGCAATTACCAGCCCAGGGACACTGTTCCACCCGTCTGTTCCCCTACATGCTGCCAACACCTATGTAAGTATCCTATTAAACAACTCTTAAAATATCCCAATTGGAATGTGCCATCTGCTTCATGCTGGGACCATAACTGATACAAATAAGCATTTGATCCACAGAGAGAAGAGGACTGCTGACCTCTTGGTAGTTACCAAAGATAAAGAGGGGCCAGATTAGCCGAGTTGAAGCATTACCATCTAAAATTCCAGCCCAAACCTTTCTTCAGGAACCCTGCCCACTCTGCCTCTGTGAATGGCATCCCCTCTCAGGTTGGTTTCAGTGTTTTCAAAGCCGTGGGTCTGTGCATGTCAGGCTGGTAGCACCCTGTTTGTTTTGGTGTGTGTTTCAAAGAGTAACAGACTTCGATCCAGCAGTGCAGGGGAGCTCTCCTGAAAGTCACAGGACATGGAATGTGAAATGCTAACGTGGCCCTAGATCACTTGACTTGCAGCACACGTTTTAGAAAAATGGAAGGATTGATGTTATGTAATTTTAACCCCTACCAAAATTCGTATGTTGAAGGCTAATCCTCCAAAGTGATGGTATTTGGAGATGGGCCTTTGGGAGATAATTAGGTTAGATGGGGTCATGATGGTGGGACCCTCAGAGTGGGATTAGTGCCCTTATAAGCAGAGACACCAGAGAGCTTGCTGCTACCTTAATTCTCTGCGAGTGCGCACGTGTGTGTGCACACACACACAGGTCATATGACCACACAGCAAGATGGCAGATGCCTGCAAACCAAAAGAGCCTTCAGAGAGAAACCTATCTGCCAGCATCTTGATCTTCGACTTTCCAGCCCCCAGAGCCGTGAGAAATACATTTGTTAAGCCACACAGTCTGATATCTCATTTAGCAGCCCAACCTGAGACAAACGTGTAGATGTTTTTCCAAACAAGCTATCTGTACTGTCACAGACAGTCTATTTGGGTGGTCCTTGCTCTTTTAGAAATTTGTTTCGGCAATTTCTCCTTGTAGCCTACTGTAATATTTAAAGACATTGGAGATTTTTTGGCTGAAATTTAAAGGCCAATGTATCATTCTCAGACTGGCTGAACTTAGAAATGAGTAAATTTTCTCAATTTTGCCAATTAAAAAAAATCCCTTTAGCTATAGATGTTGAGGAGGCTGGGCCTTTGGGTTTTTTCCTAAATGGAAGTGGGAGGGTGCTCACAGAATGATGCCAAGCACCGGTGGCTGTACAATTTCCGTTTTATTTTGTGTGCTTTTTTTATAGGATATAAATAATGACAAAAATTACAAAATTTATAACTGGAAGCCCAAGCATATTTACACATATGTTTCTGTTTCAGCAAAGCTACTATTTACTTTGCTCCTATACAATTACCTTTTGGTACCATACTTCAGTGTTATTTTACTCTCCATTTACTACATACATATCAACAGTGAATAGGCAAAATATATACAAGGAACTGTTCAGGTCAAGTAATTTAATATTGTATTAAAATTCTTCAACACTGAACTAAATCCATTTACATTTGTCAGTTTGAAATAAAATTTAATTATCTTTTTTTAAAACTCACCAACTGATGAATAACTGATAATCCTCGGGTTTGAAATAATATTGATTAATAAAAAAAACATTAAGACAACCCCACAATTTATCAATATCGCTATAATGAACTTCAAAATGATTCACAATATGATCAGTTAGAACAATATACGTTAAAATGTTATTTTTTTCTATAATGATATTGGTACTGTTTATATAATTTGATTCTACATAAATATACATTATGGTATCATACAAATACTCCACAGAGACATTAAAAAAATTAAAATACCTTAAAGAAATGTAAGTAAATTTTATTTAATCAAATAGTAAGCAAACATTTATTTGTTTCAAGAAAAGAGTTTTATTACTTTGGAATCTCTCCTCTTTATTTTTTTTTTTTTGTATTTTTTCTAGAAAAAACTTTTTGCAATAGAGTTTTATTAACACCTTTCTCAAACAAGGTTTCCATGACAGAAATCTTGATAGCAGGAGCCCTACATTTTGTTTTTTAACGTTTTCTTTAAAACACTGTGAAGGTTAAAAAAAAAAACAATCTTTGCAGCTTATGGCTGCGTCAGCACTTTCGGTCGGATGCCAGTCTGCTTGCCCTAATCTCCTGCTCTGGGGAGTGTCATCAGCACTTTGCCACACCCAAGCCAGTCCTCTTGGTGGTAGCAGTAAAAATTTAGTTATTTGAAATGAAACCAGAAACATCCTTCACAACTAAACCTAGTTTTCTTATCAGTGCATTAATGAAACATTCTTTTAATAAAAATATTTAATACAAGACACACTTTTCTGTGCATAATAAATTCCTCTGTTTTGAATCATTCTTAAATTTTGAATCAATCCATAGATGTAAATGTTTTCTTTATCTGACATGGTTGATTACATATAAAACCCACAAATATAGAAATTGGGAAACAGGATTTCCTGGCAATCATGGGGGTGGTTTTTGTCCTTATGCATGAAATGGTGCTCAGTGATACGACTTTACAGGTGTTTTCTGGGTAGTTCTGTTCTGACTCTACCTTTAAAACTGCTGACTGAAAAATCCAAGATTTTTATACTTTTAGGCAGTATTAGAGATCCCCTGTACCTTTTTTTAAAAAGGTGTTATCCCCAAATTCAGCAAAGCAGTGTTGGGGGCAAAGTCATTAGAAATACGTTGGGTGGTGGCAGGGAGGGGAGTCGGGAGAGTCAGCGAAAAATCTCAACTCATGCCTCTCAGGGGTTACGGCTGGGAAGTCTTGGTTGCACACTTTCTGTCACTGGTGCAGAAAGAACGTCCCCAGGAATGGCCAGCAGCCTTTCGCCCATGACAAGGCCACACAAACAGAGCAGTCTTCCTCCTGGGCTGGGTGGAAACTGAGGCGCGAAGGGAAGCCTGCTCCGGGACTGCTCAGCGTGCAAGGCACCGCGAGGACAGGAGGATGGTGAGTATCAGAAAATTGTGGTTTCATACTTGGTATTAATTCCTCTCTTGGCTTCTTGTCCCGGCTCCACAATCCATGGCAGATTGGCCAAAGTCTTTTGCTCAGATGGGTCGATCTGCTTTAGAACAGAAAGGCTGATGCCTGTTATACGGTACCTGTACCGGGGTGCAAACATGCTTCCTAACACTTCTTGGAAACCAGTACTAGGCCCTGACAGGACTGCAGTCCTGTCACAGACCAACAGGTATGTGAGAATCGTGTGTTTGTCCTTTTCATTTAGGTTTACTGCATAAGGACTGTATGCAAGACATTCAAAGGGTGGGTGGTGAATGAGACCTGGCCCTTGCTCTTGAAGGCACACAGATGGGGAGCAAACACAGAAACACTTCAATACTGAGAAAGGGGGATGGAGGGAGGGAGGGTGCTCTGCAGTTAGGGAGCCAGGGGACTTCCTAGAGGAGGTGAACCAGGTTATGTCACTCTCCAGCTCTCAAGTCTACAATAATTTCCATGACAGAATAAACCCGAATTCCTCAAGGTGAAGTCTAGCCACACTGACTTTGCTTCTCCCTGCATGCCAAGACCACACCCAGGGCCTCTGCTCCCATCATCTGTTCTGTAGGAATGTCCTTCCCCAGACACCTGCATGCCTTACACCCTAATGTCACTCAGGTCACAGCTCAAACATCACCTCCTCACCTCTTCACCCAATACAAAATAGCATCCTAACTTCTCTTCTCTTCTGCTCTGTTCTTTATAATCCTTATGCCACACACATCATATATTTATTCCTTCATCCTCCACTGCAATGTAGGATTTTGTTCTCTTCACTGTTTCCCCCAGACTTAGAAAAGCTCCTGGCAACCCAGTAAATAATAGTAGGTACACAATAAGTACTTACTGAATAGATATTATAAAACAATGAGGTAATGTCTAAACAGCTGGAGGATGAGCTAGAGTTTGCCTGGTGAGGGAGCAGGGAAAGGGGGGAACAGCATGTGCAAAGCTCCTATGGTAAAAAGAAGTGGCTGGTTGAGAAGCTGCAGTTAGGTCGGAGAGTGGAGATGGGAGGGTGAAAAGGTGAGCAGGGCCAGGTCAAGCTGAGCCTTGAACCAGACTGAGCTGAGCTATAAAATGGTTAAAACCATTTTAGCCCCTGTGCATATAAAGTCAAACAGGCCATTCCTGGGTAATGCTTGAGCTGTGAGCTCTCAGGAGGGGCCCTGGAGGGAGTTTTTCACAGCACTGCTCCCTCACCTTTTGGTGTTTCGACATCTGCCCTGGCCCTGGCCACCTGCTCTGCTCAGGAATGCTGGGGCAAGAAAGCCTGGGAAGGTCTCATTTGTATCTCCACAAGGCTGTGGGAAGGACTTCACATATTCTTAGGAATCATGGAATATTTCTCAACAATAATCAGCTGGACCTGAGGGAAATGGAACACGGACACCAGCTGAGGGGGATGGGATGTTGCGGCAGTTAAAGGACATCAGTATTATTCACTATGTATTTTTGTATTTCTCAGTGAAGGCTTTTCAATGAATATTTTATGAGCCCTCATGGCACCTAACCCAGTTGTGCTCTTCTGGAAGTTTATAGAGACCAGAGTAAAGTCAGATGGAGGCACCTGCCATCTGAGAAAGAATATAATAGTCTAAGAGATAATCCAAAAATATTCTGAAAACTGGACATTTAACTTACAGGTTTGTTTGTTTGTTTGTTTGCAGGGGGGAAATAGAATTAAAAGCAGGTATATAGTTGATTGTGACTAGGTATCTACCTCAGAATAGATGGCCCAGGAAAAGCCTCTTCATGTAACTGAGACCTGAATGACAAGTGGGAGTGAGCTGTGCAGAAAGATGGGGGATACTCTGCTAGGTGGAAGGAACAGGTGACACAAAGGCCTCAAGTAGGAATAAGCTTTGGTCTGTTGCAGGAATAGGAAGGCCTGAGCATCAGAGAGCAGCACGGTGGGAAATTAGGTTTAGGTACCTGGGGCAGTGGTGCCATGATCTGATGTGTGTTTTAGGATCACTCTGGTTGCATAAGGAACTGTTAGGACATGTACTGCAGTAGTTCTGGAGAGCATAGTGGTGGTAGCCTGGATGAGAAGAGTGAGGAAATGGAGAGGAATGGGTGGATCGGAGACATGTTTTAGGGGTTGAGTAGATGGCATCTGCTCATGTGTTGTACACCGTGGTTGGAGGAAGACAGGAATTAAGGATGACCTCTAGATTTATGGCTTGAGCAACATGGTGAATGGTTATGCCATTTACTGAGCTGGGAAAGACAGAGTATAAATAGCTTTGAGGGGAAAAACAAGAATTCTGTTCTGGGGACTTCCAGGGAAGATGGCAGGGGAGGAGAATCCTAGGCTCACCTCATCCCATGGATACATCTAGAGAACACCCCCATCAGTGTAAATAACCCAGAAAATGACCTATAGATTGGCAGAAAAGACTTTTCACAGCTAAATGTAAAAAAGAGCCCACATTGAAGAGGGTGGAAAGGGCAGAGATGCAGTTGGGAGCCAAACACCTGCAGGACCTAAAGGAGGGATCCTGTGGGTGCAGAGGGGGAGAGGAGCAGACCCCACACCAGGCACCCCAGGCACAGAAGACATGCACTGGGAAGATGAATTCCTGTAACATTTGACTTTGAAAACCAGAGGGACTTAACATCATGAGTTCTTACAATCAGTGGGGCTTAACACACCTGGAACTTTGAAAATCAGTGAGCCAGAGAGTGACAGGAAACTGAGTCCCTGCCCTTAACATATAGCATAACAAATAGCCCCACCAAGATACAGCATAGAAGCAGCAGTTTGAAAAACACCTGGGGTATACAGGAGGGAGGAAGACTTGCTTACTAATCTCAGAGCATGTGCTGGAGGGGCCGAGATCTTTGGGAGACTTCAAGAACAAGAGAACTGGCAAGCACCATTTCCCTCTCCTACCCCCCAGCCTGGATATGGGTACACCCGTGTGAACCACTGCAGCAAGAACTCTCTCCACCTACCTTGCTAACAGCATGCCCTGCCCCCACGCTCTCCTGTGGACCCACCCCCCGATCTGGCCTTGCGAGTCCATCCAGAGCAACGCCACAAGCATGGCAGGATACAAGCAGCCCTGACAGGGGTCAGCACCACCTCAAAGGGACTTCTGCCCTGGGGTAAGGGGAATAAAAGCACACAAGCAATCTGACTGTGGCCCCAGGAGTGGGCTGGGGGCAGATATCTGGTCTGACTACAGGCTCCACTCATCAACAAAAACTCAGGGGACAACACAGGGAGAATGCTTTCCGTGCAGTGCTCCTGCAGCTCTGGAAAATACCTGGTCTAACCCAACTCAAGCCCAAGGCTGCCCCAGACTGGCCCACTAACAACACAGGGAACCAAACCCTGCCCACAACAGGTAAAGAGAGCCACAGAAGACAACTGGACTGAAGGCAAAAGCAGCTCAACCACAACAGTAAGGTACACACAACACACAGAGGGAATACCCCATAAGTGCCAGGTTCTGATGAAGAGGGGACATTGCACTGCAGGGCGCTATAGGACCTCTTGTTGATAAGGCCACCACTTTCAAGAGCAAGAGACATAGCTAACTTTCCTAACACACAGAAACAGACACAGGGAGTTAGACAAAATGAGGAAACAGGAAGATGTCCCAAATGAAAAGAACAGGACAAAATCACAGCAAGACAACTAAACTCTTGGAGATAAGTAACGGAGATAATATGCCTGATAAATAAATAAAGGTCATAAAGGTACTTACTGGACTTGAGAAAAGAGTACGGGACCTCAGTGAGACCCTCAACAAAGAGATAGAAAACATAAAAAAGAACCAATCAGAGATGAAGAACCCAATAACAAATTAAAAATACACTAGAGGGAATAAATAGACTAAAGGAAGTAGAAGAATGGATCAGTGATGTGGGGGACAGAGTAGTGGAAAGCAAGCAAGCTGAACAGGAGAAAGAAAGGATTAACAAAAAATGAGGCCAGATTAAGGGAACTCAGTGACACTATTCAGTATAACACTGCATTATAGGGATCCTAAAAGAAGAGAGAGAAAAGGGGGCAGAAAGCTTATTTGAAGAAATGATAACTTAAAACTTACCTAATTTTGGGAAGGAAATGGAAGTCCAGATCCAGGAGGCACAGAGAGCCCCCAACAAATCAAACCAAGGAGGTCCACACCAAAACACATTGTAATTAAAATGGCAAAAAGTTGTGCTAGAGAATTTTTAAAGCAGCAAGAGAAAACAGTTACATACAAAGGAAGCCCCATAAGGCTATCAGCTGATTTTTCAGCAGAAACTTTGCAGGCCAGAAAAAAGTGGCATGATATATTCAAAGTGCTGAAAGAAAAAACCTCTAACCGGCAAGGCCATCATTCAGAATAGGAGAGATGATAAAGAGTTTCCCAGACAAAAGTTAAAGGAATTCATGACCACTAAACCAGCTCTACAAGAAATATTAAAGTGGACTCTTAGAGTGGAAAGGAAAGACTATAAGCAGGAGTAAGAAAAGTAGGAAGCACAAAAGCAGTATTAAGTATGCCTATAAAAATCAGTCGAGGGATTCACAAAATAAAAGGATGTAAAATATGACACCATACACCTAAAATGCGGAGAGAGGAGTAAAAATTTAGTGCTTTTAGGGGCGCCTGGGTGGCACAGCAGGTAAGCGTCTGCCTTCGGCTCAGGGCGTGATCCTGGCGTTATGGGATCGAGTCCCACATCAGGCTCCTCTGCTGGGAGCCTGCTTCTTCCTCTCCCACTCCCCTGCTGTGTTCCCTCTCTTGCTGGCTGTCTCTATCTCTGTCAAACAAATAAATCTTTAAAAAAAAATTAGTGCTTTTAGAATGGGTTCAAACTTAAGTGACCATCAACTTAGTACTCACTGCCATATGCATAAGATGTTACATACAAACTTTATGGTAACCACACAACAAAAGTGGTAATAGATATGCAAAATAAAGAGAAAGGAGCCTAACTTTATTACTAAAGAGAGCAGGCAAACCATGAGAGAGGAGAGCAGGACAAGAAAGGAACAGAGAACTACAAAACAAAATAGCAATAACTACATACTTGTCAATAATTACTTTGTTTGTAAATCAAGTGACATAGGGTGATGGAATGGATAAAAAAGCAAGACTCACGTATATGCTGCGTACGAGACACTCATTTCAGACCTAAACACTCACACAGTCTTGAAATGAAAGTGAAAGGATAGAAAAGCATTTATCATGCAAATGGAAGTGAAAAGAAAGCCAGGACAGCAATATTTATATCAGGCAAAATAGACTTCAAAACAGATGGTACCAAGAGACAAAGGACACTACCTAATCATAAAGGGAACAATCCAACAAGAAGATAACAACAATTGTAAATATGCAGCCAACATGGGAGCACCCAAATACATAAAGCAGCTCATAACAAATATTAAAAAAAAAAAGTAATCAACAGTAATACAATAGTAGTAGGGGACTCTAATACCCCACTTACATCAATGAATCATCCAAACAAAATCAATAAAGAAACAGTTGCTTTGAATGACGCATTGAACCAGATGGATTTAACAGATATAATCATCTTAAAACAAATACACATTCTTTTCAAGTGCACATGGACCATTCTCCAAAATAGATGTTAAGCCACAAAATAAGTCTCAACAAATTAAAAAATATTGAAGTTATACGATGCCTCTTTTCTGACCACACCACTATGAAACTAGAAACGAACCACAAGAAAGAAGTCTGGAAAGAACACAAATACATGGAGGTTAAGAAACATTACTAAACAATGAATGGGTCAACCAAGAAATCAAAGAGGAAATTAAAAAAATAGATGGAGAGAAATGAAAATGAAAACACAATGGTGCTAAATCTTTGGGATACACCAAAGATGTATCTAAGAGGAAGTTTATAGCAATACAGGCCTACCTCAAGAAGCAAGAAAAATCACAAACAATGTAACTTTACACCCAAAGGAGCTAGAAAAAGAACAAACAAAACCTAAAACCAGCAGAAAGAAGGAAATAATAAAGATTAGAGAAGAATGAAATAGAAAATTAAAAAAAACAACAGATCAGGAGATGGTACTTTGAAAAGATCAACACAATTGATAAATCTCTAGCCAGACACATCAAAAATAAAAAAGAAAGAGGGGACTCAAAATCAAAAATGAAAGAGGAGAGGGGCGCCTGGGTGGCTCAGTTGTTAAGCATCTGCCTTCGGCTCAGGGCGTGATTCCAGGGTCCTGGAATCGAGCCCTGCATCGGGCACCCTGCTCTGCTGGGAGCCTGCTTCTTCCTCTCCCACTACCCCTGCTTGTGTTCCCTCTCCCACTGGCTGTCTCTTTCTTTAATAAATAAATAAAATCTTTAAAAAAAAATGAAAGAGGAGAAATAACAACTGACATCACAGAAATAAAAAAGAATTGTGAGAATATTATGAAAAATTATGTGTCAACAAGTGGGACAACATAGAAGAAATTAGATAAATTCCTAGAAACATGTAACCTCCCAAAACTGAATCAGGAAGAAACAAAAAATTTGAACAGACCAATTACCAGCAACGAAATTGAATCAGTAATCGAAAAAACTCCCAACAAACAAAAGTTCAGGACCAGACAGCTTCACAGGTGAATTCTACCGAACATTTAAAGAAGAGTTAATACCTATTCTTCTCAAACTTTTCCAAAGAATAGAAGAGAAAGGAAAGCTTCCAAATTCATTCTCTGAAGCCCTCATTACCCTGATATTAAACAGATAAAGACACCACCAAAAAAGAGAACTACAGGCCAATATCCCTGATGAACATTCATGCAAAAATGCATAACAAAATATCGGCAAACCAAATTCAACAATACATTAAAAAAAAATCACTCACTACAATCAAGTGGGATTCATTCCCAGAATGCAAGGATGGTTCATATTTCCACATCAATCAATGTGATACATCACATCAATAAGAGAAAGGATAAAAACCATATGATCATTTCAAAAGATGCAGAAAAAGCATTTCACAAAGTGCAATATCCATTCATGATAAAAACCCTCAACAATGTAGGTTTAGAGGGAACATGCCTCAACATAATAAAGGCCACATATGAAAAACTCACAGCTAACATCATACTCAACGGTATGATAGACCTGTTCCGCTGAGATCAGAAACAAGACAAGGATATCCACTTTCACCACTTTTATTCAACACGGTACTGGAAATCCTACCCTCAACAATCAGACAAGAAAAAGAAATGAAAAGCATCCAAACTGGTAAGGAAGGAGTAAAACTTTCATTATTTGCAGAGGACATAATACTATGTATAGAAAACCCTCAAGACTCCACCAAAAAATTACTAGAACTGATACATGAATTCAGTAAGGTCGCAGGATACAAAATCAATATACAGAAACTGCATTTCTATGCACAAATAATGAGGTACCAGAAAGAGAAATTAACAAAACAATCCTACTTACAGTTGTACCAAAAATAGTAAAATACCTAGGAATAAACTTAACCAAGTAGGTGAAAGATCTACTCTGAAAACTATAAAACACTGGGGCGCCTGGGTGGCTCAGTCATTGTCTGCCTTCAGCTCAGGGCGTGATCCCGGGGTCCTGGGATCGAGCCCCACATCAGGCTCCTCTGCTGGGGGCCTGCTTCTTCCTCTCCCAGTTCCCCTGCTTGTGTTCCCTCTCTCGCTGGCTGTCTCTCTGTCAAATAAATAAATAAAATCTTTTTAAAAAGTGAAAACTATAAAACACCGATGAAAGAAACCGAAGATGACACAAACAAATTCCAAGACATTCCCTGCTCACAGATCGGGAGAACAAATATTGTTAAAACGTCCATACCACCCAAAGCAATCTACAGATTTCATGCAATC
This sequence comes from Ursus arctos, assembly GCF_023065955.2. Lineage (NCBI taxonomy): Eukaryota > Metazoa > Chordata > Mammalia > Carnivora > Ursidae > Ursus > Ursus arctos. The sequence goes on along the minus strand of NW_026622886.1, from coordinate 15,791,146 downwards.
CCTATCAAAATACCAACAGCATTCTGCATAGAACTAGAACAAACAATCCTAAAATGTGTATAGAACCACAAAAGACCATGAATAGCCAAAGCAATCTTGAAAAAGAAGAACAAAACTGGAAATATCACAATTCCAGATTTCAGAATACACTACAAAGCTGTAATAATCAAAACAGTATGGTACTGGCACAAAAATAGACACATAGATCAATGGAACAGAAGAAAGAGACCAGAAACCAACCCATGATATGATCTATTAATCTTCAGTAAAGGAGGCAAAAATATGCAATGAGAAAGAGTCTCTTCAACAAATGTTGCCGGGAAAACTGGACAGCTACATGCAAAAGAATGAAAGTGGTCCACTTTCTTACACCATACACAAAAATAAACTCAAAATGGATTAAGGACCTAAATGTGAGACCTGAAACCATGAAAATCCTAGAAGAGACCACAGGCAGTGACTTCTCTGACATCGGCCATAACAAAATTTTTCTAGGTGTCCCCTGAGGCAATGGAAACAAAAGCAAAAATCAACTACTGGGACTACATCAACATAAAAAGCTTCTGCCCAGCAAAGGAAACAATCAACAAAATTAAAAGACAACCTACTGAATGGAAGAAGATACTTGCAAATGACATATCTGATAAAGGGTTAGTATCCAAAATATATAAAGAACTTTTACAACTTAACACCAAAAAGCCCCAATAATCCAATTAAAAATTGGTAGAAGACATGATAGACATTTCTCCAAAGAAGATACACAAATGGCCAACAGACACATGAAAAGATGCTCAACATCACTCATCATCAGGGAAATGCAAGTCAAAACCACAGTGAGATACCACCTCAAACCTGTCCGAATGGCTAAAATCAAAACCATTAGAAACAAGTGTTAGTGAGGATGTGGGGAAAAAGGAACACTCATACACTGTAGGTGGGACTGCAAACTGGTACAGCCACTGTGGAAAACAGTATGGAAGTTCCTCAAAATATTAAAAATAGAATTAACAATATAACCCAGAAATCACGCTGTTGGGTATTTACCCAAAGAATCTGAAAACTTGGAAAGATATATGTTTATAGCAGCATTGTTTACAATAGCCAAATTGTATGTTTCAGATGTGTGTTAGATATTAAAGAAGCAACTGAACATACAAGTCTGGGTTTGTGGGAGTGCAAGAGGATTGGGAACCAGTGGGGCTGGGTAGGTGCAGAGGTGACGGGACCATGGTGTCTGAGGGGAAGGTTTTCAGAGGACATGCAGTTACTGGTGATGCTCAGAGATGAGGGATGAGCATGGGGGTGAATGGCTGAAGTGGGGTTGAGGTGAGTAGTCAAGGAGCAGAGGCTAGATGCTGGAGGGATTGTCCCCATTGAAGCTGCCAAGGGATTGAAGGGACTGAAGTCGCCAAGAATGGTGGCAGGAGTAGAGGCCCAAAAGAAGACTATACAAGAAGCCACATGGTCACAAAGGCAGGTGCTTCCTGACAAACATTAAAGATCTTAGACTTCCCCCATGACCCCACAAGAGGGGGATGGTGGGGAGGAGAGAGCTAGAGATAGAAGGATATGTGGGTGTGGGAGCAAGGCATCTGGGGGTTCCTGTCTGTCCCGAGCCCCAGCGTTCCTAGGATGACACACGGCAGCCGGAGCAGAAGCCAGATGGGAGGCTGGTTGGGAACGCTCCAGCTTCAGGGTATTGCTACTACCAGAGGAGGCCGCTTTGAAGTCATAAAAGTCTGTTAGGACAGGATGTCTACAGAGCTTGTGGGAGGGAAGGGGAGGAAATTCCTGGAGGAAGACAGATGACGAGGAGGAAGGAGGGGCTGCACCCTCTGAAGAGTCACTGCTCTGCAGGAAGCCCCAGCTGCTGGGAGAAAGCCTGCCGCAAGCTGGCATCCAAGCCTCTGGCAGAGGGGGAGAGGGCCGCTCTGCTCTGACCCGAGACGTGGGCACAGCCTGTGCATCTGGCTAGCTCCCTCTAGCAGGCACCTGGGACGCCCTGCTGTGAAGCTCTGCCAACCTCTCCAAGGGCCTGTGGCTCGCAAGAGGTTTCGGCCCCTGGTGGGATGGCGTGAAGCCTCAGGGAACATTGTTCCCAAGCTTGCCTGAACCTTCAGGAAAGATTCATCAAGGAAGCAGCAGCACCCAGTCCACCTCTCACAGAGCTGCCACAGGTGACAGAGAAAGTGGAATTTTCTTGAGAGACTCTAGGTTCAGACAGATGGTCCCCCGAGACTTTGCAGGAACCAGGCTGGGAGGATGAAGGACACATGCCAGGAGAATGAGGCCAAGGGAGACAGAGAAAGGCAGGCCCCCCACATCACTCGGGACCTGCTTAACCGCTTCCTCTCCCTCCAGCTCAAGATTTTCAGAACATCTGTATTGTTTCTACTTACCACCGACTTGCGAATGCTGACACGAGGCTTGGGGATGGGTTTGGAGGGTTTGTTTTCAAAGCTTTCTGGAAGTGTAGAGGAATGGCCCCCTTTTCTTGCTTGTAGTGCGAGTTGGTAAGCAACTTCAAATGCCTGTCCCAGTGTTAGGATGATTTCGTAGGCTAAATTCTGCAAGAGAAAAGAGAAAAGCATTTACTATGGCATACCGCAGGTTGGCCAAGTTGAGTAGCTGAGGAACACTGTGGGAGGTGAACTGGCAAGGACCTTGAACTAGTCCACCTGGTGTGGCAGTGAGTCAGTGGAAATCTGTGAAGAACAGGAAACCCCAGGTCCAATCTAGAGTCTATATGAGGCATTAGCTAGCATGCGATGCATTGGCTGACAGCCACGCTAAGGAGCCGACCCCCAACTTCACCCTATGGGGAGCAGGCCCACACCCACTGGCCCCAGGAGCCTATTCCATTCAGAGACTCCCTCATGGGCAGCTGGTCTGCTCCCAGGCCTTGGAAGATAAGGGGTTACTACGGTCCTTCATCTGAGTTCTGGAAGCGCCTCAGCCGTGCTTGTGACGACGAGCCCACACACTCCACAGGAGGTGTTCCTGAGAAGTTTGGATCTTTTTACCTCAAACATCTGTGATTCAGTGAACATCTCTAAAGCACAATCAAAATCTAATTTAGGCGGAGGAGAGAGGCATTAGTCATGCTGGTGTGGTGTCTCACAGTTACAGCAGCCAGCATGCAAACAGAGCCAATTATCCATCTATTTCTTGAGGCGCTTGCTCTCCCTGTGGGTCCACTCCATATTTTATCATCAAATCAGCAAGAGACAGGAGATTCTGTCAGGCCCAAATGCCATGCCAAGCAGTGACTGGGAGAAAGGTTCTTTTCTTCGGACCTTCAATCACTTCCTTCAAGACGACTTCTAGCTTTCTTTTCTCTTCTCCAGAAACGTATCTTTGGTTTCTGCCTTCTCTTCCCAGCACAGCTCCATCTGGTCGTCTCTCACTGAGAAAACATGACGTTGTCTAACCCCAGAGAGGCAGGGTCTTGACAATGCCCCTGAGGTCACAGCATACCAAACAGGTAGACGCCTGTCAGTCACAGAGAACTTTCTTAAAATCACTGCACCAGCAGAGAGCAGGCACGGTCTGTCTCAAGTTTTCATTCTGATCAGTGTCCCTAGAATGTCTATTCATTTTTCAAAACAGAAATGGCATTCTGTTTATGTGCTTTTCCAACTATGGCCCCTACCAATCTGGCTCCTCGAAATCAAGCCACAGAATAGCTCAATCCCCATGATGATGGGGAGAACCGTTTGGGTTTGTTCCCACTTGATGAAGACAGTGAAGGAGAAACAGGCTGGCTTTTGGAGGCCATGTGGAAGAGGCCCATGGGTTTGTGCACTGACCAGATTTCAGATCAACGCCAGGCTATTGTGGTCTTAGACTGAAGGAGGGAAAATGCCTCCGAGCTTGAAATCTGTTTTGACAGAGGAGGTGTCTTCTCTGAGTGACGTGTTAAGAAATGATGGCCCCACAAGACAGACGTGTGCTTGTTGGAGACACTGAAACTTGCACAGCCAACTGAGCACTTCCTGCAATGAACACTGATCCCATGTTTGCCTCCACGGATGAGTCAGACTAGTAAATTAGCAGTGCACCGACAAATGATAGTGGAGGAGGGCTGGCAGACAGCTCTGGCCATCACTGCACAAAGAGGGCTGAACCCTTCGACTGCCTACACTTGGCACTCACGTCATCGTCAGCTTTGCCTCCTAGCGCGCAGAAGGGACCCCTCTGAAAGGGAGACTGGGGCTTTTGACTTCTGTAGTCTCCATGTGAAGTCACGGGCTCTTGGTCTTGTTCAGCACGACTGTGGAGCTGGCTGATGTCCGTCTGTCAGAGCTATGTAGCAGATAGTCATGCTCTGGGTGGGCAAATGGACTAAGGGAAAGATGGCAGATTCAGCAGTTCTATAATGTTCAGCTTTTAGCTACTGGAACAGTGGAGCTTAATGAGTGTGAATTCCTGTATCATTAACCTAAAAACAAATTCCTGAAAGTGAGATTTACTTAAAGCTCCAGTGTCATCAAATGAAAGTCAAAGAGGCTCATTTGAGCAAGTGAGATTTTTCACATGACTGTTATGGGAAGCCTAAAGGTTTTTGAAAGGTACCGGGTTAGAAGCCCTGCTTTTTCATTTTTAATTAGTTCTTGGTGTTAGGAAACTGCTCAAATAAGACACTGAGACCAGACTGTGCCAAACGGCCTCTCCTGGTTTGGCTTGTGTTCTTCTTGAGTCTTGCTTTTCACTTGATTTTCGAATGCTTTAGAGTTTTTTCCTTATAATTAGGTATAGTAAAGAGCTGGACACCGTTACCTTTCCTATCTCTTCTGTCACCTCAGTGTTTGAGGTCTTGATTCTGAAAGCCAGGGAGGGCCCATGGGCATGAGGAGCAACTGATTCTGATGGGGCTGGAGTGCTGAGTACTGACACACCAGGGCCCCTGAGGGGAACACTCATCAGATGGACCTGCAGACACGTGTGGAGATGGGGAGGAAGATTCATTTCTCCCGCCTCTCCTTAGTAACGGTCCCACTATTTAAATGAGAGGACAGTTACTGTGAGGGTAGGAGTTTCTACTAGGACGAGACCAAAAGTGAATACTGCAGTATCAGAGAGGCTGAGGTCACAAGCCTCGCCTCCTCCTGTGAGCCAGGCTTGCCGACCCCGGTGATGCTGGCTGGCATTGAAGAGCTAGAGATGCTGCCCCCAAACCTGAAGGCCCAGCCACTCTCTGCTCGCAGCTGCGGGGAGGCCGGTGCCCGAGACTGTGCCTGACACACCGCAGGTGCTCAGTAAATGCACGCTGAATGAATGAATGAATGGGCAGCCAAAGGACAAACTAGAGAAACAGCCCTACTACAGGTACACTACAGTTACCCTACATACAGTACAGATATACTATACAGCGGTATGACTCTCGGAAGCATAGCTACCATTAAGTAAGGACTTTACAGGTGTTAGGAATTGAGTGTGCCAAGCACTAGATTTATCTAAGTATTACCACAGTTATCTGCAAAATACCATTATCCTTATTTTATAGGTGACGAAATAGAGGTTCAGAGAGGTTAAGTAACTTGCCTGACATCACAGAGCTAGAAAGTCACAGAGCTGTGATGTGAACCAGTATTTGTGGCTCAAAGCCCATGTTCTCAACTCTACCCACATGTGTAGCTTGTTCCAGGATGGCTGCCATCAATTCTGCTGCCCTGTGTACATGCCATGACCTTCTCCTAAGAGGGTGAGTCTGTTTCTTTACCTCCTTGAATCTGGATTGGCTCTACTGACTTTCCCAATTAGCAGAATGTTGCAGAAGTGACATGCTGGGACTTCCGAGATTTGGTTGTGAGGAGCCTTGTAGCTTCCATCCAGGCCTCTTGAAACACTTGCTCAGAGGGAATCCAGCCATGTGTAAACATTTGACCACCCCGAGGTCACCGTGCTGTGCGAAGGTCCAAGCTAGCCAGAGGCAGAGACCGCCTGGTAGGAAGCAGCAGTTGCAGTCATCCCAAACTTGCCTCCAGATACACAGCGAAGGAGTCATCCTGGACATTCAGTCTCTGGGAGACGCCGCACAGGGAGGACGCAAGACTGCAGACAGATGGCCCCAGTAGAGCTGTCCTAACATTAGCAGCCCACTGAGCCACCCCAGCAGAGGCCCGAGATTGCTGAGCAGAAAAGGGCAGAACTGCCATATTCTGCCCAAATCCATAACTCACGGAATCCTAAACCTAATGAAATGGATATTCTTCTATGTCACTAAGTTTTGGAATGGTTTGTTAAGCAGCAACAGATAACTGGAACACCATGTGATGCTAACAGCGGCTGGCTCCTATTTAGGCAGCAGAAGGAGGAACTGCCAGCCTGGGAGCTGGGATGGACAGTATGTAGTCCTGGGGAGTCACTCCTGGAACCACCCCACCCTTAGCCCTGGCCGTGGGGAAGCTAGGAGTCCTGTGACCCGTCCTGGTCACAGCATCACAGTAAGCACTAAGGTGTCCCTTCACACGTTAGCCCAAACCACGGAGCTGGAATGTCCTTCTAAGTTGGCACAACCATTTACTCATCTCTAGTCACTGCCTCCCTTGAGCATAAATTCAAACTCCTTTAACTTTACCTTCACTACTTTACATCTTTCCAATGATGTAACCCCACCTGTCTCTGTTTCTTCCCTTCCTGGCTTACTGGAAAATACCTGCCTTGGCTTCTCCAGCATGAGTCTCTTTCTAGAATCACATTTATTATGGCAATTGGCCTCGAGCATTTTCTACCTTACAAAGACCACCACTGAAAGCGGGTAGCCTGTGTTTGCAGGCATGGGGGATGATGACTGGGGACAGCATGCTCTAAGCCTCATTTTTCTTAATTTAAAAATGGAGATAATAACATGCAGTAGTGACTTCACTGGACTGATCTGAGAATCACTCACGATTACACTTAACCAACGACAGTTTCAGCGACATTCATTACTTTCTGTGTGCCATATAGCGCAGGACATGCTTCATTCACGTGGACTCTCTCACTGAATCCTAACAACCACCACCTGTAGGGGTTATTAATAACCATGGAGCTGTTATTCCTATTTCACATGTGAGAGAATTCAGCTCAGAATGGTTAAATAACTTGGTCATGAAGCCAGCACCTGGCAGAGCTAGGATTTGAATCCAGGTGTTGGAAGGCCCTGCTCTTGACCACTATAGCTTAGAACTATAGTTAAGATAAATGACTTCTGCAAACTGGTTAAAAAAAAAAAAGCTTAAAAATATTAAATACAGAAGCTCCTGGGTGGAGGGCATCTTGACTAGGGTGAGGGTTCCTACAGGTACACAATTTGCTTGGGTCTCACGCCAGGACCAGTGGAGAGACAGCCTCCAGACAAAGGGTGTCCTCTGTGATTTCCTGTGATCCATCATCACAAGGATTCTCAGCCGGCGGCAGTGCCCCTTCCATGAGGAGGGAAGCCGGGCAACACTCTCTCCAGCAGAGGCTCTTTAGGAGGAAGGCAGGGAATCCCGAGTCAATGGGCACAGCCACCTCAGGGAGAACATCCCAATCTCTAAAGCCCTTCCCTTCTCCCCTAGGGATTCTGTTCTGTGAATTAAGAATTGTTACATTAGAGGAATTTGCAGAGCCATCATATTTTAAGGATAGATCTTAATAGTAATCAAGGGATACAAACTTGTTTTTTTTTGCAAACTGGGGCTGTGTAGGCAAGCTTGCATTTACTGTGAGTTCAAGGCAGTCAGGACTGCAGTTGACCACCTTGGATACCGACTGAGCGACTTCCATGTATCAGGGCCGAGTCCCTAATGCCTGGCCCGTGCCTGGCCTACAGCAAGTGTCCAGGAATGCTCACTGAATGATGGGGAAAAGGGGAGGCTCATGGAGGTGTCCTTCATTGTCCTGCATCCTAGTCCCTGAGGCTGCACCCAGCACATTGCTCAGTTTGGTGTTAGAAAAAGTGCAGCAGAGATGTGGGCAATCTGTCCTCTAGGAAAAATTCTGGTCACTCAGGTATTTATGTTAACTGATGCATCACTAGGATTCTTTTATGCTTTTTTCCCCTGCTTTATCCTTTTGTGTTTTATTTGAAAAATTAATACTTATCATTTCCATAACCTGATGATCGTTATAATAAAGGAAGAAGTGAATATGTTGAATAGTCAGCTTATAAAGGAAGAACCAGCTCATAAAAATTAGAAATGTTTAAGCACACTGTACAGTAAATAAGCTCTCACCACAAGCACAGAACACTGGCAGGTGGAATCGAAAATGACTATCCCAGTAACTGTAGCCCCAGCCTGCATCCCATCCCTCCTGTGAGGGGTTTCCTTCTCCCTTCCTTGTTGGAAACCTCCAAACAAATTCGGGGAGAGCCCGGTTCTTGACCCTGCTTGCCCCTGGGAATCCACTGTGTCCTTCTTGTCCAACCAGTCTGGGATTCTGTTTGGGGTGTCCCACTGTAGGGGTGCCTTTTGGTTCTGTCCTAGCAATAAGCTTTATCTGCATCATCAAGAGGCCTGGAGGGGCAACTGTGGAGGTGGCCCAGGATGGGACAGGAAACAAAAGCATTCTTTCATTTTTAGAAGAAAAAAAAAAAGCCCAAGCATTTTTGATAAAGTAGGGGCTTGAACATTTTTTAGGCTGAAGGATTCAGCCTTGCATATTTGCCAGAATATTCATTATAATGTTTTAAATTTTCATAAATAGGGGACTAATTAAATACACTGCATAGATCCACACAGTGGAACACTAGTCAGCCAATTAAAATGAAAATTGAGTCATTTAAAAAAAACTGGTTGAAAGACTAAGTAAAAATACATGGATGTGTACAAACATAGATGGTATCTATGTGCATAGAAAACAGGGATATATATTAAAATGTTGTTAATGGTTATCACTGAGTGTTGAGATTGCGGATGACTTTTTGTATTTCTTTGTATGTTTTGAACTTTATTCAAATGAAGATGAATAATTTTAGTCATAAAAAAGAATAAGCTTTTCCATTTTGATAATTAAAAACGAGAAAATATTCTAGCTCAAAAACAGTGTACTTATTCTTTACCCATCACCTTGGGGTTCTAGGTGCCTTTTCATTCTTTGGCAGAGAGGGCTGGAAACTGTTCCAAGCAAAACCCAGGCCCTATTTGCAGGTGTTACTCTGGCTTGCCTCCATGTGCCAGAGGGGCTGGCCATCCATTTGGCCAAGAATCTCATTTAGCCTCCTCAGTTTTCACAGTGGATGTCAATTCTAACATCTGCTCAGCTGAATTTTAGAATACTTAGCTCTTTCTTTAACCTGGAGCCCCAGTACCTCTACCCCAGGTACAGAGCAAAGAGCTGAGCCTTCTGCTGTCCAAGTTCGATCAAGCGCAGCTGAAAACCTGTATGTGGGCGTTGACTTACAGGCACGCACTCAGCCCACTCTCCCAGCTGTGCTGGGTTTTATCCCTGCACCGCGCTGGACCGCCTGTGCCCGGACCGTACTCTGTTTCAGCTCGCAGGGCTGATGAGGCCGTGCTAGCAGCGACTACCACGTGACATTGCTCACTGCGCCCCAGGGACCTGCTCAGTGCCTGATGTGGGTTAGCTCACCCTCACAGTGACACTCCTCATACAGCTACCTTGTAAAGCGAGAATCACCACCCCCAATTTTATGTGCGAGAAGCTCAGCATTAGTGAGTTTAACTTGGCCAAGTTCAAACTGCTAGGAAGGGGCAGAGGCAGGATTCAAACCCAGATCTGACCTCAGATGAGCCAGTATTTCGGGCCACAGGGTTCCTGCCTTCTTGCTTTCGTGAGTCTGCCGGTGTTTCACTGTCACTGAGGCGCCTGAAAGGAAGAGTCTCGTGTTCGGGAGATTCACTGTATGAATGTTAGTAAGATGCTATCGCACAATACTCTGCCATGGAGACCCAGGACAAAAAGTTCTTCCAGAGTACAACTCTGTGGTCTGCATATCGATGTGAAAACTTTCCCCTTGGTGTTGATCTTCCTTTTAGTAGGTCTTGTCCCTAGTTCAGATCTGTGTGTACCTAAATTTCAGACCTATCACACCTCTTTATGGAAGCGGCCTTAAAATACTTTACGGAAACAGATATGGTATAAATGGTGTCCATTTCTTCATGTAAACATTTGTTTGAGAGCTCACTTTGTTTAACCTGTTATTGCCAAAATGGCTGACCGGGCACATCATGTGTGGCCTTCTCATCTCCATGGGGAGAGAGGGCCCTGCTGGCCCAGGCTGGGAGGCTGCTGTTTACAAGTAGACCGTTCTGGCCTACCTACTGGCGTTTTCCATTAGCATTAAAAAAACAACTACCACATTTCAGTAAGTGCGTTTGAAGGGACATTTTAGTTCCATAGCCCCAGAAAACTACAGGCCCACACCTGGCTGTTCTTTGGCCTCTGGGGCTCAGCAGAGGCTACCCACACCTGAAGAAGATGCAAACACACGCAGTCAAGGAACGGGCTGTGTCTGCGCATGGAAGCCCCGGATGGGGCAAAGGGGCCAAGGGCATTATGAGGAGCCTCCGGTTTGCTACATCAACGTTGGTGAATCGAGACCATGCCTAGATCACCTGAATGGGCCAGACCCGCCATGGGCTACCCACCTATGGAACCCATCCCCGCCACTGAGATGGCACTGGGACTGGGGGCTGGTCCAGGTGACCTGGAGGTCCCTTTGTACCCTGGGGGATCCAGGACTGTATGATTAGAAGCTGATGCCTCACCTAGCCAACCATGGATTCAGTTTAGAGATGTATGTGAATTGACACCACGTTAAATAGCAGCATATTACGCAAAGGCCAGACTGCCGGGCTCGACAATCTATCAGCCAGTGCCTAGAGATGCGGTGACCAAGGGGCTGGCCTTCATCTCACAGGATGTCCTCGTGGCAACAATCACCCCAGAAACGATTCCAAAAGGCCAAGTATTTTTGTCTATTATAAAATGGCTTTGGCTTTTGGCAAAACACCCTTTTCCCATCTCTCACATCTGGCTGGTGAGTTACTTCTCATCCTTGAAGATTCACCTGGGGCATTCTATCTTCTAGGAGTCCTCTCTTAATCCCCTTTCCTGACCCCCAGGTTCAACCAAGTGTCCCTCCTCAGGCAGCCCTGCAGCACCTTGACACGGCTCTACTTACCGCGTGGTATTTACTAGTATTTTCTCTTTATAGGTCCGACCCTCTCAGTTGGTGGAGCTCCTTGAGGGCTCTAGTCTCATCTGACTTTGTGTCTTTAAGGCTTAGGGTACCTTAGGTGCTCAACAAATGTTTGTTGGAAGAACTGAAAAAAGGAAGCTGCTTGGTAGGTCCCTAAGATCAGAGGACTTGCACTTAAGGGTTAGAGAAGGGTGAACATGGACGGCAGAGACAATTCTTGCCGCCTCTCTTCTCTCCCACAGGCCGACCTGAGTGCACACACGCCAAACCAGTACAGGCAATGCCACAGGGGCCTGAAGACAAAGGAAAGTGGTTTTCAATCTGGGTCCTCAGTGGGGTCTCCAGAAAGAAGTCACATTTCTTTCTTGGCTGTATTTTGCTTGTACTTGTTTTTTAAGGCCTCGGGTAAGCTTCATCTACAAGTTGCTTCACCCACGTCTTGAGGCAAAAATAACTCTGAGAATATTCTGAGCATATTCACAGAATTCATTGACATCTCCTTAACTCTACCTATAGTTAGTTCTCTCAAGTACAAGCCAGAAATCAATCTTGATAGATTATATTTGTAGAAATAAATACTGCCCCATCACAGGTCTTACGTTAGGCATCTGGTCCAGGGCTGACATGTTGGCTGGTCAACGTGCAGATAGCCTCTTTAGGGCTGATTTCAGCTCACTGAAAGAATCATGACGTTAATATTTTCCCCTAACTATAACAGGGGTACATGTAGACAATTTTTAAAATATATAAAGAAGAAAACAGAAAATCACCTATAAAATTCTGCTGGAATATAGCCAATACTGCATTTTGGTTTATTTTCTTTTTACATTCATATATATATATATATATATATATACACACATATATGTATATATATACACATATACACACAAATACTTTGATATGCTATATGAATATGTATGTGAATTTAAAACAAAATTAGAATCATACTTGGTGTGTGGTTTCAGAAGTTGCTTTTTCACGCAACATTAAATGATGAATGGCTTTTCCTGCTGTTAAATGTTCTTCAAAAACCAGATTTTTAAAGGTGGCAGAGCATCCCACCATTACCTGCTACAGTTTAACCTCACGCCTCACCCTGAGTACCTGAGTGCGCACTGGCTTAGCACAGACTTAACAAGGAGTTTGGGCCCTCCTCCCCAAGACAGGACTTGCTTTCTTGTAACGTTCCAGGTTCACCATGGCGGTCACGCACCTGTGCCCCGTGGTCACCCACCTATCCTCATGGAACCACAGCCTAAGTTGGCTGGATAGCAGGCCTCGGGCAGCCATGCTGGAGGACTGGCTTGCCAGGGCAGAAGAGAAACACAGTGATCTTTTCCCTGTTACTTGGCAGGGGTTTGGAGAAAGGGTGTCAAAAGAGAGATTTGCTAGGTTTCAACTTCTCCCTCTTCAAAAGTCAAAGCTCCCGGTGGAACAGTAACCCCGCCACTAACTTGTGATGCCTTTGAAAAGGGGCACTTCCCAAATTCAAAACCCTTTTTATTTTAACCCTTCTCATTGAAAATCTTTCTCAAATGCACAAGTTAATCTCCTTGGCTTAATAAACACAGTAAATATAAATGATTTTTTCTTGCTTATCGCAGATGTGTGTCTAATGCCCTGAGCTCACCACTGCAAAGTGAATTAATGAGTTGTCATGCCTCCCAACTTGTCACATGTTCATGCAAACTAAGCGTTCAGCTTCCAGCCCGAGCACGCCTCCTCCGGGAGCCCCAGCCCTGCTAGGTGCTGGCCCAGCTCCAGGATAGCATGGGTGGGATTTTACTGCAACTATTTGTTATGTCCCTACTTCTTCTACTGAACTACGAGCTCCTGGAGAGCAGGGACCTGTGCCTAACTCATAGCAGGCACTCAATAAATGTATTTAAATGGACTTCGATTTTTTTTCCCTCAAAGTGTGGAATACTGCTGCAGCAAACACACGCTGTATATGAAAACCTGGGACATAAATCCTCATACAGGTTCTGATGACAAGAAGAACACAAACACCACGGCAACTGCTACTACTCCCTCTCCTGTCCCCAGCAGCTGAGAATGACTGAACGCCCTGGGCTGGAAATGGACACGTAGTAGCTCACTTAATTCTTAGCATAGCTGTAAGTGCGGAGCACTGTCGTTCACCTCTGCTTTGCAGATGAGGAAACTGAGGATTCGTTCTTGGCCAAACTGTAAAGCTAAGAGGTGCTGACCTGATTCTAAAGGCCACACCTCTAAACGCGACATGCGACTTAGTCATTCAGGAGGAGGCTATATTATATGAACACATGTACAAAGGCGGCCAATCTGTGAAAAAAAAAAAATGCCAGAAGGTCTTTTGCTCTAACTTCACAAAAAATGGGATTGATTTAAGGCACTAATAACACCCATCCCTCCCTCACCCACAAAAAATAGGGATGAGAGAGAAAAAAAAAAGAGTATTATTCCTTGAATATCCACCCACCTTTGACTTTGTGACTTGGTTAATTCTCAATGATTTATGCCAATGGAGTTGAAAGATAAAGACAAATGCACCCTGACAGTGTTAATTTATTCCTTTTCTCGGTGAGGGAACAGGTGGTGGTGTATAAGAACCACTGGGCTTTTCTCTCATCTATGGAACATAAAACTAGGAAGATCGGTAGGAGAAGAAAGGGATAAAGAAAGGGGGGGTAATCAGAAGGGGGAATGAAGCATGAGAGACTATGGACTATGAGAAACAAACCGAGGGCTTCAGAGGGGAGGGGGGTGGGGGGGGAATGGGATAGACCGGTGATGGGTAGTAAGGAGGGCACGTATTGCATGGTGCACTGGGTGTTATACGCAACTAATGAATCATCGAGCCTTACATCGGAAACCGGGGATGTACTGTATGGTGACTAACATAATATAATAAAAAATCATTAAAAAAAAAAAAAAAAAGAACCACTGGGCTGCCAATGCGCCATTTTTAAATTCAACTAGAGCCCCTCGCTGCTCTTGGGAGCAGGATTCTTCCTGACACTGACTTGCTGAGGAGTTTCGCCGGCCAGGGGACGGCCTGGGTTTTGCTGTCGGTTGCTATTACACACGGCAGACAAGCCAGGGGAGGTGTTACAGTTCCATCCGAAGGGCTCTATGCACTTTCACATTTTCTTCTATTGCCATGTACTTTCACAGTCTCATGGTCAAAGAGGTGGAGGGTGACTCTCGGTGGAGAAAATGAGAAAGAACGAAAGCTACCACCGAGCTGCACGTACAGTATTAATTTAGCCGTCAGAGGCCAGCTGGCGTCAACAACAACAGCAACCGTTTTCTTGCACCAAGCTCCCACTTTGTCGGACAACCTCTGCGACGTCAGTCATAAATACGTCTCGTCGGGGACTTGGAGCTACCCCACATTCTACCGTTTGCAAACGGGTACTACGGGTGAAGGGCGTCAAAAGGTACAAACTCGCGGTTACGAGTTCTGGGGGTGTCATGGGTAGCGCGGTGCTACAGTTCTCAACACCATCCTGTGTATTTGAAAGTTGCTAAGAGAGTAGATCTGAAAGTTCTCATCACAAGGGAAAAAACTAACTGCGAGGTTGCCGGACAGGAGCTAGAGCTGTTCTAGTGGTCACTGCACAATATACACATAAATCATGATGTGGGGTACCGCACACGCATACACAGTCATCTGCCAACCGCATCTCACTGCAAGTGGGAAAGAGAGGGGGGCTCGGGAATTTTACTGTCGTTAAACAGATGAGAAAGCCAAGCCAGAACCTCCTAGCAGAGGCAAAGTCAGACGCTGGCGCAGGTCCCGTTGGTCAGGACGGTGCGGCTGACTCTACCGTCCTTTTCCCTCTGTGCTTTGGCTTGCTGGTCCGTGCTGACGGCAGAGTACTATCAGCTGCTATCACACAGTCCACCAAACATGTCTGCCTGCGTGCCGTCATTTCTGCTTCTCCAGCTTAGTTCCTCTCGTGGCCCACATTCAGCCAAGAAAGCACAGGAAAGCGGGAGCTTCGTCTCCCACATCCACCACCCACCGGCGTCATGACTTCGACATTCCCTGCATATTCCTGAGCCAGCCTGAGCCACACCGCGTGCTGCACACCGAAGATTACAGAACTCGGGAGTCGCCCGTAAGAGAAAAAGGAGCACGGTTAAAAATATCAGACTGCAAACATATTCTTTAAAGAGAAATGAGAATTCGCAAGGGTCTAGCAACAGTCATGGCTTTTAATGCTATTTTAAAAAAAACTTTCATATTTTATAACTACTCAGTAAGGTCCTTTCTTGATTTTTGCAGTAAATCTGGTAGTCCCACAGAGCATGCATTAAAATCTTTCTGACCTACCTACCTCATTCTATTACTTAGAAATCTAGATTGAGTGAACAGTATACAGAATATGACAGGTTCCAAGTTACCTTGGTTATATCTGTTTCTTACTCATAGTGTCCTTCTAAGGATGATCACTGCAGCTTTGGGATCTGGTGGCCAATGAAACACTCATCCCCCTCCCTGTACCCCCCGCCTTGGCAATTCTAGCTGCATGGTATTCCCCTTCGGCCATCTGAGATCATGACACATCCTTTTCTACCCAGTCCTACGGCTGCCTCTTCCCCTAAGTTTTCACTGCCTGGAAGGTGGGATTTGGGAAGACGCCTGTTCTGCAGTGGATGAGAGGTTTTCTCACTGTCATGACAGTGAGAGTCTAGAATGCAAGGAGGTCAGGTGCTTGCCGGTAGGTACATACCAGCTTTTCTCATGGGAACCTGCCCCCTAATTCTGCGTTTGCTCCAGTCTTTTTATTTTCACCTACCTGTCATCTAAAACTGAAACTATCACAAGCTGAATTTAGGATAGATTCTAAGTAATGGAAACAGGCTTAGAGATCCTAAAGTATAACATTTGCTAAAGTATGTTCTGTAGAATGCCACCCCTGCAAGGTGCTCTCCGAAAAAAGCTCAACAGCCAGATGAACTCGGGAGACATGGCGCACTCCACCCCCTCCCAGCATCTGAGCATATTAAAGCCTTGGTAACGTCCCTTAGTAAGTGAACTATGTTCAACTCACATGGTAGATCTGTGGGGGGACTTGGGCCTCCCTTCCCAGACCACAGGACTTCTGTGGGAAAAATACTCTGAATTTCAAATCTAACTCTCCATAAACTGGAAGCGTTCTAGACATCACCGACTTTTCTCACTGACAGCAGATAATCATAAAAACATTTTTTGACCTGTAAAAGCTTTACAGGGTCAAAGCAGCAATAACTTTGCAATAAAAAAATGTATATGTATGCATACATATCAGCTAAAAGATAAAATGTATACTTAAGGCATTCTTATTTCTTCTTCTTTTTTTTTTTGCCATTTGGGCAAGCCTAGGAGAGTGACTCATATCAAAAAAATTTTAAGGCTTCCAGACTGGACTGAATATTGAACTGTGCTATATAAAGATACAGAATCCATGCTCAAAAAGGCCTTTTTTTTTTTTTTAGTGCAAGCCAAGCTTGTTGCATCTCAAAATTGCTCAAAGGCCCAGGTCAAGGCTGGTGGTCTTTGTAACTATTTTGGAAGTTAGACAAACTGTGTTCACCTAGAGAGGATTAAAATGGTGGATTTGTGGTATATGATGAAAATCCCTTGGAGCTGATACCAGAATCCTAAGCCTGTGAAGGTCTACCGTAAATCGAACACCTGGGTGAAAAGATAAAAGATGAGGCAATTCTCTACATGCTTCCAAATGTATCGGGGACATCATGTCAATCCTAAAACTAAACAGTTGACTATTTTCCCCTCCATTTCGCCTCGGTATTCTGACACCACACATACACTGCCAAAAACTCAAGGGGGCCGATGGCTCATAGGAATCATTTTTAGTTTGAATATAGGACAATGTTTGGGGTGTGATCACAAAGGCCAATTATATATTACTTTAAAAACCAATTTAGAAAGAGATGCCGCAGTAGTCAAGGAAAGTCTGGGATTCATCCTGAAGGCCATCACGATATTAAGGCTGACATGCCGTGCGAACATTGCATGGAGGCAATAGACCGTTCTAAGGCCTGCAGAGTCAATTATTTTCTTTCTCTTGTTTCTATTTTATTTATTTATTTATTGCTTCTATTTTTTTTTCAGTCCTTTTACAAGAGCAGTGGGAAAACTCTGGATCATAAACATGCTTGTGGCAGATCTATTTTATGTCTTTTAGCAGAAAGGGGACCGGGCTGTCGATTGTGATGTCGGTAGGCAAGGAGAGGGAAGAGGTGGGAAAGGAGCTAACATCGAACACCTGTTATTTATGACGCAGTCTCCATATGTTCCTTCATTTCGATCCTGATGAAAACCCGTGAGGTACACATCCCTGCACCTGGTTTATAGACAAAGGAACTCAAGACTCAGAAAAGTCCTGCAACTTGTCTACGACCAGGGCGCAGGAAGCAGAGCTGGGCTGTGAACTCTGATCTGCCTGTTCTTTCTCTGACACTAATCCAGGTGCCACAGTGAAAGGTGTTTCACGCAAACCAAAATATGCGTGGAGAGAATGGAATTTTGCTGTTTACAGAAACAACGGCATTTCACAAGAACGGTGAGTTGTGTTTAAGGCACCAGAAACCTAATGCGGAAATGACTTGAATCAACACCATCGATCTCATGCAAACAGACACAGCCAGATATTCAGAGCAGCCTTCAAGGGCTTTGCTTTGTAGTTCTTACTCTTACCACATACCACTTTTATATTATTTTTCACATACCTCCCAAAATAGAAGGGATTTTTTTTTTTAAAGACACATGAACATTCTTTCCTGTTTTCATTCTCCAAAAACTGAAAGAGATGAGCTCCTGCAGCATGACACAAATGCTCTGGGCGTGAGCTGATGTGCCTTAGAACGGTGTGTATTTTGGATTATGGGTCTTTGGTGCTTGGGCGTTCGCCAGAGCTGACAAAGCCTGCTCCAAGAAGTTTCACCCAGGACACTGAACTGTGAGCTGGCTTTCCAAGAATACGTAATACTGCACTTACTGTGCAATTCTTTAAATATGTATATGTCAAACACACTGGACAGAGCAGTACTGCCAAATTAAAGGGACATTTTAGAATTCTTCTGATTACAAATTATTTCATGGTTGCAGCCATACTTGCCCTATCAGTTTCAAATACAGAATGCCCAATATACTGTATTAGAGAGAGCCTCAAGAATTTGTACCACATCGAGGGTATCTATCTACCTACCTTCAAGGAACACTTGTTCTCTAGAATTGCTTTCATTTCTCAAGTTTGTAATAAAGGGCTAATATTTAGACTAATGACAAACAGGACTGTGAGTGTTGTAATACTGTAAGTATGTCGTTACAAGACTAACTTCTGAATAAGCAAACAGATCAAGCCTTGGTGTTCCCAATTATTATTCGTAGGTGTCTAATTCGTTTGACTACTTTTCAATATAGGAGGCCGCAAATAACATATGGGGCACTGAAATCATTTTCCTTCCCAACAATCCTAGACGACTATACCCTACTATTTTAGAAGTGGCCACCAGAAAAACCAAGAGGCATTACTATACTTTGGTACCAAAGAAAGAAATTTATGTGTCAAATCTGAAAAGTGAAGTTAGTAGTGGAGCAATAGAAGTTTGGATACCAAGTAGAAGCGGAGTTCTAAATTTAATGGATGAGTGACAAGATAGAAAAAGCTCAGAAAAACCGAGTCTGCAAAATACCTTACGTTAGGCATACCTTAACACTTGATAAAAAGCCAAGTTTCTTTACTGCAAGTTGAGCTTTCAACAAACTGCAGGTACATTTGGGTCAATATTTAATTCGTCCAAAGACAGTACTCACCACATCAAAGGCAGTAAACACGTGACAGTAGTGGTGATTGGACTTCAAATCTTTTGTGATATAAGCAAATGTTGAGAGGTCTTCCGGGTCCTGCGCAGCACAGGAGATATTACGAATTTCATGCTCAGCAATTATGTTCTGGAATAAATGAAATAAATGACTATTGTTTTCCTTTGCAAACCAGCATATTTTAGAACCAAGGCAAATGACTTGGAATCAGTTGGCTTTCCCCTTTCTAGAATGTTCTAGACCAGCAACATTCAAAGTGATCCAACACACTATCTGTGGGCAAATGTATACCAGGTCTGGAAGGAATGTTTTCATTTAATTAAAAACAACCGAATGTGGTCATATCCTGCAGCAGTGGTTCTCACCAGGTGCTGTGAGCAGAAGCACTCTGGGTGGCAGACACGCTTTAAAAAAATAGAAGTTACTAAGCATTTTATGGTTTTCATTCCCCATATACACCTACCAGTAGGCAGGGCTGCCTTCTGCTAATAATGTCTGGAAAGGATCACCTGCCACATTCTGCATGCTGGGAGAAACTCTGTCCCAAAGAGCTCTTTATTTTTATTTTATTTTATTTATTTTTTAAATAATTTTTATTTTGTTATATTAGTTACCATACAGTACATTCCCAGTTTTTGATGCAATGTTCCGTGATTCATTAGTTGTGTATAACACCCAGTGCACCATGCAATATGTGCCCTCCTTAATACCCATCACCAGCCTAGCCCAATCCCCCACCCCTCTCCCCTCTGAAGCCCTCAGTTTGTTTCCCAGAGTCCACAGTCTCTCATGGTTCATTCCCCCTTCTGTTTACCCCCCTTCATTCTTCCCTTCCTCCTTCTACCTACTTTAAACCCTTCCCCATCTTGCTGCTTACTGTCCTGTGCTCTGCCCCTATTGCCCTGAAGCAGGCAGATAGAGAAGGACGTGGGCAGGTTGAAGCATCAAGGTGCTCTCTCTTTAAAACATTTTTTTAAAGGATAGTTGACACTTCATGTGACATTAGTTTCAGGTGTGCAATACAGTGATTCAACTTCTCTATATGTTACGCTAGGCTCACCACAAGCGTAGCTGCCATCTGTCACCATGGAATGCTATTGTGGTATCACTGACTGCATTCCCTGTGCTGTGCCTTTTACTCCCATGACCCACTCATTCCATAACTGGAAGCCTGTATCTTCCACTCCCCTGCATCCATTTTGCCCATCCTCTTACCTCCTTCTGACAACCCTCAGCTTGTTCTCTGTATTTATAAGTCTGATTCTGCTTTTTGTTTATTTATTAATTTTTTAAGTTCCACATGAGTGAAATCCTACGGTATTTGTCTTTTTTGATCTTACTTCACTTAGCATAATACCCTCTAGGTCCCTCTGCGTTGCTGCAAATGACAAGATCTCAGCCTTTTTATGGCTGTGTAACATTCCATTGTAGATGAATGCCCCCCCACGCCCCTTCCTTATCCATTCACCTACTGATAGAGGCTTAGGCTGCTTCCATACCTTGGCTACTGTAAATAATGCTACTGTAAACACAGGGGTGCATAGAGCCCTTTGAATTAGTGCTTTTCTTTGGCTAAATAGTAGTGGAATTAGTGGATCAAATGGTAGTTCTGTTTTTAATTTTCTGAGGAACCTCCATACTGTTTCCCACAGTGGCTGCACCGGTTTGCATCCCCACCGACAGTGCGAGGTGCTCTCTCTTGAAGAGTCCGTAGAGGCGGGGGTGGAGAGGTGGTATGAGCCGAACAACCGCACTGCATCATTCAGGTCCTGGATGTCCGGCCGGATGCCGGGCCCCGTGGACGACACCACCTCACGAACTACGCCGACCGTGTAAAACTATGAGTGGGTGCTGCGGCTGTCATTCTCATCTTACAGGTGGGGAAAACGGTACTCTAAGGGCCTTATGCAGGGCAGGTGGCAGAGGTAGGACTAAAATGTTAGGCTGTCTGATGATGGATCTCAGGCTCTTTCATACACTGCAGGGCCTCTCATCTCCACCGCCCTCTCCGTGGTTTAACAATTTCATTTTCTTCCCTCTAGCATTTCTTCATGCCATCTCCTTGCCAGCCCTCTCATCCCAACGTGCCTCTAAGAGTAACTGGTGGGAGGTAAGTGAAGAAAGGTTTAAGTACCAATATTCTGAAGCACAAAATAACCAAGGAGCATCGTGTTGGCTGCAAACCCTGCTAGAAATTTCTTTGGATACACAGATGTTTAAAAAAAAAAAAATCACATAATTGTGCAATCCTTTTTTATCTTATAGTACCCCCCTTTATGGATTTTTTTGTAGTTGTCAGAGATCTAAAACCTTCAATACGTTAGTTATGCTAATTGCTTTTTAATTGCACAGTCTTAAATAACCTGTTGGCCATAAAATGTTCCACGTATACCCATCAATGCCTAAAAACGCTTACAAAATGTCCTTCCCTGCCAGCACCCCCAGCAAGCACTTCATGTCCCTCGCTCTACTGAGCTGTGTGGTTGGGAAGCAATTACAGAATTAACACATAAAAGAAAATTAAATTAAGACGTTCTTCACTGTGGCCTGTATGTTGATGCTACGTGCAGCGCTGTCAAAAATAACTCAATTTGAAATTGGAATCCCATAAACAAATAACATTCTATTGCAAGATACAGTTTCAAAATAGAAGGTCATGATCTTCTTCTGGCATTCAGATAGCATTTCTTCAAGTAGAAAACTAAATAAGGAACTAGTGGGTCTTAAAATGAATTTAAGAATCTACAGTCTTGCAGGGATGATGTCAGCAAGTGCTGAGAGCCTCTGCCGTCATCTTAATTGGGGGCTGCCATTACCTCAGGGAGTGTGGATCTGGTGTCACCTACCCAAGATCCACTGTCACCAGAAATAGAGCATTGGCTCCAGTTTTGTTTTGTTTTGTTTTTTAACTCAACTGGCATTTTGTGTTCCTGAGATCTTTTACTAGCATACGATAGATTGGAAGATCAACTTCTTGGGAAAGTATTACCGTGAAAAAATGCCCGGTGATTTTTATTACGCTGAAGTCCCTGAATCTTGCCAATTCACAAGATGTCACTTCTCAACGATCTTCAATGGCGTGTGATAGCATCATGGCCCTGGGCAAAACTATAAAGTTGGTAAAGTGTATCTTTGGAAATCTCTATTATGGACTCATGTCTATGTCCTCCCCAAATTCATATCTTGTAATCTTAGGAATCCTGAAATCCTAAGCCCTGATGTGATAGTATTTGGAGGCAGTGCTTTTGGGAGGTGATTTGCTCCTGAGGGTGAGGCCCTCCTGATGGAATTAGTGCCCTTACAAGAGAAGGGAGACCTAGCTAGCTCTCTCTGCCATGTGAGGACACAACAGGAAGATGCCATCTATGAGCTAGGGAAAGGGCTCTCAGCAGACACTGAATCTGCTGGTGACTTGATCTTGGACTTCCCAGCCTCCAGAACTGTGAGAAATATTGCTTGTTATTTAAGCCACCCAGTCTGGTAATGTGTAATAGCAGCCCAAATGGACTAAGACATTCTTCCTGTCTTTCTTGCCTTTCCCCCAATTTTCTGTAACCTACTTCTCTATTCCCCAGGAGCCCAGGGCTGTCCTTTAGCTGCCCACCAAGGACTGCCCTCCTCTGTGTTGCTCCGTGTTTCCAAATCAGCCTCCTCTCCCACTACTGAAAAATTATTCCTCTGTTGCCGTGGTCTAGAGGGAGGGCGGGCTAACAAACGTACTCTACCTTCAGTTAATAACTGATGTTTCATCACCCTAACTGGCCCTTTGAAAATGTGCTGGTAAGTGAATTCACATGGACAGCCTAGGTTGGGAGGTATTCTTGAACAGAGCTTCCTGAGCTATCTGTGGGGCTGGAATGTGGTGAAGCCCGGAGACCTCATTGTTGAAACGCTGCCATCACTCTGCACTGTCTACACAAGAGTGAGGCCAGCTCTCCGTGCGGAAGGTGCGTCCGAGACCAAGGACACTACAGCCAGAGACTGGATGGTTGGTTTCCTCCTCGGGGAAGATGTCAAGGAGGGACCGTTCTTTCCACCTCTGGCCACGCAGCAGGTGGTGGCTTCTCCATCACTGAACAGTGGAGTCAACAGAAGGTTCAGGTGATGCATCTCCATTTAAAATGGACTCCTCTTCTGTTGCTCGGCCTCCGTATCTAAGCATGTTCTAAAAGGCTCAAAAAGGCTTTTAGAAGCCTCAAAACAAAGAGTGAGGAGGGGCTCATGCTGCCCCTTCTTTGGGATGGAAAGTCTGTCCCTCTGCAACAGGGACAGACTGTTTTTCTTGTCTGTTGCCTTCATCATGTTGAAAAACAGCTAAAAGGGTGCCTGGCTGGTGGGTGCAGCACGGAAGGGTTTGGTCCAGCCAGTGAACAGACAGGTTCTCAGAAGGGTGTGTGATACGTGGCGGTGGGGCCTAGGAGCCAGCCTCTCCCCATTGCCCTCGCCCCTGGCTCTGCCAGGCAGGACCCTTCTGAGTCTCCTCCTCAGGCCAGACCTTCTCTAGGAGAACACAGTGCCCCTTGGGAGAAAGTGTCCGAAACAGAGGCAGCACCTCAGCCCAGGGCTGCCTAGGGGTGACCCGCAGAAAGGCTGACGCAAATGAGAAGAGCACCCATGCTTAGTGGGCTCTTCATCTGACTCTGAGCTTTTCAGAAGGGGAAGTATGTGCTACAGGAAAAAAAAAATAGAAGCACTCGTTTAAACAAATGTTCTGAATTATTTTGTGCTTAAAAAACAGCATAAGCCCTGTTTGAAGCTGGCATTCAAAAAGCAAACAAACAAAACCAAATCCCAGCACTGCACTGTTCCTAATTTAGCTGGATGAGAAGGCTGAGGAGGGGGTCAGGGCGGGAAGGCAAAACGCAACCCGCTCTCAGCCAAGTGCTGGATGTGGGGACTGCGTGAGCTCTTGCAAGACCCCGTCGGTCTGGAGACGGGTCCGTAGCCAAGCTGTCAGAGAGCTCTGCGCCCAATGCCTCGCTGGAGTTCTCTCCGGGCTGTGGGTCTGCGGAGAGTTGATGGGCTTTACCTGCAGCAGCTGAGGACTAGGTCTATTCCAAGTTCCATTTTCAATTCAAGACTATTTTCTGCTCTTCCTTCTTATATCAGGATTAGTGGTTGGATTTGTTTCCTAAGTTTCTAGGCAATATGTTTACAAGTTTCTGTCTAGGCACCTAGCCCTTCCCCACAGAGCGGCCGAAGTCACGCACTTAGAGTAAAAGGAAAGAAGTGCTTTGCCGGAGGGCTCATCTTTCCCGGTCTAACGAGGGTCACAGAAATGTAGAACAGCACACTGCAAACTAACGGGTAGACGGTGGCCGTGGAGGGACAGCAGACGTGTTAGGTTAGGGGGTGGGGAGGTCAGGGGAAGGTTCAGCCGGTCCCCCTGACCAGCTGCCTGTAGGGCTGCAGGGCCGTCTCTCAGCAGAGGCCTGAGCCGGGCCGCAGAGCCGGGCGGCCTATGAAGGTGCGCGGACGCGGCTGGGCTCTAGCTGTCTGAGCACAGCTCCCTTCCCAACACGGCCCGAGAAGGGCCTCCAACAATACATCCTCGAGCCCTTTCGGAACCAGTCCCTCGGCTCCGGCTGGTGCCGGTGCTTCTCAGGCTTTTGCTGTCAAATCCCACCAGGGCGGCCTGACACTCTTTCTTCCTTCTGCTGTTCTAATCCAATCTCCCTGCCTTGCTTCCCACACACCAACGGCCAGACTGTGGCCCTGAGTCACCCACTCTCTCCCTACCCACTGTTCGATCAGGCTAGATTGGCCGCACAGCAGGACACTGGGATGGGGACACTGTACGGTTGTCAGTGTGGAAGTCAATGTCCCCAGATTCCTGAAAAAGCCGCCAGGCACATGTTGTCAGAGGGAGGCTGGTTTGCCTGCCACCCACATATGCACTTTGCCTTTGCTCTAGATTCTGCAAATACGCGGAGGACCACACTGCAAGAACCCGAAAGATCTGCTGTCCTCCTTTAGTGTTTTCATTCACACGGGCTTATCTTTTGTGTCTTTCTCAGTGCTCACACTTCCACAGAACAGTCGTGGGTGAACAGGCATTTCTGGATAACTCGTCTACTTACTGGCGACTGAAGCGGAAGCGTCTCAAGGTATGGGAGGGTCAGGGTCTAGAGCCCCTGGTGTGTCCGCAAGCCAAATGCAGCAGGACTGGCAGAGCTCCCCCCCACTGCTCGTGGAGAGTGGATTCGAGCGGATGTTAATAATACAGACGCATCCAGTCACACCACGAGCTTCACGGAATGACAGCCTTAAGACTGGGAACTTTCAGGGCGAATACCACTTGTTGAGAAACTGTCAGAACCCAAGACGGCTGGGGTTGTTCGTCTAAGGGAGTGTCAGACTCTTACACTAGAAATATCTTGCTGTTCATGGTTTTCAGATGCAAATGGAGAGAGAGTTGCTTCAGTTCAGGGAAAACACCCAAATGCCAAGGCCTTTCTTGAACCTTAGAAACTGTGACAGCAATGGTGTTGTCAAGGAGCGATCCATAAAGTTCTGAAACTTTAAAAACCAACTGACAATAATTTAAGGATAAAGAAAGTTTGTGCACCAGTAACCAAAAGTGGCTTCCAACTAATAAAAAAGCAAATCAATTGGGATTCTTCTGAGGAGAATCTCCACAGCTGTAATCCCACAACAGTAACTGTCGACCCCATATTGCCGGCTTGAAACTATCATTTCTCAGAAGGCGTCTGACTCCGTGCTTTGGAGATCATCAGCCTGCATGATCGCGCTGGGTTACAACAAGCTTTCTGCTCGGGTTTCAGAACCATTTCTAAAACTGGGAGGTGGTTCTCCTAAGGAGATCCGGGGAGCCTGGGCTTGCGTGTTGCTGATACAGCAATCTTCTTTGTTCTACTAGACAAATCAGGAAACCTCTGAATTGGTTGATTCAGATGCTCAGGGTTATTATAGTCACCCAGGAGTCACTGCCCGTGGAACTCCCCTCTGGTGTCTAAAGCCAGCTGCCCTGGCCCTAAGTTACTATTGTTTAGTTCACCTGTTTCGTGACTTTGATTCCCTTTCTCCAAAATGGAGTGAGTACATGTAGGGAAACCGGGTAGGGGGTCCAGAAAATAAATGCTATTCACCAATGGGGATTGCCTCATTTCCCCTCTTTCTACAGTTTATCAGTGGGGCGGATATAGGAATAAAACACGTGGACATCTGGGGGTTCTGTGAGGAGGAACCGGTCAGGTTTGGCTGTTTATGGAGGGGGACAGCGGTCACACCCAAGCGTTCTAGTCTAGCCCTGGCGCCCTGTCATCTTTGCCAAGAAAGGAACTCTAGAACACTTAAATAAAATGCAACCCAATTGTTCACACACTTGACCTCAGAGCTCCCGAACTGTCTCCACTGTGAGCACAAATCGCAGCAGAGGCACAGCACGGCTTGAGCTTCTTGTCTGATTGTGCCTCTTAAGAAAACCATACAGTTTAAATCCTCTCTTCCATCTCAACAGCTGAGAATAGACACAATTATACAATGTAAAAGTCTGAGAATGTGTTCCTTGCGTCAGGCGTTCACTTCACGTATCCAAAGAAAGGGCATATGTATCTCTAGAGAAATGCGAAGACAAATGTCCTAGTCCTCTGGCTAGTAGCATTCTCCTCTGGCGGAGGGACGAGGACACTGCTGCATTTTCGTTCTATACATGCCTTTTTTTTCTGTTATGATGTTGTCTAGATCCAAAGGGAAATGCCAGGTTCTAAGTGGCCACAGTCTATTAGAGAAGGAGCCACAGAAAAAGCAAAATATGTACAGGAACCCTAGATGAAATCCCCCAGATGAAATGTGCCTTTCTGTGTATACGTATGAGTGAGCGAGAGAGAGTGGGCACGTGCGTGTGTGGGCGTGTGTGTGTGTGCATCTACAGTTGTGTTCAGGGAGCAGAAAGGTGGGGGGCAGGACGTGAATAATATGGGAAATGCTGGGCATGATGGGAGCAAAGGATTTTAGATCATATGCTCAGGAGTGTATCTGGCGTCTAAACCAAAGAGAGGTGCGCTACTCACCTTATTTGTTGCATCAATAAATTTGACTCCTTTATAAGAGACCGAAAGAATAATAGTGGGGACCTTCTTCATTTGCTCTGTAGACTTCTGAAATTAAAATTAGAAAGCTGTTAGAGCAGTTTGTGTTGCATGGCAACTGAAGCACATAATTTCTCCTCTTGAAAGATAAAAATGAGCCCAACTTAAAAACAACACACACACACACACACCAAACACACTAATTTAAATGTATGTCTCTCTTCTCTTGGGCTCAGCTAGGGTTGGGGCTTCTAAAGTGTCTGTCTTGCACTTGAGAATCTAAAAAGAGCTTGTTCTGCCGCTTGCCGTGGGTGAAGGAATAGTCCTTTTCCCTGACACCAAAGGGAGAAATGAACAGCTCTGTCTCCTACCGTGATTTCAAGCAACGATTCTTTGACTGGAGTTAAACCATGTCAGAGTTAACTCCAAGGGTGAGTTCAGCATGAACCAAACATATGCCACCGCTCCCCCTTTTCCCCAGTCACTCTTTCTTCCAGGCACGACGTAGGTCTGAATCATGTAGTTAAAATAGGGATTGAAACACATCATTGGGAATTTTTCTTGAATCTGACCAAATCCATAAGAGCGGGTGTATTTACAGCACCATTGCTAGTGACGACGCAGGACAGAATACCACCCTACAACGATGAAGCCCCCCAGAACAGTCTGTATTTTGAGCCACAGGAAAACCAGACAGTCCAGATAATCTACTTCCTCGTTTAGAGCCGCCAAATTTCCTTAGGCTACGTTCTGATGAGAGATGTGCACACCGGCTTCAGTGCAGAGTGTCTGCAGCTTCTCGAGTTTCATGCATCTGTGAAAAGTTTCTCCACAATTTAGGATGTGCCTTTTCTGTTTAGTTTGATCATTCATCACGGGTCACCGATAGTCTGTGTACTTCATTTCCCACTATGGTTCCTCCTAATAATCACATTAAACATTGAGAAGAACCTACCTGACAGTTAGCCTGATGGATTTTCCAGAGAAGACAGGTGGGAAGAA
Organism: Ursus arctos; assembly: GCF_023065955.2. Taxonomy (NCBI): domain Eukaryota; kingdom Metazoa; phylum Chordata; class Mammalia; order Carnivora; family Ursidae; genus Ursus; species Ursus arctos. The sequence continues at coordinate 15,763,140 of NW_026622886.1, read as the reverse complement.
AAGAGAGAAAATACATAAAAAGGTGAGGAAACCATTTCAATAATTCGCAAACAGCACAAAGTCCTGAGAAAGTACACGGAGAACAGGCTTTACAGGTAAACGTGGACACAGTGAAACGCTCTTGTAGGAACAGCTGCGGGCTTTTCAGACCCCGTCTCGCCCTTCCTGTCCCCTCATCACTGTTCCCCGCGCCGCACAGCCTCATGACTGACACACCAGAACCTTTCACTGCAGGTGTTCCACAACCACCTGTCTTATGGATAGTAAGCGAATTGGGAGAAAATATTACCCAATTTTCCATTTTTAAATTCTGAAATGTGACCAGACTTAAGGCTTTAAGTTGGATAGTGTGAATGAAACTCACTGAACTTAAAAATAATAATTATGTTACATCTTTCACTTTAGGCATGGAAAAGGTGTTTCACATTTTCCTGATTGTTCTGACCCATTTTTGGGATAGCTACTACACTTGTTTCACAGGCAGAGAAGATGGATCAGTAAGAGTGTTACTATTTAGTATTTATTAAATGTTTCATACAGTATAGAAAAAGGGGGGCTCTCCTGAAGTGTTTTTTAACTAGTTTTAAAATTATCCAAACTTGCTAGTTTTCTTTTGTGATTGCCAAGGGATTTTTTAAGAAAGATTTTATTTATTTTTGGGAGAGAGAGAAAGCAAGCATGGGGGGAGGGGCAGAGGGAGAAGCAGACTCCCTACTGAGCAGGGAGCCAGATGTGGGACTCAATCCCAGGACCCTAGGATCATGACCCGAGCTGAAGACAGACGCTTAACCGACTGAGCCACCCAGGCACTCTGCCAAAGAAATTTAAATACTTTTATCTTTTTAATGCTTTATTCAACCAACTCTTAAAACTGCAAGATTCAACCAACTCTTAAAACTGCAAGATAGGGGCACCTGGGTGGCTCAGTCAGTCAAGCAGCTGAGCGTCTGCCTTCAGCTCTGGTAAGGATCCTGGAGTCCTGGGATCCCTGCTTTGGGCTCCCTGCTCAGTGGGGAGTCTGCTTCTCCCTCTGCCCCTCCCCCTGCTCCTTCTCTCACTCACTCTCAAATAAATAAATCTTTTTTTAAAAAGTACGCAAGATAAATCAAAGGTAAAGCCAGAAGAAATAACACTCAGTGCATGGATTTTAAGGCAAAATCGTGGGCTGAGATCTGTATGGAGTGCGGGCCATAGCTGGCATGGGCAGTGGCTTGGTGCCCTGAATGTATGTGTGAAGGATTCTTTGCGAAGAGTAACAATGGATTTCAACAAATTACCTCATTCGTTTCTTGCCATGAATATATTCTATCAGACAGATCTAGCCATACCATGAAACAATATATAGCTAACATAAGATTAAAATATCAACATTCCATTTAGTACTAAGAAAAACCCAAAAAAGGAAAAAGCAAAACCATTTGTTATCCCTTCAGCAATTGAGTGGTTATATTAGGCAGTGCACTGTGTTGGGAAAACTCTGCATCTGCTTCAGGCCATGTCAAACAGACCTCAAATTGTGTGCAAACTACAGTCTGCGGAAAGCAGCGTTCCCAAGTGCTGTGTTGAGAAGACTCTGAGCTTGGTGCTTGGGCTCAGTGGGAAAAAGGGGTGGGAACGATGAGCTACACGCCACACAGAGAAGCTACAACACAAAGGTTGATAAATGCACCAGTGATGTGGACAGAGGGCCTCCAGAGTACCGAGCAAGAGAGAGCCTCACTTTGCAGGAGAGAGTGGGGCAAGTCTTCATTACTCATTCAACAAGCACTGTTTGCCTGCTAGGGCTGACTGAACTGGCTCTTAAAGGATGAACAGGAATTTTCCAGGTGCTAAAAGAAGACAAACGAGGCTGTTTTAGCAGAAGAATCAACATACACACAAAATGAGAAACAATATGGTGAGTCTGGGTAGTTGGTGGAAGATGAGGTTGGTACAGTAGGTTTGGAAGACTGTGACTTACTCTGCCAGGCTAGAATCCACTGGAAGTTTTTTAAGTAGAGTGTGGGTGATTGGATGCACTGGAACAGCTGAGGCTGGAGGCAGGCAGGAAGGGGAGATGGAAATTCAAACGGGAGACCCTAAGCCCCCGAGCTGAAGCAGCACCATCATGCAAGAGGGAGCCACAGCTCCGATGAGTAAGACTCAGGCGGGTCTGCTAACCCATGTGCCGCAGAAGATGAGTGAGCGAGAGGGGGTCACAGATGAAGAGGCCTTTCGCGGAGATAAGCGGATACTACAGGGGAAGAGGCTTTTGCATGAAACCCTCTCGCGCATGCTCAGTTCGATACTCAGGTGGAGACGTCCAGCAGGAAATGAGAAGTAGGAATCTGATCGGGAAACCCATCTGCATCGAGGGGGTGCCTGAGGAGCTGGGAGCAGACGAGGTGGCTCAAGGCGTGAACACGAGGAGGGCGAAGCAGCCCCTGTCCGCGTCACTACAGCTGAAACTGAGCTGGGAGGCGGCCGAGCACCGCGGCGCAAAAGTCAAAAGTCGAGGCACGTTCCGTAGAAGGTGGGGGCCGCGTCGAGGCCACAAGGACCGGGAAAAAGTCTGAAAAATCGAAGCCCAGCACAGTGGCTGGCACACGTAGCGGCTACTGTTTTTATTGGGTCTCCTGGGTGAAATCCCTCGCTTTAGCAACTAGAAAAATGTGTTGCTCATTTTAAGAGCAGCTTGAGGAGAATGGTGGCAGCAGAGGAAGGAACCCAGGGATTTGTGCACCGAATGTCAGGGGAGGGAGTGGAGAGCTGGAACGACAGCCGGGCCAGGACACAGGCGCTGAGGCCAAAATGAAGGCTTCAGTGGTGATTTCTGATCAGATACGAAGATTCTACAGTGTTCGCTCATTCAAGTTGAACAACGAAGAAAACATAAAAGCCGATCGTTTCTTTTTCTTTCGTGGGTGCCCAGGATCCCTGCTTTCCTAACGAGGTGGTCCTGCGAGGCCCCTGCTGCAGGTGGCGCTGGGGGGCCACCCCTCCCGGTCGGGAGTCCCACTGAGCACCTTGACAAGAGGACTCGGGGCCCTGGCTGGCCTTCAATGTAATGCCCCTCCTTGAAGGCATTTATGATTCTGTAAGAGCTAAAAATCCAACCTCTTTCAGGGGATTTTCTCTTGGTGTGCTTTGACAGAGCTTTCAAAGCGGCCTTTTCATTCGTTATTTTAACGAAAGATGAAAACACAGAGAAAGAAAGCAAATACACGAAGTCTTGGGGAGAATAATCAGGGAGGCAAAAAATCCAATAAGCGCCTACTCCATTTTATGAGGGTTCTACAGATATCGAAAAGTGAGCAGGGCCTCAGTCCAATCACAGGCAGCCCATGTCTCACTGTCTCCATTTGCTCTTATGTTGTTGCAGTTACGGGTTTCTTCTTGGTTCACGGAGCCACTTAGGCTGGACATCACTGTGCAAGTTAAAAGGGCTTGCCCTCGGGCAACGGTGGTCTCTGTGATCTACCTGCAAGCTTTGCTGGGATTCTGGATAGTTAATGCTCCCGTATATGTACAGATGTTAAAACATTCAAGCCTTATTTTTTTGTATAAACGGAATTCTCTTCTTCAGTAAAATGCTGGGGGCAAACCTTATGTTATGGTTCTCTTTTGTTTCTAGTTTTTTTTTTTTCTATGCCACACTCTTTGTGGAATTTCTGAGGCTTCCTCAGTCCTCAAACTCCCTCCCCTTCAGTGCCAGCTCTACAGCAGAGACTGATTTGTAAGGAGGATCTCCAGATACCTCAGCAGCTGAATACTCCCAGGTAATGCCCCAAACTAACTTAACCTTTATAGCATCTTGCTCTCCTGCTAAAAAAAGCATTATAGTGACAGTTGATTGTATTTTGTTCACAAGTTCTCAAAATAAGATTATCATCCTTTTATTACTCCAAGAGAAACAATATTTAGTTATACAGGGATGCTACATTTCTGAAACCTAAACTAAAATGCAACTTTTGAATCTTAAATACAAGACCAGCTTTATATTTAGCACGTGGGTTTGTATTATCTATAAGCATTATACAGAAAAGGGATTGTATATCCCTTGTATCTGGAGGTGCACACCTGAGACATTGTTCTTAACAGGTAAAGTAATTGAACACTTTTAGAGACAGCCAGCGAGAGAGGGAACACAAGCAGGGGGAGTGGGAGAGGAAGAAGCAGGCTCATAGCAGAAGAGCCTGATGTGGGGCTCGATCCCAGAACGCCGGGATCACGCCCTGAGCCGAAGGCAGACGCCCAACTGCTGTGCCACCCAGGCGCCCCTAATTGAACACTTTTAAACATTTTTTTTTTAAAAGAGGGATATTTGGATTCACCAAAGAAGGCAATACCATCTCTTGTCTTTTCCTTTTTCAATTATAAATTATGAGCTTTTTGGAATCTTTGTATCAAGTCAGAAATGGCCATTGATGCTTTTATTTTATCCTTATAGCGTGGCCTGAAAAGAAAAAGTTTCTCATTTTCTAATGCAGAATCAACAGCAGGAGAATATCCTTTTGAGACTGCAGGGATGGTCTGGTCTCAGAGCACGATTTTCGTTAAGTGTGAGGGAGAGCAAAGAGGTTTGTGACAGGGAGCACTTCAGTTGTGAGCTGTAATGTTGCGTTTGAGGCTGGAGTGATGTTTAGCCTCCTAATGAGAATTATTTGTGCCCCGTAACCAGTACAGAGAGGGAACGGAATGAGGCAGTCCATGGGGGGAGGGGTGATCACCAGCCCTTCCTTCTTACAATACTCTGCTCATTTCCAGTGTATTTTAAACACAGACTGGGAAATAGCTCTCCGGACCATCTACTGCCATCCAACTTATATTTTTAACCCACACATGGCTACCCTGAGAATGCTTTCTAGTTAGATATTCAAGTGCTTTGAGTCATAACTATTAATTTTGCCATATAATATTTTCTTTAGTTCGTTTCAAAGCTTAATTATTGTATTCAGTTTCAGCAAGTAAATTAAAATAGGATCAATTATGTTTGGTAGCCCTAAGTGACTTTCAAACGACTTAAAAAATGCACAAAAACTGGTAATGTTGCAGAGATTATAAGAGGTAGGGCGCAGAACACAGATCAGCCATTTGAAATGCACTTTTGCCCTCTGGAGCTCAGTTTCAATGTTACTTTCTGGGAAAGCCCTGTGTGGCCGCCCAGCCTGACACGATGGCTGTCTCTTGCTCCCCAGGCCTGCCCTGGGAACCTCTGCTACTCTCCCTTGAGGTTCACTGCCCTGGTCTTGGGGTTGTTTGTTTCCCTCACTCTTCAGGGGGTTCCTGGAGGATGGCCCACACCTTTCTTGATTTGTTTCTTGTCTCCCTCATAATGACTAGTATATATGGTCTTAGGTTGAACCCTAAGACATGGCCATTTTTATGGATCAAAAAAATGGCTGAGTATCAGCAATTTCATAGGGTTCAATCTAGCAGCTGCTAAAGTGCATGATTATTAAGTGAACGAGCAAATGAGTTGATGTATGGTAACAAGCACAAAGCCAGCTTTATAAGAAAGAACCACAGTACCAGCCTCTCAACGCACGAAGAGCTCGGCAAAGTTTTCAGAGAGCCCTGGTGCCCAGAGGCAGGCATGAAGGCCCTGGAAGAACTTGGAGGACCACAAATGTGATTAGAGATATGCCAAGAGATTCCTATGGGATGGGAAAGCTTCACAGACCTCTGTGATTTGTCAGCCTTAAGGAGAGAAGGGCTAGGTGCTCATTTTTGTAATAGGAAACCGGTTCAAACTGCAGGCACGGAGAAGGAATGACTTCTTGAGAGGGCAGGAGGATTATTAGGGGCAGCTGGGAAGTTTTTCCCTCTGGACGTCTTTAAAAATTGTTTGGACTTTCATTTGTCACTAATGACTTAGGGGTAAGTCTCATTTGGCTGGGGAATGAGGCTAAATGACCTCTCAAGGGCTTTTCTGGTCATGAGAACTCGACACGAGGGCTGGATGAATACAGAGCCTCGCTCAGACCACGTGACAAGAGCAGACGGTGGGCAGGCGGCCACTCAAACGACTCCTCGGGCACCAGACACGGCTATTGCACTGGCAAGAGTAACTCACACGCCCTGGCCGAATCTAGCACAGCACACGGCGATGCCCTCCATCTCTACTCCTCTGGCCCCGGCTGGTTTCCAGGCGCCATGGCGGAATGATTCTACCAGGGCAGCCTGTCCACACAGCAGACCTAACAGGGATGCCCAGTGGACCAAGGCAATGGTTCTCAAACTTTTTTGAGCATTTGAATCCTGTGGAAGGCTTGTTAAATAACAGATCGTTGGGCTCCAACACCTAGAGTTTCTGATTCAGTAAGTGCTATGAACTGAATGGGATCTCCCAAACTTATGTTGAATCCTAATGTCCAATGTATTAGTAGGTTGGGCCTTTGGGAGGTGCATGGATTGTGAGAAGAGAGCTCTGAATGGCGTTAGTGGGCTTCTAAGAGAGGCCTCTTCTACTGTGAGAGGGTACAGTGAAGATGACTGTCAATGAGCCAAGAAGAGGGCTGTCACCTGACACTAAATCTACCAGTGCCTTGACCTTGGGATTTCCCAGCCTTCAGAACCACAAGAAATGAATTTCTCCCTGTAATCTGGTATTTTTATCACAGCAGCCTGAACAAACTAAGACAGTAGGTGAGGTAGGGCCAAAGATTCTGCATTCATAACAAATTTCCAGATGCTTAATGCTACCACAGTTTGAGAACTTCTGCTCTAAAAATACAGTTGATTTTTGATTGAAAGTCACTGTCAGAGCTGTTCTCCACGATGCATGTTAAACTCAGTTGTACTGCATCCTACATTAATTCAGAGAGCAGTTAATTTATCAAAACACACTATCCTCCACTTGACAAGTGATTTCCAAAAATCCTTAGTTAGCACTTAGCTACAGCTCTTGGTCTTCAGAGCAAATAACAAGAGTTATTTAATCTTCCATAGTTTCTCAGGGGCTGCGAAAGTATAAAACATTCTTCATAAAATAAAGAGTTCAGGTCATAAAGATAGATTCCGGAGTTACATCTAGAATAGATGTTGATCAGACAGAGCTGATAAGCCCAGGGGTCACGCTGAAGATGTATGGTTTCTCATAAAAGTCTCCCTGTCCTCCCTCAACTAGGAGCACATCCAAGATATTAAGTACATGCCCTTGAGAGATGTGACGAGCAAACATCAACACATTTTTGTGCACTGCTTCTGGGAGTGTAAACTGGAACACATTTTTTGGAAGGCAATTTGGCAATACTTACCCAGAGTTTCAAGATATGTATACTTTTGACCTAGCCATTCTACATTTAGTCGAAATAATCAGACCAGCTGCACAAGATTTGGGTATGGGGATGTTGCCCACAGGACTGGTTATAACTTGAAAAGATTCAAAATGACCTAATGACCAATAAGGGGAACTGGTTTGGTTCAGTTATGGATTGGAATATTGTTCAACCACTACGAGTAATACTGAAGATGAATATATATCGGAATAAACATATTTTAGAATATATTGTTATGTTAAAAATAGATTACAAAACAGAAAACAGTAGGCACTGAATATTTCTATTTCTTTGTAGGAAAAGGGTGCCTATGAATGCGTGAAAAATCACCCTGGAGGCTCCCGCATGAACCAGGTGTTAACAGAGAGGTGTTTACCATGTCTGTGTAACAAAATTACAGCTGCTTTTATTTCTTCTTTCCCTAGCTCTATTTTAAAACCGGATAACAATGAATGTGTACTGCTTCTTCAATAATAAAATGTAAAATTTTAAAAATGTATAATCTTTGGGTTAAAAAGCTAATTGTAAACATGTGAAAAACACACCAATTTGTTTAATCCATCACATATAAATACAACTGCAGAGTGTGTGTGTGTGTGGGGGGGGGTCACCTTGAATTTATGAAGGGACCCACCGCTAAGCTTCTTACTCCAGAAAGCACTGTGTTACAGTGAATAGGAGCACAGAAGGGCATGTGTGGATTCCTGTCTTGGCTCCACTGTGTGTCAAGGTATTTAACCTCTATGTCTTAGTTATTTCATCTGTAAAATGGGTATGTTAATACAGCATCTACTTTGTGGAGAGCTGTGAGGATTATGTAATTCGGTGCCTAGCATGTAGTGAGTACCAATAGATTCTAGCTGTTACTCTTATTCTGAGGATGGATGCTTTCACTTAGCTGCTTTCCGAAGTCTGGCATCCCACTAGCAAAAGAGAGAAGTAAAATCGAGATCAGTGAGCCTAACGGACTCCTCTCGGGGCTGCATGCTACCACAGCAGTGACACGTGGCTTCAGGAGTGAACGTTCAGCAGAGCCACACATCTGGACTGAGGACAATGGACTCAATACATTTAGAAAGAGAGCTTAAGAGTGGGAATTAAAGACAGAGCGGCCCATCACATCTTCTCGTGCCGTGGAGTAGTGAGGGTGTCACACGGGAAAAGAACCAGTAACAAGAGCAACAGAAACAAACAAAGAAAAAATGAAGAGCACTTGGGTATGAAGACGACTGGGATGAAAGGATTGGGACTGCTGAGTCCTCCTTTGGGAGGACCTCCAGCAAAACAAAATCACAAAGCAAAAGTACACGTATGCGTGAGCAAAGCTCGGCAGCAGGCAGTTAGAAATGCTGTTTCTTTGTGTGTATGGTCATCTTAACACACGCTCACACCTGTGGGCTTAGACCTGTCCTGACCTGGCTCGTGTAGTACTTAGGAGGGAGCAAAAGAAGAAATATTTGGTTTTTCCCTGAAACTTGGGAAAATGGAGATTTGTAAAAAAAACAGCTGTTTACAAGGTTTTTTTCCCCAGCCTGGTTCCTAAGTAATAGTCTCTGAAAGGATTCTTGGGAATGAAAATTCCTCATAGACGGGAGTTGAAGAAGGAACTAAACACGGCTTTAGACAAGTGGGAATTAAAGACACAGGAGGCCCACGATATCTTTCAGTGATGTGACGTAGTGAGGGTGTCTCTTCTAAGGTCAAAGAGGCTTCTTAACATTTCCATCTAATTCTAAAATCCTTTTTCAAGCTTTCCCATCCGTTCTCCAACATTAATTTGTTTCCTTACAAGCACAGAAAAAAGACAGCCTTCACACTTCAACCAAGGCACAATTATTTGGAAATCTGTATATCTGAAAATTCAACTTTAGAATTGCCTCTAGACTGAAAGTTTAAAAATGAGACAAGTGAAGGCGAACAGATTCAACGAGAAACCTGAACTCTGGTATCTGAACTGGCTAAGCCTTTTGGGAAATAAAGATTCCCAAACCGTAATTTGCCAGATCTGCTTATTCCTGACTTAAAAATAACTTTAAAATACTTCCTATCTTGCATTGATTGTAGTTGAAAACAGATATTTTTCCTTTATTTTAAGAGAAATTTCCTTGAGCATAGACACCTGTGAACAATACTAATCATCAACTATGGGATTAGAGAAAGTCAGATTTCACAGAGTATTAAATTGAATATAATGGCCCGCCTCGTACAGTAGCACAGGTTTCATAATGGTATATCTAATTAGGGAAGTGACTGACTACTGTGTATTAGTGATAATTGTCCCTGAGGCAAAATTCAGGGCTGGGGGATGGGGTATGTGTAAGTCTGGGGAGGCAAAAAGGAACAGAACCTCATCCGGCCCTTCACCAATTACTGTATGTCTTGGAATATTTCAAGTGGGAGTTACTTACACCAAAGAAAACACCGAAAGGCCTTTATTGGTTTGTAAAGTTCAGTCCTGTGGACACATTATTTAAAAGAGGCAAGCTAACTCCCAATTGATTAAGGAACAAGTTACCTTCCCAAAAGACAAAACTGCAAAATTACATTTACCATCGTATCTATGGTTTCCCATCGTTTTCTCTCCCTATCGGCGATGGCCTTTAAAAACTGGAAATAAACGTGCAGGATGCCTAAGTTTTTGAATACTCTCTTACATGTTTGTGAAGATAGAAAACCAGGGAAATGACTGGGACACTGGTATTTTAGTTGAGGGAAAACAAATGAAATAATCCAAAGCAAGTCTACCCATCAACTTGTTTTTCGAACGTCTGCAGGAAGAGGTCAATGGGATTTCGAGGTTCTACTGAACGAGACTCTCTTCTACAGGCATTATTTTACTGAACCGTCAAAACCACCTTAAAAGGTAGCTATGCTATGGCAGGCCCTGGGGATCCAATATACACCGTTCCTGCCCACTAAGGGGCACGGGGCATGAGGAACGAGGCGCTTGTCCAGTGTGACATGAGGGGTGACAGAAGGAAGGTTCTGTGTTCAATGGGGAACACGTTTGGGGGCATCGTATTCAGGATCATGGAGCGAATACTTCCCCTCGGCAGTCCTTTCAAAAATGAAGACTCTCTCTGAGCACAGAGTTAGCTGGAAAACTCAGCATAAAGTTGAGTAACGTAAAAGGCAGCACTAAAGGAGTATGCTTAGATTAAACAGACGTCTCTTACGACTCCTCACACGCCACTAATACATGTTTTTAGGTTTTAACTAGAAATGTCTGTAAATCTGTTGCAGTAAAGGAAATAAGCAACCATGTTGTCCTGCTGAAGAGAGAAATAATTCACAGAACTCAATCTTCCTAAAAGTGTGCCTCCGTGTCAAGGCATAGCTCATCTCTTAGGCTTTTATTGTAGAAAACTCTGAACGATAAGACAAAAATTGTGATTTTGCTTATAGAAATTATCAGGGTTTAATGCAATTTCCTATTGATTCTTTTTCACAAAACACAATTCAGGAGATAATTTTAAGAGGGTTTGGATCCAGGGGGAAAAGAATCTTAAGACAAAAACCTGCATACGAATGTTTATAGCGGCTCTATTCATAAACGCAAAACCTAGAGACAACCAAGGGGGCCTCCAATAGGGAAATGGATAAACTGTGGTACATCCATATGAGGGAATATTACTCAGCGACTAAAAGGAAACAGCTGTCAATCCACAAAAGACAGAAGAAGGAAGCTTAAAAGCATATTGCTAAATGAAAGAACCCGGTCTGGAAAGGGTACATACTCTATGATTCCAGCTATATGACGTGCTGGAAAAGGAAAAGCTATAGAGACAGTGAAAAGATCAGTGGTTGTCAGGGGCTGCGGGAGCAGAGGAGAGGAGATGAACAGGTGGAGCAGAGGGGATGTTTAGGGCCTGAAACCATTCTTTGTGATACTGTGAGATACAGGACATTATGCATTTGTCAAAACCCAAAACACAAAGAATGAACTCTAATGTAAACCACAGACTCTAGTTAATAACATAACAATATTGGTTCATAATTGTGACAAAGGTCCCACACCAATGCAAATGTTATTAATAAGGGGAACTGTGAGGGTGGTGGTGGTGGAGGGAGCATATATTCAAGAACTCTGTGCTTTCTGCTCAATTTTTCTGCTAACCGAAAACTGTTCTAAAGAGTCAAGTCTATTAGAAAAACCGTAAGACAGGTCGAAGAGGGAACAGGCTGGCTAACCTGAACACAGACAGAAGTGATTCCATATTGTAGCATGATGTGAATTACTATCATCTCCCACACTTAGTTTATGATGGCCTATTTGTGATTGAAATAGTATGTATCTAATTAAACACCAGGACATCAGTGTAGAATTATCTTTGTTTCAGAACTGGAGGGGACCTTAGAGATGAATAAACAGGTTTAGCCAAACTTAGAAATTAACCGATTGTGACTACCAAACACTCCAAATGTTTCTGAAGAGGGAAAACTGTGTCTGGTGTGTGCGGGGGCAAAGTACATGTGTTTAAGTAAGTACTGTGGAAAAAATGTAGTTGCTTAGGGTGCAGTAAAAACACTCCTGAAATTTTTATTTAGGTTAACAGATTGGAATGTACCCCAAATTACTACATATGTCTATACCTAAATGGTTTAATTTGGCTAATTTTACAGAGTCTTTGAGGGTTCTTAAAGCTCTTTCTTTATCCATAGAAATGATCCACATTTTCAACTATTTTAAGACTCAGGACAATAAATGTTCCACTGGCTCATCAGAGGGGTGGTACAGCCTAGGATTTGGAGTTTGGTGGTAAAAGTAAATCACCCCAGTTCAAACCCTGGTTGCCCTGCTTCCTGGCCAGGTAACCTTGGGCAAGTTACCTAACTTTCGACGACCTTGGTTCCCCCATATGAAAAGTGCGGACAATGGCAATACTTACCCTGTGATTAAACGGACGAACGCACATGATCACATGCGCAAGGCCTGCTATACGGCTCTCAGGTGTTAACAGTTATTGGTGCTAATAAACTGACTTTAGGAGGCCCTGCCTGCAGGTCATTTTGGAGACCACCTAGAATGCTCCTGCAGGTTGCCGGACGCATGAAGACCTCTCTACAGTGATACTTTGCCTACCTTGGGGGAGCTAAATGTTAATGCGTTGGACTCCTCCACTGAACTGTGAAGTCAGTGGGAGCAGGAGCTGAATCTTAGGCATCTTTGTTAATGAAGTACACTACAGAAATATCTCTCAGAATAAAGGACCATTACTGATTTACTTCTTAGTGGGAAAGAAATGTTAATTTCAACTAAAACGCAACGGTGAATTGAAAAGCTCTCCCCCCGCCCCCTCGAAAGAATAAACCAGGTCAAGTTTTTATCTATGGTACTTAGGCCTAATGATATTATTATATATCAACTTTTAAGATCATCTGTGTCCTACAGTATTTCCCCTGGGTGGACTTGATGATTCCGGCACTTTGGGCTGCAAGGCCACCGTACTGAAAACAGAGAAAACAGCAACTTGAGGTTCAAACCGAAAATTAACTGCAAGTTGAGATCCACACCATTTTCAGTTGGTGAGAGTTCTAATTCACAACACCATAGTCTTGGATAACAGCAAGCCTGTGCTTCTAGTTAGGAAAGGCCCTAGCGAACCCAGTGAGTGCAACCGTAGCTACTGTACCCAAGACTGATATTTATTTAATCAGGATGGGAAATAAGAGTTGGTGATATTCTAAGAAGCAATAAAGTTCCTATTCTCATGTAAACGACCCCAAGTAAACATGGGCAGCAAACCAGAAAAACTTGCCCCAAAGAACAGAATGGCTTCTAAACAGACGGCCTTTCCGGTTTCATTGTAAGCAACAGACAAGTATTTAACTAAATTATTCTCCACCAACATTATTAAAATGGCTTTCCTGTTGTTATCAGAATGGAATTTCAGATCCACTTAATTTCAAGAAATTGACTGAAATTCAAATCACAAATCTGGTTTTAAATGGTGCTCTGTACTCTATGCACTACTTATGCTGATTACAGCATTGAAGTAGCTGGACGCAGATAAGGGAGTTAATAGTATTAAATCAGAGATGCCAAATTAATTTCTTAGACGTGTTCATAAATAGCTCTAAAATTATTACGAGGCTTGATGACTGAAAAATGTTCCCATTTTCTTATTGTTCATTGGTGACATAATTTAGATCAGATATACATTTAGAATACAAGATTCCCGGAATTACAAAACCACGAACGAGGACCCCTAAGGGGCATCTAGTCCAATGTCCTCATTTTCTAAGTAAGAAAAATGAGGCCCGGGAGAAGCAGGAGAGCATAGTGGTTAAACGCTTGGGCTCTGGAGTCTGACAGACCTGCGTTCCAGTTCCAGATTGGCAAGTTCCTCACTATGTGACCTTGGGAAAGTTTTTTAACCTCTCCAAGCCTCAGTCTCTTCAAGTGTAGAATGGGGATAAGGATGGCACTAAACTCTAGGTGGGATTAAATGGGATAAACTTGCAAAGCATTCAGCTCAGCACAGAAGACTGATACATTCTAACTACTCAGTAAATATTAGCAGCTACTACAATGATGACTAAGACCTGACTTCCAAGGCAATGTAAGCAGCAACAAAACCAGAACACAGAGTTCCTGATCCCTATCACAGCTTTTTTCCTCTAAATACAGTACCTGGGTTAAAAGAGTCAATGGCACTGACAATATAACTCTGTATCAAATAGAAGGATAACTAATTTCAGTCTTTCTTGCTATTGAACTGATCTGAATATTAAATCAGCGATCGCATTTGGAGGTCTCAATTTCATGAAGATTCACACATACTTGGCTTCCATGAGCAATCAATATTACATATTTGGCTTCGTAATTGTTTTAATTTAATTTTTAAATATTTCCCACCCAACACTGCTCATGTAAAATAAAACAACATATGTTAGCCACAAATAAGAGTTAGGGTTCACTTGCTAACAATCTTAAATTTGAGTCTGGTTAGTTGCTATATGGAATGAGTCTACTATTCTTAACCTGTACTGTCAGGTATGGCTATAGCCTCTGTACATCTGCTATGGAGGAAGCAAGGATGAGGGACACATTAAAAAAACAATAACAAAATACAGTGGATGTACAGGAGCAAGACTCGGTTTGGCTAATAGAGACGCCTAGGAATCCAGCAGCCACGGATCACAGACATTTACAACTGCCATTTTTGTCAACATGTAGTGCCCTTACGTGATTTACTCAGAGTTGAATGTTTTCTTCTTATACTAAAAAAAACAAAACAAACAAACAAACAAAAAAAACCACACCAAAAAACAAAACAAAACAAAAAACCCCAGAATTGAGAAGCCTCATAAAGAATGTTAGCTTTATATAACAGGCTCTCAATACTTGAGCATTTGATAATTTTTTAGTTAATTGGTGGTCTTTACAGTAAATATTCTCAGACTCGCAGGTAGGTGCTTAACGCGTTTTCTTGCAAGAAACTAAAGATCATTTTTCTCTTAATCTGGAGAATGACCAGTGTACATACAATTAACTTTAAATCTTTATAAATAAGAGTAAATGCAACATGGCATAAATACAACACGTCCAACAGACATCGACTCCCACTACATGAGATAAAGCTCAAGCATAAACATGAACAAAGCCCAAACACCTTTTTACGTAACAGCAATGTGATTCAGCAGACCAGCAGATGAAGAAAATAGTCATTTGAAAAGTGGCAATTTGTAACCATACCCGGTATTTAGTATTTCAGCGACTAGAAATAAAATTCTTTGGCAAACTTACCCGCATTTTTGCACAGGCATCTTGGGTTGATTCTGTCCCTCTGAGCTCTTTTATCAGCATAGAACCTAAATACTAAAATACAGAACAATTCAATGATTTATGGAAAAGAGAGTTTAAATATGAGTTGCAATTTAAAACCAAACTGTGGAAGTCCTACTGGCTGGGTTTCCTGGCTGAAAGTTGTTGAATAACTTTTAAAAAACTAACAGTAACTAATCCTAACAAACAAATGCTTTTAGAGAGAGAATTAAGCAGTTCTGAGAGCCGTAAATTGCTCTTTATAATAAAACTGCAGCATTTTCTAAAGATGCCATCTTTCAAATCATATTTAACTGCAAAATGGGGGCATCTAAAAATGTTTCCCCCCCCCTTTTTTTTGAGGCAGCAATGTCTGCAAAAATAAATCACGCTACTCTACGTAATTACAGGGTTGTATGAGACAGCTGAGAAGCTAAGCGACATGCACCCCATTTGGGCTGAGTTGGCTGCGTAGGTAATTAACGTTAGGCGGCTCTCAGGCGGAGATGCAGTTTGGGGTCTTTTCATTCACAGCTGTGGGCCCAGGGGTTGATCCACCTGAGAATGGGATGGGCACGAGATAGGAGCCTGCGGGGAGGGGGAATGGCATTTCGGTTGTTCCAGGAGGGAGAGAGCCCAGTTCCTGGTGCAAACCGACACTGGCGGGGGTGGGGGTGGGGGCGCTGAATGGGGTAGGAGAGAGATGAGAACGTCTCTTCCCAAGAATTACCAATCACTTTGCTGTTAGGTGATCTGACCCAATACCGCCCTGGTACAAAACGCCACTCACGCTCCAAGTTCTGGCTGGGGCGGGGAGGAGCAAAGAGTTTGTAGCAAAATATCTGTTTTGCCTTTCCATCAATTGACTCCTCTTCAACTTTTTGAAGCTTCAATAGGGTTTCTTTCTTTTGTCATTTTTCCCCCTCCCTAATCTCCTTCCAAAAAAAAAAAAAAAGAAAGAAAGAAAAAGAGCTCTATGTGTCTTTTTTTTTAATGCGAATGAAAATAATTTTTTTCCTGATATGACTGAAGGAACCCTGGCACGCTCCAAAACCAAGGCTGCGAATCGGGCGCGCAGACCAGAAAATGCCCGACGCGCCGAGGGGCGTGCCCTTAGGGGCGCGGGGCAGAGGGCGTGGTTACGGGCCCGGGGAAAGGCGTGTTTCGAAAGGCGCAGGGGTTGGTTTGGCGTTAGAGCTTGGCAGGAAGGAGGCATTTCGGTTCCACAGTTTTGGGGCGATTACTGCTGAAATAAATCCGTATAGATAACAAAATGAAAAAAAGGCCGAAATTGCTATGCAACAACCAGAATGCCCACGTCTTAATCATATTAAGGAAAATGATCTCGGAGAAATCCTTGCCTTTTCAGTTATTGGGGAAGTTTGTCCTAATTGAAACATTTCTCTCTAAAAGAGGTGATTTTACTTTTCCGGCTGCAGTCATGACAACCACCTGTCCCCAAAGCTATGGTATTTTTTCAACATTTGTTCGTATTACTTGTGATTCTCAGCCAAGCCTGATTCCCTCTCCTATTAGAAAAAAGTACCCAGTAACACAATCCTAATGAAAAAAATCTGGTAGTAGACCCAGTGTTTTGAGATCACTGGTGAGTGTTGTCTATCTGTGCTATATTTATATTCATTTCCATTTTAAGATTGTGCTTTATCACATCTCATTTAAAATATACAACTGTATAAGAAGGCAAAATAGACCTTAAACACACAAGATTAAAAGGGATTATAAAACTCTATTTTTTTGGACTTTCTCTGTATAGAAAAGGTTACTTTAAGAAAAAGGAGAGAACACTTTTAGAGCTTCAGTGATGGACATTTTGGTATATTTTCAATATAAAAGTAAACAAGCCAGAAGTACACCCTCTATTCCCACTGGTACCCAAATACTGAATTTATAGTAACTTACAAAAGCTTTGTAATCACACGATTGGAAGATGAGCTTTTCTGGGTGATGTTGCCAGTATTGTACTGGAGTTGAGGCCGTGGCTTCATTTGGAGGTCGCAAGGTAATGGAAGGTTCTCCCCAGTCTCCTGTCTGAAAATCACATTTATTCTAGAGGTAATATGGGAAGTTGGCAAAGCTCATTCCCTATTGCTAGCCTGACTTCATCTTATACACGTGTGCTGGAATGGGCAAATGCGTTGGGGTGTATTATATGTCTATAAATACTTCTACTATTTATTATGGGTTTATATATGTGGTAGCATATTTCCCAAAGCTGAGTTAATTTCTGAGGTGTGAAAAAAGTTATTCCATTTTTACACCCTAAGCTAAGTGAATTTTAAATGAAACATGGAAATATTCATAAATGATGCACTAATTCATAATTTTCTGTTACAACAGAAAAAGAACATATGACCTTTGAAAGAATTTTCTGGTTTTAAGCTTGGTTATTTGAACTTTTTAGTCTGAATTGCTTTTACATTCAGAATATACAGTTCCATGAATTTCAGTTTCCAAATATGACATGTACGATGCACTTGGGATGATTTTAGATCTCTGGAGAAAAGGTAATATAAGTGTGATTCTAAACAACATTTTAGAAGAAGAATTTACGAATGGATGGCTAGTTTCCCTCATCTGAATTCACTGGTGTTGATAAAATGCCACTGTGACAGTCTTGATGTATTCAGCTACCTTTCTCAGAAAACCTAGAGCACAAACGAATCATAAACATTTAAGTGCCAAGTTTGGTCATATGTGCATATGCACGTACTTGAGGATCTTAATTCACAAATACAAGCACATGCATATTTGATGGCATATCATATAATGCATATACCCGCTAAGACAGAAGACACCCCATCGTTCCATCTATCATTGTCCATGGGTTAGCCTCGACCAGTTTTATCACTATAATGGCTTAGTATGATCATCTATAAAGCCAAAGGCTGGTGTTGGCAGGTCTTTTCTGGGTTCTAGTCTGATTTAGATATTATATATGGGGGAGTTCTCACTCTTTTCCTTGGTAAAGATTCTAATTTCTCGAAATTCAGTTCTTTGTTCTCAAATGGACATTAACAAAAACTAGACAACAGGCAGATTTCCAAAGCCACTCTCTTTTGACCTGGATTCGGCTGCTCTTGTAGAATTAAGGAATTAACCTTTCTCAGGAGTTGGAAGAATATAAATAGGTCTCATGAGCTCCCAAACCAAGTAAAACCTTGGTCAGAGGCCAAGTTCCACAGCAGTACTAGCAAATGGGTTGATACTGTAGGGTTTCTTAAGGAGGATTTTCAAGGAATCTAGGATAAGAATGCAAAATTTTGGATGTAAGTGTATATTTTGGGGAAGAAAAATGTCTACAGCTTTCATTAAATTCTTTGAAAGGATCAGAAACTCCAACAGGTTAAAAACCACAAGTCTCCAGGAATGGCTTCAACGGGACGTGTGTTTTGGGGAAGAGGACTAGCATTCTAATTTTCTCTGCGCAGTTTGGACTTACGTTAGGGGGCACATGAGGGGCGGCTGATGCTGGGAAGAGTTAGGCACAGGCTTTGCTTTCTGAAGTTTCTGCCTTTGAAAAACTAGAAGAAAATTCTCGAGCCCCTCAGGAATGCACAGGCCTTTTCACTGAGGCAGAGAACCTGAAGCTCTTCCTGAGATGGGTCACTCCCAGACTCGGGAAGAGCAGTTAGTATCTTGCGAGCTCACTGGCTTCTCACTGGAGCATGTGGCCTATCAGATTCCCCGGAGCTCCTCATGCTCTAGTCTAAGCCCTTCTGTGTGTTAGTTTTGTTCTAGTTGCTAATTTACTTGCATGTGGCTTGGTTCTCCTATCTACTGTCTGTTGAAATTGTTAAGACTTTACCTGAAATAATTACTTTAGCACTTTTGTCTATCTTATGACCCATCCCTGACTCATTCTTGAATTTTCTCTTTATAACTTTAATTTTGTAAAAAAAAAAAAAAAAAAAAAGACTGGCTGCGATTAATTTTAGGCGAAAGTTTTCCTCTGGCTGCCTATTATGATCTTTTCCTTCCCTTTCAAACATCTGGTCTGTATTATCTCTCAGTCTTTAATTCAACTGGCTGTGATTTGCTCTTAAAAAAAAAAACTAGGATGAAATTTGAAAATGTAGAAAATGCGGATTTCAATACTATTTTGAAGCTGAATGTAATAACCTTTAGGTGATAATACCTATAGTTAAAACTCTGGAAACATGCAGGTAGGAGTTCTTAATTAAAAGCTCTCCCCAAATCCAGCAAATCCTCTAGTCCGCCCCATTCACCTTCTTCCCCTCCCTCGATAAAGCAAACAACAACACAGCAAACAGGTGTTGTACATTTAAGTCACGGGTAACACTGTTAACAGAACAACAGAAGTTTGCACGCAACTCCGTGGAATGATACAAGAGGAGGAGCTGGTTGACGTTAAAAGATCTTTCGATCCAGTGTTTGCTGAGGTGACCACTGAAACCAAGCGTCAGATCTTCACGTTAGCCCTGTCTTGGTTTAGCTGAGGTATCCCTTGGCCGAGCTCAACAGGCAGTTCTCACAACAGCCTGAACAGACATGGCAGGAGCTGGGGGGTACCACAGGTGGCGGGGCAAAGGCTGGGGATAGGGCTGGGGGTGAGGATGAGTGGGGTGAAGCTGGGGTTATGGGGACATTTCAGGTGTTAGTACATTAAGCATGCAAATCATATGCAAACTCATTCTCTAATTGTTGAATTAACTCAGGCACTTTCATAATTAAACTTCAATGGGAGTTCCATACATGTAAAGCAGAACTACAGCCAAATGCTGATCCAAATATTGACATCATCCACAGAAGTCAGAGCAGCCACGTTGGGAAGAACAAGCCCCAGCACATACCACCTCAGTCTGGAAATCATCCCAACCTCTTATTTGATAACCCCGTGAAGAAACTCGTGGCACATCCATTGAACTCAGTTTAGGCAGCGCCATCATCTGCTCTTCCAGGACTCCACTGGGTCCAGAAATCACAAGCCGCCTGCTTTGAATTCAGAGTGATCTGACAGGGCCTCCCCTACGTGCTATGGGGGAGGGGAGGAAATTATTGGGAAGAGAAATACAATCCTAACTTTATTTTCCTTGTGGCCTTGAAACATCGCTCCGGTCCAAGTATTTTTACATTCTCTATATAGGGACTGAATCTATCTTTCTGGAAATAGGAACTGAGTTTCGTCATATTTAGGCCCATTTCCAGACATTCATTTTCAAAGGAGGGAAATGTGTTAAGATTGAAGTTATAAAAAAAAATAAATTTATCTGCTTCCTGGAAATTCATCAACTTATTATTATTGTGTTTAGCTTTAGACCAAAGAATATCTCTAAGACTCCACTTGTAGGTGTTGAGTCTTCTCTCTGGAGTTAATTTCATGAGAATAGACAGATTTGGTGACACAGTACTGCCAGTGGGAGGTCTGGCCTGGGCCTTGGGGGCGGGTTACAGCTTCCATGGGTCCACTGACAGTAAAAACACGAGTTCAGAGAGCAAGGGTGCCTTAGGGCTCACCGGGACTGGAGGCTGGACTGCAGCAGGAATGAGCTGCGGAGGAAGTGGGTAGGGCAGTATCCTGTAGGGACCAGTGAAAGAAACCAAAAGGCAAATTAGGGTTTCTACCTTAGCTAGAAAATAATTCCAAACTGGGAGGCCCCTCGTTAGGTCTTGTAAAATAGTACACTCATATGGAGATGGTACCTGTATTTCCTCAGGTAAATTAATAAAAATTATCCAGGTAAATTAATAAAATTAGTTTAATAATTTCCCGGTTTAAATAAATTTTGTTAAATATGAAAAAAATCAAACAGACCTAAAAAGTCTTTTGCCTCAAAGAATGGTTTATAATCAAACTTTATCCTTAACGAACAGTAGCTCTAAACACAGGTAACAGTGATGCAATTATATTTAAATAGAAAAACAAAATAAAATAGGAAAAGGTTGGGGTAAAATTCTGTTTTAAACTATTACTGACTGGCAGTACTCTTTAAAAGGCTTAAGTAATTACAGAAGAGAAATTCAATGATTCAAGGCACTCTTACTAAATGTCTTCAGGCTACTTTTTTAAGAGCTTAAAATACTTAAACCTTTCCTTTATGTTCATGTATTGAATGATTTTAATATTCCAAGAATTGGCTCATGGCGTAAAACCTCACCTACTTGGTATGTACGTATGTGTTTCCTTTAGGATATTATCAGTGAAACAAAGGAAAATGGACATCGTTAAGTATCCTTTCCCACTCAAATAAAAATTAAACTATGAATATAAAGAAAAAACGTAATTTGAGATTAGAGCTTTAAATGGAAAATTGATTCTGTTGAACAAGTATTTACCAACTGCCAATTCGGCATGTGCAGTCTGGCCGGGTGTGAAGGGCTGCAGCGGGGCCACACCTAATGTGATGTAATTAAATCAAATATCTTTTATCCCACCAGCTGAAAAGTATAAAACCACTAACTGAATTTAGTTATAACCCAGGAAAAAAATTCACAAAAGTCTACAAATAGGTTTTTACTGGATGTCAGAGTCTAAAATGCAGCCTTTAAACTTTGCTTTATTCCAAGAGGTGCTAAAACTGCATGGCTTTTGGTTTAAATGCACCAGATACGTAAGGCAGATGCCGAGTTCTCTCCTCCAAACAAGGAAACTGAAGATACCACATATGCTCTATGCTCTATGCCTATGAAGGGAACATTGTCTCTATCCTTATTTTCTTCTTGAGAAAAACATTTCCTAAAGATGTCAGTAAATAACTAAAAGCCAGGGTGATGACTTAGCTTCCTAACATGAACAGAAAGGTGCGGCATTTTCCAAGCCTTGCATTATTCTTTTTGAAATTTTTAAAAATGAGGATTTAATTGATTTTTTTTTTAAATAGCAGCTTTTAAATCTTTTCTACTAGGAACTGTTTCCACCTACCTGCTTATAAATTTAGATCTGAATATTAACAAACATTATTCTCTATTTCTTCAGAACACTTAATGAAAAACGAAAATGATTTTAAATGATGATTGTTAGGTTAGGGTTTCACTTTCAAGAATTCTGACACATATCGATCCAACATGAGCTACCCAAACGTCCATAAGATGTATGTGATAACATTTATCGTCTGCGATCTCTGGGGCTTTGAAGAATGCTCCACAGAGCTCTACGCTTATAAATATGTAGACATGGGTTTGGATGTGAATGTGAGGAAGGGCCTCCTACAAACATTCACACACACACGGAAACAGGATGCTACAGCAGGTCTTTTAAAAATCTTCCAGAATCAAGAATGCTAGTTTGGTCAAATGCAGCTGGTTATACTAAATTTGTTCCTTTTGATGATAAAGAGCAGAGATGGCCACTTCTGAACATGAAAAAGCACTCGTTAGCGTTTATGGGTTTGGGAGGGACTGCTGGGTCCCCGGAGCATCAGGCGATGTACAGACCCCATGAGCCCAAGAGCCAGAAGTCCCATGCACAGGAGGGGTGTGCCTGACGTGGCACCCCGAAAGGAGGCCCTTCACATGCTGCCCTGAGAGCTCTGCCTAGTGATTCTCAACCAAATGTCTCAACCTCTCAGTCAGCGGGCTAGCCAATGGGACAAATTTAATAGGATATGAAAATAGGATTGTATTCTAAGATACAAAACAGAAAAGACCAAACATTAAAATGTCTACTTCCCAAACAAAAATGGTTTTGTTGTTTTTTTTTTAAGTATGCAGAGGTAAGCTGTGAACATTTGAATATTACGCAGCTCAGAGTAAAATGGGTCATGATTTCACACACATTCCAAAGATCAATTCAGTATTGTCCAATGGAAAAAAGGCTGAGAACCACTTTGTAGCTGTAACAGTGCCTCTCCTGGCTATCCCTCCCACGCTTGCATAAAATGTATACAGAATATCGTGCAAATCAGACTCAAATATTTCTCACAAGTGAAGCACATGAACCTTTGAGAACTTTTGGAGACAATGGGTTGACTAGCCCATGGACATGGGGAAGTACGAGATGGGGAAGAATAACACTGATATATACACGTGCGTATATATATATCAATTTACCCTTTTCCTTCTTCCTGTAAAAGCAAGTTAACACAGACACCTGGGATGAAAGCCAAAACTCACATGGGACAGATTTTAACTGCAGACTTTAAAAATCAGGTATGTTTCTCATTTTAGGACAATGTTTGCACGTCAACGGGTCACAAGGCACAGTGAATGAAGTGTAAGAGACAAGATCTCAGGAGTCATTAGACATCACAGATTTTCTGCATTGCCAGGACACAGTACCTGTAGCTACTGACAACACTTTGCAACACATTACATAGCGCAAGTTCAGGAAAGAAAATAACCATTTGTAACCTTACATTATGAACCTGATGGATGGCTGAGAAAGGAAATCCAGCGTTCTGATTCGTCCATATCTCACAGACAGACGACTGCTGATATAAACAGAAAACTATCTCATCTTGTCAATATTTAGAACATGGCAGCTACCAAGGTAGCATCAAGGAAGGGAAGGAGGAAAATAATAAAAAGCAAAGAATCACATTTCTTAAACACACACACACACACACACACACACACACACACATACACACACACACTCAAAAAATGTTTTAGGATGCCCAGGTCTAATAATTGGCTTCCAACTCATTCTTTTGTTTAAAAGCATTTTGGGTTGGCTGGGAAGGAAAAAAAAGACCATTTAGGCATTAGTTTTATATTAAGGGAGATTACCAATAAATTCGCATCTTGGAAAAAGCAAACTGTTTTACATTTGCCAAAGACAATGGAAATACCTTCCCTCTTCACATCATTCATTTCAGAGGATAAATATTTTCATGGAGTTCAAGAAAGATGGGAAAAAGACTAGAGCAGAATAAATATTTTTGTTTTCTTATCTTCGATGACCAAAAGCAAACCATGTAATAAAATGACTTTCTGGACTTAGTCATTGCTCCATTTGATAAACCTAGAAGATCCTTCTCCCTCCAGAGTTCTCAAGGGCAGAACTGTGGTTGACAAGGGGGGAAGCATCATTTGGCCACTCGGCAGTGGAAGGGTATGGTGGGGGAGGTGGCAGGAAGGATTCTAGGGCAGGGAGCGGTTGGGGTCAGGAAGCCGGGGTCTGTTACTAAAGCAGACACTTTGGGGAGCAGCCCTGGGGAGCCCATAATGAGCTCCATCATCCCGACTCTCCACCACACCATTAACAAGCTAAGAATTAACAATTATTAAAAGGCAATAATGTTTGCTTGCTTAGAACCAAATGCCAAGCTAACCCCCCTCCCAGGAGTTACAGCAGAAACCACCAAATAAACCGAAGAGACTCCTGGCTTGATCTTTATAGAGCTCTTTTCCTGAATTCCATCATTCTAAAAGACACCATGAAATTGAATCACAGAAAATGGCAGCATGCCTAAACTTACTCAGTAAGCACCGTGAACATCCCCAGAATTCACAAGCAGGCCGTACAAAGATCATGCAGGAAGGAGATAAGAACATAACCACAATATGGTTTAGAAGCCCGGCAAAGAACAATCGCATCAGCAAATGAATTATGGAAAAGAAACTTATCCCTGGCTAAACGTTTTCCCTACCTCCACCCTCCCAGAAACGCTCACCAGAAATTTAACATCTCTCTGTCCGGTGACAGTGGCATCCCCCGCTCCCCAGACATCTTTGCTTTCCATCCCTTCTGTCATCTGGATGGCTTGCTGGGGACAGATTGTTAGGTAATTGGCATTCTGTTAAGGAAATAAGATCCCTGGGGTCTGACCGAAGGCAACTCCAACCACCTCCCACTTAAACCAGCTCTGCTACTCTCAGTTCCCTCTCTAGACTTCACTGCTTTCTCTCCACACGGGATCTTCCTCTTCCTACCTTTCAAAAATTCAATCTCTAGCAAGTTAAGTCTTGTGCCCATTCCACCTCCAGCCTCCAGCCTCACCTACACCAGCTGCCGTCTGATTTAAATACACGACCTCCATGCTTTGGTGGGGTTACATTCTTAAGTGGCAAAAACAGGCATGCCGGCGGGTACCTTTTCACCTTTTCAGTATGCTCTCCCACAGTTCTGAGCTCATTCTTTCACAACTTTCACAGACTTATTTTTTTTTTAAAGAAGATTTATTTATTTATCTGAGAGAGAGAGAGAGAGGGAGGGGGGAGAGAGGCAGAGGGAGAGGGAGAGAAAAATCTCAAGCAGGGTCCCCACTGAGCACGGAGCCTGATGTGGGGCTCAATCTCACGAGCCTGAGACCATGACCTGAGCCAAAATCAAGTCTGCCGCTTAAGCGACTGAGCCACCCAGGTGCCCCAACTTCCACAGGCTTTTAATGCTAGAAGTAACCCAGGAACCACTTGTCATTTGACAGGTGAAGACACCGACATTCAGAAAGGGTAAGTGGCTTGCTCAGGTGACACAAGGGAGTGTCACAACACGTCAGCCTGCTGGGATGGCTGGGAAGGAGTGCCAGTGCGGCACTGACCTCACAGGAAGGCAAAGGAGGCAAAGGGAGTCTCCTGTTACATGAACTGGTTGTACAGACCCTGGAACAAGTATATGTAAGCAGCACCAGTTTTCAGGAACAGTCTCAACTCCACTGGGGCTCCAAAATTGTTATTCCCCAAAGGGGCCAGCCCAGTCTCCCCTCCCTGATGGGTACCAGGCCACCCGACATTTGGGGCAGACCTCATAACTTCCTAGTCACTTTGAGTCACTAAGAATCCATTTTGTATAAAACGCCAGTGTCATCGGATTCAGATGTCACCCTCCCTCACCCTAGGCCAGGCTTGAGGCTTAAAAAAACCCAGGGTGGTTAGAAGAGGCTTGATTTGTACTTTGTCCTCCTCTCCTTCGTTCTTCCACTAGGAGTAGGGAGGAGTGGGGTGGTGTGGTCCATCGTGGATACCCACCACCCCAAGCTCTACCTCCTTCATGCCCTTTGTTGGGGAGGAGAGTACAGGAGAAGGACAAGGGCCTCTTTTCTTATCCGGCTATGGTTGAATTCTCTGACGGCTTGCACTGCTTCCCAGGGTAACGCTAACATGGCCTCCGATGTCCTCTTGTAGGGGGTGCAACCATCCTGTCCCACCCAGGTTCTACTGTGTATCTGTGTGAGATCTTTGGAGGGCTCTGCTGGGGAAGGGGTTGGGGGTCCCCACTGTGCAGTTCCTGTTGTGAGAAATATGTCGCCAGCTTGACTTCCTCCAACCTCTACTCAGCCCTCCTACAGCCCATGCTCACCCACTGGCTGGGACACAGGGGAGCGGGTATAACCCGGCCTCCTCCTGCACCCCGCCCACATCACACATACATACAGCCTGGCCATGCAGGGCAGGCTGCTCTGTGGCCACATCCCTCTCTGCTGGGACATGTCCCTCCAGTTCTCTCTTCTTCAGCTCAGGTTGGCACATCTGCCTATCAGAAGTCCGACTGTAGAATGAGATGCCAGTTTCCCCTTCTGGGAGGTTCCCCCACTCTGCATGAGCCTTCCTCTTAGAGCTCTTCCCACTAGGCTCTGAGTATATGGGGACACCTCTCTCTTCTTCCGTGTACTCTCCTCAGTGGCTGAGACAGTTCTCTGCCCTTCCCCAACACCAGTCTTCTGCCTGTCCACATAGGCAGCTGCCTGCGGCTGGGTTCACCACTTTCTGGTCAATCCTGAACAGGGTAGCTGCCTCCATTATTGGCAGATTTCTCTTGAGAATGTTCAGTACTTAGTATCTATAGGAAATTTCCCACTTAAAGTTTGTCACACGAAAATTATCTTCCGATAGTCAGAGAGAGTTACCAGAGAGTTGAGGGAAGAGAGGGTCTCATGCATCACTTAGTTTATTCTTTAAAATTCACATAAAATTTTTCTCAATAAAGAAAAACAACTCTCCTCTAGGCATATACCCTGAAGAGAGTTTGCATGTGCCTTATCTACATTTTAAAGATGTTACAATAACTATTTTCATTTATAAGCTATGTCTTACACTTAGAAAAAATAAAACCTCTATAAGGTCCAGCAATTAATTGACTCAACGCAAAGGGTAAAAAGTCAGATTTTTAAAAAAAGAGTTGAAAATAAAGGCAGTTAATTGTGTTTTAGTTGTGGAGGTTGTTGAAGAAAATGCTGATACATTTCAGATATCACAGTAATTCTGTTGGCAGTAAATAATTCATCAGGCTCAAAGAGCAGTTACTCTAGGTGGATTCGCTAAAACTGGCGTCTTCATAAGATAAAATGGCTCTTCTTCTAGACACATGGTTATTAGACTGAGTGTTGGAATGGGTTTTTTTTTTAATGCAAGAGAAATTTCCATCACAGAATTTCATTATATTTATGAAGATAATATTTCACGGTACAACTTGTATTGAAGTGCTGAGTTCTGAACAGTTCTGAGAAAGAAAATACTGGTGATAAGATTTCATCGGGAGCCCAAATTCCTGGAACAGTAGTGACTTAAATCTAAGTTTTAATTAAGTCTACATCGGTAAAGAATAATAATAGTACTTGACCTACTTATTTTGTCAGTTTGTTCTGCAGCTCATGTTAAGCTTCATGAGAGAGGGAACTTTTCACAACTAAATTTCTAGCACCTAGAACACAGAAGGCCATCAAACGTGTTGACTGAATCAAAGGAACCCTAGAATGTGTTCAAAGTTTCTTGACAAACAATAAAGCAAGACAGGAATATTAATTACTACTATTCGTTATCATTTGTAGTTGGTCGGCTTTGTTCTTGCCACTTGTGCTTTTAGTCAATGATGTCACTGTCGACACATTTCTGGTAAAGGCACCAGATATTAATCTTGCAGACTTCTTGGTAGAACAGTTCTCACCTTTCCTGATAAAGGCTGACAAAGGGCTGCTCACTTTGTTGAAGAGAGAAGGAACATCTGAAATTAGTATACCTATGTGTTAAAGGCCTGCTTGTACAGAGCCTGGAAACAATTCTATAAATGGGTGTTAAACATCCCTCTGCAAATTTCATTTGCTTATTTCTCAGGCTAACTTAGTTTATCTGAACCTGAATTACCATGAAATCCAAATAAATGGGGATTAAGGAAAGACACAGTAGTCTTATAATGGAGATATAGTCAATAATTGAAGGTTGATTTCTTTGATGAAGCAAAGGCATATCATGTTACCTTTAGTTTAGACGTCTGTGCTGACTCTGGAATGTTTTCTTAAAATATAACACAAGTCTTGTTCTTGTCACCACCATGTACCTCAGGTTACCAGGAATTCAGTTCAGAAAATACAACACATCTGCATTCCAATCTAATGACAAAACGTAAAGCGTAGTACCTATCTTCAAGGTTTTCTTCCTAAGGGTGGACTTCTTTTCTGCTCAGCTGGCAGCAATCCAGCAGCTGATGATCTAGTCTCTCTTCTTCGTCATCCGTTTTCCCCCTCTTTACTGGACCTCGAACAGTGCTGTCACATCTTCTACTAAAAGCAAACAGACTCCTTCCCTTGACCCAACCTCCTTCTTAAGCTTCTACTCAATTTCTATTCTTCTTTAAGAAGCAAAAACCCCCAAGAGGTGCCTATGCTGTCTCCATGTCCCCTTTCCTGTCCTCAGTTGAGCCCATTCTACAGAGACTGCTTTTCTCTATACCCTCCACTCTGCCAAATCTGACGCTTCATTTTCCTTGACCTGTGACACTTGATTGCTCCTTCCATTTTTTGGCCTCCTTTGCCGGTTCCTATAAGTGGTCATCTGCTGGTCCCCGGAGCATCCATCCTCGATCCCTTTCCCTTTTCTGGCTGCACTAGGTGGTCTCACCCAGTCTTGACTCTCAGATTCGTATCTCCAGTCTAGACCTCTCCTGAGCTCCACACTTGGATATCCAGCTGCCCTCTTGACACTGCTCTACTTTGAGGATTAATAGGCATCTTACCCTTAAATGCCCAAACCAAGCTCCTGTTTACCTCATCTTCCCCATAAGCATTCTTGTCTCAGCAAATAGCAACCCCCTTCTTCCAGTGGGAGTCACATCCTTTTGCACACATTTCTCATCTAATCCAGCAGCAAGTCCTGTTGAATCGACTTCTAAAGTCTTCTCACCCTCCTATCACTGCCTGGTCTAAGCCACTACCTTTTCTCACTTGGATTATTCCATTAGCTTACAAACTGGTCTCGTTGCTTTCACCCTTGCCCCCTTAGTGCTTATGCTCAATACAACAGCCAACGTGATCTGTTTGAAATGAAAGCTGCTTCATGCTTCTCTGCTCCACTGACCTCACGGGGAGATCCAGAGTCCTGACAATGAATGGCCTGTGAGCATCTCCATCCTCTGGCACCCAGCCCTGGCCTCACCTCTCTGCTCTCCTTTCCTACTATTCCTCTGGTTTACCTGGTTCTGGACAGCAGCGCACACTCCTGCTTCAAGCCTCTGCATTCGTCTCCCCTTCTGCCTGAAATGGGCTTCCTCCAACTACTGTGGGACTAGTTTCCCCATTTCCTGCAGGCTCTACTCCAATGTCACCTTCCCTGAGCACCTAGCATATTATGTCCAAATTCAGTCTACATTTTCCACACTTAAAAGGATTATTCTTTCAAGCAGAAATTGAACATTTAAAAAAAGTTTAGAGCATAGGAATCTGTCTCCCTGGCACCATGACATCATTCCAAGATAGTTACTGCCTCCTTTGAGCACAAGGCATGGGTCACAAAGTGACTGTCTACGGAATGCACATTGCTACAGACACAATCCCTTTCCCACCATTAGGACCAGTAGTAAACTGGGATTCAGAGCCTGACGGTGGGTCTTGGAATGGAACAAGCTGACAAGAGCTCAATCTACTCACCAACGCCAATTAGGCTCTGAAAACCTTCCAGGCATCTGCGAACACTGTGTAGCTAGTTTAATAAAGAAACCTGTATGAATAGAGCCCTCCGGTCAGATTCTACCAGAGATGAAATTTTCTGGCTTGGTCTAGCCCTGAAAAAAAATTGCCTTTTTCTCTGTTTCTCCCTTATATTTGTCATAATTCTTTCACACTTTGGGGTGTTTGAAAATTGACCAGAAAGAATCCGACAAGAAATAGGAAAGGTTCAGGGTGAAAGCTAAAAGTATAATGAAGTCCATTCCTTCTCTTGGATGACAGCGCTTCTAAAATAAAACAAAAACAAACTTGAAGAGCGAACAAAACAGCTTCAAAGGTAAAAAAAGAAAGGGCACCCTAACAAAGGAACGCTCGGTCAGCAGCCAGCAGACTCAGCGGCTCCTTAGCAGAGACTAAAATGAGATCTGTCAAAAGATGGGGTCAAAGAGACTTGGTTCGGGCGAGGATTAATGCACCCGACACCTCTGCACCTTTTCTTCCAGCAAGGACAGCCCCGCAGCCTCTTCTTCCACGGGCACTAACGGAAACACTGCCTGGAAACCAGAAAATCATAATCCTCGGTTTCTCCTGAGTTGTGCAGAGGCCGCGGGCCAGCCTCGGATCCCTTCCTTCTCCCTGCCGTCGATTCAGGAACCATCCTCCTCTCCCCTAACCGTGGGCTCTGCGATTCGCACACAGATTCAACTACACTCGAATGTCTCCAGTTCAGGGTTTTTGGTTTTTGTTTATATTTTATTTATTTACATACTTGCCACTGACCCTTTTTTAAAAAAAAGTTTCAGACTGACTATTTCATTTGCAGGGAATACTGGACTCAAGAAAATGCTGTTTCCTGTCATTTCTCCACCTCTCTGAAGAGCAGTCCTACCAAACCTTCATGATCATGACCTCCCCTGCGTCTATGGGGCAATTCTTGGACAGATTGCCTGCTGGAAGTGAAAAGTCAGGCCAACAGTTCTCTCTGTGTGACCCGCTGTTGCTGGCATCAGCCTTCAGCAATCTACCAAAAGTGGGAAGAACTAAATACGGCTATTGGTCCCATCCTAAGTCCACTGGCACGATACAGGTTCCGATGATGCCCAAATTTACAGGTTTCTCTCTTTCTCTCCCTCCCTCCCTCCTTTCTCCCTCCCTTCCTTGTTAACTGATTCTGGTACTGACAGCACATAAAATAAGCCCTCAGCTACCAAAGTAGGAGAGCACACACAGGCTAGGTGATTTCTGTTATTCATTTGCAGAGATCATATATAACCCGCATTCCCTCATATGCAGTTGTAGCCCTAAATGACAATACACAATTATTTATGAGCTTTCTTCAGAAAAACGAAAGCAGAGAGAAAAAAGGAACACTGTGCTATCAGGATCGTAATGTACAGCTCCCCCATTTCTCTGCACGTTGCGGGGAATTTAAGTCAACTGGGATCATGCTATTTATTGCAATATGGGCTGTTCTACTTGTTCCACCTCAGACTTTGGATGCCACCATTACTGACACATTTTTCAGAACAACTAAGAAGCAGAAATATTAATAACTCATTCAGAAAAGCAGTGATCAGCTTTTTTATCATAACGTGAATTGCTGCGAAGGAACCGGATTTTGCAGCGTAATACTGTTCTTTGCCTGTAACAGCTTTTCATACATTATGTTCCTTTCTTGCAAACTGAGGCTGTCATTTTCTTTATTTAAACCCATTGATTAGCTAGACGCTCAACACTGCTTCCTGCCTCTGGTAGCGAAAAGGTATTGGACGAGGCCATTCACCAATGTTGAGACCCCACTATTTCCCCATCTTATCCGTGGGGAAAATATGGAAGAACGAGGTCTAGTTGAATGATGAGCCTGAATGATGCCAACCCAAGAGGTCTCTGGTAGAAGACTGCAGTTTTTCCCTCAGTTCTCTGTTCAATGCTGAAATCACCACACTGGAGAAATTACTGGAAAGGCATGCTTGTTTGAAGTAAGCTTTTTAAATTAGCACATGACATAGTTGGGGTATCACTACTGATACACTGAGCGTTGACCAAGCTTTAAAAAGACATTGATAGACTAGGGTTACTGGATAAACAACTTGATAAAACTGTTTTTGCTGGGAAGGAGTAATGTAAATGTAAAATCCTGCATTAAGGTTAAACACACACACACACACACACACACACACACACATACACACACACACACCCCCCACAGCTGAGAGCGGAGGAGGGAGGCATGGCTCACGGCCATTGGTAAAGCCTGGGGCATTTTTGTGAAGAAAAGCTCAGCAGGAATGAACAAGCTGTTACTGCTGTTAAGCATGAACTACCGCAAAGCAGACGTGCCCAGAGCTGGGGAATCAGGATGCTGTGGGGTCCACATCCTACTTCTCAGAAATACTGGCAAGGAGCTGCAGATGATGAACAGAGTGAGGGGAAGACATCAAATTCTCTTTAGTCTTAAAGAACTATTCTCAGCAAAGGGAACAGATTTATTCTTCATGTTTGCTGAAGGACAGCATTAACTAACTAGGTAGTAGTTTTAGGAAGGCTTATTTCAATTCAACATAAGGCAAAAGTTGTATCAGAACTTTCCCAACGGTGATGGGACTGCTTCACAAACTTGGGGTCACCTTCCCAGTGACAAGGGTCGTCTATTAAGGCTGTCTATTAAGGGGTGTATTAGAAGCGGTGCTGCATTAAGTCACAGGACTAGATACATTTTCCGGCCCCTTCCCATCCTCAGATTCTCTGCTTTTCTTTAGCAGAAGTGCAGAAGAGGGAGGAGGTGGGGGAATGGGATAGACCGGTGATGGGTAGTAAGGAGGGCACGTATTGCATGGTGCACTGGGTGTTATACGCAAGTAATGAATCATGGAACTTTACATCAAAAACTAGGGATGTACTGTATGGTGACTAACATAATAATAATAATAAAAAGAAGAAGTGCAGAAGAATCTTCTAGTCATTAACACATTTACTGCAAATTTTTGTGATGCTGCATTCAAACCTCATTGGAGACCCCTACAGAAAAGGGGTCACGCCATTTCATAACTGTTTACAAGAAGCAATTGTTTGCTACTCCTGATTTGTAAAGAATGAGAAAATAGATGCCAAGAGCGAAGGATTTTCTTGACAAAGTTTATCCATGCTACCTTGGAGGTTCAATTCTCTACTAATTTCACATTTTCATAAAACGTTAGGTATTATTAATAGAATTTATCACAGGACTCAAAACATTGCACTAGAGACTTTTGGGGTTCTAGAACTTTTAGAATGTGTCATGTCTGCTGGGACGAAGTTTGGATAGAGACAGTGCAGGCGTTTATCAACACAGTGGTTAGAGCACAGGGTGGGAAGCTTGACTGCTTGGGTCCAAATCCTGCCTCCACTTCTTACAATCTGTGTGGCCTTGGGTAAGCAACATAAACTCTCCATGCTTTGAGCGTTGTAATAATTATACATTATAAGTTGTATTAATTAGTGCTGCCTCTGACAATAATGGTGATGAGCTCACTTACCAGATCTACTAGGCAGGGGACATGCTACTGCTTCAGATAGCTTTTCCTAGAAGATCCAAGACCATCCCAATTTGTGTCTAATCTGGGGTCCTAGAAACCTGTGGCTTTGTGGTGCCTATAACCTTGTGTAAAGGAATCTGGTCAACAAGTATTTACAGAGTGCTTATTATAGGGAATTTTAAAATGAAGGAAGAGTCAGGCCCCGCTACTACATAGCCAACATACCCTTCACTATAAGAGAAAAAAATTTTTAAATATAAAATATACTGATAGATTTTGATGCATGCTAACTCATAAAGTATTTAAAGGTATTTAAATAGGGGTATCATCCATAAATCCTTTCCAAAGAGCTCCAACGCTAACTGGGTTATAACACAGATAGGAAATTCTTGAATATTCGAACTCCTAAATTAGAACTATTGTTTCTGTATCAGTGGAGAGGTATTAGTTTGGGCTTAGGAGCTGGAGAATAGAAATGGTTTTGTAAAACACAGTTAAATATTACGAACTTTACTTTACAGTGTATTTATTCCAGGTTGTTAGTTGAAAAAGCATACTGTAGAAGTGTTCTCAAAATAATGATAATTTCTAATAAAACAACCCAAACGTATAGCTTTAGAGTCTGTAAAATACTTGGACAACTACTCCTTTACTTGTGCCTCACAAAAAATAATGAGATGGCCATTAGTTTCATTTTAGGAAGAGAAAACTAAGATTCTGAGTGGCTTAAAGGCTTGCTCAAGGTTACAGAGGTAAGAGATACCAGAGATGGGATTTTTAACCCTGATCTCATGGCTTCAAATCTGGTATTTTAAAAAAGCTCATCAAATTATAAGTATGAGCCACCAAAATCAATACTCATGTGATAAGACAATTTTCTACCAGACATTCTCAGAATGTCAGGATGGGTTTATTCAGGGGCCCACTTTTGCTATTTCTGCCTGCATAGAAGCCATTTCCATCTCTGGTCATGGCACTCTGACTGTCCATGGGGGGGCTCCCTTCCCACCCCTCAGTCTGTGTGGTGCACATGGAGGCAGCTAAAACCCCCTCCAGGCACATGACCTGTGCCTTCACACACACACACACACACACACACACACACATCCTCTTTTGTAATTAGCTCTGGACAGATAAGTGATCCAAAACAGGATGATCTGAACAAATGGGACTCAATCCTGGGACTTTTTTGGGGAGCTCTTGGAAAGATAAGCCCTCTTTCTTGTAGTTTCAAGTTGAATAGGAATCGGATTTGAAACTCTTTCATATAGAGAAAGCCTGTTTGGGAGAAGAGCTAACCCAGAGGGGAGGAGAGCTGAGACACGAAGAGCCAAGAGCAAGACATCATAGGAGCACCCGGACCCAGGTCTCCCTGGACTTGGCGGTGAAATGATTCAAATACACGCCGTTTTTAACTTAAGACATCCTGAGGTCTTTCGTTACTTGCATGTATCTAGAAGAACCCCCCCCCCCGGTATATTACTTCAGTCATCTACAAATGGAATTAACTGAGAAAGGACTGCATAATCAGCCTTGTTTCCTCTAGACATTAAAAAACCTTGTCTTCATTTTTTTTTTTTTTTACATGTTGGAAGAAGAAAAGGAAGAAGGAGAGGGAGGATAAGAGAATTCTCCTACCCTTGAAATTTATCAAGGTCAGATAATAACAGCCAAAACTCTGACCTGCGCAACCCAAGAACTGGACTGAATATAATGAGAAACATTCCAAAGATTTAACAAGTGGAAAAGAGCCTGGTGTGCCTCTTTGTAAAGAAGCTGCTCACTGTCAGCACGCCTAAGGCACCACTAAATATCACGAGGTCAATTCCACCGAAATAGGGTTTTTAGATACTGTCAGATTTCTAATTGATTCAGTTGAAAATAGGTTGTTTTATACTGATTAAAAAAAAATTCGTGGTCTGTTTTTAATGGGGAACCTTCACTTTGGGTAAGTACCAGGACACCGAGGGAAGGCGGAGACATCAAAGCTTCTCTAGCGGACTGAATGGAGCTGTTGAGGTCTGACTGGCATGCGTCAGAACAAACTTCTGGTCGTCGAATTTGCCTCACTGATGGACCTGACAGAGAATGAAAGAATCCAGACTTGGAAGATGAGTATCAGAATCTAAAAACGAAGCCCTCTGAGTGATTCTCCCACTTCTTCCCATGATTAAAAAAAAAACAACAAAAAACCAAACTGACGTATAGGATAGACAGTAACACTTTAATGTTTCCCAAAAGACACTAATCACATTGGAATTTCCCACCCCAAAGTTGTCACAGGGAGAGAGCAGTGTATATTGGGAGAAGAGGCGATTAACTGTCCATATTGATAAACAAAGTGAACACACGTCAGGTTTAAATTCCAATTGTGAAAGCAACGTTTTCCACTTCTGCGTGGTGTGATGCCCTGGGAGTCGATGGCTGGTGGTCTAGAGTTCTCGGCAGGAAACGGGGCACAGATATCATCAACATCCCCAGTCATTTCTGAAGCTGGCATGTCAGCTTGTCAACCCAACAAGCTGTCAAATCGGAAGCTCCTGATAGAAGAGCTTACTGAGTTTATTCTTAACCTTCTTTTTTTGGTTATATATTATCTGTCTGTGCTTAAGCATTAGGAGTTGCTCTTTAGACCCTCGTGGAAGAAACTTTTGAAGCCATGGACAGGCTGAGCCTTTCTGAGCAGTGGTTAGGTGATAAAAATCTATACTAAAAACTAGCCGTTAACTTAGGAGCATTAAAAAAAAATCTGATGTTAACACACTAATAAGAAAACTTATCAGTTTGGGGGAAAATTGCTTTGTAAAATGCTGTTCCTTGCGCATAGCTGTGCTATTTTCTAAAGGCTGATCCTGTGAATTCCCATAATGCCAGAGCAGTGGGTAGAATTTCCAGAAACAATAGACTTTCTCTCCCTGGGAAAGTATGAAAGAACACATTACCATCTTCCTTCTTTCCCAAAGATGGCTAAGCGTTTGCCTCCTTGCTTGAGATAGCCATGTCTCTCTAGCTAATTTTGTGGACTGTATTTCAAACAAATTCTAAACTTCATTTAAGGAAAAAATAATCCCTCTTTCTCACTAATGTTTTACCTCACTATGTTAAAATATTAATAACATGCCATTACTATAAGATATTCTTTGCTACATACTTTTTTTAAAAAAAGTTTTTATTTAAATTCCAGTTAGTTAACATATTAGTTTCAGGTGTGCAAGTGATTCGACACTTCCATCCACACCTGGTGCTCCTTGCAAGGGGAGGGGGGTAGGGGATGGGTTAAACAGGTGATGGGGACTAAGGAGTGCCACATACTTTTGTAGCCCAGATTTGTAGAGAACTATTCCATCTATCCTCTGCCTCTCCTGGCTTTGTGGTCATTTCATGAATCCCCTTCTCCATCATGAGAGACGTTCCTCGACAGCCTTCATATTTATACAATTAAAACAATAAAGAGCAAAATTCCAATTCCATTGTCCATATATGTTCGAAGCATGGATAATACTGGAACAAAAAGATGGTTTATAGAATGCTACAACCATCTGAGTGAGCACCTACCTTTCTAATATCTTTGGCATTGACTGGCCCTGTGATGAACCAGGGACCTTCGAATTAGGGACTGACAGGTGATATACCTGAATTGAGAGTCGTATCATCTATGTATTAATACAGTGACTTACAGTTTAGAATATGCTTTCACATTAATTATCTTATCGGATACACAGAAATCCCAGAGGCAGGCTTTATCCACATTTTAAAGAGAACTGAAGTTCAGAGAAACCACATGACTTGGTACAAGTTGCACGGCCAGAAAGAAACCAAGTGAGAACTCCAACGGACGAAGCCCCTAAGGAAACAGCGGCCACTGTTTGCAGAAAACACACACAAGGACTTCTCCGTGTGCGCCGCATATCTCCGTGCAAAGCTTTCACAAACACAGGGGAAGGGCAGGGCTCTACCAAGATGTGCAGAGAGGGGTCTCCACTAAAAGGCTCAACAAATAACCATTAGAGTTTTGCATTACAGGATTTTATGGTGATACATAAAAAAGCTGATTCAATAAGTTTCCACTAAACTATGCTTTTCTCCTCATTCTGCTTGCTCTGCCGACATACCTGTAATCTACTGTAGCACAGGGGAAATTCGTACTCGTTGACTTTATATCATCTAAGGAAGATACCACAGGGTATCAAGAGCCATAGCGGAACCAGGAAATAGTCAGGTAGGCAGAGTGTGAGGCCTGGCTCTGTCATACGCCAGCCACGAGGCCAACCCCTCACCCACCTGGGCTTCCTGGAGCATAGGACGCACCGTTGTGAGAATTAGATAAGATAAAGCACGTGGACTCCCAGGCACGGATTTGGTCACGGCAGGGCTTCTATCTGGCCCCGTTTCCACTTCTCTTCTTTTGACAATATCAAAAGAACGGATATTTGTAGAACTCATATAATATGCAAAATGCTTTCAAATAATGAAGTAAGTGATCACTTGTACTTACTAAGCAATACTGCTTGGATCAAGAAACATCAGACTTCCAGCTGAATCAACTTTCTACTGATTGAGGAGCAATTCCCCCAAAGCCTTTGCAGTGTCTTACATAATCCCCGGGCAAGTTCTTTTTTTTTTTTTTTTTTTTAAGATTTTTTTATTTATTTATGTGACAGAGAGACAGCCAGTGAGAGAGGGAACACAAGCAGGGAGAGTGGGAGAGGAAGAAGCAGGCTCCTAGCCGAGGAGCCTGATGTGGGACTCGATCCCGGAACGCCGGGAACACGCCCTGAGCCGAAGGCAGACGCTTAACGACTGCGCTACCCAGGCGCCCCCCCGGGCAAGTTCTGATTTGATTTCTTTCTGGCTGTGTAACCCGGACCACGCAAGTCACGTGGTTTCACAGCCTCCTTGTCTCCAAAATGTGGATAATGTCTATTTCTCAGGTTTGTGTGCATCTGATAAGGTAACCGCCCCCCAATACTGATATTTTTATTTAGATGAGAGCCTTCAAACCACAAGGACTTCTACATTATGGATTTTCTTCATTAATATCAAGCTAAAATTTAGGCAAAGATATGTATTTCTCTTACTACTTAGGAGCCCTTTTTATTTTGTGAAAATAGAAGCAGTGTTTCATTTTTCCGTAAGTATTCTTTGTAAATGAAGGCCTTCTGTAAATGGTGGTAAGTTTCACATAGGGACACCCTTTTTCCTTTCTTCCTAACTTTGGAGAATGTGGTCCCTAAACTTTATTAGCTCCGCTACTCTCCTTTATTATTCACTTTAAGAGTTATTATTTTTTAAAATACTTATTTATTCATGGAAAACAGAGAGAGAGCAGCAGAGGGAGAAGTAGGCTCCCCACTGAGCAGGGAGCCCCAAGCGGGACTCGATCTCAGGACCCTGGGATCATGACCTCAGCCGAAGGCAGACGCTTAACCGACTGAGCCACCCAGGAACCCAAGAGCACTCTGACTTCTAAATAACAGTGAAGAAAATTTCCAAAGATTGCGAGTTGGCCTTAAATACTGGAAATATTTGTCCCCCTTCTAATCTGTTTTCCATATTTTCACTTGCTTTTTCCTCCCTCAGAACTCGGACAGAGAAGCTCTCGTGCCTCGTGAAATAGGCACATGGGTGATTGTATGGGTAGTTCATTTGCCCTAAAATGAGGTAACAGATG
The DNA here is from genome assembly GCF_023065955.2 of Ursus arctos. Lineage (NCBI taxonomy): Eukaryota > Metazoa > Chordata > Mammalia > Carnivora > Ursidae > Ursus > Ursus arctos. Next base: position 15,724,132 of record NW_026622886.1, on the reverse strand, counting down.
CGAAAACACTTGGAAAATATAAAAGCTCTGAGTTGTTATTATACAAATGTGAGTGCGACATTCATGTATTAGAGGTGTGGTGATGTGGGAGCATTGCAGGGCTTCTGAGCTAATGAGTCCAATTTAGAACTGTAGGCTAGAAAAGCAATGTTTTCAGCGTGACGGAAACCCACTGTTTAGATGTGATTACATCATTACGTTCAGTGGGTTAAAAAATGTTCTTAGTCCTGAACTCAATTCTGTCTCTCACATATTCATTTAAGACAATTTGATGCCAGAATATTGCTTGTATCAGAATAAAAGCAAACAACAGCCACAATAGTTAAAGTCCTTTGTGTTCCAAGACAGGTATTTTTCATATTGGTTCAAGTCGAACACAAGCAATTAAGCATCGCCCTAGTGTTACTTCTGAAAATCATTTGCCAATGAACAAATGTAATAGCGGAGGGGACACTGAATTTATCTCAATTTCACTTTAAGCATTGGTTTTCCAAGTGAAGCAAAGCACTTGCAAACATCAACTGAGCAGACCTCAAGAAGGCAACATCCTCCGAATTACTGCCACCACCAAGAACTCGAGGTTTCTGGCCTATGACTAGAATTCCAGATCACTCTCGTGGGGCCCCTGCTACTTGAAGTAGAGGGGTTTCTGGGAACATGGATCTGGGCTGGTGATTTTCTCTTACTTGCATTTTCCTTTCCTTCAAGTAAGAAAGCCTGAGATTGGACTTGTATTGTTCGGTGGGAAAGAGACAGGCGAGGCAAGCCCTACCCACGCTGCTACGTAAGCCCCTTGGGAGAAAGTCCCTGGGAAGGAACCTCAGGGACTGAGCTCCTGGTTGGAAGGAGGTGTGACTAGCTGCTTGCTTACTCGAATTTTAATTTCTTTTTTTTTTCCTAAAGATTTTATTTATTCATTTGATAGAGATAGAGATAGCCAGCGAGAGAGGGAACACAAGCAGGGGGAGTGGGAGAGGAAGAAGCAGGCTTCCAGCGGAGGAGCCTGATGTGGGGCTCGACCCCAGAATGCCGGGATCACGCCCTGAGTCGAAGGCAGATGCTTAACCACTGAGCCACCCAGGCGCCCCTCGAATTTTAATTTCTAATTCAAGTCTTTAGGAAGACTCAATTTTATTGGCTAAGCATATAACCTCGGGGAAGAATGAGGTCTAGAGTGGATATGACAGGTTGTTAAAAAAGCAAATGGATTTAAAAAATCATTACAGCAAATGCCCAGGAAAGGAAGGATAAGAAAAAGCATCAGTTGAGTGGCTGAGTGGTAGAAAAGTACTTAAATAAAACTGTTCAACAACAAAATCACGGAGTACTTCGTATTTTGACAGGCTAAAGCTTTTAAACTATTTTTAAAAGGTACACATTCATTTCTCCATGATTTTTTGGCATTTCTAGACTAGGAAACATTCTCAAGAGAAACAAAAAACTGCAATTAACACAACCGAAAGAGTTGCGATCCCAGAATCCTTTGTTCTTATTGATCAGATTCCTGTAGTACTGTCTCCTATTTTCTCTGCAGTGAAAGTGCTGTGCCGAGCGGCAGGATCTCAGAAAGGTCTAATACGCTCCTGGCTGCTGATGGTGGCCTATGTCTACACCAGTCATTCGATCACTGCGAGCAGTACACACGAGGAAAAGAAGCACATCCACACAGACCCTCCGTGCCTCACCGCGTCCGTCCACCCACTTATCTCAGCCTCTTTCTGCTTCTGGACCTTTCTCACCTGGCCAGATACAAGTTCATTCAACTTTCTCGAGGGTGAGACCGCTCCTCGAAGGGACGCCTTCTGACTGGAGTGACAGGAAAACAGCTGGGCTATTCAATACCGGCCCTAGTTTATGAATCTCATGAAGAGGACAAGGTAAGGGAGCAATCTTGCAGGATTCCCCCTGAGTGTTCACATGCAGGCAGGGGAGGAATTAACTTCCTCTTTGAAAAAACCATACTATATGCAGAAATTTCATAGATTATATGAGGATCTCAGATAGGTGATTCTGTTTTTGAAGTTGGCAGAGTCAATAATAGCTAATGGTCTTTAACAAAGAATCTTCCTTTTCCCAGGGAAGGGAAAGGTTCAGAAAAGACCCAGTTTGTACTAATACATAAAGACGACATGGCTCCAAGTTAAAACAAACCATGTCTCTGAAATGCTGTCATTAGAGAAATTTAACCAGATATGTGATCCATAAATACTAACAAGTAGCAGGAAATATCTGAACAGCTTGGGGAAAAAGCTTTCAGACTCTTTAAAAGAACATCAGTGAAAATAGAAATAAAGATTAAAAGCTAATACTTAACAAGAGAGAAAGGGAAAATTATTCATTTCTTGTATCTCATACATTTTCATCTCCCTTCAATAAAAGATTGTCCGTAATCCTAACATTGCCATTCCCTGCACAAAGAACCAGAGAAGAATTCAATATTGAGAGAGCTGAAGGGAGCTGCAATATACCAGACCCTCTCTCTCCAGGGCATTTGCAGGCAGAAGAGCCATGGTTTCCAGAACATTCTCTTCACATTTTTCTTTCATGAGAGGCAGCACAGAATATTTACCGAAGGCTTTTCAAAACAGAATCTCACCAAACAGTTGAGAAAAATATTTAACAAGCAAAGCAAAGCAATTACAGTCAAATTTTCACCTCAAGATTCTCATCTTAGGTGTGGGAGGCAGAGAGAAGCCTCTTAACACACCAGTCTGAACCTAGGAGGCAGATGAAAAGAGTTGATTCTGCCAGTCGTTATCAACAAATCCAAACCCTGAATTCTCAGAGAGACTCTAGAGCTAGCTGGCCATCTGAATGGTGTTAAGAACAGCTCTGCTGTTTGGTTATGGCTGACTCAAGTTTCTGAGCAGCAATCTGAGGGCAGGCTAGACACGACATCTCTACAAAAACCATGGAAAGGTCCAAACAGAAAGGTTTCTTTTTTCAGTTCTTCGTGTCAGGCAGCATCATCACCTTCAACTCCTCGAGGTGACAATATGAGCCAATGCAATTCTGCACAAGTATGTTAACTTGGAAGGAAATTAACCACATCACGAGGAGCTAATACTTCCCTCCGACTTCTGCTCTGTCATCTGACTGACTTATGTCTTATAACTCAGACTTTTATTATTCATTTTCATTATGATTCGATTCTTACATGGTATGACTCCCTTTGGCCCAAAGACTTTCTAGGTGCAATGAGATCGATCTCTCCCCTAAGAACGGATAACAAGGATCTGTGTATACATTCCACTCCCTGGAAGGTCTGTTTTGGTCTGGTTCAAGTGAGTAGGGAATGAAAGCCATAGCATAAAATGGTAAAATTCCAGTTGGGTGGACAACAGCCATCTGCTCACTGTGAGCTAGTGTTCAATATCATAATGCATTACTTGATATGGGGGAAAGGCAAAAACATCACAGAGGCTTTTAATACCTTACCTGGGCCATCTGCCTCTCCAGTTTTGATCGGGGAATATCATCAAAGTAGTTTTCATTTCTTCTCCTCCTTGCATCGCCCTGCATGATAATGTGAGGAACGTCTAGGGAGCCACCAGTGGTGTAAGTGCTTTGGCTAAGTGATGGAGACAACTGAGGAGGAGTGTGATTACCACTGGGATCCTGAATGGAAATACATCATGAAATAAATACCATGTTCTTGTGGCTAACCTTTGCTTTCACAATCGTGAAATACTGACAAGACAAATTGTCGGGGTGGGGAGTCATTTTCTGATTCAACTGCCAAGGAATGGATGACGTTCCGCCATTTTATTAATGGCGTGATCTAGGCAACACTTTTCCCCCTAGGTATTTCAGGTCAAAAGTTTAAAGGATACTCAATCAGGCTCTGTTTCCTTGCACCCAGTGCTACATAGGAGTTCAGGAGAGAGACACACGTATGTTGGGCACCCCTGACACTATCGTGTGTTGACGAGGGCAGTATGTTTTCATGTGGACAGAGTATCCTCACTGTGGTAGACGCATGAACAGAGAGCCCCGATGGGACCTAATGGGTCTTGATTCTCCATCGAAGGGTGGTGTGGCAATGGGGCAGGGAAGAGGACACAGCATGGAGACACAGCATGTCACACGCGGACTGCAGAGCAATGCATATAATGACAGAGGATGCGTGTCAACAGCAAAGATGACTCAAGCTGAGGGAAACTGGTCAGAAGGAAGACAAGGGGCGGCAGAAGTTTGGGCTCTAGTGTCTGCAAGTCAGAGGAGGGTTGGATTGTGCTGGGTCTCCAGGCCACTTCTCCCCCAGATGTTCTGGGCCTCCTTTGACAGATTAAGATCCTGCACTCTTTTTGGGGAAATCTCTGTCTTTGATCTGTTTGTTGTTCTCCTTAATCTCCTCCAGGGAAACAGAGGGAGAGGCTCAGAGAGTAAGCAGGAGGAGTTACTCGTCTAAAGAGGCATTTTAGGATATTTACACTGATGGCACCTACACTTTCCTTCCTTCCGTGTAGCGAAATGAAGGTGAGACAAATAACCCCTTTCTAGCCTTATTTCCCCCCTAACTTATTTGAGGCTTCCCTTACTGGGAAGAAAAATAGGTCCTATTTCTACTTTCACTGCTCCCAAAGCCCCCAACTAGTCTCCAAATGTCCCAGTGTGTCCCAATTTGCTCAATGTGTTCCTCCTGGTTCCCTCCTCCAGCCACATCTCCTGCACTCCCTGACATCGTGGTGCACTTCTTCTCCTTTAAAACGGAATCAGACTCAACATCTGAACAGCTCCTCTCCTGCCCAGTCCTCCGCTGCGTTGGCAGCCGTAGTTGGGCTGTTTGCTGAAGCTCACTGATAAGAGGCTTTCTACGGCATTTCATTGCTGGGAGTTCCATCTCGGTGCCGGGCTCCCGCACACAGTTTGCTATCACTGCCTTTCCTGACACGTGCAGAAGAGGGAGCAGAAGCAAGTGCGGGACTAACTAAAGAGAACAGAGTTGGAACTCTCCAAGCGGTCATGGAGATCCCAGCTTTCTGGTGAATTTCTGAAAAGTTCCAATAGGCCTCACAAAACACAAGTGCCTGTTGGCCGCTCTTGTCTGCTACCATCTTGCTGGCGATCGACTCTCGTTTTCTTGTTCTCTCTGCTCTTCCCTTCCTGCCTTCCTTCTCTTTCCACTTTAGTTTTCTCTCCCTTGTATGGGTTCTCTCTAGTTTTCCTGTCCCATAAACCTAAAATGTAACTGTTCTCTAGATTCTCTATTCTTAATTTCTGAGGTGGGTAAAGCTGACAAGCTTGCCCTGCCTAAAACCCAGAAGACCCTAATGTTAACTTTAAATTGATCCTTCCTTAATTGTGGTCCTCGATTGATTTCTTTTCTGTGGGTTTGAGGAGTTTGACAGAAAACTCATTTCCTCTCACTTGGTGCAGATGGGAGTGTGGGAAGGGAGGAGAGGGAGCGGTTCTTTAAAGGTGGTGGTTTGTCAGATACACATCTAAATCTCAGAAATAGATACTTAACCAATTGAGAAAAACAAACCTCATCTTACAAAGTACAATCAAAAGTGAGATTGTTTTTTATACAAATAAGGTAAGCTACGTGGAAAACAGCCTGCGCTTCCCAAACTGATGCTTCAGTCATTTTATTTTATTGCACAAGATAATTGTTGAGGATAAGACTGGAGAACAAAACAAACGAGCCGGGCACTTACCCTGAGGGTGATGGACCGAGGGGGCTTCTGTGGTGGGTCGTCGTGCAGCCTGTCTCCGAGAGAGGCCAAAATACGTTTCCTGTGGCCAATCAAATTGATTTTTAAAACCTGAAACGACATATATTTGGGTTAAATATTTTGTTTGAGAAACAATATTTTACATGTCCTAAAAGATGAAAGAATGAAGGGATTTGTGCCATTACCTCTTCCCCCTGAGAGACGCAGTGTGAAGTCAGAGTGGGCCCTTGTCTGGAAAGATGGGAATGGCAAGGGCAGAGTCGGGGGTGGCAAAGGACGGGAGGCGGGAAAAGAGAGAAGAGACACCACTCCTTTCGCTCCAGCTGCCCTAGAGTCCAGCGCTCCACTCCACAACCACAGCGCTTTCCAAAGGGTTAGTCAAGTCTTTCCCCTACCAGCAGAAAACTCTCCAAGAGCTTTCTACTGCTCTTATTTATTTTTTAAAAAGATTTTACTTATTTATTCGAGAGAGAGAGAGAGCTCACAGAGAGGGAAGAAGAAGCAGACTTCCCACTGAGCAGGGAGCCCGAAGCGGGACTCGATCCCAGGACCCTGGGTTCATGACCTGAACTGAACGTAGACGCTTAACCAACTGAGCCACCCAGGCGCCCCTCTATTGCTCTTAAAATAAAATCTGAGTCCTACCTGGCTCCAAGGCTCAATAGAGCTGGTTGCCCTCTGCCTCCCTCAGGGTCCCTTCATTCAGGATGCTCACACTGGTCTTTTCTGCTCCTTGAACATTCCGTACTCATTCTCGCCTTGGGACCTCTATCCCCTTTGTCCATCTACCTGGAACACTCCTCTCAAGATTTTCAGATGACACCTTCTCGTCCCTCTGGAGCTCCAGTGTTGCCTCCTCACAAAAGCCTTCTCCCTCCTTTCATTAAAGAACCATGTCCTCAGCCCCTGTCCCACTCTAACCTATGATCCTCTTTTTATCATTCTCTGAGATGACTTTGTTTAGAGGTTCAGTGTGTGTGTGTGTGTTCCATGTCCCCCAGGTAAACTTCCTGCAAGCAGGGCCCTGTCTATCTTTGTCAGTATGATTTCCCAAATGCCTAAAGCAATGCCTGAAATAACAGGGGCTCAATGAATATGAGAGAATGAATGTTAATGTCGATGGAAGTCAGAGTAGGGTGAGAATCAAGAACTGGCCACCTGGGGGAAGACTCAAAGGCTCCCCATGATGGGACTCAGAGTCTGACAGTGCTACAAAGGGCACACTGTGGAAGAGGTGACAAACGGAACCATGACTTGCAGACAGCCTCAGTCCCCATCCCCTCCCGGAGCTTTACAAATGCTACCCCTTTCAATCATCCCAACATCCTCCTCTGGAAGGGGTTCTTCTTGATTTTCAGAAGAGGAGACTGAAGTTCAGAGTGGTAAAGTAGCCTATCTAAGGGCCAGTACATGGTGGCTTTGGGATTTGAGTCAGGTTTGCTGGATTCCCAAACTCGTTTTACTCCCAGGTAAACTGCAAAGTGTGGGCACATCTCCAAATATTACTGACTTTAAAATAGCATATTATAAATCCGTTCATAAGAAATGTATTTACCTCTTCTCTGCCCATGTGTAGTTTGAGGACAGAACTGGGACTATTTGGGTTACTAGTTCATGAAGTATACTACCCATAGTGTAACTGATCTAAAAACAAAAACCAAAACCCCTCTTTTCGAGTTTTAAAGGGGAGAGGTAGGCATTTCTTTGGCATTCATCCCATGCTACCTTGAATTTTTATTTGCCTCTTTGTCAGTTAGCCTATTGGTCTTTCTGCCTAAACGGATGGAGATTTTACACCAGCAGTATGCTCTATTCCTTTCATATCTGCTCCCTGACCCGTGTCTGCCGATGACGGGGATGGCAACTGTAAACCCAGGTGAGTGTCCACATGCACCGTGTCACTACGATTCTGTGAACCTTCATCCCGATCTTTGCTCCTCTTCCCCACAGTTCTGAGTCTGTCTCTGCACCTTCTCCTGCCCCGTCGCAGCTGCTTAAGGCTTACGGAACAAAATACTGACGACATTGCAGGTAGAAGTGAACCACGGCTTCACATTTGAGCAGGGTATCATTTTCTGCCTAATGGCCCCTTTTAAATGTCCCCTTCTAAGCACTCCTGATTTCTGGCTGGCCTTTTAGCTGCAGTAGGATAACTAGGGACAAAAATATACACCGACTTGGTTATAGCTGAGGGTTCGAAGCCCTTGAATCCTGGAAGGGTGGTTTGTATTACTTCCCCTGAAATCCCTTACCCTAAGGTTGTCTGGGCAGAAGCCCATCTGCCATCCAGAATTCTGCCTACTCGGCACCCCTGTGTTGTCTTTCCGCATTTATACTAGCCGGCTTGGCATTTCGTACCTGGAGGAGTTCAGCACTTTTCACAAATCTGGAATTTCACCATATACTGCTCAGATGATTTATAAATATGCTCAATAATTGTGGTCCCAGTGCCGATGACTTGCAGGCAACATTGGGTAGACGATTGGAGAGATGCCCTGATATTTTTGCATTGTTTTTTTTTTTCTTTTTCTTTCTCTCTCTTTTTTTAAAGCATCAAGATCAAAGAATTCCTCCATTTCAGAAAAACACAACATTAACCTTTTCAAATGTATTTGCAAGTCTAAAAACACTACATTTTCTCATTCCCTTTTATTCGTATTCTCAATTACTTTGCCAAAAGCCTTCTATTGAATATAAATTCCTCCCGTAAAATCCCCACTGTCTTCTTCCCAGTAGCTCATTGGACCTGATGCTCACGCTGCTACCTTGGGCCCCTGGGTCCTGCTAAGAAATCTTTTTATAATAATAAAGACATTCAAAGTTATTGTGACAAAAAACTGACACTAAGTAACAAATAACTCGGAAAGACTGAGCTGGTGTAACCCCCACTGCTGCTTCTGGCTTACTCCCCGACTCCATTTGGGGCAAGTGACCTGACCCTTCCAGTCTCAGTTTTCTCACCTATACAGTGAGGAAGTGAATGCCAGTCCCCACGTTGTTGGGAAGGCGAAGAGTGAGACTGTGAGAATAACCAGCACAGGGCCCGGCACAGAGAAGATGCACGAAACTGGCGCCATGGGCAGGACTCTAAGGATGCACGGAAATCCTGACCCACAAGACAGGGACTTGGTGATCTTCAGAAAGTTAATCGCGTCCCACAGGTCTGCTGGTGTTCTGCCGGCAGAGATTTGGCTAACCTTGGAAAAACTCCCATTGAAGAGACATGTCCCGGTACGAACGGTCTGGTTTCTAGTTATTAGTTTAATACTAGGACCCAATCTAAAAGATTGTATGCTATTCTCCCATGCACACTATTGAATCCCCAATGGGAGGTAAACTGAGGCACTCCTCTACACTGGAACTCTACTGCCGCCTTTCACAGAACGACCCAGAAGAGGGTATGATGTGGGAAACAAAGGCAAAAGAAAAATTATTAAATTTCCTTACTGCCTACAGCCCACTGACAAGTCCCTGGAACAGGCAGAGTGACCTTCCTCTAGGGACTCAGCTGCCTCGGTGTGAATACTTTGCTAAGAGCAAAAGGCAATCTTAGCCCAAACCAGGGATCCTGTAAGTCAATTGTAACATACTCCTCTGGAAACTTCCTTTATAGTTACCCCCCAAGTTACATGTCCTCCAAGCATATGACCCATCGATAGACATACGGAGAGTCTCTTGACTGAGGGTATACTAAACAATAATCAACGAACTTTCCCAACAGTAGCTAGCCCCCTCAGGATCCTGGAAGCCTTGTTTCCAAAATACCTGGGAGGCTTACACTACCCCTAACCCCCTCCCAACTTGAAAGTATATAATGGGCCACTCCTCATGACCCTACGGCAGCTCTTTCTGCCCACGGGTACTGCCCCGTGCTCTGTGCTTTAATAAAACCACCTTTTTGCACCAAAGATGGCGCACGAATTCTTTCTTGGCCTTCAGCTCCGGACTCACCTACGTTCAAAACTACATCAGGTAAACAGACAGACAGATACCTAGAATGAGCAAATTACCACAGTGATGATTCATGTCGAAAACATCTGGGTAACGCTCCTTATTTATTAGCAATGATCCCGTATTACCGAAGATATCCATGATTACCATTTACTGAACATTCGCTATGTTCTAACTGTGCTAGAAACTGTGCCAAGTGCAAAAATATGTGCAAATATCTCATTTAATCCTTCCAATAACATTATCGTTCTTAGTCTAGAGATGCAACCTGAGACAGAAATTCTGAGGTCACGTTGGTAACGGTAGCATGGCCGGGATGTGCGCCTGATTCTTCACCTGCTCCTTACCTCTCACCACGCTCTTCTTGCTATCAACCTCTCCACCATTTGGCCTTAGCTACACCACTGGCCACGTGTTATGAGGCTTCTTAAAATGGCACTTTTTAAATTTTGAATTATCATGTTCAAAACATTTATACTGGGTTTTGATCATCTGAAACCATTAAAATAATATAGCTTCAGTTCTGGACAAGGCTCACAGACGTGTTAGAGCTTCAGACCAAAAGAGCTCAGGTGGGTACCTTACAGAATTCCTCGTACAGATATAGACATGCAGATATAGACAAAGGACAGGAAGTCCTCAACAACCCAAGATTCGATCCAAGTTGGCTAATAGTAGAGTTCTAGGGAGGGTGACATTTGGCTACAAATCTCCCAAGTTGACAATAAGAGATCCGATTGGCAAGACAATAACAGAGACACTATTCCAAAGAAAAATAGTCGTTATGGAAAAATCAAGTCCAAAGGCAATTGGGTTTGCCTTGTGTGAGAACAACTTAATATCTGATCATCATAAGCAGACAGGGTAGTAGTGGATTCCTATCACCCCAGGCACCGTAACTAATGACCAGTCAGTTTGCCAACCTTTGGTTTTCAAAAAGCCAGAGCAATGATTACTGGAGTAGAGAAGATTTCTGTATGGTTTTTATTACTGCTCAGGTGGAAGTGAACTACTTGTCAAAGGAACCCAATGGGGACAATGGGGTAAAGTACTGGTAATATAGTGGGGATTTAGTTATTCTAAGGTATTGAGCCAATTCAGTTCAATTCAAAAACCAATATTGAGTTTCTGCCATGGATTATTTGGCAATACACAGAGGAAACTCAGAGAAACCGGACGTGAATAACTACACGGTCAAACCATTAACTAAGAAAAAATTATTATACGCATGAGCATAAGAATGTGGTTCCAGCTGCTGAATTCTAACAGATAAGGAATAAAAGTGACTGCATGTTTTCTTAATGGTTTTTATTACAACTATCATGAGAAATGTGGGCCAAAGGCAAGGAGTGTTGTTGAACCAACATGGGCCCGCCTCATGTTAGCATCCATCCATCAGAGTCAGCAGCTGCCTCGAGGAATTTTCTCCAGTATCATCAGTTACACAGGACATCTTCAGAAACCCCGTCGTAAATCCCGGCCATAGAATAACTGTGTGGAGTGACAGCGCTGTAATGTTATGTCTTTTACGTTTCTGGGTGTAGCTGTAGGACTTCTGCTAGACGATAGCGTGACTTTACCTGACACTGAAGAGGCTCACATCAGAATCTATGTCACAGCGCCTGTGACAGCATACTGACACCTCTCTCTTTGCTTTTTAAATCGAATACAAGTTACATGTGAATTTGACATGATGTAAATGAAACATGCTTTTTCTTTCTCCGCTTTTAAAAATTAAACAATGTTTTGATTATGATAAAAATACTGCTTTCCCACTGTAGAGACAGAAACAGAAAACGAATAAAGGAACAAGTTCTCCACAGGCTATGAACATATAAATATACTTCTTTCGTTTTGTCCCCATCATTATATTTTATAGTAGCCATAGCATAAGTACCATTTTCACCTTCCTTTTTTCACTCAATATTAAAGTAAAAAACTCCCACATATCCAACTCTCAGTAGGCATTTTAAGTAACTCCGTATTACCATGTTACTGCTTTAGAGAAGCGTGGCATACTTGAGTAACCATTCCCCTTACTGTTGGAAATTTAGATCGTGCTTCTTTTCCAGATAGCAAACCTTCCACGTACTAAAAAAAATAAATAAATGAATGAATAATCCTATCACTCTACCATTTCCATTTTCATGGCCATGTTTACATGGACACAATATAAAAAACACTGAAGAAAACTGCGACAATGCGCATGAGTCATGAACAAGAGTCATGTAGCGAGAGTCTGTCTCCATGTTCCGCACGAAATCTCAATCCATTTATTGCTGGCTGGACCAAGTCCTCCAGGGAAAATCACAAATCCACATAATGTTCCTCGGTGTCACATTTTGCATTTGTTATATTTCGGAGTTCAGCTTGAGCTGACAGATGTGAGCTAACACATGTAGCTGAACACTCCGGGGGTTACACATGCAGCAACGCGGGGCACATGAGCGACGCGCCTTAGCACGGCCACGGGGCTGCCTCCTTTTTATTTCTAGTTTTTTATTTAGAGGGGGATTTTTTTAATTGAAATGGTATTTAGGGTGAAACAGCTTTATCCTGCATTTGGAACCCTCCTTCCCTTTTTTTTTTTTTTTTTTGATGTAAAGTTCGATGATTCATTAGTTGCATATAACACCCAGTGCACCATGCAATAGTGTCCTCCTTACTACCCATCACCAGCCTATGCCATTCCCCCACCCCCTTCCCCTCTGAAGCCCTCAGTTTGAGGGCCTCCTTCACTTTTAATGGGGTAGATAACTCCCCTTTTTCTCTTCTAGATGTTTGCCAACTAAGCAAGACTAGAGCGCGAATCTGGCTTCAGGGTGGCCTCTTCTAACAAAACCGCAGTGTTCCGAAGGAATTCTGGTGTTCTTAAATGCCCAGAATGGAAGTTGGGGCGGAAGTTTACCTGCTTTGTTCTCATCTACAGAACTAAAATTGCAATTAAATGTGAAAGGTTCCCCCCCACCTCCCCGGTAAAGATTTCTAAACACCTTCCACCTGAAAGCATTGAGGCAAAAGTGCCTGTGTGTCATCCAATTTCAACTCCCACAATGCCAGAGATCCTCGTTTGAACTTGCATTTGATTTTTGACTGTGACATTTTCTCTCCTATTTCTTGGGCTATATCAATCCATGCCTGGTTTAATATGGTGGCTAGAAGGAGCTCCGAAGCAGAACATCATGACATTCTGATCTTTATTTATTTATTTATTTATTTATTTATTTATTTTTTTAAAGATTTTATTTATTTATTTGACAGAGATAGAGACAGCCAGCAAGAGAGGGAACACAAGCAGGGGGAGTGGGAGAGGAAGAAGCAGGCTCATAGCAGAGGAGCCTGATGTGGGGCTCGATCCCATAACGCTGGGATCACGCCCTGAGCCGAACGCAGGCGCTTAACCGCTATGCCACCCAGGCGCCCCCGACATTCTGATCTTTAACATCTTTTTTTTTTTTTAAGATTTTGTTTATTTATTTGACAGAGAGAGACAGTGAGAGAGGGAACACAAGCAAGGAGAGTGGGAGAGGAAGAAGCAGGCTTCCTGCCAAGCAGGGACCCTGGGATCATGACCTGAGCCGAAGGCAGACGCTTAATGGCTGAGCCACCCAGGCTGCCCCTGATCTTTAACATCTTTGAGTTGATATTAAAGTTGAATGATATTAAAGGGACAATAATATTCTTATTCAACAAACATTTATTGATGTCTTTGTTACATAACTACCACGTCACACAATTTGTGAGCCACAAAGAAGAAAAAATATTCAGTCCTCCAGGGCTGTCAATCCAGTAGATGGAAAAAATATTTTAAAAATGGGTGTGTCTGTCTTCCTATTATCTATATGTGTGTGTATTCATGTATCCACCTGTCCTTCCACCTCTCCCTCCATCCATCTACCTACATATCTATCAGCCATCCATCTATCTAAATACATGCCAAGACTAAAAGGGATTTCTGTGAATTGAGTAAGAATGACTAGGAAGCTCCAGAAATCATAAACCACTGACCTAAGGCATGATTTCTCTTTTAAGTATAACAGAAACTTTAAACATTTTTACTCTATCCTTGAATAAACGTATCAGCAACATTTTTACTATTATCTTTGTTATTTAAATGTATTATTATAATCTCTCGGTAGATTTTAGATCAAGAACCATGCCTTTCACTTCCCCAGCCCTCTCTCTTGTTAATCTAAAATATCTTTAACTCCAGCCACATCTCCTCCAGGTCCCCAACTGTGCCATGCACATTTCTTTGGCTTACATATACAACACAACCGTATAGTCTATGATACAGATATGAATGCCATGCTCTCCTTTTCATTAGAGTCTTGCAAGGATGAAGTCAAGATCCACCTGAAGCTTTCCTTGCTCCCCTTGGATTACTGCAACCTCCCTCTCTGAACTGCTCCAGTATTTGCGGGCTGCTGACACTGGGTATACCCCGGCTTGTGCTGCTAGCTAGCTCTTAGCGCAGGTCTGTGTCCTACCCGTTCAAAGTCAGATATGGCGTCACTGCATCCTAGAGCCCCTCAGAGCACCTAGGACACAAGTACCTCTTAGAGGGGCGTCCCTAAAATCTCAGATCCCTTTTGCCGTGGACAATGCCATCTCTGAAAGACAAAGAGGAAAAGAAGAGAACGTCCCTGTCCTATTGCTTTTTCCTTTCTACTTTCCAGTTTTCTATTCTTTCTGAGCTTTAGTACCGAATTCCTTTACATGGTCTTGCCACGAGTGAGGGAAATCTGACTTACCTCCTATCATCTGGAACTCCTTTGCTTTACCTCTAACACTTCATTAAAAAAGAAAAAAAATCCCTCTGACTAGATTTTCCAGATTTTCTCGTCCTTCTGCTAATACTTTTCATAGCAACTGCTACTAGATAATCAGCACATAGCAGTTTGCATAATAGATGTCATCAAAATATGACTGTGCCAACCTACAGGGAGAAAAAGAGGTTCCAAGTTTTATAGCCCCAGAGAGCGCAAAGGACAGAGAGTGAAGGGTGGGGGGGAACGTATGTTTTCTGAATACAGTCTGTCTCAATGAACAGGAAATACTAATTATGAGGAAATGAGATAATCTTTGCATGGAAAAAGAGACCTTATTGGTATAATTGCCTCTGAGTATTTAAGGGTTCTGGAGGTAGAAAGCCTTCTTTTGTAATCAACGAGAATCTTAGGTTTATTTGTAAAGCTCTCTGAATTACCTCTTGATGAAGGTACTAATTTTCTGATTATATTTTCACATAAACATTGCTCCAGAAGATTAAGAAAACAAACAAACCAACCAACCAATCAGTTCCTAACTAATTTCCCTGTAAGTTACTTTTAAGTACAGCTTGCTGCAAATTAGGTTTTCATCGGAGAAATTTGGTTTGCATTGCTCAATAACCCAATCGTTGAGATTACTGAAGGAAAAATTTGTTGCAAAAGAAAATGGGAACTCTGTGCTATATCCCACATCCGAAGTTATTCTTGGAGATGTGATCACGAGCTAAAAGCATTTGAAAACTGCAAATCTCTTTGCGGCATTATTAATACATAAAAATGCTCTGCGTCTTAAGAAGTAGAGAGGCCAATTTGGCTTGTATTCCGCTAACTATGCGGGAAATGTATGGCTACTGAGGGTATTTTTCAACTGATTTTTGTTCATTTTTTGAGATCATAAAACTTATCATCCATGATATTGTATGACCCATAGTCTCAGTATTTTAAGTGATATTACGTTTAACAAAATTTATTATTAACAGATGTCCACATAACTACACATTAAACTAAATATGCAAAACACACGACTATACATATTTGTAAGGAGAAGCTTTGACAAATTGCATCTCAAGAGACGATCCTAGGTAGGTGGGGGTTATGCAGTTTTTGGACGATAAAAGGTCTTCTTTTCTGCTCTTTTGCTGCCTCCTTCGTGCTGCTGTGCAGCTACTTTAATGACATAACGCCCTCCATCAGTGGGTAGAATACTGAAGGATGCAACGAATTCAAGCCAGTCAATTCTGTTTCTTGTCAGTAGTTCTGATAAAAGAAGTTGGTGTGGGAGGAGGTAAAAATCTACCTAAAACTAGTGCAAGTGAAGGTTTAAAGAGTGCATCCATGGATTTTACTTAGCTTGGCTTGCTATTACTGCACTTTAGAATCAGGTGTTCGCCGTATTTCAGCCCATGTGTGGAGGAAAAAAGAATGTTAGGGGTTTAAAAAAGTATTTCTAGGGAAAGCAGATGTTGTGGGTCCCGAGGACAGGCTCAAGATGAGAAAGCAGGATGATGACACTGGAGGACAGATTCTTAATAATCCCTTTACTTCCATCATTACCCTCACCTCCATCTGCTTCCTCAACTCCTAGAGAATCTCAAAACAATAAAACCGGGAATCACTATATACCCACTAGAACAGCTTAAAACAAAACAAAAAAAAACAAAAAAAAAAAACCTGACAATACCACGTGATGGTGAGGATGTGGAGAAACTGGAACCCCCATCTTGCTAGAGGAGTTGTAAAGCGGCACATCTACTTTTTGGAGAATTGCCAGTATCTCACATTATGACCCTGTTTCTTACCATAGGACCCAGCAAGTCCACTTCTAGGTAGCAACCCAAGCGAAAGGAAAACACATGTACACACAGAAATTTGTAAATGAATTTTTAAACAGCATTATTCATAATAGTTAAAAACTGGAAACAATCCAAATGTCCCATCAACTGGCAAACAGATAAGTAAAATCTATATATTCATGCAATGGAATACTACTCAATATTAAAAGGGAAAAGACAAAAGATAATGCCATAGCATGCTAGGTGGAAGAGGCCATACATGTGGTATGACTCCATTTATATAATGTTTCTAGAGAAAGCAGATCAGTGGTTGCCTAGGATAGGAATGGGAGTAGGGATGACTGCAACGGCCATGAAGGAACCTTCTAGGGTAATGAAGATATTCTAAAACTGGATTGCGCTGATCGTTGAACAACTGTACAAATTTACTAAAAGTCACTGAACTGTACACTTAAAATGGGTGACTTTTATGATCTGTAATTATATTGCAACAAAGCTGTTTAAAAAAATGAAAAACACGGGGCACCTGGGTGGCTTAGTCGCTAAGGGTCTGCCTTTGGCTCAGGTCATGACCCCAGGGTCCTGGGATCAAGCCCTGCATTGGGCTCCCTGCTCAGTGGGGAGCCTGCTGCTCCCTCTCCCTCTGCTGCTCCCCCTTGCTCATGCTCTCACTCTCTCTCTTTCTCTCAAATACATTAAAAAAATTTTCAAAATCTTTTAAAAAATAAATGAAAAATGTTGGGAGAAAGCACTCCGTATCCAGTAAGCATAGTATAGATCAGGCCGTTCCTGAAGGCTGTAATTCAGATTGCGCCAGACGGAAACCACTGTTCTCCTGGAAGGTACCAGTAACCAGCTAAAGGGTGGGCAACCCGTAAACTGCAGGGTGTCCAGTATATTTCAAAGGAAATGTGACCAAGAGGGCGGCTTTGCTCTGGGTGCTCGCGCTGTTTACCTCTAGACTACCGGGCAAGCAGGATACTCTTTGTTACAGGTGTATAGTGCACTAGTACTTATGACTTACCAAATGTATCTTTTAAGTGTCTTAATTCTCCTAGTCATGACATTTTGGGGTAAGAATGCTTATGCTTTCTAAATGGTTCCCACAACAGTTTGCGCATGTCTGAAGAGAAGGTAGTGATCACGAGCAGCCCCATAGATTCTGTAGGGCTAACAGGTGGTGATAATGAGATTCCCTCAAGCACTCGGGAACAGGCTGCATTCTAAGGACTAAATTAATCACACCCACAGCGTGAATGGAGACAGAACGACTTTCTGGCCCGGGAAGAGCCAATGGAATAGACTGGCAACCTGACTGTCGTTTAATCTTTGATACCGACACCCAGCTAAACAAAGAAGGTGTATGTCAGAGTAGGGTGGGCACGGAAGCAGGCATGGAGGGCAGACCCAAACAGTTAAACAATGGATAAAAGACACCCAGAAAGCCCGGCCTCGGCAGCACTGTTGGGAGAGGGGGCTTGCATCCGGAGAAGGAAGCTCCTTGATTACAGGAGAGGTGTCCTCTGCCCCTGGGCTGAGGCTGTTCCATCAGGCCTCGTGTCTGAGCCCTCTGAGATAGCCCCAGAGCTCCCTTCCCTCCGACACCATGGGCACCGGGAAGCACAGTCACGTCACCAGGAAAGGAAGTGCTGAAGGTGGCTGGTGGGGAGACTCTGACCATAGTGAGAGAATTCTTCCCACCGTAGGTTAATAGATCAGACACCTTGTTGATAACCCTGTTCTCTCGTCAATTAAATCACCACCACCGAGACACAAGGATCTGCTCAAGAGGGCACAGCTATTAGGAACGGAGCTTGGTGTCAGGATGACACGGGGGTGAGCCTTTGTCCAGCACTTAATATCTATGACTTTGGGTCAACTATTGAATCTGCGTACCTTCGCCTAACTAGTCAAAATAATGTTAAAAATAGTAGTAACCTCTTAACATAGGGCTTAAATGAGATACGTGGAAATCATTTAGCACAGTGCCTGGCATAAAATGAATCTCAATAAAGGACAACTTTGGTGTTTGATTAAGTCCAGCTTCTCAACCAGAAGGACTGAGCCTTCTCCCGGGGTGTGGTCCGCTCATCCGTGCAATGCCACAGCCAGAAGCACTCAGCAACGGGGCAGGTGTCTCTTCTCTGGGAACAACCCCTGTGCCATCAGCACTCTTCTTTCCAAACTTCAGTGGTCTCGTTAAAAACAAGGTTTTGTCACACGGTATTAATTTCCCCTTTTTGACAGGGTTATTAGTGTGAGGTTGACAGACCAGGAGAATGCCACAGATCTCGTATCTTTGGTTTCCATAAAGCACTTGATGAAGTCGTTCGTTATCTATAAGATGGTGGGCTCCATGAGAGGAAAATTAACTGGATTCACAGCTGGCTGTACAACTACATGCAAGAGACGTGATGAATGACTCTGTCACCGTCTGTAGGGGGACCACTGATTGAATGCCACAGGGCTCTGCCCCTGGATTCTGCGCTACTCAGTATTTTTATTAATGGCATCCAAGTAGACATAAGAGGAACGTTTATCCGATTGCTCAATGCCATAAAGCGGTGAAGGATATTTAATACGGTAATAGACCAATGCAAAATTCAAAATTCCCTCAATAGGCTGAACGGCCCCGCTAACGCCAAAAAGTTGCAATTCGACAAGGACAAATGTAATGTTCTTCACTAAGGTCCCCCAAAAAATCAACGGTGCGCGTTCAAGATGGCGGAAGAGATTGCTTTTCCACAGTGCAAAGAAGTATCTGAGTTCTCAGTCGAACACAAGAGGAGGTTTGGTAGAAAACAAGACTGAGGGTCAGCGACCACACAGAGAATGCAGACCAGCCTGTTGACCTTCTCATTTCAGTCTTACAAGGTTGGTAACATCTTCATTTTAGAAATGAATAAACTGAGGTTAAGGAATTTTAGGAACTTGCCAAAGTAGGTGACAAAGCTGGGATCTCAGCCCAGTTCTGACTTCCAAAATTCATGCTCCTTATATTCACTTTCAGAGTTGCCACAAGGCCTAAGTGAGGCCATTTTAATAGAAGCACCTAGCACCGTGCTTGGCCCACGTCTGCTCAAGAGTTGTTGATCTTTTCCCAGATACTCGGTTTTAATTGTAAGGTTGAGGGCTTCTCGAAATGACTGGTATTTTATTTATCATAGTAGGAGCCCTGCAGTTTATCCAAGTCTTTTCAAGTTTATTCATTATATAACTACCACAGGAATGATTCTGTCGATTTTCCTTCTATTCCTTTCACTCTCACTATTGTTTCCAAAACCTTAATGTCAGAAGAGGAAGCCCTGGCCAGGAATAGGTAATGGGAAATTTGAGGGCAATCTGAAACCTCTGTCAGACAGTAATGATTCCCAGATAATGAAAACATTTTTTTTTAATTAAGGTAATTTTCAAGGGCTGCGTTAGTGGTTCAGTGTTGCATATTTACATGATTAAAACCTCAATTACCTTTACACAATGAGGTGTTGTGTTAAGTAACCTTAGTATAATGACATGCATATAGAATATACAAAATGTTCACTTAATTTAATTTTTTAAATTAGTGTACCTTATGGTTGAATGACACTTTCCCCCCATTGTTGTTGGAATCCTTATTGGAATTCTTAAATATATATATGCTTATATATTCATATATATGTATGTCTATATATAATATAGATATGTAAATCTATATTCTTAAATTTATATATAAAATACACACGCTTTGTTTTATATTCATTATATAATACTTGGAATTCCAAATATTATATAATATACAATACATACTCTCCCTAAATATATTATATGTGTGTGTGTGTATATATATATATATAATATAAAAATATTTAGGAAGAATTCTAAATATTGAATATAATATATATTAGGCATAATATACATATAAAATCTATGTATGTCTAATACGTATACATAAACATATTTTTTTCCTCCCTTGCCTAAGTGCAGTTTGCTGACTGTTCTTCAGTTTTTCCTGGATATTTGGAATACCACATGGTGTTTGAGTCATGCTCTGTGAAGACCATTTGTCACTGGGCCACAGTGCTGCCACGGAAGGTGGCTGAGGAGAAATGCGCACTGGCCCCAGCAACATCCCAGAAGGTCTTGCTTTTTTTAATAAATACTTAGGAGCCACTGTTTGTCATTGTCTCTTCGCACTGAAAGCAAGGGCTGACAACCCCAGCTATCTAAAAGTTCCAGTTAATGGAGGGTTTACTGTAAAAAATAATCCTTTGCGGGGTGGTGAACACCTTTCAGTTTTCTCACTGCCTGGGACGGCCACGATTGACAAAGCTGGAGAGTAGAGCGTCATTAGAACGATGGCGTCATTAGCTGCTGATGGGGCTGGTCCTGTCCTCCCCTACTGTGCGGAGAGGGATGGTCACCGTGAGTGCCCAGGACGACTGAGCGGTGGGTAAGCTGAGAACCTCTGCTGTAAACTGTCTTATAAAGACATGTAAAGAAGTGATATTTCTGGGGGCGGAGGATTCTTCGGGGATTAGAGCACTTAATCTGCAATAAAGTGGGAGCTTCCTTCAGGGTTTTAAGGCATAGGAGCTGCATCTTCTTTTTGAATGTCTGTCACCTCCTCTCTATCCGGTGGAGCCCGACTCATCTT
Source organism: Ursus arctos (assembly GCF_023065955.2). Lineage (NCBI taxonomy): Eukaryota > Metazoa > Chordata > Mammalia > Carnivora > Ursidae > Ursus > Ursus arctos. Next base: position 15,703,305 of record NW_026622886.1, on the reverse strand, counting down.
TCAATATTTCAAGGCCAAGTTCAAATATTCCTTTTGTGAAAGATGAAACTTCTACCAACACCCTTGTCATCCGTCCCTGTCACCTATCGTACTAAGCTATAGCTAGGTGTTTACATGTCTCCTTGAGGCCAAAATCTTTCTTCTTGAAGGCAGAAATAAGCCTTATTCTCTTTGTATTCCTAGCATGTAGTATATTAGAAGGTGGCTCAAAACCAAACCAAACCAAACCAAACCAGACCCAGACAGAGAAATCTCAAAACAAATAATAGTCACAGACTTTTGAATGACAGTATCAAATGAGTTATGCTCCAAGAAAAAAACACCTACTTAGTATACTGTATAAAAAATGAAGCATTGGGGCACCTGGGTGGCACAGCGGTTAAGCGTCTGCCTTCGGCTCAGGGCGTGATCCCGGCATTATGGGATCGAGCCCCACATCAGGCTCTTCCGCTATGAGCCTGCTTCTTCCTCTCCCACTCCCCCTGCTTGTGTTCCCTCTCTCGCTGGCTGTCTCTATCTCTATCGAATAAATAAATAAATAAAATCTTTAAAAAAAAAAAATGAAGCATAGTATATTTATTTTGTGTAAGGCTTGTAAGCTTGTCGATCAAATTTATGAGCTCAAGACAGAAAAGCAAAAAAAGAACAGTGCTTTCTAAAAAATAGATGTTGATCTATCAAATGGAAAAGTAATATCCCCACTTGCCAATATAATTCATTACAATTTACAAGCCTCCGGTGAAAAATCAAGTAATAAATAGTGATTTAGTATTTGGTAGAAAATAGAGTTTAATATACAATTGTCACTGAACTCATTACCGACCTATAATGTCATTCATACAGTGAGGAATTACTCATTTTTTCCTTCAAGATAATTGTAACATTAAGCTGGACACAAAAACCGTATATGATGAAAAATTGGAATTCTTACACTGCCCTAGAATGATGAGATTATAGAGCATGTCATTAATTAATTAATATGTTATTCACATAGTAGACACCTGATATCCATAAAATGCATAATTAATGATGAAAATGCCACAATGTTATTATCATACCTATTGATTACATCATCCCCCCCCACCCATGCTTAAATTAAATCTTCCTATTGAAAGCCTTGGTTCAAGTCTTTACAGGATTCAAGTAAGTTGGGATTTTTGATGAAGAATTTAAATGCCAAAGTTCACTTCCAATGGATCAAAAATGACTGCCACAGAAGTACTCTAATCCCAACTTTTAGAGGAATTTACCAACATTCTTTCAGACAAAACGCCTCAACCGTTGAAATCTCTGATTTTAATTCTTTGAGATGAAAGTGGCTTCCTTTCCCCAGTATTTCTTGTTTTTATTTAGGTTTAATCTCTTCTCTTAGTGAGATTCAAAAAGAATGATATTTATATCTCATGAACATGGACAGAACATGTTGAAGCCTCCCTGAGGGAAAACTCCGAGCAGAGGTAAAAATCATTGCAGGATCCTAAGCTCCTTAAATGCGGTGTCTCTCAGGAAAATGTCACGTATGAGAAATGCTAATGAAGGAAGCTGGGAGAAAAAGAGATGCTACCTTTCCAAACACAACATTTAAAAAAACAAGTATTATTAACATGGTGGTTTTATGAAGCACTTGAATCTTACATAAGTAAGGCTTATTTTTTGTTTCCTAAAAAAAGACTGCATTTGGGCAAACCAAAAACTGAATAATTTAAATTGCGAATTTGAGAGGGAAAAAAATTTGCATCTAGCTAGGAATTTAATAAAATGCAACTTTTCAAACACTTTTTTTTTTTCTATTTTGTAATCATTTACATGGCTATTTGCAAAAGCTCTAGTCATGTAGAAGCTGAAAAAGACAGGCTTAATTTTAAAATAGTAACACTGCACTCATTTATGAGGATTTTTGTAGGGAGAAAAGGTTTTATAAACTATTCATCTCAATATAAAAGGGCTTAAATTCAAGAGTGTTTGAAGTTAGAATTTGAATTTATTCCTTGGAATGGCCTCATGGCTAATATCTCGTCTATATGCAAGGTCAAACAGATGTATATCTCTGCTTAATTTGGATTGACTGCCAAGCAGTTTATTAGGAAGCTGGGGAATCTGAATTATCATGAAGACAATAGAACGAATGGGCTTTGTCTGATTCATTCAGTTTACTTGATGATTAAATCTTCATGCCTGCAGAAAATTTACTGGACTTCCAAATGAGACAGACAGACACCCCACGACTTACTTACTATTTAGAACCCTTTCTTCATTAAATGAAAAAAAAAATCAATTTCCAAAAGGTCAACATTAAGCATTCTTTGTTGCTTAGGTCTCTGCTGAATTACATCTCAGGAAGTCAAAAAGCTTCCTGTTGCCATACTTCCTGATCTACTGACATATTCCCCACAAATGGAGACTTTTGGGAAGATGGATAATTGGGTATTAAACATCAGAAACTATAAGTGCCTGGTCTTCCTTTGCCAAACACTCCTTTTCCAAGTGTTCAGTTTGATCTTTGATTAAAATTTAAGCAGGGGCGCCTGGGGGCTCAGTCGGTTAAGTGTCCAACTCTTGATTTCAGCTCAAGTCTTGATCTCAGGGTCGTGAGTTTGAGCCCCGCATTGGACTCCACGCTGGGCATGGAGCCTACTTAAAAAAAAAAAAAATTAGGCAGAAGGCTTCCTTTGGAGGCTAGTAAGTTATTTCCCACAAAATGGAGTTGGGGGACACCAAAGAGGCAACATTTTAGAGGAAAAACAAAGATGCTCTCCAACTCTCTCCGCCCAGCCTGCCGGTACTTCCATTTCACAGCACCCAGCCCAACCAAGACCTAACCTTACATGGAACAAGGGAACAGAGCTAACCAAGCATGGAGTTCTACTACTTTCACTCCTTAAAGTGCAAAGCACAAAAGGAAGAAAGCTTGTGAAGGGACCACAGCGGGTTTTCTAAGAGTTGGTGCCTGTGCCCTTGACAGAACTGTTGGAGTCCTACAGTTCTAGGTCCCTGCTGGCAGCTTCTGTTCTGAGAGTCACATCATGGTGCGGGCCCCCAGCAATGAGCCTGTGGTGCGCAGTTATTCATCAGGAAATCCACATCCAGGGTGTATGGTGTCAGTGATGCTACGTTGTGTAGGGCACACACAGTGTTATGAAAGTGCAGGGTCAGCGTGGCCGCCTGAGCCTGGGGGAGATGCAGAGGGTTTGCTGGTGTAGCAGAAAGGCTTTCAGGGTTGAGTTGGAGTTTTCCAGGTAGAAAACTAAGGGAAGGGAATTCCAGGCAGAGGAAATAGCATGCAAGAGAGCAGAGATGCGCAAGGACATAAGCACATGATGTGTCCGTTTATGGTTTTAAAATCTGATTTATGTTTGGCAAGGAAGGACTGACGTGTGAGTGGCAGGGCAGGAAGTCGTGAAGGTGGGCTGCAGCCAGATTTAAGAGTATTCTAAAGGCCTCTGATCTTCTAACTTCATTAGACAATACACATAAAGTGCTTAAAACAATGCTTGGCACATAGTGCGTGCTCAGGAAATACGGGCTGCTTTTATTCTGTTGAAATCTCTGGGAAACCAATGAAGGTTTTAAAGAAGGGAAAAGGATGAGATCAGAACTGATGAGCTCTGAGATCACTATTACTTATAACAGTAATTTTGATGTCAATACTGAGAATGGATTAGAGTAAGGAGATCCTGTCCGTAGGCAAGTACACTGAAATAATCGGAGCGTGGACGAGTGCCAGGAATTAAGGCTTGTTCCCTACTCTGTTCTCAGAGTCCAGCGTCGTGGCTGTACATAGTAGGTACTCAACAAACAGTCTCTGAATGAATAAATGAAGGGCAATGAGAGGAGGGAGCAGATCTGAGAATTACCTAGGCGGCAGAGAGGGCAGGGAGGGTGAGGATCGGATGTAGGTGGTAAAGGAGAGGGAGGTTTTTTGAGGATGACTCCAGAAAATTGGGCTTGGGAGAATGGTGTTGCAGAAAGGAGGAGGACGGGTTTGGCGGAGAAGGCAAGGCTCTGCGAGTACTACTCTTCACGCAGCTGCTGGGCTCAGCCTCTCCCGAGTGTTGGGGAAAAAGTGGCCCAGGGAGGGCACAGGACCCTCACATAGGCACTGTGCTTGGTGTTTCCCTCATTACCTCGTTTATTGCCCAGAAACCCTCTGTGAGTTTGGTGTTGTTATCCCTGTTTACAGGCGTGTGGGTGGAGGGTGGGAGTGGAGGAAACTGAGGCTTAAGATGGCAGATTAACTAGAAGGCCGCACCCTGATTAAACACACACACACACACACACACACACACACACACACACACAAGCACGCACGCCTTTCTGCCACAAAGCCTGCGCTTTCATCACTCCATCACATTGCCTCCCCTGTTAAAATGTACACTTGAATAAGATATATTCCATATGAAAAGAAAGGCATATTCCATGTTTCACAGAAAACTCATGACTGGGGAGGGGAGATACTTTGCAAAGAAACCAAAGTTTAAGTTCTGTTAACTTTTTGCCTCATTCATACTCCACACCTGCCTTCCTCATTCACAGAGTTATCATGAGGAACCAAAAAAGATGTGAAAATCTTCTGAAAAATATAAACCATTCTACAAAAACAAGGTGATATAAAAAAACAGGAGGGAGGGGGGCACCTGGGTGGCTCAGTCAGTTAAGCTTCTGCCTTCAGCTCAGGTCCTGATCCCGGGGTCCTGGGATTGAGCCCCACTGTCCAGCTCTCTGCTCGGCCGGGGAGCCTGCTTCTCCCCCTCCCTTTGCCCACCACTCCCCCTGCTTGTGCTCGCTCTCTGTCAAATGAATAAATAAAATCTTAAAAAAAACAAAAACAAGAAAAAAGTATGTTCAGATTCTTGTTGAAGAATTCTAGAAAGGTGCAAAAGGCGACAGGAGCTGGATGCTGTGTTTGGACCGTGTGACTGGCAAAGCCATCTTCTCGCCCATGGTTCAGAAAGCTTGTTGAACTGTGTTTCTGTCTTTACGGGTCCGTTTTCCTAAAACATGAAAGTCTGGATTTGAAGTATGGGAAAACAATGAATTTTGCCTTCCAAAGTCACACAGCTGAGCTTTACTGCTTTCAATCCTTTTTCAAAGAGGCGTGGATCTTGAATAAACCTAAATTCATACCACCTGTGTCTGCGAAATCCCCTTGGGATGGTCGCTGGGTGGGGAGCAAGTGGCCACTGGGCAGGCTGCGCTTCGTCCCCGTGCTGGGCAAAGCTTCTGAATACCAGCAAGGACCCACAGAGAGGATGGTGATGTGTCCCTTGGTCCTATCGCCATGGGTGCAGGCCGAGCAGAGGCCACATTCTCGTAGCCACAGCTCCCAGCCGAGCGGCCCACTGTAGGTCACCAAAACTTCCAGCGTTTACACGCTTCAAAGGGCTGGCTCCTTCTCCTCACTCAGGACTCGGCTCAGAGACTGCCCCATCGGAGAGGCCTTTCATGGCTGCCCTCTTTAAGGAAGTCCTTCCTCTACTCCTAGTCACTGCTCTCTGTTCATTTCTCACGTGGTTCTTTTTACAATTTATATGTACTCATCTACTTATCTGTTGTCTCCCTCTCAAACTAGAATGTAGGCCCCATGAGGGCAGGAAGCATGACTACTTTATTCAGCCCAGCACCTCGCATGGGCTTGGCATCTTGTAGACTGTTAGAAGCTATGTGTTGTTCTAATGAACAAATATGCTAGCCCGGAGATGGTTAAGACAAGTGACAGGCAGACAGAGGGCCACTCGGCACCCCCGGGGGACCCTGTTCCATAGTTAGGCTGAGTTAGGATCAGGGACCAGGAATGAAGCAATGGGTGTGCTCATGTGTGGACTGAGGCCGTCTCTCTCTGGTCTCATCAGCAAGACATGCCAACCAAACTGGTCCACACACAAGCCCCAGAGGAGAAGCACACACACATCACTATTCCTCAACCTTGGAGTAGTTTCCTTGCTCTCCTAATTAAATATGTATGGTATATAAAAATAATTGTGCAGACAGAAGGACTCACAGTTGCTCAAAGTAGACCGGGAAAGTGTTTGAACCATTCAGTGGGTGGTGTGACTGCCAGGGGAATCAGCAATGTGCCAGGGGTGGGAAGAGAAACTACTCCAGGAAATGGTACTGTAGGAAACAATTTACATATTCTAGGGCACGAGAGGTGCTTTAACTGCATTTGTTCCGCTGCATTTCTACCACTGAAATAAATTGTAAAGGCTTAAAAGGAGTAGATGCTACGTAGTGATATGGCTCGAAAGCCCTATAAAACTAGCCTACAGGCCAGGCTTTATGCGTAATTTATCGCATCAGATCCCTACAACCTATGTGGAAAGTAATATTATCCCCTATTTTATAAAGGAGGAAACAGGTTTAGGGAGGTTATGCAAGCAACTCAGTCTATTAGATCGCAACCCTTGCATTTTCTTTACTACAGAGCCAAAGCCAGGTGACTGTTTAGAATGTAATTCCAAGTTCCGCATGGCAATGGCTTTTCTGACATATTTCTGACAACACCTTTTAGATACCAGGAATATATTTCTGATGGCACAACAGCTTTGCCAAAAGGCGGCTTAAAAGAGGTGGGGGGCATTTTCCACTTGGAAACGGAATTAGGGGAACGGTGGTTTTACTTCCCCAGCGTTGACTAAAATGGCGGTCACTGAAGATTCCACCTATTCCCCGCTCCTACTGAACAGTTCTTGTCTTTTAGAGACAATCTCTTGACCAACTCCCTCCTTGCAAAATACTTATTTTTCAGTAAATACCTTCCCTGACAATTCTAAAGATAGGTACATGAATTCTACATCCTTGCTATAGTTGTCAAGAGAGGTGAAATGCGCAGAAGCCATATTTACAGTACCCAAACCTGTTCTTGTGGTGTTGTATTTTGCTGATCCGCTCATCCCGGAGGGCTTCAGCGCCTTAAATAGCCCCACACGTCATTTATTGCTGCTTAATGTGCTGATTTATCAATTTTTGAAAGTAGAAGCATATTTTGGAATACATTTAATTTTCTGCTGTTGAAAATGATCACTTCTGGTTCTCCACCCAAACAATATGAAATACCTGGTATATAGCTTTGTGAAGAAAATAAAGGAAGGCTAAAATAATCTTTTTTTTTCATAATCCTACCCATATACAATTTCTAGCATTCCACTGGCTTAAAAGCTGGGACTGGTTAAGTAAATATACAATCAGTATAAAAAGTCTGGGAAGGGGGGATGCAGAATTCAAAACAGGCTCTTAGCCCATGACTTTTTAGAGACTAAAGGTCTTCAAGTATTTTTGAGCTGCAAAATGCCTTTGCTATGTCTCGCATCTTCTGTTCACAACTGGCATTGCCATGTGAAACGGGTGTCCCTTCCAAATTAGTCTGTGTTTGGGATCCTTAGGTAATGGGAGAGTCACCTTTGCTCCTTCAAGACAACCTGATTGGCGCACTGTGTTTCTCGGAGAGCACAGCTAGTCAGACCTGCACTCGAAAGCCCAGGACGGGGTTATGCTCTGGGCCTCTATCATTCTGACCTTTGTGGAGGGTCTGCTCTTCTCTGGGTCTTGATTTTCTTATCTGAATTATGGGATGTCCTCTAAGAGGAGGGCTGCAAACATAAATAATTCCTCAGTGAACAATGTTTTTCTGTAAGGGGCATATATCAGCAGTTAGGAACATACATGAGGCCTGATACATCATGGCTTAATAAATAATTTATATTTTTATGATGTATACATAGTGTAGCTATGAATAATCTACCACAGTCACACATACAAACCATACAGTCATTAATGTGAATCAATTCTCCCTACTTTTGAAGCAGGTTGAGCAACAGAATGCATTAGCTTTGAAGCAGGGCAGCCCCGAGTTTGATTCCCAGCTCCGACATTCAGAGGCCGGATCTCAGGGAAGGTACGCACCGTTCCCAGCTTGTTTCTGCATCTGTGAAATGGACATGATGATAATACCTCCTTCACAGATCTACCGAAAGCACGTAGTGTGTTGACCACATGTATAAATTGCTATGTTAACAAAATGAGATGATTTATGTCTGTGTGCGTACATGCAGAATGAATAAACACTGTCCATTCCTTATGCTTTATTATTTAATATGACCATGAGGACAGTGGTCAGTGTACTTGTTTGCTTCTTCGCTCTACAGGTTACATGGGGTCGAGTCACGGAACATGAGGACAAGGGGAGGGTGGCCAGAGGCAGATCCTGAATAATCTCCGTGAGCCCAAGAGGCCAGATGATTGCAAAGAGGAAAAGCCAAAATAACCATTAAAGCATATTTTCTTTTATGTGTAGAAGAATCATTAGGAAGGCACATTATCAAAGAAAAATTCTACTTCGGAACACACATGACATGATATGACATGAGTATTTACTTTTATCAAGTCCTACCTGGTGAGAGGAAAGAAAGCACAATTATTCCACAAGCATTTGTTAAAATATCAACGACACGAGAAAGCCGGACAATGGAGATACGAGTCATGAGACATAACCCCTGCATGCAGTGAGTTCTCAATCCAACGGGGAAGCGTGTGCGTACATCAGAAATTACCCTGCCAAGCTGTGACTCGGCCTGTACTAAAAGACAACATGCCATGGGAGCACAGACTAGAAAGTCATTCTTTGAGAGGACCAAGGACGTTTTTCGAGGAGGTAAGGACAGCTGAAGCACGGTCCTGGAGGAGAAGTAGGATGTCCACGGGGAGAAGGGAGGCGTGCTGCAGGCTGATGCACCAGCATGTGGCAGACGCAGGGTGTGGTGTGAGCAAGGCCGAGAGAACAGCAGACACCCTGACACTGCTGAAGCACAGTGATCTCAGCAGTGGGGACATGGGGTGACACTGCAGGGAGCCTGAGGCTAAAAGAAGGAGACAAGAACAGATGGATTTCAGAGAGGGGGAAGGGGGATGAACCCGGAGCACAGACAGAACGGTTGGCTTTGAAGAGAAGGAGGGACACGTGTTTCTCTGAGAAGGTAAGTCCAGGTGTCTCTTGGGTACATCTAGAGAGGGAGAAACACGAAGTTTTTTCTTTTTAAACCACTTTACTGAAGCATGATTGACATACAAAAAGCTGTGCTCTTAATGCAGATAACGTGATGACTTGGTGAGAAGTACACACCTGTGAAACCATCCCTACAATCCACGCCATAAACCTGCCCATCACCTCCCCAGGTTTGCTCCGACCCCCGGCAGTAAGTTCCGACAGATATGCCTCGTTCCCTTTCTGCTCTTGGTGTGGTGAGAGGCAATGCCACTGACTGGGTGAACGAAGGTGACCGGCCCAGAGGGTTAGCAAGCGTAAAGTAAGGGCTGAACAGCTATTTATGGGGATCAGTAAACATGAAATGAATGAAGACATGCTTCTGATCGCAATGTATTTGCAAGTCAGTTGAGGACATGTGTAAGGACATCATACCTATTTTAAAAACAGAAAGTTAAATGAATGGCTCATAAAATAAGAGAGGGAGATGAATGTAAACACGTGTACAACGACACTTTGTAGAATACACTACAGTGCTTTCCCCTTAGTGTTAAACAACACCGTAACCCGCCTATGTGATGACAGTTACGCTTTTAGTTGTATTCAGATTCCTGACAGTGTTTGGTGCACAGACAGATTTGGGCAGTTTTAGTGATTCAGTGTGCTCCCCAACTTCTCCCTGCATCCCCCACCCCCATCCCCATCCCCAAGGCCTGAGAAAGCAAGCTCTGGAATCAGCGAAAAAGCATAGTTCAGAGTAGGAGAGAGTGACTGGGTTGTATATGCTGTGTTTAGAGGAAAAGTTGGCCAGTTGGATGGAAGACAAGAAGCACCTTTTAGCGGTGCTTTGAGAAGTGAGGCTGGAAGAACTGTCTGGGGTTGGACTCTGTGTCTTAATGCTTTGCTAGGGAATCTGACCCTCACTCCACCAGGGCAGGAAGGAGCCATGAAACAAGGATGAGAAATTTCTTTCGCACTGCTGCAAACTGTGATGTCTGACTTGGGCTCTCTGGCAGATCTGACTACACACACAGCCTTAGCACGTCTCCCAGTTTTCCTTCAGGAAGCGAGTCTTGTGAGACATCTGGTTCCCGTGGGATAAGAGAGGAACATACATTATCCAATTATATTAGGAGGACTTCCAGCATCTTCTAGGGTTATTGTCTCTTTCTGGGATCTCTGGCAAGTGAGTAAATGCTTATTTTCACGGACTTTCTACTTACTAAAAAATGTTGGGTCTGGGTTGTTGTGATACATTTTGCTGAAGACATTCTCATTCTCATGAACCTATTTAGCTCCTGAGGAAAATAAGGGCTGGTCTAGGAGAGCTTTGGGGTCTAATGCCCAGACTTCTAACCTGACAAGTAAGAACAGACAGTTATGGGGGCTCAAGCTACCAAAACGACTTCAATAGAACATTCACATATGTGAGGGTATCAGAGCCCGAGGCTTCAAAGAGAAATATTTTGAAAATTCTCACTGGTTTCTGGCAAAAACAGCAAATCCTGATTTTAGTTCTTTATAAAAATAAGAAAAGATGAACAATTTAAAACCTGGGCATTAATCAACTATTTAATAATGCCAACAAATGAATTGAGTTCTACTGTAATTCACTGTGGGGAGATTAGAGAAATCTAAGAGCTACAAAGAAGCCATTATGAACAGTTTATAGCGACTGAACACATGAGCTCTGATTAATAATGAATCAGAAGTAAAGCTATGAATGACAACAAACAGAAAGGACTTGTTAGATTAAGAATTTTATCAGAAAAGTATAATTTGGATGTTGATTCAATGTTTTCAGTGACAACAAAAGGGAAAATAAATCTTTTATGCCGTGCATTGTAGCTGATCGAATTCAAATTGATGAATGTATAAGACAACATTTAGATCAGTATAGCGCAGGAGATGTAAAAGTTATAGGTTGTGTGGTCTTCTCCACATCTGACATTTATATATTCTATTTTTCTTAAAATCAGTGTAAGCAAAATGGGAAAAGCTCCCCCAAATTTTGGATTTTCTGTAGGGAGACTTTTCAGTCTTGCTTATATTTGGGTCAACAGACTGACACCTTGATTTGTGACAAAAACATTTTCAGATCCATATTTCTGGCTCATATTTTCTTTATTACACAGAAAATAATTTATTGCACAGAGAAGCAAAAGCTAAATTGAATTGATTTTATAAGCTGCAATAAGTACAGCTCTCAGAAACAAATGCAAATGGAATGAACAGTTCGTACCATATGTTTCTCGTAGGCTACTCACGTTTTCCCTCATTCCAAGATGATTTTGAAAACCTGCGCCGTTAATGTATGCATGCAATTTCTGCAGCCTTGAAGATTTAAAAACCTACGAGTTTTTACAGTCCTGAGTATCCTAATACACCTGGATGCTGAACGCACTGAAATATATTCTATGAACAAAGGAATTCAACAGGGGCGGCGGACTCCTCATTGTATGCTGAAGCCGTCCTGTATGCTCTTCACATAAACGCCAAACTCGGGGCCTCCGAATTGCAAGAAAGGATGCCATACTTTTATTTCAGTAAGTTTGACCCTGTGTTGTCTATCTCTGCTCCTTAGAGATACACGCACACCTTGTGCTTACTGAATGAATACTAATGTCTTCATTAAACCTTGATAAAGAAGCACGCTACAGCCCTCACTTTAAAAATGCACGAAATTAGAAGGGAAGGAAAAGAGCAAGATGTTGCCGGCCTTTCAAAAGAAAAAGAGTCACGCTGTCGATGGTGCAGGAACACAGACTTCCTCAAACTGCTTCTCCACTAAAGGCCCTAAAAATGAAAATTGCTCTCACTTCCCTTTCATTGACATGAGTTTACTTATTTACTTTTTTCGGTTTTATTTTTCAGAGGTGAAGGGGCGATGGAACAGAGTGGTTTGAAGTCCATAAAAGGGTTATTGACAGATCTGTGGAAACCTGGTTCACTTCACCCTGTATCCTGTTCCCAACCCCTCTTCATCTCCAGGGTCAGGTCAGGTGGGAGGGAACTTGTATCTTCACACTAGAGTCTCACTAAATTCCCAGAGCTATGGTAAATTCTTAGGAACCTCAAGACAGCTTCTACTTCAGAGTTTATGCTATTTCATAATTTCCAGCTCTAGTGGAGATGTTGTTAATATGGTCGAATCAGACTCCATATCTTGATTTTGGCCTTTCTCTTACCAGTTTTCTGGGAGGACCTTCTTGGAGCCTAATTTCTGATATAAAGGGAAACTGATTTAGTGTCTCTGGAAAAAATTAAAAAAGCAGAAGGAAGGAAGGAAGGGAGAGTGTTGCTTATTTACTAGATCATCCCCCTTGCTTGTTGTTCTCATGGTTCCCATATGGCTCTGGACCATGTGGAGGATCTGTGTCTTCTGGAGGACGGAAGAGAACACCTCCCCATCTTCAGCAAATGACCAAAGATCCACTGTGATGGTGGAGTTCATGTGACCAATTAACAGTGTTTGAAAAAGAGGTCTGCCCAGCTGTTGATCTCATCAGGAGAAAAAAAAAAACACCCCACAATAATCATCTTAGAAAAGAGCATAATTAGTTTTGATTCTAAGACAGCATATAAAAATTCGACAGTAATATCTAGTCTGAAGATAGTCAAAAACTATTAGAGCTGGCACAAACTCCGGTGATGACTTGAAGAAAAAGATTTTAAGTTTGTGGAAACTGAGACTCAGAGGGTGATGTGTTCAAGGTCACCCAGAGTTAACAGAAAAGCCAGGAGTGAATCTTGGGGCTTCGGAGTTCTGATATGCTGCTTTTCTTTTTTTTTTCTTTTTTTGCTGCAAATCACAGCGCCTGAAATTTGCACTTTGAAAAAGAATGACGTGAAGTAACACTGTCATTTGGGGTTACCTTTCTCTTGTGACAGATGATTAAAAAAAAATCTTGACCTTCCCATTCCCACATGTTTAAAATGCTGTTAATATTTTAAATCTCATTTTCTTTTTTTCTTTTTAAAATTCAGTAATGATTTTTGAGAGACAAATTTGCTGTACCTGTTTCTAAAGGTTAAGGGTTTGTGTCGGTTCTTTTATTCTAAATTGTTTGAATCATCCCTCCGTGTAATAAGATTTTGGTGTAGTTACGCAGATGTTAAAGTTTCCTTTTTGTAAAGTAAAACCAATTGATGACTTGACCTTGACGAGGTATAAGAGCCCAGACCCTGGGGTCAGTCAGACTGAGTTCGGACCCCGTGCTACCACTTCCCAGCAGTTTTTGTGTGGGAGAGTTACTAGAACACTCTGCATTTCAGGTTTCTCATCTGTAAAGTAGGAATAATAATAAGTCCTATCCCAAAGGACTGTTTGGATGAGAATCAAATGAGCTTACAAAACACGCTAACGGGACTAGCACAGAGTAAGTACTCTGCAAACTCAGCCTCACAACTATGAGAATATGAAATTTCATCATTAAAACTGAATAGACATTTTTACACAAAATCCTTTGCTTGAATAATGTCACTTAGCAATGACTGACTTGGAGATATTGGGGAAATGGATTAATAGGAACAAACGTGGCAGTCTGGAAACCCGTTTACTGAAAAAAAAAAAATAACCCAAGAGTAAAGGCTCTCACTGTCAAGTATGAATCAATAATGCACATCCCCCACTCTCCCTCTCCCCATCCCAAAATTGTTCAGAACAACTTTGCTTTACATCTTATATGCAGTAATACACACTCAAGATTCATGTAGAGCTCTGAAATGTGATGTGCAAAGTGAAGATTTTGATAGGAATATGTTCCCAAAGAATGTTCTTTGGCCACAGTATAAAATACTATACCTTGACCATAGACAGTTGCATTTAATGACCCGATATAGTCCCTACATGAAAACTGACAGATCATTCACCATGATCTCCAATCCAACCCATTTGCAATATACCATGCAGTCTGAAACCCAGTCATGTCACCGTCTCTTAGGTCCTTGACTCATCTGTGTCTGGGAGACCCTCATCACAAAGATACGCTTTTTTAGATCCTTTCAGGGTTATAAGCCCTTCCAGCCTTGCTCTGTGTAATGAAGTTTTCATGCTCTGTGAGTGGAGTTCAGCCCCTCATCCTATTAGTAAATGCTTATTAACCATAATAACCATGATAAAGAGGTTCTGTCCTCTCTCACCTGAGAAGAACAAAACAGCTTGGTTTTCCCGCAGCTCTGCGGGACCCCAGCCTCCGTGACCTCTGCTGCTAATGGGCTCTCCACAGGCAATGTACAGGAGGCACCAGGCATGCAAATTAGAGTACCGATGTTCCTTACAGGCTGCAAACCCCAAATGGCTCTGAATACGGCCAAGTGAGGCATTTCTAGCCCCCCCCCCCCCGTGCCTGGCTAGGTGGGGATCCTGGTTAGTCTGATTATGGCAACACACTTTTTTTTAAAGATTTTATTTATTTATTTGAGAGGGAGACAGAGCACAAGCAGGGGGAGGGCCAGAAGGGAAGGGACAAGCAGACTCCCCGCTGAGCAGGGAGCCCGATGCGGGGCTCGATCCCAGGACCCTGAGATCATGACCTGAGCCAAAGTCAGACACTTAGCTGTCTGAGCCACCCAGGTGCCCCTATGGCACACACTTTTAATCCCCTTCTGGGGTGCACGAACGTTATTTGTTAATGTTTTTCTAAAGGAGGCACTGAACAAAGTGTGCTGGTTGTATAGGTCCAGTGTTGGGAGGAGGAGCGGACAAGGCCATTCTTCTATATAAATAAGTTCTGTTATTCTTTGCATCAACTTGGTTGGTAGATAAACCTACTATGTTGTTTTCTCATATCAACTAGGGACCACTGACAACTAATTAGAACAAAAATAAAGTGGTACATTAGCAAGTGAGGAATAAAATGCTACAGGTGTACCTGGAGAAATTCTTGGGGTAGGGAATTAGTCTATATATACTAATGAATTCTTTTCCATGGTCATCTTGATAGAAAGTTCACTGTAATGTAGATGACACAAAAGGGTTGGAAAAGTATCTGTGAATAGTTTATGTTACTGACCCAGTGCATGCATTGCGCTAGATTTATCTTCAACATAAAAAGGAGTCTGTATTCTCCGGAGGTAGCCCGGGAGCTCACTGAGCTGCATGCCAGTGGTGTCATTCACTTCAGCAGCCATAAAAGCCCATATCTCCCCACAGACTCTACGTGGCTCAAAGCAAGCAACCATCCTATCCTTCCTGTTTCCCCAAGGAGACCTGGGCCCATGACGGCTATTTTAGCAGCAGGTGCCCCGACAGTCTCAGCGTGATGTGGGTAATAATATTAAGTGTCAGCTCTGCTAGGGTTCTTCTCTTCCTTCCCAAAGATAACCAGGATATTTGGGGAAGTCTGTTTTTCAGGAATTTGGTATTTTTTTTTTTCCAAGGGAAAATTACTCATGCCATCGATATGTGAGATAATCTGGGCAACACCTTGTCTACACAGCCAAAGATTAATATCTGGCTGCTCTGTGCTCATGTAAAGCCATTAGAGGTGGTGTTGTTTTAAGGACTTCTTTCCTAACATGTGCATCCTACAGAAGATTTTGAGGTTCTGTCTCTGCAAGATGCACCACCAATGGATTCTCAGACAAGAAGTTCCTTGTCAGTGCCCGGATAGGTGGTCAAACATTATTCTGGATGTTTCTGGGAGGGTGTTTTAGATGCAAGCAACATGTAAATCAGAGGACTTTGGTAAAGCAGATTACCCTCCATAAGGTGGGGGAGGGGGGCTCAGCCAATCAACTGAAGGCCTGGATAGAACAAAAGACTGACCCTCTTCCAGCAAGAGGCAAGTCTGCCAGCAGACGACCTTTGCACATGAACTGAAACACAGACTATTCCCTGGGTCTCCAACCTGATGGCCCTAGGACTTGGATGGCAGATTTTGGACTTGTCAGCCTCCAAAATCATGTGAGCCAATTCCTTAAGATAAATCTCTATATATTCATAGTCTATTGGTTTTTGTTTCTCTGGAGAGCTCTGACTAATAAAGTGCCCAGTAAAAATCCCTCGGCTGATGACGGAAAACGACTGGCTGCTTTCTTCCGTCCCTCCACTGCTCACTCTGACTCTCAGTACACAGGCTGCTAGACCTCGTCTGGACCTTCATTCCGTCAGTTCCTCCTTTTCTTCCTTGCCATTTATCCCATTCATGATTTCCCATCCTTCCTTATCCAGGATAAACTCCAGGAGGCCGCTTACATTTCCAACTTACTACTTCCCTTGTCTGCTTTGGCCCTGCAAGTGCTGGGCCTCTAACCAAATCAAGCGTCTTCTCTACGCCCACAGTGCTGCCTTCTGCTGGGGGAAAGTCCTGCCAGCAGCCGCTACACATTCGTGACAGCAAGTGTGGCTGGGCCCTCAGACCATGCAGAACACCTCTTGTGGCCTTCAGTCAGCCCTCTGCCTCTACCCCAAAACTTCCCTGCTCTTCCTCAGGCCCTCTTCCATTTCTACCTTGAGATGCCTGATCTTAGCACCTGGCAAATGGTTCAAGAGGTACCTGTCATCTTCCCCATTTCCTGTTCCTCTTCTCTTTCCCCCATTTTAATGAGTTCTCTACCTACTCTCCCCCCTCACCTGCCTGAACCAGAAAACTGAGCACCATGCATGCCTCTTCTCCCATCTTCAGCCCCGACATCCATCCAGTTATGCGTTCAACAGATGTTAGCTGAGTGCCTACTATGTACATGGCATTGTTTTAGAGCTTAGGATAGAAGAGCAAACTGACAAAACAAAACAAGACAAAAGCACTCTTGCCCTTATGGAGCCTATCTAGCAGGGGAGAAAGATCATAAACAATGAGCATAAAAATAATTAAACTTACAGAGGATTCCAGGAGGGGAATAAATGACACAAGGAAAAACAGGGTGACAGCAATTCAGATGCGTGTGGGGCGATGAGGTGCAGTTTTAAACAGAGTGGTCAGGGTAGGAGAAGGGGCAATGAGGGGACACCCGGGTAGCTCAGTCGGTTAAGTGTCTGCCTTTGAGTCCCGGGATCAAGCCCTGCATCAGGCTCCCCGCTCAGCAAGGAGTCTGCTTCTCCCTCTGCCCCTCACCCTGCTCATGCTCTCTCTCTCTCTCTCAAATAAATAAATAAAATCTTAATAAAAAAGAAAAGGAGAGGGTGGCATTGGAACCAAGATTTGAAGAGATGAGGAGAGAACCACATAGGTATCTGGGGGCAAATTGCTTCAGACTGAGAGAACAGCTAGCATAAAGGCCCAGGCAGGAATGTCCCCGCTGCGTCTGAGGAGAAGCTAAAAGGCCAGCGTGGCTCGAGCAGAGTCACCATGCTCCCTCATTTATAGCACTCCAAGGAACCCCAATCTGCCCATCTCATTGCTATCCCAGGCCAGGCCTTGGTCCTTTCTCACTGATGTTAATATGACAATTTTCCAGGTGGTTTTCTTATGTCCAGTCTTACCCTACACCCAGTTATTTCCTCCCCTGCAACTGGAATGAGCTTTCAGCACTACAGATGTTGCCAGCCTAGAATTCTTCCACGGCTCCCCACTGCCTCTGGGCTGGTGCGTGCAGTCCTCAAGCACGCTTTAGGGACCCTCTCCCACCGGCCTCCAGCCCACTGCTCCAGAGTCATGTCTTGCCGTGTCTCACCTGTGCTCGAGGCTTGGCCATGTGACCCGACATGAGCTTGGCTGGAAAGTGTTCTCTCTGGCCCCTGTGCCTTTGTGGGTGCTGCCTGGAACGCCTCCCCCAACTGTCCTTCCCCACTGGGGAAGAAGCACGGTCTGGCCAGCTCAGCCTCGTCTGCCTTTCTCCCTACAGTGTCACTTCCTCCAGAACGTTTCTCCTGACCTCCCTCTCTGGTTGAGGTGCCCTCTGTTACACTTCCACCAAAGTCGTGGCATCTTTCCTGCAGCAATTTCATACTGTGGCTCCATGGTCTCTTGATTTCTTCCTCTCCCCACTAGGTTTTAAGCAAAGGTGGGGATCATGGTCCCCCCACCCCCGCCACATGTATCACAGCACCTGGCACCTGGCTTGACACATAGGAGGTGCGACATAAACGTTCGTTGAATTCATGAATAACCCCATGTGGAAAGCTGAGGTTATAGAGGTGGATTGGATAGTGAAAAAAATAAATGTAGAAACTGCATATAACCTCCTCTCCAAGGGATTTCGTACAGAAGCAGGAGTTGTAACCACGAGGCAGCCATCTAGAGAAGTGGGGTAATGTTTTGTGCTGCTTCTGTCACTATGGGTTAGGATGAGCTTTCGGGGCAAATGGATTACCCTGATCCCTCTTAGAGCCATTACAATAAACCTCATCTCAAGCATAGACTTTTCTGGCACCTGATCTCTATTGTACTCTTCAGTCCACACAGTGTGAGATCATCTCCAAGCAAAACAATCTCTTTGGTTTCACAGACAAGAAGAATGTAATCCATTTCCTACACGTGACAACAAAAGAAAATCTAAAATGGCATAAAAACGTAACGGTTATATCATACAGACAGGAAAGAGCTGAATCAAAATGAAAAATGACCAAATGCAATCAGCAACCAGCAGTAGGAAAAAGGCAGCTGTCATCTTCATTCCTTTCATAAACTTCTTACAGCAAATTACGTCTCCTGGACTGTAAGTCAGTTTTCTTTCCGGATATTACTTCTTCATGCTTCTGCCATTTACGGGAGGTGAAGCAAGCATTGTCTGCATCCCCCGAGTGAGAAGCGGCCTCTGAGTCCCACTTGGGTGTTTTATTCCCGAGAGCCCACCTTCTCTTAGCAGAACATCTTCCCTTGACGCCTCAGTTTGACAGGCTTCTCCTTTCGTCTCCATTCACACCACTGATTAAAACGCATTCTGCATTGATGTTTCAGCAGCTCTGGGTGCTCGGAGTCTAGAGGGAAAGAGGCTTAGGCTCAGATAAATAAAGCTGTAATTCATGGCAGAGCACACCCTGGGCCTGAGGGGGCTGGAGGAGAGGAGCCAAGTGTGGGCTGCGCATGGAACGGGAACACTGGTGTTAGGTGTGGGCTGCTTGGAACGTCCCAGGAGTGGCTGCCTCATGTTACAGACTAGGAATCCAGCTGTCTGGAGGTGGACGAGCCCATGGCTGGTGCATACTGCAGAGACACAGTTTCAGAATCTTCTGCAATGGTGCACATGTCAGGAAAGAAGTCCTCAAAAAACAAACCACCACCAAACAACCCTCTGACGGCTTTAAATATGCATAGAGCATTCTGGTATTAGTCTTTGGCTGTGTCAACAAGGTGTTTTCCCCATTATCTCAAATCTTGATGGCACGACTAATTGTCCCTTGGGGAAAAAAAAATACCAAATACATGGAAAACAGACTTCCCTGAATGTGCTGGTTATCTCTGGGAAGGAAGAGAGGAACCCAAGTGGAGCTGAAGTCACCAGTAAACGTGCAGAATTGGATGACAGAGCCGACACATGCGGCATGTGGCCCGGTCCTCAACGATCAACGCTTCACGAACGGGGGCAATTATACTGAAGATTTGTCGCTATTTATCCAATCTCCTACAAGCCGAAAACTGTGATAGGAAAGGCCTAGCAAAAAGTTCTCTTCGTGCGGGAGACCTAACCTGGACCCCATACCTCGTACGCCTCAGGTGCTCCGTCAGCTCCTGTGCTGTGCTCTCATCTTCCACCGTTTTCAGAGATGTGCCGTACACCTGTTTCGTAGATGGAAAACACAAAGGCTCTGGAGATACTAAGTGCGTCCAAGGGCGCAAAGACGATTGGTCAGGAGCCCCACTCCCCCTGTCCCAGAGCACCTTGTTCTCTCTCTCTTTCTCTCTCTTTTTAGTTGAAGCGTAGTTGACGTGCGACGTTACGTTACTTTCAGGTATGCAGCACAGGGATGCCAGTGGCTTGTTCTTTGGCAGAGCACCTCTTGCACTTTCTGCTTCTCCTGTGTCATGTCCCCAAAGACACCCAAGCATTTGCCCCACGAGGACCGGAATTTTCATGTGTCTCTCCATGGTTGGTTATACCGCCAGGGTCTTCCACGGCGCGTGGCATATGCTTGTTGCTCAGTAAATATTTACTGAGAAATGACTAGACTTGGGGCCTGGGGAGGAGAGTTCTGCCTCCAGTACCATTTTCACCCAGGTGAGAGGGAGGTCTTCCTTAAAGAAGGCTGGGCACGAACCCAAACCTTCCAGAAGGGAGAAGCTTTTGACTGGGAAATTGAAAGACTGAGTCAGGACAAGACTTGTGTCAGCCCAGAGGACAGAAGAGCTGCGAGATTCTGCTTGTAGTTACGTGCTGAAGATACGTCTGCGGGCCTGTCGTTCAGTGTTTAGTCCCGAGTTCTGACAAGAATTAAAATAACTAAAACCCCGGATTTCTAGACGTTTCCAGAATTGTGACAATCATCTCTAGTAGGTTTAAAAACCATCAGTCTAACTGTAGTTGCACGATATTCTGATTCTGAGCTACAAATAGCACAAAATAACACACACGTGCACACACATACACAAATACATATATATATATTTGCCAACATTTGTCTTCTGTGGGAAATTCACGCTTTAAAACTGAAAGAAACCTTGTCCATTACTTCTTGTCTACTCACTGCCACTTAACTCCTTTGAGTATCACTTCCTTCTGTAAAATGGGGATAATGCGACCTTCTGCTTCACACGAAGAGCTCACGATGGAATATGCTAAAATACCCAGAAAACCAGAAAGTAGTCTTGTCAAAAGCAGGGCTTTGTCTATCGTTTTCATCTGGTGTGAGTAACTAAGAGGGACACTCCAGGCGCAGGCTCTAGCCTGACCTCCTGTGCTATAAGGGAATAGGGGTGCTGGTGCCTCACTTTCTTTTATCTGTAAAAGAAAGGTAATAATGTACCCAGCTTCTAGAGGTGGTAGGGAGATTCAGTGAGAATCCATCTAAAGCACTTCAAAGAGGCCCAGCGTGTGAAAAATACTAACGAAAATGTTAGCTGTGATTACTGCTTGCACTCAAGATCAGCATCCAGATGCTGATTTCCGGCCGGTTACACGCTTCCTGAACAGCAGAAAGGATTGTGGGCCACTGGCCTCAGTAGCAGGCCTGGCTGAGGGGTGGGAAGATCCAGGTCCACGGTCCAAAAAAGGGTGGTTGTCCCAGAAGTCATTTTGCCAGACAGAAAGGAAGCAAACAGAAGAGCTTTTTGGGAAGTGTGTTATTTCCTATTTCTTCCTTCCATCCATCCTTCCTCCCCGCTCCCCCCCCCCCCCCTTCCTATTTAAGTACGCCACAGAACTCAGGACTGCCTGGGAGATGTCAGGGCAGCTGGGAGCCCAGCTGTGAGATGATGAGGAACCAGGCTAAGGTCCTGCTATTTGACGCCATCCACTCAATTGTCTCCAATTAACTAGAAATGAAGTGGGAGGGGCCCTTAACCAAGTTCCATTTCCTACTACTAACAAGGCCTAGTCAACCAATGCCAACACTTGGCTGTCAGCGTCCACGAGCAGGGATATCGGTCATACCCTTGTGCATCGGTGTCGGTGCCCAGGAGGCAGGACCAGAACCACCACTCCCTTGGTGCTGTGTTCAGTGCTGTGTCACGCCACTGGTGCTTACGAAATACTTGTGCGGGACAACAACAGCAAGGGTCCCTTTAGGAGATTTTATAAGAGGAGACTTCCTCTGTGCCCACCTGTGTCCCTTCTTTGATGACTCAGACTTGGGGCAGGGACGGTGAAGGTGTCGCCATTTCTCCCTTTCTCAGTGGATCTAAATTTCCTCCCACCTCTTTGAACTGGGCCCAGGTCTTTTTCCCTTTTAAAATTTGCCTCAAAGACATCTTTTTCATTTTACCTTAAGAATGACTTTAATGGTCTAATTTTTAACCGTTTCTTCATGTAATGTAAGTGACCTGAGGAGTTTCTTATACCTTACACCTTTTGAATTTCAAAATTTTTTCTCTAAGTCACTTCCATCTTGGCAAGGCATTATTACTTTCTGCCTGTATAAATACTATCATCCACAATTTTCTCTCTTCTACCATAACGCATGATTTATGTTAATGTTTAAAAATAAGTCCTGATATTTAAAATCTAAGTATTATCTTGCATATATTTTTTAAAGATTTTATTTATTTATTCGACAGGATAGAGACAGCCAGCGAGAGAGGGAACACAAGCAGGGGGAGTGGGAGAGGAAGAAGCAGGCTCACAGCAGAAGAGCCTGATGTGGGGCTCGATCCCATAACGCTGGGATCACGCCCTGAGCCGAAGGCAGACGCTTAACCGCTGTGCCACCCAGGCGCCCCAAAGTATTATCTTGCATATTAATCCAATAACATAATTCCTACACTGGAAAAATGCACAAGAATGTAAAAGATGAAATAAGCTTGATATAGGGGCGCCTGGGTGGCTCAGTTGGCTAAGCGTTTGCTTTTGGCTCAGGTCATGATCCTAGGGTCCTGGGATCGAGTCCTGCAACAGGCTCCTTGCTCAGCGGGAGCCTGCTTCTCCCTCTGCCTGCCACTCTCTCTGCTTGTGCTCTTTCTCTCTCTCCCTCTCTGACAAATAAATAAGTAAAATCTTTTAAAAAAACAAATAAGCTTGAGATATATACATAAAATAATCATCTGCTTTTGACCAAGGAGAAAACAAAAGCTCGGGAAAATTAAATGCCTTGCACAAATCATGAAGGAGTGAGAGTCCAAGTTAAAATTAGAATTGACATCTTCTGATCATTACACAGCTTTTCCTGTCAGACCACCAAAGGCAACACTAGAAAAAGTATGAATGCCTGAAAATGCAAAGACATTTCAAATTCTTTCAGATCTCACAAAATATGTATTTTTTTTTCCGTAAAGGAGAGCCAAGAAGCAGTTACATTTTCTGAGGAGCTGTTCTTTCTTAAACTATATTCTTACCTACATTGAAATTCTATACAATGATCTATCTAAATCAAGATAAATGAATTTATCTCTACAATGAGAACAAATTACTGGAAATTAAGCAATTTAGAGCCTAATCATTTTATCAGAGATTATATGTGTGATGTGGCTTCCACTGCAGTCTTAAAAGGTTTATACACTGTCATGTGTCTTGGGCCGTTAGGGACAAAGTTTAGTATTTAATGAGGTATCCCTTCTGTAATATTTTAATTCTAAATGGAGCTACATGGGAAATCTAGGATATTTATAGTAACATTTAGAATAAATTTAAAACATTTAAATAGCTTTGCTCAGCAGATAACAGCTCATCATATATTCTTTTAGTTAAGTCAAGTGACTCTGAAAACCAGTTATGCTGTTGATTCAAACACTACCAAAACCTAAATACAAACTGTTATGGGCTGAAGTGTGTCTCTTCCCCAAGCCCCCGCCAAATTCTTATGCGGAAGCCCTAATCTTCAGTGCCTCTGAATGTGACTGTATTTGGAGACAGGGCCTTTAAGGAGGTAATTAAGGAAGTTAAAATGGGGTTGTCAGGGTGGCCCTAATCCAATATGACGGATGTCCTCATACAAAGAAGAGACTAGGACATAAACATCATAGAGAAATGGCCATGTGAGGACACAGCAAGAAGGTGGCTATTTGCAAGTCAAGGAGAGAGCCTCATAAGAAACCAAACTTTCTGTCACCTTGGCCTTGATCTTGAGCCTCCAGAATTATGAGAAAATACATTTCTGTTAAGTCACCCAGTCTGTGGTATTGTTACAGCAACGCTTACAAACAAATACACAAACCTAGTACTTATTTTCTCCTTCCAGCTTCTGTGCCTGGGTTTCCCACAGACTTATTTTTTTTTCATAATAATATTTTTATTATATTATGTTATTCACCATACAGTACATCCCTGGTTTCTGATGTAAAGTTCAATGATTCATTAGTTGCGTATAACACCCAGTGCACCATGCAATACGTGCCCTCCTTACTACCCATCACCAGCCTATGCCATTCCCCCACCCCCCTCCCCTCTGAGGCCCTTAGTTTGTTTTTCAGAGTCCATAGTCTCTCATGCTTCATTCCCACAGACTTTTAGTTTCTTCTTGATCTGCCAGTAATACAAAGATGGGCAGATCTGGAAGGAGGAATCAGGATAAGTTGAGAGTACCCATCCCGTAAGACTACATCTTCCCATGAAACACTATCTCCCTTCTCCCCTGTCTGCCCATGAAACTCATCCTGATTTCCCCACACCTACAATCGGATTCTTCTTCCTCAGAGCCTTCACCTCCTCAGGCTGGAACCCCTACCAGACCTTATAAATCCATGTCCATCACAGCACCCATCACACTGACTTAGGACTGTTTCCATTGCTGACACCTTCACGAGGTTGTGAATGCTTGGAAAGGAGTGATCATCTTTGTAGCCCGGTATTTGATAGCTAGGAAGTACTCATTAAATGTTGGTTTAATAAATGAACAAATGAATGAATAAATGAAATAAAAAGATCTCCACGCCTCCAGGAATAAGTATGGAATAATTAAGTCCCCAATACAGTTTGAAATATAGTTGTATTTGTTTGTTGAGGGGAGGAAAGTACTTAAGTGTTACCTAGCTGAAAAATAAAGTAAAATCTACAGAAAGTACCTATCAATGAATTCTTCATTAACAGTGAAGAAAGTAATTAAGCACGAGCAAATGGAAAAAGAGATGCGGAGACCTTAGGACAGAACGATAAAATCTATCAGGGCTACACCGGGGTGTAGCCTTGGTCAGACCTGAGAGAAGGAATCAGAGGGGCAGTTGTTCCGAACCAGGCCCCAGAGCATCCAACCTAAAAACAATGCCCTCATCGTGAAGTACAAGAAAGCAAACATTCAAACACTACTCCATGTGTGGTTGAAGGACAGTCATAGGCCTGGAGGTGAAAATAACTTTACTTGCCAATAAACAGAGACATGAGAGAATGGACCCAAGCAGATAAAAATGAACTCTGAGTGAGTTCTCTTCTAAAGGGCAGCAAAAACAGATGAGCTAATGTGACTAGAACGTGTAAACGGGGAGGCAGGTTACAGATCACAGAACCCAGGAATGGAGCCGACACCTGTTGGCTAGCAAGAGATGACGGATGTCAGCCAGGATGGCTTGGAAATGGTGTGGGAAGATGGCTTCTCACAGCCGGCAGCAGGGAGGCCATCCTCGGTCTGCTCCTCCTCACTTCGACCACCATCCCCTAGAAGTAATGGATCTGGGTAGGATAAGACATGTGGAATCAACAGGAATCCAAATATTTAGGCAGCACAAAATGAGGCAAAAGGAAAAGAGAGCCCTGATTTTCAAATGATGAAAGTGACCCTGGAAATTGTAATTTGGCAACTTTGCAATATTGTGAGAGTAATAAAAAAATCTGTTAACCTCTAGAGGAAATAAACCTAAAAGTAATAAGAAGCTGAGCTTTATGAAGGAAAAAAAAAAAAAGCATGCCAAATTTGATTGCTTTTCTGATGGAATTACAAGATTACTAGTTTAAGGGAATGGAGCAGATGTGATATATTTGAATTTTATTAGAGCATTTGGAAGAACGTCTCACACAATTTCCTTCACAAAACTGAGCGACTTTGGCTTGAACGTGGACTGAGGAGATAATAAATGAAGGGTAACAATACATCGCAATCAATCTCATTAGGAGGAAGGTGTTTAAGGGGTGACACAAGGGCTCCTGCTTTTTAGGGTAGATAGAATATTCTTTTTAATGATGTGTGGAAAAGGAAGGATCAGAGTAGCAGACAGGAAACATGGAGATTTATTGGACAAAGGGGTGAGAAACTTGGTTAAAATGATCCGAGCACAGAGAAAAATAAAGGCTAACACATTTTTATATACTTAGAAAAGTAAATATATTTGGAAAAATACATGTGAAAATACACACATAAAAGGAGAAAGAATCTAGAAATTAATAACACTGAAAAGTACCTCGAAATTCTTTGCTGTATGTTTGAACTGTAATACAGATACAAAACAGATTCTAATGACTTATATACCATGTCATAATGAAGAGACATTACGTACCTTGCCCCAAAATATTTTCTTAGGTTCAAGAGGGCTAATTTTTACTTATCTTAGGATTTTGCCATCGTGAATTTTAACCCTCAAGTTTAGTAATAAAACTACTAATGCAATTTAAATGAACTACTCTGGGGAAGGGACAACTTATCCAGTTTCTCTCTGACAGGT
The DNA here is from genome assembly GCF_023065955.2 of Ursus arctos. NCBI lineage: Eukaryota > Metazoa > Chordata > Mammalia > Carnivora > Ursidae > Ursus > Ursus arctos. The sequence goes on along the minus strand of NW_026622886.1, from coordinate 15,677,208 downwards.
TGTCCTGCTTTTAATCTGTTCCTCAATGAGGTCCAGTTTGGCTGCAACTATCTCTGGATAAATGAATCTTTTCCAGTGTAGTCATGATCGATTCTGAAAGGATCCAGGATGCCACTGTGAAGGTTTGGTGTTGCTGCTTTCAGAAATATCTTTTCAAAGTTAAAAAAAAAAAAAAAAAAAAAAAAAAAAAAATCTTTAAGCAAATGCTCCTGAGCAGTTTCCGAAAAATAGTGCCCCTGCCCTAAACTTGTCCACTCATCATGTATTTACTATAAGCTAAGTGAGAAGCGCTGAAGCCATGATGCCTGGGTTCAAACTCTGGCCCAAATGCCTGTGGCTGGATGACCTTGGGTGGCTCGGTGACCTTGGGCAAGTTACTATTTCAGTGCCTTAGTTTACTTGACTAACAAGGGGATAATTATAGTATCTACCTCACAGAACTGAATGGTTAAATGAATTAATACTATGTGCAGCACACAGTGAACCTTCCACAACTGTGGACTCTTCCAAAATAGACTGACTGTGAGCAGACGACACATTTAAAAGACATAAGCTTTAGAGAAAAACTTCATGTTTGTCTGAACATGCTCATCAATGGCTGCTTGTTGAAAACTAAAAAAGGAACTCCATTTTGCTAGGACCGCATAATCTCATGACATATCTTCAAAGCAGACAATGCAGTTCAGAAGCAAGAAATAGGGTGAAGATTCCAGTCCTACTCCGCCACCCGAGCTGTGGGTTTTGCACACGACTGATTTATATCTACAAAATGAGAATACTGCCACTTGTCTGAACTTCCTCATAGGTTTTGGAGGAAAAAAAAGAGGTGAAAACAATTTGCAGAGCTCCACAGAACTTATAAAAGGAATTTCATTTTTTAAAAGATTTATTTATTTGAGAGAGAGCAAGAGAAAGAGAGCGTGTGCGAGAGCATGCAAGGGGGGGGTGGGGCAGAGGAACAGAGAGGATCTTAAGCAGATCCCCCACTGAGCCCGGAGCCTGCCTTGGGGCTCCACCGCACGAACCAGAGGTCATGACCTGGGCCGAAATTAAGAGTCGAATGCTTAACTGACTAAGCCACCCTGGCGCCCCAAAAAGTAGTTTCATTTTTTGATCAGATATAAAAACGAGCCAAGGAGCAGAAGGCACATGAAGGGTAATATGACTGCAGTACGGCATTCACTTCCAGCCAAAAGTGTGACCCCATTTCCCAACAGTGGCACGCCCCGAAACACTGTGTCATCTGTGGACGATGGCCCGTCTCTCTTCATCCTTGACTTTGCCCTCTTACACGTCTCTACATCCACTCAATCTCTAACCTCCTGCGATTTTGCCTCCTTGCCTCCCTTTCAGAGCCATCTGTGTCTCTCAGATCCACAGACGCTAACTTGGTTCCAGGGCTCCTCGTTTCCTGCCAGCATCGCCGGCAGAGCTCAGTAACAGAGGGAAACAGAGGCAGTTCCCCATCTCCATCTTGACCTCCTCCAGCACACTCTCTCTGCTCTCATAACAGTCTCTCTGCAACTGGCTGTGTTAACTCCCCGTTCCAAACCCTCTGGGGGCAGGGCGTGCAGGGCCTGGGATCTCTTCGGTTCCTTATCAGCTCTCTTTTCCTTCTCCAGACTCGGGCCTGAAGCACCTCCAGTTCTCAACAGCTAGTCTGTCTGTTTGCCTGGCACTTGGACATCGCTCTCTGCCCTTCTTTGCTTCCTCCTTTGGGAGATATACACGCCGTCTCCTGCAGGAGGGCTCCCTGATCTCTCTCCCCTCCTTTCTGGTTCGTTTCTTTCCTGTGACATTCACTGTACTCGATCGGAATTGCTTACGTGTCTGCAAATGGTGACAAGCATGTCTCACTTCTCTGATGCCAGCCCGGGACGCACAGGAGCCGTCAGGTCTCTCGGTGAAGGGCCCCAGACCATCCACATGCTCAGAGACTGCCTCTATTGTCAAGGCAAGTCTGGGCTTGTGAGCAGCCGCTCACTGGTTTTGTGAGGAGCGTGCAGGAGGAAGAAGTGGCCCAGAAAAGGACGACAGTTAGGATGCAACCCCAACCCGGCTGTGACAAGCCAGGAGGTAACTGGGGTAGGCCACCTGTTGGCCTGTGGCCCTTAAACTCAGCTTTTCCCAGCTCATTGGCCTAGAAAATGTGATAGTTTCGATCAAGCCCTTCGGGAATGGTAATGAAAACTGAAGGAGGGGATGGTCTTTAAGTATAAACAACAGGGCAAAGGATGAGGAATGCACAGGGCACCACCTGACCTCCCGAACTTCAGGTGTAATCACACCACACCTCTGCTCAGGATCCCTTCAGTGGCTTCTCACTGGCAAAGGCTAAAGCCTAACAGCCCCCTGGGACTCCTCCTGACCCCCACCCATACTGCATTACTAGCGGGTCCCACCAGGGGCCACGTGGTGCGTGTCTCTCTGACCTTTACACATGGCCTTTACTCTGCTGAATGTGCCCTTGCCTCTCATCCTTTTCTCAGCTTTTTTTTTTTTTTTTTTTTTTTAAGATTTACTTGTTTGAGAGAGAGAGGTGGAGGGAGGGAGAATGGGGCAGAGGGACAAAGGGAGAGGGAGACAGTCTCAAGCAGACTCCACGCTGAGCACAGAGCCAGACAGGGCTCGATCTTACGACCCTGAGATCAGGCCCTGAGCCACAACCAAGAGCTGGATGCTCAATTGACTGCACCACCCAGGCGCCCCTCTTCTCGGGTTTTCTTGGTAAGCTTCTCACCATTCTTAGCATCTCATCTCAATTGTCACTTCCTCTGAGAAGTCTTCTAGGCACTCTCTAGGTAAAGCTGAGTATGCCTCCTTAGCGCCTCCAATGCACCTGTCACCTACCGTGTGACTGAACAGATTGTCTGTTTACATGCTTGTTCCTTCCCCACATGGCAGGCCTCATACATCTTTGCATTTTGGGATTCTAGCATAATGCCCATCCCAGAACTCAATAAATTACTTGTTGAACTGAATTTGCTGAATTCACGTAGAAAAGAACACTTAGCTAAAGCCTGAAAGGGGGCGCCTGGGTGACTCAGTCGTTAAGTGTCTGCCTTTGGCTTAGGTCATGATCTCAGGACCCTGGGATTGAGCCCCGCATCAGGCTCTGTGCTCAGCAGGGCGTCTGCTTCTCCCTCTCCCCCTGCTCTCTCTCTCTCTCTCTCTCGTAAATAAATAAAATCTTTAAAAAAAAAAATAAAGCCTGAAAAGCTAAGGTGGTTAATCTTTTTTGTTTCACTTGACAATAGAGAACATCATTAGAATGAACTAAAATGATCAAGAATGTGTAGAAAGACATTCACAACTGAAACTATGGGAATACCATTTTTTTTTTTTTTAGTTAATTAAATTGAAGACAAGAGCAATCACAGAAAATAATTATTTAACGGCTTTAGGGCACAGGTAGAAATCATATGACATTTTTAGATTGCTTTCTTTAAAAATGCATCAAAGCATTGTAAAAAGCCAAAAACAGCCTTTCAGAAATGGTATTTTAAAACAGGTATATAAGTTCTATTTTCCCTGTGACTTTATTGTACAATAAAGAAAGGCACTTAGCCTTCGGGTCACTATGCATATATAGCAAATCATGCATGACCCGAAGGCCAAGCACATATATAGCATAAATTATGCAATTAGATGACATGTAATTAACCAGAATAAGAACACAGCCAATCTAATGGGGCCAATTTCGGTCTGAATGACTCATAAAAACATTAGGTAGTTCAGTGACTGGCAAACACAACGATACTGAGTTGTGGTCTACCTATAGCCTAATGGATCCCTCCTGTTGACTAGGGAGATAACGGAAAAAGATGTCTCAGATGGGACAGATTAACTAGAAATTCCACCCAAGAAGGAGCTGAGGTGTCGTCTTGATTTTTATTATCCTAAGCTCCTCATGAGACAGGCAATCTCTCCAAACATACTGCTGTCAACATTATCAGGTTGACTTTGCATTACAAGAAATAACAGAAAAACAACACTAATGAAAGCTTATTTTTAAACAACTTGAGGAAATACTTCCTGACCCGTCACTCGGGCAGTACAACAGATGGAATATTTAGTAAGTGAAAACTAGTGACACAGGAAGTCCAAATTTGCTTCCTTCCTCTTTCTTCAATGATTTGTATGTGGCAAGCATGAGTGAATTAATAAGGCCACAAACAGAAAATGTGATCTCTTTTTAAATGTTATATCTTTTTTTAAAAATTATTATTGTCGTGTTTTGTTTGGGGAGGGGTGGTTTTGGTCTTGTTTGCTTGTTTAAAATATGGAAACGTTCCAAAGGATTCAAGCTGAGAACAGGAAGGCATCCTTTAAGAATTGTCAAATAACCCTTACTGTTGTCAAGAAGAATGCAATGAGTGTCACACTTGCTAATGTGACAACATCTTTTAATCTTAAAATTTTAAGTGAGAAATAAAACAATCTAGCTATTTATTCACAAACCCATCCTCCATCCCCAGCATGACTTACCCCACACATATTTACTGAGCATAAATATAGCACATGAAGGGTGCTGAGACTCGGTACCTGCCTTTAAGCAGCTGACAGCCTACTGGAAGAACGAAACCTGTCACTCAGTCTTTATCTTCTACATCCAAATGGCTTGAGTATATACAAGATATTGTAATGTTTTAATTAGAATTATATATAAAAAAATCTGGAAAGATACATTCTAAAATGTCATCTGGTCGAGGGATAGCAAATTATTATTTTTTGCTTCTCTGTATTTTCTCATTTTTTTCTATAATGATGATGTATTGCTTGTATAAAAAGGAGGAAAAAAAGAGTATCTTATAAAAGTTAAGAAAAAAAAATCCCAGTTTGGGTAGCTCCATATCTTGTCCTACCTCTGGACACTTACAAAGCCCCACTGCCTAACCTGTGGCAAGGCCAGCAGAGGGTTGTGTTGATGACAAAGTCTATTATAATTGATCTGTTTACCCCCCCCTCCCCGCCCACGGTGAGAAAGGTTCTTGAGGGCACGACTCTGTGCTGTTTGTTGTTAGAACTAATGCCTAATATGGACCGAGGCACATCACAGATACAGGATAAATATGTGGGAAAGAAGACCCAATGACAGGAGAGTAGGAAGGGGGGGAAAGCTGGAGGCAAACGTTGCTGATGCTTTTATTAAAATAAACAGTTAATATAATCACTTTGGTGAAACGAAATCAACTAAACAGATTGGAGACATGAAGATGACATAATTGATATGATGACGTATATTTTTTTTACTGTTCAATCAACTCGGCTGTTGGCCAGAGCACCCCCTTGAGAGATGATGGCTTAGCCAATAAATCTGGAAGCAAGTTGTTTTATACCCTCTTTGATACAAGGGGACTTTCAAAATCTAAGTAGTTTTAGAACAACAAAAAATTTTTTTCATGCCTTGATTTTTATGTTTCTTTAAAGACAAGAGACTAGGGGCACCTGGGTGGCTCAGTCGGTGAAGCCTCTGCCTTCGGCTGAGGTCATGTCCTGGGGGTCCTAGGATTGAGCCCTGCGTGTGTGTGTGTGTGTGTGTGTGTGTGTGTGTCTGTCTGTCTCTCCCTCTCTCTGGCTCCCTGCTCAGCGGGGGGCCTGCTTCCCCTCTCCCTCTGCCCCTCCCCCCCTCAAATAAATAACTAAAATGTTTTTAAAAAACTAAAAGAAAAGCAGAGACTACGAAAGAGCTCGTAAATGAGACCACGTCTTGGTCTTCTCTGTGTGAGTGGCAGCCCCAGGCTCTGTGCAGAGGCTGCAGTCAGCCACTCGACCTTTGCTTCGGGCTCTAAGTTCCTTCCCTGGCTATAATTTTCAGATCTGTTGGTTTTGAAAGCATCGTTCATGGTCCTAACTTTGGTGATGTATTGACATCTAGAGGCTAAGGATGAAAGAAAAATGCCTGTAATGAGTAGAAGAACCTTCAAAAAAAAAAAAAAAAAGTAGCAGCTAACATTGATACAGCTCCTACTGTACGTCGGCGGGGCTGTTGTCTCCCTGTCTGTCCATGTGCAGTCCTCAGAAAAACTGCAGGGTGGACAACATCACCACTTTACACGTGAGGAAAACAAGGCTCGGGAAGGTTCAGATTGGTGATTTTCCCCAAAGCACACCAAGCTCAGGGGTGGTGGAGCTAAGACGCAACCAGGGGTCTGGCGAGCAATCCCACTCCTCCCCACTCCTGAAGAAATGCACCAGGAATTCTGTTGACATGTTATACAAATGTGACCTTTTTGCTCTTCCTGATTTTACCTTCTGTATTTCTCCTACTTCTTTCCTCCCCCTACCACCGCCCCAATTTCAATTCCTATTCTTCCTATGCTTTTGTGGCATTTGACAAACCATAGGTGGAAATTCTTTAAACAGTGCCTGCAGGTCTTCTGAGAAAAAGTGCCATAACATAATCTTTAAATACTTAAAAATAATTTTTATTCTGCATAGTATGGATTAATATATTTAGGCTTTCAGGCACCCTGATTATTGGACAAATAAATTTTCTTGGAATCTTCATATTCACACACACACACACACACGCGCGCGCGTGCGCACACACACACACACACACAGAATCATTTGTTTTCCATCAGTAATGACATTTGCTTTTGAAATGATTATTCAATACTCTTCTCACCCTCAGCCAAGATTTCCACAATGCCTGGGTAAACAAAAAGGGAGCTGAATACTGAGATGCTTTGGCTTTTTGCTTTTGTGCACAGTATGATAAATAATGATTAAAAGTATAAAATATATGTTAACAATACAAAACAAAACCATCTCCAACGCTTTGCAGAATGTAGCCTCACATCCTGGGATGCTGACCTTCTGACAAATCTTTAAGTTTTATTTTCTATGGCCATAGAGACTTTTTTTAAAGTAGAGCCTTAAAGTGAGACAATAAGAGTTCATACTGAGGATTACCTAGTTTCTCTACAGGAGACTGGCTCAGGGATCCAGAGGAACAAAAAAAAAGATTTCCATTAGAATCATTTAAAATGATTTAGCAACAACAACCACAAAAGACACCCATGATGATGAAATTCCACTTAAATAATAAGCATTTAAAATAAGACACAAAGCGAGGGAGCAGTCACATGGAGATGCATTTCCACAACAATATGCCAACTGGAAATAAGAAATATAAAGTAAATCAACCCTAACTGGAATTCACAAGCATACCTAGCTGCACAGGATGGATAGGTTCCTAAAAAGTTCTGTATAAATACAGTTTGTTTTTTCCTCCCATTACTTACAGAGAGAGAGAGAGAAAGAAACTATTGAAATCTTCCAGTAAATCCCTTTTTAAGGAGAGAAATATTGTTATATGGCAAACAGACATCGGCTTTGACTCCCTGACAGAAACGATTAGAAAAATTTTATAATAAATGATGATTTATGTAACAGCATGTTTTCTAAAAACGAGGCAAGCCTGTATGTTAAGTGTGAATATGGAAAGTGGAGAGGAAACCAGAGGGTTGATTTCCATTTTACTTTTGGTATTTAAATGCCACGGTGATAACTGAACAGTGGAGTGCAGAGCCACATAAATTATTGCTAAATTACCTTGTAAATTGCTTAAGCCTTCAGTCCATAGTCAATAAAATATATACCTTGCCTGTGGTTTACTCAAGACTACAGAAATTCAGAGTAATCAATCATTCCACGTGGCTCTTATAGCTTTCCAGGTAGTGAGGGCTGTATTTTCCTGAACACAGGCATTTAATTAGTAGGTATTAGTAAAGTGCAATTTTCCACATTAAACTGTTGTCTATACAAACAAGCTTCTTGGAATGCCGACTTGTAAAGACAGGTTATCTTCAGTTCACACAACATACAGGTAATAACTCATTTTTGTCTCTGTGTTTGCTGATTCTACAGGAGAATGCATTCTTTCTGCTGTTATCAAAGAATAATTTCTGAACAAATATTCTCCAAGACCTTTTAATGTTACTGTCCTATAAGCTAAATTTTTTTTATCATTTTATTTTTTTCATCATGGTTAAGTGTACTCTTTAATCCCCATCACCTATTCCCCCCACGCCCCACCTACCTTCCCTCTGGTAACCATCAGTTTGTTCTCTACAGTTAAGAGCCTGTTTTTTGGTTTCTCTCTCTCTCTCTCTCTTTTTTTCCTCTTTGCTTGTTTTTGTTTCTTAAATTCCACCTATGAGTGAGATCATATGATATTTGTCTTTCTCTGACTTATTTCGCTACTGTCTAGCTCCATCCATGTTGTTGCAAATGGCAAGATTTCATTCTTTTTACGGCTGAATACATAAACTAAGTATTTTAAGACTAACTTGAATACCAACATTACCTATTGTGACATTTCTTATGCTATAAAGAATATTGTGCCATAATTTCTAATTATCCCATGGTTGACAGACTAATTACAGCCATTCTACCATGAAAGTGCAAAGTTCAACAGATACATTTTTTCCACTACAGTATAAAAAAGCATTTTGACTTTATTTGAAAAAGACTGTCACAAATAGCTATTAATTCAATGTATACATTCTATCTAATAATGATTTAAATTTACCAATATAAATGGAAGGAGGAAATGAATTTGGAATAAACATCTACTTCTCATGGTTCCTGGCATGTATGAAGAAGTATTTGAGTAAACGAATCCATTTGATGAAAGGCAATTATTATGGGCAAAATCCACAAACAGTGGAAAAGGGATAATTTCTTCCCTTCCTTACTATGGAAATTCACTGGTTATAATTCTAAATTGCAGATCTTTTCTTTAATGGTAACTTTTGTTAAAACATCTCTAACAAGACACCATTGTTGATTATGTAACATTGATGATATGCTGTTGTGGCTTCTCAGCTCTGTGCCACAAGACAAAAAAATAAAACAATAAGTGTTAATTTTTTAAAATAAGAATACCTTCTAAATCAACTGCTACCTCTCAGTGTAGAGCTAGATCTCCTGAACCATTATAGTATGAGGAATGACAAGCAATATAAAGAGTAAAAACAATTTTCACAAAATTCAAACTTTGTAACACGTGAATGGACAGCCTTGAAGAACAAAACACCCCTTCTTAGATGAGGTGCAGTATAATTAGTCAGAAAGGTGTGGCAAGGCTTTTGCTTGTGATCAGCCAGTTGGAAGGATTATCAAATCAACAATCTAGCTATTGCTGCTTTGCAAGAAAACTGATCATTCTTCGGGGTGAATATTAATAAGCACTTTTAGAAAAAGGTTAGAACAAAACTAGCTTTGCGAATTACTGCACACTTTCTTGCAAACGCACAGGAGCTAAATCAACAGTTTATCTAATCATTATCAATACAGCATACTTTAATATATTGGATATAAATAATTGTCACTAAAAAATCATGTGCTGCCTGTTCAGATAAAGCTATAGAGATCTGCCTTGTTACCTAGCAACTGGGCAAGTAACTGCCATACAGCAAAAAAAAAAAAAAAAAAAAAATCCTCATTTTTTAGGTAGAAAGGATGTCCATAAGTCTCCACATATGTTAATAAAGCCAAAGTATATATTAAGGTACCCATGCTAACTATTTTAGATACATCCATGGCTTACGTTTTGAAATACCATGCAGTAATGAAAATGGTCAATATTTAGATCTCTTATTTTAACTGGTCATGAACAACAACGTCCTGCACAGTTTTTGTTTTTTAAAAGAATCACCATACGTCACTAATTTTTTATTTGTACTGTTTCACAGACACAGGATTTCCAACAAGATCTTATGTACAGATTTCTATTTATTGAAAGGGTGATGCTTGCTTGTTTAAAACATAATAAAACAGTTCTGAGTAATTAGTTCACTGTCAGGGATCCCAATTACTCTTACATTGCATATAACAGCTTAACACATTAAATTTCTATCATTTGGGGGAGTCAGGCTTGCCAGCTAATCTAAGTTCTGTTTTAATTTGGCTAAAAATCTGGATTCCTGGGCTGTCTGTACACAAAATCTCTCTGGATGATTGTGACAATTATATCATTTGACTTCTTCGGTCTATAAAATGCAGTGCCTGGCCAGTCTTCAAGGCCCACGGCGTGGAAGCTATTCCCTCTGGAGTGCAATGCAGGTGACCGGCCGTGGCCTGCGTGCCGGTGGTTGTGGGAGAGAGAGAAACCGTGTGCCAGGGGCTCTGCAACAAGCAGAGAATGTTCTGTGGTTAGACATGGCTGTGACTGCCAAGGTCTTCACGGTACCTCAAATCCATTGCTTACGCTGCACTCCTGTGTTGACATAATATATTATGATTTCCTTTATAGGTGTGCAGACAGACACAATGAAAAAAACTCTTCAAGTGATTACATGGAATTAATATAAAGAAGCATAATTAAAAAAAGAATGAAGCTATAAATTAAGTACTTGGTAGTGAAATCCACTACACTGTTTTCATTGGATTTTACTCATTCTCACATTACTACAAAGCTCATCTTCTTTGATTTGAGAAGTAATCTGCATTAAGTGTGCTAAATAAATCATATTCACTCAAAATCAATAACAAAGCAGAAAACTATCTGTTTGAGTTTGGGGTGTGGGTTTTTGGGGAAGGCAGCAGTTCACAAACCCCAATGCTTCAGAAAATTGGTTGAAGATAACTGGTTATGTGCCCCACATCTTGCTTGAGAAGCATGGAAGTGTTTTACCAGGTTCCAGTGCTTTTCTTTTCCAGACGTACTTCACATATATTATCTCATTCAACGCTCATGGCTCTGTAACACAGGGAACAGACATACCTATCTCGCCATGTGACGGATGGGAATTGAAGCTAAGAGAGTGACCCATCTGAAGGCCACTAGAAGCTGATAAACAACACAGCTGGGATTCATGTCTTGATTCCCAAGTGAACATCTCTCATAACATAGGTTTTTAGTTTGAATAAAATTATTTCACTTTGTAGAGAATAAGCCTAAATTTCATTTCGCTTTATGTATTTTGTCTATAGAGAGACTACTAAATTTAAAAAGGGATGAACAGACGTCGTAAAGATTATTGTCCCTTACCCTCAAATAGCTGAGATGCTTACAGGCAATATGACATACGTAAGCAAATACCCAAAACAAGGCACAAAAAACGGGGAGTTCAGAGAAAGGCTGGATAATTTCTAATTGACAGGCTGCAAGGAGACAGGGGCAGATGTGACCTAGAACAAAGGGAAGAATCTGAAACAGCATGAGCAAAAGCCGAGGGAAGATGTTTGTGGTGATGGGCTCTTAGTCAACCAAAATCTCCGGAATTTACTCCTTATGCTGGTTAACCTTTGTTATATAACAGTTCATCTTCCCTGCCTATAAAAGAGTCTATTTCCATTTGCTTTGGTTAATAAGATCATTAAAACATTTTTATGTTTCATGATATAAATTGTACAATTTAAGATACATTATGCTGAATTTTAGAGCTAGAGGGAAAACTGGATTTACAAATGAGGAGCGTAAAGTCCAGAGAGATTAAGTAGCTGGAAGCCGTGTGACTACAACTTCTTAAAAAAGTAAATATATGCAAAGTGCTTAGAACAGTGCATGTCACAAGAAAGGATTATGTGTGTTTGATACGGTTATTTTTTTATTATTGTAATTATTACTGGAGGGGTTGGATCTGGAATCTGTTTTCTAATTTCCGGAATAGTGTTCTTTTCACTAACCATTTTACCTCAAAATACAGATAGTCTTTATACTGTACATGTTCTAAGAGCAAAAGCTGTATTTTAATTATAAAAATGACTTAATAAAAATGCATATATAGAATCACTCTGAAAACAGAAAAAAATCAAGCCTTTATAACTAATAATTTATAGCCTTTTGTTTAAAATCAAATCTTTAACACTTTCAATTATATATAATTGAAGTGCTAATAGCTAAAAGCAAATCTCAATGATCTTTGAAAGGCAACACTTCAGTTACTAGTTACTGTGTAGACCTAGAAGTTTAAAATTTCCCATCTTCAAAATGTTCTCTGATTTACATTTCTCACTAATTCATACCAATCATTAACCTGAAACGTTTATACTGAAAGATTTCAGACATTTTTTACATTAAGAACAGTTTGTGCTGAGCCTAAAAAGAGTTCATACATGAACACATCTTGATTAGTGCATATTCGTTATAAGATTCCCCATGTTTACATTCTCTCTCCCTAGGCGATCTCATCCGGGCACATGGCTTTAGATACCACTTATGTGCTGAGCATCTCTTCCCTGAGTTTCAGACCAGTAGATCCAACCACCTGCTTGACGTTTCCACCTGGATGTCAAGTTTCTCAAACTTAAAAATCTTACAACAGAATTCTTGATTTTTTTCCCCCATGCTAGTCCAATCTGCTCATCACCTACCCAGTTGCTAAGACCAGAAATTTAGGAGTCATTCATAGCTCCTTCCCTTCCTTCATCTTTCAAATTAAATCATCAGCAAGACATTTATGTTCTATCTCCAAAATATATCCCAGAGTCTGATTTAAGATGGCAAATATAAATTGCCTCACAGAACTTCACTTCCTAACAAGATGTGAAGAGAACAGTGAACATTAGGGAAAAAAACACAAAAAACAAAACGAAACAAAAAAACCAACAGTAACGAATCAAGAAAAGGCAAGTACAGATCAACAAACTTCAAAACCAGTGACCAAGGAAAGAAACAGAAGATTCTGGAGCAGGATAAAAGAAAAAAAAAAGAAAAAAAAAAAGGCACAATGTTGCTTGGCTCTTAATCCTGTTCTCACTACCCAGAGAGGTGAGTCAACAAATTCTGAAAGTTCTCACTACTAATCCTAAATTTAGAGAAAAGCACAGTCAGTGAATATCCTTATCTGTTTCTTCTCTCTACTAATGGAAACATGTGAGATGGGAAAATGGGAGCAAAGGGCTGACTCCGTGGAACTGAAGACTCAGGGCTGCCTACAGTACTGAGGAAACCTGCCACATTGTAGGTTATCTCCAGGGTAGCTACTGGCTCAACTGGAACCTTTTCGTTGAGTACCAAAAAAAAAAAAAACCAAGGGTTGTTCTTGGTATTTCCCACCCACTCCCTCCCAGTTTGGTGAAAAGAAGGCTGATAATGGGGGACATTCAGCAAAATGTGAGAAAGTACAGCCCAGGAAATCTGTAACCAAGACTGCATACAGCTTGGGCTACCTCTCTCTACAATTTCTACCCCACTCTGCAATCTCTTCATGCTTCAGAAAAGTGAAGAGACCCAGGCAGTAAAACATATCTGAAAGAAGGAAGCAAACTGGTCCCAAAAGCACTGGGAAGTGATTTAAGAAGTTACTTAGACCATGTCTGGGCAGAGTTCCCCCAAGCACCAGCAAGATGAAGAAAAACAGCATGGTCAATATTCAAGAAAGGAGGAAAGGGGAGCTGAAGAGAGGAGGAAAAGAAAGAGGGAGAGAGGAAGGGAGGGAGGGAGGGATGGAAGGAAATAAAATGTAAGGGTCACAGCATAAGGAATTAAACCCAGAAAAACCTTATTTAAAGAAAAAGAAGGAAACCCTCACAGAAACTTTCTACTCTAGAAGAATGGTTTCAGTAAAAATCGAAGCTTACCAACAAACAGTATGATGAAACAACTGAATGGGATGAAGAGACTGTGGACTGAAGAAAACAACCAGGGAAGAAATAGCATCATTTCAGAATTAATCAGTAAATTAGAAACATCAGGAAACAGAGCAGACACTTCTGAAAATGGAATTACTGACACAGAAGAAAGGATTTTTATACTCACTGTGAATGCAGATGAAAATAACAAAAAGATTATAAAGAAATAATAAATGTGGAAGAGAGACAAAGATGATCCAAAATAAGGATAATTGATGTCCCTGAAGTAGGTAACGCTACAAATAGAATAGCAAGTGTATTCAAAGATAGGACACAAGATCAGCAAATATAAAGAGCACACTGTAATGCAGAAAATTTTGACACCAAACATTTAACACCTGGATATATCCTAGCTGTGCTACTGACCTATGAAGAGAAAGAAAGAATTTTTAGGGGTCCAGGCAGAAAAAGCAGATCATCTACAAAGGGTGGTCTCAGACTGCACAGCAGCCATGAATGCTAGTAAACCAACATTATGAGGGAGAGAAAGCGTAACACGAGAGTGTTATACTCAGTATACTGACACACTGAATATCAATACTCACACAGAATCAATATAATGTATTTAAAATTGGAATTTGTAGTTTAAAAAACATAATGATTCCAAGTGTGAGGCGGGTTTACAGTACAGCTACTGAGGCTGAAGTGCCAAGGCCCTTCGCCTACTTGGATGATCTGCTTTTTCCCAGGCCTCGGGGTGTGTGTATGGCGGCGGGGGGGGGGGGGGGTGTTCTACAGCAAAGCTTTCATAAGATCTTGCTTTTGTACAATTTGTAAAATATACTTCATTTCTTTTTTAAATTTTTTATTTTTCTAAGTTTAAGTTTAATAATTTCTTAAATCATGATTTTGGTAACAAACCAAATAGCACTACCGGTGGCTTTGTTCTTTTTGTTTTTTAGTTTTTTATATTTGAGCATAGTTGACAAAGTGTCACATTAGTTTCAGGTATACAACATAGTGATTGAACATCTCTACACCTTATGCTGTGCTCACCACAACTGTAGCTGCCATCCGTCACCACATAGCGTTATCACAGTACCATTGACTGTATTCCCTGTGCTGTGCCTTCATTCCCCTGACCTACTCAGTCCAAAACTGGAAGTCTATATCTCCCAACACCCCTCACCTATTTTGCCCATCCCCTCCACCCCCTTCCCTCTGGTAACCCTCAGTTTGTTCTCTGTACTTATAGATCTGATTCTGCTTTTTGTTTATTCATTTGTTTCATTTTTTAGATTCCACATGAGTAAAATATCTTTCTCAGTCTGACTTACTCTACTGAGCATAATACATTCTCGATCTATCCATGTTCTTGCAAATGACAAGATTTCATCCTTTTTATGGTTGTGTGATATTCCATTGAATTATACTCCATTTTCTTAAAGAGGAGTCCCAAATTCTCAATTCTCAAGTCCCACAAAATCTCAATTCACTCCTGCTCAAACCTCTTAGTATTTTTAATAACCATTTCTTTAAACCATAAGGGGAGATCTTTTAGGAAATAATTCTTGTAGTAAAGAGACATCTGCCTAAAGTTCAACAATTATTTACTTCTTCTTACCTCCATTTTTTTCTGCTGTTAAATATAAGAAATTAAATTTTAATGCTTTTTATTTTAAAAGAGCATTTCCAGTATGATTCCATTGTTGCCATTGTTATATAAGTATTTTTTTCTATTCATGCATCCATTTATCAACCCCTTTGCATATATGCATAGAAAGATGCCTGCAATGCTTGTCAGTCTAATAATGTTATAGATGGTTATTTTTGGGTGGTGGGATTTGGGGTAAGCTGAAGATTTTAGTATTTGCACTGCATGCACTGTCTGAGTAAATATGATCACATAGCAAAATATCAAAAACAATACAGTGATTATTTTCCTTAAAAATGCCAAGATATTAACAGATTTTACTTTGGGTGGTGTGAGCTTTAGAGAATTGTTATTTTCTTCTTTGTATTTTCCTATATTTGCAGAATTTCAAAAAGCTTTTCCCACTTTGATATTGTGACTCTTTCCACATATCTCTTGTTTACGGCCACAGCCCAGTCCAAATCACTGTCATTTCTCCCCGGGGCTACTTTAATGGTCTTCTACGTGGTCTCTCTGTGTCCACTCATGCCCTAGTATTATCCAGCCTTCCCAGAACAAACAGTGGATTCTTTTCAAAGGTACAGCAATCACACCTCTGCTTTCTGTTCTCCACTTGCTCCACACCGTTTTTAGAATAAAACCCAAACTCTTTGCCATGCCTGGGAAGGCTGACCCACAACCTCACTGGACTGCTCTCTGCTGCCCAAACACAGTGCTCTCGTTCCCCCAAAGGCTTTTCCACATGCAGTTCCCTTTGCCTGGATTGCTCTTTCCCCAGCATCTCTGCATGGCAGGGTCCTGCTCACCATCCCGGTCTCTGAGAGGCACTGTCTCTGGGATACTTGCTCTGAGCAAATGTTTTCAGGTAGCATCCTTCCCCTCCAGGAAACTCTCGAGCACTTCACCCGCAGTATGGCCTTCACAGCACTTATCACTACCTGAGATTATCTTCCCCATTTATTTATGGACTTACTTGTTTTGTGTTGCTCCTTCCCCACTATCTACTCTAGAAAACAAGAACCTTGTCTATGTTGTTCGCTAGTATATCTCCTGTCCTACACACACAGACATTCAATAAATATTTCCAGAAGATAGCAGACAGCCAATAAATATTTCTCAAGTGAATGAATACACACAGAGATTGTTTCTTGGCTCTAAAAGAAGGGTTGTATTTGCAAAGCTTTCTTTTAAGTCAGTTGCTTGGAATTCAGAATGCATGTTCCTTCAAATAAGCTACAGTATAAATGATAATCAAATATCAAAGTTAGCCCACAAAAGTCTACTGGACCCACAATGGAATAAAATTCTGCATATGTGCAACAAAAATACAAGAAAATTAACACGAAGAATTATCATTGGCATAATCTATAATTAAAAAACATTTCAACTTATTTAAATATGGACAAATGACAACTATTATTTATCTTTCATGTAGGTGGAGACATTCGTGGGTATTCTGAAGGGGACTTCAGAGCATTTTCAAGGGCTGGAGAGCTTTCTGGTCCTGGTTTTTTTATTGCATATAAGCTCACTTAAAAACGTATAGCTTTTGGCTCCTTTGATAACAGACATATAACTAGTACCAGCCTGAATGCTCATGAGGTGAGTCATGGTTTGTATCAAAAACGTAAAAGAGGAAAAACCAGAGTGGTATTCTGGAGGCATTAGGCTAGGGGACCAAGGAAAGGGATTAAGGAGTGTATGTGATCTGAAAGCTACCTGAACTAAGAGCAGTGAATGAGAGGAGAGAAAAAGTCGGTGGTGAGTGGTCAAGAGACAATGGAGGAGAAGAGGTTCCCCACTAGCTATGAGGAAATTTCATCTTCCAAGACAGCTTTCCTGATAGGAGTACTTCAGGGTGGGTAAAAGAAGGGAGAGCCAGTGTGTAAACAATGTTGAAACTTGGGAGGGACTATATATTTTTAATTTGAAGCTTTGTCCCAAATTTGGTTTGGCATGAGTTTTTATGACTAATCTACCAGTAGGGTGAAATAAATAGCATCATTCATATCAGGAGTATCAACCAACCCCTGGGAGATGTTTAGGAGGCAATGCCAGACCTTCCATTCTGGAGGGAAAGCTATACTACAAGAAAACAATTGGAACCAATTATTTTTATACTAAGTTGACAGGACAGAAAAAAAATGCATTAAGAGCCAAGAGATACTGCATATGGTCTGCAAGTCTTTTCTGGAGAAGTGAATCATGGAGATAAAGAGAAGCAGCTTATTTTTACAGTTACATTTTATATTTCTAGAAAAATAACTACAACATGGTCATGATTTCTAAACACAGGGAAATGAGACTTTTATGAACATCACACAACACAAAACATACCACCTGTTGCAGCTACAGCTCTATGCGAGTCACTCTGAAGCCTTAATTAAAACAAAAACAGACCATAAAACTTATGGTTACCAAAAAATTATTCTAACTGACATGTGTCAAAATGAGAGGATGCTCAAATAGTCTTAAAATACAATTTTTTTCTCTTGCCAAGAGCCACAAAAACCTAACCCTGACCAATGTTAACCCAAGTACCATTTAAACATATGGCCAAGGGGCAGTCTCAATGCAATTCTTGATCTTCCAGAGCGTGTCCTTGTGGTTGGTCCTGTGAGGTTACTAGTTATAGTTTAGTTAATTCCAAACCCCAAAGAGATGTACCCATAAAGCCATTCATAGAAGAACTTTATTTTGAAATTTACCTAAAACTGTACTATTAAGCATTTGGTAACCAAGGGAGATCAGAACATGCATTTTTGCTTCTTCCAGTTCAAGTTTTGCTTTGGTCTTCTCTGCATTTCCTGTTCTAATGTGAGAAACCACCAGTCAACAGTCCATAAGTCTTTGCTCTGTAAATACCACAACTAGAACTAGGGGATATGGGCTAAAGACAGAAATTTTTAGGGAATTAATCTGAACAAGCTAATCTATCCCAACAAATTTTTAAAGGAAAAAAAAAATGACTCAGCTTAATTATATTCGACTCCAAAAAAACCCCATCTCATGATTGCATGAAGAGAAAGCAGAAATCAGATGAACAAGAATGGTTTTCATCTCACACTAGAATTATAAGAAAGGTTAATTTTTACATGAAAATTACATCTACATAAAAATAGATTTCTGGAACAATGCACTATTGACAGTTATGTGGGAAGATAAATGCACTCATGTAAATGTTCTTTCTCAAGCAAATTATTAAATATATTGACAGTACTGCACTTTGAAAACAATCATTTTAAAGAAATCAAATATTAATACAAAAGTAAAGACATCATAGCTAATGTAATCTTTAACTCAAAGAAATACGTATGCAACAATTTTTTCCCAAGGCTTATTGATATATACTGCTATTAAAGTTAATGGTAAACATTTATGCTTTGTTCTTGTTTATTGTTCATGGAAGGAAAAAAATAGGTAGCCAATTGTTAAATCTGGATTCTGTTCGCACTTCCACTGTCATGGAGAAATGCTGACACTGGTGGCCTATGAAAGACCTAGTACTTTGATTACTGGTGTTGGTACTTGGAAATCCTAAGTCTGAGTTACTGCTTTAAGTCCAAAATATGTAAAAATCAAACATATCTATGGAAATACAAATGTTTTACGCGTGACCATTAATGACTTTAATCAAGCAGATCTCCAAATTAATTTTGCTAATTGTTCATTCCTCCCGGGATATTAACTGGCTTGATGGGTATTCCTGGGACATATGTTGACAACAGCATCTGGTCAGAAATAGGGACATCAATAAACTCTACCCAGTGTCTCTACAGACTCTGCCAGTGCTATAAACACTGACGACACCAAAGCATTTTTTCAATAAAACATTTGGAGAACATGTCTGCCTTACATTTAGAGAAAGGATAAGCCTGCTTTAAAACCCACGGCACTCAAAAATGCTTACTCGATGAATGATGCAATGAGAATGACTTGATAATAAGCTGGAAAATATCTGCCAACAATTACAAGAGGATAATAACATCACAAATGATTATTGGGAGCACCTTTCCTGTACAATGTACTGTCTACTAGTTTGTACTCTATTTGGTACATGCAGAGTAACTTTAAACAAATACTACTATTTTAAAGAAAGCAATTGCCTAACATTTCACACCTACTGCACCATTTGCAGTAAATTATTAGCAAGAAATGTATCAGAATTCAAAACACGTATACAGAATTGGTTACACCTGCAAACTTTTAGATTGTTAGTAACTGCTCAGCGATTGTCATTTTAAATTGCTGACAAATAAATGAAACGCATTGATACAGTTTCATCAAAAATTCATTACTCAAAGTATCTTACTTAATATTGCACCATGCTGTATTTCAAAATTATTTTAATGGAGATTTGATCTCCAAGTAGAGGCAAAATACTCTGTTCTCTGTCTTTGGTTCCCCTTAGTAGAAATGTAACAATATATAGGGTCTCTCATTCCTGATATATGGATGTATAGTCACCCTACTATCAATATTTTAAGGGAAAAAATATTGCTTCTACTAAAAGTGCCAAAGTGCATCAAGCAAAGTAACTCCAATGCAGTAAAATTGAGTTTGGCAATTAGCAACTGCAGGACAAAGTTCCTATCTTTGAACGAGGAGCTCTAATTCTTCACCACTCTTCCCAAAAATCGTATCTCCCCCTGCATGCTGAAGCTTTCAAAAAAAAGTCTTTGTAACAATGTGCTTGTATGACACTGTCACTAAGTCTCCTAGGTAGCATGCATCTGTTTTAATTTCATTTATACCAGTTCCTCCTTTCTCCACCATCGGAGTCCAGGAGGATCACTCCATCACACCAAGCGTTACTCACGACTGAGAACAACAGAACGGAACACTTCAGAAGAGACCTTTATGGTGGAATAATGCCAGCACAAGTCATTATAGCCTATTTTGTCATAGAGCCATCAACAGTCTGGACTCAAATAACTGAGACACCACTGGCATCTCCTTGCCTAAGATCATCTGCAGAGTACAAAGAACACACAGGTTTCGAAGCAACCTCAGAGACGTTTTCTAATTTTCTTTCCTCTTTCCCTTCTGGCTCCAAACTTCAATAGGAATCTACCCTATTGTAAAGACTCTCAGAAGAGAATTACAGACTCCCTTGGTAGCTTATGTCAACGTTCAGAAAAGTCTTCAGTTGTACCTAAATTCCTCATGTTGCTCTTCCAACACTATTTCCTCTAATTCTCTCTTTCCAGATGCAAGAGTCCATATAGCAAGGATACTAATGTACGTGTCTAAGAATCATTAAAGACCTCAAAGTTCTTGTGACTCCATTCTACAGATACCACATATTGGGTATATATATGCAGCACGGGGACTGAATTTTTAGTCTTCTAAAACTAGTATCTCTGTCGCTCAGAGAGGAGAAATGATAACTGCAGCGAGGGCTAGCCTTCCTAATCAATCTCTGAAACATGCAAAGCCTTCCTGAGCTGCCTGTTTGTTTTAGGGGCCCATGTTTGCAGACAGCTGGTTTTCTAGGAGAGAGAAAAAAAAAAAAAAAACTAACCAACCAACCAAACAAAAAAAAAAAACACGCGGCAGTGGCAGTATCCTTATAAAAACAAGTCCTTGTTTGGCTTTGGCAAGTTTTAGCCTGGAGTAAAATTACATCCAAGTTACAACCACGGAAATTGGGATTTCAATAGAAATGCTGACCCGACCTTCACGAAAGCAGCAAATTGCAGTCTCTGCTGCTCTCTTACTGCTCTCCAAGGCGTTCCATTGGAAAGTCCATGCCCACGTCCCCCTCCGATTAATCAGTGTATAAAGAACACGAGGAGAGAGGGCACGCTCAAGACCAACCCTGCCAGGGTCTATTCTTCCTGCTACTCCTCAAAGATGATTCAAAGCGCACCTGGAAATTACATGGGTTGTCATGGCTTTTTAATTTTGAAAACAAATGACCTTTGGAAAATAAATACTCGTGAAAGTCAAACCATTTAGAGAGACCTCCAGTAATTTACCGCTTCAAACTCCTCGCAAACGCAACCGCGAAGATGAGGAAAGGGAAAATGTGCCCAACCCGAGGGGGAAAACCAATAACCAAACCACGTTTAGGAAAAAAAAAAAAAAGCCCACACAGTAGAGACCGCTAGCCTGGGCTGCAACAAATGCCCCGGCAAACCCTTTCCGCAGCCTTCCCGGATTTTCAGACCCGGCTTGCTTTTTCCTTTCCTGCCCCAGCTGCCGCACCACTTCTAGCAACCGCATCTTGGCGAGCAGGGGCCGTGGGCAGCGGGGGAAGCCGTGCCCCGCGCCGCCCGCTGCCACCCCGCTACTCACCCGAGCCGGTCGGCACTAGCGACGGCAGCGGCCGTGGGCTGGCTGCGAGCCGGAATCCGCGAGGGCTGGCGGGCTCTGGCCCCCGTGGACGCGGACATGTGGCTGGAACCTCCGCTCCCCTAGCCGTTGCCTCTGAGCATCTTTCTGGGCGCCCCCAGCGAAAGCGAGCGGCGAGGCGAGGGCGAGCGCGCCGAGGAGGGGCGGGAGAGGCGCCGAGCCTGGCCGCGCCGCGCTGCGCCGAGCGCCGGGCTCTCCGCGCCAGCTCCCCGGGCC
Organism: Ursus arctos; assembly: GCF_023065955.2. Taxonomy (NCBI): domain Eukaryota; kingdom Metazoa; phylum Chordata; class Mammalia; order Carnivora; family Ursidae; genus Ursus; species Ursus arctos. The sequence goes on along the minus strand of NW_026622886.1, from coordinate 15,655,454 downwards.
CGCGCGCGCGCGCCCCCCGCCGCGCCCCCCACCCCGCCGCGCGCCCTCGCACGCGCCCGGCCCCACGCGGCGCGCGCCAGCCCCGGTGGCGGCGGCGCGTCCTCCCCCGAGTGCCGTCTCCAGGGCTGCTGGCGGCTCTCTCCATTGTTCTGCGATTGCTTCCCGGGGGTGGGCGGCTGGGGCGGTGGGAGGTGTTGGCTTAGTTGTCAGGGAGGGCTTACCACTCAGTCGGACCCTAACTGCGAGAGCGACGCGGGCCCGGGCGCGGCGCGCGGGGGCTGCAGGGCGCCTAGCACCGCGAGCTGCCGGCGCGCGGGTGCTTCCTCCCCCCACACTCGCTCCTGCTCGGCGCCCGGCGCATCCTGTGTTACTATGGATATTCTCGCCCTTCGCCGCCTCCTCCTCGCGCTCCGAGAGGCCGCCGCCGCAGCAGCAGTGAGGCAGCTCCGCAGGCGCCCAGGTGACCAGCTCGGCAGCGGCAGCAGCGGTGGCAGGAGCCGCCACCGCCGCCGTCACTGCCGTCGCAGCCGCTGGGGAGAGGAGGAGGAGGAAGAGGGGGAGAAAGAAGGTCCTGCTTTTACTCCCGAGGCCACCTACGGTTTGCTCCCACTAGCCGAGCTGCTACGAGCCCACGACGCTGGAGAGGCCACCGCCATCCTCAAGTTGTGTGGACTGGTGGCACCACCCGAGCGACTAGCATTCCAGCTGTTCTCAGAGGGGAATGATCAGCCCCCTGTAGACTAAGAGGGCCACGGCTAACATTTTCAGTTAAGATTTTGGTACGGTTCAAACACCCTTTATCCTGTCCCCGGTTTCCACCGAAGTTACCATTGTACTACTACGGACAGTTGTATAAATTTATTCTCTTCAAAATTATGACAATTAAATGAGAGACACCTGACCTCAAACGACAAAGCTTTTCACCCATTTTTAAAAATCCCAATAGTTCTTCCTTGCCATAAATAAATACAAATATTGTGTGGTTTACAGACTGCTTAATTCCATAACATTTGAATGAACATATCTGGCAACCCACGCACCTCAGTTCTTGGTGTTTCAAAGCTCCATCCAAAAGTGTGAGTTGCCCACTTAGTCTGGGATAAGAACTGCAGATCCCCACAAAGGATACCCATCGTCTGAAACAAGGTAACAGCACCCAAACTGTCTGTGAAAAATAGTTTGGAATGAGATACTTCAAATATTTAAGGAAATGTACAACATTCCACTGAACTCCAACGGTACTAATCAGTCTGTTTTTCAGGGTACTTTCAGTTTCTAAACTTTCAGAGTGCACATTTATTGCTTTAAGACCAAAGGAAACAAAGATTTTGATCAACTGCAAACGTCAGGCACTAAAATAGAAACGTGAATCAGTTTTTTAAATACTATGCAACATTTACTGAGCACTTAGGATTTGCCAGGCGTCTGTAAATTATCTCATTTAATTCTCAGAACTCTATGAGGTAAGATTTATTATTATCCTCACTTTACAGATGAACAACAAAAGGCTGAGTGAAATCTGCAGCTAGTAGTTATGGGACAGCCCTCATTTCCTTAAACAAGAAACACGAAATGTCCACTCTTTGGTCTATTTTCATGTCGTTGTGTGCTCTTGCGAGGTTCAGGTTAATTGCATACTCTGAAGCCACCCCTTTAGCAAGAAGCAGGCCTGTGAGGCCCCCGAGTGTGAGCACTTAACTATATACAAATGATTTCTCCTTCACAGAAGGAGTTCGTGAAGCTTTTTGATCTTACATCTTACATATATAGAAAGAGAAACAGATTGGACATGATCTGCCTTCTTGACTGGGGCATGTTTGTATCTCTCTGGTTTTTTTGAGATCATCAAGCTTTCAATGGGTTTGGGAGTTAGGCCATTTAGTTCTCTTTCTCACCGTGCAGCCAAACACGTGAAACTTGGGGTGGGATAGGTGTTTTCTTGGTTTCCCAATCCTGTGAATGACTGAAGAATGACATTCCCCAGGGCATCATTCTCTTCTGGATATTGTTCTCCAGGAACAATTTTGGGCTCTGTCAAAAAGATGCCCTTTGTTAGCAAGGAACTATAGACTCTATAGAAAGGAGGCGTGTTCTCATTTTTGTACCAAGTCTTCTGCACTCCACAGTCATTTGGGACCTATAGGCCTTTTTGTGTCTGAGCCACCTCTAGAGAATGACGGAAATCTAATTCTTTGTCAGCATTTGTGCTTGGCTAGTGAAAGCTTCTTGAGGGAGCTGGGAGGCAGAGTTGCTGTCCATGGTAGCTGATACGAATGCTCCATTCAGCATAATCAGCTCACATATTAAATACTATAGACCTGGAAACTTCATCCCAGCACTAATGGAATTTGGCAATAACCTCCAGGTATGCATATTAAAACCTAAGGGCTTTATTAGTGTAGTCTCCTACTGGTTTGGGTAAAAACGTTACATAATTCACAGAAGGATGACTTTTTACTCTTCAGCACTAAAATAGCCCCTACTTATAGTTGAAATTTTAGACATTTTTAATGCTCTAGGCCAGCATAAAGAATATAAGAGATCATCTTCTGAAACCCTCTCATGTTGTACAAAAGGAAATTGATGCCAAAAATGGTTAAGTCACTTGCCCAAGGACTACCCTAACCAGAAACAGGAACAAAACCATGAATTCTTGCCTCTTGTTCAGACACTTAGCATAATATTATGGTACCCCAGGATATTCAATGCCAGACTTATTTTTCCTTTAGTAATTTTATATTTTTGCTGAAAATCAGTTAATTTCTTATTTATGTTATTTAAAATATGAACTATAACCTCATGTTCATTTACTTGGGGGAATCCACATTTTGTTTTCAATACACTGGTTATATTAACTAATATACTTTTCCTTGAAACATGAAACAATGTAGAAAAGACTCTTATAGCACCAACTCCCAACTTCCCTATGTCCCCATGAAAAGTAAAGCATCCATTCCATTCCAAATCATCAGGAATGTAATCCTCTCTAACATAAACTACTTATTTAAGAACAGCAATTTTGTATCTGAAAGGACTAACATTTGGAATTCCCCAATCTCCTGTATTCTTTCTTCAGATTAAAGAAAAAGTATGCAGAAGACTATGTTGAATAATTCACTCTCACAAAGTCTGAAGATGGCGGTAAGTTCTCAAAGAGATATGTAAAACACTAATATGAGTCCCTTCATATAAATTTAGAGGAATAGAATTACAATCATTTCTTCCTTTGTTTTGATGTAGTATTGTGCAGTAGTTAATAAAGCTCCCAATTTTGGAATCAGACCTATGGGTTCAAGTAACGGCTATTCCACTTAATAGTTTTGTAATCTTGAGTATGTTACTTAAGTTTTTCGACTCGTGAAACTATATATGATAATAATGGAAATTACTTCATAGAGCTATGGTTAGGAGGAAATGAGATTACACGTGTGGTGCTCTTTTTGATGTGCCAATTTGGCTAGGTTATAATCCCCATTTACTTAATCAAACACAATCTAGGTGTTGCTGTGAAAGTATTTTGTAGATGTGATTAAAGTCCATAATCAGTTGACTTTAAGAAAGATTATTCTAGATAATCTGATTCAATCAGTTAAAAGGCCTTAGGAGCAGAGATGAGGCTTCCCTGAAGAAAAAGCAGCTCTGACTGTGAATGGCAATTTCAGCCCCTGCCTAACAGTTGCAGCCTGCCCTATAGACTTCAGACTACCTAGCCAGTTCCCACAATTACATAGGCCAACTCTTCGCAATAAATCTCCTGGTGTATATCTACTACTGGTTCTAGTTCTCTGATTGAGCCCTAACTTGCACACTTTGTAAAGTACTAACTGTAGTATCTGGCACATAATGAACCCCTCCCCCCCAAATGTTAGCTCAAATGTTTTTAGCAAAACCTTTATTGTATACCTCTCACATTCACAGTATCGAGGTATGCACCTTGATAAAAATGTCTAAGAGTTCTGAAATAGAGTAGAGATAGATGCCTATTGCCTTCAATGACAGCAACCTCAACCAGGAAAGGTTTCCATATTTTAGTAAAATTTCCAGGAAAACAAGCAAAATGAGCCACCAGTGTTGATTTTTATTTTAACTGAAGCTATGTAGGGGAATCATGCAAATCTAGTATGAAGACCACTTCCTGGGTTAGGAAGACAATGAATAAAAAGGTAGGCCCTTCTCTCTCAATAGATCCAGATGGAGTTAGCATCTGAAACTAGGAAGATCAGTTTTCCTGGATCAACATGTAATTCCATGATGTAATACAAATTTATTTATGGCTGTTGGTCTTTTTTTTTAAAATAAAGATTTCATTTATTTATTGTCAGATTGAGAGAGAGAGAGAGCACGTACAAGCAGGGGGAGCAGCAGGCAGAGGGAAAAACAGGCTTCCCAATGAGCAAGGAGCCTGATGTGGGACTCAATCGCAGGACCCTGGGATCATGACCTGAGCTGAAGGCAGATGCTTAACTGACTGAGCCACCCAGGAATCCTATTACTGTTGGTCTTAAGCCAACTAGAATTATATATTTAAGAGAACTGCCTTGAGATTCTTAGAGGAAGAAATCCTTTCATACTTAAAAATATTGAAGGAAAAAAATCTTTCTTATTTCAATGTTAGCTTATCTTAATATCTTACATTATTTAACTCACAGCTTTTAATTTGTTTTGAGCATTTTTAAGCAAAGAAAAAATACTTTAAAAATTATTTAAAAGCAGGCATGGCACAAACCTACTTACATAGAAGCTGCCTCTGTCCTTGAGAAGTATAATGCCGGGCATACAAAACTTAAAGCTGGAAATATCTCGGGTCAGTAAACAAGTCCAGGGAGGAATTCTTGGGTATAAATAGGATTAAAAGGTGATGAGATAGTAAGAGAGAGGGAGAACCTTTTGACTTCATATCAAAGCTCTGATAACTTAGATTCCATTTAACAAATGCATATTTTAAGTTTTGTATTTGCTTGTGTATTCACTAGACAGAGCTGTCCCGTGATCCTTTATACCACATTAATGCTTTTTTTTTTAAAGGTAGGGACATAAGGGGCGCCTGGGTGGCACAGCGGTTAAGCGTCTGCCTTCGGCTCAGGGCGTGATCCCGGCGATATGGGATCGAGCCCCACATCAGGCTCTTCTGCTATGAGCCTGCTTCTTCCTCTCCCACTCCCCCTGCTTGTATTCTCTCTCTCTGGCTGTCTCTATCTCTGTCGAATAAATAAATAAAATCTTAAAAAAAAAAAAAATAAAGGTAGGGACATAAAAATACTTCTGCTCATTATATCAAGATTTACCGAATGCCTGTGATGTCAAACCTTGAGTTGGGAGCTGAGGGATAGGAAGGTGGATTACCGATGGACTCTAACTTTGCGGAGCCCTTTCTCTGAGTAAATCCAGTTTATCCTTATGGATTTCAACTAATATGTAACTTATTCCAGGAAAATTTTTATACATCTCTGCACTGGCCTAGACAAAATTCTTCTGTTCTCACAGTAACTTTACTTTTCCTAATATAGCATTTATTATTATTCTTTTTGGTAACTACTTGTTTAGTTATCGATCTCCTTATAAGACTGCATGAAGTCAGGGACCCTGCTTATACGATGTTCTACTTATGTTTACCTTCTGACCCCAAATAGCCTTTAGGAAAATATTTGTCAAACAAGTGAAAGAAAGCTCGGGACATGTTGAATTTTAGTTGTTCTCCACATAGACACATGCAGAAAGCAAAAGGAATATAAATCTGAAGCTCAGGAGAGAGGGGAGGACAAGAGATGTGGATTTGCTATCCGATGATTTCCTGGTATTTGGAAGGCTTGGGAGTGGAATGCCATCAACTAGAACTATGTGTAGAATTATCGGAGTACTCTGGACAGCACCCACATTTTCCAGTTTATACTGTGAGATAAAACATGACCCACTGCTAGGCTAGAAAAATTTTAGAAAACTCTACCCCCAAATAAATCTTTTTAATAATGTGAACAAGTTTCTAATAAAAAGGCATTTCAGAACTAAGCTACTGAAAAATATGAATATGGACTTATAATCATGATATTGTGGAACCTTACCTTTCAATATGTAGAAAGCGGGGTTGTTGAGTTTTGAAAAACCAAAGTTGGTGTGTGTAGATAGACAGGATGGGACACAAGCCAGAGAGACAGAGCCTGTGTACCAGGGAAGAAACAGGATCAAGGAATTCTACAAGAGGTACGCATCAGGGAAGGCTCTGAGTGGTGAACGGGTGTGTGTGGCTGTTGGTGGGGTATGTCTGCCCTAGAAGCAGTACGATTCTCCCTCACACTCAGGGCTTGCTTGATATTAATGAGATAAATTAGGTATAGGCTGACTTCCACCGCTCATAGATTTTATTATTTTTATTGCATGATCATACTTTGCTGTGGAAAAATTCCTTTATTTGGATAGCAAATTTAAAACAATTTATAGACTGCCTATTAACCATGGGTATATTTACTACCAAGCTAACACAACCCAGCAGAAGGGATTTACACTTTTTCCTGAAGGCAAGCAGGCTTGGAATCCAGGGGGAATGAATGTAAACACAGAGGCCCATCTGCCAGGAATGTTCTGCCCCAGTCTTCTGAATTAAGACCTAGGGACTTCTTTTGGATGTTAACTACATTCAAGGCCTGAGCCACACACAGCTCCACTGAGCCATAGCTAAGACATTTGCTTGCAGCTTTTGCTCACAACCAGCCCCTGGGAATCAGACCTAGCCACATAACACAGGTGTTAAATACTTCATCCTTTTAACACCTTTAGCCAATAGAGCGGCTGTGCTCAGCACTCGCAGCAACTTTCAAGGTTAGCCATGAGAGGGTAATCCTCCACTAACCTGATCTGGATGTCTGTTTTACTAAGTGGGCATACATTCCAGACTTCGCAGGGCAACCCTCTTTAAGTGAGTCAGACTGTGAGATCTAAATTTTATTCAGAAAAATGTGGTTTCTAGCACATTGGAGATTATACTTGGGGTCCTCAAGGAGGTAGTATAAATGTATAGGAAAAGGCCGTGGGCTCAGACCTGGGTTCAAATCTGAATCTATCAGTTGCTAGCTGTAGACCCTGAGGAGTTTGCTTAATCTTGCTGCACTTCAGTTTTTGCCTCTGTGAAATAGGGATAATTGTTCTTTAAGGATTAAATGAGTGCACTCATGTAAAAATCTAGCATGCTACCGTGCACAATAATTATTCAACCAGAGAATTAAGTTCACCCTAGGATTAATTCATAGGTCTTTAGAATCAAGAGACTACTCCAACTTACCAACTCAACTAAGTAACAAACTCCTTCCCAAAGTACCTTCTAGTGTGCTTATCAGCAGTGTGAGGAACAGCTCCTGCCCCTGGGAGTGGACAGAAACTTTTTCTAATGTAGACTCATAAAAAAGATTTGCTTTTTTTTTTCTCTCCACAGGATTTTATGTAGGACAAGATAGACTATTATTTGATGGTGATTGTGTATATCGTTATGCTAATTCTCCAGCAGTGTCCATTAAGGGTGCTAACATATACTAGAGGGGCAAAAGGAGAAAGAATTACTATAAATATTGAAAATAATTTTGGATTGGAATAACTGAATCTTAGGATAGGAAGTCGTGGTTGATGTTCACTGTTACTCTTGCTCGACACCCAGTCCCTTCTATTTCTGTTAGCAGTTGTGTGATTTTTCACTGGAGACCCACTTCTTCAGCCCTCAGCCATGAAATCCTAGAAAATCCTAGAAGACCAGAGGGTAGACCCACGATTCACTGGCCATCACAAGATTTTGTCACTCAGTCACAGGGGCTCTTTCAGGGAAGCTTAGGACCAGGATTCTGCTGGAATACTGGGAAACAGAAGCTCTCTTTTCATTGAGGTTTCTAAGTTGGGGACGCTGACATTGCCAGGGTGCTGAGCTTAATGCTTGGAGCTTCCAAGGGCCTTATGCCAAGCTGCCATGGAAAGGGTCTGCCTAAGGGTAAAGCCAGTGTAGAGGAAAGCAGAACGGTGACATGGAGTGAGAGACTGAGTGATTCCAGTGATAGCTTTCAAGGCTCTTTCAGTTAGTTCTGCCTGAAAGAAATCTCTCGATTTTATCAATAGGAGCCACTAAATTCCTAGTTTTGCTTCAGGCATTTTTGAGTTCGGTTTCTGTCACTTGTAACTGAAAGTCTCCTGACTTATTCAGAAGGGAACTTAAATGCAATTAATGCTGTTTCAATCTCCTCTATAACTTCTAATGAAGAGTCACTCAACCAACACTTGGACTCTCCCAGTGCTAGGGAGCTCATTACCAGCTGAAGAAGCTTATCCCATCTTTGGGGCTTTTTCTCCTGCAGTTCTCCTACATTGAGCCAAATCTTCTTCTCTGAAACTTTTGTGTCTTACCATTTATTTTGTACCCACCAGGGACTAGGGGCCATGTGCTATGTTATGCTAATAAATGTAAATTTATTATCTCATTTAATTCTCAAAACATTATGATATAAGAATTATTTTGAAAGCCACTGCAGAAACCCAGATGAGAAATGATATTGGACGAAGGAAGTAAGGGCCGTGGAGGTGGGGATAAAGAAGATGAGGCTGGACCAGATAAAGGTGTAGCATCTCCGTGCCTTGGTGACTGAATGGAGGTTGAGGGCAAGAAAGAAGATGGAGTCTAGGATGACCTCCAAAAATTAGACAGGTGGTGAAAAAACAGGACGACAATGTGGGTGGGGAAAGATGAAGGTTGTCTCCACAGGTACCGTAAACCAATGGGGTCAATGACAGGGGGCACGTGACAGTTCTATACATTTTAAAATATTGAAATGGAATCAGGTTTAAAGAACAGAATTCGATGCACAACAGAAGCAAATATTTTAAAAGTATATGCAATTTTTGTATAGCCCTTTATCACATAAGAATAACATGCTTATGTTCAGCCCTCGAGACTGCTTTCTCTCTTGTCTCCTCCTGCCAACACCCTGGGAGGCAGAGGAAGGGAGCCAGAGAACTCAGCATGAGACTGCAGCAGAGTCAGCCTGAGCCTTGGGGGACAGGGTTCCGACTTTGAGGTCCAGGATCCGAAAAGAAGTGCATACCTATGGAAGATGTGTCTGGGAATGGGAAAGAGACATGAAGGGAAGGAGCGGATTTCTTGTGTACCTACTCTGGTTATACAGGAATATTTTTTAAAGTAATCTTTACATCCAATGTGAGGCTCAAACTCACAAGCCTGAGGTCAAGAGCACAACGCCCCCCCCCCCTTTTTTTTTTAAAGGTTTTATTTATTTATGTGACAGAGAGACAGCTAGCGAGAGAGGGAACATAGCAGGGGAGTGGGAGAGGAAGAAGCAGGCTCCCAGCAGAGGAGCCTGATGCGGACTCGCTCCCAGAACGCCGGGATCACGCCCTGAGCTGAAGGCAGACGCTTAACGACTGCGCTACCCAGGCACCCCAGAGCACAACACCCTATTGACTGAGCCATCCAGGGGCCCGATCTTGTGTACTTACCAAGCACCAGGCCTTTACACGCACCTACCTCAACAATGCTGGAGGGTCTTTGTTATGACTTTAGTACCATCTTTTTTGCCAGATGAAGGAATTGTAAAGGCTCTGAGAGACTAAGTAATTTTTCCAAGATCAAACAGCACTAGAATGAAATCCAGAATGTATGGCTCTGAGATTCATGATTTTTCATTATGCCATGATGTTTCCTTAATTAACAGTTATAAGAGATTTTTATTTTTTTTAAGATTTATTTATTTATTTGAGAGAGGTGGAGGGGAGAGGGAGAGAGAGAATCTTGAGCAGACTCCACACCCAATACAGGGCTCTACTTGGGCTCTATCCCACGACCCTGAGATCAGGACCCGAGCCGAAATCAACAGTCAGATGCTTAACAACTGAGCCACCCAGGTGCCCCAAGATATTTTTTAGTTGACAAAATATATTTACATGCTATTTTAATTGATCCACAAAACAATAACCCAGAGGCTGATATTGCTAATATTGCTTTTATCTGATAGATGAGGCAATGGAGTCCCTGAGAGGTCCATTGACTTGGTCAAGGTCACACAGCTAGTAAGTAGCATAACCATGGCTAGGATTCAAAATTCCTAACTCCCAGTCTCATGTATTCTCCCATGACCCTACAGCTGCTGCATCAGGCAAGCTGCTATGAAGTGGGGCTTTGTCGGAACAGTGACTGGTAACAGCTTTGCTCTGAAACATTCTCCCTTGCAGAGCAATGCCCAGCCTGACACTTGGTGGTGGTGCCTGCTGCCACTCTCACTAGGTCACAAGAGAAAGACCTCAGGAAAGAAAGAACACCGCCTCCCTGAAGTTTCTGGTGGGGGCAGGGAGGGGGTTGAGGGTGGGATTCTCCCAAAGAAGCTTGAGCTACTCCCTTTCTATTGAGCACTAGGGCAGGGTCTGTAGTGTAGTGCTGGGAAAAGCCACTCTTTGTGTCAGGACCTCTAGCATGAGTCAGTGTACCCCTGGGGCAGACGTGGCTGTCTGGGTAGAAGTAATATGGAAAGCCACATTAACTCTTTCAAGACATTAGGCTATCATTTGGTAAATTACTACTTTGCTCTAAATGGGTCCCTGGTGGGTATGGAAGATAAGAATGTTCTAGTTGGCGTTTCGCCCCTTTCTCTCAGCTGCTTTTTCTAATTATGATGTTGACCAAGAAGCTGTTTAATAACTGCTTTATTCTGAATCATTGGATGCTCTTATTAATATCAAAAATGCCCCTGCAGATCTGCTATATTGAAATGTATGGAACCAAATCTATGTGTAAGGAGTGAGAGTGTCAGGTCTGCAGCCCAGTACCCATAGAACCAAGGAGCGACCAAGGCAATGGGACATCCCTGAGTTTGAAAGTCTGAATTAATGGAAAGTGTGTGACAGAGAACCCCATGTTCCTGGAGGCCTGGGGTGGTGGGTGGAGGGAAGCAGATGCTGAGGGGAGTTCCAGGGTAGGAGCTCCTTTTTCCTGCTGAGGGGAGGATCCATAATTCTGATGTGTGGAGGAATCAGGGTCTCTGCCTTGACACATCTATTGCAAGGCAGATTTGTGGGGAGTGCAAGGATATTCCCTGGAAACTATGGTTTCACCCTTTCATTCAGAAGGATCTGGAAGCATTTCTTCCTCCCTGGGAGAAAAACAAATGCATTAGGGCTCTCTTTTGTTATTGCAAAACTGGGGTTACTAAGTCAATGTCCAAAAGAGTTGCTAGGACCTAATATTATTTTTGCATAGTGGTTATTACAGCAATAATACTTTACGTTTATACAGCATTAAAAGTTTTTAAAGCACTTGCATATTCATTGTTGATCAGGGCTGGCCTCACGGACATGTGACTAGTACTCTCCCACAGGGCCTTCGCTCTGTAGTTGTGATCTTGTCATTCCAAATACTTTTAACTTCCAATTTGTGTTTTGTAAGTGAAGTCTGATGGGACTATGGACCATGTGTTGAGGGCTTAGAACCCCAGCTTACATGAGATCCTGCCTTCCTGGGATGAGTTTGTGGCTGTCTGCTCCCTACTTCTGCTGCCTGGGGTGCTGCCTGCTGATCCGCTCTCTGGCTCACCCTACAACCACCACTGATCTTTGCCTGGAACAGCACACAGGAGCTACTGACAGGGCTAGAGAGGGGCTGGCCTTCTTCTCCCTCCAGTGCTGGTGGGTAGTCTTGGTGCGGAGGGTCACCCACCCTGTGGCATCTGGGATAGGCAAGGCAACAGCCACCCCTGCCTCGAGCCACAATTCCTGTTGTGTTTGGTGGGCAACACGCTGGGTGACTCGGGAGGGGCCTCTCACTCACAGCCAACCCAAATATCAAGCACATACTGGCCTAGAGACTGTTATCCCTTGGCAGGGGGTCGGGGTGGGGGGGCCACTCATCTGCCAAAGGTTGGGGTGGTGGGCCTGTGAAAAGGGGAGACTGACTTCCTTGCCCCTGGCCAGGCTTCACATTTTGCTTTCGTACTGGGTTCTGCAAACTATGTAGCCAAACCTGTTGTTGACGTTCATTATGCTACCGTCAAGCTAGATAGGACAAGGGTGCTGCTACTGTTACGTCTACTGCCATTATTACTTCTGTTACTGGAGGCCACCATTCCTTCTCTGTGACTTGCACTGGGGCACGCACTTAAAAATATGCTACCTTATTTAGTGCTCACAAGTGTACGAGGCAGAGGGCTTATACATTGGGGTGGTCTCCAACTTCTCAGTTTTAGTTTTCTCATCATAAAACCGATACAATACTACCTTCAGAAGGATATTAGGAGAATGGAATAAGATGATGTGTGTATAGAGAGATGGAGAAAATTGTGTTCACCTGCATTACTCTAGTGCTGCATTTGTTTGGAAGAAAAAAGTTGATAAACTCTATAAGGAAAAGGGTGAAACCTTTCCATAGACATACTCAGATAACTCAAGAAGGTTGCTCAACTTCTGCACTTAATGACAAGGAGAGGAGTTTGCAATGTTCTCAGGAGGAAGGTGGTAAAGAAAGAGGAGTCACTGACGGCAAAGGCTTTGCTGGGGAAGAGTGACAATATGCCATTTAGAGATTGGAAATATTAAATGACTCTTTACACAAATTGTGTTGGGTTTATGCTGTAAACACCCCCACCTTCCCATCTGAAATCTTCGGTAAGGACTAAGTAACTGACTAATGCTTTTGTGTGTGATTAGATTAACAGGTGGAGGGTCTCAAAGAGGTATTGAGGTTGGCATCCATGTTGGCGGAAATGAAAATAGACAGCATGTGTGGATGCATTTGCCAGAAGATGAGTATAGAGCTGGTGCTGGGTTATAACATTATTCTTTGATTGTTTCCTCTGGATGATTTCACTTTTTGTTCAGGCCATGCACTTTGAGGGGTGTAACAGTGGCTAGGTATATTTTGTTTAGTTTATATTTTCCCATGAGCTCCAGCACCAGGCTCTGCACACAGTAGACATTCAACATTGAGGGATGATCAATGTGGGTAGTAACTACTAAGGGAAAGAAACTAGTGTGACTTAGTGTAATCATTTCAACAACCTTTTGATGTAGGACTTGGTCTTTGCAGTTTACAGGTGAGATATCTGGGGCTCAGAGAGGCCAAGAAACTTGCTTGGGTCACACAACTACTAAGTGGCAAAGCAGAGACACAATTCCATGCCTACTACTTGATGCCTCTGGTCAGTGAAACTTCAGGAGACTATCTAGAGTTTCGGTGTCATATAGACCAAATATTGCACATTGTGTGTATTTTTAAAACCCCACTGAAATAAGAAGAATAAGACGAATTGACTTTAAAAACATTCCTAGCAAATAAAAAGTAGAAAAGGGCAGGAAGAACAAGAACATAAGAAAAAAAAAACCACGGCATAAATTAGTTATCCCTTAGATAATTGTAGGGTTGTACTGACATTACTCATTGTACCGTAACGACACCAGAAAGGAAAAATGTGCCAGGTAGATGCAGCATTTGTGCAAGAAAAGGCTGCCTCAAATGTGTCTGAAAGCATGGTTCTTCCTCCAGCCAAGCCAAGTCCAAAGGAGCGCATGAATAATTGGCTACCGCTACCCTTTAAGCAAGTGCCAACTCTCTCCGCTTGGGCTGATACATCTCCAAACCTCAGGGAGTCAGGGATCAGCTGCCAGCAGCCAATGGGCTTCTGAGCATTCATAACCAGACCAGGTGCTGATCCATCAAGCTAATTAGCAGCCTGTGGGCCACCGTTAGCTGGGAAGGTAGAGGTTTTTTAACTTTTCCTGACAGACTCTGTGCCTGTCTGTGCTTTTTGAACAAGATATGATCACAAAGTACTATCAGCAATACCACACACACACACACACACACACACGCACACACACACGCACCATTTAGAATTCAAAAGGAGGGAGGCAAAAAGGAAATATAGGTTTGCTTTAAATAAGCTGAGAGACTAACAAAACAAAGGAAGTGAACATTTACACACACACACACACAGTGTATATATAGTGATTTTTCCCATTTTATATATCTTCATTTTATTTAGCATAGGATCATCACTGCAGGATGGACATTCAATAAATGTTTGCTCTTATTGATAATAATATTTAAAACATAAAGAATAAAAAAAAAAGAGGAAATGGGACAAAATTGCAAAGGAGCAAAAGATATAGCTTGTTGGTACCTGAAATGTATTTGATCATCAGGATCCCGAAAGAACAGAAGAAAAAGAATTAGCTTCAATGGGAAATACAGAGAACATGTTGCATGTTCAGAAAAACAGAAAACTTAGTCTAATTAGGAGATGAAATACATCAGAAATAGTGTCACCGCAAACTATAAAGCAATGTGTAAATCAGCAGAGGAAAGAATCCAGGTAATAAATTTGTAGAAGCTTATTATAAATAGTGCATTTAAAATTAGTTTCAATGTGATGGTCAAACAATAGAACAGTAACCATTAATGAAGCCACAACCATCCCAGACGCCTTCATTGACACAAGAGAAGCATTTACAGCCAATCAGTTCAGTGTTTCTGACTTTAGTGTGGTTTGGTTGATCATGGATCCAACAGTCACCAACGGAGCAGTGCCAATATATGATTTGGAGATATGAAATAACAAAGAAGCATCCTAGTCCTTGAAGTAGCCAAATGTGAAAATCATACAGAGTGGTAAGGCAGAATACTGGCAGAAGTCTTAAAACACAGAGGTAACATTTATGGAGATGTCTGCATGAGCTCTCTGTCAACATATGGAGAATTGAGGAAGGGCTACGGGATTTCAGTGACACCCCCATCACCACCATCTGGAGATAAAAATCCTGCGGTAGATTTTCTTTTAACTGTGTTATCTTACTGATGAGCTTTATATTAATGACAACATCCTGGCCAAAGTTCCCTTGGATTACTTACTATAAAACTATTTACTGCTTGATTCTAGGGTTAAAAAATGGATGTACGCCTTTGTGAAGAACAGCTGTCACTGTATTTGTAGAGTCAAAGAATCAAGATAACGATACTGAGATGATTCCAGAGTCTTCAGGGACCTAGAAAAAGCACGACACTGCCTGAGGAGGTTTGGATGTACGGGCTGTAGTGCAGACTCGACCGTCCCAAGTAGCTAATCTACATGTTGAGATTACGAGAACAAATCTCCCCAAATATTTACTGAGTAAAAACGTAGTGAATGGTTCCTTAGGAAAAGCAGGGGCATGAGTCGGATTACTTTTGCTGTAAGAAATTAATGCACTACCCTGGACTATAATCAATTCAGGATTGTGGTCTTTTAAACCGAAGACAGCGTTTATCCGGGGTCAGTGAGCTACTGGATTCCTGCCAGATGAGAATGCCCGGTGTGCTTCCTACAGTCTGGTGTGGGTGAAGCAGACGAGGTCACAGGTCTGTTCTGCGGTTGGCCCCTGTTCCTGCCCTAGAAGAGGGACTCCTCTACCTCCCACCCACTGCCACAGGCTGTCTCCCTGTTGTTTGATCAGAGCTAACCTGCAGGTTCTTCTTGCCTAAGACATTTCTTAGCAGCAAAGTTAGAAACGAGCCTCTGATCCTGACCGTATCTACCTCTCCAGCCTACAGAATGGCGTCTTCTACCCTTTGATGCACCTCTAGGGCCCAGGGAGCTTTTGCCTATGGGACTCTCTCTGCCTCTAACATCCTTCTGCCGGTTCCTTCCCTGGAAAACTGTTCTCCCTTTATGTGTTACCTTCTCCTGCAAGCTTTCCCTGATAATAACAGCAAGCGTAGAGCATTTACTTGGTCCTACGTACACTTCTAAATGCTTTACTAAACACATTTCATTCTCACCAGAGTCCTACTAAGTAAGTACTCTTATAATCTCCATCTTAGAGACAGAGAAACTTACAGGCAGAGAGGTTAAGAATTTTGTTCAAGGTCACTGGTCAGTGGCAGCACGGAGATTCTGAACCAAGGCAGTCGGGCTCCTGAGCGCCCGTCCTTCAGCACTACTCAGAGTAGAGGGGTTCCGAGCACTCGCCGCAGCAGTCCCAGCACACGCTGCCAAAGAACTAACCGCCCAGCCCTGCAGTCATGTTTACAACCCTCCCCTTTCCGTGTTCTCGAACTCCAATTAATCTTCAACACTCGGCCCAGGAATCATTCTTTTTTTTCCCTTAAGCCTTCCTGATCCTGCCCCCCAGCCCGGGTGAGGTGCCCCCTCCACTGTCCACACTGTGCTTCTCTGTGCGAGAGCACAATGCCGCGTGTCTGTTTACTTGTTTGTTTTCTCCACGAATCCATAAACTCTTTGAAGGCGGAGATGGTCTGAGATGCTATTGTAAAGGACACAGTGCCTGCCATGGAGAGCTGCTGCTTCATAAATATTTGTCTGTTCGATGGATGGACCCTTATGCTGAGAGGTCTCCACTTTGCGACTGGTTTCCAGCTTTTACAGGCAGATCAAGAACAAAAAGGATTCTATCACAAATCCTGGGGGAATCACGACAAATACTTAGCTCCAGTTCAGAAAGAAGCAAGACTATTTATAGCTCAGGGGCTCAACATTACATGACCTGGACTTAATTTTTCCTCACAGCTTAGATCTGTAGAACTTTAGACTGGAAGGGCCCTTGGAGATCATTTCGTCCAGGCATGGCAAACTGGTGGCCTCGAGATATGTTTTATTTGACACTTATTATTATTTGTTTCTATTTTTATTAGAACACCTTTAGGCAGGACATTTCCTCTTTATTTCTCCACCTTCTGCACTATTTCCTATCATAATGTGCCACTGCATTTATTTATACATCCACCTCACGCTTCGAGGCATTTTAGTATGAAATATCAGATTGCAATTCAACCCAGTTTTGTCCCCCTTTATAGTTAAACTCCTCAAGGCTGTACTTAGGGTCTCCAATTCTCTCACTAACTCATTGCAATCAGGTGTCATATCTACTGACATGTCAAGATGTCCAGCGGGCTCCATGCTGCTAAAACTGGTTGCCAGGACTGACCTGACACCCCTCTCCTTGATTTTCAGGAACATACTCTCCTGGTTTTTCTCCTACTTCTCTGGCCTCTCCTTCTCTGCCTCCCCTAATTCCTCCTCATACTCTTGTCCTTTAAATGCTGGATGGCCCAAGGTACAGCCCTTGGCCTCTTCCTTCTCTCCATCTAATCTCACTCCCTTGATGAATAAACAAGTGAATTAATTTTTCCAGTGGAAAAAACTGAAGGCCGGTGAGGGTGAGTAACTTGCCAGGAACACACAGTGATAAACGGGCACCTAGCTCTCAGCCACCACCTCTTGAAGCAACTTTGGTCTGTCAGACACACCAGATAACACTGTGCGGAGACGGAAGGGGATCTCTGGAGTTCTCTCATCAGGTCTTAGGCCTCATCTTTTCTGCCTTTCTACTCAACACCCCCTCCATCATCACAGAGCCCGGTTAAGTCATGGCTGGACAATTACTGATGTGTTTGCTAAGTGTTCTGATTTCCTCTCAGAGGAAAACCTTGTGCATGATTCTTCCATTATCCAGGAAGTAACAAAAGATATAGTCATAATATATAGGAAAAAAGAATGATTCATTGCTGAGCCACTGAGCCACAGGGAGCAATCCAAGGTTTAGAGGAGACAGTCAGCTAAGATAAGTCACGATGTTGTCACAGTGGAATATACAAATACCTCAGTGGCTGGTCCAAAGGAACATGTCAATTAAATCAGCTTGCTGCCGAGCATTTTTCCACATCCGTGAAGAGCTGCTCTCCACCCTGACAGCCACATTTAAGGAGAGGCAATAAAAGGAGGTGGCGGGAGGCAGCAATCTACCCAACATACTCCATGGAGGAAGAAATGACTTCAAATTGCCACAGAGTAAATGAATATAGTCACATAGAAACATTCTGAAAGAGGTCAAACATGTTTGGACTCTCGACCCAACAGGTCAAGAACAGTGTTTTCTTTTCAGAATGGAATTACAGTTTGACATTGGGCATGAAAAATTGATGAGGGCTGTTGGGGATGGTATTAAAAATATTTAACAAAATATAGACAGCATAGACCATCAATGGCCAGGAACGCCTTATCAGTGCATGGTAGTTGAACATGGTCCTGGGTGAAACTCACTCGGTTAGAATAGCACAGATGTTCTTAACCTCGCTAGACCTCAGTTTAGTTTAGAACATTTCTCAGTGTTGTTACAAAGATTAAAAGAGTATGTTTGTGAAAATCCTTGGATTTGAGGACATATCAAGACCTCAATAATATTAGCAAATATTTATACATCCTTCTTATATGCCAAGTATTGGCAACTGCTAATTTACTTAACCTTTACAACAACCCTAAGGTTCAACTACTATTATTACCATTCTACAGATGGGGAAACTGATGGCAGAGAGAGGGTAAGCAACTTTCTCAATGTCACACAGTGAACAAGTGGCAAGGCTGGGTCTTTGGACCCAGGCAGTGTGGATTCCAGGGGCTCAATCTCCCAAACACTACACTCATAAATGTCAGGGCTCTTCCCTCCCACTCCAGAAAGCCAGTGCTCCTGCAAACCCAAAGTTTTGCTGACTTAAAGTCTCAGTTAAAGGGAAGTGCACTGTACATCACTGTCTGGAGCTCAGTAATTTAGCCCTTATTTCTGTATCTGCTTAACCCCCATATGCATGAAGACAGTAAAAAAAAAAAAAAAAGTCAAATTAATACAAAAGGTAGGATCGCAAGTTTGGGAGGTTTTTGTTTTGTTTTTTATTTGGTATCAGCTGAACTACTCTAAGCATTCAGGATGAAGAGTTATTTATCCCAGTTAATGAATCTCATGGTAACATAAATGTCTTCCAGCTCTGAGATTAGTGAGTAGCTCTCGTCTGGGGACCACTTAGTGGAGCAAATCCAGCGTGAACAAAAGAGGACTGGGATTTGGGAGAATGGGGAGGGGAGAAGGGAGGGAAGGAGCATTTGTTGAGCAGCTACCTCATGCCAGGCATCACACTAGGTGCTTGACCCTCATTATTTCCATTAATTCTTATAACAACTCAATCATCAACAAACGCTGATTGAGTGCCAGGCCCTGGCATTGTGCTGGGATTAGTAAATTGAATAAATCATGGTCCCTGCCCTTCTAAGGAAAACGAAGAAAGAAAACAAGCAGAGCAGCTATTTGAGTTCAGTGTGACGTTATTTTGGTGTGAGTATTACACAGGCAGTGGAACTTTGGTAAACGGGCCAAGATGGTAGTGGCCATGTTTATGGTCCCTTCACAAAGGACTCCTTCCTGACAGGGCAGCTGTGTTCTTGGCTCGGTGATACTACCAGTGCTCCTCCCTGTTGCGCTCCCCACCTCTTCACAGAGAAGGTGGTAAATTGGCTAGATGAGTCAGAATCTCTCCCTTAGGAGTTTCCGTTTGGAGGTAGACACAGAAGTCAGAGATTCAGCTGTAGAGATAGAAACTAAGAAGATGATCAAACAGGAGTTCAAAGGAGAGGAGAAAGAGGCCACGTGGGACCAGGGCAAGCAGCAGACGTAAGCAGGCAGAAGCTATGAGTAAACAGGAACTGCAAGGCATGCAGGGCGTGGAGTGGCGCACGAGGAAGCTAGCTGGTAGTGGAAAGAGAATGCGCGGAAGCGAGTGTACTGTGACGCACGCACCACGGTTACTTCGACCATTCCCCGATGTTCGACCATTTTCATTTTTTTCTGTATTACAAGAAATCCTATGATGACTATCCTTGTACACCAGTAATGGTAGCGTTTCTGATCCTTTCCTGTAATATGTTCTCAGATCAAAGGCTACACACATGTTATAGCTCTTATGACAGTATGAATCCTTTCTCACAGAAGGACCGTACTGATTTTCCACTCCCTTCAGTAGTAAACAAAATGCTTTAGCCCACTCTACCAATACTGAGTCTTGGCCAATTAACCATTAAAATTTTTATTTTTTCCAGTATTTACATATTTTTCGTATGTTATGGAGCATTTTTATTTCTTCTTTTGTGAATCGAGCTTGTTCATGTTTTCTGTCCATTTTGTTTATTGGGACATTTATGTTTTCCTTATTGACTTACAAGATATCTTCATAAAACAAGACCAATGCTCACTGATATAGTTTGCAAATGCTTCTCCATACTTTGCTCTTTGCCTTTAATTTTTATTCAAGGCATGGAAGTTTCGTATTTTTCAAATATATAGTCAAATTTATTGATCTTTCCCTTTTTCTCTTTCTTCTTTTCTTTTTTCTCTCTTTCTTTCTGAAAATAATATTTTTTCTCCTTTCCAGATCAGGAAAATACTTGGCTCTGTTTTTTGTCCTCCTAGTTTCAAAAAAATGTTTTTTTTTTTAAGATTTTATTTATTTGACAGAGAGAGAGACAGCCAGCAAGAGAGGGAACACAAGCAGGGGGAGCGGGGGAGGAATAAGCAGGTTCCCAGCAGAGGAGCCCAATGCAGGGCTCAATCCCAGAATGCTGGGATCACGCCCTGAGCCGAAGGCAGACGCTTAACGACTGAGCCACCCAGGCGCCCCCCAAAAATGTTTTTGTTTTTGCATATAACTCTTTTGTTCATTTAGAATTTATTTTGGTGTATCTGAATTTTTATGAAGGAACATTTTAAAACAAAATAAAAAAACAGAATTGTATCATCCTATTCCAGAAAGATCTGAGTTGTGTTAATGCTTGTTCTCTAGTAGAGTCAACCATCAATGAATTTCAATAAACAATGCAAAGAATTGAGCACACACAGACCCATTTAAGCACATAATAAGGGAGAGTATATGATCCAAGGCGGGGATGTCATCATTTGCGTGCTCAGTACAGAACCTACTGAGTAAGAATAATTCGACCTACTTTAACTCTTACGAAGAGTCAGAAACCCTCAATTCTTAAGCTGCATCTGTACTGCTTTACCATTGGGACACTTATACACACTGTACCTCCTGGACCCCAACGCCCACTTTCCAATTGCCTGTCTTTCAAAACTATCTAATTAGATTTCTTTAAAAAGAGAACACTTTGTCATTTGGGAGAAATGTTTCTTTTCTTTTTTAGTTTGTATTTATTTGGTACCCAGGGCAACTTCACCTTATATTTTCCCAGGGTCTTTTTCTTTCTTTTTAATTGAAGGATAGATGAAACAGGATGTTACAGTAGTTTCAGGTGTATAACAATGATTAGAAAACTCAATACATTATGCTGTGCTCACCACAAACGTAGCTGCCATCTGTCACCATACAATACTATTACAAAACCATTGACTCTATCCCTATGCTGTACCATTCATCTCCATGACTTATTTATTCCATAACTGGAAGTTTGTACCTCTTAATCCCCTTTATCTCCCCTCCACCCACCTGCACCCACCTCTCCTCTGACAACCACCTGTTTGTTCTCTGTATTTAAGGTTTTGTTTTTGTTTTGTTTTTAAATTCCACTTGTAAGTGAAATCATATGGTATTTGCTTTCTCTTCTGACTTATTTCACTTAACATTATTCACACTAGGTCTACCCACATTGTTGCAAATGGCAAAATCTCATTCTTTTTTTTATGGCTGAATAATATTCCACCAGATATCTCTCTCTATCTATCTATCTATCTATCTATCTATCTATCTATCTATATCTTTATCCATTCATCTATTGACGGACACTTGGGTTGCTTCTGTATATTGGCTATGGTAAGTAACGCTGCAATAAATGTAGGGCTGAGGGTTTTCTTCAAAGTGTGATGATTGGATGGAAGCTGATTGGTGAAGTAGTTGGCTATATTTTTTAAAATATGCAATTACAAGCGTATTTAATGTAATAGCAAGTTCCAGAAGAGAGTAAAAGGTAGGGGAACACTCGAAAGAGTGACCACATTATGGACTTTCCATTTCAACAATGGGAAACTTCAGCAAATGGGAAAAGTCCACCAGCTCAACACCTCATTCTCTGAAGTAACGGTGTATTCATTTACTGTGGCTGCCATAACAAAGTACCACTAGTTGGGTGGCTCAAACAACAGCAATTCATTGTCTCACATTCTGGAGGCCAGAAGTCCAAGAGGATATGTTGGCAGGGATGGTTCCTGTGAGTGAAAATCTGCCCCATACTTCCAGCTTCTGATGGTTTGCTGGTAATCTTTGGCATGCCTTTGTTTGTAGAAGCATTCCCTAATCTCTGTCTTTGTCTTCACATGGTAATTTCCCTCTGTGCATGTCTGTCTCTAAATTACCCCCTTTTATAAGGACACTGGTCATATTGGAGTAGCGCTCACCTCAATTACCTCGTTTTAACTCAGTTACATCTGTAAAGACCCTATCTCCAAATAAGATGACATTCTGAGGTACTGGGTGTTAGCACTTCAACATGGGAGTGGGGGGCACAATTCAACCCATAACAGATGGCAATACAACAATTATTGTACTAGTTACTCTGATGTATTGGATAGGATATGGGTGTCTTAGAAGACAAATTGAGTTTCAATCCTGGCTATTATCATATCTGAAACTTTGGAAAACCCCCCTGAACCTATTTCCTCAACTGTAAAAAAAAAAGAGCTAAATTATGGGAAGGATTTATTTATTGATTTACCAAATGACTTTACACCAAGCAGTTGGCTTTGTGTTAAATGCCCAGTATATAGTACACATTCAACATGCGTTATTTCTCTTTCCTTACACATGCTTGAATTATTAGAATAATCCGAGGGATAATAGTGTAGGGATAATAGTGCTAACCTAAGTATCAGTAAATAAAATTAAAAAGTAATGGAAGTACTGGGCACCTGGGTGGCTCCGTTGGTTAAGAGTCTGCCTTCGGCTCAGGTCACGATCCCAGAGTCCCAGGACAGAGCCCAGCATCAGGGCCCCTGCTCAGTTGGGAGTCTGCTTCTCCCTCTGACCTTCCCCCCTCTCATGCTCTCTTTCTTAAATAAATAAATAAAATCTTTTAAACAAAGAGTAATGGAAGTACTGTGTTTTCATTAAATGGTTTTTATTGATAGGATGTATTTCTATGTTTACTATTTAAATTTGGCAAGCTTTTAAAATATTTCAGATTTGTTTTTTATTTTTGTTTTCTTTTGTTTTTTGCTGTTGTAGAGAAATGAGGTTGGAAACTCCTGGCACCTATCGTCACTTAATGACTCTCTAGATTTCCAAAGATATTAAAAATAGCCGGCACATGCAGAATGATTTACAAATGGAGTAGACTCAATGGATTGATCCATGTCTTTTTCTTACTACAGATGAAACTCTAGCTATAATTTGTTTATGTGAATTTATGTTTCCTTTTTGGAATATGTGATCCACTGTGAAACCAAGTAAAAGACCATGAATCAATACTTCAAGGAGATTTGTAATATTTCACTGTTCAGTAAATTTGATTTTTTTTCACTGAACCATGTTTCCTACAATATTGCATTAAAAAGAAATATCTTGCTTGATTCTCCATGGGAAATATGTCAGGGAGAAAACTCCCTGTTTAGAAGCCTTTCAAATTTTCCTTTTGCCAAGCATTTGCCTTTCTTGGGAGCAGGGTATCTTGTTCTCCCCGATATGGGTTTCTTAGAAGAATCTCTAAGGCAGTGAATTTTAAACTTCTAAAAATTATTATTAACTTTCACAGTGGAGTGATCTTTTCCAAGAAATCAGACCCAAATTTCTAGATCTACAGATAGTGCAGGGTAGAGGTTCTAGAGATCCTTTCTTAATCCAGTTTTCCTGTGATTTAGAGGGGGTTTTGCCCAGGTAATGTCTGTAGAATCCCAGGGTCCATAGGAACACGCTTTGAAAGCCACTGTATTAGAGATTGGTCTCTAGAGGAATGAGGGCACCTTACCAGGCAGTCCTACCTGATACCATAATGTAAGAATCATAGGAAGAGAAAAGGAACAATGCTGGTACACTTGTCCTGTGAGACATTGTAGCAGACAGTGATTTTTGATGACCACATGCAGGTTTCTTTTCCATTAGGTGAGAGGATTTGGTTTTAGAAACTGAATGTAGGATGCATATGCCAGTTTCTCTAAGGAGTACTCACTGATTCCACAAATTGTGCTGTGAAGCACCTGCTCGTATTCCACAGTCATCTGTTCTTGCACTGATATTGTATCTGTATTATAATTGACAGTTTTGATTTGGATCCTCCAGTAGGCAAGCTCATTGAGGATAGGAGCCATAACTAAGAATAAAAGGTGGGGAGGGGCAGAGAGAGAGGGAGAGAGAAAACCATGCATACTCCATGCCGAGTGTGGAGTCTGAGGCGGGGCTCTATCTCACCACCCTGAGATCAGGACCTGAGCAGAAACCAAGAGTCAGTCGCTCAACTGACTGTGCCACTCAGGCGCCCCATCAAGCACCTGGAATTTTTTTTAGCACAGTGCCAGACAGTATTCTAAGTACTTAATATATGTTATCTCATTTAATCTTCACGCAACCCAGGGAAGTAGGTTCTATTATCAGCCTCCTGTTTCACAGATGAGAAAACTGTGGCACAGGGTGGGGGTGGGGGTGGTAATTTGCTCTGAGGCGATGCAGCTAAGTGGAAGAGGTGGATTTCAAACCGAGGAAGCCTGTTTCTCCTACTATGTTATATAATATCATTCAGAAATATTTTTTGAAGACTTTCCACATGCCAGACACTGTTCTAGGCACTGAGGATAGACGGTAATCAAAACCAAGCCCTTGTTTTTAGTTTGCATAGTGAGATGCTTTCTATACACAGCAAATAGTTGTTAAATGAATGAACTGAAAGATTATACTTCTATTATTCTATCACTTCACAGGTAAGGTGACTAAATCTTGGGGAGCTAAGGAATTCTTTTAAGATAACACAGCTAATCCATAGAAGAGCCTGATTCAAAGTCGGCTGTGTACACTTTGACCCCTAGGCTTCAAGTCAATGTGTGGCCCAAACAACCCACACTTACTGAGTGGGTTCTGTTTCCAGAGGATTCTCAGGGATAGGGATAGGATTCTCATAGCATCTGCTTTGCCTCTAACCAAACTTCGGCTTATACTAGTCTGTTACTTCCTGTCTGATGCTCTGTGGTCTATGAGTTCCTTGTAATGTTTTCTGACACGTGCACTAACGTGGCTCACCTGTTAGATAGATGAATGAAAGGCGTACTATGATACGTACGTACTGGGTAACATAGTGAGATATATCGTGCCCGTGTCTTCCTACTCTGGTTTAGCTTCCCTACAGATTTCACATCTGGAAGAGCAGAGGACAAACCATGCAGGTTGCTCAGATTGTTTGAAGAAAGCACTTTCAGATGTGTTTCAAAGGCCAGGCCTCTAGATCTGGATAAAACTCTGCCAGCAGTCGGGGCTGTTGTTTGAGGGTGAATGTGGAGATGTGTCTACTCCAAAAGCCGTATCACTAAGCACACAGAACACTTAGCAAGTCCTGGCCACTTATCTCGTCAACCGCATGCAGCCAGGAACAGTTGGCTGACTTGCAGTGAACTCTCCTTAGAGCTATCTCCAAACCGTCGATCTCAAAGCACACCGTAAACCTGAAAGTCTGCGGCTTTCCTAAGTGCTAAGTAAATTAAATTCCACAAGAGTGGAGACCAATTTCATCCCCTGGTAGAAGCTGTGGATGACAGCAAGTTAACACAAACTTCAATTTTAAACAAGATCTAGTACATTTACATAATATACTTGGCTATTCCAGGGAGACAAAAAAAAAAAAATTACTAGGTCTTGTTAAAAGTACTTCTTTCTTCCTCCCCCTGCCATTCATTCTTCTCTCTCTTTCCTTCTTAAATTCTCCTCTCTCCCTGCCTCCCTTCTTCTTTCCTGATTTCTTCTCTCCCTTCATGCTTTCTATTGACGCAACAAACATTTAAGGAGCCCTTAACGCACGGCAGAGTTTACACCGTATGCCAGCATACACTCTAAATACTGAGACAATGTAGTTCCTGCCCTCAACAGACTCGACCACGTCTGGGAGACCCGAAGTTACCTGAAGGGGCAGGCCTGTAGCGCTCTCTCTAGGACATGGGGCTCAGATCTCTTGAACGCATTCTGTGATTTTCCTCTTTGCATTGGCCACTGTGTTTCCACGAGGCGTTCATCTTAATAGCCGCATTATAATGCTCTACTGCCCCTTCGAGCAGCTCGCTGTGTTTTCCGTAGACTCTGTCAGTTATGCTGTGTTCTAAATGAGGTCTTAAAGCAAATGCTTGACGTTTAGGAAGCTTTTCATTCTAAAAGGAACATCACCTGACTCCAGTAGTGCTGTGCCTACGTTTTCTACCCTCCGACACAGAAAGCAGGGAGGGTGCGGGTCACTGAAGAATCACTAGATGGCCCACTGCTATCATTTGTTTACCTGCTTTGGTCTGTTTTGGTTGAATCTATTTAACAAACATGTTCACTGAGGAAATTAATTTGAGGAAAGTGATTATAAATGACGAGTATGTCTATCTATAAAGATGGTAACTGTAAGAATTAATTTGAAGGGATTTTTTGACATATAGTGTAGAAACTTTCTCTTGGTGAGCTTAAAGTCCCAGATTTTAATAAATTCCACAGTCTGAACCAAATTTCTATACATTTCAGAATGGATCTGAAAGGAAAAACATCTGCAGAACAAAAATATTTTTGTCCTATAACCTCGAGCGGAGAACTCTCTGCTCTTGGAATTTTTATTACTTCAAGACATCAACAAGGAAACAATGGTTCGGTTAGACCTTTCCTTTTGCACATTCAGAATTGCTCTGCAATTGCTTGGTGCTGGTATATCTACCCGCTAGTGACATCTCTGCTTGAGAACTGTATTTTTCATTATTTAGAGTTTTCTGTAATTTTATTTTGTGATGTTAATATTTAATAATATCATACCCTGAGAGGCATCTTTGTGAACTTTCAAATATAAGCATCTTGTCCCTTTTTATAACTTTAACTTTTATTCCTCTAGCACTCCGAATATAACGGAATCTATACGCTTTTTAGTGAGGGTTTTTTGCTAGTCATTGTGGACTTCCCTTTGACGACATAAATCCCTGCTCCTTGTACACTGGTTCTAATTGCTTCATCAGAAAGATAAGTGTAAATACATCACCACATAAGAAAAGGAATTACATTCATACGTCTCTCTTGAGATCTTAACATAAATGTTGCACTTATGCACTTAAGTTCTGACTCATTTGTGGACTTCCGTGTAAAAATAAAAATTTCCTAGAAATTCCTGGAAAAACATGCATAATAGTATTATGAATCATAGGTGATGCCCTCGGAGTTTCGTTCCTCAGCATCCAAGAACAGCTTCAGCACCAAAAGCTGATCTGCTGATGTGTGAAGGAAGGCTTTGGTTTGCCTGTTATAACACAGTTTTAATCAATAAACCCAACATTTCTTAAAGGTTTTGTTTCTAATGACTTTTGTTCTATAATTCGTGCACAATGCAAAAAATTTATTTCCTACCTGAATAGAGGAGGCATACTATAAATGCAGAGTGAATCTGTAGAAACCACTTTGGATAACTGATGAAACAGTAGCTGATCACTTCATCACTGCTCACGGCCATCAACCAATAGTTAGAGAAGAGAGGGGGTGTCTGGGTAGCTCAGACAGTTGAGCATCGGACTCGATTTCAGCTCAAGTCATGATCTCAGGATGGTGAGATTGAGCCCCATGTAGGGCTCCACGCTTGGCCTGGAGTCTGCTTAAGATTCTCTCCCTCTCCCCCTGCCCCCTCCCCCACTCGCACCGTCTCTAAAAATAAATAAATAAATAAAAGTTAGAGAAGAGAAAAAAGTCCCCCACCTACCTTTGACAGTGGGGGAAGAAGTAGGACTATGTTGCAGCATCAAGAGGAAGCAGAGCCTAATAGAGTCGTCATTTAGTTCCCCACTAAGAGCCATTTTTTCATTTCTCATCTTCCCTACTTTTATCAGGGCTATTTTTTTTTTTTTCCTAATGCCTCCCCTCTCCTTGTCTGTTTTTGCTCTTCATATTTCTGGGGGATACCAAAGAAGTCATTTATTTCTACATTCATTAAAAATAGGTTTATGCTTTGTCTTCTTGTTCCAGCCCCACTTGGGCTGCAAGTAAGCAACAGACATGAAAGCAAGTGAAGATCAGGCGTGGTGGGCCCCAGACTTGGATGTTACCACGTATACCTGGATTCTCCCTGTTTCTCCCATTCATCCCTCAGGTTGGGAGGAAAGTGGGCAGCAGTGCTCTAATTAAAGCAGGGGGCCACTACTGCTGTGCTGAGGCTGCATGCAGCTCCTCACTTCACAGAAAGGCCTGCAACGTAATTTTAAGATAAAATGCACCAATAATCCCTCCATGTTGCTATTTTTCACACATTACCAGAGAATAAGCTTCTAGTGTCTAAAAGAGGTGTCATTTTTATTTCTATGCTCAATAAGGTAGATAATATGGGTTTTAAGAATCTAATCTTTTCCTCATGGGACTCTGTTTTTCTTTCCCTTTCGATTCCCTTCTATAACAAAAGGCTATATATACTTTTCTTTTTTTTTTTTTTTGTTTTGTTCTGTTTTTAGAGAGAGAGAGAGAGAGTGCACATGCACTGAGCAGGGGCAGAGGGGCAGAGGGAGAGGGGAGAGAAAATCTTAAGCAGGCTCCATGCCCAGTGTGGAGCCTGATGTGGGGCTCGATCTCACAACCCTGAGATCATGACCTGAGCTGGAATCAAGAGTTGGGCGCTTAACCGACTGAGCCGCCCAGGTGCCCCCATAATCTGCTTTTGAACATACATATTAACTCCAAGTGTTTCTTGTGTATTTGACTTTGGGAAAACTGAGTAGCTTCTCCCAAGCCCCCCTCTGTCCTTCCTTTCTATTTTGTCCCCCATAGGCCAGTTTTACCTTGTTTTTATAGGTCACCAACCTGAAGACACGTTGCCTCAGAGATGCAAATACAAAACTGATATAGTTTTATTTTGAGGTCATGCAGTCCTTCTGCTAAATCTTCGGATGTGTGATGATGTCAGAAGAAAATTTCTTTCTATAATAAGGCTACAGGACTTTTAGAAGGGAATTCAGAATCAAGGCTTGTTCCTTTTGTTTCTTAATCAATTCACTTAATAGCTTCCATCACATAGGAAAATTATTCTCCTCACCCCCAAACTGAGATAGTATTTTGAAACTGATTATCAAATAATAATGCAGACTAATTTCCATAGTTAAATGAGTAGGAAGGCAAAGTACATTATTTGGTAATGTAAATGGTGAGCCTGTTGCAAAAATTTAATATCCAAAGTCCAGACGGAACAAGGAGACAAAGAAGTGATGCTTAAAAATTTTCCGAACCGAAGTGACCTATAACACACAAAATACAGCTCCATTATGTGCAACTGACACTTTCTTTGTTAAGAATAATGAACTACAGCAGAATGGCATAATGTAGAACGCCACAGCTGATAAGCTTTCTGCATAAGAACAGAAAGAGTACATTTCTTAAGCAGTTCTACATCCAGTGTTTGCCTTGAGGAGGCACTTAATGGCTATTACTGTTAATAGTAACAATATGAAGCTAATTGGTTTATAATGAAGCAGCAGAAAATACTGATGGTGAGATTGGAGTATATAAAGGGAAAAATAAAAATCTATATTCAGACTATATAAAAATGATGTTTAAAATATAACTTAACCTTGATATTTTATTCATAAATGACAGATTTGTTCATTGTAGTGAACATTTCCTAAGTGACTAATCAAATCCCATCTCTCAGCTTGTTACTCTCAAATTTTTATACCCAGTTCCGACTTCTCTCCTGAGCACTAGACTCAACTATCCAGCTTCCCACTTGACATCTACAGTAATAGAGCCAATTAACATCTCAAATTTAATATGCCCCAGACCAAACCCCTGACTTTTCCTTCTGCCCCTCTTCCCCCTCTCCGTTATTGGCTACCATTTACTTGGTTGCTTAAGCTCACTATGTAGGAATCAGCCTTGGTTTTTTCCTTTCTCTTAACAATTGCTTAGTAAGTTCTGTTGCTTTACCTTTAAAATATATCTTAAATCCAAGCACACCCCACTAGCTCCACTAATACTACATCTTTTTGGCCACTGTAATCTCTCAAATGAATGTGTACCCTTTCTTCTACTCTTGTCCTTCTTCTGTCCATTTTTCACACAGGCAACAAGTAACCTTTAGAAAATGTGAATCAGATCACATCACTTCCCTGCTTAAATTCCTCCAATGCTTCCCTACCCTTACTTACAATAAAACTAAAACTCCTAACCCTGGTCTACACAGTAGACCTCATTTCTTATCACTCTTTCCCTTATTTTACTCCCAAGTTTTTTTGTGTTTCTTTGAAAATGCAATTCCATTCTTGCGTCAGGGTATTCAAATTTAGCATTGCTCCTCCCTGGATTTGCTTTTCCTCGAAGTTCTGAATAGTTTGCTCCAATTTCAGTGATCGTTCCCTCCTCAGAGATGACTTTCCTTGACTACCCTTATACAGCTACCTCCTACCTTCCAGGCTCCAAAGCTGTCTCCAACCTTGCGTTGTTTTCCCTTGCTTCAACTCATAGTATGAGTTTCTCCTCAAACAGTGCCAGGCATACAATAGACAATATTTGTTCAATAAATTAATATGAATGATTTCTCTATTCAAGAACTTTCTATGATTTTCCATAACCTAAAGAACTACAGTTTAAACTTCTTAGTCTCCCTTGGCCAAGGCCTTCCTTAACGAAAGTCCCTCACTATCTTACTTCATGTTCCCTTTCCAGCCACAACTTCTCCCTGGGCATTAGTCACCCTGAACTAACAGGTCCCAACACTTTATGGGTTCTAGGGATGCTGTCTTTGCCTGGTTGCCTGCCTCTTTCTCTGTGTGACAAATTATAGCCCATAAGTCATGCCCAGCTCTTATAGCATCTCCTCAGATACCTTGCACTGAACTCATTTGTTCCATCAAAATTTGTTATTATGTTTATTATAATAAATACCATACCCCCAAGGCATTTGTTGGAGCAATCAGCCACAATTGTTTAACACCACGGTTGCCAGAAGCAATGATACAAGTTAGGGCTAAACAGAGGATTACCAAAAATTTTATGGGAAAAACTGAAGAATAAGGAGTCCATAGGGGATTCTGAAAAGCTCCAACATGTTCCTGATAAGGAGGTCCGTGAACATATGCAGAGCTGTGTACATGCCCAGGAAAGATCTGAGAAGGCCCTAATCTATTCTCTGGCTATCCTTAAGGTTCTGGGCAAGCAGGATATGGAGGCTAAAGCAGAGTTTTAAACTGCCTTCTAGAGCATTAAAGGCATGGCCCAATACACCCAGAGTCTCAGAACAATGAGAATCTCAGAAGAGAGAAAAAAGAGAAAGGAGCATAGAAAGTGTTTGTTCTGAGAATCTCAGAAGAGAGGAAAAAGAGAAAGGAGTGTTGAAAGTGTTTTCACCAAATTTGATGAAAAACATTAATATGCACAATCAAGAACCTCAATAAATCGAAGTAGGACAAACTCAAAGGGATCCACACCTTGATACACCATAGTCAAACTGTCCAAAGACAAAGACAAAGAAAGAAAGAAAGAAAGAAAGAAAGAAAGAAAGAAAGATATTGAAAATAGTAAGACATAAGTGATTCGTCAGGTTCAAGTTATCCTCAGTAAGACTGGCAGCTGATTCTCATAAAAAAACAAACCAAAACAAACCAAAACAAAAAAACCAAAAAACCCCCACAAATGAACCCCAAAACATAGTGTCTCAAAGGCAATGGAATGAGTTATTCGAAAGGCTGAAAGGAAAACACTGTCAACCAAGAATTTTATATCCAGCAACACTATCCTTCGAAAACCAAAGGAGAAATTAAGAAATTCTCAGATACACTCAAAGAATTCATTACTGAACTCAAAGAATTCGTTACTGACAGACCTGCCCTACAGCAAATAGTAAAGGGACACCTTTCAGATAAAATGAAAAGACACTAGATGGGAACTTAACTGCACAGGAAGAAAGAGCACCAGTAAAGGTAACCACATTTATAAAAATAAAAGACAGTCCAAATGTATGTTTTGCTTGTAACTATTTTCTTCTTCTATCTAATTTAAAAGACAACTGCATAAAGGAACAATTATAAAACAGTGTTGATGGACTTATAACAATGAAGATGTAAATTGTATGACAATAACACAAAGGAGAAGGAGAGGAATGGAGCTACATTGGTGTGATGTTTTATATATCATTGAAAGTAAATTGATATTTATCCAAACTAAATTGTTTTAAGATGTTAACTGTAATCCCCAGGGCATAAATTAAAAAAAAAAAACAACAACAACAACAGTAAAAAAGCAACAAGGGAATCAAAATGGTACACTAGAAAATATCTATTTAACACAAAAAAGCCAGGGATCAAGGAATAGAGGAACAAAAAGACACAAGACGTATAGGAAACAAATAACAAAATGGCAGATATAAATCCAATCTTACCAGAAATTACAGTAAGTGTGAGGGCTTACCACTACAAACAGAAGGAAGAAAGTGGCAGAATAGATTAAAAACACACACACACATAATCCAACTACATGCTATCTTTTGGAAAAATACTTTAGATTCAAAGATTCAAATAAGTAGAAAGCAAAAGAATGGAAAAAGATGTACCATGGAAGCGGTAACCAAAAGAGACCTAGAATGGCTATAATTCTATCAGACAAAACAGATTTTTGGACAAAATTGTTACTAGAGACAAAGGAGGAAATTTTATAATGATATGAGGGTCAGTCCATGAGAAAGATAATAATTATAAATATTCATTGATTTAACAACCGAGTCCTAAAATATATGAAGCAAAAAATGGCAGAATTGAAGGGAGAAATAGATAATTCAATAGTGATAGTTGGAAACTTCAATATCCTACTTTCAATAATAAAAAGAATAAACAGGCAAGATCAGCAAGGAAGTAGAAGACTTAAACAACACTACAAACCAACTAGACATACCAACATCTATAGAACACTCCATCCAACAGCAGAATATACATTCTTGTCAATTGAAAATGGGACATTATCCAGGATAGACCATACATTAGGTCATAAAACAAGCCTTAATAAGTTTGAAAAGATCAGGGCACCTGGGTGGCTCAGTTGGTTCAGTTGGTTAACTGTCTGACTTTGGGTCAGGTCATGATCCCAGAGTCCTGGAACTGAGCCCCACATTAGGCTCTCCGCTCGGCAGGGAGCCTGCTTCTCCCTCTCCCTCTGCCTTCCGCTCCCTCTCCCTCTACTTGCTGCTCCCCCTGCTTGTGCTCTCTCTCCCCCTTTATTTTAAAAATAAAATCTTAAAAAAAAAAGTTTAAAAAGATCAAAATCATGGCGAGTATATTCTCTGAACAGATGGAATAAAATTAGAAATTAATAACAGGACTTTGGGGGAAATTTGAAAAATATAGATGCCTTAAATAGTACACTCGTAAATAACCAAAGGGGCAAACAAAAAATCATAAGGGAAATTAGAATACTTTGAGATGGTGAAAAGGAAAATAAATCATACCAAAGCTTATGGGATACAGCTGAAACAGTCATTAGAGGGAAATTCATAGCTATAAATGCCTATATTAAATAAGGAGAAAGATATCAAATCAATAACCTAAACTTCCACCTTAAGATATGAGAAAGAGAAGAGCAAACTAAACCCAATGCAAGGAGAATAAAAGAAATAAAAAAAAATAAGTAGAAATAAATGATACAGAGAATAGTAAAACAATAGAGGAAGTCAACAAAATCAAAAGTTCATTCTTTGAAAAGATCAAGAAAATTGACAAATATTTATCTGGACTGAGCAAGAGAAACAGAGAGAATACTAAAATTACCAAATTAGAAATGAAAGAGAAGACATTGACCTTACAGAAATAAAAACCATTATAAGTGAAACCTATGAACCATTGTATGCCAACAGATTAGATAATCTAGATGAAATGGACAAATTCTCAGAAGCCACAAACTGTTGAAATGGACTTAAAAAATAGAAAATTTGATTGTAGCAAGTAAGAGATTAGATGAGTAATGAAAATACTTCCCACAAAGAAAAGCCCAGGTAAAAATGACCTCACTGGTGAATTCTACTGAATGCTTAAAAAAGAATTAACACCAATCCTCATAAACTCTTCCAAAAAACAGAAAAAGAGGGAATATTTTCATACTATTTCTATGAGACTAATACTACCCTGTAACCAAAATGAGACAAAGGCATCACAAGAAAAGAATACTATAGACCAATATCTCTAGGAATAGAGATATAAAAATTCTTAAGAAAACACTATAAACTTAGTCCAGCAACATATTAAGAGGATTATACACCATGAGCAAGTAGAATGTATACACCATGAACAAGGACAAAAATGACATGATTCTCTCAATAGATACAGAAAAAGCATTTGACAAAGCTCAACACTCCTTCATAGTACAATAATTTGAACTAGAAAAAAAAGGGAACTTTGTCAACCTGACAAAGGGCAGCCATATACAAAAACAGTATAGCTAAAATCATACTTACTGGTGAAATGTTGTATGCTCTCCCTCTAAGATCAAGAACAAGACAAGGATGTATATGCTCTTGTCCCTTCTATTCAACATTGTATTGGAGGTTCTAGTCAGGGTAATTAGGCAATAAATAAATAAATAAATAAATAAATAAATAAAATGCATGCAGATTGAAAAGGAAGAAGTAAAATGATCTCCCTTTACAAATTGTATGATCTTTTATGTAGAAAATCCTAAGGAATAAACACACACACACACACACACACACACACACACACATACACATTAGAACTAATCAGCAAGTTCACCAAGTTTGCCTAATATAAGATGAATATAGAAATATTAGTTGTATTTCTATATATTATCAATGACTCACTCGGAAATGAAATTAAATAATTCTTTAAACATTAGAATCAAGAAGAACAAAACAATTAGGAATAAATTTTAAGACAAATGAAAGACTTGTACACTAAAAACTATAAAACATCATCAAAAGAAATTAAAGAAGACCTAAAAAAGTAGAAATGTATCAAAAGACAATGTTGTTAAGATGGCAACTCTCCAAATTGATCAACAAATTAAATGCAATTCCTATCAAAATTTCAGCTGCTTTTATTTGTAGAAATTGATTAGCTGATCCCAAAATTCACATGGAAACACAAAGAACTGAAAAATTCAGAGTTTAAAAAAATCTTGAATAAGAAGAACAAAGTTAGAGAATTCACACTTCCCAATTTTAAAACTTCCTACAGGGGTGCCTGGATGGTGCAGTCATTAAGCGTCTGCCTTTGGCTCAGGGCGTGATCCTAGCGTTCTGGGATGGAGCCCCACATCAGGCTCCTCTGCTAGGGGCCTGCTTCTTCCTGTCCCACTGCCCCTGCTTGTGTTCCCTCTCTCGCTAGCTGTCTCTGTCAAATAAATGAATAAAATCTTTAAAAAAATAAAATAAAATAAAATAAAATAAAATAAAATAAAATAAAACTTCCTACAAAGCTACTATAATCAAGACAGTGTGGTAGTGGCAGAATAGAACAATGGAACAGAATATAAAACTCAGAAGGAAACTCTTAATGACCAATTAATTTTTGACAAGGGTGCTGAGACAACCCAATGGAAGGGAAACCGGAAAACAAATGATTGAGGACAACTGCAAATCCACATTCAAAAGAATAAACTTGGCCCCCTATTTCACATGATATACAAAAATTAATTCAAAATAAATCATAGGCCTAAATGAAAGAGCTAACACTACAAAACTGCTAAGAAAAGCACAGAAATAAATCTTCATGACCTTGAATTCAGCAATGGCTTCTTAGATATGACAGCAAAAGCTTGAGTGACAAAAGAAAAAATAAATTAATTGGACTTCATCAAAATTAAAAACTTTTGTACTTCAAAGGACATCATTAAGAAAGTAAAAAGATAGAAATGAAGAAAATATTTGCAAATTATAAATCTGATCAGAGACTCCTATCCACAACATGTAATAAACTGTTATAAGTCAATAATAAAAAGACAAATGACCCAGATAAAAGATGGCCAAAAGATTTGAATAGACATTTCTCCAAAAAGATATACAAACGGCCAATACACACATGAAAAGTTCTCAACCTTACTAGCCATTAGGGAAATGGAAATCAAAGCCATAATGAAATACCCCTTTGCATCTATTAAGATGACTAAAATAAAAAAATAAAGACAATAACAATTGTAGACAAAGACATGGAGAAATTTTAACCCTCATACATTACTGGTAGGATTGTGAAATGGTACAGCCTCTTTGGAACATAGTTTGGCAGTACCTCCACAACTTAAACTTTGATTTACCATATGACCCAGCAATTCCACTCCTAGGTATATACCCAAGAAAATGGAAAACCCATGTCTATATGAAAATCTGTACAAGAAGATTTCTAGCAGCATTATTCATAATAGCCAAAAAGTGGAAAAACAGTCCAAATGCCCTTTAACTGATAAACGGATAAATAAAATATGGCATATCTATACAATGGAATAAAACTTTGCCAATAAAAGGGAATGAAGTACTTATATATGCTACAGCTTGGACGAACATTGAAAACGTTATGCCAAGTGAAAGAAAACAACTGGAAAGACCACATAATGTATGATTCTATTTATAAGAATAGCCCAGTCTGTGGGACGGAAAGAGGACTAGAGAGTGACGGTTAATGGGTACAGGTTCTTTTTAGGGATGGTGAAAATGTTCTACAATTAGATAGTGGTGACAATTGCACAATTCTGTGAATATACTAAACCCCACTCCATTGTACTCCATAAAAGATTAAATTTAATGGTATGTGAATTATATCTTAATAAAGCTATTATGAAAAATGATGTGGTGTAAATTTAGGCACTTGTAGTTTTCTTTTCTTTTCTTTTTTGCTAGTGGGGCAATTCAGAAGGTTACTGTGTTGGCTTCTCTGGCAGAAAATGATGGTGACAGCAAATGACATTTCAGCAATGGCTGTTAAGGCACCAGGAGCAATGGCCCGAGGATAATCAGAGTTGTTAGGCTACTCTCCTACCCTGGGAAGTGAAATCAACCTGATTCTGTCCATCATGGACACTGGTGACTTGAGTTGTTGATAAATGCTCTGTAAAGTTTAACATCCCCTGTTACACTTTAAATATGGAGCTTAATCAACAATATCTTTCAAACTCAGTCTATTTTGAACATAACTGAAGTAAAACTTTAAAATCAGGGGCACTTAAGGTCCTCTGGTTACTGGCCAAAGGGGAAAATTCATTTCTTATGACCTGGGAATGTATCTAGTATTAAAAGAAAATGACTTCTTTATAGGAGAATAAAGGGAAGACCAAATAACCAAATTTGAGATTCTGGGTAAATACTAAGCAGCAAGTTAATAGAGATCCCTATCTCCTTTTTTCTGTTAGGATTATATTTGGGGATAGCATATCTTCATCAAATAGTGGCTCTGTATATTTTAGAGATAGGTGAAGTCTTTAAAATTTGAGATAGAACACGCTGTATTACCATTTTAAAATGTATATTGATATCTTGTTACAATCTTTTTTTTTTTTTTTTGGTCTCTGGGGGAAAAGTAGAACCCACATTCAGCTTATAATGTTGTCATATATTTCCTAGACACTTCTGTATGTGCTAGGAAGGGAAAGCCATTCACAGCTGCTTTCTCAATTAATACTGCCCTTCATCACTGCATCTATCTCTTCAAGCTTAACCTCTGTTTTCGGATTGGTTTTTCAACACTCTAAAACAAAATTCCCATTTCTTTAAGGAAACTGTATGTTGGCACTGTTTCCGGATAGAAATTGATGACCCTGATTGTACTTTCTCAAAGCCTCTGTGGATTACTGGGAAGGGACACACCTGTGCATCTGATCTTAACAAGCTCTAAATCTATATTGTGTTGTTCAGCGGCTGCCTGACAGAGTTCAGTGCAATAGAGGCATAAATGCACCAACCTCAGCCTCCTGGCTTTCACTGGCGACAACCCCCTCCCATCTCTCTCTGATTTCTCTCCATTGTCGTGCCCTTCCTCTAGAGCCTCCAGACCTCAGCAGGGGACCATGGAGAATTGCAGATTAGCACAGTGTGTTCCTCTCAGTTGTGCACGCAGTTTCTCTTTGCAATTTCCCTACTGTGGTAGGCAGCACTCATCAATCAGCCCTGCAGCTCTACCACCAAGAATTCTTCATAAGGAGCAAGATTTCTTTAGTCATAGCCACTTGTGTAAGAAGAGATGTTTTCTCTCATGAGTTGTTTGGTATGCAGTACAGTCATTCCTTCTGTTCTGAAAAGCTCACCTGAATAGGGTGGTATGACTCCAGGATGTTCAGAACCGTCATACCTTTAGTTTTGTCTTTCTAAAAACACATTTCATATTTGGTGAAAGTGACCAAGCTTGATGAGTGGCAAGCAGTGGAGACTAAAGGCTTATCTGTGTGGAATTGTTGCCATAGAAAAAGAGCCACATAATCTCCCCTGTTCCATACCTACTAAATTTTCCAAAGGGTTAGGAAAACAATATTTCGTCGGTCTTTGGCTTTC
This sequence comes from Ursus arctos, assembly GCF_023065955.2. Classification (NCBI taxonomy): domain Eukaryota; kingdom Metazoa; phylum Chordata; class Mammalia; order Carnivora; family Ursidae; genus Ursus; species Ursus arctos. The sequence goes on along the minus strand of NW_026622886.1, from coordinate 15,616,995 downwards.
TGATAACCTCAACATATCAAATAGAAGTCGCCCTATGGTTTCTTTAGATAAGCATCTCCCAAACTTGTGGTTATTGAATATTTGTTCCTGGGTGATATTAATATACAATTCTGGAAACCAGAAATGTTTCTATGGACAAATACATTTGAGAAATTTCGGGTAAATAAAAATAAATTGGTTTCCTCCCTGCAGAGCTTCACAGAATCTTTAATAATACAGAGTGTTTTTGTGAACTTCTCAGGTGCAGCTATGGTAAACAGTCTTCACTCTGGAATGAATGTTTATATTTCAAGAAGCTAGTGTTCTGTGAAAGAATTTGTGAAATGAGGTTTTAGATTCATACTCCTTAACCTAAAGTAATAGTTAATGAAGATTTTGAACAAATAGGACTGGATTCTAGTTGTGGGCCCTCTACCAATTAATTTCATTTATAAAACGAAGACAATAATACTTGCTGCAAATTGTGCTGTGAAAATTAAATATTATATGTAGACTAGCTAATGAAATCCTGGCACCTAGTAGGCCTTCAAAAAATGGTAGCTATTATTCTGTAGACAAAAAACTAGTTGAGTCAACAGTCTTTCCAACAAGAAGCAAGCATTTCTTTAATTTACAATAATAACATTTAATGGAAGTTCTTCAAATGCCTTCTGCATGACCCAAGCTGGATGCAAGTATATTCAATGTTCAGTCCACTTTTAGTGGCTAGCCCAATTGTGGTATTCTATTTTTTGAGGAAGGGGAGAAAAAAGAACATCTATTGAAAGTTTATTTAATCTGCATATCAGTCTTAGGGGGTAGAAATTATTCAGCCCCTCCGTGGTGAGTAAGCTTAAGCAAGATGCCCAAGCTCATGCAGGGCATACCAAGTAGCAGAGTTAGGGTTAGAGCTCAGACCCCCGACTCCAAAGCCAGTGTTGTCTCCATCTGTCACGTCATAGTGCCATCTTTAAATGTTGATCATTTATTCTTACACGTACTCGGTAGCTCTTTGTTAACTAAGACCATTCTATTCCTCATTCATTCAGGTAAATGACTCCCTTCCTAGATCTCAATACAGTGGGAGTAATGCCGTCTCATCCCAATGAGGTTTTGCGGTTCCTTTGTCAGAATCTCTCACATATTCTGGTAAGACAAGGAAGGATCACATAATTGAATACACAGCTATATCTTGTCCAAAGCCTCTATCTTGTCTTCACAGAAATTGTGGTGAGGAGTACAGCTCAGGGTAGGTAATTGAGGTAGTAGGAGGAATATTGGTCTGGGTCTTCAGGGTGAGTCCCAGTCCTTTCTATGCTGTAACTAGCTGCATGACTTTGACATGTCACTCTGTATCTCTGGGGCTTAGTTTTCCTATTTTTGCCCTACCTATCTCACAGGGTCTGTGAAGTACAGATCAAGTCACGTTGCTTACTCTCCATGTCTGCTGGAGTGATCTTAAAGTGGGGTATACATACTCCAGGGATATGCAAGGTGATTCACTGGAGTGAAGGAGGACAATATCAGAGCTTCCAGTTATAGTTATTTTTGATCTTGGCCTTTAGAAAATTTCTATCTTTGGCATATGTTTTGTAATTAATATAGCATTACATTTAGGTAAATAAATAAATAAATAAATGTTGGAGGTTTTGTTAAAATTTTTTTACTGATGGGGTGTGTGATGAAAAATGTTGCAGGTTCAGTGGCCTCCAGGATAAAGTTCAAATTCTTTACTGTGGAATTAAGCCCGCTATGAGCTCTCTATACCCATTTCTTGCCCGTGCCTCTCCTCCTACCTAATTAACCAAACATGCTAATATGTTCATAGCTTCTTTGTCTTTGCTTATTCCACTCCCTTTGCCTGAAATTCCTGAAACATCTCTCAGCCTCCTACCTTCCACTTGGAGACCCCCTACTCATGTTTCAAGACTCAGCAAAGGAGTAACCGCCTGCGTGAGTCCTTTCCCAAACCTCCCAGGTGTATCAAATGGCTCCCTCCTCCGACTTCTTTTTTTTTTTTTTTTAAAGATTTTATTTATTAATTTGACAGAGAGAGACAGCCAGTGAGAGAGGGAACACAAGCAGGGGGAGTGGGAGAGGAAGAAGCAGGCCCCTAGCAGAGGAGCCTGATGTGGGGCTCCATCCCAGAACACCGGGATCACGCCCTGAGCCGAAGGCAGACGCTTAACGACTGCGCCACCCAGGCGCCCCCCTCCTCCGACTTCTATCATACTCAATCTACGGCACAGGCGCCCCCTCCTCCGACTTCTATCATACTCAATCTACGGCACAGGCGCCCCCCTCCTCCGACTTCTATCATACTCAATCTACGGCACAGGCGCCCCCTCCTCCGACTTCTATCATACTCAATCTATGGCACAGGCGCCCCCCTCCTCCGACTTCTATCATACTCTATCTACGGCACAGGCAATTCGTCTAGACGTGGATCTGTTTGATCTCACTTACTTGTCTGTATGTCTCTGAAGGGCAAGGTCATGTCTTCTTCATCATTTTTGTTCTAGCACCTAGTATGGTGTTTGTTCTAGCAACTAATATGTATTTCATAAATATTGATTATGCAGCAAATGAGTTGTGAGAGGACTATAAAATTTAAAATCTCCAGAAATAATACAAAGTGCCATTATTATTAACATATATTAAATCCCCATGGATTTCAATGAGATGTCTTTCTTAGAAATCTTGATCAGGTCATGCGAGCGAAACAATCCTAGCTGACACTTAGAGGTACTGGTTCTCAACCCTGGCTGCACATTTCACCTGGGAGTTATAAAAATACTAATGCCCTACGCACAGGAATTTTGATTCAATTGATATGGGATGAAGTCCAAGTATCTGTGCTTTTTAAAAGCTCCCCAGATGATTTTCATGTGCAGCTAGGGCTGAGAACCACTGCTCCAAGTGCCGTGGATGGAAAAATAAAGGGACTCAGGAAAACCTGGGACAGAATGAGTGCCCTTCCTACAAATGCAACTGCCGATCTGAAAGTCTTTAATACTCTGGCTTTGAAGGTTAAAATCTATCCTTGGTGGGGCGGGGGGGGGAAACACATACAAATTGCAGTTATTTGTACTGAAACCAAACTATGGAGTCACTTGGACGAAAATGTGAAAGTTTAAGACTTCCCAGCATGGGTTCATTAAGAATAGATCATGTCACAGAACCTGAACAATGTCTTGGAAGGAACAGCTGAAGATATTGACAAAGGCAGAGCAGGAGATGAACTTTTTGTGAGGTCAGGGAGCACGGAGCCCCTGAGGGTTGAGCAAAGTGGAAATGTGCTTGCCATTTGCAATGAATGGAGAAGACCTTGGTGAGAAGGTGGGGGGAGGGGGCTCTTTCTAACACAGGCTCTGGGAAAGAGTGAATTTCAACTAGACTACATAGAAAGCAAAGGCAAAAGTTTATGAACTCTGATCCTGATTTTGTAACTAACACTTTTCTTCTCCTCTTTTTCACCTGGGGACTGTTAGAAAGCTGGATGAGGTGACAAATCAGCTTTAAACCGCCTCTCTGGGTGAAAACTTTAGGTGAGCAGCAGCTAATAGGAGTCCAGAGGGTATGGAATTTGAAGTTTCTGTAAAGATGTTTTGGAGAAACCTCATTAGGATTTATGCATATGTTGTCATCATAGTGTTTTTTAGAGAATCACAGTGTTTGGCTGGTATATAAGTCACTATTCATTTGCATCCTGGATGTTAAGGCTTTCAAGAAGTTAGCTTTTTGCATTGCATACTAATTGGGGTATTGCTGCTTTGGAATTGATAACAGTTTAGCCTATAATCGGCTGAAATTTCATTTGTGTTGAGAGAATCTGCTGAGCAAATTTGCAGCATGCCAAAGATTACTGCAGTTAATCTTTTTTAAGAGAATAAGTATTTCAAGCACTTAAGTGATGCGTTACAAATCGCACCACCCAGGGACTAGTTAGTTACAAAGAATGCTTATCTGTTTGGTGAAGTCGGGCAGGCGGGACCTCTAGTGGCAACGGCTAGTTAGCAGTTAAGACTCCGTACTAACACTTCAGAAAGTACAAATTACATTTCTTTGAAATTCTGCTTAATATAATTCAGACTGATACTTCCCCCCAATAATTCCCCAAAAATTAAGCTTTGCACATCCCAATTCCTTGATGTTCACATTGTCTCAAGTTGTGTGGACACATTTCGTGGGGAAATAGTCTCAAAGAAAATGGTTTCAAAGATTTTCTGGCAAAGCGGACGCTTGGACCTCTTAAAGTAATGCTGTCCTTAAGGTGTGGAATGAGGTCAACTGATGGTTTTAACTGGTTCTTGACTTGAATACTACTGCCTTGTTCACCTATTTTATACCTACATCCCTGAATGGCCACTTGCACTCTGAATTTGAACTTTCAAACAACAGCAAAATATGATTTTGAGCAGCTGCTCTACTGGAAGAAAGGGCATGAGGAAGCGGTTTTGACTGTATTTGTGGTGGCCCCAGCCATTGCCAAGCTGCAGTACATTCTGTTTGCCTCAGTCCACGGCTGAGTCGAGGCCCGACCCTGGGCAGGCCTGACCCCCACTCTTCTGCCAGCTTGGTCCTGCTATGTGCTCATCCCATCCAGGCAGACACATCCTTTAGCCTAGCCTGATGGGCCCCCTACCCTTCTTCCCTCTAGGGTTGGGTAATGGGTGTGGGCAGGCAGCCAGACAGGAGCCTGACCCTGTGGTCATACGCCCACGAAGGTAGGGTGAAGCATACTGATGCACCATTGGCTTGTGCTGTGCAGAGGGTGAGGAGGAAGAGAAGACGAGATGAAGGAAAACCCTTTCCCTCTACCTCTAATATAGGAGTCTAGTACATTCTGATCCTGAGTTCTTTCAGGGCTCAGCTGAAAATGTCACTTATCAGGGAACTACTCCCTCATTAAGAACAGACTCTCTTGTGTGCTTTTGTAACTTCCTGTCCTTGTCCCTGCTAGCATTTATTACTATTCTAATGAATTATTTGTGTAAATGCTTATTATCTGTCCCTTTCAGTTGATTACAAACTTCAGGAGGACAGATATCCATCCTGTTTATTTTTGTATCCTTATGCATGAGGCCTGAAATATAGTTGGAATTCAATAAATATTTGTTGAATGAATGAAAGAAAAACACAAAGCGTACATATAAGAATGATCTTCGGAAATAATCTAACATCTAGCAAGAGAGAAACAAATAAATCGAGGAGATCCATTTGGTCAAATACATGATTAAAATCATATTTAAAAATATGTAGTAACATTGAAAAGTGTTCAGAATGTAGGTTAAGTGAAAAAAAAAGGTGGGTTACAAAAATTAGCATATGATATTGTGGGAATTCACAGTGCCTGGATAGACAAAGCTGGACCTGTATATGCCTCCCTGGATGGGACTAATTGAAAAGCAGAGGAGTGCCCGGAACGCTGGGCCTCCTTTGAAGTTTCTTGGCTGAAAGTGGCCAGATTCTTACTGCGGCTCAAGGTCCTCATCTAGGCAGTCACTGTTTAAATTTTGAAGAAAAACAGGCACCTGTGGTGGTCACGTGCTCCATGAACTCCTTGCCTCCTTGTTTTGGGCTTGTGCTTGGTGTATTGATAAGACCCCAGTAAAAGTGGAGACGAAGCTTGGCTCTAGGCCTTTTGCCACTGGAGTGTCTGGTCCCCAGGCCTCTCCTTTCTCCCACCAAGGTGTCTGGAGTAATCTTTTCATTTGCCATCTCAGGGTTTACTGACCAAACCCGACATGGTATGATTTCTCTTTTCTTTTTTGACATAAAGAAAATACAGTAGATTCTTACTATTGATGGTAGTTATGTTCTGTAACTGTGAATGCTGTGTTAGCCAATACTGAATCAGTGTTCCTGGAGAAAAGACAACCTCTGGTCATACGATTTTGCCAACTGGTCAATATATAACATTGTTTTATGTGGGTTTACCTTTAAAGACACCTTACGTACTACACGTTGTTGATTCATTAACACCGAGCTCAAGGCCAACAGCACTGTAACTTAGTGTCAGTAAAGCTTGTCTAACACATGTATTTCCTCCATGTGCTTAGGGCACAAGAGAGCACTTCAGCCCTCCGCTGGGGGGTCATTTTAAACAATTAAATCACCAACGAAAAACACAAAAATGCGAAAACACATGGCATTAAGGTCACTGCAAAAAGGACACTTGTTTGCAGCCTGAGAGCTGAAAAAAGAAGGCAGAGCATCGCCCTGCCCAAACCGCAGTGCCCTCAGCTGGGAAGGTGTTGGGTGGGTCTCAACATTTTTGCTGCTCTGCACATGCCCGGGTTCCCTGACTGACTGAGAAAGCACTGAGAGTATCGGTTTGGGGGCTACAATGAAGTTTCAGTGAATAGGTGAATTCACAAGTATGGAATCTGAATAAGAGGATTGATTGTATAAAAAACTGAGGGCAGATGCCCTCAGAGTAATAGAAGTATGGTGACAAATACTTTTTCTTTATCCTTTTCTGCAATTTCCCAGATTCCTAAAATGAACTTGTATTATTTTAATAAATACTATTTTTCTTGCGTTGGGAGTTGGCAAAATGTGAGGGGCAAGATATATACAAGGAAAGGATAGCTAAAGGATTTTTGGCCAGCTGCGGCCTGGCAAGTTTTAAAATGAAAAGCCAAAGCTATACCCGGATAGTAGCTTAAAAACACGCTGAGCCATAATTTTGAAGAATGTTTTGAATTCTTCCTCACAACCTGTGTTGTAATGACCTTCGTAGGTGTCTGCGTTCCCAACTAGACTTAAGTTCTGGGAAGACAAGGGCTGAAGGGAGCTTATTTACCTGCCTAGGGCAGTGCTCTGACAGTGAACAAATAAGTATTTTATTCCAATATACATGGAATGATTATGCATCAAGCACCCCAATAGATAGTGATTCCTGCCACTTATCTTTAAATATGAAAGCCCATGTCAGAAACAATCCCAAAACTCATCCCAAAAGGCGGGAGTTCAAGGGAGAAAATTTCACAGTTTTTAAAAAAAGGAAAAGATTTCTTATATTCAGGCAAATAGAGATCACAGAAATAAGAATCTGCCTCTGTATGAAAAACAAATAAAATTCGTGTTTCCTTTTACAGTCTTACAATCATACCTTCTGTTCAGCAGTCTTCTGGCTTGTGATTATTGGGGAGTACGCTGCTGTTTCTTGAAGTGGCCATAAACACAGATAGCAGAGCTCAGTTCCTGAAATGTGCTCGCGTTTGATAAGGCGGATTGTACCGGATCTCGTTCAGCCTTTAATCTATTTCGTTAAGCATCTGAGAAGGTTCCAAACTCAAGACTATTTCAGTACCTTTCTATTTGCAATATGTGATTCTATAAAATGATAGCTGTATTAGTTTTCTATGGCTGCTGTAACAAGTTACTACAAAACTAATGGCTTAAAACAACACAAATCTATTTTCTAACAGTTCTGCAGTTCAGAAGTCTGACATGGCCTTCACTGGGCAAAGATCAAGGTGTCAGCAAGGTGCATTCTATTTTGGAGGCTCTAGGGGGGAATACATTCCCTTGCATTTTCCATCTTTAGAGACTGTCCGATTTCCTGCGCTCATCTCCATTTTCCTTCATCTTCAAAGCTGCCGAAGTCAGACTGATGGTGCTATCTCTCTGGTTCCCTCTTCCACACTCTCTTTTACTTTCAAGGACCCTTGTGGTTACTTTGGGCCCACTGGGATAATCCAAAATAATCCCCTTGTTTTATTGTTTTATTTTTACAAAGATTTTATTTATTTATTTGAGCGAGAAAGCACATGCCTGAGCAGGGGGAGGGGCAGAGTGAGGGGGAGAAGCAGACCTCCTGCTGAGCAGGGAGCCTGACAGGGGTGCGGGGGGGGGGGGTGCTGGAGCCCAGGACACTGGGATCATGACCTGAGCCGAAGGCAGATGCTTAACCAACTGAGCCACCCAGGCACCCCAATAATCTCCTTATTTTAAAGTCAACTGTTTAAGAGACTTATTTCCATCTACGACTTTAATTCATCTTTGCCATGTTACTTAATGTACCTATAGGTTATAGGATTAGGACATATGTATCTTTGGGGGCCATTATTTTGTCTGCTACAACTATATATACAATTCTAAGTACCTACAACCTAAGAAATATAGTCAGTCATTTTAAAAACTGTGTCCCTATTCCAACTCTGTTCCCCTGACTGCTAAGAAGAAGAAGAAGAAGAAGAAGAAGAAGAAGAAGAAGAAGAACGGAAAAGATTAAAACAAAACAAAAAACTACTCCAAAATGACCCAGAGAGTCACAGCATAGAATGAAGTAATTTTGGAGTCAAAACTTTCAAGTTTTTCTTTGCCACATGGATTTAAGAGATTAAGATCACCACTGTATCACTTGTGTGGGAGTTTATGTATAGGAATCTAACTGCTAATAAGTTATTTCCATGAAGTCCCATTCACAGTATGAACAGATATAATCCTGTTATAATCTGCCCACCATTTGCCTGATGTCGTGCATACAAATTATGCCTAAAACTTTTTCTTCTTAATTATTCCTCTCTCAGAAATTTTGTTTAGCTTTCTAATTTGATCAGACAAGGTTTTCCCATTCCCCACAGCTTTTTTCGACAGATAGCAGAGATAGACTTTTGCCAAATTCTAGGAGGAATGATCATTGACCGGAAATCAGCAGGAGCGATAAGCTTTTCTGTGTGGTTTATGCAGAAGCAAAACACAGCAGAAATCTCAGATTCCAAGTCCCACATGTCCCCATCGCATCCCACGTCTGCATTTAACAAACAAAGAGTATTCCATACTTCAGTCACCTTTTCCCCATCTCCAGACTGTAAGAGTGTGAAATATTTGTTATATTTGGTTTTCAGTGAAACCAGAAGCAATAACAAATTTGTTCATATTCACTCCTAAACATATTTGCTGTGTGAATATGGATCAGCAGGGATGGTGTGAGACTGTCACACGTGAGTAGGGTTTCTGTGCCGTCCACATAAACACCTCCAATACTCCTGAGCAAGTCCCAGAAGTCACAAAGCTCATACGCTACTGAATTGAGAGCATCACCACCAGGAAAGTCAATTGTGATGCTTTCAGAATGTTCAGTTTTCCGGCATCACTATCTTGATCAAACCCTTTCCCCCATAACGTCTGTCTGCCTGTCTCTCTTATCTGGTTAACTTTGAGAAGTGAACACTAGGTTTATCTATCTATCCCACTCCTCCCCCATTGTGAGGTGACCATGTGGTTGAGGTGGGTTTTGATTAATCTTAGCTAAATCCATTCTGCTTTTTCCATCCCTCTTCCCAGTGAGGCAAAAGACTGCACATCATTCCCTGGGCAACAAAGACTGGTTCAATTTGAGCCAATGAGATGCTAGCAGAAGTTTGCTGGGGCTTCTAGCTGAAGTGTCCTCACTCTTAAAAGAGAGTCTCAAAGAGTCATCCTCCATTCCCCACCCAACCATCCCCCCACCTACCCCTGCCTGGGCCACCCCAAATTTGTCCTAGAACTTTTGTGACCATCTTGTTATCAGCCTGATGAAGTAACTGACCTAGAAAAATCACAGGGAAGCAGAACTTCCTTCTGATGTCCCCACATATCTCTGAACTTTAGTTATATGGGACAGTATTTTGTTTTGGTTTAAGCCAGTTTGAGTTGATTTTCTGTTATATTTATTCATTCATTCCACAAATAATTATAAATATCTACTGTGTATCAGACACTGTTCTAGGCATTTTGTTATACCAGAAAGCAAAACAAAGGTCCCTGCCCTCTAGTATGAAGAGATAAAAAAGCAAATGATAAATATAATAAATCAGGAAACTCAATAAGGATGTTAGAGGGTGATACATAGAGAAAGATGAAGGAAATAGGGAGTGGCAGGAGTAGCATATAAAGATGGGAGTAGCCAACTATAATTTAAAGGGTGGCCAGGTTTCACCTCATTGCAAAGGTGCAATGTGAGTAAACTCTCAAGTGAAGTGAGCATGTGTGGTGGATATTTGGGGAAGAAACTTCTAGTGGCAATGGCCAATGCAAATTCCTTGGAGTGTGGGAGAAGAAAGGAGACTGATGTGCTGGCAGTGAAGAAAAGGAGGACAGAGGTTGACAGGGAGCTCCGAGGGCCTTCTAGGCCAGTGAAGAAGAATTTTGGCTTTTGCTCTGAGTGAAATGGGGAGCCACTGAAGGGTTTTTGAGCATAAGAGTGGAAACCATCACTCTGGCTGCCATGCTGGGGAACAGACTTTGGAGGGGTAAAAGGAGGTACAGGGAGCCCGCAGTCCTGATTCTGGGTGGTGGTGATGGCGGTGAGAAGTGGTTTCCATTCTGGATGTGCTTTGAAGGCAGGGCCGACAGATTTCCTGACAAAGTATATGTGGGATGTGAGAAAAAGAAAGCAGGTGCAATGATGACTCCACCTGAAAGCAATCTAACTCATTGTCTCTTAAATTTCCTGGCTTGCCTATCATCTACTATAAGCAGTGAATGTCACAAACCATAGAAAAACCCAACAAAGCATAGGGTTCACAGGCAAACCAATAACTCAGTGTTAAGGGATTTACATTAAAAAAATTTTTTTTAAAGATTTTATTTATTTATTTGAGAGAGAGCGAGTGAGCATGAGCCGGGGGGAGGGGCAGAGGTAGGGGAGAAGCAGGCTCCCCACTGGGCAGGGAGCCCAACACAGGGCTCAACCCAGGACCCTAAGATCATGACCTGAGCCAAAGGCAGACATTTAACCGACTGAGCCACCCAGACGCCCCTATATTTTCTATCCACCATCTCCGTCACTTAAAAATATTTTTCTTGGCTGCCTTTTAAAAGTAAAATTGTCCTTCATTGCCTTTGAGAGTTTATTCAGGCAGGACAGAAGTGGTCATGTTCTACCCTGTGCAGTAATGTCCTCCTCCTTTGTGTGATATGGTTTCCCCTTATCTGGAAACTTCTGCTGCTGATGGGATGGTGTTGTCCCCTCCTTGTCGATGGATTCAGCATCTGTATATGGGATATTGGGACTCCAACTCTGCTGATGCATCATCCTAATTGCCTGGTTGTTCCTGCCTTGTCATGTACCAACCGGTGTGAGATATTCTTTAGCTCTTCATCTGGAACAGAATAACAGCCTCTATCTTTAGAAATGATGGATGCCGAGGATTATTCATGTTTGTAATTACAAATCTTCTTACAGAAGCACAATTACTAAAAACCTTCGGAAATGACATTTTGTCTCACATCGCAGAATCTGCTGTTAGCCTCTTGGGCCAGTATTGCTTTTGTCAATGTGATTTCCACCTTCACTTCAATTGTAATTTAACATTATCTCTCTTCTTTGTATCTTTCTACCTGGCTGTAATGGCTAGGTCTCCTGCTGCTTATCCTTAAATACTTTCCCCTCTGTTCTGAATCTTAGTGGGCTATTTTCTGTGGTTACAACACAGGACACAGCTGCAGCCACACTTGTTGCACGGTGATAACTCAGAGAGGGTTGGTTTACCTCTCGTGCAGGATCAGTGAGGGAAAGAGCCGGAGATCATTCATACAAACCCATCATTTTAAGAATGAAGAAGCTGAGGTTTTAAGTGGTTAAGTGAATTTGCTCTTGATCACCTAGCTTCTTATTGTTGGGCTATGCTCTGGGATAGCAGGTAGAGATGTATTCAGGGATAGATTCCAAGTCCTAGCACCTTGCTGTAAGCTGACTAATGATCTGGATGATGGAGCTGAGGATGGGGGAAAGTGACACTGAGTGCTTTGTATCATGGACCACATTAATAAGCATAACAACCCAATAAGGTAGGAATAATCTTGCCCATTTCACCAAAAAACAAACAAAAAACCCTACCAAAAAAAAAATAAAGAGAAATAAAAAAAGAAATATTGAAGCTCTTGGGAGATTAAGCAAGAAGCCCAAAAGCACACAGTCCTGATCTCCCTGACTTCCCATCCTTTCCCTTTCTGCTACGTCAGGAACAGAATAACAGATAATATTCTGAAAGGCTGAGGTGCAAGCATGAGCTACTTTTAAGTGGTTTGGAAACCTAACGTGTTTGAAACCACATGAAGACAGCGTTGGAGGCCATGCCTCACGGTGTCTGCTGCTTCCTAGGTCTGTGCAGCCATCTGCATTCATCTGTCCTGGCTAACCACTGGCACCCAACTCAACCCAACCACCCAAGAAAACTCAAAGCTAGGAGGTACTAAGTCAGAGAATATGCTTGATACTCGAATTTTCAGTTTTGACTCTTTGAGGTTATGGTGAGCCTCCTTGGTCCACAGTGCTCCAGGTGGCTCAGCTTGGCTGGTGGATAAGAAAGCTTGACTCTACAATAGGTTCTCTTCCTGAAATAACCAGGAACACTGGACATCAGAGGCATAAATTAAATGACTGCCTTCTTATTCTCTAGTCCTTTGGTCTTTAGCTATTTCCATTGCTTCTGTAGAGACAGAGAAATGGCCAGAGAATCAGGGTCAAGAAATAGTATGGAGGTAAATGGTCAGTTAAGGGAATGTACCTATTTCCTGATCCATGGGGCTTTCTGAACAAGTCACCCTGGAATTGCAGGAGGATGTCTAGTAGGAACCCCAGGATGCCTCATTCTCAGGAGATAGCCTCTAGAAAGCTGAGATTAGCATTAGGCCCTGAGAGGTCAAGAGCCATTATGATGATAATGGGGCCAGAAACTATAACTACAAGCACAGGGGGGAAGGTTGGGATTGCAAAAGGCTAAAGGAAGGAATGGTTGTCTACCTAGAGGGCATGGAGACCATGTTGAGTGACGGATGAAGTGAAAGGAGCCAATGAAGCTGTGCTGAGTGAGACCTTAAGGTCTGATTTAAGTGGTTCAGCCCCCAAGAGCTCAGCCCCATAGCGACATATCAAAGGATCTCTCCTAAGATCTTTAGAAACAGCAGAGTGTCCAATCGGCCTAGGAAGGATTTATAGCTGTTGTCCCAAAGAAACTAGATTAGAGATCTCAAAACCTGCTTTCTTACCACAATGACCTCGGTTAAACATTCAGATTGTTGAGTCCTGCCTGCCTCCAAGGTAATTAATTACCTCCCCGGTAATTCTGGCGCGGAGCCTTGTTGGAAACATCTGGGGTAGGTCATCCCGACTTCTGTAATGGTGGGTTTTTATGTGCTACTTCCTAATGGTACTTCTGGGCCATCCTTAATTTTGTCTTTTCCAGCTCAGAGATTCTTAATAGGAGTGTCTGGTGCTCGATGTATAGGGCTCAGGGGGCCGATGAACCCCCTGAAATTCTATGCAGGATTTCACATATACATGAACTATGTGCAGTCTCAAAGGAATCTATGGCCCCCAAAAGGTTTAGAACCTCTGCTTCAGCTGTTCCCATCACCTTTCTGCCCTGACTCGCTGGAGCTGGCACATGGCTTTCTGCCCTGGCCCATCTTCCTGGCGGCAGTGAACAGTATATATATTTTAGAACTTCACATTCAACTATAAAACACAGATTATTAGGGAAAGAGAGGGGTGAAGTCCATGTTCCCATTGAAATTACTTTTGGGGGGAAGGTAAGCCTATGGTAGTTTACATAGAATACTGCTGTCCCCTACTTTAATGAGCAACTTAAAAACATCCATGCATTTTGGTAATTCTACTGTCTCCATTTTTTCCCCTAAAGCCCACCCTTTTCGCTGAACCACCTTAAGTATGGATGTAATTGTGTTACTTTGCTTCTCTAGGTCCGGCGTTGCCCTCATCATGCTCCACTGTCCACAGAACCAAGTCCTGACTCCTTGGCCTGGCAGCTGTGCCCTTTACAATCTGACTATCTCCTGCTGCTCCCCTAACTGTGCTCCTTGCCATGGCCCCAGCCCTGCCTGTGCCCTCTTCCCTCTGGGCCTGCATGGGATGCCCTTCCTTTCCTCTCCACCTGTCACAGTTTTACCCTTATTCAAGGCCTTCTTCCTCTCTCCCTTAGCCAGAAATTTCCTCTTCTCTGAACATCAGATGGACTCGGTTCCTATGGGTCTTACAGCATTTGTAATATACTGATTCATGGTTGATCATTCACCACTCCTGTTCCTCTTCTTCCTTACCAGATTCTAAGTCCTGCCAAAGCGGGCCCCATGCTGATTTAACTGTACCTGGTGCGCTGCCGTCACAGTACCGAGCATACCATAAGCCCTCAGTAAATCTGGTGAATACCGTTAAAAACCTCGATCTGGCTATTTTAATTTGGGAAAGTAAGTCTGTTTGTCTTTTCTCCTGGTAATCTAAGTTGAGCAATAGCTTGAGTATGGCATACAAATTACATTTATTCTTGATGAGTTAGAAAAGGCTTCATAGAAATTTATGATTAAAAAAAAATTTTAATGTCATTTTTTATAACACTTATGAGGCTTGTAATAGTGCAGTATTTTTATCTCTTTTGACTGGTGACAGAGGCCACAGAGAGGGTAGGAGACAAAACAGGCTGGAACCCAGGCCTTCTGAAGACACATCAGGAAAAGCTTATCATTGGCTGTGCGAAGAATGGAATACAAATGTGTTCACACATTGCCAATGGAGTCAACAGTCCTATCAGTCAAAAAATTTGGTTCAGTATAGATACTACAAATAATGGACTATTAAAAAAATTTTTTTTTTTTTAGCAGTCTCTTTTGGCATTGCTGGCTCTTTGTCTTCCTGTTCCTTAAATAAGGACATACCTGTGAGTCTAGTCTTTGGCCGTCTGCTTTTAGCCCTCTCTAGTATCTCCCTCGGGGACCTACTCCTGCCTCAGGTTTTAATTATCACCACCCTCTGACTTTTCTAATGTCTTTGTCTGTTGTGATGACCCCTCCCCTGATCTCCACCTCATGGCAATTATGGTTTGCCAGAAGTTTCCATGTGGAGTTCTGCCATCACGTTAAACTTCTGATATCTAAATCCAAACTTACCCTCTTCTCAAACTAGTTTGTTTAATGACCATTCTAATTATCAAGGTTTAAGTCTTTGTTATCTTTAACGTCTTCATTCTTCGTAGTTTATTCATTAAGTCTTATCAATTCTTCCTTTAAAATGTTTACCACGTCCATTTGAGGATCTAGAGGCTTTTTAGCAAAGATTGCATCTTTCTTGAGAGCTTCTCACCTTGGCACATTCTTTTCTTTCTATTTCCATCACCACACTTCTAAGCCAGGGCATCTGCTGCCTCATCCTTAAATTAGAGTAATAATATTTGCCTGATTAATGTTCCTAAAATGTAAACCGGATTATGTTACTTCGTTCCCCACCTCCAAATTCTATTGGTGTCCGTTTGATCATAGGATAAAACTCTCAGTCCTCAGCTTGGCATAGGAAGCCTCCCCCAGTATTCCATCTGTGTCGTATAATACTCCCCCACAGGAGTTCTTTGCCCCTGGAAAAGTCTTCTGTTCATGCTCCCAGAATGTATGTTCCACTGCCTCACTCTGGTACTCAGTTTATTCCTTTTTTTTTTTTCCCCCAGTCTGTCTTTTCTGTTCCTTTTCATTCAAGGCCCAACTCCTGACTCATCTTTTTGATATGGTTTTTCCTAAATATTGAAATCTGCATCTCCAAAGTTGTTGGGCCCTTATTGTTAATATTTTTGTCACTTGATGTGTTGTCAAATGAGCAGCATTGGGACCACTTGGAAGCTGGCTGGAGCTATAGAACCTCAGGGCCCCACCTCAGACATGCTGAATTCGAATCTGTATTTTAGCAAGATGCCTGAAGAGATTCATGAAGATTGAGAAACCCTGGTCTACTCCACTTAGATATGTAAATAATACTTAATTATACATTGATTTTTATACGTATCTGTACTCAACACCCTTGAAGTGTAGAAACCTGTTTTCTTTTACATCTCTCTCAAACACAATTTCATGGCAAAGTAGGTGCTTAATAAATGAATTTCAATGTCCTTTCCTTAATTGTCCTATTAAGAGGGAAAAAACCCCCAAGACTCCTAGAAAGTGAATGTAAGCTTTCGCTGTTGTTTCCACGAAGAGAAGCTCAGTTGATTGCACCGACAGTTCGCAAAGAAAGCAGGGCCGGGTCTCTCATGTGATGATCTCTTTATACCCCTGTAGCATCTTGGGCATGCCCCATTAAAACACCTTTCTGTTCGCATTACAGCTGTGCAATGTCTTTCTTGCCACCTAGACAGGTAGCTATGTCTTAGTCACTCATTCAGTAATAGCACTTTGCGCATCAGTGACACATAGTCAACACATGTTGACTGATTTGAATTAATAAACGAATGAATAAGTTGTTACATGAATACATTATAGGCATTAAACCTAGGCCTCTGCTGGACGTTTCTTACTAGAGTGTCCATTTACTGTATAGTTACTTATTATGGTGTAAAGTCTGTATATTTATCACCATACTTTATACAACAGATAAACTGACAGACTCTCCAAACCAGAGATCTGCTTCTTTGTTTTCACTCCATTGCTACCATAGTTCAATTTTTGAGAACTGAAGATGAGAAATATGAAGGCTGAAAGGAGAAGCAGGAAAGAAATGCAAGACTCTTATGTGAAGAGTCTATTACACTCAACTGACAATGACTTAAAGGGAGACCCAAATAAAAATAGCTTTTCAATTATAAATGTCTCAATATTCACCTGACAAAGTGTTCTCCTCTAATAAGTTCACCAAACAAAAAGGAGTCATAAGGTAAATGACTATGGAACAAAGTGGTGTTTATGTAGCTGGAGGGTACATGCTGTTTCACGATTCTGTTTTATGTCTGAAAAACATATGAGGTTCTGCTGAGCTTAGTAAAGACATGTCTGCTTTGTGGAAAATGTTGTCCATCAACGAAGCAAAGAGAAAGCTGAGAGCGGAGAGTGTCACTATAATCTTCCACAAGCCTGAGTTCATAGAGGCCCAAAGAACACAGTAGTGCTGTAGGTGACTCCAGCATGCATTTGTACAGTTCCTTAACTTTTTGCATGGGAACGTGTCTTCTTTCTACCAGAAGACTGCAAGGAGGGCAGGGACATGTGTTTTATATTCTGTCCATAATTGATAATGCTCAGCACATACGGCTTCAATCTATCCTTCCTTCCTTCCAGCAACTATTTATTGAGTGACTGAGATGGAATATGGAGATATTCTACCTGTAGAATAGAATATTCTATTTGAGGGCTATCATATATGCTAGGGAAAAAAAATCACTCATCAAAACAAAACTCTTTCTCTTCACAGAACTTGCATTCTAGTGGAGCAAAAAGACAATAAGTAAAATAAATGAAATACATAATTAAATCCCAATATGCACTGTAGGAAAAAAATTAGAGAAAGATGTTGGGGAAGTATACTTTTAAATAAGGAGTTAAAGAAGACTCCCTGTTGAAGAGGAATATTACTCAGAGCAGGCCCTGCCGGCAGGCCCCAGAAGATGGAAAGTTACTAACAATAGCGAGAGAGAACCAGAAGCCCCACTGGAAGCAAGAGATAACCGCCATTTCTGCTTCTGTAAACAGGCTTCCCGCCATGAGTTCCTGAACTGACCGCTGTTCCCACCTAAAGCAACCCCCTCAGTTTAAACCCACCTACCAGCAGTCAGCATAGCCCTTGGAACCTGACCCCTTGCACTCCTCTATAAAAGGTCTATAACCCTGCTGCCCGGGGCCCAGAATTTTGAGCACAAGCTCATCTGGGTCCGCTGGCATAAAATAAACCTGAGTTCTCCTACTTCTCTGAGAGTGTTGCTTGGTTTCTCAGCGGTCTGATTTTTATTTTCCGCAGCACCGCAAGAAAGTGAGGTTTATGCAAGGATGAGCAGAAGGTGAAATATGTAGCTACCTTGAGAAGAAGCATCCTGGAGCACGGAAGAGCAAGTACAAGGGGCAAGAGGTAGGCGAGTGCTGGTATGGACTGGGAACAGTGGGAAAGTTTTCCTGGGTTTGGAATACAAGGAGCTTAGGGGAGCACAAGAAGGGAGATGAGGTTAGATCTTACATCTTAATAGGATCTCTGGCTGCTATACTGAGAAAAGCCTGAGGGGGATAAGGGTGGAGACAGAAGACCACTTAAGAGGCCACTGTAGTAATACAGACAAGAGATAACGGTGGATTGTATCAGAGAGGCAGCGGTGGAAGTGGTGAGGAGTGGCCACATTTCTGAATATATTCTGAGTGTAGATCCAACAGGGTTTGCTGGTAATTGGAATTGGAGGCGTCTAGGACCCAGGCATTCACGAATTTTGGCCTGAGCAACTAGGAAGATGCAGTTTCCATCAAAGGAGATGGGGACGGCTGCCAGTGAAGTGTTTCAGGGAGGATTAGGAATTTAGTTTGAGCCATGTTGAGTCTGACATATCTTTTAGACAAGTGAAGATGTTGAGGAGGCAGCTGGATATTTGTGGAGTGAATGAATAAGCAGGATCTTAATCAAGTGCTTAACTCTCTGTTAGACAAAAATCAACATTTTCCCCTACCACACCTGCCTAAATTCCTGACCACCTGCTGGTCACCTCCCCTTAGATATTCCCTAGACCCTCCACATGTCTAAAATGAAACTCGCTTTCTTTCTCCCAAACCTGGTCTCCCTGTTCGTGAATGTAGAGAACAGTACCACCAAACATGCAAGCATCTCTTTCATTTTCCTCATGCTCGCATCTGCTGGTCACCAAACCTTACCAATCCTGCCTTCATGCTGTCTCTAGAATCCATCTCTCCCTTCTATCTTCACTGTTGCTTTTTAAAATTAGGTTTTCATCATCTCTACCTGGATTGTGTCAATCTTTTCCTACCTGGTTTCCTGGTCTCTCATTCATCCTTTACATAGCTCTCACAGTGATTTTCTAAATTGCAAATGTGGTCATGTCATTTGTCCACTTAAAAGTCTCTCAAAGGCCTCCTTTTGTCTATAAAGCCACAAATTCAGAGTTTGACCTACAGGAATCATCATGATCTGGCCCTACTTCCCTCACAGATTTATTGAGTTTCACACGCACACCACTCCTATCCATTAGCTACACTGCACTACCTGTAGTTAATTGATTTGTTCATTGAATGTTCAAATATATGGAGAGTGCTTCCTATGTTACAAGCAACTATGATGAGCTCTGGGGATACAATGCTGGATGTGGCCACCTTAGTTCCTGCTTTCATGGAACCATACCTTCTCCACTCCCATGCCTTTGCACTTTGACCCCTCTGCTTTGAGTTTATCACTACCTTCCCCTCCCTGCACCTGACTGCCTCGCAGATAACACCAACTCACCTTTTAAGATTCAGCGCACATCATTTCCTTGTATTAGCACTTTTCTTGACCTCATTCTTTCATCTAAAAATGTTTCCTTCCTCAAAAGGTATTGAATAACTTTATAGCTCTGGAAGCGAGATTATCTCTAAATACATCCCAGGTTCAGTTTAGAGTATTGTATATTATACTAGGAGATTATAGCTCCAGGAATAGGATTTTCTTCTTGATTCTAAGAGGCAGAAAAGCTTCCTTTTTCTGCATTTGTCCCTCTGTTCTTGGGCTCCACAAATGGGATAAGTAATTGTTAACTTGCCACAGGGCGACTGCATCCAATGCACTGGATTCACATGCAGCGGCTGTTTCAGAATTTTTGTATCGTAAAAACTTAGGGGTGGTGATCTCCTTGATAAAGGTGCTGGGGAACTTGTCCTAAAGCTGAGTTGCATAGCAAGCTCACAAGTTTTAGTTAAATTAATACATATATTAGTATATGTATTATACAATATATAATATTATATATATGTAATATATATACTATTGTATAATAAAATAATAATACATACACATAGTAGCTTGGTGGGGGACTGATAAAGGGAGGTTAAAGGCTCTTTCAAGCCATCCCTCAGTGTTACCACTGTACAGAAACATGGCAGCATGACTGCCTTATATACAGCTGCCCATACTTCCTGAACTGCTCTTCTTTGTAACTCCTACAGAAGGTACATGGCTTGGGAGTGAGAATACATAATGATTAAGAGATGTATAAATAGATGGGGGGGTGTAGATAACGAGGATGAGTACCAAGAAAAGTAAAAACCTTCCTCATTTGTCTGTACCCATCACCGAAGAGGTGCTTTAGTATAGGAGTGAGCATTCTGCTCAGGCTAAGAAATCCTAGAAACTCTGCCCCCAACCTCTACGGCTCTTCTTTTTTCTTTCCTTCTCTGTTTCTCCATGTCCCCACCTCTCTCTGAATGTACACATAGATACATTTAGATGATTTTAGAAAGCTCCATTGGAGAATAACTATATTTTGTCAATATGCAACAGCACTAAAACCAAGTACTCCAGGAAAAGAGCCTAAAAAACTCTTGGTTCTCTCCCTTTTGACTTACTTGTAGGCTGCACATGGTAGTATATCTTATAATGGGGTTTAAAAAATGGATATCTGATACTTTTCTTGCCTTATCTCTAGTGTGATTAGGTAGTCCACAACCAGGTTATCACTGTTGAAGCATTTTAAAGAATAGTATAATGCCACTCTGGCTATGATAAAAACCATAGCTCCCATATTGGTACAGTAGGGTGAGCCCTCCATGATGACTGCTAGCCCATGTTTGGTTACACATATTTGCCCACATTTGCACACACAAATACACACACCTAAACATTGTAACCAGATTTGTCTTTTCTTTCTGTATTGCTCCAAATATTTAAAGACAGTATTTCATCAGTGATTGTCAATCAGGGTTATAAAATCACATGAATATATTTATAAGCTACACTTTAAATAATTTATGAAGGACACCAATTTGCTGTGCAGAAGAGCTAGCAGAGCCACTGTTAATATTTTAAAATTTATTTAGAGAGAACCCTGTTCTGTTACTACTTAAAATATAGTTACATCTGCATGTAGCTGATTATTTATTAATTTGTCACATTTAAATTTATCAATGAGACATTTTATAAATTAAAATCATGTCAAGTAAGGGGACTATCCTGATTATGAAGGTTTATGATTAGGTGATGATTAAGAGTGCTTTGCTTAATAATTATAATGACTTAATGACACTTGTGGTTATACTTTATAACAAAAATTGCACATTTAATAGTATGGGAAGGAAGGTCATGTAGTAAACGGACAAGAAAAAAGTGTCAGTCCTGAAGCTTTACATTAGATTCCTATCGATCTGATGTATGAAATTTCCTTGCTGTGTTTGCATGGTTCTCAGTATCTATTGTTGCATGTTAGTGATTTTGCTGGCTGAGTATAATAGACAAGTTAAATGCCAGAGTATGGGCATGCTAAGAGCTCAACCCCGGGGACTTGGACTTACTATTGAGAGTGCAAATTTCTTCCCTACCTTTGCCCTATCTCTGTTCAGAAAGCTGAGCCACAGACTTATGTAAGTGCTTCGGCCACGTGCCAAGCTAAAGAGGGGGGTTCCACCTGTTATCTGATAGAGTTTGGGTGGCATGTGCCTCTTTTCCATAGCCCCTTAGCCAAGATTTAGATATCTGCTCCAAGGCCAGTCATTTGAACAGTAATATCTGGTGGATGACACCATGGGCTCTGGAGTCAGATTCATTTATTCATTTCATCATTTGAAAGGTATTTATCCAGTGCCTGCATGCCAGGCATACTTCTAGGTGCTGGGAATACAATAGTGATCCTGCCTTCAGCGATTTCAATTATAATGATTGCTTAGGTTCAAATCCTGACTCTACCTGTGAACCTTGGGCAAGATGTCTTATTCTGAATTTCAGTCTCCTAATTTGTACCAGACTCAGATAAAGTACCCAACATTGTGCCTGGCACCTTGCAATATCAGTAGTTTTCACTGTTGAAAAAGTCAAATGACTTTTTCCCATATTCCTGCCACATATTAATTGGTTGTGAACGTGATCTATTATTTGAAATGACTCTGACTCTACGCTGTTTAGTCTAAGCATCACTTATAACACAGTAATGGCCATGCAATAATGGGAATATTATTACTGTCTTCCTAATAAGGTTTTGCCTTTCAGGAAACACACATGAAATGAATATCCAAGCCCTTTCCTTCAGGGCACTGAAAGTAGGAATAGAGGACAATTTCTCTAAGAGCTATGTACACATTGTATGAGACACAAAAATGGAAAGAAAGAAAATTCGAGACAATATTTTGTTTAAATGTTAAGAAGTAGTATTAAAGGCCTTGGGCCAGGGAATTTTAAAGGGTAGAATCTTCCTTATGTTAGAAGAGGGTTCATTTCATCTTGTCATTGAAATTATCTGAGGAAGGACGAGAGAACCTGTTTGGTTATAAAAATCTAATGAACTGTCGAGCTGTGTGAAGCTCCCTAATAATTGAGTTAGTTGCATCAAAACTATGAGGCACTTTCAAGTGTTGAAATGAAGGCCCTAAACTGATCACCTCAATTGTGTACTCTTTTCTCAAAATGCCTGGAAACCTGTCCAGGCTGGAGATTGGTTACCTGGCCTCACCAAGCTGTCCCAGAGAGCACTGATTTGTTTTCCTGTTAGGAAATGAGGTGAACTCATCCGAAAGACAAGGGGGGCGGGGCATCGCCACGCTCGTCCCCAGAGACTAAGGGTGGGGTGAGTTCTGAAGGCTATTTAAGAGGACATTTTTGGGAAAACAGGAGGTGGCACCAGAGAGCTTACGGTGGAAAGCGCAGGAAGCGCTGCTCAAGCTGCGTCCCAAAGACATTCACGGAGAGAAGCTGATGATAAAAGGAAACCTGACACTTAACAGCGTCTCCTAGGGTTTGGAGCACAGTTGGAAGAATCACCTAGAAAAGTGGTAAAAACGAACCCAAACCAACTAAATGAGTATCTCTGGGACTGGGATCTAACACTGATCTCTTAAAAAAAGAAAAAAAACTCCCCTAGATAATTCTTAATGTAGCCAGAGGTGAAAACCATTGCTAAAGGCCAGTACTTCTCCTGGTCCCCAGACTGTTATCACCTGGGCATTTGTAGAAATGCAAATTATCAGGCCCCACCCCAGACCTGCTGCATCAGAAACCCTGGGGGTGAAACTCAGCAATCTGTGTTTTAATAAGACCTCCAGGGTGACTCTGATGCTCGCTCAAGTTTGAGAACCACTGTTCTGGATAAGTCATGTCAGACAAAAAAATCAGGAAGGCAGTTAGGTTGAAATGGCTGAGGTTGGAGGCCCACTGTGGTTCCCTTTTGTACTTACGGAAAAGAATTAAAAACATATTCCTCATTCCCATAGAGCCTCTGAGAAGGGACGGGATCTAACTTTGCAGCTTTATCTCCCTAAAACCTCCTAGGAAAAAATCATAGACCTCCTGGTTCCACCTGGGTCCTATGACTTTAAATAAAATGCAGAGACTGATGATGGAAGGCTGTCTGCCCACCAGAAGAACAGTTGGCTCCTGTACCTGGGGGCGGAGCGGGGAGGGGGGCAGGGGGAAGTGAACCGGGAAGATAAGGGCTTTCTGGACCAGGAAAGAATAACCTAAACATAAAAAGAAAAGAAAATCATTAAAACTGAACTTTGCTTTACTTATTCCTTTTACTTCATGAAAGCAATTTTTTTTTTTTTAGGCACAGCACTGATATGTTAATAAAATTGAAGAATGTCCCTTGTACTAAGTTTTCAGTCCGAGATAAGAACTGCATAAGAACACGTTCTAATGATGCGTTGGTTTTCTCACAGTAACATCCAACCCCCAGAACATTCTTCAGCAGCACCCACACTCTCCTGTCCTAGTGAATAAACCTGGAACAGAGCTGAAAATCTGAGCTGCTGCCACGCGGATGGGGAAGGATGTGCCTGGGAACTGTAGCCTGGCTCTGCTGCTGACTTCAACGGGGAGTGCTGGGAAGTCACTTAGCTTCTCTGGCCTTCAGTTTTCTCGAGCAGAAGATGACAGAAACCACCCAGCAGAAGTGAAATGTCAAAGTGATCTGCGCAGGACTGGGAAGAGGGCCATGTGCCACAGCCTAGCAGGGAAGAGAAAACTGCACGGGCTCATAGTGTCACCTCCTGGTAAATGGGCAGAATGAAATTTAAGCTGCAACACTGAGAAGTTTAATGACCAGATGTGGGCTAAACCCTCTGTGTTCATTTTCTGGTTATTTTAATTGTCTTTTCTTCCCCACCCTCATATTCTCCGTAAATATACTGCCTTCACCAACCAATAATCAAAGTAAACCAAAGGAACCATTATAGATGAATCATATTATATAAATAAGTAAAGAACCTCCACCAAATCCCAGATGATTGATTTTGTGGAACAGAAATATCTTTTTTGCTTACTTTTAAGTTCATTTGATGAAAAAATACCGCATGGGATCATTATTTTAAACGCAAATTGCATTTAAGAGGAAGTGCCTGGCAAACCTTCTGGGGATGTAAATAAGCTACTAATTTCATTCGACTAAAGGCTGTGAAATGCATTTCTGGGAATTACTGTGCAGAGACATGCTTCCAATGCTTTATAAGATGGACTTCTCTGGGCTTGGAGAGATAAATGGAATCCTATTCACTGTACTTGTTATTAAACTGAAGCTCCTCAATGACCCAGGCTCATTTTATCTAACTATATAGCCAGCTTTTCTGGATTTACAAAAGATGAGATTTTGGGGAAGAAAATGAGAAACAATGAGTCATCCACACAGGCACATAACTAGCAATTCGAAATCGGTATTCAGACCATCTGATCTTTACATCCCTTCCTTTGTTCAGTCTTAGCCCAGCCTCTGAAAGCTTCCCAGGTACTATTCTATTCATTGCTCTGTTCAGTGCAGTCACTGCCATGTTCAAAACTGCCCTCTGTTTCTCTAATGGAGGTTTGCTTTCAAGACCAGTGACGACTCTTTTCGATATATATTTAGTTTTCTCACTTCCTCCCATGAGTTCCATCATTTTCTTTTTCATTATATTTTACTTTATCACTTTCTTTCTTTGTTTTATTTTCATGTTTTTACTCTGGTCCTTGTTTCCCTCCATGACACCTCTCCTACCCTTAATGTTATTCTCTAGAATGCTCCTAGGTTTCCTACCTTTCTTTTTTATTTATACAAACAACTGTGGCATACAAAAGGTCATGGAAACTTGCCAATTGCAGGATGGTTTGGCACACGGGAGGCACTCAATCCATATCTGTTCAGTGACTGCCTGGGTAAGTGAAAATAGAAATGACACCTTTTCTATTTTTTTTTTTTTGCTACAATCTTTTTTTTTTTTAATTAAAGATTTATTTATTTATTTGAGAGAGAGAGGATGAGCAGGAGGGGCAGAGGAAGAGGGAGAGACAATCTCAAACAGACTCCATGCTATGCACGGAGCCAGATGTGGGGCTCAATCTCAGGACACTGAGATCAAGAAGTGAGCTGAAACCAAGAGTAGGTTGCTTAAATGACTGTGCCACCCAGGCACCCCTTTTTGCTACAAGCTTATGCAAAATTATAAACTAGTAATTCCGTCCCTTCAAATGTGTGTCAACTTTTTTTTGCTAAACCACTTCATTGAGGTATGACCGACTCCAAAAAACTGTACATATTTAATATACACAACTTGGCAAGTGCGGAGATAAGTAAATACTGTGAAACCATCACCACGATCTGCACCATAACGTATCCATCACCTCCAAAACCTTCCTCCTTCCTTCTTTATTATTATTTCTTTGTGATAAAAATACAACGAAAGATCCAGGCTCTTAGCAAGTTTTTAGGTATACAATACAATAATAACTAGAGGCACTATGCCGTATGGTAGATGTATAGGGCTTATTCCGCTTGTATAATTAAAATTTTGTATCCTTTAATTAATACCTCCCCTTTTCCCCCTCCCTGCAGCCCCAGACAACCACTGTTCTAATCGCCCCTTCTATGAGTTTGACTATTTTAGAGTCATCATGTAAGTGGGGCATAATTGTCCTCTAGTTTCATTTATGTTGTCGCAAATGGCAGGATTTCCTTCTTTTTAAGGCTGTATAATATTCCACTGTATGTATGTACCACATTTCCTTCATCAGTTCATCTGTTGGTGGCTATATAGGTTGTTTCTACATTTTGGCTATTGTGATTAGTGTGCTAGGGACATGGGAGTGCTAGTATCGCTCAAGATTCTGGTTTCATTACCTTTGGCTAAATACCCAGAAGTGGTGTTGCTGGATCATATGGAGGCTTTATTTTTAATATTTTTAATATTTTGAGGAAATTCCATACTGTTTTCTGTAGAAGCAGCACCATTTGCATTCCCACCAATAGTGTACAAGATGTTACAACTTCTCCACATCCTTGCCAAGATTTGTTCTTTCTTACTTTCTTCTTTCTTCCTCCCTTCCTTCCTCCCTTCCTTCCTTCCTTCCTTCCTTCCTTCCTTCCTTTCTTTCTTTCTTTCTTTCTTTCTCTCTCTCTCTTTCTTTCTTTCTTTCTTTCTTTCTTTCTTTCTTTCTTTCTTTCTTTCTTTTATTGCTAAGAGCCATTCTGACAGGTGTGAGGTGATATCTCATTGTGGTTTGATTTTCTTTTTCCTGATGATTAGTGATTTCGAGTTTTTTTCCATATACCTGCTGGCCATTTATATGTCTTCTTTGGAGAAATGTCTCTTCAGGTCCTTAGCTCATTTTATTTATTTATTTTTTTTTAAAGATTTTATTTATTTTATTCGACAGAGATAGAGACAGCCAGCGAGAGAGGGAACACAAGCAGGGGGAGTGGGAGAGGAAGAAGCAGGCTCATAGTGGAGGAGCCTGACGTGGGGCTCGATCCCGTAACGCCGGGATCACGCCCTGAGCCGAAGGCAGACGCTTTAACCGCTGTGCCACCCAGGCGCCCCTCATTTTAAAAATTTGGTTATTTGGTTTTTTGCTATTAGGTTGCAAGAGTTCCTTATATATTTTGGAGATTAACCCTTTATCAGATATATGGTTTGCAGATATTTTCTTCTGTTCCATAAGTTGTCTTTTCATTTTGTTAATTGCTTCCTTTGCTCTGCAGAAACTTTTAGTTTGATTTCTATTTTAGTAGCTTTTTTTTCCCACCTGTGCTTTTGGTGTCATATCTAAGAAATTATTGCCAAGGTGAATGTTATGAAACCTCCCCAGTATTTTCGTCTAGGAATTTTATGGCTTCAGGTCTTATGTTTAAGTCTTTAATCCAAGAGTTGATATTTTGTGTATGGTGTAAGGTAGGAGTCCTATTTCATTCTTTTGCATGTGGGTATCCAGTGTTCCCCAGACCATTTATTGAAGAGACCATCTTTTCTACAGCGTGTATTCTTGGCACCTTTGTTGAAGATCGGTTGACAGTATTTGCATGGATTTATTTCTGCATTCTCTATTCTGGTCCATTGTTTCTATGTCTCTTCTTATGCCCATATTATACTGTTTCGATTTCTATAGCTTTGTATTATATTTTGATATCAGGAAGTGTGAGGTTTCCAGCTTGGTTATTCTTGCTCAAAACTGCTTTGGCTATTTGGTACTATGTGGTTCCACATGAAATATTTTTTTTTTTATTTCTGTAAAAATGATCATTTGGATTTTGATAAGGATTGACTCTGTAGATTGCTTTGGATACTAGGGACATTTTAACAATATTAATTCTTCTAATCCATGAACACAGATGTCTTTCCATTTATTTGTATCTGCTTTAATTTCTTTCATCAATGTGCAGGGTAAGCCCTGATAGTTGGCTTTTCTGTTTGAAACGCAAGTGCTTGACTTAAGCTTTGATTGCCCAGGCATCCACTTCACAGGGGTCTCTGCTTAACAAAGGCTATCTGGAATAAACACATGCCAGGCACACTGTAGATAAAGAACCAGGCCACCTCCCCACACTGAGGTCCTTGTTTTAGATCTAGATTTTAGTTGATTTTGATAACTGACCATTTGGGGCCACTTGTTTTTTTTTTTTTTTTTTCTCTTCCTGAGCTTCAAGTTCCTGCTTTATGTTTTGAATTGGCCAATAAAGAGTGAGCTCAAGAAATCCTAGGCCCTTGCCCTCCATCCCAATAAAAGCAGAATCTCAGGTCCCTGTTGTCTGTCTCTGTCTCTGTGTCTCTCTCTATTGGAGATCTCATTCTGTTCCCTGCCCCCCCCACCTACCATCCCCCCCCCCCCCCCCCCCCCGCCTGTGTGCCTTGTATGCTCCAGGGCTTGAAAATAATTAATTCTTTCTTTTTCTTCAAAGTTTCCTAATAGTTATTGCTGAAGGGCATCTTGCAATCATAGAAAGGACCACAAGGGTTAGTTCAGTTGTAACATTGGTTTAGAAAGGGAAGATGTCTGTGGAAAGCTCGCTGGAGCTTAGATGAGTGCACCCAGTCATTTCTAGCCAATGGCATTATTATCAATAGGCTGAGCCTCGCACAAAACACAGTATTTTACAGTTTTCAGTGTACAAATCTTTCACCTCTTTGGTTACGTTTATTCTTAAGTATTTTATTCTTTTCGATGTCACAGTAAATGGGGTTAAAAAAAATTTCCTTTTTAAGGGTGCCTGGGTGGCTCAGTCAGTTAAGCATCTGACTCTTGATTTCAGCTCAGGTCAGGATCTCAGGGTTGTGGGATCAAGCCCCGTGTTGGGCTCCATGCTCAGCATGGAGTCTGCTTGAGGTTCTCTTTCTCCCTCTCCCTCTGTTCATCCCCCCACTTGTGCTCTCTCTCTAAAATAAATAAATAAATGAACAAACAAATAAATAAAATCTAAAAAAAAAGAAATGCAACTGATTTTCATATTTTGATTTTTGTATCCTGCAACTTTGCTGAATTTGTTTATTGATTTAATATTTTTTGTGGTTTCTAGGGTTTTCTACCTATAAAAATGATGTCATCTGTAAACATAGATAGTTTGACCTCTTCCTTTATGATTTGGATGCCTTTCCCCTTCTTTTCTTGCTTAACTGTCCTGGCTAGAACTTCCAGTATTATGTTGAATAGAAGTGGCAAGAATGGGCATCCTGGTCTTGTTCCAGATCTTAGAGGAAAAGCTTTGTTTTTCATTGAGTAAAGATGCTAGCTGTGTGCTTTCCATCTATGACCTTTATTGTGTTGAGGTAAGGTCCTTCAATTTAACTATACTGATTGAAAAAAATCTGATTCATGTAGATCAAAATTGATCTATATACTATAGTAGGGAGTAGGTGTGCCCAGATTTTAACATGAGGGGTGAGAAACTTGGGAACTCCATTTATGGGTGGGGAGTGAGCATATAAAAAAATCACCACTTAGGGGTGCCTGGGTGGCTCAGTCAGTTAAAGTGTCTGCTTTTGGCTCAGGTCACGATCCCAGGGCCCTGGCATTGAGCCCTGCATCGGGCTCCCTACTCAGCAGACAGTCTGCTTCTCCCTCCCTCTGTCTGTTGCTCTGCCTACTTGTTCTCTCTCTCTCTCTGTCAAATAAATAAATAAAATCTTAAAAAAAAAAAAACACCAGTTAGGATGTAAGCTCCTGGGGGAGCAGATGTTTTCATCAGTTTCATCCTCTATTATTTGCTTAGTGACTCTAACAGTGCCTAGCACAGAGGGGGTGCCCAATAAATATATATGGAATGACTAAGAATGGGTTACCTTTTATGTGTGACTCACGATCTGTCACCACTTCCTGAAAGGTTACCCATTACTGACAAGATACCGCTCCCGGACACTATGACAACTGCCACAGCTTAGCAGTAAGAGTTAATTTAAACTCCATAGACTTCTAGGGGTTGGGTTTCAAAAGGTTTGTTAACCTCCTGAAATTAGAAGTGTTACATAATATGTGCATATAATAAACATATATTCTATGTTGGGGGAGAAAGCCCACAGGTTTTTTTAATATTCTCAAAGGAAAGTGTGATCCAACATTTTCAGAACCACAGCGTGTGATGAGTGTCTCCACACTGAAAGAACAACTAGGAAATCCTGACAAACCAGAAACTTTGGTCAGGCAGACTTGGGTTGAAATTTCAACTCTGCCTCTTGATGGCTGGGTGATCTTGATTAAGTTTTAAAATCTGCCTTAGCTTCAATTTCTTTATCACAAAATGGGGATGATAATGACAAATCTGTAGACATAGCAGTGGAACCTGAACTTGAACCAAAATCTTTCCGTCTCTAAAGCCCATATTTTTGACAACTACTGTCCTGCTGTCATTAAATGAGATTATCCATGTGAAAGTGCTTGGTGTAGAGTAGGCACTCAGTAAATATTTGTTAAAGCAAAAACAAAAAAGACAAACAACCAAGAAGAAAAAGCCATCCTAGAAATTCCTCTTTGTCTGATTAAGGAATGTTCAAATTAAAAATATGTTTGTTATTGTTATTATAAAATCAACTCCAAAATTTGGGGGAAAGAGAAGGTATAAACTGTTGTAAGTTAGGCTAAATATGGAATAAGGAGATTCCAGTGAGTCTTTGACAGGGAATGGATAACTAGACTCACCTAACATTCAAAGGAAGAGTACTGTGAGTCCTCTAGACCTTATTGACAGAATCTACTCCTGGATCATCTACTCCTACATATACGGGACCCCCATTTCACTAGAATCCAGCAGGAAACAGAGTTCTATGTTAATTATGGTTGTCCCTCTGCCTGAACAACGGCTGAAGGACAAGCCGTCATGGAATACAGGAGTTCTAGCTGCTGTCCATTTCCAGAAGGGGAATGATTCAGTGATTCAAAAGAGAGAAGGACTGCCTCGCTCTTTGGAGTCATTTCATGGTAGTTAGGAACAGAGCTTTGGCTCAGGCATTAGCTGTTTCATTGCATTACGCTGATAAGAGACAAGTGATAGGAATTAGGTTTGCTTACATTGCAATAGTAATCTTACTTGTTGCATTTGATTTTTTTTCTCAAAATCTTTCATGGTTTTGAGATGTGTTTATTTAATTGGGCTGGAGAATGAATGATCCTATCTGTGTTCCTCAATCAGATTTGAGCGGTTTTCATCAAGTGGCTACTTTGTGTCAGGCCCATACATTATCTCATTTAAGCTTCATAACAACGTGGTAAGGTTGACTGTATCATGATTTTCATTTTTCAAATAAAGAATCAGAGGTGCAGAGAAGTTACCAAGTGGAGAACATTGCCCAACTGCCCATCGCTAGTAAGTTGTGAAGCTAGGAAGCAAACCCAGGGCTTCTGAGTCTACTTTCTATTACATTTTACTAGGCTGTGCATTAGTGTAACAGGACGGTATTTTAAAAATGGCATTTTGTGGCAGCCAGAAGGAGATCAAAACAAATATTAAAGACAGTATTGTTAGACATGGAAGTCTGGACTTGCCAAGAAATGCCTTTAATGCTACGTAATAGGAATGCTGGTATTTAGCTTGACACAGTGTCTCTTAATATCACCTGCTCCTAAAATGCAACCTAGGTGTTTTTGTAACCTGCTCTGGTGGTCCTAATAAAGTTTAAGTCATTTTCAGCATCTACAGAAAACAGAGTAAAATTAAAAATTATGGGGAACCTGAAATTTTTTTGTTTTATTTTACAAAGCAAATGTCTGGTCACAAATAAAAGTTTAAAACAGATCTCAAAATTTCTTGGTACTCACTTCTTTTGTCTGATAACATGGACATCGTGTAAAACACCCAAGACTTGTATAGAGCAAAAGTGAGGGGGAAATTAACTTTTATTGGGTACCTAAGGTTTACCAGTCATGTTTACATACTTCATCTCTTTAAAGCCCTGAGAAAATCCTGTAAGTTGGGTAATATTAGATTCATTTTAGAAAAAAACAAAAAGCAAACAAATAAAAAAAACCCCACATATTCAGAAGATCAAATAAATTACTGACAGCTGCAAAGTTGAGACTTGGCAAAGCTAAGATTTGAACCCAGATCATGTTTTTTTTTTCATTTTATGATGTTGCCACATAGTTGATAAGAGCCAGAGAAGGTGAGTGTACCCAAAAGTTACCCTTTAGTTGAAACAACTCACTGTAAACTCACTGTAAGCCAGTTATGAAATGTTGGAGATGGAAGGCATTTATAGATAATGTAGTCGAACTTTTTGATTTAATAGGTGAGGAGAGTATACCTTACCTCTGAGTTATTAACTCAAAAAGGTTAAGAATGTTGTGTAAGATCACAGAGGAAGGGCAAGCATCTATGTCTTCTAAATCCCAGCTCAGTGCTGTCCGTGTTCTATCAGTATGGATAATAGTTAAGAACATGGGCCTTAGAGCTACACACTACCCATCTTCAAATTCTGGATGATCAGGGAAAGTTACCCAACCTGTCTTGGTCTATTTATTCAACTGCAATATAAATAACAGTACTTCGTAGAATTAATTAAATGAGTTAATACTTGCAAAGTGTTTAAGTCAGTGCTTGTCTCATAATAAATACTTAATAAGCATTAAGTGTTACTATTCTTACCTTGTCTCCCAAGGCCCAAGCCCACTATAGAAGCTGCTGGAGTGGTTGAACTGAAGGAGAAATAGTATAAATAGTATAAAAAGGCAAACGCTTCTGTGAGAGCATCATGAAGTAGCCCCCTGTAGAGATGGTAAGGGAGGGCACACAACAGACAGAGTAAATTCCATAGAGACTCAGCACTAGGAACTCATGAGGGTGGAGGTCTGGGTAGGCCTCACAGTGTAATCCCAAATGGAGTAGCTCAGAAAGCCATAGAATGTAACCAGCAGCCACACTGGCACACTGTGATAGGAACTAAAGAGAACATTCCACCCTGAACAAGGATAATACACTTTCTTCCCTGCTCCCTCTCTTCCTCCCTCCCTCCTTGCCTTCTTGCCTGCTTTCTTTCCTGCCTTCCATTCACCAAATGTTTTCTGAGTGACTAGTGTGTGCCAGGCCCTGGAATAATGTGCACAAAATGAAGCCTCTACCCTCATGGAACTTACTTTCTAGCGGGGAAGACGGGTGATGAACAAAGACACACATATGTAATATAGTGGAAAGGGCTACGAAGGGGTATAAAGTCATAGGGGGTGCTATTTTTTTAAGGTAGGGTGATCAGGGGTGCCTCTCGGAGGAGGTGGCCTTTGAGCAGAGACCTGAATGGAGTGAAAAAATCAACAATCACTGTCTGATAAGAGACTATGGACTATGAAAACAAACTGAGGGCTTCAGAGGGGAGGGGGTTGGGGGAATGGGATAGACCGGTGATGGGTAGTAAGGAGGGCACGTATTGCATGGTGCACTGGGTGTTATACGCAATTAATGAATCATCGAGCTTTACATCGGAAACCGGGGATGTACTGTATGGTGACTAACATAATATAATAAAAAATCATTAAAAAAAAAAACCCAATCACTGTCTGGAGAAAGAACATTCTAGACTGAGGTGAAAGCGAAGCAAATCCCAACCTATAGTGGGAAAGCTGAATGTGATTTTCAGAATAGCAAGAAGTTCTGTATGGTTAGAGCAGAGAGAGCAAGGAGTATAGACAGGGGTCAGATCACCTAGTACCTGTAGACTGAGGCATGGCCTAAACAACAGGGAAGCTTCACAAATGGTAGGGAAGTCTAGCAACTGTGTGTACTCGGGGTCATGTGAGTAGTCTACCCCACTTCCAAAGTATGTCACTGACAATCGCTTCTTTGTAGAAATAAATGAAGGGTGGATACTTTAAAAAAGAATATAGATTAGCCAGCTTGTATGTGCCTAAAGTGAAAAAACAATTGAAGCTATACGAGAAAAAAAAAGGAAATAGGTTTGACATGTTCCACATACTTGATATTCATATCATGTTAATAACATGTGAAACATATTACACTAATGGGTGCTGTTTAATTCAAGCTGAGGAACTTATTCCTAAAGCAGCAGCCTGTGGGACATGGGTGGGAGTGAGGGTTGTGGCAGGGCAGGAATGCATTCAGACAGGCACTTCCCAGAAGCATACCAAGACCAGTCTTGATACTTCTGGAGGTCCTTGGGAAAAGAGTTACTTGAGTCTCCTTGATTTTTTTCACATTATTTCAGAAGATGCAACAAACAGGTGATGCCTAGGCCAACACTTCTAGTGAAAGATTACCTTAAGGATCTTGTCTAGGCAAGGGTTTTTGAGTCAAAGAAGAGCATGTATGAAATAAACTAAAATTGAACCTGGCTAGGTGCTCTTTTTCTTTTGCAATTAGGAAGATACTGATTGAATATACCCACCAAATTGTAGGTGTTAGGAGAGGAGAAGCCACAGTGACAAAGTCTTTTATGAAGAAAACTCATAGTCAAGCAGACACATTTCTATTAAATAAAGATTGGAGAACATACTTTATATAAACACCACAAAATTTCACTGGTTAAAAAAGTGCACACAGCTTTTGGAGGGGTCCCAATTCCAGACTTCACATTATATTACAAAGTTGTAGTAATCAAAACAGTATGGTACTAGTACAAAAATAGACACATAGATCAATAGAACACAAGAGAAAACCCAGACATGAACCCACAATTATATGGTCAATTAATCTTCAACAAAGCAAGAAAGAACATCCAATTGGAAAAAAACTGTCTCTTCAACAAGTGGTGTTAGAAAAACTGGACAGCAACATGCCAAAGAATGAAACTGGCCCACTTTCTTACACCATACACAAAAGTAAATTCAAAATGGATCAAAGGCCTAAATGTGAGACCTGAAAGCATAAAAATTCTAGAAGAGAACAGAGACTGTAACTTCTTTGACATCAGCTGTAGCAACTTCTCTCTAGATATATCTCCTAAGGCAAGAGAAACAAAAGCAAAAATAAGCTATTGGGCTTCATCTACTTATCTGCACAGCTAAGGACATAATCAACAAAACTATAAGGCAGCCTACGGAATGGAAGAAGGTATTTGCAAATGACATATCCAATAAAGGGTTAGTATCCAAAATATAGAAAGAACTTATAAAACTCAACACCCCAAAAATGAATGATCCAATTAAAAATGGGCAGAAGACATGAATTTTTCCAGAGAAGACATCCAGATGGCCAAAAGATGCATGAAAAGATGCTCAACATCACTTATCATCAGGGAAATGCAAATGAAAACTACAGTGAGTTATCATTTCACATCTGTCAGAATGCCTAAAATCAACCACACAGGAAACAATAGGTGTTGGCAACAATGTGAAGAAAGGGGAACCTTCTCGCACTATTGGTGGGAATGCAAACTAGTGCAACAGTATGGAGGAAAACAGTATGGAGGTTCCTCAAAAAGTTAAAAATAGAACTACCCTATGATCCAGCAATTGAACTACTAGGAATTTACCAAAGAATACAGAATTACTAATTCAAAGGGATACATGCAGCCCAGTATTATAGCAGCATTATATACAATAGCCAAATTATAGAAATAGCCCAAATGTCTACTGGCTGATGAATAGATAGATAAAGAAGATGTGGGATGGAGATTTATATATATATAATGGAATATTACTCAGCCATAAAAAGAATGACATCTTGACATTTGCAATGACATGGATGGAGCTAAAGAGTATAATGCTAAGTGAAATAAGTCAGCCAGAGAAAGAGAAATACTATGCTTTCATTCATTTGGAATTTAAGAAACAAAATGAACAAGCAAAGGAAAAAACAAGAGAGCGAGAATGGCAAACCAAGAAACAGACTTTTAACTTCCCGATGGTTACCAGGAGGAAGGTGGGTCAGGGGATGGGTTGACTAGGTGATGGGCATTAAGGAGTGCATTTGTTGTGATGAGCACCAGGCGATGTATGGAAATGTTGAATCACTATATTGTACACTTGAAACGAATATTACACTGTATGTTAACTAACTGGATTGAATTTAAGTAAAAACTTTAAAAAATGCACACAGCTTAGGAAAACACTTGCTATCAAAATGGAGTACATAAAGACACATATGAAATCATATTCATTTTGATGAACAATACCAGAGTCTGAATTGATAAAGGTTCTCAGTTGGAAACATTGTTCATTTGTAGTTTGGGATTTAAAGGCTATTTATTTATTCTATGTTTTGGTTTGAAATAATTAGCTATTAGACCCACTAAGGTATTTTCTTTTCATGTCAGGTATACAATGGCTTCAAAGTCACGACGAGGTTGGATGGAAAGGAAGTGAACAAAGAAGTTAAAAGAAAATATCGACATTTCTCCAACAAGCAATCGATGAAAATGTGTCAACACTTATGAGCATCTTTAGCTGGCGATAATACAATGAAAATAAATAATGTAAGCAAAAGAGTATTGTTGGCTATTCATAGAATATATTCACTGTTGTTCAATAAAATTCTGAGAGACAAAGATTTAAGGTGAATGAAAATTATCAGTTCTAATATTTGAAAATTCCAGCAGCTCAGAGAATATTTTTAGTGCCCTAAATGTAAAATTTAAAAATATTTTATTAAGAAAATATTATTCAATCTTTTGAGAAATTTGCATTTCACAGCAAAGACGGAACATAGCATCTTTAGCTGAGTTATTTTCTGTAGAAGTCAGAGCCATTTTGTGGTATATGATTAGCACATTCTAAAGGCAAAGATTCCAGAAAGTTTAAATTTAGTTGTAAAAAACTGAAGGCATTTATCCATTCACGTATAACATGAAAATGCAAGCTTCACTTTCAGTGTGTTTAAATGCCACACATTATAATGGAAACTCTGAAATGTGATCACCAATCTGATTTCACATTTAGAAATCAAATAAAAAAGAGGCTGAGACAGTCATATTTGATACCAAAAAGTGGTTGTCATAGGAGAACAAAAATCTCTTATGCTTTGAGGAAAGTAACATACTATTCTTGACGGATATCCTAGGTCAGTGGAGATTGTAGAATATAAGTATAGGAATACAATATTTTATATCACTCTAAAAGTCAATGATCAAAAATAACAGTTGAAATTTCATGTGCATATAGTCAATAGGCATTATTGGTAACTTAAGAAAGAACCTGGTGAATGATGATAGACAGATAGATGTAGATTCGATAATATTTAAGATTTTATAATTGATGAGCTTATCATATTAGGATACACTATGATATGTGGGAGAGAAACCTATAAAGACCTTAAATTTCCAAATAAGGAAAAGTATAGTCCAATTTGTTTTGTTCTATCTATGTCGTTATATTTAGATTTTTTCATAGACAGCATACAGTTGGGTCATGTTTTTTAACAATGTTTTAACCCAGTCTTTGTCTTTTAATTTACATTTAATGTAGTTATTGATAGAGTTGAATTTAAATCTATTATCTTGCTATTTGTTTTCTATTTATTCTATTCTTGTTCCTTTTCCCCCAGTTTCTGCCTTATGGTGGATTAATGGAGGATCTGTTTTAGTATTCCATTTTATCTCCACTACCAACTTATTAACTAAACCACTTTGTTTGGTTTATTTATTTTTAGTTGTTGTCTTGAGGTTTACAATATGCATTTTTAGCCTCCTATTTCAGTCTATCTTCAAATAGTATACCACTTGAAATATAACACGATCTTTACAATAGTTATAATCCCATTCCCCCATCCTTCATGCTATTATTATCATATATTTTACTTCTGTGTATGTTAAACCTCATGATACATTGTTATTATTTTTGCTTTAAACAGTCAAGTATCTCTTTTGTAAATTTTTAAAATGAGAAAAAATCTTTTATTTACCCATATGTTTATTATTTCCAACACTTTTTATTGTTTTATGTAGGTTTGATTTCTCTGGTATCATTTTCTTTCTAACAGAAAGAAACATCTTTAACATTTCTAACAGTGTAGTTTGCTGGAAATGAATTATCTCAGATTTTGTTTGCCTAAAAAATTTATTTCACTTTTATTTTTGAAGGATATACTTATTGGATGTAGCACCTAAATCTACAGTTTTATTCATTCAGAACTTTAAAGATATTTGTTCTGTTGTCCTACGGTTCGTATGATTTATGACAAGAAGCCTGCAGAATTTTTTATCTTTGTACCTGTGCCTGTAATTTTTTTTTTTCCTCCTCTGGATGCTTTTAGATTTTTAGTGATTTGATTATGCTCTGTCTTGGTGTTGGTGTTGGTGTTGGTGTTGGTGTGTGTGTGTGTGTGTGTGTGTGTGTTTATCCTGCTTGGGGTTTTATGGGTTTATAGCTCTCATCAAATTTATAAATTTGGTGGCCAGTATTTCTTCAATATCTCACCCTCATTTTTAAACATATTATATAATCATAAAAATACATATATATGTTACACATATAATTAGACTGCTTAATATTATTCTACAAGTATACTTTTTTTTTTTCCAAATTTTAAAATCGATATTCGTGATTTTGGATAACTCTCTTGCTATGTCTTCAAGTACATAGACTTTTTTCTTTTGCAGTATCTAAGCTGCTCTTAATCCTATATGGCAAATTTTTCATGTTGGATGTATTTTTTCTAGAATTCCATTTGGGTTAAAAAATACCTTCTATTTTTCTTCTCCTGTTACGTTTTTTCTTTAAATATTTGCACGTGGTGATAATAGGTATTCTGACATCCCTGTGTGCTAGTTCCACCATTTCTGTCATCTCTGGGTCTGTTTCAATTTTTTCTCCCGGCTGTAATTTGACACATTTTCTTGCCTCTTGGCTTGTGTGGTAATTTTTGATAGAATGCTGAAGATTAAATATGCTCCATTGTTCATTATCTATTGACTTCCTTTAAAAATGTTATTTTTTCTTGGCAGGCAGCTAAATTATTTGTTAAGCACTTTAATTACTTCAAATCCCTTTTAAAGCTCTGCCAGCGTGGGGTGAGAGAAGTATTCTCTTTAGTCTGGGTCAGCCCTACTATTCAGGTGTGATCCCTTTGGGGTCTCCACTTAATGCCCCAAGTAATCTAGAGGACTCTCCAGACTGACTAGTCAGAGATCCAATGTCTTCCTACCCTATACAAATTCTGGGAATTGTTCTTACAAATCTCTGGTTTTTCTTTGTTTGGCTAGTGGAATTTAACTCTACTCATGTAAGGCCTAATACGTAGCATGTACTAGGCATATTTTTGAAGCTTTTTTTTTTTTTCTGCATAGCCCTTTACTTTCTAGATCTCTGTCCTGCAACCTCTAGCCTCAGCTTCCCCAAACTGAACTCTGTCTACTGAGCCAGCAAGGAAGCCAAGCTCTTTTGGGTTACCCTTCCTTCTCCTCATAGTCCATAACTGCCTCCAGGCAGAAATCTGGGGCAATCATAGAAATCACTCCATATGTTTCCCTGTTTTCAAGATCATAGTCCTACACTGCCTATAGTCCAGTATCTGAGCACAGGTGGTCCATATATTTCATCCAGTTTATAATGGGTGGTTGTCCAGACCTGGATACTCCATTATGGCCAGAAACATTAAGTCCCAAGTCTGTTTTAGATACTTGTAGACCAAACAATTCCTACAGACAACATGAGAGTAGAAATGATTGTATCATAATTCTTGAAGAAAACTGTTATCCAGGAAATGTTGCATGTAATATAATCTAAGTAAGTTGATTTTGATAATATGTTTGCAGAGGCTACTTCAATCTGCTGAGATATTGAAATGAGTGCCCCAAAGGAAGGGACATTTGAAACGAAATAACAGTTAATCATCAATCATTAATTAAATAGCTGTTTTGTGACAGGTACTGAACTGGGCTCTAGATGCAGTATTTGTTGCAGTCATTCTCGTACTCATTTTTGATAGGAAGTGTATGGGCTAATCAGAAGAAGAAATTGGATTATCCAAAGATCTGGATGCTGAGATAACTAGAATTTGATATCAAACATGAATCAATACCTTAAAGTAGTTTTTATTAAATAATTATTAAACACAAAAAAAGACATGAAATTCATGTAAATTTTAAAGTAGTGATTTTCAAACTTTAATGTGCAAACAAATTACCTGGGTTCTTGTTAAAATGAAGATTCTGATTCAGGCAGTCTGGGTGGGACCTGTTTCTGCAGGGCTAACAAAAAAAATCCCAGGTGATGCCGGTGTTCTCTAATCTGCAGACTATCCTTTGAAAAGCAAAAGTACTGATAATACAGTGATCACCCGTGTACCCTGTGTTATTAATGAGTAAGAAAAAGGACATTATCATTATCCCTGATGTCTTCTGTGTCCCCTTCCCTGACCCCATCTCCTTCCCTCTTTCTTCAAGGTAACTACTCTCCTAGGTTTGTTTTTATTATCCTTTTGTTTTTCTTGATGGTCTTATCACATATGCTTGTCTCTCTAAATATATATTGTTAGGTTTCATATATTTTTGAATGTGAGAAATTAATATAAATAGAATCATTTGTATATATTCTTTTGCAATTTTTTTTTTTTTGCATCACATTATATTCCTGAGGTTAGTTCATATTGTGTGTGTTACCTTAGGTTGTTCATTTAAGCTGCTGTATAAAATTCTTTTTTATGACTAGTCACGATTTATCTATTTACTGTTGATGGACTTTGGAATTTCCATTAAAAAAATTTTTTTAAAGATTATTTACTTATTTGAGAGAGAGAGAGCGCATGAGCAGGGGGCAGAGGGAAATGGAGAAGCTGGCTCCCTACTGAGCAGGGAGCCTGACACAGGGCTCGATCCCAGACCCCAGGATCATGACCTGAGCCAAAGGCAGATGCTTAACCGACCGAGCCACCCAGGCACTCCATGGAATTTCAGTTTAATACTGTCATGAAAATTCTTGTACAATTCCTGGTGAATATATGCAAGACGTAATCCGATTATATACATGGGTACTGAATTGCTGGTTCTCAGTCTGTTGCTGGGACCGTTTCTAATCTCATCCCTGTACCTTCCATCTTTAAATGTTCTGCACGCTATACAATCTGGTAACCTGTGTAATCCTCACAATCACCGTGTGAGGCAGGTACAGTTCTCCCACTTATTGATGAGAAAACCAAACCACTGGGAAGTTAACTTGCTGAAGTCACATAGCTAGTACGTAATAAAATCCGGGAGTTGATTCTAGACAGTTTGGCTCTAGAGCTTAAATTCTAAACCACTAGTAGATTCTGTGTACATAGTGCCTATTCTCTCTCTCTCTCTCACACACACACATAAACAAAACTTATAAACAAAGCACTGTGGGAATCTATAGATAAGAAGATTCCTGCTCTTAGAGATAAGATAATCTATAGATAAGAATTTCCTGCTCTTAGAGAATTTATAATCTGTTTGGGAAAATAGAATATTTACATGTAAAAAGATAACAATAGGAGAGGGTACATATGAAGTGACAGATGAATGGCATGATCAAATCAGGCCACAGAGGTCATGGAGCATGGGCCAGGGAGAGGTTACAAAACAGATGGTCTCAAACTGATGGACGAGACCCACCTGTATGATTGGCTCCTGCCCACCATTCCGTACTTATGATCTGACATCCACCAAACTCTAGTTACATTGATTTTCCTTTTGCGATCCAAAATGTCATGTTTATTCCTATCTCAGGAACTTTACACGGCTGCGCCCTCTGCCTGGACTGCTCTTTCTCCAAATGTTGGCAAGGCGGGCTTCTTTATTATCATTCTGAACTCGGATCACATGCACTGTCCTTAAGGAGAATTTCCCTGACAACCCAACCTGAAATACTGTTCTAGCTTTGCTGCAGTCCACTAGCCTATTTGATTCCCTATCTGAAATTATCTTGTCTGTTTATTTACCTGTTTTATTGTTTCTTTTTACCAGAATGAAAGCTCCACAAACAAGGAGCTTATTTGTCTTGTACTTGTCTATTTTTTCCCTTCCCTCAAATAGTTTCTGAAGTTTCTACTTCATCTACAAAATCTTTGTAGAGCTATCAGGGAATGTCTCTCTTTGACCTATTTTGACATCCTTGGCTCAGTTTATTTGTACAAAAGAAGATATTTTTAAGTGTTTGTTTCTTCCCCTCACATCTTCAAAACACGGAAGAAACATGGTTCGGAAGGTTTTTTGATTTGTCATCACCGTTGGGAGTTATCAATGAGTAATAGAAAAGACTGCTTCTTTGTAGTTGGTTTCTTTTGAAACATTCCTCTACTTTGTAGGTCATGCTGATGGCATTTCCTTTGCACTCATCTTTCCAAATATTTATCAGCCATTACAGGCTTTTCTTGCTGCTTGAAACTTAATTGAATGAATTCTTTGGTTCTTATGAACAGATGAACACAAATGGATTGCTGAAATACTCCAAGGAAACAGTGAGCTGCAGGAAAGATTTTATTTTTCATTTATGATATATTTTGGTAATTAAAGAGTCATTTCTTTGGTTAAGTGCTAAGAGCAAAGTGATGAATATTGTGCAGGGTAAAGCTGTGAATTACAGAATACTTTTAACTCTGTTTAAAAATCTGATCAACATTAATTTTACTTTATTAATTTGCTCTGTGAAATAAATACATTACTAATTACATGCAAAATATATTTAATTTTCCTACTGGAGGTCTACCACGTTCATTTTAGCCCTATTTGTAGAAATGTTATTTGAAATGTCAGAGTAAATTATAATTATATTGAAATAATATTGGTTTTCAATTATGAAATAATTTTTTATACAAAACTGATTTATTAAATATCATAAATACCCATAATATCTTACTTTTACATAT
This sequence comes from Ursus arctos, assembly GCF_023065955.2. Taxonomy (NCBI): domain Eukaryota; kingdom Metazoa; phylum Chordata; class Mammalia; order Carnivora; family Ursidae; genus Ursus; species Ursus arctos. Next base: position 15,574,639 of record NW_026622886.1, on the reverse strand, counting down.
GCTTCTGTTTTTAAAAAGTATATATAATTGACATATATAATATGTAAAATTATTTATTCACTGACATATATCTATATAAATTTATATCTATGTTTATATAGCTATAATCTGTATTAGTGAGGTTTAAAAATTTGCCTTATAACACAATGATAGCAGGAGATCATGAAGATCATAATTTGTGGCCTTACTATTTTCTTAAAAAGATTTTGTTTATTTATTTGAGAGAGAGAGCACAAACATCAGGGAGGGGCAGAGGCAGAGGGAGAGGGACAAGCAGACTCCGTGCTGAGCAGGGAGCCCACTGTGGTGCTCAATACCAGGACCTGGAGATCATGACCTGAGCTGAAGGCAGATTCTTAACCGACTGAGCAACCCAGGTGCCCCAATTTATGGCCTTTTTAATATCAACTTTCAATTACTAGGGATGCTTGTATTAGTTTGCTGGGACTGCCAGAGCAAAGTATCACAGACTGAGCGGCTTAAACAACAGAGATTTATTTTCTCACATTTCTTTACACTAGATGCCTGAAATAAGTGTCAGCAGGTCTGGTTTCTTCTGAGGCCTCTCTCCCTGGCTTATAGATGGTTGTCTTCTCACTCCGTGTTCACATGGTCTTCCCTCTGTACATGTCTGTGTCCTAATTTCCTTTTTTTAAAGGACACTGGTGGTAAATGGGTTAGGTCCCACCTTAAGGATCTTATTTTAAATTAATTACCTCTTTAACTACCTTATCTTTAAATACAGTCATATTCTGAGGTCCTGGGGGTTAAGACTTCAACATATGAATTTGGGGGGATACAATTCAGTTCATAACACTTGTGTAGATTATGAGAAGAACAGTAATTAATATGTAACTTGTTTTAAACTTTCTGAGTGAATGAGTTAAAGAGGCTATCTGAAATAAGTGCTATTTTAGTCAAGAAAATTATTTCTCACCACATATGGTTTGTATCTTGAATAAAATTTCTTATTTATCTAATTTTTAAATAATTTGATAACCTTTATTGTTTGTGTAATAATAATACTACCTAACATATATTGGTGCCAGACTGTTCTAAGCACATCTCCTATATTAATCTATTAAATTATCACAATAACCCTATGGAATACCATTATTACTCTCATTTTAAAAGGGAGAAAACTGAACTGAATTGAAATAACTAAAATGGAGACTAAATGACTTGCCTGATGTTATATAGCTATCAGTAGCAGAACTGGAAGGAAACCTAGGTGGCCGAGCTCTGGAATGCATGCTTTTAATCAGTAGGTCAGTGGTTGACAATGAGTAGTCTCCAGGTTCTGGCCAAAATGGAGTAACAGGGACCAGATTTACTCTCCGATTTGGAACAACTGAAAAACTTAGCTCATATACATATATAAAACAATGGATTGTAAGACATTGGATTTCACTCAATGAAGGATAGTGATCCCTGAGAGTCAGGAACCATATGATTGCCCCTTTTACTATCTGGAGACAGTTCCCAGGTTGAAGCTCAGGAAAAGGGTACCTACATGGAACCTGCAGTCTCTTGGAGCTTAGGAGACAGAACTGGGAGCCCAGGGAAGCCAATGCAATCAGAGTTTACAGGGAAGAATATAGAAGTGCTCTTTGAAAGGAAGAATACAGGAGAGAGCTGTTGAAAGAGAGAGTGAGCGAGTGAACACATACTTCACAGACATGCAGATGGTCCCCTTGAATCATCAAATGAAAATGATTCATGCATACATGTGAAGAAAATACCTATGGCTGAGGAAAGATCCACCAGAGGACTACAGAGAATAATTGCTGGAACTTTCTTGGGGCTGGGAATAGTTCCTATTCCCAAAAGCAGAACACATGGAGCATTGGGTAGAATATTCAGAAGGGTTTTAAGTCAGTAGTAGGCAAAACAGGCCCTGTACTAAATGGTGCTCTAGCTTTATTTTATAAACTTTAGAAGCAAGACCCAAGGGGTGCCTGGCTGGCTCAGTTGGTGGAGCATGTGACTCTTGATCTTGAGATTGTGAGTTGAGGCCCATGCTGGGTGTAGAGATTACTTAAAAAAAAAAAATCTTTTTTTTTAAAGATTTTATTTATGTATTTGACAGAGAAAGTGAGAAATCACAAGCAGGGGGAGCAGCAGTGGGAGAGGGAGAAGCAGGCTCCCCAACTGAGCAAGAAGCCCAATGTGGGGCTTAATCCCAGGACGTTGGGATCATGACTTGAGCCAAAGGCAGAAGCTTAACTGACTGAGCCACTCAGGCACCCCCCGAAAAAAAGATCTTAGAAAAAAAGCAAGACCCAAAAGAGTCAAACTGTTTCCAAGTAACTTAACTGCATCCTAGAAAAAAGATTTGAGAATGTTTATAGGAGTGCAAAACTACGCAGCATTCGAAATGGCAAAATCACCATGTGTATCATCCAATAAAAAATTTTCAGGCATGCAGGAAAATATAACCCACAATTAGGAATAAAAAACAATCAATTGAAATTGATCCAGCAATGATGCAGATGATAGAACCAATAGTCAAGGACATACTCTTCGGTTACTATAATCGCATTCCATATGTTCAAAAAGATAAAGACTGACCATGTTGAGTAGAGACATGGAAGATATAAAAAGACTCAAATTGAACATCTAAAGAAAGAAGGTACAGTGTTTGAGATGAAAACTACACCGAGTGGGACCAATAGTAGATAAGGCATTGCAAAAGAAAAGATTAATGAACTTGAAGACATAATAGTAGAAACCAAAATGAAACAGAGAAATCAAAGACTAAAAAAAATGAACAGAGCACTAATGGGCTGTGGAACAATTTCATATGGCCTAATATACGTGTAACTTGAGGGAGGTGACAGAGGGGTGGGAACAGAAAAAAAAATACTTCGAGAAATAGTGGCCAAAAAATTTCCATATTTGATGAAAACTCTGTCTACAGATCCAAAAAGCTCAAAGTATAGAATTCTCCAGATCAATAACATGAACATCATTTAGGAATTTGTTAGAAATTCAGATTCTTGGGACCCACCCAACACTTACTAAATCAGAAAATTTGGGAGTGGAGCCCAGGAATATGTATTTTAATAAGCCATTCCTATGATGCTGACATGTGCTAGAGTTCAAGAGCCACTTTATTAGACTAAGATTCATCTCTGAAAGGATCCTTAACTATAAAGAACTGTGAAACTTGACCAGAAGTAATTTGTGCTCAGAATTTTGCTGTGTATCAAAATTTAAAGGTTTCATCTACTATAAAGAAAGGATGATGTTTTCATGTAGAAAGATTCAGTATTATAGCTGTTATTTCAAAATTAACACAAGGAGCAATTTTTAAAGGTAAAAATATAGACATTAGAACCTGATTTTTTTCAATCCTATAGAATGGGCATGAGGTAAGAAAGCTTTAGGAAATTGAAGATCACAGAGAAGAAACATTTACAACTTATTGCCATCATCATGAAGGAACTCTGGATCTTAATCAGAGGCTATGCAAAAACTTTCAGTGATTGTGGTAATATAAAGGGATTTACTTAATGTACAGAATTAAAATTTCTAAACTGACAAATGTGGCAGGACTAAAAATATTAGGGTCTAAGTCCTCCCAGCCTTTCTCCTCATTAGACACACTGAAGAGCCTGCCGACGTACTTTCTTCCCAGCCCCACATGTTTAAGTGAACCAGACTAGTTCAGAAAGGGGATGTTAAATACTGTGTGAGTGACGAATGCTCTTCAAAGTGCTTGATAACTGAAGTGAAGATCTTGAGATATTTTGGAATTACTGTTTGGTTGCTATGTAGTATTTATTTATCTACCACACCACTTTAAGATTGGGCTACATTGGTCATAACTTCAAGGTTATAGATTTACTAAATGGATAGATGTTTATTAAAGGTTAAGAATTTAAATTCTACCAAACATCTAAAGTAGAATTGATACCAGTCCTTCAACTCTTCCAAAAAATAGAAGAGAGACCCCTTCCAAACTTATTTTATGAGGTCAGCGTCACTCTGATACCAAAGCTAAAGACACCACAAGAAAAGAATACTACAGCCCATTATTCCTGGTGAACATAGATGCAAAAACCTTCAACAAAATATTAGCAAACCAAATTCAACAGCAAATTAAAAGGATCACGCACCATGACCAAGTGGGATTTATCCTTAGGCTCTAAGAATGGTTCAATACCCACAAATCATTTTGATAGACCACATTAACAGAATGAAGACTAAAGATCACATGATCATCTCAATAGATGCATAAAAAACATCTGACAAAATTCAACACCTTTTCATGATAAAAACTCTCAACAAATTAGTTATAGGAGGGACTTAACCTCAACACAATAAAGGCCATATATGCAAAGCCTATAGCTAACATCATACTCAAGGGTGAAAAACTGAAAGCTTTTCCTCTAAGATCTGGGACAAGGCAAGGATGCTCACTCTTGCCACTTTTAGTCAACATAGTATTGAAAGTCTTAGCTGAGTAATGGGACAAGAAAAAGAAATAAAAGTCATCCAAATTGGAAAGGAAGAAGTAAAATTATCTGTGGTTGCAAATGACATGATCTTATATGTAGAAAACTCTAAAGACCACACACACACATATGCACACACACATATGCACACACACACACAACCCAAACCGTTAGAACTAGTAAACAAATTTGGCAAAGTTTCAGTAATCAAAATAACATACAAAAATCAGTTGCGCTTCTAGGCACTAAAAACAAATCATCCAAAAAGGAAATTAAGAAAACAATCCTATTTACAATAAATTAAAGAGAATAAAATACTTAGGAATAAACTTAACCGAGGAGGTAAAAGACTTGTACAGTGAAAAGTATAAGGCATTGATGAATGAAATTATAGCAGATACAAATAAATGGGGAGAAATCCTGTGTTCATGGGTCAGAAGAATTAATATTATTAAAATGTCCATAATACAGAAGGCAATCTACAGATTCATTGGAATCCCTATCAAAACCTCAATGCCATTTGAAAACAATCCTAAAATGTGTATAGAACCACAAAAGCCCCTGAATAGCCAACGCAATTTTGAGTAAGAAGAACAAAGCTGGATGTATTACCCTTCCTAATTTCAAAATATAATATAAAGCTACAATAATCAAAAACAGTATGGTATTAACATAAAAGTAGGCATAAAGACCAAAGGAAGAGAATAAAGAGCCCAGAAATAAAACTTTGCAAATAACTGTCCATTAATCTTCAACAAAGTTACCAAGAATACACAATGGCAAAAAGGTAGTATGTTTAGTTAGTGGTGTTGGGAAAACTGGATATCCAGATACGAAAGAATGATTGGACCCTTATCTTAGACCATATACAAAAATCAACTCAAAATGGATTAAAGACTTCAATATAAGACCGTAAACTATAAACTCCTAGAAGAAAACAAAGGGAAAAAGCTTCATGACACTGGTCTTGGCAATGATTTCCTAGATATGACACCAAAAGCACAGGTGCCAAAAACCAAAAATAGATGAGGGGATTACATCAAATTAAACATTTTCTGCACTGCAAAGGAAACAATCAACAAAATGAAAGGGCAACCCATGGAATGGGATAAAATAATTGCCAAAACCACATATCTGATAAAGGGTTAATCTCCAAAATAAATAAAGTCATTTAAATTCAATAGTAAAAAACCAAATAACCTAATTTAAAAATGGGCAGAGGACCTAAATAGTAATTTCTCAACGGAAGACATAAAAATGGCCAACAGATATATGAAAGGAGACCAATACCACTAATCATCCGGGAAATGTAAATCAAAACCACAATGAGATACCACCTTACATCTATTATGGTCGCTTTTCTCAAAAAAACCTAAAGTTAACCAATGGTGGTGAGGATGTGGAGAAAAGGGAATGCCGTACACCTTTGTAAGAATATAAATTGGTGAAGCCACAATTATTTGGAGGTTCCTCAGAAAATTAAAAGTAGAACTATCATTGGATCCAGCAATCCCACTCCTGGGTATGTATTCAAAGGAATTAAAAGTAGGATCCCAAAATGATATCTGGACTCCTGTGTTCACTGCAGCATTACTCACAATAGCCAAGACATGGAAGCAACCTAAATGCCCATCCACAGATGAATGGATAAAGAAAACATGGTATATAAATACAATGGAATATTATTCAGACTCAAAAAGAAGGAAATCCTACCATTTGTGACAATATGGATGAACCTGGAGGACATGATTCTAAGTGAAATAAGCCAGACACAAAAGGACAAATACTACATGATATCCCTTGTATGATGAATCTAAAATAAACTCATAGAAGCAGAATGGCATGGTAGTCACTAAGGCTTGGCAGAGAAGGAAATAGGGAGGTACTTTTACTAATAAAAGGGTACAAAGTTTCAGTTACCCTAGTTGAGTAAGTCCTAAAGATCTGTACAGCACTGGATTGTATACTTAACAGCACTGGATTGTATACTTAAAAATTTGGTAAGAGGGTAGATCTTATATGGCATGTTCTTATCGCAAAATAATAACAATAATAATAAATATGAGGGTAGGAGGGAACTTTTAGAGATGACGTTTAGGTTTATGGCATAGATTGTGGTGATAGTGTCATGGGTGTAGATTTTATCTCTGAACTCATCAAGTTTTATACATTTATTTATAGCTTTTTTAAAGTAAAAAACAATTTTTAAAAAGGAATGTCTACAGGAAATAATGCAGTAATGGCATACTCCTTGGTTAAAAAAGTGTGTAAATATAAGAACTAGAACAATTTACATAGTATGTATCAATTTTTTTTTAAAGAAACATACCAAAAATATGCTAAAAACATACCCAAAAATATAAGCATCAATATATTTAAAATTTACCACACATCATTATATGCTATTGCCATTCTAAATTACTAGAAGGCTATATACCAAACTATTTAAACAGACATTACCTCCTTCTCTGGGGACTGGGATCGGGCAGGTAGGTAGAGGGAGTAAGAAAATGGCAAGAAGATCTTTTCACTTTGTATTCCATACATTTCTGTTTTGTTTGATTAATTGAGGTAAAAATGATTACTTTTGTCATTGAAAATGACACAAAATATTAAAAAAATCATAATCTCCCTATTGGTCACATTTTTTAAAAACACTTAAACGGCATGGTAAGTAGCCAAAAAACACTTAGAAAATGCTTAGTGTTTAACCATCTCAGAGAACTACATTCTATCTTTTGATATTTAAATGTATTCCAATGAATTCATATAATTATTATTGAAATTTCCCTAATTTCTTTTGTTAAAAAGGTTCATTTCAAAGTTCTTTGGAGTTTGTATTCATTTTAGATTTGGCCACATTTCTTTTCTCTTAAAATGAAAAAAAATATCTACTATTTTAACTACCACTGATAATGTTCATGCATACCACCTTGCCCTGTGTTCTGGTTTGGAAACTTCTCAAAGGTGAATGGATAGCTATCTGCTGTTCTATGTGCAACTGGTCCTTGTGCCGTTTTCCCAGTGTGATGGGGGAAGAAACAGCTGTCATCTCTCCTGGGGATTCAGCTGAGAGCCTGGCACCATGGGTATTTACCTAGGCTGCTTTGGGGAAAGGCAGGTGACACTTCATGATAATCATAACTGGAAACTAGAAAGACATTGGAAAGAAAGAACTGGAAGAGTTAAAGGGAAATCTGACAGAGGATTAAGAATTTGAGATGATTTTTGGAGCCAGGGTGATTTAAGCATATTTTAAGAGCTAGCTTTATTTATTATCATATTCTAAAACATGAAAGAAGATTTTCTAATAAGGATTCTAAGAGGAACTTGTAAACCTGGATCATGCTTAGATAAGGTCACTGAAAATAATAATGAAAACAATCACCAAGAATGTTAAAAATGAGAACTGTATTGCTTTGAGTTGAAGGAAAGCTGCATATATAAATATCAATACATTGCATCCTTTGGAAGCTGTGTTTTTATAGGAGAGAGACTGCCAAGTGAGTGGTGAGAAAATGGTAGTATATATGTCATAAGAGCATAGATGCATAAATATGTTTTATTAGTCATAAAAATAGAGTTAAAAGATTAAAATATAGCCTCCATGTGTCTGAGTAAAAAAGAGACAAAAACCTTGAACACTCTCCAGGCTTAGCCTCTGATCAAGCACTACAAATACTAATCCACTCACATATAATCTAGAACGAATGTAAAATAACAACAACAAAACATTTTCACTTTCATATTTTGCTTTACTTTTGGAATATAAAGTGATAGAGAAAGATCTTTAGCACGGTCTGCTTCTGGTTAGAAGAACACCAGAACCACCTAGTGGATTTTTCATTTACTGCACAATCCTTATGCTTTAGAATTGCTAAACTGTAATTGCTGATAAGCCCTAAAGTGAAATCAGTGGTTATGGTCTCTTTGTGGCTTATAACAGGAATAGTAATTGTTAATCTTCAATACAAAGCTGTCCCTGAATAGCTGAAGAGAAGTCCCTGCCCACCAAACACTCACCAGCTCTCTCGCTGCTGCATTCCGAAGCACAGTCAGAGTTAAACACGTGGCTGCTGAGATAGAAAGTGCACCTGGATCTTTACATGTTCTTTGAAAACTGATGAGCAAGGTAACCTGTGGAAATTCATCTGCATTCATGGTAGGGAAATCTATAGGGCACAGCCAAGGAGTTACACTACTGATTGACCTTTATATAAATCGTGGATACACAAGCTGGAGTTTATAATCAGTTTTGTTTCGGAGCAAAGTAGCTCATACAGTTATAGTGTGTCCTGACCGTTATGCATCCCATGACTGAGCCCGCTGGGCCTCTGCATCTTGGTGGTGGTGACAGATGTTTCGTATATCATATTGGAATTTGGGATGATAGGTCAGAGAAATAACAAACATTCTGGGAAAAATACTTTGGTGAAATGCAAAGGGTTATCAAATGTCAAATTTTAGTAAATTCTGATGCTGAGTCAAAGGTTAATTAAATATCATAATTTATTATGCGTCGAAAGAAAAAGACCACACCAGGATGTAAGGGGAATGGGAAAGTCGATGCAATTTTAACCTGTGAGTGGGTAGTTTAACTGTTAAGCAGATGGTAGGCTTCAGGCTATGAGGGGGTGCTTTTCAGGCAGGCACCACGTGTGAAGGGCACGTGGGTGGGCTGGGCTCCCCCGAGGCTTCATGGCTGGGGCTGGCTGTAGGAAGAAGACATTGGCAGTGGCTGAAACTGCTGCTCTTCTCGTCTACTAACAATCCCTACTCGACTCTCTTCTCCCTTACAGTGTGTAGGAGGTTAGGTGGACACTCCCTGAGGACTGAAATTTCAGACTGTGATTTTTTTACGAGAGTGATGATCTCTTCCTAACGCTTTAGAAGCTAAGGTGGGAACAATTTCAGTTCACAAGAATAAAGCCCAAGTTCTTTTCTTGTTGGACTATCCAATAAAATGTCAAGAAATGTGTGAGGAGAAGAAGAGAAAAGGAAGAAGAGGAAGAAAAAAGAGAGTAAAAGATGAAGAAAAAACTGGAAGGGCAGAAAAAGATGATGTACATGAATAATTATAACACCAACACTAGTAGACAGAATGGAGCGCAGAGAGAGGGGAAGATAGGACTTCCGAGAAGTCAAGGTGAAGGGCTTCAACATAAAGAGCTTCATTTCCCAAGATAGGCTGCTGGACTTCGCAGGGTCCGTGAGGATAATAATGAGATTATTAGCTGTTTTTGATATGCTGAAAAGCCTATTACTCTGTCTCTTAGCACTTACAGGAATTTGTAACTGTCAAGTCACCTGTGTGCTCCTTTGTTTCACGGCTCCATAAAGGCAGGACCGTCCATGGAGCAACCAGCACCATTAATGTGCAGGAGAGTCTGCTGGTCAGAGCTGTGTGCACTGGGCACAGACCTCCTGGGCTGTCACCCTGCTTCAATCCTCACTCCCCATGGCATAAATCCGGCCAAGTGGCTGGCTTAGCAAACAGTCTAAGATCCCTTTTGCCCTGCTGTCTTTTATTCTAGAGGCTCGAAAAAAAAGAAAACTTGAATTTTATTTTCCCAGGTCTCTGGCTGCTTAGGGTGGCCAAACGACAAGACCTTGCCAGTGAGAGGTGAGGAGAAAGTGGTTAGGGATTCTGGAAAGCCTCTGACTTCCTGCTGAAAGGTACAAGGGCTGATGGCACTGCCTTTCTCTCTTCTTCACATAAATGTGGATGTGATGCTTGTATACAGGGCAGCCATGTGTGAGGGAAAATGTCAGGCAGTTCTCGGAGATGCTAGACCTGACGTCTGTGAGCCACAGAACCAGCACTGAGAGCAAATGACCCCCCAGCTCATCATGATATGAGAGAAATAAATGTCTAGTTGTTTCAATCACTATAACTTGGGCTTTCTGTTACTCTTACACAAAAGAATGCCTGTTATAACAGTTGTGTGACTTGGAGCAAGTTATTTTACTCTGTTTCCATATCCTCCTTTGCAAACAGGGATGATAGCAATATCTTCCTAATAGGATTGTCATAAAGATCAAATGAAATAATATACAAATGAAATAATATATATAACAGTATATACAAAGTAAATACCACATAAGGGTAAATTGTTATTTTTATTACTAACTTCTTGATGGGTTCTCAATAAATCTTGGTTGAATGAGTGAATGAGTAGAATAGAAGGTCAGACCCAAGGGGTTATGGCTTGAACCCAAGAAGCCATATGATGATTCATTTTTTTTTTTCTGCTTGAGAAAAATGAGAAAAGGGGGAAGGGGTGGGGGCAAATGAAGGAGAGCCCAAGAGAAGACAGGTGGGTTCTGTGTGGGTGTGAGATGGCATGAAACATCTCCCCTGGCGGGTGGTTGGTGTTCGGGTGCTAAGTATCGAATGCAAGGCCCACGCATACCAGCATCAAGCAGACACTGAATAAACATTTGTTGGCTCACTGAATAAATGAATGAACTGTTAGGGTGCTCGCTAAAAAAGAAATTGCTATCTCCTCCTTTAAACTAAAGAGATAGAAGCGACAGAAGGTTTTTCTCCAGTGCCATCTGCACGCCTTTTACAATATTTGCCTGAAATTATGTGGGTGAAGATGTATTGCTCTATAATTGCCTGTGCCCTCGCAAGGAGCAGATAAGAACATCCGGTGGGGGCAGAAGCAGAAGCAGGAACAGATTTCCCACAGAGTCAAGTATTCTCTTGTCATAAAAAGCCCCTTGCTGTAACAAATGAGAAAATGAAGAGGAGAGCGGACAGAAGAGAAGCTGATACGTCCTAATAGGCACGTATCTCGACAGGTTCCCAGGAGGAGCAGGCTCCATCACCTGTGCGTGAAGCAAGCAACAAGCCGCCGAGCGGAGAGCGTGGCTGTGACGGCTCCGCGGGGCGCCCCGCGCGGCTGCGGCAGGACACGTGTAAGAGCCTGGCTTTCCGTGGGACAGCCAGGCTCCCCTGCATCTGCCTTCACCCGGGGCTGCTCCGAGGAGGCTCAGGGCCTTTCTAATCCTTCCTGAACACGTGGGCAGAAAGCAATGGGACTAGGAAACGAATAAAAGGCTTAGTCATGGGATTTTAAAGTGGATGCCTCCACAGGAAGGATTAACTTTGATGGCCATGTTCCTGAACATTATTTGCATCACAACTTGACATGAATGCCTCAAATCTAGCCTCCCCTCACCCCCATCATGTATTTTCATCTCTCCTTCTCCTTCCGGATGACTTTGGCTTGAGTTTTGTGTGCATTTTTGAATGTGGTAAGCAAACAGAAAGCAAGATCCCCATTTGAAGAGTGAATGGACGTGCATTCGGGATGTATATTTGCCCTTGGGCTCTATAAGGACGAGACTCATAAAAGAAAACCTTAATACAGATGGGACATACACGCGCACGCACGCGCACGCACACACACACCACGCCACTCAAAGTAGATGTGAGTCAAAAACATATGAGAGCACTCGATTTGCTGATGGCGTTCCGCACAGTGAGCCCACTCGGTACAGCTGGAGGGTTTGGCGTAGCAGCTCTGCACCGGAATAAATAGAAAGCTGAAATGAACTGTGATGCTGCGGGTCTTCTTCCAATGACTGCAGACAGAGAAACCCGCATCTCTTCTACCCTCTCCAAACAAAGCTTCATGATTGAGCCTCATAAAACTAGGGTCTTCTAAATTAGAGCATCACATAGTCTTCTAGGTCAGACTCCATAACTTGGGTCGTATACCACTCAGAAGCACTTGAAGACAGACTACACGGGGCCCTGGGGAAAAAGCCCAAACCTTCGGAACCATGGAGTTTTAACTAAAGCCTTATCTCCTTAACTAGTTGAAAGACTATGTCTACTAGAGCCTCGTTTCCCCTGGCTGTAGCTTATCCCTCCCAACAGCACCAGCGCTTTGAGGAGGTCACTGGTTCATTCATTCCACAACTATTTATTCATTCAACTAGTGCCTAACGCTAACAGAAGGAATACAGTCTCTGCCCGTGAGGGAGTCACGGTAACCAGAACAATTCAGATTTGTTTCCTTACTAGAAGAGCGGTAGAGCCCCACAGGTGGGCATGTACAAGAGGTCCCCCCCCCATTTCCTATAAGCGTTTCCCGGGGCCCATCTGAATGTGGGCTATGCTGTGCAATGCCATGTGGCAAAGCAGGTTAAACGGTGACAGTTTGATTTAATAACCACAGACTCATGACCAGAAACATGCCTCCTCCCTTTGGCTGCAACTCCTGCCATTTTTGGGCTCAGCACCAAACTCCTTCTGAAATCCCAGAAATAAGTGGAGGCTAAGAATCTCAAATACGCTTTGAAATCTGCTTGTAGATTTTGACAACCATGATGATAGTGGTATCAGGTATTATGAAAAGCTAATATTGCGTTCTTATGGGCCAGGCACTGTTCTAAGCACTTCAAATGTCTTATTTCATTCATTCCTCTGTCACTTAGGATAAACACTACCAACACCCCCATTGTTCAGATGAGGAAAGCAAGGCACTGAATTAAAACAACTCAGTTTTAATTGCTCATCTATAAGGCAAGTGAACCCCAGAGGCCACGTAAATACTTAACTATTAAGCTATTCCACTTCTCAATCACTCTGCTAAAAACTATATGAAAACAGATACATTCTGCAATTAAAATCCAAAACATTGAGGTGGTATAATAAGGCATAAAAATAAGTTAGGATTTTCTCTTGCTTTTGCTTCACTCTTTTTGTTTTTCTCCAAATAAGCTATTCTTTAATCCATAGTCACCTTAAGGATGTGATGTGGGAGCTGTCTACCCACCAGCTGTTTTTAGAGGAAAATGATCAGGAACTGGTTATGAAAGAATCCTATTATTTCCTCTGGCACCAAAGTACTTGAGAAATCATAGACCTGGTGAGTTAGAAAATATGTAGGCAGGAGGGATGTCTCTATGGAAACAGATGCAAAGATTCAGCGAATACTAGGCCCCCTAGACTTGTCATGAAGACAGCAGATTTTTTTTTTTACACTGCTATAGCTTGTTTACTGGGGAGTCTGACCATGATGAGGGGAGAGCTAGAGTCACCGTTCCTAGCTGCTGTGTTGAATCTCCCACCTCGTCTTGATGACTGCCACTTTCTGACATGTTGGGAAGGCACCTAGTCACCGAAAGTTCTGTCCAGTCCAGTTGAACCCTCCAACCTCACATCCAGGTCAAGATTTCCCACTGCTCCATCGATGGCTAGACTTGTGACTAGACCTGTGACTCAAGGGGCTGCTGTGGGGGTGCTCGGGATGATTTTTTCACAGCATGGGCCTTCTTTGGTTCTAGGATACCTCCGTCTTCCTCCTGCAAGACCTAATTCCTCTCCTTTGGAGACTGGGAGAGAGGATGGGATGGGTTAACAGCTCTTTGCTCCCTCCACTCTTTTTGCCACTTCTCTGGATTATACCAGTGACTGTTGAGACTCTCTGGGGGGGTGTGTCCAGGTGTTGGCACTGGACATGTGTGGATTCTTTGGGGTCCCTCACATGAGAGATATGGCTCTGGCTCAAACCCGTTCAGCCCCCTTCAGCTACCACAGCCACCATCAGCTATCTCTGCACTGGCTGCATTTTCCTGCCTGGTGGGCACCTTCCTGGCACGAGGGTTGGGTAAGGGGAGGAGAAGCATTGTTATCGTAGGAAGAGTTCTACTTCTTAGTGATCCCTGAAGAAGGTATCTGGTAGGCACTCTGTTTGTAATGTGAAATACTTAACCCCCTCTCTAGTTTTGGGCCCTCTGCACCAATTCTTAGACAAAAGGAAAATTCTCTTTTAATAATAATTAATAAACTATAATAATAATAAACTTTGATCAAAGCCTTAGGATAAAAAAAAATCAAGAGATTTCTCTCCTCTCCCTCCTTCCCTCTTCCTTTCCCCTTTTCTCTCTTCTTTTCCTTCCCACCCACCTTCCCTTCTCCTACCTTCCCTTCTCCCTTCCCTTCTCCCTCCCCCTTCCCTCCTTATCTCCTTTCCTTCCTCCAAACAACAACCATATAAACTAAAATATGAGGGACAAAAAAAACCTAGAAAATCAGTATCGTCTTAATGCCAATGACAGAACTTTAACAGAGAGGAGGAATTTGGAATATTAGAAGATAGGAAACAATTTTAGTTTCCTGAGAATTTTGGTAGCATTTCTACCTGCCCCAATCTGGGACTGTATTTTTCCATGCCTGGAAAGCCTCCTACAACCCAGCTGACACTGAGGTCAGCCACTAGGGCTCACCCTCTCAGCTCAACCTGCTTATATCTGGATCTGAGCCTTCCAGTTCTGAATGCTTGACTACTGGTCCAGGAGTTTAACTGGTGAAATCACATGCTGAAATCACATCCTTCTCCTTACGAACTGCTATTGAAATGCTCCAAAAATATAAAAGAAAAAATTTATAGAAACTAGGGAAGGGTGTTGTTCATATGCTGGAAACATGAAAGAATTCTTGCAAGATCTCATGCTAGAGGAGATGGTGTGAAGCCAGAGCCAGCTTGCTCTGTGTTCATTACTGAGAAAGGACAGACTGCATGGGAAACCCACCAGTGCTCTTGAGTGCAGGGGGGCAGGGTTGAAGAGGAGAGTTAGCTTCAGGGAAGATGGCAGTGAAAAATATTTATACCACTTGGACTCCAAGTATTACACAGAATGTTGGAGCTAGCCTGGATTAGCAAATATTGTTAGTTCAGTCACGGTTTACATTTGTCAAGGCTGGTGCACCAGGAAATGGGGGAGGACACGGTCAAAACTGATGCTAATGGCCGTTCCTTACCGAGGAGTTATGAAGCTTACTTCGGGCTGCCATGAAAGGTGAAGAAAAGAATCTGTTTGAAACAACTTGTTCAGCTGCCTCGTGTGCAAGTTACCCTTTTCATACAGGCATCTAGATCACTCAGAAGAGAAAACTTAAAGTAAATCTAAATGTTCTTCTTTTATTTGGACCTCAGAGTTTTGAACACAATGTCCTAGTAGAATATATTGCAAATCCTGGAGCCTCTGTAAGGATGAGCAAACAGAGTGAAGTGACTGGGCGTATGAGTCTTCAGTTCCAAGGAAGAGGGTCAGGATGGGGAACTGATTCTGAACTCCTGGCTCTATGTCCCCCACCCTTCCTTCTTTGGTTATGGTCCCCCCCAGACTCAGCATCCACTGTGGTTCTCCCTTAGCCATCAAATCCCCTGTTCTGGAGAGGGCAAGCATCTTTTCTAGGATACGTAGCTCTCCAACTCAGTGTCTCCCGTGGCCAGGGATTAGGTAATCCTTTCCCTGGTTCCTAACCATGAAGAACTCTAGCTCTCCATAGGGTACAGTGGGCCTCACATTCAGAAAGTCAGGGATGCCAGGCAGAACTTGAAGTTAGTGAAGACAATTGAACGGCTCTGGGGAAACTCCTGTCACAATTTCCTCCCTCATGTTATTCTACCATTAGATAATTAGCCTCCTGATTCTTAAAGGATTACATCGCCATTTTTTGTTTAAGAGTTGAGTCATCTATGCAAAGGAAATACTGGGTGAATTAAAGCCAGAAATCTTTATTAGCTGCTGCCTCAAGAGCAGTAATAGTGTGCCTTTTCAGTTAGAGCAAAGCCCACTGGGAACGCGTGTAAGAGAAATAAGGTGCTGGAGGTAACAGCAAAAGAGACAGTAAGCAAGGGGCCAGGAACAGGGGAAGGAACCAAAGAGAGACAGGAAAACCCCAAGAGCAGTCTTTACCGATTTGAAAGCTCACTGGGGTCCTGGCCCATTATTTGGTGTTTGAAGTGATTCTTGTGAGAGGGAGAGCAGTAAAACAATTAAGAGCATTGACTTTACAGCTAGCCTGTGGGGTTCACAAAGGCTACAACTTGGCCCTGCCGCATCCTACCTTGGGAACTTCAAGGTGGGTAGGTATTATCCCTCTGTGTCCCAGTTTTTCATATATAAAACAAGGATAATATTGCTCCCTGCATCATAAGATTGTTGTAAGGATCAAATGAATTAACACATATGAAGTATTTAGAATAGCACATGGCACAGGGTAATTGTGAGTTGTTGTTATGAGTATTTTTCTGTCTCACAAAGGTACTTTCAACATCAGAACTCCTATTCCTGGGAGCCACCGGGGCAAGAATAAGGACTGCTATATCCTGAGTATCCATGCTTCAGATACTGTATATAAAATATTTCAGTTAAGCCTCACATGTTTATGAAGTATACATTGCCCCTACTTTGCAGGTGAGAAAACTGAGTCTCAGAGAGGGTGAGACTCTGGCCCAAGGTCATAGAGCTAAAAAAGTGATTAAGTTGGCTATGGTGTCCCATGTCACAATTTGCACAGTTCTCTTTGGAAATAAAAATGTACACAAATGGCACTGGCAGATGAAAACAATCTGGCACTAATCTTACAGTATACTCCTGACCCTCATCTCCCTGACTCAATGCTCATATTCACCCCCTCCCGCACTATAGCATAATGTCTCTGCAGACAGCAGACTTTTAGTCCAGAAGTTTACGCACACACACACACACACACACACACACACACTAACTGAACACTGTATGAAACAGAGCAAAAGGGTAAAAAGCAGTCCTATCCATTGTGTAAATGTAAAGATGAGTACAAATGTCAACCATATAGCGAAAAGAGAGGTGTGTGTTTGGAACTGAATTTCCAGGCTGGATGCACACAAGGAGGTGACTTTCCTCCATTACTTAATTGGAAGAAATTCAGTGAGTAGCCAGTAGGTGAAGCGGCTTTATCAAACCACTCTCCATAGCACATAGATTTAGTTTACAAAAGAAATTAAATGCTTTAAAGAGTTTTAAAACCAACATGATTGGGTTTCAAGGTGTTTTCTCACTGTACCTTCATGCCATGAATGCTAATAACAATAAATGTACAAAAATTTGGAGGAGAAACAAAGAGCCTGGATAATTTAATTACCATGGTAGGCAGAATTCTAAGACAGCCTTTAAGATTTCTGCCCGTAGGGGCGCCTGGGTGGCACAGCGGTTAAGCGTCTGCCTTCGGCTCAGGGCGTGATCCCGGCGTTGTGGGATCGAGCCCCACATCAGGCTCCTCTGCTATGAGCCTGCTTCTTCCTCTCCCACTCCCCCTGCTTGTGTTCCCTCTCTCGCTGACTGTCTCTATCTCTGTCGAATAAATAAATAAAATCTTTAAAAAAAAAAAAAAAAAGGTTTCTGCCCGTGATATACACAGCCAGCATAATCCCCTTCTCCTTGGGTGTCGCAGGATCTGTGATTATGATGGGACTGCGGCTCTTGATTAGGTTACATGACAAAGAGGAACTTCGCAGATGTAATTAGATCCTTAATCAGTTGACTTTGAGTTAAAGGGAGATTATCCTGGGTGGGTTTGACCCAACCCGGTGAACTGTTTAAAGAACAGGAGGCATTAGAGAGATTATTCTACTGGTCTAGAAGAAGAAACAGAGGTCTATGTTGTGAGCTGTCTATGGAGAGGAGGGCTCTCTAGGAGCTGCAGGCCTCTGTCCTATAACCATAAGGAACTGAATTCTCCCAACAACCATCTGAGCCTGGGAGAAGGCTCTGAGCTTCAGATGAGATCTCAGCCCCAGCTGATGCCTTGTTTGTAGCCTACGAGCCTGAGCAGAGAACCCAGCTAAGTTGCACCTAGACTCACAGAGGATGTGGACCCACAAAAACTGAGAAATAACTTTATGTTGTTTTAAGATACTAGATTTTGTTACTCAACAAAAAAACCTCAAACACAAAGTAGTCAGACCCTGAATTTTTAGATGATTATTAGATAATCTGAATTATTAAAAATTGGTTGCATAAGTGAAAAAATAAGTGTATATTTGAGTTGGAAGAACTGGGATTTTTACATGAAAAATCAAGTGTGATTGACATAATCTCAGAGTAGCTATTTGGAGGTCCATTACTCAAATACTCACTAGTCGAAGAAGTGCTAAAATTGTGGACACAACAATTGATTGCAGGGTGTCAAAACCTATTTCCTGTAAGTGTAGGAAAAGCTGAAACTATTTCAAAAAGTGATATTTTTTCTTTTCTTGAAATAATAGATACTTTCATTGTACTATCATAGTCAAAAGATGATATGAGAAATAAAGCATTTTCACATGCACTATTTCTGTTATGATACAACATATATATTTCAAAAAGTCACTGTGTTATAGAAATAAAGCAATAAAAATCATGGAGGTTCTGGGAAACCTGGGGTTAGGGACACAATACTCAAGACTTTGTCAGGGATACATTCAAAAAAGATAAGCTGATTAAAAAAAGGATAGCACAGTTATACACATGTCAAATGATTAAGAAATACAGACATAAACACACACATAATATATGAATCCTACGATAATTATGACACTTTCCTTTGAAAAAGACCCTAAGTTTACTTGTGGATGTAGACATTGGAAGGGCTGCAAATTGCAAGTTTTTGTGAAATGCTGGAAGCAAAGTGATCTGAAATCAAAGGGAAAGTTGTATCAGCCGGTGTGGATGGGTATGGTTCCTAGCACAGGTGGTGAACTGAGGTAGACAGTAAATGTCTGAGGTGTGTGCAGGTCTGTTTTGTGTATTCTTATTTGGCTGGGTTTGGCTGGGTGCAACTGTGTTCACCTTGTGTTTCTCATGGACTAAATAGCGCATAAGCAAACTGAAATTCATATTATGCTCATTGTTCTCTAATAATATATTATTTTGGAAAAACTTGTCTCCGAAACCAGTGTTATAGTAGAATTGGCTGTCTGTTATTTCATGTGACTCCTACAACAACAGCATGAAATTGGGAGGTAATCAAGATGAGGAAACCGAACTACAGACACAAAGCTAGTAAGTAGTCAAGTCATATTGAACTGAGGTCTTCTGACTGTGATTCTGTGTTCTTCCCCCTACCACTCCAGGTTTGCCCCTGACTGAGCCACCCAGGCGCCCTGCATTTAATCCTTATGACAACTCTCTGAAGTATATAATATTTCCATTTTTTGCAGCGTCAAGACTAAAGGTCTGAGTTGTTAAATTTGCACAGGTTGCAAAACTACTCTCAGAGAATTGCAAGTCTAGATGGTTCCACAGCTCATCTTTTTTCCATTACACCAAATTGTTAACATGTATTTTACTGACACTGAATGTTTTTTTCTTCTCTGCTTTAAAAATACAATATCTGAAGGAAATGAGATGTTGGTCAAAAGATACAATTTGCATTTATGTAGGATGAATAAGTCTAGAGTTTTAATTTTAATGTACAGAATGATGACTATATTAATAATACTTTATTGAATGTTGGAAATTTG
Organism: Ursus arctos; assembly: GCF_023065955.2. Classification (NCBI taxonomy): domain Eukaryota; kingdom Metazoa; phylum Chordata; class Mammalia; order Carnivora; family Ursidae; genus Ursus; species Ursus arctos. The sequence goes on along the minus strand of NW_026622886.1, from coordinate 15,554,889 downwards.
CTAAGAGAGATGATGCTTTCATACACACAAAAAATGGCACCTATGTGAGGGGAAGATATGTTAGCTCAACTACAGTATATATATATCAAATCATGTTGTATGACTTAAATATATAATTTTTATCAAAAAATAAAAAACTACAATCTCAAAAAAAGTATAGGCTAATCTTATTGCCACCAGGAATTTACAAAGCATTTGTTTTGAAAATAGAGTCCGAAATATTTATAAAAAGTAAGAAAATTAAATTCCAGAAGAATAGGAATCTTGTGAGCAATTTTCACATTGTGGAGGATGGTTTTCAAGTGATGGTATGAAACACGTAAGGATAATTTCTCTTTTAGAAGCTTCCTAAGAGCATTGGCAACTTCTGGTAAAATAAGTGTCTTCTTTCATATGAAAAACAAACTGGAGGTACTGGGTACTTCATAGGTGTAGGCAAATCACATGAGTCATTATAAGGTATCACTGCTTGAAACCCCCAGAAGAACTTTGAAACAAGGAAAACGAAATTGCCCAATACGGGTGATATTTTATAATCAACCAAAATAGAGAGAGTGGAGTATATAAAGTTCCTTTAAAGAGACAAAATAGCTGTAGTTTGATTGCACATATGAATATATCAAAATAAATAATGTGTCAATCAAAAGTAACATATGATAGTTCGTGTTTTGGCACATTCTGACTTGGTTTTATCAACCTTTAAAATTTTTCATAATCTGAGGAGTATGAAATCATCTCAAACTGTTGTTTTAATTTACAGTTTTGTAATGACTAGTGATGGTAAGCACCCTTTCATACGTTTATCATTTGAGTCTTCCTTGAATTGAAAGTTCATACATTATGCAAATATTCACTCTATAATATCCAATCTCGCTCAAGTCTTCTAATAAATGTGAAAGGTTGTGTGCAGATTCTCTTGAACTTTCTGCACAGAAAGCATGGCAGAGACAGAGATGCTTATGAAACTCATTTCCTTTTCTTCCCAGGCACATAGCTGTACCACATTTCCCAGTTTCTTTTGTTGTTCTGCCATGTGACTGAATTCTAGAAAACGTAATGTGGACAGATATGGTACTATATCTACTTCACAAAACTTCCCACATATGAATATTCATTTTCTCTTATCATTTGCCATTTAATTGGAGGAGACCCTGAGGTCCTAAAGGAGGTCACAGACACAAAATGGAAAGGACCCTGGATTCCTGAGTAATCCTGTGAAAGGCTGCCTACAGGGAGCTCCCACATTGGACTATAATTTGAGTGAGAAACTTAATGAGTTAAAACGGTGAGTATTTGTAGTTTATCTGCCACAGTAGCTCATGTTACCATTAACAAACACACTAATACATTCATTTGTGAATAATGGCTATTTTGTTTCTTCCTTTTATTTTAATATGGTTTATTTCTTTTTATTTTCCTATTGTGCCACCTAAGAATTCTACCTTCAATGTTGAATATAATTTTGATAGTGGCCATCCTTGTCTTAGTGAATTTCAAGGCTATGCTGAAGTTTTCCATTAAGCATGTCTTTCATAGGTAATTAGGCTAAGATATTTTCCTTCAATTTCTAATTTATTCAGAGTACTTTTCACTGAATCTGTATTGAAATCTGTCAAATGTTCATCAGATTCTATTGATATATTTTTTGACATTTGATCTGTTAACATAATCACATAATAGATTTTTCTAATGTTAAACTATCATACATTCCTTTGATCAATCTCCCCTCTGTTTTACATATTATTGTTGTCCAGTATTTTACATAATAGTGTGCCAGTATACTAATATTTGGTATACTGTTTTTACACCACTGTAATTGGTCACTATTTTTATTGTTGATTTATGTAGTCAATGCTTTTTAAATTTTACTTACATGTGTATCAGTTTCTTTCCTCACCACTCCTTTTTGCCTTTCATTTTTCCTTGGACTTCAATTTTCTTATTTATGAATTACATCCTTCAACAATTCTTTCAAAAAGTGTTAGCTAGGGGCGCCTGGGTGGCTCAGTTGGTTAAATGTCTGCCTTCAGCTCAGGTCATGATCCTGGGGTCCTGGGATCAAGCCCCATGTTGGGCTCCCTGCTCAGCGGGGAGCCTGCTTCTCCTTCTCCATCCCCTACTGTGCTGTCTCTCATTCTCTCAAATAAGTAAATAAAATCTTTTAAAAAAGTGTCAGCTAGTAACAGGTCTTTTAGGCTTTTTCTGAAATGTTTTCATTTCATTTGTATTCTTGGATTTTAGACAGCTGGGTATAAAATTCTTTGAAGTTACTGTATTCTATTCTGGCTTAAATTGTTTCTGTTAGGAGTTAATTGGATTCTTCAGTAGTCAGGGCCAAGGTCCCCAACAAGAAAACAGGGAGCTGGACAGCTAAGACAAAACTGCACTAGGCTCCTGTTTTGCAGCTTAGACAAGACCACAATAGCGTCCTATCTAGTAGCTTCTGCAGAGGTACTTCTGCAAAACACCCTGAGGCAAAACAATTAACCATAAAACATTGGACACTATCACAAGTTGAGGCAATTCGTCTCCAAATGTCAGCCCAAAAGATCATCTGCACGTGAACAATAACCCAATAAGGTAGATGACCTTAGCAGTCAATCTACAAGGGGCCCACACTCAGGATGCTTAGGATAGTTCCACAAAATAGCTCATAAGAACCCCTAGATTCAAACGTCAAAATGGCAACCCTTTCAGGTCCCCTCCTTCTCCAGGAGCTTTGTAGTATCGCTCAATAAACTTTCCCAGCTGCCACCACTCTTTGTCATCTACCTCTTCATTCTTTGAAGTGGCATGACCAATAACTGTGGGCACTGCGGGATAGAAATACTGTAACTTTTCTACTGAGATATCCGTTTTCTTCTCCTTCTCTTCCTCCTTCTCTTTCTTTTCTTCCTCTTTCTCCTTGGTAAATGTCTTTATCTTTGGTTCTTCTTTAGGTCTTCTCTTTGTCTTTGGTGCTCTGTGTTTCACCAAAGATACTGTATGATGTGTCTCCTGTGTTTCACCTGTGAGATACTGTATGATGTGTCTCCTGTGTTTCTCCTGTGAGATACTGTATGATGTGTCTCCTGTGTTTCTCCTGTGAGATACTGTATGATGTGTCTCCTGTGTTTCACCAAAGATACTGTATGATGTGTCTCCTGTGAGTTTCTTCTGATTTACCCTGCTTAGGATTCTTGTCTTTAATCAAGTCTGGAAAATTTCCAGTTATTATCTATTAAAATATACTTTCCCCATTTTTTAATATTCTTTTTATAAAACTCTTATCAGATATCTTATCAGTTGTCTTAACTCTATAACTCCAAGTCTCTCTTTTTGACATATCTATGTCTACACAACTGTACCCACACATATACTACATATACACATATAATGTGTTTATTCATATAAATGTATATGTGTCTCTATATTTTTTTGTTTTTTTGTTTGTTTGTTTAGTTTTTATTTGAAGGGCTGAGAATTGAGGTAATCATGTTCCTTAGTTCATGTTACACTATCTATATCAGTGGTTGTACAGTTTCTCCGTTGGTTTTTTGCTTTTTTCCCTAAATTCTCATTTCCCAATCACATTTCTCTTCTCCCATAGGAATCTACTCTAGTACATTTTTTAGATACTTTAAAAAATATGAAGTGTAGTTTTTTTAAAAATTCCAGTATAGTTAAGGTGTACAATATTCAACAATTCCACACATCATCTAGCACTCATCACGGCAAGTGTACTCCTGGATCCCCATCACCTATTTCACCCATCCCCCCACCAACTTCCCATATGTAGTGTAGATTTGTGTGTATATATTTCAATTTACATAACTATTATTTTACTGTAGCTTATTCTATTTCTCACTTTTTATATTCAGCATTCTATTGTTAAGATCTAGGTATATTGCTGTGTGATCATCTGGTTCACCACTATTTTTTTTTTTTTTTGGTGGTGGTGTTATTGTTTTGGTTCACTGCTTCTAATTGCTGCATCTTAATTGATAATATGCATCAGCACATTTCACTTAGCCGTTTTGCAGTTTTTGGAAATTTCAACTTCCCACTTTACAATGTTCAAATAAGCATATTTTTACATGGTTTTTATAGATCCATTTGAGAATTTCTCTGAGAGATATATCTAGGAATGGGATTGAGGGGTCATTAGGTATATCTATCCTTATGCCTTATCCTCTTATTGTCATATTTTTGGCTAAAGTTGGGGTAAATTTATTAAATCTATCTTTCACTTCATATATTCTCTTTATCTGCATCTAATACGGTATTTTAAAAACCTAAATGATTAAGGAAATTGGTTGATCGAGGAAAACAAATTGAGAGAATGAGGAAGGAAAGAAATGCAAATGAGAAAACCATGACCCTTTGAAAAAAGATAAGACAGAACTTATTCCTTGTGTGCTTTGTAAGTTTAGATCTTGAGTTCATAATTAGTTTTGAGTTCGTGTGAAGGAATCTCATGTGTACCAGTCAGGAGTTGATCTGGGAACAGATCATTATAAACGAAATTGAGTAATGGATTTATAAGTGATATTATACCTTGTGCGATTGGGGAGCTGGTTAAAAAGTCTTTGTAAGGCTATTGCCTCTGTATGTGATGTTGGACCCGAGGTCACCATAGATAGCTCAGCTAGGCAGGCAATCAGGAAGAAGAACTAGATTTGAAGTAGAACAGAGCACGGACAAACTGGAATCCACAAGGTCAGATTAGAACCTATGGGGACAAATTGGAACTTGATACTACCTCTCACCATCTCCAACTTCAATGATGCTAGTGACTTGCAAAAGCCTGCCTCCTTCACCATAGAGTTGCCCACACTCAACCCAAACTCAGGGACGCCAAAGAAGGAAATGGGAACTGAAAAACTGTGGGCCCAGGTGGTCCGCAACACAAATAAGGTGAGATAACACATTAGCAACAACATGTGCAAACTGCCAGTGCTTTGCGTCTTATACTGACTTTCAGAGTGTAATGGCTGCTCCTTCATTTGTGCCTTTTATTTCTCAAGCTCATTTTCTTTGTGGTTGACTCCAACGCAAAAGCATAGTAGGAAAGGAATTCTGAGAAATGTAGTTCCAACTTACCTAGGATGACTTGGTATAAATCCACTATACTATGCTACTTTAGTTGAATGTATGAAACTTCAGAGTTGTTTTGTTTATTTCTCTTAGCACCTTGAGGCATCTCTAGCCTGGCACCAATTTTATGTAATTTTTTTCAGCTTAGAGCTTTATAGATCAATAATTCAAATTTAAAATGAGTAGTTGTTCGTAGTTCTGGGTTCTCAAGGAAGACTCTCCATTCTCCTGCTCTGAGTCCAGGCTGAGAAGACATGCTACCTTGTTATCTCCCTATGCCAGCAGGCAGGTTGTTTTTGATCCACATTTATATTTACATTAAGAGTGGAGCTCTTCTAGGGTCCAGACTATGTGGGTACTCTCAGTTCCAACTCCCTACCTCAAAGGGACAACTGGCCTTGTCTCCTGACCTTCAGTGCAAGCCTCTAGATTACCTAGAGGGCACTCTTCCAGCACAGACACAGAATCAGATCTGGGCTTTACTGCTGTCAGTTTCAGTTCTCTCCTAGTCTCTGGCCTCTGCAGTGCATGAAAAATGCATATATATTTGTTTTATTTTATCAAGATTTTTAAAATATTATTTTTAGTAGACATTTTCAGGCTAACTATTCTGCCATGTCCCATGAACAGGAAATCTATTGTTTTGCAACCAAAAATTTAAATGCAGAAGACCTTTTTTACAAGTAAAAGATGCTTTAAGCAAATTCATATTTATAGGAAAAAATTTACAAATCTACAAACAGATCAATATGGGGGATTAATTTACATAACAAAAGGATTCACACAGGACTACTTAAAATAGCTAGGATCTCACAGTGTTTTGAGAGCATTTAGGAGAATGTGTATTGCATAAAGCTATCTGGCTTGTGGTTAAAGAAATGTTAAGATAAATTCTTTTGTAAAGCAGAAATCCTTTTTGGGGGTGCACGCTTTCTCTCAAAAAAATTATATATATATATATAAAATATATATATTTTAATATATATATAAAATAATATTTATATTATATATTATATATATGTATATTTAATTGGGTAGCATATGTAACATACAAGTTCTAGGGAGAGCAGGCAGCTAATTTTATACGAATGCTTGTCTGGTTAAAAAAATACAGCTCTGAGGGGCTCCTAGGTGGCTTGAAGGTGAATGATCACTCTCTAATTTTTAAGTTTGAAGTTTGGGTCATTGTGTATCTGGGTTTTCTCATTTGGCTTTTACAAGAGAGAACTAAAAAAAAAAAAAATTATATATTGAGTTCAGGTTCAACTCTCCTGAGCATGTTTTTGCTATATTAACATCAAATGATCAAAACAATCTGCATATTTAAAGAATGGAATCATAAGGTACTTCAAATGTTTAATATGTGCATTTCTATATAATTTCCCATGGGTTTTGCTATTAGAAATATGTTGAAGACATATTTCACACATAATGATTGATTTCTCTAGATGTAATTTACTTAAACACACAGTAAAAAACATCTTGACCAGTAATATAATTGCTAATTCACTGTGTTCAACATTATTTATTGAATTAATAATCGTGAGTACTAAATGCTACTACGTTTGTGTACATGGATTTCCTTCACTATTTACTGGAAAACCAGTACTATAAACACTGAATAAAATGAAATTATTTTCTACTTTCATCTAAATTGAATGTGATGATTGCAAAGCTCACCTCATTGTCTTCATGATCTGTTTCTAGAGTTTTATTTTGATACATCATTAAATATTTTAATAGGGCTGGGGTGCCTGGGTGACTCAGTTGGTTAAGCATCTGACTCTTGATTTTGGCTCAAGTCATGATCTCAGGGTGGTGAGATCAAGCCCCGTGTGGGGCTCCACTGGGTGTGGAGCCTGCTTAAGATTCTCTCTCTTCCTCTCCCTCTGCCTTTCCCCACACCCCCCTCCGCCCCCTGGCTTGTGCACGCTTTCTCTCAAAAAAATTTTATATATATATATATATATATATATATATATTCTAATATATATATAAAATAATATTTATATTATATATATAATATATATATGTATATTTAATTGGGTAGCATATGTAATATACAAGTTCTAGGGAGAGCAGGCAGCTAATTTTATACGAATGCTTGTCTGGTTAAAAAAATACAGTTCTGAGGGGCTCCTAGGTGGCTTAGTCAGTTAAACGTCCAACTCTTTTTTTTTTTTTTTTTTAAAGATTTTATTTATTTATGTGACAGAGAGACAGCCAGCGAGAGAGGGAACACAGCAGGGGGAGTGGGAGAGGAAGAAGCAGGCTCATAGCGGAAGAGCCTGATGTGGGACTCGATCCCGGATCGCCAGGATCACGCCCTGAGCTGAAGGCAGACGCTTTAACGACTGCGCTACCCAGGCGCCCCTAAACGTCCAACTCTTGATTTTTGGCTCAGGGCATGATATCAGGGTCGTGAGATCTAGCTCCTGTCAGGTTCCATGCTCAGTAGGGAGTCTGCTTGAGATTCTTTCTCTCCCTCTCCCTTTGTCCCTCCCCCTGCTCGTGCTCTCTCTCTCTCTCTCAAAATGAATAAATAAATACAAAAGAACCCAGATCTCTGGTTCTCAGGCTTGGCTGTACTTTGGAATCACCAGGGAGCTTTCAAAAATATTGATGCCTGGCTCCTGCTGTAGAGATTTTGATTTAACTATTCTGGGGTGCAGCCTTGCTTTGGGATTCTAATGTGCAGCCAGAGTTAAGAATCACTAACAGAGTCAAACCTCAATTACTCAAACCCACTTAATCAGAACCCTCAATGAACTGACATTGGGGAAGGGGAATCAAGGACTGGGTTGCAGAACCAAATTCTTTTTTAAAGGAGAGGAAAATTCATTTTAAAAGTTCATATCAGACATTTATTCTAAAATCTGCTTTTGAAAATGCTCTGAAGTGAGGCTCCATTTATCCCAAACTCCTGCACTTACAATGCTAGGCACATAGAACAGTGACCTTGCGGTACTACCATTCCACCCACTATGGATAAAAAAGATTGAGTTCTGTTCTAGTCTACTTATTATGTGGTTGACTCATATGTATGGATATAAAACAAGTACATTGAACAGATGTGATTCATGGTCGTGATCACAAAACAACTTTTCTCCCCAACTATTACTTAAAACTTTTTTCAGTGGGGCTAGTTGTTACCTGCTGCTGGATAAAAACTTGGGCAGTCTTACTTGCTCTTAGGTTAAGAAACAATACCGTGGTTACTTTAGATAGGAAACACGATTTCTGTTTAGTAATTACGAATGTTCATCCCATGTAACAACAAAGAACCCCAATCTTGATTTAAAGTTGAGACTTCTCCCCTTTCCACCTTGGAGCCTTGCAAGGGGGAGCCTCTAGTTACAGGAAGTGAATGTAGGTGGGATCTCCTCTCCTTCCTTCACTCTCAGGACTTAGCACCAGCTTCTCTGTACTTTACATTTTAGCAATATTGAAAGCTTAGTGTTCCCTCAATGCCCCACACTGTTTTATACGTCTGTACAGCTAATTGCCCACTGCACCTGGATTCTCTTCTCCTCCTTGTTCAGCTTGGAGACTCCTATTTGACCTTCACCACCAGCTTGGACATCTCTGCAGTTTTAATTCCCTCCTTATTCAACTTTATGATTAGTAGCCAAGGTGGCAGTAAGAAAGAAGTCAGAAATAACACAGTGGCATCTACTAACGGATTATCTGAGGGCTTCTATATGCTGATCAGTCAGAAGTCCTTAGATATCATGCATCCAAACCCCTCATTTCCAGGGGAGCAACCTAGTGAGCTTTCACGGCTGCTGAGGGGACTGCAGGTCCAGGACTCTCTTCAGCATGTTTCACTGCTTTCTTCAATGGAGTGGAAATATTCCACTAAATTAAAGAGGTTTACAACTCCATGGCTGAAAAATGTATGCCAAAGAGCCATGACTCACCCCCACAGGATGGTAGGCTGAGTTGCAGCATGACGCGGAGCACAGAGACGTGGAATCAGACAGGCCTGTCTGCACTTCTTGCAGTGACCTTAGGCAATTTCTTTAACTTCCCCTGAGCCACAGTTTCCCCACATGCAAAGCAGAAAACTAATAATCATTTTGTCTTCCTGAAATGGTATCGTTAGAAATGAATATGATTATATAAGAGATGTACTTTACTCTATAATCTCCAAGGTGCTTTTAATATGTCAGTTGTTGTAATTATTGCTATAGCCACCCTACGATATGCACAAAGATTTACAGACTTCACAAATATTTTTGCAGAATAATCAAGGAATAGGCTGTTAGTCTCCTTTTCAGCAGCAATGAAGAAAAATCTACACACAACATTTATTTTTAAAAAGTTTTTTTAAAGAAAAGAAACAGACTCATAAATACAGAGAACAAATTGGTGATTGCCAGAGGGGAGCAGGTGGGGAGATTGGCAAAATAGGTGAAGGGGAGTGGGAGGAATAGGCTTGCAGTTATGAAATAAATGTAATAGGGATGATAGGTAGAGCACAGGCAATCTAGTCAATGGTACTGTAATAGTGTCGTATGGTGACAGATGGCAGCTGCACCTGAGCATAGCATAGGGGGAAACGTATAGGGTTGTCGAATCACGACGTTGTACGTCTGAAACTAATGTAACGTTGTGTGTCAACTATACTTCAACTTAAAAAAGTTTTTTTATGGTTTGCACATAATAGAGGTGTGATAAACATTTATCATTGTTGATGTTTATATCCTCATAATTTTTTATTCTCCCCTCAATTGTGAAAGTTGAACATAATTTTCTAGACTCTGAATTTCGTTCTCTATTGTTTGAAATAACAAAGATATGCATTGTTTTTGCTCACTGGGAAGAACAAGGTATTGCTTTAGGGAGTAAATGTATTTGTCAAGCATTGTTATAACAACTGCTATAGCTTCAAAAGACAGTGTGTTTTTTAAATGTACACATGTATTATACATTTATTCTCATTTAGCTTCTATTATCAAACTCCTGAGACATCCTGTGGCCGTTATTCTGTTTATGGATCCAGAGGCCAGGGAGATGATGAGACCAAAGGTTAGAGAGAAAATGTTGTCATTAAATTGAAAATTATAAGCCTTCTCCTATTGAGCTATTTCCTTCTTGAATTTCAGAATATGGTCACCTGTGAAGGTTATTTTACTTCAATAAAAAGAATCATTGGATGAGGAAGATAAAACCATATATGTACAAAAGGAAAACAGAATTTAAATCATGTACAAAAATTTACCTCTATTCTTCAAATTGCTTATCATGCAGGGCAGCTCAGAAGTGGTAAACAGATCCCTGTTCACGGTCAGGACAGTAACTCCTGCATGTTATACAGGTGTTTCAATATGAACTTCAATTGTTTTTTAAAGAAAGAACAATTAGAGGAGGTGCAGCTTTGGGATTTTTATAACTCCTTTAACAAGCACTAAATGATATTATATCTTTAAAAAGGACTGTGGGTACCCGTGATTGCAACCAAGTTCATTAAAATAAATATTTCATGCAGCTGACAGAAAAAACAACATAAAGAAATCAGAGAAAATCCAAACTGGGAGTTATAATTATTGTCTGTGCTCAATAAATCAAGTCTACTTGCAAATATGCATAATTATTTTTTAATAAAAAAGAAATTAAGCATTTTGCTAGGCTTAACCAGTGGTAGGTAATTGTACTAAAAATGACATTAAAGTAGGCTGCTGTGTACTGATTCGTGCTGCTTCTATTCTGAGGTGGGATTATCCAAACTGAAAGATAAAATCCCCAATTCCCTAGCAAGGTACAGATAGTACAAGACAGAAGTCCACTGTTGACATGGGAAATAGCCACTAAAATCACTTTTTCATTTATTCCCATCTTGAGTCATAGGCTGTGTGTGTGTGTGTATATATATATATATATATATTTTTTTTTAAAGATTTTATTTATTCATTCAACAGAAAGAGAGACAGCCAGCGAGAAAGGGAACACAAGCAGGGGGAGGGGGAAGAGGAAGAAGCAGGCTCCCAGCAGAAGAGCCTGATGTGGGGCTCGATCCCAGAACGCTAGGATCACGCCCTGAGCCGAAGGCAGACGCTTAACGACTGAGCCACCCAGGCGCCCCACACAGGCTGTATATTAAATTAAATACTCAACTTTGTTTTCACTGGGGAAGGGGATTACCACCCACTTGATCCCCAGGAGAAGAGGCAGGTGGTGATCATGCAGAGCAAGTGGCCAGGACTGGTCACCTAGGCAGTAAGGTGAATTGCTCACGCTTTGGAACCCAGTTTCCTTGCTCCCGTGCACTCCTTCAACAACCCAATCCACAGTGAAGTATCTGCCAGGGTTAGTGGCGGGGAAGGCGATTGTTGTCTACAGCAGGTAGAATAAGAGAACATGGAGCAGAGGAAGGCTTTTCAACAGAAAACTAACAATGCATAAGAAGGATAGTCTTTGAGTTCTTTGGCAAGAAACCCAGAAATGTGAGGTGTACTTATGTGTAACAGACGTTCTGGGAGAAGGCAGCTTTGAACAGGATGTGGTGAAGTCGAAAAGCAGATTAACTATAGGGATGCTGGGTCCTTTATGGAAAGAGACTTGGACGCAGATGGACCCAGCTTGAGTTTAGCTCTACCACCTTCTAAAAGGGTGAATGTTCCTTGGTGTCCCCTGAACCTCCCCTTCCTCTGAAGTAAAATGCCTACCTCACTGGACTGTTAGAGAAAACAGCCGTCTGAAACGTGTGAAAGCTTTGTCAGCTATAAAGCCCTGTTAAAATGTTTCCAGAAAGACAGGGATTTATCTTCACTTCCTGCCTCAGGGAACAGTCAAGGAACTGAAAGTTGTTTCCAGTTCTTATGTTTTCTTCCCTCAGGCTCAAATGGAGATGCTTTCCTCTAGGTCTCACAATGACTGGCTCACTCCTGTTTTGTGAGTTTGGGTGACGGTGGCTGTCGGCCTGGGCACACTCCAAAGACACCATGTCATCTCTATGGCTGCAGTCGCCAAGAAGGCAGTGTCCGGGAGAAGCTGGGGCCACCTCGTGTTGCCTCACGCGGCTCTCGTCATAGTGATGGTGGGGCAGCTGGCGCTTCTGCATGTCCTGCTTCTGATGCTCCATTTCTGGGTCCTTCTGGTGCATCGGGTCAACAACCCACTGCCTTCCCTTTCTCCCCGATCTACCCTGGGGTCTTTCCTTCTCCTGTCTTCGGAGGAAGGAATTAAATTCCTATCTCAGCATCCAACCCAGCTGCAGCTTCCTCCTAACCGAGCAGAATCCTCCTTTCTGCCTTCTCGTACTGGATGCCACCTGCGGGAAAACATTCCTGACCCTGTCCTGCCCTCGGCTTGGTTTTACATCCCAATTACGTGTGTTTCCTATACAGACCTTGAACATGGCGCTTTCTGCTCAGTGTCCTACTTTCTCACCTCCCCACCATATGAACTCTTCAAAGGGAAGACCTTGGGAGTGAGGCTTACTCACCAGTGTGTCTCTAGCACTCAGCATAGTGCTTGGTGATAAAAGAGTATGAGGTGGACTTATCAGACCCTCTCTGCTCTGCGGACTCTCACTGACTCACAGTCAGACGTATGCAAAGAAGGGTCATTTGTGTTGAGGCCACAATGTAAGCAAGACAAACATCTCTCTCCAGCTTTCTGGGTTGTCTCTTTCTATATCCCTCTACCCGGGATCACCCACATGTCTGCAAGAAGGGCCAAGAAGAGATCACGAACAGTAGGATGAAAGGGGCAGAAAATCAGTCCCAAATTAAAGTACTCCTTCTTTGTTTTTTCATTTCTCTTCTGTTTTGGCTTTCAAAAGGAATTGTAAGATTTTACTCTTTTTCTGGTGCTCTTAATCTAAAATGCCTTACAGTCTACATGGATAAAAGATTTGGATAATTATAAAAGTTTGATGGGGCTATAGGGAAAGTTTAGAAATCATTTCATATCTTTTAGAAATAGTCCAAGTCAAACTAATTAAAGAAATTTGATTTTCTTCTTTAGTTCTACATCATTTACTCAGGAATTCAGGGTTTGAGAATTTTTCGTTCAATTGCATGTTACTGATAAATAGTATTAGACTTTTCCAGAGTGCCACTGTTTTCTGACAGTGGTTCCTTTAGCTCTGTGGCAGATGCTGGGCAAAATCCATTTCAATTTTCTCTCCCTTGCCTGCTTTCTCTTACAGAGGCTGGAAATACTTTCTCAGTCTCCTTAGAGTTGGGCTGGCCATTGAGGTGTAAATCTGAGTCTGCTGGAAAGTTTCTGGAAAAGCTTTTGATTTTCTGATAAAAGGAACACATATGTCTATCATTACTCCCTTTCCTCTTCATCCATCTGTGTGTGCAGGTGTAATGCCCAGAGCTGCTGTAGCCACCTTGCAACCACAAGATGAAAAACAGGAAAGCATGGGGACAAAGCACCATTACACTAAGGAAAGTAGAGCAAAAAGTCAGGAGGGACTTGGCAAGAGCCCACTTCCAGGCCTCTTACTGGCCGGCATAATACACGTTAGAATTATTTAAACCACTACTGATCAGGTTTCAGTTACTTGAAGCTGAAACCATTCCTGATTCAAACCACAAATAAGAACATTGTCCTACTAATGAAACTGAGCTTGGTTACCTATGGTATCATTCAAAAGCAGAAGCCTAATTACCAAATTTAATCTTAAATATTTCTCACAGTCAGGTATGGTCTTCTCTGCATCTGGCTCCAATTCCTTTGAAGCCCACATTTGTACTTCAACCCAGCAATATGGTGGAGGGGAAGAGGTCATGTACCACCTGTCACAGGGATCATGATTTACAGTTGACTGAAGACAGTCTCCCTTTAACATATGCTCTACTGAATCTTACAGTTCCTTTAACAAATTCTGGGCCATAACATTTAAAACTGATACTCTAGCTACTATTTCAAGAACATTATTGTATTCACTTCCTAAGGCTGCTATACAAATGGCCACAGACTGGGTGGCTCAAAACAGAAATTTATGACCTTGCTGTCTCTGGGTGTTCCTTGACTTGTGTCAACATCTCTGTCTCATCTTCACATGGTTTTCTCCTCTATTTCTTCTCTTTTGTCTGTGTCTTTACTTCTTCTCTTAAGGACACTTGCGTGATTAGAACCCACTCGGATAATCCAGGACTATCCTGAATCTTTACCTTAATTGTATCCACAAAGACTCTTTTTTCCAAATATGGTCACACACACAGGTTCTGGGTGGACATATCTTTTGGGGGGGGCCACCATTCAACACACTATAATTATCTTCCTTCCTTCTCTAGAAATATTATTCCATTTGTCTTGTTTTTCTTTGTTGGGTCTCATTTTTCTAACTCAGGAGAAGAAATGTTTAGGATTTAATCTTGGATTAGAATTTAAGGTTGTTCCTCAAAATACGTGTTGAATTTAATATTTTAAAGAATTGTATTTATTATTACATTTTAGGCTTTATTTCTCACATTAAAGTAAATAATCGATGACTTAAGACAGGCAAGTACATCATGTCAGTAAGGTGTTTACCAGATTTAACATCACCCAGGCAAAACATTTCTTGTGATTTATTAACCGCAATCTTTAACATAGACTGGATTACCATTATTATTTTTAGGGAATGAATTGCTTTCTATCTAGTTCAGTGGTTTTTAACCCTGTTTATACATTATAATCAACTTGGGACCTTTAAAAAAATGTATATGTAAGTCCTACTTCAACCAGTTGAATACAAATATCTGTGGAAGGGCCTGGAAATCCATAGTTTTTAAGAGCTCCCACAGTGGTTCTTATGCATAGGGAGGATTAAAAACTTGACCTAGATTCTTGCTAATGGCTGGCCTTCTTCAGCACCATTCAGTTATTCAATCAAGTAATCATGCACTAAGTGTAAGTCTTTGTGGAAAACACAAGGATATATAAGGCATGCTTCTTATCTGCAGGTTTATAGTTAAGTAGTCATGGTGTATGATATTTTAAGTGTAATGTGCCATTTATACTCCACGGTGCAGGGGCCAAATGTCTGTAGAAATGTATCTCCTGATCACTCTACAAAATTCAAATCCATTAACAAAGGTCACTTGCATCTTTATTGCTTTAACTCCCCTGCACATACACAGGCTGCTAGTAACAGTCAGAGCAAGAAAAGCCTCCTATGCTTGACTGTCATCAGCTATAACCTCTACAAAGTCAGGAGCTTTTAATGTGTCTTCAATTCCCCTTCCACAGAGTAGAAATCAATATAAACTTAAAAAAATCAGTGCTAGTAGTGACTGCTATTAGTAGGAAAAGCTTCAGCAGTAAAGTTGTTTATGCCCTAGCGAAGTGCTAAGGACTGGAAATGCCTTCAGCTTCCAGTTACTTGGGAAGAACCTTGGGGTGCTAAGTCCACGCTGGCGGGCATGAGAAGGAATGATGGTGGGGGAGGGGGACAGGATCTGGCAAGCCATTAGCAAGCGCTTTGTTGGCATGCGTGTGAGACACCACCGCTGTTGCTGCTCATTTAGACCTTCACAGACACCTCAGTAACAAACAGGCCACCGGAGCTGCACAGTCACACAGAGCAACAAGGGAAGAGAGGTGTTTGTCAGGAAGGCCCTGAACAGAAGAAGGTGAGGGCAGAGACCAGAGTAGACCTGGCGTCTACGGCTGTGGGTCCGCTTTCAGGGAAGAACGGACAGTGTAATCCAAGGAGTCACAGAGGCACGTAAGTGTGAGGTCTTGTCGATGAAAGATAGGAAGGAGAAGTGGAGCTGGAGGAGGACAGGCTATTAAGCCAAATGCAAAACAAGACAAAACAAAGCAAACCCCCAAAAAACAAAAACACTGCTGATTAGATGGGAATTGAGTTGAGTTTATTCAATTGTGCATTAATCGCATATTTACTGAGCATCTTCTATGTGTTCCAGGTGTTGGGGATGCAGAGGTGAACATATGTTCCAGTAATGGAGCTGGGCCATTAGCATATAGAAAAATGAGGAGATTCAGGGCTATAAAAACAAACAAACAAACAAACAAACAAACATTCTGGATATCATGAAGGAAACTGATGGAGGGTGGGGAGACATGAGTTTGAGTGGTCAAAGGTGGCGCTGACCCTAGGAGGTGACATTGAGCTGAGATGATGCAGAAGGAGGAAGAAGATGTACATAAAGGGTCCAGGCAGAGGGAACAGCAACAGTAATGGCCCTGAGGTCAGAACACATTTGGAGTTTGCAAAGAATCTGATGATACCCAGTCTGTAATCAGAGCAAGGGCATGTCAGGAAGAAGAAGAAAAAGCAACTGGGTTTGATGATGATCAAGTAGCCGGGCTTCTGGAAAGGTCAGGCTGCAAGTCTTTCTGTTCTGGTCTGAAAGGGACTGAAGTCCCTCTGGGTAAGCTGCTCAGGGCTGTCCTGATACAGACAGCCTGTCAACTCCGACAGCAGCAATCCTATCCTCCCGGCTGTCGTGAGGTACCGCATTGGCTTTGCAGTTGCCTTGCTTTGAATATTCCAATCACACAAGGCCTGCGCCTCCTCTCCCTAAGGGTGGTTTTGATAGTTTCACTACGTGCACAGTGATTTTAAAGCAGGAGATAATGAGGAAATGCGCGGTGTAAGTCAGTGATGTCAATCCCTGACAAGTATCATGACCAAAAAAGTCAGATTCCTGAAGTGACTTCATCTGCCACATCCTGACAGAGTCTGAGGTCTTTCTTGGTAGATGAACACAATATCATCCTATATCTATGGAAATGGTCAAGAATGGGAGTTTTTTCCTAAGCAAAGAAAAATATTAACTCAAGACCTAACTCTATTTTCTTTTTGTGCACTCTTCCCACAATGCCTTGCTTATACCGTACTTCACTAATTTTAAGACACACATTTCCCCCTCATTTTGCCATCTTTGAACTGGTAATGGATCTTACATCAGTGGTGCCTCATAATTGCTGTGGTATGACTGACATCACACGTGCAAGCATTCTTGGTCATAGCTGTTCACACTGTCCACTGAGCCCACTTGCATTGTTGTGACGACACATGGTGAGAATAATGAGCATTTAAGTTGTGTTAAAAAAGATCACACTATATTTTGGGATTAATACGAGCAGTTATTTGGTACTTAGGAAGGTACAAATAGAGAAGGAAGAGGGTAATTTGATATTTGTGAAGCAAATATCTTCACTGGAGAAGAGGCAATTACATCTTTTCTTTAAAAGCAGTAACCATATACATTATGGAGCTGAAGAAAGGAGATATCCATAAATACATGGAGCCGTGCTCTGCTTTGTCGCTGCACTACACGAAGAAAATGACCTATTACCTGCCAGGGAGCTCAACAGTCAGGAGAAACTGACAAAACCCTCTAAATGAATGAGATGTCAAAACTCTACAAGGCTCTTGCGGGGGGTGATGTGTGGGACTGAAACACCATAAGGCACTGTGTCTTAGTTTGACTATCACCATTATTTTTCTTTCTTGGGGACACATAAAATAATTGTGTATCTCATAATAAGTGGCATTTTAGATTATTTAGAACAGAGCAGATGTTTTTATCTTGAGATGTCTAGTGCTGTGCACACACCAGATCTCATTTATCTCATTACATTCAAGGTTCTCTGCAGCCCATTTACAGGTTAGCAAAGATGTGTCTGCATGAAAACTTGTAACTCACCATTGTGTCTCACGCCTATGGTAGACTGAGCAAAACATTCTCAGGGCAACCTGCTAACCTTGGTTAGGGAGCTGAATTTAGTCAAAAGCATCTAAGTGCTTGGCTAGATATGGAGCATGGACCGATGACTGTGAAGTAAATAGCTTTAATGAAAAATAAGATAATTTTGTTAAGGCCATCACTTAAAATTCAAGTTAAGAAGGTCATTGTGTTTTCATGTCTGATTTTGAAAAGTCAGGGCTAAAGGCCCTGAGGTTGGTTGGTTGGTTTGTTTGGCTGAAAGGTGCTCTCAGATCAGCATGAAAAGGCAGATTGGGAGAAGAGTCAGCTGGAAAGCTATGAAACATTTCACAGCCCTGCGGTGGGCAGGTTGTCACTCACTGCGTGTGAAGTCGGTGCTGATTTTTTTTGAGTCCAGAGTCATTCTCTTATTTCTACTCGAGGATACCATCTTAAAGAGGTAGTCAAGCTCCTTGATGGATAGCAGGTCAGTAGCTGAAGACGTGCCGCCTGGCAGGTGGCTGTGGAGGGAGTGCACACCTCTCTGCCCCGAGCCCCAGGCCTCCTGCTTGTTGTACTAGCAGGTTCTCAGGAGAAAAAGGCGTGTGTGAAAGTATGGCCCCATGTAGGGTAAAGAGCACAGAAATGCATTTTGGCCACACTTTGGGCTTTCTCAGGCATAGTTCATAAATATTTATTTCAAATGCAAAGGAGAGCAGAGGTGTTACATACTCCTTTAAATAAATAAATAAAATAAATAAATAAATAAATGTATAATGTATATATTTAAATATAATTTATATAACTGTAAAATGGCTTCTAGACATTTCTACTTGGAGTGTGTAGTAGGTTGTTCAAACTTAACCATGTTGGACAGAACTCTTGATTTCTCCTCCCAGAATTTTCCTCCTAAATACTCCCAATCTCAGGAAACAGCTCAGGCCACAGACTTTTGGCTTATCCTCAATTCCTCTCATTTCTAGTCAATGTCTAATTCACCAGCTCTGTCTCCAGGGGCCATTCTGATTCACTGTCTCCACCACAACTTCAGTGCAAGGCACCATCATCTCTTGCCTGAGCTACTGGGAGAGTCTCGAGCCAGATTTTCACTCTCCCTTTGCTGACACCCCCATATCCCAGGTCTGTCCTTCCCACAGCAGTGAAATGAGTTTTTAAAACATAAACCAAACCATGTCACACTCTCTTACTCTGAACCCTTCCGAAGGCTTCCACTCACACTTCGAATACAACTCCATCCTTCTACATAAGACACATGACCGGGGCATCTTTGACGTCACTTCCTGCCAGCCTTGCCCTGTGCTTCTGCTATGACAGCCACACTGGCTTCCTTCCTGGTCCTCAGATGGACTTCGCATGGTCCTGCCTCAGGGTGTTTGCAGTGGCTGTTCCTTCAGTCTGGACTGCTGATTTTTGCATGGCTTATTCCCACATTTCATTCAGATCTCTGCCCAGATGTCACCTCCTTGGAGAAGTCATTTCTGACTAGCCTCCTTAAGATCTAGTCACTTTCTGTCCCTCTTACCCTGTTTTATGTTTCTTCATCATATGTGCCACAGACAGTTGCCTCTCTTGGGCCCTCCACCATCAAGTAGGTAAAGCTTGACTCTGACAACTTTGCTTCCTGTGGCTCCTTCTTTCTTTCCCCACTCTTCTCCGGCAGTGATGTGGTCTATGAATATTTTTAAGTACCTGTTCTGTGAAGGGCATTGGAGGTGGAATACAGCTGAGCCTACAGGTTCTCAAAGAGTTTGGTGTCTGGCAAGGGTGGGGGTGATAAGGACAAACCCAAATAAATAAAAGGGCTATTATAAGGTTAAGTGTCTTGCCCCAGAGGAAGTAAGGAACCAGCCCTAGAATTTGGCCTATCTCACTCTGAGTCCAGCCTCTTTTCCACCCTGCCACCCAAGTCTGCTTTCCCTCTGGTGCTTTTCTCGGCATTTCTAAATTTGCTCTACAACTCTCTCCTCCTTTCTCTCAATCCAAAGCACCAACTCCTGCACTTCTTGGCGAAGTTCTAGGTCAGCTGATTAATCTGGTTAGTCCACAGGAAGTGAGAATGACTATAGATTCAGTTCTCTCAGGTGGCATTTGCATTGCAACTTACTCTTCTCTGCTGCGCCAGTGTCAAGGAGACATGTGTGAGGGATGGTCTCTTTACCTACTTTTGGAGGAGACTGTGGAGGAAAGGGCACTCTGTGGGGTCTCCTTATTTACTTTGAGACTTTCCATCTTGTCCCGACTCTCTAGGCTTTCAAGGACCAATGCATGAGGTAGGTTGGGCATGGACTTTTCTTTAGTACAATTTCTGAAGGGCAGTGGGTATATAGTTTTGGCATTTGGGAGGTGATAACAGAGCCACCCTCTCTCTCTCTGTATGTGTGCGCACATGTGTGTGGTGGTGATGCGGGATCATTTATGGCAGCGTACCTCAGACATTGCACCCGTGTTCATCTTGAGCAACATATGTAACCAGTGGCTGCCACGAGGAAGAAATGGAGCTACCTTAGGCAGCCATCTAGGCTCAACATTGTTGGAAAATTGCTGTTAGGGCAAGAACATGAGGGAAAAGTTTGTGGGTATTGTATTCATTCTGTTGTTAGATGTGTCTCCATTTCAAGACCAGCCTAGTCCAGCTCCTTTCAGTGTTCAAGACATTTGTGAATGTAAAATAGAAAGGACTTATGGCTTTTCTCACTAAAACCCAACAGTTCCTTTCACACTACTTCATCTGGGTCAGCTGATGCTGTTTTAACAAATGATCGTAAAATGAATGGCGTAAACAACAGAAATTTATTTCTGTTGGCAGTTCTGGAGGCTGGAAGGCTGAGATCAGAGTGCAGCATGGTGGGGTTCTGGTGAGGGCCCTCTTCTGGGTTGGAGACTGCCAGCTTCTGTTGTGTCCTTACGTGGTGGAAGAAGTGAGCTAGCTCTCTGGCTTCTTCTTGTAAGGGCCCTAAGCCCATTCACGAGGGCTCCACCCTCATGACCTAATGACGTCCCAAAGGCTCTACCTCCAAATGCCATGACCTTGGGATTAGGGTTTCAACGTATAAATGTGATGGGGGGTGGGGGGGGAGCAAACATGCAGTGCACTGCAATCTATTAAATGGGAGTGGCAATGGTGTGCATCTCATAAGATTAAGGTGAGATGAAATGTGTCAGCATACGTCAGTGGTAAGCACCCTTGGGTCAGTCAGCAAATATTTATTTGCCACCTACAGTGTGCTAGGCACTGTTCTAAGAGCTGGGGATACAGGCGTAAACAAAATACAGTCTACAATGCTCATGGTGGTTAATAATAAGGCAGAGCCAGGATGAAAATCTTGCTGTCGAGCACAACTCCATAGCACCTCTTATTCATTGAGAGAGAGAAGGTGAATAAGAAACTTGAGATGTTGTGTGAACTGAGAGATTGGACATCAGGAATAAAACCATAGATGTGTGCTTGGAGGCCATCAACTTGAAGGCGCCAGTTGAAGTCTTTCCATAGGTCATATTGTCCAAGAGCCTAGCATTGAAGAGAGGAGATCTGAGGACAAAATCTTGAGCGAGATTGACATTTAATAAAGGGGAAGATGGAGGACAAGGTACTGAAACTCCTACTACTGTACAATTGTTATTATTGTTATTACTCTTGTATCTAGAGGAGGCAACTAACCTAAGAAACTACATTCAATTAAAAAAATTTGTTGTTAAGGTAATCATAGAACTGACATCCCTTCACCTTCACATATTCTATTGGTGAAAAGCAAGTCATAAGTTCTACCTGCACTCAAAGGGAGGTGATTAGATAAGGATATGACTTATTAGGAACCATTCTAGGGTGTGTTCATAAATTCATTATTTTTTTTGTTGTCTATCTTTTATTATTGAATATGACAGTTCTTTATACATTCTGGAGGTACTTTTTAAAATTAAATATATAATTTCCTCCCTCCTCCAAAATATCTGTTGCATACTTACTCTGAGCAAAGAGTTGGTGTACAACAAGTACTTGAGCAAGGCATGAGAATGATTTTCCACTAGGCAAATACTTTAGGATTTAATTTGCTAAAATAATTTAGTTTCATGGCCAATTAATTCACCAATTTTTCATCTTTTATAGATCCAGCAAATCCATTATTATATGGCATATTTATCATCCAGGTTACTATCCTCTACTTGTTAAATATTGGTGTGGGGGGGGTCCTGTCCCCAACTTTTGCATACATCTAAGCCCTGGGTCCATTAGTATAGTACCCTATCCATTTTTTTCCTGTGGGCCCCCACACTTTAGCACCACTAATCATTTTAGATTTTCTGAGATGGTTCCGATTTCATGTATTCTGATTGGAGACTTAGAAACAATGATAAGAGCATCCATACTTCTAAAATTCTCTCTTCTCTAATCAAAACTTCTCTTTTGTACAGAATTGATTGCACTAGTCTCAGTTTTTCATTCTGACCTGCATCCAAGCCATTTACTCTGCATTTTTAGCTCATCCTGTCAAGAGGTGAACTCTGGCCTCCCCTCTCAACTTAATTCTGAGTTGGTCATATAACTTCCTTTGGCCATCCATGAGCAGATATGATGTGAGCAGAGGCTTGAAAATGGGCTTGCACATTTTTGTTTCTTTCTCTCTGTCTTTGCCCTAGGACATGCCAGGGAGAGCGTGTTAGAGGATGGGGCACCTGGAGTAGAGCCAGCTTGCCCCAGTTGTCTCAGCTGACACTACCTCGATGGGCAGACCAGAGCCAACTGCCAGATGTGAAGGGAGCCAGCTGAGATCAGAAGAAATTTAGAGCCAAGTCCAGCCTAAATTACTGACCCACAGACTTGTGAGCTAAACAAGTGCTTATTGCTTTAAGCCACTGCAATTTCAGACAGATTGTTGCATAGCATTGCTGTGGCAATGGATAACTGATAATGCATCCCACAAATCTGGGGAGCTTGGAAGCTGCCCCTCCATTTGGCTGCCATGAAACAAAGATCGAGTACCTTCTATTTGCAAGAGCATTGTGCAAAATGCTCTACTAGGTTATTTTAGTTAATCCTGAAAACAATATTACCTAGAAGATAGATAATATTATTATTCAAATTTTATTTTATTTTATTTTTTTAAAAGATTTTATTTATTTATTTGATAGAGACAGCCAGTGAGAGAGGGAACACAAGCAGGGGGAGTGGGAGAGGAAGAAGCAGGCTCCCAGCGGAGGAGCCTGATGTGGGGCTCGATCCCAGAATCCCGGGATCACGCCCTGAGCTGAAGGCAGACGCTTAACGACTGCGCCACCCAGGCGCCCCATATTATTCAAATTTTAGAGGCAAGGAAATTTTAGAGGGAAGCTTAGAGAAGGTTAAGTGACTTGCGTAAGGTAGCTAAATGATCAGAAATAAAATGGGCAGTTAAACCCTGGAAGACTGCTTTTAGAGCCTCTATGCTTTTACTATTGATGCTTACTGCTTACTCTCCTGGTCCCCCCATCTCACCTTTTCTCCTGCCCACCTCCACCCCCTTCAGGAGAAGACCCTGTGTTCCAATTTGGGAAGCAGGAACCACTTTTATATTTAGTTCCCCTTAATACTACTTTCTTACATCTAGTGTAAATGTCCATCTTTCCCATTAGTCTGGAAGTTCTTTTAAGGGTAAAGCCTATGAAATACTTATTGTATTTTCTCCCACAGCTACCATGAAATAGAATTTTTAAAAAGATAATGATCCTATTTAAGTTTTAGAAAATCTAATATCCCCCAAAGCAGTTTATACCAAAGTAAGACTCTACTAGAAAATATACATATTTTTATGTTAAACACATGCACACATGCACGTATTTATAAGGACACTGTTATCCTAAATTAATCTAATTGGTGGAATGCACAGTAGACGGTTTTTCCCATTTTGTTACACAGTTTTAGGCATACGGTGTTTGAATTTGGTGTTTGATGTCTACAAAATTAAAACTCTTCTGTTTCATGTTTTATTATATTATTTATTCACAGGGATTGATATAAAACTGGCACTGAATTTGCAATTAGTTTCTGCATTTAAGGAATTGTTTTAAGATTTAGTCACTTGCTATGTACTTTAGGTATGCTGCCACCAGGTGGCGGCAGGGTGCCAGGCATAAGGTTTGTACAGTAAGGCATGTACATGCTTTCTGAGGTTCAAGGTAATAACTTTTTGCTTGAGTTCAAAAATAATTTGAGATCACAATACTCAACTTAACATAATATATCTCTTTAGCAAAACAGCTAGACTTAAACTCTAAATCAACCTTAAACATCTTAAAAAGCAGATATAAATCCCAAGCTACAAAATCACCTACTTAATATCTCTCCTTCCCAGCTTTTCGAATTATTTTCATAGTGGGCTGATTCTAACACTAATCTTATATACATACTTTAGTAAAAATGTTAATCTTTATTATTTACTCTGAGCCTTTATTTATTGTCACTCTCTTCTATCATAGCTCATTATGTCAGGCTTCAAAATTCCTAATAATTATCTTTAAACAAAAATATCTCTTCAGCTTCCATTTCCTCTAAGAAGACAGAGGTTTATCCTTTCGGTATGATCTCAGATCTCTTCCCAAGGAAGACCCAAAAGCATTTCTCCATCAGGATAGCACAAAAAGTGTATTTGCATTTTATGGAGGATTTTGTCCTTTGTATTTTCTGCACTATAGGAATAATCCATTAAAATTTTTCCCCTCTCAAAGCTCCTAGAAGCGTAGGAACAATTTACTGTATTTATCTATTTAACTGCAACATACACGATCTCCTTAGCAACAAGCTCTGCCCTAAATATCTCCAAAGAGTTCTTAAAGAAACAAAAGTCCTCAAACCGTATTAGAAATCTGAGTGAAATGCAGAATAAAAAGTTAACTGACTTCATTATAATTAATAATACTATATATTTAAAAGAAGCAATTTCAATGTAAAGAAAATGCCAACTATTTCAAAAAGCAGTCAGAAGTTCCCACTCTTACAGATCATCAAGCTGAAATTTTGCAACAGGGTTTAAGGGTTTAAGATTAGGGACGATAAATTGAGAATGAGTACATCCCTAACCTCTGAGCCACTCCCCTGCTCTGACCTAAGGTGTTCTGTTTCAAGAATAAGGAGGAGTGTGTGGCTGAAAGTCAAGGGTCAAAGCTGTGTAGTTGGGGGAAAAAACAAAAGAAATTAGTAATTCTGTACCTAAGCGTTGTCAGGGGGAAAAAGTTGGGGCAAGATCTTCAGCAGCTTTATCCTGAATGTTGCTACGGGAGCTGAGAGAGTCATTGTACCTGACATGCACCCACTCCAGGAGTGCAGATTTGAGCAGCACTAAGCAATGAGGGTTTAGGCAGGGCTGGCAGGGAAAGATGATACCTGTTGGGAGAAAGGATGTTGAGAGGGGTTGGAGTTGGGAAGGGGGCAAGAGAGAGGATGAGCAGTGATTCCTAGAGACCAGACTTTGCACGTTCGACAGGGCTTTCTAGGTTCCAGCAGGTGAGCACCGAGAGCAAGAAACAAATGGCACATAAGCTGTGAGAGCAGGCTCCAAGGGAGCTGGTCAGCTCCCAGCCTAACGCTGGGAGACAGAGCTGCGGAAGAGAGAATGAAAGAGAGGCAAAAGAACAATAAAAGAGGGAGGGAAGAGAAAGGGCTGGGTAATCAAAAGCTCTCATGTGATTTTTGAGTCTCACAGAAAACCTATGAAGCCAGTGGGGGTGGATACTGTTATTTTCTATTTATCAATGAGAAACTGAGGCCCAGAGGTGGTAAGTGATGGAAGGTCCCATACTGAGTGGTAGATATAGGACTCCAAGTTAAGTGACCTGATTTCAAGGTACAGATGAAAGAAGAGAGGGCGCATTTGAAACACGGGCACACATCATATGTCCTACCTTTACTTTATAAACAGTAAGTACATTTTTTTACATAACCAGGGCTTAGCCTTGTAAGGGTCAAACTGAAAAGTTTTAGCCACTATAAAAAGCATTTCTGAAACGTATTTTATTTGTTCTAACTTCCTTTAAGTACTGACTATAATTTACCCTCTTCTTGATGTGTAGGGATATAACAATGAAAATCGACTCTATATTTATGTACTTCCAACTGAGGGATACTCTCAGGTTCTAAGGAGACACGCAGGCTTTATTCCTGTCATGCCTAACACATTTGTGGCTTGAAAAACTGTATAGCAGAATTGGCTGACTCAGCTCCTTGCCTCCTAGTCAGCTCTTCCTTCTTGAGAGTGTTGGCTTCTGGCCCCTACCTACTCTTCTGATCATGTCATTCTCCTGATTAAAATCCTTAATGGCTCCCCCTGATTATAGCAGTGGTTTTCCCCCCAGGCAGCACATTAAAATCACCTGGGAGCTTTTAAAAAACTCCCATTGCCCAGATGCCATCACCAAAGATTTCGATTCAATTGTTTAGCTGTGGGCTCTAGTTTATAGAGATTACCAAAAGTAGCATGGGTTTGGGCTTCTGCCCAAGATGGATTAAAAGGGATTGTATTTATCCCCACCCTGCTTTCACCTGAAACAACTAAAAATCCCGACACAGTATATGAAACATTGATTTTTAAGACATTGGAATGAAACAATGAAGGACATTGATCCCTGACAGATGAGAAACAAACAAAGAGAGACCTACAGTTGCCCCAGTTTACCACCTTGAGAGAATTTCCAGGCCATGGTGCAGAAGGTGGAACCCCGGGAGCCTGAAAGACTCTTTGAATTGAGAGGATGGAGGTGAGGGTCTAGGGAGACTGAAGGGGCTGCAGTGTTCTGAATAGAGTACTAAAGAAGAGAAAGTACTGATCAGCACATGCATATGAGGAAACTGAGGCCAGATCAAACAAAACAAAACAAAACAAAACAAAACAAAACAAAACAAAACAAAACTACCTGAAAATATTAGTGGGAATAGGACATAGACTTCAAAGGTAGTAGTTTGCACTATTCAGACTGGGAAATCTGGAAACTCACAGGCCATTGTTAGAAGACTCAGAGGCATCTTGTCTCAGTAGTGGAAGTATTAGCCATAGACTAAACGATGCTCCGGCTTGCTTGACAAATTTTCAAAGCAAGATCTGAAAGGATCAGAGTATATCCAAGGAGCTTTTCTACGTCCCAGAACAAAGCTCAAGAATATTTACAGGAATACAAAAATATCCAGCACCCAACAAAGTAAAATTAATAATGTCTGGCATGCAATAAAAACCACCAGGCATGCCAAAAACAACGAGGAGAAAAAGCAATCAACTGAAACCAATTCAAAACTGACACAGATATTAGAATTAGAAGACGAGGGCATTAAAACAGTTATTATAACTGCGCTCCATATGTTCAATAAGTTAGAGGAAAGATTGAGCATGTTAAATAGAGATATGAAAAAATGTAAAAAAGACTCATGTCTAACTTCTAAAGATTAAAACTATAATCACGGAGATAAAAAATACCCTGGGTGTTAATAATGGCAGATTAGATATTACAAGAAGAAAAGATTAGTGAACATGAAGTCATACAATAGGAACCATCCAAATGAATCAGAGAGAAAAGATATTGAAAGAAATGAACAGAGCATTGATGAGCTGTGGCCCAACTTCAAATAGTCTAATATACATATGATTGGAGTTTCCAAAGCAGAGGAGAGAGAATGTGGGACAGAAAATAATATTTTAAATAATGGCCATGGAGAAGCCACTATTGAAAACAGTATGGCTGTTCTACAAAAATTTAGCAATAGAATTACTATATGACTGTAATCCAACTTGTAGTTATATATCCAAAAGAACTGAAAACAGCACCTTGAGGAGATATTTGCACACTGTTCATTGTGGCATTGTCCATAATATTCAAAAGGTGGAAGCAATCTAAATGTCTATCAACAGATGAATGGATAAAGAAAATGTGTTATATACATACAATGGATATTATTCAGCCTTAAAAAGAAGGAAATCCTGTCATAGGCCATGACATGGATGAACTTTGAGGACATTATGCTAAGAGAAATAAGCTAGTCTTAAAAGACAGACGCCGCATGATACCACTCATGTGAGGCATCTAGAGTAGCAGTCAAACTCTTAGGAACAGAAGACAAAATGGTGGTTGCAAGGAGTGAGGAGAGGGGAAACAGGGGAATTGTTCAATGGACATAGATTCAGTTTTGCAAGATGAAAAGTTCTAGAGATCTGTTGCACAACTATGTGCGTAAACACCACTGTACTTACATAAAGAGGCTTAACATGGCAAATTTTATGTGTTTTTGGCTACAATAGAAATGCCATGGTGATGATTGCATAACTATGAATATACTAAAAATGATCGAATTGTACACTAAAAATGAGCAAATTGTATGATTTGTGAGTTATAGCTCAAAAAAGCCATTAAAACAAGTTCAGGATGTTGCACAGTGATGAAAGAGAATTCGCTGTCCTAAAACCTCGTGCAATGTGCTGCAGACCAAAGAAGCCCCGTGCAAGAACATATGCACAAAAGTGAGTGCACTGAACTCTGCTCTTAAAAACACTAGTGACTGGAAGGGGCCTTTTAGGTGCTGGCAATTTTCCATTTCTTGTTCTGGGAGCTAGTTACAGGTGTGTAACTTTTTGATGAAAATTCACTAAGCAATACATTTATGATTTATATGGATTTTTGTGTGTATACTTCTAGAAAAAAAAGTTTTGAAAAGTTGAAGGAAAAAATATAAGAATTTAATGGGAAACCTAAAAAAATAAATAAGAGAATGACCAAAAATTTTCCAAAGTCAATGAAAATTATAGACCTCATATCTAAGAAAGTCAAAAATAATTTATACACAGGAAACATGAGGAAAATGACATCAAGTTTCATCATAATCAAATTGTTCAAAACCAGTAATAAAAAGAACACTCTTAGGTGCAGAGGAAAAAAAAAAAAAAAGACAAGTTATATACAGAGGAAGAGCAACAACAACAGAACCCAAAAGAGAAAGGATAACAGCAGATGTCTCCTTAGAAATAATGCAGGAGAGGGGATGGTGGATCCCCATCTCTGAAGGACTGTTACACTAGAATTCTATACTCAGCAAAAACAGCTTTGGAAAATCAAGTCTTTTTACCAGCAGCCCACACTATAAAAAATGTTAAAGGAAGAGCTTGTGCAGGGGAATGATGGCAGGTGGAAATACAGTTATACATGAAGGAATGAAGAGCAGAGATGGCTTCGTGGGTTGTATGATGTATGAGGTTACACAAGGACCTGCCCTTTGAAGGAATCTGTGCTTGGTTTAACGCTCTGCTGTCCTTGTTTTAAAATCTTTTAATAATTTTTGAACAAAGCGTCCCATATTTTCATTTTCCATTGGACCCTCAAACTATGAAGAATTAATAATGGTCCTAATGAAGATTACTGTGCAGCCCACGAGTGTAGGGGAGAAGGCTGAATGCTGTGCTTGGCTTAGGTCAAATGTTCAGGCACAGAAGACTATAGGAGGCTTCTTCAGAGGAAATTAGGAATGCTTTCATTTTAGTCAGGAAAAGAGTGAATGACATCTGGTGGGGGAGGGGAAGAAAACAAACAACAGTTGTCCACTCAAATAACTTTTTTTTTAAGGTAGACATTTCTAGATAGAACACGATTTTCCTTTTTGTACAGAGGTGGTTCATAAATGGCTCTAATCAGAGGGTTTTAGTTCTTCATGTAATTCGTTTGTTGCTGAGTGCTCTCTTCAGGCCCAAATACCGTGTTTAGTTTCTGTGTGTGTGTGTGTGGGGGGGGGGGGGGATACTAATTCTGGCATCAACACTTCAATAATGCCTATTCCATCATATTGACCCTGAGGCACTGCAAATATGTAAATGTACTTTGGATGCAAAAGAACAGCTATATTGCCTGCAGTGAGTTCTCATGGTTCGGTGTATCCTAGGTAGTATAATTCGATTTCAGTGTAGGTCAAGGCTCCAAAGTTGAGAGCAGCATGATAGGTGCGGATATGCAGAATATGCTGAAAGATAGTGGAACCAATAGCGCCAGTGTTAGCCCATCTCCACTCCCCAGGCCAGGGAGGAAAGGGCTAAAAATCACTGGAAAGTGAGTATTTATTTGCGGATGATTGTTCCTCTCATGTAGGAAGGGAGAAGGGTGCTTTTCCCAAAACTTGAGCCAAAGGAGGGAAGCCTCCAGAGAATCCCTGCAAAAGCTTGCAGTTCAGATGCAGTGAGTGAGGGGGATGGAGTTCGGGGGCTTTGCCTGATAACAGACTGAACGAGTCTGAAGCTCAGAGTTTGTACCTAGCGGCCCTGAAGTCTTGTGAAGAGCCAGCTGTACCCTACAAGGGTGGGAGGGAAACGCTTACCCCCACAGAGAATTTATAGTTTGTTCTACACTTGAATACTCCTATCCAGTTATTTAGTTAAAGCCTTTGGCTTTGATTAAAGTTGTTAACATTTGAAGTGTTGAACGAGGTAGCCTCCCTGATGTGGAAAAATGAATGTTTTTCTCATTTATTAATGTCCTATAGTGAAGGCATAACCTTTTACTTAAAATAATTGGTTTGGAAATGGAATTATAAAATTTATCTTCCCCTTACATTCCCTGCAATTTGTGAATTTGCTCATTATTCTTGAGTATGAGTTACCATTTCCCTTTATCTGATACATGTACACAGACACAGACACCCATACTCAGGTGCACAGTGCAAACAAGACTTTTAGGGAGTAAATTTAATAGCAGTTACAGCAATGAGAGTAGGGTAGATAGGAGTGATAGTTTATAATGCTGATCATGAAATAAAAAGCAAAGCAAGTAATGAGTCTGAATTTGATACCGATACTGTATTTCTACAGCATTTTAAAGCCAATAAAGTCACACAATTAGAGATTCAACACAAAATTAGGATGTTAAATTTTAAAGATATTTAGTACCTCTCTAAGTGATTAGATTATCACAAAATTTCTCTGGAAAGGTAGAAATTAAATCAACAACATTGAGAAAAAAAAACAAAACACAACAACAACCAAAAAACCGAAACCAGAAAAATCTGACAGTCCTAAATGAAAAAGTAATGTAAGTATAGCTTCAGGAGCTATTAGGCAAGAAACAAATGATCTTCTAATCAACTTACTGTTGCAAAAATAAGTCAAATGATTTTCATGGGACACATATGGGTATTGCTACCTTAATTATTTTGTTTCTACCCAAAGTTATTTAAAACACAACCAACAACTGTAGTTAGATTTTTAAAACTATTCTTGTACTTAGGAACAGAGAATTAAGAATGTACTAGAGCTGATTTTTATTTTGTTCTTTTGGTGGGGACTTTTTAAAGATTTATTTATTTTAGAGAAAGAGAGAGAGAATGGGATGGGGGTGGGTGGCGGTGGGAAGGGGCAGAGGGAGAAGGACAGTGAGAGAGGGTCTTAAGCAAATTCCACACTGAGCATGGAGCCCTGCATGGGGCTTGAACTCCCGACCCTGGGATCACAACCTGAGCCAAAACCAAGAGTCAAGACACTTAATGGATTGCACCACCCAGGAGCCCTTTGGTGCGTACTTTTATCATTATCAGTACTGTAGGGTGTCATAAGCATTGGCTAGAATTATTTCCTTGGTAAATAATGGTAAAGCCACTGGGAAGAAATTTATGACATGCTCTACACTAAGATTCACACATTAATAAACTGGATAGTGTTCAAATTTATCTCATCTAACCAAAATCCTCTTGGTAGGTACTCAGTGGTAAAATAAATTGTTAAATATTAATATTAATTATTAATTATCATACTTTTTTGGTTGAGGTTATCAATAGCAGTGGGAACTGCTGTGTAAACGTGGTAATACCTTGTATAAGGCCTGAGTAACCTTCTGAGTAAAGAAAATTCATGTACTAAAGCACTGTTAACTAGTCTTTAGCTCTCTCAACAAGCCTTTGGAGATGACTATAATTCAAGCAAGCATCTGCACAGGGAACAATCTGCCTGACAACCTTTCTCAATATATTCATATAACACTAAAATATCAATACAAAAGTAAGAGTAGTATTAATGATGTTATTAATGATAGTAGCAGACACACGCAAAACAAAGCTATTCATAAAAGAGCTTCTGCATATGAAGCATAGATTAGAGAATAAAAAGAACAATTATGGGCATCTAAATTCTCTAAGTCTAGACACACATGGTCTTGTAAAACTTACATCTTAAAAGTTTCTTTCTGCTTGATTTCCACTGCAGAGAATATTGATATTAAGAAATGAGATTTCTACTAATCTGCCTCATCCCTATACTTTGGGTAGTTTTGTGACCAAAATCTTCATTAGGTAATCAAATAAAAATGTTTTTCAAAGGCAATAATGCACTCCACCAAAAAAAGAAAAAAGAAAAAAAAGATCTTTGGGATCTTTTTGAAAAGATTACAATTTCAAATGTATTTGTACTTTTCAAATATCAGTTTGGTATAGTTTTCATTTCTTCATGAAAATACTTTGAATAGACTTACACTCCCTGAGAATGTGTGACTATTTTCAAACATCAAGCAAAATACCCTATGAAATTGGAGGCTTAATCAATACTATTTAATGATGCTAAACATATTTGTAATTACAGCAGCAGCCAGCCTCCTCACCCTCTGCTCTCCTCCCCTCCACCAGGAGACCCCTGTGTCAAAGACAACTCCCCACCTTGCACTTTTCACTTTACATAGAACAACAGTGACTGAAGCCAAATGACTTCCTTAAAATGAGCCACTGTTACAAAGATTCAGGAGGTGAATTTCTCTAAAAAGCTTTGCTCTAAATCAAAGTGACTGCACATTCCCTTCAAGCCAGAAAACAAGTGATGGGTACTTAATATAGAATTACTGGGCCCATATATTATATATGAGATTATTTTATATTTGGATGTCTTCCCTTAGTAGTTGGGAAAAATGAAAGTCTTGAATTTGAGACTAGTCTAAAGCTTTGTAAGCCAGAAGGCACACATTTGTGCCTTTCTTTCATTTTAAAACCCAACAACCCAGAACCAACAAATGTATCACCCTTGTAGCAGTTCTGGCGGGCATAAAAATTTTGTTCTCTGATTTCCAAGTCTAAAGGTACAGATTAATTTTTGTTTATAATAAATATATCTATGGAAGAAATGACTCGCAAAGCCTCCTCAAGAGTGTAAACTTGCCCATAAAGATGTCACAGACTTTAAATTCTATCAGCTTAAGGAAAATATATACTGGGTTGATATTAGATGCAGATGTACTCCAGGGCAGAAGAATTAGCCTCAAGATCTAAGACACAGTGACTATGTTTTCCAGTTCTGATAACAATGCTGTGACAGGTATGACTCATAGGATTGAAGACGGATTGTATTAGCAAATGTAGCTAAAGGGAAAATGCTTGAAGAGTCTGTATGGGTGGAAAAGGCTATTCTTCGGTCCCAACTCACAGCTGGTTGGCATGTGGGTAGTGGTAGATCAGTTCCTGAGCCCTGGCATTAAACCTGGGGCCTCACAGCCTCACTGACCAATGGTCATTGGAGTCATCCACAGGGGACACAGTCCCCCCAGCACTGGGAAAAGTGTTGGTCCAAACTCACATCTTAAACGTTAGCCCCAGCATTTGGATTTTAAGAGACTTCTGGTCCTGCTTCAATGATCCTTGCTTCAAAGAAAACATTTTATAATAGAGTTCTATTGGAATCCCTTCTTTTCAATGAGGGGTTATTGCTAATGCCCATTAAGTGAGTGACTCATGTGCTAAGTATTTGTTCTTCAGTGGGGAACAATATTATTCAGAAGACGTTATACAGAGATATTTGTCAAGTTGTATAATTGACTAGAATGTCACTTAACTGAAAACATGTTTGTTTGATATATGGAAGGTCTCCCTTTAACAAATGGCTAACTGTAGCCATCAGATGAGTACTGGATTCTCGGTGGAGAACTAAAATTTCCTGGAGGCAACCAGAATGCAACACATTCTCCTTGAGTTCCACTGTGTTGCCACGCAGGCTAAGAACAAAATTAATCAGAGGCTTTCAGTCAGACAGTGAGTTTCTGCTGAAATAATGATAGCTTTTGTGAGGGAGTAAGGACAGAAAGCAAAGAGTAACTGATGGCAAATTAGAAGAAGGAGCCAAGAATTTGTCCATTTACTGTGATTTTTAGATCAAAGGACAGTTTTTATGAGATGTTCTAGAAAAGATATTATTTTTAAGACAGACTTTTAAAAGCAAAGAAGAGTTAATTACTACAAATAACAATAATTTAAAATAATTAATGGCATGCAATCCACAACGACTGGACTTGTAGCGAGAAAGTGGCATAAAGAGTAGAACGAATCTCTTTTGAACCGGCAGAAATTTATTTGCTTTATCTTTCAGGTTATGAGTGCTTTTTAAAGTTTTAGGATATAAAATTTAAATCTAAGAAATTCTCTAAAAGATTAAATGATTTTTCACTCATTTTGGGAAAGAAATGTTCAGGATGCCAATTACAATGTGAAGGCATGATAATTACATGTTACCTCTTCATTCTTTCATTCCTTGATGCCATTGGACATAAACAAGCAGTAAAAATGAAATAAGTAAAATATCAGTATTAAAACTATTTATGCAGATCTAGTTGATTTCTTTGGGCTTGAATACATGGCAACACATGTTGGCCAGTTTTTATAGAAAACCTATGCCAAGTATATAAATAAAACAGAGACGACTTAAGATTAGATATAAGCTCTGGATAATAAAATTTTGATATTATAGCAGTCTATTTAATTAGAAGAAAAGCAATGTCTTCAAGAATGGTGTTTATATATGCAGCCAGGGATTAGAGACAAGGAAACATAATAGAGATAGGGAACTAAAAATGAGAACTCTAATCTTTAACAAGATCAGGATGGGAGCCTATTTGTTATCATGTCCATATCCCAAACTGACTAGATTTACTAAAATGGGAAGCCTCAAAATGCTTGGGAAATTTTCTTGGATAATGCAAAACACCTTGAGAGTCCTCCTAGTTTCCCACATCAAAACTTTAAAAGACAATGACTGTGGAGCTTGACTGGAACCAAGACAGATATATATTTAAAGCAGAAGGCATACCTGTAAATTCCTGATGGATGTTCAAACGGTAACAAAGAAAGAAAACATTACCCACCTACAACAGGAATTTCATTTACCAAGGGTTGAATGGATAAGGTATCTTTAAGAGACCAACTTACGTTAATAAGTTCAACCTCCCAGATTTTTTTCAACAGGTCCATCGATGTGTAGCCATTAATTAGAAAGGCTTTGGTGTAGTCACCTAGCTCAATGGAATCCAGCCACTCAGCGACAGAAGTGGGATGATAGCCATCGTGGCCAATGGGTCTCATCTGTAATTAAGAAAATCACATTAGGATGAGGATTACTTCGAGTTCCAACAAACAGAATGTATCTTGCCACTTGGAAATTTATCTGATTTGAAGCAACAGATCTTTTTGGATAAGAAAATAAGGAAAAACAAAATGCTTTACACACAATTCTAAGTCACTAATAATTTTCACACCGAATTGGTTTTCAAAAATGCACCCAAGAATTTCTGATTTAGCTGCTACACCAACTTCATATTTGAGAAAACGAAATATGTCAAACTTCTGTTATAGACATTATTGACATTCTGTTGGGTGAAATTTAAAATCATGGCAGTTGAACAGTATTAAATTTAATGCTGAAGGCACAAGGAACTGCACTCCCAAAATGTAGATGATAATTCTCATATGCACAACATCAAAGCATGTGAAAATACTGCACGACTCAAACACCCAAAGGAATTCATGCTTATGCAAGACATGTACTGTAGGTAGTGCAAACATGCTGGAGAAACATACCGCAGTGTTAAAGCCAGTAAAGAAGAGGCTTTTTGGTGTTTAAAGACCATGTGTTCTGCGTAGACTCTACAGTATGTTAGACATGAATAGAGAACTTGCTGGCAGACAGGTTCCTATTTTTTGTCAGCTATATACAGATTTTTTTTTCTTTAGGAGAACAAAGAAGTGTGACAGCAGCATAATGTTTCTGAGTTTAAATTGGAGTGTGAAAGTAATTTAAGCAAGAGAAACTTCTGGGTTTAAAATTTTGTATGATTATTCTAGTCTTTTTAGCTTTTATTTGAAATTTGAGTTGAATTTCTGGTTCTTGGCTTCGCAGTAAGTCACTCCGAAGGCTTGCGCTGCTCTGCATGCCACACTGTGCATCTAGGCTTCCAGTGCTACGGACAGCTGGCGCCTCATCCACTGAGGTGAGCCTTCAGTGCAATTCGCGATGGGAAAAGCACAACTGGGCAAAATACATAGATTTCCCTCCTCCTTCAGATTCAAGGAGATAAATATTAATGTAAATCTAGATGACTCTGATTTGCTCGGAGGAAAGATTAGTCTGGCTGTCAGGGATTCAGATTTTAATGCTAAACATGGTAGGCTTTCTGTCACTATGCAGCGTTCTCATTTTGGAGGTTCTTCTTACTCTTTCATTTTTTTTTTTTTGGATTCGAGGGGTTGGTTGTGGATCAACATCTATGCAAGGAGGGACGAGAAGGAGGGTCAGGCAGACGAGGAGTCAGACTGTGATGGGTCCTGACGAAGCCTCTGTGAATGCAGGGGGAGCTCTGGCACAGGTCATGCTGCTGAGGTCCTGTGCTGGCAGCATGACTGGCCCTTTGTGCCCCACCAATCTCTCTCACCAGACGTGGCTGCCATGGGGAAAGCAGGACTCTAATGAGGCCACCCAGCAGCAGAGGCAGACCCTATAGACGCTGACAGCTAGAGGCTGTCTACTGACCACTCTCCCTCTTTGAAGAGAGAGCCCAGAGGAGCACGTCCATGTCTTTCAGATGACCCTGGACCCAGATTCACCCAAGGTTAACATTTGGCCACATTGCGTTTCTACCTTTTCTCTATACCCACTTCCTCATTCACATGCACACCGCACATATTTTATTTTAGGTGAACCATTGGGAAGACGTTTTTCCCCTGAACCTTTAGCAGACATGATGAAACTTCACCCCTTGAGGCTTCAGCATGCATCTTCTAAGAGCAAGGACATTCTCCTACACAGCCACAGTAGCAGCACACTCAAGAAATCTAACGTTGACCAAATTATATTACCTAATATACAGTCGATACGCAAATTCCCCACAGGTCCCCAAGATAGAATTTGTAGCTGTTTTTTTACCCCCCCTCCTGGACAGGCTTAATCAAAGGTCAAGGCAATTATATTTTTAAGTATTTCTTTTGCCATTTTATCTCCCTTTTCTTCTTCTGGGATTATATTTACTCCTTCATTTTTAAATTACTTTTTCTCCTTTCTTTTTTCCTGTTGTTCCACGCCCCAATCTATTTTCCACTTTGAGGTTTAAATGTCCTCTATTGGGAGCTACAGTATAATTTATCATTTGCATTTGAGTTTAAATGGCATCAGACTTTTGTGTGTCACTTGTACTTTGGACTGACCCATTTTAGCTACTTACTGAACCTTTGTTCAGTAACATTTAACACAATATTTATTCTGCAATAGCTACAAATGTGAGTGACAACTCACAGTTTGTAAAAGGAAGTTTAGTGGCAGTTGCAAATAACTGAATGTTGTGTGTACAATTGGAGATTAGGATCCAAAGCAGAGGCACAAAGTTACTAAGTACCCTCACATACCACGGAGTTATAAAAGTACTGGGGCTAGGGACATTCTCCAGGACTTACGAAGACGTGGTTGAGCAAATGCTACTATCCTGACTAATCATGGCAGCCCAGGAAACTCCCTGAATGCTCCAGTTGACAGAAAGAAATAACTGGAGAAAGGGCAAGAAGGAAAGACGAGAGGCTCACTACAGTTGAAATCAACAGCTTGGCAAGGTCTCACTGTTAGCCATCCAGAACCTGACCACCGCAGCGGCAGATCCTGGGGATGAGCTCAGGGAGCCTTGAGTCAATCCAGGGTAGAGTCAGAGGTCCCATACCAGAGAACTCTGCACTGGGGTCCCCGTAGGTCATGCGAAGCATGTGTGCGCGTGGGCGCGGGCGCGCGCGCGCGCGCGCGCACACACACACACACACACACACACACACACACACACACACACAGAGTCATCACTGGTCACCTGCCACACAGAGGTTGGCTGATGGTCACAGTTAGCCAGTGGTGAGCAGTGGTGGGGATACCAACCAGAGCTCTGCAAAGCAAACCCAATTAGTAGAAATAAGTTTGTTGTTCCTTCCAAACCCTCCTTCTTGCTTCAATGGCAGGGAATTTGGAATCAGAAAAGAGAGAGGTGCCAGTCCCTTGGGGGAAGCCTAAACTTGGGGAGCAGTGGCGGGGAGGAGCAAAGTGAATAAAAGTAGAGGCTTACATGGATTGGAACTGAGTTTTCAATGTTTTACATGACTGGAAAGTTACTGGATGTGTCTGAATGACATTAAAAATTCTAAAGAGAGAAGCAGTTGAACTTGGTTGAAGGCAGGATCAGGAAAAAAGCCCATCAGTATCTGTCTGAATGCAGACTCTCAGTAATCTGTTTCCTCCTGTGAGGCAAGTTCTCCCTGAGCAGCCTTGAGGAGGTGAGAGGGAGGATAAGAGATGGGGGCAAAGTAGAGAGCAAGAGCAAAGAGAACCTGGAAATGAACACACTGCCGTGTGCAGGGGAGTGTTCAGCCAGCCGCTCACTCGATAAATATTTAGTCGGTGCCTGTTCTGAAAGCCGTGGAGCAGGACCGAACAAAACAGTCCGAGTCTCTTCCTCAAGGAAGTTATAACTTGCAATTAAAAACTATGCAAGCGGATGACCAATAAATTATGAAGGCTCTGCATACCTGAGGAGAGGAAAGCATTGGAGCCAAATAAAGTTACAAAATTAACTTGACACGTACTGAATGATATGCAGAATGGTTCCCGTGCTGCACAATAATTTCTTTTGAAGCAATTCTTCCATCTGTTCCTTCATTTCTGTTCCTCCCGCCACCGCCCTGTTTCAGCTCTTGTTAGTGCTTACGAAAACTAACGCATAGCCTTCCACTTGGCCTCCCGCCTTTGGTCCAGCTTCTATGCTGCTGCTGCATTAGTTTTCCAAAAAGCCAGGCTTTTAAGTCAACACTGGCACAAAAACCTCTAGTGGCTCCTTCTTGATAAAAGTGAAAATGTCCTATTCCAGAATTCCAGGGCAACTGAGATCAGGTATGAGCTTATCTTTCCAACTATCCCACACTACTCTGCCATGCGTAGACGGGCACGTGTCTCAACAATGTGTTAAACTGCTAGCCATGCCATGAACATGAACCGTGTGTGCAAGACACTTTTGTATCTTTGCTCATATTATTTTCCACGCTGCTAATGCTTTTGCCTTTATTTCTGTAGTGTGTTTCCAGGATTAGCTTCTCTTCTTGAGCTTTAAGATACAAATTTCCAAACATTTGTAGGATACCTCACATAGATGGCCTATAGCTATCACACAACGTGAGTCAAAACTTTACCTCCTTCCGCTCACAAACTGGCCCTCCCTCTGTGTTTCCAATCTCAGTTAGTGGGGAAGCATCCCATCATTGCCCAAGTAGATTGCTTACTTGGTGAATCATCTTACTTTCCTCTTTCTGTTTTACTATCATATTTAATAAGACCAACAAGTCTCATAAATTTGATTTCAGTCCCCTGCTTCCAAAATGGACTTTGGAATCTGACAGTAGTATCTGCCCCAAGTGTTGTTGTGAATGGTATACGGTATAGAGTAGTAAACTGCCTAGCACAGAACTTTGAATAAAACAGGTCTTCAATAACCCTTAGTTTTCTTCCCTCATCACTGCTTTAAATTAGGCTCATGCTTATTTTATTTATTTGCTTGTTTGTTTGCCCACATTTATCTTGAAATTGCATAATATTGAATCTTTTGTCTGCTAATCTTCTCAACTTCCAATCAAGATTCTTCTTTCCTCTCTCATCCCTTTCTCTTTCCCTCACTACCTTCCTTTTCCATTTTGTTTTATAAAAAGGTTTACGTCTGTTAACTTATTTATACCATCCCAAACCCAGCTGACAGCTACTTTTCAGAAATATATCTAACAAGGTCACTCGAGTAGATGGAATTGTTTCCAATTATTCACGTTCTTCTTGTATTAGAATTATGCCTCTGTACCCTTTGCCAAGAGATCTGCATTGTATCCCACTGTGATTGGAGTTACT
The DNA here is from genome assembly GCF_023065955.2 of Ursus arctos. Taxonomy (NCBI): domain Eukaryota; kingdom Metazoa; phylum Chordata; class Mammalia; order Carnivora; family Ursidae; genus Ursus; species Ursus arctos. Next base: position 15,515,030 of record NW_026622886.1, on the reverse strand, counting down.
TCTCCATCCCACTGATGCTGGCCATGTACTTGCTTGGCCAATGGTACAGGTAGAAGTGTCAGTGTGGCAGTTTTTAGGTGAGGCCTCTCCACTCCTGCGATCTACTCATCCTTTTGCGTTCTTATGCTCTATTACAAGAATAACAAGTGGCTGAACTGTCACACAATCGCTGGTCCCAGGAGCAAGATGAAGACTTGTGGAGCAAACCTAAATGTGAAAGCTTGGAGTCTACCCTGGCTCAGTGGAATTTGGGCAAGTCCAGCTGAAGTTAGATGAACTACAGCTGTCCCACAAACCCACAAGTAAGAAAAATAAATATGTATATTTTTTGTTGCTATAAACCACTGAAATTTTGACATTATGGGGAAAACTGACTAATACAGTCACTCTTTATTTCAAAACCCTTGGTATTTATATAAGTTAGGGTTCTCCAGAGAAATAGAACCAATGGGATGTGTATACACACATACACAAGTCTGAAATCTTGCAAGTCCAAAATCTGCAGGGCAGGCTAGCAGGCTGGAGACCCAGGAAAGAGCTGATGTTGCAGCTCAAGCCTGAGAATGGTCTGGAAGCAGAATTCCCTCTTACTCGTGCAGGACCTCAGTCTTGTTTTTATCCATATAATGGAGGGCTTTACTGCCTGCTTCACTCAGAGCTTGCAGATTTAAATGTTAATTTCATCTAAAAAAATACCTTCATGGAGACATCCTAGACTGGAGTTTGACTGAATATCTGGGTATTGTGGCCTAGCCAAGTTAACACATAAAATAACTCAAACTCTTTAATTTATGAGTCCAAAGTCATCTCCATGAGACTGAGAAAGACTAGGGATGCTGAGCTAAGCTAACATCAACATCCTTCCCAAACTTTCAGGCTGTCATCTAGTAAACATCTATGTCCTACATCCTTGCTAACCCTAAACTATGAAATTCTTTATTTTAGGAGTATAATTTTTTGGGGCATATCCATTTTATAACTACTATACCTCTGTACCTTTGCTCCTGCTATTCCCTCTGCCAGGAATACTGTTTTTCCTCTGTTCTCCTTTTGAAATTCTATCCTTTCTTAAAAGGCCCTGTTTAAATACTGCCTCTTCTGTGAAGCCTTCTCCAATGCTACTCTTACTCCCAAGTCAAAATTAATCATACCGGGGCGCCTGGGTGGCGCAGTCGTTAAGCGTCTGCCTCCGGCTCAGGGCGTGATCCCGGCGTTATGGGATCGAGCCCCACATCAGGCTCCTCTGCTATGAGCCTGCTTCTTCCTCTCCCACTCCCCCTGCTTGTGTTCCCTCTCTCGCTGGCTGTCTCTATCTCTGTCTAATAAATAAATAAAAAAAAATCTTAAAAAAATTAATCATATCTTTCCCTAGATTTTTGTAGTAATTTGCATATAATTCTGTTATAGCTAGAGACGTATCTGTCTTCTTGATTAGACTGTCACCCTTTTGGTGAAGAAACAAGGTGTTAGCCAACTTTGTCTCTTATGTGCCCAGTGAAGCATCCCAAACATGGCAGGCATTTGCCAAATGTTTATTAAATTAAGTGATTTAATGAACACATGAAGATAAAGTGACAAATTCAGTGGCATGGCATCCACTTGAAAAGGACATTTGTATTTTGTGCTACATCTTATGAAAATCAGGGCTATTTTTATGCCTAACATTAATGTTGTACAACTATTTAAAATGATTACAACTAAGTTCAGGTAGGATGCTGTGTTACAAAATACCCTGGGCTTTGTTTCCATAGCCCAGCATCTTGGCTCTACTGTTAGCAAGCTGTGTAACGATGGGCAAGTTACCTCACCTCTCCAAGCTTCAGTGTTCTCATCTGTAAAATGATGTGGTTGGGCCAATGATTTCAAAGGTCCTTCATAATTCCTACATCTTGCAATCCTATCTTTTGTAAGTTAATATCAAATTGGTGTCAGATTTATTTAACCAGTAAATAAAAAAGGAGGCCAAAGGCAAAACAAAACAAAAAGGACAACAAGGACATTTTAGGCTCAAGTTCAGATGGCAGCCACACTCCTTTCATGAGCTGTCTGGAGCATCCACAAGGAGCACTGTGACTTTCTCAAATTACCAACGATGGCATTCTGTTCCAGTAGGAATACCTGGCAGGACAAAGCTAGACAGAGAGTTCCTGGGCTGGTGGGCCTGCAGTGCGGCCGAGCATGAATGGGAGTCAGGCACAGTCTATAACCTGAGAGGCAGAGTGGTGGGTAGGCAGTAGGCATTCCTAACAGAGCTTCTCGACAAGGTGATCTGACTCAACTTGCTGAATCCCAAAGTGGGAGGAAAAGCCAAGCTGGGACAGAAATTGGAGGTAGCAGTGAAAGAAGCTTCAGTCTCAAAAAACGTTGAGATCTATTGATACATTTTACTAAATACCCTCCTTATTGCTCTCAGGGTTTTGTTATTCTGCCCAAATGCGCGTTGACTTTCCTCTAGGAGACTCTTAAAGCAAATTAGGCCTTAGAGAGGGCATACTGTTAACATCACAGGCAAACTAGCAGGCAGAGATTACTGACCCCAGGACAGGGAGTGCTCTGTGGAATCTGTGGGGCGTTAAGGGAGCTAGTGAGGGGCAGCTGAATGGGCAGCTCTGACTGCCTTGTCTACCTCTGTCAGGGTAACCCATATTTTAAGTGTTTTATACTGGTGAGAAGAGGAACAAGAGCTTTAAAAAGAAATGTTTGAAAACCATTGATCTAGAAGATTTTTGTAAGATTACACGATCACTACAGTTTTATTTCCTCTTAATTTCTCAGTTTTACTTGAAATATTCTGGATTTGTCATATGTGTATGGACACATATGTGTTGCCTGTGATTCTTTTTTTTTTTTTTTTAAAGATTTTATTTATTTGACAGAGAGAGACACAGCAAGAGAAGGAACACAAGCAAGGGGAGTGGGAGAGGGAGAAGCAGGCTCCCCGCTGTGCAAGGAGCCTGATGCTGGGCTCAATCCCAGGACCCTGGGACCATGACTTGAGCCAAAGGCAGTCACTTAACCACTGAGCCACCCAGGTGCCCCTGTTGCCTGTGATTCTTTCTCTCTTCCTGAAACTAGCTTTTTTTCTGTTCAGACAAGGATAATATTTTACAAACTGATGGAGCTACAGGATGAAAGCTGTAGCAAGAAGGCAATAAAAATAGGAAAAGGATTTAAAAAGAGCAAAAGATATTATATTGTAATAGATTGGGATTACATAAAAAAAATAGTTCCGGGGCGCCGAGATGGTTCAGTGAGTTAAGCATCCGACTTGACTTTGGCTCAGGTCATGATATCAGGGTGGTGAGATCGAGCCCCGCGTTGGGCTTGGTGCTGGGAATGGAGCCTGCCCCTCCCCCCTATCTAAAAAAAAATAGTTCTGAATACAGTAAATTGTTAAGTCAGCATTACGATATTGACATGGTAATTAGATCAAGAGAATAAAGAAGCCTGAAAGTCAATAACAAATTGGCTATTTTTAGGGTCTGAAAAGTGTTACAGAATTGAAACAGAGATCTCTTGTCCTCTAAAAACTGTCTCCTCCTCTTCCACAGTAAGGGGGCTTACTAGAGAAAAGATACACCAAATAAATGAATAAACAAATACCCCTCCCCGCCCCAGATAACACCACCTTTGTTTCCGGTTGTTTCTACGAGAATATATTTGTGCCTGTGGGGAGTTAGAGGAAGTGAGGCATGTAACCTCCAGGTCACCTTCAACCTAAAAGATAGGTTCCTTGGTCTGGAATTGCTTTTTTTCCTTTCTCATGGGCTGGAACATCAGTGCCTGCAGCCCAGCTTTAACTACACAGGCAAGATAACAACCTAGAGTTTGGGAAATGGTTCTCAAACCTGAATGTACAAAAGAATCACGTGGGAAATCTTGTTAACATGCAGGTTCTAATTCAATAGGCTGGAGGGAGAATTTGAGATTCTGCATTTCTAACAAGCTTCCTGCTAATGCTAATGCTGTCAGTCCGTGGACCATGCTTTGAGTATCAGTGCTTTAGAGGATGGCAGAGCGACAGATGGAGGGTCCTGGGTCCTTCCAGAATCACACAGAGCAGAGCCAATTTGTAAACCTGGACTGCGTACTTCAAGACTGTTACGTGGGAGAAGTAAATGTTCTATTCTTTAAACCACTACATTATGGAGGTTTCTATTCTAGCAGCTTCGCCTTTCCTCTAATACAAACAGAATTGAAAATAAGGTAATTTCATACATAACATTTAAGGAAGCCTACATTTCCCCTTGACAGTATGTCGCATGGTCTCTTGTTTTGTGAAGCCATTAATTTTCACAGCCGTTGCCATTCAAAGAAACCTCATTTCCTTTAACTGTGTTTGTTGCCATCTTTCTGTCAATCACACTATCATGACTTTGTGATAATTACGCAAGATAGAAGAGGGGAAAATTGTGGGAAAACCTCAAGTTTCTAGCTTTGATTCCTTGTACCCGGGCACAGGGTGGTGTTACTAGCGGAGAAAGAAGAGAAAATAGACTGAGATGACACGAATAATTCTGAGACACGAGAAATTAAACATGCCGTGGAACTGCACTTTAAATCTGGGGGAGAAGTCCGAGGAGACACGTAACCTTGGGCATCACATTCGCAGTACAGGTGGGAGTCTTTGCTCCTCCACTTCTCGGCTGTATGACCTTGAGTAAGCTACTCAGCCTTCCTCAGCTTCCATCTCCTGATTAGTCATGTGAGTGATAAGAATGTCTACCTCCGGCAGGAGTCGTAGGCATTCAGTGAAACAATGCACAGTACTTGGCACACAGAAGTGCTCAATAGATCTTCGATATTTTTATCGTAAGTGGGAGCTGAAATCATGCATGGATGAGACTGCGGAGGGTGTGCACCACGGGAAGAGAAGTGGTGTGAGGACAAACCAACACTTTCAAAGTGAAAGATAAGAATCATACTCAGGAGACCAAAAAAGCAACATTCAAGACAAGAAGGGAAATGGGGGAAACTTGGTTTCAAAGAGGGTGTAGTTAGCAGGGATGGAATGCCGCACAGAGGTCGACTAAGATGAGGAAGGAGAAGGTTCAGGGGATCTGGCAAACAGGTCACCAGGATTTTATGGAAAAGAGCCCTGAGGTGAGGCTGCCTTGGGTTGAGGTGTGCATTAGAGATGAGGAAGTAGAAACTGCAATCAGAGCTATTCTTTTAAGGAGTCTGCATGGGAAGAGAAGGAGGGAGATGGAAGGTTTTAGAAAGCACCAGGAAAAGGCATGGAGAGGAGTGAGAAATGAGGACTCAGGCCTGAGGAAGGTTTGAAATATAAGGGAAGGAGTCCAAGGGTGCTATGGAGATTGAGAAGAGGTAGAGGGCTTGCCTTTTGCTTTGGGATTTTGCTGGCCTTTCTTGGAAATTATAGCATGGCAGGCATAGCTGGAGTAACTTGGGAGTTGATAATTTTTATGTTAAAACAGTTGTAAGGGTCTAGAAGCCACCTGGCTTGGAATCAGTGAGAGTTGTATCCTTGTATGAGAGGTACTGGTAAAGGTCCTCATGTGGGCAAGGGCAGCCATCCCTGGGTACAAACACACAAGCTTGACTATCATTTACGTAAACCTACTGGTTTCAACAGCCCTGATGTACCAGGCTCAGCAACTTAAACTTGCCTATGAAGCTGCAATGGCCCATGGCTTCTCTTTTCCCACTGGATGTAGTTTGTACTCTCAGACTCTCCGATACGACTTTTGTAATACAGACAGCTGATACCATTGGGTGCCTCCCTCTATTCCTGCTCCCTGTTCTAGCCTCTTCTGCTCTGTCCTGCTGCTACCCAAGACTCGGACTAACAGCAGCCCTGAAAATAAACCAGGACAAGCAGTGCTAGCAGGCTGTGTGCTGCCAAGTCCAAATGCAGGTCTATTGAGTAGTGTGAGGATCAGATCTCCTGTAGGCTTTGAGACCTGGGCTTAAACGTCACTGTGCTGTTTCATCAGTGGCTCTTAAAAGACTGACTGAACATGAAAGAGAAAGGCAGATCCACTGGCCAGGGGGCCCCAGAAAAAAGTCTATCCATCACCATCTAAGTGCTATTGTAGTGTAACTTGGCTGGGAGAGACACATCTATAGAATGGATAGGGCTACTAATGATAAGAACATCACCTAACAGTCACGTGAGACTTTGAAGATCCCAAAATGATCTCACATGCATTATCTCATTTGTGAGGGGTTTTAGGTGATCTTTGGGAAAATACCCTTTATGGAGCCCGAGGCTCTGGGTACCCCATGTAATGAGATTCCTTCTGTGGGAACTGAAAGGATTAATACACTGTGACTGTTGTTGGGAAATGAGGTGTGATAGGTCTCTGGTTGTACATACACGGCAGGGGAAGGAGACATGGAATGTGCACAAATCTGTTGCTCGAAGTCCTTTTGTTTACAATCATACTCTGTTATGGATACAATTTCTATAAAAGAATAGGAAGAAACTTAAACCCTCAGAGCTTTGTAAGCAAATTGTGTTGGGATGTCATTATGGACTTACAATTGCAGATAATGATAACATCTGTATTTTTCCCCCGCCAGCAACTGAACCTTGGCGACATGGGGTCTCTTGAGTGTTCAGACACTGAAGACTCCCAGCTTTAGGTGTAGAGCAGACACAGTGAAGGAATCATAGCTGGAAATTACTCTGCACTACATTTTGGGGGAAAAAATGTAAAGTGCTTCGAACTGGGCACTGTCTCTGAATGCCCTGTGATTTCTATTTCATGAATAAAAGAAAAAAACTGAAGTCTAGACCAGAGAGACCCTGACATTTCCCTTCTTTCGACAAGCCTTAAACCACAGAGTAAACTGGCAGTCGAGCAATGGACAACAAAGTGTGCATAAATAAGAAATGTTTCAAGACACAGGGGCAGTCGCTTTCCAGGAGCACAGAAGAGTAGGCTGGTGAACAAAGTAGAAGCACCAGCCAGACTAGTCCAGCCGCTAGCCATCAGGGTTAGGGGGCACCCCTTTTGATCAAAGGCACTGGACTGACCACATGTTAAAGGAGTGAAGCTGCCAAAACAGACAAGCTCTATAAATCATGGTAGGAAAAAAAAAATGACAACAACAGCAACAATGACACAACCATCTCTTTATCGCCTTGTAAGCAGTGTGAGGGGACTGCCAGTCAGACACGGGTCTTTTCAGCTTCATCTCTAGGCATGCACAGAGTAAGTGCTATTAGCAGCATTACTGAGAACCAGGCAATTATCTGCCAGATAAGACCTGTGGGGTTGTGGCGAAGAGATCAATAGAACCACTACTCAGTACACACGTAAACACGGTCACTGGAGTTGAATGATATTATTGAATGATTTTGTTGTACTTCACCCTGAAGTTTTTGGTAAAACATTTTTTTTTAATTCAGTAAAAGGACATGTTTTTACCATCTTTTCATTTGTAAAATCCTTGTTGCGATATGTTGACCTAGATCCTTTTGTTAAATATCACTATTTATTTTGATGTAGTTCCTTGCTGCAAAAGTCTTTCACAAAACAAGAACTCAGACTGAAGATGAAGGGAATTTACTGTAACTAGAATAAGGTGCTGAACAATGTTCACCATCATTCATATTTTCAAGCTCCATCAGTGATATGAATTATATTTAGAAAAAGACACAGGGTCACTTTTTCCCCCACTGACAGTACATATCTGCTAACATTCGTGTAGATATTCGGTGGTTATGGAGCACACTGCTTTGCTCTTGAAACAGAAATTTTAAATGCTACTATCAGTCAGGAAAATTGTTTGCATGTTAATAGTCTCAACAAAAAATTCCCCAAACTTGAGTCTTCAGAAAATAATGAATGTTCTGAATGCCAGTTCTATTTATTTGATATTTAAAAACCATGTCCTTTCTCAGAGCCTCCAGGCATGTGCATAATCACATCACCCACTGAAGTACTTCAAACAGATAAATGTACCATAAAAACCAAAGTTAGCAGTATACAAATGAGTAACTTATGTTCTGCCTGGGTAGGGAAGTACAAAGGATATCATTCATACGGTGGCCAAAAATTAGTATAGGAATTACAAAATTGGAGCTCTACCACACATCCACTCGTTTACTCATTCATTTATTCTCTCAAATACTTATAGCATGCCTACTGTAGTCTATGTACTCTTCTGGGTGCATCAATCAAAAAACATGTAAAAGTGCCAGTCCTTAAGGAGCTTACCTTCTAGTGGGGGAGACAGGTAAGAATTAACACACATAGTAAATAGGGAAATTATGTCAGAAAGTGATGTGCTGTGAAAAAAAGAGAAAGTAGAGCAAGAGGATTGGATGTGCTGGAGAGTCTTTGTGGAACAGGGAAGGCGTGGAATGGACAGGGTGGTTAGGGGAAGCTTCATGCAGAAAGCAAGATTTGAACAGGGATTTCAAGATGGTAAAGGGGCTGTGCTGGCAATCAGGGGGAGAAGATTCCAAGTAGAGGGACCAGGAAAGGCTGCGGTCCTCAGGAAGGAGTGAGACTGGTAGTCTATGCAAGGAATAACAAGGAAACCAAAGGGATTAGAGCAGGAAGAGAGCAGTGGGGAGCAGGTCAGAGAGGTAGTCAGGGGCCAGAGAAAGTAAAGCTCTGAAGGTCTTGGAAGGAGAGAAAGAGGGAGCCAGTGAGAGTATTTGAGCAGAAGTGTGACATGGTTTAGCTTATGTTTCAGTGGAGTCACTGGCTGTTGTGTTGAGAATAGTTCACAGGGAGGCAAGAGTTGGGAGGAGGGAGACCTGCTCAGAGGCCGTGCAAGTAATCCAGGAGAAAGAGGCTAATGGGTTGGACAGGGTGCTAGAGTGGAGGTGGTAAGAAGTGGTCAGATTCTGGATGATTTTCTGAAACACAAAATAAAATGTTCCTTGTTCTCTAACATAGACTGGGAATCTGTCAGCTTGATGGCTACAGCTGTGTGGTAAGGATTTCAACGGAACAGAACCATATTCATCTATCATGTGTGGGAATGTATGGATAACTGGCAGGGTTGGTCTTGCAGGGGTCTGTTTTCAATGAGGAATCCAGAGTCCTCAAGAGACTTTTCCCCTCAAAGAAGGCAGCCAATGCATATGTATTTGATTCAAAGGACAACAGACAAGTGTCACAGGGAATGTTTAATTCTGAATGGATTTCAGGATCTGGCACTCTGACTAGGCCCTGGCCTAGCTCCCATGGATCAGCCTTAAGAAGAAGAAGCTTCAATAAAAAAGCTGCATCATGAAACATTTTTGGGACATTGGGAACAAAAGGAGTCAGCATAATTGGCACCAACAACTTCATCAGCAAGCAGAGATGGTGCTATATTTTAGACATGGGTGCCCTCAACATTGGGCACCAGTGCTTGGTGATGGTGCCCGCATTGGCAGGCTTCATGGCACTGGCAGAACATTCAGTTGGCACTGGTTAAGGTGCTTTTGATGGGAAGATACTGGGCATTGTAGCCAGCGGCCCAAACATCAGTACCTTTGACACGCTGGGCACCTGCAGCTCTGAAGCAGGCTTTGGCAGTCACGAATAGCAGATCTGGCGCCCTCAGCGGGTACTGGCAGCACTGAGAGCACTTTTGGTAAGTCCTGGTGGCACTGCTTCAAGCTTTGGCGATAAGCAAGAGCAAGAAGGGCAGAAAAGAGCAGATGTCACATGGTCAGCGAGTGGTCTGGCTCATGGTACACGTGTGATGTGAGACACCCAGGACAAATCATTAGGAAGGATTTCAGTAAGGTTTAGAATACAAAGAGACTTGTAACCCCATTTTGAAACCCTGGCTGGAGTTGCTGAGAACCCTTTTGTATTTATCGTGAGGAAATAATCTAAGAACTATTTCACTACAATTGGCACTCACAATAAACAATATCTTGGCCCTTATGGAAATGTTAATAACCTCACAGTCTTAGAATTTTTTGGTCAGTTCAGAATTTTTAATTACCCCAGACACTGGAGGGCCTCAGAATTTTCAGCTGTACTCATGCGAATCTTCAGCAGAGAGTCAGCTCTTAACTACAGTTTTAGCAGTTATTATTTATTTAATTCAACAATAATTTTTATACACAAAATGTGTATGTCACGTCATCCTAGGCATTATCAAAATATAAAAGGGTCTAAGGTTCCTTCCTTCCAGGAATATGTAATTTCCTTGGGTACGTATTTGAATATAAGAAAATAATTAAGTGCCAATGTCTTTATAAGCTCCAGAAAAGAAAAGAAACTTGCGTGGATTGGAGAAATTTGGGAAGAGTCTCTTCTATAGTTTCTCTTGGGGTTAATATATAGGGAAGGAAGTGAGTCTCTCTCTCTCTCTCTCTCTCTCTTTCTCTGTGTGTGTGTGTGTGTGAAAGTGAGTGTGCATGCACAAGAGACAGAGGAAAAGACAGAGAGAGACAGAGAATGGATGAATACAGGCATCCATTTCTCCTTACTGTCTCTAGATCTAGCAGGCACACGGGCAGTGTCCTCTGTCTGGAGTGACTCCCTCAATGCTCTATTTAGCGAAAAATTCTTACTAATTCTTTGAGATTCAGCTCAAGCATCATCTACCTATCCAGAAAACCTTTCTTGACCCTCATATACTTAGCTTTTCCCTCCTCCATAGCAGTTTTTTCCCCCACATAGTCGTTTAGTTTTTGACGTATTTGTCTGTGTCCAAAATGCAGGTAGAAGTCCTTGATGCAGGGACAAAATGTTATCCAATTTTACATCCTTATCTCTGAAGCTAGCAGAGGGCCAAAATGACCTGACTGATTGAATGGATGCACAAAGCATGGATTCACTCATGAACATCTAGGCATGTGGGGTGTTTGCACACATTACGCGTCTGGAGTCGCCCTACCCCTTCATCTGGTTCCAAACCTACTGGGGATGCTAAGCTGTTGGGATGTAAGGCCAATTGTTACTTTGCGTCTACATCAGTAGCACTTAGGAAAGTGCTCTGTCAAAAGTGGACACCGGCAATGTTTACAGATGGTGATGTAATTGAGTCCCAGAGGTGAAAGGCGGGGAAAGCAATCTTCTCTACATCTGTGCAATAATCTCTTACACATTTGTGGAGAAAATTTCACCTTCAAAAATTTCTATTGTACATTTACCTCTTAGTATTAGAACACTGTAAATACAACCCTTTCCCAACAAGCGGTGGCCTCTAAGTAAAGAAGCAACTGAGGGTTAAAACTGGTGATGCACTGAAGAAAAAGCTTTTAACCTTTTGGGACTCGGGGGTTCATAAATAATAACCTTAAAGATCATCTAAAGTATATCTACTTAGCACTATGCCATCACAAATTCATACAACAAGTAAAGCTAAAATGTATTTTCTCTGGAAGATATGAAGGAAGGAATCCGGCAGTTTACTGAGTACTCATTTTCTCTGAAAAGAGCAGTAGTTAACTTAAAAAAAAAAAAAACAAAACAAAACTGTTAACTTAAAAAAAAAAAGCTGAACTTCTTATTAAAATAGAACATTCTAGATCTGTGGAAGACAATGACAATAGCCAGTCATTTGTCTAAAGGTGGAGACGTTGACAGGGTAGCCACAGAGCAAAGACATGTGATGCTCTGATGTTAGAGGCAGTAGAGGAAGGCGGCTGAGAGCACAGGCTCTGGAGCCAGGCTGCCTTGTTCCAATTTGGACTCAGCCACTTACTAACTGGGTGACCTTAGGAATGTTACTTAACTTTTCTGCACCTTAGTTTCTTCATCTGTAAGAGAGAATTAGTTAATTTTAAAATTTAAATGAGTAAATGTGGAGTTAACCTGATAGTACCTACAACAGTGCCTGGCACACAGAAAATTTCTGTTTACGTGTTGGCTGTTACCATAGGTGTTTGCGGGCAGTGTCTTTTTTTTTTTTTAAGATTTATTTATTTATTTATTTGACAGAGAGAGAGAGAGCCAGTGAGAGAGGGAACACAGGCAGGGGGAGTGGGAGAGGGAGAGCAGGGAGCCCAATGCGAGGCTCAGTCCCAGGACCCTGGGATCATGCCCTGAGCCGAAGGCAGACGCTTAATGACTGAGCCACCCAGGCGCCCCTGCAGTGTCTTTCTGAGCATGCTCAGGAAGGTCCTGGGCAACGCGGATTCTTACATAGTTCTAATGTATTCACTATGGGTCTACAGAGCAACCATCGGATTAGAACCCAAAGTCAAAAGATGGAAATCTAAAATCTCATTAATCACCAACAAAGAAAATTATCACAAGAAATACCAGGTAATGAAAAAGTGCTTAGCTTAGGGTAGGAGAATATTAACCCTGTTGCTAGGTTAGCCTGCTCCATTGAAGCTGAGTACAGGTATCTGCTAGGGTTCGAAGTATTTGATTTATAGCTCAAAAGGCAAAGTGATGGATGAAATTCATAGCTGATAATGGCACAGGCTGCATTTCAGAGGATGGTTATTACAAATGAGAAAAAAACAGCGTATCTATCCGCCTGAACAAGTAAGCAAATGTTTTGGATCACTTTCCACTCAGAGTATCATGAGCTATCTCAAAATTCCCCACAGCAAAGAAGTTTTTAAGGTGCATAGGAATAGCCTTTTGATTCATCCGCCTCCTCCTCCGGGAACCCTCTCCTGATTTCCTGTACATAAGAGACCTTCCCTTATATTAAACATCCAGAGCTCATATTTTAACTTTTATTATGGCTCATTCATGTTCTGCTTTGTCTTAAAATCACTTGGATATTGCTTCAACCTCCTTTGTTACACTGTAATCTCTTTGAAAGCAGATACTCTGTTAATTTCATCTTTTTCTCCTTGTGTTGTGTCTGAAACATAAGTAGATGCTCAATGCATTTGTAGACATAACTGAACACAGACTTCTCACTTGAGTGCTATTGATCAAAAATAAGAAATACAGCCAAATTATATTCAACTATTAAGTTAGCACTTAATTCAATTATATGGTAAAGGGGGGAAATGGCACATTCAAAATGGTGGAGATGTTTGTTTGTTTGTTTATTTATTTATTTATTTATTTATTTATTTATTTAAAGTTTTATTTACTTGAGAGACAGAGAGAGAGAGAGAGAGGAGGGGGAGTGGCAGAGGGGGAGAAACTCAAGCAGACTGTGCACTGGGGCTCGATTCCATGACTCCGAGATCATGACCCCAGCCAAAATCAAGAGTTGGATGCCTCACCGACTGAGCCACCCAGGTGCCCGAGATATGTTCTTTTAGATCTCTTCTGTGAATTTACATAGTTCTGCTTTTCCATGAAATCACAATGGCTTTAGCAGTTTACTGGAACTGTACTGTCAAGGTCTGCCCACTCAGCTTCTCAGGTCACTTCTGTGACATCCTATGCTGCATATCTTTATCGAGCCCTTGCTGTTCAAAGTACTCTCTGTATCCACTCCTCTGCCACTTGCCACTTAGTGTAGGGAGCTGATTGCATTACCCCTAAGAGATGCAACCAGGATGCTCTCTCAGTATTGTGTTTATTCACTTAATTTCTTAGATAGAAAGGCCCTAGTTATAATTTTTTTTAAAGATTTTATTTATTTATTTGACACAGAGAGACAGCCAGCGAGAGAGGGAACACAAGCAGGGGGAGTGGGAGAGGAAGAAGCAGGCTCATAGCGGAGCACAGAGCCGGATTTGGGCTCAATCGCAGGACCCTGGGATCACGCCCTGAGCTGAAGGCAGACGCTTAACGACTGAGCCACCCAGGCGCCCCCCTAGTTATGATTTTAAACACCTTTTCTTCTAGCTCCTGATGGGTTAAACAATAATCCTAAATGTAGTAAAAAAAAAATAATTTAGTGGATGATGATGAGATTCAAAGGTTTTGCCCTCTTCTTATCTAGAGAACGAATAATTTGCTCTGTGAGAAATCCACAAGTAAGAATGGAAAGCTCCCTGTGCAACGCAGTCATGGGCATTTTTAGCCAGAGAATTATACCAGGAAGTCAGTCCATTTTTGTTACTGTGTGGTACCAGGCAAGAGCAATGGCAAAAATTCATTGAGCTTTGGTAATTTAATGTGCATATTAAACAATTACAAGTGGTTATTCCTAGTATTAATTTAGTGCTTCTAAATGCCAGGCGCTTCCTAGGGATTTTTGAACTTGGAACTCACCATAACCTGCTGTGGTAGGTTCTACTACCATCTCCATCTCACTGAGGAGTTAACTGGGGACTACCGAACATAACAACTTGCCCAAGTGACCCAAGTGGTAGGTGGCTAAACTGGGATTAAATTAGGTTAATTTAAAAGCTCACGGGAGTTCATTTTTGCCAAATTCCAAATTCTTTGAAAGCGCCTTACTTGGAGTATATAGCTTAGTCATCTCAATATCCCCTTAGGATCCTTCTTGTGCTTTGACATACAGTGTTTAGACAACACAGTGAGGTGGTAAAGAACCTCAGGTAAACTGCCTGGGTGTGAATCCTAGTTTGCCCACCTAAAATTAAAATACATTTGTATACCCTCTTCACTCTGTCTACTCCCTGTCTAATTAATTTTTCTATAGCACTTATCATTACTTGAAATTACACGTTTACTTCTTTTTGTCTGCACCCCCCCCCCCAGGATGTAAGCTGCAAGAGGACGGTGGCCTTGTAGGTTTTGTTTCCTAACATCAAATCCTCAACACCTAGAAGAATACCTGGCATGTGGCAGGTGTTTCATAATATATCTACTGAATGTATAATAGGAGATTCACTTTGCTTATTGTGTATGCCTGGAGTAGTAATTTTTAATGGGATGAAGGAACCCCACTTTTTTCTTGGTTCACCTTCAATTTTTTAAAAAATTTATTTAGTAAACATAAATATAGCACATAGGATATGCCAGGGCTCCATTTTAAGTACTTTACAAATATTGACTCATTTAAGTCTCACAACACCCCTATGAAGTAGGTAAAATCAAACTTAGGGAGTCTGGCCATGTTCCCAACCATTACGCCATACTGCTTCCTGGCTGATTCTTCTAAAAATGTCATCTCCATGGAGCTTAATGCTCTGAAGATGTGTCTTCATTCTCTGCTAGAGAGTGCCCTTCTCTCTTGCCCATCTTTCCTTCCTCTCTACTCAGATCAAAGAGGAAAATAAATAATATTATTTCAGCTATTTTATTTTATTCCATTATGCTTTTCCTTCTTTGAAACAGCAATGGCTACTGTTAATAAAGCTTTCCGAAGGCCACCTTCGCGGGTAAAGAAGTGGTTTGACTTCCAATGGCCACAGACAGCTGACATGGTCTCTGTCTGCCCCTCTTCTTTTCCCTGTCTCTTTCCTACTTTTTTAGAGCTTTTGGATCCCTGGCAGGGGTCCTTCCCTTCCAGTTTTGAAAAGGGATTTTAGTGATTTAGGGAGGTTGCAAAAACTACCTTTTAAGCCTGAAACTTAAAGAAAGGCCCAATATTGTGAACAATTCTTTTTCTTATGTTTAGTCATTTTGGTCCTTTCCTGTTCTTTTTACAGTTTCTCTCACAAATACACAGGCGTCCTCAGAGCCTTGGGTCTCTGATGTGGCACAGTATTCGCCCGGGAGGCACTTGTCATGAGCACAGACATTTGGGATTTAGTTCCACTTCTGTCGCTAAGAAACAATCTGCCTCAGGGCAAGTCATTTAATACGCCCTAGACTTGGTTTCCTCACCTGTGAAAGACTCAAGAGAGATACTGAGCTGGATGTTTTCAGGTCTTTTGCGGCTCTAAATTGTGATCTTCTTGGAAGAATTATGTAAGGAAGGGAAAGCGCCCAGATATCAAAGTTCCTCTACTGTTACTACTGATTGCAGTATTACTCCAAGGGAGCCATTGTTCTTTATTAAATGGGGGTGAACTCCTCAAAACTGAAGGATGACAGCCGCTGGGGGTGGCAATAGATCGAAACCTATTTACTTCCAGAATTCCTCCCTTATTGCTCTGTCAATATCAGGGGGGGTTACGAGCAAAAAGGGATATTTCAGCTCTCTGGTCTACATAATAAACTATTCCAGGATAAATTCATTTAAAAGAAAACATTAAAAGACTTTCCCCCTTTAGCTTAGGAGGAATGCAGCTGTCTTGCTTTCTGAAACTGCAGAAAAATCTATTTTCTATGCAGCCCAATCAGCTATAGCTATTTCGTACTCTGTATGTACTGGGCTCTGTCATTTCAGAGGGCCCAGAGAACTTTATAAGCACCAGCCATTCCTTCTCCCAATGTACTCCTGAACAACAGACTAGTTATGGGTCTCCACGGGTAAACAGAAAGCATGAGGCATGGGGGAAGAGGTCACTCTAGGAAAATGTAGGCCATCAGGGTTGCAAGGCTAAGAAATAATAGAAAAGATCTGAATGATTTGCTGTCCCTTTAAGATTTATATACTACAAATTACCTAAGTTTTTCACTTTGAGGTCAGTTAGTCTGTCTTCCTTCCCTATTCTCCAACAGCCCTAATGCTTCTCCTAGAAGTAAGTAAGTTTTACACTGAACTGACTGATCTAAGTGAGCATATCTGTTTGTCACAGAATCATAAGACATTTGCAGAACTGAATGGAACTTGAAAGGACTCTCAGAACACCACAGTTTGTCTCACCAAGGACTAGACCTAAAGGAAATAGAATACCCTATGCTTTTGGTTTGACTGTGGGTTCAATTGTATATTAACTTTAAGTTAGGGCCCCTAATGTTAACGGTGCATGTATGTGTGTCGGATTTTGTTTAGGAGTCTATCTTTAACCGGATGTTCATAGGGTGGTAAGTCAACATTGGGTGGCTTTCAAAGTTTAAGATACCAGCTGGTGAAAACAAAGAAATGCAAGTAAAAGAATGAGGGTAGATGGAGAGTGAGTGATGGAATGGGAGAATGAAAAGTTACCCTGTCAAATGTACCTTGAGAGCTTCTGTGCCTGCAGCCTACATTTTGTCATTGCCCTTCTGAAAAATAGCAATAGAAACAGGAATGAGCTTCTATCATTTTTCTAAGTGACAGGGAAATAAGACTGAACCTTCCTTTCTAGACTTTTAAAGAAATTACATTGGCTAAACACTTTTTCCCTAAAGCTTATATGCATCTTCATCAACCATCAAGACTAGAATTAACACAGATCTGAATTTTAAGGAGCTTAAAAGAACTAGAGTCTTTAAGAGCATACGTTTGGACAGGAAGCCATATTGGCATAATGGCACATCCATAGTATTCCTTTTGAGCTCTGAAATAATCCATGATCCCATTGTAACAGCTATAACTAACTCTGGTTCCCAGTGAT
Source organism: Ursus arctos (assembly GCF_023065955.2). Lineage (NCBI taxonomy): Eukaryota > Metazoa > Chordata > Mammalia > Carnivora > Ursidae > Ursus > Ursus arctos. The sequence continues at coordinate 15,497,842 of NW_026622886.1, read as the reverse complement.
GTGTTTTATTAATAAAGTGTTTGGAAACAAAACTAGTATTTTTGGAGGGGCAGGGTTTGTATTCTCTGGTTTGCCACAGTTTCCACCACTCCATATTGTTTTGTCTTCAGTAGTGTTTGAGCTCTCAATCCCTGTCAGTTTATCTCTACATCCTTGCCCACAAGCTTTTTTTGGTCAACTGTTGCTTTTATCTCTTTGTTCTGATCAGGCTTAAGGTTACATGGTCCCTTTTACTTCTAGGTTTGGTTGTTTTATTTTTTAATTTTTAAAAAAGTTTTATTTATTTATTTGAAGGAGGGGGTGGGGTGGAGGGAGAAGGAGAGAGAGCATCCCAAGCGGACTCTTTGCTGAGTGTAGAGCCCAACATGGGCTCAATCTCACGACCCTGAGATCATGACCTGAGCTGAAACCAAGAGTCAGATGTTTAACTGACTGAGGCACTCAGGCGCCACAGCTTTGGTTGTTTTCAAAAATGTGTTTGCTAACATCCTTAACATCTTGTCCAGTAGATCTTGACTAATTCACTTTCCTAATATAGATGGAAATATGCTCCTTTCAGTGGTGAGGCACCAATGAAGAACGAACATGTTTGAAAAATGTGTAATGTTTTATGGGATTGCTGATTGTATGTATTACTTAGATCAGTGGCATTTAGATCATGACGTCTTTATGTGTAATTGGCATATCTCCGGGGTCTCTAATTTGCGTATCATTGTATCATATCAGCCTCTTTCACACCTAACTCTACAGACCAGAGATATGTGCCTCTTTTTTGAGTGGCAATTGCAAATGTGGCTTCTAAATCATCTACTTGTGAATATCATAGTCCCATGAAGATAGCTCATGGAAATAAAAGAAGCCCTTTTTGTTGTTATTGCTGATAGGTTATTCCACTTTAACCACAAACATAGACCTGGAAACTAGACTGTAAAGTGGACCATTATAAAGTGTATTTGCAGTGAGCAGATATTTGAGGTGGTCCCCCAGTGATCCCACCTCCAGATAGTCACTGCATCTCTAAACACCTCCTCTTGTATGTGAACTTAATCTAGTGACTTGATTCTCGTGAAAAGAATATGGCAAAAGGATGGCATGCTACCGAAGACAGTGACTTCCGTCTCCCTAGCCCGCCCTTGTCCTCTCACTTGCTGTGCTGTTGAAGCCAGATGCCCGCTGTGAGATACATTATGGTGAGGCCCACATGACAAGGAATTGAAGAAAGCGTTCAGCCAACAGCTTGTGAAGCACTTGAGGCCTCAGTCCAAAACCCCCCAAGGAACAGAATCCTTCCTACAAACGACCATGTGAGTGAGTGAGGCAGTGGGTACTTTCCACTTGGGTCTTGAGATGACCATAGCCCTGCTAGAGACACAGAACCAAGGACTCAGCCTAGCTGCCCCTGGATTCCTGGTCCACAGAAAGTCTGAGATAATAAATGTTATTTTTATATGCACTAAGTTTTGGGGTAATTTATTATATAATAATAGATAACTAACACAGAATCTTGTTTCTTGTTTTTCTGTTGGAATAACAAATAACTGTTTTTTGTTTTTTTGTTTTGTTTTGTTTTTACCAAAACCTCAAACTGAGGATAGGAACGGGGGTAATTTAATCCAACCAGAGGTGTTCAGTGTCATTCAGTGAAAAAAATAATTGAAAGTATGTAGGCCAAAAAATACTGATTAAATTGAATTGAACTTAGAAATAATGAGCAGCTGAAATGTAAATGTTCATTATGCAGTAAAGTAGAATTAGGCTAACAGTGATGAGCAAAACTATGAACACCAGAAACCATGATCAAGAGTCCTGTGGTAATGCACTTACTAGACATCAAATATTGTTGAGTTTGAGTTTTGAAGAGCTCCGACATTTAACTGAGGAAAATGAGCAGGGGAGGAGAGAGAGCATCAGGGTGGCAGGAAGATAACCAGGTAATGAGGAGTCTAAAAGAAGAACTGACAGCTGACATGAGTATAGGAATCTACTAAAGCTGAAGTGGGGTGAAGGTGGAAAGTGGCATATGGACTTTCTTCCCTACTGGTTACTGATAACTTTAGCACTGGTTGTGTGGGGTGGTAGCTCAGGAACCAGTTAGACCCAAGTAGGTTGAAGGATCGGTGGGAGCACAGTAAAGGGGATAGTGAGTATAAACCACTACTCAATAAATCCAAAGATAAAAAACATAAAAATATTAGGAAAGAAAATACTGAAAAAGAAGCGAGCATGTGACATAAAAATTGCTGGTGTGCCGAAATACATCTCGAATTCAGGATGAGAGAGATTAAGAGAGCAGACACATGGGCTTTGACACAAGTCTTGCAAACCTGTAAAATGAAATGCTCTGAATTCCTGACTTTCAAGTGTTATATTGTCAAAGGGCAAAAAACATTACACCTTTTAAAAAGGATTTTGGAGGATTATCCAAATACTTGGTCATATGGAATTCTTACCTGGAAAAAGGCAAATTATGTGTTGCAAATAAGTAATCAGATTATTTCTTCAAGTCTAGGGGACAGAAAAAGTCCAATATGCTTACAGTTTCTGTGGGAGTAAAAAACAAGCCACCTTCTCATGAAACTTCTGGTATGTTTCCTTTCTTAAAGAAAGAAAAGGGTGAAATGTGATCTTCGGAAGTTCTGAGAACTTTTAGACTCAAGAAAAGACTGAGCTGGGGTTGGTGAGGAAAGTGGAGACTGGGTGAAAATGGATAATTGAACTTTGTTACTAAAGATCAAGCATTATAAAAGACAGAGGGAAATAACGAGTGGAAGAGAGGAATTAATGTGCTTACTGTTCTAACTATGTCTATGCTTAGAACACATAGAATACATTCCATGTGTTTGAGGTATCAAATGTTCTTGAGAACATGCAGACCTTTGCGTTGGTGAATATTTCAATATTAAGAAGGGCATATTACAGAAAAACCATTCTTACCAAAGGAACAAACTTTTGTCTTTGAAACTTGAAACACCAAATACAAATAAAGCACGAAAAACATGCTTTGAAGTGTGCTAACAGATCAAGACTGCATTTAGCAAACCACCTTTTCTCTGTTTAGGAACAATCTCAGGGATTCCAAAACACAATATGTTAATTAAAGGATTTCAGGTAGCAATCATGGAATATTTTTCATGACAGATGAAGAACACAGATATTCTGAAGACTAAAATTGCATAAACAAAACAAAGAGACACTGTGTCCCTTTTGCAGCAGTGCAAAGTTAGAGTGAATGCAAATGAATGTGCCGGCGGTAAAATTACACTATTAACCATCTGAAGATTGGGCTCATTACCTAAGAAGGCAAAGCATCAATTTGTAGCATTATAACATTCTGTTTGTGCTGCCGAACACGTGTTTGGATGTTTTTATATATTCTCTACTCATTTGGGTGCATAGTAAGCACTTTCGCATCAGCCTCTTGATAAAAGCTTAATTTTGTATTGTTTCTGTTGTATTGTTTTCTCTAATGGGGATGATATTCTGTCTTAAAAATAAACACTCCATTTATTCTCCAAATAATTCTGAGTTTAGGTTCTTCTGTTTCGCATTATCAAATGGCATATACACAAGTACAGATATATCTTAAAATTGAAGCACTTTTTGATTTGAAAAAGTGCATATTTGAATACCATGAGGAAAATATTCTTTCAGTAACTTATTCTTTCATTCTTTTAATGCACGTGTATTGAGGTAAGCACATTGGGAAATTCAAGGATGGATGTGACACTGTCTCTGCCTTCAGGGTGTTTCTAAGGCAGAAGTGGTGGAGTATTATTAGTACCTTCAGAACAGGCAGAGCTATCAAATCTCAGAAGAAAGAGACAGCAGTGTATTACTGCCTTCAACAAACATTTTTGACTGCCTACGAGGTGACTGGCACTGCTCTAGGGGCTGTGTATATAGAAGGGAAAAAGACAGTTAAGGTCCCTGAGCTCATGGACCCTGCATCTTGGGGGAAAGGTGAAAAATAAGGAAAAAACAAACACATAAATAATATAACTTCGGGTAGCCGTAAGTGCCATGGAGAAACTAAAATGGGGTAATACGAAGGACAGAGATAGTATGCGAGGAGCGTGACTTTGAGGTCCTGAAGGCCTCAGTAAGGAGACAGCAGCTGAGTAGAGATTTGATGATGTATTTTCAAGTGTATGAAAATCTGAATAAAAGGCTTTCTAGGCAAAGAGACCGGTATGGAAAGGCCTTGAAGCAAAAATGAGCTTGGTATATTCTGGAACAAAAAGAAACCACATAACTAGAGTTCAGGAAAATGGGAGAGTGAGAGTTGAGGCCATGGAGGTGGGAAGGGGCCAGATCCTGTGGACTTCTGTAGGCTGTGATAAAGATTTTATTCTAAGTTACAAGGGAGTCCCTTGGAGACTTTAAACAGGGTGTGGCATGATCTGATTTACATTTGAGAAGGACCATTCTGGATGCTGTGTGGAAATTCAAATGTAGAGTGATAAGAAAGGTAACTAGGACAGAGATTAGGTATCTATGAATTATCCGAGCTAGAGAGAACCAATGAGAAATTGACTCCTCTAGTCTAACCTAGAGATGACAGATTAGAACCCATTGTGGCAGTCTAGTTAATGGTGGCAGGTTTGGACTAGGGTGAGAATTACCAAGGTGAGAGAAGTAGTTCCATTTTAGGGAACGTTTCAAAAAGAAAGTGGTATGGAACTATTTGAGCTGAACTTGACAGGCTGGCTTGTGACAAGGGGGTAGTCACTTACTGATTTATTGAGTGCCTGCCAAGGGCTGCACACTGGGCTCAGTGTTGGGGGTAGCAGTGAAGTCCTTGAGGACAATGAGGAGCAAACTTGCTGAGGAAGTAATTTTAAGATACAAAAGTAGTGAGGTGAACAATACGCTTATAAGAATTACTTCTGGAATTAGTTCTAAGGCCACTTTATTCTTTTCCTTTTACTGTAGAAAATTGTATGATCAAACTCCTTTGTATGCGTAACTCTCCTTGAATTTGCAAAAGTGTTAAGCTCTATCAGTAGACACTCAGTTCACTGTCAGTTGGCAAATTTCATCAGATCGCTTCCTTAGAAACAGTGGTTAATATTTATCTTTCTCGTTCTGAGGAGAAATTACAGCCTCATTAGAAAGGAGAAGAGCAGAGGAGAATACAAAATATATGGTAAGTTCGTACATCTAGGTGCAAGTCTAACTGCATCTGCTTTCAGTCCTGCCCCCTGAATCTGTTCCCAGCTGGCTGACCCTACTGCAACTTTCCCTCCTTCTCACGCCTATTGTATGTTGCTTCCAAAACTGACTGGCCTAAAGTAGTCCAGTCATGTCTGTTCCCCAGTGCCTACAGAACAAATTTCAAATTCCTTAGCCTGACACAGAGTGACCCAACCTACTTTTTCTGCTTTATCTCTGATCATACTCTCTACTCTCTAATTGTATTAATCACACTGGATTTTTTTTCCTTTTTAAAAAAATATTTTAAAAACTGTGGTGAAATGGCAAACAGAAAATTTACCATCTTAACCATTTTTAAGTGTACAATTTAATGGCAATGATTGAGGACATTCACATTGCTGTGCAAATCCCACTGCATTTTAAATCATGCAGAATCACTATTCCCTTAATACTTTTGGCTATTTATATTTATATTTATATGATTTCTGCTGCTCCCTGAAATGCTTTTCTTTTCCTTATCAGTTAGAGTCTGACATACCTTGAAGACCAGGGCTCAGATCCTACCTTTTGCTTTAGGCTTCTATGAAACCTTATCCGGGAACAGAAGGTCAACACTGTTGCTAGGTAACATAGTGCTTACAGTTCAAATGACATGTTGGTTGGCAAATTGCATCTAGACTGGGAGGATTTATACATAAACTATAAAAACCTGATGGGGATGTGATACTTTGGTCTTCCTTGAGTGATGATTAGGCAGATTTCTTGCCCCTGGAGGCTAAGTCTATGGAGTTGTACAAGAGATAATACCTCTCATGGGGCATGAGACTTCTAATTCAGGAACATTTCCACGCCCACCCAATATTGATCTTGTCTTTTTGTACCTGAGCCGTCACCTGAGAGGCCTGGGCTGATGTTTATACCAATATAAGGACTCGCACTGAAGAGAAGCCCTGAAGGTGCCCTGCTGGTCAGTGGTGTTTCCTATATGACATCCTCTCCTCAACCTAAAGCCAAGTTTGGCCCACAGCAGTCTTACAAGTCTGAATGTTTCACTGGACCTAAGAAGAACTGCTTTTGGGAGTTGCATCAATATGTAGAGATGTTGTCCTAAGTACTAATAGCTCTTTCTCATCTAGACTGAAGACTGCTGTACATAGGGCCAGGCTAAGAAAGCATTGCTTACCTTTGGAAGGAGCTGGATTGCCTGTAGAATTCTTTGTCTGTGCCCAGAATTAAGGATTCCAATTTCCAACAAATCCTGATCTTCCATAACATTGCTTCCCTGAAACAAACCCAGAAATGTTACAAGTTAAATCAGGTATTTTTACTACGGGTAAATAATGATTTATTTAATGCAAAGAAAAATAACCAACAAGTGAGCTGATTTTTACAAACCAAAACAGTCATTCTTCTGTGAGGGTGAAGGCAATTAGGAGGTCACCTATGTGACTGAGTTGAAGGTTCTGGGAAAGCTTCCTTCCTCTCAGAAATGCTCTCATGGCTTACTATTTATGGTTCAGTTATTTGCTTTGGGGATTCATTCCTGTAACCTAAAACTCTGTTCCCATAAAAATGTAAATCTTCTGAGAAGAGTTGCCAGTTAGGATCTTCAGTGATCTACCTATACATTGACATGAACGAATCAGTTTTTTCTTCCCCTGAAAACAGATTGTGAGAGGAGGACTGATTAAAAAATTGAAAGATACTAGGTGGGTTAAAAGTGGGAATTGATAATTAATCTTAAAATACTGAATGCCAGACATCTGATCAAGATATGGGGATACAACAATGAATAATTTGCAGGTCCCTGCCCACAAGTATCTTTATTCTTTCCAGTCCAGGGACGGAAACAGATTTTCAAAGGCAGGTAGAATGCTGTGAATGTACTATGTGGTGACACACGCTTGGGAACCCCAAGAGGACCTGGGGTGTGTTTTCAGTGGAGATGATGTCTGATCAGATATCTGAAGCATGGTTAGGACTTAGCACTCAACAGAGGAAGGACACAAGGGAAATTATGTACAGTGTCCCATGGGTGAGAAAGAACATAGCATATTCGGAAGCACTGGGTTCTTGAATGAGCTGGAGAGGGGAACAAAAGATAAGGCTGGCAAGGTAAGCCGAAGCCAGACTACATGCACATTGTTCGCCAGGCTGGAGAATTCAGACTTCATCCTGACCATAACAGGGAGCCATGGACAGATTGTTAAGAACAGGAGTTACATATGAGATTCCAAATTTAGAAAGATCAATTTAGTTTAGTTTTAGAGCAATTTAGTGGTTGGGCCTCAGTTTCCTTACCTATAAAATGACAAAGTTGAGCCACATGACCTCCAAGGACCAGTCTAGTCCTGAATTTCTTTGATTTCAATGATTTTTTATGCCTTTGATTAATATTCTAATATAGAAATTTATAGATTGCTTATTTTGTCCCTTAATTTTAGTCTTTTGTAGCTTGTAAGCTAGTGTTTCCCTTTAAATTGAGGGGTCTATAGAGAAGTTCAGAATTCAGATCACTCCTTTCCTGAACAAATCAAACTGTCTTATTAATTTATAACAAAAACACTTATGAGCAAAAATTGCAGAACAAATACTTATGGAGAGCAATGGGTACTGACAGATATTTAAAGCAAAAGAGAGTGAATTAGGGCAATCCTGGGAGGATGGAGACATTAGGAGCTACTGCAGTTGTTCTAGAGATGATGTGGGCTTAGACTGAGGTAGTGGCGGTCATGGGAGATAGAAAGAGATGGGTGCGTTTGAAACTATCAAGAAGTTTGACTGAGTGACTGAATACGTGGAATGATGGAGAAATGCAGAACACACAATAGTTCCAGGCTTGGGCAATGAGGGTAAATCATGATGCCTTTTCCTGATGTAATAAAGGAGGATGGGCCAATCTAATGTGGTACAAAGTGAGACTAATATCTTTCCCTGTACAGGGACAGAATAGATGAATGTCAACAATTTACTATCAGACTACACTATAAAATGGATAATTGATTGTTCTTAGAAAGATTAAAGCCATAAGAATGGTACCATAGCTAGAGATTTAAAATGTGCATTCACGGGACAAAAACATCCCACCTACTCATCGTATCATTCCTATGCTTAAGCTACCCCAGCCTTCTCAGAGGAGGTAGAATGATCCAGGTATATAGCAGCATGATAATGAAAAGCCTAATGAAAAACAAATAAAGCCAGTCTTGGCAAAATGCCACAGGAAACATTGGTCTCAAGAAATTACTCTGTGCACACAATAGAGCATGGCTAAGAATATAAATGGCTTCATTTTGAGAAAGCATTATTATTTTCAGAAATGGACCAGTATGTCATGAGTAGGATATATGATACCATTCTGTATTTGATTTTTAGTCTTTAAAGGGCTTCCAAAAGGAGTTAAAAGGATCTTAAAAAACAAAAACAGAAAAAAAAAAAACCAAACACTGAGAAACAAAAAACTTTGTCCATCTATGTGTTAGACTATTATCAGGTTTTCCATGGGCTAAATTAGCAGCCCACAATATCAGCTCACAGACATTCTTTGGTGTGTCTGTGTTTCTCTTCTGTCAGCGTGTCTTCTGCTTCAGTAATTATAGAAACCTACTATCTATAGGTAATGATGAAAATTTGATTTCAGTTTTCGAATACTGAAATGATTTGAAGGATTAAATCCTTAAAACCACTGTTCTGCCTCTAAACTACCAATGTACCATCTTCTCTACCTTCAGCAGGAAGAACCTGTTTGAAAAATTGTGGGGAAGTTAGACATCTTCTCTTTGGGTCAAATTTCCTAGCATATGGAATAATTATCAAACACTTCTGAAAAATGAGTGAAAATTTGGGAAGCACAGTGCAAATGGTGAGAATGTACCCAAGGGGAAATGGTACTAATTGTGGAAATGCAAAGAAAAGGATTCACTGTCCCCAATGAGGCATGCTGTTAGAAATTTTCTACTTTTTCTCTTATTGCAATATATAGAGATACCAAAAATATCCTGTGCATCATCTAACCAGTCTTTTTTTGAAACACCACCAGGCTTGGAGTCTAAAGATCTGGGTCCGAATCTTGTTTGGGTAAACTTAGCTAAGTCATATATTATTTCTAGGTCTCATGGTCCTCACTCATAAAATGCAGTTCAATGAATACTCATTCAGTTCTAAAATGCAATGATTTCAGTCATTTCCAACTTTTGATTAGTATATTTACATACATAAATGTATGTGTAAATATAGATTGTATAATTTGAAGTTACATTTATATTGCAGTTACATTTTATTGTTTCAAAACTTGCAACCTAAAGTTAGCTTTAAGAAGTATGGTTGACCCTTGAACAACGTGGGTTTAAACCACATGGGTCCACTTATACCTTGATTTTTTTTTTCAATAAATATAGTACACTGCGAATCTATTTTCTCTTCCTTATGACTTTCTTAATAACATTATCTTTTCTCTAGTTTAACTTTACTGTGAGAAACAGTATATAATATTCATAACATACAAAATATGTATTAATCAACTGTTTATGTTATTAGTAAGGCTTCCTGTCAACAGTAGGCTATTAGTTAAATTTTTGGGGAGACAAAAGTTATATGCAGTTGTTTGGCTGCATGGGGCAACTGGGGTGAGGGGGTGGTGAGCACCCTAAACACCTGCATTGTTCAAGGGTCAACTGTAATTATAGAGAAATACAAGAATGCACTTTTTTTGGGACAAATTAATCTCAGTATAAGGTAGGAATTTCCAATATTATTAAAAGAAATGACAGAATACCTTCATTCTGTAATATCTTGGATTCTTACAGCTTTTCAGAGAAGAATCAAATATTTCAAATCTTACAACTAACCGTTTCATTTGCAGTTGGGTAACATGTGCCATCAAAGACAATAAACATTTCCATTCTTCCTGGGGAGCTGGAATTTATTCTCATGTTAGGACTTGCTTTCACTAAATGTTAGAAAATCTCAGCTTATCCTTTCCCCCCAACCCCCGCCTCAATAATAGCTGAATGTAAACTCTAGCTTTCTCCCTCCTCCATTCATTTTTTACATGACTGTCAGATCAGAGGTTTTTGGAGTAGAGCTCCGTTATGTGTGTGTCTGCTGCTTAATCAACCACTACACTGCACTCTCATCCCCAGGACACATCCTGTGTCTACTTCCTCATCTCCCATTTACTCCTCAACCCATTGCAATAAGTTTCATCCCCCCCGCCAACTTCCATTCAGTATCTCTGCCAAATATTGAGAAAGACTTCTCAATTGGCATGTCTACTTGATTCTTTTCAAACCGGATTTCAAAAATGGGTGGTCCCTATGTGGCTGGTGGCTACGGTACTGGAGAGCACAAATAGAGAATATTTCTGTCGTCAAAGAAAATTCTATTAGACAGTACTTTCCACAACTAAAGACATTGAAACTATAGTTGAATCACACAGATAGGAAAAAAAAAAATAGGGACTGATAGGGAATCAGGACAGGGAGTCGGAAATACTCATGAGTCATCCTTAGGATATAATTGATGTGTTTCTTAGTCAAAGTTCATGAACATAAAATTAAGGATGTTTAGCATATCTTCCTCTAATTTTTCAGGCATTAAAACAAATTAGTAGCAGTTCTATTTTCATTAGTGTTTTAGTGTTTCTTTCTTATGGGTCTAGGAATCTATGCTATCAAAATGACAAAGCAAATCAAGGAGTAATTTCTTGTTTTCTTAGCACACTACCAGGCACATTGTACAAGACACTTAGGGAATAACAATCAATAGATAAAGTTGCTTAGTTAATGACTTACTAGAAGGATCAAAGGCCCAAGACAGTATTTTTTAGAATAACTGTTCTTTTACTGACAAGAAATAGCTAATTCAGGGGGTCTTAAATCATGGAATGAGGAAAAATAACACATTTTATGCTCTGAGAGCTGAAAATTGAAGTTTCTCTGACCCCAGGGAGAATATTTTATATTATTGGATTTTTTTTCAGCTGTGATAAACTAACAAGATGACCAAATAGAATAAAAAGTAGTGTTTTGTACTCAATGCTCCATGAGAAATATAACAGCTATTTATTGAAATCATCTCTCAAATACATCTAAACTGATTACTTCTGTCTCTCAGAACTCCAGCTTGAAAAGTCCTTTTGTTTTCATAACCTCATTGTATATCATATTTATTTAGCAAACTTTCCTTCACGTTGCATATTATATATAATAAATCCCTACAGATGCTAGGGAAACATATTTAAGGACCATAGGGAACTTGTTTCTTTTTAATATAAGCTTAAGTTGGATGTTACTTATTCTCTCTCTTCAGTCCAAGACTGAAAAAATCGAGAGGATGCTGTCAATTTGGAGAAAATTTCTTTTGCTCTATAATTAACTAAACTAGATTCTTCTCCACAATTTGTGTGGCCTGAAATATTTAAAATAGAATATTTGTATAATAGAATGATAGCAAGATCTTGCAAACTCACACATGGAGAAACACATATTTTAGTTTATTTTTAATACTTTTTACAGCATAAATGATGTGGTGGCATAAACCTATATACAATATTCTTGGAATAATGTACCTCTTAGCTTCTGTAAAGGTTTTGAGTCAATTTGATATCAACTTACAAGTAAACTGAATGCCAGTCTTTTCTGCATGATTAGGATGGTAACTATTGGGATAGGTCCCAGATTTATAATTCTCCTATTGGTGTTGGAAAGCTTTATTTCGTTCATCAGATGGAAACATAGGTTACCATAAGTAATCAGATAATGGATGATGTGCTTCATCCAATTTTATTTTATTTTTTTAAATTAAAAAAAATTTTGTGTGTGTGCTCTTCTTCCAATTTCAATTCCCTCTCTTACATGAATGAAATGACAGTGGAAGAAAACAGTATACTTCTTTACCTACCTTAGCCCTCCATTTGAAAATATTCTGTCTAATGCAATGGAATTCCTTAGTCACAGCTTAACTAGATTTTCACATTCTTAGCTTATGAAGAGAGTTTCTTAGATTCTTTAGGCCACATGGATTATTGACTCAAATAAATGTCACATTATTGAGCAATAAGTTGGAGAGCATCTTATATATGTAAAGTATGTATTTTAATAAATAAGCTATATCTTAGAATTATTTTTTAAGATTAGTATTTATAACTAACATGATTATAATGAGTTTTATACTACCAGTTTTTCCCTCTTTATTTTTCAAGCTTATTTCCCCTTTGAAACATCTGTTCTGAAGCTATGGAGAGAGAGAGGGAGGGAATTTCAGTAATCAGGTGTTTATTTGTTAAAGCATTGAGCAAGGTTTGATGATTTCATAAATTATAATTCTAATTCATTTGAGTGTGTTCATATAGATTTTAGAATTACGTATATGTATAAGACTTCAAAGTCATTTATACAGTAATTTGTACTGCTTTGTCAAAAGTTACAAATACAAGAGGAAGCCTATTCATTTTTAAGGATGTTAATCCACCAGTCCTACAAGAAGAAATGAGGTTGTGAACAAAACTTATTTGTATGTTCTTACATTTTTTCTGGATACATGCATATGAAAATATGAAGCTTATGAACACCTACTGTCTTCTTTCAATTTTCACACTAATAGCAGTTGGTGTAAGCATAAAGTAAATTACACACTTACTGAGTTCTTATTCTGTGCCAGGCCCTGGTTTTTTTATTTTTATTTTTTGAATATTTTTATTTATTTATTTGAGAGAGAGAGAGAGCGAGAGAGGGAAGAGCACACTTACCACTAAGCAGGGAACCTGATGTGGGGCTCGATCTCAGGACCCTAAGACCATGACCTGAGCTGACGGCAGATGCTTGACTGACTGAGCCACCCAGGTGTCCCAGCCAGGCCCTGTTCTAAATGCCTTAGATATATTATCTTATTTAATTCTCACCATAGCTCTCTGAGGTAGGTACTTAATGTGCTCCCTTCGCTTAAGAGCCTTTCTCGTAACTATTACCCCATACTGCCTCCAGTGGGGTTAGTGTAGGAGGTAAAAGCTTCAGTAAAAAAATGTGACTTGACCTAAACCATTAGCATTTTGCTTTAGAGCCACATGAAATTCACATTTGAAAGCAAGTGTTCCAATATATTTTACAATGTTTGATTTCACAATGTTTGAGTAAAAATGAATCTTTCTTTATAGAACAGAATTTGGAAAGCTGTCTGACCTATTCTTCCCTCCTCTGCTCCAGTCCTCTCTGTGCACTGAATCATGCAATCAGGGCTGGCAGAGACCTGGGGGGGGGGGGGTTTCTACTCTAAACATTCCCTAACTAACTGCAAAGCTTTAACTTCCCTCTTTCTTCTGATGCGTGGTGTCTAGCTGGGTTACACCATTCCCAAAGGGGTAGGGCGGATATTAAATGCTTTAAATGGTCTTTCCCAATAGCTGAATCTGAGCAGGGGGTAGGGATGGGGCTGGGGGGACACCTCAGTCCTACTCGTTTAGTTCCCACTGCGCTGCAGACTGTGACAGGAGAGCTATTAGAAGAACATGCCAAAAGTGGAGATGAAAACAGTTAGCAGCTGTCCTGTGTCCTTTTCCAATCACAAGCTGTGAAGTTGAAAAAAATTTTTTTCCTTGGGTAGGCCGTACATAATCTTGGCAGGTATCTGAGTTTTGTTCTTCTATCTAATATGCTGAACATTCCCCAGTGCCTCATAAGAGAAAAATGAGCAGCAATTAGGTTAATTTGGACACCCTGCTCTTAACAGAAGAGGAACATGGCACCTCTGTATTTACAACAGGCTCCTCTTGCAAGTGATCCTCTCTGGAGAAACAAAGGTAATTTGCTCCCGAGTATAACCAATACAGCCACACAGGATGAAGCAGAAAAAAGTGCCTAAAATGATTAATGTTAACTAGCAGCCATTGAGCACTCACTGAGTACCAGGTACTTTGTTCACCTTATTTAGAAACCTTTCTACAGGGTTATAAGATAGGACGCAATACCTTCATATCACAGACAAGGAAAGTGAGTCCCAGAGCTGTGAAACCATCTAGCAAGTTCACACAGTTAAAATACAACGGATCTGGGATCAGTGTTTTATTCTTTCGGACTGTGACACTCATGTTTCTTTGCTACAGTAAAGGAACCAAATGTTCAGTAGAGGACATTTTCTGGTTGGAGATTCCAGTCAATGGATGTGTAACGTGCCAAGAAATAACTCCTGTGATGCTATTTTCACCACAGCCTTACATATATACTGACAGACCACTGGGAGTAACTGCCATGGTTTCTCCAACACATTTTATTTCAAATAAATTATTTACCTTCTGAAAGGTTAAGCAGTTAGTTCTTCCAACTGCATTAGTGTAATCCAGAGCCAAGCATGTTAATATAAGTGACAGAGTCTGGCTAAAGCACCAAGTAACTTCTCATGTTCTGAGCCAGGACTGTGCTGAGAGGTGGAAAATAACAGTATGGCATCGACTTGGTGCTTCTCAGCTCTTCTGTAGAGCCTTGTCAAACTATCTCTCTGGTCAACTAGGAAAGGCCATGTTGGATTTCTTTTCTTTAGGTCTCTTTCAAAGCCAGGATGTCTAAAAATTATCCGATAAGGTAGAAAATGCCTGTGAATGTATTAAGGACATTTGTGTTCCTAACTTAACATGTTCTGAATCTGGAGAAAAGAGTCTGTTGCAGTCCCCTGAGAAGGCTATCCAGACTGAAGGAGCCTGTCACAGTGAAGGTGGATAATTTAGTCCTGTGGGAATTGGGAGACTGGTCATAAAGGTGACTCATTAATCCATCAAAGAGATGGTTGTCCTCACGGAGTGGATATCTACAGATTTAAGGATGATGAGGTTACCTGAAACTGAACTATATTCAGAAATAGTCAAATAAATGTAGGAGGAGAGGACCAAAGAAAAGAAAGGCAGGGAAGGAGAGAACGAGAGAGTGAAAGTATCGCTTATTAAGGGTGAAGGTGGTAGTGAGGAAAGTATGGTTTCCAGATAAAACAGAGAAATTCCAATTTACCTAGGATTGTATATTTTTATTTGCTTAATCTGGCAGCCTTACAGAAGACTGAACACTGGAAATGAGCTAGTAGGGTCCAATCCACAATCAGAGCTACCACTGAGGTAGGACTTGTCACTAATTCATTTGGTCAACATATATTTGTTCACCTAATATTTTGTGAACACTTACTATGTGCCAGGCACTGGGCTGGGTCCTGAGACACACTGAGAACAGAGCAGACAATGTCCCTCTGCTTTTAGAGTTTATAGTCTAGTGGGAAAAACAGGAAAATAACAAAACAAAACAAAAATAATGCAAGTAATTATTATTTAGCAAGTTTTATATAGGCCAAGAAATATTAAGGCTTTATTTTGTTTATTGCCTACAAAACCCTCTGAGTTTGGTACAGTTATTACCCTTATTTACAAATAGAGAATTGAAGACACAGAGAAGCTAATAATTTACCCAAGTTCACATGTCTAGTAAAAACTGCTCTAAGGAAAATTAATATAGTGCTGTGGTAAAAAAAAAAACAAAAAACAAAGGAGATTTCTGCGAGAAAGAATGGTCAGGAAAGCCTCTCTGAGAAAGTGACATGTAAATTGAGACATGAGGGATTAAAAGGAGCAACCAAACCACAGAAAGAGCCATTAGAAGGGCATTGTAGAAGGAACAGCAGGTAAAAGGCACTGAGGTGGGAAAAGAGCCAGGTAGATTCTAGGAATAGATAGATAGAATAGATAGAAGGCTAATGAGACTAAATATAGGGGAAGAGGACCCTGGAGGGGAAACAGGGCATAGACAACAGAGATCCTGATAAGGGCTTTGATTTTATTCTAAGTGCAATGGAAAACACTGAAGGACATAAACTGACTTATATATATATATTTTTTACTATACTCTGGCTATGGTGTGAAGAATGGATGGAGGAATTGGGTGACATGGAACTTGAGCTCAACAGGCTGAATTGAAACGATAGCCTGGAGACACTGAAATCTGAGGAAAATGGGATGAAATAGGACCTGTTGGAGAACCACAGGAATTGGCCTCACTGGGGAGTCAAATTTCCAAGCTAAATATAATCTTTCATTTCAATCAAAAAGAAAAGCCAGATGGCAAAGACAAAAGTCAGAATGGCCTTTGATATAGTGTCTAAATTGATACAACTGTGGACAGAGATTGAATAATACCTGTTAAAATGTACACATCCGTACTCCATGGACTCAGCATTTCTATTGCTAAGTTGTAGACATTGTTGGTAAGCAGATCCCCTTCCCCCTTTCTATCTTCCATTATGGAGGCTGGAGAAATGAAATGTTTTAACCTCCCTCGAAGCTGTGGGTGGACATGTGACAAAATTCGCCCACTGGGGCACTTCTGGAAAAACTTTTGCTTTTCTGATAAAGAAGGAGGAATTCACCTGGTATCCTTGTATGTCCATTAGAAAGTGGCTGTGCACTTTCCCTTGACAAGTTTGGTCATTGTTCATGTACAGTGACAGAGATGGGTTCACAGTCAGTTAACCACCAAAAACAAATAACCCTATTGGATATCTGTAAGCAGGCAAGCATGAATTATGGGAGCGTTAGTCTCTAAATAAGAAAAGTTATTTAAAGTTGTCTCCATATTTTGCATGCAAGTGGCTCTGGCCAGTGCTGATCTGTTGTTAGGAGAAATAATGACGAGGATGTGGACTATGGCATGTAATAGAAGTCATAACGGAGACAGCAGGGTATTCACAATTTACCTTAGACAGACCTGAGTGTGATAACCACAAAGAGGAGTAGAGAAGGATATTAGAAAGAATGAAAGTTATCAGAACAAAATTGGGAGGGTGTGTGTGTGTCCATCTATAGATTTGTTTGTTCTAATTTTGACTTAAAATTATGAAATCTCACAGAAATAATTACTTGACGGAATTTATTTCCTATGGATTTTGGTTTCTGTTCACATTTACTGGATGTGAAATTACCAAAGTGTCCATAGAGTTGACAGATTTTAAATCTGGGAGTGGCTTTTAGCTTCTAATTGAAGACGACAGGCATCCAGAGATTGTATAGTCATTGTGGTTCTAAAGGAAGCACATTTTTACATAAATTTGAGTTTTTATAGGAAAGAATTTTTACACTTAAAACTTGAACACATTATAATCTTAACAGAGCAGAAACAGTGAGAACATTTGGGGGGTTTGTTAGGTTGGCCCGAGTGTGTGACTTTTCCCTGAACTCTTGAGATGTCAAAGTTTGTGGTTAGGTCCTTGGTAACTTGGAATGCCTTTGGCAGGTGGTGAATGGTGATTACCCTATTGAAACAGTTGAACAAATATTCCTGACTTTTCCCCACATTTATTTTTGATTTTAGTTTTGGTCTTGAAGGCATTTTTCTTGAAATGTCTTCAGTAGAAAAGATTTTCTCCCCCATGAAAACTTTGTTTTGGCTTGCTTTATATAAAAAAATGTGGTGTTGAGAAAACTCACTGTATGTTTGTGACCCTCCCAAATTCATATGTTGAAACCTAATTCCCAATGTGATGATATTTGGAAGTGGGGCCTTTGGGAGGTGGTCGGGTCTTGAGGGTAGAGCCCTGTTGAATGGAATGGGTGCTGTATAAAAGAGGCTTCAGAGAGCACTGTTGCTCCTTCTGCCATGTGAGGACACAGAGAAAAAAAATGGCCATCTATGAACTAGGAAGTGGGCCCCTATCAGTCACCAAATCTGCTGGTGCCTTGATCTCGGACTTGCAGCCTCCAGAACTGTAAGAAATAAATTGCTGCTGTGTATAACCCAAGCAGTCTATGGTATTTTGCTATAGCACCTCGAATGGACTGACATGAAACAACACTGGAATTTAGTATGAGGAGATGGTCACTGTGGGTTAGACAGGCAGGAGGCTAACCCAACCAAGGGGTTAAAGAATGCTGAGTGAAATCACAACTCAGAAGAGTCCTTTGGGCTGTTGTAGAGTTGTGTAGCTCCACCATTTGGCCTTAGGTTGAATACAAAGGAAAAATTTGTGCAAGGCACACAAACACCCATGTTTTCTGTATGAAGGATATTCTTTTCTCATTTTCTCCTACCATTTTCTTCAGTAAACAAGAACAAGATATAGGAGAAAGGGAGACACACTTTCTCATGACGAATATTATTAAATGTCCCCTTGTCTAATTTTTCTAATTAAAGAGAGAAGTTTTGAGTTTTACTTCCAAAATATTCACTGGTACCAAAACCATCACAAATTCCTTCATATTAATTTGAGCATTATTAAAAATGCACGTATCTTGTCTAAGTTAAAGCAGATTCTAAATAGGCCATAGAATTTCTTATTTCTTTCTACTTGATGTTATATGTCCTACATTCTTCATTGGATAGCAAAATTCTTGGGAGAAATGATCATGACTTAAGCATCTTTGCATCTTCCCTATTACCTAAATTTTGGGGAACTTTTGAATAAAATAAAAACTTGAAAGAATGAATACTAAGCAAAAAACATAAACCATAAGTTTATAAAAATATCCAGTCTAAGGATCACTAAGTAAGTTTGTAGCAAAGGGGTTGAAAAGTTTGAGCTGAAAATTCTAATATTCAGGATGTCTGATTTTTTTTTTCCTAATTGAAGAAAAGATAAAGATGGAATTTCCGGTACATGATAACACCAAAATGTTCTTAATTTTTTTCAGTTTTGAAAATTCTCATGATTTGATTTCCATCCAGGACTGTCAGTTGAGACATCTGATAATCTAAAAGCATTCAGAGAATTAGGATCCCATATGGCTCAAAAATATTTCCTTTCCGACAGGGAAAAAGAGAACACACTGTGAAAATAATACTGGTATAGCCTTCAGTTTATGTGTACAAGGAGCACGATGAACTTAAACCATTACCCATGGTATAATAATCATTAGAATGATCATCAGGGTCAATTACAATGAATAAAATAATAAGAATATACAGTTCTCATAAGCATGTTGCATTATGAAAGCAGAGGTATATTTCAAGGCAATAAAGCAATGTAGTTATGTTTAGTCTTATGGAAGCAACATTCATTGGAAATGAGCACTGAATTAGGAGTACTGACTTATCACTAATGAATTGTGTAAACCTGGAAAAGTCTTTTAACTTCCTTGGGACTTTATTTTCTCAACTGAACAATGATAAAATTGGACCAGATGTTCCTTTTTAACACAGCATCTGTTCTGGAGGTTCTAGCTAGGAGTAAATCTACTCATATACTCATATTGTTTGAAGAATATTTCTCCTTGTTTGGGGGAAGTTATTTTCTTTAAATGAGTGTTGGGTATTAATAAACATTTATATAATGATGAGAGAGGACAGAGACTTGGTTGGGTTTAGCCAGCTGCAGCCACTGAATTAATAATAATAACAACAATAGTAATAATAATAATGACTGGCAACATTCATTGGGTGTTGACTGTGGGCCAGACACTACTTTAATCTTCAGAACAATTCTATGAAATAGATATTAATATTAATACTCCCATTTTACAGATGAGAAAATTGAAGTTGAGAGATAACTAGAAACTTGACTGAGATCACACAGGAAGTGGTAGAGCTGCTGTGACAACTGAGGTGCCAATAAAGGGGATGATGGGAGCAGATAACCAGATGCCCCCACATTCCATAGTGTCCAGACAAGTGTCTTCCTCATGGAATCGCCTCACAGAGATCAGATGGGGATAGTTTCTCTGTACTAGCCCTGTGGTCTGCATCAGCTCCCTTTCCCACTATCTCTATTGAGGAACTGGAGATTAATAAAGAGGATGGAATTTGGAGCTCCTGGGTTCACATTGCATTTTTGCTTTTTAATAGCTAACTGACTCTGGGCAAGTAAGCTTCCTTTCTTCATCTGTAAAATGGAGATACCAATGACGCCTACCTTTTAGGGACGTGGTACATAATGTTTATGGAATTGCTTCATAAACTATAAAGTAATATTGCTAAAAATAAAGTATGCCTGCTAGGAACTACTTTTTTCCCCATTTTTTTCGTTAAGAACATAGAGCTGTAAATCTTCTAGTTTCATGTTGTTTTTGCCAGAAATAGTCTATTCTGAAAGAGGCAGCATGTGTGGTGGGAAAAAAACTGTAGGTTTTATTCCTAGCTCTGCCATTTACTTAGCTTTTTGGCCACGGACAAGCCGCTTAATTGAGCATCCCGCTGGGCCCCAGGCTCAGAAGGGCCCTGTGCTTGGGGTTTTAATGCTTTGTGGTTGCTGTCTTGAAATGTTTTAGCATTTTTTCTTTGACCATGTACTTTGTAAGTGAAGACTGATGGGACAATGGAGTATGTGTTGGGTTTTTCACCATGACTCAGAGATGGGTTCTACTGAAAAGCTCTTCACTGCTTCCTAGGCTCACTAGCCCTGGGCCCCGCCTGGCCCCACGCTCTACCTGGTCCTAAAATTGCTGATGCCCTGCTCTCTACCTCCAGCAGGGCTGTGGGCACTGGCACAGGATGGGTTGGGATTAGGCATTCATACTCTATGGCACCTCAGGGTGGGGTGCGTTGTCCCTTATTCCCCCACTGACTGGCAGTACCATGGCATGTCTGGTGGGCAGTGAACCAAAGTTTATCCTTGGTCCAGGTACCAAGCATGTCCTGACACAGAGATTTAAAAATCCTTGGAGGTCCTCTGTCTCCCATACGTTCAAATGACGGGCCCTTAGGAAAAAGAGATGCCTAGCTTGACTTCCCCAGACCCTGCCGAGTTCAAGGTGCTGGGCATTGGTCACAGGGCTCTTGGAAGGTGGGGCTCAGCAGATATCAGGCTCTGCAGTGAGGCACTTGTGTCTACATTAGGATGCAGGGTCCTAGGTGCCTGTGAGGTCTGCACTCCCTGCAAGTATCTTGTACCTGGGAGCTCTCCCTTGCCTGGAAATCTTCTTCCTTCCTTCCAACCTTCAACCTTCCTGAGTTTGGTTTGTATTTGTCTCTTTTGGCCAGCTCAAGTCACCCTTTGGATTAAAGCTATGAAACTGAAGCTGTGTGATTTTGGTGATTTTACATACAAATTAAATACTTTGATATTTGTGTTTAAAATTGGCATTTCAGGCACCTGGATGTCTCTGTTGGTTAAGCGACTGCCTTCAGCCCAGTTCATGATCCTGGGGTCCTGGGATCGAGTCCCACATCAGGCTTCCCCTACTCTGCAGGGAGCCTGCTTCTCCCTCTCCCTCTGCCTGCCACTCCCCCTGCCAAATAAATAAATAAATAAATAAATAAATAAATAAATAAAATCTTAAAAAAATAAAAATAAAAACAAAATTGGCATTTCACAATATAAAAATAAATGGCAAAATTCATGCTAATAAGAAAAAATTTTATTTTTCTTTACTCAGAATACTAAATAGTAAATAAAAAACACCATAGCAAGTTTGGAAAATCACAAGGAAGAAAGGAAGAAGCCTTTTTGTAATTTTGATGGCACTTCTACTCCGCTTTTTTAGTGAGGGGTCGTATATTTTCATATTGCACTGGGTCATACAAACTATGTAGTTGGGCATGCTCCCAGTGCATAAGTTCTGCATAATCACCTGGTGCCTGCATCACTCCACAGGTATATCTGGAGTATCTGTACGCTCAAGTTAGGAAGCATGGTTGGACTGACCCATGAACAGCTTACTCTCTATCCAGTTATCTGTGGCTTTATCTTTATCTTTTTAAGAAAGTAGAAAAGGAGAAATGGGAATCATCCTTTTTGAAACTATGGAGGTCGTTTAACCTTCCCAAGGATAATGCTTCACTAGACATTAACGAGATATAGTTTCCATTTGTAGTTCTAGAGATTGGCTTAAAATTATAAAAATAATTGTAATTTGCCTGGTCTTCTGGGTCTCCTTTATTTATTTATTTATTTATTCATTCATTCATTCATTCACTCATTCATTCATTCACTTATTCTCTCGATCTCACATTTATTTATACTATTCTTTCATAACATGTACTGAGTGTTTATCATGCTGCACATACTTTGTTAGGCATTGAGAATTCAAAAGTGACTAAGATGCTCTCTCTCCTAAAGGAGCACAGTCAATGAGGGCGGAACAGGGAGGAAGACAGCACATAAATAATTATGTTTTGTGACAGCAAGTGCAATAATTATGGCTATACAGAAAAAGAGATTTCTGAAGGCATAGGCATGAATCAAGGAAGACATTTTGGGGGCAGATGACATCTCTATTACCTACTAAGTGATTAGTAAAAGTTAGCCAGGATATAGAAAAATGGCAGAGGCAGGGAGGAGAGGACATTGTATGGATGGGTTATAGCATGAACGAAGGCACTGAGACAACAAACAGTGTAGTGAGAGTGGAAAACAGCAAGTAGTTTACTGTTAATCAGGGAGAGATCAAGTAGCTAGCTTTGTCAACTAGGACACTAAGTGGCCTTCATCCTATAGCTCTGGGCAGTTTGTGAATAATTTTTTTTTAAGATCTTATTTATTTATTTGAGAGAATGAGAGAGTGAGAGAGTGAGCCCGAGTGGGTGAAGGGACAGAGGGAGAGAATATCCAAACTGACTCCTTCTCACTGGGGAGTACCACGCAGGGCTCAATGTCACGACCGATGGGGTCGGACCTGAGCCAAAATCGAGAGTTGGATGCTTAACCAACTGAGCCACCCAGGCGCCCCTGAATGGATGGTTTTATACCTAGAAATGAGATGGCTGGATTTACAATTTAGAGAACATACACCAGTGGCTATTTGAAGTGTGAATTTGAAGGGATAAAAGCTGGAGCCTGTTTAAAAAGCTTTTGCAACAATAATACAAGAGACAATGGAGGTCTGAACTAGGGCAGTAGTAGCAAGGATGGCTTCGAATTAAAGAAATACTAAAGAGTTAAAACTGGTTGGACTTGATTATTGATTAAATGTAGAAGTGAGTGGAAGGGAGGAGCACGGGTGATTGTCAGGTCTCTTTTTTGAGGTGACTGGTGGTTAAGGATTTAGGTGAGAAACGACTTCAGAAGGAGGGAAAGACTTTGGAGGTGGAGTGGGGAACTAGGGGCTATGGAACTGACAGGTGGAGGTGTCTGCAGGCAGTTAGGTGAGGATGAAGGCTGGGGGAGAGGGCTTGAGTTGTCGATTTGGAGGTGACCAGAGTCTAGGTGGCAACTTTGAGATGGAGGAAAGCACCCATGGGAGACACCCTGAAGGAGGGAAGAAGAAGACAAAGGTAATGAGGAAAAGGAGAGTATGTTGCCATGGAAACCAAAAGGGTAAAGAGTTTCACAAATGAGGACATGAACCAGCTGTTAAATATGGCAGAGATCCTAGAGGAAGTGGAAAAGTTCCTTTGATTTAGTAATATAGAACAGCCAATGAGGGATCACAGGAGGAGTCTTTTTGGGAGAACCGTGGGAACAAAAGCTGGATCTGAGAGGATTGTGAAGTAAGAAAAGCAGAGACAGTGAATATAGACTACTCTTTTGAGAAGTTTGAATGAGTAAGGGAGGAGAGAATTTGGAGCACAGCTGGAAAAGGAGCAAGATCAAGGGAGAGTTGCTTCATTTTCTTTCTTTTTTCTCCTAATAGGAGACACTTAAGCAAGTTTCCAGGCAGAAGGAAGAGAATACCAGTGGAGAGGGAAAGTTTGAGACACAGGAGAGGAGGAGGAAAATTCATGGAGGGGGCAGGGCAGGCCTTGAGTAAGAGAATGCATCCTCTGCACCTGGAGGAAGGGGTTGGTGGGGGAGGCGAGGACCCTGCAGGCCTACACTCCCATACTTCTGCCATCATTGACACATGTCAATTCCTCAGGCTGTCTCTACTCCTCAAACTGAGCTGCAAAACTGGTGGGAAAAGTTAGGTAACTGTGCTGAATGAATTTTCTACAGATTCACATCATTTAACTACTGATGGACCGCACTCGCATGGCAATTCTTTCTCTTGGGGGTTCATATAAAAATTCCTTGATGACTATCCTCCAAGTCTCCAATCTTACCTTCACATCCCTCAGTCTTACAAGACACCCCGTCTTGTGAGTGGTCTGAGCTTATCCATTGCAAATGCCTACGGCATCTCTCCTCTTTCAATTTATGTCCTCATCTTCACCTCAATTTTTTTCTCGCAATATTAAAAATTCTATTGATCTTTGAAGGTCCAACTCATGTGATAGCCCATATCTCTGCTTTACTTTCATCTTACACATATATTTTTTAAGTTATTTGATAACTTTTATGTTATTTTATAAGCTATTTTAAATACTTTTTAGAACAAGAAAAGGATTCAATCAACCAACCAATTGCCCTGATGCCTTTTTATAAAAGTTGTCTTCTTTTCATCTTCTTCATCTCTTTGACTCATTCATATCATTCTTCTACTAAGTATAAATCCCTGAAGGGCAGGTCATTATTTTTTCTTTTTTGGCAACTGTTCTAGTAGTGACAATGCACCATAAATAATAGCTACCTACTACAATTAATGGATTGTAAATTCCTGGAGGATAGATAGATAGATAGATAGATAGATAGATAGATAGATATACATGTGCATATACAGATACACCTTTATATCTTCTGAAGTCCATCAATTTAATCCAATCCTTACTAGACACTTACTTAGTAGCCACTAGGGGTTAAGGAAGATAAAACAGTCTCTGTCTTCTAAGGATGCAAAATCCAGTAGGGCATTCTAATATGTATGTACTTGTGATTAACACCAGTACATAAACACTAATAAATATCAGGAATGGGCTTTTGGTGTGAATAGGATTTTAACAGGCAGAAGGCATTCTGTGGCAGACCATGGCCTGAAGGCAGGGTGAAACAGGCAGAGGGCGAAGCTGGACACGCAGTCTGGAACCGGAGAATGAGAGAGCTTGAATGACATGTTGATGACACAGCATTTACTCTATAGGGAACCTGGCGGTTCTCAAAGGTGTTTAGGCAGAGAAGATTATTAAATATGTGTTTTTAAAAAATTACTGACAGCAGGATTGAGGGTGAATTTGAAAAGAAGATTTGAGGTCAGTAGATCTATGAAAAAGCTTTTCTTTTTCCCTTGAGATAAAATTGACAAATAACATTATATTAGTTTCAGGTGTACAACATATTGATTTGATAATTGTATATATTGCAAAATGATCACCACTATAAGTCTAGTTAACATCAGTCACCGTACATAGTTTCAAAAAAGTTTTTTTTCTCTTGTGATGAGAACTTTTAAGATCTACTCTCTTAGCAACTTCCAGATATGCAGTACAGTATTATTAACTATAGTCACCATGCTGAACCTTACATCCCCAAGACTTTTAAATTTATAACTGGAGGTTTGTGATAGATAGTTTAGGTAAGAGATGATAAAGGTAAAATAAGGGCAACTTGGTTACAGATTAAATATGAGTGTGTGGGGGGGTGGGTGTGTGGGGGTGCATGTGTGTGTGTGTGTTGATGGGAGGAGGTAATGAGCAAGGTGAAGTAAGTGCTCAGAAATTATTTGTTGATCTTACTTTTTATAAGACACTAAATGGCAAACAGCAATAATAATATAATTTATTAGATATTCTGTAACACATTTCTCTAGAATCAGCCCCAGGCAATATTATTATCTGTTCTTCACCACGTTTTATCCTCTAGGCCTGATTTTGGCAATTTATCCTATATGATCAAGTGTTCTTAATATTTCAGACCTTCAGTTTTGGGCGACCCATGAGCTCATATATCCTCTAAGGAAAGATCCATAGTAGCATGCATCTTTTATACTTTTCATGGTGCTTGGCAGAGGGTTAGACAAATAGTGGATACCAAATAGTTGTTACATTGAATTAAATGGTATTACCTGGGGTTTGCTGAAGGTTGGATGTCCTCACTCTCCTTGGCCCTGCAATGCTGCTCTTTGTGCCTGGAAGCCTTTCCTTCTTTCTCTTCACCTTCTCTCTACTATCTTAACCTATTTGCTTAAGTAGTTCCTTTCCATTATTTCTTCCAGAATTTCTTGATTGATTTGCTTCCACTTGGTTAAACGCTTTTGCAAAGTAGCATCATCTACTAACTTGTCTCCCTGTTACCCTGTTAGCTGCATAACGGCAGAACATCTTTTGGTGATTTGCTCATTATTTTATCCCCAGCTGGAGCACAGTGCCTGGCATACAGCGACTGCTCAGTGAATATTTGTTAAATAATCATGGCTTTGTGTGGTTTTATTTGTAAATCTGAACACTTAGAAATTTGAATCTTTTTGGGGGGGTATTTTTGACTCTACTATTTTTTTTATTAAGTTCAATGAGCCAACATATAGTACATGATTATTTTTTGATGTAGTGTTTAATGATTCGTTAGTTGCATATAACATCCAGTGCTCACCGGATCACGTGCCCTCCTTAATGCCCATCACGCAGTTACCCCATCCCTCCATTCCCCTTTCTTCTGCAACCCTCAATCTGTTTCCCAGAGTCTAGAGTCTCTCATGGTTTGTCTCCCTCTCTGAAATTTGAATCTTTAAATAGTTGGATGCAAAGCCCTAGATTCATCATGTAAAAAAGTAATGGTAGACCATCTAAAAAAGTATTTTTATTCTTTCTGTTCTTAAATTAAGTAAGTAGAAATTGAAGTAGATATTATTATATTTTTGAGGACCTCTATGCAATTACACTTCTGGAGGGAAAACACTAAGACAGCTTAAGGGTCACCTCTCTATACTGTCCCCCAGGAGCATTCAAAATATCTGCTTGGTTGTCTATACATACTATCATCTTTAGTTTGTAAGTTCCTCTGGAGCAGGAAGCATTAGAAAACAAATGTGACATCAAAATACAAAGAAATCAGAAAGCTAGATTCCATTTTAGAAAGCCTTAAGAGGTGTAGCTCTAGTGTTCCACAGACAACTCAAGATCACAGGCAATACAATCCTTTGCTCTGAGGCATTTATTTTAGTCATACCATAAAATTTCACTTTCTACTGCCTGGTACCATTTTTGGCCCTAGAGACAGAGATGTTAAGAAAATCAGGTGTGGGTCTTGTTCTTATAGAACTTAGTGTCTAGGAATGAAAGAATGGGTGGTGACCCCATTTTGAAGAGGTTGGTTCAGATCAAGACCCAGCTTTGAAATTGGTCCTCAATAAGGCGAGTGGTGGCTGAGAATACAGCTCTGTACAAACATATTCATACCCCTGAGATAAGCTATGACTTGGGGTGAGGAATTCTCTCTCACAGATCCATTACCAGGAGTTTCTGCAAGAGCTCAGATCTTTACTTCAATACAGATGCTTCTTGTTATTTTCCCAACAGGCACTGCAAGAGGATCAATTACTACTGGTAGCCTTATTTCCCAGATAAAAAGAAATTCCCCTTTACTCTAGTTTCTCCACAGCCAAAGTCCACTACGTCTTCTTTAGAATCATCAGCCGCCATGATGGTGTAATGGAAGATATATCCTGGAATTGCTAGAAAGGACTGCATTAAATGTACTCATTGCTTAAATGCCACTATGTGCTCCAAAAGCTAACTCGGAAAGGCACTGAAAGGTTACTGGTTCATTGTTAAAATCCAAGATTGGGACAAGGGTTAGAGGATTCTCATCCTCTTACATTTGAGTAGCCTAAGGCAGTGTATGCTTCTAAATCACATTTTGGATTATTTCTTAACAGATATTTTAAAAGTGCTGAGCCCATGTAATTAGATAACAGAAATAGTATGTACAGTAGGGCTGGGTAAAAGTGCCTTTAAAGTTGTTGCCGGTTTCCAAAGGTGTCTCTGGAGTGTTAAAACTTAATGGTTCATTGACAGTAATAGTTAAAACCGTAACTTATATGCTGCAGAGCATTTTTAAATTCAGCTTTCAGTTATATTATTTCAGTGGAAAGCAAAGACTGGTAAGTTAACTGGCTTGGCCCTGACTATGTTAAGAATAACTCTTAGAGCAAGGATGGTGATCCAGATAACTGCTCTTGCTGTAGTGTTCCCTCCACCTCTGCTACCTCATAATGACAGACATAGTAGCTAAAAAAGTTAAACTTGGGATATAAAAATAAATTAACATGTTGGAAAATACGATGAATAGCAGCCCCATTGTTTCTCAGGAGCTGTTTCTTATTTTTGAGGGATAGCAGTTATACCCTAACTATTTGAGTAAATGATTTCCTGTAAGAGTGATATGAATGGGAAACTGGCATACTCCTGCACAGAGAAGCCAATGGGAATACCCAATGAAAGGTTAGGAACATTGACCATGTTGCCTCAGACTTATAAATGAAACAAAAATTAAAATGTTAGCTAGATCTACTTGACAACCCCTAACTTCACAGGCTCTGTCTTCGAGGATATCTATTTCTATAGAAAGAACACCTGGCATTCCTTTTTGTAATATTAGACCAAAGTATGGGATAATGAAAACAGAAATGCCTTATGCAATGTTAATAATCTTTATACTCAGAGGGTTCAGTTGAAGCTAGCAGCTAATAACATTAGCCTGCATCAAGATGGAGCCTGCCAGGCCTGGCTTGTAGACTGGAACACCTGAGTGGGTTCTAACACAGGCTCAGTTGCAGGTTAGCCATCATTGTCCTGGCAATCAGTTTCTTCCTCTCTGAGGCCACACTAAAAAAAAAAAAAAAAAGTATTCCTGCAAGAAAGTACTTCCAGAAAAGCACGGCGAGGTCTGAGTAGATAAACAACAGATATCTAGATCACAGAAGCGAGAGGAGGAAAAATGAAAACCCAAAATGACTTCAAAATATATACTGTTTAACTATAGAAACATTATACTTAATCCATCCTTTAAGATCCTGGATATGCCTATCTCTGTATCTCTATCTCATTGATACTTTCTCCAGACCTCCCAGGAAGAGTAGAGAGAATAAAGAATTGGTTCATTCCTTATAGATGAGATAGGAGGACTGGCAAGGTCATTAACTGCATAGACCTTAACTGCAAAAGCAGCATTTATAACCCCTATGACTTATACTCCAATATTTTTTTCCATTGCACTGTCATGGTAGATGACAATTCTGAAATAGCTCCAGTAGATTGAGCTTATGAAGATAACCCACTATGACAGAAAATGCACTTTGTGCAAGCTTCCATGCACTGATCACAATGCATTTTAGCCAGTGGTCCAGGTTTCTATCTCTCCCACTAGACTGTGTGCCTTGGGGATAGAAACTGTCTTAGTCTATGTAATATCCCCAGTGGTTAGCACAGTAACTAACATATAGTAGATAGTCAATAAACAATGAAGAATGAATAAATAAGTGTCTGAAAGCATGATCTAACCTAGAAAATTTGCTTTTGGGAATTGGGCTCCGAGAAAAAGAGCTCTGCATGCAAAAGAATATAGAAAAATGTTGAATGATCATGGTCATTGAGTTGGGTACTAATATTGGAAAAATAAACTAGATCAGAGACAAGATTATAAGTACAAAAAGGAAGCAATGTTCATTTTGTTTTGTTGGTTTATGCTTCTAAAATTTACAATTTTATGTATGAACATTGCAATAGGATTTGATCTAAAAAGAAAACAGGTAAGAAAGTAGGTGAGTGGAAGAATGGTTGATGAAAAAAAGTAGGAAGCAGAGTTTAAAACATCAAAAAGCGGGGGCGCCTGGGTGGCTCAGTCGTTAAGCGTCTGCCTTCAGCTCAGGGCGTGATCCCGGCGTTCTGGGATCGAGCCCCACATGGGCTCCTCCACTGGGAGCCTGCTTCTTCCTCTCCCACTCCCCCTGCTTGTGTTCCCTATCTCACTGGCTGTCTCTCTCTGTGTCAAATAAATAAATAAAATCTTAAAAAAAAAACACAATATCAAAAAGGGGGCGCCGGGGTGGTGCAGTCTGGTTGGGCGTCTGACTCTTGGTTTCAGCTCAGGTCTGATCTCAGCATTGTGAGATTGAGCCCCGTGTCAGGCTCCACACTCAGCATGGAGTCTACTTGGGTTTCTCCCTCACTCTCCCTCTGCCCCCCCAAATACATAAATGAATGAATGAATAAATAGAAATACATAAAACATTGAAAAGGATAAGGAGGGAATTGAAAGGATATTTGACAGGAAAAGGGTAAAAGAGCAAAGGATCATTTTTTAGTAGGACATTCCATGGGCACTTCTCTAAGGAATTCAGAAGCTAAGCGAGCACAGGGGAGAAACTAGAGTCATGGAATGGACAAAAGGGATGTGAATGTGAGATATATGGCATTGATCAGTCATAGAGAAAGAGGAAGGGAAGAAAATGGCTTCAAAAAGGGCGTTCCTGTCATCAAGCAGGAAAATCTTCCTGTCACATACGTAGAAATCAAGGCCGAACTATGAGCTAGTGGTCTGTCTTCAGCTTCTTCCTCTCACGTTGATACCTCAGGGCTGCTACTGGCTGGCCAGGCTATAGAATTTTCCCAACCTCTGGACCTTACATTTTTTTCAGCCATCAGAATTTTCCCAGCCTCTACCTCTCAGGACACCTGCTTCTACAGAAAGACAAAGAAAGCTAACTTGTTCAAGTTAAGTAATTCCTATTACAGGCTTAGCTAGCTTCAAGGTTACCTTGCCTAGCGCAGTGCAACTAACAAAGTAAATGAATAGATGGGACTCCTTGTGTGCCAGGCCCCGAGCTAGATGTAGCAGAATATGGTAAGGGAGTTGAGGAAGGGGAGGTCGGTGGGGGCATGAGGCAACTGAGTGATGAGCACTGAGGAGGGCACATGATATGATGAGCACTGGGTGGCATATGCCACTGATGAATTGTTGAACACTACATCTGAAACTAATGATGTACTATATGTTGGTTAATTGAATTTAAATTAAAAAAAGGAAAGTAGTGATACTGAGTCATAGAAAATAGGCTTCATTTTATAAAAAGAATATAACTTTCAAAAGTAAGAAAACTGGAATTTTAATCACTGACTTCACTTCTATTACTTGTTTTTTTCTATCCAAATAAAGTTACATCACAGGTAAAAAAAAAAAAAAAGAACATGGTAAGGGAGCACATGGACTTTAAAGACACACATACCAAAGACAGAGGTCCAATTGACAATTTCCTGCCTATATGCCTGGGGAAGTTATCCTCTCTTCTCTGGACCTTGAATTCTTTATCCAACCCTTTATTTGTAAGGAAATGATTCTTCATCCTTAGTTTCATCCTTTGTGAAACAGAGATAAAGTTGCCTACTTTGCAGGGTTGTTTTTAAGATTTAAAATATGTGTAAATGTTAATAATGTTATTTACCACTTATTCATTTCTTAATCCATGTATCTCCCTTTTAAAAAGGGAAAGTTGAGGCACAGAGAGGTAAGGTGGTATGACTAAATTTACACAGTTGGGAAGTTCCAGAGCTAACACTGAAGCCCAGGGCCTTCGTGTTCTTAACCAACACACTAAAGCATCTGGTGGACTGATGCTTCCATCTACAGTGACATGACCAGGACCACGTACAGCCCTCTCACGGTGGTGAAATACTTTGATACTAATCTCATTTAACCCTCACAGCCACCCTGTGCGGTGGTATGATCCCTACTCTGAGGTGAGGAAAATTAAGCCCAGAGAAGGTAACTCATTGGCTAAAACCCAAATAACTAATTAGTGGCAGAACTTGAAGTCACATGCAGGATTTATGACCATTAACGTAAACATAAGAAAGAGAGCCAGCCCTGAGTCCAGGGTAGATGCCCGCATCATTACTGTTTATGTAGGTGGTCGTTTTGCATTGCTTTTAAAGTTCTCTGACAGCAAAACTGAAACCTGGTCAGGTATCTTTAGATGGATGAGAAACTGAAAGTGAAGGCATGAGCTCATAAGTAGATTTGAACTCCTTACCGCAGGGGTACTGGTCAATTATCTCTCACTGAGTGGTGCTATCAGCCCAGGTTAAAACAAATTGGATTTTTAAGAAGGTGTAAAATTGCCACTATAAAATCAGATAAGCCTACTGCAGTTGGGAATAAATTCTATCATAGAAATATATCCTGCCTGATATCAAAAGCAGCCAAGAAACCGTGCCAAGAGTTTCTTGGATGAAAACTGACATTTTCTGCTGTAGAGACAGAAGTGGGAGCACTGATTGGAGAATTATATTATGAAGAGTTCTAAAATATTTATCATCATTCTAGGCCATTTATTCATTTACCCTTTTAATGCTCATTTCTTTTGTGCCACTGGGTCGAGCTTAAAAGTAAAGAATAAAAATTCATTTTGTTTTTATACATTAATATAAAGAAGGAAGCATCTCTTTTTTTGGTTTGAAAAATAATAGCACTTCTGAGAAATATGAGAACACTAAAATGTTCTTCCAGAAATATGAGTTTTGTCATTAATAAGGATGCTAGATTTACCTGAGTAGGCTATGAATTTTTACTTTTTAGGGGGCAGCTTTTTGCACTTTGAATATTTCAAGAGGAAAGAAACCAATAAAGACAATGAAAATTGCCACTGCTTCACTGTACTGATGATCACGTTATGCTTCTTTCTAGATTTGACTCAGGCATCTCCTTCTCCAGGTGGCCTTTTTCGACTCTCCATTAGAATTGAGATGTCCTTCTTCTGCACTCCAGGAGCACCCTGCACAAACTGCCGTCCATCACTGCCCACAGCACACTGCCTGGAAGCTATCTGCTTGCACATCTGTGCCCGCAGAAGAATGGTCAGGACAAGAATCATGTCTTATATTCATCTGGTGTCCTCAGCATTTGGCTCATGGCCAGAGCTGGGAAAATGTTCTCTGAACAACACTGAATTTTAAAATGATAACCTGAGTATAGAAATATTCCCTCCACCTGCATAACATTCAGTTTCAAGTGTATTGAGTATATTTAAAATGTCATTTTCTAATGGTATCAAAGACTTGTAAATGAAAGAAAAAGTAAGTTGCGTGTCAACTATACTTCAGTAATAATTTTTTTTAAAAATCAAAAGAAGAAAAAAAAAGAACAAGTGAGTCTTCTTTTCCAGGTCTTCACTATTTGGCTTATATAATATTAAAAGGTATTTCTTTAAAGTATCGTTTCTATTTCTCA
Source organism: Ursus arctos (assembly GCF_023065955.2). NCBI lineage: Eukaryota > Metazoa > Chordata > Mammalia > Carnivora > Ursidae > Ursus > Ursus arctos. The sequence goes on along the minus strand of NW_026622886.1, from coordinate 15,464,761 downwards.
GGCTGGAAGGATACTTTTGCTAGTGTCCTCACAGCTTTCTATTTTGGCTCTGAATCCAGAGACATGAAAGAGGCTTGACTCAGCCACCGCTTAATACTGCACAAGCTTGAGAGAGACTATTATATAAGCTAATGTGTATTTTAAGGATTTTTTTCTTTCTTTTTTCTTTTTTTTTTTTAGCCAGTACCTAAATGCCACCTTCCAACCTTATGAAAGTGCTGGAACCCAGTGTGTGGGAAAGCGAGGTCCCCTACTTGCTCTGTATTCCTTATAAGTCTAAAAAAATAAAAGCAGTTGATTAAGGGTTAGCAATTTTCTTTTCTTTCTTTACACGTACTTGTAATTCATTTAATGCAGGAAGTGGGCTGAATTTTCTTGTTCTTTCCAATTCAACTGTCAGGGAGCTTTCTTGCCAGCCTGCTATGGTTACCATGGCAACAAGATGATGGTGGCAGTAATATGATCTCATGTCTTGTGTCAATAGCATCAGATCATCATGCTTGGGGATAATTTCGACAATAAGTTTAGTTATAGATTTAGGATTTATTAGCGTTTGATTGGTTTACTGGAAATATTGAGCAATTATAGCCCTAAATCGATGATAAAAGCATGTTTACAAAGGTTAGCATTTTCCCCTACATGACATCTTGTATCATATGGCATTCTAAAACTTGTACAGTGCTTTCATATAGTGTATCTACTTTGATTTTCATTAAGCAGAATAGCCATTACTAACCCCATTTTATAGAAGAGGAAATAGAGGCTCATGCAATATGCTTGTGTAAGTAGCAAAGCAACTCTGCAATGGAGCTAAAACTTCAACCTGGGGCTTCTGGCATCAGAATGACAACATTTTCCTTATGCCCATGCTGAGAATTGATGCGTCTTAGGAAAATCTTCTTAGGTGCACTGGTTAGACCCTGGAATGTCTGAATTAAAATAGTTAAAATGTGTGTATGATCATAACTATATGAATTTGAAAATACAACTATTTTACATTTGGGTGATGCTTCATACTTTTTACATCTCCCATGGCAACCTTCTCTTTTAAGGCTTCCCTGATACTATGTACATACATAGAGGCTTCTTCCCTTTGCCCACTGACCATAGCCTTGCTTTTTAAAAATTACTGTTAGTTGCATTTATTTTCCCATTGTGAGTTCCTTGAAGGCAGGAATCATTCATCTTCGGAAGGTCCCCGTTCCCGGCATACTACCTGGTACATAAAAGATGCACCATAAATGCTTGTTACTTGTTAAAGTTAACTCATCTGACTCTCACACAACCCCAGGAGGTAGGTACAGCAGGTATTATGATCAACCATTTTAAGAATGAGTAAATAGGGGTCACATACATAATCACAGGAAATTCAATTCTCCCACCCCAGCCATGTGCTCTTTCTACATCATCCTGTTTGCTCTATTCCTTCATTTATTTCTTTGCTCAGTCTTTCATTCATTCACCAAACATTTGTTGGTTGCACCTTATATACCAAGCACTGTTATAGATGCTGGGATACAAAAATAAGTAAGACATAGTTCTCACCATCACCGGACTCACAGATATCAGATAATTTCCTGCCTGGAGAAGTTGGTAAAATAAAACCTTATATGAAACCCTGAATCTGCACTAGATTACTTCCCAATTTAGTTGGCCCCTTAAAAACACATCTTCAGAATATATTTCAATTCCCCCTTTAATGCAAGGTTTTAGAACCAGACAAACCTTAAGCTATCATGAATATAGAATCAAGTACTAATTCTGTGTCTTGATTTTTTTTCTCGAGTACGAAATCACCATTTCCAACTTCCCACAAAATCCTCAAACTTAACGTGTCTGAAATGAAACCTAGTATCTGCCCTACACAACTGGGGTGGAGCAGAAAGAGGCAGATAAATAAGTTAGACTCCTAACTCTCCTGACTCTATGCGATATGTCAACTTGGGTTAGTTACTTACACTCTCTAAGTATGTGTTCATTTGTACCCGACACAAAACACAGTGCTCAGAATACTTCCTAACTGAACGGATTAGTAAAAAAGTTGTCAATGAGGATGAAAAAAGATAACATAATATTGCTACCTGGAACAATGCTAGCATTAGGAGTTACTCAATAAATACTCATTAAATGAATGAGTGGGCTAAACAAATATGATTAGATTCTTTTCCTGAAACACACTCGATTGCCAAGACAAAACTTCTGAATATCTTTACTTCTCTTTCCTCAATCTCCACACCATGGAGTCACGTGTATCTTATATCTGTAATATCTTGGACATGTTCTTTTCTTTCCATCCACTGCCATACCTTGTTCTAGCCCCACCCTTTCTCAACTACACTTTTGTAGGAGGTTCTTGACTGAACTTCTCTCTTTCCATGCTCTCTGATTCTTAATTATTGCCCAAACCATTATTTTTCAAGCATAAATAAGAATGTGTATCTCTTCTGGTCAGAAATTTTTGATTTATTCTCATATTCTAATTAAGAAACTTTTTAGCATGACAGTTGAGATCCTTCAAGAGGTGACCTTCAGTTCCAGTTATAATGATCCCCCTTCATAGACTCTTGAGTTTTAAGATTTCCAATTTCCTAAATATGCTTTTGGATTTCTAAAGTTTTTGCCTTCATGCCTAGTGAGTGGAATGATAATTTGTATGTAATATTTTGTGCATGCTTTGCAATTTGTAAAGAATACACTTATGTATATATTGAAACTTCATAATAACCCTATGGTAGATAGATATCATTTTATTTTACTGATTAGGAAATTAAAAATCAGAGTGGTTAGATGATTCATCATAACCTCTATAAGAATTATGTTGGAAAATATTTTTGTCTGTGATAATGGTTGAACAATAGAATAATAAAATCAAAATATTTAAAACAACAACTGTGACTTCAAAATGTTAATGTTCAACATTCGTTCAGCTCTTTAGCAGGGAGGCTAATAATGATGGCTCTGAAGCCCAACTGCATTTGTGGGAATCCTGGCTCTACTATTCCCTGATCTGTGGCTCTGGATAAGTTACTTGATTTCTTTGTCCTTTAATTTACTCATTATTGTAATGGGGATACCCATAGTCTCTATTGCACAGAATTGCCCTAAGGGTTGAGTGAGTTGAGTAAGTGTGAAGTCTTAGGATAATATTTCACAGATAATAAATATTCATAAGTGTTGTTGCTGTTGGTAGCCTCAAAGATACATCATAATAACTTCTTTTTTAGAGTATTCCCGGGTTTCCAGGAGCAAAATTAATTGCTTCCTCATTGGTGCTCCAGTTGGACCCTGTTTGGATCTTCCATGTTGTGGACACTAGAGCCGCTCTAAACTATTGGCTCGGGATGGACTCTGAAAGTTTACATCTACTCCTTATTAGGACCAGTCACTCAATTTTTCTAAGTCAATTTTTCTAAGGTAATAATAGTATTTATGTAAAACGGTTGTGGTGATTATATTGTTAGTGTAATAAGGCCCTTAGTACATGCAATAGAGTAAGTGCTCACTAAATTTTAGCTACTATTGCTATTGCTCATATAAATATTTCGCCCACGATATTTTGAATTTCTTCTGGTTAGAATCTGTCTTTTTTTGGTTGTTGTTATCTTTACTCCTATCTTTATTTTTTCTACACAGTGGAGTTTTAAAAATAAACATTCAGATACAGGGATTTTTAAATAACATGATTTAAGTAGACAAATGTAACTTAATCTTTGTAGAGAAAACCCCAAATTCTAAGTTGATATGTACTAGGATTCAAATACTAAAACATTAAATTCTAGGAAGAGCTATCTTTTAAAATATCTATTTTAATTATTATACAATATAAATCTAGTGGTTGTCTGGAAAATATGAATGCATATAATATGCATATAACATATACTAGATCAGGTTTAGATTATAAAATTTCTGTTATCTCGTCCAAAAAGGAAGCAAAAGTATTTAGATGACTTTATAACATTAAAATTTTGAGAATTTTCTGTAAGTTGGCATATCTCAGTAAGGAATGAAGTTGGTTATACTGCATATGAGAACATCTTAATGCAGTGATTTTTTTTTTATTATGCAGCTTTATATAGCACCCTTCCCTGAAAGAGTGACTATACAGTGCCTAGTGCTAAATTCAGTAACTAACTCAAGTCTTTTCACTTTCATAAAGAGGTTTCAGAAATGAAGTTAATATTCTACTTAGCAAATTAAAATATAATATTATGTGTTTCAATGTTGTGTGCCCACCCACCCATCAGACTGCTGATGAGCTGCTATTCATATGCTCAGATTAAGTACTATGCATATTTCTGGTTCACTATGAAAAGTAACTGCACATACACATGAAGAAGGGATAGAAGAAAATGAATGAGCAGCTAGAAATGATTACAGGCACCTTTAACACTACAAAATCAGACATTTTGGACAAATATTCAATTTGGAATTCACTGATCTTTTACTATTAGGAGTCAAGGGCTGGCAGGACTGAAGAATTTCCTGGGATTCTCATGGCTTGTCCAGAAGCTCAGGATCCAAATTTTTGGTCTCAGGATAACAACGGTAGGAGCAACAACAACAACAACAAAATAACAGCAACCACCATTCATTCACTGGGCATTTACTTTAAGCCAGCACTTACATAAAGCTTCAGCTTCTGCAGTAGGCTGAGCAGGAGCCTCAAAAGTATCAGGTCCTAATCCTTGGAACTGGTAAATACTACCTTATTTGGAGAAAGGATGTTGTAGATGTGATTAAGTCAAGGATTTTGGGATGAGGGGATTATCCTGGATTATATGGTTGGGTTGATTGCATGTATCCTTGTAGAGGCAGAAGGATATTTGACAGACAGAAGAGAAGGAGGTAATGTGACCACGGAGGCAGAAATTGGAGTGATGCAGCCACAAGTCAAGGAATGCCAATAGGAACCAGAAGCTAGAAGAGATAAGGAACAGATTCTCCTCTAGAGCCTCCAAGGGGAGAGAAGCCCTGTCCGCACCTTGATTTTGGCCGAGTGAAACTGATTTCAGACCCCTGACTTCCAGTACTGGACATGAATAAATCGTTTCTGCTCTAAGTTCTCCAGTTTGTGATAATTTGTTACAGCAGCCACAAGAAACTAACAAGTTTTGAGGATCCAACCATAGAGTTAATATCAGAATACTGCTGATATTCCTTCACCAGACTCCCAAACTCTTGATTTTTTTTTTTTTTTTTTGGTTCTGTGGGGGCTGCTGCAGGTGAGAATAGAGCTATTAAAGCATCCTTCCAATGTTAAGCATCACTTGCTGACAGTTTTGTAAAATCTCTTCCATTGTCAGCCCTACCTACTTATAAGTTGGAATTGACACGTAGGTACAGTGAGTCAAAGTCTGACGTAAATGCCTTGTTTTTCCCTAAGTACATTTTTTAAAATGTAGCAATACCAATGTTGTTATTTCAGTGTTTCTTGTTTAATTTCTTTCACTCATACATTCTTAATTTACTAATAATTAAAAAATAGCAATATCTGTGAACATAATAAATACATAAGAAATGGATTTATGGGTTTATCGTTGCTTTTTACCAGCAAAATTTTAAGAACCTGTATGTGCAAGGCTTGACGTAGGCCCTAGAGATTTAATGGTAAACAAGACACGTTTCCTGGCCTCATTTAACATTCTTGTTGAGATAAAAAGAAATAACATCGATTCACAGATAGTAAAAAGCAGAGTGTGAAAATGCCATGAGGAGAGAATGGAGACAAGGTTGACATTCAGGTTTCTGGCTTGAATGACTGAAAAAAATAGTGGTGCCATTCACTGACATGGAAACTGCAGGAGAAGAAGCTGATTTTGGAGTGATGGGTTTGAAGTACCTGTAAGAACATCCACATAGAAAAATGGATCTGGCGTGAAGAAGACAGAACTAGTATGAAATTACAGATTTGGGAATTACCTGGCATTGGTGGTCATTAAAGTCTTAGGAATGGAACTGATTGTCCCTGGACATGGTGTGCAATGTACAGCCTCATAAAGCATGTACAGGCTTAGCAAGGCAAGGATGACTAAACCAATTTGAGATACAGGGGTCTGATATACCAACTGAAGAATCAGATGTCTGATATATCCCCCGTCCAATCAGGATGGCCTTAAACGCCAGACTCAAAGTTTAGACTTTTTTTAATAAGTAATGAGTAATAGGTGTTTTGATTAGGAGACTGATAGGATCATAGCTATGTTTTATAGGGTGAATCCAGGGTAGTGCGAGGATGAATGCTGGAGAGAAAAGGCTGAAGGTGGGGAGTTCAGTTGAAAGGTTAATGTGATGATCTAGGATAAGAAGTATTGAGGTCGTGGAATAAGTCCCAAATGTACTAAATAAAATTGGTATCAAAGACACAGCTTTGAATGTTTATTTCTGCATTAAAGGCCTTGCATTTTGTATAATGTGGAATGAGAGAAAAGTGACACGTCATGAGGAAAAACTCGACGTATGGCCTGACCCAGTTTATTTACTGAGAACTTTGTGGAAGCAGGATCAGTGGGACGTGCAGTGCCGTACCCTGGCAGTTGAGAGGAAAGTTAATAATAACTATCTCCACAGGCTGGATGGTGCTGCTCACTGAGCATGTTGCTAAGGGCCGGCAAGAAGTGAATGAAAAGAATTATCCCTTCATTCCCTTTATGGAGATGCTGACAAACGAAGCGTGTTTAACTCGATGAACCACAAAGTGTAAGGGTAACTAACAGTTTTACTTGGTGATTCGCTTCCTGAGGTCACTGCTGAGCTGATGTGGGTGGTGGGCATTGTTCCTTTGATCCTGGAGTTCTTAACATCATTTTCAGACTTGACCAAAAGTTGGTGAGGTCTTAGGACTATCCTAGCAAACGTACCCCAGGTTCTATAGGTAACTAGGATGATTTCTGTAATATTTTAAAGCTTGTGAGGCAGTGTGAAACAGTGGAAATATAACTCACTGGAGTCAGACAGACCAGAGTTTGAGTGCCATTACTACAATTCTGTGATCCTGAGAAAATTATTTAGTCTCTTTAATTAAGCCTTGGGCATAATGGGGATAACATTGTGAAAATTTCATAAAATGATATATGGAAAACTCAGTGCTTGAGACTTAATAGATATACAATAAATATAAGTTCCCTTCCATATTTGACGTTACATCAAAATGTTCCTCAAGAATATGTTGAATAGGGTTGCCTGGGTGGCACAGCGGTTAAGCGTCTGCCTTCGGCTCAGGGCGTGATCCCGGCATTATGGGATCGAGCCCCGCATCAGGCTCCTCCGATGGGAGCCTGCTTCTTCCTCTCCTACTCCCCCTGCTTGTGTTCCCTCTCTCGCTGGCGGTCCCTCTGTCAAATAAATAAATAAAATCTTAAAAAAAAAAAAAAAAAGAACATGTTGAATAGAGGATTTGGAAAAGGAAAATCAATCCAGGGAAAATGGGAGAAATTCCTTAAGAAACGAAACATAAAATTTTATTGGGGTTATTTGTTTGCTTAGTTTGTTATAACTCTGAGGCATTTTCTTGTTTTTACATGAATCTTAAAGGATTTTTAATCAGTAGGTTTTTTCCTATCTTCCATTCAGTTTTTAGTTAGTTGATGCAGTGATGTGAGTATTCAGAATAACTAATAACATCTCTTTCTAGGGTATATTGCAGGGTACCCTAACTTACTGTGTATGCAACATGAATAACTCCTAATATGAGACAACAAACAAAATGCATGTCTAATCAATTTAGAAAAATGTTTAGGAGGCTCTGTAAATACGTTTTTGTAAACGTGTGCTGCCTGCCAACTTGTCTGATTTTAAGAGTTGCTATAACAACCAGGAGTCCTCTGAGCAGTCTTGGCAATCTGCATTCTGAGATTTTTTTTTTTTTTTAAACTGAGAAATATTATTACCTTGTCCGGGCCTGTTAGCTCAGTCATTTAAAGCATGGTACTAATAAAGCCAAGGTAGGGGATTTAAAAGTTTACATTAGCAACAAAATTCCATACATGGGCCCTTTTTCCAGGCAACTTGTTCATGCACTCAAAAATATTTATTGAATGACTGTCATATGCCAGACTGTTCTAGGTATAAGGGATAAAATAAAGCAGTAAAACAAGAACAACAAAACAAATAAAAAATAATGAAAAGTGATTGCAGTCAGGTGTGAGGGGTAGAGAGGTGACATACACTAAACAAGCAACAATAAATATATGTGTGGGGATATAGATAGGGTAACATGGACCATGAAGACAAAGAAAGCAGGGCAGGAGAGAAGCGCTACATTAGGCCTCTTGACGTGGTGATATTTGAGCAAAGATTTGGACAAGTCAAGTAAAAGTTGTACATAACTTGTGGAAGACCATTTCAATAAGAAGGAGAGCAAGTGCACAGGCCCTGCGTGGGAGTGTGCTTGGCAGGATTTGGACCAGCAAGGAGGCCTGGGTGGCTGGAGTGGAGTACTCAGAGAAAGAATGTTAGGTGATGAAATCAGAAAATGAAGGGAGAACCTATTCACACAGGGTCTTGGAAGCCATTCTAAGGATTTTAGATTGTATTCTGAGGTGGGAAACCCATGCATGATCATGAGCAGAGGAGGAACAAGATCTGATCTACATTTTAGGAAAGAACACTTTGGCTTCTGTATGGAAAAGAGACCGCAGGAAATCAGATGGGAGGGAGACCAGCAAGGACGCTAGTACAATAATAGAAAGGGTATGGTGTTGATGGCTTAGAGCAGGGCAAATGGTGAGAAGTCAGCAGCTCTAGACGTACTTTGGAAGTAAAGCCAGTGGGAATTGCTGATGGAATACACAGGAGGCAGGAGAAAAAGAATGAGTCAAAAGATGACTCCAAGGTTTTTATCTTGAGCTCTAGAAAAGTGAAGATAATTTTTTTTTTCAGGAAAGACTGAAAATAAAAGCAAGCACAAGCATCTATGTGTGGGTGTGCATGTGAGTGTGGGCATGCATGTTTGTGCGTGTGCGTGTGCGTGTGTGTGTGTTTGTTAAAGTTGAACCTAGAATGGACTTCTGGGCATAATAATTTTGAGATTTTTTGTGAGACATCTAAGTAAATATGTCAAGCAGACAATTAGATACATAAAAAAAATTCTTCATATGGGGCGCCTGGGTGGTGCAGTTGTTAAGCATCTGCCTTCAGCTCAGGGCGTGATCCCGGCGTTCTGGGATCAAGCCCCACATCAGGCTCCTCCACTGGGAGCCTGCTTCTTCCTCTCCCACTCCCCCTGATTGTGTTCCCTCTCTCACTGGCTGTCTCTCTGTCAAATAAATAAATAAAATCTTTAAAAAAATAAAAAAAAATAAAATAAAAATAAAAAAATCCTTCATAGATTTCAGAGGTCAGAGGAGAAGTTTGGTCTGAAAATATAATTTTGAGAGTCATCAGCGTACAGATAGACTACAGGGCCATGGCGCTGAATGAGGTCAACCAGGGAGCGAACATGGATAGAGAGAAGAAGACAAAGGACTGAGCCTTCGACCCTCCAATGCTAGAGGTGGGAAAGATGAGGGAAGTCCAACAAGAAACAATGAGGAAAAACGGCTAGCAAAGTAGAAAAAGCAAGAGATAACCGGATATTGAAAGAAAATTATTTCAAAACGGAAGAGTTTATCAGTTGAGTCAATATTACTGATAAGCCAGATCAAATGAGGACCAAGAATTGGCAATGAAGAAGTCATTGGTGACTGTTTTTAGAGCAGTTTTGGTAGTGTGATAAGGAGAACCATCTCTTTTTTTTTTTTTTTAAGATTTTATTTATTTATTCGACAGAGATAGAGACAGCCAGCGAGAGAGGGAACACAAGCAGGGGGAGTGGGAGAGGAAGAAGCAGGCTCATAGCAGAGGAGCCTGATGTGGGGCTCGATCCCATAACGCCAGGATCACGCCCTGAGCCAAAGGCAGACGCTTAACCGCTGTGCCACCCAGGCGCCCCAGGAGAACCATCTCTTGTACAAGACAGAAGGGGAGGTAGTGACCACTGACAGATCTTTTGAGGGATTTTTGCTATAAAGGGAGCTGAAAAATGGGGCAGTAGCTGAGGCAATGCAGGGTAAAGAGAGTTTTAAAATTCAAGTTAGGACCTATTAAGTAAGGTATGTTTGCCTGCTGATGGGGGTAATCAACAGAGAGGGAAAATATGATGATGCAGGACAGAGGGGAAACAGTGAAACCTTTGAGTAGGCAAGAGGGGCCATTTAAATGTGATGGATTTCTTTCATCCATTCAAAAAAATTAAATGAGCATCTATCATGTACTAGATATACAGCTGAGTACTGGGAACACAGAAAAGAATAAAATGTGGTTTCTGTTATCAAGGAGGTCATTTTCTTAAGAGAGGAAAGAAGTATTTTTACAACTTAGTCATTCACACTTAATGTAGCAATGGTAATGTCTGAGAAATATACCCAGGGCTCTGTTCTGGGCCCCGTTCATTATGGCATGCTGATGCTTGGCCTACCATGTAACTATAAGCTAATTCAAGACCTTTGTTCCTCTAATGCATTGACATGTCCTGGATCGAACTACTGATTAGACCCAGGTAAGAGTTCTGAGCATGATTTGGTGCTGTGGCTGCACAGATAAAGTTAATGGTCACAGAATTGAGAAATGTTCAGAGGTAAAATCAAGAATACTTGGTGACTAACTGATCTGGAGTAAGGTAAAGAAGAGGGAATCAAGGGTAGAGTTTCCCATATTCAGGATCCTGGAGGTGGGGCTGCTGGGAACCAAATTACTAAAAGGTAGCATGTGATGGATAAGAAGAAGAAATCTGGGATCTTTTCTTTAAAAAGAAATTTAATGTCAACCTGATACTTTCAGTATCTTTAAAAGGATATTTCTGTCTATAAAGAGAAAAAGAATAGACCTGCTCTCTACATAATATCACGAACACAAAAGAAAACTAGAAGACAGGAAAGATTCTAGGATACTTTCTGACACCACATAAAAGACAAAAAAAAAAAAAAAGCTCCTGAATTGATGTCTTTTTCATATAATAGCTTGAGAAATTCAATGAAAGTTAATTGGAACATCTGGTTGTGGTTCACTGTGGCCCCAGGCTTTACGGGTCCTATGAAAACATTGCAAATAGTATTGGAATTTTAGGAGAAGAGAACATATATGACCTAGGCACCTATTTTCAGGTTAATTATTCTAAGTAGTAAGCTTCATGGTACCACAAAGTGCTTTCCAATTTTCCTACTCAGGTACTCCCACTGCCAGAGGGACGAAAATGAGCACCTCAGGACAGCAGATGAGGAAAGGGCATGTCTGAGGGTGTAACCTGCAAACTTGAAATTTCTTTAAAGTACGGCGTTTTAGTTTTAATTTTAACATTTAAATAAACTTTATATTCAATTCCATAAAATACCCATTTTCCTTTACACAAAAATAATAGCTTCCACTCCTTCTCCCACCTTGCTTACCCTGCTTTGAATCACTGAGCAAAACTGATGCACTGGAAAGATAGGTCACAATTTGTCTAATGACTTCGCTTACATCCTTGTATCCTGCCACACCCCCAGGGCACATGAAGCAGCCCAGGGGAAGGGGAAAGAATACCAAACAAAGTTTCAGGATGCCTGGGCTCTTCTATTACAGTTCTGCATTTATTTAAAGTTTTATTTATACCCTTCTATTTCCAATAGGAGTTTGGAGTAGCTGTGTGACTTTTGGAAAATCACAAACACTCTGTGCCTTGGTTTCCTTATGTATAAAGAAATTTATAAGGGGATCATTCTACATCACCTCCAAATTCCCTTCTAAGAGACTAAGATTCTAGCCCCTTTTGGTCTAAACGAAGTGTAAACAGCGTGAGTGGATGATGACATCGTAGGTATATTAGCAGATCCAATAAACATTTTGGGGAAAAATAAACATTCAGCTAAGGCTTGAGTCATAATGAAAACTGAATTAGAAAAAAAAAACAAAACAAACCCCTAACCTTGGGAGATGGTTATGGCATAGAATCCATATACTTGACATGTGCTGTAAGACGAGGTTATTTCTTGAAAGTGGAATTGCAACTTTCTGCTGAAAGATATCAATCCTCCAAGGCACCCTCAGCAAGCCCACAGGCAAACTCCCACCTTAGCAGACTGAATAATTTGCCTGTAAAATATCACATTGAGGTTGGTATGCTGACTATGATGGGAGAAAGGTTCATGTAGGAGAAGGCCTGCACTGGAGATGCTTACAGAGATGGCAACGGCAAAATGACATCTTAGTCCACTATTTAGCACCATCCCATTTGCAAGTACTTCTCTCACACACCTCACTTGTTTTTTAAAGTTTGACAGCAATAATGCTGATGCTTCTTGATTCTGGGATGGTAACAATGATCCAAAAAGATTCTCATCACTTATCAGCATTCACAAAAAAGAAAACAGTTAGCTGTGAGTTTCTAGAGGGAAAATCCCTAGAATCAGAAAAGTAAAGGGTACATGATGCCTTATCCAGTGAAGACTTATAAAAGTATGGTGTTCCCTTTAAACATAACAGCACTCTGAAAAGTTTACCTCCAGTAAGAGATCATTTGTCTCTCTGAAGGAAATTCATTGGCAATGCCCAATCAATAAACCTGGCTGCACAAAGGGTCATGCAGTCTTAGAAATACTTAGCCAGCCTTATATCCTCTTTAAGAATATTGAAGACCTGGCCATCCCATACATGGATGTCTGCATGCCTTCTAGGTGTCATAGTCTACACCATACTTCTCTCAGCAGAGGGTTGAGAGGCTTTCTTTTTTGACCACATCTACCATTTCCCTCCACAGATTATGCTTCCTTTTATAAAACTGAATCTTCTTTTGCTGAGGTAAGGATGAACACAATTTATTTGAAAAGACCCTTATAAAATATATTATAAAAAGATGCTATGTTGGAAACATACACTGAAAACTAAAAATTAACATCACCTACAAAGAAATCCTAAGTTCTTTTCACCAGTTGGTTGAATGATCTTGGGCAAGTTATTCAACCTCTCTGAACCTTTTTTTCAACTATAAAATGTGCATACTATTCTCTTACCTTATGCTACTAATCAGTTAAAAACCACACAGTAGCTGCATACTGTAATGGATTCTGAACAAGCCTAGTTCAAACATCAACATTCTATAAATAGTATTGTAGCTTGCCATATGAAGAGAGAGCATCATTAGTGTCCTGTCTCAACCACATGGTTGGTGAAATTAGGACACAGACCATGAATGAGGTCGTCTAAAATCCTGATTCAGACAACCAGGCAATAGGGAAGGAAGCCTTTATCTAAGAGCTCATTATTTCTTATTAGAATGCTGCTATGCATGCTTAGAATTGTGGTGAAGCCCTTAGCCTCAACTGACAGCTTATTTGACCCTGTTTGAATGGCTCCTGAGATTCCAGTCAATAAACAGGAACTGGCCTGTTCATCTGTACATTCCTCTTAAATTGGTTGAAACAAATCTTCAACACTTGATTTTCTGACCTGGTTCTCAGCCACTCAATGTCAGCGTGTGGTCTGGCATTATGAGAAATTTTCCAGTCTGTTGGGTGGAAGTAATCCAATCCTGCTACTGTTAGCAGTAGAAGGGAATGAGAGTACAGAGACAAGATCCAAGAAAACAAGAAAAGTTCTGAGGCTTAGGAGAAGTGGCATTGTGTAGTAACAATCTGGAGAAATGGAGTTGGAGGTGACTGAGAAAGCCAGAAGATGGAATGTCCCGGAGAACAGAGCCACTCTCTGGCTGGGAGCTGGGAGGATGGTTAAAGAGCAGAATGCCATATGTCTGGATGCTTCTGGGCATGAACAGGTACTGTAGCAGGATGGGGCAGGTGGGACTGGAAAGGTAGCCTTCATCCTCCTGGGATAGAACAAGGGCCAAGGAACTGACTCAGTTGCAGTCGTAGCTGCAGAAGGTCAAGTCTGAGGGTAGAGCATGGTGCCCGAGGGGAGTATACCAGTAGCGAAACACAGTTCAGGCAGATAGTTCCAACTGGCAGCCTAAGATAAAGAAGCATTCGAGTGCATGCATGTGGGTGGTGTTCCCTCCCCAGTGGCAAAGGGGATTCTAGGGAACCTCCTAGATCCAGGCTGAAGGGCATATTTCTGTCAATGGGTGGCAGGGTCTCAGTCATTTAACTCAAAGCAAACCATTGGTTAAAACCTTTGATAAGTAGGAATGGGCCACGTGACATGGAGGACAGAGCAAGACTCAAGGAGGGAGGCTCAGACTGAGGCTCAGGAATGAGACAAATGAGACAGGGCCACTGCAGTGGCGAGAGCAGGGGCCCTGCAACAGGCCCAGCTTAGCAGCAAGAATTGTTTGATGTGCAGTCATGTAAAGTGGGTTAGAGTTTAGTTATCTGCAGCTTTATGTATGGCTTGAACTTGAGAGTGGGTGGAGGGGCAAGGCTCGATCTTGAGATGGAGAGGTGGTTATTCCACCTGTGGTGAGGAGGAGGTATGCTCAAATTTAGAACCCAAATTGGGAGCAGACAACCTGGAAGGCAGTTCTCTCTCCTTCTTGTGCTCTATCTTGCTGTCAGTCTCAAAAACTGGTTTAAACCTGGTTTAAGTGCATCTGCCTAACTTGCATATGAGATAAACAAGGCAATACTGCCTGGTTAAGGAAGGGAAGAAGATTCCAGTGGTGTTGATCACCCCACTTAAGATGACCTGTCATCATTCATCTCCTCAGCATTTCCAAAGATGTTGTTATAACATTTGGGTTTGAAGTGATGACTGCATCAAAAATGAAAAACGCAAAAACTTTAAACTCTAGGTGCACACGAACAGGATGACTGCTCGCCCAAGATTTATTCTTGTGTTTATTATTTGAGTAAATTGCAAGTAATACCTACTATCCAATTTGTGATTTGAGTCATGGTTAATTTTAGAGGGACATGATAATACCTTTAAAAAAATCTCTGGCTGGTTACATATCAATTCTGTCAATCCACTGTGTAGTTTTACCCATGCTACTATATGACCTCTGCCATTTGCCACAGTGTCATGTGTTTAAATGGCACATCAAGGTTAGACTGATGGTTGCCACTTGCTTAAGAACTTTAAAAATAATCTTCAGCAATTTGTTCCACTTTTGTATCTTAGCATGTGATTTTGCTTTGTGAAACACAAAAGATAAATCTTATATTTAGGAACCATGTGGTAGGGAAGCTGGTAGAGTAAAATTTAATTGACTTTTTTTCCCTGCAGCTCTTGAAGAAATGGGATGTGAACCCAGATTAGGTGGTGGCAAACATATTTTTGTAAAAGGAATTTTACTTGCTGAGGCTGAATTTATACTTCCAAGCCTCAGTCATCCTTGATTCCTCTCTCTCCCTCCCAAAGTCAAATTTTACCATGTTTCATCCATTCTTCTGCCACAATATTCCAGAATCTGATCTATCTCCTTTTGTCCGTCACTATAGGCAGTGACTTTTCACGTCCCCTAACAGTTCTCCTGCTAAAAGTCCTTCTTTTCCCTCCCTCTATCCTTGATATTGCCACTCAAGTCAGAGTATTAACACACAAATCTTATCAGGACACTGTGCTACTCCTAGCATTTTTTACATAATTAAGTTTAAACCCCATCAGATGGCATTTGAGGGGCTGGTGATCTGGTCCTAATTTATCTCTTTAACCTCCTTTCCTGCCTCTCCCATCCCTGACACATACACACTGAGCCTCCAGGGACATCCCTGTATTTCTCAACATGCTCTGCACAGTCATATCTTCATGGCCCTTGGTATATGCTCTTTCCTCTGCCCAGAAATTCTTCCTGGGTTTTCTGGCCAGCTGATCCCTTCAACTCATTCATTAAGGACTGGTTCAGAGACCCACTTCTGTGAAATCTTCCCTCCTTCCCCCAGTCAGGTAAGTAAGACCTTCATGAGGTTCCACAGCATTTGGAAGGCACCTGTGTGGAAAAGTAGCTACACTGTGTTGTAAGATTGTGTTTATGATGAGTCTGTCTCTTCCACTCAGTCAGGAGCTCCAGAAAAACCAGTGGCCGTTACTCATTCATTTATGTTTTATGCTCCCTCCTGCTTCTCCACCTGCTCTTCCAGTCTCTAGGGTCTAGTATGGTCCCAGACACACAATAAACCCCTCAAAAACAGTTGTTGGTTTCAAGAATGAGTGATATGTTATATGGTATTTCATGAGTCCTTTTAGTTTTGCTTTCTTAACTAACTTAATGCTTATTCAGGTAAATTCACTTCCAGGTCCACCTTACTGACTTTTTGATTCTAGTTCTCAGTCATTTCTTCCCTTTGGCACAAAACTGATTGCACAGTATATATTGAAATCCTAGTCTTCAAATTTATGACAAAGTCTGAGAGTTCCAGGTCTTTTGCCAAGCTCAAATAATACACTTCTTAAAACCATGGACTAAATTATGTGCCAGTGAAAATGCTCTCTACTTTGTCTCAGTTGTTTTTGCAGAACAACCATTTCTGTAAAGCTCTTTCTCCTAATTTTTAGCTTAAACTTTTCATTAGATACAGGCCATTTCTCCCTGTCTCATCATCTTCTGAGACTGTACATTATCCTGTTACTTCATTTATAATGGGAGCATATTTATTTTCTGTGATGAAGGCTCCCCTGAGCCTTCCTTTTTCTTAGCTACCTACATAAAGTTAACTTCCTCAGTGGCAAATTAAGGACAGATTACAAGCAGCCTGGGAACCAGGCTCTGTCACCATGGGGGGCCGCCCACTCAGCCTCCTTCTGTTCAACCATCCGAAAGATGCAGCTGCTAAGCGAGCCCCAGCACAGGGCTGCTCTCCCCCTGCCTTCTCTTTATCTCATCAAGGGAGTGGAGAAGTCCCTTTCTCCATCAGAAACTGGTTGGGTTCGGATCCTGAGTTCTCTAGACTCTCCTCTTCTCCTCCCCCTACCCCAGCTGCCTACCATCTCCCTCCTACACCAAGGCCAGCAGTGACTGCGCTCCAAGACTCCCCCTCCTTCCAGAACTGCCTCTTGGTTTCCATAGCAACAGAAAATGTTGGTGGGAAGCAAAAATGCTGAACTGCAACTAGTGTTGGGGCTGAGAGGAGGAGGTGAAATGTGGGCCTCTCTAGAGGCTGCAGAATGAGGGAAAGGGGAGCACCCAGGTGAGAGCTGGGCAGAAAGAAGCCAGATGAGGAGCCCTCAGAGGACAGAAGGACAGGGAGACACAAGCGGAAGGTGCATTGGCAAGAAGAAATCACACTGGTTAAAAACATGAGCTAGGAGGAAGAAACGGGAGGAAAGACTTAGAAAAAGTAATGCAGAATTCTAAATATAGTGAATGATTGAGGGGTTAGATTAGGTCTAAAACTGGGAATAGTTGATTTTTATTTCAAAGGTGAGTAGTGGAAGGCAATAAGTGTAATGCAAAAAAAGGGGGGGGCTGTTACAGCTAAATAATAATATATTAAAAAAGTAAAAGCGATGAAAATGTACCTGGCCTTGTAAATGGGTGTCTCTACTTAACAGTCATGGGTTACTTATCTTTTCTGAGCCTGAGTTTGTCCTCTGTTTGCTCATCTATTAAAAGAGAATTATTATTATCTACTCCAAAAAGTTGTTGTGGGGTTCTAGTAGAATAAAGCACACTGAACGGCCACTCACAGTAGGTGAGGTAGTTTTGTTTCGTTTTTACCACTGTTTGAGGTTGAGGAATGGTATTTCAAAGAGGGCTTGGGGCTGGAAATTTAAGCCAAAATTCATGGCAAACCATGCATTGTTATATGGTTTCTTTGTTTATTTCAATTTTTCATGTCTGCTCAGTAGAAGTTATCATGGTAACATGAACCTGAGCACCTGGTGTCATCGCCACACTCAGTTCTAGCCCTTTCATCATGAAAATGGGAACCATCCCTTTCCTTCAAACAACTTCATCTGAGCTTTCAAAAAAG
Source organism: Ursus arctos (assembly GCF_023065955.2). Taxonomy (NCBI): domain Eukaryota; kingdom Metazoa; phylum Chordata; class Mammalia; order Carnivora; family Ursidae; genus Ursus; species Ursus arctos. Next base: position 15,446,885 of record NW_026622886.1, on the reverse strand, counting down.
CCTCCTATGATACTTGCTCATTTCCTCTCCCATATAGCACAGTACTGTTGGCCTCATAACCTCTCATTTCTTTTCTCTCTCCTTAATTCAAGAGGTTGCTGCAAAGATAATAGTCCATGTCCACCATCACGTTTATAGTGGTCCACTGATATTTTTTGAATGAGTGCCTGTGCCATCACTTCCATCAAGATTCCAAGACAAGAAAAGCTAGAAAACTTGTGACTTAACTAGAGATGCCTTAAAGTTGACTTTGCTATCTTAGAAGGATATGATATTACTGCAGTGGATCCTTGTCCTGACACTGGGACGATAATAGTGACAATGACAACTAACACTTGAGCTTGCTATTCCAAGTGCTTTACATGGATGGACTAATAAACCTCACCTGAAGTCAATGGGATTAATATACAGTTATTGTCATACCTATTTCCACACGTGGAAACTGAAGGACAGAGCCAATACGAAAGTTACCCAAGATCACATGACTTGTAAGTCTCAGGGCTGGGCTTGGAATCTAGGCAGAGTCTATCCCTTTCATCACGGCACTGTGCTCCTTCTCTGTGGAAGAAATATCCGGGCTCTGCTAGGAACTGTGGCTTCATGCTATTATTATGGCTTTTTAGAGGCAACTGTTTTTTCCTTGCTTGGTGTCATTTAATGAATAAAGTGAGAATGTGTGACTATGCCCTCTGACTTCTATTTCAAGATGTATACTAAGCCCATTGGTTTTTCTCTTTTTTTCCCCTCTCTTAGGCCCCAATAAAAATCTGAAAAGGAATAAAAACCTCATGATCTCACAACTATGAAGATAACTGGAGAAAAGCTATAGGAGTATGAGAGGTTTCAATAAGTATCCAGAAGTCAGAAAGAGCATGGAAAAGCATTGAATGGTGCACTAAAGTGGAGGTAGCCTCAGCCTGGGGTGTTTCCTGAATCAGAAAAGGAACCCAGGTTGCTCATTGGAACCCCAGAGGTTTCAGCATGAGAGAAGGAGGGTAGGGTGAAAGAAGAGACTGAGAAGTGGACAGAAAATGGGGACAAATTAATAACCACCTGTGTATAGAACAGCTGCCTCCCTCCCCCCAACACTCATTGCCCACCCCCTCCTCCCACCAGGCATTTCTCTCTCTCCTCAGGCCAAGAAGAAAAGAGATGCTTATTCTCTAAAGATATCTGAAAAACCTTTCTTCAGAGAACAAGAGCAGTTAGTGTGGTGGTATTTAGGACACCCTGATCATTACAGGGGCACTCTGCTCACTACAGAGTGAAGCCTGGAAGTCAAAAAAATGTGCCTATGTGTGCAGAGCTTCCCGTTATCCTTTCCACTGCTTCTTCCTGAAATGTGAACAGAAAACCACAAGCTACCAGTCATTGAAGGATAGCCTGTGGTACGACTGAGAAAGATTAAGCTGAAAACAAAGCACAACAGAAAGACTACGTCTACAGATAATTCAAGGAGAGAATTTCAAAATAAAAATGACCATCCTCTAAAGGGTATCCCTTGACAGATTCAAAACAATGTTATATGTAAGGAAAAAGAAAAGAGTGCCATGAAAAAGGAATAGAGAAGAGGACAGGGCGTCGAGACATTAAATGTATTATTGCCAAAGTTAAAAAAAAGTCAATTTGGAAAAAAATCAATTTAGAGATTGAACTCAAAGTATAAGATAAAATAGAAAGAGATGGTAAATGTTAGGATAAGTGACACGCGGGAACAACTGAGGAAGCCTAATACCTGGCTAGTAAAAGTCTGCAAAAAGGCGATAGAGAACATGAAAGGAAGAAATTACCAAATAAATAATAGAAGAGAATTTCCCAGAATGTATCTTTATTTAAAGCGCCTAACAAGTGTGAAACAGGATGAAAAAGACACCCACTTAGTCACAAGTTAGTGACACATCAGGACACCAAGGATGAAGAGAAGATCCTAAAAACTTCTGAGAGGGAAAAAGGTCACCTGTAAAGGAATCAACGTCAGACTTTTCCACAACTACATCAAATGCAACAAGACAAAGGAGCAGTGTCTTTTAAGCTCTGAGAAAAATTAGATGCAGCCTGGAATTACACACTAAACCACAATATTAATCAATGACGGGGGCAGAATACAGGCATTCTTAGCTTCACAAGGCTCAGAAATTCACCTGTCATGTATTTTTTAGCTATTTCTTTTTGTTAAAGCTATTTTGAGTATATGCTCCAGCAGTATGAGGAAATCAAATCAAGAGAGAGGAAACATCCAAGAAACAATGGATTCAATTCAAGAGTGCAATGGAGTTCCAGAATGATGACTATGAGACAGTCCCAGAGAACAAGTGCAGCTTCGGACAGGAAGGCTGGGGAAAGGGGTCCCTAAGAAAAAGTAGGTCAGAAAAATAGGCAGTATGGTGGAGACTGTAAAAACCTAAGGACAAATAAAGGCAGAAATTAAAGAGAAAGGAAAAGTAATTAGAAATGACAGGAAAAAGAAAACACATATTAAAAATAAATAAGAGGTAAATGCTAGGATAATTCTCATGTTCCATTCACTGTGTGAATGGTGTGTGGCCATGATCATTGATGCCCACCCTCATCAGGGTGGGAGTAGGAGCCTAGGAATGGGGTTTTCATCCCTGATAAATATTCCCATATCCCATGGGGGGCATGGAGACAGAGAAACACTGTACTTCATGGCACCAGTGCAAGCTTGGACAATGAAGACTTCTGCAGGGACCACCACAAAGCAGTTTTCCTATTTACCTAGCAACACTTGGGTCTCTAGTATCATGGGAAGACATTAGAAGCCAATACTGATGGTGGTGGAATTTTATACTAGCTCTAGCATGAAGACAAAACTAAGCTGATTTACTACATTTAAAAGTGATATTTCATAGCACCTGACTTTGTGGACCAAGATTCAGTTTGCACCTCTACTAGGGATGCAGGCAGGTAGGAGAGAGAAAAAATGATGGTATAAATGAGTTAAATCCTCACCTCCCATGTCATTTACTCTGTCAGTAAATGATGTCTAGAGTGAGAACTAAGGATATATGCATCTCATATGGAGATAATTTCCAGAAGCACTAAGCACAGAAATGTTTAAGGTATTTGTTTCTGGAAAGTGAGGTTAGGAAGGGGGAGAAGATATAGGACATTGTTTGCATTTAAGTTTTATTTGTTTTTTTTTTTTAGGCATCACAAAAGTTTATTTCTGAAATCTAAATAAAAAATAAACACTGTACATTTGTTTTGATGTTTTATATATATATATATATATAACTTCAAAAAATTTTAAAAGTGTGTCTTTTTCTGTCAATTCATCTGTCTAAATTCCCTTGCTACAATGGAGGTGTTTAAACTGTTCTTGTGTCTAGTGTAAACCACCTTCTTGGAAGAGGGTGAGGTGATAAATCAAATAATTAACCAGTCATGGGCATCTGCTCATCCCTTTGCCAAGCCTCTTCCTTTCTCATTTCAAAGAGTGCTCTCTAAGACACGAGGAAGACCCTATTTAGTACTGTCATTGTCTTGGTTGTGGGGTAACAGGAAGCTGAGGAGCCTTAATTTTCTGCATCTAGACTTTGGCTCTGAAGACTGCTATTGAAATGGTAACCTCTGATTACAGCTTTTTAATGTGCACTGTTTTCCCTGAGCTGGAGAACAATCTTCTGAATTAGTATCAATAAAATGATTTCTAACGGGATCTCTGACACCAGAAGTTGCCACTGACGCCAATGTAATTACTATCTCTGGACCCGGCCTTCCCAGGCAGCACAGATAATCACCTACAACCATAGGCTGGTGATTAGCCAGTCAGTCAACTGACATTGAGTGCTCACTGGGAGGTTCTGTGGGGGTGACAAGGGAAGAGAAGACCCTGCAATGACCTTTCCTCAAGGCACATAAAACTAAAAGGAGCTGAAGATGCAGAGATTCATACGTATCAAAAGACAGAAATAAATAAACATATTCTTGGTTACACAGACAAGGTCCTGGAGATCCAAGTTGGATTGGAAAAAAAATGGACTCTCCCTGATCTGGCCCATGTTGACGTCTCTGGTTTTATGTATTGCCTCCTTTTGTTTTTGCCCCCTGCATCCCGACTGCACCCAAACCTCTGGATGTCCTCTTATGTGCCTCTATGCTAATTAGGTGCTGTTTCATCTGCCTGAAGGTTGCTCTATCACTCAGCCTTTGTCAGGCTGCGAATCTTCCCAATCCATCAAGAGTTAGTGTAAATCTGACCCCTTCTGTGGAGCCTTGCCTAAGCCACTCATTTTGATGCTTCCACTCTACTCTGAATTATAGTTCCAATCAGTTGTGGTGCTGAAGTAATCTGTCTGTTTTCATGTTTGTTTCTCCAGTACATTGTAAGTTTCAAGAGAGGAGGGGCTGGGTATGTTATTCATTCCAAAAGAATTAAAGTAGTTAATACATGTAAAATACTTAGAACAGTGCCTAGAATATAAGTGTTATATAAGCATTTATAATTATTATCATTATTATTATCATCATTATTATCATCAGTCTGTGTTTAGGAGCTTCAGGATAACGTCTGGCATGTGAAAGTGGCAGCTAAGCAAATGCTTCTTCATTTGAATTACTGGAATCTTTGAAACAAGCTGAGTTCTAGAGATGAGGAGATTGGTAGGTATTTTTGCAGTGGTCATGGTTCCAAAGTGCAAGTGAGGATGACGTCTTTAGATATTGGTAACATAAAGAAGGGAATACCTTTGAAGAAGCAAAGGATCTAACAGGTGAATAAATTTAGTTTTGGAGGATAGGAGGGTATTCCAGATGATATGAAACTATTGAACACAGATTTGTTGTTTCTTTGCGACAGCATACTAGCCCTCTGATGCGCTTGTTCGGAGAAACAGTTAATATAACTCAAGTAACTCCATTTTCTTCAGTATTACCTGGAAATAGAAGGCCAATCAGTCAGGCAGATGTTTCTACGCTCATCCTCCTTTGCTGTTTGTATGTGCGATGTGCTCGTGTGTGCTGCCATCTGGGTGAGCTTATCTGGGCACAAATAGGATGGATCATTAAGCTGTTTTTCCATATGGTGCATGAGTAACATCTGAACCATGATTTCACAGGTAGGTAGCACTTTCATTCACAGAGATATTACATGAACCCTAGGATTGTGCCAGATCAGTATTTCTTTTGTTCAAACACTACATGCATTTTGCAATCTCACCACATTTGCTTATGATTTCATTCAACCTTATATCATTGGCCCCATTCTTCTCTGTTTACACAAATCCTATCCAAGCCCATTTCCTTCAGAGAGCTTCCCTGACCACTCTGGCTCACAGACATCTTCTCCTTTTCAGGGCTCATAGAAATTCATAGATTCTAACATTTACTTCTCCCATGGTTATGTCCTATGCTGTGAAAACACTTACACTGTTGTCCTTTATTGCTATTTGAGTGTGTACAGCTATTTAGCAAACTTAGGCCAGTCTCCGCTCCCTGAGAAGACTGTAGGATCTTTAACAGGAGCCTCTATTATGCCTCTTTGTAGTCTCTGCCACAATTGGCACAGTTTGATGAGTACAGTAGGTATACAATAGGTATTTCCTTAGGAATGAATGGATAAGTCTCCCAGGAAATCCATTCAAAAAGATTTTCCTGGGAGCCCCCTCACAAATGCTTACCTACTTTCCACTTTCTATTGTTAACATATGTTAAAGGATAAAAGATGCAGGTTTTAAACACATAGATTTATATTTTAAAATGCTATAATCTTTATAATCTATGTTTATTAATATACTTCCTAGTATTTGTTCATATACTTTACATTCTGAATGCAAGTTTAGGTTAGGGATACTTGAGGACAAAGCTACTAGACTCTTGAATATTTAAATATATTCCTAAAAATTAATTATCACAATTTGATCAACCTTAATTAAGGGAACATCTTATTGCTGTGAGCAGGTGGGTGTCCTTGAGTATGTTTCTTAGGGAAAGTCCTAAATGCAATCTAGTTCCTTGGAAGTCCCACAGTACTCTGCCAACAGCATGCACTACTGCATGGCCGCTAAGCCAGAAAGGCTCAGTTCTTTGAGTATATGTACAGTCGATTAACCAGGGTCTGTGGTGAGTAAGAGTGAATTAAGGTGACATAACTTTCTAACATCCTTCAGAGTTATTTGATATAAGGTCATGAGATAGGTGGGTTGTAAGTGTTTTGGTGTTACTAGCATAATTCGTGTAAGCGTTTTCCTTGTATCCAGTGTATTATGAAGGCAAGAGCAATGAAGCCTTATGGCAATTTCTGTGTATCATTGTGCTGTCAGTAATTCCAAAGTGGCTTGCCAGCTAAATGGAACAATCACCCTCATGATTCATTCCTACTGAAAGCACACTGCTAGCCTTAATCTGGTTCTCACCACAACCTTGTAAATTAGGTTTGCACTTGGGAAACTGATGCTCATGGAGGTTAAGTGACCAGCCCATGATCTCACACCAACTAGAAGGAGCCAGACTATGAAAGCAATCCTGTACCTTAAAGTGCAGTAGTCTTTGCAATTCCTACCGAACATAATGATTAAAAATCTCAAACAAACCCTTGACATGGTCCTGCAGTTTTACTCAATTTTCCTAGTAAATTCTCTTGCCCACTTTCTGAAATGACTCTGTTTCCTCTATCTTCAAATCTTCCACATTCTTGTCTCATAATTCACTAGAAAATAGAAACCACTAGAGCAAATATACCTTCATATTCTCATCACTCTCTATAAAGATCATTATGTACCCATCTTCTGTCTTCCTTACTATTATAATAGGAACATCCCCATCAAAGACAATTCCTCCACTTATCTCTGGATTTCAAATCCTCTCACATTTTTCATTCATTCAATCCTTCTTTCTTCTCCAATATCAGTATCTCCATTTCTATCTGATCATTCCTTTTCATAGCCAAACATGACTCCAATCTTTCCTGTTTAAAAAAACCTCCCCTTGACCTCCATATCACCCTTAGCTACTTGCTTATTTCTGTGTTCTCATTCTCAGCAAAGCTTCCTTCAATAGTTGTGCACTCTAGTACTTCCTTAACGCAATGCATTATGGCTTCTGTACCTCTTACTCCACTGAATGTGCTCTTGTCAAGTTCTCCAGTGGCTTTTATGTTGCCAAATTGGTGGCTCTTTCTCTAGTCTCACTTCACTTGATCTCTCATCACCATGCTAGTCAATTGATCACTTTCTCATGGAAAAAATTTTGGGGAAATATCTTTCCACTTTTAGACACTTTGAATTTGAGGTGTCGATACAATATAGAAGTAGAAAATTTTTGACTTTGTTGAGTGTGAAGTCGCCTAAGGTGAATGTGTGGAGTAAGAGAGAAGAGATGAAAAGGGCTAAACCCTAGGGGACAGGAAGAGGCAGGGAAGTCCCAGAGAAGGGGTGACTACTAGGGCAGGAGATGCCATGGATACAGAAGCCAGGGAGGAAACAAGTGGTCAACAAAAACAAAGACCACAGAAAGATGGAGTAAATAAGGACTGGAAAGAATATAGTGTACTTGGAGAATTAAGAGTTCATTAGTCACCAGTTATAAATAATTTCAGGATGTTAACAAAGGCTAATGTATCAAGGCCTGACTATTGAAGAGCAAGCCAGCAAGTGTAGACATTTCTTTGGAGAAGCTTGGTTGTGACGGGAAGAAGAGAATCTAGAATAGACATAGGATTAAGGGAGGGTTTTGAAAAAAAAATAGGTTATATCTGAGCTTGTTCAGAGATTGCAGAAAAGAAGGCTTACCCAATGTCACACCATTTATGCTAGAACTGAGAATAGAATTTATTTAGTCTCCTGGATTAATTGAGATAATATATGTATAATAGTTTAAAGACTATAAAGTGCAATAGGAATTTAAATATGGTATTCTCATTGCTAGTACGTCATAATTAATTATCAGGAAATAAGTGGATTACATTTTTTGACTGTATAACATACCCTCCATTCCATTTCCCCCCAAAAGAACCTCATTATTATTTATCCAGCAGTTCTCAAATGATTGAATTGATATGAATGATCTTCTGCTTGCTTTTTTTTTTTTTTTAAGAGGGGGTATTTCTGGAGTAAATGTTGGCCAGCCTGTATTTTCTTTTCACTTGTTCTAAGCTAGCAGATAACTGTATGGGTCATAGTTACAGGCCTGATGAATACTAAATGCGCAGATCCTTCTTTACAGGATTACTCCTTCCTGATAAGAGTGTGTAATATAACTCCTGTCAAATAAACTTGAGACACTCTGGATTCTAGGCCTGTTATTCCCAGATCTCCTTCGAAACTCTGGAAGGAGAAACCTAATTCTTTTTGCCAACCATCTAAACAGACATTGGCTTGTAAACACAAGATGTTCCACAATGCTTTGGATATGAATCCTAATCATCTTTGCTCAGTCTGACAGAAGGTAAAAGTTTAACAATCTGAAATTTAATTCTGTGGACTCAAGGGGCAGAAATCAATGACCTGATATTCAGAGGCCTATATTAATTATTCATTGTATTTTTCTTTTCTCCTAATACATCTCTATAACTTCTAAGTAGAGTCATAAGGGCTCTTGTTTCTCAATACGCTCTTAGATCATACGCTCTTAAATGAATGGATAGTTTCCAATATCTTTGATGTGTGTGGTACATTCTCAGATTAGGAAGTCTGGGATGAAGTCAGCCACAAGTATGCAATGACCTAGAAGGTATTATTTCTGTGTCTCTTTAGCTTGAGTTTTCTGGAGGATAATAATACATAACAATTCATAATGACAACCCATTACACTTTAGAAAAGATTATACTGAAGGGTAAATCATGTCTTCCACAAACACTACCCCTGTTTGATGCAGTATCTCCTGTATTCATGGAATGACCCCCACTTAGATGGTCTCATAGTCTGAGGACAGAATTGACCTGGAGGTCCATTTTTTTTTTTTTATAACCCTGTGTATAGTTGGAAGTTTCCTTAGTCTTCCTTAGACCTCCTAGACTTCCTAGACTACCTTAGACTTTCCTTAGACTTCCTAATCTCTGCATGAGGCAAGGTTTTTCTTCTCTCCCATCTCTCTTCTTGGTACTCTGAATCATCCCTCCAAACACAAGGAATGCTTATGCTACTTTTGTTTGTTCAGAGCCCACACCTTTCTCAGCTCACCTACATTATGTTGACCCAGCAAATCTTATTGAAAAATTTTTTTCCCTTTGGACTCAGATTGACCTGGGTTTGAAGCTTAAGTGCATTGGACCAGATATTTGGTTTCTCTCTAAGTTTTGTAATTGGTAAATCTGGAATAGTAATACATACTTCATAACATTTGTGGGAGAGGTAAATATAATGTATGTAAAAAACATATATAACAAGTTTTTGTTAAACAGTACTTATTTTATTAAATTGGTCATATTGGGCTCTCCTACCAAATAGTTATCAAACATAAGGATGGCAAACAAATGGATATTTCCTGGAAATGTGATTTATTTAGGGGCCAGCAGAGCTGCAATGTAAAATGGAAAGAGTGTAAGGCTAGAGGGGCAGGAAGTTCTTGGTTCTGGTCTTGCTGCTTCTCATATTAGCTAGCAGCATGACCTTGTATACAATTACCCATGCGTGCAAAACTGTAAGCTATCAGGGAGACTGCATTTATCATTGATGAAAGAACAACATCAGATTCTTTGAACATTTTAAATCTCATATAAACCTCAAATAGATTGAGCTTAATTCAATTAATCAAATATTTATTTTGTGACCATTATGGACTGTGCTTGGCAACAGGATGGATAATAAAGGATACTCCTGTACATGCATTTATTAAGGACTGCTATGGGCTGAACTGTGTTCCTCCTAAATTCATATGTTGAAGTCCTAACCCTCAGTACCTCAGAATGTGACTTTATTTGGAGACAAAGTCTTTACAGAGGTAATCAAGTTAAAAATGAGGTCATTGGGGGGGGCTAATCCAATATGACTGGTGTCCTTATAAGAAGAGGAAATTTGGACACAGACACACACACAGAGAAGATGATGTGAAAATACAGAGCTACTGGCAAGTGAGGGCCTAGAACAGATCCTCCCCTCACGTCCCTCAGAGGAACCAGTCTTGCCAACACCTTGATCTTGGACTTCTGGCCTCCAGAGCTGAGACAATAAATTTCTGTTGCTTAAACCACACAGTTTGTGGCACTTTGCTATGGCAGTCCTAGCAAGCTATACAAGGACCTATTATGTGCCAGGAAAATAGTACTGAACAAAACACTGTTCTTTTTCTCAGGGGAAGGAGTAAGGTAAAGAAGCAGATAATTCAGCCTTGTATGATAAGACTGCTCCATTACAGGTGTATATAGGGTGCCATGGGAGGCCAGCGAAGGATAGTTGAGTAATACCACAACAGAATTTGTAAAAGCCTCCCCAGAAGAAACCCCTATGCTGGGCTTTTGAAGTCAGAGTTACCCAGGCTAAGGATGAGTGCAGGAAGGGAATGTTCTGCGCAGAGAATAGTGTGTATAAGATGCAGTGTGTGCAAAGACATGGATTTGTGATTAAGTATGGCATGGTTGTAGAACTACAATAATTCAACATGGTTAGAGCTTAAGAGGGGTGAAGGATGAAGCTGGAGAGGTGGGCAGGGTCCAGACCAGCAGAAGAAGGCTCCACAGAAGAGGTGGGGGGGGGGCAAGACCTTGAGGAATGGGTCTTTCTTGAATAGACAGTTTGGAGGAGACACGTTATGTTAGGTAGGAGGGGAATTATGAAAAAAGGAAAGGTATATATTTGGCAGTGAGTGTTCCAGTGTGATTAGAGCAGAGGCCCTCTTGAGAAGTAGTAGGGACAAGGTAGAAAATTAAGAAGTAGGATAAAGAAGTTCCTCAAAGGACCAGAAGTATGACAAACTGGGAGTGCTTCAAGGGCAGGGCTGGTGTCCTCGTCAATGTCTGCAATTTAACAGGGGCTCTCCAAACATTTGCTGAATGAGTGATGGGAGGAATGAGGAAATAATGTGGTCGTAGTGAATTGAGCAGGGACCTTTAGATCAAAGAGGTTTGGTTTTGAAATCCAGGTGATGAAGAGCAATTTTTTTTGAAACTTGTTGAGTTTCATTTATGAATATATAATAATAATTCTCTTTATAAATATGGGAAAAGTAATACTTATTGACAGTGATATGGTAAGAATTACATGGAATAATTTATATGAAACCGAACTGAACTTTAAATCCATCCAATCAGTCTTTATCAGAGGCTACTATGTGCCAGGCACTGCACTAAGCTTTAGAAATACAGAGATAAATAAGACCTGATCTCTGCCTCTAAAGGAACTCACTTTCCAGGATTGGAAGCAGACACCTGAGCATATAATTGCAATGCAATATAACAGAGATTAGCACAGGGCTAAGGGCGGGGTGCCAGGGGTGCACAGAGAGAGAGAGTGATTATGCCAGCCAGATGACAGGGTGGTATAAGGAATTACTTCCTGGAGGAAGTGATGCTCAAGCTGAATCATGAACAATGCAGCACAATTAGGTGAAGAAGGAAGAGAAAGGAGTTCCAAAGAAAGTGAACAATCGGCTCCCTTTGCAGCTGTGTTTTTCTACTTCCTATGCCTGTGCAGTGCTCTTGCCGAAAATACACTCCCGTCTGATGGATTCAAGCGAAAACACCCTCTCCAGCTCTTATAAGACTCCTGAAGGCTGGCTCTTGCTCGGAATATCTTCAGCTATTGACCAAGTTCTCTTTAAACCAAACAGGCCTTCAGGAACCTTGCTGTAGCCACCTGCCAGATTCCTTCACTCCCTTTCTCTTTCCTTCTTTCTTTTCTTCCTTTCCTTCATCCTTATTTGCTTTATTCTTTCTTTCTTTCATCAAACATTTACTGTGTTTCCATGTGTAAGTGATGAGTTGTCCTTGGAGATACAGAGGGTCAAAACATATTTCCAATTCTCAAGGAGTTAAAAAGAATCAAGTGTATGAGCAGCAACTATGGCTCTTTGACCAAATCTGCCTGCTTTTGTAAATAAAGTTTTATTGGAAGACAGCCACATCCACTATTTACATATTGTCTATGGCTGCTTTTATACTACAACAGCACGTTGAATAGTTGCAACAGAGACCACTTTCAAAGCCTAAAAATATTTACTATCTGGCCCTTGAGAGAACAAGTTTGCTGACCCCTGTTCTACTACTTGCATGTGGGCGAAGTGGTGGGGGTGGGTAGACAAGTAAATAGGTGAAATGACACAGCGAAATAAGTAGTTAAGAAAGGGAACTCCAGAAGAAGGTTCTTGACCCATACTTGGAGGGCCAGGGAAGAAGTGACAGCTAAAATAAGTGACAACTAGGCTAAGAACTGAAGGATAAAGAGGAGTTGAGAGGGGAAGGAAGGTCATTCTTGGCAGAGAGCAGCATGTGCAAAAGGCCAGGCAGTGAAAGGTAAAGACACAGTTCTCTAGAACTGTAGAGAGAAAATGGTAACAGAAGAGGCTGAAAAATAAATTGGGGCCGGGCAGGTCATAAAGGATCCTGCATATGAAAGCCATAGTAAGGATTTTGGAAACATAATCTCCCATAGGTAATTGAGAATCACTGAATTATTTTAAGTAGAGCAGTGCTAAAGCAAACGTGTGCTTTAGAAAGAGCACTCTAGCTGCAGTAATACTTAACATTTGTTGGGCATTTGTTCTATGCCAAGTCTGAGCTAAATGCTTTGCATGCATAGATGTATATGGAAATGTTTATGAGTAGTTGAGCCGCATTGGAAGCCAGGTAGAAAGAGGGAGAGTAGCACAGCTATGGATCCATGAGAACTAACAATGTCTCTAATGGATGGACAAGTAGAGCACCATGCACATTTAGAGGCAGGAGGAGAATCAGAGAACGGGAATGATTGGAAAGGACAGTGTAATGTCACAGAACCCCAATAAATATCAATAAGGGAGTGAATATCAATGAGTGAGGGGTGAAAATAAGACACTGTAAAGAGGGCAAGAGAAATGAAGTGAGAAGAAAGGGGGCTGGGATTTGGCAAGAAGCAGGTCAGAGCTGATTTCAGAGAGAACAATTTTAGCAGAAGAGCTGGGAAGCAGACAGGATTATAGGGGTTAAGGAGGTGACTAGAAGTGAGAAATGGGAGGTCATTGCTTGTGAACACTTGTTTGAGAGATCTGTCTTTTTAAAGAAGCAAAAAATTTGATCGTGGCTGGATTTCTTAAAATTAGTCCATAATTCAGCAGTTTGAATAAGTTTTCTATTTCATGAAGTAAATTCCTCTTCCCAAATAGCTGGTCATTTAAAGCAATACTGGAGATGAAATTATGCAAATGTGCTACATGACTAAATTAAAGGCCAATTCATGTGAGCGTGAGTTAGTAATGGGAGTTGTAGTACTGCGTTATTAGAAAATGGGGCAGCTTATTTTAATGCTTAAAAATGTAACTGGAGTAACTTCCAGATGGAAGAAAAGGCCTCCTCGCTATCACCAGATTAGAACTGCAGCTAATGTTTTTTTCTGAAAGCCATTCTTCTAAGATGGTCATCCCTGAACATGCCCTCATTTCTGACTTTCCACTGCACAAGCAATCAGTGTCCTTCCAAAGGCTAATGAGATCTACAAGAACAATTAACAGCTCTGCCAGCACCAATATTGTACCCTGCAACTTTAAAGAGCTCAAAATATTAAATAGCAAGTCCAAAGAACATTTCTCCTAGATCCCTCATTAGATTGATTTTACAGATGAGTAAACCGAATCATAGAGAAGCGAGACAGTGGAAATGAGAAGTCTTACTTGAGTTCTCTCTCACACCACTGCGAGGCTGTTGCCTATTACATTTGTAATTAAGCTGTTGTCCAGATAAAGAATGACTCCCTCTCGGCGTTGACTTTTGGGTGACGACAGATTTTAAATGCCCGTAGTTGAAAAAAAAAAAAAATATATATATATATATATATAGTTGTTGTTGTAATTGTTGCAGAAGTGCATGTGTAACGACTAGACTGAGTTTGTAAAATGATAGCTGCATGTTCACTGGAAAGCCGCCCACTTCAGAGCCCAGACTGCTTCAGAATAGGATGGTGTGAGGAGTGTGGCAGGTATTTTTTTCTCTTGGACCTTTAAATCTCAGTAACTTTATAAAATTTTCTTAAGCAATGTTTGAAACAAGAAATCATCTCGAGGGTTATTAGGCTTACCCTTTAGGGACAATATATTTTTCTGCTTCACAAGTTTAACTTCTTTCTTGGATCATGACATGCTGCTAAGACGCTTAAAAGGTCATTTTATCAGGTCAACTGCAAATGGTGCTCTTATTACAGAAAAGTTATATACAAGAGGAAAGGAGAAGTAAGTACATTAGCATGTAAAATGCACCACAAAAATGGAAAAGAAAATTTCAACTAAATACTTATATGATCAATCTTCCTTAAATCTTTTGTCCAAATGGATGACTTCCAAGAGCTCTGTGGCTGCACTCTTCAGTGTCACTCTGACCTTCAGGAAGTCCTTTATGAATGCTACCCACCCAAGTGTACAAAAATGCCAAATCACATAGGGCTCCTGGAATCATTTTAGTTTTTACTCTGTAAAGAATGCATTTTGGACATCTTAATAATGGTCAAAGCATCCTAAGCCAACCTAGATGGCAACTGCTAGAAACACAGGAAATGCTAAAAAAAAAAAAAAAAAAAAAAAGAGAGTTGGCATAATTTCATTCTTCCCCCTTTTTGATTAGAGTTTACAAATATAACTGTCAGCTAGTTATCCTGGTGAGGCTATGAGTCAGTCCTCCTCCGAAAATATAAACTTTTTAATTCAGTTTTTGGACCATAAATCTACCATAACACTGTCAGTGTTTTGTTGTTATCAGTATCTTTATCTTTCTTTACTCCCTGCTATGATAGATTTTATTGCTTCCATTGCCTACTGTAATTTGTTGCTGAAGAAAACAATTGTTAGTAAGTAACATGCTGAGGGATGGTGATTATATAAAAGGATGAGGGGCAAGAGCCCTGTGATAGAACATATGTGCGTACCTGTGTGTGTGAACACATGAAGGAATGAGTGTCTAATGTCATGCAAATAATCTGATAGGTCTGAGAGCAACACTGTAACCTGCTAGAGGTCAAGGATCATGGATTGTTCACTGTTACATTCTCAGGAATTAACACAGTTCCTAGCATGTATGAAATGTTTGGAGAGTTTGTTGCATAAATGAATGAAGGGTAGTAATGCTCCACGTTCCACTGGCAAAACAAGGCTTCCAATCTAAAAACGAGGCTGGAGATCCAACTACAAAAGTCTACTGTGCATCTAGTTGTTACGGGGTGATGTTTATGTGCACAGAATTACGCTCAGAGTTGTGAGAATAACCAGAGAATTGAATACACAGAATGTGGACTTGAAGAGTTTCTAGTCTAGTGGGAGAGACAAGATATATATGAGCGAAAACTTAACTTCTAATTCTAGAGAGTGAATAATGGCATGCCAAATGTAATTTCTCATACCAAATACAACCACTACATGAGTGCAGAGAAAAGAGAGGCTCCAGAGGACTAGAGTCATTAAGGAAAGCTACATAAACAAGGCAGGAATTGAGTTAGACGTTTGAGGATTAAAAAAAAAAAAAGAGAGGAAGGAAAGGAAATCACTGTCCAGGGTGGGAGAGGAGAGTACAAATGACCAGTCATCAAGAGAAGAATAGAGAGTTTGCGACTTAAAATTTAGGAAGCAGTCATCAGACTTGGAAAAAAGAGACAATGATAGAAACATATCTAATAAGGAAATAAAGAAGCACGTATGTTTTGTATACTAAACACTTCATATCTAAACTCCTTGGTTTAAAAAAAAAAAAAGTAATGTCGAAACATAGACATATTTTAGGACCCGGCAGCATTCCCAGAGGCTAGTGAGTAGCACATGTCTCACTACGAGGGAGCTGACCACATATGACTTCAGAGGGGATGAACAGGTAAGTAGGGCTTGGATAAGTCTTCAGACGAAGGATTCTGTGTTGAAGGAGTTTTGATTACAACATAGATCGAACTCTCCCAAAGTCTTAGGTAACGTGATGTAGTTTTGTAGTTAGTCTTTAAATTTTATCAATTTCCATTTATTTTATATATTTAAGGATACAGGAAAGTCAGAACCGTGTGCACAAACATCAGCAAACCAGGACCAGGTACATAAAGAAAAAGTTTGGAATTCTGATGTTCAGATACTGAAAAAAAATTTACACAGCAGTAAAATCAAGGATAAATATTAAGAGCCCAAAGGGGAAGCCATAATTGATAGATATGCAAAAATAAATGGAGGTCCTACTTTTCTATGTCTAGGAACTGATGTAAGAAATCTTTATTAAGGTTAATCACAGCCCTGTGAATAAATCATCCATATATTGTACTTATGTGTGAGAGTATGTAGAACAGAGTTAGTAAAAATTTTTTTAAAGCTTTCAATAAATACTTTGAAAGTCACTTATAGGGATCCTTTAAAACATTCATTAATGGAATATTGATTAAATGAAAAATTAACTATTGAGACTGTTTCCTAAATACAGTATATCTATGCATGGATGTACAATGAAGTTTCAAGCAACATTAATTATCAGCTTTTGATGTCTCTACTGTCTTGTTCTAAAAAGCTAATAAGACCTGCACTACATCACAGTTAATGGGAGTGTGGTGCTTGTTGCTTAGGCAACAGGATGAATAAATGCAGGTCAGAATGTGCTTCAAGAAAAATAAAAGCTCGAATATGATACTGAGTGGAGACTAAGCAGGTCTAAAAGATTTTTCACCCCATTAATGAAATCTGTTTTTAAAGTGGGCTGATCATATTAGTGTACTTCAACTAAATTCATAATTAAATAAATAAGACTATGGAAATCAATAAATAATTTTTATAAAGGTAGAAACTAATTTTTATGATACCAGTAGCAAATAAATAATGTATAGCAGCATACAAAGCAATAATTGATGAGACTATTTTATGGTTT
This sequence comes from Ursus arctos, assembly GCF_023065955.2. Classification (NCBI taxonomy): domain Eukaryota; kingdom Metazoa; phylum Chordata; class Mammalia; order Carnivora; family Ursidae; genus Ursus; species Ursus arctos. The sequence continues at coordinate 15,429,924 of NW_026622886.1, read as the reverse complement.
GCTCAATTTTCATATTAACTCCACTAAATGATCAAAGTTTTTTTTTTTAATTAATTCTGTCTCACGAAGAAAGTATTTGATTGACTCATCTGAATTAACTATGTTTTCTCATTTCCTGGAAAATTATATATAAAACTTAGAATTGCAAAAATAAAGACCATAATCTATGGAGAAGCTCAGACCTTGGTTTTTTCACATATACCCAGGATTTTTGCCTCCCAGATACATTTTGGAGTACTTATACATAATTCATTCCTGAATGTTGTTTTACGACCTCGAAATGCTTATTTGAAAACTGTCTGATTAACCTTTCAGTTTTGGGCTTTCAAAAAGGGGTTATATTTGCTCAATTGTGTCCAATATTCAGAGGAAAATTATGCTGAATTAAAATATTTGGAAGTAGCCAAATAATCTAGAAAATCCAAAGACCTACCTAGATTCTCATGGGACCAGAATAAATTTGGACAAAGGTTTGAGGAGTGGGGATGAGAAAGTCTTATCTCAGGCAGGGACAGAGAGAAAGAATAAAGACATCAAAATGTGCACTAAATATAAATAACCACGAGAAGACTTTCATTCTGTTTGATAGTTCCCTGAATTCTTAGTGTTCTCTGCTTAGTGTCCTAAGTCTGTCCTAAATCTGCTCTGTGTCCTAAGACTGTCATAGCAACTGAAGAAATTTCACTTTTTTCCTATTTTAATACCCACGATATCTTGTCTGTCTAATCTGTGACAGTTCTCTTCAACATGAGAAAAATAACAATAGCTGCATATCCCTTTTTACAAAGGGATATGTAAAAAGCAGGTCCATAGAGAGTTCTATGTATATAGTTACTTAGGACTCTTATGTCTTCCTACATTTATATAGCTTTTTACAAAAGCTCATGGAGCATACACTTTTTAGGAAAAGAGGCAGAAGTTTAACAATTTGACTAATTTTTAAATCTGTAATAGTCAAGTCAAGCTTGGAGAAAAATAATCTCAAGTGGAAATAAAAAAACCTAACTAACCCTCATATCTAGTTATCAATTCTGGCATTAATAAGCTTCAGGTGTCTGCCCCAGCATTTTATTTAGAAATAGCTATTAATTATTTCTGCAAGCCATGTGTGTGCTACATGACCAGATTATGCAGCTCTGTCTAAATTTAGGGATCAGTAATACGTGTGATGAGAACTTAAAAGCAAGGAAAGGTAATAAGGACTGTGACGTAGCTTAACAAGGGAAACTGATGAGCACTGGGGGAGGTATATGAATGATTAGAAAGCTGTATTATGGGTCTGCACATCTCCCCACCCTCCTTCCTCACCTATATTCATCACAGTGAGAAGTTTGCACACCAGCTTTAGACTGCATGCAGACCAGTATTCAGAAGTACATGAATATACTTAGCCCACCAGCCTCTCTTTCTAAATACTGACAGGTAGTTGATGGAAGTGTTTGCTTTTTTATCTAAAGTAATAAATAACACTTCAGTGCTCTTCAATCAGCATGTGTAAGTAAGTGAATGCTCTCCATAATTGACCATCTGAAGCGGTTTGCTAACAAACTAAAGGTCGTCCACATAATTTAAACTGCTTATCGAACAATTATCAGGAAAAAAAAATAATCTTCACCCCGTAAACATAACAAATAGTCTAATTAATCACTAAATGCTGATGCTCGAATGAAAGAACATGTTTTAGGAATCTAGAATTAACTGAAGAGTGCTATAATCTAACTGGGTATTCTGAGATGACAAATTTATAAAAATCACACAAAGAATGACAGGGAGAATATAAATGTTAATCCTCTTTCACTGCCTATAAATAGTACTCTCACCGGTTCATTCACATAATACATATGTATATGGATGCCTATAGATCTCATTTTTCAGCAAGTGTCTATATGTACACAGTAAGTTCCGTCCTAAGGGCATCCGATTTTCTGATGCAGTTACATATATAAATTGACCGGTTTTAGTGCAAATCAGGCTGCCTCTGAGCCGTGTAAGACACATAAGAAGCAAAGACAGACAAAAGGCAGCTCCGTGGACACAGAGAGCGTCTTACCATAAACTGTACATTGTCAAATCCATTAGCCATCAGGTGGTTCTCGTACTGAGGTAGCCCAATGCTTTCCAACCATTGTCCCACTGTTTGGACGGGGCATCTGGGTCCTGTAAGAGGATGAAGAGGGAAGCGTTTAAGCAGGGAGTAGCCGTCCACTGGGTAATAGCGGTAGTCCTGGGCTGAGAGGTGGCATTGCCACATCATGCTCCTGGGAAAGTTGCTATCAAAGGAGCCCGCCAGCTTGACAGATTAATGTTCTCAGCGAGAGAGCAAAGTCAGAAGTAAAACATAGTTTGCCAGGCAGGCTGTGGAGTATGACTTGATCCTAGCTCCACATTTCTTACATATTAATCTTTACTACCGACCAGTACGTCATACAGCCCCCAAAACCAAGCAGCAGAAGAAGGCATATCAAGCTGTCAGCTTAGGCTGGTCTGCGTTCTATGTGATTGTTGGAGTACTCCACAATGAGCAAGGCACGGCCAGCAGCCAGAATTCTTTTTATCAAGTACTCCTACACTCATCAGTATGCAGCTCCATGCTCCTTGCTCCCCCTCGCTCGCTCCCCTTCATTACCCAGCCCAGGCTACACCTCGCATTTTCAATAATAGCCATCAGATAAGGCAGATTTTTTTTTGTCTGCAAGCTGTAAGCCTGCTGCTGCTGCTTCCTCCTACACACCCATCCAAGCGTCAATCCTGAATGATGAGAGCAGTCAAAACAAATGCAGAAAATAGCAAGATTCAAAAGCAAACCAAAGTGCTTAAATCTGAATTGAATCTTCATCCTGGTTATACGTTACAGGGCTATTTGTTGTGGAATTTTACGTTTCAAAAGACACCAGGAAATGCAAAGCTTTAACCATAGCTTATAGCGGAGCTCACTACAGGTTTCCTTTTTCCTCTCTTTTTCTTCTCTTTCCTTTCTTCTTTTCTAACTGCAGCACAGATAAAATGTTTCTGATCTAAATCTTTGCAGGGTTTGGAGAATAATTATTCTCTTTCTTTAACATGCTGTATCAAAATGAACCTCTCTGAAATAATTTTTTCCCTTCTGAATTACTGCAAAATACAGAAACTGCATCGCGATCTTGAAGTCAAGATAATTCATTTCTCATTTGCAGGGCTTCTCCCAAACAAAAATATTTTTAGGCACAAGAAATCCTTTTCCCCTCTGATATTTATAACCCAGTCTACCAGGGTTAGCATTCTAAATTAGCTATAAAGGTAACATCACTGGGTAGAGATTTTTAATAAAGAAGAAGAGCCCTAACCAAAAATAATTCAAGAATAACAGATGCAAATGTGTGAGTTTTACTGAATGGCAGACAGATTGGGTAATTTATTTAATAATTGAGAGAAACCAGAGATTAATAATAGAACCCATAGAAAAAATAATAGAACCCATAGGACTAAATCATAGGAAAGAATAGACTCTTACTTAAGATTGGGAGAGAACTTGAAGAAGGGTTAGTCTAATCTCTCTCTTAAGGCAGAAATCCCTTGTCACAGGGTGCTTAGAAGATTATTATCCGATTTATGCTTGAATACTGCCTAGAACGGAGCTCTTACTACTTATCAGGAAGACTCCACTTATTAGATCTTTTACTCCCTACCTGACTCTTACTCACTCGTTCCAGCTCTAACTGAAACAGTGGGAACAGTGCCTTTTCTACATAAAGTGCTTTAAAAATCAAAGATAACTCTCATCCCCCCAGAACAGTGCCAGGCACATAGTAAGTGCTCAATAAATATTTATTAAATAAATGAAACCTTATTTTTCTTCTTTCTCCAAACCTTATCTTTCTCTTTTTAAGAACTTTGTCAGCCTCCCTGGCACACAGACATTGAACTTCAAAACATCTTGGACTCCCTCTTTCACGGACTGACATGCATTCTCAAGTTCTAGTCATTCCTCACCAGGGTGTTTTGCATCCATTCCCTGGATTCTATTTCCTTTTTCATGTTTGTGGAATGGCCATCTACTTTGATTCTGCTATCTTATAAGATGTCTAGGCCCATGTGACCTGATGCAACAATAGTGTCTATATTGGTTTTCCTATCTCTGATATTTTAAAATCTATTTTATACATGGGTGTTGGACTAATCTCTCTAGGATAGTTTTGATAATTATGCCTTGTTTCAAAACTCTTCCATGGTTTTCAGTTGGCTTCAAAATAAACTCCCAGCTCCTTTAATGACATTTTGGGGTCTCCATGATCTGCTACAAATCGTCTACATTTATTTCTTCTTCCCCAGTACTCCAGTCAGGGGGGGTTTCTGGCTGGTCTCTAAAGGCAGCCTGTAACATACTTGGGTTGGTTTTGTTATGTCCCCACATTTCTGCCCCTTCATTGGCTTTGGATCAGATGACATTTCCTTTAATCTTTCATAATCCCTCCCAGCAGGGATAAATGCTTTTTAAAAATCTGTTTTAAATAGCATTTTTAGAACCTCTCTTAGAATAAATATTTTCTAATATTGTAATTATTTGTGTACAAGACTTATTTCTCCAATATAGAACTATGTGTGGTTAATACTGCCTGTAGTAAGGATTCAGTATGCACCTGCTAAACCAAATAATGTAATTTTCATTTCATAATCCAAACTACATGGAATTCTAGTTTCAGGTTTAACATTTCATTAAAAAATTTCTATCCCAAGTCTCTTAATTCTTCATTTAAAAGACAATGGGTAGGTTTTAAAATAGAATTTTCAGGTCTGGATTTTTAACATCCTCATCCTCTTTTTCACCTGGTTATAATTTATTTCTGATTGGTTCTAGATCTTTTAAGAAGCTCAAAAAGTTTGCAGCAGTTTAAGGGGCTCTGGTTTCTCAACATTACTTGTATAAAAAGTTAAAAACAAGGTACTATTTGTCTTTGGCCAGCTCTAAAGCTGGTATGAGGTGGAATTAATTACAGCCTTTCCTAAGGTCACATCCACACTGATCCTTCTGATCATTTTCAACTATGAGCAGGTGTATAGGCTACAAAAAGACTATGCAAATATAGTAATAATGTTTTGGCTTGGTAAGGCATATGCTAAAGTCCTAAAATCCTATCTCATCTCTTAAGATGCATATTAGGGACCAAGTACCCAGAAGAGTGTCACACACACACACAGCCTAGGTATTAAATCATCTTTGTTAAATGAATGAATCAATGGCATTGGAAATAGCTTTCATAGGATTTTCATTTCTTAATAAACAGAGAGAGAGAGGGAGAAGAGTTATTTCAACCTCCAGACTGCTTTATAAAAACATGGCTTGCATACAGGCCAATATCCTGATGAATTTAGATGCACACATCCTCAACAAAATATCAGCAAACTGAATTCAACAATATATTAAAAGCATCATTCACCATAATCAAGTGGGATTTATTCTGGGGCACAATGATGGTTCAATATCCATAAATCAATCAACGTGATATACCACACTAACAAAATTAAGGATAAAAACCATATGATCATCTCAATAGATGCAGAAAAAGCATTTGGCAAAATACAACATCTATTCATGATAAAAAAAAAAAAAACCTCTCAACAAAGTGGGGTTAGAGGGAACATATAGCTCAACATAATAAAGTCCATATATAACAAACCCACAGCCAACATCATACTCAGTTGTGGAAAACTGAGAGCTTTTCCCATAAGATCAGGAACAAAACAAGAACATCCACTCTCACCACTTTTATTGAACACAGTACTGGAAGTCCTAGCAGCAATCAGACAAGAAAAAGAAACAAAATGCATCCAAACTGGTAAGGAAGAAGTAAAACTGTCACCATTTGCAGACAACATGATAATATACATAGAAAAACCTTAAAGACTCCACCAAAAAAATTATTAGAAGTAATAAATGAATTCAGTAAAGTTGCAGGATACAAAATTAATATCCAGAAATTGGTAGCATTTCTATACACTAACAACAAAGAATTTCTCTGCTGAAAGAGAAATTAAGAAAGCAATTCCATTTACAATTGCACCCCCCTAAAAAAAATACCTAGGAATAAAGTTAATGAAGGAATTGAAAAATCTATACTCTGAACACTATAAAACACTGATGAAAGGAATGAAGATGACACAAACAAATGGAAAGATATTCCATGCTCATGGATTGGAAGAATTATTATTGTTAAAATGTCCGTACTACCCAAAACAATCTACAGATTTAATGCAACAAAATACCAATAACAGTTTTCACAGAACTATAACAAATAATACAAAAATTCGTATGGAGCCACAAAAGACCTGAATAGCCAAAGCAATCTTGAAGAACAAACCTGGATTTCAAGATATGCTACAAAGTTGCAATAATCAAAACAGCATGGGACTGGCACAAAAATAGACACATGGATCAACAGAACAGAATAGAAAGCTCAGAAATAAACCCACGATTGCATGGTAATTAATCTACAACAAAGAAGGCAAGAATATACAATGGGGAAAAGATAGTCTCTTCAACAAATAGGAAACTGGACACTACATGCAAAAGAATGAAACTGGATCATTTTATTATACCATACACAAAAATAAACTTAAATTGGATTAAAGACCTACATTTGAGACATGAAACCATAAAACTCCTGGAAGAAAACGTAGTCAGTAATCTCTTTGTCATTTGCCTTAGCGTTTTTCTAGATATGTCTCCTTAGGGAAGTCAAACAAAAACAAAAATAAACTATTTGGACTATGCCAGAATAAAACGATTTTTCACAGCAAAGGAAACATACACAAAACAAAAAGGCAACCTAGTGAATGAGAGAAGATATTTGCAAATGATATATTCATAAGGGTTAATACACAAAATATATAAAGAACTTAAACAATTCAACACTAAAAAAAAAAAACCTGTTTAAAAAATATGCAGAGAGGGGCCGCCTGGGTGGCGCAGTCGTTAAGTGTCTGCCTTCGGCTCAGGGCATGATCCCAGCGTTATGGGATCGAGCCCCACATCAGGCTCCTCCGCTATGAGCCTGCTTCTTCCTCTCCCACTCCTCCTGCTTGTGCTCCCTCTCTTGCTGGCTGTCTCTATCTCTGTCAAATAAATAAATAAGCCTGAATAGATATTTTTCCAAGGAAGACATACAGATGGTCATAGACACATAAAAATATGCTTAACATCACTAATCATCAGGAAAATGCAAGTTAAAACCACAATGGGATATCACCTCACACATTTCAGAATGGCTAGTATTGAAAAGAAAAGAAATAACAAGGGTTGTCAAGGATATAGAGGAAAAGGAACCCTCATACACTGTTGGTGGGAATGTAAATTGGTACAGCCACTAAAAAAATATAGAGATGTCTCAGAAAATTAAAAATAGAATTACCATATGATCCAGTAATTCGAAAGAAAACAAAAACACTAATTTAAAAAGATATATGTACTGCTATGTTTGCTGTAGCATTATTTACAATAGCCAAGATATGAAAGCAACCCCAGTGTCCACTGGTAGATGAATGGATAAAGAAGATGTGCAATGGAATATTACCCAGCCATGAGGAGGAATGAGATCTTGCCATTTGTGACAACATGAATGGACCTAGGGGGTATTATGCCAAGTTAAGTAAGTCAGAGAAAGACAAATACCATATGATTTCACTTACATGTGGAACCTAAAAAACCAAACAAGCAAATAAAAAGCAGAAACAAACCCATAAATACAGAGAACAAACTGATGTCAGAGGGGAGGGGCAAAATGGGTGAAGGGGCCCGGGAGATACAGGCTTTTGGCACAGCTTAGGGTATAGAGTCAATGGTATTGTAATAGTGTCATATGGTGCCAGATGGTAGGTACACTTGTGAGCATAGCATAACGTATAGAGTTGTCAAATAACTATGTCGTGCACCTGAAATTAATGTAACAATGTGTGTCATTATACTTCAATTTTTAAAAAACAAATACAGATTGGAGACAATACTAGTTACCAATCACTACAAATCTTTGTATAAATTAAATTTTATTCTTTATTCAGTCATTCAGTTTCTATTCAGTAATTCTCATGTGTCAGTGAAAAGCTATAACGCAGGAGGGAAATGAGTAGGGAGAGAGCTGGGTAGGGTGAGGTGGTGAGGGAGAGAGAGGAAGAAGAATGAGATCTTGAGTCATACTGTTTGAGGTTTTGTTAAAGTATTTTCTCATGAGCCAAACCTCTAAAAGGACCCTGATTGAAGTCTGAAGATCACTTTTATAGCGGTTAAGTATATTTCTCACCTCAAGTATTACTTGAAATACTTTCTTGGAGTCTTAAATTTTTTCAAGCATAACAATACATTATTGGGCAGACACCTTTATTCAACTAGAACTTCTCTGAATCCCCGGAGTGAGATAAATGGAGGGAAAACATAAATTAATAGTTATTTAGAGATACTATGTCCTAGCAGTGTGATAGGGATTATGAGCCCCATTTCAGATAAGGAAACTGAAACTCAGAGTACGTAATGAAACCAGGAATTTTCTTTGGCACAGTCGTTTAAAAAAATAATCTGGAGGTGCCACTTTCAGAATGGCAATGTGAAAAGTTCCATGGACCTTACCCTCCACATAACAGACGTAACTGCTGAATATTGTATAATAAAACAACCTTTTAAGTCTCTGCAAATTGTTCTAAGAATATACAGAGGATGAAAAACATATTTATTCAAGAAATCTACTGAAACTTGGTAAGAATAGAGTCTGTGGCACTTGAGCCATAACATGTTCCTTTTCTCCTCTCTCTCCCAGCTCAACTTGAAACTCCACTCTGAGTGGCTGTGCCCAAGAGATGAGACTCCCTCTCAGCTCCCATCCAAAGGATATGATATCTTATCAAAAGGGATAGGCCAGCAGCATTTCTTTCTTTCTTTCCTTTCCTTTTTTTTTTTTTTTTTAGTAGGCTTCATTGAGGGACTTGAACTCACAACCCTGAGATCAAGACCTGAGCTGAGATCAAAGGTCAGACACTTAACCAACTAAGCCACCCAGGCAACCCTGCCAGCAACATTTCTAATTCTACTGGACTCCAAGGCTCAGAGATTAAATTCCTGCTGAGTGTGACTGAGAGGTCATGGGCTCCTTTCCTCTACATAGCCCCCATTTTATATGTTCCATCACAGTTGTGAAAGGGTAGGAATATTGGGGTCCTGATTGCCCTCAACCCAGCTTGCTTATAAGAGCTGAGGTCCCGTGCCCAGAAAGGCAAGAGCTGAGAGGATGAGAAGACCAGAGACTACCACCTTTGCCCATTGCCCAGAACAGTGGCCCAATGATTCTGCCAAAGGGAACTAGTCATAATATGTCAGTCCATAAATAGGTCAGTCCTTAAGTGCAGAGAGCTCTAAATCTCTCTCCAAGAAATTGACTTTATTTGAAACAGTATGAGGAAGTTCAAGCCTAAGGGCATTGTTAAAAACAATGGAGATTTTTATGGTAAGCAATTAAAAGGACACTAGGACTACAGGCTAAACAGTAGGGCAGCTAGTTTTAGAGAACCAGGAAGAGACAGTTAAGAAATGGCCTCCTGGGGTCAGAACAAACTTCAAAGACTGGCCTCAAGAAGTACTCCTAACCAAATTTAATTGGACCAGACTCTGGAGCAACTCTTATCATAGAGAACTGTCAAAAATAAAGGAATAATAAGCTGGCAATTAGTGGAGCATAATATCCAGGTGTGAGACCAAATGAGGCAGAGAGCTTTACAGAATGATTAGGGAACGAGAAACAGAAAACTCTCCTATAACCACTGTCATACCAGGACAACTGCTCATGGGCAAGGTTGTACACTTGAGTGGATAAATACCATGAGATATATTCATAAAATATTATTTAGCAATAAGGAGAAATGAAGTGCTCATAGATGCTAAATCATAGCTAAACCTTGAAAATATTATACTAAATGAAAGTGGCCAAAATATACCATAAATTATATTATTCCATTTACATGCAATATCTAGAATAGGCAAAGTTATAGACACAGACGGTAGATTAGTGGTGCCTAGAGCTGGAGAAGGAGTACTGGGTGAAAAAGAGGAGAGACTGTTAATAGATGTGACATTTCTTTTTAGGGTGATAAAAATGTTTTAAAATTAACTGGGGATAGTTGTACAACTCTGTGAATATACTAAAAAAAAAAAACACCGGATTATACACTTCAAATGGGTGGATTGAGTAATATGTAAATTATGTCTTAACAAATTTTCAATTATTGAATAATGAAATAAACAAAAATAATTCTTAAAAAGTTACAAGAACACAAAATACACAAATTGCATATACATATAATTTATTATTGTTTTATATATTGGTATTTTAGTGCTCTAGTTTTTCTTCTTTTTCCATTTTCTTTGGTTATGCCTTCCCCTAGGTCGCCCATACCATCTGTATCATCCATCCTTCCCTCAAGGTAATTCATGTTAACAAACTAGTGTGTGTCTTGACATATATTTATCCATTGCCAAATCTATCACAGACACACATGTACAAATACACACACATATTTGTAGGCCTTGTTTCATAAAAAGAGAATCATATTACCCTTACTTTTTGGGAACTTATTTTCTCATTCAACAAAGCCTTATGGAAATTCCACCAAGTAAGTGATAAGCTGTAATTTATTCTTGTAAATAGCTACATAATAGTCCACAGTGTAGATACACCATTCTTTATTCAGTTCTCTATCTCTAGATATCCCTCCATTTTCTTTTTTAAAATGTTTTATTTTGAGATAATCATATATTCACAGGCAGTTATAAAAACTATTAAGAAAGAGATTCTGTATAGGCTTTACTCATTTTTTCCCAATCTTAACATCTTGTATGACTATAGTACAATATCACAACCAGGCAGTTGGCATTTATAAAATTCATTGATTTATTCAGATTTCACCAGTTTTACATGCACTCATTTGCGTGTGCCTATGTGTTTAGTTCTACACAATTTTATAACACATGTAGATTGTGTGAACATCACCACAGTCAAAATAAAGACAGCACCATCATAAGGATCTGCAATCCTTTCATACCCATAGCCTTCTCCCTCCCTTTCCTGCTCTTTAATTTCTGGCAACCACTAATCTGTTCTCCATCTCTATCAATTTGTCATTTCAAGAATGTTATATACATGGAATTATACAGTATGTATGGGATTGGCTTTTTTTCATTCAGCATAATTTTCTTGAAATCCATACAAGTTACTCTGTGTATCAATAGCTCTTTGCTTTTTATTTCAGAGTAACATTCCATGATATAGATATACCACAGTTTGCTTAATGATTCACCCGCTAAAGGGCTTTTCAGCTGTTTCTACCCTTACACCTGCTACAAATAAAGCTGTTATAAACATTGTGTACAAGTTTTTGTGTAAACATAAGTTTCCATTGCTCTGGGATAAATATTCAAGAGTGCAATTACTGGCTCATCTGGTAAGTACATGTCTAGTTTTATGATAAATTATCATTTTTTTCCAAAGTGATTATATTATTTTATATTCCCACTAGCAACACACAAGAGATCCTGTTTCTTCACATTTCACCAAAACTTGGTGTTATCACTATTTTTAAAATTTTAGCCATTCTGATAGGTGCATAGTGATACTGCATTGTGGTTTTAATTTGCATTTCCCTCATGTCTAATAAGGTTAACCATAGTTTTATATGCTTATTTGCCATCTGTATATCCTTTTTGGTAAAATGTCTGCTCATGTCTGTTGTTTATTTTTGAATTGGATTGGTTGGTTTTGTACTGCTAAGTTTTGAAAATTCTTCATATATTCTAGATAAAGTCACTTGTTGTATTTTTGATTTGCAAATATTTTCTCCTAGTCTGTAGTCTATCTTTTCCTCCAGAGTTTCCTGCAGAGCTAAAGTTTTTAATTTTGATGAAGTCCAATTTGTCAATTTTTACTTTTATGAATCATGTTTTTGGTGTCTCCCCATTATTTTTAACTTTTAAAATTATCATCTTAAAAAATGTGCCTGTTATAAATAGCCTATAACTGTAATTATGTTTTAACCTGGAATTTAAAAAACTATAGTCCAGTGGTTTGCATTTTTTAAAAAGACTTATTTATTTATTTGAGAGAGAGAGAGAGTGAGAGCAAGCGAATGGAGGAGGAGGGGCAGAGGGAGAAAGAGAACCCTGAAGCAGACTTCCCGCTGAGCTCAGAGCCCCAGACAGGCTCAATTTCAGGACCCTGAGATCTTGACCTGAGCCAAAATCAAGAGCCAGATATTTAACCAACTGAGCCACCCAAGCACTCCAGTGGTTTGCATTTTAATGGACAAGTACAATTTAGGATAATGACAGCCATGCTTGATTTTAATCATTCCATCTTATTTTCTATATTTATGTACACTGTTATTTCCTCATTTTCCTTTTTAAAATTTTTGTTGGTCTGGTGACATTTCTATTCATTCTGTTTTTCTCTTTTTAACTTCTAGATTCTGTGATTCTTCTCTATTGATAGTTACTGTATCTTTCCCTTCTCTATCAGACATACTTTTCTAGGATTACTTGAAAATAAGATACTAACTCTTTCCCTTTCCATAACTCTTTTTCCTTCCTACTCCAGTAAGATAAGTTTTCATAATATCTTCCTTTCTCGATTCTTTCTTTCCTACAATCACATGTTGTAATTTCTAGAATTCCTTACCATTATCAATATGTCCTATTCCCAACTAATTCTTACATTTTGTTGTTAATCATTTGGAAAATATTGTTCTAGACTATTACTAGAATTTTCCTTATAGCATATTTGTTCTATATAATGAGCTCTTACTGAATATTTATGTTGAACACTTCCAATGTGTCTACCCATATCAATTTGGATTTAATTATTGTGAAGACTCACTGGTCACCACTGTTCCATATACTCATAACCTTTTTCATCCTGAGATTTTTCTCTTCATTTGTTTATGGTTTTGTTAAAATACTTTCTCATATACTCAGAAAATATTTTGAACTGAATAAAAAAAGTACAGCGTATTAAAATTTGTGAAACGTAGTTAAAGTGGTACTTAAAAATTTAAAGCATTAAATGTCTATATTAGAAAAAAGAATATTTCAAATCAATAATCTCAGCATCCACCTTAAGAAATATGAAAAAGAGAAAAAATAAAACCAAAAGCAAGCAGAAAGAAGGAAATAAAGATTAGAGAAGAAGTAAATGAAATAGAAAACAGGAAAATCAATAAAGAAAAATCAATGAAAATAAAAGCTTTTATTTGTGATAATGAATAATTGATAAGACAACTAGTCAGGCTAATCAGGAAAAAAAGAGGAGAATACACAATTTACCAATATCAAGAATGAGAGAAGTCACAGTCTTACAGCGTCTACAGATACTAAAAAGGATCGTAAATATTATTAATAACTTTGTACCAATAAATGCAACAGCTAAAATGAAACAAACAAATTTATTGAAAGACACAAACTATCAAAGCTCACTCCTGAAGAACTTCGTAACTGAATATCTCTTACCTACTAAAGTAATTATATTTATAGTTAAAACCTTTCATGAAGAAAACTCTAAGCCTCATCAATGGCTTCAGTGGTGAATTCTGCCAAACATATGAGGAAGACATAATAACAATTCTACACATACTCTTCCAGAAAAAATTTTTTTATTATGTTCAGTTAGCAACTGTATAGTACATCATTAGTTTTTGATGTGGTGTTCAGAAAATTGAAGAGAATGCTTGCCAACCCATTATATGAGGTCATAATTACTCTGATACCAAAGTCAGACAACATTTTGAGAAAAGAAAACTGTAGACGTATGTTTGTCATGGATATAGATGTAGACATTCTAAATAAAATCTTGGGAAATAATATTCAATAATACATAAAAGATAGTACAACACGACCAAGTTGGGTTTATCCCAATAATACAAATCTTTTTTTAATATTAAAAAATCAATTAATGCACCTCACTATATTAATTAGTAAAGAAAAATCATCTCAGTAGATGCATTAAAAAAACATTTGACAAAAGCCAACAACTATTGCTCATAAGAACTCAACAAATGAGAAAGGAATGTCTCAAACCTGAGAAAAGGCATCTATAAACAACCTACAGCTAGCATTGCACTTAATTGTGAAAGACGGATGCTTTCCTGCTAAGATCAGGAAATAAGGCAAGGAAGTGCACTATCACCTCTTCCATCTAATATTGTACTGGAGGTTCTAACCAGAACAATAAATCTGGAAAAAGGAATAAAATCCACCCAGATTAGGAAGGAAGACTTTTCTGTTCACATATGGTATGATTTTCTATGTATAAAATCTTATGAGATCACACAAAAGCTACTGGAATAAGTGAGTTTATCAATGTTGCGGAAAACAATGTACAAAAGCCAACTGTATTTGTATGTACCATTGATAAACATATAGAACTTGAAATTTTAAAAAATCATATTAAGGAATAAATCTGTCAAAAGATGTTCTAGACCTGTATACTTAAAATTACAAAGCACTGCTGGAAGACATCATATAAGACCTAAATAAATAGAAAGATACACTGTATTCATGGATTGGAGGACTCAACATTGTTAACATGTCAGTTCTTTCCAAATTTATCTATAGATCTAATGCAATCCCAATCAAAATCCCAGGAGGCTTGTGTATATGTGGGCGCATGTGTGTGCGCATGTGTAAATTATCAAGCTTCTCATAAAATTTATATGAAAACACAAAGGACCAAGAATAACCAAAATAACTTTGAAGAAGAACAAAGTTGGAGAAGGCATACTACTTGACTTTACCTATCAGAAGGCTATGGTCATCAGGACTGTGAGGTATTAGTGTTAAGATAGATAAACAGATCAGTGGAACAGAATAGATGGTTTAGAAACAGACTGACACACAGAGAATCAATCGACTTTTGATAAAAGTAAAAGGCAATTCTGCGGAGAAAGGAGAGACTTTTTAATGAATGATGCTGGAATAACTAGGAATTTACATACACAAAAAATGAATTTCAATCCATATTCACACCATATACAAAAATTAGCTCAAAATGTATCATAGGCCTAAATGTAAAATCCTGAAACTTCTAGAAGAAAAAATACAAAAAAATTAGGAAAAGTCTTGCACTTGGGTTAGGCACCAAAAGCACAATTCCAAAAGAGAGTATGATCATTAAAATTAATCAAAATTTTAAAATTTTGCTCTTTGAAAGGCATCATTAAGAGAATGAAAAGACAAAATTGTGGACTGGAAGAAAACATTTGCAAACCATAGACTGTATTGCAAATATAAAGAACTCTCAAAATTCATAATAAAATATCATTTTTTAAAATGGGCAAAAGATTTGAACAGACACTTCACCAGAGAAGATACACAGATGTTTGAATAAGCACATAGGAAACTGTTCAACCTCACTAGACATCAGGAAAATGGAAATGAAAACCATAATGCGATACCACTTATTAGCGTGTCTAAAATTAAGAAGGCTGACCACACGAAATGTTGACAATGATGTGGATCAACGGGACACTCAGACACTGTTGGTGGGAATGTAAAATGGTATGACCGCTTTGGGAAATAGTTTGAAAATTTCTCAAAAAGTCAAATATACATCTACTATATGGCCTAGCCATTCCACTGCGGGGTATTTACCCAAGAGAAATGAAGGCATATGCTCTAGAGACTTGTACCTGAATGTTCATACCAGCTTTATTTGTAATAGCCAACAACTCAAAACAGCCTAAATATTCATCATCAAGTGAATAAATAAAGAAATTGTTGTATATTCATACAATAGAATATTACTCAGCAATAGAATGGAACAAACAGTTGATGAATGCAACACATGGACGAATATCAAAATAATTTTGCAGAGTAAAAGAAACCAGGCTCCCCCCAAAAGACTACATTCTGTAAGATTCCATTTACGTACAATTCTAGGGAATGCATATTTATCTCTAGTGATAGAAAACAGATCAGTGGCTACCTGGGAATGGGAGAAGGGGGAATGGGAGGGATTAAAAAATGATAGGAAATTTTTGGAGATGACAGATATTTATTTTCTTGATTGTGGTGATGGTTTCAATGTACATCCACTTGTCATACATCAAACCGTACACTTTAAATTTGTGCAGTTTGCTGTAGGTAGGAGATACCTGAATAAATTTAGCTTAAAAAAAGTTAAACTAATAAAGTAGGGAAAGGAAATAAAGAATAATGGGGAGGGAAGTTACTTATAGATAGATTTGTCTGAGAACGCCTCTCTGAAAAGGTGAAATTTGGACGCAGACTGGAATGTAGTGAGGAAGTAAGACAGTCTGACATCTAGTAAAAGAGAATTTGAGGCAGTAAGTTTAAAGGCTGGTATCTTCTATACTGAAATGGCATAGTGATACTGGGAGGGTGGAGTCCTAGTTTAATTTTGACATGTTCTTAACTGTTCTCACTGTATATTGCGTAGCCATGAAGGGCTTAGGAGATTGAGATGAATGTGTACTTACTCTAGGATATAGTATTAAATTAATACATGATATCAGTTTGGGTTTCTGATTTTCTCTTTCAAAGTACAAGGCAATTGATATTCTGATTAATTTCAGACATCTCTTAATTAGGTTCTAGTTAATTGGGTAAGAGGATACGTCTTTCTATAATTTATGCATTCCTTCAGCACTGACAGATTTCTTCCACAAATATGATAAAGTACCTCTCGTTCCAAGCATTTTGCTAGGCAGTGGGGATATGGCTTTGAACATCCCTGCATTACACAATTTATAGGCTAGTGGAGAAACTGATTTACCACTTAGAAAATGTCATTTGATATGAGAAGAATTAAAACTTAGAAACATGACTTCTTACTGTGACTATAGGGAGTGGAGAAATGAATTAGAGAAAACCCCTTAAGTGACTACAGTTTCCAGGAGCAAAAGAAAAACCTAACACACTATCTGTTTCAATAGGTGCTACTCAGTGGAACTGATGAAACAGGTAAGGTGGGTAAAAGGATCAGGCAGAGGCAGCAGTTATCAAATTCGTTAGGTAGGAAAATGGCATTTAGGAAGGGATAGAGAAGAGCCTCCTGACAAAAATTAAAATGGAAAGAAGAAAGAAAGAAAGAAAGAAAGAAAGAAAGAAAGAAAGAAAGAAAGAAAGAGAGAAAGAAACCTCCCAAAATGTAAGAAATACCTGTTTATCCTAGCACCAAGGTAACTGACATACGGCACATACTTTTCAAAGATTGTGTCTTTCCAGCAGTCTAAACCATATATAAAGGAAGGGAGCTAATATTTATTGAGTACCTGCAGTGTCAGGCCTTTGAAATATCTCACTATATAAAATAAAGCAAACACACATTTACCGTGGTCAGGTTCTAAATGTTCTACACGTATTGGCTCGTATTATTCTCATGACAACCCCAGGACGTACTATGGTTATCATCTCCTCTTACAGGGAAGGAAAATAAGATATTGAAAGGTCATACGTTTTCAAAGTTGCCCAATTAGACTAGAGCCTGTAGTCTGCCTCCAGAGCTGAAGCTCTTAGCTGCTACTCTAGCCTGCTTCTCGCTTCCAGATGCACAGGATTGGAAACATGTCCTTTTCAGGAGGGAGAATGTTCACCCACACCCATTCCAGCAAGTTTTTTTAGAAGGGTTTTCCAGTTTTTCCTGTTTATTCTCCTTTTCACCCATCACTTTGCATTCATTATTTTTAGCTTCTCAAGTGTAAAGCAATGAGGATAAAGTAGGGGGGAATAATGAAAGGTGAAAGAAGGGTAAATCTTATCACTTGGATATTTTTATTTCACTCTAACAAAGGGCCTTTCTGTGATTCTAAGGGAAGGCAGCTTCAGTGTTGTTTCCACCTTGGGGGCTCAGCCTGTCTGTTCTGCAAAGCACGGATGCTTGTGCTGTGTGTCCAGGAAGACGCTGCCTCAAATAAGCGGGGGTGCAGTGGGGTGGTGTAGACACGGTCCTGGAGCCAGTCAGCCTGGGTTTGCGTCTTGTCTCCTCTCTGTTGTGTAAATATTTGTTGTTTCTATTTTTGAGATGGATCGTGGAACAGTAAAGAGAGTGCTGTTCTGCTTGGACAAGTTTCTGGGGCTTCATTCTTCATCGGGAAAGTGAGACTGACATTTCACTCCACCTATTTTATGGTTTTATTTGAAGCAGAAATGAAATAACATATATGAAAAATCAGTGTGAACTATAAAGAGCTAATGAAATGGTAGGGATATCCATTCTGTCAGGAGAATATATACTTGTGTTGTTCATTCAGTCTCTGAATCAAAGGAACTGGTCCTGAGCCATCAGTGCTTTTCCTCACATAGTTCTCTCTGTTTTGAGGGTGTGCAGTTTGGCCAACAGAGGAAAGCCCATTGCACTGTACTGTGACCAGACTCCCCAAACCCAGGATGTCATTAGGGCCTTTATCTTATCTAACATGCACCAACAGCCAGGTCTTCACATGCATCAAAAGGTGAAAGAGAAGAAAGGTAGAGCAAGGAATGGCAAGAAAGGGTAATTCTGACTTCCAGCTTTGTAATCAACAAAAGGCACTATTAGTTATTTATTCCAACACATGTCAAATAAAGATTGGTCATTTTTGAAGACACTGGTAAAAAAGCCCCATTGAAATTCTGAAGAAAACTATGCTCACATTTGGGAGAGAAATTGCACATTCAATTAATAACTATAGTGTTAGAGTCTATATGAGGCTGTTTTCTTGTCTTTTAGATCTTGTAATACAGGTGTAAAAGCTAGGAGTAAACAATGCTCATTCCTGTAGGATAGTATAAGAAGGATCCTGACAATTCTGTTTTTAACTGAGAAGTATCAGTATCTCATTTTTCCAATCCTAAATGTCCTCTGAGCTGAGAATCATAATCTACGTATCTATTTCTTTATGGAGAAAAATTGACAATGAAAATTAGCAGGAACAGAGACAATGCAATAAGAACAATGCTTCTTCCACTGATAAAACACAACCATTCTGAAATACAAAGAGAGAAATGCAAAGCAAAGGTGGCAGAAAACAGAAGAAGGAAAGGGATTAGTCATTTTAGGAATTATGGAATGTTGTGGGTCAACAGAGTTCTGGATCATAAAGCCAAGATTTAAATAGGAAAATACTCCAAGATCATGCTCTGGTGTTTAAATGCTAAGGGAAGTCAGGAGCTCAGATTACATTTTCCCCAAGGCCTTAAATTTTATTTTGAACTAAAAACTTCATGAAGCACTTAAGAAATACCAGCCTTTACAAAACAGATCTGACAACTTATGCGCTGGGGTATGATCTAAAATAGGAAGTGAAATTTAAGCTTAAAATGCTAAAATCTTCTGGCAGACAACAAAAAATACATATATATAGGCCATACCTGATTGGAAAAAAATAGAAATTCCGTTGATTTCATTCTCTTTTTTCCTTCTTTTAAGGCTTCTGGCAAATGTTTGAATCTTCTTTGAGAAGAAGCTAATTACAGCATTAAGTCTTTGAGGCCTCCTGTGTGCCAGTCATTGTATTAGGCCCAGGGAGGAAAGGGAAACTGTACTGCTCTCCAAGATCTTAGAAGCTAGTGGGGAGAAAATTACCATGCAGATGATGAATGCTATAATGGATGTATACAAGATATATAAAATGTAGAAGGAAAGGAAGGATGCTTAATTTGGGTTGGGTAGAGAGCTTACGGAGGAGTTCATTTGATCTGTGATTTGAAGATTTAGCCGGAGTTTGAGAGGCAAATAAAAGGAAGATGGATCTGATGGTTAATTTTATGTGTCAATTTGACTGGGCTAAGGGATGCTCAGGGAGCTGGTGAAATGATTATTTCTGGGTATAACCGTCAGAGTGTTTCTGGAGGAGATTAGCATTTGAATCTGTAGACTGAATAAAGAAGACCACCCTCACCAACATGTGGGGGCATCATACAATTTGTTGAGGATCTATTAGAACAAAGAGTCAGAAGAAGGGTGGATTTACTTGAACCGAGACATCCATCTCCTCCTGCACCCTGACATTGGCACTCCGGGTTCTTGGGCCTTTGGACTTAGACCAGGTTTCCTGGTTCTCCAATTTGCAGATGGCAGATTGTAGAACTCAGTTTCCATAATCATGTGACCCAATTCCTATAATAAATCTCCTCTTTTGTAGTTATCTATGTCTGTCTGTCTATCTATCTATCTATCCATCTATCTATCCATCCATCCATTCATCCTATTGATTCTGTTTCTCTGGAGAATCCTAATGCAATGGCATTCCAGGCAGAGGAAATAGCATGAGAGAAAAGTATGCTTGAATAAAATATGATTAAAATGATTCATTATTCTGGAATTCAAAAGTTATATATACATGCCTAATGAGGGGAATGACACAGGAAATAGGGCAAGATAGATAGGCAGGAGACAGGTAATCAAGGAACTTGTTTGCCATGAAAAAGAGTAACTATTTTCTTCCTCAAGAACAGAGAGATGTGATCAAATTTTTATTACACAAACATCATCTGGGAGGATGTGAGAGAGAGAATAATGCAGGGAGGAAACTGGAATAGGGAGACACAGGAAACCTGTAAGGCTCTCCCTCTTGTAGAGAAAATAGACAAAATGACACAAGTAAATGTTTTAAGGGACAGTCTCTAAAGTAGAGGGGAATCCAAACGTCCTCAGTCTCTCAGAAACTTTCAGAGTAAGCCCTGGTTCAATGACTGAGTGAATTTCTTGTGAAAGGAACTTAGTCTGCTATCCCTCATCTGTAGAAGTTAGATATGGGGTTGATTCTTCCCATAGAGAAGACCTTGTCTAATTGATAGTCATAGTAAATAAACTCTTTGATTGCCAGAAAGACATACCCAAATTCCAAGCGTTCTGTGCATGCATTACAAAGTGGTGAAAAGGAAATTAATACATGACTTCAAAAAAAAAAAAGCGATTACCCTGAAGATGAAAAGAATTGATAATTACGAAAAGTGCTTAAATGATAATTGACATAAAGCATGAACTGAACAAATAATAGCGAAAATAATAATAAAAACATTTGCAGTAACAATACATATTGGCTGTACATTTTTAGCTATAAGTATTTATCTATAATAAACATGATACATATGATATTATTAACAATAATTGACTATCCAGTCATAAATTTCAAAAAAATCAACTTGCCAAGTCAGTCACGTGCTGTCTAAAATCTATGAAATCCATGATTTTGAAAGAATTCTCAAACTCTGTGTCAGAATTAACACTCATCACTCTTTAACAAATGCATCATGATTAAGTATGAAAACAGATGAGACACTGAATTCATCTATTCATCTTAACCTGACAATTTTAACTATTCTGAAATCTCATGGGTAGGGTAAATAGCTTTTGTGAAAGAGATCTGTTTACTTTCTTGATAAAGTCAACTGTTAAATCTATGATTTCTATAAAACAGAAACTCCCTCCCCCAAATATTTTTAATCTCCAGGTTAATACCTATTTCCATTTTCTACTAAAAACCTGAAAATTCAGGGCTAAAGACTTGTTTTTTCCCCAGCAACCACAAAATGTTTAGGTAAAGTGAGATGGGTTTTGAGAGAATTTGAACCTGAAGACTGTGTCTAATCCTTCACATTTAAGATAATCTCAGCAACCTCACATACAGAAATTTTAATCTATTTCATATAGAGCCATTGGCTGAAAACTATAATATAAATCCAAAATAAAAAAGGAATAGAACTGGCCTAGAAATGTTGAATTAACAGACCAAAACACCTTTATCCCATAATGCAAACATATAATTAGGTAATTTAAAATAAACATTGAGATCCATAATGATTCAAAGTCATGGAGGTAGAAAAAGAGCTTTCTCTTCTGTATTCTATACAACTCAGAGCCAAACCAGGGAATCTGTCACAGACAGCTGTATTCACCATGTAGCATCCCTTGCCTTCTAATAATGACCCCAATTTTCCCAGGGGCCCTTACCACCTCACTCACTCCCAGTTTCTTGCACACTATCTTCAGGGATGGCCACATGTTATGGTAAGTGTCTTGTAAGCTGGCCCCATTCATGGTTTTTTCCTAGTATTAATGGCTTTATGCAATCGTCCCTTTGAATAACTTGCTTCTAACCAACAGAATACCTCAACATTTGTGGCGATGTCACTTCTATGGTTAGATTACAAAAATTCTGACTTCCACCTTAGTAGGAAACCCTCTCCCTTGATGGCTTTGATGAAGCAAGTTGCTATGTTGAGGCCCATGGCAATGAATTGAGGAAAACTGCTGGCCAACAACCAGCTAGGTGCTGAGGCCCTCAGCCCAACAACCTAAATGGAACTAAATCTTGCCAATAATCATGTCAGTGAGCTTGAAAGTGGATCCTTCTTCAGTTGAATCCCCAGCTCTGGCCAACATATTAGGTTGAAGCTTTGTGAGAAAGTGTGAAGAAGAACCCAGTTAAGTCATGCCCAGATTCCTGACCACAGAAACATCAGATTAAAAAAAAATTGTGTTGTTTTAAGCTGCTAAATTTTGTGGTAGTTTGTATAACAAACAGCAATAGATAACTAATACATCTGGCCACTTATGTTCCCCCAGCCAGAGTATTTCACTTAGGGTTGAGCACATGACCCAATTCAGGACAATAAAATTAAACTCAAAACAAGACAATTGTGTTAATCCACCTTCCCCCCCCCCACCCTCCCCGCATACAGTTGTTAAGATGTAGGGTTGGTTGTGTTAGCAGTCTTATTCATACCACTTTGGAACCTAAGAAAGGAGCCTAATTAGAGAAGCACAGAGTTGAGAAAAGGGAAAGAGGCTGGGTTCCAATAAACTCTTCTGAGAACTCAGATCAAGCTGTACCTAAAACTTGAATTTCCCTTGGATTTTTGGGTATATCCCCTATACGTTTTGCAAGCATAAAAAAAGTTTTATATTTTGAAAATACACTTTTGCTTAGCCAAGCTGAGCTCTAAGGTCCAAGATACATCATAAAATAATAGTTTCATTTCTTATTTTTGGTCTTGTGAACAGTATTTTACTCTCTGTATAAAACAACAATTAATTGTTGATAGATCTAAGGAAATTGGTGGCCAGGGAAGGAAGCCTTTTTCTCAATACCTCTGGACTCTAAAACAAATTTTGAAAAACAAAATACAAAGTCATCTCAGTAGCATTTACGTGGCCAGCTAATATTAGAAAAATCACTGTTTTGTGGTACTGCTTTGCTATAGTCCCATTCATTTTGTTTTAAGAAATCATATAGAAATACAATTTCCAACATGTTGCTTTCTACAGTGTCCACAGAACACTTTGTTCAATGTTGGATTCTTCTAGCAGTCAAATAACATCTTTAAGTTCCCATGAATATTTAGCAAAGTCTGCCCAGATTCTACTGCGGTGGTATTAATATGTGAAAATATTCCTGTCTTTCCTGTTTTTAGGTTCAGAGCCTGAAATCTTACATGAACGTATCTATGTTTTTAATCTCAATATGTATGTTTTATTTCATGGGTTTTTGTTGCTTTCAAGGATAGACTCTAGTATTTTACCTTGAGCTTCTATTTTCTTCTCTTTTGGTTTTGACAAAGGTGGACTTCTGCTATGGACTATACCAAACATGGTTTAATTGAGAATAACTATGTACTCATAGTTCACCTAATGGGTCACAGATAAGTAACTTAGGACCATTCATGTAAAAAAACAACGATGACAACAGCATTTTTGTAGTTTTCAATGTGCTTTGAGTAAAACAATAGGGAAAAAAAGGTTTATGAAATCCTGTCAAGGCCAAAGCTAGCTCAGTTGTGGATCCAAAACCAGATATCTCTTCAATTCATTCCCAATCCTCTGAACTATCAATTACTAACTTCATACGAGGATAATAAAAATAATGCTTTAGCATGACAAAAAAATACCAAAAACAAAGATAATGTAGGAAAGAGGTTCGCAATAATAAAATGAAACTTAGATTGCACTGTTCACTCTACGAACCACAGTGATCCTCTAAATCAAATGCATGTTATGGATTAACTAAATGTGATCACAAGACATGAGTTAGTAAGAATATATGCCTAATCTCAGTAGAATTATCTATTTTAACTTGGTATATATTCTAGAATAAAATTGTGCATTCTTCCTGCCCTCGATTTTAATAGCATTTTGTAACTGGAGGGTGGTTTAGGGCCATGAAACAGCTTACCTAGCATTGACCTTTAGCAATTTTTCTAAGTTCAAGAAGTAAAGAGCAAACTCCTATGTGACTATAAGGCAAATCTGTCTGTAGGTCCAATTCCTCACCTACAAAATTAGAAGAATCTAAATAATGAGTATTTATCCTATAGGATTGAGAGATTAAATAATATTGAGAATCTTGCTTGGCATATGGTAAATCCATGTGCTAGTATATTACTACTATGACTATTGTTATTTATTATTAGCATTATCATCATTATATGGCTTCAAGGCTCTCTATTATTTGGGCTTGATTTATTCTAACTTCATTTATATTCCCTTCTATCCATGTTAAGAGAATGCCTTCCTGTGTCCCTCTTTTTGCTAATGCTATCCTCTCTACCTTTTGTATCCTGTGGCTACCCGCAACCTCATTTCCAATTTCCTCATGGTTTTATTCTATTGGTCCTTCAAGGTTCCTCCACGTCTTCTGTAAGGCCTTCTGGGACACTCTAGTAGGAATAATTTCTTCTTCCTATAAACTCCCACAGTACATTATTTGTGCCTCTTACATAGTACTCTTCACTTTTGATACTGTGTAGTATTTATGTATGTATTTTACATCTTTCATCAGCTCTAAACACCTGAATGATGGAAGTCATGTCTTAATCATCTCTTTGTCCCAGTAGTGCCTGATAGAGTGCCTTGCACAAAGTGGGTATATATTTTTGTTTTATTCAAACGCATATTTTTCAATGAATAAATGATTATGGGAATCAGATATATAACTTCAGTTTCATTAGAAAAACTTTCTAAACAAAAGTTCTAAACAGTACTTTTCCCAAATAGCTGAATGTATACAGACTCATTGCTGGAGGTTTATTTCTTAGACAACCAAAGCTGGTCACTGGATGCATTTAATTTTCCCAAGACCAGAGCTAATACCTGAAATTGGTGGTGATGGGGGGGGGGCATTCTTTGAGGGAAAGAAAATGTTTTCCTCATCTTTCTATCACTTAGGTATGGTGAGTGTTTCTTGATTTGAATGGAATTGAAAGCAGCGAGGAATAAGAGTTTCTGAGTTGAAGGAAACCTTGACTTTTTTTTATTCCCAATGTCCTGCTCTTGGAACAAAACTTTATCACTTTTCAGACTTGTGTATTGTCTTTCCACAGCTCCAACTACCTACTGAACTTGAAATCTATGTTTTCTTTCTTCAGGCTTATTGTTCTAGGGGATTTCAGCTTTCCTTTGGACAATGATCAAACAGAACTGGCTTTTACAGCCTTCATGTGAAAGACTGTAAACAGCAGGTTAATGAACAGAAGTATTTTCCTTTGGTTTTAACTTAAATGTATAAAGAAATCAAGGTGGCCTTCACAAGAGAAAACATTCATGTCTAGGATGATATTGACTAATTTGAAATTTGCAGATCCAAACAAATGTAACTTTTCTAGTGAGGGAAGGAAAGACTTTTTCTCAAGAGAAAGTTTTAGTTATTAATTACATGAAATATTTGGAAAGAACAGGAAGTGGCTGCACCCAGAACTGAAGGACTTACAGACAGTGATGACATCATCAGTACTTCACTCAGTGCTGCTATTATGGATGATCCAGATGTTGGGCACATAGAAGAAACTGCATTGTAGGTAATACTTGACCATTGGATAGGGGCTAACACAAGGTTTGTCAAGGTTTTTAAAGTTCTATGAGAAAATAAAAGGAGTGATATAAAAAAGGATCCAGTGGTCAAGTAACTTGGGAAAAACAGGGATAAGAGAAGTTAGACAGGTTACTTTAATATAGTTAAGATAATAATAAGACATTCTATGAGACCTTGAAATACTGATTTGCATTATCAGTCTCCAAGAAGGGGCATCTAGCACTGATGTGTCCAGACCTTATATGGCCAAAAGTTACCCTCCATATTTTTTTTTTTTTTTTAATCAGAGCACCTTGAAGGACTAATGATCCATGGAGCACATTTTGGGAAATTTATCCCTGATATTACCCAAGAGAAGTCAACGGCCAAAGTCAGTAGAAAATTAAATATATCAAAATACAGTGCTTGTAAACATACATTCTATTTGTAATATCAAATCTAAAAGGCATAGTCTTGAAGTAAAAGGGGCCTTACCATTTCAAATGGGGGTTTTCTAAGGAACAGAGAATAGTTTTCAATCATTTGAGTATTAATTCACCTGTTGTTTAGAGTCTGATCATTCATTAAACAAGTACTCCATTTTTACCTTTGTAGTAAACACTGTGTTCAACACCATGATAAATAAGACACAAATAAGTGTATTTTCTGATTTAGATTATAATTTCATGGGGGCTCTAAGCGTACATTAATTGGCAAAACAGTTAAGAAATATGTTAAGAATCTACATCAATGCCTTATCAAACCATTGAAGATTAAAGAAATGGGAGATAATACGGGAGAGAGGGGAAGGTTTCATGGAGGATGTGAGACTTGAGTTTGGCGTAGGGGATTAGATAGGTTTTATAGTTTCGCTCTATTTGAGCTCAAGCATAGAATATGACCAGAACAAACAATTTAGAGCCCCAAATTCAGAGTAGAAAAGTTACCTGGACCTGGAGTCAGAGTTCCAGATTCCAATCCCAGTTCTAAAAGTCACTTACTATGTGACCTTATGCTTTCTGGTCTATAGATTATGGAGAGTAATGCCTATTTTGTCTATTTTAAAGTATTATCAGGAGGAACATCTGTAGACAACAATGGTGTTAAGATTCGGGGTTCCAAGATTTCATCTTTAATTCCATCAAGACTTAGTGCAAAACATTGTAAACAGCGTATCCTCAATAAACATTTGTCTTATGAGAGAATGACGGGAAGAATAAAGTTAGACAAACCTGAATCTCTTCTCCCACTTACTAGCTGTGTCATCTTAGTCAAATTACTTAGCCATCCCGAGACTAGGTTCCTTTTCTTGGACATAAAGTTTAAAAATTATGCTTATGTCACGGGATTGTTCTGTGGTTGAATGGAAATAATTCATATAACTACTATGCTTAGTAGCTGGTACATGCTTTCCAATACACATATTTTATAAATTGGACAGCTGAAGAGTGCTCAGCAGATATAAAGTACAGTGATTGTATTTATACAAAAACCATCAAATAGAAGGAATAATAGTATGTCCAACATGTAGCTGTGACCTGACATGTTTGGTCCAATAATCACATCAGAATGAGATCAGTGACACACAGTGCATTTTAGCATCACTAAGACTGTGTGTTTAGAAAGAATGAGGTCATTGACTTTGATTCTTCATAAGGGCCCTAGGTTATTACGCCATTTTAAAATATGTACAATAATGTAATGGCATTGTATGGTGACAGATGGCAGCTACACTTGTGGTGAGCACAGCATAACATATAGAGAAGTTAAATCACCACGTTGTACACCCAAAACTAATATGACATTGTGTGTCAACTACAGTCAAATGATAAATTTTTTTATTTTTATTTTTAAATTTTTTAAACTTTTACATTTTTTTTAGATTTTATTTATTTGACAGAGAGAGAGAGAGCGCGCGTGCACAAGAAGGGGGAGCGGCAGGCAGAGGGATTGCCAAATCAAAACTTACCGTTTGTAAAGCTATTCTCAATCCTCAGTCTACTTCTGACCTCATTCTCTTCTCACAACCCCAGAGCTATATCCTTGCCTTGAGAGGATCGTGGGTGGGAGAGCTACCCAGAGGATGTAAACCAGGACAAAGTATCTCTGAATTTTCTATTTTTTTTAAAGATTTTATTTATATATTTGACAGAGAGAGAGAGAGAGAGCAGAAGCAAGGGGAGCAGCAGGCAGAGGGAAAGGAAGAAGCAGGGAGCTCAGCAGGGAGCTCATCCCCAGGACCCCCAGATCATAAAATAAACCAAAGGCAAATGCTTAACTGACTGAGCCACCCAGGCGCCCTCCCCCAATTTTTTTTTAATGTACAATAAAAATAGCTTGAAAACAATATATAAAAGTCTCTCCAATGTATGTTAAGCCTCGAAGAAATGAATATAATGAACTAAAACTGACCTTTTATCACAAAGATGATATAGTTCAGTGGTGATAATATTGATAATGTTAATTGTTTTATACATTTTAAAATAGGCTCACGTTCTATTGGGAGCGAAGGGAATGTTATGTAATAAGATCATAGCAACAGTAGATATTTAAGATGGTACTCCGTAATCCTGAGGAACATCCATCAACTTTGACAGGAATTTTATGGTTAAAAATGCCAAAATGACTTGAAATTTTCCTTTTATGATTTTCCTACTAACTTTGAAATATTTTGAGGGGGGTTCAATAAATCAATAAGATATATAGATTATCTAGTGAGAGTTTATTTATTTCTCCAGGCTATTAAGCTGTTGGCAGCACATCAATTCAATTATTTATGACTCATTCTAATTAACAAGTTTGTATTATCTGGTAGATAAGTTCAGTCCTATTCAATACATTATTAAAGTTACAAAATCTGTTCCTAAAAACCAGAGTTGGGTGCATAATTATTTCTTTCTTTAGCATTTTACAAATATAAATGGGCTCATTTCCAATAACAAAAGATTAACCACTGCACCAGGCATGCTAGAAAGGAGTGCTTGCAATATCACATTTTAAATAATTGGAAAATGTATTTAAATATATTTTACCCAAACTAAAGTGTGACATAAACCATCTGTGTATAAAATTGCATCTGCTTAAATTCTATGGCTACAGATTATAGTGACTATTACATAAAAGATTACCAAATTATTTTAATAGTTCTATTCTTAAAAATCATTAAAAAGTTTTCTGTCTTATTTTTATTATTCAATATAATAAATAGGATTAGGGTGCAATATTTTGAAAGGTTTTTATGTGTTACTTTACATAATAATTGCATATACTACTTCACTCTTCTAGTATCGAAAGCGAGAAATTTCAGAATTAACCCTTACTCTTTCCTATCTTTTATCTTTCAGACACCATGTCATCAAATTCGGATGTATTTTCCTAGTTCTTCAGATTTTACTTTTCCTTTGGTTTTCATTGCTTATCTTACACCTGGAATAAATTATAAATATCTTCAATATGTTTAATCCTTGTGTATAATAATTATAGGTACTTAGCACATAGTAGATGAATTACTCCTATTTTCTTCCAGTTTTCTCTGTTCAGCCACTGACTCTCTGGGGAACCAGTGTAAGAAGACAGATTTTCCCTTTATTATTTATTTCAGGCTCTGTATGTGATATAATAAATTTTTTAAAGATAAGATTAGTCAGAATACATCTATTCATGGGAATATTTCTTATTTATAACCTCTTAAAGACCTAAGCTACATTTGAAATTGATGTCTGTATTGGATAAGCATATAAATACATATATTTGCCTAACATAAAGCAAGTCTTCAATAAATATTTGTTTAATGAATGAATGAATGAGTGAGTGAATTTTATACTCAACAGAAATGAGCTTAGACATTTCCTGATGACCTCAAAGTGCCCATCAGTGTGCTAGATGCTAGGATTTCAGTAGTGAAGACAGATTCCACCCTTTCCTTCACACATTTTATTGTATGGCACTGCCTTTAGCTTAAACAGGGAATTAATTATTTTTAAAATGGAGTTTTATATTGAGAGATGTCTTTTATTTATCAACAAATAAACTTCAAGGAACAAAGTAAAAAGAAATGTAGTGAACTTATACATTTAAAGAGTCCTAAGAGACCTATCAACCACTTGTAATATATTTACATTCTCAGCAACCCGATTCCAACAAACTAAAGATTAAAAAATGAATTAAGACAACTGGGGACATTTAAATATCAAGTGGATCTTGAATTATATTAAGGAATTATTGCTTGATTTTTCTTTAGGTGTGATAAAGGGTATTTTGGTTATATTTTAAGTCCTCTTTCAGAGTTATATACAATGTATCAGCAGATAAGATGGTATAATGTGTGAAATTTTCTTCAAAATGATTCTGGGTGTGTATAGGGAGTGAATGGTTGGTATAGAGGAAAACAAGATTGGTCATGTACTGATAGGCCTTTAAGCTAGGTGATGGGTACATGAGTGTTCATAATAGTATTCTCTTTACTTTTGTATACTTGAAATTTCCCACAAAGAAAAGTTTTTAAAAAGTCGTGTTGGTAAATCTATAGGAGAAACTTTGAAAATGTGTGAATTTTTGAACTTTTAGTGGAAAAAAGGGTGTGGAATGAAATGCCGTCATACTTTGCTCCTTAAATGCTTTAATTGCTGCATTTTATTTAAATCTTTACTATATTATTGAATTCTTAGTTATCTAAGGAAACATTAAAGGGTGGAATCATGACCTGTACTTTGCCACGGATTTTATATTTTGCTAATTTTATTAATTGTAGGCTTCTAGTAGATACAGCGTTTAGTCAGAGAAGGTACAGAACTCTAATACCATAATAAAAAATATTAGTTTCTTTGTATATACAAATCTCTTCTAAGCATCTACCTTTTTGGTGCTTTTAAACATGAACTTCTAATAACAGAATGTCAGAGTGTCAAGTGCTGATATGGTAAAAAATGCTGGTTTTGACTGGATCAAGCAAAACACTTCCAAAAGTGCAGCCACACAATCTGTTACATTTGCAATGAGAAACAATTGGCAAGGATTATAAAAGTTCCTTAAGAAAGAACTTAACAGGGAGATGAAGCACAAATGGAAATGCCATAGAAAGTGGAATGTAGGGCAAATTCCTGAGGAGATCACAGAGAAATAGCAAAAGCTTGTAGGAGTTGGGTCAAAAAAGCTCAGTAGGAAACAGGATGCCACATCTAAGAGACATAAAAGGAAACAGAAAAAAAGAATTCTTTTACTATTTCAGGAACAAAAGAGAGCTAAATGACACACTTTGCTCCTTCAGTAGAGGGAGAGGGAAAGCCAATTGCTCATGATAGTAAAAATGCACATGCAATTGGTAATTTCAAAAAATCCTCCTTAAAATAAAGATGAACTTGAAATAGAATTACTAGTGCACTGATTGGGGGGTACAAATTTAAGGCACAAAAAGGGGCAATGGTTTTTTTAAAGTTATTCTACCATAATTTACTATTATAATCTTATAATTTATGTTCAAAGATATCTATAGAATTGACCATCCACATTTGAGGGCATAATGTGCAGCCAACAGAAGTCACGTTTTCAAGGATATTTAATGATAAGAGGAATTGTTAACAATGGAATTATAAGTGATAAATGCAGAATCATATTATCTGGAAGGGAATGATCAAATCTGTAGTAGTTATTGTTAATGAGGTTATTGGTCATTTTTATTTTCTTTATTTATACATTTGTTGGATATTCTACAATGAAAATTATTTACTTTAATAATCAAATATAACAATAAAAATATTGTTTAAAGCATTAAACAATGCTCCTCAATCTCCTACAGCTCAACTCCTACTAGCCCATTTAAGCAACTCTTTTTAAGGATGCCAATAATTGCCACTCAATTGCCAAATCAAATGGCTGCTTTTTGCTTTTGTTCTCTGAAACATTTGACATTGTTGGCCACCCCATACTAGAATTCTCGCTCCAGTGGCTTGTCTGTTCTAATTGAACCACATATCAGCTGTCACCTGGAAGACTGCAATGACTGTCTTTACTACAAGCCATTCTGTTCATTGCAAACCTGACCACGTCACTCCATTGCTTTCATCCTTACAGAGTTCTCACAGCATGTAAGGTAAGTTACTCAGGACTCTTAGTTGCAAGTGACCCATTGAAATGGACAGTTCCAGGTCCAGGAATTTAAATCATTCCTAAAATCTCTATTTCTTGCTTCTTTTATCTCTTAGGTAGTTGCATCTCTTACAAGCAGATGAGCTTCCTCTCAGTGATTGAAATGAGAGGGCAAGGCCACAGATAATTGCAGGCTTTTATATCATCCCAGTTAGCAACCTCGAAGCCAAAAGAGATACTTGCTCTTCCAGGATCTGAAATCCAAGGCAAAGTCTGGATTAATATGTCTACACATTGGACTAATTACAAAGGCCAAGAAGACAAGCCTGAGTCCCACATCCAATCCTGTGGATAGGGGGGAAATACACTATGAT
The DNA here is from genome assembly GCF_023065955.2 of Ursus arctos. Classification (NCBI taxonomy): domain Eukaryota; kingdom Metazoa; phylum Chordata; class Mammalia; order Carnivora; family Ursidae; genus Ursus; species Ursus arctos. Next base: position 15,397,678 of record NW_026622886.1, on the reverse strand, counting down.
TGGCAGCCTGATCAAAACCACAGTATGTGGAATGCCCACGGGGAAGTTCTACAAAGGAAAACGGGGACACTATTAATAAAAGAAAGGGCCGAGGAATGTTGCATAAATGGAAACACAAATAACCCTTATACAAAGTAATACAAAGTAATATTTAGTTCCCTTAGCCTAACACTCTTGGATTTTCTAGCACTGGCTGCTGCCTACTTTTCTAGCCTAATCTTTTGCCATTTACTCCCAAGAACTCTACAGCCTATTTGGCTCTTTTCTGAATAAGCTGCCCTAGGTAGAATAGTGGCCCCCAAAGATGTCCACACCCTAATAATTCGTGCAATTTGTGAATATGTTACCTTACATGACAAAAGGTATGCTGCAGATGTGATTAAGGTTAAGGACCTTGAAATGGGGAGATTATCCCGGATTATCCAATTGGCCCAATCTAATCCATGAGTCCTGAAAAGTGGAGAACTTTTCCCAGATCAGAGAAACAGAGAGATGGCATTGTGGGAAAGACTTGACCCACCATTGCTGGCTTTGAAGATGGGGGGGGAGAGGGCCACAAACCAAAGAATGTGGGAATGTGGGAAGATACTGGAAAATACAGGGAAATGGACTCTTCCCTAGAACTTCCAGAAAGTAATACAGTCCTGCTGACATTTTGATTTAGCCCAGTGAGACTTGTGTCAGACTTTGGACCTATTCCAGAATTGAAAAAGAATAGATTTATATTGTTTAAGCCACCATGTCTATGGTAATTTGCTACATCAGTAATAGAAAACTAATACACAGGCCATGCTATTTCATGCTTTTGTAGAGGAGGAAAAAGTTTTCTTTGACCCTCTTGGGGTCCGTCTCAGGGTCTGAAAACTGGTAAAGGAGAAAATTAATAGAATAAAAGCATGAAAGTTTATTTAACATACATTTTATATGACACAGGAGCCTTCATAAGGAAGTGAAGACCCAAAGAAACAGACCTGTGTATAGTTGTGGAGGAATATGGTATGTTAAGAAATATGAAGTAGGGCACCTGGGTCGCTCTGCCAGTTAAGTATCTGCCTTTGGCTCAGGTCATGATCCCAGGGTCCTGGGATGGAGCCTTGCATCAGATTCCCTGCTCAGCGGGGAGTCTGCCTCTGCCTCTCCCCCAGCTCATGCTCTCTCTTTCTCTCAAATAAATAAATAAAATCTTTTTTTAAAAGTATGAGGTAATTATAGTGACCTGGGAGAAATTTAACAAGGCCTGTTTTTAAGGACTTTTTTTTTTTTTTTTTTTTGGTTAGTATTCTTAAAATATCCCTTTGTCTTCAGACATTAGGATGCTCCTTATACCCAGAGGGCATATGATCTGTTTCAAAGAAGAAAGGTAAGGGCAGAGAAGGTCAGTGACCTTCCTACTTCTGTTGTTTTCTCAAACTCCTTCAGTTTAAAACACTCAATATGCCAAGGCACCATATTTTGGAATAGCATGTCCTGAACCCCATCACTTTCTTATTTTGCATATTCTGGCCTTTTCATGTAAAATGTCTTCCCTACTGACCTATCCCACTCAATCCCAGTCTATTTGGTGAACTACCATTGTTCAAAATGTAACTCAGGTGTTACCCCTCTCTGAAGCCTTCCTTATTATCAGCCTCTGGAAAGATGTGAGTACCTCTTCACTACGGCCACAGAGTCCTTTGTGCATACATCTACTATGGTATTTAACATACTGTATTGAAATTGTCTTAGAATAGGTACATCTCTTCCATGGGACTGTAAATTTCTTTTAGGCCAGCGACTTTAACCTATTCCTCAATGTATACCACAGGTTAAACAATGTTGGGCACATAGTACATTTTAATAACTGTTGGTGAATGCATGAAAAGTCATCACATTGATTATTTAACTTTGACATTTACATAGGAATGCAAAAGAGTTGGAAATTGGAAAATCTCCAACATATTGCAAAATGAGAAAATGAATATGGCATTCTAGATATAACTTGCATCAACATAAACATGTTGGAAATCAATCAATACTAGGAACATTTTCAAATACATTGAAGGAAGCAGGTACATTTTTATTACAAGAAAATTTTGTCTCAATTACTTAATATAATCTCCTCCTATGTCAGTGGCTGACCTAATAAATTTGGGAGTAAGAAATTGATCATAATCTTTTTTGAGGTAGCAAGGCTTTGGATAGGATCCTATATACATCAATGAACTTGGAAAATGTGGTCTTTTCTTTAATGGCATTAATTAATAATACCTAATGTTCTCACCTAGAATGTGACCGATACATTTCTGTAGAGCTAGACTGCAAGATGGTCCCCAAATGATTCTTGCCTCCTTCAACTCACTTCCTTGGGTACTCCCCTCTAACACTAAATAGGGCTAGCCTATGTGACAAAAGGACTTTGTCAAAGTGACAATGTATGACTTCTAAGGCTAGATCATAAATGACATTCCTGCTTCCACCTCACTCTTGAATTTCTCATTCTTGGGAAAGAGCTTTATGTCATGAGGATGCTCAGGCAGCCCCATGGAGGAGCCAACTAGAGAAGAACTGAGACCTCCCAGCAGCAACTGGCACCAAACTGCCAGCTGTTTGGAAACGGATCCCCCAACCCCAGTCAAACTCTCAGATGACTGCATCCCTGGCCAGTTTCTGGACTGCAACCTCATGAGAGATCCTGAACAATGATTACTCATCTAAGCTGCCCTGTAATTCCTGACTCAGAAGCTGCAAGAGATAATAAAAGTCTATTGTTTTAAGTCACTAAGTTTTGGGATAGTTTGTTATGCAGCAATAGAGAATTACCATACCACTTGCAATATAGAATATAAAGACAAAAACTTCCATTAAGCACTTCCTTATATTGTTAGCTACGGATTTTTAAAAAAGTGTTCTTATCCTTTTACTGTCACCTTAGCCTTCCAAACCATTAAACTGAATAGTCTCAGAGCAGAAGAAAGATAACAGGGCACATCTGCTTCTTTTGGATTTTATACCAAAAAAAAAAGTGCCAGCCTTGACACTCCATTGCCAGTTCTCAGTGACCAGCAATCAGTGACAAGAACTGACCATGTCCTCCCTTGTCTCCAGATTCTTTTCTGCCATTGAAGCATGTGAAGTTGGATGGTGTGGTGGTTAATTTTATGTGTCAGCTTGACATGTCCACAAGGTGCCCAGGCATTACTCAGACCAAACATTATTCTGGGTGTATCTGTGAGGATGTTTCTGGGTGAGATCAATATTTGAATGGGTAGACTGAAGAAAGCACGTTTCCCTTCTTAACCTGGGTGGGCCTCATCCAATCAACCAAAGACTTGAATAAAACAAAAACAAAAAGGCTAAGAGGGAACTCCTGCCTGACTGTTGAGCTGGGACACTGGTCATTTATGACCTTCAGATTCAGAGTGAAACATTGGTTCTTTTTGGGTCTCGAACCTGCTGGCTTTTGGACTCATACTGAAACTATACATCAGCTCTCCTGGCTCTCTTGCTTGTCAACTACAGCTCTCTGACTTGTTAGCCTCCATAATTGCATGAGTCAATTCCTTCCTTATAATAAAACTATTCTATCTATCTTCCAATCATATGTATTTTAGATGGTGGGCAGGGGAGCAGAGGGAGAGGAAGAGAGAGAATCATAAGCAGTCTCCACACCCAGGCAGAGCCTGACCCAGGGCTTGATCTCACAACTCTGAGATCATGACCTGAGCTAAAATCAAGAGGCAGATGCTTAACTGACTGAGCCACCCAGGTGCCCCAGTGGAGTGTGTGTGTGTGTGTGTGTATACACATATACACACACACACATACATATATACCCTTTGAAGAACATGGGGGTTAGGTTAGGGTTGTTGATCCCCCAGGCAGTCAAAAATCCACATATAACTTTTGATTCCTCAAAAACTTAACTGCTAATAGCCTACTGTTGACTGGAAGCCTTACCAGTAACATCAAGAGTTTATGAACACATATTTTGTATGTTATATGTATTACATACTGTATTCTTACAATAAAATAAGCTAGAGAAAAGAAAGTGTTATTAAGAAAGTCATAAAAAAGAGATGACACATTTACAGCAATGTACTGTATTTATGGAAAAAACTTTACCTATAAGTGAACCCATGTAGTTCAAACCCATGTTTTTCAAGGGCCAACTGTATATATATGATATGTAGAGAATGTATTTATATATGCTACATATTATAAAATAGGATAACAAATAATAAAATAATATATGATACATATCTCTGTGTGTGTGTGTATGTATGTATGTATCCTGCTGGCTCTGTTTCTCTGGAAACAGAGATGGTGAAATTTGTATGGATGGTGAAATTTGTAATGTAACTGCAGAAAATGAGTAAGACATGGCACACAGTCAGTCTGTCTCTTGATAAGGTTCAGGAGAGAAACAGAACTTTTGGGCTTTTCTATTTTCCTGAAAAAAATAAAATGAGAAGGCATAAAAGCTACCTGCCATCTTTCAGGTCTCATCTTCCTGTGGCTCATCCTATTTTTCCTATTTTAAGGAGGCTGTGGACAGACACATACTCAGTGTGTCTCTATGATTGCTGCTCTAAGTGTGACTATCACAGAGCAAGTGCCTTGATGTCATCTCATCTAAAGCATCAGAGAGGATGTGTTAGGCAGGGAGGGGGAGGAGGTAGGAGAAAGAGAGTGATGACGAAGGTCAAAGGAAGAACAGCACAGGCCTAACTGTGGAAACAGAAAGCTGTGACACAGTCACAGACCAGAAGTGTCCCTTGGCTGTTGGATTAACACAGATGCACTCTGGTTAATGCCCTAAAGAAGATGAATTAAATGAAACACTGATTCTACAGAGAGTTGCTTCTGCAGGAGGCCAAGATTGGGGCACAAACAGTAGAAAAAGACTTGCATTCTAGTTTAATTTATTCAGTTCTGAGCAGATAACACATTACAGTTGAAATGCTTCCTGTTAATACGGTAAATTTTGAATTAGGTAGAATGTTTATGATTCTGACAAACTTTTTCACCTCAATCTAAATACCTACCTCCAGGTTTACTGCTCTCCTTGTTCCCAAGTCAATTAGAGAATTTTTGTAGCCTTGCTGTAAGATTGTTTCAGTAGAATGGCTAGATGGTTGTCTTTAGTATCCTGAAGTAGTAGAGCCATGTGGTAGATTTCAGTCCTTCTAGGCAGGAATGGCAGACTGGTTTCAATTATTATTTTTTTGTCATCGTGTCATTAGTACTTTAATTTTATAAATGTCTATCGAAGTAATTTTTTCCCTTTGTTCTACACATAGGTGGGGAAGTTACTGACCTCTGCAGGGATGGTAGCAGGAGCTAATGGGGGTACAGCCAAGACCCAGTGTTATTTCCTCAGCTTGTTTAAATTCAGGTAAGTCACTGGAGAGTAAAAGAGGTACAATTTTACAACAGAGTGAAGATTCTAGGCAGTTCTTAGGGTCAGGCAATAAATATAAGCTCCATAAGCACAGAAATCTTTGTTCTTTTTCTTTCTTTCTTTCTTTTTTTTTTTTTTAAAGATTTTTTTTATTTATCTGACAGAGATAGAGACAGCCAGCGAGAGGGGGAACACAAGCAGGGGGAGTGGGAGAGGAAGAAGCATGCTCCTAGTGGAAGAGCCTGATGTGGTGCTCGATCCCATAACGCCGGGATCACGCCCTGAGCCGAAGGCAGACGCTTAACTGCTGTGCCACCCAGGCGCCCCTGTTCTTTTTCTTTCTTGATCAAGCCAAGGCACCTATGCATTCAATAAGCATTTGTTGAATGTTTGAAGGTGCCAGGAAATGCTCAGAAGAAAATAATTAGGTGAATATCTGTAGAAGTCAGGACTCTCAACAGCTCAGGGAATTGCTACTTGGTTCCTGTTCTGGGCTGGGTTTTGAATTTAGTGGCAATAGAACACTTAATTGGTATTACCTCTAGATTAGGGTTTTAATCTTAGATTTACAGATTCTAAAGAGGTATTTGGAAAGGCCTCAAGTGGTCAGTAAAGCTCCCAAAATGATATGCAAAATTTTGTAGGCAATCACACTTTTTTCTGAGATGCTTTAGCTTTCATCAGATTCTCAAAAGAATCTATAACCCATAAAATGTTAAGAGCTATGGCTTAACAAAGAAAGTTAGAAGGAGACAGCCTCTCCCAAAGTGCAATTTGAAAAGACATCTGAATGGAAGTTGAGTCATGGGACTACCTGGAGGAAGTGTTGTTGTAGGCAGTAGGAACAGCATATTAAGGGCCTGATGTGGCAGTGAGCTTAGTGTTTGAAGACAATAAGAAGGCCTTTGCTGTGGGGCAGAGTAAAGAAAAGGAGAATAGTAAGAAATGGATAGGGGAGGTAGCTGGGAGCCAGATCATGCAGAGTCTTATAGGTCATTGTAAGAATTTTATCATATTCCGACTATGATAAGATGTTATTGATTAACAAATGTAGTCAGAGAGCCAGAGTAAGTATTCACAGTCCATGAGAGCGACAGGATGTCTTTGAAACATGTTATTTCTTGGGTAGAAAAGTAAAACTAGGAACTCTGAAGATACAGTCAAGTTTCCCATGAGCACTGAATAAATAAATACTCTTAACTCACCAGTAGGTGGATATGTTTGAAAATGATTAATACGGAACATACTGTGTTATTATCAAGCTATCATGATGAGTATTGATTTAGTACTTTAAAGAAAGCTTCTTATTTCTGGAGAAGTTGAATAAATTTATTATATTTTCAGAGACCTAGTCCTTAGAAATAAAGTTATTTTAGTGTTATGCCATTACTTAGGTATTTTCACTTAGGTGATCTTTCAGGTGTGCAGAAAATTTGCGTAAAAAATTTTGCATGTATATATTCCCTTCTCTTTTGCTGCAAAAGAAGCCAAGTAGTAAATATTTTTCCTCAGTAAAGAGTTCAACAAAGAAAAACAAATATTTACCACAGTCAAATCACATGAGGTTGGTGATAAAGAGAGGAAGGCTTTATCTACAGTTTACGCTAAAATTTTTTATCTGAAGGATAGCTATTGGCTAGCTATTGGCTAGCTATTTCCAATTACTCAGTAAACAGGTACTTATTAACAACCATAAAATACAATAAACACTGCCAATTGGAATAGGAAGGTTGTAAAAGTTTGAACCTTATTCATCCATTCATTTATCATTCATTCATTTGTTCGAATCAACTAATACCTATCACGCAAGTACCATGTACCAGGTACTGTGCTAGGAGTCAAACGTAGAAGAAGTTTTAATTTCAACTACAAATAATTAATAGTGTAGTAAGAACTCAACAGAGTAATTGTGGCTTCTTCTAATTCTAAATAAAAATAGGGTCAGCATATTTCTTCACAGTTATGACAACTGAACAGTAGACAGTCAATCCCTAGCCTCTCTTTGGATTTACTCTTCTCCTTCTCTGCTTTGACTTTGCTTGACAGCAATATGACTATGAATGTAACTGGATACAGCAAATAACAATCCAACTGGCCAAGTGCCTAATTCTCACGGTCAGTTAGATGACCACCGTCAGCCTCCTTTCTGCTCATCCTCTGGGAGTGCGGCAGAACTCATTTCAGGGATTTGCCATCCATAATCCTTTTGTGGTTCTTTGTGATGTGTGCACCCACTGGCTATTTAGTGGAAAGCCCTATCTCTCTATTAATAGAGAAAGTACATGTGACTAAAACGATGATTAACTCTCAACTCAGTACTCGAACATCAGGCAATTAGTTCACTCTTGCTTTGGAATTTGGAAGCATTCTATTCTATACTGAATCCTCAACTAGTAAAAATTCTTACTTGTTAACAAAGTGGTAGAATAAAATGGTAATTGGGAAGGTAATAATTTCTCTAGCTCACAGACACCTCTTATACTACTAAATGTGTATAGTATTTGTATGACTTTTAAGATACATTTTGTTTTCAGTCATCTATTACTGTATAACAAATAACCCCAGATCTTGTAGGATTAAAACAATAAACATTGTATTTCATCAGTATATTACAATATGGGCTGGGCTCAACCAAGCAGTTCTTGTACTGGTGTTATTGGAGGTCACTGATGTGGATGTATTCAGCTGCTAGTGCCGCGGGATCACTGGGAAAGTTGTGCTTTCTGTGTTTTCATGTGGCCTTAGGCTTCTCTCTCTATGTGTCCTGTGTCCTCTCTACATTGCCTCTCTGCAGGTTAGATGGCTTTCTTCACACAGCACTTCAGAGCCCTCAAGAGTCCTAGGACATAAGGCTTAGCCCCAGAACTAAAACCCTTCACTTGTACCACATTATTGGTGAAAGACGGCCAACCCAGATTCAAGGTGAGAGAACTACACTGGGATGTGAATACTCAAAGGCATAATACACTGGGCCTCTAATATAACAACTACCTTGAATTGAGTAACTTGTAAACCTGTACTATACACTCAGGTTGAAAGAGGACGTTAGGATATGGTAGGCCTGAGCTCCTTAGCAAAGCAAAGTGTTACTAATTCTTGATGATCAGGGTCCTACCTGTTTTGCACTTTGTGTTTCCAACAATACTTAATTTCTGGAAATCATCTTTAATCATCCTGGTCCCTTTGTCTGGGAGAGCTTTCTCTTACTCTTTGACATCTGACCAAATCTTTCCCTCCTCAAACTTGAGCGCCGGCTTTCCCTCCCTCAGGAGCCCTGCCTTATGCTCTCAGGTTCTACTCGGTCCTTTCTTCTGGACTTCTAGAACATAGCCTATATTTATCTCTTTCACAGAACTTACCATATTGTTGAATGTTAATCAGACCATATTAAAACGTTGAGGAATTTGTTTCATGAGTGTTTCCCCAGATAGACTGTGAACAACCTGAAGGCAGGTGTTGAGTCTTATTAATGTGATTTCCGTCATTCTGTAAGTACCGAGTAACACTATGTTAAAACAGAATTGGAACTATAGGAGCGTATCTTGTGCAATCCAATGTCACCAAATCGTCTTGAATAATGCAAGGCAATATTAGTTGCTTAATAAAATTGTATGGTTGATTGAAAAAATAAATCTATTTCTCTTAGTTACTGCATAACAGATATAAACCAGGGACCTGGTAAACTTTCAGTAAGCTTTATAAGCATTTCAATTCCTAGGTAGGAAAGAAGAAGCAATATGCCTTGGGCATAACTTTTCAAGTAATATCAATGTTTAACAGCATAAACTTTTCAGATGGGGGCATATGGCTAAAAATAAATCCATACCCTTCTAAAGATGCTGGCTAAAATTTTTAGGACATGTGTTCATGCTACCAAACACAAAATATTCTCTTGCGTCTATAAAACAGAATAAAACCTGTAGGAAACCAAATTACTTTGCTAAGTGTGACAAATCCGAACTGTTACAGAGCAAGAGATAACATAAATCAATGGGTCTCGGAGGCAAACACTGGGAGTTATTTTGAGGTGAGTGAAATGAAGTCTTCATCCGAAAACTACATTGCATTCCCATAGATCAAGCTTTCAGTTTTATGTTATATGGTAAATCATTTATGCACAATGATTTCAGCCACCTGAAAGCCCTAAATAAGTGTAATAGCAACAGGGAGCCACTCAAGCGCATGCCTGCATTTACAGGCCTCCCTTTCTTTTAAGTACTTTGTGGTAATCTGTATGGCTGTATGTGACAATTTCCCCTTCTAAAACCTAAAAGCAGAGACACCGCAGGGGTTTGGATTACCAGGTGACTCACAGTGCTTGAATTTGATACACCGTTGCCAAGGCAATGAAATGTCATAAACATCTTCTACATCTACCATCTTTTTCCCTGTTTTTAGAATCAGTTGTTCTAAGAGGAAGGGATATAATGGCAAGAACTCTTGTTTAGAAGGCAGAAGAACTGGGTTCTAAGTGTGGCTCTGCAACTTCTTAGCTGTGTGACTCTGGACAAATTACCTGACCTCTATGAGTTTATGATTCCTCACTTATAGAATACCACTGGAGAGGAAAAGAAAGTGTGCTTTATGTCCACTGTTCCTTCCTCTTAAGAATATTTGATTTTCCATAGTCCACGGCCCTAGGACATTTTATAACTGAGGACTGCTTTAGAACTTTACTATTATTATTTTTTAAATATATTCCCATATTACAAAGGAACCACTATTTTATTTATTTAATTAAAAATTTTTTTAAGACTTTATTTGACAGAGAGAGAGAGAGAGAGAGAGAGTGAACCCAAGCAGGGGGAGCAGCAGGCAGAAGAAGAGGGAGAAGCAGACTCCCCACTGAGCAGGGACCCCAATGCGGGGTTCAGTCCCAGCACCCTGGGATCATGACCTGAGGCGAAGGCAGATGCTTAACCAACTGAGCCACCCAGGCACCCCTAGAACTTTATTATTTTATTTTATTTTATTTTATTTTAAAGATTTTATTTATTTATTCAACAGAGATAGAGACAGCCAGCGAGAGAGGGAACACAAGCAGGGGGAGTGGGAGAGGAAGAAGCAGGCTCATAGCGGAGGAGCCTGATGCGGGGCTCGATCCCATAACGCCGGGATCACGCCCTGAGCCAAAGGCAGATGCTTAACCGCTATGCCACCCAGGCGCCCCTAGAACTTTATTATTTTAAATCATGCTTTCAACTTGGGTAATTAGTAGTTTCTGGCTGATAATTGTGACTAGATGAAGTCTGGCTCCTCATCGTCCCCCCTGAAGAAATAATGTACAAAAAACTGAATTAGGAGTCAGGAAATCACAGACTAATTGTTTAAATTATCTGGCTTTTAGTTTCCTCAAATAAAAGGATTGGGTAGATGATCTAAAGCCTTTCCAGCCGTAATAGTCTCCCCTATGACTCTTAGGGCCTACTTTCCCCCATTTTAAGAGATGTGTAACTGAATCTTAAGAGACTGTGCTTAGATGTAGTGAAGAGAAGGGCCATATGCACCGCAATGTTCATAGCAGCATTGTCCACAATTGCCAAATTGTGGAAGAAGCCGAGATGCCCTTCAACAGATGACTGGATTAAGAAGATGTGGTCCATATATACAATGGAGTATTACTCAGCCATCAAAAAGAACGGTTTCACAACATTTGCAGCAACATGGACGGGACTGGAGGAGATAATGCTAAGTGAAATAAGTCAAGCAGAGAAAGACAATTATCATATGGTTTCACTCATTTATGGAACATAAGAAGTAGGAAGATCGGTAGGGGAAGAAAGGGAAGAAGGAAGGGGGGGTAAAAAGAAGGGGGAATGAACCATGAGAGATTATGGACTCTGGGAAACAAACTGAGGGCTTTAGAGGGGAGGGGGGTGGGGGATCGGGATAGGCCGGTGATGGGTATTAAGGAGGGCATGTATTGCATGGTGCACTGGGTGTTATATGCAAGTAATGAATCATGGAACTTCACATCAAAAACAGTGTATGAGGGTTCCTTTTTCTCCACATCCTAGCCAACACTTGTTATTTCTTATCTTTTTGATACTAGCTGTTCTGACAGGTGTAAGGTGATATCTCATTGTGGTTTTGATTTACATTTCCCTGATGATTAGTGATGTTGAGCATCTTTTCATGTGTATGTTGACCATCTGTAGGTCTTCTTTGGAATAATGCCTATTCAGGTCTTCTACCAATCTTTTAAACAGATAGTTTGTTTCTTTGTTATTAAGTGATAAGAGTGCTTTATATATTTTGGATATTAACCTCTTATTGGATATATGATTTCCAAATATCTTCTCCCATTCAGTAGGTTGTCTTTTCATTTTGTTGGTGGTTTCCTTGGCTGTGCAAAATCTTTTTAGTCTGCTATAGTCCTATTTGTTTATATTTGCTTTTGCTTCTCTTGTCTTTGGAGTCAGTCCAAAAAAATATCACTAAGACCAATGTCAAGTTACTGTCTATGTTTTCTTCTAGGAGTTTTATGGTTTCAGATCTTATACTCAAGGCTTTAATCCATTTTCAGTTAATTGGGACTCCCCACCCAGTGCAGAGCCTAACACGGGGCTAGATCTCACAATCCTGAGATCATGACCTGAGCTAAAATCAAATGTCAGACACTTAACCGACTGAGCCACCCAAGAGCCCCCATTTTGAGTTCATTTTTGTATAAGGTGTAAGATATTCTTTAGCATATAGCTGTCCAGTTTTCCCAGCACCATTTGTTAAAGAGACTGTTCTTTCCCCATTGTACTGTATTGGCTCCTTTGTCCTAATTAATTGACCGTATATGCCTGAGTTTATCTCTGGACTCTATTCTGTTCCATTAATCTGTGTGTCTGTTTTTATGACAATACCATACTGTTTTGACTAGTATACTTTGTAGTGTAGTTTGAAATCAGGGACTGTGATACCTCCAGCTTTGTTCTTTCTTAAAGTAGTTTTGGCTCTTCAGGGTTGTTTGTGGTTCCATGTGGTTCCAAATAAAGGCCTATTCTCCTCATTTTAAGAAGAAGTAACTGACAGACTGCCATGGCAGACGGTGTGTGTGTGTGTGTGTGTGTGTGTGTGTGCATGTGTGTGATTTGACTGAGGCTATATAGCTGTTTAGTGGTAGAAACTTCTCATAGGCAGAGGAAAACCTCCAGATGTTAGATGCTGTTAGTCTCAGGAGATCCATCAGTATCTGCGTCCCCCAGGACCATCTGGGTCCCTCAGGACTTCCAAGGACTACTTAGGTGGTTGATATGTCTGTGATTTTAGTTTTTAGAATAAATTGCTCTTATTTGTGGAGCTTTATCCAACAATAACAAAATAACACTCCAACTATTAATGTTAATTTACTACAAGTCAAGTTCTTCATAAGTAAGCACATTACATGCATTATTTTTTTGAATCCTCACATGAAGTCTATGAAATAGATGATTGCTATCACTGTTTTATAGATGAAGGGCAGAGAAACTAAATGATTTTCCAGGTTCACACTGCTAGTAGCAATGTTAGCAGAAAGCTGTATCCAGGTCATTCTGACTGTAAAGTCGATTATACCGCTTCCTTTGACTAGTCACAGTTTAAAATTTTATCTCCTCCATATTCTTCCTCTTTCTGTACTGAGCACCACCAATAAGTGAAATCTTGCTCCTCTGGACTTCTAAAGCTCCATTATGTGTAACCCATGAGATTTCATCAAACACTATCTTGTATCATTGTTATTCCAGTACAACTCTTTTCCCTAAATTAAGCCTTAATCTTCCTGAGAACGGAAAAGTCCTCTTAGATTCCTTCTGCCCTTCACCATTCTTTGCATACAGTAAATTCTTAGAAATGTTTGTGGTTGAAATGACTTTCCTTCTGGATTGAGTTCATCTCCAAGGACAGATACTATCTTATTTTAACCAGGAAGGATCCCGCGGTTCTGCCTGCTGGCTGATCATTCTCATCTCTGGATTCTGTAGCTGTATGAAACCCAAGAACAAAGGAGAACAGATGACATCCAGTGGAGGGCAAGCCATGCTAATTTTTGTTGACTGGCCCATTGAAGTGGTAATGAGGCTGAATTACTGCCTTGGGTCAGAGCAGACCTGGAGCTCTTCTGCTTTGTTATTCATCTTTTCCTGAGGGATTAGCAACCCAGGCTGACAGTTTTTTTTCTGCCAGGCAAACCCCAAACCTCTTGGTGAAGTGACAAGAAACATTCACCCCAATGTGCATCTTCCCAAGAAGACCTAAGGCAAAGTGCTGGCTTTCTCTGTAGTTCCCAGGCAATCGAATCTGCCATAAAGTACAATTCAGAGCCTCATGCTACAGGGAAAAACAAGCAAGCAGAAAAGAAAAAAAGTCCATTCTGCATACTGATTTTGTCTAATGTGGCATTTGCACACATGGGCGGCCACAGTTCTTCCACGCTGCTGCCAGATTAATTCTTCCCAAACACTGCTCTGATGATGAAACCTGCACTAGCTCTGCCTCCTGAAAAAGACAAGCCTGGGAATGAAAGGGTTGCCACCGTTAGGCTCCAACCTATATTTTCATCTTCTGTTCCTATTATTTCAAATTCCAACCAACAATCTCCTATGTTTATTCTACACTTTTCCATGCCTTTGTATGTGCATATATATCTTCATCTGTAAGTTAAAAGCCTAGTTAAGCTTCAAATTCCAGCAGCTCACTTGCCCCCCATACAAGCCTACTCTGACCATGCATGTTGGCAGAAGTATTTACTCCTTCTGTTAACACTGGTTTGCCCGTGGCATTTGTATTTTTTCTTGTCTGGCTCATGTTTGCTCAATCTGCAAAACCTAGTCCAGGGCCTAGCACATAATTAGCATTCAGTAAATGTTTGTTGAACTGATATGGATTTCTACTTATGTGGCCTTTGCATTGATGGTTGCTTTGGAAACCAAATATAAAATTATATAAACTTATCATTTTCAAGGGTTAAAGATAATTCCCAGTTTTCAAGGAATGAGAGACTCCCCTCGATGTTTTCAGGGCCTAGGGCTGCACTTGGGTATCTCTAGACTTCCTGTTTCAGGCAGATGACACTGAAAAGTGCTGGACTTCCTGAGTGCCTGCTCGGTGCTACATTACTTCCCAGTCTCACCTCTAGTCGCCCTGGTGACATGGTGATGATGGCTATCTCATTTTTAGAGCAGGCAAATGAGCAGTGCTCAAAGATCAGCATCCCTATGCACAACTGCATTGAGAGTGAGTGCCCGAGTCGGAATTCCCACCCAGGTCTGTCTGGCTCCAGATCTCGCGTTCTCCCCCCATCACCCTATGTTCTGTCTTTGAACTGCTCAGCAGGTTCTATGGAAGTTTCTGCTGTTTTTTCTGTCACTTTCCTGAGGTTCGTTTCCCACTCCTGCAGCTTCACAAAAGGCCAATTACGCCTGCCAGTGACCTGTTTCCTCTAATAGGATTTCCGATGGCTATGGCGCCATTTCAGCGTCTGCTTCTCTCTGCCCAGAGCTGAGCTCCCAGGAGGCACTGGCAGTCTGGCAGCAGGTCGTTTCTGCTGCTTGTTTCGCCACCCTCTCAGCCCAAACTGCTTCTCTCAACCTTTCTGCAATACATCACTTACCTGCCCTGAATTCCCCTTTTGCCTCCTCTCCGCCTATCTCAGAGGCCTGCAAGTCTCAACTGTGGAAACTCTCAGAGCATCAGGGAAGACTAGAAACCTTGTTGCCAGGTTTAGGAATTGGGCTGTGGGGAAAATTCCACTGAGACTCACCTAATGAAGATTACCTTTGAACTACCTAGGAAGAAATGGTTTTCGGGGGCTTGAGGAGATGCGTCCTAGGCAGATTGGGAGAGGGACTCTAAACCTAAGTAAGCAAGCAGAACTGTTTGTAAGTACCACAGCACCCCCCTGAATACAGTTAAAGAACCACATGGAAGTATTGTTTCATAAATTCTAAGATGCACTTTTATTTTTTTAACATTTGAACACTCAGTAATTGGAATGTGGCTTAAAATTGATATTGTATAGCCATTGTTGGCCCAACAGTAGTCAGCATAGTTAGCTGTCCTTGTGTTTGCCTGTGTGGTCATCAAATGCACCAGCGTCAGAATTTTCCCAAATGGGCAAGAAGGGTAGACTAGCATTATATAATTGCAAAACCAACTTAAAAGCCCAAGTTTTTAGTTCTTTTATAGTTTATTTTAGGAAATGCTTCATCACCAAAGTTCTTGGTGGCACAGAGGACAATACTGTATGGAAAAGCCTGGACCCCAATGACTGAGTCAAAACTGAATCTATTCAGAAGAGTCAGATCTGGACACAAGATGTTTTTAGAAAAATCTGAAGCAATTTAACTTGCTTATATTTTCCTTTGTATGTATGCCCAAGAATGATATATGATTTTAAAGATGCCTAAATATATTAGAGCTCTTTTAATAAATATAAAATAAAAATTATAAGTGATAAAATAGTGTGTGTCATAGTCAAATTGGTGTTTTTCTCCGATGCAGCTTATAATAATGTTTAAATGTGCACGGGAAAAGCTTTACTTTTGCATTATACAGGGCTGAGTTTAAATTCTGGTTTTACCACTTACTAGCACTGGGACTCTGGGCATATTATTAGGTCTTCCGGACAGAGTAAAATTCATAAATGTGGCGAATCATTTGGTATTCTGCAAGCTTTATTAAGTCATTTCTTTCATTTTGCAAGACTTTGTAAATATTTAGTGTTAGCTTTTTCTTTTTTTTTTACTAGAAAGTAAAAAATACACATTTCTTTAAAAAATCTATAGCTTTCTTTACTGGTTGATTTTATAGTTTCAAGAAAGTAATGTGTATTTTACAACTTAATTTTGCTATCACTTAATAGAATAGGAATAAAATGACAGACCAGGAGGTATGGTAGAGCCCAAAGTCTTGGTGGAGACTTGTAGGTTTCCTCTAAATACTAATGGAAACATAGTGTTTGGCAAGGCTCTGACTTATCTCCTTTAACAAGGCATGGTTTGACACAACATCATGGACCCTGGGATTCATAACTGGACTTCTGTTTTGATGTCCATGGTATAGATAAAAGTTTAATAATTCTAAATAATAGCAACAGAATTTGTGGGCTTGTGGCTGCCCCACCAAAGACTACATCCAGCTTCCTTTGCAGTTTGGTGTGGCTGCGTAACTAAGTTCTGGCCAACAGTATGTGAGGAGAAATGAGGTGTGCAACCTTGGGCGGTGTCCTTAAAATGACAATGTAGTCCTCTTTTCCTGTCATTATTGGGAGAGTGGGAGGGACGGTGAAAGCTGAGGACATTATCTTGAGTCAAAGATGGAAGCTATGTATGAAAGGTGGCGGAAAACAAGACAGAAAGAACATGGTCCTTGATGCTTTTGGATGATTTTTGCCGTATCACCTTAGACCACTGATCCAAACTTCAACGTGAGAGAAGTACATTTTTATCTTGTTTAAGCCACTGTTATGTTGAGTCTCTCAGTTACAGCAACCAAAAAAGTTATGCTAACCTCTTTACTTTCAAGGTCCTGTCCTCTCATTGTTCTCTCTCCCTGAGACTCTTTACCCCTGTGTGCCAATCTTATAAAGGGGTTCCTTGGATCTACATTCCTGTGCTCCTATTCTGAGGACCTACTACATCTTGAAATCTAGTTGCCTTGCAGCTGCTGGTCCTCTTCCCTGCTAGTCCTGCTTTTCATGGAAATTGTTTCTCAAAATCTGGTTTATGTTCGCTCTGACTACCTGAATTTTCTATTATGCTTCCTATCTCCTCTTAAGATCTTTAACATCCTTAAGTTGAACTTGTAACTGACTATAACCATAAACTGTCTTTTCCTTGCCTCGCCTATGTGATCCTTTTTTGTCATCACCAACCACCACAAGGTCTACAGACAATGTTTCTATACCCACAGGAAATAGACCTGGTCCCTGATTTCAATCTTATCCCGGTTTGCTCTGAGCTCTTCAGCTGATGATTGAAGAAGCTCACTGAAACATACTAATATTCATAAACCGTTGAGTGACTATTGCATAAGTAGCACTTTTTAGACATTATTTCCAATCTTTACAACTCTAAAAAGAGTTATCCCCATTATACAGATGAGAAAACGGAGACTCAGAGTGGATAAGTATCTTGCACAAGATGCCTCACCTAATAAGTAATGGATCTTTGATTAAAATCTAATTTATATTTTTCCCTCTATATACATTATTGCCCAGCCTGGTGACAAGACAAGGGCCCAAAGGTGAGGGCGTGATGGAAAAAAAAAAAAAAAAAAGAAAAGGGAATCCATAGTGATATCATCTTGGCACAGGTACACAGACTCCAGAGAGGTGAAGGGCCTCTCCAGCATCCTGCTCTACGATCCACATTAACACCAGGATGCAAAGATTAACATTTCAAATCTGTTCAGGAAAAAAAAAAAAAAAAAAAAAAAAGATGCTCTCCTTCTAACTTCTGCTTTTTGGATTAAAAAAAAAAAATCTTTTTTCTCACCTTTCCTCCCCCAGCATTCTTCTATTTCCCTGACCTTGACAGATGTTTCTCCCTAAGTCCTCTGAATTCATACAGAGTAAAATGGCTTATTTTAATTTCCCTAGATGTCTTTATTGAATTCTTTCACAGTGCTTTATGGAAAATATCTGATTACTAATTCATAGAACAGGCCATTAAAGGATTCTCTGGCAAGTGCCTGCCGCAGTGGTGTTCAGGCCAGGGAGCCTCTGTAGTCACTGGTTCTGACCTGCTGCCCACAGGCTCAGAAGTAAGAAGGCCAGCTAAACTCTAAGATCTTGCCGTTTACCCCATTATATCACCTCCTGAGAAATTCTTAATGGAAAATACTGCCCCAGCACCCTGGCCAAACTCTTGAAAGATTAGAAAGCAAGGCAGTTTAACATAGAAGTTAAAATCTTGGGTTCTGGAATCAGAGTGGGTTTAAATCCCATTGCTCCTGTGTAAGTGAGCTTGGGCTAGTTTCTTAATTTCTGTTCCTCTGTTCTGTAGTCTGTAAAGTGGAAGAATAACTACTTCATAGAGTATTTGTCAGGATTACATGAATTAATACAAGTAAGGTGTATACAGCAGTACCTGGCTTATATTAAGTGCCTCCTAAAAAGTTAATTATTACTCTTATAATTAAGAGTAAGAGTCCTATGAAACATGGTATAAAATACTATAGCATGGTGAGTACCTGCACCACACAGGCATTTTCTGGCCTATGTATGTAAACACTCATAAACATGAAATCATATGAAACCACTGTCCTTAGCAGTGTGATTCCTCTAACCCAGCTTGGTTGACAAATATAGTGTCCTAAGTGATCAGATGATACTCTCAAGGAAGAGGGTGAATCTCCATTAGAGATCTGATAGTTACAGGCAGAATGAGTTATTAGTGAATAGTTAATGTGGGTTAATGTCCCCTCAGCTTGACTAAACTTTAGACGGATTTCTTCCTCATCATAGGCCCCTGACCTCCATTTTCTTAGAGAATTCCTTTAGAAAACTTACAACTGTAAATAATTTCTCTGTTTCTTTGAGATGTAAATTTTCTCCAAGATTCTTGCTGGTTTTACAACCAAGGAAAGTCTTCCCAAGGGCCTGAAAGCCATCCATTTGAAATGCAGTCATCAGAATGATATCGCCACTCTCCCAGGCTTGTGGGAGGGTAGGAGCCTAATTTCAATAATCATCAATTAACAAACACAGATGACCTAATTACATTGACCAACCTTTCCCCATAACTGTCTTTCAGTACTTTTCTAGTAGCTCACCCCAGCACTTAAAAACTCTCCCACCTTTAACTCTCAGGGGAGTTAAATTCAATCTCTTCCTCCCATTGCAACAGTCTGAATAAAGTCTTCCTTAACCTCATCCAGTGCAATTTTTCTTTGACACTACAATCAGCAGGTAGAACCCAACCATGAAACAGATGTTTCTAGGCTTAAAGAATGGTGCTGATATAAAAGTAGAAATGAAGAATAAAAGAAGTCTCTTGTCCTCCCTGGCAGCCAGCCAACACATAAACAAGATTTTGCTTTAGAATAAGGGAGTATGAAGGCAATGGGTTGTAGGGAGTGATGAGTGTGTCTCAGATTCAAGCAGAAGATAAATTACAGTCATTGCAGAGAAGTCACAATATGTGCTCATCTCTCAGAGGTTGGCTGGGCTTTGGGAAGACTGGACAAAGGCCCAAAGTGACAGACTTTTGTGAGAAAGTCCAGAGAAAGATTCCTTTCACAATGACAGTCAATTCAATTCTCCAGGAGACCCCTCATTTTTTCAATAAAACTCCAGGTGAAGACCAGCCATCTCAGCCTCTAAAGACCCTGGAAGTGTGCTGGGATCTTGCCCCTATTTAGAAAGCTTCTAAGAAGTCAATCTTTGAGCATAGCTGTCAGTTAGAAGGAAAATTCTGGCTAATGTCTGAGTCTGCAGAGCCAGGGTCCTTCACATGCCCTCTCAGGTTAAATGAGGCATCTTTAAACCTTGTAGAAACAGAGAGATGGTGGGTAGTTTTTCAAACACTTGAACAGCATTAGAATACTGTCAGGAATTTGCTAGGTAGGAAAACACATGGACTCTAGAAACAGAACTAACATTCATGTGGTGTTGACATGTGAATAGATACAGATACAGGAGGGGAACACAATAGAAAGTAAACAAGAACCAAAATATCACTGGGCGTCAGGCATATAATAAATGTGCATCTCAAATCAGTGAGGACCACATGGACGATTAATTCATTAATTGATGTAAGGGCAACTGGGTAGTCATCTATAAAAATAAAGTGTGATCCATACCTCATTCCTTACATAAGAGAAAATTACATACGGAGCACATGTAGAAAAAACAAAATGATAAAATACTAGAAGAAACTATAGGAAGATTCTTTGATAATGTGGAAGTGAGGGAAGCCTTTCTAATGATAACACAAAACTTTGAAACCATTAATTTTTAAAGTCTTGATTAAGTCAACTATAAAACAATTTTAAAAATCTGCATGGCAAAAATCACCATAAGACACAAGACAAATGCAGAACTGGAGAAGATCTTTGTAACTCATAACACATACACAGGGCTGTATGCCTAATGACAAAGAACTCCTTTAAATCAATAAAAATAGGCCAACAACATCTCCAAGAAGGGCAAAGGGTACGAACAGGTAGTTCAGAGAGAAAAGTAAATACAAATGGAACATAAGCCTATGAAAAGCAGCTCAACTTCACTCATAATATGAGAAATGGCACAGAGATACTATTTTTCATCTGCCAAATAAGCAAAGGTCCAAAAGTTTGATAACATGTTTTATTGATCAGGACATAAGACTTTCCCATATATTGCTGGTGATGGGGTAAATATTTATAACCCCTAAGGAGGGCAATTTGGCAATACTTATCAAAAGGACAAATATACATAAGACCTGAACAGTAATTTAACTTCTGAAAATGTATCCATCATATATATACCTGCACATCTAAAATATAAACAAGGTTATTCATTACAGCATTGCTTATAATAACAACATACCAGAAGCAATATAGGAGATAGTGAAATAAATTATGGTACTTTCATACAATTAAATAGTAGGTAGTGCTCTATTTTCTGTTATGGAAAGATCTTCATTAATTAAAATCAATAGATTAAAAAAGCAAGATGAAGAACAGTGTGTAGAGTATGGTACTATTTGTTAATTAGCTTAAAAGGGAGAAGTAAAAGTGGAAAATATATAATCATATTTGCTCGTGTTTTGATTAAATATCCCTGAAAGGATATACCTGACACTGTGGTTGCATATGAAAAGGAGAAATGGGAATCTGAAGTCATAGGTACTACAGAGAGACTTTCTTCACTGAACATTATATATCATTTACACTTTCTTATTTATAAATCATGAATCAAATACATTATCTACTAAAAAAACACAAATTAAAATCTTTATGGAGAAAATTTCTCAGGTTAAAAAAAAATAAAAGTAGAAAATGATGAACATTTTTAGTTTTCTCCAGCTTAGAATTTTAAAGCTGAGAATATATGTGACCAAGATCTAAGAGACACACAAGTTTATGGAAATCATTGTTAGCACACAGGGTCAGCCTCACATAACCCCATGTCCTGTGTACCTATCATTGTATCAAAAAATGTGCAGAAAATTATGTGTGATTCAAGAATATGTGAGCAGATAAAATGTATCTTAAATTTATATTAGAGATCCCACACCTATACACACTAAAACTCTCTTATTTGACATCTCATAATCTGAAATGTTTCATTTAACCCTTTCCCAAATCTACTACGGCTGATGTTTATTTAAGACATGAACTGCTGTTGCTCTCATGCTCATATCTTCCCAAGTGGAGGAGAGACTCTACATCATTCTCTGATAGATTTTGGTGATATTTTTAGCCCTGATCATAGGTATGAAGACCTTCAACTCCAGAAATCCAGAATCTGGAGTACTCTCAGGAATTAGGAAAATCTTTTAGAAACTGATAATTCTTCATTAATGCTGTGTTTTCTTTGTCTACAAGCATTTTTCCTCTCTCAAGGTGGATGTGTGTGTGTGTGTGTGTGTGTGTGTGTGTGTGCAAAACACCAATCTATGCATATATACACATATGTATGTGGGAGGGATTGGAAATTATTTTCTTTTAAAGTGTATTTGCATTTTTCCTGCAAGAGGCCTCACAGTTTCCAGGAGACTTTCCAAGTAATTGCTGACTTAGAAAGGGATAAGTATCTGTAAATAACAGACATCTCTCACAGACTCCCCTCTCCCCTTTCCTACAGCTACTACTGTTAAGTCTAGGTTGTCCCTTTCTCTTGGGTCTGGATGACTGTGACAGCAGCATAGTCACCTGTCTCCCTTCAGGCTCTCTAAGCTCCCGATTACACACAACCAACTGGTTGTTAGCATAATCTTCTAAAAAATAATTTACTGCCTCCTTTATCAAATTTGTTGAGGAGAGATTGATGGTACTACAAGTTGAACTACAGTCAAACCTAACGATTATGCTGTAAGAATGCATACACACGTGGTCTTTGTTCATTGTCCTGGAATTCTTCTCTGTTCCTGTTTTTATTAGTGGGGGAAATGGCCTTATTTGTTTTGTTCATAGAGTAAACACATTTTTCTTTAATATATAAAAATGAACTAGAAAATCTATTTTACTGGTCACTTCTTCAAGAAGAAAAGCCTATTGGGGCGCCTGGGTGGCACAGCGGTTAAGCGTCTGCCTTCGGCTCAGGGCGTGATCCCAGCATTATGGGATCGAGCCCCACATCAGGCTCCTCCGCTAGGAGCCTGCTTCTTCCTCTCCCACTCCCCCTGCTTGTGTTCCCTCTCTCGCTGGCTGTCTCTATGTCTGTCGAATAAATAAATAAAATCTTTAAGAAAAAAAAAGAAAGAAGAAAAGCCTATTTTTTTGTTGCTGTTTTTTTTTGTTTGTTTGTTTTTTTTAATTTTTGCTTTGTTTTGTTTTTAGAAACCTTCCAGAGGGTGAATGGTCTATGCATGAATACAAAGCAACTATGTTACCATGTGCTTAAAAACTGCATTCAACTGCCTGGAGAGAAAAATGACCATAATGACCTCTAATTTAAAGGTAAAGAGATTTCTGGAAAGGCAACATAATAATAACTAACAGACCTTTGCAGTTTATAAGTGCTTTCATGCAAATTATCCCATTTAATTATAATAAGTAGAAATCAATTATTCTTATTGTGAAGAAGAAGGAAATGAAGGCTTCAAATGATAAAGTAACTTGTCCAAGGTCATGCAGACAGTAAGAAATGGAACTGTGACCGTAACTTACATTTTCTGACACCACATTTCATATTCTTCCACATATGATTAATAACTCCCCCACCTGTCATGAGAAATTTTAGTGCTGTAATTTTATTAAGTACCCCTGAAATCCTGATACTCAAGTTACTGACCCACAGAACAGGTTAAATAAAGAGGGCCTTTTTTGAAAGGGTAAGGAAAAACAACACTGGTATTTTAGAACTAGTGCTTGTTTATGTCATGGAGAAAGCTAGAAGTCCCCTGTAAAAGGGTCTTCACAGAGGCACTACCTTATCACTGCCCACCTGGCTATGTATAAGTCACAGCTAGAATGCTCCCCTTCCCCCTAATGGTAGGGTTGTTCCTAATCTAGTTAGCTATCTTTTATAAAATGATCCAAGGGGGAAATACCTTCCAGAGTTTCAAGCTAGGAAAGAGTTCCTTTCTCTATATATCTTGATAATATTTTCTTTATAATGACAGCTCTGTAGCGCACTTCAGTCTTGGCTTGCCAAGGAGCTTAGAGCCAAATTGTGTGCTTAGTTGCAGTCATTCTCCTTAGGTTTTCTGGAATATTTTCTTTCCTTTTTCTCTCATCTAAAAATTCTCTTTTAAACTATCTGGTTCATATCTTTTACTATTGCTTTGATGGGGTCTTATTTTACTGTAATTATATCTTCTATTGTAAGCCTTCTCAAGTCTTTTTTGAAGATAGGCAGAATATAAATATATAGAGGCCCACTCTAAGTAACATTGGTATGAATAGGAGCATTTACTCCATTGGGAAAAAAAAATAACAAAAGTATACCAGGTACAAATGGCTTATTTAAATGTTGAGAAAGGGGGAATGAACCATGAGAGACTATGGATTCTGGGAAACAAACAGGGCTTCAGCAGGGTGGGGGGTGGGGGAATGGGATAGGCTGGTGATGGGTATTAAGGAGGGCACGTATTGCATGGAGCACTGGGTGTTATACGCAAGTAATGAATCATGGAAATTTACATCAAAAACTAGGGATGTACTGTATGGTGACTAACATAATAAAAAATATTATTATATAAAAAAAATAAATGCTTGAGAAGCTCAAGCAGCAGACGTTTGTGTTGTGAATGCACAGGGTAATAAGGGTAATAAAGTCCTGTTTTCTTTGCTTTATTCTTTGTTTTTGTTTTTTATTGTGGTAAGAACATTTAACATGAGATCTATGCCCCCTTAACAAATTTTTAAGTGCACGATACAGTATTGTTAACTGTAGAGCACACTGTTGCACAACAGATCTCTAGAACTTCTGCATGTTGCAAACTAAAATTTTATACCTGTTGAATTAGCAACTGCCCATTCCTCCTCCCCTAATTCCCTGGCAAGCGCCACTCTTATCTTCTGTTTCTATGAGTTTGGCTGTTTTAGGTACCTCATATGCTATAGACTGAATGTTTGTGTTCTCCAAAATTGTTGAAATCAAATCCCTAGTGTGATGGTATTTGGAGGTGGAAACTTTGGGAAGTGAGCCCTCATGAATGGGATCAGTGCCCTTATAAGAGACCCCAGAGAGCTCCCTGGCCCCCTTTCATCATGTGAGGACACAGTGAAAAGATGGCTGCATGAACTAGGAAGTGGGCTCTCTAAATTCATTCATGAATTTGTTGGCTCCTTGATCTTGAACTTCCCAGTCTCCACAACTGTGAGAAATAAATTGTTGTTGTTTATAAGCCACCCAGTCTGTGGTATTCTGTTAGAGCAGCCTGATGGACTAAGATACGTAAGTGAAACCTGCAGTATTTGTCCTGTGTCCGGCGTATTTCACTTAGCATCATGTCTTCCAGGCAAAGAGGTACATGAAAAGATGCTCAAGATCACTCATCATCAGGAAAATGCAAACCAAAATTACAATGAAGTATCATCTCATGCTTGTTAGGATGGCTATTATTTAAAAAAAAAAAAAGATAACAAGTGTTGGCAAGGATGTCAGAAAAGGGGAACCTTGTGCATTGCTCGTGGGGATGTAAAGTGGTGGAGCCGATCTGGAAAACAGTATGGAATTTCTTCAAAAAATTAAAGCTAGGACCACCATGTGATCCAGCAATCCCACTTCCGGGTATTTATCCAAAAGAACTGAAATCAGGATCTCAAAGAGGTATCTGCACTCCCATGTTTATTGCAGCATTATTCACAACAACCACCCTATGGAAACAACCTAAATGTCCATCAGTGTATCAATGGATAAAGAAAATGTGGTATATACCTAGAGTGGAATATTATTCAGTCTTTAAAAAAAAAAAAGAAGATGATCTTTCTTTTATTTTTATAATAAAGGCTCAATGTCACTATAATGAGCCTTTCATATGTAAGCAACAGTAAGTGGAAGGTATTTGCTATTGTATGTTGCACTTTTATTTAAAAAGCCTTAGTATTTCACTTATGTTTTATTATTACGAAGACTTGGTATGATATGAATAGATAAGAGATAATTTTCTTAGAAAATTCCTGGTTGATACAGAATTGTATCAGAAATTGATAAAGAAATCCATCTGTAGATATCTCACATCTATAATTATGTCACATATACAATTCTGATTGTTGTAGGTATAATCCACATGTCCTACACATGTACGCACATAGAAGCATGTACCCATTTTTCAAAACAATGGCTATACAGAGAAAATCAGTTAGTATATAGTCCCTAAGGATCAACACTGGGGAAATACCCTTTATGGTCTGATTAATAGCAACAGAGGAAAAGAAAACTGGCTGAGAAGCACAAGGCGAACCAGGAAGACCTAAGAAATTTTTTGTGCTGTCAAATAAAAACAAATCCAGACTTAGGCAAGGAGAAACTTAAAAAGATTATTACAACGGGGAGAATCCTCAGGATTTCAGGCATCTCAGAACCAAACAGAAAAAGGCTTTTTTTTTTTTTTTTTTTTTTTTTTTAATAGGGAAGGGTAAAGCAAGACTCTAGGAACTTTGAGGATCAAGCAGGTGGAGCTGAGCAGAGGGTATGAACAGAGTGGTATAATAGGATATGTTTCTCTCTGTTGTCAGCTGATTCTGAAGGAACTCTTAAAGATGCCCTGCATTTTAGTACTTGCTTAGATTTGGGGGCAAGCCAGAGTTCAGGACCCTGTGGGGAAGGGAGGTACTCAACTACACTTCAGTCAGGCCCAGTCAGTGGGTACGAAATAAGCCATTGTGAGGACTTGGTCAGTAGCTGCAACCCAATGAAAAGTATACACTATTGAAATGCTAACCACTTTTTTTTGGCATAAAAATTCTTATAAGAAGCTTAGTGGACTCAGAAGGAAGCGAAGTATAGTATTGGAAATACTGCACTTACTCCCATTTGCATCACTCATGTACGCATGATTTCAGCTAGTCATTTAAGTCTCCTACAAATCAGCATAAGATAAGGTTTTTTAAAAGAGCTGAGATGCTTAGGAGAAAATCACTTTTGCACAAAAAAACAAAGAATTTAAATATCTTACACACCTTTATCAATTAAATTATGCATTTACTATGTTAATGTATTTAAGAAGCAGTATAAAATGAGGATCTGGCAACATTCTGAGAAGAACCTAGTTGAAATACACATACTTGAGATTTATTGGTCATTTGTCCTTAAGAAATTAAGAAGTGGAAAGCTTTAAAGAAGGATAGTCTGCCAAAGCACAACCCATAAAACGGAAGATGAGAGTATGAGTCATGGAATTATTGAGTTGGAAAAGATCTAGTCCTACCTTTTAATTTTCAAATTAGGAAACTGAGGCTCAGTGTGAGGTGTTGTTTTCCAAGTCACAGAGCAAGTGAGGGCAGAGGTTGGGGCAGCAATCCGATCAGAGCAATTTTCCGCTCTGAGGGTGAACTTTACGAGTGCAATTTTGTTTCACAGGTTATTTACTTCACTGATTATAAAAGTAAGGTAAAGCTATGATTTATTGTTGAACAAGAAGAATAGGTTGCAGTGAAATATATATAGCATGATTTCTTGTTTTTAAAACACAAGCAATAGCTATCTATCATCTATGTATCTACCTATCACTTATCTGTTTGTGATAGCATGAACTTGGAGCAAAGAGTAGAAGCATATATACCATGCTAACATTGGATATTCACAAGAGGGATAAAGCAAGAGGTAAGAAAAAAATGTAGGAAAATAGAATTTTGTGAAATATGTGAAAATGAATATGTAGAAATTCAGTGTGCACATAGACAAGGACTAGGGTGTCACTAGAATATGCACACAGACTGACAATGGACATTAAAAAAATCATTTTGATCAGGGATTTGTTTAGTAAGATTTTAATAATTTGTGTACTTAAATAGTTTTTGCAGTAACGTAAGAAAATAAATTAAACGAAAGCCACAGAAACACTTATTTTAACTCAAAACTGACAAAAGACTTAATCATGTATTCATTAATAGTATTTACTTGGCAAACCTTTTATTATTACATTGATGGCTATAACATTTTATGTTTCACATATAAATGTTTGTATATATGTAATTATATGTGTCTATTATATAAATTATAATTTGTTTATCATTGTATTTGTTTATTAAATTGACATACAGTTTTTTAATTGAAAGGTATAGACATTAAACATAAAAGTGATGTATGTGCACTGTAAAAACTTCAGAAAATTTAGGAGAGAAGAAAATAATACTCACTGATAAGTTTACCCAGAGATATTCACAGTTAACATTTTTGCATCTATCCTCCAGATCTTTTTCATGCATGTATATTAAAAAATGGGATTATAATTTATTTTGTTATCTACTCTTTTCACTTGTAATAAATTATGGCTATATCTCCATGGTAATAAATATAGTACTAATGTCATTTTTCATTAGATATTTAATATTTGATCATAGAGAATTACAGTAACTCATTTTATGAATTTTATATAAATGGTGATTTGGTTTGATTTTAATTTTTGAAGGATCATAAACAATGCTGAGACGAACATCTCTATTTTGCTCTTGTCCTATTGCTTCCTTAGGATACATTCCTATCAGTGATAGGGTTGGGTACCATTGTTCTTAAACTTATAAAACATTTCATTTCCTAATTCTCTAGAAGTTTATATCTGAGTATCAAAAATATAAGTAGAAGAGAAGCCTTTGGTTATCAGGACAGTGTATCATAGAAACAACCAGTATAAACTATAAAATTTTTTCATGGGTATCCATGTTTATCAGTTAATTCTTCATTATGTTTTAGGAAGACAAATTTGTATTTAAAAGCAATCATTATGATGATCCATAACTTATGAAGGTCTATTAGCTATATTTCGAATTAGTCTTAATTACTTTTACCTCTGTAGGGGCCCAGGGCAGCCTGCCCAAAATGTACCACAATAGCATCCTGATTAGTTTGAACTGGAGCTACTTGGGAAACAGCTGGTACAAGAACACTCAGACCATCCCCTGTTGCCCTGAAAGCAAGAAAGAAATCTCCCACATGGAAGGTACCCGGCCCTGTTCTGAGAAGTAAAAAAAGATCCTTATCACCAGAGATAGAAACTTCAAAGCCAAGAAAAACTGTAGAAACAAACCTTGTTACTCTTTTACTGATCAACTACCTCAACCAAAATTCTGCTTAGAATTCCTTATTAAAGTTCCCAAACATCTGTTTTCTTTATCCTGTCACTTCTTCACAAATTTATTGTCTCTGTCTAAAAAGTATAAAGCTGCCTGCCTTGGTCATTTCTTTAAGTCTCAATTTCAGTTTTGGGCCTCCATGCACATGTAGTAAAACGTTGATTTTTTTCCCCCTCCTATTAATCCGTCTTACGGAAGTTTAATTCTTAGTCTAGTTGGAAGACTTTGAAGGGCAGAGGAAGAATTTTCCTTTCCCTATATCTCCTACTCTCTTCCCAGACTATGAAGTTGTTAATGGTAAACTTTGTAAAATGCACTGATATTTATATAGAAGTGGCTCAACTAGTATTTTTAAAGTATCTTACAAAGAAGATTCTTGGCAGCTGCTTTCCAGCTTTATGGTGAATGTGTAAGAAGTATACCCTATTAAAAATATCATCCATATCTTGAAGGTACATATATGTATTAGAAATAAATAGTGGGCCACCATCCACCCTTTGTTTCTTTGGAAAAAAAAATTTTAAGAGAAAATAGATAGAAGGGAAAAGAGAAGTCAGAGGGGAGATATCATCCAGTATAGTCGACTATGTGCTAGGAATGTAGCTAATTACTTTCTCATGTAGTAATTCATCAGATTTTTCCCAATGATGCTGAGGGAAGGTAGATACTATTTGTTATAGCTGTCTTCTATATGAAGAAATGAGGTTTAGGCTGATGAAATGATTTTCCCAGGTCAACAATACTAGTAATTGCTAGAGAGCTTATTCAAACCTATGTCTAAAAATAAAGTTGTTAACAATTTGAGCTTTCTGGTGATAGAATATATTGTCTCTGAAAGTAGTGAGCTTATCATGGGACATATGGGAGCAGATGTTGGTTGATCATATATGAAAGATGTTATGGAAAGTATTCCAGTACAACTGAGAGATTGTGCTTGCTCACTGCTCTAGGCCTCTTCTAGAAAGCTTAAATATTTGTTGAATTGAAAACAATGTGCCAGTTATAGTTATTGATACATCATAGACAAATATTAGGCCACAGAGTAATACTCAACTATTTCATATTTAAGATAAACCTAATTTCACATGTGAATATTACTTATAATTTCAAAACCAGAAAATCTCAGCCCTATTCTAGTGATCAAAATCTATATTATGTAGGTTATTTTAGTTTTTAATGACTATTTGGAATGAATGGTGTTAAATAAATTTTAGTATCTATTGTGCTAAGAACACAATTGTTTGGTTGATTAAACACTATCTCTTGATAGAGATTAACTCATGCTAGCCTAACAATTACTGTAATTCACATTTTTATATAGCTGTTCTATTATTAAGGGATTTCTTAGATTTAATCTATCTGAAAAAAAGTTACTCAGTGAAGTGTTATATAAAATATAATAAAAATAAGTCTTCTCTTAATTTGGACAAAACAGGGTGCTTGTATGCTAACGTATTCTACTACCCACCTTCCCCAGTTGGTTCTATTAAAAATAGTGCTGTAAAAAGAAATAAAAATCAAAAATAAATTATGTCCGTTGCAAAGCATCTCACAGAGAGGTTTTTAATGTGCAATTTAACAGTTCATGGAAAAAGGAATATTGCTGGAGGCAAGGAAGAGTCTTCCTCCGAAAATAAGTGAAACCCAGGTCATTATCAGCATTTATGCATTCACTTTGGGACACAGGAGATAGTCAGAGCTGTGACTCATTTAACTATATGACCATGCTATACTTTGGCAGGGCTTTGGAGTTGGAGCTAAAGCTTTCTGTATACCAATAGTTAGGCTTTGCTAAGAGGAAGTGGTTGGTTCTACACTTGAACGCTCTCAGTTGGCTCCCTTTAGTGCATCTGAGTATGATTTGAGCTGAGGAGAAAGAAGCAAAGGGCTGGCTTCTGTTGTTCTGTGTACGTAGTGTATTTAATGGATTTCAGGAAGAAACAAACCTACTTTTGAAGCAGCTGACTTCAAGAAATTACTTACTTTTTCTGAGCCTTTCTTCATCCATAAAGTGGGTATAATAATACCTCACCCAGTTATTTTGAGAATTGAATGGAAAATGTTCACAGGAGAAAAGTGCACAGTATCTGACACACAGTAAGAAAGGAATACATTTCAGTTTTTTTCCTCTTTGTCATTTCCATAATAGGACAACTCTGGAAAATTGTAAATACTTTTTTTTTTTTTTAAGTGTTCTGGAGTTTAAGGAATGACATTCCCATCCACAGCCTCAGCAGAAAAACAGCTATCAGCTGAATCGTTGACCAAGTACCTCTTGAGGCTTATCTAGAGCTAGGTGAGAAAATACCAAGGGAGGCATCAGGGAGGGGCAGCTGCTGGGGCTGTGGAGACGTCTGTCCTGACCACCCAGAAAGAGACCCTCTTTGTGGAAAGGGCCAAGTGAACATTCTCTGTTCTCGCAGACTAGGGTGAAGGTGGAGTGTGGATCAGGAAAAGAGAGAACACTTATTCTGCCTTTGTGAGTTCCTAGGTTCCCAGATACTCTCATGGAGGATCTCTACAGCTATGAGGGACTCTGAACTGTAACTTGTCCCTCAGACTTTTAGAGAAAAAGAAGAGCAAAAGCTTAGAAAGTGGAGTTGCAGATTAATGTTAGTGACTGCTTTCAGACTATGAGCTCTCCAGCCAATAACTTGAGTTATGCTTTATCTATCCAATATAGTGTATTCTATGATAAAATCTTTTACAAATTCATTTTAATAGCTTTCGTTTACAATTAAAATTTAGATGGAATCGATATCTTGGCAAAGGTAGGTTTTTAAAAGATAAGACTCTAGAATATTTTTCTTTGAATATAATTTAATGTTAAGTATAAAAAAGAAATCCCAGCCTTAAAAAATACGTTTTAACTAGATGCTACTTTTTGTATTCATGTACTTGAGATGATTCCAATACAGTCCATTCACCTGTGGTCTGCCTAGTGTGGCAGGAGATTATTGAAGCTAGATTAGAAGTAGGCGGGTGTTTATGAGATTATCTGCCACCCCTGTATTATAAAGTCTGGGCACTTAATTACTCTGAATATTTGCTGTATGTGTGTAATGATAAGCAAGTCCTATGGAGACAATTATTGCCTCTACTTAAGTTTTCCTCAATCTCGTGAAGAAGATCCGCAAACTGATCTTAGCAAGTGTGAGAATTTTGAGTAGTTACAATGAACATGGTAAATTTCCTAATTTGAAAGTGCTTCCTTGTGATACAAGGACAATGGTCAAGAAATGTAACTTCAAGAAAGATTCCTCATGAAAGCAACTTAGAATATGAGTAGTTATATTTAACTAAAATCTTTACTGATCAAAACGATAGGCAAGGGGCGCCTGGGTGGCACAGTGGTTAAGCGTCTGCCTTCGGCTCAGGGCGTGATCCCGGCGTTATGGGATCGAGCCCCACATCAGGCTCCTCTGCTATGAGCCTGCTTCTTCCTCTCCCACTCCCCCTGCTCGTGTTCCCTCTCTCGCTGGCTGTCTCTATCTCTGTCAAATAAATAAATAAAATCTTTAAAAAAAAAAACGATAGGCAAGACTTTCCAAGTTTCTTCCTGCATGGCATACACTCTAATTGGAAAGATAATCATGCATACTTTGATAAGAAGGCAAAAGAATTACATTTATTGATTACCTGCTATATTCTAGGCTATAGCAGTACAAGTGCATAATTTAATTTTGCAGAGATCTTACGAGGTGGTTGTTAAAAATCTGACTTTATAGGGGAGGAAACCAAGATCAAATAGGTCACAGAGCCAGTGAACTGCAACCCTGGGATTTGAAACTGAGTCCAGCTAACTTCAAAACCAATTCTCTGAAAAAATCCTGTACATGGAAGTATATGACTATGTAGAATGTACTATCACATCACATATCCAGCATCACCAAAGAATAGGATGTTCTATACAATATGAGGTATTCAATATAGTTGAATCCTACTACCAATGCCCATTTGTTTGACATTTGAATCTGATTTTAAGTGGGAAACCAGAAGTTATGTTTGTGAAAATTGTCTATTAATGTTATTCTGAGTGAGAACTTAATATAGATTCAGTAACTTTTATTTACTACTATTTCTACCTTAGTCCTGGATATTTGATGTTGCTGGCTAAGTTTCAAACTACTATATAGTTGTTGAGGAAATTAAAAAAAAAAAAAGAGGAAATGGTTTTCTATGAGTAT
Organism: Ursus arctos; assembly: GCF_023065955.2. Classification (NCBI taxonomy): domain Eukaryota; kingdom Metazoa; phylum Chordata; class Mammalia; order Carnivora; family Ursidae; genus Ursus; species Ursus arctos. The sequence goes on along the minus strand of NW_026622886.1, from coordinate 15,364,753 downwards.
AACTAGTTTGATGATTCACAGAGATTGCTCAAACTTTGAGCTGGTTCCTATTTTTAGGAGTGAAGATGAGAGAGTTTCAGATCCTTTACTGGTCCAATAAATATTTTGTTTACAAAATACCTGAAATTGCAAATGTGCAAGTGGTAGGGAGGGCAAACAAAAACATTGAAACAAAATGGGAAAGAGCATGGAAAATGTAATGCTCATCCTTGATCCATCATGTATCTCCATTGCTTCTGATTTTATTCTCCCAATTGTCTTCTGAGCAACAAACATCACAAACACTCATAAAGCTGTGCAGCCCTGTTAAAGCCAGGCATAGTGCTTGGTTCAGTGGCCTTCCAAAGCAAAATTCTAGATGCTGTCAACACATACCAGTAAGGTAGTATTTCCTCTTGCTCATTCTAAATTTACCTCCTGTTAATTTCATTGCACCTCTCTTCCCCATTGTCAAGCAAAAAGAGAAGAACATCCAGGTTTCATAAAATAATTTAGTCCATTTAAATCAATACAGTCTAGATTTTTCTCTTTTCTTTGCCAGGGTACCTTGAAGTTTAATGATCTGTTTTAGTAATTACTCTTCTCTGGTAGCAGCTGACTGTTGGGCTTGTTACTACCTATATTACAATTGACAAGCCACTATTCCAGGGAGCACAGCGAATTTAACATGAAGACTATGAGACTAACTGACCTGAAGTTCTTAAAGAAAGGGCTAATGTGTGTTTATCTCAGTATGTCCACAGTGTCAAACGTCACATCTCCCTTGTGGTAGGGCAAGGTGGGGAGCTGAAATTCAATACGTATCTATATAAGTCTGATTCTACCTATATGCCATTGCACATGTCTCTACAATGATCCTATATTAATATCCTCATTTCTGTTGATCGGGAAATTGAATGAGTTGCCTAAGTTCAAGAGCCCAGTAAATCGCAGAACTGAGATTTTAATTCGTGTCTGTCTGACTTATTTCACCATGTGATTTCCCAACCACACGTGGGAAGCAGTACATATTTGTGGAATTTGCATGGGGTTATCACCTCTCTAGTATATCTAGCCTCAAGAGGTAAGAGCCTGCAGCCCAGTAAAGTTGTAATCCACAATGACCTAAAGGCCAATTGGAATGCCACACGGCAAGGTCAATCACTTAGTATATAATTAATGTATAATTAAGAGGCAAAAATTAAGGGACATACAAAACCAGACTTTGTTAATAGTAATGAATCTGTGAGGACTGAGTCTCTACTTTCATTTTCATTATCACTATAGAAAAATGGTAAATAAAGGCAGAGGGTAGGATGGCGGTATAAATGGTAGAAAGAGGAGAATTAGGGGAGATAGTCTGTGGATTTGTTGACTACTAAAGTTCCCTTTGAAGGCAGCTTTGCCCGACTGGCATTTTTAACATTTGCCCTTATTATAACATTACTCTTTCATTATAATCACATTTATATTTTTTATAATTCTGTGGTATTATCTGTTTGAAGAATTTTAGAGCATTAATGTTCAATGTCACCTAAGTCTTCCAATAGAGAAGCATTATGTCCCTGCCTGAACATTCTCAGTATCAGGGAATTTCCTATTGACAAAAAAAAAAAATGCTTACTTTTGTATCAATTCAAAATATGCATTCCTACACTTTCTTGAAATTATTCTGTAAGCATGTCTAGAGGAACTATATAGCAACATACATTCCTAGGCTAGTTCTTTGAATACTAGAAAAACCCTCAATGTTCATCAGCATTTCTGTATGAGAGACCTGGCTATACATGTTATCACAGAGCTAATGTCATATTTGTGTCATTAGACATACGCGCACAATTTTGGTACTTTATTCCATAATTTTTCAGTTTTAAAAATCTAAAATAGATATGCATTTCAGAAAAAAATTATGTAACCTTTAAACAATTATCACTTAATTGAAATGGGGTCCAGTCAAATTAGAGTAATTCCTTACCTGTCCCAGTATAGGAGAAATGAGTAAGATGTTCATTTAGGCCTGAATATCCCCTTCAGTGACTGCAACCCCAGATTTCCATGTCACTTCTTATCCACCCAGGCCCAGTGCATCATAAGAGAGCCATTTTCCAACTTTCCTGTGCTTAAGAGTCGCATGGGGTGCTGTTTAAAATGCCCTGGTGACTGGTCAAAGGGCCACAAAATCCCATAGCTGTTTATCCTATGATATATTTAGATGTCTTTCTCACAGACCTTAATATTATCATCTCTACAAAACCATCAACTATCACAACTAACTTAAACACAAATTCTTCAGAGTGCTTGGCAATTGTTTGTTTTAACTCCAAATTTTATACATCTGTGTGATAATCTACAGTTATGCCACTACTTCGTGGCTGGTTAGAAATGAAGTCAGATCTTTTGATTCTTTCCAGAATAGTAGTTTCCCTTGCATGAATGGGACTGTTATTTTTAGATTTAGCTATCTGGTATTTGACATCACCCATTAGTACGAAGCAAAAAGTCCTCAAAGAAAGCTGCTAATGGAATTACACTCTGAGCTTTAATTATAGAGAAAAAAAACAATACTTCATAGGGCAATATATTAAATAGTGATTGCAAAATCAACTATTTGTGAGACACTCTGATAGGTATTCTGGGGTACGTGAAGATGAGTAACCCATAGTTCTTGCCATCCTGAAGCTTACAACCTGGGGGTAAGTGGTTAATCACTCCGGCCAGGATGACTGGGACATTTCACTTTATGGGGAATCGTAGTGTATCAGGTCATCACGATCTACAACACGCTGAAGTGCTTCATACTTAGCTCTACACAGAGTTGAAACTCCACCGATGTTAACTGGCATAGCACATGGGGAAAAAAGACTTTCCGTGTGCTGAATCGATGTACTTAAAATTGATATTTAGAGGTCATGGTTGTTTGATATGAGTGGAAAGAAATAATTTGTAGCTGCTGTTATTATGATAAAAACATGAAATTATCTAAAGCCTCCTATAATTTTCTAGCTAGTTCTTGAGCACATTTATTAATTACAACATAAAAGAAAGGTTTCCTTACTTGTGGTCTCACCGTTCATTTCTTTAAGTTCACTGTTAATTCCAACATCTATGGAATTCATTATTTTGTCAATCTGTGAGAAACAAAAGCCATATAAGTAAATTATTAATTCACTTTTAGCATTGCATTTTAAAATAATTTCCAAATGCCAGAAGCATATATTCTTGATATTATTACTACTGCAATACCACAATTAAGAGACTGACTGGGAAAGGTTTAAAAGGAAGCAGACATCTTTTGAATTTCTTTTAAAAATATGAATTATGCTTCCCTTTCTTAAATGTTCAAAATCAAATCCCTTTTTCTTTATATTTCTTATAATGAACTTTGTTTGGGCCTACATGGGTCAGTAAGTTAGGAATTGTATGTTCTTTTTTTTTTTTTTTTTAAAGATTTTATTTATTTATGTGACAGAGAGACAGCCAGCAAGAGAGGGAACACAGCAGGGGGAGTGGGAGAGGAAGAAGCAGGCTCACAGCGGAAGAGCCTGATGTGGGACCCGATCCCGGATCGCCAGGATCACGCCCTGAGCCGAAGGCAGACGCCTTAACGACTGCACTACCCAGGCGCCCTGGGAATTGTATGTTCTTTAAACTCAGAGAGGGATGGGCTGAGGATAAATTCACGTGAACATGTCCATTCTCTCAGGCATTCTTCCTGTTCTGAAAGCGTGCATCTCTCTGACTGGTGAAGGGGTGGGTTTCAGTCTGTGATTGTGGCCATTGGAGCCAAGTTCTTACTAAATGGCTTGACTAGCCACAAGCTGATTTGTGACAAGTAATCGTAAGAATCCAGGCATGGGGAAACACCTTAATTCTGAGAGATAGGCTAAATGTTAATTAATCCTGCTGCATTCCAAAAAGGATTTCAGATGTTACTCAGAGAGTTAATAAATATAAGAAGTGGAGAGATTTGAACAATCAATCTAGTAGTACAGTATTTATAGGAAGATATGACTATCTAAGCTTTAGCCATTTATGGTTTAATCCCCTCATCATCATCCTACCAACCTGAGTAAGACAGCAGGTTTCAGAGAGGACAATAAGTATTACTCAAATGTCCCATTTTGCTCACCCTGAAACAGATGCAGACAGATTAAGTGATTTTCCCAAATAGCTCAATTCAGAATGTCAATATCAGACATTTCTAGTTCTCAGAATACTCTAGTGACCTATTGTGCTTCAAAACCCAATCCACCTGGCACAGGTTTTTGAGGGAGAAAATGTGACATGTTAGAATGAAATGCTAAGGGAGACTGTGGTCCATTCTTTGAAGAAATTCAAGAAAAGGCAAGGAACTTCATTATTTTATGATGTAGTCCTCCTTAGGGACAAAGATGATATTTCATAACCTTGCAAGGGCACTTACTTTCTGACTAATTCTATAAAATGAAAGACTTTGTCTTTAAGTAGAGCTTAAATTGGTGATACATGACCTCAACATATTTTTCTTTAATGTCTCTCTGATAATTGTAAAAGGGAAATATTAAGTAATTTGGGTTTATTGTATAGTACTTGGAGAAGAGCCAGGACTATTCTTTTTTTTTTTTTTTTTTTTTTTTGAGAGAGAGAGCATGAGTGGTGGGTGAGGGGCAGAGAGAGAGAATCTTAAGCAGGCTCCATGCCCAGTGCCGAACACGGAATGGGGCATAATCTCACAACCCTGAGATCATGACCTGAGCCAAAATCAAGAGTTGGACGTTTAAACAACTGAGTCACCTAGGCACCCCGAGCCAGGACTATTCTGTTTACCATTAAGTTTAAGATTACAAGGAGCTTTTCTGAAAATATAAGATACTTTAAAGATGGGAGACAAGCTAACAAAGAATTTAGCAACTAGCAGAATGATACAGAGCTGCAGAAATACGAAGATTTTTCTCAGTTTGTCAGCTGCAGTGCTTGGTAGGACATAATGTGAACATTCTCTTGTACCTCATAGCTAGTTATTACTTCTGCTTGGTATCAATTTCTATGGAAACAATAGATTTCTCCACATGTGTGGAATTGTGTTTGTTTTTACACTAGCTGCGAAATTATCATATATTACCCCTAGAATCTTGCCCTTCCACTTGGAACTGTATGTGTCTGTTAATTTTTTTTTTTTTTTTTGCCTCTGAAAGACTTAAAAAACTGAAAACCCTTCCCCCAAACTTCCCTTGCTCCAAAGTCCTATATAAAGAACAAAAAGAAGAACAAGTCTTACTTCTTCCCATTCAGAAGTGAAGGATGGTGTTCTTTCAGAATTCCCTTTAGAACTATGTTCGGCAGTTGAAGATTCACTCCAGTTAACCCTTGGTGTTTTCTCATTTGAAGGGTATGCAATGAGATCAGAATCCGATTTAGAGACACTTTTTGATAAATGCATATCAATCAGGGCTTTTGGCAATGACCTTATTCTCCCCAGGGTACAGGCTCGCTCCACAAACCCTCCTGTGTTCACAATCCACTGGTCCCCATTCCGGGATCCACTCCTAGTTGTTCTTGTGCCAACAATGGTATGGTTTTCAAGTTGGTTGCTTTTTTTGTGAAAAATTGTTCGACTGACCACTTTGGGTTTAATTTTCTTTACCAAAGTTTCTGAGTTATTTGCTATTGGAGACTTTTTGAAAGGCAAAGGACTATTTGCCAAACTGACTTCCTCTTGTCCTTCTTCACGTTCATCTCTTTTCCCGTAGAGATGAAGTGGATTTTCAGGGGACTCACAGGCTGGAGAGGACCCATGGAGAAGGCCTGCAAATTGCCCAGGATCATATTCTTTTGGAGGATCACTGTCTTCCTGTTGAGAAGGGTCATCTGCAAAAGAGAGGAAGAATATCAGGATGGTTATTTATAAGGACTCCAAATGCCCTGATACAATAGCAGTGTCTTTTCAAACTTGTGCAATACCCAGACATTTTATTTGTTGGTACAACGGTATCCTTCTCACTTTATGAACTCATGACCCTACAGTACCAAGTGTAAGATGTTTTTGTGTGTGTTTGTGTGTATGACATACCCTAGGGTGCATTTCAAAGATATGAATTAAGTATTAATTGAGTAATTGTACATTGTTTTTCCTTGTCCCCAGAGCATATATTTTACATTGAATAACAAAACTGGGTTTTCTTGAAGTGAAACACCCAGGTCCAAACCCTCACAATAAATGAATCATTGTGCCGTAGGACATCAGGCAGGTAAATCAAGATCATACAAAATAACATCCCTTTGCCCTTCTCTCAGCAAATAAATGCAGAAAAAAATCTTTGAAAGAAGTATAATTAGAAGTAATGTATGGTTTAAATTAAGAAATAATTTAATAATATTGACAGTATTACTTTAAATATAAAATTAGAGTAATTCTATAAGTTATATAATTTAGACAAAAAGATTTGTTCAGGCTTAACACAGGCAAACAACGCAATCCATAATATCACTAAAAGGAGAGACTCTTACAAGAAACTGATGTTGAGCTATTAACACAAAGCTATCTTTTTCTTTCTCTCTGAAATGGCATTAGTTATTTTTTACTTTCTTCAGATCTTTGAAAGTGTAATGCAGAAAAGAAAAAAAGAAGGATTTATTGCTTTGTAATTTTTTCTAAGATAAAACATAATGTTCTCTGAGACTTAAAATATACCACACTTTTTATGACCTAATTTGTCTTTTAAAGATATACTGTGTAAAACCCTGGCCAAAGAACTTAGCAAAGGAAGTCGGTATACTTTTTCGATTGGTCATTTTAGTTCATATAGCTGAATATTTGCCACAATCAAAGTTAAATTACCTGATAAGCTCATAACCCAATCTCGTGAAACAGTCAAAAATAGCCAATGTGGTGGATAATACAAATCCCAAATTGACTTGCTGACTTGCACTTTCAATGCCTTGGTTATGTTATAAACTTCAAACACCAAAGTTTTCATAAATTAACAAGTAACATTTAACAGGTATGTGCTATTTAACAGGTACCGAATTAGGGGTTATATTTACAAGATTTCATTTGATCTGCAAAACCGTCCCATGAAATGATTAATAATAATAATGATTATCTGATAGAGGTATAGCCAGAATATTGCATTCACATATTTAAACAAATTGGCAGCCATAATAAGTCTCAATAGATATTTGCCCAGAATATGCTACAGACAAACCAATGTTCTTTATTACGGTTTGGTCCCAAGTCCCTACACTGTTCTCTCCCTAGGAGCTGATAGAGGCAGGTTTGTTCCTGATCTTGCATATCCCCATACCTAACCCTGGTTCCTATGCGGCTTTCCAAGCAGAAGATGTCTGCTTTGACCTTGTCACAATGGTATTCCAAGATGGTAGAGAGAAGAGTGCTAGGAAAAGAGGTCCAAAAGACAACAATCTAAAGGAGGAACACTCTGCGCCCACCCAGTACTATAATAATCTCTCTGTCTTCCCACAAAAACTGTATCCCTTTCCAGTGTAGCAACACTATGTCCTTGATAATAACTTCTTCCGTCCTTCCCTCAAGACAGAGACCCTTCCTGGGGAGAACAGTGAGTACAGAGTGAGTGATGGCAGCTCTGAACTCTCTCTAAAGCTAGAGTTTATAGCCTATTATATCCATTTATTTGAAGTAAAAATGAACACTTAAACAACTTAAGTTACTGAAGTTTCCCTAGCTAGTAAGTGGGTAAGCTGAGATTCAAACTAAGGTCTATTAGATCCCCGTCTTCACTGGCCTGGAAAATACACTACTATTTAGATAAAAGAACTAGGGTTCAAAGGCAAGCAAGTAGACTCTTTGTGGGAAGGGACATGTTTCTCCTCTTTACGACTATTCCTGGAATTGGGGATAAATGAACTAAAAAAGTTTTTTTTCCACCTCCATGGAAGCAAGATAATACCAAAAGGAAATAAAACCTGGCATTCTGTTCCAGCGTATTTTCTCTTTTTTCTACGTATGCTATTTGGATCCATAGTGCTTTACAACATAACAGGTTGATATGGATGACAGTAATGGGTAAGTATTGCAAAAGGAAGGAGGAATTCGGAAATAAAGAAGTTTAGAATTTTATTTTGAAAGTTGTTAAAGAAGGCCAAAGGGTTTGATTATGAAAAGAAAATTGAAAATAATCAGCCTGTTGTGGGAAAAAGAGTCTGTAAATCTGTCAAGAGGGTTTTGACCATAATCATGATAAATGAGAGTTTTAGGGGCATGATATTATTTAAAGTTTTCTGTGAATATTATTATTAGGTTATCATCCCCTCTGTGGTTTCACGGAAATGACTATAATCACAACCTCAAAATGCTTTATATTGTCCAAGTCCTCTAGTGATAAGCAATCACTTCCCTAAGTAAAAGATAATTTAGGTATTAGCATATAAGCTTTGTCTTTTGAATAATAGTTCTTAGCATCATGATAGTTGGTAACATTTTTGTTAAGAGTTGCCAAAGGCAACTATTACTTGCTTCTTTCAATGGCCAAACTCTAAAGATTACTCAAATCAAAGAGAATGAGAAGTTGATATAAAAGCTCCCGAAATGCTTATTTGGTCGATTGATAGCAGGTATGGCCCCACTATGCAACAGCTCCCTGTAGCCACACCCTGCTCTGTATCCATTCCTCCTACTGACTCTGGGGATGGACGCGTGCCTTACTTTGGCCAATGGGACAATAGCAAACACAGCCAAAGCTGAGACCTGAAAAGCACTTGTGTGCACTGGGGCTTGTTCTCTTGCTGCTCTTGCAAATTTGCTGCCAGGTGAACAAGCCCAGACTTGCCCGAGAGATGATGAAATACATTACCCAGCTGTTTGAAATTGTAGGTTTTATTGTTTTTCAGGTATGATGAGACTAACAGATAAGGAGACAATTGCCATTGAAAAGATAAACTGTTATAGATTCCAAGAGGAGGGAGGAAGCCACGCCCTGCGGCAGGAGGCGGGGGGGGGGGGGGGGGGGGGGGGGGGGGGGGGGGGGTGGGGGGTGGGGGGTGGGGGGGGGGTGGGGGGGTGGGGGGGGGGGGAGGGGTGGGGGTGGGGGTGGGGGGCAGGGTTAGTTAACAGGCAGTATGAGTGAGGGAAAAGGTGGGCCAGAGCCTTTATTGTGATTTCTATGTGAAGGAATGGGTGAAACAGGGTCATCAGGCTTAGGATTGGCTAGTTGGAATCATTTCAGCAGCTTCTAAAATATAGGGACTATCCCTAGTTGTCTGTTACCTGGCCCTGGTGTGATTAGGCCAGGTAAAATGTGGTCCACAGCATGGTTGCAGTGTGGATCTGGGTTGGTTGGTTTGCATATGAAATGCATGTTTACTATCTAAGATTTAGCTAGCCCTAGGAGGGCCAGTTCCTCCAGGATCAGAAAGGTCCCAAGATATTAAAGAATAAAAAACAAAAAACAAAACAAACCTAAAGTAAAAAGGCAAGGTTGGGTGACAAATATAACAAAATAAAAATTATATATATATAAAAAAAGGCAAGGTTGATACACCAGCCATCTCTGTCACCTTAGACAATGTCAGCCAACTTTCTGACATTTGAGTGAGGTCAACTATGAACTACCAATCCTGGGCCAATACGAACTGACCACAGATGAATGAGAAAACCTAGCCAAGATTAGCTGAGGCTGGTGCAGACCAGAAGAAAACACTCACCAGAACCATAAGCTATATGAAGGTTATTATTTTAAGCCATCAAGTTTCAGAGTGGTTGATATTCCATGATAGATAAATGATTCAGCCTGTATCCTAGTTTTCAAAGAAGAATTAATACATTGTTCAAAATACATTCTGGCAATGTTTATATTTTGACTTCTGCAAACAAAGATAGTAACAATATACACCTGTAAGTGTTGTGAAGACTTAATAAAAGAAGTGAAGCAGTCAGAACAATGGCAGTGGCATAGAACACATTAAATATGTTTCTGCTATTACGACAATTTTTAATCTAAAGGGTTTCATTTTTACAAATAAATGTAGTAGTGATTGTATTAGATACTCAATAAAGATTGTTATTTTGACATAGTAAATATATGGGATTTACTCTTTTGTTTCTGCTTATATATTTTTAAAATATACTTTTAAAAGAATTTTTGCACTTTCTTACTATTTTTTTATATGTAACTGAGGTAGAGTATATAGATTAAACTGTTTTCATAACTTGTCTCATTTAATTTCACACTTCTCTTTTGATAAGTGGATATTTCATGCCAAGGTACAGAACTAAATATGTGTGAATTCCAATCTGATAGTTACTCAAAGCAGCATTAGCATTTCAAAGAAATGTTAGAGAAAGTATCAGTTAGGTAAGCATTTCAATCCCTTTTAACCATTTTTGCCCTGATCTTTATCATATAAATACCTGAATAACAATAAAACCCCAAATTTCATGTCAAGATAAAAACAAATTATGTAAAATGAATGATTTCTTCTTGTATTTTAAATCATAACTTTTGTCTACTGGATCATTTTATCCCTCTTTAGAAAATAAAAAATTTCTCCATTTCCAGGGATTCGAGCACTGATATTGATATTAGTAGAAATTCTGTGGTGTTGGTTGTTTTATTTTTCCTTTCTCATTTGTGATTTTATTTATTTGGGTCTTTTTTCTTTTTAATAAGTTGTGCTGGAGGTTTATCAATTTTATTAATTTTTTCAAAGAACCAACTCCTGGTTTCACTGATCTATTGTTTTTTTTTTTAGTTTCTATACCATTTATTTCTGCTCTAATCTTTATTATTTCCTTCCTTCTGCTGGGTTTAGGCTTCATTTGTTCTTTTTTCTAGCTTCTTTTAATGTAAGGTTAGGTTTTTATTTGAGATTTTTCTTGCTTCTTGAGGTAGGCCTGTATTGCTATATACTTTCCTCTTAGGACTGCTTTTGCTGCATCCTAAAGAATTTGGACCATTGTGTTTTCGTTTTTCATCTGTTTCCATGTATTTTTTTTTATTTCTTCTTTGATTTTCTGGTTGACCCATTCATTGTTTAGTAGCATATTATTTAACCTCCATATATTTGTGGTCTTCCCAAATTTTTTCTTGTGTTTGACTTCTAGTTTCATAGGATTGTGATCAGAAAAGATGCATGATACGACTTCGGTCTTTTTGTATTTGTTGAGGCCTGTTTTGTGACCTTATATGTGATCTATTGTGGAGAATCATCCATGTGTACTTGAAAATAATGTATATTCTTCTGTTTTAGGATAGAATGTTCTAAGTATATGTATTAAGTCCATCTGGTCTAATGTGTGCTTCATGAAAAAGAAAAGCAAAGCTAGAGGCATCACAATTCTAGACTTCAAGTTATATTACAAATCTGTAGTGATCAAAACAGTATGGTACTCGCACAAAAATAGACACATAGATCAATAGAACAAAATAGGCAACCCAGAAATGAACCCACAACTATATGATCAATTAATCTTCAACAAAGCAAGAAAGTATATACAGTGGGAAATAGTTTCTTCAACAAATGGGATTAGGAAAACTGGATAAAAACATGCAAAAGAATGAAACTGGACCACTTTCTTATACCATACCAACAATAAATTCACAATGGATGAAAGACCTACATGTGAGACCTGAAACCATAAAAATCCTAGAGAAGAACACAGCCAGTAACCTCTTTGACATTGGCCATAATAACTTCTTTCTAGATATGTCTCCTGAAGCAAGGGAAACAAAAGCAAAAATAAACTATTGGGACTAAATCAAAATAAAAAGCTGCACAATGAAAGAAATGATCCACAAATTTAAAAGGCAACCTACTGAATGGGAGAAGATATTTGCAAATTACATATCCAAAAAAGGGTTAGTATCCAAAATATATATATAAAGAATTTATAAAACTCAACACCCCAAAAATGAATAATCCAACAAAAAAACAGGCAGAAGACATGAATAGACATTTTTCCAAAGAAGACATACAGATGGCCAACAGACACATAAAAAGATGCTCAACATCACTGATCATCAGGGAAATACAAAAAAAAAATTACAATGAGATATCACCTTACACCTGTCAAAATGGCTAAAATCAACAACACAAGAAACAACAGGTGTTGGTGAGGATGTGGAGAAAAAAGAACCCTCTCGCACTATTGGTGGGAATGCAAACTGGTGCAGGCATTGAAACAGTATGGAGGTTCCTCAAAAAGTTAAAAATAGAGCTACCCTATGATAGGTATTTAACCAAAGAATACAAAAGTACTAATTCAAAGGGATACATGTATCCTAACATTCATAGTAGATTATCTACAATAGCCAAATTATGGAAACAGCCCAAGTGTCCATTGACTGATGAATGGATGAAGAAGATGTGGTGTATTATGGAATGGAATATTATTCAGCCATAAACGGAATCTTATTGGAATGGAATGGAATGGAATGGAATGGAATATTGGAATATTATTCAGCCATAAAAAAGAATGAAAATTTGCCATTTGCAATGACATGGATGGAGCTAGAGAGTATTATGCTAAGTGGAAAAAGTCAGTCAGAGAAAGACAAATACCATATGATTTCATTCATGTGGAATTTAAGAAACAAAACAAATGAGCAAGGGGGGAAAGAGAGAGGGGCAAACCAAGAAACAGACTCTTAACTGTGGAGAAGAACTTGATGGTTATCAGATGGGAGGGGGGATGGGTGAAACAGGTGATGGGGATTAAGGAGTGAGCTTGTGATAAGCACTGGGTGTTGTTTGGAAGTGTTGAATCACTATACTGTATACCTGAAGCTAATATTATATTGTATGCTAACTAACTGGAATTTAAATATAAACATATAATAATGGGGGGGTCACCTGTGTGGCTTAGTCAGTTAAGTGTTTGACTCTTGATTTCAGCTCAGGTCACAATCTCAGCGGTGCGGGATTGAGCCTCTTGTCAGGCTCTGTGCTTAGTGGGGAGTCTGCTTGAGATTTTCTCTCTCCCTCCCCCTTTGTCCCTCCCCCTGCTCTCTCTCTCCCTCAAATTAATAAATAGATTAAAAAAAAACATATAGTAATGAAAGAATAAAATGACAACATGATAGCAACAAATGAACAAAAAAAACAACTATGGGTGATAACTTCAATAAAGCAGGTATCAAGGAATCCCCATGGCCCTGGAAAATGGGTGGGCAAAACCAAATCAGGTGATAGCAACAAGATCCAGAACTGGATCTGCATCTGTGTGGCTGTAGTGGTGAAAAGAAAATGAAACTGGATGGATCCTGCAAGCCATGAAATTGCCATTAGAGTCTGATTAACCAAAGGAGAGGGCCCAGCACTAAGCAGGATGCTGACCAATAGAATCTGAGAACAACTAGCAGAACTTGAAAAAATTCTGCAAAAAGACAATAGGAAGCAGCTTAAATCCTTGAAAATCTTAGGAATATCCAATAAAGACATGCTTTTAGTAGGGCTAGAGACTTAATCTGAGGAAAAACTTTCAGGAGCAGAATCTGAATTGAAAACACCAGAGACCTCAAGGACAAAAAACATTTTATAAAATGGGGAAGTGGGAGTGGCATGGGAGGCAGCAGTTCAGAGGAGGGAGACCTTGGACATAATAGTAGCAAAATACAATGTTCAACTGTAAGACTACTACTTTGGAAAGTAAAGTGAATGGAGCTCTGGAGAACACTGAAGTAATGGTACGAAGTCTTTCTGAATCAAGCTCCCCTGTTTCTTAATACTTCATGGTAACAACAAGGGAGAAAGTCCTTGAGCAGTGAAATAGGTAAAGTTGTTCTCATGTGGTATGGCTCATGCCTATTCTCATATAGCAGCCTCTTCTGAATGAATAATCCAGGACATATCTTCTCATTAAACATGGAAAATAAAAAAGGATTTTAATAGAACCCCATTTAAAGACATTGCAAGAAAAGGAAATGAAAATGAATGTTGAAGAGCCAATGAAAACAAATAAAAAATATGGTGCCAAGGAATTTGAAAACTGCAACCAAAAATTAAAAAAGTATTTTTTAAAAATTAAGAAAATCACCTACGATCTGAAGGAACAACCTGTACCATAAGTAGACAAGCTCAGATATGAGATAGCTGGTCATTTCCTTTTCCCTTTCCCATTCACTCCATACAACTCAGTCCTAAAGTCATTAGATGAGGGAAAGTGAGATGGCATCCATACCTTCAGTGGAGAATGGGGATTTGCAGTGACCTGGAGTTGAGAATCAGGGCTCAAGCAGGGTAATGGTAGTGTCCATGTTTAGGACAACTGAGAATGGCATGTTGGGGTCCATGCAGGGTTAGGAGGGTGTCCACATTTGGAGTAGCCCAGTATGGAGTGTCAGGTGGGGGTAGGGAGGGAACCTATGGAGGGGGAGTGGCCTAGCAGAAGGAGTCAGAAAAGCAAGGAGGATATCCCTGCAAAGGGGTGGTCTAGCAAGGGGTGTCAAATCCCAAACAGGGCAAGGAAAGTGTCCTGCTCCAGAAGAGAAAATTGTTCATGCATGGAGTGGCCTGGCATGGGATGTCAAAGCCCAGGCAGGGAAAGGAGCATGTGTGGCAATGGCCTGCTGTAAGGCGCAGCCCCAGGAAGATGAGCAGGGTGTTTACACAGAGAGATGAACTGGCATGGAGAATAAAATTTCAGTCAAGGGGAGAGAGATGTCTGAGTGGGGAGGGAGTGAATCTGGGAAATCAGTTACTTACGAGGGGTTGATTGAATAAGCAACTACATTAAGGGTAATGGGAGCCAGATTTCTCACTAAACTGTTTAAGGGAGAATTTTTAAATATGAAGAAGAAAACTAGAGTGAACTTTGTGATGTTGGATTGGAATTGGAGATACCAATGTTTTCAAGATATATAGATAAAGACAGATGTAAATATGTATTTGTGTATGTATATATTTACAAATATATATAACCCACTCTGTCAGCTAAGAAGGAGTGGAAAATTGAAATCCCAGTAGCAGTATATAAAGCCTACATTTTGGCTTCTAAATATATTTTCCATTCAAATAAGCAATGATCCATTGAGAAATTACTGATATCAGGGCCAGTGCAGGGAAGGTGCAAGATGAACCTGGAACACCTTGTGCTGGAAAGCAAATAAGTACTCAGAGTGATGAGGCATGTTAGGAGGATAGAGAAGCCAGCTTGAATGGGCTCCAACTGTTTAAACTGAGGACAATTTTAGGAACAAAATAAATAATGACAGTTAATAGATTATAACCTATCGAATAAAATAGGAACACATGAACCCATAAATATATAAATGAATGACTTAGAAGTTTGATTAGGAATGGGAAATTTAAATAATTTCAAAAGACCTCCCCATAAAATACTTATTAATTACAAAGTGAAAAAGTAACTCTATGATGAAGAATTCTGGGAGGCACTATCTTAATCAAATGATCAAGGTGAACACCACCAGTAATAGAGCAAATAAAAACCTTGGCCCACCTGATAGGATGCAATGAGGAAAAACACAGATCACTTCTGGATTTTCCTGCCAAAGATGCATAACCTAAATCTATTCATGTAGAAATATCAGATAAACATAATTTGTGAGATAGTCTACAAAATAAATGCCCTGTAATCTTCAAAAGTGTCAAGGTAATGAATGTCAAGGAAAGTCAGAGAAACTGTTCAGATGGAAAGAGACTAAAGAGACATTGCAACTATATGCAACGTGGGATCCTCAGCTAGATTCTATCACAGAGATTATTATTTGGGCAAGTAGAAAAATGTGAGTGAGGTCTGAGGAATAGATGGTAGCAACGTATTAATGTTAATTTTCTGATTTGGTTCCATTGTGGTTGTGCAAGAATGTACTTGCTAGTAGGAAACAAGCTTCCTACCAGCAAGTATATTTTAGCGTGGCATAGGAAATGGCATGCTAAAGTAGTATTTCTGTAAGTGTTGTTCAGGGATGCTTTGGGGTCCTTGAGATCTTCTCAGGGGTCCCATGAGGTCAAAACAATTTTCAGGCTAATACTAAGACATTTAGTTGCCCTTTCCATTCTCATTATCTCATGAGTGTGCAGTGGAGTTGTTCAGAGGCTGCATGATGTGTCTGTCCACAGTGCAAATGGGTGATGACTCTTCAGGTCTCACTGTAGGAATTGGCACACTATCACTTCTCACATCCACTGACAGAATAAAGCCATGTGTCCAAACCTAAAGTAAATGGAGTGGGGATGTAAGTGCCACCTACTGTACTGGCTACAGTATAACATGGCAGAAGAGGGAGTGAAGAATTGAGAGCAGTAATCACATCTACCACAGAATATTTCTAATGTTTCCCTTTTAAAAATGATGCTTTCTCTAATTTTTGGATAGATATCATTTATTAAGTTAAATATGTTCTTTTGTATTCCAACTTTGCTGAGAATTTTAATTATGATTGAATATTGAGTTTATATCAAATGGTTTTCTTCATCCATTGAATTGATTATGTAGTTTTTCTCCTTTAATCCACTAGGGTAAATAACATATTTTCTTATGTTAAACACACTGGATATTAATGGGATGAACTGGCCATAATGACTTTTCCTTTTGACGTCCCAGTAGATTTGGTTTGCTAGTACTTTGTTTAGGATTTTTGATCTATGTTCATGAATGAAACAGGCCTTTAATCTTTCCTTTCTTATACTGTCTAGTTTTGATATGAATCTTACTAGTGTCATAAGAACTAGTTGGGGCAAATTCCCACTTCTTCAATTCTCTACAGCGGTTTGTATAAGATTGGAATAGTCTGTTTCTTAACAGCTATATTTAATTTACCTTTAAAATACTCTGGACTCAGCATATTCTTTGTGGAAAGATTTTTAATTATTCATTCAATTTCTTTAATAGCTGTAGGACTATTTGGGGTTTCTATATCTTTTTGAAGTTTTGGCAGGTTATAATTATCTAGAATTTATCCATCTCTCTCAGTTTTAAAATTTGTTGGCGCAAAGTCATTCATAATCTTTTTCATATTATCTTTTGAATCTTTTTATGTAACTGTAGTTACATTCCTTCTGATTCCAAACATTGTTGGTTGGTACAGTCTCCCTTCTTTACTGTTCTTACTGGAAATTACACTACTTTTAAGTGTATAAAATATTCTGCTTCTGATTTTATATATTAGTTTCTATTTCTATTTCATTCATTTTTGTTCTTTACCATTTCCTTTTTCCTTCTTTTCTGTTTTTTTCTATAATTTCTTATAAAATTTCTTAAATTTGCATTTAGCTCATTAGTCTTCAGCATTTCTTCTTTTCTAATGTAAGGATTTAAAATTTCTAAGTTCTACTTATGCTGCTTTTACTATGATTGATATTTACATTTTTGTTTAAATATAAACATTTTTAAGTTAGAATTTGGTGTCTCAACTTATTTTTCAGGAGTTTTTTTAGAAGTGTGTATTTAAATTCACATTTTTATGGGGATATATATGGGAGTCTTTAACTTAATTGAATTCTTGTCAGAAAATGTAGTATATACTTTGAGTCATTGACATGTATTGAAACTTGCTTACAACCAAGTTAAGATAAATTTTTATCAATGTTTCATGAGAATAACATGTATTCTCTAATTGTTAGGTACCAAGCTAAGTATTTTACTAGATTAAGTTTATTAATTGAGCTGTTAAAATATTCCATTAATTGAGGTATGTTGAAATCTCCCAGTTTTAGTGGACTTATGGTTTTTCTTTCTAATTCTGTTAAATATATGTATAGCATATGATGTATATCATATGCATAATTTTTAAGTGCATACATATTTAGAATTTTTATATTTTCCTGGTGAATTCAACATCGTAATATTCCATAGTGACTCTATATCCTGGAAGTGCCTTTAGTGTTAAAGTTTACTTGGCTCAAACTGATATAGTTACCCAACTTTCATTGAGCTAATACTTCTCAGGTATAACTCCTTTCATCTTTATCTTCTGTGTGTGTGGAGGTGTGCCCTTAGCTCTACACGTATCTGGTTTAAAGAGCACAAAGCTGGATTTTGTTTTCCTACCATCTAAACAATCTCTTCCTTTTAACTGGTGAAATTAGTAAATTTATGTTGATTTTGGTGGTTACATATTTCAATTTTCTTCTGCTACTTTACATTTTGATATCCATTTATCTTTCATAGTCTATTTTCATCTCTATTCCCATTTTTGTTCTTTTTTTCCTCATTACTATCTTTTTCTATGTCTTGGAATTTATATAAATTATTTTTATTCTTTTGGTACACCTAAAATTTTACCATACGTTTTTAATTTAACAAAATCTAAAGTTGAACAGTACCTTATCCACCCACTTCCTCAACAATTTTAAGATTTTAGATCACTTAAAATTTAATTACTTCTTCTCTAATAAATGCTGTTGTCAGTGTTTTAATTCTGTTTGCAAATTTTTCCAAATCAGATGTTATTATTTTATTTAGACTACTTTTATTTGAATTTGCATATATGTTAACCATCTTATTTATTCACTCTTACTTCCTCAGAACTGCCTGAGATCATTTTCTTTCTTGAAGTAATCCTTGAGATTTATCTTTTGGAAAAACTGTCTTGGTGGTAAATGCTTTCAGTTCTTCAACTAAGTGACTTCATATTAACACTTTCATTTATTAAAAATAAGGTTTTTAAAGTTCACAATTTTAGATTGATGATTATTTTCTCTCACACTTTGAAGATATTATTGTACTCTTTTTGGCTTCTATCATTTCCTTGATACATTGGCTATCATTATACCTGTGTTTTTGTTCCAGGTGATACATCATTTCTCCACCTGCTTTGAGAATCTCCTCTGTATTTTTCAATTTCATGATAATGTATCTTAGTGTAGATTTCTCTTTATTTATCCTGTTTGGAATACAGTGTGTTTCCTGGACCTATGATTTCATGTTTCATCAGTTGTGGAAAAAATTCAGCCATTATCCATCAAAAAGTTTCCTCTCCTATATACTCGTTATTATTTCATCCTGAATGTCTAAGTGCATATTACCCTTCTTATACCATCCTTCATATCTTTTCATGTCTTCCATATTTTTTGCCTCTGGCCTTCTGTGCTGCACTTTGGGTAATTTCTTCAAATTTCTTTTCTAATTTACCAGTTCTTTCTTAGTCTCTGCCTAATCTGCTATTCTGAAATTCTGTTCATCTAGGATTTTTAAAAAAGATTTTATTTATTTGTCAGTGAGAGAGAGAGAGAGTTTGAGCAGGGGAAGGGCAGAGGGAGAAGCAGGCTCCAAGCTGAGCAAAGAGCCCAGGACCCTGGGATCATGACCTGAACGAAAGGCAGATGCTTAACCGACTGAGCCACCAGGTATCCCTCATTTAGAATTTTAAAAATAATCTCAAGTGTTATATTTTTCATATCTAAAAATGCCATTTATTTTTCAAATTTGCCTGCTGTTCACTGATAGTCCTTGTTTTTACTCGTCTTCATGATTGGGCATTTAGTTCTTTAAACATATTTTAACTTTTTAAATTTATTATTGTTTTATTTCCTATTTTCAGTAACAATACCTATAGTCACTGGGGAGTAGATAAGTATGCTATTTTTTTTTAAAAGATTTTATTTATTTATTCAACAGAGATAGAGACAGCCAGACAGAGAGGGAACACAAGCAGGGGGAGTGGGAGAGGAAGAAGCAGGCTCATAGCGGAGGAGCCTGATGTGGGACTCGATCCCATAACGCCGGGATCATGCCCTGAGCCGAAGGCAGACGCTTAACCGCTGTGCCACCCAGGCGCCCCACGTATGCTATTTTTGATGACACCTACTCATAGTGATTTGCTTTTTAAGGTGAATAGAAATTATTTATTGCTACCTCATTACTTGATCTTAATCTGTGGAAGCCTGTCAATTCCCTCCAGAGAGACTTCATATTTGTCTTCAGCTTCTCTTAATAGTCTTGACTCAGCCTCCTAACTTTAACCACTGAACCAGGGCACAGTGTCCAAATAGCAGTGCTATTATTGACATCTGCACTCAGAGAAACATTGATTTTCTTGTCTTCTAACACACATTTCTGAGAGCAAAGCTTGTTAGAGCAGGCAACATCTAAAAGAATGTGTCCTATTCAGAATATATTTGTTCTGCTGCAGAAAGATGTCTCAGAGCACTTAATCTGCCATAATACTTTGTAGCAAAATATTTTTATTATAAAAATGTATTCATAAAGACTTCAATTAAAAATACAGTTTAGGGGCACCTGGGTGGCTTATTTGGTTAAGTGTCCAACTCTTGATTTCAGCTCAGGTCATGATTTCAGGGTTCTGAGATTGAGCCCCACATTGGGCTCCACACTCAGCATGGAGTCTTCTTAAGATTCTCTCCCTCTGCCCCTTTCCCCCACCACTCCCACCCCCACTTGTGTATGCTCTTTCTCTCAAAAAATAAAATAAAAATAAAATAAAATAAATCCACCTTATTGTGACTCTTTAAATGATTTTACCCTACGAAATAGGTAGAGTTAATAATAAATTGCCTTGCCATACATGTTAGTACTTTGTAATATACGACACAATATATAAATCAATAAATAATCCTGAGTATTACATAAATGAAGAACAAGCTTACTGTAATTATGAACTCAAATAAAGCAAATCCTTTTTAAAATAAGATTCCCCTGAAATGCATATTTATAAAGAACACAAAAGAAATTCATGGAGTTTTGGTAATTTTTAAGCATTCCAATTACTCTATGATATTCAGTAAAAATGATAATCATGCAAAATAATCATAGATGTGTTTTTTGTTTGTTTTTTAAGATTTTATTTATTTATTTGAAGGAGAGCACTGGAGGGGGGAGGAGGAGAGGGAGAAGCAGGCACCCTGCTGAGCAGGGAGCTGGATGTGGGGCTCGATCCCAGGACCCTGGGATCATGACCTGAGCCCAAGTCAGATGCTTAACCGACTAAGTCACCCAGGCACCCATAGATTGTGTTTTGTATTTAAATCCTATATCACCTAAAGAGAACAGGAGCTAAACTTTGGTAATATATGAGGTCAACATGGCTCAACAAGGTTTTAAAGGGGTACTAGGTTTTATGAGAAATATTTAGGAGAAATGTTAACTATTTTTTGTTCATTTATAAGGCAATTATATGAACCTTGTGGTAGTTTGTTTATCTGCCTTGTTTTCTTAGTCATAGAGCTCACATGCTTTAGCTAGTATGTTTATTTATATCCAAATATTAAGAATGTCTTTTCAGGTTACATATATACTAAGACACAAGTATGCATCAAACAAATAATAATGAGCCACAGAGACAACTATATAGAGAGTTCATATTCTCTTAATACCTCAAGGTAAAAAATCGATTGAAGTTTCCAAAGATATGTGAAATTAATTTAAATAAATACAAATTCCACGCTTATTTCAAAAATTACAAAGGCTAAGATTAAGATTCCATACTAGGTAAGGGGAATCAATATTTATTATGTCTCTTCTATGTTCATGGTCATTCTATCTCATTAGGTCACCTTTAAACTGATAAGGAATAGCTAGTAAATAGAAGAGACAGTATAGGATATAAATCTGGCTAGTCCAAAATCTGCCTCTTTCCATTCCATTACAAGGTTTTGTGCTTATGGTTTATCCCAGAATTTCCTATGGCATCAGCACTTGTCCTATTGAGACAGTATAGGGAAAGCAAGAGGGACTTAACTCTTATAAAACCACTGGTCTCAGGCAGGGGTTTAAAGTTTCTATACTCAGAGACATATACCACCTTCTGGGAAAGAGAACAAATGAGAGATAATAGCCATCAGGGAGTAATGGTTGTCTGGGCAAAACTGGAAGTAACAATTTAAAGCCTGCTTGCACAAGTATTTCTACTTTCCAGGAGCCCTAAAAAAATGTTGACCATGAAAAAAGTCATCCTGTGACTGTCTGTATCCACTAAAAAGTAATGACCATAAGATAATGACCATGGGACTGAAAGACACTTCCCCACTCTCTGCCTCTCACCCTTTGGAAAAGTGCCTTTATAGCCTTGCATGCTACCCCTTCAGGGAGTGACATTCCTTCCTTGTCAGCTCCCTTGTATACAAGCTATCGCTAATAAAGTCCACCTGTTTTCTTTCTCTCGAATTCAGTGTTCATTTCTATAACATTGAGACTCAAGAACCTCGTTTTGGGGGTCTGATAACACTGCCTTAGTATTATTGACATTGGAAAACCACCCAGTGGTTCCCTCTTCAGGTATCAGCAGTGAATTTGGGTATTTATTCTGATTGCACAATTAGCCCAAAGATCATTGCTACGCTTAAATGATATAGGGCACTGCATCCAGCATGCAATAAAATTTCCACCTCTAAACAACTTAAGATCAGCAGCTGCCTTTCTGAAAATGCATCCAGGTAAACTCTATTCTTTTCCTGGCCTCTTAGCCCCACACTCTGCCAAACTCAGTATCTAATGCAGAAGCCAGAGGCTGCTGGAGTCTGGCAGCGCCTCACCAGCACAGACCAGGCTGTTTGGCTCTGATTTCAAACATTTATAATCTTTTCTCTTGCTCCCTTTGCTCGATATAGGAGAGAGGCTATCAGCCAATTTCCCCACCGTTTTTAGCAAATCCCAAGGCTCCCTCGTTTCCAGCTGCTAAGCTGCCTGGGCAGACTGTATTACTAAATTATTGTATCTTTTTGGTAGAGTGCCTGATCTGTCTTGGCATGCGCTTTGCATTGAAAGAAGCTCCTGTTGCAAGCAAAGGAAGCTAGCTACATTCACCCTTCCCACACGTCTTTCCTCTGTTACCCTCAACCACTAACTTCTTTGTTTCCTGTGTATAAACCAAGTTCACAGGGGCAGTTTCTCATCTATCTCTGACCCCCTAGGGAGTTAGGGATTTCAAAGGGAGTTCTGTGCTAAGAGTAATTCCCATAGCCTAGAGCCAGATGAATAAATGGCTTATAGTGAATAACTACATTTGGAACCAAGAGGTTTTGTTTCTCTCTTACCAAAATGTATTTCTTTGTAATACTGAAGTCACTGTAACCATGTATTTTCCTAAATAGAAGAGACTGTATTGAGGGAAGAGAGGAAAGAACCCCTTTAACTCAAGTCTATTATTTTAAAGTGTGTAGGTCCTGGTTTTAACTTATTTTAAAAATGATTTCTGTTTTTATACTCTCCCAACTGGTTGTGAAAATGAAGCAAAGAACTGCCCTGGAGAAATGAAACAAATAAAAAAGTAGCTCTATAATCTTTAAATTAGAAAAACAATTTCATAATATAAAAAGGGTGGACATTATTTTTAATTGCTCTAAAATGAATAATCACTCTGATTCAATTTTCAAAAGCTCTATCCTATATTTGAACTCAAATTCACCCAAACACCCTCAGTAAAAGCTCTGGAATGTAATGCATTCAGATGTATCCTGTGAGTTTTCTATTCCTGCAAGCAATGAGCATCCTAGATTTTTCTCACATGCATCCCAAGAGATGTCTCATTTCAAAAGAGCAGGAGAGTCATCAAAAGTGTAATCCTATTAACAAGACACACCATAGAAAATATACAGAAATGTTAAAGATAAATTATATCTAGCAAGTTATGTTTTAAATCAACACTGCTGTTGCTATGGCAAGGAATATTTCATGTAAAATAAAAATCCTCTATAAAGGTTTGGTGCTATAGCCATGGCAACGATGTGATGATGACTGCAGTACTGCTCAACTCTGCTAATGTTTCCATCTGACTCAGAGAGAAGAACTAGATATGCATTAAATGCATGTAAAATGGCCTAGAAAATCAATCATTTATTGCTATTTTTCACGTGATTCCACGACTGACTAAAGAAGACACTGCAAAAATAGCAGAGACCCTAAACAAAGGATCTATGTTTTTTTGAGTTTCTTATGGTCATGGAAGCTGGAGAATTCTGCTTTAGCTGAAGTGTTGGTAAATGGCATATTCAATAGCTAAACATCTCACAGTTTTCAGGTTGGGGGCATCATGTAATTTTCCACAAATAGGAAAAAAATGAAATGCAATTAAATTGCAATTTCTACCACTTAAAAACAGAAAGGGAAATATTAACTTAAAGTAAGAAAATATGGAAAGCAGTGTTCCAGCTCTGCAGAAAAGAAGGCAATTCTAATTTCTCTCCTCTTAGCCTCTTAAATCCATTCCAAATAGGCTTTTGTTCCATATTCCTCCACTGAAATGTCCCTTATCAATGTCAGCAAAATCGCCACATTGCTAAAACGAACACTTCTTAATCCTCATCCTACTCGATCTGCCAGCTATACAATTAATACAGATAATCGCCCTTCCTGTATGAAACTGTTTCTTTTAGCTCTTAAGATGGCATACTCTTCTGGTTTTCATCCTGCCTCACAAGCTGCTCCTTTTCATTCCCTTTGCTCATTCCTCCTCATCTCCCCAAGCTACTGCAGTGAAGTGCCCCGGGGCATGGTGCAGTTGACACTCTTCCCTTCTTCCCTTGCTAGTTTCATTCAGTTTCAGGGCTTAAAATATCACCTAAACAATGACAACTCCTACAATTGTATTTTCAACCTGACTTCTCCCCTTAACTCCAGACTTGGCTATCCAGATGCTTTAGAGTCGTTCTCATGCCGCATTTTCTCTCACACCCCATACCCAATTATACAGTGAATCTTGGTGGCTCTACCTTTAAAGTATACCTGTAACCTGTCTATTTTTCACTCATCATTACCCTCGGTTGCTACAGTAGTCCCCTAGTTGGCTTCCCAGGTTCCACACTTGTACCTCTTCAGACAATTCTTAACACAGAAGTCAGAGTAATCCTAGTAAGTCCAAGTCAGCTCAAAAACCCCTCTGCTCAAAATTCCCCACTGGAACCTCAATTCATGCTAAGTAAGAGCAAAAACACTTGACAATGGTCTATGAGGTCATACATGATCTCACCCCAATGCTATAACCTAAGATCCTAGTACTCTCCTTTTCACTTATTTGCATCCAGCCATCTTATTTCCCTTCTATTACTTCAACATATTAGGCATTTTCCTGGGTCACTGCCTTTTACTTGTCATAGTTCCCTCTGTCTGGGACTGTCTCCCCTTAGGAAGCCGCATGGCCCCCTCTAACACCCTCTTCAAGTGTCTATCACTAGTGAGGCCTTACTTCATTATCTTTTCAATGAGGCCTCCATAGATCACTCTATTTAAAATGGTAACTTATCCTTATCCCTCCCCTGCTTTATACTTTTTTCATGCCACCTGTCAATATAAAAAACAGGTATTTTACTTATTTATGCTGCTCTCACCCAGCTAAGCTCCAGGAGGGCAGAGATTCTTTTTCTTTTTTTTAACTGCTGTATCCAGAGATTAGAACAAAGATTGGAATATAGGAGATAATCAATAAATATTCTCTGAATGAATTAATGAATTAAATATATATATATTTATTTGTATGTGAAGAACAATCCTAGAGTAACATACACCTCAGTGTTAATAGTGGCTAATAATAGGGGCGCCTGGATGGCTCAGCTGGTTAAGCATCCACCTCTTGGTTTCAGCTCAGGTCATGATCTCAGGGTCCTAGGATTGAGCCAGGCATTCAGTAGGGAGTATGCTTGAGGATTTCTCTCCCGCTCCCTCTGTCCCCCCCACCCCCAAAATAAATAAATAAATAAATAAATAAATAAATAAATAAATAAATCTTCTTTAAAAATAGTGGTTAGTAATAAAACTATTTAAAAATAATCTTTTCTTAAAAGTGGTACTTCACTCACTGTTAAGCTTTTTATTTTTAATTTTTTAAATTTTTTATTATGTTAGTCACCATACAGTACATCATTAGTTTTTGATGTGGTGTTCCATGATTCATTGTTTGTGTATAATTTTTAAGAAAAAAGTGTACATATAAAAGGATATATGCTATCCTTAAGTTTCTATAATTAACATGTTTTTTGTATAATAAAAATTATAAACAGATATGGCAAAAAAATAAAAATAATCTTTTCTTTCTATAAAAATGATAAATATTCATTATAGATATTAGCAAAAATAAAGAGAGAAGAAAAAGACACCCATAATTCCAAAACTTAGCAATGATCATTATTACCATTTATGTGCATGTATACATAGATTTTCAGTCTTTTTTTCTGTGCTCATATATTTTCCCCCAACAAAACGGTGATCACTCTGTGTATTTTTTGTAATTTTTTAAAGTTAAATATCACCTACACAATTAGAACATGTTTAATAGTCCTGTAGTATTAATCCTTGAAATAATCAAATAAATAATATATTTGACCTTGTTTTTTTTATAGGGTACATTTGATCTTTTAGAATGATTTGGAGGGTCTATGTGTGTGCCCTTTTAGTTGTTACTTTTAATGTTACAAAACTTATCTTCATATCTATTTCCTCCATTTTTTAATTTTTCTCTTTCTCGGTTAATAGCTATTATTTATCGAGTGCTTATAGGTGCTAAGTGTTACCTGATTTCACTGATTTCACATTTGTTATCTGATTTCACTGCCACACAACTCTGGAGTATTATCGTATTCCCATTTTATAGGTGAGGAGCCTAATATTTAGAAATGTTGAATAACTCCCTAAGGTTACACAGCCACTAACTGGTAGAGTAGCATATGAACCAGGTAATTATGCTTTTGACTGCTAAGCCATTTTGCATCCCTAAAATAAGAAAATTAGCATACTTATCTCACTTTTCCAAACTCTCTGCCGTCCCAATTTGTATTAAAATAATCTGGGTTTTTGATAAAATGTCTACACTTCATTACTTTATATTTTGTATCTTTCTTTTTTCAAAAATTTTAACATTATATTGTTTTGAACTCATATTGAGAATCATTATTTGAAAATATATTCTACATCTCACAAGTTTCATTTTATATCCCAGAGTCTTTTATACTGATATTTTCCTTGCTCATTAATGACATTTGTATTATTCAGCTCGTAACCAACTAAAGTATATCTGTGAGTAAGTATTTCAAAAGGGTAGGGTGTTTTCTAAAATACATATCTGAAAATGACTTACCTCCTATGATCTTGCACACCTTGGCTGGGCACGTAATTCTTGAATCTAGAGTCCTAATCCATTTCTCTAAAAACTCTATAGATACTTTTCTATTGTCTTCTGGATGCTTAGAACTAAAGAATGTCTGATATCAGATTAAGATTTATTCCTTTGCAAGTAGCTTGCTTTGTTTTGGTAATGTCTATCTAGATTCTCCTAGGAATTTTCCCTTATCCTTAAAATTATGAAATTTCAAAATTTCCCAGTATAAATCTGCTTTTTTCAGAAATTTAAACTATGGTCATTAAATCTTCAATTTAATATTCAAGTTTCTTTAGCTTAGGAAAGTTTTCTTCTATTTTCTCTTATAATTTTTTTCTTATAATTTTTCTTTCTCTATAAATGTCTTATGTCTACTGAATATCTTGAATTTTCTTCTCCACTGAGTTAGGTTTCTCATGATCCACGTATTTCTATTTCCATTACAGTTTTAATTTGACATGAATATTATTCAACTAAAACCTTTATGATTTTATAATTTTGACTCATCATACATAACTGCTTATTTTGGTTTCACGTAGCATTAGTCTGCTGAATAATGTTGAGATCCATTTTGACATTAGTAGTTTGGAAAACTCCTTTTTCTTGAGAGTTAATTTTCTTTCTTTCTTTCTTTCTTTCTTTCTTTCTTTCTTTCTTTCTTTCTTTCTTTTTTTTTAAGATTTTATTTATTTATTTGACAGAGACAGACAGCCAGCGAGAGAGGGAACACAAGCAGGGGGAGTGGGAGAGGAAGAAGCAGGCTCCCAGCAGAGGAGCCTGATGTGGGGCTCAATCCCACAACGCCAGGATCACACCCTGAGCCGAAGGCAGTCGCCCAACGACTGTACCACCCAGGTGCCCCAAGAGTTAATTTTCTTTCATAGGATGGTATTGTTTTGATTCTTCAGAACAAACTTCCTTTTTTTGAGGTATCATTTAATATATCTAGTTATTTTTCTACTTGCTCACTCTAGCAGAATAAAGTCTTGACTTGTCTACTTTGGAGAACTGAGATGAGTTTTGTCAGAGTTTGAGGGAGTCCATCTTCTCATCTTTAGGATTCAGAGGAAGGGAGAATGGAAAATCTTAGATAAACTGTCAGGTCTGCCATATAGCACAACTCTGGGACCACCATTCACATAGCACAAACATACCTCCTGCAGTTGTGCATGTTGGTGGCCCTGTTCACTGAAGTTTTACTTTTTAATCTAGAGCAGAGCTGTCCAGTAGAATTTCCCATGATAGAAATATTCTATGTCTGTCCTGTCCAATATGGTAGCTACTAACCACATAGTGCTATTGTGCATTTGAAATGTAGCTGATGAAAGTTAAGAATTGAATTTTCAATTTCACTTAATTTTATTAATTTAAATCTAATTTTATTTATTGTTTAAAAAGATTTTGTTTATTCATTTGAGAGAGAGAGAGAGCGAGCGAGCCAGGGGGAGAGGCAGAGGGAGAAGCAGATTCCCTGTTGAGCAAAGAGCCTGATGTGAGGCTCAATCACAGGACCCGGAGATAATGACCTGAGCTGAAGGCAGGCGATTAACCAACAGAGCCACTGAGGTGCCCCTAAATTTAATTTTAACAGTCACATGTGGTAGTGGCTATTGTTAAGGGCAAAGCAGGTCTAGAGCAGTGGTTTTCAAAGTGTGGTCCCCAGATCAGCAATATTAACATCTCCTGGTAACTTAGTAGAAATTTAAATTCTCAGGCTCTGCTCTAAAACATCTTGGGGGTGGGGCTTAACAACCTGTTTAGCAAACCTTCCCTGTGATTCTGATGCACATTAAGAGTTAAGAACCATTGGCCTACAGATCATGAGTTAGGGGAGAATCAGAACTAATGGGAGCCAAACCAGGGAGTTTTCTCTCTATTCCAGTGTTTCTTTTCTGTATTTGAGGTTACCAGCCAGGAATTAACTGGGACAGTGTCCTCATTCTTTACCTGTCACAGTTGTCCTCATTAGGAACCAACTGTGACAATGTCTCCCCTAAGTGTAAGTCTGGAGTGAGCCTGTCCTCTGATCCTTGCTTGTTGATTTTTGGCAGTTAGTGTGCTCCCAGGGGCACTTGGTAGGAGCCAATGATACCTCCACATGTATGTTTTTTATTCTTACCCTTAATTTCATAAGTCCTCTGCTTTTACTACCATAGTGATTTGTTTCTTCACATATGAAGAAGCATGTACATATTGTTTGTCTTCACTCTTGTTCACTTTGCCTTCTATCTTGAGAAACTCTTGAAGTACTGACACTGAAATGTAGTCTGACATGTAGATGTCGCCCATTACTAGTTTCCCTTGCTGATATAGGTTTATTCCTTCTTATTTTTATATCTGTTGGTCATTTCCGAGGGGATATGAAAGCAGGTGAACCAGAAAATTGCACTCAAGCTCCTGCTTTTCAAAGAAGTCCCCTGTATCGCTCTTGATACCTCACCTTTTCATGTAATTGTATAGTGCTCATTCAAATATATCATCTCATTTGACCCCCAAAAGATTCCACTTTATTATACTTATTTTACAGATAAAGAAACAGGCTTAGATGGTTTCAATGATCTATACAAGAAGAAGGGTAGAGTTTCTACTTGTAACGGTCACTGATATGCAGAAAATGATGGTTAACATTTATTGGACCAATTTGGATTTATTGGATTATATTAAGTGCTTCATATCCAGTACCTTATTTAAGCCTGATGACAACCTTATGAGATCTATGCTATTATCATTTCTACATTACAGATGATGGGTAAATTTAGGGAGGTTAAGTTACTTGTTCAACTTATACAACCAATCAGTAAAATTGCCAATTTTTAGGCCCTGGTCTGACTTTAGTCTATGCTCTTATGGGCTATGCTACATGGTGTTCTTAGCCTGGAGACTAATCAAATGGCCTGGGCAGTGTAAACAGTACTACATTTTCAGAAAGCTTCTTCATATCATCATTTATCACACAGTGGGATGTTTTTTTATTTATTTTCTACACCACTACCAGGTTCAGAATCATGTGTAGTTAATTAGTAGTTAATAGGTAGAAACATACAATCTGCTGTAATTTTAATCTTTTGCTTATTTTCTATTTTGACTAGAATCCCCAAAATGCTATGAGTCCTGACTTCTACATTCCATTCATTCTAAACATTTATTGTATAATCTGTTTCATGCCAGCCGCTATGCTAGGTGCTATGTTTCTGATGTTTGCTAGGTTGCTGAGCAATAGCCCCTGAAAAAAGACTTGGGAAATTGCCTGCCTATGACTAAACTCTCCTGCCCTCCTGACTTTGTTACCACTACCCCTGATAGATTCACTCAAAGTCAGCAGCACTTTAAGTATCATCAGAGTATTTGAAACAAATAGGCATTTTGAGGACACCTATGAGCTTCTCTGTGGTTTCACAGTTGTAATTTTAAAACAGAGAACTTCATCTTCAAATTAGTGACATTTAGATATGTACATCACTATTAAGGACAAGTGTCAACGCTTAATATCCAGGCTAGTTTGATATGAATGGATTCAGAGGGAGAAAGGCTGCTTTCAATTGACCGGCCAGTGAGTTTTCCATACAATGCTCCTTCCCATAGTCATGATGATCAAAGGGATATTTACCAAAGTCTGACTCATGACACAGAGAAATAATTTTATTCCTAATATTTATTTCCTCTATTGACTCTGTGTTAGGATAAGTCAGCTCTACTTTAGTTCCTTTTACAAGATAGTATTAAAATATCTTACATTTTGGTAGCACATTACTGTTTAAAGAAGATATTCATTTACAATGTCTAAATAAGCATAATATTCAGGACAGTCTGTGAGGTAGGTACTATTTCTCCCATTTTACCAATAAGAAAATGAAGATTTCTTCGACCATTCATTCACTTATTCATTCAATCTTTCAACAAATATGTATACCACACCAAGGCACTGGAGTAACAAAAATTAATCAAACGAGGTCCATCCATTGAAGAGATCTTAGTCAGGAAACATGTAACCAGATATATTATAACATATGTACTATTAAAGAAGTATTGTGGGATGTGAGGGAAGAAGAAATAAACTCTTTTTGAGAAAAGATTTGAGACTTGGAGAATGGGTAGAACTTAGATATGTAGAAATGAGTGATATATTGCAAAGCAGAGGAAATATGCATAAACAAAGATACAGAGAAAGTCCAGATGGCATGGGAAAACGGAATAATTCTCCTTGTATTGCTGGGAAAGTACCTGGAGGAAAAGGTAGAAAATAAGGTGCAATGGTAGGTTGAAATGCTTGGGGGTGTAAGTAATCTTTTTTCTCTTTAAAATATTTTATTTATTTGATAGTGGTGGTGGGGGGGAGTGCATAAGCAGGGAGAGTGGCAGGCAGAGGGAGAGGGAGAAGCAGGATTCCCGCTGAGCAAGGAGTCCAACATGGGACTCAATCCCAGGACCCTGGGATCATGACCTGAGCCCAAGGCAGACACTAAACCAACTGAGCCACCCAGGCACCCCATGGGGGTATAAGTAATCTAACCAAAGGAACTAGCAGGAATGGGACTGGATCCCAGGTTCTTTTACTCTGAGTTTTGAGGTCTTTCTCTCATTTCCAGTTACCTTCCTGGTATTATATTCCAAATTTATTAACACAGTATAGCTCTATAAGCTTAAACAATAGGTATAGAGATACAAAAATAACTCTTGACTTGCTTTTGAAACTGGCTTATGTAAATCTTTCACTTAAGAACTAGGAAGGTATATATTTTAAGGCAACTGTTGGAGAATTTCTATAGACAGCAATCTCAGTAGATGTCATATCAAAAGTAACTAGTTTTTCTGAACATCATTAGAGTTCAGAGCAGACCACTAGGTAAGTGTTTTGAGCTTTGACAAGAGGGCCAGGAAGCCCTGAGCTCTTAACCAGTTGCTTATCCTGGGGTATATCTTGTTTACTTTATTGTGGGCAGAAATGGGAATCTTGGTTGAGTGAAAGTCATACCACGTTCATTCTCAGTTCCATTCATGTTTAAGGCAAGCAGTTGGTTTAGCTGCTTTGTCTGTGCTACCTTGGCCTCTTCTGTGATGGCCATTACAGAGTTTGCCCCCTTGTGGGGGCATTGAATTCAGGCATTGAATACTGATACAGACCTTTGAAGCAGTGGAGGCAAAGATAATGGTCATAAAATGGCCAATAGAGCAGTGGTATAAAGTGAGAAATGTAATAGAAAAACATCCATTTTTTATTCTAAATAAAAAAAAAAGTTTCCAGTTTTATGCTATAGCTGATATAACTAGTAGAAAAATTTAGAAGTGCAAACTTCAACAATTATGAGAGTCAAGGGTATGGATTCATTCAAGACAAAAAGAAGGGAGGGTTGAAATTTCCAAATATTCTCTACTTTAATTATCTTTTTCATTGGGGAGCTCCCTTTGAGACAACGAGCTCTGTCTTTGGAATAAAACCTAGCTTGGGGAGGAGAATGAAATTTATACTCATTATTAATTTATGGTGCATAAAATCAGGTGCCATTGGTTGTTATGTAAAGGCTTGCTTTTGAAAAGTATTAAAAATACACAGATGAGTAGAATTTTAATATTACTTTAAAATCAACTTCACATTGAAAATAAAATCCCCAAGTTATTTATAAAAATACATCCTCTAATTCTTATCTGGGAAAAAGCTCCTAAATGAACAGATGATACCTTTGTAATTTGAGTTTACGAGATGTTTATTTGCCACTAGGGCAGTTAATTTTGACTATACAGTGTTTGGTTTATAACAAGTAAATACATTTTTATTTTCCTGTTTAAATATTATTTTCATGGTTGCATTTATTTAGGGAAAATTATCTATGGTTTGCAGATAAAAGAGAGGCATCAATTGAGTAAATTACGGCATTCATAATTAAATGCTTTTTGTATGCAGGCTCCAACACTGCTAAAGAAAGCCATCACTCCAACATAATATTGAATATATTTAGCATAAAATTGCATTAAACAAAACCTTGGGGAGTTTATTAATTTATTTGGAATGAAATCTGCAGATTTGTTTTTGGTCAAAAGTTTTCATTTAAATTCACTAATTCAAAAGCTTTGTTCATGGTTTTTAAAAGCATATTTTTCATGGTTCACACCAGAGTGGACTTGATAACCGAATGGGCCTTTGTTTCATGTGAGATAAAAATATGAAGACATTTCCAATAAGAATTTTTGGCATTAAACCAAAGTGTGATGAACAGTAAAATTTTCAAAAAAGATAGCTTTAATATTCCAATATGTAACAGATTATCAAGTTGGTTAACGGAGAATTGAAGTGAAACTAAGGTAAAGCAATATAGAACTTAGAAAAAGCCTTGAATATGTCAATCGACAGAGTTCTGATAAATAATATAACTTTAAAATTAGGTAATCCTTGACTCCACCCTCTCTCTTACCTAGTTGGTATCTTAGCCCATCTGACTTTATCTCCTAAATATTTCTAAAGTCCAATATTCTCGCTCTCTCCTACTCATGGTTGGCTCCTTTGCATTACTGGGGTCTCAGCTCAAATGTCACCTTCTCAGAAAGGCCAACTCTGGTCTCTAATTTAAAATAACCAAGCTCTCCAGCCCTTACCCTATCCTCCCTCAATGCCCCCTACCTCCTCCTGTCAGCTACTCTCCAATGCATCATCTTCCTGTTTTATTTACTTGATATTACTTACTTTTGTTTTCTTGCTAATTATCTCCTCCCACTCCCTAGAATATAAGATTTATGGGGGCAGAGGCTTTGTCAACCATGTCAACTGTTGAATTCCTAGTACTTAGATTTATACAGTATCTGACAAGTACTTGAAATGACACCTACTGAGGACGTCCTAATTCAGAACTTATACTATCTTGCCTGGGTAACTGCAGAAGTTTCCTAACTGGTCTCTTCGACATCAGAGTCATCATTAAATCCATTTTCTGCTGGGTTGTTCTCTATAATGCAAATCTAATCCTATCACTCCACTACTCAGAGCTCTTTGGTGATTCCTCATTATCCAGATGAGAGTCCCCAGAACATACAAAGTGAATGGTATGTGGTATCATTTTAAGTAGTTCATAAAAGATCACTTAAATTTAATATTTTTTAAAAATTTATTTTAATGTGAGTTCCAACAAACCAATTAAATAGCATATTAAGCTCATGACCTCACAGATATTACTACTGAAGATGAGGGGGGAAAAAGTATAAATCCATTTATAGACATGGACAAAACACTAAATGTGTCCTCAAATGAGTTTTAAATATTCTGATCTATAGGCCTGCTGTCATTTCAAACCTGCTTACTCCTCTGGCATAATATCCACCACTTCCCACCCATTTATCACACTATTTGTTGCCTCTCTGCCTTTAGTTCAGCTGTCTCCTGAGCCTGGAGCACCCTTTGTTTGCTCCCTTCTACTCTACTGCCTGTCACCTGGGTAACTCTTCTCATCCTTATGACTCAGTTCATGGGTCACCAACTTCATTAAACTTGACTTTGTTTCCCCTTTCTCAGTCTTAATTAGGTACTTTTTGCCGTCTTCATAGCCTATGCAAACCTTTATCTTTACACAGGTGTGGGATAACCACTATCGACACTTAAACGTTCAAAAAGAGGGAAAATGGAAGGTGCGTGGCAGTTTCTGGTCCATAGAAATTCTGAAATCCAACCAGACAGAGGTTGCCAATCCCTTCATTAGGGCGCAGTCTTATTGCAGTGGACTTGTTCACTATTGCTCTTGGTTCTGCAGTCTGGGGTCTGGCACCTCCTTCTGAATGATCCTTCTTTTCACATAAGAAAACTTCTTATGACTTTTTTCTTTTCATATAAACTTAGGGGCCCAAAGGGCCCTTTACATATTGTATTCTCTGTCTTTTAGTTCAAGGTAATGATCTTTCTACCAGAATAATTATCTCAAAAAATCACGGAGTTTGCATTTATCAATTTACAACGCACACCGTTAGATAAAATCCATATCCACAAATCTCTTCGAAATAGCCTTTCTCTTCTCTTCCTTGTGAGGCTGCTGTGTGACTCCCTGTGATGCCCTTAAGATTCTCAGAAGTACTACTATTTAGTGGGGAGGAGCCTCAAGGCATGCCCTTGAGATCCTGGCCTCTTGTCTGAAAATTTCTATGAGGCACTGTCTTTGATCTATTGGAGGACTTAATAAAGGGTTTTATAATCACACCCTGGGATTCATCCTTCCTATACCACCTTAATTGTGCTCTGGATTTGAACTCTTCCCAGAAGCCATTTTTTAAATTTAGATTCATTTGATAACTGGAGAGACTGAGAATGAAAACCAGTTTTATTTTTTAACACAGAAAATCCTGCCTCCTTTATATTTAAACGTTCATTCTTTCACTTATCTCTGTCCTTCTCCATTTTATGATAGATAGCAAGAAGAAGCCTGGTGACACTTTTAATATTCTATCTGAAAATCTTAGTAAAATCATCATCGGGTACACTTACTATTTTTCATGTTACTGCAGGTTACAGTGTTGCCAGATATTCTTCCACTATATTAAAAAGGTCTCCTTTCCTCCAGCTTACAATCACATTTCTTTTACTTTCCCTTAACTCCCATTGACAGCCTACTCAAGGTTTTCAGACTTCTGCTAATACTTGTCCTTTTAGACTTTCACTGTCATTTTGCCAGAAGCCTTTCAGGCTTTCACAAACAGTTTTTCAATACTCTTCCAGTTTCAGCTTGCTAGTTAGTTCAAAGGCTAATGCCATGTATTTTAGGATTTTTGATGATAGCACCGTATTTCCAGGTACTAAAATCCATTCTAGTTATGTACGGTATACAAATAATACCTTTAAAAATCCTGTAGGACAGTGGGTAGGACTGGAGTCATTTCAGAGGTTTTTTCACTCACATGTCTAGTGGTGATGTTGGCTTCCAACTGGAAATTCACTTGGGCTGTCAGCTAGAATACCTACATGTGGCTTGTCCACATGGTTTTTTGGCTTCCTCACAGCATGGTGGCTGGGTTCAAAGAGTGAGCCTCCCAAGGAAGCAGGAAGAATCTACACTGCATCTTACGACCTAGCCTTGGAGGTCACTTAGAGTCTCCTCTGCTATCAGCACCTGCCATACCATGTTCAAATATCTGAACTATAAATCCCATCTCTTGATGGGAGAAGAGTATGTAGATGGAAAGATTTATTGTGGTCATCTAAAATACAATCTGTCACAAAAAAATAAATAAAATAAAATAAAATAAAATAAAATAAAAATACAATCTGTCACAGGCTGACATGGCTAACTTACTAAATACATCTTTAATTTCAATTTTTCACGACAAGAAAAGAAATAATTTTGGGTGACATTGAATCCTGTGTCAATAACACATTTTAAAACTGAAAATGAATTTGATGATGCTTTCTCGAGTGCTAGAACCAGTTTATTAAGAAGTAAACTTCCAAAGAAATGAATCTGTCCTGGATCTAAAACAAGAATACAAATAATGTTTGCTCTCTCAGGGTGCTTGGG
This sequence comes from Ursus arctos, assembly GCF_023065955.2. Classification (NCBI taxonomy): domain Eukaryota; kingdom Metazoa; phylum Chordata; class Mammalia; order Carnivora; family Ursidae; genus Ursus; species Ursus arctos. Next base: position 15,328,329 of record NW_026622886.1, on the reverse strand, counting down.
TGACTCAGTCAATTAAGCCACTGACTCTTGATTTTGGCTCAGGTCATGATCTTAGGGTCGTGAGATCCAAGCCCCATGATCAAGCGCCGCATCCAGGTCTGCATTCAGCGCACAGTCTGCTTGTTCCTCTCCCTCTGCTCCTCCCCCTGTTCTCTCTCTCTTTCTCTTTCTTAAATAAATAAATAAATAAAATCATTAAAAATAATGCCTGCTCTCTATGCCATAATTATGTAGCATGCTAGTCCTATTAGATCACAGTGGGTCCTTACTTGGTAGACAAAAGAGGAAGTTTAGAAAAGCTCAGAGTGAATATTTAATTTCATTGGGAGGTTTGGGGCATTAAATCACCTACCTACATACTGGATATTATGTACTGGACTGTAAGCAGTAGGGTGGAAAGAGGTCTGAAGGACAGATGTACTTGAACTGGAATCTCAGTTCTGCCATTTGTAAGTTATTTTTCATAGGTAAGAAAATTAATTTGTCCGAACTTCAGTTTCCTCATCAGTTATGGGCTGAGTTATATTTTCCCCCAATTTAGAGTTTTTTTTTTTTTTAAAGATTACTTATTTGAGAGAGAGAGAGAGAGAGAAAGAGAGAGAGAAAGGCAGAGGGAGAAGCAGACTCCCTGCTGAGCAGGGAGCCTGACAGCTGATCTCAGGACCCTGAGATCATGACCTGAGCCGAAGGCAGATGCTTAACCAACTGAGCCACCCAGGCGTCCCTATTCCCCATAAATTCATATGTTGAAGCCCTAACTCCCAGTACCTAAGTCCTGCTGACTGTATTTGGAGTTAGGACCTTTATAACGGTGATTGCATAAAAATGAGGTTATTAGGATCTAATATGATTTAGATTAATCTGATCTGATTGCTGCTCTTATAAGAAAAGGAAACTGGGACACACTAAGGGACACCAGGGGCACACATATACACAGGGATGACCAGGTGAAGAGGCAGTAAGAGGATTGTCATCTGCATCTCTATGCCAAGCATAGAGGTCTTAGAAGAAAGCAACCCTGCCAGCATCTTGATCTTGGACTTCTGCTTCCAGAACTGTGAAAAACTAATTCTGTTGTTTAAGGCACCCAGTCTGTAGTATTTTGTTATGGCAGCCCTGGCAAACTGATACACCATCTTTAACATGAGGATAATAGTACCTACTTCATAGGGTTGCTCTGATGATTGAATCAGACATTCATAAAACATCAAACAGTGCCTGGCATTCTCCAGGCACCAGACGAAGAAATCATCCCCTCTGTGATAAGATTGTGCTACATATCTGTAATTAGAGAAATAAAGTTGAAGTCTCAAGAAATACTGAGACCCTTTTACAGTTCTTGAATGGTTTACTTTGCTGGGTAAGTTATGTGATCTCTTTACAGTTCCTTCATGTTTTATTGATAAACACTATGATTCCTTTTTGAAGTTGGTTAGCTTATGTCTATATTCCCCTTCCCTGATGAATATTATTAGGTCCCTTCTCCCTGACCTGTCACGAAGACCTTCTTCCCTTGATGACCACAGGCAATACTTGAGAGGGGTCTTGAGATGTATTCATATATAAAAAAAAGAATCTGTAATTTTGGTGTGTTAAGATAGGAGTGTGATGATCTCCAGGCTCTGAGCACCCCCTTTCATTCATTCCTAACTGCCATGTGGTTCTTGGTAAGTGACAAAGTCTTATTTGAAATTGAAGTCTGTTTATTTCCCACAAGAAACCCAATGAAAGGAAGTTCACTCCTACTTACCCTTCCTCTGACCAGAATTAGACACAAAAGCAAAAACAAAACCAGAATCACTGGATTCTTTGACAGACCACATAAGAATTGTATTATTAAAGCAATTTTGATGCCACTGAACAAAAAAGCAGCTGAAAATCCAAGGAAATACTAATTTTGCCAGCAGTAAAAAGCCTGAAAAAATTTTAAAAAATACTGTTTATTGGAGAGAAATGTAAGGTAATAAAATGGGTGTGTCCAACGCTACATGCATACATTGAACATGGGAGATAGAACCAAAGATGCACTTACAGCTTAGTAATGAATTTCTTCCTTTTATTTTTGAAGTAATCAGGTTATACAGATCTTTGAGTTCTCAGGGTTGTTCAAAAGCTTGCTTTCAAAGCATAGCTAGACCCTAGACAAGCAGGATCTGGTTCATGACACTAAGTGACTTAAAATTGGCTTGTCACTTACTGGTGCTGGGTCTTATATGAACTCAGATGGATAAAGAAGTGAGTTCTGGATCATTGTAAGACTATACAAATTTTATGGAGTGGAATAGACCATTGTGAAGTTTTTCTCTAGAAACTATTTCCAATTAGGTCTCATCTAGTAGCCTGCACAATGGATATTTGTCTTTTTTACTCAAGAGATAAGCTAAACATGCTTTGTGGGTCATTCTCAACAAATTCATTTGATCCTCAAGCATACTGAAGAGAACAATAATAAAGTGTAATTGTACACTTTATGACATAAAAGATAAAACCATTCAAGTGAGAATGTCAGAAATCAATCTGTCCCCCCAACGATTTCTATTTTCTTCCACAATGGTTATCTCTCTAGGAAGTAGCTGCCTCTCCAGAATTTACATTTACCCAGACCCTCTGCATTTAGATGGGACCAAGCAATTGAGATATGGCCTAGAGTAGACAGGCAGAAGTGATGCAGACTACATCCAGACCTGGTCCAGGTAAACCTCCACTTTATTTCCTGTCTATTGAATGGATATCAACAACCAGGTTGACCTTGGCAGCTATATGTTGAATATTGCAAAGGCTCTGAATAAACCCCTGCATCTAGGCACTATTATTAGGACTTTACATGAACAAGAAAAAAATTGCTGTCATGTTAAGCTACTAAAATTTTGAGGGTGTATCTGTTCCCGCAGCTACTGTGTATCTTAACTAATATGGAAGGAGGCATAGAAAGAAGGAAGTTTGCCAAATATAGTTTGTTTCCTTATCCTTTTGTGCACCCTCTTCTGTCCTTTACTCCCTTCTTTGATTATTACTTATCCTTTGAGTCCAAGGAGAAGTATCACCTCCCTTAAGAAGTCTTTGAAACTTAAATATGGACTTCGTGTGATGGGCTATAATCCTCAGAATGCCTAACAGCTTAACTGGCATATAGCTGTTGAATTAGTCTATAAATTAATGAAATAAATGGACAAATAGAAATACTTGACTTAAACACAAATGTGGAAAGTGTAAGCTCTCTTGATATTAAGGAAGTAAAAAGCTCTACCAGTTGTGGAAAGTGCAATTGCCCTAAATATTAAAAAATACTTATGTATTATCTGCCTTTCTCCTGCTTTATATTACCTCATATTAACCTAAATTGTAGCATTTAAATGTAGCACATTGTGCTTCAAACAAATCTGACTCCACTAGATTGTGAACTTCTTGAAGACAGAGACCATGGTCTTATTTGTATTTCTATTTCCAGGCCCCAGCAGGTTCCTAAAATAGTGTAAGCTCTCAATCGATGTCTATTGACTGACTTGCTGTCTAGGTGACTGGCTAACTGATAGCTAAAGAGGTAATCTCAAAGTTTTTATCGGTAAGAAAAGTTAAGTGAACTAGATTAGCTCTATAATAAGAGAAAAGGCTATTGAGATGCAATCTACTTACCCTAATGTGGTGAGCCTCATCCAATAAGTTGAAGGACTGAATAGAACAAAAAGGCTAAGTAAGAGGGAACTCCTGTTACCTGACTTCCTTGAGTTGGTGCACTGGATTTTTCTCTTGCCTTTGGACTCAACTGAAATATCAGCTCTTCCTGGATCTCAAGCCTTCCCGCTTTCAGAAGGGAACTATACATTGGCTCTCCAATGTATAGTTGCCAACTGCAGACCTTAGGAACTTGTTAGCCTCCATAATCCCAAGAGCCAATTCCTTATAATAAATCTCTTTCCATATATATATACATATATATAGTACATCCTATTGTACATCCTCTCTTCTATCCTATTCTCTATCTATCTATCTATCTATCTATCATCTATCTATCTATCGTCTATCTATCTATATTTATATCTTCATCTTATTGGTTCTATTTTTCTGGAGAATCCAGACTAATACATTGGCCCAGAAAATAACTCCTCAGGGCATCCTTGCTCTCTTTTCACCTACTAAATGAATGAAGAGGATTGATTCTAAGGACCTAGCGGAAGGTAGGACCACAAAATGGAGAGTGTCTGCATCCCTGAATACAGAATGAGAGGAGAACAAATCAGCCAGCATTGTACTACAACATGAATGAAAAGTAAACATTTCTAGTGTTGATCCCCTAAGATTCAGGAGTTTATCTGTTATAGCAGCTAGCATTATTCACTGTGGCACATATTGCATGCTAGATTTTTATGGAACTGAAGGCAAATCCATTCTAAGTCAAAGTGTAACTAGAAATTAACTATCTCATTTGAATGAATACCTTTCCTGCTTGTGAATATTCAAAGTTACCACATGAGGAAAATCTGAGTCCTAAACTGATAGTAGAGGAGTTCTTTGCCATGGCCAGCTACAGGCTCACAGGAAGGCCATGAGATTAGCCCAACCCACTGGATTCAGGGGCACTGCTTGGAGTTCAGACCTGACTCATCCAGTCTGGCTTTTCTTAAGAGGCAAAAAACAAACCATATTTGTTGGTAGGTAATTCCACAACAATTACCAAGCACAAAAATAATTCTATTATTTTTTTCTAGCTATACAAATGCCTATAACTAATGTATCAAATGTCATGACCTTGGATAAATAAAAGAACTTCTGAAAAATAGGAAATATTTTGTCATAAAGCAACCTCAATAACAGAGAGGAAGAATTTTATAGGAGGCAGAAGATGAGCTTTGGATTTAGGCCATCATAGGTTTAACCCATTCATCAGTTAAACAAGTCCTTATTGGGAATCTAATGTTTAAATTACAGTATGAGAATATCAATATTTAACCTGAATTGAACTACGAAAAATTATGATTTCATATAATTTAACCTAATACATGCCAGACACCATTATGTGCTAGGCATTCAGTAAGAATAAAACAAAGTCCTCATTCTCATGGAGTGTATTCTTTAGTGGTAAGAGAGAGAAAGAAAACAAGTCAAATGTATAGTTATATCTAGTATAAATGCAATAGAGAAAAATAAAGAAGATAAGAAGGATGGGGGTGCTGGGAAGAAGTTGCTACTTTATGGTGGTCAGGGAAAGAATCTTTGATAGGTGCGCCTGGGTGGCGCAGTCATTAAGCGTCTGCCTTCGGCTCAGGGCGTGATCCCAGCGTTCTGGGATCGAGTCCCACATCAGGCTCCTCCGCTAGGAGCCTGCTTCCTCTCCCACTCCCCCTGCTTGTGTTCCCTCTCTCGCTGACTGTCACTCTCTCTCTGTCAAATAAATAAATAAATAAAATCTTAAAAAAAAAAAAGAATCCTTGATAAAGTAGTATTTCAGTAGAAAACTGTAGGAAGTGAGAGTAAACCATTTGGCTACCAGAGGGAGAAGCATTCTAAACAGAAGTAATAGCAGGTACAAAGTCCCTGGGGCATAAATATCTTTGGTATGTTTAAGAAACAAGGCCAGTGTGACTAGAGCAAAGTGGGCAAAGGAAAGAGTGGTAAGAGAGAGGTCAGCAAGGTAGCAGGGCCAGCCTATATAAACCTTGTACTACTTTATAAGGAACGGTTTTCATTGATATATGAGATGAAAAACCTTAGAGACTTTTGGGGAGAGAAGGGACATCTGTTTTCAAACAATCACTCTGGCTACTCTATTGAGAACAGACTGTCGGAAAGACAAGTGGAAGCAGGAGACCAGTTAAAAGGCTATTACAATAATCAGGTGGGAGAAACTTGTGGCTTGGTCTGGGATATTAATTGTGCAGCTTCTGAGAAGTGGTTAGATTTTGTTATATTATGAAGATGGAAATAACAAGATTTGTTAATGTATTAAATGCAGAGGTTGAAAGAAAAAGAAGTTCCAAGGATATTATGAGCAAATGAAAAGAATGGAGTTGTCATTAAATGAGATGGAGAAATTGTAGGAGGAACAGGTTTGGTAACTTGTGAGAATTAGGAGTCTAGTTCTGGATATGTAAAATGTTGAGATGCCTATTAGACATTCAGGTAGAAATGCCCAGTAGGCAGCTGGATACCAAAATTAGGGAGAGAGCCAGATTAGAGATACAAACTTAGGAGTCCTCAGGATGGATAAGACAATAAACTTTTCAGGCTGATTGCAATTTAGAGAAAGAGAGAAGACAGTCAAGAACTAAGCCTTGGGCACTCTGATGTTTAGAGGTCAAAGAACCAGCCAGAGGGAATAATAAGGAAGAGCTGGTGAGGTAATGGGTGAACCATATTGTTTTGAGTGCAAGTCTCCAGTATTATGTAACCTCCAAGTTTCAGTTTCACAAGTAAAAAATGCAAATAACAACCCCCCTATGTCATAGGATTGCCAAAGACTGAAAAGAGGAAGCACGGGAAAACATATATAAGACCTCGGTTGTTCCTGACCTTTGGTGAAATTCTGGATTAATGCCAGGTTTCTCATGTTTCCCTCCATTTTTTGCCTTGCAGTAAGATCCTCAAATATGAATCTTGTAGTTCAACAGTGTTGGCCATGGAAGCAAGAGCTTCATTATTCTTCAATTATTCATTACAAGTTTTTCATTCACAGAGCTCACTATTATTAGATACTTATTGTTGCTTTTCTTTCTTTTCTTTTGTTTTATAAGTGGACTTAGGGTCAAAGGAGGTTGTGATCACTATAATGGGGGAGGAGTGGATTCAGGGAATTGAGGTGGTGATGGGTTCTTTATCAGCTGGCATTAATGTATCATTACTTCAACATTTAACTGCTCACCAAATAATTTCAGAGGATTTGTTCAGTGCTATGGAAGAACTATCTGTATATAAATAGCTGGGTTAAGTAGACCTTTTGCTGCAGCTGTTAAAACCTATTGTTGTAGCTAGACACCTTGTAGTGATTCAAGATCATCTGTCTTTGAAGAAAGTCTATGCTTTCTTTGATGCAAATGTGGGTTCTTTTAGCTCTGAAAAAAAAGAAGCTTTACTTAGGATGAGTAAAGAAAGTGTTTACTGAATAAATCGGGGTAGCTGAAATAATACTCAGCCACAATCTCTTGCTTTTATTTCATTTCTTTGCTTTCAACATATACCACTAAATGCTGATTGAAATAATGAATGGGAAAGATAAATGAATTAGTTAATTCATATATGAATAGATTTTCTGTTTTTCTCTTATCAGAATCCTCCTGAATAATTATAGATAAGTTCTGCATTACCCTGGTGTCTATCCTTCAAAACAAAAATCCCTAAGTAGAGATACTTTTCATAAAGAAAAGAAAAGAAAAAAAACCCTGAATAACACCAAAACTTATTGAGTATGGTAGTAAATAGTCTGTAAGACATCTCAGGGCACCCTTTGATGCCAGCATCATGGTTAAACAGATTCTTTTTAAAGTTCCTATCTTTCTTCTTTCCCTCTACCCCCCAGGATCAGATTCAAATTCAAAAAGCCTTTAGGGAGGGAGGACTGTGTAGCCATAAAGAGAAAAGTAAGGCCTGGGTGCTTTAACCCAGTGTTAATACATGAGTGCCCAATGTAGAGCAACTAGAAAACAGGCTATTAGTAAGATGGACTATAGGACAATGGAACTGATGTGTCAGGTAAGCTGAGGCTCAGACTGTAACAGTGCTTTTCGAAGAATACTCCAAAGTACACATCCTTAAAATTTTAAAAATACAAAAGCCATTCACATTAATATTTTATATTTCCCTATATCTTTCTCTTCATTTCCACACCTGCCACCTTAGTTTATTTTTATTTTTTTATTTTATTTTTTTAAATAGTATTTGTTTGAGTCTAAAGGAAATGCTTACTTTGCTTATATTTTATTTTATTTTTATTTTTTTTTTAAAGATTTTACTTATTTGAGAGAGAGAGAGAGAAAGCAAGAGAGAGCATGACCAGGGTGAAGGGCAGAGGGAGAAGCAGTCTCCTGCTGAGTAGGGAGACTGATGTGGGGCTCAATTCCAGGACCCTGAGATCATGACCTGAGCCGAAGGCAGATGCTTAATGGACTGAGCCACCCAGGCCCCCTGCTACCTTAGTTTAAACCATTGTTTTCTCTTGCCAGGACTACTGCAAAGCCTTTTTTTTTTTTTTACCAGTCTCTTTGTTGCCCATGTATAATTCATTTTTCATGTATCAGTTGGAATGATCATTCTTTTTTTTTAAGATGTTATTTATTTATTTATTTATTTGTTTATTTATTTATTTAAGAGAGAGGGAGAGAGCACAAGCAGGGGGAGGAGCAGAGGGAGGAGAAGACCCCCCCTGAGCAGGAGCCCAATGTGGGGCCCCAGGATCATGACCTGAGCTGAAGGCAGATGCTTAAGTAACTGAGCCACCCAGGCTCAGTTTAGATATATTTATATCTAAAATATAAATCACATCAAATCATCCCTACCCCAACACACATACGCACACTTAAAATCTTCCAATGGCTTCCCGTGGTACTTGGAATGAAGTCCAAATTCCTCCTCATGGTCTTCAAGGTTCTATGTGATCCAGCCCTGCCACCTCTCTGACTTCTTCTGGGGCCATTCTCCCCTTCACTACTCTCCAGTTACATAATGTATATATGTACCTTTAAGATATAATTAGCATATAATAACAGTTCATGCAAACCAATGAAAATGAAAACACATTGGTTCAGAACCTATGGGATACTGCAAGGGCGGTCCTTAGAGGGAAGTACATAGCCATCTAAGCCTCTCTCAAAAAATTAGAAAAATCCCAAATGCATAAGCTAATCTTATACCTAAAGGATCTAGAGAAAAAGCAAATAAAGCCTAACCAAGCAGCAGAAGAGAAATAATAAAGATTAGAGCAGAAATCAATGATCTAGAAACTAGACGAACAATAGAACAGATCGAGGAAACAAGAAGCTGGTTCTTTGAAAGAATTAATAAGACTGATAAACCTCTGGCTGGACTTATCCAAAAGAAAAGAGAATTAATAAATTAATAAAATCATGAATGAAAGGGGAGAAATCACGACCAATACCAAGGAAATAGAGACAATTATTAGAACTTACTACCAGCACTGAAGAAATAAAAATAATTTTAAGAACATATTATGAGCAACTATATGCCAACAAACTAGGCAATCTGGAAGGAAAGGATGCATTCCTGGACACTTATAAATTACCAAGACTGAAACAGGAAGAAATAGACAATCTGAACACACCAATAGTCAGCAAGGAAATTGAAATAGTAATCAAAAACCTCCCCCCAAAAAGTCCATGGACAAGAGTCCATGGCCAGACGGCTTCCCAGGGGAATTCTACCAAACACTTAAAGAAGAAATCATACCTATTCTACTGAAGCTGTTCTAAAAAACAGAAATGGAAGGAAAACTTCCAAACTCATTCTATGAGGCCAGCATTACCCTATTCCCCAAACCAGACAAAGACCCCATCAAAAAGGAGAATTACCAACCAATATCCCTGATGAACATGGATGCCAAAATACTCAACAAGATCCTAGCCAATAAGATACAACAGTACATTAAAATAATTATTCACCATGACCAGGTGGGGTTTTTTCCTGGGATACAAGGGTGGTTCAATGGTTCAACACTCGCAAATTAATCAATGTGATAGACCACATTAACAAAATCAGAGGCGAGAACCATATGACCCTCTCAATAGATGCAGTAAAAGCATTTGACAGAATACAGCATCCTTTCCTGCTTAAAACTCTTCAAAATATAGGGATAGACGGAATATACCTCAATATCATAAAAACCATCTATGAAAAGCCCACAGTGAATATCATTCTCAAAGGGGAAAAATTAAGCACTTTTCTCTTAAGGTCAGGAACACGACAGGGATTCCCACTCTCACCACTTTTTGTTCAACATAGTACTAGAAGTCCTAGCCTCAGCAATCAGACAACAAAAAGAATAAAAGGCATTCAAATTGGCAAAGAAGAAGTCAAACTCTCACTCTTTACAGATGACATGATATTTTATGTGAAAAACCCAAAAGAGTCCCCCAAATTACTAGAACTCATACAATTCAGCAACGTGGCAGGATACAAAACCAACGCACTGAAATCAGTTGCATTTCTATACACTAACAATGTGACTGAAGAAAGAGAAATTAAGGAATTGATTCCATTTACAATAGCACCAAAAACCATAAGATACCTAGGAATAAACCTAACTAAAGAAGTAAAGGATCTATCTCCAGAAACTACAGAACACTTATGAAAGAAATTGAGGAAGACACAAAGAAATGCAAAAACATTCCATGCTCATGGATTGGAAGAATAAACATTGTTAAAATCTCTATGCTACCCAGAGCAATCTACACTTTCAATGCAATCCCTATCAAAATACCACTGACATTTTTCGCAGAGCTGGAACAAACAATCCTAAAATCCCCCGAATCACCAGGGGATTGTTGAAAAAGAAAACCAAAGCTAGGGGCATCACAATGCCTGACTTCAAGCTATATTACAAAGCTGTGATCATCAACAACATGGTATTGGCACAAAAACAGACACATAGGTCAATGGAATAGAATAGAGGTCCCAGAAATGGACCCTCAACTCTATGGTCAACTAATCTTCAATGAACCAGGAAAGAATATCCAATGGAAAAAAGACAGTCTCTTCAATAAATGGTGCTGGGAAAATTGGATAGCCACATGCAGAAGAATGAAGCTGGACCATTCTCTTACACCGTACATAAAGAAACTCAAAATGGATGAAAGACCTCAATGTGAGACAGGAATCCAACAAAATCCTAGAGGAGAACATAGGCAGTAACCTCTTTGACATTGGCCATAGCAACTTCTTTCGAGACATGTCTCTAAGGGCAAGGGAAACAAAAGCAAAAATGAACTTTTGGGACTTCATCAAGATAAAAATGCTTTTGCACAGCAAAGGAAATAGTCAACAAAACTAAGAGGCAACCCACAGAATGGGAGAAGATATTTGCAAATGACATTATGGATAAAGGGCTAGTATCCAAGAGCTATAAAGAACTTTTTTTTTTTTTTAAAGATTTTATTTATTTTTGTGACAGAGAGACAGCCAGCGAGAGAGTGAACACAGCAGGGGAGTGGGAGAGGAAGAAGCAGGCTCCTAGGGGAGGAGCCTGATGTGGGACTCGATCCCGGAACGCCGGGATCACGCCCTGAGCGGAAGGCAGACGCTTAACGACTGCGCTACCCAGGCGCCCCAAGAGCTATAAAGAACTTCTTAAACTCAACCCCCACAAAACAAATAATCCAGTCAACAAATGGGCAGAAGACATGAGCAGACACCTCTCCAAAGAAAACATACAAATGGCTAACAGACACATGGAAAAATGTTCAACATCACTAGCCATCAGGGAAATACAAATCAAAACCACAATGAGATACCACCTTACACCAGTTAGAATGGCAAAAATTAACAGGACAGAAAACAACAAGTGTTGGTGAGGATGTGGAGAAAGGTGAACCTTATTACACTGTTGGTGGGAATGTAAGCTGGTACAGCGACTCTGGAAAACAGTATGGAGGTTCCTCAAGATATTAAAAATAGAGCTACCTTATGGCCCAGCAATTGCACTACTGGGCATTTACCCCAAAGATACAGATGTAGTGAAAAGAAGGGGCACATGCACCCCAATGTTCTTAGCACCAATGTACACAATAGCCAAACTGTGGAAGGAGCCGAGATGCTCTTCAACAGATGAATGGACAAAGAAGATGTGGTTCATATATACAATGGAATATTAGCCACCAGAAAGGATGAATACCTACCATTTGCATCAACATGGATGGAACTGGAGGGGATTATGCTAAGTGAAATAAGTCAAATAGAGAAAGACGATTATCATCGGGTTCCATATATGGAACATAAAGAGGAAGGCAGGCGGAGGACCACAGGGGAAGGGAGGGAAAACTGAATAGGAAGAAATTGGAGAGGGGAAAAAAACCATGAGACTTTGCAATCTGGGAACCAAACTGAGGGTTACAGAAGGAAGGGGGATGGGGGGATGAGGTCACCAGATGATGGATATTAAAGAGGGCATGTGTGGTGATGAGCACTGTGTGTTATACTCAACTAATGAATCATTGAACACTACATCAAAAACTAATGATGTATTATATGTTGGCTAATTGAACATAAAAAAAAGATATAATTAGCATATAATAGATTGAACATTTTTATAGTGTACCATTTGATAAGTTTTGTCATTTTATGCATGTATGAAACTATAATTACAATCAAGATAATAGATATATGTATTGTCCTCAATTTTCTTTTGCCCTTTTGTAGTTTCTCACTCATGCCCCTTCTTGACCTCTAACCCCACAGGCATTAAATGAACTGCTTTCTGCAACTATACATAGGTTAATTCTTTCTAGAATTTTATGTAATGAAATAATACAGTGTGTCCTCTTTTGTCTAGCTTCTTTCTTTCAGCATAATCATTTTGAGATTCATCCATGTTGTTACATCTGTAGGGGAGGGGAAAATTTACTGCTCACTTCCAAGGTTCTTCCAGCTGACTTAAGAATTAAGTTGATATTAGATAGATAGGAGAAAAATCCAAAGTTTATTATGTGCACATGGAGGCCTAATAATGGAATTGAGACCCCAAAGAAATGATCATGGCAGGTAGTCGTTATACATTTTAGACAAAGAGACAATTAATCTGTGAGGAATTGACAGGAGCTTTAATTAGTAAGGAATTCTAAGCAGACTTTGGGTTGAGGTAGTAGATTAACCAAAAGTAACAACATCTGTTTCTACAGATTTCTTGGTTTTAAGTTCCTGATCGCTGGTTTTAAAGTCCTGATCTCTGGTGAAGGATGTGGTTTTTTTTTATTTCTAATATATGAGGATACCTTTCATATGGGAGGGTATTTCTAACATATGAGGGTACCTTTCATATGGAAGATTTATTTCCTGCTTTCAGGGGAACAGAGGATGGTCTGAGTGTCTTTGTACTGGCTGCTTCCCAGGTAGCTTCAATTCAAAATAATCAGTATGCCAATGTGGCACATTTTTGGATAGCCTGCCCTGAGCCCCTATACACATACCACTAGTAGTAGTTCATTCCTACTTTTTACTGCCAAATAGTATTCCAGTTTATGGATATAGCACAATTTGTTTATTCATTCACCTTTGGTGAACATTTGGGTTATTCCAGTTTGGCCGTAACCTTCATTACAGGTTTTTGTATAGACATATGCTTTCATTTCTCTTGGGTAAATATCTAGGAATAAATGGCTAGCCCACATGTTTAGGTATATTTTTAACTTTTTATAGAACTGCCAAACTTCATTCCAAAGTAGTTATACCATTTTACATTCCCATCAGCAATGTATGAGAGTTCCAGTTGTTTCACATTCTCACCAACAATTGGTATGATCAGTCTTTTTAATTTTAAACTTTATAATAGGTATGTATTAGACTAATGACTAATGACATTGAGTATCTTTTCATATGCTTATTTGCCATCCTTACATCTATATATCTTCTGTGGAGAGTCTGTTGAAATCTTTTTCTCATTTTTTAAATTGAGCCATTTGTTTTCTCATTAAGGGACTTGAGAATTCTTTATATATTTTGGATCCAGGCCTTTATCATATATAATATTTGGAAATATACTCTCCCAGTGTGTGGTTTGGCTTATTGTTCTCTTAGCAATGTCTTTCTGAAGGCAGAAATTCTTAATTTTGATCAAGTCCAAATTTATCAAATTTTTCATTAATGGACTAGACTCTTGGTCTCATTTCTAGACACATCTTTGCCTGACCCAAGGTCACAAAAATTTTCTCTTATTTTTCTTCTAGAAATTTTAGAGTTTTAGGCTTCACATTTGTGTTTATAATTCATTTAATTTTTATATGGAATAAGGTATGGATTAATGTTTTTTTTTTTTAAATGACATCCAATATTACCAGGAATATTTGTTGAAAAGACTTTCCTTTCTTCAGTAAGTTGTATCTTTGATAAAAATCATTTGGCCACATCTGGACTCTATATTCTGTTCCACTGATCTATTTACTTAACTTTAGAATGATACCAATATTAGAGATTGTGATTTTATAATAAGTCTTGAAATTAGTATGAGTCTTGCAACTTTAACTTTTTTCAAAGTTGTTTTGGACTATTCCGCATCCTTTACATTTACATATGAATTTGAAGATCAGTCTGCCAATTTCACAAGAAAGCCTGCTGGGCTTCTGATTAAAGTGGCATCTTTCTGGTCTTTGAAAATTAAGGTTACTTTCACTTTAAGACCTTTACAATTTTGTTGTTGTTGTTGTTTTTTTACAGATTTCCCCATGCCTGGGTCCTTTGCACCATTCAGGTTTTAGCTCAAAAGTAATATCCTCAGAGATAATTTTCCCTGACTACTCAATTTAGATGAATACCCCACATCTCTTTATATCAAAGCATTCTGTTTTATAAGACTTCACAACAGTAATTAACAGCTGAAATTAATCTCTTCCATTTGTTTATTTAGTTGCTTATTATCTGACTATACAACTTTGGAATATAAGTTTTAGGAGTAGAGACCTTGCTTGTCTTTATTCAGTTTGTATCCTTAAAGCTGAAGTGTCTTTGATAAGCAGACACTAAATATTTATCAAATGAGCGATTGACTATTTGACAAATGTGCCTCTAAGTAAAGATTCAATTAGTATGGAAATATAATATTAACTTATCTATGAAATATTTCTCTGGGAAGATTATGGGGACTTGAATGTTACTTAAAACTTTAGTTCTTTTTAAGGTTGCTAATTGTGATTTTGGGGCTAGATTATGGCATTTCAGAAATACAGATTTTTTTTTTGAAACCACACTTTACTTTGTCTCATTTGCTTTTTTAGTAGAGTTTAAAAGAAATCTCATATGAGGGAGACAAAGTGCACTTGATTTTAGGGAAATAAATACACTTGAAAAAATAAAATCTTTCCCCAAGCGTTATACAGATAAAGAGTAGAAAGTTTCAGGTCCATAAAAAATTATAGGTATTTCCGAAGTAGTATTTGATTTAAAAAGAAAAGACACTAGCCATAATTTTGATACAACAGAAAAAGCAATTAAAAAGCATTTTACTAATGTGCTTGATTTTTTAAAGTAACAACAGCAAAATATATTTATTGGATCCTATCCATGTTTCCAATATATGAACAGGATTCTATCCTTAAGAAGCTCATACAATATGAATATAAAACCTAAAGCTGTCTCAAGATCTCCTGTGGTAGTATAAACATCAAATTTTCCTCATTTTACTATTTCCCTCACTCAGAACCATCATTCATTTAATCCACTAAATTTATACTAAGCACCAACTATGTGCTAGGAACTGTGCTGAGCAATGGTGATAATAAAACAGAGTCCTAAATCTTCAAGAAATCACAGATTTTATAATTTTTGGTTGCTTGAAGAAAAAAAAAACACAATTGAAAAGACTGGAAATCATGAAAAAGGAGATTTCTTTCCATTGTGCTCCTTAAGTGGCCTTCATTCAATACTTATGCCTCATGGTGGGCTTAGCTTTCCCCTTCCTCAGCCAAGTGACTCAGAGGCAACTACAGATCTAGTGTTCTATTATTAGCCTTCTCAAATCTGATTATTCTAAGAAGCACTTCCCACTGGCAACATGGTAATCATGTTTAAATATAACTCTCTATGATCAATCTAAATCTCCAGATTTTTAAGCAAGTTTCCCTGTGGCTCAGAGATTCTGCTTTTATTATTATTATTATTATTATTAATCCACATTTTTATGATCCCAGGTTACTTTAATAGGTAAGACCTGGGTGTGTGTGTGTGTGTGAGAGAGAGAGAGAGTCTGTGTCCTTTTACACGAAAGTGTTAGACAGGGACTCTTGAAGAAAGATCTCTGGCTCTTCTTGGTGGTCCTCCCCTTCCCCCCTACTTCCCCTGCACCTTCCAGATGTTTTAAAGTTGTCAGGATGAGAGCTAATGGCATGTTTGTATAACAACTCATAACTAATTATAGCAGCTAACATTTATTGAGTATTTCTTATGTATAAGGCACTGGGCAACATGCTTGCTTTCATTTTATGTTTGCATGAATCCTGTGGGATCAGGAATCTTATTTATCCATTTTATCAAACTGGCTCATATAAGGTGAAAAATTTCACCTAGATCACAATAGCAAGTACAGGATAGGATTTTAACTTAACCCTGTCTGTCCAGTCACAACCTGTATAGTCAGTCAATGTATTAACAAGAAGGTATATTTTAAGGTTAGAAAATACTAGTATTAAAAACTAAGAATGGTTTCTATATCCTTTGCAAGTCCATTTTCCAGGCTCTTAAAAACCAGGGAATGTGAATAAAATTTCTTGTTTTCTGTCTTCATAGGCTTTTTTGTTTTTTAAAACAAGTTCTTAGTAGAAAAATTTTGCCTCTGTGGATCTGGAAACACAAGGCTTTAACTGACCTTTCAGTTACTTTTCCCAATTTTGACCATAGGCCATTTATTCTATTTCATGTTTATAGCTTCTAAAGAGTGAGAAGGAAAGCTTATGAGTTAACATAAAACATAAAAATGTCAGTAACATATGAAATAAAGGCATAATTTTCATAGCAAACCATTCTATATATTACGTTACTCTTTTCCTTTCAAACTAATAAAAATGAAAACTGTGATTACTTTTCAATGTTTCTTGTTCCTAAGTTTCTATCCTATTACTTTTGAATAATTGTTTGTTGTTGTTGTTAACTATATAAATTTAACTTTAAGGTATCTAACTTTCAGAGTACACAGTTGCCCAATTTTCCAAAGATCGTCCTCTGACAACTGTATTTAATACATATCTATATGCATGCCCATATTGAGGAAAAAAGGATTAATCAACTAATAAAACAAGTTATCCTAGTAAGTAATTTTTAAAAATATCTCTTCTTTCCCCCCCTTTTTTTGTTAAGCACATTGTATTATCCTTTGGATATTAGATGTTGACATCCCCCTGGCTACATAGTTCCAGTGATGAGCACTTGCTTTATTGTTTTCTTGCTTCTCCTAGAGAGGAACATGAATGATCTGAACATATTGCTGTTCCCATCCTTGGTGAGCAAATCACAGTTTCTCCAATATGTTTATTGAGTTTGTCTTTATGGTCAATACAGATGGCTGTAATCAAGTCAATTTTGAGACAATCCATATTGAATGCTCAAAGTCTGATTTGAATGATTCAGCATAACAGACAAAGAAATCTATGCAATAGTCAGTCAATTAGTATGCTTTAGGAAAATAAAAATGTCTTAGTTAATTTACTAAGAGGGAAAGAAATCTATATTAAAAGGAGTAATATTATAAATCTAATCAAGAGTATTAAAATCCCAGAAATATTAGACCTGAGCAAAGGACCCTTATAAGATGCCCAAATGATTTCATACATACCTACAGATCCATCTAATGAATGGTTGCTAAATATGATAAACACAGCTCATTATTGTTTTAAAAGGATACAAATTATAGATAATTACAGGTAAACTATCATTCCAATACTAAATGTGATATGGATGACACATTACACAAGACCTTTTGTTTTCTCCACTTATTGAACATCTACTAAAATTAGAATATCACAGAAATTCAGATTTGCAAATGGAAAAAAAAACATAGATCAAAACGTATTATGATAAACTCCTTGAAACATCTACATTTGGTTGCAGTACACATTTGTTTTGTTTACATATTTAGAAATCACTTTCCCATTAAAAGGAAGCCAGAGACAAATACAAAGTCTCATGCTCACCTGTTCTGGAGAATTTTAGTAAGTAAAAAAATTGTGTTTAAAACTCAGTAGGTGTAGAAAGGAGATAAAACAACATAGCTTTACTTTTGCTTGTTCTCTCTATGAATGAATCTTGGTCTGGGTTGATGAAAAGATGTAAAAGTTTAGATGCGCAGTTAAGTTATATAGTTTAGTTGAGAATTTGATACGGATGTGAAGACTGGAAAAAATGAAAAAGTGGTACTTGGTAACCAGACAAAAAAGTCATTGAAAAGCTGAGTTATTTTCTCAATGCGTGGGTAGAATCACCACTCACACAATATGGAAACAAAAGGAAATTATGTATTGTAATGCATTTGGTGTACCATTTTAGAATTACGGAAACAGAGTCATGGGAAACCCTGTGAAAAAAGAGATTTTTACCATTTATTTATTAAAATACATTTATGGGGCTCCTGGGTGGCTCAGTCAGTTGAGCATCCAACTCTTGATTTTGGCTCATTTCATGACATCAGGGTCATGAGACTGAGCCCTGTGACAGGCTCCCTGCTCAGTGGAGAGTATGCTTGAGACTCTCTCTCTCTCTCTCTCTGCCCCTCCCCATGCATTCTCGCTTTCTTTTTCTAAAATAAATAAATAAATAAATCTTTTAAAAAACAAAATACATTTGTGTATTAAATGTACATAATATATTTACTCATTCATTGGTTTGTTCAAATACATTTAGTATATAGCATGAGCTAGACACTAAGTGAACTGAAGAGACTTGGTTTTACTCTGATGGAGTTTTAAATCAGATAGAAAAAAGATAAGCTCTTGGGAAAAAATAAATACAAAAAGAAAACATAACCATTACAGTCAATAGGAAATACCAAAATTCATAAAAACAGTTCAATATTACTTGAACAGACAACTGTTCAATATTACTTGAATAAAGGGTTTACTGTTGTATGTGAAAAAGATAAAAACCAATGGCAAGGCACTGGAAAGACCAGAATCAAATGAAGTTAGTTTGAAGAGGCCAAGCAGGAGATTGCATTTAAAAGATGGGAAAAGGAACACCTGTGTGGGTCAGTCGGTTAAGCCACAGACTCTTGGTTTCCACTCAGGTTATGATCTCAGGGTTGTGACATTGAGCCCTGTATTGGGCTCCACACTGAGCATGGAGCCTGCCTGTGATTCTCTCTCCCTCTCCTTCTCCCTCTGTCCCTCCCCAAGACCTTCGTGCTCATAAATAAATAAATAAATAAATAAATAAATAAATAAACAAACAAATAAATAAAATAAAAGATGGGAAAAGGCAGAATCTGTTCAAGTGGAGTGGAAAGGGCATAACAGGCAGGCCAGTTTTGGGTCTGAGAAGCATGTGCAATGAAAATGGGTTTTTGGCAGACACAGAGAATGGTTGTGAGGAATGTCATCAGTATTTAACTCTGTGTCAGTTTCTATACACAAAAGAGAGTCACATGGTGCTTATTGATGCAGAGAGTCTCTTTCCAATGGGGCAACAATCCAGATTTATTCTACTGTGAAGAGACTTAACATGTAAAAATCAGATTTTTTAGAAGGAATGTAGACCTGGTTATTTGCATAACAAAAGAATTGTTTGCTTTACCAGGAAATTTGCCACAGTGTTATTTAAGTAAACTCCCTTTATGTATTAAAAACATAAAACTATTTTCTAAAATGTGTTTTATACACTCTTTTCCTGGGAACACATGTATAATACAAAAGAATGTATCCATTTGCTGTTCAATAAGACAATGGCAGTCCTACCATTTCATATTATTTAACTATCAATGTCAAGAAAGCTCAATTAAAGTAAGTATTTTCTGGTTCTCCTTGAAAATAGTCTTCAGAGGTCAATGGGGGCTGTATATAGGTTTTTAGACAGGGATTGAGTCAAGAATAAGTATGACTGTTTTTCATTAATGTTTCAGGCATATGAATTAGTATAGCGGCTTGAAAGAAAATAATTTCATCTAAGAATCTTTCTAATTCCCTTCTATTCCATGGCTTTTCTAGTGTCACCTAACAAATATTTCAAATAAAAAGGGCCACTTTGTTAAGTAACTCAAAGAGTCAAATTTGGCAACACAGATTTGGCTTTTCCTCTCTTACACAAATTACAAAGTTGTGGATACAAACTGGTTTGTATTGGCCTTCCTTCTTGTCAGTCATCTAATCAATAAAACACATTTTATATAATCCAAATATGATGAAAGTAGACATGACATTAAAAGCTACAATACTAAATTCCATAAGTACTTAAAATCTATTGCCAGGAGAGGTACAGAAAAGCTTAGCTATCATATCCTTTAACTAATTGGATTCAAATGTTTGTTTCTGAGAACTATGCAGAAAGACCACCTGGTTATTAAGCAATTTTTCTAATGCATACACTGGTCAGCATGGCCGTGTCTGAAAAAAAGTCACATAATACTTATATGTGGCAACAGAACAACCTCTAAGCCAGCCATGCCATTGAAAATGTATATTTCAGTCACAGCTTATCTAAAACATTACACTTGTTACATGGTGAAGTCATGCATATTACTGGAAGTTGTAAACTTGCCTTAAAAATCTAAATTTAGAGAATCCATCATAGATGAAACGTGGGTTCTCTCAGTTTGACCATTTATCTCAGATTAGTTTCCTGTTTCAGGAAGAAAAACAACCTACTTTAAATATTTACTTAATCAACTTCCTACTTGGAGCTCTAATCACCTATTATCTATATCACCTATGATCTATATCTACTTATCTAAAATATTTATTGAGGGTATACTACATGCTAACATTGTTTTAAACCCTGGCGTTCCAGTAATGAATCACACAGGTGCCTGTACTTAGTTTTGAGAGGTAAATAGACAATACAAAAGTATTCAAACAAATAATTTCGGTATTGATAAGTTGTATGAAGAAAAAGAAAGCAAAGTAGGAGGAGACAGAGACTATTGTAAATATAGGATCCAGGGAAGGCCTTCTTAGGTGGGTAGATTTCATCTGAGCAGAAGGTTCTTTCTTGCTTTTCTGAGCAATTCCTGTGCAGTGCTGATTCTTGGCTCTTCCTTCTCCCTCTTGCTATTATTTTTACTCATTTTTGCCTCTCAGAAAGAGTGAGATAGGAGGTGAAACTTCAGAGTGACAATGTTGTTATTGCTGACAGAGATTTGGTTAAAAAGCAGACTGACAAGAATGGATAAAAAGAGATATTCTTGGATTCTAACAATATACTTTTTCTATGCTACTCAGAGCTCATATATCAATAGATAATAGAGAGTTGCCTGATTTTCTGAGTGATCTCAATCTATTATAGACTCTGGGGATATGTCTGGCACTGGTCACTTATAATACATGAAATATTATGGTTTAGTTAGTTTAGTTAGTCTACATGAAATATGGTTTAGTTAGTCTGTTTTAATTTGTTCTTCTTTAAATTTGCTAGGAAGTCATCTTGAATCTTTAGTAGTGAATTTGTAGTTTCAGACTCTCTTGAATTAATAAAAAAGATAAATGTGTCCACTTTACATATTGTATATTTTTTGCTAATATTAATTTAAATGAAATTAAATTGTTTCCTAATTCCTTGACTCATGTAACAAGGATTATCACTAGATTGATTGCAAAAGCTTAAAAAAAATCTTAAAAAGCTTTTGATGACATAACAGTCTCAAATTACTATTTACCTAGGATGGTGGTGCCTCCTACTAATAGAATGAAGTCCTGTGGGAATATCTTAGATCTAAAAGAAGTAGCTCCTTGCAGCCACAAGAGCAGAGAAAAACTCCTTTCAAATTTCTAGAGAGAAAGAGATGCAATATAGAGGTTCAGACTCTTAGAGTCCTTAGAAATACAAACACAAAAAGGAATTCTTGTTTATCAAAATTTTTCTTGGGAAGCTAAGTATTAAATAAAAAATCAAATCTCTATCTTAGGGATTCTCTCTACATATAGCAGTACTGAAGAAAGTTTGAAAAATAAAGACAAGTTTCCTGGAATCAAGAAGCCCAGAATAGGAAGGGATCTTAAAAATCACTAGTCCAATTCTCCATTGAAGACTTGAATCATCGGGCAATTTCCCTGCCATACAATATTCAGACTCCAGTAATGGAGAACTCATTTCTTCCTAAAGAAGTGAATTCTTTTAACGAAATCCTACACAGCTGGTAAAACACCCTCCCTTGTCAAGTTAAAATCTATTTCTCTTTAGCTTCTAGTTCCATAACTTAAATTGAACCATACTTTAGGGGACTCTATTTTTATGAAACATTTTGACTACATACAAGTATTTGATGGAGACATAAATTAGATTTTTGGACCCATAATTCAGATTTTTGGAGGGTACTGTAGGGGCAAAGGAGGAAGAGCAAGAGGCCTTAGTCTTGTACTCCAATACAGAATTTCCTGAAGTTCTTCACCAAAAGTTATTGGGTATTCATATGGAGCTGTTGATAAAGTGGTTATTCAGTTTTCACTGTGCTATTATTTCTTGTGTACTGCTCCTCAACAATCTCAAGTGCAAGTGGGGTTGCTACCTCAAAGATGATCTAGCCAAACCTACTATTTCACTCTACTGGAGGGCAAGTTCTCAAGAGGCTAATTCTTGCCCCAGGACACATAGCCAGCTTACTGAAGATTTGAGACTGAGAACCCATGCCTCTCAATCACTGGTTCAGTACTTTTTCCTGTAGAAGAATTCCAAGGTTAGTATTTCAAACAGTTCAGCATCAACTAACCCCTGCTCTTTATCAAGCTAGTCTACCTTCTGCTGGCAATTCATTAAACAAATGATTGAATGATTATGGTGTGTTTAACCATATTTGCACTTGAAGGTGACTGTTTAACTCATTTTTACATTAACTTCTTAAAAACATTTAAATATTAAAATTCTATAGAAAAGTATAGAGAACAACAATCAATACACTCACTACACAGCTTTATGAATTTGTTTCAGATGATTAAGAAATAATATATTAAATATACATTTGAAGCTCCCTATGCATTACTCTCTAATTTACTTCCCCTACCTCCATCCCTAAATTTGTTGCTTATCATTTTCCATGGACTGGATTGGTGAAGAGGTTTATAAGGGCCTTTTTTTTTTAATTAAGCAAATATTGTAAAATACTATTTTCTAATGCTGAGTAGATGCTATACAGGTGTTTATCCTTAAATTTCCATTTATGCTTCTAGGCTCCTTTTTCCATGTCATCATCAATTTATCTATTTCTGCATTAATTCCACATCATCTTAATTACTGTAGTTTCATGATAATATGTGGTATCTGGCAAGGCAAATCCTCTCATATTTTTCAAAGTCATTTTCACTTATTCTGGTTCTTTGTTATTCCTCATTAATTTTAGAATATGCTTGTCAAATGCCATAAAAAACTCTTGTAATATTACAGAGCTTTACAGTTTAAATTGGGAGATAAATACCATCTCCATGATAGTGAGTCAGCCCATTTTGGATATGGTCTACTGCTTCATTTATTCACATCTTTAATATTAAAAAATGTGTTCTAGGTTTTTTTCCACAAAGGTCTTGCACATCTTTTATAAGATTTATGCCTAGGTAATTTATAGATTTGTTGCTATTGTGAAAGAAGGGTATTTCATATATGTGAGACGGTACATAAGAATGCCATTAGTTTTTGTATATCAATCTTATATCCAGCAACTTTGTTGAAATTAACAGTTTGTAGTTTCTTTTGGATTTTCTATGAACATAACCTTATCGACCACATACAATGTCAGTTTATGTCTTCCTTTTCAAACATTATGCCTCTTATTTCTTCTTCTTATTGCATTGGTCAGGACCTAGTATTTTTTAATAGAAGCAGTGACACATATTTGTTACTTTTAGACAAATTTGTATCAGTTTAAAGACATTATCTTCTATTCATAGTTTGTTAAAGCTTTGTTTTTTAATCTTATGAGTGTGGAATTTTATCAAATGCACCTTAAGGGATAATTATATGCTTTTCTCCTTTATTCTGTTGACATTAAGAGTTTTCCACATATTGAAATATTCATGTATTCCTATGATAACAACCCGTTAAAATTTATGGCCCTATGAAATCTGATATTAGCTGAAAGTCTTGCTTGGGACAGGATTTTCAAAGTAGAAACTACAAAGTATGAATCTTGCCATTAGGGGTCAAGAGTACATCTTAATGTAGGTGTATATGAGCATATATATACATACAAATTTACATAAACACATATAAATATATCTTGTCACTTACATATAAACAAATATGTACCTACATATTTACACAGACATACAGAGTAGAGCATGGATAAAGGGACTTATATTTTGTTCATTTTATTTCAAGAAAATCACTAAAGTTCTCAATTTTAGTAACACTGAATTCTAATAACCATTTATAATAACCATATAGACAATCAGTGTAGCAGTGAGAGAAAAATTAAGTGAGGCTCTACAGAATTTTAAATAAGTCTAAGCGATATTATGAACATTCATTTTGGCTGAACATCAATGTTACTTAAGGAACATTATTTAAAATTTTAAAGCTCATTTTTCTTTAGTAATCATGAGTTTAGAGTAAAGTAGTAATGTAAGAGGGGAAAAAAACTTGCTATAAATGGTATTGGAAAGTTTCTTTATGTGGATCTAAATAGCGTTGCTAGGGAACATGGATTCTTAGCATTTGAAAACCTACAAAACCAAACCTCTTATTGCTTTTGGCCATGACTTTTATGTCAGAAATCTGATTTAAGATAGTTTGGAGATGAACTGGTTTCAAAAGATTCGGATATTTGTTTTATGATCAACTATCCCTAAATAATTAATTACATGTTTTCAACTAATGCTTTGAAATGGGATAATATATAATCTATTAGCTTTCATTATTGGGGTACCATATAACTATGAAATATCAGAATAATAAAGAGTATTGTGATAGTTAATTTTATGTGTTAGTTGGCTGAGCCATAGGCTGCCCAGATATTTGGTCAAACATTTTTCAAAGTGTTTCTGTAAGCTTGCTTTTGGATGAGATTAACATTTAAATTGATTAACTGAGTAAAGCAGACTGCCCTCCCTAATGTGGATGGGCCTCATCCAATCAACTGAAGGCTTGAATAGGGGAAAAAAAAAAAAAAAGGCTAACCCTTCCTCTGGTAGGGAGAATTACTCCTACCTGAACACCTTCAGACTGGGACACTAGCTCTTTTCGTGCCTTCAGACTGCAACTGAAACATTGGTTCTTTCTGGGTCATGATCCTGCCAGCCTTCAGATGGGAACTGCACCATCGGCTCTTCTAGTTCTCAGGCTTTCAGAATTGAACTAGCACTAAGCCATTCATTCTCCTGGGTCTCTAGCTTGCCAACTTAACCTGCAGATCTTGGGATTTGCCCACCTCCATAATTCTGTGGGCCAATTAATTATAACACTTTCTCCCCTCCACCCTCCTCCTCCTTCTCTCCTTTCTCAGTTTTTCCTGGAGAACCCTAACTAATACAAGCACAAACTCTATAACTAAATTATGTAGGTTTGAATCATAGCTGTATCGCTTACTTCCTATGTGACTCTCGGCAATTTACTTAAAATCTATGTGCCTCAGCTTCCTCATCTTTATTTTTTATTCAGGCTTAATTAACATACAGTGTTATATTAGTTTCAGGTGTACAATATAATGATTCAACAATTCTATACATTTCTCAACAGTCATTAAAATAAGTGCACTCATCTTTAAAAAAGGAAAAACAGTAGCATTTGCCTAATGGGGCTTTGTGAGAATGAAATGAGTTTTTACATTTAAGACACCTAGAAGAATGCCTGACCCCATAGTCAGCATTCAATGAACATTATCTACTAATTGTGTTGTGGTTACGGTAGTGGTCATTTTTTAAAAAGATTTTACTATGTATTTTAGGTGGGGGAGGGGCAGAGGGAGAGAGACGATCCCAAGCAGATTCCCTGCTGAGCACAAAGCCCAACATGGGGCTCAATCTCAGAACCCTGAGATCATGACCTGAGCTAAAACCAAGAGTCAGACATGTAACCAAATGAGCCACCCAAGCATCATTTTTTTCTAAATTAAAGAATCACTTTTTAAAAATTAAAGAATGTGTTTTTAGGTAGCATCATGATAAATTCCATCCTTTTTTGTGCTCTTACTACTTCTTAAGCAAATATATTCTTGCCAATGTTAATCTAGAGATAGATAGCCCAGTGAGGAATTTATAACACCCTGCTAAATGGATTTCATATAACATTGCCAGGCACCTAGCAAGTTTAAAACTATAAATATAAAAAGTAAGAAACAAATGTAGAGTCTGTGGGTAGGTGGGGGCATCTATGGAGCTAAAAAGAAAGGGAAACCATTGTAAATAGGGTCACTGGATATGCATCTTAAATGTGTTCGTATTTTTTACAAAGGATTTACATATGAAGGTATAAAGTATATATTATAGTCCTCAGCTTCATAAAAGCTGCTGGGTATGCAGAGAGACAAATGTCACAGTCAGCCATCAGTATGGAAGTAAATACCACGAGAAATTAGAACTGGAAATGAAAAACAGTTCTGTGTGCAAACTGAAAATACTCAGGGGAACCTAGATAGGTAGCACATAATTACTCAAACTTGAAAGTGCTCAGGGTACTGGATTAATAATCTGTCCACATTTTTAAAAATAGCCAGGCATTTTTGAATGGTCAAAAATGTTCAGAAGTGGGGGCAGATGGCAGAGTTGGAAGATCCTAGGGTCACTCTATTCCATGGATACACTTAGATTAACACCCACATCAGTGTAAATAACCCAGAAAATGACCTGAAAACTGGCAGAACAGACTCTCTATGGCTAAATATAGGAAGAGGCCACATTGAAGAGGGTAGAAAGGGCAGAGATGCAGTTGGAAGGGAGCTAAATGGACCTACAGGAGGGAGTGATGCTGTAGGCACAAAGAGGGGAGAGGAGCAGAACCCAGACTAGGCACCCAGGTATGGGGGGGCCCTCACTGGTAAGACGAATCCTCATAAGACTTGGCTTTGAAAACCAGAGGGGCCTAACTTCATGAGTTCTTACAATCAGTAGGGCTTAACACCTGGAACTTTAAAAATAAGCAGGCCTAGCTCTGGGAGAGCTGTGAGGGTGATAGGAAACTGAGTCCCCACCCTTAAAGAGACAGCACAAGAAAGTCTCACTGAGATATAGCATGGAAGCTGCAGTTCAAAAATGCCTGGAATATATGGGAAGATTTATTTACTAATCTCAGAGCAGGTATTGGAGGGTCAGGGATCTTTGAGAGACTTCCTTAAGAACAAAGAGCTGATGGGAACCATTCCCCCTTTGCCCCCCAGTCTAGATACAAGGAAAACTGTGGGAACCAGTGTAGCACGGACCCTTTTCACCAGGCTTACTAACAGCACACCCTGCCCAAGCACTCTTTTGTGGACCTGCCCCCTACATCTCTGCCTGGGCAGAAGTTTTCCCAGGAGGCAGCAGGTCCCCTCCTGCAGTGGACCATACTGGACCTTCCTGGCTCCATGTGCCCCACTCCACATTCTCATATGGCCACCCCCCCATCCAATATACCTTTAACAGGAGTACATCTGAAGTGGTGCCACAAGCCTAGCAGTGTGCAAGGAGCCCCGACAGGGACCATCACCACTCCAAAGTGACTCCTGCCCTGAGGAGAGGGGAAGATAACCATACACACAAGTTGGGCTGTGGCCTCAGCAGTGGGCAGGGGACAGACATTGAGTCTGACTGCAGTGCCCACCCACCAGTGAAAGCTTCTCAGCGCAACACAGGGAAAGTGCCCTGCAATTCCATGTAACTGCATCTCTGGTAAATGCCTGATCTGACTCAACTCAAATGCAAGGCAACTCCAGATTGGTCTACTAACAACATGGGGACCAAACCTTGCCCACAACAGACAAAGAGAGCCGTTGCAGACAATTGGACTGAAGGCAAAAGTGGCTCAGCCACAGCATGAGGGTGCATGCAACACATACAGGAGACATCCATCTTAAGCACCAGGTTTTGATGAACAGGGGAAATTGCACCAGAGGACACTACAGAACCTCTTCTTCATAAGGCCACTACTTTCAAGAGCAGGAGACATAGCTGACTTTCTTAACACATAGAAACAGACACAGAGAGTTAGACAAAATGAAGAGATAGAAGGCTGTGTCACAAATGAAATAACAGGACAAAAACCACGGCAAGAAAGCTAAACAAAACAGAGATGATATGCCATATAGAGAATTTAAAGTAATGGTCATAAAGATACTCATTGGATTTGAGAAAATGTAGAGGAGATCAGTGAGACCCTTAACAAAGAGATAGAAAACATAAAAAAGAACCAATCAGAGATAAAGAACCCAGTAACTGAAATTAATCACCCTGGATGGAATAAATAGTAGACTAGAGAAGGCAGAGAAATGAATCCATGACCTAGAAGAAAGAGTAATGGAAAGCAATCAAACTGAACAAAAGAGAGAAAAAATAATAACAAAAAATGAAAATAGACTTAGGGAAATCAGTGACACCATCACGTATAATAACATTAATATTGTAGGGATCCCAGAAGGAGAACAGAGAGAAAAGGGGGCAGAAAAGGTAAATGTATTTGAAGGAATAATAGCTGAAAACTTCCTGAATCTGGGGGAAAGAAACAGAAACCCAGATCCAGAAGGTATAGAGAGCCCCCAACAATATGAACCCATGGAGGTCCACACCAGCACACAAAATAATTAAAATGGCAAAAAGTACTGATAAACAGAGAATTTTTAAAGTAGCAAGAGAAAAGAAAACAATTGCATACAAGGGAAACCCCATAAAGCTATTAGCTGATTTTTCAGCAGAAATTCTCCAAGCCAGAAGAAAGTAGCATGATATATTCAAAGTGCTAGAAGAAAAAAACCTGGATTCAAGAATAACCAGCAAGGAGATCATTCAGAAAAGAAGGAGAGATAAGAGTTTCCCAGACAAACAAAAGTTGAAGTAATTCATGACCACTAAACCAGCCCTACAAGAAATGTTAAATGGGACTCTTTGAGTGGAAAGAAAAGACCATAAACAGGTTTAAGAAAAGTAGGAAGCAGAAAGCACCAAAAATAAGTATATATATAAAAATCAGTCAAGGGACTCACAAAATAAAAGAATGTTAAGTATGACATCAATTACTTAAAATGTCAGTGGGGGAAAGGAATAAATTTAGTGCTTTTGGAATGGGTTCAAATTTAAGTGACCATCAACTTAATATAGACGGATATATGTATAAGACGTTACATACAAATCTAATAGTAACCACAAATCAAAAACCAGTAATAGATATGCAAAATAAAGAGAAAGAAATCCAAGTATAACACTAAAGAAAGCCAGTAAACCATTAGAAAAGAGAGAAAGAGAAGAAAGGGACAGATAAGAACTACAAAAACAACCATAAACTAGTAACAAAATGGCAATAAATACTTACCTATCAATAATTACTTTAAATTTAAATAAACTAAACACTCCAACCAAAAGTCACAGAGTGGTAGAATGGATGAAAAAGCAAGATCCATGTATATACTGCCTACCGGAGACTCATTTCAGGCCTAAAGACTCATGCAGATTAAAACTGAAGGGATGGAAAAAGGATTCATCAGGCAAATGGAAGTGAAAAGAAAGCCAGGGCAGCAATATTTATATTGGACAAAATAGACTTTAAAACAAAGACTGTAAAAAGAAACAAAGAAGAACACTCTCTAATCATAATGGGAACAATCCGATCAGAATATATAATAATTGTAAATATTTATGGACCCAATATGGGAGCACCCTAATGCACAAAGCACCTAATAACAAACATAAAGGAAGTAATTGATAGTAATACAATAATAGTAGAGGACATTAACACCCCACTTACATTAATGAATAGATCATCCAAATAAAAAATCAACAAGGAAACAGTTGCTTTGAATGACACATTGGAACAGATGGATCTAACAGATATATTCAGAATATTCCATCCTAAAACAGTGCATACATATTCTTTTCAAGTGCACATAGAACATTCTCCAGAATAGATCACATGTTAGGTCACAAAACAAGTCTCAAGAAATTAAAAAGGATCAAAGTCATACCACGCATCTTTTTTTTTTTTTTTACCACACTCTATGAAACTAGAAATGAACCACAAGAAAAAATCTGGAAAGAACACAAATACATGGAGTTTAAGTAACATGCTACTAAACAACGATTAGGTCAACCAAGAAATTGAAGAGAAAAAAAAAAAAAAGAAATCAGAGAGGAAGTAAAAAAAAAAATACATGGAAAGAAGTGAAAATGAAAACACACAGTCCAAAATCTTTGGATGTGGCAAAAGTTATTCTAAAATGGAAGTTTATAGCATTATAGGCCTAACTCAAGAAATAAGAAAAATATCAAACAACCTAACCTTACAGCTAAAGGAGCTAGAAAAATAAGAACAATAAAAAACCCCAAACCAGTAGAAGGAAGGAAATAATAAACATTAGAGCAGAAATAAATGAAATAGAAACTGAAAAAACAATAAAACAGATCAACAAAACCAGGAGCTCATTTTTTTTAAAGATCAAATTTGATAAATCTTTAGCCAGACTCATAAAGTAGAGAAAGAGAGAGAGAGAAGATTCAAATAAATAAAATCAGAAATGAAAGAGAAGTAATAACTGACACCACAGAAATACAAAGGATCATAAAAAAGTATTATGAAAAATTATATGCCAACAAACTGGACAACCTAGAAGAAATTGATAAAGCCCTAGGGACAGATAATCTCCCAAAACTGAAGCAGGAAGAAATAGAAATTTTGAACAGACTGATTACCAACAATGAAATTAAAGCAGTTATAAAAAAACAAACGAAAGTCCAGGACCAGACAGCTTCATAGGTAAATTCCACCAAACACTTAAAGAAGAGATATCCATTCTCAAACTATTCCAAAAATAAAAGAGGAAGTAAAGCTTCCAAATTCATTCTATGTGGTCAGCATTACCCTGGTACCAAAAGCAGATTAACACACAACATATATCTGGACCACTTTCTTATAACACACAAAAATAACTCAAAATAAATTAAAGATCTAAATATGAGACCAGAAATCATAAAAGCCCTAGAAAAGAGCACAGGCAGAAATTTCTCTGACATTGGCCATAAAAACATTTTTCTAGATACGTCTCCTGAGGCAGAAGAAACAGAAGCAAAAATAAACTACTGGGACTACATCAAAATAAAAATATTCTGCACAACAAAAGAAACAACCAGCAAAACTAAAAGAGGACCTACAGAATGGGGGAAGATATTTACAGATGACATAACTGACCAGCGGTTACCATCACATACAAATACATATAAAACATATAAACATGTAAAACATATAAAGAACCTATACAACTCAACATCATAAAAATAAATAATCCAATTAAAAAATGGGCAGAAGACATGAACAGACATTTCTCCAAAGAAGACATACAGATGGCCAACAAACACACGAAGAGGTGCTCAACATCACTCATCATCAGGTAAATTCAAATCAAAGTCACAATGAGGGATTACCTCACACCTGTCAGAAAGACTAAAATAAAAAACACAAGAAACAAGTGATGGTGAGGATGTGGAGCAAAAGGAACCCTCACGTACTGTTGGTAGGAATGCAAATTCTACAGCCACTGTGGAAAGCAGTATGGAGATTCCTCAACATATTAAAAATAGAATTACCATATGATCTAGTAATTCCACTGCTGGGTATTTATCCAAGGAATACAAAAACAGTAATTTGAAAAGAGATATGCACCCCTATGTCTACTGCAGCATTATTTATAATAGCCAAAGTATGGAAGTAACCCAAGTGTCCATTTATTCATAAATGGATAACAAAGATGTGGTAAATATATACAATGGAATATTATTCAGCCATAAAAAAGCATGATATCTTGCCCTTTACAATAACATGGGTGGATCAAGACGGTATAATGCTAAGTAAAATAAGTCAGTCAAAGAAAGACAAATATCATATGACTTCACTCATATGTATAGTTTAAGAAATAAAACAAGTGAACGAAATAAAAAAAGACAAACAAAAAACCAGACTCTAAAAGATAGCATACAAACTGATGGTTACCAGAGGGGAGGTGGGTTGGGGGAATGGGTGAAAGAGGTGAAGGGGTTTAAGAGTACACTTATCATGATGAGCACTGAGTAACATATAGAATTGTTGAATCACTGTGTTGTACACCTGAAAATAATATAACACTGTATGTTAATCATATTGGAATTAAATTTTTTTAAATGTTCAGAAACTTTTCATTAGATTTTATCATCATAAAATATTTTTAAAATGCATGCAATGTATAAGTCAGAACCATACAAAAGATAAGAGTAGGGTGAGAGGGAAAGAGAAACAGTACTTTTACTGTTATATAAACTTCATCTTTTTAGAGTATTGAAGAGTCTTATACTTAAAAAGTAAGACAAAAATGAATGATTCCCTCTTGGTGGGTGCAAATTTTAAAGAATTATTTTTCCCTTAAGGAAAACTATACTATTTGACTCCCCTTCACAAGAAAAAAGAAAAAGGTATGATAATGAGTTATTAGAAAGAAATACTTGAAGTATTTGGTGGAACTTAAGGAATTGATTTTGATAATGGCATGGAAATAAATCTTGGGAAGGCTTTCTACAATTTTTAAGGCAGAAGACCGTGGGTTAAATGAGTCATTTTTTTGAGCCAGTAGGTCTCCCTTTCTGTGATATACCTGTTTGCACCAAGGACTATCTGCTAGGGCCAGCAAATAAGAGTCTTAATCTTAAAAGAATTGATGTCAGAAATATAGCCTAATCAACAAAGTATATTGGCAACATCTAGGGACTTTTATAGGCAGTGGGCAACATTGTTCCTTTCGTTTTATAATATGAAAGTATTCACTTTTACTACCTGCTGTTCTCAAATAGTGAGTCGGTAACAAGAAGCCCTGTATGGTACCTACATGGAAAATGGTGAAATAAATGTTTATTTCCATCTGTTGCTTTTCATCAGTCTGTTCCAAGTTACAGTGAGACCAGTAAATCAGCTTGTCCAACTTCTCATGAGGTGCTATTCCAATTACTATATAGACTACATTTATATTCCTGTAACCTTCACCAAGGATCTTTCCTCTCTTACCAACATTGAGTGAACTAGCAGATTATACAATAGGCAGAAGAATAATGTTTAACCTAACAAATGCATGGATAAATATCTTCATCTACTTTTACTTCTTAATGTCTTGTTATTTACTATTACGAGCTCCCTATGATCCAACCATATCAAATGATTTTCAGTGTCCTAAATGCATCCAACTTTCACTGTGTTACACTTGCCCTCCCCTCAGCTTAGGTTGTTCTTCCTTTAAGTTGTCCACCAAGAAGATGCTACTTACCCTTTAAGATTTAACTCAAGTGTCAGCTCACCTATATAACCTCTACTAACCTCTGGACAAAGTTAATTATCTCCTTGAGACTTAACTACTTCTATTATATCAATGTCACTATACTGTAATTATTTGCCTCCTCACTGTACTGTATTTATTTATCTCCACTAGATAGTGGCTCCTTGAATGAAAAATATGTAACCTTTAGGAATAATTAATCTTTGCATGACATTCATGTAGCCATATTTCTTTTCTATCATTTCATTATCCAGAGCTGAGTTTAATGGCCAAGGATTTTCATTTCTTGCAGCTCTTCTCCTTTGACCAGCATAAATTCCTGACATGATTTCTTCCTATCCCCAACAGAGGCTCAAATCCAGCATTGACTTGAATGCTTCTCATGCATGAAATGTGTTGAGTAGAGCTATTTCTTGCTTTCACGTTTTGCTTAAACATACTACCTGCTTTATTTTTAACCTTTAATGAATGACATTTGCCTTATTTGTCACATTTGGACTAAACAGATTATTTCATTTTGTCTGCCAGAGTTAAAGCTTAGGGCTAGTTATTAAAGCCACGCAAGTAAGTTTTCTGTATAGCATGAATGACATGGAATGGGGAGAAAGGGAACTCTGAAGAAAGTGAGGTATTGACTGTGTTTGTATGAAAGTTAAAGTCCAAGTGTGGATAAGAAGGGGAATGAAAGCTTAGAATAGGTTGCAAAAGCAGTGAAATGGGAATCAATTGATTTAATCCTCACCTTCTTTGCTTCTAACTTCCAGTATAATCAATTTTTTTCCTCTTTGGTCCTCATTTTCCCCATTTGTTAAGTGATATGATTATACCTAAGTCTTTTGTGTACTTACCAGCATGATTTTTGTAATATGCACCTGCAACTATATAAACAAAGAAGTATTTGCTTAATTAAAAATTAATGTTTTTAGTATAAATGACAGAACTCAAATTTCTTAATCCTGCATATTATTCCATAGTCACTCTAACAGAGGGTTTCTCTTGATTGTACAAATAATCCTAGTACTTTTTTAAAAAGCTGGATACCAACTAATAGTGTATCTTATAGAATTATTTCATATGTATTTGCTTCTTAAAATGTTTGATGAGGAAAAGCATTTTTCTTTCTGTCATAATTAAATTTAAGTGTTTAGAGCCTGAAAAAAATAATGTTTTAAACTTTAGGTCATATCATAAATGATCTCAAGGAATACTATCTATTAAATTTCAGATTTAATGAGATAGTTATATATTTTTGAATGCCATTAAATGCATGGACATTAGTGTTTTTTTTTAATTTAAAATTTATTTGACAGAGAGAGAAAGCACAAGCAGGTGGAGTGGCAGGCAGAGGGAGGGGGTTCCCACTAGGCTTCCCGCTGAGCAGAAAGCCGGATGAGAGGCTCCATCCCAGGACCTTGGGATCATGACCTGAGGCAAAGGCAGATGCTTAACTGACTGAGCCACCCAGGAGCCCCAGGACATTAATGTTTTTAAAATCCATCCATATATACCTAGAATAATAACAGCTAATATTTGTTTAAAGTTTACTATGTGCCAGGTTTTGTAAGCTCTGTATTTACATTAATGGATACAATCTTCACAACACTTACTTTAATTCTGATTTTATAGAGGGGAAGTTGTGGTACAGAGGAGTTAATAACTTCTCAAAGTCATGCAGCTTATAAGTGGCAGAGTCAGGATTCAAACCCAAGCAATCGTTAGCCACACTTGAGAAAACAATGGATTGGAAGACATCTATGGTCCTTTCCAACACTATCCCTCCCTGCTTTTGCTTTTTTTTCCTGGAGCACAATCTTCTGAATCCTTAAGAGTGTACTTACATATCTACTTAGTTTAGTAAGTTTTTTTCAAATACAGTCTAACATAGACTATGTTAGACTGTATTTGATTTTTAGCCTTTTCACTATCTTTTATCTCTTCACAATTAGTTAAAATTGCTCACTTAGCCAGTTATGAACAAATGCAAAAGTCAAATTTCACTGCACTGCCAGAAATCATTTTATTTAGCATTTCCATAGGAACATTCATTCTTGACTATGAAGAGACTGTATAAGGTTGCCTCTTTCCAAGGGAATCAGTCTGTCCTTGAAATTTAACCACCATTTAGATATCCTCAAAAACAAGAAGAAGCACAAAAATTTCCAGTTGGAAAGAGCTTAGATATTATCTAATCCCAAAATCAAGCAGTGACATATCCTTTCCCAGCCTCACCGAATGCTGGACATCAAGCTTTTGGTGAAAGGTTTCTAGTAGCAGAACCCATTATCTATATCACTGTGTATTTTCCTTCACTGGTAAGTAGACCCCATTTCCTTCATGAAATCAGATAGGTCTTCATATATATATGCCACTCATTGATTTTGGTGTTATTTTTTCAAAGTACAAGTTTGATTTTTTTTACCAAAGGTTATATATACTTACATTATATGTAATATCTGTTTTTAGTAAAATTTAATACTTGAAGACAATTAAAAATGTATGAAAATGAATATAAATCAGACACGATCCCTGGGATCGGTACTATTACTAATACCTTGATATTATTTTCTTCTCTTAATATGAATGTATGAGCATGTACTAGTTTTTGCATACATTTCTTTCTTTCTTTACTTATTTATTATTTTATTGAAATATAGTTAACGTACAATATGTTACATTAGTTTCAGGTGTACAAGATGGTAATTGGACAAGTTTATACTTTATGCTCTCCTTACCACAAGTGTAGCTACCATCTGTCACCATACAATACTACTACCTGTATTCACTATGCTGCAACCTTTATTCCCATGACTTATTCATTCCATAACTGGAAGCCTGTATCTCACACTTCCCCTCCACCCGTTTTTGCCCATGCCCCAAACTGTGCCCCTCTGGCAACCATTAGTTTGTTCTCTGCATTTATGGGTCTGTTTATATTTTTTGTTTGTTTATTCATTTTTGTTTTTTAGTTTTCACACATAAGCGAAATCACAAAGTATTTGTCTTTCTCTGATTTATTTCACTTAACATAATACACTGTAGGTCTGTCCATGCTGTTGCAGATGGCAACATCTCATTCTTTTTTATGGCTGAACAATATTTCATTGTATACATATACATACCACATCTTCTTTATCCATTCATCTATCAGTGGACAGTAGGGTTACTTCCATATATCGGCTATTGTAAATAATTCCGCAATAAATTTCCATATACTGGCTATTGTAAATAATTCTGCAATGAATGTAAAGTTTCATGTATCTTTTCAAA
The DNA here is from genome assembly GCF_023065955.2 of Ursus arctos. Classification (NCBI taxonomy): domain Eukaryota; kingdom Metazoa; phylum Chordata; class Mammalia; order Carnivora; family Ursidae; genus Ursus; species Ursus arctos. The sequence goes on along the minus strand of NW_026622886.1, from coordinate 15,291,824 downwards.
TTAGTGTTTTCATTTCTCTTGGGAAATACCTGATAGTGGATTACTAGATCATCTGGTATTTCTATTCTTAATTTTTTGAGGAATCTCCATATTGTTTTCCACAGTGGCTGTGCCAAATTACATTCCCATTAACAGTGCATGAGAGTTCCTTTTTCTCCATATCCTCACCAACACTTGTTATTTCTTGTATTTTTTATTTTAGCCATTCTGGCAGGTGTCAGGTAATATTTCATTGTGATTTTGATTTGCATTTTCCTGATGATTAGTGATGTTGGACACTTTTTCCTGTGTCCATTGGCCATCTGTACATCTTCTTTGGAAAAATGTCTCTTCAGGTCCTATGCCCATTTTTAATCAGATTATTTGTGGTTTGTTGGCATTGAGCTGTATACATTCTTTATATATTTTGGATACTAACCCTTTTTTGGATATGTCATTTGCAAATATCTTCTCCTGTTCTGTAGGTTTTTTTGTTTTGTTGATGGTTTCCTTTGCTGTATAAAAGCTTTTTATTTTGGCGTAGTCCCAATTGTTTATTTTTGCTTTTATTTCCCCTGTCTTAAGGAGATATATTTAGAAAAATGTTGCTACAGCTTATATATATAAAAAATTACTGTCTATGTTTTCTTTTAGGAGTTTTATGTTTCAGGTCTCACATATAGATCTTTAATGCATTTTGAGTTTATTTTTGTGTATGGTGTAAGAAAGCGGTCCAGTTTCATTCTTTTGCATGTAGTCGTCCAGTTTTCCCAGCACCCATTTGAAGAGATTTTCTTTTTCCCTTGTATATTCTCACCTCCTTTATATAGATTGACTGACTGCATAAGCATGGATTTATTTCTGGGCTCTCTATTCTGTTCTATTGATCTATGTGTCTATTTTTGTGGCAGACCATACTGTTTTGATAACTACAGTCTGACAGTCTATTTTGAAATCTGGAATTGTGATACTTCCAGCTTTGATCTTTCTCATGATTTCTTTGGCTGTTTGGGGTCTTTTATGGTTCCATACAAATTTTAGTTTTATTTGTTCTAGTTTTGTGAAAAATGTTGTTGGTATTCTAGTAGAGATTGCATTGAATCTGTAAATTGCTTTGAGTAGAATGACATTTTAATGATATTAATTCTTCCAATCCATGAACATGGAATATCTTTCCCTTGTTTGTGTCATCTTTATTTTCTTTCATCAAAGTTTTATAGTTTTCAGAGTATAGATCTTTCACCTCCTTGGTTAAGTTTGTTCCTAGGTATTTCATTTTTTAGTGAATTATAGAAGGGATTAATTTCTTAATTTCTCTTTGCATTACTTTGTTATTAGTATGTAAAAATGTAACTGATTTCTGTGCATTAATTTTGTATCCTTCAACTTTACTGAATTCATTTATCAGTATTAATAGTTTTTTGGTGATGGTGTGTGATGTGGGTTTGTCATATGGCCTTTATCCTTTATTATGCTGAGTTATGTTCCCTTTAAACCCACCTTGTTGAGAGTTTTTTTTATCATGAACGGATGTTGAATTTTGTCAAATGCTGGCATATACTTGTTTTAAACTAACTTGGGGATTATTTGTACTCTCAGATTTTCTATGTGTAGTGAGACTTTTCCTTGTACTCTACTATATACAGAAAAATCAATTTTTAACAGTATTTTGGAAAAAAAGACATCTAAATGATAAGGGCTTCCACTTCCAAGCAAGAGACCAGATTTGACCTCCTGCCTAAAATAAGAAGAAAAAAAGGTAGAATATATGAAATGATGGTTTGCAAGACAGTAAACATGAGGCGTGAAGGGTAGAAATCTCTGAGAGATAGCAAACAAACAAGGTAAGTCCTATGATTGCCCAGTTTACTGCCTTGAGAGGATTTCCAGGCTGTGGTACAAGAAAAAGGAATCTAGGCAAAGTGGTAGACTCCAGGGTAGGAAGAGATGAAGCTGAGATTGTGGGACGACAATGGTGACTAGATTTGTCAGGGCAGAGTATGAAAAGAGGAGAGATGCACAGAGACAAAATGTCAAAGATCTCTAGAAGGACTGCACAGGCTTATGTGGAAACAACTCAATGCTGGGGAAAGAACTGCTTGAAAGAATTAGTGGTAAGAGTAACCAGTGCTCACAGGGAGCAAGAATAATGTCTGTTCCCATCAGTCAGATTAAAATGAGGTAAACAGAAGGATATTGCTTAGTAGTAGAGAATAATTAGACTTAAATGTAGTACTGCTATCTTCTGACTTAACATAATCAAAAAGTAATATCCAAAAGGATCAAACTGTTTCCAAGTAATTTGCCTGCACCCAGAAAAAGCTTAAGAATATTTTTGGAACAGAAAAACATCCAGCATCAAACAAGAAAAAATTCACAATGTCTGGCATCTGATAAAAAAAAATTAGCAGGCATGAAAATGAACAGGAAATATGACCTTACAAGAAGATAAATTAACCAATCAAAACTGACCCGGAACTGACAGATGTCAGAACTAGCACATGAGAATATTACAATATTAAAACATCCCATATGCACTCTATTTCATATTAGTTAAAAAGTAGAGACCTGAAAGATGTGTGTATACACACATGCACACACGCGCGCGCGCACACACACACACACACCCCTTCAAACTTCTAGAGGGAGAACACAAAGACTGAGATGAAAAATACATTAGATAGGGTATAGGGAAAATAGACGTTGCAGAAGAAGACATTAGTAAACCTGAAGACATAGCAATCAAAACTACCCAAAATAAAACACAGAAAAGACAGAATAAATATTTGAAGAAATAATGGCTAAAATGTTTCCAAATTTGATAACTATTCTTATTTTTTTATGTAACATTATGTTGCCAAAATTTTTCTTCGTCCCTACATATCATGTGAAAACATGGTTCTTAAAGATCATAAAATATTCCCTCCTACAGATATTATATGATTTATCTAGTCCTTTAATTATGTTTGCACATTTTTATTTATTGTAATTTTTCATTATTATAAATGATGGTATAATTAACCTTTTTCTCTACAAATATTGATTTGCATCTGATCCTTCATATACATTCTCTGAAGTGGATTTACTCAGTACAAGGATCTGCATACATTTTAGGTTCTTAATATATACTTTAAGCAGTTTTTCAGAAAGATTATATATATAGTATATATACTTTAAATTACAGTATATTTACCACATTATAGCCAATAGGTGTCATTATAAAAGAAAAAAGGTATCAGTGAAAAAAATGAGAGAAATTTAGTTACTTTTAAAGTTAAAGAATATAAGCCCTTTAAAGTCTGCATTTTTGGTATTATTAATAGTTTAAATACGTTTCATGTTCATCATAAAAGCTAGTTCATGTCTTTGGCAATTTTTCTATTTTAAGTGTTTTTCTTAGATCAGTTTGTATGAACTCTTTATATGTTAAGGATATAACCCTTTATCATATTTGTGATGAATATTTTCCAAACATTTGTCTAAGCCTCCATTTATACTTCACATAACGTAATTTCCAGAGTTATCACCTTCTTTAAAATGCATTCATATTGGGGCACATGGGTGGCTCAGTCTCTTAAGCGGCTGCTTTCAGTTCAGGTCCTGATCCTAGGGTTCTGGAATGGAGCTCTGCCTTGGGCTCCCTGCTCAGCGGGAGTCTGCTTCTCCTTCTCCCTCTGCTCCTCCCCCTGCTTGTGAATGTGTGCTCTCTCTTTCCCTCTAATAAATAAATAAAATCTTTAAAAAATGCTTTCACATTTATCATTGTTCATAAGTCCTAAGCTTATGCTTACTTCTCCCTTAAACTGGTATTGGTATTTTGGTTGTAGAATAACCTAAGAATCAAGGTGCTTTGTCCTTTCATTTATAACAGAATCCTGCTCTATTTAACCTCTCTGCTTCCCTTATTTAAGAAATCTCTTTCAGGGGCGCCTGGGTGGCTCAGCCGTTAAGCGTTAAGCGTTAAGCGTCTGCCTTCAGCTCACGCCATGATCCCAGGGTCCTGGGACTGAGCCTCGCATTAGGCTCCCTGCTCTCCCTCTCACACTCCCCCTGCTTGTGTTCCCTCTCTCGCTGTCTCTCTCTCTGTCAAATAAATAAATAAAATCTTAAAAAAAAAAAAAAAGAAATCTCTTTCACCTCATAAGATAATTAAAGGTAGTTAAGATTCAATCCAATGGCTAACTACTAGGGGAGAACCTGTGGTATGGCTTAAGGGAAGGGAATTTTCCTTCACACGGAGACCTATTAGTTACACTTGTACCTATTCTTGTAAAAGTTAATGCTTTATTTCTAAAATATGTTTATCGAAGATCTAATTAAATTCTGTTAGATTTATTCAATACCCATATCCAGTAAACAATGTTAGTGGAGAGATTTCTGGCCTGAATGCCAGGAAACGCAGTTTCAATGTGGCTCTGTCACCTTCCAGAACTCTACTTCCTCCCCAGCTATAAAATGGGAGCCAAACTAAATGAGCTTTAGAATTTATCTCAGCTCCGAAAATTCTACAACTTATGATTATTTTCTAAAACAAAGATAGCATTTCCCCCCGAAGAATTATCTTCTGAAATTGTGTGTATCTATTTTAGAAAGGCTGGGAGTGGGGAGGGGTCAATTTTTAATGGCTGCAGATGTTTTACAGATGTTAAAGATACATTGTGTTGATAGCTGGGTTTGAAATCTTCAGCAAGTAAATGCGTATTTACAAGTTTCCACCACTCATATAGTGAATCTGTTCTTTTATGCTTCAAGATGCTAAAAAGAAACTTATGCCTCCTTTGAAGTCAGTGGAAGTTCTAAACTCAGCTACAGCATGTGCCAGCTTAATACCAATAGAAAAATCAGGCCAATTTTCATTCCATCAGTGCAAAATTAATCAAACAAGTCTATTTTTAAATGGCACATAAACCATTTAACTGCATATTGCTCAGTACTAACTAGCATTAGCTTAGTATTAACTTAAGATCTAGGTTATATTGTCTAGATTAAGGGCAATGTTAAAGTGTACGACTTAGATTTTAAATACATTATTTTTATGCATTTGAATGTGATTATGTAAACAATGTATGGATCCATTGGATTTTTGGGGGGAAAACTTTGTAAATCACTTAACTTTCTTCCAAATAATAAAATGTTATAATCTCACATTTATAAATCCTATAATTAAACTAAACTATAATCACATATATGCTTGCGTGTGTGTGTTTTTGACAATAATGCCTTATAATTTAAGGTGTAAAATGGTTTTATAAGATGTTCGTGGTTTCCTGAATTGAACCTGAAACCTCTGGATTTATTTAATTTCTCAAAGAAAGAGACAATGCTATCATATGGAGCTAGATATTACTGAAAAAGTCAACTAGTAGCAGTAAATGTCAAAATTCACCTTCAAATGGCATCTCTAATTATAAATTGACACTAGCAAAGCATTGGCAGTTTTCATGATATTACATGCATTCACAAGCTCCTGCAACTGCCAGCCAAATCTCCAGTTTCTCTCCACATTTGCTTTTCCTTTATGACATTTGCTTTGATCAGTCAACAGAATTCTGGTGTTCTCCTAAGCCACCCAACAGTTTAAAATCCTGACTACTTTGTGTTCTTCTGATGGTGGGGTGGGGAGAGCAGCAAGTCTTTCAGAATGAGATCTGTGCTTATCAATCACAGCAGCCATAGCTGGGAAATCAGCCTTTGCAGAGGTGAAGTTGGTTCATATATCGGGAAAGGAAAAGCTGTTTCTGATTAAAATGGAGGCAAAACAATTCAGGCAGCTGGAGGGGCTTCTGAAAACTGAAAAGATTGGATTTCCAGGGTTTGGACAATGAAGCAGAGAGAACTAAGTTTATGAAAAGCAAATAGGAGAACAGCTTCAGGTTAGTTTAAAAATGGAACCTGGGGAGCTCTTATACAGAGAAAATCATACAGGCGGAATCATAGTGGGGGAGTGAATGAAGGAAAAGCCTGACTCTCAGAGATACATTAATAGTGAAATAAAGAAAGTAAAGATAAAACCCCAGGCCCTAGCACAACCTCCTGAAAAGTCTGCCTGGATATGTTCACAGCTGGGTAAACCCTGAGGCACCACTAAGTAGTCTTCCCTTCACTGAGTTCCTTCTGCTGTTCTCCCTCCCCTGAACCTCTCATGTGAAATCCCTTCCCTGGTGTCGTCTATAGTTTTGTTATTCAAAGTGTGGTCTGAGGACCAGTAGCACTGGCATCTCCTAATGGATTCTACCTTAGAATGTAGACTCGTGATCCCCCAACTCAGATCTACTGAAACAGAGTACCATTTCTTCCAAGGTCTGCAAGTGTTTTGTATGCATACTGAAGTTTGAGAAGCAGTTCTCTATAATATACACAGTGTGCTGTTTCTGCAAAAGAGACTTTATTATTGCATGTAAAGATGGCATAAAGATTGTAAGTATCCATCATTTATTTATTTGCTCAACAGATATTCATTAAGCACCATGGGCATACCACAGGGCCCTATGTTGAAGGAGTTAGCACTCTGCTGCCATTTGTTGAACTCTCTTCTGTTCTTTGCATTGTGTGCAAAGGCAAATAGGACATTGTCCCTGCCCTTAATGAGGTTGTACATGTTAGGAAATGGTTAATGAAAAATAAATATTAATAGTTTTAATATAAAAATATGCACTTGGCACTGGGGTTCCAGGAGAAAGAACAGTGGGTGTCTGTGGGGAAGGTGGTGATCAGGTTTTATAGAAAGTAAAGGCTTTTTATAAAGAAGATGAGCTTGAGCTAAATCTTGGAAAAAATAATAAAGTGTTTTTTTTTTTCTCTTTCTTTTTTCCAGGTGGACCATGGGGCATTGAGGGCAGGAGGATGGTAGGAGTAGGAAGAATGTACAAGGCAGAAGGAACAATTTTAACAAAGTCTTCAAGGCAAGAAAGAGATTGGCCTATTCAGACAGTTTTAAGTAGCTGCATATAACTGGATTATAGGTTTGGAAGTGGATAAATTGGGGTCTGGTGGTCAGAGGAAAGGCTGGAGAGCTTGACATAAGCCAGATTTAGAGGGTCCTACCGACTAATAACATTGAAGTTGATCCTACAGAGCAGCTATATAGAAAGTCACTGAAGGTTTTCAGTTACACAGTAACAGGATCATGCTTGTGTTTTAGAAACACCACTCTGGAGGATTTTGGGGAATGATGATTAGACATGTTGGTTGTAGCATAAAGTACATGGAGGCTCTTAACTATAGGAGACAAACTGAGGGTTGCTGGAGGGGAGGGGGGATGGGCATTAGGAGGGCACTTGATGGAAAGAGCACTGGGTGTTATAGGTAACTGATGATGAGTCACTAAATTCTACCTTGGAAACTAATAACGCACTATATGTTAATTAAATTGAATTTAAATTTAAAAAAAAGTACATGGAGAAAAGTAATGGCAGATAAGGCTGGACATGTCAGTTTGGCTCCAGACCATAGAAAATACGACTGCCATGTTTTGTGCTTAAAAGGCAGCGGGGAGCCACTGAACTGTTCTATACAGTAGAATGCTCTAGATGGGGAACAGACTGAAGGCTAAAGGCCAGTTAGAAGGTTACTGCAATAATTGAGGCAAGAGGTAATAAGAATCTGATGATTCCAAGAATAGAAACAGAAGCAGGTACATAATTATAAGCATAGTTTCATTACTCATTTTAGGATGGCACAATTTTATACATAAATCAGATCTTTATAAATGCCTCCATTTTTGCATCCTAATAAGCCTTTACTTTTGCACTGATCACTGGGAGAGATGCTAGTTCTTTGGGTCCTACCAATCAAAAAAGATGTTGTTGACTTAGCTCTAGGGCCATAGCCCAGCTCTATATGGAAATTGTACACCCCAAAGTCACCAATACTCAGAACTGGAATCTTGTTACAGAATTATTCCCTGTTTGCCTCTTTTTGTTGTTTCCCAGCCTTGGTTATGTTTCTAGGGAGGCTTCGTGTTTATTCCTTATTCACTGTCAAGAAAATGTCCTTCCCTCGTCTAAGTTCCAACCCCTTTCTACTCCCACTGTTTTATTTTACACCTCAGAATCACTGATTCCACTAGACTACAGGGAGATCAAAATCATCTTTCCAGTTTCCAGCTTCTTTAAAACCGTGTGATTTGTGGGGAAGGTACAACTCGATCATACTTCATAAACCCTGACCACTGCCAGACTTAGTCTTCATATGATTCGGGGCTATGGAGCTTTTTGCTGGTGTTAGATATTCTGAATTCCTTCAGAAAGTTTTTACAAGTGTTTTAATTTCACAATATAGAATATTTATAACCTAGGTCAAATATCATGCTTGGCCTGACTTCCAAAATACAGAATTTCAAACGGCCATTTTCTCCCTTTAAAATATATATGTATTTTTAAAAAGATAGTAGAAGTACTATATTCTGTTTCCCATCTATCAGTTTTCCCCATGTGACAATTTGCCCTCTGGCTTGATGATTCTATTCTTTTTAATTCAAGACCAAATAGGCTTAGAGAGTGATTAGAAAAATTCATACTGTAATATTAACACTTACAAAATTCCACTGTTCTTATCTGAGCTTTTCATTTTTGCTAAGACGCTTAGCCAGAATGGAAGCTGCCCACACAATACTTGTATGAAAATTATACTTGCTCAATAATATTCATATCTCCACCCACTTTTGAGTGGAACAGAACAAGTATTACGATATGCATGTGCACATTGCATGAAAATGTACCATACACAAATTCAGGTTTGCATGCCCAATTTCAAATGTATATCCCCATAGAAATGCATACTAGAAAAAGCATAAATTCTCAATGTCCAGACATTCTCCTCCCCAGATGGTGATTTTTTTTTCCCTAAAAGGGAAAGATAATGATAGCCTTAATTTATGTAGTACTTTTTTCCATTCTCCTTTCTCTACAAGAAATAGAAGTGTGCTGTTTTGTGGGAAACTTTAAAAAAGCATACATTCTTTCTTCCATAACATACAGATCATATTTAGTGTTCCAGAAGACTGGTTCTTTAGGCAAATTCTAGAATAAAGTGGAATTTGTCAATATATTCTCTCCTTTATGATAGTCTTTCCTTTTTTTAAGGTTACCCTGATTCCTTGGCAGCTCCATAGTTCACGACCTACCTCGCAGAGATCTCCCAGACTATTCTCGCCATTCCCCATCCCATAGTATGAAAAGTTTAATTCACAAAAAAGAGGCTCCCATAAGCCTGTGCAGTCCTCACAATAGTCTTGTAATCTTATAAGCTAAAAGAGTACATATTGTTACACCCATTTTGCCAAATGTTATTTTTCACTTCTAGCAGCTCTAATTCCTTTTACTCTTAACTTCTTATAATTGTGTTTCTGTTTCTTATTAATAATTTCTTGCTTTTTCTAAATGAATTTTTTAATCTCCTCAAGCTTTTAAAAATATCTGTTAGAATGTGTTCCATGACATTATAATTTATTTGAAATGAATCAGGTTTGGGTAGTTTTTGTTGGCTGGACTTCTTAGTTTAATGTAATTTTTTCTTTGCTTACTTTTGAATTTTTGTTTTCAGGCACCCATTCTCCTGATCCCTGTTTTTCCCCAAACCCTGACTTTTAAGAGTAAGCTTGGATCTCATCTCCAATTTTGCAAAGAACACTTTTAGTCCCTCTGCAATACAGAAACTGAGCTACTATATCAGAGTCAAAGAGTCCCCAGTCCTTAAGTCTGTGTACTACTTGGATTTCTATTCCATTTATGGTTCACTGAAATGTTTACCTGGTTTTTGAACTTGGCCTTGTCTTTCAATATTTAGTCTTATACTTTGTTACTCATTGGCATGTACTGTGAACTCATGGGGCCATCTTGACCAGAAGTTTGTGGTATCCTCATTTTATAGATAGAAGTGAACAAATAAAGACTTATTACCTCACCCCAAATTGCAAATCTAACCAGTGGTACTGTCTGGCCTGCAATTCAAGTCTTTCATTTGGCTCTGATAATCAATATTTATTTCGTTTTAGAGAGAGCAGCTCTCAATGAATGGCTGATCAGCTAGGGTAAAGGAAGAAAGCACATGACTTAGAGTCAGAAGACGTGCATTCAAATTCTCACTAGGCCAATTATTAGTATCTGTTACCTTTTGTTTGCATATTGTGTAACGGCAATATTACTAAATGCCTAACAAAGTTGTCATGAGATTAGCATATGAAAACTCTTTTTTGTTGTTGTTAGCTAACATACAGTGCAATATTATTGGCTTTTGGAGTAGAATTCAGTGATGCATCACTTACATACAACACCCAGTGCTCATCACAAGTTCCTTCCTTAACACCCCTCATCCATCTAGCCCATCCCCCTTCCTCCTCCCTCCATCGACCTTCTCTGTTCTCTATCATTAAGAGTCACTCCTGGCTTATTTCCATCTCTTCTTCTTTTCTTTCCCCCCTTCCCATATGTTCATGTTTTCTTTCTTTAATTCCACATATGAGTGAGATCATATGGTATTTGTCTTTCTCTGACTGGCTTATTTCACTTTACACTCTAGCTCTATCCATGTTGTTGCAAATGGCAAGATTTCATTCTTTTTGATGGTTGAATAATATTTCATTGGATATGTATACCTCATCTTCTTTATCCATTCATCTGTCAATGGACATTTGGGCTCTCTCCATAGTTTGGCTATTGTTGATAATGCTGCTATAAACATTGGGGTGCATGTACCCCTTTGAATCTGTCTTTTTATATTCTTTGGATAAATACCTAGTAGTGCAATTGCTGGATTGTGGGATAGTTCTATTTTTAACTTTTGAGGAAGCTCTGAAATGTTCTTCACAGTGGCCGCACCAGTTTGCTTTCCCAACAGTACAAGAGGGTTCCCCTTTCTCCACATCCTCACCAACATCTGTTCTTCCCTGTGCTGTTAATTTTAGCCATTCCAACAGGTGTGAGGTGGTATCTCATCATGGTTTTGATTTTTCTGTCCCTGACGATGAGTGATGTTGAGCATCTTTTCATGTGTCTGTTAGCCATCTGTATGTCTTCTTTGGTAAAATGTCTATTCATGTCTTCTGCCAATTTCTTGATTGGATCATTTGTTTTTGGGTGTTGAGTTTGGTAAGTTCTTTATAGATTTTTGATACTAACCCTTTATCATATATGTCATTTGCAAATATCTTCTCCCGTTCCATAGGCTGCCTTTTAGTTTTACTGATTGTTTCCTTCACTGTGCAGAAGCTTTTTTTCTTGACAAAGTACCAATAGTTCATTTTTGCTTTTGTTTCCCTATCTCTGGCGATGTGGCTAATAAGAAGTTGCTATGGCTGAGGTCAAAGAGGTTTCTGCCTGTGTTCTCCTCTAGGATTTTGATGGTTTCCTATCTCACATTTAGGTCTTTCATCCATTGTGAATTTATTTTTGTGTATGGTGTAAGAAAGTGGTCTAGTTTCATTATTCTGCATGTTGCTGTCCAGTTTTCCCAACACCATTTGATGAAGAGACTCTTTTTTCCATTAGCTATTCTTTCCTGTTTTGTTGATGATTAGTTGACCATATAGAGAACTTTCTTAAAAAATGAAAAGACAATACAAATGTAGACAGATTAATAGCTAAAAGACTTGTCTTTTTAAAGATATATAAGTAATATGTGTTTATTTCAGAGAAATCATAAGATATGGATGAATATGAAGAAAAATAATACAACTAAGCAGTGTATTCTTCCAGATTTATTTCTATCTGTATTTGTATTTTTAAAGTAGCGACTTAATTGAGCACTTGTTAAATTTTACCTATACCCATATATACGTGTAACCAATCAAGAAACTCACTCCTCAAGGAATTTGGGGAAAGGTACTGATACAAAATCAGAGAAAGTAATATTAATGTAGATTGGTTGTCTTAGTTTGATTTGCTATAATCTTTACATTCAGATCCCAGGGACAAAGCTTCATTTATATTTAACCTTTTCAACAAACTATCAGTTTGACTAGATCTTCCAGATTTCATTATTGTAAACTACAAAATTCCATTTAGCTATCTGAGGCAGAAATGAGTTTATTTTAGGAATTAAGTAACTCAGAATCTTTGGGGGGCTAGAGAATCAAGCTTGGAGTCTCATAATCAGAAACGAGCCACCCAGGGTTAAAGCCAATAGAAGAAATACCCACTATTCACACTACTTGGCTATCCTAGAAGACCTGCTCATTGGTGTCACCCATGAGGATCACTACCTAAACCTATACTTAAGACATTCCACTGGAACTATCCCAGAAAAACCATACATCTCTACCACTATGCTTGTCACCTGTGGCCACTGCCTTCTCAGCTCCCTTCTGCCTCTAACTTTCACAGTGGACCCAAGTTCCAGGTGGAACTTATCTTCAAGGGAATCTAGAAATGAAGTTTTCTGTTTTTTGGGTTTTTCAGGCTCTATGGCAGGAAGGTAAGATATAATGGAACTGGAATTGCTAAGGAGTAAAGCCAACTCCATTATTTGCCACAGATTCACACTATAATCTCCCCCATTTTATAGATGAGGAAACTGGGCCGTAGGTAGATTATGTTCTTTGCTTAACGACAAACAGTTTGTATGGGAGGAAGGCCAGGATTTCAACTTCAGCATTCTGATCCAACATATGCCTTCCTAGCCACTATGATGTTTAATAATTACATGTTTACATGAGTTCTTCCCTAATAGGGTATGAGTTTCTGAGGAACAAGGATTCTTTCTGATTCAGTATTTTTCAGAGTCAAACACTGGGTGTCATTATTCCTTCATTCATTCAACAACTTTTTATTGAATAGCTACTATGTTCCAGGCACCCTTCTAGGGACTTAGGAACATGGGGTGAACAAAATAGATATAGTTCATGAACTTAGGAAGAGTGTTTAGTAGGACAGGGTCATCACATAAAAAATTACACAGTAATTATACATACTATAGAAGTGGCTTGAATTCTAGAGACTTGTAAGATGGGTAGGCATCAGCCAGAGTAAGGGATAGGTTGGGGCAGAGAGTACTGTAGATACATGGAATAAATACAGTATGAGAAGCCTTTGAGGTTGAAAAGAGGTTAGGGTATTGAAAGAAGGCCAGTGCTCCTGAAACATAGTCAATAAGGAAGAGACTGACTTGGGATAAGTCTAAATGGGCAGGAACTCATTAAATGTTCACTGAATGAATGAATGTGTACATGCACCAGTAGGAGGTATCTGTGAAGCCTTCTAAGTTTACTTTTGATACTGACATTCTATGATTCCCCAAGAGTTAGTAAATCACTGCCTTTTTAGAAAAGGAAAAGTAAAGCTAGAGTGGTAAACTGCCCTAAACTCATTAGAATATACTAATAGTCCACTTTAGAATCAATCACTTTTGTGGATGTTGTGGATTCTACAAGAAGAAAAGTAGAATTCACTCAATTATCTAATACCTGAAAGTGAAATGGTAAAACTAGCAGAATAATTTAGTATAATTAAAATGAAGCAGATAGTTTCTTTCTTCTCCTCTTCATTCATAATTGCTTTAAAATGGATGGTTTATTTCTCTATTATTTGAAGTTTGTTATCATAGACATATACTTGAACCTTAAACAAAGTCCCTGTCATTCATGAAAAAGCTTTAAAGTTACTTTTCCTTTTCTCATCCGCTTCTCTTCCAGTTCAATAACAAAGCATAAGACCTCTAGTGTAGGGTTAATCCCTTAATCTGTCCTCTGAATCTCATTGCCTTCTGCCTATTCTGTATTTCACTTACTCAATTATCACTCTCTTCTCAGCATCTGCAACCTTTTCCTCTAACCTAGTTAAAAAGAACATAGGTTTCAGCATATTATCATGTTCAATTTTCTCTCATGGTAAAAATAGACAAAAACAAATAATAATACAACTCAAATATGTCCCCCTTGATCTATAATCCTTGTTTTCACTTTTCTTTCACATTCAAGATTTTTGAAGATTAGTTGGTGTTTACTGGCATCCCACAACTGCATTGTGGCTTCTGCTCCTATGCTCCAATGAAACTGCCTCTGAAAGTATCACTAGTGACCTTTGTTGCCATACTCAGTGGGCACTTTTCAAGTCTTTTGGAGTTGACCTCTAGGCAGCATTTGATATTATTAACCAGATACTTCTGGAAGCTGATGGCACCAGAAGGAAGAATAAGCCAGGTTCCCAGACTCACCACATGGAAGGGTATCCACCTGACACTCAGTCAAACTATTGTGTGTGCAAGAAATAAACTTATGTTGTATTAAGCCACTAGGATTTATGAACTGTTATAGCACCTACCATTATTTACCCTGACAAATATATGATTGTTATTATGCTATTCCTGATTTGGTTTCCCTGACTAGCCTCAACTGTCATGATTCTCCCTATGAACTCAATGCCCCAGCTACACAAAACACTTTACATGCATGTGTGTGTGTGCTATTGCCCATTCTATTCTTAATTCCTTTCTCCATTTTATCTGTTGACACCCTTATCCTTTCAGCCTCACTTATAATATCTGAGAAAGTTTCCCTGTTCCTAACAAGCATACTTATTCCCACTACATCTCATATACCCTTGCTATGGATCAGTTGAGCTTCGGACTTTTGGTTTCAGCTCAGGTCATGATCTCAGGTCATGGGTTTGAGTCCCCAGTCTGGCTCTGCACTCAGCACAGAGTCAGTTTGAGATTCTCTCCCAACTCTCTCCCCTTCTTCCCCTTCCCCTGCTCGTGCTCTCTCTTTTTTCCCCCATCAAATAAAGAAATACATACATACATACATACATAAAATCTTAAAAAAAAAAAAAAAAAGACTGCCATCTATGAACCAGGAGAAGGACCCTCACCAGACACCAAACATGCTGGTGCCTTGATCTTGGACTTCTCAGCCTCCAGCACTGTGAGAAAAAAAAAAAATTTGTTTATAAACCCCCTCAGCTTATATTTTTATAGCAGCCTGAGCTAAGACATCCCTCTGTTGTAGCACTTATAACATTGTATCATCATTGTTTTCCATTCTTAAGTGAATGTTTTGAGGGCAGACACCATGTATTTTTCAGCTGTGTTCTCACTGCCTAAAGCATTGTCTGCCACTTGGTAAGAGTTTCTCAGGTTTGTGGAATATAGGAATTATAAGAATTGCAGGTATGCTTTGTTAAACAAGGTTCAAATGATAAATACTGGACCCATAAATGAAATTTTATATGAACATTACATTTGGCACAGAAAAAAACATTCGTGGTTTTATATTTTATTTTCCTTAAACCCTAGCTGTTTAAGATGTATAACTTTCTAAAAAATAAACTCTTACCTACCGCTGGTTTTAAAGATTTGTTTCATCAACAACCACATGATTATATATCTGTTGTATCTGATTTTCTTAGAGGTGATTTTCTATGCACAAAATAATATTTGCATATGATCAGTCACATTTTTTTTGTATTCCAAATGTATTAATATTGTAATTAGCTATAAGCAATAGAAAAGAGATTTATCCAGTCTGCTCTGGAAGTGCTAATATGATTTTAAAAACAACTAAGAGCACTAATTTTATTGTCAATTTCATATCCTTATAATTACATCTTAAATAGGCAGCACTTTTCTCATGGAAATCACTGCTGTTTTCAAATGGCTTAAAAAGAAGAAAAGCATTTAAGCTAATTCTTAGAAAAGATAAAACTGTTTATTTTGACATTCGTTGGCTATGGACCATGTCCTTTCCAATTCTGAAAAAGACAACCTGGAAACTTCTGTGTTAAGAACAAATAATTTTAATAATTTTAGAGGTGTCTAAAAATGAAACCACTTTTAGGTGTCAGATAAGATGATCTTAGTTCATCTTCTCTCAAAGTACTGGCCAGTAACATTGGGTAGGGTATTGTCAAATTGTTACTTGTCAATGGCTCCATAAAGCAGTCTAAAGAGTCAGATGGGTAAGATCTAGGGACCTGAGAAATTACTCCTTTCTTCCTCCCCCCGCCTTCTCTAAGCTGGACACTTGATAACAGGAGGAAATGTAGGCTACTTCCTTTAGAAGAGGTCATATTAATTGGAAGGGAGACAAAACAGTTTAGCAAGTGGGCTGTAATGCAAGAAATAGCTTGGTGGAACAATGGAAAGTGATGTTAGTACAGTTAGAGGTTCAGGTTGCTAAATATATATAAAGAGAAGAGAAGAATATAAAGATTCCAAACTCTGTCAGAAGGAATCATGGAACTTGAAGAGTAAAAAAGACTTCAAAGAGATAGCATTTTAGCTCAACTCTTTCATTTTAAAGAGGAGGAAAATGACCTTTAGAAAGGTTAAATCACTTGACCCAGGTTGCACAGAGAGTTAGTGAAAATAGTGTCTGTAGGTTCCTACAGTGGGGATGAGGAAGAACATACAAGGGAAGAAAAGAAGTGGGTCTCTTTTCATTCTGATCCAAAAACGCAAATCCTTTTAAAAGGGTATGCAGACCTTTTAAAAAAAACAACTGGCATTACCTGCAGAGCTGAACCAAATGCTATGGTTAATACCCAGGTTAGGCCAGAAAAATGTGCTTTGTGAAATTTCTTTTTGTGTATGGATAACCTTCATAAAATTGGTTCTTGCTTGCTTTTAAATTACTTCACACCTGTCTTAATTACTGGGTGGAAATGGCTTCATGAAGTCCTGAGAAACAGTGCTTAAAACAAAAGCATAAATAAGAATGAAATAAATATCAAACATTCTGGTGAATATCTGAAAGGAGAAAATCTTTACTCAGTGAAATACTGAAAGACTTCAGAAAAACCACATAGACTGAATTCTGCCATAAGTACTTTCTTGCAGCCACCAAAAATTCTGCTTTGTCTTTAATGAATGTGATGAAACTCACTTTCTTATTTCCATTATCTCCTATAATCTGTGTTGCATATAATATAAAAGGATAAATTATCAAGAAATCAAGATATCTTGAGATGCCACTCCCATCAGGCAAAAGACACATCTGGAAATAAAAATCACACTATAACAACCTTAGAGAGATCTCACAAGTACCATTAATTATTCACTTAAAAGATTAAGCACCTAGAGACTATGTGAGTTCCTCAACTATCAATGGCAATTTTTTGGTATATTGTTACCCTAAACTTTTCCTAATGTATATGAAGACTATTTCTCCTAAGAATCTAGATTTTTTTCCTACATATTTAATTTATAGAGTATTATAGCTATAGCAAAAGATTCCCAATAATTCTTAAAAACTTACTTTCTGATACATTCACATGAAAGGTGAGTTTGACCCTATAATTTGCTTTATATTATAATTCAATTTTAAATTGATTCCTACTCCCAAAGATGGGTCTTATCCTCTCAAGCCCAATGTATACAAAATGGAATCATATTACCCAAGCCTAGGTTACCTTCTCTTAACTGGAATCTTTGCTTCTCCCCAGTATAAATCTTACAATGATACCAGACCAATCTCATTTGAGGCAGCGAAGAGTGATATAGTCTTTAGAGTCAGATATATATGGGTGAAATGTTGATTTCACTCCATTTTACTGCAAACTCTTGGATGAATCTATCTCCCTTAAGTCTGTTTCCTTATCTGCAAAATTGAGATAATACCAATCTCATAAATTTACGGAGAATAAATGCATGCATTGCCTATAAAAATCCTGGCATATGATAGGCACACAATAAATGATAGTGACTGTTACTATTATCACCTTGTATTACACTGCTTTCTCATGTCACTTCATACTTGAAAACCTATGAGTCCGTCTGGCCATATAAAATTAAATTTAATCTCTCCTATTGTGCTTTTAATGCTTTCTATATTCTGGCCCAATTTCATCTCCTCTCCCAGGATTCCAGAGCATAAACAATAACTCTGATCACTCTACTTTCCTTTTGATCTCTTTCATTCAGCATGTCAATTCCTGGATGTTGTCATTGTTCTTTTCCTTCACTTTTCTTGCTACGTCCTCTGTCCTTATGCCAGGATCTGCCTATTCCTTAAGGTTTCAGCTCATGTCCCATCCATTTCCTCCACAGAACAGTCCCTTGATGATACCAGTCTGCTTCTTTCTCCTCTAGCTCCCAGGGCCAGCTCTCAAAGGAACTGGGAAAAGGATGGCATTTGTCTGTAATGTACTCTCACTTTCCTTATTAGAGCCTACTCTTCTTTCTGTGTAATCATACCACTTCAGGCATCCATCAACTAGGAGACCACTAGTTGAATACCAAAATAATTTTCTTTTCTGTTGAGGTTACTATGATTATAGTCCAATGAAGGATGAATTTATGTTTATGTAAATTATCTTGATTTCAGCTAAGCTCCTTATTGACATATGCATCACGCAAGATAAAAGAAGTATCCTCCAAATCTTATGAACTAAATAGTAAATATAAGTTATATAATAGCATAATGTGACGTACTCCATCAGGAGTGTATTAATAAATGGATCTAAACAGCCAGGGAGGAAATCTTTAGTACTGTACCACAGGGCTTTGATGTGAGCCACAGACCCTTTCCTGGTCATTAGCGATATCACGAAGTAATACAGATTGCTGGGTTCTACTAGAGACCTAATGATTCAGACACTCTTGGGTAAAGCCTAGGAAACATAATTGTTTCTCATGTGATTTCTGATGTACTACGAACCATAAATATAACAGCAAAAGCATGTGCTTCAGAATCAAAAGTCTAGATTTAAAGTTTGTTTCTTTCTATGTGATGCCAAACGTCTCT
Source organism: Ursus arctos (assembly GCF_023065955.2). Taxonomy (NCBI): domain Eukaryota; kingdom Metazoa; phylum Chordata; class Mammalia; order Carnivora; family Ursidae; genus Ursus; species Ursus arctos. The sequence goes on along the minus strand of NW_026622886.1, from coordinate 15,273,169 downwards.
AAGTCTCAATATTTCCTCATGGTGAACATTAAGTAAGGTAATATATGTATAATGTCTGGCATATAATAGGTACTTATCAAATAGGAACTCTTCATCTCTAATTTGGATGAATACTCAAAAGAAATGCTTATCAAATTCATGGTTGTCACAACATTGGAAAGGAGAGCCAATGCAACAAATGCCAAAATCACCTTAAGTCCTCGACCACTGGGTCAAACACCCACAGTATTTTTCAGTGTATTTGGGTTACAAAATCAATTATACAAGTAGAAGACAAGGGACCTGTGAGGTAACAACAGTTGACAGAAAAAACTCCAAGAACTTGTGTTTTTGTTGACTTCAAGTTGAATGAAAGGTAAGTGTATGATTCAAACAATCTGGGATGGAGAATTAAGAAATTGGGTGGAAACCAGATAAAGACTCCACTAAAAAAGAGAACTACAGGCCAATATCCCTGATGAGCATACATACAAAAGTCCTCAACAAAATATTAGCAAATCAAAGTCAACGGTACATTAAAAAAATCATTCACCATGATCAAGAGGGATTTATTACAGAATGCAAGCATGGTCCAATATTTGCAAATCAATCAACATGATAAATCACAGCTATAAGAGAAAGGATAAGAACCATACGATCATTTCAATAAACAGAAACATTTGACAAAGTACAATATCCATTCATGATTAAAACCCTCAATAAAGTAGGTTTGGAGGGAACGTACCACAACATAATAAAGGCCATACGTGAAAAACCCACAGCTAACAACATCCTCAAGGGGAAAAACAAAACAAGGACGTCCACTGTCACCATCTTTATTCAACATAGTGCTGGAAGTCCTAGTCACCGCAATCAGACAACAAAAAGAAATAAAAGGCATCCAAATCAGTAAGGAAAAAGTAAAACTTTCACTATTTGCAGATAAAATGATACTATACATAGAAAACTGAAAAGACTCCACCAAAAAACTTCTAGAACTAATAAACATATTTAGTAAAATTGTAGGATACAAAATCAATGTACAGAAATCTGTTGCATTTCTATACAGCAATAATGAAGCAGCAGAAAGAGAAATTAAGGAATCAATCTCATTTACAATTGCACCAAAAATAATAAGATACCTAGGAATAAATCTAACTGAAGAGGTGAAAGACCTATACTATGAAACTACGAAACAATCATGAAAGAAATTGAAGACAACACAAAGAAATGGAAAGACATTCCATGCTCATGGATCAGAAGAATGAATATTGTTAAAATGTCTATACTACTCAAAGCAATCTACACATTCAATGAAATCCCTATAAAAATACCAACAGCATTTTTTTTTACAGAACTAGAATAAACAATTCTAAAATTTATATGGAACCACAAAAAAACCCAAATAACCAAAGCAATCTTGAAAAAGAAAAGCAAAGCTGGAGGCATTGCAATTCCCGACTTCACGTTCAAAGCTGTAGTAATCAAGACAGTATGGTACTGGCATGAAAATAAACATATAGCTCATTGGAATAGAATAGAGAACCCAGGAAAAAAAAAAAAAAGAAAACCCAGAAATAAACCCACAACTATATGGTCAATTAATCTTCAACAAATGTTGGAAAACAGGACAGCAACATGCAAAAGAAAGAAACTGGACCACTTTATTACACCACACATAAAAATAAAATAAAAATGGATTAAAGACCTAAATGTGAGACCTGAAACTGTAAACATCCTAGAAAAGAACACAGGCAGTACCTCTTTAACATGAGATTTAGATTTTTCTAGACATGTCTCCTGAGGCAAGGGAAGCAAAAGCAAAAATCAACTATTGGGACTATATCAAAATAAGAAGCTTCTGCACAATGAAGGAAATGATCCATAAAATTAAAAGGCAACCTACTGAATGGGAGAAGATATTAGCAAATTACATATCTAATAAAGGGTTAGTATCCAAAATATATAAAGAACTTAAAAAACTCAACACCCAAATAACAAATAATCCAATTAAAAAATTAGCAGGAGACATGAACAGACATTTTTCCAAAGAAGACATACAGATGGCTAACAGACGTATGAAAAGATGTTCATCATCACTTAACATCAGGGAAATGCAAAGCAAAACCATGATGAGATAAATACCTACCACTTCACACCTGTCCCAACGACTAAAATCAACAACACAAGAAACAATAGGTGTTGGTGAAGATGTGGAGAGAAAGGAACCCTCTTGCACTGTTGGTGGGAATGCAAACTGGTGCAGCCACTGTGGGAAACAGTATGGAGTTTCCTCAAAAAGTTAAAAATAGAACTACCTTACAATCCAGCAATCATGTTACTGGATATTTACCCCAAAGAATTAAAAAACACTAATTCAAAGGGATACATGCACCCCTATGTTTATTGCAGCATTATCTACAATAGCCAACACATGGGAGCAGCCCAAGTGTCCACTGATTGATGAATGGATAAAGAAGATGTGGTGTGTGTGTGTGTGTGTGTGTGTGTGTGTGTGTATAAAATGGAATATTATTCAGTCATAAAAAGAATGAAATCTTGTTATTTGTGAGGACATGGATGGATTTAGAGGGTATTATGCTAAGTGAAATAAGTCAGTCAAAGACAAATACCATATGACTTTACTCATGTGGAATTTAAGAAACAAAACAAATGAGCAAAGGGTGAAAACAAGAGAGAGACAAATCAAGAAACAGACTCTTAATTATAGAGAAATAACTGATAGTTACCAGAGGGGGGCAGGTAGGGATATGCATTAAATAGGTGTTGGGGATGAAGAAGTGCTTTTGCTGTGATGAGCACCAGGTAATGTATGGAATTGTTGAATCACTATATTGTACATCTGAAACTAACATAACACTCTATGTTAACTAACTGGAATTAAAACAAAAACTTAAAAATAAAAAGTTTGGAGGGGACTAGCACATTCAATAATCTTTATATCTTCCACCTCTCCTAGTATAGTAGTCTCTGTATATAAAAAAACCTCAAAGGCATTTTGAACAAATAAATAATAATGTGTGACGCCAATAAAAGGTTGATATGATCTTTGGCTCTATTACTGTTAATAGCCAATAGCATGATATTTAATATTATTGTGTGCACGTTTCATGCAATGTAATATGTTAACTGTTTCACATATAGTCTTTCCTTTAATTGATAAATATTTTATCTCAAAATCTTTGTAAATAATCATTTCTTTGAATACCAATTTTAAACCCAGGCCATATGAGGCCTAATCCAGTGGAATTTCTACATTATCACATAACTCCCCTAAAATAAGGTAAATGTCCTTCAGGTTTCATAATTGGTAACCACAGATTAGGATAGTGCTAGAATTATTTCCTTAGTTTTTATGCAAATTTCTCTGTGTAATTCATTTCAATAATTACATCAGATCTGCATTTGCAATTTTATTTATTTATTTCTCCTGTGGTAAATTTATTCCTTAAGGAAAGTTAAGGTTCATTCTGTTCTTTTTTAGTTGTCCTTTAAATAAAAGGTGAGCAATACTAATTTGAGAGAATCATATTCACAATTAGATAAGCACCACTGCCCTGAAAGAAAGGAGCTCACTTTCGTTTGCTTGGCATTCTGATTTGGTGGCCTCTACATGGAGATTCAGATTTTATTTCTTATTTGCATATATCATTTTGTCTTCTGATAGTTTCTTCCCTTTAGTACCTTGTTTGCTAATAGCTCCGCTTTCATGCTGTTTACCATTGTAGAATGGAATATTTTTCTTTAATACCTTATACTTCCTCCTTCCCTGCTTAAGAGATATTTATCAAGCTTATATCACGTACCTGCTCATTTGGAATTTTATATACTTTGAGGAAAATTCTTTATATCTCCTTTTCTATATTTGAATAATTATGGTTCTTGACACCTGTGATAAATATACCCCTTGCAATTTTTTAGTGATATCCATTACCTATTTTTTACTGAAGAGAGAAAAATGAAAATTACAATAAGGTTATCAAAATTCACAAAATGCTGCTGTATCAGTCATGGTCCAATCAGGAGGCAGAAACTACACAGGGAAAGTTTAATATATAAAGAACAAAACAGGAGATTGACACATTGAAGGATTGGCTAGTAAAGAGTAAGGGAACTCTAAAGAATATAGGAATAGCAGATATAAGGAACAGCCATGAATCCAGGGCTGAGATGGAGTGCCCAAGAAAGATGCCCCCCCCACACCCAAGCCTGATCCAGACCTGTCAGGAAGGGCACAGCCACGGCTTACTGAATAACAGGCACTGAATTGGGTGCCGTGCCAGAGTAAGTTGCTGAAGATCTATGCTCCAGCACTTGCTGGAAATCTGCTCCCTAGGATGCCAGGCAAAACTGTTCATAGGGAAGTATCTTGCTGGAGTTATTCCACCATGAAACTGCCCCAGGTGGGTGCTGGAATCAACTGTAGGCTGCTGGGTGCTGCTGACTACCAGCACTGCAGGAGCCTTATGCTGGAGCATCATCACACTGCAGGAGCCTGCTAAGCAAGCTCTACAAAACCAGGAAGGAGAGAACCCCCCTTTCTCCTATTATCTGTTTCCAGTGCCCTCAACTGACAAAGCTTCACATTGTGCAGGCTGGCAAAGGAAAAAATATTTAAAGGGCTTATCTCCATTTTTGCCGAACATGCAATGGGATATAAATTTGCAGCTAAGAGATGGTAAATTAATACCTGGCATACGAGGCAACCTGTATCTAGCAGAAATCTCAGAGGATCATCTCGTTCAATCTCCTATCTTCTAGCAGATTGATGCCTAAGCCATCTAAGACTGATGGTTGTTAATTCTGTTTAAATACAGGTTCCCTTTTGAACCTGTTTTGCTCGAAAAACCTACATCGGTTAAATCTATACATGTTCGCCACTTTTTATTTTATACTAAATTTATACTAATTTGTAAACTTATACTAAGAAGTATAACAAAGAAAAATATAACAACCCACAATTTCAGAAATTAGAAAGAATTACTGCTAGCATTTTAAGGTGGATATTCTTTTAGGCTTTTTGTTTTTGTCATTCATTCATTAAATTAAAACTTATTTATTATTTATTAGGTCGAGGCACACAGGCATAGTGGTAATTGTTAGGTATACAGTGGTAAACCAACCAAGCCCCTAATCTTATCAATTCAGAATCTAGTGTGGAAAACAAACATTAAATGATCATGTATACAGAAGTGTTATTTATGAACATATAAATATGTATAATACATACATCTATGTATAACACTTTTTGATAATAAAATTGGATTCATTGTATCTATGTTGATTTGTATTCAACTTTACTTAATATTACATTATAAATATTTCTTATGTCACTAAAAGATTTTGGAAAGTCGTTTTTTACCATGGCTGAATAAAATTATATTATTTAAATATAGATTAATTTCTTTAGCTTTTTTTTTCTATTGTTGGATAACTTTGTAGCATTTTAAATAATGCACTCTGCATTATATCCCTCCCTGCATAGTAGTTAACAGTGTGGGTTTAATGACACCCCTGGGTTTAAATCCCATCTCCAACATGGGCTGAATGATCTTGAAAATAATCACTTAACCCCTCTGTCTTCATTAAGATTGTAATAGTACCTGCTTCTCAGGTTGTTGGGCAGATAAAATAGTTCCTATATTGAAAACACCCAGAACAGTCCCTGAAAACTTAACCTATTTAAATATTAGCTGTTATACTTATCTCTATCATCGCTTCATGTGTCTGGATGTTCCCGAGATGCAAGTGCTTTGTTTTGTTTACCATTATATCCCCAACATCTAACATAGCATCCCATCCATATTGAAATTTAAAAAATATTTCTCTAACAAATTACATTTAAAAAATGTTTCCATTTATGAACCTCATCTTAGGTTATGATAGGATGAATTCCTAAAAGTGGAATTGCTAGTTCAAAGAGTATGAACATTTTTAGGGATCTTGACACTTGCTAAATTACATTACAGAAAAGTATCAATTGCTATTCCAACCTCAGTACATGACAAGAACATAAAGAATACAAAGCCTGCTCTTATCAGCATTGTTATATTAAAAATTGTTCTAATTTAATTTATTATTTATTTTTAAATTTATTTAATTTTATTTATTTATTAGAGAGAGCAAGAGAAAGTGAGAGAGAGAGAACATGAGCAGAGGGAGAGGGAGAAGCAGACTCCCCGTTGAGCAGTGAGCCTGATGTGGGGCTCCATCCTGGGACTCCAGGATCATGACCTGAGCCGAGGGCAGATGTTTGACTGAGCCACCCAGGTGCCCCTCTAATTTTAAATATTATATTATATTGCTACATTGATTTGTATTTATTAATTATTTAATTACTAGTGAAGTGGAATATGTTTGTGCAATTGAATATATTCTTTGAATTATCTATTTTTTAAACCTAATTTCCTACTGACATATACGTGTTTCTTGTGATTTTTAAGAACTCCTTTTATTAAGATAGTAACCATTTGTTAAAATTTTTTATAGTGCAAACATTTGCCTCTTAATTTTCATATGCTGCTTTGTGGCATTCAGATGATCTCAAGTTTTTGTAGTCGTTAACATATTGATCATTTTATCTGTGGTCAACTCTACTGCTTTTGTTATGAGAAATTCTTCCCTATGTAAAAGTCAAAAATACCACCCACACTTCAGTCAATGTTGTTTTGAACATAAATCTCTGAGTCAATATAATTTTAATCCTCTAACTTGTGACTATTCTGAATATTATTTGTATAGTAACTCATCCTTCTCATGGAATGTCGACATTTTCCTTATAAAATATTATGTTTTATATTTAATAAGTTCTTTAGAGTCTATCTGTTAAGTTTCATGGATTTCTACAATCTACTGGTACCATAATTTTTAAAGTGGTAAGTTTAATTTATTATATTTTTATATTTAGTAGGATTTTTTAATTCTATTAAATTCCACAGATTTCTAGACTCTACTAGTACCATCGTTCTTAATGTGGTAAGTTTGATTCACTCTAATGTCTTGTAGGAAATTCCTTAACTCCCGTCATGCATGTTTGTGTGCATTTGTGCACCTGTCAGGGCGTGTACACGTGTGCACACACACATGCAGAGTTCCACTCCATCACACCTCATTCATTCAGCAAACGCTTTGGGATACTTTGTATGTACCTAGGAATTGTGTAAAATGCCATGAATAAAACAGCTGGTAAAACTGACACGGTCTCTTCTCTATGGAGCTAAAAGAGTATAGGTATGACACTAGACAAACAAGCAGGGAATTTTATCATAGATAGGTTATCATAAAGGGCAAGTATAGGGTGCTATGAGCAGCCACTGGTCCAGACTTGGGGGAGAAAGAAAAGCTTACCAAAGAAATGAAATTACAACTAAAATCAAAAGCGTGTAAAGTGTGAGGAGGAATTAGCCAGGCAAAATGTCAACATTAGTAAAATGAAGATGATTTTTCCACTCCTCTGTTCTTTTAAAAACTTTTCTTAAATATATTCATCCATCCATTCATTCAAGATGCTTTGATGATCCAGTTTCTTATTTTGTTTTGGAGGCTAAGAGTGAAATATCTCTCTGTTATCGAACTTTATGCATTCCCTCTACAATTCAGGCACTTGGAGTGAACTCATCTACTACTCCTATGTATGACATCTACAGGCTTGTTCCCCTTCCTGTATCTTTCTCTTACTGCACTTAACCTAGAGCGCTATTCAGGTAGGCAATCTAGCACTCCTCACTATTCTCCAGAGTCTATTGCTTGCTTTCCATGTGACTTGTGTGAAATTACAGATAATAATTTTTTACAAGATTGGAAACATATCTGTAATCAAGTGTGCCAGGAGCATGAAAATTAAGCCAATCAGAATTATATGATTATTATTGCTATAGAAATTCTGAGGTTATGAAAATGGCTTCTTACTATTAAAAGAGAGATTAAAAAGGTTTGTAAATGAATCTTTTCCTTATATATAATCAATTTTCTAGTACCTTTGAAACTTGTTTGCTTTCACAGAGGTACCACTCAATTTATGTAATGGGAATGTACAACATGATGTTTTTACCACTCTGACCAAATATTCCCAAAGAAAATTAATTCTTCAGGTATCAGACAACATTTAATAGACTCCACTTTTTATGTATTTATTTTAAGCAGTATAATAGTTAATCTTAGTGTAAACAACTTTTAATTATTTTTTATTTTATAACCCTGATTGTCATATAATTATCAATTGTACTTTAGCCTGTCTTATCTTTCTCTTCTTCCAGTAGTTTTGAAGTATTAATGTTTTATTATATTTTTGACTTGTATAGCTTTGTGCAGAATCCAGCTCAAGTGGTCAATTAATTTTATCAGAACTGAAATTGAATTATTAAATCTTGCTAGGCTGAGAAGAGAACTCTGGTAAACTGTTATTTTTTCTACTCTGAATTTGAATTTTCACTCTTTTTCACTTCTCTAAAAGTACGTAGGTCTAGACTAAATAATTAACCAACTGGTAGCATAATGCATTAACAGTGAATAATGGTAAGCTGGGTTTCACATCCATCTTTGTCATGAACAGAATCTAATCATGGGCAAAAGTCTTTTAACATCTCCAGGTCAACTATTTTATCTGTAAAATGAAGCAATAGGATTATACTCTTCAAGTCCCTTCACCTCCAAAATGTTAAAATTCTATGACCCAACCTTATGCATAAAAAGACCTAATGATTCAAGTTTGAATCTACAGGTTTCTAAGACCAAGTGTCTTACATGAAATTATACAGGTACTACAGAAGATTGCATTATGTATTCACAACTATTTATCTCGTCCTTCACCATAGCTTTCCTGTGGACAAAGTGTAATTCTCTGCACCACTGGCTTTGGGTTCAGGCATGTGACTTGCTTTGACCCATGGGATGTGTTGGAAGAACTACACTAGTGAATCAAGGAGAGGCTTTAAGAAGCACTGCATGACTGTCCTCACTCTCTTGATTATGCCCTCTGCCATAAGCCAACCATGTCCCAAAGAGTGGTTGCTTCTTGAGCCTAGGTCCCTGAGTCAAAAAACACATAGAATAGAAAACTGACCCAAACCCATCTGAACCTAGCCTTGCCCCATGAGTCCAGCCAACTTGCAAACCTGTGAGCAATAAATAAATCTTCATTGTTTTAAGTCAAGATTTTGTGATTTGTTGTCACAACAAAAGCTGACTAATCAAGTACTAAGTGTACTTTTTATTAACCTAATATAAAGAAACTATTTTTGAAAGTCTCATTCCTAACACTTTATTAAGCAACTCCTTATTATCAGGGCTTTTGTTCCTTCCTTGATGCCTGGTGTTGTACTGTATCAGCTAAAATAAGACATACGAAAGAAGGGAAGGAAAGGTATACTTGTAGGAAATTTAACAGATGTAGCTGAAACTATTTCTTAGAATTAAGTGTTTAAAAATTTAAGTGTTAATGGTACAAATGGAAAGTTTGGGGTCAATAATCTAGCACTAATACCAATATACAGTCAATATGATTTGGTTGGCAAATTAGCTTTAATATAGTTTAGTGAATTTTGTCTGAATGGTCAAATATGAATATCTATATGGTATTTTCTAATTAATTGGATGAAGTTCATTATTAAAACCTCTAAAATTGGTATAATTGGTGATTTATTTATTTTTTATAACAGCATGCAAGTAAGATAAATGCTAAGCATTTGACTACACTTAATTTCAAAAAAATTAATTTTAAATTGTGTGTTCTATATTTTATCTTCACATTTCCTTTATATTTGCATATGTAACCAAGGAGATGACTAAGAACCTATGTCAATACATGAAAGCTTCTATATAATTTCCAAATACCAGGGGAAAAAGGTAAAGTAAAACACATATACTATGTAGGGAAGATAATAATTAGACATTTTCTAAGAATGTTATAAATCTGAAATAATTATAAGGAAAATCCTAATACTCAACATCACTGTAGACAATATCCTAAAATATCGCAAAGATATTGATTGTACAGCTCAGTGAGATGAAATGGCATATTGCTAAAATCTATATGCATATTCAAAAGTAGAAAGCATTTATGGCAGCTATAGCCTTAGCAATTTTATCTATGCCTAGGAAATAACCTGACATAATAAAACCTTACTATAATTGTCAACATTGGATGATCTCCAATTATTTGCCAGTTTCTCTGCTAAATATATATATATATATATTATTTCATCTAATCTGCACAGAGAACATCTATAAAGTAGATCCTTACTTCACAGATAAGGCAACTGAAGCTTATAGACATAAGATACTTTGCCCAAGGTAAGTGGCTACAGAGAAGGAAATATGATTTCAGAATTCAAACTCTTCACATTAAAGAACATCCTAATGAACAGAAGAAATAAAAATGTTCTTTAAGGTCATAAGTCTAAAATTTGAAACTACTAAATATCATATCCAAAATGACACAGATAGTTAGAAGCAGAAATAAACAAGAACATGAGGGTTTCCCCCACCCAAGGTCTGCTAACACATTATATCACATATTTATGAAAATATCCTTTATAAAGTTCTTACAAATTTATTGCCAAAAATGTATTTTATCTACCAGGCTTCAGATAATTTTTATAGTCACATACCTTAATAGAGTCAATCAATTTATCTGCTAATTTATACAATTTATCCTCTGAAGAGTTCAATAACCTCTAAAAGATACATTTTATCCCAGTAGGGGCCTAAGAGTATGAAAATAATGAACTCCTAAAATGTCTTTGTAATTGTACTCATATTTAATTATTAAATTAAGGGAATTATGAGATACATGCTCAATGTAAGTTGATCTCATCAGATTAAATAATTATGCATTCCACTAGAGTCAAATTGTACATCTCAATAATGTCGGAGAATTATTGATACCTGGAAAATTGTTACAAATCTCCTCCAAAATCACCAAATGTTTTATAAAGATTAAGTGAATTTTCCCCTCCCCTCCCTATGGCCATTGCAGATAAAAGACACATTCCTTTAATTTGCTTATAAATAAATCTTTAGCAGACTTCTCAATTTCTACTTATAGTAAAAAAGATGAATATAGTAGGGTAGGAAGGTCAATGTTAAAGGAGAAAATAAAAACTGGGTAGGAAAAAAGGAAAGAAATCATTTCCCTTAGTAACAAATATTTCAATAAAATTTATTTAGTAAAACCTTCAACTGACTTATTATTTTACAGTGACTTAGATGAAATCACAGATGGAATGCTAGTTTACAAATGACACGAAACCAAGAGGAATAAATAATAGAGTGTATAACAGATACAGGATTTTAAGAGGTAGAAATTTAACAAGATGAAATTTTGAAGAGATAGACAACATTTTGCACGGATTGAGAATTTTAAAAAATTGTCATTCCAGCAAAGGCGGATCTAGTGTGAAGCTCATGTTGCTTAAGCTTCAGAGCCTCTGATTTATACCAAAACCTGCCAGCGCCCTGTACCGAGTTCCTTATATATTTTTCTTCTTAAAAATGACCTCCAAAATTATGTAAACTCCAGTCCTCACACAGTCTGAATTTACTCTTGAGTTTCAATTCTCAAAGGATAATATAAGCTGCCTAACTGAATCACTCCACTGTTACTTAACAAATCTTTTAGATCAAACCAAGGAGAGTAAATAAAATCACCATAACTCAGGCAAGAGCATAATTGGGACACAGAGTCAACTTACATATAAGTGGGAGAAATAACCATCTGAAACCAACCATGTTAGCTCCAGAGCCCCCACCTTGGTGGGAATTTGCACATACAAAAAGGAAGTAAGAAAGATTTCCCATAGTAGTAAAACACAAGGGACCAGCAAGCATTTCCCCCAAAAGAAGGTCCAACCAGGATCATCCATAAGGTATGCAAGATCCCAGGCAAATATTTTGGACTTGAAGGGACTCCTGTCTATATAAAGGGTTTAATTTAAATGTATTACAAAATGCATGGATCCATGTAAGTTCCAGTGGTTTATCAATGAAGATTTAGAATGATGGATAGAGAAGAGGTAATTACATCCTTGCTTATTGTATAATCAGTGCACATGAAGGGTCTGGTCACTACCTCTTCCTGTTCAGATCCAGGAACCATTTCTTAATGTTCTTTATTGCTATGTGTGCCATTTCTATCCAATTTCATATCTCCCACCATGAAAAAAAAGGTAATAATATGTTTGTTACTATTACGGCTCTTTTGGAGCCTGTGTATGTTTAAACAACACATACCCTTTTGCACGTGCAGTTCTAATACCATTTACTTGATGTGGGTTACACCATTACTCATTACACTGCATCATTTATCATGCTACCTGTGAATTCTGATTTCAGTGATTCTCTCAAAGTTGTTACTGTGCTTAATTGATGATGACCATGAATACAAGCTATTCCCAGTGTATTCCAGAAAATGAGAATGATAGTTTGTTTTCCAGTATATTAAATTTACTGACTGCAATTTTATAGCATAAACTCAATGTACCTTCCAACTATGCTTCTCTTGAACTGTTTAGGCTAACATCACTGCATTCCTTAAAATGGTATTGCTTTCAATATTGTCTATCCTCTCACCTTTCCCAAACTGCCACCAGTGGGGAAGATAGGCAAGAGGCCTATGGACAGTGTGAGAAGAGAAGTTCTATTTATGCAAAAGGAACGTCCATCCTTCACTCAGCATGGCATAGACTTGCCCCTGAAGAGCACGTCACTGCATAAATTGAAGAACACTGGTCAGAAGGGCCCATGGAAATCTGGAAAGGTCTTGAGGGAGAGCACCATGGCCAACCCCATAGGACTACCTGATATGTGGCATGGAGCCTGCAGTGTTGGGGTAAGCATCTTGGGTGTGAGTGGTTGGGAATAACTAGGATCAAGGATGCCTCCTGCAGTCCCTCCTGCCCCCAACTGCTGTGACTGGAGGCAACACAATGGTCAAATATAGACCAGTGATGGCTGATGCACAGACCCACAGCTCATGCCCAAGTGTGAGACAGATGGTTGGTAGCCAGAGCCTGAAACTTGTCCTGTGTCTGATGTGAGTGACAGTCATCCAAATCAGCATGTCAGCACTATTTTGATGGATCAGTTTCACGTGACCTCACAAAAGAAATACTGTGATGGCCACCAGCAATGGTTCACTCACCAGGCCACCCTCCTAGTACTGGGACTGGCTACAGAAATGTGTCAGTCCCAGAGCTCCTTGAGGGCATCTAATGATTCCATGTGTGAAGTAGAGAGTTATAGAGTGCCTCGAAGGCAAGCAATGGGGACCAGGGCTTACATGGATCCTGCTCTGGGTTCAGGGAGCCATGGCCAAATGGCACTGTCAGGCACTGTCAGCCCTGGTCTGTCCAAGGCACTGAGGAGGGCCTTAGAAAATTTTTGAAGAAGGTGCTCCAAAGCTTGGGAAGCCTGAAGGCAAAGGGCCTGAGACAAGAGTCACACCTCCCTGAGTTTAAGGTTGGTAGATATCCAATTCTAAGTGAAATATTCAGAACAATCCTGAGATCTGATAGATCAGAGTGCTGAATACTGGAGCATTAGAAGAAAGGAACTTAGCTGAAAAGATTGGAAGTAGTCTCTATCAGGTATTTCTGATGGAGAAGATGGCACTCTAGATAGTTCAAGTTTTCCTTGAGAGATTGGTTATAAAGGGGGACAAAGAAAAGCTTAAAATAAGGGGCATACTGATACAAAAATGGGCAAAAAATTAACAAAAGACAATCAGAAAAATCAACAAAAGAAAAAACAGACAAGAAAAAAATTTTCACATATCCACAGAAGTAGCCTCTGAACTAAGAAAGCCAGTATTGCTGGGCCTGGATTTACCTACCTTTGCTCTTCTGTTCTGTAATATATGAGGCAGATCCCTGTGGGCTGTCTTTCCCAGAATTCCAGTTCAGTTGGTTTCTGGGTGGCCTTGAATAGCCAATGGGAAGCTCTTATGAGAGAATGGGAAGGTTAGGAAGGGAGAAGACAGGAGTATTTCTCTCCCTCTCTTTCTGCCTTGGGAAGCATCTCCATTAGGACTGTTTCTTTTCCAAGTTCCCATTATTACATCCTTGGTTTTGTTGGTCCCTGGACTCTGATACCACCACCATCTCTTTTTGTGTCTCAGCCTAGGGATGTTAATGGCTTCCTACTTGTGTTAGTTTCTAGGTCACCTCACTACCCCTTGTTTGGCTTTTCTACTCTTCCATCATCTGTAAAATCCTCTGCTTCATATTCCCTCTGTTGTAAAGCCTCTATAATTAAAACAGTGCGGTATTGCTCCATGAGTAGACAAAAGGACAATGAAACAAATGAAACGTCCAGAGATAGACTTAGGTATATATGGAAATTGAGTATGTGATAAGGTTGTCATCTCAAATCACTGCAGAAAAGGATGATCTTTAGAACAAATGGTATTGCTACAGCTTGATAGCCATTTTTAAAAAAGCAAAAAACAATTGAATCCTACTTCACATATTATCTCAAGATTAATTCCAAGATTAATTTTACATAAATATAAAATATAAAATCACACAAGTTCAAGAAGAAAACAGTGAATTCTATTATTACTTGAGAGTTGGGGAAGTTTTCCTCACTACTGACTTAAAATACAGAAGCAGAAAGAGAAAAGAATGAGAAAAGAAACTACTTAAAAAAAAAAGACAAAACACGCTATTAGAAGCAAAATCAGAGGACAAATCAAGAGGAAATATTTGCAATTTATATCACAAGGATCTAACCCAGTGTTCCTCAATCTCAGCACTTTTGACATTTGGGACTAGATAATTCTTTGTTGTGGGGGTGTCCTATGCATTGTAGGATGTTTAGCAGCATCTTTGGACTCTACCTTCTGGATGCCAATAGCACTCCCCTCCCCTACATGTTGGTGTAACAACCAAACATGCTTCCAGACATTGCAAATACCCTGGGGGAGGGGAGCAGGGAAGGAAGCAAATCATTTCCAGTTGAGAATCGCTACTCTGTTCTAATATATAAAAAGATCTTAAAGTAGTGAAGAAAATGTCAAAAACCCTAATGGAAAATTGGACAAAAGACATATGCAATTGATAAAAACAGACAAAAGGCTCTTGAGCACCTGAAAGGATACTTAATCTCACCCATAATAAGAAAAATGCAAATTAAAACTACACTGAGATATTTCTTGCCTATCAGACTGGCACTTATCCAAACACTGGAAATAATGCAATGAGGCATACATTACTGATGGGAGTGCAAAACAGCATAACCCCTCTGAAGCAGAAGTTAACAATACCAAAAAAATTATCTCCACATTTTCCTTTGACCTAAGAACCTCACTTCCAGAAATCTCCAAAGAGATATAGCTCCACAAATACAAAACAACATATGCACAAGTTTATTTACTGATGCTTTCTTGTAACATCAGAAGGTTAAAAATAATTCAGATGTTCATCCACAGGGGTGGAAGACACATACACCCAATGAAGTACTCTGCTGACCTTAAAGGAAATGAAGGCTATCTCTATGTATTGATTGGAATAATGTTCAGGATGTATTGTTAGGTGGAAAAAACAAGGTGCAGTATTGTGTGTGTGTGTGTTGTGTTGCAAAAGTAAAACTTTAAAAAATGGTAACCTTTAGCAGATGAATGGGAAGAATGAAGGAGGAGTAGATGGAAGGAAGCAAGAATTTATTAAGTACATCTTTCTTTTTATATAATTTTTCAAATTTTGAACCACATAAATATCAAACATATTAAAAGATTGTAAAAACTGAAAAAGTTAAACCCTGAAATTGGAGAGAAACCAAAATAAATACATGTAGCTCTATTTTAAATTAGTGATAGAATTCAGAGAGAAAAATCATTTCCCGTGACCTTTGACACAGTACAGGCATACCTTGGAGATACTGTGGATTTCATCCAGACCACTGCAATAAAACAAATATTGCAAGAAAGCAATTCAAATGAATTTTTGGTTTCTCAATGTGTATAAAAATTAGGTTTGTACTATACTGTGGTCTATTAAGCATGCAATAGCCTTATGTCTAAAAAACTATGTACATAACTTGTTTAAAAAATACTCAATTCCTGGGGCACCTGGGTGACTTAGTCTGTTAAGCGCCTGACTCTTGATTTCAGCTCAGGTCATGAATAAGGGTCATGGTCTCAGGGTTGTGCGATGGAGCCCTGTGACCAGCTCCATGTTGGGCTTGGAGCCTGCTTAACATTCTCTCTGTCTCTCTCCCTCGGCCCCCACCCCCTTAACTACACACACACACTCTCTCTCAGAACAAACGAATGAATGAACAAACTCTATTGCTAAAAAATGTGAGCATCATCTGGGCTTTCGGTGAGTCATAATCTTTTTGTTGGTGGGGGTTTTGCCTCGATGTTGATGGCTGCTGACTGACCAGAGTGATGGTTGCTGTAGGTGATGGCTGCTGACTGACCTGGCTGTGGCAATTTCTTAAAATAAGACAACACTGAAGCTTGCCACGTTGATGTACTCTTCCTTTCAGGAACAATCTCTCTGTAGCACACAATGCTGTTTGAAACCTTTTTTATCCACAGCAGAACTTTCAAAATTGGAGTCAATCCTCTCAACCCTGCCACTGCTTTATCAACAAGTTTATGTAATATGCTAAAAACTTTTGTTGTCATTTCAACAAACTTCATCACCAGGAATAGATTTTATCTCAAGAAACCACTTTCTTTGTTCACCCATTAGAAGAAACTCTTCATCCATTAGAGTTTTACCATGAAATTGCAGTAATTTGGTTACATCTTCAGGCACCACTTCTAATTCTAGTTCTCTTGCTATTTTCACCACATCTGTAGTTACTTCCTCCACTAAAGTCTTGAACCCCTCAAAGTTATCCATAAGGGTTGAAATTAACTTCTTTCAAACTTCTGTTAATGCTGATTTTTTCACCTCTTCCCATGAATCATGCATATTCTTAAAGGCATCTAGATGGTGAATCTTTTGCAGAAGGTTTTTTAATTTACTCCGTGCAGATCTGTCAGAGGAATTCTATTTATGGCAGCTACAGCTTTACAAAATGTATTTCTTAAATAATAAGACCTAAAAGTCAAAATTGTTTCTTGATCCATGGGCTGCAGAATGGATGTTGTGTTAACAGGCATGAAAACAACACTAATCTCACCCATCTCTGTCAGAACTCTTGGGTGACCAAGTGTATTGTCAATGAGCAGTAATAATTTGAAAGGAATCCTTTTTTCTGAGCAGTAGGTCTCAACAGTGGGCTTAAAATATTCAGCAAGCCATGTTGTAAACAGATATGCTGTCATCCTGGCCTTGTTATTGCACTGATAGAGCACAGGGAAAATAGATTTAGCATAATTCTTAAGACCCTAGGAGTTCTGTAATAGCAGATGAGTATTGGTTTCTACTTAAAGTCACCAGCTGCATTAGCCCCTAACAAGAGAGTCAGCCTGTCCTTTGAAGTTTTGAAGCCAGGCACTGACTTCTCTCTAGCTATGAGAATCCTAGATGGCACCTTTTTCCAATAAAAGGCTGTTTCATCTATGTTGAAAATCTATTGTTTAGTGTAGCTACCTTCATTAATTATCTTAGCTAGATCTTCTGGATAACTTGTTGCAGCTTTTATATTAGCACTTGCTTATTCACCTGTACTTTTATGTTATAGAGACAAATTCTTTCCTTAAACTCTATAAATCAACCTCTGTGTTAGCTTTAAACTTTTCTTCTGCAGCTTCCTCACCTCTCTCAGCCTTCATAAAATTGGAGAAAGTTAAGGCCTTGCTCTGGGTAAGGCTTTGGCTTGAGGAAATGTTGTGGCTGGTTTGGTCTTCTATCCAGAACACTAAAACTTTCTCCATATCAGCAATAAGGCTGTTTTGCTTTCTTATAATTCATGTGTTCACTGTTGTAGCACTTTAAATGTTCTTAACTTTTCCTTTGCATTCACAACTTGGCTAACTATTTGAAGCAAGAGGCCTAGTTTTTTGGTTTTTTTTTTTTTAACCTATGATGGCTTTTGACATATTTTCCTAAGTTTAATCATGTCTAGCTTTTGATTTAAAGTGAAAGATGTAGGATTCTTCCTTTCACTTAAATACTTAAAGGCCATTAGGGTTATTAATTGCCTTAATTCCAATATTATTGTATCTCAGGGAGAACCAAGAGAGGGAAAGAAACGGAATTTTTTTATTTGAGTATAGGTGATGTACAATGTTACCCTAGTTCCCGGTGTACAACCACCATGCACATCTTATTATGGAAGAAAAACAGCCAATAAATGTAGAAAAAATAATATTGTAAGAGAACCACAATTTTGGAATCCCAATGAAATGATTGTTCCCATAAAGGATCATCAAAGAATGATAAATGTGAAATGTCATTGGGAAATGCATGGTGTTGTTTTCAACATGCATTCACCCCCACAATTTCCTAATTGCAAAAGGAAAAGTAGATCTTAGCAATGGAGAGATCTGGTGGTAGCCACTCAAAAGTAATCAATTTTTCATAACTGATAGAAGGGAAACCCAACAATATATGCCTCCTAATGTGATGCAATATAAGTGCTCAGGATCACCTAGAAAGTATTCTTGAAAAAAATGCTTAATCTGAATATAACCAAGACTTTAGATCTAACTTACAAGTTTTAAGAAATATAGAGTGTAAAGGAAAATTTAAAATCCAAGAAGAAAACAGGGGTAGAATGTAAGACATTTTACAAGGCAATTGACCTAATCTCATGAAAAAGTCAAAATCATGAAAAAAATAATGTTCGGGAATTGTTTTAGACTGAAAGAAACTAAAGTGATGCCAAATGAAATATGTGAATTTTGACTGAATCCTGGTTTGAAGAAGCAGTTGCAAAAGTATTTTGGGGGAAATTGGGTAAATTAGATAGATTGGTAGATTAGATAAACTGATTAGATATCAGTTGATTAATAAATTATTACTAATTATCTTATGTGTTAAATAGTATTATGGTTATGTAGGAAAATTCCCCTCTTCTGTACGCATGCTGAAATATTTAGGAGTAACATTATCTCTGAAATTTATTTTCAAATGATTCAGTAAGATAGGTATAGATGATGGTAGATGATAGATAGATGATAGATAAAGCAAATATGGCAAATGTTAATTATTGGATATAGGTTGTTGAATGGTGGGCATATATTCATTGCACTATTTTTTTTTAGCTCTGCTGTTTAAAAATTTTTGTAACAAATATATGGCTAAAAACATTGCTCAAATACAGGATGAGATATGGCTGAACGTAAAGAAGGCTCAAATGAGTAGGGGGTTAGTGGGACACAATTATTCTATCCTTAGACTATTTAGAAAGGCACAAAACGTTACTTAGACTGAAACAGCTGATGGTATGGAGATGCTACCATGGCACTAGATTCA
This sequence comes from Ursus arctos, assembly GCF_023065955.2. Taxonomy (NCBI): domain Eukaryota; kingdom Metazoa; phylum Chordata; class Mammalia; order Carnivora; family Ursidae; genus Ursus; species Ursus arctos. The sequence continues at coordinate 15,253,799 of NW_026622886.1, read as the reverse complement.
GCTTCTAGAGCCACAAAGGCACTGGGGAGCTGTCTCAGCTGTTGGTGCTGACAATGAAGCCGATTAGACAGGTATCTATGGATCTAGAGCATCTGGTAATGACTTACAGAAAGGTAGCAGTAAGTGGTGATGTTGGCAAGGGAGAGTCTACCTCAGCTACGGCTGTTATGGTTTATGGAACATAGTGATAGGGACAACACTGAGAAATCCAAAGAGGAGCAACTGTCATCCGGGAGACCCATAGGAGGGCTTTAGGCTGAGATTTAAACAAAGGGTATAAATGAACTAGATAGAAACCTAGGAAGGTTGATAGAGCCAGATCTAAGTTCTGAGACTCTCTTTAAAAGACAGGCAATGAATTCATTTAAAATTATCTAGTTACACTTCACTTTCCTAGTCCCAGATGGTTTTCCCCCTCTGGGCAAAAGGTAATGATTGTTAATAAGGATCTGGCCTCATCACACACTAGTTTCAGGGTGAAAAGGAAATATTACTTTAATTGAATCGTTGAAAATTTCATGTCTGGAATTTAATTACTGTTAAAACTGTAGATAAGATATCACAATCTCATAACATTTTAGTGCCTTTTTAAAATGACCACAATCTATCAGAATATTGGGAGAAAAACTGTATTGAAATAACATAAGTATTGGAATATAACTAATTCTAAGGTTGAAGAAGAGATTTAAAAGCACTTAGATGCACACTACTCAAGTTTAGGTGAAAAGGAAGGCTCTGTTTAAGTGATAAGAATGAACTGAGCTTCAAAATTCTCTACCGTCTTCACGTTCTGCAGTCTAGTTTGTGGTTTTGGATCCTAAGGGAAATCTGAAGGTGGATGAAGTTGTTCATTGTGAAATTACCCAGCTTCTTTTTCAGAGTAGCTGGCTCTTTATGGCATTTGGAGTCTGTCTGTCCTACTTTACCTCTTAGTTATATAGGGCTTTGGATTGTTTTCCAGATTTAACTTATTTGTCTTTGTCAGGCACCATATGTGTTCAGGATAACATATTGTACTGTGTGTTGTCTCTACATTTCATCACAAGATTGGGCTCAGAGGAAGTTCTGGAGCCTTGGTGATAGCCTGATGAATAGGGGAGAGAGGAAATAAATGTTTTCTAGTCCCTGAACCTCAGAGATCCCTGTAAATTCACAATTTAAGAGATAAGATTCATAGGAAGAGGTGTATTTGCAAAGGCAAGGATTATGGATCAAATAAATTAGTTACTAGTCTATTTATTAGATAAGTACATTTACCCTCTTGGTATGCTTTCTCATCTTTAAGCACCCTCCAAATTCTTCAGTTTCATATTTTCATATGTAAAGAACAGATCTTTGCTGCTAAATTGGGGCTGGGAAAATAGCCCTCATTATTAAGGAAACAAGCATTTCTCTGAAAAATTTTTTCCATTTCCACTGATAATGCAAAGGTAAACCTCGCGAGTATGTAATAACCATATATTCTTATGAAGTAGCATCTTAACAAATAATGCTTTACCATTTGTTAAAATATTCCACAGTGCTAAAGACATTTAGCCAAATTAGCAAATGACTCAAATTAACATCAGTGTTATTCCTTTAAAATTGATGACCCAAGTATGAAGAAAACCTGAATTACATAGAACTTCATAAAATCAACTTGCACCATACTGACACCACTTAGGGTACTTATCATGCTGTGTTCCTTATGATTCAGTTGTAATTAGTCAGAATATACTGCAGCTGTTTGTGATTTCAGGGCAGAATAAGATGTTTATATAGAGAAAATGTTTCATTATCTTTGCTTTTTGAATTATCTTTCTTTGTAAATGGTATTTTACAATATGTTTTCCCATCATTTCAAATCTTAAACAAGGTTGTTAAATAGGGTTTTATCATACTCAGAAAAATTGCTACCTATTAGTTTTCTTCCCTACTTCCTTCCCTAGTTCTATACATGCATACACAGCATTTACACACATTAGTTTTATATACAAAAATTTCTGGCTCTTTATAAGATGTTACTGCAAAAGTACACTGTCTCAGGTTTTCTCAGCTTTTTATATCTACTTTGGTACCATGGCCAGGGTTTCAGGTGCACTGTTGCTTCCTTTAGTTTTTTTCATTTTAGCAGTTATTTTGAAGTTATGGTTCATGTCTCAGCAGAATATTTAAATGTCTGCATTCCCTCATGATGTGTGCCTTTTATATTACTCTGGGTTGTGCTCTTTTTCCCGCTTTAATTCTGTAATTTCTGGGTGATACTGGAATCAGTCATAGATATTACAGTGAGAGTCTGTATTAAAATCAAATATAATCCTTCTAGTATATCTAGCATGGAATCTTGAAGTACCATGAAACATGGTGTGAAAAACACCTCAAATATCTGGAAAGACAATTACTAAACTTCAGCTATAGTTTCACTCTTATTTTATAAGTTTTACATATACCCAATTTTTTAAAATGAAAGATTTTATTTATTTATTTGAGAGAAAGAGCAGAAAGCACAAGCGGAGAGAGAGTGGAGGGGGGGAGGGAGAAGAAGACTTCCTGCTGAGCAGGGAGCCCAATGTGTGGCTCAATCCCAGGACCCCGAGATCATGACCTCAGCTGAAGGCAGACACCTAACCAACTGAGTCACCCAGGTACCCCAACATATACCCAATTTCTATCCTTGGATTTCCTCAGAAGAGGTGGTTCTGGGCTTTCCCACTAGCAAGAAAAAAGGAGGAACCATGGGGTAATATAAGGAGAGTGCAGAAATAGATCACTATGTGCACATGATAGGAAAGGATTGGTAGAAGCATTAAGAAGTGTAGTATGAAAATTGGAAGGTGCAGAAATATATTTCTCAGAGTTTCAAGATAATCAGGAGAGGAAAAAAGGAATGCCAGTGTAATGGACAGCTACTATTTTTGCTTGACTAGAGTCCTTCTTCATCTAGTAACAACATCACGATTTTTCACTGAGAAACTACCCCTTCCCTATGAGATGTGTGAGGGTCTCAATTACAGTGCCCTGTCCTTCCCTAGCAAAGCGTACAGATTTGGTCCAACCCAGGCAAATCAGATTCTCCATGGAATGTGAATCTTTAATTGAGGGACACAAGGAAGATTTTTCAAGCTGATTTATCTCAACGATGGTATTTTAAAGAGACTTTCTCATCAGTGTCTGCTCCCCAGATATCCCTTGTTGCTCTAGTTACAGTACTTTTTGAAGCCTTGTTTTTTGGTCCTACTGATGTCTATTGCTTGCAATGTTACAACTCTAACTGATACATCCAGACCAAGGAACTAATTCTCTTTAGTGATTTGGAGAAGTAAGAAAGAAAACTTTAACTTTGATAAAGGGTGGACTAAACTAAAGAATGGGGACTTCTAGTAAATTGGTAGAGAAGGACTTTGTCCAGAAATGAACTAGACCCCTAGTCCACCTTGAGATAAGAAAACTAAGCCAGAATGTAAATCAATGTTCTGCTTCCTTCTTTGCGAAAGTCATATACCAGCTGTACAAAGGATGCTTAGTGAGGTGTTTCGGTTAACATTATGCTGCCATGGTGACTAATATAACAAAATAAAAATTATTTAAAAAATTATGCTGCCAGTTCCTTATATCTTTTCCATTCAAATAACTCTGATTTAGACTATGTTCTTTTAATACAAAGAATGTTCCACTGAAAAATTTGTTGGAATATCTAGAACTAATCATATGATTTACATAATCATCTTGGAAAATGTATATATCAATGAGGGGGAAGTAATTTTCTAGTTGAAAAAAATCATAGCAAGGGAAACTTTCCTAACTTCGTCTTAAAAGATCTAAATTTACATACCTTCTTTGTCTTTTTGCTATTTTCAGTTCTGTTTTTATGGATTTTGATTGTAAGTTTAATACAAATTTGACTTGGGTTCTTACCCCTGATTAAATTGCAGCTCATATGTTTATAGATATTTAAAAGTGTATTTTCTGTTGTCAAACAATTAAGATGGCTACTTCACAATGGAACATACTCTGTTTTCCAGAGTCAGAGAATTCAAATTCACCTGGAGCCTTTATTTTTTATTTTATTTTATTTTGTTTTGTTTTCTGGAGTGTTTTTATTCGTCATCTGATTTTTTTTAATTATCTAGTTTTATTTTTCTTTCTTTTTTTTTTTTATTATATTATGTTAGTCGCCATACAGTACATCCCTGGTTTTTGATGTAAAGTTCCATGATTCATTAGTTGCGTATAACACCCAGTGCACCATGCAATACGTGCCCTCCTTACTACCCATCACCAGCCTATCCCATTTCCCCACTCCCCTCCCCTCTGAAGCCCTCAGTTTGTTTCTCAGAGTCCATAGTCTCTCATGGTTCATCATCTGGAGCCTTTAAATTTAGACAGGTTTTACCTTGAATGCTACATGGTAAACAAAGTCAAAGTTTCAGGATAATCCATTAGTTGACTTAGAAAAATGTTTGGGTATATAAGGGTTTCTCAACCTTGGCACTATTGACTTTGGGAGCTGGATAATTCTCTGCTATGAGTGGCTGTCTTGTGCATTATAGGCACCCCTGATTCTGTACCCACTAGATGCCAGTAACAACTCCCTCAGTTGCCAAATGTTCCCCGGCAGGGACAGGACAAAATCACCTCCAGTTGAGAACCTCTGGTAGTTAAGGGCTTTGGTTTTAGAACCTGACAAATCTGAGCTCCACTCTCAGGTTTGCTACTCATTCACTGTTGACCTGGGAAATTATTAACTTTCGATATTTGTGAAATGTTGATTGTCATATGGCCACCTCGTAGGATTCTTGGAGAGATGAGACAAGGCAATGCACTTAGTGTGGTGATTCACCCGTAATAAAAACTCAATAAAAGTAATCATTTTCGTTAATTGTACCTGTAGCATAATCCTAATCCTAAACGCAAATTCCCTGACTCAAATCTGCAAAATAATGACTAATCACATTTCCAATTGTGTTGTTTTATAAAGGTATAATCAACTAAAACTCTAAGTAAACTAAGCACTAAATACATTTAATTCCTAAACAGGACACAGATGATCTCCTTTGTTGTTAACTCTTTGAACTTGAAACATTTCCATTAGGGGGCCTGGGTGGCTCAATCAATTAAGTGTCTGATTCTTGATCTCAACTCAGGTCTTGATCTCAGGGTTGTGAGTTAAAAAAAGAAAGAAACCATTTCCAGAGAAATGACCAGAGGAATGTTGTTTTCCATACATCACTGATGAGGTAAAGCATAGCTAGGAGAGAGAAAACTGAATTAAGAGTTAAATAACCAAAGCTCTAGGACCTAAGAAGAAAACCTTGATTTCCTCCCTCTTCCTCTAAATCTTTAAGTGTTAGCAGTGAAAGATATCAAGAAAATGAAGAATTAGAACATAGAATATTGTCACATGGAGCTAATAGAAGAAGTACAACCAAAGATAAAATTTAAATCAAGAAATTTTGTACATGTACATCTCAAATGCTCTCAACCACAGAATTAGAGAAATGACAGATGAATCCATGGATTGTCAAACCACTTGCTGTACAAAACTAAACTTCTGAACCTTAGTGTTTTGCTCAATAGAAAATCCCTTCTTTCTTGACTCAATTATGACCTCAGACATTCACTAGAATGTACATGAAAAAAAACAATTCCATGCCAAGCTTTGAGGCTGTGGAAAAAAAATCCCCAGTAGAATGACATTTAAAATTGATTTAAATCCCTTTCCATAAAATTCAGCCCTCTGGGAATTTTGTATACTTTCCTCTTGGACTCTGGTGCACTCAGGTAAGTACACCTGTTAACCATAAACAAATGATTATTCTGAAGAGGTGGTTGTGTAGCCTTTTTAATTCCAAGTTCACCAAGTTTTTAATTTCAAGTTCACTTTGTCTGGGGATGTTCAGATAGTGTTTTCATTTGGGAATCTGTGGATAGGGTAAGATGAAAAGCTTAAATATTTTGTTAGAAGATTCTCCTGAAAAGAGGAATCCTAATTGTTGCCTTGTACTTGCAAGTATACCAGTAATAGGGACTCTCAGAAAGAAGTCACCTGAGACTTCAGATCACAGTGAGTAATCTTAGAAATATTCTCTGTGAAAGTAAATTGCATGGTCCAAGTGATGTGTTACTCTCCTACTATGAGTTATGTCATGATTAAAATTGCTTTACACTAAAACACTAAATTACACAAGGATGCCTTATAAATAGAAGATATTCAACAAACAATTCTTGATGACAGACCCATCTCCCCTCAATTCAGCAAATTAAAATGAGTTGCAAAATCTTTAAAGAAGTCACACAGCTAGTTAATTGCAGAGTTTGTCTAGAAAACACACTTCTGTATCCCACTCCAGCTCTGGGTTGGTGATTAAATCACGGACACATTGATTATTTCGATGGAAAAAGTTTACCTGTTCATTTAATCTAGGACATCCCTCACCTCATATATACAATGTGCACATATATCTTTAACTTTTTAAAATTTGATTATACTTGACACACAATGTTACATTAGTTTCAGGTGTGCAATTTAGTGATATTTAACTTTTCAATTAGCTGAAGTGTCAAATGGTTAAAGCACTTGGGCATTGTTCTTCATGATATTCTTTTTAAAAATTAAAGTATAATTGACATATGGTGTTCTAATAGTTTCAGGTGTACGACACTGATTTGACAATGCTCACCACAATAATGGTATTCACCATCTGTCACCACTATACAGTGTTATTATAATATTACTGACAATATTCCCTATACTGTACTTTTCATCTCAATGACTAATTTATTTTATAACTGGAAGTTTATACCTTTTAATCCCCTTTATCTGTTTTACCCTCCTCTTCACCCACCTCCCCTCTGGCAACCACTAGTTTGTTCTCTGTATTTAAGAGTATGTTTGTTTTTTTGTTTGTTCATTTGTTTTGTTTTTTAGATTTCACATATAAGTGAAATCCTATGGTATTTGCCTTTCTCTGTCTGACTTTTTTCACTTAGCATTATGTCCTCTAGATACATCCATGTAGTAATATTCCTGTGTGTGTGTGTGCACACGAACACACACACGTGCATCACATCTTCTTCATCCATCCATTGACAGACATTGGGGTTGCTACCATATCTTGGAAATAATGTTGCAATAAACATAACAGTGAAGTTATCTTTTTACATTAATGCTTTGCTTTCTTTAGGTAAATATCCAACAGTGGAATTACTGGATCATAATTTCTATTTTTAACTTTTTGAGGAGATTCCATAATGTTTTCCACAGTGGCTGCACCAATTTACATTCCCACCAACAGTGCATGAGAATTCTCTTTTCTCTACATCCTTGCCAACACTTGTTTTTTCTTATCTTTTTGACACTACCCATTCTGACCGGTGTGAAGTGACATTTCATTGTGAGTTTGATTTGCATTTCACTGATGATTAGTGATGTGGAGCACCTTTTCATGTGTTTGCCATCTATATGTCTTCTTTGGAAAATGTCTATTCAAGTTCTCTGACCATTTTAATCAGATTATTTTGATGTTGAGTTATATAAATTTTTTTGTAGTATATCTTGAAATCTGAGATTATGATGCCTCCAGCTTTGTTCTTCTTTCTCAAGATTACTTTGGCTAATCAAGGTCCTGTGTGTTCCCTACATATTTAGGATTATTTGTTCTAGTTCTGTGAAAAATGTCGTTGGTATTTTGATAGGGATTGAACTGAATCCATAGATTGCTCTGGGTTGTATGGACATTTTAATGATATTAATTCTTCCATCTGTGAGCATGGACTACCTTTCCCTTTGTGTCATCTTCAATTTCTTTCTTCAATGTCTTTCAGTTTTCAGAGTACTGGTTTTTCATTTCACTGACTTAGTTTATTCCTAGGTATTTTATTCTTTTTGGCATAATTGTAAATGAGATTGCTTTCTTAATTTCTATTTCTGCAACTTTGTTATTAGTGCATAGAAACATAACAGATTTCTGTATATTAATTTAATATACTGCAAATTTACTTAATTCAATTATCACTTCTAGTAGTTTCTTGGTGGAATCTTTAGGCTTTTCCATATATAGTATCATGTCATCTGAAAATATTGACAGTTTTACTTCTTTTTTAAATTTTATTTTTTGACATTTTTTAAAATTAAAATTTAATTTAATTAACATAACTCTCTTACTAGTTTCAGAGGCAGAATTTAGTGATTCATCAGTTGCATACAAAACCCAGTGCTCATTACTTCAAGTGCCCTCATTAATGCCCATCAAACAATTACCCCATCCCCCTATCCACCTCCCCTCCAGCGATCCTCAGTTTGTTTCCCATAGTTAAAACTCTCTTATGGTTTGCCTTCGTCTCTGCTTTCCTCCTATTTTATTTTTCTTCCCTTCCCCTATGTTCATCTGCTTTTTTCTTAAATTCCACACATGAGTGAAATCATATGGTATTTTTCTTTGACTGACTTATTTCACTTAGCATAATACACTCTAGTTTCATCAACATCATTGCAAATGGCAACATTTCATTCTTTTTGATGGTTGAGTAATAGTCCATCATATATATATGTGATATATATGTGTATATATACATATATAACATATATGTATGTATGTATATATTGCCACATCATCTTTTCCCATTCATCTGTGGATGGACATCTGGGATCTTTCCATATTTTGGTTATTGTGGACATTGCTGCTATAAACATTATGGTGCATGTGCCCCTTTGAATCACTATGTTTGTATCCTTTGGATAAATACCTAGTAGTGCAATTGCTGGGTCATAGGGTAGCTCTATTTTTAACTTTATGAGGAACCTCCATATTATTTTCCAGAGTGGGTCCACCAGTTTGCATTCCTACCAACTGCAAAAGAGGGTTCCCCTTTCTCTGCATCCTCCCCAACATCTGTTGTTTCCTGAGTTGTTAATTTTAGCCTTTCTGACTGGTGTCAGGCAGTATCTTGTGGTTTTGATTTGTATTTCCCTGATGCCGAATGATTTTTTCATGTGTCTGTTGACCATTTATATGTCTTCTTTGGAGAAATGTCTGTTCATGTCTTCTGCTCATTTCTTAATTGGATTATTTGTTTTTTGGGTGTTGGTTCAGTAAGTTTTTTATAGACTTTGATTATTAGCCCTTTATCTGATAAGACATTTGCAAATACCTTCTCCCATTCATAGGTTGCCTTTTAGTTTTGCTGACTATTTCCTTTGCTGTGCAAAAGCTTTTTATCTTGATGAAGTCCCAATAGTTCATTTTTGCTTTTGTTTCCCTGGCCTTTGGAGATGTATCTAGCAAGAAGTCACCGTGGCCTAGGTCAAAGAGGTTGCTGCCTGTGGTGTCCTCTAGGACTTTGATGGGTTCCTGTCTCACATTTAGGTCTTTCATCAATTTTGAGTTTATTTTTGTGTATGGTGTAAGAAAATAGTCCAGGTTCATTCTGCATGTGGCTGTCCAATTTTCCCAACACCATTTGTTGAAGAGACTATCTTTTCTCCATTGGATATTCTTTCCTGCTTTGTCGAAGATTAGTTGACCATAAAGTTAAGGGTCCATTTCTGGGTTCTCTATTCTGTTCCATTGATCTATGTGTCTGTTTTTGTGCCAGTACCATACTGTCTTGATTATTACAGCTTTGTAATAGAGCTTAAAGTGATGCCTCCAGCTTTGGTTTTCTTTTTTTAACATTCCTTTGGATATCTGGGGTCTTTTTCATACAAATTTTAGGATTGTTTGTTCCAGCTTTGTGAAAAATGTCGATGGTATTTTGATAGGGATTGCATTGAATGTGTAGATTGCTTTGGGTTGCATAGACATTTTAACAATATTTGTCCTTCCAATCCATGAGCATGGAATGTTTTTCCATTTTTTGTGTCTTCCACAATCTTTCATAAGTGTTCTATAGTTTTCAGAGTACAGATCCTTTACTTCTTTGGCTAGGTTTATTCCTAATTATCTTATGGTTTTTGGTGCAATTGTAAATGGGATCGATTCTTTGATTTCTCTTTCTTCTGTCTCATTGTTAGTGTACAGAAATGCAACTGATTTCTGTGCATTGATTTTATATCCTGCCACTTTGCTGAATTCCTGTATGAGTGCTAGCAATTTTGGGGTGGTGTTTTTTGGGTTTTCTACATAGAATATCATGGCATCTGCGAAGAGTGAAAATTTGACTTCTTTGCTGATTTGGATGCCTTTTATTTCTTTTTGTTGTCTGATTACTGGGGCTAGGACTTCTAGTACTATGTTGAACAGTGGTGAGAGTGGACATCCCTCTCATGTTCCTGACCTCGGGAGAAAAGCCCTCGGTTTATCCCCATTGAAAATGATATTCACTGTGGGCTTTTCATACATGGCTTTTATGTTACTGAGGTCTGTTCCCTCTATCCCTACACTAAGGAGAGTTTTTATCAAGAAAGGATGCCACATTTTGTCAAATGCTTTTCTTGCATCTATTGAGAGGATCATATGGTTCTTGTCCTTTCTTTTTATTTATTTATTTTTTAAAGATTTTATTTATTTGACACGGAGAGACAGCCAGCGAGAGAGGGAACACAAGCAGGGGGAGTGGGAGAGGAAGAAGCAGGCTTCTAGCAGAGAGAAGCCTGATGTGGGGCTCGATCCCAGAATGCTGGGATCATGCCCTGAGCTGAAGGCAGATGCTTAATGACTGCGCCACCCAGGCACCCCATGTCCTTTTTTTTTTTTATTAATGTGATGTATCACACTGATTGATTTGCAGATGTTGAACCACCCTTGCAGCCCAGGAGTAAATCCTACTTGGTCATGATGAAGAATCTTTTTAATGTACTGTTGGATCCTACTAGTTATTACCTTGCTGAGAAGTTTTGCATCCATGTACATCAGAGATATTGGTCTGCAATTCTCCTTTTTGGTGAGGTCTTTGTCTAGTTTGGGGATCAAGGTAATGCTGGCCTCATAGAAAGAGTTTGGAAGTTTTCCTTTCATTTCTATTTTTGAAACAGTTTCGGAAGAATAAATATTAATTCTTCTTTAAACCTTTGGTAGAATTCCCCTGGGAAGCCATCTAACCCTGGACTCTTGTTTGTTGGGAGATTTTTGATTACTGTTTTAATTTCTTTGCTGGTTATGGGTCTGTCCAGGTTTTCTATTTTTTCCTTTTTCAATTTTGGTAGTTTATGTTTCTCGAAATTCATCCATTTCTTCCCGATTGCCTAATTTGTTGGCATATAATTGTTAGTATATCTTATAATTGTTTGTATTTCTTTGGTGTTCGTTGTGATCTCTCTTCTTTCATTCATGATTTCATTTATTTGGGTCCTTTTTTCTTTTTGGTAAGTCTGGCTAGGGATTTATCAATTTTATTTATTCTTTTGAGGAACCAGCTCCTAGTTTTGTTGATCTATTCTGTTTTTTAAAATTATTTCTATTTCATTGATTTCTGATCTAATCTTTATTATTTCTCTTCTCCTGCTGGATTTAGGCTTTATTTGCTGTTCTTTTTCCAGCTCCTTTAGGTGTAATGTGAGGTTGTATATTTGAGACTTTCCTGTTTCTTTTTTTTTTCCTCCATACAAATGGCTAACAGACACATGAAAAAATGTTCAACATCACTAGCCATCAGGGAAATACAAATCAAAACCACAATGAGATACCACCTTACACCAGTTAGAATGGCAAAAATTAATAAGACAGGAAACAACAAGTGTTGGTGAGGATGTGGAGAAAGGGGAGCCCTCTTACACTGTTGGTGGAAACGCAAACTAGTACAGCCACTCTTTCTTTCAGAGGGCAGAGGGAGAGGGAGAAGCAGGCTCCCTGTTGAGCAGGGAGCCCGTTATGGGGCTCAATCCCAGGACCCTGGGATCATGACCTGAGCAGAAGACACTTAACAAACTGAACCACGCAGGTGCTCTGAGACTTTTTTGTTTCTTGAGAAAGGCCTGTGTTGCTATATACTTCCCTCTTAGGGCCATCTTTGCTGCATCCCAAAGGTTCTGAACAGTCGTGTTTTCATTTTCATTTGTTTCCATGTCTTTTTAAAAATTCTTCTGTAATTTCCTGGTTGACCCATTTACTCTTTAGTAGGATGCTCTTTAACCTTCATGTATTTGTCATCCTTTCAAATTTTTTCTTGTAGTTGACTTCAAGTTTTAAAGTATTGTGGTCTGAAAATATGCATGGTATAATCTGAATCTTTTTGTACCAGTTGAGACCTGATTTGTGACCCCGTATGTCATCTATTCTGGAGAATGCTCCATGTGCATTTTGCTGTTTAGGATGAAATGCCCTGAATATATCTGTGAAGTCCATTTGGTCCAGTGTGTCATTCAAAGCCCTTGTTTCTTGTTGATCTTCTGCTTGGATGATCTGTCCACTGCTGTGAATGGGGTGTTAAAGTCCCCTAGTATTTTGTATTATTATCAATGAGTTTCTTTAATTTTGCTATTAATTGGTTTATGTAATTATCTGCTCCCAAGTTAGGGGCATAAATATTTATAATTGTTAGATCTTCTTGTTGGATAGACCCTTTTATTATGATACAGTGTCCTTCTTCATTTCTTCTTACAGTTTTTGGTTTAAAATCTAGTTTTTCTGACATAAGAATGGCTACTCCAGCTTTCTTTTGACGTCCATTGGCACGATAAATAGTTCTCCACCCCCTCACTTTCAATCTGGAGGTGTCTTTGGGTCTAAAATAAGTCTCTTGTAAGCAGCAAATTGATGGGTCTTATTTTTTTTTTTTTAATCCATTCTTATACCCTCTTGTCTTCTGATTGGAGCATTTAGTACATTTACTTTCAGAGTAATTTTTGAAAGATATGAAGTTAGTGCCATTGTATTACCTGTAAAGTCACTGCTCCTATAGATTGTCTCTGTTCCTTTCTGGTCTTTGTTATTTTTGTGCTCTCTCTGCTCAAAGGATCTCCTTTAATATTCAGTTTTACTTCTTCCTTACCTATTTGGATACTTGTTACTACTTTTTCTTGTCAGATTGCTGCAGCTGGGATTTCCAGTACTGTGTTGCATAGAAGTACTGAGAGTGAATACTCTTGTCTTATTCCTGATCCTGGAGGGAAAGCTCTCAGTTTTTCACTATTGAGGATAATGTTAGTTGTGGTTTTTTTATATATGGGCTTTGTTATGTTGAGGTATGTTCTCCCTAAACCCACTTTGTTGGAAGTTTTACCACGAATGGATGTTGTATTTTGTCAAATGCTTTCTCTGCATCTGTTGGAGTGATCATATGGTTTTTATCCTTCCTCTTTTTAATGTATCACACTGATTGATTTGCAAATATTGAACCACCTTGCATCCCTTGAATAAATTCCACTTCATCTTGGTGAATGATTTTATTAAGGTATTGCTGAATTTGGTTGCTAATATTTTGTTGAGAATTTGTGCATCAATGTTCATCAGAGATACTGGCCTGTAGTTTTCTTTTTGTAGTGTTTCTCTGGTTTTGGTATCAGGGTAATGCTGGCCTCATTGAATGCACTTAGAAGTTTTCCTTCTTCTTCTATTTTGGAACAGTTTGAGAAGAATAGGTATTAATTCTTTAATTTTTTATTATTTTTTTCACTACTAGGTCATTATTTATTCAGTTTTTTGAAGCTTTGGGCATAATAAGTATGGAATGCAGAGCAGATATGATCCCCTCTCCTCCCTTTCTAGCAATTTGCAAAGAATCAAGAGGCTGATTGAACAATTCTTTACATTTCTATATACCTTTGCAGAAGCCCTTGTAGTGTGTTATCAAAACTACCTGCATCCCCTTACTAAAATGCTCTACCTTTCAAAAACTGTAAATAAAAATTTAACCCTGTTAATAATATAATTTAATTTTTTTTTTTGTAGCTAGACTGAAATTTCAGCTCTAGAATTTTCTACCTGTCTTCAAAATTTCCTCCAGTAGGAAAGAAGGCCACTCGTTGTGCATAGGAATAGGGAGGAATTACTTTGACCCGCGGGCCAGTTATCTTGAAAATTCCACCAGCTTCAGGCTGCTGCAGAATACCCTTTAGGTCCATTCAACCCTGGGCACAGGTCACATACATTTCAGTTTAGTCCTTCCCTTTGAAGCAGCATGAAGTTGTTTTATCAACAGGCAACTTCACAGTCTGAAGTCTTTTTCTTGTCTTAGGATCTAAAAGAATCACTCTTCCTCCATTGTAACAGGCCACCCAGAGCTCCCTCTCAGCATCAATACACATTCCATCTGGAATTTATTCTCCTTTCTCCAGCTTGTAAACACTTCTGCAGTTGGAGATCTTTCCTGTTTGCATGTCATAATCAAAACTATCCACAGAATAGGACAGGCTGTCAATGTAATAGAAGATTTTGTGGTCTAGGGGCCAATCCAAACCATTGTAGATGTCTACCTGGTCAAAGCCTCTTCCACGTGGTGGTCAGGAAAAGAGAGTACAGGGACCTCTGGTGCCGCTTCAGTACTGGTGGGGCCATTTCCTCAGCCATACTGTCAGCAAAGTATCTCCCAATGGCATCCACCTTCCCATTATTGAACTGATTGTTTTTCTTGTCTTTATCTACTGTGGCCAGGACAACTGTTGACTGATCTTCTCAGTTTAAGCACAGAACTTTGTTCCAATGGTGGTGACATAGCCTGCCAGGTGAAGTGTCACAGAGTTGATGGGGGCATCCGTGGTCACTTACTCCACCCCTGAACAATTCCCACTTACTGCTTGCTGAGCAATTCCCACTGGGAAACCTTTTTTGCAGGAATATCTACAAAGAGCAGAGAGTTGGACATCTCTTCCTCTTCCCACATGACAGACTCAGGGCACTGACAGTTCTCTGGGAAAACACACTCAACTTAATGAAGACATTGTCATGGGGAAGATCTTGGTGCTAGAGACACTCAGAGAGCTCACTTGCTATTAACTTTCTTTCTTCTTTTTTCTTTCTTTCTTTCTTTCTTTCTTTCTTTCTTTCTTTCTAGAAAGAGAGAGTGTGAGTGGTGGGGAAGTGGGGCAAAGGGAGGGGGAGAGAGAGAATCCTAAGTAGGCTCCCCAACCAGCACAGAAACTGTTGCTAGGGCTCCATCTCACAACCCTGAGATCATGACCTGAGGTGAAATCAAAAGCCAGATGCTTAACCAACTGAGCCACCCAGGTGCTCCAGTATTAACTCTTTCTTAAATGTTGGTAGAATTCACCTGTGAAGCCATCTGGTCCAAGACTTTTGTTTGTTGGGAATTTTTTTTATTATCAATTCAATTTCATTTTTAGTAATTTTCTATTTCTTTCTGATTTTATTTTGGAAGATTGTATGTTTCTAGAAATTTATCCATTTCTCCTAGATTAAATTATTAGATCATTAATATCCCTGGCCTCTAATATCTTGCCACTTGAAATGTGAACTATGGACCATCAGTATCAGCATCACCCAGAAGATTGTTATAAATGCAGTCTCAGGCCTAGGCCAGACCAAATAAGTCAGAATATTTTTTAATAAGATACTCAAGTGACTTGTATACATATTAAGGTTTGAGAACACTGTTTTAACATCAATATAAATGTAAAAATATGTGTAATTTGTGCCTATCTATTTATGCATTATCATATTTATTTACATTTCCCCCTTTCAGGATTTTATATTACTTTATTCACCCTGGTGAAAACAGGTGAGTTCAATAAAATAACCTAATTGCATAAATTTTACATTTTTGTACAAATGACCAGTTATTCCCTAAAGATCATTTTCTAAGTATATATGGCTATGAAGAATTTTTACAGAAGTATCTTTATTATTAAGATAAGTTTTGATTATTATTATATCAAAATATTAAGTAGCACTGATTTTTACTTTTAAAGAGATTTTGTACAAATGCTATACTCTTATAACCAATATAATTAATTCAATTCTGCTTCCCTTTAACTTAAATTTGAAATTTTATGAGTCATATTCATAGTCTTATTTTTGGTTTTGTTTTGTATTTTATGTATTTCTGACAACATGTATTTAAGTGACCTGTGACTGGGGTGATATTCCCAGAACACGGAAATTTCAGTTTGAAACCAAGAAAATTCAGGGCAAACCAAGTCACTTTCTCTATTATAAAGCTTATTAGGACAAATCACAATTTAAAAAAATATTTGCAATAAGTAATTTTTTATTTAGAGTAATATTAGCATGTTGATTAAATACTGATTTTTAAAAACCACAGAAGGTTTGAGTATAAGCATTATGACATTTTCATAAAAGAGTAAGTTTTAAAACACTTGTTTCATTTCTTTTTACAGAGAGCTTTTAAAGCAATCAGAAAAGTCTGCTCTCAGTATGTCAGTTACAAGTACTTATTTGACAGAAAACTCACTTTCTCTTAATGTATCATGATAATTGTCCTGAAATTCCTTAAAGACCAATCTTGAAAATATGATACAACTTTTAAAAAAGGACATATTTCTCTGCTGGTATTGCATAGTTATTCTAACTAGTAAGCTAATAAACTAAGTGGTCAATAGATTGCCATTGACATTTTTCCTTTGTGTTTCTATGAGTATCTAAAGATTGACAACAATCTCATGGAAGTAAAAATGTATTTCTTTTCAGATACCCATTGTCATTTTAAAAATATAAGGAACAGGGACTGTACAAAATGTAAGGAAGACTTTGGGTCCTAGAACTAATATAGGCAAGAATCAAGCTGAGAAGATTATTTAGTTTTATACAGAGGTCACTTATTATTTATTTTTTTTAAGATTTTATTTTTTTATTTGACAGAGAGAGACACAGTGAGAGAGGTAACACAAGCAGAGGGAGAGGGAGAGGGAGAAGCAGGCTTCCCATTGAGCAGGGAGCCCCACACGGTGGGGTCACTTATTATAAAAAGAAAGAATGACTCAGAGGGGATAAGAACGCAGAGGGCAGGGCCACGATCCATGGAGAATAACTCTCAGGGAACAGAACTGAGCCCTATTCACAGATCAGGCAACATGTACCTGGCTGGAATTCAGAATTTCTATGGACTGATGTCTATTCCATCTTTTTTAAATGGAAGTGTCTACTGTCGTAAATCTATGCTTGTCTGATCATTATATAATAGAAGTGGGTGGCAGATAACCTGTCACTAGTTCACAGGACTTCTGACCAAAGGAATGATACTCAAGTGCTTTAAGATATCTTACCTAAGGAGACGCAACTGTATCTAGACCTAATTTAGATGATAAACCTCAGCCTGAGACTAATGCTAAATGGGATGTAACTTTTGAGGGATCTTGGGAAGAGCTGAGCATTTTTGCATGTGGGAGGAGTGTGAATTGTTGTTGGGTTAGAGGGTATACTTTGGAAGACTGTATTTTATAGAGATAGCCATAGCTATATCCCCTACCTCACATGTTCACCTAGAATCTTGTCACTCTCCCATCATGAAGTAGAGTCTAATTCCCCTCCCAAAGAATCTGGGTAGATTTGAGCCTCACTTGTAACCAATAGAATATGATGGAAGTAATGCTGTATGACTTCTGAGGTTAAGTCAGAAAGGCAATACTACCTCTACCTTGCACCTGGAACACTAGCGATGGAACCCTGCAGCACCAGTCCAACTGCCCTGAGACCAATATGCCTTGAGGAAACTCAAGCTAGCTTACGTGGGGAGACCTTATGGACAAGCCCAGGGACCAACCTAAAAGAGAGAGATATGTGGCCAGTTTCCAGCTTCTCCAGCCCCACACTGTTTTAGCTCCAGTTACCATCTGATTACAACTGCATAAGAGCTCTGAAGTAATACCAACCAGAGAAGCCTGTCCTAAAACTATAATATAATAATTCCTGCAGTTTTAATCTATTTAGTTTTGGGGTGGTGTGTTATACAGCAATGGTAACTGAAATACCTCTTCTAAATTAAAACGATTTTAAGCTTAATTTAGTTTTTTTAAAAGATTTATTTATTTATTTTAGAGAGAGAGAGTGCGAGCAGAGAGAGGGGCAGGGAGTGAGGGAGTGAGAATCTCAAACAGGCTCCAAGCCCAGTGGGAGGCCGATGCTTGGCTCAATTTCATGACCTGAGATCATGACCTCAGCCAAAATCAAGAGTTGGATGCCAACCAACTGAGCCACCCAAGTACCCGTCATTTTTTTTTTTTTTAATAAGAGAACACACTTGAAGATTCTGGACCTTCATTACACAGCCTTATTTGGGTCTGTACATAAGATTAAAAAAAATTATCTGTCTGCCCTCAGGAGCTCTAAATTTCAGGTCAAAACAGGTTTGAATCCTGTCATCAAGATGGTATATGCAATGTAGGGAGACGGATAGAGGAAATGGCATTTCATCAGAGAGCTGCCATATTATCTTATCCCTTTCTTTAAAGTACCAGACATTTCTTCCCTTCACTTTGTCAACAACAAGCTGAAAAATACTATTTTATCTCTCCATTAAGCAAAACTTCATGGACTTTGAATTCCCTTTAAACTAAGGGATTTTATGTCTGTATCCCAGTGCCTAACAGTGACTAAAGCAAAAGAAGTGCTCTGTAAATACTGACTGAATAAAGGAAAACATAGTTCTGTAACTAGCAGCTTCTTGCTAAATATACTCAGATACTGCCAGCATTAGAGTAATCAGAAATAAAAGGTCCGTTTCTCTAGATCTACTTAAACTCTCAACAACGCTGAAATAAGAGACCAAGTTTATATGAATTAATAACAATTATAATTAGCAAAAGTAGTATGTATGTTTTAAGGTATATTACAATATGATATAAAAAGATTATTGATAGGCAGGATAACTTGGTGGTTAAGAGTGCAAACCCTGAGTCAGAATGTATGGAAGCAAATCCTTGCTCCACTCTCTTCTAGCCATATAAATGTAGGTAAGTCAGTTAAAGGCTCTGTGCTTCAGTTCCCCACCTGTAAATCACAGGTGACAATAGTACCTACCAAGATACTACTGTTGTAAGTATTAAATGGGTTAATATATTCAAAATATGTAGAACATTTCTTAGTGATAATAGTGATTATTTTACGTATAAAAATCTAATTGAAAATGACAACTTTTTTTGCTAAAATGAAGGAAACCATTTTAACTATTCTAAAATTACTCAGAATTCAAAAATGAATGTTGTCGAGTGAAGAAAATTGCTACATAAGGCCTTAGAAGTGGTTACATAAGTATACCTATAGGCTGCCGCACGATATAGTAAAGCTAGAATCCTCTGCCTTGAATTTGTCAAAATGAAGTAAAAATAGAAGAAGAAGAATAAATACTAAGCAGTGAATGCTAGTGTCTACTTGGGATAATTTAGTGACAATAAATCAAAGCAGACCCACTGGGTTATGCCAAGACATTTTCCTGACTAAATCTAATTTGGTTGATTTGTTCTGTTTAATTAGTGAATATTATAATTATGTGCTCTGAAAGTTGTGTGAATTTAGTAACATCAAGTAGCACTAAAGCAAAGTAGAGAAAAATACCAAGACAAAATTTCTTTTGAGCACTTGCCTTCTTGTAAAGAATACAATTAACTCCCTAGAGTAATCTTTATGTGCCTAAATAATGAATGCTGTGGGAGCGTGAGACACTTCCCACTTTTCTTCTCATCAATACCTATACGACCTAGTCTGATTTAGTTGAACCTAGGACATTTTCAATAATTACAAGCACAGGGGTCTACCACAGATTCTCCTGTGGGAGAAAATGTATTAATGTAGGCAAAGTAGATATAACCCTGCATGTCTGACCCCTTTTAACTTCTTGGTTGCGTAAATATTCAGTCAGGGATTATACCAGTTATATATGTAGGGAGGCCTAAATGTTTAAAAAGTAAACAGAGATAAATTACAAATGGTGTTTTTTTCATTCTTTTGGGCTGATGTCTGGAGATATTTTGTTAGGATATAAATAGTTTTTTTCAATTTTCCTTTTTTGGTAATTAGACTGCTAGTGATTGTTTAACCTTGCTCTTTTTGGAGATTTGTTCAAGAAATATTTAGGAAACAATATCACATCCTGTGATAGTTTTTCATTAATAAAGAAGGGTGAAAGGATTCAGTTATAAAAATAGGCAGTGGGAAATATAACTGTATTTTCCAGCATCTGTGGGAACCACAGGATTTTTGCTAGAATACAGAAGCAAGTTTTGAATGAATTTAAAATAAGGTTTGACTAATTAATGTATTTTGTTAGTACATTGACTAGAAAAAATTACATTTGGCCACATTTTAAAAACTCACACCTAAATCTACTTTGGCTTGCTTATAATTTTTTTTGGATTAATTCTTGTTGATTAATTGCTTTACCTCTTTCCTTCACCCTATTCTTTAATAAATATTTATCAGGCGACAATTCATTTACTGACACTGTACTAGGTACCAGAGATTACAGTGGAAAGGCATAATCTCTGTAATCATGAAGCTTATGATACAACGCAAACAAAACAAATAGATAAAGGCACTTAGGGTGGGCCCCCAATCCAATGACTGGTGTGTCCACAGGAAGAGGAAAAGGCATAATAGAAACACAGGAAAGGCCAGGAGGAGATGAGGACAGAGACTGGAGTCATGCTGCCACAAGCCAAGCAACACCTGGAAGCTGCAGAGGAAAGGAGGGATCTTCCTTCGAACCTTCAGAGGTAGCATGACCTGCTGACAACTTGATTTCAAACCTCTAGCATTCAGAGTCATGAGAAAATAAAATTCTATTGTTTCAAGCCACCCAGTCTGTGATGCTGTTTTGCAGCAGTCCTGGGAAACTAACACAGACAGGTTGACGTGTCTGTGGAACATCTAAGTGCAGGAGTCAAGAAGAAGGATGAATTTGGAGGTTTGGAACTCAAGTTTGGGCTGGAGATAAAACTGTGAGGAACATCAGCATACGATTGAGCAGTAAAACCATATAAGTGGCTGAGATCCTCCAGGGGCAGTCTGTAGAGTAAGGTAGGAAAGACTAGTCTAGAACCCATGGTATTGTATGAGTGGGTGGAGATAGGGGTACTCACAAGAGAGACCAAGATGGAGACTAGAGCAGTAGAAGGAAGACCAGGAGAGTGTAGTGTCACAGAGCCACATGCAGAGATGGTTTCACAAACTAAGTGCAGCAAATTGGTCAGGTAAGACAAAGGCTTTGTCCATTATATTTAGGAAGAGACAATCCTGGGGGACCTAACAGATTGCAGTGCAAAAGTGGAATAGTTTTTGAGGAGTCACTGAGAGATGAGAAAGTGAGTCCAGGAAGTGTAGACAACTCTTTCTGAGGGATCGAATGTGAAAGGAAGGAAATCTCCTGTAAGTAGATGAAGACACGGGATGAAGGCAAGGCTTTTCACGTGATTTAATTAATCATCAGTATTTGAGTTTACTTACAGATTCTTGTGTTTTTATCTAATGAGACACCTTAATATTTAGACAATGGTGATAAAACAAATAGGATGGTACCTTATTGTCGACCATAAAATTGCTCACTAAGTTATAGCATAACAACTAGAACATGTTTTATAGATACAAATCTAAAAAGTCAGTAAATGAGAATCTGTTGTTGGTAGAAGTTTTCTGCATAATTTATTAAGAGGGAAATTGTAGACAGGATAATGTTTTGAAATGCAAAACATCTGACTCATAGTAGAGATGAAGAGCACTGAATGACCCATGAGAGAAACTTACCTTATTGTTCATACACGGCAGAGAAAATTCAAAACCAATAAGGCATCAGGCATCGCACAGCAAAACTACTTTAATGAGGGTGAGTCATGATGCCACCCAGGGAAATGAATCAGGTGCCCACATGCCCAATCTTCTTGATAATTACAGTTTTTTCCCCTTTTAAATTAAAACTAAAGTCAGGTAACAACTAATGTCCCTGTAGAACAAATTTAGCCAAATGGAAATATACAGTGGTCTAGGAAGTAAATGGAAGTATCAAAGGGATGCAGCTTTTCCAGCAAAGAAAGAAAAAGAACCATTACTTTAAGTGTAATGTCATGTCTGCTGGCCCCAAAGGACTTTTAAATGCTTTTATTGTGTCTTCTATTTCAGCTGATTTGGGCATCTTCCCACCATGGAACAACTCCAATAGCTTCTTCTCAACACTGAAGTCTTAGATTTTGTACCCGAGGTTCCTATGGTTTTCCACTCAAGCCAGGAGAATGAGGAACATCCCTTTCTCCTCCTGTCTCCTTGCCCTCTAGCTTCCATAGTCAATCATAAGTCCTGTAAATTCTATGTCTTAAACATTTCTCACTTCTCTTCCTCCCCAGAGCTACAGCTCTGATCTAAGCTGCCACTGACTAACCTATGCCAAGTCCCACTTATCCTATCTTGACCCCTCTAAGAGAAGCCTCAGCACAGCTAGAATGAGCAAGGAAAAAGGCAAACCATATATATTCTGCTGTTTAAAACCTGGGCTGGTTTCCCACTCTGGCCATAGCAAACCGGTATGGCTTTTGTGATAAATTTAAAAAAGAAAAAAAAAAAGGTAACCATTTCCTCTCTGGATAAGCAGTGTCAGATTTTAGGCCCAATTTTCTCCTCTGGTCAGGCTTTTTATGCAGTGCAGAAATTACAACACCCTTTACCCTTAGAATAAAATCCAGGCTTTTTAAGGTGGCTTATATAGTCCTCTACAACCTTATTTCTGTCAATCTCTGCAGAGCCACCTCTTGCCATTCTTTTATTCATGCTCTCTGATCCTGCTATCAGTTTCAACTCCTCGAACATACCATATTCTCATTTAATCTTTGCCAAACCTTCCACTATTTGGAAAAAATCTCTCTGTCTGTCCAGATAACTCATGCTCATTTTTAGGTCCTGACAAAAAAATTACTCCCCTTTATAGGACTTCCCAAACCACCCCAATTAGAATAAGTCTTCTTGCCACACAATTTCCCTGAGCAGCTAAACGTGCTCAACATCATATTCATTAGGATTTATTGAAATAGCTGGTATAAAGTCTGCCTTCCCTGATGGACTCTCAGCTCAGTGAGGGCAGACTTGGTCTGTTTGTTCCCCACTGTATCATCTGTGTATAGTAACATGTCTGACACTTAATAGACGCTTAAGAAATATTGATTGGCTGAATAAATAGTTAAATGCATGGGAATAACCTGGAATCCTTCTTGCAGCATAATGGGAAAAGTTTTGTCAGAAGATACAGGTTCTAATCCTGGCTCTGCCACTAACTTACTTAATTGTGTGACCTTAAGTAAGTTCCCTTAACCATTGTGAACCTTCTTTCCTCATCTTTAAAATGTTGATACTATCTAGCTACAAGAAGCTCATAGTAGGTGCAAAGGGACGATATTTATTGAGTCCCTACCATGTGCAAAGTCCTATGCTAAGTATGGCCATCTACATTATCTCAAAAGAAATAATATGAATCTCTGAAACGTTATCATTATCTAAAGATCATAGTAAGTGGCAAAACAAGGATCTAGGTCCAAATTTCTCTGGTTCTAAAGATTCTACTTTCTCTACCTCTTTCTCTATTCTTTTCCTTCTTCACCATTTTCCTTCAAAATCCATTTGATAAATTCTTCAAGTCATAAGACAAGTGTTCTGTGAAACCATCTCTAATGCTCTTAGGCAGATTTACATGCTCCTATCTCTAAGTTCATATTATATTAATATAATAACCTTATACTTAGTTACTTGCATACCATAAAGGTTTTCAGAGAAGAGACCATGTCTTTCCATTGTTGAATACCCAGTATCTTGACTGGGCATTAGTACATTGTAAGTGCTAAATGAGTATTTGTTAAATGAGTAAATGAGTAAATGAACTTTCATTTCAACTTTTCATAAATTTGACAATATAACTAATTTTTGTTTAGTGTTTATATGTAGTTTTACATTTTATATATAAACAGTCAATAATTAAGGCCTCAACCATAATTGCTTATATGCTTGATGTTGCTAAGATAGTATAATGAACATATGACATGGGTTCTTAACAAATCATAAAGAACCGGTTTTAGATAAATATATTTAAGATTTTTTTAAAAACAGCTAATAATTGCCCAAAAGGGAATATATCAAATATGAGGTATGGGGAAATGGTCCAGGATTATTTTGAATTTGATATTCTATTTTTAATTTTCTATATGGCAACTTCAGAGAACAAATATATTGCTAGTAAATATAAAACTACTTAGCCTAGAGAATTTGACATATTATTTATTGTAATGTTACCTTGTTCAAGAGGGTTATAATTAATAGAAGAAACAAAACCCAGTTGCAAATTAATGGCCTACAGCACATCAGTGGGCTAGGAGACTAAAACAGAGCTGAAGGTCTCCTTTACATTGATATAAAGATGAGTACTATTTACTGGATACTCAAATCAAGAAGAAATACAAAATACTTTGAAATTATGTAATATATAATCTAAATCCTTCATCTAAGACAACAGCTTGTCAAAATGCTAACCATTAGGAACTGAAAGTTTTCTTTAGTTAATAATGCTTCCTTTCACGTGTGCTATGTGCTTTCCAGAAGGAAATCTGAAATCTATTATTAGCTTTACAGAGTCAACTTTTGCTTTTCAGAGTTAATAAAAAGAACACACGCATCTGTGCCAATACAAAGAACACAGACATACAACAGGCCTGTTTTAGATCTAAATGGGTAGATAATACAAAAATTACACCTTTGGCTCTGGAAGATATGTTGATTCTTGCAGCATATTTGCCTTCCACTATATTAGTTTTTCTAAGTAAGAAGAACTATGCTATGGAAAACCTGTATGCACACACAAATGAGAGTTCTTGTGAACTGCTTGCCAGAGGTTAAAATTCTGTCAGAGGTGTTCACTCTGTACATTGGATTCTGATCATCACTAATATGTTGAAAGTTCTAATTCTCAATCCTCCAGGTCCTAATGCAATATTCTCAACCTCACACATGGCTAATGAAGAAACTAGAACAAGCAGTGGTGAAGAAAAAAATCAGTTCTGGGAAAGGGAAAAAAGAAAGTCACGCTATGCCTGGCTTTGACATTGTGAAAGAAGAGGGATCACTAAAGTTACTACTGTTATTTTTAAAATGAAGCCTTGGACATTGGTCTACTAAAATAAAAAGGTGAAGGAAATTATAAATTAGTGCACATGGTCAGATACATTGCTTTCTAGAGTGATATTAATGATTTTGGCAATGCTGGGTCAACTACTTTATAATTATATAAGAAAACTGAATAGCCTCTCAATGTAAATAACGGCTATCTTTTCATCTGTGAAATCAGATCAATTATGTAACAAAAATTTACATTAAAAATGATATTTCTCTCGGAGGCATTTTATAAAATAACCAGTGAAAGATGGGCTCCGTGGCTCAGAAGAAAGCAAAGTAGTTCAAAGAAAAGCTGGTCTAGTCTTATTATGTAGATAGAAATAAGGTACATAGTAGGTAGTAGAACTCCAACAAAGCAAATATTCAGTTGTTCAATCATTCACCATAGCCAGTCACTATGCTAGGTACTGGAGATGCATACATCTTATTTGCAACTTGATCCCTGCATTTAGGGAACCCCCAGACATTTAAACAAATACTTCTGTATAAAATATCTAATAGCAGAGGTGTGTGAATAGTGTTAGGGAGGCACATGGATGAAAGAATCGTTGGAAAGAATTGTTGGACAAAGCTTCATAAAGGAGGTCACCCTTAGCCAAATTCCTCAAAAGAGTTAAAGTTTACCGGGCAAATTAGATGGGAAGGCATGCCAAAGTGACAGAAGAGTATTCTATGCATCAAGGACCATGAGCTTTAAGAACAATGTACTTAGGACTGCATGGTATATTTGGGTAGAGGTAAATAAAGAGAAAATTAGAGCCAGGTTATCAAGGACTTTGTTGGACATGCTAAGGCATTTGGACATTCTTTTACAGTGACAATATATAAAATGTTCTTAAGCAACAAAGTGGCATGATCAGATATATGCTTAAAAAATTAACTCTGCTAACTTTAAGAAAAGCTAAATCTGGAGGAAACATCAATAATTTAAGAACTTCAGGTTCATATGATCCCTAATATAGTCTCCCACCCTCTGGCTTATGTTGTAAGAAAGTTTTAGAGCTTTAGCTTTACAACTTAGTAAATTTTATTTATTAAAATAAAAACTATTATTTTGGGGGGAAATGGTATTACAGATAATGCATAAGTGCATTAACTGAGCTGGGCTTGGGGATGTGGAGTAAAAGAGACAGTTTTCAAAAGAGAAAATTTTCACTCTCAACCATGTCTATAATCTTAATGAGAGCAAAGGATGAGTGCTGATCAGGGAGGTTCCTTTGGGGTCAGAGAAGATGGAGACAGTCTCCTTTTTTCCCAAATCATGGAAACATTAGACATTGTATTCATTTTCTGCCTCTGTATAACAAATCGCAAAAAACAGTGGCTTACAACAACATGCATCTATTATCTCACAGTTTATATGAGTCAGGAGTCTGATCACATCCTAATCAGTCTTCTGGGAAGTGTCTCAGCAGGCTACAATCCACGTGTTGGCCAGGGCTGCATACATACTCAAAAAGGGGCAGGAATCATGGGGTCATCTTACAATTCTGCCTAATAACAGATACCATGAGTCAAGTAGAAAAGTTGAAATTATTAGAGCCTAGCACCAGGTAGGGAACAACTGGTCCAGCAAGTAGGTAAGAAGTTACCTGGGAGAATATATGAAACAAGTTCCACCTTGGGCTTGCTCACTTACATCATGACTCATAAAAAAAGAAGCCTGCATTTTAAAAGGCTAGCGCCCAGGTAGACCCCACACAGGGCACCATTCCAAAATAGACAAGGTGTAGAGAAAAAAAAGGGAAAAATATTCTCCCAAAGAAGATTGTAGAGATAGAAGATGTGAATTCAAAAAAGTTCTAACAGTTTGGAAATGGTTTTCAACTGAAGGTAGAGAGGGGATTTGTCCATAGCACAGACCTGGAAAGAAGTTTTTCCCTCCATTAAAAAAGAATTTACAGTTACCTATTCTTCTACCATATTATATTTAATTATAATGATCATACATATGTATATCACACACATATAACTGATAGCAGGGAGATTTTTCAAGAAATATAAACAGTCTGGTAGAGAAAATCTATCAAACAAACTAGACAAGATAATTAAAGAGAAGATATATGCAGCACTGAATCTGAATCACAAAGAAAATTCTGCTAACAAAGCAGTTGTATTTTCACACAAATTAACAGAAGGTAAAAGCAAGAGAAAATTGAGTTAATAAAAGATTAATTTTAAAAAAAGATTTTCAACACAAAAACTCTCTGGAACAGCTGCTCTCTTGCTTTTGCTATAATTTTGGATAGATTATCACTTGTAGAAGTCTGGCTTTCCCCAGCAGTAACACAACTCCAGCTTTTGCTGCCCTCACAGCCCAGAACATGTAAACAGAACAAACAGAAATTCCAACTCTGCTCATCAGTAGATTGACCTGCCAGTTCCAAGCAACTGTGGATTTAAGATTCTGATTGCCTGGCTGGATTCCTAGCACCTGGCTGCTCTGTATTTATACTGAATTCTTAGAGTTTGGGCTCTGTTTGTTGCCTAAACCTACAATAATAACAACAATACAAATAATAATAATGGTCATGGTTATTAAGCATTTATGAGCTACATTAATTAAGCATGTGTTACATTCATGTGTTTTTCATTTAGTGGTACTGGCTCAAGGTAATAGGGATAGTATTTTTCAAAGAAGATACTGATATATTTCCATTCTTAAATTTTGTTCATTGGGAACCTCTCTTCCTCCAGGTCTGGACTGGAGACTTAATGCCCAGAAGAGGAAGGACATACAAGCCTCAAAAATTTTAAGAAGGAAAAGGCTGAATGAGATAGGGAATATAGAAAAATAGTTCTACATGTGTGTCCTAAACTTTTCTTTCCAAGCTTTATCTGGAAAGCCTATAATATAATAGGTATTGGGAGAACATAAGGAAAGAGGGACGTAGGCTCCAAATCCCATCTATATTCTGGGCATGGCCACTTCTGGGTAAACTTGGTAGTTCTGCATGGTATGAACTGGCAAAGTCTTGATAAATTTTTCTGAGCCCTCCTTATTGCCCTTATTGAATGAGGCCCAGAGGTTTCTGTGGCCTCCAAAAGGGGGCCTCAGAGGCATCTGGGCTGAAAGTCAAGTAGGCTGCCGTGGGGCAGCTCGGCAAAGAGAGAGGTGACTGCAACAAAGGCCAGAGTGAACAGATGGCAGACGTGGCTGAATAGTGGGTCCACCTGACCCGTGAGAGCTGAGCTGAGGTGAGCAGCCAAAATGAGCTGGACCTGGTGGTAATGATCTTGACTTAAATATATCACCCACAAACTGTAGGTACAATGGGAGGGATACCCACACCCTTCTATCCCTCCTATGTTGCTCTCAGAGCCCACATACCAACCATTTGTTAGGAATTTGGACAAAAAGATAATTTAAACTTTCTCTGCTCTTCGTGGTCTTTGCCCTCATTGTTCCCTCACCAAGGATGACTTCGTTTCTAGTTCATAGAAAAGATAGGAGCCATCAGACAATAAAATGCAAATTAGATCATTTCTCCTTGTTTACCAGCCTGTCAGCAACTTGTCATTGCTCCTACATCTCTTTTGGTCTTAGGATAAAGACCAAAATCCTGAACACAATTTACAGTGTTCATACCTGCATGATTGGCCTTTTACTTCCTCTATGGACACAGCTCCTGCCCTTTCTCCCCTTTCTCTGGAACCTGTAGTTTCTTGTTAATTTCTACCACAGAAAATTTTTTTCTTCAATACTCTAGTCCTCCTTTGGAATATAATCTTCCCACCCCACCTTGGCCTAGTTAATTCCGCTTTGTCTCTCAGATCCCAGCTCTTCCTGGAAAAGCTGTAGACCCCTGCATGAGATCAGTCATTCAGATAGTCTCACAGCCATATTCTGAGTAAATATATCTATTTTATGTTGCCCAAATAAACCAACAGTCTTATTTCAACGAATTTCACTGAGAATAATAAGTTCTCACGTGATTGTTTGCACTAAGCCATATTACCCCAACATCTATCTAATATGTAAGATATTTACATATTTTTAAGTACTAAAAAGTAGTCAATATTTTCTTTTTTTCATCAAGCATCTACTAACCTATATCTTGCCTTCTATGTAATGTGCAATATGTGCAGAAAGGCGGTGGAGAAAAGTCATGAGACACCAAAGGGGAAATAGGAAAAGAGAAAATATAGAAGAGGCATTTTATGATTTATCAAGAACTGATAAGAATATATTTTTGCAATTACAGGAGGACCTCAGTGCCACAGTCAGTTGAGCACCTGACTCTTGCTTTCAGCTCAGATCTGATCTCAGGGTGGTGAGATCAAGCCCCGCATCAGTCTCCACATTCAGCATGGAGTCTGCTTGTGTTTCTCTCTCTCCCTCTTCCTTTGCCCTTCCCCCTCCAAATAAATAAAATAACTTTAAAAAAGAATATATTTGTGTTATTACATATATATAATATTTGAGATAAAAAGCTTTCCTTTTGGCTACCTAAAATCATGGTCTATTGAAAGTACTGCATTTAACAATCAATACTTCAGATAATTTGTTTAATGCATATTTTAAAGAAAATAAACCTTGAAGATATAAGTACACATCGTTCTTACTAGCCATTAACTTTCTCTGTATCTGCTCACCCTAAATCTCAGCATGAAGCTTAATGATCACCTCAGCAGCCTGGCTTTGGTCTTCATGCCAACTAGAGTCCAAAGACCCACTCAGCTACGCAGGTTCCGTGGCTGCTGGAAAAACATTGTCTCAGCTTCAGGAGGACTATTTTCAGTCTGTGTGAACTAATTAAAAGGAAGGCCTTTGTTTGTCTTTCTGGCAATCCCCAAGCAGCGTGAAAGGTCCATGCCACCCTCTCTGTTCTAATTTTAGTGCTCCTCTAATGTTTCTTCTCCCTTGCAGAAAAGCATCCTATGCTGTTAAGCACTTAGAAGCTTTTGTATTTGTTATTTCTTCCACTTGGGAAGAAGCACTTTTCCACCTTACTCTTTTTAGATATCCTCCCTCCCATCAGTTTTCTTTAGCAGGAGGTGATGTTTTGAAACTACTAACAAAACTGGAGATCGTTAATTACCAAGGTAGCTAATTTCTCTAGCAAGACCCCAAAGGGGCTAGCCCACAAAATTCTTCATATGTAGAGCTTTCAGGATACAACTTTTCATAAAGTGAAAGCATCTTTACAACTGGTGATTCTCAGCTTCCTTTTCCCCAGTAATTCACAACATACCTGCCCAGGGTATCTTCATTGAGGAATTCAGATCTCACAGGTCACTGTTTTTGGCTAAGGCACAGTTTCTCAATCTTTTAAAAGTGATATCCTTTACTTTTGATAAAAATAAAATTATTATGTAGCTTCCTCCCACCCTGCCTTACCTCACTGTCTCGATTATTTACTTGGCCTATCTACTTGGATATCCAATAGTGTTTCAAATTTAAATGTCCTAAACTGAGCTTCTTCATCTCAATTAATATAAACTTCATTCTTCCAATGGTCAGAAGGGCCCAAAATCCTTGAGTTACACATTTGGTCTCTTTCATTTTCTTGCATTCTATGTCCAATCCATCCAAAAAAATACGGTGGCTCTACTTTTAAAATAGATTTAGAAGGGATGCCTGGGTGGTGCAGTCAATTAAGTGGCCAACTCTTGGTTTCAGCTCAGGTCGTGATCTCAGGGTCATAAGACCAAGCCCCACATCGGACTCTATGCTCAGCATGGAGTCTGCTTGAGATTCTCTCTCACTTTTCCTCTGCCCCTCCTGCTCGTGCTCTCTCTCTATATATAACAAATACATAAATCTTAAAAAAAAAATAGATGCAAAATTCTAGGGGTCCCTGGGTGGCTGAGTCAGTTAAGCATCTGATTCTTCATTTTGGCTCAGGTCATGACCTCAAGGTTGTGAGATCCAGCCCTGCATGGGACTCCATGTTTGGCGTGGAGCCTGCTTAAGAGTCTCCCTCTCTCCCTCTTCCTTTGCCCCTTCCCCTTGCTCGTGCTCTCTATTTTTCTCACTAAAGAAAAGGGAAAAAAAAGATGCAGAATTCTATCACCTCTCACTGCCTCTATCTTAAAAAAGCCTGCTTACCTGAGCAAAAAGAACACACTGGCAACCATTAGGGGTACCCCAAAGACTGAAATACCTTATCAGATGGGCTCTCCGGTCATTCAAAAGTTTCATATAAGAAAGAATTGCATGGTGGTCAAGAGGAAAACAAGTTTCCTGAAGGAGTGACCCTCCATGGATCACCACTCTCAGGGGGCCTTAGGCAGCCAGGGGACAACAAAAGAGGTCTTAGCATCTCAGGGAAGGGTGGGACAAAGTACAGAAGAGATGAACTTAGGTAAAATTCACCTATTTCCTAATTTGTTAAATAAATGGAAAGACTAATTTAAATATGAATGGAGATCAATGTAGAAATATACATGGTTCTTTATATCGAATATTTCTTCTAAAAATTTGCACTGATTTAACCACAGTATGTAAGGCTATTTTGTGGAGGGAGAAGCTAACTCAGCTGCTCACCTTCATAGTTCTAAGACTCTGTTATTACCAACAATTATAGTTGTTCCTGGTTTCTTGTGCATCTTTCTTTCCAAACCATCTCTTATCATTCCACCCCACTTCTTTAGTACTTTGACTTCAGCAATTCTTTGACCTGACTAGAATCTCCAATCCAATGATCCTTTTGATTTTTCACTATTACTTGTTCCATTGTCCTCTTTTTCCTAATTCTCCATCTTGAATTTTATGTCAAACATAACTCTCATTCTCTTGTGTTCATATTTCCTTGCTCTTCAATAAACCCACTTGACAAAAACACAATGTAAAATTCAACTCTGAAAACTATGGAGCTGGAGAAAAACAGAACGACATTGGCTAATCCAACTTTAAGTTCATGAACATGAACCTCGAATGGGCTCTTAATTCTGCCAGATGATTACATCATATCTCCCTTTTCCATTCACTGTCTCTTTCTCCTAAACAACTCTCATTCCTTCTTCTCTTTCCTCCACCTCCACATCTCCTCTTCCCTCCTTCATCTCAACTGATGCTGCTGCTTTCTCCTTAATAGAGAAAATAGAAATTATCAGAATACTCCTCAGATTCTCACCACATGGATCCCTTTCCAGAATTTGTACCCAGCCTGGAAACATCATTCTTGCCTGTTTCCCATGATCCTGTCTAATGCCAATCTCTCCTCTTAATTAATAGAACCCATTCTCTCTTTCTCCTTCTTTATCACAATTTTATAATTCTCCTTGGAAGAAATTTCTTGAAAAGGTAGTTTATATTTGTTTTAAGTCCTCTCCTCCCATTCTCTCTTAAACCCACTATGTTGGGCTTTTGCCCCTTCCATTTCAACCAAATTGCTCTTGTCAAGGTCAGCAGTAACCTCCACATTGTTAAATCCACTAGTCAGTTCTGACTCAGTCCTCACATCATCCTACTCAACTTGTTAGCTACATTTGACAGAGTTGATCACTCTTTCCCTCTTAATAACTTTCTTCATCTGAATTCAGAACACAACAATCACCAAAAGCTTTTCTCTTACCTAACAGGTTATTCCTTCTCAATCTCCTTTACTGGTATTGCCTTTTATCCCCTCTTTCATTGAGCTCAGTTTTTGGTCCTCTGTCTACTCTCCATATCATCTATATAGTGATGATGTTCACATTTGTATCTTCACTGGATCTTCAGCTGCTACTCAACACATCTATTCAAGTAGGCTTCTCAGACTTAAAACGAACTCCTGGTATTTCACCCTGTTCACCAAACCTGCTTTTCGGACAACCTCTCACATGTCAGATCATAGTAAATTCATTCTGACAGTTGTTCAGAACAAAAATCTTGCAATTTTCCTTATTTCTTTTTTTCTCATACATTACATCCACTCCACCATGAAATCCTATTGGATCTACCTTAAAAATATGTCTAATATCCATCCATTTCTCTATACCTCCACTGTTTCACCTTTGATCTGAGCTCCTTTCACCTCTCATCTTACTGCAATACTATAATAACCTCCTAACTGGCCTTCATGCTTCCACTCTGTTCCCTTTCTTCAATCCATTCACAACTCAATAGGTAATCCTCATAAATAGAAGTTAGATAGGTCACTCTTCTTCTCAAAGACCTGAATTTACTCCTCATTTCACTCTGAGTAAAAGCCAAAGTCCTTATAATGGCCTATAAGTTCCTACACGATCTATCCACATACCCTTCTTACTTATAAATATTTCATATTTTAGGGTATGGCAGTCTGATTTGATGAATCTGCTTAAACCAGAAACTTTAGAGGCTTCCTTGAACTTTTCCCCTTTACCATCATACATCCAAACCGTTATCATAACTTGTTGATTATTTCCTTGTATCTCTCAAATCCATTTACATCTTTCCATTGCTGATGACATTGTTTTTCCCCACCTCCAATTTTACCTCATCTCAAATCTATCTATTACATTTTAATACTAGAGTGATCTTTCTAGTTAAATGCTAATCTAGTCATATCATTCTGTAGTGTGTCTAACTCCACATATCTTTCACTTTAACAACTTTTTTGATGATTCATAAATTGATACTTGGGCATGAATTGATACTTGGAATATATAAGACAGTGCCTTATAAGTAGGAAGCTTTATATTCAGGCTACTTTTGAAATGTCTCTGTTATAATAAATTCATTGGGTCACTTGTTCAAAGTGTTTTATAGTATATAATTCATTTGTGAGAGTATTTAGTCTTTGTTCTATAAATAACATTTTGTCAAGATTCTTTTGTGTATGTAATCGTTTATAAATTAACTGTAGATTTATCTAATAATTTAGATTATATTTTTAATTTAAGAAAAGGTCAGCTACCTATAAGTCCAGACCAATGTACATATCTAGGCTAATTCCACCTTAAGATTACTGTAGATTTTAAATAATAACAGTAAATAAGAAAAGTAATAATATTAAACAATAATGATGATAATATTAAAGAAGAATTAGTTTCCCTAGTCTACAAAATGTATTCATATAAATAAGCTCCTTTATTGCTACAAGTACTCAAAGAGTAGATATTATTTCCCTTTTTCAGAGGAACATATTGGAAATCAGAGAAGATAAGTGATTTGATGAAAAATATACAGCAAATCAGTGATAGAACTAACTCTGGAATTCATGCTCTTTCAATGTAAACCATGTGGTAGTGTCTGTATGTGCAGGTTTTCATTATTTATTTATTTATTTATTTATTTATTTATTATCTTTAGAGAGGTGGGGGGAGGACAGAGGGAGAGGGAGAGAGAGAGAGAGAATCTTAAGCAGGCTCCATGCCCAGCACAAAGCCCTACACAAGGCTCAATCTCATGACCCTGAGATCATGACCTGAGTCAAAATTAAGAGTTAGTCGCTTAAGTGACTGAGCCACCCAGGAGTCTCATATGCTCAAGTTTTTAAATACAAAGTATAATAAATCGTCTATGTATAAGATAATGAATGCTACTTTTCAAGTTGATAAATACCTACCTTAAAAGTTTTGTTTATAAATTAAAAGTTTTAGTTTTTAATATAAAACAAATCAGCATTGTCCTTCCACACTATTAGTAAATATCAATCTATTCCAAAATTTTTGATGTAACATGGAGGTGACATATTACATTAGGAAACCATAGTGACATGCTGTTTGAAACCATTTCAATCATTAAAAGGTTAGATTTTGGTTTTGTTCAAAGGTCAGATCTGAAAATACCAATTTTGGGATGTGTGGCAAACTACAATTTCTTCGCACATTTTGGATGGTACCACTAAAGTCCAGACAGCAGTAAAATATGTGTGTTTTTATCCTCTTCATCTAGTGGTCAGAGATTTGGGACTAGACCCATTCTTTCTTTTACTTTTAAGTTTTATATAAATAAATAAAATTTCTACCTACCTACAAAGGACAGTTGAAAAAATTCAAAAATTAATCACCCAAAAAGTCACTTAGTGTACTAACTAAAATAAAGCTGAGATTTTCTTAAAGCAAGTATCAGAGTATTTGTCATTCCTCCCATTTTAGAATTTTAAATTTTAGAATTTTAAATTTTAAATGGAGCTACTCATTCAAATAAGTATTAATTGAGTAATAATTATATATGCAGAACTTTTCTGGGGTTCATACACCATTTT
This sequence comes from Ursus arctos, assembly GCF_023065955.2. Taxonomy (NCBI): domain Eukaryota; kingdom Metazoa; phylum Chordata; class Mammalia; order Carnivora; family Ursidae; genus Ursus; species Ursus arctos. Next base: position 15,218,716 of record NW_026622886.1, on the reverse strand, counting down.
TATTCACAAATCATATCCCATCCTTCCTGTCCTACTAAATCTGGTGTATGGCTGACATACAATAAATGGTCATACTCAATGAACTAGTGCTAGGCTTCATGAATATCATAATGACTACTACTAACAGTTACTAACATTTATTGAGCAGTATGTTCCAGACACAGTGCTAATTACTTTATATGCATTACCACTCTATAGGGTAAGTTAATGTAATTAATTAATTGTTAGTTTAATTCTATAGCTAAGAAAACAATAGCATAAAGAGGTTAAGTCTCAGCTAGCTGGTAAGAAGGTTAGTCCCATAGTTAGTAAACAAACTTAGGTAGCCTGATTTCAGTGCCTACAAACTGTCAGGGATCCATCCATTCTACCCTACAGTTCTAGAAAGAGGAGAGAAGATAATAAACAAGGAAACAAGTGAACAGTGTAATTTTACATAATAAATAAGGATATGGAAAAAGGAAAACAGGATAATTTGACAGAAGTGACAAAAGCAATGTTGAAACATGGTTCATTCTCTTTCTGTGTTTCCTTGTCTACAAATAATAGATAATATTTGTCATAACATCTAATTCATATATCAGTTATGAGATTTAAATGAGTTAATATACATAAAATGCCTAAAACAGTCTATGATGTATAGTGTTAAAGTTTTTGTTTAAAACGTATTGGTTAGTAATATTTATGATTGTTCTTTTTGCATCTTTATTATTATAATTGTCATCATATTGAGGGCCTTACTCAAGATAAGGTGATCTGGGCAGGCCTCTATGAGAAAGTGTATTTGCATCAAAACCCAAATGACACTCAGCCACATAAAAATTTGAAGACCCTCAGATTCCAGGCAGTAGGAACCAAAGTATAAGAGCCCCAGGACTAGAACGCCTAGAAAAGAAGGCCAGTGTGGGCCAGGATGAGTTTGTTCAAGTTTAGGTTAAAGAGCTGACCAGAGGGATGCCTGGGTGGCTCAGTCAGTTAAGCATCTGCCTTTGGCTCAGGTCATGGGATCTCAGGATCCCAGGATCGAGTCCCAGATTGGGCTCCCTGCTCAACAGGGAGCCTGCTTCTCCCTCTCTCTGCCTGCTGTGCCCCCTACTTGTGCTTACTCTCTCTCTCAAATAAATAAATAAAATCTTAAAAAAAAAAAAAAAAGAGCTGGTCAGAGCTAGGCTATCCTGAGCTTCACTGGCCATAGTGAGGAGTTGGATTTTATTCATCGTTGTGAGGATCCACTGATTATTTTAAGCATGATAATGACATGCCTTGATTTGCATTTTAAAAACATCACTCTGGTTGCCATGAAAAGGTTAGATAATAGCTTCCATAGAATTTATCAATGTCATCACTTCCATTAATCATTATTTTTAAAATCTTAGTTTTCCTAGGGGAAAATAATTTTCTTGCTATATTTTTGGAATGTTAGTATCAGTGTTCTTAAAAGTACAGTCAGAGTAAAGGACTTAAGTTCGGTGCATACATTTGTATAGTCATACACACACTCATTTTGAACAAAGGTTACATGGAATACTCATAAATGATACCTTCTGATTCTAAAAGTCATATTAATCATATCTAGTGGATTTTAAAATATCTTTTTAAAGGAAAGTGGTAGAATAGTTCACTTACTTTACTATAAAGGGAAGAGATTCTTTAGGTCCCACTTCTCATATTTCTGTCCTTAGGCCTTACCAGTTATTAACTTCTTGCCCCCAAAGAAAGGAAATATTGCAAATCTGATTGGGTGGAACCAGGTGTGTGTTACTAGTGGGTGTGGTTACTTTCCTTAATCTTTCCCTTACACCCAGTACTATTTCCTTACACCTCTCCTCTCCAAGTTCACCTTGGTTTGAGTAGATTTTTTTTTTAAGATTTTATTTATTTATTTGACAGAGATAGATACAGCCGCTGAGAGAGGGAACACAAGCAGGGGGAGTAGGAGAGTAAGAAGCAGGCTCCCAGCCGAGGAGCCAGATGCGGAACTCGATCCCAGGACTCCAGGATCACACCCTGAGCCGAAAGCAGATGGTTAACGACTGAGCCACCCAGGCGCCCCTGGTTTGAGTAGATTTAAAGCCCACTTAGGCCGTACCATCCAACTCACTCTTAGCAGGTTGATACAGGTTTTGTAGCCTCAAAGCAGCTATTAATAAAGTTGTATACTGATGAGTTGATACCACTGTGTGGAGAGGGGTAGACAGCAGTGGAAGAAGAGCATTTCCAGGTCTCTGGTTATTTCACTACCATAATAGCATTGAATCATCATCTTTAATACCTAATACCTGAAAGGCCATTAATGTGCTCAAAAAGACGCTGGCAAAAATTATAATGTCCTACATTGCTATACATATAGGTGAACAAAAAACAGTACAATTTATATGAAGACTCCTCTTAATATCTCTATCTCATTAAGGCTTTAGGTTTAAAAGTTCAAAAATATAGCTGCATAAAGTGAACTGCTTTACCTGTATGGCCAGTTTCCTCGTTCTTGACTTCTGTGGTTCCCACAGAAGAGGTGGGTGGACTAACAGGAGGGCTGGAAGTAAAGCTTGCACACCCTGCAGATGTGTTGATTTCGAAATATTCTTGGTTGTGATTCATTCGATGAAAATCCAGAGAAGACACAATAGATGTTCGTTGTTTAGGCTAAAATAAATGAGCGGGATGAGAGTATTAATATGATCATGTTCATCTTCAGCCCAATCTCCCAACTGATTTAATACAAGTGATGATTTTATCAGTTAATCTATCTGGTTTTTATACTTAAAATATATTATGCTTTACAGCAAGGTACTAAATAATCCCTTGATGAATTAAATAATGAAAAATTATTTATTGAAAAAATATTTTGACATACTGGATAAAATAACTTAGACTTTTTGTTAGATTTCCTGAGAAGACTATACAAATACAGTACACAGAATTTATCTTAATAATCAATTTGGAAAGTTGCAATTCTAAGTCACCTTTCATTTAACTAACATTTATTAAGCATATGGCATTTGCTGAGGATATAGAATCTAATAATAAAAGAGCTCTTACAATATTGAAGCATAATTAAGGCAGTTCTCTTTTTTTGTTCTCTATATAGTCCAAGAAATTGATAGCATTAGATATTGCCCCCAAGTACCATATGCTGAAATTTGATAATCAGAATTAAGTAAAGTTATATAGAACATTTCCCAGGACTTAAGAATCTACATGGTATTTGTTGTGAACTTTGATTTCCTTTTTAAGGATTTTAATTAATCCCCAAAGAGCAAGAAAAGTCAATTTAAACATAAAAGTTAAAATCATGGAGCAATAGCAGATATAATCTATATCCTTCACCAGTAATGGATTGTTCCCTATAGAAGTTTTACGGGTTTTTTTTTTCCCCCATAGTTTTAATTATATACACTTTTCTTCCTGACTAGCAGAGCTTCTAACACTGTCCTTTAAAACTACAGTCTTTTGGCTCTCAGATTTGTCTGCATTTTCCAAGAATCAATCCAAGTTTTCTTACTTCTAATTTTTACTCATATTACTGAAATATTAACAATTTCCTATAATAATTAACAAGAGAGTGACTGCAATTTCTTTACAATAATTTTACCATACTTTACTATCCCCAAAGTACAATAAACTTTTGGTTTACTAACATTTTCACTGCCCTCAAATACTTGTTAATTTAACCACTGTACTCCATAGATTATTTTCCTGTAAAATATTCAGGTTACCCTCTCTCTTCTAGCTCATCATGTTTTTTTATGTAGATATCATTTAGTCTATAATTCAAAATATACAACAACAATGAAAATGTATCTATTTTATTTTTTTATATAAAGGATGCAAATTATCACACTATGCTTTATTATTTCACTATTATAGTATTTTTATGAAAGAGGTTTAGAAGCATTGCTATATAATCAAGTCATTTATTATTATGACATAGAATTCAACTTAGTACCCACGTAGGACTCAGTCGATTTTGAAGTATGGAAGATTGGGATGCAATGTCAGGTTTAATTTCTCATCAAATGTCTGTCCTTGGGGCTAATGAGTCTCAATTTCACATTCATGTTCTTTCTACTAGATGATATAACAGTAATTAAAAGGCATGAACTATGACACTAGCTCCAATGGAAATACAGGTATGTCCATCATCTTCATTTTGTTTTATTTTATTATGTTATGATTTAGTTTTATTTCATATATAAGCAATGGACCAAATTTGTGTAATATTTCTTCTCATAAACTTTATAAAGATCAAGCCAACTGATACATATGACTCCTTTACTTCTGTTTCTTTTTTTTTTTTTATGAACAATTCTTTTAGTAAGTTGGATGTGAAGGTAAAGAAAAAGTTATAAATAAATGGAAATTAGAAAAAGTTCACTAGACCTAAAGTAATTTCTTTGTGCTTAGAGTTTAGTCTTGAAGATACATTTTTGTTGTTTAATTTTACTTTTTTAATTTTTAATTTAATTTGTTTATTATGTTCAGTTAGCCAACATACAGTACATCATTAGTTTTTGATTTAGTGTTCAATGATTCATTAGTTGCATATAACACCCAGTGCTCATCACAATACATGCCCTCCTTAATACCCATCATCCAGTTACCACATCCCCTCATCTCTCCTCCCTTCTGTAACCCTCATTTACTTCTGTTTCTTTTTTTTAAGATTTTATTTATTTATTTGAGAGACAGAGGAGAGAAAGAGAGAGAGAGTTAGAGCATAAGTGGGGGGAGGGGCAGAGAGAGAGGGAGAAGCAGACTCCGCACTGAGCAGGGAGCCTGATGCTGGGTTTGATCCCAGGACCCTGGGATCATGACCCAAGCGGAAGGCAGACATTAACCAACTGAGCCACCCAAGTGCCCCTACTTCTGTTTTTTAAACACGTGTTTCTGAACTTGACTACCCAAAGCTCTAATTGAAATCACAATTTATTATGCAATCATGAAAGCAAACAAGCTATTTTTTGTTGTATTGATTCATTCTAAAAATATTTGCTTAGTGTATACTAAATTGCAGGTACCTTGGTAAGCAGTGTGATAGGAATAAGAATAATAAAGACACTGTCCTTGTTCTCTAGGTTATTATAGACTTAAAGTGGAAGAAGGGGTGGTGCATGAGGAAGAAACAAGCAATCCAAGGATTATGCATTAGTGCAGTATTATACAGTCATAAGGGCTATGATAAGTGGAGGCACAAAATATAAAAGGTGAGCCTCTACTTTAGGGAGGGAATCAGGAAAGTCTTCCACAAGCAGGTGATTGATGGCTGAGTTGAATCTCAGTGAAGCAGAGATGGTAAGCAGACAAAAGAGGATGGGGAGAAATAGTTCATAACGGCTGTAACACAGAGAATGTGAGGGAGTGGTGGTTTCAAGCCATGAGATATTACAAGTTGCAGGGTCCAACTCATAAAAGATTCTAATGCCATGTTAAGGAGTTTGTCTTTAACCTGAATATTTTAAGGAACCCCAGAATGATTTCCAAGCAAGAGGATTTTATGGTTGGATGTACATTTTAGTAAACTAATTTTAGCAGTTTAGAGAATGAATTGGTCAAGGCTGGATTAAAGGAAGGGAGACCAATTAGGAAGATGTTAAAGAACACTAACCAAGACACAGTGAGGTCCTGAGGTAAGCAGTGGCAACAGAGTTGGAGATAGATGTTTTTAGGAGATGTCAATACTGTTAGCTCTTTAGGTCTTGGCATCTGATTGGATGTGAAGGTTGATTTTAAGGAAGGAGTTTAAGGTGACTCACAGATTTCTGCTTGGGTAGATGTCAGAAGATAAGTTTTTTTGTTTGTTTGTTTTGGTAAAGAACAGAAATGTATGCATTTCTATACCAGAAGTATACAAGATGTATGCTCATATGCTACTGGGATTGAGTATAGACTGCTTAACAAATACATGGTTATGCAAATCTATGTGATATTTCCCTTTCTTTCTTTGAGCAGAGTGCTATGATCTCACTGAAACATGGCTTCAAATAAAATAACAGGAGAAAGGGGACAGGCTAATAGAAATTCCAAACAGAGGAAACCATGGATCAGTGATCATCTAACCTCATTCTTATTTGCTTCTTCAGAACTCTTTATTATTAGACAGGAATGTTGATGGGGGAGTTATTGCCCAAACCTCTCAGTATCTGAGATGACGAAGAATGAGAATCATTATATGTTAGTCATGCTTTAAGAAAGGGATTTGCAAACTATGGCCTGTGGTCATATCAGTGGCCCAAATCTGAGCTGCCTCTTGTTTCTGAAGATAAAGTTTTATTGGGACACAGCTATGTCCATTCATTTATTTATTATCTATGGCTGTTCTCATGCATTAAACCCAAAGCATGGGGTCCTTCTTTGTGTGGGGCCTAATGAGACTGCCCTGGTTCCCACATCCATGAAGCCAGTGACATGTTAGTCCCTAAAAGGGACTAATGTGTAAATTTACTGGTATAATGTATAGGATGGCATGCATTTCCTACACCTATTGTGGTTTCTCTTAATCAATCAGAACCTATTATTCTATGAATTATCTTTATGTTCTGTTATGATGTAAATGAAATATAACATATTCTGATACAGCTCAAAAAATTTCATGGTATTTCTGCAAACCAGTTAGATATGATTCACATATGAATAAAATGAGAACACATAATTCCTGACTGGGATGAGATTTAGGTAACATGTACATTTACTTCCAAATACTCTCTTGACTGGAATCTAAGTTTCAAATATCCACTTTTATGTTTCTTCTTCTATTACTTTCAAGTTATTTAAACTACTGGACATTTTAAAAATCCAGTTACTTAGGTTTAAGTGGATTTTAAATCATTTGAATTAACTTAATTATGAAGGGACCTCATCAACCTCCTAGTAAAATGTCAAATAGGACTAAAGGGATGCTCTGGTGTCAGTACAAAGAAAAAGTAGTACTAGCAAAAGTCAGGGTGATATTAAATCTGCAAGCAAAAGCAGCCTTCAAAATGAGTTCCCAAAGACAGCTGAATGTCAGAAAATTAGCTAGTGACATCAGTAGAAATATGTGGAAATGACAGACTTTCCAGATACTAGCCCATTGATAAATTATATCAATATGAAGCAGTCTTGTCAAGCCAGTGGTAATAAAATCAGATGCTTTCTTAAATAGTTTTTAAAATGAAAATGAGATGGGTGATAAAAATGGGAAGCTAGATCAGTAGTATTTTCTTTTAGAACTTTAATCCACCTGGAATATTTTGTGTATATGGTGAAAAATTTAGTTCTAAGCATTTTTTCCCCAAATAATAGCCTACTACCCAATACCATCATTCCCTCACAAATGTGAAATGTCACCTTTATCATACACTAAATTTCCAAATATAAACTGGATTTACATTTTTGGACCGAACTATGTTCCTGTTGATCTACTTGTCTATTCCTATGCTAATACCATACTTTCTTAATTCCTAGTTAACAGACACTGGATCTCTTTGATCCTCCTTGTTTTATATTCTGGGAGTATTCTACAATTTGATATTCTAAAGCACTTTCATTAATTTGTTAAAAATATACTACTGAGCATCAGCCATGTGTCAGCCACTGTTCTAGGCTCTGAAGATGTATCAGTGAACAAATAAGATAAGGCACAAAACTTTTAGTCATTTTATCATGACTTCAGGCATAATGATCGTATTTTTAATTTTCAATAACTTTTCTTGTTTTCCAAGTATTCCATTTTAACAATAATTTGTTCTTAATGTTATGAGTTCAATAACCTCTCAAATTTAAGGATATTGATTACAATGTTTGTCTGTCATTAATTCTGTTTTCTCAAAGGTCATTTACTTTGTTCATTGATTTTGGTTCCTCTCTTTTTAATTGTTCGTTTTCCTCAAATGTCTGGTGTTCTTGGTCAACCATTTTTTATTACCTAGGACACTGCCCCATTTCTTTCTCCTGCTCCAGTTCTCACAGTAGGAGCTTCAGCAGACTCTTCCCCTTACTGAGAGAGTTATTACCATCTTGTAGGAAAACAAAGTCAATTTCTCCATGTATAAGATGCTGAGGTTCTTTAGTTGCCCTGACTAATCACTAAATTAATCTCTAATGTCTAAATCCAATGCCATTAGTCTTTATCTTTCAGAAGTTTCCAAATGTTTCTCATAGTACCATTCACTGTTCATCACTGCTATGGATTTATACTTATTTTTATATTTATTTTACAATTTTAATTGTATGTACAGAGGGAAAGAATGTAAAAAGTTGGGATCAGTTCACCTTCTTGAGTTAGAATTCTCATACTTCTGTGCCTTGATCACTTTTAAAACAGTATAAAGGATCTGAGGGAGTCCAGATGACAATTCGGTAGGGGTAGAAATTATTAAACTTTTTATTACAGATATCATACAAATTGAGAACAATTTCTATTTTTTTCTTTTCAATGAAAGGAAAAAAACTTTTAAATGAGGAACAACTTTTTTTTCATGAATATAATAGTTAATGTGATTAAGACTTATTCTAAAGATGTAAAACTCCTATCTTCGAGTAAGCAAAATACCATCCTTTTACTGTACAGTTATGGCCAAACATATACAGAAAAAAAAGTATGACCACTACATGGAAGTTAAAGTGGGTGTGAGTAAACATCAGGTGCTTAAGAGGAGTAGACCCTCTTCTAGGAACTTGAGATTTGTTATCCCATTTAAGCCTATAATGTTGGTATTAAAAGTAGTTATTACTCTTTCCATTTTACAATGTTCTTGAGATTTAGAGAAGTCTCACACATAAGTGGGAGAGCTGAAATTAAAACACAATCTATGAAATTTCAAATTGATTGCACTTTCCCCTAGGGCATTACACTACAGATAAAGCAAAAAGAAGCATAAATTTACAGATGAAGCCAAGAGCCTAATAGCTCTTGAGTTTCTCATCTTTACATCAGTGAGCATTTTCCTATTCTCAGTCCATTGGCAGCATTGATTTTTTTTTTAAACGATCATCATTTTAAAGAGTATTGAAGAAAATTCAGGTGAGTGGAAAATAGGAATAGAATCTAATTCTGCTATATATTAAACTCTTACAGTCACTAGGTGTTTAATTAAAAGAGAGGCAGAAATTTAAAAAAATCTTTATATTTTGTTTTTATCACTTCAATTTATATCATTTTTATATGGAGATATTTGCTGAAGGATTAACATATATTCATTTTGTATTAAAAGACACAAAATTATAAAACTCTTAGAATATTCCTAGTAGTTAGCATACATAGGAATGAGTATAAAGCTCTTAAAATGGAAAATCTATATTTCTCCATATGAAATAGTTTCTTCATATAAGTTATTCAAATGTGAACTGGAAAGACTACATATAGTTTTATTTGATAAAAGTGTTAAGTAGTTCTGGACTCAACATAGATATTGAAGAACTGGAGAGCCTTTGACTTCCAAACTATGAAGTTTGTTCTTACAGACACTTCTCCCAGCATTAAAATACTCATGACTATCTTAGAAAACAGTGTTTTTTAAATTAGGCATTTCAAATATTTATGCATTAATATTTCAAAGATGCTGAAGTCAAATGCAAATGTGTGTAGAATTAAAAACAAGACCAGCTTTATTTCCCACATTTAGGTTCTTCTAAAAAAAATTAAATGATTTGTTTCAGTTTAAGAGAAGCAGGAAGTAATTATACAAAGGATTATAGAGGATATGTTCTGAGCAGCCAAAATAGGAAGCTCATATCACTGTGTGGGTGAAAGACAGAAATTTTTACAAATAAAGGTGCACATCACTTTTTTTTTTACAACTTAATATTTTTAATTACATTTTTTGTTTGGAAATAATTGATTCTTATGCAGCTATAAAAATAGTACAGAGAAATCTCATGTGCTCTTTTCATAGTTTTCTCCAATGATATAACATCTTACAAACCTACAGTAGAACATCACAACCAGGATATTGACGTTGATGCAGCCAAGAAACAACAGTTCCATCCCACAGGGATCCTTCTCATTGCCTCATTGCCCTTTTTTTTTTTTAATGATTTTTTATTATATTATGTTAGTCATCATTCATTGCCCTTTTATAGCTACACCTACTTCTCTCCTGTCCCCACTTCTTCCTTAACTCTTGTCAACCACTAATCTGTTCTCTTATTTCTGTAATTTGTCATGTCAAAAATTATATATAGGTAAACAGATATATGATAAATAGAATCATACAAAATATAATCTTTTGAAATTGGCTCTTCTCAGCATAGTTCTCTAGATTCATCCAAGCTGTTTTGTGTATCAATAACTTGTTCCTTTTCATGCTGGGTAGTATTCAATTGTATGAATATAGCACAGTAAAATTTGTTGACATGTGTTTATGAGTCAGAATGGGATCTGGAACAAGATAGAACTGGATTCAAATCCTAGTGCCAGTATTTACAGTTCAGTATTTGCATCTATAAATGAGGATAATATAAGCTGCTCTATAGAATTGTTATCTGGATTGAGATAATGTAAATGAAGCTCTAGGATAATGCCTATGTCAGAGTAAATAATTGATAAGTATTTGTTCTCTTCCTTTACTGCAAGATAGTAGAACCTAACCAAAAGAATGCATTGATGAGTTAAGTCACAACACAGCTCTCCAAATAACTGGCAGAATCACCAAATTAAATGCAGAGGACAGTGACAGGATCCCACTAATACATTATAATTTGAAGAGGTAAGAGTTGAAGGGCAAGGGGGTATCAGCAGGTTTGGAAGAAAATACAGCAAAAAAGGATTTATTTCACCAGTATTTAAAACAGCTGCCCTGAAAACTTTAATGACTGCCTTCAGCAGAGCGCTATCAGGGGAGTCTCTGATGGGAGATAAGGGACAGAGACCTTGGTAAAACCTCTCTAAACATCTATCCATCTCTGATTTGGAGGGATGAGGTCTCAAGGCAATGATGAACCATAGTGCTGGGGAGAAAGAGGAGAAGGTGCACTCCAAATAATCTTTATTTCTCCATTGTGGATAAACAATTTTAGAAAGCACAGCATTCGGAAATCCAGGAGCCTCTGTGATGACTTTATCAAAGCAGAAAATTAGGAAGTTGTTATGGGTTTGAATAGCTGGCACCAGATAGCAGTTTTGGAGAAAGAAGCAAGTCATTAGATACATTTTGAACCCAAACAAAACTTTGTTCCCTGGTGTACTGGCTTACCAAACAGAGAAGAATTAGCAGAAAATCATTTCTCTGGTAGGGTTGCTCATGCTTGGTTTTGTCATCTCCACTTACCAAGTTAAAGAATACTAATCAATAGTCACTAGAGGACAGACACAGTTCCTTCCCCCATGGACTTCATATTCTTGTGAAGAAGACAGACATGAAGTGGAGAAGTGAAAAATACTAGGACAAAGCAGAGGGTGCTAGGAGGACATAAAATGAGGGAATCTAACCTAACTTGGGGTATAAGAAAACTTAAAAGAAGTGATATTTCAACTGCTACCTGAAGGAGGTGTAGAAATCAGCTAAGTAAAAGTAGGATAAATGGGGTTGAAATGAAGTGTCCAAGTCAGAGGGAACATCATAAATATGCCATGATCCTGAAACAGGAAAAAACAGAGACAGCACACATAAGAAATGAGAAGGTGGTTGGTCTGTTCAGAAGACAAAAAAAGCGGGGGGGGGGGGCGCAGAGTAAGTGAGGGTACCTCTTACCAGAAGTTTGTAAAATGGAAGAAAATTGGTATAACTCCAGGGCTAAAGGAGACATTTTTTGATGGCATTGATTCCAGCTGATGGAGAAGAGGTAATAAAAAGAGAGATGTTAGACAGTCAGAAACCAAGAGGAATTGAGAATGCAAGTTTCCTGGGGAGACAAGGGGTATAATTTTGAAAACATGTGCAAACTTTAGTTTCAGAGAGATATAGGGATACCTCTGTTTTAATAAGATATGGTGGGTTCAGGAAGGTTTTACAAAGTTTTTGGCAAATGTTGAAGTAATACCTCATTGATGACTTCCAATTTCTCTGTGAAGTGAGGGTGATGCCATCTAGGAGGAAAATTGGGCACCTGAAAGAGTAGAACTCAAAAGTCTCTTGAAGGTTTGCCTGCAATTTGCCTGGAGACATTTAGGTCTGCTGAGTAGTGTGAAGGGCCCAACTGAGACTGAGAACTATGAATTTATAATGGTAAATTAAGATTATCTATTGATTTTTTAAATTTCTCTCTATAGGTATTTTTTCTATTTTATCTGAAAATAAATGAAAATGGCTTGTTACTCTCTCACTATTTACTATTGTATTTTATTCACTTATTTTGTTATATGTATAGTGAAAATTAACAAAGGGAAACCTCATTTAAAATGGAGATGGGAGGCCAACAGAGGGAATTCTCACACCTTACCACTCTTCCTCAATTACTGAAACAACAGGAAGAGAGAGACCTTGCAAGTTGATACTACTTTACTATCTCAGCAGGAGGAAGAAAGGTTTTCTCTTTCCCTAGTAATGGCCTAGCCAATGAGAGAGTCACAACTCAGCCAATGAAAAGCCACTATACTTAGAACCCTCAGTTTACTCCAATAGACTTTTTACTTATAAGAGCCACTCTCAACTGTCCCTTTCCTCTATAAGAAAAGCATTCCTCTCATTTGTTCTCCAGACTTGCTAATAGTTTTTCTGTAGTTTGCATGCCCCAAATTTCAAATCTCTGCTATTCCTGAATAAACCCACTGGCATGGCCTTCCAAGTCCCCAAAGTCAACATGTTTGTAATGGATCTGACCTGGAGGAAGTTGTCAAATATGGTAACATCAAGAAGGTGGTAGAACAGGTGTCAGTTGAACCCTTTATTGGACATCCTGGGCTATACTAAAGACCACATTGTTTCCTGTGACGTGACTTTAATAATATCTTCTCTTTTGCCTCGGATTCTGGGGCTGACATTTTACTCAAAGACAACTTTTTAAGCTATTTTTTTTAAAGATTTTTTATTTATTTATTCGACAGAGATAGAGACAGCCAGCGAGAGAGGGAACACAAGCAGGGGGAGTGGGAGAGGAAGAAGCAGGCTCACAGCGGAGGAGCCTGATGTGGGGCTCGATCCCACAACGCCGGGATCACGCCCTGAGCCGAAGGCAGACGCTTTACCACTGTGCCACCCAGGTGCCCCTAAGCTATTTTCTAATACGGCAATGAATTTGGCTTCAGAACCTGTGATTCTGAACCACCAACCTCAGAAAAAACACCAGAGAATGAGAGATCCTTAGCTGCAATGGAGTCTCTCCCCATTTTTATTTCTCAATTTAGTGAAAATTTCCCATCTTTCACAATTTCTATCCAAGGCTTCCTAAAGAAGGAAAGGGATTTAGAAAGTTATCTATCATTGGTACCGTACACTATAGACTACTATATCTGGCAAAGAAAATAAACAAAGAAAAGAATATTTCCTTCCTAAGATTAAAACATTTTAATGAATTAATCAATCATGGACACATAAGCAGGTGTTAAAAATTATATCATATGAGAATATTTCATATCATGAGAAAAGTCTGAAAATATATTCTTTAGGTGAAAAAATAAGTTACAAAGTAATATACACACTATATGTTTTTTTAATTAATATATGTGTATGGAACAAGTCTAATTGTTAATGATTATAACTGAGGGGTGATTTTTTTTCTTTATGCATTTCTGAGTATTATTATCCTTTCCATCATATTATACTGCAGATTTTTAGTTGCAAGCTATTCATTAGACAAATTAATTTTCTTAGACCATTTCTCTACTTAAAATTAGATTTTCACAAAAAATTTTCTTCTGAACTTGATAACTATTGCTTGATTCTGGTGGACCTCTCTTGTCAGAAGAGTTTTAAAATAATGGGAAGCAAATTAAGTGGGGAAATTGGAGTCATTAGTTATCCTAGTAATAGACATACACACACTCAACACATAAATATATTCCAAAATAAATTAAGGCAGAGGGCAAAAAAAAAAAAAATACATCAAATGGATAAAAAATTACAATTTTTAAAGAAATAAAAACTTCAAATTCAGTGTCAGCTGAAAAGAGGAATAACAATAAATTGCTTATAGTTTTTAGGGTGGCATTTGGAGAAGTTGCTCATTCTTAAAGCCTTGTATGTAAAGTATCATGGGAAACAGTCCAGTACCTGGGAGAGATTAATTCAGGAAAAAGAATCATAGTGATAGAAGACAGTACAGGCACGGGTGTTAAATTACATTTTAAACTATTTAAAGGAAACTTTAAAGGATATTGTCACATTTATAGTCTTTGCATTTATCCACTCCTTTAAACTTTGTATTGAATATTAAAAAAATATCCTTAAGTTCAAAAACTTTTTTATGACAACTTCTTTACTCATTCTTTCTACAAAAATTGTGGAGTACTTTTCTTGGGGAGGAATGGAGAGATAACAGTGGACATTGTATTCACAGTTTGGAGACATCAGAGAAGGCCTCTTTGAGGAAGTGATATCTAAAGTGAAATCCAGGGGTGCCTGGGTGGCTCAGTCAGTTAAGCATCTGCCTTCAGCTCAGGTCGTGATTTCAAAGTTGAGGGATCAAACCCCACATAAGGCTCTCTGCTTAGCAGGGAGTCTGCTTCTCCCTCTCACTTTCCCTCTGTGCTCTCCCTCTCTCTCTCTCTCTTCCCTCCCCCCAAATAAACACATAAAATCTTTAAAAAAAAAAAAGTGGAATCCTGAAGGATGAATAAAAGGTAGCCAGACCAAGGAGTGAGAAATGGAGTACAGACAAAGTTTGGAGGAGAAACATTGATATATATTTGGAAAGAGACTGGTGCTTTGGAGAAAATAAAATGAATCTAGAATTGGGGTGGGGGTGTAGGTGTATACAGAGGAGTAGAGGAGAAAGACTCGGGATGTCACTATAAAAATAGACAGAAACCTAGTCATAAGACCTAGTATGCTTGATGGCATTAAGTTTGATGAGGCAATAGAGATCAAACATGTTTTAAGGATTTTAAAGCTAAAAAGTGAAAGAACAGGCTTAGAAAAAATGGTACAACACTTACAGAAACAGTCTGAGTTTTACATTTTCTATTTGATTTGAATAAAGTTTATTTCCTGTATAGGTAGCGGAAGCAGATTTAGACAACACACTCTCACACACACATGCATGAACAAACACAGAAAAAATTTAAATCACCCATTTTATACACATACACACAAAAATATACACCCATACACACCCATGTATCACACATTTGCAAATAATTAATATATCAAGACTCTAGTTTATAAATAATATTTTAAAGCTATCATATAGAGTTCCTCCTCTGCTTTAGTTTTCAAAAATATTTAATCTTTTCAATTTTCTATCTTCCATTCAAATAAAAAAATTTTCATTCCAATTTTCAATATTAAAATAGTGCTGGGGCACTGGGTGGCTCAGTTGGCTAAGCATCTGCCTTCAGCTCAGGTCATGTGTCAGGGTCCTGGACTCAAGCCCTGGGTCAGGCTCCCAGCTCAGTCTGCTTCTCTCTCTCCTTCTGCCCCTGCCCCCTGCTTGTATGCTCATTCTCTCTCTCTCTTTCTCTCTCAAATAAATAAATTTTAAAAAATCTCTTTAAAATAGTGTTGTCAGGAATTGCAAGATAAACTACAAAGCTATATATAAATCAAAACAGTATGGTACTGGCACAAAAAAATAGACACGGAGATCAATGGAATAGGACAGGGTCCATAAATAAACCCACTCAATGATGAAAAGGTAAGAGCTTTTCCTCTAAGATCAGGAATAAGACAAGCACGACTATTATTCAACATAGTATTAGAAATCCTAGCCACGGCAATTAGGCAGGAAAAAGAAATAAAAGCCATCTAAATTGGAAAGGAAGCAAAACCTTCACTATTTGCAGATTACATGATACTATATATAGAAAACACTAAAGACTACACCAAAACACTATTTGAATGAATAAATCAATTCAGTAAAGTTGCAGAATAAAAAATTAACATGCAGAAATTGATTGTATTTTTTTTGTGGTTCAGTAATTCATTTTATTTTGTTTTTATTTTATTTAAATTCATTAATTAACATATAGTGTATTATTAGTTTCAGAGGTAGAGTTTAGTGATTCCTCAGCTGCATATAACACCCAGTGTTCATTACATCAAGTGCCCTCCTTAATGTCCATCACCCAGTTACCCCATTCCCCCACCCGCTTCCCCTCCAGCAAACTTCAGTTTGTTTCCTATTGTTAAGAGTCTCTTATGGTTTGTCTATCTCTCTGATTTCATCTTATTTTATTTTTCCCTCCCTTCCCCTATGATCCTGTTTTGTTTCTTAAATTCAACATATGAGAGAAATCATATGATAATTATCTTTCTCTGATTGACTTATTTCACCTGGCATAATATTCTCTATTTCCATCCACATCATTGCAAATAGTAAGATTTCATTTTTTTGATGGCTGAGTAATATTCCATTGTATATATATACCATCTTTTCTTTTTTTTTTTTTAAGATTTTATTTATTTGACAGAGAGAGACAGCAAGAGAGGGAACACAAGCAAGGGGAGTGGGAGAGGGAGAAGCAGGCTTCCCGCCAAGCAGGGAGCCCAATGCCGGGCTCGATCCCAGGACCCTGGGATCATAAACTGAGTCGAAGACAGATGCTTAATGGCTGAGCCACCCAGGTGCCCCTATATACCATCTCTTCTTTATCCATTCATCTATCGATGGACATCTGGGATCTTTCCATATTTGGCTATTGTAGACATTGCTGCAATAAACATTGGGGTACAGGTGCCCCTTCAGATCACTATGTTTGTATCCTTGGGTAAATACCTAGTAGTGCAATTGCTGGATTGCAGGGTAGCTCTATTTTTAACTTTTTGAGGTAACTCCATACTGATTTCCAGAGTGGCTGTACCAACTTGCATTCCTACCAACAGCGTAAGAGGGTTCTCCTTTCCTCCTCATCCTCCCCAACATCTGTTGTTTCCTGACTTGTTAGTTTTAGCCATTCTGATTGGTGTCATGTGGTATCTCATTGCAGTTTTGAATTGTATCTCCCTGATGCCAAGTGATGTGGAGCATTTTTTCATGTGCCTGTTGACCATTTATATGTCTTCTTTGGAGAAATGTCTGTTCATGTCTTCTGCCCATTTCTTAACTGGATTATTTGTTTTGGGGTATTGGTTTGGTAAGTTCTTTATAGATTTTGATTACTAGCCCTTTATCTGATAAGACATTTGCAAATATCTTCTCCCATTCATAGGTTGCCTTTTAGTTTTGTTAACTGTTTGCTGTGCAAAAGCTTTTTATCTTGATGAAGTCCCAATAGTTCATTTTTGTTTTTGTTTCCATTGCTTTTGAAGACGGGTCTAACAAGAAGTTGCTGTGGCCTAGGTCAAAGAGGTTGCTGCCTATGTTGTTTTCTAGGACTTGGATGGATTCCTGTCTCACATTTAGGTCTTTCATCCATTTTGAGTCTAGTTTTGTGTATGGTGTAAGAAAGTAGTCCAGGTTCATTCTTCTGCATGTCCAATTTTCCCAACACCATTTGTTGAAGAGACAGTCTTTTTTCCATTAGATATTCTTTCCTGATTTGTCAAAGATTAGTTGACCATAGAGTTGAGGGTCCATTTCTGAGGTCTCTATTCTGTTCCACTAATCTATGTGTCTGCTTTTGTGCCAATACCATGCTGTCTTAATGGTCACAGCTTTTTAATATAGCTTGAAGTCAGGCATTGTGACGCCCCCAGCTTTGGTTTTCTTTTTCAACAATCCACTGGCAATTTGGGGTCTTTTCTGGTTCCAAACAAATTTTAGGATTGTTTGTTCCAGCTCTGTGAAAAATGTCTATGGTATTTTAACAGGGATTGCTTTGAAAGTAGATTGCTCTGGGCAGCATAGACATTTTCACAATATCTGTTCTTCTAATCCATGAGCACAAATTTTTAATTTCTGTTTGTCCTAGAAGCTCTTTATCTCTCCTTCTATTCTGAATGACAGTAAAGTATTTTTGGTTGCATATTTTTGTCATTTAGCACTTTGAATTTATCATGCCAGTCCTTTCTGGCCTGCCAGGTCTCTGTGGATAGGCCTGCTGCCAGCCTTACATTTCCATTCTTGTAGGTTAAGGACACTTGTCCTGAGTTGCTTTCAGGATTTTCTCTTTGCGTCTGAAATTTGCAAGCTTCACTATTATATATCAAGGTGTTGACTTATTTTTATTGATTTTGATGGGGGTTTTCTGTGTCCTTTGGACGTTAGTGCCTGTTTCTTTCCCCAGATTAGGGAAGTTCTCAGCTATAATTTGCTCAGATAAACCTTCTGCCTCTCTCTTTTCCTCTTCCTCTGGCACCCCAATTATTCTAATATCGTTTCACTTTATTTTACTGATCTCTCAAATCCTCCCCTTGTGATCTAGTAATTGTTTATCTCTCTTTTTCTCAGCTACCTTATTCTCCATCAGTTTGTCTTCTAATTCACTGACTTTCTCTTCTGCTTCATCTGTCTTAGCAGTTAGAGCCTCCATTTTTTATTGCATCTTATTAATAGCCTTTTTTATTTTGACCTGATTAGATTTTAGTTCTTCTATTTCTCCAGTAAGAAATTATCTAGTGTCTTCTATGCTTTACTCAAGCCCAGCTAGTAACTTTATAATCATTGTTTTGAATTCTAGTTCTGATATCTTACTCATATCCATATTGATTAAATCCCTGGCAGTGAGTACTGCCTCTTGTTCTCTTTTGAAGGGTGAATTCTTCCATCTTGTCATTATGTCCAGAAAAGAAAAGATGAAAGAGAGAGAAAATACAAAAATAGCAACAATGGCACCAGAAAAATATATGCCACACAAATCAGAAGGGAACAGAAACCAAAAAGAAAAGAAAAAAAATGAAAGTAAAATCAAACAAGTTGAACAGAACAGAACAATAAACTAGCTCCTGGGTGTATTTTGGTCTTTTTGTTAGAAGAAACTAGATCCCAAAATAGGAAAGAAAGAAAAACTTACATATATACAAAAATACAGTTGAATACAATGAAAAGTAGCCAAAAAGGAAAATCTATATTAAACGTAAATATAAAAATGAAAATTAAAAAAGAGTTTTAAAAATTGATAAAATAAGAAAATAGCTGAAAAAGAAAATAAAATATAAAACTGAAGGACTAAAAAATCATAAGAAAAAATCACCAATACTATATACTTCTTCCTCTAAGAGCTGGAGTTTTGCAGTTCTGTATGATCAGTAAACTTGGTATAGATGGAAGTTCCTGCTGGTCTTCTCAGGGAAGGGCCTGTTGTGCTGATTCTCAGGTGTGTTTGCTCAGGTGGAATAGCATCACGCTTACCAAGGGGCCAGGCTCAGTGTAAGTGGCTCTGGAGCCAATGTGGGGATGAAAATGGCAGCATCACAATCTCTATCCCCTGAGCTGAAAGTCTGTGTCTCCAACTCTTCAGTGAGCCCTCACAGGAAAGCAGTCTATCATTCTTGTCTTCCTGGTTTCTGTCCAAACTCTGTGTTCACTCAGCCTGTGACGAAGCATTTTTATCTCAGGCACATGACCCTGTTTCGAGTCTCCAAACTTTATGAACTCATGTTGTTCACACTCATGCCATTCCTACCCAGGAAGGAGGGGTCTTGCTGCAGTTCTGCCTCTTGCTGGGCCCTTGCTTGAAGAGTGGTCACCAGACCGTGCAGCAGTTCGCAGTTTATGGCAACCCCGAGCAGAAGGCTGGTGCTTGGACTCACTGTTTGAAACTGGCTTCCCCACTCCAATGCTTGGGAACTGTTGGGGGTGCTCAGACACCCCCATTCTTTCTGTGGCGCTGGAGATCCTGAGACCACACTGTCCCACCTGGGATTCTGCCCTGCTTCACCTCCTGAGTGCCTTACAGGCAGGGATGTCCCCCACCACAGCAGATTTCTAAAAGTTCCAATTTTGTGCTCTGTTGTTTATAACACTTTCCCGTATCCAGCTTCTGGAGGCTCCCTCCCCCTGCAGTTTACCTTCCAACATATTGCCTAGCATTCACATCTGTGCACCTCTTACCTTGCAAAATGGGTTGCTTTTCTATTTGTAGAATTTTAGCAATTCTTTTCTCCGATCTCTGGTTGATTTTGCAGATTTCCAGAATGATTGAAAATCTAGCTGAATTCCAGGGCCCAGGTGAAATTAGGGCCCCTTACTCCTCTGCCATCTTAACTCCACCCCCCTGGTTGCATGTCTATACACTAATATTGACCTATCAGAAAAGGAAATTAAAACAATCCTATTTATAACTACGTCAAAGAAAAATAACTAAGAGTAAATTTGACCAAAGAGGTGAAAGACCTATACTGTGAAAACTAAAACTAAGACATATTGATAAAAAGAAATCAAAGACAACACAATAAATGGAAAGATATACCTTGCTCACAGATCAGAAGAATTAATATTGTTTAAAGGTGTTAGTATCTAAAATATACAAAGAACTTATAGAACTTATTACCAAAAAAAACCCAACCTGATTAAAAAATGGGTAGAGGTCTTGAATAGACTTTTTTTTTCAAAGAAGACACACAGATGGCCAACAGACACCTGAGATGATGCTCAAAATCACTAATCATCAGGGAAATGCAAATCAAAACCACCACGAGATACCACCTCACACCAGTCAGAATGGCTATTACCAAAAAGACAAAAAATAACAAGCATTGTGAAGATATGGAAAAAAGAGAACACTTGTGCACTATTGGCAGAAATGTCAGTTGGTGCAACTACTATGGAAAACAGTACAGAAGTTCCTCAAAAAATGAAAAATAGATCTTTCATAAAATCCAGCAATTCTACTTCAGGGTATTTATCCAAAGAAAATGAAAATGCCAATTCAAATGGATATATGTACCCCTATGTTCATTGTAGCATTATTTACTATAGCCAGGATATGAAGACAACCTAAGTGCCCAGTTGTTGATAAACTGATAAAAAAGATATCTATACACATAATGTAATATTATTCAGCCATGAAAAAGAATGAAATCTTGCCATTTACAACACAAGGATGGACCTAGAGGGTATATATGCTAAGTGAAATAAGTCAGAAAAAGAAAGACAAATATCATTTCATTTCACTTATATGTAGAATATAAAAACAAAAGAAATGAATAAATAAAAAAGAAACAGAAACAGACTCATAAATACAGAGAATAAACAGGGGTTGCCAGAAGAGAGGGGTGTGAGAGGATAAGCAAAATAAGTGAAGGGGATTAAGAGGTACACACTTCCAGTTATAAAACAAATAAGGATGGGGATAAAAAGTATACCATAAGAAATATAGTCAATAACATCATAATAATGCTATATGATGACAGATGGTAACTATGGTTATTGTGAACATTGTATAAAGTATAGAATTGTCAAATCACTATGTTATACACCTGAAACTAATGTAACATTGTATGTCATCTATACTTCAATTAAAAAAGTTAAAAAGATAGCACTGCAATAAACATGTTTTACAGATTTTTTTTCCTCTCCCTGAGCATTTCATTGGCATGGATAAGAAATTACTAGACTTACAATAGTATAAAATTTTATGGCTCTTGATTCACATCACCAAAAAGATTTATAGAAATATTTCCACCTTCAGTCTATTGGATGCTTGTATCACCATGCCTTTATCATACACTTACCAAAATGATTTTTTTAAAGTTTTAATAATTTCTTAAGCCAAAATGTTATGATTTTATTTTTAATTTCTTTGATATATAAGGCTGCTAAATATTTCTCCTCTTGTTTATTATTCTTTTTTTTTTTTTCTTCAATCATCTATTCCTACTTTCTGCATGTTTTTTTCCATGGACATATTAGCCTTCTTTAGGGCCTTGTAAGACCTCTTTGCATATTATATTAATAGTTTGACTGTTAATATTTATTACAAATATCTCTATCTCATTTGTTACTTGCTTTCTATTTTAATTGGGGTTTTTTGATGCAGTGTAGCTCTCAATTTTTATGTAGTTAAGGCTGTCTATCTTTTTCTTTGGGATTACTTTCACAGCCTTTATGTTAAGTAAATGCTAGTGTCTCTAAAATTAAGTTTGAAATATTGACAGTTGGTATCTCTATCATTTTAAACATTTTGTTAGTTAATAAAGAAATGATGGCTGAGCTAATCATTTGTAACTGTTCTGACAGGAAAGAGAATAAGGAAGAGTAAGGATGAGAAGATAGAAAATATCTCCTTAGAGTTATTAATCACTGTCAACATTTTGTTAGAGTGCATTGACTAATGTTTGTTTATATAATTTAACTTATTTAAAATAGTCTTTTCTCTCATATGTTTTCACTAACTTAATGATGCTTTTAATCTATTATTTCATTTATGATTGTAATTATTACATGGATAGCCTTCTTTGTTGGTATTTTTGTTTCATTTGTTATGGAATACAATGGAAGATGCAAGACAGTCTTAGAGTATCTTTCTGATATTCAAGAGACATTTGAGAGAAAAATAATCACAATTAAAATAGCAATATGGTTGGGTACCTGACTCAATTCAGTTTAGTATTTATGTCTTGCTGTTTAATACAACTTTCCCTAAGAAATCATGTCAAATAACATTAGCTATTCCTATGTCCACATAACAAATAGTATTGTCAAGTTCTTTACTAAACATCAAGAAGCAAAGAAAAGGAATTTTATAGACTACTTGGGGATCATTTTCAATTTCTGCTTTTATAAAGAGTAATACAATTAATATGTTTTCCATAAAATTTTCTCATCTTTTTGATACAAAGATTTTTACAATATCCATATAAAAATAATATAGAAGTATACACACAATGCTTAAGGAACATAGTGGAAGGACTAGAAACACTTACATCTAGCCACCTACTTCACATCTAGAAGGTATCTCAAACTTTATGCATCCAAAACACAACTTTAACCCTTGCTCCCCATCCCCGGCAACACCAAAACAAAATATACAAAAGCCCCTAGATTTCAATTAGATCTATTTCAGTAAATATCATAATTTTTATAGTGGCTCAAAGCCATACCTAGACATTCTTGATTCATATCCATATTCTCTGAATTCAACTCAACAGTAAATAGTAAGGGTTCTACTTTGAAAATATGTCTCAAAACCATCCACTTCTCTATATCTCCACTTCACCCCCCTGATCCAAACAACTGCATTCTCTCTCCTGGACAACAACAAAACCCTATTTATTTCCCCTACTTTCAATTGTTCTCCATAAAATATTCTCTAGCCAGAGTGATTTCTTTAAAATGTAAATCAAATCACGTCACATCCTTGCTTAAAGTTCTTCATAGGCTTGTAGTTGCACTTGGAGTAAAATCTACAATTCTTACAAGGACCTACTTGGTTCCCCATCTTCCCCAGCCTCATCTCGGAACACTTTCCCCTAATAGGTCAACATAGTGTATACATTCTCTGCTCTTTAATGGCAAGATCACCTTCTAGATTGCCAGTGATGGGGTAGATGTGTGTTTAATTAGGGGCAAAGTTATGGCAAGCACACTTGGCCACATATCTAGAATCACACTGTCTAAGCAGTTCTATCAGTAATAATAGAAAGTTGTGACATTTGATTTTAATTTGTCCAACTTATGCAATCATCTCTCACTTGGCTTTTAATGTGG
Source organism: Ursus arctos (assembly GCF_023065955.2). Taxonomy (NCBI): domain Eukaryota; kingdom Metazoa; phylum Chordata; class Mammalia; order Carnivora; family Ursidae; genus Ursus; species Ursus arctos. The sequence continues at coordinate 15,195,115 of NW_026622886.1, read as the reverse complement.
AATAGAAAGAAAGTATAGTTAATTTGTCTCCTGAAAACTTTTTATACCTCATGGTGCCCAGTATAATGATTAAAACAAACTTTTTGAATTGAATTTAATGTAAAATAGAATGATGTTAAAATAATGCTGTATTATAGTATGAATGAAAATATAGATCCTTCTATATTAAAAAATACAGTGCAAAATATACAGTATACTTATTTTACTTTTCCTCATACATGAAATAGAAATCATACTGGTCCTATTGTCTCACATGGTTGCTCAGAGGATTAAGTAGGGAGTGTATAGATACCACTCTGAACATGCTAAATAAATGACACATATTTATTGCTGAGTCAGCATGCTCCCTTTCTCAACAGTATGAATTTGTGCAGAATGAGTGGAAAAATCAAACCAGAATGGAATTGCTAGTGTCAGTTATAAAGAAGTATATCCAGTGACCTAGATCATGTTTCCCAAATTGTGTTTTATGGATCACTAGTTGTGAAAAATATTAATGGGTTTCCAGGGGTGGTAGTGGGGGAAACCTATAAAGAATCCTTCAGTGAAAAAAAGTATTTAACCCTTACTTCCTCAACATATCTGACCGTAGAAACCTCTTTTCCCCGCAAGATTATTATTCAGAATGAGTACTCCATAGAGATTAGGCCATGATGATTAAGGGGGAAAAGGGTAGAATATCTGGTGAGGACTTGATTTATTAGAATATTCTGGTGAATTTGACATAGTGTTAAGTCAAAAAATTATAAATGCCTTGCTCCTCCTATCCTTATCCCTGGACTGTATATCTATCACTACATCTAGTGATTCCTATTCAAATGTAAGTTCAATTTGAGTACCTCCTTCCTAAAATAGTTTTCACTGCCCTATACCCAACCGTACTCAATTTATTCAGAAATATATATTGACCACCAATTATGTACCAGGTGTTGTTCTAGGTACTGGGATTAAGCATTTAATCATCATCACCATCATCATCATCATCATCATCATCATCATCCAAAAACATGGAACATCCATTCAAATGGGGAAGAAAACACTGAACAAACCAACACACAAATACTAATTCAGGAGTGAAAAACACTATAAGGGAGATAGAAAGTAAAACTACTTTATATTCAGTGGTCAGAGAAGGCCTCTCTTATAAGGTGGCATCTGAATGACCTGAAGAAACAAAAATAATGAGCCATGAATTTTCCTGGAGAAACGCATTCCAGATAAGTGAATGATGACTACAAACGTGCTAAGGTGGGAACTGTTTGGCTTATCTGAGGTAACGCAGGCAAGATGGCGTGGCTGGAATAAATCGAAGTAGGTAGAGAATAGTAAGAGATAGAGCAGGAGATAATGGAATCAAATTATTTAGGGCACTGTATGCCTTTACACTGAGTGAGAGGGGAAGACATTGGAAGGTTGGCCAGGTGAATTAACATGATCTAATTTACAAAAGTCTATCTGCCATTTGCAAAAGGACAATAAGGGTACAATAGCCAATGCCAGGAAAAGGTTAAGAGGCTTTTTCAAAAGTTCAGGCAAGAGATGTTAATGGCTTATAGGAAAGTGACAGAGAAGAGATGGTAAGAGGGTCCTGGGTCAAGAACTATTTTGAAAGGAAAAGTAGAGGACAATTTTTAAACTTTTTGATCATAGGACCCTTTCACACCCTTAAAAATTATTGAGAATACTAAAAAGTTTTTGTTCTTAAGGGTCATATCTGTAAATATTTAATATATTAAAAACTAAAACTGAGATACTTTTAAAACCTATGAATATAGAAGTGCACATTTTATTAGCCATCAGAGCCATGATACCACTGCATGTCAAAGTGCAAAAATGGAAAACTCCATGGAGCACTCATGTACAAATAAGAATGAAAAAGGCAAAATGTCTTTGTATTATTATGAAGATAGTTTTGACCTCATAGAACTTCTGAAACAGTCTTGGAAACTACCAGGGGTTCCTGAACCACGCTTTGGAAATTTCTGGCCTGGAGGGTTTTCTGATGGATTGAATGTAGGAGTGTGAGAGAAAGAAAAGAATCAAGGATGGGGTCAAGTCTTTTAGCCTGGGCTGCCATTAACTGAAATGCAAAGTTCAGTGCTACACGTTAAGCTTAAAATGCTCCTTAGACAATCAGTTAAGATTTAGAGAGTAGCTGGCTGGATATGGGCCCAGAGTTCAGGAAAGTGGTTGAGGCTGGAGATATAAATTTAGGAGTAATCAGCATATAGATAGCATTTAAAGTTTTGGAACTGGATGTACTCACATCCAGGGAGTAGATGTAGACTGAAAAGAGAAGAGGTCTGAAAATGAGCCCTGGGGCATTCAATCAATGAATTCTATCAGTGCAATTCCAAACACCATCTGTTTAGAACACAGTCTCCCTCAATTGATTAACTGTTCCTTTAGGTCATTTTCATATTCAAATCTCCTCTTATGATACCCAGCATACAGTAAGCACTCAAATATATTTATTAAATTAATGAATAAATAAAGTAACAAGGTACTCTTTGGTACTTTCATAGCTAAATTTCACAATATTAGAAAAGACCAGGATAGGAAATTGAAATGATTAGTTTCAGAACCTGAATAACACGAAAAAAACCCTCCATTTTAACATAGTCTGCTGCTGTCAATAGCACTGTGGGCACAAAATTCTATATTTTCTAATCTTTGTGTTTTTAACCTATTTTCACTTAGCTTTAGTGGCAAGACTCCAAATTATTGAATACAGTCTTCTTTGTTTCCCAGTTTTGAGGTACGAACTGTTGCCATCTATGTTTCTGCTCTTCTTCCTTTTTCCAATCTAATATTCGCCTCCTAAACTTCAGCAACCCTTTGGAATATCAATATTCCACCTTGATTATTTTTCTCCCGTTGAGCTAATTAACATTAATAGACTACTGGAGTGAGGAGACCAGAGCTTGTCCAGTCAGTGGCTGTGTAACACTGGGAATTATTCACCCTTCTAAGTCTCAGCCCCAATCAGTACCTACCTTGTAGGGTCTTTATAAGAAATAAATGAATACACACTGAATAATAAAAATAAATGGCTCAATACTCAATAATAAAAAAAAAATTTTAAAGATTATCTCTTTGAAGGTCTTTTTATTCCTTATCTATTTTTGTGGCAACCCAATACAATGTTTTGTAATCTTTCTGAGTTACATGCCTCTGCTTTTTACATACCCACTCTCATTCTAATTTTAAAATTAAGCATATGTATTCTATAACCCTACAGTGCCCAGTAAAATGTTATTCTAGATTTGACAAGAATTTTATGTAACCCCATAATGGAAGGGAGAGATAGTATGGTTTATTATTAACTTAATTTATTATTAGCTCATTAAACAAGTACAAAATCCAGAAGAATATCCAAAATAATTATTTTCTTCAGGTTGAGTTATCACCTGATCTAAACAGAGTCCATCATGGGTAGGAATTCAGGAGCAGTTCATCTTTCTTCAAATCGTCTATCTCCTTTAGTCTCTTCAGAGAACTGGCCCCTGAACTTTTCTCTTTCTTTTCTTTACCTCTATAGCATGTTTGCTTCTTTTTGATAGGGTCCCTCCTTAGCTGCAAGAGTATGCAGCCTGAAGTCATTTCACTCTGTTGAATTCTACTTAGGGTGGGATTTAAAGTATGTGGTAGGATCTGGACAGTACCAGGAACACCTCAAGAATATCAGAAATTTCATATTTTTCTGGTTGACTTCCTGTTAGCATCTACCTACATTCATTAAAATGTTATTATAATGTTCAGTATTAAGTAAATGTTTGGATGATTTCTGTAATATTGTGCTAATAATAGTCTCTTTCTCTGTCTTCACCTAGGGCCACTTCTCAAACACTCTCTTCTGTTATTTTACACTTGATGTGTGTCATAAAATAGGAGAAAGAAGTGGAGAAACTCATCTGGCTAAAACCACCAGCAAAGGCAGAGCTCAAGAATCAAGTGCTCTAACAACTAACTAATGCTTTATCCAAAGAATCTCCTGCGTCCAGTACTGCCAACAGTGTTTGAACTTTGAAGCTAATTACATTTAGTCACTCCTCCTATTATAAATTTTAACATTTCAATCCCCATCACTCATGTCTCTCCAATCAACTTTTAGTTTCCTTTTTCCCATTCTCTACAACCAAGTTTAATTTCTTGCATCCAAAATAAAAGAAAAACTATTTCCTCAACTTTGCCTTCCTTCAACACACTGACATACTACTTTCTTTCCTTTTACCACCAAACTATTCAAAAGATCAATCTGCAATTAATGCATTGGTTTTCTCCAGCTTTTCAACTCTTCCCGTCTTAAGCTTCTACCTTCTTTGCTTGGGGGAAATTGCTTTCTTGAAAGCTTTTGCCCTCAAAATCATCAAATAAAGTGACATTTGGATCTCCTTTTTATCTCATAAGTTTTGACAATGCTGACTAATCTCTTCTTCAACTTTCTTTTCTCCCTCTATAATCAAGATAATGTTTTTGTCTTTTCTCTTTTATATCTCTCAATGCTCCTTCTCTCTTTTGCTAAGGTCTTTTCTCTGAATTATATGTGAAGAAGTTACTTACACTTCTTCGTTCTTAATTTCTTCATCTATAAAATTTAAATAATATCAATTTCAAAATATTATGAAAATTAAATTATATTAGGTGTTGAACAAGTATTATATTCCTTAGGTGTAAATATTTCCCAGCATTCTATCTTTGGTACTATCTTCCTTCACCATCAAATTCTATAAATGACTATAAAATCTTTACCCTAAGCTCCTACTCTCTCACCAGAGCTCCACTCCAGTATTTCCAATTTGCATATGATGCCCCACACTCAATATGTTTACAAAATCAAATTTATCATAGTTCTCCCTCACCAAAATGAACTTCCACTCAAGTCTTTCCTGTTTCTATAAATATCATTTCAAAATCCCACCCAACCAAAGTCATCTTTGACTCCCTTATATTTAATCCATTTCTCCACACACTAATGCTTTATCCAAGTTGTCTTTTGTATCAAATACTACAGGGAAAGGATTAAAAATCATAACCAAGTGGTATTTATCCCAGAAAAGCAAAGTTGAATTAACATTTATAAGTACAATGATGTAACTTACCACATCAACAGAACAAAAGAGGAAAAAATGATATGATTATCTAAATATATACAGAAAAAACTGGAAAACATCAACACCCTTTTATGCTAAAACCTCAGCAAACTAGGAGTAGAAGGGTACATACAAAAAACTTATAATTGATATTATGCTTAATACTGAATGCTTTCCCTCAAAGATAGAGAATAGGGCAAGGATTTTTGGTTTTACCACTTCTGTACACCATTGCACTGCAGTCACAGCAGTAAGAAAGAGGAATAAAAGGTATAAAGACTAGAAAAGAAGTAAAACCATCATTATTCTCAATGACAGAAAGAACTCAAAGAAACTTACTTAAAAATAAAAACTACTATAACTTTTAAATGAAATTATCCAAGTGGTAGGAAACAAGGATAATACAAAATTCAATTGCATTTCTATATACCAACAACAAACAATTAGAAAGTGAAAATAATAAACAATACTAAAGTATTAGCTCAACTCAATGAGGACAGGAAAGCTTTTTCCATGTTGGAAAAAAAATGAATCTCAACTCCTACCTCACACCATACAACAATTTGAGATGGATCATAAAACTAAATATAAAAGCAAGAACCAGAAAACTTCTATAAAAAAAAAATATGGGTACATACATTTACAACCTGGACAAAACACACATGAAAGAAAAAAAATTGATAAATTGGATATCACCAAAATTAAAAGTCTGTTGACCAAAGTCACCATTAAAAATATTTAGGCAAATCACAGACCGAAGAAAAATATTTGCAGTACATAAACCTGACAAAGGACCCATATCTCTAGGAATTATAGGACAATTTATAATGAATTACTACAAATCAACGAGTAGGAAATTAAACAACCCCTTTAAAGGACTTGCATAGGCACTCCTCAGAAGATCTAAGAATGGGCAATAACCACAGGAAAAGGTATGTGACATTATTAGTCCCAGAAAAAACGCAAATTAAAACCATAAGGAGAAATCGTTTCACATCCATAAGAATGGCTAAAATATAAAAATATAAAAGCTTAATATACCAAATGTTTGAGGGAATGTAGAGAAACTAAAATTCTCATACCTTTCTGTCGGGGATTATAAAATGGAATAACTACGCAGGAAAAGTCTTGGGAAGTTTCTTATAAAGTTATTTAGTCATCTACCTATGACCCAACAATTCTACTCTTTGGTATCTACATGAAAATATATGTCCATAAAAAGATGCAAACGTAAGTATTCACAGCGTAGTCATTCAAAATAGCAAATAGCAGGAAAACAACACAAGTATCAATTAATAGGAAAATGGATAAACAAATTGTACTATATTAATATAGTACTACTTGGCAAAAAAGGAACAATGTGAGCAAATCCCAAAAACATTATTTTGAGTAAAAGAAGTCAGACACTGACATACATAAAACACACACACACTGTAGGATTCCATGTGTATAAAGTCCAAGAAGAGACAATCCTAATCTATGGTGATAATAATCAGAAGTTGCTTCTAAAGCGGGACTGGGTATAGTTGATTGGAAAGAGGCATGAAGCAACTTTCTGGGATGATGACAATGTTTTAATATCTTGCTTTGAGTGGTGGTTACACTTACATATACAAATGGTCAAAATTTATCAAATTGTGTTTCATTCTTCAGTTAGGGAGAAAAAAAGATGTTTCACCAGGAAAACTTTAAAAAAAAAAAAGCTTTTTGCAAGTAGCATATAATTTGTAGAAAGAAGCCTGGTGTATCAATAGACTTACCTACAATTTTTTTCAACAGCAATATTTTTTCAAGTATTTTGAAGTACTTTTGCAAGTTTCAAAATAATTTTATTTTCAAATATAAGTAAATAAACCCAGCATTGTGAATTCATCTAAACAGAGAAACTCAGCCTTGTGGGTCAATATAATGGAGAGAAACAAAGAGTAACCAGTAGCATATAAATATTTCAGTCTCTGTGAATAGAAATAGATGCTTCACAATCTGGAGAATTTTTAGACATGAAAGAGCCCAAAGAAGCAAAGGTAAAAAGATCAAACACGAGATGCAGAACTAACAGCTGTGACTTAGTGAGTTAATAAATATGCTGAATAAAATCAAACATAATAAAGCACCACAAGTTGGTAGCTTCCAAGTAATTAACACACTAATCAGAAACACATGCAATGTGTAATCAGGCCTACCTCATTGTGACAGCAAGGACTCCTTAGTTACAATGGATATTCTCCATTTACAGGTAGAGTTATGGAAAGTAAATTAGGTAAAGTCATGCATGAGGCAAAGGGGAAGTAACCTGACTTGCTCTATTTAAGGTAGTCTCTATTTGCAGTGAATGAGATGAAAGTTCTGTTTTCATCTCTCATCTGTTCTAGATCAGTCTTCTCACAATAAGACTGAACACATCTGCTAATACCTGGGCAAATAAATGTATATTCATGGATAAGGGTTGTACTTATACTTTTATTTCCAAGCCTCATCCCAAGTTTTAAGAGTGAAACGATCATTTCAACCATGTTATTAATGTCTAATTAGTAAATGGGAAAAAAAGTGTTTGAATACCACAAGTCAATCTAACTTCACATTTCTTGCATTTCCACACATAAAGCCAGAATTAGCAGACACTTTAGAGGATTAAACCTGTGATCAAAATATGGGCTTTTATATAAGCTAACCAATAATTATCTTTTCTTTGGAACAGTTAGCTCTTGACAACGTTTCATCCCTGACACACCTGTGACTTGTCAGAACACACCAGGGAGTCCACTATTTTATCCATCTAGCTGTCCCCCATCCACACCGTCTAGTCTCCAATCCCTTTCCTGAAATCACATATTATACTTACATTCCCTTGTAATTACTTCCACTTGAATTTTCTATTCCTTGCTCTTTACAAAAATATGGAGCCCAGATCGGAACTCATAAGAAGAAACAGGTAAAGTACCAAAGTATCTGAGGCGAAAGGAAGAGTAGTCCAACTGAGGTTATATTCTTTCCCAACTATACACCTTAGCTACTACTGTTCTATTACATACATACTTCAGGCTGCATTGGCTCAAACTTAAATACCATCACCTTAGTTTCCTAACTTTCTCACTTCATTTTTTCCCTTCCTAAATCATCATTGTAACATCTAAGAAAGGAAGGTAGAATCAATTGCCTTCATAAACATTTAATAACGGACAGAACCAAGGAATCGTGTCAAAATGGAATTTCTGGCTACTGCTACTTTTTTTCAATTTACCAAAATAAACTAAAATAGAATAGAAAATGCAAAGAAGGATTTACGGAGTAAGATCACTTAGAGTTGATTAGACTATAAATATGTAGAAAGAGAATCTGCTTTTTATTCATTGAAAGACTAAATTCATTTACATTAGATAATTTATGTTGATATAAAAATAAATGTGTTTAGTAATGGATGTCATTAACTTAAGCATAAGATAATCTCCTATGTAAGTAATTAAAAATGCTGAAAATGCAATGGCTGCACAATAACACCAGAAACACCTTCATATAATGAGAGAACCAATGAAGATTACTGTGACATTTAACATCTATACCTGGCTTTAGTGAGATTTATTTCTTGAGGCAAATGAACTAGATCAAATTTTTCTGAAAAGAAAGAAGGGATCTTTGAAGACATTTCCTCCTCCACATAGTTGGACACTGTGTGAAATGTTACCTTGCCTAAATGAACCTGTAAGTCTCATTCTCATAAAGATATTGTACAACCTCAAGAAGATTTTTCTAACCTCTGATCAGGACTGGAGGAGACAACTATTACATTAAGAAAAAAAGAAAAGGAACTTTGAAGCAGTTGCACAATTTAGCCTCTTTGGAGTGTCAATATCCTTATCCATAACACTACAATATTACATTCCCTTGAAATTAATGAAACAGTTTATGTGAAAGTGTTCTATAAACTACAATGAATATGTGAAGTTAAAATGCCATTTTATTCATGAGGATGATTATAATGAAAATAAACTAAAATAAATTATATTGAAGAAGGTAGATATTAAGCAAATCATTGTTCATTTAGACCAAACCAGTCTTAAAAAGAGACATTTGTCCTACAAATTGGCTCAAAGGATTTGTTCATACTATGTATCTAAGTAGATGGTGAATGGCATTGATTGGATCCAAAGTCCCCCTCTCTGGGATTTTATGAGGCCCATTCAGAATGAGCCAGGTTGAGAACACCACCAATTCCATGTTCTGAGTCCATCTGTTGGCAAAAATGTAATGCAAACAGCTTTATAAGTGCTATTTTCAATGAAATATCACAGAACAGCTTGTCCCAATGATATTTCTAAAGCTTGCCTGCAAACCGCCTACTGGGAAATCCAGCTGAAAGAGAAGAGGGAAGAGAAAGAAACCCATACATACAAGTGAGAGAAATTGAAAAAAAGAACCAAAGGTAGAGGGAGACAAGCTAGAGGAAAGCTAGCACTGGAGAAAAATAAGGAGCAACGAGAGGTGCAATATTAAACACAGACAGAATTAGCTGGAAACCATAAGGAATAGAGAATTTAAAGAAATTATCAAAACAACTTGGGTTGGAAGATAGAGAAGTGATCACAAATAATGCGGCATGTCCAGAGAAGTGAAGACAAAAGGAGCAGGAAAACCCAGAAAACCTGTAATAGCTCAGTAATTGGAACATAATTATTAAAATGTGAGAGGAAAATGATGTAAAATAGCCATTTTTCCAAGTTTCACTTGTTTTTTTCATGTAATATACAAATTCATTATTCCAAAAATAGTACAGATTTCAATGTGTATCATTAACTCCAAGGAAGGAAACATCCTCCTCTAAGTCCCTTCTTTTAACCTAAAAATGTATTTGCATATCATAAAATAGTCCAGTTGTTGCAATATAAGCAGTATACATGCAATGATTTAAAAACAAAATACACTACGGCAGATGATGTCATTCTGGGCACTTACCTGGGGTCGAATAACTTTTACAATATTTTTGAGGGCAGTGTCAGGGGATGGAGGTGAGCAGTCAGGTGTTGGGCCTGTCGAGCTGTTTCTATGGTTACTACTTCCTGGAGCAGTAATTGCTACCTCAGATGCATTATCTGTGAATAAAAATAGAACTGCCATAAACCTGATCACTCAGTTTACCTTTTAAGACTTGAAATTACTTTAGTGAACCTGAATTGAGTTTTCAACTTAAAACTGGTATCAATTACAAGATCATAATGAGGAACATGCACAGCAGTATGTTTTAAAGATAATGTTTGTTGAATGCATTGCTTTCCTTTGGAATGGTAAATATCATACCCTGTAGTATTATTCCAAGAAGAAAGAGTATTATTATACAATTCATAATGATAGATCTCCCAACACAGCTATTAAGACTGCCATTATTATACAAACGGCCAAAACTTCAGCTTAATTAAAAAGAATATGATTTTTTATATGAATGAGCTAAGTTTTCTCATAATCTTTCAAATGGGTATTGATCTTTATTAAAGTGGAAATTTTGTATCTCCCTGAGTCATAAAACCCAAATTCCAGTCTCCTCAAAGCACCCTCAAATTATTGAGAGGCATCCCAGTGAATTAACCTGAGACAAAACTGACATCTGTGCACAATAGTTTTACAATGTAGACACAAAACTATCACACTCAGATAAACACATCTTCCTATACGGTCAAACTAAGTGAATGAAATTTCAAAAATCTCTCCCTTATGTTTAGTATTGAGGGTCAGAGGAGGAATAAAGTGATGACTTTAAAATCAGCAACATGCATAAAACTCCAATTTGTCCCTCCATTTCATTCATTCAACCATACATCTAAAAACATTTATTTAGGGGCAACTATATGTCAGGGACTATGTTATGTTCTAAGGAGAAATTAAAAAGAACCTTCAGGCAGAGGGTAGAGGATAGGGAAGGATGAATAGGTGGAGCACAGAGGATTTGTAGGGCAGTAAAACTATTCTGTATGATACAATAGTGGTAGATACATGTCACTATACATTTGTCCAAACCCATAGAATGTACAGCATCAAGAGTGAACCCTAGCATCGTTTATATGGACATTGGATGATAATGGTGGGTCAATGTAGGTTCACTGTTTGTAACAAATGTACCACTATGGTGGGTAATGTTGATAGTGGGGAAATCTGTGCCTGTGTGGGGCAGGGTACAAGAGAAACCTCTATACCTTCTGCTTGATTTTTCTGGAAACCTAAAGGTGCTTTTAAAAAGAAAGTTTAATAAAATTTTAAAAAAATCCATGCCCATAAGAAGTATACAATCAAATGTGACATCAGACATGTAGACAAAGTATAATGCAATATAATTTGAGATTTGATAACAGATAAAGGAAGCATGATGAAACAGCAAGAGGAGGAGCAATCATCAGGCCATGGCTAGGAAAGAAGAGGGCTGTGAAAGCCTTCATTTTCAGGCAAGAAAGCTGGGATGGAGCCTAAAACATAAGGAAGGGCGTGGAGGTGAAAAGAGCAAAGCTGTTATTTTACGTTAGGAAAAAGTTGGAGATAAGTTTAAATAAGTGCAAGGAAGTTTTATTTGTATATAAGTTTATACTTAATTCTGTAGGCAATGAGAAATATTGAAGATATTTAAGCAAGAAGTAACATAGTAATAATAATAGCTAATGTTTATTGAATTCCAGTGAAATAATGTTAGAGACTCTGTTCTCATTATCTATTCTCTGTTTTGTAGTTTTCATTGTTGTCTCTCTGTGTTGCATTCTGAATAGCTTTTTTATACTCATTTTTCCAGTTTATTGGCTCACTCTTTAGCAGTGTCTAGTCTACTATCAAATAATTTTTATAATTTCACTTATATGTCACAGTTCTAAAATTTCTAATTGGTTCTCTTTCAAATATACAATGTCATCATTTGGCACTTTTCAGTTTCTTAAAAATTTCAAGCTTGCTTTTATTTAGTAGAAACTAGCAAGCACAGTTTTTGGGTTTTTTTATATTTGTGCTTGATAATTCCAGTATCTGAAGTCTTCATGGATCTGTTTCTGTGTCTCTGACTCTCACTCATGGTATTTTGTTCCATTACTTTTCTCATTTTCAGTTTTATGCTACTTGTTACTCAACTTTTATTAGCACAAGATACACAACATTAAATTTAATTCTTTGTCTTTTAGTAAATGTTAATTCAATAAAGTATTCAAACTTATATTCTAATACCAGACGCTGAAATCTGTGGAAAACTTGCCTGCTCAATGTTAGACAATTTACTTAATCTCTCTGGACATCAGTTTTCTTAACTTTAAAATGAGAATGATTAATAACTGTCTAAAAGAAAGTTATTGTTTATGTGTACAGATAAAATGAGAGAATATACATGAAAAGTTATCTAGCATGTTATCAGATACATAATATGGGTTTTATTTTTCCCTATCAAACCAAATATCCTCAGAATTAAAATAAAACACAGAAGAGGAAAGAAAATCCAGAGGGAAAAGCAAAAATAAATAAATAAATAAACAAACAAACAATAATGCTTTGCAGATGATACGTCTACAATAAAGACTGTGCATACTTGGGTAGAATTTGAGACCAGTATCTTTTAGTGATTAACACAAATTGGTAGAGACAGAATTTAATTCCAAGAATAAGAGATGATCCCTTGAAGAATGATTCACTGCAGGGTAGCCTGTTGACTACCTTTGCGTTAAAGTCAGAAAAACTGAGGGGTACTTTATGCAGACTGTAAGGCAAAAGCTTTTTGAATGTTACTTATAAGTAATTTAATACATAGTACAAGACAGTGGGTAATCAAGTACTAAATTATTTAGAAAATATTATAACGTCTCCATCTTCTGCATCCATGATCTGTACCATTACACTGGTAATTTGATTTTATACTACCTTGCATTGTTCATTATCTCTTCCAGACTAGGTTATATTTTTGCAGACACTTATATTTCCCTTATCCCCTCCATAGCTCTTAGCTCAATGCCTTTAAAAATACTAAATGAAATAAAGTGAATAAAGCAAAACCTGTATGTCAGTGGCAACCATCAAAAATGCCCTTAATTACGTAGAGAAAGGTGATCTGGTTTTTGTAATTCCATGGTCTCTTTTGGAGAAAATCCAAATGAGAAGCATATTTTAAATATCCTTTATTATATTATTTATGAAAATGCCAATTATCCAGTGGAATTTACAAAATGACAGCCTGTGTTCAAGACAGTTTTACATGGTCAACCTACATTTTACACCTGCAGCTACAAAACATTGCTGATGAAAAGGAAATGAGGTGTGTAAAAACTGCTCAGAGAAAATTACTAAATATACTTGCAATTTCAGATTGAAATGAGACTTATCTTCTAGTCAGCTTCTCTTACTACACATTAGATTATGCATTATGACTGTCCATTTCCTCTAGAATAACAAGCTAAGAAAAAAAATCTTCTAGCTTACTTGAGCTTTTAAAAGAAAAGTATTCTATGAATACAAAATAACTCATATGCAACGTTATAGAGTAGAACTTTAACATCATTCACTAGCATGTACTGAGCAGCTAAAGTGCACCAGAGACCATTCTAATTGCTATGTAGCTGACAAATAGAACTGAGATTACTTCTGTCTGGGGACTCAAGAAAAGTGTCATGGCAGAGGTGGTGACTAAGCAGGTCTCTGACAGATTAGTAAAATTCATACATGAAGAAATGAGTAGGAAGGGCATTCCAAAAGCTGGAAGTATGATCAGCAAAAGGCAGAGAGATGGAAAAGAATTAGGCACATTTGTGGAATAAAGAAGAGTTTGGCTTGAATAGGATATTCATGGAGGAAATACCAATAAATGAAGGGATGATAAACAACAAACCTGAGCTTTGAAATCAGACAAACCTAACCTGAAATCCTGCCATTTTTTTTAAAACTGAAGTAGAGCTGACATACAATATCCTATCAGTTTCAGGTATACATTGAAGCAGTTCAATATTTCTACATATTATGAGATGATCCTCACAGTAAGTCTAGTTCCAAACTGTCACCATCCATTGCTATCAATTCAACTGTAGACACTTGAGTTACTTCCTTATCTTGGCTATTGTAAATAATGCTACAGTGAACAAAGGAGTGCATATATTTTCATTTTCTTTGTACAAATATCCTGAAGTGGAACTGCTAGATTGCATGATAGTTCTATTTTTAATTTTTTGAGGAACCTCCCTACTGTTTTCCACAGTGGCTGCACCAATTGACATTCCCACAGCAGTGCACAAGATTTCCCTTTACTCCACATCTTTGCAACACTTGTTATTGTTTGTCTTTTTAATAATAGCCAATCTAACTGGTGTGATATGAGTATCGCTACTCCAGCTTTCTTTTTGTTTCCATTTGCATGAAAATACCTTTTTCCGTGTCTTCACTTCAGCCTGTGTGTGCCTTTAGATCTGAAGTGATTTCTTATAGGCAGCAAATAGATGGGTCTTGTTTGTTTGTTTGAATCATTCAGCCACCCTATGTCTTTTGATTGGAGCATTTAGTCCATTTACATTTTAAGTATTTATTGATAGGTATGCACTTACTGCCATTTTGTTAATTGTTTTCTGTTTTTGTAGTTCTTTTCTGTTCCCTTCTTTTCTTGGTCTCTTTCCTTGTGGTTTGGTGTTTAATATTATTTTTGGGTTTCTTTCTCTTTATTTATTTTTGTGTGTGTGTGTGTATCTATTGTAGATTTTGGTTTGTAGCTACCATAATGTATCTGAGTGTGTGTGTGTATATACATAAAATGGAAGTAACAGAATCAGGTATATCAGTTGTTACACTAAATATGTATAGAAAGAAGTATCCCCCAACAAAAACAGAGATGGCTGCAATTGAGATGTCAGCTGGGTCTGTGGTTTCATCTGAGATTTGACTGGGGGCTTCACTCACATCATTGTTGGCAGCACTGGATTTTCATGAACTGTTGGACTGAGAGCTTTAGTTTCTCACTGGTTGTTGACTAGAAGCTTCCCTCAGTTCCTTGCCATGTGGGTCTCTCCACAGAGGCTCGCAATGGGACAGTGGTTTCTATCAGAGTGAGTAAGCCAGAAAGCAAAAGAAAGCTAGCAAGAGGGAAGCCAGAGCTTTTTTGCAACCTGATCTTGGAAATGACACCTATTATTTTTGCCATATTCCATTTGCTAGAAGCAAGTCACTAGGTCCAGACCATAGACGAAGGGAAGGGATTACACAAGGGCATAGATACTAGAAGGTGGGATAATTGGGAGTTTTCTTAGAGATTTAATATCACAGTTGTTCAGGAAAAAGCTACTCTCAATCTACTGATGGCAACAGAAATGGACACAGCCATTTTGAAAAGCAACATCGTTAAGATCAGTGCCTCTTGATAGCACAGACGACTTACCTTGGTTTGCTAGGTTCTTTCTCAGTTTTAAACCTGGAAGTCCTACATCCTGGGAACCCCTTCAGTCCTGGGGCTTGGTTAGTCACCCTACTCTGGAGCCAGGCTGTGGGCTTTAAATCATGACTCCACACTTACTAGCAATGAGAACTTGGGTAAGTTACTTAATTTCTCTGTGCCTCAGTTTCCTTATCTGTAAAATAAAAATAATAATAGCATGTTTGTGGAAACTAAATGAGATAATACATGTAAAGTGCTTAAAGCAATGTATGGCACATAAAAAGTGCCCAGTGATATTAAATATATTAAAATATACATATCCTTTCACTAGGCTATGCACACAATTATTGTCCAAACTGGGACACTTTTGATAGTGAAAGGGAGTGCTAGTAACAATTATGCCAGGTCAACAAGCATACAAGGCAATATTCAGGGAAGGTAAGATACATGATCCTTACATGTGATTCACTTTGAAATTTATATCATAGCACTTTCATATAAGATAAGTGCACAGTAATCGTTGCTGCTCTTTTGTTAACAGTGGAAAAATAATGCAAAATGAAGTGAACGCTCATCAATAGAGGTGGAATAAATCATGATACATAATACCATCAAATATTATGCAACCTTTAAAAGAATGAATTATAGTGATACCAAATGACTTGTAGGAAGTCCTTTGAAATACTGTTGAATGATATAAATAATATGTAGGAAAATATATATGGCTTTCCTTTTCGTTAAACAAAAGGTTTACACTCAGAGGCAAACACCGAAGTTTGAACTTCAGGATTCCTGAGCTTTCATGGGCCTGTTGCAAGGTGCTGTGAGGGTCCCTGGAAATGTCCTTGTAAATTTTATAAAAAGTAAAATATTTTACTTGCAATAAGTTAAGATCTCTTCAAATTTCTTCTAACTCTAATTTCCTTGCTATCATAGTTCTCTTTGGTTTTGGTGGTATTCAAATGGCTGCAGATATTTTTGGAATCTGGATAAGGAGAGGATGAGTTTTGGATACATTTAGTTTGGGTTTAGTGGGACATATTTGCAAGGCTAAAGTCACTTCCTTATATAGTCCAGATGTTAAAAT
This sequence comes from Ursus arctos, assembly GCF_023065955.2. Lineage (NCBI taxonomy): Eukaryota > Metazoa > Chordata > Mammalia > Carnivora > Ursidae > Ursus > Ursus arctos. Next base: position 15,178,575 of record NW_026622886.1, on the reverse strand, counting down.
GGCTTCTAGAAATTCTCCTACCACCTCTTGTGCCAACTCACCTGGTGTGTGACTATAAGGTTTAGAGCACTACTATGATATAAGTGATATTGTGATAAGAGTGTGGCCTAGAAATATTTGATATGTACAAAAGTTCATGGAAAGTTCTTCCAATCTTATAGCTTAGATATGAAAGGGGTTTTATCAAATTTGACAACAATCCTAAAAAATTAGTATGGAAGTACCAATAAGAGATTATGAAGCTGAAAGGAAATTTTCTACAAACAAATTAAAAAGCCACTAATATCAACCATGCTAGAGAAAAGACTGAATTACTTTATTTCTCTACACTAGCATTGTCTAAGAGAAATATAATGTGAGTCACATATGTAATTTTAAATTTGCTAGTAGCCACATTTAAAAAAAATTTAAAATAAAATTAATTTTAATAATATATCATTTAACTCATTTTCTCCAAAATATTATCATTTCAATTACTAATAAAATATTTTACATTTCTTTTTTTTTTAATGATTTTTTATTATATTATGTTAGTCACCATACAGTACATCCCCGGTTTCCGATGTAAGGCTCGATGATTCATTAGTTGTGTATAACACCCAGTGCTCCATGCAATACGTGCCCTCCTTACATTTCTTTTTGTGTACTAAGTCTTCATAATCTGAAGTATAATTTACACATTCATCATGTGAATTCAGGCAGTAAACTTTCATTGGAAATACATGATCTGTATTTAAATTTTGTAAAATTACAGTTGGAAAAGTAGATTTGATATAAACAAAGTTGTTCTAAACATACTTAAAAGTTTTCAAATAACTGAATTGAGTAGCAAAAAATTATTTTCCTTTAGTATTTGCATCCACATTGACAAAATTGTTTCATTGCTTTTAGAAGAATTGATTTAATTTCAACATACACTAATTTCAGCTTCAAAATCATGTCTACCGAAGTTAAGTAAGTTCCCTGAACTCAGTATTATTAGTAGAAGAGTCAAAGGGTATTGCATAAATTTAAATTATAAGTTTGGATCCTGCTAAAATGTTTTAAAATGTTTTGTGGGATATTTAATTCTAATTCTAATTTTAAGCAAATAATTTTCATTGATTCTTTTCACTATTGAGAACAAACTTCTTACCAAATTTACTGTGCAATTGCTGAATGTACCTCTTATTTTCCACTTTATTGTCTTTAAAAAATTTTTTTGGATAATAAACATCTTTTTCAGTTTGCTCTGCCATGGCAAATTACAATTACCATCATCATGAAATTTGTCATATACCATATTCCCATCTCTCTTTTTTTTCGTTACTGTTTCGCTCATTGTGTGCAAGGTGGAAAAGGTGATGAGGTCAAGGGGAATGGGGAAAGCCTGGTAATTTTAAGAAGATTCCCAGCCCTTCCTTGGTCCACCAAAACTGCATGCTAGCCCTCTAAAACTGTATAACTGCATGGGGAAGACCTGCAAGTTTCTCCAGTTAATTAACAACAGCAAAAAGGACAGTCTTGCTCACAGACAACTACAATCCCAATGAATGGATTAAAAAATAATAATAGTAAAGTTGCGAACTAGTAGGTATGGCATGATTCTACTTTGGTAAAAAGAAATAAAACCCATATGTATATACATATACGTGTTTTGCTTGCATGCTAAAGGATATATACTGAGCTGTTAGCATTGTTTAAATGAAGGTGGGTGAGGAAGTAGGTACAATTTGGTCAGGCAAAATGGGGGACATGATTAGTATTCCCCTTATAAAATTATGCATTGTATTATAGGTTTTAATTCAGAACTACAGACAAATATATTTGTCATATATAAGCCACCCAGTATAGAAAAAATTTTTCAAAAATAGTATGATGTATTATTATTGATTGTTAATTCGTAATTTCATTACATTATAACCTGAGATTGGGATCTGATTATCTGATATGTTAAGACTGCCTCTGTGATCTAGTAAGTAGTCAGTTTTTCTAAGTGCTTTATTTATGTGTGTGAAAAGATTATATGTATTCTCTATTGATGGGTACACAGTTCTAGATATGTCTATTAAATCATGATTGTTAGTTGCATTATTCAACAAAGTATATTCTTACATTACGTTTTCTTAATTTTTCTTCATTATTCAAAGCATATTCTTATGTTTATTCAATTTCATTTTCAGTGAAATATGGTATATTAAAATCTTGCAGAGTTTGTCTTTGAATGCCTATTAGTTTTGGCTTTTAATATTTCAAGGCAGTGTTGTATGTGAAAGATGTGTGAAAAATTTTGTGACTTTATACTTCTTGCTATATTATGTTTTAGTCATTAATTGTTATATAGTATCCCTCTTTATCTCTTTTAAAGTTTGTAGCTATCAATTATATTTTGACTGACATTACTACTTAATGCCTTTCTTTAGGCTGGTTTCACTTGATCTTTTGTTTTTTAACCCCATTGTATCATTTTTATTTATGTTTGACTCCTGGAAAAAGCGTATAGCATGATTTTTAAAAATTTCATCCAATATGATCATCTTTGTCTTTTATTAATTATTTTCTATTTTGTGGTTTTGGTTTGCCACCCTTATGTTAGCTTCACTTCTTTTTTTTTCCAGATTTAGGAACATTTTAATTAATGAAGATTTCTTTATTCTTTTATTTTCCATTACTAGTTTGGAAGAATAAATTGTTTCTAATTTTTACTGGTTTCTCTTAAAATTTTTCCTAGAAATATTTGTAACAACAAAAAAAATCATTAACTATCTTTGTCTCTCTAGTTTTTTAAGCCCACTTGACTTATTCTCTGATCATAAACCTCTATCTTCTTTGTTTTTATTGTCTGGAAACTTAACACCCCTAGCTGTACATTTTTAGCAATAGGTCTGACCTCTGGCTCCCATTTGAAGTGGGGCTCTTTTAGATTCCATTACCCTGAAGGATGCAGTCTTCCTATGGATCCTGGCCATTTCTGGGCTCAGTCACCAGGTGGACTGCCATTTAGGTTCCAATTTCTATTTTGTGTTTCTGATCCAACTGAGGATAGGATATCTTCTTTCTTTCTTACTTTCTTTCTTTCTTTCTTTTTTTAGCACAGCTAGAATTTATAATTTTCTCATTTCATATTTTATCCCTCATCATTGTCTTTGATGCACTGGAAAACAGGGGGAAGGATCACTTTAAAATAAACCTGACAGACCTTGCCGAGTTGACAGGTCACGCTATACTTTCATAATCAGAAAAATGTAACTGATTTAAAAAATAAAAATAATACAAGTCTATATATACACACCAAATGTTCATTCACATTTGTATAAATGCTATACACTACAAAAAAAAAAAAACAAAAAAAACCAGAAAGAAATAAACCAGAATGTTAACATTAGTTACCCTGATAGGTAAGATTCAGTAAAATATTTTACTTTTACTTATTTTACTTTTCATATATTTGAACAAACTTAATAAAATAATTTATTCAATTTTATAATGAGAACTTACTGTAATAAGTTCTATGTAAGTATATGGTGATAAACTTATTTTTAAGAGGCTACTAGAAGAAAAAATAAGCATTATATTAGTAACAATATTAAAAATTATTGTGCTATTCTAAAAAATAAGAGCATCAATATAATAGGTTTCCCTAAGGGAAACTATTAAAAGATTTAAAATGAGTTCATAGGTTCAGAAAGACTTCTGTGTTGCTATGTTTCAGAATTTAGACAAATCTCTCCTTTCCACATTTGGTTAGAGTAATCAAAGTATGCTTCTGTTGAAATGATGATCCAGGATCCTCATACTTCCCTGTGACTTAATGTCTGCTTACTTTTAAATTTTCTAAGGAAAGAAATGCTAGCCAGTTCACTGCTCTTGACTTGTTTATAGCCAGTTTTTAGCATTCTATTATTCTCTTTTCATTTCCTCTATTCACAGGAAAGAGGCATAGAAGACACTAGATGACTATTCAGTAGTGATTTCAGTGATTCTATAGGAAATGAAAGGCATAGAAAAACCTATGTGCTTAAATGGCACCTACAGTTCTTTCTCTGGGTTCTGCGCATAAATAGCAGAATAGAATATCCCACAGAGAACAAATGTAGCCAAGTTTGGCAGTAAAATATATAATTCTGGATGCAGTAATGGTCTATTTGAGCCCTACTGACTCAATAGTTACCTAGAATGCGTTAAGCTTTTATTTTGCAATGTATTGTAGATAAAACCTCTCCTATTACTTTATGTCTAAGGTCTTCTTTTTCTTTGTGTCTCATACACCTAGGGCCTGGAAAATAGTAAGTCTTCAATCAATAGCTGAGGAACAAATGAATGAATCAATGATCTCATTAAAAAAGTTCTAAACAGTAGGATGGAACACTGAAGGAAGAGTTATGAATAATACACAGAGTCACGGCAACTTCTCAATGACAGATTTGCTTTTGAATTATCATCTCTTTTTACAAACTACTCATCTATTTTGACTTAGTTTCCTCAACTGCAATAGAAGATGATGATAAATGTGATGAAATAAGAGATCTAGAAATGGTTTGTGCATTAATTCTTGGTGGAGTTTAAGTAATGAAAATACTTGTAATTCTCTATTTTTTTGAACTACTCAACCTAGTCTATTAATTCTCCAAAATAATACTTAAGAATAAGCTATTTTTGTCTTTTCATTTTTTATAAATCACCTATGAGATACCAACGAAAAAACAGTCTATTGTGAGTTTTTTTAATGTGTATATTCTAATAGAAATTTAAATGTAATACATTGGATATAATCTAGAATAAAATATAGTAATGTAAAATAGTTACTTTCTAAATGTACAATGTGACTGTAGTTGGGTGTTAGTTGATTTTGCTAATGTAACTTAATTAAGAGTGTAGGAGTACCTAAAGAGAGAACTAGCAGTTTTAGTGTAATATTACATTAATAATACAACATCTATGGAAAAGAATATAAAATGAATTAGTAAGCTTGCCAGTTGATGTATCTGACATGTCTAGACAGTGTAGGGAGAAAAAAAGGTTAAATGTGAGACCAAGCATTACGCAAGAATTCTTTAAGATTATATTTTCAGCATAATGTTATTTCCAACTTAGTGCTGTATGTAGCAACTGCTAAACAGAATAAAATTAATAAGAGTGAGTCCATGAAATAACAACTTAATCATTAGAATGGACTGAAATTACACGACTGTAAATTCCCATGAGCTATGATTTGCTTCTATTAGGAGCACTGAGAATAACTCTTGTCAGGTGTTCAACCAGTACACCAAACAAGATAATCTAAATTAAAATATTCTGAAGTATAAGCAAAAATGGAGGTTAAAACTTGTATTTTTAATGGACAAAGGCTTATTGCAGGAGAAGTTTCAGTATTTTAGAGATAGTACCTATCCTTAGCCTATTCAACTTTCTTTCTTCAAAGAGGGAGACCACCTGCACATTTAACACTAATTAGGTAAAGGCAAATTGTTTTGACATGATCTATTTTAACTTTCTAGATGACTAAGTTATTTTTAATTATTTTCTAATTATAAAAGCAATATGTGTTTATTGTAGAAAATTTGGACAATAAAAAGTATGAAGAAGAAAACAGAAATAACATGTAATCTTAGCATCCAGAGATAGTATATACAATTAATATAATATCTTTCAGGTCTTTTTTTCCCATGCACATCTACATAATAATAATTTCAACTAAATGTATATCAAATGGTGAATATACATTCATTCATTCAATAGATATTTATTGAGTGGCAACTACATGCCATTATGAAAATTTGAATAATTAGATACTATCTGAAAACATTAATGATTATAGATAAGTTTATTCTTTGAATTTATCATTATTACTTAATTATTCACTTGTTTTCACTTTTGGTTGTCTCCAATACATCCACTTATTTTAAATTGATTAGAACATCCTCTAGTACTACTTCACAAATGGGCATGATATAGATTTATCACAAAACACTAAACAAGTTTCTAACTCTGCCTATTTTGTTCAAAAGGAAAAATTCAAGATTTATTCTGGCAAATTCAATAGAATATCAAAATTGCATGATTAGGTAATTAAGAAATTAATTCATGAACTGTGAATGTGGTTAAGAATATGGTATCCAGACCTGAATATCCTGTATTCAAATTCCAGAGCTGCCATTATCTAGAATCTCTAAACTTTTCTGTGACTTGTTTCCCTTATCTGTAAAATGGGAATGATAATAGTAGCTACTTCATATATATTTGCTTAAGATTAAACAAATTAAGATGTACAAAATATTCAATAACATTAGCTATTATTTTTTATTAATATTTATTGAGTATCTTTTATGTGGCAGTGATTTTGCTAGAAGCTCTGATTACAGTGATAAACAAATAGGCAAGATTTTGAACTTTATCAGATAAAAAACCAAAACAGATATTAAAATTAATAACCTCAAAATAACTATATGATTGCAATCAAAGTAAGGGCTATAGAAGAAAGTAAAATTAGAAGGTGCTAAAGAGAAGAAAACAGAGGCCTCCATTTACTTAGTCTGGGGCATGGGTGTGTGTGTGGGTGCCCACAAAGGGATTTCCCCTGAGGAAGAATACATGTTGTCTACTTGAGGGAAAGAGAAGGAAAAGGGACAGTAGGAGCAGACATTGGTTTAGGCATGTGAAGCCCACAGGTAGGAAGGAGCTTGCCCATGTTACAGAACTAAAAGGAACTAAAGATGACCAGTGTGGATGGTAGAAACTGATGAAAGATGAGGCTAAAAATGAAAAAAAAAAAAAAAAAAGAACGAATGAAGAAAGAAAGGAAGAAAGAAAGAAAGAGAAGGAAAGCAAAGAGAGAAAGAGAAAGAAAGGAAGAAAGAGAGAGAGGACGTCATTCAGGGTGTTTTGAACCTTACTAGGGATTTGGGTCATTTTTCTAAGAACAATGACAAGTCACTAAAAGGTTTTAACCAGAGGAGTGATACAAACAGATTTGTGATTTCTAAGATTATTTTGGCTGCAAAGTAAACAATAAATTCAAGGAAGGAAAATAAGACGATTAATATTTTATTATTAAAATAATCTCTAAGAGTGGTTGGTAATAGAGAAACAGGGAGATTGGAGGTTTAATTAGGGATAGAGCATAAGTTATAGAATTAACTTCATCCTAACACCTATGGCTGTTAAAAAGCATAAGACCTGGTGACTGATTGAATATGAGTCAACGGAAATAGAGATAGCAAGAAAGACACCCAGGTTTCTGCAGTCAGATGAATGATTAACTCATTCACTAACATAAGGAACCTTGCCTAAAGAACAAGTTTGGAGATAAAAATAGTAGGAGTTTAATCTTGGCTATGTTTGGGTTAAGGCACCTTTGAGACATACAAGTGGAGATACTCAGTGGATAGATGGATGGATGGATGGATGGATGGATGGATGGATGGATGGAAAAATGGATAAGGCTGGGTTTGAGAGAAGTGACATGGACTGGAGGGAAAAATTTAGAAGTCATGTTGATAGTAACAGAAACCATACTATGGATGGAATGATTAAGGAAGAGAAAAAAGGTAAAAAGAATAGGACTTTGTCTGAACCTGAGGAACTCCCAACTTTTAAAGCCATATGGAAAAATGTCAGCGGTCAGCAAAGAGAAGGAACAGTGTAATAAGATGAAAACTACCCTTAGACATCAAAGGGAAGAAAAAGTATCAAGATGGAGGTATCACTAACTTATGGGAATGTTCCTGAGAAATGTCCTCTCAATATTGTGATATTAAGGTCATTGGTACCCTTAGGAAGTACATTTGGAAAGAGCAGTGAGGAATGGAAACCTGACTAAAGTAGGCAGAGACTTGGAAGGAAAAAACGAACATACTGAGAATGTGGAGGGATGGACAGAAGCTGAGGAGTGAAAGGAAGTCAGGGGACTTTTTAGTTATTGCTTATTTGTTGCTTTCATTGATTGCTGCTGTTGTTGTTTCTTTCATTTGAAAAAGGCTTAAGCAGACTTAAATGTTAATGTGTATGATCCAGTGGAAGGACAACTAAAAATCGGGAAAGAATGAATGCCTGAAAGGGTCACACTCCTGAGAAGGCACAGGAAAGGAGATTTGTTAGAAGGAACACCACCACCACCACTTTAACAGGAGGTACAGGCAAAAGAAGGGTGCAGGGGAGTTGCATTTGTAGACTTGGTGGAGGACGTCAACACAGATCCATCTGATGGTTCGATTTTCATTATTAATTAGAATATGAGGCCATCTGCTGAGAGTGAGACACAAGGTAGGAAAAAGTACCTGAGTTTTGAGGAGAGTACAGTAGAATGAGAGTGGAATGTGACACAGTATGGAGGCCCTGCTTGAATTTGGTAAGCATGAATTTTATTTATTTATTTATTTACTTACTTACTTACCTACTTACATAGAGGGAGACAGCAAGGGGGGGAAGGGGGAGGGAGAGGAAAAGAGAGAATCCTAAGCAGATCCCACACCCAGCGCAGAGCCTGATTTGAGGCTTGATCCCACAACCCTGAAATCGTCACCTGAGCCAAAATCAGGAGCCCGACACTTAACTGACTGAGCCACCCAGGCACCCTGTTGAGCATGAATTTATGAATGTTTACCCCCTTTTTATACATATTATGACATTGTTCTATAGGATACCATAAATGACATCATAAAAAGCCTATACCCCCCTACAACATCACTTCATAAGAGTTCATTATATTTTTAGATAACTTATTATTCTACAGTTCATGTTATCCATATACAGTACACGTAAAATTGATTTGATGGAAAAAGTTTAATTTTCTTTTTGTTTAGAACACTGTTTCCCAAATATAGCAAACTTCCACCAATTTGAGCAAGCCAAGATGATTACATTTTCAAATTGGTAAGCTGTCCATATGGGTGAAGGAAGCGGTTAATTTACCAGGATTTCTCTGCAGGTGCTGCTGCCCTAGTTTTCTCTCTTTGCCCCCTCTATTAACCAACACTAGGTCACAAATTTACAATTTATTACTTTAATAAGTGGCTAAGACAGCACTGAACACAGAGCAAATGCCAAATAAATAATTGCTGTTTGATAAAAACGGTTCTTATCAGCAAGGACAGTATTTGTATGTAAAAGAATGCTTCCAAGGGGCTTAAAAATAGTTTGCTCTCTTAAATGAGTTAAACATACCCACAGAAATCATGTTGACACTACCCACTTGCTTAGCAAAGATAAACATTAGCCCGAGTCCAGTCTGAATTATTTTAATTTCAAAATTTTGGCATTAGAATTAAGGAAGCTCCACCATTTCAAAGAATATTTTGGTATAAATAAGTTACAGACTCACCCTCACACTACTACCTATTTCAGGATGTTGGGGGAGGTGTCGTGGGTTGTGGAGGATTATTCACCAGAGGACATTTTCATTTCAGGTTGACCACAGTCCAGTGAGCACATTAGCAAATTGAATAAAGGTGAGCAAGACCCACACTATCCTGGCGTGAAACTACTGACCGTGTCCGTTTTATCAGAGATCATCTATTCTCTTCCATCAGGATTGGAAACAGTCTTCACTGGTGTTGTTATAAATTGCTCATTAATCAAAATGGATTTATTGAGCATCCATAGTGTGCAAAGCCTGCACTAAGTGATTCAAAATAACAGGTTGCCTAGTTACCATAAAATGGAAAAATTCCCCTGTGAAGGTTAAAATTAAATGAAAGGCAGATAAGAAAACATTATCTTTGACGGCATCTGACTATTTCATAGGGCTTTTTCTGCCATTACAGCCATTTTCTCTTAAAGATAATAGTCATTCATTCATTCACTCACTTAATTATTCATTCATTTATGCAATTGAGTCCCCCGCTATGACTATGTAAGATCCTTTGCTTGATGCAGTAAGGGAAACAAACATGATTCAATATTGGCTGCATGAGCATGAGGCTTAGTGAATTTACCAAGCAAGTACTGGACTTCTGCTGATCTTTATTTAATGAGCTTAGTACTAGAGCATTCTTTATTCCATATGAAATCTGTAGTCATTGAGGCATTCGTAAAATGCTCCTTGCAAAGAGTATCACTCATTTTCTGGTTGAACTGTAAAATCTTGTTGAATATAGGTTTACTAATAAGTTGCTTTCATATTTAAATTAAACCAGTGACTATGACAGAATTTTTTTTTTCCAGGATGAGATCTACTTTGTACTAGCTTAACTAGTTAATAAATAGAAAAGACCACAGACAGGGAACTAATATGCATACTTAACTGTGATTATCTGTGAAAATGCATATTCTATATTCATGAATGACATTGCCAGTCACAACCAAGACCCTCAAGTGCTTAGTCTCTGAAATGAGCAAGACAGGCAAGGTCTGTCCTCAGAGGCTCAGGATCCTCATTCACCCCTCCCTTCTGTGATCAAATTTGCACACTCAGTTCCAGTCCCTGCAATTACTCCTTAGGGCTATTGTAACAAAGCACTACTACCTGGGTGTCCTAAACAACAGAAATTTATTGTCTCACAGTCTGGAGACTAGAAGTCTGAAATCAAGTTTGGTTTCTTCTGTGGGCCATGAGGGAAGGATCTATTCTGGGCCTCTCTGGCTTGCGAATGGCTATCTTCTTCCTGTGTCTCTTCACATCATCTTTCCTCTTTGCATATCTCTCTCTATGTCTAAATTTCCCCCTTCTTATAAAGACACCGTTATGCTGGATTAGGGCCCACCTAATGACTTCATTTTAACTTGATTACCTCTATAGACTCTATCTCCAAATTCTCCAAGTAAGGTCACATTCTGATGTACTAGTGATTAAAAGTCCAAAAAAGAGGGTGATGGAGTACAATTCAACACATAACAATCCTTGTAAAAACCTAGTCATCCCTTTATCACCTCTCTCTCAATCTCTCCAGGAATGCAATTTCTGTGTGTGTAGAAATCCTCATTTTGTCTGTAAACCTAAGCCATGTGTATTCAGCACAGTTAACCAAAAACTATAAAATGCATTCCCTAAAATATAACTATTAAGTTTCCTTGGCTACTTATTTCCTAAATGGCAGAATTTTCAAAGGGAGAAAGGATAACCTCCACTCTTTTATACCTCTCCTCTTTGTTCACCCTCCCTCTCTTTGCTAGCATTGCCTTTGTACGGGCCACCATCTTTTTTTCTTTTTTTTTTTTTTCTGAGACTGAACATTGATCTCCTAATTAATCATCCTGTCTCAAGCCTCATCTCTGTCCAATCTATTCTTCATAGTGCTTCCAGAGAGACTGTTCTAAAACAAAAACCTATCATATCATGATCCTGCTTAAAGTCTGTCAATGGTTCATTTCTGCTGTCAGGTGAAATCCAAACTTCTGCATGTCACCTCTTAACGCTTTTATGCATTTTTCCTTAGTAGCATTCTAAGCTTTAACCATGCGAGTTGGACACAGTCTCTGACTGCAGTATGTTCTTCCACGCCTCTGGATCCCCGCACATACCTCTCATTCATCTACACACGATAAACCTCCTGTTCAAGCATCTAATTCTCCTTCTTTAAGGCTCAGATCAGGCAGCATCCCCTCCATTAAGCTTTTACTCAATCCCTATCCTTCTACCCTCCTGGAACACCTTATGCTCACCTCTCTCGTTGTGCTTATTACCCTTCATTTTAACACATTCTAAGCTTCTAAATATCAGGAATTTTACTGTTTCTTTAGCAACATTTAGCACAATGCCTAAAACACCATAAATACCCAATAAGTATTTATTGAGTGGATGAGGAACTGTAGGATAGCTACCCACCCAGTTCAATTTGAGGGCCTCTAAAAGACTCATGTACCGCAAGAGATGTCTCCACATCTGAAAGTCTTACGTTTAAGTCAGTAAGGAACTTGGTAACAAAGGGAAAACATCAGTAGCCTCAACAGAGGGCAGTAACTTCCTTGAATTCATCAGCTTAGTTAGTTGGCCCTGAGGGGAAAAGGCAAAGCTAGGTATGAGTCACAAGGGACCAGGCATAACAGAGTGACACTTGGAAGTAATTAGATCCATGCAAAATCTATGGATTAATGGAATCAACAAAGGAAATGACACAGACCACAACCTCATCCAGACAGAAGACAAACAGTGATGCTAATGGTCTCTTCGACCTGCTAGGTTGATTATGGAGGGAAATTCTGTGGGGTTCACTTGATAAAGTGCCATCTAGAATTAGAACAGAAACTGCTCTGACTTGTATTCATCCCTATTTGTATCATCCAAAAGAAAAATTCTTCCACTTAAATTCTGGACTCTCTCACCCCTAGAATTCACATATGGTAAAAAATGCAGACCAATCATTATGAATTAAGCCCAAGTCAAAGGAGCAAACTGGCTTCTTTTATACTGAATCCAGATGATTGAACACAATCACGGAAAATCATATATCCATGCAAAGTAACTCTATCCCACTTGAAAAAAGAATAACAGCAATAAACAGCTCAGGTATTATGGGAGTTTGTATTTTCCAAAAGAGGCTACAAGAATATCTTCTTATAACATGACTTCAGGAACCTTTTCTATAAAGGGGAGAGGTGATTAAATCCCCTTCACTTAAATATAGGTAGACTCTTGACTACCACGGAAGTGATGTTGCCTTCTGAGTTGAGTCATAAAAAGCAATACAGCTTCTGCCTCACTTCTCCTAGGATGCTTGCTCTTGGAACACCATCACTTACCATGAGGAAGTCTAAGTAGGCCATGCCAGCCATATGAGTAAGATACGGAGAATGGATCCTTCAGCACTCCTTGAAGCTGTTCCAGCTGGTATCACTTGAGACAGAAAGAAGCTGTCCCTATAGAGTTCTCCCCAAATTACAAACAAAATTTATAAACAAAATAAATGACTATTTTTTTAAACTCACTAAGTATTGAGGTAGTTTGTTATGTAGCCATCAATGACCAGAATAGATTCTGATATTTGGAAATGCAGTGTTGTCATAACAAAAATCTAAAACATGTGGCATGAACTTTGTGACTGGGCAGCAGACAGAAGCTGGAAGGGTCTCCAAGTGAGTGACTGTGGAAGCCATAAGCACCAAAGAGAGGATTCTTGGAAGCCCACAGAACTATGAGAAACCTACTGGTAAAGGCTTAAAGGAGAGCAAATGTAATCAGAAGCTAAAAGCAGAGCATCATTTGTGTTGTAGTAGTGGAAAGTCTGGCAACATTGACATCTGCAGTAACGCAGAAAATAGAAAATGAACCAAATGAACTCTATGGTCTAAGGATGTTTCCAGGAAGAATATTTAAAGAGCAACCTAGCTTCATCTGGCTGCCTATGATAACTTGCAAGCCAAGAGAGAACTGAAGAATGACCTACCAAATAAATATAAAGGAGCCAGGAATTTCTACATACAAAAACAAAACTGATTTATTATTTGCAGGTGTTCCAAATGGCAAACAATTTTCAAATTAAGAAGGCCAATGACCAAATCTGGGTGAGATACAACATCATTTGTTAAGGCTTAAGGAAGCTCTCAGGTGGTGCTGTATAGAATATTTCAGACAGACAAAAGACCCTCCAAGCATTTTTAAGGGCATGACTCACAGGTGTTCCCTGTTCAGTAATAGGGTTTCTAAGAATCTCAAGGACATTATCTCACAGAAATCTCATAAGCAGTCCAAAGCAGAGAAGAGCTTATTTGGAGATAAGCTTTTGTCTAATGGAGTGGAATATAAATTGGAACACAAGAAGTCCACAAAGTTTTAAAAGAAATTGTATCAACCTGAACTGTAAGGAACAGAAATATAAAATGAAGAGGGCCCTTTTGGCCCCTAATCTTTAACAGACAAAAAGCAAGTAAGAAAGATATTCGGCTATAAACACAGGCTATTTTTTTTATGGAAAATAATGATTCAGACAGTGGAACCAAGTGCCACAGAGAACAATTCCTATGCCATAAGACTGAGTCTTAATCAAGGAGCTGTGCCTGGTTAGATTCAGAATTGCCACAGGCTAGTGACCACCATGTGCCTTGTTTTCCCCTGTGTTTAGATGAGCGTGTCAGTTTTGGTTCTTCTATGCCTGATTCACTATTATGTGTTGGGTGTGTAGGAGAGGAGACTGATAACTTGTCTAGTTCACAGGTCATCACTGCCAAGAGCAAAAGCAGTCAAGAACCTGCACCATCAGAACTACACCAGGGAGATTCATGCACACCTGAACCTAGACTTGGAGCTCATGCTGTTATAGGCTGATGACCGGAAGTCCTGAAGGTATAAACAAGTATAATTTGCATAGGAAAAGAATATAAATTATTGTGCCCAAAGAACAGATGGTAGAAAAATGTATTTTCTAAAACTGACAGCAAAGGTACCTCCCATGATACATTTTCTTATTACAAAGTAACTTTGACACTCCTTCCATTAAGAAATGTGGTTCACGTTCTCTCCCCTTGAATCTGAGTAGACATGGAACTATAATAGAAGTGATGGTCTGTGACTTCTAAGGCTAGATAATAAAAATGATACAGCTTCCACCTGGTTCTTTTCAGATGCTTGCTCTCAGAATCTAGCCAGAATGTCATGAGGAAACCCAAGCAGTCCATGGAGAGGAAAAATGGTCCCCAGCCTGTAAACCCAGCCAATCTCTAAGCTGTCACCAACTTGCCAGCCACATAGTGGGCCATCTTGAAAATGGGTCCTTTCTCCCCCAGTTGAGCATCCCCAGCTCATACCAAGTGGCACAGACAGGCTGTCCCTGTCAAATGAACTCTGCCAAACTTGCAGATTTGTAAACTAAATGACTGGTGTTCCTCTAAGACAGTAAGTTTTGGGGTGGCTTGTTAAATAGCGATAATGGACACATGAAGGAGACTTCATGAAGTCTTTCCCACTCTCCCAGGTGAAAGTAAATGTTCCTTTTGTCTATTCCCAAAGCACTTTGTATAACTTTGCCTTCACACTTATTATACTCTTGAAATTAACTATTCACTTGTCCCCCTCCATGTGAGTGCAAGAACAAGGCTGTGCCTTTTGGAAAATTGGCTCTTCGAATATATTACTTTTGTCTCATTCTCTCTTTCCTCTCCTTCTGAAGCTTTAAATAGACAAGTTAGGATTTCTCAGTGTACCCTCCAAGTCTCTTAGTTTCACTTTCATATTTTTCACCTCTGTCTCTCTGTGTCATATTCTGTAAAACTTCTTCTGCCCTAATTTCCAGCTCACTAAAACTCTCTTCAGCTGAATCTAATCTGCTGTTCTACTTAACCACTGAGTTTTAAATTTGAGGTAGTTTTTCTCCATGTGTAAGTGTGTGTTTATAATAGCATGGTCATTTTTTAGCCTGCATCTGATAATTCCAATATTTGAAGTCTTTTCATGTGTGAATCTGTTCTTTCTTGTTTCTGTGATTCTGGTTTCAGGGTTTCTTTCCTTATAGACTTAATTATTGTACACTGCTGATTTTAATCAGAAAAGCATTTATAGAAATTATTTGAGACCTGGAAAAAGAGTATATTCCTCTCTAGAGGGCTTACATTTGTTTCTGCTTGAAGTCTAAGGGTATTACTTTAAACTAAATGCATGGGTTGACATTTTTTGTAACATTTAGGCGATAGAAATTTTGGGTACAAATCTGTGTGAGGACCGGTTTGTGGTACTAACACCTCAAGAATTTCCTTCCTTGTTTTTCTCATGACAAATTACCTTTCCTTGGGGTGAAGGTTATGGGACAGAATTATTTCCTTTTTTTTTTTTTAAGATTATTTATTTATTTGATGGAGAGAGAAACAGCCAGCGAGAGAGGGAACACAAGCAGGGGGAGTAGAAGAGGAAGAAGCAGGCTCCCAGCAGAGCAGGGAGCCTGGTGTGGGGCTTGATCCCAGGACCCTGGGATCACGCCCCGAGCCGAAGGCAGACACTAAACAACTGAGCCACCTAGGTGCCACAAAATCATTTCTGATTACTGTGAGGTGTAGCCCCTGAAATTCCAACTCTATGGAGGAAGAATTTCCTATTAAAGTCTCTATGCTGTACAGGCACAGAGATTTTTTTTTTTTCTGTACATAAACCTTGAGGTTTATGAGGCCTTAAGCACCAGAGTTCAACAGCAGGTTCAGAAAATTCCCTCAGGACAAAAGTAGCTTTAGTAATACACTAGGTTTCCACCTTCATCAATGTTTTGCCCTGATTATATCTTACTAACCTATTGACCCCCAAAAGGTTCCTAATTTAAATGTTATTCAATTTATATAATTTTCCTGTCACATTTTTAATGCTTTTTTAGAAGTTTTTCTTTTCTGTATTTTTAGCCAGAATATTTATTTGTTTTCAGGAGGAGAAGCCTAGTCAGCCTTGTTACCTGGGTGCATGTCTGTATCATCCCTCTATCCTCAGAACACTGTTTGGCACACGAAGGAACTCAATTAGTTTTTGATTGTTTAATGAATAAATCCCTGTCTTCTTTGACTCTTTCATTCCTGCCTCTACCATCCCCAATACACCCCTATTCCCTATGCCCTAATTAAAGTCCTTTTACATTTTCATTCATGTGTGCCTTCCATCTTCCTATATTAACTGAGCTTTCCCCCTAACTTCCACAGTATTTCCTGGTTTCTTCTCCTATGGAAGAGTTTTCATTCTTATCAACTACCATACTTTGGGATCGGCACTGTCTTCACTCTCCGTGACTGCTTCTGATCACCCACTATTCTGCCTTTATCCAAAATCTGCTGTTCTTCCGAAGATTATGCTATCCTATTGTAACATTCTTTTTCTGGTTTTATTGCTACCATATGTGGACTTCCGGTCATACCTCCACATTTCTGGAGAATTTCAGTATGTGGTTCATGATTTCAACTATACTTCATCTCCCAATATAATTCAGTATAACAGAGTATTTAAGAGTACTGATCAGACAACCCAAGTGCAAGTCTACCCCTTATTAACATAGAACTGTGGGAAGTTACCTAATATTTCAATGTCACAGTTTCTTCATCTGTAAAATGGTAATAATGATATTATTACCTTATATCATGGAAAGAATTGTATGAAATAAGGTATATAAAGCACTTAGAACAGCATCTGGCTTGGTAAATGCTCAATAAATTTTAACTATATTCTTTATTATTTATTATTTTCTTACCACATCCTAAAAAATTTCCTTCTGCATGCTTATGATTCATACAACACCCTAGCCTCAATGCTGCTCAAAAACCTATTTGTCCACTTCTATAAAATTTCTCAGCTTATTATCTAAAATGGCATTTCTGAATTTTACTTAAACCCTTCTCAAGATCTGCCCCTTCATTTCAACCATTGACTTTTTATCTTAACCCAGGAATTTAATCTATTTGGAAATACATATTTCAGAATTTCTCTATATTCAGAACCATGCTTTATCTTCTCCTCTTTCTGGGGGAAGCAATGTCTGTGTTTTCTTAGACTATCTCAGTCTTCTCTACTCATTTTATTCTTTCTTCTTATATTTTATCTTTAATCTCTTGGTCTCCACCAGTGAATTCCTCTAACTGCTAAATTTGGCCAAGGCTTACTTATCCTAAAATAAACTAGCTATTTCTCCCTTGAACCTCTTTCTTCTCATGTTACTATCATAACTCTTCTAATCTTCTTGAAAGGGTAATCTGTACTCTCCACTTCCATTTTCTAGTGTCTCACTGTTAACTTCCAGAAATCTGGTTTTATTTCATCGCTACTAAAACTTACTTTTCAAAATTAAGCAGCAATTAGATTGTCAAACCTAAAATGCCTCTCTTTAGAGTTTCTCTTACAGCTCCTTTGCAGCATTGAATATGTTGACCACCCACTTGAAACGTTCCTCCATCATTAGATTTCATGTTACTATCCTGCATTCTTTCTTAGAGGCAATGCTGATGAACAGAAAGCAGATATGATTGATGATAGTCAAACACCATGTTCAAGAAAGGCCCCCTCATGAATTGATCTTAAATAAGACACTTAGCTCCAATTTCCTTATTAGTAAAATGGGCATAATATTTACTTGCCTTGTGCACTAATTTATAATACAAATAAAATAATGTATCTGAAAATACCATAAAATATTTAGGTACCTGAGTACATTTCAATAATGTGAAAACAGTATGCAGACAAGTATATTGAAAGAGCCTTGCTACTAAATCTGCTATGAAGTTCTAAAGAACACCAAGCTTTGTGTCTGACCTACAGGTCTTTCACTATTGCAAGGTTTCAAAGTACCTTCACCAATATAGTACCACTCCTTGAGAGCTCTTGTCAGGAAGTTAAGAGGCGTTATATCAAAAACTCTGACCTACCTGGACACACTTCAAAATGCAAAAAAAAAAAAAAAAAAAGATTAGTTTGACTATATTGGGGCATTTTCATGTTTAATATGTTGTAGAAAATCAAAATATTAATGATACATCTTCACATATACAAGCATGCAAATTGAATAGGTCCAAATGTAAGTAAGAAATATTACCAGTTCTAAAAAATTTTTTTTTAATTTTAAAAAAGAAATATTACCAGTTCTTGGAGAAGGGGCCCTTGCAATTTCTAAGGAGCAAGGTTTTTTTGTAACGGCTATGTCCGTGAGATCACATAGAAAGTTCTCATTTTCCGAAGGAAATGTATCCAGAGAAGCAGATGGTACAATTTCCATAGTGTAATTCCTCTTCTTTGGATAGGACTCCTGAAAGGAAGGAGAAAAAATAAAAATAGCTTTGTGATAAAGACACAGCTTGTTTGATTTATAAAAACTAGAAAAGATAATCAGATTCATCAGTTCTTCCAAAAGTGATTAAGAGGTGCTGATTCATCTGTTTGAATAAGTTATGCCATCATGTAACCCCGATATAATCAGTGATCTTTTTAGAAGGGTCCTGACAGTTTGATTCCCCTGAATTTATCACTGACATAGTGAAGTTCATGATCTCTTGTCATGATTCTTTTTGTAGTATGTGGCGATTTTCTAGTTGTGGCATAAACTGTTGCTTAACTAATCATTAGTTATTCCCAAGACTCTACTCCCTTGCCTGCTTCCTAGAGATAGCGAGACATATGACTTGATTTTGGCCAGTTGGATGCAAGGGAGGCTTCTGGGAAAATATTTTTCCCCAGAGAAAAGACATGCAATGAGGTCCTTGTAGAGCTTGGCCATCCTCAATTTCCTCTCTCTGGATGTGGTTTTGATGTCAGGAGGTAGGACAGGCATGTTGTGACCATAGGCAATAAACTTAAGATAAAAAAGGTAACAGACTAAGAATGGCAACAGAAGGATAAAAAGAGCCTGGGACCTGATGATATCACTGAGCTACTGAAAGGGCCCAAGGACTAGTTAGTTACTCCAGCCTTCTTAAGTATAAACGTTCTTATATTGTTTGAGCCATTGATAGTAGGGTTTTTTGTCATTTAGAAGTAAAAGTATTCCCACCTAACACACTAGTATTTTTTCCTTGTGAATACTGCTAACTAATATACTAAAGTTTCTCTTTTCGGGTTAGGATAAAATTAAGGTCCAATTCTATACTACTGATTCTTTGATGTATTCTAAAAGTGGGAATTCATTTCATTTCACAAGATCTTAAATTCTTATACAAGGCATTAATTGGGCAACAAATATTTATTAGGCATCTATCATATATACTTAGGACTATGCTAAGTGACAGAGATTTTTAAAAACTAATAAGATATAAACCTTGCCCTCAGAAAGCCCACAGTTTACTAGAGAAGAAAACAGATATCTACATAATGAATTTAACAATTAATCATGCTTTTTGATGTTTTTTACCTTTATAAAGCATAATTCACTATCAAAAGAAAAAGATAAATAAAAAAATAAATTCATTTTCAAAAAATCTTCCAAGATATATCCAAGGGTCAATAAAGATTTAGTATAAGCTCCTATTTTTTTCTATAGTGATATTTACAGTACTGTAGAGTAAGTATTCAAGGTCAGTGTAATTGCTTTCAGACCATACCAGACCCTCACATATCAGAGAGTCAATTATGTTCACTCTACCCTATTGAAAGCAGGAAATTGGGAGTAATTTATTTTTAACAACAAAGGGTGACAAAGTAGAAAGCATCCAGAGGAAAGCAATCAAGATGGTGTATGATTTAAAAACCATGTCACAGATGAAATGATGAAAGGACCTGCAGTGTTCTATCCTGGAGAAGCCTCACAGCAGCATAATAGCTCTCTCAATATGTTTGAACGGCTATCCCTGAAGAGCTATCCCACAAAGCAGGGAAAGGGGAAAAGCTGCTGTGGTAGATTTATTCCAAAGCTCTTAAAGGCAAAACAAAGACTAGTGTTTATAAGTCAAAAAGGGCAAATTTGAATCAATACAAAAAAAAGTTCTATGAATTAATATTATTGGTTATCTTTTAAATAAAAATGCTAATGTAACAATGACTGAAAAATATACTCTAAAGCAACAGAAGAAACTTCTCATTACAGGAAATCTTTCAGTAGAACTATCTATTGATAAGATTATCTATAAAGCACATTGTAGGGGCGCCTGGGTGGGTCAGTCGGTTAAGCATCTGCCTTCAGCTCAGGTCATGATCCCAGGGTCCTGGGATCAAGTCCTGCATGGGGCTCCCTGATCAGCAGGGAGTCTGCTTCTCCCTCTATGCCCCCACCCCTCACTTATGATCTCTCTCTCTCTTTCTCTCTCAAATAAGTAAATAAATAAATCTTTAAAAACCACCACACATTGTAAAGTGAATATATCAGATGATTGTAAACTCCATGAAAGGTGGAATTTGTCTTGTTCACCACTCTATCACCAGAATCTAATACAAGTCCTACCACATAGTAGGTGCTCAATAAATACTTATTGATCAACTGAACATTCTCTAATATCCTTTTTAACAAATTCTAACTACCAGTTAGGGAAGTGATTATGCCTTATTCAGATATAAATTACTTTGCTTTTTAGTTTGGTTATCATTATTGTTTACTGGTGTTGCTTACTGTTTTGCATATCAAAAGTGAAAAAAAACTAGGATTACCACAATAAGATTATAAAGAGTCATGAAAAAAGTCTCTAGTTTAAACCCTAGAGACATCCTAAAATCAGAACAACCTGTTAATCAGAACAACCCATTCTTCATGGATTTGGTTAGATTGGAATTGTACTCTGTTTGTAAAGAAATATGAAGACTTAATGGCCTTGAAAAATACTCTGATTTAACCACACAGGATGAGTTAGTTGGCTGTCCCCTTAAAAATGAAGTATATTGCTTATTACAGAAGTATTAGAAAATATAAAGAAAAAGAAAAAAATTATATGAAAATACTCAGATAACTAATAGTAATATTTTGGTATATATCCTCCCAGGCTGCTTCCCTCCATAAATGTATGTGTATGTACATGTTGGTGTGTGCAAAGGAAGGAAAAAAAATATTTTAAAGAACAGTGAAGTGCACCCTCATCTGCTTCTGAAGAAAGTGCCATTACTTCTAATTGGAGAAGTCTACAGTACACAGTTTCCTTATGGAGAGTGAGAGCCCCAAGGGAAGAAGATGGTGAAACAAAGATAGCAAAACTGTGCTTTTTTATTCAAATATTTCATATTGTCAAAAAAAAGGTACACTTCACAAAATATCTGACTAGTATCCCTCAAAAGAGGATGGATATGTGATAGAATAAAATAAAAAAACGAATCTGTGCATGTGCACTACTCAGTTTAGAACATTACCATTGAAACCTAACCCTTCCCACCTGTGTTCCCCTTTCCAGTCACTCCTTCTCCCTCCCTGACCAGGGCTAATTCCTGTTCTGAACTTCGGGTTTATAATTCCTTGGATTGTTGTTGAACTGGAACTATATTTGTTAAGTATCAATAAAGAATAAATTGTTTCATACTATATGCTTTTGAATTTCATAAGAATAGTATAAAATATTCTTGCTCTTCTATGACTTTTTCAATCAACATTATGTTTCTCAGTTTCATTTATTTTAAATGTGGTATTAGAGTTCACTGTATATGCATACAATAATTCACTTACAGATTCTCCTGACAGTGGACTTTTACACATTTCCTAGGTTTTTTGTTATTAAGAACAATTTGCTAGTAACATTTCTGAACATGTCTTTTGGTACAAGTAACCAGGGTATGTAACTTATCCTAGTAGACAAGGGGTAGAGAGTCAGGAATAGACACAAAGTGAGAAAAATGAATGAAATCAAAAGTTGTACAGATGCAGGAGTTTGCAGCAAGAGGTGATCATGAGAACCAAGACTGGGTATTCTGTAGATTCTATAGAAATCTTGAGGAGGACATTGCATCTTCCCACCCAAAGTGGGATGAAGGGGTTTTTTTAATAAATCTTATATGAAGATGTTATATAAAAATATGTATGTGTATTGTATGTAATGCTTTATAATGTGATATAGGTTTACTTCTAATAATGCATTGTGAACAAGTTTCAATGACAAAAATGTGTCTACATGATAAATTTAAGGTTAAGTCTCAATATACACATGGTCATGATTTATTTAGTTAATCCTATTATGTTGAAATTTCAATGTTTTGCTTTTAAGGGAGCATTCTTGCGCATATATCTTTGTGTACATGTTCAGCTATTTCTACTGAAATAGAATTCCTGGTATTTTGATAGGAATTGCATTGAACATGTATATTGCTTTGAGTAGCATAGACATTTTAACAATATTTTTCTTCCAACCCATGAGCATAGAACATTTTTACATTTCTTTGTGTCTTCCTCAATTTCTTTCATAAGTGTTCTATAGTTTACAGAGTACAGATCCTTTACCTCTTTGGTTAGGTTTATTCCTAGGTATCATGATTTTTGGTGCAATTGTAAACGGGATTGATTCCTTAATTTCTCTTTTTTCTGTCTCATTGTTAGTGTACAGATTCTGTGCATTAATTTTATATCCTGCCATGTTGCTGAATTCCTGTATGAGTTCTAGCAATTTTTGGGTGGAGTCCATCTGTGAAGAGTGAAAATCTGACTTCTTCTTTGCTGATTTGAATGCCTTTTATCTCTTTTTTTGTCTGATGGCTGAGGTTAGGACTTCTAGTACTATGTTGAACAACAGTGGCAAGAGTAGACATCCCTGTTGTGTTCCTGACCTTAGGGGAAAGCTCTCAGTTTTTCCCCATTGAGAATGATATTCACTGTGGGCTTTTCATATATGATTTTTATGATATTGAGGCATATTCCCTCTATCCCTACACTGCAGAGAGTTTTAATCAAGAAAGGATGCTGTATTTCGTCAAATGCTTTTTCTGCATCACTCTGGAAAACAGCATGAAGGCTCCTCAAAAGTTAAAAATAGAGCTACCCTACAACGCAGCAATTGCACTAGTACATATTTACCCAAAGGACACAAACATAGTGATCCGAAGGGGCACCTGCACCCCAAGGTTTATAGGAGCAATGTCTATAATAGCCAAAATATGGAAAGAGCCCAGATGTCCACCGACAGACGAATAGATAAAGAAAATGTGGTATATATGCAATGGAATATTACTCAGTCATCAAAAAGATGAAATCTTACTATTTGCAACACTGTGGATGGAACTAGAAGGTATTGTGCTAAGCAAAATAGGTCAATCAGAGAAAGACAATTAAATGATCTCACTGATATTTGGAATTTATAAACAAGACAAAGGATCATAGGTGAAGGGAGGGAAAACTAAAATAAGACAAAATCAGAAAGGGAGACAAACCAAGAGATTCTTAACTATAGGAAGCAAACTGAGGGTTGCTGGAGGGGAGGTGGGTGGGGGGTTGGGGTAGCTGGGTGATGGACATTAAGGAGGGCACTTGATGTATTGAGCACTGGGTATTCTATGCAACTGAGAAATATCTAAATCTACCTCTGAAACTAATAATACACTATATGTTAATTAATTGAATTTAAATTTAAAAAGAAAAAACAGAATTCCTGTGACAACAGGTATATACCATACACTTACATTTAATTGAATCTGTTTCTGGACATTCTAATTGGTTCCATATGTCAATCTATTCTAGTACCAGAATCACACTGTTTTGCTTACTAAAACCTTAAAATTAATTTTACTATCTGGTAGGAAAAGTCTCTCCTCATGTTCATCCCTGTCAAAGCATTCATGATTAACGTCATGTTTATTTTTAAGAAGATTCTATTCTTCCTCAATGCCATATCCAGTCAGTCTCCAAGTCCCTTACTTCATCATTGAATTATACCTCAAACACATTCATTTCTCTCCACTCCTGCTACCACCCTAGTCCAGGTCACTACCGTATCTCACTTGAACTGCTGGAACAACTTCGTAACTAGTCTCTTTCCCTCCACTCCTGTTCTTCTCCCAATTAATTCACTTTCAAACACTAGCATGAGGTTACTAAGAGTAAGCCATGTAAAAATCAACTCATTTATTTTCATCATAACTTTGAGAGAGAATCATAAAAGGCTGTAGTCATAGTACATCATGATTCTTTTTAAACACTTAACACGGTCTTTCATGATATCTCAGAATTTCTATATTGAGTGATTTCATTAGATGCATTAATGATCCAGAAAGTAAACTGATTAAAATAACAAGATCTGGAAGCATAAACCAGAGGTTAAACATAATCCCATTAATCTATAAGATAAATCAGGTTAATTTCTAAAGACATGCTTGTCTAGCACCTAGCAAAGTGCCATGTTCATCGTAAAACTCTATCGATACATGCTAAAAATAAGTACATAAAATAATTAATATTTCAGTTAGTATTTTAAGGCCTGTATCCTCCACTAGAATTCAAGAACCATAGAGGCAAGGACCATGACCATCTTTTTCATATAGTATGCGCTCAATATTTGTCAAATGAATGAAGTCCAAAAAAAATGTTATTCAAAAACTATCACAGATTCAAATCGCTGTAAGAAGAGCAACTTATGCTTGTGAGGTGTTTTATAGTCTGCAAAATTAATAGTATTTCATTTGCCCAGATGATTCTTTTTTAGCCCTCACAAACAGCCTATCAATGTTATTACTATTTCCATCCAGAAACTAAGGCTTGGAATTCTTCAGTGACTTGTCCAATATTAAGCATCTGGTTAATGGAAGTTTCAGGGCTCCCACTGAGGTCTTGTGACAGCTAACCTTGTTCCTACTATTGTATCACAGATATAAAAAGACTATGATAAGATCTTTATTGTCAGAACTAAGGGAAATAAAAATCTCCATACATTATTAGGTATAACCCTGTCAACGTCCTAACCTTTGCAAGCCCTCTTACTTATAGTGGGAAACCTGGATTTTGATACACAGGTTAATTGCCAACATACTTTTGATGATAAATCCTGGTAATGGACCAGAGGGATTAAAAGAACGGGCCCAACAATTTGTGACTCACCTTCAAGGCTTCATTGTAGCTGGTTTAGCAAAACTGGGCTCCAATTTGGTTAGCAGTTTTTGCTTTTTTCTTAATATTTAGCCTCTACCTTTATTCAAATGCCTGGTTAATGGAGCCTAGACTTGTTTCTGTTCTTCATATTTTAATAGTAGTACCATATTGGGCGCCTGGGTGGCTCAGTCCATTAAGCTACTGCCTTCAGCTCAGGTCATGATGCTAGGGTCCTGGAATCGAGCCCCACATCGGGCTCCCTGCTCAGCGGGGAGATGCTTCTCTTTCTCCCTCTGTCACTCCCCCTGCTTGTGCTCTCTGGTTCTATCTCTCTGTCAAATAAATAAATAAAATCTTTAAAAATAAAAATAATAATAATAATAATAGTAACATACCTAAGACTGCTTCTCTGCCTTAGTCTTTGCCAGCTCTCTGCTGAGGAGCGATAATGTCCTAATAATGTCCTGTCCCTGAATCCTGAACAGGCCCCTAAGGTCCTAAATGCCCAAGTTCACAGCTCCTGAGGGGATGTCTGGCTTTGATGCTTAGTCTTACTTAGTCAGCTTCATCCTACCTGCTATAGTTGATTGTGCAATGTGTGGACAAAACAATACTTCTTCAAAAAGATGCATACTAAGAGCGTTGTATAAATTAATAGAACATATGCCCCCCCCCAAAGAAAAACAAATAGGAGTAATAAAATATCTACATAATATGCTTTCATATGTTGTTTAAACTGTGCTCCTACAATAGTTTAAAATCACCAGTGGTAGGCTAAATCTAACAAGTCAAAGTTTATTAGTGATTAAATGTGAGGCCCTATAATTCAGCACAGAAATTAGTTATAAAAATTCAGCATGCGAGTATATAGATTAGCAATATCATGAAAAAAGAATTAGGAGTTACAGCTGACAGCATGAGTGACAGTGTAATGTACTAAAAACATTATGTGACATTGGCTGATTCAATACAAGTATGATATTTAGACTACCAAATGTGACAACTCTCCCTTCTTCTGTGCTAATTAGAATTGGGAATTATCCAGTTTAGCAATTACATAAAAGATAGGCTAACCGTATCATTTTTGACCATCCTTGTAAGGTGGTACGAGATTTTATTCATCAAAAGGGCCAAAGGATACTTGGCCTTCTGACTTACGAAGAACCTTGGCAACAACCAGGGGCCCAGAGTATGGACACAATTGTTTCTCAAATGTAGCAATGATGTGACTTTTTATCAGAAATAAGGCTACGTTAGAGGCTTTTCTAGATTACTAGAGCATCTCTGTGAACATGCCTCTTAACATAGCTCTATTCTTAACCACATGGGGGAAACAGAAGCAGCTTAACCAACAATGCAGCGAGACCATACCTAGTCCCCTCAACCTGGTACTGAGGCTTACATTAGAAAAGGTGCAAAGACCAAATGGATTGGTTCCTCTGGACATGGTATGAAAAGTTTGAGTATCAAACCTATGTCATGTGAGAAAAGATTAAAGAGGAAAAGGTACAGGGAAACATTTATCACAAGTATTTGAGAAGTAGAAGAGTGATTAGAATTGTTCTCTACAGCTAAGAGGGTAGAAAGAGTGTAAATGGAAAGATGGTAACAAGGAGACAGATTTCAACTCAGAATAAGCTTTCTAACAATTAGAGCTTCACAGTATGAAACTGGCTGCCTAGAAGGTAGCACGTTCTCTGCCGCTGGAAGTCTTCAAGCCTAGCCTGATCAACACAAGGCATCTCTTGGGAATAGAAGGTGGTAATTTGACTTAGATGAGTTTTGAGATGTTAGATAAATAAGACAAGGAGAAGTGTTGGCTTACTACTATGATAAGCTAACTGCTTCCTGAATCCTTTTTCTAATAACAGGAGCAGTAATACTAACACAGGTGAGTGTGGGTTTATAGCTCTTTCAAAGGTAGAGATGATTCACCATTCCAAATGACTCACAGGAGGTAAAAGCTTTTGGAAGTGGTCTTATTGCTCTGATGTGTCTCACAATATCAAGAACATTATCCCCTAAAGATTTACAATGACATTCAAATATGGAAGACTACTCCATAAATATAGAATTATAAGAAAATAATAATGAGAGACTTTGGGTGGGAGGAAAGAAAGAGTGACAGCCAGACAGCCCTAGGGAAAGGAACATTGATGATGGTGGTAGGCACTACAATGGCCTTTCAAAGATGTCCACAATCTAATCCCCAGAACTTGTGAATATATGTTACATGGCAAAAGGGACTTTACAGATACGATTAAGTTAAGAATCTTGAGATGGGGAGATCATCCTGGATTATCATGGTCATTGTAAGTGAAAGAGAGAAGTGTCAGTGTCAGAGTGATGCAATGTGAGAGATTTGACTAGCCGTTGCTGGCTTTGAAGGTGAAAGGTAGCCATGAGCCAAGGAATGGGCACAGCTCATAGAAACTAGGAACGGCAAAAAAATAGATTCTCCCCTAGAGTTTCTAAAAAGAAATGCAGCCTTACCAACACATTGAATTTAGCCCAGTGGGACCCATTTTGGACTATCAGAACTGTAAAATAATGTATTTGTGGTTTTTTTAGCCACTAAGTTTGTGGTAATTGGTTCCTGCAGTAATGGAAAACTGATACAATAATCCAGCAGAAGGCATCACAAAGGGAGGCAACAGAAACTATTCAGGACTGAGAGACAGACACTAAAATTAAACTCCAATGGAAAAATATACCTTGTTATATTATGATATGATTCGATATTTTAAAGATAGTGATTCTTTCACTTTCACTTAGTCTTAAATTTAGTGCAGTAATATTGCAATAGAGTTTCCGTCCTACTGCATCTTGGATCTTGACAAGTAATCCTAAAGTACATCTGGAAAAATAAATGTATGACAATAGCCAGGTACCAATTTGAAAAGAGAAAAGTAGTGGAGGGGGTGGAGATCAGCCTTTAGCAGATATTTAAATAAATTATAAATGGTTCTGGTGCAATAATTGAAAGGCAAAAGAAGAGAGAATTTTAAAAAACAAAGCTCCAATACTTGTGGAAAATTATATTATGAAGGTGGTATTTCAAATCAGTAAGAAAACAATGGGTTATATAATAATTGCCAGTGAGATACTGATTACTCACTTGGAAAGAAATAATAAAGCTGGGTGAATATTTCATTCCTTATACCAAAATAAATTCCAGATAAACATTTAAATAATAAGTAAATAACCCTGTAATAATAATCTTAAAATAGGAATGAATTTTGACCAGGAGCTATAACCAGACATATAACCAGAGCCATAGAGAACAAGATTGATGAATTTGAGTACATACAGATATTAACTTTCTATGAAGCCACTGAAATATATAAAAAAAAAGGGGACAAATGACAGATTCTTTGACACATATGACAAAAAACTAATACCTTTATTATTTAAAGAGAATTACAAATTGAGATGAAAGAGATCATCAACCCAAGGGAAAAAGTGGACAAAGGATAGGAGTAGTTGATAAGAAACAACTAGAAATTTCTTATATGAAAAGATGCTTGATCTCATTTATTTAAATATACATATAAACTAAAGTAATACATGATATACCATTTTTGATCAAATTGTTGTAGATAATACACAGTGTTGATGAGGGTTTGGAAAAATGGGTTCCATTTTTGAAGTATGTATTGGTATCAAACCTCTCTTTACAGCCTATTGTCAACTGTTACAAGAGATCTTTAGAAAGCAGATCTTTAGATAGCATCAGTTTTTGGACTTTTGCCATATTAAAATTTTTCTTCCTTTGCCTGGGAACAGAAGGGATTGATCAACCACCATTATTATTCCTAAAGCATCATGGTACTGTAAGGCAGTATTTATATGAATTACATAATCATCACTCATACTTTCTAAAAAATTATGTGCATTGCTATTTTTAATCCTTGTATCAAATAATGAAATGTGTGTGCGGAAGGGTGATGTAGAGGGAAGCTTGCCTCTTCTGAAGCCTCTCTCATGAATGAAAAAAGTTGTAATGAGTAGTGATCATTTAAGTTGTAAATGGTTGTCAGGATATTGTTTCCCTTTAGAAAGTGTTACAAATTAATGTCCATGGATCTTGATTCCTAGTTGAGCTTCTCTTATCAGTCACTTCAAAGTTGGAGGTGCCAGTTAAGATTTGAAACTACAGCAGAAATGTCAATAGGAAAGTCTTGAGAAACCAGTGTGGGCACTATCAGCAATCACTTTGGGTCTACTATTGGTTGAGTTATAGCTCCCCAAAATTCATGGGTCAAAGTCCTAACCGCCACTACCTCAGAATGTGATCATACCTAGAAATAAGGTGGTACAGATGTAATCAGATAAATTAAGATGAAGTCACTAGGGTGAGCCCCTAATTCAGTAACTGGTGGCCCTATCAAGAAGGGAAATTTAGAGACAGGCACATGCACAGGGAGGACACCATGTGAAGAATGGAGCTATGCTGCCATAAGCCAAGGAGTGCTGAAGACTGCCATTGAACTACTAGGAAGAAGTGGAATGGCATGGAACAGATTATCTCTCACAGCACTAAGAAGGAACCAACCCTCCTGATAATCTTGATTTTGGACTTCTAGCCTCTAGAACTGCAAGAAAATGGATTTCTGTTATTTAAGCCATTCAATTTGTGGTACTTTGTTATGGCAGCCCTAACAAAATAATACAAGGGTTAAAAAGAATAAATAAAAGGAACTGCTTGAAAAAAAAAATAACCTTCTAATTAATCTTTTTTAGTGTTCTTAAATTTGTACTCCTTGGAAAATAACCACTGCTTAACTAGAGACCAGAGAGGAAAAGAGGATTATCTCTGTTCTTGATAAAATTCCCAAAAGTGTATCAAAATTTTAAACGGACATGCTCTTTGACCCAGGAATTCTACCTCTAGAAATCTTTCCTAATTAAACCCATGAATACAAAGAAAAATGTACATATAAGGATGTGTATATTGAAGCATTGTTTAGAATATGAAAGTACTGGAAATTCTTTTTAGATTATCATTAAGAGACTATTTAATATCATTCGTACAAGGAGGCAATGTAGTATAATGTGGAGGTCCACAGATCTTAGACTACATAAAATCCACATGGACCATTTGTTAATAATTCAGACTTGTTACTCTCCCCCAAATTTTTACTAAATCAGAATCTCTGACAGTGAGCTGGAAATGTATGTTTTATAAGCTTCCCTGGTCATATTGATGCAATTAGGTGGTGAAATATACTTGAAAAACACTGGAAAAGTAAAGAGTGTGGAAACAAAATCCCAACTCTATCATTTTCAGCGAAGTTGTCTTGGCAAAGATTAGAATACTAATGGTAACTACTTAAAAGTGTTGTTGGTGACTATGAATGAAATGATAAAATTAGTGAAATAAATTTGAAATAAACTGAAATGAATTTATATTATAAAGTACTTAATATAGTGCCTAAGTATAGTGCCTTTGTATAGTGCCTAAATGCTCAGTAAATGTAGCCACTATTACTAGTCATTCAAAAAATGAGATAAATGTGTAGGTACTGATATTTTGAGCTAAAACAAAGGAAAAATAATATATAATGTATGTTCACATTATGCAAAAAGAAAATATGTACACATATATTATATTTGTGTGGAATATTTCTGAAAGGAATGATCTAAAAGTTGGTGATCAACACTAGGGAAGGAGACCACATTCTCTTTTGTTTTGCTTGATTTTTTAAAAACTATATACACATGCTATTTTCAGAATAAAAAAAAAAGTTCTGTGAGTCTAAATACCACCTGAGAAAGGTGATGATACCACTTCAAATATAAATGAACTTTAATTTTTATTTCTGGTGCTATTATGTAGAAATTTGCATATCCCAGGTGAAATTGAAGATGGTGAAATCTCAAGAATAATCTCCTTAATAAATCAACAAAGGCAACTGAAAACACACCAAATGCCAAGCAAAACTAAATAGGGACGAGCTTGGTACGAAGCCTCAATAAAAGACCTAGATAATCTACATAAGAAGTCAAAAGAAATGGAATGTATTTCACCAGAACAAGATGAACAAAGAGAAAAGTGTATCATACGAAGCAACCTTGAAGCTAAAAGACTAAGGAGTATATTGTCCACGAAGCGTTACTTACAGTCAAAAAAGAGAAGAAAAGAAAAATAAAGAAACCAAAATTATTTATATAAAAGATTTTCTTTACAATGTGAAGAGTTCAAAGCCTCATTTTTTTGAAAGAGACAGAAAACAGATTATTAGAAAAATGGGTAAACACTGAATAAATGAACTAAAAAACTGAATAATCAAGCTTAAATAAATAAATGGGTTCACAACTAAGAGACAAACCACGTCAAGCTGTGAGAAAAATAACTGAGACTTAAATAATAGGAAGACAAAGGACATCACCAGATTCCTAAGAACAAAATGCTGTATTTGATGATGAAGTTGCACAGCCATGTGTTTTCTGTTGGTTGTTCTGGTAATGGTAAGGGGCCCTGGGTAACTACGGTAACTAGGCTTGGAGACTTTACTTGAATAGCCCCCAGACTCCCATCCCTGACTCCACTACCTTTCTACAGAAAGCAAAGGGTTTTTACCATTTTGAATAACAATACATGTTTTTCAAAGTAAAAATTTTTACAAACCCCTCTATGATAATAGGATTAATTAAGTAATTTAGGGAGTACAATAAATGACTTCCTCATTCCCTGACCAAATTATAGATAAGAGTCCCAAGGATGACAAATCTTTTCTGTAAAGGGCCAAAGAGTAAATATTTTAGGCTTTTCAGGCCATATGAGCTCTGTTAGAACTATTCAGTGCTACTGTTGTAGCAATAACACACACACAATATGTAATTGGAAGAGTTTGTCCAGATTTGGCCTACAGTGAGTGGGTCAAATTTGGCCCAAAGACCACAGTTAGCCAACCCGTGAATAAAACAAAGGACTCACGCAAATGGATTAAAATATCAACCAGGTTAGTGACGTAGCAGATACTAGTAAATGTGGTTAGGTGCATGGCAATATAGGCTTGCTATTACTATATTCCAAAATTAGTTAGACTAGCATCAGGTCTCCCAAGCCTGAGCAGATTCTTTACTAAGTTTAACTGCACATCCTCTCTGCAGGCAAGATCACAAAAAGAATTAGTGACACATGCTCGGGTTTCTGCTCCCAAATTTACAAATCAATTAACTCCCCTGAGGAGTAAGTAGGAGTAGATAAAAGCCCAGTTAAACTAATCAGTCTCCCCACCTGAAAATATAAAGCAAAAACAAAAAGGAACCCTTATTCTCTGCCCAAGTCCAATAGATAAGTTATTCTTTTAGGATCTGTTGTTTGAAAAAAAAATATATTAATAAATGCAGCAATAAATTTCCATTTTATTAAAATCATAGCAAAACATTTGATATGCTGCACATCTGATAATAATAAATATGGATACGGATATTAAGATCTGTTATTTATGTAATCTACAAACAAGGCTTGGTGTCTGTATGATATTGCAAGCCCTTTATAGTGCCTCAATACAGTGATCCAGGTTGAGATCTATAGCTTCAAATCATTCCTAAAAAGTAGGTATTATAGCCCCAGATCATAGTATTATTAGAAGACAATAGTAATCATCCAATAAACATTTGTTGAATAAAAATATGAATTTTATAAGAATTATTCTTTTTTTAAAGATTTATTTATTTACTTTTAGAGAGAGAGAGAGCATGAGAGGGAGAGGGAGGGAGAGAGAGAGAGAGAATTTCAAGCAGACTCCTGCTGAGTGCAGAGCCTGACATGAGGCTTAATCTCAGGACCCTGAGATCATGACCCTGATATCATGTCCCTGAGATCAGGACCTGAGTCAAAACCAAGAGCTGGACATTTAACCGACTATACCACCCAGGAGCCCCAAGAATTATTCTATTTTTTAAAGCTTCCAATGCCTCCCAAAAAATACCTTTCAGCACAAACCCTCTGCTCCCTAAAGGCTGATGTATGTAGTAGCTCTTATTCTGAATGTTACATTCCTGCTTCTGCCTTTTTGCTTATGTTATTGCCATTCCTTCCAAGGACCAGGGAGCTCTTCTAGACCCACAGAAATTATTTTCTTTCACAACCAATCATAAAATTCTACTTAGTCCATGAAGAATTTCAAGACTACTCCTGCCTCTATGGCTTTCTTTCTTCTCTGAATCTAAAAACAACAGTAATACTTGGTATAGATAATTGAGTATCTCATGATACACTAGATTTTCAGATTCTATATGCATACTTGGTATTTATGTTCTTAGCTACTTCTAAATTCTTTCTTCCCAGAGAGCAAGTGGTTCCAAATAGTGCTTTTTTTGTATGTTTCATGGAACTCAACACAGCAAAACTCTTGCACAGAGTAGATTCTCAAAAGATTTTTAAATTATATTAAATGATTGAATCAATTTTAAAAAAGAATGAATAAATAAATAACATAAATAACCAATGTTAAGAAAAATAAAGTCTTAAGAATAGGGTGAACAACTTGAATGGCTTCCCAAAGCTTTTCCACACTGTGCTATTTTAACAGAAACTTTAATAATAAGAAAATGCTTTTGCAATCATTTACCTCTCTACTCACAGAGACAAGTAAAATAACATCATAATTTGTTATTTTAACTTCCAAATAAAGGTAACATCATAATTTATATTTGTTATTTTAGCTTCCAAATGAAGGTAAATGACACAAAGCTGTGACTTAATGCTTTAAAAAATCTAGAAGAGCACAAATATTGATAAATAATACAATTATTTAAAATACTGAAGACGACTATGGTACAACAGCAAAATGGAAATATGTAGGGCTATCTCTAGGTTCAGCCTTGTTAGAAGTATATACAGAAGTGAACAACTGAATGAGAAATAGGTTAGGAAAGAGTCCAGAAAGCTGACTTTGATCCCAGATAGGAACTAATATTTCTCAATTATATAAAGTGATCATTTCATTAATAATCATCTCATTTTTCATTTATTGCTTTCTCTCCTCAAGGACTATGGGAAAAAAAGGGAGGGAAATCATTTGGAAGATAATGATGAGCCACATACAGACAAAAAAGCTTTGTGTTCTAAGTACAAGCAGTGCTTGAACCCAGGACTCTCTTATTTATAAAAGATGCACTATTAATACACATTCAAAGCTGTGAAACTATCATTTCTACACACCATAATTAAACTCCATTAATACAAAACCTTAGAATTCTTACATCTGCTCTCCCAGAGAATTACATGTTAGAAAAGTAAGTTAACATAATAAACATTCTGGAATATATCTTTAGACCTAAAAAACAAAACAAAACCAAAAAAACCTTTCCTTCTTCTTTTTCAAAATTAATGTGATTTAAGAGGCCTCTTGATGATATTTAGCTTTGATAGCCTAAAACCCTGGCTTTAATAACCAATACATATTCATGTAATCTTTATGATCATGGTTCTGCAAGAAGATTGTTAGTTAAATGATGGGATCTATAAGATGTCAAAATAAAAATTTGCCATTTGTCTGCTTTTCAACCATCCTCATTGCTATTACTCTACCAGGATCTCTGCAAAGCAGAGTGGCAACATTTATATCTTTTGAAGCTCCTCTACTCCCTTACTCCTCAGACCCATCCATATCACCAAGTCTCATGAGTCACCCTTGCAGTTCTATGTCCACAGCTGCCATGTTAAACCAGGCCTCAACACCACACAATGTATATTATTGCCACTGTCTCTGAACTCATTTCCCTTTTGGTACAGCTTCATTTCATTCTACGCACAACCATTAGAATAATCTTCAAACATCATTACCCTCGCATTATTCATGGTCCAAAAACTAAGTACCTTCCAAATGCCTTTTATTCAAAACAAAACTCTCAGTTTAGGCTTCAACTCACCAATTTCATCTACTTATTGCACCTTCCAGTCAACTCTATGCCAGTACTCTTTTCTAAGTTCATCTGCTTATTAATTCATCTTAACACTGAATTTGAGCATGACTTACTCCCCACCTCTTTTAAAGGCCAGTGAAGAAGCACTTCTAGAAGAAGTAACAATCTCCAAAAATCCACTCCTCCATAAAAGCAATAAAAATACTCACAAAAAAAATTATCAAAATCAACTTTTTCAGAACTCGGGAAATTAAAAACTTACAACAATCTATGCTGCAAATAAATCTGGAATTTATTCCAGAAAATGAATAGAATCTTTGTACAATGAGCATTGTGACATTTTAACTTATTCCATTCCTATTTCGCTTTCCCCAGTTCTAGAGTGAAAAAACTAGCAGTCTCATAATAATAGTAAATCTTAAAGCCAGCAGCCTAGAAGCCATTGGCAGAGAGGAGAGGGGAGCTGAATGGGTTCAAACCCGTACAAACATCCTCACATCCAAAGAGAATTCCTAAGATTGAACATGTTCAGCAGCCTCTCTGGAAAAGGCTAATTTAATTAATTGTAATTATAGAATTGTAAGGTTAATTGTAATCATAGAATACCTCCAAAATAACCAAAAAGAAAAGAATAAAAAACATGAAGGGAATTAAAATGGTAAACTGAAAATATCTATTTAACACAAAGGAAGGCAGTAAATGAGGAAAAGAAAAACAAAAAAGATGTGACATATAGAAAACAAATAGTAAAATGGCAGACATAAGTACTACTTTATTGGTAATTGCATTAAATGTAAATGGATTTAGTACTCCAAACAAAAGGCAGATATTAGCAGAATAGATTTTTTAAAAAATAATCCAATTATATACTATCTACAAGAGACATACTTTATATTCAAGGACACTAACAGGTTTAAAGTAAAAAGTTGGAAAAAGATACACCATGCAAACAGTAAGCAAAAATGGCTATACAGTTGACCCTGAACAATATGGGGGTTAGGGAAACTGACCCCTTATGCAATCAAAAATCTGCATGTAATTTTGACTTACCCAAAATTTAACTACTAATCATCTACTCTTGACCAAAAGTCTTACTAGTAATATAGTCAATTAACACATATTTTGTATGTTATATGTATCATACACTGTATTCTTACAACAAAGCAAGCTAGTGAAAATGTTAAAAAAAATCACAAAGAAAATACATTTACAGTATTGTATTGCAAAAAAAAAATCCATGTATAAGTGAAACCATGCAGTTCAAACCCATGTTGTTCAAGGGTCAACTGTACTAATATTGAACAAAAGAAACTTTCAGACAGAAATTGTTACTGGAGATTTTTTAAAAGGAACTTTTATACATTTGTAAAGATAAAATGGTCAATCTATCAGGAAGACACAACATATATAAACATATATACACCTAACAACAAAGCCCAAAACACATGAAGTAAACACTGATGGAATTGAAGGGAGAAATAAACAGTTCAATAATAATAGTTGGAGAATTCAATACTCCACTTTCAATAATGCATAGAAGAATTGTGCAGAAGATCAACAAGCAAATAAAAGACTTGAACAGCACCATAAACCAACTAGATCTAACAAACATCTATAGAACTTTCTACCAAACACATTCTTCTCAAGTACTCATGGGACACTTTCCAGGATAGACTTTATGTTAGACCATAAAATAGTCTCCATAAATTTGAAAGGACTGAAATGATACAAAGTATGTTCTTGGACCATGAAAGAATGAAATTAGAAATCAATAAAGGAAGGAAATTGGAAAACTCACAGATATATGGGAGTTAAAAAACACATTCCTAAATAACAAGTGAGCCAAAGAATAAATCACAAGGGAAATTAGGAAATAGTTTCAGATAAGTGAGAAAAAAACTCACAACATCCCAAAATGCAGCTAAAGTAGTTCTTAGAAGGAAATTCATAGTTGTAAACTTGTAACAAAAAAAAGAAAGATCTCAAATCAATAACATAATCTTCAAAATACAGAAACCAGAAAAAAAAAGTAAACCCAAAGCAGGCAGAAGTAATGAGATAACAAAGACTAGATGAAATGAAAATAGAGAATAGAAAAACAATAGAGAAAATCAATAAAACCAAAAGCTAGAACTTAGGGAAGATCAACAAAATTGACAATACTTTAGCTAGACTGACCAACATAAAAAAGGACTCAAATTACCAAAATCAGGACTGAAAGAGAAAAGAGCAGTATCAACCTCACAGAAATAAATAAGATTATATAAGAATAATATAAGAACTCTATTACAACAAATTAGATAACCTAGATGAAATGGACAAATCCGTAGAAAGATTCTAACTACCCTAACTGATTAAAGAAGAAATAGAAAATGTGAGTAGATCTATAGTAAAGAGATATAATTAGTAATTTTCAAAATTCCCATAAGTATAAGGCCAGTTCCAGATGGCTTTCATGGTGAATTCTACCAAACATTTAAAGAAGACTTAATACCAATCCTTCACAAACTCTTCTAAAATACATAAAAGGAGCAATCGGAAAAATGAAAAGGCAACCTATGGAATAGAAGAAAATATTTTCAAACCATACAACTGATAAAAGGTTAATATCCAAAATATACAAAAAAACTCCTACAATTCAGTAGCTGTGGCTCAGTTGGTTAACTGTCTGACTCTTGATTTTGACTCAGGTCATGAACTCAGGGCTGTGAGATTGAGCCTCGCCTGGGGCTCCACGCCCTGCAGAGAATCTGTTTGGGATTCTCTCTCCCTCTCCCTCTGCCCTTCCTGCCCTCCCAAATAGATAAATCAATCTTTAAAAAAAAGAAAATGTGAGATATATAGCAAGAGATAGAGTTAAAAGATAAACTGACACATTTTAAACATTTTAAGAGTTTATTTGGGCAAAAATCAATTCTAACCAGCAAGCACCAAACCAGAAGTTGTTAAAAAGTGCTCCACTTACAAAACTTGGGGAGACTTTTATAGAGAAGAGCAGAAGAAAATAAGGGAATTATTGATTAGCTATAGCTTAAAGTCTAGTTTGCTATTAGTCATTGGTTGTCCTTAGGTATCAATTTCATAACCTTGAGGCATTTATAGGCTTAGATTTTGGTTTGCTTACAAAGGTTGCCATGGCTTTAGAGCTATCGCAGTCTAATGGCCTCCTTGTTTAGTTAATTTAAATAAATATATATCATGGAATATTATTTAGCCATAAAAAAGAAAATTCTGCCATTTCCAACAACATGGGTGAATCTTGAGAGCGTTATGCTAAGTGAAATTGGACAGAGAAAGACAAACACTGTATGATCTCACTTACATGCGGAATCTAAAAAAGCCAAAGTCATAGAAACAGAGTGTAGACTGGCATAACTGGGTGTTAAAGGAATCTAATGTATTATATAAACCTGATATGAGCAAAATGTGCTTTTCTCCCCCAAACCATGAAAGGAAGAACTATTAGAGTGAAGTTTAGACACTAAGAATTATAACTGTATTCATACCAGAAAATAATATCTCTATATAAAATCACATAATTTATTGAAGAGAATAATTTTAGAACTCCCAAATGGTTTTGTGAAAGAATTTACTTTTCTTCCATAACACTTAGAATCTCTGAGCTGTTCTGATTGTCTCTGGAACAGTGACCTGAGTCTCATTCACGTATGCAACAGAATCATAGAATCATATTATCCAAAAATGCCTGATTTCCTTTCCGAAGGTCGTTTTTAATTGGGGGGAGAAAACCAGCCGCTACTCCTGTTCATGAATCTATAATAAACATTTTTTCAACAACTTACAATTTCAAGATTTATGGACACAGAGACATTTATTTTCCCAGCTACTCATGGAAAGTTTAGCTATATAAATGATAACTGAACTCAGCTTTAGCTTTATGATAAAAAAATATTTAAAAATTCAGTAAGAATCTCTGTGAAATTACTAAGAAGTTATTCTTAGAGCTCAGATACTATAAATGGATTCCTTTAAAAAATCTGTATTATGTGCCTGAGGCTGAATTTTAAAAATTAAAAGGGTAAAACTATCAAAAACTAAGAACATGGGACTAATAGTCACAGAGTTAAATACTATCACTGGTAATATAAAAGCAAACTTATTGCCAAATTCCCCCACCTAGATAGTATGGTCTTCAATAGTTCACTAATAGAAAAGAATATGAAAAGCAGTAACTCCACCAAGAAAAAGCATGGCATTGATAGGATAAATTCATCACTGAACTGTATTTCCAAGAGCAGTTATAATGTATAGGCTCAGTCCCAAGAAAACTGCAAAAGATGGAGTTAATTAGTCAAAAGTATTATATTGGTGATTATTCCTCAGTTTATTTCTGTAGATGTGTGTATATGTGAATAATTAAAAACTGGCTAATGGTGACTGCAGTGGACATGGAAGTCAGGTCAAAAAAACTCAGGGTTCCCCTTTCTCACTGTTGGTGGGAATGCAAGCTGGTACAGCCACTCTGGAAAACAGTATGGATGTTCCTCAAGACGTTAAAAATAGAGCTACCCTGCGATGCAGAAATTGCACTACTAAGTATTTACCCCAAAGGTGCAGATGTAGTGAAAAAAGGAGCACATACACCCCAATATTCATAGCAGCAATGTCCACAATAGCCAAACTGTGGAAGGAGCCGAAATGTCCTTCAACAGATGAATGGATAAAGAAGATATGGTTCATATACACAATGGGATGTTATTCAGCCATCAAAAAGGATGAATATCTACCATTTGCATCAACATGGCTGGAACTGGAGGGTATTATGCTAAGTGAAATAATTAAAGTAGAGAAAGACAATTATCATACGGTTTCAGTCATATGTGGAATATAAGGAATAGTGCAGAGAACCATAGAGGAAGAGGGAAAACTGAATGGGAAGAAATCAGAAAGCGAGACAAAACATGAAAGACTCTGGACTCTGGGAAACAAACAGGGTTACAGAAGGGAGGGGGGATGGGGTAACTGGGTGATGGGTATTAAGGAGGGCAGGTGTGGTGATGAGCACTGGGTGTTATACGCAACTAATGAATCATTGAACACTACGTCAAAAACTAATTATGTACTATATGTTGGCTAATTGAACATAAAAAAGAAGTCTCTGGGCATGAATTTACTTTTTCCTGACAAGCTAAAGGCATATGCCAATCTCTTGGTAGAAAAAAGGAAGACCATGATGGGACACCAAAGCTAACAACATATACTAAAATTAAATTATTAGTCTAATAAGCACAGGGGGAGCCTGTGGCATTAGCAAGACCAAGATCAAATGACATAAAAAGAAAAGTAAAATCAGAATTTCAATGGAAAGCAAGATTTGGAAATTGAATTTGAAGGTGCTATTATGTTTAAAAAAGAAAAAAAAGAAGAAAAGAAAAGGAAAGAAAAGAAAAAGGAATGACTATGAAATTCAAGATGGTATGAGAAAGAAAAAAAAAAAGGCAAATTGTTCCACTATACATTTTGTGTTTAAATTGTACCACCCACTGCATGGTAGTATCTGAATAGATGTGGATAATATGTGAATGACATATACTTTGTTGCCATGAACAAAACTGTATCAATAAATTATACCAGTTATCAATAATTTCAATTCTCTCCCCTTAATCAGTAATAATTAATCTCTTAAGTTTTTTATTCCAGTGTGTCCTAGATCTTCACATCCATTTTCTGGAGGAGGTTTTGAAGTCCAATAGTCCTGGATCCAAATCCTGTTTACTGTACTTTATCATGTGTGGCAAGTCACGAATGCTCTCTGAGCTCCTTTTCTTCATTTATAAAATGCAGATGATAATATCTTTCCATAAGGTTGTTTTGAAAATGAAATAAAATATCCTGTGTAAAAGATCTAACACCACTCCTGAACATGATATGGCTTCTTTTTAGGAACACTCCATTACCACTGCCTATGAGCTACACTAAGCATTTCATGACAAGAGACCTTGGAATATAAGGAGTCTACAAGCACCCACATATTTAGTTAGTCGTGATGAGAAACTAAGTAACACGAGTAATTGTTCCCAACCCTGGCTGTGAGTCTGGAACGTCAAGGAAGCTTTTAAAAACCATTGAGTTCTGAGCCCCTCCTATTCCCTATCCCCACTGAATTCTAATTCAGTAGCTCTGGGGTGAGGTGGAACCTGAGCATCTGTATTTTTGGAAAACTTCACATCTCATTTTGATGCATTATGGGTGCATGCTGGTAACCTTTCTACTGCATGAAGTCTTTTATAGTTTTCAAACATACTCTTTAAAAAAATCCTCTATTTTCTTCCTCAGGCTGAAAAAGCCTGCTATTTTAACCCTTCCTCTGTAAAATACTTTCTAATTATTTGTTTATTCTTGTAGCTCTCTTTTGAGCCTTAGCTAAATTATCTGTCTCTTTGGTTATGTGGCTCCATTTATCATCAAGTGAACTTACTGGAAGTGAGAGGGAAGGTTACTGTAATTCACAGAGCCATTGATGTACTCCCAAGATACTGTTAATTCCAAAGGATATTTTAATTATTTGATCCTTTCTTCTTGGAAAGACAAAAGTAGCCCACTCTAGGCACCTGTGGACTAACTATTGCTACATCTGAAAAAACAACTGGACGCCTTGTTTTTCTTTTCTCTCTCCCAATTTAAAGCATTATATCACATACCTAAGTTCTGATGGGATATAGCAAATGTATTAAACATTCACCCAACATTTATCAATTGCTTATTTCATAAGAGACTAAAGCAAGCCCAGAACTTTTCCTTTTTTTTTTTTATTTCTTGAATTTTTCCCTTAAGGATATAAACAACCTAAAAAGAGAATTGAAATACAGGAATATTCCTTTGAATTATTCAAGCCTTTCTTTCACCATGCCACTTGGTGTGTACCTTGTGAGTTCGGATGGGTTTTGGTTGCTGGTTTAGGTGATTTTACTATTTGGGAGCAAAGGGATAAATGGACCATTGAAAGCTGTTTGCTGTTTGATGACAGAACTAAACCTAAGGCAGGTATTCTTGCATCTGAGTTGTCCATTTGCTTTCTAGCTCCTTTGTTTTAGGCAAATCACCTAACCACTACACATCATTTTCTTAATCACTAAACTTTGTATAATAACACATACATCAAAGGAGTCTTGCAAGGGTTATATGAGATAACACATGAGAAATGCCTGGTACTGTTCAGTCATCCATTCTGCCTTTTCTTTTATTTTGATATAAAATACAAGGTCTTACCTTAAGAAGTTTATATTTCTACCCAGGAGATATGACCCAATGCCCATTTCATAAAAAAAGAACCAGGAAGAACTTAAACACCAGTGA
This sequence comes from Ursus arctos, assembly GCF_023065955.2. Classification (NCBI taxonomy): domain Eukaryota; kingdom Metazoa; phylum Chordata; class Mammalia; order Carnivora; family Ursidae; genus Ursus; species Ursus arctos. The sequence continues at coordinate 15,136,102 of NW_026622886.1, read as the reverse complement.
CTGTGTATGATCACAAGGCACCAGACCGAGGCGGAAACTGGGGGTTGGAGTTCCCTTTTCTAATCCGCTCAAAGCTCTACATGGGACAATGGGAAACTCTGAAAGTATTCTATTCCTTAGGGTATAGAAAATGAGCTACTCTATTGAGCGGCAAAATGCCTTTGATATTCAACATACTAACACTTCACTCTTAAATTTGTATTGAACTGAACCAAGTATTACTAAATAAATGAATTATCCTCAAGTCCCATGTACATAAAAAAATCTATTAAAAATACATTGTTCAAATATTCTAAAATATCAAGTACTTTTTTCTTTTTCACTTAACATTTATATCACTCAGAATCCACATTCCAGAAAAGCAGGCCTTAAAAGTAGATGGTATAAGAGGTTACTCTATATATATTATAGTGGATACCTTCATGCAAAATAAATTAAGGAATTGCAAATTGCAAAAATGTTTGTAGGAGAGTTTGGGTTTGTTTTTAAGTTATGATTTCATGTCCTTCTCTGATGTTCTCCTATGCTGCAAAGAACTAAAACAAAAATCATAGTTACATAATATGAATTATAAACCTGTAACAGCAACAAAGTTTGCCTTAAATAATCAAATAAAAATATCAGACTCAATATACTGCCCATTGCAGAACAATATTGAATTTCTGTTGTTTAGCTAAAACAATTCACTTAACTCTCCCTAATTCTTGCTCTTTCTTCTAAAAGGTAAGCATGAAATATATAAAAGCATATCATCAGAATTTGTTCCACTGACTGGCTAAATAACTTCTAGAAATTTTGCATTCACCCTCTAGCTGAAGAGGTCAGTATCTCCTTGGCATGGAATGCCAAGTCCATATTGGAAGGTTCTCCACCAAATGACCCTTGTCTTTCTCTCGCATCATTTTTAAATCATTTTGCTTTCTAATCCCCAACAGTTTAGCACATTAGATGCTCAAAAAATATCTGTGGAAATAAAGGAAGAGAGGGAGAGTCAGGGCTATGAATGTGTTTCTTAGGGACAATAGGAACCCCACGCCACTCTACAAAATACCCTTCCCATCTCTGATAAGTGTATGGAATTCTATCATGAAGGATGTATTCTTTTACATATACTTGGAAGATGAACTTTAGTAAAGCAATTTACTCATCAATTATCTACAAAGAAAAAAGTTCAGAGCCAAATAAGAGACACTAGTAGATATGTGAAGAGAAAAAGTAATGCACAAAAGGAGTATTCTGGGAAAGATATTGCTCTCTTCCTCTGTTCTTGCTAAACTTATTCCTCTGGTCAGCTATTCGACAATTATTAGCTACCATATAAACTAGGGATACAGACATCTGATTATTAGAAGTTAGAAAGATACTCATTCTACAAAAATTATTGGATTCCTACTATATGCCAGGTGCATCAGTGCAGGGAACAAGATTGTAAACACTAAATAAGTAATTCCAACTCATGAATGTAATAATGGAGAACTGGCATGAGAACACAGAGATAATAGTGGGAAAGTGGAGGTGGATGTGGAGCTTAGAAAAAATCGTTAATAGGTAGCGATTTCCCTGTATCTTTTTTACCAGATATTGTTCATAACTGTATCACATCTATCAACTTAAATCCTTCAATCCTTGCTTAAAATGCTCTCCATCCCCAACTGACCATTTCTTTCTCTCCTTTTGCCCCATTAGTAACTTTTCAGTTTACACAATAGCTTATAAGATTGTCCATGTTCAAACCAAGTGATACAATATATAAAATAAAAATATGTAGAAATAAGTTTTAGACATATAAAATCTAGATTTACTAGCCATTTTAAGATGAAATTCTTAGTTAGAAAAAAATCATTCAATAAAAAGATACCATCACAGCACAGCTAAAGAGACTATCAACAAAACGAAAGGCAACCTGCTGAATGGGAGAAGAGATTTATAAATGATATATCTGTAAGGAGTTAATATCCAAAATATATAAAGAATGTATAGAACTTAACACCAAAAAACAAACTGTTTAAAAAATGGGCAGAGGACCTGAATAGACATTTCTCCAAAGAAAACATACAGATGGCCACAGACACCTGAGAAGATGCTCAACATCACTAATCATCAGGGAAGTGCAAATCAAAACCACAATGAGATATCACCTCACACCAATCAGAACAGCTATTATCACAAAGACAAGAAATAACAAGCATTGGCAAGGATGTGGAGAAAAGGCAATGTAAATTGGTGCAGACACTATCGAAAACAGTATGAAGGTTCCTTAAAAATTAAAAATAGAAATACCATATGATCCAGTAATTCTACTACTGGGTATTTGCCCAAAGAAAATAAAAAACACTAGTTCAAAAAGATATATGCATCCCTATGTTTATTGCAGGATCATTTATGCTAGCCAAGATATGGAAGCAACCCTATATATATATATAAAATGAAATATCGCTAGGGCATAAGAAAAGAATGAAATCTTGCCATTTGTAACAACATGGTTGGACCTAGAGGGTATTATGCTAAATGAAATAAGTCAGACAGAAAGACAAATACGATATGATTTCATTTACATGTGGAATCTAAGAAACAAAACAAATGAACAGACAGAAAAACAGAAATAGACTCATAAATACAGAGAATTGGTGGTTGTCAGAGGGGAGGGGTGTAGGGGGATGGGCAAATAGGTAAAGGGGATTAAGAGGTACAAACTTCCAATTATAAAATAAATAAGTCATAGGGATGAAAAGTACAGCATAGAGAATATCGTAAATAATATTGTAATATTGTAATCCTGATAGATGTAACTACAATGATTGTGGTGAACATTGTGTAATGTAGAGAATTGTTGAATCACTATGTTGCATACCTGAAACTAATATAACATTGCATGTCAACTATACTTTAATAATAATTATTTTTAAAAAACATACCATCACATAGTCGAATATGACTTTTTCAAGAAAAACTGTATGTCAATTTTCAGCTATTTTTTTAGTGCAAAAATCATTATGTTAACAAATGCTTTTTGTAGAACTACTATCAGGAAGTGAAATAGAGCTAATTAACGTTGTTTTATAAAATATCCTGAAAACATAATTCATAGTTGTGTCTGTCTTTCAAACTAGACTATTTTCCTCAAGAATTTGAAATCTCTTTATCATTTATATAACTGATATAAAACTATTATGCGAGACAAAAAGTCTTTGCCATTGTTATTCTTGTTATATCCATAGCTATAAGAACAGGAAAGGTTTACAGTTAACTATACTAATTGCTTGGACAAAATAATTTGATTTTAGCAAATGACAGCCAGCAGGCAGAATTAACCATATCCTATTTGAAGATGAACGACCTTCGAACTGGAGATAGAATATCATTTAATATAAAGAAGAAATTGGTACTCAAGACAGATCATAAAATAGACAGCATAAACCCACATAAATGGAGTCCAAGTCTCCAGCCCACATGTACTACATCTCAGGACACTAAAAGAACTTACATATACTGATTGTTGTGAATATCTTCCATAATTCTTCAGAAATCACAGTGAATGCGATAGATAAAAGAAGACTAGAGATGAGCAAATTTTTATTACATTTTTTAAAATAGAGTTTGAAGCAAAGAGTAGGAAGTCTGAGATCAGTCCCTGCCAAAATTTGTTAAGTTAAGCAGATGGATTTTTGAGGTCTTAGTAAATAAACAGGTATCCATGAAAACCAATGGAATTTGCTTAATTGGGTTATGCTATGATACTTATTTCCTCTTTCCTGCCTCCCTTCATTCTTTCCTTTTTATCTTTTTTTATTTTTGTTACTCAAAAAGTGTTTGTCTGACACCTCTAAGGATACTTAACACAGAATGTTTGACAAAGCAAGATGCTTGCTAAACCAAGAATTTTGCATACAAGGTGAAGAAATTGAGTTTAGTAATAGCAATTAAATAAAACAAATTTGCCTGAAGAACATGCATTCACTAGTTAATGAAAGATAAAGGAGATCTCTAATGGTTTCTATGGTGTTCTGTTCATTAAGCTTCCTGTGTAACACTTCTTCTTCTTCTTCTTTTTTTTTAATAAAGACTTTATTTATTTGACAGAGAGAGAGACAGCCAGCGAGAGAGGGAACACAAGCAGGGGGAGTGGGAGAGGAAGAAGCAGGCTCCCAGCAGAGCAGGGAGCCCAACGTGGAGTTTGATCCCAGGACCCTGGGATCATGCCCTGAGCCGAAGGCAGATTCTTAACGAGGGAGCCACCCAGGCGCTCCCAACTTTTTTTTTTTTTTTTAAGATTTTATTTATTTATTTTACAGAGATAGTGAGAGACAGAGACACGGCATGAGCAGTGGGGAGGAGGCGGAGGGAGAGGGAGAAACAGACTCCCTGCAAAGCAGGGAGCCTGACGCTGGGCTAGATCCCAGGACCCTGGGATCATGACCTGAGCCGAAGGCAGATGTTTCACCAACTGAGCGACCCAGGAGCCCCCCTGTGTAATGCTTCTTTTAGTGTTTTGATGAAATTATAGGAATCATAGACATACTGGTTATATAAAACAGTGGAAGGATTACTAGCACTTGCATGAGATCACCAGGGATACTTGCTCAAAATCATACTCACAGCTGCTCCCCAGATTTACTTGGTAGGAAACTGTGTTTTCAACGAACAGTGTCTGTCATTAATTCTTTTGCACACTTAGGTCTGAGAATCCTCACCTTCCAGACATGTTCCCTACCTCCAGTCACTAACCCTATGTGTATAGGAACCCAACTCAAAAAACAAACATCAACAGAAAAGCACCTGTTACCCCATTCCCTCACCCCCTCCCTTCTGTAACCCTCAATTTGTTCCACGTATGAGTGAATAACCAGATGACGGTATTATCATCCGGGGCACGTGTTAGGATGAGCACTGGGTGTTATACGCAACTAGTGAATCGTTGAACACTACTACCAAAACTGATGATATACTATATGCTGGTTAACGGAACATAATAAAAAAAGAGAGAAAAGGAAAGCATCTGTTAAAGAAGTACTAAAAGTTTTCAAAGATCCAGGGACTTTTCTTTGCCCTGTATTCACCTTTCATCTGGCTACTTAACCTCCTCTGCTGTGTTCCTTTATTTGATTATTACTTTAAGTGCTATGCCCTGATACATTATTTTTTGTTCAGAAGGCCCCTTCTGTCCTAAGGGCTATTTTTTTTTGGCACACACACACACACACACACACACACACACACACACACACACCCGACATTCTACTTCAAGCTCCACTAGACTCCAAAATACTCTAGCCTGTGTGTCCCAGCCTCTCTGGGCATCTGACAATAGACATGGAAGCTGGTAATTGTGATACCGCCTTCAGTGGTGTAAACAGACACTTAAAACACCTTGATTTGGATTACTTTTATTCTCACCATTTCTACCCCCACCTCTATTACCATTCATTTCAGCCACATAAAATAATTTGCAGTTCTTCAAATGCATCATTATGTTCAACAATATCATATCTAATAAATTTTTCCTGAAAACTTTAATTCCCTTCTCTCTGCCCCTGTTTAATTTCTATCTGTGCTTCTTTGATCCCCCTGTCTCCATCAGAGCACTTTTCACACTGTACTATGATCTCCACTAATAGGTAAGCCCTGTAATGGCAGGAAACTATGTTTTTGAGTACCCCCATAACCTAGCACAGTGCCAGATTCCTAGGATATGCTTATTATGAGTTGGACGAATGAACGGACGGATGGATGGATGGATGGATGGATGGACGGATGGATGGATGCTGTAGGAACTCACCTCACAGGTGGGAGTGTCTGGAAAAGGCAGGATAGATTTCAGAAAAGTGATGGCATTTGAGATATGTCTTGGAGGGGTAGAGAAGCTTAAGTGGGAGGGCAGATACTCCTCCCCATCATGATGGCAAGTAACCTTTTTCAAACTACAAAAATCTTGGACCTGAATGATGATCTCAATATTTTCTGTCTCCTAGCCATTTTCCTACACTATCTTACTAAAATGAAAATCTGAGTATGTCTTGCCTCTTGTAAGTTGCAAGGTTATTCATAATCTGGCTACTACTTACCTCTTCTGATTCAGTAGTCAACTCTCCAACACCCCAGGAACACTGTATTCTAACCATATATTTACAGTTCCTGGCACTTGCCATGATTTATTTTTATCTCTGGACATTTACACCATGAATACCCTTCCTCTTATTTTTCCTTGGAAAACTCCTAGTGTTCCTTCTGGACTGTTTCTATATCAGTTTCTATAGAATTCAGTTTTTACTTAGGGTATAACTAAGGCAGGTCACCTAGCATATACTCTCTCGGCACCCTGTATTTATCACAGTTATAATGAAATAACCATCTGTGAAATTCTTGTCTTCCAAAGAGATTACAAACTCCAAAGAGCAAGGCATCCGTCTTTTCCATGACTGCCCCTTCAACATCTATCATAGTGTCTAGCACATAAAAAGTGATCAATAAATATCTGTTGATCTAATGAACATATAAACATTAATGAATGAAGTTCTTTAATTCCAATTAGATCTTAAGCAAAATGAGGGCTCGTTCCATGTTTGTCTTATTCATCACTTTATTCCCATTGTCTAGCACAGTGTCTGGCACATAATAAAAGTCTCACTAAAGCGCTGCAAAGCAATGGATAAATGATGGATTGAATGAATATGACATCTCATTAGGGCCTGCCAATGCATTGCTAAATGCTCTATCATAAAAGATATTGTATTTTCCTAAAGTTATATTGTATCTGGAAAATGAGTTATAGAATAATGATCAAATATAAAAAAATCACATATATGAATAATAATATATCATAAAAACAAAGCTTCAAGAGCTGTAAACATTCATCATCTAAGTTTAAAGATATAAAAAATAGGCTCTGTGTCCAATAAACATATATATGTATTGTAGCCCCAATGTAAAAGACTTCATATAGCATATAAAATCAAACACTATTATAAATTTTTGCTAGCTAAAACAAATATTCTAGGTATGAAAATATTCAATAGAAATTTAACGAGAATTCATAGGGTTCATAAGCTCTTTCAAGAAAAATTAGGAGAGCCTGGGTGGCTGAGTTAGTTAAGCACTGGACTCTTGATTTCGGCTCAGGTCATGATCTCAGGGGTCATGGGATCCAGGCCTGTGTGGGCTCCATGCCCAGCAGGGGAATCTGCTTGAGATTCTCTCTCTTCCTCTCCCCCTCCCACTGACCCTTCCCCCACCCCCCTCTCTCTCTCTCTGTGTCAGATACATAAAAATCTTTAAAAAAATAAAAAGGAAAGATTAGGATCATCTTCATCACTAAACCAGTTCCTTAAAGTTGCTATTATTCAAATTATCCAAATATTTAAAGGTTTCATTAAGACCTTAGTTGAGAGGATTTGGAAGACTGGATTGACCATTATTTGATACTGTTATTAACCAGTGCTTTTTCCCTATGCCCTTCAAATTCCTTTGTAGTATATCAGGACTATTAGGTCAAGAGTTAGAAGGTAAATATTTTAGACTCTACTGCAACTACTCTGCTGATATAACAGAAAAGCAGCCATCATTTATAATTGAATGGATGTGGCTGTGTTCCAACAAAACTTTATTTGAAAAAAAACTAGGAGTGGCAGAATTAGTCTGCAGATTATAGTTTGCAGACTGCTGTTTACAGTTGACCATTTTAACTGCCCAACATCCATTGCTGCTTTGTTTGGTAAAGGCACCCTGATTTTTATTTGGGAATACATCTCTCCTCCACTCCCAGCCCATGTACTTAGAGTGGAGTTGACTCCAGCTCTAGAGCTCCAAGGTCAGTCATGTAATCCAGGACAGATCAATTACAATATTTCTTTCCCTTAGCTGCAGTAATTGGTTCAAAGCTAAATAAGTAAATTACAGTTGTTCACTGTGTCTCAATCCTGGGATTTTTTTAACAATTGAGAAAGATAAACTCTTTTTTCTGGTGGAAATGTTAAGATAGGGTAACCCTGGAGATGCTGGTAGAACTATGTGAAAAGAACCATGTGCCTGTGAATAATACACAAAGGAAAACAAAGCCATAATATGGAGAGAGAGAGAGAAAGAGACCAAGTCTAGGTGGCCTCATCGGAGTCCCTAGATCCAGCTATACCTAAAGATACATCTAGGCCTGTGTGAACTGCAACAGAAAGAGACCCAAATTCAAATCCATAAATATCACAGAGCAGCCTTAAAGGAGAAAAGTAACTTGAATGAGAAGTCAATGAGATACTTTAAAAGGTGTAGTTATATTTTTGAAACAGTGAAGAGGGACTGGAAGAGTGAGGAAGGATAGGTAACCACAGATTGAATAGAAGGTAGGATTTTTTTTTAAAACCATCAAATGTTGAAGCAGTTTTCCCCCCATATTATTGTCCAAAGGTTATGTAATTATGGAATCAGCAACTAGTTCCACAAATGGGAGGGTAAGGGCAAAATATGGGAAGTAGAGGCATTAACTAAATCATCCTGGATGAACAAATAATAATATACATACTCTCCAAAAGTAGTGTTTGCCTGTAATCTACTAAAGGCTTTACATTAAGAGATAGGGCCCCTATTCAAGAACAGAGTTTACTGCTCTTTATTGCACTGACCCCATAATCCATGAAGGAAAAAAGGTCAGAACCGTAGAGGGGTAAGCATGTCAGGTCATTTTGATTCAAGATTGGCATTGTGTTCTTTGTTTTCATCTTGACTGAGACTCCTGCAAAGTGAGGTTTGAAGGCTTAGATTTTTAACTTAGGGCTGGTTTTGTACGATATTCTAGAACTTACTTTCTGCACATTAAAGCAATGCTTTTCTCAAATATTTGTTTTGGACTCTTCCCTCAACCAGGTAAGTAGATGACTGTTAGTACCCACCTAAGTACTTATGTATAAATAATCTGTTAAATGAATTGTGCAGAATTGATGTTATTATTTTCAGTTTGGGAAACTGAGGAGGAAAGGAAATGAGAACTAGCATTTGTTGAAAGCCTACAGGGTTATAGGCACTATATTAACTTAGTGATTTATAGCTATTTTCTTAGCCCTTAAACAACCAGCTCTTCATAAGGCAGACTTTATTATCCTTGCTTTCAAAAGAGAAATAGGTTCTGCAAGATAAGTAACCTGTTCAAATAACATAGTTAATAACAAAAGTCTAAGACCTTTTTATAATACTGAGATGCCTACCATCAGTGAAAACAAAGAGAAAATCTCAGTAGGTGGTTGAAGATAAACACTGTTGCTTAAGTTTTGAAATAAAAATCATATAGAGGGACTTAAGTTCAATAGTAATATCAAGAAGTGTAAAATAAAATCTCCATCCTTAGAGAACTTTAAATCTAATTTGAGAATTAAATGCAAGACTCAAGTTAACTGTTAAAAAGAAAGACAGCATACGATGTAAAGCTCAATTAAATTTTTCAGTAGTTCAGACAAGGAGGGAGCAATATAGGCCACAAAAGTATTTAAAGAAAACACCTTATAAAAGTACTAAAAAAGAATTCAAAGCTGAGGCATATCTACCTAATTTGGTTGCTCCTACAGGCTAGAAGATGGCTTACTACATTGTTTCTGGAAAAGCGGTTGATCTCTAATTGACTGTGGAGGTACTATGAGTTCTGCTTGCTTATTTTTCTTGCTTCTGTGATATTACTTTTCAAAAATCTCCAAAAACCGTGAGCACTGTTTCAGTGGAATATCTGAACATGTTTGCTATAATACTGATTCTATAGACATGTTTTTCTTTTCACATAGTTACACATTCTCCTTCAAAGTAAAACACAGCTGTGAATTGTGTAAGACTGATGAATCACAGACCTGTACCTCTGAAACAAATACTATATTACATGTTAATAAAAATGTAAAACAGATTTCTGTGATTTCTTAAGAAAAAAAATTCCCCTAATCAGGTGCAGTTTCCTTAGAACCTTACCTAGATCCCATTTCTCTGCCTCCTTCTGACCTTTAAAATAAAGTCATTATATATCTTTTCCACCCACCATTTTATACTTTTACTGTATATTTGTACATAAATAATACAGCACTATACTGTTGTATGTGCTTTTAAAACTACATAAGTGGTGTCATAATGAATTTACCATTCATTCTGTCACTTATTTTTGTTACTCAACATATTTGAAAAAAAAAATGTTCACTTTCTAGATAGAATAACCGAGGTTTACTGACTTATTACACTTACATAATTTACAATTTTCTAGGTATTGGTATTTCATCATTTATTCATCCAGTTCCCCAAAAATGGAAATTTGGATTGTTACAAGTTTGGGTTTGTTTGTTTGTTTTACTATTACAGTGCTGTAATTAAAGTTTCTCTAAAATTCATACCTACATGTGGAATTGCTGAGTTCACAAAATAATGCCAAAATGCACACACAGAAATATTTGCTGCAGTACTGTTTACAAAGCCAAAAATTGAGAACTGTCAAATTGCAGCCATTAATAGCAGAACAGACATATGCATTTTAATATATGTATGCAATGTAATTAAAGAGAATAGAATAGATATATATGTACTGATACAAAAAGATGCCCCAAATCGACTTAGTGAAAAAAAATCAACTTACAAAACTATATCTAAAATTATCTCAATTTTATGCAAATAAATAATAAAATTCACAATATATATGTATATATATAAAAAGAAAACCAGAGGACAATTGAAGCAATCCATGTAGTGGTTATCCATGATATATAAGATGGATTGGCATTTTTCTCTATTTTCTATTTCTGTAGTGCTTGATATACATTATTTTAATCTACACCTGTAACCAGAATAAAAATATAAGCACAATTAATTCTTATCCTGACAATGGTATATTTTTATTATCTGACCACTCATATTCCTTACATGAATCACTTCTTGCACTAATTCCTAACTCATTTCTATTTTTAGCACAACCAACCAGAATCTATGCTTACCTAGATTATTGCAATCTCCTTCTTGCCATGACTTGAGTTTTCTCAAATTTAAAATTAATTACATTTCCCAATACTGCTTTTGCCAAGAACCCTTCTGATAGTACCACAGTATCTCTTTCAGGCTGGGCTCCTAATTACCTTCTAGATCAATTGTGGGATTTCAGGTAAAGAAAATATAATTGTAGAAGTTTAAAGAAGGTATGCAGCAAAACAGAAGAGTTGTATCTCCTGGAGAAATATATGTGGAAGCCCAATCAAGTTTCCTTAGGTTGGCATTTACTTGGGGGAATTAACTATTATCTAGTATCCAGACTCTAATTCTTGAAGAATCATAAAAATTAACCACCCTATTGTTTCAAAATTGATCAGAATGATAGGTACTGGTTCAAGCTAATAATGCTCAGAAAGAATTATACATATTCCATAAGTTGCTATTCACCAGGCACTCTGTGTAAGGAATTGAGCAAGTTATGATAAATAAGACAGATCAGCTAAAAGTCCAAAATCTCATCAGCTCTAAGTACAGAACCATATCATCTGAATCAGGTAGGGAATACCCAAGCTTCTGGGTGTAATCCATTAACTTAAACTCCTGGAGCACAATTCCCTTCCTCTATGGACCTGCGAAACTAAAGAGACAAGTTATCTTCACCCCATCCTCCCAACAAATAATGGTAGGATAGGTATAGGATAACAGCTATCAACATTGCAGTTCAAAAGGGTGGGGGGTGTTTGGGGGGTGGAATGTAAGGTAAAAAGGAGTCACTGTTCCAAAGCAGTTCTGAAATCCAACGGACAAATGGGAGTTTCTTGATTAGGTTTCAGGTTTCTTGATTAGGTAAGTAATCCTCCTTGGCTTTCCCCTCCATTCTTTGAAGTCTCTGTCCTTCTTGGTTCAGATTCTGGGTCATGTTTCCTTTTTTATGAGAGGTAGCACATGTTTGTTGCCCCATAGTTTTATCAGTCTGATTCCTGCCAGTAGAATTTTGGGGATTCAACAGCCTCTTTTCCTTTTGTACTCTTTCTGTCCCTTTCAGACTAAGCTAGCAATATTCTTGCTGATATAAATTTCTAAAGATCTTTGTGAGTCTTCCATGGATTTCACAGGGATTTACTCCAGTAGAGAAAAGCCATATCCACAAATGTTTTCAAGATTATTCCTTTTCAGGGTGCCTGAATGGCTCAGTGGGTTAAGCGTCTGCCTTCAGCTCAGGTCATGATCCCAGGGTCTTGGGAACAAGCCCCAAATGAGGCTCCCTGATCAGCGAGGAGCCTGCTTCTCCCTCTCCCTCTCCTACTACCCCTGTTTGTGCTCTCTCTCTCTCTCTCGCTCACCTGCTCTCTCTCTCTCAAATAAATAAATAACACCTTAAAAAAAAAAGATTATTCCTTTTCTATGTCTTAGCCTCCTGCAGAGATGGCTGAAAGACAGACAACGCCCTTAAGACTCTAGAGGTCCTCTGGTTTGATCTAAAAGATCAGTGAGGTACACCCTTAATCTCTTGAAAGAGGTCTTTGACTCAATGCTCTGACATTTTGATCTTTCTGAGGTTTTAGCAAAAAATTGTATGGTCACACACTCAGCTATTTCTCAATGCCATATTTTGGCAGCCATTTCTGAATTTTAGCATCTTTTGCCATCTGGAGAGGCTGAGAATTTTCAAAATCATTCAGTCCAAGTTCACTTTTGTTTAACGTTTCTTCCTTCAATTTATCTCTCTCTGCTTACATGTTATTATAAGCAACAAGAGGAAATCAGGCGGCATCTTTGAAACTTTGCTTGGACATCTCCTCAGCTATATATCCAAATTCATATTTCACAATATTTCACATATTATACAATTTCATTAATATTTCTGCCAGCACATAGCAAGGATCCCTCTTCCTCCAGTTTCTAATAACATTCTCCTCACTTCTGAGCACTTCAAGGCAGAGTTCTCAAAATCCAGGTTTCTTAAGAGTGTTCACAGTGATTCATGCTTTCTCTATTATGTGCCTCAATTTTTTTTCCAATAGGCTCTGTCTTGCCCAGTCCCAAAGCTACTCCTACATTTTAGGTATATGTTATAGCAGTGCACCAGTCACTTTATATGTATATATCCCTTTGAGTTAGGAAGAAAATTATTATGTCACTCTCCAGTTTCCAATCATGACATGCATATACATACATACGCAAACACATATCTACTTATAGATCATAAAGTTTTCCTTAAATACATTGTTATGGTTGTATGACTTTTCCAAGTGATGCTAAACAGCCTTGGTTTAGCAGCAGAGAATGTCGGTAGTAGAACTGATCCAAAGAAAGAGGATAAAGAAGTTTCTAAAGGATTCTCAATATGAAGCAACAGAAGACATTCAGAAGAGGAAGAGAGGTCACCATCAGACACTCAGGATAGACAAAGGCATCAGGACCAAGAGGACGATACACTAAAGAGCAGCTAATCATTTTGAGGTCTAGTGGAACAGAAACCTCAATAGGAAGGCTTTCCTAAGTAATTACTAGATGAACATAACTGCTCATTCCTACCCTTTAACTCATCAAGAAATGGTAATAGACAAACCTTCTAGGAAAGAGCTTATCAACTGAGACTACCCTTAATTTGGAAAAGGCAACCTGAGGCACACACACCCTAGCCCCCCACCTCGTTTAGGTGTGGTTCTCAGACTTGACAACAAGAACAACCTATTTTATATAGACCAAGGTCCATAGGTTAAATGAAATGACAGTCCTGTTGCATCAGTTTCCTATTGCTGCTGTGACAGCTTACCACAATTTATTGGCTTTAAAAAACACAAATTTATTATTTAGAGTTCTAAAAGTCAGAAGTCTCACTGGATTAAATTCAAGTGTCATTAGTGCTGCATTCCTTCTGCAGGCTCCAGAAGAATCTATTGTCTTGCCTTTCCAGCTTCTAAAAGTGAACTGCACTCCTTGGCTCATGGTCCCTTCTTCTACCTTCAAAACCAACAGCATAGCATTCTCAAATCTCTCTCATATTCTGATATTCCTATCTCCATCTTATAAGAATATTTGTGATTACATTGGGCCCACCTAGATAACTGAGGATTTTCCCATCTCAGAAGCCTTAGCTTAATCATCTCTACAAATCCCCTTTTGTCATGTAAGGTAATATTTCACAGGTTTTGAGAGTTAAGATATGGACATCTTTGAGGGCCATTATTCTATTTACCATAACTTTCTTCTTTTTTTTTTTTAAGATTTTATTTATTTATTTGACACAGAGGGAGAGACAGCCAGGGAGAGAGGGAACACAAGCAGGGGGAGTGGGAGAGGAAGAAGCAAGCTGCCAGCGGAGGAGCCTGATATGGGGCTCGATCCCAGGACTCTGGGACAATGCCCCGAGCCGAAGGCAGACGCCTAACGACTGCGCCACCCAGGCGCCCCTATTTACCATAACTTTCTAAGCCTTTCTATTATTCAAACTCACTCAGTTCATTCGGCTGCTGACAAAATGTTCAGTACTGTATTAGTGAGTTTGTTTATAAAGTTTTATTTGCAATATATTTCTACAGATTCTGATATTCTTTAAGAAAATTAGTAGAGGGATAGTACTTAACAAATATGGTTAGCTAACAGAAAGTGTTAAGAACCATCATGTTCTTAAGGAGTTGCCTCAAAGCATTCACAATGCATCTAATCTATTCATATAATTGTCATTTAAAGTAAGGGAATTATCTTGATGAGCACCGAGTAATATACAGAATTGTTGAATCACTACACTATATTGTACACCTGAAACCATAGAACACTGTATGTTAACTACACTGGAATTGAAAAAAAAAAAAAAAAGCAGGGAGAGGGGAAGACTACACACTTATACTTTCATACTTTTAAAAATTATTACTTATTATTAAACAAGCAAATGTCTTCAGCAGAAAAATAAATAAATAAGGTCAGGGAAAGGTAGATATCATTACAGTCATTTTCAAGTAAGAAAACCAAATCATACAGTGGGTTAAGTGTCTTTCCCTAGATCATTCAGGGAGGAATACTGGAGGATTCATGAATAGAACTCAGCTTCTCCTATTCCCATTCAGTAGCTTGAAAGGCTAGGAATAAAGGTTACAGTGATTCATACTGATTATCTAGTGTCTCTTCTCCAAAGCAGCACAAATCGAAAAGAAAAATCATCACAGAGACATTAAGATGTCTTTGGTTAGTTTTTGGGAGGGTTTTATTTGTTTGTTATCTCCTGGTTTCAATAAAGCTCTAAAGAAGTACAGGGAAAAAGTTCCAACCTGTTCAGGAAATCTACTCAACCTTGAGTTGTTTCACTTGAATTTCAAATAGATTTGGGAGGTCTTAAATAAACATGACTTTAAACTTTAAAAACATACATTGCTAACCTAACTGGTAGATAAAAGCAAAAAGTAAAGGAATAATGGATGTGCTGTCTGGGGGCTTTAATTATAAGTACACCGAGAGAGTAGTACAGCTGGCAGCTGTGCTGCCTGGTAGAAAGAGCTGGGAGTCAGAATTTGGTTGAAATCTCAATTCTTCCAAGTCTACCAGCTGTGTAACCTTGGAGAGGCTACTTCCCCTCTCAAATTACTTATCTTGAAAATAATAACTATCTTACAGGGTTGATGTAAAGATTAAAGTTGATGTAAAGATACTGTATGTAAAATACCTGGTATATATAAGCATTTAATAACTTCCTACTTAGGAAAAACCTAAAATATGGTAACAGATTTTCCTGCTAAAAAATATTTGGAGTGGATGCTCTGATGTGCTGCCCAGATTCCACTTCAGGGAGGAAGGATCTATTCTCCAAGCTGTTGAGTGTCGCTGATGGAAAGCTATTTGTTGTTAGCCCCTATGGGGACTGCCTTGGCTGAAGAGAGCCTTCTCACCCACTGTCCACCCCATTCCAGGGTGACTAGCCTCTGGTGACTAACTGATCAAAAGGTCCATCATCCCTGATTAGAATTTTCTAGAGGGTTGGCTGAGGTCTCTGTTAAGACAGATTACCATCTCAACTTCTCCCTCTACCCAGTCCTGCCTCCTTTCTTTCATTTCCCTTCCACAGGTGCTGATCTCAACAGTACTCTGTATAAGCCTCCCATAAACTAGTCATTGTTGGGAGTTGGTTTCCCAGGGAACCCCATCCAGCAACAATGTTGCAAGGTGTGTTGCTCAACCTCTCATAAGGACATTGCCATCATCATTCTCCGTTAGGACACAAATACGCATGACACACACACCCATTGTTAGATTGCTCTTGCAGGGATTACAAAGTAAGGATTCTTAAACCTTGAACATTACTTCTGTTGTTGTTTACCAAGGAGCCAGAAATGGATTAAGCCCTCTGCCCCAGATCTATTTTCCCCTTTCTGAATATCTTTCACTCACCTGATCATGTAAAGGTTCAACCTGTTCTATTAAAAGTTTTGCTTATCTCACAACTAAGAAAAATTTAATATGATTTGTATAGTGAATGATATTAATTAGTAATTATTAATATTATTGTCTGGGGTTTGCTTCAAAAAAAGAGAAAAGATAAATGAAACAAGATTGGCAAAATGTTGATCACTGATGAAGCTGGGTGATTTGTACATGAAAGTTCATTATTCTCTACTTTTGTATATGTTTGAATTTTTCAATAACAAAATTGAATATTAATATGCCTTCTAAAAGTACATGCATGTACATTATAAAAGTGCATATAATGCATAATACTTTAATGATCAATTTTTGATATAGGCTTAATAATATATCTAAATTCTTTCCTGCTAATGTTAGGCAAATAAATCTATCAAAATATGAAAAAAATCATATTTTTCAAAGCAGATAAAATAGAGCTTGTTAGGCATCTTGCCAAATAGTTCTCAAATTTATTTTTAAAAATTGCTGAGGCTTTCCTTAAAAGCAAACCACATACAGTATTGAGAACTAAATTTATATTTTAAGAGATTTTTAAGAAATTTACATTTCCTATTAAAGTACAATAAACAGCTCTTCTGTGCATTATACAGACTTTAAGATAATGAAGACTTTATAATGTAATAACAAACTATTGCAATTATAAAATCTCAACTTTCTAAGTGTCTTTTTAAAAACATAATGCATGAGTTATTATGATACATTTTTAAAAATCCAGCCTAACCACACCTTTCATCCTCCTCAACCCTTAAAAAAGACTTTAAAGACTCAACAACTGGTGCCACCTATGCTATTTAAATTTTGGTCAAGACAATTCTGTTCTATATTTATAATGATTAAAAGATAAGTTAAAATCACAATAAGAGAAAGTAGTGTCTGACTCAGGCATTCAGTCTGTATAAAGTGGTATTATTTCTAAGTCTCAAATAAACATTTGAGGACGTTGTGATGAGGAAACACAGAAGGGACCAAAAATACTACACAAGCATGTTTCCTATCTTTGTATACATTTGATGGTCTTTCTGAATTTTAAGGTCTCATTTATTTGAAGTAATTTGATCCAACATTGAGGAATACCATCACTCAGAAAATGATTTTTCTCTAAGAAACTTGATCATTTCAATAATTATAGAGCTTCCCTAAGGGCTTTCTATAGCTAGGTTATTATTGTATCCAAATATTCTTATATAAATAAGACTCGGTGGACCTGAAACAAAGAGAACGGAATGGAGCATTCTAAGGACAAACACATAAGTGGTGTGAATTAGGAGTTAGTCTAATAGCCTGTGAAAGCTGAATTTTCACAGCATTTTATCTAGCTCTCTGGACCACCCCCATATAAACAAACAAGCAAATAAAATCCAAATATGCATAATATTCATGTGGTGCCCAGTCCTTAGGGACCATGATGAATTTGAGAAGAATGTGGTGGGAAGTAAGATAGAGTGAGATGAGATGACGATCAGGAAAATTAGATTCTAATACTAGATTTGCCACTAACTAGCTCTGTGAACTGAGCACTTTAACCTCTCTGGATCTCAGTTTCTCTATCTGTAAAATAAAGGCCCCTACAGTTATTATATTCTAAGATTTAGGAATCAAGTATTATTCTTTTTTTAAAGATTTATTTATTTATTTATTTCAGAGAGAGAGAGAGAGCACAAGCTGAAGGGGCAGAGGGAGAGAGAATCTTAAGTAGACTCCATGCTGAGCACAGAGCCCTCAGGATTCCATCCCACCACCATGGTGGGATCACAACCTGACCTGAAACCAAGAGTGGGACGCTTAACTGACTGTGCCACCCAGGCATCCATATTATAGTTTCAATATTAATAAGCAATCATAAAAATTTTCAGCAATTGGATTAAAATAATCTTGAATAAAAATTAAATAAAAAATGTTAATGGAATCTTTCCAAAAGTTGAAAATAAATGCTACTTATTATATAAGAGTTTAAGTTTCCAAATATATTCTGTCTTCCATACTATATTTTTCTAAAATTTTCTGAAATGACCTGAGATTGACCTTATGCCAGGCAATTCAGTGGGCACTCTGCAAATTGGCTCTAAAGAAAACCTTGATAATTCAAATACATCACAGAGTTTTATAATTCAAATCAATTTTATAATTCTAATGTATAATTAAGTTAAATTTAATAGTTAAAGTCTCTCATGCTTAAAAATTTCAGTTTTAACCACAGTGTACAAAGTTTGAAATGTTGCATTCTAGGTACTTGTAGGCTTATTCAACAAGGAAACTACCTCAGGCTAGTAAAATAAATATAAAATTTCATACTGTAATATGATTTTGAGGTAACATTAAATTGGTAAAATCTGGTGGTAAGACTATAAATCCCAGATAACTATAGATATATGTAATTATTTTTATATATTATAATAATTCCCATATCTGTAACAATAGGAATTATAGACTTGTATAAAACTTTAATTTATATAAATAATCACATTTTAATATATTAAATATATAATATGTATCATGCTTTAATTCTTATAGCATATTTTGAACATGCTATATTATTTAAGTCATGACAATGTAAATTAGGCATATTATCTCCACTCATTATTATAATCTCCATTTCACAGATAAGGTAATTGATCAGATAAAACTAAAGCAAATAGGTTGCCTTAAATAGACAGAGAGAACATGGTGCTAAGCAAATCAAGGCTACTTGTTAAAATTCAACATCTCTTCATGATAAAAACTTTCAACAAAGTAGGTTTAGAGGAAATAAACTTCAATATATTAAAGTACATACATGAAAAACCCACAACTAATATCATATTCAATTGTCTTCTTTCTCCTCCAGCACACCATTTCCCATATCAGTCTCAGTAAATAGCCATGTTTATTACTTCACTGAGAAAATAAAATAAAAAGAAAACCTCTTCAGAGCAAGCAAAATTATAAGGGTTAAAGAAGAGCACTACAGAATGATAAAGGGATCAATTCTCCAAAGAGACTTAACAATTTTTATTGTGTTTGCACCTAAAAATAGAAAGTCAAAATATATGAGGTAAAAACTGATAGAACTACAAAGAGAAATAGATGAATCCACTATTACATATGGAGACTTCACAATACTCTCTATCAAATATGGACAGATCCAGAAGGCAGAAAATCAGTAAGGAGACAGCTGAACTCAACAATACCATCAATCAACAGAATATACCAGACAACTACAAACAACTTCACACAACAACAAAAGCACATTTTTCTCAAGCTCACATGGGCATTCACCAAAATAGACCACATTCTAAGCCATAAACCACACTTTAACAAATTTAAGAGAATAAAAATCACAAATGTCTGCTCTCAGATCACAATGGCACTAAACTAGAAATCAATAACAGAAAAATATCTGGAAGATCTCCCAAATATTTGGAGATTAAACAACACACTTCTAAATAACATATAGATCAAAGAAGAAATCCTGAGACCTTTCAAAATACTTTGAACTAAATGTAAATGAAAATCCAACTTATCAAAATTTGTACGTTTCAGTGAAAGCAGTGGGTAAATTATACCATTGACTGCACACATTAGAAAAGAAGAAAGATCTAAAATCATCTAAGCTTCCATCTTAGAAAACCAGAAAAAGATGAGCAAGTTAAAGTTAAAGTAAGCAAAAGAAAAGATATAATAAAGATTGGAGCAGAAATCAATGGATATTAAAATAGGAAATAAAGAAATAGGAAATCAATATAAAACTCAACAAAATTAAAAGTTGTCTCTTCAAAAAAAATCAATAAAACTGATAGCTTCTGCCGAGGTTAACAAATTTTTTAAAAAAACGACAATAATTACTAATATCATATATGGAAGGTGACATCACTACAGATCCCATGAACATTAAAAGGATAAACAAGGAATACTATGAACAACTCTCTGTCCACAAATTTGATAACCTAGATAAAATGGGCAAATTCTTCAAAAGACACAACTAGACAAAACTCACAAAAGAAGAAATAGACAATTGGAACAGGCATACCTATTAAAGAAATTGAATTGATAACAGTCTTCCAAAATGGAAAGGACTAGGCTCAAATAGGTTCATTGGTGAATTCTCCCAAATATTTAGGAAAATATCATACCAATTTTCTACAATTTCTTTTAGAAGACAGAGAAGAGAGAATACATCTAACTCATTCTATGAGACGAGCATTGGTCTAACACCAAAACCAGACAAAAACAAAACAACAAAAAAACTGAAGACCAATAATGTCATCAACATATTTGCAAAAATCCTCAACAAAATATTAGCAAATCAAATGCAAAAAAGCATAAAAAGAATTATACACCATAACCAAACAGGATTTATTCAGGCAAGGCCAGTTCAACATTCAAAAATCAATTAATGTGATCCATCACGTTAATAGGCTAAAGAAGAAAAATGAGTGTATCAGTAGATGCAGCAAAAGCATTTAATAAAATCCAACGTCCACTCATGATAAAAACTCTCAAAAACTAGACATGGAAGAAAACTTCCTCAGCTTGATAAGGAAGAGTTACAAAAAGCCTACAACTAACACACTTAATGTTGAGAAACTCAAAATTTGCCCACTAAGATAATAAACAAGGTAAGAATGACCCTCATATCCCGCCTTTCAACATCATACTGGAAGTCCTTGCTATTGCAAATGGGGGGCGGGGGGGGGAAATAAAAGGTACATAGATTAAGAAGAAAGAATCAAAACTACCTTGTTGAAAATGGCTTGATTATCTATGTGGAAAATCCAGAAGAACTCACAAAAAACTCCAAGAACTAGTAGTGATTATAGCAAGGTTGCAGGATACAAGGTTAATATATAAAAGTTAACTGCTTTCCTACATACCAGCAATAAACAGTGGCTTTTGAAAATAAAATCACAATACGATTTACATTAGCATCCCCCAAAATGAAGTACTCAGGTATAAATCTAATAAAATATGTACAAGACCTATATGAGAAAAAATGAAAAACTCTGATGACAAAATTTTAAAAAACCTAAATAAATAGAGAAATATTCTATGTTCATGGCTAGGAAGACTCAATATGATCAAGATGTCAGTTCTTCCTAATTTGATCTATAGATTTAACATAATTCATATCAAAATTCCATCAAACTATCTTGTGGATGTCAACAAACTGATTCTACAGTCTAGATAGAAAGGCAAAAGACCCAGAATAGTTAACACAATATTTAAAGAGAAGAACAAAGTTGGAGGACTGACATTACCCAGCTTTAAGAATTACTATAAAGTTACAGTAAAGAAGACAGAAATAGACCCACATAAATATAGTCAACTGATCCTTGATACAGTAGCAAATGCAACAGAGTGGGACAAAGATAGTCTCTTCAATAGATGATGCTGGAACTGGACATCAACATGCAAAAAAAAAAAAAAAAGAATCTAAACACAAACTTTATACCCACCACAAAAATTAACTCAAAATGGATCAAAGACCTAAATGTAAAACACAAAACTATAAAACTCTTAGGAGATAACATAAGAGAAAATCTAAATGATCTAGGGTTTGATGGTGACTTAAAAAAAAAAAAAAAAACCAAGGCATAATCCATGGAAAAAGAATTAATAAGCTGATTTCATTAAAATAAAGAAATGAGAAACCACCACATACCTACTAGAACAGCCAAAATCCAAAAGCCTGACAACACCAAATGCTGAGAAGGATGTGGAACTAACAGGAATTTTCATTCATTGCTGGTGGGAATGCAAAATGGTACAGCCACTTTGGAAGACAGTTTGGCAGTTTCTTGTAAAAGTAAACATGTTCTTACCATATGATCCAGCAATAATGCTCCTTGGTAATTACCCAAGGATGTTGAAAACTCATATCCACATAAAACCAAATTATGCTATATCCATAAAAAGTAATGCTACTTGGCAATAAAAAGAATGGACAACTACTAAATGTGTGAATTTCAAAAACATTATGCTAAATGAATAAAGTCAAGACCCAAAGAAATGCATACTATAAGATTCTATTCAAAAATGCTTAACTGTAGTAAAAGCAAACATCAATGAATGCTTAGAGTCTGGTATTAAGGGGATTGGCTGCAAATGTACATAAGGAAACTCAGATGATAGGAAAGTTCTATGTTTTTTAAAAGATTTTATTTATTTATTTATTTATTTATTTATTTATTTATTTGAGAGAAAAGAGAGAGAGAGTGGAGAGAGGAACATAGGGAGAAGGACAAGCAGACTCTGCATTGAGCACAGAGCCTGACAAGGGACTCAAGACCATAACCTGAGTTGAAATCAAGAGGCTGACACTTAACTGACTGAGCCACCCAGGTGTCCCTAGGATGTTCTATATCTTGATTGTGGTGGTAGTAATATAGTATACTATAGTTTATATACTTGTCAAAATTCATCAAATTATATGCCATGATTAATGAATTTCATTATAACTAAATTACATGTCAATACAAAAACAAAAAATAAAGCATCAGGCATCAAAATTAATATTTGGTATTTATTTTCAGAAAAGTGACAATGGTTATATTTCACAAAATATTTCACTCTACATTTTTCTGAAATATTTGGCCCCCTGTAGTGTATTTAACATATTATTTTATTTACATGAAGCTTTGCAGGAATACATTTAGTTCCAGAAATGAGAAATGCTTATTCTATCACTACCAAAAATAGTGCTTTGTCATAAAACAAGTGCTCTAAGATTTAAGGCACAAACAGGTATAACCCCTGAAGATTGTAACATTAATTTTTGTTACATATATACCAAATTACTTTGGAATCACTGAAATTAATCACTGCAACCAAAATATGAGGGTTTTTTTTCCTCATTGCAAGAAAAAAAAAATACAGCTGAGTATTCTTGGTATCTGAGCTAAGTAATAAAAAAACCTAACAAACATGATATAAATGTTTCTTTTCTTCAAATTAGGTCTTGAGTACAGAATGGGAAAGGGAATTATATAATTAATTATAAACATTCTTTCAAGATTTTATTTATTTATTTAGAGAGAGAGAGCAAGCATGCAAGCAGGGGGAGGGGCAGAGGGAGAGAGAGAGAGAATCCCAGGCAGAATCCCCGCTGAGCATGAGCTGGGGGGGGGGGGGGCAGTGTGGGGGACTTGATCTCACAACCCTGAGGCCATGACCTGAGCCAAAATTAAGAGGTCCTTAACTGACTGAGACACACAGGTGCCCCTAATGATAAACATTTAAGATTTTCAGTGGGCTAGGTAATAATACAGTGACTATAAATTAATGAATGGGACTGATCTGAAACCCATCACACCTAGCTTCTTTAGAGTTCCAATAAATAAATAACACTATTTTATGATTAAGTTCTAATTTTCTCCCTAATTAGAATTACTCCATTAATGAATGACTTTTTAGAGTAAATGACTATGAAGACATTATAAAATTATGTAAATCATAGATAAGCAACAGGTAAATTCAGGGCTTTTTCCCCCCAGTTAGAGCCAAGTTGTTTCTTATCGATATGCAGCATTTTATAAAACTCCAGGCAAGTTAGATTGTGTATCAACAAATATTTATGAAACTCCTATATTCTACAGCATTAGATTCCATGTGGTACGACAGACAAAAATATTGTGAGATCCCAAGGAGTTTAACTTTAGTTGAAGAAACAAAGCACAGACATACATTCAGGTATATCTTACTAACATGATTTTTCAGGACAACATTGGCACATATATTGGTTCCCTTATATTTATATGCTTATTCAAAATTTACCTGCCAATGTTTGGATTGACCTCTTGAGGCCCCCTTCTCTGAAAAAAAACCAAAATGAGGTATATCATTCTGCTCTTTAATAAAGAAATAACAAGGTAAAAGAGCAGAGAAGAAAGGAAACAAAGAAGAGAGCGGTGAATTAGGCATTTAACAGTTTATTTAGAATAGAGCACTAGCACTTTAATTTTATAATGTTACAGGCATAATCATATGCAAATTGGGTTTACAACACAAAGCCCTGTGAAATACAGCAATGCATTCCCAAATTCAAGTTCTTTTTACATGAAATTCTAGTATATTAAACCATATTACTATTCTTCCTGTCGCCAAAATGGATTTTGATTGTACTCTAAGTTGTTACTGTTGAGAATAATTAGAAAAAGTGGCAGCCAGAAACAGAGACACAAAAACGGAGTAAAAAAATGGCAGAGCAGGTAAAGAAGCTTCTGCATCGAATCTTACTACTTCAGTTTTATGAGAAGAGAGGTTGCTGACACATGAAGGATTCTCCTAAAACACTTTAAGATCATCTCACCAGGATCACATTGACCCTGAAGTGGTGGAAGAGTGGAAGTCAATAATCACAAGTCATAACACCAGAATTTGACACAGGATCATACACAGAAAAAGACCTCTTAGGTATAAATATTATCTACAAAAAAGCAAAATAAATATAGTCATGACACTGAAACTGAGAGAAACAGGCTAAGAAGTTTCTAATGATAAAGTGATTAAAAATGGAATGATTTGGTACGGTGACTAACATAATATAATAAAAAAAAACATTAAAAAAATGGAATGATTTGGGGCACCTGGGTGGCTCAGTCAGTTAAGCATCTGCCTTCAGCTCAGGTCATGATCCCAGAGTTCCAGGATCCAACCCTGTATTGGGCTCCCTGCTCAGCGGGGAGCCTGCTTCTCCCTCTGCCTGCTGCTCCCCCTGCTTGTGCACTCACTCTCTCTCTCTATCAAATAAATAAATAAATGAAATCTTTAAATAAAATAAAAATGGAATGATTTTACAAATATCATTATTGCTCATTAAAATGTGTAATATATCATCTCTAACCCTTTATATAGTGTTGTCTTTATTGTTTTATTTTAGTGAATCAAACTTGTATATTAAGTAAGGTCTTTCTAAATTTATCTGTGTCCTCAGTAAAGATAAAATGGGTCCTAAATTAGGACAGTAGCAATGGCAATGAATATGGCAGATCATAGAAAATACTAAGTGTTCTAGCTTCATAATGATTCATGATGAACATGCAGGGCAATTTAGGAGGAAATAAAAGTTTCACATTTGGATACGTCTCAATATGAGGCACTTTTGGTGCATCCAGACCAAGATGTTGATAGCATAAGTAGATTTAAACAGGATTTATAGCTCAGGAAAAATATCTAGGTAGAAAATAGTTGAAACCATGGGATAGAATTGAAGTGAATATTAACATTTTGGGACTAAAAGGATAAAGAGTGGTCATCCAGTTCAGCAGTTAAGGAAGGAACCAAAAGAGGTAAGTGCTATGGGAGCCAAAGGAGGAGAAAGAATAATTACAACTAAATACATCTTCAGCCCAAGTGTACAAGATACACTGGGTCAGATATTATAGCGTATTGCCTAACCTTTCTGTTGTGGAGAAAGTCTTGAAATATTAAGGGTAGATATAATGAAACAATCAAAGTTCACACAAAAGAACAAATATCTGAAGGTTTCAGCTCTGGAAATAGAAAAAGAACAGTAGAATGCTACTACTAAGTCTTCAAGACAAATTACAGTGCACATAAAAATGCTTTGAGCTGAACACTCTTAGAATTAATAAACGACCCTGTTATTCAATATATTCACATGATTTATACCAAAGATTCATATATATTCCATAGAGGGAAAATAACCATTTTCTCTCTTCTTTCTAAAAGGATTTTTGAACTCTGGGAGAAAGTTTATGATGATTAATAGAGGGCTCTAGAAATTTGTGTTCAGAGAAAAAACTTAATCTTTTATACGTAAAGATACTTCAGGCCAACTATCAATAAAAAATATATTTTGAGTTGTCTTTTGCAAGAGAAATTAAAAGTTATATTGGATTTTTGAGAACCTTCCTACAGGAAGCATTTCATACTCTAATTAAATGTTTAGCTGGAGGTAAGCAGAGAATATGTGGTCTGCTTCTACACTCTCAGCTCACCTTGAGTTTAGTGCCATGATAAACGTTTTTTCTTTCTTCAAATTTTTATTTAAATTCTAGTCAGTGAATATACAGTGCAATATTGGTTTCCGGAGTAGAATTCAGTGACTCATCACTTACATGCAATACCACCCAGTGCTCAACACAAGTGCCCTATTTAATATCCATCACCCATCTAGCCCATCCCCCAGCTACCTCTCTCCATCAACCCTCAATTCATTCTCTATCTTTAAGAGTCTCTTATGGTTTGTTTCCTTCTCTTTTACCCCTCTCATATATTCGCCTGTATTTTTTTCCTAAATTCCACATATGAATGAAATCATATGGTATTTGTCTTTTTCTAACTGACTTACTTCGTTTAGCATAATACCATCTAGCCACATATACATTGTTGCAAAGGGCAAGATTTCATTCTTTTTGATGGCTGAGTAATATTCTATTGTGTATATATACTACATCTTTTTTATCCATTCATCAGTTGATGGATATTTGGGCTCTTTCCATACTTTGGCTATTGTTGATAATGGTGCTATGAACATTGGGGTGCATGTATCCCTTTGTATCTGTATTTTTGTAGCCTTTGGGTAAACACCTAGTAGTGCAATTGCTGGACTACAGGGTAGTTTTACTTTTAATTTTTTGAGGAGCCTCCATACTATTTTCCAGAGTGGCTGCACCAGTTTGCACTCCCACAAACAGTGCAAGAGGTTTCCCCTTTCTCCACATCTTTACCAACATCTGTTGTTCCCTGTGTTGTTAATTTCAACCATTCCAACAGGTGTGAGGTAGTATCTCATCATGGTTTTGATCTGTATGGCCCTGACTGTGAGTGATATTGAGCATCTTTTCATGTGTCTATTAGCCACCTGGATATCTTCTTTGGGAAAATGTCCTTTCATATCTTCTGCCCATTTCTTAACTGGATTGTTTTTGGGTGTTGAGTTTCATAAGTCCTTTATAGATTTTGGATACTAACCCTCTATCAGACATGTCGTTTGAAATTTCTTTTCCTATTCCCTAGGCTGCCTTTTAGAATTGTTGATTGTTTCTTTCACTGCACAGATAAGATTTTCATCTTGACGAAGTCCCAATAGTTCATTTTTGCTTTTGATTTCCTTGCCTCCAGAGATGTATCTGGTAAGAAGTTGCTATGGCCATGGTCAAAGAGGTTGCTGCCTGTTTTCTTCTCTAGGATTTTTATGGTTTCCTGTCTCACATTTAAGTCTTTCATCCATTTAGCATTTATCTTTATGTGTGGTGTAAGAAAATGGTCCAGTTTCATTCTTTTGCATGTGGCTGTCCAATTTTCCCAACACCATTTGTTGAAGAGACTGTCCTTTTTCCACTGGATGTTCTTTCCTGATTTGGCAAAGATTAGTTGACCATAGAGTTGAAGGGCCATTTCTGGATTCTGGGGTCTGTTTCACTGACCTATGTGTCTGTTTTTGTGCCAGTACCATAATGTCTTGATAACTACAGCTCTGTAATATAGCTTGAAGTCCAGAATCATGATGCCTCCCACTTTGCTTTCCTTTTTCAGGATTGCTTTGGCTATTTGGGGTCTTACGTGGTTCCATACAAATTTTCAGATTGTTTGTTCTAGCTCTGTGAAAAACGCTGGTGATATTTTGACAGGGATTTCATTAAATGTGTAGATTGCTTTGGGTAGTATAGACATTTCAACAATGTTTGTTCTTCCAATCCATGAGCATGGAATGTCATTCCATTACTTTGTGTCTTCCTCAATTTCCTTCATAAGTGTTATATAGTTTTCATAGTACAGATCTTTGACCTCTTTGGTTAGGTTTATTCCTAGCTATCCTATGGTTTTTGTTGCAACTGTAAGTGGAATCAATTCCTTGATTTCTTTTTCTGCTGCTTCATTATTGGTGTAGAGATTTCTGTACATTGATTTTATATCCTGAGACTTTGCTGAATTTGTGTATGAGTTCTAGCAACTTTTGGGTGGAGTCCTTCAGGTTTTCTATATAGAGTATCATGTCATCTGCAAATAGTGAAAGTTTGACTTCTTCCTTGCTGATTTGGATGCTTTTTATCTCTTTTTGTTGTCTGATTGCTGAGGCTAAGACTTCCAGTACTATGTTAAATAGTAATTGTGACAGTGGACATCGCTGTCTTGTT
Source organism: Ursus arctos (assembly GCF_023065955.2). Taxonomy (NCBI): domain Eukaryota; kingdom Metazoa; phylum Chordata; class Mammalia; order Carnivora; family Ursidae; genus Ursus; species Ursus arctos. The sequence continues at coordinate 15,107,675 of NW_026622886.1, read as the reverse complement.
CCTGACTGTAGAGGAAAAGCTCTCAGTTTTTCCCCATTGAGGATATTAGCTATGGGTCTTTCGTATATGGCCTTTATGATGTTGAGGTATGTTCCATCTATCCCTACTTCGTTGAGGGTTTTTATCAAGAATGGATGTTGTATTTTGTCAAATGCTTTTTCTGCATCTATTGAGAGGATCATATCCTTTCTTTTATTAATGTGGTGTATCACATTGACTGATTTGCAAATATTAAACCAGCCCTGCAGTCCAGGAATAAATCCATACTTAATCATGTTGAATAATTCTTTTAATATACTGTTGAATTTGACTTGCTAGTATTTTGTTGAGAATTTTTGCATCCATGTTCATCAGGGATATTGGTCTGTAATTCTCCTTTTTGGTGGGTCTTTGCCTGGTTTTGGAATCAAGGTAATGCTGCCTTGTAGAAGGAGTTTGGAAATATTCATTCCATTTCTATTTTTTGGAATAGTTTCAGAAGGATGGGTATTAACTCTTCTTTAAAAGTCTGGTAGAATTCCCCCGAAAGCCACCTGAACTTTTGTTTTTTGGGAAATTTTTGATTACTGATTCAACTTCTTTTCTGGTTATGGGTCTGTTCAAACTTTCTATTTCTTCCTGTTTCAGTTTTGGTAGTTTGTATGTTTCTAGGAGTTTGTCCATTTCTTCCAGATTGCCCAGTTTGCTGGCATATACTTTTTCATAATATTCTCTTATGATTATTTGTATTTCTGTGGCATGGGTTGTGATCTCTCCTCTTTCACTCATGATTTTATTTATTTGGGACCTTTCTCTTTTCTTTTTAATAAGTCTGGCTAGGGATTTACCAATTTTTTTTAATTCTCTCAAAGAACCAGCTCTTAGTCTCATTGATCTGTTCTACTGGGGTTTTTATGTTTCTATATCATTTATTTCTTCTCTAATCCTTATTATTTCCCTTCTTCTGGCCATGATAAACTTCTTAAATGCCATATCTAATAATAATGTAACAGACACGATTTTGGAAATATTAAACCAATGCATATTTCCATTACCCCTGAATTAAAATTTTTAAATTTACAAGTAATTGGAACAAAATGTCATATATATTCATTTTTGTTTGTTTGTTTATCTGTATCCATTATAATAGCCAACTCCATGATGGTAGAGATCCTGTTTATTGTGTTTATCACTGTATTTCCAACATCCACTACAGAGCCCAAGAGCATAAATATTTCATGAAGTCCAAAGAATAAACAGGAGCATATTAGTATGACGATGTAAAATAATTTAAGAAGTTTGAAAACTTTTTTGAGGGCAAGTGCCATTTAAAATAAGGCCTGAAGGATGAGTAAAAATTAGCCAGGTGGACAGAGTTGGGAAAGCTGTTCCAGGTAGAAAATGGCTATAGGTAAGAGGAAAAATGTTAGCTGAATTCATACAGGTAAACTAGTTATTTTGGGTAAGTGTTTACAGTCAATTTCTTTTTCAAATTTTCTTCCATAAGCATGTATTTTCGTGGTAATCAGAGAAACAATATTCTGAACAAAAGAGATTTAAAATCTCTGACTCCTTGGAGATCACCTTGACTCTCACCTTGAATTTTCTCTGCACTTAACATACAATATTGAACAAATTATTGCAAATTTGATGTTGTGCTCTAGGAGTATCTTCTATTTCCTCCCAGACTTCAACACCTTTTAGGCCAATTATAATTTTTTCTTTCCTTTATTTTATATTTTCCATAGCACTGGTACCATATTGTGTACCCAATATGTATTTAAAAGCGGGTTAAGGGGCGCCTGGGTGGCACAGCGGTTGAGCATCTGCCTTCGGCTCAGGGCGTGATCCCGGCATTACGGGATCGAGCCCCACATCAGGCTCCTTCGCTATGAGCCTGCTTCTTCCTCTCCCACTCCCCCTGCTTGTGTTCCCTCTCTCGCTGGCTGTCTCTATCTCTGTCAAATAAATAAATAAAATCTTTAAAAAAAATAAATAAAAGCGGGTTAAACAACTTATAGATAGATATGAATAGTAAATGAACCCACAAAACCCGTAATCCTGACCTTATTATCTAATGGCTAGTTACTATTACAATGACTTTACAGAACTAGTCCCAGAGGGATCAGAGAACTATTAAATTTCCTTTTAAATATCTTTGTTGAAGAAATCTCATTTGATATCAATACTGTTAAAATAAATAAGGAAACCCTCATTTAAAATGAGCACTGGGTGTCACATGCAACTAATGAATCACTGAACACTACATAAAAACTTACGATGTACTATATGCTGGTTAACTGAACATAATTTTAAAAAAGGAAAGGCACAGTGAGTAATAACAGTTTAAACTGAATAAAAATAAAAATAAAATAAAATAAAATAAAATAAAATAAAATAAAACAAAACAGAGTCAGGAAACACTTCAGGAAACCCTCACACACTACCACGCCCTATAAAAAGCATACCTGGCATTTCCCATTGGGAAGAAGCTTACCTCACACACCCCAGCAGAAGGAAGAAAAATTTTCTCCTTGCCCTGCAATAGCCCATCCAATGAGAAACCACCACACTTAGCCAATGAGAAGCCACCAACCTCAACTCTTCTAAAAAGACTCTCCCAACGTCCTCCTTTCCTCCATAAAAGCAAGCCCCTCTAAGTTCTCTGAACTTGCCTACGATTTGCCATAGCTTGCTTGTCCTGAATTGAAATTCCTCTGCTATGCCCTAATAAAAGTAGATGGCTTTTTTTATTGTTTTTTGTTTGTTTTGTTTTTTGTTTTTGTTTTCATTTTTTTTACGATCAACAATACTTTATTCTTGAATTGGAACAAAACTTAATGTTATTTATTGTCTTAAAATCTCAGAAACAGATGTGATTTTTTTCCAGGATAAAAAGGAGGAAAAAAGTATTCTGATGGTCAGAGTAACCATGACTACAGTTTTCAGACACATAAGTGTTATTTTCATACACTTTGTGTTGGTTAAAAAAATAATCTATTCTTATAAATAAAATCTTTTTTGGTGAATCATCCTTCTATACTGCAATGAAATGCTTAAAATTATTCATCAATCCAACACCAAGTACCTTCTAGGAGTAATTATTTTTCCATAGTGTGGAGAACTCTTCAGAGAATAAAAGTGTCCTGTCTCCAAAACATTTAGGATTGCTAAATATTTTTAGTTCATATTAAGTCATATTAAGATCATAAGTCATTTAACCTTGTTCTCTCCATTCTCCAGGGTAAGGAATAATTTTTAGCTTTTCCATTCCTTGCCCAGATCAGAAGGACAGTACAAATTTGATAGGAGCTGTCAGGGAGAAGGAGACATGGTGCAGTCCCAGTCAAAGCCAATAACTCTTGCTCCCCGACACAAATGAAGTATAGATCCTCATATTTATGACATTTCATAAATAGAACAAATAATGTGTATAGTTATTTGAACTAACAGGAATGGATTGTAGGGGTGCCTGGGTGGCTCAGCCGTTAAGCATCTGCCTTCGGCTCAGGGCGTGATCCCAGCATTCTGGGATCGAGCCCCACATCAGGATCCTCCGCTAGGAGCCTGCTTCTTCCTCTCCCACTCCCCCTGCTTGTGTTCCCTCTCTTGCTGGCTGTCTCTGTCAAATAAACAAATAAAATCTTAAAAAAAAAAAAAAAGAAAGAAATGGATTTTAAATGGGTTCACATTTCCAAAAAACCTCTGTGAATAAGTAGAGCGTGTTATTATGCTTTAAGACAGGCCCTCTGTTCATACTAATATAATGGTGACTTTATTACTAGGAGCAAGATTTTTCCTCTCTGGGAGATCTTAGCTCTGTTCATTTTAGCAAAACTGTATGATTAGAACCACCTTAGTGAATGATTTAAAGCAAAAAAAAATGTTCTTTATTATGACAACTAGAAACATGTGACTATGATTTCTAAAAGTATTAGATTTTGAAGTGAATGATACTGTCATGACAAAGCACCAAATGGAGGGAAATTATTAGCTCACTAATAAGTGTGAGGGAATTTCATTCTGCTGTCTACCCCAAAACTCAAACAGTGTGGTTTTTTTTTTTTAGATTTTTTATTTATTTTATTTATTTGACAGAGAGAGAGACAGCCAGTGAGAGAGGGAACACAGGCAGGGGGAGTGGGAGAGGAAGAAACAGGCTCCCAGCGGAGGAGCCTGATGTAGGGCTCAATCCCAGGACTCTGGGATCACGCCCTGAGCCGAAGGCAGACGCTTAACAACTGAGCCACCCAGGTGCCCCACAAACGGGGTTTTTGATCTAGTGTCTTAACAGAGATCAGAAATGAAAAAGAAATGAAAAAATTTTTATCTTTCTTTTTATCCTTGGCCAGAAATTAGGAAAGAGCTTTTGTAATATAGGGTACCAAAAGTTTGAACTGAAGAAGATGTGGAGGCGGCTAGGAAAAAGAGAAGGAGAAAAAAAGATGAAGTTGATAATGAAGAAGAAAAAGAATAGTAGACTATGAAAGTCCTCAGAAAGTGAAGTGACATTATAATAATCAAAGAAAACATTCACTGTGGTTGTCAGAGACCGAATATAGAAAACAGAAGCCAGAATTTTGCAATTCAGAATTTTAGTCTTATTGAAAAATGTTTGACATTCAGAAGTCCAGTAAGCCAATTTATGAAGAATACCTAAAATCGTCTCATTAATGAAATAGCTAAGCATCAAAAAGAAGCAGATGTTCTCTGCAATAAATACCACAATGTAGCAAATAATTAACTCTTAAAATACTCAAGAATTCTTCTCATGCAAATACTAGCATATTAATAAAAAAACACTAATTGACTTCAACAAATGATACTTAAAGCAATTCAAACAATCAAGAAGTAATTATAAAACATAAATTGCTAAACTAGTAGCAGACAACTTTTACATTTAGTTTTATTTGTTAAATGAAGCAAAATGCATACATTGCTTCAAAGAATATTTCAAGAAATACATCATTCGGATTAGGATTTGATGATAGCATTTAAATTCCATAGAAACTTATTATGAGGAAACTGCCTACCCTGTCAGTTTTCTGCATTTAAAAGGAAAGCATTCTTATACATAATATCTAATCTTTTTTTAGTCCTTTCCAGTTTACAAAGTGCCTACATACATATCATCATTTATGCTAACAACCAGCCTCATAATGGGTATTATTTATCTCCGTCTTCACAGAGAGGCAGCACAGCACACAGGCTTTGGTGCTCTGTCACTGAGTAGTTTGTGACTGAGCAAGTTATTTAAACTCTCTTAATCTCATTTTCCTTGTGTGTAAAATGAGATTTTATTTGTCGCATAGGGTTGTTATAAAGATTAAATGAATCAATAATTGTGAAGTGCTTAGAACAAGTGGCACATAGTAAGTAATGGAGTTACTATGATTACTATAGATAAAATTGAGGTTGAGAACTGGCCTAATGCTACACAGAAGAGGCAGGATTCAAATTCTAATCTTTTACATAAAGTCCAGTGATTTTAAGCTAGCCTTTAGCAAATCCAAATTAGATAATGTAAAATGTTATTCTCGAAAGAACATATATTTTGGTGCAAACTTGGGCTCAAATAAGAGTTCCACCACTTGGGCAAGTCACATAACAATTAGCTTCAATTTTACTTACCTGTGAAATAGAGACAATATCTAACTCATATAGTCATGTGAGGATTAAATGAGACAACTCAATGAAATCCAAGTGGAAGGACTTTATAAGCTGAAAATCGATGCTTTGAAATATTTGGCTTTGTTGTAAATATTTTAAATTAAGGGGTCCCAAAATCTATTAGGTTACAGTTGCCAACACAACATAGGACATACAAGTGGAAGGACCTTAACAGGTTTGTTCCCTATTGCAATACATACAACTGTTTTTGAGAAAGTCTAATGAGCATCTACTCTGGTCTTATTAGAAAATTGTATAGAAACATTATAACTGCTGGTGTATTTTAAAAATTCTTTTCCTAGCAAAAAATAAACAGATATTTAATGAGATAAATATCTCATTTTAAATGCTGAAATATGCAAAGTATTTTTTCAGAAAATGAGAATGCTTATCAATATTATTATGTATCAAGTTATTTTAGAAAATACAAAACTAATTATGATCAACTTAACAAATTAGCACCATCACAGTCTAGCTAAGCATTCTAAGATTGTTCCTTTAATTATTGAAGGGGTTCAGAGCAAGTCTCCCCAAAATGTGCAACTTTTGAGCTGAAGGCAGTTGAGACCCTGCAGGTTCAAGAGAAAATTTTGCCTCTCCCTCAACTACTTAGCAAAAAACCAAACTGGGGAGTCTTTCCCAGAATTAGAGTTATGAGCAGAGACAAATTTTATCTGAATGACAGATCTGTACGGCAGGCCAAATAGCTAATTACTAAACATCTGCTCTTAGTGTACTGTGCATTGTCATCCTCCCCTTTGGAGCCCCAAGTCCCTATCTCCTTCCTTAGCTCAGGATGGTACATATACCTCATTTTACCTTTCTGTTTTTGAACCTTTCATGTATGTGGGGTTCTCATGCATATTAAATTAAATTTTGTTTTCTTGTTTATCTGTCTCATGTCAATTTAATTCTTAGACTAGCTGGAAGAACCTTTAAAAGGTAAACTAAAAAATGTTCCTCCCTACACTATATGATCCCACTCATTAACTCATATTAAAGGACAAGGTTTCAAGTAAATCTACCTGGATTAGAAAATGTCCCTATGTGACACCTTTTAACACTTTTAAGATAAAACACACATGTTTTGTGCATAATATACATGGCATACATCTTTTATTGTGTTGAAAGTCATAAACATGTAATCCTTCAATTCTACCTGTAACTTAATATTAGAAAACTTTCTCACCAACTTTCTAAATTACAGCATAAATTTTTGTGTCAATGATCAACCCAGTTTGATTCTTTGGTAGATGTTTATGGCATCAATTTAAATAGATGCATGGCATCTCTATAATACAAGTTGCTGGGCTTCAAGGCTACCTATGAAATAATCTTAGAGCCAGAAACTTCCTTGCCAAAACAAGTCATTTAATAGACTCTTTGATATGAATAAAAATGTATAGTTATTTTCAACAAGTGTAGGTATATTTGCTTCTTAGCAATGTCATGACAAAGTACCACAAATTGGGTGGCTTAAAACAACAGAAATTTATCCTCTCACAGTTCTGAAGTCAAGGTGTCAGCAAAACTATGCTTCCTCTAGAAGCTTTAGGGAAAGATTTTTCTTTACTTAGTCCCAACCTCTCATGATACCAGCAATCCTTGGTGTTCATTGGCTTGCACTTGCATTGATTGAGTCTCTGACTCTGTCATCACATGGAACTTTTTCCTGTATGTGTCTATGTCCTTTACTCTTATTACAAAAACACAATTCATATTGCTTTTAGGACCCATCTTACTTCAGTACAACTTCACATTCACTAATTACACCTACAAAAACCTATTTCCAGGTAAAGTCACAGTCTGGAGATTATAGTAGACACAAATTTTGGGGAATGCTATTTGACTCAGTATAGTTGCTTTATATTTTTATGTAATTTTGTCTTTTAATTAGATTTTATGTAATTTTAGTCTTTAAAGTATGATGCAGCTATAAGATTGTGAGACCAACAAATGAAACTATGTCTAGCACAAAAATGTACATTAGATATTTTCACCAAATTTTCTCATAGATAAAATGTGTATTAGCAAATGTTATTCTTATATATAAAAATGCCACTTCTTGCTCATGCTTTTTGACTTTACCCATATAGATCTTTAATTTAGCTAGATTACTCTGACCTCAGAACAGGGCAAAAAAGAGAAGTAGGAAGGCATCTATGTTGTTGGGATTAGAGTGAAGGATAAGGGAAAAACCAAGAGAGGATACTGTAGGGATCATTCTTCTTGGGTAGATTCCCAGGAATAGAATTGCTGGGTCATATGGTAAATTTCTGTTTAACTTTTTAAAAAACCACTAAACTATTTTACAGAACTCTCTGTGTAACTGTATATTCCTACCAACAATGCATGGGTGTTCTAGTTTCTCCACAATCTTGTTAACAGTTAGTGTTGTCTTTTTTATTGTATTCTCCAATGACTAATGATGTACCAGCAAGTCTGCTATAAAAAAGTAAACAACACATAATCCCTGCCCTTAAAGCATTTGATGTCAGACAGAACAAGAGAGAGAAGTGAAGAGATAATTACAACATAGTACATTAAATGAACACACACCATTACATAATATATTTTACTAAATAGTTATAGGAAACTTGAACATACTCCCTTAAAAACAAAAAGTTTTCTGGAGACTCAACTAAATAAAGCCTAAGATTATATTCCAGTCATCAGCTTGTCAAGTATTTCTTCTATATATTTCTGATCTTTAAAGCAATCATGTAAGACATTCTCTCAACTATTTCATTTTCTTTAAAAGGCACATGCAATAGTATGGAATACAAAGTAATACTGCATTTAAGGTTCCTAAGGGAAAAACGACCATTATTATTTTAAGAGAATTTCCAGAAAGATGATTTTTACAATAATAGATTTTTCTGGTGAATGGTATCAATCATTTTGGCTAGACCTTTAAAAATGTCAAATGGGTCCTATAAAATGGAGATTGAGGCAGATGATAGAACACATCTGTTAAATAAAATTGAATAATTCTATACTTCTTGGCCTCTGATTTCAAAGCCATACAAATGAGCTACACACATGAATAAGATTTAACTAAATGTTAAATTACTTTTTCTTTTAATTCCCTCATATGGCCTACCCCTGAACCCAGTATAAAGTGAAATAGGGGCAAGGAAATGTGGATCTCTTGAATTACACACAAGTTTGGAAGATATAGTTAATGTTCCTACCAAGAAGTAAGAATTATAATCTGAGTCTTATATCCATAAAAACTCCATTATAGAAATGAAAGTTAATATGCTACCACATTCTATAGATAAAAACTATAGTGTCACATCTTTAGAGAATGAAGGAAAACAAAACTGGGCATGTGGAGAGTTCCAAGTAAGAGAAAAAAATATTTAATAGCAAGACTTACTGTAAAAGTCACATTTTATTCATTTATCCATTAAGTACTAATCAAAGTATTGCCCAGGCACTTGATATAAAAATAACTCCCCATTCTGGAAATCAGGGAAGATGGCAGAGTAGGAGTTTCTTAAGCTCACCTGTCCATAGATACACCTAGATAACAACCACATCAGTGTAAATAACCCAGAAAACGACCTGAAAACTGGCAAAACAGACTCTTCACAGCTAAGTGCAAAGAAGAGGTCACACATAAGAGGGTAGGGAGGATGGATACATGATTGGGAGCTAAAGGGACCCACGGGAGCATCCACAGGAGAGAAGGATGCTGCAAGCTCAGAGAGGGCAAAGAAACAGACCCTCACAATAGGCACCCAGGCATAGGGAACCTGCATGGGGAAGATGAATCCCCATGACATTTGGCTTTGAAAGCCAGGGGCCCCTAATTTCTTGAGTTCTTGCAATGAGCAGGGCTTAACACCAGGAACTTTAAAAATCAGTGGGCTCAGCTCTGGGAGAGCTAAAGGGTGAGAGGAAACTGACTCACTTCCCATTCTTAAAGAGACAGCATAAGAAACAGCACCTGTGAAGATACAGCATAGAAGCAGCAGTTTGAAAAGACCTCTGGGGTAAAGGGAAGGAAATTTGTTTTCTAATCTCACAGCATGTGATGGAAGGGCTGGGAGACTTCTCACTGGAGACTTCTCTAGGATAAAAAAGAGCTGGCAGGTGCCATTTCCCTCTTTTGCCAGCCAGCTCAGATACACGGATACCTAGGAAATGTGTAAGCACTCTCCACCTGCCTTGTTAACACTGCATTCTGTGGATCCGTGCCCTCTAGTTCTGTGGCAGTTTTCTAAAGTGGCTCCAGGTCTCCTCTCACAGTAGACCTGCAGAAACCTTGCTAACACCACATCACACCCCTGTATTCTCCTGCAGACCTGTCTCCATCAATACTTCCTTGGCCAGAGCTCATCCATGCAAGCAGGCACAAAAAGGGCCATCGCCATTCCAAAGTGACTCCTGCCCTAGGGTGAGGGGAAGATAACCACATACGCCAGTAGGACTGTGGCCCCAGCAGTGGGCAGGGGACAGACGTTGGATCTGATTACAGTTCCCACCCACCAATGAAAGCTTCTCAGCCGAAAATGCAGGGAAAGTGCCCTTCAATTCCATGCTACTGCATCTCTGGAAAATGCCTGGTCTGACTCAACTGAAGACCAAGGCAGCCCCAGCCTGGCCCACTAACAACATGGGGACCAAACCCTGCTCACAACAGGCAAAGAGAATCATTACAGACAACTGGAATGATGGCAAAAGTGGGTCAGTCACAACATGAGGGTACATGCAACACACATAGGAGACACACCTGAAGCACCAGGTTCTGATGAACATGAGACACTGCACCACAGGGCACTATAGAACCTCTTCTTCATAAGGCCACTACCTTCAAAAGCAGGATGTAACTGACTTTCCTAATACATAAAAACAGACACAGAGATAGACAAAATGAGGAGACAGAGGAATATGTCCCAAATCAAAGAACATGACAAAATCAAAGCAGGAGAGCTAAACAAAACAAAGATATATAACATGCCTGATAGATAATTTAAAGTAATGGTCATAAAGATACTCACTGTATGTGAGAAGAGTGGAGGACCTCAGTGAGACCCCTAACAAAGAAAAAACATAAAAAAGAGCCAGAGATGAAGAACTCAAAAACTGAAATTAAAAATACACTAGATGGAATAAGTAGTAGACTAGAGGAAGCAGGAGAATGGTTCAGCAACCTTGTCAACAGAATAATAGAAAGCAATCAAGCTGAACAAAAGAGAGAAAAATAATAATAATAATAAATGAAAATAGACTTAGGGAACTCAGCAACACCATCCAGGGCAATAACATTGCCTTATAGGGATGCCAGAAGGAGAAAAGAGAGAAAAGGGGGCAAAAAATTTACTTGAAGAAATAATAGCTAAACACTTCTCAAATCTGGGGAAAGAAACAGAAATCCAGATCCAGGAGGTAGAGAAAGCCCCCAACAATATCAACCCAAGGAGGTCCACACCAACACACATAATAATTAAAAGGGCAAAAAGTACTGATAAACAGAGAATTTTTAAAGTAGCAAGAGAAAAGAAAACAGTTGCATATAAGGGAAACCCCACAAAGCTATTAGCTGATTTTTCAGCAGAAATTTTCCAAGCCAGAAGAAAGTATCATGATATATTGAAAGTGCTGAAAGAAAAAAACCTGGAATCAAGAATACGCTAACCATCAAGGAAATCATTCAGAAAAGAAGGAGAGATAAAGAGTTTCCCATACAAACAAAAGTTAAAGGAATTCATGACCACTAAGCCAGCCCTACAAGAAATGTTGAATGGGACTCTTTGAGTGGAAAGGAAAGACCATAAAAAGGACTAAAAAAGTAGGAAGCATAAAAGCAATAAAATCAAGTATATCTATAAAAATCAATAAAAGGATTCACAAAAGAAAAGAATGTAAAATATGACACCATATACCTAAAACGTGGGGGGAGAGGAGTAAAGAATAGGTCCAAACTTAAGTGACCATCAATTTAATATAGACTGCTATAAACAGAAGATGTCATATATAAACCTAATAGTAACCACAAATCAAGAACCAGTAATAGATATGCAAAAAATAAAGAGAAAGAAATCCATGTATATCACTAAAGAAAGCCAGCAAGTCATGAGAGAAGAGAGCAAGAGAAGAAAGGAACAGAGAACTACAAAACAACCATAAAACAAGTAATGAAATGACAATGAACACATACCTATCAAAAATTACTTTGAATATAAATGGACTAAATGCTCCAATCAAAAGACATCAGGTGATGGAATGGATAAAAAAGATCCATCTAAGGGCACCTGGGTGGCTCAGTCAGCTAAGCTTCCAACTCTTGATTCCAGCTCAGGTCATGATCTCAGGGTTGTGAGATAAGCCCCACATTGGGCTCCATGCTGGATGCAGAGCCTGCTTAAGATTCACTCTCCCTCTCGCTCTCCCTCTCCCTCTCCCTCACTCCCTCTCCAAAAATTTAAAAAATTTTTTAAAAAGATCCATCTATGTGCTGTTGACTAGAGACTCATTTCACATCAAAAGACACAAGCAGATTGAAAGTGAGGGGATGGAAAAAGCATTTATCATGGAAATGGATGTCAAAAGAGAGCCAGGGTAACAATACTTATACTGGACAAAACAGACTTTAAAACAAAGACTATAAAAAGAGACAAAGAAAGACACTATACAATCATAAAGGGAAACCAATCAGAAGATATAACAAAATATTTATGAACCCAACATGAGAGTACCCAAATACATTAAAGCACCTAATAACAAACATAAAGAAAGTGATCAATAAGAATACAATAATAGCAGGGGACTTTAACACTTCACTTACATCAGTGGACAGATCATCCAAACACAAAATCAATAGGGAAATAGTTTCTTTGAATGACACATTGAAACAGATGGATCTAACAGATATATTCAGAACATTCCATCCCCGAACAGCAGAATATACATTCTTTTCAATTGCACATAGAACATTCTCCAGAATAGATTATACATTAGGCCACAAAGCAAGTGTCAAGAAATTCAAAAATATCAAGGTCATACCATACATCTTTTCTGACTACAATGTTATGAAATTAGAAATGAACCATAAGAAAAAATCTAGAAAGAACACAGAAACATGGAGGTTAAATAACATGCTACTAAACAATGAATGGGTCAACCAAGAAAATAAAGAAGAAATAAAAAAAATACATGGAGACAAATGAAAATGAAAATACAATGGTCCAAAATCTTTAGGATGCAGCAAAAGCAGTTCTAAGAGGGAAGTTTATAGCAATATAGGCCTACCTCAAGAAGCAAGAAAAATCTCAAATAAACAACCTAAACTTTCATCTAAAGAAGCCTGAAAAAGAACAAACAAAACCAAAACCAGTAGAAGGAAGGAAATAATAAAGATTAAGTCATAAATAAACAAAATAGAAACTAGAAAAATAACAGATCAATGAAAGTAGGAGCTGGATCTTGGAAAAGATCAAAAATTGATAAACCTTTAGCCAGAATCATTAAAAAAAAAAAAAAAAACAAGAGAATTCAAACAAGATCAGAAATGTAAGAGAAATAACAACCAACACCACAGAAATCCAAATGATTAGAAAAGAATATTATTAAAAAAATTATATGCCAACAGACTGGACAACCTACAAGAAATGAATAAATTCCTAGAAATATATAACCACCCAAAAATGAACCAGGAAAAAACAGAAAATTTGAACAGACTGATTACCAGCAATGAAATTGAACCAGTAATTAAAAAACCCTCAACAAACAAAAAAGCCCCAGGCCAGACAACTTCACAGGCGAATTCTACCAAACATTTAAGAAAAGAGTTAATACGTATTCTTCTCAAACTATTCCCAAAAATAAAAGAGGAAGGAAAACTTCCAAATTTATTCTATGAGACTAGCATTACCCTGATACCAAAATCAGATAAAGACACTACAAAAAAACAAGAACTACAGGACATTATCTCTGATGAACATAGACACAAAAATCATCAACAAAATAGATATTAGCAAAGTGAACCTAACAATACATTAAAAAAATCACCCACCATGATCAAGTGGGATTCATTCCTGGGATGCAAGGGTGGCTTCAATATTTGTAAATCAATCAACATTACATAGCACATCAACAAGGATAAATACCATATGATCATTTCAATAGATGGAGAAAAAGCAGTTGACAAGTAGGTTTAGAGGGAATATACCTCAACATAATAAAGACCACATATGAAAAACCCACAGCTAACATCATACTCAATGATAAAAAAAAAAAACAGAGCTTTTCCTCTAAGATCAGGAACAAGATGGGGATGTCCACTCTCACCACTTTTATTAAACATGGTACTGGAAGTTTCCAGCTACAGCAATCAGACAAGAAAAAGAAGTAAAAGACATCCAACTTAGTAAAGAAGTAAAACTGTCAATATTTGCAGATGACATGATACTATATAAAGAAAACCCTGAAAACTCCATCAAAAAACTACTAAAACTGATCAATGAATTCATTAAGGTAGTGGAACACAAAATCAATATACAAATATCCATTGCATCTCTATACACTAATAATGAAGTAGCAGAAAGAGAAATTAAGACAACAATCCCATTTACAATTGCACTGAAAATAATAAAATACCTGGAATAAACTTAACCAAGGAGGTGAAAGACCTGTACTTTGAAAACTATAAAACATTGATGAAAGAAATTGAAGACAGCATAAAGAAATGGAAAGGCATTCCATGTTCATGGATTGGAAGAACAGTATTGTTAAAATGTCTATACTACCCAAAGCAATCTACAGGTTTAATGTAATTCTTATCAAAGTACCAACAGCATTTTTCACAGAACTGGAACAAATAACACTAAAATTTGTATGGTATGGCTATACCAAATAGCCAAAGCAATCTTGAAAAAAATGAACAGAGTTGGAGGTATCACAATTCCAAATTTCAGGATATACTACAAAGCTGTAGTAATCAAAACAGTATGGTACATGGCACAGAAACAGATACAAAGATCAATGGAACAAATAGAGAGACCAGAAACAAACCCATTTTTTCACTGCAGTAAAAGATTACTCTTATACAAAGGAGACAAGAATATGTAATGGGAAAAAGTGTTTTCAGCAAATGATGTTGGGAAAACTGGACAGCAACACGCAAAAGAATGAAACTGGACTACTTTCTTACACCATATACAAAAATAAATTCAAAATGGATGAAAGACCTAAATGTGAGACCTCAAGCCATACAAATCCTAGAAGAGAGCACAGGCAGTAATTTCTCTGACATTGGCTATAGCAACATCCTTCTAGATACGTCTCCTGAGGCAAGGGAAACAAAAGCAAAAATAAACTGTTGAGACTACATCAAAATAGAAAGTTTTTGCACAGTGTTGGGAATAATCAACAAAACTAAAAGACAATCTAGGGGATGGGAGAAGATATTTGCAAATGAAATATCCAATAAAAGGTTAGTATCCAAAATATATAAAGAACTGATATAACTCAACACCCAAAAACAAATAATCTGATTAAAAATGGGCAGAAGACATGAACAGACATTCCTCCAAAGAAGACATACAGATAGCCAACAGACACATGAAAAGATGTTCAACACCAATCATCAGCAGGGAAATGCAAATCAAAACCACAATGAGGATAGCACTTCACACCTGCCAGAATGGCTAAAATTAACAACACAAGTACTGGTGAGGATGTGGAGAAAATGGAAATCTCATGCACTATTGGTGGGAATGTAAACTGGTGCAGCCACTGTAGAAAACAGTATGGAGTTTCCTCAAAAAATTAAACATAGAACTACCATACGATCCTGTAATTCCACTACTGGGTATTTACACAAAGAATATGAAAACACTAATTTGAAAAGATATGTTTACTGCACCATTATTTACAATGGCCAAATTACAGAAGCAGCTCAAGTATCCATTGATAGAAGAATGGATAAAGAAGATGTGGTATATATCTACAATATAATATTACTCAGCCATAAAAAAGGAAAAAAATCTTGCCATTTGCAACGACATGGATTGATCTATAGAGTAGAATGTTAATAAGCAAAATAAGTCAGAGAAAGACAAATACCATGATTTCATTCATATGTGGAATTTAAGAAATAAATGAAGAAAAAAAAGAGATAAACCAAGAAACAGACTCGTAATTACAGAGAACAAACTGATGGTTACCACAGGGGAGGTAAATGGAGGGTGGGGGAAGGGGTGAAATAGGTAACAGTGATTAAAGAGTACACTTAACATTAGGAGCACTGACTAATGTATAGAATTGTTGAATTACTATATTGTACACCTGAATCTAATATAGCACTCTATGTTAACTACACTGAAATATTTAAAAAATAAAAGTAAAGAAAAATAATCTTCCATTCCTTTGAAGAATGTATAGTTTAAAGACAGTCATGAAAACAATATATAGTTCTTTAAGAGCAGCTGACAATTACCGAGCACACACCATTTGCCTGATATCATATTTACATACGTCACCTCATTCAATCCTCACAACAAACCTAGCAGGTCAATAGTGCTAATATTCCCAATTCTGTAGATAAGGAAACAAGCTTGAGATATAACTTGGACAAGGTTACTTAAACCATCTCTAACTGAATCAAGTGGCCTCTATCCCTAACCAGTGAGGTAGCTATACTGCCTCTTATACCACTGCAATAAATGTAGGGAGTGCTAAAAACAACAACAGGAAAGCAAATAGCAGGAACAATCAAACAGAGTACTGACTTACCAGAGAGAATCAGAAAAGTCTTCACAGATTGTGCTCTGAAAATGAACACATACTTTTCAAGCAGAGAGACAGAGAAGGCATTCTAGGTTGGGGGTAAACATATATGAGAGCAGTAAATGTTCAGGGAGGTAACAGGAATTAATAGTTGTATTAGCTTCCTATGGCTGCTGTAAAAAATCACCACAAACTGAGTGGCTTAAAAGAACCGAAATTTATTTTCATACAGTTCTGAAGGCCAGGAATATGAAATCAGTACCACTGAGTAAAAACTGAGGTGGCAGGAGAGCCATGCACCTTCAGAGGCTCTGAGGAGAATTCATTCCTTGCCTCTTCCAGCCTCTGGTTGCTGCCAGCATACCTTGGTTTGTGGCCCTATCACTCCAATTTGCAAGGCCGGCATTTTGAAATTTCTCTGTGTCTATAAAATGTGTCTCCCTCCTATAAAGAGGCATGTGACTGCATTTCAGCCACACCCAGATAATTCAAGATAACCTTTCTATCTCAAGATTCTTAATTTAATTACATATGGAAAAAACCCTTTTTCTAAGTAAGGTAACATTTACAGTTTCTAAGAATTGGGACCTGGTATCTGTGGTGTTCATTTTTCAGCCTAACACAACAATCAATGAATTGTTCATCCAGGCTGGTGGAGATGGAAAAGACATGGGAAGCATGGAGAACATGAAAGGTGTGGCAGGTAGGAAAAGTAAGAGAGCAGAAAGAAGCAGCTAGGCAGGTGAGTAGGGACCAGTTTGACTACAGAGAAGTTTGGATTTTATCCTATAGGTGAGCAAAACTGAAGTGCTTTGATTGGCAGCATGATACTGTGATATTGGCATGTTAGAGAAAGATCCTTACAGAGCTAATATTGAAGAGAGATTAGTAAGAGGGAGGAGACTAGTAAGACTTAACAATTATTATAAAATGAGACACATATCAAGAGAACAGCCTAGAAAACTCAAAAATGAACCCACAAGTATATGGTCAATTAATCTTCAACAAAGCAGGAAAGAATATCCAATGGAAAAAAGACAGTCTCTTTAACAAATGGTGTTGGGAAAACTGGACAGCAACATGCAAAAGAATGAAATTGGATCATTTTCTTATACTATACAAAAAAAATTCAAAATGGGTGAAAGACATAAATGTGAGACAGGAAACCACCAAATCCTACAGGAAAACACAGGCAGTAACCTCTTTGACACTGGCCATAACAACTTCTTACTAGATGTCTCCTGAGGCAAGGGAAACAAAAGCAAAAATAAACTATTGGAACTACATCAAAATAAAAAGTTTCTGCACAGGAAACAACAAAACTGCAAGGCAATCTATGGAACAGGAGAAGATGTTTGCAAATGACATATCTGATAAAAATCTATAAAGAACTTATCAAACTCAACACCCAAAAAACAAATAATCCAGTTAAGAAATGGGCAGAAGACATGAACAGCCATTTTTCCAAAGAAGACATCCAGGTGGCTAGTAGACACATGAAAAGATGCTCATCACTCATCGTCAGGGCCATACAGATCAAAACCATGATGATCTACCAACTCACACCTGTCAGAATGGCTAAAATTAAAAACACAGGGAACAACAGATGTTGGCAAGGATGTGGAGAAAGGGGAGCCCTATTGCACTGTTTGTGGGAGTGCAAATTGGTGCAGCCACTCTGGAAAACAGTATGAAGGTTCCTCAAAAAATTAAAAATATAACTACCCTACAGTCTAGCAATTGCACTAGTAGGTATTTATCCAAAGGATACAAACGTAGTGATTCAAAGGGGTACATGCACCCCACTATTTATAGCAGTATTATCAACAATAGCCAAATTATGGAAAGAGCCCAAATATCCATCGACTGATGAATGGATAAAGAAGAGGTGGTATATATACACAATGGAATATTACCCAGCCACCAAAAAGAATGAAATCTTGCCATTTGCAATAATGTGGATGGAGCTAGATAGTATTACCCTAAGTGAAATAAGTCAGTCAGAAAAAGACAAATACCATATGATTTCATTCATATGTAGACTTTAAGAAACAAAACAAATGAGCATAGGGAAAAAAAGAGAGAGAGAGGCAAACTAAGAAACAGACTCTTAACTCTAGAGAACAAACTGAGGGTTGCTGGAGGGAAGGTGGGTGGGGGGTTGGGTGATGGGTATTAAGGAGGGCACTTGTGATGAGCACTGGGTGTTGTATATAAATGATGAATCACAAAATTCTACTACTGAAACTAATATTACACTATATGTTAACTAACGGGACTTTAAAGGAAATCTTTAAAAAAATAAAACAAATAAATAAAAATTCAGAAAAAGAAAAAAAGTACTTTTAACAATTATTCAGGGAGAAAAGGAAGGGATGGATAAGATACAAATATGACTGTTATTGACTAAATGCAGAGAAAAAGACAAGGAGGTAATTTAGGGTAACTCCTGAACTTCCAGTATTGGCAAGTGGGTAGATGGTATGGAAGGTAACTGAGGATAGGGAATACTGGAGGAGGTGCAGAGGGGCAGGTAGCTTGACTTTGGACCTGCTGATTTAGACATGTCTGTGTGACATCCAAATTGAGATAGCAGTGGACACCTGGATACGTAAGTCTGGAGTACAAGAGATGGATTTCAAAATTTAGTTGTGTATATCTATATTTAGAAATTAGAAATTAGAATTAGGAATCATTGGCCATGAGTATCATTAAATTATCAAATGGTCAATAACTCAATTTTAGTAGAAACTACTTTGATTGCTAGTCCAATGTGTTTCAAGGCAATTCCTTCATAATTTTTATGCTATCACAAATGCGTCAACTTGGTCATTGTTGAGTTTTGGCCACCTAGACTGTATCTAATTAGCTAATTTTCTTTAGACACTGTACCATTTCGGAAAATTATCTTCTAAAGTCTACATCAGAGAAAACAGAACATTTAGTGTTCTATTTATGACTGATGATATGTACTTAGGGTCCTGGTGCTAGAGACCTTGTAATGCTGAAAGAACTACAAATCCTAAAAGGCTTTGGAAATGAAAAATGATTACTTATATGAATCCTCTAGGGAATGGATGATGAAAAATTACCCTAGCCTGGTGCTTCTTAAAATTTTTCTATCCCATGAATGCTGAAGCCCTACATCATTTCTCTTACAAAACCAAATCACATAACTGTGATTTTGTGTGTGTGTGTGTGTGTGTGTGTGTGTGTGTGTGTGTGCTGCTGGGAAGGGAAGAAAGAGATGATCATCTTTATGAGAATACAAGGTACACTCAATAAATGTTGTTGAAAAAGGAACACCAGGCAGAGACAGACAACAAAAAAGCTACAGGAAGACTGGATTCTGAGGATTTGACAAGCAGGTGATTCTATGGTCAGCAAATCACTATTCACAGATGTGTTGTTCTGGGCCAGAGATTCCCGTTCTGAGATACAATATCTCAGCCATTTGCCCCAGGGGACATCAGTCACTCATGTCAAGATACACAGTGAGCTCAGAAGGATTTCAAAACTTAATGGGGTCAAAAATTGCTTCTAAGTAGGTTTTCTTAATCTAATCCAAATTAAAGCTTAAGAAAATCGAAGGAGGGGCGCCTGGGTGGCACAGTTAAGTGTCTGCCTTCAGCCCAGAATGTGTTGAGCCCCACATCGGGCTCCTCTGCTGGGAGCCTGCTTCTTCCTCTCCCACTCCCCCTGCTTGTGTTCCCTCTCTCATTCTCTCTCTCTCTCTCTCTGTCAAATAAATAAATAAATAAATCTTAAAAAAAAAAGAAAGAAAGAAAATCAAAGGAATTCCAACTCCCTCCAAATTCCCTACCTATACCTCCAGCCCTATTTTTATCACTTCTACTTTTCAAGTACAAAATCCTTTGTCTCAATGGAAATGGTTTATGGATTGCTTCCTGTAAGATACAAGAATTCCTTCTTACCTTCTCACATCCCTCCCTCTACCTGAAATGGCTTCCCTTCTCTCTGTATTCAAAGTTCAGTCTTCACCTTAGGTTATACTTAATTCTTGGAAATTTGCTAGGAACATGTCAGCTATCAGTCATAATGCCTCTTCAATATATCTGCCATAACTATAAAATTCAGAATTCAGCAAATGATGTCCTACATTTCTTTTTTGTATCTGTACTATGCCTCTAACTAGATTAAAAGCCCTTTTGGATGGAGTCAGTATGTAATATCTTATTGTAGTTCCAGTGTCCGATAGGTCTCAATAGAAGAGAATAATAAAGGTCATATATAGGCAGATTCCAAAATACATTTCAGCCCTTTATTCTAGCTTATGAAGATGACTTTTTTTACCAAACTTTTTATTCTGTGTAAACTTTTCCAATTAAAATCTCCACCTCTTTCTTACCAATACAGTTTTATTTTCATAAATGAGACTTCCTTGCTGTATTTCCTTTAATAACTACTCCATCTCTCAAATTTTAACACTGCCTGAAAAAAAAAAGATCATTTTCCGGAATACGATTGTATCTTTACCTTAATTTTCACAGTATCTCATTATATTAATGCATTTAGGAAAAGCAGAAAAGTAAGTAGGAGATTGCTTTCTGTGGTATTTTACAAGTACGATTTGCTTTACACAAAAAATAATGCATCCTAATTTGAAAAGTTAATTTATAAGATTCAATCTTTTTATATCAGAGATGCCAGCTGGGCACAGGCTTGTTACAATGAATGAAAACAGAAAACAGAAATTTTTATTATAGAACTCTTTTCAAAGAAGTCGAGAATATTAATGATTATGCTTTTATACTCC
Source organism: Ursus arctos (assembly GCF_023065955.2). Taxonomy (NCBI): domain Eukaryota; kingdom Metazoa; phylum Chordata; class Mammalia; order Carnivora; family Ursidae; genus Ursus; species Ursus arctos. The sequence goes on along the minus strand of NW_026622886.1, from coordinate 15,086,512 downwards.
ACAACTTAACTAAAGTTATATTAGCAAATGCAATAGAATCAGCAACGGAAGGTATCTATAAGATAATCTAGCTCAGGAGTTCACAAGTGGTATTTCAAAAGTAGTGTCCTTACAAAACAGGTTCTGTAGTTACCTACGCTCAGGAAAATCTGCTTGTTCTCTTTCCCCCCGTTGGAGATGCACGTCATACACATCAACTCCAAGAAGTTCAGCAGGAAAGAAACCTCTTCCATTTCAGAAATAGATTTGCCAGTAATGCTGGCTAACAGGCTGGAAATCAGAACTGGTAATCACACCATTTAGGAAATGCTGATCTAGTATAATACTTTTATTTTACAGATTTTTTTTTTTTTAATGAGAGTCATAGCAGCTAAACTGCTATTGCAGTAAGACACTACAGAGAGCAGCAGAGTTGACCCAAACTCAGGTCTCTTAATCCCACCCTTCCTCCGTGCCTCATTCGATATACATATAAAACACATTTAATATAACATCACTTTGCAATTCAAAGTTTCTCCATCTTGGCTAAAATGCCAGTTTTTAAAAAGCACACACTAATATGTATTTCAAACATATCCAGAAGTGATCTATCACCCTGCCTAAATTTCTTTAACTATCTCCTTGTTTATAAAATTAAAAAGGTTGAATCTGATAGCAAATAACCTGGGGCCTCTGTGAAGGTCGAACAGCACCAGCAGCCCCTGATACTAGGTCTGAGATATGCTGGTCTCAGATAAAATCTCCAATGAATTGTACTACAACAAACTTCCTATGAAATTATTTTTGATCCCAGTTTGAGATTTTAAAAAACAATGATAGAATCAGCTTCAACGAAGGCATTAGAAGCAGAATGTTTGATTTGGTAATACACAAGAAAAAATGAACTCAGAAGGAAGGTTTCTATGATTGGAGAAGTGAAGCATCATACTTAATGTATGTCCCAGGAATTTATTATTTAAAGCAAGATTAGTGAAGTATCAGTTTGTGAAATTCTACAAGAAATTCATTTCATAAGTTAACTGATATTCCTATCATCAGTAACTTAATTTTTCACACGAGAAGTTCTCATTTAAATGTTCTAAATGTCTAAACCAATTGTATTTCAGTAGCGTGAAAAATATTCTATATATTTAGTATTCATGATATTCATTTAAACAAGATGATTAGAACAAATTTGTCAGTTTGAAAAAACTGCCAGTGGTATTTAGCTGGATTTGGGGAACATGATCTGAAATCTAACAGCTTCTTTTCTTAAGCTAAAATAATGTAAAGTCATAAAATGCATGCATTCAAAAAAAACACCAGAAATACAGAATTGATAGACAAAAATTCTTATTAAATAAGAATAAGAATAACTTTCATTTTACTTATTTATTTTTTTAAGCTCTACATCCAATGTGGGGCTTGAACGCATGAACCTGAGTCACGTGCTCTACCAACTGAGCCAGCCAGGCTCCTCTTGGAATAACATTCATTTTAATGAAGGTAAAAGATTTCTGGTATATTTCTATTTTATATAGTTATCATTTTATTTTGTTTTGTGTCACAGAAATGATGCATGACTTCTTCAATAACACCTACCATTACAAAACAGTAGCTAACACATTGAAGACTCATTGTGTGCCAGGTACAGCTCTAAATACTTTCCATATAGTCACTCATTCAATTCTCAGAACAGCCCTACGAGACAGTACTGTGATTATCTCACTTTACAGATATTAAAACCAAGACATAGAGAGTTTTAGTAACTTGCCCAAAGTCACACAGCCAATAAGAAACAAATATAGATGGGATTTGAGTCCTAGAGTTCTAGCTCCAGAGTCTGTAATTTTTGAGCACCTACTATATGCCTAGTACTATGCTTCATTCTTTGTCTTACCCTATTTCAATATGCTGATTTACCTTTATTTTTAGGATAAAATCAACTCTAAACTTCTTTCTCTTTCATTTACTCATTTATAAGATACGTGGCTACATTCCTGAATTTATCAATAAATCTCTCATGTATTTAAAACCAATTGCATTCCATTTGAAAAGTTAAGTTAGGGCATTACTCTCTGTATTGCATAATATTTAAAGTGCAAAAAAGCTGCCCACCTCCTACTTCCCTGGCCTGTCTTGATTAAGCAGCTGTGGGGAGTAAAGCAGATAAGAAAAAGAGGTACCTCAGAGTGCAGTTCACTCAATGAGGGAGGCTGCAAAAGAAGGAAAAGCAGAGGGGCCCTTGAAGGGATGGATTAACCAGCTCTGTCCAGTGATAGCCCAGAGCCAAAGACAATGTATTAAGTATGCATCCTCTGTTTAACTCAAGTGTCTGGAGTAAAACATGGCATCCTTGAAACTGAAGAAACCTCTCTGTAGCATTACCACCTGCCTTTCCTAAGTAGAATTAGTCACTTCCTTTTCAGTGAAGTTAATCAAATTAATTCTCCATTTCTGAGTAAGGAAGCCATTCTCGGTAGAGGATTTCCACTTTCTTTATATTCACAGGTAACTACTCCTACACATGGGTTCCATCAATTTTTTTTGAAAGTTGATTTTTTTTTTAATATGTAGTACATTTGTGGGATCTCTCCTATTAGATCTCTTCACTGTGTATGCTTACACTGAAACATGTTCTGGAGTGATCATGTTTATGGTTTTCTATTGTGTTTCAATCATGTCTCATTATTTATCTCCTCATCTCAAATCAATAGTAATATTTCCAGGCTTCCCATAATTCAGAGAGACTGAAAATATTCCTTTTGGTTCTCTGAATTAATTCTTCCTCAGGAAAAATAAAATGTTGCTTTGTTTTGGTCTTCCCCAGTCTACTAGGAAATGAATATCAAAGAATCTAAAGAATCTTCAATGAAAGGGAAGGATTCTTATCTATCCTTGTGCTCCATCTTGAAAATTACTTCTTCAGCAATGTTTTCATCTCTTAGTGATATATGTCTCCTTAAAAATAATGCTTATAAAAACAATGAACATATGGAAAATGTTAAATAAAAAAGCAGAACTCTATCATATACACTATGATGACAACTATATATGTATGTGTATATGTGGAGATATATATATATATGCATATACACACTTGCATAGAAAAAAATTAAGAAATTCATCAAAATTGTTTTGTTTGAACAGTGTGATCAATAATTTTTTCTTCTTTATATTTTTCTTCATTTTCCTGCTTTTCTGAAAAAGCAGATAATACTTTTAATAATTAAAAAACAGAACATTTACCATGTAGGTTACTAACGTACAAGCCAGGGGAAAAAATATCACTTTCTTTCAAAGTACTAAGATTTCTCTGAATCTACCCTTATAGCCAACCAAAAATTCCTGACAATTTAGTGTTCTGCTTGGGTATTTTTCTTTACAAATACATATGAACACAGATACATATTTAACATAACCAGGTAGGCATATACTGAGTGATTTTTTAAAAATTTAAACTAAGTCACATAAACTCTGGCTTAAAACCCTCTAATGACTTCTCGTTTGAATGAGAATAAAGTCAAAACTCTTTACCCAGATCTACAAAGCCCAGTAAAATTTGGCCCCAACTTTGACCTCAATCTCTAACACTTCCTCTAAATCACTCTAGGGCAGCCCCTCTGCCCTTTGACTTGTGCTTCACTGCCCAACACAGAGTTCTTTATGCAACTGGTTGCTTCCTGACATTAGGTTTCAACTCAAATGTCACCCTCCAAAAGAGGCCTTCAACGACTACACAACTTAACTTGCCATCTATTTCTTGTCTCCATCACTCATTTCCATTACCTTTAAATTTTTTTCTACACAGCATTTGTCACTATCAAATGTTCTTATTTCTTTACTTGCTATTATTTGACTCCCTTATTAGAATGAAAAATTTTCACCACTGTATCCTCCTTACCTAAAACAATATCTGACATATAGCAAGAAAACAATAAATACTTGTTGAAGGAATGATTACTGAAGAAAGGGAATGATGAGAATAGTAGCTGTCCATGGTAAAAATTTTGGTTTAGGGCCCTTTATACAAACATACACAGTTGGATTCCAGTCTTAACTAATATTACGGTAACAATGCAGCTGATATAAGTTAATATATATGCAAAGAAATGTAAGTACTAAGTAAAGCCAAGAAATGAAGAAATATTCACAAGGAAAGGATGAGAATGTAAGGGTTTTATTTATCACAGACAGTAGGGAGTAAGGGAAGGGATGGGAACTGAGTTCAATGACAGCAATAAAAGGATAGGAGATTGGGTGATGATAGATGACCTGAGAGAACTGACTTCCAGTGGTAGCTGAGGCATAATGAGATTAGTTCCGAAAATCTCCTTGCAGAGGGTGGATACTTGGTCCCATGCTCTGGTCTGCCATATGCCAGGCAGCTTCTTACTCAAGCCTCCAGAGGAATGGCTGAAATTAGGGCATTTAAGGTCTTCAGTCAAAGGACTCTTTCTTTATGGTCTATCAAACTGTTATATTGGCTAAATCATGATCTGTTTTCTTATATATCAGCATGTTATTAAGCAGAGCAACATGAAAAAGGAAGCAGAATGATTTAGCTTATTTCTTATGGCTCACAAGACTCAGGTCCTTTGGGATGCTAGACAATGATCAATGTCCCCAGAATTAATCTTATCATGTGTCCCAATATCAAGGAATTATGAAGGTGTTTAAAATTAGTGAAAAAAATCATTTTAAAAGTGAAGAAAAACAAAATATATAAGAATGTATCTTAAAATGACTATAAGTATTAAAAAAGAACTGTAAAAACAAGTTAGACTCAGGAAATTATAAAATTCATGTTGAAACAGTAATATAAAAATAAAATTCTTAAGCCTGAGTAGTGCTGAATTACAGGGTCTCACAGAAATGTCATGGTTCATTATCATACCTACACACATAAACGCCAGAAATAAAGAAAGAACAAGGCTGGTGATATCTTTCATCTCTTTAAGGTTGTTTCTCCCTTTTGGTATAAAATATGTACTAGTTATTAATAGGTTATAAAAAGATAAAGGAGATCATTTTTTCTTTTCTACAAATTCCCTTATAATTGCTGTTAATTTTACCTGTTTTCAGAAGGCAGGAGCCTAATAAGCAGAAAGAAGTTTCACTTTGGCCACAGAATCAAAGCAAGAAATACGATTTCTTCTCAGAGTTCATTCAAATTAAATATAGCTTTATTTTTGCTACTATGGTAACTGTAAAAAGAACAATGGCTAAAATATTTGTTGACAGATGCAGAAAACAACATAACATTTCATTAATTCACCCTCAACAGAGATGTTTTTTGCCTTTTTCACATTGTTGACACTTACTTATTAATGTGTTATTAACTAGTCATTTTTAGAACATTTATATAATAGTGTAACAGATAAAACAAAAAGCAATTTAGTACATCCTTTAGATATAACAAAGGCTAATGTTTAATGTGCTTGGTTTGCTGTTAGGCACTTGACATTTGTCAACTCATTTAATCCTCACAAAATAATGCAGTGTTGGAATTATCCTTATTTTACAGATGAGGAAACAGAGGCTGAGTCAGAGAAGTTGGGTGTATTGTTAGCAAGTGATCAAGCCAGTTAGAACTCAGACTGTCAGAGAGAATACTTTTTTTTTCTTTTAAAGATTTTTATTTATTTATTTGACAGAGAGAGAGAGAGAGACAGCCAGCGAGAGAGAGAATACGAGCAGGGGGAGTGGGAGAGGAAGAAGCAGGCTCTCAGCGTAGGAGCCTGATGTGGGGCTCGATCCCAGAACGCCAGGATCACGCCCTGAGCCGAAGGCAGACGCTTAACGACTGAGCTACCCAGGGGCCCCAGAGAGAATGTTTTTTATACCATTCCAGAATATCTCCCTACAGAGACACTGAAAGAAAAATTCAGAAGACAACAGCATAGCCTGAGTGCCTACAGCATGCAAGGAATAAAGCAGAGTGTCCCGGAAAACATAAACATTTGTCAGACACAGACACTGCCTTCAGGCAGCTCACAACCTACAAGAATAGACATCAGATAACAATATAAATAACTATAATAAAAGGGAGAAATCCACAGTTGTCAAAAATAAATTAGTTGAATATTAAGAGAAATGATATTGTTTCTGGCAGGGGAGGATTAATTAAGACTTTAGGAAGTAAGCAGCATTCAAATTGGACTTTAAAGCCTATAGAATTAATAGTTTTGTAGCAACTAGTGCTCACTAACATTTGGAAGAAGAACCCACCTCGCATACCAGAGAGAGTATACATCTTATTTAAAAATTAGTTTCGAGGGCATCTGGGTGGCTCAGTCATTAAGCGCCTGCCTTCAGCTCAGGTCATGATCCCAGGGTCCTGGGATTGAGCCCCATAAGGGACTCGCTCCCTGCTCAACAGGGAGCCTGCTTCTCCTTCTCACTCTGCCCCTCTCCCTGCTTGTGAATGCGCGTGCTCTCTCTCTCTAATAAATAAATAAAATCTTTAAAAAATGCTTTCACATTTATCATTGTTCATAAGTCCTAAGCTTATGCTTACTTCTCCCTTAAACTGGTATTGGTATTTTGGTTGTAGAATAACCTAAGAATCGAGGTGCTTTGTCCTTTCATTTATAACAGAATCCTGTTCTATTTAACCTCTCTGCTTCCCTTATTTAAGAAATCTCTTTCAGGGGCACCTGGGTGGCTCAGCCTTTAAGTGTCTGCCTTTGGCTCAGGCCATGATCCCAGGGTCCTGGGAATGAGCCTCGCATTGGGCTCCCTGCTCAGCAGGGATCCTGCTTCTTCCTCTCCCACTTCCCCTGCTTGTGTTCCCTCTCTCACTGTCTCCCTCTCTCTGTCAAATAAATAAGTAAAATCTTTTTAAAAATTAGTTTCTATCAATCCATAGTGGTTCTATACCAACTCTAATCTAGTTTCAGTTGCTGAGAAATGTGTTTAAGCTGAGCATCTAAAATGATCTCTGTGAAATTGTGTTTTAGAGCTTAAAAGTTTAGCTTACTGAACTTTGGGTCTTGTTACATATGCATGGAGAATGCATTTTGGGGGTTCACTGCATTTTTGCTTCTCTAAGCTTCCATTTTTCTGTACAAGATCAAACATTTCCTCACCTGAAAATGTTTCCAAACAGATCCATATTGATGTGATTTTCATTATCAGTATTAAGGATATAACTTATTTATTTCATAGACCTGAGATCAGTAACTTTAGCAAAAATCCAGCTTACTGCCCATTTTCACAAATAAGGTTTAATTATGACACAGTCATGACCATATATGTTTTCATATTGTGAAAACATGCTACAATGGCAGAACTGAATAAATGTGACAGATATATGGCATCAAAACCTAAAATATTTACTATTGGACCCTTTTCAGAGAGTTTGCAGACCACTGCCACAGACAATTCATTCAGCAGATACTTATTATGGAACCACAAGGGTAGGTATCTAGTAAATAGCATGGGTTGCTCCTTATAGGACTAGCCTCATTAAACCAAGTTAAAAATTCATATTGCATTGTAATTAATCATCACATTTAAGGAAGAACTTGAACAACTTTTGCTGTGGAAAAAAAATACAGCAGGTGACTCAGGATGTAGTATATTAGTAAGTGCTCTATTCTTACTATTTATATAACTAGCTAACATTGAGCATTTACTGAGTGCTAGACACTATTGTAAACACTGAATAGAAGAAATATATGTCATTTATTCTTCACCACAAGCCTAGGGTGTAGGTACTATTATTATCCTCATTTTACAAATGATGAAATTAATACTCAAGGTGATTTATTTCCAAAATCCCACAGCTTATATTTGCTAGAGCTAGAACCTTACAAAACATGTTTTCATCCCAGGAGATACTTAAGCAGAGTCTGGATGACTTCTTAAAAGGTATAATGGTTTATATTTTTTAAAGAGAGCAAAATAAATTAATGACCACCATTTATTGAGAGTCTACTATGGGTCCGGCATTGTTCCATGTGCTTTAAACACATTCTCTAATTTTCATATCACCCCAGAAGGTAGGTATAAGTTCCTCTTCTAAAAATAATGAAAAAGTATTGACAGGTTATCAAAGGCATATACCTAGTATGCTGTAAAGCTAAGATTAAAACTTAGAGGTACGTGACTCTCTTGATTATCTCAAGCTATTTCCATTTTTTAAAAATCCTAGATGTAAGGGGTGTCTGGGTGGTGCATTTGGTTGAGTGTCCAACTCATGGTTTCAGCTGAGGTCATGATCTCGGGGTCATGAGATCAAACTCCACATCAGGCTTTGTGCTCAGTAGAGAGTCTGCTTAAGACTCTCTCTTCCTTGCCCTCTGCCCCCCCCCCACCATATGTTCTCTCTCTCTAAAATAAATAAATAAATCTTTTTAAAAAATCCTAGCTATACTTCCATAGCATATGAAAAGGAACCACCTTTAAAAATGAAAGCAGCAGATATTCAATAGCTGAACAAATAAGGAAAGAATAGCCTACATAATTAAAATAGCAGAGAAAATTGGGAAATATGAAATATATTTCTAAATGTAAGTATAGAATTCTTTTCTAATTGCAGCTAAGATCAAACTTAAGCCAAAATAGAATTTGATGGAGACACTAAACCTTCATTAAGGGAAATTTTCTTTAATTCTTCTAATAGAAATGATGATCCATTAACATTTAGCAGATATTTCTGACATCATTAGATATCCCTTTTTCCAAGGGAGGAGAGGCCCAGTCAACCCATTTCCACACTATTGTTGAAGGAACATCTGAAGACATAAAAGTGAACAATCCTCTTTTCTTAGAAGGCATGATTGAATGATAAAGAGACTTAAAAAAAAAAAAAAAAGGAGAGGTTCTGGGCATTAGGTCCAAATAGACCTGACTTGGAATATTCACCCCTGCTACTTTGTAACTGCCACCATAAACGAGTTAATTTATTTCTCTGCACCCAAGTGTTCTCATCTATAATGGTGCTTGTGAGAAATGCTGTACAGGTTATTCGACATGGCTCCTTAGAATACATCCGACCGAAGGAATTCTCTCAGTTATATAATCATTTTTCCTCAGAGAGGGTCTTCAAAACGAAATATCATTTTCTCACTTATTCCCTTTCCTAATCTTTATATAGACTCCTTATGTCTCTTCAGTTTGAATGGCATGAGAAGAATATTTGTTGTATGCCTACTATGTATGGGTGAGTTGATAAAGGTTGACAAAAGTTAGAACATTTCAGGTATTTGAAAAGACTTATGGAAATGCTCAGAATCTGGAAAGTTGATGTGTGTTCCAGTTCTTGACAATCACACTAGTTTCAGTATGACAGAGGAGAGAGTAACAGAAGGAGTAACTGACAATCAAATATGAAAGAAGAATAAATAAAGTTTTCAGCATTCAAAGATTCAAAAAACTCTGCCTTGAGAAGTTAGTTAATGATATATTCAAGTGTATTGAGGAAGCAAAGTAAGAATAAGACATCAAAGCCAGGAACAAGGAATCATCTCCATGAGAATAAAAGGTTTTACTCCTGTGCAGCAAACCCAGAAAGCAAATGATAGAGACCAAAGCAGGATAGACAATTTCTGTATGGAGCTATCCAAGAAAAAAGAGGGAATCAATAGACAGTAAGATAGAATGCAGAAATTTAATGAGGAAATGATAAAGGAAAATTGTACAAGGAAAAGAAAGGCAATTAAAAACTCCAGGAAAAAGATCTGATTAGAAAGTTGAAGGTGGAAAATCTTCACTAAAATGTCGAACAAGGAGGTTGACAAGAAAAAAGAAACAAAACAATCAAGAGGATATTAATCCATCCATGCACTTTTAGGTTTATATCTCCTTTACTGCTCATATTCTTTAAAGGCAAAACATAAACATTAGGAAGAGAGATGATAGAATTTATAAGCAGTTACATTTACATTCTTTCTCATGTTAACACACACTTTCCTAGCTATTTAACTAGGTAAAGATTATGATGGTCTGTTCCCATATGCTGACCCCTTACTATCATCATAGAAACATGTCCTTTCTTGGTATAAATATGGTATATCCATGTAGTGGTATAATAATAAAATTTAATTAATATCTATCCAGAGGAAAAAGGGAGGAGTTGCTTAGGATCTGAGTGTGAATACCAAACAAATCATCTTCAGGGCTTTAACAAATTATATAAAATGATATTAAGACTTGAAATTTGTGTACCAAGATTATCAGGTACCAATTTATGCAACTCCCATTGAAAACAGCCACCAGGTCATCACCTACACTTGTCTCAGCCCACATTTCTAGTACCACTTTGCAGAGCCAAGTGATGGCACATAGATTACAGCCTGAAGAGCTGATGAAATAAGGAACTAGGATCTAAGAAGGTTTTGGACTCTAGAGCCTCTCCAGAACGTCAGCTATATGTCTCAGTCTGCATGACATGAAAAATTAAAGCCATGAGGCTTTAGAGGAAAGTGCAGATCAAAAATTGACCAACAGGACAGCTACAGAGTTTATGAGGTGAATCTAACCAATATCATGGTGAAATAGGAAAAAAAGTACATGATGGCAAGATATTAAACAATGAATAGAATGCAAAAGAAGGAGAAACCATTCAATTTTAATTCTAGGTACATTCTCCTTCTACTAGACCTACAGTCTTGACAGAAAAATAAATTTAATTTCAGCATGCCATTTGTAAACATAAATATGTAAATGTGATTCAATGGCTAAAATTTTGTAGTGTGAGCCTATGAACAAAATATGGGAAACTTGGCCAGTATCTCAGGATAAAATGTAAATGTGTACAAGCACAACAGTGTATAAGCGGAAGTATAACTAAAAGAAAGCAGGTGAAGAAGAGGAGGAATAATGAAAAAAAGAACCCAGAAGCTAATATCTTCATTTTCCAAAATACGAAGACAGGAAATACTGCCTAAAGTTGACGAAACGTAACATGGAAATATAAAAGTATTATTTAAACTTTTTTTGGAGAGAGGGTTGGGGGCAGGGAGGGACAGAGGAAGAGGGAGAGAGTGCATGAAGCCTGATGAAGGGCTGCATCTCACAACCCTGAGATCATGACCTGAGTCAAAATCAAGAGTTGGATGCTTAACTGACTAACCCACCCAGATGCCACAATAAATTTATCAAGTGTAATATTATTTAAAGTCACCAAGCTAAAAAAACCCTAAAATGTATCATAAAAAACAAACATTTGGAGGATTGGACATAGAGATAATATAAGTGAGCTAAAATCTTTACTCTCAGAAAAATAAGATAGACCATTTAAAGTTGATAAGTCAGTAATAGAGATATATGTATTTAGAAATATGGTAAACTTGAGATTCACTTTGGTGTGTGACACATCACATTCAATATTTATTGAATGTTTGCTATGAAGCAGGCATTGTAATAGGTATCAAAGATTTATAGGTAACTATGAAACTTTAATATGGAAATACATATATAACAGGGGCGCCTGGGTGGCTCAGTCGTTAAGTGTCTGCCTTCGGCTCAGGGCATGATCCCAGCGTTCTGGGATCGAGCCCCGCATCAGGCTCCTCTACTAGGAGGCTGCTTCTTCCTCTCCCACTCCCCCTGTTTGTGTTCCCTCTCTCGCTGGCTGTCTCTGTCAAATAAATAAATAAAATCTTTAAAAAAATTTTTTTTAAATTTAAAAAAGGAAATACATATATAACAGAAAATTAACACAATTTAAATGATATTTTAGTAATAATGTTAAAGCCCTTTGTTATCATAGAAACTAACATATAGTACTCATAAAATAAAATTGAGATCCTAAAACCTATGCCCAAAACCAAAACTCCAGGAGAAAGAATAGAGATGGAAGAGAACTTAAGAGTCAAATTAGAGACACTATTTAAAAGCATGTATGGAGGTCTTTAGTTTCCAGATTGCTCAGTCCACACTACCATTATCTAATGGTGTAATGGTGAGTCCAATCAATTCAATAAGGAAAAAAAATCAAATGATTATAAAGATTGAGATTCGGAGACATGGTTACTATTATTTGCAGATCATATAATTTCTTAACTAGAAAATCAGTTTAAACATTTATACAAACCACAGTGTGATTCCTAAGATGACAAGATACAGAATAAAGATAGAAAAGTTAACAACTTTCCTTTCTACCAGCAGCAACCAGTTAGAAAAATATCACAACAGAAACAGATATGAAATAACATAAAAAAACCTATTAAATACAGAAAACCACATATGAAAAAACTATACAGCTACTTAACAACATAAAGAAGGACTTGAAAATATAGAAATTAATATCATTCTCCTGAGTGGGAAGATTCAATATTATAAGAATGCCAATTTTCTCCAATTCATCTCTAAACTTGACCTTGTTCCTCTCTAAAGCTCTGTACATAAGATCTAAAACTATAAAACTCTTAGAAAAAATAGGGTAAATCTTCATGACATTTGATTTGGCAATAATTTCTTGAATATGAAACCAAATGTACAGGCAACAAAAGCAAAAGTAGATAAATTGGTCTAAATCAAAATTTAAAACTTACATGCATCAAAGGACATAATGAACAGAGTGAAAAAGGCAACCAATGAACTGGGACAAAATATTCATAAATCATATACCTGTCAAGGCATTAATATCCAAACTATATAAAGAACTCCTACAACTTAGCAACAAAGAAATGAATAATCTAATTTTTAAAATAGATGAGGAATTTAAATAGACGTTCTCCAAAGAAGATATACAAGAGCCAACAAGCACATAAAAACATCCTCAAGATCACTTTTTCATTAGAGAAATGCAAATCAAAACCACAGTGAAATGTCACTTGACACCTATTAGGATGGTTACTATAAAAAAAATAAAATAAAATAACAAGTGTTGATATGGAGGTAGAAAAATTGGAACCCTTGTGTACTGATGGTAGAAATGTAAAATGCTACAGCCATTATGGGAAATAGCATGTCCGTTCATAAAAAATTTTTAAATAAAATTACCATATGATCCAGAAATTTCACTTTGGGGTATATATCCAAAATAACCGAAAGCAGGGTCTCAAAGAGGTATTTGCACATCCATATTCACAGCAGCATTATTTGCAAGAGCCAAAAGGTACAAGCAACCCAAGTACCCATTGATGAATGAATGGATAAACAAAATGTGATATACACAGGCAAAGGAATATTATGCAGTTTTTAAAAAGAAGGAAATTTTGACACATGCTAAAATATGGATAAATCTATTTACACAGATAAATTTGTTTACTATACAATTAATTATATATTTATATTATATATTATTTATTTATACACTGTATTTATTTATACACATATATGTATTTTAATTCTGTAATTTATCTTAGGTTCCTCATCACCTGCTAATTAATTGTACATATGTACATACAGTAGTCCCCTTTTATCCATGGGGGACATGTTCCAAGACCACCAGTGGATGCCGGAAACTGTGAATAGTACCAAACCCTATATATACAATGTTTTTTCCTATACACACATGCCCGTGACAAAGTTTAATTTATAAATTAGGCACAGTGAGAGATTAACAACAGTAATAAAATAGAACAAATATAACAACATATCATAATAAAAGTTATATGAATGTGGTCTTTCTCTCAAAATACCTTATTGTACATCCTTCTTCTTCTTGTGATGTGAAAAGATAAGATGCCTACATGATGAAATAAAATGAGTGAATAATGTAGGCATTGTGATATAGTGTTAGGCTACTATTGACCTGGTGACAAATACATCAGAAGGAAGTTCATCTGCTTTTGGACTGTGATTGATGGTGGGTAACTGAAAACACAAAGCAAAACCACAGATAAAGAGACACTACTGTATGTATGTATATATACACACACATATATATACATACATAAAATACATACACATGAAGAAGATATGGTAGGCTATTTTTATAATTATGGAGTTGGTCAAGGTCAGCCTAAACAAAACACAAAGCCCAAAGTGTTAAATAAATATATTTTAAAATTTTGGCTTCATAAAGATTAAAACTTCTGCCCCATAAAAAAAGAAATATAAACAAAGTTAAAGGGCAAGCAACAAATTGGAGAAACATTTTTTTGAAATATTTTTCACAAAGTTTGAGACCTAGAATATACAGTGAATTCTCACTTTTGTGGTAGTTTTGTTTTATAAAGTCACCATGAGCACAAATTAGCAAATACTGAATCATCGTTCTTAGGGAAAATACAGGGTTAGGTTCCTACAAGACCCTGGTCACAGCATTTTCATCAACTGATCAATATGAAATTTGTTTTATGTGTATTTTTATTTAAAGGTTATATTATATATATAATATATATATTAACACTGAACTCACAGCCAGCAGCATATAATTCATGCCTGAATGATGCTTATCCAACATATATTTTCTTAGAAGGCATATCACAGCCTTCTTGAGCTCCTAGAAATACTAGACAGAACTTCAGCACTATATTGAGTCATTTCAAACAGTGAAATCCTCAACAAAAGCACAAAATTTTTTATCTAAGTGGCACTAAATAGACTGTGAAAAGGACAACTGTTTATACAGGATAAGAGCTGAAGCAAGAAGGCGGAGTTTCACCTATTCAGCTTCAACTGGAAACATGTGCATCAAGTGACTCAAATTTTTCACTGTTCTCTGCATGTTCATGAATGATCACCATGAGTATTGTCTTGGGGGTTACAAATAAAATTCAGCAAGTGGGCAAATTCACAGGTAAAGAATCCACAAATAACAAGGATTAACTGTATTAAAATATACTTATAAATCAATTCTTTTTAAAAAATGGTAAACAAAATAAGTATGTAATTCACACAAGAAGACTTACAAATGCCCAAAAACATTTGAGGAAAAAATTCCTTCGCACTAATGATCAGGGAAATGTGACTTAAAACAATAATGACAAATAATAATTGATGTCCTTAAAAATAATGTTATACAATGACAATCACACAAACGATTCATCCCACAGTGTCTTCTAGCTGTCCCTACCTAATCCTCTCAAAACAGCAATTTAAATTATTAAAGACAACTGAATCAAAAATGCCTAGAAAAGTATAGACTAATATGAAAAATGAATGAATGATTGAGTGAATGGATGGCACCAATGATGTCCATCAATGGACAGATGCAAGCAATTATTTCCAAACTATTCTATGGAAATTCATGGTGACAATGAACTGTCATGACTTTTTACAACTCATAGCATTGATTTTTTTCACAAAATATAAAATATTTATTAGAAAATTAGATTGCTTAGCATAAATAATCCAAACAATGTGTAAGTATATAAAGAGGGAAATTAAAGTCCCCCTGAAATAGTAAGCCTTAGATAGAACTATTAGATATAACTATTATTAACATAGTATTAGCATAGCATACATACTGCCAGACTTTCTTTTTTTTAATAATAATTTTTTATTATATATGTTAGTCACCATACAGTACATCCCTAGTTTTTGATGTAAAGTTCCATGATTCATTACTTGCGTATACAGACTTTCTAAGCATAAATAAATATCACATTTATCTTAATGCACTTATTATGAAGTTAGTTTGCACTATACATACAGTTCTTTAACCTGCAAATCCTACCAAAATTGCTAGAGTGTTATTTTCAGAGGCCAAGAACCTAACAGAAAAAGATCAATTTGCATTTGTATAGGAAGGAATTTATATAGAAACTTGCATTTATATTTTAAGATCTTTATAATAATCCTATAAACAGGAAAATAGCCTCCTCATTTTAAAGAATAGGAAGCAGAGGGTAAGTTACTTGTCCATGATTATACCAATAAATAGCAATCAGAATAATTACTTGAACTAAACTTTAAGGTTCATGAAGGCAGACACCATATATAATCCTTATTTTATAACATTCACAGTACCTGGCACAAAATTTAAAACAACATGAGGCATGATGCACATTTATATTGTTTAGTGCTCTATACCCTGCATGTAACTAATGGTCAATAAACATTTGTGAAACAAATGGATGAATGCATAAAAGAATAGAAAAATGTGGAGGGATTCTAAATGAACTGAGATTCCTATCAAGCCATTAATTTTTTTAATCTGTAGAATAAATAATAAATATATTTAGCAGCTCAACCACTCTGGAAACATAATGTAAAATGGCATATCAACTTGGGCAAGTTACTTGATCTCTTGAAACTCAATTTTCTCAAGGTCAAGTGAAAATATTTCATAGAATTGAAGTGAAATTTAAGTGATATAAGGAATATAAAGTGTCTATCACCATACCTGGCATGGGCTAGGCACTCAATAAATGCTAGATACTATTGTTAACATTCCTATTATCATCATCATTATAATAGTTTCCTAAAAATATACAAAATGGAGACTTCTCAATGGTAAAGTTTTAGTCCAATTATTTTGAAGGTCATTAAAATGACTACATAAAATCATAAAGACCTAGATCACATGAATGCTGATAGTAAAGCTAAAATACATTTCTCTAGAAATGCCTGCAACTCCTACGTTCTGCCTAGACACAGACAATAGACATCTGTTCCTTGAATGAGTATGTAACAGATGAAATGTCTACTGACCAAATTTCCAGTCATCATATTAGTTTCCTTTAGTCACCGTAACAAATAACCACAAACTTAGTAGCTTAAAAAAATATTAATTTATTCTCAGACAGTTATTGAGATCAGAAGTCTGAAAGGAGTTTTGCAGGGGTAAAGCCAAGGTGTCAGCAGGACTTGTTACCTCTGGAGGCTCTAGGAGAGAATTCGTTCTCTGCCTTTTTCATTTTCAAGATTCCACCTACTTAACTTGGCTCACAGCTTTTCCACCATCTTTGAAGCTAGCAACGTGACATTTAATTTTTTTTCTCTCTTTCTTCATCATATCATCTTCCCTATTATAAGGACCCTTATGATTACAATGGGTCCACATAGGCAATCCAGGATAATCTCCCCATTTTAAGATCCTTAACTTAATCACATCTGCAAAGTCCCTATTGACATACAAATTAACATATTCACAGTTTAGAACCTGGATATTTATAAAGGGAGGGAGACACTATTTTTTATTATATTCCATCCTCTGGGACCCAAAAAAATCACATCTATCCACATGAAAAATCCATTCACCCCCATCTCAACATTCTCCCAAGTCACAACCCACTAGGACATCAATTTAAATTTCATCTAAATCTTATCAGCTCAAAAGTCCCAAATCTCATCTAAATCAGGTATAGGAGAAATTCTGAGTATGCTCCTTCTTGAGGCAAAATTCCTCTTCATCTGTGAATCTTCGAAACTAGAAAACAAGTTATTTGCTCCCAAAACACAATGATAAGATGGGCATAGAATAACAATTATAGATATACCCATTCAAAGAGGGAGAAATGAAAGGGAAAAAAGGGGGAGTAAACAGTTATAAGTAAGTTAGAAAACCAACTGGGCAAACTTCACTAGGTTTCAAGGACTAGGAATAATCCTTTGTAGGATTATTCTCAGAGATTATTCTCAGATTATTCTCAGAATCCTTCTCAGCTCCATCCTCAGCCCTGTCCTCTGAGTCTTACTTTCTATTTAATAAAAGTTAACATATATTTGCAACTGTGTAGTTTTATTAAGTCTGTTTCTTGCCTGTAAGAATACATTCCTCTTCAAATCCAACAACCTTCTTTTATTTTATCTTCTCTTTGTGCCTTTCAGTCCTAACTGGCAGTGTCCCTGCTAATAAACCATTCTCACAGACCTTGTGGGTTTCTTACATATGTCACAGGGATTCATTCCATTAAACAAAAGCCCCCTCCACAGATCTTTCCTGGATAATCCCATCTCTGGATTGTGCTGAGAAGGCTGAAGAGATCTATGAGATACACACCTAGTCTCTTCAAAGAGCCCTGTGTGTGACGGAATACTCTGGTTTTTTGATCCCATGGGCACTAGAAAAGTTACCCAGTCACACTTTTGGCTTTCTCCCCAGGACACACTTTCTTGAGAGTGAATCCACAAATTTTAGCCTCTTTTTCAATCTGGACAGGCTGAGAACGTCTCAAATCATCACATCCTGGATTCTTTTTGCTTAAAAGTTAGATTTTCCAGCTTTGTTTTATTGTTGACCTTTAATTTTATACCATTGTGGTTAGAAAACATGCTTGGTATGATTTCAGTCTTTTTAAATTTGTAATATTTGTTATGTCTTTTTTAATGTGATTTAACCAGGGGATTCTTCTGTGTATACTTGAAGAAAATGTGTATTCTATTTTTCTTGGATGGACTATTTTATATGTGTCTTTTAGAATCATATATTCTGAAGTATGCCTCAAGTAAAGAATGATCTTGTTGAAAAAAAATGTGATTCATTCAATTTATATTTTTTGCTATAGGTAGCAAGAAGAAACCAGGCTGCACATTCAACACTGTGCTTGGAAATCTCCTCAGCTAAATACCCAGATTTATCACTTACTACTTTGCCTTCCATGTAATACAATTCTGCTAGCCTTCCTGCTATTGTATAACACCTCCTTTCTTCCAGTTTTCAATAACATATTCCTCATTTACTTCTCAGTCTTTATCAGAAGCACCTTCAACAATATTCATATGTCTACCAACATTCTATCTACGATGATTTGGGTATTTTCTAAGATGATATGGGTTTTCTCTACTATTCTCCTCACTTTTTTTTCTGAACCCTTACCAGTAGTGCCTTTAAGATCCATCCTTCTACAAACACTGTGACAATTTTTTAAAACAATAGAGGTATTTTTCTACAGTATCACCTTCTGAGCCTTCACTGAGAGAATCTTTAGTATTCATACTTCTATTCAAGGCAATCTAGACTTTTCCTTTTATACTACTCAAAACTCTTCTAGCCTCCAGCCACTGTCCAATTCCAAACACTTCCATATTTTTAAGTATTTGTTATAGCAGCACCCCACTTCCAGGTATCAAAATCTGCATTAGTTTCCCGGGACTGCCATAACAAATTACCACACACCTAGTAGCTTAAAGCAACACTAATTTACTCTTTCACAGTTCTGGATGTCAAAGGTCCAAAACGATCCTCACTGGGCTAAAATCAAGATGTTGGCAGAGCTGGTTCTTTCTGGAGGCTCTAGGGGAGAATCCACTTCCTGCTTTTTGACCACCTGCATTCATTGGTTTGTGGTCGTTATCGTTTCAACCTCAGCTTCCATCATCACTTACCCCTCTGACTCTGACCATTTTGCATTTATTTTATAAAGACCATTGTGACTACACTGGACCTACTTGGCTAATACAGGATATCTCCCCATCTCAAGATCCTTAATTTAACCACACCTGCAAAGTCTCTTTATCATGTAATGTCATGGAGTCAACTTGTAAAAATCAAGATATAGACATCTTTTGGGGGAACTAATCTTCCTACCACAGCCATGTTCATTATTAACTAAATTGTCTAAAATGTTTAACCCATATTTTCAATTACATTGTTTTAAGCACTCCCCTCATTCACAGCCCAAATTACTAACATTTTGAATATTGGTTCTTCTAAAAGTTTCAACAAGAAGTTCAGCAACAGAATAAGACTATATACTGAATCACACAATTCCCAGAGCTGTTGAGATCTGAATAATTCCTTGACTCATTATTATTGTTTGGAGTATTTCCAGAGTACATAATAGTTTCATTACAGAGAGAAAAAGTTAAATCTCTATCATAAAAATTATAACTATTCTGAAGCTGAAAGATATCTAATGAGTCATCTCAATTTCAAGGATGAGAAAAATAAGACCCAGGGAAGTTAAATGATTTACTTGATGACACAACTCTAATGTAGAGGTCAGGGAGCATAAATTTATTTTAATAATATCTAATGCCTAACTATGGAAATCTGTTCTAAGAGCAAGCATACAGAAAGTCACTGCATTCTCATAAAAAGAATTCCTCAATCTCAGGTTCAGGTAGATTTTTGTTTAGCTAGTTGAACTTCTTAAGTTTTGAGGCAAATATTAATATGGTAGTTTTCTAAAAGGCTAAGGGAGTTTAAAACAAACTATACCAGATTAATGAAAATAGAGACATATTTTCCAGATGATGATTATCAGGCCAATAATAGGAGTTGTTGGTCTAATGTTGTTGGTCTAATGAATGGTCTGAAAAATTTTCTGAAAGTCCATAGACCCTACAAGTATTGCAGTGTCTGATTTCCCTGGAGATAAGGCAATTATCTCATGCTCTAATGGAACACTAAGATAAATATTTTGTAATATATGTGCATGGTATAAAAGTGCTTTTAAGAAAACAGGTGTATTTCCACTTTATTTTTTTAAAGCACCTAAATTAAATTATTGTGTCCAATGCTACTTATTCTTTTCAAAATACACCAAAACCACTGAGATACTTTTAAAATCTTAGATTGATACTAAATGTGTATTAGGCTTATTGTTTTTTCTAATTATAAGATAAGTAATAAGGACATAAAGTAAAAATTAAGATATAAGGACTTTAAACAGGCCAGTAAAAATTGCTATTGGTGTGTTAAGAGGCTTCTTAATAAACAAAGGAAAAATACTCATATTATCAGAAATAACCAGATATTTCAAAATGAAGGGAAGAATAATGTTTGTTTTGACCTACAGAACAAACTAAAGACTCAAAAACTATGGTTTTACATATGTGTGTGTATGTGTGTGTTACGTATACCATTATACCAATAAGGATATCTTAATCTTATTGCATTGATAACATTTATAATAGTTGGTAAAATTTCTCGGACTTTATATATATATATATACACATACACACACACAATATGGTAGTGGTAAGAATAGAACATAAATGTAATGTTTAAGCTTCTTTTCACTACATAGCATACAGATATCTCGGAAAAAGCTTAAAATCTCAACAGCAATGTGAGGATGTATCAAAACATAAAATGTATCAAGGCTGTAAAAATAGACATTGCTAATAAAAATAGTTTTATTTTTCCCACTAATAGAAATTATCCTAATAAAAAAAGAAAGTATAAGGAAAATAAAATTTACACTGTCCCGAGATAAGCATTTTAAACATTTCACTGAACATACTTTCATACACAAACACACACACAGATGATCTTACATAAATTGGACCACACATATAACACTCATTTGAAATTTTTTTGCTTTGCCCTTTATCTTTAAGAAAAAAAAATCAGGAATATCTTTTCATGTCAAATAGGGAACCACATAATGATTTTTATGACTACCGAGTATTGTATCATAGAATGTTCCATAATTTATTTAACCAAACCCCGATTATAAGATATTAATCTTGTTATTATCATTTTTTGCTACAATAAACCTTGATAAACACACTGTACTACTAACCTATTTACCAACTTGTCCAATTCTTTGTTCAAGGTAAATTGTCTATAATTACTTCTAATTAGCTACAACTAAAATACTGGATAAGAGAGTGTGTATATTTTAAACTCATACCTAATAGAAATTTTGCCTAAGCCTTTTTGAAAGCAATTTGCCAATATGTATTAAGATCCTTCGATGGGTCCCTGGGACAGGGGGTTGTGCTGAGCTGTGGCAGGCAGGGTGGCGTAGTAAGGATGGGTGGGGTAGGTGGAGAGGACAGTGTCCCTGCTCTGAGGGAGGGGCTGTTGGGCAACAGAGACAAAGGGATGGGTGGTTGGCACAGGTCACAATGGGCAGGAGAGGATAAAAGGGGTCCTGTGGGGTGGTTTAAGCCTAGGTGGAGGCTTCGGTTTGGGAGGAGAGGAGCAGTACAAATACAATTGGCAGTGAGGTTGTAGAATCCAAAAGAGCAGAGGCTATTGTGAACCAATGTGTCAGGCTCAAGAGGAGGTCCCTCCCTACTGCAAGTGAACACCAACATCTACATGCCTCAACATCTGTACACTCTGACATCTATTAGGACCCCAACATCTGTGCACCTCAACATCTGCGCACAGTGACATCTACTGAGGCCCGGATCTCTCGCTCCTCCACATCTGCATACCATAACATCTACTGGGGCCCGACCTCTATGAGCCTCCACGTCTGTGCACTCTGACATCTACTGGGGCCCCAGCATTGGTCCACCTTGACATCTAGTGGGGCCCTGACCTCTGCTCCTCAACATTTGCACATGGTAATATCTACTGGGGCCCCGATTTCTGCACTCAACATCTGAGCACCCTGTCATCTTCTGGGTCTCCAACACTATGCACCCCAATATCTCCATGCTCTAGGCAGAGCACAGTCTGGGGCAGGTGCAATTGTCTCTAGCACTGAGCAATTGGTAATCAGTACCCCCACCCTGTTCTCAATTGCTCAGAGACAAGCCTGCAAAGACCACTGCTAACCCACTTGCTAGAGAAACCAGGGAAATAGGACGCCCTGCAAAGTGTGGTAAAGTGTGGAAGACCCCTAGGAGTCCTTGATAAAAGATAGCCATGAACAACCAATCTAAGTTACCACATTACACAGCCCAAAGCAGCCCTGCAATGGGTATGTTTAATACCTCCATGGGAAAACTGCAGCAACAACTGTACAAGGGGGAGTATACTATATTCAAGTATGCCCCAATGTTTGAGAGTGACTTTATACAGGTCAGCAAAAAAGGAGAAGTGATTGACGTGCACAACCGTGCCCGAATGGTGACTGTGGGCATTGTTCGCACTAGCCCCCACCTCACACTACCTGATGTCATGCTGCTGGCCCGACCAGCTGCCATCTGTGATGACTATAACAGATATGGCCCTGCCACCCAGGAAAAAGTTTACAAGCCTACACAGATCTTAGAGCTAACCAGACTGTTTCCCTTGAAGTTTGTAACAATATCTATCCATAATGGTAAAAAACAACAGCTCTGCCTGAAGCTTGCCACTGGCCGATCTTTTTACCTTCAGTTGTGTCCCCCTTCTAATACAAAAGATCTTTTTGTTTATTGGGAAAACCTTATTTACATTCTGAGACCACCAGTTGAGGCTTACAGAGGTTCCCAGGCCATCCCAGTTGGAGACACACTGGACATAACTGGGTTTGAAGAGGAGGACAAGAGCCCAGGGGTAAGTCTTTACAGACGGGGTCACGTGCTGTGGGAGAACAGCTAAAAGTCCTGCAGAGCCTTTGGTACTGAGACTCACCTAGAAAATTCATTACATTTGGATGGGTTCAGGGCCAAAAAGCCTTTATTTGGAGGCCATGTCACATTGGGGAAGTTCTGGGTGCTCCAAAGTGTTCCCCAATGCTGTATTTCAGAGCTTCCTTAGCTGTCAGCAGTTCTTAATTTCATGTCCAATACTGTATTGCCAATGTGTGGCATCCCGACCATATCCTCGCCCCCATGTCTCCCCATGATCGCCATGTACTGATTTTGTATACATCGTTGGCAGAGGGATGTGCTTGTGAGCATTGTTAGTAGCTATCAGAATATCAAAGTGCATGTCTCTTAGCCAGCAGAAATACTAACACAAGTGTATTAAAAAAGGCATATGAGGATATTTGCTGGTGAATTATAATAATGTTCTTGCTGGCACTGGAACTGTCCAAGCAAAACTGGAATGATCATGTGGTCATTGTGGAGATGATACTAAAGAGGAGGATTCCTGCAACAAATGGGAGATTGGACTTGAGACCTATAATTATAAGCTCTTATTGTTTAGCTATAGGATTAAAAGGTCTCACTTTCTTTATTTCACTTTTTTTGTCTCTCCCATAGGCAAACGTCCTTCATTTCTATGGAAGGAATCAAGATCAAGTTGACATCAGGAGTCTTCACATGAACCCTGAATTGTTTGGGGCCACCCCTTACGGTTACGCTGGGGAGGAATGAATTCATCGTGCCTCCCACACATACTGCATTCAAGAGTTCACACACTTCTGCAGCCACAAAGCCTACAGTATCAGATAAAAGGGTAGGGATGGTGACAGGAGCAGCCGTCACAGATCCAGGAAGAAGCACAGCTAGAATGGCCATAGTGGGAGCATTCGACATGTCTTATTATTGTTGTTAGCCAGGGCTGTAAGCCCTTCTTCTACTCAGAGGTTACTTCCAACATCTCAGTAGAAGCTACTCACCTCTTCCCAGAGGGCAACATAAATATGGTGATTCCAAGGGCAGAAACTACTGCCAAGCCCATTGCAAAAACAGCTAACAGCTCAGGCATCTTCACAGAGTGAAGGCTACATGAGTGAACAGGATGGAAGCCAGAGGTCTCCACCCAGCAGGACTGACTCTTCAGGAAAGAGTTTCAAAGCCCTGTATTGCACCGAGGTGGACACCTCATATAAAACTGTGGAGGAAAGCAATATCATCCATCCTAATACAATTCAACTCAAATTCTCTGCTGTAATAACATACGCTCTATTAACAGGGAAGGGTAGCAATAAAAACAAATGGCTATTTCTGATCAGGCTCTAACCTATCTTTAACTTTCCCTTAACTTGATATTTGTGATTAAATGCACAGATGACAGAATAAAATGCTAAAGATTATTCTCAAAGACCCTCATCCATTTTTCATCTACATGTATTAACCAACAAAAATTATAAAATCCCCAAATACATAACCAAAGACAGAAGCAAATAGTAGTGATTATTACAAAAATATTATTGTCAGGAGTGTTGAAAAACTAATTTTACTTTCTAGAATGGGTTTCATTTCCCCAGTCTCTTTATTCTTGTTTTTTGCCCAACTTAAATATTACTTAACTGCTTTGAAATTATATTAAAGTACCCAACATATTCTATAAATCTTAATTTTAATTCCCTGAATTTGTTTAAATTCTAAATTTCTTTGTGAAAATTTAGAATTCTAAATAATGTCTCATCACAATGGAAGGATAAAATGCCATATTAAAACTAGAAAAACAGAATAATTAGCTAAACTTGAATATAGGATCATTTCAAAATCTAGACAAAAACTAGAGATTAGATAATCTTAGAAGTGTAAGATCTACAGGATCAGCCAGCGTTCTAATTTAGCAAGTAAAAAATCTTTTTAAGACTCTAAAAGTAATACATTACATAGTTTTAATTAAGTCTGTATTTCACATAGTTTTAATTAAGTCTGTATTTCCATAATCCTCATGTTTCTGAAGCTTAGCACTATGCTTTGAATATAGAGGATCTTTGATACATGTGTGCTAGATCCAATTAAATTAAGGGTTATAAATGTGAAATAAATACATTTTATTTGAATCCAACAAATCTGAGTATACGAAAATTTGCAAGCACTATACTAATTCCACTGATCCCGAAGGTTCCCATACCAAACTGTAAGGTAGTGGTTTTAAGTCCATGAGACCTTATATGCACAGTGGTTGGCTTAATGATTTTTATTTCAGGTCTAAAAAAACAACTTCAAAATAAAATCCTGTTATTCATGAAATTTTAAGAAACTTTTTATTTTGAAGCTGGCCCATAAAATCCTGAGTTCAAAGTTATTGCAAGTTGTAGGACAAATTTACATTTGATATGATGTCTCCAATGTCACAACAAATGTATTAAATTTTATTGTAGATAGACACACGTATGTTAAAGGAGAGTCCATCAGCAAACTGAGAACACTAGAAGTCTAGATGAGAATATTACTAAAGAATTCTACTCTTCATTCATTACATTAAATAAAGTAAAAAAAGAAAGAAAGAAAGAAAGAAAGAAAGAAAGAAAGATTAGCACATCTCAAGTAAATTTATAGATATAATGCAGTCACAATTAAAATACCAATAAGGATACTTTTATAAAATATAAAATTTTAAGAGCAGGCAATCATGTCAGCTAATTAATACAATCATAATTTCTCCTGCATTTTATGTAAAAATATCAAAACTGAGTCATGTGTTTTTAAAAATAGGACAACAGAAATAAGAGATTTCAGAAGAAAATCCAAGCCAAACAGGATGCAATATAATGAAAGAAATGGGAATTTTCTCTAGATGAAGTGAATTAAACAAACAAACAAAGAAGACGAAGAAGTTTAAATAATTTGATAGTTTAAAAAACTACATAAAATACACTCATATATACAAATTAAGGGGGGGAAGCTGCAGACTGGGAAACAAATATAACTACTAAAATATTATTATTCACAAATCTTCACAGGAAAATGGCCAAAGAAAAATATCTAGTATCAAAAAATTGTAAACCAAGCCTACTACCAAGCCTAATAAAATGAAAAAAAAATAAGTGTTTAAGAAGGTGGTAGAGAAGCAAATTATAGTCATATATTATTGATGGCTCAGAGCCCTAATACTTTATCTTATGAAACAAACGAAATAGATAAATGCAAACAGTAAACTGTTAAGCAGATGAGGTTAGATTAATAAAATAAAAATAAAATAAAACAAAATAAAATAAAATCTATGTTTCTTTCATTCCTTTCTATTTCCTTACAGATATGAGGTAAAACTCTTTAAGTGTGGAAATGAAATTGCCAAACATATACATTTGTTCATTGTTCCGCTCAACTACTACTTACTACTGACAATATACTAGGAACTATGTTGGCCTTAGAAATAGATGTAATACAATATATAATCTCCACCTTTATAGAACTCATGGTCCAGTATATATTGATAACAATTCTGTAATGATTAGGATAGTGTCTTCAAGTCCTAAAAATAGTTCATGTTAAGGTGAAGAGATTTTTTTAAGTACCATATGCTGATTTGATTTTCTCTACAATAAATTAATATTGGAATTTGAGTGGCTATGATCAACTTGTGACATAAGACATGAAAAATGTGATTTTTTTCTTAGACATAATTGCTTCATACTTGAGGCAAAACAGAAAATAATATTTTTGAGATGTAACACTATTCCGGACAATTACTGCAAATTATTTTCTGTCCAGGCCTGCTTTTCCACACATGCACTAAATAGTTATATATACATACCTTTGCCATTACAGTGTTTTTTTGTATTAAGTATTTTTTCGTATTTTCATTGTGGCTTCAAATTTCCTAGCTCTGGGTAATTCTACTTATTTCTGAAACTCCTCCATAAGCTTATGGTCCAAAAAACACAACAGTAATTTGAAGGTAATACAAAAGAATAAAATTGACTTAACAAATAGTGAGATAGTTTCAAAATCGTAGTCAAATATTTTAGAGTTCTGGTCTCATTTTTGGATTGTCCTACATAATTTTCAATGGTGAATATTATTCTACAATGTTCCATCGTGCTAAAAAATAAAAATATCAGTGACAATGCTTTTGAAGAGCACTAATATGTTTCCTCGTAAATCATTTTGTTATTTTAATATAAATTGTAATTTAATTTGAAAAAGCATTCTTTAAATGAACTATTTCTAGATCATAAATATTAAAAATCTCAAAAACAACTCAATTTTTCAGGAACTAGCATCATGATCAAAATAAAACAACCACATAAAAGGATATAAAGTATGTGTTTACTTATGCACATACGTACAGCAAGTTAAACGTTTTACTGACCTTTAACCGAAGAAAAATTACAAAATGAATAAGATATTAATTGGATTTTCAGGAAGAGAGAAAAAAAGATTTCCTTAAAAACAAAGGCAAATAATTTTGTTTTATATCTTAAGAAAAGTAAACTGTTACCTGTGCAAGAATGGGGAAGCCAAGGTTCCTACATCCATTACAAGGAGTTAATGCTTCCCAGAGTCCTGAGGGCCCACAAGTGTTTTCATCATCATCTTCTTCTTCCACTTCTCCTGGTGACAAATTTATTGTAGATGAAGTTCTCTGAAATTAAATTTATATTATACCAATATATTATATCAATGTTATTTAGATATCTTAACATCAATTAAATGACATTATTTTCTTGTAGTGTATGTTAGCAAGCAAAATCAGCTTAATATTCACCATAGTTATGTGGCTGTGCCATGGCACTAAGACAGAAAACATGTATAATTCAATTTAAGTTGAATATTTAAAAAAATTGAAAGTGAAAAAACTGGGTGAGAAAGACTATTAGGATACAAAGTTCACAATGAAAAATAGACATGAAAATGACCCAACAAAATATCTCAGTAGCAACAAATTAGAAAAATCTTATCATTTCTAAATGCAATCAGAGGAATAGCAGGAAAATACTTTATTAAAATAGGAATTGCCAAAAAGCATATATTTTCATGATGTCTCCTTTTCAAAAAAAAGAACTTCATAAAATTTTATATTATATGTGTAATGGGGGTAATACTTTTAAAATTAACAATGGGACTTCCATGTTTAACCTGCATATTTACTTTTGTTACTTGCCAAATCCCATTAAAATGACAACGGATTTGTTAAAATGGTCTAACGTGCATAAGGACAAGGACAACGGGAGAGAGATTAGCAGATGAGCAATAACAAGAAAATTTTAAGATAATGATAAACAAATGGATAAACAGATTAGCAGGTGAGTAAGAACAAGAAAATTTTAAGATAATGATAAACAAATGGGTAGATATTACCTGATCTAGCAAACTTGAGAAAACTGAAAACAAAATGTCTGCAAGGGGGAAGAATAAGCAGCATGTCTATTCATGACTCAGCACCATCAAAACGGCTTATGAATCATGAAGATGTAGGTGCAGGTGGGGCTGCAACAGGATAGAAACTCTACATTTGGAAGAGTTAGACCCTTAGACCAATGTTCTCAACTGGCCAAGAAACTAAACCTTCACCACTGACAAAAAAATGGGAGGTTTATTTTCTGGTGGGATTGAAACAAAAGGATTATGAATTCAAACAATCCATGCACAATGAACAGAGGGGTGTCTCTGTAAAAGCAAAGAAATTAATTGAATATCTGGTAGTTGTAGATTCCCAACCCACCCCAGTGCCTGTCCACATTCGCCCTACAGAACATGGCAACTAGGTTTATATCCCCCAGGTAAGAGATGAGGATATATTCCCCTCTGCAGAAATTGACCTTCCAAGAAAGAAGATCTGTAAGTACCTAGTAAAATGATGGGGGTCTATGCCTTAACTCTTACTGTGAAGCCCACCTCTCATAAAATCTCCACTCAGATAAACAGTTTTAGGTAAATATGAACAAGAATCCAAGCATCATCACACATTTGAAGGAAGTTTTTAACAGAGACCAAAATAAATATACAGAAAAAAGTTATAAATAGTATCCACAAAGACATAGAAGATACTTGCATCCGTGAAAGAAGAACAGAATACTATAAGACAAATAAACACCTAAAACCCAATAGAAGGTGGAAAATAAGTCTGAGGAAATTTCCCAGAAGACAGAACAAAAGATGGGGAGAAATTAAAAGTTAAGAAATTGGGGATCAAATTAAGAGGTCCATGTAGAGAAAGGAGGAAATCATCAAAGAAACAATGCAAGGAATTTTGCCAAAACTGATGAAAATTCCATATTCAAAGTGCCTGATGAATGCTCAGCAAACTGATTTTTGTTTTGTTTTGTTTTGTTTTGTTTTAAAAAAAGGTGGAAGTCTTCAGAATGTAGTGTTGGATACACACTGATAGATCATTATTATTGAAGTTAGTAAAAATACTCTATATATTAAATTGTAAATGGTACCCACTTGACCCCCGCACAAAAGTTGTGACTTTAAAATATAAGACTTCAGGGCGCCTGGGTGGCTCAGTTGGTTAAGCATTCATCTCTCAATTTCAGCTCAGGTCATGATCTCAGGGTCACGGGATTGAACCCTACGTCTTGTTCCTTGCTCATTGAGGAGTCTGCTGAAGATTCTCTCTCTCCCTCTCCTTCTGCTCCTCCCCTTTCCCCATGCTCATGCTCTCTCTCTCTCTCTCTCTCTCTGAAATAAACAAATCTTAAAAAAATAAAATATGAGATATTGTTTTTCTATATTCACATCTTAAATTTCCCTTCATCAATTTTCAATAACTGAAAAGTCATAAACTTAAAAAGCCTCATAAGCAGTTACAGCCTGTAAGATACAATAATAATAATAGCTATAATCTATTGAGCATTTACTATGTGACACTGTAGTGTCATAGGATTCTTATTCATTATTTTAATTCACACAAACTAAGGCACAGAGGGGTCAAGTAAAATCAAGGTCATAGAGCTGGTGGCAGAAAAAGGGTTCCAATCCAGACTGCCTGACTCTAGAGCTGACCCCCTTGACCACTCACTATGTTACATGGCTTCTCATTCAACACAGTATCCTGTAAAAGGTAATTATATTGAATAACCGAGCTGACGTAATTGCAGTTTAAATAAAAAAGGTGTATTTGTGAATATATTTCTGCTACATGATGACACTCCTGAAAGCAATTTGCTACCTGTGACAACTAAAATTTCTGTAATTTTGTACATAGCCGCCCATTCTTTCATAAAAACACATTTCTCAAATCAGTAATAAAAGATGATTATCACAGGGATTTTTCATCCTACAGACATCCTGGTGAGAAAATCTTGGGGCATCTAAAGCGTTAATCTAGCAGAACATCTATGTGTATGATCAACGCTGTCTACAAAATAGAATAACCAAGTAGGCATCCCCTTCACCAACTCATGATCAGTTGTTGGTTTGACCATCAGTGTCGACATGGCATGGCACCATAAATCATTACGTTCTTCCTAAGAATTATCAACATTTTACAGATTAATCAGTTCTTTTGTATTTATGTTAAGGGTTCTATAAGTATTTGATCCAATCTTACAAGGAACTTCCTCTATCTCTTTCTTCTCTCTAGAGAAGAATCCTGTTTATGTCTCTTCTCTGCTCATAAATCTCATAAATTATTTGCCATTGCACAGTAAATAATATCCAAATTCCTCAAGGTTCTAAGGTCAAACTATTTTCAACACTTTTACTTCCTATACTGTACTTATCCAGACTATAACCAAGTAGAATTGTTTACCCTTCCCTAATCATCCTCAATGCATTTATTCATGCCTTGCATCTAACTTCTCCATGAAGCATATTATACTGGTTAAGAGTTTAGGCTCTAAAATTAGTTCTGAATTTTCAGCTTGCCTACTTATTAGCCTTCTTATTACAGTGATTTTCATCAGATAGGACCATTGTCAGCCTCACTTGCCTTATCTACTCAATGGGAAATAATATAGTAGAACCTCCCTCAGAATTTTTTTCCTGATAATTAAATAAGGTAACAAATATAAAGTGCCTGACACAATAAGGTTTCAATACATACTAACTGCCATTTTAGCTATTATTCTCTTATGATCCCACTGATTCCTCAAAATACATTCAGATTTCACTTCTTTCCAGATTTCCCACAAACAGAAATGATATGGCTCTTCTATATAGCTCTTTGTGTGAGTTTTTGTATTATGATACTTCACATATACCTTGAGATGATAGATGGCACAGAGGCAAAGAGAAGTAGCTGTGAGGTCAAATAGATATGTATTTAAATCCCATCTCTGCCATTTCCAAGCTGTGTTACTCCGAGAAAATCCCATAATTTTATTAATCCTAGTTTTCTTATTTGAAAAGTAGCTAAAATAATAATTCCCATTTTATAGGGCTGTATGAGGACAACATTAATTGCATGACAGTGACTGGCACATAAAAAATAATGAATATATACTGCTATTTTCATTATTATCTTTATCCTAAAAGAGTTGTATACGTGCGCGCGCACACACACACACACAACACAGCTTATTTATTCTAGTCAATTGTAAGTTATTTGAAAGCAAACATTGCCTTATTCACATTTGTATCTCTTACAATGTGTATGCATAATAGAATTTAACAATTATTTATTGAATGAATTATCAATAAATTTCAAACTGTCATTTTCATTTAACTACCTAGAAAATTTTACTAATATTAAGAGGTATATATAAGTGCATCACAAATCTCATTAGAGCTATTTTAGTATAACAAAATTTATCAGTGGTTTAGTACTGCCCCCTAAAGACAGTATATAAATCAGCTGCGTAAAACAATAATTTTCCACTTGCTGCTTTACAATTTAAAATGCCTGGGAAAGATTTTTATCAAACTAAATATAATCTTCAATTATTTATAAAAAGAAAGCCACATGAAAGCACTTAAACTTGGAGTTTGCTTTATTCCAAATGCCTTTGAAACTTTTTATTGGAGACCCAACTGTGTTCCTAAAGTTCCAGAAATTCTTCCATAGAATATAGACCTAAATTGTCATGGTATGAGCCTACTATCTTTCTTGGTTAATACATAGTAATTATGTGGATGAAAGATTGGACCAGTCCTACATTGTCATAAATACCATGGCGACACAAATCTGAGTTCAAGGAAAAATACTTCTCAAATAATTACATCAGTCTAACAGTAAAGAAATGTGATTTCCTTGAGAGGGGAGATTATACACACACACACACACACACACACACACACATACATACATATATATAGCCTCACGTTTTTTATCACTGAATAAACATGATAATGTCATAAATATTTGTAACGGTGATTTATAGTTTAAAAATGACTAAAATTTTTGTATTTAGCTGGAAGATCTATGAAGTATATCATCTGTGTGGCCTGAAAGGAGGTATTTTTAACCTTTAAACCAAAATCAGTTGTGTTTCATCTTGACAAATACTGAGTGTCTCAGTAGTCTTTTTTAAACTGGTGTGTGTCTTTCTCCTTTTGAGTGTTCCCAGTAAGCAAAAAAAAAAAAAAAAAAAAAAGAGCATTGTGCTAATTCATTTTTAAATAATTCATTTTTAGAATTACAGGCTGGAAATGTGTGTCCAGTTTTTAAAGCAGTTTAGACAGTGTTTTCCAGGGAAGGACAAGTCTGACCATTTACAAATTAATTTTCTTTTTTTTTTTTTTTAAGATTTTATTTATTTATTTGACGGACAGAAAGATAGCCAGAGAGAGAGGGAACACAAGCAGGGGGAGTGGGAGAGGAAGAAGCAGGCTCCCAGCGGAGGAGCCCGATGCGGGGCTTGATCCCAGGACCCCAGGATCATGCCTTGAGCCAAAGGCAGACGCTTAACGACTGAGCCACCCAGGCGCCCCTACAAATTAATTTTCTTGAACAGGATTATGGTTTTAAAATTTCAGTTCTAAGTCATATTTTTGGTATGCAGCATGCCAGAAAGAATCTACCTGTTCTGGGGTAGAGAAAAAAAAAAAGTCCATCTTACTATCCGAGTGCAGAACAAGTTATCACTGAGAAAGCCTTTTTGGTTTCATTTTAAAGTTAAACACAACTGCTTTTGAGCATCTGTTAGTTCTTTGATTTCTGAAGTCAGAATGCAAGCACAGTGCATTCTGAAGGGTTTGCAAACACAATGGCTCACTCCCAAACCCCTGGGTATTCATTCTCATTCTGTAAGTGAGAATATATAGTAGAAACTGGTGTGTCCCTCAGTGCCAGTAGGGGACGGCGAGGAGCTCGTCCAGTCCCACTCTGAGCACCAGGACGTTCTTGGCCAGAGGCAATCATGGTTAGGACTACGGACTCTGCTTGAGGCAGATGCCATGGTAACAGATGTAAAACTTCTTAGCAATCAGATAAGTTATTTTCTTTCTAATTTACATAGAAAATTGTTTTCTAAAACTAAAATACTTTGTCAGACAATGTAACCTCAGTTTGTATTAATTAGTTTTTGAGGAAGTGTAATAATCCATGAAATGTGAATAAATGGAAAGAACAAACAAACAAACAAAAAAACATTTCAGATATAGAATAGCCCCATTAAAGTAGGGTTGGGATTACCCCTGTTTGACAAGTGAAGAAGCTGATGTTATTCAATTTACAAGATCATCTTACAAATGAGACTAAATTATTTAAGTCCAAGTCTTCTGACTCTAGGTGCCATAATCTTTCTTCCACACCATGGAACCAAACTCCAGATAATAGATATTCAAGATGTTCAGAATATCCACAAAGAAATTTTTTTTTCTGTGATAGTTTATAATTGAAGGCTTTTACTTTTTAACTCTAAAATTCTGAAGTCCATGCAGTTAAAGTGCAGGATTAAGGGCCAGTTATGATCCCACAGAAACCCCTTACAGCCTCACCAGTCAACTCTCGTAACGCATGTCTTTATAAACATGGCAGTGGTGGGGCAAAGACGGAGGCTATCCATGTCCTGTCCAGATGTCACTGGAGGAAACCTGGGGTGCTGGACTTAGCCAGAATATGGGAAAGCAATGTGTGGGTGGGGAAATGGGATGATGGAATAGACAATACTGTTGCTCTTCCTACCAAAAATACAAAAACCAAAATGAAAAGTAGGACAACCATCTAATTGAACTGTCAATACAAAGGGACCAGGCAGAAAGGCAGACTCCAGGAGGTAGGCAACCATCAGAAATGGAGATCCAAACAAAGGAAGACCATTCAAAATGGGAGTCACCAATCTGGACAACTGTGTAGCTAAGTCCCAAGTATTTTTGTCTTTGTATTTCAAAAGATAAAATTGATTTATTGATTTTTAATGAAATTTAAAGTAATACATACTTATTGTAAAACAAATCATTCAAAATTAAAAGTTATTAAAGGAGAAAGTGAAGCTTTCCTAACCTCATTTCCACTGTAAGCATTCAGTGCATGTCTTTCCAGATTTTGCTTGTCTGATGATTTTGTTAGGATAAATTCATAAATATGCAATTGTATGCCAAAAAGCACAACCACTCTAAACTTTGTATATACTGCCAATATTGTCTCTAACTTACTCTCCACGCAGTGACCAGAGAAATTTTTTAAATATGAGAATATGAACATGTTACCCTCTTCCTTAAAAACATTCAAGTTTCATCGTTCTTTAAGTAAAATTCAAAATTCTTCATGATCCAAAAGGCTGGCTATGACTTGCCCTTAACCTGCCTCTCTAGTCTTGTCCCACCACCACCCTTCTTCCTCCCTTTTGCTCATAACATTTCAACACACTACATTGTCTTTTTCCTGGAATATATCAAGCTTCCTCCTACCTAGAACTTCACATACGACTTTCTCTAGCAGAGACTGTTAGTTGTCTCCCAATATACACTCTCCTCTCCCTTTTGTCTTTAGAAACAGAACACCTAGACCTATTTTTCT
The DNA here is from genome assembly GCF_023065955.2 of Ursus arctos. NCBI lineage: Eukaryota > Metazoa > Chordata > Mammalia > Carnivora > Ursidae > Ursus > Ursus arctos. The sequence goes on along the minus strand of NW_026622886.1, from coordinate 15,051,600 downwards.
GTAGTTATAATAACAAACCCTTTTAGTTGGGTATATGCCTGCTTTGAATAAAGACACTTACCAACCCCCATTACAGGTAGTTGTGGGCATGTGATTAACTTAGACCCTTTGGGTATAAGAAGTGTTCTCAGAGTGACGAAACATGTCCTTCTTCCTCCCCTTCCTTGGGAGTGCTAATGAAATGACTGAAGCGAAGCAGTCATCTTGAACCATGAGGTGCCCATGAAACTAGAGAACATACACAGTGGAACAATAAAATAGAATATTCCTGGATTCCTCTTGCTGGTGAGTACTACCAGCCTTAGACTGCCTTAGTCTAAGCTTTGCAAGGAGGAGTAAAAGAAAATCCTTTTAAATTTATTTTAGATTTTCTGTTTCTTGCTATGTACCAAATCCTAATAAATAAATTGTGGGAACATTCTCTTCTCTTGTCTTCATCAGGATTAATCTTATTTGTGCTTTAGGTGTGAACTTAATTCCCTTCCTTTGGTAGACTTTCTTGATGCCACAGTCAAAATTAGTTTCCTTTCTTACATATTTTCACAGCATCCTGCTTTTTTTATAGCAATTATCAAAATATAATTTTACAGTTATTGTGTGATTTTGGTTCAATATCTCCTATTCCTACTCAATTACAAGCCGCCTGATTGCAGAGATGTCTATTAGGTTAGCTACCACAAGCACCACACCTAGCACAGTGTCTGAAACATTAAAGACCTTTCCATTCCATATGCGTTGAATGAATAAATGAGTTAATGAATAAATGCCAGCTTGCCTTCAAAATTAACATGAACATTTGCACCAATTTAACTATAACCCAGATCTGAGTGTCCTTTATCTTCTGACTCCACTAAATTCACTTGCTCTCACTGTGTTCATCTTATATTCAAGCTAATGTAGAACTCAGCATCTATCTGATTTCATTAAAGAACATATTCATATCTCTCCCCTTCCACCACGAAGTGCCCAGCTTCCTTGATGTCTATTTCCTCCCACAGGTTTATTCCATTAGCTCTTCGAATTCCTCTCTTTTTATTATGCAGAGCAATTTAGTATACATTTTCTCTCCAAATTTGCATAGCCAATCCCATTACACAGGTGACTTTACACAGGGATTACTATTTTTGTCAACTTGAAAGACAATAGAAAAAGATAGATCAATAATATCTTATTTTTCATAGTATTTTTTAAATTGGGGATCTAAGGGACATGGTGAGAGAAAGAAAATTGTAAGACATTAAGCTCGCTTATTTATAAACCAAAACTATGACAGTACCAATGATCCAACAAATACAGCAGACTCGCTTATCTTAAATTCAGTCCTGAAAAAGAGATCACATGCCACAATTTAATGTGTAGCAATGCTCAGAAAACTTGGTGTCAAATATAATATCTTCATCAGCTTATTAACACTAAACATCTGTTTAGTTTTCTGAAAATAACTCTGCAGTGCTACCCTACACTAGCTTTGCACCTCAGCCATCTCAGGTTAGTGAAATTCACAGAAGCTGCAACATTGAAGTCCTCTGAAAAACAAAATTTCTCTCAGATTTATTTGAAGTTACCTGGGAATGTTAAATAGCACTTATATCTGCAAGGAAAAGAAAGGAAGAAGAAAAACAAGTCTTTATGCCAATGAGCACACAGAGTCCACCTCCTAGTATCCACAACACCAAATGATGTTACTCTGTACAGTGATATTTTGAAATTGGAGATTTGCCAGTATCAAAAGTATTTCACACTTATTGAAATACAGACTTGCTATTCAAGCAATTATTTTTAGTTGCAAGAAATGCTGAAGAACAGATTAAGGAGAGCTGTTCTCTGTTTAGTAGTACATGAGACACTGTAATTCCTCTAAAATGCTCAGTTCCAACTAATTTTGTCTCCAGCTGCTACCTGTTTACAAAGTTGACATCCTTTGCATAGCCATCTGGAAAACTTCAAAGAAGAATGCCTTTGGTTTGCTATTCTTTCATACAGTCTTACTATTTTACTATCTCTCGAAACTTTTTTTTATCTGACTCTTAACAACTGATGCTGTTTATTATTGCAAAATTAGAAGTCTAATCTGATGTCAAGTTTATATACGTTGCACATTTTGAAAAAGTTAAGGTTACTTTAGAAAATTTAATATTTAGCTTAGTTTATTTTTTCAGCAGATTTAATATAAAAAGCAAAATGTGTAACTTTTGGAAAATTAAAGTATTCTTTGTGACAGATCATTTTATAGAAACAATTTTTTAAACAGTTTCCTTTTTAAAATCAATTTATAAAAGTATTACATAATATGTACTCATTTTAAATGTACAGTTTGACGACTTTTAATAAATGTATAGAACTGAGTAATCACCACTGCAATTAAGATACAGAACATTTCCATCACCACGAATGCTTGTGCTCCTTCCTTGTCAATACTCACCTACCCTTGGCTCTGGAAACCTTTTTTCTATCACTGTATTATACATGTCTTTCCTAGAACTTCACCGAAATGGGATCGTAAGCACACACTTTATACCTGACTTCTTTCACTCAGCATAACATTTTTGAGATTTATCTCTATTTTTCATGTATCTGTAGTTTATTCCTTCATAATGCAAAGTAGTATTCCACTGTATGGACATGTCAAAGTTGACTTATATATTCATCTGTTGATAGACATTTAGGTTGTTTCCAGTTCGAGACCATTATGTATAAAGTAGGTGTAAACATTCATGTAAAATTCTATGTGTGGACATAAGCTTTTGTTTCTCTTGGGTAAATACCTATAATGCCAGGTCATGTAGTCTATCTGAAACTTTTTAAGAAATTGTCAAAATATTTTCCCAAGTGTTTGTACCATTTTACATTCCCATTACCTGTGTATGAGAGTTTGAGTATCCCCACATTATTAACAACACCTAATTTTAGCCATTGTAATGGGTGTGGAGTAGTGTCACATAATGCTTTTAGCTTCTATTTCAGTTATTACTAATGTATTAAGTATCTTCTTAGGCCATACATGTATTTTTTTGGTGAAATATCCTTTCAAATCCTTTGCCAATTTTTATTGGGTTAATCTGGTTTTTGCATTGTAAGAGGCCCTTTTTTTTTTCTTTTTAGAGCAGTTTATGATTCACAGCAAAACTGAAAGGAATAGAGATTTCGTATAACCCCCTAAACCCACACATACATGGCTTCTGTCATTATCAACATCTCCCACCAGAGTGGTCCATTTGTTACAGATGGTGAACCTACAGTGATGCAACATAATCACCCCAAGTCCATAGTTTACATTACAGTCCTGATAATGACATATATCCATCATTATGTTATCATACAAAGTACTTTCACTGCCCTAAAGATCCTCTGTGTTCCACCTATGTATCCCTCTAACACAACCACTGTTTTTTTGTTTTGGTTTGGTTTTTGGTTTTTTACTGTTGCCATAGCTTTGTTCTTTCCAGAATGTCACATAGTTGGAATTATATTATATATGTAGCCCTTTCAGGTTGGCTTTTTTCATGTAGTAACACACATTTAAGGTTCCTTCATGTCTTCATGGCTTGATAGCTCATTTCTTTTCAGTGCTGAATAATATTCCATTGTCTTGACATACCACAGTTTATTTATCCATTCATCTACTAAAGAACATCTTGGCTTCTTCCAAGTTTTGGCAATTATTAATAAAGCTGTTATAACCATGTGTGCAGGTTTTTGTGTGATGTAAGTTTTCATTTCCCTTGGATAAATATTTACCACAAGGTGTGAGAATGCTGGATCATCTAGTAAGAGTATGTTTCATTTTCTAAGAAACTGCCAAATTATCTTCCAAAGAATCTGCACTATTTTGCATTCCCACCAGCAATGAATGAAAGTTCCTCTTGATCTACATCCTCAGCACTTGGCCTTGTCAGTCTTTTGGATTTTGACCACTCTAGTGGTTTTAAATTTCATTTCCCTGATGACATGTGGAGCATCTTTGCATATGCTTAATCGCCATCTAGATATCTTCATCAGTGAGGTGTCTGTGAAGGTCTTTGGCTCAATTTTAGTCTATTGTTTGTTTTCTTATTGTCGAGTTTTAAGAATTCTTCATATATTTTGGATAATAGTCCTTTATTAGATATATGATTTAAAAATGTTTTCTCCTTGTCAGTGGCTTATCCTCTCATTCTCTTGACCTTGAGAGCAAAAGTTTTTAAATTTAATAAAGTCCAGCTTATCAATTATTACCAATTCTTTCATGGATCCTGCCTTTAGTGTTGAATCTAAAAAGTCATTGCCATACTCAAGGTCATCTAGCTTTTCTCCCATGTTTTCATCTAGGAATTTTATAGTTTTGCATTTTACATTTAGGTCTGTGACCCATTTTGAGTTAATTTTTGTGAAGAGTGTAAGGTCTGTGTCTAGATTCATGTTTTTGCATGTGAATATCCAGAAATGTAAACTTATTTTTTTAATATTCTATATTCTGGCAATACATCCTTTGTGCTGTTTACTTAATATCTAAGAAATCTTTTCTTTCCCAGAAGTCACAAAGGTATTCTCCTATATGTTTTTTTTTTAAAATATATTTTGGTCTTTGATCCATGTTGAGTTAATATTCATCTACAGTAAGAAGTAAGATTTGATGTTCATTTTTAAAATATGGATACAAGTTTTTCTAGCCCCACTAGTTGAAAAAATTATCCTTTCCCCATTAAAGTACCCTGGGACTTTTTTGAAAATCAATTGACCGTATACGTGTGGGTCTATTTCTGAACATTCTCTATTCGGTTCTACTGATTCTCTCCTCATGCCAATACCACACTAACTTAATTAATATAGCTTTATAGTAAGTATGGATTCAGAGTCCTCCAGGTTTGTTCCTTTTCAAAATTGTTCTAACTAGTATAGAACCTCTGACTTCGCAAAAAAATTTTTAGAATACACTTGTCAATATCTGGGGGGGGGGGGAAGGCCTGCTTGGGTTTTGTTTGGAATTGCACTGAATCCACAGCACAAATTGGGGAGAAGAGATATCTAAACAATATTTAGTTCTCAGAATATCTCTCCATATATGAGGCCTTTTTTAATTTCCATCAACATGTTTTTATAGTCTTCAGTGTACTAGTCTTGCACACACCTTTGTAAATCCATAGGGATAAACATGCATTTCATGTTTTGGGGAAATATTTTCAATGGAATTATTAATTTCAATTTAAATTGTCCATGTAAAAATTAGAATTGATTTTGTTTACTGACCTTGCATCCTGCTAAGTAAACATTTTAGTTCTGACTACTTTTTTGCATTTTTAAAAGAATTTCCTATGTAAATAATCATGTAAACTGTGAATAAAGATTTTTACTTCTTTTAAAATTTGTATGCTTTTATTTCTTGCCCTTGCCTTATTGAACTTCCCCTAATGTCCAATATTATATTGAATAGAAATGGTAGGAGCAAATATCTTTGTCCTGTTTCCAATCTTAAGTCAAAAGTATTCAGTCTTTCAGCATTATGAAGTATGTTCACCACAGCATTTTTGTAGAGGCCCTTTATACAGCTGAGGAAGTTCCTTCTATTCTCAGGTTACTGAAAGTCTGCATCATGAATAGATGCTTTTTCTACATTATTTATATAATCATATATTTTTCTTCTTCATTCTATTAATATGGTAAACCACAGCAATTGATTTTAGATTGTTAAAGTAACTGTGCCTTTCTGACATATAGCCCATTTGGTCATGATGTATAATCTTTTTAATAGATTACTTATTTATTACTATTTTGTTAAGGATTTTTGATGCTGTGTTCATGAGTGATATTGAGGTAAAGTTTTCTTCTTGTGAAATGTCTCTGGTTTTGCGGTAATGTTGACCTCATGTAATAACTTGGAACAGCCCTAATCTTTTATTTTCTAAAAATCTAAAAGGTTTTTCACCAGTGAACCATCTGAGCCTGACGTTTCCTTGTGGGTAAATTTTAACCAATATAATTATATAAAATGTACATTATATTACATCAGTATATAATTAATTTTATTAATTTATTATCTCTTAATTTAAATTATATTGCTTATATCCACCATTTCAAATATACTCATTAAAATTTTTTGAGTATCTGTTGCTCAACAACTATAGTCTACAAGACTAAACTTGAGGGTGAGGAAATTCTCAAGAAAGACAAATATGTCAATAACTCAAAGCTCAAGGTATAAAGAGAGATTTATATCAGTAACTAGACAGTAAAACTAGACCAAAATATGAGCATTACAGAGATACAGAAACAAAATATTAGGAGAACATAAAGAAGGAGCCATTAGAAGAAGAAAGAATTCAGAAAACTGCTTGTACTTAAGCCACAGTACCTCATGAGATAAGATTTCTGACAAGAGGGGAAGACAGGAATGAGAATGCAGAGCCATTGCAGACCATGGCAGTGCCAAAGTGCTTGCCATGTTTGGTAAACCAGGTATCAGGAAGGGCATAGTGAGGTGATGAGACAGAAAAAATAAACCCAAGCTATGTTGTGGAAAATGGATAGTTTAAAACAAGTTCAACATTTGCTAAGGCACAATATTCTACAACTAATGCTACAATGATGATAAACCAGAAAGCCCCAATGTGGCTAGGCACAAAGGATTCGGAGACTATTTCTCTTCTCTGAACGCCACAATACAGATGGTCCTGACAAAATCTGTTGTTTTGAACTATCTGCTAGATGTTACGTAAAGTATGTCTTATCTTTATGATTATGGGGCCAATATTTTCTTTTATTTGTGTAGCCTGAAAAATAACTGGCACAGTTCTGGGCACATTATATGCATATACTTTTGACTTGACAACTCTGGTCCTTTCTTATTTTTTATGTCTTCTGTAAACAATTATGAATAGAAATGCCCTTTAAACAAATGTAATATAGAAGCGCTAATGTGCTAGTGTGTATGGAAATATGTATATGCTCGTGTGTGTGTGTGTGTGTGTTGGATTAAAAAACAGAAAATAAAAAGTATGTTTAATCAGGAAAACAGGTCCAAAAAGACCTTTAATAACCCCGCAATCAAAAGATAAGAATTGTCCTCTCTAAATAGCAATATTTTACCATTTTCAATGTGTAATAGCATATTATTTGCCATTCTTCACATTTATATTATATATACTATTCTCTTTATTATACTGTATTTTCATCCATTTTATGGGGTAGCCGTTGTTCAGTTATACAAAAGTAAAATTTCAGAAAAGTGAAGAATGTGATTGAAAATATATTAATTAAACCATCATAAAGTAACAAAACTTACAACTGAAGCATTTTACACTGAAAAGTAAATGAATACAAATTAGATATTAAGTTTGTCAATGAGCGGAAAACTGATTGAGGTCATAATGATGCTAAATCAAAATAGAGTAAATAAAATAGGAATAGAAATTGGGGATTTTTCACAGTCTGTTAATATTAATATTGCCAAGGGTAGGTTAAGGACACATCACTGCTAAGAGATGTGGAACAGATGGTTTAGACTAATGATTTGATACTATTGGGTAACTTCCATGATTCACATTATTGGTTGGAGGAAATTACACAATAAACAATGGTCTTCATTTTATTTTTAAAATGAGAAAATATATTTAACTGCAGGAGAATATAATTTCTTAACTTTATCATCTCACAGGAGAATGGAAATAAAAGACTAATATATTAATTCGGGCCCATGAAAAACATAAAGCCACAGAAAGTAAGACTAAAATATTAAATCATGTTTTAAAAATACAAAAGATGTTAGACATGTTAGTGTTTGCAAATTCAATTGCAGGATCAAAACATTCTTTTAACAATAATAGACAAAATCCTGGGGAGAAAAAACCTAGGGAGTTAAAAAATGTATGGAGAACATAACAAAGGAAAACTATAAGTGATCAAAAACAGCTGATATAGAATCTTTTAAATGCACCTGATTAGGATGTTTTTAAAATGCTTATTTGCAAGTACTTTCATTAACAATTACTAAATATTTATTAACATAATGAAATAAAATCATAATACCTCTGATGTGTTACTACCTGCTATGAATTGATGTTACTATTGTATGGTACTTTGGGTTCTAATAGTAAAACACTTTCACTTACAATACTTTTACTTACACAACTTTAGACCTAATGTGTCAATCTGCATAAAGAGTTATGAAAATTGAAATTCAAATAATTGCAAGGGAAATCAAATTTTCTTTATAAATAATAGAAGTACAAGAATTATGTATGTCCAAATAATCCTTTGCCAATCAGAGCACACAACCTACAGAATCTTCATCGGTTTTGCAAACATTAGAAAGATCAATCTCAAAACATCTTCAGGAATAGATACGATTTCCGTTTTTTCCAATTTATATGCAAAGACAGATCATGCTAATCCATAGAGTGAAGTATGTATGTAAAGGTGAAAGATGTGTAAAAAACTGGAATCTAGATCACAGTTTGGTCACATCATTACTGAGGAGATAGCAATTAGCAACAAAAAATATATTTTTAAGGTGTTTTAAATATTTAAAAATACTCTGATATTAAAAAAAGATTTGAAGTTTCTTTTAGAATACATACAACAACGTAATATAAGAAATTACGTCTCCACAGAAGGCATTTTTGTTGCAATATTTGTGTATGGGTGTGTGTTAGATATACCTGGTGAGTTCGTTTTCCAGTGTAGAGAAGTTAAACTATTAGGGTTTTTAAAAGTCTTGTGTCCTGATAGAAATTTTCTAGGCCTGTGTTCTTATAATAAACCAATGCTCAAAATAACTTTAGATTTAGGTTATTTTCTAATCATAAGAGCATTTTCTTCAATTTCTCCTGCCACAGTGAACAGGAGAGTGTGCAGAATAGAGAAAAGAAAGGGTCTGAATGAAATCTTGAGAAGCAAACCCTTGAGGTTAATTTTCCACCTCAAGGCCCAACTTCTGCCTGGTTGATTTAAGTCATAAACATACTATCTAAAATAGAATCCTTTCCCAAGGGTAACAGCTGGTAAAGAAGGAGGTCTATATCTTACTTATGTTTGTACTCTTGGTATCTGGAGTAGTATATGGCACAGAGTGGGTATGTGAATGCTGAATTTAATATGCTTCTTTTATATGCTTGACAGTACCCAATAAATGTTTTTTGATTGAAATATTTCACTAATTTACACTAGTAAAGAAACTCAAAACTAATGTTTTCTCCCTGACAAATTACCTTTAATTAATAATCAGATTAACAATACTTGAGTGTTTTAAAAAGCCTATCTCTTTCTTGAGATAATTTTTTAAGTAAAACAGAACTTTCCAGAGGCACCAGGACAAACTAAAAATACATGGCAATATCGTTCAACCTGTGCAACATTCTTGCCATCTGCCAGTATTTAATGAAATCTCCCAGATGCAAGATCACACACCTGAATTGAAATGCCTGAGCCTCATTCTGTCTAGCCCTGGTATTAAACCCATGCTGGATAAGTCATTTGTCTGTTACTGAGTGGGAAGTACCCATGACAATCAAAGACATCAGCAACTTCTGATTTACCAGATGCTACAATGGATTCATTCCCCAGTGCTCCACCATGATCACCCTAATTGAGAACTAATTTCATCTACAAGAAAAGAATTTTTCTGTTCCTCAGCTATGGATTTCCACCATCTGAAAAAACCCTTTCAAGAACACACAGTGCTGACCAAAGGGAACTGCTCCAAACGGATCTGACCACATACCATTTAATCTGTCACTTACATCACCAGACAATGCCATCCTATCATTACCTAAAGTCAAAGTCTTTTCCTAGAGCAGCCTGTATCTAATAACTGGCCAATGAAGTCCAGTCATCTTCTCCCAAACTAGGACAACTCTGAAGGGCCATTCCAGCTTCAGAGTTCCCTGTGATGTTGGCTAAGCCTTAAGGGACCATCCAGTGGGCTGCAACTCTATTTTCTCCAATGAGTTCTGAATCACAATCTTGTGGAAAGGGCCTTTCTTCCAAGTTTGTCTTTCCTTGGGTCCTTTCCCTCAGCCATAGATTACCTTTACATTTTGTTTTACATCTTTTAGTTACTCTCCTACTGGTTTTATAATATTTTATGTCAAGCTTTGTCTGTTTGAATGGCTATGTTGTATCTGTCTCCTAATGTGACCCAGACTAAAACAATACCTTTTAGCTCCAAGCATGTGCCATGGTTGAAGGCAGAAAGCAATGAATGGTGTTAAATCCTGAAAAGTTCAGTCAGTTACTGAAAAACAGAATGAAGAACTGGAGCTTTTCACACCAAAGTATATATTATTAAAGATACAACATTTTTCAAAGGACAGAAAACTGTTTTTGATTCCCTAGCTAACTCTAACAAAAGTTAGAGTAAGAGCTTAGCTTCATTCTAGAAAATATCTCTCTAAGTGGATGCTTGCTAGATATCACAAATTGAGTGCTCATGTCAACCTATCCTTAAAGTTTAGTGGTGAGAGTGGGAATTTATTAGAGCCAAAAGTAAGATGGGATTAATAACATCAATGACCAATTGGAACTATAATGTCTAAAAAGCCTTTTCTTCATTCAAAAATGAGTAAATGACAGGTTGCCTGGATGGCTCATTTGGCTAAGCATTGGCTCTTGATTTCAGCTCAGGTCATGATCTCAGGGTCATGAGATTGAGCCCCACGGCTTAAGATTCTCTCTTTCCCTCTGCCGCTCTCACTCACATGCTCACACTCTCTCTCTCCCTTTCTCTCGTCTCTCTTAAGGAAAAAAAAGAGCAAATAGCAAAAAGGCTCTCAAATGGGAGAATATTTCCTTATGCTGTGGCATAAGGAAAGGAAATAGTTTCTAAGATATATCTTTGTCTCTGAAATTAATTTTATATAAGAAATTTATATAAAAATTGGCAGATCTATTTAGCATCTTCTAAAACATTAAAAAACTAGCCAATATGAAGTTGTGCATAAAAGAGATAACATAGCATACCTGACTATATTTGAAAAGTCTGCTTATATGTACAGCCCTTAGCTGGTCACTGGAAACTTGGATTTCTGAGGAATTCCTTTCACTCAGACAAGAGTGGCCCACTGTGCCTAAACTGTTTGTGAAAACAGTGATTTGTGCTGACCATCTGATTTCCTTCTGGGAGTCTGGGGCTGTGGTACATGCTAGGCAGAGGGTGTCTACATGACCTGCCCCCAGGAAAGATCTGGGATCTGAATCTTAACTGAGCTTCCCTGGTTGGCAACATTTGACAAGTGCTGTCACAACTCATCACTAGGAGAATTAAAGGTATCCTGTCTGACTCCACTGTTAGAGGAGCATGTGCCTACTTTCTCCCCAATTTCATCCATGCATTTTTTTTTCCCTGCCTGACTTTGCTTTGTATATTTCTCTGTAATAAATCATAACTGTGACTACAGCTACTTGCTGTAATCCTGTAAATCCTCCCAGTAAGACCTGGAGGTGACCTTGAGGACCTTAAAGCAATTTGGAGATCTTTGCCAACAGGAAGATTTTCACATCCTAAGTACTCAGAAAACAAAGAAAATCTTAAAAATCCAATGTCCACCATATCAACCAAGGGAAAATATCATGCTGACCTTATATTTTTGCAATATTTGCAATTTTAAAAGCATCACATGAGAGAAAATGTCAACAGATTTTTCAGGCTGCAAAGTTGTAACTCAAGAATTTTATACCTAGCTAAGTTACCAGTTGCTCTTGAAAGCAAAACTTAGGAAATTCAGCTCTCATGAACAATTCTTGGGACAACAAATTTATCCCATTTGAAGATAAATTCTATCCTATCAAGAGACAAATTGAAGGATTGAAAACATGTAACAATGCAATATAAAGGATAATTAGTGACTATTTAACTCAATTAAATAAAAATTCTAGTATAATATTGTTTGTTAATATGGTTATAAAATTGAAAGTAAAAGCCAAAAAAAGGGTTTATAGGATTAAAATAACTTTTATACTTAAAATATTGGAGTTTCAGATTTAATTAACAATATCTTGGCACGGCAAATAAGGCAAGTTAAAGGAAGCTAAATATCTCATCATACTGAAATTTCTAGTTTTGTTCTTACACTTGATAATTGGAAATACATGTTTTAAGGAAAGTATTGAATAAACTTTAAGCTAATTACTATTAAAAGTAAAATTAGAATTTCTATATTCCCGTTCACTATAAAAACAAAGTAAATAAAATGTAGCCTGTGTAATGAAAGGGGGGGGAAGTGAGCAATAAAACACAGAAGGTATATAAGAAACCAACAACAAAAATAAAGTTGGGAAATATTAATTATAAATACAGTTTCAACCTATGAAAGATAGAGAAAGCAAATAAAACATAGTAATTAAATAATAAAATTAATAATGAATATTAACAGCATGTATATAGAAAAGTGTAGCTGGGAAGAAAAACCAAACCCTCTTATTAAACACTTATGGAATGCTTACAAAAATTTACCTTGAAATATACCATTAAAAAAAGCCCCATTTCTTAAGAGGATAAGTTTTGTTTCCTCTCCTTATGATGTCAAAGCAAAAGAAACAAAAGAAAATCTCTAGAAATTACTAATAAATATTAAGCTGGCCAAAAATAAAAGCCCACCTACTACAGATTTCAAAACATTCTTTTAAGTACTTAAGTGGTAACTGTAAGGCTAAAAAGGAGGGATAAAACTGACAATAATTAAATATTGTTTAAGGATTAAAAACAAGATGTTGGTATGTTAAAACCGATAATACACTGCAAACAAAAGCTCAATGATAAATTTATGTTAAAACAAACATCTCTGCTATTAAAAATGAGTGAAATGGCTAGCAATGCTGCTCACCTGAGCAGCCGGAGTGCTTGCCTTCCTGTAGCTGCAGCCAAACTCAGCTGTAGTGTTGCCAGCACTTGAAGAACCAACCTCGTGGCGCCCCTCAGAGACTCCCCACAAGCCAAGCAGCACCCGCTTCTCTCAGCTGAATGTACTGAATGCCTTGAACCACTAATCATTTAATAATTATTTACATCTCCCAATAAATAAAATCCAACTTGAAGGAAATAAAAAAAAAAAAAAAGGTTCTTCAGTGAGTTTAAAGGCTTCTTGTTTGGGGAGGAAAAAAAGATGGCGGAGGAGTCGGGGACACTTTTTCAGCTGGTCCCCTCAAACAAACTGGATATCTACCAGACCATCCTAAACACCCACGAAATCACCCTGATACGTAAGAAGATACATCTGGATCTCTACAAACAAACATCTCCTGCAGTGGGTATTGAGGTACGAAGCGCGGAACCGTGAATCCACGTACAGATATCGGAAGATAAATGGAAGGGGGAGGGAGCCGCCACGCTCCAGCGCCAGGAAGTGGTAGCCTCCTGTGCTGGGGAGTGGGCCGGACTCAAGGACCAGTAGCAGCCGGGAAACCAGACTGAAACAGGGAGCTCGGGAGCATGCGTGGGAACTGGGCGTGGCTGGCGGTGTTAGAAGCACAAAGGGAAGAGACCTGCGGACCCTGGGAACGAGGACTAGGAGAATGGCTGTGGGGCACACAACCCGGGACACTGCGGGGTTTTTAGTAGCACAGACAGAAACAGAGTTGGAGTGGCCAGGAGAGCTCAGTGAAGAGCAGACTGCGATCGCTCTGTTCTGAGACAGAGGTTTGGATACAGTCACTGCTGCTCCAACCCTCTGAAGACTCACAGAAAGCCGCCAGGGAAAGCCGCCAGAGAACAAAAGCCCGGAAAAACCGGTTCACACTGTGCCCATCCCCCCCACACACAGGGGGCAGGGCAACTCTACCCAAACGGGGTTGCCTGAGTATCAGCGTGGCAGGGCCCGCCCCCAGAAGGCAGCCTGAAAAAACAAGCAGCCCACATCCCTAAAGTCCCTATAAAACCAGTGCACATTGCTTGCGTCCTGGTCAATAATTTGGGCTCTGTGCATCCCTGCGACCTCTCCTCATCAGAATGACGATAAGGAGGAACCCTCAACAAAGGAAAGAAACAGAAACTGTGGCCTCTGCCACAGAACAATTTATAACCAAATTGTCAGAAATGGAGTTCAGAGTAACAATGGTCAAGATGATGTGTAGGCTTGAAAGAAATATTAACGAGAATATAGAATCTCTAAGGGCAGAAATGAGAGTGGGAAATTAAGAATGCTATGAATCAAATGCAGTCTAAACTGGATGCTCTGACCGCCAGGGTAAATGAAGCAGAAGAATAAATTAGTGAGTTGGAAGATGAGATAATAGAAAAGCAGGAAAAAGGGGGAACATGGCTTAAAAAACTCCAATTTCAAGAAATAAGACTACGGGAGATTACTGACTCAATGAAACATTTCAATGTCAGAATCATCAGCATCCCCAAGGGGGTGGAGAAAGACAGAGGTCTAGAAGAGATATCCAAACAAACTGTAGCTGAGAACTTCCCTAACCTGGCAAAGGAAACAATCATTCATGTCCAAGAGTCAGAGAGGACCCCTCCCAAGATCAATGAGAACAGACCGACACTACGTCACATAATAGTACAATTCACAAATCTTAGATCCAAGGACACAATCTTGAAAGCAGCCAGGGGGAAGACAATCCTCACCTACAGAAGGAGGAACATCAAAATAACATCAGACCTGCCTATAGAGAACTGACAAGCCAGAAAAAGCTGGCAAGACATATTCAGAGCGCTAAGTGAGAAGAACATGCAGCCAAGGATTCTTTATCCAGCAAGGCTGTCCTTCAGAATGCATGGAGAGACAAGGAGCTTCCAAGACCAGCAGAAACTGAAAGAATATGTGACCACCAAGCCAGCCCTACAAGAAATATTAAGGGGGGGTTCTATAAAAGTAAAAATAACCCAAGAGTGATACAGAAGCGAAATTTACACTCTATAGAAACATAGACTTCACAGGCAGCATGACATCATTAAAATCATATCTCTCAATAATCACCCTTAATGTGAATGGCCTAAATGCTCCCATAAATGCCACGGGGTTGCAGATTGGATAAAAAGACATGACCCATCGATTTGCTGTCTACAAGAGACTCACTTTGAACCTAAAGATACATCCAGACTGAAAGTGAAGGGATGGAGAACCATTCTTCATGCCAACAGACCTCAAAAGAAACCTTGGGTAGCAATTCTCATATCAGACAGATTAGATTTTAAGCTAAAGACTGTAGTTAGAGATACAGAAGGACACTATATTATTCTTAAAGGGTGTATCCAACAAGAGGAACTAACAATTATAAATATCTATGCCCCCATCAGGGGAGCAGCTAGATACACAAGCCAACTCTTAACCAGAATAAAGAGACATATAGATAATACATTAATAGTAGGGGACCTCAAGAATCCACTCTCAGATAGATCACCTAAGCAGAAAATCAACAAAGAAACAAGAGTTTTGAATGACATACGGGACCGGATGGACCTCATAGATATATACAGAACACTGCACCCTAGAACAGAACACGCATTCTTTTTGAATGCACATGGAACTTTCTCCAGAATGGGCCATATACTGGGTCACAAACAGGTCTCAACCAATACCAAAAGACTGAGATTATTCCCTGCATATTCTCAGACCACAATGCTTTGAAACTGGAACTCAATCACAAGAAAAAATTTGGAAGAAACTCAAACACTTGAAAACTAAGAGCCATCCTGCTTAAGAATGATTGGGTAAACCAGGAAATTAAAGAAGACCTTGAGCAATTTATAAAAACCAATGAGAATGAAAACACATCGGTCCAAAACCTAGGGGACACTGCAAAGGCGGTCCTAAGGGGAAAATACATAGCCATCCAAGCCTCACTCAAAAGAATACAATGATCTAAAATGCAGTCCTTATATTCTTACCTTAGGAAGCTGGAGTTGGAACAGAAGAACAGGCCTAACCCACACACGAGAAGGCAATTGATCAAGATTAGAGCAGAGATCAGTGAATTAGAAACCAGGAGCACAGTAGAGCAGATCAACAAAACTAGAAGCTAGTTCTTTGAAATAAATAAGATCGATAAGCCACTGGACAGACTTATTCAAAAGAATAGAGAAAGGACCCAAGTTAATAAAATTATGAATGAAAAGGGAGAGATCACAACCAACACCAATGAAATAGGAAGGATCATTAGAAACTTTTATCAACAAATTTATGCCAATAAATTAAACAACCTAGAAGAAATTGATGACTTCCTGGAAACCTATAAACTACCAAGACTGAAACAGGAAGAAATTGATTATTTAAACAGACCAATTAATTATGAAGAGATTGAAGCAGTGATCAAAAACCTCCCCAAAAACAAGAGTCCAGAGCATGACGGATTCCCAGGGGAAATCTACCAAACATTCAAAGAAGAAATAATACCTATTCTCCTGAAGCTGTTTCAAAAAATAGAAACAGAAGGGAAATTACCAAACTCATTCTATAAGGCCAGTATTACCTTGATCCCCAAACCAAGCAAAGACCCCATCAAAAAGGAGAATTACAGACCGATAACCCTGATGAATATGGATGCCAAAATTCTCAACAAGATCCTAGCTAATAGGATCCAACAAAACATTAAAAGGATTATCCATCACGACCAGGTGGGATTCATCCCTGGGATGCAAGGTGGTTCAACATTTACAAATCGATCAGTGTGATAGATCACATTAATAAGAGAAGGGACAATAACCATATGATCCTTTCAACTGATGCAGAAAAAGCATTTAACAAAATGCAGCATCCTTTCCTGATTAAAACCCTTCAGAGTGTAGGGATAGAGGCTACATTCCTCAATTTCATAAAAACCATCTATGAAAAGCCTACATCAAATATCATTCTCAATGGGGAAAAGCTGAGAGCCTTTCCCTTATGATCAGGAACACGACAAGTATGCCCACTCTCGCCATTATTGTTCAACATAGTACTAGAAGTCCTAGCAACAGCAATCAGATAACAAAAAAGAATAAAACGTATTCAAACTGACAAAGAAGAAGTCAAACTCTCTCTCTTCACCGATGACATGATACTTTATATGGAAAACCCAAAAGACTCCACCCCCAAATTACTAGAACTCATACAACAATTCAGTAATGTGGCAGGATACAAAATCAATGCTCAGAAATCAGTTGCATTTCTATACACGAATAATGAGACTGAAGAAAGAGAAATTAGGGAATCGATTCCATTTACAATAGCACCAAAAATCATAAGATATCACAGAATAAACTTAACCAGAGAGGTAAAGGATCTATACTCTAGAAACTACAGAACACTGATGGAAAGACATTGAAAAAGACACAAAAAGATGGACAAATATTCCATGCTTATGGATTGGAAGAATTAACATAGTCAAAATGTCTATGCTACTCAGAGCAATCTACACTTTCAAAGCCATCCTGATCAAAATATCAATGACATTTTTCAAAGAACTGTAACAAACAGCCCTTAAATTTGTGTGGAACCAGAAAGGGCCCGAATCGCCAAGGAAATGTTGAAAAAGAAAAAAAAAAGCTGGGGGCATCACGTTGCCTGATTTCAAGCTATACTACAAAGCTGTGATCTCCAAGACAGCATGGTACTGGCACAAAAACAGACACATAGAACAATGGAACAGAATAGAGACTCCAGAAATGGATCCTCAGCTCTGTGGTCAACTAATCTTTGACAAAGCAGGGGAAAAAATCCAGTGGAAAAAAGACAGGCTCTTCAATAAATGATGCTGGGAAAATTGGACAGCTATATACAAAAGAATGGAACTTGACCACTCTCTCACACCATACACAAAGATAAACTCCAAATGGATGACAGACCTTGGAATCCATCAGAATCATAGAGGAGAACATAGGCTGTAACCTCTTCAACATCGGCCACAGCAACTTCTTTCATGACACGTTTCCAAAGGCAAGAGAAACGAAAGAAAAAATGAACTAGTGGGACTTCATCAAGATAAAAAGTTTCTGCACAGCAAAGGAAACAGTCATCAAAACAAAGAGGCACCCCACAGAATGGGAGAATATATTTGCAAATGAAATTACAGATAAAAGGCTGGTATCCAAGATCTATAAAGAACTTCTCAAACTCAATACACAAGAAACAAATAATCAAATCAAAAAATGGGCAGAAGATATGAACAGACACTTTTCCAATGAAGACATACAAATGGCTAACAGACACATGAAAAAATGTCCAAAATCATTAGCCATCAGGGAAATTAAAATCAAAACCACACTGAGATACCACCTTATGCTAGTTAGAATGGCATAAATTGACAAGACAAGAAACAACAAATGTTGGAGAGGATGGGGAGAATGGGGAACCCTCTTACACTGTTGGGAATGCAAGTTGATACAGCCACTTTGGAAAATAGTGTGGAGTTAAAAGTTAAAAAGTTGAAATAGAGCTACCCTATGATCTACTGGGTACTATTAGGTACTACTGGGTAACCCAAAGATGAAGACATAGCGAAGAGAAGGGCCATATGCACCCCAATGTTCATAGAAGCATTGTCCACAATAGCTGAACTGTGGAAGGAGCCAAGATGCCCTTCAACAGACGAATGGATGAAGAAGGTGTGGTCCATATATACAATGGAATATTACTCAGCCATCAGAAAGGATGATTATCCAACATTTGCAGCAACATGGAGGGGACTGGAGGAGATTATGCTAAGTGAAATAAGTCAAGCAGAGAAAGACAATTATCATATGGTTTCACTCATTTATGGAACATAAGGAATAGCAGGGAGATCAGTAGGAGAAGGAAGGGAAGAATGAAGCAGGGGTAAACAGAAGGGGGAATGAACCATGAGAGACTATGGACTCTGGGAAACAAACTGAGGGTTTCAGAGGGGAAGGGGGATGGGGTTTGGGCTAGGCCAGTGGTGGGTATTAAGGAGGGCACGTATTGCATGGAGCACTGGGTGTTATATGCAAACAACGAATCATGGAACACTATATCAAAAACTAATGATGTACTGTATGGTGACATAACATAATAAAAAAGTAAAAAATAATAAAAAAGTAAAAAAATAAAAATGAGTGAAATGACTTTACATCTAAAAATCCTAAATAAAATAACAACATGAAAAATCCAATTACATATTTAAATAATAATACAATATAGATTTAAACTGGGAATGCCATAGGTCAAATAAAATGTAAATTGTCTCAATATATATCAAAAAGTTATTTAATAAAACTAAAAAAGAAACAAAGACCACTTCTCACTAAAGACATCTAGTAAACCACAGAAAAAAGGATATTTAAAACAAGAATCAATAGTACATAATAACATTAAAATTAGTGGGAAAATAACAATTTCCATCACTGCCATTATTATCTAATGTCATGAAAGTTCTTGTCAATGCAGAAGTCAAGAAAAAGATACCATAGGGGCGCCTGGGTGGCACAGCGGTTAAGCGTCTGCCTTCGGCTCAGGGCATGATCCTGGCGTTACGGGATCGAGCCCCACATCAGGCTCCTCAGCTAGGAGCCTGCTTCTTCCTCTCCCACTCCCCCTGCTTGTGTTCCCTCTCTCGCTGGCTGTCTCTATCTCTGTCGAATAAAATAAAATAAAATCTTTAAAAAAAAAAAAAAGAAAAAGATACCATAAAATTAGATCTTAAATGATAGATGTATAATTATGAAAATATCACATTATTTTCAGGTGAAACAATTACATACTTATAAAATTTAAGAAGAGCAGCTGAAAATTATTATAGTTTAGGAGGGTATAATATCACTACTGGTTATAAAATAAACAATTAACAGTCTTTCTATATATAAGAAAAACTTCCTAGAACATAAATAGAAAAAGATACGGTTCAAAAAATTTGAAATTCACAATCAAAACAGCCAACAACAACCTTAATGAGAGATGTGGGGGCCTTAGGTAAATAAAGCTGTGATATTATAAAACATAAAATACATGGCTGAGAGACAAAGGAAAACTAGTTCAAATAGAGAAATACCATAGTCTTTTTTTTTTTTTAAGATTTTATTTATTTATTTGACAGAGAGAGAGAGACAGCGAGAGAGGGAACAGAAGCAGGTGGAGTGGGAGAGGGAGAAGCAGGCTTCCTGCTGAGCAGGGAGCCTGATGCAGGGCTGGATCACAGGACCCTGAGATCATGACCTGAGCCAAAGGCAGACGCTTAACGACTGAGCCACTCAGGCACCCCAAGAAATACCATAGTCTTGATTGAGAAGGCTGAATGTTCCAAATACGGTAAATCATACTCAAATAAAGGCATGTTACTTGTAATCACAATCAAAATTTCTATAGACTCTTCCTATAATTTATAAGTAAATTGAGGGCTGAAGTTGTATCATATACAATTATATGAGACTAGAACTCTACATAACAGATCATAGTTGAACAATAAATAGTTTTTAATGAATGGTTAAAATAATAAATTGATCCTTGTTGGATCTGAGGGGAAAGGTAGCAAAATGAATGAAAAATTCACCAGAATAAAGAGGAAAAAAAGCTAAGGAAATTATAAAAAAGAAGATAAGTACTATAAAAGGCAAAACACCATAGTACTTGTGCAAGAATGATAGAAGAAATAGTACTAGTTCAGATCTTAATATATAATCTTTATTATGTAAATACCTACTACATGAAAAAGGAAGCATCAAAAATCTATAGAAAATGAGTGAATAAACTATGATGGGAAATAAGTTTAAAATATCTGGGGGGGGGGAGAACTTTAATTTTCTTTTTACATACCATAGCAAATGAAACCATTAAAGTCATTTGTGGAGGGGGAAAAAAGCACTTTCTTTAAAAGGACTATCAATAAAAATACTAGTAAACATATAAAAGAAATGATTTAGAGACATCATTTCATAAAAAAATTAAACCCTGTATTTAAACATTCTTAATAAAATTTGAAAATAAATTGTATGCATGGAAAATAATTTACAATAAATGTAACAAAGTAATAATATCCTTAATATGCAAAGACCCCACAAATCCATAAACAAAATGGCATAGTAATTTCAAAACATATAAAAGGCTTGAAAAGATCATTTTAAAAGTAATACAACTGGCCACGGATCATATAAAAAGTGTTTATTAGTACTCAGAGAAACAGAAATTCAAATAGTGAAGCGCTAGCTTTCACTGATCAATGTGGCACTCTTTTTTTTAGGCATAACATATAATGCTGATGAGGGGCTTCGATAAATCTTTTGGAAAATAAGGGGTTTTTTTTGTTTTGTTTTAAAGATTTTATTTATTTATTCATGAGAGAGAGAGAGAAGGAGGCAGAGGGAGAAGGAGTCTCCCTGTGGATCAGGGAGCCTGATCTGGAACTCTATCCCAGGACCCTGGAATCATGACCTGATCTGAAGGCAGAGTCCTAACTGACTGAGCCACCCAGGTGCCCTAAAAAATAAGTTGATAGTGTATATAAAGAAGCTAAAAAAGAATTTCTTCTCTTTCCTCACTTTTTTTTTGACTTTATTTGAGAGAGAGAGAGAGCACAAACTGGGGGGAAAGGGAGTCTGACATGCGGCTCCAATCCCAGGGCCTTGAGATCACCACACAAGCCAAAAGCAGATGCTTAGCTGACTAAGCCACACAGGCACCCCCTTTCATCACTTTTAAAAATTCCACTTCTAGGTATCTGTACTAGAGGGAAAATGTGATATTTAGGCTAAAGGATTATATAATTGAAAGAACCTAACATGTAACACAAAAACATTGTTAAATTAGGTTATATCCATAGGATAAAATATTTAAAGGTCTTTATAAATCATATTCTCAGAAATAAATAGGGGAAATTTTCATTTTAATTCATTTTTTAAAGCAGTATAACAAACCCTGGGCACATTAATTTGGTTTTTAAAATTTTAATCAAAGTTGTCTCTAAATAATGAAATGATGGCCAATTCAATTCTTTTCTTTACACTTTTCTGAATTTTGAAAACTTTCTACAATCAACTTGGAATACTTTTATGAGCCAAAAATATTATTGACTATATGCTTTAACAAATTTACTTCAACTCTACGAATCTAATCACAAAAAAAAGGTATATATATACACAAACATTTTTTTTATTCCAGGAGATTTTTCTTAGTATTATTTATGATCAAATAAATTTCTGAGCAACCTAAATGCCTAACCATAGGAAATAATGAAATTATGCTGCCTCCATATATTAGAATATTATTATAAGTAAAATTTTTGAAAAAGTAATTTGCATGAAAAAATTCTCATAAGTGAAGACTTAAAATGAAGAGGTTCATTTTTAGTCATCTATATATGAAAAAACCAAGATAAAATATATCTCCGTATGACAGACAATTTTTCATTTTATTTTTCATACATTTTCAAATTTCCAAGTTATCTATAACCAAGAATGTCTTTGTTAAAGAAAAATGAAAGACTATTACTCTTTTTGTGATTTCAGTAATGATACCACATTGGTTAAATGTCCACCAGAAAGCAGAGGCAATCCTAAGAATTTAAGCAAATTTCATAATTTTCATATCTTATCTTCACATTTTCTGTTTTACAAGTAATTTATAAGTAAGATTTAATTTCATTATGTTTATTAAGAGAAACCAAGCAAATTGTGTTAATTTGAAGTATTCAAATAATGGTTCTTTCTAACTTAAGCTTTAAAAATGTACTCTTGGTTCTCATTTCTTTTTAGGTCTTTCACTTCTGGAAATGTTAAAATAACATGATTACTAAATATACTTCCACTTCAAAGTGCCATCTAGCTACTCGGAAGGCAAAATCTGGAAAACAAATGAGAAAATGTAATCCTTACTGTTGGCAAGGAGTATTGTTCTATAAATGTAAATCATAAAATGACACAATTTGACTTTAAAAAAAAAAAGAGGGAGTATAACAGAGAAGGAAAATGTGTTGTGAGACACAGGAAGAACTGAGGTGTAAATCTTGATAGCATATATGCCAAATGAACCAAAGCAAACTCAATATTGCATGTGTCCAGATTAATAACATCTATCCAAAAATAATGTTAACACATTCTTTAACAAGTTTCCAAAATACTTAAAAGAACTTATAAAAGTAAATCTTTAGTTTTTTTCTAAAGACACCTTCCTCCACAAATCTTTCCTTTCCTCTATCTTTCTTGGCCTTTATCTTACTTCTAGTTTTCAGTCTCATCTCTGTCTCCAGGCCCTGCTCAACAGGTGAGATCAGAAGGACAGCCATGTACCATGACAAAACTGGTGTGAGTAAGGTCTTAACAGCAGCATCAGTTGCTCCCCTAAAATATTTTTTACCCTGAAGGCTGTTCAAAACAACAGCAAATAATATAGGCTAAAAAAATACATAATTTAATGGGGTCTTTTGGGGAGGTGTGGGTGGGGAATGAATGAGATTACTGTATTTAAAACTGCACCAGTGGGAAATAATTTCCAAATGTTTTCCATAAAATATCTTCTAATTAGAGTCTCTTCCAAAAGTGCTAGGACTTTGAAGTAAAAGAAAGTCTGCTGCTGAGAACACTGTTGAATTGCGTTAACTCCCACCAGGAATCACAATGACCCAGTCAAACCTCTAGCTGCTTCTGTTCTTCTGAATAAAGTCTCCCTTTTTTTATAAAAAGAAAAAAGTTCACTTAAAAGTTACCCAATAAAACAACTCTCTCTTGGCAGAAATTACATTTCTTAAAAGGGGGGATATTTATTATGTTCCATAATTAATCTGTGATATATCTAACCAGACAACCAAATAAGACAGAACCTAATTTCCATTGGAGAGTTGAGGAATAGGACTCTGGGAAGATGATAGTCTTTGTCCATACTCTCCATTCCTTCTCTTTCCTATGTCCCTGGATGGGTCACTCAAGCTCAAAAAGAATTGATGTTTACTCTGGAGGCGAGAGAAAAACCTAGAATCACCTGGTATCTCAAGTCCTAAGAAAGAAAATACAGTTCTGGCCTGACATTTACTGGAGAAGAGTCAGAGAGTGTAGCCTCTTCTACGTTTTCCTCTCTCACCAAACGTCACAGATCCGTGGATATCCCTGAGTTAGGAGAGAAACTTCTGCTTGTTCATTTAAAAAGGCCAGATTTTACTTTTCATTGGAGAGGAATTACAGTATAGGGCTAAGTTCAATGCATTCCTGATTACACTGAAAAATACAGATCTCCCTTTATAAGCTAAATAAGCTTTTCCACTAAAAGCACTCTGGGGGTAAATCCTGCCCTATGATTTTTTAATGACGACTTTTCAAGAGATTCCAAAGCCTGAGCAGTACAGGTGTGGAAGAATCCCATACCCAATGATATGAAGAGGCAGAAAAGGATCAATAAGCCATTTAAGCGGACATAGCAGCTAAAAAGGAGCAAATTTAGATGATCAACAAGATAGTGGAGGCAAAAATAATGGAGGATGCAGGGGGGAAAATGAAGAAAAATCTATTGTGATCCCCTAAGGTTATAAAATTAGAATATGTAAAAAAGAATCTCCAGAAATAGAATAAAGGATACTTGGATTTTACAATTCAGTCAAGAAAATGATAAAGAAAATGTCACTGAAGAAAAGCAATTTAGTGTTCTAGAAAATCACATGGAGACAATGCAGAATAAAAAAGAAGTAGAAATCTTTATTAAAGGCATCGATTATAAACTTAGCATTTGTAAGTTTATAAATAATAGAATAAGAACAAACAAAAATGTAATAATAAAGAAATAACAGAAAAAAACTTTCTGAGGAGCCACTGCGTTCAGATGCCGGGAAGCGGTAGCCACCTGCACGGGGGAGCGGGCGGACTCTCAGACCAGCACCCGTGAGAGAGCAGACTGAGACCGTGAGCCGGGGAACACGTGCAACCAGACTGAGGGCCAGAGCTTCGGAGCTCGCGGGGGCGGCTGGGGGCTGCTGGCTGGCGGCTGGCAGTATTAGAAACACAAAGGACAGAGATGCACCGGCCCTGGAAGTGAGGGCTAGGACGCTGGGTATGGAGCGCACATCCGGGGATGCTGCAGGGTCGAGCAGCACCAACAGTAACAGAGTTAAAGCGGCCAGAACATCAGTGGAGAACGGTCTGTGATCCCTCTGTTCTGAGACAGAGGCTGAGATTCGGCCACTGCTGCTCTCTCAGAAGAGGCACAGCAAACCACCAGGGAAAGCCACCAGAGAACAAAAGCCTGGAAATACTGGCTCACAGTGTGCCCATCCCCATTCCCCCTCGCAGGGGACACGGAGACTCTACCCAAACAGGGTTGCCTGAGTATCGACGCGGCAGGCCCCTCCCCCAGAAGGCAGGCTGAAAAATCAAGAAGCCACATCCCTAAGATCCCTATAAAACAAGCGCGCACTGCCTGGGTCCCGGTCAATAATTTGGGCTCTGGACAACCCCGCAACCTCTTCTCATCAGAATGACGAGAAGGAGAAATCACCCCCAGGAAAGAAAAGACAATGAGTCTGTGGCCTCTGCCACAAAACTAATGGATATGGATATAACCAAATTATCAGAAATAGAATTCAGAGTAACAATGGTCAAAATGATGTGTAGACTTGAAAAAAGTATTAACGAAAATGTTAATGAGAATATAGAATCTCTAAGGGCAGAAATGAGAGCGAA
This sequence comes from Ursus arctos, assembly GCF_023065955.2. Taxonomy (NCBI): domain Eukaryota; kingdom Metazoa; phylum Chordata; class Mammalia; order Carnivora; family Ursidae; genus Ursus; species Ursus arctos. The sequence goes on along the minus strand of NW_026622886.1, from coordinate 15,026,096 downwards.
TCTGGCAGAAATTAAAAATTCTATTAGCCAAATGCAGTCAAAACTAGAGGCTCTGATGGCCAGGGTGAATGAGGCAGAAGAACATATCAGCAAATTGGAGGATGGGTTAGTAGAAGAGAAAGTTAAAATAGAATCTGGACTCAAAAAAATCCACACTCAGGAATGTAGGTTACGGGAGATTACTGACTCAATGAAATGTTCCAATGACAGAATCATCACCATTCCCGAGGGGGTAGAGAAAAACAGAGGTCTAGAAGAGATATTTGAACAAATTGTAGCTGAAAAATTCCCTAATCTAGCGAGGGAAACAAACATTCGTGTCCAAGAGGCAGAGAGGACACCTCCCAAGCTCAACCATGACAAACCTACACCACGTCACGTCGTAGTGCAATTCGCAAATATTAGATCCAAGGATACAGTATTGAAAGCAGCCAGGGCAAAGAAATTTCTCACATACCAAGGCAAAGGTATCAGAATTACGTCAGACCTGTCTACACAGACCTGGAATGAGAGAAAGGGTTGGGGGGCATTTTTAAAGCTCTTTCAGAGAAAAACATGCAGCCAAGGATCCTTTATCCAGCAAGGCTGTCATTCAGAATGGATGGAGAAATAAAGACCTTCCAGAATTGCCAGTCATTGACCAATTTCGTAACCATGAACCCAGCCCTACAGGAGATATTAAGGGGGGTTCTATAAAGGTAAAAAGGCCCCAAGAGTGATACAGAACAGAAAGTCACAACCAATACAAACAAAGACTTTACTGGCAACATGGCATCATTAAAATCATATCTCTCAATAATCAGTCTCAATGTAAATGGCCTAAATGCTCCCATAAAGCACCACAGGGTTGCAGATTGGATAAAAAGAAATGACCCATCCGTTTTGAACCCAAAGATACATTCAGACTGAAAGTAAAGGGATGGAATACCATCTTTCACACCAATGGACCTCAAAAGAAAGCTGGGGTAGCAATTCACATATCAGACAGATTCGATTTTAAACTAAAGACTATAGTTAGAGACACAGAAGGGCACTATATTATTCTTAAAGGATGTATCCAACAAGTGGATATGACAATTATACATATATATGCCCCCAACAGGGGAGCAGCAAGATACACAAGCCAAATCTTAACCAGAAAAAAGAGACATATAGATAAAAATACATTAATAGTAGGAGACCTCAACACTCCACTATCAGCAATAGACAGCTCACCTAAGCAAGAAATCAGCAAAGAAACAAGAGCTTTGAATGCCATACTCGATGAGTTGGACCTCATAGATATATATATAGAACACTACACCCCAGAACCAAAGAATACTCATTCTATCCTAATACCCATGGAACATTCTCAAGAATAGACCATGTTCTGGGTCACAAAACAGGTCTCAACCGATACCACAAGACTGAAATTATTCCCTGCATATTCTCAGACCACAATGCTCTGAAATTGGAACTCAACCACAAGGAAAAACTTGGAAGAAACTCAAACACTTGGAAACTAAGAACCATCCTGCTCAGGAATGACTCAATAAACCAGGAAGTGAAAAATCAATTTAAACACTTTATGGAGACCAACGAGAATGAAAACACAATGGTCCAAAATATATGGGATACTGCAAAGGCAGTCCTAAGGGGGAAATACACAGCCATCCAAGCTTCACTCAAAAGAATAGAAAAATTGAAAATGCAGTTTTTATATTCTCACATCAGGAAGCTGGAACAGCAACAGAGGGACATGCCTAATCTATGCATGTGGAAGCAGTTGACCAAGATGAGAGCAGAAATCAATGAATTAGAACCCAGGAATACAGTAGAGCAGATCAACAGAACTAGAAGCTGGTTCTTTGAGAGAATCAATAAAATTGACAGACTGCTGGCAAGACTTATCCAAAAGAATAGAGAAAGGACCTAAATTGATAAAATTATGAATGAAAAAGGAGAGGTCACAACCAACACCACTGAAATTGGAAGGATTATTAGAAACTTTTATCAACAGCTATATGCCAATAAAATAAGCAATCTGGAAGAGATGGACGCCTTCTTGGAAACCTATAAACTACCAAGACTGAAACAGGAAGAAATTGATTTTTTAAACAGGCCAATTAATTATGAAGAGATTGAGTCAGTGATAAACAACGTTCCAAATAACAAAATTCCAGGCCCGGATGGTTTTCCTGGGGAATTCTACCATACATTCAAAGAAGAAATAATACCTATTCTCCTAAAGCTATTCCAAAAAATAGAAACAGAAGGAAAGCTACCAAACTCATTCTATGAGGCCAATATTACCTTGATCCCCAAACCAGGCAAAGACCCCATCAAAAAGGAGAATTACAGACCAATTTCCCTAATGAATATGGACGCCAAAATCCTCAACAAGATACTGGCTAATAGAATCCAACAGTACATTAAAAGGATTATCCATCATGACCAAGTGGGATTCATCCCTGGCATGCTAGGGTGGTTCAACCTTCGCAAATCGATCAGTGTGATACATCATATCAACAAGAAAAGACTCAGGAACCATATGATCCTCTCAATTGATGCAGAAAAAGCATTTGACAAAATACAGCATCCTTTCCTGATTAAAACCCTTCAGAGTGTAGGAATAGAGGGGACATTCCTCAATCTCATAAAAGCCATCTATGAAAAGCCTACAGCAAATATTATTCTCAATGGGGAAAAGCTTGAAGCCTTTCCCTTAAGATGAGGAACACGACAAGGATGCCCACTCTCGCCACTATTATTCAACATAGTACTAGAAGTCCTTGCAACAGCAATCAGATGACAAAAAGGGATAAAAGCTATCCAAATCAGCAAAGAAGAAGTCAAACTGTCTCTCTTTGCAGATGACATGATACTCTATATGGAAAACCCAAAAGAATCCACTCCCAAACTATTAGAAGTTATAGAGCAATTCAGTAGTGTGGTGGGATACAAAATCAATGCTCAGAAATCAGTTGCATTACTATACACGAATAATGAGACTGAAGAAAGAGAAATTAGGGAATCCATCCCATTTACGATAGCACCGAAAACCATACGTTACCTTGGAATTAACTTAACCAGAGACGTAGAGGACCTATATTCTAGAAACTATAAATCACTCTTGAAAGACATTGAGGAAGACACAAAAAGATGGAAAAATATTCCATGCTCATGGATCGGAAGAATTAACATAGTTAAAATGTCCATGCTACCCAGAGCAATCTACACTTTCAATGCTATCCCGATCAAAATACCGATGACATTTTTCAAAGAACTGGAACAAATAGTCCTTAAATTGTATGGAACCAGAAAAGGCCCCGAATCTCCAAGGAACTGTTGAAAAGGAAAAACAAAGCTGGGGGTATCACAATGCCGGATTTCGAGCTGTACTACAAAGCTGTGATCAAAAAGACAGCATGGTACTGGCACAAAAACGGACACATAGAGCAATGGAACAGGATAGAGAACCCAGAAATGGACCCTCGGCTCTTTGGGCAACTAATCTTTGATAAAGCAGGACAAAACATCTGGTGGAAAAAAGACAATCTCTTCAATAAATGGTGCTGGGAAAATTGGACAGCTACATGCAAAAGAATGAAACTTGAGGTGCCTGGGTGGCACAGCGGTTAAGTGTCTGCCTTCGGCTCAGGGCGTGATCCCGGCATTCTAGGATCGAGCCCCACATCAGGCTCCTCTGCTATGAGCCTGCTTCTTCTTCTCCCATTCCCCGTGCATGTGTTCCCTCTCTCGCTGGCTGTCTCTCTCTCTGTCAAATAAATAAATAAAATCTTAAAAAAAAAAAAATAAAGAATGAAACTTGACCACTCTCTCACACCATACACAAAAATAAACTCCAAATGGATGAAAGACCTCGATGTGAGACAGGAATCCATCAAAATCCTAGAGGAGAACATAGGCAGCAACCTCTACGACATTGGCCAAAGCAACTTTTTCATGACACATCTCCAAAGGCAAGAGAAACAAAAGATAAAATGAACTTGTGGGACTTCATCAAGATAAAAAGCTTCTGCACAGCCAAGGAAACAGTCAAAAAAACCAAGGGGCAGCCCACAGAATGGGAGAATATATTTGCAAATGATGCTACAGATAAAAGACTGGTATCCAAGATCTACAAAGACCTTCTCAAACTCAATACATGAGAAACAAATAAATCATAAAATGGGCAGAAGATATGAACAGACACTTTTCCAATGAAGACATACAAATGGCTAACAGACACATGAAAAAAATGTTCAAAATCATTAGCCATCAGGGAAATTCAAATCAAAACCACACTAAGATACCACCTTACACCAGTTAGAATGGCAAAAATTGACAAGGCAAGAAACAACAATTGCTGGAGAGGATGTGGAGAAAGGGGATCCCTCCTACATTGTTGGTGGGAATGCAAGTTGGTACAGCCACTCTGGAAAGCAGTGTGGAGGTCCCTTAAAAAGTTAAAAATTGAGCTACCCTATGACCCAGCCATTGCATTACTGGGTATTTACCCCAAAGATACAGATGTAGTGAAGAGAAGGGCCATATGCACCCCAATGTTCATAGCAGCAGTGTCCACAATAGCCAAAGTGTGGAAGGAACCGAGATGCCCTTCAACAGATGACTGGATTAAGAAGTTGTGGTCCATATATACAATGGAATATTACTCAGCTATCAGAAAGAACGAGTTCTCAACATTTGCTGCAACATGGACGGCACTGGAGGACATAATGCTAAGTGAAATAAGTCAAGCAGAGAAAGACAATTATCATATGATTTCTCTCATCTATGGAACATAAGAATTAGAAGATTGGTAGGGGAAGAAAGGGATAAAGAAAGGGGGGGGTAATCAGAAGGGGGAATGAAGCATAAGAGACTATGGACTCTGAGAAACAAACTGAGGGTTTCAGAGGGGAATGGGGTGGGGGAATGGGATAGGCTGATGATGGGTAGTAAGGAGGGCACGTATGGCCTGGTACACTGGGTATTATACGCAACTAATGAATCATTGAACTTTACATCAGAAACCAGGGATGTACTGTATGGTGACTAACATAATATAATAAAAAAACATTAAATTTAAAAAAAAAGGTAGGTTTGAGACAGCTGGGTGGGTCAGTGGGTTAAGTGTCTGCCAGGTCATGACCCCAGGGCCCGGGATCGAGTCCCACATCAGGCTTCCTGCTCAGCAGGGATTCTGCTTCTCCCTCTGTCTGCCATTCTCTTTCTCTCTCTCTCTCTCTGACAATAAATAAATAAATCCTTAAAAAAAATAAAAGAAAAGAAAAAGTTAGGCTTAAGTAAGTTTTTACATGTGTTAGTTAAGATAGCACTAACCATCCTACCAATAAACTTTAGCAGTTCAGTGACTAACACAATAGAAACCTATTTCTTGCTCACAAACAGTCTAAAATGAATGTTCCTGGTGAGTAGTGCCCCCTTTTACTCTTAAGTGTCCCAAGCTGGGACAATAAATTACATGCATGCCCATGATTAAGGAGCCCAGACTCAAGGCTCCTAAGGATGGCTTCCAAGCTCCCCGAGTTCATCTGGGTCAAACCCAGGTAGGGGAGGAACCTGCCTGGTCAGGCACAGGAGCAGGTATAGGCCAGAAAAAACAAAAAGAAAAAAGAAAAAACTTTCGTTCTCTAAAGTTATGTTCAGATTAAAAGAGTTTACTGGTTCCCAAGGGTTATTTTAAAAATGACACATATTAAATAAGTAAGTAAGTAAATAAATAAATAAATAAATAACACCTATTTAAAGGTAACCTGGTGAAATTTTGGACTCTAAGATTAAACAAAAAATTTTACCGTTTTGTAGAAGAAATAAAACGAAACATGTTATTGACAAAGAAAAAAAGAACGAGATTAGCTTCTATTTTAATTCTACATATGTTATAAACCTCACAATACATGTTATAATCTCTGCTTTAAACAGTTAATTATATCTTGAGGAGAATAAAAAATAGACAATTGTCTTTTACATTTACCCACACTGTTGTTTGGGAGCTTTTCATCTTTTGGTGGATCAAATTTCCATTTGATACCATTTTGTCTTCTGCCTAAAAAACTTCCTTTAATCTCTCTTATGGTAGAGGTGTTGACAATGAATTTTCTTTGTATTTGTTTGTGTGAAAAGTTCTAATTTCATTTCTGAAAGATATGTTCACTGAGAATAGAAATCTAGGTTAACAGCCTTTTCTTTTAGTGCTTTAAAGATGTTGTTTTATCATCATCACTTGATACTCATCAAATATCAATCTTGTCCCATAGTTTGCTGCAAGAAGTCTGGTTTCATTCTTATCTTTGTACCCCTGTGAGTCATGTGCCCTTTTTCTTCTGGTTGCTTTTAGGATTTTTCTTTTCATGACTGGTTTTCTGTAGTTTTATTTTATTTTATAGATTTATTTACTTATTTTAGAGAGAAAAAGAGAGAGAGAGAAAGAGAGAGTGGGGGAGGGGCAGAAGGAGAAGGAGCGAGAGAATCTCAAGCAGAAACTCCCCACTGAGCATGGAGCCTGATGCAGGGGCTCAACCTCCAACCATGAGATTATGACTGAGCTGAAATCAAGAGCTGGAAACTCAACCGACTGAGCCACCCAGACACCCCTTCGGTAATTTTATTTTAATACACCTTCGTGTGATTTTCTTTAAGTTTACTCTACTAATGGTTTGTTGGGCTTCTTGTATCTGTGTGTTTACAGTTTTCATCAAATTTTGAAAAATTCACACATTATTTTTCTCTACTAATTTTTCTATCCCTCAACCCCTTTCTTAGACATCAAGTACATGTATCTTAGCTGCTGGAGGTTGTCCCACAGCTCACTGATGCTCTGGTCATGTTTTTGCCAATCCTTTTTTTTTTTTTTTCCTGTGTGCTTTATTTTAGTTTCTATTGCTATATCTTTAAGTTTTGATCTTTTCTGCTTCATTCTTACTTAATATTGATTCCATCCAGTGTACTTTTCGACTCAGCTGTCATATTTGTTATCTCTAGAAGTTCCAATTGAGTCTTTTTTCTCCTCATCATGCTCATGAATACCCTTTACATGCTTAAGCATATTTATAGCATTACTATAGCATAATAATAGCTATATTAATGCCCATGGTTGGTAAGTCCATCAACTCCATCATTTCTCCATCTGACTCTTTTTTTTTCTCTGATTTATGGCTTCTTTGCATGCAAGTAATTTTTTTCTATTCAACAAACGTGAATTTTACATTGTCATGCCCTGGATTTTGTTACATTCCTTTTTACTGACACATAATTTACTTGCAGATCACTTGATTATTTCAAGTCTTTCTTTCAGGCTTTGTTGGGATGGTTCCAGAACAATCTTAATTCTAAGTCTGCTTTATCACCATTATTAAAGTGAGACTCTCCTGAGTACTCTATTCAGTGCCCTGTATCTTAGAAGTTAGATCTTTCCTTCTGGTTAGTAGGAATACAAAATATTTCCAACTCTGTGTGAGCTCCTGGAATCAAGAGAACCACTTTCTTTTTCTTTCTCCACATTCTTGAATGTGCAGATCAGTATTCAACCAGAACTGATGGAACCCTTCTGCAGGCATTCAGGTCTCACTTCATGCAACTGCCACCTCCACAGTACACTATCCTACAAATCCTGGCAACCTTGACCTACCTGAAATCTAAACTCTGTCTTCTCAACTCATGGAGAACATTGAGCTCTGTTTAGTTTTCCTCTCCCTGCTACTGTCCATAAAATGCCTCCAGACAGAAAGCAGGAAGTTGTTGCAGCTCATTTGTTCTCTTCCTCAGGGATCACAGACCTGTGCCACCTAACAGCCAACAACTGAAAACAGCTGTTTTATATATTGTGCCCATTACTCTAGTTCTGTACTGTGGGAAGGTAATTTCCAGAACAATTAATCCCTCTTGGCGAAACAATGATTATTTCTTAGGAACAATATAAAATATGTAATGGTTCAATGTACAAAAAAAAATCTTACCCAGTTATCTTGGGCCAGTTATTTTGTCCAAATTTCTCATCAACAACTCCTCCAAGGATGAATTAAGGGCATCCTACTCCCATATTACTAGTGTGTATATCATTTGCACTACTGTGAGTTGTGAAAACTAAGCTACTTCCTTCATGCCATTAGTGTATGGTCCAGTATGACACACAGTAAGTGGTGAATAAATGTTTCCTGGATAAATAGAATTGCAATGTATACAAATCTGGAATCACTATGTTTAGTATGGGGAAAAAGAGTTTCAGCAGCTATCATAAGCTGCCCATTATATTTCTTTTATATAAAAATCACACACAATAAGGGAAATATAATATCCCCAGTGGATAAATGGATAAAAAACAGAAACAAACATACCACACAAAAAATACAATTGTTAAACATATGTTTCAACATATGTTGAAATATGTCTAAGGTTGATAGTAGTCAAAGAAATAGAAATTAAAATAATCAAATACCATTTAATCCTTATTACTTTCCTCCCAAATTTTAATAAATATATATGTGTTGAATTATATATGTATATATATACATAAACATACAGACATATACTGGTGAGATTATGGTAATAATAACATATACAAAATCTGGTCGTGGCAGTGGAATTTAGTAAAATACTTCTTAGAAAGCTAAGATTTGAACCAGTTCTTTCTGTCTATGAAGCTTTTTAAAAACACATATACTACACTATTGTGATAGCTAATTTTGTGTATTAACAGCCATGGTGCCCAGCTGTTTGGTCAAAGAGAGCCTAGATGTTGCTGTGAAGGGGTGCTGTTGTTGTTGTTGTTGTTGTTGTTGTTGTTGTTGTTGTTGTTGTTTTAGATGTGATTAACTTGAATCAGTAGACTTTGAGTAAAGCAGATGACTCTCCATAACATGTGTGAGCCACAACCAATCAGTTGAAGGCCTTCAGAAAAAAGACTGAGTTCTCCAAAAGGAAAGAATTCTGTCTCCAGATTATTTTCAGACTCATACTGCAACATCAACTCTTGACAGAATTTATGGGCTGTGTGTGACACACACATTCTATTGGTTCTGTTTCTCTGGAGAACCCTGATGAATACACTTAATGAAAATTCATCCTAAAAAAACATACAAAAGAAGGTGAAACTTATACACGTGTGTTTCAATTTTGACTCACCACTTACCTTAATCAAGTTTCTTAAGTTCTTAGTTTGTCACTTCAAAATAAGAATAATAATATCTCTCTTATAGGGTTGCCACAAGATTTAATGAGATAAGATTATTTAAAGTACAAAGTATAGTTCCCTAAATATAGCAAGCACTCAACAATGGATAGGTATTACTACTGCATAAATTATATCTTTATAATCATAGTAGATATAAATATTGCTAAATATAAACATTGATATACATCAATAAAGAAACAAAGACAAGCAAAGAAAAAGCAACTAATGTCTAGTAAGAAGCTATGATGCCCTGGGCATTTTTTGTAACTCCTTAAATTTTAAAAGCTCTATAAGGGGGACGTATTAATGTCACTTTACAGACAATGAAACTGGGCACTGAAAAGCTAAATAATTTGACCTATGCCATACAATAAATAAATGACAAAATGAGATTTAGTAAAAGTCTGTTTGATTTAAAAATTCAGAGTTCTTTTAACTATATCATACTTGCCTCTCTAGAAAGGTATTTCTTCCAATTCAAATATTATTGATGATAATTACTAAAACTACAACATGTAAAACCCATAAAATGTTAGATAAAAAAGCATGACATAAAATTGCATGATTATTATGAATGAACCTATATAAAATGAGTGCAAATGGAAAGTGACATAAATACAACAAAAAGTGAGAACACAAAAAGACTTTTAAATTTGAAGAAGAGTACAACTGAAATTTTTGTGAATTTACAAATTCTTAATACTGAAATAATTTGTGATTTTCCCCCTTTCATTAAATAAAACATACCTAAAAACTGAAAGTTACTTATTTGGACTCCAAATAAGTTCACTTTATTTATTTATTTTTTGTTATTACATTTTTAAATTTGATTTCTTCTGTTATAACTATTCTTTTTAATTAAAATTCAATTAATTAACATATAACATATTACTACTTTCAGAGGTAGAGTTCAGTATTCATCAGTCTTATATAACACCCAGTGCTAATTACATCATGTGCCCACCTTAATGTCCATCACCCAGTTACCCTATCCCCATTCCTTCCTCCCCTACAGCAACCCTTAGTTTGTTTCCTATGGTTATGAGTCTCTTAGGCACTTGGAAGGCTCAGCTGGTTAAGTATCTGCCTTCAGCTCAAGTCATGATCCCTGGGTCCGAGGATCAAGCCCCACATTGGGCTCCCTGCTTAGTGGAGAGTCTGCTTCTGCCTCTGCCCTCCCCCTGCTTGTGCTTGCGATCTCCTTCAAATAAATAAATATTTTTTAAAAGAGTCTCTCATGGTTTGTCTCCCTCTCTGATTTCCTCTGGCTTTATTTTTCCCTTCCTTCCCCTATGATTCTCTGTTTTGTTTCTTAAATTATACATATTAGTAAAATCATATAATTGCCTTTCTCTGGCTGACTTATTATTTCACTGAGCATAATACCCTCTAGTTCCATCCACATCATGCAAATGGCAATATTTTATTTCTTTGATGACTGAATAGTATTCCAGGGCATGTATATGTGTGTGTGTGTATATATATATACATATATCCCCATTATCCATTCATTTATCAATGGACATCTGGATTCTTTCCATAGTTTGGCTACTGTGGACATTGCTGCTATAAACGTTGGGGTGTAGGTACCCCTTCGAATCACTACATTTGTATCTTTGGGGTAAATACCCATTAGTGCAATTGCTGGGTGATAGGGTAGTTCTATTTCCAACCTTTTGAAGAACCTCCATATTGTTTTCCAGAGTGGCTGCACCAGCTTGCATTCCCACCAACAGTGTAAGAGGGTTCCCCTTTCTCCACATCCTCACTAACATCTGTTGTTTCCTGAGTGTTTAGTTGTAGCCATTCTGACTGGTGTGAGGTGGTATCTCATTGTGGTTTTGGTTTGTATTTCCCTGATGTTGAGTGATGTGGATCATTTTTTCATGTGTCTATGGCCATCTGTATATCTTCCTTGGAGAAATGTCTGTTCATGTCTTCTGTCCATTTCTTGATTGGATTATTTGCTCTTTGGGTGTTGAGTTTCATACATTCTTTATAAATTTTGGATACTAGCCCTTTATCAGTTAAGACATTTGTAAATATCTTCTCCCATTCTGTTGGTTTTCTTTTGGTTTTGTTGACTGTTTCCTTTGTTGTGAAGAAGAATTTTATCTTGATGAAGTCCTAATAGTTCATTTTTGCCTTGTTTCCCTTACCTTTGGAGACGTGTCTAGCAGGAAGTTGCTGTGGCCAAGGTCAACAGGGTTGCTGCCTGTTTTGTCCTCTAGGATTTTGATGGATCCCTGTCTCACATTTAGGTCTTTTGTCCATTCTGAGTCTTTTTTTGTGTATGGTTTAAGAAAATGGTCCAGTTTCATTCTTCTGCATGTGGCTGTCCAATTTTCCCAACATTATTTGTTGAAGAAACTGTCTTTTCTCCATTGGATATTCTTTCATGCTTTGTCAAAGATAGTTGACCACAGAGTTGAGGATCCATTTCTGGGTTCTCTATTCTGTTCCATTGGTCTATGTGTCTGTTTTTGTGCCAGTGCCCTACTGTCTTGATTATTACAGCCTTGTAATAGAGCTTGAAGGCCAGAAATGTGATGCCACCAGCCTTGGTTTTCTTTTTGAACATTCAGGGTCTTTTCTGGTTCCATACAAATTTTAGGATTATTTGTTCCAGCTCTGAGAAAAATGTCAATGATATTTTGATAGGGATTGCATTGAATGTATAGATTGTTCTGGGTAGCACAGACATTTTAACAATATTTCTTTATCCAATCCATGAACATGGAATGTTTTTCCATTTCTTTGTGTCTTCCTTGATTTCTTTCATGAGTGTGCTATAGGTTTCAGAGTACAGATCCTTTGCCTCTTTGGTTATGTTTATTCCTAGGTATCTTATGGTTTTTGGTGCCATTGTAAATAGGATCAACTCCTTAATTTCTCTTTTTCTGTCCCATTGTTAGTGTATAGAAATGCAACTGATTTCTGTGCCTTTATTTTATATCCTGCAACATTTCTGTATGAGTTCTAGCAATTTTGGGGAGGAGTCGTTTGCATTTTCCACATAGAATATCATGTCATCTGCAAAGATTGACAGTTTGACTTCTTCTTTGCCAGTTTAGGTGCCATTTATTTCTTTTTATTGTCTGACTGCTGAGGCTAGGACTTTTAGTACTATGTTGGATGGCAGTGGTAAGAGTGGACATCCATGCCATGTTCCTGACCTTAAGAAAAAAGTTCCCAGTTTTTCCCCATTGAGAATGATATTCACTGTGGGCTTTACATAGATGGCTTTTATAATATTGAGGTATGTTCCCTCTATCCTTGCACTGTGAAGAGTTTTAATCAAGAAAGGATGCTGTACTTTGTCGAATGCTTTTTCTGCATTTATTGAGAGGATCATAGGGTTCTTGTCCTTTCTTTTATTAATGTAGTGTATCACATTGATTGATTTGTGGATGTTGAACCACCCCTGTGGTCCAGGAATAAATCCCACTTGGTCATGGTGGAGAATTCTTTCATGTACTGTTGGATCCTATTGGCTAGTATCTTGGTGAGAATTTTGGCATCCATGTTCATTAGGGATATTGGTCTCATAATATCCTTTTTGGTGGGGTCTTTGCCTGGTTTTTGGAACAAGGTAATGCTGTCCTCATAGAAAGAGTTTGGACGTTTTCCTCCCATTTATATTTTTTGAAACAGCTTCTGAAGAATAGGTATTAATTCTTCTTCAAATGTTTGGTAGAATTCCCCTGGGAAGCCATCCATCCCTGGACTCTTGTTTGTTGGGAGATTTTTGCTTACTGCTTCAATTTCCTTGCTGGTCTTGGGTCTGTTAGGGTTTTCTATTTCTTCCTGTTTCCGTTTTGATAGTTTATACATCTGTAGGAATGCATCCATTTCTTCCAGACTGCCTAATTTGTTGGCATATAGATGTTCTTAATATGCTCTTATAATTGTATTTCTTCAGTGTTGGTTGTGCTCTCTCCTCTTTCATTCATGATTTTATTTATTTGGGTCCTTTCTCTTTTCTTTTTGATAAGTCTGGCCAGAGGTTTATCAATCTCATTAATTCCTTCAAAGAACCAGCTCCTGGGGCGCCTGGGTGGCACAGCGGTTAAGCGTCTGCCTTTGGCTCAGAGAGTGATCCCGGCGTTATGGGATCGAGCCCCGCATCAGGCTCCTCTGCTATGAGCCTGCTTCTTCTTCTCCCACTCCGCCTGCTTGTGTTCCCTCTCTCGCTGGCTGTCTCTATCTCTGTCGAATAAATAAATAAAATCTTAAAAACACACACACACACACACAAAGAACCAGCTCCTGGTTTCGTTGATCTGTTCTACTGTTCTTTTGGTTTCTATTTCATTGATTGCTGCTCTAATTTTTATTAATTCTCTTCTCCTGCTGAGTTTAGGCCTTATTTGCTGTTCTTTCTCCAGCTTCTTAGGTGTAAGGTTAGGTTGTTTATTTGAGACATTTCTTGTTTCTTGAGAAAGGCTTGTATTGCTATATACTTCCCTCTTAGGACTGCCTTTGCTGTATCCCAAAGGTTTTGAACAGTTGTGTTTTCTTTTTCATTTGATTCCATGAATTTTTTAAATTCTTCTTTAATTTCTTGGTTGACCCATTCATTCTTTAGTAAAACACTCTTTAACCTCCCTGTATTTGAGTACTTTCCAATTTCCTCTTGTGATTGAGCTCAAGTTTCAAAGCATTGTGGTCTGAAAATATGCAGGGAATGATCCCAATCTTTGGTACCAGTTGAAACCTGACTTGTGACCCAGTATGTGATCTATTTCGAAGAATGTTACATGGCACTCAAGAAGAATGTGTTGCTTTAGGATGGAATGGTCTGATTATATCTGTGAAGTCTATTTGATTCAGTGTATCATTCAAACACACTTGTTTCTGTGTTGCTCTTCTGCTTAGATGATCTGTCCATTGCAGTGAGGGGTGTGTTGAAGTCCCTTTTTATTACTATATCATTATCAATTTATTTATTTAATTTTGTTATTAACTGGTTTATATAATTGGCGGCTCCCATGATAGGGGCATAAGTATTTACAGTTGTTAGATCTTCTTGTTGGATTGACCCATTAATTATAATAGTGTCCTTCTTCATCTCTTTTCACAGTCTTTGGTTTAAAATATAATTTGTCTGATATAAGGATTGCTACCCCAGCTTTCTTTTGATGTTGATTAGCATGATAAATGGTTTTCCACCCCTTCTCTTTAAAAAATCTGGAGGTGTCTTTGGGTCTAAAATGAGTCTCTTGCAGATAGCGTATCAGTGGGTCTTTTTTTATCCATTTGGATACCCTGTTTCTTTTGATTGGGGCACTTAGCCCATTTACATTCAGAGTAACTATTGAAAGATATGAATTTAGTGTCATTGTATTACTGGTACAGACACTGTTTTTGTATATTGTCTGTTCTTTCTGGTCTATGTTAGTTTGGGGCTCTATCTTCAGTTACTGGATCCCCTTTAATATTTCTTGCAGAGCTGGTTTAGTGATCACAAATTCTCTTAGTTTCTGTTTGTCCTGGAAGCTCTTTATCTCTCTTTCTATTCTGAATAACAGCCTTGCTGGATAAAGTATTCTTGTCTGCATATTTTTCTCATTTAGCACCCTGAATATATCATGTCAGTTCTTTCTGGCCTGCCAAGTCTCTATGGATGCCAGTCTATGCCAGTCAAATATTTTCACCCTTGTAGATTAAGCACCTCTTATCCCCAAACTGTTTTCAGGATTTTCTCTTTGTCTCTGAAATTTGCAAGCTTCACTATTATATGTTGAGGTGTTCACCTATTTTTATTGTTTTTGAGGGGGTTTCTCTGTGCCTCCTGGATTTTAATGCCTGTTTCCTTCCCCAGATTAGGAAAGTTCTCCACTATAATCTCCTCAGATATACCTTCTGCCCCTCTCCCCTGTCTTTTTTCTTCTTCTGGGACCCCAATTATTCTGTTTCACTTTATGGTACCACTTAGCCCTCGAATTCTCCTCTCTTGATTCGGGAGTTGTTTATCCCTTTTTTCTCAGCTTTTTTATTTTCCATCATCTTGTCTTCTATATCACTAATTCTCTCTTCTGCCTCATTTATCCTAACAGAGCCTCCATCTTTGATTACATCTCATTAATAGCATTTTTTATTTTGACTTGGTTAGATTTTAGTTCTTTTATTTCTCCAGAAAGGGGTTCTTGAGTGTCTACTATGCTTTTTTTTCAAGCCCAGGTAGTATCTTTACAATAGTTATTCTGAACTCTATTTCTAACATCTTACTTACATCCATACTGATTAGGGCCCTACAGTCAGTACTGCCTCTTGTTCTCTTTTTTGAGGTGTTTTTCCATCTTGTCATTCTTTTCAGAGAATAGATGAATGAGAGAACAAAATAGCAACAACCCAGATAAATATACACTAAACATATCAGAAGAGACCCAAAACCAAAAATAAATAAATATACACTAAACATATCAGAAGAGACGCAAAACCAAAAATAAAATTTAAAAAAGAAAGACTATAATCAAACAGGTGAACAGAACAGAGGAATACACTAGATCCTGGGTGTGTTTTGGTCTGTTTGTCAGAAAACTATGTCCCAAAATTATAAAGAAGGAAAAACTTATTATTTATACAAAAATAAAATTAAATACAATGAAAGGATAGACTGTAACTGTAAAAACGATTATAGAAAGAAAGAAAGAAAGAAAGAAAGAAAGAAAGAAAGAAAGAAAGAAAGGAGAGAGGAAGGAAGGAAAAGAAAGAAAGAGGACAGGACGGAAAGGAAAGGAAAGGAAAGGAAAGGAGAGGAGAGGAGAGGAGAGGGGAGGGGAGGGGAGGGGAGGGGAGGAGAGGAGAGGAGAGGAGAGGAGGAAGAAAGAGAAAGAAAGAAAGAAAGAAAGAAAGAAAGAAAGAAAGAAAGAAAGAATCAGACAGGTGAACAGAACAGAGCAATACACTAGATTCTGGGTGTATTTTGGTCTGTTAGAAGAAACTATGTTCCAAAATTGGAAAGAAAAATTTACATATATACAAAACTAAAATTAAACACATTGAAAAGATAGAACATAACTGCAAAGATAAAAATTTAAAAAGACTTTAAGAGAAAAGAGAGAGGGATGCCTGGGTGGTTCAGTCAGTTAAGAGTCTGCCTTCAGCTCAGGTCATGATCCCAGGGTCCTGGGATCAAGTCCTGTATCAGGCTCCTTGCTCAGTGGGGAAGCTGCTTCTCCCTCAGCCTGCTATTCCCCCAGCTTGTGCTTTCTCTCTCTCTGACAAATAAATAAATAAAATTTCTTTTTAAAAAGAGAGAGAGAAAAAAAATCAGAAAGGTAAACAGAACAGAGCAATACACTAGATTCTGGGTGTGTTTTGGTCTGTTTGTTAGAAGAAACTATATCCCAAAATTGTAAAAAGAAAGAAAGAAAGAAAGAAAGAAAGAAAGAAAGAAAGAAAGAAAGAAAGAAAAGAAAAGAAAGAAAGAAAGAAAGAAAGAAAGAAAGAAAGAAAGAAAAGAAAGAAAAGAAAGAAAGAAATATATATATATTTATATATATAAATATATATATAAATATATATATATTTAAATACAATGAAAGGATACTGTAATTGTAAAAATGTAAATTAAAAAGTTTATAAAAAGAGTTGATAAAATAAGAAATTGGTTGAAAAGGAAAAAGAAAAAAATTGAAATTGAAAGATTAAAGAATCATGAGAAAAAAAAACATGAATTCTATATACTATTTTCCCCTAGCACTAGAGTTTTGCAGTTCTGTGTGATTGGTAAACTTGGTCTTGGCAGGATGTTCTTGCTAATCTTCTGGAGGAGGGGCCTGTCACACTGATTCTCAGGTTTCTTTGCCTGGGCAGCATTGCACTGCCCTTGCCAGCGGCCTGGGCTCCTGTAAGCGCTCCAGATTGCTCTATGTCTTTTGTTCCCTAAAGGCTTTCCACATGGTTTCAGAGGATGAGAACGAAAATGGCAGCGTCCTGATCTCTAGCCCTGGAGCTGAAAGTTTGCGGCCCCCACTCTTCAATGAGTCCACACAGAATAGCAATCAATCACTCTTGTCTCCCTGGTTTCTGTCCGCACTCTGTGTTCATCCAGACTGTGATGAGCATTTTTATCTCAGGCATGTAAGCCCATTTTGAGTCTCCAAACTTTGCAGATTCCTGTGGTACACACCTGCGCCCCTGCTCCCGGGGGGTGGGAGGTCTCACTGTGGTTTGGGGTTTATGGCAACACTGAGCTGAAAGCCCACTCCTGGGCTCACTGATTGCAGCCAGCTTTCCCGCTCCAATGCTTGGGAACTCTGCCACATTCAGGCACCCCCATTCTTTCTCTGACCCCGGGGATCCTCATACCACACCTGTCCTACCTAGGACTCAGCCCCACTTCGTCACCTGAGCGCATTTCATACAGGGATATCCCTCACTGGAGCAGACTTCTAAAAGTTCCGATTTTGTGCTCCACTGCTCTATCACTTTCCGGTAGCTGGCTTATGGAGGCTCCCTGCCCCCGCAGTTTATCTTCGCATATATCACCTCAGATTCACATCTCTGCACCTCCTACCTTGCAGAAAGTGGTCGCCTTTCTATTTGTAGAATTGCAGCAATTCTTTTCTTAGATCTCCGGTTGAGTTCACAGGTATTCAGACTGATTTGATAGCTATCTAGCTGAATTCCTAGGACCAGACAAAACTAAGATCTCCTCCTCCTCCATCTTCCCGTCTCTGAAGCTAAGTGCACTTTTTTAAAAAATAAGTTATTTACAGACAAATTAAAATAAATTCTACCATGAAAATAAACTCTATACTACATCACTCATTTACTCATTCATTTGTTTCATTTATTTAGACAATAAATACTGATTAAGGTACTGCTTTGACTACAGGTAATATAAATCAATAAATAATACAGAGGCTTCACTTAATTTTAATGTAGTTTATATTCTAGTTGTGAGGAGAAAAGGATGACAACTGACAAATAAACCAGCAAATAAATAAGAAATAGCAGATAATTAAAAGTTCATACAGAGAACTGAAACTCAAAATGACTGCACGGCTTCTTTAGATTGTATTATTCGGATGCAACTCTGTAAGAGCTTCTCTAAGAAGCTTTTTTTAAGATGAAACCAACCTAACAATTAGAGTCAGCCATGTGGAGATTAAGAACCAGACAGAAAGACACATAAAGCAAAGGAGAAATCAGGACTAAGCTTTGTGTGTTGTAGGCAGAATTCTAAGATGGCCCCCAAGATTTCTACCTCCTGGTTAATATATCCTGTATAATCCCCTCCCCTCAGGTATCGGCCCAATCTGTGAGTGAGATGAGATATAACTCCTATGATTATGTTATATGGCAAAAATGATTTTGTAGATGTAATTAGGCTCTCTAATCAGGAAACTCTGAGTTAAGCAAAAGGGACACTATTTTAGTTGGGCCAAACCTAATTAAGTTAGTGACTGCGGCTATTCCTCAAATCAGAAGGATTTACCTGCTTTGAAAAACCAAGCTTCCACGTTGTGAAAACGTCATGTGGCTAGAATCTGAGACCAGCCTCTAGACGTTGAGAGCAACTCAAGTCTAATAGACCATAAGAAAACAAAGACCTCAGTCCTACAGCCCTAAAGAAATGGATTCAAACAACAATAACACATGAGCTTGGAAAAGAACAGCTGAGTTTCAGATGAGACTACAGTCCTGCTAATGTTTTGACTGCAGCCTTGTGAGATCATGAACCGCAGACTCAGTTAAGCCATGCCTAATCTCCTGACCCACAGAAACTGTGGGTGGCTCTTTAATTGTGAATTCAGCTACACTTTAAAAGATCTCTGTAGATTCAAAAAGATATGCCACTTAAAAGTAAGTTTCATTAATTTCATGATTTGTGAATGAATGAATATGTGGTTCATTGTTCATACATATTAAAATTACTTAGAAAACTCAAATTTCATAAAGAAGATCCCCATAAAGTGGCATGAAGTGAATTCCAGGGTATATTGTTAAGTGAAAAAAAAGCTTCATGTCTACTCAACTTTAAGATTAACTATAAACCTAGAGTAATGAAGACAGTGTGGTACTGGTGAAAGAATAGACAAATAAATTAGTGGAACAGAATAGAGAGCTCAGAAATAGAACTATACAAATGTAGTCAACAGATCTTTGACAAGAGGGCAAAGGCAATTCAATGGACAAAGGATAGTCCTTCAACAAATGGTGCTAAAACATCTGGACATACGCATGCAAAAAAAAAAAAAAAAAAAGAATTTAGACACAAGCCTTACACCTTTCATGAACTAACTCAAATGGATTATAAATCTACATGTAAAATATAAAACTATAAAACTTCTAGAAGATAACAGGAGAAAGTCTAGGTAACCGTGTACTTAGTGATGACATTTTAGATACAATGCCAAAAGCATGATCCATTAAAGGAAAAAAATTGATACACTGGACTTCAGGAAAACTAAAAACTCCTGCTCTGAGAAAAATGCTCTTAAAAGAATGAAAAGACAGATACAGACTGGGAGAAAATCTCTGTAAAATGTATTTGATAAAGACTGGTATCCAAAATATACAAAAAAACTTTTACAATGTAACAATAAGAGAACGAATAACTTATTTTTTTAAACAGGCAAAAGATCTGAACAGATACTTCACCAAAGAAGATATACAGATAGCAAATAAGTATGTGAAAAGATACTAACATCATATGTCTTCTGAGAATTGCAAATTATAACAATAATGACATACACCTAACACATCTAGTACAATGGCCTAACCCCAGAAAATTGATAACACCAAATGTTGTTAAGAATATAGAGCAACAGGAACTCTCATTGCTAGTGGGATTGCAAAATGGTGCAGCCAGTTTGGAAGTTTCTTAGTTTCTAACCATAGTCTCACCATACAATCCAGCAGTCATACTCATTGGCATTTACCCAAATGAACTGAAGACATATCCACATAAAAACTTACACAAGACAGTTTAAAGAAGTTTTAGTCATGATTGCTAAAACATTGAAAGGATCAAGATGCCCTTGAGATAGAGGGAGGAGTTAAGATGGCGGAGGAGTAAGGTGCCCCTTTTTCAGCCGGTCCCCTGAGTCGAGCTGGATAGGTACCAGACCAGCCTGAACATCCACGGAATCAGCCTGAGACACAGGAAGATACATCTGGATCTCTACAAATGAACATCTCCAGCGCTGAGTATTGAGGTACGAAGCGGGGAGCTGTGAAACCGCGCACAGGTATCAGAAGATAAATGGAAGGGGGAGGGAGCTGCCGCGTTCAGGCACTGGGAAGTGGTAGCCACCTACACAGGGGAGTGGGCAGACTCCGCGGAGAGAGCAGACTGAGACTGTGAGCCAGGGACACGCGCGCCCAGACTGAAACGGAGCTCCGGTGCGCTCACTGGAACCAGACTGAGACCGGGAGCTCCGGGAGCGCGCCGGGGCAGCTGGCGGTGTTAGAAACACAAAGGACTGAGATGCGACGGCCCTAGAAATGAGGGCTGGGACGCCAGGTGTGAGGCGCACATCCCGGGACACTGCAGGGTTGAGCAGCACCAACAGAAACAGAGTTACAATGGCCAGAACATCAGTGGAGAACGGTCCGCAATTCCTCTGTTCTGAGACAGAGGCTGAGATTCGGCCACTGCTGCTCTCTCAGAAGAGGCACAGCAAACCACCAGGGAGAGCTGCCAGAGAACAAAAGCCTGGAAACACCGGCTCACAGGGTGCCCATCCCCATCCCCCCTCTCAGGAGACACGGAGACCCTACCCAAACAGGGTTGCCTGAGAATCGGCGCGGCAGGCCCCTCCCCCAGAAGGCAGGCCGAAAAATCAAGAAGCCCACATCCCTAAGATCCCTATAAAACAAGCGCGCACTGCCTGGGTCCTGGTCAATAATCTGGGCTCTGGACAAGCCCGCAACCTCTCCTCATCAGAATGACGAGAAGGAGAAATCGCCCCCAGCAAAGAAAAGACAATGAGTCTGTGGCCTCTGCCACAGAACTAATGGATATGGATGTAACCAAATTAACAGAAATGGAATTCAGAGTAACAATGACCAAGATGATGTGCAGACTTGAAAAAAGTGTTAATGAAAATGTTAATGAGAATACAGAATCTCAAAGGGCAGAAATGAGAGCAAATCTGGCAGAAATTAAAAATTCTATAAGACAATGCAGTCAAAACTAGAGGCTCTGACGGCCAGGGTAAATGAGGCAGAGGAACATATTAGCGAATTGGAGGATGGGTTAGTAGAAGAAAAAGCAAAAATAGAAGCTGGACGTAAAAAAAACCACACCCACGAATGTAGGTTACGGGAAATTACTGACTCAATGAAACGATCCAATGTCAGAATCATCAGCATCCCCAAGGGGGTGGAGAAAAACAGAGGTCTAGAAGAGATATTTGAACAAATTGTAGCTGAAAAATTCCCTAATCTAGCGAGGGAAACAAACATTCGTGTCCAAGAGGCAGAGAGGACACCTCCCAAACTCAACCATGACAAACCTACGCCACGTCACGTCACAGTGCTATTCGCAAATATTAGATCCAAGGATACAGTATTGAAAGCGGCCAGGGCAAAGAAATTTCTCACGTACCAAGACAAAGGTATCAGAATTACGTCAGACCTGTCTACACAGACCTGGAATGAGAGAAAGGGTTGGGGGGGGGGGATTTTTAAAGCTCTTTCAGAGAAAAACATGCATCCAAGGATCCTTTATCCAGCAAGGCTGTCATTCAGAATGGATGGAGAAATAAAGACCTTCCAGAATTGCCAGTCATTGACCAATTTCATAACCACAAACCAGCCCTACAGGAGATATTAAGGGGGGGGGGTTCTATAAAGGTAAAAAGGCCCCAAGAGTGATACAGAACAGAAAGTCACAACCAATACAAACAAAGACTTTACTGGCAACATGGCATCATTAAAATCATATCTCTCAGTATTCAGTCTCAATGTGAATGGCTTAAATGCTCCCATAAACACCACAGGGTTGCAGATTGGATAAAAAGAAATGACCCATCCATTTGCTGTCTACAAGAGACTCATTTTGAACCCAAAGATACATTCAGACTGAAAGTAAAGGGATGGAATACCATCTTTCACACCAATGGACCTCAAAAGAAAGCTGGGGTAGCAATTCTCATATCAGACAGATTCGATTTTAAACTAAAGACTATAGTTAGAGACACAGAAGGGCACTATGTTATTCTTAAAGGATGTATCCAACAAGTGGATATGATAATTATACATATATATGCCCCGAACAGGGGAGCAGCAAGATACACAAGCCAAATCTTAACCAGAATAAAGAGACATATAGATAAAAATACATTAATAGTAGGGAACCTCAACACCCCACCATCAGAAATAGAAAGAACACCCTTGCAAAAACTAAGCAAAGAATAAAAGGCTTGGAATGCCATACTCGACGAGTTGGACCTCATAGATATATATAGAACACTACACCCCAGAACCAAAGAATACTCATTCTATTCTAATGCCCATGGAACATTCTCAAGAATAGACCATGTTCTGGGTCACAAAACAGGTCTCAACTGATACCAAAAGACTGAAATTATTCCCTGCATATTCTCAGACCACAACGCTCTGAAATTGGAACTCAACCACAAGGAAAAATTTGGAGGAAACTCAAACACTTAGAGACTAAGAACCATCCTGCTCAGGAATGACTCAATAAACCGGGAAATGAAAAATCAATTTAAACAATTTATGGAGACCAACGAGAATGAAAACACAACGGTCCAAAACCTATGGGATACTGCAAAGGCAGTCCTAAGGGGAAATACATAGCCATCCAAGCCTCACTCAAAAGAATAGAAAAATCTAAAATGCAGTTTTTATATTCACACCTCAAGAAGCTGGAACAGCAACAGAGGGACAGGCCTCATCCCCACACGAGGAAGCAGTTGACCAAGATTAGAGCAGAAATCAATGAATTAGAAACCAGAAGTACAGTAGAGCATATCAACAGGACAAGAAGCTGGTTCTTTGAGAGAATCAATAAAATTGACAAACCACTGGCAAGACTTATCCAAAAGAATAGAGAAAGGACCCATATTAATAAAATTATGAATGAAAAAGGAGAGGTCATGACCAACACCAATGAAATTGGAAGGATTATTAGAAACTTTTATCAACAGCTATATGCCAATAAAATAAGCAATCTGGAAGAGATGGACGCCTTCTTGGAAACCTATAAACTACCAAGACTGAAACAGGAAGAAATTGATTTTTTAAACAGGCCAATTAATTATGAAGAGATTGAGTCAGTGATAAACAACGTTCCAAATAACAAAACTCCAGGCCCGGATGGTTTTCCTGGGGAATTCTACCATACATTCAAAGAAGAAATAATACCTATTCTCCTAAAGCTATTCCAAAAAATAGAAACAGAAGGAAAGCTACCAAACTCATTCTATGAGGCCAATATTACCTTGATCCCCAAACCAGGCAAAGACCCCATCAAAAAGGAGAATTGCAGACCAATTTCCCTAATGAATATGGACGCCAAAATCCTCAACAAGATACTTGCTAATAGAATCCAACAGTACATTAAAAGGATTATCCATCATGACCAAGTGGGATTCATCCCTGGCATGCTAGGGTGGTTCAACCTTCGCAAATCGATCAGTGTGATACATCATATCAACAAGAAAAGACTCAGGAACCATATGATCCTCTCAATTGATGCAGAAAAAGCATTTGACAAAATACAGCATCCTTTCCTGATTAAAACCCTTCAGAGTGTAGGAATAGAGGGGACATTCCTCAATCTCATAAAAGCCATCTATGAAAAGCCTACAGCAAATATTATTCTCAATGGGGAAAAGCTTGAAGCCTTTCCCTTAAGATGAGGAACACGACAAGGATGCCCACTCTCGCCACTATTATTCAACATAGTACTAGAAGTCCTTGCAACAGCAATCAGATGACAAAAAGGCATAAAAGCTATCCAAATCGGCAAAGAAGAAGTCAAACTGTCTCTCTTTGCAGATGACATGATACTCTATATGGAAAACCCAAAAGAATCCACTCCCAAACTATTAGAAGTTATAGAGCAATTCAGTAGTGTGGTGGGATACAAAATCAATGCTCAGAAATCAGTTGCATTTCTATACACGAATAATGAGACTGAAGAAAGAGAAATTAGGGAATCCATCCCATTTACGATAGCACCGAAAACCATACGTTACCTTGGAATTAACTTAACCAGAGACGTAGAGGACCTATATTCTAGAAACTATAAATCACTCTTGAAAGACATTGAGGAAGACACAAAAAGATGGAAAAATATTCCATGCTCATGCATCGGAAGAATTAACATAGTTAAAATGTCCATGCTACCCAGAGCAATCTACACTTTCAATGCTATCCCGATCAAAATACCGATGACATTTTTCAAAGAACTGGAACAAATAGTCCTTAAATTGTATGGAACCAGAAAAGGCCCCGAATCTCCAAGGAACTGTTGAAAAGGTAAAACAAAGCTGGGGGCATCACAATGCCGGATTTCGAGCTGTACTACAAAGCTGTGATCACAAAGACACATGGTACTGGCCCAAAAACAGACACATAGAGCAATGGAACAGGATAGAGAACCCAGAAATGGACCCTCGGCTCTTTGGGCAACTAATCTTTGATAAAGCAGGACAAAACATCTGGTGGAAAAAAGACAATCTCTTCAATAAATGGTGCTGGGAAAATTGGACAGCTACATGCAAAAGAATGAAACTTGACCACTCTCTCACACCATACACAAAAATAAACTCCAAATGGATGAAGGACCTTGATGTGAGACAGGAATCCATCAAAATCCTAGAGAAGAACATAGGCAGCAACCTCTACGACATTGGCCAAAGCAACCTTTTTCATGACACATCTCCAAAGGCAAGAGAAACAAAAGATAAAATGAACTTGTGGGACTTCATCAAGATAAAAAGCTTCTGCACAGCCAAGGAAACAGTCAAAAAAACTAAGAGGCAGCCCACGGAATGGGAGAATATATTTGCAAATGATACTGCAGATAAAAGACTGGCATCCAATATCTAGAAAGAACTTCTCAAACTCCGTACACAGAAACAAATAATCAAATCAAAAAATAGGCAGAAGATATGAACAGACACTTTTCCAATGAAGACATACAAATGGCTAACAGACACATGAAAAAATGTTCAAAATCATTAGCCATCAGGGAAATTCAAATCAAAATCACACTAAGATACCACCTTACGCCAGTTAGAATGGCAAAAATTGACAAGGCAAGAAACAACAATTGCTGGAGAGGATGTGGAGAAAGGGGATCCCTCCTACATTGTTGGTGGGAATGCAGGTTGGTACAGCCACTCTGGGAAACAGCGTGGAGGTCCCTTAAAAAGTTAAAAATTGAGCTACCCTATGACCCAGCCATTGCACTACTGGGTATTTACCCCAAAGATACAGACGTAGTGAAGAGAAGGGCCATATGCACCCCAATGTTCATAGCAGCAGTGTCCACAATAGCCAAAGCGTGGAAGGAACCGAGATGCCCTTCAACAGATGACTGGATTAAGAAGTTGTGGTCCATATATACAATGGAATATTACTCAGCTATCAGAAAGAACGAGTTCTCAACATTTGCTGCAACATGGATGGCACTGGAGGACATAATGCTAAGTGAAATAAGTCAAGCAGAGAAAGACAATTATATGATTTCTCTCATCTATGGAACATAAGAATTAGGAAGATCGGTAGGGGAACAGAGGGATAAAGAAAGGGGGGGTAATCAGAAGGGGGAATGAAGCATAAGAGACTATGGACTCTGAGAAACAAACTGAGGGCCTCAGAGGTGAGGAGGGTGGGGGAATGGGATAGACCGATGATGGGTAGTAAGGAGGGCACATATTGCATTGTGCACTGGGTGTTATACGCAACTAATGAATCATCGAGCTTTACATCGGAAACCGGGGATGTACTGTATGGTGACTAACATAATATAAAAAAAAAAAAACAGTAAAAAAAAAAAAAGGTGTCCTTGAATAGCTGAATGAATAAATAAACGGTGGTACATCCATACAATGGAATATTTTACAGTACTAAAAAGAAAGGAGCTATCAAGACATGAAAATACATGAAGGAAACTTAAATGCATGTTGTTAAGTGAAGGAAGCCACTCTGAAAAGGCCATGTAATCATATTTTATGATTCTAACCAAATGAGACTCTGAAAGAGGCAGAACTACAGAGATTCACTGGCTGCCAGGTGTTAGAGGAGGAGGGATGAATAAGTGAAGCTGAGGAGATTTTTACAGCAATGAAACTCTTCTGTATGACACGTAGTGGTGGATTCATAACGTTATGCATTTGTCAAAAACCACATACAACACAAAGAATGAACCCTAATGTAAACAATGGGCATTGGTTAATGATATCATTATTACTTCACTGATTTTAATAAATATACCATACTAATTTAAGATGTTATTAATAGGGAAAATGGGGAAGGAGGGGATATAAGGGAATTTGCTATACTTACTGCTAAATTTTTCTGTAAACCTAAGATTGCTCTAAAAAATAAATTTTAAACATTGTGTGTCAACTATACTCAAAGTTAAAAAAAAAGAATGAAAATATATCACTATCTTATACCATACACAAAAATTAACTCAAAATGGATTACAGTCTTGAATGTGAGATCTGAAACCATAAAACTTTTTACAAGTAAACATAGGTGGTAAACTCCTTGATAATGGTCTTGGTGAGATTTTTTTGGATCTTACTCCAAAAGCAAAGGAAACAAAAGCAAAAATAAACAGGGGGACTACATTAAACTAAAAAGCTTCTGCAAAGCAAAGGAAACCATCAACAAAATGAAAGTGCAACCTACTAAATAGGAGAAAATACTTGCAAATCATATATCAAATAAAGGGCTACTATCTAAAATATACAAAGAATTCATAAAACTCAATAGCAAAATAAACCAAAAAATCTGATTAAAAAATGGGCAGAGGGGGGCGCCTGGGTGGCACAGCGGTTAAGCGTCTGCCTTCGGCTCAGGGCGTGATCCCGGTGTCATGGGATCGAGCCCCACATCAGGCTCCTCCGCTATGAGCCTGCTTCTTCCTCTCCCACTCCCCCTGCTTGTGTTCCCTCTCTCGCTGGCTGTCTCTATCTCTGTCAAATAAATAAAAATCTTTAAAAAAAAATAAAAAAAAAAAAAAAAAAAAAAAAAATGGGCAGAGGATCTGAGTAGACATTTTTTCCAAAGAAGACGTACAGATGGCCAACAGGCACATGAAAAGATCACTAACATCAGTATCACAAATCATCATGTAAATGCTAATTAAAACCATAATAAAGTATCGCCTCACACCTGGTAAAATGGCTATTATCAAAAAGCAAGAAATAAAAAGTGCTGGCAAATATATGGAGAGAAGGGAACGCTGGGCTCTGTTGGTGGGAATATGAATTGGTACAGCCACTATGGAAAGCAGAATGAAGGTTCCTCAATAGAACTACCATATGATCCAGCAATTCTACTTCCGAGTATTGATCTGAGGAAATCAAAAATACTAATTCAAAAAGATATATGAACAAGTATTGGCAAGGACGTGGAGAAAAAGGAACCCTCCATGCACTGTTAGTAGGAATACAAACTGGTGCATCCATTGTGGAAAACAGTATGGAGGTTCCACAAAAAATTAAAAATGGGATTCTCATATGATCCAATAATTACACTACTGGGTACTTACCCAAAGAATACAAAAACACTAATATGAAAAGCTATATATGCCCCGATGTTTATTGCAGCATTATTTACAATAGACAAACTATGGAAGCAATCCAAGTGACCATCAATAGATGAATGGATAAAGAAGTTTTATATAGTTTATAACAAATTTTTAAACGCAATACCATTTCCACCCTCAGGACAAAAATAACTGCAAAGAAATCTTGAATTTTACTTGTTAGATCTGATGGTGTTGGTGGTATTAGTGTAGTAATTCTAAGTGTGTGTGTATGTGTGTGTGTGTGTGTGTGTGTGTGTGTACACATAAGTGCATGTGCATGTGTTAGAACTGAGTGAATGGGCAGTTACACTGATGCTGTTGGGAACCAGAATTCTCACTATGAGAGAAAGGAAATACAAATATAGATCCAATGATGAGGAGGAAGAACTTTCTAGAATTAGATTAGAATTTGAGTTATCAATATGAACTCATGATTAAAATACATATATATATCTATATCTATATATATAGATATATATATAGATATATAGATATATATATAGATATAGATATGCTTTCTGGCTCTCTCACTGAAAGGGCATAAAGCAATAACACCCTATAGCTAGTAATATGTATACTTAGGGCCAGGTTTTAGCTTCTTAAATTTCTGAATATTACTTTCCACAAAAAGGATAATAATAATCTCCTTAGACAAAAGGATGATTTCAGGGCTGAGAAAGCAGACATTCAAGGAGACTTTGAACATTTTGCTATTCCGTAAAGGAGGTGCTCAAAACTGATAGAGGTATGTCAAAGGATATAGAAGCCAGCTCCAGGAGGCTCTCACTGGCCAAAATTAGGGACAATCTGAACATCAAAATGAATAATTACAGGAACTGATTATATTACACTAATTCAGAAGAGAGTCCATTAGTCCAAATAAACAAAGGAGGGAGAAGAGATAGCCAAAGAATAATGAATATAAATATAAATAATACTAATAAATAGAAACAAAAATACAAAATGGCAAGTTTATATTACCATTTATAAAATTTTCCCATTTTATAATTGATACAGGTAACAATCCATGAATGCTAAAACCACTGGGGGGGGGGGGTAGGATACTCATACAATTTCTCAAAGAATTGCCCCACAGATTAGTTCTTTATAACTTAGGGCTTATATGTATTTTACAATGAAGAAATGCAGCAGATACAGAGTTAAGCAAGTGATCAGCCTCAACATTGTCATGATGAGACTGGCCACCTGAAGGGATGCTTTGAGGACACATTAACCGACGTAGAATTCTTGCCAAAACCCTGTCTAACTTCTAAGGTACCATTTAAATGTGCTCACTTCTTTCCCTCA
Source organism: Ursus arctos (assembly GCF_023065955.2). Classification (NCBI taxonomy): domain Eukaryota; kingdom Metazoa; phylum Chordata; class Mammalia; order Carnivora; family Ursidae; genus Ursus; species Ursus arctos. The sequence goes on along the minus strand of NW_026622886.1, from coordinate 14,996,856 downwards.
GCGCTGGGATTTTCTAGTCCATGCCATCAGCTCCTTGCATCTGGATAACTGCAGCGCCTTCCCAATTATCCTGCTTGTCTTTAGTCTCCCCATTCTGTTCCAGCCTGTACACTGCAGCCAGAGTACTTTTTCTAAAATACAAATGTGATCATCTTTTATAACTGACAGTAGCTTCCAATGACTTCAAACTACGTCTCAATTTTTTATCATGGGTTCACAAGGCCTTTCATGCCACTATTTATCTCTCCAATTCGTTTCTCATCACTTCCTCAGTCCCTACCCTTGCGTAAGTTCCCTCTTATGTATTTAAGTCCCCATTTTGATAAACCAAACCTCCTCCCGCCTTAGGTGGGACATGCTCTTCCCTTCTTGGAAAAATTTTTTCCTCTTTTTTGCATGTTTGATGGTTACTCATTCATTCTCAATGTTTCAGCTAAATATGACTACTCTGGAATGTGACAAATGATTGTCTATTTTTTGCTTTAAGGCCTTATGATGGTTTCCCACTACTCAATCAGTCTCCAAATACACATTCTCTGCCCAGAGGTAATTTATCAGATTATGCTAGACTATCTTATATAGTTTATCTTTTTTCCTACTGCCTTTGTTCTTTTTACTATCTCAAACAGACTTGCTTATCCCTCAAAATTTATTCATGCATCCATTTGTTCATTCATTCAAATTCATTCAACAACACAGGCAATGTGTTCATGATTCTCCCAAGTTTCATCCCATACTTGGAAAGGCATCGATGCTCCTCTTTCACCATGGCCACACACATGCATGCACACACATAGACGACACATACACAACACATATACACAATCTTCAAAGTCTACTCCTTCCATAAATTCTTCTCTAACAGAAGACACATAACCATCTTTCCCATGTGTGCTGTTCTAAAGCTGCAGCACCGATGAATCTACCTCTCAAACAACAGATTCTTTTGATAAATACTTTGATTACTGATTTAATTCATGTATTCATCCAGTTTTGCTCATCTTTGTCTCTTCAGTGTTGCCTTTCTTACACTATAAAATCCTAGAGAGCAAAAATTATGCCTTTTCATCCCCTGAGTCCTTAGCCTAGCAATCGAGAAGGCTTTCAGTAATACTTGATGAGGATAATACTGCAGCATTATGCACAGTAGATGCAGAATAATGTTGACTGGCAGAACAAAAATAATATCCTTGAAAAATTTTGAAGGATGGGGCCTTCTTGTACTGCAGTTTTAAGTATCCTACAACTTCTAGTCAAATCCTTTTACTTGCTAAAAGATGTAAATTTTAAATAATTGGTAGGACTTGCTCAAGATTTTACACTTTGGGGGAGAGTGTATCTTCATCAATGCAAGTAAATGAAACAGAACAGTAAAATAAAAGAATTTTGATAAAGTTATTGCATTTTAATTTCAACAAACAGGTGCCAGCACTGATAAATGGAACCTGAAGATTTAATTCAGTGAAATCTTCTCCTCCAAGCATATTTAAAATAAGCCGTATGCATTTTCCTGCATATGATTATTATAACCCCGAAAGCATCTTTTAAATATGGATTATAAATCCAGCTGCCTTAAAATGAAACTAAAGCAGATTTCCACCCCCCAAGTCTTTAGTAAATAAGAAATTGGTGTAATAGAATTATTTTGAGCTTAGAGGGTTAAACCTTCTGACAAAATAACTCATGTTTAATTTTTTAATATATTATGAGTTTACAAGTTTTATAGAATATAATATTTTAAATGTTAAAATATTTAATGACGCTTGACTCCTTTAATGTTCTGTTGTATTGTCCCTCCTCCAAAAGGGACATTTCATGAAAGGAGGCGCCCCCCCATTAGGTAGGGCATGCTCAACAAAGTGCTTGGAATGAACTTAGGGAATTCAAAAGCCCTGATATCCCTTGTATTTCTGGGATATTGGCATTCTAATTGCCAGGATCCACAGTTCCTAATCAGAAACTAACCTCAGAGTATGCTAGAAAATTTATTTTCTGACATTCAGTAAAACTGTCCTTGACAGTCTCACATCATTGGCTTTGAAGCAGAAAGGGTTTTTGCTTAATGACTACAGAGCAGTCTTCCATTCCGTATCTGCTGAACAGGTGCTTATCTCTTACTTGCAATATCTTATAAGGAATGCAAGAAGCCTACAGACTCTGCTATTCTGAATATCTCCTAAAAAGTTGAGCTTTGGTGGGCACGGAAAGTCCCAAGAAATAATGTTGCAGTTTAACTTTGTTATCAGGACCTAGTTTGTCAAGCTGGGAAATAGGGATCCTAACCCTGCTCCTGATTCACTTTGCTTATTCCATTTTTAGAATTTGTCAGTTACACACCCACTTCCAGATACCAAGGGAGACACTTTGGAGTTGCAAGTGACAGAAATCTAATTTGAACTGGCTTAATCATAAACTCAAACTTATTATCTCTTAGGATCCAGGGAAGGATTAAACAATAAAATGCTAATGAGCCTCAATAAAAATGAAATGACAAGATATGCTCCTGCTTTTTTTTTTTTTTTTTTTGCAGGTTAGATTCATTCTCTCTTTTATACAACTTCCTTTTCCACAAGGTGAGAAACATAACCAACAAACATAAGTTCTATATCTGAAAGTTTCTTCAGGTATCAGAAAGAAACACTAACTCTCTCTCAATTCCAGTTCTAAAATTTCTGAAAATAGAAATATACTATCATTGAGAAGTATAAGGTGACCAACTGTTCCAGTTTACTTAGAACTAAGGAGTTTCTTAAATGCAGAATTTTCAATGATAAAACCTGAATAGTCCAGGGCAAACCGTTATGGTTGGTAATCCTAGCTCATGTATGGAGGTTGATATTTGTTTATAAGGGAGTGGGAGGCAGGGTAGTGAGCAGTTCCTGTGACTGTACAGACAAGGTCATAGACGTCCACTAATCTAATAATTTACTGATGAACTGTGATAGATTACAAAGTAGCCACAGCTCTCTGGAGCTACTTTCATCAAGAAGTGGAGTCTATTTCTCTACCCCTTGAGTGTGGGTTCACACTGGGACATGTTCTGACCAAAAGCTGTGGTGAAAGAAATATTGTATTAGTTCTAAGCCTAGGCCTCTTGAAGGATTTGACACACCCTCACTCTCTCAAGACCTAAGACCACAATATGAGCCGTCCCTGGCTAGCCTGCTGGAGGGCACAAGACCGTATTAAGAGTGACCCTAGGCGTTCCAACTCAGCTGAAGCCATCATTAATTCGGCATCCTCAGCTGACACACCAGTTGGCTTCAGTTACATAAATGAAGCTAGCAAAGATCAGCTGTGCTACCCCACGACAGGAGAACTAACCAGCTGATCCTAGCCAAAATAGACAAATTGCAGGTGTTCAGCTTAAAAATGGTTGCTGTATTAAGCTGCTAAATTTAGGATGGTATGTTGCACAACAAAAACTAATAGACACTTTGACCTATAAGATTACAGTTGACCATTTGTAATAGTAAATGTAACATGTCTAATGTGTTCAGAGTACTTAGAATCTTTTAAAAGGAAACTGAATTAACTAACTAGCTTTCATTACTCTTCTCAAATGCTTCTGTATTTAGACAGGTATCCACCATGTGTATGGGTATCTCCCTTTACACTTCAGATTTCCCAAAACACACAATCTTGTTTCATGCCTCATGTCTTCACATATGCTATTCTCACCCCACCCTCCTTATTCACATGTCATAATCCTCTTCTTCATTTAAACTCAGTTCAGTCACCACTTCTGTGAAGTCATCCTGAACCCCACTCTCTTCCTCTGGGAGATTCCCTATTTAGTATTCTATTCCCAGGATATGTTTCTATATGTATCACATAATCCTGTCTTATAATAATTTCTTTACAAATGTGTCTCCTCACCATCCCATGAGGTCCATGAAACCAAATCTTGTATTCCCAGTAACTAACAAAGCCTGGCATAGTGTGAGTGCATCATGGAAGTTCGATAAACTGAATAAGAAACCTAAAATAAGAATATTTTTGTAATTTGGTTTGGATATAAGGCATTATGTACTATTATTTCTGTGATCAGTCTGCAAATAATAGCCATCACATGTGGCATATTTTTGCAGCCAACCCTTGTACAACATGGGTTTGAACTGTGCAGGTCCACTTATTTGCAGATTTTTTCCAATAGACAGTAGAGTACTGTAAATGTATTTTGTCTTCCTTGCGATGTTCTTAATATTTTCCTTTTTCTAGCTTAATTTATTATACGAATATAGTATATAATACATATAACGTACAAAATATGTGTTAATCAACTGTTTATGCCATCAGTAGGGCTATTATAGTTAACTTTTTGGAGAGTCAAAAAGTTATACGTGGATTTTCAACTGTGTGTCTGGGGGGGTGGCGGTCCATGCCTCTCAGTTCTGTGTTCAACTGTATTAAGTTGAACTGTATTAACATTTAAATTATAAAAGATAGTGGATGAAGAAGAATATTATGATTGCTAAAATCAGTAACACAATTTCTTTAAAGAAGTTAATTTCAAGCTTGACTTTGCTGTAAGCCCAAAGTTTATAACTTGTTCCTAAATAGAAGTTAAATAATATCAAAATAGAAGTGTAAATAAGAACAGAAAATATGAACATAACTGGCCCAATTCTCTGACAGGTGGGTTGGAGGCTGGGGTGCATAAAACAGTAAGGAAAGTCCTCTATGGGCTAACGTGGGAGGGATAATTTGGCTTCTTCTCTCCACAGGCAGATGGAGGCATTTTTCCTCTGCATAGTTTCTGAGAATGCAATGAGGATGGATGATTGGGATGTTCATGTGGAAAAAGCATAGTATTTGGCTTAGGTTACAAAATAGAATGAGATGAGTATCCCTAGGGAGAACTAACTTATCCAAGATTAGACACTTCAACATTTCTAGACTAATTACCCAGTTGCCGTGCACACAGTAGGTACTAATACATAATATGCAAATATAAACATATATGTTAAATATACATACTTTATAAATATTATATGTGTATATATACTTTCTAATGGAAACTGTGACAATTTCTATATAAAGTTAAATCAAATTTCAATTCTGCCTCATTAGGAAATGAGGTTCTCCAGCCTAGTACTGGCATTCTTAAGTCAGACCAAGAAACTGGGAGCTAATAAGCTGTCTGATAGTTCTCCAGTTAAATCTCTAGAGAGGTAATACATCTCCGAGAGTCCTTTAAATTAAAGGAAGTTTCCAAGAGTTGGTAGGAAAAAAATGGCAGATTGAAAACACACACACACACACACACACACACACACACACAGAGCTACTTTCCCTTCCTCTCAAAATGCCATTAAAATGACAGAAATGTATTTATAAAGGCACAGACACATAAACACAAGAAGAACAGGAGAGGAAATTACAGTAACAAAATTATGGAAGCTGTAAAGTAGATACATGACACAAGATTAGGCAGACTGGAGAAAAATATAAAGCAGGCCATAGGAAAAATGAAAAATCAACCTGATGATATGAAAAAATCTCATGAATTCCATACCAGGTATGCCTAGAAGCAGAGGTGCAGAGAAAGGGAAAAAACTGAAGAACTATTTGAGTATATTTAAACAGCAGTCAGATTCCCATATGCCTTCCCACTCCTTATAGCCTGATAACTATCTCCCCTCAATCCTGCAAAAGATGGAAAATTTATTCTCTGGGGAGAGTAAAATAATTGTCTAAAACCAGTCACAGTTTTAGGTAGGGTTACATACTGAAAATAGATTGATTGAGAAAACACAGGCCTATTGAGTGCTATCCTCCCCAAGTCCTCTTTCCCTAACTGGCCCAAGAATTCCCCATTAGATGCTTGAAAGCAAACTTCTAGCAGAAATGTCTAGCTCAAGAGGAAAGATCTAAAGATACTAACATCAAAGTTTCCCCAACAAAACAGCTCAATCGAATCAACCTAAAGCAGAGCGTACAGTGACAATAGTGTCTAGAAGACACTATGATAACTGCTTTAGTTTCTCAGGGAAATTTATTTCCCACTCTAGAATTGTATGCCCAGTCTAGCAATCAGGGGTGAGAATAGAATAAAACATGCCCAAGAAATTACTGGAAGACACGCTCTATCAAGACAAGAAAAGGCATGGGGTAGAGAAAGCAGGAATCCAACACAGGAGAGAGGCGATGGGAATCCCTGAATGACGAAGAGCGCTCCGAGGTAGAAGAAATAGAAGGTGACCATGCAGATTTGAGCAAATACAAAGGTTTGGTTGGCATTCTTCAGAGATATAGAATACCTAATGGGTCTGAATATCTTGAGAAGATATGACCTTGGAATTATATTGACTATGTATGCATAAAAAACTAATCACAATGAAAAAAGACAATTATTAATTCTAGAGAAAATAAAAAATTATAAAGGAAAAGGAATCAGAGTTTAGTATATGAAAACATTATAATTGTCAACAAACCTAATAAAGTAAAAGGAGAAGAATCTAACTCAAATTATACAATTATTACACTGGAAAGATGTATATATACTTATGTGTGCTTGTATGATGTGTGGGGAGGGAAATGAATCCTCTATATTCCACAGTGGGAAGTCAAAAGATAATAACCTAAAACTGAAAAGTAGCAAAATACACAGGTTAGAACATAAAGGAGAACTACCGAGATCATCAAATGAAAGTAATGGGGAGATGAGAGGAAGATGGGTGGAAACTGCTGTTTTTAATAACAATGAACTGTATAGAAATATTTGATACTTAAAATCATATCATTTTGACTTAAACTACAAGACAAAAGTATTCTATAACTGTTGTGGAAGAAAGGCCTTGAGAAATCCAGCCTGGTTTGGGTCCACTGAAACTGCATGACATTCTCCTTACATCTCCAAAGAACCCAAGGGAGAAATTATGATTAAAAGGGTACTAAATTTGGGGGCGCCTGGGTGGCTCAGTTGTTAAACGTCTGCCTTCGGCTCAGGTCATGATCCCAGGGTCCTGGGATCGAGCCCAGCATCAGGCTCCCTGCTCAGCAGGAAGCCTGCTTCTCCCTCTCTCACTCCCCCTGCTGGTGTTCCCTCTCTCGCTGTGTCTCTCTCTGTCCAATAAATAAAAAAATCTTAAATAAAATAAAATAAAAATAAAATAAAATGGTACTAAATTTGGACCCTAGTGTTAGCAGCTACTGGTTTTGTTACCCTGATTTTCTGCTTCTCCAACATGAGACTGCCTGCCTTACCTCCCTCACAGAGCTGATGCAAGGAAAAAAATGAAATGATGTCAGTGAATGCTCTTTATGTATAAATGGATTTGCAAATATAACATAAATTTTATTCCTCAAACATCTGAGCCCCTACCACATATCAGGCATGGTTAAGATTATTATTCCTTTTGATATGGCATTATATAATTTGCCTAAAGTTAAAGTGTCAATTCTTACAAATATTCTTGGGTAAGCTAAAAAATGGAATGTTTATTAATCCCTTATAACTTCCTTCTGTGTTAGGAACTTATGGCAGACAGACTCTAAAATGACCCCCAGTTACCCCTGCCTTGTGGTACTCATGCCCTTATGTATCCCATCCCCTTGAGATTTGCTTCTAACCAACAGAATATGGCAAAGGTGATCGAATGTCATCTCCACAGTTATGTTACATAAGATTGTCACTCATTTATGGAACATAAGAAATAGCAGGGAGATAGGTAGGAGAGGGAAGGGAAGAATGAAGGGGGGGTAAACAGAAGGGGGAATGAACCACGAGAGACTATGGACTCTGGGAAACAAACTGAGGGTTTCAGAGGGGAGGGGGCTGGGGGATTGGGACAGGCCGGTGATGGGTATTAAGGAGGGCATGTATTGCGTGGGGCACTGGGTGTTATACGCAAACAATGAATCATAGAACACTACATCAAAAACTAATGATGTACTGTATGGTGACTGACATAGCATAACAAAAAAATTTTTAAAAAAAGATCGTAACTTTCATTTGCTGGCAAATTTTTTCTGTTGACTCTTTCCCTTTCTGGCTTTGATGAAGTAAATTGTCATATGGACAAAACTAGAAGACTCCAAACTGAGTTCCTTAGAGAACTAAGGGAAACCAACAAAGAATGCAGACCATCAGCTGACAAACCACGAGGAAATGAATCCTGGCAACAAATGTGTGTACTTGGAAATGGATCCTTCCCCAGTCAAGCCAAGACCCCAGCCCTGGCTGACACTCAATTACAGTCTTGTGAGAGACCTTCCCTATAGCAGAGGACCCAAACCATGCTTGGATTTCTGAGACACAAAAACAGTAAGATAATAAATTTTTTGCTTTAAGTCACTAATTTTGTGGTAATATTGTTAGCGATAGAGTAATACAGGACCTAACCTGAAGAGACCACGATTTCAGCACCTCAACAAATCTTGAGTGTTATAAAACAAAGACTGTTGATTTCTGCTTGTCACAGAAGTATGAAACCTCATTATAAAGGCCCAGCCTCTGGCTATTTATATCATCCAGACTCCTCGGTTGATACCACCACATCCCAGGATCAGCACTGCAACCTCAGTTGACTTTGTTCTGGGCTACATCATCCCATCATCAGAAAACCACAAAATTATCTTTCAAATACTACAGAATTTAAACAAATTACTATTTTTAGCAGTGTCAATCAGATGTCATCTAAAAGGTAAAGCAATATTCACTTCAGTATTTTAGAGGAAAAAACCATAAGAGGTAACACTGATAGAGACCTTCTATTTAATAAAATGTAGCAGTTTAAAAAAAATCAATGTTTTGACCCTCCAAAAAGTATACACTCTAATGCTAACACATTAAATATTTAACATTTAAATTTGGATTTAAAATCCAAACCTGGATTCGGGTAAATGGAAAGGAAATTTCCTTTGCTTTTAATCTAGAATAAAAGGTGATGTGTGGGTGGCAAAATGGTGAAGCTTACAGAACATACATTATTGTACAGGAAGAAAGGGCAGCAGAGAACTAGGATTACAGAAGCAGGAAAAAATGGTGTGACAACCAGGGAGGCAGCATAGCCATCTGACTCTCCACCTACCAGCTCTCATAGACCTCCAAGCTTTGGAGTCATCACAACGACTCTGTTAAAGAAAAACTGTAGCTATTTGTTGTTTAGAGGTCCTTACCGCACTGACTCAGAAATTGTGTGTATGTGTGGGGAAACTTTCAAAAGAGAACCTACATACAGCTGTGACTCATTCACCTGAAGAACAATGAGCTGATTGGGCAACTGCCAAGACAGACTGTCACTTATCAAGACTCCTCCAAGCGATGTGAAGGTTAATGTGGGGGTCTGAATCTGTCAGTTTCTTGCAGCTGTCACAACTGGGCACGCTGTCTCCATCATAAAATAATGCTCACAAGTCAGATTCAACTGAGTGGGACTCATAAGAAAAATCTGAAATTTGACAACAGCAACCTTGCTACCTAGATGGTTTCATAATAAAGCTGGTGACAGGGGGTTGGAAATGACAGAACACAGAGTGTGGAAGTCTCTCTTTAATGACCTCATATCATGAATAAAGCATAAAGAGCAAATAACTAAACAAGTATTCTTTGTATTTAACACTATACTGAGGGCTAATCCAGGCTTACATTATTCCCAGCAGGTACCACTTAGGTCCTGTCTTTACTTTGCTGCTATAATAAATAACCACAAACTTGGTGGCTTAAAACAATGCAGATTTATTCTCTTCCTGTTCTGGAGGCCAGAAATCCAGAATCAGTCTCACTGGGCTAATGTCAAAGTGTTGGCAGGGCTGCTTTCCCTGGAGGCTCCAGGGGAGAATCTGTTCCTTTGCCTCTTACAGCTTCTAGAGGCTACAGGAATTCCTTGCCGTCTGTGGCTCATGGTTCCTCCCATCATCTTCAAAGTCAGCAGACCAGCATCTTATTCCATTGTCACATTGCCTTCTTCTATAGTCTACTCTCTCTCAGCCTCCCTCTTACAAGGACTGTTATGATTACATTTAAGGCCCATCCAGATAATCCAGCATAATCTCCACATATTAATATTCTTAACTGAAATCACATCTTCAAACCCCTTTTTCCATATTAGGTAACATTCACAGTTTCCAGGAATTAGGACTTTGAGAACCAATAGTCAGCTTAGCATAGGTCCTACGTCATAAATGTCTTAATAAAAGCTATTTGTCCATGGTAAGGTAGCTATTACCTACATAAAAAACCATCCAAAATACAATAAATCTGAACAGATTGGAGACTGTAAATCAATATTATTTTGGCTTCTAAACTCTATAGTAATTCTGGAAAATTTCTGATTCATTCCTGTTGGTAAATGCAATGTGAAAAGAAAAACTAAACAAGACCGAATTTAATGGGCCTATATAATCTTGGAGATGTCATGCATACTGCATAAAAGCATACTAGAGTTGAATACTTAAAGAATTCCAATGATACCTGTAAACTGTATGCATGGAATGATTAATGGTATAATAACAACTATAGGTGCTAGAATGTACATCAGTAAGCATCAGGCAATTTTAAACTACAAGACTTAGAGCAGGTTTTGAAGCAGTTGCTCTGACACCTGAGGGTGTAACTATGTTTAAAGGTGTGTGGGATGTGGAGAGGAGAAGGAACTAACTTTATTAAATGGTACTATGTCTCAGGCACAAAGCTACAGATTTTACAAATTTTAATGTTAATTCAATTAAGGCTCACAACAACAGATGATGGAGATATTCAAAGAAAAGGAAAATAATACCCAGAGAGAATGAGGTAACTTCTCCAAGTTTGCCAGCTAGCAAATGGTATAGTTAAAATTCCAACCTGCATTAGCTGAAATCTAAAAATCCATAATGGGCCTTTCAGTACACTGTAACAGATACAGAGAAGTCAAGAATCAGGGGGAAAAAAGCAATGGTTCTTTCAGAAGAGCTCCCTTGATGCACTCACCCCTTAAAAGGATGATATAAGGAGAATTTAAGAAATATCATCATACAATCATGATCTGACAATAGCAGTAGTCATAATGGCTTAATAACCATGTGTTGGACCCCTTGCACTGATGACATCACAATATACAGCTCTAAATAAACAATGCTTCACACTTCTGGGTTCCCATTTCACTGTTCTGACACTCCCTCTCTTGCCTATGCACAGAAAATTCATGGAATCATCTCTCCCCATAAAATGGGCTCTACAATTCGGCCTACCTCCTCACTTCATCTCATGCAGCATAGCCTTCTATCTTTAATTGAACTGAGATTAACTGCATGGATTTTCCATAGTGAGGCTCATGCATTTTTTCCCTATTATCGAATATGTACTTTCTAAAGCTGATTCAACTGAGATCTAATATTCTAGTTCAGGCAACTACAGAGATGACTGCTAAAATCAGATTCTATAGGAATCTGAGACATTACCACAATGAGAAAGCATTTTACTATCATGTTGACATTATACCATCAAGAAGACAGGACCTCATCATAATTGTCACTTCACCACACTGCCCTTTGACTTTAGACCAGACTTCTTTGTCAATGATGGGATATTTGCAACTCACTAACTAGAAGAAATCTGAAGAAAAAAATCATCAAGATACAGATAATTCCTCAGTGCAACCACAGATTTTGGGTTCATCCTTCCAGGGATACTTAAAGAAATGACTGTTTGAGTTTTATTCTGCTTGACTAATCTAAACCTTACTGGATAAAAGAGACAGACTCAAATGACAAATCCAGGACAAGCCTTGACTGAGATCTCAAATCTATGTATCTGTGTATATGTGTGTTTTGTTAGGACTCGGTTAGGAAGGACATGGCATGAAAAAAATTGAGAACCAATTTTTCTTTCCTTATAATGCTCCAATAGCAAAAGTCACCTCCCTCATAAGCAGGGTTCTTTTTATACCCTACACAGTCATAAGGAAGAACACACCTCTGGTCCTTTCAGTCAACATCTAATAAGAGCTGAAAACACAATGCAAGAACTGTTTCCCAAACTCTGTATTTCAGTTTATTTTCACGTACACTTTAAACCCAAACAGACCAAAAGCAACTTGAGATAAATGTCACTCATATCAGTACCCCTCAGAGGTGCATCACAATCAATTATCATTGTTTACTTTATGTTAATTGCTATTTTTATAACGTCCCAATTCCTTCTCTTTGAATTAAAATTACCACTGCCCAAATCACCTAGGCTGAAAAATCTAGGAATCAACACAGCCCCTCTCCTTCAAGTCTCACAACCAATGACTAGTTCAACAAAATCTACATCCAACTTCCTTACTCTACTTTCTCAGGTCTGGTTGGATTTCTATCTATAATAAAGCCAAAGGGGGTCAACTAAGAAGAGAGCTAACATCAGCATAATGAAATAACCTTATAAACCAAAACACACTATGCTATGTTATTATTTTTATAATTACTTGAAAAGTATTTATTGAGTTCCTCAATGTAAAATATAAGACTTTGAAGATAGAGATAAAATAGAAAATTCAATTCTATCTGTATTTAGTAAAGACTTTTTTTTACAGATTTATTTGTTTATTCAAGTGCGAGAGAGAGACCAAGAGAGTGAGAGAGCAAGCGGGTGGGACAGAGGGAGATAGAATCTTAAATAGACTCCACACTGAGTGTGGAGCCCGATTTAGGGCTTGATCCCAGGAACCCAAGATCACGACCAGAGCCAAAACAAAGAGTCAGACACTTAACAAACTGTGCCACCCAGGCACCCCAAAGACTTTTTTTTTTAAAGCTCTTTTTTAAAAGATTAAATCAGAGAATAGGGTAATTAAATGGCATGTGCCATACGATACTACTATGGGATGTGAAATTTAGCCATAACATGTATATTTATGTGTATTATCTAACTAGAGATAAGAGAATGCAAAATTCTCTAGGCTAAAGTTAGCCAATAAATTATTTATATCTTGCGTCTCTTTCTCTATTATTAATAAGTTTACTGTGGCACGACTGACACACAAAAAATTGCACATGTGCAAAGTATTTAAATTTATAAGTTTTGACACACGTATACATATGTATACAAACCAAAACTATCATCAACATGACAAACATAACAATCACCCCCAAAAGTTTCCACATGCCCTTTTGTAATCACTCCCTCTCTCCCTTCAACTTCTCTCCCACCTCCCAGTCCATAGACAATCACTGATTAGCTATGTCACTGTAGATTAGTTTCCATTTTTTAGAATTTTATATAAATGGAATTATAAAGCATGTGCTCCATTTTGTCTTTTTATTTTGAAAATGAAAAATATTTTGAGGTTCATCCATGTTACATGTGGAAACGTTTCATTCCTTTTAAATGCTGAGTAGAACATCACAATTTGCTTATTCACGCATCTCTTGATAGACATCTGGGTTGTTTCCAGTTTGGAATTTATGATAGGCTGAATAACAGCCCTCTGAAAATGTCCACATCCTAAACACCAGAAACTATGATTTGCCTTACATGGCAAACAGGTCTTTTCAGGTTATGATTAAGGTAAGGATCTGGAGATTGGGAGATTACTCTAGATTAAATGGATAGGCCCGATGCAATCACAAGGATCCTTATAAGAGGGAAGCAAGAGGATCAGTCAAAGAAGGTGATGAGAAGGCGGCAAGGGTCCCAATAGCCTCAACCCATTACAGCCCCAACTCAAGTCCAACATCTCACCTAAATCTTATCAGCTCAAAAGTCCCAAATTTCATCATCTAAATCCATCTATGAGTGTAGCTTTGGATATAATCCAACCTGGGGCGAAATACTTCTCCCTCTGTGGATCTGGAAATAACCAATATAGACATTTCTATTTGGAAAGGGACAAAATACAAGTAAAGGAGGGGATTACTTGTTCCAAGCAATTTCAAAATCCAAACAGGCAAACTCCATTAGGTTTCAAGGCCTAAGAATAATCCTCTGTGGCTGGAAGTTCCACTTTCTGGGCCCATGTCTCAGCCCCATGGGCCCCGAGTTCTGACCTCAGAGTCATCCTTTCTCATGAGGTATAGAATGTGTTTGCAGCTGAGTAGTTTTATTAGCCTGTTTCCTGCCTGTAGAATTTTGGAAGCCCAACAGCCTTTTCCCATTTTGTTTTTTTTTTCTGTCCCTGGAGTCCACACTGAAGAGTGTTTCTGCTGATATAACATTCTTAGGAACCTTATAGGTCCCCAGAATTTGTCCCAGGGATTCACTCCATTAAATAAGATTTTAAATATTTCCTGAATGATCCTATCTTCATTCCTGGTTTCTGCTGAGATGTGTGAAGGGATCCATTAGTCATATGGTTAGTCTCTTCAAACAGCCCTCTTCGTGATTAAAACTTTGACCTTTATCTAAAGGCCTTCCATGGTACTAGCAAAAGACTGCTTAGCCACACCTTTGGCTTTCTCACCAAAGAACACTCTCCTGACATTAAATCTTCTAATTTTAGCATCTTTTAAGTGCTGGATAGACAGAATTTCCCAAATCATCAAGTCCTGGTTCCTTTTTAACAGTTCTTCCCTCCATCTATCTCTTTCTTCTCACATTTTACTATAAGTAGCAAGACGAAACCAAGCCGCACCTTTAACACTTTGCTTAGAAATCTCAGGTAAATACCCAAATTCACACCTTACAAGTTCTGTTTCCTACATAACCTTGCGACAAAATTTCATGAAGCTTTCTGTCACTAAATAACAAGGAGCCCCTCACTTACTTTTGAGCTCTCATAAGCAGTTCCTTTAACATCTATAATTTTACAGTTTGTTTATAATTACTTGAGTATTCTCTAAGACAACACAGGTTTTCTCTACCATGTTCCTCACTTCCTTCTGAGCCTTCACTGGCAGAGTCTTTAATATCCATATTTCTACTAACAGTCTCCTCAAGGAAATCTAGGCTTTTTCTGTTATGGTCCTCGAAATACTTCCAGCCTCTATCCACTACCTAATTCCAAAATCACTTCCACAGTTTTAGGCATTTGTTAGAGTATCACCTCACTTCCAGATACAAAAATCTATATTAGTTTCCTATTTGTACTATAATGAATTACCACAAACATGGCTTAAACAATGCAAATTTATCTTACTATTCCAGAGATTAGAAACCCAAAATGAACTTTGAAATATAATGACAGTCATGAGTCTTACAGGGTTAAAATCAAGGTGTCAGAAGATATTCCTTCTGGAAGTGACAGGGGAGAATCTATCCCTTGTTTTCTCCTGCTTCAAAAAGCTGACCACATTTCATGGCTCATGGCTACATCACTCAGATCTCTGCTCCCATCATCACATCCCCTTTTCTGACACCACCCCTCCTGCCTTCTTCTCATAAGGACACTTGTTATTACATTGCATCTACCCAAATAATCCAGGATAATCTCATCTCAAAACTGAATCACATCTGTGAGGTCCCTTTTGCTATATAGGTAGCATACTCTTTTAAGATTAAGATGTGGAACATCCTGGGGAGGGAGGGAATATGAAGAAATCCCTCACACATTTTTTATTATGAAGTTTTTATTTTGCCTTTATACTTGACTTTTTTCTGAATACAAAATTCTAGATCAACAGCTACTTTTTAGCACTTTAAAGATAGTCTATTGTCTTCTAATTTGCATAGGTTGTGGTGAGAAATCCACTATAATTCTTATCTTCACTTCTCTGTGACTAATGAATATATTTGTCTTTGCATTTAAGTTTTTCACTATATCATTGATTTTCAGTAAATTGAACATGATGTTCTTTATTTTTCTTAATGCTTCTGCTTCGGGTTTATTGAACTTCTTGAATCAATGGATTTATAATTTTATCAGATTTGGAAAATTTTTGGTCATTACCTCTTCAAATATTATTTTTGCTCCCCATCCCACTGGAACATGAATTATATATATGTTATGCTATTTACACAGCACTCTAGCCAACAAATGCAGAATATGCATTCTGTTAAGTGCTCATGTAACACTCACTAAGGTAGACATATAGTAATTCAGTAAAGCAGATCTCAAATTTAAAAGAGTATGCTCTGACCACAACATAAAATAGTCTAAGAAGATTCTTTCAGTTAAAGATAAAAAGATAAGAATATTTGAGAAGTCATAACACACATGGATATTAAACAACATGCTTTTATATAACCCATAGGTTAGAGAAAAAATTAAAAATGATATGTACTGAATGAAAATAAGAACAGTGTATAAAAATCTGTGGGTTGCTGCTAAGGCAGTGCTCATGGGGAACTTACATTATTATATGCTTATATTATTAGAAAGAAGACATATCTTAAATCATTATTCTAACCAACAAATGAAGAAACTAGAAGAAAAGCAAAAGTAAAACTAAAGCAGTTTAAAAAGAAAATAAAGAATGTGGAACAATAAAATAGAAAACAGAAACCCCATAGAGAAAAATCAATGAAATAAAAACTGTTTCTTTGAAAAGATGAAAAAAATTGACAAATGTCAAACCAGACTGACAAAGAGGAGAGAGGACACCCATTAGCAATATCAGGAATGAGAGGCCATCAATATATATCTTCTAGATATTAATAAAATGTCTATAAAACAGAACAATTTTATACCAATAAATTCAAGAAATTTGATGAAAAATAGAAGTTCCTTGAAAAATGTAAATTTCCAAAGCTCACTTGAGTAGAAAATAAAATGTATAACCCTATATCTATAAAAGTGATTGAATTTGTAATCTAAATCTCAAAATTGTATTCCTATTTATTCTTTGAAGCTATTGTTAATGAAATTATTTTCTTAATTTCATTTTCCAAATGTTCATTGCAAGTGTGTTTATGACAACCATTTTACTTCCATTTTCTATGTATCTTATCTTTTGCTGTTGTTGTTCCTTTATTCTGCCTTTATGGTTTTCTTTTGCACTAAGCAAATATTTTCTGATGTGGCATTTTAATGTCTTTAATAATTTTTTCACTATATTTTAAAAATTATATTTTTAGTGGTTGCTCTAGGGCTGACCATAAACATCCTATCAAAATCAGCTTTAAATTTATACTAACCTTTAAATAAACAAATAAATAACTAAATTTATACTACTTAATTCCAGTGAGATATAAAAATGTTAACTCATATAAAAAAGATACTCCTTTTTCCTGTTCCTCTATTTAAAATCAATATTGGTACAAATCCATCAATACATTGTTGTAATTATGACTTTATATAATTTTATGCCTTTTAAAGAAACTAAAAGAAAGAAGATCAAGTATATACTTATACTTTTTGTTATATTTGTTATATTAACCTCCCTATTTCTGGTTCTCCTCATTTGTTCTTGTGGATACTAGTTAACATGTGAAGAAACTTCCTTAGATCCATACAGCTTTGCTCCCACCCACATCTTTTGGTGTTATTGGCAAATATATTACATTTCTATGCACCCAACAATATTATACATATTGTTTTACAAAATTGCTTTTTTAAATCAGTCAAGAGTAAAAATGAGAAAAAATATGCAATTACACTGTCTTTTATAATCACATGATTACCTTTAACAGTTCTCTTTGTTTTTCATGTGGATTCAGTCTACCATTTGAGATCACTTACTTTCAGGCTGAAGAATTTCCTTTAGCATTTCTTGTAAGGCAGCTCGGCTAGCAACAAATTCTCTCACTTTCTGTTTATCATAGATTGTTTCTATTTCACCTTCATTTTTTAAAGACAGATTTCCTGGATATAGGATTCTTGACTGAGGTTTTGTTTCGGAGTTTTTAAGGGACACACTTTCAATATGATTATCTCACTGACTTCTAGCCTCCAAAGTTTTTGTTAAGACAACAGCTGTAATCTTAACGGGATTCCCTTAAAGTATCAAGTCATTTTTCTCTTGCTGCTTTCAAGATTTTCTCCTTGCCTTTGACTCTCAGCATTTTTACTATGGTATGTCTGTTTGTGGATCTCTTTGTGTTTATGCTACTTGGAGTTGCTGAGCTTTCTGGATGTGTAGATTATTTTTCAATACATCTGGGGAGCTTCAGCCATTAAGTCTTCAAATATTTTTCTGCTCTTTTCTTTCCTCTACTTCGGTATTCTCATTACACGTGACATTGCTGTGTGTTATCCCACATTTCTCTGAGGGTCCATTCATTTTTCTTCATTCTTTTTCTCTCTGCTCTTCAGATTGCATAATCTCTATCAATCTATCTTCGAGTTTGCTAGTTCTTTCTTCTGATCATTCACATCTACTCTCTAACCCCTCTAGTAAATTTTTCAAGTGATTTTTTCCATTTCAGCTTTTGTACTTTTCAACTCCAGAATTTCCACTTGCTTGTTTACCATTTCTATCTCTTTATTGATACTATTTGATGTGAAATTGTCATCATACCTTCAATTTTTTAATAATAGTTTCCTTTTGTTCTTTGAACATATTTATAATGTGAATTTTGAAGTCTTTGTCCATTAATATGTCCATATAATCTCTCTCATGGGCAGTTTGTCTACTTTATTCACAGTATATGAATAATGTTTTCCTGCTTTTTTGTATATCTTGCAATTTCTCATTAGAAACTGGACATTTTAGGTTATATATCGCAGAAACTAGGTGTTCCTCCACCACCACCACCTCCTGCCCTGGGCCCTTTTATTGTTATTTTCATGTTTGTTTAGTGATTGGCTGGATTCTTTTAGTGAAGTCCATTTCACCCCTGCAGCAGAACTGAGGGGCAGCTTTGCATATGTATGCCCACAGTCTCTCTGGTTTGACTTTGGTTTTGGCAGGTCTTTGGCTATCTTTTCTCTGAAAACACCCAGCTGTTTTCAACAATGCCCTGATGCCTAAATTGCTCTATAGACCACTCCATTTGTGGATCTCTTTGAAGGCTCCAATTAGATTCAGGCTCCTTTGAAGGAGTAATTCCCAAAGCCAGTGTTTAAGGTTTGTTCTGACACCTGCAGGCTCCTACAAACTATCTCTTTCCCAGGTTCTCTGCTTCTTCTCCCAGGCAAAATTGAGCGTAAGCTCTGGATGTAGGGATAGAGACAATGGTACACTTCTAAGTGGCACTTCCATGTTAAGAGCTAAGTACTCATTGGGGGACCAGGAGAGGAGAGGAGAGCGTGGACAGTTGCCTCCAATCTTCTTGAGTTACCGCACCCAGAATAAAGCTATACACCTTACAGGTCAGAGCAAGAGTGATCAGGACCCCAGTATTCTCAGCAGTGCCACACTTAAGACAGAGACTTTATCCCATGAATGAGCAGAGGAAGGGGGCCTCATTTCTTGGCCACACTCACTCAGAATTTAGCCTCAGCAACAGATAGCTGAGGAAGGATGAAAAATGCTGATGTCCTGCCCTTGCCTGAAGGTAGCCCTATGACTGGAAGCCGTGGGAAAAGGGAGCCCTGTGTTTTGGGTTACACCAGTCTAAGTGGAATTTCCATCTTGCTTGGTTGGGATGGGGAGTGAGAGGAGTGCGTCTCAGTTCAGCTACCATAGAATCTCACTCTTATCAAAAAACATATTTTTCTTAAATAAACATTTCTTCATTTACTGTATATCCTTAGGACCATTTCCATAGATATTAAGTGTTTTTTTTTTCTTTTTTCACCACTTTTGCTGGGGATTAGGTCCACCGAACTCCTCATGCAACTAAGTCAGAAGCCTCTGTGGTCCACTGACTAACAAGAGTGGCAAGGTAGTAATTCAATGAGGAAGGAAACTGGAGTCTTTTTCAAAAAATGGTGCTGGACAATGGATATAGAAAAAAATTAAATTCAACCTTCCTCATACTATATACAAAATAAATTGAAATGAATCATATCTCAAAATGTAAAACTATAAAGCACCTAGAATAAAACACAGGAGAAACTCCTTGTGACTGTGACTTTGGAAAAGCAAAGTTTCTTAACTATAATATAAAAAGCATGAATCATACACAAAAAATGTAAAACTGGACTTCATCAAAATTTATTAAAGCTTGTCCTTCAAAAGACACCATTAGACAAATGGAAAGGCAAGCCAAAGACTGAAAATAACTTTGCAAACCATAAATCTGATAAGGGACTTGTTTTCAAAATATATAAACAACTTCAACTCAATATTAAGAACATAAACAATTTAAAAATGGGCAAAAGTTTGAACAGATACTTCACCAAAGAAGATATGTGAATGGCAAATAAGCAAAGGAAATGATGCTCAATATTATTAGTCTCCAGAGAAATGCAAATTAAAACCACAATAAAATACCACTATATACTATTAGAATGGCAAAAATTAGACTGATAACTATTCATGGCACGGGGGTGGAGCAACTGGAATATTTATACATTACTGGTAGGAAGGTAACAAGGCACAGCCATTTTGTAAAGTTCTTTAAATGTTAAACATATTTGTAATATACAATGCAAAATCCCACTCTTACAGGTTTACCACTCCTACAAGAGAAATAAAAACACGAAGACTTGCATGCAAATGTTCACAGCTTTATTCATTATAGCCATTATAGCCAAATGTCCATCAACAGGTGAATGAATAAACATATTATGGTATATCTATACAATGGAATACTACTCAGCAATAAAAAGGGATAATGAATATATAAGTGAAAAAAGCCAGGCACAAAGGACTATACAATTCTATTTATATGAAATTCTAGAACAGAAAAAATTATAGTGATAGGAAGCAAACTGGTGGCCACCCAGGGGTGAGACTGTTGGGTAAAAATGGACTGCAAAGGGAAATGAGAGATCTTTTGGGGGATGATGGAAATATTCTATATCATTATTGTAGTTCTAGTTACATTGTTATATACTTGTCAAATTCATTTATACCTTTAAAGTGGGTGAATTTTACTGCATGCAATTTATATATCAATAATTTTTTTTAAGGAGCAATAGGAGGAAAATGTTAAATAGCTTACTAGTAGGAAAATATCAGAGAGCTTGAGACATTCAGTCCTCATATATTGAATAAACTGACATACTGGATATCAAAGATTCTCAAAATATCAAGTGAAATTTTCTTTTGTTAGCAATTTTCTTTCACTTATAACACTAACATTTCCCTTAGATCAAATTTGTGAAAATTAGGTTTAAAAATAATCATATATTGTCAAATCACTATGCTGTACACCTAAAACTAATATAACATTGTATGTCAACTAACACTGCAAATAAAACACAATAATGAAATTAAATTAAATTTAAAAATAATATTATTTCAGCTGGGTGTTATTTTTTCTTGCTAATTAAAAAGAAAGTATTGAGATGTCATAGTTAAGTTTTACTGAGCAGATATTCATTTCCTCTGTTCTTTGGGACAGAGTATACTTCCCACCCGCATTGCCTTCATCTTTGGCCATATGACTTGGTTTGGCCACTGGAATATAAGCGTGCAGGGTATTCGCAGAGTTTGGCTTGCTCTTGAACTCATACATCAACATATGAAAACAACCCAAGTACCCTATGACCCTTTAAACTAGACCTCACAACGGAGGCATAAGGAACAAACCTAAATTTGCCTCAAAGCCTAGAAACAAACCATAGCCTAAAGCAGAGTCACTTATGAGTAAGAAAATTAAAAGTGTGCGTTGGTATGATAATGAGTTTGGCAGAAGTTTGTTACACAATATTACTGCAGCAATAGTCAACTAACGCAATAGCTAACATTTGTGGGAAATTTACAATGTTCTAAGTACTGAGCTAAAAACTTCACATGTACTATCCATTTAATCATCACAATGACTCTGTAAGAGAGAGTATTTTTAATTGTCTTTTTTTAACACATGATAAAACTGTAGCACAAAGAAGATAATTGCATTATCCAAATCTCAGAGCTCATAAGCAACCAAGCAGGATTTAAATCCAGGATTATAACTCTAGTACTTACTCTCTTATTCATTGCGCTCCATTAGTTAGATGGAACATTTAATCAGTGCCCAAAATGTAGCAGCAGAGTGAGGGTTATCAGTAATTTGAAAAGAAAATTTTACTCATTTTCCATCTGTAAGAAAACAGCTTACTATCAGACTGCAGTGAATGCATGGATTATCAGGACCCAGTTGGTTTTACAAACTGTATCCTTCCCCTTAATTGGTTAATAATACTCTTCAATTCCCACATACTCTTTCATTTTCTTCTGCCTAACCTGCCAATCTTTTTTATACCAGTGTCTGAACAACCATCTGTTTACTCTAGCCCAGCTCCTAGGTTGTCTGTGCTTGCAAAAACTGCACTGCCTCGACTTCTTTACAGTGTTATTCAAAATGCCGATAGGGCCTTCCATATTGCTTTGCGCATATAGTACTTATTCAAGTCCATTCCCTTTTTCATACCCCACAATACCCATTCCTAACTTTAATCACTAATGTAAGCCCTAACTTCGGTATCACCCCTCACTTTTAGAGGACCTGCCTCTAATTTCACAAAGAATCTTTCATGAGGCATTAAATTTATCAACTTTTCTCCTCTCAGCCTTATACCCATCTTTACCTCTCATTACCCCTCACTCTCATGTTTCAGATGACTAATCCCACCCCCATATTCTTGTTTCTCTTTCTTCCTACCTCTACCTTGCTGTATCCCTTTAACACCTGCTTTTTTTCTATTGGGAAACCTAAATACTCATTCCTCCCACATCTTAAACCAACCTTCCCACAAACCTGATTCCCTCATGAACTACCAACACATATCTCTCCTTGCTTTCACTATCAAACTTCTTGACAAAGCAGTCAGTATCAGCTATCTTCACTTTTTCATCTCCAATGCATTCTTCAATGAAATACTACAACTCGGCTTCCTTCCCCTTCTATAAACTTTACCAAATTTTTCTCTCAAAAGACACTTTTTATCAAAAGATAGTTTCCAAATTGCCCAAGTCAATGGTATCCTCCAGGTTACCATCCTAATCAAGGCCCTCTTCAGTTTTACATGACACTTGGTTCCTCTAACATCACCGTTTACTATTTTCCCCCTTCCTGTAGAACCCCTTCCAGTATTTTTCTCAAGTGTTTTTTCTCTCTTCTTTTCTTCTGCCCTGGAATATCTCATCCCTCCATCTACCTCACTGCCTCCAATTAATAGTTATTGACCAATAATTTCCATAATTTACAAACCCCAACTTCTAACCTAAGCTCAAATCCCATAGACATTCTAGTATTCTCAATAATTATAACTCATTTATTGAAAAACTGCTACATGCCAGCAATTGTATTAGATGCATACCAGATACATACCCATTAATATATGTGTTCTCATTTAATCATCTCAACAATAAAAAAAAGACGATTAATTCCTTTCAGAATGAACAGAGACATGGAATTTACATAGTTTGCCCAATGTCCTATAGTTAGAAGGTACTGAAGCTGGGATTTAAGATATCACATACTAATTCCCTGTGTCCTCCAAGCTATAAGGGCAAATATTGAGGTCTCTGGGGGGTCTAAGGCCACCATTTCCTTGACTCCAGGCGAAGGAAAGGGACTATTTCCCTCAACCAATTTGGAGAGGGTATTTACATAGTCCAGTATCTCTCTCCAAAATTTCTCCCCTGGTCTCCTGGACTTTTATGCCCTTCATGTGTTTTAGGGTGTAAATGCTGTCTAACCAATTCCACACTAACTTCTTTATAATTCTAAATCATTGTGGCCTTCAACCTCACTTTGGAGTATGGGATCTATTATCTTGGAGTTCCCAAAGAAACTTGGTTAATGTTTTCATTTGTTTTTTGTTTTTGGCCCCCTAAAACAAAAACAAAACAAAAGGCATTTATTACACAAAGGTAAAATTAAAACTCCCCAAAATCCTTTTAACTTTAAATACCATCTGAAGTTAGACTGGATGATTCAGATCCTGATTCATCACTACTAGTTGTGTGGGTTTTGGAAGTAATGTAAGCATTTCAAGCTTCAGTTTTCTAATCTCTATGTGAGATTAGAGATTTGATATGAGAATAATGATAGGTTTTCACAGGGTTATTGTAAGGATTAAATGCAATGATTAAATAAAAACTAAAAATATTTACAGTGGCCCAAAAAGTCCTAAGACAACTGTCTCTTCCACATCTCTTTGACCTTATCCTCTCTCACTACTGTCTCCCTCATCAAGCCAGGCCTGTTCTATCTCAAGATGTATGCTGTTGGTTTTCCTTCTACCTGAAATATTCATCCTTCGGATAGCTGACTAACTGCTCCATCTCCTTCTGGTCTTGCTCAGATATAGCTTCTCAGTGAGAACTTCTCTGGGCATTCAGTTTAACTTAAACCCCTCATTCTACCTCAACCCTGTCTATACTTCATTTTTCCCCATAGTACTTACCATCTCTCTCATACTATTTTCACATTTTCCTTATTTTCTCTCTCCTCCCACTTAAACGTAAGTTGCATGAAGAACATTATCCATAAATATTGGCTGTTATTTTTTTTAAGATTTTATTTATTTATCTAACAAACAGAGAGAGCACAAGTAGGTAGAGTGGCAGGCAGCGGGAGAGGAAGAATAGGCTCCCCGCTAAGTAGAGAGCCCAATGCGGGCTCTATCCCAGAACCCTGGGATCATGACCTAAGCCAAAGGCAGACGCTTAACTGACTGAGCCACCCAGGCTCCCTGGCTGTTATTATAATACTAAACTATAGCACCTCTGTGAAATATTCCAAGAATCAGATCCAGGAGCAGCACTGTTCCTGGCTAGCACATAGCACACCAGACAAAGGGGTGTCAGACAAGCAAATCACTAGGTAATATGAAAGCATACTATAATTCACAAGAAGAGGATCAATGTGAGGGTAAGATAAATATCACCCCATAAAGCCAAGTTAATTCAAGAAATAGGAGAAAAGATTTGAACACATAATGTGCTCTAAGCCAGATTAAAGAGAAAACCTTTTTAGTGAAACAAAGATAAGCAATAATGAATGGGGACAAAGAAAGACTGAATTTTGACAAAAAGGACAATCATCACATACAAATCACAGGTAAAAAACAAAAACCAGGTTTTGCAAAAGAAAACCAAATAAGTGAAGTAGAATACTGTTTTAAAATCAGTAAGACTTAGCGAAGTGATTACATGTGGGGAAAAGGGAAAATACAGATTTACTGTAAGATTTCTAGCTTGTATAACTGTATACATGGTGATAACACTACCTGAATTAGAAATAAGTAAGGAAAAGCAGGACTAGGTTTTAGAAATGTTGAACTCTGGATACCTGAAAACCATTCACGTAAGCATGTCCAGGGTGAACTTGGAAGTACAAATGGAGCTCAAGGGAAGGCTGTGGCTGATGATGTAGCACTGGGGTCTCTGCTATGTAAGTGACAGTCCGAGCCGTGAGAGCAGAGGGATCAGGAAGTCTTAGATCACATCTAAGTTTACAGGATAATTCATGAAAGCAGTAGTTCGATAAAAGAGAAGAAACTGTGGTGTCACAGATAACAAGGGAGAAAATGTTTCCAAAGAAAATGCCTTAAAAAATGAACAAGAATAAAAATTAGTACAGTTAGATAAGAACTAGAGAGAGGTCCTGCTGTCCTATATTTCCCTACATTTATCCTCTGTTCCAGGAAAACCACTGATCATTATCCAAATACAACTTGTTCCTTTTCTTTGGTCATTCCCTCTAAATGGACTACCCTGACCCATCTCTCTCAATATTCTCCAGTTAATTCTATCCATTCTTCCAGTTCAAATACTTTCCTCCAATAACCACATTTCTTGGCTCCACTTTCCTAGGGGTAATTTTGTTCCATGCATATAGAAAGAGTGTCTTAGGGATGATATATCTTTAACTCTCAAACCTCAATCTCAATATAGATACATGTACTGAGAGAAGGGAGAATAAACAGCAACCATAGGTAACAATAAATAGTGTATCTAGATTTTCCTTGAAGTTTAGAGAGAATCATGAAAATATTACAGAGTGGTATAGATATGTTTTGCTAACATACTGTAGAATATAGGAGGAGCTACAGATACAAGGCTGGCATGGGTAGCTAGTGAGTTCGAATGAGCATGCCATGCAAATTCAACAGCTGAGGAGCTGAGCATCTATCATGTGCTACCAGCACAATCTTCTCACCATGCTGATTCAGGCAGTACCTAATGCCGACTTAATACAATTCCTTCTTCTTTCTTATTTAAACTATTTTTTCTTTGAAGATTGTAGATTTTTAAAACTATATGCAATGAAATGTGTTCCCTTACCAGAGGGAGACACTATTGAAAGTTTCTATATATAAATATTTACAGAAATATTCAATGAACCATTAAATACCCCAGTCTCTCTTATAACCTAATGATCCCCCAAAGACTAAAGCTACTTGGAAATAGATTCTGGAACTAACAAATATGGCCACAAATATTTATTTGAATATATGTCATTACTTGTGCTGAGAATTCAAGTTCTCAGAAACTGTATCTTACATATGTTTGCATTCCCACAGTGTCTAACACGTACTCATATCTTTGCAGAGAAAAATGTTCAATGAGGCAATAAAGTCACAAAAGTGATGAATTTCTTAAGCTTTCATCTCAAAGTCAGAGAAACCAGAAATTAAATGGCAAGTAAAAAACAAAATATTTTTGAAATCTATTTACTTTTGAACCTATTCTTTCCCTATATTCTATTTGAAAAAGTAACTGATCAACTTGAAGTTTTAAATATTGAACAAACTGTATATTTTCTAAACAGATACTTGAGCACATTTAAAAGTGAATTGTTAAATATCAGAAAACCAAGGCACTATAAACTGTGATGAGAATTTTTTGTGTGTCATGAAAATTTACATGCATTTTATTATAGATTTGATCATTTATAAGACAAACCATAGATTTGCATGAGATTTAGGGGGAAAAAGTGCCAAAACAGGCTGAGTACATAAAGAACTACATTTTATAATTCAACTTAGGAAACAAAAGGACAAGGTCTATGGTATGAAGGGTGCATAATTAAAAAAAAAAATAATAACCTAAGCATGTTGCTGTTTACTAAATTGGTAAAAAGTGAACCAGGAACATATACATTAAAATGCACACTAGTGTTTAAGTTCTTATTCTATGAATTGCTTTTTTTTTTCAACTATGGATATTAGAACCTATTTTCGAGCTTATCTTCATATTCATGTACTACCGCAGGCAATGGCTATCAATGTCTTCCCTTCTTTAAACTGGCCAGGAAGGCTTGATAAAAAATCCTTTGACCTCATGACACTATATCAGCCTCTGCTAAGTGCTTCTCCTAATGTATAACCTAGCTGGCAGAAACTCTGCCTTAATTATTCAAATAGTGTCTGAGTTAAGTAACCTCTCTAAGCAGGTAATTATATTAAGTGATGATTATCTGTGTCTCTCTACAAAATGGACTTCTACCATTGTAAGCCTACAGATATGGGAAAAGACTTTGGTCCCAAGTACCACAAAATATAAAGGTTTGCTAAGAATGATAGATTAGAGAAAAATATCTCTGAGTCCCTATGAATACTGTTCCATTAATTGTAACATATATGCAATTTGCCATTATGCCAATTTAGGTGCTCACTCTTTTTAAAGTGATTTCTAAGGATAATATCTATCTTCATTATGAATAAAATATATGTCTATTTCTAAAACCACTTTTTTGGAAAGAAAGTGATCTTTTCTCTCAGCATGCAATTCAAAATATAACTTTCACTTTTTATGGAATGGAGAGGAAAAGAGGCCTAATAAAGTAAATCTTAATCCAGTACAAATGGCAATCTGTATTTGGCTGTATCTGCTGAATAATTTTGAAGTTTCACGTGACTTTATTCTGTAATTTCTACCCAGTGAGACTCTTGACAGCAAGTGGAGTATTTGTCACCAACTATAAAAATGATTAACTAAAGTTATAATAACACCACAGAAACTAAACTGGTATCTAATAGATATTTTTCATGGACATTTTCCAGAATGACAGTCATTAGTAAATAGTATTAATTTCAACTAATTAATTAGTTAATTTTTCCATACTGAACTATGTCTTAGAGAGGTCTGAAGCTGCAATACATCTTTAAATAATGGGTTTTGGAAAAACTTCATACATCTTGACAACTTTCGTAGCTTCAGTTGTGTTGATTCTGAATAGTATTTCATTAACAGTCCTAATGAGAAAAAATGGTAAGAGTGGAAAAATACTAAAATACCAGGAAAATAAAACAGGAGACATTGGAAGTGATAAGGGAGAGAGAAAAGGGGGGGGGGGAGTTTCAAATGGATAATCCCTATGAATAGGTTAATTTCTCCTTTTTGAGGTATCAATCATATGATACCCTCAATGGAACACTGCACAACACACACTAAATAGTACAGAATTTGATATAAGTTACAAAATTCCAGGACTTGATCAACAGAAGTTCCTGACTTAAAATACAGTAAGACCATCACTAAAAGTTTCACTTATAACTGTGACCCCAAGAAAGAACACAAACTGCCCTCCTGAAATCCCTATGCTCCCCTCTCCCTCTACATTTTGACTCACTTATGAAGGGAATCTTGAAATCAACAAATACAACACTATAGCTACTGATGTTCTTTTTTTACTCTTAGTTCCTCTTTCTTCACTTCTATAATTAAAGCTATAGAACTGCCTTAACATTTTAAGTAGATGCTCTATCTTTGAAGGATTAGAAACCCTCAAATAGAAAAAAAAGATTATAAATAAAACATGTTAAGAAGATCCTTTAAAAGCATCTTTAAGAGCCCTAGAAGCCCTCCTAAAGAAAAGACACAATTGTTTACTAAGGGGGTCTTTGCAGAATCAGGATTTTCAAAGACTTTAAATATTTTTTTAAATCCTTCAAAGTATTAATAACTAATCTAATATCTAACTAAATAAGTGAAGAGAACAATAAGAAAATGTTAGATAAATGATTACTGCAATTGTGTATGAACAAAAATGCACGGAGACACTGGGCTTATAAAAACAAAAATAGCAGGGTTAGGGTGATAGAATTTGTGTTTCCTTTGTTTTCTAAATTTTCTTTAATAATTTTAAAGAGTCCTCAACATGGCACCCTCTATGGCTATTATAACATTTATGTCTGATAACTCGAGATTTTTCTAAGGAAAAACAGAGTAAAACTATTCATTTCTTTGGATACATGCACGTTAACTTAGAATTATAAGGAAAACTATAAAAAACTAAGGTCAGTGGGGTACGTGGGTAGCACAGTCATTTGAGCATCCAACTCTTGGTTTTAAGTCAGGCCCAACTCTTGGTTTTGTTGGCTCAGGCCGTGATCTCGGGGTCATGAGATTGAGCCCTGCGTCAGGCTCCATGCTCAGCATGTAGTCTGCTTGGGTTTCTCTCTCCCTTTCCTTCTGCTTCCCACCCCATGATCCCCCCCCCCTCAAATGGAGAAATATCTTAAAAACAACAACAAGAACAATACTAAGGTCAGTGGTTTTCTGAGCTGCAAAAGATAGTGATCCCTGACTCCTCTCTTGCCCCTTTCTCTTACCTCCTATAGCCACCAGATTAAAAAAGTCATTTATTTCCTTCCTGACAACTCTTCCACTCTCACCTAGACCCTCTTTCCCAGAGAAATACAACTGTTACTTAATTGGTTTCCATGCAAACTATATCTCCCTCTCCCCCTCCTCAAACTATTTCATACTTAAACACCTGTTCAAAAATCTTCACTGGCTCCCCACTATTTTAAAAATATCTTTCACAGTACTTATCCAAGTATTCAAAGTTCTCATCAGATCCCTGTCTCTATAACCCTCTGTATACATCAGCCATCCAATTCAGTCATAGTGCTGCAAACACAATATGCAGTCCCACTTAAATGATGTTGTTCAAAAAGTTCCCCTGGCCTACAATGAGTGTTCTCTCCTCTATTTAACTTAGCTCTGCAATTTAAGACTACATTGCTATCTCAAGTCTCTCTCATTTTACACATGTGTAAAATTTTCTAGCAATCCTTGCCAAGAAACGATGTCTAAACTCCTAAACAATCCATCAAAAAGAAACATGGGCACACCAGGAGTCTCAAAATAAAGAATAATGATGTATAAATGCACATTTCTTTTTCCTTCCATATTCAAAGCACTTTTGCCACCATGTGTTCACTTTCTATTCTTAGAGGTAGAAACTTAATTCTATTTCCTCTATAGCCCTTAAAGGCTGATAATGCATTTCTAATTATTGTGACTAGCTACCTCATCTTATTAGAGAAAGCATCATGGTATTAAGGTTAAGTGTCAATGTCCATATGGACTAGATAACTTCATTTTATGTGGCTGCCATCAACTGCAACCCTGATTCTTCCCAGGAATCTTACTATGAATACCAATGGTAATGTGTGTGGACCAGGTGAAAATAAAAGCAGCCTGAAGTGAATGCTCCACTGATTTGATTTCCTTTAATTGGATTTGAATCAAATATTTTACTACTAGTTACTTTAAATATTAATATTTATAAAAACATACTTTGTTTTGACCATGTTCAATACAAGCCCATTTTCAAGTCTGCTGGTTACAGCTCAAAAACCACCACTGATATGTAATTGAACATTTCTCTTCAAGGAGGGACGATCTTATCACCCAAACTCTGATATGCGCATGTAATCCAGACCTGACTAATCCATGTACCCATCTCTTTGGACAGTGAGACTGAGTCAGGGTCCAAATGTGACCAAAGTTAGAAATTTTGCTGAAACTTGGGGAAAGAAGACTTTCTTTTTGGCTGGGGTTTTGAGCAAAAAACTTAAAAAATAGACCATGGGCTACTTCCATTCTTTGCCACTCTGTGGGGGAAGCTTGCTTGAGAATGTATGGTACAGGGTATACAGTATACTCTATAGAATGGGGGAAACTGATCTGAGTGGTGGAAAGGGACAGAAAACAGATTACAGTGTTGGAGTATTTGCATCCAGCCAACATAAAAGCCTGATTTTTCATTTATATGTGCTAATATATTCCTTTTTTTGCTTAAGTCAATTTGAATTGGTTTTGAAGAGATACATGGAAAATTCAGAAAGAAAATATTATGGAAATTTAGAAAATTTTGTCCTCCTATTTCCAACACTGACCTAGTATAATCTATATATGGGTGTCATCTTGTTGGGAAAGGCAATCTCATGTGCACAGTATTGCCCCATTTGGTCATATGAGAATGGTCCCTGGGCCTGGAATACTGCCCAGCTATGGCCTTGTGTGGGAAGATCTTTCCCTGTTTCAGGCTCAGAGAGTGTTCCTTTGTTCTACTAAGTGTGTGCATCAGTGGCTCTCAGGCACACCCCCAGCTTTCAGTATTTCAGACTCGACGGAGGAGGGGTCAAGGTTCTACTGCACAAGAGGGGTGTGTGCAGGCCATGTGCTCTGCCTTGGCTGCCAGGAAGAGGACTTGCTGGCCATAGGGGGCTGAATGACATACTATTAGAGCTGATCTTGCTCTGTCTCTTCTCTATGTAAGTGTGTTGTTCTAACCAGTGCTTGACTACAATGTGTTTTCCTTGGGAACTCCAATATCAAGATGCAATGGGCAGAAGTGTTTGACTTCTATGCCTGATGGCTGGCATAGTGACGATCTCTGCTATCCTCCATGTAGTTGGGAGTCCTCCCTTAGCGCTAGGAATGGGTACACAGTCTTCTGCTTGACACATCTCTTCAATGGAAGCAGACAAAACTTAACCATGAACCTAAAGTATGATCACAGGACCATTTCAAAGTAATGCAATCTAATCCTTCTTAAGGAAGTCAATATAAACAAAATGAGGTCCAAGGCTATATTTGTGACCATCAGAAGCTAGTGTTGCAGAAATTGTCTCTCAGGATTTAAAGATCTTGACAGCAAAATAGATAAAAAACATTACTTTGGGAGTACCAAGAGTAAGAAAAATTCTAAAGCAAATCAAATGAAAGCAAATACAGTTTACTATAAGGAAAGAACCCAAAAATAGCAGATCAAGGTATGCTATCACATACAAAAATGTATAATCCAACTTTTAACTATGATTGTTTAAAGTAATTACTGACTTGTCTACCAGACCAAATATCATTAACATTCTATTTCATGGTGGGATTTCTTAATGTCAAAAAGAAATAAGTCATTTTGATTAGTTTTTTGGAAAATAAGATCTCAGATTCTTTCTTTCTCAAGCACATTAAAATTGCTGATTTTATTTATTCAAATGTGTAAATTAGTGAATGAAGCACATATTTATAACTTGATATGTAAGTAAATGCACCAAAAATTATGTATACAAGTTCACAATAATCACTCTAAATATAAGTAAAGGACCTATTATCTATATAGTAAGCCAATGCTGAGAAATAACTATAATTTTCTTTTGGAAGAAATTAGAACTTGAAATTGTCTTGCATAAAGACCTAATTTTTGTTATATAAAAGATACTCCACAATTTTAACTGGAATGACATTAATTAATAAATGCATGCTTAAATGTGAGACTACCTATAACTATATGAAAAGTTTCTACAAATGAGAACTATAAAAATCAGTATGTATATGGAGAAAAATTATTTAAATTGTAAAAAACATTTTGGAATCAATTCTGGTTAAGTGATTATCAACCTGTTTCTCTACTTCTTGGGCACATAGCTAGACATATTTCTTAACTTCCTTTGCAGATTGGAATGGCCATGTTACTGAGTACCAGTCAATGGAATATGAAAAGTGATTGGTGTTTTCAGACCCATCCCCTAAAACTTCTACCTGTATCCCCTATCTTGTTTACTCTTTGCCATCATTTACAGATGAGTCAGGTAACCTTAGAAGCCTATGCTCAAGCTGGTCGAGCCACTAAATAGATGGTGTCTTGGTTCCTCAATTTCCTCCTGGAGGAAAGCCACCTCTTGATCAGGAACACATATTATGGATTTTAAATTAGTGAGAATTAAATTTCCATTACATCTGAGCTATTACATGATTTATCAATTTTCTTAAACAGCTAGATTACCTTAACTAATATAGTTTAATATTATATCCCTAATATATGGCCATGAGTATCCATTACTTATTTTGTTACTCCACTAATTAAAAAATTTTAATATCCCAAAATCTCAATATAAATACATTAACTTCAAACTGAGAAGTATTTAATGTTCATAAGTAGTCTACATTTTATTTTATTTTTCAGGTTTTATTTATTTTAGAGAGAGAGGGAGGGAGAGAGTACGAGCAGGGGGAGGGGCAGAGGGAGTTGGAAAGAGAATCCTCAAGCAGACCCCGTGCTGAACATGGAGCCTAACTCCGAGTTTGATCCCGGGACCCTGACATCATGACCTGAGCTGAAACCATGAGTTAGGCCATGTAAGTGACTGAGCCACCCAGATGACCCATATGTATGCTACTTTTTAAATAAAAAAATTTTTAAGTTTATTTTTTGCCTCATCCTAACAGATCCTAATTTTTAACATTTAATCAACATTATCCTTATTAATGGCTTTAGTGATCAACAGAATCCTTGGCCAAAAGATTTATGTTTTAATCAGGATAATGTAACTTCCTTTACAAAATTAAAAAATAAAAATATAAACCAGTCATCAGTT
Source organism: Ursus arctos (assembly GCF_023065955.2). Taxonomy (NCBI): domain Eukaryota; kingdom Metazoa; phylum Chordata; class Mammalia; order Carnivora; family Ursidae; genus Ursus; species Ursus arctos. The sequence goes on along the minus strand of NW_026622886.1, from coordinate 14,963,419 downwards.
TTATCACATTCCTATAAAGCATCTCAAAAGTAACAAAATATTTCAAGAAAACAGCCAGAAAATATCTTTAGAATAACTTTAAAAGAAGTAAAAATGGTCTCACCAGCATAGTTCTCATTTGGTAAGAATGAATGTGCAGTCATTCAGAAAAAAAGCAGATGTAAATAAAATGAAACCATCCCTAGACAAGATTTTGAAGTAGTACTTTTTCTCAAATTTTGGTCAAGCATTTATACTCTAACATTTATCCATCCATCCATCCATTCTTTTGTTCATGTATTCCATATATATATATATATATATATATATATATATATATATATATATATTAGTCTATATTATATATATATTAGTCTCCTTTTCTGGAAGGCATTGTATTAGAATCTGCTAATATAAAGGTGAGAGATACATATAATGTCCTTGAGGAGTTCACAGTCCAGTATTTTCAAGAACAAGAAACCAACAAAATTCACAATTACTTATTAAAATTACAATCACAATAAGTACTATTTACAGATCATTGGAAGCACTGGAGAAGCCCCTAGTCTAGACCAAGGAGAGGTTTTGAGGATGGGCTAAGATTGGAAGGGGGTCACACCAGAGTCGAGGTTTGATAGATGGGAATTTAAAAATGGCAAAACTGGTGTGGGGTGGAGGGGAGTGTGAGAACTTCAAGTATGTAAATATAGGTGAAAAGAGTATGGAAAATTCAGAGAAGTACTGGTTAGTGGGGAAAGTACTAAGAAATGAGGAGACAGAATTCTAAAGAAGTCAGTTCTTGACATGTCCCCAGTTTCCTTATTTCATAATCAAATGATTGTTGTCATTTTAATGTCCTTATAGTGTCCCTTCCTCACTATATTAACTTCTCTTTGTTTTTAATTTTAACCCCTAGTCATATCTTGTGGCAAAAGAAAAATTTCACTCAGCATTCTATTTCATAATCTACTTTAAAATGACCGATTAGTTATTAAACTGTGTGATTGTATAGTATACAGATTATAAATTCATTCGAAGTTCAGTGGAGATTTTTTTCATGTAAGATACTTATACTTTTCAATTCTGGAATCATTTAATTTTTAATAGTTCCCATTTTTCTTCTGAGATTTTCCACCTGTTCAAATAAAAATTGCTCTGAGCTGAAATAAGTGAGGAGGTTACTATATAAAGAAAGAAAGACTTGAACTCTATCTTGGAAAAAAAACAGCATTTAAACAAACAGGAAAGACAGGAGAATGAAAAGAGAACGAGCAAAGACATCGAGGAAGAAATGCCTATGCTATGCTTAGGTAAATGACAAAAGAATAGGGTATATTGGTGGGAGGATGAAAAATTAAAAAAAAAAAAAAAGATGTCATTAGGAGGGACAGGAACAGAATGGGAAGATCTTGACATTCTTGAAATCCCAGAAGAGGAATTTGGTCACTCCAGTAGTCAAAATAAGGTTCTCACCTATTTTTTTCCATCATAGAGGTCATGGAATGAAAACTTCATTTCAGGAAGTTTCAGGGGGCAGTGTTACATAGACATAGGTCAGAACATTTTTACACATTCTCACATATTAGTCTTCATGACTTTAGGGCAGGGATTACTATGCTCATTTTACAGAAGGGGAAACTGAAACTCAGAGAAAGGAAGCAACTAACCAAGCATATAGCTAGTAAATGGGAACATCAAGATACAAATCCTGAACTGTACAACTCCAAAATATATGCTTTTTATGCTATACAGATGACCAGGTCAAGAAACTGTATAATGCAAATGTAGAGGGTCAAGGGCCTATCACAGAGTTATTATTTCATTCAATAAAAATTTATTGTCTGTCTACTATCTGTCTAGACATCATTGTAAGCTCTGGATAACAGCAGTCAACAACAACAAAAATAAAAATAGCTTCTGCTCACAGTAAAGCCTACATATTAACCAAGGAAGACAAACAAATACAACAAGTAAAATGAATGGTATGTTAGATGATGATAGTGATATGGAGAAAAATAAAGTAGAAAAGGGGGATAGGAATTGCCAGGGTGGCTAATTTTGAATAGGGTGATCAGGCAAGGCCACACTGAGAAGCTGATATTTGATTAAAAACCTGAGAGAATAAGCCATAAAGATACCTGGAAAAGATCATTCCAAAAAGAAAGAACAGCAACTGCAAGAATCTTGAGGTAGGTGTGTGCCTCCTGTTTTCAGGAATGGCAATGAACCATATGTGGCTGGAACAGTGTGAGTAGGGAACAGAGTGGTGAAAATGAGGCGTGAGAGATAAGGATTAGGTAAGGGTAGGTAGGCAGGACAGGCAGGGCCTTTTTTAAGATTTTATTTTTTATTTGACAGGGAGAGAGAACAAGAGAGCACAAGCAGGGGGAGCAGCAGGCAGAGGCAGAGGCAGAGGCAGAGGGAAGAAGCAGGCTTCCCATGGAGCCAGAAGCCCAATATGGGGCTTGATCCCAAGACCCTGGGATCATGACCTGAACCGAAGACAGACCCTAAACCAACTGAGCCACCCAGGTGCCCCTGGGCAGGGCCTTTTGAGCCAGTATAAAGACTGTCTTTTCGTCAGGGCAAGATCAAAAACCATAGAAGTGTTCTGAGTAAGAAAGTGACATAATTTAACTTACATTTTAAAAGGATCTCTTTGGCAGCTCTTTTAAGAAGACAGTGTAGGGAAGAAGGGCTTCCACTGCCGCCAGAGCACCATGTGTGGCTGCCACTGCCACGGGACAGAGAGCCACAGCAGCATTTCCAGCAGGTTCCACCACCCACCCCGGGAAGACCCTGGGGGCTTTGCAGCAATTTGGCATCTCCTGAGATGCCAGCTTGTTTCTGGGGAGAAATCCTGACCCAAATTGAGGGGAGCAGGATCCTCATTCAGCTGGGACATGAATATACAAACTGCTGACTCTCAGGACCTTCTAGAAGAAGGAGCTAAGGTCCCACTTTCCGAGTCCTACTGGAACCAAAGCCCGAAGAAGTGATGGCATTTATTGTCCTCACCCTGGAATTCCTCACCCATGACTGGGACCAGCTTGCTAAGGAGCTGCAGCAGCATGTAAAGTCAGTGACAGCAACGTATTAGTACCGAGGAAGCCTGTCCATATTTTGCCTGACCATTTCCCTCTTGGAGAACTGTCCTTGCTATAGAGTCTTGAGAATATCAAGCTAACTTACAGCAATAACTGAGAAGATCAAGCAGTTTAAGAAATAAAACAGAGAACTTGCTGAAGAAATAACCATTTGGGAGCAGAAGATCAATGAAGCAAAGAAATGTCTTCCAGAAAGTAAGTTTCTCTCTGATGAAGCTCTTAAATTGAAGCCACAAGATGAACTCGAAGATCCAGAGCTGAGAGCTGTGAGACCCAAGAAATGTGAACTGGAAGAAAGTAAAAAGGTCCTGGAAGACAACTGCAATGCATTGAGGTCTGTGAAAACAACCAAGGAAACAGAATTGAAACAGCTGAAGAAAGCGGAGATCTTGGTTGAATTCTATGAACAAAGAAAGTGGCTGTGAAAGAGAAGCTGGAAATGACACACTATAAACTGGTGGCAAAGAAGAATCAGCTGTGAGCTTCAGAGGAAAATGTGAAAGTAGCTACAGAAGAAATACACAAGCACAAGCAACAAACTGAACAACTACAAAAACAGCTGCAGGAGGCAGAGCTCACCTTCAGATACCAGATCCCAGTTCATGAGAAGAATGCTCAAGACAACCGGATCAAGGCTTGGATTTGGGAGAGGGAGGTGGCAGAGGAGAGCTGGGAGAACACCTACTTGAAATACAGACTGGACATAATGGAAGAAAAGACGCTGTCTGAGGGATACATGAGGCAGGAACCCATCCCGGGAAGACCTGAGATGCAGAACACAGAGAGATTCAGAATCTAAAGCAGTTCCCTCATTGAACAGCAGCACCATCCCTAAAAAGGGCCCAGAGATGGCTAAGGTCAATATGGATGCATGGGGGCTTCCTCATTTCTCAGGACCACCTTGCAGGCCTTATCCATGGCCCTCCTTTGTCACCATTCATGGACTATGGGCCACATTCACAGCCTTATCCTGCTGGCTGGCCTCATGGACTTCACCAACCACCTCCCCCTCCACCATTTGAGCTTTGGTCTGATGCTTAAGCTGGTAGGGCTCCCCTGAGGAACAATGGCACCATGTCTAATAGAGACCCAGAGATGGGTAAGGTCAGTATGGATGAGAGAGGGCTTCTTCATTGTCCAAGGCCACCCTGCATGCCCTACCACACGGGCACCTTTATCAGGATTCATTGGATATGGGCCATCTCGACCTCCTCCACACTGGTGGACTTAGGGGCCTCACACACAGCTAGTACCTTCACCACATGAGCTTAGGTCCCATTCAGAAATCTGTGGTGTTCAAGGGAACAACAGCGGCACCATGCCCAAGAAGGTCCCAGGAAAGGACCAGATCCCTGTGGATACAAGAGGCCCTCCTTGTGTACCAGGTCCACTGTGGACACCATACTCCCAGGTCTCCCTTCATCACCTTCCTGAGGCCCTGGGACACATCTTCCTCTGCTCATGCAGTGACCTCTGGGTCCTCACCCTTCACCTGCACCTATGCTGCAGGGACAATCAGCTTGAAATTTGAAGACCTCCCTTGAGCAGTAACAACCAGGATGTGAAGAGTATATATTTAGAAAATGTGTCAGATCTGCCTAATGGTCTGAATGTTTTCCCTGCCCATTCTGTCACCTGTGCTTTGTCTCTTCTGGTATCCCCTTAATAAACCTTTCACAGTTCTGCTGGGAGAGAAAAAAAAAGAATACCCTTTAGGGAGGGGCAATGGTGGTAACAGGAATACCAATTTAATAATCCAGGTAAAGGATGGCAGTGGCTTAGACCAGAGTGGCAGTAGTGAGGCTGGTAAGAAATGGTTGGATCCTAGACATATTTTGAAGGAAGAGGTAGTAGGATTTCAAGACCAATTGCTTGTGGGGCATGAGAAAAGAGAGGGGTATGGGACCACTCCAAGGTTTTGGAGGACAGAGTTTGGATGGACAGAGTTGCTATTTACTGAAATGGGAAAAATGAGGGACCAGGAGGTTTGTGGGAGAAATGCAGAAGTTCAATTTTATCCATGTTTAGTTTGAGAAGGATATTAGACATGAGTGGAGATGTCAGATAATTAAGTACAAGAATGTGGAGTTCAGGAGAGCATCTAAGCTGTAGCTGTAAACATGGGATACGCTGGCCCATAATAGGTATTTAAAGCTGTGAGACTGTTCAGCATGCTGGGCCAAAAGAGTCAGTGCAGATAAAAAAGAGAAGTCCAGGGAATGAGCCCTATGGCACTTTAGTGTTATGTGGTCAGGGATATAAGAAGGAACCAGCAAAGGAGACTGAAAGGGAGTAGCCAGCCAAGAAGGAAGAAAATCAGGAGAGTGTGGTGTCTAGGAAGTCAAGTGAAGAAAGTATGCATGTGAAAGAGGATAATATGGTCAACTTTGGCAAATGCTCCTCAAAGATCAAGTAAGAAAAGGACTAAGAAATGTCTACTGGAATTAGCAATGTGGAAGTCAGTAGAGAACTCTGTAAGGCAGTTCTGGGACCTGGCGAAGGAGAAAGCCTGATTAAACTGGTTTTAAGAGAAAATGGAGGAGAGACATGGGAAAAAGAAAAAACATTCTCGCAGAATTTTAGTGTAAAAATGAATAAAGAAATGAGGCAGTTCCTGGAATGGGAAGTGTGGTCCAGCAGGGATGATGAGAATAAACAAAGGGGAACTCTCTAGTAGACCAGAAGAATGAAAAAACAGGAAAGAATCAAACAAAATATGAACATATCTGTGCTGGAAGAATGAAAGAAAAATGGAAAATGGGTACAGGCATAGATTCAGGTGGGAAGACGATTCATTTGCATTTTCATAGGTTCAGTTTGAAATGACAATGGGATGTTTGAGAAAAGAACTGGAAAGTAGTGAGAAGTTGAAGGTAGAATTATAGATTTGGAAATAAATAGCACTTAGTTACTATCTGAGCTCAAAAAGCAGCTCTCTGTGGAAGAGAATGCCTAAGAAATAATAGAAAGAATAAAAAGCTAGGGTCTGTGAAAAGAAAGGAGACAAGCTAAGGAGAATACAATTAGGAGAGTGGTTACCTGGTTGATATAAGAAGAATCAAAGAGAAAAGAATCAAATTTGGAAAGTCCGCCCTAATCACCCAAATCTGAGTCCAATATGTTTCCTATGTGTTTAATTACTACCTTGTATTTCCTCCATTATAAAACGTATTATACTATCTCATAATTGCCTATGTCCATGTCTATACCTGCTGCTAAACCAGAAGTTCAATGATAGCAAGGACCCTATCAATCTTATTGACTGCTACACATATCTCAGTGCCTAGCACAGAACCTACCACACAGCAGATTCATGATAAATTACCATTGATCATATTATTAAATGTATTATTTATGCTATAAATACCATACAGACATCTGATATTAAAACAGAATTATCAGTGAATTTAGAAGAGGCAGACTTTCCAACTTTGCTGCCATAATTATATCACTTTCCAGCTTAAAAATTTTTGATTAAAAAAAAATGAAACCATTTTCCATGACCTATAAGACCCTGTCTAATCTGGATTTCCAACTTCGTTCCATTTTATTCTCTACCCTGTTCACTATACCTCAGTATAAACCAATGTCCTCTTTTCTGGGACTTAAACATAATAAGTTCTTTCCCGCCTCAGGAAACAGTATTTCCTTTTATTCCAAATTTTCTTTCCTTGTTATTTATGTGACTGGATCCTTCTCCTCCTTCATGTAACAGTTTATCTCTCCTCCTCTAGCCACTATAAGTAAACAACCACACCCCACTCCCGGTTATTCTCACTGCTAAGCATAAGTCAGAATATCTTGGTTAAGTAAATATGCCTCCAGGATTATAAACGATCAAAGCATCTCTTTTTTTTTTTTTTTAAGATTTTATTTATTTATTTGACAGAGATAGAGACAGCCAGCGAGAGAGGGAACACAAGCAGGGGGAGCGGTAGAGGAAGAAGCAGGCTCATAGCGGAGGAGCCTGATGTGGGGCTCAATCCTGTAACGCCGGGATCACGCCCTGAGCCGAAGGCAGACGCTTAACCGCTGTGCCACCCAGGCGCCCCATGATCAAAGCATCTCTTTAATTAGGTTACAGAAAAGATCAGATTCTTCAGGGTTTATGGTTAGATTCCCAAAAATCATAAAATGCCTCTTGCTTCAAAGGATAAGATAAAATTAGAGAACTCATAAATCAAAGGGCAAAGGCAAAAGTCCCTACTGATGATATTATGATCTTTCTCTTCCTCTTCCAGTCTCCCTTCTTTTTCTCCATCTTCCTCTTCACACACACATGCACACACAGGTATGCACGCTTTTGTCCTGTGTGGGGTGTTGGTTATACAGTCTATCAGAAAGGCAATAAAACCTTATAAAGATATTAATAAGTATAAATGTGAAACACAATCTGAGAATATCATCTGACTGAGGCATTAGCTGGCACTTTACTTAACTCTCATGAAGGATGCTATTGAGCCAATACAATTTTCTAAGATTATGTTGGTGAAATGACCTCATCTTAATTTATGTAACCCAGAACCTTGGAAGTCATAGTTATGCAAGGATAAAATGAGTTCTGATTAGTTATAATAGAATAAGTAAGAAGGAAGACACTGGTAATATCAAATTTTTAAAACGTAGTTGAATGATCAAAAAAAATTATTGAGCACTTACTATACGCTAAGAATGCTAACAGGCACTTGGGATAGACAATAAAAAATAAAATGCTGTTCCTGGGTTTACAATTTCATTCTTATAGAATTTTACTTAAATGAAGAGGGTAGGGAGAAGCAGGTATTGGGTGGGGGGGAGGTTGTGAGGGAGAAGACAGAATGGTAAGGAACAAGAGAGCAGCAATGAATGTAGTCTGTAAGTTTGAAGAACTGAAAATGAGAGTAAGTGAAGGATGATAATATATTCTCTTAAATACTAGTTTATACTTTATGTGGTATTTTAACATTCTCATGTAATTTAAAGTATAAAAGAATTAATTTAAAGTTAAGTTATATAGAATATAAAATAAAAATCATATGGTCCTCTCAATAGATGCAGAAAAAGCATCTGACAAAATATCCTTTCGTGATAAAAACATTCAACAACTTGGGTACAGAAGGAACATATTTCAATGTAATAAAGGCCATATATGACAAGCCCACAGTTAACATCATCCTCAATGGTGAAAGGTTGAAAGTTTTTGTTCTAAGATGAGGAAGAAGACAAGGATGCCCACCTTCACCACTCCTATTAAACATAGTACTGGAAGTCCCAGCCAGAACAATGAGGCAAGAAAAATAAATAAAAGGCATTCAAATCAGAAAAGGAAAAAGTAAAATTGTCTGTTTGCACATGATATGATTTTATACAAAGAAAATCTTAAAGACTCCACCAAAACACTAGAACTAATCAACAAATTCAGTAAAATCGCAGGATACAAAGCCAACATACAGAAATCAGTTGCATTTCTATACGCAAACAACAAAACATTTAAAAAAGAAATAAAGGAAACAATCCTATTCACAATAGCATAAAAAACAATTTAATAGTTAGGAATAAATTTAGCCAAGAAAGGGAAAGATCTGTACACAGAAAACTATAAGACTTTAATGAAAAAAATTAAAGACGACACAAACCAATGGAAAGATATTCTGTGTCCATGGATTGGAAGACTTGATATTGTTAAACATTCCCACAAAGTCATTTATAGATTTAATGTAATCAAAATTCCAATGGCATTTTTTCATAGAAATAGAAGAAACAACCCTTAAAAGGTAAATTATTTTGCCCTGACGACCAATCAAATTTGTACTCATAGGAGCAGAAAAAGAAGGCAAAGGCAAATTAGGGTCATATCATTGTAATCTGAGATCCACAGATCTGTGAGGGCAAGAAAATGGGTGTGAATAGTTGATTATCTAAGAAATCAACATTTAAAAAATATTCTAGTGCAGTGTGCACAAACTTTTGAATATAAGAATCATCTGGGAAGTTTATTAAAAATAATCCACTTCCAGGGACACCCAGATGGCTCAGTCAGCTAAGTGTCTGACTTTGATTTCAGCTCAGGTCACGATCTCAGTCATGAGATGGAGCCCTGTGTTGGGCTCCACATTCAGCACAGTCTGCTTGAGATCTCCCTCTCACTTTCCCTCTGCCTCTCCCCTTGCTCTCTTTCTAAATAAATAAATAAATAAATAAAATCTTTTAAAAATATTAATAATAATCCACTTCCAGACATTCTGATTCAGTAGGCTGAAGTGAGAAAGACTATAGAAACATTACTATTCAGTAGTAATATAAAGATCAAGTTAATATTCATCTAAGAAGTAGAATTTGGATTCAAATACAAGTCTGGGCTCAAAACTCTTGCTCTCTACACTGTAATGTCACTCTAAGTTACAAATACATGCCATTGATTAAATTAGTATAATTCCTTAATGCAGGGTCTCAGTAAGTTAGCGATAGTGAAAATGGTAATTATGACGATAAAGATATTTTCAATATTTAGGAAACTGGCACCAAACTAAGTAAGAGTAGGATCAAAGGCTAAAAGGGAATATTCTATAAGCCTTCAAGAATAGATTTATTTCAGCAACACAGAAAGAATAATTATAGGAAAAGATATAACATGTCAGTGTTGTCTCATTTATTTTGGGGACAAGCAATATCCACTTTAGTGATACAATTCTCACTGGGTTCATTATCTTCGTTCATTTTAGAGTTCCTCATTTCTTGTTAAATTCATCTTCTTGATTACCTCATTTTTCTCCAAATTAAGACTTTGTTTCTCATTGTTAATTATTTGATAGCATAAGCAGCTATCAAATAAATAGCACTGTTGTGAAACTGTAAGCAACCAAAACATTTGAGCTTTAAAAAGCACAGATGCTTGGGACACCTGGGTGGCTTGGTCAGTTAAACCTCCAACTCTTCGTTTCAGCTAGGGTCATGATCTCATGGGTTGTGGGACTGAGACCCGCATCAGGCTCCTCCCTCAGTAGGGAGTCTGCGTGAAAGATTCTCTTACTCTGCACTCACTCTCTCTCTCAAAATAAACAAATAAATCTTTTTTAAAAATAAAATAAAAAGCATAGATAGTTGAAATAAAAATCCTGGCAAAGGAAAGTGAAAATAACATGAGACAATTTTAAAAATCTAGGCCTGATGAGATGCCCTTCAACAGATGACTGGATTAAGAAGTTGTGGTCCATATATACAATGGAATATTACTCAGCTATCAGAAAGAACAAGTTCTCAACATTTGCTACAACATGGACAGCACTGGAGGAGATAATGCTAAGTGAAATAAGTCAAGCAGAGAAAGACAACTATCATATGATTTCTCTCATCTATGGAACATAAGAGCTAGGATGATCAGTAGGGGAAGAAAGGGATAAAGAAAGGGGGGGTAATCAGAAGGGGGAATGAAACATGAGAGACTTTGGACTATGAGAAACAAACTGAGGGCCTCAGAGGGGAGGGGGGTGGGGGAATGGGATAGACCGGTGATGGGTAGTAAGAAGGGCACGTATTGCATGGTGCACTGGGTGTTATACACAACTAATGAATCATCGAGCCTTACATCGGAAACCGGGGATGTACTGTATGGTGACTAACATAATATAATAAAAAATCATTTTAAAAAAAATCTAGGCCTGAGATTAAAGCAGGCCACACAGTATCTCTTCCCTCTACTTTTATTGACTTTGATTACATAATGGAGAATCTTAATTCCTCAGCTGTTCAAGGTTGACTGAATTCTAATATTCAGTAGTCATGTCTCAAATGGTCTCATGATAAAATGTTAGAAGTGCGAGCACTTTCAGTAATTTTTCTCTGGGTCGCTAGTCCACTATTTCATTAGAATTACTTTGCTCTTCAAGGTGAAAAACATTTCCCTGAACACAGAGATAAGTGATTATCACCACTGACATGTCTCTTTAAGCTCAGACTCCAGACTGATTTCTTTGGCATTAGCAAGCAAAATGGGATTCTTCTACAATGGCAAGCTGTCCAAGGCCTTATTCCAAAAGAGAATCAAGAATTCTCAAATGTGTACCTTGAAACAGAATTACAAATTAGGTACATTATATGATGAATGAATGAGGTAACTGTAGCATGTGGCTGAAAGTTGTCGAAAGTTAACATCGTCATTATCCAGAAAGTGAGGTTAGAAGAAAGTCAAGTTACTACTAAAATTTCAATTAGCAATTTCAATTAAAATTACTGTTAGTTCCTGAGTATTAAGTATAGATTCTCAGGGAAATCATAATAGGTCCTTCTATGAGGAAGTTGGAGATTAGAGAGAGGTCAGAGAGAATGAAAGTATCAAAATAAAAACTGACATGTTGTAGCTGCAAAGTAGATAAAATGATAACTTCACAAGCTTCCTAAATTTCAAATATATAAAGTTTACAATTCTCTAGAAAGCGAGTTTATTGCCTTGGGATACCTTAATGGAATGCTTGTGATACAGAGAGGTATTTTTGTGTCAAACACATTTAAGCACATGCACATAATAATACCATGTATTAGTTAGGACCGTCATAATTAGCAGGAATCATTAATAATTCGGGGGAAAAAACCCAGGGGATTTGCTTAAGCCCATTTTCTTGATGATTAACAGGAAAAAACTGCTTCAAAAATAGCTCATCTCAACTAACACAGAAAGAATAACACGGATGAATTTTTAAAAAGCTTACCACAGAATACTTGAAGAATTTGAATATTAAAATATAAATGAGGTGTTCCTATATTCTTACAGCAGATTTCCATTATACGTGTTATTAGGAACCAAACAGAGTATTTATAATGTAAGATTTCCTTATTGTCAATGAAAGAGACATTACTACATAAGAAAGATATGACTTGGTACAAGATGTTGGTGTTTTTATGTTATGAGGAAGTTTATAGTATAGTTTGACCAGGTATTTCATGTCATCCTCAAAATAAATGGTGAGACATTCATCATTTGAAACATCAATCAACAGAAGTTCTTCTGAGATTAGAAAGACACCATCCTAGAGCTTTATCCATAGATCTGTACCTACATTCAGTTATCAAACAGACTTTCTGATGTCCATGGCCTATCATATCAATTCAACACAAAAGTTTATTAAGCACATGAGTGAAGAACCATGGTAAATTCCTCACACACGCAGAGGTAAGTACTTCCCTTGTCACCAAGAGGTTTATAAGCAAAGCCAAAACAGATTCATGCACAAGAAATACAAAGCAGACTATGAAATTTACTTTACATATTTATAAATAAAATGTAATGATATCCAATCCAAATAGTTGGCTTTTAATAGAAGGATCAAAAAAGGTCTTGTAATATTTTTAATAAAAGGTTTTATGAAGGATGGTTTTCAATATGTAGAAAATAGAGAAAAGAATTATGTATGAATCAAACACTGTGAACATGGGCAGAGATAAGGGAAGACAGACATGCTTCAGAGTAACCCATTTTATCAAAACATCTTATTTATCTAAGACATTAAAGGGAGAAAGCTGAAAATATATAACAAAGCTGGAAGAAGGAGGCTTGAGCGCCAAAGTTAAAAATCTATATTTAATTTTTACAGTCTAGCTTTGAGAACAAGAGTGACATGATCAGAACTGCACTTAAGGAACACTGATTTAGCAGTAGTATTAAGAAAAAACTGGAGCAAATGACAAGGAGACCCTAGAAACACGTGGACAGAATAAAAAACTTAAAACAACTCAGTAAGAGGTAATGAGAGTCTGCACTTGCAAAACAGCAAGAATGATGAAAAGGTGAGGGTAGATCAATGTGGAAGATATTAATGACAGCAGAATGACTGTCACTAATAACCACTAATGACATGACTATCATGACTATCCAGTAAGTTAGGATCATGACCCTGGAAGATATCAGACCTAAATTTAGACCCCAGTTTTACCTTTGGGTAGTTGTATAACCCTGGACAAGTTGTTTTACTCTTGATTTCCACATTGAGGATAATAAAACCTAGCTCATGGCATTATCGTGAGGAATAAAAAAGATAATGATTTTAACATGCCTACCACAATGTCTAGTACATAGATTAAACTTAGTACAATATAGATGCTAGCTTCTAGTATTATAATTATTTGCAGAGATCAGAGTTTGGCCAGTATTTATTGATTTTTCAGCCACTACTCACAGTTGGTTCACACTGTAGTTATCATTTATATACCCTAGAACTTTTCGAATGCACCTCTTCCCCAATTAAATTTTTCCAATCTTATACTTAAACCACTGAATTTTTAGGAATCTAATTATAGGATTTTATTTTATTGTAACTCCCACTGAATTCTGTTTTTACTTTGAAGCAAGAATCTTTTTATTGAGGTAATTTTTCATGTAAGTTCAATTATTTGCCATGTTTGTTAGTCCTCCTTAACATCTGCAGACCTGATTATGATGGATGACTGGGTATATTTTTAATGGCAAATACTGACTAACACCAATCCAAGAATAAAACATTTAGCACCTCACTAGAGAAATCCCTTTTGGGTTGATATTGAGTGGTTATTTGAGAGTCTGGACAAAGTTGAACAAAATCTATGAAACATAAAAATCAAAATGGCATTTCTTCAGCAGCACAAAAGAGAGTAGCTCTTTTTCTGTAACTTGACAGAAGGCCATAATAAACTTTTTTAACTGGAGGAAACTAAAGCTTGGAAACTTCCAGCACTTCCAAAGGACACCCTGCTAGTAAGTGGCAGAACAGGAAAAACCTGTCCTTGGACTGTGTAATTCATCTCCAAATAATTAAACATGTTTTTCAATAAAAAATGGTTCATTTACAACATTGGTTTATATGTACTCCTCTACACAGTGTTTGCCTTTTCATGCACTTATCATTCAATAACATTTCAGTGAGAGACTACATGCAAGGTACTGTGCTAGGCAGGATGCGATTATGGAGATCAATCAAATATAGATCTAACCATTAAGAAGTCTGTAAGAAATAATATAAAAATGTGTAGACCTACAAGACAAAGCAGAACAAAGAGATGCATCATGAAAGGGAAAAGCAATTATGTTGGAAGTTCAGAAGAATGACTCCTCTATTCTAGAAGCCAAGGATATCTCAAAGATCTTCTTATATTCGCTTCAGGTACAAGTTCTTCCTGAGATGAGACGAGGGACAAAAATCTTACCATTCTGATTCTGGATTTTTCTTTGTAGGTATATATGGTACATAAATATGCTATTAGCTTCAAAATATTAACATGAGTAGGTCAACAGAATCTATGCATTCACTAAATATCCTGGAAAATCTGTTAGCACAATCCAAGCCCAGTGCACAGCAGCCTTGGGTCACCACTGCCAAAATATTTGTTCAACTATATGACAAGAATTATTTCAGTTAGAAATATTCTGAATACTATATTCCCAATAAGGTAATAGTTACCACTGCTTAAGATTCAGTTCCACTATAAAAAAAAAAAAAAAAAAAGGAAACTCATTATGTGCTAAGGAATCAGTTATATTCCTGTAAGAAGAACCCTCTATTTTATGTTTCAGAAAATTCATTTCCCAAAGTGCTGTAAATCTGATAGGAACTGGATGAGACAGCCACCAAAGTCTCTCACAATTCTGAAGTTGGTACATTCCCGATATTAAGCTCTAGAAATTACATTTTTGAAAGTAAACATTGTTTTATAAACACCATTTGTATTCTAGGCAACCTAATTTGATTCTACTGACCTTTAAGACTTGATGAATTCTGGCACCAAATTAAGTATATTTTCCTATGGAGACTCCCCAACACACTCCCCCAACAGTGTTCTCAAGCAGGTTACAGACAATTGGTATAAAAACTGAGATGCTGAACCTTAAAATCTTGATATACTAAAGTAAAATATCTCATACTTCAGAAAGTTTACATGTAATTAAAGATTTTGCATTGGAAAAGAAAGTAAAATAACAGAAAAGAGGTATACTGGTTGATTTAAAATTGCGCAAAACCTGCCAACACAACCTCTTTCAAACAACAAGTCTTATGTGCTATTTATATCCAGATTTCCCTTAGGAGAAAAAACATAATTTCATTTCATACCTGAAGCTTCCTATTTATTTCTTAGAGACATAAGCTAATGAAGCAATATGATTTTTCTATTTCAAATCTTTAAAAAAAAGTTTTCCCAAAACCTAGATTCTGAAGTCTCCTCTAATGATCTTTATGTTATAATCAAATTTCTCTATGGTATATGTATTCACATTTCAGAGTTTTGCACATTGTTTATACACATGGAGGAAGAAACTGAATATATGCCCTGGGAAAATAAATGAAGAGAATAGGACATTTTTTCAGATTATTTTATATTCTTTCAAAATTCTGAATTTCATGGGTTGCTTAAGAATGTAAAGATATTTATATTTCTTCAAAATTTACATTCTAGATTATATAATGTCCTAATTCAACTTAGAAATGGCTCCATATGCATATTATAAAAGCACTTAAAACAGACTAACTTTTGAATTAAAATTTATGCAAGGGAAAATGTAATTTTAACTGGAGCTAGCCTTCACATCAAATGTAAAACCTCCAATTGAATACATTTAATCATAATAAGAATTTAATTTTTAATTCACTTATATTAGTAAAATTGTTCAAACTACTACCTAAGGCTAATATTTTAATAAAACCAGAAATCTCTAATTCAAAAGTAAAGTTCTTACATAAGACAGCTGATTTTGTATTTTAAATTACTGAATTAGAGTGCCCTCTATTGGAAGAAAAAAGGCAATGAAAGCTAAATGGAACTAAGAATAGTTAAAATACTCCCAAAATTCAAGGCACATCATTAATATGGAAAATACATTTATTAGTAATATAGATGCTACAAAATAAATTTTCCTTACGTTTTGATTTCTTCTAAATTACTTTTGGAATTATTTGTCATATTATGATGAACAAGTTGGGTATTTCGTATCACCTAAAATTAAATTTTAACTGAACCCAAATGCCCATCCTTCAGTCAATAATGTGAATAAGCAAAAATATTATTCCACATTTAATATTCCAATGTATTATAGAAATAATTTAATTTATCACTACACTGGGAATTTTCTTTGATGATAAACTGAAAATGTCTCTAACTCAAGAGATTTTTGAGACACTCTTACACGGGGAGTGGGAGAATTAGGCTGGATACTGGAAGACCCATGATGAGATTTATTCTAGCTCTAAAATTGTGTAATTTTGTGGTTGTTATCAAGACCTCAGTTCTGACTTGGCATCTCAGTTCTGAATTACCTCAGTAAGGCCCTGGAAGATTTTTAGTCCTCTACACCAACAATGTACATACTAGCTTTCTACAAGAAAAAGGCTCAGGGCCATCCAAAACAATTCTGATTTAGTTGGTCTAGTTGGTCAGTATTTTTTGAAGCCTCTCCAAATACATCTCACATATTACCATTGCTGAGAATCACTAATCTCTTCCAGAACATCTGACTACAGTTACCATTTTTATCTTCCCAAAATGTCACCTTCAAGACAGAACTCTCCTACTCAAGAGTTTATTCTCTTCACCACCAATATTAAACTTCTGACTAGTTTCCCAAATCTAATTATCTGCCCTTAACAAAACAGCTGAGTGGTACTGGATATGGCACCAGCCCCAGACTGCCTGTGTTCAGATCCTGGCTCTGGCAATTACCATATATACATGGGAAAATCATAAAAGTTCTCTGTGCCTCCATTTTCTCATCTGTAAAATGGGAGGAAAAATACCACCTACCTCAGGGTTATTGTGAAGATTAAATCAATTAATATAAACAATGTGCTCTGTAAGTGTTAGGTATTATCGTTACTTACCCAAATTTGTTTCCCACTACTTTCCAAAATCAACTCATGATAAAAAGATTATTCTCAAATTATATGCGATGTCTCACCTCTGTGCTTTTGCACATACTGTTTCTACAAGCTGGAATCCTCTCCCATTCACTCACTTATTCATTCATTCATTCTAAAACAAATAAAAGGCACATCTCCTTCTCTTTCCGGGGCCCAAGTTGGTCTCTCCCTACCTCCACGAAGCCTTCAATGAATCCCAGTAACTCTTCACTAATCTCTCCCTTTTTGAAAAATTCCTTTGGCTACCGGGTAATTTATTATGAGATATGTAGCTGGGAATTAAAGACATTGGCTCTGAGTTTGAATCCTAGATCTGCAACTTGCCAGCCGAGTCATTTCCCAAGTCTATAAATCCACTCTTAAGATTACTGTGAGGATTAAGTAGCTTAAATCATATAAAGCATTAAAATAGCAAGCAACTAATAAATGTCAGCTCTTCCATATCTGTTGTTTCATATGTTAGTCTTGTCTGTACACTGTGATTTAAAGCCTTCTTCTAGTAAGAATTTTGAACTCCTTCAAGTTAGGAACCATGTTTCTTTACTGCTATTATAAATCCTATAACTTACAATGTGGTAACAAACATCTGTATTAGGTGATCTGTAAGTACTTGATTAAATTTTTGCATAATTTGAGAGTACAATTCATAACAAAACTCTGAAGGAACATTTTTGATGAACAGAAATATTCAACAAAAGCAAACGAACCCAAATAAAACACAGGCTATAGTATTAGTATAGTAATTGGATTACTTTTTAAACATTCAATAACAAGTTTCTATTAGATTAATCTTCTGACTTCCAATGATGTCTTTCATCTGCTCAAAATCCTTTAGATTTTTCTCATTTTCTAAAAACTAAATACTAAAACTCTTATCCTGACATTCAAAATCATCTATGGCCTGACGTCAACCTATCCTTCTAATTTTATTTTCCCATCTTCCCACTTTATAAGCTCTATTATTCTAGAAGAATTGAACTACTTGCCCTTACTCATATGTACCCTTTGCTTTTCTGCCTCAGGTAACCTTTATTATTTAATATGACAATATTTTCAAGGAACACAATATAAGATTTGTCACAGGAACAAAGACTGATTCTGTGAAAGGATAAGCTTGAATTTTAAGAAATTCAGTTCAATTTACGAGCATTAGTTTCTCTCTTGCTATCACAATACAGTCTTTGACTTATAAAAAAAACAAACAGTTGGCCATCATTCTCCCAAATTATGTCACTCTCATAATATTAAAAACCCCTACTATAACTACCTGAAATCTATAAGCCTGAGTGAGCATAGTCTCCAAGTAAAATGTGCAGACCCCAGGGTACACAAGATACCCACTGAGTAAAAGAAAAAAAAGATAGAGCTTCTATTTACATTTATTCTTTATCCCTCTTATTTGAATGTCTCTTGTAGTATATGCCTAATTTACATGATACATTCTGAGAATAGTAGATATATGTAATTTATAAACACATGCATTTGGGATGTTTGCTTAAAATTTGTTTACTATGCTACACACAACAAAAAAAGTTTAGAAACCACTCGTCTAGAAAATTAGGGCTTTCAGAAAATCTGTAGGCTTAGAAGTAGAGGGCGAGAAGAAGTCAGTTTAGAGAAATCATTAGGGGCAGACCTAAAAACCTAAATAGCATGTATTATTTATGTAGGATAAATATGTTTTAATTTATAACCAACTTTCAAGAAAATGTTAAATGAACTGGTTTGTAATTTGGAGATGATATAAAATTGTTTAAGATTTTTAAACAGGAAATTTTGTCCTGATGTAAAAGTCATTATAGTAAATATTAATATAAAAATTTCATTTGGTTAAAACTTATATGTATTTATATATACATATATATGTATATATATAATTAATCATAATTATTCATAAAGAGCTTTTATTGGGGTCAATAATACGATGCTTTAAAAAAGACACTGCAGGAAACAAAGCAAAAAAAAAAAAAAAAAAAGAACAAAGACAGCCTAGGGAGTAAGACTAGCCATGGAGCTAGACTAGCAAATACTATCCTGGGAAACAAGTTGCACATGAAGGAACTAAATGAAGTAAACATTCTCAGAATAGTAACTATACTTGGCAATTTTTTTAGTTTTCATAAATAATATGACATACTTAACACAATCCACTCTTATTAGCTTTTGAAGAAAACGTAATGTTTCTATAACAAATTAAAAGTTCTAAAAGTAACAATTTCATGTTATAATACTGAATTTCCTTTAATACCAGTACACACTATAAATCCTACCTCTACGTGACACAAAAGAGATATACAAATCCTAATTTTAAATTGATTCTCCACAGTTTGAGGTTGTTGGGTTTGTTTGTTTGTTTTTGCTATTGTGTTAATGTAAAAATCTAAAGAGCAAGAATCTCTAACTCATGATTTAGATTCTGAGCTAGTAGTTTGCATAAAGGATTTGCATAAGATTATAAAAATATGGAGGTCAAACCTTCTACAATGTCTCTCCCCTACCATAACATACAAAGTAACTAGGGAACATATACACATAGCCCAGCTCCATCTTTCTTTAAGATGGGGTAGACTCAGTTCATGGAGAAAATGGGAAAAAAAGACAAAAGGAAGATTTTTTTTCTTTCTTTGGAAACTAGTATCATCATGCCCAGTAAAACTAAAAGAACATAATCAAAGAAATTATGATTTCTTAGGCAAGTCAACAGTAGCAAGATCATCACAAACTATAAGTGATTTATCAAAGCATTCCTTCCCCTACACATGCAGTGAGAATAAAACACCAATGAACATCAGAAAAGGAGCAATAGGGAATCTGACATTTGACACAGGAAGAATCTGAAGATAGGATAATGCACAAATCCCATGCCTCTCAGATACACATTGAATTGGCGAAGACAGATGCACTGTCTTCCTTCCCCCCTTACTTACTACACTCTGGCTTCCATTTTTCCCAAGTTCTTCCTCTGAAATCTTGCTCAAATTATCTAAGTAGTGGTCTGATATTGTGTGGCACAAATCTTCAAATGAATAATCCTTTTCCTGACAGAGTTTTATTTCATCCAAGAGTTTTGATAATTCTCCAGTCACAGTTTCACCTGTAAGAAGACAGTAATTTTTCTCAAAGTTACAAGAAAGGCTATTGCTAAAACTTCCTATTAACTAATAAAAATATGACTAGTATGGTGATAGAACGCGTATTATGACAAACAAGACTTAGTAAGTCAGAAAATATTCTGTTGAAAACAAGGTACTAAACTATAATAAGGTGAAAGAATATTAAAAGACAAGGAGAAATCCCAATTTTGCCTATTATTACTCTTATTCAAAATAGAAATAAGTATTGAAGGTTTACATATTAAAGTACATAAAAGCATCTGGAATTACAATTTCTAAGGCTTCATTCACTGTAACATTTAATCTTCAACAATCTTTCACCGGCGTTATAGTTCACGGACAGAATTCATTCAACACCTCATTAACAAATTTTAAATGGTACTGGAAGCCTACTTCCTAGGTTCAATAAAAAGAAATAGGATGTATTTAGATAAATAATTACATAAGTAATAAATTAGAATTGTGCTATGTGACATAAAGGAAAAACACAGAAGGAACAGATACATAATATGCATCGTCTGTCAAAATATGAATATTTTGTTGGCTGCATGCAAATATGCATTTTTCTAATCATTCTCAAAAAGGTACCTTATACCCGTAATTTCTTCTGGGGAAAAAATAAAACTCCAGCAGTTATAATCCAGTTATCAATATTTTTATTCTGCATTAAAAATACATTTTAGAAAGGGGCACCTGGATGGCTCAGTTGTCTGACTCTTGATTTCAGCTCAGGTCATGATCTCAGTGTCCTGGGATGGAGCCCTGTGATGAGCGTCAAGCCCCCTTGTTGTGCTCTGCATGCTGTGGGGAGTCTGCTTCAGATTCTCTCTCTTCTTCTGCCCGTGCCCCCACTCACACACACTCTCAAGTTAATTAATTAATTGATTAATTAATTAATTTTGGGGGGGAAAATCTACTATGAAATATCCACTCCATGTAAACTTCATGACAGCAGGCACAGCTAATTTTGCTCACTACTACGTCAGGGCCAAGAGTAGGGTCTGACAAATAGAAGAGCTCAATAAATGTTGACTGAATGGGTGCCTGTGTCCGAATCTCGATTTCGGCTGAGGTCATGGTTTTAGGGTTGTGAGATTGAACACTATGATGACTGTCAAACCCCCCTGTTGGGCTCTTCGCTGGGTGTGGAGCCTGCTTAAGGTTCTCTCTCCCTACCCCCACCGTCTCCCTCTCTTAAAAAAAATGCTGGCTGAATAAATGGATAAAATATAGAGTATAAGATACAACTTATTGGGGCGCCTGGGTGGCACAGCGGTTAAGCGTCTGCCTTCGGCTCAGGGCGTGATCCCAGCATTATGGGATCGAGCCCCACATCAGGCTCCTCTGCTGTGAGCCTGCTTCTTCCTCTCCCACTCCCCCTGCTTGTGTTCCCTCTCTCGTTGGCTGTCTCTATCTCTGTCAAATAAATAAATAAAATCTTAAAAAAAAAAAAAAAGATACAACTTATTAGACCTGAAATTTTTACAAGCCTTTTTTGTACATATAGGACAAATTTGTACATAAACGTCTAGTATTATTTCAAGGGCTTTATAATTAGCTACTCACTCTTAGTCTTTTGGGAAGGAGACTCAACAGGAGATGAAATATGTATTTCTTGTGTTGTATCTTCTTGTACGTGCTCTTCAAGGACTGCTGATCTTCCCACGCCTTCCAAATATTCTGTGCATACAAGTTTTTGAAATTACATAGTCAAATTCATTTACTTTAAAATCAATAACTAAACTTTGTTTTATTTCTAGTGATCAGTTTTTCATTTATTTCTTCATATTCTAAATACAGCCTAAGTTTTTAAAAGAACTTCAAAAAACCAACCAAACTGAAACAACTTCATGATGAACTATTAATTTAAATCTTTTAAACATAAAAGATACTTAGGAAGAGACTCATAAACACTTTTTGTGAAAACGAAACTGGCCACATTCTTTCCTTAAAAATAAATGCACCTGTTAAAGACATAATAACATCCTTAGTTTCCTTAAATATATTCTACCTGAAGATTTAAAAGCCTCTGAAAGATGATTTGAATAGACTTGATATCTAAACAGAGATATCATGTTCAGATAGCTACAACAACCAGTCAGGTAACATAAAAGAATGAAATTTATGTCATAATGTTGTCTACTCTTGTAATTGCATATTAAACTTTATTTCCACAGAGAAATAATGTTCATTCTCATTCTTGAAGTAATGTTCCACACAGCCTATCTCTCATTTTTCCAATTTTGATTATGATATAATAACAGTAATAGCAGCTAAAACTTAAATATGGCTTACTATGCACCCAGCAGTGTTCTAAGTATTTAAAATAAGTTAACCCACTTGATCCTCACAAAACTATGACACAGGCACTACTACAGTCTCAGATTTAAAGGCAACAACTGAAGGAGAAGGATTTTAAGTTGACCATATTCATACAGCTAATAAGTGGCACAGCCAGATAGACATGATAGAAGAAAACATCTCACTCTTCTCTTAAGCATAAGGAAAATGGCATATGAATGCAGGGATAAATGTCAACGAACACTCAGCCTCAATATCACAGAGAAAACAGAAAGCATGTGGAGCATGATTAACTAGACAGTAGATGCCCCATCTAAAGTTCAACAGTAAAGTAAAACGAAAGCCTGCATTTTTTGAGAAACAAAACTCTGAAGTTTTAGCTGAAATCCTCGATTTTTATATTTTGAAAGTTATTATTTTTTTTAACTAGGGAATATTCTTTTTTTTATAATTTTTATTTTGTTAAAATAACAAAATAACCATACAGTACATCCCCAGTTTTTGATGCAATACATGCCCTCCTTAATACCCATCACTGGCCTATCCCAATCCCCACCCTCCTCCCCTCTGAAGCCCTCAGTTTGTTTCCCAGAGTCCACAGTCTCTCATGGTTCATTCCCCCTTCTGCTTATCCCCCCTTCATTCTTCCCTTCCTTCTCCTACCGATCTTCCTATTTCTTATGTTCCATAAATGAGTGAAACCATATGATAATTGTCTTTCTCTGCTTGACTTAATTCAATTTTTATGGAAACACAGTACAGGCCTAAAATATGTAATCCAAACAAAATATATCTGCTATCTGCCCAAAGCATTCAGCTTGCAGTGGCTAGTTTGCAGTCTCCATCTAAAGGATTGAATCAATTGATCTCTCCCCATAGGGATCTTTTACTTACATGTCTTTATTCAGAAGGAATCTTTTTCTTAAAATTTAGTTAAGAAAGTCTGTGCTCTGATGCCAACCAACTGACTCTTCATACTATCCAGTTTCTACCTAAAGGCAATTCTACTAGGCAAAGAAAGCAACCTATGGAAGTCTACCCTTAAAATTTTTGACCCAATACAGTTATTATGTAAAGTGAATTCTTCCTCCAGGACACAAATAGTAATTTTATCTACTCTAAATTGGTTTTAGTGAAATAACCTTTCCATAAAACTTGAAATGTACCACTGATTTATGACCCAAGAATGCAAAGAATAAAGACAACACCTTCACATTCTAAAATCTGCCAACAATTTAAAAAATTCAAAGATATCCCATATACCCTATCATAAGTTCACATACCTAATGAACCTTGACCATTGAAGAGAACACAGATAGTTAACTCCTGTATAATAACAATTTCATCTCAGTTAAATCAATACAGTAAATGTCTGTAATTATGTCATGCCCTCTTTTGAGTGGATGACATTTATTTTGCTTTTCCCAAAAGACATATTATTCACAAGCCTCTGTTTTTTTTAAAGTCCAGTTAGAGACAAAAGTTCTATATAAATATAAAGTGCTATAGGGAGTAAACAAAAATGTTGTATACCGGGGCGCCTGGGTGGCACAGCGGTTAAGCGTCTGCCTTCGGCTCAGGGCGTGATCCCGGCGTTATGGGATCGATCCCCACATCAGGCTCCCTGCTCAGTGGGGAGCCTGCTTCTCCCTCTCTCACTCCCCCTACTTGTGTTCCCTCTCTCACTGGCTGTCTCTATCTCTGTCAAATAAATAAATAAAATCTTTAAAAAAAAAAAAAAGTTTAAAAAATGTTGTATACCACTTTTTTTTTTTAGTTTTCATTCAACTTGATTTTAATTTGAATATGAAGAACTACTCTTGTATTCTCTGAATTATCTCTATATGCACTTGACTGCAATTAACTTATTTATTAACAAGAAAATTGCAGGGGACTGAACTTCAGTTTCCTGAGAGGTTTTGAAAATAAAGACAGAAGAGAGCATGAATGATCTCCTGTAGCTCATTTATTCTTTTTACCCCTCTTTGGCTTTTGTTGACTCCTGTTTCTATGCATCACCTGACAGACTTGGTTTTAATTCATTTCTCTCCTGCAGGACAAAGCTGTTCTTCAGCTTCCCAACTAATATCCAAGGAAACCATCCCGCCTCCCTTCCCTATTACACTTGTCGCCCATCTGCAATAATTAGGGGATAATCACTGCTGACCAGTGTAGAAGCTACCTGGAAAGGAGAGAACAAGTGTCTGGATTTTTAAGAGAACATACTACATGTCAGGCCTAATCATGAAGCAAAAAGGGAAAGTATTTAAATCTAAATTTTCATTAAAATTTTTACATCAAACGGGGGAGTATATAATCCTGCAAATGAAAAATTAGTACCCTAAATGGGTCCCAAACCTTCAGTAGACCAAATGTCTGCACCTAATTACACAGGTATTTAAGTGATCTTTACCAAAAAAACAAAGGCTTGCAAGACTGAATTATCTTGTACTACTGGATTAAGGAAGAAATAATCTGTATTCTTCTAGCTAAGTATAATTTGTTGTTGTTGTTAACCCAGCATTTATGTACCAGGTCTACCACCTAAAATAAGATATATGAGTTTGAGCAAGTCAGCCTCTCGGAGCTTCAGTTTCCCTCATATGCAAAAAGGAAAATAATGATATCAGATTCACCTACCTCAAAGTTACAGAAATCACACAAAATAATAGAAAATTCCTGAAAACTCTTAAAGCATTATTCAAATGTAAGATAATCACTTTATAGTCTTATTACCTTCAAGTTCATAACTACATATTTACTATATACATTTAAAAATTTTTTTAATATCAAGTGAAAATACTCATTAGTTGAAAACAGAAATGAAACATTAAAAATTACTATTTAAAGTCTACCCAAAAAAATGTAAATAATAAGTTCACTCAAAAGTAAACATTAACTCAAAACCTTCAAAAGGAAACAATGGTAGATTTAATTTAATCTTAACAAACTCATCCATCATTCAATATTGTTTACCTTGTAAGAGTGTTGCAATCTGGAGAGATTTCTGAGATGGATGTTCTTTCAGAATGTCTAAGACAGTTCTACCTAAGCTATCCTTTATGTTGGCATCAATTCCTGAAAGAAAAAGAAAAACCCACTAAATATTCACCATTGAAGTGTCATCAGAAGATACTGTTAATATATAACGCTCTAATATCAAACATATACAGATCAAGCACTGAAAGTGATTTTTTAAAAAATTAAATCCTAGACAGACGCACACATACACACAGACACACAGACACACACACACACACACTTTTAATAAGAAAGAAGCTGGGGGTCTACTGCTACCAAAGATTAGGAACATTCTTGATAATGAATTCAGTTTTCAAGGGCAATGACTCAATCATTAAGATTGTTTTTTATTAAAAGGCTACTAGTTGGGGCTACAGCTAGTTAAATGATACACTAACAAGCTGAAAAATATTACTGATTTAGAATGTCAATTCTTAAAGTATAATCATGGTTCTGTGATATATATATTCTGTAAAATATGGTAAAATTTTTAAATAATAACGTATCACTCTGCAAACACTTGAGTATTCACAAAAGTTGAAAAAGGATGATTATTTTGAACTACTGTCCAAATACTATTTGTCCAGCTACAAAGTCAAATATCTCATATTTACTTATTATGCAAGATTATATTCAATGTAAATAATACTCAATCTCTACCTGGTGAGCACACTTCTTCAAGTTTCTAAACTAAGACATCTTTGGAATTATTTTAATTCTAAAAATACTTATTGTACTAAAGAACGCATTTCAATGTAGCAAATAGCTTTCACTGCCCCAAAAAAGTGTAAAAACTTTCCAAACATCTACCTGCAAACACAGCCAGTTTTCAGATTCTGGCCTCAAACGTTAGTTCATTGTAAAAAGATAATTAAGTATTTGCTTAAATTTGTATAGAAATGTGTGACCAGCACATATGTAATTAGTTGCCTATAAGACATTATATCTCTGCTACATGTCAAAATTAAATGTACATGAAATTTTAACTTTATATAATTATAATCAAAATGCAATAGTCTGCCAATGTTTTTCATTTTTTTTACAATGGAAAATAAATACACTAAATGGAGTCCGTAACACAAAAGACTCACATCAATTGTTTCCAAGTATGAATTTGTACCCATGCTTTTTGATCCTAAAAAATCCAATCTCAGTTTCAATTTTATTTCATTTCATTCAGAATATACATATGAAGACAAATAAGCCTACTTTGTTGTTCCTTCAAAGCATTCCCTCTAAAAGATTCCCTTTAAATCACTGCTGCTTACAAACAATAGCTACTCAGTTGAGGAAGTAACAAGGTGAATTTACCTTAAGGATACAGAACTCTAATTTCTGTTTACCGTAGTTCCCAATATAATAACCTGAGGAAATACTATGTTCTTTCATAAACCAAGCAATTGTCATAGCTTCATAAGGATCAGTTCTTCCCTCTTGCACAAGGCAGAGAATTCCTTTTCCTTCCGGTAGTTTCTTTAATATATTTCAATGTGATTTAAATATATACAATTGTAATTTCTAAGAGCTTTTTACTGACACATCTATGGAGTGAAGGAAGGTGTATATTTATATCAATTTTATCTAAACACTGAGGCTCAATTCTACATGATATGAATACACTTTTGCAATATGAGGTAAAGGTAAAAAGTAAGGGTGATTATGAAAAAAAATGTGACATTTCCCTTTGTCTACTCCTGAAACAGAAATTGTATTTGGCAGCATAAGCTCCATGGAGAATCACGATAGTTACCTGTTTCTAACAGAACTCTCACAACATCCACCTTTCCAAATAACGCTGCTTCATGAAGTGCACTCCCCTTCTCTGTCTGGAAAAAAAGAAGAAAAGGAAAAAGAGAAAGAAGCACAGTTGAATTAGGAATGCTTACAAGTTAAAAAAAAAAAATTGTGATTTTTATATATCCGTACCTATTCTCTGTAATCTCAGCACTCCCTGACAGAAAGGTACTATGGAATAAAGAAGAGATTCTAAGAACAAAATCCAAATGCTTGGATTTGTAAAACACCTCTGCTTCTGAATAGCCATTTGACCTTGTTATATAACCTTCTCTTAGCCTCAGTCGTTCTCAGGTGTAAAATAGGCAGTAATGCCTACCTCATGAGGTTTTTGTGAGTATCCACTTACTTCACCCAATTCACACATTGCATGCATTTATTAGACACCAATTATATGCCAACAATAGTTGAGGGGTGTTCTGAGGCATAGAAATATGATGCTGACCCTTGTATATTGACATTCTATTTGAGGAAACAGATGTACAAAGTAATATTTATGATAAATGAAATCTAAACAATTTAATATGGTTTATAAAACCCAGATGATCTTCTCCCTGCTCTCATTTCCACACTTTCTCCTGTCCACCCCAGCTCTCCTCCAGATTTTATACCCTATGCTTCATGCGTACTGAACTTTCTCACATTAGTCTCAGTTGCTAGAGATCTCAGAAGTCCCTCTGCCTGGTGGGATAGAACCCTAGCCCTCTATCTCACTATCACCCATCCACTAGTTCTCAATCTTCAGCATGAATTGGAATTCCTTAGAGAGCTTGTCAAAAGCCAGACTTCTGGGTCCTACTCCCAGTTTCTGATTCAGCAGCCTGTGATAGGCCCAAGACTTGCCATTTCTACCAAATTCCCAGGTGATACTGAGGGTCTGTCTAGGAGCATACTTTGAGAACCACTGATCTATATGTCAAATCTCAGCTTGAATATAATTTCATTTAAGAAGATATTGCTAGCCCCTAGGTCTAGTGCTTTTCCTGTATATTCCACATCAATCTATTTTTTCCTCATCATAGCACTTATACTACATTATGTTTTGTGATTGTCTATTTCTCTTAACAAACTCTAAGTTTAGTGTAAATGTAGACCATATCTCTTTTTTTCATCATTGTATCCCTAATGCCTACTAAAGTACCTTGAAAATGTAGACATTTAAGAACTGTTTTGAGGGCAAAAGGTAAACAGGGGGAGGAAAATGGCATGGAAAGGAAGAATTTGTGAATAATGCAGGGAGAGATTGAAAAGGATCAAGGGAAATTTCAAAGCAGCAGTTTTCTGAGCTATACAAACAGCAGGTGTTTCTTTCACTTTTTTCTTTTTCTCTAAAGAATTTAATAAATGTCTAGGTCCTCAGTACGTGTGCATGTGCGTGTTACATTGAAGAGTGTTATTATAGCAATTGTCCCCTTTTACTAAATCTGATCTTACTGTGGGATTCAATTCTCAATTCAAAGTAAAAATAACATAATATATAATGTAAAAACTTTGTTAACCAGTAAAATCCTATTGTATAATTAACCCAGTTTAAAATGTTTTATAATTGCATTATTAAGGAGACTGAGGATCAATGTGATCTAAATTTATCTTCAAAGAAGGCATGGCTGAAATGTATTTGACTTATAATTTGACTGTCATAATATGTATAGACACTAATAAAAATGGAAATAAGGGACACCTGGGTGGTGCAGTCAGTTGAGAATTGGACTCTTGGTTTCAGCTCAGGTGGTGATCTCAGGGTTATGAGATCCATCCCTGCATTGGACTCCATGATCCATGCAGAGTCTGCTTGAGATTCTCTCTCCCTCTGCCACTCCCCCCTCACTAGAATGGATGGATAAATCTTAAAAAAAAAATGGAAATAAAAATAATAATTTATAAATAGATAGCATTGTGCAGAAGGGAAAATACACTGTGAAACTTATTCAGCTTCTTAAAAAAATAATCTCAACATGGGGCACAAATACTTTATTTTCTTTATTCTCTGAAAAATATCCCTTGAAATAATCTAATTTTTTTACTCTCATTGTGTTTTTCAACCAACTTTCTGATTACTAATTTGATTTCCTTCCAGTCTTAAAAAATTTTTGACTATATGTTAGAAAAACTTCCTGGGATAGCATACCTTAAACATTCTGAAAAACTTAACAATGTTTTAAATACAAAGATGAAAAGGAAAAATAATAGAATTCCTCAGAGCCTAGGGGAGGGAAGTGGGGACAGAATCTATGAACCCAGGGTTTAGGGTTTAGGAAACTGTTCCAGGGAATCTGCCAATCCCAGCAGACTAATGCCTGGGCTTGAGCCAGCTACTCAAGGAGAAAGTGGGAGAAGGAAAGGAGACAAAGAAGCCCAAGAAATCTGAGAAGATAGATCAAGACCCCTGCAAAAATCTAAAACTCCTAGGGGCACCTGGCTGGCTCAGTAGGTACAGCATGTGACTCTTGATCTTCGGTCACGAGTTCTAGCCCCATGATGGGCATAGACATTACTTCAAAAAAAATCTAAAACTCCCAAAAACATCCTCAGTAAAAAATAAATAATAACAATAAAAACTAAAAAAACTAATTAAATAAATAAAAATTAAATGTGTTGCACAGAGGGAGAAATTAAAAATGTCTATCTAGATCTTAGTTCTAAGTGGAGTAGAGTAGCAGAAATAACAACCTCCTTAAAATTTTCTAACCATAGTTCTGCCTTCACACAATCTTGGGGCCAAAATTACACAATCTCTGTGCTCCCCCCCCCAACCCTCACTTCCTGAGCCAAAAATGTAGAAGGAAGTGATGTTGGGTTTGTAGTATCAAGGCAAATATAATGCTTAGAGGAAGCAGATCTAAATCCCTGTGGAAAAAAATACACTTTAAACTTGGGCCTCTAAGAATTCTAACAGATCAAGCTCTAAGAAACACAAATTTAAAATCAGAAATCACTGAACATGAAAGAAAATAAGCCATGAGAAAGAATTCATAGAAACAAACAAGAATAAAACCTATTAAAACTTCACATGTCATATGATGATCAGCTACAGAATATAAAATACATATATACATATGATCAATAAGATGAAAGAACAAAAAGAGAGTATCAAATACAACTAAAGAAGAGGAGAATCAAAATTGGCCAGATTTGAAAATGAACTAGACAGCACCTCTAGAAATGGGAAACGTAGTATTTTAAATGGAAAGGCTTAATAACAGATAAGATAGAGCTAGAAAAGCAAGTATTGAACTAGATGGTGGAGTTTTTTTAAGTACATAATGCAATTTAAAGAAACAAGACATGGAAAATGTGAAAGACAGAACAGATAAGACTCAACATATGTCTAATCAGAGTTCTAGAAGGAGAGAATGGAGATAAGTAATCCAATGGCTAAAAACTTTCCCAGACTGATGAGATACTAATACTCAATTCTAGTAATACCGGCAAGATAAGTGAGAAGAATACATTGTGAACATATAACAGTGAAACTACAGAACACCTAAGAGAAAGAGACTATCTTTAAAGCATCCCAAGAGAAAAAAACTAATTGTCTAAAAATAATTAATAATTAGATCAACAGCTGACTTCTCAACAAAAACAATAAAGCCAGAAGAAAATACCTTCATGTGTCAAAAGAAAATAACACCAATCTACCATTCTATATCCAGCCAAACTATCTTCTAAGAATGAAAGCGAAATAAAAACATTTTCAGACAGACTAAATAATAAGTGTTTACTACAAATCCTTACTGAAAAAACTTCCATTAGATTTAATTAAGGAAGAAGGACCTGAGGTACAAAAAGTAATGTTAAATAAAGAGAATGATTAAGAGAAGGCTAAGTCTAAACACACTATTTTAAAATATACCAATAATGTTTACTTTTTTGTACTAATTTGGTTTCCTAGATACTCTGATACAAAAGAGTGGGCACCTTAGACACTGAAATGGACTATTCTAGGAAATGAAATTATATACTCTTCACCATAAATAAACAATTCTAGAGGAAACAGATGTAGAAGACCTGGGTCCCAGCAGGAGTTTGGCTTTCAGTTGCTATACAACTTTGTTTCATATCTCTGAAAATTCATATATCCTTGTAAATAAAGAAAACATTAAAAGCTTGGTAGGGTTATTGGGAGGGTTAAACAAGATAAACAACAAATAAGACTCAAAAAGTATTTTATTAACTTATAAAATGAAAAATACTGTCATTATTGCTGCTAAAAAAACAATTAGAAAGCCTATTTTTTAAAAACTTCAATGATGTTAATATTTTTAAATTATATATATATGTAAGTATGTATTTTGTGTGTGTGTGTGTGTGTATACATAGATAATCTCCTTTACGTTATTCGAAGAAAAAAAGGTTATGTTAAATAGAGCTAGAATTTTTATACAGTAGATAAGGAGACACTGGATCCTTAAATAAAACTAGAAAAGGTTAGCAGATGATAAACGTATTTTTAGCCTGGTGGATGTAATTAGCTTATTAGTAAGAGAACATGAGGATGGAATGGATTGTTCTCATAAATTTAAGGTAAACAGTGGTATCAGGAACCATTTCTTGCTATCACAGTATTATCATAAATAGTACAGAATTTAAAGAATTTAAATGTCAAATCTATGGACTTCTCCTTATCAAAATACAGGTTAACTCCAAAATATCCTCCAATTTATTACACCCTACCTTGAGTCTGTCTACTATCTTCATTCAAATTAGTACCCTTCTTTTCATCTCAGGTCTCTACCCCAAGTCCATAATCCATCACTGGCCAAATCTTGAAACACTGTATTCTCATAAAATAATATTTAGTCCAAAATATTCAACAAGCAAATTGAATGTATACAAAGAAATAACACTAAAATAGGTGAACCCAAATCCCCTCAGCCCCCAGGATTTTGGTCCTGCTTTTCTCATGGATCAAACTTCTCCATTTTTTTAATTAATCATTTAAAATAAAGATAATTTCAAAGATAGACAAAACAGTTACGCAGCTGATAATACAGTAACACTTCAAAATTTATCAGTAATGAGATATGAAGCACTCATATCTCAGCACCGCTAAGGAAAAAAGCACCTCTGAACCCAAGTTATAATGAAAACAGCTGAGAGAGAAGAAATGAAATGATATACACGGTAATATTAATAGTTGAACTGCTGATGAAAGCAAAAGAAATTCTCTTATTGGTTAAAAATGTCTATTAAAGTCAAGTCTCAGTAGCATCAAAGCTGAAAAAAAACAAGACAAGTGATAGGAAAGAGGGAGACCCTGTTTAAAGCCCTGGGTTTTAACTTCCTTTTTGGTTTAGCCCTATGTTTTTCTGTGGTTTCTGTGGAAGTTCAGTCATGCATATAAAGAAATCTTTGTTATACTTTATCCAGAATTTCAAGGTACTTTAAAATGGTTTCTTGGGTTATGTATTCCACCAGATTGTCAAAATAACAGATAGAAAAGGGATGTAGCAATGTCAGAGCTTGGCTGCACTGGATCCCCCTTCTGAATTTGACACCTCTAACATATTCCTCCTGAACTTGAAAAAGATAGTGACCAGATAAAGGAAGACGAATTCTTTATTAAAGGAAAAAACAGATAGAACAAAGATGACAAGATATAAAGTAAGATTGTGGTGATGATCATTAGAGAAAATACAGCACAGGTACTAGTGGAGATGAAAACTTTGAGAATAAAGACCCGTAACTATTACAACAAATAAGAGCCAGTGAATAAAGATAACCTCAATGGAGATTTTTAAAAACCAACTAGAATAGCATTTAACTCAGCAGTAACAACCCCAGGCATCATGGCTAGTACCAATTAGCCATATGGGCATCTCTTAGGATAAAAGGTAAGAACATCCTAGCCTTTATAAACAAATACATGATTTCTGAACAAGCTGGGAGGCAACCATTCTTTTGTATCCTGCATTAGCTAGCCTATAGCTGGAGTATTATGTTCAACTGTAGGTAATAAACTTTTACAGGAACATTGACAGATTGGAATGTGCCCAGAAAAGAGGGTCCCAAATGACAAAAGACTTAGGAAAACATCATGTGAAGAACAGCTGAAAGTTGTAAGAAAGTTTAGATTGGAGGGGAAATGGCATAAGAGAAATATGTCTTCAAATAATTCAGAAATAACATTCCTCCTCTTCAAAAGAAGACCTCTCCTCCTATTCAACTAGCGATTTCCAGCCTCTGTCTTTACCTATCCTTTCCTCCTTCACTTCTGTCTCAGGGAAGCATCCATTCTCCTCCTTAAAACCAATCCTCTACTTGTGCTCTTATCACTTCCTGCTTCTTCTTAAATGTCATGAAATACCTTCATCATTTCTCTTGCATCTTCAATTTCAGTCTCTTCACTGGATCCTTACACCCTCCATAAAAATACAAACTCTTCCACAATCCAGCGATAAAACAACCAACCAAAGAAATTTCCTGTGAACATTCTATGACTTCAAGATCGTATCCCACATCTTACTTTTCTTTACTCCACAATTTATAGAGATATCTTCCCTTCTCTAGGAAAAATTTCTATTTTGTTACTACCATATTCTCTAGCACATAGTAGGCAATGACTGGCAAAAAGCAGCCACTCCATAAATACATGGTGAACAAATGAACTGATTACATGTTACTGTACTATATTGGCACCCCTCTTACCACTGCTTTCTTGTAGACTTCTTTTTCCAGAAATTCTGAGTATTCTTTATTCAGATTCTTTTCTCTATATATATTCTTTTTCTTATAAACCCCATCTCTTTTCATGACCTTATCTCTCATTTCTCTGAGGCTACCACCATTTAAGTGGCACGTCCTAAGAGAGACCTCCCCATCCCTTCATTCAAAAATCACAGCAACCAGTGTATTTCCTTTATGGCACTATCACAATTTGTAATTTTTGTTTATGGTTTTATTTCCTGTTTTCCCTACTAGCCACTCAGCTCCATGAGGACAGGGAACAAATTTTCTTTTTTTTTTTTTATGTTTTTTTATTATATTAGTCACCATACAGTACATCCCTGGTTTTTGATGTAAAGTTCGATGATTCATTAGTTGCTATAACACCCAGTGCACCATGCAATACGTGCCCTCCTTACTACCCATCACCAGCCTATCCCTCCCCTCTGAAGCCCTCAGCTTGTTTCTCAGAGTCCAGTCTCTCATGCTTCATTCCCCCTTCTGATTACCCCCCCTTTCTTTACCTTTCTTCCCCTACTGATCTTTCTAGTTCTTATGTTCCATAGATGAGAGAAATCATATGATAATTGTCTTTCTCTGCTTGACTTATTTCACTTAGCATTATCTCCTCCAGTGCCGTCCATGTTGCAGCAAATGTTGAGAACTTGTTCTTTCTGATAGCTGAGTAATATTCCATTGTATATATGGACCACAACTTCTTAATCCAGTCATCTGTTGAACGGCATCTCAGTTCCTTCCACGATTTAGCTATTGTGGAAAATGCTGCTATGAACATTGGGGTGCATATGGCCCCTCTCTTCACTACGTCTGTATCTTTGGGGTAAATACCCAGTAGTGCAATGGCTGGGTCATAGGGTAGCTCAATTTTTAACTTTTTAAGGGACCTCCACACTGTTTTCCAGAGTGGCTGTACCAACTTGCATTCCCACCAACAATGTAGGAGGGATCCCCTTTCTCCACATCCTCTCCAACAATTGTTGTTTTTTGCCTTGTCAATTTTTGCCATTCTAACTGGCGTAAGGTGGTATCTTAGTGTGGTTTTGATTTGTATTTCCCTGATGGCTAATGATTTTGAACATTTTTTCATGTGTCTATTAGCCATTTGTATGTCCTCATTGGAAAAGTGTCTGTTCATATCTTCTGCCCATTTTACGATTTATTTGTTTCTCGTGTATCGAGTTTGAGAAGTTCTTTGTAGATCCTGGATACCAGTCTTTATCTGTAGCATCATTTGCAAATATATTCTCCCATTCCATGGGCTGCCTCTTAGTTTTTTTGACTGTTTCCTTGGCTGTGCAGAAGCTTTTTATCTTGATGAAGTCCCACAAGTTCATTTTATCTTTTGTTTATCTTGCCTTTGGAGATGTGTCATGAAAAAGGTTGCTTTGGCCGATGTCGTAGAGGTTGCTGCCTACGTTCTCCTCTAGGATTTTGATGGATTCCTGTCTCACATCAAGGTCTTTCATCCATTTGGAGTTTATCTTTGTGTATGGTGTGAGAGAGTGGTCAAGTTTCATTCTTTTGCATGTAGCTGTCCAATTTTCCCAGCACCATTTACTGAAGAGACTGTCATTTCTCCACCAGATGTTTTTTCCTGCTTTATCAAATATTAGCTGCCCAAAGAGCCGAGGGTCCATTTCTCGGTTCTCTATCCTGTTCCATTGCTCTATGTGTCTGTTTTTGTGCCAGTACCATGTGTCTTTGTGATCACAGCTTTCTAGTACAGCTCGAAATCTGGCATTGTAATTCCCCCAGCTTTGTTTTTCCTTTTCAACAGTTCCTTGGTGATTTGAGGCCTTTTCTGCATCCCTTCAAATTTAAGGACTATTTGTTCCAGTTCTTTGAAAAATGTCATTGGTATTTTTATTGGGATAGCATTGAAAGAGTAGATTGCTCTGGGTAGCATGGACATTTTAACTATGTTAATTCTTCCGATCCATGAGCATGGAATATTTTTCCATCTTTTTGTGTCTTCCTCAATGTCTTTCAAGAGTGATTTATAGTTTCTAGAACATAGGTCCTTTACGTCTCTGGTTAAGTTAATTCCAAGGTAACGTATGGTTTTTAGTGCTATTGTAAATGGGATGGATTCCCTAATTTCTCTTTCTTCAGTCTCATTGTTCGTGTATAGAAATGCACCTGATTTCTGAGAATTGATTTTGTATCCCACCACATTACTGAATTGCTCTATAACTTCTAAAAGCTTGGGAGTGGATTCTTTTGGGTTTTCCACATAGAGTATCATCTCATCTGCAAAGAGAGACAGTTTGACTTCTTCTTTGCCGATTTGGATACCTTTTATCCCTTTTTGTTGTCTGATTGCTGTTGCAAGGACTTCTAGTACTATGTTGAATAATAGTGGCGAGAGTGGGCATCCTTGTCGTGTTCCTGATCTCAAGGGAAAGGCTTCCAGCTTTTCCCCATTGAGAATGATATTTGCTGTAGGCTTTTCATAGATGGTTTTTATGAGATTGAGGAATGTACCCTCTACCCCTACAATCTGAAGGGTTTTAATCCGGAAAGGATGCTGTATTTTGTCAAATGCTTTTTCTGCATCTATTGAGAATCATATGATTTTTGAATTTTTTTTTCTGGATAAAATCTATGACATATTGATTTGCGAATGTTGAACCACCCTTGCATGCCAGGGATGAATCCCACTTGGTCATGATGGATAATCCTTTTAAGGTACTGTTGGATTCTATTAGACAGGATCTTGTTGAGGATTTTGGCATCCATATTCGTTAGGGAAATTGGTGTGTAATTCTCCTTTTTCATGGGGTCTTTGGCTGGTTTGGGGATCAAGGTAATACTGGCCTCATAGAATGAGTTTGGTAGCTTTCCTTCTATTTTTTGAAATAGCTTTAGGAGAATAGGTATTATTTCTTCTTTGAATGTTTGGTAGAATTCCCCAGGAAAACCATCCGGGCCTGGAGTTTTGTTTTTTGGAAGGTTGTTTATCACTGATTCAATCTTTTCATAATTAATTGGCTGTTTAAAAACTCAATTTCTTCCTGTTTCAGTCTTGGTAGTTTATAGGTTTCCAGGAAGTCCTCCATCTCTTCCAGATTCCTTAATTTATTGGCATAAAGCTGTTGATAAAAGTTTCTAATAATCCTTCCAATTTCATTGGTGTTGGTTATGACCTCTCCTTTTTCATTCATAATTTTATTAATTTGGGTCCTTTCTTCATTCTTTTGGATAAGTCTTGCCAGTGGTCTGTCAATTTTATTAATTCTCTCAAAGAATCAGCTTCTAGTTCTGTTGATCTGCTCTACTGTACTTCTGGTTTCTAATTCATTGATTTCTGCTCTCATCTTGGTCAACTGCTTCCTCATGCATGGATTAGGCCTGTCCCTCTGTTGCTGTTCCAGCTTCTTGAGGTGAGAATATAAAAACTACATTTTAGATTTTTCTATTCTTTTGAGTGAGGCTTGGATGGCTATGTATTTCCCCTTAGGACTGCCTTTGCAGTATCCCATAGGTTTTGGACCGTTGTGTTTTCATTCTCGTTGGTCTCCATAAATTGTTTAAATTGATTTTTGATTTCCTTTTTTTTTTGAGTCATTCCTGAATATGCAGGGAATAATTTCCGTCTTTTGGTATCGGTTGAGACCTGTTTTGTGACCCAGAATATGATCTATTCTTAAGAATATTCCATGGGCATTAGAATAGAATGAGTATTCTTTGGTTCTGGGGTGTAGTGTTCTATATATATCTATAAGGTCCAACTTGTCAAGTACGGCATTCAAAGCTCTTGTTTCTTTGCTGATTTCTTGCTTAGGTGATCTGTCTATTGCTGATAGTGGAGTGTTGAGGTCTCCTACTATTAGTGTATTTTTACCTATATGTCTCTTTATTGTGGTTAAGATTTGGCTTGTGTATCTTGCTGCTCCCCTGTTGGGGGCATATATATTTATAACTGTCATATCCACTTGTTGGATACATGCTTTAAGAAAAATATAGTGCCCTTCTGTGTCTCTAACTATAGTCTTTAGTTTAATATCCAATCTGTCTGATATGAGAATTGCTACCCCAGCTTGCTTTTGAGGTCCATTGGCATGAAAGATGGTATTCCATCCCTTTACTTTCAGTCTGAATGTATCTTTAGGTTCAAAATGAGACTCTTGTAGACAGCAAATGGATGGGTCATGTCTTTTTATCCAATCTGCAACCTTGTGGTGTTTTATGGGAGCATTTAGGCCATTTACATTGAGACTGATTATTGAGAGATATGATTTTAATGATGCCATGTTGCCAGTAAAGTCTTTGTTTCTATCGATTGTGACTTTCTGTTCTGTATCACTCTTGGGGCCTTTTTACTTTTATAGAACCCCCCTTAATATCTCCTGTAGGGCTGGTTTCGTGGTTATGAAATTGGTCAATGACTGGCTATTCTGGAAGGTCTTTATTTCCCCATCCATTCTGAATGACAGCCTTGTTGAATAAAGGATCCTTGGCTGCATGTTTTTCTCTGAAAGAGCTTTAAAAATACCCCCTCTCCCACCAACCCTTTCTCTCATTCCAGGTCTGTGTAGACAGGTCTGACATAATTCTGATACCTTTGCCTTGGTACATGAGAAATTTCTTTGCCCTGGCCGCTTTCAATACTGTATCCTTGGATCTAA
Organism: Ursus arctos; assembly: GCF_023065955.2. Lineage (NCBI taxonomy): Eukaryota > Metazoa > Chordata > Mammalia > Carnivora > Ursidae > Ursus > Ursus arctos. The sequence goes on along the minus strand of NW_026622886.1, from coordinate 14,924,936 downwards.
TATTTGCAAAATGCACTATGACGTGACGTGGCGTAGATTTGTCATGGTTGAGCTTGGGAGGGGTCCTCTCTGCCTCTTGGACGCGAATGCTTGTTTCCTTTGATGCTAGATTAAGGAAACTTTCAGCTACAATTTGTTCAAATATCTCTTCTAGACCTCTGTTTTTCTCCACCCCCTCGGGGATGCCGATGATTCTGATATTGGAATGTTTCATTGAGTCAGTAATCTCCCATAACCTACATTCTTGAGAATGGATTTTTTTTGAGCGCAGATTCTCTTTTAGCTTTCTCTTCTACTAACCCATCCTCCAATTCACTGATACGTTCTTCTGCCTCATTCACCCTGGCCATCAAAGCCTCTAGTTTTGACAGCATTTGGCTCATAGATTTTTTAATTTCTGCCAGATTCGCTCTCATTTCTGCCCTTAGAGATTCTATACTCTCATTAACATTTTCATTAATACTTTTTTCAATTCTACACATCATCCTGACCATTGTTACTCTGAATTCCATTTCTGTTAATTTGGTTACATCCATATCCATTAGTTCTGTGGCAGAGGCCACAGACTCATTGTCTTTTCTTTGCTGGGGGGGATTTCTCCTTCTCGTCATTCTGATGAGGAGAGGTTGCGGGGTTGTCCAGAGCCCAAATTATTGACCGGGACCCAGGCCCTGTGCACTTGTTTTATATGGATCTTAGGGATGTGGGCTTCTTGATTTTTCAGCCTGCCTTCTGGGGGAGGGGCCTGCACACCGATACTCGGACAACCCTGTTTGGGTAGAGTCTCCGTGTCCCCTGCGAGGGGGGGTGGGGATGGGCACACTGTGAGCCGGTCTTTCCAGGCTTTTGTTCTCTGGTGGCTTTCCCTGGCAGTTTGCTGTGCCTCTTCTGAGAGTCAGAGCAGCAGTGGCCAAATCTCAGCCTCTGTCTCAGAACGGAGGGATCGTGGACCGTTCTCCACTGATGTTCAGGCCACTTAAACTCTGTTTCTGTTGGTGCTGAGCTGCTCAACCCTGCAGCGTCCCAGGATGTGCGCCCCACACCTGGCATCCCAGCCCTCACTTCCAGGGCTGGCGCGTCTCTTTCCTTTGTGTTTCTAACACCGCCAGCCGCCAGCCGCCCCCGCACGCTCCCAGAGCTCCCGGTCTCAGTCTGGTTCCAGTGAGCACTCCGGAGCTCCGTCAGTCTGGTGGCACGCGTTCCCCGGCTCACGGTCTCAATCTGCTCTCTCGCAGGTGCTGGTCCGCGAGTCCACCCGCTCCCCGTGCAGGTGGCTACTGCTTCCTGGCACCCTAAACACAGCGGCTCCCTCCCCCTTCTGTTTATCTTCCGATATCTGTGCGCGGTTTCATGGCTCCCCACTTTGTACCTCAATACTCATTGCTGGAGATGTTCATTTGTAGAGATCCAGCTGTATCGTCCTGTGTCTCATGCTGATTCTGTGGATGTTCGGGGTGGTCTGGTACCTATCCAACTCAACTCAGGGGACCAGCTGAAAAAGGGGTCCCCTACTCCTCCACCATCTTAACTCCTCCTCACGGAACAAATTTTCTTATTCATGTAGCATAGTGCCTGATAGCCTGGCCTGAGATGGTTGGTGGGAATATGATGCCCTTACAGGCAAGATGAGTTTTCAGTTCAAGGGAAGGAAAAAAAGTTGCTGGGGTGGTGAGTGAGATAGGTCAGGGAAGGCTTCCCTACCAAGGTAACATTTGAGCAGACACCTGAAGAAAGCACAGGAGGAAGTCATGTGGGTTAGTAAAGCAAAGGCCTCAAGCCCTAGTATGTTCCAGCAAGAGCAATGGAGGCCATTATAGCTAAAGCTAAGTAAAAAATGGCAGAGTAGTCAGAGGTGGTTTCAAAGAGACAGTGGAACTAGATGGTATAAGACACATGTTAGCCACTGTGAGGAATCTGGTTTTTGCTCCAAGTTAGATGGAAAACCACTGGAGGTTTTTTGAGCAGAAAAGTGATATGATCTGGTTTAGTTTAATGGCTGCTTTGTTGAAAACAGATTGAAAGGAATCTGTATGGACTGAATATTTGCGTCTCCCAAAATTCATATGTTGAAACTCTAACCCCCAGTGTGACTCTATTTGAAGATAGGGCCTTTATGGAAGTATTTAAGGTTAAATGAGGTCATAAGGGTAGAAACCTATGTCATGGGATTGGTGTCCTTTAAGAGTTGGACACACTAGGGAGTTCTCTCTCTCATTCTGTTTGTGCACAAAAGGCCATGTGAGGACCCAATAAGAAGATAGTCATCTACAAGCCAGGAAGAGAGCTCTCACCAGGAACAGAACCTACCAGAATCTTGATCTTAGACTTTCCAGCCTCCAGAACTGTGAGAAAATAAATGTCTGTTGTTTAAGCTGCCCAGTCTATGGGATTTTGTTATGGTTACCTGAGCAGACTAATACAGAGGCAAAGGAAAAAGCAGGGAAACCAGATTGGAGGCAGGAGATGTGCAGGACTTAAGCTACAGTGGTAACAGTGGAGGGGATGAAAAGTAGTGAAATTCTAGGTATATTTTGAGCACAAAGCCAATAGGATTTGCTGAGGGGCTAAATGTAAAATATGAAAGAAATCCTGAAGTTTGGCGACTAAACAACCAGGAGGGTGGTAATGCCATTTGCTGAAATGGGAAAGATTGGAAGATGGGCAAATCTGGAGAGAAGGGGTTATGGAGGCTAAATGTTCAGTTTTGGAAATGTCTGGATGCTCACCAGACATCCAGTAGATATGTGCAGTAGGCAATTAGGTGCCTAATATAGAATTCAGGGTAAGGCCTAAGATGAGTAAATAAACTTGGTTGTTGTCAAAGATGTCATCTGAAGTCAAAGGATTGGATGAAGTCAACTAGGAAGCAAGTATAGACAGAGAAGAAAAGAGGTGTTAAGTACTAAGCCCTGGGACACTGATGCTTAGAAATCAGGAAGATGAGAACAATTAACCATGGCATGCGGATGAGACAGATTACACTATTCTGCCCTCCTTTCATATGTTCTTTGTCATATGGCTGCAATTCCTTCCATTTACATGGGTGGAGTGTATTTCCCCAACCCCTGATTTGGGACTTGGCTTTGTAAGTTACTTGAAGAATTGTATAGTATCTGCATGGTACAAAGCAGAGGCCCAAAATATGCTTAGTTGGTTGGGCTTACTTAAGGCCTTGGCTAGTCCCAGGAGAAAGAGAATAGATACATAAAGCAGAGCAGACCAAACTTACAGCATGAAGTAGAGCATCCCCATATGCTACAAACCTGTGAACGAGAAAAAAAAATGCTATTGCTTATTACTGTATGCCACTGAGATTTCTCTTCTTGTTGCACAGCAGTATCGTTGCAATGGCAATAGCTAACTACTACAGTAGTTCACAGAGTTCCAATGTAAAGATCTACTGAAATAAAGGCTGGCTCAGGACAGGGAGATATGACTTTACAAAAAAGAATAGAAAACAGAAAGGTTTAATTCTTGAGCAACTCCTATGGATAAGAGGTTTGTGAGGCCTGACAGATTTATCTAGCTGCAAAGCTGAATGGAAGGCATTCAAGATCTTAGACTCTACCCTACCTGAAGTAAGACCAAGAAGGAGCAGAGAAGCGAGAGACAATGGTGACTCAGATGTCAAAAGAAAAAAGTGTTTCAAAGTGGAAGGAGATCTACTTTGTCAATGCTGATGATAAATCGAATTAGCTGTTGGCTCTAACAACATGGAAGCCATTAGTCACCTTCACCAAAGGGAAAAACAAAGACTTTTAAGAGACTGAGGGAGCTGGAGTGGTTTCAAGAGAGAATGAGGGAAAGAAATATGATATAACGAGTAAAAACAACTCTTTCTAAACATGTTATGAAGGGGATTAGAGAAAGGGAACAAGAGCTAGAGGGAAATGTGGGTTCAAGAGAGAGGTTCTTTTTAAAAGATGGGAAAGATTATTACAACTTTATGTCCCTATGACAGTGGTGTAATTGAGAGGGGAAAATGTATAGTATTTTAAGGGGAGGATAAGGTGTACAAGTAGAGGAAGAGTCAGCCTTAGGAATAAACCACAGTTCATTTAAAGCACCAGGAAGGAAAGCAGATACACATCCACTGGCATATGTAGTGGTACAAATACATGATTGCTTCTGTTTTCTCAGTGAAGTAAAGCAAAGTCATGATCACAGAGCACTAACAGGGAGGAAAGTGTTAAAGTTTTGGGAAGAAAGGAGAAATTTTAAATAATCATCTAGCGAAGAAGGAGTGAATGGATTATTAAAATGTAATGTATCCATCTAAGCACATATTTCTCCTGCCACTAGAAGCACTTAAGAGAACAAAAATGGCACCTTACTCTGCTTTACATAATAACAGCTCCTAGTATGGGAACTTGTACTCTCATTTCCTTTAATATTCAAATAAAATCCAACTGGCTTAATGTTTTGCTAGTACTTTAACTTTTTAAATTTTAATAAGAGAAAACTTACGAGAAACACAGTTAAAGCACTAGCATAAAAAGATACCATCACTACCTACTTACCCAAATCAGGTTTGAAATCCATAGAAATAATTGCTAATTTCAAGAGAATCTTGCCAATTAAAACCCATTTTCTTAATATCTTAATATGACGGATTCTCTTTACCAAGAAATCCTTTAAGACTAAAGGGTTTATACATAAATATAATATGAAATTCACTTAAACGGGAATTAAATTATTTTTCTCACTAGTTCAAATATATGTTATAATTCAAAACTGCTCAAAGAGAAATGAAGCAGAAACCAAAACTTATACAGAAAACACTAACATAAATACTGCACTTTTTTTTTAAAGATTTTATTTATTTATTTGACAGAGACAGCCAGCGAGAGAGGGAACACAAGCAGGCGGAGTGGGAGAGAAAGAAGCAGGCTCCCAGTGGAGGAGCCTGATGTGGGGCTCGATCCCAGAATGCTGGGATCACGCCCTGAGCCGAAGGCAGACACTTAATGAGACTGCACCACCCAGGCACCCCAAATAATGCACTTTAAAACATTTGCAATTACAAAAAAAAAAAAAAAAAGACGATCCTCTAAAGTCCTCTCTAAATTTTAAAGAATTATTTATAATGATTTGAATGTAATTAGTCTAAACATGTATTGCTGTAATTTACCAAATGGGATTATTTTTAATACTGCTAATTTCCAACTGGTTAACTACAACAATTTAATGAATATTAAAGTCACTGAAACAATTTAAGGTTACTGCCTGGTATTCTTCACTCTCATCCAGTAAGAATATCAACAAATTTCTACTTTAAATTTAATATTAAAAAATTTTGCATTGGGGGCACCTGGGTGGCTCAGCTGGTTAAGTGTCTGACTCTTGATTCGGCTCAGGTCGTGATCTCAGGGTAGTGAGATCAAGTCCCACATCAGGCTCCACATGGAGCCTCCTTGAGATTCTCTCTCTCCTCCCCCATCTGCCCCTCTCCTCCCTCTCTCCCCTTCTAAAACAAAACAAAAGAAAAAAAACACACAAAAAAAGAAACAACCAACAACACTGCAGTGGTCTGAACATATTTTGCCCCTTTCATCTGATATATGAGTAACAAACCCAAATATTATTGGGGCAAAGTAGAAAATCTAAAGGAACGAATATGGCAATGATAGAAGATGGTAGAAAGAGGTAGAGAGAGGTTGGGATCTTGGAAGGTATATACCCCATCTAAAAGCATTCAAATTCAATATTTTAAAATATTCTTAGCCAAATAATGCATATCTGCAAGCTAAGTTATATCTAAATTCAAAGTCCTAAAGACCTTCAAGCTCCTCTTCAAATATCACTGTATGTCTCTTCAGTTCCTCCCTCTTATAATCTGTATTTTATTCACTGATACCTCCATAGCACTTTGCCCTATTATTTATTTTAGTATGTCATATATAGGAATTATTCTTGCAAGTTTTTGTATCCTCCACTAAATTTGGGGCAGAGATCTTGCTTATCCTTAATTCTCCAAAAGCATAAATTATAGTGAGTAGTATTTTATACAAAAAAGATCTACCATACACATATATAAAATTGAAGCTAGACTCTTTCTCTTCTGACCATGTCATCTAGTACAAAATATGCAAAGATCTTGGCCATGGACATGAAGTGAATTATTGATCTCAGTCATAGTGAAGTCCTTAGTTATGAAGTACTCTGTGCCATCAAGTTTAGAAATATTCCCGAAGTATCCTGGAATCCTGGGATCAAGCCTGTGCCCATTCCCTACTCAGTGGGACATCTGCTTGAGTCTTGTGCTCTCTCTTTCTCTCAAATGAATAAATAAAATCTTTTTTAAAAAATGCCAGAAGTGTTATGAAAGCAGTAAATCTAGATTAGAGAAATTCAACATTCAGACAATAAACATCTAGCTTATCATTAAACACACTTTAAGACAATAACTTTGTGAGTCATTTACAATAGCAAATATGTATCTATCTCATTTTAATTGAGGAGAAAATTGGGGTTTTTTTAAGACTAGGACTAGAAAAAAATTCTTGTGTTTATTTTCAAGGCTGCCAAAGTAGAATAAATAAAAAATTAAGAAAAGATTTTATAAATACCAATAGCTAAATAATACAGGCAAAGCTCCAATGAAAAGTCTGTTTTAGGGTGCCAGCCTGAAATGTAGGATGAGAATGCCTAAGATTTTTAAAACTTCAGTGGAAAACAAAAGAGAAACAAAATTCAACCTCTAAACAATTCCTAGGAAAAGTAACCCCACAATTTTGAGCACTAACAGCACTTGGAATGTTGTAAAACTGGCCGCATTTGGTCCCTCTGGGTATTTACACCCCTTTAACAATTCACACCCTCTTCTAATTAAGAGGTAAAATCTGTTTTCCCAACCCTTGAATTTAGGATGCCTTTGTGATCTGTTGGCTAATCAAACACTGCAGAAAAGACAAGATGCCTGCTCCCAGCCTAGACCGCAAGACTTTGTCTAATCCTATTCCCTATTCCCTATTCACACATGCATGCACATAGAACCATACCAATGTCATGCAAACAAGCCCAAGGTGGCCTGCTGGATCATGAAAGACACATGGCAACCTCACCCATTATCCCAGACAACATCCAGTCAATCTCTTCAGCAGAGCCATTCAACTGAGTTATAATTGACCCCAGACACATGAAAGAACGTAGCCAAGACAGAACCCAGTGAGGCTCAGACTAAATCACCAGCCACATAACTGTGAGCTAAATAAGTATTACTGTGTTAAGCCATTAAGTTTCAGATAGTTTGTTATACAGCAATAGCTTACTAATACACAAGAGAGAAGGACACAATTTGACAGGAACCAAAAGGATCTCTGGAAGATAAGAATGTTGCCACTGACCTGGGAAACAAGAAACAGTAATAAAAGGAAAAACCAGTTTAAAAAAAGCTAACCTTGGAATTGGAGTTAACTTGAAACAGATAACAAATGTAGGTTACCCTTAAAAATAAAAAAGTAGGTTGCCCCTTCCTTGTGGAGAAACCTTTCCAAATGTTATTCACACTTCAAAGTTCAACTCAAATCACACCTCTCCAATAAAATTCCTTCTGATTGCCCCTGTCACCAAGGCAGGGTGATTTTTCCTTCATTAATCATGTATAGACAGTACATTATTGTATAAAGAGGCCTGGACTTTAATCAGTAAGTATAAATTCATATTCTAGGTTTATCAGCTATATATCCTTAGGCAACTTAATCTTAACTCTTTGAATCTGATTCCTCATCTCTTAACTAGAACATAGTAGCTCTCAATCCCACAGGAGGGCTGTTAAAAATGGATTCTAAATGTGTCAACATATTAAACACAAAATACATACTCAAAAGTATTAAACTGAATTTTGATTCGATCTTTCATTCATTCAACTTTGACTGGATTCCTAGTGTATGTCAGGTTGTGTGCCCGACACTGAAAAGGAACAATTACTAATGATACCACACACGACAGCCTTCTAGTAATATTTTTTCATTTGTATAGTGCTAAAATTAGAATGAGGTTAGAAATTATGGCTTATATCTCTTCATATTTCCCAACAGCGTGTGGCACAGTGTCTTGAACCTAACAGTTATAAAAATATTTGTGGGCAATTTAATTAAAAAATGAAAAGATTTCTACATATGTTTTAACATCTGTATCTCAAAGCAAAGCAAGAGCATCATCACTTCTAAAGCATAGCTAGAAGAAGACTCACTTGACAGCTCACATCCATTCCTGCTTCCAACAGCACCTGAACGACTGCTTTGTGACCATTGCGAGCAGCCAGGTGGAGTGGCGTGTGCTTTCTAGTGTTGCAGCTCATTAAGTTAGGGTGTGCACTGATGATCATTTTGACTACCCTAAGTCGTCCATAGAGGGCTGCCAGATCCAAAGGTGTTTCTAGCTTACTGTTCCTGATGGTAGGATCGGTGAGCTCTTCTAGAAGAACAGCAACTACTTCTGAGTGTCCATATTGAGCTGCACAGTGCAGGGCAGTTTCATTTTCATTGTTCTGTTAAGACAAAGATATGATTCAAGTTTTCAGAAATTCAATTATCAAAATCTAAACAGTAATTTAAAACCAGAGATACTTTGAAAGTGTAAGTTTAAGATTAATCTATTTTAATAAGTATGCCTAATAGAATATATGTTAAAGTATTTATCATTTATCGTACCAAAAAAATCACATTTTTAAATCATTTCAATAGGAAAAATCAGATTTTCCCCTGCTTTATATATTCCAATTTCTGGGAGTGATAAATGATTTAGCCATGTTAGTCAGTGGCCCTGCTGGGCGCAGATGGTCAGTGTTATCTGTACTGTGCATCACATCTCCATGACATTTGTTAATGAGAGACATTAATAACAATTATAACCCACTTTTAACAGACTGGCTTTCCAAAAGACAGTTGAGATGGTAAATTCTTGATAATGGAAGATTTACAGAAAGATTTCCCAAATTAAGTTTTCTTTTATTTTCCATATAAGTACAAATCATTGCTTCTTTCACAAAGAGAAACTGGCCCTAAGATTAAATCACACCTTTTTGAAATACAATTATGGATTGAGAAGCAGACTTAAACCCACTGCCAGACAAGTTACAAGGAGTATCACAGTATTACGTATGCACCTAATAAGGTTTCAGTTGAAAATCAAGATTTTCCTAGAAATTTAGCAAGATAAAAACTGTACCTGGATGGCTCTAGAGAGCATAATGCTAAGTGAAATAAGATAGAGAAAGACAAACACCATATGATTTCACTTATACGTGGAATTTAAGAAACAAAGAAATGAACAAAGAAAAAGAGACAAACCAAGAAACAGACTCTTAACTATAGAGAACACAGATGGTTCCCAGAGGGGAGTGGGTGGAGGGATGGGTGAAATAGGTGATGGCGATTAAGAGTACACTTATCTTAATTAACCCTGAGTAATACATGGAGTTGCTGAATCACTATATTGTACACCTGAAACATAATACTGTATGTTAACTACACCAGAATTTAAAAAAAATTTTAATGTTAAAACAGAGAAAACCAAACCCCATCACAAGGCAGATGACGCTTTCAGTAAATTTGGGCAGATGGGACAGGTAGATTGTATATGACTATGTCAGGAGGCAGAAGGATCAGTCAGGAGAAATGTAAACAAGAAATTTTAGTAACAAAAATGCAATGATCCTGAATGAGTGTTTGAGAGAGAAAGAGGCTGCCATCATCAGAGTCATCATCAGAGCTCACACTATGTACCAGGCACAGTTGCATCCCATTTATGTGTACTCATTTAATCTTCACTCTGAGAATAGATACTATTATTGCCACTTTACAGATGAGGAACTGAGGCACTGAGCAGTTAAATAACTAGCCTTCAAATATATAGCCACTGAGTGTTGGCGCCAGGATCTGAACGTAGGTAGCCTAGACCAAAAGTCACTGCTCTTTTTTTTTTTTTAAGATGTTATTTATTTATTTGAGAGAGAGAAAGAGAGAGAGTGTGTGTGTGAGAGAGAGAGAGAGAGAGAGGGAAAGAGAGAGAGAGAAGGAGCAGGAGGAAAGGGAGACGCAGACTCCCCACTGATCAGGGAGCCCGAGATAGATCAGGGCTCTATCCCAGAAGTCTGGAATCATGACCTAAGCCGAAGGCAGATGCTTAACCAACTGAGGCACCCAGGTGTCCCCCAAAGTTACTGCTCTTAATACCATCTTTCATGATAACAACCATTACTACTGTCATTTGGAGAATGTCTAAAAACTATATACATTGTCTCATTTCTCCTATACCACACTGCCTGCCAAGTACTGCCATGTTGTCAGAGAAGAACAGGAAATTAGTGTTCTGAAAGCAGAATTTCTACAGATTTTGCCCAAAAGAACACCAACTGAGTTGTAATACGCACAAGCTACTCAGATAGCTACTCTGACCACATAAAAGGACAAGTAGGGTTCATACCCAAACAAATTTTAATGTCCCCAAAAGTAATTCAGACTTGCTCTGGCTGAAGGATGCAGATTTTGAGAGTAGAGAGTTAAGAGCAGAGGGAAGATTTAAAAACTTCAAGAGAGGAGTGACCAAAAAAAAAAAAAAAATTAATGAGCACTATGAAAGACTTCTTACTACCTTACCTTCCAAATAAAAGTATCAGAAGAGTGCATTTGAAGGCCAAACCCAGAAAAAAAACTTACTCCTTGGAGACAATCAAAAAAAAATTAAGATCTGATAGATGGGGAATCCAGCTGAAGGCACTGTTTCTTCCATCATTTTGGAAGGAGTCATTCTTGCTCTTAGTTTGAATGTGTTGCTACAGTCTACTTCCTCACAGAGACTGACCACATACAGGTCTATACAGGTGTAGATTACCTGATTTTTCTTGTCTGGCTAAGTTTTATAAGCCTGATAAGAAAATCAATCTGTTACTCTATACCATAGCAATATGATATAGAAATATGCCTTCTGACCAAATCAAATTTTCCCTTGGGTGGAAGGAAATTCAATTTTCAAAACACAGCACTTCTTTGAGAAAAAGAAGAGCTAACTACAAAATAATGATTCCTCAAACACATCTCTACCTTTGCAGAGGCAATTGTAAGTGCAAAATTGAAACTTTCTCTATTAACACCAATTAGATTGTTCGGATCTCAAGAAAAATTATTTCAATCACGCCAAACTTACTCAGGAGAATATATTCATAAAGTTTATCCATGATCAACACATACTTGTACTGTCACATCAGGAAGACCACAACTGTGGTACCTTTATAAAAGGCATGATTGTATACATGTGTCTGTACTAACAAGTGATCTAAAAGAATCTGACTTGAAATACAGACTATGAAGAAGCACTGATTAATAATTGCTAGTATGTCTACAATGAACATTCTTGAGCATCTGAATTTCCTCTTTTTTACCAAATGGGTATCCTAAAAAAAATAGGACACTTCTACTTCTAGACAATGGGTAGCAGAACAAAACTGGCTGGCAAAAGCTATTTACCAAAAGATCTTGCTTCAACGTAAAACTAATAGAAACTAATATTAGTTAGGTTTGAGTTTTGGTAAATGGGAATATGCTTATGAGATAGGGCTCTTCTTGTTTTTGCCCTAATGTTTAAAAAAAAAAAAAGAGGAAAAGAAGGTAAAGGGGGGAAGAGATGAATATACAGAGAAACATAAAATGCAAACGCATATAACATCAAAAAAAGGAAATAATAAATCAGTTGACAAAAAATAGGAAGGCTGTAGCAATTATAAAAACCATTATCAGGGCAAGGTCTACTTTGTTTTCAAAATTACATTGTCCTAAATTGGCCACTAATTCTAGGGCAGTATAGAATGGTGACCTAGGTTGAAGTGCTAACACACACTTATTAGCAAGAGTAATCCACTTGATCTCTCTGAACCTATCTTATCTGCAAAATGTGAATATTACCCTCCCTATAAACCTTAGAGTATAGCTTATAAACCAAAAAGAATAACATGAAGGAAAATGCTTTGGAAACTTTAAATATCAAAACATAAGACAGAATTATTTTGAATGAAAGCTGTATTAGAAACCAAAGACTACTTTCAGAAATCAGAACTAAGTCCTGGCGGGGCGCCTGGGTAGCGCAGTGGTTAAGCATCTGCCTTCGGCTCAGGGCGTGATCCCAGCGTTCTGGGTTCGAGCCCCACATCAGGCTCCTCCCCTAGGAGCCTGCTTCTTCCTCTCCCACTCCCCCTGCTGTGTTCCCTCTCTCGCTGGCTGTCTCTCTCTGTCAAATAAATAAATAAATTCTTTAAAAAAAAAAAAAAGAACTAAGTGCTGGCAATTATACATAATCTTACTATCATAACATGGAGCATGATTGGTTAAGAGTTTGAGCTTTGCATTAGAAAACCCCAGATTCAAATACTAAGCGCATTTCTTAGTAGCTGTTATATCATGGGCAAGTTATTTAATCTAAGGTAGCTTCCCATATATAAAATAGGAACAATAATTAATCCTTTGTCAGGATGCAGTAGAGCTTTGTAAGATAACAGATGAAGTACTCTGCACACTGCCTGGCATATAGTAAACAATCCATAAGTGACGGGATTTATGATGACAATACCAATGTGCTATTGTGGAGGGCTCTGGAATTAAAGTCCAAGTCTGAGTTTTAGTCACTCAGTAATAATGTGTGGCCTTAGATGAGTTATTTAGCTTTACTGAGCCTGATTTCTCATCTATAAAATGGGAGTGATGATATCACTTCAAGGGTTGTGAGAATTAATTAAATAACATATTATAGGTAAAAGTGCTTAACATGGTACTTGGTATGTCAAGTACCATGTCTCAATATACCTTTATTATTTTCAATTCTCCCCTCTGTTGCTTAAATACATAAAGGTTTATAAGTAACTAGTACATTTCTACCCCTTCAGAGGGAGAAAAAAAGAAGTAAAGCTAAAATGAAAAGTTACTTTTACAAAAATAAAATTCCCACATCAGAAACTTAGGAGAAATGACACTAAATGACAGAAATACGTAAGCACTAAAGAAGTACTATATGCATAACAAACAAATACAGAAAGCATGGTATTAAAAATCTCAAGAAATTTTCAATTTATTTTCAGTAGAAACCACAAGACAAAGAAACTTTCAAAAACAAATGAATTCTAAGTGTTTTTTCTTATTTTCATGTCACTTAAAAAAAATTTTGCTTATAAAAGCTAATATCCTCTTGTTTAACCTTGGATTGTTTTTCCATCTCATTATTTCAGGTTCACTTTGGGGCATTCAGACAGTTTTAAGAATAACCACCAGATGGCTCATCCCACAAATGATCTTTTAACTTTTGATTTCCTGAAAAACAGAACAGCATTCCCATAAATTTCCCTTTAGCATGATATGCTGATAAAGATAGGATTTTTTAAAGATTGAATTTATGAATGTATTCACATAAAAATACACTTCATTTTGTAACCTATAAACATAGAAATTTTGTGATAATTAGTAATAAGACACTTCCAATCAATAAAACATTTTTCCTACTTAGAGGAACTTTATTTCTAAAACCGCATTTTTCTGGGGAAAAATGTATTTTTCATCCCTTTGGTGTTTGTAGCTAGTGCCAGTATTACTTTATTCTTTAGTCTGAATTCCAGTCAAAGGCCTGCAAAGTCTGTATTCATTTGAACACTATGCTAATTGCGCTTTATTAGATGTGCTTGCCCTAGAGTAACCACTTGCATTGATACTGGACAACTGCCAACCTGCAGCTTAATGCCATGGTTGTAATTCAATTGTTGGACTGCATGCTGGTTTTCAAATATAGTTTTACAAAATGGGAACAGTAGGGGGCATGCCGAGCTCAAGATGTTTGTTATCATACTGTATTAGAGGCCTGTATTTTACTTTCATAAGTCTGTGGTCTTACTTATTTAGAATACTGAAAACGGCATTCCTTTTTTAATATGTCAGTTACATGTAATATGGATATTAGCACTTGAAAATATTTTTACTTCATCTGTCAGTATATTGCTGCTGTGTTTACTCAACATATGCTGGGAATACATACAGGAAATTTTTAACTTAATATGTGACTACCAATTGTATTACTGTATTTTGCATTTTGATTCACAAAAGTGTATTTACTGTGGAAGTAAATGTAAATGGAAGCATTATGCAAATGAATCCATCATCATTGTTTTAAAATTTTACTAAGAAAATCTCTAATTCATATTACAAATGTGAATTCTGTTCTATCTTTAAATATTCAAAAACTACAAAATGGATGCTTATATAACATAGGCAAAAATATTAGTTACTTCCTTTATGTGGTATTCTCTTGTTAACAAATATCTTTACAAATGCCCAGCTTAGTACCTATGTACCTAATACAAGTGCCAAAGAATTTTTCAATTTGTCCTTTAGGAAATTTAACACTGAAAATGTCTTTGGCAGGGTAATGACAGAAATAATCAATTCTTCAATGTGGCTTTGCCTTTGCAAACCTCTAGAAGAACTACAGCATGAGCAAATATTTGACAACTGCACCTGTTCATTGACTCTGGAATGTGATGGTCCATGATGAATAAGAATCTTCACAATTTCTACATCTCCTTTCCAGGCAGCCAGATGAATGGGAAAATAACCTTTGTTGTCTGCTACATTTGTTGATGCCTCATACTGAAGTAGTTTGAGAACTATGTCCCTGGAAGGAAAAAAAATAAAAAGAAGAAGAACAGAAAAGAAAATATGCTAAACACACAGATTTCATTGAACAGATAATTACGAAAGAGTACTAGATGCTGACTGGAAATTTAGAGTAGGAGATATAAAATTTGGTGTAAGAGTTAGCCTATTCACGTTTGGCTATTTTACTTACCTGGAAAACCACCACCACACATACACACACAGAGCACGGACTAACCAATGAAAGCACTTAATGGAATTCATTTAGGAAAATTTATCTAATTTCATAATTGAATAAAATAAATAAAACATTTTCTAAAAATTCTTCTTCCCATTTTTTTTTTAAAAAGGAGATTTTTCTCAAATAGCCCCTACCTGAGATTTAGTGTGAAGGAAAAGCGGAGGATAAGCAAACTCCTTATTCACACACACACAAACACACACACACATACACACAAAGATCATACTACTAAGAGACATTTAGGTAATTTATGCATCATTCCTATACAGATTTGGAATAAGGAATTGAAGATGCATATAAAAGAGAAAGCAGACAGCGCAGTAGAAAAAGGGGGGGTTAATAACTTTTCAGCCATGGCATACAACGTATTTTGAATATGTGCTATTCATACTTCTGCACTCCTTCACCTCTCTGTTGCAAGCTTAAGAAAAAATTTCAAGAAGGAAATTCTTTCATGAGACAGGTTTCACCACTGATCCAGTATCAATTCATACTCAATATACCCTACCTATAAGCATTTTGTACTCAATCCCCACCAAGTTTTCAAAGTAAAAATTCTGAAGTGCAATACTCAATCTCAAGATGACTTATTAATTTTTGGTACACATTATATTGAATTTTGTATCAACCAATCAAAAACAGTAATTCTAAACAAAAACTGAATTTTTACTTGGAAGCATTTATGAAGCAAATTCTATTAACTCACAAAATGAAATCCCAGACAGATCTACTAATATATATATATATATACACATACAGTTACTATATATATATATATATATATATATATATATATATATATACATATATATATACATACAGTTACAATAAATTCTAAAGTTGTTTCTCATATATAACAAATCACTGGTAGCAAGAACGAATGTAACACAAAGAGCTAAATTTAAATATTTCATGAAGCCAGACATTAAATGTAAAATAACAAGAAAAATTGGAGGAAGTTTGAATAGAAGTTAGAAATCTAATAGCTACCCCCCCCGACACACACAAAATAGACATGATACCAACATTACAGTAAATGGTAAAATATAATGAATGCCCAGAATGTAGTCTAAACTTGTAAAGGAGAACAGAATATACCACCCCAAAACATACCTCTTTGGCATAATGATTATTTTTGGTTGATTATTATTTTTTAATTATGATATGTTAGTCACCACACAGTGCATCATTAGTTTTTAATGAAGTGTTCCATGATTCATTGTTTGCATATAACACCCAGTGCTCCATGCAATACGTGCCCTCCTTAATCGGTTGATTGCTTTTAAGAAAGAGTAGATGTTGTTAAACCTCTGAAAACGGAATAAAGTCACCCTTTTATAAGAGACATTTTTATCTATAAGGAAAACTCCATTTGTAAGGGAGTCTCCCTCTTTGTACCAGAAAATAATGGACTCTAAATCTCTAGAAACTCTTATCAAAGGAGAAGGCAGAAGCTTAAATCTGAGTAACAACCCCATAACTTGTTTATTTTGCTTTTCCTAATAACCTCCCATAACTAGTTCCCCTTAACAAACATCTATTTTATGTTTAGCAGGAAATAGTTTTTAAGGTAGTATCAGGGGCCATTAAAGAGAGTTAGCTCAGTTTTTCTGGGTATCTCCCCTGTATACACAAGAGGCATACATAATCCTAAACTTCTTTCTCCTGTTAATCTACCTTTTTATTATGGGGGGAGTGGGGGTTCCTCAGCTAATAACCTAGAAGGGAAAGGGAAAATTATTCTTTCTCCCCCACATATGAAACATTGGACTTAATAGATAAATGCATGAAATCATGATGAAAGAACCAAGAATATGTTGTAGAAATATTTAGAAAGTTCCAAGGAGTCCTAAATTTTCTAATGCTACGATTTCAGAGAAAATAAGAATAAAATCTCACTTTAATATTCTTTTTAAGAACCGGTATTATTTTATAAAACCTGAATTTAGAAGATTTGGATCTGAGTCCTAGCTACACAAACTACCTAATGATGTGACCCTAGAGAAATTACTTAGTCTTGTCTTTCTTTTTCTTTTCTGTAGGGGATATTGTAATAATAATAACACCTACTGGTCATGACTGGTAAGAGCTCTAAATAAGATCACAGAAGAGATGCCACTCAATAAATAGTAAAACACTGTACAAAAATATTAGTTCTTGTCCCAAGTGAAAACAAAATCCTTTAAGAGGCACCTGGGTGGCTCAGTCGTTAAGCGTCTGCCTTCGGCTCAGGGCATGATCCCGGTGGTTCTGGGATGGAGCCCCACATCAGGCTCCTCCACTGGGAGCCTGCTTCTTCCTCTCCCACTCCCCCTGCTTGTGTTCCCTCTCTCGCTGGCTGTCTCTCTCTGTCAAATAAATAAATAAAATCTTTAAAAAAAGAAAGAAAGAAAGTTGGAAAGAAAGAAAGAAAGAAAGAAAGAAAGAAAGAAAGAAAGAAAGAAAGAAAGAAGAAAGAAAAAAGAAAGAAAAAAGAAAGAAAAGAAAGGAAAGAAAGAAAGAAAACAAAATCCTTTAAAAATAAAAATGCTTCCAGCAAATCACCTTTGCAAAAACAAATCTGAAAATCAGACGGACCCTTGAAGGTTGTCAAGTGCACATATTTCTCCTCATCTCTGCCATGCAAAAGTTACTATATAGGGTCTTCTATTCTGAGATAAATAACTACAATTTGGTAAGAAAGATTCAATACCAATGAATTAAAAAAGCAGTTAAAAATCAGAATATTTGCTTTAAAGTTCCAACTTTCTACTACTTACTAATTTGGTTACTTTGGGCAAATCAAATAGCCTCTGTCAGTCTTTCAGATATTGCTAAAATAGAATTCAGAGACTAAATCTTCCTGCCAGTCTCAAAAGGGTTGGTGTGAATCAAATAAAAAATAGGTATGACTGTAAAATTGTATACAAACAAACAATATTCTCAAGGCAAGCTACAGCAATGTTAAGCAATCCCAGTGATTTTTTTAAATGAAACACTTCAGCATTTAAATAAAAGGTAAAATAATACCAAAAGAAAGCAGTTAATTATCTGGATCTAAAAAGTAGAATTTACACTATTCACAAAACAGCCTTCTCCAAATTCATATATCAGAGAAAGTTACTTATGTGAAGAGTTTTAACTTTATTCCTCAATGCCTAACCAATTAAAAACATAATATGAAACTTCTAAAAGCATTTACTTTCAAAGGATAAAGAGGAAAGTTTATTGGGTTTATCAATCCTATTTTCTTTTACTCTCATGAAATCCATTCAGAGTTTAATTTGTTCTTTGGCTCAATTCTTGTTGAAATTTTCTAATAATATATGTGGTATACGTTCATTATTTATCAGGAA
The DNA here is from genome assembly GCF_023065955.2 of Ursus arctos. NCBI lineage: Eukaryota > Metazoa > Chordata > Mammalia > Carnivora > Ursidae > Ursus > Ursus arctos. The sequence continues at coordinate 14,906,730 of NW_026622886.1, read as the reverse complement.
GATTGATGAAACAGTGAAAAAACTAATTTAACTCACGTTTGTATTGTGTCATATTACCACTACCTAATATTTAATTCTGAAAAGAATAAACTGTATGCCTATGAAATTGCCTTTGGTGAACAAAACAATCCCAACTAAACACAATTATATTTTCTTTTTTTAAAGACTTTATTTATTTGAGAAAGCGAGTGAGATAAATAGAAAGCACAAGTGTGGGGAGGGAGAGGGAAAAGCAGACTCCCCACTGAGCAGGGAGCCCAACTCAATCGACTCAATCTGGGCTACATCCCAGGATCCTGGGATCATGAACCAAGCTGAAGGCAGAGGCTTAATCGACTGGGCCACCTAGGCTCCCCTCTATTTACATTTTTTAAATATATATGTGTTACTAAATTTGTTATTTTTTAAAAGATTTATTTGAGAGAGAGAGAGAGAGAGAGAGCGCACGCATGCCAGCAAGAGAAGAGGCAGAGGGAGAAGGAGAAGGAGAGAAGCAGACTCCCCCCTGAGCAGAGAGCCCTGCAGGGGGCTCCATCCCACAACCCTGAGATCATGACCTGAGCCAAAATCAAAAGTCAGATGCTTAACCAACTGAGTCACTCAGGTGCCCCAAACTTGTTCATTTTTGAATTTAAATTTATTTTAAATTTTTATTTAAGGTGTACCTTTCATCTTATTCAGACATAGCAGCTAATAACCTGTCATGGCTCAGATTTCTAATGTGAAAACATATTTTCTGATAAAAATGTACCTGTCAGTTTTATTGAATCATAAATAAAATATTAACCAACTGTCATTTATACATCTTATGATGTATCCATGTATATCACAAGTAACAATGTATTAAGCAGGCCCTTTATCTCCATATTCATTAAGAATAAATTAAATTTCAGGTCCTATTTTTAATATCTAAACTATATTGGTATTTAACATTAAGATCTTACCGAAATCAGTATTTTCTTTTTTTTTTTAATTTTATTTATTTATTTGAGAGAGAAAGAGTGAGAGAGAGATCATGAGCAGGGGGTAAGGGTAGACAGAGAAGCAGACTCTCCACTGAGTAGGGAGCCTGATGCAAGACCTAATCCCAGGACCCTGGGATCATGACCTGAGCTGAAGTCAGATGCTTAACTGACTGAGCCACGCAGGTGCCCTATTGATTTTCATTTTTATTTAAGTTGTACCTTATATCTTTCAGAGGTATCAACAAATGAACTTGTTGACTGTGCTTGGTTACTAGGCATGAAATATTAAGTTATACTGATGAACAACGTTCATAAAATAGCAAACAGTGAAGTAACGTCTATATGTTGATCATAAAGTGACATTCTTTCTTATATATAGCATTTCATAAATACAAACTGCTCTAAAATCCTAAAGTAAATGTGGTCGATGAGCTCACAGAAGAAACAACTCCATTTCCCAGGAGTAAAATAAAATATCTAATTAAATTTAATAATAATGCAATTTAAATCACTGCAACATTTTACAGCTTGAGGCTAATATATAAGTTCAGGTAAAAATAGGAATTCTAAAAGTATTGATTTTTGCTACTATATTTGTTTTGATTTCTGATAGATATAAATACACTTCTAATTCATATGAAATATCTTTTAAGAAGTTTCTGGATATGTTCTGGGCAAAATTAAGTTAATTGGGAAGGTTCAACATTCAAATTTCTTTACTTCAAAAGCAAATTTCCCTATAATTAAATCATAACCAAAGACATTTATTTTGTTCCATCCTCTCTCGTTAGTAGTCCAAAGAACTTTGAAATAAATGCAAATCATCTTCATATGGATATAGTATTTAACAAACTAATGAAATTCCCACATTAATTAATGCCCTTTTGATTTCAGACTTTCTTGAAGATTTTACTTCTCCCTAACAGAAATAGAGTTGCAAACGTGTTTGATATGGTCAAAAGACTTTAGGACAATCCACTCCATTTTCTAACTGGAGCACCTTTTTATACTGAATTCACTCTCATAGATTTCCAGGGAGAATGAACAAGAGCAAATTTTAGCTACTTAATATCCTTATCCAGGAAAGAAGCAATCAGATCAAAGTTATTTCTAGGTTATCCAAAGAAAAAGTTCATGGACCAGACTATATAAATTTTTATATGAAGTTCTCTTCTTTCATTAGAAAACTTAAGAAAGAGTAAATCAAAAATACACATAAATTACTATCTGGATTCTAGATATTAATAATTTGAGCTACTGTTTGGATTTCAGATAATGGAGTCTAGGATTCAAGCATTAAATATTTAAAGAATGAAAAGCAAGAACAGCAAATACTTAAAGCCCACACACAACAAAGAATATACATATTTTGAAGATATAAACGATAACGATTTAGTGCTGACAGTTCTCAAAACAGCATCCAAGAATCACAGTGTGCCCAATACAGTTTAATGAGATGAAACTTAACAAAAAGAAAAGGAATAATTTGCTAAGAGAAGGAGAACTGAAATACGAATACACATGTTCAGTAAAACCTTATAGTGAACAGTAGGATTATTATTAAAGAAGAAAAGAGGAAAGGAAAGGAGAGAGGAAGAGAAAGAACATGGGACAGAGGAAGGAAGGAAAAAGGGAAAGAGATAGGGAGGAATAAAGTGGAGGAAGGAGGGAGAGAGGGAAGAAGAAAGGCAGAAAGGCAAGCCAGCTGGCTGTCTAATGTCTCTTCAGAAGAGAAGAGAACCAAATTTGTAGCAAAAATACATGAGAGAGAAAATGAATCCTTCATATTATAAAAAAGAAAAACAGATAGGTCTCTTGCCTATCTACTGAAATAACTTACAATCAATTGCTAGTGGATTTTGTTCTACTGACCACGTTTTTTTCTATCATTTGAAGGTAATAATTTTCTAATCTGCAATTACAAATGATCCAGGAAATCACTAACAGAAGTACATTTTCTATTGTGTTCTGATTTAGCTGAGTGAGGATGAATTGTTCATTATGAAATAATGTATTTCAGGTACAAAATGCTGCTCCACTTGTGGATTAACTAGAGCTGATAAACAAGAGCCCCCAATAAAACATACAAAGTAAGAGGATATAAAACAGGCTTAATCGTATGAAGGCTTAGACTGTATGTTGAGGGTAGGAGAAAAGCCTGTGTTCCAAGCAAAATAAGAAGCTACACATCCCTGTAATATTACTGCTAGCTCTGTGATTCTGTGAACTTTAGCCTAGAAATCATAATGTTTTCGGAAACAATCTACAGCTGATGGCTACAACAACAATCGCAACAAACATGGAAATGATGTTTCTGTGCTGACTGCTAAGGCTTGCTTGGGAAGAATACAAAATAATCAATTGCTCACTACCTTGCTAAGTGAGAATAGCAGAGGCAAAGAAAAGAAAAAAACCATTCTTCTCTGGTCTGAGATATATACTATGACATTTTTTTCTCCTTCAAATATCTTTTCTTAAGCCAATATTAAAATTAGCATTCTATGTGAACACACAAGTTGATGATAATGGGAGGCAGCCCAGAAATAAATAATAGAACAGAGAAAAGCCAGCAAAAGTTTAGAAAACTGATGTGCATAGAGCCACAAAAGGAAGATAATGTAGAGTATTGGTAAAAGCATGCATTTAGAACTGAAACACATAAACTCTAAACACAGCCCCACCTTAATATCTAAGTGATCATTATGTCATTTATGCAGAATGGACTTATTTCTCCATCTATAAAATGAGGGAAGGGAGGGGGCAGGACTGAGTAAACCATCTCTAATTTTAAAAATCCGTGGGTAATTTAAAGAGCTATTACACTCTAGATGAAAATCCAAATTTCAGAATTGTAGCATCATAGTACATAACCGAGCCACAAATACCAAAACAGTGTATCATAAAATGTTATAATTGAAAGGAACAATGAAAAATATCCAGCCTATGTATTCATTATACTGAACTGAGCCCTAGATGGGTTAATTAAATGGCTCAAGATACGTAACTAGCAGAGATGGGAAGATGGGATTAGAATTCTCCTGCTTTTTTCCAATGCCTATAGAATGACACTGAGTAAAATCTTTCTAGAAAGTGTTAAAAAGATGAGATCTTCGTATAAAATCAAAGCAGAGACACATAATTCTCAGGGAACATCTGCAATTAAAGCGATCTTAAAGATGTCTAAGATATCTAGTTAAATCCCCCTCTCTTTATGATTTTAATGATTGCTAATCAGTTTGCTTAAATTATCTTTACTTTGTACATTGTTAATAGAAATGAAAAATTATGCAGTGGGCCATAGGGAAACATATCTCAATGGTTAGAACTTGATAGGCCATCACGTATAAATCAATAACATTTACTAAACACTGAAAACCACAGATGGATATGAATGCTAATCCATTTTGGGACAACATTATTTTGAGAACTGCTTATAATGACAAGCAAAGATAGAACAAGAAAAGTAGTATAGCTCCAATGCTCAGGCTGAAGATCTTCTGTCCATTAGATCTGATAGTTTGTCTTTCCAATTATTTTCCCAACTGGAATTCCCCAAATGCACCATTAAGATGATCAAAGAAGCCAACTGCATTGTATTTCTTAGGCTGATTTAATTTGCCTTCATTCCTGATAACCCAGGTACAAAGAAGAATAAAGAGTAATTCCTTTAAAACATTCAGATGATAGGGACCAGTACACATTTTACACTCTACAGAAGGACAGCAATATATTTTGAAAAAGACCCAGCAAAATAAAAGGTTCTGAGTTAGATGTATAAGATAATATAATATAGAATAGGGAGTGGATAAAAAGAAATGTTGTTTGGGAATTCTAATACTAAGAATCCAAATGATGAAACATTATGTTTATGATTATATGTATATGTATAATTATACATGGGTAGATATAGATATATCACCACATCCAAACAGAATGATAATATTAGATTTATGCAAAAAGTTTAAAAATAAAAAATGTCATAGTGATAAATGATGAAAAGGGCGTTTCTTGTGTGAGAACTTTAAAGCCATAAAATGTTATCAAGTGTGACTTGATCTTGTGTCTTAATTCACAAAATAAAGGAACAGGTGGGAAAGCAAAGGGTAACTAGTTTTTGGTTTTGTTTTTTGTTTTTTTTTTTTGGTAACTAGCATTTTTAAGGCAGTAATTACTATATCTAAAAAAAACTCTGATAAAATGGGGGCACCTGGGTGACTCAGTCAGTTAAGAACCCAACTCTTGGTTTTGGCACAGAGCATGATCTCATGGGTCATGAGATCGAGCCCCAAGTCAGGCTCCACGCTCAGTCTGCTTGAAGATTCTCTCCCTAGGCCTTTCCCATGGCATGTGCATGCACACACACACTCTCCCTCTTTTTCTAAAATAAATAAATCTTTTAAAAAATGAAGTAAAAGTAAAATGAAATGATCTAACTCTGGGAAGACTAATAATTTGGATCATTAGAGCAAAGGAAAAACAGAAAGGAAAGGGAGACATGAAAAGAGTCCTTTTCCTTCTGACGGGGGAGAACAGAACATCTAAATCATTCAGACTCCTCACACTTTGTCAGTAAACCATTAGGTAACCTAGATAAAACACTAGAAATGAAATGATGGTTATGGTTACACATTCTTTCACTGTCCATACTGTAGGCTATCACAGTATTGAAACATAATTCCACAGGTTAAAGAAATTTAAAACCAGAAAGACTATCTTGAATGACAAAGAAAAAGCATGTTACCTAAATTTGAAGGATTTTGAAGTGGCTCATATTCATAGTAAGAACCTATTAAGATTTTACTCTTGGTGAATACTTCCCATGTTCGATAAAGACACCCAAAAAAGGTAGGATGATGTTACTAATTGGTTTTATTCCATTCCCCCCTGAAAGCTACATATAACTAACATGTCCTGTCACTTCTCTCATTCTCCTTGTGTGATATTTGACTATTTTAGAACAATTCTCTTGGTTTATACTCTGCACATAATCATCCACAGCAACATTCCTAGCAAGTTTAAATCGTCATTGTTGCCACCTGGTGCCTCTTCAAACTCACCTAAGCCCAGGAGACTCCTGGCAACATGAGATAGGTATCATCAACATAATCAACTTCATCACATGTAACTAAATACACCAGGTTTCTAGTCCAAATAAGTAGCACTTACTTATGTCCATTTAAGGCTGCATGGTGTAAAGCAGTGTAACCCGAACTGTCTGTGCAGTTCACATTGGGGCCTCGCCAGATGCTGCAAATAAAGCACAAGCGCAGAGTTAACAGTTAAGCAGAATCGTGCTTTGAAAAACAAAAAGAAGCCTCATAGTCCCACAGCCAGCAGCATGTTGCATAAGAAAATTCTAGTCATGTAGAAAATGAATGTCATCTTTCATGCATTCTCCTTGGAACAATAACTTCATTTATTTGATGTAAGGAAATTATTAGGAAATATAACCACCTTCAGAAATTATTAGTGAATGTAGGACTACTGCCATGTACTAAAATCTGAATCCAAAAATTCCCTATTACTTTATATAAATACTTAAATATTGGAAGCAATTAACACTCAGCTACTATATTCTATACCAAAGAATAAAGATTTATGACACATGCCTCCTCCATTTTAACACAATCCTTCTGAGATGTCAGAGATTTATATAAGTTAAAAGATATTTCTGCATTATGGGAAGAATATAAACTCTTCTTGCTGTTCAAATGCTACCAAGAAAATCAATATTTCATACTTGAAAATATAATTGAAGATGTGGACTGTTGTAAACCACAAGAACATTATAATAGTTTTGAAGATATCATTTTACAATACAACATATTTTGAAGATAATGTAACTACATAAAATAGTCCATTTTATCCTTGATCACTACTATTACAGAAACTATTTTTAGCTTTTGAAAACATAAGGCACTGAAAGCCACTTTTTAAAAACCAGATCAAAAAATTATTTTATCTGACATTCTTGACAATATTAAACTCATAAAAACTAAGGTCTAGAGATCTTCAGGTAAGATGGCAGAAGAGGACCCTAAATTCACCTCCTCTCACAGATACTAGGTAACACATCAGTGCAGATAACCTAGAAAACAATCCGAAGACTGGCAGAACAGACTCCGTACTTAAATGTCAAGGAGAGGCAACACCTAAGACGGTAGGAAGGGCAGAGATGCAGTGGGGAGCTAAAAACCCCTTGGGTCTGGCTGCCAGAGGAAGGGAGCCATAGGCACACAGAGGGGTGAGAAACAGACTAACATACTGGGAAGCCTGCACAAAGAAGATGAATCTCCACAGCAATTAGCTTTGAAAATCAAAGGGACAGAATTTTGTGAGTTCTTATAACCAGCAGGACTTAAAGCCTGGAACTTTAAAAAGTTGGGAGAGGGAGAGCCCAAAGGGTGAAAGGAAACTGAGTTCCTGCCCTTAAAGAAACAGCACAACAGTCCTCAGAGATATAGCTTAGAAGCAGCAGTTCGAAAAACACATGGGGTGCACAGAAGGGAGAGTTAATTACTAAGCTCAGAGTTCCTGAGGGATTTTCCAGGAACAAAAGAGCTGGCAGGTGCCATTTCATTCCTACCCCCTGCCTCCCTACCCTCCAATAATCACACAGTCACCTGTGGGAACCAACAGGGGCAGGCATTCACTACTTAACATGCTTACACCCCACCCTGCCCCCTCCAACCACACCTGCCTCAGTCCAGGGACAGCACATCCCCTCCACCAGAAGATCAGTACAAATCTTGCCAACCGTGTATCTCCTGACCTCCCATGGAGAATACTGGCACCCTGTTAAAACTGCAACCCCCACCTGCACACACACTGTGGAGTGCCCCTGCCAGACTGGAGCTCTGCCGTGGCTACATGTCCCTACATATTCATGGCTACTGTGGAGGAGGACAGGTGCCACTTCATTGAAAGTAAATGCCCTGCCCACTACTTTCAAGAGCAAGAGACCAGCTGATTTTCCTAACAAAGAGAAACAGACAGAGAGTTAGGTTAAGTGAGGAGGCACAGGAATATGTCCCAAAAGAAGGAAGACAAAATCATAGCAAGATACATAAGCAAAATGAATATAAGTGATATCCTGAAAAAAAATTTAAAGTAATGATCATGAAGATACTCACTGGACTTGACAAGAGTAAAGGACATTAGTGAGACCCTCACCACAGAGCTAAAACTAATCAATCAGAGATGAACAACACAATAATTGAAATTGAAAATACACTCAACAGAATAAACACAAGCTAGAGATGCAGAAGAATGAATTAGAAACCTGGAAGTTAAAGTAATGGAAAGTAATCAAGGTGAGCAGGTAAGAGAGAAAAAAAATACTATGCAAAATGAGAGCAGAGGTAGGGAACTCAGGGACTCCACAAGCATAATAACATTTGCATTACAGGAATTCCAGAAGGAGAAGAGAAAGAAAGGAAAGCAGAAAATGTATTTAAAGAAATAATAGTTGAAAACTTCCCTGACCTGGGCAAAGAAACAGATAACCAAGTCTAGGAGGCACAGAATTCCCCAACAAAATCAACGCAAAGAGGTCCACACCAAGACACATAATAATTAAAAGGGCAAAAATTAGTGAGAAAGAAAAAATTTTAAAAGCAGTAAGAGAAAAGATGACAGTTACATACAAGGGGAAACCCCATAAGGCTATCAGCAGATAGAAAATTTGAGGCCAGAAGGGAGTAACATGATATATTCAAAGTGCTGAAAGGGAAAAATCTGCAGCCAAGAATAATTTACCCAGCAAGACTATCATTCAGAACATAAGGAGAGATAAAGAATTTCTCAGACAAAAACAAACAAATACAAACAACAACAAAAACAAAACACCCACTAAAACTAAAGGAGTTCATGACCACTAAACCAGACCTACAAGAAATATTAAAGTGAGTATAAATGAAAGACCATAAGTGAGGGTATAAAAAGTAAACTCAAAAACAGTAAAAATAACTATCTGTAAATATCAGCCAAGGGATTCACAAAATAAAAAGATGTAAAATATGATACCATATACAGAAAATGTACTGGGGAAAGGAGTAAAGAATGGGTTCAAACAAGTGACCATCAATTTCATATAGACTGCTGCTACATGCAGAAGTTATATACAAACCTAATGGTAACCAAAAATCAAAAGCCAATAATAGATATGCAAATAAAAAGAGAAATGAATCCAAGTACCTCACTAAAGAAAGCTGGAAAACCATGAGAGAGGAAGAAGAGAAAGGATGAGAGAAAACTACAATAACAAGTAACGAAGTCACAGAACAAGTTACAGAAAACAAGTAACAAAATGGCAATAAATACATATCAATATTACATGGAATGTAAATGGACAAACTGCTCCAAAGACTTATAGTGACAGAGTGGATTAAAAAATAAGACCAATCTATGTGCTGCTTTACAAGAGACTCATTTTAGACCTAAAGACATGCATATTGAAAGTGAGGGGATAGAGCAATATTTATCATACAAATGGAAATCAAAAGAAAGCTGGGGTAACAATACTTATATCAGGCAAATTACACATTAAAACAAAGACTGAACAAGAGACAAAGAAAGACTATATAATCACAAAGAGAATAATCCAACAAGAAGATATAAAAACTGTAAGTATTCATGCACCCACTATGGGAGCAACCAAATACATAAAACAGTTAATAACAAACATAAAGGAATTAATTGATACTAATACAATAACCGTAGGGGACTTCAACATTCCAGTTATGTCAATGGACAGATCATCCAAACAGAAAATTAACAAGGAAATCATGCCTTTGAATGGCACACTGGACCAGATGGATTTAACAAATATATGCAGAATACTCAATCCTAAAAGAGAAGAATACACATTCTTTTCAAGTGCACATGGAACACTTTCTAGAATAGATCATATAGTAGGCTACAAAACAAGTCTCAACCAATACAAAGAGATCAAAGTCTCACCATGCATCTTTTCTTTTCTTTTTTTTAAGATTTTATTTATCCATTTGTCAGAAAGAGAGAGTGAAAGAGAATGCAAGTAGGGGGAGTAGCAGGTAGAGGGAGAAGCAGGCTCCCCGCTGAGCAAGGATCCTGATACAGGACTTGATACCAGGACATGGGATCATGACCTGAGATGAAGGCAGACACCCGACCAACTGAGCCACCCAGGTGTCCCACCATGCATCTTTTCTGACGACAATGCTATGAAACTAGAAATCAACCACAAGAAAAAAATCTGGAAAGAAAACAAATATGTGGATGTTTAATAACATGTTATTAAAAAATGAATGAATCAACCAAGAAATCAAACAAGGAAAAAACATGGAGAAAAATTGAAAATGAAAACAAAATTATACAAAATCTCTAGGATGCAGGAAAAATGGCACTAAGAGGGGGGCGCCTGGGTGGCACAGCGGTTAAGCGTCTGCCTTCGGCTCAGGGCGTGATCCCGGAGTTACGGGATCGAGCCCCACGTCAGCCTCCTCCGCTAGGAGCCTGCTTCTTCCTCTCCCACTCCCCCTGCCTGTGTTCTGTCACTCGCTGGCTGTCTCTATCTCTGTCAAATAAATAAAATCTTTAAAAAAAAAATGGCACTAAGAGGGAAATTTATAGTAATACAGGCTCAACTCAAAAAGCAAGAAAATTCTGAAACAACCTAACCTTATACCTAAAGGAGCCAGAAAGAGAAGAACAAACAAAACCTAAAACCAGCAGAAGGAAGGAAAGAAGGAGTAGAGCAGAAATGTATGATATAGAAACTAAAAAAAGAAATAGAAAAGATCAATTAAACCAGAAGCTGATTCGTTGAAAAGATCAACAAAATTGATAAACCTTTTGTGAGACTCATCAGAAAAAGAAAAGACTCAAATAAACAAAATCACAAATGAAAGAAAAGAAATAACAGACACCATGAAAGTACAAAGGACTGTAAGAGAATATTATGAAAAATTATATACCAACAAACTGGACAAACTAGAAAAAATTGATAAATTTCTGGAAACATGTAACCAACCAAAACTGAAGCGGGAAGAAATAGAAAATTTGAACAGACTGATTACCAACAAAGAAATTTAATCGGTAATCAAAAAAACTCCCAACAAACAAAAGTCCAGGACCAGACACTTTCACAAGATATTTCTAACAAACATTTAAAGGAGAATTAATATGTGTTCTCCTCAAACTATCCCAAAAATTAGGAGGAAGGAAAGCTTCCAAATTCATTCTATGAGGCAAGCATTACCCTGATACCAAAACCAAAAAAGACATTACCAAAAAAAAAAAAAGGGGGGGGGGATTATATATGCCAGTGTCTCTGATGAACACTGATGCAAAAATTCTCAACAAAATATTGCAGACTGAATCCAATAACCCAGTAAAAATATTATTCACCATAATCAGGTGGGATTTATTCCTGGGATGCAAGGGTGGTCCAATATTCACAAATCAATCAACATGATACATCACATGAATAAGATAAAAACCATCTGATCATTTCAATATACAGAAAAAGCATCTGACAAAGTACAACATATATTCATGATAAAAACCCATTAACATAGCAGGTTTAGAGGGTACATACCTCAACACATGAAGGCCATATATGAAAAACCCACAACAAACATCATACTTGAAGGGGAAAAACTGAAAGCTTATCCGCTAAGGTCAGGAACAAGACAAGGATGTCCACTCTCACCGCTCTTATTCAACATAGTACTGGAACCACAGCAACCAGACAACACAAAGAAAAGTAAAGGCACCCGAATTGGTAGGGAAGAAGTAAAACTTTCAATATTATAGATGATGTGATATTATATGTAGAAAACCTGAAATATTCCACCAAAAAACTACTAGGATTGAAATGAATTCCATAAAGTCACAGTATACAAAATCAATGTACAGAAATCCGTTGCACATCTATACACTAATAATGAAGCAGCAGAGAGAGAAATTAAGAAAACAATCCCATTTACAGGGGGGTGGGGGAATGGGATAGGCCGGTGATGGGTAGTAAGGAGGGCACATATTGCATGGTGCACTGGGTGTTATACACAACTAATGAATCATCGAGCCTTACATCGAAAACCGGGGATGTACTGTATGGTGACTAACATAATATAATAAAAAATCATTATTAAAAAAAAAAAGAAGAAAAAAAAGAAAACAATCCCATTTACAACGACACCAAAAAATAGTAAGAATAAACTTAAGAGGTGAAACACCTCTACTCTGAAAATAATACAACATTGTTGAAAGAAATTGGAGATGACACAAAGAAATGGAAAGACATTCCATGCTCATGGATTGAAAGAACAATATAGACATTTATAGACATTTAACAATTGTTAAAATGTCTATACTGCCCAAAGCAATCTAGACATTTAATGCAATCCCTATCAATCAAAATACCAACAACACTTTTCACAGAACTAGAACAAACAATCCTAAAATTTGTATGGAACCACAAAAGACCCTGAATAGCCAAAGCAATCTTGAAAAAGAAAAAACCTGGAGGAATCACGATTACAGAATTTAACTTGTATTACAAAGCTGTAGTAATCAAAAAACAGTATGGTACTGGGGTGCCTGGGTGGCTCAGTCAGTTAAGTGTCTGCCTTCAGCTTGGGTCATGACTCCAGGGTCCTGGGATCCAATGCCACATCGGGCTCCCTGCTCAGTGGGAAGCCTGCTTCTCCCTCTCCCTCTGCCCTTCTGCTTCTGCTCTCTCTCTTACTTGTGCTAGATCTCTCGCAAAAAAATAAATTAAAATTAAAATTAAAATTAAAAAAAAATATGGTACTGGCACAAAAACAGACACATAGATCAATGGAACTGAACACAAAACCCAGAAATAAATCTACAAGTATATGGTCAATCTTTGATTAAGAAGCAAAAAATATGCAATGAGAAAAAGACATTCTCTTCAACAAATGGTGTTGGAAAAACTGGACAGCTACATGCAAAAGAATGAAACTGGACCACTTTCTTATGCTATATACAAAAATAAACTCAAAACAGATTAAGGGCCTAAATCTGAGATCTGAAACCACAAAAATTATGGAATAGAGCACAAGCGGTCATTTCTATGACATTGTCCATAGCAAATCCTTCTAGATATATCTCCTGAAGCAAGGAAAACAAAAGCAAAAAATAAACAATTGGGTCTACATCAACATAAAAAGCTTCTGTACAACAAAGGAAATAATCAACAGAAAAGACAACATACCAAATGGTAGAAAATACGTGCTAATGATAAAGGGTTAGAACCCCAAATATATAAAGAACTGATACAACTCAACACCAAGAAAACAAACAATCCAATTAAAACTGAACAGACATTTCTCCAAAGAAGGCACACATATAGCCAACAGACACATGAAAAGATTCTCAACATCACTCATCATGAGAGAAATGTAAATCAAAACTGCAATGACAAAGCACCTCACATGTGTAAGAATGGCTAAAATCAACAACACAAGAAACAAGTGGTGAGGATGCGGAGAAAAAGGAACCCGCACACACTGGTGGGAATGCAAACTGGTGCAGCCACTGTGGAAAACAGTATGGGGGTTCCTCAAAAAAATTAAAAATAGAACTACCATATGATCCAGTAATTCCACTACTGGATATTTACCAAAGAATACAAAAACACCAATTTGAAAAGAAATACACCACTATGTTTATTGCAGCATTATTTACAATGGCCAAATTATGGAAGCAGTCTATACATAGATAGATGGATACATAGATACATCAATACATAGATAGATACACAGATAGATAAATCTAGATCTATCTATATATCTATATACAGACATATAATGGAATATTATTTATCCATAAAAAAAAGAATGAAATATTGCCATTTGCAACAACACATGGATGGATCTGGAAAGTATAATGCTAAGCTAAATGAACCAGTCAGAGAAAGACAAATACCATATGATTATACTCATATGTAGAATTTAAGAAAGAAAATAAATGAGCAAGGAAAAAAAAGAGAGAGACAAACCAAGGAACAGAATCCTAACTATAGAAAACAAACTGATGGCTATCAGAGGGGAGTGGGGAGAGGATGGATGAAATAGGTGAAGGAAATTAAGAGTATACTTATCACTATAAGCACTGAGTAATGCATAGAATTGTTCAATCATTGTATCGTACACCTGAAATTAATATAACACTGTATGTTAATTGTAGTGGAATTAAAATAAAAAACTATAAAAAACTAAAGTCTAATGACAAGTTAATTCATATATTCACAAATTATTGTATACCAGTTGTATGTGATGTATTAAGGTAGGCACTGAGATTACAAAATCATAATTCAGGGTCCATATTTACAAGAACAGAGTCCAGTAGAGAAGATATACACATGAGCAGTTACAAAGTAGCAAGATAAGTGCAGTTCCAGCTAGCACAGAATAAGTAACTATTCCAGATGAAAGATCATAACTTCAACTAAAAAGGGACAATGAAAATCAGCAGAATGCACTTATTCAAGTTAATTAAAAGGACAAATCAGTAAGATACAAGGACCAAATGAGGAAAGAAGGAGATGGTAATCTAGAATGACTCAGTTTTCGAGGGTAAATAACCAGAAAAAAACAAAACCTAAGATGTGAAAAAGAAGAGCATACTTGCTGGAGGGAGGACAGAGATGGAGAGGAAACAATGACTTCAGGTTTGAAGGCACTAAACTGTAAATAACCAACATACATACAAGTAAGGCTTTCCAGAAGACTATGAAAATACATATATATTTAGAAGCATGGTTCTGAAGTTAGACTACCTGAGTTCAAAGCCTGGCTCCACTACTTGATGTGGGTAGCCCTGGATAATGTATTCAACCTCTCTGAACTTCATTCCTTGACCATAAAATAGAGATGATAATAATACTACTAACTTATGGTGTTCTTGTGAGATCTATATAATCAACATCTATAAAGCTCTTAGGGTGCTGCAAGTACACAATACCAGCATGTATTCTATTAGTTAGAAGACAGTCCAACGAATTCATAAGACAAATTATTAAGTAAAAGTTAAAATCATGTGAGTACCTGATACCAGACTCTGTAAAAGGGAGGCCTTTAGACTCAAAATACCTCAAGCAGAAAATTTATATAAGGGGAAAAGTTGAAACCTACTCTCAAAGGTTGGTATTAGATAAAATCTATCAATCCCTAGGTTAAAAAAAAAAAAAAATCAAGCCTGAGATGGGTAGGCAACACCAAATATAAGGCAGCTCAAAATCTGAAAACCTCCTAGCCCTCACTAAAACTCTCAGAGAAACTATATAAAACAACTAGTGAGAAAAAGAAAAATGAAAGAAATGTAGGACAGACAAAAAAACCATGGACAATTAACAATAAGGATCCAGTAGAAGAAAAGTTTATAAGAAGCACACCGGGAGTTGTGCAGGAGTAGAAATAAAGCCAAGAGAATGCATTACACAATTTAAAACAGGAAAGTGTTCCAAAAAGAAAGGAAGAGGTCAAGTTAGATGAAAATAAGACAATTTATTTGGTAATTAAGAAGGTCTGAGGAAACTAAAAGCCAAATATAGTCAATTCTCAGCTTCTAACTTTACTTAGGCCTTGACGTTATTTCCATACAATGATTTATTTTGTTTAATGGTACTTTACCTCATGAGACTCAAAAAGTTTGACAGTTAAACCAGGAAAGTGATAAAATGTGCATATGTTTTACAACTTCATTGAGAGTATTAGGCTTTTAATATTCTTTTTTTAAAATCAGTCCTTGAAAATCAAAACACAACTGTTCAAAACCTTTGGGACACAGCAAAGGCAGTCCTAAGAGGGAAGTATATAGCAATATAAGCCTTTCTCAAGAAATAAGAAAGGTCTCAAATACACAACCTAAACTTAAACCTAAAGGGGCTAGAGAAAGAAAAGCAAATAAAGCCTAAAGCAGGAGAAGAGAATTAGTAATAAGAGCAGAAATCAATGAAACAGAAACCAAATGAAAAGTAGAACAGATGGACAAAACAAGTAGTTGGATCTCTGAAAGAATTAATAAGATTGATACACCTCTGGCCAGACTTATCAAAAAGAAAAGAGAAAGGACCCAAATAAATAAAATCATGAATGAAAGAGGAAAGAACACAACCAACACTGAAGAAATACAAACAATTTATAAGAACATATTATGAGCAGCTACATGCCAACAAATTAGGCAATCTGGAAGAAATGGATGCATTACTAGAGACTTACAAGTTACCAAAACTGAAACAGGAAGAAATAGAAAACCTGAACAGACCCATGACCAGCAAGGAAATTGAAGCAGTAAGCAAAAATCTCCCAACAAACAAAAGCCCAGAGCTGGATGGCTTTCCAGGAGAATTCTAGCAAACATTTAAAGAAGAATTAATACCTATTCTTCTGAAGCTTCTTCAAAAAAATATAAACGGAAGGAAAACTTCTTAACTCTTTCTATGAGGACAGCATTACCTTGATCCCAAAACCAGACAAAGACCCTCTCAAAAAGGAGATTTACAGACCAATGTCCCTGATGAACATGGATGCAAAAATTCTTACCAAGATACTAGCCAACAGGATCCAATAGTACATAAAAGGATTCTCCACCACAACCAAGTGGGATTTATTCCTGGGATGCAAGCATGGTTCAACATCTACAAATCAATGTGATACACTACACTAATGAAAGAAAGGACAAGAACCATATGATCCTCTCAATAGAGGCAGAAAAAAAACATTTGACAAAGTACAGCATCCTTTCTTGATTAAAACTCTTCACAGTGTAGGGATAGAGGGAACATACCTCAATATCATAAAAGCTATCTATGAAAAGCCTACAGTGAGTATCATTCTCAATTAGGGAAAACTGAGAGCTTTTCCTCTAAGGTCAGGAACACGGCATGGATGTCCACTTTCACCACTGCTGTTCAACATAGTACTAGAAGTCCTAGCCTCAGCAATCAGACAAAAAAAAAAAAAAAGAGAGAGAGAGAGAGAGAGAGGAAGGAAGGAAGGAAGGAAGGAAGGAAGGAAGGAAGGAAGGAAGGGCATCCAAATCAGCAAAGAAGTAGTCAAACTCTCACTGTTTTTAGATGACATGATATTCCATGTGGAAAACCCAAAAGACTCCTCCCCAGAATTGCTAGAACTCATACAGGAATTCAGTAACATGGCAGGATATAAAATCAATGCACAGAAATCAGCTGCATTTTTATACACTAACAATAGACAGAGAAAGAGATATTAAAGAGTTGATCCCATTTATAATGGCACCAAAAACCATAAGATACCTAGGAATAAACCTAACCAAAGAGATAAATAATCTATACTCTGAAAACTATAGAACACTCATGAAAGAAACTGATGAAGACCCAAAAAAATGGAAAAATGTTCCATGCTGATGGATTGGAAGAAGAAATATTGTTAAAAAGTCTATGCTACTCAGAGCAATCTATACATTCAATGCAATCCCTATCAAAATACCACTGACATTTTTCTCAGAGCTGTAACAAATAGTCCTAAAATCTGTATGGAACCAGAAAAGACCCCGAATAGCCAAAGGAATATTGAAAAAGAAAACCAAAGGTGGTGGCATCACAATACCAGACTCCAAGCTCTATTACACAGCTGTAATCATCAAGACAGTCTGGTACTGGCACAAAAACAGACACACACATCGATGGAACAGAATAGAGAACCCAGAAATGGACCCTCAACTCTATGGTCAACTAAGCTTCAACAAAGCAGGAAAGAATATCCAATGAAAAAAAGACAGTCTTCAACAAATGGTGTTGGGATAATTGCACACCACATGCAGAAGAATGAAACTGGACCATTTCCTTATACCACCCACAAAGATAGACTCAGAATGGATGAAAGACCTAAATGTGAGACAAGAATCCATCAAAATCCTAGAGAAGAACACATACAGCAACCTCTTTGACCTCAGATGCAGCAACTTCTTGCTAGACATGTCTCCAAAGTCAAGGGAAACAAAAGCAAAAATGAACTACTGGAAAAAAAAATTAACTACTGGGACTTCATTTAGATAAAAAGCTTTTGCAGAGCAAAGGAAACAGTCAACAAAACCAAGAGACAACCAACAGAATGGGAGAAGATATTTGCAAATGTCTTATCAGATAAAGGGCTAGTATCTAAAATCTGTAAAGAACTTATCAGACTCAACACTCAAAGAACAAATAATCCAATCAAGAAATGGGCAGAAGACATGAACAGACATTTCTCCAAAGACGACATCCAAACGGCGAACAGATACATGAAAAAGTGGTCCACATTACTCGGCATCGGGGAAATACAAATCAAAACCACAATGAGATACCACCTCACACCTGTCAGAATGGCTAAAACTAACCACTCAGGAAACAACAGATATTGGCAAGGATGCGGAAAAAAGGGACCCCTCTTACACTGTTGGTGGGACTATAACCTGAAGCAGCCACTCTAGAAAACGGTATGGAGGGTCCTCAAAAAGTTGAAAATAGAGCTACCCTATGACCCAGGAAATGCCCTACTGGGAATTTACCCCAAAGACACAAATGTAGTAATCTGAAGGGACACCTGCACTTCAATGTTTATAGCAGCAATGTCCACAATGGCCAAACCAGGGAAAGAGCCCAGATACCCATTGACACATGAATGGATAAAGAAGATGTGGTATATACAATGGAATACTACTCAGCCTTCAAAAAATGAAATCTTGCCATTTGGAACGATGTGGATGGAACTAGAGGGCATTATGCTAAGCGAAATAAGCCATCAGAGAAAGACAATTATCCAATGATCTCACTCATATGTGCAATTTAAGAAACAAAACAGGATCATAGGGGAAGAGAGGAAAAAATAAAAGATGAAATCAGAGAGGGAGGTAAACCATAAGAGACTTAATCATAGGAAACAAATTGAGAGCTGCTGGAAGGCAGGGGTTGGGGGATGGGGTAACTGGGTGATGGACACTAAGGACAGCATGTGATGTAATGAGCACTGGGTTTTATATAAGACTGACTAATCACTGACTTCTACCTCTGAAACTTGTAATACATTATATGTTAATTAATTGAATTTAAATTAAAAAAAAAAGATTGCTTGCAGAATGTGAACCCCTCAGCCAGAATTGAAGAAACACATGATTATCTCTTTTAAATGAATATATATATGAATATTAAATGAATATATATATATATATAGTCCTTGAAGCATTTCAATTTCCTAGGATATTCTCAGAATATTTGTACTTCTATTCCTTTTGCTAAGCTCATCCAATCTTGTCCTATTAATTTCATAAGGTATTATGTGCCTTTATTCGCACCCTTCTATTAACCTGTAAGATTCTCTAATCAATCATATCTTACCATTCCTCCAAAGCCTAGATCAAGACTCACCTTCTGTAAAATTCGTTCTTTAAACACTCAATATAATAGCTGTTTAGTAAATGTGTGCTAAATTATATAAATAAAAAAATTTAAAGATTATTTTAATAAATAAATAAAGCCATAAGTGAGACAAAAATGTTAAATACAATGTATTCATTTAAACTAGCCTAAGAAATCATTAAAAAAAAAATCCAAAAGGGGCAAAGAAAGCACAAAAGAGGAACAAAGAATAGATGGGAGAAATAGAAAGCAGATGGTAAGATGGTAAATTTATATACAACCACATGGATAATTACATTAACTGTAAATGGTCTAATTACCTTAGTTAAAAAGGAAAAACTGTCAGACTGGATTTAAAAAAAAAAAAAATGGAGACCCAACTATATGCTCACTACAAGAAACCTACATTAAATAGAAAGACACAAATAGATAAAAAGTAAAAGGGCAGAAAAACCATACTGACACTAATCAAAAGAAACCTGAATAACCATATTAACACTAGATAAAGTACATTTCAGAGCAAAAAATATTCAGAGCAAGGGATAGAGAAAATCATTTCATGATGATAACCCAATTTATTAAGAGGACATTACAATTCTAAATGTTTTTTGCATCAAATAACAGAACTTCAAAATACATGAAGCAAAAACTGTTACAACTGCAAAGAGAAATAGACTTTTCTACCTATACTTGAGGATTCGACACCCCTCACTCAGTAATTGATAGAACAAGTAAAGAGAAAATTATAAGGGCATATAAGGTCTCAATAATACTATTAACCAACTTAAATAACTAACATTTATAGAACACTCTACCCAATAGCAGTTGAATGCATGTTCTTTTCAAATAAACACATGACATGTACCAAAATATACCAGATTGTATGTCATAAGACAAATCTCAATGATTCAAAATATGTTCTCTGACTCCAGTGGAATTAAATTAAATATCATTAACAGAAAAGTATCTGGAAACCCCACAAATATTGGAAACTAAACAACATGTAGATGAAAGAAGATCTCAAAAAGAAAGCTGGAGATATTTCAAACTGAAAAAGAAAAAAACACAATATCAAAACTTCTGGGATGCAACTAAAGCAGTACCTAAAGGAAAACTTATAGCATTAAAATGTCAATATTAGATCAGAAGAAAGGTCTCAAATTGCTGACCTCAGCTTTCACCTTAAGAAACAAACAAAAGAACATATTAAGCCCTAAGTAAGTAAATATTAAAGAACAGCAGAAACCAAAGGAAACAGAAAATAGAATAACAATAGAGAAAATCATGAAATCAAAATCTGATTCTTTAAAAAAAAACTACAAAATTGATAAATCTACAGCTAAACTGCTCTAGAAGACACAAATTACCAATACCAGAAAGAGAGATAACATCACTACATATTCTAAAGATACAAAACAAGTAGTAGGAGAGTATTATCAATGACTTTATACCAAGAAATCAGAAAATTAGATGAAATGGACAAGTTTCTTAAAAAACACAAATTACCAAAACTCACTCAAAAAGAAATTAATAGCCTGAATAGTCCGAAATCTATTAAAGAAATCGAATTTGAACTTTTAGTTAAAAACATTCTCCACAAAACGAAACCTCCAGGTCCATATGGCTTCAAAAGAAATTCTGCCAACCATTTACCAATTCTACAAAAATGGTTGCAAAATATTTAAGAGACACAAATAATGCCTAACATTCTATGAGATTACCATTCTGTGAGAAAAGACAAAGATATACGACAAAAGAGAACTACAGATCAATATGTCACTCATCAACATAGATACAAAATCCTCAATAAAATTTTAGCAAGTTGAACCCAACAATATATAAAAAGGGTACTATATCATAATGAAATATAGTTTATCTCAGGAACACAAGTTTGTTTTAACATTCTTTATATATCTTATTAAAGGACTATAAAAGAAAAGTCATATGATTATGTCAATAAATGCAGAAACAGAACTTGCCAAAATCCACCATCAATTCCTAATAAAAACTGTTGAACTGGCAATAGAAGAAAACTTCATCAACCTGGTAAAAGTCATCTACAAAAAACTTACAGCTAACATCACATTTAATGAAAGACTGAAGACTTTGCCCTTAAGATCAAGAACAAGGCAAGGATGTCTGTTCACACAACTTCTATTCAACCTCGTAACTGAAGCCTCTCTGCTCCTCTTCATTTGATAGACAGCTGCATCCTTTTCTGCATCATCCCTGAGACACAATGATGAAGATCAGAGTACATGTATTTGTCCATATTGGGCACCTGGTCACCAGAGCTCCTTTTAACTCTGACAAAGTAAACACTGTCACCAGAATTGACCCCCTCACTGATCTCAAATACCTGGTCTATGTATTCCAGTATGATTCCACCCATGACAAGTTCAACAGCACAATCAAGGTTGAGAGTGCGAAGCTTGGCATCAATGAAAAGCCCATCTTTATCTTTCAGGAACTAGATACCACCAACATCACAATGGCATAAAGCTGGTGCTGAATACAGTATGGAGTCCACTGGTATCTTTGCTACCTTGAAGAAGGCTGAGGTTCATTTAAGACTTAGAGACAAAAGGATCATCATCTCTGCCCTTTCTGCTGATGCCCCCATGTTTAGAGTGGGCATGAACCATGATAGCAACTCCCTTAAGACTGTCATCAACACTGCCTCCTCCACCACCACCTACTTGGCCTCCCTGGTCAAGTTCATCCATGACAACTTTAGCATCACTGAGGAACTCATGAGTATAGTCCATGCCATCACTGCCACCCAGAACACTTATTGTGGATGGCCTCTCTGCAAAACTGTAGCATGGGTTGCCTAGAACATCATCCCTGCATCTACTGGCACTGCCAAGGCTGTGGGCAAGATCATCCTTGAGCTGAATGGGAGACTCAATCACATGGTCTTCTCCTTCCCCACTACCAAAGTGATGGTCATAAATCTGACTTGTTATTTAGAAAAAAATGTCAAATATGATAACACAAAGAAGGTGGTGAAGCAGGCATGAGAAGGCCCCCTAAAGGATATCCTGGGTTACACTGAGGACCAGGTTGTCTCCTGTGACTTTAACAATAACATCCACTCCTCCACCTTCAAAGCTGGGGCTGGCACTGCCCTCAAAGACCACTTTGTCAAGGTCATTTCCTAGTATGACAATGAATTTGGCTACAGCAACAGGTCAGTGGACCTTATGGTTTATATGGCCTACCAGGAGTACGTGCCCCCTGCACCAACATCCCCAGCAAGAACACGAGAAAAAGAGAAAGGCCCTCTGCTGCTGGGTAGTCCTTGACCCAACTCAATCCCCCAACACACCAAGAACCTCCCATCCTCAACAGATTCCATCCCAGACCCCCTGAAGAAGGGTAGACCCTTAGGAAACCTAATTATGTCATGTATCACCATTAAGTACACTGTACCCAGCCCTAACACCCCCAAGAAATATACCAGAGACTCTGACCAAAGTAGTGGCTAGAAAAGCAATTACAAGAAAAATAAAAAGCATCAATATTATAAAGAAAGAAGAAAATCTCTTTATTTGAAAATAACAATCATGTATATAGAAAACCCTAAGTAACCTACAAAAAAAGCTCCTAAAATTAAAAATTGTGTTTAATTAGGGAAATTGTGTGAAAAGTACAGGGAACTCTCTGACCTACCTTTGCGATACTTCTATAAATATAAAATTATTCAAGACAAAACATTTTAAAAAAGAAAAGCTTGCTCCAATAAACATTCAACCAAATGAAGTATGTTTAGCAAGGCTGCAAGATACAATTCAATAGACAGATAGCAACTGTATTTCTATATACTAGCAAAGAACAATCAGAAATCAAAGTTTTGTTTAAAAAATACCATTTACATGAGTACTGGGTATTGTATAAGACTGCTGAATCACTGTCCAGGATAGTGTATCCTAACAGTTCATTGCCTGGAGAGGAACTGTCATCTTCCTTCTACCATTCACTTGCCCAAGTACTGGAAAATCTTGTAGAAGGATGCTGATTGGCTTGGATGGTATGCCCAACCCTATGGCCAAGAGGGTAGGTTGCCTTGATTGGCAGCCTCTACTAGGACCATTTTCTTGGATTATTTCCTAAAGGGTAGAAGAGTGCTGTGCAAAGCAATAAATGTTACAACAAATGTTCCCTAGTCCACTTCTTTTTTCTCATTAAATAATAAATATTTGTTAAGAAATGATATTGTCAACATAAAAAATACTATTTACAATAGCATGAAAAATATGAAATACTTAGGAATAAATTTGAAAAAGATGTGTAAACATGTATACTGAGAGAAGTTAGAGGACCTAAACAAATGATGAGATAATACCAAGTTCATAAATCAGAAGACTCAATATTGTTATGATGTTAATTTTCTACAAATAGATCTTGAGACTCAATGTAATTCAATCAAAATCCCAGCAAGCTTGTTTTGTAGAAACTAACCGATTTTAAAATTCATGTGGAAATATAAAGGACCTCAACTCGCCAAAGCAACTTTGAAAAAGAACAAAGTTGGAAACTTATACTACCTGATTTTAAGACTATGATGAAGCTATACAGTAAACAAGACAGATGGTACAGTATTAAAGATAAATCAATGAACAGAATGGAGGAATAGAGAGTATATTTAGACCTATACATACATGCGATTGATTTTTGACAAAGGCACAATGGCAATTCATTAAAGAATTCAAAAAATTGTGCTGAAACAAATGGATATCCTTAGGCCAAAATAAATTAACTTTAAAAATTAACTTTAAAAGGAATCCTATATTTAAAAGCAAAACTTAAAAACATAGAACTTCTACAAGAAAATCTTGTGCCCTTAGGTTAAGCAAAGATTTCTTGATAGGACACCAAAATGTCCTACACAAGAAAATCAAACTAAAACTTCATCAAAATTAAGAGTTTCTGCTCTTCAAAGACACCATTAAGAGAATAAAAGGGAAATGAACTGAGAGAAAGCATTTGCAAATCACATTTCCCATATATTCTTTAATCCAGATAAGAAATCCTAAAATACACTAGTAAGAAAATCAACAACCTAATGAGAAAAAAAGTGGGCAAAAGATTTGAAGCAGACACTACAACAGAGATATGCAGATGGCAAGTAAAAACATGAAAAGATGCTCAAAATCATTTGTCTCTAGAGAAATGAAAATTGAAAGCATGAGATACTAGTCATATCTATTAGAATGGCCATGATAAAAAGGACTTCACATATCAATGTTGACAGGGGTTTAAATAAACTACAACTCTCACACACTGCAGGTAGGCACATAAAATAGTACAACCACTCAGGAAAACAATTCAGCAGTTTCTTAAAAAGTTAAACATATAACTACTATACAATCAGCAATTCCATTCTAGGTATTTAGTCAAGAGAAATGACAGCATATGTCCACACAAAGACTTATACACAAATATTCATAAAGCTTTATTTACAATAATCTAAAACTGAAATAACTCAAATGTTCATTAACAAGTAAATGGGTAAATAAATTGTGACATACCCATACGATGGAACACTACTGAAATAAGCAACAACATTGGCTGAAAATCTAAATCAGTTAGATTCACAGATCCCCTCCTCTTCTTGGAACAGCAGAATGGGAGATTTATTCTCTATAATGGATAAAACTCATGGTCTCTGGACTACAAAATAACAGGCAAATTTGAGGGAAGGGATACAAAATGGTATGAGGTAGTCATTAAAACATTTTTTCAGGACTATTTATTGAATGATTTTTCCTTTTCTTTCATCTTTCAAATACCAATTTTTTCTTATAGTAAATTCTTACATGCATTGCTCATCTATTTCTAGGTGTTTCCCTGTATTCATTGATTTCTCTATCCTGGCACCAGAATCATAGGTTTTTAGTATTATTTATAATTGGTGGTACATAGATCCTCTTACTGCTTCTTGTTTCACAATTTTTTTCTGCAAATTCCTCTAGATGCCTATGAAATAAGAGTACTAATATGAAGACTACAGATACAAAACCAGTTACCATATAATTTTAATACTATAAAAGAGAAAGCTCATGAATGCTCATCAAAAGGGCAAAAATTAATTAAGATTCACCCACACCATGGAATGTCAACTAACAAAGTAAATAAGTTTGATCTCTATGTATTGACCTTGAGAGTTAACCAAACATATTAAGTGAAAAAAGCAAAGCGCAGAATATTGTGTGTTAATGTCCTAAATGTTTTACATGTATTATTAACTCATTTATATCCACACATTATTGTTTCCATTGTATAAGATTTGCAGTAACATAGAAAAATGTATGCAAAAATACAAAATTCACCTCTGAATTATTTGAAGAGTCAAAATTATTATGTATTCACTTTCAAAGAAAAACAAAAAGACAATAAAAACAAGGGGAGAAAACACAGGTTTACTCCAGACTGTGAAGACCCTTATAACATGTCAAGAAACTTAGTCTTTATTCTGCAAGCAACCTGGAATTAAGAAGTATTATCAGAAAGATACTAAGCAGCAGAAAGATATTCAGATCAGTGTTTTAGAATGAAAGTTCTTGTAACATTTGGAAGGTGAACAGAGTGAACAAATTGGTGACAGGGAGTCAGGCTAATAAGTCAAGGGAAGGAACAAAGAAATCTAACTAATGGAGATACAATGGTGGAAAGAGAAGAGGGAAGAAATTCAAATAGATGTATCTAAAATAAAACCTATGGGAGAAGGTATGCATATGACAGGATAAGAGCAAAAGAATGAAGTTTCTACCATGAATGAAATGCATGGATGATGAGATATTTCCATTAGAGAGAACTGCAAGGGAGGGGTGTCTTTTGGGGAAAGCCAAGCTTCAGTTAAGCTTAACTAAAACACGATATTGCTCAGGAATACATTCAGCAAAGGATGGAAAAGAAATGAGAAAATACTGTAAATTAGCTCAAACTATTTCTAAAATGTCCTGCACGTTATAAAACCTTATAAATAGTTAGTAAGGGGGGCATGTGGGTGGCTTGGCAGGTTAAGCATCCAATTCTTAATTTCGGCTCACGTCATTATCTCAGGGTCATGAGATTTAGCCCCACGTGGAGCTCTGAGCTCAGCAAGTAGTCTGCTTGAGATTTTCTCTTTCCTGCTCCCCTTACCCCCCATACTCGCTCGCATGCACTCGCGCACTCTCTCTCAAATAAATCTTTAAGAATAAATAGTTAATAAGGGGAGATACTGATATTTATAACTAAAATTAGATTCAGAGTCTATAGATTTGATTTACCCATTCCATTCTCCATTCACCATTATCAGAAAAAAACAATTATGATAGCATGAAAAAAATCTCTAGTGCATGTCTGCTTTCCTAAATAGAATGGATGTGGATACATACAATCTTTTTATAAACAATGAAGTTTAGCATAGAATTTTAGCATATATGTAAATATATTTGACTGCACCTATTGACAGAGCCAGTAGGCACATATCCATGTATCCATAGCACATTCACACATATTTGAAACACTATAAATAAGCCAGACCCAAAGCTTCCAACTAAAAACTTAATATAAAAAATAAAACTTGATGGTTAAAAGCTCAAGCTTCGTGCTAATGTTCTACTTCATTCCAACTTTTTGCACTGCACTCCTCTTGTTTCTCAACAATAATCCGCAAATTTAAAAAGAGGGCCCATATTAACATAGATTTGTTTTATAAAATGCAAGAGTTTCTAAGTAGTTGTAAATGCTTATTACGTAATCCCAAAAAAGGGCGATTTATAGATTTTTGGTGTTAATCTAATATGCACTCAATTCCAACTCCTATACCTACTTATCAATATTTTAAATTCTGTTTGTAGGAATTCTTGCCCAGGACGAATGCTCTGAGCCAATCAGAGATCCCCAATTACCAAAGATTTAATTTCCTTTGTTAAGTATTTGTACTTGTGCAACAAACTGGATTAGTATGTTTTAGAACAAACATAAACAAAATAGGTTTTCTATAGAACTTTCAAATAATCAGGACAGTCATGAGTCAGAATGTTTTACTCCCTGAGCTTTCACATACCAGAGAAGACTGTTCATAAATAAACTGTAAGCCTGAGTTTCTTGGGCCAATATTCGCAAGTATAGTAAGATTTAGGCACAGCAACTCCACAAATTGATCATTACACCCTCTACCAACTTATGGGAAATATCCACCAGCAACATAAGACTGCTTCAGCTTTTTTTAAATTTAAAGTCAATTAATTAACATATAGTGTATTATTAGTTTCAGAGGTAGAAGTCAGTGATTTATCAGTCTTATATAATACCCAGTGCTCATTACACCACATAACCTCCATGTCCGCCACCCAGTTACCCCATCCCCCCCACCCATCTCCCCACCAGCAACCCTCAGTTTGTTTCCTATGATTAAGAGTCTCTTATGGTTTATCTCCCTCTCCGATTTTATCTTATTTTATTTGTATAAATAAATCTTCTGTTTTCTTAAATTACACATGTGAGATCTTCTGTTTTCTTAAATTCCACATGTAAGTGAGACCATAGGATAATTGTCTTTCTCTAATTGACTTATTATGCATAGCATAATACCCTCTAGTTTCATCCATGTCATTGCAAATGGCAAGATTTCATTTTTGATGGTTGAGTAGTATTCCATCGTATATACCACATCTTCTTTATCCATTCATGTGTCGATGGATATCTGGGCTCTTTCCATAGTTTGGCTATTGTGGACATTGCTGCTATAAACACTGGGGTGCAGGTGTCCCTTTGTATCACTACATTTGTATCTGTGGTAAATACCCAGCAGTCAAGACTGTTTCAGCTTTTCTTGATTCTCTTCTTGACTCCTGACACTTGAAATCACTCCAGGGTTCCAGATATAGACTCATAGAGGATATGCATCAAATGCTTCAGGCGGGGTCAAAATATGTAGGAATGGTCTTCTAACACATCAGATAATTTCAAGCAATGCAAAACAAAGTCCCTCTTCTTTGTAGTTTGTATCTCAATAGTTTGCTTCCATTTTTGGATGAACCGAACAGACATACACATGCTTTGGAGCACTGTAAATTCTCATCTCTACAGTGATGATATAATTTTATTATCATGAACTTCTATTATCATTGGAAGTGTCTCATATGAATCAAATGTATCTAGAATAATGTGGCCATACATGTAAATATAAAGTTTCCAGTTAATGTTTCCACATTTAAAGAAGTTCCAGTTGTTTCCACATTAAAAAATTAAAAAGAGAGAAATGAGTTTTAATATATTTTAATCTAGCATATTCAAAATATTATCATTTCAACACATATCCAATATAAAATTGAAGTATTTTTACATTCCTTTTTGTACCGTTTCCAAAATCAGAGTTGATTTTACACTTATAGAACACTGCAATTAAGACTAGCGATATTACAAGTGCTTGATAACCACAGGTGAACAGTGGCTACTTCACTGTACAACACAGGGAAGGTCCTATTATTTCCAGGGAAAAAGAGAAAACTTAAGATTAGCTCTGATAATTTAAAATGTTTTCTAAAAGTAACTGAAAACATTGGCTTTATGGTAAATAAATGGCTCATTTGAATAAGTCACAGAAAATGTAACAATTTCTCATCTTTTAGGCAAAACTATGTAACAGACCTAGTACACAGTCAAAATGGAGACTATAAATGCACATTTTACATAAGTGGGTTTACATAGGAAACACCATAGCCAAAATTACAATAACCAAACCTTTTTTTTTTTAATATTTTATTTATTTATTTTACAGAGAGAGAGAGAGACAGCCAGCGAGAGAGGGAACACAGCAGGGGGAGTGGGAGAGGAAGAAGCAGGCTCCCAGCAGAGGAGCCTGATGTGGGGTTCGATCCCAGAACGCCGGGATCACGCCCTGAGCCGAAGGGAGACGCTTAACGACTGCGCCACCCAGGCGCCCCATAATCACACATTTTCTAATGAATAATATGCACCTTGAATTGCTTGATGCATATTTCAATAACATATTCACACAGCAAACCAGAACTGGCCAACTATGAGCAGAAATAACTCCTTTAGTTATAATCCCGCAACTTATGATCTCTTTACTACATATATATAGTATATGCCACAAAACAGGATTTTAGAATATGAGAAAGAATTTGAAACCATGCAGAGAACCACAGAGTTGAGAAAACATGAGAGGAAAACTAGAGCATCTATTTCAACCTAGTTTCAACTTTGTCACTAGTACTAAAAGTATAAAACATATTCCTCCCAGCCCTCATCTTCTCTTCTTCACCTGGATATATAATTCCTGAAAAATAAACCAACTGACAAGGCAGATTAATCTCTCACTGTTATGCAAACATTGATTTTGGTGGCAAGTTTTCTTCTTATCCTCATTCTCTTCTTAAATAACAGTATTTCCAAAGGTACTGTGGTAGGCAGAATAATGTTATCCCAAAGATATCCCATACCTTAATCCTTGGAGTATGTGACTGTTATGTTGCATGGCAAAGGGGATTTCAGGTGGCAGATGGAATTGCTAATCAGCCGACCTTATCCCAGATTTTTTTTTTCTTAAACAACTGCGTTTACTAGAACCACTAAAATAATGAGAGGATCATTCTTGTCCTGTTGATAAATTTTATGGCATTTTATACCATGTAGTATGATGTTTGCTATCGGATTCTCATGGATACCTTTCCACCACATTAAAGGAAACATTTGTTCTGTCAGTAATGAACAAAAAGACGAAGAATAGAATAATGGATAAAAAACACAGACTTAGGATTCAAAGTTCAAATGTTGGTTCCATCTGTAACTGCATGACGTTGATAGGATTATCTAACCACTTTGTGCCTCAGTTTCCTTATCTATAAAATAAGCAAACCAGTACTAGCTACTTCACAGGGTTGTTAGGAAGATTACATTATACGGTCCATGTAAAGTGCTAGATCAGTGCCTGACACAGACTAATCATCGTTTCTATAGAAAGACTAATCCAGAATACTCTTAAGGTTTGTTAAATTTGTTTAGTATATTATTCAGGACGATCATATAGGTTTTTCCCTTTTAAGACATTAACATATTCAATTCCTGGTAAGAACCATCTTTATACTCCTAGAAGTAAGTCTGTCTCCCCGTGGTATACATATATATAGATTTAATATAATCCTGGATTACTCTTTGTAATTTAGGATTTTGCATCCTTATTCATATGTAAAATTGGTCTCCAGTTTTCTTATCTCTTTCATTTCAGTTTTGGTATCAGAGTTAAGTTAACTGAAGAGTTTTCTGTCTTTTTCTAATCTCCAGAATAAATCAACTAACAGAGAAACGAAATTGTCTATTACTTGAAAATTTGAAAGAACAAACGTAAAATAATCTAGGACTAGTGCTTCTGTGGAGTAAATCCTAAAAATTTCCAGTGTGTTCTATGGTTACTGAATTATCAATACAGTCACCTGAGACACCTAATTGACATTTTTCTAGGAAGTCAATTATTTCCATTTATGTTTTCTAATTTATAGATTAAAAACTATATATATTTTTATTTATTATCTTCTATACTTGCAATTCCATCACCATTTTCATGCCTAATGTTCTGTATTATTTTTTTCTTTGGGTTTGCCTGGATGGGTCTATTTTATTGTCATATTCAAAGACAGAGTTAGTAGCTTTATTTTTATCAAACATCTACCAGATGAGTTATTTATTCATGACTTGTTTACTTAGTAATTTACTACTTTCTGGAGTTTTCTTTGTTTTGTTTTGTTTGTTTGTTTGTTTGTTTGTTTTTAAGAGAGAGAGAGAGAATGTGCTGGGGCAGGAGGGAGCGGTGGGGAGAAAGAGAAGCTTAAGCAAGATCCATGCCCAACACAGAGCCTGATGTGGGCCTTGATCTTACCCTGAAATCATGACCTGAGTTGAAATCAAGAGTCAGACACTTAACTGACTGAGCCTCCCAGGCACCCCAATTTACTATTTTCTGTTCTTAACTGTAACAATTCAACCATACAACTTTTTATTATATTCTTTATTCTAGCTCTTTAGTTGAATGCTTATTCTTTCCTATTTAAAAATAAAAGCATTACAGGCTATGACATTGCTATTGAGTAGGATTTTGTCCATATCACTTAGGTTTTGACAAGTCATATTTTCAATTATTACACACATATAGTTTATAAAATTCAATTTTGATTTCCTTTTTATACCGAAAATCAGTGCTTGCTTTTAAATTTATAAGTGCTTAGATTTGTTGCCTTTTAATAATATATTTCTAGTTGTAACACATTATAGTCAGAGGGTATAATTATTCAACTTCAAATTTCTTTAGATGTTCTTTGAAAACTAGTATGTAGTTTTCTTATGTTATATGAGCACTAAAAAGTATATTCGTTGTTCTTAAAGGTGAGATATATTTTTAAAACTTCTTAATTACATAAGTCATACCATCTATAAACCTATCTTGTGTACTCCATCATCAAAATTTGGATAGAAACAGGAATTTATTTGCCAAGAAAGGTGTCCTATCATAAAACCAGCACGTGACCTCCTCTTTGATGATTCTGTGTTTGGCCCCAACACAGACTGTCCTGCGCTTGTTATCAGTGATGTTGAAAACTAGCCTACTCAGAGTAGTACCACATGGAAATCCAGGCCATAGTTACCAATGCCTGAGTCATATTTGATCCCCAGATTGATGTACTCCTGGACTCCAAAACCAAAGTTTCTAGTATCAAAGAAGTTATTTTTTCCTTTTCTTAATGAAGATTTTATTTATTTAATTTTAGAGAGAGAAAGAGAGCGGACATGTGAGCAGGGATGGGGGGAGCAGAGGGAGAGAAAGAATTTCAAGCAGACTCCCTGCTGAGCGCAGAGCCCAACAGGGGGCTTGA
Organism: Ursus arctos; assembly: GCF_023065955.2. Classification (NCBI taxonomy): domain Eukaryota; kingdom Metazoa; phylum Chordata; class Mammalia; order Carnivora; family Ursidae; genus Ursus; species Ursus arctos. The sequence continues at coordinate 14,874,496 of NW_026622886.1, read as the reverse complement.
TCTTATGACTCTGAGATCATGACCTAAGCTGAAATCAAGAGTTAGACGCTTAGCCACCAAGGCACCCCAAGAAGTTATTTTTCCTTAACTCACACTCCTGCACCTTTAGACCTTTCTCTATGATTTCTTCTGCCTTGGCCCCATGGACTGTGCAACGGACAGCAATTTTTTCATTTCTCCTGATGCCAAAGGATCTGATGGTGTATTTAGTTTTGGAGAACACAGGGGTCTGGCCTGTGAGCTACTCCAGCACCTTGGTTGCCTGACTCAGTCTCTCTCCACTCTCCCCCACACAGATGTTGAGGCAGAGCATGTGGATGCAAAGTTCCTGCATGGGGTTCTCCTTTTCACCTTGATCTTGCTCTATGGTGGAGAACAGGAAGACAAAGTCTGTCATTGAACTATTATCACATTTTCTTTGGGGCACCTGGGTGGCTCAATCGGTTAAGCATCTGCCTTTGGCTCAGGGTCCTGGGATCGAGCCCCACTGAGCTGGGAGCCTGCCTCTCCCTCCACTTCCCACTCATGCGCTCTCTCTCTATCTCTGTCTCTCTCTCAAATAAATAAATAAAATCTTTAAAAATAAAAATAATTGTCTTTGTATTTCTAAATTTGCCTCACATTTTGTTTTTCAGTTAAGCAAAAGAATGACATATCATCTTTATGGATTACATATTTTATTATTACCATATTTTATCATTAATGTTATATAATACTCTTCATTTTGAATTATATTTTGTTGGCTATTAATATTGCTACCTAAGTTTTCTCTTTCTTTCTATTTAACTGGTAAGGTGTTGACTAGCCATTTATTTTCCTTCTATTTCTGTCACGTTATCTTGGCTACATCTCTTAAAAACAGCCATAACTGCAGTTGGCTTTCTTTGTTTTACAATCTGAAAAGCTTTGACTTTTAATATGTTCACATTTGGTATTATTCTTGTGACTGAAATTTATGTAGTCTTTATTTTCGTTTCCTACTCTTCGTACTCTTTCTTCAGTTTTCAAACATTTTATTTCTATCAGTCTTTTAGTTTTTACAAATACATTAAACTTGTATTTCTTATTGATGTCAAGAATTAAATTATAACTATGTTCATTCTTAACAAAGTATAATTTGCATTTTTCTTCTCTTACTTTCAGCCCAAAGGCTTGATCAAATAGTGTGGAATTTTAATGCCATACCATTACTTCCTCTTTATGACATTACAGAAACATTTAATAATTGTGTTATATCTGACAACCATATTATCAACAGTGATTTATGTTTACTGGTTTCCTTGTAACTATGGTTTCTTACAGATTCAATAAGATTTTATGGCCTTTATCCATTCATCTATCCATGGTCATCTGCACTGCCTCCATAACTTGGCTATTGTAAATAATGCTGCAATAAACACAGTGGTGCATATATCTTTTCAAATTAGTGTTTTTGTATTCTTTGGTAAATATCCAGTAGTTGAATTACTGGATCATATGGCACTTCTGTTTTTAATCTTTTTGAGGAACTTCCATACTGTTTTCCCCAAAGCTGTACAGGTTCACAATTCCCACCAACAGTGCATAAGGAATCCTTTTTCACCACATCCTCACCAACACTTGTTTCTTGTGTTGTTGATTTTATCCATTCTTACATGTGTGAGGTGCTTTGTCATTCAGTTTTGATTTCCATTTCCCTAATGATGAGAGATGTTAAGCATCTTTTCATGTGTTTGCTGGCCATCTCGGTGTCTTCTTTAGAGAAATGTCTGTTCATGTTTTCTGCCCATTTTTTAATTGGGCCTTTTGGGGATTTTTTGGTGTTGAGTTGTAATCACTTCTTTATACATCTGAGCTACTGGCCCCTTACTGGATAAGTTATTTGCATATCTTTTCCCCGTTCAGTATGTTGTCTTTAGTTCTATTGTTTGCTTTGTTGTGCAGAAGTTTTATGTTGATATGGTCCCAATAGTTTATTTTTGCTTTTGTTTCCTTTGCCTCAGGAGACCTATCTAGAAGAATGTTGCTATGGTCAATATCAGAGAAATTACTGCTTGTGCTCTACTCTAGAATTTTTACGGTTTCAGGTCTCACATTTAGATCTTTAATTCATTATGAGTTTATTTTTGTGTATGGTGTAGGAAAGTGTAGCTGTCTTTTGAATGTAGCTGTCCAGTTTTCCCAACACCATTTGTTGAAGAGAATGTCTTTTTCCCATTGGATATTTTTGCCTTATTTATCGAAGATTAATTGAAGATGTAATCATGATTTCTGGGTTTTTTATTCTGTTCTAATGATCTATCTGTTTTTGTGCCAGTACCATACTGTTTTGATTACTACATTTGCTATTCTGTTCTATTGATCTATGTGTCTATTGTTGTACCAGTACCATACTGTTATGATTACTACAGCTTTGTAGTTTATCTTGAAATCTGGGATTGTGATTTCCCCAGTTTTGTTCTTCTTTTTTCAAGATTGCTTTGGCAATTTGGAGTCTTTTGTGGTTCCATACAAATTTTAAGATTGTTTGTTCTAGTTCTGTGAAATATGCGGTTGGTATTTTGATAGGGATTACATTAAATGTGTGGACTGCTTTGAGAAGTATAGACATTTTAACAATATTTATTCTCTCAATCCATGAGCATGGAATATCTTTCCATTTCTTTGTGTTGTCTTCGATTTCTTTCAACAGTATTTTATAGTTTAAAGATTACATGTTTTAAGGAGGGAGGCAAGATGGGGGAAGAGTAGGAGACCTCATTTCATTTGCTCTCTTGAATTTAGCCAGGTATCTATCAAAACATTCTGAACACCTATGAATTCAACCTGAGATTTAAGAAAAGATTGCTGGAATTCTACAAGTAGAACAGCAACCACTTTCTGCAACCACATTGCTGCAAGAATAGCAACCACTTTCTGCAAGATGCAGAGAAGTGAATCTAAGGAGATATATATCAGAAGATAAACAGCAGTGGGGGGGAGGGGGCGGGGAGAGCCTCCGTAAGACAGCTACCAGAAAGTGATTTAGCAGCAGAGTGCAAAATCAGAACTCTTAGAAGTCTGCTCCAGTGCAGACATCCCTGCCTGAAAGGAGCTGGGGTGGCAAAGCAGGGCAGAATCCTGGGTGGAACACTGTGGTCTCAGGATCCCCAGGCTCACAGAAAAAACAAGGGTGCCTGAGCTGGCAGAGTTCCCAAGCACTGGAGCAGGGAAACCGGCTGCAGTCAGGGAGACTGGGAGTGGGCTCTTAGCTCAGTTTGCCATAAACCCTGAACTGTATCACAATCAGGAGACAGCTATCCATGTGGGGGTCCTGCAAAGGGTAAAAACATGACTCTCTGCCTTTTCCCCAAAGGGGTGGCATGGGTTTGCACATGATCTGGTGACCACTCTCCAGGTGGGGGCAGAGGGCAGAAACGGGGCAACCCTCCCCCCTCTGCACCCCCCCCCCCCGAAGAACAGCACAAGTGTGCACCACAGGAATCTGCAGAGTTTGGAACACACAAAAGTGAAGACTGCTTTTTTACAGAAGAGACTGGGACCCAATCTTAGCTTCGGGACTGGAGATAACGGCGCACCATTTTATTTGCATCCACTAAAGCACTGTGGAAAGCCTTCAGGGAACAAAAGCCACACAGAACAACCCCAAGCATTTTACACTGAGCCTGTCCTGCTGGCAAGGAGCACCGCAATTACACCCAGGCAAAGACACCTCAGAATCAGTGAAGCAGCCCCCCCCCCCCCCAGAAAATGGACTGGAATATCAGGCAAATACCAAGTTTACAGAGCATACAGAACTGCAAAACTCCAGCACTAGGGGAAAATAGTACACAGAATTTGATGTTCTTTATCATGATTCTTTTATCTTTCAGTTTAAAATTTTCCTTTTCTTTTTTCTTTTTTTATCCTTTTCAACTAGTTTTTTATTTTATCAACTCTTGTTTTTTTTTGTCTTGTTTTAACTTTCATTTTTACATTTACATTTTATAGATATATTCTTCATTTTTGGCTTCCTTTCACTGTATTCAATTTATTTATATATATAAATATATGCCTAAATATATACCTAAATTATATATATAGCTTTCCTTACAATTTTGGGATTTAGTGTCTTCTAATAGACCAAGATACACACAGGACCAAGTGGATCACCCTGTTTTGTCCACCTGAGAGATTATACTCTCACTTCCCCTAACTCTTTTTGTTTCCTTTTCTGTACTTTTTTGGTTTTTGACCTATTCAGATTTGTCTAGTGTGTATTTCACTTGGGTCATGGCTGATATTTTTTATTTTGTTTTCTCATTCATCCGTTCTTCTCTGGGCAAAATGACTAAGAGGAGGATTTCACAACAAAGGAAGGAACAAGAGGTAATACTTTTTGCAACAGATCTAATTGACATGGATATAAGTTAAATGTCAGAGCTGGAATTCAGGATAACAATTATAAAGTTACTAGCCAGGCTTGAATAAAGCATAAAAGACACCAGAGAATCTCTTACTGCAGAAATAAAATCTAATCAGGTCACAATTAAAAACGCTTTAACTGAGATGCAGTCTAAAACTGATGCTCTAACAGCTAGGGTAAATAAGGCAGAAGAGAGAGCCAGTCACATAAAAGACAAGAAGATAGTATGGAAGGAAGTTGAGGAAAATTGAGAAAAACAACTAATGGACCATGAGGGGAGGCTTCGAGAAATCAGTGATACCATAAAGTGAAACAATATTAGAATTATTGGGGTCCCAGAGAAAGAGGAAAGAGAGAAAGGGAGAAAGAGGGGCAGAAGGTATATTTGACCAATCATAGCTGAGAACTTCCCCAATCTTGGACAAAGCAGGAAAGAATATCCGACAGAAAAAGGACAGTATTTTCAATAAATGCTGCTGGGAAAACTGGACAGCCACACGTAGAAGAATGAAACTGGACCATTTCCTTACCCCATACACAAAGATAAACTCAAAATGGTTGGAAGACCCAAATGTGAGACAGGAATCCATCAAAATCCTAGAGACGAACACAGGCATCAACCACTTTGACCCTAGCCACAACAACTTCTTACTAGACATGTCTCAAAAGACAGAGGAAACAAAAGCAAAAACGGGGACTTCGTCAAGATAAAAATCTTCTGCAGAGCAAAGGAAACAGCTGACAAAACTAAAAGGCAACCTACAGAATGGGAGAAGATATTTGCAAATAACATACCAGATAAAGGGCTAGTATCCAAGATCTATGAAGAACTTAATCAAACTCAACACCCAAAGAACAAATTAATCCAGTCAAGAAATGGGCAGAAGACATGAACAGACATTTCTTCAAAGAAGATATCCAAATGGCCAATAGACACATGAAAGAATGCTCCACATCACTTAGCATTAGGGAAATACAAAGCAAAACCGCAATGAGATGCCACCTCACACCAGTCAGAATGGCTAAAATTAACAACACGGGAAACAACAAATGCTGGTGAAGATGCAGAGAAAAGGGAACCCTCTTACACTGTTGGTGGGAATGTAATCTGGTATAGCTACTTTAGAAATCAATGTAGAGGTTCCTCAAGAAATTAAAAATTGAGCTACCCTATGACCTAGCAATTGCACTACTAGGTATTTACCCCAAAGATACAATTGTAGTGACCTGAAGGGGCACCTGCACCCCAATGTTTATAGCAGCAATGTCCACAATAGCCAGACTGTGGAAAGAGCACAGATGTCCGTCAAGAGATAAAGAAGATGTGGTGTGTATATATGAAATAGAATATTACTCAGCCATCAGAAAGGATGAATACTTACCAATTATATTGCATGGATGGAACTGGAGGTTATTATGTTGAGCTAAATAAGTCAATCAGAAAGACAATGATCATATGGTTTCACTCATACGTGGAATTTAAGAAACAGCACAGAGGATCATAGGGGAAGGGTGGAAAAACCAAATAGGAAGTCATCAGAGAGGACAAAAAACCATGAGAGACTCTTAGCTCTAGGAAACAAACTGAGGGTTGCTGGAGGGGAGGGGAGGTGGGTGGGAGGATGGGGTAAATGGGTGGTGGGCACATGATATGATGAGCAATGGGTATTATACGCAACTGATGAATTACTGAACACTACAATTGAAACTAATGATGTACTATATGTTACCTGAATTTAAAAAATTAAGAATGAATGAATGAATGAATGAATGAATGAATGAATAGTACAGGTCTTTCACCTCCTTGGTTAAATTTATTCTTACTATTTTTTGGTGCAATTGTAAATGAGATTGCTTTCTTATTTCTCTTTCTGCTATTTCATTATTAGTGTATAGAAATGCAATGGATTTCTGTATATTGATTTTGTATCCTATGAAATTTCCAAATTCATTTATCAGTTCTAGTAGGTTCTTGGTGAAGTCCTTAGGGTTTTTTTTTTTTTAAGATTTTATTTATTTGAAACAGAGAGAAACAGCGAGAGAGGGAACACAAGCAGGGGGAGTGAGAGAGCAGGCTTCCCACTGAGCAGGGAGCCCGATGGGGGGCTCAATCCCAGGACCCTGGAATCATGACCTGAGCGGAAAGCAGATGCTTAAAGACTGAGCCACCCAGGCACCATTTAAGCTTTTCTACATATAGTGTGTCATCTGAAAATAGTAAAGTTTTACTTCTTCCTTACCAATTTGCATACCATTTATTCCATTTTTTTTGTCTGATTGCTGTGGCAAGGACTTCCAGTACTATGTGCAATAAGAGTGGTGAGAGTAGGCATCCTTGTTTTGTTCCTGACCTTAGCAGATAAGTTCTCAGTTCTTCCCCATCGAGTATGATGTTTGTTGTGGGTTTTTCATATATGGCCTTTATATTAAACCTACTTTGTTGAGGGTTTTTGTCATGAATGGATGTTGTACTTTGTCAGATGTTTTTTCTGCATCTACTGAAATGATCACATGGTTTTTATCATTTCTCTTATCCATGTGATCGTGTTGATTGATTTGCAAATACTGGACTACCTTTGTATCCCAGGAATAAAACTCACCTAATCGTGGTGAATAATGTTTTTACTGTGTTATTGAATTCACTTTGCTAGTATTTTGTTGAGGATTGTTCTGTCAATGTTCATCAGAGATACTGGCATATAATCCTCTTTTATTGTAATGTCTTTATCTGATTTTGGCATCATGGTAATGCTGGCCTCAAAGAATGAATCTGGAAGCTTTCCTTCCTCCTATATTTTGGGATAGGTTGAGAAGAACAGGTATTAATTCTCCTTTAAATTGTTGGTAGGCTCCTATACTGTTGATGGGAATACAGATTGGTGCAGCTAGTCTGAAAAACAGTATGGCGGTTCCTTAACAAGTTAAAAACAGAACTACCTTATGACCCAGTAATTGTACTACTAGGTATTTATCCAAAGGATACAGGCATAGTGATTCAAAAGGGCACATGTACCCCAAAGTTTATAGCAGCACTATTAACAATAGCCAAAGTATGGAAAGAGCCCAAATGTCCATCAACTGATGAATGGATAAAGAAGTGGTATACATACACACACACACACACACACACACACACACACACACACACACAAACACACAGGAATATTACTCAGCCATCAAAAAGAATGAAATCTTGCTATTTGCAGTATGTCAATGGAATTAGAGTATATTATGCTAAGTGAAATAAGTCAGAGAAAGACAAACACCATATGATTTCACTCATATATAGAATTTAAGAAACAAAACAGATGAACATAGGGGAAGGAAAGGAAAAATAAAATAAGATAAATACAGAGAAAGAGAGGCAAACCATAAGAGACTCTTAACTATAGAGAACAAACAGGGCTGCTGGAGGAGAGGTGAGTGGGGGGATGGGCTAAGTGGGTGATCGGCATTAAGGAGGGCATTTGTTGTGATGAGCACTGGGTGTTACATGTAAGTGATGAATCACAAGATTCTACTCCTGAAACTAATACTACACTATATTGTTAACTAACTTGAATTTACATATAGTCTTGAAGAAAAGAAATAAAAAAAAAAATAAAAAAATAAATGTTTGGTAGAATACACCTATGAAGCCAACCACCTGGCCCTGGACTTTGTTTGCTGGGATTTTTTTTTTAATATTTTATTTATTTATTTGGGGGCGCCTGGGTGGCTCAGTCGTTGGGCATCTGCCTTTGGTTCAGGGCGTGATCCCGGAGTCCTGGGATAGAGCCCCACTTCGGGTTCCTCCACTGGGAGCCTGCTTCTTCCTCTCCCACTCCCCCTGCTTGTGTTCCCTCTCGCTGGCTGTCTCTATCTCTGTCGAATAAATAAATAAAATCTTTAAAAATAAATAAATAAATAAATATTTTATTTATTTATTTGAGAGAGAGAGAGCATGAGAGCACAAGTGGGGAAGGGGCAGAGGAAGAGGGAGAAGCAGGCTCCCCGATGAGTAGGAAGCCCAACATGGGACTCGATCCTAGGACCCTGGGATCATGACCTGAGCCTAAGGCAGGCGCTTAACCCACTGAGACACCCAGGCGCCCCTATTTGCTGGGAATTTTTAAATCGTTTGTCCAATTTCATTCCTGGTAATCGGTAAACAATCTGTTCAAATTTTCCATTTCTTCCTGCTTCAGTTTTGGTAGGTTATGTGATTCTAGGTCTTTATCCATTTTTTTTCTAGTTTGTCCAATTTGTTGGCATATAATTTTTCACAATATTCTCCTATAATCCTTTGTATTTTTGTGGTGTCAGTTGTTATTTCTCCTCTTTCATTTGTGATTTTGTTTGAGTCCTTTTTTTTTTTTAATGAATCTCATTAAATGTTTATCAATTTTGTTGTTCTTTTCAAAGAACCAGCTCCTGGTTTCATAGATCTGTTCTTTTGGGGTTTTTTGGTCTATTTCATCCATTTCTGCTCTAATCTTTATTTTCCCTTCCTTCTACTGGCTTGGGGTTTTGTTTGTTCTTCTTTTTCTAGCTCCTTTAGCTGTAAGATTAGGTTGTTCATTCAAGATTTTTCTTGCTTCTTAAGGTAGGCCTATATTGACATAAAACTTCCCTCTGGAACTACTTTTGCTGTATCCTAAACATTTGGGCCATTGTGTTTTCATTTTCATTTGTCTCCACATATTTTTTTTTAATTTCCTCTTTGATTTCTTGGTCAACCCATTCATTGTTTAGTAGCATGTTATTCAAGCTCCAGGTGTCTGTGTTCTTTCCAGATTTTTTCTTGTGGTTCAATTCTAGTTTCATAGCATTTTGGTCAGAAAGGATACATGGTATGACTTTGATTTTTTTTAATTTGTTGAGGCTTGTTTTGTAGGCGAACATGTGATCTATTCTGGAGAATGTACCATATGCACTTGAAAAGAATGTGTATTCTGCTGTTTTAGGATAGAATGTTCTAAATGTATTTGTTAGATCCATCTCGTCCAATGTCATTCAAAGCCACTGTTTCCTTGTTAATATTCTGTTTGGATGATATATCCATTGATGTAAGTGGAGAGTTAAAGTCCCTACTATTATTGTATTACTAACAATTAAGATACTGATTCTGGTTCAACTTCATTTGTCCAAAGAACTTCTTGAGGAATTTTGTCTGATATATCTGCCTTGATACTACAAAAAATATCTACACATGTATAAACTGAATGCATATAATAGAATCAAAATCTTTTTTTACCTTGATATTCTGAATACACTGCTCCACTATCTTCTAGCATCTGCTGTTATAATCAGGACGACCAAGGTCAATTTGATTCTCTCTCCCTTTTAAATACTACCTGCTTTTTCAGTCTGGATTCTTGTAATATGATTTTTGTCCCTAGGATTCAGAAATTCTGCCAGGATATATCTAAGTGCAGGTCTTTTCCCTCCAACAGTTTTGGTTAGCACTTTCTGCACTTTCAATTTAAAGATTCAAATTCGTCTTCATCTTGGGGAAATGTTATTTTGCTTTTATTACTGTTTCCTCTATCTACTTATTCTCTCTTTCTAGAACATCTATGACTAGAATGTTAGATCCCCTGGATGTATCATATACACCTTTTTTTCCTCTAATTTCTCTGTGTTTTTTTTCCTGCCTTCTGAAACAACTATTTTAATCATATTTTTAATCAGTGGTTTATTTTCCAAAAATGTCCACTTGTTGGACCTAGTGCGCACACTGCATCAGAACAAGCCCAGCCGATCAGGATGATCGCAGACGTCCAGCTCGCCATTTTCACCAACATGCTGGGCATGTCACTCTTCCTGCTTGTCATTCTCTATCACTACGTGGCTGTCAACAATCCCAAGAATCTGGGGTGCCTGGGTGGCACAGCGGTTAAGCGTCTGCCTTCGGCTCAGGGCATGATCCCGGCGTTATGGGATCGAGCCCCACATCAGGCTCCTCTGCTGGGAGCCTGCTTCTTCCTCTCCCACTCCCCCTGCTTGTGTTCCCTCTCTCGCTGGCTGTCTCTATCTCTGTCGAATAAATAAATAAAATCTTTAAAAAAAAAAAATCCCAAGAATCAAATAATCAGACAATTAATTAATGGCCATAGATAGAAACACTATAAAAGATAGGTATGGAGTGCTACAAAGACAAATAACAGGGAATCTTTGGTGAGTTTTATCCATCTTACGAGTTTTCTCATAGTTTTTAGCTAAATAAAGGATATCTGCTCCCAAGCCACCAAAATAATGTAAGCTAACCAGACTAACTTCTGGTGGCAATACCAAATCTAAACTCTGATGCCCTACTTTATCATGACACGGATTCAAAAGAGCCAATTCTATCATTCTATCATTAAAGTATCTTAGGTAGGGATGCCTGGGTGGCTTAGTCATTAATCATCTGCCTTCAGCTTAGGTCATTGGGATCGAGCCCTGCATCGAGCCCTACATGGAGCCCTGCATCAAGCCCCGCACTGGGCTCCCTGCTCAGTGGGGTGCCTGCTTCTCCCTCTCCCACTCTCCCTGCTTGTGTTGCCTCTCTCACTGTGTCTCTCTCTGTCAAATAAATAAATATATTTTTTTTTAATTATCCTAAGCATCTCTAAGTACCAGACACTATCTTAGATGCTTTAGGACTACAAAGGAACATTCACTTAAGAAATATCTCAAAATAGTTTACTGAATGTCTGATATGCTAGGCATTGGAGACTGTTTCTAGATAAGAATTAGTTTCCACCATTTCTCAGAAAATTTACATTTTTTTGAATTCCAAATCCCCCCTCAAAAAAAATCAGTCCAGAAATAAGGAAAATCAGAACTAAAAAATGTATTATAATTCTGCTGTGAGAATTAAAGCTTAACAACATGGAGACATTACTGGTTAAAAGAACATACAGATGTCAAGCTGGCAACAAGAGCAGTAAGTGCTGACACAACACAAGGAGTAGAAGGTTAAGGTCAACATTTTTAGGAACCAGGGCAGGCAAACCGAAAAGAAAGAGGGTCACAATTTAATTGGTCAATTTTGTTTGTAACTGTTGTCAAGTTATGTGTGTGTCCATGGCCCTATTTGCTGGTAAGAGTAAATCACTCTTAAAAATAAATATTAACATACGCATAAGATACTTTATACAAATCCTATGAGTAGTATTTCAAGAAATAACAAGTTTTAGAAGCAAAGTAAGTCCTTACATTAGCAATTTGCCATGTGATTCTGTGTGGCCTATTAAGCTTTACTAGGTCTGAATGTTACATAATTTGAAAAACCCACTAACCATTCACTGGTGTTTTCTAGTGTTTGAATATACACTGGCGGCTGTTCTTCTTTATAAATACTACTAAATTTATTATTTCTCATATAGTATATGAAATTTTAGATATTTATAATAATGAATATAACATATGAAGAGTGCTATATTTTAAGAACAACTTATGCTTTCAGAAATTCTCAAGAATTTCTAGGAATTAGGATTTCTTGTTCCTGAATCCCAAAGATTAATATTTATTGGGAATTTGAAAACACTATTTGGACTTCCTTCCTCTTTGGAGTTCTGAGTTTAGAAAACAAATACAAACGTGGACATCAAAAAAAAAAAGTGTTACAGGTCTTATGATACAATTCTACAATGAAGACACAAAGGCAAAAAACAGGACAAATCAGCCTGTAAAAGTCTGGAGAAGCCTTCATAAAAAAGGGAGATGAGTGCTTCAGTTGTGTCCTAAAGACAAAACAAAAAACAAAAAAACCCTATTTTCCAGGTAGAGTAGAACGAATATAAGGTTGCTGACAGTAATACATACATAGGGAAGACTTTGTGCAAAGGCTAGGGTCATGAAAGTCTCTCAAGAATCTCAGGTCATCTACTGAGATGATCAAATATATATGTTAGAAAGAGTTCTCTGGAAGACACAAGGAGGATGGTTTCAAAAGTGTGTGTGACTGGGGATTAGTAGAGCAATCAGACTACCACAGTCATTAGGCACATTCCATGAACAATACAACTCTACGTATTGTTAAAGATCCATTCATATCTGACCGGTGTAGAGAGAAATTTGTAAGTAAGTAGAAATAGATGTATTAAGTTATAAATTGTAAAATAACAAATAATATTTTTAGAGAGAGAGAAGGATGATACTGATCTCTTCATATCTTCACATAATCACTTAAAATAAAGAAGAAAACCAATATTTTAAAAAATCCCAAGTATAGTAAATCAAATTGTTAAGAAGAGCATTTTCTTTAAAAAGAGGTATCTAGTTACCCTGTCAATGACCCTCCTAAAGAATCTAAGGACACCTTATTCGTTCTCTAAGTCTTGTTACCCTCCTGATTCAAATTAACCTATAATTAAAAATACAGAATCAATAGAATTATTTTTAGTTGTCCATAAGTACCTAATTGTTTTCATTGCTATTTTTCTTTCAGATTATATTTAGGAAAATCAATTTATTAGATGAACATCTATGAATTATAATCAGGCTAAAAGCTCTATGTCTCCCTCCTCATCATCTCATTCTGTTGACAGTGTTATGCAGATTTTGTAAACAATTAAATCTGTTCACATGCAAACAATTTTGGTTTAATCATGAGCAACAATAAAGGAGCTCACATACTTCTTTTATATTCTTCATGCTCTACCCATGATCCTTGTAAAAGCATACTAATATATCCTATTATGTATTCCAAAGCTGTTATACATAAGTGAATGTTCTTTTCAAAAATTCTTTTGACATGTTACTGGAACAGCTCCAGAAAAAAAATAAATAAATAACACTTTTGGGGAATTTAACTGAATCCTTTTTAGTAGCCAAATAAGAAGCTGGTGGAGGAGGGAAGCCAAAGATTAAAATAAATGCATTATTCATTTTTAACATAGGTTTTCTCTTATTCTTCATTGTAACAGCTCTCGAAGTAATTTTACTGTTAACACTGAATTTTTGGAGTGGTGTTGTATAAATCATTTTTCCAAAGAAGGAAGCTAAAAAAATTTTCTGCTCACCATCAGTGCACAAAATTGAACAAGCGACAATCTTCACACACAATATGCTTCCAATGAGCATGCTCTTATGCATAAAAAAAGGAAACAAAGCATTTCAGGACTGCATTTGTAAAAGGATATTTTTAAAAAAAACACCACAAACAAAGTTTGAGAGTGGAAAAGCATGAAAGGCTCTCCACAGTCAAAATCAGCACTAGACTGTTTTCGAAGGTACATTTAAAGCAGAACATCGACAATAAGAAAAAGCACAAAGGTAGACTTTAGACAGCTAAAGAACCCAGTTCATATGCTATATTTTTATTTTTATCTAACAGTCACCTAAACAAGGGTGCTATTCTGCCATGGCAAATACGTCCTAAAAATTGTTTCATATTTTCTATAATGCTAAGTAGTCTAGCTTGTTCATATGTCTTGCTTAATGTAGCTAAATACTGAGTGCTCTTCAGTTATCAAAGATAGAAAGTTTAGGGATATGCTAGGATCTTTAATACAGGATAACAAATTAATCTCATGCACTGCTTTCACCTTCCCACTCAACATCCAAGTGCTACAGTCCATTCTATTTTTCTCTTATACCATCCCACCAAGTATTTTTACTGTAGCAGTAAGTGTGGAGAAGTAGAATCCCACAGGGGAGAAAGGGAGTGAAAAAGAGAAAATGTAAAGGTGGAGAAAATGACATAAGAAAGAAAAACTGGATTTATCTCCCTTAGCAGATGTCTCCAGAGAGCTCACCCAGTATTCCTAGACCAGATGGAAAGAACAGTATGGTACAGAATTCTCTATCCCTACACCCAGATGTCACAAGGAATGGAGAGGCAAACCTTGTTAGGAACTAACACTTTCATGTGGGCTGTGCTGTTCATTCACTCATTCATATATAGACTAACCTCTAGATAGTGATTTTTTTTCTTTTTGATGCTTTTCTATGTGGGTGCCTCTCAAATTCCTTTATTAATCCCTGACCTCTCTCCAAAGCCCAATCATGTATTTCCAGGCCCGGACAATGATCTCCTTGGACCCTCTATCTCGACATCACCAAAACCCAAACTCACTTTTCTTGATGCTGGGGAAAAAACAGTTCTATCCCTTAATCTTTTCCATTTGGAAAAAAATCTCCAGGGGTTTCCCAATGACTGTTGAAAATATTTACAATCCTTTGATCTAATCACCAAGGATCTCATGATTCCACCTCAATCTAATTTTCAAAATGACATCACACTCTCTTTCACATACTCCTTGTTCAAACCACTGGACTATATATTATTAAGTGGAATATACCTAAGCATTTATATCTTGTGCCTTTGTTCACATTCACTAATCTTCCCTCCTGGCTTACTCTATGATAGCTATTAAGTTAGAAAGCAGCATACAAAGATGAAAACAAATCTTATATAGATTCTAAAATTCTTAAAGAAAGAAGGAGCATGGGCTTTGGAGTTGGATAGTACTGTGGTTTGAATTTAGATTTTGCAATTACTGGCTGTGACTTTGGGCAAGTTCTTAAGCTGTGGAGAGCTTCCTGACCCGTGAAATGAAAATAACATCATCTACTTTGGAGAGTTGCCAGATTATTTAGATGATTTATTTTAAAAGCTGGAGACAGTGTCTAACATATATCAAAGTCTCCATCCTTAGAATCCATCATTACTTCCCAAAGCAGAATGCACTCAAGACACTAATGAGTTAGCTCTAACCTGCCTAGATCCTGAGCTACTACAGACAGCAACTATAGCTTTCCTCTTCTTTTCTACATTTGGAATTTGTAGAGGTAACTAAGGCTGAGCCCACAGTTTATGCCTTTTGACCCTTTGCCTATTGATCTTTCCACTCTCCCACACCGTCACACTGCATCCCCAGACAATTTCAGGCAAGCAACATCAGTGTTAATGAGCAGTGACAAACTGACTAACAGAACCATATAGGTATATGAGTGTTTTAAACAGGCAAATAATTTGGTTTCCTTTTTGAACCTATATTTTTTAAGTAAGATTCAAAGCTTACTTCATGGTGGAAGGGCACTGCCCAACTGTAATGATTTTTCTACTTCAAGATACTGTCTACTTGCGTGGGAAAGGGAACAAATTTAGATTTTGCCCCACTACAGAAAACTGAGCTAACTAGTGTCATGTTTCTATTCTACCCCAGTGATATTTTAGCATCCTTTATAGATTGGCCTCCTGGACTCCTAACTGCCCTTTATTCAAGTCTGTATATGGAAAATGACCTCAGGGGTAAAACTGGGTTATTTACACAGTGTTTGAAGAAGTCCACCAGTCTCGGTCTTAGTTCCAGAAGCAGTCAGTGCCAAGACATCCTGGACAGTGTGGAAAAGAGTAGTTGGGGAATCCTGGCAGCTGTGAATGCTTAGCAGTCAAGTGAGAGTTGCAAGTCACAGTTTTTAGAAATTTGTTTACATGTAACTATACCTCTGAAGGAAACTAAGAAGCAGAGGAAAAGGGTCTTGACATAAAGCAAATTTATGAAGTCATCTACTTACTCAATAGAAGCTGGAAAAGTAGGCAGACAGAACCTAGATTAGAAGCCATCCAAAAAAGGTGGTTGGGGGGTTTTGTGCAGTTTTTTGGTCTTTATTCCATCTAAATTAGGAGTTCTTTTACTTAGACGTTTGCCTCAACTTGGACTACACAGTAAACGACTCTGGGGAGCTGGTTGCTTATAATTCATTTCTTCCTTCTTTTGGTAACAACACTCCATTTCATTTCACAGACTTCCCTCTTCTCTATTGTATTCATTCTCGTTGGGACCAAAATCAATGTGCCCTGCCTTCCTTTTAAACAGGGATGACTAATAATCCAAGCTCTGCCAAGGAAATGGTCTCCAAAATTTAGATCTTAAGTGGAGTAGCTTAAGGACATCACAGAACTGGAGCTCTGACAGGACGAGAAACCCTGCTGATTGTTTTTTTGTTTTTTGTTTTTAAATTCAATTAGCCAAGGTATACTACATCGATAGTTTTTGATATAACGTTCAATGATTCATTAGTTGAGTATAACACACAGCACTCATCACATCACATGCCCTCTTCTTTTTTTTTTTTAAAGATGCAGGTTCTTCGAGAAACAAATAAACAAATCAAAAAATGGGCAGAAGATATGAACAGACACTTTTCCAATGAAGACATACAAATGGCTAACAGACACATGAAAAAATGTTCAAAATCATTAGCCATCAAGGAAATTCAAATCAAAACCACACTGAGATACCACCTTACGCCAGTTAGAATGGCAAAAATAGACAAGGCAAGAAACAACAATTGTTGGAGAGGATGTGGAGAAAGGGGATCCCTCCTACATTGTTGGTGGGAATGCAAGTTGGTACAGCCACTCTGGAAAACAGTGTGGAGGTCCCTTAAAAAGTTAAAAATTGAGCTACCCTATGATCCAGCCATTGCACTACTGGGTATTTACCCCAAAGATACAGACGTAGTGAAGAGAAGGGCCATATGCACCCCAATGTTCATAGCAGCAATGTCCACAATAGCTAAATTGTGGAAGGAGCCGAGATGCCCTTCAACAGATGACTGGATTAAGAAGTTGTGGTCCATATATACAATGGAATATTACTCAGCTATCAGAAAGAACGAGTTCTCAACATTTGCTACAACATGGACAGCACTGGAGGAGATAATGCTAAGTGAAATAAGTCAAGCAGAGAAAGACAACTATCATATGATTTCTCTCATCTATGGAACATAAGAACTAGGATGATCGGTAGGGGAAGAAAGGGATAAAGAAAGGGGGGGTAATCAGAAGGGGGAATGAAACATGAGAGACTATGGACTATGAGAAACAAACTGAGGACTTCAGAGGGGAGGGGGGTGGGGGAATGGGATAGACCGGTGATGGGTAGTAAGGAGGGCACGTATTGCATGGTGCACTGGGTGTTATACACAACTAATGAATCATCGAGCCTTACATCGGAAACCGGGGATGTACTGTATGGTGACTAACATAATATAATAAAAAATCATTTAAAAAAATAAATAAATAAATAAAGATGCAGGGTTTTTTTTTTCTTTTTTTTTTTTTTTTTTTTGACAGAGAGCGAGACAGCCAGCGAGAGAGGGAACACAAGCAGGGGGAGTGGGAGAGGAAGAAGCAGGCTCCCAGCAGAACAGGGAGCCTGATGTGGGGCTTGATCCCAGGACCCTGGGATCACGCCCTGGGCCAAAGGCAGACGCTTAATGACTGAGCCACCCAGGCGCCCCCACATGCCCTCTTTAAGGTCCATCACCCAGTTACCCCATCCCCCCACCCACCTTCCTTTCCACAACCCTCAGTTTGTTTCTCAGAGTCAAGAGTCTCATATAGTTTATCTCACTCTCTGATTTCTTCCCATTCAGTTTTTCCCTCTCTTCCTCTATTGTCCTCTGCACTATTCCTTATGTTCCACATATGAGTGAAACCATATGATTATTGTTTCTCTGATTGACTTATTTCACTTAGAATAATACCCTCCAGTTCCATCCATGTCAATGTAAATGGTAGATATTCATCCTTTCTGATAGCTGAGAAATATTCCATTTCTCATTCTCATTCCATTCCACTTTATCCATTCATCCACTGAAGGACATTTCAGCTCCTTCCACAGTTTGGCTAATTTGGACATTGCTGCTATGAACACTGGGATGCATGTGCCCCCTCTTTTCACTACATCTGTATCTTTGGGGTAAATACCCAGTAGTGCAATCGCTGGGTCATAGGGTAGCTCTACTTGTAATGTCCTGAGGAACCTCCATACTGTTTTCCTGCTGTTTAGACACCTAATGCTGCCCTTAGCCTGGTCTTGAGCCCTTTCTTTAATTCTGTGAACCACCCAGTAACTTCCCAATAAATTCCTCTTTCGATTCCTTAGCTAGAGTTGGTTTCTACTGCTGGCAACCTAAGAATCCCTGATGTGGAGCTGAAACCACCTTTGTGCCTGGTCTTCACAACTGAAAAATACAAATACTTCAAATGAAACTACCCTTTACCAAGATAGTTTTTATGGCCCTATTATAGAAGTACCAAGCCTATGTTTATCAAACATATAGAACTTAGAGGAGCTTTTTTTTTTTTTTTGCTCACCTACTTTTCCTCACTTTTATCAGAATTAACTTTGTTCTCTGCCATATTTCCCCAATACTCCATTTTCTTCATATTTGAGCCAAGATTTATTGTATTAAGATTAACTACATTGATTTGTTTGCTTATTTGCTGTCCCAAGCAGTGATTTATGTGGCTCGCATTCTGGCTTAAATGTTGATTTTTTTCTTAGCATTTTTAACACCATTGTCCCTGATTCCAATGCCTTTTCCTAAAAATGTAGTATTGTGTTAAGAGTAAATTGTTTAAAAAAAAATAATTTATCAAAAAAGTAATTGTCAAAGGTAAGACTCTAATACTTGCTCTCCCAGGTCTCTTCTATGAAATAAATCACCATAAGAAGATGTGAATTTGTGCCTATTTCTAATTAACAGAAATTTAGAAATCTGAAAAATACAGCAATCACTTAATCTAAGCCTATCATTTTACAGATAAAGGAATTATGGTCTTCTTAGGTGATACTCCCTGATTTCTAGCATCACCACTGATTTTTGTTTTTACATTTCTTCTTTCATTCAAAGGTGGTTCAAGGAAGAAGATAATAAACGTATATGTTCAGTAATCCTTCTTCAACAAGAAAGGAAAAAAGAAAGAACCTGACATCCCTACTTAAGTCAGTGGCACCAGTAATCTCTCAGTAACTTAAAAGCCAAACCCTACATGTAGTTCTCTTCAACTCACCCGTTCCTTAAATCTTCTACTCACCAAGATCACTGTAAAAATCAAATAAAAGCAATGTATGAGCTATAAAATGCTATATAAGTCAAAAGGTCAATATTGCTATTATTTGTCCTTTCTCTTCCCATGCTACCAACCTAGTCAAAACCAATTTCACTTGTGTCAGAATTAGAACAAAAGCCAACAGATCTCCATTTCTTCCCCATTCTAACCCAACCTAGAGACAACTTTTGGTATGAATCTCTTAATTCTGCCAAATTCTTAAGAAAGAAATGACACCAATAGTACACTCTTTCACAGAATAGAAATATAGGAAACACTTGCAAATGTGCTTTTGAATGCCAGGATGACAATACCAAAACTGTATAGGGTATCTCAAGAAAGCAAAATCAAAGGTAAATCCTAACCCAGGAATATGAGTGCAAAAGTCCTAAATGAAGTATCAGGAAATCAAATCCTACAATAGATCAAAGGGATGATCAAGTTCAGTCTATTCTAGTAATGCAATATAATTTACTACATGAACAGCACGAGAAAGAAAAAGTATATGATCATCTCAATAGATGCAGGAAAAGCTTTCTATAAAATTCAACACCAATTCATGATTTAAAAAAAAAAAGAAACTAGCAAATTAGTAATAAAATGCAACTGTCTTAGACTGATTATAGAGTTTCTATTTAAAACACAGCATTTAGTAGTCAGGAGAGTGGTAATCCTTTGGGAGTAGTAAATGTAAATGAGGAAGAGCTTCAGGAGGGCTGATTTGTTGATCTGAGTACTTATGACAAAAATGTGTTCAGTTTACAAGAATTGTGCTGTAGAAATATTATATGCATACTTCTTATATGCATATTATACTCCAAAAATAAATAAAAAATAAAAATCTACAGCAATCATCATATTTAATTGTCAAACAATGAAAACTTTCTTCTTGAAACTGGAAACCAAATAAAAATGTCCCTAACACCACTGCTCTTCAACACTTTACTGGAAGTCATAGCCAGTGCAGTAGGCAAGAAAAGGAAATAAAAGACATTAGCGATGAAAAGGAAGATATAAAACTGCTACTATCATAGAGAACATCCAAAGGAACATAAAGATAAATTATTAGAATTAATAAGGAAATATAGCAAGATCATTGGATTTGAGGTCAAAATAAAAAAGCAACTGGTTTTATACATCAGCAGAAGCAAAAAAAAATAGACACAGAAGTTTTTAAATGGTATCATTAATAACATCAAAAATAAAAAATACTTAATAATAAAACTAATGAAAGATGAGTAAGATCTCTACAAAGAACACAGAAAACATTATTTTAAATATTTATGTATATGTATATTTTCATCACATGTACATCTTTAAAAAAAATCACGTGTACACCCTAAAAATATACTATTTTTATTTGTCAATCGTATCTCAATAAAGCTGAAAAAAATTTGTAAGGAGACCTAAATAAATGGAGAAATATACTATCCTCATGGAGTAAATACTGATAATATGTCAATTTCCCAATATTGTTCTACAGAGTCAATGCAATTTCAATAAAAATCTCAGTAGTTCTGTAGAAACTGATAAGCTAATTTTAAAATTAACATAGGAAAAATCAAAAAAATCTTGAAGAGAAGGGAAGAGGCACACCATCAGACATCAAAATAACAGTAATTAAAGTAGTGTGATGCCCTCTCTCTGTCAAATAAATAAATAAAATCTTTTTAAAAGCGGGGGTGGGGGTGCCTGGGTGGCTCAGTCAGTTAAGCTTCTGCCTTCAGGTCAGGTCATAATCCCAGGATCATGGGAACCAGCCCTGCATCAGGCTCCCTGCTCAGGCACCTGCTCCTCTCCCTCTGCCTGCAGCTCCCCCTGCTTGTGCTCTGTCTCTGTCAAATAAACAAATAAAATCTTTTAAAAATAAAATAAAATAAAATAAAATAAAATAAAATAAAATAAAATAAAATAAAATAAATAAAATAGTGTGACACTGCTTAGCATAATATTTTCTAGCTCCATCCACGTCATTGCAATTGGCAAGATTTCATTCTTCTTTATGAATGAGTGATAGTCCATTACATATATATGCCACATAGGGGGAAAAAAAGAGTTCAAGGCAAATGAAGAAACAGAACTCTTAACTATCGAGAACAAACCGAGGGTTACTGGAGGGGAGGTGGGCAAGGCGATAGGTTAAATAGGTGATAGGGATTAAGGAGGGCACCTGTGATGAGCACTGGGTATTGTGTGTAAGTGCTGAATCACTAAATTGTACACCTGAAACTAATAGTACACTGTATGTTAACTGGAATTTAAATAAAATTTGGAGAAAGAAAAAAATAGTGTGATATTGGCACAAGGATAAATACATGGACCAATGGAACAGAACAGAGTACAAAACAGACCCACACATGTATTTTTCAAGTGTCACTATAGAGTGGTAGAAAAAGAATAATCTTTTCAATAGCGGTTCTCGTTCAATTGAATATCAATATGGGGAATGAAAACTGACATATACCTCACATCATTTCTAAAGTTCAATTCCTAATAAATAAGAGCTCTAACTGTGAAAGAATATGTTAACTACTAGAAGTTTTATTAAAGAAATAATTCATGACCTTGATGTAAGCAAAAAGTCTTAGACACAAAAAGCACTAACCATAAAGAAAAATACGGATACCTTGAACTAGTTAAAATTAATAATTCCTACTCATCAAAGATATTAATAAAGTGAAAAGGCAAACCAGAGATGAGAAAATATATACCTGCTAAAATTGCTAAAGTTAAAATGACTAACAATACCAAATGATAGTTAGGATAGAGAGCACTCCCATATTTCAAGAAGTGTAAATTTTTTATAGCACTCCTAAAAAAAAGTTACTACAATCTAGTAATACTATTCCCAGGTATACATTCAACAAAAATATACTATCAATTGGAAGGAAGCATAAAGGGTGTTTCTGAGTGTTAGTAATGTTCTATCTCTTATGCTGGGTGGTAATTGCACAGGTTTTTTGTTTTGTAATAATTCATTAAGTTGTACCTTTATACTGAGTGCCCTTTTCTACATGTAGGATAAAAACAAAAATCAGAAATGTCCATCTAGCAACCTGATAACTATTTTTTTTTTTGGCACAAATGACCCAGTGATAAAATAAGGATGTGATATTTTGAACTAGATATTTTAGTTCATCTGTACAGCCTTAGGAAAAGGTAAATATGTAATTTCATTAGGTTTTCTTTAATACAGAAAACAGTTTTAAAAGATCCATATTGTTTTTGTGTACCCCTTGGCATTCATAGATCCTAGATTGGGAATCAGTGCTCCAATCTAAAAAGAAATTAAATCACCTAAATATTTAGTAAATTTTGCCTCGTCTCTCTATAAACTGTTGTGTTTATATTGGAAATTACCTCTTTAGGAAAATGATAAGTATACCAATCCTAAGTTAACATTTTAAAATAAAACCACAAGGATCTTGTTCTCAATTCTTCCCAACAATGGATATATTATAATCTGAAGTTCTTTCCATGTAACTCCCAAATCTATGTTCCTTGTTTGTCCATCTGTCAGACTCAAATCTTAGCTTAGTCACATACAAACTATGTGACTTTGGACAAGTTTCTTACTCTGTGCTTCAGTTTCCACATTTGAAATGGAGATGATGTTACTAATACTTAACCTCATAAGACTACTGTGAGGATTAAATGCAATAATACATGTAAATCACTTAACACTGTGTCCAAATGGCAGATAAATTACCTTTGTTCACCTTATTTTTTAAAATGAAATACTATAATGCTGATTAAAAGCTTTGTGAGTATGAAAGGAATTGTTGATACGAAGGTTTTCCTTACAGGTGACTGGATTGGGAGGCAACCTAGCATTGGAGGTCTTCCAGATAGCAGTATACGGAAGCCTTTTCCTTAGAGTCATTCAATTCTTTCAGAGAAGAACATACTGATCTCCTACCTAGAAAGTTGCTGACTAGTTGATAATGTCAAAAGAATGGGAAAAGAGGTTCAATTGTTTTGTACATACATTTTTATCTGTCCCTTGTGTTTTTCTGCCTCAAAATTCATCCCCTGCCCTCACTATACCTAGTATCTTCAAGCCCTTCCAATACTTAAAAATAGCTATTATTTTCTTCCCTGGGTCTTCTCTTCCCCAGCTGGTCTCAGCCATATCCTTCAACTGCCTACATACCCTTCATTCATATTTTTTAATTAATAAACTCAAGAAATAATTAGTGATTATGCATTGTGATGGTTAATATTATGTGTTAACTAAGCCATGGTACCCAGATATTTGGTAATTACTCTAGATGTTCTGAGGAGGTATTATTTAGATCAACTTAGCATTTAAATCAATAGATTCTGAGCAAATAAGATTATCCTCCATAAAGTGGTAGGGCCTCATCTAATCAGTTGAAGGCCTTAATAGAAAAAGACTGACCTCCCAGGAAAAAGAGGGAATTCTACCAGCAAACCAACTTTGGACAAACTGCAACTCTTCCCTGAGTCTCCAGCATGCCAATCTATCTTGCAGATTTTGGTCTTACCAAGCCCCCATAACTACCAATTCCTTAAAATAAATTTCTGTACATATATATCCATTCTGTTGGTTCTGTTGGTTTTGTTTCTATGGAGAACCTTGGCTACAATAGTTATTCTCCAGGAACATAAGGAGGACACACTACTCACCTTTGTGAATCTCCTAGTCTAAATTCATTTCATTATGTCTACGTAATTCTTTAAACTCTGCCTCAACCACATCGACTATTTCAAAAGCAGTCTAACCAGAATTCAGAACAAAATAAACTAAGATTCTTCACCTCCCTAATTCTAGCTACTATTGTTTCTTTACTGTAGCCAAAAAAGCAGCCTACTCACATAACTACTTAAATTGAGTTTACCATGATAAAATCCCATGAGCTTCCCATAAGAACTGTTGCCAAGCCATGTCTCATCAATCTGTATGTGCATTTGTTTTCTGGGGCCTGCACACAATACCTAACACTTGCTCCTACTAAATATATCCTTTGAAGTTTAGCTTTTCATTGAACAATGTCAAAATCTTTTGGAGTCCTTATTCTTTCATTCAATATATTTATAAACACTCTCAGCTTCATAGTAATGAAATAGTAATCTTTATCAAGCTGAAAAAGACATAGCTGAAATCAAGAAAAATCTGACATCATCAACCTTAAACATAAGCTTAATGCAAAGAGTACAGTACTGGCATAAATATGCTGCTATTGAAGCTCTCAGAGAGTATTTGATATGCAAGGAAGGGAGAATGCATGCTGCTCCAAGCAGATCTGGTTTCAAGTGCTGCCTCTAACCTTATGAGTTTTATAACTGGACAAATTGCTTATTCCTCAGAGTGCCAATTTCCTTTTCAGTAAAATAGGAAAAATAAAACACATTATGGTATTAAAGCAATTGACACAATGCCTAGTACATAGCAAGTATCTGACATGTGTCTACTTTGAAGCACACAGTAGATACTCGGAGTTAGATATATTCCTGCTTCACATTCCCTTGGACCAGCCTATAACCTAAATCACTTAGCCACCGCTGGCATTGAAAAAGGAAGACACGAGGAGGGAGGGAGGGAAGGAGGGGGTGTAGATAGATAAATGACTTGAAGTTGTTGCACAGAGTTGGAATAATGACAATGAATACTTTTTAATTTGGACATACACCCAGGGGGATAAAAGACTACTATTAAAGGCTGCAGATTATTTAGAATATATCTAATAGTTTAGAAAAACACTTTCATTTAGTTTCTTGGCAATTTGTAACTTATAGCCAGAAAGGAATAAATGCAGTCATGTTTAGGATTTGGTTAAACTTTTAAACTGCATTTCAAAATGTCAGATTTGGCAAATTCTAAAATAAACTTTGCCAAGTCCTTGACTTTTTTATTTGCATGTATTCAAGGGAAAGCCAGCTTGTAGATTTGAATCATTTAGATTTGACTCATTAAAACATAAGAGTGTTTTATCAAGCCACAAAAACTCTGCCCCAAATTATTTACAGTTTAACTCACACACACAAAAAAAGTCTTATATAAACCACAGCCCTCATACACTAAGTTGCTGAGACTTGGAAGAAGAGATTAACTCAGAAAGGACTCAGGAAAGAAAGACATTTTGATGAAGTCATTAAAGGAGTGAAATAGCATTGAATACACAGGAAATGGAAAACCATTCCAAGTATGCAGACAGAAGTGATATTACATCAATGATAAGGACCACATGCAAATTTCAGTTATTGGATTTTGAATTAAATATATTTTTCTAAAATGTCTGAAAGAACAAGTGGATCTTTGGAGCATCCATAAAATTTCCATCAGGATGTATTTATTCAGCAAAGGCTTACTGTGTGTCTCCATGTGTAAGTCTAAGAAACTAGCAAACAATGCTGAACAGGACAACCATATCCTTGTCTTCTGAAAGCTTACAGTCTTTGAGAATAGATTTAAATAAAAAACAAACTAGTGAAAACACAAACAATTACAAATTGCCATTAGAGCGAGGAAATAAAATGTAGGAAATAGTTTCATTATATATGGATTTTAAATTGCAATCTTAGGGCTATTAATAAAAAAGAATCACAGATTTTCAAATTCTTGGAGGCCTTGGAGCTCATCACATCCAGTTTTTCCGAGAGGAATCTAAGGAAAAAAATAAGTTAAGTGTTTTGATCAAGGTGAGGGGCAAAAGGAGAAAGAAACAAAGCTAGACCTCAAAACAGGTTTCCTAACTCTATATCCTAGACAGATTACTTCATTCAACTTTTACTGAGCATCTACTATGATTAGGCACTATGCTAAGTGCTGCAGGGGAGGCAAAAATTAAGAACACCCCTCCTTAACTCTGAAACAGCTGACCACATTCTGGAAGGAAGATAAGCAGACAAGCAAATAATCACCAAAATATAAAGGACATAAAACAAGTTTTGCACAAAATTCTGTATCACCAAAAAGGAAACCCTAACTCTACAAGATTGTGGATAGCTTCACTTAAGGCAAATCATGTGAAATGAGGAGAATTTTTCCAGGAACGCTAAAGGAACAGCAGCATTTCAGAAAGGGTAAAGAAAATGGGCCCAAAAATGCCAGTGTGAACGACCACCACATGTTCTAAGTATAAATTCTAAGTATAGATATTTTTATATATCAGGGACACCTGAGTGGCTCAGTCAGTTAAGCATCTGCCTTAGGCTCAGGTCATGATCCCAGGGTCCTAGGATCCAGTCCCACATCACATCAGGCTCCTTGCTCGGCAGGGAGCCTGCTTCTCCCTCTGCCTGCCACTCCCCCTGCTTCTGTACACGCACCTCTCTCTCTCTCTCTGACAAACAAAATCTTTTAAAAATGTATCAGAGTTCCTCTACTTCTGAGCTTTCTTTTTCCTAATTGTTTTTATCAAAGTAATACATGCACATAGTCAAACAGTGCTGAAAGATTTAAAACACAACAGTCCTGTGGCGACCCCTCTCCTGGTCACCCAACCATCAAGGCTCTCCCATTCCCAGATGTTACATTACATTCATTCAAATGCTGCTTCTGGCATTTAATTCCATGGTTCTAAATTATGTGAATATACTGATGTATTGGTATCTAACATGATATGAGGACTTTCACTTTACACCCACTTCATCTCCCCAACCACAGACTCCGAATGCAGTCGAAACATAATTTGGAGCTTTATCCACAATTGTTTTCATAATGACTAAGTAAATATTGCTTACTGATTAAAACACTGTACTACGATTATATTTCCTTTCATTAATACCTTTTCATTTTTCTAAAGTTGATTTGCATGTACTTTATTATTCTTTTTCAATCTCTGGGTAAATCTTCTCCCACATTCCAACAGCTCTAAAGACCTTCACACTACTAAGTTATCTACAATTCTTCCTCGCTATCGTGTAGATGCAGATCAGAGATACCTCCTAGCTTTAGGGAAGATGGAATGTGTGTATCTGTTGTTTTTTGTTTATTGTTTTAAAGTGATTTCTGGTAAGGGGCAAAAGTACTTTTTCTGCCATTTGAAACAGGTTTAAGTCTCTATGAATTGAAAACTGAAAAACAGGGGCTCCTGGGTGGCTCGGTTGAGTGTCCAACTCTTGATTTTGACTCAGGTCATGATATCAGGGTTGTGAGACAGAGCCCTGTGTCCGGTCATGGAGCTTGCCTAAGATTCTCTCTCCCTCTCTCTCTCTCTCTCTCTCCCCCCCCCCCTTCAGCCTCTCCCCACTCTCCTCACTCTCCTCACTCTCTCCCCAGTTTAATTAATTAATTAAAATTAAAATTGAACACCCTGAGTTATCAAAAGAAAAAGTTTATAAAACTGAAAAACATTCATAGATATGAACAAAATATGCTCCACAGCAAAACTCTACCCACTAATAACAGATAGTGTTGGTGATCATATACCATCAGTTTACAGTATCTGCTGATTAACCATTTCTAATATAATGTAGTAGCTAGGAACATGAACTCTGAGGTCAAACTGCCTAGCTTTGAATTCTGTCTCTACCACTTCACTACCCATGTGGTAGTGAACAAATTCTCTCTATATCAATCCCATAATCTGACAAATGTAGAGCGGTAATAAAAAGTAAGTGAACAAAGTACCTGGCACTTAAATAATCAATAAATACCAGTTCTATTATTAACTCCAACAGATCAAATTTTCCAAAGTAATGAGTGACAAGGACTTTTCTAAGTGCCTTACAGGTATTAACTTACTGAATCTTAAAAACAACACTATAAGGTAGGTGCTATTACCAGGCCAATTTTAAAAGGATGAAACAAGCACAAATAGGATAAACAACTTGCCCAAGGTCACACAGCCAAAGGTAGATAAATAGGATTCAATTCCACGTAATCTGGTTCTAGAGTTTTTGATCTTAACAATTTATACTATATAGCTCATGGATAGCATCATTCAAATTTGAAACCCCAGGTTCTCTTTAGTTATCTTATGGAATGTCAATTAAATTATATTTGGTACAATTGACAGACAAACTTAAAGAAACATTTCAAAATGATACTACCAAATCTGAACCAAATTATTTTTCCATTTGACTGCCATCTAGGTCAAGGCAGTTACAAAGAATAATTGTGTACACGGGATACTTAATTCCATAATGAGTAGAGAACATAAAACATAAAAATATCATGCAGCTTTTAAGCCTATTGCTCCCAAATCACCATGATTATATCCTTTGTCACTTAGAAATGTTTTCTAGGGGCGCCTGGGTGGCACAGCGGTTAAGCGTCTGCCTTCGGCTCGGGGTGTGATCCCCGCGTTGTGGGATCGAGCCCCACATTGGGCTCCTCCACTGTGAGCCTGCTTCTTCCTCTCCCGCTCCCCCTGCTTGTGTTCCCTCTCTCGCTGGCTGTCTCTATCTCTGTCAAATGGATAAAATCTTTAAAAAAAAAAAAAAAGAAATGTTTTCTAAGTCTATCTTCTTTATGTGAACTGAAAGACATGTAAAAGTGAAAACTCACCTTCCAGTACCAAGAGCCCTATCAAGACAGAAATTCTTAATTAGCTAAGCAATTAGTCATGATAAAGGAAAGCTAAAATGAAGCACAAATACATAATTCTGTGATTATTTTTCCTCCACTAAAACCATTAGCCAGAATTTACTAATATGTGTCCTTAGGGTTCTGGTTCTGGGTAAGAAAGAAAAAGCATTATTCTACCTTGTCTCTCCACGGAACGCAGCTACAAAACCTGAGCACAATGCATAGAGCAGCTATTCGAGAACTCCAAAGAGTAAATAATAGCAGGTGGATTGAAGAAGCAGCCCAGAATTCAAAATAACAACAGTGAGTTTCTTGTTTTTTCTTTAGTATCCCCCAGTCTGGATTCAAGGCACACCAAAACCAGGAATAAACACCAAGATGTGAACAGAAAGAGTTCTGGAGGGGGTGCCTGGGTGGCTCAGTCGTTGGGCATCTGCCTTGGGCTCGGGGAGTGATCCCGGCATTCTGGGATCGAGCCCCACATCAGGCTCTTCTGCTGGGAGCCTGCTCCTTCCTCTCCCACTCCCCCTGCCTGTGTTCCCTCTCTCGCTGGCTGTCTCTCTCTCTCTCTCTCTGTCAAATAAATAAATAAATAAATAAAATCTTAGAAAGAAAGAAAGAAAGAAAGAGAAAGAAAGAAAGAGTGAGTGAGTGAGTTCTGGAGAAGCCCTTCAGTTCTGGCTTAACAAGTGGAAAAAAGGATTCCTAACATTGAGAGAGAGTGAGGGAAATCCCATTTCTTCTTTTTGTTTACTTTATTTGCATTTTCTCTTCTCTCATGTCTCAGACCCCAGGCAATCCTGTGGCAGTGGCAACAGCAATACTGACAGCAGGGAGAGACTCACAGGTGCCTAGAACTTGGAGGAAAAAGAAAATTCCTTTCCTATTGGAAGAGTTGTGGTCTCAGAGAGAGAGGTAAACTCCTGTTGCTTTTTTTCTCTTGGCCCTGAACATAGGTGCCGCCATGGACATGTGTGGCACAACAGGGTAACTAAAGCCCCAGTTTTCTGGTTTAAGGACCAAAAGGCACTGGGGATATTGTAAAAAGGGAGAGAGTTGGGAAATAAGCCCATCCTGAGCTGCACGCCACAGCAAACTGAGCTAAATTATAGACCACTGTCCAGATCTCAGACTGGCCATTTGGTTGCAAACACATGGGACAGATCAAAACAGCGCTGTAGCAAATTTGAAAATGTAATGAACACTGAAACTACAAACCACAGAAGTGCTGGTCAGAACTTGCAACCTAAACCCTCTGCGTTGACTGCTTGATAAAATAAACACATCAACATTCTTTTTTTTTTTTTTTAAGATTATTTATTTATTTATTTGACAGAGAGAGACAGCCAGCGAGAGAGGGAACGCAAGCAGGGGGAGTGGGAGAGGAAGAAGCAGGCTCCCAGCAGAGGAGCCTGATGGGGGACTCGATCCCAGAACACTGGGATCACGCCCTGAGCTGAAGGCAGACGCTTAACGACTGCGCCACCCAGGCGCCCCAACACATCAACATTCTTCATAGGATGTAAGTAAGACCCAGAGTCTCTCAGCATAATATTCAAAATGCCCAGAATATAATACAAAATTACTCAGCATTACAAAGAAAGAGGAAAATTCCAATTTACATGGGAAAAGAAAAATCATAGACATCAATGCCAAAATATACATATATTAGTATTACCTGACAAAGATGTTAAAGTAATTATTAAAAACACTCTTGAAATGAATGGAAAGAGGAATTTCAGCAAGGAAATAAAAGATATAAAAAAGAAACAACCTTAAGATTTAGAACTGGTAACCAAAATTTTAAAACTCCCTAAATGGGCTCTGTAACTGAAATGATGACAGAGGAAAGTATCAGTAAATCTGAAGACAAGTCAATATAAATTATCCAGTCTAAACAACAGAGAGAAAATGATATTTATAAAGTAAATAACAATCTTAGGGACCTACAGGACAATACCAAAATGTCTAATATTCATATTATCCCAGTCCCAGAAGGAGAAGAGAAAGAATGTACTAAAAAACAAACAAAACTTGAAAAACAGATGGCTAACACCTTTCCAAATTTAACAAAAGACATAAACCCAGAGATTCCAAAAGCTCAGTAAACCTAACAAAGAGTAAACCCAAAAATATCCAAGCCTGGACATATGACAATCAAACTCCTAAAAACTACAGATAAAAATATTGCAAGTGGCCCAAGAAAAATGATGCATTACTAATAGGATATTAATGACTTCAAAGACAGGATATTTCATCAGAAATTATGGAGGCCAGAAAGAAATGGCACACATTTTTAAATCACTGAAAGAAAAAAAAAAAAAAAAAACATTCAAACCAGAATTATATATCTGGTGAAAATATCCTTCAGGAATAAACGTGAAACAGACATTTTTAGATGAGGAAAAACTTAAGAGAATCCTTTAAACAAGAGACTTCTCCGAAAAAAATTCTAAAAAGAAGTTCTACAGACAGAGAAGGTAATACCAGAAGAAAACCTGAAACATCAGAAATAAAGACAGAAGAACAGAGAATGGTAAATTTCTGGGTAGAGCAGACTATTCCTCCACCTTGAGTTCTTTAAAACATGTTTAACAGTTAAAAGCAAAAAATATGGTATTGTCTGATGGAGTTTTCAACATAGAATCCAAATACAGACCCACATAAATATGATCAATTGATTTTTTTTATAAAGAAGCAAAGGCAATTCAATGGAGAAATGACAGTCTTCTTCATAAGAGATACTAGAACAAATGGACATCTCTAAGCAAAAAAACCAAACCAAAACAAAACAAAAAAAACCTCAAACTATGCCTTATATATAAAACATGACTCAAAATGTATCATAGATCTGAATATAAAACATAAAACTATTACATACAGTTTTTGGGAAAAACTTTGGAACTATTTTTTTTTTTAACACTGGTTTAGGCAAAGATACACCAAAAGCATAATCCATAAAATTTTTTGATAAATTGTACTTCATCAAAATGAAAACCTTTGGCTCTGCCAAGACACCACTAGAACAATACAAAATAAGCCACAGACTGGGAAAAAAATATCTACAAATCATATACTAGACAAAAACCTGTATCCAGAATACATAAAGAACTCCCAAAATTTAAAAACAACAAAAAAGTCATTTTAAAAAAATGGACAAAAGATTGAAAGGGATAAGTTCATCAAGGAAGATACACAGATGATAAATAAGCACATGAAAAGATGCTCAAAGTCATTAGTCATTAGAAAAATCCAAAAGAAAATAAATCTAAAATGAGATACCATTACATACCTATTAGTGTGAGGAAAAAACTAACAACCTCTAAGAGCTAGCAATAACAGCAGAGCAGCTGAAACTCTCAAACATTGCTGGAGGGAAAGCAAACTAGTGTAGCCACTTTGAAAAAGAGTTTCAAAGTTTCTAAACATACATAAAGTTAAACATACCATAATGCTACACTTATCATATTAACCAGCAATTCTATTCTTAGGTGTTTACGCAAAAGAAATAAACATTTATTTTCACACAAGCCTGTACCTGAATATTTATAATAGCTGTATTTATCAACATCAAAAACCTTGGGGAAATAAAGCAAATTTTCTTAAACTGGTAAATAAACAAATGAGTGTACCAACACCCATAAAAAGGAACACCATTCATGAATAAAAATTATTGATACACACAACAATATGATGAACTACAAATGCCTTACATGAAATCAAAGATGCCAGACACAAAACACTGCATGTTATAAAATTCCATTTATATGACATTATGGAAAAAGCAAAAAAGAAAGAAAGAAAGAAAGAAAGAAAGAAAGAAAGAAAGAAAGAAAGAAAGAAAGAGAAGAAAGAAAGAAAGAAAGAAAGAAAGAAAGAAAGAAAGAAAGAAAGAAAGAAAGAAAGAAAGAAACAGAGAAAAAATCAGTGATTGCCCGAGGTCAGGGCTGGGGAGAGGAAAAGCACTGAATGAGGGCTCTTGGTGGGGTGATGGAATTCTTTCATATTTTGACTGTGATAGTGGCTACATGATCATGCATTTGTCCAAACTCATAAAGCTGTACACAAAAAACAATAAATTTTATTGTACATTATTTTAAATTTAAAGCAAATGTACTTATTTAAAAAACAAAGACAAAATGGGGTGCCTGGGTGGCTCAGTCAGTTAAGCATCTGACTCTTGATTCCAGCCCAAGTCATGATCCCTGGCTTCTGGGATCAAGACCCACACTGGACTCTGCACTGTGCGTGGAGCCTGCTTAAGATTCTCCCTCTCCCTTTCCTTTTGCCCCTCTTCCCCCACCCTTCAAAAACAAAGAAAGAAAGACAGGACAACTTAGGATCCCATCAGTGTTTAACATATGATCTTAGACAAATGACTTAATTATCACAGAGCTCTGGTTCTCCAACTTTTAAAATGAAAAATATTTATATTTCACTGGCCTTTTTTGTTTTTTTTTTTTAAGGTTCTTTAAAGGTTCCAAGATCCTGTTTTCACAATTACTTCTTTCTGAAATGCTTTTCCCTTCCTCTCTTCCCATTTGCTTGGCTAACTCCAATTTAACCTTTAGGTCTCAGTTTAAATATTCATAAAATTAAAAAATTATCAGTTTATTTCTTCATAAAAGCATTCACTACACAATGTACTTTTATTTCATAACACTTCTCACATTTGTGCTTAAATAATTGTATTTAATGTCTATCTCTTTTACAAAATGGTAAGCTCCATGAGGAAAGGGACTGTGAATCGTTTTTATCAGAACTGTTTACCCAAGAAACCACAGAGTGCCTAGAACACTGGTGAATGTTCTATAAATACTTCTAAACAAAGTTGCAAAGACAATACAAATAACATTTTCTATTGTGCTTTTATTAATTCTTAATATCTTAGACTTTCTCACTATACATATAACTCTACGGCATATTTATAAGAGTGACTTTGCAAGACTGTTTAACATCTTTGAGATGAACTTTTCTTACACTTAAAACTAGAATATTAAACCTACAATATACTATTATCAAAAGGTTAAATGATACATTAAAAATCTTACAATGTGTCCTATAATTAATAGCCCCTGGATATTAATTTCTCTTTTCTTTCTCTTTCCCAGCCTATTTCTCTATTAATTTAAGATGGAGTTAAACTTCTATAGTGGACATATTAGTCCCAGTGCCTACAACTTCCAATATCTTGCTTTAGGTTAACACAAGCCTCACGACTAGAAAAACAGATATAGGCTGGTGGTCACTGATTAGCCCAGCATGGACACTTGACCCAAGTATGACCCCTTTGTCACCTGGCCAATGCAAAGTCTGATACAATGGGCCCAAATAGAGGATCAATGATAATTTGCTCTATCAGTCATATTTGCTCCCTATGGAGTTCATCCTAAAAATAGACACAGACTAGTTAGTAACAAAAGAATAATGAAGTAAACATGGGGAGAGAAGCAAAGGTAACAAGAGAAAATGCCATTCATTCATTTCACAGATATTAATGATGGTCCATTTACTATTTGCTATATGATTCAAAAGAGAGGCACTGGGAGAGTAATGAATTCCTAGAGTTTTAAGAGATCCACACACCTTACAATTCCAGTCCACGTGACTCTTCAGAATAAATTCATTTCTCCCCCCTTTAGATTGATGGGATTAAAGCTCCATTCCTTGAAACCAAAATGATTTAACAGTTTCATAAGGGAAAGTACAAGGTGTCTTTTAGACAAAGTATGTCTTGCCCTAGGTAATAACTCAAGTGAAAAAAGGTTCTTCCTCAAAATGTATAGTCCCTTTCCTAAAACTGGTTACAGCCAGAACAGAATATTAAGTGAGAACAGGAAGGGACACTGGCCCTAAATATCCCTTTATAAAACCACCACCGTCAGACACACACTTAAGTGTCTTCCCTCCATTACGTAGAAATATGTAGGCAAAAAGAAAAATGGTCTGCCAACTACCATTACAGACTATAAAGACTTTTTCACAAACACAAATACAATTCATTGCATCAGAGTCCCTTGACCAATTTTTGCAGGGGAGTCTATAGGCCTCACTAAAATAATTTGGGTTTCTAAGGCAAGGGAGGTAGGAATTTCCTCAGTCTAATGTATTCCTGGACAGGCTTGAAGTCTAGACCAGCAATGTAATTAATGTAATCAACAAAGTCTAGTTTTTTTAAATTGTACCTCTTTTGATAAAATATCTCAGTGATTTCAGCACGAATACAAGATCTGGTTTCTTAACTCTAAAATTTCAGCCTTTGAGAAATGGCTCCCTTTGGCAAAAAAACACTAGACTGATCAGTAAAGCAAAATGTATTTACTTATTAAAATGTAATTTATTTTATAATTATGTGCAAGAATCACTATGCTAAGAACTCAATGCTTGTTTCAATCATTGCAAGTGGAAATTCATACTGGTCATATCTCTTGCTCACTCTAAAGAAGCATTGCTAAATACTCTGTACTAAGCATTTTTTTTTTTTAAGATTTTATTTATTTGAGAGAGCGAGAGAGAAAGCACAAAGGGGGGGGGAGGGAAAGGGAGAAGCAGGCTCCCCCCTGAGCAGGACTCTGGGATCATGACCTGAGCCAAAGGCAGACACACTTAACCGACTGAGCCACCAAGGCCCTGTACGAAGCATTTAAATAGGTTATTTTCATTCTTATGAAAAACCACGTGAGGGTGGTATATGACCCTACTTTAAAATACAGAAACTGACCATTGGAAAGGTATTTCTCCAAAATCCCCAAGCAAGTAAATGTCAAAGTAAGGGATCCAATGTAAGGCAGCCTTACTTTTGTCCATAAAGACCCAGAGCACTACTTTTCCAGGACCATTTATTTCTAAGAAGTTAGGTTTAGAAAATTGAGTCCTTCCTGCATCTGTCTCACTAACTTTGGGTATTTCTTATTTCAAGAAAGACTTTTCTGCTTAAAGATTCCAAATCACCAACTGTCATTTTTGTAACACTACAAATTCTAAATGCAATTGTCTATCAATTAAGAAAGGTCTCAGAACATTTTAAACATTCGTTTTCCCCAAATCCATATAATGAATCTGATAGCTGAGAAATTCCACATTAAAGGCAGAGTACTTATCAAATCACTCTTTCCTTTCAGAAACAATTCAAGGCAATATAAGTTTATGCTCACTTTATCAAATTGGCATGGCATATTAAAAGAGGAAAACCTACTGATAAAATCAATTGTTAATTGAATCTAAAATGAACAAAATTCAGTCTTTTTATAATATTTTAGTAGCTTACCAGACACTAAAACTGGAACCCAGATATTGAATGGAATTGTGGCACATCTCTGACTCTTCCAGATTCTTAACTCTGTAAGAAAGGCTGAGACTGCATTTTAACAAGATTTCAGGTGATGCTTCGGTAGCAAGGGACTAAGCTGTGTCTAGCTCAGAGATTTTCAGCCCAAACCAATTAAATCATCTGGGTCTCAACTGCTGTGTGATAGGGCCCATGCTTCTTTTGAAAACATCCCCAGATGATTCTAATGTGCATTCTGGGCTGAGAACCACCATAGTGGAGAACTACTGCCCTACCTCATCAGAGCCTGATTTCTGCTGAATATCCTCTTTGAGCTCTTCTCCCCCAA
Organism: Ursus arctos; assembly: GCF_023065955.2. Classification (NCBI taxonomy): domain Eukaryota; kingdom Metazoa; phylum Chordata; class Mammalia; order Carnivora; family Ursidae; genus Ursus; species Ursus arctos. Next base: position 14,838,182 of record NW_026622886.1, on the reverse strand, counting down.
GTGCTATTAAAAACCTGTACCGTGAACTCAGCATTGAGTAAAGAAAATTAAAATGGAGATTTAATAATAGATACTGTGATGATTAGTTTTATGTGTCAACTTGGTTAGGCTATGGTACCCAGTTGCATGGTCAAATACCAGTCTAGGTGTTGCTAGTAAGGTAGTTTTTTAAAGTTATTAATATTTAAATCAGTCGGCTTTTAGTAAAGCAGTTTACCTGCCATAATGTGGGTAAGGCTTCATCCAAATAGTTGAAGGACTTCAGTGGAAAGATTGAGGTTTTTCAGAGGAAGGAATTCAGCCCCTAGATTGTAACACAGAAAACCTGCCTGAGTTTCCAGCCTGCCTGACCTTCTCTGTAGATTTCAGACTCAAGACAGCAACATAAACTCTTACCTAAATTTCCAGCCTGCCTAACTACCCACCCACCCTATACATTTCAGTCTTGCCAGCCCCCACAACTACAAGTGCCAACTCCTTTAAAAAGTTGTGTCTCTGACTGTCTCGCTTTCTCTCTCTCTTTCCCCGTGTGTTAGAAAGTGGAGGAAGAACAGTAAAATATCCTCAAACTAAGAAGCACTTTAAGAGTGGAAAACAAAGCAGGCAACTCCAGTTTACACGGAGTTTTATTCAGGATAACTGACAGGGCAGAGGCCAGGTGGAGGACGATTCATGACAACTCCATAGCTGTTCTCCACAAAATCCAAACCTTAGCCCACGGGTTTTATAGAGTGAGGGGACATACAGAAGGGTACTGTTGTAAGATCAGAGGGTTCCCATGTACCTAATTGACACCTAGCCTTTAATTAGATCTTGTGGCACCCACCACCTGTGCATCAGGAAGAGAAAAGGCTGTTATCCCTAACAGATTCATGGGAGGCCAAAACAAGCCTCCCTGTATCCCGGCCTTGGAGGGCATTTCTAAGGTATGTATATTAACCTCGAATTGGTTCAGAACAAGTAGCCCCAAAAGAAGTCATCAATCGGACACAAACAAGATGGAGGGCCAAAGACAGAGTCAGCACTCTTACAGTTAAGAAACCGTCAGCACTCTTACACCGTCTGTATCCTATTGATTCCAAATGTGGATACAGATCCCACATATTTAAAAGCAAACTACATGCCTTAAGTCATGCTAAGTTATTCACATGCATTTTCTGATTTAACACTTACATCAACCAAATTAAATAGTTGAAAATGAAAGCTATAAGAGAAGACATTGTGACCAGAGATAGGGAAGCTTCACTTAGTGATAGGAGGGGAAGCTTATAGAGGATGTTAGCATTAGGTGAGTCAAGAAAAAGCAAAAGATAAAAAGGTAAGTATTCTCTGAAAAATAAAAGGCAAAAGGAAAAGTGGGAAATCTATAGATTAAAAAAGACTGTGCCTGCCCTAAGAAACCATTCATCTGCTTTCTGCTTCTATAAATTTGCCTTTTATGGACATTACACTTACGTAAAATCCTACAATATGTAGTCTTTTGCATCTGGCTCCTTTTAATGAATACATAATGTTTTTGAAGTTTATTCATGTTGTAGCATATATCAGTAATTTGTTCCTTTTTATTGTTGAATAGAATCCCGTTGTAGAGATATTGCTCATCTTGTTTGTCCATTCACCCACCAGCTGACAGACATTTGTATGGTTTCTAGAGACGGACTATTATGAATAATGCTAGTATTAACAGTCATGAACATATGTTTCCATTTCACCTGGGTAGAAACCTGGTAGTGGAACTACTACAGAAAGTTTAAGAAACCTTTTAAGAAACTATGAAAGCTGTTTTCCAAAGTAGTTGCATCATTTTATATTCTTACCAGTAATGCAGGTTCCAGGTTCTCCACATCTTTGCCAACATTTGTTATTGTTCATCTTTTAAATTACAGCCATTTAATTGAATATTTGTGTGTTGTACAGCAGATGTGCAGTGGTATCTCACTGTGGTTTTAGTTTGTATTTCTCTAACAACTGTGTTGAGCATCTTCTCATGTGCCTAGGAGCCATTTGTAGATCTTCTTTGGTAAAATGTCTATTAAAATCTTCACCTATTTAAAAAAAGACTTTGGACCTTATTTTAATACAAATTTGAATAAACCAAATATTTTTAAAAGTTAGTGATAAAACTGGAAATCTGAACATTCAGTGGATATTTGATATCAAGGAATTATTGGGTTTATTTGGGTCTTGATAATGGCATTATAGTTTTTTGAAAAAAAACTTTATCTTCAGAGTGATATGTAGAAGAATTTATAGACCTCACATCATTTCATGTGATGTGAGGTCTATGACTGCTATAAAATAATCTAGAGGAGGTGAGGGAATATAAATAAAAGATGGTCCATATGTTGATAATTTATCATTCTGAAGCTGAGAAGAGGAATCATGAGGACTCAAAATACTATTCTCTATACTTCTGCATGTGTTTTAAAATTTCCATAATAACTTTTAAGGAACGAAAAGCTGACACACTGAACGCATGCATCACTTATACATGCTCTTAAAATCTCCTAAAAGTACCATAAAGGGGTTTTTAAGATGTACCCAACAAGAAAAAAGAATATGGGAAAGAAGACAACAGCAATAAGAATTTGCAAGCTGGAAAGTAGACAGATAATAGGAACTAACTTGAGAAACCTGAATCCCTGGCTGAAAGTAACAAAAGCCAAGAAAGCAACACAATTAACACAGCAAAATCTCTGAAAGGTTTAGGAATAGGTGGTACCAGTTACCTCTGGAAGTGAGTTTGAAAATGTAAATAAACACCAAGGAATGATTGAAAATTAATTAAAGAAAATGAACCCTCAAATACTTTACTCCACGTCATACAGCCAAGCAACTATCCCTTCCCCATCGAAGAAGACTGGTTTACTTTCTCGAGAGAGTTAAAGAGAAGCTCTCTGGATTAAGGGTACCACTACAGCAGAGTAGGAACAAAATACTAAAAGCAAAGAAATTAAATTTACATACTGAATATAAAGACTTCTTCCTAAATTCAGCTCCCAAAATGCTCATAGACAAGCTTAGAGATTAGAACAATCTGGAATATCTGACCAGCACAAGAGAAAAAGCTGAAAGATGCTGATACTGAAGGATTCCCCAGTGTCCACTCACCCTATAGTTATAAGCTTTAACCCTGAGTACAGACTTGTGACCAGACTTCAGAGAATCCCACTTTCAAATACAAATGGATAACCAAGGATCACAGGAGATTTGAGAAAAGCCTCAAACATGAAAGATGCAAGCTGAAGTGAAAAACTGAAGAGATCTGTAAAATAAAGTAGAAGATAAACTGAGAAGAGTTCCCAGAAAGTAAAGCAAAAAGACAAAATGCAGGTATAATGGTTAATTTTATGTGTCAATATGGCTGGGTGACAGTGCCCAAAATTTGGTCAAACATTGTTCTGGATCTTTTCTGAAGGTGTTTTTTGGTGAGATTAACATTTTAAATCAGTGGACTCTGAAAGTAGATTACCCTCCATAATATGGATGGGCCTCATAGAATCACTTGAAGGCTTTCATAAAACAAAGACTGACCTGCCTGGAGCAAGAAGGAATTCTGCCAGGGTACTGCCTTTGGACTCAAACTGCAGCTTTTCCATGGGTCTCAAGCCTGCAGGCCTACCCTATAGATATTGGATTTACCAAGCCTGTACAATCACATGAGGCAATTCCTTAGACTCAATCAATCTCAATCTCTTTTTCTCTATCTCCCTCCCTCCTGCCTTCTCTCCCTACATATATTTAAATGCGTTTCTTATGACCAAGACTACTCGTGGTGGCTCATGCTTCATCCCTTCCCCAGCCCCTAACAATGATATCTTGAACATTATACTGTATTATATTTCAGGCTTTTATGATCTAACCGGGAATTCAAGGGAAATGTGCCTTAAGATCCAAACAAGCAAATTTTAAACAAACTTTTAGAAGATGCTCTCTTCATAAATAGGGGTTCGCTGTGCCTATGGAATAGAAGCACTCTCATTTATTAATGGTCCCTAGGTCACCTATATAATGCAAACCAGTCTGTTTAATTAAACAACTTCCTAAGGTTTCAGGAAATAGTTCATATGTTTACTAATTATTCTTTATTATTTATAGTAGTTGTCTTGCACAAAAATCTATCTCCCAGAGATGCTTGAAATCTCTCCATTGGTCACTTACTACTCTGATAAATACTGTTTACTTATCTTTTAAAATATATAAGGGGACTAGAGGAATTTTGAAAGTGATTGAGAGGACACAAAAAAGAAGATGGAAGAATAAATTTGAGCACTGCTCCAGGTTTTCTAAAGCCATCCTCAATGGCTACCTAATCATTTAATTACCCCGGAATTACTATTAAACTGTTAAAGCCACACAAAAAGGCCTACACAAATTATTCTAAATTTAAATAAAATACACCATTTTTATATTCCATTCTCGGCTGTTGAAGAACAACTTTACATTCAATAGCTAGAATAAAATCTTACAGTATATTCAAACAAAAAACCCCAGGGTTTATTTAGCGAAAACTAGTGTTTATTTAGCACTGTGTTTATTTAGCAAAAATATTTTCTGTCATACTAGTGCTTATACCAAGAAAAGGAGCCACTTCAACTATAATGGATTGGATAGCTTCAAGATGGAAGTCTAACCTAAGCCTTCAAAAATTGGTAGGGATAAACAGGAGGGAGAAGAGGAATTTCAAACAGGGACATGAAGTTTGAAAAGCAAAAATATGTTCAATAAATGTTGAAAACCACTGTCCAGCACTTTGCCAAAATGCAGAATTCTTAGAATTATAGTGAAATAAGATTAAAGAGCTAAGAGGCGCCCTGGTGGCTCAGTTAAGCATCCAACTCTTGATTTCGACTCAGTTCATGATCTCAGGGTCCTGAGATCAAGCCCTGCATGGAGCCCAATGTCAGGCTCAGCATTCAGCTGAGCCTCTGCTTGAGATTCTCTCTCTCCCTGTCCCTCTGTCCCTCCCCTCACTTGCATGTGCTCGCGCTCTCGCTCTCTCAAATAAATAAATCTTTTTTAAAAAAGATTAAGGAGAAAAAAGTTATGCACAGGAAGAATAAAAAGATGAAGGTAATAGTACAACGGGGAAAGATTTAATTTTTAAAATATATAAAAGGCAAGAGAAACAAAAGATAAAATGAACTTATGGGACTTCATCAAGATTAAAAGCTTCTGCACAGCCAAGGAAACAGTCAGAAAAACTAAGAGGCAGCCCACGGAATGGGAGAATATATTTGCAAATGACACTACAGATAAAGGACTGGTATCCAAGATCTACAAAGAACTTCTCAAACTCAATACACGAGAAACAAATAAACAAATCAAAAAATGGGCAGAAGATATGAACAGACACTTTTCCAATGAAGACATACAAATGGCTAACAGACACATGAAAAAATGTTCAAAATCATTAGCCATCAAGGAAATTCAAATCAAAACCACACCGAGATACCACCTTACGCCAGTTAGAATGGCAAAAATAGATAAGGCAAGAAACAACAATTGTTGGAGAGGATGTGGAGAAAGGGGATCCCTCCTACATTGTTGGTGGGAATGCAAGTTGGTACAGCCACTCTGGAAAACAGTGTGGAGGTCCTTTAAAAAGTTAAAAATTGAGCTACCCTATGATCCAGCCATTGCACTACTGGGTGTTTACCCCAAAGATACAGACGTAGTGAAGAGAAGGGCCATATGCACCCCAACGTTCATAGCAGCAATGTCCACAATAGCTAAATCGTGGAAGGAGCCGAGATGCCCTTCAACAGATGACTGGATTAAGAAGTTGTGGTCCATATATACAATGGAATATTACTCAGCTATCAGAAAGAACGAGTTCTCAACATTTGCTGCAACATGGACGGCACTGGAGGAGATAATGCTAAGTGAAATAAGTCAAGCAGAGAAAGACAACTATCATATGATTTCTCTCATCTATGGAACATAAGAACTAGGATGATCAGTAGGGGAACAAAGGGATAAAGAAAGGGGGGGTAATCAGAAGGGGGAATGAAACATGAGAGACTATGGACTATGAGAAACAAACTGAGGGCCTCAGAGGGGAGAGGGGTGGGGGAATGGGATAGACCGGTGATGGGTAGTAAGAAGGGCACGTATTGCATGGTGCACTGGGTGTAATACGCAACTAATGAATCATCGAGCTTTACATCGGAAACCGGGGATGTACTGTATGGTGACTAACATAATATAATAAAAAATCATTTAAAAAAATATACATATATATGCATATTAAATAGCAATACAGGAAAGCTCTTAGCACAATATCTGGCACAGAGTAAGGCTAAGTATATATCAGCTCTTATTGTGGCTTCCTCCTCTTCCTATTTTGGTCTTGGTTTAAGGAACCCTGTCTGTTTTCTGTCATTTGCTATATGCAATGGATAAATATGAAGTAATGATGAAGAAAGCAAAGGTGAAAAGATTGGCACAGAAATTTCTCTCTGCTTTAGTCACAACTTTGATATAAAACAGAACCACAGATTCATGTCATAGATGGTTATCATTTTTGTCATAACATTTCAGAGCTCAAACAACCCTAAGATGATGATGATACCTCCTGTTTATTCAGGCTTTTAACAGAGCACTCTCAAACACATTATCTAACAAGAATAATAATCACCATATGGAAATCAACTAATTTAGTCCTCTCATTTATAAATGAGAGAAACTAACAGACCTAGAGAGATTAAATGACTTGGCGGAAGTTGCTAGTTAGTAGCATTAGTGGTGGTGATGATAACGATAACGATGATGATACTAATAAATACTGTTAAATACTTGGTGTGTATTTTCTCATTTAATCGTATAGCAACCCTAAGAGTTAAGAACTATAATTACCTCTTTCTATAAGTTAAAGAAACTAAAGTTTAAAAAGATTAGAAAACTTATCCAAGGTTGCATACCAAAAAAGGGCAGAACTGAGATTAAAAAATATGACTGACCCAAAAACCTATGCAGTTAAGCACTAAACCATACTTTCCATAGTTAGGATTAGAATTCAATTCTGAATGCCATCTTCATCCAATGTTCTTTCCCCCACAGCCTATCCCCCAAATTAGTGAGGTATATATTCAAATAGAAATTTAAATACATATTGCATTTATTTTCTAATATATTATATTATCTGGTACCCCTAAATGTCTAATGTTACAGACTATAGATCCATCTCTAACTGTATACTCAAGTATATATCAACTATGTGTCATGAAATAATATTAAGTATAATAACTAAGTATAATATTCATTTTATAAATATGACATCTGAACCAATTAAAAATATTTTTATAAATTACATAGTTCATCTCTAGAGGAAAAAGTCATTCTGCTTTGCTATATATATATATACTTTTAAGTAAACTCTACCCTCAATGTGGGGCTCCAACTCACAACCCCAAGATCAAGAGTCACATGCTCTACCAGCTGAGCCAGCCAGGTGCCCCACTTCATTATATGCTTACGGAAGATTTCCCTATCCTAAAATCGGGATTATTTATAGAGAATATAAGGAAGCCCAAATAGCTTCTCTTAAAACTTCTACTTTAGGAAATAAATAAGAACGTACAAGAAGTAAACAGTGATATCCTTGTTATGTATAATCTATCTTCAGGGGATTTCAAAGCACTTTAAATCATAACAAAGTCTTAAAATGTTTCCAGAGAGACTTCTGGTTTCCAGTTCCACAAGTAAAAACCTTGGAAGTCACTGCCTCATCTGAACAACTAAAAAGCCAAACATATTGAAAAAATCAGCAATTCTTGGATTCCCCAGACACAGAGCAAAGCACTGCCCCCAAGAATAAACGGTGGGTACGGGGAGTTGTGGCTTACCAGAGCAGAGATTCATAAATGGAAACTACCACAGGAACCCGTGCAAAGTGGGAAAACCTAAAGTAAAATTGAGGAAGTGCTGGAGGCTCATTATAAACAACTTTGGAAGTTAAAAACTCTGGAGGTGGCTTTTATCACCAAAAAAAAAAAAAAAAAAGAGAGAGAGAGAGAGAGAGATAATAAATGTTGGTGAGGATGCAGAAAAAAGAGAACCTTTATATACTGTTGGTGGGAATGCAAACTGATACATCCATTATGGAAGACAGTATTGCAATTCCTCAAAAAATTAAAAATTGAACCACCATATGATCTGGCAATCCCACTTCTGCATATAATCCAAAGGAAATGAATCAGTATCTCAAAAGGATGTCTGTACACCCATGTTCATTGCAGCATTATTTACAATACCCAAGTTATGAAAACAACCTAAGTGTCTGTCAATGGATGAATGGATAAAGATGTGAGATATACATATACATATATGTACACACACACACACACACATTCAGTCATGAGAAAGAAAGAAATACATTTGTGACAACATGGATAGATCTTGAAGGCATTATGATAAGTGAAATAAGTCAGAAAGTGAAAGACACCTACATACAAAAACAAATACAAAACACAATGTATGCTCTCACTTATATGTGAAATCTAAAAAAATCAGATTTGCAGGAACAGAGGGAGGGTAAAATGGTGGTTATCAGGGGCTGGAGGGTGGGAGAACTGGGAAGATGTTGTTTAAGGGTACAAACTTAAAATGAGTAGATAAATAAATTCTGGGAGAGCTAATGCACAACATAGTGATTATACTCAACACTACTGCATTATAAACTTCAAAGTTGCTAAGAGACAAAACCTTAATTGTTCTCAATAAAAAAAAATGATAAATATATGACATGACAAAGGCATTAGCTAATACTGGATTAATCATATTACAACATATAAATGTATCAAACTAACATACCGTACACCTTAAATTTACACAATGTTATAGATCAATTATATCTCAATAATAATGATAAAAAAGAATTGTATTCGGGGTGCCTGCCTAATTCAGTTGGTAAAGCATGCGACTCTTGATCTCAGGCTTATATATTTAAGCCCCACATTGGGTGAAGAGATCACCTAAAAAAAAAAAAAAAATAGCATTCAATTTCTATTTTAAAAGCTGCAGGACGATCCTGTTATGGGACCCCCAACAATACAGTGGATTTTACCTCTAGGAGCTCAACGAGATTCCCAAAATAAATACCAAAGAAAATTCTTCTCAGGCTTCCAGGGCAAGGGGAAAAGAACCACTTTTCAATACACCCGAACACTTTGTTCTTAACAAGCCCTGCCTTCAGAGAAAACTAGTTAGCCAGAGCCTAACTGACCTGGGGGAAGAGAAAAAACTCAACTCCAGCCAACTCTAGCCATCCTGTCCAAATCCTGAACTACCCTGCATACGTGGAATAAATACCACCTGGCCATGCTATGTAATTCCTTTTATACTTTTTAAAATTTGATGTTGCTAAGAATTAGTTGAGGATTTCTGCATCTATGTTCATGAGAAATATTGGTTGATAGTTTTATTCTTTTGTCATGTCTTTGTCTGGTTTTGCTATTAGGGTAATGCTGGCCTCACAGGATGAGTTGGAAAGTATTCCCTCTGCTTCTATTCATAAACAGATTGTAGAGAATTGGTATAATTTCTTCCTTAAATATATGGTAGAATTCACCAGTGAACCCACCTGGGCCTGGTGTTTTCTATTTTGGAGGTTACTGGTTATTGATTCAATTCCTTTAATAGATATAGTCTTATTCAGACTAACTATAATTACTATAATCCATCATATCAACAGACTAAAAAAGAAAACATGATCATATCAACAGATGTAGAAAAAGCATTTTACAAAATTCAATGCCAATTTATGATAAAAACACTCAGAACACTAGGAATAGAGGGGAACATTCTTAACTTGATAAAGAATATCTACAAAAAACCAATAGCTAACATCATACTTAATGGTGATTAACTCAAAGCTTTCCCACTAAGCTCGTATACAAGGCCGGGATGTCCTCTGTTACCACTCCTTTTCAACATTGTACTAGAAGTCCTTGCTCATGCAATAAGGTAAGAAAAGGAAATAAGTATACAGGTTGGAAAGGAAGAAATAAAACTCTTTGTTTGCAGATGGCATGATTGTGTAGAAAATCTGAGAGAATCAACAAAACAAGTTCTGGAACTAATAAGCAATTACAGCAAGGTCGCAGGATACAAAGTTAATACATGAAAGTAAATTGTTTTCTTATATTCTAGCAATAGAAAGTAGAATTTGAAATTCAACACACAATATCATTCGTAGTAGCACTCCACAAAATGAAAACACTTAGGTATAAATCTAACAAAACATGTCCAAGATCTATGAGGAAACTATAATACTCTGATGAATGAAACCAAAGAAGAACTAAATAAATGGAGATTATATTCATAGAATGGAAGACTCAATATTGTCAAGATGTTATTTCTTTACAACTTGATCTAAACATTCAATATAATCCCAATCAAAAACCCAGCAAGCTAAAGTTTATATGGAGAAGCAAAAGACCCAGAATAGCCAACACGATACGGAAGGACAAAAAGAAAGTTGGAAGACTAATGTTACTTTACTTCAAAACTTACTACAAAGCTACAGTAATCAAGACAGCGTAGTATTCACAAAAAAAGAATAGACAAATACATCAAAGTAACAGAGCAGAGAGACCAGAAATAGACCCTATAAATATAGTTAACTGATCTTTGACAAAAGAGCAGAGGCAATACAATAAAGCAAGACAGTCTCTTCAACAGATGATGCTCGAACAACTGGACATACACATGCAAAAAACTAAAACTATATGCAGATCTTACACCTTCACAAAAATTAACTCCAATTGGATCACAGACCTAAATGTAAAATGAAAAACTATAAAACTCCTAGAAGATAACATAAGAGAAAACCTAGATTAAGTTGGGTACAAGGAGACCGTTTTAGATACACCACCAAACACATGATCCATGAAGGAAATAATTAATAAGCTGGGAGAAAATATTAGCAAAAGACACATCTGATAAAAGACTGTCATCCAAAATATACAAGGAACTCTTAAACTCAATAATAAGAAAACAAACAACCCAATTGAAAAGTGGGACAAACATCAGGGAAATACAAATCAAAACCACAATGATACCATCTCACACCAGTCAGAATGGCTAAAATTAACAAATCAGGAAATGCCAGATGTTGGCAAGAATGTGGAGAAAGGGGAACCCTCCTACACTATTGGTGGGAATACAAGTTGTTTAGCCGCTCTGGAAAACAGTATGGAGATTCCTCAAAAAGTTGAAAATAGAGCTCCCCTATGACCCAGCAATTGCACTAATGGGTATTTACCACAAATATACGAATGTAGTGATCCAAAGGGGCACCTGCACCCCAATGTTTATAGCAGCAATGTCCACAACAGCCAAACCAGGAAAAGAGCGTAGATACCCATCGATAGATGAATGGATAAAGAAGAGGTGATACACACACACACACATATCCTCACACAGTGGAATATTATGCAGCCATCAAAAAATGAAATTTTGGGAAGGGGAAAAGATGGCAGCGGAGCAGGGGACCTTTTTTCATTTGGTCCCATGAATTGAGCTGGATATCTACCAGACCATCCTGAACACCCACGAAATCAGCCTGAGACGTAGGAAGATTCATATGGATCTCTACAAAAGAACATCTCCAGCGCTGAGTATTGACGTACGAAGCAAGGAGCCCTGAATCAGCGCACAAATATCAGAAGATAAACGGAAGGGGGAGGGAGCCACTGGGCTTGGGCACTGGGAAGCAGTAGCCCCCTGCACTGGGGAGAGGGCCACACTTGTGGACCGGCGCCCACGAGAAAGCAGACTGAGACCGTGAGCCCAGGAACGTGCGCAACCAGACTGAAAACTGGAGCTCCGGAGCGCACACTTGAACTAGACTGAAATCAGGAGCTCGGGAGCGCACACGCAACCAGACGGAAAATGGGAGCTTACTGGAACTGGACTGAAACCAGGAGCTCAAGAGCACACGCGGGAACCAGGGACAGCTGGCGGTGTTAGAAGCACAAAGGACAGAGATGTACCAGCCCTGGAAGCAAGGGCTGGGAGAGTGGCTGTGGGGCACACATCCAGGGACCCTGCAGGGGTTTTTAGCAGCACCAACAGAAACAGAGTTAAAGTGGCCAGGAGAGCTCAGTGGACAGCGGACTGCGATCTCTCTGTTCTGAGACAGAGGCCAGGATATGGCCACTGCTGCTCTGACTTTCAGAAGAGTCACAGAAAACCACCAGGGAAACCCGCCAGAAAAAAAAAGCCTGGAAATACCAGTGCACATTGTGCCCATCCCCATCCCCCCTTGCAGGGGACAGGGCAACTCTACCCAAACAAGGTTGCCTGAGTATCAGCACGGCAGGCCCCTTCCTCAGAAGGCAGGCTGAAAAATCAAGAAGCCCACATCCCTAAGGTCCCTATAAAACAAGTGCACACTGCCTGGGTCCTGGTCAATAATTTGGGCTCTGGGTATCCCCGCAACCTCTCCTCATCAGAATGACAGGGAGGAGGAACCCTCATCAAAGAAAGGACAGACACTGTGGCCTCCACCACAGAACCGATGGATATGGATATAACCAAATTCTCAGAAATGGAGTTCAGAGTAACAATGGTCAAGATGATGTGTAGGCTTGAAAGAAATATTAACAAAAATATCAACGAGAATATAGAATCTCTAAGGGGGGAAATGAGAGCAAATCTGGCAGAAATTAAAAATGCCATTTAACAAATGCAGTCTAGGGGCACCTGGGTGGCACAGCGGTTAAGCGTCTGCCTTCGGCTCAGGGCATGATCCTGGCATTATGGGATCGAGCCCCACATCAGGCTCCTCTGCTATGAGCCTGCTTCTTCCTCTCCCACTCCCCCTGCTTGTGTTCCCTCTCTCGCTGGCTGTCTCTATGTCTGTCAAATAAATAAATAAAATCTTTAAAAAACAAACAAACAAACGAATGCAGTCTAAACTAGACGCTCTGATGGCAAGGGTAAATGAGGCAGAAGAACGAATTAGTGACCTGAAAGATGGGGTGGTAGAAGAGAAAGTAAAAATGGAAACTTGGCTCAAAAAAATCCAATCTCAAGAATGTAGATTACAGGAGATTACTGACTCAATGAAACGTTCCAATGTCAGAATCATCAGCATCCCCGAGGGGGTGGAAAAAGAGAGAGGTCCAGAAGAGATATTTTAACAAATTGTAGCTAAGAACTTCCCTAATCTGGCAAAGGAAACAAGCATTCGTGTCCAAGAGGCAGAGGACCCCTCTCCAGATCAATGAGAACAGACCTACACCACATCACATCACAGTGCAATTTGCAAATATTAGATCCAAGGATACAGTCTTTGAAAGTGGCCAGGGGGAAGAAAATCCTTATGTACAGAGGGAAGAATATCAGAATAATGTCAGATCTGTCTACAAAGACCTGGCAGGCCAGGAAGGGTTGGCAAGGTATTTTCAAAGCTATAACTGAGAAGAACATGCAGCCAGGGATCTTTTATCCAGCAAGGTTGTCATTCAGAATTGATGGAGTGATAAGGACCTTCCAAGACTGGCAGAAACTGAAAGAACAGGTGACCACCAAGCCAGCCCTACAAGAGATATTAAGGGGGGTTCTATAAAAGTAAAAAGGCCCCAAGAGTGATACAGAACAGAAATTTACAATCTATACAAACAAAGACTTCACAGGCAGCATGACATCATTAAAATCATCTCTCTCAATAATCACTCTCAATGTGAATGGCCTAAATGCTCCCATAAAACGTCACGGGGTTGCAGATTGGATAAAAAGACATGACCCATCCATTTGCTGTCTACAAGAGACTCATTTCGAACCTAAAGATACATCCAGACTGAAAGTGAAGGGATGGAAAACAATTTTCATCCCAATGGACCTCAACAGAAAGCTGGGGTAGCAATTCTCATAACAGATAGATTAGATTTTAAACTAAAGACTGTAGTGAGAGATACAGAAGGACACTATATTATTCTTAAAGGATGTATCCAGCAAGTGGATATGACAATTATAAATATCCATGCCCCCAACAGGGGAGCAGCTAGATACACAAGCCAACTCTTAACCAGAATAAAGAGACATGTAGATAATAATACGTTAATAGTAGGGGACCTCAACACTCTGCTCTCAGCAATAAACAGATCACCTAAGCAGAAAATCAACAAAGAAACAAGAGCTTTGTATGACGTACTGGACCAGATGGACCTTATAGATATATACAGAACACTACACCCCAAAACAACAGAATACTCATTCTTTTCGAATGCACATGGAACTTTCTCCAGAATAGACCATATACTGGGTCACAAAACAGGTCTCAACCGATACCAAAAGACTGAGATTATTGCCTGCATATTCTCAGACCACAATGCTTTGAAACTGGAGCTCAATCACAAGGAAAAATTTGGAAGAAACTCAAACACTTCGAAACTAAGAACCATCCTGCTCAAGAATGATTAGGTAAGCCAAGTAATTGAGAAGGAGATTAAGCAATTTTTGGAGAACAATGAAAATGAAAACGCATCAGTCTAAAACCTATGGGATACTGCAAAGGCAGTCCTAAGGGGAAAATAAATAGCCATCCAATCCTCACTCAAAAGAATAGAAAAATCTAAAATGCAGTTTTTATATTCTCACCTCAAGAAGCTGGAGCTGGAACAGAAGAACAGGCCTAACCCATGCACGAGAAGGCAGTTGATCAAGATTAGAGCAGAGATCAACGAATTAGAAACCAGGAGCACAGTAGAGCAGATCAATAAAACTAGAAGCTGGTTCTTTGAAAGAATAAATTAGATCAATAAGCCACTGGCCAGACTTATTCAAAAGAATAGAGAAAGGACCCAAATTAATAAAATTATGAATGAAAGGGGAGAGATCACGACCAACACCAAAGAAATAAAAGGATCATTAGAAACTTTTATCAACAACTTTATGCCAATAAATTAAACAGCCTGGAAGAAACTGATGCCTTCCTGGAAACCTATAAACTACCAAGACTGAAACAGGAAGAAATTGATTACTTAAACAGACCAATTAATTATGAAGAGAATGAAGCAGTGATCAAAAACCTCTCCAAAAACAAGAGTCCAGGGCCTGACGGATTCCCTGGGGAATTGTTTTTTTTTTAAGGTTTTATTTATTTATTTGACAGAGAGAGACAGCCAACGAGAGAGGGAACACAAGCAGGGGGAGTGGAAGAGGAAGAAGCAGGCTCCCAGCAGAGGAGCCCGATGTTCCCTGGGGAAATCTACCAAACATTCAAAGAAGAAATAATACCTATTCCCTGAAGCTGTTTCAAAAAACAGAAACAGAAGGAAAACTACCAAACTCGTTCTATGAGGCCAGTATTACCTTGATCCCAAAACCAGGCAAAGACCCATCAAAAAGTAGAATTACAGACCAATATCCCTGAAGAATATGGACGTCAAAATTCTCAACAAGATACTAGTTAATAGGATCCAACAGTACCTTAAAAGGATTATCCATCATGACCAAGTGGGATTCATCCCTGGCATGCAAGGGTGGTTCAACATTCACAAATCGATCAGTGTGATACACCATAACAACAAGAAAAGAGTCGAGAACCATATGATCCTTTCAATTGACGCAGAAAAAGCATTTGACAAAATACAGCATCCTTTCCTGATTAAAACCCTTCAGAGTGTAGGAATAGAGGGGACATTCCTCAATCTCATAAAAGCCATCTATGAAAAGCCTACAGCAAATATTATTCTCAACGGGGAAAAGCTGGAAGCCTTTCCCTTAAGATCAGGAACACGACAAGGATGCCCACTCTTGCCACTATTATTCAACATAGTACTAGAAGTCCTTACAACAGCAATCAGACAACAAAAAGGGATAAAAGGTATCCAAATCGGCAAAGAAGAAGTCAAACTGTCTCTCTTCGCAAATGACATGATACTCTATATGGAAAACCCAAAAGAATCCACTCCCAAACTATTATAAGTTATAGAGCAATTCAGTAATGGGGCGGGATACAAAATCAATGCTCAGAAATCAGGTGCATTTCTATACACGAATAATGAGACAGAAGAAAGAGAAATTAGGGAATCCATCCCATTTACAATAGCACCAAAAACCATACATTACACCTTGGAATTAACTTAACCAGAGACGTAAAGGACCTATATTCTAGAAACTATAAATCACTCTTGAAAGACATTTAGGAAGACACAAAAAGATGGAAAAATATTCCATGCTCATGGATCGGAAGAATTAACATAGTTAAAATATCCATGCTACCCAGAGCAATCTACACTTTCAATGCTATCCCGATCAAAATACTGATGACATTTTTCAAAGAACTGGAACAAATAGTCCTTAAATTTGTATGGAACCAGAAAAGGCCCCGAATCTCCAAGGAACTGTTGAAAAGGAAAAACAAAGCTGGGGGCATCACAATGCCGGATTTCAAGCTGTACTACAAAGCTGTGATCAAAAAGACAGCATGGTACTGGCACAAAAACAGACACACAGACCAATGGAACAGAATAGAGAACCCAGAAATGGACCCTCAGCTCTTTGGGCAACTAATCTTTGATAAAGCAGGAAAAAACATCTGGTGGAAAAAAGACAGTCTCTTCAATAAATGGTGCTGGGAAAATTAGACAGCTATATGCAAAAGAATGAATCTTGACAACTCTCTCACACCATACACAAAGATAAACTCCAAATGGATGAAAGACCTCGATGTGAGACAGGAATCCATCAAAATCCTAGAGGAGAACATAGGCAGCAACCTCTACGACATCAGCTACAGCAACTTTTTTCATGACACATCTCCAAAGACAAGAGACACAAAAGAAAAAATGAACTTGTGGGACTTCATCAAGATAAAAGGCTTCTGCACAGCCAAGGAAACAGTCAAAAAAACTAAGAGGGAGCCCACAGAATGGGAGAAGATATTTACAAATGACACTACAGATAAAAGACTGGTATCCAAGATCTACAAAGAACTTCTCAAACTCAATACACGAGAAACAAATAAATCAAAAAATGGGCAGAAGATATGAACAGACACTTTTCCAATGAAGGAGCCGAGATGCCCTTCAACAGATGACTGGATTAAGAAGATGTGGCCCAGGGGCGCCTGGGTGGCACAGTCGTTAAGCGTCTGCCTTCGGCTCAGGGCGTGATCCCAGCGTTCTGGGATCGAGTCCCACATCAGGCTTCTCCACTAGAAGCCTGCTTCTTCCTCTCCCACTCCCCCTGCTTGTGTTCCCTCTCTCGCTGGCTGTCTCTCTCTGTCAAAATAAATAAAATCTTTAAAAAAAAAAAAAAGAAGATGTGGTCCATATATACAGTGGAATATTACTCAGCCATCAGAAAGAATGATTACCCAACATTTGCAGCAAAATGGACGGGACTGGAGGAGATTATGCTAAGTGAAATAAGTCAAGCAGAGAAAGACAATTATCATATGGTTTCACTCACTTATGGAATATAAGAAATAGCAGGAAGATCGGTAGGAGAAGGAAGGGAAGAATGAAGGGGGCGTAAACAGAAGGGGGAATGAACCATGAGAGACTATGGACTCTGGGAAACAAACTGAGGGCTTCAGAGAGGAGGGGGGTGGGGACTGGGATAGGCCAGTGATGGGTATTAAGGAGGGCACATATTGCATGGTGCACTGGGTGTTATACGTAAATAATGAATCATGGAGCACTACATCAAAAACTAAGGATATACTGTATGGTGACTAACATAACAATAAAAAATTATTAAGAAAAAAAAGAATTTGTTAACTTGAAACCTTAACGAAACTTTTGTAGAAACTTAATAAATACTACTGATTTATTACTGGGAAAAAAATGAAATTTTGCCATTTGCAATGATGTTGATGGAACTAGAGAGTATTACGCTAAGTGATATAAATCAATCGCAGAACGACAATTATCATATGATCTCACTTATATGTGGAATTTAAGAAACAGAACAGAGGATCATGGGAGAAGAGAGGAAAAAATGAAACAAGATGAAACCAGAGAGGGAGACAAACCATAAGAAACTCTTAGTCACAGGAAACAAACTGAGGGTTGCTGGAGGGGAGGGGGCAGAGTATGGGATAAATGAGTGTTGGACACTAAGGGGGGCATGTGATATAACAAGCACTGGGTATTATATAAGACTGATGAACCACAGGCTTGTACCTCTAAAACCAATAATACATTATATGTTAACTGAATTTAAATTTAAAAATGTTTAAATAAAAATTTAAAAATTTTTAAGTGGGCCAAAGACATTAATAGTGATCTCACCACAGACAATATATAGATAAGAAGTAGATAAACATATGAAAAGATGTTCCACATCATATGTTGTCTGGGAAATGCAAACTAAAACAACAAGATCCCACTACACATCTATAAGAATGGCCAAAATCCAGAACACTGACAACACTGAATGTTGGCAAGTATGGGAGCAGCAGGAACTCTCATACAATGCCAGTGGGAATGTAAAATGTGTACAGCCAGTTTGGAAGATAGTTTGGCAGTTTCCTACAAAACTAAACATACTCTTACCATTAGATCTAACATTCACACTCCTTGGTATTTACCCAAAGGAACTGAAAACTTATGTCCCCACAAAAACCTGCATGTAGATGTTTATAGCAGCTTTAGTCACAATTTCCAAAACTTGGAAGCAACCAAGATATCCTTCAGTGGGCAAACAGATAAATAAACTATGGTATATCCAGATAATGGAATATTATTCAGCACGATAAAGAAATGAGATATCAAGCCATGAAAAGACTTGGAGGAAACTTAAATTCATATTACTAAGTGAAAGAACCCAATCAAAGAAGGCTACATACAGTATGATTTCAACTATATGACATTCTGGAAAAGGCAAAAATATGGGAATAATAAAAAGTTCAGTGATTGGATGGGGGAGAGTGGTGATGAACAAGCAGAGCACAGAGGATTTTTCAGAACACACAGGATTTTTAGGGCAGTGAAAATACTGCTTGATATTATAATGATGGATATATGTCATTATACATTTTTCCATATTTACAGAACGTATACGCCAAGAGTGAACCCTGAGGTAAACTACGGACTCTGGATGATTAAGATGTATCAATGTGTGTTTACCCTTGGTTTAAAAGGGGGGGGGGGGGCCGCTTGGGTGGCTCAGTCAGTTAAGCATCCAACTCTTGAATTCAGCTCAGATCATGATCTCAGGGTTGTGAGACCAAGCCCCAAGTAGGGCTCTGTGTTCAGCAGGAGTCTGCTTGAGATTCTCTCCCTCTGCCTTTTCCCCTCCCCACTTTGCACGCTTTCTCTTGCTCTCTCTAAAATAAATAAATAAAATCTTAAAAAAAAAAGGTACCATTCTGGTGAATGACGTTGATAATGAGGGATGCTATACATGTGTGGGAGTAGACAGTATATGAGAAATCTCTGTACCCTCCTCTCAATTTTGTAGTAAATCTAAAACTGCCTAAAAATACAAAGTTGTGGGGGAAAAAAATGATTCCAGGAAATAGATGGTAAACCGAAGTATGGTAAAAAAAATAATAATTTTTTTAAATCTTCCTTATGCAGCCGTTCCATGCAATAAGAAATATATATATATATATATATGAAAAGCTATAATTTACAGAACTCTTTCAAGCTTTACCATAATCCTCAAAGGCAAGCAGGGAAAATTCTATTATCCTCACCTTAAAAATCAAGGAAGAACCATGACTCATAAAGGCTATTTGTCTCTGCCATATTCACAGTTATAAAGAGGTGGAATAAGGATTTGAATGTTGGTCTTTTGACCGCTGGGTCCTGTATGCTTTCTACTCTATTTGATGCTTATTTCTCATATAAAAGAAATGTTTAGTTAATGTTTGACAAGTGAATGTATGCAATGTATGAATAAATCAGATCTGATCAAAAAGAAAAGCTGAATCTCTAAATTCTGGCCCCGTATTTCACCATTAGCTGTGACTTTTAAATTTTTCCCCCTCTAATTATGTTTCATTTCTAAAGAATGAGGCTTTCAGAATGTGAAAGAGTAAAAGCTAAACTTGAGGGTGTGTAGTAAGTTGGAAGGCTTGGGGGAGGTGAATTTCATTTCCCTTGGTTTTTAGGTTTGAAAAGAAATAAATGTGTTGAAAATTTGACCATATTAGATCAGTTTTACTGGATTTATTCGTAAGAGGGGGAAAAGACTGATGAATCTTTTACTGCAAAATATTTCTGTTCAAATGAGACCACAGTCTTTAAGAGGGGAAGACTAAAAGTCCTGTGTCATGGCGGGTTTATAATGGTGATCAGTTCAAGTAAATGTTGACTACTATGTGAACTATATCTGGCCAGTGGAAATGAAAACTGAAAAGACTATAAATATAATCTAAATTATTTCTCTGTATAAATAAATTATACAATTTATTTAAAAAGCACAAAAAAATGAGGCTTTCCCCTGTAAAGTATAATTACCCTCTAGAAAAGTAAACTATTTTTGAACTAATAAACTAAAAGAGAGCTGATGGATAAAATCACTAGTATTTTTTCCTAGATAAAAATCACAAGTTAAAAAATGGATGTATGTTCTCAGAAATATCTTTTTTTTTTTTTTTAAGATTTTATTTATTTATTCGACAGAGATAGAGACAGCCAGCGAGAGAGGGAACACAAGCAGGGGGAGTGGGAGAGGAAGAAGCAGGCTCATAGCAGAGGAGCCTGATGTGGGGCTTGATCCCATAACTCCGGGATCACGCCCTGAGCCGAAGGCAGACGCTTAACCGCTGTGCCACCCAGGCGCCCCTCAGAAATATCTTCTATCAGGGAAACCAAATGCTATAACCTTTAACATTATAGTATAGCTAAAGAACAATTAC
Source organism: Ursus arctos (assembly GCF_023065955.2). Classification (NCBI taxonomy): domain Eukaryota; kingdom Metazoa; phylum Chordata; class Mammalia; order Carnivora; family Ursidae; genus Ursus; species Ursus arctos. Next base: position 14,817,358 of record NW_026622886.1, on the reverse strand, counting down.
TATATATACTAGACACACTTTTGAAATGAATGGAGTCATTGATACTAAGAGAAAAGAATCCCAATATCCAGTCTACCCATGACTTTGCATCTATTAAAGTAGAAAATACTATCATCTTCTCACAACTGTCAGTCTTTGCTCTCAGACTTCACATTTAACATTATCTTGATGCCAACTGTCCCCACAATTTCATCCAAACTTAATATCCCCCAGAAAATATTACATTTCAAAATTTCAAGTCATTTGCAAAAGATAATGTCAAAAGAGATGGCCTCTGTAAGAAGGGTATGGGTAACCTCTCAGTATACTGTGGAAACATACTGGTATTCTACGGTAGACATTTGTTATTTGCCCTCACCCCTTTCCAGGATTATTCCAGCTCTGGTACAGCTTCCAATTATTGTTTAGATAACATTCCTCCTCCACTCTCAGTCATTTTGACTAAACAGGATCTCACTCCAGTCAACAGAGGCAGAAATGAACACAAAACTTCTGATAACAAGACCAGTGCTTTCTACTATTAGACATTTATTGTTTTGTCTGCCCACTACAACATTCCTTTCTTATGGCATGGCAATTAATGGTGGCAGCTCTGCAATCAAGCTGCCTGGGTTTGGAACCTATTTCTATCACTTCATACTATATGACTTGAGTCAGTTCTTTACCTTCTATAAATTTCCTCATCTGTAAAATAAAGATTCATTCACATATTCAACAAATATTTACTGAACACCTACCCTGTTCCCAGACATTATGCAGGTGCTAGGATTAGAACAGTGAACAAGTCAGCAAAGTTTGATTTAATCATGGAGTTTATACATTAGTACAGGGGTCACACGGTAAACAAACAAACAAATGGAGATTATGATAAGTACAATAAAAGAAACAGTGTGATGAGATAGTAAAAGAGTAACTGTAGATCCAGTTTCTAGAGTATGTTGAAGATAAAGCCCCTCTGAGGAGGTGACACTGAAGCTGAGATATAAAGGATGAGCTAGCCACTCAGAAAACTAGAAAATCATTCCACGAAGAGGGAAGGCCAGAGACACTAAAGAGTTCGGCATAAAAGGAGACCTATGTAACCAAAGCCTAGTGAGAAGCGGTATAGCACGAGATGGAACTGGAAAACTAAACTGAAGCCAGACAATGATGGGAAGTTTATTTCATTCCCTGCAGTGCTTTATCTACGTTTTATGTTTAAAAAATATTATTCTGGTTACTGTGTAATCCATGGATATAGAAAAGAAGAAGAGTTAATTATTTAACATACATAAATGAATAAAGACAAGGGAAAGGAGGGAATGAATCAGGGATGATTCCTGGGTTATGTGGCTTAAGTATTTGTGTATTCAATTGGAAAGATCAGGAGAATATCAGCATTCAAAATTTATTATATCTAAGATTCCACCAGACTACCTCAAAATAGCTGTTATACATATTAAATGAGATAACTATGTAAAAATGTTTAGCATAATGCCTAGATACAGTAAGCACTACATAAACATTAGTTATTATTACTGTTTTGAGAAATGAATCTCTTTGTCCACCCATGTGGTTCTGGTAATGACTGACCACTTTATCTTGTGTCCTAGCCCAGCTAAAGAATGGACCCTTGGCCCAGATACAGTCAATCATAATATTATTCCGTTCTCTCAGCCACAGTGATTGGTTCATGATTCCAGCTGCACCAATTAAAATTCTTCTATAGGATTTTCAAAATAGGATCTGGAAGAGAAGGGCCCTTCCTCTTTAGTAGAGATACTGTAAGAGCCCAGGTTCCTGCTGCCAGGAGAAAAGTCCTCTGCAATTGGAGAGAATGAGGCTGACATTCAGAAAGAAGCAGAGATGAAAGGCCTATAGGCATAGATAGAGCCCCTATTTCCAATGATTCTAGAGCAATGCTGTCCAACAGAAACATAATGTGAGCTAGTTATGCAGCCATATTTTAAAAAAGTAAAAATGGGTAAAATTAATTTTTAAAATATATTTTATTTAGTCCAACATATCCAAAATATCATCATGTCAATGTGTATCCAGTATAGAAAATTCTTTTTTTTTTTTTTTTTTTTTTTTTAGGATTTTATTTATTTGAGAGAGAGGGAGAGCAGAAAGGGAGAGTGAGAGGGAGAAGCAGACGCCCCAATGTGGGACTCAATCCCAGGACCCTGAGATGATGACCTGAGCCAAAGGCAGACGCTTAACTGAGTGAGCCACCTAGACACCCCAGTATAGAATTCTTAATAAAATAGAGTACATTCTTTTTCTATACTAATGCTTCAAAATCCAGTCTGCATTTTATACTTACGGCAAATCTGAACTCAGACCAGCCATAACTTAAGTGGCCAATAGTCATATATGGCTAATGGCTGCTGTGTTGTGATAGCATAGTTTTAGAGGCTCTACTCCAGCTTTGTCCATGCTATGAGCCCATGCATGCCCTTTTGGGTTATGCTAATTTAAGTTGGGTTTTTGTCACTTACCTCTCAGAGTTCTTAGTTTAAAATATTATTTACTCCATTTACATCTTGGGACACTAATAATATTTCTTAAACCACACACACACACACACACACACACACACACACACACATACTACATTATACCCTAAAAATTGATTCAGCAATCCTTAGCATATGGACCATCACCTAACTTTCTACTTGAGTGCCAACCTCCACATCACACACTTAACTACACTTACGATCCATTATACCTCTGTATTGCAACCTCATGAGTATGAGGGACCATAAAGGAGATTTTGTAGACACAGAATCAAAGGCCCCATGCGTGAAAACTCTGAATTAGTTGATCCATGGTGGAATCTGGGACTCTTCTTAAAATGCTCTCCTAGTAACTCTAACCATCATTCAAATTCAGAACTACTAAGTTGGATCTCTTACTAAATTGAAATAGTCATTTATTTCCCTTATCTTTTATTCTATTGATGCATTTATTTTCCTCTGTTGTATTTACTGAAGTGCATACTCCTTTAGGACAGTAACTATGCTGTGTTCACCTTTGTATATTTAATTTCTAGCCTAGTAATATGTATATTTTAGGTATGCAATAAATATTTGTTGAATCAGAATTAAAACTGAAAGACTTTTCATAAACAATTATATTACTAATATGGCATCCAGAATAGCTCATAGAAGTAGTGGGAGATAATAAGGGATACTATGCTGGGAAAGACCTGCCTCCCCTTCTTTCTGTTCTCCCTAATTTCAATTAACACACTGGAAAAAATAATAATTGGAATTGCAGTGACTATAGTCTCATGGAAAGGAAGTGCTGTGTAACATTAAGTGCCATGTAGTACCAGAATGTCAATCTACAGTTAGACAATCTTGATTTGACCTCACTTATATCCAGGGCCCACAGGAGCAAGGAGAAGTTTAGCCGATTAAGAATTAACTATTAAGAATACCAAGAGAAGGACATCTGGGTGGGTCAGTCTGTTAAACATCTGCCTTCAGCTCAGGTCATGATCTCAGGATCCTGGGATCGAGCCCCACGTTGGAATCCTTGCTCAGCAGGGAGCCTGATTCTCCCTGTGCCTGCCACTCCCCCTGCTCGTGCTATCTCTCCGTCTCTCTCTCTCTCTGACAGGCAAATAAATAAAAACTTAAAAAAAAAAAAAAAGAACGCCAAGTGACTCCCGCTGAATAAGAGTTATAAGAAAAGAATTCTAAAGTCTGTGGGCAACAGGAAAGAGGACATAGCAATACCATTCACGAACGGCTTTCTTGGCTCCTCACCTACATCTTCCTTCCTTCTTTCCCTCCAGACACATAAGAACTAGCAACATTCTAGAGAGTTCAATAAAATGTTTGTACACTGCCTTATACATAGAAGATACACAACACAGATTAGTACCATATTAGTTTGGTAGGGCTACCATAACAAAGTATCACAGCCTGGGTGGCATAAACAACAGAAATTCATTTTCTCACAATTCTGAAGGCTAGAAGTCTGAGATCAAGGCTTTGGCAGGTTTGTTTTCTTCCAAGGCCTCATTCCTTGGCTTGCAGATGGTTGTCTTTGTCCCATGTTTTACATGGTCTTCCCTCTGCACATGTCAATGTCCTAATCTATTCTTATAAGGACACCAGTCCACTAATATTGGATTAGGGCCCAACCTGATGATTCATAATTTTAATGTAATTATCTCCTTAAAGACACTATCTCCAAATATAGTCACATTCTGAGGTACTGGGGGGTTAGGACTTCAACATATGAATTTCAGGGATACACAACAATTATCATTTAGGTATCCACCATCTTTTTTAAATTTTTTTTTTTATTTATTAGAGAGAGAGAGAGACCAAGAGTGGAGAGGAGGAGCAGAGGGAGAGGGAGAAGCAGGATCCCCACTGACCAGGGAGCCTGACCTGGGGCTTGATCCCAGAACCCCAGGATCATGACCTCAGCTAAAGGCAGACGCATAACTGACTAAGCCACCCAGGTGCCCCTACGTATCCACCTTCTGATAGATGTTAGTAAAACCCAGGAATAGATGAATCTTTAAAAGGTGATATAGAATTATTTGCTCTCAGAATACATTAAATATGAAAGATCCAAACCAATGGTTTCAAATTATAGGGTATGTTAAAAATTGTGGCTGTTCTGGCCACACTCTGAAATTTTTAGTAATCCAGGCGTCTGCACTTTTTATCAAGCATCATAGGGATTATGGCATACACAAAAGTTTGAGGACCACTGACTGAAACTTGGAATGAACAATTCAAAAAAGTTATTTAAAACCTAGGATGAACCAGGTTTGTTCTCAATCTTGAAGGGCATAACACTGTCTAGTTCCACCCACATCACTGCAAATGGCAATATTTCTTTTTTTGATGGCTGAGTAGTATTCGGGGTGTGTGTGTGTGTGTGTGTGTGTGTGTGTGTATCACACACACCACATCTTCTTTATACATTCATCTGTTGATGGACATCTGGGCTCTTTCCATAGTTTGGCTATTGTGGACATTGCTGCTATAAACATTGGGGTGTAGGTGCCCCTTCGGATCACTACATTTGTAGCTTTGGAGTAAATACACAGTAATGCAATTCCTGGATCGTAAGGTAGCTCTATTTTAAACCTTCTGAGGAACCGCCATACTGTTTTCCAGAGTGGCTGCACCAGCTTGCATTCCCACCAACAGTGTAAGAGGAGTCCCCTTCCTCCACATCCTTGCCAACATCTGTCATTTCCTGAGGGGTTAATATTAGCCATTCTGACAGGTATGAGGTGCTATCTCATTGTGGTTTTGATTTGTATTTCCCTGATGCCAAGTGATGCAGAGCATTTTTTCCTGTGTCTGTTGGCCATTTGGATGTCTTCTTTGGAGAAATATCTGTTCATGTCTTCTGCCCATTTCTTGTTTGGATTATCTGTTTTACAAGGTGTTGAGTTTGATAAGTTCTTTACAGATTTTTGGATACTAGCCCTTTATCTGACATGTCATTTGCAAATATCTTCTCCCATTCTGTTGGATGTCTTTTGGTTTTGCTGTTTCCTTTGCTGTGCAGAAGCTTTTTATCTTGATGAAATCCCAACAGTTCAGTTTTACTTGTTTCCTTTGCCTTTGGAGACGTGTCTAGAGAGAAGTTGCTGTGGCCAAGGTCACAGAGGTTGCTGCCTGTGTTCCTCTCTAGGATTTTGATGGATTCTTGTCTCACATTTAGGTCTTTCATCCATTTTTAGTCTATTTTTGTGTGTGGTGTAAGAAAATGGTCCAGTTTCATTCTTTCGCATGTGGTTGTCCAACTCTCCCAAACCCATTTGTTGAAGAGACTGTCTTTTCTCCATTGGATATTCTTTCCTGCTTTGTCAGAGATCAGTTGACCATAGAGTTGAGGGTCCATTTCTGGGTTCTCTATTCTGTTCCATTGATCCATGTATCTGTTTTAGTGCCAGTACCAGACTGTCTTGATGATTAAAGTCCAGAAATGTGATGCCGCCAGCTTTGGTTTTCTTTTTCAACGTTGCTTTGGGTACTCGGGGTCTTTTCTGGTTCCATACAAATTTTAGGATTATTTGTTACAGCTCTGAGAAAAATGTCCATGGTATTTTGATAGGGATTGCATTGAATGTATAGATGGCTCTGGGTAGCAGACATTTTAGCAATATTTCTTCTTCCAATCCATCAGCATGGAAAGTTTTTTCATTTCATTATGTCTTTCTCAATTTCTTTCATATGTGTTCTGTAGCTTTTAGATTACTGATCCTTTACCTCTTTGGTTAGGTTTATTTCTAAGTATCTTATGGTTTTCGGTGCTATTGTAAATGGGACTGACTCCTTAATCTCTCTTTCCTCTGTCTCATTGTTAGTGTATGGAAATACAACTGATTTCTGTGTATTGATTTCCTATCCTGCCACGTTGCTGAATTCCTGTATGAGTTCTAGCAATTTTGGAGTGGAGTCTTCTGGGTTTTCCACTTAGAGTATCATGTCATATGCAAAGAGTGAGAGTTTGACTTCTTTACCAATTCAGATGCCATTTATTTCTTTTTGTTGTCTGACTGCTGAGGCTAGGACTTCTAGTACTATGTTGAACAGCAGTGGTGAAAGTGGACATCCCTGCCATGTTCCTGAATTTAGGGGAAAAGCTCTCACTTTTCCCCCACTGAGAATGATATTCACTGTGGGCTTTTCATAGATGGCTTTTATGATATTGAGGTATGTTCCTTCTATCCCTACACAGTGAAGAGTTTTAATCAAGAAAGGATGCTGTAGGGGTGCCTGGGTGGCACAGCGGTTAAGCGTCTGCCTTCGGCTCAGGGCGTGATCCTGGCATTATGGGATCGAGCCCCACATCAGGCTCTTCCATATGAGCCTGCTTCTTCCTCTTCCACTCCCCCTGCTTGTGTTCCCTCTCTCGCTGGCTGCCTCTATCTCTGTCGAATAAATAAATAAAATCTTTTAAATAAAAAAAAAAAAAAGGATGCTGTACTTTGTCAAATGCTTTTTCTGCATCTATTAAGAGGATCATATAGTTCTTGTCCTTTCTTTTATTTATGTAGTGTATCACACGGATTGATTTGCAAATGCTGAACTACCCTTGCAGCCCAGGAATAAATCCCACTTGGTCATGGTGAAGAATCATTTTAATATACTGGTGGATCCTATCAGCTAGTATTTTGGTGAAAATTTTGGCATCCATGTTCATCAGGGATATTGGTGTATAATTCTCCTTTTTGGTGGGGTCTTTGTCTGGTTTGGGGATCAAGGTAATGCTGTCCTCACAGAAAAAGTTTAGAAGTTTTCCTTCCCTTCCTAATTTTTGAAACAGCTTCAGAAGGACAGGTATTAATTCTTCTTTAAATATTTGGTGGAATTCCCCTAGGAATCCATCTGGCCTTGGACTCTTGTTTGTTGGGAGATTTTTGATCACTGCTTCAATTTCCTTGCTGGTGATGGGTCTGTTCAGGTTTTCTATTTCTCCGTTTCAGTTGTGGTAGTTTATACGTCTCTAGGAATGCATCCATCTCTTCCAGATTGCCTAATTTATTGGCATATAGTTGCTCATAATATGTTCTTATAATTGTTTGTATTTCTTTGGTGTTGGTTGTGCTTTCTCCTCTTTCATTCATGATTTTATTTATTTGGGGCCTTTCTCTTTTCTTTTTGATAAGTCTGGCCAGAGGTGTATCAATCTTATCAATTCTTTCAACGAAACAGCTTCTGGTTTCGTTGATCTGTTTTACTGTTCTTTTGGTTTCTATTTCATTGATTGCTGCTCTAATTTTTATTAATTCTCTTCTCCTGCTGGGTTTAGGCTTTATTAGCTATTCTTTCTCCAGCTCCTTTACGTGTAAGGTTAGCTTGTGTATTTGAGACTTTTCTAATTTTTTGAGAAAGGCTTGTATTGCTATATACTTCCCTCCTAGGACCACTTTTGCTGCATCCCAAAGGTTTTGAACAGTTGTGTTTTCATTTTCATTTGTTTCCATGAATTTTTTAAATTCTTTTTTAATTCCCTGTTTGATCCATTCATTCTTTAGTAGGAAGCTTTTTAGCCTGCATGTATTTGAGTCCTTTCCAAATTTCCTCTTATGATTGAGTTCCAGTTTCAAATCACTGCGGTCTGAAAATATGCAGGGAATGATCCCAACCTTTTGGAAGCAATTGACACTGGATTTGTGACCCAGTATGTGATCTATTCTGGAGAATGTTCCATGTGCACTTGAGAAGAATGTGTATTCCATTGCTTTAGGGTAGAATGATCGGAATATATCTGTGAAGTCCATCTGGTCCAGTGTGTCATTCAAAGCCCTTGTTTCCTTGTTGATCTTCTGCTTAGATGATCTGTCCATTCCAGTGAGGGGGATGTTAAAGTCGCCTACTATTTTTGCATTATTATCGGTGTTTTCTTTAATTTTGTTATTAATTGGCTTATATAATTGGCTGCTCCCATGTAAGGAGCAAAATATTTACAATTGTTAGATCTTCTTGTTGGATAGACCCTTTAATTATGGTAGTGTGCTTCCTTATCTTTTATTACAGTCCTTGGTTTAAAATCTAATTTGTCTGATATAAGGATTGCCACCCCAACTTTCTTTTGATGTCCATTAGCATGACAAATGGTTTTCCACCCCCTGATCTCAATCTGGAGGTGTCCTTTGGTCTAAAATGAGTCTCTTGCAGACAGCATATTGATGGGTCTTACTTTTTTTTATCCAATTTGATACCCAGTGCCTTTTGGTTGAGACATTTAGCCCATTTACATTCAGGTAACTATTGAAAGATATGAATTTAGTGCCATTGCATTACCTGTAAAGTCACTGTTTCTGTATATTATCTCTGTGCCCCTCTGGTCTATGTTACTTTAGGGCTCTCTATTTGCTTAAAGGATCCCTTTTAATATTTCTTGTAGGGCTGGTTTGGTGATCACAAATTCTTTTAGTTTCTGTTTGTCCTGGAAGGTTTTTTTTATCTCTCCTTCTATTTTGAATGACATCCTAGCTAGACAAAATATCCTCGGCTGCATATTTTTCTCATTTAGCACCTTGAATGTATCATGCCAGTCTTTTCTGGTCCGCCAGATCTCTGTAGACAGGTCTGCTGCCAGTCTAATGTGTCTACCCTTGTAGGTTATGGACTTCTTGTCCTGAGCTACTTTCAGGATTCTCTCTGCTCTGAGATTTTCAAGTTTCACTATTATACATCAGGATGTTGACTTATTTTTATTGATTTTGAGGGGGTTCTCTGTGCCCTCTGGAGTTTGGTGCCTCTTTCCTTGCCCAGATTATGTAAGTTCTCCGCTACAATTTGCTCCAATATACCTTCTGCCCCTCTCTCTCTTTCCTCTTCTTTTGGGATCCCAATTATGCTAATATTGTATCACTTTATGTTATTACTTATCTCTCGAATTCTCGCCTCATGGTCCAGTAGTTGTTTATCTTTTTCACAGCTTCTTTATTGTCCATCATCTTGTCTTCTATATCACCAATTCTCTCTTCTGCCTCATTTATCCTAGTAGTTAGGATTTTTATTGTACCTCATTAATAGCCTTTTTGATTTCACTCGATTCGATTTTAGTTCTTTTATTTCTCGAGAAAGGGATTCTCTAGTGTTTTGTATGCTTTTTTCAAGCCCAGCTAGTATCTTTATAATTGTTATTCTGAACTCTAGTTCTGACATCTTACTTATGTCCATACTGATTAGGTCCCTGGCAGTCAGTACTGTCCCTTGTTCTCTTTTTTGAGGTAAGTTTTTCCATCTTGTCATTCTGTCCAGAGAATAATAGATGAATGAGAGAACCAAATACTAAAATGGCAACAATGACCCCAGAGAAATATACACTAAACAAATCAGAAGAGTCCTGAAGTTGGAAAAAAAAATTTTTTTAAAAAGGAAAATAATCAGATAGGTGAACAGAATAGAGCAATACACTGGATCCTGTGTGTATTTTGGTTTGTTTGTTACAAAACTAGATCCTAAAATTGTAAAGAAAGAAAAACTTATATATGTACAAAAATTAAACAAAATACCATGAAAGCATAGACTATAACTGTAAAAATGAAAATTAAAAGACAAAAAAAAGAAAAAAAGAGCAAAGAAGGAATATAAACGGACACGTGGACAGAACAGAGGAATACACGAAGATCCTGAGTGTATTTTGGTCAGTTTGTTAGAAGAAACTACATCTCAAAATTATAAAGAAAGAAAGGATAGAATATAACTGTAAAGATGAAAATTTTAAAAAAGACTTTAACAAAACAAAACAAAACCAAAAAAAATAATAATAAAGAAGAAGAAGGAGGAGGAGGAGGAGGGAAAAAAAAAGAGAGAATATGATCAGACAGGTGAAGAGAACAGTGCCATACATTGGATTGTGGGTATATTTTGGTCTGTTAGAAGAAACTGGATCCCAAAATTATAAAGAAAGAAAAACATACATATACGAAAATAAAATTAAGTACAGTGAAATGACAGACTGTAACTGTAAAAATGAAAACTTCAAAAGATTTAAAAGGGACGCCTGGGTGGCTCAGTTGGTTATGTATCTACCTTCAGCTCAGGTCATGATCCCAGAGTCCTGGGATCAAGTTCCACATCAGGCTCCTTACTCAGCGGGGAGCCTGCTTCTCCCTCTACCTGCTGCTCCCCCTGCTTGTGCACACACTCTCACTCTCTCGCTCACACACACACAAATAAATAAAAATTTTTTTAAAAAGAATTTAAAGAGTTGATAAAATAAGAAATTGGTTGAAAAAGGAAAGAGAAAAAAATTAAAATTGAAGGACTAAAGAATCGTGGGAAAAAACATGAATTCTATATGCTATATACTCATAGCACTGGAGTTTTGCAGTTCTCAGTGATCAGTAAACTTGATCTTGGCTGGATGTTCTTGCTGACCTTCTGGGGGAAAGGCCTGTTGCTTTGATTCTCCAGGGTCTTTGCCCCAGGTGGGATTGTACCGCCCTTGCTAGGGGACCAGGCTAAGTAATCTGCCCCAGTTTGCTCTAAGTGCCTTTGGTTTCCTGAAGGTTTTCTCCGCAGCTTTAGAGGATGAGAATTAAAATGTTGGCTTCCCAATCTCCAGCCCAGGAGCCAAAAGCTCTAGGCCTCACTCCTCAGTCCACCCTCAACAGAAAAACAGCCAATCACTCCTGTCTGCCTGGTCTCTGCCTGCACTCTGTGCTCACTCAGCCTGTGACTGTTTCCATCTCAGGCACACCGACCCTGTTTCAAATCTCCAAAGCCTGCAGACTCCTGCGGTGTGCACCTGCGCCGCTCCATCGGGGGAGGAAGGACAGTCTCCCTGGTTCTGCTGTTTCTTGGGCCCCTGCTCAGAGAACAGTTGCCTGACTGTGCCACAGTTCACGGTTTATGGCAACCCCGAGCTGACAGCCCACTCCTGGGCTCACTCTGCAGCCAACCTCCCCGCTCTGATGCTTGGGAGCTCTGCTGAACTCAGGCACCCCTGGTCTTCCTGTGACCCCACGGATCCCGAGACCACACTGTCTCACCTAGGATTCTACCCCCGCTTCGCTGTCAGAGTGCCTTTCAGGCAGGGACGTCCCTCAGCAGAGCTGACTTCTAAAAGTTCTGATTTCATATTCCGCTGCTATATCACTTGCTGGCTGCAGCTTTTGGAGGCTCCCTTCCCCCACAGTTTATCTTCCCATATACTTCATGAGATTCACTTCTCTGCACCTCCTACCTTGTAGAAAGTTGTTGCCTTTCTATTTGTAGAGCTGCAGCTATTTTTTTCAATCTCCAGTTGAGTTTGTAGGCGTTCAGAATGATCTGATAGCTATCTAGCTGAATTCCTGGGACCAGAGGAAACTAAGGTCTCCTACTCCTCTGCCATCTTGGCCATTTTTCCTACTACACATTTTAACACACATTATTTCTTTCTTTTCTTTTCTTTTTGGCTGAACCATTTTTTTTAATATAGTTGACACAAAATGCTACATTAGTTTCAGGCGTACAACATAGTGATTCAACATCTCTGTACATCCTCCTATGCTCACCACAAGTGTAGCTACAATCCATCACCGTACAATGCTATTACAGTATCATTGACTGTATTCCCTCTGTGTCTTTTATTCCCATGAGTTATTCATTCCGTAACTGGAAGCTTGTATCTTCCACTCCCCTTCACCCATTTTGCTCATCCTCCCAACCCCTTTCCTCCGACAACCCTCAGTTTGTTCTCTGCATTTATAGGTCTGATTCTGCTTTATAACATACAGTATTACTTTTAGTCCTCACAGTAGTCTCCAACTTACATATGAGAAAACTGAGATTTATAGTGGTAAAATAAATCCTACTAGCTTTCACAGCTAGTTAAGTGACAGAGCTATGATTCGAACTTTGACCACTGTGCTCTGCTGCCACTTCCACTATCCTTGGGAATAAGCAGTCGAGCCTTAGTGAGCTAAAAGAATCTTAATTGCTTTTGCAGACAAGCATCTGATGGAGGGGAAAAGATCTCAGAACCAAAAGCTGAGATTCAGACTCCAGTCTGAGTCATGATTTAAAACTAACCAGGCCAGCCAAATTCCAGTCCCCTCATCTGCAAATGCAGATACTAGAATTTTTTCAAGGTACTACTGGCTTAAAAATCCTTTTAGTTCATAAAGTACTTATTCAAAATTCTGAGTCCTCTGCTTACATGAACAGTGCCCCCAAAAATGGTTTCTTTATTTTCTGACCTCTGGCTTTGTGACTTATTATTGTTACTGGCTTGTGAAAGTATTAACTATAACTGGAAAATTAAAGTACATTTTACATCTATTTATGAAGTTTGATACTACTCGTTACAATATGCCACATGATTTAACTTTTTATTTTGAAAAATTCTAAACATTTGCAGAAGAAAAAATAGTATAACAATGTATCCAACACCATCTTCAAAAATCATTAACTAATGGTCATTTTTGTTTCATCCAAATACCCTACCACTTTGAAGGAAATCCCTTCTTAGAATAAGGTATCATAACATTTCTGTAAATATTTCAGAATGTAGATCTAAAAGATAAGGTCTACCTTCTTAGAATCATAACTATAATGCCATTATCACATCTAAGATATTAACTTTAATATCTTAATATAATAACATATAAACTGGGGAAATTAATTTAAACATATAAATGACATAAAATAATTATCACTTTAATTCACAAATTTTATTTTGAATGTTAATTAAAACTATCTGTATGTTCAAATTTTCTATCACTGTTATTTCTATTTTAATCCATTATTTCTATATATTGTATCACTTCTATAATTAATCTTTACCCATAAAATATCATATGGCACTATACTGAATATCTCCATAAAAGTATTAAGCATTCTATATACACTAAGGTAATTTACAAAATCTTGTCTACTCATTGAGCTTGCCTAGATATCGAAAAGAAATTAAATTAGTTTCACATGATTTGTGATTAACCTTTGCTGTCTTCCACAGTTTAATTTAATGTCCTCTTTGCAACACCAAATAACCACTTTATTAACTATTTCAGTAATCTGCCAGCTACTACCATTTTCCAACTACATATATTATCCAACCAAAGTGTTGATGTAAATATTTTTATTTTATGACCCTTATTTTTTGTATAACTCTCTATAAGCATTTTGCTCCTACTACAGTTTCCCATCCCTTACTAACTTGCCTCTCTCTTCAAAAAGTCTCAACCATAAAATTATCCGTTGATACTTTGCCTTATCAGGGTCCTTTGAAAAATTAATTTTATTTCCTCAATCTAGCTGATAATAAAATAATGATAAAATCAAATAGAAGTAGAAACAGAATAATCTGAAAATAAAAAACATCAAATTTTGTGTTATAAATTTAAATCATTATTTCACTACTGGAACAGACATTTCCTCTGAGGAAGAATTATAATTACCATTTGCACCTAAGTGATATCTTCCTGAGGCCTAAGAGAACCACAGTTTCTTTTGAAATAGAGAATAGAAATTTTCAATTTCTTTTATCAAATTAACAAGAAGTAAAACAGATTACAAAAAATGAGGTGAAGAGATTAGCCTCAAAATAACTTCATTGCAGGACCTAAATGCTGAACTTAGATCATCAAGACTAAATAAGGCCAGTCATCTTCTCATTGCTACAGTTCAATCCTAAATCAGGGCTATGGCAGTACCTCATTCAACAAAACAGATGCATTTTGGAAAGTTGGAAAATTTGGAAATTCTTACAAATTAAGTAACATTTCAAATGCATTATGGAAGCTCACTAATTAAATGTATTCTGAAACAAATCCTTCATATTGCTAAAGCAAACAAAACAAAAATTATTTGTATTATGACTAACCATCAATAGAAATAATAAACTTATTGAGTGCTTACTATGTGCTGTTTCTATGTGCTTTACATCTGTGCTCTTCATAACAACTCTATTTGGCCATGTAGGAGACCTTGTTAATGATCACTCCATATTCTCTTGACTATGAGCTCTCTTGGCACTACTATGGACAGTCACACTGATGCTGACAACTTCCTACCTACAGGACCCACAGTTCGTTTCCCACTTCCTCCCTATGCTTCCTGAGATCACCTTGAAAATACACTATCTTCGCTTAAACTTTTATCTCAGGGTCTGCTTTTGGAGAAAACCCAAATTAAGACTGTCTGCTGGTAACAGAAGTAGTGCTAGAAAGCAGGCCCTCAGATTAGGATTCTGGAATTGTAACACCTGCTGGTCAGGGGAAGCAAGGATCTAATTTTTTTTTTAAGAATTTAATTATTTATTTGACATAGAGAGCACAAGCGGGTGGCGGGGGCGGCAGAGGGAGAGGGAGAAGCAGACTCCCCACTGAGCAAGGAACCTGATGTGGGGCTCGATCCCAGGACCCTAGGATCATGACCCGAGCCGAAAGCAGACACTTAACCAACTGAGCCACCCAGGTGCCCCAAGGATCCAATTTCTAATGATAAATGAGTGGTGATAGCTTACAACATATTATAGCAATACAATGACTAACACTTCTACCTAAGGTGGACTGGAATGTAGTATAGGAGGAAGGAGAAAACAGAAGCTTATACAGTAATAGCTCTAACACTTGAAAGATATGGGGCCATCATAACTATAAAGACTTTGGAATTAACTGCTCTAGAAGCTTTGAAGAATGGGACTGGCAGGCTTGGGTAAGCCATCTATCAATTCAGACCATGTGGTAAAAACCAGAAAAACACCACATCAGCATTTAATTGAATCTTATCTTCTGTAACCAGAGAGCAGACTGTACTGAAAATCAGGTCTAAGATTTGAATGAGTAGCTGAGCTAAAGAGAAGACTGAATACAGAGCTCCAGCACATCTTCCATACCATAAACAGAGCTCTGATAGGGACAGAATAGGATAGTGAGACATGGAATGGTGATATTTGGGTAGGTGGACATGAAAACATGAACCCTCAGATTCTGCTGACCCTCTGGGCTGGAAGGATCCACTCCCTTCCTATTCATAAAGGAAGGCAGCCTCTAGTTGTCTGAAGACCTTGCAAAGTCCATACTTAAGAAAGATATCCTCAAGATCTGCCCTGCTTCCCCTCATTGCCTCTAAACCAGTAACTAGGGTCAGATCCTGCTCATAATCACTCCAATTGTGAAGCATAGTCTCAGTTATGAGAAGAAGTAGCTTATTCACCAAAAAAGCTGCTAGCCTAACTGACATGCATCATTAAGAACTGGGGTCACATAAGAGACTATGGACTCTGGGAAACAAACTGAGGGCTTCAGAGGGATGGGGGCTGGGGGACTGGGCTAGGCCGATGATGGGTATTAAGGAGGGCACGTATTGCATGGAGCACTGGGTGTTATACGCAAACAATGAATCATGGAACACTACACCAAAAACTAATGATGTACTGTATGGTGAATAACATACCTAAATAAATAAATTAAATAAAAATAGTAAAAAAAAAAAAAAAAAAAAACTGGGGTCACACATATGGAAATGGATCTAGAGGGTGTTAAGCTGAGGCAGAGGGAAAAATGCTAAAGAAAGGAAAGTGTCTTAATATGGAGGGACTCTCCAGTGACTCAGAATGTGACTTCTAGCAAGGAAACCATAAGTAGGTCCTAAAACACTGATATGATTCCAAAATAGCAGGCGCTAGAGGTAGCAATTAACCATTAAAAGCAAGGTGAATGCCATGAAAGAATGCTCCACATCACTCATCATCAGGGAAATATGAATAAAAACCACAGTAAGATACCACCTCACATGGGTCAGAATGACTAAAATTAACAACTCAGGAAACAACAGATGTTGGTGAGGAAGCAGAGAAAGGGGAACCCTCTTACACTGTTGGTAGGAATGCAAACTGCGGCAGCCACTCTAGAAAACAGTATGGATGTTCCTCAACACGTTAAAAATAGAACTACCCAAGGACCCAGCAATTGCACTACTAGGTATTTATCTAAAGGATACAAAATCAGTGATTCAAAGGGGCACAGGAACCCCAATGTTCATAGCACCATTATCAACAATAGCCAAAGTATGGAAAAAAACCAAACGTCCATCAGCCGATGAATGGATAAAGAAGAGGTGGTATAAACATACAATGGAATATTAGCCATTGAAAAGAATGAAATCTTGCCCATTTGCAATGACAAGGATGTAACTAGAGTTTATAATGCTAAGCGAAATAAGTCAGAGAAAGACAAATACCATATGATTTCACTTATGTGGAATTTAAGAAACAAAACAGATGAACATAGGGGAAGGGAAGAAAAATAAAATTACATAAAGACAGAGCAGGAGGCAAACCATAAGAGACTCTTAAGGGAATAAGCTGGAGGGGAGGTGGTGGGGGGATGGGTTAAATGGGTAATGGGTATTAAGGAAGGCACTTGATGTAACGAGCACTGGGTGTTATACACAACAGATGAATCACTAAATACTACCTCTGAAGCTAATACTACACTATATGTGAACTAACTTGAATTTAAATAAAATTTGGGGAGAAAAAAAAAACAGCAAGGTGAATGTGATTGCCATAAAAGGCAGTAAGGTCACAGCAGCAACCAGAAAACCTTGACTTGCAAGGATCTGTGACTATAGCTAATAAATAATTAGCCATTTTTCTTTGTAGAGGCAAAAGATGTAGGTAGTGCATTAGTTTGTGAGAGCTGCCATAACAAAGCAGCACAAACTGAGTGGCTTGAACAACATAAATGTATTGTCTCAGAGTTCTGGAGACTAAAAATTCAAGATCAAGGTATCGGCACTTTGAAGGCTGTGAGAATCTGTTCCATTCCTCTATCCTATCTTTTGGAGGTTTGTGGAAATCTCTGGTATTCTTTGGCTTGTAAAAGTGTTATTCTGATCTCTGTCTTCATCTTCATATGGTATTCTGTGTGTGTTTTCCAGGTCCTTTTTATAAGAACACCCATCCTACTGGATGAAGAGCCCAACCTACTTCAGTATGCCTTCATCTTAACTGTATCTGCAATATGCAGGTAAAGTCATATTATAAAGTATTGGGGTTTAGCACCTCAACATATGAATTTTGGAGGGACACAATTTAACCCACAAAAAGCAGCAAATGAGGCTATTTCTTCACTCATATAGCTAAAAAATACCAAGAACTGAAGAAGAGAAAATTGATGTGTAGTTTGCAGATCTTAGCCTGTTCGGAGACCTAAAGCCCATCAATGTAAGGGGAAGCTAGGTCCTCTTGAGCAAAAAAGCCAATGTTTCTCCCATCACTTTCCAGGGGAATGTGTTACCATTTACCAGAGCAACTCTACACTGGCAAAAGAGTAACACCCAATCCTTCCAGGGACTATGGGATATAGGGTCTAGCTGACACTGATACCAGGGCACCTCAAGTACCTTTATGGCCTCCCAGTTAGAGTGGAAGCATATGGAGGCCAGATAACAAATGGAGTCCTGGCCCAAGTCCACCTCACAAATTGGCCCAGTGGGTCTGCAGGCCCACCATCTGGCAATGTTCCTAGTCCCTGAGTAACTGGGATGGATACATTTAGCAACAGCCAGAACCCAAATACTGGTTCTCATGACCTGTGAAATAAGAGCCATTATGAAAGAAAGGGACAAAGGAATCCCATGATTATGCTTCCCCCTTACCCCTGTTCCAGATAATAAATCAGAAAAACATTGTAGCCAGGTAAATAAAAAAGACGTGTGCAACTCTCAAAGAGTGGGTCCTACTAAAACCATACAGTTCATGGATGGATCAGTTCAGTATGTTGGTGCAAGATGACAACTGCTATCAAACTATAGCGCCATGCATGAGTGAACTGCTGTAGTGTTACTAAGAATGTAGTCCACAGACAAAGTCAGTTCACAAACTATTTTCTATCATTTCACAACAAAATATAAAAACAAATATAAAAAGTGAGAATACACATTTGAAAACATTTATAGCAGTGTATTGCAATAACCAAGTGTGTAACTTTATATTTTACAAAAGGATCAATTATGATGACTAAAAACAAAACAAAGCATAGACTCTATCTCCCTAAGGCTGATCCAGCTATTTTACAAATATTAAATGCCTGTTTGTATGTGTTAGGCACCAAAGACACAGATATGTAAACCATAGCCCCCAGGAAGGTAATGTCTGTTCTGAGTGCTAATGTATGAATAGAAGTTAGGTGGGAAAAGAAGAGAAGGAAGAGCATTCCAAAAAGAGAAGATGGCACATGCAAACCCATTTGGAGAACCATACCGAATTTGGTAAGTCTAAATCCATGAGAGAACACCAAGATAAAGGCAAAGGTAGGATCATTAAACAGTCTGGATGCCAGGCTTTTATAATGAAGGTGACTGGTAATTATTAAAGGATTTTAAATAGAAGGTCATGATCAGATCTGTGTTTTAACAAAGACTTTTTAGCAGTAAGCCAGTTAAGAGTAATTCAGGAGAGAAGAGCTAAGAAAATAGCATTCATGATGGGGACAGAGAAGAAAGGACATACTCAAAAGGGATTTTGAAAGGAGGCCAAAACTTTCTAAAAGTAAGGAAGAAAGAGATGTCTAGGATGACTTGGGTTCTTTTATAATTCCTATATCCCCCTAGCAGAAACGTTTTCTAGTTTGAACACCTATTTTATATCTACCTTAGTGGACTTTTATTTCCATTACTTATTTATTCACATGTCTCTCTCCCCATGGTGAATTCACTAGGGGCATAGATTATGGCTTATTCACTTTATATTGTCAGCAGGGCCAGAACTAAGATGAGGAAAGTAAGGAACTCACTTCTGGGTTCACACCAGTGCAAGGCTGAAATTTCCTGTTTTAAAAGTTTGATACTTCGTTCATCATGGATTTTTTCTGCTTACATTTTAATTTTTTTAACGTTATTTGTCTTGATTACTGAGTTTCTTGTCACCCTCTTAAATTTTACACACAAGGCAAGTACCTCACTTATCTCATACTAGTTCCTGCCTGTATTCTCAGTGCCTAACACAAGCAGGTACTTAAGTGCATGCGGAATGAAGGAAAGCAATCAAATGGCATAAGCAACAAGACAGACAGGGGTGGGCCACTCACAGAGAAAGGAGGAGCAACAGACCTGGGGAAAAAATGATGAGTTTATAATGCATTGTCAGAAGCATTGGTTGGTGTATTATCTTATAGATTCATTTATTATTAAACAAAAGCAGCATTTATAACAAGAAATATTAAAGGCTGACAGTACTCAAGGAATTGTCATAAGGATATTTTCCCATTATCTTTTTAAAACTTACGTTAATATTTGAGGTATTGCAGCAATATCCAATTTCTCAGCTCAGCTTATTTGTTAACATTGCTTAGGACACCAAGATAAGTTGTTCATTACACAAATGTATCACTAACACTTGTAATCTTTGATAATACCCTACCAAATACCCTATCAGTAAGGTCTAACCTGACCTCTTTATATGAAATACCACCCCCATTACTTTATTTCTTTATCCCTGCTCACTTTTCTTCATAGTATGATTATCACTTGATATAGTATATATTGATTTATTATTTTTCTTTCTCCTTTAAAAAAATGAGCTCTATGAGAACATGGGATTTGTCTTTTTTTATTCTTAAATTGTATCCTTAACACCTAGAATAAATATCACTGAAGGTCATGACAAAAGGTAGGAGGGTAGCTGGAGAAAAGCTTACACTGAAACAGAAATAGGACACAGAAAATAAATAAAGCCCAGTGTGGACACAAAAATAGGAGCTAGGAGCTCACAAGAACGTAATTGAAATCCCTAGGGGTCAAAAACAAATGGGCAATAGGTAACCAGAGTAACAAGCTGAGAACTTACCTATAGTTACCTTGAGGAGGTTTTCCAGTTAGGTAACCAGTGGACACAGGTTTTTACAGCTTTTGACCAGATGAGAACCAAATCTCTGCCAAAAGATGTACCTTCAAATGGCTACCTGCTTGGTTATCACTGGCATACCAGAATATGAAAAAAATACTTGCTTCAGCCTGGGTCCTGGGAAAAATGAAAAGACGTCCCTGAGAATTATTTACTGTGACCACCTCTCGAATCTTTGGGATTTAAATTTATACTGTCCACATGGTCTAGGAATCCCAACCCAAAAAAATGAAATAAATATTGGTTCTGGGGTGTGCTAGTTATCAATTTATTGTCTATCAGCTCCAAATCCACCCGTCTCTGTCCTGCTTTGTAATGCTGGAGCTTTACCCTATAAATATTTCTCTTGCACCTGATGGCTCAATGTTAAGCTTTGTCAAGAGGATCCTGAAGGGACGAGGCTAGTCAGCCCACTGAGAAAAGGTGAATGGGGTGCCCTGGGTGGCTCAGTCTGTTAAGTGTCTGCCTTCAGCTCAGGTCATGATCCCAGGGTCCTGGGATCGTGTCCCGCATCAGTGCCCCAGCTCAATGGGGAGTCTGCTTCTCCCTCTGCCCCTCCCCCTGCTTTCTCTCTCTCTCTCTCTCTCTCTCTCTCTCTCTCTCTCTCTCGTCAAAATAAATAATCTTTAAAAAAAGAAAAGGTAAATGATTTCAAACTGATTTTACTCATTAAATATAATAAAACATATAAAATTTATTTCTGAAAACCCCAGAGAAAGTTAGTACCCAGAATTCTCACCCAACACACACTCTTCTTCCCACGGTAAAGCTGGCTTCAAGTCAAGCTTAATTTTTCAAATACCAAAATATTTCCAAGTTTACATCTAACATTTGAATAGATTTTCAGCTTCTTCAACTCAACAGATGTATTTTTGAAGATTTACAACCTCCTATCTACATGGATGGCTTTTAAGCAGCTTTTTAGGCTAGTAACCTCCAGTTTCATTTAGTATAAGACTGGATGTTTATATACCCCATTTCACATTCCAAAAAATCTCCCCATTTTACAGATAACAAAGGGTTATGTACATTTTAGCTATAATGAGAATGAAAATCATAAAGAAAAAAAGAGGCTTGCCAATTAAACTAAGTTTAATTTTGACTTGCTCTGTATTAACTTTAACTTCCTCTACATTAGAACTGGTGAAGTGAAAAACATACCCCACCCCATATTCTAGCAGGTACTGCCCTGTAATCATTAATTTTATGTTGCAGCTTGACTGGGCCATAAAGTACCCAGGTATTTGGTCAAACATTTTTCTGGGTGTTTCTCTGAGGATGCTTTTAAATGAGATTAACATTTCAATCAGTAGATGAGTAAAGCAGACTACCTTCCCTAATGTGGGTGGGGCTCATTCAATCAGTTAAAAGTCTGAATAAAAGGAGAAAAGTTGACCTTCCCCCAAGTAGGAGAGAATTCGTTCTGCCTGACTGCTTTCAAACTGGATTATGTTTTTTCCTGCCTTTGGACTTGAACTGAAACATCAGCTCTTCCCTGGGTCTTAAGCCTGCCAGCCTTCAGACTGAAACTACACCGTCGGCTCTCCTGGTTCTCAGGTACTCTGGCTCAGACTGAAACTACATTAGCAGATCTCCTAGGCCTCCAGCTTGTCAACTCACCCTGCAGATTTTGGGACTTGTCAGACTTCCTTATTAAAAATCAATCAATCGCTCTCTCTCTCTCTCTCTCTCTCTCTCTCTGTGTTTATTGGTTCTGTTTTCTGGAGAACACCCCAAATGATCTCCTATTGTCCACCTCCCCAGTAAAACATTCCCCTATACAGCTATATATGCTCCAGACCTTTCTTCCCCATTTTGAAAGATATTATGTTTGTCCCCTCTTTTCCTCTTCTCCATCCCTGCCATCCCACTACCTTCTGAAAAATATTCCTACCCCATCTCTGTAATTATGTAGCTAGCATAGGAGTTGGTGTCTTTTTGAAAAGACTGCCTACTCCCCAGGCCACAGTTGTTTGGCTGGGGGAGGGAGGAACATCTGATCCAAGCTGGGCCAATCGGAAACCCTACAACATGTAAGATTTGTGGGTTTTGTTTTTGTTTTTTTTTTTTTTTTTTAATTTAGAAACTGAAGAGAGCTGATTGAAGTCCTTTTCTGCTAGCAGCCATGTGCAGAAATCAGAGTTAGATTAGACTTAGAATACAGAATTCTAAGAGCATGAAGCAAATACACTGAAGCAGACGTAAGAGCTGAAAAAAGAACCCTACTGATTATACCCAACTTCCCTGTCCTGTTGACTCCTAAAGCTTAGCCTCACCCTGCCTCTGTCTCAGTTATAGCTGTCAATAAATTCCCTTTTGATCTAAACTGGTCTGAATTAGGTTTCAGTCAACTGCAACCAGAGGAGATACAGTAAATCCCTACTGTGTGCAAATCATTACAGAAATTTATATAACTGAACTAAACACAACCAAACTAAATTCATGTATTTTATATATAATCTGTTTTCCATGAATTGATATTTTTCAAAAATTAAATGTGTTCACTCCTTGCCCTAACAACATCATTAACATTGAGGCTACCTGAAATGAAAAATGTACCCAAAAAGACTCTCTCTTTGCTTATATTTATAATAGACTTACCAAATCAAAAAGCGCAATTAGAAACCACGATGAGCTCCACGTTCCCTGATAAGGTCCATTAAAAATACTACATAAAAATAATACTGTAACAAAAAATACTAAAAAATTCCACAGTCTCTGAATCTTTCAGGAAAATCATGCATATTTACTAAACAAGGACATCAATAAATAAATAACTTCTTAGTACTTATAAATTTAGTGTTTTCTTCTAAGTCAGATAAAAACTGAAATTTATTATCTTCTTATCATAGAATTCTTGTTACAGAGAAAGCATTTAATTATAAAGTAGTTATTAGTCCACAGGTCATATGAGAAATAAACTGGCCCTGAATTTCATTTTCAACAAGACCAATGTTATTCTGTGAAATAGGAAAGATGGTAGCTTGGATTAACTAAAATTCAAACAAACACACAACCTTCAGTATTCAAATTCAATTAAATTCAAAGTCTATAACCATCTACTATTTTATAAAGTTGCTAACAATGGTTTTAATGGCTGATTTCTCTAATCTCAAGCCTTATATATTTTCCTGAATGATGTGCTAATCAACACAACTGTGAATAAAAAGAACATAAAAGACAAAGAAGCAAACACACATATGCACCTCAAAAATAAACTTGATAAGAACTTAGTCATGAAGGCTTTGTACCCTCTCACGATCAGAGTTCCACATAACTTCTTTTTCATTCTAATTTCTTCATTAGGAAAGAGAATCAGATAACCTGAGAATGGGTAAGAGAGGACAAGCAAGCTTAGTAGTCAATACTTTTAATAAGGCAAGTCAAACAACTAGATGTTGAGAGATAAACAGGTCAGTAAAAGCTTTAATGAAACATAAAGCTCCAGAATCATGCACAAAGAACAGAAAGGTTAGGTATTCCATGTTTTCATTTTATAGAATTTCAGGAAATGTTATGAGCTTCATTTTCCCAACAGCACTCTGAGAACAAGTAATAAATATAATAGGTCAAGTTCAGTTCAAAGAACTATATTTTCACAAATTCTTATATAAATAAACCACCCCTTATTCTACTGCAGTGTTCTCAATCCCATCGCCATTAAGACCCCTCACACAATAACCACTCCGCCAAAAGAGTAGCAGATGGATTATCAGAGAAGATAGAAAGATTAGCACCTGCTAATACTAATATCCAATTCAGAAGTATTCGTCCATGTGGTTCTAATCCAGTAAACATGTTTTATAGTTATGAGCCTTTGGCATTTTGTGATATACAGCATTCAATCTAAACAATGAAATGTTCAGAAAGGTTTTGAGTCTCTACTAATGAAAGCATTTTAATCAAAGAGTCTGTCAAAATGAGATTAGAGTTAATATAAGTAACATCAATGAATGGTTTAATGGAAAAGATTAAATTCAATAAGTCTTAAATACTCAGTTACCTCAGGAGATTAACACAAGAAGGAAAAGACATGAGTTCTTCATACTTCTCACAGTGAAGAAGAGAAATGTGTATATAAAAGAGGGAGAGGGCATAAATATATATGCTTGCCTATGTAGAGAACCTTTACAGAGGATACATGAAAAACTGAAAGAATGGTTGCCTCTGGACTAAAGGACTGGGGGATCAGTGAACTGGGCTAAGAACACTAAATTTTCATTATATATTCTTTCAATTTATGGAATATTTGACTATATTTTCAATTCAATAAATTTAAAACAAAAAGCATAAACCATGAATACAAATAACCTCTATGAAAGTAAAATATATAAGTTACATGAAAAAGATACAAAGCACACTGGAGATTCAGAGGACAGAAAGATGATTCATCTACGAAAACAGGGGAACTGTCAACAGGCCACGGTACACAAGATGGGCCTTAAATGATGGGTAGAGTGGATATATGAGAAACCATTCCAGGGGATAGAATACCCGAGTACAGACACAAAGTTGGGAAAGGATGAAGCATGTTTAGGAAAGTATTCATGTAGAACTTTAAGTCACATATAAGGTGTCATATTCTTTTTCTACGGCTGCTAACTAATTACCATATAATTAGAGACTTAAATCAACACAAATTTATCATCTTATGGTTTCTGTGGTCAGGAGTCCATGTTAGGTTGGTCCTCTGCTCAGGTACTCATTAGGCAGAAATCAAAGTATCTGCCAGGGCTATGGTTTCATCTAAAGTGTGGGGCCCTCCTCCAGGATCACTGGTGATGGGCAGAATTTAGTTCCTTGCATTGCTAAGACTGGTTCCCATTCTCAGATAATAATAATGTCCCTTTCAATTAAAGTGAACAGATTTGTGACCTCATCACAGGTATGAATAATTCATCATATTCACACACTCACAAGTTCTGCCAGCACACAAAGAAGATTATACTGAAGCCACTCAAGAGAAGAGGATTATACAGCACATGTACATCAGAGTAAGAATCTTCAGGAACATCTTAAGAGTTCTCCTCACACAGATGGTAATGGAAGATGAGAATAAAAATTCTTTAGGGCTATACCAAAATCCTGCTATTTTTCCCTGCTGTTTTTCTGTTCCCAAAGATGCTGCTGCTTGTAAAATGTATATACATAATTACAGCTGCAACCAAGAATCCTCCCACATTTGGTAACTCCATCCTTTGATTGTTGATGGGAGTCACTTCTTATACGGCCTATTTTACTAACTGGGAATATCTGCCTCTCTCTCACAGTCTTTAATTCGATATAAACCATTCCTACTTCTGAATGAGGTAATTCCTGGCTGGCTTTTCTGTTACTATTAATCTAACAGTAACTTATTAATAAGGCCCTCCCTTACTCCACAAAGACCTAGAATCTTTGTTGTACCTTTTCGCCTTCTATTATTGGCTTTTATTTTTCTTGTCTTATGTTAGTTCATGCTACAAAAGCAATTTTAGGTATTCTATGGTTCCCTAGCCTCCATCTTATCTAACCAAGAAAGAAGAATTGCAAATTTGCAAAATGTCAGTTCTAGGGCCATACGGATGATTAAGTATACACATAATTAGTATTTCCACAGTGCTGAATATGACCCTTTAGGAACACGAGTCTCAGAGTTAAAATACTCACTTCTTTGATCTCGCAGCTTATATTTTTCTCATAGACAAAAACAAAAAGGTTTGGTAAGTTTTGCCTACTGATGACAAATATGTTGACAAAGAAGTAGAATACCATGAAAAAAAGGCCACCTTATATAACTATTAGTCTCTCATAACAACAAGGCATAAGGTTGGTGATCTCCTTCAGACAGCTACTACCACTGCTATACTGATTTAACAAGGTGATCTATATTCTCCAATTTTATTTTTTTTATTTAATTTTTCTAGGTAAACTCTACACCTAATGTGAGGCCTGAACCCACAACCCTAAGATCAAGAGTCACATGCTCTACCAACTGAACCAGTCAGGTGCCCCTGTATTCTCCAATTTTAAACAGAACACTAGTTTGTCTTCTTTTAGGAAAAGGGGTATTTATTAAAAATTAGTTTTATGGTAGAAATGATAAAATAAACATTGCTAGTGATAATTAAAATTTTAATAGTCTTGGCTTACAAACAATGGCTTTCAAATTTGCCAACAGATTGTCAGGCCAAGTACAAGAGTCAGCTTTTTTTAGTAGCAGTTTTATAGCATAATACGTAATTAAGCCAACAAATACCAAATGAGTCCCCACTAAGAGTAAGGCACCGTCTAGTAGGTGGGTGATGGTGGAGAAGAAAAATTACAGGATGAACCAAACATGAATTCTGCCCTCAAGTTATTTATAAGTGAAAAGAAAATCCTGAGGGCAGGATCAATCCAATTTTCCTTTCCCTTCTGTAGCAGACATACTCTTTATGTGATCCCTATCATCCCCAACTTCTGGTGTTCCTGTCCTTATATGACCATCTCCCCTTGAGTGTGGGCAGGACCTGTGACTTGTTTGTAACTTAAAGAATTTGATAAAGGTGACAAAAAATGTACACAATTATTTGTACTAAAGTATGTGATTAAGTATGTGCTACATAATATTGTAGCACCCATCTTGATGGAGACTCTCTCCTTTGCTGGCTTTGAGGAAGCAAACGGCCATGGTCAGAATGCCACAAGACCAGGAACTAGAGGAGGCTTCTAGAAGCTGAAGCCAACCTCTAGCTGACAGCCAGCAAGAAACTGAAGCCTTCAGTCTCACAACAAAAAAACAAATTCTGCCAACAATCTGAGTAAACTTGGAAACTGTTCCTTTCCCAGTCAAGCCTCAGTTGAGAACTACCTCTTGGCAAACACCTTGATTCAAGTTTTGTGAGATCTTCAGCAGAGGATGCACAGAAACTAAATGTATGTTGTTTAAGGCTAAATTTATGGTAATATTGTTACAGAGCAATAGATAAAAAAAAAAAGAGAGAGTATGAAGGTGTATTTGTTTAAGATTTTATTTTTAATGTGAGCTCCCGCACAAGAGAGCAAAAGGACGGGGGGGGGGGGGCGCAGAGGAAGAGGAAGAGGCAGACTCCCCACTTAGCAGGGAGCCCGATGTGGGGCTTGATCTCAGGACCTTGAGATCATGGCCTGAGCCGAAGGCAGACACTTAACTGACCAAGCCACCCAGGCGCCCTGATACACCTTCATTCTTACTCAAATTGCTCACATATCATAAGAGGCAAACTCAAGTATCCTAAACATCAGATCACCACTGGTAATACGAAACCCCCAGCCTATACACAAGAGAAAAGCAGAATCAGTTACATAGTCACACACTTTTGTAAGAAGCAAGCTCCAATTTGTTGCCAATATTGCCAGAAGGACCAGGCTGGTTACCTGATTAACAGTTCAAAAACTAAAGATCAGCAGCTCTTTTCAGAGCCCAAGCAACTACCATTTCCTGACTAAATGATCAGAAGGAGCTACCAGGCTTATTAAGTATGAATGGAAAACCTGAAGGGTCAAGGCGCACCACAGTGGTTGGTAAAGATGACCAGCTTAGGTGTAGAAGAAAACTCTCATTTCCACTTACTCAAAGAAAGTAAAAATATATACCTCCTTGTAAAATACACATATTTTCCCTCTTGTCTAAATGCCACCTTTTATATTTTTTGTTTTATTGAGGTATAACTGATGAAAAATTGTAAGATATTTAAAGTGCACGATGTGATGATGTGATATATGCATATATTATAAAAGGATTCCCACAATCAAACTTATTACATATCCATTACCTCACATATTTACCTCTCTCTTTTTTAAACCACCTTTTCTTAAATGCAGTGAGGCCCTGTTTGGGACATTCATTCATTATTAATGAGCTAGAGTAAGCCTACTACCATCTGAAGGTTCTTACCATCACTTTTTCAGAAGTCCCATCACCATCAGCTCATTGCAGCACAAGTATTTTCACAAAGAGTAGAAGTGATATATTAGTACAATTTTATCAGGATAATAAACGTAACTAAAAACAATTAACAGGATTTATTTTTTTATTATCCAGCAGTGATAGCTGGAGAAGTACTCAGCTGTCACTGTACTTATTTAACTTTTAAAAGAGTAAAGTCAGTTAGTTACTTGTTGTAAAACACAAAATATGTGACAAAATATATGCTTAGAGTAATGTAGTTTTCTCCTTTGCAAAAGGAGATTCACTACATTATATCATTTCATTTTTCTGTGTATACCAAAAGTGAATCAATAACCTATTTCTAAATGGGCAGCTAACAAAATTAACTTTTACTGCATATTTACAAGAGTTATTTAATCTCTTTTAATTACACACATACACAAAGCCTTTTTGCAAATCATTAACAGTTAAGAAGTACTTTCATTGACACTTTAGGTAGATAAAATATTCTTGGTTGTCTGAGAAAACCATTCCTTATAACATTAGTAAATGCATAATCACATTTCCAAATTGCAGAAAATAAAAGCAAAATAATTGGAAAGAATATACATTTACTCTAAATAAAGCTTGAGGGCACAACCAGAGATGAGTGTGTAAAGCCTAACTTGATCTGTCCGCTCCCACTGTGCCTCAAGGTATCTCTCTGAATGCCCTGTTTGCAAACATCTAGGTCAGTCCCATGGCTTAAACAACAGTGTCTTAAATAGGGCATGAGAATAAATCAAATGCACAATAATGTAAAGGAATATATCTCCTAGATACAATGAAGCACTAAATGTAACAATGTTAAAACCTGGCATAGAGAGGCCTGCCTGAAACAAACCAAAACAAAAATATTTCTAAGTCTTTCTAAAATAAAAGATTTTAAATAGGCAGGGTAAATGAAGAATAATCTATAGACAGCTATTCTCGCCTTAATGAGGGGCAAAATTCACATATGGGTCTTTCACCTGCTACTTTAGTTATAAGTAGTAACCTGGTAAACCAAACTCACAAAAATTCAGCCCACAGCACAAAACAAGTGTAGTAACTGGCCTCGGCCTAAAATGACGGTTCTACCATATTCCTTGGAATCCTTTCCAGAAGCCTCGGGACCTCTACTTTTTGAGACCTGTAACATACACCAATAATTGATTTAATCGTTGATCTCTGCTACTAAGATATACAATAACATGGGTGGCCATTCTGTCTCCCACCTGTGCCCTGACCTGCACTAAGCACCTCACATATTCAACAGAATGACCTAAATAAGTTTTGCATTATAAAGAACAGGGGTCTACAAACAACTTCTATAAAGTGCCAGACAGTAAATATTTTAGGCTTCATGGGACCACATAGTCTCTGCTAGAGCTATCCAACATCATGGCATGAAGAGTTTAAGAGAATGTGTAAATGAATGGGTATGGCTGTGTTCCAGTAAAACTTTGTTTACAAAGCCATATATATGCTATAGGCTAGATTTGGACCACAGCCATAGTTTGTCAACTCCTGACAGGAATTCTCAGGGGACCCCACACCTCAAATTTTTCTCAAGTTTAATAAATGGCTGAAAATCTCCCTTTGGTAGAGAAGAGAAGAAAACCAAACAATTTTATTCTACCTTTAAATTGCCAAGATCATATACTAGCTATACAGCAGACCTAGGGATCTGTGGGACTCCCTGAATGAACAAACTAAGACATTATGGTAGATGAAAAATGAAGAAGGGTAAAGATGGTCAATAATTTTAACCAACAACAAATAGTTATTGAAAATCATTACATCCACAAAAATTCTATCTGATCTAAAATATATTTTTCCTGCCAATATTTAATAAAGCATACCCTTGCCTCTCCTATATTTTTCCACTCCTTCTATTGCTTACCTTGTGTAAAAACAGATAAAAGCAGCACGTGATGGTAGTAATTGCTTCCTCACTAGTCTCCCTGCTTCCAGAATTGAGCTACCTAAAACGCAATTCTGTTCTGCTTATAGTTAAGTTGCCAGTTTAGCAATGGTTAAGCCTAAGGACTCTTGGGTCACAGAGAAATTAGTGTGAGTCTAGATTCTATCATGTATTAGCTGTGTGACCCTGGGCAAGTTATTTAACCTCTCCAACTTCTATTCCTTATCTATAAAATAGTTTTTAAAAAATCATAAAATTGTGGTAAAAAGTAAATAAGGAATTCATGTAAAGTACTTATCAAAATATCTGATACATTATAATCATTCAACAAATGTATGCTATGGAGTTAATGTGTTTAAAACCCATCTGCAGGCACCTGGGTGGCTAAGTCGGTTAAGCGTCTGTCTTCAGCTCAGGTCATGATCCCAGGGTCCTGGGATCAAGCCCCGCATCGGGCTCCCTGCTCAGTGGAAAGCCTGCTTCTCCCTCTCCCACTCCCCTTGCTCATGTTACCTCTCTCGCTGTGCGTCTCTCTGTCAAATAAATAAATAAAATCTTTTAAAAAATAAATAAATAAAATAAAACCTATCTGCATATTCGTTGAAATTCCTCCCACTGAGCAGCAGGATCTATGTGCCCTCCCCTTGAATCTGGGTCAGCCTTAATACGTTGCTTGAAGTTGTTTATAACCATGAGAATGCAGCAGAGGTGAATCTGTATGGTTTCTGAGCCTAGGTCAGAAAAAGCCATACAGGTTTTGTCTGTCTCTTGAGACACTCTGGGGCCATGTAAGAAATCCAGGCACTCTGACATTGCTACATTGGAGAGACCACATACAAACACTATTCAGCTGAGCATCCACCCAGGCATATGAGTAAGCCATCTTTGTCAACTAATCCAGCTAAGCCTTCAGATGACCACAACCATACAGAGGACCACAGCCAACACCTGACTGCAACTACCTGACCCACAAAATTGTGAGCAAACCAAATTGTTACTTTAAATAATTAAGTTTTGGGTAATTTGGTAGGTAGACAGCAATAGCAACCAGAACAAAATTTTAGTATAAGTATTGATGTAACAAAAATCTAAAACGTGTAGCATTGGCCAGGTCCCTCGGCAGCCTCACAAGTAAACCAAGATAAAGATGGGCCTGGCTTGAAGAGGTTTATGGTTATGACTTTAATCTAATGGAGTAAACCCCAATAAAATCTACCGAAATAGCAAAAAATGTTCAAGGAAATCATATTAACAAAAGCATTCCCAGCTTAAACTTAAATGAATGGAATAAGTATAAAAAGAAAAGAAGTCTTTGGACACCCAAACTTCTAGAGGTAGGAAGCAGGCCGAGAAAGCTACACAAATGCAGACATACATCATGTCTTAGGGAAATAAAAGAATGATTCAGAAGGAAGAATCAAGAACCCAAATGGCAGAACCAAGAGCAATGGAGAACAATTCCTAATGAGCAGTACTGGACCCTAATCAAGAAACTGACAACATCTGCCCAGCTGGATTTCAAAACTGCAATTGTCTCATGATTGCTATGCACCTCTCATGTCTCCCATTTTAGAATGGGATGTCTACTGTGGTTATCCCATCCTTGACTGACTACTGTACAGTGGCTATGTGGGGAGCAGATAACATCTACTTGGTTCATAGGTCTTCATATCAAGAGAAACCATATCTGAGGAACAGCACATTAGGAGCCCCATGAGCACAGAGAGTTGATTAGATAACTGGATCCAGAGCTCATGCCAGAACAATTAAGCCTTTAAGGTGGAAGAGGGGACGCCTGGGTGGCTTAGTCAGTTAAGTGGTTGACCTCGGTTCATGTCGTGATCACAGGGTCCTGGGATTGAGTCCCACATTGGGAGCAGGGAGCCTGCTTCTCTCTCTGCCTGCTGCTCTCCATGCTGTGCATGCTCTATCTCTCTCTAACAAATAAATAAAAATCTTTTTTAAAAAATAAGGTGGAAGAGGACTTGGGAGGGAATGAATTTTGCATTTGAGAGAATTATAAATAATTTGTGACCAGAGGAAAGACTGGTGGTTTTAAAAGATGTTTGTTTGCATCTTTTAAACACTTCTTTATTGACACTTCTCCCATCAAGAGGTGTGGTCCAGGGGCGCCTGGGTGGCTCAGTTGTTGGGCGTCTGCCTTCGGCTCAGGGCGTGATCCCGGCGTTATGGGATCGAGCCCCACATCGGGCTCCTCTGCTGGGAGCCTGCTTCTTCCTCTCCCACTCCCCCTGCTTGTCTCTCTCTCACTGGCTGTTTCTGTGTAAAATAAATAAATAAAATCTTAAAAAAAAAAAAAACTGAAAATGAAAGATAGTCCTACCATCTTTCAAAAAAAAAAAAAAAAGAGGTGTGGTCCATGTCCACTCCCCTTGAATCCAGTCCAGTTTTAGTGACAGGCTTGTAAAAATAAAATGCAGCAGAAATGACATTATTATAACTTCCAAGTCTTGGTCAGAAAAGCCCAAAAAGCTTTTGCTTGATTCTCTTGAGACACTTGCTCTGAGCAAAGCCTGCCACCATGTAAAAAGTCTGACTACCCCCAAAAACACCATGCTGGAGAGACCACACATAGGTACTCTGGTTAGTAGCAAAGCTGATGGCCCGCCAACAGCATCAACTACCAGCCATGTGAGTGAGCAAGATCAGCCCACTTGAATCTACATGGCTTTTAGCCCCAGCTGACATCTGACTGCAAGTGACAGAGCCTTAAATGGGGAATGCCCAGCAAACAGACTACTGCCCAGTAACAAATTATTGACCTACAAAAACATGAGCAATATAAAATAGTCGTTTTAATCTTCTAAGTTTTACATAATGTCTTATAGAACAATAGTAAGCAAAGCAA
Source organism: Ursus arctos (assembly GCF_023065955.2). Classification (NCBI taxonomy): domain Eukaryota; kingdom Metazoa; phylum Chordata; class Mammalia; order Carnivora; family Ursidae; genus Ursus; species Ursus arctos. Next base: position 14,784,334 of record NW_026622886.1, on the reverse strand, counting down.
TAATGATGATGTCACTCTCCATGGCTTCCCGTTATTCTTAGAATAAAGTCAATTCCTTTTATATAATTTACATGGTCCTGCATGATCCAGTCCATTTACCTTATTGTTAACTAGTGAGTGGCCTTAGCTGAAATGTCACTTCCTCTAAAAACTATTCCTTTTAACACCAAGTATAGGGTAGGGGCCCCTTCTAAGCATTCCTATAACATTCTTTACTTTTCCTGTTACAGTACTTGGTATGCTACATATTTACTTACATTAATTTCTCAGTAGACTTTACATCCTCTATAGGTAGGAATTGCATCTATCTTATTGACCAATGTGATGCCAGTACCCAGTGCACATGATAAGCATTCATAGTTTTGCTAAGTATTAAATGAATAATGATATCATAGGGTAGAAAAAGTAGAAACAACCCTAAGAGCAAACAAACAGAGCAGAAAAAGTTAGTAATATAGGTAGGTACAAACAATACACAGTAGGAGAATGGGGAAGAGAAAACCTCTCTGAAGGAGGAATTTTGCTGAGATAACTGGCACAGAACAAATACAGAAAAATTTATTTTAAAAGGATTAAACATAAAAATTTAAAGGCTACCTAAAATATAAAGAATTGCTGATGCCTGGCTCCCCACAGGCACAGGATTTTGTTTATAAGTCTAGTTCTATGCCTATTTAAAGGAGTTTGAAAATATCTCAGATTAAAATTTGTTTTGAGATCTACTATTTAAACCAAGTCTACCTCTCAGAATGAGATAATCAACTAAAAACCTGCTCCAAACATACTAACTTTCATTAACACTCATGAAACTAAGAAACTCTCAACTTCCCTTTAAATACACATGTCAAAAGTACTTAGCTTCCTGATGAATAGCCTATAATGGTTTATTAAATGAATAAATAACTGGAAGAGAGTAAACAGCTTTATTGCTAATAATATTCTTTTTCTTGTCCTAGAAGCACTATTATTTAAAATGAATTACTAAAGCTCTAGCACAACTAGACACTAAAATACTACCATGAAAGAAAAGACTGGCAGATTGGATTTTATTAAAATTAAAAACTCCTATACATCAAGAAACATTATTTTAAAATGGAAAACTGGAACGCCTGGGTGGCTGAGTCAGTTGAGCATGCAACTCTGGATCTCAGCTTCGGATTTGACCTGAGGGCCATGAGTTCAATCCCTGCATTATTAAAAAGAAAAATACAAAAAACAAAAAACAGAAAACCAAACTACAGGTAGGTAGATATAAAGCACTCCTAAAAATCAATAAAATAATCCAATAAAAAATAATCAAAAGACTTTGTGGGAAAGCGGTAAAATATAGCTACAAATTATTCCTATTCTGGTATATATGCTCCTTTAATATGGCATAGGTGCTCCTCCAATCAAGAGGTGGAGTCCATTTCCCTATCCCTTAAATCTGGGTTGGTCATAACTCACATTGATCAAACCAATGTAGTGGAAGTGATATTACATAAGTTCCAAGGCTAGGTCTTAGGAGATCCTGCAGCTTCCATTTTTACCCTCTTGGAAGACTACCCAGCCATGTAAGGAAACTCTACTACCTACTAGAGTAAGAGAAGTCATAGGGGAAAAAAAAACAAGGTGCCCTAGCCACAGCCAACACCAACTGACAGACAAGTGAGTAAGGCCACCTTGGGCCTTCCAGCCCAAGAGACCCCCAGCTGTAAGCAGCTTCATGAGAAAGCCCAGACAAAACCAGGAAATGAACGTCCAAGTCAACGCATATAATTGTAAAAAAAATAATAAATTGTTTTTGGCTTAAGTGACAATAAATAAACAGACATAACAGGTACTTCATAAAAAATGGTATCCAACAGCCAATAAGCATATGAAAAAGTGCTCAACATCATCATCCAGCAGGGAAATGCAAACTAAAACACAGTGAGAGACCACAACACACCCACCAGAATAAATAAAATTCAAAAGGCTTACAATTATCAAGGGTTGACAAAGATGTAGAGTATTGATACTTTCTTACGTTGCTGGTTAAAAGTGTAAATTTGGGGGCCCCTGGGTGGCACAGCAGTTAAGCGTCTGCCTTCGGCTCAGGGCGTGATCCCAGCGTTATGGGATCGAGCCCCACATCAGGCTCCTCCGCTATGAGCCTGCTTCTTCCTCTCCCACTCCCCCTGCTTGTGCTCCCTCTCTCGCTGGCTGTCTCTATCTCTGTCAAATAAATAAATAAATAAATAAAATCTTTTAAAAAAAAGTGTAAATTTGTACAAACTTTCTGGAAAACTAAATGGCAACATCTGGTGAAACTAAAATTATGCCTACTCCACAACCCAGAAATTCCACTTCCACATTTATAACCAACAGAAATGCATACAGATGTACAGACACAAATGTATACACACACACACACACACACACACACCCCAAAACATGTATGCAAGAATGTTCATGGGAGCACTATTCATAATAGCCAAAAACTAGAAACAACCCAATTGTTCACCAACAGGAGAATGTATAAATTATGACATGTTTATACAATAAAATGATACAATTAAAAATACTACCACTATTTGCAACAGCATGCATGAACCTCAAATAAAATGAGTAAAACAAGCTAAACAAAAGACTAGTTAGAATTCCATTCCATTTATATGAATTTCAAAAATAAAGTCAAAATGAATATGAAAACAGAAGTCACAATAGTAGTTACCTCTCAAGGACTACCCATTGACTGAGAAAGGGTATAAGGCAGCTTTCTTGGGTATTGGAAATGTTCTCTATCTTGACCTGGGTTCATGGAGTTGTACACAAGATTTGTGTACTTAACTTCACTATATGCTATACCTCATTAAAAACTGTTTAAGAGGCACCTGGGTGGCTCAGTTGGTTAAGGGTGCCCAAAAGACTCTTGGTTTCAGCTCAGGTCATGATCTCAGGGTCGTGAAATCAAGCCCCGTGTCAGGCTCCATGCTCAATGTGGAGTCTGCTTGAGATTCTCTCCTCCACCCCCATCCCTTCTCCCTGGTCTCTCTCTCTCTCAAATAAATAAATAAAATCTTTTTTAAAAAAATTGTTTAAATATCCTGCATCCAATTTACCATTCTTAAGGCACAGAAACAGTAGAGACAGCAAAAGAGCCATGACCTATATAAAACAGCAAGAAAAAATTTCCGTTGGACTTCCTTTGCCCTTTGGTAATATTAAATACCATGACAGCTGAAATGCAGGTGTGCAGGGATCAGCAATAAACTAATGACTGCTTTAGTGCCAACTTCAGCTGGTACACACAATGTCCAAACTACTTAAATAAAGCTGAAAGTAAATAGGCCTTTAAGAATAATATTTTTTCATTTATGTTGCTGCCCTACCAAATTTACAGAAATAATCTCATAAAGTTGGATTTTACAAACATACATTAAAATATAATTATCCTTGGAGCGCCTGGGTGGCTCAGTTGGTAAGTGTCTGCCTTTGGCTCAGGTCATGATCACGGGGTCCTGGGATCGAGTCCCACATTGGGCTCCCTGCTCTGCGGGGAGTCTGCTTCTCCCTCTTCTTCTGCTTCTCTCATATGCTCATGCGCTCTCTCTCTCTCTCTCAAATAAATAAATAAAATCTTTAATATGTATATATGTAATTATCCTTTAATTATCTGAGATTCAATATTTAAAGTAAATACTCTGGAGTTATGTAAAAGAATGAAGATGTGAACTGTATTTGACCCATCTATGTAGTCACTTTAGATGAACAGTAATCACATACTGCTAATGAGATCAAAGTTGTAGGTTCCAGCCTTACAGGAGTCAGTTCCGTGCAGAAAGTAATGTCCTTTGGCATAGTCATAACAATGCTTTCCACAGTCTGATAGCTTCTATTACAAGAATCAAAAGAAAAGAGAAGACACAGTATATGTAGTCAGAATTGCATAAATGTTACAAATATAACAATTTAAAGCATACCGGATTATTAGCACAATTATTGTTAATATCACTAAATAAATAAATGAACTCTCCCTGCTTCCATATGATAAGATCAGCAGGATACCATATAGAAACTAAAATTAGATTTGGGTTTTCAAAATGTAGGGGGGGAAAAAAACTTGCAGACAAATTTGGCCAAATTGATAAACTCAAGAACTTTGTCTCAAGACGACTCATATTTTCTTTTTATATGTGATATTTAAGTCACATTCTTCTGTCCTCTCCACACTCCAGCAATCTACGTTAATAGAGACTTCCAGATCTACTTGTTTTGGAGATTAAATGGGATAATGTAGTAAATTAAAAAAAAAAAAAACAGAAAAATCATTCATTTAAAATTTGTAATGACCCAAAGTTAAAAATACTGGCAAGCTTAACTGGAATCTAAATTTTCTAACTACTAGATTTGCCCCAAATAAGTTTAAAAATTCCTAAAAAATAAAGCAAAATTTAAAAACTTAAAAAAGTGATACTTAAAAAAAAAAAACACTTGAGGAAACTGATTCACAATACAATTTACTTTAATGCATCCAGCTCACGACGAGAAATAGATATTCAAGAGTGACTTTAAAGTGTTTCACATTCCACATTATTCAAATAGCTTGTAAGAGAAAGAATATTCACACATAATAATACAAAGCAAAAAGTGAGGTGAGTCATGAGAAGATACAGATAAGTGGAACCAGAAGTTGGAGAATGACTTCCAGCTGACATAAAGAAAGGCATCCCCAAGGAAAGGACATTTGAGTTAGGTTTTAAAAACCAGACAGCACAGAATATATAACATTATGGTTGGCTTCATTTAGGGGGGGAAAAAAAGGCAGTAGCATTTGCCTTCACGACTGCAGTGAAGCAATGAAATATTTATATGAGTAATTACTTACTTGATGCCCCTCTTCCTAACTAGACTTCAAGTTCTAAAAGGGCTGAGACTCACTTTTTCAATTGTCTCTCCAGTACCTAGCAGAGCATCTGGTACATGGTAGACATTTAGAAAATATTTGTTAAATAAATGATTAACAGAGGCAGGAAAGTAATAATTTGCCTAGAGAATAAAGAAGAAAGGGATATAAAGATCAAAACAAGTATTTAGGGACAAATCACAGAAGACCTTGAAAATCAAACTGAGTAATTTTTACTTTCTTTGGTTGTTAATAAGGACTCACTAAAGTTTTTAAGCAGTACAGTGACATAACTGGGTCTGTACTTTAGAAAGTGTATCTAAAAGCAATCCATGCAATAGATCACAAAAAAAGAGACAACGAAAGCAATCACAAGATCATTACAGGAGTCCAGATCAAAGATAACAAGGACTTAAAACTAAAATAAAAGCAGGGGCACCTGGGTAGCTCAGTCAGTTACGCATCCACCTTGGGCTCAGGTCATGATCTCAGGGTCCTGGGATAGAGCCCCCCTGTCAAGGCTCCGCTGTCAGCAGGGAGCCTGCTTCTGCTTCTCCCCCTCCCCCCTTAATGCCCTCTCACTCTCTCGAATAAATAAATAAAATCTTTTAAAAAATCTCTAAAATAAAAGCGATGGGAATATAAAGTAAAAATATAAGAACCACAAGAATATTACATGAAAATATCAATAGGGCAATCAGTCATCCATTTAAACAACATCTTCTGAGCACCTACTATGTATCTACCAGACACCATGCTAGGAGGTGGAGATAGGACATAAAAAGAAGCCACAGTCCTTTATCTCAAAGAGCTGATGGTTTCCCTGAGTCGTCCCAGTAGGGAAAATTGATTGAAAATATGATGAATGAAGAAAAGAAGAAGTCAAAGACTCTAAATTTTTAGTCTAGATGACCAAAAGGATCGTTACCATCAGAGAACAGAGCAGAAGAAGGTGGGGAGGGAAGAGGATATGGAAGTTTTTGACATATTGGCTTTGTGTAGAATATTCAAGTGAAAATGTTCAGGCAGCAGTTACAAACTCAAGACTGGAAAAGAGAACAGAAGTAAGGTCTTACAATTTGGGAAACATATAGCATAAACATAAGAGCTGAAGTTGAGAGCTGGAAAAGATAAGAAGGGATATTATAGGTAGAACCTTGGAAACTATCTACATTTAGAGAAGGGTAAGAGAGAAGAAAGAAAAAAGAATTATCAGTAAATCAAACCAAACCAAGACAAAAGAGAGCAATCAGAGAGGCAGAAGGATCATCAAGATAAGCGGAAATGTTTCCAGAGGCATGGAACATCAACAGTATTAGTTGTGGCAAAGAAATCATGGAAAATTAGGACTGAAAAAGAGGCCACTAGATGTGGGAACAAAAGAAATGTGTTAGTGACATTTGAGAGAGTGGCAGAGTGGTATGGAAAAATTCTAAGAAGCTGAGCAGTGAATAATGAGGCAGTAAAGATAGCTAGAGGAAGCCACTCTCATGAAGTCTGACCACAAAGAAAAAGAAATGGTGGAAGTCTGACAATGAAAAAATAAATAAATAAATAAATAAATAAATAAATAAATGGACAGTAGTTTGATGGGAATGGCAGGAGAATAATTTTTTTTAGGACAAGGAAAGATTACATGAGTTACATGTCATTAGTAGGAGGGAAAGGATTAAGGGGACAAAAAATAAAAGCAACATTTTTAGAACAGGAAAGAACTAAGAGGAAGAAAGAAGCGCTGGGAAAAAGACAAAGATAGAAAAAATATTTGATGCATTCATTCAATATATATTTGTTGAGTGTCCATCATGAACTTGAAACTGGAGAATATATACTAGAGAACAAGAAATAGTCCTTCCAAAGGAAATGGAAGAATGCCACACTAACATCCATTCCACCCTCCTTTGTTGTATAGCAGCCATGCAATCTGGATAGAATTAACTCTAACACTAGCGAAAGGAGTTTTTAATCTTGCGTGGCCTCAAAAATCAACAAAATCATTATCTACCTTATCAGGGTGTTTGATTCAGGAATGGGCACAGAACCCAAGTTAGTCCTATCAGAATGAAACCAGGACTTTGATTTAATGCAAAAAAGGACATTTCTGAATGGCAAGATACACTGGGCGGAGGTTTGGAACTAATGCAGCCATTTTGCTACAGAAAAGCCAGTTTGTGATGAAGGCAACATCAAGGAGGATAGAGCTGAGAGACTGACAAAGAAAAATAATGAAGCTCTGATCAAATGACATCTGAAACCCATCCTTTCTTTGGTCTTTAAGTTACATGATCCAATAAATCCCCTTCTTCGTTTAAGGCCATTTAAGCACAGCTTTTTGATAACTGCAAGGGAAAGCATCCTAATTACAAATTAGATTGCCACTATAGGCACAAAATTGTTATAAAAATGTAGCATAAAATAGGACATGCCCAGTGCAAATTTTGGACTGAATCCTTTCTATCCTTCCAGCTTTTGGCTGTCCATAGTTCTAAACTTTCAACCTAAGAATGCCCTTTCTGTGGTAGTGCTTTCTTGAACTTTCACCCATTCCTCCCAAGCTGGTTTTCTCTTCACTGATCCCTGAATCCCCAGTCTGGGAGCAGCATGACACTCCCCCTGTCAGAAGCATCAGACTTCACTTCATCTCTATGCTCCAGAATCAAGGGAAAGGTGCCTATGACTTCAACCACAACCATCTTAATAAGGAAATTCTTAGCCCTGGGAATATCCTTTCTGCAAGTCTGTTCCTGTGGCTCAGTCCAGAATTTCCATCTTTTCCTATCAGCCTGGCTGATTTGTCTTCCTTCAAGACCAGATTTCTAAAGTACCTCCCCTGGGAAGTCATGGCAGGTCCCCTTCCCACTGGTCATTGGCTCTCAGATGCTACCTCCTCAGGGTTCCTGTGACAGTTGGCACATGTCACCTCTAAGATACCCAAGACACGTAAGGAGAGAATTAGAGACAATGTGATGTTGCTCCTACTGCTCCTACTGGGACAGAGACCACAGTTTATTTTGTGTATAAACAACATGTAGGAAGGAACATCAGGTGTGAGATGGAGAAATGGGTGTTGGACTCAAAACAAGACACATGGCTTCCAGTCCAGGTAAAGGGAGTAATGAGACCAAATGCTGAGAAGCCAGCATCAATTCAGCAGCAAATTTTATTGAGGGATTATTATGTGCCAAACACTGTTCTAAGTGCTAGGGATACAGCAAAGAAGACAGGCAAAAGTCCCTACCTTCAGAGGGCTTAAATTCTAATTTGGAAGAACAGAAAATAAACATAAATAGGGGCACCTGGGTGGCTCAGTCATTAAGCATCTGCCTTCGGCTCAGGGAGTGATCCCAGAGTCCTGGGATGGAGCCCCATATTGGGCTCCTCCGCTGGGAGCCTGCTTCTTCCTCTCCCATTCCCCCTGCCTGTGTTCCCTCTCTCACTGGTTGTCTCTCTCTCTCTCTCTCAAATAAATAAATAAAATCTTTAAAAAAAAAAAAAAGAAATAAAAATAAATATACAAAATTATTTCTGATAGCACTAAGTGACACGAAAGTGATAAGCTGTGGTGATGGGGGGAGGGGGTACTCTAGATAAGGCAGTAAAGCCATTCTGAGGTGATGACATTCTTCAACCTGAGAAGAAAGAAATGAGACAGACACAGAATGAAGAAGGGCATGCCAAGGAAACAGCAAATGCAAATGCCCTGAAGCAGGAAAAAGTTTGACATATGTGAGGGGGGGAAATGGCCAGTGTAGCTAACAGCAGAGTGGACAAGGATAAAAACAACAGGAGATTAAGGCAAAGGTCATGCTTAAGGAACAGTGAGGTATCACTTTGGACCAGAGTTGAAATAGTAGATGATCCTAGAAAACTAATTTAAGGCTAAGGATGCCTCACAGATATTTCTTATAAAGTAGGGTGATTTTGGGGAGGGGCTGGACACTTGATCTAGAGCACCAGGGCAGCAAGGCAAACACTGCTGGCATTCTGTTACTACAGAATGTCTGAATAGAAAGTCATCTAACTCACCTTTGCCAATGAGGGAGGAAATGGAGGTCTGGGAGAGGTGAGACTATAAGTCATAACTAATGTTCACCAATACATGGGTCTCCTCTATTTCTGGGTACACAGGAATAATAATGTGTAACTTCAGGGCCAAAGCATTTAATTACTGCTGTTTAGCCCTCCAAGCCTACTGTGGTAATCGCCTGTTACCAAGGAGGTGTCACAAATGCACTGCAGAATGCTAAACCAACACCTGGAGGGAAGTACCGTGAAGAACCCAGAGCCACAGTAAATTTGCAAGAGAGATAAAAAAAACTCTGTGTTAAATTACTGAGATAGCTGGGGGTTGCCTGTTATGGCATGATAACCTAACCTATAATGATTACTTTAGAATACAAGCAGAATTTTTTAAAAGATTATAAAGAGTAGAGATACTTACTTTGAGTGGGGAAAAGAAAAGAATATGAACTACTCAATGCTTTTGACAGATGGCATTTTTTGACACAGTTCTCCAACTTTCCCTACATCAGTGACCTTGATCAGATATGTAACTTTGCAGATCCTGCTCCTAATGGGATGGAGTATATATTAGTCAACTTGGGCTACAATAACAAAATACCATAGACTGGGTGGCTTAAATAACAGATTATTATTTTCTCAGTTCTGGAGGCTGGAAGTCCAAGATCAGGATGCCAGGTCCTAGTAAGAGCTCTCTTCCTGGCTTGCAAACGGCCACCTTCTTGCTGTGTCCTCACATGGCAGGGTCAGGGGGAGTGAGAGAGAGAGTGCAAGTGAACTCATGTCAGCCAGCCAGCCCTCTGGTGCCTCTTCTTATAAGGGCATTAAGCTCATTATGAGAGCACACCTTTTAAGATCACATCTAAACCTAATTATCTCCCAAAGGCCCCATCTCCAAATACCATTACACTGGGGATTAGGGTTTCAACATAGGAATTTGTTGGGGGGACGGGGACACGATTTAGTCCATAGTGGCATATATTCTCCTACCCCCTGGTTTGTGGTTTGGCCATGTGACTTTCTCTGGCTAACAGAATGAGGCAGGGGTAACAGTGTACACCAGCTCCAAAGCCAGGCTTTAAAAAGCTCTGACGTGTTTCCACTTGCCCTCTTGCACCTCTACCACGGGCATGAGAAGAGTATGCTATGGCTAGATCACTCCATCAAGGAGGACAGAAACACATGAAGTCTTATCAGCACAGCCAACCCATATTTTAACAACCTGCAATGAGAAGCAGAGCCACCTACCTAGCCACCAAGCCTAAACCACCGTGCTGAGCCCAGCCTAAATTAGCAAACGCATGAATGATAATAAATGATTATGTTTTTAATATAGCATATAAACATGAGTCTGGGATACTTTGTTAGGAAACATTATTGTGGTAATAGGTAACTGATGTAACATCTATACAATGTCTACAGCTAAATGGCCAAGGAGCACATCTGGCTCCTTAGGAAGAGCCTTACGCTAACAAAGACATCAGGAAAATTAATTTGGACTTCACCAACTTTTTTCTTGAAATTCTTGTTTCTTTATTCACCTCTGCTGGTTCCTTGCAATAGCTTCTAAATTCAATTCCAATACTAGTCAGCAAGATTTGTGAAGACAACAGAAGAGATAGAAGAAAGGAGGGAAAAAACAGAATCCTGTAATATTACAAAAACCATTAATTTCAAGAAAGAAAATCAAGTACAGTACAAAACACCAAAGACAATAAAAATGAAAAAGTCCTTGGGTTTGGTAAGGAAGAAGTTGCTAGTTCATCAGAAAGCCATTTTTGGACACTAGAGAAATAGATGCATGGGAATTAGGAAAACAGTAAACTGCATGTAGACTGAGACAGTGATTTTAGATCATTTAATTTAGAAGTTTAACAGTGAAAGAAAGAAATAAGGCAACCACCAGTCAGGCAGGAAATGGAACTCATTTCTCAATAGGGAAGACCTGGGCTGTATTAGTTTTCCACTGCTATGTAACAAATTACCACAAACTTATTATCTCCGTTTTGTAGGTCAGAAGTCCACGTGGGCTTAGCTGGGTTCTCTGCTTAGGGTCTCACAAGGACAAAATCCAGGTGTTGATCAGGCTAAGCTCTTATCTAGAGGCTCTGGGGGAGGATCCACTTCTATGCTAATTTGGGCTATTCGCAGAATTCAGCTCCATGCAGCTGTTAAGACCAAGGTCCCATTTCCTTGCTGGATATTAGCAGGAGGTTGCTCTCAACTCCTAGAGGCTGCTCTTCTACCCTTGCATCTATTCTCCTCCATCTTCAAGTCAGCAACAATGCAACAGATCCTTTTTCATGTTTTCAAGCTCTGGCTTTCCTTTCTACTACCAGTTGAAAAACATTTTGCTTTTAAAGGGCTTATGTGATTATATTAGTTCTATCTAGATAATCTAGATAATCTCCCCGTCTTAAGGGCAATTGATTATACTAATTATATATATTATATATATAAAATTATATCTCAAAATTCCTTTTGGTATGTAATGTAACATAAGTTAGTAACATCCAGCATATGCACAGTCGTAGGGATTATGGCAAGAAATTTTAGGAGAGCATTTTAGGATTCTGCCTATCATATATACATATTTAAAGTTAGAAAAGGATCCAAAAACTAAAAGATCTTGAGGATTTTAAACATCAGAATCTTGTATTACACAAGTTACTCATAATTAGTAAGGAAAGAAATCAAGGAAAAAGTACACCATCCTAGCCACAGCAAGAAAGCAGGATGTCTCTTTTTGGAGATTAAAAGAATGATAAAAGGGGAGAACGGGAGGAAAAAGCATTCATGCCAGCTATTTACTTTGCCAAATTTAGTATCATTTTAATTTAGATACAAAGAGACATATTCTCATATTCTGGGTTCTTTGAAAAAGTTCTTCCAGATGGTTACACCTCCCTAGAGTGACAGCACCCAGTGTAGCTTTGCACATATTGGGAATTCAATTAAACACTGCTGACCATCTGATTGAGAATTCAGTCTGGAGTAGCTGACTCAATACAAACATATGGCTTAGTTCCCATCAAAGGAAAAATCAAGTCACTATATTCCCCTCTCTAACATTACACCTCCTTTGCAATGTGGAAGAAAACAGAATTGAACAATAAAAATAGACATGTAAAAAAGATTAAGGAACAGGCAAACTGTAGAATATAAAATTTCTCTAATTTTATCATAAAGTCAGAAGTCTTCGGCTAAGAATCAACATTAAGACATTTCCTTCTTAATTCAATTCAATCAAATCAATGCTTACTGAGCACTGGTTCAGGATATTTAAGACGAGGAAGACACAATCTGAGCACAGGTTGTTAAGGGTTGGGGGATAAGTACACAAATGACTATAACGTGAGGTTGAGCAACAATAAGTGTTAGAAGGGAAGAAAACAGTATTAAACCACTTTAACTCTATAAAGAACCATATGAAGTATTTATAGGTAAGAAAAACAAAGGTTCAGACAGGTTAAATACATTTTTTCAAGGTCATAGAGCAGGTATACAGATTACAAATTCAATTCAGGACTGATTGACCCCAAAACTCAATCTCTCCCAAAGGAGGGATTAAATCATCTCCCGTTGGCTACCTGAACAAGAGTTTCGAGTAAGGTAGAAAGAAACTGTAACAGTTTCTTAGAGAAGCAGTTACTTCAGGTGAACTCAGAAAGATATATACAGTTTTTGGGGTTTTTTTTAAGATTTTATTTATTTATTTGACACAGAGAGACAGCCAGCGAGAGAAGGAACACAAGCAGGGGGAGTGGGAGAGGAAGAAGCAGGCTCCCAGCGGAGGAGCCTGATGTGGGGCTGTATCCCAGAACGCCAGGATCATGCCCTGAGCCGAAGGCAGACGCTTAACGACTGAGCCACCCAGGCGCCCCAAGATATATACAGTTTTGAAAAGCAGAGAGGTAAAGTAAGGAGAACAATTCCAGAGGAAAGAGCATAAGGCACAGAAGCAAGAAATCTGGGTCAACATTTGGAGATGGTGAGTAGTTCAGATAATCTAAAACACAAACTCTTCACAAATAAATATAAAACTGGACACTGATGTGAGGGGCAATACGGAAAGTTGCTCTTTATTTACTCTATAGTTAACGGGGCGGGGGGGGGGGGGGTAGGCAGGGAAGTCCAAAGTGAGCTTGAATTAGGAAGGGAAAATTACCTCTATCCCACTTCCCTTTGCCCTCTAGTCATAACGCTAGCAAACTATGTCCCAAAGCCCAAATCCAACCAACCATCAGGTGTTGTTGTTGCTGTTGTTGTTACATAAATTAACCCACTTATTATAGGCTAGCAATGTTTCAAAGGGTGGAGCTTTTATTGGTCTTTCAGTTCCTTCAGTCACCTGATGGCAGACTTTCCTGTGCAAGCAGACATGGTGTGTGGGTCCAGCCACCACCAGCTACCATTTTCATGCAGGCATCACAGTGTCAGAGCCCCACAGCTCGTCTTTTCATCCTAGTTTTGCCACAGAAGGACCAAGTGTACTCCGAATGCTGGCTTATTTCAATTTTCTTCACCATTTTCCTAACAGAAGCACCATTACAGGTCCTGTATTTACTGATGATTCCAACCTTCTTGGCACATTTAGCCATGTTTCCACAAACTAGGACAGAACCCAGAGAGCATCCACCATCTGCTTTTGTAAAGTTCTACTGGAACATGGCCATGTCCAGTCATTCATGAATTGTCAATGACTGCTTTCACCCTACAACAGCAAAAACCGTATGGCCCATAAAACCTAAAATATTTACTTTCTAGCCCTTAACAGAAAAAATATGCCATTTTCTCTAGTCCTATATCTCACAGGACTCTTCTAGTAGTTTGTTCTGGTTTAAATATAAAGCTTATATGGATATTTCTTGATTGCTCTATTTCCAATATCGTAATTTTAATTCCTATTACAGAAATCGAGAATTTTGCTCTCTTATACCATCGGCTTTCTCCCCACTCCCCTCTACACATGCTGTTCTCTCTCAATATATGTTTAAATCAGTACTCAGTGTTTATACCATTGTGACTACATAAATATTTATTCCTGAGCCAGCTAATATAATGTGATTGTTTCCATAATTATAAAAATATCTTTCTGAAGTTAATAATTACCATTGGTTTCATTTGCTTAGTTTTTCATTTACCTATCACTGTTTTTTTCTAACACGTGTCTAAATGTGTCTAACACATTTGTCAACAGTCAATTTTTTCCAAATGTTCAAACATACCAAACACTTCATTCTCCCAAATCCTCATAGTCTTCCATTCTTTTTCTCCAATCTGGACTGGGTGCTCTCTAAGCCTAATGAACAGCTATTTTCAAGGAACCCTTTTCTCTGCCCTCCTGCATCAAATCCTTTGTTTTCTGCATCCTATGTCTTTATTAATTTCCTCCACTGTTTTATGCAAGTTCATCTTCTAGAAGCTTTTTATGAAACGACACTTATGATACAATTGTTGTAATCATTCTGTGTCTTAGAAACTTCTTTATTCTATACTATCTAATCAACAGTTTGTCTAAATAGAAAAATATAAGCTGAAAGTGATTTTCCTCACCATTTTGAAAGCTTTGCAACACTGTCTTCTATAATCTAGTGCTGCTGTTAAAAGTACGCTGTCCTTCTGATTTCCACTCATCTCCGTATGACTTGTTTTTGTGTTTTCTTTTCTTTTACTTTATGCAACCTCCAAAAGTTTTTTAGAATTTTATTTTAATCCACAATATTCTTAAATTTCAGACTGATGTGGCTTTGCGGTCTTTTCTCATTCATTATGCTGGATACTTGGGAAGCCTTTTAAGTCTAGAGACTTGTATCCTACAGTACTAGGAAATTTTATTGCAATATTTCTTTGATAATTCCCTTCAGGTGTTGTCCTTGTGCTCGATCAGTTGTCTACTGCCACAATAATGATGCATTACAAACTATCCTAAAACTCAGTGGCTTCAAACAATAACCATTTATAATTGCTCTGGACTCTACCAGTTGGCTAAGCAGCTCTGCGGATCTTGGCTCAGTTTGTTTAGACAGTTCTTTCTGGTCCTGGGTGGGCATCACATACATATTTATGGCAGGCTGGTCAACAAGCAAATTAAAATGGCAATTGGCTAAGACAGGGCCCTGTTCCATTATGGTGAGTGGGTATTAAGTCACAAAGGTCAAGGAAGAACAGGTTTTAAGAAAGAAAAGATAGTCAAAAATATCAAACACTGCTGAGAAACACGGAAAGATGAAGATGGGGGTACCACATGACTTGGTTATCAGGAATATAACAATGAAGTTTAAGAGAGATGTTCCAATAGCATAAGAATGCAAAAGTTAAAGGAGTAAAAGCAGTATGCATAGGTTCTTCTTTTTTTCAAATAATCTGATGGTGAAGAGGAAGAGAAAAATCCTGAGATGAGCAAGCAGAATATGGTAACTAAGGTCAAGGAAAGGTTTCTGCGTTTTCTCAGTTACTTGTTTAAGAAAAAGAGAAACCTGGGCAGGAATACAGAAGGAAGTGACAAAGAATATCTCCTTGATCAAACACTTCTGAAGGCTCTTCTCAACTTTCTTCTCAACTAGATCCTTTTGGGCTTCCATGTTCATCTCTTCATTGCCCAATTTTAGGAAGAACCCTGCTAAGTTCCCATAGTGGCTATAATACTAGAGAGCTACTCAGCAGATGTAAGGTAGGTGATGCCAGGTGATCAGGATAAAATACCAAAAATTAACAAAGCCTGGATTTTTATTAATTAAAGGATTTCTTTTCCTATTTCCTCTCTCTTCTGGTGTCTGACTCTTTGTCTGACTTAACCATTGAGATGTTGCCTTTTTTCCCCAGAAAAGCTATAATACAGTGGTCCTCAGATCCTCAATTTCCTCCTGACATCCACCTAAGAGACCGAAGACACTGTTACCTCCATCTGGTTCCAAAACTCCCTGGCTTGTTTCTCACCACAGAAAATGGAAAGACTTTAATCCTTTGTTTTCTGGACTTGGATCTCTAGAGACTCTGGTCCCCAACCCAACTTGATCAATCGTAATCATTTATTGCTCCCTACAACTCAGGGTGACAGTATGGTGTGACAGTACACATCAGAGCAGTCTTTAAAAGACCTTCTCCTGTCTAACTGTGGGGTCCCAACGTTTAATCTCTTCTTTCTGTAGTCACTTCAGGGGCTATTGTGTATCTCTAAAACAGTCATTTACAGGTTTTAAGAGCTCATTACATGGTCACTGAAGGAATACATGAAACTCAGAACCTGCAGGCTTGAGTTGCAAAGAACATACATTTAGGCTGACTGAATTCTGAGTTCTTTAATTCAGTCACCAAAGTATATAGTGAAGTAGTCTGTTAGGCACTGGAGGGCAGAGGGATTTTAAAACAAAACAAAACAAAAAATATAGTCCCTACCCTTAATTAGTTACAGCTTAGTAGATAAGTCAGATATGTAAATAAATAATTAATTCATATATAAACTGATTACAGTCAGATTATCCCTATTCTAATAGCTTAAAAAGAAAAAAACTTTCTCAAAATTGACAGAAATAACAGCCTTAAAATCAAAGAATATAGAATGAATAAATGAGCAAATGAACAAGCAGATGGATAAATGAGAAACCAAATATCAAACTAGTAAAGCTTTTGGGGGGTCTTAGGCAAGGTAGTAGGTATATCATGTAAATGAGACTTTCATTATTCTATAACATCTCCTTTCATCTTCCTTAAATGTCATTCTCACTATAAATGCTAATTGGTTTAGCATATATAGCAAGTTAATCTGGTACTAGAATAATTCCATAACACAGTATATGATAAAAAAAAAAATCTTTGCTTCTCAGCTTTACAAATATTGGAGCTTCTAAACAGATCTCGCTCACTAGTCGGATCTAGCCCACCAGACTGATGGTGGGCTACAATGTGCCTTACAGCCTCCCCAGATGTTTATAGTGAGCAGTCATTTAATTGGTCAATGTTTGTGCCTTATGGATTATTAAAGTTTGTCATGTTTGATTGATACATTCTCTCAATTTTAGGGCAACTGGAAGAGTTCCCAAGAAAAGACATCATAACTATCTTGTACTCCTTCCAAAAGTATAGAAGTACCAGTTACCAATTCAGCCAGCACAAAGGATCCATCTGGTGTACTGATTTGCCCTCTGTATAACACCTTATTATTTGTTATAATGACTGATTCATAGTGCAGCTCCACTGAGGTATCTGATGGTACAAAGGAGATCATCTTCATTCCTCATGAGATGGAATCATATAGAACTGGGTTTGAGGGGTGCCTGGGTGGCTCAGTCGTTAAGCATCTGCCTTCGGCTCAGGGCGTGATCCCGGTGTTCTGGGATCGAGCCCCACATCAGGCTCCTCCGCTGGGGGCCTGCTTCTTCCTCTCCCACTCCCCCTGCCTGTGTTCCCTCTCTCGCTGGCTGTCTCTCTGTCAAATAAATAAAATCTTAAAAAAAAAAAAAAAAGAACTGGGTTTGAACCTGAGCTCCATGAGGTGCTGTACACATGACCTTGAGCAAGATATTTAACCTCTTTTAAATCTAAAGTATCCATGGGACTTTAACCACATGCAAATGGGGAAAATAATACTGATCTCATAGGTTCGTTGTGAGAATTGATGATGAGATGATAAATCTATAAGACCAGCATACACTAGATGTTCAATGACTACTAACATTCCCCTTACCCTAATCTGACTTATATTTTCAAGCAAATTTATCTAACAACTCTTTCCCTTCATTTTGATTAATTTTCATTAGCTCCCTCCACTTCATTATCTCTCCATTTATTCTTTCATTTAGGTTCAAAGTTACTAAGAACATGGACTTAACACTGCCTCTCCTGAAATATGTCCCAGACATTTCTAGAATCTATAGCAAAAAGAAAAGTTATGGTTCCAAATGGGCCTTTATCCTAAAAACTGCTTTCCTTTGTTTTACAGTGCTTCCCCCAACCCCTATGTCTGATAATTTTCCAGCACTGAGGAAAGAACACTGGCTTTTAAGTCAGGCAATTCTGAATTCCAAATCCAACTATGCCACCTTACTTAGTCAAGTAACTTACTTGTCTCAGTTACTAAATTTCTCTGTATTTCAACGTCCTATGAACTAACTCAATCTCCTATAAGCTATATGGCAACACGCATAGTGCCTAACAATAGGTGCTCTAACAAATTATTAAATTTTTCTCAGCCCTGAGATTACTAATCCATCCTCTTAGTCAACAATTGCTCTCAAAAACATAGTCCAAAAAGACATAGCATGCCCTGTTCCACAGTTATTCACTCATTTTGTTACTCAACAAACAATTTTTGGGATGCCTTTTATGTTCTAGGCATAAAATACTAACATTTGTTTAGCACTTTAAAAGACAACTAAGCCACGAGTTCAGGCCTGAAGGACCTCAGGGTCTGGAAGAAAGGCAAACATGCAAATAATTACAATGCAGTGTTCTAAGTGTTAAAAAAAAAAAAAATAGAGGTGTGTACAAGTGTGGGGATGCACAGGAGCTAGAGATCAGGCAAAGCTTCCCAGAAGACATGATTATGCTGGAGTTGAGTCTAGGAGGATGAACAGGGCTTCACTGAACACACAAGGGAAAGACAGGTATCCAAGGAGAGCAACAGCAGAAAGCCCATGATGCCTGTTGACAACTCCAAGTATAGGAATCACGTATGATTGGAGGATGCTGCTGCATGGGACTGATGGGAAATGAGGCAGGTAGGAAGGAGCCAAATCATAAAGGCTTCAAATGATATTCCAAAGTGTTTGGACTTTATTCTTTATGTACTAGAGAGCCACTGGTTTCTAAGTCAGAGAATAAAAAGTTTTAGAATTATTCCTCTAATGGCAGAGGAATGAATGGGTTAAAAGGGCTAATATGAAGTGGTAATACCAAATGGACGTAAGTGGGAAGGGAAAGAGTCAACGATAGCTCTAGGATTTCTAGCACAAACAAATGGTGCACTGTAGTTCCATTAACACAAAGGAGTCATACATGTGGCAGAGCAGAATTATGGGTAAAAATAAGAACATTTCAAGTTTCATAACTCCATTAAGGGGAAGATGTTCAATAAACCATTATGAAAAACATGTCTGCAGTATAGGAGAGAGAACTAAATTAGAGATATAGACTTAGGATATATATTTGGGAGTAATAATTTTTAAAACCAAGGAACATGCTTTTTAAAAGAAATATAATTCCTTTAGGCTTCTCTCCCAACTTCAACTGAAAAGATTACAAATTTAAAACCTGAAATTACCATCTATTGCACATTAAATTTTAACATAAAAAAATGAAAAGATGTCAACATATTTAATGAAAACAAACTCTTACCAAAGATAAGTATTTTATATCCATTTATCACTTTCCTTAAGCAATCTACTAACTAATAAGGACCTTACCTATAAAATTAATATATTTCCAAAATAATGTTTTCATGGCCAAAAAAAAATACTGTATGCTTCATTTTCTGATTAAACAAGCTGGTTTAATTTCCTGAGTAAACATTACTCATACTTGACACTGAACAGAGTCCAAATTCACTGAAGGAGTTAAGAAATTTCTAAAATCCCAGGAGCAATAAACCTCACCAGAGAATCTAGTCAAGAGCTTATTATAAAGGACTAAAAGTCAATGTCATACCAAAATTTTAAATAACATCATGCATCCCTCTATTTGATAAATTATTTCAAAATCAGGTCACAATTGACAGACACACTATCTTGGGCAGACGGGAGAGAGTAGATAAGCAGGGAAAATTTCCTTTTCTCTACTGAAGCATGTCCACCAACTGTCATATTTGGAAAACAGCCACAATGAGCACTTTATTTGCAAAAAGAACAGGAAACTCTTGAAATTTTAGCAAAATGTGTGGTATAAAAATGTGGAATGTAAAGAATTAAGATTCACATTTATGCATGTTTGGAAATAATGTTTCTAACACATAGATTTAAAAGCACAAGTCCATCCAAGGTAACAAGCTCTAAAAGCCAAAGGTAGAGCCCCTTGAATCCCTGGGGTAAGTGTCACCCTTATCTTCTAGGTTATGACCATTTATCCAGGGTAAGGTTCCCATATACATTTCCAATACAGATATCTGGCCTCATCGTTATTTTACCTGAAACAGCCACATAAATTGCCTTGAGAAAACCATGGTCAAACCATGTTTTTTTATCTTAACCTTCTTTTCTTTATGTTTCCTAAACTTACTATTCCTCTTTCGTCACAGAGTATTTTCTAGTTTCCTAGCTACAGGGTTTACCAGTGAGAGCTGACACAGCTGAGTTGCTGAGGGAGAACAGCTGAACTACTAAGGAAGGAAATCAGAGAGAAAAGAGAGAGGGAACCTAGAAATGTTAATTAAAGAGGAAACAGGAAAACCTTAGACTTCTTCTGAATCTGTATAAGCTTGTAACTCTAGGTTAATGTTCTCAACTCAGATTAAGGCCCACAGTCAACAATAACGGTCACCAAGGGTTTTCTAAATGGGCTTCTCACTAATATAAAATAAATATACATATATTTTTTAATGTAATGATAGGTGTCTGGATAATGCCCAAAGCTAATAATCAGGGAAAAGAAAGGTGTAGGCATTCATTTTGAGTGACTTTACTATTAGAAACTCCCTGGCAGTTATACCATTGCAACCAATGCCACTGTCACCTTAGATAAGGTGCCCAATTGTATCACACAGTAGTTTGGCTCTTTAAAGAATTACGGGAAGCATGACAGAGAGGAAGTGAGAAAGGCAAGTTGAAGACAGATTTCTGGTTTGGGTGTATTCTCTCAAGAAGTTCACAAAATAGTCAAGGTAATAAAACTTTTTCCACATGCCCCTTTTCTAAGATTTTGCCCCCATCTTCCTCCAGCCATGAGGTTAAACCCAAAGAGATTCAGCAGCTCCTATTATATGCTATATGACCCTGACCCCCTGATCCCTGCTGCCTTGATTCCTGGTCTTTCCAACTCCTGGCAGTTCAACTTTTCCTTGCATACACACACACACACAAACACACACACACACACACACACACACACACACATATGCATACACATTTACATATATATGTACATATGTATTTGTATAGTCCTATAAACCCCCATTTTGGTATAAAGAGCAAGCAAGCAAGACTTCAGAGAAAGGTCACATCAGACATGGATCTTCCACCTTTCCTCAACTCCTTTCTATCACAGAAACAATGTATAGATTACATTGCTGAGAAAACAATATCTGCCAATTCAAGGTTCAAGAGTTTTGGAAGGATTGAAGGGAATAGGAACAGGTAGAATAGATACTCTCTGTGGTCCCTTGCTCTGCTAATGAACGTCACAAACTGCAAAGTGTAAACCCAAGGATTCCTTAAAAATAGAAAGCCAAGGGGCGCCTGGGTGGCTCAGTCAGTTAAGCATCTCCCTCCAGTTCGGGTCATGATCCCAGGGTCCTGGGATGGAGCCCCACATCATCAGGCTCCCTCTCCCTCTCCCTCTGCCTGCCACTATCCCTGCTGGCGTTCTCTCTCTCTCAAATAAATAAAATAGTAAAAAAAAAAAAAAAACAGCCAAAATACCAAAAGAAATACTGTGAAAATCTCATACGTTATTAAAGGTGCTGCTGAAGAAAAGGTTAAGAGGGTAAAAAAAAAAAAAAAAACTAAGAAATGATCTCTTTAGATCCCCAGATGTTATCTTGCACATTAAGTAATGTAAACAACATTTAAACAATGTTGTTTAAATCCAGGCCTGTTTGGCTCCCTCCTTAGGTAGTAAAACCAAAATTCTGATCATCATTCCATTGAGCTTGTCTTCCCAGACCTAGAAAAGGAGAGCAGCAGTTGATAATACTGCCAGCTGCTTATTTGTTCTTGAATTTGGCATGAGAAGCCGAATGGTCTTTTAAAGTACAGAATATAACTGCAATGAATTATTTCTGCAACGTTCCCAAACTATTTTTTTCCAACTTTTGGAAGGCAAATAAGGAGGGTATCGTTCAGTGATAGCAAATGTTTACTAAAGAGTTACCTGGAAATTTCTTTGCTCAGATTTATTTCTAGGAATTATGGAGCCTGGCAATAATTTAAAGTATGGGAAATTCCCAGTATAAATTATCTATTGTCCTGGTTCATTTGATGCAATAATCATTTTTACAAGACCTATACAGATTTACCATTTTTTAAAATACAGTTTGTCAATTTCCTGACATAATGTTTTTATGACATCTGAAAAATCATAGTGGGGGGAGGGATGCCTGGATGGCTCAGTCAGTTAGGCATCTGCATTCGGCTCAAGTCCTGATCTCAGGGTCCTGGAATCCAGCCCCACGTCTTTGGGCTCCCTGCTCAGCAGGGAGCCTGCATCTCCCTCTCCTTCTGCGCTCTCTCACTCTCTCAAATAAATAATTTTTAAAAATCATAGTGGGTATATCATATGACAAGAAAAACCTACTTGCTGAAATCCTTATCTCTATCAAATTCTGCAAACTCAACTTCCTCGGTGAATGACAGTTCTTATCTCAGTGCTTTTATAACTCTTTTTTTTTCTTTTTGCATTATCATCATCTTACAAAAATTCCTGAGAATGCACTTCGCTAACAATTATGATACTTTCAGCTAAACAGAGCAAAAAATATATAAAGATTTTCTCTCTTTCAGTCAGTCTGGAGCCCTACTACATATCCATAACAAAACACATGAAAGAAAAAGCTCATTTAAAAATGCAAAGTGCTGACCAACCTATCAAACTATCATCATCTCTCCTCCAAAATGCAGGAAGAAAGAAAGTCCAGAATTGCCACACAGTACTCAGGTTTTGGTCATAATCCTCATGTTAGCTAGAATTCTTAATCACCCTTAACCCGGTTTTCTTCCAACACAAGGGTACAGGTATTGCTGGGATTTTTTTACCATCATCATCATCATCATCATCAACATCACAGATAAAAAGAAGAGCAGTATGTTACTCTCTTCTTCCACTTCCTCTTCCCTTCTCTTTCTTTTCCTTCCTCCTATTTCCCTTCTCTTCCTGAACAATTCAGTCTCTAGAGGTGCTGGGTGGCTCAGTCAGTTAAGCATCTGCCTTCGGCTCAGGTCATGATTTCGGAGTCCTGGGATTGAGTCCCGCATCAGGCTCCTTGCTCAGTGGGAAGACTGCTTCTCCCTCTGCCTGCCACTCCCCCTACTGTGCATGTGCACTCTCTTACAAATAAATAATATCTTCTAAAAAAAATTAAAAATAAAAAATAATTCAGTCTCTAAAGCCAGTAAGAAGGGCAGGAAAAAATAATCATCCACACCAGAGGGAAGAAGGGGACTGCAGGGGCCTACAGAGAAGCTGACAGAGCCCAAGCCAAGGAAGGAGATATTCATATTAGGGGCAGCTGAGTACGGATGTCAGTGCCAAGCAAGCTGGAAAGGGCAACCCTATAAAGGGGTGCATGATGTGAGAGGGTTAGAGCCTCACTAGGTTGAAAAGGGTATCCATGTGGTGGTGGAGGAGGGGAACATCCAGACATAGGGTGTCAAGAGTCCAAACAGGACGAAGAGGGCATCCACATGCAAGGGTGACCCAGTTCAGGGGGTTAGACCACAAACAGGATAAAAAGGGTATCTCTTTTTAGGTGTGAACTGGCATAAAGTGTCAGAAACTGTAAATGGCAAGAGGGTATCAGTGTAGTTCAGGTTAATGTGGGTAGCAGAGCCTGAGTTGGGTAATGAAGACACAGACTCAGGGGAGGGTATGGCAGTAGAGAGGAGGATTGGTTGTATACAGGGGAATTTATCCAATAAGTCTCTGTACTAAAGAGAACGGAAGTCAAGTTTTTCACTATTGGAGCAAGAAGTTACAAATATAGGAAGAAAGAAACCAAAATGAATCCTGCTTGTAGAACTGGACTGGAGTCAGACACATCGTTGTAAACCCATGATTTTCAATAATTATGGGTAGATATAGGTGTAAATGTGTGTATTTCTGTGTATGAATATATTTTTTTCACTAATGACCATACTTAGTATCCAAATGTTAGCACCTACGTACCATTTTCCAATAAAAAGAACTATGGCTTCTTACAGAAATGGCTGATCCAGAACTGAGGCAGAGAAAGATGAGTACTGGAACATTTTATGATGCCAAAATCAAGGAAATGCTCAAAGAACCCTCTGAAAAGCCAGCCTTAAAGGACTTACATTGGCTAAGTCTGGGACAATTTAAGGATTAAAAATTAACAATGACAGTAATACATTAAAACCCATGCAATAAAATAGCAAACCATGAGTCCATACTTATATAAAAAAGTTTGATGAAGAATGGGATATTCAGATAATTAAGTATACCTCCCCACAAAATAGTTATTACAAAGGGAAAAAGAGCAATTGTCTATATAGAAGTCTGACAGACTCTATCATAAACAAGGGATTAAAGTGAACATTATGAGCAATAGTACAAATCAAAATCACACACCACCTGATAGGATGCAATGAAAAGAACACAGCATCCTTCTGTGATATTCCTGCCAAAGATGAGCACAATGTGAATCTAATCCCAAGAAAACAACAGACAAACCCACACTGAGGTACATTTCACAAAATAACTGGCCTACCATCTTCAAAAAGTATTAAGATCATAAAAGTCAAGGAAAGACTGAGACGCTCTTCCACACCAAAGAACACTAAGGAGGTGTGACAACAAAACGTAATGTGTGATTCTGAACTGGATTCCAATGAAGCACATTTTTGGGACAACTGCCAAAACTGAATGGGGTCTAATGGTTGAAATGCAGCAATATTAATTGTCTGATTTTAGTAGTTGTATTGTGGTTGTACAGGGAAATATCCTTGCTTTTAGGAAATACAAGCTTAAGTATCCTGAGGTGACAGGATATCAGGTTGGCAACTTACTCTCTCGTGGTTCGGGGAAAAAAAGCTATATCAACTAAACTTCCAGCTTTTCCACAAGTATGTGATTATTTCAAAATCAAAATTATTTTTTTTAAAGTTCTAGCTCGAACCATTAAAGAATTACTTAAACCGGACTCATGGTCAGATTCAGGTCATATATTGATATAATGGAAGTTGGGAGCCAAATTTTGACACTGGACTGATCAAAAGAAAATGCTGACATTGTGAGCTTCTGTACTCTATGAAATTAGAAACTACTATATAGTTAGCTATCATCTTATGTGTGTAACTTCTTCAAATTGCCTAGAGGGGAGAATCTATTTTCCATACTCCAAAGCACCATCACCATGAATCCACGGTACACACCCTCAAAATATTTGTCAATTAATAATGCTTTAAAAGCAAGATAAAGAAAATACCAATGATAAGCTTATTAGGAAACCATTAACCTCATGGATTATAGCACAGCATGTACAACTCCAGCAGAACACAATCTCTTTCTGCTCAAATTACCTTTGTGAGAAATGTAGAAGATAACAAACTAATACTAAATATCTGGAGACCAGTACTACCCCTAAAAGTAGGCCGAAAAAAGTAAGCACTATCTGTGGGATCAGAGGAAGACTGAGCAAATATATCACTCCCCCGTGGCCTGTCTTGGTGCTTATACTATTAAAGATTTAACTTAAGACAATGTATCTAATGAAATTACCTATTAAAATGCAAACATCCTATCAAATAAAGATACTTCCATGAAATTTATAATTATTCCTTACACAGCCATAATATCTCAGTAATAACAATAAAAACACAAATTTTGAGTCCCTCCTATGTTGCAGACCCTGTGCTAGATATTTTATATAAATTCTCTTTAATCCTTACAACTCTACAAGATAGACATCATCCTCACTTCTAAATCAGGAGACTGAGGTCGAAAGAAGTTAAATAACTTGCCCTGGGCCAAATGTCCATTCAACAGCAGAGTCTTCATTCAAACTCAAGACTCTGACTTCTTCCATTACATTCTGTTGCTTCTTTCTACCATGCCATTTACTGTTCCTGAAAATGGAGACCTATAGCATGAGGGAATAAGATGCAATTTAGAAAACTTTTTATCTGTACAGGATAAAACTGAATGAGAAATTTGGGTTTCAGGTAAAAAAAAAAAAAAAGTCTCAGAACAAGAAAGGAACAAAGGCTTAGCAAAGGGACAGAGGAGAACAAAAACAGGGGATGAGAAGGTCCTAAGGACAAACTGCCTAGTTGCCTGGTTTTTCTACAGAGCCTAACACTAGATTTGACAAAATCCTTGAGTTAATAATGAAATCAGTTAAAACTAAGAGCTCAGATTTATTGGCTTGAACAGATGAATCATAAAGTTAAATGAAATTAAATGAAAACTATGGTGAATACTGTATTTTTCCTTTGTTTCATGAGAGGGTAGAAATGGGGAGAAATAAATCACACCCATCTGGAGACTTGGCATGCATGGACAAGTTATTAAACCACCTCTGAAGCAACAGAAGTTAGATACCATTATGCACCCAAGAAATTTTGGATAAAACAGTTCCACCTTGTTTTATTTTTTTTAAAGATTTTATTTATTAATTTGACATGGGAGGGGGGAACACAAGCAGGGAGAGTGGGAGAGGGAGAAGCAGGTTTCCCACTGAGCAGGGAACCCAATGCGGGGCTCAATCCCAGGACCCCGTGATCATGACCTGAGCCGAAAGCAGACACTTAACGACTGAGCCACCCAGGAGCCCCTCCACCCCATTTTAAAGTGAAAATGATGACTGACAAAGAAATATCCTAAAACGTCTTCAGTTATTTTAACACTAAATCCAGTTTATCACTCATGTGCTATCAACAAACAAATGTAAACAAAATACTGCCTATAATATGAAAGTACATGATGAGCACAAACAAAAATAATTGAAAATTATGTATGAACAAAAATATCTTACTATGTAATTTTGTAGAAAATGTACTTTCTATTTACATACTGGAAATATATTGGTATTTTCATATTTTAACCCAGGATAAACACTGATCCCTATGGAACAAGGAAGCAATATGGCACGATAAAAAGATATTTGGGGATCGGAAAGACCTGAATTTGAATCTTGATTCTGTCAACTAGCTTTGTAACTTTTGGCAAGTTATTCAATGTTTCTGCTCTTTTACCCTGTATATATATATATATATGGGGCTAATAATAAATATCTTTCAGGACTGTTGTGAAGACTGGATAAAAAGTACATAAAGCAACTGGCATAATATTTGGGACACTAATAACACTAGCAATTCCACTTCTAGAAATATATCCTAAGAATAAGATTTATGAAAAAGGTGATCTGTATGACAATGTTCATCATACTACTATACTACTTAAAACAAATAAAATAAGCATCATCCAAGTATCTAGATTAAAAGAATATTTAAGTAAAGGTATACACACCAGATCAGTGGTTCTCACACTTTAGTGTATATAACAATTACTTAGGGAAGCTTAAGAAATGTATATTCCCATGGGGCGCCTGGGTGGCACAGCGGTTAAGCGTCTGCCTTCGGCTCAGGGCGTGATCCCAGCATTATGGGATTGAGCCCCACATCAGGCTCCTCCGCTATGAGCCTGCTTCTTCCTCTCCCACTCCCCCTGCTTGTGTTCCCTCTCTCGCTGGCTGTCTCTATCTCTGTGGAATAAATAAATAAAATCTTTTAAAAAAAAATGTATATTCCCAAAACTTTTACTCAGAAATTCTAACCCAGTAGGTCCAAGGTGAGACCAGGAAACTCATATGTTTAACAAACAACCACAGGGTTGATTCTGATATAGGAGGTCTATGAAAATTCTGTATTAAATGGGATATTTTTTAAGATTTTATTTATTTATTTGAGAGAGAGAGAGAGAACATAAGCAGGGTTGAGAGCAGAGGGAGAGGGACAAGCAGACTCCCTGCTGAGCAGGGAGCCCGATGCAGGAATTGATCCCAGGACCCTGAGATCATGACCCAAGCCAAAGGCAGACACTTAACCAACTAAGCCACCCAGGTGCCCTTAAATGGGATATGATGCCATTAAAATTATGATTATGGGACGCCTGGGTGGCTCAGTCGTTAAGCGTCTGCCTTGGGCTCAGGGCGTGATCCCAGGACCCTGGGATCAAGCCCCACATCAGGCTCCCTGCTGGGAGCCTGCTTCTTCCTCTCCCACTTCCCCTGCTTGTGTTCCCTCTCTCACTGGCTGTCTCTCCGTCAAATAAATAAATAAAATCTTTTTTAAAAAATTATGATTATGAAGCTTTATAGTAACACTGAAAAAGTTTATGATACACTATTAAGCAGAAAATTCAGGATCCGAAATGTATGCTTTGCCTAATAACAACTATAGTAAACATACAGAGAAAAAAATGGGTCTTAGCAATAGAATTAGGGGTGATTTTTTTTTCATCTTTTACCTAATTATTTGGAACGGAGTCATGTTATCATTATTAATGAATAAGTAACATATCCAAAATTGGAGGGGAAAAAAAGTCAATGCCCTTCAGGATTAAGTTAAAACTCCTTAGGGTAGCACACAAGTCCTTCAATCTCCAGACCTGTTACCCATGCTCTATACCAAACTACTTATAATCCTCCAAATTATATCCTACATTTTCATATACTATTATTGAATATATTATTCCTTCTCCAGAAAAGCCCTTCCCTCAAATGGTCAGCCTGGCAAACTCCCATTCTTCCAATAAAATTCAAGAATCACCTCTTCTCTGAAGTTTCCCTTGACTACTTCTCCCAGATAGAATTAAGGGAACCTGCTTCTTGCTCTTCACATTCCTGTTGCATTATTTGGTACTTCTATTACAGTAAATATCACACTGTACTTTAACTCTTTGTTGACACATTTGTTCCATTATTCTACAAACACCTGGGGTTAGGTAGAGATGTTCTCATTCAATTTTAGAATCCACAAGGTACTCAATAAATATTTATGAAAATAATGAGAGATCATTCTTTGTTATCATTTTTCCTGGATGTCAGTTCCCTATGAAATCCTGACTGACTTGTTGGGTTAGTTGGAGAGTGGTTGGTTCATTGATTAATAAGACTTGGTCTAAATATAACCTAATATATAGCATAACACATACCAGTGAAAAAACTTATATGAATACTTAACCATTATTCATAATTCTTCACCTTCTCTGATTATGTCTTCAAAGCTTCTATCAAACTTCAGAGTGACAGATCACTCTGGTCACTAGCCAAAGCAAATAAACAGGAAACAACTCTGTCCTAGAATACCCCACTGCTGGAATTTACAATGCCAAACAACATCTCTGCGTAATTCCTGCTGCTCCCAAACACACTCCCACTCACTCCCATGTCCCATACTAACAGTAAAATAGCTATACAAAACAGGGATAATTCTGTAAGTAATTATAACAGTTTTTTAGTATACTTAAAACATAAGATACTATATTTAGCATATTTACATGATACATAAAACATTTAAAATGCAGATTAGTAACTAGAGGTACCAAACAAGGACTCGAAGTGGCTAAATAGTAATTTAGGACAAACAAAGAAAAGAAAAAAAAAGAAAAAACTTTAATGTGGAAGAATGAAATTAGGATCCAGGGGTCATAACTTCAAATGTTTTCCCTGTACAGTAAAACATACATTTATGGCATAACCTAGATACTGAAGTCTTAAATAACAAGAAAATGCATTTAAAAGAATTTGAATCTCAAACCACATTAGATGTCAAAGCTCTTATACAATTCTATTCCATACACTTATTATCTGTGATTATATAATAAATATGTACATCTAAGGAATAACTTCTGGAAAAAGGCAAACAACATACCACAAGCGGATATCTAAGATGGATGTGTTACTAGAACAGATATCGATAAAAAGTTTTAGGGACTAAATAAATAGCAAAAAGAAAAGGCTTTTCCAGTACCAGCCCTATGCCATCCCATTTCTTATGTCTTCAGTCAAATCCCTTTCTCTTTCAACAGCATCAACCTTATAAGAAGGAAGAATAAATGACCACCTTTA
Organism: Ursus arctos; assembly: GCF_023065955.2. NCBI lineage: Eukaryota > Metazoa > Chordata > Mammalia > Carnivora > Ursidae > Ursus > Ursus arctos. The sequence continues at coordinate 14,754,494 of NW_026622886.1, read as the reverse complement.
ACCAACCCCTCTTGCGAATCTAGCAAAATTCTCTCCATCAGCTCTGCTAACAAGAGCTCCAAAGCATTACTATTTGGGCCTAAAGTTTTGTTTGCTCTTTAAATGAAAATACTAAAATAGTCTCCTCTTCCTAAAAGCCTCTCCCAATCAATCACACTGGGACTCCCACAAATAGTGTTTGGAGGTGGGATAAAGACAGGTAAGATACAAGAGCACTGAGTCCAGGAGGTTAGAGGAGAAATTAACACTGAGGTAGGCAGGAAACTAGCAACATGAGGAAAGCAAACTCTGTAAACTCTTTCATTCTAAAGTTCCAATATTTGTTCTTCTTAATCTATGTCTCACTGCACAGCCCATCCCAATTCTACTCCTCATACAAAATCGGTTTCCCCTCAGGAGTGGGACAGTTGGCAAAAAACTACAGCCAGGCTGAACTTCTAGTAATTAAAATGGACAAGAGGCTTTCTTTGTAGAAAAAGAGATCTGGGTAAGAAGAGTTAAAGTAAATGTGGTGTGGGGAACAGAAATATCAAGCAGGCTTCGAGAAATGAGGTTGGTTGCTTATGCCCACATCTATTAGTCAAGATTTGATTCAATTTGATCAAAGAATGGTGACAAGTATAGGCCAACTGTCTCGGTTCACTTAACTAGAAGTAATTAACCACTTTCAATAAAGCTGCTCTCACAAGACAATAGAACCCAAATAACTCTACACCGCAACTGAATCAAAGTTCCATTTTACAGACAGAATCATGAAGACACACTATTAAATAAGGAAGCACTATCTCTAAGAAATAGATTCAGAGATGAACTCTTTGGAGACTGCAGAAGAGACTGACAAAAACAAAATTTATCCCTTGACCATATATTCTAATCCACCCTCAAAAGTCATTTCATGCCATAACCAGGTTTAACACAAACATAGAATTCAATTCCTGTCCTACAGATGCAAAGGAAGAAAACTGGACTCTAAGCAGAATTCCTAGATCTGTGTTATATAGGAAAATTCACTGGGTTTTCAACTGGCATTGTGCCTCTGCCTGCCATATGGTGTACCTGACCATGTCATCACATACATGAGAAAGAAATGAAACACAGATGAGTCTTCTGTGTAAATTCCTGCTTTTTAAAATATAAAATATTCTATGATGAATAATCAAAACTCATCATATTTTAATTAATTAAAGCTATGCTACAATATGTTCAAAATGGAACCAAAGACACACTAAAATGCATTAAATGTTAAATAATTTCAGGTTCTGTAGGCTAAAATTAGTTTTTTCTAACCCTTGATTTGAATTATAGTCAGCTCCCATTTCTAGTTATATTCCCAGGATGAATGTTCTGTAATAGGCTCCTTGGAAGAATTTTCCAAAATTACATCAAATACATAATTAAATAAATTATTTCAATATACAACTGAACAAACCAAATTGTGTTTACTGTCACCTGAGAGGTTAAATTGCTAAAGTCAATAGAGGCAATGCTGAATATTGTAAGCTTCTGCATTATGTCAGTGAAGATCTGTTCTACCCTTCCATCAACTATAAGAAACCACTGAGATACACTAGGAATTAGGCAATGTAAGAATGGACAGGGTGAGTAGTAGTCACTGGCTGGTTGTCCTAATTACCTGCTACACATCAGTCTCACTGTTTTGAAGAGGGAGCTGAAAACCTAGCTTAGTAGAGAAAGAGGTCAATAACAAAATTCCCTCTCCTCTCTTTTCACTCCCCATCATGCAGCTGGCACTGTTCACTCTGGCAGACACAGCTCCCTGAACATAATGGTGCAATCACCGCTTCAAACATCATTACTATCTAAAATAGATAACCCACTTGCAACTTGACTATTTTTATAGATATAACATTTTCATGCAGTTTAACTGCTGTATTTGTGATTTATTCCATTTAACCAAAGCAGTTTCCCTGAAAGTGAGTACCTTATCAGAGTCCCAATAACAACAATTGCCCAAATAGTTGTGAAAATTACAACACTTTCGAGTTGCCTCTTATCTCCTTGTACCCATCACCAAAAACTTCATGAACTGAATCCTAAATCTGAAAAATTTGTAAACTCTCTGGTTTATATGTCTTTGGTGACTAGAGACTATTTTCCCCTACTTTTTACAGATCTACTTTTTCACATGGGGGTCTTGAGAACTGGATTCTTTATGTTCAACAAGAGTTGACTAAATAGGCTTTATATGTGATCCTCTGAGTCATTAAGAAACTCAAGTAAATTTAAGACAGAGAATTTTTTACCGCTTTATTAAAATACAAATAATTCTTAATCTAGACTCACTAAGAAAGAAATGATTCAATATACATTCTAAATAGGAATTATTTTTGTTTAGATTAAAAGGTAGTTCTGTCAAAGGAAGACACCTTAAAAGGTTTTGCAGCTGTGTCATGAAAGATGTTAAATAAAATGAAACTTCACATATAACGTGGAGGGAGAAAAGGAAGGAGGTAATTCAATTTGAGTACTCCGATGAGCTCTAAGGAGCTCAGATTTCTTTAAAGACAAAAGGGGTGGATGAGAGAGAGGTATAACTGAGAACAAACACAAAAAATATTTACCTGGGAAAATATTAATGTTCCTTTCAATTAAGTTTGAAAAAAAGAAGAGAGGTATAAAAAGTTCACTTCTGTAACAGATAATGTAACCTGAAGCTCTGACAGAATAACTAAAAGTGTGGATGGTTTTAGACAACAAGAGGATTTCCTGTGACATCTAACAATGCCAAGAATCTGATTCTTCCCAACTTCTGCTTTGCTTCTATCACCCTTAGTGAGAATCCTTTTCAAACCAAAAAGTATAAACAAATAATGTTGGGAGATTATTGAAATTTCAAAAAGACAGAGGTCACAACAGACATTTTAAATGAGTGTAAGTATTCAGACCCAGAAGAATTAGGTACAAGGGGGAAGAAGGAATTTGCATCAGTACTAGCCATCATCAATGGTTCACTACTGTAAACAAGCTATAATAAAGTAGCCTGATTTGGGTGGAATTGACAGACTTAATACTAAAGATAGATCAAAGGAATGCTATAAACAGGGCACAGCATGAATTCAGAAGGGCAATGGATAAAATACCTCATAATATTCTCACAGGTATATATTAGAAGTAGCTGAATGAGAGTTCTATTAAGTGGCTTCAATGCTGGTAGAAATACCATGTATAAAGTTTGCTACTTTTAAATTCATAGTAAGCTAAATAAAGGTTCTTTAGGGATATATCATCATGTGTTGAATTCCAATTATAGATAATATGCTTATTAAGTCTACAGATGATGCAGAGGAGAAAAGTTAATATGCTGGTAGAATCAAGAATCAAAAAGATCTAGATAGATTATAAATATAGGTTAAAACAAAGAATATTAAATGTAATAGGAATAATTTAAATTCAATCAACACTTTTACAAGTATGATAGGGGAACCACTGCTTCACAAGTCATTGAAAAAAATACCTGGAAGCTTTGAGTATCCGCTCAATGTGAGCCAATGTCATTATATACCTCAGTAAAACTGACCTGTATTAAAGTATGTCTTAAATCAATAATAAAGAGATAATAATTTCATTGTATGATGTTTTAAATAGCTGCTATTTTGATTACATAATACATGTTCATTTTAGAATACTGAAAAATGAAGGTAAGCAAAAAGAAAATAAAGATCACCCACAGTTCTACCACTCAAAGATGAATACTACTTTTTACATTTTGGTGTTTATCATTCCGGACTTCTTAATGCACATTATAAAATTTTACACACACTTATTTTTTCTTAAAAAAAAAATAGGATCATACAACAAATACTGTTTTGTAAACTGTTTTTTTTTTTTAATTCAACAGTGTATCAAGTCCCAGTATATTGACTCGGTTCAACTGATATTTGATGCATTTAGTTCATTTCTGCTCACCACCTTTACAAGAGTCATTGTAGAATTTGAGAATATGCAAAGAAGTAAAAAGAGAATAGTGAAAAGCATGAAAATAGAACTTCACTACTCCACTGCCAACTAGTACCAGCTGCTGGAAATTACAGAGAGGAGGATTTCGGAAGATTTCAACTCAATATAAGGATAATTTTTTAATAATTAGAGATGTCAAAAAAAAACGGAATGGATCTAGTCATTTAAGGCTTTTACAAGGCTAGAATAATTAACTGGTAAAGGATGTTACAGGTAATTCCTCTAGGTCAGAAGTTGAATAAAAGGCCCCATTTTATTTGCACATTTTGTAATTCTAATGGAAATTTTACTAAAGAAATTTATTCCATGTCCAAAATGAAACAAATCTTTAGTAATCAAGATCTTAGGAAATGAGTCAAGTGTTTTAAAGCTGCATGAGAAATAATAACACTAATGATAAACACCAATGTGCTAAATACTTTGCATTCATTTCTTTCTATTTCACTTAATTCTCACAACTGTAAGACAGGGACTATTACTACTCCCATTTTATAGAAGAGGTCAGTGAGGCTTAGAAAGATTTTTATATTTATTGACGGTCATTCTTACTTTTGCTGAAATGCAGTGTCACCCAAGGATACCTGATTCCCCATCAGGTAGCTACTACTCACTTACTAGGCAATATGTCATCAAAAGCATCTTCAGAAAAGTTCTTATCTAGCAGTCCCTCAAAGGGCAGTCATGAGATTTTTTTTTTTGTAATTAGGAAAAAAATTAAGGATCTTTAAGTCAAATTATTCATAGCAAAAAAAGAATTCAGGTTAGACTAAGCCACGTATCTTAAATGTTCGTGAATCAGATTCAGTGAATAAGACTTAAGATGTGGAAAAGCAGGGGCGTCTGGGTGGCACAGCGGTTAAGCGTCTGCCTTTGGCTCAGGGCGTGATCCCAGTGTTATGGGATCGAGCCCCACATCAGGCTCCTCCGCTGGGAGCCTGCTTCTTCCTCTCCCACTCCCCCTGCTTGTGTTCCCTCTCTTGCTGGCTGTCTCTATCCTGTCGAATAAATAAATAAAATCTTTAAAAAAAAAAAAAAGATGTGGAAAAGCAAATTTAAATCACATAACTTCAAATCTTTGCCATTACTAATTAAGTGACCTTGGGCAAGTCCCTAATCTTCCTAACTCTTCAGTCCTTCGGTGAATTGAGGCTCAGCCACTTAAAGCTGATATAAGAATTGAATGAGATGATATACATAAGCGTTTAGCACAGGATCTGACACGATTATTATACAACACAAGTAATAAAGGCAGGGAGGATGTAGCGGCAAATCTTTTCTGCAATTCATTCCAAAGTATTTAAAAATGTTGAGGTGTCATTATGTTTGAAGAGGAAGGGGTCACATTTTCCATCATTCTGTAAATAAATTTCTGATGACAATCATTTGTGAAATAAAGTAACAACTAAATTAAATGTGCCTTCTTAGGAATTTCATTTTATGCAAAGGATCACCCAAAGAATACAATTTCAACCCTCATTTTCTTCAAAGACATTGTTTTAGTTGTTTATTCAGTATGAGACAGATTCAAGTTTAAAGGTTACTGGTTTTGATTTTGACTTTTACAACTTGTTTCAAACTACTCCAATGAACATATGTTTTTTAGTTTTGTTTTCTAGGCACATTTCTGTTATAGAGCTACCACTCTTACTCTGACAAAACCTGAAAAAGGGAGACCTCTTATTCAAGAAATATGTCGTGGGTCACAATTTCGAACTTTTATTTTATCTTATTTAATTTCTAAAATTTGCCATCTATTCTTTTCTTTTAAATGGCACAACTGAGAAAGTATCTAAAAGATGTTTAAGTTCTACCACAAAGATAGGCTTTTTAAATACCATTTATCTCAATAAAATTAAGTGAAGTTCTCACTGTTCTCAAAGAATTCCTTAGTTTTTCCAAAGGAATTGATTATTTAGAAAACTCTTTCAGAATATAGGTTTTTATTCTTACGACTAATTCAATTGACTAGTAAACATATTTATCTTCAACTTTAAAGCCATAACCAGATAAACTGCTTTTACATAAATTACCTATGACTAAGGGCAATTATTAGAGCTATAATCTGAAATACGCCCACACTGTCTACTTGCATTTTAAAGTGAAAATTACTTAATTGAGTACACACAAGAGTCATCACTTCTAAGATCAAAAAAAAGTCCCATATTCATTGATCTGAAGTGAACTATCATTCCAATAAAATGTCACTATTAACAAGTCTAGATGATCACATATGGAGCTTTTTAAAATCCCATCAACTATTTGCCAACTAAATTCATTTCACTCTAATACAAATGTTTTCATTTTCCCTCATAGCCAGTACTGTAATTAACCGCACTGCCTGACCACTACAACATATAAAAACTTGAGTAAAGGACACAATGCTATCATCCAGCAATCTGCATCAAACACTTGTCAAGAGTGGCACAAAAGAGTTTTTAAAAGCCAAGAAAATCACTTGGGTTTTTTAAATTTTTACAAGAACAGTTGGGTTGCTTAAGAGATGTTTTAGAGTGAAGATATGAATGATGATTGATGCTTCCAAAAATATCTAGGGCAAGTGAATAGCCATAATTTTATAAACTAAAGAGCTCTCCCTTGCATTTTATCTAATGAATATTCTTCAGGCTTCTTCCCTCTTAATTTGTCCATCAATTCAACTTCTATGTTCATAGTTTTTCAAATATGCAAATCAACCCAGCTATCTCTAAGGTACTGCCTGCTGTACAAAGACCTTGACATTTTTTTAAATGTCATCTGAGAGTCTCCAAGCAATATTAGTCTCACCCGCAACATCTTCATATTAAAAGGCCTCTACTATATTCCTTATGCACTATCCCAATCCCGACCTGACATCCGTCATCCTACTAACCAAGTTTCACTCTGTTATGTCCAGGTAACTGGAAGTACTGCTGGGGCTGCCTCGCCTGCCTCATCAAGTTTTACCTACACCCTGTACTGGTGACATCTCATCAGAAGGTTCGCTCGCTTCATTTTGTGGGATCATAACCCACAGCACAGCAAATGTCTTCTGCAAGAGAAGGTAGCAGCAACCAAAGACTGTTGCTTTTTTGCAGGGTAATTGCATGCACGCAATAGCTTCTCTACCAATTTCATTCAAATAGACAAAAAAGGCTGGGTTCGACACTGAAAATACATAATAAATATTGGTGAAAAGCGAGTGGAACACCGATTTTCTTCCAGTAACACTAGTACATGTACAAGTTCTGCACCACAGCTCAGAGAAAAGTAGCTACTGACGCATTGATAGAAGGCTATTTTCAAATTACTCAAAGAATCTAAGGCATCAATCTGGGAGCCTCATGCCTCCTCTCCACACACACACACTCTGTTTTCCTGCCTAATTTAAGAATGAATCGCTGGCAGCCACCAGGTGCAATAACCATGAGGAGAAGGATGGATCCATCACAATGCAAAACGAGGTATGCAATCCCAGAGCTGGTTCCCGTCCTTACCTTAGCAGATTAGACAGGGGCAAGGGTCCGGATCCACCGCCCAGGATCCCTCCTTTCCTGCCAGACAGGAGTTTCTCCACCAGAGCCACATTTCCAGTGCGGGCAGCTTCCAGCAGCTCCTGGTCCTTCCCCATAGTCTTTCACCGGCTCCCTCACAGAGTCCTTTCCCCACCGGGTCCTCCTCCCCGCCAACCCCCACTCCCCAAAATCCAGGGCCCTCCCCACCCCACCCTAAAATAATGCAAGAGCGTCAGCACGAAGAGATTCCTGCAGCCCCAAGCCGGGAACACCACTCTCCTCCTCTTCAGGGCGCAGCTTTTACAATGGGGATCAGAGCATGTCTAGGAAGAGGGGCTGGCCGAGCGGGGAGCCGCGACGCGCCCCCACAGCCACTCCCCTGGATTTCCGAGGCCTCGTTTCCGCGGGTGGGGCCTGAGGGGGTGCTTTTAAGTAGCGCGAGGAGGATGCTGAGGACTAAGGAGGTCGCAGGAAGAGGAGGCGGAGACAGTCCTCGCCCGAGCCTGAGCGCAACGAACAACCGTGGCGGCGGCGGCCCGCGCACCCTGGCGCCGGGATCCCGGCTCTCCTCAGCTTCCGCGCCCGGCGGGCTCGGCGGTTAGGCGGCGGCTTCCGCGGCCCGCGACGGAGAAGAGCGCGGCGGCTGCGGCTCCGGCGGCCCTGGACCACGCCGAGGCAGGGCGGTGCGGACGAACGGCGGCGGGCGCGTGCCGAGGGCGGCGGCGACGGCGCCGCCGGGGCTGAGGCAGGGCGGGCGTGAGGGCGCCCCGGTCGGCCCGCGGCGGCTCTGAGGCCTGGCGCGCCGGGCGGCCGGCGTGCGGGGGGCGTGTGCGCGCGGGCAGGTGCGGCCGGCGGGTCGGTCCGGAGTTGGGCGGGGGAGGGGGGCAAGCCTGGGGTGGGGGCGGGGCGGCGGGACGATATTATCTTCGTTTTCGTGGGCGGGGACCCTCCCTCCTCCAGTCTCCTTGGGAGAGGTTTAACCGTGTGAGGACTGGAGTTGTACCCGCCGTGACTCCTCGTCTGCCAGGCCGGCGCGGCAGCCACGCCTCGGGTCAGTCACGAAGCTCGAAGAAAATCCTCCATGACGGGGATGGGGAAGCTGGTGATGCTGGGAAGGGGCCCTTCTGCGGTCGCTTCTGTCCAGGCAACTTGACCTCCGTTTCGCCCTTCCGCTTACCTCCGCGAGTCGAAGGAAAGCTACCCTTGGTTAGAAAGGTTTGTTTTATCCTAGTTTCTGTGGCACTGGCCACTGTACAGTTTGTGACTGTTCCAGTTTTTCTAGTCTTTAATCAGTCCCACATTTCAGCTGGGCTTTGGAGAGCTGCTGACGTCTAAAAATACCAGGGAAAAGGCTCTAATTGAAAATTCCTCCACAGGCACACTGGGAAAAATATAAATGGACATGGATTAGAGACCCACTTTTAATTTGCATATATATCATCAGCAATTCATTGTGCATGGTTGGCTTGAATTTGTTGCGTTTTTTCTCTCCTTGTCCGTGGTACAGAACACGAGTTTATTTTCTTTTGAAACTTACTGTGATGCCTTGTGCTTTGCCTTGCCCTCGGAATACACGACAAATGTTAACTTGTTGAATATCGATTGTGAGAAAAGGGTCATAATAGGCACTTTCCTCACGACAACCCAGTGAACTGGATATTACTAGAGTTCCATTTTGGAAATGGGAAATAGTGGCTCAAAGGGCTAGTTAAATTACTCAAGATGCTGCACACAGTAAGTGGCCGGACAGATCTGGACCCCAGAACTGACCGTCTGCAGAGCCCATGCTCTTCCCAATACACTTTACTGCCCCCATGAAAAAATAAAATGGGCTGACAATTATCACAGACATTGCTGAGCGGTCGCTATGTATCAGGCACTATGCCACATTCTTTCCATATGTTATATCAACCATCATAATAATTCCATGAGACAGGTACCATTTTTATTCTTATAGATGAGCAAACAGATTAGCCCAATATGTAGCTAGAAAGTAACTGAACCAAGACTCAAATCCAGAGCTGCCTGCTATAGGCAGAGATTTTAAGTACACAACTGGGGAAAACTTACAACACATTCAGAGATAAATAACAAATATATTTTTAAAAATTTTTATGGAATTCAATGTTCTGAGATTTCATTTGAATGGTTCAAAGTAGTAGGTAAAGTATAGGAGGTTTACTGAAGGAAATCGATTTTGAGCTAGTGTGGCTTTTTGTTTGTTTTTGTTTTAGAATCTGTTCTAATGATAAGATGATATTATATGTGCTAACAATATGATCCTTCATATAATGAGACTAGCAAACCAGTTAAAGAAACAAAGTAAAGAGCTATTGAATTCATTTTGAAAATGGCTAGGGAACTCTTTCTTCTACTTTCCTAATGTTACCACCCAAGCAAAACACACCTTTCTCAGAATATACCATAAGTAGTCAGTTGGTCAGAGCTAAAAAATCACCCTCAAGTTTTCACAAGCAACATTTAATCATGGCTGATGTAGTGATGCGGAGGCTAGTGAGTTATTATCAGAAATCAACCCCCATTGGGAAAACCATTAGTAATGATTAACTGTAAGAATCAGTTCCACAGTTCCATGCATTCTAGTGGTTTATTATATTCAAAGTCAGCATTTCAACTCTGAATGCTCGTTTTTACTTACATCGTAGCCTCTTATCAAAGAGGACAGGAGTTTGAATGCATAGAAACTAACATACAAATTAAAAATGAAAGCATTCTTCCAAAAATCTGAAGAGGAAAAAAATGCATATTTTTTAAACATCCAGATTTCATCAAGATATTTTGCATCTGGGGGCGCCTGGGTGGTGCAGTCATTAAGCATCTGCCTTTGGCTCAGGGCATGATCCCGGAGTTCTGGGATTGAGCCCCATGTCGGGCTCTTCTGCTGGGAGCCTGCTTCTTCCTCTCCCACTCCCCCTGCTTGTGTTCCCTCTCTCACTGACCATCTCTCTCTGTCAAATAAATAAAATCTAAAAAAAAAAAAAAAAAAGAAAAAATATTTTGCATCTGTGTATAAGTGGAAAAAGCCAGAAAGTCCTGGGAACCATTTAAATAGGCCGCATCTCAATTTGCACATATGTAAAATTCAAAAGTTGTATCTGATGGTCTTCATTGGCCTTTACAGTCTTAGCATTTTATGCGTATGATGAAATATGGACTTAGTCCATTAAATTATATGCATAATTGAAGCTAGAAATCAAGTAAGGGGATAGATTTGAGATCAATTTCTATTCTGTCTTTAATTACAAAAATAAAAATATACTATCCTCCGTTTTTTAAATTTAAACTTTTTCCATAAAAATCTATCTTTACTGGGGTGTCTGAGTGGCTCAGTGAGTTAAGCGTCTGCCTTTGGCTCAGGTCATAATCCTAGGGTCCTGGGATCAAGCCCCACATCAGGCTACCTCTGCTGTTCCCCCAGCTTGCGCTCTCTGTCTCTCTCTCTCCTTCTCTCTCTCAGTCAAATAAATAAATAAAATCTTTAAAAGTTAAAAAAAAAATCTATCTTTACTATTCTCCATGAACAGTATTGATGATAATAGTAAATGCATATTATGGTCCAGGAATGATAATAGAGTCTTTTTCTCATTTTATATATATGATATATATCATATTTATATATATGTTGTATATATGTCATTGTGTATATTATTGTATATATGTTTTATACATGTGCACATATACACACGTACCAGTCAGGATTAAATGAGACAAAGAATCTAGTATCATTCCTAGTACATGATAACATAATATGCATTATATTTCCTATAGGTACATGATATGTATCCTGTGAGGTAGATAATATAATTCCTACAGAACCTCTGAATCCCTTATTCTAAATTCTAATATACACAGACCTAATTCTATACTTTTTGACAAGCTGAGAATTACTGCTCCAATATACATATTGCAAGTCACTCCTCTTGAGGTCGATTAATAAAAGAAGGGACTAGGGGTTAAAACTAGAAAGGGGAGTCAAAGCAAATACAGTGTTTGTATACACACACACACACATGCACAAAAAAAGACTTTGGAAATATAAAATAAATGAAGGAACATAAATCCAGATGAGTCTTAGAACTATGCACCAAAGTCTGTTTGCAGTGAGGAAGATGTTGTCCTTATAACATAAACTGAGCTAAGATAAGGTAATACTGTGATTTAAGGGAGTGGGTTTGGAAAATATCTACTTTCTCCATTTCGAGCTCTGCATATCTGGGGCTATTATGATGGGCTGTGGGACAGAAGTCAACAGTTCCAGCTTACAGAATATGAAGATACTAGACATCTGAACAGAAGCCGAGTTCTTGCTCCATTTAAGTTTGTCTCCTATGCCTAGAACAAACTCTGCCTCTTATCTCCCTGAGGAAATCCAAACACCAAACATATCATGATGTTTGCAGTCATTCTAAGTTTATGGTCATGAGTGTTGAAGGCCATGGAATGTGAATCACCCATCTTCTACTGGGTCAATTAGTATCTAATATCCCACAAAGTGTGGAGATTACTACTAAAATTAGACTGAAAATGAGACTAGGAATTAGCTGTCTGTAAGTTGCACCCTGAGACTTGTCTATCAAGGAAGTTAGATTACAAATATGACTTCATATACCCAGCCAAGCTAAATCCTGTCTCACATTGGAGTCAAAGGACTGGAGAGAATGATGGGTATCCAGACTGCCTTTGGAAAGCATTCTGAGGTAGGTCCTGATCCAAGTATGCTCACCATCTTGGGGTAGGAAGCAGAGGAAAACCCACTGCCTTTGAGTGAACCATGAGACAGGCATGGCAAGAGAGAAAGAAAGCCACAACTGAACATACATTGTTTTGAAAGCACGGTAACCCCAGCCATTGGTAAAGGGTTCCAATGGAAACCAAAAAGTATTCAATGTAATACAACTCCTTTTGGAAAGATAAGCAGAAATTTCTTCCCCATTAGGGAAATTTGATGAGGAAGAATAAGTGTTCCCCCAAGATCTTCACACCATACAACATTCCATCACCATCTTGTTTATTCTATCATTAACTCACTCCTCTCTCAGAGCCACCACACCTACTTGCTACTTCTTTTGAAAACCTTTGTGCCCCAAGGGTGACCCAGCACACAGCCCACTGAAAAATGTAGTCTGGTTTCCACTTCAAACTAGTTATCTCACAGAAAGGAGCCCCCTGAAATTCCAATAAATTCTCACCGTCTCTTTATTTTCTTCTGAGGAAAATAGCTAGCATTCTAGTAAACCTATTACACAATCTCTCAGAGGGGCAGCTAAGAAGACACGAGAACACAGTACTCACTTTTGGCATCTTAACTCATCTTCCCCAAAGGCTAATCCCAATCTGTCTCCTCCTTACACTGCATCTTCTTTAGTCTTTCTCCTACAGCAGGGCTTGCAAACTTTTTCTGTAAAGGGCCACATAACATTTTCAGCTTTGTGGACCACACAGTCTATGTCACACTACTCAACTCTGCTATTATAGCATGAACGTGGCCATAGGTAACATCCAAATGAACGAGTGTGGCTGTGATCCAATAAAACTTTATTTATGGATGCTGAATTTTGAATTTTGTATAATTTTCATGTGTCACAAAATACTCTTCTTTTGATTTTTTTTCAACTATTTAAAAATGTAAAAACTATTCTGAGTCTACTGGCCGTACAGGCTGCGGGTAGGATTTGGCCCACGAGCCATAAGCCTACAGATTTAGGAGTAATTTATTTTAAAGCCCCTTTGAGGGATACTGCTTCTTTGCTTGGCCTGATTATTTAGAGAGGGGAAGGGAGATGAGAGGCTGGAATCAAACTGTCCCCTCTAAGGCAGCCAGATACGCCCAGCCTGGACAGACAGGAACCCTTCCCATCGGCAAATCCTCTCTGATTCTCTCATATCTCAAGACCCATTCTCAGAATCTCTATTATGGTAATATTACTAAAGTGTTTTTTTGTTTATTTGTTTTGTGTTTTGGGTTTTTTTTTTTTTTTTTTTTTGGTTTGTTTGTTTGTTTGGTATTCCATGGATGTGCCCTTATTTGCCAGGATCACAGCAAATAGCTTAGAGGAGGTCCACTCTTCCCTCAGCTGAAACTCAGCCTATGAGGAGAGAGCTGATGCTGTTATCTCTGACCTCAGACACGGACCCAGACCTCTTAGGAGGGGGAACCAGCTGGTTGGTGTTGATGTGTGAAGGGAAGCAATAAATGCTGCATATTAGAAAAACTGCAAACTGGATTCAGCTGCTCCTTCTCTAACAAACTGCCATACCAGGTTGAAGAAGTGTAGCTGGAGGAAGTGCACTCTCCCTCAGGTGCCCGCTATCCAGAGACCCTAATGGAGACCTGGGGGCAGCAGTAATGTGGTTTGCAGAACATGAGAATGGGTTTAAAGTTAAGAGACGATAGTGAAATAACTGGCCTAACTGCCCCTTGAAAATTAGGTTAAACTACTTTCCAACTCTTCCCTCCATCATCTCTAATTTTACAACTAATGTCCTGCCCACAACTTCAGAGAATTCCTGATTTCCTATCCTCACTCCTCAGGCTCCTGGTCTTCTGTCCACTCCTGAATTCTACTTCCCACTCCACTCTAGTGGAGAACTCTACCCATTACTAGGTTCCAATTGTTTTCTCTGAAAATTTTGAAGAATGACCATTGTTTCTCACAGAATTTCATCAGCCACTTGCTAAACCTTTTATTCATCTCTTCAATCAGAGCTGTCTTTGTTATACTCTGTTTAAAGTTTAAAGGCTCCTGAATCCAGAAGTTGATTCCCCTTGCCAACTGAGAATTATAGTCCAGTTATAGCCCAATACATTCCTACTGTTTTCGAAGAGGAAACATCCTCCCTTAATTTGGGTGAATAATATTTCCATTATTTCATTGCATTTATAACATGGAACTTAACAAGCACCTGCTTGAAACTTAGGAAGAAGATTTATTGAAAGTATTATGTGAATGTAGAATAGATAGCAAATGGAAATTAATAATACAGTCTCCATATAAACATTTTGTTAGGAAATTAGAATAAGCTAGTCAGGGATTGCCAACCATTGTATTAGAGTCATATCAATTTGTGTAATTAGTGCTGTGTTTATTTAAAAAATCAGAAAGCCCTTATAAACATTTTTTTCTCCAAATGATGCAAGTGGAAAACTATTCCAGAATCTCATTTTTATTAGTCATCAGTTATTGGTAGAACGAAACACATGGAGGACATATTGTTAAAATGGAAGGTTTACATTAAATAACATGTTATTTGTATGTACCTTACATTCCTCCACATAATAAAATGAATCATGATTTCATCAGATGATTTTCTTTAAGTCAGTACAATTTTTCTCCTGCTTCTCCAATGTTGAAGGGCAGTCTACCTTATAATTAAAACCAGAAGAAAAATGGCAAGAAGGCAGGTTAGAAGCAGTGGACTTAATGTTCATTAATTTCTAATAGTTTATAACTAAATGTTTACTCTGCTGTTTTTCACAACACTTATTCAGCTGTGTGGGAGGGTTGGGAGATGTTGAGAGGAAGGAGTGAATGGGTGGTGGTTGGGAGATGTATGATCTGGTTTTACCAGTGGAACTCACATCAAATCATAGTCATTTTGAGTTGTCATTCTGCTGCTTACACTAAAGAGAGAATCAGAGATATGGAAAACAATGGAAATATAGAGAATTAAGAAATTAAATAATGTCAGGCAATTGTGTTAAAAAATTAAATAATATATTGATTCTCATTAAGAAATACCATTAATAATGTATTTGTCCATTTTGTCCACATCCTCACCAACATTTGTTGTTTCCTGTCTTGTTAACTGTAGCCATTCTGACTGGTATAAGGTGGTATCTCATTGTGGTTTTGATTTGTATTTCCCTGATGCTGAGTGATGTGAAGCATTTTTTCATGTGTCTGTTGGCCATTTGGATGTCTTCTTTGGAGAAATGTCTGTCATGTCTTCTACCCATTTCTTGACTGGATTATTTGTTCTTTGGGTATTGAGTTTGATAAATTCTTTATAGATCTTGGATCCTAGCCCTTTATCTGATAGGTCATTTGCAAATATCTTCTCCCATTCTGGAGATTGCCTTTTAGTTTCGTCAACAGTTTCCTTTGTTGTGCAGAAGCTTTTTATCTGGATGAAGTCCCAGTAGTTCATTTTTGCTTTTGTTTCCTTTGCCTTTGGAGACGTGTCTAGCAAGAAGTTGCTGTGGCCGAGGTCAAAGAGGTTGCTGCCTGTGTTCTCTAGGATTTTGATAGATTCCTGTCTCACATTTAGGTCTTTCATCCATTTTGAGTTTACCTTTGTGTATGGTGTAAGGAAATGGTCCAGTTTCATTCTTCTGCATGTGGCTGTGCAATTTTCCCAGCACCATTTATTGAAGGGGAACCCTCTTACACTGTTGGTGGGAATGCAAGCTGGCATAGCCACTCTGGAAAACAGTATGGAAGTTCCTCAAGAAGTTAAAATAGAGTTACCCTATGATCCAGCAATTGCACTACTAGGTAGTAATCTGAAGGGGCACCTGCACCCCAATGTTTATAGCAGGAGTGTCCACAATAGCCAAACTGTGGAAGGAGCCAAGATGTCCATCAACAGATGAATGGATAGAGAAGATGTGGTTCATATATACAATGGAATATTACTCAGCCATCAGAAAGGATGAATACCTACCATTGACATTGATGTGGATGGAACTAGAAAGTATTATGCTAAGTGCAATAAGTCAATCAGAGAAAGACAATTATCATACGGTTTCACTCATATGTGGAATATAAGAAACAGCACAGAGGATCATAAGGGAAGGGAGGGAAAACTGAATGGGAAGAAATCAGAGAAGGAGACAAACCATGAGAGACCCTTGAGTCTGGAAAATAAACTGAGGATTGCTGAATGGAAGGTGGTTGGAGGGGTAAGTGGGTGATGAGCATTAAGGAGGGCACGTGATGTGATGAGCACTGGGTGTTATAGGCAACTGATGAATTACTAACACTAATCAGAAACTAATGATGTACTATATGTTGGTTAATTGAATTTAAATAAAAAAATACTACTGATTATGTACTAATAATTTATTGGATTTAAAAAATTAAATATGAAACTTCTTGTCAATTAATTCTGAATAACTAATTCTAACATTAAGGGAGGGGGTGTGTGTGGAGACCATGTTTTGGGATTATTTTAAATAAAAAGAACACTGTATATAACATGATTGAGTTGATATTGTTATCATCACCTCAATTCTTTCCATTGATTTATAAACCTTACCCAGAAAATAATGCCTTCCATTTGGTTAGGAGTAAAATTGGATGCAGAACAAATAATTGAAAAACATTGCAAAAATATTCAAAGGAATTGGCTCATTTGGGTGAATGGGCCAGCATATGGCAAGTGTGTTTCAACACAAATAAGTTTTATACTACTTTTTGTAGGAGAAAACCCCAATTCATTTTTAAACCAAGAGCTTCATAAAATTATCTTTGAACTGTCTAGGACAAAATATTTATAGAAATAATGCAAAAAAAGTTGATCACAGAGATCTAAATATTAGAAAATAAATTTTTATATCCAGAGAACTTTTTTCTTCAGCTAAGACAGCAAAAGAGATGATTTCTTGTACACATGTTACATTCAGCCACAAATGAAAACAGAATTAGTCCTGAAAGTCACAGTTGCAGGGCAGAGGACCAAAAGGGACTGTTTTGGTATGAGCAAGGTAGGTCTCTTAAAGGTGGTCATTGTGATCAGATGGCAATGGATGTTCTAGATCCAGTGAATCAAGCTCTAGAAAGTAGGCATGCAGTCCAACAATTTGTACCAGCATCCCTAGCCTCTGGCTTTCCTTATTTCTGCTCCTGTGGCTTCCATGGGTGCACAAGCTAGCGGTTTACTTGGACCTCTGCCTCATCTTTCTTCTTTTAGGCTTCAGCCTGCGCATTCGCTTCTTCCTCCACTTGGCTCTCATGGAGCGGAGGTTTCCAAGAAGATGGCGCTAAGGCCAAGAGCTATATCCAAAGTATTTTAAATATCTTCATAAATTAAAGTACAATTATAGGTATGGTATTTTTGTACTGTCACATTACAAAGCTGGAGCTAACTTTCCTAAAGTTCTCTTCTCTGCCTGGTACCATTTTAGGAGTAGCCACAAAAGACATTTGCATGATATTTGGAAGGCAGAGGTAAAATAGTGTACTCTGGAGGATGGTGCAGTGTAGCCATGCACTATTGAACCTCACACCCTTTGTCATTGATCTGTCTCAATTTGTTGGTATAAGGCAGCCACTAAGACTCTTCCTTCAGTATCTTTTTCAATATCTCTTATTTGCAAATTCCATTAGTGCTGGGCCAGGTTCATGTGTAGTTCCATGGCGAAGGGTGCCAGATCCTTCTGTAGGCCACCCACATCATTGACATTAGAGAAGGTGACAGACAGATGCAAATTCCTGTTTGTCTTCATGGGTTCCATTTGTCCTCATGGGTTCCAGTGTGTCCTTGATCTGTCACTTCCCACTTACACTTTTTCCCAACTGCTGGCCTTACTAACTTACAATAACTTTGGGCTACAGCCTTACCTAAACTTATTTACCAGCTCCCAAAATCATATAAGGTAAATTTCTATTTTAAAAATCCTGTAGGGGCGCCTGGGTAGCACAGTCGTTAAGCGTCTGCCTTCGGCTCAGGGCGTGATCCCGGCGTTCCGGGATCGAGTCCCACGTCGGGCTCCTCCACTGGGAGCCTGCTTCTTCCTCTCCCACTCCCCTGCTGTGCTCCCTCTCTCGATGGCTGTCTCTCTGTCACATAAAAAAGTAAAATCTTTAAAAAAATTTAAAAAAAAATCCTGTAATTCCCTATCACTAATAATAGTTCTACTTCCCTAATGAAACCCTATTGGACATGTGCAGGAGACTAGAGTCTTTTTTTTTTTTTTCTTAGATTTTATATATTTATATGACAGAGAGAGCGAGAGAGAGAGAGAGAGAGAGCACAAGCAGGGGGAGCAGCAGGCAGAGGGAGAGGGAGAAGCAAGTTCCCATTGAGCAAGGGACCCAATGCGGGGCTTGATTCCAGGACCTTGGGATCATGACCTGAACCAAAGGCAGACACTTAACCAACTGAGCCACCCAGGTGCCCCAGGAGACTAGAGTTTTAAGAGTGGATTCCCTGCATTGGTTTATTCAGAACTGATTGTCTGATCTGATTAGGTATGAAGCCATTAATGATCCTGTTGCCAGTGGTAAAGTGGACACGGTAGTCCACTAAGGTACAATGATATTGAGGATTTGGGTAAGAGAAACCCCCTTCAGGTGATTATTCTATGGGAAATAATGGCTAAAACTTCTTGAAACTTCTATATGTGCCAGATATTTTACATGGATTTTCTCATTTAATCCTAACAAAATATATGCATCTAAAATGGCATCTAAAAAATGCAGGCTTTTTTTCCCTCATGTAGCATCTTCCAGGAGGGAACATTAGGAACATTGCATTAGGTAGTCTAACCTTGGGCAACCAGTAGGCTACCATTTGACCAATTCTGCCCCTTGACCCAAAGAGTAGATTTCACTGAATTGCATTGTAATGCCATGTCTTGACTTTTATCAGCAGCCATATGACATCTAGTTGTCATATGATATGTAGGAATGTTCTTGGAAACTTTGTCTCATACTTTAGTGAATTCTATATTGAGCCCCACATTTACAAAGATATCAAACTATACTAGGAAAGTTCTGCTACCTCTCAGAATTCCGTTTTCTGGTAATAACTAAGAAATTGACTTCCACTTTCCACTTTAGCTCCCAGAGAACCAAGTCAAATTAAAGTTTGACATATTTGTGATCTTTTTGCATCCTGGTCATTACTCTTTAATATTTCTGCCTTGATTTCTATTGATATTTAGCAGTATTTTCTCCAAATGTTTTTGTTACAAGAGATATGTGTGCATCTGTATTATTGAACTTGCTATATGCCAGGTACTGCTCTAGGTAACAGAGTAGTGAGTAAAAACATAGTCCCTGCCTTCATGGAGTTTCAGTTGAAAGTGACAATGCCAGGGCTCCTGGGTGGCTCAGTCAGTTAAGTGCCTGACTCTTGGTTTCAGCTTAGGTCATGATCTCAGGTTCTTGAGATCAAGCCCGGTATTGGGCTCCCCTGAACAGCAGAGAGTCTGCTTGAGATTCTCTCTCTTCCTCTCTCTCTGCCCCTTCTCCAGCTCACACACATGTGCACTCTCTCACTCTCTCTCAAATAAATAAATCTTTTTAAAAAACCCAAGAAAATGATAATGCCAGTAATTAAGGAAAAGTAAACCATTCTCTATTTCCTTTTGTAACCATTTCATTTATTATCACATGAAAGCAGGCATAGGAAATATGGAGCTTAGTTTTGCCTTCACAAAGTACTTTGAGAAGTAAACTTACTTTAGCCTTGAGGATACAATGAAAGTATGAATTTCTCATCTTTTCATTCACTCAACACCTACTGAGTGCCTTCTATGTGCCTGAAGTTTGCTAGATGCTGGTGATTCAGCAGTGACAAGGCAAATACAGTCACAGCCATAGTGGAGCTTACATTCTATTCAGGAAGAGACATGGAATGAGCACTAACAAATGTGACAACTGTTAGAAAGAAGATGCCGTAAAGGCTATTGGTGTGAATAACAGGGACACCTAATTAAATCTGGGAGGTGAGCAAAGACTTGTCTCCAAAGGAGATAGTCAAACCGGGACCTGAGAGATAAGTGGCAAAGGGAAACAGGAGGTGCAGAAAGAACGTTCCATGCAAGAGCTGTGTGAGAATCACTACGCTTTGCCTTTAAAAGGGCAGTAGGCAATTATACTTTCAGAACTAAATCTCCGTGTTACCTCCTGCCATATTTCTTTACCTCCACTTCTACCTTGGTTTATTCACTCAAATCTCCTAATCATGTTTGCATTGTTTATGAAATTTAAGCTTGCTATTGTTATTGAATGTTCTTAATTTCAAAATTATATAAAATATTATTCAAGTATTCTTTCAAAAAATGAAATAAAGTTGCTTTTTCAGTTGTGTATGGTCTCTAATTTCTTTTTTTTTTTAATGGTTTTTTGTTTGTTTATTTTTAGTCAGCTCCACACCCAGCGTGGGGCTCGAACTCATGACCCTGAGATCAAGAGTTGCATACTCTACTGACTGAGCCAGACAGGTGCCCCTCTAACTCCTTTTTGAAGTTGATATTTGTCCACTTCACAGAAGCTTTCCTCTTTCTTCATATGAAGAAAACCAAAATCAGTAAGCCATGGCTTGTACTTTTTTAAATGTCTATGTATACTTTATGGAACAATGAATAAGCAAGGTTATTAGCTGCATGAAACAACTTGAAAACAAGGCTAAGCTGAATATGAAAAAATGAACCATTAATTCTCATTCTAATTGTCCAGCATGCATATGCTTTTTAATTCTTATACTAACAAAGAAACATGTGCAACTAATTCTCTATTTATTTGCCACAATCCAGAGTCCTCCCACCTTCCATATTCATGGGCCAGCTTCTTCTTGTTACCCAGCTGAGGTCCAAGCCTGCCAATTGGAGGATCAAGCTGGGCTGAATTTGCAGCCAAGAACAGAAGGGGAGTAATTGTGAGGTTTTCCTGGACTCAGTAGCTAACATTATCTGACTAATGTATGTGTCTTCTTCTACATTGGTACCTAAATGCTTTCCAAAGCACTCTTTCCATTAAACCACAAATTATGGTTTTGTATTAGAGAAAGCACTAGAATTGTGATTAGAAGACCTGGGTTTCAATCCCTGTGTGACCTCTTCTTAGCTTAGAAACTTCTAGAGTAATTTGTGTCTATGGAGAAGTGTTTATACCTCTACAGGTGCATTAGTTTGCTAGAATTCCCATAGCAAAGTACCAAGACTGGGGACCTAAACAACAGAAATTTATTTCCTCACAGTTCTAGAAGTCTGAGATCAAGGTGTCAGCAGGGTTAGTTAGTTTCTTTTGAGGCCTCTTTCCTTGCATAATATAGATGGCCAAATTCTCCCTATGTCTTCACATGGTCTTCCCTCTATGTGCATGTGTCCTAATCTTCTCTTCTTACAAAGACAACAGTCATACTGGGTTAGAACCCATTCTAATAACTTCATTTTAACTTAATTACCTCTTTAAGGACCCTCTCTCCAAATGCATTCACATTTTCAGATATCTTGTGGTTACTTCAAAATATGAATTTGGGGAGGACACGATTCAGTTCATAATAGGGTTGATTGATGTTTTTAGGATCAGATTAAATGAGACCAAACCAAAGAAGCGAAGGCATTTGTTTCTTTGTAGATGTTCAATAAATGCTAGTTAAATCCACACAAGTAATTTTTGAAGTACCCATTATTTCTAATGTTATCTAATGTAAAGCTATGCAGAAACATTTGGTGTTGAAGGTAAACATTAAATAAGAAACCTGTATTTTCTTTAGAGATACACAACTACAATCTTGTAAGGAAGTAATTCAAATGCTTGAGTTAATGCCTTTGTTGCCTTTGAAATTCATCAGTGATCAAGGGGAAGTTACTTTCCTTCAGTACCCATGTGATCAGATTGTCCATCAAGATCATAAATATTTCTTTTGGGGAATTCCGAGTATTTTAAACATTCAGTAATTGGAATTAAATTTACTCAAGGTTTTATTTCTAAATAAGAGTCAAACTTTTAAGTTTGACTGCTTGACTCAGAAATCCCAAATGTGTGTAAATGTGTATGTATGTATGTGTGTATGTATGCATACACACAGTAAAACTTCAAGTTCAGAAAAATACTCTGGTAGTATTAATAAATCCATCAATACCTCAATAAATACTACAGTAATACATAAAATAGGTGAACCTTTTAGTACTTTTGCAGGGAACTACTATAGGCATTAAAGAGGAAAGATAACGATCTCCCCAATACCCCAGTCATTGGATTACTTTTCTCAAAAAAACATCAGCCCTGTTTCTTGATGACTTTCAGTAGCTATGAAGCATCACATTTACTAATAGAAAAATACAGATATCACTTGATTCAAATAAATTTGGTCTAAGATTTTGAATGAAAGAGGATAAAGAATTAAATCATTTACACAACTTGCAACCTGAAACAAGCATTTCACTTCTTTGTTTCCTGTTTGGTATATGTTGTTTTAGGTGAAGGAACTTACATGCAAAGTAGATCATTACAGCCCAGCATGATAAGAAAGACATTGTAAATATCTAGAGATTAGAAAATAGGGGTGTGGGGGGGCTTGGAATTATTTTCTAGTATCCATAATTATGGAGGCAGCAGAAAGAAAATTCCAACGAATCTTGGGAATGAGGAAAGGATGAGGAAATAAAATACTGAGACATTCAGATTGCTGGGGTAGGTAGGGACTTGGTGAGCTACTTTTCTTAAAACACTGTAAAATAGACTAGCACACTAAAAACATCTTCACGTAGGGGCGCCTGGGTGGCTCAGTTGGTTAAGCGACTGCCTTCGGCTCAGTTCATGATGATACTGGAGTCCTGGGATCTAGTTCCACATCGGGCTCCCAGCTCAGTGGGGAGTCTGCTTCTCCCTCCGACCCTCTGCTCTCTCTCACTCTACCTCTCTCTCTCTCAAATAAATAAAAATCTTTTTAAAAAATTAAAAACTAAAAAAAATTAAAATATCTTCACATAAAACATTTAAAACTCATTCTATTGGGTAACTTTCTTCTCTAAATATACATCACTTACATTTGTAAGAATATTGAGACCACCTGCCCCCATACAGCTTAACTATTAGCACTGAGAACTGAGGTCATCTGTGTCAAAATGACTTAAATTTTTACTCCAGGAAGATAATTCTATGAACCAATAAATAATGTCAGTGTTTCCTTCAGCGACTTCGTTACAATAAATTTAACTGAACAGTTTGCTCATCTGAGTAAATAGCCGCTTCCTAAAACTGTAGGGGAAAATGCGTGCTTTCATGGAGAACTATGCAGCATTTAGAGCATACCCTTCTAGGTTGTATGATTCTGATTATAGGGAGGTTCTGTGTCTTTCATTGCCTTTGAGCTATTTCACAACTCAATAAATTGCAGATAACTGATAGCAATGCAAAATAATTCCTGTCTGTATACCTGTAAATAAATTGTCCAACAAACTTCTAGCAGAGGTATCATTGTATGGATTAAGAACCTGCAGAGGTGCCATTGCATAGGACTACAGAGATGTATTTCATCTTTCCTAATTCTTTAAGTTTGCTTTATATTTTGATCTAAGAGGCAAATGACTTCTTTCAAGACAATACTCATAAATAAATGGCATTTTGAAGATAATATTTAAAACTTCAAATTAATCTCTTATATTTATCTAAAAAGGAAAAAGGGTTTTTTTTTTTTTATATACAGCCTTGGAAATCGTTATTTTAAATCTTAAATGATTGTTACATTTCTCCTTAAATGACTGTTACTTTGATAAACTATTTTTCCAGAAAACCGTTTTTGAAATGCATTATTGATGGTTGGCAATGTGTTCATTTCTTTTTTAACAGAAATGCCATCCTTTTGGACTGCTCCTAAAGTCATATGATTAGGCTCAGAATCAGAAGTAAATAAAAAAATATTATTCTTCTAATGGTAGATGATGACAGTGGTGGCAAATTTGATGGAAAATAAATGGTTAAATATATAGATTTATTCATTTATAAATTTTTATTCCCTGTATATTCTATTTGTTTTGGCAAATAATGTACTATGTTTTTCACAGTGACTTGACCAAAACTTACCTCAAAAATATTTCTGTAATTTTAATGTATAGACATTGTGATCTCAAAATTAGCTGAACAAAACATATTTTTTTATTACTAACATATTCCTGAACTTGTTACAGATATATGAGATTAAGAAACAATTAAACTTCAAATAAATGGAGTTTTACTGGAAACTTTATTAATTTATTATTTTTTATTATGTTTACTATTACTTTAAATTAATAATCCCACAGTTCCTAGTCTATTACTCAAATCATGATAGCTCTCAAATTTACAATATGATTGTAGATTTTTAAATATTATAACTGTCCTGAACAAAGACAATTATGTTTTATAGAAAATGAATTGTTGGGCATTTTTTTTTAAGTAGGGCTCAAACTCATGACCCTGAGATCAAGACCTGAGCTGAGATCAAGAGTCAGAGGCTCAACCGACTGAGCCACTCAGGTGCCCCATACGCATTTTAAACTGATGTATATCAGCAACAATTAATTTGCTAAACAGAAATCCTAGAAAGAAAGAAAGAAAGAAAGAAAGAAAGAAAGAAAGAAAGAAAGGAAGAAAGAAAGAGAGAAAGAACCTACCTTGAGATTTAATGTATACACCCTTCAAATCATTACTGAAGCATATTTATAGAACATAAAATTCATCCATTATAAGTGTAAGGCTGTATGAGTTTTGGTAAATCTATCAAGATGTGCAATCACCACTGGAATTGAGTTTCAGGACAGTTTACTCACCCCCAAAATTCTATGTACCTTTGTAGTCAAACTGTCCCTCATCCCCAGCCACAAGGCAAACACTGACCTGGTTTCTGCTATTATATTTCTGCATTTTCCAGAATTTTGTATTCATATTTCGTACGTCTTTTGTGTCTGGTTTCTTTTACTTGCCCTTACATTTTTGAGATCCTTCCACATTGTTCTATATACCAATAGTTATATTCTTTTATTAGCTAAGTTGTATTCTATCAAATACATATGCCTTATTTTTTTATTCATTAATCAGTTGATGGATAGTTGAGTTGTTTCTATTGTTTGGTTATTACGAATAATGCTGCTATGAACATTTGTGTACAAATCTTTGTGTGGTGGGGCGCCTGGGTGGCACAGTCGTTAAGCGTCTGCCTTCGGCTCAGGGAGTGATCCCAGCGTTCTGGGATCGAGCCCCACATCAGGCTCCTCTGCTAGGAGCCTGCTTCTTCCTCTCCCACTCCTACTGCTTGTGTTCCCTCTCTCGCTGGCTGTCTCTGTCAAATAAATAAAATCTTTAAAAACAAACAAATCTTTGTGTGGACATGTACTTTCATTTCTCTTAGGTAAATAATAAGAATGGAATTGCTGGGTCATGTAGTAGGTCTATGTTTCAATTTTTAAGATACTGACAAACTTTTCCAGTAATTGCATCACTTTGCATTTCCACAAGCAATGTAGGGGAGTTCCATTTGTATACATCTTTTCCAACACTTGGCATTTCAGTCTTTTTTTTTTTTAAGATTTTTTTTTTTAAGTAATCTCTACACCCAACATGGGGCTCAAACTCACAACCCTGACAGCAAGAGTCACGTGCTCCACTGACTGAGCCAGCCAGGTGCCTCAGCATTTCAGTCTTTTTTTTTTTTTTTTTTTTAAGTAGGCTCCAAGTCCTGTATGGAGCCCAATGCAGGGCTTGAATTCACAACCCTGAGCTCAAGACCTGAGCTTAAGACCTGAGCCGAGATCAAGGGTTGGACACAACTGACTGAGCCACACCAGTCTTTTTAATTTAAGATATTCTAATGGGTGTCTAGTAGTATCTCACTGCGGTTTTAATTTGCAGTTCCCTACTTACTAACGAAGTTGAGCAGCTTTTTGTTATATACCTGTACAGATATTTTTCCTATTTCTTAAAATTGAGCTGTTTATTATTGAATTGTAAAAGTTCTTAATCATATCTGTAGACAAGCAAAAGATTTCAATTTTTTGAAGTCTATTTATTAGTTTTTTCATTTATGGTTCCTGTGTGTGTGTGTGTGTGTGTGTGTGTGTCTAATCCCAAAGTCACAAAGATTTTTCTCCTATGCTTTATTCTGTAGGATGTATGTGATTTTGCCCCTTTAGGTCAATGATCCATTTTGAATTAATTTAGGTGTATGGTATAAAGAAAGATCCAACTGCATTTCTTTTCCATATGGATATTCAGTTATTCCAAAAACATTTCTTGAAGCAACCATTATTTTCCTGTTGAATTTCTTTGACACCTTTACTGAAAATCAATTGACCACATAAGTATAGGTTCATTTCTGGATTCTCAGCTCTGTTTCATTGACCTATATGTCTATCCTTATGAATCCTTTCATTTTTAATCCTGCAGAACAGGATAATATTTAGAGAAAAATAATCATGTTCAATACCTTCCACTGAAGCATACAACTTATCAAAATTTAAATACCATAATAGCCAAACAAGTATGATTAATATTTCTAAAAAAAACATATTCATGAGGCACCTGGGCGGCTCAGTCAGTTAAGGGTCTGTCTTTGACTCAGTTCATGATCTCGGGGTCGGGGTCGTGGGGTGGAGGCCAGAGTCAGGCTCCCAGCTCAGTGGGCAATCTGCTTCTCTCTCTCCCTCTGCCTCTTCCCCTCCCCCTGCTCCTGTGCACTCTCCCTCTTTCTCTGTCAAATAAATAAATCGAATCTTTAAAACAAAATGTATTCTTTACTACACGGTTTAAAAGAAAAGTGGTAATTAGAACATTTAAGATTTTTTTTAATGGATCTAGAAAATATTTGAAGGAAAAACTTATTGCTTGAGGTAGTAAACTATTATTAACTACTGTGTTGCTTATTATATTCGTTAAGAATAATAATTTCAGGGGCGCCTGGGTGGTTCAGTCAGTTAAGCATCTGCCTTTGGCTCAGGTCGTGACCCCAGAATTCTGGGTTCAAGCCCCTTGTCTGGGCTCCCTGCTCTGCCACAGCCCCTCCCCCTGCTTGTGCACTCTCTCTCTTAAATAAATAAATAAATAAAAATCTTTAAAAAAAAGAAAAAAGAATTATCAGGGGTGCCTGGGTGGCTCAGTTGGTTAGGCCTCTGACTTTTATCCTGGCTCAGGTCTCAATTGCACTGTCAGGAGGTCAAGCCCTGCATTGGGCTCCACACTGGCCATAAAGCCTAATTAAAAAAAAAAAAAACAGAACTTTCAAATTTTCAAATTTAAGAGGGTTGAATAAACATGACTATGGGACAATTGAAGCATAGTAAAAATATACATTGTTCCTTTTAACCGGTTCACGCCCTTAAACACAGGTGAATTACATTAGTATAAAACAATACTAGGTAATGTAATGATAGAATCATTGTCAGTAATTTTAAAAAATGGAGAAGAACTCGAGAATTGCCAGAAGATAGAAGATGAACAGATGTTTCCATTTTCAAAACATAAAAAATAGACTCCAGAAACTAAATGCTGATAAGCATGACACTGAAAGCTGGAAAAATTATAGAACAGATGAAGCATATAGTTTATACACATCTTTTCGAGTGATCACTAGAAAATAATATGGGTTTTACACCAAACTAAATTATTTAAATTGCACACCTGAAAATGCTAACACAGATCCTGAATAATTGTAAATAAATAGTAAATATTTTTTTTTAAAATAAAGCAACACCAAAGCTTTCTCTGGTAAATCACATAATGGAAAGAAAGGAAAGAAATGAAGTAAAAAAAAAAATCTATTTTAAAAATATGTACAAATCTACACTTAAAAAACAAAAAATCTTGGGGTGCCTGGGTGGCTCAGTTGGTTGGGCATCTGACTCTTGGTTTTGGCTGAGATTGTGGTCTCAGGGTTGTGGAACAGAGCCCCAAGTTGGGCTCTGTGCTCAGCATGGAGTCAGCTTGTCCCTCTCCCTCTATCCCTCCCCCTCCCCCATGTTCTATCGCTATAAATAAATAAATAAATAAATAAATAAATAAATCTTAAAAACAAGCAAACAAAAAAACCAAACAAAAACAGAAAATCTAGATGACACAGAACTATCTCAAATTATAGAATTGATGCGCCCTGCTCTGGGCAAGGTAGGCAATAATCATAAAACTAAGTATAAACTGAGACACAGCCAGGTGGAAGTGAAACTAAGTATAAACTGAGACTAAGTATCAACTGAGTGACACTAAGTATAAACTTAGACATAGCCAGGTGGAAGTCAAATATATGAGTTTGGAGTCCAGGGGAAACACAGGGCTGGAATAGTCAATGTATTTTTGGTATTTAAATCCATGAGACCAGAACAGACCACCTAGACAGTGAATATGGACAGAGAAGACTAAGGGCTGAGTCTTGGGACACTTGAAAATATAAGGAAGATTCATTAAATAAGATTGAGGACCAGCAGCCAGTGAGGTAAAAGTAAAGACACAGGAGGGTGTGTCCTGAATGCTAAATAAAGCAGGTGGCTCAGTTGGTTGAGTATCTGACTCTTGGTTTCGGCTCAGGTCATAATTTCAGGGTTGTGAGGTTGAGCTCCGAGCTGGGTGTGGAGTCTGGAGCCTGCTGGGAATTCTCATCCTCTCTCTCTCTCCCCTCTCTCCCTCTCTAAAAAATAAATAAATAAAATAAAGGAAGAAATGATAGACTGTGTCAAATGCTTCTGAGAGACCAGACAAGGACAGAGACCTGAAGCAAAGTGGAGATAGGACAAGAATAGTTTCAGTTTAATGGAAGGGACAAAGCGTAATTGGAGTTTGTTCAAGATAAAATGGGAAAGGATGAAAAAGAGACAAATAATACTTTGAATAGTCTTTCCATAGAGAGGAACAGAAGAAATTAGCAGAAGCTAAAGGAATGTATGGCCAAGGGAAGTCTTTTGTTTGTTTTGTAGGTTAAAGAAATTTACATGTTTGTATATTGATAATAATATAGAAAGAAAAATTGATTATGTAGGAGAAAAAGGAAAACATTTCAGAAGAAAAAGTCTTGAATGGTTTAGAATTAATAGTATTCAGTGTGCGAATTGAGAATTTGGCCAAAGTTGGAAGCCTGTGGGATTCACTCACACAAGGTAGTGTATATAGGCATAGACATCGTTAGATTGATTTAGGGACTTTCAGGTTCAGAAGGTGTTTGGGTTTCCTGGAAGCAGACACTGAGACAGAATGAAGAGTCTAAAATGATTATTGGGGAGTGACTCCTATAAAAGGAAAAGACAAGGGTCAGGGGAAGCCATCAGATATGATGTAGACTTCTGTGATGCTGTCCTGACAATCTCTGCTGGCCAGGCTCTATAGAGCTAAGATCGCTCATTAGAGGAGTCCCACCTTGAATGGAAATGAATAGATCTTTGCCTACTACCTCGCTCTGTCATTGACTGGGGGCCATTCAAAAAGCCCACGGCCTCAGGTTGAAAGCTGACGTGGACACCAAAGACATTAACAGCTAAAAGCAATGAGCCGAGCACATAGCTAGCAACTGGGCAAAGCATCCTTCCTTGAAGGCAGATCTGAGTGGGTACATGGCACGAAATAGGAAGATGTAGAAATTCTCTTTTGATTACTTTGATCTTCACAGTGAAATAACAAGCAAAGACATGGGCTTCAGCGGAAAGAGAGAAGGAGTTTTGGAGTTCTGCGAAAAGAGGAGAAGCAGCATGAAATAGTTGAAGAGTAGAACTGTGAATACGAAGGGATTACTAGGCAGCCCTGATGATCTAGTGTTGTTTGGTGGCTATAAATTTAAAGCAAGATCAGGGCGCCTGCATGGTTCAGTCAGATAAGCATCTGCCTTCAGCTCAGGTCAGGATCCCAGGGTCCTAGGATCCAGCCCTGCTCAGCGGGAAGTCTGCTCCTCCCTCTGCCCCTCCTCCCCCTCTTATGCTCTCTGTGTCTCTCAAAAATAAATAAATAAAATCTTAAAAAAAAAAAAAGAATCTATTTAAATTTAAAGCAAGATAAGCAGAAGTATCAGGAAAAGAAGCAAGAATTGTTGAAACAGTTGAAGAAAACTTTTAGTATTAGATTTGAATCTGCCAAGTTAAAAAGCCAAGTGCCAAGAAAAATAGAAACCAACGATTTTATGTGCTGTAGAGGTTTTTTTTAATTTTAAATATTTTAAGAATAATTTTAACTATCAAGAAAAACAAGTTGTATGTAAAGAAACCAGTATCATGCTGACCTCATTCTCCCCTGAAGGGGTAATGAAACAGCATATAAAATTAAAAGTTGTGTACCAGGAGAAATAAAAAACCCAACATGATCAGTATAAACAATAAAGCAGATTTATTATATCTAAGAATTTCTAAGTTGGCTCTGAGATTGGTTAATTTAGTGGCTCAAGGACCTAGATTCCTTCCATCATTCTGCTTTGCCAAGCTTAGGGGATCAGTCTTATCCTGAGTTACTCAACTTTTTGTTCATAAGATGGTCATACAGTACCAGGCATTACAAGGAGACATGACAACATCAAGCAGAAGAAAGTTCTCACTGGCTAGAGTCGGTCACATGCCCATTCCTAAACCAACCATTTTTAAGGGGAATGCAATTGGCTTAGTAAAGTGCATGGCTGGGTGGAGAAGGGTGGATTACCCAACAAAACCAGAGTTCTCTTAATAAGAAGGAAGGGGAAATGGCTGTTGGTTAAGCAACCAACAGTGCCTCCTTCACAAGAGAAGAAAATACTGTAATTCGAAATTAAAAACCCACTCAACTATCATTTTTTTTTTTTATGAGGGCAGATTCTTGGACATAAAAATACTTAGGAAAAAAATGCCACCCACATGCCCTTGCTGAAAATTTTTTTGAAAATATTACAGATGACTGAGAAAAGAACAAAAACAACTCAGAAAGGGCTGAGTGTGTTATGTTACCATGCTTGAAATCATGTTATGAAAGAGCTGATGGTAATTAATCCAACAAAACAAATCCAGGAAAAGTGTAATTATTTGTTTTTAATAAGTATCTCTACAAATTATATTGAAAACCAAACAGTTAAATGATATTGAAAACAGAAGTGTTTAGACAAGCGAAGAATTGGGAAAAGAACATTGCAGACAGAAGAAACAACAATGTGAGCATTTCCTAAGGTTAGAGTGGAGGTAAGCACCAGATAGGTTAAGCAGGGGTCAAATTGTGCTAAGCCTTGGAGCCATGTTAAGGATTTGCAGTTTTAAGTATACTGAAAACCAATGATGTATTTTAAGTAGAGGAGTGACATATCTGCATTAAGATCATTCCAGTTGCTCTTTATTTTTTTCTTTTTTTAAGGGAGCCCAATGAGGAGCTTAAACTCACAGCCCTGAGATCAAGACCTGAGCTGAGATCAAGAGTTGGGGTGCCTGGGTGGCTCAGTCAGGTAAGCATCTGCCTTTGGCTCAGGTCATGATCCCAAGGTCATGATCCTGAGATCAAGCCCTGCATCAGGCTCCCTGTTCAGCAGGGAGTCTGCTTCTCCCTCTCTCTCTGCTGCTTCCCCTGCTTGTGCTCTCTTTCTCTCTCTGTCAAATAAATAAATCTTTAAACTACTTATTTTGTAGTACTCTGTTACAGCAGCCCTATGAAACTAATACACCAGGTTAAATTATATATGGTCACATGATAAAAATTATTAAATGGTCAAATGATAAAACTCATTCCCCTGCATACACTCTAAATTCTCTTGCCTTCCTCTTATTTTATTGTACTTGGTTAAAAAAAAAAACAAACCCTGAATAAATCTACTTCTTAGCTGTATGACTATATCTGTATGGTAAAACCTGGCTTGAGTAAAATACACGACCATTGGTGTCACTTAAGATACATGATTATTTACTGCAATCGGACCCTA
Source organism: Ursus arctos (assembly GCF_023065955.2). NCBI lineage: Eukaryota > Metazoa > Chordata > Mammalia > Carnivora > Ursidae > Ursus > Ursus arctos. The sequence goes on along the minus strand of NW_026622886.1, from coordinate 14,722,458 downwards.
ATGCTGTTTGGCAATCATATTGTATTTCTCTACTCCATTCATTCTTCCTCTTCCCTACAAAACTCTTTCACATCCTCTCTCTCCTAAAGCCTCCAACTACACCTCCCTAATCCTCACTCTTAGCTAATGACGTCACCATCTACTTCAATGAGAAAATACAAATCTACATAAGAAAATTTTGAGCTCCCATGGCATCACCTCATCTACCTACATTTGTCCCCATGTTCCTTGCACTCTATCTGTGCTACTGGCTAAAACCAGCCCTTGCACTTGTGTACCATACACCATCCCCTCTTCCCCAAAGACATTGCTCCAAAATTCAAAAATGTCTTTTTTCGCCTCCATCATAAAACTTTCCCTATCAGATCAATCCTATTGGCTACTATTTCTCCCTTCCTTAAAAAACAACAACAACAAAAGAAAACAACTAACAAACCAAACTTTTCTATCCCTCTTCCCTTTCAGATATAACCCTCTCTCCTTTCTTCATGAAATGACATTTAATCATTTGTCTTCTGTGTTTATACTCGATTACTACTTCAGAAAATCTTGCCTTAATTATTAATGGTGCTCTTTTCAAATGCGTTCCTGTTTGGATTGTAAATTACATGATCAGCCTATGTTTTAATGTAAAACTCCTTCAAACAGTTATGCATGCTCATTCTTTCCAATTTCTCACTTTTTATCCTCCCCTGTGCCCCACTGCAAATAGGTCTTGCCTCCACTACTCTAATGGCACTGCTGTTTTGAAAGCCACCAACCATGTCCATATTGTTAAATCTAATGGTCAATTTTCATTCCTCATCTTTTTGACCTTTGAGCAGCATTTAACACAGCCAATCATTCCCCACTTCAACATTTTCTTCACTTGGCTTTCAGGGCACCACACTCTTGTGATTTTCCTCCTGTCACTGCTTCTGGGTCCCCTGTCCTCGTTCTTTCTCACCTCTCTAACCTCTGAACACTGGAGTGGCAAAGAGCTTAGTCTTTAAACCTCTTCTGCTTTTTATCTGTACTCCTTCCCTCCTTGCCATTCTCCTAAGCTACTTAGGGAAGAAGCTAGAATCCATTATACCTTCCCCACAATGCCATCCCCGCCAAAGAGATGTGTTCAAGGAACAGTAGATGATTCCTAACTTTGTCTAAGGAAGAGGGTTATCTGCAGGGATTTTGTTTTGCTGAATGTGGATGTTTGATCACAAATGAATGATTCAGGTCCAGAGAGGTCGAACACTCCACTAGGCATTGCAGTAAATTGCTCAGGTCAGAAACCACAGACCAACCCTAGACTCACATTTCACTAACCACATCCAATCCAATGGTAATTCCCCAATGGCTGCACCTTCAAATCATATTCTGGTTCCAACCACTTCTCACGGCTTCTGCTCTTTCAACAGTTCTGTCTCTACTTGTTTCAGTTGCTGATGTCACATAAAATTACATCTTCATACACTGTGTCTCCAAAAATATAAACTAATAATTTTTGACTGCATTAGTCTCTTAAAGTATACAGAAAATAAAATACGGGGTTATAAACCAAAACTACAGTAATACTAGCTTTTAGACTAATGATTGTTTTTTAAAAATTCATTAGTCTCTTAAATCTTGTAGAAAACAAAAAGTACAGTGACACACTATTGTTACAATAATACTAGCTTTTATAATTGCCTATGTATTTACCTTTACTGAGATTTTAATTTCTTCATATGACTTTAAGTTACTGTGTAACGTCCTTTCACTTCGATTTTGTTTGCTTTGTTTTTAGTGATGACATTCATGACAGTTAAGAGTGCTTCTGAGGACACAAACTTTGTTTAAGCCTTTTGGTAAGTAGTTTCTATCATAAGAAATTCATGGCCTTTAATGCAGCTCTACTTTTGAAAGCCTATCCTAAGAAGATAATTCAACATGTAGACAAGATTTGGGCACAAAAATATTCATTATAGAATTATTGACAATTGGGGAAAATCCAAGTGATTAATCATAGAGCAATTGTTAAACAAATTTTAGTATATCTGTTCAATGAAGTATTAGATAATAATTAAAATTATGAAGAACCAAGTGATATGGGGGAAATGCTCATGATCTATCAAGGACAAAAAGTATTTCATGATTACATAAATGTAAATGTCAAGTAATTTGTATAATTGGAAAATAAAATAATGAGAAGTAACATTTTAAAAATAGTATGCTCAGAAGATATTTTAGAACTAATTGGAGGGGTGCCTGGCTGGCTCAGTAGGTAGAGTTATGGGACTCTTGAGCTCTGGGTCATGAGTTTGAGCCTCATGTTAGGAGTAGAGTTTACTTGGATGCAAGAAAGGGAAGGAAGGAAGGAAGGAAGGAAGGAAGGAAGGAAGGAAGGAAGGAAGGAAGGAAGGAAGGAAGGAAGGAAAGGGGAGGGGGAAGAGGGAGGGAAGAAGGGAGGAAAAGAAAGAGAGGAACCAAAACTACAAGATAGTTGTGATAGGTGAAATAATGACCTGCAAAGATTCACTTCCCTCCCCAGAACTTTACAGTGTTTTCCATGGCAAAAGGGACGCTGCAGATATAATTAAGGTCCCCAACCTTTAAACAGAGAGATTAGTCTGTATAGTCGAAGTGAGCCCAAACTATTCACAGGAGCCCTTATAAGTGGTGATCTTTCTCCAGGTAGAGACAGAAGAGATGAGACAGAATGGAGAGGTCAGAGAGATGTGAAGTGTGAGAAAGGCCCAACCTGCTGTTACTGACATTGAACACAGAGAAAGGGTGTCCCAAGCTAAAGAATGTGGTGACCTCTAGAAGCTGAGAACAATTCTCAGCTGAGAAAGGCAGTAAGCAGGGAAAGGAGACTGCAGCCCTAAAAGTGCAAGGAACTGATTTTGGTCAACAAACTGAATGTGCCTGGAAGCAGATTCACCCCAAAGACTCCAGAAAGAAATGCAGCCCTGCTGACACCTTCATTTCGGCTTGCGTCACCCTAAGACGTGGACCCAGCTGAGCCACACCATACCCAGACTTCTGACCTACTCCACTGCGAAATAATAACTCTGTGGTAGTTTGTTAGGGCAGCAATAAAAACCCAATACAGAGGGTGAAACGTGGGAGGTCAGTCAAACAACGAATGCCATCAGTGCCCTAGGTTTTCACATATTTTTGACCATAGGGACATGCATACTCTGGAAGAAAACTTAACAGCAGTAGAGTTATCACCAAGGAAGGATTGGAAAGGGACAAAACAGTTTGTCAAAGGCACCAAGCCCCTCTAATATAATGACAATGAGGGGATAAACCTGTTTGGTCAGCCATAAAGGCACTGCTTGGGAATGTGGGTAGAAGTAAGAGAGATAACTAAGGAAGGGATTGTAAATATAAATGTTGAACAAACTTGTGAGCTTAAGTATCTGGGAATGTACTTTGTCTACTGACTCTGATCAAGTCGTATGGTTAATACAACCATTTAATTACCGATTAATTACACATTGTCTCACTTCTTTCTCAGGCAGCATCTCTATGCAAGACTGACTAGGAAGACATATAGAATCTCACTTTCCTGTGCTGTGTTTAAGTTATCCCGGGACTAGAATAACACAGGTAGTCTAGGTTTAAATCAGGGTTGACAGACGATGGCCAAGTACCTCCTTCTATAAAGCTTTACTGGAACATAGCCATGTCCACTCCTTTACATAGTCCATGGCTGCTTTCACTCTATAGTGGCAGAGTTGAGTAGCTCCCACAGAGAAAACACAGCCCGCAAAATACTATCTAGCTTTTGGGAAGTAGATAGCAATACAAGCCTTTCTCAAGAAACTAGAAAAGTCTCAAATACACAAGCTAACCCTACGCCTAAAGGAACTGGAGAAAGAACAGCAAATAAAGCCCAAACCAAGCAGGAGAAGAGAAATAATACAGATGAGAGCAAAAATCAATGAACTAGAAACCAAAAGAAAAGTAGAACAGATCAACGAAACCAGAAGTTTGTTCTTTGAAAGGATTAATAAGATCGAGAAAAAGAAAAAGAGAAAGGACCCAAATTAATAAAATCATGAATGAAAGAGGAGAGATCACGACCAACATCAAGGAAATAAAAACAATTTCAAGAACATATTATCAGCAACTATATGCCAATAAATTAGGCAATCTGGAAGAAATGGATGCATTCCTAAAGATGTATAAACTACCAAACCTGAAACAGGAAGAAATCGAAAACAACAGACCCATCACCGGCAAGGAAATTGAAGCAGTAATCAAAAAACTCCCAAAAACAAGAGTCCAGGTCAAGATGGCTTCCCAGGGGAATTCTACCAAACATTCAAAGAAGAAGTAATACCTATTCTTCTGAAGCTGTTTCAAAAAATAAAACCGAAGGAAAACTTCCAACCTCTTTCTATGAAGCCAGCATCACCTCGATCCCAAAACCAGACAAAGACCCCACCAAAAAGGAGAATTACAGACCAATATCCCTGATGAACATGGATGCCAAAATTCTCACCAAGATACTAGCCAATAGGATACAACAGGACATTAAAAGGATTCTTCACCATGACTAAGTGGGATTTATTCCTGGGCTGCAAGGGTGCTTCAACATCCTCTTCAGCATCCACAAATCAATGTGATATATCACATTAATAAATGAAAGAACAAGAACCATATGATCTTCCTGATGCAGAAAAAGCATCTGACAAAATAAAGCATCTTTTCTTTATTAAAACTCTGCACAGTGTAGGGATAGAAGGAACATACTTCAATATCATAAAAGCCATCTATGAAAATCATTGACTATCATTCTCAGTGGGGAAAACCTGACAGCTTTTCCCCTAAGGTCAGGAACACAGCAGGGATGACCACTGTCACCACTGTTGTTCAACATAGTACCAGAAGTCCTAGCCTCAGCAATCAGACAACAAAAAGAAAAGGCATTCAAACTGGCAAAGAACTCTCACTCTTCACAGATGACATGATATTCTATGTGGAAAACCCAAAAGACTCCACTCCAAAATTGCTAGAATTCATAGAGGAATTCCGCAACGTGGCAGGATACAAAATCAATGCACAGGAATCAGCTGGATTTCTGTACACTAACAATGAGACAGAAGAAAGAGAAATTAAGGAATTGATCCCATTTACAATTATACCCAAAACCATAAAATACCTAGGAATAAACCTAACCAAAGAGGTAAAGGATCAGTAATCTAAAACCTATAGAACACTTATGAAAGAAATTGAGGAAGCCACAAAGAAATGGAAAAACATTCCATGCTCATGGTTTGGAAGAGTAAATATTGTTAAAATGTCTATGCTACCCAGAGTGATCTACGCATTCAATGCAATCCCTATCAAAATACCACCGACATTTTTCACGGAACTGGAACAAACGATCTTTTTTTTTTTTTTTAAGATTTTATTTATTTATCTGAGAGAGAGAGAGACAGCGAGTGAGAGAGGGAACACAGGCAGGGGGAATGGGAGAGGAAGAAGCAGGCTCCCAGCGGAGGAGCCCGATGTGGGGCTCGATCCCAGGACTCTGGGATCACGCCCTGAGCCTAAGGCAGACGCTTAATGACTGAGCCACCCAGGTGCCCCTGGAACAATCTTAAAATTTGCATGGAACCAGAAAAGACCCCAAGGAGCCAAAGGAATGCTGAAAAAGAAAACCAAAGCTGGGGGCATCACAATGCTGGATGTCGAGCTATATTACAAAGCTGTAATCATCACTGGCACAAAAACAGACACATAGATCAATGGAACAGAATAGAGAGCCCAGAAATGGACCCTCAACTCTATGGTCAACTGATCTTTGAAAAAGCAGGAAAGAAGATGCAATGGAAAAAGGACAGCCTCTTCAATAAATGCTGCTGGGAATATAGGACAGCCATGTACAGAAGAATGAAACTGGACCATTTTCTTACACCACACACAAAAATAAGCTCAAAATGGATGAAAGACCTGAATGTGAGACAGGAATCTATCAAAATCCTAGAGGAGAACACAGGCATCAACCTCTTCAACCTTGGCCACAACAACCTCTTGCTAGACACATCTCCAAAGGCAAGGGAAACAAAAGCAAAAATGAACTATTGGGACTTCAAGATAAAAACCTCTGCACAGCAAAGGAAAGGTCAACAAAACTAAAAGGCAACCTCTGGGATGGGAGAAGATATTTGCAAATGACATATCAGATAAAGATCTGTAAAGAATTTATCCAACTCAACATCCAGAGAACAAATAATCCAGTCAAGAAATGGGCAGAAGACATAAATAGACATTTCTCCAAAAAAGACATCCAAATGGCCAACAGACACATGAAAAAATGCTCCACATCACTCGGCATCAGGGAAATATAAACCAAAACCACAATGAGATACCACCTCACAGCAGTCAGAATGGCTACAATTAACAAGACAGGAAAGAACAAATGTTGGCGAGGATGTGGACAAAGGGTGCCCTCTTACACTGTTGGTGGGAATGTGAGCTATTACAGCCACTCTGGAAGACATATGGAAGTTCATCAAAAGGTTGAAAATAGAACTACTCTATCATCCAGCAATTGTTCTACTAGGTATTTACCCCAAAGATACAAAATGCAGTGATCTGGAGGGGCACCTGCACCCCACTGTTTATAGCAGCAATGTCCACAATAGCCAGACTGTGGAAAGAGCCCAGATGTCCATCGACAGATGAATGGATAAAGATGTGGTATGTATGTATACACACACACACACACACACACACACACACACAATGGAATATTACTCAGCCATCAGAAAGGATGAATACTTACCATTTACATCCACGGGGATGGAACTGGAGGGTATTATGGTGAGTGCAATAAGTCAATCAGAGAAAGACAGATACCATATGGTTTCACTCATATGTGGAATATAAGAAACAGTGAAGAGGATCATAAGGGAAGGGAGGGAAAACTGAATGGGAAGTAATCAGAGAGGGAGACAAACCATAAGAGTCTCTTAACTATAGGAAACAAACAGGGTTGCTGGAGGGGAGGTGGATGGGGGGATGGGGTAATTGGGTGGGGGAATGGGGTAGCTCGGTGATGGGCATTAAAAAGGGCACATGACATGATGAGTACTGGGTGTTATATGCAATTGACGAATTAGTGAACTCTACATCTGAAACTAATGATGTACTACTATATGTTGGCTGATTGAATTTAAAGGAAAAAAAATACTATCTAGCTCTTTACAGAAAAAAATTGTGCTCACTCCTGGCCTAATTGGGCTTAAATGAATGAGGTAAATGGAAAGACTTACGTTCAGGTTCAAGAAATAAATTACAAATATTCAGGATAGGAGACCTAAATCAACAGTTATGCGCATGAATGGAAAAGTCCTGACGGTTACAAATCAGCACAAATTACATATGGAAGGAGAAAATGTCTTGAAAACCAAGTAAATACTCTTGGACTACCCTAAAAAGAAGCATCTGGACTAGTAGTGCGGTTCTCCTGAAAGCAACCAAGCTCCAATATATGTATACTCATCTCCAACCTGTTCTCTGCTGAAAACTTCTCTGGTCAATTGATACTTCTTTCAGACTTTGGCTTAGATGACATCTCCTCTGGGGAGCATTCTGATCCCTGGGTTACATGCACTTATCATGGCACGTAACACATCATATTGAAACTGAAATTTACTTGTGAATCTCCCCCACCAGACTGAATCCATGTGGGCAGGAATACGTAGCTGGTATCCTAACACCAGGCCCTCTGCCTGTCATGTACTAGTTTTTAAGCACATTTTGTGTTAATAAATCCCATTGTATGCACCAGTCAGACCTCACGGTGGGAAGTATTTGGCTTCAGTGACTAGTACTGTTGATTCCCTACTCAAATCCATCTCCTTCTCCTACAGTCTGGTAGGCAGAGCCCCTTTTAACCAAGTTCTCACCTCTGTGAGGCCACATATTCAGGGAAGCCCTGAAAGTGGTCAAGTTTAGCTAGTGGTGGTTTAGGCAGGAATGCGATGTATTTCAATATAGGATATAAGGGCGCATCTATTGAGGAATTTCTGAGTTTTATTTAAAAGGAAAAGAGGAAAAACACCCTCTTCCCCCTTGCCTATGGGTGTGACTGTGTAGAGGTTTTCTTGGAGTTGGCTGTGACACCTTACAACCACAGGAAGGTAAGCATGAGGCTAAAACGCCCTGCACTGATGACAGAAATGAAAGCCTAGAATCCTTGCTAACATCAGTGAGCGTCTAGAGCCACCCTATCTCCAGATGTATTGTTTTGTAATATTAAACAATAAACCACTTCTATTTAAAACTTCAAGGTATCACTACTTTTAGGTGGGTTTTCTTTTAAGTTATAGACAAAAGCACCCAAACTTATTTAAATGACATTTTAAGAGGGACTTTGGCAAATTTGGGTACATCCAAATGACAAATAATGGTGAAGTCTTTGGAAATTGTCTTTCGAAGAGTAAGGGATTCGGGATGCTAAGCCTAGAAAAGAGACTTGGCAAGAGACAAAACAGCTTTTGTAACGGGAGTGAAAACTGTAGGACCAACATGTAGTAAGAGGGAGATATCCTAATTCACGAATAGGAAAAAAACGGCCAATTAGAACTACTTAAAACAGAAAGATTTATGGGGTAGAATGTTTTCTCATTAGGAATTTCAGCTGTAATTTGGTGACTCCCTGTTGGAAACTCTGGACTGATTTTGGGTGGGAGGCCGAACTAGAGGACTCCTAAGTTTCCTTCCAACTCTTCCACAATTTTATTGTTTAATATATTGCAATACTGATTGTACAAGCAGGAAGGAAGAATGAATGTAAAATCACCAATGTATATTTTTATAATATTTGTGCTTCAATTTCTAAAATTGGTCACAATATAATGGCCTCTGGGCATATTAACGAAGCTGTGCAAAAAGTGAACAACCACAAAATTAAAGTTAAAGCCTACTCAGCAAAATATACTTTTACAAGAAATTGAATTCTGAAGGCCAAAAGGGGGAGAGGGGACTTATTAAAGATACATGTAAAAATTGCAAAGTATTAACTGTGCCCCCATTAAAATTATGGAAAAGGCTTACATACATGTTTATAGTAATTCTCAAATGTCTGTACTAATGCAGCAAAAACCTATCATTTTTAATAAAGATATACTTGGCCTTGGCATGTTTTTATATTGATACTATAATATGGAAATGCCTTAGATTTTGGAAATCTATAGAAATGGGATATAAAAAGTTGCTTACCTTGCTTATTCCATATCCCTCTTTAGACTCTTTTGCCTTTGTAACTCTAATGTTTCATATGGAAAATCTTTTGTTCAACTGCAAGGGATGAAGAAACTAAAAATAATCAGAGTGAAGACAGCAGCAAATGATTATCATACTTGTGCTAATAATGCTAATAAGTATTATGAAGCAAATATATTGAATTTGGACAGAACTGCTATACCAATGAAATGTCTCCACTAGCAGTGAGCATCCTCACTCAATTTTCATGTCAAAATTAGGACAACATAGGCAACAACCTCTACGACATTGGCCAAAGCAACCTTTTTCATGACACATCTCCAAAGGCAAGAGAAAAAAGATAAAATGAACTTGTGGGACTTCATCAAGATAAAAAGCTTCTGCACAGCCAAGGAAACAGTCAAAAAAACTAAGAGGCAGCCCATGGAATGGGAGAAGATATTTGCAAATGATACTACAGATAAAAGACTGGTATCCAAGATCTACAAAGAACTTCTCAAACTCAATACATGAGAAACAAATAAACAAATCATAAAATGGGCAGAAGATATGAACAGACACTTTTCCAATGAGGACATACAAATGGCTAACAGACACATGAAAAAATGTTCAAAATTATTAGCCATCAGGGAAATTCAAATCAAAACCACACTAAGATACCACCTTACGCCAGTTAGAATGGCAAAAATCAACAAGACAGGAAACAGCAATTGCTGGAGAGGATGTGGAGAAAGGGGATCCCTCCTACATTGTTGGTGGGAATGCAGGTTGGTGCAGCCACTCTGGAAAACAGTGTGGCGGTCCCTCAAAAAGTTAAAAATTGAGCTACCCTATGACCCAGCCATTGCACTACTGGGTATTTACCCCAAAGATACAGACGTAGTGAAGAGAAGGGCCATATGCACCCCAATGTTCATAGCAGCATTGTCCACAATAGCCAAAGCGTGGAAGGAGCCGAGATGCCCTTCAACAGATGACTGGATTAAGAAGCTGCAGTCCATATATACAATGTAATATTACTCAGCTATCAGAAAGAACGAGTTCTCAACATTTGCTGCAACATGGACGGCACTGGAGGAGATAATGCTACGTAAAATAAGTCAAGCAGAGAAAGACAATTACCATATGGTTTCTCTCATCTATGGAACATAAGAACTAGGAAGATCGGTAGGGGAAGAAAGGGATAAAGAAAGGGGGGTAATCAGAAGGGGGAGTGAAGCATGGGAGACTATGGACTCTGAGAAACAAACTGAGGGCTTCAGAGGGGAGGAGGGTGGGGGAATGGGATAGACTGGTGATGAGTAGTAAGGAGGGCACGTATTGCATGGTGCACTGGGTGTTATACGCAACTAATGAATCATCGAACCTTGCATCAGAAACCAGGGATGTACTGTACGGTGACTAACATAATGTAATAAACATTAAAAAAATTAGAATCTTAACAGTTGTGGGCATATCATTTATTGAAGAATTGAATTTCTCCATGTGCCAATTTTTGCACATTAAATTTAAGAATTTCCATACCAATTTTTTGTTTTAGGTTTTAATTCAAGTGAACTCTTTACCATAAATCTTTTTCAAGTGCTTTATTATTGGAATACTGCCCAATGCTTTTCCTTACACTGTAATTTACTATGGTTACTTTCAAAATTTTCTGCACTGATTATACTATGTATCTATTTTAATTGGAGTGATTTTGTGAATGATGGGCTTTGATCATACCCCTATAATTTCACTCATCTCCTTTAGAGATGCTTCTGGTCTCTACTTACTTAAGCTTTCATATACTTATTTTTCATTCTCATTTACTCTTGATGACATTTGTGATTCAGTATTTGAGTTTTCTGTCTTATCAGCCAACACAATTCTGCCGAATGGCCACAAGATAAAGACTAAATCACCTCACTGTACTTTCCTAATCTCCATAATGCTCAACTATTTCTTCACTAAAGGAGCAAATATTTTTTCATATACATAGTAAAGAACTGAGAAATTTTACTTACCATTCAGTTTAGTATAACTTTTAAAGAATGAATTGACTTTTGATTGATGACATAAGCAAACTGAAAATAAAATATAATTTATAAGTTTTATAGTACTTTTTATCTAAATGGTTTCAAATCTTTTAAAACCCAGTTAATTCTTCCTGATGATTTAGTGATGTTTTCTTCTAAGAACAAAAATTATCCCACAGTTTTATTATACAAATAGAAAAAAGGCATTAAGTTGATTTCATATATTTTTCCTAAGTTTCAAATTCTCACACCTGATACAACTATACAACTGTTAGCAACACATATGCTAAATTTCAATACTGTAACAGTAACACGATTTTCCCTCCACTGTACAATGATTCATTAGATAATATCTAATGGTTGATAAAAACTATCATGCCTACATTTTTGCTTCCTGCTACCTTAATTTTTATATTTCTTAAAAAAGGCAGCAAAAATAAAAAATTTATCAATTATTATAATTTAGTAAAGAAATGAATATTTTTAAAACATTAATTATTGCTTTAGAGTTTCTATATCCTGTGTAATCCAGCTTTCAGTATTTTACATTTTCTAAAAGTAAACTGAAGTGTAGTTCAAAATTTACTTTCCTGGGACGCCTGGGTGGCTCAGTCGGTTAAGCATCTGCCTTCGGCTCAGGTCATGATCCCAGGGTCCTGGGACGGAGCCCCGAATTGGGCTCCCTGCTCAGCGGGAAGCCTGCTTCTCCCTCTCCCACTCCCCCTGCTGGTGTTCCCTCTCTCGCTGTGTTTCTCTCTGTCCAATAAATAAATAAAATCTTAAAAAAAAAAAAATTTACTTTCCTTAGCATCTCTAGGCACAAGCTGAAATGAGATTGTACTTTAAGGAATTAGGCACAACTCATCCTGGGTATTAGTCAATTTGTCAAAATTGGAAACTATTTCAGCCACTACTCTTTCGGCCTTATTTCCATTTTGTTTAGCTGATAGGACTGTCAGATCTTGACAGCCACAACACCATATGTTACAATCAAAGCCAGATGACATTTTGGCACTGTAGCAGTTTTATGAAGTGATGTGCTAATTTTGTTTTGTGATGGTTGGAGATAAATCAACTACAAGTCCAGATATTAAAAATTCTGAAGAAAACAGTACGGCAAATTTCTCCATTCCCCACCTTTTTCTTTCCCTATGGACTCAAAGAGTCTGACCCTTTAAAAAACTACCACCACCTACTTTCTGCCTATGCCCCATCTCCTCTCAAACCAACTGAGAGGGAAAACTTAATGCATTAAAAACATCCTTGATACTTTATCCATTCATTTTAGTCTTTCAGTGATTTATTGAGCACCTACTATGTACCAATCACTGTATGAGGCATAAAGAATACAAAGTTGAACACGGACAACAAAAACACAATTCCTGTCCTCATGGAGTTTACAGTCTAAAGTCTACATTAATCAAATACATATAAAATTACGAAGATGTTCAATGCTAACGAGAGGTATGTGTTCATGTGATAATATACAACAGTGGGTCTTACTGTGTGACTGAAATTAAGGAACGCTTCCCTGAGGAAGTGATGAATGAGCTAAGATCTGAAATACAAATAAGAATTCAGCTTGGCAATGAACAGGGGAAGGCATTTCAAGCCAAAGAAACACAATGTTCCTACGGTAGAAGAAGCAGTTTAATTCTCACTTATTCCATATACTTCAAGGGCAATGAGTACCAATAAGTAACTGAAACATGGTATGCAATGAGGCTAAGTGGTAGTAATAACAACTAACCTCTACTGAGTGTTGTTTTTTTTTTAAGATTTTATTTATCTGACAGAGACAGCCAGAGAGCACAAGTGGGAGGAATGGCAGAGGGAGAGAGAAAGAAGTAGACTCCCCATGTAGGCCAGTAGGCACCCCTGAACATGGGGTTCAATCCCAAGACCCTGGGATCATGACCTGAGCAAAAGCAGACACAACCAACTAAGCCACCCAGGTGCCCTAATTGAGTGTTTTTAAAATTATGTGCCTTTGAGACATTAACTCTTTTAATGCTCAGAATTATACTAAAAAGTAAATAGTGGCTCTAATATATAGGTCACATAAATATTTTTGTTTTCATCTTAAGAGCAAGAAAAAGCCATTAAAATATCTTAAGCTAGGGGTGAGAATAGGGGTAACAGGGGCTGCCTTGATTAAAACTGCACTTCAAAAGAGACTTCTGCCTGCAGTAGGGTGGATCAGAGGAGGGCCAGAAGAGTTGTAGGAAGACGAGTGAGGAGGCAACTGCAGTAAAACAGGCAAAAGATGCTGATTATAGCGAGGGAGGTGGTGAGAAGTGGAGAGACGCAGACACATTTGAGAGGTTACAGAACCTGGTAAAGAACTGATAGTGTGGGGAAAAGTTAGGGAAAGTGTCCAAGAGTAGTTCAAGGTTACTAGTTTGGGAACCAGGGTGATATTGGTACCATTCACTGAAATAGGAAATACGTTGATTAGAGTGGAGGTTAAAAAAACCTGTTAAAGTGGAACTCCTGTAGTGACAAATATCAAGTAACTACAATAAAAATCCAGAAAGGAGTTTCTGGTTAATTTTTCCACATATATTTTTGTGCAATCAGACATCGCCATTCCTACGTGGCTTAAATTAAAATAACACTTCATCACAACTAATGTCACATGGTGGTCTTCTGAAATTCCAGGACAAAACGAGAAAAGAAAAAAAGACAAGACACCGAGAAAATGTTTCTGATGTACAAAAAATTAAAAGGCAAAATATGATTACCATTTCCTTCCCTGATCATTAACATCTCCGCTAGAGATTTAGGGAAAAAAATCAAAATATGGCAACTTTTTTTCTAATTTATGGTCATTAAATAACTCTGGTAAGTCTATCCTAGGGTTATTCCTATACTTCTCACACTGTGAAAAAAGTTGGGGTTAACATAAAAATTCTCCCACTATCTTTTAAATAGTGTGAAAAAATATACACACATCACACACACACACAATTAAAAATATATTTATCTTTAAAAGAAAAACAGATAAAAGAAAGTAAGTGATTCCTCTCCCTACCTCTGGCAAAATCTGTGAACTAATGATGAAGGTAAAATAAAAGCATATATCTGGGATCTAAATCAAAAGGTCAAGTTATTCATTGTGATTTCAGTCAAATCGCTTGTTCTTTTTAAGCCTTAGGTTTTTTTTTTAACTTCTAAAATGTCAGTAATACCTACCTCCCAGATTTGTTGTGAGAATTACATGAGATAATGTTTCTGAAAGTGTTTAATGAATTTTACATCTCTATAAAAACAGTACTCACTATAAATTTTTAAAAATCCAACAAAGCATACAAAACGCTCAGACCCATGTTAATTATCACCCCTACTGTTTATATACTTTTCTTGAGAAGGCCAAGTAAACTGAAAAGGAATAAGGAAAATATTCAGCTTCTGTAACGCTAAATGATTACACCATAAATTGAAAACTTCTATGGAGCAAATAGGTCAATCCTGAGAAACTGTCAGCTCTGAAGACATTAATGTCCCATCAATCCTGCTTTTCTAGAAGAGGCTGTTTTGTTGAATACATACCTACAAATCAAAAGTACTCTACACTATAGATACAAGCTGTATGTTTTAAATCTTTAACCAGACCTTTGCTTTAATCTAAGACTACGATATAGTTTTAAATTAACATGGTTTAATGGGATTTTTAAAATACTCTGAGGTAAAAAAATTAACAATTTAATTTGTTCTTTGCTGTATCCTTAGCTCCAAAAGCAGGGTCAGTATTTTTTTTTTTTTTAATTTATTTGACACAGAGAGAGCACAAGTAGGCAGAGTGAGAGGCAGAGTGAGAGGCAGAGAGAGAGGGAGAAGCAGGCTCCCTGCAGAGCAGGGAGCCCCATGTGGGACTCGATCCCAGGACCCCGGGATCATGACCTGCGCCGAAGGCAGACGCTCAACCAACTGAGCCACCCAGGCGCCCCAGAGTCTGTATTTTTAAATAATATCAATGAAAATGGATGTCACAGAAGGAAAAAAAAAAGGCCAGTATTGTTTTCAGTGAACTCTAAATCACTCCAACACTTAATGTAAATGAAACATGTATTTGCATCTAAGTATTCAGATATAGGAATGGCTATATAAGTCATGCCAAACAAGCAAAGCACCATAAAGTGTCATAATGTTTAAAATTTTCAAGTATCTTAAAGAAAGAGCAGTCTGAGCTGTTTCATATTATAGCTTAGATATATTTATGTTTTAAGAATGTTAATGTTAAAATAGACCCTACTTAGTTTAATTCTATCAGAAATATATTTTAAATCTTTAAAAATGTCTGTTTCTTAAGCACTCATAAACTTATTTCATAACACATGATTTTCTCTCTCGTGTTGGTTTCAACCTTAACAATCCCTGGAAAATAGAATTCAAAATTTACCAATTATTCTTATTATAGAAGATAGTATTTGTGTCACATACACCTTTAATCAAAACTAGCTTTATAAATACAATATGTGCAAACATCTACCTAATGATACTACAAGAATGGTATGAAATTATTTTACGTATATGAAAAGAAAATTCTCTGAAAACATTCCCCTCCTTAAACAGAGAAAGGATAAAGAAATAATAGAAATAGTATTAATTAAAATTCTTATATTTACAAATGCTGCCAAATTTAGGATAAATTACTCTTTCAGTTCTAACAATAACTGTTCAAAGGAATGTACAAGTAATGCTTTTTAAATCAGTTGGCCATATACTGTAATGTTTTGCTTTTTTACAGTTTGTGCTTTTTATTTTTACATTTGTATGATCCTTTTAGTTGAAAACTATACCTTTAACTTATACAATTTATTCATCATTTTAAATGATTTCTTTTTCACATTCTCAAGTTACTTTATAAGATCAGTAGGGTGATGATTTTCGAATTTTCAAACCCAGTCAATATAATTTATTAACTTGATTGGACTTTTCCACAGTAATTAAATAATTATAGATTTAAGTACATAATTCTAATAACATTTAAAATGTAAGCCTCCTTTTAAATTACATTAGCCCTAAAAGCATTTGAATCTTTGTAAATAATAGTAAATTATTAACAAATAGTGATAAACAAAATCAGCAATCTGTGAGAACACAACAGATTTCCATTTTTCTTTTTAAAAAGTGCCTATAATGTGATATCAAAATTAGGAAATGACATCTTCTTTCCATTAGGCATGTGATTATTTTACAGTATGTGTTGACTTCCCTCTCTCATACCAGTTTAAACGAGTTTGGTTAAACCCCCAAACACAAAACCACCAGAAGACTGTAATGCCGTACCTCCTACTTTCTAAACTGGCTTTGGAACAGTCACCACTTCATCACATTCTATTTTATTTTATTGTCTTTTCATGAAAAGGAAAGTCTTCCACTAACTGGTAACATAACATAAATATAACCTCCCTACACCAGAGCTATAATTTCAATTTTTGACTGCCACTCCTGCTATTCAACTGTCATCTTCTTTATATGATGAAGAAGAGCATCTTTTTCCAAGTGAGCCTCTGCAAGAGCCATTTTAGCTTTGGCCAATTCCTGTTTAAGAGATTCATTCTCTTCCATGAGCTGAAATGATAAATGTGGAAAATAAGATAATTTAATCATTTTCAGAAAACACAGACTATTCATATAGTATCTAAAGGTGTGACACTTGGGACAGTAAAAATACCCAATACTGGTGAGAGTACACTTAAGCTGAAATTGCTTTGAGAAGCACACTTTAAAATATTCATAGATTTGACCCAGCAATTTAAAACAAGAATTCACTCCTAGTTTCCAAATCTAATAGTGATTTTGTTTAATTTCAGTTTCTCTGGACCTCTCTGTGTTTCTACACACTGCTGGCCTTGCTCTTCCTTCCTAAGCCTCTCTCTTTTGCCTTTTATGCCTCAGCTCCTTCATGTTTATCTCTTTCCACCTACAGACTTTACTTCTTTTCCTCTGCTGTTTAAGAACCCTTAAATTTTACTATGTTGTTAGATTCCATAATTGGTCATCTTATCAATTGAGTCACTCTCTTAGATGATCTCATCTACTCCTATGGTTCTAACTACCACATAACTTGATCCAGCATGAACCTCCGTCTCGAGCTACAGACCCATATTCTGAATTTCTCACTAAATATTTTCATCTAGATGGCCAATAGGTCTCCTTCCCCACATTAAGACTCAGCTCAAGAACATTATCCTCTTGGAACTATTCCCTAACCCCTATCTATGACGATTTAATGATAAAACTAAGAACTTTCTCCCCCCAAAAATATATTTATATAGATATACTAATATATAAACATTTAATTTCAAAGAGTTGTCAGACTTCTTAGTCCCAGCTTAAGAATTCTTGCCTTTATAGACCAAGTTGGGTATTTCCCTATAGTTCTCCAATCCCCAGCACAGCACTTGACACAGTATGTTATGACCTTAATTACACACCCTCAACTTTCCCACTAGGCTTTGAGTTTCTTGATAGGGATGATATATTGTTCAATTTTATATTCTTAGCTCAAAGCTGACATCCAAAAGATTCTGGTGAACAGATGAATGAACTCATTCTTTGGTTCTACATAGAGAATTAAAATTCTGCTGGATATAATAATAACAAAAAGAACTCAAATGTTAACATGTTAACAAATATTAAGAGGAAGGATTAGAAATAACAGTACATTCACATCCATGTTACTCTGCCGTTAACAATAAATATGAAGCATATGTAGCAATATGGAAAAATATCTGTTAAACCATGTTAAATAAAAAAATATATAGTGTATATATACTAGAATAATAATTGTTTTGAAAAATTATGGAAAAGAGCCTGAGAGGAAAAATTTTTTTAAATATATTGATAGTACCACAGAAAGTTAGAATGCATTAAAGTTGTTTAAAAACATTTTTCCAATGTTTTGAAATATTATAATACTTTTGCAAACTTAACAATAAGATAACAAAATGAATATATCTTCCAGGAATCTTTTCTAGATTCCAGGAACTAGTACTGTCCCACATTCACTCCTCTACTTTCCATTAAACTATAACCTCTGTGAAGACTGGGAATGTTCCAGTCTTGCTCAACACTATTTCCATAGCATCTAACACAGTGCCTGGGCAAGCACTCATAAACAGGTACTCAAGAAACATCATTTAAATAAGTAAATAAATAACATTTTAACTTTTTAGTATCTAATATTTTTTTTAATTGTCAAAACTGAATGAGAATAAATTAGCTTTCCCATTACCTGTTCCCTAGTAAAATCAAAGGAGCACTCTGGAAAGTTAACTGACTGAGAAGGCCAAGGAACCTCTGGACTCGTCTGAGTGGCTTGAGTGACACTGTGTTGTTTCTTCAGATCATACTTTTCACTGGTAAGCAGCACTGAATCACTTTTGACTTTTTTTTTCAAATCATTTCCAGTGTTAAGCATCTGAGAATCTGATCAAATAAAATGCTCAGATAACATTGTAAAATACATGATAAATATTAAGTTCTATTGTGAAAAACTAATTTTTAAAAATATATCTCTATTAGTATGAAGACATTATTATTAAATAGAAAAACAATAAAGTCAATAAAACCAAAAGCTTGAATATTGAACAGATAAACAAAATCAACAAAAGTTTAAACTGACAAGAAAGGAAAATAAATTGTTAGAATCAGAAATTAAAAAGGTAGGGGCGCCTGGGTGGCACAGCGGTTAAGCGCCTGCCTTTGGCTCAGGGCGTGATCCCGGCGTTGCAGGATCGAGCCCCACATCAGGCTCCTCCGCTGTGAGCCTGCTTCTTCCTCTCCCACTCCCCCTGCTTGTGTTCCCTCTCTCGCTGGCTGTCTCTATCTCTGTCAAATAAATAAATAAAATCTTAAAAAAAAAAAAAGAAATTAAAAAGGTAAAGTTACTATTAATCTTACAGAAATAAAAGCGATTAAAAGGAATACTATGAACAACTGTATGCCAATAAATTAGATAACTTAAATGAAACAGAATAATTAACCAAAACACAAACTACCAAAATGGACTCAAGAAGAAATGGACAATGCAAATATACATATAGCATGTAAAGAGGATGAATCAAGAATCAAAAAAACTAACCACAAAGAAAAGTCCAGGCCCAGATGCTTCAACGGTGAATTATATCAAACATTTAAATAACAATTAACTACAAATCTTTACAGACTTTTCTAAAAATTGAGGAGGAGCATTTCTGAATTCATTATATGAAGCCAGACAAAGAAACCACAAGAAAACTAAAATCAATATGCTTATAAATATGAACATAAAAATCCTCAATACAGTATTAGCAAACTGAACCCAGCAATATATATAAATAATTATACACCATCACCAAGGGCAATTTATCCCAGGAATGCAAGAGTGATTTAATATCCAAAGGTCAATTAATGTAATACATCACATCAATACAATAAAATAAAAGCTACAAGATCATTTCAGTAGATGCAGAAAAAACTTTTGAAAAAATCAACACTTTCCCATTAAAAACACTCCGCAGACTAGGAACAGAAAGGAACTTACTCAATTTGATAAAGGGCATCTACAAAAAACCCACAGTTAATACCATACTTAATGGTAAGAAACTGGACATTTCCCCACTAAGATCAGGAATAAGACAAAGATATTTGTTCTCACCATTTTTACTCAACATTGTCCTAGAGGTTCTAGCCAATGCAATTAGGCAAACAGAGTAAAAGGAATCCAGATTAGAAAGGATAAAATGAAACTATCTCTATTCACAGATGACATGATCAGATAGATAGATAGATAGATAGATAGATAGATAGATAGATAGATAGATAGAAAGAACTAGGACTATATATATATATATATATATATACATACATACATACATACATAGAACTAGAGAATCCACTAAAAAATCTTGGAACTAACAAATGATTTCAGCAAGGTTGCAGGATACAAGGTCAATATACAAAACTCAATTGTTATTCTAAGCACATGTAATAAACAATCAACTTAGAAATACTTAAAAATAAATCTAACAAAAAAAAGTATAAAACTTATGCTCCGAAAACTACAAGTTTTCAGTAGTCTCTTTGACATCAGCCATAGAAACATTTTTCTAGATATGTTTTCTGAGGCAAGGGAAATAAAAGCAAAAATAAACTACTGGGACTACACCAAAATAAAAAGTTTCTGCACAGCAAAGGAAACAATCAACAAAACTAAAAGGTAACCTATGGAATGGGAGATTTATTTATTTATTTATTTATTTATTTATTTGAAAAAGAGAGAGCATGAACAGGAGGGGCAGAGGGACAGGGATGGACAGTATGGTGACTAACATAATATAATAAAAAATATTATTATAATAAAATTAAATTAAATTAAAAAAGAGGGGCAGAGGGAGAGAGAATCTCAAGCAGACTCTGCACTGAGGTTGGAGCCAGACGTGAGGCTTGATCTCACGACCCTGAGATCACAACCTGGGCTGAAACCAAAAGTTGGACGCTTAAGCAACTGTGCCATCCAGGGGCCTCTGGGAGAAGATATTTGCAAATGACACATCTGATAAAGGGTTGGTATCCAAAATATATAAAGAACTGATACAACTCAACACCCCAAATCCAAATAATCCAATTAAAAAATGGCAGAAGACATGAACAGACATTTCTCCAAAGAAGACATCCAAATGGCCAACAGACACATGAAAAGATGCTCAACATCATTCATCATTATCAGGGAAATGCAAATCAAAACTACAATGACATATCATCTCATACCTGTCAGAATGGCTAAAACCAAACACACAAGAACAGTGATTGTTGAGGAGGATGTGGAGAAAAAGAAACACTTGTACACTGTTGGTGGGAATGCAAACTGGTGCAGCCAATGTGGATAACAGTATGGAAGTTTCTCAAAAAAGTTAAAAATAGAACAAGCCTTGGACCCAGTAATCACAGTACTGGGTATTTACCGCCCCAAAATACAAAAGCACTAATTCGAAGGGATACATGCACTCCTATGTTTATTGAAACATTATTTACAACAGCCAAATTATGGAAGCAGCCCAAGTGTCCATGGATAGATGAATGGACAAAGAAGACGTGGTCTATATAGAGAATGGAATATTACCAGCCATAAAAAAGAATGAAATCTTGCCATTTCCAACAACATGGACAGAGCTAGACAGTATAATGCTAAGCAAAATAAGTCAGTCAGAGAAAGACGAATACCACAGGATGTCACACATACGTGGAATTTAAGAAACAAATGACCAAAGAAAAAAAGAGAGACAAAACAAACCAAGACACAGACTCTTAACTATAGAGAACAAACTGATGGTTATCAGAGGAGAAGTGGGTGGGGGGATGGGTGATATAGGTGATGGGGATTAAAGAATACACTTATCATGATGAAATAAATAAGTAAACCCAAAACTATAATGATAAACCACTTCATACCCACAAGATGCCTATAATCGAAAAGTGATAGAATAATGAGTGTTGGCAAATAAGTGAAGTTGGAACCCCCAAACACTGCTAGTGGTAAATACATAAAATGGTGCAGCCCCTTTGGAAAACAGTGTGGCAGTTCCTCAAATGATTAAAAATAGTTACTGTATGTCCCAATAAGTCTTAGATATATACCTAAGAGAAACAAAAACTTATACAAACATTTACAGCAGTACAATTCATAATAGCCAAAAAGTAGAAACAACTTAAATATCCATCAAGCAATGGATGGATAAACAAAATGCAGTATGTCCCATAAAATAAATATATTATTTAGCCATACAAAGGAATGAAGTACTAATATATGCAACAACACTAATGAACTTTGAAAATATCAAGTGAAAGAAGTTAGTCACAAAAGGCAGTAATACTGTATGACTTCACTTATATGAAATGTCCAGGCTAGGCCAATATACAGAGTCAAAAAGTAAATTAGTGGCTGCCTAGGGCTGGAGAAGGATTAGGGACAGACTGCTGGTAAGGATGGTTTTTTAGGGTGAAGAAAATGTTCTAAAACTGTGGTGATAATTGCACCTTTTTTTGATTTGATTATTTGTTTCTTGTGTATTGAGTTTGTTCATAGCAGCATTGTCCACAATAGCCAAATTGTGGAAGGAGCCGAGATGCCCCTCAACAGATGACTGGATTAAGAAGATGTGCTCCATATATACAATGGAATATTACTCAGCCATCAGAAAGAACGATTACCCAACATTTGCAGCAACATGGACGGGAGTGGAGGAGATTATGTTAAGTGAAATAACTCAAGCTGAGAAAGACAATTATCATATGGTTTCACTCATTTATGGAACATAAGAAATAGCAGGAAGATTGGTAGGAGAAGGAAGGGAAGAAGGAAGAGGGGGTAAACAGAAGAGGGAATGAACCATGAGAGACTATGGACTCTGGAAAACAAACTGAGGGTTTCAGAGGGGAGGGGGTGGGGGATTGGGATAGGCCGGTGTTGGGTATTAAGGAGGGCACATATTGCATGGAGCACTGGGTGTTATACGCAAATAATGAATCATGGAGCACTACAACAAAAACTAAGGATGTACTGTATGGTGACTAACATAATAAAAAAAATTATTTTAAAAAAAAGAAAAAGAATCTAATCTCACTCCATTGTCAATAATTCCCCTGAACTACTTCAAGGATGCCTTAAAATTTATCAAGCATAAATATTTTATTTTCTGCTACTTTTCTGTGTTAATGACAAACCTTATTTCACTGAAAGGAGAGAAACGGTCTGCATGAACTGTAATGGCTTAGAATTTTTTGATATTTCCTTGAGATTCACTAAATAGAAGTTTCATAAGTATTTAAAATTTCCTGTTTTTTTAATCCAAATACATACTCATATAGATATATGCACATATACATGTATATATACATAAAATTTAAGCTGTTAAATACGTTATTCAAATTCTCCATAATTGATTTTTATGTACTTATTTTTAAAGTTTTTTTTTTTTAAGATTTTATTTATTTATTTGACAGAGAGATAGCCAGTGAGAGAGGGAACACAGCAGGGGAGTGGGAGAGGAAGAAGCAGGCTCCCAGTGGAGGAGCCCGATATGGGACTCGATCCCGGAATGCCGGGATCACTCCCTGAGCCGAAGGCAGACGCTTAACGACTGCGCTACCCAGGCGCCCCTAAAGTATTTTTAAATGTACTCTGAAGCATGTTAAATTTTCTCAATGATTATAGTATCTTAATAAGAACGATTCCAAACAGGTTTGCTTTATATTTTTCAGTTATGTTGTTAGATGGATCAAGGTTTATGACTGGTGTGTGTTTTGGGAGGTCTCTAATCAATATGAAATCTTTCTTTGGGGCCAATACCTTTAACAGGCACTTCACCAAGGAGATACACAGATGGCAAATAAGCATATGAAGAGGTGCTCCACATCACATGTCATCAGGGAAATGCAAATTAAAACAACTTACCACTGAACAATGATTTAGAATGGCCAAAATCCAGAATAGACAACAAATGCTAGAGACAAGGTGGAGCAACAAGAACTCTCATTCACTGCTGGTGAGAGTATGAAATGGCACAGCCACTTTCTTACAAAATGAAACATACTCTTACCATAAAACTCAGCGATCACTTTCCTTGTTATTTACACAAGGGAGGTGAAAACTTAGGTCCACACAAAAACCTGCACATGGATGTGTATAGTAGTTTATTTACAACTACCCCAAACTGGAAGAAACCACAATGTTCCTCCATAGGTTGAATGGATAAACCGTGGTACATACAATGGAATATCACTCAGCTCTAAAAAGGAATCAGTTACTAAGCCTTGGGGGAAAAAAAAAAAAAAGAGTAGGAATCTTTAATGTATATTACTAAATGAAAAAAAGCCAATCTAGGAAGGCTACATACCATATGATTCCAACTATATGACATCCTGGAAAAGGTAAAACTACGGAGACAGTAATAACATTGGGGTTGGGGTGGGGAGAGAGGATAAACAGGTAGAGCACAGCGGATTTTTAGAGCAGTGAAACTACTCTGTTTGTTACTATAATGGTGGATATATGTCATTATATGTTTGTCCAAACTTACAGACAGAATGTATAACACCAAGAATGACTCTAATGTAAACTATGGACGTTGAGCGATAACGATGTGTCAGTGTAGGTTCATCAACTGTAACAAAAGTTATCACTCAGGTGGAACATTTTATAATGGGTGAGGTTATGCATCTGTGGGGGCAACAGGTATATGGGAAATCTCTATACCTTCTGCTCAGTTTTGCTATAAACCTTAAAATGCTCTAAAAAAACATCTAAAAAATACCTCTCTGTCCCATTCTCTACTTTTAGTTTTAAATTTAATGTTTCTGATACTCATTTCCTTTTTTTTAAGCTTTTGGTATATATATTTTTTTCCATCACCTATTTTCAGTGTTTTTGTCAGTTTATTTAAAAGGACTATCTTCTTGCCACACATACCTGGAATTTTTTCCCCTAACACTATTTTAGTGCCTCTATCTTTTAACAAGGGAATTTAAACCATTCATATTTACTACAATGACTTCATTGCTGTATTCTAATTTTATCTACTTATCATGCTTCCTTTTTATTCCATTTTTAATTTTCTGCCTTTTGTTAGATATTTTTTTTAAGATTTATTTATTTATGAGAGACAGAGAGAGTGAGCAAGAGAGAGCACAAGCAGGGGGAGAGGGAGAGGCAGACACTCCTTTGAGCAGGAAGCCCAACATGGGGCTCAATCCCAGGACCCTGGAATCATGACCTGAGCTGAAGGCAGATGCTGCCCAGGCACCCTGTGTCTTTTGTTAGATTAACTGGATATTTTTATCCAGGTTTTTCCCTAGTCCTAATGGTTTAAAGATTATTCATTATCTTTGGTCATCTAAGGTTATATATACAATATCAGCACATATTACTTAAACACACATTGTTCTACCAAAGTCTAGTGTAATTTCCCCCTCAAAAGGACAAAAACTTAAAAAAAAAAAAGACAAAAAAGTTAGCACTATTTTATTCCCTATTCCCCTTCCTTTTTCCCCCATTGCAACCTCTATTACAGAGGTCATTTAGAATTTTAGTTACACAATAAAGCCAATTTTCCCTATACATGAACAAATATTTTAACTCCAAGTTTTACTGGTTTCTTTACTTATTATTGTTCCTTATTAATTTTTCATTTTAACTAAGCAAATTGTCCTTATTTTTGCCTTTAAAAAAAAGTTAAGGTTCAAATTATTTTCCCATAGAACTCTGAAGATATTGTCTTTTAGCATCCAATGTTGCCAATGGAGAGTCTGATGCAAATAAATGATTTTCATCCTTTTTCTTTTTCTCTCTAGAAGATTTTAAGACTTTTCTCTTTATCCTCAGTTTATGAAATGTCACCAATATGTCTAAGTAAGAGTTGTTTTTCACTCACTTGGCTCTGCGTTTAGTTGGCTCTATCAATTTGAAGGCTTATTTCTTCCTTCAAATTTGGGACATCTCATTACTGCTTTGATGATGTTTTCTACGTCTTTTTATTCTGTTCTTTCTGGAACTCTTTAGATACATGCTAGAATTTCTGGCTCTATCCTTCGTGTGTGTGTGTGTGTGTGTGTGTGTGTGTGTGTGTATCTGGCCTCCTGAACACCAAAGGTCAAAAAAAGATGTTCTGGGATGTCTGGGTGGCTCAGTTGGTTAAGTGTCTGCCTTCAGCTCAGGTTATGGTCCCAGGATCCTAGGATCAAGTCCAGCATCGGGCTCCTGCACAGCAGGGAGCCTGCTTCTCCCTTTCCCTGCTGCTCCCCCTATTTGTGCTCTCATGCATATTCGCTCTGACAAATAAATAAATCTTAAAAATAAAAAAAGATATGTTTCTCTTACTAAATGCCCTCCTATCCTATCCACACACCTCCACATCTTTATAGATTCCTTTCCCCTAGACTTCTTTCCCTGTTCCCATGGCCCAAGATACCTCCTGCACACTGAACTATGTTTTGCTAGAACTACGGACCTTGGAGCTCCTTTGCCTATTTTCCTTTCACTCTTTCCCTATTGTTTGTCTTTCTTAATAATTATCTCAATGTTTTTACCATATTTTTTAAGCTTGTTTTTACTTCCTCCCACTTTCTTTAGAGTATATTTTGTTCAGTCTTCTATATCTGTGCTATCCAAACAGCAGCCATTTGGAAACATGTGGCTATTAAGATTTAAATTAATTAAATAAAATTCAAATCTACTTCCTTAGTGGCACTGGCCATATTTCAAGTGCTCAATAGCCACTTCATTATAGGTTATGGAACATTTCCATGAGCATGAAGTTTTACTGTACATTGTTGTTCTAGACAACCTAGTCAACCTTTAGCTGTATCCATTGTTTTTAAGCTGTCTTTATTCACCCAGTCATTAAACAAGTATGTCTTTTGAAGATCTACTAGGTAAGACAGTATTTTAGCAGATAGGGATAGCAATGTACAAATGAATTCCTGCTCTCCTGTAATTCACATTCTACTCAATAAGAAAGAAAGAATATAGTATATCAAAAGGTTCTAATCATTCACTGAGAATAAAGCAGGGTTAGGGAGAAAAGGAGCTGCTGAGGATGGGAGAAGGATGGATGGAAGAAAATCTCTGTAAGGGGAGATTTGATCAGAGACTTGCAAAAAGTAATGAAGTGAGGCAGGGGGATATCTGAGGGAAGAGAATTACAGGCAAAAGTAGTAGCAAGTAAAAACACCCTGAAATAGGAGTATGCCTCTGACAGGAGGTCAAAGTGACAGGAGTAAATGGTGCAAAGGGATAGCAGGAAGTAAGGATAGAGAAAAGCAAAGAATAAGATCATGTTGGACTTTGTAAGTCCCTGGAAGGACCTCAGTAATTTTAACTGACTTGAGAAAGGAAGCCAGTGGAGAGGCATTAGCTGAGAAGTTATTTGATATAAATTACATTTAAAAAATGGCACTCTGGTTGCTGGGTTGACAACAATGTAGGGAAACAAAGGCAGAAGACACACAACTTAGGAATTAATTATAATAATTCAAGCAGTTTTGAAAGTGCTAGCGTTATAGATGGTGGGAAAAGGTCCAACTATGGTTATCTCTTAAAGATAGATCTGGTGGGTTTTAGGTAAGCTATTTTCTCAAAGATTTTTAACTGGTTATTTTCCATAAGAGCTTGTTCTTATTTTATGAACTCAAAATCCTATCATGTATCTTTAAGAGTCTCCACTTTTCTTTAGCATCAACTGTTATTATTCATTTATTTTTTTGTCTCTTACGGATTTTTGAAGTAGGCATTTTGTCATTTATCTCACCCATCCAACATCAGAATCCCTTTCCGTATTCGAAGAATTTCATACTTTATGAGTTTTTTGGGGAGTAAAATCTGCTTCCTTCATATTACTCAGCTATCAGAAAGAACGAGTTCTCAACATTTGCTACAACATGGACAGCACTGGAGGAGATAATGCTAAGTGAAATAAGTCAAGCAGAGAAAGACAACTATCATATGATTTCTCTCATCTATGGAACATAAGAACTAGGATGATCAGTAGGGGAAGAAAGGGATAAAGAAAGGGGGGGGTAATCAGAAGGGGGAATGAAACATGAGAGACTATGGACTATGAGAAACAAACTGAGGACTTCAGAGGGGAGGGGGGTGGGGGAATGGGATAGACCGGTGATGGGTAGTAAGGAGGGCACGTATTGCATGGTGCACTGGGTGTTATACACAACTAATGAATCATCGAGCCTTACATCGGAAACCGGGGATGTACTGTATGGTGACTAACATAATATAATAAAAAATCATTAAAAAAAAAAAATCTGCTTCCTTCAATAAATGTTGGAAAATACTACCAAAATTTCTAGATTCCTTTTCATGCATGTGACCCAGATATTATTGCCTGTGACCCAGTACAATCAAATTGTACTCACTCTAGATTTCCCTCAGATACTAAAGGAAAGGAAGAGAACTTTCTCTTTCTGGGGATACCAGCAGTGACAGTAGAGGCAAAGTCAAGTTCCTAAGTAAAAAAGCTCAAACACTGCTGGCTGCAGCAGCTGCAGTAAAGCTGAACTTACACAACAATAGTGACAGTAGTGCAAAATGTAAAATCAAGTGGCCAGTGTCAGGCAGCAGCGTTTCCCATCACACCAGATTACACTGTACTATGGTTTGGGGGCATGGATCTGGAAGGTAAACCTTGAGCCTGGTTCTCCAGATCTCTTGTGATTCTAAAATATATTTAAAAAGCTTTGTTAAAAAATAATTTACATGTCCCATTTATCCATTTAGAATGTGTGACTCACCAATGGTACCATCATCACCACGATCACTTTTAGAACATTTTCTTTTTTTTTTTTTTTAAGATTATTTATTTATTTATTTGAGAGAGTGAGAGAAAGAGAGAGTGAACAAGAAGGGGGAGGGGCAGGAGAAGCAGACTCCCTGCTGAGCAGGATGCCCAACAGGCGGATCAATCCCAGGACTCTGGGATCATGACCTGAGCTGAAGGCAGATGCTTAACCGACCGAGCCACCAGGCACCCAGAACGTCTTCACCACCCTCAAAATCCACCGTACATATAAGCAGTTTCTTCCCATTCTTTTCTATCCCACCTTTCAGCCCTAGGCAACCGCTAATTTACTTTGTGTCTTTACAGATTTGCCTCTTCTGTGCATTTCATGTAAATGGAATCATATAATATATGGTCTTTCATGACTGTCTTTCCTCATTTACCAAAATGTTTTCAAAGCTTCCATGTTATAGCATGTATTAGTATTTTATTCTCTTTATTGCTGAATAATAATCCATTGTATGGATATACCACATTTTCCTTGTCCATTTATAGCATGATATTTGGGTTGTTTCCACTTTTGGGCTATGATGAATACTGTCCTTGTCAACATCAACATTCATGTACAAGTTTTTGAGTGGACCTCTGTTTTTACTTCTCTTGAGTGGAACTGCTGGGTCATAAGTAATGGTTTAACTTTCTGAGTTACTGCCAAATTATTTCCCAAGCACCCACACCATTTTACAAGCCCAGCAATGTAGGAGGGTTCCAATTTCTGCACATCCTCCCACCACTTGTTATCATCTGTCTTTTTGATTAGTCATCTTTGTGGGTTTGAAGTGTTATCTCATTGTGGTTTTGATTTACATTTCTATAATGGCTAATGATGTCAAGCATCTTTTCATGTGCTTTTGGCCGGCCATTTTTATATATTCATCAGAGAAATATCTGTTCAAATCTTTGCCTATTTTAAAATTGGGTTATTTATCTTTTTCAGTTTCTGTTCATTTGTTCATTTGTTTTTCAAGGAACATTTAATAACAATGTAGATAACATATGCTTATCTAACATGGTACTTAAAATTTTTTAAATCACTGAAGCTAAAGCAAACCATCTTGTTCGTTGGGTAAAAAGGGTCTGCTTAATGTGTGTACACTGCAGTGCAATATAAAAAATACCATTTGATTATAATTTCAGAACTTTATAATTGAGTGTCAGTGTTCTCTCTTTTTTTCATATGGGAAAAGAACACACTTTTGAAAATCACTTGAGGGGCACCTAGGTGGCTCAGTCAGTTAAGCATCTGCCTTCGGCTCAGGTCATGATCCTGGAGTCTCAGGATAGAGCCTCGCATCAGGCTCCTTGCTCAGCGGGAAGTCTGCTTCTCCCTCTGCCCCTCACCTTGCTTGTGCTCTCTCTCAAATAAATAAATAAAATCTTTAAAAAAAAAGAAAAGAAAAGAAAACTTGAAGCTTGGACAAATTCTACAGCTATATTCTTAGGATCACTCTGTAGAGTCTTCATGATTCATTCAGATGACACAAGGGAGCTTCAATTCAGCATTTTAGAGAAGACATTCCAGCTCACATGATCTCATCAGTCAGGAGAGTGTTGGTAGCAGTCACAGTGCAGGAATGAAGAAGCTGTCTCTTTACACAATAGTTATCCCATATGTCTACTTCTGTGGCTCACCTTTGTTCAAGTCCACACCCACAAGTTGATCTGATTCTGAATGTTCTGTTTGAACTTTAGTGTTTCTGAAGGTCAAAACGAGAGTTCTGAGCAAGAACCATGGTAATAATGAGCAGAAGGCCCCAAGTTGGGCCTTGCCCTTAATACTGGGCTTATATTTAATCAAGTCTTCTGCCATTGCTACTTTCCTGCACTAATAGCTGGAACTACACAGCCATCATCAATAGCATTTTTAACAGCCCTCAAAACATCTCTTATTCCATCTTTGATTTGAGTGAGTGTGTGCTTATTTGGCCTTCTGACCAACAATGTGACAGAGCCAGGACTGTTACATTTCTCTTCTGCAATGTGTACTCATAGACAATTCCTGTATGTCCCAATCAATCAGGATTTAGGTCATTAAAAGAATTTAGAGCTATTCCATTGCAAGCAAGATTCAGCCTTTCCATTTTCTTCCTTTTAGCTCCACACAGAGCTACTATGCTTTCTTTTGCAAGAGCTTCTAAGGAAAAGGGGTCAATTCCCTTTTGATTAATAACAACGAATCCTTTATCTGAAACATGCAGGCTTCCTTTTTCAGTTCTTTTTTTTAACTGTCTTCAATGAATTTCTTTCCGCTTTTACAAGTTTCTCTCTTCTGCACACTTGTAAACAAAAAAAGCCAGAATTCACTTTTATTTTTTCATATTTTAATGACACATTGGATATGAGGATGTATGCATTTTCTACTTTTTCTTTTCCGTATCAGAATGCCACACCCCATGGTCCAAAACAAGACCTCTGATTAAGCTTGTATTAGTTTCAGATTTATGTTTCACCTCCATGATCTCAAACATGAAGAAGTCAATAGATTCATCCTGTTGTTTAAAGGCCAAAATGGAGTCCACTACAGCCTCTGTTAAGACATTAGCAAGTTCAGTGTGCACTTTAGTATGCAGAGGTGTTCTGACCACGTCTCTAAGTGTTTCCCTGTCCATTTCTTTGCTTACTTTGACTTTCCAAAAACTGAAGTGCCTTTTCCTTTACAGCTTCATATTCTTCTGTTATTATTCTGGGATGAAGACTTTCAGAAATGTGGAGATCCGCCTGTTTCAGTAGCTCTCCAATGACGAGGACATTAGAAGTGATACCATCACCAGTTATGTCATCCTGGGCTGTCACTGCTTTGGCTACTGAGCAGGCTGTTGGGTGATGAATTTGCATTTCATGAATTAGCACATTGCCATCTTTAGCAAGCTTAATGTCTCCAGCACCAGAAACAAGCATCTTCATGGTGCCATTAGGCCCCAAGTTGGTCCTCAGCACGTCCTGCAGCCCCTGGGCTGCGCTGATGTTGACGGTCAGGGCCGCCTGGGCTCAGGCCACCTAGGCCATGGGGTTCAGTCTTCACAGACGCCATAGCTAACCAGCACAGGAAGAGGAGGAGACCAGGCATGAAGAGCGCCCAAAGCCATCTCCTTATCTTTTTCAGTTTTGCGTTAGAAGAGTTCTTTACATAGTCTGAATACCAAGCCTTTACCAGATGTATGACTTATAAATATTTCTTCCATCCTGTCGGCTGTCTTTTCATGTTGACAGTATCATTTGAGGCATAAAAGTTTTAAATTCTGATGAGTCCAATTCATCTACATTTTCCTTTTGTCATTTATGCTTTTGGTGTGGTATCCGAGAAGGCTTCCTAATCCAGAGTCATTAAGATTTATTCTTATGTTTTAAGAGTTTTACATAGTTTACTTTAAGATTTCTGTACAAAGAGTCCATTTTGTGAATGATAAAAGGAAGAGGTCTAGCTTCATTCATGTAGCTCTCATGTAGTTTCAGCACCATTTGTGGAAAAGGCTATTCCTTCCCACATTGAATTGTCTTGGCACCATTGTAAAAAATCAGTTAATCATAAATGTAAGAGTTTATTTCTGGTCTCTTAATTCTATTCCATTCCAATACTTTATAAAACTCCTTTTCTACTTAATTAGCTAGAGTATATTTCTTGCTTACGATCATGACTACTGTCTGTTTACAATCAACCAAATGTTTGAGAATTCCTGGATGTATGCTTAACCCATTTTCTTACTATGGATGTTGTTTCGATGTGCCGTAGTTGACATCCAGTGATGGGGTGGGAGGAGGGAGAGGTTGTGCTGCCGGGGTGAGAGATACCAAGTTTGTCAACTGGGTATAACACAATCATTCCCTTCCTGCGGCCTGGCAGCGGTAAAATCTACCCTCCATGTTTTAGTCTATATGCAAACCTCACTGAAGTCTGCTATTTGGTAGAAGTACAGGAAAGGGTCCCAAAAAGAAAGGCCTACATTGTTCACCCTATTACCTCAGGGATCTATTCGAATTTCAGCATTCTGTTGGGAAGATTTCTCCTGTTTTTGAGGGGAAAATTCTCCTGTACTCTCTTGGCCCCCCTTCTCACTTATTTACAGGGGAGAAGGTATGACTTACCTGACTGATGAGCTTAGAAAAAGTAATTGTGTGTGTTTGTGTGATTAAGTCTCTCCTCACTTTGGTATAAGCCTTGCCTGCAAAAGGGATGCCTTCTATTCTGCTTTCTCTACAAGACAGAACTACAGTTTTCAGACCAAAAGTATTTGGGGGAAAGAGACATACGGCAAATCCATCTTCCTACACTATTTGCTCCATGTGAGCTTTTTTTATCTTTGTTGGCCTGGCTTCTTTGTTTGCTCTAGTTGATCCCAAACTCCAGAAGGGTAGACTCATTGATTAGGAGTTCCCCACGAATTGCTCCTACCTTAGCAATAGTTCTCTCTTAGATGGGTTTATGGCTATAGACTTTTCTGGTTTTGCCTTTTTGGATTGCTTTTTGTGCTCTTTAAGGATTTCTGACCCACTGAAGGTACTTATTTTTCTTTTGCAGTACTGTTATGACTTTGTTCCTTTTTTAACATGTCATTTCATGAGGTTCTGATAGATGAAACAGATGCATAGATCAGTCCCTGATATTTCACTCTCAAGAAGCTATTAACAAAGTGAGACTAAAATACCTGTCTACCAAGTCAAGCTCTTTCCTCTATTCCACACCACCTCGTAAGATAGAGCCCTTATACTTGAGACCTTAAAAATCTTGTTAGAATGGAGATACTAATTCTTAAATCAAGATACTAAAGCAGAACTAAATACACAGAAATATACTATAAGTAACTAATGTATGGAGAATAAGTATGCAAGAATTATAAGCAGTCACATCAGGTTATAAGAACAGTTGACTGAAAAGGAGAAGCTTGAGATAATCTTGACAGAAACATACAATTCTATTGAGAAATAACAAGGCAAATAAGAACATGGAGATGGAGAAGTACATGAAAAATTCCATTACAGGGAGTATACCAAGTTACTTGACTATATATAAAAGAATAGTGGGAAACAAAGTAAAGAAGGAGATCAAGTAAGAGACCCAAGTAAGCTCAAGAGCCATGTAAGACCATAAAAGCCTCTGTCACTTTCATTCAAAACACTTTTGTAGAACAGGTATTAAATCAACTGTGGATGAGTTATTTCTGAAGTAAGAGGTCCATACATAGATGATATTTTATTGCAAAGTACTGAAAGTGTCCCTCAATCATCTACTACCACATATATATATATATATATATATATATATATATATATATATATATATATATATATATTATTTATTTATTTATAAACAGGAAGTATGAGTAAACAGTCAGCATATAAATAATTTAATTTTAAATGTCAGCAAGTATTCAGTTACAATGTTTTTCATATATACCTCTGATATGAAAAGAGCCATCATCATTTCTCTCCACCACAAGATGGTCAATATGAACAGTTACAGGAGCTGGTTCAAGGGATATTGTACTACTACGAGGACTGTCGTCCTACAAAAAGGAGAAATAACATCAGCATATTGTTATTAAAGTAAATGATAAAATTAATCATTTCCTTAACAAACATTACTTCAGTCAATAATTTTAATGAGTTAGATATTTATCTTTATATGCTTCAATTGATAGAATGATAATACTGCCCATTCTGTTTTTATGTTTTCTAATTTCTAAGAAGGATCTCTTCATCATTCCCCCACAATGACCACAAATTCATTTCAATATGTTAACAGAGTGTATATTATAGAGATGACATATTCTTAGACATGAATCAAAGTCCAGGTAAGCAAAGTGAACATTTACAACATGAAGAACATATAAAAATACTTATAAACATACTTTTAAATTAATTTTTGTGTTAGAAACTTGTATCTTCATTGGCATCACTGTTGCAACAGTTTCATCTTCCAAAAAATGTTGAATATTAGTAAGAGAAGATGTAAAAAACTCAGTGCTAAAGTTTTCTATATGGCATTGCAGAAATCCATTTTTTTCTGCAAGTAAAGAGTGTATTACAGCACCAGGCCCACTCTCAAATCTCAGAGTAATCTCAGGAGATGATTTGGAATGAATTATAGATTTATGATCTGAACCTATGGAAAAAGAACACACAAAAATTATAACTTGTAGCACTACTCAAAAGTGTCACTCTCAATTATTTGTCATTAAGACATTATTGTCATTTGTACAATGCTGAAGCAATAGTATCTTAAAGTTTTAATATTCACCTTTCACTTAAGTGATACTTACAGTACGTATACAATATACCATACATAACCCTAACTTCAATTTTTATACATGACCTTCCACTGCAGTAATGTTGAGTTGTCTACATTTTCTATTTTTTGGTACCATGCAAACATACACCATGATATAAATCTGAAATGATGCATATCTAAAATACAATCCATCTGAGTGTGTACCTGTCTATACATCTATAACTGACAACTGTGATAAAGAAAAAAATCATGGCATTTAAAGTGATTCTTAAGCCATTTCTCAAGAAGTAACAAAAGCCTGAAGTTTTACACCTTCTTCATTAAAATTAGGTCCTTAAATAATTAGAAAAGTAAATAGACAAGACCTCATTAAAATGCCTCTATTAGAAGACAATTTTAAAACTGAATTATAGCAAAGGATATATATATATATATAATTTATGCATATATATATATATTTATATTTATACTTGTATAAATATGCCTTGGCCTTGCTCCAAAAAAGAATTTGAGGTGGTGTACAGAGATAAACACTGAATTCAAAAACAAATTTTAAAATTTAAATAAAGCACCCACAGAATATCTGATTTTAAAAAAAAGT
This sequence comes from Ursus arctos, assembly GCF_023065955.2. NCBI lineage: Eukaryota > Metazoa > Chordata > Mammalia > Carnivora > Ursidae > Ursus > Ursus arctos. Next base: position 14,687,073 of record NW_026622886.1, on the reverse strand, counting down.
TCCCAATGCAATCACTTAAGAGAACCGACCCTCATGGTAACTATTTTATTTTATAATACCCAGTTCCAAAAAGAATAGGAGGCAACATGTTCATGGCATAATTATATAAAAAATAAGTAAGCAATGGAAAAGGATAGAAGAGAAATGGGTAGTAAGATTAATAACTCTAAACACATTATTTACTTTTCTGTGCCACAGGTGAACTAAAAATGAACTTCTTAGCAGCAAAGAGAAAAATATGATCAATTTCACAATCCACAGAACCCCATGAGTTAAGAACAAACTAAATGTTCTGGAAAAGTGAAACTGTTTCAATTACTGAAGTATCTAATTTATCGTCTCAGTTGTCTTAAGACCCTAACTAATTAAATTCATGATGGGGAGATGTTTATTTTCCCTCAGCATGGATGTGAATACTTGTCTTATAGAAGTCAAATGTACACATGTTTGTGAAGGGAAGGGGATGTAAGAAAATAAATATATTAATGCACCAAGGACAGAACTCCATACACAACTCATAATGGAGAGTTGTTTTTATAGCTTTATTTCAGGTACAGAAGGATGTTTAATCAATGTTAGTGCTACAGATTAACATTCAAAATAAATAATACAGATATAAGAAGAGTTCAAATAAAATTCTAAATAATATTTTAAACAATTAACAACTCAGATTTTTTTAAAAATAAAAGGTAAAATAGCCACAAACTGATAATGGTTAGTGTTCTTTCCTATATCAGGACAAACAAGAGTTAATTAGTCTATTTAATAATAAGAGCAATTAGAAACAACTTGGTAAAAGTGATTTTGTTCTGCCTTTTACCTATTTATCTACATAACTATACAGAGAGAAAGAGAGAGAGAGAGAGAGAGAGAGAGAGAGATACCTACTCACTCTAAGGAGCTGAGAGCCAGAAATAATTTCAAACAAAAAGAGTATTTATTTGGAGCACAGATCAACCAAAATCTTCATTAGTCAAAACACATTCCTCTCTTCTACCTTTTATGCCATGAAACTATTATATAAAGGTCTTCCTACTAAAGGACTCCAAAATCCACACATTATAGAAAACAAAAACAAACAAAAGCAAAAACAACTTTGCAATTTTCACTGGTCATGTCAGAGTGACAGCAGATATAAACTGTAGGTCAATCTTTGTTCATATGGCTTATTGTTTGAAATGTTCAAGCCAAACTATTTTTTTCTCCCTTTCCTTTTATCCCATTTCCCCTTGCTCCTTTCTTTTCCCTGTTTTCTTCCTCTTATTTTTTGTTTATCTTTAAACAAACAACTGAGACAGTTGAGAAAAATAAGGCATTAGCACTGACTATACAACCCATACATACTAGGCATTTTGAAATGATTTCCTCAGTAAGGAAAACATGAAACAAAGTAATAGGACATGGGACTAAGTGACCCACAAAAATAAGTAAAAACAACTGAGCAACTGGAAATAATCTTAAGAGTGTACAATTTGAAAAGTGTTTGGACTGGGAATAGAACAGGGTCTAGGTTTTGAAATTTCTTTTGTCCACTACGAAACCTTTCCAATTATATATTTAGCTTCCTCTATTTCGCATGCTTTTGGGATTTATACTTCTAATAGAATAGTCTTGTAATTTTTTAACAGATACATTGTAAACTGAAAGGCCTATACATAGAAAAAAGCCAGGAGACAATTTTTTTCTATGATGCTGGTTTAAAGACAAATGGCACATTTACCTGCAATTCCCAGGATGTGAGGTGATAGCAAACTTATTTGATATCATGCAGGACTATGTATTTCAACATGTTATGTATCAGATTTAGCATTCTGTATATATAGCAAAGAAAAATATTACAGCTCAGTGACTTTTTAAAGACTTAAAAAATTGAACATTGTCATTTTAAATGCTTAGAACTATTCTAAAAAATCTATTTCTTTGAATGACTGAAAACCATGAGTGATAACTGCATATAAACTTTGAAAAAGGGGTGGTTTTATGTGGTTTGCTCATCATACACTGCATGTTTTGTTGTTCATATCCCTCTACGTCCAAGGGAATGTGTTGATCTTAGAATGAAGGACCACAAGAACGTGATATATGATTTTTCCAAACACCAAGTATCATGCTGGACTCAGGAAATGTTTGCTTATAAGCAAGATAATGGAATACAAAAATTGACATTTATTCCAGCAGAGAACTAAGTTGACATTCTAGGATTACTTTATCATTCTTTTCATATAAAAAAGAGCTCAGTTTTCTTAAACCTATTATATCAAAGAATGAGAAGACTAAAAAAGATGGCACTTAACAAACAAAACAAAAAGAAATTAGCGAATACATCTTCAACACATATTTCTAACAACCAAAATACTTTATGAAAATAAGGTAATCTAAAAGGAATCTCTTACATTATAAATAAATGTAATCTTCCTTGAATTCATTTATACCAAAGACAGAACTGCTAAGGAAACATATGTATAAAAACAAAAAAAGTTTAAGTCATATTAAAGTCTTACCTACTGGACGATTACAAAGGTAATGCCGAAGACTGATATTGCCTAACTGATCTGGTGTCACTTGGTCCACTTGAAGACAGATTTCCATATCTTCCCCGCGGATGTCAATTTCCCCATTAACACCAGTAATTTTAAACACCACAACTGACATCTAATAATGATTGCATAAATAATATTAGCATACCAAATAATTCAAAACAAAATTTAAGAAATGACACAGGAAACTACTATAACTTCTAAAAACAAAACTGTGACCTAATATAACCAAAAATATACTTTTGACCAGCAAAACGTGGTTATACATTATAGTGACAAACTTCAGCTTCCTTTCTTCTTATTCAGTCAAGAGAGAATTTTTTTCGGTCACAAAGATAAATTATATGACATTTCCATGTGAAATTATTTTCACTGAAGGCTGAACATATATTCTAAGTCATCTGTAAGAATATTTGACTGGGTGGGAAGGGGTTAAACCAGTAGCATACTTCTTTTGTAGGAAGTTCCTCATAAGGACTGACTACCATCAACCATCAAACTTGTTTTCAAAATGTATTTAAATGGAACTACAATAAAGGTCAAAAAATAAAAGATAGAAAAAGACAGAACCTCCCCTCCTCAGCGCAAGAAAAACAGATTTAGAGAAATGAAATTCAGAGAAAAACAATTCAATAAGAGGGAAGGAAGAAGTTTCAAGAGCAGAAAGAGCAAAATGAATCACTCACTACTATCGCAATTCACTTTATATATGTCATAAAATGTGCCCATATTAAATATGAAATAAAGGTAAAACAGCCTTGTGGCTGGCATTTCTCTTCACAGAATCTCTCTGAAATGATTACCAGGTCTTGATTTTCTTGAGCACCCTCTGAATTTGTACTGATGGCATCTGGAGAGGTTTCACCAAAATTCTGTAGATTTGCACTGGCATTTGCACTCTCTGCAAGGCTCGGGTAATTTGTAGTCACATTCTTTTTAATACCTGAAGTAATAAAGAAATAAACTAACAAATTAAAATCAGTTTTACACGTGATCCAACAATGTCACATTTATCTAACCAATATGGGACATCCCTTCACTCTTTCTCAAGCAAAGGCTTGTTTAAAAGACAATAAGCAAAGAAAAATTAAATTGAGATTAGCTAGCAAATATTAAGAAATAACATCCACAATAAAATGTTAGAGAGACTAAAGCCCTAAACTTAGTATGAAAAGAAATCTACAACGCTGACCACAGCTTCCTCATTGCCGGTCCAGTGCTAGGGCAGCAGGCTCCTGGTCAGCCAGCTTTTGCCTCCCTCTATGCTATCCTACTTTGAATAGTCCCAGTGTAACCACTTCATTTCCCCTTTCAGTAGCCTACAGTAACTTCTAATTATCATCTACATGACATTAATGCCACCACTACCAATGTGATCATCCTCTATTCTTACCTACCTGCCTTAATTTCTCAGTGTGCTGTATTTCATTATTTCTCAAACTCTGTGGTCAAAGACAATCTTTAAAAAATTCTGTGCCCTCACAGACCAATACTTTAAAAAAAAAAAATCATAAAAATGAATTACTTGAAAAAGTGGATTAGAAAAGCCCAAGTCATGCCACAGCCTCAGTTTTTAAATTATTATAGTTAACCCTTGAACAGTGTGAAGGCTAGGGGTGCTGGCCTCCCATGCAGTCAAAAATCCACATATAGGGGCGCCTGAGTGGCACAGCAGTTGGGCGCCTGCCTTCGGCTCAGGGAGTGATCCTGGCGTTATGGGATCGAGCCCCACATCAAGCTCTTCCACTATGAGCGTGCTTCTTCCTCTCCCACTCCCCATGCTTGTGTTCCCTCTCTCACTGGCTGTCTCTATCTCTGTCGAATAAATAAATAAAATCTTAAAAAAAAAAAATCCACATATAACTTCTGACTCCCCAAAAACTTAATTACTAACAGTCTACTATTGACTGAAGTCTTAATGATAACATAAACAGTCAATTACCATCTTTTGCATGCATTATATACTGAATTCTTACAATAAAAAAAGCTAGAAGAAAGAAAACGTTATTAAAAAATATCACAAGGAAACTACATTTACAGTACTGTACTGAATTTATCGAAAAAAAAAATCCATATATAAGTGGACCTGTGCAATTCAAACCCATGTTGTTCAAGGGTCGACTGCATTTACGACTACACATTTAGCTTCTAACCCAGTGCCTGGAAACACAGTTTCCATCTTTCATCTACTGAATGAAAGAAAACAATGGTTTAGGGGCCAGGGAAGATACATATAAATACAATTCCCATTTCACAGGGGGCTCTAGAGGTTCAGAAGGCTTCCCTGATGAAACAATATATAAACTGAAGTGAAAAAGAGCATTCTAGGCACAGGTACAAAGACACTGAGGTAGAAAAATGTCACAGTGAAGAACCTGTGAAGAGTGAATTTAGAGGAGTAATATGTACTATAGTATACCTGAAGTATAGCAAACACACAGGTAAACAGCAGAACCAGTTAAGCTGGGGCCATATCACACAGAGCATTGTCAGTAATGTTATGATTTTTAAACTTAATAGTCTTATAGCAGTGAGAAGTTATCAGGATTAAAATGGGGATCAATGTAATAGTATTTACACTTTTGTTTGTTTGTTTGAAGTAAGCTCTATACCCAACATGGGGCTTGAACTCACAACCCTGAGATCCACAGTCACATGGTCTACGGACTGAGTCAGCCAGGAGCCGTGATAATTACATTCTTAAGAGTATTGTGCCTATGGAACGAAGAATGAATTGGAAATTGACAAGAACAGAAATGGGAAGATAGTTAGGAGCCTGTGGTGGGATGGCAGCCCAACTACATGTTTGTCCATGAAATATATATATATATATATATATATATATATATATATATATATATATATTCAAAAACATGTATACACATCATATGTACTGTATATCTGTACACATATGTGTGGTGTGTACATATATAAACATACATATATGTATATAAAAACACAAGGAAAATGTCTGGAAATATATATACACAAAAAGTTGATGGCAGTTATTTCTAGAGTGGGGAATAGTAAGGGTGGTATTAAAGTGACACTTTCAACTTTTATTCCAGATATTTCCATAATACCTGATTTCTTTATAATGAGAAAGTATTCGTATATTTCTTATAAAAATAAAACAAAAGAATACAAAAAACAAGAGTCTTTTCCTAATGCAAATCAATTCCTCTGACATAAAGAAAATCATTATGGTTCAGGAGAACTAGGAATTTATAGTTAATATCATTTAACTATTACACACAGGGGCGCCTGGGTGGCTCAGTCGGTTAAGTGACTCAGTTTTAGCTCAGGTTGTGATCTCAGTCAGGGGGTGGAATTAAGCCCCGCGACTGGCTCCGTGCTCAGCGCTGAATCTGCTCGGGATTCTCTTTCCCTCCCTCTCCTTCCCCGCTCTTTCACTCTCTAAGTAATAAATGTTACACACAGAATCAATCCCCTTATATTTTCAAGACCCAAAAAACAGTCCACTGCTGGATCTATTCAAAGGCAGCAATTAGAAATGCAAAAATTTGTGAACAATGGTATTAATTACAGCATTTTTATAACCACAGAAAACTATAAACAATCTAAACATTCACTATCAGGGAAATTATTAAAAGGTCATGGTACAGGGGTGCCTGGGTGGCTCAGTTGCTTAGATGCCTCATTCTTGATTTTGGCTGGGGTCATGATCTCGGACTCATGGGATCGAGCCTGTCTGGAGCCCCACCCTGGGCTGCATGCCGGGGGTGGAGCATGCTTGGGATTCTGTCTTTCTCTCTCTCCCTCTCCTTTTGCCCCTTCCTTTTGCTCTCTCTCAGTAAATAAATAAATACAATCTTTAAAAAAAAAAGTCATGGTACATTTTCATGTCAATTTAATATAGACTTTAAAAACATTTTCAAAGGAGTTTAAATAGTTTAGGAAATGATTACAAGTGATAAAAAGCAGATTAAAAAACCATATATATATATATATATATATATATATATAGTATGACACCAAATACATACATATATGATACATACACAAAGTCATAGAATAAATGATGGTATCTTTAATTGTGGGACATTGGGTTATTTTATTTTCCAAATTGTAGTTGTCTGTATATATTTTCCAAGTTTTCTATATTGAGTGGTAGTCACTTTTATTATTTAATTTTTAGAAATAATAATAAGGAAATCACTGATGCTTTTTGAGAACAATTAGGGATATTTTCTATAGGAACATTGTTTTTAAAGTATATTTTGATCATAAAGCAGAAATCTGCAAAGGCAGGATTTTAAACCATTAAGGGGGCTGAGGAACTAGGCAACAGAGCTATCTGTGAATCTAGAATAGAGTTCTATGACCCATATCGGTACCTCTTCTACACATGTGGTAATCATTTCCCAAGTGTGGGGATCTAGTATAACATACTGGTTGGTTAAAATCTTAGGCTCTTGGGTCCATCTAGCTGAGTTCCAAAACTGCCCCTATTACTTCCTGACTGTATACTAATTCTCTAAGCTTCAGTTTCTGAAGCTATGAGCACTTCCTTACCCTAAACTGTTTTCAACATAATCAACAATAGGCTTATTATCTTGCATTCATAAAGTAATATGCATTTACCTCTGGTCTCTTCTACTTCAGTGTCTGGCAACTAATCTCTAGCTATGGCCCATGTTTTCATTCCTGTTCACAAAGTCCCCAATGTCTTAGTGATGGGAATGCATTTAATACTTTCCAAGTCATTCCTAATAGTCTTTACTGTGGCATTAGTTGCCTCTGAGTAAAATGGGGGAATCATGTAGTTCCATCATTCATAATTGTGTACATGACAGAATCCTGGTTATGGAGATAAGTAGATCCAGTCTGGAAAAATTCCAGTCATAGGACCAACATAATTGAGAATTCATCAAGCAAATTAAGCCCACCTAACCAAAATTTCACATAAAGGCGTCTCTATGACAAGAGGCTAATAGCATTCACGTGGTTTGGTTTACATTCTAAATGACTATATACAAATAATTGAGGGACGTGGCCATAGAAAAGAAGCAACAGAACAATCATTAGAAAGTTAGGTACAATGCTCTTTGTATTATATATGTATGTATGCATGTAAATGAAATAAGTCTTTTGGGGGCTATAATTTATTACTGAACAGAATTAAAAATACTCAAACATCACTTCTAAGATTTGTATACTTAATATGAATTCTTAAACTTGTATTGCTTTACCTTTTTCCAAAAATATATGAGTATCAATTCCATCACTTTCTAACAATTGTTCTTCCAATATCATACTGTCAAGTGAAATGGTATCCAATGAGGTTTGTGAGGAGCTTCTCTTCATGTTCTTATAAGAAACACAGAGTGGAGCCAGGTTGGGTGGGATACGTTCCTTAGGCTTTCCACTGTTAAAAAATTATTAGAAAAACATCACATAAAACCTATTTTTCTATGTATTAACTCTAGCAATGCCTTATTTTGTCATGAGGTTTTCTGCCCAAAAAACAAAATATGCCCCTCACCACACACATACGTGCAGAAAACCAAAAACCCCCCAAATTCCAATCATATGTTGTTACCTTAAAGATGACTGAGATGTAAGTGTCCTAACTGTCGGTGCTTCTTCTTGATTAATTTCTAGGTTCTCAGAGAGTGACGCTGTTTCTGGAAGCAAATCTTCAGCTTTAAAGACTGATTCTATGGTTTCATGTCCTCCACTACTAAAACTATTAGAAAGTATATTTTGATTACCAGCATTATCAAAGGACAGCAAATTTGAATCTTCTCTGTGGTTTAAGACACTATTTGAATCTGTATAAGATGAATCCTTTTTGTCACTTGTTTCTGATCCAATTTCTCCTGATCCACTTTTGCAGACAATTCCACTGCTTTCATCTTCACTTATTTTCCCTAAATTTTTATCTGATAAAGAATCCGGAAAAGAAATACCTTTTTGCAGATTTGTATCACTAGCTGATTTAAAAAGCAAAGGATCCTTCGAAGGCACATGGCTTAGGTCAACACTCATAGACCTGTTGTCTGACATGTGATTAACAGTTACACTTCTAATTTGATTTATACTACTACTAACTTGTTTCCTTTTGGAAGACAAAAATTCTCCATTTTCTGTAGGCAAATAATCAGGAACCGTTGGGCTCACACTTTCAGCAACAGGAGACTTAAGTGTATTTCCTTGATCTACTGGATGTAGCAAAAGAGCCACTTCTGCACTTTTAAGTAAAATTCCAATACAAATGGATGCCTGACTAGCAGGAGTGCCAGTCACAGCTTCTACATCTTTCCTTAAGTTCTCCAAAAGCAGAATAAGTGACTCATGGAGGAAAAGCAAAAGCAGATACTGGTAGTGATTGATCTGCATACTGACATGTTTATGAATGTGAATCAGGACATGAACATCTGCATCTGACGATGAAGAGGAAAATCTTAAAAATGTATCTGAAGGTTTCTGACTACCATTGGTCAAGGGCTCAGACTCTGTACTGTAATACTCTTTCAAGAGCTTCTTTCGCTTCAGTCGGCCAGTCAGATCACTAGATTCGCTTTGTGATGTATTCAGAGATACTTGGTTACAAGAGTGTAGCTCTTTTTGTGACACTGCATACCTTGTTGGTTGGCAAATCCAGATGGAAAGAGGGAAAGAGTCTACAAAATTTATTGGTCGCCCTTTTCCACTCTTTGTCCCTTCATAATCTACCCAAAATTGAGAAAAGTACACAGCCCAAACATCTGTGGCAGCAGCGGTTTTAAGAGTGTGTTTATTCAACTTGGGAGTAATATTTCCTTTATAAACTTCATGCATTTTAGTATCTTGTTCATGAGCATGCCTCTGGAAGATTGGATGCAAAAGATTAAAATTGTCACCAGATTTGGGGAAGCTGGTATATGCTTTACTGAAAAAATCACAATCTTTAAAGTCTTGAAACAAAGCTTCTAGATCAGAATGCCGACAATTTGGACAATGCCTTGTATTTGTGGCAATCATTTCAGAACTCTGAATAGAAACTGCATGTGGTTGATCTTGATGACATTCAGATTTCATTTCCGAAGGAATGACAAACTACAAGAGAAGAAACATTAATCTAACTTACAAATCCATATACATCCTGAAGATAAAATAATCAGAAACATAATTTAGCTCAGGAATTCTTTTTGGTGTTTCCCCCAAAAACATTACTTTTCTATCCAGACATAAAATACTAACTCTCTCCCCCCAAGTATTTTTACTAAATCAAGTAAAAGGGACTTAACTGATTAACCACCAAGAAAAAAAAAATTTTTTTAAACCATAAATAATAGTGAACATAACGTATATGCATATTTGCATATAACATAACACAAAACAAAACAAACAACAACAACAAAATTAAACTAAAGTAAATCAGTATTACTAAAAACTTACTATACCCGAAGTACATAAGTGCTAAGTTTGGAAAAAGGAACTTTTTCTTAGGATATTTTAAATCCAAGAGATTTGGAGGATGACTGGATGGGTAAATGGAATGACTGGATAGATGTCATTAGAATGACTTTTCTGGGATAAAACTATTAAGAAAATAAAGTTAAGAGTATAGGTCAAACTATTTACTAAAATAATTTTTCAGAAATAATTAACCTCAGTCCTCAAAATATTCACATCAAAGAGTTCAAAATGACTGGTTTTTAAACTGTGCATTTTGAGAAAGTGTAAAGATCATTACATAACTGCCTTAAAGTATAACTGTAAATGTTATAAAATGTGTCTTTTTCAAAAAAAATGTGTCTTTTTATATTGAATATAGTAAGATCTTTGAGAAGATCTTTAAAACATTTCTGCAATGTATGAGTTTTATTCATAACCTCATTTTACAGAGAAGAAATTAAAGGTATAGAAATTCAGAGTACCAGCAACACACCTAGAAACTGAAACTTTTCATCCATGTCCAAGTCTTATTCTATGTACTACACTATAGTAGCTGGGTTTGTTTTTGTTTTTGTTTTTGTTTTTATCTCTGTTTTTCTTTTGTTTTTAAAAACTTCCCTCCTTTAGAGTTTAAATATCCATGGGATTCAGATTATCAACTACTTGGCTATAATACAAAGCAACTTTCTATTATCTTTGGATATAAGTAACAGAATAACTGTGGACAAATAAAACCCAGATCTAACTTAATAGTTTCTTTGTATTAATTACCACTTTTGAAAGAAAAATTTTATCCAGTCTGGTAAGAAGTAGGAAAAAAAATGACTGATTTAAATTTTATTTCTACTTACCTCCAAATGGATGAGCATGACAAAATAAAATAAAAGGAAGGTAGAGAAAGAAGGGGGGGGGAAACAGTCTCTTAAAGCTTTTTAAATCTAAAGCTGAAATTTCAAAATCAAAATTAAGATTACAATAAAGTTGATTTATATTTGAGTACCCATCTTAAATCCTCGAAATTCTAATGCCGTTAGCTTCTCTAAAAACAGTTTTGGGGGGTGCCTGGGTGGCACAGTGAGTTAAGCATCCAACTCTTGTTTTCAGCTCAGATCCTGACCTCAGGGTCATGAGATCAAGCTCCACATTGGGCTCTGCACCCAGCACACAGATGGCTTGAGACTCTCCCTCTGCCCCTGCCCCCACCTCTATCTCAAGTAAATAAGTAAATATCTAAGAAAAAAAGAAAAGAAAAATGGTTTTGTTGTTACAGCCACTTGCTTATATGGTACCTTTAGCATTAAGCCATCAACTCGAATATCAACGTGCTCATCAGATTTTGAATTGTCATTCAACTTGTATACAGCCATAAATTGATTAAGACTCTGTTTTAAATCCAACAGAAATTGATTTAACCATAGAATACTTCTTTCATCCACAGTAAACTGTAGTGCATTCAGTTGGCTATAAAGGTTGGCAGATGGAACTGTAGAGAAAAAAAAAATTTTTTTTTTAATTTTTAATGAACAGATAGTCTATAACTTCCCCAAGAGAAAACATTTTTAACAACTTTTATTCTTTTTAAGATAATAAGGTTTTGAAATTTTATTTACAAAATTAAAGTGACATGTGGATGACTGCAAACTTTTAGATAGACAAAACAAGATTTTTCCATGCTTAACTAACTGAAAATATATTACTTAATCTAAAACTATCTGTATGAATAGGAAGTACTATTTAGATCTCTTTTCCTAATGTTATAGTCACCAAGAAGCAAACTTCAAAAAAACTTACCTTCTTGATGAAGTATCACATCAAAGCTGTGGCCCTTAATCAGATAGTTCTATAAGGACTTTTAATACATGCATGCAATCCGAATCCTCTAAGAGAACCAAGTCTAATGACTAATATCTTATGAAAGTAGTAAACAAGGCAGATCTCCTTGAGAGGCCATTCACTTTACTCTCCACTTAATCCTAACCCTAGAAATAGTGCTTGGTGCAAAATAAAAACTCAAGTAAATAATAAAAGGAACATACTCTTTTTTATAGCTCCTCCCAAATATTAGAATGCTTAGGGGCTGGATAAATCTCTTAATGCTAATTTATATTAAACAAATATTCACAATTATAGGATACATCACTTCCTGAAATCCTTTTGTTTATACCATGAAAGCCATTATTATTTTCAGGTCATTTTTTATTAATATTACAGAGCATTTTTTATTTATAAAAAATCTTTTATTCCAAACATTCAGACCTATTTACTTCTAGTAAAGCAAATAGCATGCACATCTAGAACTTTTTGATAATAGTAATTTAGGAAAATAAACCCAAGGTACAGGATATCAGTAAAGAGCATTATAATAATGTCCTGAATAGAACATTTTTGGCATTCATGGACTGCTTGTTCATTCATTCCATCATTCATTTTCTTTCAACAAAGATTCACTGAACACCAACTACATTTTGTGTATGGTATTAAGCACAAAGTAATAAAAAATGTGTAGGTTTTTATTCAAGACAGACACAGAGGTAGAAAAATTGTAATTCAAGTCGAACAGAGACAGCCAATTACTTGTATTTGAAAATAGAAAGGCAGCGGGATGCTGAGGAGATCACATCGCACTCTAGAAGGAAGGAAAGAAGGAAGAAGGCCTCTAAGTATACACTGAGTAATGATGACACCTACAGAGAGGACTAGAAAGCAAATGCAGTCCCCAAGGCTACAGTACAGAAGAAAAGAAGAACCTGGGCTCTGCAGATCTGGGACAGAGAAAGAGACCTGGTGTACTAAGCAGTAGAAAAATCTACACAGTATCTAAGAGGGGAAATAGATTATTATAGTTATTAAAGATGTTTAAAATAAACCTGTAGAAACCTGGAATATGCTCATATCATCAAGGGGAAACGACAGGATGTATATAAAATATATAATAGAAATATATTAAAAACAGGACAGGGAACACTATACTTATGGTTATGATCTGAACCATGTCCCCTCAAAATTGATATGCTAATAAAGTTCTAACTCAAGGCATCTCAGAATGTGACTGTATTTGGAGACAGAACTTTTAAAGAGGCAATCACAGTAAAAATGAGTTCATATGGGTGGGCCCTAGTCCAATATGATGGGATCATTAGGAAACACACACAGGGGAAAGACCATGTGAAAAGACAGAAATCTACAAGCCAAGGAGAGGTCTTTGAAGAAACGACCCTGCTGACAATTGATCTAGAACTTCTAGCCTCAAGAATTATGAGGAAATATGTTTCTTTTGTTTCAATCACCCAGCCTGTGGTACTTTGTTATGACAGCCCTAGCAAATTTATATACTTATGTTATAGCAGAAGTCATCTCTAAATTGTAGGCTTCTGAGCAATATTTTATTTTTGGCATTTAAAAAAAATAACATATATTACATTTACAATATTTAAAAAGTGATATATTTTAAAATTTGGATTGCTTAACAAAGAGATGAAATGTAAGGACTGAAAATGGATCTTTGTACGTGGGGATTCAATGTACTCTATTGTTCTGTATGTTTTTGATAATGAACAGTTAGACACAGTTAAACATAACCTAGCAATTCCACTCCTAAGTATCTATGGGGCTAGGGTTTAAATTGCTGAGAAGGAATTTTATATTTTTATCAGAAAAAATATATATATTATAAAATGAGATTATATTCCTTTGGCACATGTTAATAAAACTGATAGAAATAAATAAACCTAGATTAGAAATCAGAAATCCCGGAAACTAGTCTTAACTCTGAAGAATTACTAGTTCAGTAAAGCATTACTTAGAGAAAACAATTATTTGTGAGGGGTGAGGACGGCTGGAAACAATGGGGTTCTCCAATTATAAACAAATGGTGGTGAATATCCTAGGAAGGCAGTGTGATATAGCTGGGGACTGGATGGAAGACACACAATTAATTTTGATTTAGATGACCCATGCTTGAGTTTCCGCTGTGCCATCTTACTAAGGTGCTGAACAAATGTCTTAATTTCCTCATTGTTTTAGTCAGGAAGGTAGAAAAGAGAAACAAATGAGAAATACACAAAAGACTGCTGAAAAGCATGAAGATGGTGAGAATTAGATCCAAAAACTTTGGAACAAACTAGGATTAAATGGTTAAACAGTTAAACAAAAAGGTACCACATAAACAAAGGCGAATTTTACTTTGCAGAACTCCTGCATGAACTGAGACAATAGTATAGAAATATACCATTCAAAGAACACAAATGTATAATTATTTTAACTTTAGGACCCCAAAATAGCTTACAAATAAAAATTCATGTAACTCAATGTTTCTAACTAAAGACAAGGGCCAAAGGTTGTCCAAAGTATACATTTCTGCACAAAAAAAAAGCAAAAATTTCTCTATAGCTAAAAGAATAACTCCATTAATTTTTCAATGAAATATAGTTTTATATAACTGAAATATAAATAGGCTTTTAGGGGTGCCTGGGTGGCAGAGCGGTTAAGTGTCTGCCTTCGGCTCAGGGCGTGATCCCGGCCTTATGGGATCGAGCCCACATCAGGCTCCTCTGCTAAGAGCCTGCCTCTTCCTCTCCCACTCCCCCTGCTTGTGTTCCCTCTCTCGCTGGCTATCTCTATCTCTGTCAAATAAATAAATAAAATCTTTTAAAAATAAATAAATAAATAAATAAATAGGCTTTTACTAAAGGGAAAAAAATGACCTTATTCTACAAATAACCTAACTTTCATCAATTCTTTCATTTAACAAACAGCTACTAAGTAAAGAAATGAGTCAAACCTCAGGGATAAATTGAAGCATGACTACTACGTGATTCCCAACATTAAGGATGTTACAGCCTGGGGCACCTGGGTGGCTAAGTTGGTTAAGCATCTGCCTTCAGCTCAGGTCATGATCCTAGGGTCCTGGGATGGAGTCACACATCAGGCTCCCTGCTCAGTGGAGAGTCTGCTTCTCCTCTCCCTCTGCCCCTCCCCACTCTTCATGCGATCCCTCTCTCTGTCTCTCACTCTCTCAAATAAATATTTTTTAAAAAGATTTTTTTAAAAAAAGGATGCTACAAGCTAGTGAGAAAAAAATATGAATAATCAGAGTATGTAAAAAATGCTATACTATACAGGCGCCTGGGTGGCTCAGTCTGTTAAGCCTCTGCCTTCGGCTCAGGTCATGATCCGGGGGTCCTGGGATCAAGCCCTGTGTTGGGCTCCCTGCTCAGCAGGGAGTCTGCTTCTCCCTCTGCTGCTCCCCCTACTTGTGTTCTCTTTCTTTCACTCTTTTGCTCGCTCTCTCTCTCAAACAAATAAAATCTTAAAAAAAGCTATACTATAGTTATATACTAAGTACAATGACAAGTAAAGAGCAATGGACTTTTCTTTTTTCACATTTATAAAGCTCAAAAACTTAGGAAGAAAAAAAAAACAACTTCCCAAGTAATGGACAAGTAATAAAAGAGCAGGAAACTCTCTTACTTGGAAAATCCTTTCCATCTGGATAGTAATATTCTGTGAATTCTATATAGACAGCTGACATTTCTTGTGGAAGATACAGGGATTTCTTATTGCAAGATATCATACTCTTGGGGGAAGAACGACATTGTTCTGCTGTAGAGACCTGAAAAAATAATTAAGCGTATTGAAGTAACACTGAATAAAGCCCTTTCCAAACAATTTATGCCACATAAAACTCCTAAAACTACTTCAAATAATTAATAGTTAATTTCCAATGCAAACTTTTATATTTAATTTCATATTAAGTTATTTTTAATAATACCAACTATTCAGAAAACTATTACCTCTTTAAAGGCTTATCATATCAACTCTTTACAATAGTCCTTGCAAACTTATTATTTTGAGCCGTAAAATACAAGAATATTTCTAAAACAGAAATAAGTAAACGACACAGTCCACAAGAACAGACTGCTTCCCTGGTGTGTATTTACATTAATACTTTATCACAACTTATTATTATGAAAAATAATATAGCTATATACAGAGTTTCAAGCTGGGATAATAAAATTATGGCGATGGATGATGTGATGATGTGATGATGGCTGTACAACTCTGTGAATAAATAATGCCAATGAATGCAACACTTAAAAATAGTGAAATGCTATCAAAACATTACGCTGTATACTTGAAACTAATATAATGTTACATGTCAATTATAGCTCATTTTTTTCATTTAAATTCAATTAGCCAACATATAGTACATCACTAGTTTCCTAGGTAGAGTTCAATAATTCATCAGTTGTGTATAACACTCAGTGCTCATCACATCATGTGCCCTCCTTGATGCCTATCACCTAATAACCATCCCCCACCCACCTCCCCTCCAGCAACCAACAGTTTGTTTACTAGAGTTAAGAGTCTCTCATGGTTTGTCTCCATCTCTGATGACTTGCCATTCAGTTTTCCCTCCTTTCCCCTATGAACCTCTGTTCTATTTTGTATATTCCACATGTGAGTGAAACCATATGATAATGGTCTTTTTCTGACTGACTTACTTCCCTCAGCATAATACCCTCCAGTTCCATCTACGTCGATATAAATGGTAAATATTCATCCTTTCTGAGGGCTGAGTAATATTCCACTGTATACATACACTACCTCTTCTTTATAAACTCATCTGTCGATGGACTTCTTAGCTCTTTTGACAGTTTGGCAATTGTGGACACTGCTATGAACACTGGGGTGCATTTGCTCCTTCAGATCACTACATTTGTATCTTTGGGGTAAATATCCAGTAGTGCAATTGCCGGGCTGTAGGGTAGCTCTTTTTTTAACTTCTTGAGGAACCTCTATACTGTTTTGCAGGGTGGCTACAGCAGCTTGCACTCGCACCAACGGTATTAAGAGGGTTCCCCTTTCTCCACATCCTCACCAACATCTGTCATTTCCTGACTTGTTAATTTTAGCCATTCTGACTGGTGTAAGGTGGTATCTCATCGTGGTTTTGATTTGTATTTCTCTGATGCCGAGTGATGTGGAGCATTTTTTCATGTGTCTGTTGACCATCTTATGTCTTCTTTGAAGCAATGTCTGTTTATGTCTTCTGCCCATTTCTTGACTGGATTATTTGTTCTTTGGGTGTTCAGTTTGATAAGTTCTTTATAGATCTTGGATCCTAGCCCTTTCTCTGATAGGTCATTTGCAAATATCTTCTCCCATTCTGTCAGTTTTGGTTTTGTCGACTTTCCTTTGCTGTGCAAAAGCTTTTTATCTTGATGAAGTCCCAATAGTTCATTTTTGCTTTTGTTTCCCTTGCCTTTGGAGACGTGTCTAGTAAGAAGTTGCTGCAGCTGAGGCCGAAGAGATTGATGCCTGTGGTTCTCTAGGGTTTTGATGGATTTCTGTCTCACACTGAGGTCTTTCATCCATTTTGGGTTTATCTTTGTGTATGGTGTAACAGAATGGTCCAATTTCATTCTTCCACATGTGGCTGTCCAATTTTCCAAGCACCATTTATTAAAGAGATTGTCCTTTTCTATTGGATCTTTTTTCCTGCTTTGTCGAAAATCAGTTGACCATAGAGTTGAGGGCCTATTTCTGGGTTCTCTATTATGTTCCATTAATCTATATGTCTGTTTTTGTGCCAGTACCATACTGTCTTGATGATTACAGTTTTGTAACACAGTTTGACATCCAGCATCATAATGCTGCCAGCTTTGGTTTACTTTTTCAACATTCCCCTGGTGATTTGGGATCTCTTCTCGTTCCATACAGATTTTAGAATTGTTTGTTCCAGCCCTGTGAAAAATGTCTATGGTAGTTTGGTAGGGATTACATTGAATGTGTAGATTGTGCTGGGTAAGCAGAGACATTTTAACAATACTTTTCTTCCAATCCATGAGCATGGAATGTTTTTCCATTTCTTTGTGTCCTCCTCAATTTCTTTCATAGGAGTTCTGTAGTTTTTAGATTATGGATCCTTTACCTCTTTGGTTAGGAATATTCCTAGGTATCGTGGTTTTGGGTGCAACTGTAAATGGGACTGACTCCTCAATTTCTCTTTTTTCTCATTGTTAGTGTATAGAAACACAACTGATTTCTGTGCATTGATTTTGTATCCTGCCATGTTGCTGAATTCCTGTATGAGTTCTAGCAATTTTGGAGTGGAGTCTTTTGGGTTTTCCACACAGAATACCATGTCATCTGTGACGACTGAGAGCTTGACTTCTTTGCCAATTTGAATGCCTTTTCTTTTTGTTGTCTGATTGCTGAGGCTAGGACTTCTGGTACTATGTTGAACAACAGTGGTGACAGTGGACATCCCTGCCATGTTCCTGACCTTAAGGGAAAAGCTCTGAGGTTTTCCCCATTGAGAATGGTATCTGCTATGGGCTTTTCGTAGATGGCTTTTACGATACTGAGGTACATTCCCTCTATCCCTACACTGTGCAGAGTTTTAATCAAGAAAGGATGCTGTATTTTGTCAAATGTTTTTTCTGCATCTAATGAGAGGATCATATCATTCTTGTCCTTTCTTTTATTAATGTGATGTATCATGCTGATTGATTTGCAAATGCTGAACCACCTGTTCAGCCCAGGAATAAATCCTACTTGGTCACGGTGAAGAATCCTTTTAATGTACTGTTGGATCCTATCGGCTAGTATCTTGGTGAGAATGTTGGCATCCATGTTCATCAGGGATATTGGTCTGTAACTGTCTTTTTTGATGGGGTCTTTGGCTGGTTTTGGCATCAAGGTGGTGCTGGTCTCATAGAAAGAGTTGGGAAGTTTTCCTTCTGTTTCTATTTTTTTGAAACAGCTTCAAAAAATAGGTATTACTTCTTCTTTAAAGTTTGGTATAATTCCCCTGAGAAGCCATCCAGCCCTGAGCTCTTGTTTGTTGGGAGATTTTTGCTTACTGCTTCAATTTCCTTGATGGTTATGGATCTGTTCAGGTGTTCTAGTTCTTCCTGTTTCAGGTTTGGTACTTTATACATCTCTAGGAATGCATCCATTTCTTCCAGATTGCCTAATTTACTGGCATACAGTTATTCATAATATTGGATTTTATCTCTGCATTAAGAGATTCTCTGGTGTCTTTTACGCTTTTTTCAAGCCCAGCTAGTAACTTTATAGTCATTATCCTGAATTCCACCTCTGACATTTTATTTATATCCATATCAATTAGATCTGTGGCAGAGAGTATTACCTCTCGTTCTTTCCTTTGTTGTGAATTCCTCCTCCTAGCCATTTTTTCCCAGACACGAATGGATGAATGTGATAACAAAACCAAAGATATCAATCATGGCCCAAGTGAAATACACGCTAGACAAATTCAAAGAGGTCAGAAACCAAAAACGAAAAGAGAAAGGAAATAAAAGGGGGAAAAGTGAGAATATAATCTCCCAGGTGGACAAAACAGGGCGATCCGCTTGGTCCTGGGTGTATTTTAGTCTGTTTGTTAGAAGACACTAAATTCCAAAATTGTATCTTTACATACATACACACACACACACACACACATATATATACAAGAATAAAATTGAATACAGTGAAAGGAAACCAAAATGAAGAATATATCTATAAAATGTAAATGTAAAAATGAAAGTTAAAAAAAGACTTAAAAACAGAATTGGTAAAATAAGAAACTAGTTGAAAAGGAAAATTTTAAACAGAAAGATAAAAGAATCAGGAGAAGAAACCTCAAATTGTATGTACTATTTTCCCCTAGTGCTGGAGTTTTGCAGTTCTGTGTGCTCTCGGAAACTTGGTATTCGCCTGATGCTCCAGCTGGTCTTCTGTGAGAGAAGACTGCTGAGCAGATTCTCAGGTGTCATTGTTGGGGAGGAGTTGCACCGCCCCTTGCGGGGGGGGGGGGGGGGAGGGCCAGGCTCAATGTTAAGCTGCTTTGGGTTGCTCTATGTGGCTTTTGCTCCCCTGAAGGATTTCTATGACGCATTAGAGGATGAAAATAAAAATGGCCGCGCCTGGATCTCCAGGGCCAGAGCTCAATGATAGCTGCCTCCTCTCTTTAGTAAACCGTCAGGGAAAAGTCTCTTCACTTTTGTGTGCACCAACTCTGCAGACTCCTGTGGTGTGCACCTGCACTGATCCCCTAGAAAGGGAGGAGGGTTCTAACAGGCTTGTCGCTTGCAGGGCCTTGCATGGAGAGTGGTTGCCAGATCATGTGTGCACCAGTGCCACCCCTCCGGGGGGAAGCAGAGGGTTGCTGCGTTTCTGCCCTTTGCAGGGCCCTGGCATGGAAAGCACTGGACCTGTGGAGCCACTATTCAAGGTTTATGGCAAACCAAGCTGAGAGCCCACTCCCAGGTTCGCTGACTGTAGCCGGTTTCCTGCTCCAATGCTTGGGAAATCTTCTGGCTCAGGCACACACACACACACACACACACACACACACTCCTACCGTTCTTTCTGTGACCCCAGGGATCCTGAGAATATACTGTCCAATCTAGGATTCTGCCCTGCTTCACCAACTGAGCACCTTTCAGGCAGGGACATCTCTCACTGGAGCAGACCTCTAAAAGTTCTGATTTTGTGCTCTGCTGCTACATCACTTTCCGGCAGCCCACTGATGGAACCTTCTTCCTCCCCTGCCCAACCCCTCCCCACCCCCCACCTCAGATTCACTTCTCTGCACCTCCTACCTTGCAAAAAGTGGTGGCTTTTCTATTTGCAGAATTCCAGCAATTCTTCTCTTACATCTCAGGTTGAATTCATAGGTGCTTAGAATGATTTGATAGTTATCTAGCTAAATTCAAGGCACCAGATGAAATGAGGTCCCCTACTCTTCCACCATCTTGCCTTCCTCCTCTCAATTATAATTCAACTTAAAAAATGGTTAAAATGGTAAATTTTATGTTATGCATATTTTACTACAATAAAAATTAACTTATAATACAACTCGAAATGCTTCTGTCAAATAGTTTCATCTCTTTTTTTTCTAAAAAGACTACAAGTTCTGGGGTGCCTGGGTGGCACAGCGGTTAAGCGTCTGCCTTTGGCTCAGGGCGTGATCCCCACGTTATGGGATCGAGCCCCACATCAGGCTCCTCCTCTATGAGCCTG
Source organism: Ursus arctos (assembly GCF_023065955.2). Lineage (NCBI taxonomy): Eukaryota > Metazoa > Chordata > Mammalia > Carnivora > Ursidae > Ursus > Ursus arctos. The sequence goes on along the minus strand of NW_026622886.1, from coordinate 14,666,098 downwards.
CTTCTTCCTCTCCCACTCCCCCTGCTTGTGTTCCCTCTCTCGCTGGCTGGCTCTATCTCTGTCGAATAAATAAATAAAATCTTTAAAAAAATAAAAATAAAAAAATAAAAAATAAAAAGACTACAAGTTTTAAGGTTCTTATTGCACTTTTTCACTCTCTCCCACAAAACAGCAAATTTACATACAAAATGTACATACCAATTTCCCCAAAGTTCAACCAATAGTTTTATTAATTTCATTTATTTGTACTTATTTAGTATATACCCAGCGATGTAATTCAAGGTTAATTTTTTTCATTTATTCAACAAACATGTATATTCCTCATATGAAGTAGAATAGTTTTTCAACAGTTTATATTTCATGTTGGCTAAACTGCTTATAAACCTTTTGAATACTTATACAGTCTTTATAAATTTAAGTCAGTTCCTTGCATTATCTAATTAAGAAGCTCTTCTCTGCATATATGGAAACGAATCCTTTTCAACTCAAAGTACATCTTATTGTAATAGATAATAGCTTACTTCCTGTTTCCTTCAACAGATAAAAAGTTATTCAAATTGGGATAAACATTCTATTTTCTTCCAGTTATTTTTATTTATTTTGTTTTGGTGTATTTGTATGTGTGGGATTTCTTTACTGTATTTCATCCTCAACTACTTTGGATTATGGGTGATTCCCCTCTCCAATTTCATATGTATTTATTTATATCTTATAATTTAAAGTTAGCTTCAAATAAGATGCAGTATACATGGAATGTAAAACAAGAAGCAACTGTACAATAGGAAAAAAAAACTGTCTGAGTTTTCCCAAAATTGTCATTATTGACATTTTGGGCCAGATAATTCTTTGTTGTGGGCACTGCTAACAATGCCCAGTGCCTTGTTAATATGTTTAGCAGCATCACTGCTCTCTACCCACTATATGTCAGCAGCAACCCCCTCTGGTTATGACAACCAAAACTGTTTTCAGAAATGGCCAAAGGTCCCCAGGGGGTAAAATCAGCCCCAGATGAAAACCAGAGTAAAATAAAAATAAATTTATCAAAATGAACCACAACAATTCACAGATGAGAACACATTATCTGAAATTGTTTACTTAAGAATGTTATATATTCTATTGTTGGTATCAAGGATCGCAATATTAGACCATGTTTTATGATAACAGCCTGAAGAATATAAATGGGACAGAGGTCTTAGCCATGAAGTTATGTTCACAAAATAGCCAATACTTGGTAGTTCAGTAAGACAAAAAAAGTATTTTAGTTTCTTCCACTGAGAGCATTGTGTAATAAGGAACTTGGCCTTCTAAAGAGAGGTCTGGCCTTTATCCCTGCTGCTGGGAGGTAATTCTAAATTCAACTGATAGTTTATGCTTACAATGATGACTGTAAGTGGGGCTGGCCAGACTTGATAATCTTAGTAGTTTTTAGGGGGTGGGGGCTTTGGGTAACCTGGTATTAATCTACGTAGAGACTGAGTTCATCTACGAGGGTAATACTTAATGCATATTGTTACACATCCATGCCAGGAAGCTAACATGTCCTGAGGAGAACGAAGTTTCAATTTGGAACCTTCCCAGCCCTATTCAGGTTCTCTTTCTTGGTTAAATCTCATTTATATCCTTTCCCTGTAATAATAATTCTTAGTATAAATGTGCTTCTTTGTATAATTAATTTCAGTGAGTTCTGCGAGTTATTCTAATTCTTGAATCCACAGGTAGTTTAGAGGAGACTCCTGAACTCGCAATTGTTATAAGAAGGCTTGTGCAAATTTGGCAGTCTGCAGGACTACGCTCTTAACCTCACAGTTTGGTTAATTCTGAGCAACCATACAAACAAAAATTAATGAACTGAAATTTTCTGTATAGTTTAGCTATTTCATAAAACTGGTCAAGATGTGGGGTTTTTGTTTGTTTTTTAATTTTTAAGTAGGCTCCACACCCAGCATAGAGCCCAATGCAAGGCTTGAACTCATAACTCTGAGATCAAGAGAAGAACGCTTGACCAACTAACCCACCCAAGGTGCCCCCAGTCGAGATATTTTTAAATAAAATGGTGGCATGAATTTATAAGAGATGCCTGCAGAAGGTGTTTATCAGAAGATCTAATTAAAAAATAAAGCATACCTGGTATATATTGAAATCTGCAAGTCTAACCACAACAGAACTAGACATTAACTTAGCTTTGGATTGTTGAGATAATACTGAAGGTGTTCTGGAAGTCCCTTTCAGAGCTGAGTCTTTCTCTGTGGGAAATGAAAAAACCTTTCAATTTATTGCAAAATTATTTTTATAACAGTCACTTTTTTATTATTAAGACAGCTATTAGAAATATACATGAACTCATAATTTGTCAAATAAGATAATACCTGTGAAAATACTTTATATATAAACTGATGTAGGAATGTAAGTTATTGCAATGATTCCTCTTTTGTGTGTGTGATTATTCCTTAAACATGAATCATACTTACATCACATTTAAGATATTCTTGTACAGTAATCTTTGCCTGAAATTCTTGGTAAAAAAAGAGACCTATTAGCCATTTAACAGTCTCAGATATTCTATCTGGATAATATTCTTATTGGTCATATTAATTTAAAAAGTGCTTTGGTCTATAATCCTATGTTCCGAATAAAGTTCAGAAGTTTCAGATATGAATTAAACATAATACTTATCCACAAAAAATATCATATTATGATCACACACACACAAACACACACACAGACACTTAATACCAGGGGAATGCCATAATGTTGTTATAGGTAAAATACCTGTTTGTGTGTGCTGGGGAGAGGCATGTGTTGGGGATTTAGGAGGTGAACCTACATTATGATCCTTTACAGCCTGCTTAAGCATTTCAACGTTGCACTCAAATTCATGTAACAACTCGTTGGCCCATCCATTTTTTGTTTTGGTTGCATCACTAAAATACATCCAATGATTACAACTATCTCCTGTAAAATGAATGACAGGTATTTCACTGGAAAATGCACACTTTTCATTTGTTTTATTATAGAACTGCTTCTAATGAGATTTATTCATTTTCCAAGGGAGTCTTTCTCAAGGGAGCACCTGTCACCTACAAGAGCTTTTAACCTACCCAGAAAATATGAGCAAAACATTTAGAATTCAGGGAAAGAATGTCAAAAGCAAATTATCTAAAAGGTTTCTATCAAGACCCACCATTGGTAGAACATCACTCAAAGTTTCAATTACAAACAGCACCACTGGTTAACCTTCACTGAATATTCAACCACCTGGTATACCTCCGTTACAAAGAACCCCAGAAAATACTATCACAGAAAAAAGTCCTTTCATCAAAGATTTATTACAAAGTGGCTAATAAACCCTATCCTTAAAATGGTAAGATGAATATTATTAAAACACTAAATAAATATCTCAAATAAAATATCTCAAGATAGACATTAGTCATAAAGATATAGATATATCTATACCTATATAGATTTTTTTGGAGGAAAAATAAAAAATCAGGATTATTAGGCTTCTCTGCAGCAAAAACTGAGAAAAGTAATATGTACGTAAAAGGGCTAAGAAAATAAAATCTTCATGACTAAGAGTTTTACCTTCCAATATATGAATTATTTCTGTAGTTAAAAAATACTTAATGTATATGTAAGTAACTCACAAATTAGGAGAACAGAATATACAACAAAGTCTTCCAACAAAAATCAAAACAAATAGTTAAAGCTTTAAATTCTGTCAGGTACAGATACAGAAATAACAAAGAGTAGGAGATGGAAATTCATGAACAGAAACTTTTATCACTTTCGTAAAGTCCTGAAAAATTCATTATACTTGTTCTTATTTTTGTGAATTAAAAAAAAAAAAGCCACATATCACCAAATGCAGATTGGCATATGGTCAAATTACTTAATTTGGCCATAAATATATATACGTTTTGATTTTATTATTTGGAAGAAAAAACCTACCAATATTCAACTATTCAAAAGTATATTACGTATTACTTCTCAGGCTTTTCACTAAAATCAAGTGTAAAAAATCTATTAATGAAACTTAGAAAATATAGTAAAGTTAAAAAAACGTTCCAGGAATCTTACAATGTAGCTAAAATCATTGTTATCCTTTTACTTTATATTCTTTCTTGATTTTTTAAATATACTAATAATAAACTAATTTTTAAAATTCAAAACATATTAATAACTTACTTTTGCCACAATGAACAGAATAAAATAGCACAAAAGATGTCTTCCATAGTCTGATTTTAAGTTTTTAATCAATTATTTAGAATACTGACAAATGCTAACAATTAACTTTCTAATAATCACATAAAACTCTATAAAATGCATAAATATTTTCTATGGCATTTATATCTTCTTGCTAAGATATTACTGGAGATAAAAAACAAATGTCTTGGTCTCTTTCCTTAAAAAATTAAATTAAAGAGAGAAATGGCAGTAGAGTAGAACTCTAGGCTCACCTCAACCCATGAATACAATTCGATTACTATCAAATCATCCTAAATACCCCAGAAATTGACCTCAAGACTGGCAGAATGCCACAGTAAAGGTAGAGAAGAGGCCACATTGAAGAAGGTACAAAGTGAGGTGACAGGGTTTGGGAGAGAAACAGATCGTGGCTGCTGTGTTAGGGAGGGAGCCACAGTCACAGAGACAGGTGAGATACAAACCACACAGGGGAGCACATGGGAAAAATGAATCCCCATAAGCAGCTGACTTGGAAAGCAAGAGGGGCCGAACTTCATGACTTCTAGCAACCAACAAGGCTTAAAGCCTGGAGTTCTGAAGGTCAGCATGCCTGGCTGTGGGAAAGCTCGGAGGACACTGAAGCAGCTCTTGTAAAGAAGGCAGGCAAAGAACCCACAAACATATAGCATGGAAACAGCAATCTGAAGAGCACCTGAAGCATACGTTAGAGAAGTTATTCACTCATCTTGGATTGCGTCCTGGAGAGAAAGCATTCATGGAGAGACCCCTCTGGGAACAAAGAACGGGCAAGCACCACTTCCCTCCCACACTGCTCAGCATAAGCACAGGGTAACCTGCAGGAATCAGCTTAGTGTGGACGTTCACTACCCAACTTGCTTACATCAAACCTTGCTCCACACACTCCAGTGGAACTGCCCCTCTCACTCATACTTGCCTCAGTCCCAGTGCAGTGGACCCCCTTCCCCAGAAGACCCGCCCAAACCCCTGCTCACACTGCATCTCCCTAAATGGGAGTTTTGAAGAGCCTCTGTTCTGGCAGTCATGGCAACAGGTCTTGTTTCACAAGCAGACCAGAGCATACCTAGCTAAAATGCTCCATATTCAGGCCAGGGACAAAACACTGCCAAAAACAGGAAAAGAGAGCCTCGGCAGACAACTGGCCTGATGGATAAAGCAACCAGGAAACAACAACAGAGCACTCCCAGAAGCACCAGGACCTGGCGAACAGGGAACACCAGAAAGCAGAGCACTCCAGGACCTCTTTTACATAAGACCATTACCCTCAAGAACAGGAGACATAGTTGACTTTCCTAACACAGAGAAACAGGCACAGGGACTTAGATAAAATGAGAAGATAGAGAAATTTATCTCAAGTAAAAGAACAGGACAAGGGCATGGCCTGACAGCTAAGCGAAACAAATATAAGTTACATGACTGACAGAGAATTTAAAGTAATGATTATAAGGGTATTCACTGGACTTGAGAAGAGAGTGGAAGACATGAGTGAGACCCTTCACACAGAGATAAGGAATGACATAGCAGAGATAAAAGGCTCAATGAATGAAATGAGAAACACACCTGGTAGAATGTGCAGCAGGATGGAAGAAGCAGAGGAACAAATTAGTGACCTAGAAGACAGATTAATGAAAAGTAATCAAACTGAACAAAAGAGAGAGAAAAAATTTATGCAAGATGAGAATAGACTTAGGGAACTCAGTGATTCCATCAAACATAGTAACATCAAACATAATATTATAGGAGTCACAGAAAAAGAAGAGATAGAAATGGAGGCAGGAAATTCATTTGAAGAAATAAAAGAGGGCAATGCTTTTGGGTCCCTCTTTCTTCGGGAGCTTTATATTCTATCATTCAATAAACTTTACTAGCACTCAATAAACTCTGATTTGCTGCCAAGAAAAGAAAAGAAAAGAAAAGAAAAGAAAAGAAAAGAAAAAAGAAAAGAAAAGAAAAGAAAGAAAGAAAGAAGAGAAAAGGAGGGAGGAGAAAAGAAGAGAGGAGAAGAGAAGGAAAGGGAGGAGAGGGGAGGGGAGGGAAGGGGAGGGGAGGAGAGGGAGAAATCACAAATGAGAGAGGAGAAATAACCACCAAGACCACAGAAATATAATTATAAGAGAATACTATGAAACACTATATGCCAACAAATCAGACAACCTAGAAGAAATGGATAGATTCCTAGAAACATATAAACTGCTAAAACTGAAACAGGAAAAGAAAATTTGAACAGACTGATAAGCAACAACAAAACTGAATCAGTAATCAAAAAACTCCCAACAAACAAAAGCCTAGGACTAGATGGTTTCACAGGCAAATTCTACCAAACATTTAAAGAAGAGTTAATACCTATTGTTCTCCAAACTATTCCAAAAAAATAGAAAAGGAAAGAAAACTTCCAAATTCATTCTATGAGGCCAGCATTACCTTGATACCAAAACCAGGTAAAGATACCACTGAAAAAGAGAACTACAAACCTATACCCCTGATGAACACAGATGCAAAAATCCTCAACAAAATACTAGCAAACTGAATTCAACAATACATTAGAAAAATCACTCACTGTGAACAAGTGGGGATTCATTCCTGGGTTGCAACGGTGGTTCAATATTTGCAAATCAATCAATGTGATATATCACATTAAAAAGAGAAAGGTTAAGACCCATATGATCATTTCAACAGGTGCAAAAAAAGCATCTGACAAAGTACAACATCCATTCATTATAAATGCCCTCATCAAAGTAGGTTTGGAGGGAACATACGTCAACATAATACAGGCCACACATGAAAAACCCACAGTGAACAACATCATCTTTAATGGGGAAAAACTGAGAGCTTTTCCCCTAACTAAGGTCAGGAACAAATCAAGGATATCCACTCTCGCCACTTTTATTCAACATAGTACTGCAATTCCTAGGCACAACAATCAGACAATAAAAAGAAATAAAGGGCATCCAAATTAGCAAGGAGGATGTGAAACTTCCACAATTTGCAGATGACATGATATTATATATAGAAAACCTGAAAGACTCCAGCAAAAAACTGCTACAACTGATAAACGAATTCAGTAGTCACAGGATAGAATATCAATGTATAGAAATCTGTTGCATTTCTATACACCAATAACAAAACAGCAGAAAGAGAAATAAAAGAATCAATCCCATTTACAATTGCCCCAAAAACCATAAGATACTTAGGAATAAACTTAACCAAAGAGGCAAAGGACCTATACTCTGAAAACTATAAAACGCTAATTAAAGAAACTGAAGAAGACACAAAGAAATGGAAAGACATTTCATGTTCATGGATTAGAAGAGTACTGTTAAAATGTCTATACTATCCAAAGCCTACACATTTAATGCAATCCCTGTCAAAATACCAAAGGTATTTTTCTCAGAACTAGAACAAACAATCCTAAAATTTATATGGAACCACAAAAGACCTCGAATAGGCAAAGCAATCTTGAAAAAGAAAAGCAAAGCTGGAGGCATCACAACTCTGAACTTCAAGTTATATAACAAAGCTGTAATCATCAAGACAGTATGGTATTTGCACAAAAACAGATACATAGATCGATAGAACAGAAAACCCCTAGAAATAAACCCATAACTATACAGTCAATTAATTTTTGACAAAAGAGGAATGACTATCCAATGGGAAAGAAACAGTCTCTTCAAACAAATGTTGTTGAGAAAACTGGACAGCAACGGGCAAAGGAAACAAACTGGACCACTTTCTTAAACCAAACACAAAAATAATTCAAAATGGATTAAAGACCTAAATGTGAGACCTGAAACCATAAAAATTCTAGAAAAGAACAGGCAGTAACCACTTTGACAACAGCCATAGCTACTTTTTTCTAGATATGTCTCCCGAAGAAAGGAAACAGGCAAAAATAAACTACTGCGACTACATCAAAATAAAAAATTTTGCACAGCAAACAATCAACAAAACTAAAAGCAATTCCTATGGAATGGGAGAAGATATCTGCAAATGACCTATCCAATAAAGGGTTAGTATCCAAAATATATAAAGAACTGATAGAACTCAACACCCAAAAACCAAGTAATCCAATTAAAAAATGGGCAGAAGACACGAACAGACATTTTTCCAAAGAAGCCATCAGATGGCCAACAGACACATGAAAGATGCTCAACATCACTCATCATCTGGGAAATGTAAATCAAAACTACAATGAGATAGCACTTCATTCCTGTCAGAATGGTTAAAATCAATAACACAAGAAACAACATGTAATTGGCAAGGATGTGGAGAAAGGGGAACCCTTTGCACTATTGGTGGGAATGCAAACTGGTGAAGCCACTCTGGAAAATAGTATGGAGGTTCCTCAAAAAGTTAAAAATAGAACTACCCTATGCTCCAGCAATTGCACTACTGAGTATTTACCCAAAGAATACAAAAACACTAATTCAAAGGGATATATGCACCCTAAGTTTATTACGGCATTATTTACAATAGCCACGATGTGGGAGCAGCCCAAGACTATTATCAGCCATAAAAAAGAATGAAATCTTGTCATTTGCAAGGACATGGATGGAGCTGGAGAGTATAATGCTAAGCAAAATAAGTCAGGGAAAGACAAATACCATATGATTTTACTTGTGGTATTGAAGAAACAAAACAAAAGAGCAAAGGGGAAAAAAAGGGACAAATTAGGAAACGGACTCTTAATTATAGAGAACAAACTGATGGGAGGGGGGTGGATGGTGGTTAGGTGAAATAGGTGATGGGGATTGAAGAGTGCAGTTGTTGTGATAAGTACTGAGTGATGTATGCAATTGCTGAATCACTATACTGTACACCTGAAACTAATATAATACGGTATCTTACCTAACTGGAATTAAAATAATAAAAAATAAAAATATACATTAAATTAAAACGAAATAACAAAATACAAAATGAAATTAATTACATTAAGACAAATAATAAATACAAAAGGAAATGAGAGAAACTGTCTATATAACTTGTAAGCAAGATTTACGTCTGTTAAAGAAATTGTTATACATACCTGCTTTGTGATAAGGGTAATAATCTATAGTTAGCTGTGTAAAAGACAGTTGCATAGCCCCTCCAGTAATACGTCTATTTGACTCTGGAAAAAGAAAAAAAAATGGAATTGAGAGAAAGAAACATTAAGCAAGTATCAGAAACACTTCATTTATCATATTCACAGTCTAAGCAGTGGTTAACTGTCTCTCCGTTATCATAGATAATACATTAAGGATTTCAGGAAATGCAATTCAATCAAATCAGTGTTTATTAAGCCCCTATTATTTGCAAGGTACCAAGCCAAAAGGTGAGGATACAAAAAGAGCAGAACTTCTATATTTACAGCCCTAACCATATGCCAAGCATTGTTTTAAATACTTTAAGCATACTTGCTCATTTACTCTTCCTTACAACCCTGAGATAGATACTATTATTATTATCATTGTCATCCCCATTTTCTAGATAAGTAAATTGAGACACAAAGAGGGTAATTAAATAGACCAAGGTCATACTAACCAAGAAATATAGAGCTGGTTTGGAACCCAGGAAATATTAACCACTATACCATATCATCCTATCTCTCACTGAGGGGGAATTTAGCCCATTGGGTTAGGTAAACTGTCCAAATTAACACAGCTATATGATGATTAGAAGAGGATCACAACTCAGTGTGACTCCAACATAAAAATCAAGTTTTAAAACAGCATGAATAAGTCAACTGGAAGTAAGGAAAATACAAATTAATATACAACTAAGTACAAATGAATATAATTCATTTCAGAACATTCTGGATTTTAGAACAGAGCTGTATGACAAGGGAAATATTTTGGTGGAGTTTTCCCCTTGGGAAACATAACATAATTCAGCTTATTCTATGAAGGACTATAAAGAGTGAGAAATGTAAAAAAAAGCTTAGAAGACACTTTATTCTTTTGCTTATTACTTAACCTTGACCCCTCATTTTATTATTTTGGATTATTTTAATTTTTCCATTTTCCTTTCACCTAACTAAAGCAGAAGATGACAACTTTAAGCCAAATGACACAAAGGTACACAAAAGAAAAGAGAACAAATCCTTCTCTAAACTCCAAACCTTCCTCACCTATTTGTTCCACTCTTTCATCTAGTCACTGAAATCTGGCTGCCTTATCTGATGAAGGCAGGGTAACTTCTGCTAAATATCCAGATCAGTCTCAATATTTACTCTTTCAACTTTAAAAATATAGAGCAACAATTTTCACAGATACAGACTGAGAATCAGGTCTGAGGTAGACTAGTCAGATATAAATATCCTGGTTTTAAAGAGATCCTCAGCTTGATCCTCAAGCTCACCAAAGTCTGAGAACTACTGTCCTAGGAGAAGGCCCATTTGATGAGTCCTCCCAACACTATGGAGCAGGAACACTCTCCAATGGAGAAACAGAAATGCCTAGTGCCTATATTACGGAAGCACAGATTTTCAAAGCGACCAACAGCAGCTTCCCATTTACTCCATTACCTGTGTCTACTAAATAAGGAAGAATAAGAAAAACAAAAGCTAAAAGTAAAGAAAAAAAACTTACTAACTGGAATTTAGCTTCCTAGGCAAATTGTGGGAGGATTACTGGCGAAGAGACACAAGAAATGGTAAACAGCCACACAGCTGTGTTTACATGTACATGGGGTCAGAAAAATGCAGACAGACCACCATGGGAAAACATGTGTACAAATAATTATGAATTGAGTATGGACTCAAATTTAATTTATAGACAATTTCAAAATTATGAAAAAGTTAATTCAAAGGCAAGTCTAATATTTCATCATCCTCCAAGGATGTCATCTATTTAGTCCTTGATTTTTTTTTAAACCTAATTTTACTGGTAGTATCTGGTGAAATACTAGTTAACAATTAATTGTGCTGACATGCTAAGTACTACAGCAAAATAAAATTTCATACCAATACATATTGCTTAAAATTACAACTTTCTTCTATGTGTCTCATATAAATGATAAAATTATGACCAGGTATCATACCAGACATACTATATATTACACATGATAAACAATCCAGTGTTGTAGGAAATCCGAGAAAAACCAAAGTAGTTTGCAATAAGCAGCTTTTATTACCTTTTTCTTTAGCATGAATATCATCACATATGTGTAGATCTAGATGAGAAATCACCAAGTGATGAGAGGTTTCTCTAACGTCAAAGTCACTGAATAGTTTCACAATTGCATCATTTAGATCAGGAGCGTTTGAGGCCTGTGGTGTCTTCACTTGTTGGGCAGATGGGGCTACCGTAGAGCTCTAAAAGATTTGAACTGCCTTATCACTTCAAGTTAAATATTTGAAATTCCACAAGCAAGAAAACTTAAACATCTGTAGTAATGAAGTCGTGAAAAATAAGCTAATATATTTTCTATCAATAACTTAATTCCTCCAAATATTTTCTGAATTATATGAGAATAAAGTTAAATCTAAAAACTGGAGAACTATACAATTCGAATATGAAACCAATGTATTTTAATAAATACCTGAATAGTTATATTGATAGCCCTTATTCTAGAAAATATATTTATTAACTATTAAAGGCAGCTTATTCAAATAATATCAGTTCTACATAATAGAAGAGAAACAGGGGCGCCTGGGTAGCTCAGTCAGTGGAGGAGTTTTCCCCTTAAATAACATAATTCAGCTTATTCTATGAGGGAGTATAAACAGTAAGAAATGTAAAAAAGCTTAGAAGACACTTTTCTCTATTCTTTTGCTTATTACTTAACCTGGATCCCTCATTTTGTTATTTTGGTTTAACATTTCCATTTCTTGGTTTCAGCTCAGGTCATGATCTCACCTGTCCTGACATGGAACCTGGCATCAGGTGTGGAGTCAGCAGACAGTCCCCTTGAAGATTCCCTCCCTCTACCCCTCCCACACCATGTACAGCGCCCCCCAACCCCCTACTGTCAAATAAATAAATAAATAAATCTTTAAAAAAAAGAAAGAAAAGAGAAACAAACGTGAGCCCTGTATACATCAGCTGTACAAACTGTTATATATCCTGCAAAAATAAATTACTTCTTTTAAAGTGCTTGTGATACTGTTTGGTACTGTAAGCGCTCATAAGAGATGCAGCATGTCCTTTGAATGTGGATATATGAAGCAGCCAGAAAGCAGAAGAGATTTATAATAGACTCTGAAGTCAAATTCTTTTCTCCCCGAAGTGAAGAAGCATCGGGGCGCCTGGGTGGCTCAGTTGTTAGGCATCTGCCTTCGGCTCGGGGCGTGATCCCAGGGTCCTGAGACTGAGCCCTGCATTAGGCTCCCAGCTGCTCTGCTGGGAGCCTGCTTCTTCCTCTCCCACCCCCCCTGCTTGTGTTCCCTCTCTCGCTGGCTGTCTCTCTGTCTGTCAAATAAGTAAATAAAATCTTAACAACAAAAAAAATGAAGAAGCATAGATACTGCTGAACTATAAAGACTGATGTGAACCTAACAGCCTAAAATGATTCTATATATGTAAGCATACTGTAAGATCATCTGTTATATAAGCTATAGAACTGTACATGAAACTTTGGTAATAATTAACAAAATAGAGACCAAATTTTTCATCAAAAAATATTAAAAAGTTTCTAATTAAGAACAATTCATTAATAAATGCACAGTTAGTGATGTATGGAAAATTAAAGTATATATATTTTGTATGTACACATATATACACATTATCTATTAAGAACTACCTGTAAACGAATTTCAAAGTATACTCAGTAAATGAGAATTTCTCAAAGAAAATGATCAAGACCCACAGTAATTAAAGAAAAGGAAAGATGAAATATAATTGTGAAGGCTTAAATTCTAAGGGCTTGAGAAAATTTTTTTTACTAATTGTCAAAGTAATTTCCATAAGACAAATCATTTATTTTTGTTTTTAGGGTTTTTTTTCAGTAGGCGCCAAGCCCCCCATGGAGCCCAACACAGGGTTTAAATTCTGTGAATCAAGACCTGAGCTGAGAACAAGAGTCAGACACTTACCCAACTGATGCACCCAGGTGCCCCAAGACAAATCACTTATTATGTTCTTCTACTTTCAAAGTTTTAACAGACTACTATTTATATTTATGACTGTACTATTTTGAAGGAAAAAATTCTCCTGTATTTCTTTAACCATGTTTTCTATCTTCTTTATCCACAAAAATACTGATATAAACGAAAACATAAACATCAATCTCTCTACAAACACTTTTCTTTCTCTTTCTTTCTTTTTTTTTTTTTTAAGATTTTATGTATTTATTTGACAGAGAGAGACAGCCAGCGAGAGAGGGAACACAAGCAGGGGGAGTGGGAGAGGAAGAAGCAGGCTCCCAGGGGAGGAGCCTGATGTGGGGCTCGATCCCATAATGCCGGGATCACGCCCTGAGCCAAAGGCAGACGCTCAACGACTGAGCCACCCAGGCGCCCCTGCTCATCAAACTTTTAAAATCAGGTTCCCCATTGCATCAAGAACTGGGGATGTACTGTATGGTGACTAATATAACAAAATAAATATTATTAAAAATAAATAAATTAATTAATTAATTAATTTAAAAAAATCAGGTTCCCCCAGAGAACTATAAAGATATCTCATTGGATAAATATTATTTATTGGTAGAATGATACAAGGTTCACCATTAATTCTTTATTTCTTTTTGTGGCTAAAAGCTCTAGAAAATTATTCATATAAATAGGTAAACTGGAATGAAAATTTTATTTTAGCAATATGATGTGATTCTTTGAATTCCTTCAAGTTACATGCCAGGATTCATGAAATGATTTTTTAAAAATTATTTTTAATAATCTAGTAGCTGATATGTATAAATCCTCCTTCAAATGTGTTGAAAGCAGGGGCACCTGGGTGGCTCAGTCAGTTATGCGTCTGCCTTTGACTCAGGTCATGACCCTGGAATTCTGAGATGGAGGCCTGCATCAAGTTCACCGCTCAGCGGAGAGTCTGCTTCTCGTTGTGACCTTCCCCCACTCATACTCTCTCTCTCTGTCACTCACTCTCTCTCAAAGAAATAAAATCTTTTAAAAAAAATTTTTTTTAATGTACTGAAAGCAAAAGAGTGGAAGTAGAAACCATCTGACTTTTTACTTTGTCATTAGTCACTGACTTCCAATATGAATAAAAGTATTTCAAATAACCTCCATCTTGTCACCCCAAGCTTTTTTAGTTTTTTCTCCCCCTATTCTTGGAGAAATCCATCATAGTAAAAATGAGTAAGAAGTAAGAAGGCCTTTCATTCGTCAAGTAGGAGAAGAGTAGTATATGTGTAACTCAATTTCCTTAAAACGTGGAAAGGTGTACATCCGAGAGGCATGTGTATGTAACTCTCAAAAAGACTTCTCTAGTAACGCTAAACTAATTTTTATCAGAAAATACCATGCTCTTTAACAATATACTTTTGCAGATTCCATTCCCTCATCTGACATACCCCTTCCCTCACTGTGACCTTCTCATTCTTAAGACTTAGTTTCATTATCTTCTTTGTGAAACCTTTCCAAACTATGCAGGCAGTTGACTACAACTTCTCTATGCTTCCATGGTTCCTTCACTCCCCTTTTTATTTGCACTCTAGTATTTAAGATGAACTACAATGACTTGTTTTATATTTGACTTCCCATTATACTCTGAGATTCTTGAGGACAGGGTCAGATAATATTCATTTTTACATCTACAGTGTCTAGCCCTGAGTTCCTACCTAAATAGTAACTAGATAGTAACTAATGCCAATTCAATAGTCATAGGAAAGCCTAAAATGTATGCTACTTCCATGTACCAAACCAGATCACCAACAAGTTATATATCTCAGATATATTACTCTGTTTCCAAAGAAATAGCTTCGTAGAAATAGGATTTCACAATATCCCTTGTTTTTATTAAAAACAGATACAATGCTAACAGTTTTGTGCTGAACTTCAGCAATTCCCCAGGGTTTTACACTTTCTGCAATATTAATTCTCACATTTCTCCCTTGACTATACCCAGGTTTTTTCCTTTTGCCCTTACTTTAGTAAGTTTAAGTTGTATTTTACTTCCTGAAAAGAAGTATTTATAACATCAAATACTTTTATGTTATCATTAACAATGGTGCCTAGTACAGAACTCCAAACAAAATAAGCATGATATAGACAGAAACACACTTAATATATGTTTCCATATAGATTCCATGTGTAGAAAATTATGCAGTAAGATATCTAGATAAGAGATTCTTGGACTCAAAGTCTTACAATCTGTTTCACACAGAAAACAACTAACCGTTCTGATTTTTAAACCATTTACATATTAAGCGTTTTTCCTCTTAAAAGCATACCTGCGTAGGTTCAGGAGCCATACTCTTCCTTTGTTCTGTTGATTTTTCTATTGCTTCGCTAAGAGATTTTGCATATTGTACCATAGCCTTCAACTGGGAATCCGTTAAAACCCATAACAAGTCATCCAATATTAGAACTAACTTTGTTGCAATAACATTGCAGTCCTTTAACTGTCAGAGAAAATGATTAATAAAATTAAGCCAAGACATAAAACTTACAATGCACTGTTTTAAAAATATTTAAAATGTCTGAATGAAATTAAATATGGATCCTTCCTTCATTCACCAAATATTTATTGTGCTCCTATCCTATAGAAGGAATATCTCCTTGTATTGGAGATACAGTGGTAAAAAAGACTAATAAATTCCTGTACCTTAACAGATGGACATTATACAGGTACAGGTACTTATATAATTTAATTCTGCATTTATAACTAATAAATCATAAAATTACCTATATTAATTGTGCTAATTCTAGTACAGAAAGCACAAAAATTAAAAACTGAAATGCTATTTTAACCACATTTCCACAATACTGTATTAAGCATTATACTCTGAAAAAAATTTTTTCAATTTAGAATATTTATTTGTGTCTAATGATATAAAACATATTGTTGAGACTTTAATTGAGCCATGTTTTAAAAAGTCATTACTCCCTCATTAAATTTCATTACAATCTATGGTGAACTCTTGACTTCTGATATCTTCAAGTAACTATCTTCCTTATTTATCTAAATTACCATTCATATCTTAATAACCTTCTAAAAGCTAGTAGTTTGGCTACTGATAATAGAGGTTTTGCTGTTTACACATTCCTAAATAAAATTCAATAGAAGAAATGAAATTATAAGACAGTTAATGTTCAAAAATATTTGGCAATGGAGAAACTATTAAATTTACCAAAAGTAAAAATCTAAGTATTAAATCAAGAAAACTGAAAAACGTTATTACACTATATTTCTTCAAATACTGCTTTAGGCACTATATTTCCTTTTATTTTCCTTTAATATTCCAATGTTTCACCTGAAAATTATTTAAAATTTCCTCTCAATTATCACATGAACCAAAAAGGTAACCCTGCTGACTTACTCTTCTTTTAAGTGTGACTCTGATTTTCGATTGGTTGGTTATTAGTCGAACAGGAGCACACATAATTTCAAGATGTGAACTCTGAGTAGCATCTGCCTCTATTCGAATCATCTGCCAATTTATTTCTTTAAACGTCAAAACCTAAGGAGAACAAAGAGATTAGCTTCAGTTACTCAAGCAAAACAGAATGAAAGACACGTAGATTTGTAAAAACAAAAAAGCTAAATAAAGAAGCTAAATAAAATTTTGTGTCTTTACTAATTTTCTTATGACACTCTAGATATATTCACTATGTTTTTATTTTTTAAAATTGCATAGTTACCACAAATTCAGTAACATATCTTCAATTATAGTCATTATTTATAAAATTATTTTAATTTTGATATAAAGTACAAAGAGCATTTGAATCATGTGAACAAGAAAAATATAAACAACAGTTTAGTTTTGTATATTTTGTATGTTTAGTTTTGTGTATTTTTGTAAATTTAAAATTGAATTCTGAGTAGCTGAGAAGTTAAAATGGGGTTCATTAAAAATGGGGTTCATTAACTCTATAAATTGAAACATTACAGTAAAAACACTAAAATATGCACTTTTTAAATTAAATAACTAAGAGAAATACAGAGAAAAGTATAGTTAAAAGGCAAGAGTAAATGTAATATGTGAATCTAGGTAACTACAAGAAGTAATTATTTTAAAATGTCCTCTTTTATTTATTAGTAACTAAAAGATTTTTTAAACAAAGAATGAAAAAAAATGTTTACCTCTCCTCTCTGTGGATCTTGAATACGTGTAAATCTTAAATCTCCATGTTCCCAGTTTGCATTTACACTATAGATCCTTAGCTGGGAAAGTTCAAAGGATGCGTTGAAAGCTTTTGCTCCAATGCGGATAACAATGGAATTCACAGAAACAGTAATTCCCTCAACTACTTTCTCAGCAAAGCCATATTCACTGGAAAAACAAACCAAAACAAAATATAATGCACTAAAGCCAAAATAAATCATTAAAAGGTTACCTGTTAATATTCTCACATACGTGAACAAACGGGACATTATATTATTCATTTTTATGTAAAAAAATTTTTGGTTAAAACAATAATCTAGGCCGATTACATGTAAATTATGAAAATGTTATTCTCAAAATGATAACAGGTTTTTAAAATTTAAGGTTACTGTTTATTTTGTAAGTTTTAAATTTTATTTCCAGTGTAGTTAATATATAGTAATATATTACTTTCAGGTGTGCAATAGTGATCTAACAATTCAATACACTATTCAGTGCTCACTATAAGTGTACTCTTTAATCTCTATCATCTATTTTGCCCACCCCTCCCTTCTGGTACCCATTAGTTTGTTCTCTATACTTAAGAGTCTGTTTCTTGGTTTGTTTCTCTTTTTTTCCCCTTTGCTCATTTGGTTTCTTAAATTTCAAAATCATATGGTATTTGTCTTTCTCTGATTGACTTATCTTGCTTAGCATTATATGCTCTAGATATATCCATGTCCTTCCAAATGGCAAGATTTCATTTTCTTTTTATGGCTGAATAATACTGCATTGTAGATACACACCACTTTTTCTTTATGCATTCATCAATCAACGGACACTCGGGCTGCTCCCATATCGTGACTATTATAAATAATACCCCAATAAGCATAGGGGTGCAGGTATCCTTTCTAATTGGTGTTGTTGTATTCTTTCGTGCAATTCAGTAGTATCCAGTGTTGTTGTATTCAGTAGTGCAATTACTGGATCATAGGGGTGATTCTATGTCTAATTTTTTGAGGAACCTCCATACTGTTTTCCACAGTGGCCTCACCAGTTTGCATTCCTTCCAACAGTGCACAAAGTGTTCCTTTTTCCCCACATCCTCACTAACACTTGTTCCTTGCGGTTTTGATTGTAGCCATCTTGATAGGTGTAAGTGAAGGTTACTTTTTATTTATTTATTTTGAGAGAGAGGGTAGGCATGCATGAGCAGGGGAAGGGGCAGAGGGAGAGAGAATCTTAAGCAGGTCCCATGCCCAGCAAGAAGACCGATGCGGGGCTCCATCTCATGACCCTGAGATCATGACCTGAGCAGAAATCAAGAGTTGGACACTTAGATTACAGTTAAGATGGCGGAGGAGTAGGGGACCCCTTTTTCAGCCGGTCCCCTGAGTCGAGTTGGATAGGTACCAGACCATCCTGAACACCCACGGAATCAGCATGAGACGCAAGAAGATACATCTGGATCTCTACAAATGAACATCTCCAGCGCTGAGTATTGAGGTACGAAGCGGGGAGCCGTGAAACCACGCACAGATATCGGAAGATGAACGGAAGGGGGAGGGAGCCACCACATTTGGGCGCCGGGAAGCAGTAGCCACCTGCTCAGGGGAGCGGGCGGACTCGCGGACCGGCACCTGCGAGAAAGCCGACTGAGACCGTGAGCCGGGGAACGCGCGCACCCAGACTGAAACGGAGCTCCGGTGCGCTCACTGGAACCAGACTGAGACCGGGAGCTCCGGAGCGCGGGAGCAGCTGGTGGCTGGTGGCTGGTGGCGGGCAGTGTTATAAACACAATGGACAGAGACGCACCGGCCCTAGAAGTGAGGGCTGGGACGCCGGGTATGGGGCAGACATCCCAGGACGCTGCAGGGTTGAGCAGCACCAACAGAAACAGAATTAAAGTGGCCAGAACATCAGTGGAGAACGGTCCGCGATCCATCTGTTCTGAGACAGAGGCTGAGATACGGCCACTGCTGCTTTGACTCTCAGAAGAGGCACAGCAAACCGCCAGGGAAAGCCACCAGAGAACAAAAGCCTGGAAAGACCGGCTCACAGGGTGCCCATCCCCATCCCCCCTCGCAGGGGACACGGAGACTCTACCCAAACAGGGTTGCCCAAGTATCGGCGCGCAGGCCCCGCCCCCAGAAGGCAGGCCGAAAAATCAAGAAGCCCACATCCCTAAGATCCCTACAAAAAAAGTGCGCACTGCCTGGGTCCCGGTCAATAATGTGGGCTCTGGACAACCCCGCAACCTCCCCTCATCAGAATGATGAGAAGGAGAAATCCCCCCCAGCAAGGAAAAGACAATGAGTCTGTGGCCTCTGCCACAGAATTAATGGATATGGATATAACCAAATTATCAGAAATGGAATTCAGAGTAACAATGTTCAAGATAATGTGTAGACTTGAAAAAAGTATTAATGAAATGTTAATGAGAATACAGAATCTCTAAGGGCGGAAATGAGAGCGAATCTGGCAGAAATTAAAAATTCTATGAGCCAAATGCAGTCAAAACTAGAGGCTTTGACGGCCAGGGTGAATGAGGCAGAACAACGTATCAGTGAATTGGAGGATGGGTTAGTAGAAGAGAAAGCTAAAATAGAATCAGGGCTCAAAAAAAATCCATTCTCAAGAATGTAGGTTACGGGAGATTACTGACTCAATGAAACGTTCCAATGTCAGAATCATCGGCATCCCTGAGGGGGTGGAGAAAAACAGAGGTCTAGAAGAGATATTTGAACAAATTGTAGCTGAAAATTTCACCAATCTAGCATCAAAGGAAACAAGCATTCACGTCCAAGAGGCAGAGAGGACACCTCCCAAGCTCAACCACAACAAATATACGCCACGTCACGTCATAGTGCATTTTGCAAATATTAGATCCAAGGATACAGCATTCAAAGCAGCCAGGGCAAAGAAATTTCTCACGTACCAAGGCAAAGGTATCAGAATTATGTCAGACCTGTCTACACAGACCTGGAATGAGAGAAAGGGTTGGTGGGGGGGCATTTTTAAAGCTCTTTCAGAGAAAAACACGGAGCCAAGGATCCTTTATTCAGCAAGGCTGTCATTCAGAATTGATGGAGAGATAAAGACCTTCCAGGATAGCCAGTCATTGACTAATTTCGTAACCACGAAACCAGCCCTACAGGAGATATTAAGGGGGGTTCTATAAAAGTAAAAAGGCCCCAAGAGTGATACAGAACAGAAAGTCACAGTCGATAGAAACAAAGACTTTACTGGCAACATGGCATCATTAAAATCATATCTCTCAATAATCAGTCTCAATGTAAATGGCCTAAATGCTCCCATAACTCCACAGGGTGGCAGATTGGATAAAAAGACATAACCCATCCATTTGCTGTCTACAAGAGACTCATTTTGAACCCAAAGATACATTCAGACTGAAAGTAAAGGGATGGAATACCATCTTTCACGCCAATGGACCTCAAAAGAAAGCTGGGGTACCAATTCTCAAATCAGACAGATTCGATTTTAAACTAAAGACTATAGTTAGAGACACAGAAGGGCACTATATTCTTCTTAAAGGATGTATCCAACAAGTGGATATGACAATTATAAATATATATGCTCCCAACAGGGGAGCAGCAAGATACACAAGCCAACTCTTAACCACAATAAAGAGACATATAGATAAAAATACATTAATAGTAGGGGACCTCAACACTCCACTATCAGCAATAGACAGAGCACCTAAGCAAGAAATCAACAAAGAAACAAGAGCTTTGAATGCCATACTCAACGGGTTGCACCTCATAGATATATAGAGAACACTACATCCCAGAACCAAAGAATACTCATTCTATTCTAATGCCCTGGAACATTCTCAAGAATAGACCATGTTCTGGGTCACAAAACAGGTCTCAACCTATACCAAAAGGCTGAAATTATTCCCTGCATATTCTCAGACCACAACGCTTTGAAATTGGAACTCAACCACAGTGAAAAATTTGGAAGAAACTCAAACACTTGGAGACTAAGAACCATCCTGCTCAGGAATGATTCAATAAACCAGGAAATCAAAAAATCAATTTAAACAATTTATGGAGACCAACGAGAATGAAAACACAACGGTCCAAAACCTATGGGATACTGCAAAGGCAGTCCTAAGGGGAATATACATAGCCATCCAAACCTCACTCAAAAGAATAGAAAAATCTAAAATGCAGTTTTTATATTCTCACCTCAAGAAGCTGGAACAGCAACAGAGGGACAGGCCTAATCCACGCACTAGGAAGCAGTTGACCAAAATTAGAGCAGAAATCAATGAATTAGAACCAGGAGTACAGTAGAGCAGATCAACAGAACTAGAAGCTGGTTATTTGAGAGAATTAATAAAACTGACAGACCACTGGCAAGACTTATCCAAAAGAATAGAGAAAGGACCCAAATTAATAAAATTATGAATGAAAAAGGAGAGGTCACAACCAACACCAATGAAATTGGAAGAATTATTAGAAATTTTTATCAACAGCTATATGCCAATAAATTAAGCAATCTGGAAGAGATGGAGGCCTTCCTGGAAACCTATAAACTACCAAGACTGAAACAGGAAGAAATTGATTTTTTAAACAGGCCAATTAATTATGAAGAGATTGAAACAGTGATAAACAACCTTCCAAAAAACAAAACTCCAGGACCAGATGGTTTTCCTGGGGAATTCTACCAAACATTCAAAGAAGAAATAATATCTATTCTCCTAAAGCTATTTCAAAAAATAGAAACAGAAGGAAAGCTACCAAACTCATTCTATGAGGCCAATATTACCTTGATCCCCAAACCAGGCAAAGACCCCATCAGAAAGGAGAATTACAGACCGATTTCCCTAATGAATATGGATGCCAAAATTCTCAACAAGATCCTGGCTAATAGAATCCAACAGTACATTAAAAGAATTATCCATCATGACCAGGTGGGATTCATCCCTGGGATGCAAGGGTGGTTCAACATTCGCAAATCAATCGGTGTCTTAGATTTTATCCAAAAGGAAAAATTCAAAAATCATATGATTCTCTCAATAGATGCAGAAAAAGCATTTGACAAAATACAGCATCCTTTCCTGATTAAAACCCTTCAGAGTGTAGGGATAGGGGGTACATTCCTCAATCTCATAAAAACCATCTATGAAAAGCCTACAGCAAATATCATTCTCAATGGGGAAAAGCTGGAAGCCTTTCCCTTAGGATCAGGAACACGACAAGGATGCCCACTCTCGCCACTATTATTCAACATAGTACTAGAAGTCCTTACAACAGCAATCAGACAACAAAAAGGGATAAAAGGTATCCAAATCAGCAAAGAAGAAGTCAAACTGTCTCTCTTCGCAGATGACATGATACTCTATATGGAAAACCCAAAAGAATCCACTCCCAAACTATTAGAAGTTATAGAGCAATTCAGTAACGTGGCGGGATACAAAATCAATGCTCAGAAATCAGGTGCATTTCTACACACGAATAATGAGACTGAAGAAAGAGAAATTAGGGAATCCATCCCATTTACAATAGCACCAAAAACCATACATTACCTTGGAATTAACTTAACCAGAGACGTAAAGGACCTATATTCTAGAAGCTATAAATCACTCTTAAAAGACACTGAGGAAGACACAAAAAGATGGAAAAATATTCCATGCTCATGCATTAGAAGAATTAACATAGTTAAAATGTCCATGCTACCCAGAGCAATCTACACTTTCAATGCTATCCCGATCAAAATACCAATGACATTTTTCAAAGAAATGGAACAAATAGTCCTTAAATTTGTATGGAACCAGAAAAGGCCCCGAATCCCCAAGGAACTGTTGAAAAGGAAAAACAAAGCTGGGGGCATCACAATGCCGGATTTCGAGCTGTACTACAAAGCTGTGATCACAAAGACAGCATGGTACTGGCACAAAAACAGACACAAAGACCAATGGAACAGAATAAAGAACCCAAAAATGGACCCTCGGCTCTTTGGGCAACTAATCTTTGATAAAGCAGGAAAAAACATCCGGTGGAAAAAAGACAAGTCTCTTCAATAAATGGTGCTGGGAAAATTGGACAGCTACATGCAAAAGAATGAAACTTGACCACTCTCTCACACCATACACAAAGATAAACTCTAAATGGATGAAAGACCTCGATGTGAGACAGGAATACATCAAAATCCTAGAGGAAAACATAGGTAGCAACCTCTGGGACATCGGCCAAAGCAACCTTTTTCATGACACATCTCCAAAGGCAAGAGAAACAAAAGATAAAATGAACTGGTGGGACTTCATCAAGATAAAAAGCTTCTGCACAGCCAAGGAAACAGTCAAAAAAACTAAGAGGCAGCCTACAGAATGGGAGAATATATTTGCAAATGATGCTACAGATAAAAGACTGGTATCCAAGATCTACAAAGAACTTCTCAAACTCAATACATGAGAAACAAATAAACAAATCATAAAATGGGCAGAAGATATGAACAGACACTTTTCCAATGAGGACATACAAATGGCTAACACACACAGGAAAAAACGTTCAAAATCATTAGCCATCAGGGAAATTCAAATCAAAATCACACTAAGATACCACCTGACGCCAGTTAAAATGGCAAAAATTAACAAGGCAGGAAACAGCAATTGCTGGAGAGGATGTGGAGAAAGGGGATCCCTCCTACATTGTTGGTGGGAATGCAAGTTGGTGCAGCCACTCTGGAAAACAGTGTGGAGGTCCCTTAAAAAGTTAAAAATTGAGCCACCCTATGACCCAGCCATTGCACTACTGGGTATTTACCCCAAAGATACAGATGTAGTGAAGAGAAGGGCCATACACACCCCAATGTTCATAGCAGCATTGTCCACAATAGCTAAATCATGGAAGGAACCAAGATGCCCTTCAACAGATGACTGGATTAAAAATTTGTGGTCCATATATACAATGGAATATTACTCAGCTATCAAAAAGAACGAGTTCTCAACATTTGCTGCAACATAGATGGCACTGGAGGAGATAATGCTACGTGAAATAAGTCAAGCAGAGAAAGACAATTACCATGTGATTTCTCTCATCTATGGAACATAAGAACTAGGAAGATCGGTAGGAGAAGAAAGGGATAGAGAAAGGGGGGTAATCAGAAGGGGGAATGAAGCATGAGAGACTATGGACTCTGAGAAACAAACTGAGGGCTTCAGAGGGGAGGGGGGTGGGGGAATGGGATAGGCTGGTGATGGGTAGTAGGGAGGGCACGTATTGCATGGTGCACTGGGTGTTATACACAACTAATGAATCATCGAACTTTGCATCAAAAACCAGAGATGTACTGTATGGTGACTAACAAAATATAATAAAAAAACACTAAAAAAAAAAAAAAAAGAGTTGGACACTAACCAACTGAGTGACCCAGGCCCCTCTGAAAGGTTACTCTTCAGATTAGGTTACTGTAATCACTATCAAAACTGCCTACACTCAAGTTGTCAGATGTTCAAACAACTGGAATCTATAAAGTAAATAAGAGAACTAAATTCCTGACACAAAGAAGGCTATAGACTATAACTATAATATAATCTCAAATTCAGGAATAAAGTCAGAAAAAGTTCACATTCTCTAATGCAATTCAGCAAATATTTAGTGAGAATCTACCATGTGCACAATGCTGGGACATAAGGAAAACCAAAATACAGTTGTGGTATTCTAGGGCTCACTAGTTACTTGGAGAGGAAAAACACATACGCCCTAGGAATTGAAACATTAGGCAGTCTGTAATTTAGTGCTTTAAAAAAGGAATCATCACTACACTTGGTAGAGGAAGAAATTGTTCATCGTTAGGGAATCTATCCAGGAAAGAAAAATGTATTTTCTACAGGGGGTGATGGGAAGAAGGGAAATCTTATATTAGGGAAAAATACAAGCAAAGGCACAGAAAAGTAGGAAAGAAGAGGTCACATTTTGAGAATAATGAGTAGTACAGTATGAATGGAATATAGACTATCAATATATTTTGGCAGGAAGGGTAGTAAAAGTTTGTCCAAACAACACATTACTTCAATTATTACCACTATGACCATTATTCCTAAATCTATCTCTATCCAGATCTCTCCCTAGAACTTCAGAGTGTTAAAATTCAAATGCCCAGCAGATATTTTCACCAGGCTGCCTCCATACATTTCAAAGCCAACATGTATAAAAGTGAACCCATCATTTTTATCGATCATATACATCCTTCTCCTATACCTGCCACTAAGCTTCTTGACTTACTATCTTACTGAATAAATTACCTAAACGTCCTAATCCTCAGATGACCTATCATTTAAATCAGGTAATACTTTGCAGGTTACATGTGGGTTACATGAAATAATGCATATGAACCAAACAGCCCATTTCTTGATTGATGATATTTTATGAAATATAACTATTATTTACAGTATTATTGAGAACTAAAGAGGAAGAACTCATCAGCATCCTAGGGAGAAGCTTCTTTAATCCCAAGGACAAATACTTGGTCACTTGGCTAGAAATATTCCTGGAGTTGGAAAGAATATATTATTCTGTAATAATTATCTGGCAGTGCCCTTTGGAATTTCCAACCTCATCTGTTCTAACTTGTGCATTAAAGTGTTACAATTGTATTGAAGGATTTATCACCAAAGGGGTGAAGACTGAATCAATGACTAAAGTCTACAAGTTTCTGGCTATGTCATCCATTATCAATTAAAAAGGTGAAATTCCCGTTTTCAAACAAGTCTATTCTAAGTTTGATTAATCTTCACATAGATGTAGATCTCCTCTATACGAAGTGATAAAGTCAAATTTCTGAACTTACAAACTTACTAAATCATTAATCTATGGGAACATAATCAACTCACAGGTCCTGCACAGAAGGTAAGGCCAGCGTGTTAAATATTAATATCCCTGTATTTTAATCTCATAGAGACAAAATCAAATAAATCAGTGTTTCTCCAAGTTGTATAAGTATAAAGAATTGTTAACAATACATAGTCACATTCTAGATAACCATTCTAGACTGCAAGAATCATAATTTCAAAAAAAGGAACCTAAAAGAATATAGATTTAATAAGCATCCTAAGTGATTGCTATAATCAGGCAAGTCTGGAAAATGTGGAAATAGATTAACCATACTGCCATACATAAAAATATAAGGATTATCATCACATGATTACAAAGCCAAAATTATAAAGCTTATTGATACTATAAAAACATGAGTTAGGAAGAACATTATCAACAACAGCAATTTTCCTGATCTTCTTTTCCACTTTCAATAATCTTATAAACATCTCTACTTTTTCACCAATTTTCTGACTCTACCCAACTTGACCAATTGCTCCAATCTACTCTATCACAGATGAAATCAAAAACTTTAAAATCTCAAATTGCGGGATGATGTATAAACTACAAAGAAGTTAATGTGAAAGCTCTTTTCCCAGTCACTAGGCCAAATATAAACTGTACATCTGATAAACCTGGCCTTCAGTCAACTCTTAGCAGTGGATTGATGGATCACGATCAGATTCCTCTGGAACTCTACTGATCAGGCTGTAGGTATTCTCGGAGAAAGCACTAATGCAAAGGTGGTTCAACCCTGGTGAAAGGGAAAGGTGGAAATGAGCGTGGAGGGGGGGGGTGTCTGTGTATCTGATGTGCACGTTCTTTCTCTTTTTTATCTTTTTAAATATTTCATTTTTAAGTAATTTCTACATCCAACATGGGGCTCAAACTTACAACCCCAAGATCAACAGTCACATGCTCTACCAACTGAGCCAGCCAGGCACCCCATGTACGTTCATTCCAAATTAGAGTTTTATCATTGGTCTGACACAGCACCTGGAATACTATAAAATGTTCAGGGCTGCTGTGTTCTACAACTTGAGCAGGAACTAATCACATTAAAATCTAAGTGAACATTTTCCATGAATAGGTGCATAGACAAAAATTAGTACAGAAATCCTGCCTTAAAGAAATGATATACAGTATGAGAGCCAAATTTACTGAATGCAATAATAAACAGGCAATTTTTTTAAAGATCTATTTTTTAAGGGGCACCTGAGTGGCTCAGTTGGTTAAGTGTTTGACTTCACCTCAGGTCATGATCGTGGAGTCCCAGGATCCAGCACTGCATCAAGCTTCCCACTCAGCTGGGAGTCTGCTTGTCCCTCTTCCCTCCCCCTGCCTGTGCCCTGGTGCTCTCTCTCTCAAATAAACAAATAAAATCTTAAAAAAAAAAAAAAAAAAGATCTACTCTTCTAAGATCTAACTTCTCAAGAAGACTTTGCAAAATGGCCCCCATGCTTCTACTTTATTAGCATCTGATTTTTATCTATCAAAATCCAATTTATATAAAGTGTGAACATTCTATATTTCATGAATTTTAGAGTAATCCAAAAGGCTTATAATTTTCTAAGGCATCAACTTTTAACCCTTAAGAGTCATAAAAGTTCCACTGATGCATAGAATAAATGATAGGCAAAGAAACTATTCAGAGACTAAGAGACTATCTGATTTATAGAATGCTTTTGGTTGATCATTACTATTTAATATCAAGGAAAGCAAGATGAATAAAAGAGGCTAAAAATCAATTCTACTACTTTGGTAACATAATACCAAAACTGCAAAACGTCTGATGGGAAAAGGTGACTAAAATAGAAACTGTGTGAGGTTAGGAAATTTTATTTTATGTTCCATTACTACAGATAACAGAGTGACTACAGAAAAGAACTCCCTTTGCAAGTCATGCAGATTAATGGATATAGCTTACCTTTGTCCTGAAGCAGTTGCAATTGGTGATGGGCCATTAGGATTTCGTGGTTCTTCACATGTACTCATTTCCATTATTACTTTATCCAGGGACTAATAAAAATCCATTAAAAATGTAAAAAATTAGTTACTTTATGTATTTTATGAAAATATCATGTAACACTATTTTCTCTTTCATTTCTTTAGGAACAATGTAAACAGTAAGTAAGCAGAGTCACTTTAAATGTCTCTCTAAAAGTCTAAAAAGACAAATACCAAAACAGAAAATGTGCTCAGTCCTTTCTCAAAGCACTTACTATCTGACAAAAAAGCTATGGGCATATAGGAGTAAGAGACAAAAAAACTACAAGTAGCCATATGCTGCTGAAATCATCAGATTTTACAGAAGCGCAATCTCTAATCTCAGAATGTAGGATATTATTAACTGCTAAATGAGATTATATGTTAGAGAATGGGATTTAAGCAGCTATAAAAGTTTATCCCAATCTAAGACTTGAGATTTAAGACATACAACAATGAAAAATATGAAATATGCAAGAAATGTGAAAAAATAAACACTGCCATAATGAAAAACTTTCTTTCAAGATAATAGTTTTGCCTGAAGATCAAATGTCCTTAGTAGTCATCACTAACACAACTCAGTCACTCTTCATTCTCTACTTTAATATAGCATTTATTATCTGAAATTATCTTGTATACTTGTTTGTTGTTGGTCTCCTCTACAAAAATATTAAGCTCCCTCAGGGCACAGGGTAGGTGCTCAATAAATATTTATGGAATGAATGAATCAATAAATGACCAAATGACCAATCTTTCTTCAATTTTCCTTAAAAAAGGAAAGTACGCTGGGGCGCCTGGATGGCTCAGGCAATTAAGCATCTGCCTTTGCCTCAGGTCATGATCCCAGGGTCCTATGATCAGCCCCTTGGGCTCCCTGCTCAGCAGGTAGTCTGCTTATCCCTCTCCCTCTCCCCTTCCACACCCCACTCTTGTGTATTTGTATGTGTGTGCTCTCTCTCTCAAATAAATAAATAATAAAATCTTAAAAAAAACAGGAAAGTATATTCAGGTGCATATTACTCATTTAATTTAGTAGATCAATAAAATCAGAAACACAGAAAGTTTGAATTAAATGTTACTAAAACTGTCATTGTATGACAATAAAGAGCTAGATGATACAATAAAAATATACCAACTTAGAACATAATACACCTGAAAAATTTTAAAGACCCTCCCATTTTAAAGTTCAAACTTCTCACTTAAGGGCTGACAAAACTAAGTACCATCCAAATAAAATGAAAGCCAATTTGTAGAAAAGCCAGAAGATTGTGTTTTTATGAAACAAAGAATTAATATTAGCGAGTAGTTAGATCATATGCACATATAAATGCTTATTACTGAGGCAAGTCAGACTCACCAAACAGATGGGATGTGTTTTCAATTTTGTCCATGGAATCTACCAAAAAAAAAAAAAAAACAACAAACAAAATTTTTTTTCTTTAAAATCAATCATTAAAAAATAATTTAAAACAGTAATCAACACAGATGCTCTCTAAATATAGTGACAGACATACCAAATTTTATGACTTTTTTTCAAATGCAAAGTAATAAATTGAGCAACTCTTTTAGACTCTAGAAATCGGATGTACCTATTTTGTATAAGACTACTAATCATATTTTCTTAGTCATCTTTTAAAATAAGAATTTTAGGTCCTCATAAGTTTCTATTTTCCTAAACCTTAAAATACATTTTAACTTCGTGATTGATTGATTTAATTTTAAGTAGGCTCCATGCCCAACGTGAGGCTTGAAGTCACCACCCTGAGATTAAGAGCCACATGCTCTTCGGACTGAGCCAGCCAGGCACCCCTTAACTTTGTAGTTTAAACTAAGATTTCCCAGCAAAGCATAATCAGTCTTTTACTCATTGAAGTTTTTTAAAGTCTAAAATTCTGACCATGGGGCACCTGGCTAGCTCAGTCTTAGAAGAACATATGACTCTTGGGGCGCCTCGGTGGCACAGCGGTTAAAGCGTCTGCCTTCGGCTCAGGGCGTGATCCCGGTGTTCTGGGATCGAGCCCCACATCAGGCTCCTCCACTATGGGCCTGCTTCTTCCTCTCCTACTCCTCCTGCTTGTGTTCCCTCTCTCGCTGGCTGTCTCTATCTCTGTCGAATAAATAAATAAACTCTTAAAAAAAAAAAAAAAAAAAAAGAAGAACATATGACTCTTGATCTCAGCATCATGAGTCCAAGCCCCATGCTGGGTGTGAGATTACTTAAAAATAAAATCTTTAAAAAAATGTTTTTAAATAAAATAAAATAAAATAAAATAAAATAAAATAAAATTCTGACCAATCTTTTTGTAGATAGTCATGAAAAATACAAAGGTAAGGCCACTCATGTAAAATGTAGGCAATATCAAATAATAATGTTCAAACATACACTAAAAAGTCACATATTTATAGATATTTGGGTTAAAGGTGACCATTGAACAATATAGGAACCTTTCACAATTTTTTCTTTGGAGTCCAATTTTAATTTTATGAAACAGATTACTCATGCAGTATTTCTACTGAGCAGACTCTCAAAAAGACTGGTCTTCAAAAACAAGAAGTGATATGACATACAATTAGAGTTAAAGGTACACAGGAATAAATTTTAATAAGGAGGAATAATAATAATAATAATAATAATGATAGAAAACTTAAAAATCCTTGAGGAAAAAACAAATGAGGAAAAGAAAATTTCAAATAAAAGCATAATGTACAGAGTAAGATAAGGATTTATAGTTTCATGTCTTTGTTTACTTACTACAAATTTAAATTGTCTCTATTAACAATAAATTCTATGAAAAATATCTTTGAATATGTGCCAAATTTAACCAATTATTTTATTAATAACTACCCATATTTTATTTAAATGTTAATATTAAACTTTAAGCAAAAATTAAACTATAAATTAATAATATATTAGTATATGACTTCAGTTAAATTTATCCGGCACACATTGATGCAATTACTTAGACACAGGTATTTGTCTTTTTAAATTATGTTAATGAAAATACTTTTTTATAGAACTATCTAAAACAAAATATTTAAGAGATAAGAATGAAATAAAAAATGAAAACAGAAAATGCTTTCCACAGGTATCAAAGTCTCACCCTAATAGATGCTTTATTACAAAAAACTTTGTTGATCGCAAGCCACGTTGGCAAATCCAACATATTCTGGAGCACCTCTTCATCCAACTCCAAATTCTTCAGTTCACCTTCTCCTTTGAGGGTACTTAGATTTATCTTGTCAGGAGATAAATTTTTAGTAAATCTGAAAGAGAATATACATTGATATTCATTTTAGTGTCACTTACTGTACCCCAGTCATTCCTGCAAATATACGGGGCATTAAAAATGTAACGGCAGCACAAAGAAACACAAAACTTCAGTGACCGGCTCTACTTTAATCCATGTTCTTCAGTGAGGTTTTGTTATTATTGTTTTGATCTCTCTTAACATAGCTCTCTTACACAAAGCCTACAGTGTTTTTAGCATATATTTGAATATCATATTTCCACATATATAAAACTCTTTGCTACAGACCACATCACAGAAAAGGATATTCCTATTTTACTAACCAACCTACAAGGAAGGTTAAGGGAATAAGGGGGCCCTTTAGAAGTAGCAATAGCAGCTGCTACCCACTCATCATCCCAAGAACAATATCAAAGGATATTAGCACTCCTTTTAGAATCATCCAGAGATTCCCAGCTTCAGAAACTGACCCAAATAATTCAGGAATAAATTAAAGTACACAAATCTTCTTCTAAAAGGTCTCTCAGGAAGGGGATTATGCAACTCTACTTGAAAGACAATTTTGGTGTTTTCTATGTGAGACTTAAAAATACTGATTACTTATAATCCTAAATTGGCTGTACAAATACCATTTATCCTTTCTGTAGGAGTTAAGATAAATGAAGTATAAAGGGCTTAGTGAAAGTAGCAAAAGTCACATGGGAGACTGGACCCTAAATTCTAATTAAAGAACACAGATTCTCTATGATGAATTAAAAATCAAAATTCTTAAATTTAAGAAAAGAGACTGGAAATAACGATAATAATTAAAACAATACTGGACATTTTCCAAGGGTTTACCTTGTACCAGGTTCTTTGAATGCAAGCATTACTACTTCATCTAATTCCTATGATAAACCATTAAGGTCAATACTATTTTTATTCCCACTGTTTTGATAAGTAAACATAATGAGAAACTAACTTACTTGCCCAATATCACAACTAATAAAGACAATAACAGTAATAATAATAAATAATGCATATACATTAAAGTACTTTCATAGGTATCACTTTATTTGATCCTTACAGCAATCTTAGTTCTTTCCTTTTGCAGCCATTACTGAAGGAACAGCAGCCAAAATGAAGTTCAATCCCTTTGTGACTTCTGAGCAGAGCAAGAACCATAAAAGACATTTCAATGCGCCTTCCCACATTCACAGGAAGGTTATGTCTTCCCCTCTTTCCAAAGAGCTGAGACAGAAGTACAACGTTCGATGCATGCCCATCCAAAAGGAGAATGAAGTACAGGTTGTGCAAGGACACTACAAAGGTCAGCAGATTGGCAGAGTAGTCCGGGTTTACAGGAAGAAATACGTCACCTACACTGAACAAGTATAGTGAGAGAAGGCGAACAGCACAACTGTCCATGTGGCCACTCACCCCAGCAAGGTGGTTATCACTGGATGAAGACTACAAAAAGATCCTTGAACATAAGCCCAAAACTTGCCAAGTAGGAAAGAAAAGGGCAAATATAAGGAAGAAACAATTGAGAAGATGCAGGAATAAAGTAATGTTATAATACATGACTTTAAATAAAAACTGTTCAAATGAAAACCATAAATACATAAAATAACCCTACAAAAATGAAAAAATGCTCACTCTGCCGAGGAAGTACTTTTTTCAAAAATGAAACTACTGACAAAATTAACTACCAGCTAACAAGAGTGATCAGTCAGTCTTTCACTTTTTTTGAAACTATTAAAGTAACAAAATGTACTGGTTATTTACAAGCCCTACACATCAACAAGAATATCAATAAATATACACATGCTTCATTTCATGCTTCCCACTGACTCGACACCAGAATTTCTTGAGCCGTATTTTATCAGGATTCATATCTTGTCACAGAATTTGCATTTAACCCATATTTGACCAGTGATGCTGGGTTGTATTATACTGACCACCAATCATGTCTGGTTTAATACTATGATGTTTCCTGACAGGCTTTCCCTAATCATATAGGAATGGCCTGCCACTACCTCAAGGCAGATTATTAGAGGCAGAAGGGAGCATTCAGTAAGTACTTGCTGAGAATTCACTATTCAGACACATAAACTGACAAGGAGTACACTCAAGGAGTCCCTGCCTTTGTGCAGTTCTCAGTTCAGCTGGTAGACAGAACACCAAAAAGCATGACTAAGAGAGAATACAGTACAGGGATTTAATCTAGAGCTTCACTGAAAACAGGGACTTTTGAGATGATATCTGAGAATGAGTAGTAGAAGTTAACTAGGCAAGGAAAAGAAGGGAGACAGGAAGAAAGAGTATTTCAAGTAGAGGGAATAAAACACAAAGAAAAGTTCTCAGTCTGGAGGGAGCATGGTATAACATAGAGCTGCAAGAGGACAAAAAGAGTAGAAGATAAATCAGAAGGGACAAAGAAGGGACTGATTCCACAAGGCCTTCACCATTTCATTCAATCATTCATTTAATAAATCTTAATTGATACCTATAAATTAACAGACAGTGGAGATATGATACTAAACGAAACATAAAAAAAATCTCTGCTTTCATGGGGCTTAAGGGGACAGAGTTTCATGGAGAATGAAAAAAAAAATAAGTTAAATACACAGTAAGTCAGATTCTGACTATGGAGGAAAAAAAAAGCAAAATAGTAAGATAGCACACATAAGCAGAGGACCTTTTAATTTTTAAAAGGATGGACAGGAAAACCCTCAGTGAAAAGATGACATTTGGGCAAAGATCTGAAGGAAGTGAAGGAAGAAGCTATACAAATATCTAGAGGAAGAATGCTCTAGGCCAAGGAAAAGCAAGGGTTAAAAACTTGAGGTGGGAAAATGCTTGGCATGTCTAGGAACAGCAAGAAAGTCAATGCGGCTGGAGGAAGTGAGCAGAAAGGCAAGAGTACAAGGAAATGAGATTAAGTTAGAGAAATAATAGGGGCCAGATCACACAGGATCTTTAAAACCACTCTGAGGACTCTGGCTTTTACTCTGAGTAAAAATGAGAGTGACTGGAGATGGTTTTGACTAGAATAGGAAACTTTTCTTTTTTTTTTTTTAAGATATATTCATTTTTTATTTGAAGGGGAGAGAGAGTGTGTGTACACGAGCACAGGGAGGAGGGGCAGAGGGAGAGATAATCTCAAGCAGACTCCATACTGAGTGCAGAGCCCAAGGCAGGGTTTGATCCCAAACCCTGATAGCATGACCTGAGCTGAAATCAAGAGTCAGATGCTCAGCCAACTCAGCCACCCAGGCGCCCTTGGAAACTTTCATTTTCAAAGGTTCACTCCATTGAGAATATATGAAAGGTAGGACGTGGACAGAAGCAGGCAGCCCAGATAGGCAGCTACTGAAATAATCCAGGTAAGAAAAGATGCTGCCCTGGATCAAGATGGAAGAGTAAAAAGTGAGGGGCGCCTGGGTGGCACAGTCGTTAAGCGTCTGCCTTCGGCTCAGGGCGTGATCCCGACATTCTGGGATCAAGCCCCACATCAGGCTCCTCTGCTGGGAGCCTACTTCTTCCTCTCCCACTCCCCTCGCTTCTGTTCCCTCCCTCGCTGGCTGTCTCTGTCAAATAAATAAATAAAATCTTTAAAAAAAAAAAAAGAGTAAAAAGTGATAAAAAGGAAACAGTCGAGATATATTCTGAAAGTAAAGCCAACATGATTTAATTGTACAGAATGACGTCAAGGATGACTTCCAAGGTTTTTAGTCTGAGTAAATGGAAGGACAGAGTTACCATTTATCAGGGTAAAGAAATAGAGGGAGAAATTAGTTTGAGATTAAGGATCAGAATTTAGGCTTTGAATAGTTTAAGAGATGTCCATCACATATCCAAGAAGCGATGCCAATTAGGTAAAAATTCAAATCTCATTCAGCAGCTGCAGATACAAATTTGGTAATCACCAATGTTATAGATGGCATCTGTGGTTGCAAGATGGAGAGAGAAAATCCAATAGGTCAAGGACTATGGTCAGAGACCACTAAGAAGCCAAGAAATGTGAAAGAAACCAATAAAGGAGATTTAAAAAGAACCAGTAAGGCAGGAGAGAAACCAGGTTGCTCTCGAGTTTTGTTTTCTTTATAAGGTAAGAGAACTCAGGAAGCTTATAAACTGGTGACAATGATGCAGAAAAATGAAAACTACTCATGGTACAGTAAGGACAGACAACCGCTAGAGCAAAATCCATGATCAGAAGACAGCAGATGCAGTATACACGAGGAGCGGTTGGTCTTGACTAGTTCTGACATCAGAAAGCATGTTAATACTCTATATATGTAAAAACTAAAATGAGAAAGAATGAGAAGAGGGGAAGCACCTAAAACAGAAAGCAAACTGAAACAAATGACCCTAATTATACTTCAGAAATACTATAAGCATATTTAAGGGGAAAGAGGAAGAGAGGAAGGACAGACAGAGGGACAGATGGGCAAAGACTAATCTGAGTAACAACATTTGACTATATATCCTTAGTGCTGGGCAAGAAGGGATGTAAGGGTATGTGTGTGCATGTGGGAGGGGTTAGTGAAGAAATCAAGCAACATCTTGACCCGGTATATACAAGAATGTTCATCTCAATGACCTTTACAAAGGGAAAAAAGTGAAAGCACTTAAATGTCCAAACGGAAATAATCCCTTTAATTATATCATGCTACATACATATTAAGTAATATGTGTTGCCAACCATATAAAGAAAATGCTTATATACTGTGAAAATTTGAGGTTTAAAATTACATACTGTGACTTCAATTATGTAAAAAATACATTATAAAATGTCAACTATCAAGAGTACCTATACCTATGGTTGGTAAAATTTTAGATCTGTCTTAATACTTTCCTGTCTGTTTAATGTTTTAATAAGGAGCATATATCACTTTTATAAAGACAAAAGTTCATCAAGAACCCAAAAAGACAGGCCTAGCAAGAGTAAAAGTGAAAGATGGAAAGATTAAAAGACATGTCATTAACAAGAAATTCTACCTTCAATTTAGTTCATACCAAAGGGACAACATCTGCAAAGAGCATGGGCCTTAAATAGTCACACAAGTCTGAATTCTTGATTAGCTACTTACTGTGGTACCTCTGTGTCTCAGTTTGCTCATCTATAAAATGGGGGAAATAATACCAACCTCAAAAAATTTTTAGTGAGGATTAAAGATAATATGTAAAGCATCTGGTACAAAACAGATATTCATTAAGAGTTCTCTTTTTCCTTCCCTCTTTTTATTTAAATCATGGACACAATGATTATAGTTTTAGCTAAAGCAATATCAAAAGTTCATGCTTATCCAAAAAGGACTTCAAAATGGTCAAGCTGTAGAGCTAATCTGGAAAATATATTAAATTAATACTGCTCATCACTGAACTATTTTAATTAGAAAGCAGAAGATATATTGGTAACTTACATTCACAGCTATTAAACATCTTGTTCCCTACATTGGGTAAAAAGTGTATATATCAAATTATTTATCTTCCATTATTCATGTTAGGCTTTAATTTACACATATTTTAGTTTTCCACAAATGTGTCCCAATCATTTACTAATATGTTTCTTCCAAAAACAGAAACTGGAGAATGATTGTTCAGCCACATCTTTCATAATTTATTTTTTTTTTAAGATTTTATTTATTTATTTGACAGAGATGGAGACAGCCAGTGAGAGAGGGAACACAAGCAGGGGGAGTGGGAGAGGAAGAAGCAGGCTCATAGCGGAGGAGCCTGATGTGGGGCTCGATCCCAGAATGCCGGGATCATGCCCTGAGCCGAAGCCAGACGCTTAACCGCTGTGCCACCCAGGCGCCCCCATAATTTATTTTTTTAAAGATCTTATTTATTTATATGAGAGAAAGAGTGAGTGAGAGAGAGCATGAGCAGCAGAGGGAGAAGGAGAAGCAGGCTCCCCACTGAGCAGGGAGCCCAATACGGGGCTCGACCCCAGGACCCTGGTACCATGACCTGAGCCGAAGGCAGACACTTAACTGACTGAGCCACCCAGGCGCCCCCACATTTTTCATAATTTAACTGATAAAGGAAAAGCAGACTTTAAGTGTATACTAGGCAAACAAAGGGAGGGAAACTCACAAAAGAACATTAAGGCTTGGAAGAGGTATTTTTCTACCTTTTTCTACCTTTTCTACTTTTTCCAAGTGTTGCTCCAGCTCTTCAAATTAATTGCCATCTGAAATCCCCAGATAATTGTATTACTCTACTGAATATTATAATTGAGAAGGGTCTGATCCTAAAGAGAATAAATTGTTATCTGAAATAAACCACTTCCACTCCCTAAAGAACCATTTAAAGCTCTAAAGAGTTATACAAACATTTTAAAACCAAACTTTTAAAAATAGGGCAGAAATTTAAGTCAATGAATTTAAACTTCTGAATAATTATTTTTTTTACTTAAGATAAAAGGGAGGGGTGGGAGAAATGAAGCACAGCATATATATAAAACCAAAGTAGCTGTTAATGAAGACTCAAAACGAGGATAAAGGAGAAAGCTGATTGACCTGAATATATCAAAGTCACAACAGCACAGAAGAAAGTCATGCGATATGTAAAAAGGGCACAACTTTTACTGATTTTTTTTCATTTTTAAAATTAAGAAACACACTCATTACTATGTACATTATGGCATGCAAAGAGGTTTATTTTAAAATAAACGTATCCTTCACTCTAGTATCCTGTGAAATAAATTTTAATGTGAATGTGTATATTTTATTAGTTAACTTTTACCATCTTTTTAACAATGTAACAATTTGAAAACATATAAAATATGAAAACAGGCTTCCATTTTATCCAAAATCTTCTTTAATTACACATAATACATGAAAATACACTTACTAGTTTTTTTCAGTATTAACAACAGAAATAGCTAACTAGAGGAATAAAAATTTCAAGCAAATGGAAAGAACGCGTTTGACTTAGATTATGCATTTTATAATTAATACATAATTATTAGAGTCTAAATTACATGCAAAGCACTGTGCTAAGTAAGTAGACACTTACGGCAAAACAAAGAAAGTAGGTCCATAATCAAAGATTTATAATTTGCTTAAGGTAACAGGCTACAAATGCACAAAAAGTTAAGAATTCCAGCTCTGCAAGAATAAAAATGCCGCTTACTACTCAACCTCTGTATGCCTCAGTTTCCTTGTCTGTGAAATGGAGATAACAAAATAATACCTGCTTCTACAGGGCTGTTTTGATGAGTAACTGGGTTAGAATATGTAAAATGCTAGGAACTGTCCTAATACACAGGAAAACTCAGTGTTAGCTATTACTAATACAAAGACACAAGTTAAATAGGAATATGAACACAGAGACCTGATATAACCGGTGGTGAAATTTTACCCCCCCCCCAAAAACTGGGGGTCTTGATAAAACACTAAGTATGCAGATCATAAATCAAAAAGCATAAATTTTATATCTAATGTTACTATAAATTTTAGTCATGATTTACTTGAACTTTCATCAGATCCATTCTATAGCTACATCATAAAAACAAAGATAATACAGTTGTTTTATTTGCTATAGCAACCTGAAACAGACTTCTCAAATGTACCATATTCAGGCTAAATACACTTATTTGGAGGTAGAATCATAAAATCTTAGTGCTCAGAAGAATCTTAACACAGTTATAGACCCTTTTCTGACCTAGTTACCTTCCTTCTTCTACACTTACTTCTTTGCATTCAAATACTAAAACCCTGGGAAATTCTTTTCAAACCTCATCAGTAAATATGCATTTCTTGAGTTATTCACCTTGTCCTGAAATTGTTTATGGTTCCTGTTATTGTACATGTTATTAAAGATTCACATCAGTGCCTACTATTCTTCTAAATTTAATAACTGGCTCTGCTACTTGATAATTATTTTCTCAAATAACAGCTGTAACTAGAAATAATCATTTCTATTCTGTGATATTTCATGCTATAGCTTGAACAACTAGATTTTACAGGGAATTTAACAACGCATGTTAAACTGTTTGATTATGAAAATTAAAGTAGGCACTCGTAATATGAAGTTCCTGGATAGACTTCAAGGGGTCCAAGATATTTTATCCTATTTTCAAATGGGGCTTTTAGGAACAAAAAAGGCTAATTAAGAACCATTGACTTAGGGGCGCCTGGGTGGCACAGCAGTTAAGCGTCTACCTTCGGCTCAGGGCGTGATCCCAGCATCATGGGATCGAGCCCCACATCAGGCTCCTCCGCTATGAGCCTGCTTCTTCCTCTCCCAATCCCCCTGTTTGTGTTCCCTCTCTCGCTGGCTGTCTCTATCTCTGTCGAATAAATAAATAAATAAAGTCTTTAAAAAAAAAAAAAAAGAACCATTGACTTAAAGAAAAAGGATTAATTTTAACCATAAAAAAAATAAATTACTTCAGTATTATAAGGTGATTTTCAATACTGTTATTATTTAATATAATTAACTTATTAACAAACCCCTTTTAGGATGGCTACTCAGCTACCACTGATTCCATCTTTCCAGAGAAAGGCTGTAAATACAGGAGAAAAGTGCACACCTAAGACATACTTCCTTGTGTACAGCTGATTGATCTAGAAGTTGAAAAGGCATCTAGGCTATTTAATCAGATTCTTTCCTACAGAAATTTGAAACTACAACACTATCTTAGTATCAAGATGACAAATAATAAAGGAATATGACTGCCAGACAAACACAGATCCAATACTTTAGAACTTAAAGAGACCATAAAGATTCTTTTCCCATCACCGCTCCATTCTCCTAAATTGGGCCCAATTCAAACCTATGAAATGAACTAGTAATTGAAATCACTAGCTAGTATCTCAAAACTGTGCATCCCTATAAGGATTAAATTCTCACTGTATATGAAGAGATATTATAAGAACCAATTATCTTTGTTTAGGCAAATTTAACAGCTTTTGCTTGATTTTATTCAAAACAGTATTTCTAGAAGAGAACAAAGTACCTTAAGCATATAAGAGAGTCAAATAAAAGAGGATGTTTCCCAAAATCTGAAAGACTACCAAGTCCTTTGGCTAGGAACATTAAATTATTAACCTGCAACTAATCACATCCTTTTATAGTCCATGGGTTTCATCATGCAGACATAAAGATCACTCCACTCAAAACTAAGAAACAGGGGCACCTGGGTGTCTCAATTGGTTAAGCATCCAACTCTTGATTTCGGCTCAGGTCATGACCTCAGTGTCCCAGAACTGATCCCGCATTGGGCTCCACACTCAGCATGGAGTCTGCTTGAGATTCTCCCTCCCCATCTGCCCCTCCTGCTCGTTCCTCTCTCTCTTTCAAATAAATAAATAAATCTTAAAGAAAGAAAGAAAGAAAGAAAGAAAGAAAGAAAGAAAGAAAGAAAGAAAGAAAGAAATGGATGAGGCTTTTCTAAAGAAACCCATATTTCCTCATTTTCTCCATTATCTAAGCCCACATTTTTTCACCCCAGTTGTACCTCTTTTAATCTGGCACTCTCTTCTTGGGGCTACTTGCTTTCTTGCCCTACTCTATGCCATATTAACTTCAGGGTCAAAAAGTGAACTAGTTACTTTTTAAAATGTTGACATAAACTAGGTCAAGAAATACTTTGTTACAGCCTAGTACATACAGAAACACACACACACACACACAATTAAGATGAAAATTTCACAGAACAATAGTTTAATACAGTCTGGTATTTTCTATTCTATTTCATTCTTTTAAAATAGTGATCCCAAGGAACCTGGGTGGCTCAGTCAGTTAAGCGGCAGACTCTTGATTTCAACTCAGGTCATGATCTCAGGGTTGTGAGATTAAGACCCATGTCAGGCTCTCTCTCCCTCCACACCTCCCCCACCACCAACACATGTGCATGCACTCTCTCACTCTCTCTCAAACAAATCTTCAAAAAATAAAATAAAATAAAATAAAATAAAATAAAATAAAATAAAATAAAATAAAATTACAACATACCACACAGACTTCACAAAGTAAGCTATAACTCCCAGCTTAATAAAAAAATATATAAGTACATCATGACCGAGTATGAAGACCAGATGAACATTCAAATATCAACCAGTATAATACACCATATTAAAAAGTAAAATCGCATGATGATCTCAATAGAGACATAAAAAAGCACTTGACAAAAGTCAACACCATACATGGGAAGATAACTCTCAACAAACTGGAAGCAGAAGAAAACTTCCTCCAAACTACAAAGGACATCTATGAAAATCCTACAGCTAAAATCATACTTAAAGATGGAAGACTAAAATGCTTTGTCGCTAAGACAGAGACAAGACAAGGATATCTGCTCTTACCACTTCTATTCAGCACTGTATTGGAGGTTCTAGCATAAGGCAAGAAAAAAATAAGACATTCTGTTTAGAAAGGAATAAAGCTGCCTTTTTTCCCCAACGACATGATCATCTATATAGAAAACCACACAGAATCCTTTAAAAAAGCTACCAGAACTAATAAATGAGTGTAGCGAGGTTATAGGATAGATGAACAATATAAAAAAGGAAATCAGTTGGAGGGACACAGGAATCAAATGAAAGCACTCCCAATGGCTAAAGCTGGAACAATTTGGCAACAAAATAAATTATCAGATTATAACTCAAAATATAAAATAAATATACATGAGTATATATAGATACAAATACATGATTGAATAAATAACTGGGAGAGAAGAGATAAATCTTCCATACAGAAAATTTCCAAATAACGTAGGTTTTCTCTATTCCAACCTCAGGGAAATGGAACATAACCCCTCATTCCTTTCTGTGGCTGCTTTTCTTTCCAAAATATACAGTATGAAAGTGGGCAAAAGAGTAACGGTACAGTGGAGAATCTGACAAAGGCCAACATCAACAAAAAGACACGTTGATAGTATGTATCTTTGATATGAAATACTAAAAATGGCATTTTACCTCTGTGGTCTTCTTGCCTAAAAGCCATAACCCATTCTAATCATGAGAAAAACATTATACAAATACTGACTGAGAGACACTGAACAAAATATCTAACCAATACTACGGAAAACTCTCAAGATCAAAAAGAAGGAAAGTCTGAGAAACTGTCATAGTCAGGAGGAGTCTAAAACAAAATGATAACAAAATATGTGATATTCACAATGAGATCCTAGAACTAAAAAAGGAAATTAGGTAAAAAAAAAACTAAGGAAATGTGAACAAAGTATAGGCTATAGTTAATAATAATTTATAAATACTGGTTCATTAATTGTGACAAATGTACCATACTATGTAACATATTAATAAAAGGGATGGACTCCAATGCTAGTGAACTGTGTCCTTTTCAACTTTTTCAAATAGTCCATGAATAGCTAATTCTTAAAATCTGTTTTTCTCAACCATAGAAAATCTGTCATGCATACCTTATTTCAAAGGGGTAAATGATTCATGAAAAGTGTTTGAGAGCATAAACCCAAAGCATAATACAGGAGTAAATTCTTATTAAGACTATGAGAAGCCTAATAAAAATCTTTGCTACAGGTCTCTCAACCAATATTATTTCTTGATTCATAAAATTTTTCAGAATTTCTTATATCCAGATTTTTGTTATTAGTAACTTAGCAGAGAGCATTGTGCAGGGGAATACATGACTGCCTCAAAACTGCTACCCAAAGTAAATACTTCCAAACCTGACAACCTGGTACTGATTTTTACAGAGTGAATACAAACAAGAAATCCAAAGCCTATTTTCTTTTTCCACAGAAAGATATTTTTAATAGAGACTTTCAGTAGAGAAGCTGACCAGTATACCCTAGTAAAATGAGATGTATGAACAGTGTTTTACTGAATTACATGGTAATCCTTCTACAAAAATAAAAAGATCTATAATAAAGGAAATCTCTCTCTCAGACACACATACACACACACACAAA
The DNA here is from genome assembly GCF_023065955.2 of Ursus arctos. NCBI lineage: Eukaryota > Metazoa > Chordata > Mammalia > Carnivora > Ursidae > Ursus > Ursus arctos. The sequence continues at coordinate 14,622,728 of NW_026622886.1, read as the reverse complement.
TAATAGGGGAGATGGGATGTGAGGTATATGAACACTCTTTATACTATACTTACTGCCTTCCTATAAACCTAAAAGTATTCCCCACCAAAAAATCATATTTAAAAAAATCATTTGAGCGTCATATGGAAGATTTATCCATTTTGCTGTATGTAAATTTCATTTTAAAAAGTTATTGCAATAAAAATATCAATTGTTTCCATATCCTAGCAACAATAGGAAACTAAAAATTTTAAAGTACCATTTACACTAGCATGACAAGTATGAAATTTTTAGGGATAAATCTGACAAAAGGTATGCAAGACCTATATAGTGAAAACCATAAAATGTTGATGAAATTTTAAGACATAAATAAATAGAGAAACACATAAGTAAATCAAAAGGCTCAATATTTTTTAAGATGTCAGTTCTCCTCAAATAGATTTATAGATACTGAGCAAATACTCCAGCAGGCTTTTTGGGAGAAACAGGTTGATTCTGGAATTTATATAAATATACAAGATGTGGAATATCAAACTAACTTTGAAAAAGATGAACAGAGCTGGGAGGCCTTGTACTTCAAGACTTCTTAAAAAGCTACAGTGGGGGGCGCCTGGGTGGTTCAGTCGGTGTAGCGTCTGCCTTCGGCTCAGGTCATGAGCCCAGGGTCCTGGGATGAACCAAGTATCGGCCTCCCTGCTCAGCGGGAAGTCTGCTTTTCCCTTTCCCTCTGCCCCTCCCCCAACCCCTGCTCCTTCTCTCTCACTTACTCTCTCCTCTCTCAAACAATTAAATAAAATCTTTAAAAATATATATATATAAAAAAAAGTTACAGTGGGGCACGTGGCTGGCTCAGTAGGTAGAGCATGAAACTTGATCTCAGGGTCATGAGTTCAACCCCCACGTTGGGCACAGTGCTTAGTTTAAAAAAAAAAAAAAACAATTATAGTATTCAAGATGGTTAAGATTGGTGTAAAGACAGACCCGTGAACAATGGAACAAAATAGAAAGTCCCAAAATAGAAACAAATTTATAGTAAGGGGATTTTCAACAAAGGTGCAAAAGCAAATCAATGGGAAAAAAATAGGGGTGCCTAGGTGGCTCAGTCTTGATCTCAGCTCAGGTTTTGATCTCAGGGTTGTGAGCTTAAGACCGCGTGTAGATTTAAAAAAAAAAAATACTATTTTCAATAAATTGTGTTGGAACAACTGTATAGGCACTGCCAAAAAAAAAAAAAAGAACCTTGATACTTACCTCACACCATAAACATGTATTTAAATAGACCACAGACCAAAATCTAAAAACTGAATCCATAAAATCGCTTTAAGAAAATAGAGGAGAAAATATTGGTGATCTAGAGCCTGACAAAGATATCCTTTTTTTTTGTTTTTTTCAATATTTTATTTATTTATTTATTTGGTGGGGGGGAGAGCACGAGCAGGGAGCGGGGGAGAGGCAGAGAGAGAGGGAGTGGGAGAGGGAGAAGCAGACTCCCTGCTGAGCAGGGAGCCTGATTCAGGGTTCAATCCCAGGACAGTGGGATCATGACCTGAGCCAAAGGCAGATGCTTAACCAACTGAGCCACACAGGCGCCCAGAGCCTGGCAAAGATTTAACAAAACAAAAATGCACAAATCATAAAAGCAAAAAACCAATAAATTATGTTTTATCAAAATTAAAAACCCCACCCATCAAAAGACACTGTTACTAAAGGAGAAGCCACAGAGGGGGAGGAAATATATTTACAAAACATGTTTGAAAAAAGACTTTTACTTACAATATATAAAGAACTCTTATAATTCAAAAATAAGACAACTCATTAATAAGCAAAAGATTCAGACTCCCAAACCAAAGAAGACATACAGATGGCAGATAAGCACATGAAAAGATGTACAATATAGCCAGTTAACAGGGAATTGCAATTAAAAACACTCCACCATTTACCCACTAAAATGAGAAAATTAAAAGACTGTTGAAGATACGGAGCAACTGGAAATCTCACACTACTGGTGAGAATATAAAACGTACACTTCAGAATGCCGTTTACCAGTTTCTTAAACACTTATGTATGTACCCACGTATAACCCAATCAACCTACTCCTAGGCATTTACCCAAGAGAAATGAAAAGCATGTGTCCTCACAAATGTTTACATTGTGTAATGTTTACACCAGCTTTGTTTATAATAGTCAAAAACTGGAAACAATCTAAATGACCATCATCAGGCGAATGGATAAACACATTATGGAATATTCACAATGGAATATACTCAGCAGTAAAGAGAGAATGCATACAACAAAACATATTAATTGCAAAATAATTATACTGAGGGAAAGAGGCCAAAAGAAGGTATATGATTCATTTATATAAAATTCTAGAAAATACAAACTAATCTAAGTGAAATAAAGTAGATCATATAATAATAAAGGATGTGGCAGGAGGGGAGGAAGGAGAGGATTACAAACAGACATGAGGAAACTTAAGGACATATGTCAAAATTTCATCAAACTGTATACCTTAAATATGTACAGTTCACTATATATAAACCAAATATATTTCAATAAAGCTGTTTAAGTCATATATAAAAAATGCTTATACAAGAATGATTTTCTTTACTTATATATTAAAAAAATAATCAAGCTAAACAAACTATAAATTGAGAATGCTCAATAAAGAAGGTAATTTATCACGAGCACACCTTCTCTCTCTCTCTCTCTCTCTCTCTCTCTCTCTCTCTCTCACACACACCTCCAACCCTACGTATACTGGTGGATATATACTTCCTAATAAAAAAGAAAATGGACTAGTTACTTAATAAAATATAAGGAAATCAGAATTTTTAAGATATATGAACCGTGGGTTTTGAAAACCATTCGTAATTTGTCATCTGAAGATATGAGAAGCAATTTTAGGCCAAGTTAAAAAACAGTAGATCACGCAGCACGGAGTGTGCTTGGGATTCTCTCTCCCTCTCCTTCTGCCCCTCCTACTTGTGTTCTCTCCCTCTTTTTCTCTCAAAATAAATAAATAAATCTTTAAAAAAATAAAAATTAAAAAATTAAAAACCGAGTAGATCAATAAGTAGCCTTTATACTATGAAAAAATATCAAATAATTTTAGAATTTTAGCACCTGAAAAGTTCCACTAATCCAGGCTTCATCTTATAGTGTAAAATGTGAAGCCCAAAAGGGTTTAAGTCAACTGCTAAGGTCATACCAAGCCAGAGCCAAGACTATAATCAAATTTGTATAATTTTAACTTACAAGGTATTTCAAGATTAATTACTATTTCATTATCATACTGATTGATTTTCAATTCAACAATATTTAATAAACATTTCCTGGGCATTATAGGAGTATATGGCAATTCTTATCTTAAAGGAGCTTTCAATGTCAATTTGAGGCATTTTAAATATTTAAGGCATAAATGTTATTTTCTTCAAAGAAAATGATAGTGTTAATAGAATAAGAATCAAGTTATGTTCTATACATACACACACACACACATATATATATATACACATATATTAGTATTCTCAATTTACAGAGTTTGTTTGGCTTGGTTGTTTTTATAATATACATGTAAGGAAATCAACCAATCTTGTCTAGCCAGTTTTTTCACATTTAAAGAACTGAAAGTTTTAAAAAATGGAAGAGGTTATAAGCTGGCAGCCTATGAGCTTTGTTTTACCCACAAATACATTTTGTCTGTCTGCACAGTGTTTTAAAAAACCTAAATGGGTGGCTAACATTTAAAATGAGTAGACCCCGTATTAAAATCTGGGTTTCCTAATTTTGTTGAAATATTGGAAGATCTGACACAACTACACATGCATCCTTCATGGCAAAAACTGAGCAATGATTAGGCTCTTGGGTAACTTACACAAATAAGACATAATTACAGCTTTCAAAAACCTCATAGTCTACAAGCACATAAACAAATCATGGCAGTACATTATAGTTTTATAATGTGCAAAGCACTGTGTGACAGATATTACAATAAAAATGAGAATAGGATAAGATGGAGGTACACGAGAAATAGTGATCATCTGTTAAAAACACTGTTTAGGGAAGGCTTCATGGAGGAGGCCAAACTTGAGCTATGTTTTTTAAGAGTTAAGTTTCTGCCAGGTGAATAGGGGAGAGGAGGACATTTTAGGCACAGCAACAGCATGTTCAAGGTTACAGGATCACATACAGTAGGCATGGATGAAATATAAGGCATTGGGTAGTTTGTTAAAAAACGGAATGACTTTGAAAGATGGACTGAAGATCATGAAGGACTCTTGCATCCCATGCCAAGGAATGTAGGTTTCATCCTACACATCTGTATTGTTCCCACAATGCTCCTAAGAAGACTCATGATTCAACGTAGCTGGGAGAAGAAATAAAAAGGGAAAAGATGTAATAGCTGATCACCCTAATTACTGATTCAACCAAATTACTAAAAGGTAATTTATGAGCTAGATGGTCTTTGTTCCATTAACAAGGAGCCCTACTTTCTGCCTATCTTATGCAATTAAGTTCTATTTTAATATTTCTTTGGACAAAATTTCTACTGTTATAAAGAAATTTATTTTTTTAAAAAGCTTGAACATAAGCCATTAAAAATTTTCTACCAATCTTTACATGATACACCACATTAACAAAACAAAGGATAAATATCATACGATCATCTCAATAGACACTGAAAAAGCATGTGAAAAATTCAACACCTATTTACGATAAAAATTCTCAACAAAGTGGATATTGAAGAAATGTACCCCTCAACATAATAAAGGCCCAAAGACAAATCCACAGCTAACATTATACTCAACAGTGAAAAGCTGAAGGATTTTCCTCCAAGATCAGGGGCAAGACAAGGATGCTCACACTTACCACTTTAATTCAACACAGTACTGGAAGTCCTAGCCAGAGCAATTAGACAAGAAGAAGAAATAAAAGGAATCCAAATTAGAAAGGAAGAAATAAAACTGTCAATTTGTAGATGATATAATACAATATATAGGAAATTCCAAAGACTCCACCAAAAAACTAATAAGAACAAATGAATTCAATAAAGTTACAAGATACAAAATTAACATACAGAAATGGGCTGCACAATAATGAGTTATCAGAAAGAAGTTAAGAAAACAATCCCATTTACAACTGCACCAAAAAGAATAAAAGATCTAGGAATAAATCTGACCAGAGAGTGAAAGACCTATATACTCCGTAAGAAACCGACAGAAGAAAATTGAAGACAGCACAAATAAATGGAAAGATATTCTGTGCTCATGGAATGAAAAAATATTGTTAAAATGTCCATACTACCCAAAGTAATCTACAGATTCAATGCAATCCCCATCAAAACATCAATGGCATTTTTCACAGAACTAAAACAAAGAATCCCAAAACCTGCCTGGATCCATGAAAAGACCCTGCACAGCAAAAGCAATCTGGAGAAAAAACAAAGCTGGAGGTTATCATGCTTCCTGATTTCAAATACTACAAAACTGTAAGTAATCAAAAAAGTATGGTCCTGGCATGAAAACTTAGACAAATGTATCAATGGAATAGAAAAGAGACCCCCAGAAATAAACCCATACATATATGTTCAATTAATCTATGACAAAGAAGGAAAGAATACACAATGGGGAAAAACAGTTCTCTTCAATAAATGGTGTTGGGAAAATTGGACAGCTACATGTAAAAAAAATGTAACTGGGCCACTATCTTATACCATTTACAAAAATAAACTCAAAATGAATTAAGAACTTGAATGTGAAGCCAGAAACTATGAAACTCCTAGAAAAAAAACAGAGAGTAATCTTTTTTTTTTTAAAGATTTTATTTATTTATTTATTTATTTGACAGAGAGAGAGACAGCCAGCGAGAGAGGGAACACAGGCAGGGGGAGTGGGAGAGGAAGAAGCAGGCTCCCAGCATAGGAGCCTGATGTGGGGCTCGATCCCAGAACACCGGGATCACGCCCTGAGCCGAAGGCAGGCGCTTAACAACTGAGCCACCCAGGCGCCCCCAGAGAGTAATCTTTGACACAGGTCTTAGCCATATTTTTTTTTTGAACCAGTCTTCTTAGGCAAGGGCAACAAAGGTAAAATAAATAAGTGGCATTACATCAAACTACAAGCTTTTGCATAGCTGAAGAAACCATCAACAAAATGAAAAAGCAACCTAACTGAACGAAAGAAGGTATTTGCAAATCATGTATCTGGTAAGAGGTGAATATCCAAAATACATAATAAACTTATACAACTTAATATATAAAAAAAACAAAACAGGGGTGCCTGGGTGGCACAGCGGTTAAGCATCTGCCTTTGGCTCAGGGTGTGATCCCGGCATTATGGGATCGAGCCCCACATCAGGCTCCTCCGCTATGAGCCTGCTTCTTCCTCTCCCACTCCCCCTGTTTGTGTTCCCTCCCTCTCTCGCTGGCTGTCTCTATCTCTGTCGAATAAATGAATAAAATCTTTTAAAACAAAAAACAAAACAAAACAAAAAAACAAATACTATTTAAAAATGAGGAGAGGATGTGAATAAACAGTTTCCCAAGGAAGACATACAGAAGGCCAATGGACACATGAAAAGATGCTCAACATCACTAATCATCAGGGAAATGCAAATCAAAACCACAAAGAGATACCACCTCACACCGGTCAGATTGGCTATTATCAAAAGGACAAAAAATAACAGGCGTTGGTGAGGTGTGGAAAAAGGGAACCTTCATACACTGTTGATGGGAATGTAAAGTGGTGCAGCCACTACGGAAAACAATATAAAAACACCTCAAGGGGCACCTGGGTGGCTCAGTCGTTAAGTGTCTGCCTTCGCCTCAGGGCGTGATCCCAGGGTCCTAGGATCGAGCCCCGCATCGGGCTCCTCCACTGGGAGCCTGCTTCTTCCTCTCCCACTCCCCCTGCTTGTGTTCCCTCTCTTGCTGGCTGTCTGTCAAATTAATTAATTAATTAATTAAAATAAGAAAGAAAGAGAAAAAGAAAACGAACGAACCTCAAAAAATTAAAATTAGAACTACCACACAATCCATCAATTATACCTCTAGGTATATAACCAAAAAACAAAGAAAACAAAACAACAACAAAAAAAAAAAACCCACCAATTCAAAGAGACAGATGCACACCTAGGTTCACTGTAGCACTATTTACAATAGCCAAGATATGGAAGCCATCTAATTATCCATCAATAGATGAATGGATAAAGATGTGGTATAAATACATAATGTAAATTACTTGGCCATAAAAAAGAATGAACTCTTGCCATTTGCAACATGGATAGACCTAGAGGGTTTTATGCTAAATGAAATAAATCAGACAATAACAAATACCATCTGATTTCACTTATATGTGTAATCTAAAAAAAAAAAAAGCAAATGAACAAACAAAACAAAAAGAGACTCACGGATATAAGAAGCAACTATTGGCTACCAGACTGGGGAGGGGTTGGGGGCTGGGCAAAATAGATGAAGGGGATTAAGAGGCACAAATTTCCAGTTATAACATAATTAAGTCATGAGGATATATGTACTGCATAGGTACTACAGCCAACAATAGTGTAACAATTTTGTATGGTGACAGATGGTAACTAGACTTATTGTGGGGTTCATTTTGTAATGTATAAAAACATCACTATGATGAGGCGCCTGGGTGGCTCAGTCCGTTAAGCATTCAATTCTTGATTTCAGCAATTGGTTTCAGCACCGGTCATTATCTCGGGGTCATGAGACTGAGCTCTGCATCTGGGCTCTGCGCTCAGTAGAGCTTGGGTTTCTCTCTCCTTCTCCCCTTCACTCTCTCACTCTCTCTCTCTCTCCCCCTAAAATAAATAAATAAATCTTTAAAAATAATACATCACTATGGGGGCTCCTGAGTGGCTCAGTCAGTTGGGCATCTGCCCTTGGCTCAGGTTGTGATCCCAGTGTCCTGGGATTGAGCCCCGAGTCAGGCTCCCTGTTCAGCAGAGGAGTCTGCTTCTCCCTCTCTCTTTGACCCTCCCCCTGCTTGGGCTCTAGCTCACTCTCTCTCTCAAATGAATAAATAAAAGAACTTTTTTTAAAAAAAATCACTATGGGGGTGCCTAGGTGGCTCAGTCATTAAGCGTCTACCTTCAGCTCAGGTCATGATCCCAGGATCCTGGGATTGAGCCCCGCATCAGGCTCCCTGCTTGGCGGGAAGCCTGCTTCTCCCTCTCCCTTGCCTGCTGCTCCCCCTACTTGTGCTCTCTCTCTCTACGAATAAATAAAATTTAAAAAATAATTACTATGGGGGCACCTGGGTGGCACAGCGGTTAAGCGTCTGCCTTCGGCTCAGGGCGTGATCCCGGCGTTCTGGGATCGAGCCCCACATCAGGCTCCTCCGCTGTGAGCCTGCTTCTTCCTCGCCCACTCCCCCTGCTTGTATTCCCTCTCTCGCTGGCTGTCTCTGTCTCCGTCGAATAAATAAATAAAATCTTTAAAAAATAATAATAATAATTACTATGATGTACACATGGAATTAATGGGATACTGTGTGTCAATTATACTTCAATTAAAAAAAAAAGATTTTTACCAAGAAGTTAAATGGTAAGATTAGCATTTTGAACAGATCTCTCCAGTAACAGTGCCAAGGATAGAATAAAAAAGTATGAGACCAGAAGGAAATGAGAATGTTTATTTGCAAGAGTAACACAAGAAATGATAAGTTAAATCTGGGTCATGACAACAGAGATATTCAAGTCTTACTGATGTCTACATTATGCCAAGAAGTCTGCTATGTGCTAGGTTCAGGAAAAGGAAGATAAATTTAAGAGTTATTTAAATAAAAAGGTATCATAATTGAATAAAATGAGAAGATAAAGAGAGAAAAGGAATTAAGTTTCGTAGGTGACTTGAATAAGCAAATGGATAGCTGTGGTTTAAACTAAGAATAAAACTGTAACACCTCATCTTCAATAAGCTAAGCACAAACCAAGCCAAATAAAGGTATGTTAAGGAAGTGTAATCTAAAAAAAGCAAAGGATTACAACTATGGCTATACTTCAGGGGCAAAGGTCCCAGAGGATTTACTAGAGGTATATACAAAACCAGAACCATCTTTGAATGCCTTTATAAACAACATTCTTAACTACCAATATCCTAAAGATAATCTCAAAGGTTTCCCTAATGGTCTACCTAAGGTTAAAGCTTGGCATCTTTCCCTTGGCAATTGTGGTTTAGACCCAGACACCCAAATGATAGCAAAGAATCAAGGCAGACAAGAATACTGGAAAACAATATTTAATTGATCATATCTACACAATTGCTAACATATGGCCAGGAAGTTTATCAAAGGTCACATTACTCCTCTGTAATGAGTTGCATAATTCTGCTCATGGTTAATCATTTTTTTAGGACTTTTTTTTTTTTTTAAGTAATCTCTATACCTAACATGGGGCTTGAATTCACAACCCCAGATCAAGAGTCACATGCTCCACCAACTGAGCCAGCCAGGTGCCCCAATCATGGTTAATCTTTAATTACCAATTTCTCACTAGACTTTTAGAATAGGTTCAAAGTATTTATGCAGATAAATTTCCCAAGCACTACAAGTGTTCAATAAGTTTCTAGGTTTTTCATTAAGTCCAACTTGAAAGAAATTCAGTGTCATTTCCTTGAATCTGGTTTTATAACATAATTACTTTCCCTGATAATGAATTTTTAAAAGGGGTAAGGAGAAGTAATAAATGGGGTGGCAAGTCCTACATTCCTCAACTCTATTTTCACTACTGTTCGTAAGAATCACTTCAATATCTTTGATAAATATTATAACTAACATTAAATACACAAAATAAACTCTTAAGTCCTTCAATGAGAAGTGATGAAAACATTCTCTTTATCAAAAGAGCCTTCATACCTCATTAATTACATTAGACGATGAAATCTTACTCATTAAAGAGTAGATCAAATGCTAATTACTATTTCCAAATAGCTGACTGTAAGTTATAAAACTCTTTTAACAACAGAAAGAGTTGGTTATAACTTTAAGTGCATTGCCAAACCTTACATATTAGAAAAGACACTCTAAGAGAGGAACTGCATGAGCCTGTAGCTACGGTAAACAAAACAAAACAAAAAAAAAGGAATAAGAAAAAGAAATCAGTATCTGACTAATACAGTAAGAATTAAAAAATATTCTCAAAGTATCTTTATGTGGGGCAAAATAAGTGCTTGCATATGTAAAAAGAAAGAAAAAGAAACCCAAAACGATGGGGAATAGAAGTATTACCTGAGGGCAGGAAATTCAGACAAAAGGTCCCTAATTCCTGGTGAAAGCAAGTAGTCAGTTGCCAGGGTTTCTTAGACTCCTTGATTATGAAATTCACAGCACACCAATCTCCACCACAGCCAGCAGGGATCGCTGCAGGGAATGGGTACACAGGGGACATAGGAGGGAGCAAGTTTAAGGGAAGGAAGAGGAAAGGAATGATATGATAAAAATATTTAGCTGTGATGCACTTAAAAAAATACAGTTGTATTTCACACTGGAATAACTAAAGGCAAATACTGCTTAAATTCTAAGATAAATTAATCATTTGTGCTTTCCCTCATTCTCTCTCTACCACTGGTATTACTACTACTCCAACAATATTTTAAAAAATGTTTATATTAAAAACATTAACAAAAATGAGATAGCTCTGTTATACAAGTTACACGAAGACTTTACTGTAATTCAACATTAAATCAAATCAAATAGGACAAACACTCTAAAAGACAAGTGATTTACAAATAAAAATTATCAAATTAGTTTAACTGCTAAAAAGCCCATTTAAAACTGTAATCTTCAATTCATTTTATGGAGAATACTAAAAAGTAAATTAGCTATGAAAAGTAACCCACAAACCAAAGAGAGATCCAGCAATAAATTATATCTATAGATACAAAAGCAAATCAGAGAACTAGAGTATTTATCAAAAAAAAAGTTTTTAATCTAAATTTCTTGGATATGAGTCATCTGCCAAAAATGTATTCAGGGCAACCAATTTATATCCTATATATTCTATAAAGGCCAAAGTTAATCTAGTCTCTAGTCAGCTGAAAATGTTTCTGAACAACTACTACGTGTAACAATAATGTGCCAGATGCTAAAGGTACAACAGTGAACAAGATAAACACAATCACTGCCTTCAGAACGCAGTCTGTCAGAGTGATTCTGTCCTTAAAGAGCTGACAATCTAGAGGGCACCTGGCTGGCTCAGTCTGTGGAGCACGGCGTTCACAAGTTCAAGTCCTACACTCATGAGTTCAAGGCTTAGGTTAGGCATGGAGCCTACAAAAGAAAGAAAAGAAAAGAAAAGAAAAGAAAAGAAAAGAAAAGAAAAGAAAAGAAAAGAAAGACAAGACAAGGAAAGGAAAGGAAAGAAAGAAAAGAAAAGAAAAGAAAAGAAGAAAAGAGAAAAGAAAGGAAAAGGAAAGAAAAGAAAAGAAAAAAGAAAAAAAGAGACGACAATCTATAGGACTAAAAACATGAAATTTTTGTTGTAATAAAATATTTTAAAACCTAAAGGAATTAAAAAATGAAGACCAATGAAGACTAGCCTACTTAGTTAAAGCTGCCTATGTAAGATGTGCAAGCAAAATGAAGCCCGAGAGGATGAACTGGCAGGAAGGAACGTAGACAATCTGGCTACCGTAATAAGACAACAAAAGATGGGCGAAAACCGAAAAAAGGACAGAAAGTGTAGCATTGGAAAACAGTGGGGAAAAAACTGCAGCCAAGTTTCTAGGATCTAAAGTATCCTTAATGGGGCACCTGGGTGGCTCAGTTAAGTGTCTGACTCTTGGTTTCGGCTCAGGTCATGATCTCAGGGCCCTGAGATGGAGCCCAATTCCCCCACTGACCTTGGGGAACCAGCTTGAGGATTCTCTCCCTCTCCCTCTGCCCTCCTCCCACTCGTGTGTCTACACTCTCGCTCTCTCTCTAGGGTAAATACAGATATCTTTTTAAATTTTAAAAAAGTAGAGTATCCCTAACTTCTCTAAATAACCACTTTAAATATTCCCTTGGTATGCATGCCACTGTTCAAGCAAAGAGATTTAATAACTATCCATTTTATATCACATAAACTGTTGTTTATGTATTTTTATTTCATTACTTCTTTACAGTTTCTCTGGACTTAGACCATCTCTGTCTCAGTGTCTCTACTTCCATTAAAGTTGCATATGGTACTTTGTGCCTATCTCTTAAGACCTACATTTTATCCTGATATCTAATTATCTACCATACGGTTTTCAGAAGGCATTTATAGTTCTTAAGTTCATTTATATATCTTATAGATCTTCTGTAAGTATTGGTGGAAAGGATAAATGATTTATCAATGGGAATAATCATACTTATAATACTCCTTAAAGATAATATAAATCTTAGATTTATAATGTCCCTTTTTATAGTATAGTTCATTTATATATAAATTCCATCACAGCAGAAGAAAACTTTGGAAAAGGAACTGAATTTAATATCTAACAACATAGTTTCAGCAAATTTTTAAACGACTGAATTTTCTGGTATTTTTAAGTTTCTCTCTAAATATTAATTCCTAACAATAAAATTACAAACAAAAGGTTTAACAAACAGACAACAGTAGAGGTAAACAACACTTGATGTCATGCTAGCAGTGGCAAAAAGAAGCCGGAGAGCTCTCTCTTAATGGTATTTTTGGGTAGAAAAGAGTACATACACATACAGCTAAAATTAAGTCTTAAAGAAGGGACTCACCTAGAGATTCAAAATTTATGTGTAACATTCATTTTGGCTGGGAGAAGTTTCAAAATAAGTCAATGAATTATCAGACTAAAGTAAATCTAATGTCTGAAAAAAAAAAAACAATAACTATTATATCCTGAATCATATTTGCTGCAGCTCTCAATTTTGTTTTAATAACTTGGTCCTGATGTGATAACTGCTCATATGTCACTCATGGAAACAGTCATAAAGTTACACCTATAACTTACATTTAATCTGAGCTCCAGTCACTAATAACAACTAGTTAAATGCCAATATTTAACAGAAATATTAAATTATTCATCCTAATATATGCAAAATAATGTGCAGCGTTTAGAACATATATAACTGATAAGAGATCTACTAAGGAAATATTTAGATTGGCAACTGCAGTATTAAGGCAAAGTGTAATATTGCAAAAAAATTATACAAGTATAAAGAAAAGGAGAAATTGTGCTTTCCCAACTTCACAGAATTGCTAAGTCAGAAGGCTATGTTTCCCAAGCTTCAGAGGACTACAGAGTCAAAGGATTTCCATATAATAAAAGAATCTCCTAAGGGATACTGCAACAGGATGGTGAAATACCACGAAAGAGTAGTAAGACTGAAATTTTATAATAAATAAATGCTGAAAATAGAGTAAAAGAAAAGCAAACTGTTAGGTAGGTACAATAGCCGGAGTAGGCAGCATTGAATAATCATATTAAAAAAGTACTGGTGGGGCGCCTGGGTGGCACAGCGGTCAAGCGTCTGCCTTCGGCTCAGGGCGTGATCCCGGCATTATGGGATTGAGACCCACATCAGGCTCCTCTGCTGGGAGCCTGTTTCTTCCTCTCCCACTCCCCCTGCTTGTGTTCCCTCTCTCGCTGGCTGTCTCTATCTCTGTCAAATAAATAAATAAAATCTTTAAAAAAAAAAAAAAGGTAAATTCCACTGAGGGCAGGGATTCTTGCCACAGCACTATGGACTGGTGCATGGTACAAAGTAGCAATCAGTAAACAGTTGTTAAATAAATGTTATGTATCTAGTGTCAAAATCAACAGTTTTGGGGGGTTATTTTAAAAAGAATACTGTCAATTTAAGTAACTAAAAATTACTTTTAAAGAATTCCCAAATTTACAAAAGTAAATTTATCTCTATTCCTAAAAGGTAATAATTAACTTGATTTTTTCCCAGTTGCCCAACCCAAGTAAATCAAAATCTCACAAACTTCATATGGCAGTATATTCCTAGAAATAGGTTACATTTAGTGATCCTACTCATGCTTGCTATGCCACAATAGGAATAACTGAAGTTTCCCAAGAGCTGAGATCATGTCTTACCCATCTTTGTATCTCCAATGTCCAGTGGTCAAGAACCTGATAAACATAAACTCTCAAAATTATTTATTGAGCTTTACCATAAAAGTGAAAGATTAAGTAATTAGCCTATCAAAAATTATACAAAATTATCATTTGAAAAAATAATTCCTGGCGGTCTAAATCATATTGTGTTTCCTTTTAAGAATGTTTAATTCAGGAATGATTATAGACCTAGTCATTACAAGGCCCCACAAGGTCTGGCCCGGTTTTCTCTTTGATCTCATCTTCCTCTACTTACTTCACTCCTCACTCCAGAAGATTATATGCACCTTAACTTCTCTTCAGCAATTTAGTTCCATGGTCTTAATGGATACCTTGCCCTAAATTAGGCCTAATTCTCCTTTGAAATTTTAAACTTTAATACTTTTAGACAAAACTTCCAATCCTTCCAGTTCTCTCATTTGTTTTTCTCAATTGCTCTCCCACTCAGATAAAATTTCCAATCCTTTGATGGTTCTTTCCAGCCTATCAGCTGCTGTTCCCCCCTTTTCTTCCTTGCAAAGGGTAAACTATTCCATGAATACACCATGAGGCACCCTAAACTCTCTATCACTTTGCCATTCAGTCACAAGACCTGGCAAGTGTTCAACCATTTCTAATCTCCCTAACAAATATTCCAAATATCCAACAGTCTTCTCAAGCCACCCTCCCTATTTTTTCCTTCAGGTTAGGGACCATATCTTGTTGAGACTGTCAAGTGGTTTCTCCTACCTAGATCATTAAAACTGGCCTGGATCCGATCCTTTTCCAAGTATGGTCCCCTAACCTTCCATAAATTCTGCAGGATGATATCTTTACAGTACATTACTTTTCTATTTAAGTTAATCAGAGACCCTCTGTAGACTTTACATTTCTACCACAGTGACTGCTCCTGAACCCTGGATTCCAAAACCAAACTGATAACCAAGCATCTTTAAAGATCATGTCCCTCTTCTGTCTGGAATTCCTTATAAGCAGTCACCTCCCGAGATGAAGTTCAATTTCTTTAATGTAGCAAATGAGGCCCTCTGCAATCTAATTTAGTTCAGTGCCTATTAAAGACACCAAATGGAAGAGCAAGCCACACTCAAAACAGTTCTCCCTATGACCATATCTTTGCTTTAGGACCTTTTGCCATTGTTAACTGATCCATGTTGGTAAGCAGAACTGGACCAAACAGGTTCTCTCCCCCAGGAATCTCAAAATTGATAGGAAAGACCACAGACTGGGAGTTGTGAGAGGTGGAAGCAGTGGTTCTCGACCAAGAGAGATTTTACTCTCAGGGGACATTTGGCAATACCTGGAGCGCTACCGGCATCTAGTGGGTAGAGACCAGAGATGCTGCTAAACATCCCACAAACACAGAGCAGGGCTTCACAATAAAGAATTATCTTGTCCAGGGGTGCCTGGGTGGCATAGCGGTTAAGCGTCTGCCTTCAGCTCGGGGCGTGATCCCGGCGTTATGGGATCGAGCCCCACATCAGGCTCCTCCGCTAGGAGCCTGCTTCTTCCTCTCCCACTCCCCCTGCTTGTGTTCCCTCTCTCGCTGGCTGTCTCTATCTCTGTCAAATAAATAAATAAAATCTTTAAAAAAAAAAAAAAAGAATTATCTTGTCCAATGAGGTTTTAGGAGGTGGTTAGGTCCTGCCCTTCCCCAGACTTGGTGACCCACCCCAACAGCTTTATCACATTTCTCCTATTACCTAAGTTAAACAGAGATTTTTGTTGTTTGCAGACAAAATAACCTTAAGTAGCACAGTACCCTAGTTCAATCGTCTGACATGCTTGTATACTTCAAACCAGTTTCTCAATCTCAAAACTACTAACATGAGGGCAATATAATTACTTGTTGTGGCAGACTGTGCTGTGTACGCAGCATGTTTAGCAGCATTCCTAGCCTCTGTCCCCGCCCCACAAGTTGTGACAATTGGAAATGTACCCAGACGTTGCCAAACGTCCCCTAAGGGGCAAAATCACCTCTGATGGAAAAACCAGGATTTTAAACTATACAAAGACTCCACCCAGGTGTGGTGAATGTCTGTCCTGCCAGCTCCCACCTCTAGTTAACCCTGCATCCAGCATAGTATGTACGAGCCAAAGGGAAAGCATAGGGGGAAGGGAAGAGGAAGCACTTGTATCTGAATCTTTCTTACTCCTTTTCAGGTCCTGGCTTAAATATACTCTATCTTCCACTTTCTATTTTCCTCCTCTTCTCCTTTGCTCCAGCACACAAGTACAAATGCCACAGTAACATGAGGCCTTGAAAGGTAGCTCCTGTTCTTATTTCCTTTCTTACATTTGTTTTAACTTTTCTTTAGAACTCTCCATTCCTTTGTGAAAAAATACTCTCCTGGAGAAGACTCCAAAACATATTCTGTGCTGGTTATAGTATGAAAGATTAGAGTAATTTCTCTTCAAAGGCTTTTCCTGTTTCACTTCTCTTAAAATGTAAGTAGTCCAACCCCCACCCTCACCACACACACACTCCCTTCACCCTCTTGCCCTGCCCCCTTGCCCAATCCACCCAGCTCTGCTCCCTCTCTCTCCCTCCCTCCCTGTTCAGTTTCAGATCAGTTCCAAGTACGCAAACTATTTTTATTAATAATGCAACAGATGCTTAGGATACAAACTAAACAACAATTAGGCAGGGAACAAGTATACAGATTTACACTTCTCAAATAGTTCAGCATTTACTTAAAGTGCTAATCTCTTAAGAATTTCTTTTATACTTTTCCACTACACCAGTTTCTCAAGCCCCTATACCTGCCTAACACTGGTTTTAATGTTACAATTGCACCATACTTCAACCTCAAGGCTCAGAGTAAGCATTCTCTTACTCCTGTTGGTTCCTATAAAGTCTTCTTCCTTACTGGAAGACCCCCATATAGAAAGGGTCATTTTCCTAGTCTTTCCTTTACAAGACAACAAGGCTCATTTATTCAATGATTCAGTTACTTTCCTAAAACCACAGGGAAACTGGTCATACCCAATATCTGTGATAATACTGGTGGCATATAGTCTTCCCTCAGTTAAGAAAATGTGAGGGAAAGTCAACCCTTTGGTGCCATTCATTAAAAAAAAAAATAGTTGTTGAGTGCCTACATTATGCTTGACTCAAAACAAAATCCCTGCCATCATGTAGTTTACATTCAAGTGAAGAAGACAACAAGCAGAGAAGGATGAAGAGGGTTGTCAGGTAAGGCCTCCTTTGAGGTGTCATGAGTGGCATCCACTGGCCGTAAGAAATGTCTATTATTGCAAGATAATGTGTTCTAAGTATTTCCTGTTAAAAATTACTAAATTGTCCTCCAGATGATTACTGCAGTATAGAGACATCTTTATTACTGGATAATTTGTAAAATTAAGCTTAACCCCAGGTAATTTCAAAAGTTCACCCTTACTTCAATAACTGTAATTTATCACAACACCCACCTTGTTTCATCTATTGTTGTCCTTTACATTTATAAATAACTATTTTTCTTAGGAGCTGACAGCAATAACAGTAAGATTAATATATTAACCAAGAATATGAATTTGACACTCTTCAATCACCTGAGTTGTTTTGAAATATGAAATAACTAAAGATTCTAGTGTTTTCAAAAACTCACCTCTATACTCAGCCATAAAAAAGAATGAGATCTTGCCATTTGCAACAACATGGATGGACCTACCAGGTTTTATGCTGAGTGAAATAAGTCACACAGAGAAAGACAAATACCATATGATTTCACTTATATATGGAATCTAAAGGAGGAAACAAACAAAAAGCAGAAACAGATTCATAAATACAAACAAACTCATGGTTGGCAGAGTGAACGGTGAGGAATGGTCAAAATGGGTGAAGGAAAGTGAGAGGTAAAGGTTTCCAGTATGTAATGATTAAGTCACAGGGATGAAAGGTACAGCATTAGGGAATTCAGACAATGGTACTGTAATAGCATTGTATGGTGACAGTTGGTAGCTACACTTCTGGTGAGCACAGTATAACCCATAGAGCTGTTAAATTACTATGTTACAGACCTGAAACTAATGTTCACATTGTGTAACAACTGTAAGTCAATAGAAAGCAAGCAAGCAAGCAAACAAGCATACCAATGGCCAAAGGTGCAAAAACAAAAATCCTCATTACTATTTACCACAAAGGTATTAGAAATCATACAGATTAAAAACTACTCCTAAGGACTCAATTCTGAATATGTAGTTGTGGTCTCTTTTGTGAAATAAGTCATCACCTTTGCTATTAATTTTTAAGAGTCTTTCCCAAATGAAGTTCTACAAGAGAATTAAACTAACACCCTAAGGCAATCATTGACTGAATTACTTTCCACCCAAGCATTTGGAATGGAACTAGTCATATACCATCATCCTCGGAAGAAAAACAGTCAAATCGTTTTCTTTAGGTCTCAATTTTCTTACGGAATGGAGTATGAGAGAGGCGAGAGGACCATTGATTAAGTCAGATATTACCTAAATAATAATTAAAAAGATAAATTTTTTTTCCAAAATAAGATAATTCAGTATTGGACCATATATTAAATATTAAAACTTTCCAATTGGTGATATTAAGAAATGTATATTCATAAATGCTGCTATAATTTGCTACTTTTTTAAAAAGATGTTATAGCTTAATGTTTTAAGTTTAGATAATATTTGCTGATTCACAGAAATATTGATTTTGTTCCCCAATGTACAACCTGCGGTACTCAATGATCTGGAGAATAAGGAAATGTTTTTACCATATAAACATACCAGTATACCCAAGTTTTTTCCTAATATCATTAACTTACAAAAACCAGAGAAAAGGGTCATAACCAAGTGCTTTGAATTCGCTGTTAACAAGTCGGAAACAAGATCCCACATTTAGCCTGTCTTGAGACAAATATGGAGAAGTCAGAAGTAACAAACTGCCAGCTTTACTGAGTCATGTTTCTGACTAAACCGCGTTATGAAATGGAAAGAATGACAAGTATTGTGTTTATCACCACAGATGTTGACTACCTTAATTTATGGATCTCAAATTTTAAAAAGCAAAAAACTGTTTTGCCAGAATGATGTGGAACTATAACGACTCCAGAAAGAACTTGCCAAAGCTGGGAACTCTGGCTATTTACCTAAAACAAATCCTAACTGTGCAAACAGGCACACCCTCTAATGCATCAAAGTGGGAACGGCGAGGTGGAGGTGAGTTCAGAAAATAACAAGGTTAACATTTCACGGAGAAGATAAGCCTCGGCCCTAAGAGTCCACACTGCTCCAAATGCCCTCGGTTAGCGGAACCGCTCTGATCCGAACCGAGGCAAGCACGGAGCTCGGATTCACCCTGCCACATAAACCATCCCCAGCCTCCGCAAAGGACCGCCCAAGCGGGGTCGCCGGGACGCCCCCAGACGCCGCGTCGGGGAGCGATCTCAGCGCGCTTCCTCCCCCCGCCACCCTCCGCGCTGCTCCGCGAGCCGGCTGGGGGAGAACCCGTCCAGGGGGCCGACTCTTGAGGCCAGAGCCGGAAGCCACAGGCGACGGGAGACCCGGGCCGCGACCCCTGCCCCTGCTAGACCTGGCAGCCCGAGTCGCCTTCCGCACGGCTGCCAGTCCCTCCGCCCCCGAGGCTGCAAGCAGCCTCCCGGGCGAGCTAGGGCGGAGGCGGACTGGCCTCCCACGCCCGAGGCTCTAGCTGACCTGGAGAGGTGCTTCAGGATCTGTTTCTTGATGAGCCCAGCCATGGTGCCGCGGCAGGAGGCGTCGCGCTCTCTCCGCGTTTCTCCCTGCCTCCTCTCTTCGTGGCCTCCTCCTCGTTGTCCGGACTAACCCGGCCGGAGGAGAGTCGCCTGAGCGCTCACGCCCGGGAGAGACCGGAGGCCCCGGCCGAGGCCACAGCCGCCGCCGCTGCTGCCGAGGACCCGGCGCATCGCTCTCAAGCCGCCGTGGCCGCCGCCGGCGCCATCTTGGCTGCAGCATCACCTAAGAGACCTGGGGGAGGGCGGGGCGGCGCGGACTCGGCGTGGGGCGGGGCAACGCAGGCTCCGACCCGCGCGGGAGGTGTGCTTCCCCGCCACCCTTGTCCCGGACCGTGGCGTGTCCTTCGCCGCCCTGGCGCTGCTGGGTGCTTTGATTCCCAATCCCAGGACCTTCTTGTGCTTTGTAATCCTCTCTCTCCACTCTGGTCTTGTTCCGATGTCCATCACTGAGTGCTCCTTCCACATCCTACTTGTTTTTCATTTTTCAAAATTTGCTGCACAAACTGCCCTGCTTGCTTTGCTCCCTACTTCAGCTTTCTTTATATTTTTGCCTCAATTTCTTCTCCTTTTCTAAGATATGCTGCTCCCCCATCGCCACCAAGTGCTAAGATTTAATCTTTCCTCTGGTGATTGCAATCCTAAGGGAAGTGGAAGTTGACAACGTGTCTTAAAAGAGTCCAGGACCTGGGAATTAGAAGTCCTAAACTCAAGTCCTGGCTGTATTGTATTCTAGCTGTGTTAACCTCTAGAAAATAATGTCCTTAGTTTTAGCCTATGAAATAGGTTAATAATGTATTCTTTACCCACTTCTGTAAGTTGTTGTAGCTAAGGAAATAAGAATGTAAAATTTCACTTGAAAGGTTCTATAAAAAAGGAAGGAAATTCTTGAAATAGAACTATTACAGCTTGAAGCTCCACCTCACCCAGCCCCAAACCAACATTTTCAGAGGTGAAAATGACCACCCAATGATGTCTAAAGGAGGAAAAGAAATTACAGTACCTCTGAGGGATGTATCAGGAAGACTGTGGTTATGGGTGGGAGAGAGGAGGTAGTTCACATATAGTCCAACAATCTGGCTCTTTTTGTAGAAAGGAAAGTTGATAGTGCTTTAACTTCTCACTTACCATTCTTCATGCACTATAAGTTAGGCACTATTCAAATATCTAGGGTTGCCTAAATAAAAACAAAAACCTGTTCTGTCATCAAAGAGTTCACAGCTTAGCAAGGAAGGTAGTCTCTTAGTGCTAAGACCTTGAACTATGTCATTAGACTCTGGGTCAAATGCTACCTCAGCCATTTTGTGGCTGGGTAAACTTGGGCAAGTTATTTAATCTGTCAGCCTCAGGTACCTCACCTACTGGAGATAATAGTTTCTAACTCAGAATTTTGTGAGGTCTAAGTGAGATTATTCATATAAAGTTTTCAACAAAGTGCTCTTAATAAATGCTATTATTATCATTAGCATTGTTGAAAACAGACGCCAATTGTTATGAGAACACAAAGGAAGGAGTGATTCGTTCTACCTTAAGTCAAAGACAGATTTACAGTGGAAATGTTATTTCAAAGAGACTAAATCAGCTAAATGTGTTACTAGAACTGACCTTAAAGTCCAAGATTTGGATATAAAACCTAGCTCTGCAGGTTTTTAGCTATGTGATCATAAGAAAATCATAGAACCTCTCAGCCTCCATGATGGTTGTTGTAAGGATTAACCAAGCTAATGAAGGTTAGGTAAGTACTTAAGAGAGTGCCAGACAATAGCATGGAAGCTATTATTATTAATTCACCAGCCAGAAGAAGATGTTCCTGGCAGGTGGAATTGTCAAAGTTCATGGCTTATAAAGTGGCCTAATGTTGTGACTAGAACAAAACATGGATTCCTTTTCAGGGTAGTAAGTTTTAAAGAATCTCACGGCTTAGTAATTATAGTTGAGGAATAGTTTTTTTTTTAAAACTCAACTGAGCAAATCTGAAAATTAAATTGGCTTTATTAAGCAATTCATGAATTTGAGATCATCCCACATAGCGAATAGAGGGGAGCTCCCAAGAAAGGAGTTGTGCAAAATGGAAAGTATTTATAGGAAGGAATTTACAGGAAGTTATTAGCTTAAAAAGAAAGAGAGAAAAGATTTTTTCACGCAAGGGGCAAGGTCAACTTCCTTTAGAGGGAAAGGCCAAGGTGGATTACCTTATCCTTTGTGGGGAGCATGCCTCGGATGAGGAGGGACCATGTGATAGATTACCTCATTGGTGCACACCAGAAAATTCCAGGCTCATTGGCTTAAAACTCCACACCTAGAGAGGTTGAAACTGCAAAACTGCAATTAAGTCTCGGTTTCCTGTGGGCAACTGACTCTACCCTGAGCCCGTAGATTTTACTGGTTTTTACCAATATCTTTTTACTGAGAAAATACATTTTCAATTTTTCTCTCTGTGGTTTAGGGGAACATATGTCAAAACCACTATAAAATCAGTGTTTTAAATTAATTTACATTTTTCTTTTTTTTTAAGATTTTATTTACTTATTTGAGACAGAGAGTATGAGGGGCAAAGGGAGAGGGACAAGCAGACTCCCTGCTGATCAGGGAGCCTGACACAGGGCTCAATCCCAGGACCCTGAGATCATAACTTGGACCAAAGTCAGTTGCTTAACCAACTGAGCCACCCTGGTGCCCCTTTACATTTTTCTTAATTGTTATTTAATTATCAAAGTATAATTTCCAAAAAGTTAACAACATGACTGTCTTACAGATTTTTAATGAATGCGCACCAGAGATCTATCAACTCATATTAATGCAAAAGCCAACAAAATAGGATATAGAGCTAGTTTACTCATTAAAGTGACTTAAATAAATCTGTTGCACTTGTTTATTATGTACTCACAGCAGAGTCATATTTTTAATTCTTTTAAAATTATATAAGCAGAAGGAGTTAAGGGTCCCTGGAAAAAGACAGACATCACTCCCTTCACATAAGAAAAGTCATTTTAGCGGGCACGTGGGTGGCTCAGTCTTTTAAGCATCTGACTCGTAATCTCAGGTGAGGTCTTGATCTCAGGGTCCTGAGTTCAAGCCCTTCACTGACCTCCATCTACTAGAAAGAAGGAAAGAAAGAAAGAAAGAAAGAAAGAAAGAAAGAAAGAAAGAAAGAAAGAAAGAAAGAAAGAAAGAAAGAAAGAATCATTTTAGGCCCCCAGCCATCTTCTGAAAGAATGTGAGAACAAATAGCCACTATTAGGCAAGGAGATAGCCTAATCATATTCAAAAGTGAAGACTGACTCTCTTTCTCTCAAATAAATAAATTAAATCTTAAAAACAACAACAAAAACAAACCAAAGGTTTGTTAGATGTCGATTAAGTGTCTGACTCTTGATTTTGGCTCAGGTCACGATCTCAGGGCCATGAGATGGAACCCTGCATTAGTCTCCTGCTCAGCAGGGAGTCCGCTTGAGATTGTCTCCCTCTCCCTCTGCCCCTTCCTGCACATGGCTCTCTCTCTTTCTCTCAAGTAAATAAATAAATAAATAAAATCTTAAAAAATTAAAAATTAAAAAAAATGAAAAAGTAAAGATTCACCTGATTCATACACTTGAGTCATCTTTGCACGCTCTAAGCTCCTTTGAGCACCTGTACACCAGACCAAGTACAGCCAGAGCATTGATGATGCTGACCCTTGCCTCCCTTTACACTTTGACCTGAAAATCTTAAAATAACCTTTTATAACCTTAAAATAACTTTTGCTCCAATTCCATTCAATATTCCCCATTGCACAAGCCCCTTCGTGGATATGTATGTACACTTAGCTTACAAATTCCCCAATTTTGTTGTTCAGAGACACTGCTTTGGGAAAGATCCCTGGTGTTCTCCTTCAGTTGTTGTTAAGTAAAACGTTTCCTTTCCTATTTTTTGGCCTGATTGCCTCTTTTGGCTCAACACCTACCAAGAGGCAAACCCAGTTTCACGTAACAATTATACACTGCCAAAATATATATGTTATATGAAAAGTGTTAGAAAACCATAAGCACCAAATGAAGTCATTTATGCTAGGCCACGTCACAAAACTGATACTCAATAACTAACCTAATTAAAGTTTCAACCTCCCTCGGAAATGCAGTCTTAACTGTTAGGAGTTTTTTGATCAGCACCAATGAGGTAATCTGTCACAAGGGCCCTCTCCATTTTCCCAAAAGTTACATGAGGTAATCCACCTAATAAGACCCCATGCCCCTCCCCTTCAGGACACTTGACCCTGCCTAAAACGATCCTTTCTTTTCCTTCGCTAATAACTTCTTGCCCCACGCTTCTTCCTATAAAAACCTTCCATTTCTGTACAAGTCCTCTCCCTGGAGTTCCCCTCTAGTTGCTGGATTAGATGCTGCCTGTTTTATGAATCTTTCAGGAAAGCCAATTTTTGGCGGGGGGGAAGCCAATTAAATCTTCAAATTTACTCAGTTGAATTGTATTTTAACAAAAGTAATACAGGCTTGAGATTACTTGTGCTAAAATCTGGTAGGGAAGAGTGCATGGTGTGAAGGCAATTAGACTCCGAATTTTTACTGAATAGTCTTGCGCTGAAAGTTGGCTCATACTGGCTCATGAGAACCAATTATCTGCATCTTTTCCGAGTTTGGTGACTTCAGGATAGCTGGAAATCAGCCATTGTGACAGTATTTATAACACAGAAAATGGTAAGCCCTACAAATCAGGCCTCCCCCCCACCAGAGATCTGGTTGTTGAACATTTACCAGCACACACTGTAAGATGGGCTGAAGGGGGGATGAGATTGCAAATGTGTATGGACATTATTTCTGATTTAGAAAAATATTTGCTGATAATTATGCTAGCAGTACAGAAGACAGAGCAGAATGAGAGGAGAACAGAGGCAGAAAGGACATTGAGAAGGCAGTGGCATTATTTCACGTGAGAGATAAGGCAGTATCAGTAGAGTGGAAAGGCCAAGGGCAGATTCGAGAGAGTAAGTGAGGGATTGGTGTTGAAGATAATTGAGGTATCTAACTTGGGGCTTGGGACACACCATTAATATAGATAAGTAATTAGGTGGAACAAGACATTTTGGAGAAAAAATTCAGTTTTGTATATGTTGCTATTAAAGTTATCTTAGGATACTTGGGTAGAAACATTCAGTTTACAGTTGAGGGTGGAAATTCTGCTTTAGGATTTATCATTCTTTAATGGCAGCTGAAACCAAGAACAAAAATGATCTTGATCAAGGAGCATGTAAATGTTGAGGAAAGCCAAAAGAGAAGCTTAAATGAGAAAGGGCTGATAACCAGAAGGAAAGAGCATATTTTAAAAGATGAGAGATGAATAGAAATGATGGAAGCTCTATGATGTAAGTTTTATAAAACATTCTTTACATGTTCGTAGTGAGAGATCTTATCAATTTAAAAATAAGAGAAAATACAATGACTAAAATTGGACATAATTAACTTTGGACATTCAATGACTTTTTGATACAAAGGATATAAACAACAGAATAGAGTGCCTGATTTCAAGGAGTTTGCCATCTGTGCAAGTTAAGAGACTGATTATATGGGGTGGCTGGCTCAGTCGATGGAACATGTGACTCTTGATCTTGGGGTTGTGAGTTCCAGCCTCACCCTGGGTGTAAAGATTACTTAAATAAAATCTTTAAAAAAGGAGAATGATTATATGACAAAAAGATGATAATGATGATATGATTACTACCACCAGGTACTTGGCTTTTGTCATTTACTCTTCATAAAACAATTCTGCAAGGGAGTGTTATTAATATTACTCTACTTTACAGATGAGGAAACTAAGGCATGGAGAGATGAACTATCCTGTCCACAGCATCTAGTAAGAGCCAGCATTTGGCCCAGGAGTTTGAATGCAGAGACTGCACTATTAATCAGTCTTTGATTTCAATAATAGCTCATAAATTTAAAGATTAAGTTAGTCAATATACGTATAAACGTCTTAGAAAGTTTATTCTCAGGTATTAAGCACTTTGTGTTAAACATTATCATCTTCATCGGGCAAGGTTACACAGCCATTTTGTGGTGGAGTGTGAATTCTAATACAAAATTCATTCTCTAATCCATTATTATATACAGGAGTTAGCCCGGGGCATTACAAGAACACATAGGAGCTCCTAAATTTAAGAGCAGAGAGGACAGAGTAGCGTGAGATGTCAAGAAACCTTTTTAGATAGGAACGACGGAGCTGTGTTATGAAGTACAAGTAGGCAGGGGAAGAATATGAATGAGTAGAAAAGCAAGACAGTTGACGGAACAGCATGTTTGTATTGAAGGGTGGTTGGACCCTACAGTCAAATCGGCATTGTCGGGAATGAGGCTGAAGAGACTTCATATCCAATTCCATGCTGTGTATGGTTTTGCACTTTATTCCTTAGGAAATGTCACTGAACAATACTACTAGAGAACACACACAGGTACAAAGCTATAGGTTCACTACAGGGATTAGAAGAAACTTGTAGGAGCGAGTCAATATGCGAAGTAGAGGACAAATACGCAGTGCAATGGGCGAAAAAGCACTGAGCCATTTCCACCCTTGTTGGATCTCGCCCTGACGTAAACCGGCTAGGCTGAGAACTGCACAACTACCTGACCCGCAGGCAGGGAGCGCAGTCTCCGGCTTCCGGCGTCCTCAGTTGCTAAGGGAGACCGGAAGCGCCCTTGCGCTCCGCTCCGCAAACCATAGAGTACCGGAAAAAGCGGGAGCCGAAGTGTCAGGAGAAGAAAGCGGTGGCCGTGTGGTTCACGTTAAAATGACGACTTTAGTGCTGGATAACGGAGCCTACCATGCCAAAATCGGTTACAGCCATGAAAATGTGTCGTAAGTGTTCTCTCGGTTCTTAGGACAAGACAGACGCGTAGTGGTTTCACAGACTCCGGTTCATCTCAGTGTCACAGTAAACTGCAAATGCCCCTACGTGGCCCTAACCTGCGTCAGAAGGATGTTCTGGTTGGAGCTGACCGACTGGGATGCTTTGAACTGGTATTTTGGTGTTAATTTAGGCTACGCGGCCCCGGAAGTGGGACGTGCGTTTCCTTTCGTAACAGGAAATAGCTCAGGAAAATAGGCTTCTAGAGAAGCGGTTCCTGATGGAGGGATGCGTACAGCGTTCATAAGCCCTCAGGCATCGTGGACATTTATGTGTATATGCATATTCTTGAGAGCGCAATTATGGCTTCCATCAGATCCTCAATGGGTTCTGTGACCCCAAAAAAGTTTAAAACAGTTGTCGTACTGATTGGAGACGAAGGCTTCGTGTCTATGCCCTTCGTAGTGCTCTTTGGCTGATTGATAGAGTTGATTTAACAAAATTACTACAATGGCATTCATAAAATATATAGTTATATATGTATATAGAGAGAAGAAAAGATGCTCTTCTCTAATGTTTACAGAGAATTTCCCCCGCTTCCTCCTTTCCTTTTTTTCTTTTTTAAAGTGGACAAACCGCGCAGGAATGTAAATTGTTAGTCTACTGGAAAATGTTTTGGCGATGTGTATCGTTGTTTTTATCCTTTGACACAGTTAAGTCTGTTATCAGTTACCTAAGGAATAAGTTAGAAGTGTTTGATAAGAGTAAATACAGGATGCTCTATACTATAGACATTGTGTATGGTAAAAAAAAAAAAAAAAGAAAGGAAGGAAGAAAGCAAGCCGAATACTCAAGAATAGAAAATTGACTAAAATTATGATATAACCATAAGATAGACTACAGTGTAGTTTTTAAAAATGACGTCCTCCCGTCGCCTGGATGGCTCAGTACTTTGAGCATCAGACTCTTGATTTCGGCTCAGGTCATGATGTCAGAGTCAGGGATTGAGTCCGGTTGGTCTCTGCGCTCAAAGGGGAGTTGGCTTGAGATTCTCTCTTTCCCTCTACCTTAAGTCCCCTCGCCCCTGCACTCTCTCGCGCACTCTCTCTAAAATAAATCTTTAAAGAAAAAAATCATGTCCTCAAAGAATATTTAAACATAGAGAAAATGACAGCATAGTAAATGAAATAAGCAGAAACAAAACATTTTTACACTATTATCCCAATATACTTTCCCTCTCTCTCTCCCCCTCTCCTCCTCTCTCCCTCCCTCCCGCCGTTCGTCCCTCCTCCGTCTCTCCCCCCTCCTTCCCTCCACACACACATACATGCGTATACATGTATGGTTGCTGATGACTCTAGTTTATCTTCCTAACCAGACTGTAAGCCTGTGGTGGGCAGCAACCATATTTAAAACTACTTCCTACTTGTGTACCCTATAGCATCTTGCTAATCGAAAATCTTTGGCATCCTAGAGACTTAGTTTTAATGGCAAGAGTTTTGAACCTGTAAATCTTTTACCAGAATGATATTAAGATTTCCGCATTAAAAGGGTGCCTGGGTGGCTCATTCAGTTAAGTGTCTGCCTTCAGCTCAGGTCATGATCCTGGGGTCCTGGGATTCCCCCTCCTGGGTGGGGAGTCTGCTTCTCCCTCTCCTGTGTGCTTGCACTCTCTCTCAAATAAACAAATAAATCTTAAAAAAAAAAAAAAAAAGAAAAGAAAAAGATTTCCACATTAAAGCCAGAAAGACCAAGAACTTTACCTAAGCCCTGACTGTCATCTGTGTGGTGGCAGGATCAATACCCACCTGGAAGGATTTTTTTAAGGATTACTTGAGAAAGATAAAGGGTCCAGTGTAGAGTCTAGTGCATATTAGAACTTTAAAAAAAGACATTTTTTTATTATTCGAAGACAAAATCCACTGGTTGTGGATATTTTTTGTCACAGACGGGGGTAGTTAAGGTCATTGTATTTTTTGGAAGTGAGTATTTAGGGAATAATTATATTATTTCTTTGTTTATAGGGTAATTCCTAACTGTCAGTTCAGGTCAAAAACAGCACGTCTTAAAACTTTTACGGCTAACCAGATAGATGAAATAAAGGACCCTTCTGGACTTTTTTACATCCTTCCTTTTCAGAAGGTAATTCAATTATATGTCATTTCTAGCAATATAGACCTAAATGTAAAGACAATTTTTAAATGTATAATTAAGATTTTGTATGTATGGAAATATTTTTAGATCTCTAAGAAAAAGTATTTAAATTTTAAATAAGATCTTATTAAAACCAAAAATTGAAATTAAATTGTCTTGTTAGTAATAAATGGCCATGACTTAGTTACTGATTGTAGGTACTGAATTTTACTTGTTTATGTTAAAGCTAAATGAGATGAACACATTAAAAAAAAGTAAGTATGGAGTTGGGCATCTCCTTAAATGATGTTTGAGTAGTGTAAGTAACCATAAAGAAAAATTAATGGTTTAGAATATATTAATATGATTTTTAAAAATTATTCAAATATTTGTGATAATTTATGCAAGAATTTTTTTTAGGGCTATTTGGTGAATTGGGATGTTCAAAGACAAGTTTGGGATTACCTTTTTGGAAAAGAAATGTATCAGGTAACAAATTGGAGTATGTATTCAAATTTCTATTTCCATGTCTTACTCAAATGAAAAATTACCGCAATAAGAATTATTAACTCATGTTAGTGCAAGAACCAACATGATAGGATATAAAGCTAGCTTATGCCTTAATATGACTTAAATAAATCTGTTGTACATGTTCACTGTGTATTTATATCAGTCGTATTTTTAACTTTTAAAAATTATGTATACTGCCAAAATATGCATGTATATGAATAGTAACACAGACTTGAGATTACTTGTGCTAAAATCTGGTAGGGAAGAGTGCATGGTGTGAAAATGAATAGACTCAGAATTTTTACTGAATAGTCTTGTGCTGAAAGTTGGGTCATACTGGCTCATGAGAACCAATTATGTGCATCTCTTCCCAACTCTGTGTTCAGAGTTTGGTGACTTCAGGATAGCTGGAAATCAGCCATTATGACAGTATTTATAACACAGAAAGTGGTAAGCCCTACAGATCAGGGCTTCCCCCCACCCCCCCGCCCCACCTCAGAGATCTGGTTCTTGAGCATTTACCAGCATACACTGTAAGATGGGTTGAAGGTGGGGGGAGCGCCTGGGTGGCTCAGTCGTTAAGCCTCTGCCTTTGGCCCAGGGCCTGATCCCAGGGTCTTGGGATCAAGCCCCGCATCCAGCTCCCTCCTCTGCTGGGAGCCTGCTTCTTCCTCTCCCACTCCCCCTGCTTGTGTTCCCTCTTTCGCTGGCTATCTCTCTCTCTGTCAAATAAATAAATAAAATCTTAAAAAAAAAAAAAAAGATGGATTGAAGGGAGTGATGAGGTTGCAAATGTATGGACATTATTTCATAGGCAATGTCAAGTCATAGAAGGGAAGACTTCTGTGGTGAAAACTACATTTGGGGAGGATGATCAGATTTCTGATTAGAAAAATATTTGCTGATAATTATGCTAGCAGTACAGAAGACAGAGCAGGATGAAAAGAGAACCAGGGCAGAAAGGGCATTGCGAAGGCAGTGTCGTTATTTCACATGCGAGATAAGGCAGTATCAGTAGAGAGGAAAGACCAAGGGCAGATTCTAGAGAATAAGTCTGGGATTGGGGTTGAAGGTAATTGAGGTGTCTAGCTTTAACTTTTGATTATGTTTCTAGTATACATTTAAGTCACTAATACACTGTTCTTAGTTTTGATTTTTTAAATATTAAGTAAGTATAAATGAATAGAAGTTGAATTTGCAGTTAAGAGAGTCTGTATGAAACTCAAGATTTTCACATGTCTACTATTATTAGACCAATTCACTATCTCATTTTTATTTTCACTATAAAATATTTTTGCCCACATACCTGAATTGTGACTATTATGTGAGAATTTTGTGCTTTTAATGTCTGTAGTGTAATTTTAGGTATAGTGAGCAGATACTCGTTTTTAATGCTTCTTAAGAGTGTGGGAGAGAATTATGTAAACATTAAATATGCTAAAGCTTCTGGCCTTTTAACTTTGAAAACAAAGTATCTAATGCTTGTAGTTATATTGTTCATTTTGTTTGCATACTGATCTTCAAACAATTTGATAGTACCATTTTATTAATGCTGCCATTAAGAGAGGTAAAATTAAATAATAAATTTAATAAAAAACAAAGTGCATGAATTCTGTAATCAGACTTCTGGACTTAAATCCTAGCTATGTCCCTAACTAGTTAGATGAACCTTGGTAACTTACTCAACTCTTTTGTACCTCAGTTTGCCAATTAAATGGGGTTAGTAGTAAGACTTGTCTTCTAGGATTATTGCGAAGATTTAATACGTTTGTTTATATATGTGAAACAAGTGTTTGTAACTATAAAATTATAAAACTTGTGGGATTTTTTTTCTCTCATAGGTTGATTTTTTAGATACCAACATTATTATTACAGAACCATACTTTAACTTCACTTCAATTCAAGAATCAATGAATGAAATCCTATTTGAAGAATATCAGTTCCAAGCAGTCTTAAGAGTAAATGGTGAGTTAAAGTTTTGATTGGAATTAAGTAATGGGAATATAGATATGAATAGGGTAAAGAGAAACACTTAAAATTCAAGAATATGGGGTGACATTCTTTTAGATTTGAAGAAAATAAAACTTGGAATTTAAAAATTAGATGGACTCTTAGAGATTATCCAATCAGACTTTCCTCACTTCATCTTTTTACTAATACAGTATTTTCTCCCTAATGAAGTTACTAGCCACATTTTTTTTTTTTTTAAGTGATCTCTGTTTGTGGCATGGGGCTCAAACTTAGAACCCTGAGGTCAGGAGTCACATGCTGTACTGACTGAACCTGCCAGGTGCCCCACTAGCCACATATTTTTAATTTCTAAAAGATTATTGTTTCTGGGGTAGTTACCTTTTCTGCCACTGATATGTTTGCTATCATTATTATTATTGATTGAAATAATGTTAATAGCTCAGCCTGCCAGTATGTGGAAAAACAATCTGAAAATATCTCTGGAAGTAAATTTATGAAAGGCTAGAATTATATTACATGACTGTACAATGAAAGTACTTAGCTTGGATAATTTAAGTCTATGTGAGTGATATTATGCTATAATGGTTAAGAGCACAGTCTCTAGAACAGTGTTCTTCAAGGGTGATTTTGCTCCTTGGGGACATTTGGCAATGTCTGGAGACATTTTGGTTGTCACAACTGGGAGGGTGCTATTGGCATCTAGTGGGTAGAGGACACAGATACTGCCAAACATCTTAAAATGAACAGGAAAGCCTCCAGCAACAAGGAATTACCTGACCCAAAATGCCAGTAGTTTTGAGGTTGAGAAACCTTACTCTAGAATCACACTGCCCAGGTTTGAATCTTGGCTCTGTAACTTTCTAATTGTATGACATTAGGTATATTATTTAACTTCTCTGTGCTTCAGTTTCTTCATCCATAAAATGGAATTGTGAGGATTAAAACACAAATACTCATGGAGTTCTTAGAATAGTGCCCAGTGTGTAATAAATGCTCATAATTAAGTTATGATGTTAAAATAATTAAATCATGAATATATACCTTTAAAAATAGATGACAAAAATTTTTTAATCACATTTACCACAAAACTGTGATGTTTTAGCTTAAATTCTGCAGAGGGCTTGTGACAATTATGAATATTATTTTAAATTAGCATTTAGAAATAAAGGAAAGTTTTTGTCTTTGTGTTTGCCTTAATTTGTTGCCTTTCTTTATTGCTTTAAGTACATTTTTATTTAATGCACTTTTTTCTTTAATCTTTTTCTAAATAGCAGGTGCTCTCAGTGCACATAGGTATTTTCGAGATAATCCTTCCGAGTTATGCTGTATCATTGTAGATAGTGGATATTCCTTTACACATATAGTTCCTTACTGTAGAAGTAAAAAGAAAAAAGAAGCAATTATTCGGTGAGTTGCATTCAATTTTCATGTTTTTCTTAGGTTAATACCAAATGAAATGTGTGATAAACTGAACCAAATTTGATTCTCCCTTTTTAGGATAAATGTGGGAGGAAAACTCCTAACCAATCATCTAAAGGAGATCATATCTTACAGGTAATACTTAGCTTTAATTTTTGTGGGGGGGGGCAGCTGCTGCTGCTGAATTTTTTAAAGTAATTTAAAATTATTCTCTAACCATTAATTGTAACTTCAGGTGACAATTTTGTATTATTGCTTTGAAAACTATATCACATATATAAATACAAATAATGTTCAAATTGAAAAGCTTTCTAGTGGGGCGCCTGGCTGGCTCAGTCAGTGGAGCATGCAGCTCTTGATTTCTGGGTCATGAGTCCAAGCCATACAGTGGGTGTAGAGCTCATTAATAAGAGAGAGAGAAAGAAAAAAAAAAAAGCTGGGGCACCTGGGTGGCTCAGTCGGTTAAGCATCTGCCTTCGGCTCGGGTCATGATCTCAAGGGTCCTGGGATCAAGCCCCACGTCGGGCTCCCTGCTCAGCGGGGAGCCTGCTTCTCCCTCTCCCTCTGCCTGCCACTCTGCCTGCTTGTGTTCTCTCTCTCTCGCTCTGTGAAACAAATAAGTAAAAATCTTTTTAAAAAAAAAAAGAAGAAAGAAAACTTCCTAGCATTTAAAATGCTAGTGTCCATCAAAATTTGGATATTTCCAAATTCTAGGGAGTTTAATATTTTAAAATTTTAGAAGTTATAAGAAGTTATAAATGTTACACATTATAAAACAAATTAAAAATGCATTTAAGGAAATAAGCGTTTCAAAGGAAAATAAATCTCTACTTCCCCTTTCTGTCTCTCATGTCAATTCCATTCCACACAAAGTATGGTCTTTAAACTGTATTTATCTTTTATATTTTTAGTCTCTATGAGCCTTAATAATATATTGATATTTGTGAATTAACCAATATTAGTTGACTATCCATCATTCAAAGATGAGGAATTAGTGTACTTAGCCGCATGCTAACTCCTCTCCCTTTCCTAAATTTTATTTATGGTATTATTTTTAATTTTATTTTGTTTAAAAACTTAAGTGGAATTTTTTGTTTTATAAGTAGAATTCTTAAATTTCAATTTCTCACTACATTAACTTTGGCTGGTATGACACCGTCAATATCTCTTACCTCCCCTCTATGTCATATGAGAAAATAAGTGAATCTGCATTTCCTTCCTCCTTTCCTCCCACGTTTTCCTTCTTCTGTCAGATATACCATTATTTTTTAAACAACTTTATTGAGAGATAATAAATATCCACACAATTCACCCATTTAAAGTATACATTTTCAATGGTTTTTAATGTATTAGAACATTTTTAGAACATTTTCATTACTCCCAGGAGAGACCCACTCCCCTTATCCAATCTACCCAGCTGTAGCACATTTGTAAACTTTTATTTTGAAATAATTACAGACTCAGGAAGTTGTAGAATAGTACAGAGAGCCTTGTGTGACCTTAGTAACATCTTATATAACTACTACAGTATCAAAATGATAAAATTGACACTAGTACAATATTGTTTCCAGTTTTCACCATTTTTTACATGCATTTGTGTGTATTTCTGTGCGACTTTATCCCATGTATAGCTTCATGTAAACATCACCACAGTCAAGATGTAGAACTCTTCCATCACTCCCAAGGATCTCCTTTGTGCTACCCGTTTGTATTTGCTTCCCTACCGTGTCCCTCTCCCCTAGCAATCTCTAATTTGTTTTCTACTTCTATAGTTTCGTTATTTCAAGAAACAGAATCCTATAGTGTGTAACCTTTAGACAGTGACTTTTTTCATTAAACATAATGCTATATCATTTCTTCTTAATTATTAAGATAACATTTATGTGTGATTTTTTACTGTAGTTAAGTCTTCTTGCCTTGCTTAACATTAATTCTAAAAATGGAGGACTCATAAATAGCATATACATGTTAAGGTTATATGAATGTTATTCATTGTAGAACCAAACAGAATTGGACTCAGTTTCAAAAGGTTTAGATATTTAATTCCCCTATCCCCATCAGATTAGAAGCAGCAAATTTGAAGGACAGAGAAAGTTGAGACAGATGAGGACATTAACCAGAACCCAGGCAGTTTGAGTCCAGGGCTTGTGTATTAAATCATTCCTCCATGCTGACTGAAAAAAATTTCGTGAATTTTAAAAAGGAAGGCTGTTGAAGATGAATTTGGAAAGAACAACTGGGCAAAAATATTTAGAAATAGTTTTGGGAGGGGCGCCTAGGTGGCTTAGTCAGTTACAGTTAAGTGTGTCCGGCTCTTGATTTCAGATCTCGGGGGTCTTGAGATCAAGCCCCATGTTGAGCCCTGTGGCAGGCTCTGTGCTGAGTGTGGAGACTGCTTAAGATTCTCTGTCTCCCTCTCCCTTTGCCCCTCCCCCCCACCACTCACACACTTACGCTCTCTCTAAAAAAATAAAAATAAAAAGTTAAAAAAAAGAAATAGTTATGGGAAAGAATAATAGTGAAAGGAGACTTTCTCTAGTAGATGATAAAGCATTTTAAATTGTGATACTTAGATGAGAATTAAATGGTAGATCAAAGAGACTGAATAGTTAATTCTGACTCAAACATTATAAAAGGAAAAAGTAATATATACTATTGATTATTCAGGAAAGGATACAGGGAAAGTTGGCTGTTTAGAGAAGAATTTTCCTTTGCCTCATACACTAAGGTCCAAATGCATTTAAGGCTTAAATATAAAAATAAAACCACAACAAGAAAATATTTAATTGAGTTGTTAAGAATAAAAATAGTAGAAGAAATAATAAAGGATATAATTTTCCTACATCTTTTTTTTTTTTAAGATTTTATTTATTTAGGGATGCCTGGATGGCTCAGTTGTTTAAATCTGCCTTTGGCTCAGGTCATGACCCCCGGGATCCTAGGATACAGCCCCATGTCAGTCTCCCTGCTGAGCAGGGAGCCTGCTTCTCCCTCTCCCTCTGCCTTTCCCCTCTGCTCATTCTCTTTCTCTCTCTCAAATAAAAATTTTAAAAATCTTTAAAAAAAAAAGATTTTATTTATTTGTTTTATTATTTGAGAGAGAGAGAGTGGCAACGGTGGGGAGAGGCAGAGAATCTCAAGCAGACTCTGTGCTGAGCACAGAGCCCAATGTGAGGCTCGATCTCACGACCCTGAGATCATGACCTGAGCCAAAACCGAGTCAGATGCTCAACCAACTGAGGCACTCAGGTGCCCCCGACATACAACTTAAAAAGAAAAATTTATCAAGGTAAAACACATATAGAAAAGTTTACAAACCTTGAATGTACAACTCAGTGAATTTTTAAAAACAGAATATACCCAAGTAACCAGAACACAGCTCAGGCAGAATATTACCAGCACTCTAATCCCTCTTTGTCCTCTTCTAGTCTGGAAAACCACTGATTTCAAGCAGTTGTAAACACAACTAATATAAATGTAAGCCTGAGAAATAAACTTGAAACAAGTTTGATGCCGGGTTGTTATCCTTAATATACTGAGGGCTCTTATCAATCCTTAAGAAAAGCACTACCTTAAAATAAATAAATAAATAAATAAAAATTAGAAAATGAAAAGCACTACCTTGGTATAAAATGGCTACTAGATGATTCTCAGAAAACAAATGATCAGTGGCACAGATAATCATTAGAATTACATACAGTCAAAGGATATAAATGGATAATTCTCAGACATAAAAAATGTTAAACATCTGTAGGAATTACAAGTTCAGTTAAAATATTTATCGAGCATTTATTTAGGAGATTGGGATGTATGAGTTAACAAATAAGAATTCCTCTTTTTCATGGCACTTCCTTGTAGAAAAATGCAAATTAAAATACCACAACTTTTACAATTCAAATTAATAGAATTTTTTTCAAAAGGTGATATTCCAAAAAAAGAAAAAGATGTTGCAGATTGTGGTGCTGGCTGCTAATGATCAGAGCATAACTTGAAATAACTTCTCTGGTAAACAATTTGGCAATACACCAAGATACTAACAGTATTTCAAATTCTGTGTCCTAGAGTATGAATAATGAGATAATCTGCGATACAGATAAAAATACCTATATTGCATCAATTTTGAGTTACGCTTTTCTCACATGTCTAGTTGGGATGCATCTTCCCATTGTTGGTACCTTAGAAGTGTCATAGTTTAATTATCTTTTCTTCTCATTGGTGCAACAGTGAATTTTAAAGAAGGTAGAATATGGTGTATATGAAGATAACAAAAAGCAAAAGGAAGCAATAATAATGTTTTTTACTTATTGAGTATAAGGACTGTGCTAAACACTTTACATGTATAATTAGAATCATTTACTTTTTACAGATGTGTTAAGTTGGTGATCTTACTATTATTACCCTTTTAGATTGAAGAGATTGAGTCCCAAAGAAGTAAAGTAACTTGGTTGCTAAGTTGTGATTCAGCCAAAGTCTTTGGGGCACCTGGCTGGCTCAGTTGATAGAGCATGTGACTCTTGATCGTGGGCTCATGAGTTCAAGCCCCATGTTGAGCAGAGAGCCTACCTAAAAATAACCAAAACACAACAAAACCAAAGTCCACGTTTATAAACATACAAGTATCTTTCCTCCCCGATCTAAACTTCCAACACTAGGAACATTAATAAATACATTTTAATAGTTCCCTCTAATAAATATTATGGGGCAGTAAATAACCGTATTTTTAAAGAACGATAGCATAAGAAAATGGAGATTATGTTTAGTCTAAAACGGAAAGCGTATGTAGTACATATGTGTAGAGATAAATATTCAAAGGAAATAACTTCACATTTTTGTTACATCTTTTTTTTGTATGTTTTCTATTTTAGTATAGTTGACACAATGTTACATTAGTTTCAGGTGTACAACATAGGAATTTGACAACTCCTGTGCTTGCTATAAATGTAACTACCATCTGTCACCATAGAATGCTATGACAGTACGTAGACTATATTCCCTATGCTGTACCTCTCATCCCTGTGACTTATTCATTCTGTAACTGGAAGCCTGTACCTCCCGCTCCCCTTCACCTATTTTGC
Source organism: Ursus arctos (assembly GCF_023065955.2). Classification (NCBI taxonomy): domain Eukaryota; kingdom Metazoa; phylum Chordata; class Mammalia; order Carnivora; family Ursidae; genus Ursus; species Ursus arctos. The sequence continues at coordinate 14,584,994 of NW_026622886.1, read as the reverse complement.
CCACCCCCCTCCCCGTCTCCTCCGGCAACCACCAGTTCTCTGTATGTATGGGTCTGTTTTTGGTTTGTTTTGTTCTTTAGATTCCACATATAAGTGAAATTGTATGGTATTTGTCTTTCTCTGACTTATTCATTTTGTGTAAAACCTTTTGTGTTCATCCATGTTATCACAAATGGTAAGATCTCATTCTTTTTATGGCTGCTTAATATTCCAGTGTGTGTATGTGTGTGTGTGTATACATATCACATTTTCTTTATTCATTTACCTATCATTGGACACTTGAGTTGCTTCCATATTTTGGCTGTGATAAATAATGCTGCAATAAACAGGGGTGCATATATTTTTTTCAAATTAGTGTTTTTGTTTTCTTTGGGTAATACCCGATAGTGGAATTTTTTACTGGATGATATGATATTTCTATTTTGTTTTTTTTTTTTAAGATTTTATTTATTTATTCGACAGAGATAGAGACAGCCAGCGAGAGAGGGAACACAAGCAGGGGGAGTGGGAGAGGAAGAAGCAGGCTCCTAGCGGAGGAGCCTGATGTGGGGCTCGATCCCAGAACGCCGGGATCACGCCCTGAGCCGAAAGCAGACGCTTAACTGCTGTGCCACCCAGGCGCCCCTATTTTCAGTTTTTATGAGGAACCTCCATACTGTTTTCCACAGTGATTACACCAGTTTGCATTCCCACCAACAATGCATGAGTTTCTCTTTTTCTATGTTGTTGTCAACACTTGTAACTTCTTCTCTTTTTGATTCTAGCCATTCTGACAGATGTGAGGTGATATCTCATTGTTTTGATTTGCATTTCCCTGATAATAGTGATGTTGAGATCTTTTCAGGGGTCTGCTGGCCATCTGTATGTTGTCTTTGGTAAAATGTCTATTCAGGTGCTCTGCCCATTTTAATCAGATTATTTGTTTTTTTGGTGTTGGGTTCTAAAATTTCTTTATGTATTTTGAATATTAACTCCTTACAGGTAGATCATTTCCAATATATCCAAATATATCCAAGATATCCAAAATATCTTCTCCCATTCAGTAGGTTGTCTTTTCATTTTGTTAATGGTTTCCTTCACTGTGTGAAAGACTTTTATTTCAGTGTACTCCCAATAGTTTATTTTCGCTTTCATTTCCTTTATGTGAGGACACATATTTATAAAAATGTTGCTAAAGTCAGTGTCCAAAAGATTACTGCTTATGTTTTCTTTAAGGAGTTTTATGGTTTCAGATCTCACATTTAGGTCTTTAATCCATTTTTCAGTTTGTTTTTATGTACGGAGTGAGTTTTCCCAGCACCCTTTATTGAAGAGACTGTCTTTTCCCTGTTATATATTCTTGCTCCTTTGCCATAGATTATTATAAGCCTGGATTTATTTCTGGCCTCTGTGCTGTTTCATTAATCTATGTGTCTATTTTTCTGCCAGTACCATACTGTTTTGATTACTGTAGCTTTTTAGTAATCTTAAAATCTGGGATTATGATACCTCCAGCTTTGTTCTTTTTCAAGATTGCTTTGGCTATTCAGAATCTTTTGTTGCTGCATGTGAATTTTAGGATTATCTGTCCTAGTTCTCTGAAATATACTATTGGCATTTTGATAGGGATTACATTGAATCTGTAGATTGCTTTGGGTAGTATGGACATTTTAAAAACATTAATTGTTCTAAGCCATGAGCATGGAATATCTTTCCATTTGTTTTTGTCTTCAGGTTTGTTTTTAAAAGCATCTTTGTTTTCTTCATTAAGCCTGTGTTTCTTGGGTTCACTCATCAAATATTTATTAAACATCTACTGTGTTAGGTACTGCATGCTAACTCACTACTCTGATCAGAAAAGAAAGTGCAGAGGGTTAAGTCATTTTAGCAAGATTTTATTCAGAATGGTTGAAGGAGGAAAAAGTTTGCTCTCTAATAGATGTTACCTAATTTAAAGCCTTTGTTTTCAGTTTCTTTCTGCAAACTGGACTAATATTTGCCCTCAGAGGGATAATGTGGAGATTAAATATAATGGAAGTATGATTATTCTATAAAGTTGTAAATATTTTACACATTCAAAAATTTAATATTTAAAAAAAATCAGTTACCCAAAGATTTAATTCCAGAAAAAATATTTTAAGTAATTGTAAATTATACTTAATTTTTCCATTTCAAATTTTACAGTTTTTATTTCTGTTTAGGCAGCTACATGTTATGGATGAAACACATGTGATTAATCAAGTGAAAGAAGATGTGTGCTATGTGTCTCAGGATTTTTATAGAGATATGGATATTGCAAAGTATGTATAATAGTAATCTAAGAATTAGAAAGTTGATTCTTGGGTAATGTTATACGTAGTTAATTTTTTCACAAGTCCCTATTTTGTTTTCTAGGTTGAAAGGAGAAGAAAATACAGTAATGATAGACTATGTTTTGCCTGACTTCAGTACAATTAAAAAGGGCTTTTGTAAGGTAATTTTTCAAATCCTCAATGACATTGCTTGACGTGACCACCTCAGTCAGATTTGAAAAACATCTAGCTGGATTTGGTAGAGTCTTACAGAGTTGTTGATAACTGGTCTTCTGCTGACTGTTTCTGTAGACATAAGTGTACAAATGATTAATAAATATCTCATTTAAAGTTATTTAGAGAAAGAACCGTCAGCTGAATGATAGCAAATGGGAAAAATCCGGAGATAGATAGTATTGTTATTTATATTCTGGTTAACCCTTTTCTATTTTCTTAAGAATTAGTTTAAATCCAGTTAGAAGTTGGTTATTTGCCAGTTGTGAAAGTTATTGATATAGCCGACATGGCTGAATTTTACTTGTTTGGTCTGATATGATCAGGTTGTAGTTGAAAAGGGCAAAATCCGTTGCACTTTGAAAGTGTTGAGAAGCAGTTTATCTTGGATGTCAAAATAATTTCCCCTTTCTTTAAACAGCTCAGGTAAACTATCAGTTCTGTTTCGGTAAATGTGAAGGTTGCCCTTTTAGCGGGCTTGATGGAGGACTGTTGGGAAGTGAAAAATCTTTGGTCAGAAATGTAAGCATGTTTCCGTAAGGAAATGTGTATGATACCATTCATTGCAGTATACTTTAAAAGAGTGAAAAATTGAGAAGAGCCCAAATATCCACTAATGGAGGAAAATAAATAAATTTTGATATATTCGTTTTATAAAATAAGCAGTAGTGAAAATGAAGTGGAGCTACATGATAATCAAGTGTACAGCTCAAAAACATGTTTCTGTCTAAAACATCAAAGATATGATAATGTCTTTAAGCAAGTTTTAGGAAGATCTGTATATTTTCAGGCTGTGTGGAGTAATTTATGTTGCTTAGAAATACGTAAGTATGAAGTAGAAGTATAAAACTGTATGTAAGTGATAACACCAAATTAAAAAGGGGAGTGTTAATTTATAAAGTTGTATCAAACTAGATGGATATATGGGCTTTATACTTCTTTAATTTTGTGCTTATTTTAATTATACTTCCTTATATGCCTGAAATTAAAAAAAATTTTTTGAACATATTATTGAGGTGAAATACAAATCAGAATTCTGAGGAGGCCTCATAAAATTGAAATCACTCTGTAATGTTCTTAGAGACAGATACTTGTGGAAGGACCTAGGTTGGCTTCCCAAAGTGGGAGTTGGGACAGATTATGAGATCAGGTTGCTTTTTCATGAACTGGAAGCTCACACTTTAAGATATCAAAAGTGTATTTTTTCCTGTGGACAACGAAAACTGCAAATATATAGATAACACCATCTTTGTATATTATTGCTCATTAAAACACTCCAGTTATAGAAAATACTTTACGGATAATTTACAGCATTTTCTAGAATTAATGGTGGTAAAGTAATCTGTATTTCACAGGGATGGGCCCTGAGTAAAGTCTCAGTGATTCCCAATTTCTCCAAACTTGACTGATCATTGGAATCACCCAGGGCATTTGAAAAGTAATCTGTATCTATGTTCTCAGTTCCTGTCCCTGGAAATCCGTGTTTGAAAACTTAATCTTAAAAATCTCTTCCAGATGATTGCACTGTCAGCTAAGTCTGGAAAAAAAAATTTTGGGGGGGAAAAATTTGTTTTAATGTAATTCTCTCCTGCCCTGCAAATGACACCTATCAATTTACTAGACTAAACGTAGCCAGTTTTCTCCTTGCCAGATTATAAGCCCTGTTTTCTCAAACCCATACCTTACATAGTGAGCCAATAGGGATGTGGTTATTTCTCCAAGTGACCATTGTTTTACTACTCATCTTTGGAGAAAATAAGGCAGAAGCCACATAATATTGTTTGCAGCTCTTTTATTGGCCTTTGGCTTTGTGATCAGTATCTGGTTATAGGCTAAGCTTCTTTAACTCAGTGTAGACTCCTTGTTATCAATTGAGTGGACAGAGTCAGTTGGCCTGGACTTTTGCCAGATGATGGAATGTTACATTGAATTTTTATTTCAAAAATAATAGTTTAATCTTCACTTTCAATTAATGTTAAAATTTATAATTTTTTCACAGTATAGTTGACCCTTGAACAATGTGGGGGTTAGGGGTGCCAACCGACATCCCCCTCCCCCATGCAGTTGAAAACCTGTGTATACCTTGACATTCCCTTCCCCCCCCAAAAAAACTTAACTACCACTAGCCTACTGATGACTGGAAGCCTTACTGATAACATAAAGTTGATTAACACATATTTTGTGTGTTATATGCATTATATACTATATTCTTGCAATAAAGTAAACTAGAGAAAAAATGTTAAGAAAGTCATAAGAAAAAGAAAATACATTTACAGTACCATATTGTAAAAAAATCTCCCATGTAAGTGGACCCATGTAGTTCAAACCCATGTTCAAGAGCCACCTGTACATGTTAAACCATGTGTATATTGAAAAAGAAAAGACCAAAAAATAACCAAAAAGTACAAACAAAAAAAATCATTTGTATATCTTAATAATTTTAAGATTTAGAAACAATTTTGTTTAGTATATGTTAGGATTAATCCTAAAATGTGTTATTTTCAGGAGAGTAAAAAAAGAAATGATATTTTGTATTTAGTACTTAGTTAACTTCATTGTTACCTGATATGCGACAACTTTGATGAAAGTTGATATATGTTTATGAAATTAGGAAAGCAATAACTACATAAAATGAAAAAAAATTATTATTTGAAAGCCCTTATACTTAGGATATTGTTAAAACTTGGACTTTGATAGTTTATTCAAGAATATTTTTGAATAACTGGGAAAAGGTACAATCTTCCTTTTCTAGTACTTATGATAGTAACAATAACAATAATAAGCTATGTAATATTGTTACTGATTACAGCTGACACAAATTCCAGTTTTATCTCTTATCAGAAAGGGGATGCCTCCTGAAATGTAATGTACTTGATGGACTTAAATTGAGAAAATCTGGCTCATGATTAATGATTACAGTAACAGTTTCTGCAGAGCCATTGTAATTTAAACTGCTCATTTCTTTTACATTTTCAGAACAAAATTTATGAGGCTGTGTAGTAATCATGGCCTACATTGACTAAAATAGCAACTCAAAGCAACCCTTATAAATTCCTTCTTTTGTCTATGTCTAAAAAAATCTTTTTCGGAGTTGTATTCTTAAAACAGTAACTACTTGTAGTTCCATATTACATACTGATGATTAATGGTTTTAGAGCCAACATTCAACAAGGATATCTAGTTCTGGCTCTTTCCACTAGTTTAGATATCTGAGCCTGGGACAATCACATGATCCTCTTCTGTAAAATCTGGGTAATGGACTACATACTCACTAGTGTTTTGTCAACTGAATTTCTCCCAGGTCTGTGTCTGTTTCAGCTTATTTCAAGTGTTGACAAAGTGAGTTATATCCTTTAAACTCAAGTCAGTGTCACTTTTAAGTGAATTTATAAATTTATAGGAGATACTTTCCTTTCTGCCCAAGAAGGAAGAATACTCTGAGACGATGCTTTCCTCTTTGCTACTTTAACAGTAGTTTATTGGGTTAAAAGTGATTCGAGTTTTCCTTTCTCTTTCTAAAGTATTGTGAAAATTGTGTAATTTTTGGATATTCTTATTTAAGAATAATGTTTCGAACTTGGAATTTCCAAATTCCAAATGATAGAATTCAGAATTATATCCAGGTTAAGAGAGGCAATGTAGTGGAAGGAATATATTGTATGTGCTTTTGGTTATTAGATGAATGATCTTGATCGAATCATGTAACCTTGCCAAACCCAATTACATCATTGATAAAAGGAAAATGTGCCTACCTCATGGGGTTATGTGAGAGTTCAATGGGATAATGTATATAAAATGCCTAATACAATGAATGGCACATTGTTGACTTGCATGCTGTTGTTTAAGAATTTATTGAATACTCATTATGGGCTAGGTAGTAGGTATATGATGGTGAATAATATAAACTATGAAGGATAATATAGAACGATAGTGGAGACTAATGGAAGGACCTTTTATTTGGAAGTCAGAAAAAGCCTTTTTGAGGAAGCAGAAATCTGAACAGAGAACAGATGACTGATTATATTAAGGGATCTATAATATTCTTTAAATACGTTACTCTTTAGTAATTATTAATATTTTTATATGTTTTAAGTATTTTTTACTTATATAAAAGATTGGGTTATGCCCTGTTTTGGAGGAAAATTGCAGATATAATTGCACACGAATGTCTATAAGTGAATCTAGAAGAGCTGATGATTTTTAGTAAAATTGGAAGGACCATTATTTTAATGATGTAGAATGTTATGGAAGGTGATTTTTTCTGGCCCCTTCAGGAACATAGCTCAGTGGAAAATAAATAACAAAAAAATTTCATTGATGAAGTCCATAGATTTTTAAATCAAAGATTGAATACATGAATTTAAATATTTAGGGTTTTTTGTGCAAGGGAAAGGGGAAATCTTTTTTTGGGGGGGCAGCAAAGCAAGGTTTATTGAGTGATAGCAAAGTGATAGTACAGAGCTCCCAAGAAGGGAGGGGACTTCAGGGGGTTGCCTGGGAAAGGGGAAATCTTGATAGAATACATCCACAACGTCCAATAAACATCTAGAACAGGAGAGTGGGGGTGCCTGGCTAGCTCAGTCTGTAAAGTATGCAGCTTTTGATCTCGGGGTCATGAGTTGAAGCCTCATGTTGGGCGTAGAGCTTACTTAAAAATACATACGTACATACATACATGCATACATGGGAGAGTGAAAGTAGGTAGTAGTAATAAAAACGTAAGACACACTACATGTTTTTTAGAGTATGTTCTTTGTTCTCCAGGAACTGAAGTCAGTCTGTTATTATAGGCAGGTTAAGAAGTCCCCTCTCTCTTCTTTTCTTTCTTTCTGTTTTAAAATGTAAGGAATAAGGCCAGGGCGCCTGGGTGGCTCAGTTGGTTAAGCTACTGCCTTCGGCTCAGGTCATGATCCTGGGGTCCTGGGATCGAGTCCCACATCGGACTCCCCCTGCTCTGTGGGGAGCCTGCTTCTCCCTCTCCCTCTGCCTGCCCCTCCCCCTGCTTGTGCTCTCTCTCTTTCTCTCTGTCAAATAAATAAATAAATAAAAATCTTGAAAAAAAAAAGGAGTAAGGCGAGATCATCTTTGGGGGAATAGCTACATTTAGAGTGAGCAATTATTTATTTGTGTGGTTTAGGTAACAGAGAGGGGCTGCATTTTTCTAACTTTTGAGAATCCTGAAACTTCCAAGAACATGGTTATTGTATTAGTAATAACATGTTACTAAATGTTCTTAGTCATATGGACTAGATAATGTAGCTTAAACTTTTTTATCTTATTTTTCTTTAAGCCACGGGAGGAGATGGTGTTAAGTGGAAAATATAAATCTGGGGAACAAATTCTTCGTCTGGCCAATGAGAGATTTGCTGTTCCAGAAATACTGTTTAATCCTTCTGATATAGGCATTCAAGAAATGGGTATTCCAGAAGCTATTGTCTATTCAATTCAGAACTTACCTGAAGGTACATAACTAAAGTATTGAATGGTAATGGTATTTCTAAAAAAAATCAGACGCTCTGTGAACTATAGAGAAATCATCTGAGGTTTCTAAGTAATTTCGGGCAAGTGGCAAACCTGTTTTTATTTGCAGAGATTTCCAGATCCCATAATGCACTTGAATAATTCTTTATTAGTCCTAGATTAGAAATTTGATACAGGAAAAGTTATGGTCTGCTTAAACTTGAAGAAATTAATCTCTTCATGACTATTAAAGTGCTGTACCTGTTTTAGAAAAGTTTTAATTTAACTCAGATTTACACAGAACAGAAATTTACAATTTAACAAAGTGATGGTTTTTAGCTATTGATGGGACTGGTTTGTCCTTTCAGTTTTATTTGGACTAATATACAGGAAGTTAATTTTAATAAGGCTGAAGTATGGTGCTTCCCAGTGATGTGTGGGTTTTCCTGAAGCAGAATTCACCTAAATAATTTTCTAGAGTTTTAAAGAGGACTTTTATATCTTGAAAGTGTGTTCCCAGTTCATAAGGAACAGTCCAGGCTTTGGAGAAAATCTAGCTCCTTTAATGTCCTTTCCTCCCTTTTAAAAAAAAAAAAGAAAGAAAAAATCACGTAATGCCATCACCTTAATGTAGTTATTTCACAGCTGTTTTCATATTAATGTCTCAATTTCACGTTTTATATAAAGTTGAAGGTAGTGTTATACAGCATTTTACACTACACTGCTTTAATGTCATGAGACTCAGTGTCAGTATAAGGGAACCCTGTGCCTCTATTGTGAATGGAAGCCATAGGTGTGGTGCCCATTATTTATTAATTCCTCATAGATTTCCCCATGGTGGCTTTTAACTCCAGCTAACCATATGGCACCTAATAAGGTTTGTGATCATGCAACTTTAATGACTATAGAACATAAGATCCTTTATTATGGATCATGAGTATTTTTCACTATCAAATGTAAATGTTGTACAATAAATAGGTCTGTCTCAGATAACATGGAAGTTTGGGCTTCCAAGTTAAAATGCCTTGAAGGCCCTCCTTTTTAGCCTTACCCTAGCTCACAGTCGCAGCCTACAGAAAGACCTCCTCCATTTTAGGGAAGGACAAATATAATTACTAAACGTCTGCTGCTGGAATGTTACTCATTTATGTATTAGCTTACATATGGATACAAGTAGTCAGTAGTTCAGCCTCTTCACCTTAGTCTTTCTTTTAAAGATATATGAGGTCATATTTCACTCTGTTTAATGGGTCAATTTGTGTAAAGTTTAACTTCATTATAAAATCTTATAAATTTTAAATAATTTTTATGGTTATTAAAAAATTATATAGTTTCCCAACCAGTAACTGTAACTGTTTGCTCTTGCCTAAGCCCTCATATCTGTCTTTCTGGAAAGATAAGGAGACAGGTTTTCTGATGCCTTTTCTTCTTTTTTTTCCCCCCTCTTAAAGAAATGCAGCCGCATTTTTTTAAGAACATTGTTTTGACAGGAGGAAATTCCCTTTTCCCAGGATTTAGAGATCGGGTTTACTCAGAAGTTCGATGTCTCACTCCAACAGATTACGATGTTTCAGTTGTGCTGCCTGAAAAGTAAGTGTTGGCTGCGATAGAAATAAAACATACAAATCATTTTGTAGATAAAACAGTCAATAGGTAGACTTGAGCTTAAAGTCTGGTTCTAGCAGGTTTATTTCACCTTTGGAATCCTCATTTTCCCTTTCTCAAAAGTTAAAATAATAAACTTGACATTTCAGTGGGCTATGGCAGCTTGATGCGAAGATACTGAATGTTGTTCCTCGGGAAGGAGCTTAGTGGGGCCACATTCTGTTCAACGTTTTTAGTTTGTAAATATAGAAACAAGGGCTCATGACTTGGCAAAGGCCTTATAGTAAGTTAATAGCAGTGACCAGGCTAAAACTTAGTTCTCTTTATCTTGAGTCGGGAACAAATACGTGTCTCTTACCAAATATATGTCTAAATAACACTTTCTCACTGCTGTCCCAGTCTTAAGTGGCAGAGTTGCAAATAATACCCCATATACCTGACTTTTTTTAAGAGACAGCAAGGGGAGGTTGGGGGGAGAGGCAGAGAGAGAGGGAGAATCTTAAACAGACTCCATGGCCAGCACAGAGCCTGACCCAGGGCTTGATCCCATGACTCTGAGATCATGACCTGAGCCAAAATCAAGAGTCAGACTCTTAACTGACTGAGCCACCCAGGCGCCCCTAGTATACCTGACTGACTCTTATTTTAGAGTTTTGTTTTAAAGTAAAGTAGAATTTTTCTAAAGCAATAGCAGTGAATAAAGGCCTTCATCTCCTCACTTAATTTATAGCTATCAGATTAAAGAATAAACAGTTGTTGGGTATTGGAATGATTTTTATCACATTAATGTTCATATACTTTATCGAATGTGAAGCATACTGGATTTTTATCCTGTGTGTTTATTTTATTATTATTTTTTCTACCATGTTTCTTTATTCCCCACACTTTTGTTTTGTTTTGTTTTTACCCCCCACGCGCTTTTTATCCTGCATTTGAAATGCAAGTCATGCATACATTATAGGCCAAGGGATCCACTGAAATAGTTTTTATTCATCAAATCTCTATCGTACATCTGTTTTATATATATATATATATATGTTATATGTATCTAGGTAAATATATATTTAAAGGTTAGGAGATACAATGAATAAGAAAAACATTTATTAACTTTTCATCATTTTTGAGATTTTAAACTGATTTGGGGGAGAGGAACAGTAGAAATAGAATTGCATCATAACACAAAGTATAACCTTGGTTGAAGATAAGCCAAACTAAATGTTTTATGTGTTCCAGTTTTGCTTACCATGTCCTATCATGTAAGTGTTTCATTCATTAGAAGTAACAGTGTAGCAGCAAAAGCACAGACTAAAATAGTTCTGGGTTAAATTGTAGTCCCACACTTAACCTCCCTGAATCTCATTTTCCAAATATGTAAAATGAGAGTTAGAATAGTTGTTTCATGGGTTGTTGTGCAAAATAGATGACATATCTTTGCCACATACAGAATTTAGATCCAGTTATGACAGTGTTTTTCCTTTTATGCATTTTTGACCTTTTGTATTCTTGTTTTTTTATTGGAGGTGGAGGGTCTATAAATTCAGGGCACAGGGGGAAAAAAGAACACTTAGATGTACTGGTGACCAAGGTTCTTTTCTTTCTTAGTTTACCTTATTCCTATGAAGCTTATGCTTATTTTCACACTTTAAGTGATTTTCTGTTAAATCAGGTTGGGTAGAGATTGCCACGTTTTAGTTACTAATGGATGTTTTCTGGCATTTCAGTTCTGTAAAATCATCTGGGTTCACTTACTTCAACTTTATTTGTAGCCCTATTACTTATGCCTGGGAAGGTGGAAAATTGATATCCGAGAATGACGATTTTGAAGATATGGTAGTAACAAGAGAAGATTATGAAGAAAATGGACATAGCGTCTGTGAAGAGAAATTTGATATTTAAGAAACATTCTGAATTAAAGTTTTGACTGGTTGTGACTGAAAGGTTTAATTTCAATGTTCTTTTAAAAGTATGTTAAGGACGCGTGTTACCTTTCATCCTAAGATAAGATCTTGAACTTACGTAAATACTTTGATCCTTGGCTAATTTTCAAAGGTTTCTTAGCTACGTTATTACAGTAAACTGTATCTCAGCTCGTATTTCCATTTAAGAGTTAGACTACCATAACAGTGCTCACACTGTTCCTGAGAATAGGTTATCTTTCATCAGAAGATGGAAGAGTGAATGCATTTTAAATTTAATTCTTTATAGCTGAGAGCACAAATGTAACCATCTCACTGGTCAGTTTTCTTTGGAAGTCTGTTTTGTGTGACTATAAGTAGGGAGGGATTGGCTAACGTGTTTTCTGGCTGATATAATTTCTCTTATAGAACTAAGTATTTTATCTAAAAATTGTCATTTTTATTTATACATACTAAAGTTGGGAAGACTAATCTTATTTGTGTTTTACACTTATTTTTTATTTAGAGTAAGTTGGAAAGGGTGAAAACTAAAACCAATTTATTAAAGTGCTTTTTGATCAGTGCTGTGTTGGCAGAAATATATTATTTCATTCATAAAAATACCATTTTTTAGGATGAAAAGAAATTTGAAGTTAACTCAGGGTTGGTCAAAAACTCTTGAAACAAATGTTAGTGGTTTGTTTTAAAAACTCCTACATAGGGGTGCAAAAAAAAAAAAAAAACCTCATATAATTCACAGTGGAAATATTAAGGTGTTAAAAGCTACAGAGTTCCAATTTAAGGAAACAGCTGGCAATGACATTAATGAGTGGAGCAGGTAGGCTTCTTTGCTTGCAAACAGTAGAAACTCATTTGGGCTATCCTAAGCAAAACAAAATTTATCAGTAGGACAGAGTTTTGTAAAATAAAAAATAAAACACAAAAACTGGACCAACAGCCTTACGATAAAAAACCAGGATAACCTTAGGAATCTAGGTTACAGAAATTGAGAAACAATCCTTTTAGAGCCCTGCCATCAAAATATCTCAGCTTCTCTGTTTTCTATCTTGATGTCATTATGTTCATGAATCAAATTCCTACCAGTTTCTTTATCCTAGTTAGGATCATGCATTTACCCTATGCCTTCAGGGACTTTGACAGTACTACTAAAATAGCACAGAGTAAAAGCAGGTAGTTTCCTAAAGGAAAATTAAGGTGAAGAGACAGATGCTAATCAGAGCTGTCCACTACAATTTTACTTGGATTTTTTTGGGTTAGGACCTGGTCAGTGCTTCCTAGACTTAGGCTGGAAGTTGCAAATTAATTGTGCGTTACCCGGTTACTAGCACTCAATCTGTGGACGGTGTAGCAAGAAGGTGCTGGTAGCATACAATAAGGTTTGGCAGCCATTCAGTGCAACTGTTAGAATTTCAAGATGATGTGGTTGGAGGTAAAAAGGTAAGTCCCCATTTAAAGGGCTCTCCTTGACTTGTCAGCACCGCATGTTGGACAGAAGGAATACTTAATCATCACCAACCAGGTGTTTTTCCTGTGAGGAACAAGCATTCTTCAAAGCTGCATTCCCGTAACATGTCCTGGCCTTGAAGCCTTCTGTTACGTTTTGCTGAGAATGTTGCTACAGTAAACTAATTTCTGTATGCGGTGTGCATCTCATAGTGGTCATCTTTGAGACACTAAACATTCATTTCTGAAATTAATGAACATAGACCTTAATCCTCTATCTCTAGAGCATTAAAACTCCCATCCATTTCAACACCTAATTTAGAAACTTTATTGCTAGAGATTTTATTTTAATATTATGCAGTAAGTTGACTTCAAATAGAACATTTACCATTAGTTCTAAATAATAACATTGAAGTGATACATTAAAGATATCAGTTATTTTGGAAAGATACTAATAAAGGGCTAATTTAAAATTCACTAAAAGTAGGATGAGAACTTAGCCACATTAGAGTTCATAATTTTTTATTGCAAATTGCATGCGTGGAAATAACACATTCCAGTGTTGGCCACGTGTCGTAGACCCCTTAAGACAGTAAAGAATTAAGATTTACATCAATGATTAATTAAGATAGAACAGTCAACGCTTTTCTGTCTTGGTTTTGAAATTTTTAATTCGATGGTGTTTGGCTTGGCATAGCAAACTAATCATGTTCACCTACTTCATGTCCAAATCCCATTAAACATCTCTAGTGGAGAAGGGAGGAAAGTAAATGAAATCAGGGAGGACTACACAGGGAACATTTCGGTGCCATTTCTTAAGCTGGGTGGTGGGTACGTGGGTGTTCAATGCAGTAGAATCTCTACTGTGCGTGCCATGGTTCACACTGTATTTGGATAGGAAACACAAGGGTGCTATTGATGAACAAAAGTGGAGGAACGTCTAAAAGATGAAAAATAAAGGTTAGATTGTTAGAGAATCAAGAACAAGAAAACCCATGTCCCAGATCAGGGCAGGAGAAAACTACTAAATACATAACAATCGCAGAGATATTTTAATCTTAGGACAAATGCAGAGAATAGATCATGGATGAGCCATTAAAAGAATGAATTGGAACAGCTGAGCCTTGCTCGCTTTCTCGGAATTGAGGCTCAGCAGAAAGTTGAAGTGCAACGGTGGGACAGGAAAACAATCTAAAATAGTTTTATATCCACTAAAGACATCAGAGGAAAAAAAAAATCTTAAACGGAACAGCTGATTGTGGCATTGATCTCAGGCTAAAGATAAGAGCTCAGACTTCAGGGGCGCCTGGGTGGCACAGCGGTTAAGTGACTGCCTTCGGCTCAGGGCGTGATCTCGGCGTTCTGGGATCGAGCCCCACATCAGGCTCCTCTGCTATGAGCCTGCTTCTTCCTCTCCCACTCCCCCTGCTTGTGTTCCCTCTCTCGCTGGCTGTCTCTATCTCTGTCGAATAAATAAATAAAATCTTTAAAAAAAAAAAAAAAAAAAAAGCTCAGACTTCATTAGAATTCTGACAGGGCAGGACCCTGGGACACTTAGCCACGTAGGTGCTCCTGCTGAGGAAAGGCACCATAATTCGAACTTCGATTCAACAGGTAAACAGGAATTTGTAAAAGAATGAAAAAGGACAATCAAACATTTGAGGGATACTTAAAACACCACAAGAGGTGCACTAAATCCAACAAGAACGAACCCCTAAGGGAATAAAGTAAACTTTATAAGTAGTATTCTCTAAAAGACTAATGAGGCAATTGTATCTATCACAACAGGTTACTATAACAAAGACAGACCCTAGCAATTAAAAAATAGGATTACTTATGCTTAATTGGTGGGCTGAATAGCAGAATGGACGCTACTAAAGACTGAGAAGAAACTGAGGGAATTTTCCCAGATGTAGCACAACTGAGCAAGCGCTAGGATGGCTGGGACAAGTGTTCACAGTGTGGGCTATGTTGTCCACCTGATACTAAGAACCTTCCCTACAGCAAGGCCTTTTGACAAGCTTTCACATAAAACACAAATGTCCTCACACTTGGGGACTATTCTGAGACATCCATCCATGTATTTCTTTCCTAAAGTTTCTAGTTCCCAGGTTTCTTGTAGTTTTCTAGTCTCTGATGGTCTGGTCAGACCATTCGCCATCACTTCCATCCATATATTCATGCAAATTGAACAAGAAAGGCTGTTCTTGGTTCTGGTGCCTGGGAGCATTTTGCCTTCCCCGCCGCAGGCTAGGCATGCACAGCAGCACGTCAAGCAGAAGGGGTCTCTACGAGACTGAACTCAGGACAAGTAAATTCCATGAGCTCAGGCTCAGAGCACTTTCACTGCAAACACTGTTTACCTTCCCTCAGCCCACCTCTGTGACCTTATGGAGGCTACCTAATACCAGAGAAAAAATTCAAACCTGGTTTGCAGGTGGTTACTTGTGGTATGGCTGGTCCCAGCCAGAAAGAGAGTGCTGGCACAGATCAATTATTGAATTATTACACTCATGAATAAATCAGGCAACCAAAGTGTTGCCTAATATCACTGGTCAGAGTCAAGTGACAAGAGCCGGGACTGCCATGCTAACTTTTTGGATGTTATAGTCAAAAATCTTCCTAGCACATTAGCAATCGTGTACTAAAAACACTTCCAAAAACACTTGTAAAGAGTACAGGGAAGAAAAGAATGCCAGAGAAGAAGGTTTCAAGAATGCCTTTCAGTCTTGAACATTCCTTATGTATGTTTTGTCTCAACATTTATTTCTTGGAGTTAGAAATCTTTTTTTTTCTTTTTCTTTCTTTTTTTTTTTTTTTTTTTTTTTGAGAGAGGGAGCAGGGGAGGGGCACAGGGAGAGGAAGAGAAAATCCCAGGCAGGCTCCACAGAGAAGCAGCATGGAGCCAAGCAGCAATCAAGCCAACCAATCCCAAGCAGGAGCACAGAGCCCAACGTGGGGCTCCATCTCACGATCTTGAGACCATGACCTGAGCCAAAACCAAGAGTCAAATGCTTAACTGACTAAGCCACCCAAGCACCAAAAATAAATAAATAAATAAATAAAAAATAAAAAATCTTCATTTACCTTGGTAATACCTGAGATTGTGCATAAGAAGTTTAAGCAGAGTCTTAAGCACTAATGAATCAGGCTGTTAATTTCCACAGAAATTTACTGAATATTCTAACAGGAGGTAATCTTTTCGATAATTGGAGCTGGACTTTATTTATAGAGGCCGGAAAAAAAAAAAAAAAAAAAAAAAAAAAAACTTTGTTTCTAAGTCCTCCCTCAAAAAGGAAAAAAAGTTTAACCTAAAAAAATGAGTGAGAAAATCCTTGGGAATTCTTAAGCAGGGTAACTGTAATTTGTGGAGTTGTCACTAGGTGGAGTGGAGCTGTTGGGTTAGGAATTCATGCCTCAGAACCTCCAAAAACCATTCAGTCAGTAGAAGTCAATTTTTCTTTGTAAACAAGTTTAATTGAGTAGTAGTATATATGTTGACCAAAGTAAGCTTTATTAGGGAGTGTTATAAGAAATTTTCATTCACTTTATACAATAGTAAAACATTTCACGCATTGCTGAACAACTCTTAGTAATTCTACTAATTCAAAATTGGATTTCACCTAAATCCAGGGTGCTCGCTTGCTAGCATTTTCCCTTCTGAACTCAAACAGGTCAAGTAGTAAATCAAGGTCCTTGACACTAGAGCCCATTTCCTCGTGTTACCTACATACCACACACTCGCCTTTGTATCTTTGATATTTCTGGTCCAATCTTAGAAATACAAATCTATGCATGTACCTTTTTATTCTAGAAATTAAAAACAAAACAGGCTCAGAGGGAAAATGTTTCCTTAAGGTTGTATATAATGTTCTGAGCAACAGATTCAAGGACATGGCAATATCCTTCATGCGTTTCTCGAAGTGCCAGCCTTTCACAGTGATGGTGAGCAATCCCCCCACCTGATTCACATAGAACATTAAAATGGCGACTTTCCTAATGAGACTTTCCCCAGCACCCCCTCCAATAAAGAGCATTTGGCTGCATGTTTCCAGTGTCTTCCTGATCTCTCTAGAACCACCCTTTCAGCTCTTCTACTGGAGGTATATTAAGTTCCTCCTCAAGTCAAAAGAACCATACACAGATTGGGGTAGCTACATCTTACAGTGTCATAAAATTATTTTGCTTTGTTTTTGTTCTGTTTTAAATGGGCAGGAACTTAGAATTCATCCAGCTAATACCCTTATTTTAACATAATATCTGAACATTGAGAATAATAGTTAATCCACAAAGTAAAGGCAAAATTTGGAAAACATATAAATACACATCAGTGAAGGCCTTTAGTATATTCTCTGAAGACTGAATCAATAATGTTAATTCTCTAATTCGGTGGTTCTTAATGTGCTTAGATCATAATACCTTTTGAGAATCTAGTGAGGCTCTGGATTACTTCCTAGAAAAATACCATAAGCACATATACACAAAAAAATTGCACATGAATTTAGAAAATACACTGTATTTCAGCCCTCTGGAAACTTTTCATAATGAAGAATTAGAGAAAGAAGGCAAAATCATGGTTTTAGATATTAAAGAATTTTAAACTTGTGACTTAAAATATTCTACTTAAAAAAATCTTACCCTACTTAGATGTTTCACAGTAGCCTAAGAGAGTAACTTAACAATAATACCTACTAAGGAAAGTGCATGCTTTCTTCAGAGAACAAGTGCATGAATGTTCCTTTTCTGTGGGAAAAAAATTAAGAAAATTAACTGTACCAGATCCCCCAAAATAGCACATTTAGTAAGTGATTTTAATGGCATAATAATTAAGTGAATCAGCATATATTAACTTAATTTGTATTCCCTTGTAAAGTTAAAAACTTTCTTAACTTTTAAAGGGTATATTCTCTCAGCAACTCTCAAATACGCAATACAGTATTATTAACTACATCACCGTGCTCTATATTATATCCCTGTGATTTATACAAGCAGAAGTGTGTACCTTTTGCCCACCTTCCTTAACGTATTTTAAGCATAATCCCACGTAAAATCTTCAGGCTACCCTCTGAAGTCTAAGTATCGCAATTTGAGAAAACCACCAGAGAGCTGTTTGTATTTACAAATTGTAGTTTCTTGCCCCCAGCAGTGTTAATGTAAAGCTTCTGGAGGGTGTTTTTTGAAATTCCTTAGTTGATTTGTTTGTTTGTTTGTTGCAAAGAGATGCTGAGGTTACTATTAATCTGAAGAGCCAGCTGGTGAAGATACTGAACTGTCCTCATTGTCCTTTCCTTTTTTCTCCAAACTCCTTGTCAAGTGTTGGCAAAAGGTGAAACCTGTAAAAAAAAAAAAAAAAAAAAAAAAGTTGGAAAAGCAAGTAAACAACAACAACAAAAAAAACACCTGAAATGTACATATCCAAACTGGCCTTTTTTCCCCTTCTTTTTTTCCCAGAATATGGTGGATGATATTACTTATGCTCATATTTTCTTTGTCTCCGAGTAATAAAACTGCTTCTTTACAAAGATCTCCGTAGCAAAACGCATACTATCTTATTTTACATTCATTATTTCATTTGATCTTCAAAATGTCCCCATGAAGTAGGAGAAGCAAGGAACTCCCATCCCAGTTTCAAGGCAAATATACAAGGGACTTAAGTGATATGGCTAATAAACTGGAGGCATAAGGGAGGAAAAAGTTTCCTTGATGCTCTTAGGGTCCCTGGCGAGGTCTCAGAAGTAAACTGGTAGAGACAGATGAAGGGGAGAAAAGCATACAAATTAAGTTTTGTGTGCCACAGGAACCTTCATAAGAAAATGAAAACTCAAAGAAATAGTCCTCTGTACTTTTTGGCTAGGTTTGATGACGAGGGGACAGTTGTGAAAGAATATAATAGGTTGAGTATTAGGTAGTTGTAATAAACTGGGGAAAACTTAGCAAGGCCTGTTTGTCCCGACTCTTCTTGGTGTCCCTTTGTTTTCAGAGATAAAGATGCGCCTGACCTTGAGTGTAAGGAGGGCACCTCTAACAGGACAGTTTTATGGCCTTTATCAGGGAAGACGGGCAAGGGGGGAGGAGGTCACGGTGACTTCCTGCTTCTGCCATCTTCTCAGACTCTTTCAGCTTAAAGTATTCAATATGCCAAATGCTGTATTTTGGGGTGGCATGTCATGAACCCCATCAGAGGCATGTCCACAACACAATTTCATGAACACAAGCAGTGCTTTTTTCACTGTTCTGTGAGCTGTCTTAGCACGTACAACTAAGCCTCTCCCAATGCTCGTCTACAGATGAAGACCTGGCTTGGCCTCCACGTACACCAAAGCAATTCTCAATCAGAGTAGCCCTTGAAATCCTGAAGGCCATCAGTTTTAGGGTTTTTGTCTATCTTCACTATAATGGCTTTTACTTAAACACACCTATGGTGATACCCTGGAATTATACTGCCTTGGAAAATGTAAACTTCTGCACCCAACTCTTTATACAGAATCTACTATCCTTCAAATAACAATATAGTAACTGTAGCTTAAAATGAGTGCATACTATGTACCAAACTTTTTGTGTTTTTTTTCACATTAAGTCTTCAGTAACCTCAGGTCTAGATGTGTAGGTGTTATTAGTATCAGCCCTACCTTACTGATAAAGGAACAAAAGCTTGGACCACATGGCTAACAAGCCGGCACCACTAAAATTTATCGACGTCATCCGGGTGCTTAGAATTCCTCATCAATCCATTTACATGTCCTTTCTCAGCTGCTTTTCCCATTCCCCTCACTGTCTATTTCAAACTATCCCCCTCTTCTCACGTGATCCATTTGTTGGTCCAACTCCTCAGACAATATCTCCTCTTCCTACTTCGTCAAGGAAAATGAGTGCATCACTTGACGATCTCTCTCAACTTTCCACCTTGAACCTACACATTCATTTACATCTACGCACACTGTCATCTTTATTCCAATATCCCTCCTCGTGGGCCAGGCAAACCCTTGGTCTCTGCCCTTGAGGACATGTCCTCTGCTCTCCTCTGAGTGGATCAGTATGCTGGAACCTCTGGCTTGACTCAGCACCACCCCAATTATTGCCCATTTTTCTCTCTTCCCCTTATCGTACACCCACTCTTAATTTCTTTACCCATTCATTCCCTTTCAACCCCCTGCAACCTGGTTTTTGCCTCTCAAACTGCTGAATTAGCTCTCACTAGCTGGCTCCAGAGAGTCGGTGCAGTCCTAATCCGCCACAGAGCCCTCCTCCTTAAAATGCTACATCTCCTTGGCCTTATGGGCAGGACTTTACCTCATTCCCCTCCTCACATTGCTTCTCTGTCTCATTCATAGGTTCCTCTTTACTCGCCCCTTGACTACTGGTGTTCCTTCATGTTTTGTTCTTGGATCTCCTATTTTACCCGCTCTACTCCAAATGACCTCAATTTCCACGTGCTCCCAGATACTTAGTTTTAGCTCATACCTCCCCCCCGAGCTTCAGTGGTGCGCATCCAGCTACCCTGCTGAACAGATCAACTAGGATGTCCCATACGTATCTTAAATCAAAAGGCCAAACCAGATTCGATCATCTCCCTAAACATGTTCTTCTTCCTGTTTTTCTGTCTGGAATGGCAGTAGTCAGCCCACCTGAAACTTGAGAGTCAGCTTTGAGTCACCTTTCTCTTTGACTGCCAGAAGCAGTCAAGTGTTGCCAATTATATTTCCCAAATATTTCTCAAACCTCTCCCCTCCTCTCCATCCCTTTTGCCTCTACCATAGTACAAGACTACATCATTTCTCACTTAGACTACTGTAATATCTTCTAAGAATGCTTTCAACCCATTGTACATACTAAGCATGCTCTATCTGAAATATAAATCTAGCCATATCACTGTCTCTCTCTCTCTCTTTTTTTTAGAGAGAGAGTGCATGTGCAAGTGGGGGGAGGGCAGCAGGAGAGGGAGAGAGAGAGAATCTTTTTTTTTTAAATTTAATTTCAATTAGCCAACATCATTAGATTCAGATGTAGAATTCAATAATTCATCAGTTGTATATAACACCCAGTGCTCATTACATCACATGCCTTCCTTAATGCCCACACCCAGTTACCCCATCCCCTCATCCTCCGCCCCTTCAGCAACCTTCAGTTTGTTTCCTGGAGTTAAGAGTCTCTTATGGTTTGTCTCTCTCTCTAATTTCATCTTATTTTATTTTTCTCTCCCTTCCCCTATGATCCTATTCTTTCCCTTCTTAAATTCCACATATAAGTGAAACCATATGATAATTGTCTTTCTCTGATTGACTTATTTCGCTCAGCGTAATACCCTCTAGTTCCATCCATGTCGATGTAAATGGTAAGATTTCATTCTTTTTGATGGCTGAGCAATATTCCATTATATACATATACCACATCTTCTTTATCCATTCACCTGTCAATGGACATCTCAGCTCTTTCCATAGTTTGGCTCTTATGGACAAGGCTACTATAAACATTGGGGTGCATGCACCTCTTCGAATTATCATATTTGTATCTTTGGGGTAAATACCTAGTAGTGCAATTGTTGGGTTGTAGGGTAACTCTATTTTTAACTTCTTGAGGAAACTCCATACTGTTTTCCACAGTGGCTATACCAGTTTGCATTCCCACCAACAGTGTAAGAGGGTACCCCTTGAAAGAGAGAGAATCTTAAGCAGGCTCTATGCCCAGTGCAGAGCCCTCATGGGGCTCTGTCCCACGATGGTGAGATCATGACCTGAGCTGAAATCAAGAGTCGGACGCTTAACCAACTGAACCACTCGAGCCCTGCTAGCCGTATCACTGTCTTAAAAGTAAGTTTTGGGGCACCTGGGTGGCTCAGTCAGTTGGGCATCTGTGTTTGGCTCCGGTTATGATCTCAGGGTCCTGGGATGGAGCCCCACATCGGGCTCCCTGCTCAGCAGGAAGCCTGCTTCTTCTTCTCCCTCTCTCACTGCCTGCCGCTCCCCCTGCTTGTGCTCTCTCTCTCTGTCAAATGAATAAATAAATAAAATTTTTAAAACGAAAATAAGTTTCAGTGCCTCCCCAACTGCCTAGTGATTTTCTTCATTGCTAAATGAGGCCCTTCAAGATCTGACATCTATCTATTTCTCTAGCTTCAGTTCTTGCCACCCCTTGACTGTGGTTTCTAGCACTTATCTATTTTTGTTCACAATGTTCCTTTGTCCAGAGTATCCTTCCCTTCTCTACTCTTTTGGTTTAGCTAACATCTAATTATTTAAGACTCCTACTAGGCGCTTTCTCTTCCACAAACTTAGCCTGATCCCCTCAAACTAGGTGAGATAATCTTCCTCCAGTCTTCCATGACTTTCTCTGGTTTGAACATATCCCTATTGTATTTTATTACGATTGATTTATAATGGTTATCTCTCTCATACATCAATTCTTTCACTGAATTAATTTATTCGACAAATACCTATTGAGTATCTACTATGTGTCAGTTACTTTGAACAATGGTACATGAGCTTATTGAAAGCAGGGACATTATCTTATACATCTTTGTATTTTTTGATGCTTATACAAGTCTGGTACATAACAGATATTCAAAAAATGTTTAGTGAATAATTGAATAGATGGATGTGTGAATATTTGATATCATGAGCATTTTAAAACAACACTCCTGGGGTGCCTGGGTGGCTCAGTCAGTTAAGCATCTGCCTCCTCTGCCTTTGGCTCAGGTCATGATCCCAGGGGCCTGGGATTGAGTCCTGTGTTGGACTCCCTGCTCGGTGGGGAGTCTGTTTCTCCCTCTGCCCCTCTACCCACATGTTGTCTCTCTCAAATAAGTAAATAAAATCTTAAAAAAATAATAAAAAATAAAAAATAAAATAACATTCATGAATTTAAGTAATCAATTCAAGTATAGGGAAAAGAACATACAACATAAAACAGAAAGACAGTTTAAAAATTCAAGCTACCTGGGTGGCTCAGTCGGTTAAGCACCTGCCTTAGGCTCAGGTCATGATCCCAGCGTCCTGGGATCGAGTCCCACATTGGGTTCCTTGCTCAGTGCGGTGTCTGCTTCTCCATCTGCCTGCCATTCCCCTTGCTTGTGCTCTCTCTCTCTGACAAATAAATAAAATCTTTAAAAAATTCAATTAAATTGTATAATGATATAATCTGAAAGTTTTACTCAATGAGGGATAAACTTCAAGAAGAGAAAAAATAGTTAAGCTATTTAGGGGAAAATATTATGAGATCATTTTTCACATTCCAAATGCTTGCAGGACATAGCACTGTGCAAGCACTTAATATTCATTATCTCTCTTTAAAGCATGTTGTTGAACAGAAAAAAATATTAAATGCCTACAACTCCTCCACTTCCCTCAAAAGCCAAAAGTAATGAGAAATTGAATGTAAAAAGCTAATGTAGTAATGGCAGCCAAATGAAGTTTAGTAAGCTATGGTTGAATTAATCCGAAAAGATTCCAGATGCTGAGTTCAGAATACTTCATTAGTATTGCTGTTTAACTGTCTCCAACGGACAGGATACATGTGGCAACATACCTGTTGCCATATACTTTGTGTTCAAAGAAGAGAATGAGAGAAAATCTATTAGCTGAAAAGTTCCAAGTAAGTCCGACAAATAAATTTATGTCCTACTCTATGAATGTTTTTCTAAAAATTAGTAATGCCTTAGAAACTTTTATTTAAGGAAAAAACTATCACCTACTTTTCTAGTTAGCCAAGTTAATTAACTTCTCTCTAAAGCTTCAGTTACCTTACCTATAAAATGGGATAATATTAATGCCTACAAAAAATATTGTGTAGAAGAAATAATTCTATAAATCCATGTTAGTGCTCAGCACAGTGTCTGACACATAGTAGGGCTCAATATTATTATCAAGTACTAGTAAATGTTAGTAGCATTTAATATTTAAATAATAATAATACAATTTAAATATTGGTAATATTTTTAATTTACGATATTAGTATTGAGTATAAATATTAAATATTTAATAATTACCCAGTGGGGTAGATGCCATTATTATTCCCATTTCGTCAACGAGGAAGCTGAAGCACAAGGAGGTTAAGTGACGTTCCTGGGCAATTTGGCCCCGGCACCTACATTTAGATCTATTATGTTATTTTGTCTCTCGCATGACAATCTTATGAAATTTATATTGAAAATATTTGATAGTTTAAAAGAAAATCTAAACTAAGGAATTTGATCGATTGCCAGAAGACATTGAGTGAAACAATTCATGGCATCTATTCAGCCGGGAAGGTCAGGTCCCTCTAAAACTAGGTCATTTCCTAGAAAAGAGTAGGGAAGGGGAGAGAGAGAATGACACACAAGAGAAAGAATCTGAGAGAGTCAGACAAAGAGAAGAGAGCACAGGAGCAAGGAAGCAGGCAGGTAGGTAATAGGCAGAAGGGGAGGCAAGACTTGGAAGCAGCATTGAGAGAGAAAATTTTTGCCTTTTTAGATGAAAGTTAATCAGACAAAGGGCTTTCAAAAAGAACTACAGAAGAACTTGCTCTGGGGATCAAAAAAATAACCTTCACGCAACTACCTTTTATAACATTATATATTTATTACATACTCACCCTTGGCTCCTTTCCAACTTACTCGGCTGTAATAGTCTCTTAATGATAAAGAAGGAACAAATTTGAATCGATACCTCATATGGCATCTGGATCTTCTGCATGTAGAAGCTTCTTAGGTTTCTTACAACCAGATCCAGTAAAGTAACTGGAGTCTACATAAAAACAGGTATTTTCAAATATTTAATATGAATTTTTTTTTCTAGCCAGGAATCCAACATAAAAAAAAACCTCTCAATATTTTGGACCAATGAGTAGGGGAAGAGGATTGCAGATGGGGAGAGGGGGCGGGTAACAGAAGGCCTCTGAATTATAAAGGGTAAAAATCCTTGATTCTTTTTTAGAATTCTTCAAATTCTATTTTCTACTTTCATGTATGTACTTTAACTGAAACTAGGTTAACCAATCCTTGGTGTAATGCTCTCCTATAATGAAAATTATTTGTACTTCCATAAAAACAGTGGTCTAAATAATCTTACACTGTAATTACATGGTCTGTATATAAATAGTTGCTTTAAAATACATTAAAACTTTATAATCTTAAAAAAGATAAATATCCTTTTCCAGTTTGGGTAATCCCAGATTCCTATATGTATCTGGGGTAAGTAATCCATCAGCTAATGTTGTTATACAGGGCACTCCCTAGACATACTAATTCTGAACCTCCATGTGCACGCAGCTCTTTTATCCCGGACCCTGGGACACTTCCATTAGCTTCAAGTGTCCTGCCAATTTCCAGTCATGGAGCTGTTCCTATTAATTTGTTCTGTCATTCAGTGAAAATTTAGTGAGTGATTGCTGTGTTCTAGGCACTGTCCTAAGTGATGAATAAACAGACCAAGTTTCTGAAGTTAAAAAAAAAAGAAGAAGAAGAAGAAAAAAGGAAAAGTTTCTGAATTCCCGAAACTTACATTCTCCTGTGAGATAAAGAGAATTTTAAAAATTCTCTTGTAGCTTGAATTTTTAAACTGTCTTTCTGTTTTATGTTGTACACTCTTTTCCCTATACTTGAATTGATTACTTAAATTCATGAATGTTATTTTATTTTTTATTATTTTTTTAAGATTTTATTTACTTATTTGAGAGAGACAACACGTGGGTAGAGGCTTCTCTTCTTTTTTTAATATAATTTCAGGCAGGGTTAAGTGCCATCAAGAAAGCATAAAGCTGGGTAAGAGATGAGAGCAAAGAAGATAGGTAGCTCTCTTAGGGAAGGCTTCTGTGTTTCTGAGAGGGTAACATTTTAAGCAGAGACCTTAACAGATGTGAAGTAAATAAGCCATAAGGTTTGGGAGAAAAATGTTCCAGACAGACAGTAGACATGATAGGTAAACCGTGTATCAGGGAAAAGTTTAGCATGTTTGAAAGCCCCTGTCATAAATAGCCCTATCTCAGCGTCCCTGAAATACCCCAACCCGGTCTCCAGAAGCCCTTCCCCCTGCTTCCTGAATCCCACCCCCACTTCCTCCAGCCTGTGTCAAGTTCTTTTGTGGTTTGTTACAAAATTCGAACCAGTGAGTTTCTCTATGACACTACTAGTTCTGACGTGACAGGAGGTAAAAAAATGAGAAACTTCTTTCTAACTTCTCGGCTATAGGTAGGAAAGATAGTTTATTTACCCGGAGGAGGAGGCAGAGTGAGAAAGAAGAATGTGCAGAAGTTGAGTGGTAAGGAAGAGGGGGACAGAGGAAATGTTCATTCTCAATTCCTGGTTGAAATCTGGGGGCTCTTTTACAATCATACGCCTGAATTTTCATTTAGTGACTGTAAAATTAAAGATTTATGCAAACTGGGCCCTAACCTCCCTTTATTATTTTACTATTTTGATGAAAACCTAGGTGCAGAATAACAACTGACTTAAAAATGGGCTTTTAGAATATACTCCATTCAAAATTCATAAATGGGTATGGGGCACCCGGCTGGCTCAGTCAGCAGAGCATGCGATTCTTGATCTCAGGGTCGTGAGTTTGAGGCCCGCACTGGGTGTAGCATTTACTTAAAACAACAAAATTCATAAATGGGGGACTGCTTAATACTTAATACCATCTTTTTCTATTAAGTATTACTTAATACCATCTTTTTCTCTGAAATAATGGAAAAGAAGCTTCAGTTAAGGTTGAAAGAACCACTACAAAATTTGAGCTAATATGTTTCTTGTGACATCAGAATTTTTTTTTAAACAAAGAAATTGAAGAAGGAACAATTCTTTGTAGAGGCTTTAAGAGAAATAACACCACTAAAAGTGCCACTGCCTGGTACTAAAATACAGAGTGAGGCTGAAAGACAATCTTTTTCTAAGATATTTCAAAAGATAATCAAGAATCGGAGCCTATCTTACTAATTCTATTGCTACTCCTCTGCTTCAGGTCACCGTATCTCTTGCCCAGATTATTTCAAGAGCCTCGGAAAAGGTGTTTCCGTTTCTACCTTTGTCCTTGTACAACCCATTCTCAACACAAAAGATAGGATTATCTTTATAAATGTCAGTCAAATCAGGCTACTGTTCTCCTCAAACCCTCCAGTGATTCCCCATTTTATTCCAACCAGAAATAATGTCTCTCCAATGGCTTACAATGGCCCCCGCCTCTCTGACCTCATCTCCTACTACTCTCCCCTCTGCTCACCACTTCTTGCTCTTCCTCAGCACCCAGGCATGCATCACCCCTAGGTCATCTGCACTAGGAACCATTCTCTGCCCAATACCACTATCCTACCCTCACAGCCCTTTGGCTGATTCTCTCTCCCCCTTCCAGTCTTTGCTCAACTCTTACTTTCTTAGTGAGGCCAGTCTTGGCCACCTTAATACTGTGTGTTCACCCTCACCCTAGCACCCTAAATCCCCTTAACTAGCTCTTTTCCCCTTTTTATTGCAAGTATTGCAAGTATTGCCTTTTACCAAACCATATGATTTGATGATTTATTGTGTGTATTTTTTTTCTACTGTCTGTTGTCCCTCACTTGGGTATAAGCTCCTCAAGGACCGGCATCACTGTTTTGTATGCTGATGGATTCTAACCACCTATTACAGCGTCTGGCACATAGCAATGCACCAGAAATGGGTTGAAGAAAAGAATCAATATGCTTGCAAATATTGACATTGTTCTAAGGCTGCTTCCTTCTTTTTAGCGGGTATGGGA
The DNA here is from genome assembly GCF_023065955.2 of Ursus arctos. Classification (NCBI taxonomy): domain Eukaryota; kingdom Metazoa; phylum Chordata; class Mammalia; order Carnivora; family Ursidae; genus Ursus; species Ursus arctos. The sequence goes on along the minus strand of NW_026622886.1, from coordinate 14,557,367 downwards.
AAACAGCATTCCTTCAAACTTTGCACATTACAGGTACTCAGTAAATTTTTTATTAAGCGAATGACTTGCCTTTTTGCTGGACGCAAATAGCTTAGTAATAAATGTGCCCAGGCAAAACGCCAGAGATACCTTGAATAGCTCAGAGTGATACTCCAGTAAAAACCGAACTAGTTGTTCTGTCCATACTTTTAGTAATGATCTCATTTGCAAAACTGCTTTGATACGAGTTTTCAGGACCACTGTTTTGTTATCATACTGTAAACATAACCTTAGCTTGAATGATTTTTTTTTAAAAAGACCAGAAAATTGTAAAACTGTTATTGTAATTTTTTTCACCTGTTTTTGTAACTTGTGGGTGTTAGGTTCTGATACAGTAGCCATAAAGGTAAGTGGCTATCATAACGCTTCTCTAATGTTGTGCAGTAACAATCTTAGATACAGTTATGTTGCTCCAAATGCTTCTGTTCTTTTCTCATTTTCTGTAACATGGGTTACAAAAAAAATGGAGATTGTAATACTTGGTAGTCAGTTATAACGCTATGATGCTTTATTTGGTTTGTGGATTCTTTTTACACTAAAACGTTTTTAGGGTGAAATATTTCAAACACACGGGAAATTATTTTTATAATTCTATAGGCCAGGGGTGTCTGGGTGGCTCAGTTGGTTGAGTGGTTGACTCTTGGTTTCAGCTCAGGTCACGATCTCATGGGTCATGATCACACGGGTCATGGGATCAAGCTCCCTGCTGGGCTGGAGCTAGGCGAGAAGTCTGCCTGGAATTCTTTCTCTCTTCCCCTCTCTCCCCCTCTGCCCCCAATCCCCGCTCTCACACGTGCCCACATACTCTATCTCTTCTCTCTCTCTCTCTCTCAAATAAAAAATGAATTAATCTTTATAATTCTATATGCCAAACACCTGCATAATTACATCCAGCATTATCAAATAGTATTTTGTTTTAAACATGAAATTATATGGCTACCAACGTAGCTAAAAAGTGACATGATTTATGACACTCAATTTTTATTTTGGTAAAAGATTGCCAGATTAATACATCAGAAATTAATATTTCCAGATATCTCAGCTCTCTAATCCTATACTATATTAAAATGTGTTTCTTACAATGCCCCTGTGATATAGTTACCTTTGATCTAATGTCCTCTACTACGTCCATTACATTTGATAGTACAATTTACATGGCAGGTATAGTGAAGTGAAAAAATACTTCATGAAGTACTTTCACACCACTGAAGAAAAATATTAAAATGTGATACTCAGTTTATTAAATATTCTGCTATTTTTTTTTAAGTAAGCTCTACACCCAATGTGGGGCTTGAACTCATGACCCTGAGATCAAGATTCATATGCTCCACCAACTTAGCCAGCCAGGTGCCCCATGAAACTTGTATCTTTAAAAAATATTTTAGGGGTGACTGGGTGGCGCAGTCAGTTCAGGGTCCGACTTTTGGTTTCAGCTCAGGTCATGATCTCAGAGTCATGAGATTGAGCCTGTCGTCCCTCTCCCTTTGCTCCTTCCCCCACCCCCGCTCTCTGTATCTCTAAAATAAATAAATAAAATATTTTAAAATATTTTATTATAGAAAGAACTAAAGTTTAAATATCTTCTTTTTCCTAAAAGTTCAATGATTCCTGACTGAATGTCAGACTACTCATCGGTGAATAGGCAATCTCTCTCTTGATTACAGTATTTTACTCTGACATCAAAGAGTATCTTCTGTATACTCAATCTTGTCTTTTCTGTTTTGTACACTGCTGATTAACTGCAACTATAATTAGTCAGGGAAGTATCCAAACATTTAATTGCTGCATTAATAAACCAGTTGTCAGCACCAGAGATAAAAAAAAACAACAACAAAACAAATTAATAGTTAGCATTTCCATTTAACTACCTAAAACACCGTTTGATAAAATATAACAGTCTAGGTTATATTTAACCAAATCTAAAGAGACTAATTTTGAGAGAATAATTTTAATAATTTTTGCTGGATGATTACAGGAGTAAATTAAAGGGAATAGCATTTTTCTTCACCAAATACCACCACGGCTTTCTGTACCTTTATATTCAAGGAATTAAGATATTTTTTGCCACCTTTTCATTTTTTCCTAGTTTTCTTAGATTTTGTTCAGAGGAGTTCATCTGCACTGTTCCATTCCATGAGTGATTCCCTTGCTTTTCCCACTCCAATAATTAGGTGCATGTGGTTCTATCATTATTTGAAAAAAGATACCAAATATTTCCCCAATCAAGATGCACTTCTATTCCCCACACTGTTTTCTCTTTCTTATCTTCCTACCCGAGTAAAACAAGAAATTGAGGATCCTTTCACTCCTCCCTCTCTTCAGTGATGTCTGTAATTCCTCCTTTTCCTCACAGGCTGCCATCTGAACACCCAGGTTTTGTAGAGACAGGTTGGTATTTATTCTAATTTCCTTTAATACTGGGTCCATTTTGTTTTGGCTTCTGATTTAGCCCTTACATTTTATACATCCTCCCAAAGTCTTACCATGTCAACTAGGAATCAATACGTGCGTGCGTGTGTGTGTGTGTGTGTGTACATACCGCATGCGGATGCACAATCAGAGAGAAGAGAAAATAGTAGGCGGTCACAGATCAGAGTTCATTGCCTACACTGTTTTCTTCCTTCTCCATCTGTCTCCATCCAGCTATTCTTTGTAATCTGATTGAAATCTTTCCTCAAATATTTTCTTAGGTGTGACTAGTTATCTTGTAGACCCTCATGGTGCAGATGAAAAGATTGATGGCTTTTGAATTATTTTTCTCGTGCAGATAGCCTACCCTTTTTGCCTGGAAATGCCAAGTGATATAAGGCCTACTGGCTGATGATATCCCTACACTCTCCCTGTCTCAAGGGCTGGAGAAGACTCAGCCGTTTGTTTGGGTCTTTCTTGGCCCATTATGAATTAAGGAAGCCAACTGTGTGCAAATAGACCACAGGTGACTATCTAAGTGGGTCCACAGGTCCCCAGTCACCAAACTCCTCTCAGGATCTGAAGCTTTCTGGCTCTCAGCCTTGGAATATAATGTTCTTTTCTTGTTTGGCCCATATGGGAAAAAGCATCATATATCAGTGTCTCCCTGCTGGAATTCCAACAGTACCCAAGGTTTTATACTTATAGTTCCTAGATGCTGGTTTATTCAGGAGTGATGGGGGAAGGAGAAGGGAATCTCATGCAGGTTATATGGTTCCCTGAATATCTTCACAAATGAGGCTGATTTTATGATAGGGCTTATCTCATTGGACTGTACTTTTAAAAAAATTAAATTAATTAATATTATTTTATTATTAACATATATTGTATTATTTGTTTCAGGGGTACAGATCTGTGATTCATCAGTCTTACACAATACACAGCACTCACCACAACACATACCCTCCAGTGTTCATCACCCAGCCACTCCATTCCCCCGTCGCCCTCCCCTCCAGCAACCCTCAGTTTGTTTCCTGAGATTAAGAGTCTCTTATGGTTTGTCTCCCTCTCTGGTTTCCTCTTGTTTCATTTTTTCCGCTCTTCCCCTATGATCCTCTGCCTTGCTTCTTAAATTCCACATGAGTGAGATCATATGATAACTGTCTTTCTCCGATTGACTTATTTCGCTTAGCATAATACCCTCTAGGCTGTAATGTTTTGTTCCATGAATACCTCCCCTACTAGATGATAGATTCTTTTAGGGCAGGGATAAACAAACTGGTAGAAACTGTGATGGTTATATTATTTTAGGGTCATAAAATAAATGATAGAACTTTGGAAAACAGCGTGGTGCAGGGAATGGATGATTGACAAATCATTACTAAATTCATATGACTGAAACCACTCTGATTTCCAATGATCTTCCCACAGGTCATAACCAGTGATTTTCTATGTTAGATCAAATGAGAATTCACAATAATTAATTTATAAAAGAGATGTCAGCTTATATGTATGGATATGTTCTTACAACTTAACATACCAAGGGAAAAATATGTGAAAGGATTCTTTAGTTATAAATTATTTAACAATCAAAATGACCACTTACTCAGGTAGACATAATCTTGGAATAACCTCTTTGTCCAGACAAGTGTTTGAGAGAATAAGATCCTCCGCTTTACTTAATTGAAGATTTTGTGTTTTAACAGGAGGCTCCAAAATATTTTCCAAGAATGGAAGGTGAATCAGTTAAAAAAATACATAGCAATGTCTGCTGTTTCCAAGCACCTTCCACAGCTTAGAAACAAAAGTAAGTAACCACCAAATTGATAAATAACTTATACACATTCAACCAATATTATAAAATTCTTCCATATCTAAATAATATAAAAGAAAAGTTACCTTAATGTGATATAATGAATGAATTTAATGCTAGTGTAATTTAAATTTACTGAATTACAATTTTTCTTTTCAAAATTAACCTTTAAATAGACATTAAAGTCATGAGCTATGTTGATTTTATTTTCTGCTAACATTGATTATAAAATGATAAGATCTAGCTTGTATTTATTTAGTTGTTTATTTATTTACTTATTTATTTATTCCTTTATATATTTTTAAAGTAGGCTGCATGCCCAGTATGGAGCCCAACATGGTGCTTGATTTCATAACCTTGAGATCAAAAGTTGGCTGCTTAACTGAGTGAGCCACCCAGATGTCCCTGATCTAGCGTTTAAAGCCAACAATAGGTTAATTCCAAATATAAAAAACTGCTAGTCAAGCTTATGAATTATTGTACACATCTGAGAGAATATGAAATTACCAATTATAATTTTATTCAAGCAGCACAGTTGACCATATTTCTTATTTTTAAATTAAAATATAGTATTAGGTTGATCTTAACTTGGGTTTTTGGTTATTCCTGTTAAGAGCTAATGAAATTTTTTCATTATCCTAATCATGATGTCATAATTAATGTTTTGTTTATCCTTTAAATCAAACAATTATGAAAAGAGTAGCTATAGTAAATCTCTTGCAGAGCTCCCAAGCTGGTAGCCTATGCATTAAATTTGGATCATAGCTATGGTTTGTTTGGTTATAAAGTATTTTGAATAAAATTAACTTTTATAAAAATGACAGATTTCATGTAAAATTCTGGGTTTCAAGCTTCCCTGTAAAAAAATCACAAGATCTCATAAAGCACTGGACTTGAATTCAAATGCCTGATCACAGAGATTTAGTATGAATTAGTGGACACTCTCTTTGGACTGGCATGTCATTTCCAGTTCACCACAAATCCTATCACTCCATTGTACCCCAAACAGTGTGGCAGGGTCTCAGTTACCATTTTCTTGATACTGTCCTGTTGGCTTAGCTCTAGTAAAAATCAATTTCCTTATACATATTTATATCTCTGTGTTAAGTGGGAAAAGGAAAAATAGCTGAGTACAGTGTGTTCAGTAGGATGCAAACTTTGTTTCCACTGAGAAAACCTACGTCCAAACATATTCTGGAAGTCAAGTAAAACATTAACAGTGGAGTTGCTCTAGCTGATAGAGGCATTCCTGAGACCTACCCCACAGAGATGAGGGAGAGGTTGTATTCTGCACCCTAACATTTCTTTTTTTTTTTTTTTAAGATTTTATTTATATTTATGTGACAGAGAGACAGCCAGCGAGAGAGGGAACACAGCAGGGGGAGTGGGAGAGGAAGAAGCAGGCTCATAGCGGAGGACCCCGATGTGGGACTCGATCCCGGCACACCGGGATCACGCCCTGAGCCGAAGGCAGACGCTTTAACGACTGCGCTACCCAGGCGCCCCTGCACCCTAACATTTCTAAAACAACACACATATATTTTTGAAATATTAGTCGTGATATTATTAGTAAAAAACGAAATAACTGTAAAAAGCAAAGGTGGTTCACCTTAACTCTTTGTGCCAAACGAATGCAAATTTGCAATGAAGCCTGCAGTGATCCCACTGCTTTACCACTGCTGGCAGAGTTCTCAACTCAACTGAAGCAGTTTTTGTAGTTTATTGAAATTAAGAAATGGCTTTTCTCAAAAATAGAGGAACTAATACTTCTATTTCCTGGATGAAATTTATATAGATGTGTTGCCAATTGCATACGTTTAAACAGCCTTTTTTTTTTTTTTTAAAGTAAGTTCTACACCCAACGTGGGGCTTGAACTTAACAACCCCAAGATCAAGAGTCACATGCTTTATTTATTTATTTATTTAGGTTTTTTATTTATTCATTTGAGAGAGCGAGTGAGCAGGAGTGAGAGCATGAGTAGGGGGGAGGGTCAGAGGGAGAGAGAGAAGCAGACTCCCCACTGAGCAGGGTGCCCAATAGGGGCGGGGCTCTATCCCAAGACCCCAGGATCATGACCTGAGCTGAAGGCAGATGCTTAACCAACTGAGCCACCCAGGCACCCCAAAAATCACATGCTCTTATCAACAATAGTCAAATTATGGAAAGAACCCAAATGTCCATTGATAGATGAGTGGATAAAGAAGAGGTGGTATACATAGGCAATGGAATATTACTCAGCCATCAAAAAGAATGAAATCTTGCTATTTGCAAAGTGTGAATGGAGCTAGAGAGTATTATGCTAAGGTGAAATGAGTCAGAATAAGACAAATACCATATGATTTCACTCATATGTGAAATTTAAGAAACAAAACAGATGAACATGGGGGGAAAAAACAGAGAGGTAAACCATAAGAGACTCTTAACTATGGAGAACAAACTGAGAGTTGCTGGAGGGGAGGTGGGTGGGGGCGATGGGCTAAATGTGTGATGGATATTAAGGAGGGCACTTATTGTGATGAGCACTGGGTGTTAAGTGAGTGTTGAAACACTAAATTCTTCTCTGAAACGAATATACTATAGGTTAACTAACTAGAATTTAAAAAAAAACTTGAAACATAAAAAAAAGAGTCACATGCTCTACCAACTGGGCCAGCCTGGACCTCTAATCAGCCATGTTTTGCCAAACAGAAAGTGGCTTAAATGTTCTTGTTGGCCAGATAATTATTTACTTTTATAAAACCAGATAGTGTCTGTATTGTTTTATTCCTAATTTTATGTCTGTTAATATGTCTGATGGGGTCGTTTTGTGCTTGAGGACCACAGAAAAATCAGATTTCAGCGGATAACAACAACAGCAAAAACCCCATTCATGCCTGATTTGTTCGAAATTGGAGAAACTTCCCAATGCGCTTTCTCCAAAAAATTTTGGTTTGGAAACTTATCTTCTAAGCAAGTGATTTTTTTTTTTTTTGCATTAATTATAAGAGCAGTCAGTCAATTTTAAAGTTAGGTCTCTTTTGCAAACCTTTTTACAAACAAAAACAAAGAACAAAAAACCCTGCAAACTACTAGATTTAAAAGGCTTTTGAAGATAAAGAGATTTCTTACTAGTAACCTGTTAAAAACTCCTCTGAAAACTCTGCTTTTGTTAGAAAGAACAACTAAAATTATTTTTGTTTCTCTATTCCGAAGGCTGACACATTCAGTTGAGACAAAGAGCAAACATACCAAATATGTTTCACTCATTCTCATTTCATGAGTTAGCAATACTTTGCTGCAACAATAATGATAAGACACTGATAAAAGTATGGAAATCTAAGTCTGAATCTTGATGCCATTAGTTAAGTGTGGAAACTTGGCAAATTATCTAATTTCTCTAAGTCTGTTTTTTTGTCTATAAAATAATCAGTCTAAACTAAAACAGTGGTTCCCAGACTCGGCTGATTTTTAACACAAAAACTCTTTTTCTTTTTTCAAAACTTGATAGTTTATTCTTTTGTTACCTAATATTTAAAATTTCTGGCTAAATGCAATAGTATTAAATCTACATATATTCCTCCTAATTTCACCTAACATTTTCTGTTAAATATATCACACATCAAAGAGTATATAAAAACATATGTACCACTTAAGTATTTTGGGGGGAGCTGGGTGGCTCAGTTGGTTGAGAGTCTGACTCTTGGTCATGATCTCACAGTCGTGGGATTGAGTGGGCTCCACACTCAGTGCCAAGTCTGCTTGAGATTCTCTCCCTTTTCATCTGCTCCTTCCACCATTTGTGCTCTCACTCTCTCTAAAATAAATAAAATCTTCAAAAAAAAAAATAAAGTGTTTGGGAGATAGATATCAGGGAGGGAAGAGACATAAAACACTATTCTCTTCTGTAAAAAATTAATAGATGTACCTAAAACTGAAAGATCATGAGATGGAATTATAAGCATGCTATTTAGAAATACGAGTTACAAGTTGCAAATGGTTTTCTCTGGGGAGGGGGAAATGAGTGAGAGGAGAAGGGTAGGGAACTCCTAGTTTTTGTTAATAAAATCTGAAGGACTATTTGAATGTTTTACATTCAATAATAATAACATTTTTAAAAGTTCATCAGAATGCCAGTTTTCCTTTCCTACTGTGTCTTATGTATTTATTTATCCTTCTGAATCTCAGTTTCCCCAACTATAAAAATGGGAGTTTTAACCCTTACTTTACAAGCCTATTGTTAGATTATAAATAATACACACAAAATGCATAACAGATTGTTTAGCAAGGGAAAGGCCCAATAACCGGAAACTATTTTTTTATTAGCATATTTACTGATAAATTACACCCATCTTTAGTTAGGAATTTCTAGAGGTACCCTATATCCTCAAGGGGAAATGATGGGACAACTTGTGTTTTTATTTGTAGTAGATAATAATCACTTTTGCTTGGCTCCTCTTCTTCTGAGGGTCCACTAGTTTTCTTCAGAGTTCTCTTCTAGTCCCACTTCTCTTCTTACTGCCCTTTCTTTGGGCACCTTGTCTTTCCCGTATCACACTTCTCCTAATTATTGTTATCTTTTGCTCCTCCAAGGTGCAAATCATTCTTGCCTTGCTTCTGTAATAGTTTGACCAAATGTAGTAAAAGATGTAAACATTAATGAATTATGTATGCATCCCTCTCAACTGCCCTGGGTATGGGGCTCTTCTTGAGACCTTTAGTGGCATCATAAGGAGAAAACCACAAATAGATGAAGCAAATGGTAAAGAGGAGTTGAGCAACAGGTTGCTTAGTTTGTCCTGAAGGATAAAGGGTAGGGAGATGTTTGGGAAGGGTTTATACAATGGAAAAAGGATACGCTCGTAGAAGATGGTCTATAAATTATAAATAGTAATGACTGGTACTGAGTCTACATGTCTTTTTTTCTGGTAGTATGGAGTATAGCACCTCAGTTAACCTGATAGTGGTCATTGTAAAAAATAAATGTTATTGGATCTATGTGCCCTCACCTGTCTCGTCTGATATAATTGCTATGTAGAAGGAATCTCTAATAAAGGAGTAGAGAATCAATACACCAAACATACTACTTTTATCATATTTGAAAAGTCAATTCTTGGAGGCAGCAAAAAGATCAGTGGTTACCAGAAGTTTGGGGGAAGGGAAAGATGAATAGGTGAACCAGAGAGGGTTTTTAGAGCAATGAAACTCTTCTGATTCCATAATGGTGGGTATTGTATAATGCCATTATACATTTGTCAAAACCTGTATAATGTATACAACACAAAGAGTGAACTCTAATGTAAACTATAAGCTTTGGGTGCTAATGATGTATCAAAGCAGGTTCACAGATTGTAACAAATATATCACTTTGGTACAGGATGTTAATACCTATGGGGGCAGGTGTCAATACTTGGGGACTCTACTTTCTGCTCAACTTTTTTTGTGAACACAAAACTGTTCTAAAAATTAATTTAAAAAATCAGTTTTCCTTACAAACTTCTGGAAAAAGATAATGAAAACTGAAATTACCTTCTTTTGAAAGTGAAAGAATAGGTTTGTCAACTATGATATTTGGAGGTAAAGCCGTATTTCCACTCATTGTCTGAATAGATTCCTCTATTCTTTCCTCACTAATCTCTTGTGCTAGAGGATTTGAAATCATTTCATCTTCTGGTCTGTTAAGAAATAATATGTGGACTTTCCTATTATATTTTATGTGGGATCAAAATTTCAAATATACATTTTAATTTATTAAAACTTATTTAGACATTCCTTATTTCCAAAAAGGATTTCAGGGAGCTCACAATAAAAAACACAAGTAATAAATTTATTAGATAATAGAATGTCACCAAAAGAGGACTAATTAATATTGTAAATAAAGAGAAAGAATATATACTAATTCTAAAGTTAACATGATTAATATGATGTAATAGAAAATTTTTACTGTGCGTTTCCAGATAACCTTGGCTCTTTTTACTTTGGTTAAGTCACTTTTCAAAATTGTAAAGCATATAATTCATCAAAGAAGATACAAATTTTTCCTTGTATAAATTCTGAAAAAATTTATGTGGTACTGTCTTTCATAGTGATTTTACAGCAAACACAGACATGGATTAATTTTCACATGGCTTTTCTTTTATTGGCTTCTGAATAAAACTGAAAGCTTAACATTTAAGTTGAGCTCCGTGAAGTCTGTTCTGTCAAGAGTCTAAACACAAGATATTACAGTATATTGGCTAACACTAACCTTAAAGATTCCTTGCTTTTATTTCATCAGTTAACCCATTCCCAGAATCCTTTTCTTCTTTCGCAAAAAATATAAGATAGGGGTGCCTGGGTGGCACAGCGGTTAAGCGTCTGCCTTCGGCTCAGGGCGTGATCCCGGCGTTATGGGATCGAGCCCCACATCAGGCTCCTCCGCTATGGGCCTGCTTCTTCCTCTCCCACTCCCCCTGCTTGTGTTCCCTCTCTCGCTGGCTGTCTCTATCTCTGTCGAATAAATAAATAAAATCTTTTAAAAAAAATATATAAGATGATTTATTGCCTAGAAACCTATAGAGACTACTGTTTGAAACTTCAAATTCTAATTCCTTTTCATTTTTTCATAGTTGCATTCCTACTGGTTCAAATACTTTATGATTCATTAGAACATGGCAAAGACAAGCTCCTTTAAGAAGAGAGGTGTCATTACTACTTAGACACATATTTTAAATAAGATGACTTAATACTACATCAACAGCAACAGAATCAGTAAAACAGTCTTTGTATGTTCATAAATGATGTCTCCTTTTTATTTCGACTTGAGTCTGAAGGGAATGAATAATACCATCCCATAGCTGAGTAGATTGAAAAGGACCAGAGCATCCTGAAAAGAAAAAAAATTAAACATGTTTCTTACAAATTTAGATTACACAAAAATCTGTAAGTTTCCCAGGTTTGACAACCTTATGCTTTTATATGGCATATCCGCTGCCAGCGTCTCTCTTAAGTTGTTCTTCTCCTCCCATCTTATGTAAACCATAATCTATTTACTAAGACTGCACCATGTTTGTTTGTCTGCCAATAAAAACAGAGTAAACCCAGGAACTTGTTTTACTGATATGAAATATATTATTGTGTGAATTTATATACCCTTAGTGTTACACGATTAACTACTAGCTACACTTAATCTTGAAGAATATTATTTTAGAGCATATTTAAAAGGAATGTACACACACTTTGGAGTCTTGATTATTAGAGCTGTGGCTTCATGAGGCTCTTTGCTTCTTCTTTCTTCTTTTTGCCTTTCTTGACCAATGGCAAGCTCTTCATGAAAGAGATCTAGGCCAAGGAGCTGAACAAAACTAATCAGTTTATCTGCCAGTTGTTCTGTAAGAAAAAGTTTGTGAGGAATAATGAAAACCTGAGGACAATAAAAATGTTCATCATCTCGGGAACATTTAAATAAATTATGTCATAGACTTCCTGTGAAATATTAAATAGCTAATTTGGAAGAATGGGTTTTTTTGGAAGAATGAAATCTTGGAAGGATTTCATTAAGTAGGAAAAACAAAACAAAAATGAAAAGCAAGTAGAAAATGTGTACACTATCATCTTAGTTATATAGAAATAAATTCCTGAATTACACACAAATATATGTAAATAAATAGAAAGGTCTAGAAGGCTAACCTTCAAACAATTAACCTTTGTGTTCACTTTTTATTCTATATATTTGTGAACTTCTTAATTTTACATAATAGTCTGATGTTTATAACAGAATAACAGAAATAAAAGCCCCATCACCTTCAAACGTCTTTTGTGACAGAAACTGTCCGTCTGTTTATCCTTGAAATATTAGCCCAAGACCCTGAGGATAGTGCGGAGACAGGAGTCAGGGGTGAGGAGTGAAAAGGGAGGAATTAGGGGAGGAGAGGAGGGAGTGATGAGCGAGTAGGTAAGAGGGTAGGGTGGAGTGGGGTGGAAAAGGCTAGGAGTCTATGATCGGTGCAGACAAGGGTATAACCATCTGTCTCTCTAACCTTTATTAAACAAGTAGGCTGGGTTAAGGACAAGATTCTCATGCTTGCCATCTAGTATTTTAACCCTTTGTTGTTCTAAGTGTAGCCTGCTGACAAGCAGCATTGGCGTCATCTGGGCACTTACTAGAAATGCAGGGTATCAGGCCCTATTCCTGAATCCAAACTGCATTTTAACAAAGTCAGGATTCTTCACCCAGGACCAGAGAGGGCAGGTGGGCTGGGAAAGGGGAGGCTCCTCTCAGCTGCACTTCCCTTCAGTACACATTTGGTTAGGATCTATAGGGCTCTCGGTCCTCCTTTTCCGGCAGAAGGCACCGTTAGGGCTCACAAAACTCGGCCCGCTCGGTCCTGGCCTAGGAAGCCGGCTCTGGCTGCCAAGGATACCGAACCGCGGGGTCAAAAGAACCGCCACCAGCTCCCGCTCCGGTTCCTCCCCTGGCTCGTAACCCCGCCCCCGAGCGGCAGGTTGGGGCGGGGCCCAGGGAACCTAGGCCCCGCCCCTTCCGAACCTGCCGGAAGTGACGTCATGCCCTGGCCAGTCGGTCTTTCGGTCTTCTTCCCCCTCCCGTACTCTTCTTCCCCAGTCCCTCCCCTCCCCTCCCCCTTCCCTCCTCCGGCTCCAGCCTTTGAGGCCGCACGGCTGGAGGAGGTTATGGAGTAAACCGGCGGCAGGGGCCAGGCTCTGAGGCTGAGCAGGAGCAGCCAGGAGGCATTTGGGGGGGCGGGGGAAACGAGCCCCAGCACCGCCCCTCCCGGGAAAGAGGGGAAGAGGTGAGTGACCGCCCACGGGCACAGGGTGATCTCCTTCACCTGCCACACTCCCTTCTGGGCTCTTAGGCTAGCGAGGAAGGAATGGGGAAGGACTCGCACCCAGAGTAGGCCTTCCCAAGGCCCTTAGAGCTGGTGACTGTTGCCTGGTGACGGGCCTGCCGGCTGCGGGTCGGGATGGTGGGCGCCCGCGCGAAGCCGGGCTGGGAGAGCGGGGAGCTCCGGGGAGCAGATCCGAGAGGCCCGAGTCCCCCGAAAAGGCCTTGAGGCGACGGGAGAGCAGGGCCGGAGTCATCTGCGGGAGGGAGAGCCCCTCTCTCAGGCCCTGGAGCTCCGGTTTCCGCGGTGGAGATCTTGGTTCCCTTTTGGGAAATTTGACACTACTCCGCGACTGGGCGAGACAGCGCCAGTCAGTTCTGAGGTCTGCGCCTGATTACCTGGGTTACCGAACAGCGCCCTACCGCCAGGCGTCCTTTTCAGACAGTAGCTATAGTTTTGGGACGGAAGGTTATTGTGTGTGAGGTGGGTGGGGCAGGTGTTTTGTGAAGACTAACACCCCCCTCGGTGGCTCCTGCACACTTGTTTTTTAAGTGGGAATGAAAGGGTGGAGGAAGGTTTAGACCGATAAAGCTCGCAAAACTTCTTGGGATCCGACTAAATACATACCTCTGATCACTAATTAAGGAGACCAATAGTATCATGTCAACCCCTATAACAATCTTCAATGAGACTGGACTCAAGCGACTTAAAAAGTGCCATGTCAGTAGTGACTTAAAATTGTAAGTGCAAACTAGTTTTTGTAGATCAAATTCAGGCATTATTTGCATGATGCCTTTTTTTTTTTTTTTTTAACAAATTGGGTTCTGTGAATAGTAAGTTTTCTAAGTATTGTCGCACCCCTATCCATTCTGGAAAATTAACGAGAATGCTCCAGACCTGCCTGTCACTTTAAAACCTGATCATGGCTTGAAAGTCAGGTACTTGAAGCTTCCTTCTAGACTTTGCAGGGTTTTTTTTGTTTGGCTTCCTGTCTTACTCTTTAATATAAATATTAATGTTAAAGCTTAAAATGGTTTATCAGCTGAGTGTATAAGTAGAATTCTTGAGACAGTATTAAATTAGTCATAAAAGGCGCTTTTGGAGGATTGTGTAAAGGAAAGGAACCTAATGGAAGGTAAGGACCTTCATTCTGTTCAGATCCACTTTACACACATGCCAAACCTATTCTTTTGTCTGTGAGATCCATAAACACCCATTAAAAACAGACAGATTGTACTTCATACAATAGAATACTTCTGAACAATTCAACCCAATAATTGGGAATAACTACTGTACTCATTTTTGAAGTTCACTGTTTACCCCCACCCCCAAATAGGTCCTCTTACTGTGTTTAACTCAAGTGACTAGCTTCATCAGCCCTTTCTATAGAAGTGTGACATCTTCCTGTCTTGCATGACTCATATTAATCTTTCTTGAAGTCTATTAATTTGGCCTCTTAAATATGTCCACTCTTTCTAATGATAATTAGCTTCCTAATTATGGCCTACTTGCATTTACTGTGGCTGGATCTGTAGTTTTCCACACCAGATTCAGTGACTTTTTCAAAACTCAGATCTAATCACATTGTCTTCATGTGTAAAGCCCTTCAGTGACTTTCCTTGTTCTTAAGAGAAGCTAATATCCTTAAAAACCTGTTTGGGTCCCTGGTTACCTTTCCAACCTCATCTTCAGTGTGTTCTGGCATTCCTTTCTCCCCTAGTCACTCTTTCTGTTCTGCTTCAAGTACATGGCTTTTGGTTATTTATGATACTTCCTCTGCCTGGAAATGCACTTCTTTTCCTTTTCATTCAGTTACTACTGCATGTTCAGCTCAGTTCAGGGAAGACTTTCCTAGTTAAGATAGAGTCCCATAATTTTGTTCACATGACACCATTTGTAGAGTTGCCATATTTATTAATACTTAATAAATTAATGAGATGTTTCTCATGTGATACTGTGTAAGTCCTAAATCAATGTTTGTTAAATGAATGAATTCGTTCAGTGCTT
This sequence comes from Ursus arctos, assembly GCF_023065955.2. Classification (NCBI taxonomy): domain Eukaryota; kingdom Metazoa; phylum Chordata; class Mammalia; order Carnivora; family Ursidae; genus Ursus; species Ursus arctos. The sequence continues at coordinate 14,542,297 of NW_026622886.1, read as the reverse complement.
ATGAAATGTGCCAGGAATTATATTAAGCATTTTATGTGTCATCATCTTTAATCCTCCAAATAGCCACTTGATATATTTGGGTGGCATGTCCCCCTTCTTATGGATTAGAAATAGTGTTAGGGAGGTAGTTGGTGGTCCCAGTGCTAGTTAAGTATCAGAACAGGTATTTGAACTCAGGTTTTCTTGGCACTGAAGATCGTGTAGTTAATAGCATAACATTTAATTCACACACTGTGCATCAGAACACCTGGGGAGCTGCTCAAAATACAAATCCGCTGACATACTTTATAGATTCTGATTCCAAAGGTTTGAGATAGTAGGTAGGCATCTATGTGATTATCAAGTTAGCCAGTCATTTGGGTGTTATTAGATGTTCATCAGTGTTTGAAAACCATTGCCTTAAACAGTTCAGTACTTTATGAGTTTGAGTTTCCACACATTTTACTTCACTGTATTTCAGATTTTGTATGTTGTTAAAGCCAGGAAGAGCTGTAGACCTAAGGAAGGGAGCTTATTGGTCAGTCTTATTTCCTACCCAGTTATTCCTTCTCCTCCTTCTCCAGCTGAAGGGGCTGAATAGTGAGATTCCACCCCAATGCTGCTACTTTTTTGAAATTATGGTAATTTTAAGAATCTGATTGAGTTCCTGTAGTAAAAACTATGCTAAGTACTTGGGCTTGAAGTGCCTTCAGACGAGTTGTATGTGATCTCTCCTCAGATCTTATTGTTCAGATTACTAATTTGATATTTGAGCATATGTTGCCTTATAATTTCTCATGTTGCTTTTTAACTCTAGTGGTACAATGGTCTTAAGTTTGTAAATAGTGATGGAATGTTTTACTTCTTGTTTCTCCTACTGCACCTCGTATGGTGCTTTCCACGTAGTAGGTAACCAATAATTTGTTGAACACATGTGTGCATCACTGTTCATTCCTGAGGCTCTTTAGTGCTTTATGTTTTTCTTAAATCGGTTTGTCTCCTGTAAGTAATCTGTTCTAGCTCAACTGATAATTATTAGATACTTTTTGTAGTTGTAAAGAGAATGATTGTACTCCGGTGGTTTAATCTTTGTTCTCTAAATAAGTTAAACATGATGGAAAGGCCAAAGAATACTCTTAACCATTTTTTTTTTGAAAACTATATCTTTTTAAAGCTTATAGTAATCTCTGAGTGCTCTCACAAGAAAAAAAAAATTTCAAGAATATATTTCAGAATCATCTTACTTTAGATGTAAATAGATAAGCACTGCATATGGGAGTGTAAGGTACGACATTTTCCCCAAATTTTATGAATCACTTTACCAAAAGTAAAGTGTTATGTTAATGTAATTCTTATTTTGAATCACAAAATTTCATTTTATGAATACTTAACTATATAAGTCACTGTATAAATTGGTATTCTTTGGGGGCGCCTGGGTAGCGCAGTGGTTGAGCATCTGCCTTGGGCTCGGGGCGTGATCCTGGCGTTCCAGGATCGAGTCCCACATCGGGCTTCTCTGCTGGGAGCCTGCTTCTTCCTCTCCCACTCCCCTGCTGTTTCCTCTCTCGCTGGCTATCTCTCTGTCAAATAAATAAATAAAATCTTAAAAAAAAATTGGTATTCTTTTATTTTCAGACATTTACATAGAAAGAAATCTCAAGACACTTGTGCCTCTTTAAGGAATAAAACAAACTATTTTGAATTCACTGGTACTTATTTGTATTGTTCATTAGTGGTCAGTATGTATTATTTTGTGCTTATTGAAAGACTAGTTTCTGCTAGGTGCCATGAAACTAGCAAGTACTAAACATAATTTCATTATCAGATGTAACTATAGTAACTATTTTATTTGCATGACAGTATTTCCATAATACATAAATACATAAATGCAAGCGAATTCTACTTTTTAATATTTTATTTTTGGTGAAGTAAGGGACTCTTTGCAGTTGTGTTACTTGAAAATGCAGGAATTTTTTTTTAGCATAAATCTAATTTTACCGACGATATTCCTGCTATCTCTAGAGTTTATGAGTAGGCGGAACTGAAGGAATTGCCAGTTCCTTTCAGCTACCTGCCATCAGGTGCCGTAACAGTCAACCCACCTGCTGGCAGGTGCGTGTAAAATCTAGTATTGCATCAGATTTACCTTCTGGTTCTACAAAGAACCAAGTGATGGCTGAGCCAGATAGTAGAGAGATATAGTCTTGGAATCATAATTAAATTGTCCCAAATCTTATTTTGACAGATTTAGGAGGGAAAGATGATTGAGTTTCAAGTGAATTCTGCTAAATGGTGTACAAGGGGAAATGGCTTATCCGAATGGACATTTCTGTCATTTATAACTTTGTCTTTGGGAAAGATGGACTTTTTTCTTCAACAAATCAAGTGAAAATTTGAAAAGCTTATAATTTTAAGAAGAGGTATTTGGACTCTAGGTTCCTTATATGTCAAAGGGATGTTACTAATAATTCAAAATCTCATTTAAGTTCAGGTCTTCCTTTAAAAGTTCTTTCAGTTCATCTGTCTTTAGCCTTCTTTTACTCTCATGATATTCTTGGGTCCCTTTGGCTAACCTTTTTCAAGGTTACAGACTTAACTGCCGTACTGCTTCTAAGCTCATGGTACCCAAAGTTTTGTCTTCAACCAAGACTTTTTTTCCTAGGTGTTTGCCCTGTGTATCTAAAAACCTACTAGATATATCTCCATGTGAATGTCATTCAGGCAACTCAACTTCAACATGTCCACTAATTGCTCTTGGTGATCTGGCCTGTTTTGCTGTATTTCCCTGTTTCCTCCAGCTTTTATCAGAACTGGTTTGTTGTTACATTGTCTTTACTTCTATACTTCTCCCTTTCTCTGTCTAGTTCATTCCTGTTCACCTTTAGAGACATCTCTAGCATTACTGTTTCGCTAAAACCTTCTTCCCTCTGTTCCTGGTTTTGTTTTTGTTTTTTTTTTGTTGTTGTTCCTGTAAGACTTTGTATGTATATTTTGTAGATTTTATTGCTGTGGGCTCATGCTATGGTTGGTTTACTTCTCTGTCTCTTGCCCCTTTGATGGTAAGATCTTTCGTGGCGAATTTTTCCTTCTTTCTCCCAGTTTCTTATATAGTATCAGGTACACAGTGGGTACTCAATAAATATTAAATAATTTACCAGGTGACTTTCCATGTCTATTCCTACCATGTGTACCCTACTGTTGGCTCTATTTAGATAATGGATGAACTTCTCAAATTTGAGTATTACCTCTGAAAGTATCCTTTGTTTTCATACTGAGCTACTTGTAGGTCTCAAATCACGTCATGGTCTTTCTCCCCTACTGTAGCATGGTATGTACCTCTCTGTTAATTGCTGTAAACCTTTGCAGGTCTGAGTCCACTGGCTACAGATTAAGTCCCTAAAGAGCAGAAATGTTTCCATTTACATCTGTATTCCCAATGTATAACTAGTGCATGGCACATAATATGTAACTACTCAGGCAGAATTAGAGGAATGGATATGTAGGTTTTAAATAGGGTTTTTATGTCCCTTCACGTCCCCCATCAAAATCAGCAGCAGATGTTTATAGAGAACAACTTGGCATAGCAATAAATATTTTCATGATGCCAATAGCAACATTTTCTAACTGCTCACAGAAATGCAGCAATAAATTAAAAAGGGAAAGAGAGTCTCTATTTCTGTTTACAGACAGTTCAAATCTTTCATAGAAGAAAGTAGATCATATTTACATAAATATAATTTAATTAACAGAAAACTGGATACAAACTAGTGCTACCTTAGTCCAGTGGCCTTCCAAATACTTTTACTTGTGTGTTCTCTAAATAATTTTGAGAAACATTGTACTCCTTTACATGTTTTTAAGTTGATGGTATCTGAACTTTTTGCCAAGAGTTTTGATAGTTAAAAAGGATGTAATTTCTAGGTTGTTGCATATTGTGATTATGTTTTACTTTTATCAAAACCTTGGAGTTTTTGCTTATTAACTGAAATAAACTTGGTCTTATATATCCGTATGACAGGCAACTTATTTCTTAATTGTAATTCTGTGATAGATAAGGCATGGGGTCTTGCTGTTAATATCTGGCCTGGAAGAAATAAAGCACAGCCTCTTTCAGTATTTTTTTCCAAATTTCTTTTTGCTTTATTCTTTTTTTTTTTTTTTAAGGTTTTATTTATTTATTTGACACAGAGCGCACAGGAGCACGAAAGAACTCAAGCAGGGGGAGGCGCAGAGGGAGAGGGAAAAGCAGGGTCCTCACTGAGCAAGGACACTACTTAGGACTTGATCCCAGGACCCTTGGATCATGACCTGAGCTGAAGGCAGATGCTTAACCGAATGAGCCACTCAGCACCTCTCTTTTTGCTTTATTCTTAAGAGAGTTTCAGTATTAATACATTCCTGAATTGCATTTACCCCATTCAAAGTTTTTTTTATATCCAAGAATAATGCTGTGTAATAAGATTGTGATGGCTGAGAAAAATACTTTTCTTCGGTCAAGTGGGAGAAAATTGTGAGGAAAGAGTTGATTAAGGAAGATTTATAGGACACAGACTTTGTCAGACAAATCGATTTTAGGAGGGAGTAAACATGGAAGTGGAAGATTTGAAGAGTGAGAGGGTTTTAGACCTCTTTTTGTGCCATGGACCCTTCATAATCTAGTGAAACCTGTGGACCCCTCGTAGTAATATTTTAGGATCAGCTTGTCAATTTCTGCAACAGCCTCTGGGATTCTGATTTGATTGTATCGAGTCCATAGATCAGTGGGGAAATTGGTATCTTAACAGTATTGAGTCTTCCAATTCATGAACACAATCTTTCCTTTTACGTCTTTGTCAGTTTTTCTCAGCAATTTTTTTGTTGTTTTTATTGTACAAGTCTTGTATATCTTGTTAAATTTATCCATAGGTATTTCATGTCCTTGAAATGGTATTTTTGAAATTTCAGTGTTTGTTTCTAGTATATCTAAATAATCTTCTTTTAAATGTTCTGTTCTTGTATTTTGTAATGCTAAACTCATGTTCTAGTAGTTTTTTTTGTAGATTCCATCTGCCTTTCTGTGTGCATGATGTGCATATCTTTTCTTTTGTTTTCTTAATTGCTTTGGCTAGGACCTCTATGAGAATATTGAATTAAAGTGGTAAAAGTAGATATTTTTACTTTGTTCCCAAACATAGGGAAAAAGCGATCAGTTTTTAAATTTTTAAGTATAATATTGGCTGTAGGTATTCAAAAATTCCATTTATCAGGTTGAGGAAGTTCTTTCTTTCCTTCCCTCTCTCTTCCTCGCTCACTCGCTCTTTCTCTCTCATTCCCTCCCTTCCTCCTTTCCTTCCTTCCTCCTCCCTTCGTTCCTTTCTTCCTTCCTTCCTTCCTTGTAGGCTCCATATCCAGTGTGGGGCTTGAACTCACAGACTCAAATTAAGAGTCATGTGCTTGATCCACTGAGCCAGCCAGGTGCCCTGAAGTTCCTTTCTGTTCTTAGTTTGCTGAGAGTTTTTATTGTGAATGGGTATTGAATTTTGTCAGAATTTTTTTCTGCTGTTATTGAGATGATTATATGTCCCTCCTCCATTATTCAGTTATTATGGCAAATTACATGAATTTGTTTTTATTTTTATTTTTTAAAAGATTTATTTATTTATTTATTCGACAGAGATAGACAGCCAGCGAGAGAGGGAACACAAGCAGGGGGAGTGGGAGAGGAAGAAGGAGGCTCATAGCAGAGGAGCCTGATGTGGGGCTCGATCCCATAACGCCGGGATCACGCCCTGAGCCGAAGGCAGACGCTTAACCACTGTGCCACCCAGGCGCCCCTGAATTTGTTTTTAAGTGTTAAATCAACTTTGCATTCCTGGGATAAATCCCTCTTGGTCATCGGATTTAATGGATTTATTGGACTTGATGTACTAGTATTTTGTTAAGGATTTTTACTTGTTGATGAAGTATATTGGTATGCAGTTTTCTTTTGTGTTATTTGTTGTTGGTGTTAGGGCAATACTAACTATATAACGTGAAATGGAATGTGTTCTCTTCTGTGTTCTGGAAGAGCTTGTACAGACCTGGTTATTATTTCTTCTTTAAATGTTTGATAGAATTCAACAGTGAAGTCATTTGAACCTGGAGTTTATTTTGTAGTAAAGATTGTAGTTATGAATTTGATTTCTTTTTTATAGGGCTATTCTGATTTTCTGTTCCTTCTTGAGTCAATTTTGGTAGTTTTGTCTTTCAAGGATTCTCTCCATTTCATTCAAGTTCTTGAATTAATTGGCATAAGATAATTTATAGCATACCTTACTGCTTAAAATCTATGGGATTTAAATAGGATTAAAATCTGTAGGATTTCCTGTATTTCTGATAATGACCGTTTGTGTCTTCTAAATTTTTTCTTAATGTAGCTAGAGGCTTATCTTTTTAAAAAACACAGTTTTTGGCTTCTTTGATTTTTCTTTTTCATTTCTCTACTAAATAGAGTATTATATTAAATTCAGTCTGCTTCATTGATTTCTACTCTTTATTTCCTTTTTGTACTTATTTTGCATTTAGGTTTCTTTTTTTTCCCCTAGCTTCCTAAGATGGAAGGTGACACCACTGATTATGGCATATCCCCCCTCATATAAACATTTAAAGCTGTACATTTTCCACTATTTACTGCTTTACCTACATCCCACAGATATTTCATTTTCAGTCACCTCAAAGTATTTAAAATTTTTCTGTGATTTATTTATTTTAGCCATTGGGTTATTGAGAAGTGTTTAATTACCAAATATTTGCATTTCTTCTAGATATTTCTCTATTACTCATTTCTAGTTTAATTTCATTGTGGTCCAAGAACATGTTTTATAGTTCAGTAGTTTTAAATATGTTCAGATTTGTCTTATGGCCTGGAAGAATATAGTCAGTCTTACTGAGTGTTCCATATACACATGAAAACAAAATGCATTCTGCTGTTGTCAAGTGGGATGTTTTGGGTCATGTTGTTTCATAGTGTTGTTCAGGTCTTCTATATCCTTAACTGATTTTTTTGTCTACTCAGTCTATGTCCATCTGTTACTGAAAGAGGATCCTTGAAGTCTCCAACTATAATTGTAGATTTGTCTTTCAGTCATTTTTTGCTGTGTTTATTTTATTTTTATTTTATTTTATTTTATTTTATTTTATTTTATTTTATTTTATTTTATTTTTTTAAAGATTTTATTTATTAATGTGACAGAGAGACAGCCAGCGAGAGAGGGAACACAGCAGGGGAGAGGGAGAAGCAGCCTCCCAGCCGAGGAGCCCGATGTGGGACTCGATCCCGCAACGCCGGGATCACGCCCTGAGCCAAAGGCAGACGCCTAACGACTGCGCTACCCAGGCGCCCCTGCTGTGTTTATTTTAAAGCTTTTATTCAGTATATACACACTTAGGATTTTATGTTTTCTTGATGAATTGACATCTTTGTTATGAAATGTTGCCTATTCTGTTTGTTATTAATATGGCCATCTAGCTTGGTATATTTTCACATTCTTTTAGTTTTAAGTCATCTTGTAAAGTGGATTTAAAAGTGGATTTCTTGAAAGCAGCATATAATTGGGTCTTGCTTTATAATCTAGTTTGACAATCTCTGCCTTTTAATTGGAATTTTAAATCATTTGCACTTAATGTAATTATTTATAGGGTTGGATTTAAGTCTACTATCTTGCTTGTCACAATTATTCTTTGTTCCTTTCTTCCTCTTTTCCTACTTTTTGTATTCATTTTACTTTAGGAGTCCTTTATTTCCATTATTGACCTTTTAGTTGTCTCTTATTTTACTTATTAGTCTAGGATTTATTCTATGTCTTTAATTTGCTATGATCTATTTTCAATTGATATTATACTACCTAACATACAATATAAGAATCTTTCAAAAATATACTTCCATTTCCCCCTCTCCTGTCCTTCCGGGTTTGTCATATTTTTTTACTTTTTCATATGTCAATATATTTTTGTTATTTTTGTTTTAAGTAATCAGTTATCCTTTTAAGACAACATGAGAAGTTTTTTTATATGCCTGCATAATTTTTATTTCTAGTGTCCTCCATTCTTTTTGTGGATTCACATTTCCATCTGGTGTCTTTTTCCTTCTGTTTGAAGGACTTCTTTTAATACCTCTTGTAGTGAATATCTGTTGGCAACAAATTCTCTTAGATTTTGTTTTCCTGAGAAACTATTTTACATTTATTTTATTTTCTTATTTTTAAAGATTTTATTTATTTATTTGACAGAGAGAGAGAGAGAGAGAGTGAGAGAGCACAAGCAGGGGGAGTGGCAGGAGAGGGAGAAGCAGGCTCCCTGCTCAGCAGGGAGCCAGGCATTGGGCTCCATCCCAGGACCCCGGGGACCATGACCTGAGTGAAGGCAGACGCTTAAGCTTAACCAACTGAGCCATCCAGGAGCCCCTCACATTTATTTTTGAAAGCTTTTTCCCCATGGCTTGTAGAATTCTAGGTTGATAAGTTTTGATTGATTGTTTTTTGTTTTATTTTTGTTTTAGCACTTTAGAGACATCCATTTATTTGCCTGACTTCTGTAGTTTCTGATGAGAAGTCTGGGGAAAATTCTTATCTTTTTTTCCTCTATATGTAATTTTCCTGTTTTCTCTGGCTGTTTTTAAGATTTTTTTCTTAATCACTGACTTTCAGCTACTGATGACATGTCTAAGAATGGTTTTCTTTGTGTTTATCCTGTTTGTGGTTCATCAAATTTCTTGACAACTTGTATAGTTTTCATCAAATTCAGGAATATTTGGCCATTATCTTTTCAAATATTATTTCTCCTTTTTCCTTCTCATTTTTGGGATTCATTTATATATGTTAGACTGTGATATTGTCCCACAAGTCACTGAGACTTTGCTCATTTTTTTTCCCTAGCTTTTTACTCTATCTTCAGGTTTTACTGATTTTTTTTTTTTTTAAGTAGGCTCCACACCCAGCATGGAGCTCAATATTTGGCTTGAATTCATGACTTGATCAAGACCTGAGCTGAGTTGGATGCTCAACCAACTGATCCACCCAGCCCCCCATGATTTTACTCTTTTTTTTTTTTTCCTACTTTGTCTAATTTGTTAATCATATCCTCTGAATTTTTTATTTGAGATATTTTATTTTTCATCTCTAGAATTTTCATTAGGATTTTTAAATAGTATTCCATTTTCTTTCATTATGTTCATACTTTCCTTGAAATACATAGATATATGATAGCTTTTTAGTGTCTATAATCTATTATTTTGGAGTCTTTATTGATTTTGGTCTTGATTATGAGCACATATTCTTGTTTCTTGGCATGTCTAATAATTATTGACTGCATGCTGAACATTGTGAATGTTACATTGTTAGATATCTGAATTTTTTTTGTCTTTCATGAGTATTAGGTTTCATTCTGGTAGGCAGTTAAGTAATTTATGATTAGTTTGATCATTTGAAGCTTGCTTTTCGTTTGTTAGGGCAGCTTTAGAGTACATTTTACACTGAGAACAGTTATCCTACTATTATGGCATTGTCCTTATGGAGTTTCTGCTAAATGCCTTTAGTAATCAATGAGGACTCTCCAGTCTAGCGTGTGAGAAATTAAGTGATTTGCAGCCCAGTGCGAACTTCAACTATTCAGCTTATCGCTCAAGTTGGTCCTTGACTGACCTGGTTGAGTTTCACACTATGTATGGGCATCTTAGTGTTCAACAAAGCATCAGATTTCTGTGAAAGTTTCTGAAGCTCTTCTTCGGCATAGTTCTGTCTCTCTCTTTTTCTCTCTGATTTTCCCTCTTCTCCTTGAAATTCTATCCCAGAACTTGTAGCCACCTCTGCATCCTTGAATTCCAATTGGTCTTCTCAACTCTTTAACTCAGCTAGACTGCTGCTTGGAATTCTGCTGTCTGCTCTGTGGTTTGCAGTGTACCTCTAGGCAGAAAGCTGGGGCAATTGTAGGGTTCACCGTGTTAGTTTGCTTTCTCACTGGGCTTATATGTCTGTGCTGCCTGTTCAGTGTCAGAAAACATTTGTTTCAGATATTTGTCCAGCTTCTAGTTGTTCAAAGTGAGAGGATAAATTTAAGTCTTTGTTTCTGCATCATGCCTGGAAGTGTAGAACAGCCAGGTGCCCCCAATCAATTATTAATTATTTTAGTAGTGAATGAAACTTTTATAAAATACTAATTTATTGTTGAGTATAGCATTAGCTCCTTTCAGGTTTTTTAATAAAATTTTAGTTATTTATTTGTCAGAGAGAGAGCGCACATGCATGTGCAAGCAGGGGGGGGGGGTGGCAGGCAGGGGAGAAGCAGGCTCCCTGCTGAGCAAGGAGCTCAATATGGGGCTCGATCCCAAGACCTGGCAATCACGATCTGAGCCAAAGGCAGATGCTTAACCTACTGAGGGAGGCATCCTGCTCCTTTCAGGTTTTATATGGTTGTTTTTAGTGTGAGGAAAGATTTAGACCCTCTGCACCACTGAAGTCTTGAGGGTCCATGTAGTTGAACAACATTCATGTCAGTGTCAAGTGTGAATATATCTTTTCATGGTCTATAATAACTGAGGTTGAAAAGAACAATTTGGTTCCTAGGTTTAAATTTGCATTCAGGTGTGTTGGGTTCTTTGAAGACAAAACTAGTACGTAGCTTTTGTCTCCATAGGATTGTTTCGTTCACTGCTTGTGGTATATTAACTTTTTCAGATTAAATAATGAATGTTAAGTGCTTAAGCAATTAAAAACAAATGATCAGTGCTTCCCTGTCCCCCCTGTGTTTCTAGGTAACCATAACTACTCAATATTGCAGCCATGGAGTCCATGCTTAATAAGTTAAAGAGTACTGTTACAAAAGTAACAGCTGATGTCACTAGTGCTGTAATGGGAAATCCTGTCACTAGAGAATTTGATGTTGGTCGACATATTGCCAGTGGTGGCAATGGGCTAGCTTGGAAGATTTTCAATGGCACAAAAAAGTCAACAAAACAGGTAAGTTTCGATTCAGAGTCCATTTGGCAAAAACACACATGCTAATTAAGTACCATAATGTGCATATGCATTTTTATGTTAAGAAATGCCAAAAGTAATGAGTTCTTTACTTCTCATTTCTGTCTAATGAAGTCATACAAAAATAAATGCTTTTCAGCATGCCCTGAATCTCCTGGTTACAAACATATTGTTTGATATATCATTGCATCTTGTAATTTAATTTTGTTTACTTAATAAAATTAATGTATCTGTTGAGCAAAGAAGCATATTAGATTTTTATTTTTTAAATTAAAAAATTAAAAATTTTTTTATAGATTTTATTTATTTGTCAGAGAGAGAGGGAGAGTGCACAAGCAGAGGGAGCAGCAGGCAGAGGGAGGGGGAAACTCCCCACTGAGCAAGAAACCCAATGCTGGGCGCCATCCCAGGGCCCTGGGATCATGACCTGAGCCGAAGGCAGACACTTAACTGACTGAGCCATCCACGTGTCCTGCATATTAGATTTTTAGAAAAGTTTCTTTTAGAATAAAAATTGTGTTCCTTTTCAAATTTGTCAATAAACTATTGGCAAAATACTCCATTAAATTTTTCCAACATTAAATGCATTCTTATTTAGTGCATTCTTTTCCCCTTTTATTTTATAGCCTTCTGAAAAATAGACTTCTGTAACATTCTTTTGTGTTTAACTTGATAGTTTTTATTATCAGAAGGAAGTACATTTGTGGAATAGTCAGTAATGCGTTTTACAATATATTGATCTCAAAGTTATTTTAAAACTAACTGTTCCTTCTGTAGAGTCATTTGAATGAGTTGTATTTTTATTTTTATTTTTTAAATTTGACTTAAGAGGCCAACAGATGGTTCTTAGAAATGTGGAGGATTGTTAGTGTTAAGTTTCACTAACAGTTTTCTGTTGGAATTGTTGAAGAATTGAAAAACCTCCAGGTTTAAAACCTCTGTAGAAATAGGTTCTTTAAAAGGAAAAGTCACTGTTCCCAAAAGTACTTTTATTTCTCTACAAGTGAAACATACGGATTATAAAATGTTTGGGATTAATTACACATATTTTCCAGTGACTCTGTCCCAGTCATACGCTTGTGGATATGCATTATTTGTGACTTTTCCAAAGTCAGCTTATTTCCCAAAACAGCAAGTATATTAAAGACTGAATCGGCTTTGCTTATCCTTTTATGAAGTAGGAATCTTGGTCTTGTGATAGATTGCTGGTGTGTGGTTTGTACCTGACCTGTAAATCTTGTTTTTATTGCCATTTGGTTGGAAGTCTTTAAGTCCAGAGCTGATCTGTATTTTAAATGCTGATTGATTTGTCTTTTTTGAACATTGTTTTCTCTATCATTTTTTCAAGAGCTTAAAAAATAAGTAGCTTCTTGAGTATTGAATGCTTAAAAAGCTAGTAATGAGGCCATGAATTATGTAAATGACCAACCTCTAACACTAGCTTTTATAATCAATTATATAAGGGGAAAATGGAAGAACACCAAATGTACTAAATTTTACATTATTTATTAAGGATGTAACATAATAGTGTCTTTGTGCTTAGCCAGAAGAGTTCTAGTTGTTTGTGTTTATATCAGAAGTCCATATTCTCTGATAATGTTGAAGCTTCTGTTGCTGTTCATAGGACATGAAAACCAGGGATAAATAACAGGTAATTGATTAGATGTTGCACAATAATACACCAGTTCTCAACTGCTGAATGCCAGAATTGGGTTCTCTTAGGACTACTACATTTTCCCCCTCAAATTTATTGCTTTGCGGAAAAAGATAGTTTTGGAATATATCCGTGCTCTCTGTGGATACAGTTTTGAATCTTCTTTCTTTGTTTCTTTCAAACCTAAGGTGTTTGACCTGAGTATCCTATCTGGACTACTGGCTAATTCCTTAAAGAATAGCCAAGTCTTTAAGCACCTTGGCATTTGAAGCCTCATTTTAATTTTTCCCTTAATTGTAGTTTTAATTCTTTTTCAGTTATCTCATTTTTTAATAAAAGGGAATCATAGAAGATAGATAATCTAGATCTGTGCTATCCACTATGGTAACCACAAGCTACATATACCATACTGGACAATGCACATAAAGAACTTTTGATCATCGCTGAAAGTTCTGTACGACACTACTGATCTTAGAGGAACCAGGAGAAATATCATGGAAAAGGATATTCTTGGTCTTTTTTTTCCCCCTTGCATAAAGGGACACTGAGGGCATTTTTCTTAACCCTCCCAGCCTTTCTTGATCTAGCATACAGTGTACTGGATTGCATTTGTGTTTTATAGCAGATTATATGATCTTAAATCTGACTTTGAGGTAACATCAGGTTAGGGATGTAGGGGTAGGAGATTCTCTCTGTGTACTTTTTTGCTAGGATTATTTCAAGTTCACAGTAGTACATGAAGAATTAAAATTTTCAGATCATGTACAACTTTTCCTTTTTAATGTAAATGTTTGAAAGCCTCTGAGAGGAGTGGAGTAGTAATAAAACACCTACAGAACAGTTGAAAAAAGTACATATTTATGAGACCTGGAGTATAGCAAGATAAAAAGAATTGGTAAATAAAAATTTACTTGTGTGCCTGGTAACATCATTGTACCTGATTGGACATCTGTATTATTATTATTCTGGGTTTATGCTTCTAGAAACCAGTTTCTGTTGTTCTTTGTTTTTGTTTTTGAAAGACATTCTTTGAAGAAACATCTAGTGAGTAATTTATGAAAGTGCAATTAAGAATTCCTAAGAGTCTTCAAGAAAAATTTAAAGTTGATTTTTTACAGTTAAATAGGGTGTTTAGGCCAGTTTTGTATACAGAATTAAGATTTTTAAAAGTTATTATTTGGGTAAACTTAACACAACATGTAAACATGTTGAAATGGAGAGATCATTAATTATAGCCTATTAGCATTTGAAGCTACTATTTAGGCTTGTGTATTACTTAGTTTCCTTTTGAGTGTTCATTTAGAGGCAGCTCTCAGTTCCTAACCATTACTCTTTAGAATTTCAGTAGAATGTTGTAAGACATTTCAGGATGACATTTAGGGAATAAAAATTGTGTCTATTTAGTTTTTTTAAAATATAAGCTTATAAGCACATCTTACATTCCACTGTTGTGGAATAGTGCACAAATCATGAGTGTACAGCTTGATGAGTGTGCACAGTGAGAACACCAGTGACCAACATCCAGATCAAGGAAACATTGCTCATATTCATCATGCCTTTTCATAGTCATTACCTCTCCCCACCTTCTCTCCAGTGGTACCTGCTGTCCCGTCCTCTGACTCTTTAGAGTAATTTTTCCTATTTTTGAACTTTAGTTTTTTTTGTTTGTTTTCTGTTTGTGTGTGTGTGTGTGTGTGTGTGTGTGTGTTTGTGTTGCTTGTTTGTTTTTGAACTTTATTTAAATGGAATCGTGGTATGTGCTCCTGTGTTTGCCTCCTTTTCCTTAGATGTATGTTCATGGGATACGTCTGTGTTGCTGAACATAGCAGTTTTTCTTTTCATTAAAATATAGGGTACTGCTATGAACATTATTGTACGTGCTGTTGGCATATATGACACATTATCTAGACATGGAATTGCTTGGGTAATAGTGTTTGTATTTGTTCAGTGCCAGTTTTTCCAGAGTGGTTGTATGAATGTATACTTCCATCAGCAGTTACAGTTTCTTCACATTCCTGCCAACCCTTTTTATAGTCAGTCTTTTTTAATTTAGGCATCCTGAGCAGAGGTTCTCCTTTGACTTATTTTTTGTTTTTTATTGAAGTATAATTGATACACAGTGTTAGTTTCAGGGGTACTACATAGTGGTTTGACAAGTCTATACATTATGCTATGCTCACCACTGTTATACCATTGACTGTATTCCCTATGCTGTACCTTTTATCCCCGTGATTTATTCATTCTATAACTGTACCTTTTATCCCCACGATTTATTCATTCTATAACTATACCTCCCACTCCCCTTCACCCATTTTGCCCATCTCTCCGGCCATCAGTTTGTTCTCTTTATTTTGGGGTCTGTTTCTGTTTTTTTGTGTGTTTATTCGTTTTGTTTTTTAGATTCCACATATAAGTAAAATCATATGTTATTTGTCTTTCCCTGTCTGACTTATTTCCCTTGCCATAATACCCGCTAGGTCCATCCATGTTGTTGCAAATGGCACGATCTCAGGGTCTATTTAATTTTTGAAAATTCAGTGAAATATTCCTTACTCCTCTACCTCCGAAGCTTTTATAATGTCTGGTAGGTAATTAATTGCTGGGCACAGAATTTATACTGCTGTGTTTCTGTTATAGCTTTATAACTGACATAGTCTTTCTACAGAGTAGCATGTTTAGGATTAAAATGGTATCTAAACATAGGCGTTCTTTTTAGGCATATTCTTATTTCCACTGTAAAGATTATTTACTTTAGAGAGATTTCTGACATAAATGTCCTCAATTGGATTTCATTAGCTTTTCTAATTTTTAAGTTATACTTAATTTAAACAAGCTCTTAAATTGAAATTTTTGGCCAAACTGTCTGTCTATATATATCAATCATAAGTGAGAAATGGTTGCTTTGTTTATATATGTCCTTTAAAAATTGAAGTGCCATCACCTTATTTATTAGATAGGAATATTGTAACTATCAAGGCTGCTAATATGTTTAAGTAATTTGTAAGAAAGCACTACATAAATATAGTTTCTGTTCCATCTGTACACCTACCTTTCAACTCTATGTCAAGTTAAGAGATTTATTTTGGGAGAAGATGTTTTAAAAAAAGAGCATATGTGTGGGTGTGTTTACTATCCAAACATTTATTTATTATATTAAGTATTTCTATTTATCTTGACACAAGAGTCTGTTGCCAGGTAACTGCTCTTCAAATGAATAATATAACATTTATTAGTAGTCTTCTAGTTAGTGTTCCGTATTTATGATTATGTTTTTATCCAGTTATTTTAAAATAGACTTTTTTTTTTTCTTAAATAGGGCAGCTTTAGTCTTATTTTGGCTTAAAAGTCACATTTGCTGGCTTGTTTCTTTTGCTCTAACTACTGCATAAGCTTTAAAACACCCCTAGTTCAATGACTGTTCCTATGAAGATAATGAAGATAGATTGATTTTTAAAATCATGTAATAAATATTTAACTGATATTCATTATTATAGCCACTCTACCAGATATAGGCTTGGACATACCCCTTACTTACTACAAAATCTACATTGTGTTATCCAAATGCGAGTATTCATGGATGAGGCTTGCTGATATTGTGTAGGCAAAGGCATAATTAAATTATTATGACAAGCTGGAGTATAATAAATTAAAAGTTTTAAATAAAAGAAACCACTGTGGAAAGCTGAATGTTAGTCAAGTTGCTTAGGTCAATAATGATCATAGACTATCTTTAATAATTTTAAGGAGTATATCTTGTTTACCTCTCAGTCTTCTCAAATATCAAGTTGTTTTAACTTAATCTAAGTAAAAATTTGATTTTGTTTTATTGTTTTTAAAAAGAAACTTTGCCCTGAAATCACATGAAAAATGAAGAAGAGTATGATGGTTGTCAGTCATCACTGATCAGTTATGAAAGGTCTATAAAATAGAGTTCACAGGGAATATCCGTGTCTCAGAAACCATCCCTGGTGGCTTTGAGGGATAGGTTAGTGGAGGTCATGATTACTATTACGGAATCCTAGACACATTGGTACATATCTACTTAGATTTTATTACTTAAACTGTCTTGTTTTCAGCAAGAGTTTAACTTTGTAGTAAGCAAAGTAGCTTTAAAAAGTTATAAATTATACTTGTATCAAAAGGTAGCCTCCATTTTGACCAGTATTAGTTTTTAGAATGATTTATTTTGTAGCCATTTTTATTTAAAGATAGGCTATTGAGAAAAAATACTTCTTAGTAGGTAACTTCCTTTGCCAGTGTATTTTAAAGACTATGAAGTGACTAAAAGAACAATAGAGTGCCAAATACGCTTACATTTTGTTTTAGTAATTTTTGTATGAAAAAGAGACTCCAAATTTAATTAGAATTAACAGTTGACTCTTAAGTGGAAGCTATTTTGGGTAATTGCAGTACCTCATCTTTTCTGTATATTTGAAAATCTTCATAATAAAGAGTCAAAAAAGGTTTTAATTCAGGGTGATAATGGAAAGCTTCCAGTAACTGCTTGTTTTTATTGACTTGTAAGGCAAAAAAGATCTGACTGTCATCTGGGTGTAGATCCTGTAGTGGATACAGAGACACTTAAGTCATGGTTTCTTTGTTCGTTTTGTTGTTTTTTTGGGGGGAGCATGGTTTCTTTTTTTAAGAAGCTTGTAATATGCGTAAGGTGACAGGACTTTTACATAAGTGGTATGTGTTAACAGAGTGGGTAGTGAAGTAGTAGAAGGAAAACATAAATTTAAAGATGATAGTCTGTTCTGAAGAAAGTGTTGAGATGCAGACTAAGAGTTTTTAGGAAATCAGTATGAGGTCTGAGGGTTAGTTAGTCACAACTTTGTTGAAATTGGTTAATTTTAATTAAACTGATTAGAACAAAGAGAAAATCTTTTTAAGACGGTTGATAATCTATTCTGATCTATGTAGAAATTTTTTATCTGTGACTTAAAATAATAAATGAATATCTGAGAGAGAATTTTGTGTTGTTTCTTTTTCTTTATGAACTATAGTGTTTTTCCTTAAGAGTGGTGAAATTGCAAGAGCTCAAGAGCCATTTCATGTGATTCTTTTTTTTTAAGGACTTAAAACATCTTGAAAAAATAAACACATTTAAATTAGATGCATTTATAAAATGTGTTGTGGCAGAACACTTACTAAAATAAGATTGTGCACATGAATAGTGAGATAGGAACTTGAACTTCTAGGTCATTTGTTTTTAGTTCAAATTAATATTACATAACACTCTTAGCTCTTGATAGTCCTGCGTCTCATAAAGGATCAAAAGAGCTAAGATTATGAAAAAAAAAAGCTAAGATTATATATTTATACATGGGTGCTATTTAAATCTCTCAAATGACTGTTTTCCTGAAGACATATGTTATGTTTTACTGTGGTGCTTTGTATTTGTTGTCCCTGTATTATTTCTGGGGAGACAGAATGGTGTAGTGGCTAAGCATGTGGTCCTCAGAGTTAAAATGACCGGATTTGAATCTTGATCTCATCAGCTGTGAGATTTTAGATAATACATACACCTTCTCCACAGTGTCCTCATCTCTTAAATGATGATAATATCTTGTCTTGTAGGATTGCTGTGAGGAATGAAATAATTCCTTAAAAATACACAAATGCTTTGGGAGTAGGATGTTGAATTTGAGTTACTAGATAGTCCCTTTGTTGTCACTTTTCAGAGATCAATCCCCTAAAATCCTTAACTTCTATACATATAAGGAGCCTTAAAACAAGTTGTGTTTGAGAAATTTATTGGTTTGGGATTCTGCAGTGAATCTCTGTTAGGTAATTAGGTTGCCAGGCTAACTTGTGAAAAACAGTGATTCTAATGTGGCAGAAATAATAAGAGAACAATAAAATGGAAAAATACTGTCTTGGATATTGATAGTTTAGTAGTAGTAAGTTTGAATTAGAGGCTTTTGAAAGATACTTTTATAAAAATTCTGAAAGTCATTCAAAATCTGTCTAGGAATTTTGGAAGGCTAGCATTGATTCTTTTGCTTCCAGCTTTATCATTTTTCTTTGCATTTATGATGGAGATCTAGCATCTCTGATGTGTTGCATAGTGGTAATACATCAGCTATCAATACAGTTTTGATTGATTTGTTAAGATTGGGTAACTGGACCGGAACTATTTTTCCGTGGGTAACAGAGAAAAGGAAAGGAAGAAGGTAGTTAAGGGCAATGTATGCTTTTAGTAGTATAAATAAGCTGTGAATGATCTTAAAGAGAGACAGTGGGAGAGCAGCTTCTTGTACTGGTACCATTCATTTCCAGTTACTGCCCATAATGAGATAGGGATAGGCTGAAAGGAAAGAGTGAGTATAAGTTATTCATATGCGAAAGTTGCTTACAAAATGGGTTTTTGTATAAACAAGTTACTCCTTGACATACACAACTTTTCTTTCAAAGAATGATTCAAGATTTTTGTAGGGTGATCAGGTTATCCAGGGTTATCATTATGTATCACATTTTGAATTTTTAAACATTTTAACTTTTATTTGAATTCTGGTTAAATAAGATAACTACATAGGCTACAGCACTTTACATACACCTTGTGTGTATCAGAGTTCAAAGATGGAGATTTTCCTATGTTCTCCTTAGATAGGATTCTAGGTCTCATACTTTTAAAAATATTTCGATTTACTAATCATGAAGAGACCAACTTTTTGATAGCAGAAAAGTATTACAATGGTGCTATAATTTCCATGACATTAGATTTTGGTTATTTCTGTTTGTAGACTGTTGTGACACTTGAATACAATTTATTGCTTTTGTATATTCTTGATTAAAATTAGATGCACATTTCTTTCATTAGGAAGTGGCTGTTTTTGTCTTTGATAAAAAGCTGATTGACAAATATCAAAAATTTGAAAAGGATCAAATCATTGATTCTCTAAAACGAGGAGTCCAACAGTTAACTCGACTACGACACCCTCGACTTCTTACTGTCCAGCATCCTTTAGAAGAATCCAGGTAAATTTTTAGAGAAACTTACATAAAAGACTTGTTGAACAAATAGTTAATAATTGTATGTTAAAGTTCTGACCATGGAGCATGCTGTCAGTGAAAAATTCTTAGAAACTGAGTGTTGAATTCTTATGGATTATTATTTCTGTAAAATTTATTTGTATATACTATGTAGTTGCCTCTTTTTAAAATATTAGTAAAAGCTTTCTTCACATGTGCCATCGGTGTATATTTGCTTACTCTATGCTGAGCACTACAGTAGTCAAAGTAGAAGCTGCAGAAGTGTAGCATACAGTCCCCATCTGGAAGTACCTCTCCTGGTTAACTTGCTGGACTATTTTCTACCCTGTACATTGATTACATATCAGCGGGCTTTTTTTATGTGTGTTTCAGGTACTCTTCTACGCATTTAACCTTCTGATACGCTCAGCATGTCAGTCCATAGCCAGCAGTTACTCTACCATTTATTTTTCTCAAGGATGAGCTTGGGAACTGTTGCTGAGAATGACAAGAATATGAAATTTATATTGTGTAATCCTAACTGGATCCTGAAGCCTGTGGTGCTTTTAATAGTCCATTAGATACCCTAGCTATGTAAACTTTTTCCACATTACTCATAACCCCTAATTTCCTTCTTTCTTCCTTCCTACTTAGCAGACTGTATTCCTCTCTCTTAATCCAGAAGATCTTAACGAAATGGTTTGCCATTTGTGTTCGGTGGACCCTAGAATTTTAAGGATAGGGGAAGAACAGATAGGCGAAGAAACAGAGCTGGCAAGATTCCAGGCTTCTAGTCTCCCTTCAGCCGGGACACTTTTACTTTTATCTTTTTATGTATTGGATTTCTGTATAATTCTTACTTTGGAATCTTCAGTAACCCACTGTCACTTATCCCTCTCCCCCAGGATCACAAGGTACTTTCTTTCAACCTAAAAGAAAAGAAACCCTAATATTTACTGTGAAAACTGCATTAATGCTTTACGTTTAACTCATTCAGTTCTCACAATTACATGGGAGAACTGAGGATCAGAGACATTACTTAAGCCACATAGTTATGATGCCTTGATTCCTGAGCCCATGTTTTCTTTATTCCACTATATCATGGTGTGCCTCCCCAGAAATATGCCCATATATCTCTTGTGATGATAATATTTGTATTGCTCTTCTTTCCATGAAGAGCCATGAATATAGTTGTTGACTCTTATGTAACATTCACTATTGTGAACTCTCTATCCCGAAGTGGATGTTTCGTTTGCCACACTTGTCCTGAGCTTTCTGAATGATGCTGTTTCCTTTGGGGTGTTTTCTCTCAGTGTCTACTATGTCACCTATCAGAATCCTACCATCTTTGTTATTTTAACTTGTATCAATGTGTCTTATATTTCCTCATTACATTTCACGTCTCTTGAGGGCAGAAGCTGTCCCTGCAGCTTCTTTTATAGTGATTTAAATATTATGGAACTAGGGATTTGTTGGCAATCATTAAGAGAGACAATTCAAAGATTACTTTAAGGCATCTTCATTGTTAAATTGTAAAACTGTAAAATTGATAGAAATAGGACAGCTTTAGGGAAGGAAAAATGACTTCCAGTTTTTAATGAATTAATAATGTAGAAATAACACTGGAATTATCCAAAAGAAATGTGCTATAGTAAAGTCATCCAGGTGAAAGCTCAGAGTTGGTGATGTGTATTGAGGGTAACGTGGAGGCAGTAATTAAAACCATGAAGAAAAGAATTTTTCAAGAGCAGAGTACTGAGGATAGAACTTGAAATGTAGGGGAAAAAGAAGAGCCAGGAAAAGAAACGAGCGATCACTGTTACATGGCAGGAGAAAAACAGGCAGCTGAATGTCATGGAAGCTAAAAGAGGGGAGAAGGGACCACCAGCACTAAGGACCACTGAGAAAAAGGAAAATAAGGACGGAGAAGAGTTTGTTACATTTGACTAGTGAGAGTTTGTTACTGATCTTCAGTAACATCAGTAGTAGGATGGTGGTTTGGAAGCTAGAAAATAGATACTGAGGAGCCCAGCAGAGAAGACTTCATTATGTGAATAAAGTCCCAGAGGAGGAACTCAAAGGAAATTTTAGGATGACAGTTTAATCACTAATACTGAGGTGAAGTTTAGGGAAATGAGGTCATTCATGTTAGAATGAACTTTATACTTTTTTTAAGTAGAAAGTGGGTAATAGGTGAGTAGTGGGTAAAGGGGGCCATGGAATGAGGAGCTAAGAAGAGGACTATAAAGGAACGTTCTTGAATATTGAAAAAAAAAAGAGCAATGTTAAAGTATACTAGTGACTTAATACTGTGTTTTAAAAAGATTTGGGCTTTCTATTCTTGTGCTTACGATATAAGCAAGAGGGTAAAAGAAACTTGTAGTGATTTTTACAGGGTTAATAGAGGTTTGCTCAGTAAAGGGTAATTTGGGTGATAGGTTATTGTGATAGTTGGGAGAAAGAAAGGAATCAAATATGTATGGTCAGGACTGAACACTTTGAATTTGGTTAATAAAGGTGTTGGGGAGCTAGATTTGGTGGAGGTAGTAAAGGGGTAGGAGATAATGGCTAGTAAGTAGCTGTGGTTGGGGAAGTGGTTCTTGAGAAGAGGATGTAGCCCTTCTGGTATGTGACTCTTTGTAATGATGATGGAAGTAATATTCATGAAAGATAAGAGGGCTTCCAGCTGGAGGAATAATCATACGGATGGTCATGTGGCCATGACGGGTCATGGATGATACTGGGGTCAAGACAGAGAGGAAACAAATAGGAGTAGCTCAAATACGTGAAACTTGGGAATTACAGAGAATTGTAGAAAAGACTTTAGAGTATTTGATGTTTTCCTCCAGTACAGTTCAGGAAATGGAAACCTGGTGTCCACCGTGTTTATGAGCTTGGTGAGAGAGTAAAGAACAAGGCAACATCTTTGTTGGTAACTGAGCAGGTGTAATAACTCTCTTCCTCAGCCTAAGCAGCTCTGGCTTAATCTTTCATGTATATTTAAGCTTCTGCATATGCTTTCATTTGAAAAATGGGTTCAGGGTGAAAGAAAAGTTACACAGGTATAGTGGACAGATGAAACAGCAAAATGTGTACTTGCCATTAAACAGTTACAGTCCAGGTGCAGAGGCTTGGTCTGGCTTTGTTACCACAGTACCGTGTATGTAGTTCTTCATTGCCAGAGCCTAAATAAGCCCAAGGCATAAAATGTTAGGACTTGAATGTCAAACACTTGGTAATTATAATAGCAGTAGTAAAGATCTATTAAGTTTACATGCTAGTGACTCTGCTATGTGCTTTACATTCATTATCTCCTTTGATCTTCACAGTAACCCTTTAAGTTGGTTTTTTTTATCACCATTTTACAAATGGACAAAGTGAGGCTCAGAGCCGAGGTGTCCAAGTCACCTAGTCAGGGAGTAGGGATGCTGGGACTTGAAGTTGGGTATTTGTCTTCAAAGCCTGAGCTCTTTATGATTACTCCATAAAGCCTACTGAATGTTAATATCTAACATTTTCTAAATTTCTAAATATTCTTAAACATCAAAGAGCAGTAACTTAAAAATTTAAAAATTGTGACACCTTTTTTTTTTTTTAAAGATTTTATTTATTTATTTGACAGAGAGAGCCAGCCAGCGAGAGAGGGAACACAAGCAGGGGGAGCAGGAGAGGAAGAAGCAGGCTCCTAGTGGAGAAGCCCGATATGGGGCTCGATCCCAGAACTCCGGGATCACGCCCTGAGCTGAAGGCAGACGCTTAATGACTGCGCCACCCAGGCGCCCCCAACACCTTTTAAAATTATATCTAAAATAGGGTAAAAGCAAAGCTGCTCTGATTGAAGTAGTTACAGGGGACCTGGAGCGTGCTCTGTGTCTCTTTCTGACTCCTTTTGCTCCAGAGGGGTCTGGGAAATCTGCAGGTTCCTTTGAGCGTATTCTGAAAATGGTGGCTTAAATGTTATATGAATGCTGAAAACAAATCTAAGTCTACCTTCTTGTTGACCACTAATATTTTATGTATATTTGACTTTGATAATGTGGAGAAAAAATGATAGTATATAACTCTTTTTCTATTTTAAAACAGGGATTGCTTGGCATTTTGTACAGAACCGGTTTTTGCCAGTTTAGCCAATGTTTTAGGTAACTGGGAAAATCTACCTTCCCCTGTATCACCAGACATTAAGGATTATAACCTTTATGATGTAGAAACTAAATATGGTTTGCTTCAGGTATGTATTTTTATTCATCATCTGTAAAGAGTTTTATCCTTCCAAATTGTTTTTGGCTATTTAAAACTTCTTAGCAATATCAACTGCGTTATGTAAACCTTTGGATCCTCTCAGTAATTTAAAAATTATTTTTATGTTCTGCAGTTTTTCTACAGTTTATTGTTAGGTTTAAATTATATTTTAAATTTATGAAACAAACATTGGTAACTTTTGTAGAAGGGTACTTATTGACTGGTTGATGGGTTGGTTCCCTTTTGATTTTTTTGAGTGCTAAACCTTGTGAATGCATTTCATAAACAAAATATTTAGTTGAAGTACTGAAGTATTTAATAAAAATTAAAAGTCACATCTTTTATTTAATTTTATTTAATTATTTAATAGGTATCAAGAGATCTTATTAGACTTTTCATATATGTCCACTTTTCCTTTCCCTGCCTACCAAAATATCCTTGGATCTATAGAGTAAATTTATACAGTGGGTTTTTAGTTCCTTGGAGACAGAGATCATTTTATTTACTATTTTTTAACAGCTTTATTAATTGGCATACAATAAACCTCACATATTCGAAATACGATATGATTTTATAAATTTGACATGTATACTGGTGAAACCATCACTATAATCAGAATAATGCAAATATTCATGACCCCCCTCAGGTGTTTTTTATACTCACTGTAATCCCTCCTTCCTACTTCTTGCTTTCCATCTTTATATCTCTTGTCCCAGGAAACCACTGACCTGCTTTCTGTCACTATGAATTGGTTTGTATTTTCTACAATTTTATAATTAGAGTCATGCAAAATATACTGTTTTTCTTACTGACTTCTTTCACTTAATTCTTTTGAGATTCATCCATATTGTGTGTATCAATCCTTTTTTTTATTGCTGAATTATAGTCCATTATATGGATATACCGTAGTTTGTTTATCCGTAATCTGTTGATCATTTGGGGTGTTTCTAGTTTGGGGTTGTTGCAAGTACGGCTGCCGTGAACACTCATGTATGAGTTTTTGTATATACACATGGTTTAATTTCTCTTGGTTAAATACCTAGGAGTGGAATGGCTAGATCAAATGGCATGTATATATTTTGGTTCTTTGGAAACAACAAACTTTTCTAAAGCGGTAATACCATTTTACATTCCTATTGCAATGTCTGAGAGTTCTGTTTTTTCCACATATTTGCCAAAAGTTGGTATGGTTGGTCTTTTTAATTTTAGCTATTCTAATTGGTATGCAGTGTTATTTTGTTGGAGTTTTAATTTGCATTTCCCTGATGAAGAATGATGTTGAACACCTTTTCATATACTTGAATATTTTTTTGGTGAAATATCTGTTCAGCTCTTTTCCCCATTTTTTGGATGGGTTGTTTTTTATTATTAAATTTTGAGATTTCTTTGTATACTGTGGACACAAATCTTATGTCAGATACATGATTTACAAATATTTTCTCCTAGTGTCTGGTTTATCTTATTCTTTTAACAGTATATATATTTTAAATTGTGGTAAAATATGCATAACATAAAATTTACCATCTTACCATTTTTGAGTGTACAGTTCAGGGGCGTTCAGTACATTTATATTGTTGTGCAGCCATACCACCATCCATCTCCAGAACTCTTCTCACCTTGCAAAACTGAAGCTGTATCCATTAAACAATAACTCTCCATACCCATCCTCACCACTCCCCAGCCCCTGGCAACCATTCTACTTTGATTCTCTATGATTTGACTACTTTAGGTGCCTCATATAAGTGGAATCATATGTTATTTTTCCTTTTGTGGTTTATTTCACTTATTATGATGTTCTTGAGGTTTATCCATGTTGTAGCATGTGTCAGAATTTCCTTTTTAAGGCTGAATAATCCATTGCATGTATTTACCACGTTATGTTTATTCATTTGTCTGTGGACACTTGGGTTGCTTCCAGATCTTGGCTCTTGTGAGTAATAACTGCTCTGAACATGGGTGTAGAAGTGTCTCTTCAAGATCCTGCTTTTAGTTATTTTGGGGATGTACCCAGAAGTGGAATTGCTGGATCATATAGTAATTCTATTTTTTATTTTTTGAGGAACTAGTGTACTTTTTTCCATAGTGGCTATCCCATTTTATATTTATACCAGTAATGCAGCACAGAGTTCTAATTTCTTCTTGTCCTCACCAACATTTATTATTTTCTAGTTTTTGATAGTAGCCATCCTAATGGGGTTGAGGTGGTAGATCGTTGTGGTTTTGATTTGCATTTTAGGAGTTAGTGAATTTAAGCATATTTTCATGTACTTCTTGTCCATTTGTATATCTTCTTTGAAAAAATATCTATGCAAGTCCTTTGACCGTCTTTTAATCAGGTTGTTTGTTTGTTGTTGTTGAATTGTAGGTGTTTATTATATAGTCCAGATATTAACCTCAATATATAATCAGATATATGATTGGCAAATATTTTCTCCCATTCTGTGGATTGCCTTTTCACTCTGTTGATTTTGTCCTTTGATGAATAGAAGTTTTTATTTTGATATATCCAATTTATTTTTTCTTTTGTTGCCTGTGCATTTGGTGTCATATCTAAGAAGTCTTTGCCATATCCAGTGTCATGAAGCTTTCCTCTATGTTTTCTCCTAAGAGTTTTATAGTTTTAGGCTTATATTTAGGCGTTTGATTTGAATTGATTTTTACGTATGGTTTAAGGTAAGGGTCCAACCTCATTGTTTTGCCTATGGATGTCCAATTTTCTCAGCACCCTTTGTTAAAACTTCCATCCTTTCCCCATTGAATGGTGTTGGTACCTTTGTCAAAAATCATTTGACTTTTCTAGATTTGAAAAACTTTGTGTATTTTATAAATTATATTTGCAGAATAAGCTTTTTAAAAAGGCAGATCTTACATGAATTTCATAGGTTCCAGTGTGTTAGAACTGGAGAACATTCATTTGAGAAATATTAAGCCCCTAATTGCTTATTATACTAGTCACTGAGGATAAATATTCAGGCAGTTAGAAGTAGCACATTGCATCTCAAGGTGTGGTGAAAAATGAAACTGGAAAGATAGAAAAAGAACACTGGAGGGTTTTAAGCAGAGTAAATGACCTGGTCTGATATGCATTTTAGAAGTGTCATTCTAGAAGAGTGGAACTTGGGCATAGGGGAAATGTATGAGAAATAATCACTACTATGTAGGGTTATTTTTGGAATCAAATGTGTAAATTTATAAGTACTTAGCATAGTGCCTGCATGTAAAAATAGTTAATGATAGTTAAAAAGTCTTGCTCAAAAATCATAGGAAGTATTAGAGGGATGGAATGAAGTTATGCGGTTAAAATAGGCCCTTTTGACTGACTATGGGGATGGGAATTGGAAGTGGTGTGGAATCTAATATGATTTCCCACATTTATTAAGAGGTTAATATACCATCGTTTGAAGTAATTCACCAGCTGGGACCTACATGGGTTCAGTTGCCTTGCTCAAAGTTGCAAGGCTAGTAAGTAATAAAGTTGGGACAGGAATCCAGATATTTTCCAAAACAGTACTCTTTACATTCTTCACTGTTGACTTAACTTGATGTTGAAACTGTAAGGTTTTGTGTTTTGTGTGTGTGTGTGTGTTTTTTTTTAGAGAGAATTTATTCTCATATCCATTCATTAAGCGTATATTTATTGGATAGCATGTCTGGCACAGTTCTGGATGCTGAAGATAGGCCAGGGGAAGAAACGGACACAAAATCCTGCCTTTTAGAATTTATATTCTTATGGGGGAAGAAAGACAATAAAATAAGTAAATATATAGCATATTAGATTATGATAAATGCATGTGGAGAAAATAAGGGGAGGAGGAAGAAAGGTAGTTTGGATGGGGAGGAAAAGGTTGCACTTTTGAATGGGGTAGTCAGGAAATCTGTAACTGAAAAGGGGACATGTGAGTAAAGATCTGAAAAAAAGCAAAGAAGTGAACCATCTAGATACCTAGGGAAAGAATGGTCGAGGCAGAAAAAACAGCAAGTGCAAAGTCCCTGAAACAGAATCATGCATGACTTGTTCAAGGAATAGTGAAATACCTGGAGTGGTGGAAAGGAGTTAGTAAGATGAGTAGGAGGAGACAAGGTCAGGGAGTTAATGAGTGGTTAAGTCCTGTTAGGCCGTGAAAGCCAGAGAAATACTTTGAATTTTACTCTGAGAGAAAGGAAAGGCTTCTGGAAGGCTTTGAGCAGGAAAGTGACATGATCTGGTAGCTGCTTATTGAGAATTAAATTATGTAGAAGGGGATGAGCAGAAACAAAGAGGTGAAGTAGGTGGCTGCTATAGTTGTACAGGCCAGAGGTGAGGATGGTCCAGGGTCGGGAAGGTGGTAAGACAGGATCAGATTTCATCATTTTGATGGTGAAGGTATTGGAATTTGCAGATGGCTTTGTTACATAAGAAAAAATAGAGTAGTGCAGGATAACTCAAAGGTTTTTGAAAAATGGAAAAGTGAAGTGGCCATTAACTGATATGGGGAAAAGACCACAGGAGAAAAGAACTGAATTGTAGGGGAAGCTCAGTTTTTGATTCTTCTAAGAATGAGATGCTTATAAAACATTCAAGGGGAGAGAAGTCAAGAAGGCAGTCAGATAATCAAGTCTGGACTTTAGAAGAGGCCCAGCCTGGAGATAATTTGGGAACAGTCAACCTCTGAGAACACTGAGAAAGAGTAGATGGAAACTTCAGCTGTCCACACACCGAGTCCAGGAGGTTGGGGTACTGAGGAGGAACCAGCAGAATCAATAGACTGAAAAGCAGTGACCAGTGGAGTTGGGGGAAAGCCTGGGAGAGTGGTGTCCTGGAAGTCAGGGAGTGTTAGTTTGCCAAAATCTACTCCTGGAAACAGAAATCGGTCTTCATTTTTGGTTAACAAATTCCATGATAGTCTCAGGTACAGATATAAAAATTACCAAATATTAATCCAATTTGAGAATGCATGAACATCAATTAATATATGAAAACTGAGCATAGTACGATTTAGAAAAACTGAATTTCAATATGAAGTGTAAATATATAAAACTGTTACGAATATGAATCAACTTGACAAAGAGTCCCTTGATATTTACTATCTGTAACTTGGGAATTGAAGATTCTTTCACGTTTCAAACACAGAAACTGAATAAATTTGGGTAGAAAAGTGGTTTTAAATTATCTTCGATTTTGCTTATATGCATATGGAAAGGAACTTTAATAAAGAGTTGTAGTCTGGTTTTTTAACTGGGTTTTTCCCACTAATGCTTGGATTGTTGTGGCAACTGAGAGTATCTACTCTGCATTCATGATGAAAATTAATTGTTCCCTGACATGTAAAAAAATCTTTTATTGGGAGAAACAGCGATTACGATTTTTTAAAAATATTTTATTTATTCATTTGACACAAAGAGAGAGAGAGAGCGCACGCACAACCAGGGGAAGGGGCAGAGGGAGAAGCAGGCTCCTGGCGTAGCAGAGAGCCTGACACAGGGCTCGATCCCAGGATGCTGGGATCATGACCTGAGCCGAAGGCAGACACTTAACTGACTGAGCCACCCAGGCGCCCCAACAATTATGATTTTTAAGAGATATTTTATTATTGTAATTGAAAGGAGTTTTGTTTAATGTCAAAGTGTCTCCCCCCCCCCCCATTTACAGGTTTCTGAAGGATTGTCATTTTTGCATAGCAGTGTGAAAATGGTCCATGGAAATATTACACCTGAAAATATAATTTTGAATAAAAGTGGAGCCTGGAAAATAATGGGCTTTGATTTTTGTGTATCATCAACCAATCCTTCTGAACAAGAGGTAATGAAGGTTTTAAGTCTTGTAATTTTTTTTTTTTTTTTAAGATTTTAAGTAATCTCTACAGCCAACGTGGGGCTTGAACTCACAAACATGAGATCAAGAGTTGCATGCTCTGCCGACT
The DNA here is from genome assembly GCF_023065955.2 of Ursus arctos. Lineage (NCBI taxonomy): Eukaryota > Metazoa > Chordata > Mammalia > Carnivora > Ursidae > Ursus > Ursus arctos. The sequence continues at coordinate 14,512,562 of NW_026622886.1, read as the reverse complement.
GAGCCAGCCAGGTGCCCCAGTCTTCTAGTATTTTTAAAGCTGTGGAAATTTGTGATGCATCCAGATTGGACTGGAGAATTTGCAAGTCTGATAAATGTGTAGAAATAGGCTACGTGGTACAACGTTTGTTTAAATGTACAGCTTTATAGAAAATTTCTCATGTTCATTTTACCTAAGATATTCTTCAGCTCGTTAATTCCACAGTAGTGTTACTTGAGTAAAGGATGCTAGAGTTAAACAAATTTGAGAACTGTTGGGTTAAGGAGGCTTTTTTCCTCCTGATATCAAATATACTAACAAACATTGTGAATCTCTAACAGTGTTTTCCCAACATTAGACCACAGAATCTTCTTTAAGGGAGCATGATAACAGTATCAGTGATAATAAGAGCTAACATTTATTGAAGTACTTTTCTAACAAAGAACTTTTTAATGTGTTTACTTATTTAATCCTTACCACAGTCTGTGCGATATGGGAATAATACAGATGGGTAAGTTAGGCTCATAGAATAAAATAATGTACCTAAGTTTAGGCAGGTGGTTAAGTGGTAGAGGTGGAATTTGAACATGTTCTCTCTGGTTCCAAAGCACCTGTTACGTAGTGATTACTGTTATCTACCTATTTATACTTAGGAAAAAAATGCAATATTTCAAATTTTTTTAATATAGAGAGAGGGAGGGGCATATTTTGTATATATGTAGTTGTTAAAAGCGCCATGATTTGACCTAAAATAGATTTGTAATTTAAGTAAATACTTTTAAGGGAAGCAGAAAGAGTATTGCTTGACAATGTGTTAGGTCCATTTTTTCCCATATATTTGTTTAATCTTACAACAACCTTTTGAACCTATTAACTAAATCAGTTAATCCACTAAATCAGTTAGTGAAAGAACAAGGTTCCAAATAATAATCTGAGTCCATAAGACTTGAAGCCTGTGTATCATAGAACATAGGCTATACCTTTTCATATTCATACTGCATCTTAGAGTGATAATTTGTCTTCTGGGAGAGAGCTCTAATAATTTGAAGGTGGTAAGAGTTCTTTTTTTTTTTTTAATATTTTATTTATTTATTTTGAGAGAGAGTGAGTGAGCAGGAGGGCAAGGGCAGAGGCAGAGGGAGAGGGAGAGAATCAATCCCAAGCAGGCTCTATGGCCAGCACGGAACCCATTGTGGTGCTTGACTCAGGACCCTGAGATCACGACCTGAGCCAAAATCAAGAGTCAGACGCTCAACTGACTGAGCCACCCAGGCACCCAGGTTGCAAGAGTTCTTATTCATATCTCTTAGTTTGTTTAGTGCCCTTTCCATATTTGAGAATTTGGAACTTCAGGATTGAAGGTGGTGATGATATTTTTACTTGCATGACTGAGTATGAATTTAAAACTAGGTTGCTACTGCTTGATAGTGTTTTTTACTTTAATTTGAAATATTTAATCTATATAAACTCTTTTCTGTTTTCTTATAGCCTAAGTTTCCTTGTAAAGAGTGGGACCCAAATTTACCATCATTGTGTCTTCCAAATCCTGAATATTTGGCTCCTGAATACATACTTTCTGTGAGCTGTGAAACAGCCAGTGATATGTACTCACTAGGAACTGTCATGTATGCTGTATTTAATAAAGGGAAACCCATATTTGAAGTTAACAAGCAAGATATTTATAAGAGTTTTAGTAGGCAGTTGGATCAGGTAATTTACCTTATATATAAATAATTGCTTGCATTAAAAGTATTAAATGTTTCTTTGATTTAAAAAAAATGTGTTCAGAAAATTCTCTAAAATGAGATAATGTCTCATATTTCAAGTTTGCATAAAATTGACTTAACAAAAGTAGTTCTGTAAATAATGAGGATTAAAGCTTGTTACCACAACTTTAATCGTGGCATTTATTTACTAGAGTGAATACTGAAATATGATCTAAAATGCTGGGCATTTGTTTCAGTGTTAGAAGCAATTTCGGGTGTTGAAGATAAGTGTCTTAATTATCTTGCCACAGTAGAATTAGCAGTTTGTTCATTCTAACATATATTTTTGAGTAAATTTCAAAAAGGTTTTTTAAATAGACTATTGACTATAAATGCATTGTCTTTTTGAATATTTTATGTTCATATTTAATATTATCACTTCTTTAAATATAGTTGAGTCGTTTAGGATCTAGTTCACTTTCAAACATACCTGAGGAAGTCCGTGAACATGTAAAACTACTGTTAAATGTCACTCCAACTGTAAGACCAGATGCAGATCAAATGACAAAGGTAAGTACACATGAGTTCCTGCCTTAGGTGGAGGGACAATGAGTTAAAGTAGATTAAGTTCTTCTAAAGCAAGATTTAATCAGATGGAGTCCCCAAATAGCATCTCTATCCTTGAATGTGTTAAATATTCAGCTTCTTTTAATCTTAAACAGTTAAATAATTTATGTATGTAAATGCTCTCATATAAAATTAAGATTTCAAATAATCAGAGTCTTTTTTTTTTTAAATGATTTTTTATTATATTGTGTTAGTCACCATACAGTACATTCCCGGATTCCGATGTAAAGTTCGATGCTTCATTAGTTGCGTATAACACCCAATGCACCATGCAATACGTGCCCTCCTTACTACCCATCACTGGTCTATCCCAGTCCCCCACCCCCCTCCCCTCTGAGGCCCTCAGTTTGTTTCTCATAGTCCATAGTCTCTCATGTTTCATTCCCCCTTCTGATTACCCCCCCTTTCTTTATCCCTTTCTTCCCCTACCGATCATCCTAGTTCTTATGTTCCATAGATGAGAGAAATCATATGATAATTGTCTTTCTCTGCTTGACTTATTTCACTTAGCATTATCTCCTCCAGTGCCGTCCATGTTGCAGCAAATGTTGAGAATTCATTCTTTCTGATAACTGAGTAATATTCCATTGTATATATGGACCACAGCTTCTTAATCCATTCATCTGTTGAAGGGCATCTTGGCTCCTTCCACGATTTAGCTATTGTGGACAATGCTGCTATGAACATTGGGGTGCATATGGCCCTTCTCTTCACTCAAATAATCAGAGTCTTAACAGTCACGTAGGTGTAGAAATTCTGGACACAAGAATTCATGGCCCTCTAATTTACTCATTAAGTGGATTTTAATAGATAAATGGTACTCATTTTGCCTTCAAGATATTTTACTTAATTTTTCAGTATTTACTAGTTAGATAAAGAAAATGTTACTGCCCAGCTAACTTTATAGGTAGGGACTGAAAATTTGAACTTGAAAAGAAATTTGGTTATTACTTCCTTATTTTGATTTTTATAATTACAATTATTAAGTGACCTATTAAGTGACCTAGCAAAAAACATTTTGCTAAATGTTTCTGAATTTTTTTTCACTGTATTATGGCAGTTTCAGGTATGAGAAGTACTTTAATATTTATCAAAATAATTTTATTTTCCTCTTTTTAGATTCCCTTCTTTGATGATGTTGGTGCAGTAACGCTGCAGTATTTTGATACCTTATTCCAAAGAGATAATCTTCAGAAATCACAGTTTTTCAAAGGACTGCCAAAAGTTCTACCAAAACTGCCCAAGGTTTGTTGTTCAGTTCTTTATTATAGTCAGGTTTTTTATTTACTGTAATAACTCTTCCAGAGAAATAAATGTAACTTTGCCTTAGGGGCATAAATGACTATAGAAGGCTGCAGACTGAAGCTGAAAGTTTAGTGGACCTTTTTCACAGAGTCCAAAAATAATTTAATAAATTAGATAAAAAATTAGAAGAATACTACCTATGGAAAGGTAGCACCTGGACATGAAATGTCAGAAGAGAAGTCCATAAACTGTCATCGTGGAGATCATCGCCTCACCAGCAATTAAGGGGATGCATCTGTATTGATACTAGCCTCTCCGACTCCTTTAACTCCCCTCTCTGGCTTATTAAATCATGAGTGTAATATAGTCTAAAAAATGTTGGCGAATGCTTTAGAAGTCAGTGGTTGAAAACTTGTGATTCCTGGTTACAAAAATATCTCCAGTGTTTAATCTGTCAGATACTCATTGATTATGGACTGTTTGTCTAACCCTTTACTTAGATGCTATGGAGATAAAAGGGAACATAAAATATTGTTCTTGCTGTCAAGATTCTTAGAGTATGTGTAACATGCATGAAACAAGAATTAACAATACAGAACAGTATATAAGTTGAAGTATTAAGTTTAAGTAGTAAGTTTAAGTTGTGTGGTATGAATCATAAGTAATGAAGAAGAGAAACATCTTAGTGACGACTAGTGAGGGAAGGATTTCTAAAGGAATGGTGACCATACGTCCCTTATCTGTAACATTCTCGCGTTATTCCTCTTGTCCTGACATAGCAGGAGCACCCCATTTTACTCTCAAAAATGTCCCAATTTCAACCATAAATTATACGGTCATCTTCCCCAAGGGAATTGGAGGTTTAAGACTAACTTTAAGACTGTAATTTAAGACTGTACTAAAGACTAAAGTTAAATTTAGTTTTATGAAAACATTTTTGCCTTTCAGCGTGTCATTGTGCAGAGAATTTTGCCTTGTTTGACTTCAGAATTTGTAAACCCTGATATGGTACCTTTTGTTTTGCCCAATGTTCTACTGATTGCCGAAGAATGCACCAAAGAAGAATATGTCAAATTAATTCTACCTGAACTTGGCCCTGTCTTTAAACAGCAGGAGCCAATCCAGGTATGTGTATAGATGCTCTTTCCTATTTATCTGCTGTTATTTAATGATGTTAGTTAATGATGACTATCATTGAGGATTAAAGGAATGGATATGCAACTTTTTAAAAATTGAGGTAAGTATAAGTGACTTTCTTTTCCATAAGTCAGAACCTGTTTTGCATATGTTTGAAGTGAACCATTCCTAAAAGTATAATTAAACTTTGCAAGTAAGTATCTATAACTCTCCATAACTTACCATCTCAGAAAATGTAAGAAATTTGGCATGTGTTATACTGCTTATTGGCCTTATTAAAAGATAAAGGTTTGGGAAAAGTATTTCTTTTTCTTCTGCACTTTTAAGTATTTGCTTTTTGTTTATTTTGTTATTTAGGATCTTTAATTTGTAGATAGTTAATCCAGTTGTTTCTCTTTATTTTACTGGTAATAAATAGTTTCACCAGAAGAGGGAAAATGCTTACAGCACCGCAGAAGTAATATGTGTGTGTATTGTAAGTGAAAATGTAGTTAGTTTCTGAGGTAGACTCTATTATAATATTTATTTGTCAGACTCAAGGTAGTCTTGGATTTAAGAGCTGCAGGGTTATACACTTGGGCTTGAATCTAATCTTCATCCTTAATAGAAGTATGACTTGAACAAGTCATTACTCATTTAAAGCCTCTGTTTGCTCATTTCTGAAACAAAATGGTTGTTGAGATTAAATGAAATTTCTAGATACATAGTAAATATTATTACATGTTTCTGCCACTACATGGCAGTGGTTTATTAGTAAACCATCAACTACTTGATTTAATGGTTTTATGTCAGGCTATTTGTGGTCCTTCCTTTGAAAGGAGGGGAACAAAAGGAAGTCTGTGGTGGTAAAGCAATAGTTCCTTTGGCTAAGAAAGGGCAGCTGAGGGAAACAGAGTTTCCCAAACGTGGTCAAGATGTTAGGAGACAAAGTGGTGGAGGCACATGTTCACTCAGTATTCTGTGTGAATAGAAGGCACAGTTTGTTCCTTGTAGTGTAGGTGTGTGGCAGTTAGGTGAGAAAACAAATGATCTGGGACAATTGAAAATGTTTCTTTCTAGAATTTTTTGTGACAATCCTTTTCATTTCTTTTTTTTAAATCTTATTTTAATAAATTCTGTTAATTAACATATAGTGTATCATTAGTTTCAGATGTAGAGTTCAGTTATTTATCAGTTGTATATAACACCCAGTGCTCATTCCATCAAGTGCCCTCCTTAATGCCCATCACCCAGTTGCCCCATCCCCCTCCAGCAGCCCTCAATTTGTTTCCTAGAGTTAATAGTCTTTTAGGGCTTGTCTCCCTCTCTGAGAACCCTCTTCCACAGTTCGTGGCAATGCAAGCTAGTATAGTCACTCTAGAAAACAGTATGGAGGTTCCTCAAGAAGTTAAAAATAGCGCTACCCTATGACCCAGCTATTGCACTACTAGGTATTTACCCAAAGGCTACAAACATCGTGATCCCAAGGGGCACCTGCACCTCAATGTTTATAGCAGCAGTGTCCACAATAGCCAAACCATGGAAAGAGCTCAGATGTCCGTCGACGAATGAATAAAGAAAATGTGTGTATATATGTATGTATGTGTATACATATATATAAAATGGAATACTACTCAGCCATCAAAAAGGATGAAATCTTACCATTTGCAACGATGTGGCTGGAACTGGAGGGTATGCTAAGCGAAATAGGTCATTCAGAGAAAGACAATTAGCATATGGTTTCACTCATATGTGAAATTTAAGAAATAAAACAAAGGGGAATGGAATCCCTTTCATTTCTGTACCTTTTCTTCTACTCTTAAACTTAGAAGCCAAGTGAATTTACTACTTTGGGATCTCTGACTTTGCTATTTTCAGGCTTCCCCCCCCAATTCAGTAGGTTTCCAGATAGTGGTAATTATGGGTGAGTGATGCATTACCAAAGAAGTATGAGAGTTAGGAAATTAGTCTTAATTTAAATATTTAAATTGAGAGCAAATATTAAATATTGTGCTTCTGGAAATGTAAGAAACTTGATTTGTATGTTTTTGTCTTCCATGCCTTCAGGCTAGCAACATGGTGAGTGTCAAAATATAGAACTTACTCTTTTGAAGATACTTTAAATTTTGTCATATGTGAAATCTTATGAAGATTCTAAATTTTCATACATTGTTTCTCTTTTTTACACAGATTTTGTTAATTTTCTTACAAAAAATGGATTTGCTACTAACCAAAACTCCTCCTGATGAAATAAAGAACAGTGTCCTACCAATGGTTTACAGAGCGCTAGAGGCTCCTTCCATTCAGATCCAGGTATAATATTTGATTTTTTTTCTTTAATAATGATTTTAATTTTTAAAAAAATTTTTATTTTTAAAACAAAAGAAAGAAGTACATTTTGGGTTTGAGTTGTAAAATCTTTTCTATAAAACTCAATAGTGATATATATTAATCCATTGAATTGGATTGTATACTGTTACTAAAATGTGTCTGCTCCCAAATAATTTAAAGAATCAATTGACAAATAACTATATTAATGAAGTAAAATTATTCATTACTTTTATTTATGAAAAATGTTCTGTTCTGGAAGATTTGATTTATTGTAGTTTGGATCAGTATATCTTCTTCCTGAATGAGTAACTAACATGGGAGTGAAAATGTCAGATACATGTGCCTTTTTCTTATAAAAACATTAAGTAGGTACTCCCATACTCAAAATTTTCTTTTATGCTTGCTAACTCAGTCTTCTAAGCGTTCCTTCTATATTTAAGGTAATTCGTGTAGCAAGTAGATAGAAAACCAGACAGTAACTTAGTGTGACCATTCCTAATGCATTTATAGTCATGCTTGTGTGTCAGAAAGGTGATGTTAAAACATGTACTTTGCCAAACTTTAAGTTCTTTGGCTTTGCTGTTAAAAATTTGGTTCTGTAGGGCTGCCTGGAAAAAAATTTTGGATCATTGTTAAAAGTGTAATTTATTTTTTTGATTTTTTACTTTGGAAAATAAGTACTTATGTTAAGAACATCTCACTGCATAAATGGTTTTATGTTTAACGTTTCTTTGCCAGTATAGAAATTCTAGTAAAGAAAAACAGAACTCTAATTGTTTTTTTTAAAGATTTTATTTATTTATTTGTCAGAGAGAGAGGGAGCAAGCACAAGCAAGGGGAGCAGCAGGCAGAGGGAGAAGCAGGCTCCTCGCTGAGCAGGGAGCCCGATGCGGGACTCCATCCCAGGACCCTGGGATCATGACCTGAGCCAAAAGTAGAAGCTTAATCGACTGAACCACCCAGGTGTCCCCAGAACTTTAATTTTTAAAAGTTATTGACCAAAACCGTCTTTTGCCTGATGTGAACCTCATATCGGGGCGCCTGGCTGGCTCAGTCAGTAGAGCATGTGACTGACTCTTGATTGCAGGGTTGGGAGTTTGAACCCCACATTGGGTGTAGAGATTACTTAAAAATTAAGTGATGTGAACCTAGTACCACATGTGTAAGGTCACTTTTTGGCTCATTTCAGTCTTTGTCTAAGTTCTTTTGTTTACTCAAAGTTGTGAAGTTGATGTTAAGTTTTGTCCTTATAAGGTGATAACCTTCTTAAAGGTGAGGATATGCTGCCTTTGTCCAAATGACATGGGATGATTGGGGACGATGTACTTATTTCTTTTTTCTAGCCCTTTCCAAAGGAGTTGTGAATTATAGCTTCTTAAAACATAACCCACAGGCCCTGTGTAGCCAACCCGGGTTTATAGTCCCTGAGATTAGAAAAGGTTGAGTACATGAGAGCCCATTTTTCTTCCTGAGGGGGTTCATTTAGCCAATAAGTATTTATTCAAATAGTTAATATTTAATCCAGATTGACCTGTGCAGCTTTGCTGAATTTTATAAACCAACATTTCTTGTATCATTCAATATAAGTCTTTAGTCACCAGTCCAATTAATTAGTATCAGCATCGCTTGGTAGAGTCCAATAAAGTTAAAAGACTGTCTAAGCTTTGGGAGAGTACTAGAGCAAGAGCAAGAAGCAAAAATCTTTTCAAGTGTCATGCAAGTAGAAGGCTGGAAAGTAACTTCTGAAATTCATTTTTGGAGTGATATTTTTAAAGTGAAGTTTGATTAAAAATATTTAAGAGTCTAAAGAGTTTAGAAAAATACCTGGAAAAGTAGAAGATGGTTTACAAAAGTTAGGATGCTTAGAGGAATGAATAGAAATATGTATGTGAACCAATTTAAAAAATTTTTATCTTTAAAATTAAACATAGAGGCTATGTTTATTCTCCCCTCTCCATCACCAGTTACTTGTATAAACTAAGAGGCAGAAGTTCCTGAGAATGAGCTAATGACTTCCTTGAGTTTTGGTTTGTTTCAGTCTCCTGTTTTTAAGTTCTTCATCATATTTCCTCTTCAGGAAAAAGCTCTTCCTCCCTACCTTTAGCTGTATGATTTAGACATAATTTAAGATTTGCGTCTTTAGGGGCGCCTGGGTGGTTCAGTCGTTAAGCGTCTGCCTTCGGCTCAGGGTGTGATCCCAGTGTTCTGGGATCGAGCCCCGCATCAGGCTCCTCTGCTGGGAGCCTGCTTCTTCCTCTCCCACTCCCCCTGCTTGTGTTCCCTCTCTCGCTGGCTGTCTCTATCTCTGTCAAATAAATAAATAAAATCTTAAAAAAAAAATAAGGTTTGCGTCTTTAACCTGCTGCTAGGTTATACAGTACAATGCATGTGCATGCTCACTCTCTTGAATTAAAGGTTGACCTTCCCTAGGGAGGCGCCCTCTGGTAACAGGAGCGTAGTGTCTCATGAACTGCTCACCCTTGTCTATTCTCTTCCATCTGTGGAAAATGGCCCCTTGAATGTAGCTTGTACTTCTTATCCTCGATTTATGTCACCCACTTATTTATTATAGTTCTGAGTGGATATAAACATATAACTCATATCTGCCTTTTGGAAATCTGGGAATAAAGCAAATAAAATATGTGACCATTGTTTTAATAACAAATTCTTAGTGGTTAATTCATTTCTATCTGCTAATTACAGATGAATATCTTTAAGTATACCAAATATTAACTCCTTCCCTGATACACATTTATGCCTCCATTTTCTTCAGTAATCCCTTCTATGCTTTGCTACAAGGATCATTCTGCCCTTATAAGGTATCTGAGATGTATATTCTTCAGTCAGTCAGTTCTCAAGCCATTTTTTGTTCTTTTCCTTAACTCATTTAGTTCTCTTTTCCCTAGTCATCCCCCTTTTCCTCTGTTAGCCTCATTTAGAGTTCCCAGTTACAATCATTTACATTATGGCCAGCATTAGTTAACAGTGTTTTAAAAATTTTTTTCCTGTTTCTATGGGTTATACTTGCTTAAGTTTCAGAATTTGAAAGTTCTTAAAAATATAAAGAAAATTAAAATCCTCTCTCAGAGATGCCCAGAGTTAACATTTCCGTATCTATCCTAATGTCTTTTTCCATAAGTCTTTAGACAAACACATGTATCTACACAGTTTAAAAATTGGGATTGTATAATAGTGTCTTACTGCATTTTCTCCCTGGTATTATTAATCTTTTAAAATATATTAAAGAAAATGTTTGTGTTATAGTCTGTCATAAGGATATATGTAACAGCTCAGAAATCCCTTATTTAAGATGAATAGTTTTATGTCACTTCGTACTTGATTTTCACTCATTGTGAAGGATAGCACATCTTAGATGTTCCCATTCTTAAATAATAAATGATGAATTGTGTTGTCAGGGAAAGAAATTGGTTATGAGACCAAGGAATGTTGTTACCATATGTTAGGTTACATGACCTTGCATAATTTTGAGGAAGGTCTTTTGAGTCTGTTTCCTCATCTGTAAAATTGAAAACTAGTGATAACTGTTCTTCTTTCAAATAGTTGTTGAAAGGCTCAAATGATATAACATACATGAAAGTTTATTTGAAACAGTGTGACAAATTAGCCATGCAAATGCAAAATGTTTTTTAATATGTGAGAGAAAAGGTGAAGAGAATCTTTCCCTAGGATTGAATCAGTGTATTTTCTTAATAGGAACTCTGTTTAAACATCATTCCAACCTTTGCAAATCTTATAGACTACCCATCTATGAAAAATGCTTTGATACCAAGAATTAAAAATGCATGTCTGCAAACATCTTCCCTTGCCGTAAGTAACTGCATATTAATTTTTGCTTTTCTTTAACTTCTCATTGTTTTAAATTATTTTCTTATTGTTAAGTTACCTTTTTATAGTTTGTTCATATATTTCATGTTGGCTATAGGTAACCTGTATATAGTGCTATAAAAGTGATCGATAGCTGTAGTTTTCCCAGATACATAATTTTGCAGTATTACATCCCTGACCTTACTCCCATCCCCTAACTTTGAGCGCTTCAATAGAAAATTTGAGTAATTTTTCTTTCTTAATACTTTTCTGCTTTAATTCACAATTTATTTTGTTGGTAGTTTTAAAATAAACATGAAAGTTTAACTTGGTGTTTAAACCTAAAAACTTTTTGAACAGCTTCCTCTTATAAACTGCCTTTACTTTTAGTCATCTGTCTATATTTTTGTATCTACAACTTGCTTACTTTAAAAAAAAATTAAGGGTACAGTAAAATAATACATTAATAAGAACACAAGTGGGGGAAATAGTTGTACTCAAAAGTCTAGGTCAAAGGCAGCTGATTCCTTTGAATACAGAATCTTAACACAGTTGATAGTCAAGGAAGTAGTAAATAGCAGTAAATAACAGTTCTTATTTTTTCATATTGGGAGAAATATATATTCCCAACTCCTTTTCTCAGTAGATCATAAGAATTTATCCCACAGATAATTCTTTATAGAAGTAACATTGAATAATCTCTTCAAACAGCAGCTTTAGAAAAGAGGGAGAAATGTCCTTCGTTCAGCTGATCAGTTCTTTATATTGATGTTTGATAATGGTCATGTTATTAAATTTGCATTTTGTAAATATAGTTCTTTGGAGAACTTTTCCATCTTTATTAGGTGAAATGTAAATTTAAATAAATATAAGCATTTGTAGCTTAAGCTTTTGCTTAAGGCAAAAATAATTTAAATGATATGATTTTACCTTACAGTGATCCAATCCATTTTAGTTCATGGGTGGGTTTTTTTGTTTTTTTGTTTTTTTGTTTTTGTTTTTTTTTTTTGGTATAAAGGCCCTGAGATGGAAAACAGCACCAAAATAGGAAAAAATGTCATTGTTTACCAAAATTAACAAGGATGAAATGCAGTCAGAAACCCGAGTTCTTATTCTGACACTACTACTAACCGTCCTGTGCCATCGGGCAAGTTAATGTACCCCTCTGAGTCTTTTTTTTCATAAATATTAAAAAGATTTGAAATCCAGTTCTTTTCTCTGAAATTTTCTAAATTTTATGAGTGAATTTTCAAAACAGATGGTAGTAATATGCAGCTAAAAATTTTATTTTCAAAATGCCCTTTAAAAATCTGCAGGCTCCTGGCTGGCTTAGTCATAGAGCATGTGACTCTTGATCTTGGAGTTGTAAGTTCAAGCCCCACGTTGGGTGTAGAGATTACTGAAAGTAAAATAAATGAAATCTTTAGAAAAAAAGAAAATAAAAATCATGTAAGTCACACTGTATTTTATGGCAGCATAGACCTATTTTAGCATACATTTTGTCAAAGTACATGTTCTAGTTCAGTTCTAAGTATTTATGCAGAGTGAGGTGAGAAGCATTGATACTGAAATGATCTGTATTAATACCTGGGGATGTTTATATCTCTTTTTAAGATGCCAACTGAGCCATTAAAGACATGATTGCAAAGAGTTATAATGAATGTATTTAGAACAGTAACTCTGGAATGGATTTGCATTTTATTTTATTTTATTTTATTTATTTATTTATTTATTTATTTATTTATTTATTTTAAAGATTTTATTTATTTATTTGACAGAGAGAGAGACAGCTAGCGAGAGAGGGAACACAAGCAGGGGGAGTGGGAGAGGAAGAAGCAGGTTCCCAGCGGAGGAGCCTGATGTGGGGCTCGATCCCAGAACGCCGGGATCACACCCTGAGCCGAAGGCAGATGCTCAACCGCTGTGCCACCCAGGCGCCCCTGGATTTGCATTTTATATACCACGCACAGTGCTCCTATCTTCAGAGGGGCAAATGTGAATTCTGAATTGCATTCATAGACATAGACCTTTAGGGTTAAAAAATTCTAACTGGGAAATGAGTGAAACATAAGTTGTGAGTTAGAATTGTATTTTAATACTGTTTCCTGAAAATAAAGAAAAATAAATTCTACACAGAGGTAGGTGAAATGCTCCAAGAGTTCTATTTCTTCATGACTTACATGACTAATATTTTATATTAAAAATAAAATTAAACTAGTATTTCTAGCTTCTCTTGACACACATGCACACACATATAAAAAATATAGCAATTCCTTTTGTAACACTGATTCTAAGAGCAAATTAATTGAATTTGTAGTATCCCTTATGTTTGAATTTCAGGAAACAATTAACACCTTATTTTTCAGAAAATTTCTTCCATCTTTCTTGTAGAAATACGTGCTTTTTTTAACCAGCTAAATTATTTTCTGCTTTTCTTAGTGTTTTGTTTTGGTTTTTTTGAAACTAGAGTTCTGTTGATAGGATCCTGACTCAAAGTATTCTTTTTTAAAAAACTGAAATATAATTACCATACAGTGTTAGTTTCAGATGTGTAGTATAATAATTGAATAATTCTGTACCTTCTTCAGTGCTCATCATGATAAGTATACTCTTAATCCCCTTTATTTCACCCAGCCCCCTACCCACGTCCCCTTTGGCAACCACCAATTTTTTGTACTTAACAGTCTGCTGTATATTTTTTTTTGCTTTGCCTTTTTTCTGAAAATATTCTATCTTAACATATTTAAGCTAAAAAAATAGGGTGTGAAATATTTATCAAAATTGTCAAGCGAATATAGATAAAATTTTGATAAAAGCGCTCCTAAGTATCAGGTTTTAGTATATGTGTTAAAGATATATTTAGAAATAGGAAACTTTGGGGCGCCTGGGTGGCACAGCGGTTAAAGCGTCTGCCTTCGGCTCAGGGCGTGATCCCGGCGTTACGGGATCGAGCCCCACGTCAGGCTCCTCCACTATGAGCCTGCTTCTTCCTCTCCCACTCCCCCTGCTTGTGTTCCCTCTCTCGCTGGCTGTCTCTATCTCTGTCAAATAAATAAATAAAATCTTTAAAAAAAAAAAAAAAAAAAAAAAAAAAAAAAAGAAATAGGAAACTTTATGTAGGATAAAATATAGTTTTTACATGTTGTTGAAATATTTAATTTAAGAATGAATTAAGCCTGAGTTAGAGAAAAGTACTGGAAGCCTAGTAAAATTGATCACTTGGTAGGAGAATGTAGTCCTTTTTATAATTCCGATGTCCCCGAAGAAATATTGTTAGTAAACACACGTATAATAAAGCTGCTCAAATCCTAATCACTTCATTTAGAAGGATACAAAATTGAAGTCATTCCTTACCTTTAGCTAACTAGTGTCCTGGTAAAGCAATCATGAAGTCTTTCTGAAACAAGTCCAGGGGAGTTAGTAAATACACGGATTTCCTATATTATTAAAGGATGAAAGCTTTTAAACCTACTTTTATTCTTGAGATTTTAACATATCTATATGAAGATTAAATTTATAGTTAATATTTTGTTCTAGATTGCAAAGACTTTAAATGACTAATGCAATTTACCTCTTTTAATAGGTTCGTGTAAATTCATTAGTGTGCTTAGGAAAGATTTTGGAATACTTGGATAAGTGGTTTGTACTTGATGATATCCTGCCCTTCTTACAACAAATTCCATCCAAGGAACCCGCAGTCCTCATGGGAATTTTAGGTAGCTGAAAATTTAATGTCATTTGATGCTACTTTATTGTATTATAGTCATGCAAATGAATCTTCCAAATTACAAAACCTTTGTATCCTTTTTTCAAGTATATAGCATTCAGTAATTGAGGAATGGTGGGATAAATACCATGATATAACTTTTTTGTGTGTTAATTTTAACAAAACTGTAGAGCCTTCCTTGACGTTTACAAAAGCATTAGACATTTGGGAATCCTAGCTTCACAAATATCATGATCACGTGTAGTTTTCTCTGTAAAATGATACCAAATAAGAGAGGAAAACAAAGCTGCTTGGAAGGCTGATATGATACCAGTCTTAATAGTAATACTTGATGGTTATTTGGTACCCAGTTTGTAAAAGGTGCTATGCTGAGTATTTTCTCTGCATTATCTCATTTTGTCCTCTCCAAATTCCAATGAGATGGGTACTGTTATTTCTGTTTTACAGTAAGGAAATTGAGGCCCAAAGTTTAAGTAAGTTATCCAGGATAACACAACTGATAAATGGTAGAGCTGGTTTTTAATTTATATATGTTCAAATCTTAACCAGTGTGTTTCACTGTTAAGTGATGTGCTTATGAAGCATATTAGCCTTACAGCACATTCTATTCTATCAGCGTAATTACAAATTACTCTGTCAAGAAACTCTGAAATTGTTTGTTATTAGTTAAAGCTTTGACGGTCCAGTCTGGAAATGCTGATGTTCTGTTATACTCATGGAAACAGAGATAATTGTAGAATCACAAAATCATTAACAAGTTTACTTTTTACTAATTTTAAAGTTTATTTTGAAGAAAAACCAAATTACTCAGCTATGTATTTTTAACACCTACTATAGTGCCTGGTCTATAGAAAGCCCTCAGTAAATATTTGTAGGAATGGTCAGCAAATAATTTATTGTGGACCTCTGTAGGCATGGGATATGGTATGAAACTTTTGGCCTCAAAGAAATTAGTCTTCTTAAGAGAAAGAGTTTGGCATAGTGGAAAGAGCCCTAGCTCCAGTCTTGGCTGTGTCAGTTCTGGAATGACTTTGAAAAGTTGCTTCATCTATCAGATGAGGATGAAATGCATCATTATGGGAGTCTCATGAGAATTCAGTGAGAAAATGGAAAGGGAAAAGTAACGGGCTTAGCAATTAAGTGCCTAGCGAATAAGCATTTAGTAGGTGTTCCATAAAGTTACTCTTTGAGTGTATAAGTGAAGTGTACCTTAACAGCAAAATGATAAGATATGATGTGTTCTAAGGCTATGGATTATATACAAAACACAACAAAAGCATTCAGAGAATGGGAAACAAATGTGCTCAGTTTACCAAATGAAGGCTTTGTGGAATAGGTGTAATAAGCAGGGTGTTAAAGTTCCAGTAAATAGGTGAGACTATGGGGAAGGATTGTGTGGAGTTGAGTTAAATTAGTAAAGTTTCAAACATGTTAAGTCCGATTAGTTAAAGAAGTGAATAAAGGTGTAAGACCTATACTCACACACTTGTGAAATAGGTGTCTCAAGTTTGAGTGAGAAGTCTGAACTATATATTCAGGTGTTTTCAGGATAGAGGGTCATTCTGTAACCTTGCTGCTGCAGTGTGGTAAGGCTTTTAATGTTATGCTAACATTAAGTGTGCTCTGAAGCCAAAAGAATTCAGGATAAATATGTCATGGTATTTAAATCTAAACTGGTGATAAAGCTGAAATCATTCTGATCCATATGTAAGAACATCCTCGTTCTAGGCACTGACAAGGAAAAATTTGTAATTATATTAATTATCAAGAGATTTCATGTAGATATACTATTTTCCTAATGTCTGTTAATGTGTGGTATTGAGCTATAAAATTTGTCTCATTCTTTTCTATCAGGTATTTACAAATGTACTTTTACTCATAAGAAGTTGGGAATCACCAAAGAGCAGTTGGCTGGAAAAGTATTGCCTCATCTGATTCCCCTGAGTATTGAAAATAATCTTAATCTCAATCAGGTAGGAATAGTTTTGTGCTTTATTCAGTTTATCCAGCTTACTGTTTTCTTGGTATGAATACATTACATTTAAGTGTTGCTAAAACAAGGAAAAATATGCCAAAGAGTTCAATAAAGAAAGTTTGTGGATTCAAGGTAAGGAGATGTGAGTTGGAAGGATTATTGAAGGTCTCATTGGGAGATAGTAAATGACTAGAACATTGAAAGATATGTAGGATTTTTGGCTACTTCAGATTTGGGGCTGGGAAGTTGACATGAACAAAGAAAAAAAATCAATGTAATGTGTCAGGGGTGTATATCTGTTATTTATTGCTACAGAACAAATCACCAAACACTAGATGGTTATTTCATCGTTTCTGTGGGTCAGCCAAGCCAGGGCATGGATTCTCTGTTCAGAGTTTTCACAGTGCTACCATCAAATGCTGGGGTCTCATCTGAAGGCTCAATCGGGGAAAAGAAGGATCTGCTTCTAAGCTACTTAATGGCTGTTGGCAGGATTCAGTTCCTTTTAGGTTGCTGGACTGAGGACTTCAGTTCCGAACTCTCTGTTAGCTGGATGCACTGTCAGTTCTTTTCCTCATGAGCCTTCCAACATGGCAACTTGTTTCATCAAAGTGGGAAAGAGAATCTGCTAGAAAGATGGAAGTTACAGCATCCTGTAGTGTAATTAAGGAAATGACATCCATTACCTTTGCTGAATTCTATTGGTTACCAGCAAGTCACAGCTCCTGCCCACTCTCAAAGATAGGGAGTTACACAAGGGCCTGAGCAGCAGAACGAGGAGATAATTGGCAACCAGTTTAGAGCCTATCTGCCATAGGAAATGAATAATCCAGTTTGACTGAGAGATACCTATAATACAGTAGGGGCGTAATGGGAGAGAGAGAAATTGAGACTAGTATAGGTAGACTTTAAATTGCTGTCTGATTTAGGTATTTGCTTTTTTGTTGTTGTTGTGTTATTTTTTTTAATTCCAGTATAGTTAGCATACAGTGTTATATTAGTTTCAGGTGTACTGGTTTAGGTATTTGAAATTTCAAGATGTGGTAAACATTTGATCAAAGATTATTATACAATTATCTATCTGCATAGCTCTATCAGTGTAGTTATCACAGGTATGTACTTAGGTGTCTGCCTTTCCCATCAGGCTGGTTATTATACCTTATACATTATTATATCCCCAGCACTTAGTACAGTGCTAAAACCAAAAATGTTTATTGAACTGAGAGAAAATTTGAGTTAGAGTAATGACAAGTCATTTTGTTCACTGTAGAACTGGTGTTTAATGGAGTAAAATGGAAGAAAGACTGGGATTGGTTGATTACTGTTAACCAAGGAGTGTCAGAAATGGAATGGCAGACAAGATTGGGAATTAAGTAGTGAAAGTGAATTAGAGCAATTAAGGAAGCAGAAAGCTGAGAGTTAAGGAAGCTTTTGGCCTTAAGGGAGAGAGCTGAATGAATGGAGTTTTGGAGTTAGAGAAATTTATAAAATCAGACCCCAACTTTCATTTGAAGTGGTAGGGTAAGCCTCTGAAAGTTTGTGTCCCTAAATTTCAATTTTTGGCTTGATAGTTTCTTCATATCTTGGGTGGCAGGGTTGAGGTTACAATTGGCAAAAAGGGAAACAGTGAATATTGGGGAAAAATAGGATGATGATATGCCTGAGTCCAACTTTTAGTCATTTCTGTTCTTATTTATGATTTAGGATGTTTTTAAATATTCCCAAATGTTTATTTCAGAATATATAATTTCATTTGAAATGTGGTGTTGGTTTTCTTCAGCTTTATGGTTGATTTTTTTAGGGGCCTATTTTCATCAACAGAAGTACTTTGATTCATATTTTCTAGTATTTTACAGTAGTTAACATGGGTGTGGTCTGCTTTCCTATTCACTTCATGGAGAGGGTTCCTAATTTAAGACTGCCCTCTTCTGTCAGTTCTGATTTAAAGTAATCTAAGTATATTTTGCATTATGGAAAAAGATAACTTGATTTAAGAAAGTACATTTTTTTGCATTTGATTATAAAACAGGAAATACTAAGTAGCAATCAAAACATATCACAACTTGTGTTGGGTGAGGGTTCCGAAGACCACTTCTAGATTCAGTGATTCACTCACTAGGAGTCACAGGCCTCAGCACATAGTTGTATTCATGGCTATGATTTTTTTATGGCGAAAGGACATAAAACAAAATCAGCAAAGGGAGAAGGCTTATAGGGCAAAGTCTGGAGGAAACCAGATGCAAGTTTCGAGTCATCTCCTTAGCGAACTTACTCTCCCTGGTAATGCGTTGTGACAGTAAATGTGAAGTGTTGTAGCTCCATCTGCCTGTCATGTACTCAAATTCCAGACTTCCAGAAGGAAAGCAGATGTTTAGCATTAAACAGTCTTTGTACAGGTTAGTGAGCCACTCTCATGAGCTAATGGCGGGAACTCTCCTAAAATCTGAGTTCCTGGACACCGGCCCAGGGCCAGCCTTGCAAGCAGGCCTTTTCAAGGTAGCAGTCCAGGCCCACTGTGTTAATTCTTCTGAACCAACTACATGCAACATTTGGATAAATCTCACAATGTTGAGCAAGTAAAACCAGACACAGAAGATCTACTGAATGATTCCATTTATATGAAGTACAAAAACAGTCAAAACTACACTTCCAGAAGTCAGACTAGTGTTTACTCATAGGATAAGGGGGGTGGGAAGAAGCTAGAAGGGGGCACAGGGAAGCTTGTGGGGTGCTGCCAGTATTCTTTTTCTGCATCTGACTACTGGCTAAATTCAATTTGAATTTTTTGATATGTGTGCTTATATATGTGTACTTCTCTGTTCGCATGTTATACTTCATTACAAAGTTTAAAAAAAAAAAACTGATCAGAGTGTCCTGCCAGGTAAATTGCTAAGGAAATAATGCCTTTTGTTACTCTCATGGTAAGACAAGGGACGATTGAGCATGGTGAGAAGCAGTGTCAAGTAGAAATGAGCAGGAAGCTCTGAAGACAGACTTACATGAATTCTCATGCTACCATATGTATTTAGTAGCTCTTACTAAGTTGCTTTCTCTCTCCCTGAGCCATAATTTCCTCATTTATGGTATAGAAATATTAATAAACCTACAATGAAGACTTGTATAAGCACCCAGTACAAAAAGAAGATTTGGGAGGGAAAGAAAGCAGTTTCTAGATTCTTCCTGTAATGTATGGTATTGTTAAATAAATTGTTCATGACGATCTAAGGTACCCTAAGAATCATCATTTACCCAAAGCTTAAACTACAGTATGACATAGTATTAGATATACTTTAGGAACTATAATTATTTGAAAGTTAAACTGTATACATTTAATATTTCTACTAACTTTAGAAAACAGATTTATTTTAGCCAAACATGTCATTTTTATAACAATCTGAATAAACTGATTTTGTTATGCATTATTAAATGGGTTGTTTCCAGATATGTACAAATTCAGATGGTCAATTTTGGACTATTCTAGGAATATCAATATGTAAAAACTGCTGGGGTTAAATTTATAAGACCCCTGAATAATATCTGTTAGAGAAATCAAGCTAAAAAACTAATTGAGACATATTTTCTGGAACTTAAAATCCTCATCAACTTTCTCACCAAATTCAGAAATACTGTAAAAGCTTGCTGTGATATGCTGAGTTTAAATATACTATTCTTGTGACATCACTACTATGAGTGGGTCATATTCTGGTAAAAATAGGGAATATTATGATTAACTTGTTGAATTGTTTTATTAGATTACGTTTGCTGTGAATTCGAAACATTATAACTGTCTCAATTTCTTATTGTACCAGTTCAATTCTTTCATTTCCGTCATAAAAGAGATGCTTAACAGATTGGAGTCTGAACATAAGACTAAACTGGAACAACTTCATATAATGCAGGAACAGCAGAAGTAAGTAGGTTGCATATGAATTGTACGTGGCCCCAGAGTGAGATTAGTTACCTCATGATTGATTTTCTGGAACAAGGACTAGAAAAATTGATGGATTTTTTTTTTAGATCAAGTTTACTATTTTAATTCCAGTATAGTTAATGTATAGTGTTGTATTAGTTTCTGGTGTACAGTATAATGACTCAGCAATTCTATACATCATTATTCAGTGTTCATCATTAATCCCCTTCACCTGTTTTCACCTATCCCTCCACCCACCTCCCCTCTGGTGACCATCAGTTTGTTCTGCTTAGTGAAAAATTGATAGATTTCAGTTTGATCACAAGTAAAACATTAAAAAAATTTCCAATATGTTAACTTGAACTGAATGAAAATAGAATGTTGTAGAAAATTAATGTCATTTCTGGGTACAAAAGTGTAATATGATATAATCTTAGCATTTTCTATACATAGGGAAAATTCTATTTCTGAGAAAGTCTCTTGTTAGCATTAGCTACTAGAGGTGTAAATTCAGGGTGATTGCTAAGAGCACCACTTAAATATATTTTTCAAGTCTTTGAAACCCTGATGTTTTGATTTCTCCCTTTTTCTTTTCCCTGATGCCAGAAACATTTGTAGAGCACTCATTTCATATTTAATTCCACAACATCCACTTCTTTTTTTCTGTAAGGGAGGATTTTCTACGTTATTTGCAAAATACTAGTATTCAAAGGAAGAAGGGAAAAGTGAAAATTACTGGAGTTTATTAAACTCCAGTTTACTAAAATAAAATTTCCACTATATTTGTTTCCCAGAGAAAAACACATGATTTTAGGATGCCTGTTAAATGCTGAGCCAAAAAACATCAGTAAAAAGAGGCATCAGGGGTGCCTGGGTGGCTCAGTCGATAAAGCATCTGTTGATTTCAGCTCAGTTCATGATCTCAGGGTTGTGAGATTGAGCCCTACCCACATCGAGCTCTGTGCTGAGTGTGGAGCCTGCCTAAGGTTCTCCCTCTCCCTCTGCCTTGCCTCTCTTTCTCTCTCTAACTCCCCCTCTCTCTCTCAAAAAAAAAAGTATCAGAGAATCAGTAAAATTGATACCAATTATGAGCAAGGTTCCCAGATAGAAATTTTGTAGCTTCTGTTCCAGTGTGAGATGAAGGCTAATGGAAATAAACATACCAGGTGTAGAATGACATGAAATAGCCCTTTGTATGTATTCTGTGATGTATACGTTTATGTTGTTTGATGGATTGATTATTAACATAAGAACCCTGAAAAATAATTTTTAATTATTTAATTATTTTAATTATTTAATTTATGAGAAAATTTTAATATCTAGTATTTATACTTGAGGTGTAAATGAACCTTTTTTCTCCTATCTAAATCTTACCTATTTTTCAAGGCATAGATCTGGCTCATCATAGTGATTATAGCATTTATTGTGAAAATCAGATTCTGAATTTAATCACATAAGCTCTCTGACAGTAAGAATCATGCTTGCCCAGTTTTATGACATACTGAGTAAATTTTCCAGTAAATTTCAAATATTGAGTTAAAAAAAGAAGACTTGTATATGCAATGTTACTTTTGGGGGTAAGCAGACATTAATTGTAGTAAATAATAAAAAAGATTATGATGGTCCTTAAAGAATAAAGTTGCAGTTTGTTTAAGTTCTCATAAACCCCATGGGGATGAACTATTTTTAGCATTAGTATTTCCAAAGTAAGCATTTCTTTTTATTGGCTTTGTCATAATTCAACTCTCCTGCAGATCTTTGGATATAGGAAATCAAATGAATGCTTCTGAGGAGGCAAAAGTTACAAATGTTGGATCTCAGGTAAGATATTTAGATTATTTATCTATCTATCTATCTATCTATCTATCTATCTATCTATCCATTTTCTTCCAAGATTTTATTTAATCGAGTTAGTTAACATATAGTGTAGTATTGGTTTCAGGAGTAAAATTTAGTGATTCAACAGTTGCATATTAACACCCAGTGCTTATTACATTAAGTACCTTCCTTAATGCCCATCACCCATTTAACACCCCCCCCCCCAGCAACCCTCAGTTTGTTCTCTGTAGTTAAGAGTCTCTTATGGTTTGTCTCCCTCTGTTTTTACTTATTTTTCTTTCCCTTCCCCTATATTCATCTGTTTTGTTTCTTAAATTCCACATATGAGTGAAAGCATATGGTAGTTCTTTCTCTGACTTAATTCTCTTAGCATAATATACTCTAGTTCCAGCCACGTCATCACAGGTGGCAAGATTTCTTTTTTTTTTTTTTTTTTTTTTTTTAGGGCTGAGCAATATTCCATTGTATATATATGCCACCTCTTTTTTTATCCATCAGTTGATGGATGTTTGGGCTCTTTCTATAATTTGGCTATTGTTGATAGTGCTGCTATAAACATTGGGGTGCATGTGCTCCTTCAAATCAGTATTTTTATGTTCTTTGGATAAATACCTAGTAGTGCAATTGCTGGGTCACAAGGTAGTTTATTTAGATCATTTTAATTTTTGTAAAAAGAGTTCGACAATGTGCTTCATTTGAGGGGCTTTTGCTCTTTAAGCAGTAAAATCACAATTTTTTGATGTCATTCAGGTGGTTGACATTTTTCTTTTTCGGCAGATTGACAAAGTCTTTAACAACATTGGAGCAGACTTTCTGACTGGCAGTGAATCAGAAAACAAAGAGGATGGGTTACAGAATAAGCATAAAAGAGTAAGTTTCTTTACTTGTTCTTATGCACTGATTTATTTTATAGGACTTACTGTAAACTACAGATTTTTGTTGGGAAGTACTACTGTTTAGCATCTTAACAAGAAGCATGCTTTAATAATCTTTATGAAGTTTAAAAATTACCGTGGGAGCATGACCTCACTCACATTGAGAATAAACAGGCTTGGGAATTTAACTTCCTTTACTACTCAGCCTTCCATGTGGTAACATTTCTAGATTGCCTGCCTTCTTGGTCCTTTCTGTTGCACTTTGCCAGTCACATCTCTTGATAAATTCCACTGTGTCTCTTCTCTGCTTCTGATTTTGAGTGATAAATTATAAAGTGATACTTTCCATTTGAAATATTGGCTAGTATTCAATGCAATAAATATGTCAAATTTGAATTTCTGCTGAGGGCAATTTTTCTTCTGTTCATTTGACAAATACTAGTACCTATATTTGCAAAGCCAGGAGCTACTGGGCATTGGGTTTACAAAATTGTAAGAACATACTGCGAACTTATAGTTTAGCAAGGTTGATAAAAAGATAAATGTCAAATTTGATTCAGTCATTAGCAGTGAAAGAAGCTGTTTATGTTTTCCTTAGCTTTTTGTTGAGTTCCTAAAATATTTTTGGAGTGAGATAGAGTTGAACAAGGTCTCCCAAATGTATAAAATGAAATCACCAAATCATATTTCCCTTGTCCGGGAAAAGGTCAATCTGATGAGTGGTTTTAAAACAATAACTTTTTATACTGAAAGTATTTTAGCAGAGATTTTATGAGTTTCTAACTAAAGTTAAATCTTATAATAATTCAGAATATAATTTACCTGTGGCAATCACCAACACAGGAGTAGTTTGCAAACTACTTGGTATTGTCAAATATACCAAGACATACTTTACCAAAAAAGACATCTTCTGTTTTACATGTGGAATTATGAAGTTGCAAGTTGATATTTTGTTTTGTTTTGAGGCATCACTTACACTTGAAGAAAAACAAAAATTAGCAAAAGAACAGGAGCAGGCACAGAAGTTGAAAAGCCAACAGCCTCTTAAACCCCAAGTACACACACCTGTTGCTCCAGTCAAACAGGTCAGAATTCATTTCGTTTGCATAATTTCAAACATACTTACTTTCAGGTTATACTTTTGTATAATTTCAAGCATACTGTACTGAAGAAGTAAGTATATAACTTATTCTACCTACTAGTGTTTGAGTAAAAATGTATTTCAAAGACTACTTCAATAATGCAGTTTCTAAGAGGTATGGGCAAAAGGATTTTCCAACAACTCAATAGCCTGCCTAATGTATAATGTTTTATGATAGTGATTGTTATCAATGATAGTGATAGTGAGTGGTTGTTACCAACCACTACCAATGAATAGAAGGGTTTCTTTAAAAATATTACGTTTAATAGTACTAAGTACCTCTCTTCTGTTCACCTTGAAATGATCAGGAATATTATGTTCATGCATTTATATATTTTTGAGCAAAAGCAGTTATAGTCAGGTCTGTAACTTGATTTAGGAATACTTACCCTATATGTCCTGACCAGTATTTATTTCCTGTTATGTTTCAGGCACTGTTTTAGGGTCCTGCTTGTAGAGAGTTTACACTCTTACTGGCTGCAGAAATAACTTTATCTTAAAAGCTTTCTTTAAATTATTTTTTGTTATTTCCTAATCACTAAAATTCTTTTTCCAAGAAAAATCTTAGTGGCCAAGAGGCAAAATAAAAAATATTTTGTAGGTACTTATATAAGAATAGAGAAAACAAATTTCTATAAAATTGTGATACAATTCAAAATATAAAGAGTATCCTTTTTGTAATACAGATCTATGGATGAGAAGAACACATTTCTATTTTGGGGAACGGTGGGGGAGGCCAGGATTTTGTTTAATTGGAATTCAAATTTAGTGTTCCCTGTCATCAAATTGGTTGCAGTTCGGTTTCATGTTCAGTGTTCGTGTTCAATTCAATGTTCATCTGTAAAAACCATTTTGTAAAGATATGTGGCCAACTGGATTTGGCCTTTGGGTTGTGGTTTGCTAACTTGATATAGATTGTTGAGCTTAATTCTAACTTGTCATTTATTGACTTTAACTAATTTAGAAATCTTGGAGATAAAGTAATTCCCTCATATTTTTCAGACTAAGGACTTGACAGACACGTTGATGGATAACATGTCATCCTTGACCAGCCTTTCTGTTAGTACCCCTAAAATTTCTGCTTCAAGTACCTTCACTTCTGTTCCTTCCATGGGGCTTGGCATGATGTTTTCTACACCAATTGATAATACCAAGAGAAATTTGACCAACGGCTTAAATGCTAACATGGGCTTTCAGACTTCAGGATTCAACATGCCGGTTAATACAAATCAGAACTTATTCGGTAGTCCAAGCACACCTGGAGTGACCAAGATGACACTGGGAACACCTTCCACTTTGCCAAACTTCAGTGCTGTGAGTGTTCCTCCTGCTGGTGCAAAGCCTGCTCAACAAAGACCCACAGATATGTCTGCTCTTAATAATCTCTTTGGCCCTCAGAAACCCAAAGTTAGCATGAACCAGTTGTCACAACAGAAACCAAATCAGTGGCTTAATCAATTTGTACCTCCGCAAGGGTCTCCAGGTATGGGCAGTTCAGTTATGGGAACACAGATGAACATGATGGGACAGTCTGCCTTCGGTATGCAGGCTAATCCTTTCTTTAACCCACAGAACTTTGCACAGCCACCAACTACTATGACCAATAGCAGTTCAGCTAGCAATGATTTAAAAGATCTTTTTGGGTGAGGTGTCTTGCTCTATTTTTGAAGAATTACTTCAATTTTAATCATGGGTGAGCTGATTTACATCTTTATATAGTTGGCTTGGAGGAACTACTTCTATGGGGAAGTGAATGGTTCTGTGACCGAAAACACCTTGTTTCCATGCCAGCATAGTAGTTGTATGGACTCCGAACAGCTGAGTTTTTAAAAGCATTGAGGATTTTTTTCCTCTTACCATCTCCTCTTCAAGTTTTTAAAAGACCCAACCCGTACCAATCTCGAAGAGAAAAAAGACACCTGAGTATCTTGAATAGCAGAATTTTTTAATCAAATGTTTATTTTAGCTTGTAAATCTTGGTTTATTTAAAAAAATTGAGTTGGTTAATGCAAGTTTCATATGTTAAATACTACATGGTACACAGTCTGCCTTTACAAGTCATTAGTCTTCATTTTAATGTGTGAAAAATCTTGATGCTATTGATTTGTTTGCATTTAGTATGACTGAGGTAATGATAAACTTAATGAAAAGGATCAGGTCACTTGCTTTTTCCAATCTTATTTACTTCTCAGATGAACTAATGTTCAATACAAAAGACTGAGCAAATACTGCAAAATTTTACTTTAATGTTGATTTCATTGGTTCAAACTGAAGACATTATTAACCATCTTAAATGCAAACTAATCATTGTAAATTATATTTTAGCATGGTCTGCCTCAAATAGTAATGTATTTTTCTGCATTTATTTGGATATATTTAGAATCACTTTCTTTCCTACTGTATCACAGACAGAAGAATATGTACTGATTTGTACAGATATTTGACAAAGCCCTCTGACATGATTTCCCTGACTCTTGCCTTCATATTTCATTTGGAATTCAAACTTCTGAGGTAGCCGCATATATGAATTGCATTTTCAAAAGGATATTTGTAAGAAACTATATTTAATGAGTAAACTTTTGAAATTTCTGCTGTATTGTTTCAAATGTAATAAACTTTACTTCTCTAAAAATGAGCAGTTGTATCTTCTCGCTACCAACAGATTAATTTTCAGTTTATCATGGTAAAAGTCTGACCTCATCAATTACTGCAACTCAAGTTTAATTGTTTTCTAGACGTTTTAGGAACCTTTTGTTTGAACATTTTTGTGTCCACAATTAGCCATTTTTAGGAAAGAAAGACAAAATTCTTCTAACAGGGAACATGCTTAATTTTTTAAAGCCTTTCTCTGATACATTTTCTTTGATGTGCTGATTGTTCAACCACAGAGCCTTATGCTGTAAATGTCACTTGTATTTTGTTTAAATTATATTCTACCATTATGTGATAACTTAAAAATGATCTTTCAGAGAACTATATATGCATTATAATTGCTGCCATAGAGTTTGTGGTTTTTAAATCTCTGAAACCAGCAATCATTTAAAATAAATCATATGAAGTTTAGTGTGTCATTGATATATATATATATATATATATACACACACACACACACACACACTAAAAACATACATTGAATATACATTACTTGATTATAAAATGTAATTTGGTGATAGTATTGCTGGCATTATTCAGTAAGGGGGTACTTTAAAAAAATAAAAGGTTAGCTTTAACATCTGCTTTCTGTATGAGCTGTACTTTGTTATTTATATGGTTTTAGAAAAAAGATTCATAGGAATGTTGACGAAACTTATCTAAGAAATGAAAGGCACTAAGAAAAGCAAATGTTTCTGTCAAATACATTCACACCTTGACCAGATTATCTGTCTTGTTTGTAACACAATATTAATATTTCTCTTGAGAAAAGTTCACATATGGAATAAATGCCTAAGGTTGAAGAATTTCCTTAGTAACAATTTAGTAGTCACTGTTTATTAGGAAATTGCTTTTTATTTTGTAAAATAACTGGATGTCAGTGTTGAGCTCCTAATTAGAAGGAAAGCTGAATGTAACAACATATAATTTGAACTTCTAAATATAAAGATAGATTATTTGAAAAATACATAATTCTTAGGTAATTTTCACATCTTGAAATTTGCTAATTCACTGAGGTAATGGTGCTACATTTTTAGAATTTTTTTCCTACATGTTTTCTGTTTTCTTGAAGATGTTTTATCTAAATCATTTCCATCAGTTGAACTGTTACCATTGCTTGTTGAAAAATTACATCTGAGGGGTGCCTGGCTGACTGTTAATCTCAGGGTTGTGAGTTTGAGCCCCACATTGGGCATACAGCTTACTTTAAAAAAAAAAGAGAGAAGAGTAAGAAAGAAAAAAGAAAAGAAAAAGAAGAAAAGGGAAGAAAAGAGAAAAAAGAAAAGAAAGAGAAAGAAAGGAGTGAGGGAGGGAGGGAGAAAGGAAGAAAGGAAGGGAAAGAAATTACATCTGAAAGAAATATAGTGCCATTTTTAGGCTTGTATTTCTATGTGAACAAAATTTTCAAAATATTAGATCACTTTAAAATTATTTCAGGTATTGACAGCATTTAAGCCCTTGTGCTTAGAGTAGAAAGTTGGTGGGTTAAAAAGTACCTATGGACAAAAATGACAAGAAAGATTCCCTTTATTTGGGTTGGTTCCTTATTCTAATGCTGAGATGTGTGAGAAGATGTATGAAAGGAGATGGAAAATGGACTGTGTATTGGGTGGTTTTTGTTATTATTTTGGAATGCTTATAACTCACCTTTTCACCTGAACAAGTTGAGGAAGTAGGTTTTATTTTTTTGACCTGTAAAATACCTCACGTGGTTGCTTTTACAAGATTAAAAGAAAAGGTATATGTGAAAATACCTGATAGAGGCACAGAGTATGCACCAAATAAATTTTAGCTTTGATAAAAATCTCCATATTAAGTTGTGATTTATGCTTTGTGATTTACTGATCTTGAAATAATTTTTGAGCAAAATGAATCTGTAAGAATTTAAACTATGTAGGATTTTAAGAGATCCTCTATGTTGGTGGCTTTCAAACTAAATATCTTACGCTGCAAACCAGTATAGAAAACGTACCTGAAACAAAAGTTTCAGAAAACGTCTTTAATACATGTGACGTATTCTGATTTTTTTTATTCTGTCCTGTTCATCAAAGAAACCCCCCCCCACAAATCTTTACAATCTCTAAAAAAATTTCATGATGTAGTTTGAATAAAATGAATAATTCAGCCCTTTTTCCAAGCAGTTGTAGAAATAGAGGACCAGATACTTATATGGCCTAACCCAAGGAGGTCAGAGCCAGGAATAGAAGCTAGATTTTTTTTTTCCCTAACCTGCGATCTGATGCTCTATACCATGTTGCATCCTTTATATCCTTTATTGTACGAATTCTTCTGGAATTGCTTTTGTTGAGACTATTCTGTGTAGCAAGTATGTGTTCAGTACTCATTTGAAATCGTAAGTTTATTTATGGTGGAAAAAAATTGGCACTGAACAAGAAGGAGATGACAAATGTTCTGTCAAAATCGGCCTCTCCTTCTCTGAATTGTGGGTGAGGAGGGCTGGGGGAGCCGGGTTAGCAGTGCTTGCAGTACCCAGATATGTAGCAGAATTAAAGTACATAACCTTGAGGAGGGGGGGTGTAGTGGGAAAAACCATTTCACCGAAATGGAGTGTGTTGGATATTAGAAACCTTTTCTGTCCAAAGCAGCCAAGTGTCTCCAGCTACCCAAGAGAGGGTGCAAGCCATGTATGTAATTTAAAATCTTGTAGTAACCTCATTAAAAAAAATAGGTGAAATTGTTGATAATATACTGTAACTGAATAGAGCCAAAGTATTTCTAACATAGAATTGATAGAAAATTTAATGAGCTATTTTATGTTTTGTTTTGTATCTAGTCTTTGAGCTCCAGTATGTATTTTACACTGAGCACGTCTCAATTCAGGCTAGTTACATTTCAGGTACTTAGTAGCTATGTGTTGCTAGTTGCAACTGTATTACATAGTGTAGGTGTATATAGAAGCTAAGTAGCCATAAGAGTGAACCATGGCAGTTAGCTTAACTATCTCCCAGCTCCAAACCCATCCTTTTCTGCCCTGCTTTGCGATGCTGCAGCCGGACCTGATAAACTTGTGTCTTTCGACAGCTTAGCAGAACATTAGGCTTCATTGATAGAGGGCCCTGAAGTAACACTGCAAAGCAAGAGCAGCAAGAAGACACTTCACTTCTGGGTCCAAGTTCTCGGTTTTAATTCACAATAGGAGCTCAGCAGCCCCAGCAGGAGAGTTCCAGCTGTGTCCCAGTGAGGCTCTCCCAACCTTACTGTCCCTTTGGAGCAGCTCCAGTGGGCTGCTTCTGTGACAGCTCAGCCATTCCCTCAGGCAGCTCTCTTTAGTTCCTTATTTTTTTCACTTTCTCTCAGCCTAGAGGTAGTAGCTGCTTTTTTTCTGCAACTGCTACTTCTGTATTCTAAGGTTAGAGTTCTCTTGTATCCCTTTAATAAGCTAACCACCTTCTGCTATGTAACAATTATTTTTAAAATTTCCCCATTCAAATACCTGGTGTGGATTCTCTCCTGACCTCACCCTCACTGATGGACTCCTGAATCTATGCCATTTTATTTTAAAATTTTAAAATATTCAATTTTTTTTATTGAACTATGAAGTTGACCCAATGTTACATTCGTTTCAGGTATACAACTTAGTGATTTGACAACTGTTGTTACTAAGCCATTTAAAAATGGGGCCATATGTTATATATTTATGCTGCTAGCAAAAGTGATAATGGGTTTGATTATATATACCTAGCCTGTATTAAAACTTTC
The DNA here is from genome assembly GCF_023065955.2 of Ursus arctos. Taxonomy (NCBI): domain Eukaryota; kingdom Metazoa; phylum Chordata; class Mammalia; order Carnivora; family Ursidae; genus Ursus; species Ursus arctos. The sequence continues at coordinate 14,481,894 of NW_026622886.1, read as the reverse complement.
CTTCCTAAAAGTTCTTTTGAAATGTGCTCATAGTGGAAATATAGTTTAGCTACTTTAATTATACCTATTTGATGCAGTTCCAATTTTTATCTTTTTCCTTCTTCTTTTTGTTTATGTTCCTTTGTTGGTGGCCTAGGCTGGTAGGAGAGTCAGCGTTTGGCTTCCATATAAATAAGTCAGTGAGACTGGGACTTTAATGTCTAGGGTTTGAAGGTAGGAATCAACATTCATACAGGTCTCTTCTAAGTCTCTGTCCTTAAGCTTGCCAGTTTTTCTAAATGCAATGATCAAATGAAAGTCCAATTCAGGGCATTTTCAGGGGCACACTAGGAGCATACAGAGTGCATAGGACTTTGGAGCCAGATAAAGTTGGGGTATTTTGGGGTACGCTTTTTAAAAAATTTCAAGCTAAAACAATAGCATTCATGCTGTATGGAGGTGGCGTGATTTATACATTTGTTCATGTGTTGAAACAGATCCATACTTGTTTTAAGAAAATCTTGTCTCTAACAGTAGCTACTCTTATGATCACTATTGTGAAGAGGGGGAAAGGCCTCTCCCTGAAGCAGTAGCCTCATTAGACTGTTCACTTTCAGAAGGGATGTCCTCTCTCCCCCAGGACCATTGATTATATATGCACATGCCCTTAATCAGCAAAAATATCCGTGCCCCAGGTGCTTGTCAGAGAACAACCTCTAACTCTATTGCCCAACGTTCAGAATCTCATTTTTGAGAAATGTTTATGGAAGAGGCCAAAAAATTGAGGAATCTAGGTCCATTTCTCTAGAAATTGTGAATGAAATTAAGCCCTCTATGGAGACCTTTGTGTCTGGGGCACCTTTGGCTACACATCAAGTTCCTTTACCACACTTAGCTTTGGACTGTATTGTGAAACTTAAATTCATGCCAGAGATGACACTGGTTCACTCTAAGATATAATAGCTTCTTTGAGAACCCATAGGAGAAATTTCAGGTTTCAGTTCAGGAGTAAATGAGCTTCTAAGTAACTGGTTTGTGCTTATCTTTGAAAGAATGTTTCTGAATAATGTAACAAATCACATATTAACAGCTAGGAAGTTCCACCAAATTTGCAGTCTACTTGTAGCAAATGTATGGTATATTAATAGTATGCACTGTTTAGTGTTTGCTTTCTGGTTCTACCTGATTTTTTAAATTCTTCTTTCTCCTTTGTTCTGATTTCCTTTTTTTTTTCCTTTGCAGTTTTGTATCATTTCTTTAGAAATTCTCATTTTGGAATAAGTGTATAAATAACTATATGGAATGAATGAGTTTAAATATTGTCTCTTTTACTAGCTGACCACAATAAGTTTTCCCAGCCATAAAACGAGGATCATGCTTTACAGGCTTATTAGGATTAAATGAAGTAAATGTGTGTGAAGTACCTGGCAAGACTCCAGGCACGTAGTAGGTGCTATTCCTCATTTTCCTAATGATGGACATAGGCTTCTAAAATAATATTTGTTTGATGAAGAACAGAGACCTCGCCTAGCATGGTTTCAATACAGCCTTCAAAAAATAAGCCAAAAAATAGGTTATAGGTTTGGCAAAGTGAGATTTCTGGGACACAAATATAATGAGATATAGGCCTTGCTCTCAAGGAGTTTGCACTGGAGTTATAAAGATAGCTGAGTAAGCAGACCATTACAGGACAGTAACGTGACAGATCTACATAGGAGACAAGTCCAACCTAGACTAGGAGTGTGGAAGCCTTCCTCAAGAGATAGGACATGAAGTCAGCCTTGCATGCCCCCCCCTTTTTTCCCCCAACAGTGCTTGCAGTGATTTATTTATGCCACCTTTTTAAAATTGTTTTTGATGTTATCATATGATTACTTTAGGGATCACATTTCCCCAAATTAAGTTGTGTACACTGAAGAGGGGAATAGTGAGCAGGGTTTTTGGAATTTTAGGATTCTATGAAAATGCTTGAATTATGGAAAGTCTGATTAAATGACTTTGATTACCAGGAAAAGTGGAATTAACATTGGCTGCTTAAAACCTTCCATATTAGATGAACCCAGGGATGACAGGGCAAGGAGCAAGTAAGTGAGCTTTAATAACCTTTTTGGCTAATTTATGTTTCATTCATTTCAGAAATTTAAGAATTTGTACTTGTGGGTACAATAAAGGTATACCAAATAGGTAAGTAAATCTATTCCTTTAAAATTACAGTGGCTGGTTTCCAGGGGGAAAAAAAAATGTCTGGCAAAAATGTATTTAGTCTATAAACTACCAGAAGATGTCACTGTCTCCCAATTAATGGTCTATTCCATTGACACTTTTGCAGGTACGTTTTTTTGAACACCAGCAGGCTGTGATAGATTGATAAGAATATTTGTCTTCTAGTATTGAATTTATGAGAAGGATAGGACCTCACAAGAAGTACGCATCCAAGGTTTGTAGGTTTGTTTCATCTTGATTCTTTATGCCCTAAGTATGAACCCTGTTAGCCACTCCATTTATTGAAATTATGTGGACACTCTGGGTTCCATCTGTACTTGAAAAGTGAAGGTGGTGAAAAATTCTTCAAAATATCCTCTCTGATCTTGATTTCTGCTCACATTTTCAGGTCGTCTTAGTATGATGCAACTGCATTTGCTAATTTATCAGGTTGTCTAGGTTATTTTGGCGTTGGGACACGACCTAAGGTATTGAATCTTTTTTTCAAGTCACCATTCATTGTGTGTAAGGCAGAGTTGGAAAGTGTTTCCATGGATGAAATGAACCAGTATTTCCCTAATTACTTACAAATGGGGACATCAGACTGAGTCTGAACCGATATATACTCAGGAGTGTCCAGACAATAGCACATGTTAAAGAAAAACAAATTATCTTTATAGCCAGAAAACTGACTTGAGAGTTGATAATTAAGTGTCTTGTGCTGGGGGCTGTGGGGAATGGGATTCTCCGAGATGAAATGATAAATAATTTGTTAAAGGCATCCAGGGACAGCCAGCAGATGAATATATGAGTATGATTTCTTGTGCAATTCTGCCCAGTACCTCAAAAGAGCTAAGTACGTCATTGATCTTCTCCGTGCTGTTGGCTTCAATAGTAAAGTGGGTTAGTCTGCCCAACCTGGTCCTCTAGGTAGTTACAGGGATCAAAGAAGCAGTTAAGAATGAAGTTAAAAGTGCTTCATAAATATAAGGAATTGTCATGAGTAAATTCTTCTATGAAAAATGTGAAACACTTAGAAATTATTCCATGCTATGTGGACATCCTGCCTTTCTATATTTTGATTATTTGACCTTCTTTTAAATTTTCATTAATTGGGGAAAAAATTAATGACACCTAATACTTAGGCAGTTGCAATGATGAACCAAAAATAGAATTGGATATGTTTCCAGGGTGTCCATGTAGTAGCAAAGTATATGGAGATGTATTTTATTTTATAATGTTATAAAATTATATTCCTATAAATTATGAACATAAAGCCAAATTAATTGACTTCTAGTACCCAACTCACAATGAGCTGAAATAACGGGACCAACAATGCTTTATTGATGGACCTGAAGCAGCAGGGCCTAATGAACATTTTTAATCAGATAGGTTTAAATCCTGGCTCCACCACAAACTGTAACTTTGAACAAGTTAATTGAGTTTCAGCCTCAGTTTCCTGACTTGTAAAATGGAGATAATATCTATTTGGCCATTCTACTTTGTGTATATACTGTATCGTTCTACTCTGTGAGAATAAAATGATATCAAGAAACTCAAGTCAGAAAGTCAGATAAGGAAGCAATTACTATAGAATGGGCTAAAGGTTCCCATTAACCTTAGAAAGGATATCTTACCACACTTGGGTGGACAGTGGCAGTCTTAATCCAGGGGCTAGAACATCGGTGTTTCTATGTCAATTTCTCTTGATTTCACTATTGGTTGGCCCTACTTTTTGGTGGAACCTTTTAGTGAAAGCCAACAGCTGAGTGTGTAATTTCAAAAATCAGCACCTAGTTTTATTTATTTCTAAAATTTCCACAGTAGCTGAGCAAAGCTTACCTATAGTTAGGTGCTCAATGATGTATTTATTTCTTTATTTTTAATTAATTAACTTTTTAAAAAAGGATTTGAGAGAAAGAGAGTATGCACAAGAGTATGAGCAGGGGGGTGGGTGGACAGGGGGAGAGGGAGAAGCAGGCTTCCCACTGAGCAGGGAGCCCAACGTGGGGCTCAATCCCAGGACCCCAGGATCATGACTTGAGTTGAAGGCCAGCACTTAACCGACTGAGCCACCCAGGCACCCCTTTAATTTTTTATTTACATTCAATTTAATATATAGTAGATTGTGAGTTTCAGAGGTAGAATTTATATTTTTTTAGAGAGAGCACAAGGTGGGGGAGGGGCAGAGGGAGAGGGAGAGAGCGAATCCTAAGCAGGCTCCATGCTCAGTGTAGAGCCTGACTCGGGGCTTGCTGTCAAGACCTTGAGCTAGTGACCCGAGCAGAAATCAAGAGTCTGACGCTTTGCGGACTGAGCCACCCAGGCACCCCTCAATGACATTTCAAAGGTACAAGGATTTTGAGTACACGTTTCCTGAGTTAAGTTAAAGGCAGTCTTCAGTATCCATAGTAGGGTTATAGGATCACACTGTACTGTGTACTGTGGTATTACAAGCTTAGGAAATGGGTGTAAGGACCTACCCCCAGATCTCCACATTTTACTAGTCAGGTTGCCTTGGGCAAAACTGAGTCTTGATATCCATATGTGTACCACAGGGCTGTTGTGAGAATCAAATGAGATACTTGAAATTGCTTTGTATATAACCTTGACTATTAATAAAAGAATGAATGTTAAATATGGAAGTGTGATAAAAAATCATTTTATATACATTCTGATTAGTACTGATATTTATCAACAATATAGTTTTAAATTGTAAAAGGTTGAGAGAAGTCCTGGAAAAAATAGAAATTTTTATGCTGGTCTCAGTATGTAATGGAGGATGGGTAGGAGGAATGTGGAATTGGAGTGGAGAAAGGGATTATTGGCGGGACAAGCTGGCACAGAATTCAGGAGAGAAGGGACCTCAAGATGATTAGTTTTCTTCATTACCTTTGTTTCCTTATGAGGTTTCTTTTCTGTTTTCTTTTTTATTTTATTATTATTATTTTTCTTTATGTTGTGTTAGTCACCATACAGTACATCATTAGTTTTTGATGACCTTATAAAGTTTCTTATCTGAAAAGGTGAATAACTTGGTTATTAGCTCTAAGCCTGGTTAAAATTCTCCACCTAACACTTTGATTGGATTTGATGGAATTATGTTCTTGAATAATTCTCTTCAGATTGTTTGACATTTGTTTGCTTACCCCTCCCCCCCATCCCAGGTAGTTTGGAATGTTGGCTCATAAGCAGCCCATGAGCTCTACTCTTTTCACTGTGGGGGACTAGAAATCCTACCTGTCATTACACTGGACAGTCAGGCTTGCCTGTAGGGTGTAGGTAGAGGCAGTCTTAGCATTATAGGATTTGGGTTTTAAGGCATTGCAATAGTCAAAATTCTTTATCCATGAGGAGCAGAAGCTGTCTTAACTAGAGTAGGTTGCAAAAGGTCAATTTGTTATAAGGGTATGGGTATTTCATGAAACCCAAGAGTAGAAGGACAGCTGGGTCTAGACAGACAGGAACTGGAAGGCCATTACAAGCAGAGACATTCCCTGGCAAAATTTCATTCTGTTTCATTCCTCTCTTTGCCAGACCAGTGTTCTCTGCATCTCCAGTCCACAGGTGAATGTAGCCACTCCATAGTTACAGCCCTGGGGTCCTGCACAATGAACTAGCAGTCTTTCAATTCCCAAGTTAAATTACCAGGAGAATCTGGCATCTGACCACCTCAGTTTGGCTTAGGAGCCAGCAGTGGTCAGGGGAGATAGGAAACATTATAGAGTATACAGAGGCCTAGCACCATAAAAGGGGCCAAAGTTCCCTGAGAATGAGGAATTGCCATTATCTGGGCAAGTATTTCTAAAGAGATCTTAGTTAATATTTTCTTTAAGGGAAGAGACTTGTTTGGTACAGGATGATGCCAGGAAGTCATCTAATACATGCCGATGGCTGGAATCTTTTCTAATAAACATTCAGTCTGCATATCCCAAAACAAACCAAAGCTTTTGTTTCGTGGCCCTCAGGGGGTTCTGTTCTACACATCATTTCTTGTATCTTTACACTATTTGCTATTTGAGATGGGGATCCAATGTTTAACACCTGAATTATATAAAGTTCAAGATCGTCACTCTGGCTCTGTTTTCCACCACATGACACACTCACCCAATTCTGAAAGTTGGGATGCCATTTTCTCAGATGCCATTTTCTCTCTCTTTGCTCCTACATTTTTTTCTCTTGTTTGCCTCACTTTCTCATCCGTGAAAAGTAACACTACCACCTCCCTCATCTAGGAAGCCCTCTCTCACTCCCCATTGGCAAGCCAAATGAGGTGTCCTTGCCTGTGCTCCCATAACTCCATACATGGCACTCACTATGCTGCACGGACTCATTTCCTGGTTGGTTTGTTCCTTCAAGAGGCGTTTCACATTTCAGCCTTTCACAGTGCCTCAAAAGGGCCTGCCACGTAGTAGGCCTTCAAGAAAAACAACAAATAAATAAAATGAGCCTCAGTTCTTTAAAGCCTGGCTTTATATTCTCTTGTCTCTATTATCAACAGTTCTAGTGTGGAAGCTAAAAGTACAGGCTCTGATGCCAGAATTCCTCGGTTCATCTCCCATCTCTGCTTAGTTTCTTTGTTGTGTGCTCTTGAGCAAGTTTACCTGACCTCTCTGTGCCTCTGTTTCCTCATCTGTAGATGGCACAGTAATGGTACCTCCCTCAGAGGGTCATTGTGGGGGTTACATGAGTTGAGTGCTTAAAGTCTGAAACTACTACTACTACTACTACTAGAAACTACTCCAGAAAGGTTCATTATTACCATTATCAACCATCTAAATCACCACCAAGAAACTTTTGTAGACTTCTCTGTGTTCCATGAACAACATGAAAGCCAATTCTTTAGGTGTGGTTAGTGTTTTCAGAAAGGTGTTTATGTGGTCTCTGTCTGGTACTGCTTCCATGGTGTGCTCTAAGAGATACGTACTCTAAGAGTATCTAGGGACTGAGAAGTGGGTTAGAAGTTCTACCAGTGGATGCTTTCTGTAGCGAGAGAGTGTGCTTATCATATTGTGATTATATTTGCTTTTGATGCATGAGCAAGCTTTTTTTGGAAACTTGGTGGGGTGATCGGATGTGTGATGTCCTGGGGTCTTAGCATTCTCAGCCTTGACGGTTTGTGGGTGGCAAGGTTGGTGGCCAGAAACTGTCCTTTTAAGAGCACAGGACTGACAGGAATTTTTGTGGAAACTGACAGGCTGCTTCTAAAATTTATATGGAAATGTAAAAGACTTAGAATAACCAAAACAATTAAAAAAAAAAGAATAAGGACTTTCATTCCTGAATTTCAACACTTTTATTAAACTACAGTTAGGGCAGTGTGATACTGGAATAAGGCCGGACATGAAGATCAATAGAAAGAATTGAAGGTCAAGAAATAGATCTTTATGTTCAAGTGGTTTTTTGACAAAGGTGCCAAGGCAATTAATCCAGGATAGATTTTCTAACAAATGGTGCTGGGACAAGTGGATATCCACATGAAAAATGATGAATTTAGTTGTGTACCTCACACCATATATAAAAATGAACTCAGAATGATCATGGACTTAAATGTAAGAGCTGAAACAATGAAACTTGTAGAGGAAAAAATAGGAGAAAATCTTGAAGACTTCAGGTTAGTCAAAGATTACTTAGGTATATAAACAAAAGCACAGTCTATAAAAGAAAAAATGGAAATTTGAGCTCATCAAAATTAAACATTTTTTGTACTTCAAAATATAGCATGAAGAAAATGGAAAGGCAAATGGCAGACCAAGAAAAAATATTTGCAAAACACATATGCTGAAAAAGGATCAAAAACATAGACACTTCGATAATAAGACAGAAATCTCATTTAAAAAATGGTGAACATACTTGAACAGAAATTTCACCAAAAAAGACATAAAAATGGCTAATAAGCACATGGAAAGGCGGTCAAAGTCATTTAGTCATCAGGGTAATGCAAATTAAAACAATGAGATATCATTTCATACACACTAGAAGGGTTATAGTAAAAAAGATAGCAAATATTGGTGAGGATGTGCAGAAGTGGGAGCCCTCATAAACGATGGTGGGCATGTAAAATAATGCAGCAACTTTGGAAAATAATTTGGCAGCTTCCAAAAAAGTTAAACATATACCTATGATATGACCCAGCAATTTCACTGCTGGTATTTACCCAAGAGAAATGAAGAGATGTGTCCATGCAAAGACTTACACGGGTATGTTCTTAACAGTTTTGTACATAATGACCTGAAATTGGAAACAACCTAAATGTCCATCAACAGGTCAATGGATAGGTAAGTCAACAATCATGTGGTGAGTCCATATACTGAAATATTGCACAGAAAAGAAGGAACAACTACTGATATGAATGTGACTTGGACAGACCTCAAAATTACTATACTAAGTGGAAGAAGCCAGACGTAGGAGAGCATATATTGTATGATTCCATTTATATGAAGTGTCCATAAAAGACAAATCTATAGAGATAGAACATAAATTAATGGTTGCCTGGGACTGGGAGTGGGGGTGGGAGATGGGGATTAACAGTGAATATAAGGGATGTTTTTGGGGTGATAGACACATTCTATCTGCTTTGTGCTTTAGTGTAAGCACACAATAACCACCATATTGCACAGTTTGGTGAATTTACTGAAGATCATTGTCCACTTGAAATGGATGAACCATATAATATACAAAATATACCTTAGTAAAGTCAGAGGAGGCTATGTGGAGGGTGTGACGGGGAGGAGAGAGAGACACAGAGACAGGTAAGAATAGCTGGATCCAGGCTGTTTGGATCTGAAACCTGGTGAGTCTAACCTCTTTGCCTTAGTTGCCTGTTAGTGAAATCGGGAAAAATCAGTTACTAATCACAAAGCAGTGTTGGGAAGATTGTGATCATACATGAAGTCTGCTTAACAGAATTTATACTATAGAGAGAGCTCGATAAAATATTCGCCATAATAATATTTATTATTATATTAATTATATTATTATTATTATTAATCTACCAAGGATCCAGCTCTGATTTAGGTAACTTAAGTCAAATCTTGAAGAATGGGACTGCAGCTTGCAAATGGCAGTGACCAGTCCTGTGGACATGACTTTTGGGGAATTTGAGAGCCTACAGCACAGCATCTGTCAGGCACATGCAGGCTGGGAGATTGGAGCACGGGAGCTTTGCAGATAAAAGCTGCTTCTTCATGGCAGCATCGTTTACAGAGGTGTCACCTGCTGCCTATAAACGTGGGAGCAACATGTGATGTTTTAACCCCAGTCCAACAACCCTTTAGGTTTTACCCCACTATCTTCCAGGTCCTACTGGGGCAGAGCACAGGTGATTGGGGGGCATGGAGGAGGGACACCTTGTCTATGAGGGGTACTAGAGGAAGAGATGTCTTGGTGAGACTTAAGAATCCCCTGACATTTCCCAGATGAAGGGTGTGGAGAGTTACCCAGGCAGAGGGTACAGCTTGAGCAAACCCCAGAGGCCGTATGGAGCTTGATGAATTCAGTGAAGGGCTGCTCTGAAGAGCAGAGTGACAAGAAACAAGGCTGGGGTCCCATGGAGGGCCTGTGAGCCATGATAAATGATAAAGAAGTTGGATTTCTCCTGAGGACAGTGAGGACCAGGGAAGAGGTCTAAGTGAGTACTAGGACCAGCTCAGATACCTCCAGTTAGGCGGCCCCGATGACATCTCCACACTACACCTTGAGAGATACTGCTCTGTTGATCAGGAGCAAATAAATTTCTTCCTAGGTACTTGCATTTAGCACCCTGGAGTGCAAGTGTTCCTCCAAGGACCACATCCACACTAGTGTCTGGGGGAAAAACTGTTTCATGGCTCCCACGAGGGGCACATGAGGCATAATGTGGTGGCTGAGAGCCTGTCTGTAAGGCTAGACCTCAGAGAAGCAGAGGACTTGCAAATGCTTCATTCACTTCACCCCGGGTGTCTGCTCTGGCTGACAGCCCATTAATAAGCCCCAGCGGCTGAGGGGCAGGTATTGTGCTGGTTACTATAGCATCACCTTGGAAAGGATCACTCAGTGAGAGCTTCGGGCTGAGTGAGGCAGGAGGGGGATGCGGTCAGAAGCAGCAGGAGGGGCTGGAGAGAGGCTGCAGTTGCTGTTGCTGGTCTCAGGACACCTCGTGGGCTGGAGCCCACTTGAGCCTCTCCAGCTGCAGCCCCAGGGAGGGAGTGAGGCTGCGCTCAGCCCGAGAGTGGCTGCCTGAGACAGTGCCACAGGCACTGCTGAGCTTGTAGCTTTCAAGGGACTGAACTCCCAGCCAGACATTACTTGGCCTCTGTTGGGGGGGGATTTGGGAGGGGTGTCTCATCTTGGAAGAGCTGGGCTGGATTTCATCTCCTTTTTGATGTTAAGTAGTTACCTCCATGAGAACTGACTTCAGGCTACTCCTCGAGGAGAGCAGAGTGGTCCCCACGCTGGAAATGAAAAACGATGACAGTTTGTGAGACTTAACTGTTAGTGCTTGGAGGTCCCCCTCACCCATTCAAAATGCCTTTTAAAGCATTTGATACCTTCAAAGAAAAAATTCTGAAACCTGGAAAGGAAGAAGTGAAGAACGCCGTGGGAGATTCGTTGGGGATTTTACAAAGGTAAAGTTTGAATGCAAACTTTGGGTTTATGTCTGGGTAGTTTCACATTGCCAATGTTTGAAAGGCTTTGCTTCATATTTTAAAAGCCACCTTTTAAAAAAGGAGTGGTAGGTCAGATTAGATGGCTTCTGGAGCCCCTTCTAGCTCCAACACACTAAGCCTGGAGGAAAAAAAAAAGATGTATCAAAAATATAGGATTGAATTAGGAAAATAGCAAGACAGGCATTCTGCTTATATGGCAGTATTAGTACTTGCCGGAGATGGTGATGTTGCATATTGTGTGTTTGGCATTGAATTAGAAAAGATATAGGGAGATAATATTTCCTGTTAATTCAATAATAATGACAAAATCAGGAACCCTGTTACATGGTTATGCTTTTGAAATAATTTTTAAGAATTTTTCACTACAAATGAAAATTAGATATATGTTCATCTTGTTATATAAACTGTATAAGGTGGTTGCTGATTGGTTTTGAAAGAAGAGAATAGTTACACAATAGTTTGAAGAAAGTATGTTTAAAAATTAGTATTTAAGTAAAAAGAAACCTTACATGGTTACAGTGAGAAAATACTATGTACCATCATTAAAATGAATGTTTTTGTCCAAACCAAAAAATAAATCTTTTTTTAAAGTGAAATGCATTATTATTAGGAGAGTTTGCCACAAATGAATGAATTGATGTGACATTGTAATTTGTGATTTTTTATAGACATAGCCTTTCTAGGTTTTATAGATGAATTTATAAGCAGTCCTTATGTACAAGGTAAGGTGATTTTTTTAAAACCCTCTGATATAAATAAATGTGAAAAATACTCTTGATAATATTTTTATATGTTTGAATGACTATTTCTAATCCTGATGAGTGAAAATGCCATCTGGCATCTCCTTTTAACTTTTTATGATATCCCTTAAATTAAAAAAAACTTCAGCATGCAAAGGACTGTTTCTAGGCACACAGATTCATTCCATTCCTTGGGTTTTATAACACAGGGGCTCCTGTCAGTGTGACATTTCCACTGTATCACTCTTGACGAACTTTCATAGTAAGAGAACTGGGTTCAGCCCTTTATTAATTTAAATGTTAAAAACAAAAAGGTTCAATTAGACCCACACTGAATTATCATGTATAGATAAAAACCTAGCTGACAGCAGGATAAACCAGCCAAACATAGGAAGTGATTATAATGACCTTTTCTTTTAAGAATGTTTTAGCCTTGTGTTGCGCACTCCCCAGGTAACATCCGTCTTACTGTGGTGGTGTTCATTTGATTAAAAACGAAAAAGGAGGCATAATGGCTTGATTGGCATATTCAACTATGATGACAAAGGAATCTGATAAAGCCAGGAATAAAAACCGTGACTCTGGACTACAGTCGACTACAGCCACCATTATAATCATCAAACTCTGCCTTAGTTTATACAATATTGGACAAGGAAGCAGTTAGGAATTTTCTTTCCAACATTAAGTTGAATTGCTTTTTTGAAAGTGAATCACTTTCTTCGGTAAGAGACTTACTGTAAGAGCTGGTTTTTGCAATGTTTGATTAGATGATCCACTTGAAAATTCTTTTGTTTGCCAGATTGGTTTGCTTAGGAATATAACAAAATTCACAATTTCCAAGTTGTACGACCTCAACCCAAAACTGAGCTATGTGTTTAGGACTCTGAATGGTTTCCTTGGAAGTGAATCACAATACAATAGAAAAATGGCTAACAGGACTTGGGAAGCAGAATGCACTAAATGCATGTTAGATGTTATCGCTGTTGGCTTAATAATAGAATGACTTGAGAAAAAATAGAGGCAAACTTGAACCCCTTCCTTCCATGATCCTGAAGGAAATTATTGGCAGAGGAAGGTTAAAAAAAAGGCACTAATTGACTAGCAATCCAAGTTGACCCTAAGCTCTGACAGTCTTTGGGCAGAGCTGCAGAATTACGGTTCCTCCAGTGAGACCAACTCTGACACACACTTGGTGTTCACCTTGTCTGTAAGATATTTATATATCAGGTGCCTTGTCCAGAGACCGGTATACAATGAACATTCCCTCCCCTTGCTGATTTTTCACCTAAAACCAATTGGCAGAATCCAATGGAAAAAAAATCGGAAAAAAACCGTTTTCTGTTTTGTAAGGTAGAGGAACATTCAGAAGTTAGAACTTAAGCAAGCAGTGTCAATCACCGATGTCTTGTAATACTTGATACTGAAATCATCATCTAATTGGAATTCCTGGGGTGTCTTTTTAAAGAAAGATTTTATTTGTTTATTTGAGGGACAGAGAGTACACGCATGCATTGCGGAGAGAGGAGCAGAGGGGGAGGGCGAGGGAGAATCTCAAGCAGACTCCACGCTGACCGCAGAGCCCTACTCAACACTCGGTCTCACCACCCAGAGATCGTGACCTGAGCGGAAACCAAGAGTTGAATGCTTAACCAGCTGAGCCACTCAGGTACCCCTCTTGGGATGCTTTTTAATTACTGAGCATTCCACATGGTCAGGGGAGTGGCAGATGCATAGGGAAGCTTTCGAAGTGCATACATGGGGCTGATTACAGTCAGGCATTATTAGCCTTTCTGGAGAAGAGTCATGGATAAAAATCAGCTGAACAATTTCATCAGCTAAAAGTACAATAATATTTCGGAAGTATAGGAAGAAAGAATATGTTCATGTATAGTCCAGTATTGGAACAGATGACATAAAAGGCATTAAATTTGGGAGTTGATACCTAGAAATTGACATGTAGATTTATTCAACTTACATGCAATATGGATGTCCTCTAATTGCTTATGTATAATAAAATACTAATGGAAAACATTATCTGTTCCTGGCGCTGTAAACACATTAAATTCCATTAAACCCCATGGGGTGGGGACTATTGCAGTAAAGGACCATTTTAGTTGAGAAAGCTGAAGCACAGAGAGGTTAAGTAAGTTACCCAAGGTCACACAGCTTGTAAGTGGCAGAGTTGGGTTTCAGACCAGATGTTCTCTGCCCACCTTTGTCATTACACTATGTGACCTCTCTACCTAAGTGTCTTTGCTCTTCCCACTTAACTGTGTTGAAACTTAATGACTCATTTAGGTTTAGGGAGTTGTAGTATTGAAGATTTCCCAAGGGAACTGAAGGGGTGCCTGGTCTCCTTGTATTTATATCTTCTCTTTAAAGAGATGGAGTCAATCTCTGTGTGTTTTGTCCCTCCTCAGCATTCAGTGACTGTGTGTTCAACTTATGTGCCAGGCATGCACTGTCTACTCCATTGACAAATGCAAGTGTGTGAGAGTGGGCTCTGCGGTCAGGTGAGCCTGGGTTCTAATGGCTGTGACAGCATTTACTTTCTGCCTGGACAACTTCAGGCAACTTGGCTTCCAACTTGCCAGGGTAAGGCTAGTAAAGCAAAGTCAGGTCACATCTCTCCCTTGCTCAAAACCTCCCAACGGTTTCTCACCTCTCTCAGAATTAAAGCCAGCATCCTTTCAATGGCTTTTAAGGCCCTACCTGATCTGTGGGAACTTGAGAACTCTGACTTCATCTCTGGCCTTCTTTTCCTGCCTCACCCCACTCCAGCCACACTCTGCACTCTTATGGGAACTCCCCAGACCCACGCCTTTGCCAGCTTTTGCATCCAGTTTTTCACCCTGAAAGTTTTTTCTCTAATTGCCTGATGGCTTATTCTCCCAGGGAGGACTTTTCTGACCATCCTATTTAAAGAGAAAGCTCTCCTTCTCCCCCTCCCCCACCCACTCCCTATCTCTCTTCCCTGCTTCATTTTACCCCACTTCTATCTTAGCTAGGGTTCCCTAAAAGTAGACCCTGAGACAGGGATTTGGAGAGCCTAGGATGTGATTTACAGAGGCGGAAATTGCGAGGCAGGGAGTAAAGCAAGATCGGAAAGGAGAAAACCAAGCAAAGATGTGATCTCAGGTATGCACAGGGGCCAGATCACAGTGGGAGGGTCTGGGGCATCACTGGCACTGAGCTGTCCCTTTAAGCAAAGGGGCCAGTCTTTCATGTCTGTGCATCAGTGAGTCATTGACTGTAGGCTGCCCCTGCTAAGGATCAGGACCAATTCAGGACCAACCAGCCTCGCCACTATGGTGACCCATGGCCTTGCCTTTTGGTCTTGGTATGAGGACCCCAACATGACTGGGCAGCAGTTGTAGCTATATTTAATGGGATTTTCATTGTATTCCCAAGTGGAAGAATTCTTCCTTGGGCATCAAGACTCCTAGACCCACAGAGCCTAAAGTTGAAGAGATGAGATAGTCCATAAGTGAGTTACTGCGCATGATGGTAAGTGGTCTACTCCCACTTCCACCCTGTGTTTCTCAGACAATGTATTCAGCCTATTGGGGCCATAACACCATTATAATAACTGTTGGTTTATGGAACATACTGCATCCTGAAGGACAGCACCCTATCTTCATGGGGATTCCTCTCTGAGCTAATGCCTCTGCTGCATCTTGAAGAGGCTTCCTTTGCTCTGGTAGGCGCAGCTCCTGCACTGTGCGGCTCGTGGTTGGACCAGTGGATCCCACTGTCATGTGCCCCCTGCTGTACCTCCTTTGCCATAAACTGGGTGTTTGGGTCTTAGGTGATGTTATGTGGGATCCCATGTTGGCTAATCAGGATTCTGCAAATCCTCAGGCGGTGATGCTAGCCAAGACTTGCAGGCTTATGTGTGGAATATATGTCAGCCCCGGTCAGGATGAACTGCTACCCTTTCCAAGATGGAAGGAGTCTGATATAAACAATTTGGCACCATGAGGCTGGTTTGTCTCCTCAGGGACCGTCCCGTATCAGGGGCTCAGCATTAGTTTGGTGGCTGACAGCAGTGGTAGCTGCATCAGTCATGGTGAGTGGGATCCCAGACATTCCTTCTGTCTCTGCTCCCACGGCTACCCCACGTGCCACTGCTCCAGGCCTGGGTGGCTGAGAGCAGAAGCTGGCCACCACCCACCAGCCAAGCCAGCCATCCACTGGCTGTTTAGTGCCTCTTTCCAAGTGGAAGCTCTCTGGTATGTGTTCATGAGCAACCCCACGATCTCACACTCTGTGTCCATGCTCTGTGTTCAATCTCATGGCTGTCAGTTCTGTGAGGCAGATCCTTCAAATGCCATTCTGACCTCACTGCCCTTGTCTCTGATCTTGAAGTCCTGCCACTGGCCTCTGCCACTCCAGACTTCTAGCTTCTGACGGCCACTGGGAGCCCAGTTCTGGAATAGCACCTCCTGCTGTCAGATGGGATCTGCCTGGGACAGCCACTGCTGAGAGGCTCAGTGGTGCTGGTGGCCCCATTCCTCACTGCCTTGGTAAAGGAGTGTGATTCCTCAGGCTTCCTAAGGAATATATTTAGCTTATGGGTTTTCTGCCTTATTTAGTAAATCCATATAGCACATCTACTTTTTCTATAATCTGCCATAATAGTTCAGGCATCTCTCGTAAAACAACAACAACAACAAAACCAGCTAAAGGGAGACCTATTTATTGAAGAGTATGATTTTATATATATATATATATATATATATATGTAAATGACCTTCTTCTGGAAGGTCAGTTAGAATACTGTATCAGTCTGCTTGAGTTGCTGTCACAAAGTACCAGAGACCGGGAAACTTAGCAGAAATTTATTTTCTCACAGTTCTGGAGACTCGAAGTCCAACATCAAGGTGTCGACAGTTTGCTTTCTCCTAAAGGTCACCTACTCGCTGGGTCTTCACATGGTCTTTCCTCTGTGGACATGCAGTCCTGATGTCTGTGTGCCCAAATTTCTTCCTATAAGGACGCTGGTCTTACTGCATTAGGGCCCAGCCATATAATTTCATTTAATTGCTCTTTAAGGCCCTTTGTCCCAATACATTCTGAGGTCCTGAGGGTTAAGGCTTCAAAGTAAGAATGTAGGGTGGGGACAGTGGGGACACAATTCAGCTCATAATAAATACTTACCATAAGTGAGCAAGTGAATGGATTTTAAAAAGCCACAAAATGATCCATAAGTTCTGCTCACTTTGTGCTCCAAATGTTGACCTTATTGCCTACAAAACCAAACCAAACCTGCTCCACAATTACTGGGTACTTCGAAGTAAGTAAGTAGTTCTGTAAGTGCCTAAAGGCTAGTGAGCACATCGTCAGCAATTAGACTCCTGGGGCTGAAATGTTTACTGGACAATT
Source organism: Ursus arctos (assembly GCF_023065955.2). Lineage (NCBI taxonomy): Eukaryota > Metazoa > Chordata > Mammalia > Carnivora > Ursidae > Ursus > Ursus arctos. The sequence continues at coordinate 14,464,940 of NW_026622886.1, read as the reverse complement.
GTGTTTGTGAACAATGGGCTTGTACTTTCCTAGTGTGTAAAGGGCCAGCAGCCCACAGACTGCAGCTCTCTGCGTTTGGAGAAACAAGACAGATGTTACGCTGGCAAGAATGACGGCTCTCTGATCTTATAGGCCAAGTGCAGGCAAACACCAAAACACCTAATATGATGAACAGCTCTTTTGGATAATTAAAGCCCTCCACTTCTTAAGAAAGGAGTCGCCTTTTCTCCTTATGACCCCAACCCTCTTCAGAAAAACAAACAAACAAACAAACAAACTTGTTTCTGGGCAGGGGTGAACAGATCTTTACCTCTAGGTGTAAGTGCTTCAAATCAGGAGTGAAGTCTGGAATTGACCCACCAATTCCATTCAGTTGAATAGGGATTAATTATGTCCAGGCCGTACGCTGGGCCCTGGGAATAAAGATGAGTCAGAAATGGTTCCTGCCTTCAACATGTCATGTCTCCTGGGGAGGCATTCACTCACTCATTCACATTCTCAGATCAACAAATATTTACTCAACACCTACTATGCTGATGGAAGCAAATAACTAACTCAATGTGATAAATGGTCCAGCTGAGGAATGTGTCCAGGACCTAGGACACATCAGGGATGGTGTAGGCACTAACACTGAATCAACTGCCACTCATTTGTGGTGGTAGTGTTTTACTCATTGTTGTGTAGGCTCATTTAATCTCAACAACAGCTCTGTGAGATAAATATTGCATTCATTTTACAGATGAGGAAAAATGAGTTTCAGAATGGCCAACTTCCCTTGCCCAGAGTCGCACAGCTGGTACTGGACAATAAGTGGCAGAGCTGGCTATCAAACCTGGGTTGACTGATGGCAGTGAAGCCTGACTTGTCCCATCATACAGGGGGAGGGGGTTGAGAAATCTTCCTCTCTGAGCTTGGCTCTACAAGAAATGTTCCACTATTTTACTGTTTTTATTTTATTTTTTAAAAATTTTATTTATTTGTTAGAGAGCACAAGCAGGGAGAGCAGCAGGCAGAGGGAGAAGCAGGCTCTCTGCTGAGCAAGGAGCTGGGACTCGATCCCAGGACATCATGACCTGAGTCGAAGACAGCCACATAACTGACTGAGCCACCCAGGTGTCCCTACTTTACTGTTCTTAAAACAAATCAAATCTGACTCTGAGCCCCAGCCTGATGGAAATGAACTTTCAGATGATGTGTGTGGGCACTTCCTGCCACAACTAGGTTGTGCAAGGGACACACAAACAACTCAGGGGGTCCCTGTAGTGGTTGATCCATGTTTGCTCCTGGTTGCATGGTGGCTTGAAGTCTGGTGACTTTACTAGCACTTGGGGCAAGGAAAATTGCAACCCAGTGCCCAAGCCTCCTCTTCACAGCTCCCCACATCCTATCTCCAACTTGGGGAGTGCTGTAGGAAGTGCTCAAGGTCAGGAGGCTGTAGGTCCTGCTGCTTGGGGAGCCCGTACCTCCTTCCTTGGGGTTTATCTTCCCTTTTATCAAACTACTCTTTCCTTTCTCTCTGCCCCCCATACCGTGTGTCCTTCTTCTGGACACTTTCAGGATGTCCCAGATGGCATCATGCACACAGACAGGGACAGATGCATAAAAGATTTATTGAGGGAAAATGGGGGAAAGAGCTGAGGGGGCTGGGAAAATAATGGGACTGTGATGTTATCTGTATAGGAGAAAGGGAAAGATTTTGGTAGGAAGAGTCTCAGACTACACCCAGTACTAGGAAGTTTACAAGGGCAACAGTAGACCACCAGGGCTACAAATTATAAATAGTCCTGTGATCCAAATGGTTCTTGAACATCAATATAAGTGACAATACATGGCATCAATGCTCAGTTTAACACAATGGACTCATTAAGCGATTGTGGGGATTAATGTAATAAAAGTAGCTGGTATATATTGAGTTTTTAACGTGTGTTAAGTTCTGTTCCAAATGGTCTAACTATAATAATCCACTTATGATAATCCTGAGAAGAACCTCACGAAGAAGAAACTACTTTTATAATTCCTAGGTTACAGATGAAGAAACAAAAGCCCAGAGAGGTTAACTAGGCCAAAGTCACACAGCTAAATAAGTGGAAGAGTAAACATTCATACTAAGTCACACTGGCTCCTAGTTTGGGTATAGGGTGGAGAAGAAACAAAGCATCCATGATGACTTCAAGGTTTTTGCCTGAGCAACCAGAGGAACAAAATTATCATTACTTAGGATGGGAAAGATTTCAGAAATTAAATTTTTTTAGGGAAACTCAGTTTGGATATTTTAAGTTTGAGATGCTGATTGTGTGCTGAAGGAGATGTCAAATAAGTCTATTTATGAAAATTGGAATCTGTATCTAAAGCCCATAGATGGGATTAGATCACCTACAGAGTGTAGATAGAAAATAAAAGAGATCTGTGAGCTGAGTCCTGGGCATCCCAGTGTTAACAGGTCAAGGGAATAGGGAATTAGCTTAAGAGACAAAATGGAAAGTGTGGTCAGAGAATTAGGAGGAAGAGCACATGAGTGTTGTTTCTTGGGAGAAAATAAAGGAAGAAAGAGTGATCAGTTGTGTTAAGTGTTGATAGGCTGATTACATGAAGACCTAAGATGACCATTGGATTGAGCCAAAGGTCAATGGAAAGCATTGATGACCTTAAGAAAAGCAATTTTGATGGACAGGTTGGGGGATACCCGGTTGGAATGGGTCCAAGAGAGAATGGGAGGTGGGGAATTGAAGAAAGTGACTTCCAAATTTTGTAAAAAAAGAGAAGATGAGAATGGGGGTAGCTGGAGGAGAAAGTGTTTTATTTTAAATTTTGATGTGGGAGAAATAAGAACATATTTGTAGACAACAGGAATGATCCAGTAGAGAGGAGAAAATAATTGATGAATTATGGGAGTGGGAATTTCTGGAACAATATCCTTGAGTAGATGAGAGGGGGTGAGATCTGAAGAGAGGTTGGCTTTGGGTAGAAGTGTGGACAATTACCAAAGAAAAGGTAGAATGCATCAGCATAAGTGCAGGTGGGTAGCTAGGTACGTTGAGAAGTTGCTGAAGTTCTCTTCTGGTTACTTCAGTGTGCTCACCCATTTATTAAGCTACCGCTCTGAGCTCAGTTAAATATTGAAATCTCCTTCCCTTGTTTTATCATTGCTCTTCACTTCGATTTCAACAAAACCTGAATCATGCAGTAATTATGGTTCCTTTTCTTTCTTCCTCACCAGCTAAGAGCTGAAGGGAGGCAGAGAACATGTCACATTCTTTATTGCTCCTGAACACTTGGTACAGTGCCTGCCATACAGCATGCACTCAATAAATATTTGATGATTGAATTGAATCTAGTATACTTGAATTGAATCTCTATACATATACTTTAAACCTGATTTTGCTTGAGTCTTAAGAAGCTACCAATATCATGTTCTCTACGAATTGGTTGGGCAGATTATTTGCGCTTCAATCTATTCTGTTAATCATCGTATTAGCTATTTATTACTGAATTCAATATTCATGAAAACTTAGAAGTTTTGCTCATTTTTACAAAAACTTGGACCTTAACTGGGCCATAGCAACATCCTCAGAAGGGTTACAATATGTGAGATGTTTACTTGACAGCGTTCAATTTGTCCAATTCCTTTTTATTTTTTTTTAAAAAGGGTAAATTCACTGTAATTGACATATGTAATCTGAACCTATAGAAGTCAATGAAAAATCCTAGCATCTGGTTAAAAGGTGCCAGAGGATCAGATCACCTCCTTAGAAGAACCACCTAGGAAGAAAGGATATACAACCAACTGGGTATGTGCTGTGATAGAAGATGTGCCTCCCTACCTCTACCTAATATTTTGTCAAGATTTAGATAAAGAGGAAGAATCTGCAAATGGATTGATTTTCTACTGTGTATCTTTTTAGCAAGCTCCAGATGATACTAAAATCAAGGTCAAGTGCAATAGTCAGCTAGGTCATGCAATGCGGATGAAGTCTGTCAATACTCTTCCAGCAGGAAATTCAGTAAAGCATATTGCTGAGGACACAGACTTGGACTTGGACTTGCATCCCACCTCAGATGACTTAGTTTCCTGATCTACATAATGGCAAGATAACACCATCTATGCCATGGAGTTGTGAGCTTTAAATGACCTAATGCCTATAAAAGTGCAATACGATATCCAGAATATCAGTAATTTTAGCCATTATTATTTATTGTCATGACAATAACTTTTTAAAAGGCAGTCTGCATCCTACTTTGGGTTTCCCTTTTTCTTCTTCCGTACACCTTTTCTTTTTGCCTCATATATTTCCTTTTTTCTCTAATCCTGGCCTTTCTTCTCTAACCATTTTTCTTCCACTATAGAAAAATTGATGGGACCAATGAGGAAGAAGACAGCACTGAGCTGAATGAAGAAGGAAGGCCAGTGCAGACCTCCAGGCAGAGGCCCCCACTCTGCAACTGTCACTGCTGTGGCCTCCCCAAGCGTTACATCATTGCCATGATGAGTGGGCTGGGATTCTGCATTTCCTTTGGGATCCGGTGCAATCTTGGAGTTGCCATCGTGGAAATGGTCAACAACAGCACTGTATATGTTGATGGAAAACCAGAAATTCAGGTCAGTGTTCTCGTTGGGTTGGGTGGGAGCTCTTTTGGCCACAGCTGTGCAAATACTTTGTTGTAGGAAAGAAAGCACCACACCTCTTCCATTGATGTGGCAAAAATGTAGAATGGCTACGATGTGCCAGGCACGGTGCAAGGTTAAGGGAATAGAATGATGAAAAGCACAGGCTGGGCCCTTGTCGTCATAGAGATGGACAAGTAAGTGAGCATAATTCACGGTTGTAGGTGCTGTGTTGGAGGTGTTCAGATGCTTGGGGTCCTATAGGAAAATGCTGGACCAGACTTTGATATCGTGAAAGAATTCCCAGAGAAAGGGATGGCTGGTTCCGAAAGATAAGGAGGAATTGACAGACAAAGGGTGTTTTGGTGAGGTGGGAAGAAGAGTGTTTGAAGAAAAAGGAACATCTTGTATGAAAGACTGTAGGAGAGAAGGGGAGGGAGGGAAAGAGAAGGAGAGAGAGAGAGAGAAAGAGAAAGAGAAGGAGGGAGAGGGAGGGGAAGAGAGAGAAAATTACGTGTTTAGGAACTGAGATAGGAGTTCATCTTTTCTGAGCCATGGACCCCTTTGGCAACCTGCTGTAGACTTAGGAACCCTTTGTCAAAACAATGTTTTGAATTCTTAAAATAAAATGCACGGGATTATAAAGGAAACCAATTATATTGGAATACAGATGTCAAAGTACTTAAAAATGAAATTAATGATGTAGAAACATATGGGCTTCTTTATGAACACATCAGATGACAAAATTTAACAACGAGTCTAAAATTACTGTAACTTTGGGGCTCTGGGTGGCTCTGTCAGTTGTGTCTGCCTTCAGCTTGGGTCATGATCCCAGGGTCCTGGGATTGAGTCCCACATCTGACTCCTTGACTCCCTCTGCCTGCTGCTCCCCTTGCTCGTGCTCTCTTGCTCTCTTCCTAACAAATAAATAAATAAATAAAATCTTTAAAAAATAAAATAAAATTACTGTAAGTTTGAAGTACAAACCATAGTTTAAGATAGTGGTGAGAACCGTCATATGAACAGATTTATAATTTCCACTAGTGATGGAACCACAGGTACTGATAATATTACCGTAGTTTGTTGCCTACATTCAAAATCAGAGGAAATGCTAAATTTCAGCTAGCAGTTAGTGAAAATAAAAATGATGGTTTTCCCCATCAAAGTTCAACAGTTCCACAGGATCCCATCCTTGGACTCCAGGCTGAAAACCCCTGTAAGAGAGTAGAGCATGAATGAGCATCAAGAGAAGGAGACACCAGGGTAAATAGGGGTTAGGCCAGGTAAAGCCTGGTAAACCATGTCGGGAGCCCTGGGTGGGCTTTGTGCAGAGTGGCCGTATGATCAAATCTGTTCCACAATGATCGCTATCAAGCCAGTGGTCTCCCAGGGGATTGGGATTGAAGCAAGTGGAAGCAGGAGCCCCAGTTCAAAGGCCGTTGTGGTCCTAAAGCAAGCATACTCTGATGGTGACTTGAAAGCATGGAGGAGGGCACGTGGTAAGGTGAGCACTGGGTGTTATACGTAACTAATGAATCATTGAACATTACATCAAAAACGAATGCTGTACTAGATGCTGGCTAATTGAATTTAAATAAAAGAAAAAGCATTGTTTTTATGAATCACTGGGAAGATAAAATCTGGCTTGTTTCTTACATGGTAGGCCTAGAGAAGTACGGAGGCTATGGGGAAAAAACCAAAAACGTACGCCCAGTGGACGCCCCGTGGATACAGTTTCATTGCATCGAACACACGCATGGGAATGACTCGTGTGGAGGAACATGTGGATTGCACAGTCTCTAGTGGTCCTCTGGTCCCTGCCCATATGTGGAGACACATTCACATCAGAGTTTCTCAAGCTGGTGTTTGGCCCATCACTGTTCTGTCGGCTGTGCTAGGAAGAAGGTGTTGTAGGAAATGGGAGCTTTTATTGTGCTGTGTCCTGTGAGAGTCTCCAAGAAGGGGCTGTGGTATGCATTATTTCCCGGACTTCATTGTAGAACACTTTCTTTCGTGCCACATCTATTAGCGTTACCTGGAACAGTTCCTGCCCAGCACTGGTTTGGGAAAATTTGATTTTGATCCATTAAAAAGGAGTCTTTAGTTGGCCCCTGCAGGCTTTTTTTTTTTTTTTTGCTTCCCCTTTAGCTAAGAGATTATTCTGACAGATGAAAAGAGCACAATGGAGAGTCTTCGAGCCTCTTTTTGATGCCGCAGCTGAATTTGTTCTAAAGGGATATGCTAGTTGTTTATTTGTTGGTGGGGAGGGAGGGCAGGAGAGGTGTGATGGGGCAAGCCATGTATTTTTTAAATAAAGAATGATGTATATTAGTGAGGTTTCAGATGTGTATCGCATGCATTCTCCCAGCCTTTTGTGAGCAGGGCCAGCTAATTAAACCTTGTCTGCCAAGGCCCAGATCAAAATGAGATGCTGGTTTGCATTTGTTTGTTGGCTGGAAAGATAGGCCTAGGTCAACAGAGTCTGCTTGGAGGCATATGGAAAAGACATTCTGATAAACCTAAGGAACAATGCTAGTGCGTGCTCTCCAGTTTCTGTGGTTTTCCCTTTGGAGTCTTAGAGAAGCTGATTGAGATTCAAAGTATGCTTTGCATCATTTCTTCTGGTCTCAAAAATAGGAGTTTGGGAGCCTTTCAGAAGCTCCAGGACAGCTCCAATTTATAGCAGGCCACTTCTCTCTTCCTCAAATAGAGCAAAGCTTACCTATCAGCTGATCTGTTTAACCTGATGACAAGGATTTCACTAACTGCGTATTAAGTCTCTGAATGACTGGTATTTTTGTTTATTTGGTTTTTCATTTTAGGCGGGGAATCTAGGTAGTTTTCACTGAGATATTTTGAAATCCTCCTTTTCCAAAGAGGGAGAGAAGTAAGCAGTATGAATATGTAGGTCTTACAAATATTTGGCTTATACTCTACTAGTGGTATACATAGTAGTTTTAGCTGATGTGTGAATACTCATTTTTAGTTTAATAATTATAAATTTTAAAACACGTGAACCATTTAGAACATCATCTGGCATATGGCAAGCAATAAATGACTGATGTTTAAGAAACTTTGCGATGATCTCTTTTTACCTTCAGGAAAAGTCCAAACTCCTTCTCATGAATCATGAGTCTTGTCCAGTTAAGAGGATGGGCTTTTGAATTGGCCAGACCTGGTTTCACACTTGACTTCTTTTGTTTATTAGCTCTGGGACTTTGAACAAGTTGTCCTTACGTCCTGGTCAGGGATTGCTGGTTGCAAGGAAGAGAAATGCAATGAACCCAGGTCAAGTTAAAAAGGGAATTATGGTGGGGCTACAGGGGATCTCATGAGAGTGAAGGGCAGAAAGCAGGTCTGATGTGCAGTCTGTGCCCTGGGCAGTGGGGAGCCCAGCCTGCGGTGGGACTGAAATCCTGGCTGTAATCCATGAGGGGTGGAAAAGGAGTCTTTACCTAATTCTTTTCAAGGCATAAACAGAGGCTCTGCCAGGAAGGGCAGAGTGGAGCTGGCCCTCCTGGGAAGTAGGAAATCCTTAGCTAACGTCCTTAAGCCTTAACATCCTAATCCTTAAGCTTCCTTGCTCCCCACGGTCCCTCATCTGCTTCTCTCTGAGTATGCTCCACTGTCCCAGGTCTCTCCACGGACTGTTTTCTTTCCTTCTCAGTGCCCTCCAAAGATGAAGTGTCTTGCTTGGGAGCTGACTAAAAGGGGACTTGTTTCAGTTCAAGTGTTCAGTCCTGTCTAAGTACGATATCTGGGTTCAGGATGGAGAGACAGAAAGAGAGAGACAGAGACAGAGAAAGCCTGATTGGCCAGATGTCCAGTCAGCAGGGGAGAGACCCAGGGTGAGGGTGGGGAATGCTTTCTGAAGAAAACGTGACCAGGGAGGCAGGAACCAGCACTTCTAGCAATTCTTTGCTGACCCTTGTTGCCCTTATTGTAAAATAGGAATAAAAGGCCTGCTTTGCAGATCAAAGGAGATAATTTGGTGCTAATATATTAAGTATCTATATTAGTTTCCTAAGGCTGTGGTAACTAATTCCCTCAAACATGGTGGCTTAAAAAAACTGAAATTTATTCTCACACAGTTGTGGAGACCAGAAACTTGAGATAGTCTCAGTAGGGCCACCCTGAAGGCTCTACAGAAGAATCCTTCCTTGCCTTTTCCAGCTTTGGTGGCTCCCAGTGTTCCTTGGCTTGTGGCAGCATAACCCCAATCTCTATCTCTGTCTTCACATGAGCTTCTCCTCTCTGTGTGCCTTCTCCTCTTCTGTCCCAAATCTCTCTCTGCCTTTCTCTTACAAGAACACATGTCATTGGATTTAGGGCCCAGCCAGATAATGCAGGATAACTCATCTCAAGATCCTTGATTTTATCACATCAACAAAACCCTTTTCCCAAATAAGGCAGCATTCAGAGATTCCAGATTGTGTGTGTAAATCTTTTGGGGGCCGTTCTTCACCCAACACAGTACCTGACACAGTGGTTGACCTATAGTAATGGCACCTTCATGGGGCCATTATGATTCTAATGCCCCTCAAGTGATGATGAAGGTCAGTTCTCAGCAGGCCCAAGTGCTCTTTGTCCTGTATCATCTCTTTCAGAGAATACCTGGAAGCACCATCCCCTCAGAGAAAAAAGTATGAGCAAGGGACATTGTGATCGCTAATTAGCCTTGGGATGAAGTGGATCCCTCTGCCTTGGATCTTTGGTTCCTTGGGTCATTCTGTGACTCAAGGCAAAGGTGTCTAGTCTCTCTTTCTTAATAAGAAAGTCAAATTTCTACAAGCAGTGCAAAGAATGTAGTTTTTTGGATCAAGCTGATATGAGATCTTGATCTTGGCTCTCCTTGTAACTAGTTGTATGACCTTGGGCAAGTAAATTAATCTCTCTAAGCCTTATTTTCCTCATCTACAAAAGAAGAACCAATAATTACCTCTAGGTGTTATAAGAATTAAGGGAGGAAATATATGGACAGTGCCTTAACAAAATTATGTCCCTCTTTTGCTCCAAGCTTTCAACGGTTTCTGCCTCTCTGAGTAAAAGCCAAGGTCCTTGGTGACATTTGAACCTCTCTTACTTTAACTCCTATTCTCGTGTCCTTCACTCATTACCTTCCAGCTATCCTGACATCTTGCTGTTCCTCCAACCTCAGGGCCTTTACACTTGCTATTTCTCTGCTTGAAAGTTCTCTCAGATAATGACCAGCAAGATTTGTTTCCTTCTTTTCTTTAGGTCTTTACTCAAAAATCACCTCCTCAATGAAGACTTCCTTCTCTAAAATTGCACTCTACCTCACTCCTATCCAGCACTTCCTGACCCCTTCCCTGCTTTATTTTTTCTCCTTATCCCTGATCACTGTCTAACACGGTCTGTACGTGTTGCCTATCTGCTGTCCCTTTGTGAAGGCAGCATCTTTGTGAAGACAGCAATTACTGTTGTTCTGTTCACTGTTGTATCCCCAGTGCCTAGAACAATATGTGGCACGTAGTAGCACAAAATAAAAATTTGGTGAGCTGATTTCAATGAATGATTGTTAGTTTCATTTTACTCTTTTTTTTTTTGAGTTATCTCTACCTAACCTGGGGCTTGAACTCATGACCCTGAGATCAAGAGTCGCATGTTCTGCCAATTGAGCCAGCCAGACACCCCAGTTTCATTTTACTCTTAAACTTCAATTTCCTAATTGGTAAAATGGGAAATGTGGTATAGAGGACAGGCCAATGTTACATGGACTGTGATCTCCTAGAACACAGAGGTAATTCTTGTTTGAGTTAGTATTTGCATTGTCTAGCACCTGACCTGGCACACAGGAGGCACTAGGTGAATGTTGAATAAATGAGCAAATAAATATGTAACAACTTCTGATGGCAAAATAAACCAACAAAAGTTGAGAAGGCATAATATGTTGATAATTAAGAACACTTCCTCCATAACAGGAACACCTTCCATTTCGATATCGTTGTTTTTTTTTAAAGAGATTTTATTTTTAATGGACTATGGTAACATGGACTTATTTTTAATGGACTATGTTAATATAGTCCAGTACCATATGGGTTTTGCCATGTGAGTAGTAGGGGCTTGTCTCTAGATTCCAAGATGTCTTTAATGCCCTTGAAATTCTATAGTAGATGTGTGAGCAATTAGAAGTATCCTAGGCAGAATGAGCTGCCTCAGGGAGCAGTTGAGTTCTCTGCTACTAGAGGTATTCAAGCAGAATCGCTACACCCAATGTGGGGCTCGAGCTTACGACCCTGAGATCAAGAGTTGCGTGTACTAGGGACTGAGCCAGCCAGGTGGCCCAGTCCTTTACAAAGCCATTCATGGGTTCATTCCTTTGGCAAATATATACTTGCACCTTCTATGTTTCAGAAATTTATTTTAGGTACTCAGGCTATAAAGTCAAAGGGACATGGCTGCCACCTTAGGGTTCCACCAGTGTGGGAAATGGACATGTGAATGGCTAGTTTGAGAACAGCACCAGGCAGGGGCCATGACTGTTAAGGACAGAGGCCTGTGGGACAAGTACAGGAAAAAGTGACCACTTCAAAAGGGAGTTGGGGGGGGCGCCTGGGTGGCACAGCGGTTAAGCGTCTGCCTTCGGCTCAGGGCGTGATCCTGGCGTTGTGGGATCGAGCCCCACATCAGGCTCCTCTGCTATGAGCCTGCTTCTTCCTCTCCCACTCCCCCTGCTTGTGTTCCCTCTCTCGCTGGCTGTCTCTATCTCTGTCAAATAAATAAATAAAATCTTTAAAAAAAAAAAAAGGGAGTTGGGGAGCTTCCTCAGAGGAAGGAACATTTGCAAGGAGTCTGAACAGAATGAATTGCTTTGCTAAGAGAGGGAGGAAAGGGGGTCTAGGTTTGGAGAATCACATTTTCAATGGCTTAAGAGTTGTATCATTATTGGGGCGCCTGGGTGGCACAGCGGTTAAGCGTCTGCCTTCGGCTTAGGGCGTGATCCTGGCGTTATGGGATCGAGCCCCACATCAGGCTCCTCCGCTATGAGCCTGCTTCTTCCTCTCCCACTCCCCCTGCTTGTGTTCCCTCTCTCGCTGGCTGTCTCTATCTCTGTCGAATAAATAAATAAAATCTTAAAAAAAAAGAGTTGCATCATTATTAAATACATATTTTTATATTTAATACATGCATACGTATGTATGTATTACATAATACATAGTACATACATATGTATGTATTTAAGTTTGTACATAATCTCTCCTTGCTCTCACTAGAAGGCAAGCTCAACGACAGCAGGGACTTTGTTGTGTCTGTTGCTACATCCCAAACATACAAGAAGCCCTCCACAAATATTTGTTGAGTAAAGGAAGGAAAGAAGGACCTTGTGGGGTTGTTATGTAGGGTCATCAGTGAAAAATGGTGGTCAAGTGTTTTCTTACAAACACAACTATATCTGATTTTTCATTTCAGACAGCACAGTTTAACTGGGATCCAGAGACAGTGGGCCTTATCCATGGATCTTTTTTCTGGGGTTATATCGTGACACAAATTCCAGGTGGTTTCATTTCAAATAAGTTTGCTGCTAACAGGTAAGGAGAACTGAAATAATATGAATGTGGTACAGATCATAACACGATTTCGTATTTTTATAAAATCTTCATAGTTTGCTCTCAATTTAGAGATGCAGAATGAAAGACAAGAGCCATTCCAATAGATGTGATTCCCAGATATTGATATGATTCTGTTCTTAAAAGTCTCTTTTTATTTACTTTTTTGCCTAACTTAATTTATCTTGCAATTCTTTTAGTAATCACTAAAAGAGCAATTGAATCTGAATCAGAAGAAATAGTTCCTGGACCCTAAATAACTTACTTGGTGACCTCTACTGAGTCACTTTTTTTTTTTTTTTTTCCCTTCTCTGGGTCTGTTTCTTCATCTGTGAAATAAAGCGTGGTTTAGATTATGTTTGAGTTTCCTTTGACAGGTGACATTCTATGTACTATATTAGTACAGTCCAGTATCATACAGATTTTGTCATGTGAGTAGTAGGGGTTTGCCTCTAGAGTGTAAGATGTCTTTAATGCCCTTGAAATTCTACAGTAGGTGTTTGAGCAATTAGAAGTATCCAAGACAATGAGCTGCCTCAAGGAGCAGTGGAGTTCTCTGTCACTAGAGGCATTCAAGCAGAAGAAGGTAGCCACTTGGAAGATACGTAGGATGTATATGTGACAGAAAAGGAGTGTACCAAATGTCTTTGGTTTCCTTCCAGTTGTATGTCCTGTGTTACTGTATACGTATGGACTTCATGAGCCATACATTTTATAGAGCTGTGTTTCTCAAACTCCAAAACACAACTCATTAGATGGTAATGGAATCAACATAGTGACTTACCAATGAGCATTTTATTAAAAAAAGAGAGAAAAATAGAAGAGAGGATAATCAAATAGAATAAAATAGAATAGAAAATATCTTAATTCATTGCACACTTTAGTATTGGTTTTTGAAACTTGGTTACATTTGAGTGTGTGATTATGTATTGAGTTGCAATATAAAATATATTTTGTTTTATGGGTTAAGTTTGAAAGTCAATACCATAAGATCCAAATATATACAAGCATGACTTTACTTACTTACGTTCTTGTCTAATTTGTATCCTTTATTTATTATCACTTACCTATTGTATTTTTTTCAAAAGTGATAAAATACTGGCTCACCTGGTCTCTGGGGGTACTGCTTACACTTCTGCCATAAAAGAAAATCACACATAATGTTTCCCATCATGTTGAAAGGGCTGAAGCATCATTAATGTGTGAGAGAAGAAGAAAATGCTGCCTGCTCTCTTTTCCCAGAACACTCTGGTCCAGGCAGGCAGGAGAAGGCATGGGGCACTGGGGAGCAAGCTGGGGGCTCAGACAGGTACACAGTTGGTTTTATGCTTGGCCGGTCCCAGGACACAGCCTGCTTTCAGAGAGTATGGCCTTCTGGTAAAGTGACAGCAGAACTGTGAAGCGGGAGACATAATGCAAATGCGCCGATGTCATGTGGTGATCGAATGAGTCAGCTGGGTAGAACCAAGCAGAATGGTGCATCTCCAGCAAGCTCACCTCACGTTGGTCAGTCTCTAGCTTTGGGACCTCATTCAGGAAGGACATTCCTGTATTGCCAACAACCTGCCTGTACAATTGGTCCAGGGATGGGCTGAGGATTCAAAGCCGCCCAACAGTCTAGCTTGGGATACACCAGACCCTAACATCTATTTCTCTTTTTATTAATTTCCATGGTGGTTTGTCCATGAAAGCTGAGGTTCAATCCTAATGTCTAACTGAAGTGCCACATCCACAGGTGGGCCTGCCCCCTAACACAGTGTTTTGGTCCCTCAGGGTCTTTGGAGCTGCCATCTTCTTAACATCAACCTTGAACATGTTCATCCCTTCTGCGGCCAGAGTGCATTACGGCTGTGTCATGTGCGTCAGAATCTTGCAAGGGCTCGTGGAGGTAGGAGATTCTTTCCTTCATGGTTTTTGCTACTGCTAGATACAGTGTGGTCCTTTAGATAATCCAGCTTCTGAAGAAAACCTGCTTCACTTAGTTTTCTGATCTTCCACTTTGTCCTGCTATTTCCCACTCTCTGGTTTTACCTACAATTATGAATACTTTTATTAGAATACCTGTGTGATTACAAACGTCTACACAATAAAGTACCATTTCATAGAGTGCAGAATTTCACACGAGCCAGGAATGATCTTAGAGATAATCTAATCCAAACCCAGTCATTTAATAAACAATGAAACTGAGGCCCGAATCCTATAGTTCACACAGCAGCGGCCCTTTCTACTAAAGCAATTTAAATGGATTTATTAATAAATCTGTAAATATCCAGGGTGTAGTGTTACACAGAGATTTAACTCAGAGAATTGTCCAATCACTATATTGTACACCTGAAACTAATATAACACTGTGTATTAACTATACTGGAATTAAAAAAAAAACTTAAGAAGAAAATAAAAATGTGAGTCTAGGAAAAAATGTAAAAACCAGTCCTTCCTCAAGAGCAGTACAAAAACAGATGGTGAGCTAAATCAGGCCATAGTTTCCCAAGCCCCGATGTAGACCACTGTTTCCCAAGCTCGGTCATTCCCCTCTAACCTCCAGCACTTCTGTCATATCCATGTACAATTTGTACTGTAATTTACCTACAGTTTTTCCCTAGATCAATTCATTAAACACACACACACACACACACACACACACACACACACACACACACACGAATCTCATCGTAAGCAACAATATCTTTGAAATCATGGGTTTCATGCGTCAGTTACAGTGTTTTCTAAGGCCTATTCGAATATATATGCACCAATTATGATAAAAAAATGTCATTTGTTGTAGGAACTCAAATCCAACTCTCATTCCACTAGAGGGACATATACTGGACTTCGGAAAATACTGGTGGGTGGAAAACAATGCTATTAACAGCCATAAAGACTAGAATGTGGTCACTTAATGGCTCTTAGCCTCAGGTTCTGTATCTGGAAATGAGGGGAAGGGTCAGCTGATTGCAGAAATCCCTTTCTACACCAATATCCTATAATAATATGAAATATAAAGACCCCTTCCCCATTCCCCACCATCCTTACACTGGAACCGATATTCAAATTGCAGCATCTGTACTGTGAGTTAAAATAGCTGACACAGGCTACTTGGTATTTATGAGTTGGGTTTTTATCTTGTAGCCTCTCTTAAAGAAGCAGGATCCATGTTTTAAACACAAACAGAAACTGGAGTCAAATCAAATAATCTATTTTCAACCGTTTTGCCAGGGTGTGACCTACCCAGCCTGCCATGGAATGTGGAGTAAGTGGGCACCACCTTTGGAGAGAAGCCGACTGGCCACAACCTCTTTTTGTGGTAAGTGTATTAGAATCATAAGTTTTACTTAAGAATGCTTTGTCTTTAAGTGAAGACCCTACTATGTAGGATTTATTTTTTTCTCGTAACAGAAGTCCAAAGGTGAGTGATTGCTGATGTTGGTTTTACTGCTCAGTGATCCATCAGGGCCTGAGCATGTTCTGACTTTCTGTTCCACTATCATAGAAGTGATAGCTCTTTACTCTCACGCTTGTTCCTCAGGTTCACAAGATGGCTGTTACAGCCCCAGGCATCAAGCCCACATTCCAGGCAGGAAGAAGTGGAAATGGTTGTCCTAACCACATCTGTTCCTTTTATCAGCAAAGCAAAAGCTTTCCAGAAACTCCTTAGCAGGCTTCCACATATTTCCTTGGCCCTAATTGTGTCAGATGCTTTACCAACTGCAGAAGCAGCTAGGAAACCAAGTGCTAACTTTCCCGGCACCGTTAGTAGAGAACGGTCAGAAAGCAGGGGTTGGAAGTGGTGGTTGAATTAGCCAACAAATGATATTTGCCGAGGTCAAAAGCAGAAAAGAGAGAATCACGAAGCCTTTTGCTTCTCTTCTTTTTATAGACAGAGAAACTGAAACTAAGTTTAAAGTTGAGTTTTATTGAATGGAAATCAAGGTCCAAGGTCACACTGGGCATGGAACAGAAGGTAGACCACCTGATTCTTTTTTTTTTTTTCCCTTTATTTATTAGAGAGAGAGAGAGAGCAGGGGCAGGAGAAGGAGACTCCCCGCTGAGCAGGGAGTTCCATGAGGGCCTTGATCCCAGCTGGAATCATGACCTGAGCTGAAGACAGATGCTTAACTGACTGAGCCACCCAGGTGCCCCTAGACCACCTGATTCTTAATTCAGAACTTTCCTCACTACACACTACTATGTACATATTGTCATATAGATTTTTGATTAATTTTTGCCATTATATTCCAGATGAAAATGGAGGCCATCCATCTTACCTGAAAGTATATTAATGGTCCTTAAGTAGTGAAGTGACTTTAATTCCTAGGTCACCAAACTTCGCCTTGTTAAAATTGTCTTACTCTGTGGGACTGGCCCTCTATGTATATCCAGAATAATCAGTGTTTGAAGGGTGTACCTAGATACCAAACAATAATTTAACAAGGACAGTGCATGCTGACCCCATCAACACAGTTGTAAAATATATTTTCCAATATTTTTTTTATTGGGGAAGGGGCCCAGGGAGATAAAAGTGCCTTAAAGCCATGAAAGTCATAATGGGGACTGGGCAAAATTAGGATCAGAATTCAGCTCTGCCTAGTGTTTTAAGCTAGTATGTCTTTCCTAGGAAAAACCAACATGTATTTCTTAGAGAAAGGGAGAGATAAAGCTTCCTCTTAATTTCTGTGAATATTTTAATTTCTTTCTCCCTTGCTCTTTCTCTTTACCTCCTTGCATAATAATGATAATTATTATAATAATATAGAATCCCTGGGACTCTGGTGTGACGTATTCACCAATGTGCCTATTTTACGCCTAGCTTGGAGCGGCGTGCTCAGTTGAGATGCCTTTGAATCTTTAGCCCCTCTTGTCCGTAGAAACCATTTCTGTCCTCTTGTTTGTAGTTCAAGATCATCTCCACCTCACTACTGACCTTGTGCCAACTCTAGAAAAATATAAGATTCCAACCTACAAACTGTCAGATCCTTGATCTTATTTTCTTTGGATGGTTTATTTATAAGGCTTTGCATTTTGATTTGCCAGCAAAGCGAGAATGACTGGCTGCCGTGCCCATTCTTAGTGTCTTTATAACCCTTCAAGGGCTGGTTTAAAAAATGGCTGACTCTCAAGGAACGTTACCTGATCAAAGTCATAGGCTTTATTACTTTTCCCAGCTAAGGTGTGTGGCCTTGGTTTGAAAGAACAGCCAAGGAAAAATGTCACTAGAAGGAAACCCATATTTGGGGTTAATCTGTTCTTACACGAAAAATGTTGGAGTTGGCAGGGACATTAGGAAATATCCGATCAAGTTAAGTTTTCCCAGCTAGTGAGGACAGACCTGGGGATGCGTCCACTCCTAATAGCTACTCCCCCTCCTCACGCCATTCAACAAGCATTGGAGGGCTCCTCTGTCCTCCACCGTCTGCCCACGGAGGGAGGGATCAAGGGGCAGAGAGCTCCCCCAGGGCAGTCTGGGTGGCACGCCCCACTGAGGTATGTTCAGGGGCTGTGGGTGTGACAGGAGATTACACTCGGCTGTGTCTGGAAGGATGAGGGAGAGTTTGTCTGCTAGACAGGGAAGGACAGTTTCAAGTATAAAATTTCCTCAGTGAGAGAATGTTTCCTACTAGGAAGAATTAACGGGCTGTTTTGGAATGGAGGAGGCAGAACCAAATTATTAAATAGTTACGGATAAAGGCTCTGGATTTCCTACAGACCTGGTTCCTGTCAGTGTGACCTCACGCAATATATCTCCCCTCCCCCAGCCTTGATTTCCCCTATAAATGAGGATGATATTGGTACCACCACGAAGAGGTTGAAAAAAGGGTTAGTTGAAAAAAGGGTTAACTAAAATCATGGCTCTGGAATCCTCAACAGAGTAGTGAGCACACAAAAAGCACCCAGTGCATCTTAGGTGGGGGAGTTATCCCTGGACCCTCCCTGCCCCGGGCATTCCCCTACCTCTCACTTCTAGGAAATTTGGCCCAGAGAAGACCACCTTCTCCACACCCACAGCAGAGTCAGGCCTGTAGCTCTTTCTAAACAATATGCCTTGGAATGCTTGTCTTACTGGTTTGAGGAAGTCTGAGGCTGAAAGAAAAATGCATTGTCATTCTGTACATTACAGTCATGTGAGTGTTGGGGTTTGTACGGCACTAATTACAGCTTACAAAACATCTTCACGGACATATTTGATTCTCAAAACCTCTCTTTGACATAGAGATGTCATTCCCATCTTCTATCCGAGGATAATGATTCTGAGTGACTGAGAGACTCCTTCAGGTGTCATGAGGTTCAGATTTGAGATTCCAGGATGCGCCTTTCATGGCCAGTCAGGCCCAGCTTGGAAACTTGGGATTTCATCTCTTTCTCTGGAAGATTCCCAAACTCCCATTTCTTGAAGGTCTCCTTAGCACTGGAGTCTGCAATACAGAATTTCCTGTTGCTATTCACTTTTTCTGACCAAGAATTTTTTTCATTCCCAGCCCAGAGAGAATTTCAGGTAGTAATTTTTTTGGATAGAGTTAATACAGATTGGGAGTTTTTAGGGCTCGTGTTTCTATAGCAGATTATCACGAAGTTGTAGGGGATGGTGGAGACCAGGCCACTGCCTCTAGCCTTCGTGATCTTGTCTAGACAAGTTAAATATCCACACGTAAGTAAGTATTTACAAGGCTAAGTGTTTTTACAAAGAAATACACTTAAAAATGGGCCCATTCCAGAGGTAGGTGGAGAGACCAGCCTTCCCATTCATTCTGCCATCCTAGAATAGAACTGTTTCCTGATTTTTTAAGGGAAATCAAGACTCTGAAAAGTATGATTTCTTAATAGTTTGAGGTCCCTCATTTAAAGACCGAGGTGATAATTCTTCGGAACTGTGAGCTCTGAAAGGAAAATCATTTGCTCCATTGTTTGCTCTCTTCAGCCCCTAACACTCTACCTGGTTGAATTTTTCCCATTTCTCTTAGATTTTTCCTCCTCTTTTTGTCCTATTCCTTCATGTGATTTGAAATTGCTGTGCCTGAGTAATCTTTGTCCCTTCCCTCCATGGTACCTGGATAAAGTTAAAGGGCATCCAGTGACCTTTCTCTCCTGGAAGCCTTATTTTAAGACATGCTGGGAGTTCGTCCCTCTGCAGGGAGGCATTTGGCTCTTCTTAGTTTGGTTCATCTTCATCTCTACAACAGGAACTCTAGATGGGTGGGAGGGGCCTGTGTGGCCGTTGTCAAGTTTCCTCCGTGTTTTCTTGTTCTAGGTTCCTATGCAGGGGCTGTGATTGCCATGCCTCTGGCTGGGGTGTTGGTACAGTACATTGGATGGGCCTCTGTCTTTTATATTTATGGTGAGTAATCTGACTTCATGAGTTCCCATGGATGACTCATAGAGATGGTATTTTACTGTATAATGAGGTTGACTAAGAATTTACTATATGAAAATAGAGATTATTAAAACAAGCTTATCATGTAAATGGAATACTTGTCTACTTAGGATTTTTTAATGCTTCTATTAAAGTTGAGTTTCTTAATGAGAACAATATTATCTTTCTTTAAATACCAGTTAACGACAACAACAACAATAATAGGAAAAGCAACAAAAAACTTTCTCCTAGATGAACACCGTGCCATCTGGGAATATTTTGAGAACTGGAATATTGAGAGACGGAAAACAAGGAAACCATATGATTAAGCCTTTTGTTTTTTACTGCAGGCATGTTTGGGATTATTTGGTACACGTTTTGGCTATTGCAGGCCTATGAGTGCCCAGCTGCTCACCCAACAATATCCAGTGAGGAGAGGACCTACATAGAGACAAGTATAGGAGAAGGAGCCAACGTGGTTAGCCTCAGTGTAAGTATAGATGGAAAGACTTGTCTCTTTTCTATTTCTCTTAGTGACTGTGTTGTCCTCTTAAGAAAAGTAATATGTCAATATAGTCACTAAAAATCTCATGGTATTTTTACTCTCTAGAAATTTAACACACCGTGGAAAAGGTTTTTTACATCATTGCCGGTTTATGCAATCATTGTGGCAAATTTTTGCAGAAGCTGGACTTTTTATTTGCTGTTAATAAGTCAGCCTGCTTACTTCGAAGAGGTCTTTGGATTTGCAATAAGTAAGGTAAACACAGAGATGCTTCAAATGTTCTTGAACTTTAAATCTCGCTTCTACTGAGAAAATCTTTGCATGATGAAATAATTAAATTGCTGGTCAGAATTCATAACAGTTCTGTGACTCCTAGTACCCTAGAGGTCAGACAGGCTCTACATTTTGGGCATGGTATACATAGCTATTCAATTTCTTCTTCATAAGGATCAGAGCTGTATTAAGCTGCTTTTAAAGATTTTTGTTCTCTTCGATCTCAAAGTGGTTTTGAAGCTAAATTCAAGGACTGCATATTAGGTGAGGATAAAAAGATTTGAAGGTAAGAGGTTTTTGTGGGTTTTTCCCCCCTTTAATTACCCAGTGAGTAGCAGTAAGAGCCTTAAAGCTCATTCTGCAGACTACTCCTCTTGCTGTAATGGTAGCTTTAGCAATAACAGCCATTGCCTTGTACAGTTGACAAAGAACCTCTTTCAGTGTCCCCAGCCATTGTCCTTAGGTTGTCCGTGTTTTAGGAGGAAAGACCTAGATGGTGGAACATAAACCATGAAAGACGTAACCTCCTTTCTACAAGGGAAAGAACAGTGGCCTCATAGAGGTCGATTGTCTGCATAGCTCCAGGTACGGTCTGAAGTGACCTTGGAGGAGCTAGCATAGTCGAGGCACAGTGGTTCCCATCAGCGAAGCACTCACTCTGCGCCAAGTGTTTGACTAGCAGGTGCCGGGCGCTACGGCGGGTGCTGGGACCTCTGTGTTGAATATGAGCCGTGTCTGTCCTCAAGGAGCTTCCAGTCTGGTGGGAGAGACAGGGCTATACTTAAAATCATTCATGCATTCATAATTTATTACAAAATTCAGGCCCATCTGGGTCCCAGGTAGTTAGATGATTAAACTTGGTGATGGGGGAGAGGGGAGGCAAGGAATTAGGGAAGTGCATCTCTCCAAAGCAGCGAAAAATAGCTCATTGTTTCTTTTCATTCCAGGTGGGTCTCCTGTCAGCAGTCCCACACATGGTTATGACCATCATTGTGCCTATTGGAGGACAATTGGCTGATTATTTAAGAAGCAGAAAAATTTTGACCACAACGGCTGTCAGAAAAATCATGAACTGTGGAGGTACTGTGGATTTCACAGGTGGCTTACGCAGCCTTTACAGAATGAGATGAAACTGAGCTGCAGAACATAGTTTGGAGGTCATGTCTACCCACGAGAAAGGATCTGGGGGCACCTTGGCAGCTCAGTCGGGTGGGAGGCTGACTCTTGATTTCGGCTCAGGTTATGATCTCAGGGTTGTGGGATCAAGCCCTGTGTCAGGCTCCATGTCAGTAGGGAGTCTGCTCCTCTCCCTCTCTCTCTCCCTCTGTCCCTCCTCCCTGCTTGCACTCTCTCTCAAATAAATGAATAAATCTTAAAAAAAAAAAAGAAAGAAAGAAAGGATCTTAAAGGCCCCTAAATCCCTCGTCCAGCGGATCCTCGAGTGTCCATCATAGTCCTGCCAACTGGTCCTCCAGCCCATACTGGTGCAACCTGAGATAGGACAACTTAGTTGGTAATCAGTACACACCCCCAACTGCAGAAATGCTTCTCTCATCTACTCTTAAGCCAAAACTGATTTCCTGTGACATGTCTTTATCGTTTATCCTTCCCACACCTTCTCCCATACACATAATCCTTTGCTTCTGTAGTGTATCCCCTTATCCTTTTCCCTTTCTACACATACAGGTTTTGGTAAGAAACACAAGAAAAGTATTTCCTCTGAATAGTCTTCTTTCCTCTCAGCCTATGCTTGTATATGGAGTGCACGCACATACACACACACACACACACACACACACACACACACATGCGCACGCACACCATCCTCTTTTCTGCTTTTATTTAGTACCTGCTTTATGTTTTGATTTTGCAAAGACAAGGAAGCTGGGTGATTTTCCGAAAGAGGTAGGTAAAAGTAATCGTGAACACTTGCCATATTTATGACTGCTCACCTTTTTAAACCTTCCACTTTTCCCTTGTCTCTTTTTGTTTTTGTGTTTTAAATTAGCATTTATTGGATGCTTTCTGTGTGAGACACTAAGCGACATCTTTTATACACATTATCTTATTTAGTCATAACCACACTGTGGTTTATAGTGAGGAAACGGGGGTAAAATCAAGTGACTTCCTCAAGGGGCAGATGCTGTGCAAGATCCCAAGTCTGTCTGAGCTCATTGCCATTGTCCCAGTCACTGCTGCTACTCCTCCACGAGACTGGGGCTGGGGGTGGAGGGGGTGGTGGGGGGGTGGGGGGTGGTTGTGGTGGTAATGGTGGTGTCCTCAGGTGAGCAGGGTGGGCAGGCAGGAGGCAGAGAACAGCGCCATCTATGGGTAAAAAGTCACAACAGCTAGTCCGTTGGAAAGGAGGGAACGGGTGGACTGTCACTCTAGATGAGATGGGTCAAGGCTACTCAGAAGTGAAGATTATATGGAGGTTGCACAAGAGCAGACATAATCTGATCCCACAGTATTTCAGGTATAAGTCTGACCAGGGAGTTTGGGAATAATCTGTTGGCATCAGGTGTCCCAGCAGTTTGACTGCTGGCCCCGGCAGAGATGTTTGACCCTGACACTGAAGGAACTTTTTTACAGGAGACTGAAGGTTGGCAGGTGTGGACCTGCTCTCTGGTGGGTGAGAGGTGAAGCCGTGGGGCACTGCGTTTATGGAAGCTGAGGTAGAAAGATTGATGGCCCCCCGCAAATGTTCAAATTTGAATTCCCAGAATGTATGCTTATGTTTCCCTACATGGCAAAAAGAACTTTACAGCTGTATTTAAATTATGGTTCTTGAGATGGGGAGATTATCTTGGATTATCTGGGTGAACCCAATGTAATCACAAGGCAGGAGAGTCAGAGTCAGGGAAGGAGATGTGATGGTTGAGGCAAATGTCAGAGTGATACAGCCACAAGCCAAGGAATGCAGACAGGCTCCAGAGCTGGAAAAAGCAAGAACGGAGTTTCCCTAGAGCCTCCAGAATGAACACAGCTCCCAGCATCCTGATTTTAGCTCATAGGACCTATTTTGGACTTCTGACTTCCAGCTCTGTACGATAGTAAGTTTTTGTTGTTTTAAGCCACCACATTTGTGATAATTTGTTACGGCAATCAGAAACTAATACAGGAGCCCAATTCCTGTCCTCTGATTATCACGTTCTGTCCCAGCTGAATAACCCACTTCATACCAGGCCCTGGATATCTCTTTCCATCTCTGAGTTTGCTCACTCCCTTGCTCTTTACTGTGAGTTCTGTCCTCTTTCACCTCTCACGCTAGTCCTCACCACATGTCCTTCCACA
This sequence comes from Ursus arctos, assembly GCF_023065955.2. NCBI lineage: Eukaryota > Metazoa > Chordata > Mammalia > Carnivora > Ursidae > Ursus > Ursus arctos. Next base: position 14,441,352 of record NW_026622886.1, on the reverse strand, counting down.
TGGGTTCATCTTGCCTCTTATGAAGTCAACATCAACCTCCAGCGACTGCCCTTCCTGTGCATACACATGGGTCGTAACTCATCACGTACCACCTAATTATAGCTCTTGCAGAAAAGTGTTTTAGGCAGAAGGAAAGCATGAGCGATGGCCCTGAGGCAGGCATGAATGTGGTATGTCAGAGAGCAGAAGGAAGGAAAGTCAGAATGGCTGGAGCTTAAGACGTGAGATGGAGAGTGACAGGAGATGGGACCAGAATGCTCGACTGGGCCCAGATCTTGGGAGGCTTTGTAGATATGCACAGAGCTTGGATTTTACTTGAAATGCCCTGGGAAGCAAATAGAGGGTTTAAAGCAGAGAAAGTGATATGATTTGATTTATGTTTTTAAATCTGAAGAATAAAACATAGAACATAAGAATGAAAGAAGGGAGACCAGCTAGAACGCTTTTTCAGTTATTCTGCTGAGAGAATATCATGTCTTGAACTAAAGTGTTATCATTGGAGGTAGAGAGAGTGGGATGGGTTTCGAAATTCTCTGAGCCTAACTTTCTTCTTTAAAATCTGAATAATGGTATTTACTTCCAATGATTGTTATGGATGTTAAATGGGACAAGGTACAAATGCACCTAGCATGGGTCCCACCTATAAAAGTTCTCAACATATGTCAATGCCTTTTTCCTCTCCTGTGTTTAAGACACTGACAAAACAGAAGTTTTTCTAAGGAGGCATTCGATAACTGTCTGCTATTCAAATGTATTTCCCATAGCCAAAAACAGGCAACCTCTTAACCTGGAACTTGAAAGAAAATTCTGGATTTCAACCCCATTTGCACAACCGCTTCCCAAGCTGCATGCCTTGAAGACTCTGAACATATTTTATGGGACTGTCTTGTTCGTGTTTAATTTTGCCCCAGTCACTTCAGCCATTGTTCCTCCGTAACCAATAGTGTTGGTGTTGGGTGGTGGTGGTGGTGAGAATTCTCAAAGATTTTAAAGTGCTAACAAAGTGACTATTGAGAATAAATCTTTTTGTTGTTGTTGTTCCAGAAACTAGAACGTAAACATTGAATCTCCCTAGCCTCTCTCCCATCTTAAAAAAAACCAAACAAACAAAACAGCAACAATAACAAAAACCAACCCAAACCTCCTCACATATCTTTTCATGTCATTTTATATTTTGAAATAGCAGTTCTACATTGTATGTTTTTAAAAATGGTAGTCCTATTTTGCTTATATACAAAGATGTTAGACTAGAGATAAATACATGAAGAGAAAATTTTGTGCCATCACTGAAGAGGCCAGATTGATTTGGACATAATGAAGCACTTGCATGTCTTTAGTTGCATGAATTTAGTTGGTTTCATGTTCGCTAAGAGGAAATATAGAGGACATTTCTCATCTGAGAAGGATCACACATTTCCTAGAGTCTGTCACCTTCTTTTCTTTCCATAGGCAAGGGATGTTTGCTGCTAGAATCATTTAAAGCAAACAGATCACCTAAGACATGAAGCTCTGTTCTAGTTCATTCTCAGTCGGGGCACATTTCCACGGTCCTTAAAAACAGATGTCAAATCCGTGTACTTCCCTCTATAGTACATGGAAAGCATGACTGAGGTAAAAAAATTCTAGTCTGGCTGAATCAGTTGCCTGTGTGAAGTTCAGATTGTTTAATATGAAATGAACATTTTCCTCTGACCTTTAAATCCTAGTTCTGTTTCTCTTGTCAGCTCTGATAGGTTCACTTTCAAGGTCTCTTGTTCACTTCTGAAGTTCAAGTTTTTTCCTCAAGATCCTGAAATATATAGTTCTATCTCTAGCATTTTTTCACTAGGAACCATTTAAGCTCTTAAATGGTTTTTTTCCCCTCCCTTTGGAAATCTCCTATTTGGCAAAGATCATTTTTTTCCCTTACAGATGAACTCATGTGTCATTTGTAAGTTTTATTCTTCACAAAGTGTCTCCATTCTAGTTGTTTGGAGGAATTAATTTTTTGGCACAACTTTGTCTAGATTAAGATAAAAGAAGTTTCAGCCAGATGCCTTGTTATTTAAGACAGGGCACTTCTAAAGCACATATAGTTATTGTATAAAACACTAGCAATTTTCCCTTGTATTTAATTTAAAATGTTGAAACAAAGTTGATAACAGGTAGCAGTGGTATAAAGCCCACAGTTGAGAAACACCACTGTTTCCATTTCATGTGATTCTCTTTTAAAGATTTTTATTAAAAGATTTATTTATTTATTTATTTATTTATTTATTTATTATTTAGAGGGTGTGAAAGCAGGGAGAGGGGCAGAGGCAGAGGGAGAGAGAGAATTTTAAGCAGGCTCCACACCCAGCATGGAGTCCAATGTGGGGCTCCATCTCATGACCCTGAGATTATGATCTGAGCTGAAATCAAGAGCTGCAAGCTTAACCGACTGAGCCATCCAGGCGCCCCATCATCTGATTCTCTTTTAATGACCATCTAAAACAATTACCAATGCTTGCCCTGTTTCTTTGATAGTTTTCAGAAAATGAGCTCAGAAGGTAAGCAATTTACCAAGGTCTACAAAAGTGTTTTAGCTTGTATTTCAACCTAACTATCTTGATCCTGAGTCCTATTTTCTTTCCTTTGCATTATGAAATGAATATCTTGAAATCTTATTTACTGAGTGCCAACTACATGCTAGTCAGGCTCTGTGCTATATACTTGGTGTCTTACAAAGCAACGTTGAAAAGTTCTGTAAAATGAGTAAGAAGAAAGAGATGTCAGCTTCACTCATGGGGGAAGGGCAGGGTTGTTGGGGAAGCTTCCTAGAAGAGGCAATGTTTGAATTGGACTTTAAAGAGTAGTGAGGTTTCTCTAGAAAAAGAGAAGTAAGTGGCCAGAGAAGAGTATCCTGGGCAAAGGAAGAGCCTGTGAAAATACGTTAGGGGCATGAATCAAGTGTTTTGAGTAGGAAATGGCTCATGGATCTGCTTGACTACAACAGAGGGCTTTATATGGCCTGGGGGCAGGGAGGTGAGGATTGGCAGGTGGGGCAGCAGGAAAAGCTTATTATATGCACTACACCGATAATGTGGAACCCTTGACGAAAAGTTTTATTTGAGCAAAGGGGCAATGGACTAGATTTGTGGTTTAGAGAGAGAGGATGTGGAGAATGGGTCAGAGGAGGAAGAGATGGGGAGACTAAAAGGAGCTGTTGAAGTTGTCTAGGTGACAGGTAATGGGACCAGGACAAGAAGTGGCAGAGGAGAAAGCAGAGGTCAGATCTGACACCCATAGATTTGTCTGTGAAAGCTGAGGAAGAGTGAGAAATATCCAAGATGATTCTGAGATTTGTACATTTGACTTCTCTGGCTTGTTTCTTTTTAAGATATTATTATTATTTTTTTAAGTAATCTCTACACTCGATGTGGGACTTGAACTCACAACCCCAAGATCAAGAGTTGCGTGCTCCATTGACGGAGCCAGCCAGGTGCCCCACTTTTGGTTGACCTTTGAGCTATGCTCATGTGACAGGCACTGTACTCGATGCCTTATATACTCAATTTCATTTTGTCTTCCAGCATCCTACAAGGTTGTATTATTAGGGGTTGGGTGACTTGTCCAGGGTCACATAATTCGTGATGTGTTGTGAAATCTGAGCCCGGGCTTGTCTGACTCTAAAGTCTGGGTTCTAAACACAGGTGGACAGATTAATTCAGAGAGGAAGAGAGAGCATGGTGGAGGTGATATGGTGGTGGTGTTCTTTGTGTAGAAGTAAAAAACAGGGGGACAGAGATTTGATGTGAGTGTGTAGTCTTTGAGGTAACTACAGAACAGTCAGTGATGTCTGGAATCAGCAGACAGTCTCCAGAATGAAGCATCATTGTCTTCTACCTCCCAGGACACTTCATATACCTGGAAATGGTACTTATATCTTCTTTCTCTCTGCTGTTGACTGAGCTCGTGTGTGTGTGTGTGTGTGTGTGTGTGTGTGTGTGTGTGTGTGTTTGTGAGAAGGAACATCTTCATAATTTCCTCATCCTTTTTTATTGTACTGGATTCACTTATTCAGAATGAAAGGAACAGAAAGTACTTTTGTCCTGATGTACTTCTGTGCAAATATCTCATGGCTTTTATGAAGAGGCCTGAGAGCTTGGCCAACTTCTGAAAGGGAAGAATTTTGCCTTGTGCTTTACAAGAAGTGAGGTGCTGCTTTTTGTTTCAGATACTCACTACAGCTTTCTGGTCATTTCTGGCAATATGTATTAGAGTGTTGTCATTTTGTCTTTCTGTGAGAGGCCATGACTTTATAATCAAAGGGGGATCACTGACAGTATAGAAGAGAGTTTTAGTATCTAGAAATGGCAGGGCAACTACCCGTGAAGCAACTGATAATAAACATTCCCCATCCCAGGGCTATCATTGGAACCTGCTGGAACCTTTCAGTATTCAGAGTGCACCAGGGTATACGTTGGAAGGCTCACAGAAGCCCTGGGAAATATTAGCATAGTCATGTCATCACGAAGCACCCAGGTAATGTTGTAAGCAATGGGCCCGAATGTAGATACTAAAAACCTAGGTCTGTGGAAGTAGGAATAGATTCTTATTTGATAAATGCATGAACTGAGCTGACTGACACGAAAACAATATATCTATTTTTCCTGCTGTTTCCATTTGCAGGTTTTGGCATGGAGGCGACCTTGCTCCTGGTGGTTGGCTTTTCCCATACCAAAGGGGTGGCCATCTCCTTTCTGGTGCTTGCTGTAGGATTTAGCGGCTTTGCTATTTCAGGTGAGGTGTCCTTTGGTTTTCCAAATCTTTCCTACAGATTCAGCGAGTCTTAGGAGGAAGGAAGGAAAAGGGAGTATTGTATCACTTTCCTTTAGTAGCCAGGCCATTCCCAGGGAACAGGCTCCTGGCTAGAGAGTTTCATCATGTGGGCATGACTCTCTAAGATCACTGAGGACTAGGCTTAGGAGCCCAGTCGAGCTCGAATTGTCCCTACTTCCCTGCTTGGAAAAAGACACAAAGTACAGACAGTCCCCCTGAGCCATGGGCAGAGGCACAAGCCCATGTCCCGGGTGAAGTGGCCCTTTCATACTTCAGGACCAGGTCACCTGCCTGGGCTGGGTGTCACAGAGGCTCTTGTGACATTTTCAATCCTCACCTCCAACTAGAGAATGGCTATTATTAGCTCAAAAGTCATGTGATGAGGTCATTTGACATTGTGTCATAAAATCTGAAGTTTTTTTTTTAGAGTGGAAAGTTGCTTTAAATTTTGTCTTCTCCATGGCTTCCATTTTCTGAAGAAGGAAACTCAGGTCCAGGGAGGGCAAGTGACTTCCCTAACAGGGAGAGCAGATAGTAAGAATAATAATGGTGCTAGTGAGAGCTGACCTTGACCAAGCACAGACTCTGTGCCTAGAACCACTCAAAGCCCTCTGTGGAATTCTCCCACTACCCGAGGTGGCATCAGTCTCCCCATTTCACGGGAGCGGAGACCAGTCTCCTACTGTGTGTGAGAGCCCAGGGCGCTGTCATAGCAGGTCTTTGGGCTTCCGACACGCCCTAGGCACAACAGACGAAAAAGCAAAATTTAGTTCTCCTGCCTTTAAACCAGACTGCCACCTGCCAACGATCACCTCCTGGACAGTTTACATATAGTGCGTGTATCTCACAGCACTGTGAAGCAAGTGGGTAACATCACTAGTTTACTGATGAGGTACCTAAAACTCAGAAAAATCAGAAATTTTTCTACGGTCGTGCAATTGGTGGCAAAGGAAGAAGTAAAGCACAGTTCTGGCTGGCTCCACGCCTGTGCCCTTTCTACTGTTCTAGGCTGCCTGAAAGATCAGAGTAAGAATATCCCAGGACAGAAAAATATGGAACCTCTGATACTTTTTTAAACCACCCTAAAATAAAGCCTTGATCTTTTCAAAATAAACAGAGCTGTAGGATAGTGAAATTGGCGGGGGGGGGGGGGGGTCTACTTTAAAAGTAGCATGCAGCTACTAAGAACTTGGGTTTAGAGATGCATAGACCTGATTTTGAGGCCTCTCTTTATTATTTGCTATTTATAAAAGAAAAAATGCTAAGTTATTTCAATTCTCAAGCCCTGGTTTCCTCACCTAGAAATTGGAGAGGTACAATGAATGGCAGCCTCACAGGGTGGTTGGGAGATGGCCATGAACTTGAGATAACTCATGCCTTCACTCACATTTCCTATGAGCTAGCAGCTGTTTGCAGCAGGAGGGATGTTACAGCGGAAAAAAAACCAGATGGTGTCCTCATAAAAAAGCTTACATTCTAGTAGAAATAAAGCCTTTGAAACCCTTAGCCCAGAGCCAGATGCACAACAAAATTAGGAAGTATTCACTATTGTGAATTGTGTTGTTCAGTTATTATTCACTTTAGCCCCCGGGCTTCTCAGACTCTGATGTCCATACACATCACCCCAGGATCTTGCCAAATGCGGATTCCGATTCAGCAGCTTCGCCGTGGGGCCCCAGTTTCAGCATTTCCAGCAAGCTCCCCAGTGCTGCTGACGCTGCTGATCTGTGGTCTCTACTTTGAGGAGCAGAGATAAAGCAATCATGACTTGTTTCCAGTCGACGTGGAACACCTTCCTCTGATAGCTCTGTGATGCAAAAGGGATTCATATCCTGTCTCCAGAGATAACGAAATATGTAGGCTCACATTGTTCCTGGATTGCCAATTCCACCATGATCGGAAGGAGAGAAACCCAATATACCAAAAAATAGCACCTGCCTTTTTTTTTTTTTTTAAGCACTTACTCAATGCTAGCGACTTTTTGACATGATCTCATATAATCCTCCTGCCAACCCAATGAGAAGGATATTGCTATATCCATTTTACCACTGAGGACACTAGGGCTTAGAAAGGTGACTTAACTTGCCCACGTAAGTTGAGTGGCTGGGATTGGAAAAAAGGTTTACCTGACCCAGCAGTGACACTGTGGGAGGGACAAGGGCCCTGGGGGCAATGATTTCTCAGAATCTGCTGTCTGCTGACTTCATAAGGAGTTCATAGGGATGTCAGGGAAGACTGGTACCATTTGGAACTGATTATCAACAAGAGAGCTGACACAGGTGAGATTAGGAAGATAGAGGGATGGGTGATGCTTACTTTGAGAAATGTCCTACAGAGAGAAGACAGACTCTCCTAGCTTGTATGCATTTTTTTTTTGTATCTACTACAAAAAAATCTATCAGTATCTGAGTTTCTTAATGATTTTTTTTCGCCTAAACACCAGGATTGTGCAGCTAGAAATCTAAATGGCTTTTCTCACATTATCTTTAGCTGAACGCAGATGCCTCAGCTTTGTATCAGAATATAATACTCAACGATCATACTAATTGCTTCTTATCTCTGGGTTCTTTCCTAATAAAGTGTTTATCGCTTTCAAATCAACAGTAAGATTAGTTAATCTTGCAGGTGTTTTATATTCTGATTGTCTGCCACTTGGATCTGAAAGAGAAGGTATATTTATTACAAAAAAGGTTTTCTCAAAATTCTCCCTGAATTGGAGGTAGGGAAAAACAACCAATGTGCTAGATTAGGGAAAAAAAAAATTTTTTTTTTAAATCCTATTTTCAGGTTCTTTGCACAGAATAGAGAATTAAAACGCAATGCAAACGAAAACAAAAACATGAATAAACAACACCTACAATCCCCTGCTGTAATTTCAGCGGCTCAAATGCGTAATTAAACAGTTATTTATCAAGTGCGTACTATGCACCGGACTCTTTGCCAGTTCAGGGAAGATAGTGGTAAACAAGACCAATGAATAACCAGCCATAAAGAACATTCCTGTTGGTTTTCACTTCTATGTACCACGTCCTTAACATACATTATTTAACTTAATTCTTACAATAATTTTATAAGAATGGTTATGCTACCTTATTGATGAAGAAGCAGAGCTTCCGACGTTGTTTAAATCCTTTGTCCATGTTTGCATCTCAGTGAAGCTGCCAGAGGCAGGTCTGTCTGCTCTAGAATGTTTGCCTGGGCAACACTGGTCGAGTTGGTTCTCAGGGCCAGTGACCTCCTCTTTCAGAGCCTAGCCCCTTCCTCTGCCTTCGCCCCTCCCCCCTTCACTCCATTCATTCATTTTTTAAAAGATGTAATTTATTTATTTGAGAGAGAGAGCGTGAGCAGGGGGAGTGGCGGAGGGCGAGGGAGATGCAGGCTCCCCACTGAGCAGGGAGCCCGAGGCAGGGGCTTCATCCCAGGATCCTGGGATCATGAGCTCAAGGCAGATGCTTAACCTTAACCTTAACTGAGCCACACATCCATTCTTCTCTCTTGATGAATAGTGAGGGGTCGGCAACTTAGTTTACCACTCGCAGCAGTATTACCATCCCGTAGAAGACCTCAAAGGGAGGGAGAGGCTCAGCCCGGCAGCTGCCGCGGCCGTGTCCTGGTGGTTTTAGTAGTGCTGGTTAGCAGAGCTCAGCTGCTTGTCAAGGGCTCTTGCATACACATTTCCCCGAGGCTCATCTCACAGCATTTTTAGGAGTTAAGTAGTCATTTTAGCCCCACATTAGAGAGGAGAAAACGAAGGCCTAAAACTTACGTAAGTGGTGGAAATAAGATTCGAATCCAGATCCTCAGACTCCAAATCAAGTACCTATGGGGAAGTCTTTTGTAAGTTACAGAGAATCCTGCCAATGTTTGTGCAAATATTTGTTATCAAAAAAGGACCTTTTCCATTTTGTGCCATGTGGCCACTAAGACAGGCTTACCTCAGTTGCCGTTTCGGGAGTGAGCTGAGGACTGGGAGGGAGGGTATTCTGAGGCCACGTTTGGTTCTGATCACACTGTAAACAATCAGTGTGATTGTTTACTCTGGGTAAATGTGATCCTTTCGATTTTTTCAGTATTGCCCCAAAACACCGTTATTTTAGAGTCTACCTAGGAGCACAGGTGTCGTAATTCTCCCTGCAGAGGACCCATGGTAGCCATTGCTGATCAATCACAGCACGTTTTTCTGCTATGTGCAGACACAGCCTGACAATCCTCAACCCAGCTGTCTTGGGAGAGGTGTCCATTAGTCCCTATGGTAGAGGAAACCAAATAGATTGAGGAGAGTTGGGAAAAGCAGTGTAGTTCCCAAAATGTTCTCGACTCTGATTTTGAGGTTTTTTTTGGCTTCACTGTAGGTTTTAACGTCAACCACCTGGACATTGCCCCCCGCTATGCCAGCATTCTCATGGGGATCTCAAATGGAGTGGGGACCCTCTCTGGAATGGTCTGTCCCCTCATCGTCGGTGCAATGACCAAGCACAAGGTAATGGTCTCCTTTGGGGCTCTGGGTTGCAGTATCAGAGGACTGAATTACTGTGCAAACTTGAGATGTCAAGGCCCTGCCCCAGTCTGTAAATGTGTATGTCTTCGACCTTGGCCGAGTCATTTGAACTTTTTTCTTCCTTCTTCTTTTTTTTTAAAAAAATCATTGTTTATTGACAGCAACAGGGCTGATCGATGTTCGGTTCCACATTTCCTCAACTGAGAAGTGAAAGGGGTGTGTGTTGTGGGGGAAGGGAAATGAACACCTTAGGGACTACTTAGAGACACATAGAAGAAACTGAGGTGATCAACTCAGGATAAATAATTTACCCAAGATTGTTTTATAATTCTAAGTAATTAAACTTTATAGCCTGTTTCCACCTATTACTTAGCATGTTCCAGTGTAAAGATATTAGTGCTGTTAGACTTCCTTATTATGAAGAAAATGAACAATACATTAATGGCCTTACCTCAGAATCTACGAGGGTGGGGCACTTAGCCATTACTGAGCCTTCGTGTGTTTAGATGAGGGGATCCCAGACCTCCCCAGAGTTCAACCACAGGCCACGTGGTTTTTCTTCATCTCTGTCATTGAAAAGGTTTTAGGATGCTGCTTTCCACAAATAAGAATTTTTTGATTCTATGGAGTTTTTACCCTACTATTTTCTTAGATTGCCTATTATTAATATGATTTCAGAAAGTCTCCCAGCTTCTTGGAGAAAAAACTGTAGGTTAACTTTTCTTATTTATTTATTTATTTATTTAATTTTTATAGAAAAGAAGGTGGCATTTGGGGATTTTATAGGCAGAAGATCTATGTTTTCCCTCTCTGCTCATGAGATGACGGGGCAGGTAACATGACCGCTAAATCTCAGATATTGACTTCACCTAACTTTAAACACAAATTCCTATTATTTTTTGATTTACCGTATTTTTCACAGATAATAGGATTATAAATAAGTTTTTGACAGTCAAGAGTGAGCATTTTCATGGTTCAAATATTGTTATGTATCCTACAGCAAGCAAGAAGTAGACCTCTGATATTTAAAATGGTGGGTTCCTAAAGAGAGTTTAATGTAACCTACCATTTGTATGGAAACCCCATTTGTATATTTAAAAGACCCGTGAAATGGTACATATTGTTTATTTAAAAAAATAGTTTCCTCAATTAAAAGAACACACATTCATTGTAGTCTCTGATTTTTATATTCACTGTAGTGTTAACTTTCATTTTTTAAACACTCCAAGTCTGTTTGGCTCCTGAGAATGCATCTGACACTTACCTTCCCTAGAAGCACAGCATTGCCTTTAGGTGTGGGCAGGAGATTTTTATCCCAGTGGAAGCCTCTAGAACAAACTGTTAACCCCCATTAATTGGTACTATATTTCCTTGTCTAGACCCGTGAGGAATGGCAGAATGTGTTCCTTATAGCTGCCCTGGTGCACTACAGCGGTGTGATCTTCTATGGAATCTTTGCTTCAGGGGAGAAGCAGGAGTGGGCTGACCCTGAGAATCTCTCTGAGGAGAAGTGTGGAATCATTGACCAAGACGAATTAGCCGAGGAGACAGAACTCAACCACGAGAGTTTTGCAAGTCCCCAAAAGAAGATGTCTTACGGTGCCACCACCCAGAATTGTGAAGTCCAGAAGAAGAAATGGAGAGGACAGAGGGGCGTGACCCTCGATGAGGAAGAGTTGACATCCTACCAGAATGAAGAGGGAAACTTCTCAGACACAGCCTAATGTCTGAGGGGCACTTCCGTCTTCTTACGTAGAGCCAGAAAGTATCCATACCTATTGCCTTCCCCATAACCCGGCTTGCCAGAGGGTCAAATACAGTGACACTGGAGGTAGGAGGGGGGTGGAGAGGAAATATAATCAGCAATAGAGAAAGAAAGGAAAAATACTATCTTGCTATGACACTTCAGGGTCTGGAGCTCGCTCTCAGTTGACAAAATGGGGATAAATATATAATTTTTTTGGACTGGCAGTTGACTCTTCTCAAAGAAGTGTTCTCAGAGTTCAGTTCTCAAAAAACTGAACTTATTCAGAAAGGAATGACCAGAAAAATAAGGGAGACAGTACCATGCTGTTCAAAGAAAAACCGAAGGAACTGGGCATATTTGGCCTGGAGCAGAGAAAACAGTAGCTGCCACTACATTTCTGAGGGCAGCCGTGCAGAGCAGGGTTTCCTATTCCAGGAGAGGCTACTGCTCATGGAGGCCCTGCATTGTGCCAGGTGCCTTATAAACATTCTCATTTCATTTCCACGCCGCTATCACATACAGTTCTTGTCTTCATTTTACAACTAAGGAAGCTAAAGCAACAAGATATTGGTTTGCCCAAGGGCCAGGGTTGAGATTGGTGGGGTCCAAAATAGGTGGCAGTTTTGGGGAAGAAGTTTTCACCTCAATGTAGAGAAGACTTTTTTTTTTTTTTTTTTTTTTTTTAAGTAGTGAAAACTGAAACTGGAGAGGGTTGTCTTGGGGCGAATTCCCTATTTTGGCAGGCATGGGGGATGGGAAACATCTGGGTTGGTGTGAAAGCATTGCCACTGTATGAGGGGCTGGATTCAAGGATCCTGGGTTTGAGAGGTTAAAACAACAAAGAAAAGAAAGGAGAAGGAAAAGGGAAAAAAAAAAAGAATGAAAAGAAAAAAAAAGGAAAAAAGCTAAGTAAGATAGCTAGATTTTTAGGAATCTGATATCCAGAATGGCTGAGGGGTAAGCAAGGGCTTGGCTAAATTTTGATGCTTCATGTTATTAAGAATATAGTCAAATAAACAATGCCCTAAATTACTTCTACATCTTTAAGACATTTAGTAATTTAAGAAGTTGGTTCGTATGTTTTATTTGGTAAAATTCTCTTGGAAGAGTCTTCTGTTTTAAACAATGTTTGTCTTTAGCCATTTCTGCTAGTGATATTTGGAAGTTTGATCAACTATGGTTGAAGTATTCCTAATGATCGTATTTGGAATGTTATTGGGGAAAACCACAATAATATAGTAGTAACTATACAGGGAAATGACATGAAAGCATGAATGAAAGCAGCTGTGACAACTAGACCCATAGCTAATGTTGAAGAATTCATCTTTGATCGCAAATGGCAATAACATGGATACTCTCTGGATATATTTTAAAGTCTAATGATATTTTAAAATTTAAAGTTGGCATGTAAAGGATTGCTTGAAAATAAAATTATTTTCCTGTTCATTGGTTTTGAAAATTTTATTTCTACTTTCAGAAGAAAAATATAATGTCAAAGAAAAATTATAGATTTACTTGTATAGCTTATTATAAAGTGTTTTTTGTAAGTTCTCCCATATACATTTCTTGTCCCTAATTGTACCAGCAGAGTTGCAGTGTATTTTTAAAAAAGAATAATTTTGAGAGAAAAAAAGAATTGCCTGACTCTCTAGTAAATAATATCCTATATGTCATTGGTATGTAATTTATGTTATCCTATATCTTTAGATCTCTTTAATGAGTGAATGCATGTAAATCCCATGAACAGTTCCTGGCATGTAAAAAGTGCTCAATAAACATTAGCTATCATCATCATTATCATCTTGCAACCTTTCTGGGAACTTTTCAGTTGAAAAGAAAGCATGCTATTTACTTTTCATCCATTAGCCATAGAATTTATTATGAAGGTTATGCTGTTTTCTAAGTAAAAAAAAAAAAAAGAGAGAGAAATTTATGGTAGTCAGTGTTTTGTTTTTTTTTTTCTGTTAATAAAGCCAAATAACCATTAAAAAAAACCTCATGATCCTTAAGGTAATATTGTAGATTGCAATGCAAAGTTGTATTTACTCCATCATTTAAAGTCAATGTCATATGCAGAAATCAAAGCATTTAAGGTGCCTGTAACTTGCCCTTCTAATATTAAAGAAAGAAAAAAGAATGGAGCACTGGATCATGGTGTTGAAAACGAAAACACATTATGTTGTTGTGATGGGTTTTGCAAAGGTTGCTTCGCACAGATAATCACATTTGAACACCAGGCAGATGCAGTTTTCAAGTCCATTTATGTTTTGCAGCAAATATCCACTTGTAGGCCACCTCTTGGAGGGAAACCATAGATTCAGCAGAAGGGAAGGGAAAGCCTGAAAGTGTTGGATTCTTGAGACAAGAAAGGTTTGACTAGCTCTTTTAAAGAATGCAAGTCTTGGAGACTTCTAAATATGATCCCCCCCAAAAATTATTCAAGAAATCATGCACGTTTGCTATCCCAGCGTGGATGTTAAGTTCAACACATAAAAACTGGAAGGTACTGTTCTCTTTCACTTTGCCTCCTCCTGATGCCAAGAACACCTGTTCTTCCTCCTCTGTCTCTTATCTCAGCTAATCACCTCACTCTACTCCTAGAGCTAGAAATCTTGGGGTCAACTTTGACTTCTAAAAAAGTAATCCTTTCCCTTTCTCTTCCCTGCCAAATCTATTTAACTTTATTTTCAGTCTGTGGATCAATGTCTTACATTGGTTTTGGAAAAATTTAAGCTGTTATTTCTTCTGCTTTTGCTTCATCTCTGTGCAATTTCTAAGAGTCCAGTTAAATGGACGCTGGACAGTGTGTGGGGCAGTCTCTTCCATATCTCTTCTACATTTTCTACATTTTCCAGGGTTTTTCCTCTTTCTGTTTCATTCTGGATATCTTCTTTTGATTTTTTTTAAGTTCTTTACTTCTCTCTTCAGCAAGATCTAATCTGGTAAAAAAAAAAATCCATCCATTGTGTTGTTAATTTCAGTTATTGTCTTTTCACTTTGAGAACTTTTATTGATTCTTTTAAAATTCTGCTATGTCTTTTAAAAAAATGTTTCCAGTTCTCTGCTGAAATTGTCAATCTGGTATTTTATTTCCTGGAACACAGTAAGCAAATTATTTTAAAGTCTGATCAGTGCCAATATCTGAAGACCATATCATTCTGTTTCTATTTTCTGTGGGTTTTGCTGATTCTTGTTCACATTATCGTATCTCGGTCTGTAGTTGGTTTTCTCTGTATCCAAAATTGTATTTGAAAAATTGTTTGTAGAGGGACACCTGGGTTGTCTCAGTCAGTTAAGCGTCCGACTCTTGGTTTTGGCTCAGGTTATGATCTCAGGGTCATGAGATTGGCTCTTGTTGTCAGGCTCCACAGGGAGTCTCCTTGAGATTTTCTCTCTCCCTCTCCCTCTGCCCTTCCGCCTGTTCATGCTTGGTCTTACTCTCTCCCTCTCAAATAAATAAAGAAATAAATCTAAAAAAAAAAAAAAAAGAAAAATTGTTTGTAGAAATGGTTTTAGGTTTAAAATAATGCCTTCTTTCCGCTCTTTCTCCAGAAAGGACTTTTGTTTGCTTTTTCTCAGAGGCCAAAGACTTTCCAGTTGCTAAGTCTGAGATCTTCTGGGCCACCCAGATGACTCAAAGCTGGGCTACAGGCAGCATGAAGGCTCTTATACTTTCAATTCAGCTTTATTCCTGGAGTGCAGCACTTCTGGCTCCCAACCCACACGACTGTGCTTTATCAGAGGAGTCCAACTTTTGTCTCCATACCTAGCCATCAGACTGCTCAGCTATCAAACACTGGCTTTGTTATAATTAACAAATGCTCCCAGGAGAAAGGTGGCCTCAAATGTCAGGCTCACTTCTCTGGATTTTTATCTTCACCCAGATGGCCAGATGGTAGCCAGGTAACTTTTTACTTCCATGCTAACTCTCAACGCTGTTAAATACACATTTAAAAAAAAATTTTTTTTTTTTGTTCAGCTTCTCTAGTGTGAAGGTTCACCTGAATTATGTAACCTGTCATTAATGGACACTGAAGTCCCTTTTAATTTTATTTTCACAAGTTATCTTGAACGGATTTATATCCCTTGAGATAGTGTGGTAATAAACCTCAAATCTCAGTGGCTTAATACAGCAAATGTTGATTTCTCTCTTATGTTACTAATCAAGTGTGGGTTGAGTTAGGTGGCCTGGAAGCTTGTTTCAGACAGTCACTCAGGTATCTAGGATTTGTTTTTTTCTCCACTCACATCTTATAGTTCACCATTCAGGACATATGATCTCAGATATCACCATGCAAAGGGGAAGGAGGCACACTGGCTTTTCACTGCCTCACTTGGAAATGACACTGTCATTTCTGCTTCTAGTCCATCGACCTACACTAGCCATATAGTCCCAACCTGACTTCAGAGGGGGCTACAGAATGAAGGGAGCCTGTGGATCCCTAGAGTGAACGCTAATTACATCTGCCATTCAGCTCTAGCCTAGCTTCAGGCTCTTTTGAACTTTCACTTGGCATGTTGAATTAGTCCCCTGACTCCAAGTGCCATAAATAATGTGACTCTGCTTTGTGGCATTCTGGAAGATCTGAACTAGGTTATAGGGAGCAAATTTTGTATGGGAGGGAGCTTTGAGCCCCCTCCAGGACAGACCACAAAAATGCCAATTCATTAGATTCTGGCCTGATTCAAACCTGAGTTAATTACCACATGGACCTATTTGAAGGACAAGGAAAACTAAGCCTTTCTTTAGATTTCATGTGTTACTATGTCCCAGACCTTATGCTAAGGCCTTTCCATACATGATCATTTAATTTTCATGGCAACCCCGTGAGGAAGGTTCAACTATTCATTTTCAAACATTTATTAATAAATAAATGGTATTTCAGAGCAGAACTTAAATGCAAGACTCTAGTGGCCATATTTTAATCTTAATTTTTAATCTGTTCTCCGCTGCTTCTCCTGGCTGCGGTAATTCCAGAAAATGGTGATTCTCAAAGTCAGGAGAGGGTCCCAGTTATTTCAGCGAGGCAGGAGCCAGCTGATGGAATGAGCCCTGGTAGTTTAGTCTAGGCCCATTCACAGGGACAGGTGAAACAGCAGATGAACAGGTGAGATCCCTCTTCTCACCAACTGGTGGACTAAAGTGAGATTAAGAACCAGAGACCCTTGTCTTTTCCCTATTTCCCTAACTACACAAACAGTAACATGCAAAGTTTGAACCCAATGCTTACTGGGTATGTGTCTTGGGGAGTGGGGTGGGGGCAGGTTCCAGAAGACTGAATTTCTCCCAGGCACCCCAGGTATGGAAACACAAGCACAAAAGAAAGGAGGTGAAAATTGCATTTAGGAAGTTGAATAGGGATACATCAGTCTTAACGACCTCAGCAGAACTGAGTGAAAAAAAAGGAAGCTGTTTTAAGTTACTGCACTCACAGAAGCTGAAGAATTGAAGACACCAGCACTAGGTACCTCTGGAGGACGGGGTGGGGGTGGGGGTAGAGTGAGATCAGAGGAAGGGGCCTGAAAGGACAAGGACTGGTTGAAAGTGAGAGTTGCCAGATTTCCCAATCCTGCTGAAAGTACATATAAGGGGCAGTTACAACCCCAGAGTCTGTCCCTGACCAGCTCAAACGAAGAACTGCTTCTCTCCATACCTGGTGGGAAACAGGAGGTTTATCTTCTGGACAGGAGATCTCTGGACTCAAGAACACCTGTCATAGCTCAAAATAAGCTCCAAAAGAGAGAGATTTTCATCTGTTGTGGTTGCCGATAGATCTCAAGTACCTAGAACAGTGCCTGGCTTTAATAGTCGCTTGGTAAATATTTGCCTAATGAATAAATGAATGAACCTTACTAAACACAGGAAAGTTAATTAACAGTTTGCATAATGAACACTGAGAGCTTTCAACTGCCTTTGTGAGCGGAACTTCCAGAACGCAGGTGGTCAGGTTTATATCCCCTAGGCAAGTGATTGGAGGAATCCCAGGGTGAGGGGTGAGAACTCACTAAGAGAAAGGCTTACCGCCATTGACATCTGGGGACTTGTTTCCCCACCAAAATAACCACCCAATCACTCCCTGTGGAGGCCATCCACTGAGTCCTGCCATGGGAATAGAAATCCCATCATTCATTCATTCATTCATTCATCCTACAATTATTTAGCACTGATAAAAAGTACCTCAATTATTGAGTACCTACAATGGTCCAGAAATTAGGGATAGAAAATAAGTTAACAAAATAAGTATCTGTTCTTATGGAGCTTGTATTCTAGGGGGCAGACACAAAAAATAAGCAGGTTGATGAGTAAATCAAGTACACAGTATATCAGAGGGTGATAAATGCTAATAACAAACATAAAACAGGGTAAGGGGGATAGGGAGTATGGGAGTTGTTGGGTTACGTTGAGTGTTCAGGGATAAAATGAACTTTGAGCAGAGAAAGAGAGGCAGTGAGGGAATAAGGCAGAACATATTTGGGCAGAAAGTTTCAGGAATAGGAAAAAGCAAGTAGAAAGGCCCTCAAGGGGGAACACACTTGGCATATTCAAAGAACATCAGTTCCTTGAAGTACTGGACATATTTTGAAGGAAGATGGGACATTTACTGGGAGGCAGGACTAGGGAGGATTAGGATTGGTGAGGAAGGGATCAGGAAGTGGGGCATGCTTGATTTTGGAATTTTACTTGCCTATTGATATCTATGTGTCAATATGAGGTGGACAGTGGAAAGAGTCTGGGATTCAGGGCAGAGGTCAGATCTGAAGCTGTGTACTCGTGAGTCATCACATCACACAGTGGTAATTAAAGGCACGAGACCAGATGAGAGCATCAAGATTTGAACATGACTGAGCCCGGGGGATGCTCCACCATAGAGAGATCAGGAAGATGAAAAGGAATCAGCAGAAGAGATGGGAAAATGGGGGATAGAGGGGAGTTGGGAGGGTGGGCTGAGGAACCTAGTGGCCAAGTGAAGAAAGCATGTCTCAGAGGGGGACATAGGGTTAGGACACGATCAGTTGTGTCAAAGGAGGGTCAAGGAAGATGAGGACTGATAATGGATGATTGAATTTAGCAACATGAAGATCATTGGTGACCTTGACTAGAGCAGTTTCAATATCATGGTAATGACAAAATCCTGGGTGGATGGGTTAAATAAAGGGTGGGTTTTTATTGTCTATGCAGGGATTAGAATAAATCTTAATCTAAAAGCGAAGAAAAAATATTGCATGCATGACACAAAAATAGAATTCTATTTTTTAAAAAGGAAGAAATATCCGGAGAAGCAGATTGGACTAGATAAACTCTTGAGTCTGGGACATCAGTTAGGAGACTGCTATAATAATTTAGAAATGAGGGCAGAGCCAGGATTGGAGCAATGGAGATGGGGGAGGGGAGGGCAGTTACAGAATACTTAAAAAAGTTTTTTTCCCTAAAAAATATAATATCCGCTCCTTGTAGAAACATTTAAAAACACAGAAAAATGTATTGAAGGGAATAAAAATCACCCTAATACTATAGCAGATTTAATTATTCTTGCCATTCAGCACATGGGCCCCCAGTCTTTTCTCTACACATACGTATTTTTGAACAAATTGGGATCATACTTCAATACACAGTTTTGTGTCCTGCTTTTTGCACTTAACCTTATTTAATAAATTCCTGTGTCTTTAAATATTCTTTGAGAACATGATTTTAAAATAATCACGGAGATACACTTTACACAGAGAAAAATGCACAAGTCTTAGGTTTACACATCGACAGATTTTTATTATGTATACATACACCTGAGTACTACCCCTACTGGTAATCACTATTCTGATTTCTATTATTGTGGATTAATTTTACCTGTTTTTGAGTTTTGTATAAATGGAACCATATAGAATCAACTCTTTTGAATCTTACTTCTTTCCCTTAGAATAATATTTTAAAAATTGATATACGTTACTGTGTTTATCAGTAGTTCCCTTTTTTAAATTGGTGTGTAATACTATATTGTATGGATATAACAATTTTTTTTAATCCATTCTCCTATTGATGGCCATTTGGATTGTTTCCAATTCAGAGGGAAGGGGTTACTGTGAATAAAGCTGCTATAAACATTCTTGGTTTTTTGTAGACATATGTTTTTATTTCTCTAGAAGTGGGACTGCTGGGTCATAGGGTAGGTGTATAACTTTGTAAAAAGCTGCCAAATACTTTTCCACAGTGGATACTTCATTTTACTTTCCCATCATTATAAATATAAGTTCCCATTGCTCTACAGCCTTGCAGATGAAAACGTGATTTTAAAATTATTTTATTTATTTACTTTAAAAATATTTTATTTATTTATTTGACAGAGAGAGAGAGAGCACAAGCAGGGGGAGTGGCAGGCAGAGGTTGAGGGAGAAGCGGGCTCCCTGCCAAGCAGGAAGCCTGACATGGGGCTCGATTCCAGGACCCAGGATCATGACCTGAGCCGAAGGCAGACGCTTAGCCAACTGAGCCACCCAGGCGCCCCCAAAACATGATTTTTTAAAATGGTTGATCGACATTATTTCATCTTATGTGCCTAGACCAATTGTTAAATGCTTTAGGCAATTTCTAAATTTTCACTATTAAATAATAGTTCTTGATTATAAATCCTTGACTTCATCTGTAAGAGCTATTTTCCAGGGAAAATTAACCTGACTTTCCATTTCTATTTATCATTCAATAAGTAACCAGTTAAGCTTATTAACAACAACGACAGAACAGATGATAATAGTTATATTTGAAGAGACTAGCTAATTAAAATTCCAGGGCCTGAAAGTACTTCAAACACAGGAATGGCATGGAGTAATAGTGTTTTTCTCTCATCGCTCCCTTCCCTTTCCTTCTTCACCCCTCCTCTCCCTTTCCCTTTAGTCTCTCTCTCTCCTGTCAGATGACAAAAGTACGCAATTTATTTACTTTTATTTTTAACTTTTTAAAAACTAAAACAATTCAGTAATGAGTTTGGTGTCCCTTTTTCCAGGGACAACAACACACGGCTTGGGGGAGTACAGTGCCTCGCAAGCAGTTGGGACACTGTTCCCAAGGGTTTGGGGCAGGCAGGAGGTTTAGGGAGCATTAGAAGAGGCAACATGGAAATAGGGCATGATTGGCTAGGAAGTCGGGGATTTCCTACCAGGCGTGCAGGCCCTATTTTCTAGGGTCAGGTAAGCTGGCTAACGCTGAGTTGCGGGACTGTGATCGGTGTACGTTAGGTTGCCCTGACAAGTGCTGTTTCTGTATGTGCAGGCCGGGTTGGGTTGAGGTTTGCGGTGTGGGCCGGGCCACTAGGGCAGCCTTCATTTGTGGGTCCTGATATATGAATTAACTTTATTATTCCACATACACACATCCACTCATAATGTCTGGATTCTGAAAGAAAGTTTGAGTTCAGTCAAATAACGAAGACCTACCACCAACTTAAGAGACTTCCAACTCGTTCGGCCATCTGTGGGGTAGCATCTGTAGGATTTGCAGACTGGCTTGAGAGGTGCTGCCAGGTGACTCTGCTTCCTTTCTTCCTTCAATTCCTCTAATTAAGGTGGATAGCACCACCTTTCAGCCATGACTTGTGGCAGAGCAGAAGTAGCCGTGTTTACCCAAACGAGGGGAGGAGGCTGAGCTTTTCTGGCCAAACGCTCACCTTGCCACAAACTTCATATGAAGGGAGTATCAGCAGGGAAAGAGGAGCAATTACAGTTGGATCCTGAAGCAAAGTAAAGCCACTGTGGTTCCGGATAATGTTGTTGCGGGAGAAGCTACCTGAGTGCCTTGCTGTGAGACCTTGAAACTTCTCGATTTGGGATAGAACTCCAAATTTCATAGAACACCCCCAGAAAAATGAAGGAAATGGTGAGTAAACGTTTATGTTCACTTCTGCCCAGAAAGAGGATCTATCTATATTTTATAGCTGTCATCATATTCTCAAAGTTTTCCATGATCCAAAAGAGGCTAAGGTTTGCCCAGAACGAGCTACAGGTGCTAAATGGAAGGCACCTAATAGTTACACGGTAGCTGTAATTGACATGTCATTTGTGAAAGCCGAGTTCTCCGGCCCAAGCGTCTGGCCGCGACTCGCCTTCTCTTTTTCTCATCTAACTTCCTTTGTTGATTCTCTATCACTTTCCCCCTAGTTCCTTCCTTCACTTGGGCTCTCCTTTCTTCATTTTTGTCTGCTTCTACACTCCTTTTCTTCTTCGCTGTCACAGACCGAGCGGGGGAGCTTGGCTTGGAGTGGTGGGGGGATCAGGTAGGTGAGAACTTCTCTAATTTATTTCTCTCCCATCCTTTCCCACTTTTCTTATAAGATATGATTATAAGACGTTGGAATTAAATAGGTAAACTCATTTTGAAACTACTATGCATAGTTTTCTTTCAAGCCCATATACCATTTGACCATAATATGTGATCAACCATGATGATGAACACCCCAGGAAGATAATGTTAACATCCTTGAGAAATTAATGGAAAATACTATGAGGTACTGTGAATAAATAGCCAGAAAGCTTGGTTAAATATTATCACTTAAAGAACCATTTACAAAATCATGCTATTAATATAACGAAAGTGAATCCCATTTCTCTGCAGATCAAATAATTATGCACAGCAAGAGCAAGCATCTTGGCTTTTACTAATTACAGGATTTTTCCACAAAATAGCTTTTTGTATTTTAAGAGTGCTGGTTGTTTTAAAGTTGTTTCCAAGATTGTACGTTCAAAGATCATCTTTTAATCTTCCACATTTTTAAGAATGATGTAATGTTTCCTTGATTATTTCAGCATAACATGGAATCAAAACTCCACATTTTAGGGTTCATGGGTACTTCCTTTTTAATCTTCTTCAGAAACACATTTCATAATGAATTCTGGTCTAAAGTGCTATCCTGGTTTTCATCAGAATTTTTCTCATACTATTCTTAGCTGAAATGGGGTAAAGAGTCAAATGACTTTTGGCTCCTTTTTTTGTCTAGTGTTTGTGGTTTCACATGGTTTTAATATGCTTGAGGATAAGATTTCATTTTGAAGAGAAGGGTTTAAGGCCCCTGCGGTCCAACATAGACCTGTAAGTGGCATTCTCTCTAATAAAGGTCATAATATTTTTATCTTTTCAAGAAAGATTGAAGACCATGGTTTTTTAAAAATTTGTTTTTATTTTTATTTATTTATTTTTTGAGAGGGAGAGAGAGCACATGCCTGTGCAAGCAAGGGGGGAGGGGCAGAAGGAGAGGGAGAGAGAGAATCTCAAGCAGGCTCCATGCCCAGCATGGAGCCCATGAGGGGCTTGATGTGGGTCTCAATCCCACAACCCTGAGATTGTGACCTGAGCCAAAATCAAGAGTTGGAAGCTTAACCGACTGAGCCACTCAGGAGCCCCAAAGACCATGGTTTTTACATATGGATTCATCAGTGTATTCGGGATGAAACTGGTTTTTTAAATGATAAAAATTTGATTTCACTCATTTAAAACTCCAAATATTTCTGTAGTGCCTGTCTATCACTGCAGAAAAGCCACCACTAAATTTTTATGTTTTTGAAACAAAACTATGTAACAGCCCACAGTTCTATGCATCAGCAGTTTGGGTTGGGCTCAGGCAGTTGATTCTTCTGATGGTCTCTCCTGGGGTCACTCATGTGACTTCAGCCATCTTGTGTTTGATGGTGTTTGGATGGACTCGTCTTCCAGTTGGCTGGTCTGGGCTTCTTTACATGGTGAACTCAGGGCAGCATTATAAGGAGGAGAGGATGGAAGCTGCAGGGTCTCTTGAGGTCAAGTCTCAGATGTCCCACAATGTAATTTCTGCCACATTCCCGTGGATCCAGAACCAGCCTCCTCACTTCAAGAAGAGGGAAAGTAGACTTTGCCTCTTGATGAAAGGAGTCTCCAAATCATTTTGCATGGGTGCATCCACATAGGGATGAAAGGATTATAGTGGTCATCTTTGCAAACAATCTACCACAGCTTCTCATCACATTTAGAATAAGAACCACGATTTTGTCATGAACTACAAGTTGCTACATCACCTGCCTTCCTTACCCATCTTATATTGTTGCGTGCTTCCCTTTGTTTATTGCCCTCTTTTCTGTCACTCAAACTGCCTCACTTTGTTATTCTCTCTCTGAATTTCTCCTTCCTCAAATCTTCGCTCCTCTCATCTTTCGTGTCTCAGTTAAATGTCACTGAAAGTCTTTTTTCTTCTTAAAACCACTTTATTGAGGTATGTAAAAACCTGTATATATTTAATATGTACAACTCTATGAGTTTGGGGATAGGTATATATCCATGAAACCATCACCTCCATAAGACCAAAGGCATGTCCATCGTCTCCAAAAATTTCCTCACATCCCCTATTGTTTTTATTATTATTATTAGTGTGTGGAACACTTAACATACGATCTACAGTTAGCAAATTTTAAGTATACAGTACAGTATTGTTAGTTGTAGGCACTAAGCTGTATAGTAATCTCCAGAACGTATTCATGTTGTATAACTGAAACTTTGTACCCTTTGACCATCACCTGCTTATTTTCCCTGCCACCAGGCCCAGTCCCTGGTAACCACCATTTTACTCTTTGCTTCTTTGAGTGTGACTGTTCTAGATTTCACATGTGAGAATTCTCATAATATTTAAAGTTACTCTGTCTAAAGTTGCCTCTTCCAACTCTCTTAGCTACTCTTTATTTTATTACCTATTTGCTTTTATCTCTTTTTAAAATCACTCTCTGAAATTACCTTACTTTTAAAAAATACGCCTATTTTCCCACTGCAGTATGAGTTCTGTGGGAGTTAAGGCTTTGTCTGTCTTGTTTATTCCTATATATACCAGGATAAAAATATGCCTAGCGTAATGAGTTTCAACCTTGGCTACAGTTGAAATCCACCCAGAGGGTGTGGAGTAATGCCCGGACTACACTCGAGATAACTGGTAATGCCAGCATATCCCAAAGAACAGCCAAAGTGAAGGACCACTGGCCTGGCCTGAAAACTTCACAGAGGAGTAGGAACCAGGGCTGGGTCTTATAAAGAAGATTTAGAACAGTGGAGGGAGGAAGAAGGCCTCCCAATCAGAGCAGACATAAGAGGAGCAAGGAAGAAAGGAAATGGATGTTGCAGAATAAAAAATGCCAGGAATAGGCTGGTAAACTTGATTCAATAAACCATTGGTACATCAACCATTCTTCCTGAATTTTCTAAGCTAGCTCTGATTTGAAATACTGTATTCCATTTTCCATGTAAAACAATAAAACATCCTTTAACATTTTAGCATCCAAACTCTATTTCTAAGGCAAAAGCAATACAAAATCATAGTTAAACGACAAATCTTTTTGTTTGTTTGTTTGTTTGTTTTCTTTAGAAAATATGTTCTCTGACATGGGAAATGCAGTGAGTAAGCAACTTTGGATTCTTAAGTGGGGCACAGGGGTGATGAAAGCAGTGTCTTGTGATTGTTCTGTTAGAACATATTGGAGATTAGAGATATGAAGAAAAAAGAGATAGGTACTACAGCCAGGCTGATGCATTTATCCATGGGAAGTAGATAAGGGTCATGGTGACAGCGACATATAGTCAAGGATAGGTGCGAGAGGCATTTGGAAGAAGGAAACAAGTCACAATCACAATCCACTCTCCTGGATTAAATTATTCTGGCTGAGCATTGACTAGTTTCACAGAATTGACTTTACTTAATGTGCATGTTTCCTGAGGGAAGAAGGGTGACTGGGCAGAGAGCAGTGAGAAGAAGTCATTTTCTTGGCACCGCTTTCCAAAAACCAAAATCTTTTATTTAAAAAATTGAGATTAATTCACATACCATAAAATTTACTCTTTTAAAATGTACAATTCAGGGGCGCCTGGGTGGCTCATTCGTTGGGCGTCTGCCTTCGGCTCAGGTCATGATCCTGGAGTCCTGGGATCGAGCCCCACATCAGGCTCCTCTGCTAGGAGCCTGCTTCTCCCTCTCCCACTCCCCCTGCTTGTGTTCCCTCTCTCACTGGCTGTCTCTCTGTCAAATAAATAGATAAAATCTTTAAAAAATAATTAAAAAAATAAATAAAATGTACAATTCAGTAGCTTTTAGTATATTCACAAAGTTATGCAGCCAACATCATCATCTAATCCAGAGCATCTTTTGTCACCCCAAAAGAACCTCGTACCCATTAGCAGTTGCTCATCATTCCCCCTTCCCCATTTCTTGGCAACCATTAATCTACTTTCTGTCTCTGCAGATTTGCCTGTTGTGAACATTTCATATACATGGGATCATATATGGCTTATGTGACTGGCTTCTTTCATTTAGCATAATGCTTTCAAGGTTCAACCCTGTGGTTATGCTTCAGTACTTCATTCCTTTTTATGGCTGAATAATATTCCATTATATGGCTATACCACATATTGTTTATCTGTTCATCAGTTGATGGACATTTGGGTTGTTTTCACTTTTGGGCATACTATTAGTAATGCGTAAGCTCTGCATCTTTGAGATAGCCTTTACTACTTTCATGAGCCCTTTTTATTTAAATGTTTTTAACAAAGCGATTTTGGAATTTTTTATTCAAGAGATTTTATATTTAAGTAATCTCTACTCCCAAAGTGGGGCTTGAACTCACAATCCTGAGATCAAGAGTCACATGCTCCACTGACTGAGCTAGCCAGGCACCCCTCCTGTACCCTTTTTAATATTTCAAGGGTACTACTGGAAACACCCCATTGTCTCACACAACTGGTAGAATGATGCCATTAAAATGGAAGATCAAGCCATTGCTTTTCTCAAAAGCCTTCAATGGCTCCCTTCTCACTAATAGTAAAACTGATCCTGAGCACAAACTCCAAGACTTTTCTTTGGTCTTTTCTCCTGTGTCTCCTGCTTCTGTCCTTTGTCTCAGCTGTCCTGGCCTTCTAGTTTGTCCCCAGAGATACTGGGCATGCTTCCTCCTCAGGGGCTATTCCTCTTCTCTCATATGTCTCAAGGGATCACTCTATCACATCCTCCAGATCTTTCTTCAATTGTCACCTTCTCAGTCAGAACTTTTCTAACCTCGCCATTAAAAAGAACAACACTACCATGTTTTGAGAATCCCATTTTCTTCCTGCTTTATGTTTCCCTTAGCATTTATGCTATCTATATAGTTTATTTATTTTTCTTCTTTATTGTCTATCTTCATTAGAATGTGAACTCCACAGGGATAGGAATTTTTGCGCATTTTGTTCACTGCTTTACTGTAGCATCTAGAATAGAGTCTGACGGATAATAGGTGTTCATTAAATATATGTTGAATGAATGAATATACTTCCAGTTAGGCTGCTTAGGCTGTGTAAAATATCACATTTCTTTGTTTGTGGCTCAAATGATAACCATGCAGTGTGACAGTATGTCTACCTCATGCTGATTGGAAGCTCCAATGAGCATAAGTCTTTGACTATAGTCATTAATTTGACTAATGTAAAATACAGGAATTATCACTTGATACACCAATTTATTTGGTAGAAAGAACTTCAGAGACCTGAGCTTATGTGGGGGAGGCTGTGGGGAAAAAAAGGGGGATGTCTAGTGGTAAGAAGTTTGGGAGTAGCTACTCTAAACAGCTGTCTAGAAGGGTCTTGGTTAGTGCAGTTGGTTAATTTTGAGAAATTCCAGTGTGGGGGGGGGGGGGAACTGCATTCTAAGCGTTTATCAGCATGTGCCATTTGACTGGTCTCCTGTTCAAAGGTTCCTATTGCAACTCCTTTTGCATCACTTGCATAAAACTGAGGCAGCAATAAGTGACAAAGGTTTTATTTATCTCCTGTTATTATCTGTTGACTTTTAAAGGGCTGGGTAACGAACAGAGGCACATTAGCTAACCCGCTGGAAAGGATGAAGCAATGTCTTGTGAGGCCCAAGGTTCCCACCAGTCCCCTTGGAACTCTCCAAACCATGGTCATGGGCTCCTACTGAGAGAACATGGCGATGAACTCCTTCATTACATAGCTCTATGGACCGAGGCTCTAAAGGGGAAGGAATGTGTTCAAAGCCATGCTGTTAAGTAATAATCTGGCCACAGTAAAACAAAACTGCTACTTGAGTATTAGTTTGAGAGAGTTAGTATTAATTATGCTTGGATTGCACCACCAGATACTTGCTATATATCATATCACTTCATCTGTACTGCAACCTTGTGAGGTAAGTATTAGTTTTCCATTTTGACATTCAAGAGACTTGAAACTCACAGGCACTGAGTAACTGGTGGAAGCCCCCAAGTAAATGGCAGATCTAGGATTCAAATCTAATTATCTTTGACTATGAAAATTTTTCATCTCCTTCTCTGAAGTCTAGGGTCTCCAAGTGAGAAAATCTCTTTCTCTAAAGGTCTCATAGTTCCTGCCCCTTGACATTCACAAATAATAGCAATAATAATTATTACTATAATGATTATGCATGCTGTGTCCCTACAATATGCCACATGTTATTCTAGTTTCTGGGAATACATAAGAAAATAAAAGGAAGCGAGATTCCTGACTTTGTGGAAGAAGAAAGACCATGATCATGATATAGAAAGAGTTTATATAGTTTTTTGGAAGGTGGTAAGTGCGACATGGAAAATGAATAGAGCACGGTAAGGGGGACTGGAAGTATCTGAGAGTGTGGCAAGTTCACATAGAGTGCCCAGGGCAGCCTTCACTAAGAAGATAATACTTGAGCAAAGACTTGAAGATGCAGATATCTAGGGTGAAACTTTGAGGCAGAGAGAAGAGCTGGTGCAAATGCCCTGAGATGGAAACATGCCCTGTGGGTTTGAGAAACAGTGAGAAGGTCAGTGTGAGTCAAAGAGGAGAATGAATGAGATGAGTTCAGGTGAAATGGGGGCCAGATTGTGCAGGGCCTTGTCAGCCACTCTAAAGATGCTGGCTGGCTTTTACTATCACTGAAATGGGGGAGTCTTTGTAGAGTTTTGGGCAGAGCAGTGACAAGATCCAACTTACATGTTAAAAGGATCCTTCTGGCCATTATGGTGACAGAAGTGAAGAGAAAAAGAAGGGTAGACACCTAGACAAGAGATGAACAGGGCTTAGGCCAGAGTGTAGCAATGATGGGCTTCTGGATAAGATTTGCTGTGGGATTTGATAGAAAGAGCTGAATCAAGGGGGCCGACAGCTTTCCCACCAGGAGTCTCCCCATTGAATTCTGCAAGCAATACTGCCACTAGGGAATGGAGGGTTCAACCTTCACATTGTGTGTGAGACACAAAAATATTCTACAGTCTGAGGGGAAATCAAAATACTGTAAACTATTTCAACTCTATATAAGGAGATCTCTCTATACAAGTTATCACGTTTGAAATTCTAAGTAGCAAGACTTAGAATCTAGTGCCATTATCTCTGATCATGATTAGAGTCTCTTAAGCAATCTGAGCCTCAACTTCTTTATCTATGAAGTGGGGATTACTGTCCTGCTGCCTCAGTTGTGAGGTCATGTGAAGTCCATGGAGCCGTGACAGTGTTTGGATTATTACTGTACCCAGGCACTTAGAGTGGTGCCTTGTGCATAGTAGGTGCTCAATAAATACTTGTTAAGTGACTAAATGAAAGGGAATGTACTCAAAGACCCTTGGGAAAAATGAACAAATCTATGTTCGGTTTGTTATTAGTGAACTAAGACAACTGCCGGGACCAGCACCTTTTGGCGAGGCCTGAATTTACAGCATAATTACTTTGTTTTGACTTAGTCTGTCAATTCTCGTTGCTCATATAATGGAATAATGAGGACATCCCTCGGCATTTCTAGCCTCTGGTGCTCATACACATTTTCATAGGCCAACAGCACCTGGACAACTTACATAAGAACAGCTTTGATGAGCATCCTCTTTTTAATTAAGGACATCTGCTTCTTATAAGTCAGTCTCATTAGAGAGTTCTTTGCACCGTGAATCTGATCGTTGGTGAAGCTGATAATGAAGATATACAAAGTACATAAAGCCAGGGGGAACTGAGTTCTAATCCTGAGTCAACGAGTTAATACATAAAAGTACTAAGAAGAGCACCTGGTGTAGTAAATGCTCCAGAAGCACTAGGCATTTATTGTTATCTGTAAATTCATTCATTCATTCTTCTTTCCTCCTTTCCCTCCCTCCCTCCCCTCTTTCTCTCCTTCCTTTCAACCTTCCTTCTTTCTTCTTTCCTTCCCTTCCTTCTTCCTTCCTAATTCACTAATCCACTCATTTCATGACTATTTTCTGACACCGTTTTTTGGGAGGTCCTGTGGTAGGTGTCAGGCATATGAAGATTAATGAGGCACTGCCTCTGCTCAGGAGATTTCCACATGAAGCCAATTAGAAAGCAATGTGAAAATGGCATCTGTCCAACCCATTTTTTCCCTGATACTGTGTTAATGTAATGAAATTGCCTGAGTGGATGTACTTAAGTTCTCCGGACTTTTTTTTTTTAAGCTTTATTTATTTATTTATCTTAGATAGAGAAAGCAAGAGCGGGAGGGGCAGAGGAAGAGGGAAAGAGAATCTCAAGCAGACTCCTCGATGAACACAGAGCCCAATGTGGGGCTTGATCTCATGACCTGAGATCATGACCTGAGCTGAAACCAAGAGTTGGGCACTCAACCAACTGCCCCATGTTCTCCAGACTTTTGAAGTCCCATTTCTCTTCACGTGGGAATAAAATGGCTCAAACCTCTGTCACATGTACTGTGGGAAATTTAGTACCCTACTTCAGTGCTTTCTGAAGATTCCTGGCTGTCACTTCTCACAC
Source organism: Ursus arctos (assembly GCF_023065955.2). NCBI lineage: Eukaryota > Metazoa > Chordata > Mammalia > Carnivora > Ursidae > Ursus > Ursus arctos. The sequence goes on along the minus strand of NW_026622886.1, from coordinate 14,411,562 downwards.
CAGTTTCTTTCGTGCTCTTCATTTGTCATCTTGTCTCCTACTTTCTCTGTGTAGATCTGGATAGACTTATCACAAGCAACCCAACGCACCCCTAACTCAACCTTACTCTGGATAAGAGATTTTCACTGTGTGTTTTCAATGGATAATGGTAGATGGTGTGTGTGATTTAATCACAGAGTGGGAACATAACTTCATATGCAATGTCAGACTCTACTATTCCTTGAAATGCATCAGGCTTTCCTGCAATTCCCCCATTAGAAATGCTCCTCTTTAGACTTTGGCTTGTTGTTCTGTAAATGGAACCCCGTTTTACTCCCCATAATTTTCTCTCGATACCCCTCCTCTGGTCCTTCTAGAGATGGGGTGGAAGTGGAGAGCAAATGTGGAAACCAAAAGACCAGAAAGAAGGCTATGACGGAAATTTAGGTGCCAGATGACAGTGATTTGGACCATAATAAGGGGAGGCAGTAAGTGAGTGAATAGATTCAGAACTCTTTTGAGGGTAGTGTTGACAGGTTGCCAATGCATTGGATATGGGATCTTACAGAAAAAAGGTTTGGAATAGCTCCAAGATTATTGGCTTAAGCAACCGGAAAAATAAATTATCAAAAGTAACTCATGTTTAGTGCAGAATATTTGGAAAACATCTAAAATATAAGTATGAAAACAACAATTACCCAAAGTTTCTATTACCTAAAGATAAACATTGTTAACATTTGGGGTTTTCATCTAGTCATTGTTTCCTTCCTTGTTAATTGTTCTAGGTTTTTCTCTGTGTGTGTATGTACACATATTTATAAAAATATATAAATACATATATAAACCAGTACACACACACACATATTTATCCTGCTTTAAAAAAAAAACATAATGAAAATACCCCTGAGCTATTGATACCCAACATTTTTCTGCTAGCAGACAGTATTATGCAGGCAAACTTCCCTGCAGCATTATTTTCTAATATTCTGAGTATTTCCCCATGTCATTAGATGGTTTTGGAAAACACTTTATTTTTTTACTTTTTGGAAAACATTTTAAATAGATGTGTAATATACCACAACATAGCTGTAACATAATGTCCTTAGCCATTTCTCTATTGTTGGACATCTAGGTACCTTCCATTATTGCTATGAAAAATAATGCTGCAATCTTTGTACATAAACACTTGTGCGTGTCTCTGATGATATCCTTGTGAGAAATAGTTGAGTGTAAAATCAGCAGGTCAATATTTTTAAAGGTAAAATAATAACTTCTTGATTATTGATTATTTCTCAGCATTATACCTAACACATCATGATAAGCTGAGAGTTAAGGTCCCCAACAGTGAGTCATTTAAGCACTCACTTACTCAGTGTCTCACCAGGCTTTTAAAACCTGTGCCTACTTCTCTTCCAATTTTGATTAAACTGAAAAGGCTAACTATAATTAATCTTTCTTTGTTAATGAGCATGAAGAACATTCTAAAGTCATGTAGAAACTGATGATTATGAAATCTTTTCACCCAACATCATGCTCTTTATTTCACAAAAGGAGAATTTCCTTTTTCACCAACCCCATGCCAGTCAATCTCTTTCATTCTCTCCCCCCTATTTGTCAGGGCATGGTCCTGATCCCAATAGCAGATATTTCTAAAACTAAGAGCCAAATCTAAAAATAATGAACGTTTTCCTAAACCTATGGCTTCTTCACATGCTAACTGACATTGTTGGTAAGGATGATGACAAATAACTGAAACCCAATAATACAGTTAGAGGGCTCCATAAGTGCAGGCACAAAAAAGCATAACAAAGTTAGGTCTCTGGCTATGAGGCAGTCTCATGATTGCTTGTTCAGTGGGTCCTTGCTATACGGTTTGGACTCTGATCTGACTTTGCAGTGGTGCAGCAAATGTGGTTCTATTATTTACATGTAATATAGGTAGGTTCACTTGTACTGTTTACATCCCATTTTGGGTCCTCCTCTTCCCCTCTCCTCTGCATTATTGATTATTCCTCTTCTGGCATATGAAACATGACCATGATTCTAAGAGTCAAGACTATCCAAAAGGTATATTCAGAGAAGTGTCATTAATCTTCTTATCCCTACCACCCCGTTCCCCTTCCCCCATTCTTTCCATGTCATTTTCACCCACTCCTCACAGGTAATAATCTCATTGGTTTCTAGTTAATCCTTCTTGCATTTCTTTTGCACAGATGAGCAGAAATGTGTATTATCTTATATACTTTTCTTTCTTACAGGAAGAATACTATATACACTCTTTGTACTTGGATTTTTTTTTCAGTTGGCAATATCCTGGAGATTGCTCCCTATCAGCTCATAGAAATCTTCTCATTCTTATTTATAGTGGCATTTTACTCTGTGGTGTGGTTGTATCATAGTTTATCCAACCAGTCCCCTGTATATGAGGATTTAGGTTGTTCCATATATTTGTAGTTGTAAACAATGATGCAGTGAATATATATATATATATATATATATATATATATATATATATATATATATATATATATATATATATAATATAACTGAAGATGTATCTTCAAGAAGTGAGATTGCTGGTCCAAAAGGCAAGTGCACATGTAGTTTTGTAATATATTGTCAAATTTCCTTCCTGAAGAGTTTTATCGGTTTACACTCCCACCAGCATGTATGAGGGTGTCTGTGTCTGTTACCTCACAGTCCTGTCATACTTTTTAATTTTTGTCCATCTGATAGCTGAGCAATGGTACCTCCCTAAAATCTGATTTCTATATCTTCAACTCAACAAAATTGCCAAGGGATCTCTGTTTGGCAGCAGCCTCCCTGCATTATGGCCTGGAAACTGCCTCCCAATAGTAAGCTGGTCCAACTCTAAGTGTCACTTCATTTGTTTCACTTTTCTCAGGATTGATGGTCCAAAATTCTACTATCTAATGTCTAATACCCATCATTTCTAATATTTTGTCCAGTTTTCTAGTCATATAAGGCAAAAGCATAAATTCAGTCCTGTTACCCAATCATGGGCAGGAGTGAAAGCTGGTGCAACATTCATCTGATAAGATTACCAGACAGAGAAAGAGATAATCAAAGATTATCAAGCAATAAAAAAATTCTAGAACTGAATAGACATGTTACATTGAAATAGACGTTCTTACAGAGAGTTACAAGCAGAAATTTTTTTTGTAACAAAATTCATCTCGGGAAAATTCTTCACTCTAAAAGAATAAAGAAAAAAATTAGGAAACTTTTATAGAGGAAGAAAGAATACAATAGAAAGGAAGACTTTCTCTACTAAAGGGATAGAAGCTGAGTAGTAACAGACTTCTCGTTGGAAGAAAGCTGAAAGACAATGTACCAAATTTTCAAAGGCCTGAAAGGATTTGGTTTTGAATCTAAGATTCTATACCCAGGCAAATTAAAATATGAGTGATAACAGAATTTTAAGAGACTATTGTGAACAGCTTAATAGGAATGAATTTGGAAAGAAAGTTGAAATGGGCACTCTTCTTGGAAAATATAGATCCCCAAAATTGACTCAAGAAGAAATAGAAAAATTGAATAGAATTATATTTACAAAAGAAATTAAAAATTAATTTCAATATATACCTCTTAAAAGGCACCAGGCCCAGAAGTATCTATAGGAGAGTTTTATTAAACTTCAAGGAACAGATATAAAAAAGGAAAACTTTCTAACTCAATCAAAGAGGCTACCGGACCCTGTTACCAAAGTCAGACAGGAGAGTGGATGAGCGAAGGTCCAGTCAGGAGATAGGAAACTTGCCAGTTATTGAAAAATGATAAAATAAAGGAAAGAATTGATAACTAGATATGAAATTGTTACCCAGGTAACCGAAAGGATGGAAAGAGAACTCTAAGGTATCAGCATTGTTGCAACTGCAGAGACCAGGTTCTTCACCCCAGGGCATGAAGAAATAAAGGCAAGAACTTAAATTTATTAATATAGAGAAGTTTAGAGGAGGGTCCCCATGAACCGAAATTCAGATCTCTCAAGAGATGCTGCTGTCCCACTTGTGCTGGTGTCTGGAATATAGTGGGGGGAGGGGGTGTGGAGCATGTTGAGGCTGGTTCTGCAAGTCTTGAAGAAAACCACCAACCAGACTCAGCTGTTGCTAAGGGAAGGAACTGCTGCTGCCTGGGTGAAGAAGCGTTGCCCAGATACCACACACAGGAAGAGGAGCGAACAGGAAGATCATAGCAAGCTGTCAGGAAGGAGCAAATCCCCTCTTCCTTCTCTAGCCCTGCAGTCTTCTTTGTTAGTCAGAGCCTAATAAAAGCCAGCTGGCAGAGCAGAAATGTGTTTTGCAGAGTTCTAGCACCGTGAGTCAAAGTATAGAAGGGTGAGTTTGGACCTGAGCGACAATAACTCAACAACTATTACAGAGAGCACACACACAAAGGAAAATTTATACCCACCATTGATAGAGGGATGAAAAATACTTAAAACATCAGCCTATTAAATCCAGCAATGTAGAAAAAATAATATTTCACAGAAAAGTAGGGTTTATCCCAGGAATACAAGGATGCTTCACTATTTGAAAAACTATTTACAAACAGGTGGAAGCAGATACTGAAAAGGCATTTGATGAAACTCGGTGCATGTGTACCTCATCAACTCACTCAGCAAAAGTAGGATTGGGAAAAAATCACTGTACCTAACGGTGAAAATCAGAAAAATTCCTACTACTGTCAGAAACAAGACAAGGAAGCCCATTATCACTGTTATTATTCAACATTATTCTGGAAGGTTTAAAACATGCAATATAATGACAAAAAGAAGAAAGTATAAACATTTGATTGGAAGAGATAAAATTGTCACTTTTTGTAAAAATCTGATGTTCTATTTTTAGAGATTCAAGAAAACCAATAGAAAAACTAGGCAGGCTAATAAGAAGACTCAGAAGATCACACATGATCACACAAGAAGCTAGAAACCACAGCTGTGAGGACCAATTCGAAAGTATAAAATAAAACTCCTGTTTATCTTAGTGATAAAACTCTAAAATGGACATCAAAAAAACCCAACAAGAATTGTACTTTAAAAACTATATATATATATATATATATATATATACACACACACACACACACACACACGCATACATACGGGTTTGGGTATATATATATATATATATATATATATATATATATATATATGAATAAACGTAACAGAAATGTGCAGAAAGCTCTTTTAAAGAACATAAAAGACATTTGAATAGATCTGTATGGGAAGACTGAATTTCATAAACATAGCAATTCAATCCAGTCTCAATAATGTTTACACCTGGATTTTTTTTTTTTTTGAAAGAAAACTAATAAACTGATTCCAAAGCTCATCTGATGGAAAAAAATTGGGCTAGAATAAAAAATATTTTGAGAAAAAAGAATAATGATGATCTTGTCTTACCAGATATTAAAACATACTATAAGGCAGTATTAATGAAAACAATGTGGTACTTACGTGGAAATAGATAAATTGATCAATGAAACAGAAGACAAAGTTTAGAAACGAAGGCATACATTTACAGAAGTTAATCTATGGTAAAGTTGTCATTTCAGTAGAAAAGATTACGGGATATTGATTTGGAAAAAAAATAAAGTTAGATCATAATCTAACACAAAGTCTCAGATTATTACATATATGTAACTAAGAAAGTATTAGGACAAAATAAGGGGCAACATATTTAAATCCTAAAGATGAGAATGGCTTTCCTAAGCAAGACATAAACACAGAAGCCATAAAGAGAAAAAAATGGACAGACAGGACTACATAAAAGTGGAAATTTTTTGCCCAAAGAAAAACACTATGTACGAAGTTAAGAAACTTAAGGATGCTTGGGAAAATGTTTTTGCATGTAGTTAATAGTTAGACTCAATAATGTTTTCCAATATTAAAAACAACCTGTAAATTTTTTTGATTTAAGACCATTAGTTATTAAAATGGACTATGAGCCAGGCACTGTGCTAGTTCTTTCCAGACATGATTTAGTCCTCAGAACAACCCTAGGGAGTTGGTATTATTATCTCTGGCAGAGCAAAAACTGAGATTCAGAGAGTCTAAGCAACTTGCTTAATTTCTCAGTTTCTAAGTGACAGGCTGAAATTCAACAGCAACTCTGACCTGACTCTTTCCCAGGCCCTTTCTTCTTTCTAGGGCTAAATTAGTTTACCTTAAACATTTCTAAAATTGCACTATTATCTCCCACAAAGTATTTCCCGACCTCATCTTTTATGCTATGGTCTAGCAAAGTATTATCCCCTTAAACCACCAATAACACAATGACCAAATAAATGCATTATATGGACAGGGTAATGTCAGTGAGTGTACAAATATTTATTCTAAGTGAAGGAAGAGGGATAACCTTATCATGTCCATTCACAATTAGAAAGTTGGCAAAAACAGTAGCTAGTCGAGAAATCTGAAGTTGGCCAGTTAGCTAATTTGGTGTGTGATGTTGTCAGAATTATTCATCAGCCTGGCTTCACGCTGACAAGCAATGATTTCTCCAGGGCCAAGTGAATTTCATGACCCAACACCATAGGAAACTCTTAAGCAAGGAATTTGAAGATGTTCACTTTATATATCAATGAATGACTCCATACTAGTTCTTGATTGAGATAATGGAGTGAAAAAAAAAGAATTAAGTTATCTGAATTTTTTTAGAAAGCACAATGTTTATTTAGATAAAAACCTGTTGCTCCTGTTTTCCATCTTATCTCGATCAAATATTTGAACAGATTTGCAATTAAAGAGCTAAAGCGACAGTTTTCAGTTACATTTCTTCCTTGTGGTGCTGCTAGATTATGAGTACTGTTGCCTTTGTTATTTGAGAGTGTTCACGTCTGAGCTGGTCCTTCTAACAACCCTTGGTAGGTTCCTTTCCCTCCTATCTGTCCTTTTAACAATGGCATTTTTCAGAGTCCTGCCGCAAGCCTTCTCTGCTGGTCTCATCCACTTCTATGGCTCCAATTACCATGGGTGTGCAGATATCTGTGTTATTTAGGGAGACTTTCACTGCAAACACCAGAATACCCAGTAACGGCCTAACAATGATGATCTTTAAGTGTCATCTCATGGAATTAAGAAGTCTGGAGATAGTCTGTTCCAGGGTTGGTTTAGGGGTTCAGAGGTGTCATCAGGTACAAAGACTCTTTCCTCAGCTCTGCCATTTGCAAGGGCATCATAGAGTTTCAAGATGGCAGCTGAAGCTCCAAGCGTCAGGTTCCCACATAACACATCAGGAATGGAAGGAAGGGGGTTTGAAGGCAGAAGAGAGCTTTCTTCTCATGCTGCTCTCTGTTTTATCAGGGGAAAAAGACCCTCCTAGAAGTTCCCCAGTAAACTTCCCTCGCCTTAGAAATGGGTCATATATGCAAATTCAAAACTGCTTACTGGTTTTGATAAAAATTATGAATTTTAGTTACTGATGAATAATACATGTTTGAAAAATTTAAGCAAACTCTCTTAGTGTAGGATCCCTGGAAAAGAGAGTATGAAGCAAAGTTTTCATGCAATGCTCATTGGAGAAAAGGATGCAGTCCTAAGAATGCAAGAGGGAGGGAAAAACGGGAATAATGCAGAGAAGGAGGGAAAGCAATACAAGTTGGTATGTTGCCACACTTAGGCACACCTTTTCAAGAAAACATTGCTAGCTAATGTGGAACATCTCCTGAGTGGCCACATGGATTCCCCTCTTCTTAGAACAGTCCATTGTAGAAGAAGAATAGAGGCATTTATTTGCAAGCCTATTTCCATCTTTTGCTTCATTGGGAAAAGCCTGCCCTACAGGGCACTGAGTTTCCCTTACTTGCCTGATGTTGCCCTTTTGGGCAACCCCTGGCTGGGAAAACCAGGTTGGGGGTGCACCCTGGACCTGCTACTGTTCCCACACAGCTGGCACAGAGAGGAATCTGTGGCCAAGCCCAGCCCTCATCCCTAGGGAGGCTGAGGAAATTGGAGATGTTAGGATATGAGGTGATGGTGGCAGCAGCTGGGATGTGAGCCATGTCTGGGATTGCTCCAGCCTGGGAAGAAAGGCAAGTGGCCAAGGCTGCAGGGTATGTGAGGATGAGCAGATCTGGAGTGGGGCATAAACTGAGCTCAGTCCATAAGCTGAGGATCATATGTTGTATGAGAAATGGACGAAAGAATCTGAAGAGTACTTTAAAAGTGACATAAAAAGAAAAAAATACATGTGACAGAGTTCTTTCAGCTACCTTGCATCTTTTTTCTGGACTCTTTTTGGTGTATTTTCTACTTTCTCACAATTTTTTTTTTCTTTCACCAGTCCTTCAATTGTCACAAAAGCTATAACTGGGTATTCCCAGAATTTAAAACATTTAAGTTTGAATTTAGGTTTACTTCTCCATGGATTAAAGTCCTCTATTTGAAAAATAAAGCGTCAAAATTATTGTAATAAAATATTCAAGAATATTTTTATGGTTTCAGGTAGGAAAGGATTTCTTAAGACAAAAGCAGAATTTATAGAGAAAAAAACTGACATTACGATGTTCAAATTCTGTGCATGAAAGTTAAAAGCGCAGAGAGAGAGAGAACATATTTGTAATGCATATAACTAGAAAAATTTAAGATTGCAAATATGTGAAGATTTAGCTATAAATCAATGAAAAATCCAAACAACCCAATAGTAAAATGGGCAAAGACTATAAAGAGGCATCTCACAGAATAGGAAAACTGAATGGCAAATAAACCTAACCAGTAATCAAGGAAATGCAAATTAAAATGAAATATCATTTCAATCTTATGGTATTGGCAAAAAGTAAGAAAGCTGACAAGGTATGTTAGTGAAGATGTAGGGAAATGAAATTATAATTGGTAGAACAAGTTTGGAGAGAAATTCTGTAAAGTCTATTTAAAGTTGAAATTGTGCATACACTACAGTGCTACCATTTCAGTTCAGGGATATATCCTAGAAAACATTTGAACCTGTGCCCCCAGAGTTGGATTTGAGAATGTTCATTTCAGCATTGATTGGAATAGTGAAAAATCGAAAACAACCTTAATATTCACCAATGGGAGAATGGATACATTGCAGAAGAATTAGAAAAGAGAATGAAAATGAATGAACTAGAGCCTAATGTTGAATGAAAAAGCAAGTTGTAGAATAATATACATAAAGTTTAAGTGAACCAAGTCTGAAAAAACCTTAAGATTTCTTAAATATGATTTGTTAGTGATTTCTTGGGGTTTTTTAAAAATATGTTGTTTCTCTGTATTATTGAAGATTTCAGAGTAAAACATTTATAGAAGAAAAAATTTGAAAGAAATAAAAATTTTAAGATTACTGAAAGTAAATAGAAAATTTAGTAGAAATTTAAATAGAAAATTCAAATTTAACTTAAATGTAAACTTAACCTAAATTCAGAAGCATGCTGTGTTAATTGGAAATGTTTAAAAAAAATCCTGTTGCATATAAAATGCTAAACTTTTTATTTATAAAACAATAGAGATCTGTCAACCTGATAAGAGTTGGCAGAATGATTCTACATGAAAAAGGAAAACAAAAAAAGCAATAGAAAGGAAATGAGTGGGGCTTACTCTAATGGATAATCTAATTAGTATGCCTGTCACAGTATTTACTGATGCTGCTTACGTTTGCCAATATCTGTGTAAAGAGGTATATTAGGCAGGATATAGTTTTAATGGCTGTCACAAAGAACCAAAATAAAAGTAGCTTAAATAAGAGAGAAGTCTATTTGCTCTTCACATAATAGTCTGCGTGTAAGTGGTTTGGGACAGAAGTAGCAGCTGTGTGGTGGCAGGGACCCAGACTCTTTCAATCCTGTTGCTTTGTCATTCTCAACACACAACCGTCTCTCATGGTCCAAGATGGCTGCTCCAAAGTTTCCCATCATGTCCACATTTCAGCCAATAGGAAGCAGGTACAAAGGAAGTGGAGGACATGCTCCTTCTTTGTAAGGAGATACTAGTAAGTTGCTGATATTAATTCTGCTCATATTCCATGACTACACCTGGCAGCAAAGGAGGCTGAGAAAGTCTTTATTCTGGGTGTCCATGTACCCAGCTAAAATTCAGGAGTTCTAATCTTAAGCTTATGAAAGGAGATTGGATTTTGGGAAACAATTAGGCAACTCTGCCCAAGTGGTGAAAATCATTCTTTAACAGCTGGTGCAAGATTCTTCTTAGGGAAGGAAGTGCCTTGTTTAGGGAAATATCTTCATGAGTCATTTGAGTTTGAAAATATAAGCATCAGGGCAAAGACTAGGAAGAGAAGTAGAATAAAAGGAGTTTGGCTATTTCTCTGCATAAGTAAATGAAGGTATTGGGAAGAAGAGAAAGGGAGGGGTCCCAAGTTACTTGACAAGTCTAGACTCCCCAAACTTTGATCAGGTCACCACTCAAAGAAAGGCTCTGTGAGGCTGGGTCTATGTGTGAGTGGGAATCCAGAAGGGGCCGAGTTTCAGGTGCATGCTGTTATTGTACATGACAGAGACCACTTGAGAAAGCGAACAGTTCATGAATGGAAGTACTTAACATCACCCCCCCCCCCATACACACACACATTTCCATGGGCTTGGTGTCCTTGAACCTAATTTTGAAGAGTTATTTCCCCAGAGTCTCCTGGCTGTTCATAGTTATTGAACCCCCGGCAGGCCTCTTTCACGTCTTCTAGACATGAAGTAGATCTGAGTTCTAGGAAGAACACAACCCAGGCTCCACCTGGGGGCCTTGCTAAACTCCGTCTGATTTTGGGGGAGTCCATTCACCCACCTCTGTCCAAGCTTCCCCTATCACTAAGAGAAATAGTGCAACACCAAGACTCCACACCAGAACATTATGAAAACTTCACAAGCTTTGCTTGAGAATTTTGATGAAAATAGTCACAAAGAAATCCAAATTTAAATGCTGGTCATGGCTTCGAAAGTTCTCTAAAAATTGACTCTTGGATTTAAAAAAGTTATTATTTTGTGACTTAAGCTAAAAAAAATTCTATTTAAATTGTTATTATTTAAAAAGTTCTTTGTGTCTCAAGTGGACTCAGCTAAATATTCATTCACTAGGATAGGTGCTGTGGGAAGATACCACAATGCATTAGATATGGTCTTTGGCCTCATGTAGCTTTTCATTAATTCATTAGTTCATTCACTGGTTCAGCAAATATTTATTGAGCACATACTATATGCCTGCCACTGGGCTAGGAAGTGGGATGAATGGGAATGAAAAATACCTCCAGGCCTCAAGAAGTTTCCTATGGGTGAGGCAGACATGGAAATAAACTGTAGGACAGTGTGATTCTGTCATCAATGAGGAAAGCATAAGGTGCTGTGCTTGTTGGTAGCAAATATACAACTTTTAAAGCCAAAGTCATTTGTGGGGTCTTTAAGATGAAAAAAGTGCAGACTGGGAGGGCCTTCCCAGTTTTCAAAGCATCTGTGATTTCTCTGGTATTGTTTATAGAACAGAGCCTGAGAAAATCTTTTCTGCTAACAAGCCAGAATTTAGTTTATAATTAGACAAGAGGGCTCAACAACCAGGGGTGATGGAACATTGCCGAGAATCTTGGAGAGGACCAAAAGGAAGCAGTTTAAAATTAATTTAAATTTTGAGGTTTTAAAAATGTCCGTTTATTTTCCATAGAAACCAGGCTCACCCCACCTCAGAGACTGGGTGTTTATGGGTTGAATTATTTGTTGTATATTTACCTGCTTTAATCCCAAATAGTAATTATTAAACACTTACTATATGCTAGGCCATGCCAGATGCTTTATATATATATATATTACCTTATTTAATCTTTATAGACATCTTGTATGGGAATATTTAGTCCCATTTTACGAAACAGAGGCTCAGGAAGTGTAATTTATTTCAGTTTACACTGTGAGTGGGGCAGAACCGAGATTTGAACTCAGAGTCTACACGATAATAAGCTCTGTGCTCTCATCACTGCTATTACGGTGTATCCCAGATCCTATCATTTTTGCAGTAAAACCATTTTAGTTGTCTATCATTTACATTTTTATACTCTCCTGACTACTTCCAAAAACCCATGTAATAAAATACATTATAATAGCAATAAAGATAAAAAGAAAATCAAAAGCCCTTTGAGACAGGGACAAAATAATCACACTAAAGTAATCATTTTCCATAAATGTTTTTGAATGAACAAATGAGTGAATTAAAGTAAAATCAGAGATTCTAAGCTTAGAATTTCCTAGAAGCTAGAGCAAAAAGAGAAACGTAATGAATTCTATATCTAACATAAGAAAGCATGTAAGCTTGACAAAACAAGTTATTGTGTGGACCTTAATAACAGGGGTAAATGTAAATGATGATACCTTCAACCGCAGTTTTTAGAAGAAACAGAAGTGGTCTATATATGAAAGTTATTTTTCTAATGGTCTTTAGAAGAGATGATAAATCCTTATGAAGCACTTCTAGAAAGAGCTAGGCTAATCTGCTCTAGGTAGGTTCTTTCTGTTGTTCTAATATGATGATTCTGGTTCTTGGAGGAAAAGCCCTCCGCCTACAGAAGACATCCCTATACAGGGAAAGAGTGGTATTGGAAGGTCGATGAGTCTTGGTTCAAATCCCACCACTTGGACTTTCTGGCTGTTGGCTTTAAGCAAGCCACTTAGCCAACTTCAGCTTCCTTAGCTGTAAAGTAGGTAACAGGATCTACTTTGGAAACTTTTTTTAGTATTAGGCTAATTACATGTAGAATGGCAGGTCAGGACAGAATGAAAATGATGATTATTATGCAGTACTTTTTTATTCCTATTTGCAGCCATGGGCGTCTAAATTTGTTTCAGTTGCTTGTGTGTTTATACATTGTTTTCATGTTGTTTGTTTATATAAAGTAGATTTGGAGTTTACTGGATAATATGTCTCATGAAGACAGGAAATGCATCATTGTGCACTGTTGTGTGCCCATTGAGTGGCCCAGAGCAGGGGTTCAATATATATGTATTGAATGAATGATTGACTAAGTGAGTGAATGAATGAATTAGGGTACTGTGGGGAGTGCTTGTGCCCATAACTACACTCATCTTCATTACACCAATCATCAAGGCTTCTGATCTGGAAAACATCCTTCTAATATCACAATGTGCCTGAGGATTGGGGTCTGAACCTTCCCTGTGACCTCATGGGTCTGAGTGATATTCATATGCTCTCTTTTCTACTATTGCTGAAGATCCTTTGATTTTCATAATCACCTTCTCTGTCTTACTTCCTTTTACATTTTAGGAGCGAGAAGAGGAACTCCAGCTCTGATTATAACTTTAGATTTCAAATGTGGTTGTTATAGATACATTTTGCTCATTTTATCAAGTAGATAGTAGCTTTGCTTTTTCAATATAGTGCACTCAGCAATTAAGCCAAGGGAAGCCTACATTTGTGGATAGTAATATTATGTCATTGTTAATATTATGCTATAGGAGCAATACTTTAACAAGCTATCCATTATCTTCACAGAGAAGATATTACCAAAGTGATTCATAGGGACTGATGCTTAGAACTGAATTTTAAAAGTCAATTAAGAAAAATGTTAATAAACCAGTATTTAATACTCATAGATAGGAAATCATAAAATCAGAAAAGATGGGAGAAACATCCAAGGATGTGTTTTGGAGGAAAAAAAATGAAAGGCGGTGGCATCGACAAAATTAAACCTAGTAATTAAAATCCAATGAGCAATGATCTATTTTTCTTTATAAAATTATGCTGGGCCTCATTCTGATGATAATCTGATTCTTTCTGATAAGTACAGTAGCAGAGAGGGACAAAGCTCTGAAAATGAGCTTTGTTAAAGTCACAAAGCATTCACTCTTTTCAGCTTCATCCGTGATATCTGATCCCCAAATCTGATACTGACATACTCTCTTCCTCTGGCTACAAACAGAAAAGAGGGGGATGGGCTGACAACATCTTATGTCTGAAATAATTTATCATTTTGCAGTGAGATGTATCTCCCCAAAGTGTCACCTTGTCTTATATCCTCTTAATATAATGGATGACGATGTATTATTGTAGGAACAGGAGTTTATTTCTGAAATGTAAAATCCCAGAGATGGGTATAGATTTTCAGCTTATCTTTGCCTTTTGCTCCAGTCTTGCTTGTAAGACACCAACCTGACAGCTTATACCCAAGGTATAAGGTCTGATTGGTTGAGCTGGACCAAGGGAGAAAATTGCCTGATGTAGTAGAAGAAGTGTTCTCAAAGGTTGTAGGCTCCATGGTCCAGGAAGGAAGATTTCAGCCATATCTGCAGAAGTCCCACCACAGTGTCAGGTCCAGGAGTGATCAAGTTTAAATTGCTGGCCAGAAACTCAAGTGTATGAAAATAACCTATTTCCCATTCTGCCACACTGGAAAGATATTCAATCTTGGTCATTATTGGGACTCTACTCCAGTGTTGTGTCAAGCTCTTATACACAGTCAAATTTCATCCATCATGGGACACCATCCACCGTGTTCACCACTGGGCTGCCCATTGTCCCAGCCTGCAGGGGCCCTTTCTGCAGCTCCCTAGTTTCTGCACCACACTTAGGGTGCCTGAATCTTTGGCAGCAGGCACCTTGGAACTCCTGGGCATAGAGCCCAAACTTTCTAGAAATCCATTGGAGCCATTCCCTTGGAAGTGCCCCTACTACCCAAGGCAGAGTGGGCATTCTTACTAATCTTCCGCTTCTTTCCTTTCAAGTATTAAGGGTTAGATAAACCCAAAGGTAGAATAAATAGTCAATTAGGGCACTCATAATGCAGGGGCTCAGACACACACACACACACACACACACACACACACACACACACTTTTAAAATAACTGACATTTCAAAAAAATCATTTTATTGGTCAAAAGAAATCTAAATTCAATTGTATTTCTTTTTATTGATGTTATGGGTTAGTATTGTTTCTATTTTGATTTATGTTTGGAGGATGGTAATGTTGCCACCGTGTTCCTCTTAGTCAGGGTCTCTAAAATTCTTAATCTTGCCCCGAAACCACTTCTCTTCTCTCTACTTTCTGGTTACCACTAAAATCTCTTTGAAGAGGTCTTTCAGGAATTTTCTACTTTCTTCTCAGTTGGATGTGTGGGGGCTTGGGGGTGGGTAGGCAAAGAAAAGGAAACGCACGAGATCTATCTCCCTTAGTAGAATGGCGGCTTTTCTGGAGGGACCGGAGAATAGAGTGACAACCCACACAAATGATCATTCCATTAATATCTTGCTTCACTGGTCATGGTAAGAAGTTATAATCATGACAGAAGCAAAATTTGAAAACTGTTTGTATTTAGTTCTTTCGGGATCCAGGCAAGGAATTATAACTGCCTAGTTAAAGGGGGCTGTGTTTACAGGTGAAATGCCCATCTCTTCTTTCTGTTAATTTATTTCAAATGATACTGATATTTATTTCATTTGTCTTAGTTGAAGGAAGAGCTCTTTCCATTAATTTTTTCAGCACCCAAGATGTACTCTTTAAGAAGCAAAATATTAGTTATTTTTTGTATTTTTGCCACTTTGAACAGATTTTTTTCCCCTAAAGTATATTCTGCTCTACCCTGCCTTTTAAATGGAAGAAGAGGACATAATTTACCTTTCCCTGCAGCTCTTGAACACTCATTCTCACCTGGGCTTTAATATTAAGCACAGTCTGTTCATGTTTTGGGGAAGGCTTTAGTTTCTTGCATTGTGACTACCTCTCACCTTGCTGTCACATTCTTTTCAGGTTTGCTGATGAGCATTTGTTATTGGAGGGGAGACCAAACACCTTTATTGGGGAGGATACGTACCAAGTAACAGCAAATGGGCTCTGGGCCAGGACCTATGCCCACCTTTAACACAGGGACTTCAGGGCGGCCCTTTTAATGGCATAATCAACTTTAATTGAGGAGGGTCTATTAAATAAATGTTAGGCCCAGTGTTACTCGGTGTTCTAAATTAAACTTCATAAGACACCAAATACCGATAATTTAATCCCCTTTTTACAGTTGTGCTAGTAGACTCCAGAGCAGGTCAGGAGCTTGCCCAATGGTCTTAGACTTGACATAAATTTTTCAAACTATGTGTCACAATCCGTGGGTGGGTCATGAAATCAATCCAGTGGATCAAGATCAGTGTTTTAAAAATTAGAATAAAATAAAATAGAAAACATCAGAATAGATAACACATAGAAAGCCTAAGCACTTTTTTTGGCAAACTTTCATTTCAGTTACGCATGTGTGAATGTGTGTGTGTGTACGTTTGTATACTGTGTTGTGGTATGAAATTTATTTATTATCATGGGTTGCAATCCAAAAATATTTGAAAAACTTGTCTCTACTCTCCCAGAGAATAAGGTTGTTAGAAATGTGACTTCTAGGAACATGGCTGACATCAGAACTCCTTACAACCAAAGCAGATGAGATGAATGGTCTACTATTTATTCCAGAAAAGTTAGAATGTCCTTATAAACCTGTGGACATAAAACTATTGATGAAGTACTTGGGATGTTTGCTTGAATTAAAAAGACCATCTGGGACCATCCCAAGTAATCATCACAATCACTGAAGACCTTCATGGTTAGTAGACACTGTCTATTTTACCATAAAGGACAATAGCTGTTATTGTTCAGAATTTACTGCCCTGTTCTAAATGCTTTACACACAGGCTCTCTTTTCACCTTTAAAACAACTTTATGAGGTTGGTGTTATTGCCCAGAGCTTCAGATGAAGACCGTGGGAGACACAAAGGATGACTAAGGTGGACGCAGCTTGGTGTCTACACCATCAGGTCTAATTTAGAGGGAGGGATAGTGATACCTTATCTTCCCTCAGAGTCTGTTCCCTCAATGTTTAACAACTTCATTTTTTTTTTTCTGAAGAAAAGATTTTCTCTGAATCTAATTTAGATTGCTCATGCTGCAGTTGAAGCCCTTTCCCTCTTTGTCTCCTTTGTGGCGGCAGAGAACAGCTGGTCACCATCCCACTGACAATGATGTGCTGACAAGTAGGGGACAGTAATTGTCCTCCTTCAGAACCAACAATGTCAGCTCCTTGAACCATTTTTCCTCAGCCCCATTTTCCACCAACCCTTCAATTACTTCTTTGTTTCTTGTTCAGTCCTTTGAGAATGGCTCCACAGCTTAACTCCTTACCAGCCCTGGATGTGAGCCAGGATGAGGTTCGGACACTTCTAATTTATGTTCCTCTGAATTTCCCTAAAATGGGCATCACAAGGCTGATTTCTAATCTGCATTCAACCTCAGGGGCTCCTCCCAGTCCCTACACACCCAGATCTTGGCTTCCTGTGCATGCATTCACAACCGTAGAGGACACACAGACCTCCAGGGATCTCCACTTCATTGTATGCTAAAATTTATCAAGGTCTCCTTACCTCTGCCCCAACCCCAGGGAGCCCTCCCCTGCTTTCTGAATATCCTCACAACTTCCCCTTTCTTTAAAGGCTCCGCTCTGCCTGATGACCTGCAGGTTGGACTCTCACTCAACTCTGACCAGCTGTACACCTTTTGTATTTCTCTATAAGCTCTTTTGACTTTCTGCGTCAGAATCTTTATGTATATATCATTCATTTAAAGCACTAACTTGTAGTTTAATATTTAAAAAAGGCAGTATGTGCACATAGTCTACGATTCAAAAGGTTCAAAAGGTACATACTACAAACATTTTTTCCTAATACCTTGTCCCCCAGAGGTAGGCAACCAGTGTTACCAGTTTCTTATATCATTCCAGACACATCCTATGTATCCAATTTGTGACTTTATGTGTGTGTGTGTATGCACACATATACATATGTTTACAAATACATATATGTGCACACGTGTGTAGATCCACAAACTGGATAACTACTACACACATTTTTCTGTACTTTCTTTTCAATGAGTAGTTTAGCTTGGATGCCATTTCATTATGAGTTCATAAAGAGCTTCCCCATCTTCTTAATGCCTGTATAAGTTTCCATTCCATGGATAGACCCTAATTAATGTCATCAGTCTCTACTGAAGCATGTTTTGTTCTAAGAGCATAATCTTTGGAACCAGACTACCTTGACAGAGTTCTGGCTCATCACTGATTAGCTTTATGATATTGGGTAAATTATTTAACTTCTCCGTGACTCAGTTTTATTGTCTGTACAATGGGAATTACAATAGTAGCTCCTCCCTAGGGCTGTTGTAAGGATTAAATATGAGAGTCAATGTAAAGTGCTTAGAACAGTGTGTGGCACATAGTCAGCTCTCAATAAATGTTAGCTTTTGATTAGGTTGTTTCCCAAGTTTTGCTATTGGGTTCTATGCAGCAGCGAACAACCTTGAACATAGGAGTGAGATCCAAGTATCTGACAGCCCTTACAGCGCAAGCACTGCTCAATCAGCATGAGGCTGGCCACAGTGCTGAAGCATGGTCCTGGCGGCCCCTGCAGTATCAGGCGTGACCTCTTGAGTTGCCGGGTCGCAGCAAGGTCTGGGGGTGTGGGGGGAGGGGCTGGATGACAGGGCAGCAGTAGGGTGTTGGGTGGGCTCAGGACAGCTGTGTTTACCAATACATCAGGAAGAATTTCAATATTTTAACAATCAGTACAGCACACCTGGAGCATACCGGGTGAATTCAGCTCTGTGTTCAAATGTCATTTCACACATGCGTGTGTCTATCTTTTAGGATAGACTCCTGGAAATGGAATTACTGGGCAAAAGGTTATGCACACTTGCAATCTGTCCTCTTTAGAGATTGTACCAATTTTCATCCCCATCAGCAACAGATGGAGGTGCTTCTTTCTTCATCCTCATCAGTACGATGTTAGCAGACTTATCTGTGCCCGTCTGATGGGTGAAAAATGATATCTCAGTGTAGCTTGGATTTCTCTTTTTATGACTGAGTGTGGGTGTCTTTTTATGTGTTATCGGCCATTTATATGTCTTTTTTGTCTTTTATTACAGTTCTTATTATGATTGAGTTTCAGTGTCTTTTTATATGTGTAATGGTCATGTGTACATTCTTTTCTATGTATCATCTTTGCACGTGTTCACCCCTTTTTCTTTCATGTTGTTAATCTTTTTCTTGATTTTCCTGATTGACTCGTAGGAGCTCTTCATATATTATATGTCATTCATTCTTTTACTTACCCGTAGAGATTTTTTGAACACCTATAATAGGCTTGGTGCTGTGCTAGGACTGGAGATAAAGAGATTAAAAATACTACCACCACAGGACTTGCCTTCAAGGAGCTTACAAACTAGTGAAGGACACACACGAGGAAATGAACAGTTGCAATAATGAATAAACAGTACGTTGAGAGGGGTGAACATGGGGTGCTTTGAGGGTACAGAGAAGAGATAACATTCATAGCGACCATGCTGATTAGGGAATTCTGCGAAGGGTACACAAAGCCTTTGAGTGGCAGGTGTTTAATAAATGATTGTTCTATGTGTAAAGGCTGATGTTTTCAGAACCTGGTTGGCTCCTGTGTTTCAGAATCATTTCTAAGGAGACCATCATGGTGATTTTCATCATATCTGATTCTGCTCCATAGTTAGGGCCTATATTCAGCCCCTGAAACACAAAAGGAGTAGTGTAAATACATTATCACCACCACTGTAAAGCTCTGAAAATATGCCTTCTTGTTGATAAGTAGCCTTGTCCCCACTGAAGAAAGATAGGTTATCATTGAGCAATCAGCTGAATTTCCCCAACAGATGGGGGCCTTTTCAAATATAAAATGGGCCGTGTCCCCAAATGTGTTCTTTGCTCTACCTATTAATAATCTTTTTAACAGCCTTTGGGTTTAAAATGCAAGTTGGGCATGATATAACCCTCAGGCCCAACATTGACCTTCATCTTTCTATTGTATCTTTTATTGAGAACCTGCTGCAAATGTTTCACATCCAATTAGCCCGTATAGCATCACATGGCATTAAATGGGTCATCCTATTTTAAGACTTTTTTTTTTTTTTTTAAATAAGAGTTGAGTGCAGTTTGGCAATCCACTCCAGCTGGGGCTAGAACAATTGAACGCAAGCCTTGGGCAGAACAAAAGTTCTAAACAGCATCCCTTATGTGTTTTCCTAGTGCATAGCTCTTTTGAGACAGTGTAGGTCATAAACCCTCTAAGCAGCTCGTACTTTATCCACCAAGGTTGAAAGAATGCCATGTTCCTATCAGGAAGACTTCATGTCTGAGTTAATAGACTGGACCAGCTACATGATTTGTGGGGCTCCATGGAAAATGAAAATAGGAGACCCTTTGTTAAAAAATTATTAGGAATTTTCAAAACAATGACAATAGAGCATTCAGCCAAACACAGGGCCTTCTAAGTGAGGGACCCCTTGTGACCACAAATGTTGCATGCTCATAAACAGCCCTGTTAATGGACTGCAAGGATCAGCAATGGATAGGCACAGCACGGACCCCTGGGGCCACAGATGTGGAAGGGACCTTGGCTGTCATCTGGGTGGACACCCTCATTTTGTAGGTGGGGAAACTGGGGCTTAGAGAGATTAGATGAGTTGCCCTCCAAAGACTGGTAGGGAGAAGCCGAGGCAGATCTATAACTATAGACATAATGTGCCTAAAATACGTGGAGAAGAGAGGTACCGATTTCTTGTCACACCCTCAAGTTTATAGTTTCACCTACTTAAAACCATGACTTATGTTAAACTTTTTGAAAGTAGCTAATTTTGTGTACCTTTGAGAGTTCTGTCACATTTCCATCAATAGCATTTTCCTACCAGGGAATATAAATGGGATGTGTGTCCTTTCTATGTTCCCCTGGCTTCCTTCCCCTACCAAATTATGCCCTGAATCCAAGCCTCATCAGCCCGGGTTCTATGATCTTTTGACTAAGCAGTGCTTAGTCTAGATCTAACCAGTGCTGAGTTATATTGTGTTACATTAAAATCTAGGCCTCATCAACACACACATGTGTAAGTAAAACAAAAGCTCCATTAATTGGTACGTACCTTTCTACTTACAACAGAAATATTTGCCATGCTATTTTAAAACATACAGTATTTCATTGAAAACAAACAAATGCTAGTCATGACCCACTAACTTGATTTTATGAACCACTAATGAGCCATGTCACACAGTTCAAAAGACACTGCTTGAATACCCATGTTGCTTCAGTACTGGGTAGGGTAAGTGAGGACTAAAGGCATCTCATAGGACATTTCCTTTCTTTCCTCCCCTCCCTTTCTATTTTAGGGTCCCCCTTGTGGCCACTGCCCTGGGAAGCTGAATGTCCTGTCTCTGTTCCCTGACTATGGTGGTCACCCACACCTCCTGCCCCTCGGTTAGGTCACACCTTTGCTATTCCAACGTTCAAAGTTTACCTGTTCTGCTTCCCATTTGCTTCAGGATCTTTTATTGTCTTTGATCTATGATGAACTCATTCATCAGGGTGGGTGGGGGACTTTTCAATTAAAAAAGGGAGGAAATCTCAAGAAGATAAAGAAGCCAAAGCATTAATCAAAAGTATGAATTTCTACGAATAGTGATCTTTTTTTTGGCAGAGTGGCTTTTATGCTACACATCTACTAGTCTACTAGAGTTGATCACTAACAGCATGTGAATGACTTTCGTCACCTCTCTCCGATTCAGCAGTTAATTAAAATATCCCAGGACTGGTAAGCATTTCATAAATATTTCGATCTCACTTTGCCTGGCTTACTAGTGGAATAAAGTATAGGACGAACTATATTAGCTTTGGAGAAAACAAACCTAAGTTTAAAGCTTTGTTGCTTTGACAAGTCACTGATTTCTAGGTCTAGGTTTCCTCATTTGTACAATGGAGATAATACTTCCCAGCTTCTAACTTGTAAGGGCTAGATGGAAGAGGCCTTCATGACCTCAGTGGGGTGCTGAGTTGGCTTGCTCACAAGAGCCATTTGTTAAATATTCAGGAACTTCTGAGTGGGTTGGTAAACATAGCCACATTAAAAAATTAAAGTATATATACTCGCATTTTTAAAAAGATTTTATTTATTCATTTATTTGACACACACAGATAGAAAGAGAGAGAACACAAGCAGGCAGAGCGGCAGGCAGAGGGAGAGGGAGAAGCAGGCTCCCTGCTGAGCAGAGAGCCTAAAGCGAGACTCGATCCCAGGACCCTGGGATCATGACCTGAGCCGAAGGCAGACACTTCACTGCTGAGTCACCCAGGCGCCCCTAAATACATTTTTTAAAAAGATGTAATAAATATTCAAAATTCATCACCTCCTAGTTATCTTACTGTATTTTACAATTATCTATGCTCCTGTGGTTATTATTCATATCTGTTGTATCCGTAAGGTGGAAATACTAAGTAATGGTGTACCACCCTACGTCTCTTCCTTACCTTGTGTTAAGTAACATCTCGTTGATAGTTTGGCCATGATGAGAATATTTCCACTACAGAAATGAGCAAAAATCTATGAATCAGGATTTGATTTATTGCTTTGTCGATTGTCTAAGGCAGGCGGGGCTGGCAGACAGAATTTGGCCCATGGATATTCTGGTACAGCCTACAAACTAAGACGAGGTTTTACATTTTAACAGGATGTAAAATATGGCAGAGACCAGATGTGGCTGCAAAACCTACAGTATTTATTTTTTGGCCCTTGAGAGAAAAGTTTGCGATCTCTGGCCCAGGTGGTGGAGAAAATGTTAATCATAAAGATTAAACTTAGAAGCGTGTCCTGCTTGTAGCTGTGCATTGCCAGGAACACCTACACCAGTGCCTGAACAAAGAAGCTGCTCGTGTCACTGGTTAATACATGAATTTCCAACATATATGTTGGAACTGAAAGAGGGTGCGATTTAATGAATATAACTTGTGTGAGGGTAGCAGTTCAACAGTATATCACACATGCGACTTCATGACGACAAATGTATGGGGAAAAGTATTCGTGGATCAGAATGCAGTTCCATTGATCAAATCATGGTTGAAAATCGGCTAGCGATACAAGAGTTCAGCAAAGCTAAATGAAAGCATTCTGTGAGGGTCAATTGGCTACGTGGAATTTACAATGCACAAAAACTTTGTGTTTTGTTATTATTTGTGAAACATATTACACATCTCTAATATCTAAAAAGTCCAAACATGTGAACCTGCGTGTGTGTGTGTGTGTGTGTGTGTGTGTGTGTGTGTAAGCCCCTCTCTGAGAGCTGGTTGTTAAACCTTCCCCAGTACACCACTGTCCCTACTTCCCTACCCCTATTTCCTCACACCCCTCCATGCTCTTAGTTGAAAAACACTGGCCTTCTTTACTTCCTGAGTTTCTCCAAACTACCTCCTGGCTCAGAGCCTTTGCTGTTGCCTTTTCCTTACTCTGAAATTTTCTCGTCCTCGATACCTTTCACTCCCAATACCTGAGATCCTTCAGATCTAGTCTAGTGAGGCAGATATGATAGTGTGAAGTGCCCAGGAAAAAACAGTAGTAGCTAAGGCTTAAATAGCATGTCTATGTATCGGATACTCTCTATGTACCAGCACTTTGCACATATTAATTGATTTAATCTTTAAAATAACCCTGTGAAATAGGTAGTAATTATATGTCCATTTTACAGATCAGGAGATGTAGAGATGTTAAGTAAAATCCTAAGGTCTAAGGTCATTCAGCTTATATGTGGCAGAGCTCAGATTTGAACCCAAGTGATAGGCTCCTGAGTCTGTGTCCTCACCCATCACCTTCCACTGCTCTTGCCAATGAAGAAGAATTGGTCTGGGAGTCATGCAGGAGTCCGTCAGGCATCCCAGAGCTACAGAGCAGGGTGAGTGCCATCCCAGACTCTTCAAATAGGAGGGGAGAATTTACAAGCCTGGGTTCCCCCTCTTCCTTGTGATGAAGGGTATGTCTGGGGGTGTGCTTCAGTATATAGGGAGCCCATAGGCATAGGGAGTGTGAGTCTGTAGGACCTTCAGACTATTTAATAAGAGAAGTAAAATATAGCATTCATTAGAGATTTGAATGTAGACCTTCCACTAACTTCCCGATGGGGAATATTGGTGCACGCGCACACGCACACACACACACACACACACACGTGCACATGCTACTCTGGAAAGTTGTTCTTTTCTCAGCTCACTCATTGATTTAGCTAACAAATAGTTATGCAATAGTTTTTTTATGAGAGGAACTATGCAAAGACCAGGGATGGACACAAAGGCAAGTTGCTACCATGCTTTTCCTCCAGAAATTTTGTTCTTATAAAAGAGGTAAGTAGGTAACTATAATATACAAGGTCAGAAGAATTAAGGGACAATAAGAGAACTACAAATAAAGGATGA
The DNA here is from genome assembly GCF_023065955.2 of Ursus arctos. NCBI lineage: Eukaryota > Metazoa > Chordata > Mammalia > Carnivora > Ursidae > Ursus > Ursus arctos. Next base: position 14,387,323 of record NW_026622886.1, on the reverse strand, counting down.
GGAGGGTTGGTGGTCAGCATAGGGACAGATGAGTGATGGGGCTGGCTTCAGGAAGAGCTTGGCACTTGTGGTGGGCCTGGCAGACCTGAGGATATGAAAGGAAGGTGATCTAAGTAAAAGGAGGAACTTATGCAAAGGCATGGAGCCAGGAGAGCTTGACATAGATCGGTAAGAGGTTAGGATCTCTGAAGAGACAAGATCTAAGAAAATGCTAGAAAGATAGGTTAGGGCTAGATGGTCAGAGGGTGGAAGGAGTTCTAAATGTCAGACCAAAGCATTTTAAATTTATTTTTCAGCAGTGGGAACCCACTGGGGGATTTTGATTAGGACAGCATCTAGCAAGGTGCTTGCTGGGTACATAGTATGCAGCTGACTATTCAATATTAGTTCAATTGATAAAGCAAAGAAATAATAATGGCTGAAATTTATTGGGTGCTTGCTGTAGGTCAGGCACTTTCCAAACATTTTACACATTTTTAACTATGCATGTAATTCTCACCACAGCCCATGAGATACTCTCTCTCCACCCTATGGAGGAGGAAACTAAGACTCAGAGAGGCTATGTGTCTCGCCCAGGGTTGTGCCAAACAAACACGCATGTGACTGGAGCCCACACTTTATACTGCTATGCAACTTCAAAAACAGAGGGGAAAAAAAAGGAAAGAGAAAAGAGATATGGGGCCAATGCTGTTCTTCAGAAAGGAGGCTGTGGTAGGTCCAAATTCGCAGAGGAACAGGGTGAGTTGGAAATAAGAGACATTCCAAAGATAGAATCCACATGGATCTGTTATTACTTGTTATAGGAGGCCCAGGAGAGGGAAGGGTCAAGAAGGCTCGGTTGCTAACTTCAGTCTCTGGGAGGTGGTGGAGTTATTAAAAGAAATTGGGGGGAGGGGAGAGGACGGTTCATTTTCAGAGCATGCCTGTGGAAACCTGGGGACTCAGAACCCTACCAAGGAGGCTGAGGAGAAGTACTGTAAAAGGCGAGCTTCAGGGCTCCTCAGCCCGGTCCCATTCCCTACTCTGCGGCTCTGGGAGTTTGTCCTGGGAATCTCGAGGCCCTCCCGAGGTTCCTTTCTATGTTTATATCATTTATCGGGGAAAGGATTGTTAATGACTAATCTGCGTTCATGAGGCACGGAGCCAAGGAAGAGATGTTGCTTAGCCGGAAGGCCGCCTGTGATCATCCACAGCTTTTACTAGAACTCCCTCCTCTTCCTCCTCCACCCTCTCCTCCTCCTCCTCACACCACCGTCTCCTGGACTCACCCCAATGCAAACCCAGGTTCTGAGCATTTGTAGCAAAACTGCTGTGATTTGGAGAGGAAGACTGGACTCAGAATCCCCCGAGGGCCTTGACAGTTCATCTCCAACCTGAGACAGTCCAAGTGAGTACCTAATTCCTCTGGGACCGGGTGTCTATCTGAAGGCAGCAGAGGGGAAGTTGTCATTTAAAATTTCTCTTTAACATCAGGAAGTTTGGTCAATGAATGAATTCGAAGTTAGTAGAGTCTAATGTAAAAGCCTGAAAACAAGAATGGAAAGAAAAAGAAAGAAACTCTAAAAATAAACAAGAGGAAGCAGGAGTTCATGGGTCCAACAGTTGCTTACCTTTTTGACAATTTATTTAGGGATATCTTTTAAACATTGTGGTTACCCAAGAGAATCACCAGAGACAGTGAATTTCAGAAATGTCTCTGTTCTGATTCCATAGACAATTTGACCTGAACAGTGTGCTCTATTTTGGTGATTTATCTTGCTATGAATTTGGGAATACTGCTAATCGCAAATGACTTGGGACCTAGGGACAGGACACCGTTTAAGCCATGCATAACTGAAATAAAAGTTTTTCCTAGAAGCAGAGTAGGTTTAAAAAGTTTTCTCTTTTGAGTTCGGTTGTAAATTTGGTTTCCACTTACCATTTTAATATCGGATGGAAATACTAAAAAAAGATGGGAAAATGTTAGGAAGAACTTTGATATTAAAATTGTCCAAGGTCTGAATCTACAGATAAGGCACCACCTTGTCTGCTTACTGCCGTAGTGAATTAGGCAACTAACTACAAGGTGAGCCTGGATTGTTTCTCCTAACCGAGCTTTTATTTAGAAGGGGGGAGGGGATACACATGACTCACTTTGGATTCTTTCTCCGGGAAACTCACCTGAGTTTTAAAGAAATCTAATGTTGCCAGGGGTGCTGCCTCAGATAGTGGGACATCAGCAGTATCGACAAGAGAAGGGGAGAAAGATACCGAGGGAGCCGTCGCTGGGTTTCTAGCTGTGATTTTATGAAATAATAAACACTTTGATCTTCGAGTCACCCCCTCCTCCAAATGATGGACCTGTGCCATTTGCACCGTGGACTTTCCTGTTTTGCTGAGAATGTTGCAATGTGGCTGATGTAACTTGGAGGTGCTGAGGAGTACCAGCCAGGGACGATACACTCTCGGCCCGAGACCCCTCCTCAGTGTCTGCGGCTGTGTGTTCCTCGGGCTCCTCTGCCCTCTCTCTGAGTCTGAGAGGGGAAGGAATGGACTCTGGTCTTCCCACACCTTCCACACCTCCCAAATCTGGCCAGATTGTGATGGAACACCCGATAGTTGTGAGGCCCTGAGTACTTTGTAAGGAAAGAAATGTGTGTGTCCATGAGTGTGTAATGGAGGTCGCTGAATCCGAGCGTCTGCTAACGTTCCACAGGCTTTACCTACACTGCCTGTTTCCTTCTCACAATAAGCCTGCTTGGGAGTTTTTTTAATATTCATTCTACAGATGAGCAAACAGAGGCTCAAAGAGGACAACCTTTTTTTTTTTTTTTTTTGAGTAGACTCTACCCCCAACGTGGGGCTAGGACTTCACAACCCTGAGATCAAGAGTCAAGGTTCTACCTCCTGAGCCAGCCAGGCGCCCCTCAGAGAGGACAAATGACCTATCCACGGTCACACAGTCAGGAAGTAGCAGGTTCTGAACATGAGGGCAGGTCTCTCTGGCTCCAAAGTCCTTTCCTTGCTACCCCTGCATTGCTGGGAGCTGGGCAAACTTGCAGGCTGGGCTAATGCGAGAGCAGGGAGAGCAGCTTGCAAACATTTCAGCCAGCCGGCGTGATGTGTTAAGCCCTCGCCCGGTGGTGAAGAGTCCTATAGCCTCATAGGGCATTTTCTAGTGACTGAGCCATGAGCAGGGAAAGTGGAGACTTTCAACACTACTTGCTTTAACCTGGAGATTAGTCTGGGAGTGCGGGTGGGAGACTTCAGTTATGAACATTTTAATGAAAAACTCCATGAACCCACCGTGGGGCTATGATTAGGGATGTGCAGGAAGAGCTCAGCACTGCTGTGGTTCACAGAGTCTGCGGGTTATGAAAGTCAGGAGAATACACATTACCATGTGACTGATTTGAAAAGGCTCACGGTGTCCTTAGGTGGGTGGATGAAGGAAAGCATGGAGGTACGTGTTCTTTTCTTGATAGGGAGAATTTCCCCTTTGTTTGGCTAAAAGTCATTTTCCTCTTTCATCCTAGCAACAGAGATCATGAAGGGGCTAAGAGAAATAAGAAAAATTTTCTTCTTCCCAGGTATTTCTTATTGCAGTATTATTTACTGCCAGTGGAATTGTGGTTACAAGGTATCACTATACACGTGTCCTTAGTTACCCAGCTGCATGGGGAGGCAAAAGTTGTCCTTTTATAAAGATATCCATCCCCCTCTCTCTTCTCTCATCCCACTGTGCAATTCCCTAACCCCTGTGCCCTCTACAGGGAGTTATTTTCTCCCTCAGTTTGCCCCTTTCCAATTTTGGTAATAAAGCAGTGTCTGCTATTCTTCCTTTCTCTCCTTTCTGTAAGTTTGTGTCAATACAATGCTAATATAACACAACTTGATTGTGAAGTGAAATACTGCACAGAAAAAGGAATACATTTTTACTTTGTTAGATGTAAGTATTACAACAGAGTTCTGGTGACTAAAATTAGTATGCGTGAATATAATATAAAATTTTATTAATTTTCATTTTTCAAGATAAAATCCTAATAAAACTTTGAGATTTTACTTCCTCCTCTAAATCGAATCAATGCTGCAGTGAACATCCTGTGCACATGTGCCAAGGTTTATCCAGGGATGATATTTAAGAGTTAGAATTGCATTTTATTTTAATACACACTGCTCAAGGGCCCTCCAGAAGGCCGAAAAACTATGCCCCCACTAGCAGTATGTGAGAATAGATATTACCATGCAAAAAACTTTTGATAATCTGATAGGTGGAAATGGTATCTAGTTATCTTAATTTACATTTTTCTGATTACTAATTAGTTTCAAATGTTTTGTATGTTTATTGGCCACTTTTCTTTTCCTTTCGGTGAATTTTCCTCTTTATATCCTTTGCCAATTTCTTTCCTGGATTGTTTATCCTTTCTGTTTTTATTTATAGGAGTTATTTATGTATTGTTTGTACTAATTTTTGGCTACTATTTATGTTGTAAATATTTTCTCCCAGTTTGTTTCATATATTTAGCTCTGTTTATGGTGTCTTGATTTCTTTTTGATTTTGATATAGTCAAATTTATTCTTTTCCTATTTATTTCTTGTTCAAGAAATTCTTCTTAACCTCTTCATTCACAAAGGTCATGGATGTGTTTTCCTGTATTTTCTCCCAATAATTTTATAATTTTTAAAATTTTTAATCCACCTGACACTTATTTTCAAGAATGATGTAAGATAAACATCTTTAGTTTTTTTTCCTCCTCAAGGGAATAGTCAATTTTCTGGGCACTATTTCTTGAATAGGTCATCCTTCCCCCACTAGCTCCTGCTGAATCCACCAGGTACAGTGTAAAGAACAACATATGGCTTCTCAGAACACAGCACACTATTTCCCTTCCTATAGCCATCCCCATGCATGCTCTCTGCCTAGTCTAATGCCTACTCAAGGTCAAATTCAAGAGGCAGCCCTCCACTCTCAGGTAGATTTCCTAGTCACATGTATGCTTGACACCCACCAATGACGTCCATTTAGAGTAGAACCAAAACTCTTTCCCACAGTCAACGAGGCCATCTGAAAGCTGTCTTCTCTCAGGCCTCATCTCCTGTACCGTCCCTTTGCTCCCTCATCTCCAGCCTCATTGCGCTTTTGCTGTTCCTCCTGTATTCCAAGCTCAGGCTCTTAGCACTTGCTGACCACTCAGCCTTTGGTCTTATTTCCCTCTTGCATGGCTTACTCCTTATCCTCCACTTCTCAGCTCAAACGTCCACTCTTCAGAGAGCTCTTCCTGGTTCACTCCGTCCCAAATAGTGTCCAATGGCATCACTCTATCCCTTGCCCCCTTTATTTTCTTATTATCACCAGTGGAAATCTCACTTTTTGTTTATTTGCAAATTATCCATGTCTTGCCCTAGAATGTAAATCTCTGAAGACAGAGGTGATTTTTTTTTTCTGTCTCATCTCTCACTCTATTTCCAAGATCTAGATCAAAGCCTGATACATAGTGGGGAATTAGTGAATGTTGAATGAATGAATGTCCTTGGTTATGCTCCTAAAGGGACTTGTGCTTACCTCTGTCTTCACAACCCCCAGACTACTTTAATTGGGTTTTTCTTTCTTTCTTTTTTTTTTTTAAAGATTTTATTTATTTATTCGGCAGAGATAGAGACAGCCAGCGAGAGAGGGAACACAAGCAGGGGGAGTGGGAGAGGAAGAAGCAGGCTCATAGTGGAGGAGCCTGACGTGGGGCTCGATCCCATAACGCCGGGATCACGCCCTGAGCCGAAGGCAGACACTTAACCGCTGTGCCACCCAGGCGCCCCTTTAATTGGGTTTTTCTTGCCAGATGTTTCCACTAAGCTTCTTGAAGGATCGTGGTTTTTTGGTCTTTGTATGTCTGGTGCCTGACACGGAGTCAATAAATGTATATTGGCTGAATAAATAAGTGAATAAATGAATTCACTTGGCATGACATTGGAAAGTAACATTGAGATGCCATTTTTAAAGAGTAAAACATATTACTTTAAAGAAAATACTTTCTTTAGATTCCAGTGAGACAATAGCCAACATGCTATATTGTTCATTTGGGGGATTATAATCAACTATCTAATACTATTAGATACCCCAAAACTTAATGGCTTAAAAAGATAATGATGTATCATTTCTTATAATTCTGTGGGTTGGTTAGGTGGTTCTGCTGGTTTTTCCTGGGCTCAATCACACAACTGATTTCACCTGGAGGATCAACTAGATCTTACTCCAACGACTGGGTCCTTGATGTTGCTGTTGATTGGAATGCTTGGAATGGCTAAGTCTCTTTTGCCTGGAGTATTTCATTCCTGGTCTCTTTATGGCATGATGGTCTCAGGACATCAATCCAAGAGGGTGAAAACAGAAGCCACAGGTTTCTGGAGGCTTAGCCTCAGAAGTAGAACAACTCTGTTGGTCAAAGCAAGTCATAATAATAACTCATTAAAGGGGTGGGGAAAGAGACTTCCCTGCATAATGGGAAAAATTGCAAAGTCAGCTTTTGGTTCAAGATGACATTGGTCTCATTAGAACAATTTGTGTAACTCTTTCTGGATTTATTATGAACCTTTTTAGGACTCCCTCTGTACCTGAAAACTTATATCCATAATATTTTGAGACAGACTCCTTTTTACTTTGGACATGTCAAGTTATTGTGGAATAATGCTGTGGGATAATGCCCCTGACATTCTTAGAAGCCCTTTTACCTGGATGCATATGTCTACTAGGCACCTCCTTAAGTCTTTTGAGCTCTTAGCAAAGGACCTTATAGCCACACTCATGATGTGATATTTACCCTGGGGCTATTTCTTACTTGAGAATCTTCTGCCAGATGGAGAGACCAAAAATGCAAAACAGTACTACTTTTCAACTTAGCATGTCTTGAACCCTTCATATTTACTTTAAATTCTGTTTGCAAAATGAACTGTGTCTTCCTTAATTCGTTTATTTCTTTATGGAGCTTATCGCGTGCAGCTAAATACAGCAAGTGACACACTCATTATGCTCCTTGGAAATCTCCTTAATCAGGTCACAAATTCACTAGGAAACTCTCCATCTTCTGAATTACCACAGGTGACAGTGTTACCAATTGTTTCATGATTACAAAATATGACCCATCCCCTTTCCAGCTTCCTATAGTAATTTCTTCACTGTTTTTCCAATTTCCAGAGTAGTCTCCTTACTGCTCTTTCAGGCTCTGCCCAATTCCCAATCCCCAAACCATTTGGCCATATTTTAGCTTTTTTTTTTTTTTTTTACATCCTCCCTCTTCCAGGTACTGCTTTCTATATCTGTTATTTTTTACTTTGTAATAACTACCCCAAAGCATAATAACTTAAAAGAATAATTACTCATAATTAGTTCTCATAATTACTCGTAATTAATCCTCATATTTCTATGAGTCAGCTGAGTAGTCCCTCTACTAGTTTTGCATGGACTCATTCATGTGGCTTATTCAGATAGAAGATCAACTAGAATGGAAGGTCCAAGATGGCCTTACTAATAGGTCTGAAGTCTTGGTGTGTGTCAGTATCAGGGCAAAGCTCCAAGGCCTCTTGTGGCCTAACTCACATGTCTCATAGCATTGCATCCACCATTCTACTTGTCAAGGAAGTTACCAGACCAGCTCAAATTCAAGGGCTGGGGAATAGACTTCATCTATTGATGGGTAGGGACAAACTCACATTGCAAAAGGGTGTGTAGAAAGGAAGAATGTGTGCCTGGAAGTCTGGTAGGCACTGGAGATCCAGTGTGAGTTCTTCTGGAGCGATGGTCCAGTGGGGGAGATAGACAACCAATCACCACAAAAACAAAGATAGAATTAAAACTGTGATAAGAAGCGGTGCCCATTGGTATGAAAACCTCCTGGAGGTTAGTCCTAGTCAAGGTGGTTGAGAAGCTGGGGTGGGACTTGAGCAAGACAAGCAAGAGACCAAGTACAGAATAGAAGGATTACTCACTGTCAGGTCCATGGCCCGAGGGGCCTCAACTTTTATATCCAGTTGGAAATAAAGCTCAGCCACTCTGTAGGCCCCATTGTGTAACCTCCCACGCACAGAAACTCAAAGATTTGTAGAGGTCTGGTTGGCTTAAGTATTTTTGGTTCACAATGCCTGAAGATAATAGACTTTTAAATGGAGACTTGAGAAACACGAAAGAAGAAACAAAATAATATAATAGGCAAACCCTGTACAGGCTTAATTAATTTGTGCATAGGAACACATTGACTGCCTTAGGCAGAAGTGACCTTGCAGAACTGCCAATTCACCCTCACTAGGGATTGGTGAGTGGTTGGTGAGAGTCTCTGTGGGAGAGCTGCATTAGTGAGCATGAATTCAGAGTTAGATGTGGGTTTACATCCCTGTGCTGCTTCTCACCAGCAGTGGGACCTTGAGAAGTTTGCTGAATCACTTTGAACCTCAGTTTTCTTATCTATAAAGTGTGTATGTTAATACCTACTTGGCTTATTACAGATTAAATGAGATAATGTAGCCTGGATGCTGTCACATAGTAAGGACTCATAAAATGGTAGATCTTATTTTAATCTATCTCCCCCAAAATATGTACTAGTTACTGTGATAGTAATAAATAATATCTGATTACTATAGGACACCGCTCTCAGAGTAATGTGGTCACAGTGACCATACTGGCTTGTGGTCACCTTGGCTGACCTGTGGTTGGTACTGGCCAAACATTGTCTTATACATCTCTCTGGACTTTGGGAAGGATTTGAGTACCTTAAATTTGTATTTTTTTAAAAGATTTTATTTATTTATTCATTCGACAGAGATAGAGACAGCCAGCGAGAGAGGGAACACAAGCAGGGGGAGTGGGAGAGGAAGAAGCAGGCTCATAGCGGAAGAGCCTGATGTGGGGCTCGATCCTATAACGCCGGGATCACGCCCTGAGCCGAAGGCAGACGCTTAACCGCTGTGCCACCCAGGCGCCCCTAAATTTGTATTTTTGCCCTGAAAAGAATTACTTCAGTTTGAGTGCTTCTGGGAAGACCAATTTTTTTTTTTTTTAAGAGTTACTTTCTCTTTTCACTTAAGAACATTCTTCCAGACTTTGGGCTGAAACAAGAGCTTCCCCCGGGCGTGAAATGACAGCTAGAAAAAGTCTACTTGTTTCCTGCTCTTTAAGAATCATTTACATATTTAACTTTGTCATCAAGAACTGGGTTCATCTGAGAAAACTGTGACCAAGGATGGTGTCCTTGGGTGTGAAGAGTTTATAGAGAACCAGCACATGTAACTGGTTTTTATCTTCATCTTCTGAGAACTGAGATGTTTTCTAAATCAGAGTCAAAGCTGTTTAACTGGAACAGGGTCTTTCCAAGGTCTCTATTTGCAAATAGTTTATGTTACATCAGAGAAGCTCCACACACCATGAACTTCCAGTGACACATAGTATCTAAACAAGTAAAATTGATAATCAGAAAGTGGGAGTCTAAGTTACCAGTCATTATGTGTCTTATCACATTAAAAACAAACAGTGTGTACCATTTCTGAACTATTCCTGGGTCCTTAAGTTAAGACTTAGCTTACAGCATCATACAAATAAACATAAAGTAAAATAAACATTTTGTTCCTGCTTCCACCAATACCCCGGGCTTAAACCTATGAATCACCAGGCTTCTTTCTTTCTGCCCTCCTCCTTTATGCCTACTGTATTCAAGGCTCCTCTTTTCCATCTCTTCAGATACCACCATGCAAATCATGAGATCCCCTCACTTCAGCCACGAATTTCCGCCTTTCACTGCTTACCCTCCCCGTTCCATCTTCTCACTAGAGTACTCTAGAACATAGATCTCATTGTGCCACTAAACATTTCTAGTAGTGCCTCATTGACCACTGTTAGAGTCCCCAAACATTTTATGAAAAGGAATACTTCCAGGGCGCCTGGGTGGCTCAGTCAGTTAAGTGTCTGCCTTCAGCTCAGGTCATGATCCCAGATCGAGCCTTGTGTAGGTCTCCCTGCTCAGTGGGGAGCTTCCTTCTCCTTCTCTCTCTGCACCTCCCTCCACCCTGCTTGTGCTCTCTCTGTCTCTCTGTCAAATAAATAATAAATAAATAAATAAATAAAATCTTCATTTTATTATTAAGAGCCTTAAGAATGTGTAAGAAGGACAGAATCCTGTATGAACTTGTGCAACTTTACAGATGAGGAAGACTTTTACATGTATAATTTCATTCAATCTTCTTCATCATGAAATATTTCCCACATGCAAAAAAAATTGAGTAGTATCATCAACCTCCTTGTATTTACCCTTCAGCTTAAGAAGGAGAGCATAACAGATGCTATGGAAATTCCCTATATACCCACCCAGTCCTTCTGCAGCACTATTCAGATTGTGGGTTCAACACTTCCATATATGTCTCTATAGGTTAGAGCAGGGGTCATAAGCGTTTTCTATAAAGGCCAGTTAGTGAATATTTTAGGCTTTGCAGACCGTGTGGACTGTGTCGAAACTACTTAACTCTGCTATTGTTGGGTGAAGACAGCCATAGATATGTAAGCAAAAGGGTGAAATTAGCCTTTGGCAGGCTGGATTTGGCTCATGAATCAGAGTTTACTGACCCGTGTATTACAGTATCAATGGTAATATGTAGTGTTGTTTGTATATCTTTAAAGTTACATTTTATCAATCTGCTTGTATTTTTCTGCAACCTGATTCTTTTACTCAATGTGATGTTTTTAATTTTATCCATATGAATACATATAGTCCTATTTCATTCACTTAGCGCTGCATAACACTTATGAATATACTTAGAACATTACGCATATACTATTTCTTTATTGTATCCATTGTCTTGTTGATGGGCATTTATACTGTTTCCAATTTTTTACTATTGGTAACAATGCAGTGAGCATTTTTGTCCATGTCACCTGTTCAAATGTGTAAAAACTTATATAGTATGGGGACGGGAGTGTTAAGTGAATAGTCCTAGGTCATCCATGAAGCTATGAAAGGTCAGCACAGTTCTCTATCTTAATCTCACATCTCATCCTCCATGACATTTCTACTAGACCACAGCTGTTGTTTCTGTGTACGTGTAGCACTGCCAGGTGTAATAAGGGGATTCAGAAGAAACATATGATACTTAATGATAAATAATTATGATTCCTGTCTTCTTCAAATTTATAATCTGGTGCTATAGTGGGGAAGATGACAGATGTAGTGAAATCATTAATTACCACCAGAGGAGGAGAAAGATAAATGATGGAGGAGCATCATGAAGAAGTTGGGGCAGACGTGGAAAAAAATCTACAGAACTAAGAGCTCTAAGAGGACATTTGAGTAAATGGAGACATACCTTGCCCATGAAAGGCAAAATCACATATTATAAAGATGTAAATCTTCCTACCTAAATATTTAGGTTTGGAACCATCTCAAACTCCTAAAGAAAATTTTTTAAGAACCCCCCCTTTTTTTTAAAGAATGTGACACAAGATGTGATGATTTATTACAGAGAATAAAAAGATGAGACTATCTTAGGAAATACTGAAAAAGAATGAATGATAATAGGGAAGGGTGATATTGGTACAAGATAGAGCTGTATGATCAGTGGGAAACTAAATTCAGTGTCAATAAAAGGAGCATAAATCAATGGGAAAAAGTATTCCACAAGCAATTCTGACAAAACTCACCTTGTACCATAAACTAAAAATAAAAAAAGAATAAAAATGAGCTTCAAAAAAATTGAATATATTTAACTAACTACAATGAAAAAATTTTCGGGTAAAGATAATTAAAAGACAAATAAAAATGTTTGTAGTAAATATTCCAGAATGCTAATACATTCAATATATGAAGAACTCTTCTAAGTCAATAGAAAAGATGAACACTTCTGTAGGAAAAAAAGGACATAAACAGAAAATGGGAAGAAACTATCACTTATAGGCAATAAAGATGTAAAAAATTTTTTCGACTTTACTAGCAATCAAAGAAATGCAATTTAATACAGTAAGATAGGATTTGTCACCTACGAAATTAGAGAAGATTATTGAAAGTAATGCTAATGAAAGTGTGGTGAGAAAGGCACCCTTATCCCATGCTGGTGGGAGTGTAAATTGAAAAAAAAAATTATAGAATGCAATTTGGCATTCTTTAATGCTTTTTTGCATTGTCTGAATTTTCTGCAATTTTCTTTATTTTAAAGCTAGTTTCATTTAAAAATTTAACAACTTTTCAGGAAAACAGGGCATGAGCTGGGGAAGTCTGTGTGCAAATTCGATATTTTTCTTCCTTTGTTCTGATTCTAAACTTTGTGTATTAACACACACATGAATTCATCTGAATAGAAATGATGGCTTTCTGTGATCTGGGCTTCGATGACTAACTCTGGAGAATTTTTAGGCTCTCTGGCTGCAGTGTCTCAATGTTCAGTATTTAAACAGAACCTCTTGACTGTATTTCTAAGGAGATGTTCTTCTTCTGGGGCATGTAGTTAGTCAACGCTGGCTATGGCTGGTGCCTGACAGTGGTGACTTCCTTTCTCATCTGCATGCTCTCTCATCCACAACGGACTGCTCTCTCTGCCTGTGCTCTTTGACACCAAGGAGAATGATCCATGCTATTCACAGAGAAAGCCTAAGGGGCAATGTGTAGTTTCAATGAAATGGATACTGATAATAATTATTAATACACTCAAGCCAGAATATTTTCTTATTTAAACATTAAAAATCTTAATAGACTTTTTTTAAAATCCAAATTTATGTGTATGTTTTTGTTGTAGAAAAGTAGGATATGATGATCAAAAATTGACATTCAAGGAATAAAATGTGCTATATTAAACTTCTGCAGTGAAGTGGAATGAAATGTGAACTCACAGAGGAATAGGAATGATAAAAATTTTTTCCAGATGTTAAAGAACATTTTTTTGGCATTTCTTTGAAGGATGAGGGAGGCTATTAACTTGCTGTGGTATTTAAGAGTACATTGGACAGTAATTGAATAGATTTAAGAGTAATGTAACAGCATGTAAAATGTCAGTTTTTATAATATGTCAGAAGTTAATTTTTTTGCAACTTTTTAAAATGAAAATCTATAGATATAAACCCAAAAATGTATTGATGGAGTACATTGGTTTTCAAAGTTTTTGTAGGGAGTAAATGAACAAAACTATTCACAGGCCACTAGTGTAGAGAATACCCATTGCTTATTCTCAACCTATAAAATGACTCCTTATATGGAAGGGAAGATTTGAGGGGGGAAAAAGCCTCCAGAACTAACATATGGGGTCTCCTGGGAGTTAGTCTTCCCTTGCAGTTCTTCCCCCAACAAAGGGGTGAAGAATATTAGAGAAAGGAGGACATAGAAGTAACCCTGATTAAAGAAATAATATATATGGAAACACTTGTCAAATACTTGGGACAAGGTAGGTGCTCATTAAATGACAAGCCAAGTAAGGCTAAAGTCATCAGTCCTATTAAGGAGCTGCTAATAGACCCTACTATTTTGAGATGTATATTAATAGGTTTATACTCCCAAGCAATCATTACATTTATTCATAGTTTGCCTATAATATTACTTAGTTAACAATAGGGAGCTTGATGAACATGACTAAAGATTAAAAAGATAAATATGAGAAAAAGCGCAGAAGAAAACCCAAAGGAAGAGTCAAAGAACCAAAATCTCCTATTTTTTTTTTAAAGATTTTATTTATTTATTCGACAGAGATAGAGACAGCCAGCGAGAGAGGGAACACAAGCAGGGGGAGTGGGAGAGGAAGAAGCAGGCTCATAGCGGAGGAGCCTGATGTGGGGCTCGATCCCAGAACTCCGGGATCACGCCCTGAGCCGAAGGCAGACGCTTAACCACTGTGCCACCCAGGCGCCCCCTCCTATTTTTTTAAAAGACCAGAGGATATGGGTCTTACATTACAGAATATACAATTGGATTGAATATTAGGAAAAATTCCTGAATGTACATTGTGGGTTCCTGGAAATTATTATTATGGGAAACTGTGGAACTTCCTATTCCAGAGGGGGAACTCTACTTAGAGTAATAGCTGTCTGAATTTTGGGGAGGCTTTTCAACCCATTTATTATACAATATGCAGATATGTATACACAATTATTATACGTAATTAATTGATATATTAATATATACACAGTGAATATATGCCTATATAATTCATGTACATATATTGAACGTTGAATTTCCCTCGTCTGCAACCAGCTTGTGGGTAGGAATGAGGTCTCATTGACAGGAGCAACTCAACTTTCACTGGTTTATTCCTCAGGACCTTTAGCTTTCTGTCAAAGTCCAAGCATTTCAGAAGTGCTTAGAGTATCCTCATGTTTGTTCATGATCAGGTTTGTTCTGGCTGCTGCTTCCATTATTTCTCGTGTCCATGAGTGAGAACAGTGCCCGACCAGTGGTCACGATTCCTCTGCTTCTCCATGCGTTATGGTGATACCTAGCGTGCTGCTACTATTACACAATTGCCCCAGAAAGGCCCTGGTCCTCTTGGGGTCAAAGTTCCACTGTGATATGTGGCAGAGTTGTGTGAGAGTGAGGGTGGTGCTGAAATGAGTACTCTCTCCTACTTGTTGGAAGTATTCTGTTGGAAGTATCTACCTCTACTTTATACATCAATGCTTCTAGATTTCATTTTTATTTATCACCTTCCCTCTCACCTTACGGTGGTAGGAGGGCCTTTCGAATCCAGTAGGTATGAGCCAAACGCTGTACTACAGTGAGAATTACACATTTCTCAAATGACTATGGTTTGCTTTAGGGTGAAGGTCATGGTTCTTGGCTCCACCTGATGCTATAACGAATGGGTTTACTCCCAACAGGCCCCTTGGCTTCCCAGAGAATAGATTCCGGTAGGGGCATGCCATTGGTTCACTAGATGGACCCAAATTTGTCTGCATTCCCACAGTGGGCATGGTTTGTATCCTGTAGCAGGAGTTTCTCTCTCTTTCTTGCTTCTTCAACCACTCCCTCTCTGGTGTCGTCTCATCGATTCAGATGTGCCCTGGTCTTGACCATCTTTAGAAATTGCCCTTCAAACCACATCCCTCATCAGCTATTTCCCTATCTTGACTCCTTTTCACACCCAGACCTCTCTGTTAGAGCACCCTAATCTTAAGTTTCATATGTAATGACAGTCTGTAATCATCTGTGCATACATGTGATTATTTTTTAGTGCTCTCTTCTTTATTAAGATTGATGTCATCGGTCATGGACATTTCTTTTTCCTTTTACTGTTTTATCTCCAAAGATCCAGTCCAGAGCTTAGTACAGAATAAGTTCTCAGTAAATGTTTTTTGAAAGCGTGAATAAAGGAATGAATGCAACAGCATAGTTTGATAAACTACCTTGCCAGTAGCCCAGTGTGTCCGAAACTCACTTCTGCTTGAACTGGAACATTCCGCTGAGTGAAAGAGAAAGAAATAAAGACATAAATAGTAGGGACAGTCTAATGAAATAAATATTTGTCCAACAGAAGCCCTATATTCTCTTCCTGAATAGCAAATATAAATAGTTATTTGTAAACAAAATGATTTCTTGGTAGAGACAGGATAAAAAGGTTTGAAAATCATTCTCGGAAAACAACCTTGGAAAAGAGATTCTGATAACACAACTTTTCATTACTTGACCTTTCAAATTACCTCTTCAGGAAAGTAGGAGACATATTGGAAGGCAGGAGGAAAAGAAGACCTAAAAATTTAACTAAAAGTGGACATTGCTTCTTTGGGCTCTTGGATTCATTCTGGACATTTCCTCAGGATGAAACTTCAGACACTTTGGTGAGATTTACCATTATTTTTCTTTTTACTGTAACTTTTTTTTTTTTTAGCCCACATAAATATAAGACCATGGTATACCCTGAGAGTGAAAATGCAAGCCCCTGAAATTTTCTCTAAAAAGCAAAAATTAAGATCTTGAGACAACACTTTCTGAATTTTTGATTTGCTGACATAGTGCCTGTTCAAGAAGATTCCAGCAGGAAGTGGTCTTAAATCACTTTTGTGTCTTTGTAAATACCTGCTCAACTTTGGAATAAGTTTTAAGATAATAAGTTATTGATTTATCCCATATTTAGTCAATACCTTCCTATTTCTTTCTGGCTTTTTTTCTACTTGTAAAAGAAATAAAGACATAACCAAAATTTCATCAAATCTTGCCCAAATTTCTCAAGCGCTGAAATGTAAGTAAAAACATATGGTGTTTCCCCAGATACATTAGAGAAGGCACATATCCTGGACATTTGTGAGTCCAAGTGAGGTGTAAAAATGATAAATATTGAAAACAGATCTGTACAGAAAGGCTATGGCAAAATGTCTACAAAGGGATCTATTTGCTATTTTGTGTATAAGCTTGCTCCCTCCCTCCCTCTCTGTCTTAACCAACTATCTACACCTCCAACCCTTCCTCAAACTCTCTACTTATTTATTTGTCTTTCAGAATTTTTTTGTATTTTGTTTTTGTTTTTTTGAAGACTACCATAACGAAGGGGCATTCTCAAATAGAACAGTTTGGATGGGATCAAAAATGAATCTCACTGAACACTCCCACTTACCTGTCACAGAAGAATTTTCTCTTTCTGACAATTTATTTGGTAAGTTGTCAAGTTCATTCGAATATAAGTAAATACAAAGTGCAACTTGGAAATATAGGAGAAAAAAGCCTAAATGATAAATCCAACAGAGCCTGGCAAATGTGTTTGTTCCTTCTAAGTACTCAATAAACATTAGCTACCATGCAAGGTTAGAGGTAGATCAGACCTTGAATTTATTGAACCTAATGGTCTTCTTTTTTATAGACGAGGACTGTAAGACTGAGAGCTTTGTGACTTGCCCAAGGCCATGAGGCTAGATAATTAACAGAGCTGGGAGTAGAAATGGATTCCTGTTACAGGCTAATTCTGATATTATTATAGCATGTACTAAAGTATGAAATCATGCTTCTTATGGTTTAATATTATACCTATAAAAGACTGAGGTTACTTAGATTATACTTTCCTTTCCACTCTTCATCTCCTGCTGGGGGATATATGGCACAGTGTCATGATTAGTCATTTAAATTGGATTGAGGACAAACTGTTCTAAGTTGTTTTCAGTAGATCTGTAACTAGATGATACCATAAAATGATATATTGCTTCACTTTATGCATTTATGAAAAAACTTCTCATTATAAAGAGTTTCAGTTGAGAACATCAGCATAGACTCAACAGCAGCAGTATTTGGGATAAGGCAGGGAGCCTTCTGCCACTCGTAAAATAATTCCCTTCTGTATAATAGCCCTGCTGGGAGACTTAGATGCTCCCAGTTTTCTGCTCTCTATTAATGCATGGACCATGGTAGACTATGATAGTGAAAACGCAAACATTTGAAATTCCAAAAAATTCAGTGTTTAAAGATATGATCCCCTATTTGGTTGCAAACATCCTTGAAAGAGATTGATTAATAGCTTATGTTATTACCAGCTGGTCATTAGCATCTTAGTGGGTAATGGTTTAGTGGGTCATTTCCAAGGAGAGGTCTTTATTTGTATTACCTGTTTACATATCTACCGGCCCCATGCAGTGTAAGAACATTTAAGGGCAGTGACCATATTTTATTAACCCTAGTTTGCATTTGATAAATAAAAATCAAGTAATAAATAACAAAAGGGAAGGAGAAAAGAGGCTTAAGGGAAAAAAGAGATATTTATCAGTAACTCTCAGAGAGACCAAAGTAGTAGTAATTATTTACGGAATGCCAGTTCTCAGACATACTTGTTTTATTTCTTCCATTTGGCTTTTCTTCATCCTGTGTGTGCATTCAAGGCCAATTGGCCCTACCTCCATGTCCAGCTTCCTGACCACTTCCTTCTGGTCTACCCTTCTATTAGTCCTTAAAATAATCAGTGCATACACATATTCATAATTTTTGCCTAATAATCAGAACTCACAGGATAATTAGAACTGTGAGTGCATATCATAGACTAAATTTCATATAAGATTATTTTTTTCACCTCACTGAAATTTTATGATGACATGGTAAGATCTCCAAGCAAGCATGTTAGACCGAAGGCTGACCTCATCAGCCATGAGGTGAAAAAGATGTGAACAGATAGAGAAAAGGTTGTGGGGGTGCTGTCAAGTTAGAAGCATCTGGGAATGATTGCTTAAGGAAGCACTGTGACTCATGCTTTCAGTGTTGCTTTTCCCTCAGCTCTCCTTTGCTAGATCACATTCTCATCTTGTTTCCTGACACTGTCATTTATAAGATTTCTGAAAATACAAGCCGCATGAGCTGCAAGCACAGCTGTTATTCCTGGCTGGAGCAGTTTCCTCGAATCTTCATCTGGTCTTCTCTCCTGGTAAACTAATATCCGGTGTGATCACTGGGACACCTTTTCCTTTTATGCATTAAATTCTAGAGCTAGCTGTAAGCATTTTTATTACATCTCTTTCCTCCCGGGCCCTTGGTCTCGCTCTACTTAACAAACCCGAGCTAAAGGTATGCCAAAGGGGTGGATGAAGACGTGCATTTCAATTTCCGTATTCCTCCTCCCCATCTTCTTTTGTGTCCTGATGACACTGATGGATTCTTTGGGCTTCTCACCCTGAGCTTAGAATGCAGAACACCGGGGAAAACACTGTGGCCCATGGATGAGTAACCAGCAGTGCCTAACTCACCACTCCTGGATCTTGAGCTATGCCAGAGACTTGAAAGTGTTAACACATGGGCTCAACTAGCTGGAGAGTGGGATTAATGGTCTGTGTAATGAATAACAGCTATCACGTTGTTACAACATAGGAGAGTGAGGTTTATGGTATAGCATATGGATAGCTATCATTCCTTCCACCCAAAGGTTGAGTACCAACTATATACTGGGCATTGGAATAAAGCAGGGAATAAGACAGGCAAGATCCTAGTGGAGGGTAGACTCACAATAAACATGCAAGTAAATAAATAAACAAAATAACATCAGGTAGTGGTGAGTGCTATGAAAACAACAAGACAGGGTGATATCAGAGTAACTGCTCTAACTCGTGTGGTTGGGGAAGAGCTCTGAGGAGTTGACGACTGAGCTGAGACTGAAAGGCAAGAAGCCAAGGAGAACATTCTAGGTGGAATGTAATAGTAGGAGGAAATAGTAAATGCAAAAGCTCAAAGTCTGGCATGGACTCGGAAGGGCCTTGTCTTTTCATTTTTATTTAGGTCAGTTGAAAGGGTCTAGAGAACTGGCTCTGGACCTGGCATTCCCATTAACCAGCATGAGTAAAAGGAGATTATTAGACTAGGAATTCTAGAACCACTGTCTAGTTTTAACATTTGAGTCCACAGATTGCTGGAGTTGTGCCAGAAAGTGGTGATTTGAACTCACTGGCACTCATCTGGCACACAATGTGACTTTTAAGGTGGCCTTGGCTATGGTCCTCCTCCCTGCAGGTAACTATAAGGGCCATAATGAAATCCATGTTAGGACATTGGAAAGGTGATATGAAGATTATTCAGCAAATACTAATGAGCACTCACTAATGGGCACCAGAGACAGTGATGACCTCTGGAGTGAGGCCTTTCAGTGTCTTCCAGAGCTGGCTATGGACCCCTCACTCTCTGAAGGCTTTGCTTCAGGTGAAGGAGAAGCAGCTCCACATGTATGAATGGTTACCTTGAAGAGAAGAGCCCGAAGCAAGAACTTATATGCAGGCAATATATGTAAGAGGTGACCATGGGTTTTGGAAGCAGAAGACCGGGGTCATGAGACAGGAAAAGAAGAAAACCAACACGAGATGAGTTATGAGGGTCACTGCTGTGGACGGGGGGACTTGACTCCCCTGGGAGTAGCACAGAGAATTGTCTTCTGAGGCACCAGGAACTGGGG
Source organism: Ursus arctos (assembly GCF_023065955.2). Lineage (NCBI taxonomy): Eukaryota > Metazoa > Chordata > Mammalia > Carnivora > Ursidae > Ursus > Ursus arctos. The sequence goes on along the minus strand of NW_026622886.1, from coordinate 14,367,490 downwards.
CAGTTACTAACAGGTTGAAGGTCACCCCTGGGAGTATGAGCTCTCCGGCACATTTGGGTTGTGCTTTTACTACTCCCAGTTGAATCAGGCCAAGTGGTCTCTCTCCTGTGATGTTGGAGAAGTTTTGGGCAGAAGGCAAAAAGATGTGTGGCATGCTCCTGAAATGACAGGCTGAGTATGAAGTGAGTCTGAGCTCATGTGTGATCATTTGCTATGGCTACAGCTGAAATGAGGGGTGGGCTGGTGGCAGTATCACATCCTTTAGCCCACCCCTCATTTCAGCTGTAGCCATAGCAAAGGATGTGATACTGCCACCAGGGGGGTTGCCACCCAATATAAATGGGATTTCCCCCCCAAATCAGTTTAAATACTTAAAGGAAGGCTCCAATTCTGAGGGGAGTATGGTGCAGATTTGCTTTATAGTTCTGTTTTCTTAGGCTGGTCCTTGCAGAAAAGAAGGAAAGAAGCCTAAGACAGAATGGAATCGTAGAGATGGGGCTGGAATGACCTCGTGAGGTCCTTTAATTTATTCTGCTGCCACGCATCCCTGATAAATCCAGATGGGAATCTAGCTCATTGGTAACTCAATCCACACACAGGACTCGGCATGGAAGGACATGGTGACCCAAAAGAGATAAGTCTCTTTTCCTTTGGGACATCCTGCAAGCAAGGAAACTTGGTCAAAGATTAATTTAGTGAATTGAGAAAGGCTTCTCTGATGAGTGAAGAAGGCAGGGTCTTTATGAAATTAGTGTATAATAAAAGGTAATAATGGCAAAGTCCACAGCTTCCCACGGTTTGGTATGGTGAATAGGGTAGGAGATGGTATATTAAATACAACCTGTGTATTCTTTTAGCAAATTGTGCTTTAAGAACTCAAAAAATTGTAGAATTTCAGACTCACAGGAACGCATTCTAACAGTAGGACAGAATAAGCAAGAGAATGTACTGTCTTATGCTCCCATATCTATTGTCCCAGTGCAATGAGTCCTGGTTCTCTTAGCTCAGTGATATTGGGAAAAGTTCACTGAATGTGAGTGGAAATAAGCAATGAAATTGAAAGAAATAGTCTTGGAGGCCATGGAAACACTTTGAAGTTTAGTTTTGTCTCTTGTGAACAGGGTTAATGATGACACGTCACAGTCTGTTGGGAGAATTGAATGGCTGTGTGGGAAAGTGTTCCGTAAATGTGAAGGCATCAGATCCAGAGTTTGCAACATTGCTGTTACTATTTAAATTGTTGAAATGACAAGCACCACTCTACTCATTAAGGGAAGGAAGTTCTATTTATCTTAACATTGTTGAATGCATGGAATCTTCATGGAGCCAACAAAAACCGATGGCATGGAAATAAATGTCTGGGTGCCCTAAGGAAGGAAACCCATGTTCTGTCTCATCTTGGTATTATGGCATTGCTAACAATAGCTGTGGAATCCATGTTTTCGTATTATTTTTTGTTAGCATATCTATAGTCTTTCCAAAGACCCATTCTGAATGAGGCCCAGCAAGTGGCAGGAGGCCTATCTCCCATTATCCCTTTCCTTTAGCTATTTTTCATTACTTTGTGCTTCTTTCAGCTGCTTATGCCTGTTTTCTCTGGGTAAAGCTTTATTTTTATTAGAAGGTATTCACTTTGGAATCTGATTCTTGCTCATGTTTTTTGCTTAAATTAAAAGAATCTTTCAGATGTTACAGAATCAGCCAGATGTTTTAAAATACAATGAAAGGTCTTGAGATGCAGTTTTGTGGAATGTTTCTGAATTTGACTTCAGGTATCTGAAGTCACTGGGTTTATCTTACTGGGTTTAACACAAGTGAGTGTAGTTCTGATCTAATGGGTAAATCACAGCAGAAAATTTCCAGAAGATGGAAATATACCATTGGCTCAGACAAAATGGAAGCTTTGTTTTAGCATAATTTAAATAGTGTTTCTTACCCAAATATTTTTCACAAATTTATGTGGAATCTAAGATTCTTATTAATTTACTATGGCTTGGTTTATGCTCTCCCAGGAATCTCAGATCTGGTAACCCTTGTTAGTGGAGTTAAGAAATGGAAGAAGGTAAAGAACTATCGACAGACTTATGACAAAATGTATTACTGCTTCTTTTGAGAAGGCATGAATAGTTTGGAAAAAGCATGGAGGGAGATGAAGAATTATAGACAAGTGGCCAGCTGGTGGGCAACTCCATTGCCATCCAGGGCCTTGCTCTCAACCTTGCAGGCTAAGAAACAGATCTCAAGGACATTTAGAATAACCAAGCTGAGAAAGGTTGACTATAAAATCAGATTGCAAATTTATACATCTAGAGGGATAAAAAAAATTGTGATAATGGTAACAGCTACTATTTCTTGAGTGCTTTCTATATGTCAGAATATCATGCTTACGTACATTTTAGATTTGTTAGCAGACTTCCTGCATTCAAGTCCATCTCTGTCGTTTACTGGTATGTGGTCTTAGGCAAATTCCTTAACTTTATGTGAATGACTTACTTTATTTAATCAAGTTCTCAGAAGAATGCCTGGCACATCATAAATGCTCTATAACTATCTGCCATTGATATTAATTCTCACAACACTCCTGTGAGGTACATACCATTATTATTCCCCTTTTACTGGTGAAAAAGTGGAGATTCAAAGATGTTCAATAATCTGCTTAAGGTTCCATAGGTAATATGTGGCATTTAAAGATATAATCAGGACAAGCGGTTTGAATTGGATGGTTAAGGATCCAGGCAAAGAGAACACTCTTCTTCACCTTCTCAGCGGAGAAAGACTTTCCAATGAGATTATATCACTCAAAGTCTATTGGCCAACTCTCTTCTCAAGGATAGTTTTCAGAAAAGCATTGCCAATATTTGTTCTGGGACTTCCCTTTTTCCATGGCTTCATAGCTGATGCTCCCATTTACCAGGAATGACACGTCATTCACATTGCTCCCAAGTACCATATACAACAGGACCGATAGAACTTTCTGTGGTGATGAAATATTCTAGATCTGCTTTGTCTAATGTGGTAGCCGCTATCCACATGTGGCTATCAAACACTTAAAATAAGACTAGCATAACTGAGGAATTTATTCTAATTTAATTAAATTAATTTAAATTTAAGTAGCCATATATGGCTAGTGGCCAGTATGTCAATGCACAGAAGAGGGGAAAATGTATTTTTAGAAAAAAAATAGCATGAGGCAGTTGGTCATCACTGAGAGAGAAGCAAAGCGGTCAAGTCAGTCTTATGAGAATATCCTGTGCGAACTTTACTCAGCAACAACAGTTTCGTGGATCAGCTAAATTGTCCTACTCATTTCCTTGTTAGTATAGCAGTTTCTGAGGGCAAGAGGCCCATTTCTTTGACCATTGAGAAAGTCAGTAGAGAATTCTCTTTTTAGAAAAAAAAAAAAGATTTATTGGGGCACCTGGGTGATTCAGTTGGTTAAGCATCTGCCTTCGGCTCAGGTCATGATCCCAGGGTCCTATGATTGAGCCCCACATTGGGTTCCTTGCTCAGTGGGGAGCCTGCTTCTTCCTCTCCCTCTGCCTGCCATTCCCCTTGCTGTGCTCTCTCTCTCTCTCTCTGTTGAATAAGTAAATAAAATCTTTATAAAAAAATAGAAAATTCAGAGAGAGTTTGTCCTGGTTTACATCCTCTGGGTAGCTCTCCCACCCACGATCCTCTCAAGGCAAGGCTAGCTCTGGGGTTGTGAGGAGGAGAGAATGAGGTCAGCAGTAGACTGAGGATTGAGAATAACTTTGCAAACGATAAGTCTTGATTTAGCAATCCAAACTGAAATAGAACCGTGGACCATCATTCTTTTTCTTTTTCTTGGCAATGAGGGCAAGTGTGCCTTAGTGTTTCAACCACGGGGTTTGAGTCAGAAGACCTGGGTTAAAGTTCTAACTTAATGCCTCCCTACCTGCGTGACTTTAGACAAATCACTTAGCGTCACTAAGTTTCCTTGTAGAGTCTGTAAAATACGGTAGAAGAGAGGGGGCATCATAAATAATGCCTTCCTCAGAGGACGCAAGTAGGATCAAATGATGTAATGCATATGGAACCACTTGTGAACGTGTGAATGCTGTAGAATGTCTTGGCTATGATGATTGCATTTACATAGGTCACTTTTGCCTTTCAAACTGCTTTCGTATTTATTGTGTTTTTATCTTCATAACACATCCATGAGGGAAGTAGGGCAAGAGTTGTTATCTATGCTTTACCATCTGTTGATGTAGACAAATGAGGCCCACAGAAGCTGAGAGACTGGCCTAAGGTTATACAGGGCGTCTGGTTGCATTAAGTGTGAGCTTAACCCTGGGCCTACCGAATCCTATTCTAAAGCCCTCTCTTCCAAAAAATAACCAACAGTCACAAGCTTGATATCCACAGGTTATGCTGCAGAAATCATTCCTACTCAGTCAGCAAGCCACCCTACAACCTCAGTCCAAAGCCGCATAATCATAACATCAATGTAACGATGGTGGGTAGCCATCTACTGTGCTAAGCATTTTATAAATATTATCTTATTTAATGCTCACAGTAACTCTATGAAGTTGTATGGTTATCAGCCCATTCTACAGGTGAGGAAATGGTTCAGGAATTTGTCCATGTCCACAGGCTAGTGAGTACCAAGGGAGTCTGGATATATTAGTTTGCTAAGGAGGTGGTGATGAAGGACAAGACTGGGTGGTTTAAAGAACAGAGATGGACTGTTTCACTGTTCTTGAGGCTAGAAGTCCAAAATCAAGGGGTTAGTGGGTTGATTCCTTCTGAAATCTGTGGGGGACGTGTCTATTCCTGGCCCCCTCCTTGCTTGTAGATAACTGCCTTTTCCCTGTATCTCTTTATATCGTCTTCTCTTAATGTCTGTCTATCTCAGTGTCTCCATTTCCCATTTGTATAAGGACACCAGTTATATGGGATTAGGGACCACCCTCATGACCTCATTTTAACTTGATTACCTTTATAAAAACCCTCTCTCCAAATATGTCACATGCTGAGGTCTGGGGGTTAGAACTTCAACATACCAATTTGGAGGGGGGTATACAATTCCTCTAACATTAGTTATAAACCCAGATCATTTGGCCTTATATCTTTAAGCATTATGCTCTAATGCTTCCTGACATAACAAAATTATATTATTCTGTAGCCTTTTGATAGGAACAAATGTCAAGACACAGAGTATGACGCTTGACCCAAATCCACTTTTAGAGCCACTGAACATAAATCTACTCTACATATTGAGTTCTAAAACTGGAAAGTGCTCCCCAAAAATATTTAGCTAAGAGACTGGTTTCCAGCTTACTAGGCAACTTGGCATCGAGGACTTTTCTCATAAACATTTACAAATATTCTGCTCTGTAATGAAGTTAATCAGTAAACCATACAACCTCTGGCCTCTTTGCTCCTTACCTGGTCTCATTTTCAGTTGCTGTGAGTAAGCTAAGAATGGTAATGCAGTTTCAGGGGTTAGAAAATCCAGTTCAAAGTAGTCCTCACCATAGGCACACATCATCAGGATTTATCATGGAAATGATGAGCATGAAGCCTGATAAAGGTAAGACACAGTTCACAGGTGCTCTTGGCCGAACTTCTGCAACTGGATGGAGGAAGTGGGGGGGCTTTTGTTTGAGATTTTAGAGACAGATCTCTGTCAAAGATGCCTCGGTCAGAACCGGAAGACTGGGGTGAGAAGTTGGGGTGGGGTGATTTTTGAGGATTCAAGGCCGGTGAGTATCTTATTGAGATAAAAATCTAAGTATGTTTTCTCTAAAATTCTTCATTAAATATTATGTAAAATTAGCAAGATTTTTTCAAGTTAAACACTAGGCAATTCTAACATTAATGCCTGTAGACACTTGAAAAAACACTTTGAAGTACTTTACTTAATACAGAGTTTTAAAAATGGCATGTCTCAGATCCCAGTGGGTCATGAAGTCTATTTGTGGCTTATGACCACCATTGAAAACTAGAATAGAATAGAATAGAATAGAATAGAATAGAATAGAATAGAGTAGAATAGAAAGAAATAGAAAGAATAGAGTAGAATAGAAAGAAAACTAGAACAGAATAGAATAGAGTAGAGTAGAGTAGAATAGAAATGTCAGAGTGCACTTTAAGAAGTAAGGATAAGTGTTATTTCATGGAAATCTTGTTTCAGTTACTTCTACGTATGTTTAAGTGTATACCGGAGTTATGTTATAAGATGTATCTCAAACTATGAGTTGTGGCAAGAAAAATAAAAAGAGGTTGAGAAACACTGATTTACTGAACTAGTTTCATAGCAGATTTCTCCCAAATCGATGGAAAATCAGATGAGTAAAGAGTTCAGCTTCAGGTTTAGGCTGTTTGTTTTCTCTGAAGTAAAATGTAGATTAAAATTAAAACATAGACCATATAATGTAATATTGTCTATTTTAATATTTTTTTCAAAACAGAATCTTACCTTTTAAATTTTCAGTTAAAAGAGAAACTCTAATCATTTTTACAATAATTATAATTTTGAACCTATTTTTGATCATAGACTTAGCAGCATACTATTTAATTTAAATATGGTGTTTAAAAGTGACTGACACTGTATTTAGGAAATTAGTTGGAAGGCAAGAGAAGCAAATTTTTCCATCATTTTGATTTAACAGACATTTATTAAGCACACTGTGTCAGGCTTTGTGTAAGGCTCCAGGCATGGGGGAAAAAAAGCGTGGAGGGGAGTATAACCTAATATATTCCCCAAAGAGTTCACAGGCTAACTGCAACAATAAAAAAATGCATTGAATGTTCATGCTGTGCCCAGCACTGTGCAGTTTACATTCTTTGCCTTAGCTTATCTGTACTACAACCTCTCACCCAGGTACTATATTATTCCACATTATAGAGGAAGGAAGAGAAGCTTAAAGAAGTTCAGCGTCTTTGCCAAGTTCATTCATCTAGCAAGTTGCAGGTGAATTTAATCCAGATTTGTCTATGCAGCAGGGCCCTTGTAACCAGTGTGTCATACCACTTCGACTTTAGCCTGGAAGGCAAGCCTGACAACAGACCAAACAATTGTATATGCTTCTATGTGCTGTAGTAGGGGTGTGGACAGAGAGTAGGTGAGATCAACCAAGGGGAGCTAGGACAGGCCTCACAGAGGAGGTGGTCAGCTGGCAAGCCAGGGAAGGGCACCAACATCAAAAGGGCAGGAATGGCAAACAGCTTACAAATGAAGCCATATCACCTAGTTAAGAAACCATGGATTAGGGGTGCCTGGGTAGCACAGCGGTTGGGCATCTGCCTTACGCTCAGGGCGTGATCCCAGCGTTCTGGGATCGAGCCCCACATCAGGCTCCTCCACTAAGAGTCTGCTTCTTCCTCTCCCACTCCCCCTGCCTGTGTTCCCTCTCTCACTGGCTGTCTCTCTCTGTCAAATAAATAAATAAAATCTTAAAAAAAAAAAAAAAAAAGAAACCATGGATTAGGAAATAAAGGAAGGCAGAGAAGGCAGTTTTTCCATTCATGAAACATTTTAACAAATGGTCATGAAACATTTACTATGGTCAGCATTGTGCCAGGGGCAAAAAAATTGATATTATGTAAACCCTTGCCATGCTCATCAGAAACAAACTGTGAGATCATGGGAGAGTGCCTTCATTACTCCATGAACCCGATTCTCGCATTTGGGTACATAGGGATTCTGATAACAAACTCCGTGGAGCTGTAGTGTTTAATATAGTAGTCATTAGCCACATGTGGCTGTGTAATTTTTAATTTGATTATTTAAAATTAAAACTTCAAACTCAGTTTCTCAATATCGCTAGCCACATTTCAAGTGTTCCACATTCTCATATGGTTAGTGGCTACCATATTGGTGGTATAGAACATTTCTATCACCTCAGAAAGTTCCATTAGTTGGTACTCCTTTAGAGAAACTACTGAATACTAGATACTCTCTGCCCAGAAGAATTTTGCTTTCCTTTGCAGGGGGTCTCAGACTTCCCAGGTATCCGTCCAATCATGTGTCCCCATTTAAAAGCTCTTCCTAGGGCCCCCCTGGGTGGCTCAGTTGGTTCAGCAACTGCCTTCAGCTTAGGTCATGATCCCAGGGTCCTGTGATCGAGCCCCGCATTGGACTCCCTGCTCAGTGGGGAGCATGCTTCTCCCTCTCCCCTGCTTGTGCTCTCTCTCCCTGTCAAATAAATAAATAAATAAATAAATAAATAAAATCTTAAAAAAAAAAAATAAAAGCTCTTCCTAGGGGTGCCTGGGTGGCTCACTGGTTAATTGTCCAACTCTTGATTTTGGCTCAGGTCATGATATCTGGGTTGTGAGAGTGAGCCCTGCATTGGGCTTGGTATTTGTTTGCTTGTCTTTGTCCCAGCTCTTGATATCTCTCCCCCTGTCCACCCCCCCCAAAACGCATGCTTACGTGTATAGAGAATGACTGGGGCCTTTTGTATCTGTAGTCCATCTGTCTTGTTCACTACTGTATCCTCAGAGCCTAGCACACTGTCTGGAAAATAGCAAGTGTTCAGTATATATTTATAAATGAAAGAAGTATCCTATAACTCATGTGATCAAAACAGACTAAGTGTTCATAATCACTAATTAACTATCATTTAACTATTAAAATCAGGATTTTGCTAGGTTCTTTAGGAAACAAACATGTCTTTTTATGGCATCCAACTTATCAAAACCTTTTCTCAACTACTTTATTTTATATTCAGAACTACCTTAGGAGATAGCAAGGCTGAAAAGTCCCATTTTACAGAAGAAATTAAAACAGAAAAATGTTAGGCAGTCGTTCAAAGTCTCATAGTTCATGATGGAAGTTGTTCTGATCCCACTATTTTGGGTGATGCTGACCAGGCTGGGTTTTTTATTACGAGTTGCCTGCATGCTCTGGAGATTTGGTGGGGACACTGAGGTATTACAGGAGGGTGTGCTTTGAGGATAGAAGCCTTCTTTAATAATACTATGTGCTGTTCTCATATTCTTACCATGTTTTCTTGTTCTCATGGAATACTATCAGTGTCTTTGCGGAAGCTTTCCATTTTGCTTGAAATGATTCCAAAGATCGATATGATATTGGTTCCATGATCTGACTTCAGTTGGGACTACATTGTGTCTGTTGATTACAAGAATGCCAATGTTATTGAAACAATGCTTTGAGATCTGGGAATTGTCACGTGAGGAGAAAAAAATTACACATTTCCCTGGATTTTGTAAAATCCAGATTTTGTCACTAATTGACCTCAAGGAAGTTGCTTCACCTTGCTGGATGTGGAGGCAGAGAGAATCCGGGGCCGGGGGTGGGAACAGGTAATTGATGGGGTAAGATCAGTTGGGGAATAAAATCCAGCAATAAGTGTAAGTGAAACTAATGTTTTTAATGCTTTTCAATTCTTTTTAAACCTATTCACTCCACAAATTTTAGTCATACGTGGTTATGAAATAGATCAGGCTTTTGCTTATATTTTATCTCTTCTTTTTGCTGTAATCATATTTTTTCATATTCTTCCCTTTTGTGGAAATAAGACAAAGCACCATTGCAAAAACTATGTCTGTCAGATATACTGACTCGATGCTGGTTTTACATGGAGAAGTCAGACATAAAAGACAGGAAGTTAATTTCTGCCCAGATAGTGCATACTTGGTGCTTCAACAATCTTTTTCTGGATCAATGCAGAAAGCATTCTTTTCAACAAACTTTTGTTGAGCATGTATTCCACTTTGCCATTGTGCAAGAGCCCTGAATTCTCATGCCTGCAGTCTATTGGTCATATATTTCTGGAGATTTTAGATATGAAGAAGAATTGTAAGTCATCTAGCAGGAAGTCTTTTCTTTACGGACGAGCAAAGGGCAGCCCAGGGAGGATAGGTAGGGACCATGTAACGAGATTCAGGATGCCCAGGGACCTAGAATCAGGGAAGACTTCCCAAGAGAAACAATACTTCAAAGGAAACTTAGAGATAGGTAAGGGGAGAATAGTGAGATGAAGCTCTGTGAGCGAATGGCTAAGGTTCCAGGCTCAGGAAGCAGCGCAGCTGAGTCTGGAGGCAACAACGCACATTTGAGGATTAGAGAAGTCAAAACGTGAGAAAGAGCTGGAAGAGAAAAGGTAGGATCGTGTGGAGCCTCACACACCTGGTAGCAGCTTACTTGCAAGCAGAGGCATGGAAGGGACTCCCCGACTAAAGAACAGAGGGAGGAAGAGAAAAGCACTTACTCTCATGCTTTAAAGCATCATGCATCTGAAATGATCCCAGAGAGGAGTGATTCAGCACATAGCTTTGAAGTCCAACTGTCGAAGTTCAAATCTCAGCTACTTAGCTATGTAGGAGTAAAGTTGCCTCACTTCTCTGTGCCTCAGGCTACTCCTTTGTAAATTAGGAAATGAATGTTAGCCACCTCCGAAGATTTTGTGAGAAAGAGTTGAAAATACCCAAGTACCTGGCACTAGGATGGAGTCTCTAAAAGTTTTCTGACAGCAGTGGTAGCAACAATGACAACCACAACCATTTTGGGGGCACTGCAAATGGACAGATGTGTAAATCCACAGTCCCTAACGGACAGGTCGAAATTCCGAAAGCTCTACACACTAAACATTTTATCCAAAGTTTGACGCAAACGTCTCTGGTGGCAAAACCTGACCTGAATGGATGTGAGGATATTTATGGCCTTTATTTATTCCGTGTCGTATGAATATTTATACATTTCACCATGGAAAAGGCTGCCGTGTTTGATTCTGAGTTCTGTCCCAGACCTCGCGGGAAGAAATAACACTGTATTCTGCTCTAAAACACAAACTATCAGTTCTGAATTCTAAAACACATGTGACCCCAAGGTTTCAGATGAGAAACTGTGAATATGTATTATTGCATTCAGTCCTCAGCAGAACGCTTGATATAGATATTTTCACCCCAGGCTTGCTGCCACCAAAACTGGGGTTCATCCGTAGTTCCAGTAATTTGCCCAAAGTCCCATTCTTCATTGGAGGTGGAGCTGGAATTTCAGTCGAGCATTGCCTGACTATGCTTTGAAGAATCAGACACATTTGTATACTCTCCTAGGTCTTCTTTATGTTTATTAAATTTTTTAGTGTTTTACATAGTTTAAATATTTTTCTTTTCTTTTTTTTATTTTAAAGATTTATTTATTTGACAGAGAGACAGCCAGCGAGAGAGGGAACACAAGCAAGGGGAGTGGGAGAGGAAGAAGCAGGCTTCCTAGTGGAGCAGGGAGCCTGATGCGGGGCTTGCTTGATCCCAGGACTCTGGGATCATGCCCTAAGCCGAAGGCAGACGCTTAACGACTGTGTCACCCAGGAGCCCCTAAATATTTTTATTTTCTAAAGAGTCTTTGTTTGTACCTCTAGGAAATAGAAGCATTTTCACAACCTGATAGCTTTCTAATACCTAGAGGTTTTATAGATAAAAGGCTCATTTTGTAATAATGGCAGTAGGAATACTAATTATTACTACTATTTTAATAGCAACTATAATTGATCAGGCACTCCTTGCATGCCAAACATTTAGAAAGTGCTTGGTGCGCATTATCTTGTTTAATTCTTACATTAACCTAATGAGGTAGCTATTATTCCCTGTTTCATGAAGAGAAATTTGATACCTAAAGACATTAAATAAATTGCCAAGACACACAGAAAATAAGTAATAGGACTGGGATTTGAACCACACTCATAATTCCAGGCACTGCATTCTTTTTTTTTTTAAAGCTCCTTCTTTGTCTTATCATGATTAAAATACTAATCTACATGGCAAGGTTACAAACAGCATAAAAGCTGTGCAACCTCCCACCCCAGAAAACAATGCAACAATCTCACTTTCCAGTCACCATCATCCAGTTTCTTTTGTATCATGCAGAAATTTGCCTTGCACACGTGCGTGTACACACACACACCGTTCTTTAAATACCCTTAAATACCCCATATATACATTATTCTATAATTTAATATTTTCAAATAGCATCATATAATAGAAACCTTTCTTTACCAGTACATAGAGATGTGAATCATTGTTTCATATCTACATAGTATTTCAGTGCGTGGACATAATGTAATTTATTTAACCAGACTCCTATTGATGGATAGTTAAATTGTTCCTGATTTATAGTTTTTACAGATGTTCCTACACATGGACATCTTTACAGAAGCCTTTCACACAGATACATGCCTGTCTCTAAAATAAATTTCCTTGCAATCTAATTGCTGGGTTAAAAGAGTATTTGAGTTTCAAATGCTGAAAGATATTGAAAAATTGTCCTCTGAGAACGTTTGCTTTTCCAAGGGTGTTCTATCTAGCATTTTTAACCTTTACTCATTTGAGGATGAACATGGTCATATTTTATGTTGCAGTTTAAATTTAATTGTTGATAAAGGTGAGTGCATTTTTGTATGTTTATAAAACACTTTGCGTTTGTATTTCTAAAAACTGCCCATTCATATCCTTTATCTTTTTTTTCCCATGAGGTTGTAATTTTTCTTATTGGTTTGCAAGCACTCTTTACCTATCCACAGTATGAGTCTTTGGTCTGTCCTTTATGTTGCAGATAGTTTTCTGAGCTTGTAATTCACCATTAAATTCTTTTTAAAGGGTTTTGTTTTTTGTTTTTTGTTTTTTTGGCTGTAAAAAAGTTGTCATTTCTTATATCGTTAGATTTTGATCTTTTCTTAGACATTAATTCCAGTTTTGTTACTCTTGTTCAGGTGTCCTAACAGAGCAAGCAGCAGGACCTTTGGGACAGAATCTAGAAGTGGAACCATACCCACAATACAACAATGTTCCTTTTCCGCAAGTTCAACCACAGATTTCCTCGTCATCCTATTACTCCAACCTGGGCTTCTACCCCCAGCAGCCTGAGGAGTGGTATTCTCCTGGAGTGTATGAACTCAGGCGAATGCCAGCGGAGACTCTCTACCAGGGACAGATTGAGGTAGCAGACATTCCTGTAACGAAAAAGGCCCGAACGGGTGCGTCAGCAGGGAGAATAAAAGGGGATGAACTGTGTGTTGTCTGTGGAGACAGAGCATCTGGGTACCATTACAATGCGCTGACCTGTGAGGGGTGCAAAGGTAAGCATCTCTGGTTGGCCATTTTCTTCTTGAGGTTTTACCGTATTGGTTGTTGACATCCCTCAGACTGGATTCTTCCCTTTTCCCAGATAACTTCTCATTTTCTCTTCCTCCACTCCTACCTGCTATAAATCTCTAGGAAAACCCTTTTAGTGTATTTCGCTTATATAGAAGTAAACCGTTGCCTATTTACAACCTCACATATGGTTAAAAAAAATTTATGGATTATGGGTTTTTTGTTTGTTTTGGGGAGAGAGAAAGCGATCGGGGGGAAGGGTAAAGAGAGAGTTAGAGAGGGAGAGAGAGATAGAACCCCAAGCAAGCTCCACGCCCAGCACAGAGCCTGACGTGGTTCTTGATCCCACAACCCTGAGATCATGACCTGAGTCAAAATTAAGAATCCGGCACCATCCAGGCACCCCTGTTGTTTTTTAAAAGAAGGAGGAACTGTTGAACTCATCTCTTTTAAAACTGAGATCGAGGAGAATAAGACTTTATTATGTGATGTATTTATTATACCTCAGTAGTAAACTTATTAGTTCTAATACTTCATTCCCATTTTACAGATGAAAAAAGTGCAACACAGGAGGTTAATGAACTTACTCAAGCTAATTAGGGGTAGAGCTTCAAATCTACAGCTTATAGTCTAACTCCAGAGCCTCAGGGGTTAACCACCAGACTACCCTGTCTTTTAATCCTTGCCTACTGAGTGATCATTCTACTCTTTGAGCTATTTGCTCCAGGCTAATATTGACCAAACCAATGGACAAAGTATTGGTATTGTCTGGGCCAAGGGAATAAATCCCTGAAGTCAGTAATCTGGTCCCGCTCACCTCCTTACAGGTGAACATTTGGTGAAACCTGGTCCTCCTGAAAAAAATCTGGGACATCTGGGGTGACTGGAGTGAAACCAGTGTGTCTAGGACAACCCCCAAAAGCATTAACTTTAAAAGCAAGCAGGGAAAGAGTCGCCCCTAAAGGATATAGAAGGAAGCCAGAGATGGGAGGGGCTTAGGAAAGTGCAGGATCATCAGACACAAGGGAACAGAAAAGTGCTCAAGAGAGAACCATCCTTGGGGGTAATTCAGGAAGGAAAAGCTGGATGTGGGTATAAATATAATTTTTAAGAGCAGAGAAAGGAGGAGCTTTTTCATTGATTCTGACTTGAGACTTTGCCCCCATGGTGGAAGCAAAAGGACCAGAGTGCAGGGAGAAGTTGAGATGGAGCCAGCAAGAGCCTGTGTTCCACATCAGGGGTTGGCAGTGTTTTTTTCTGTGAGGAGTAAATATTTCAGGCTTTGCACCGTACCGGTTTCTGTTGTGATTACTCAACTCTGCAAACACACCCACATCAAGAAGGGGCAGAGCCGTGGCTTTATTTAACCTACAAAAATAGGCAAGGAAATTAAAAAAACAAAACAAAACAACAACAACAACAAAAACAGGCAGTCGGCTGAATATGGCCCATAGGCCTAGCTGTAGTTTGCTGACCGTGTCCTAGACCAATGAGTCTGGAGGGTGAGTGTGAGAATTAACTGGAAGCTGGGTAGCGAGAGAGTACAACACTCAGGGCATGGGTATGAGACACGTAAACTCATTTTGTGTAGCTGGACTGGATTGTGTAGCTGGACTGAATTCATGGAAACTCTATTTCATTCAATTCAGGATTATTCGGCTCACCCCTGCCCCCCAAAAAACACTCCACCTTTCTCTGGGGTTTTGTCTCAATTTCACGGGTATGCAGTGTCACGCAGGGGTTGGGCGCTGCGGGTGGAGCTCTGTTAACACAGTGCAGCATCTGCTGGGCATTATTCTCTCTGGTCTTCAGTGGCCAGTGGGAAGGGTCTCTGAGGCTTCTTCTGGGGCCTTGAGCGCACTTCTCCTTCCTGTCTGGCCTGCCTGCTGTCCCGCGGCTCAGGTGGGTGGGTTCCTGATGTTTCTCCAGTGTGGTGCTGGCCTGCCTGGCTGCCCAGAGAGACCGTTTCATCTGCTCTTATGCCGCCCTGAGGGCAGGCAACCCCAGGTGTCTCTCCAGGTGTCTCCAGGAAAGGACACAAGAACTCTTCTGTCCTGGGATTCCCGAATGATGTGAAGATTCTATCATCTTTCAATCCATGTGTCCCAGGGTGCAGTCTGGGCATGAAGGAGGGAAGGACAGAGCTCAGCGCCTTCTCATGCACTTAACACGTCTTGGCTCTTTTCACTTTCTCTTTATTTGTCTATCTCCCCCAACTTGGGGAAATTTAGTGTCTGGGATCTTGAGGCTTAGGCTTTGGTGACTAAAAAGCCAATAATCAGCTCCTTTGTGCTTTGTATATGTTCTCTTGAGGAAACAAATGAAAATTACCCTAGCTTAGTGAATAGGGAGAAGGTTCAGAGCACAGGGTAGAGTACAAGGGAAAGAACCGGTACCCAATGCCAGGCAGGCCTAACAGCTTAGCCAACTTGGTCCCCCATCCACACCCCTTGGATATCTGTGCTTACCAGATTCAAAATGAATCTTAACTCTGTAGCTTTCTGTCAAAGGAAGTGTGCGGACTTTGGGGTTTCACAGGCATGCATTGAATCTAGACCGTCATTCTTGGCTGAGTAAGCATGTCACTTAATATACTGGGCAGAGTTCAGTGAAATAAAACAGAAACCAAAATTTCAAGCAGTTAGGAATTAATACAAGAGAAGTTGGAAGGGCGGAGGAGCAGGTTTGATGCTGAGTCTCCAAGAAGATGCTCGGGGTCACACCCCAGAGGTGGGCTTCCAGGGAGCTGCTACAGTCAAGAAGATGGGGAAACAGGAAGCTAACACAGAGCTGTTGGCTCCAGAAGGACGCCACCTTAGCTGCCACCTAGGCATGGGAAAGGTGCCTCCACCATAATTACTGGCTCTAAAGCAATGGCTGCCAGCTAAATCTAATAGACACATGAGGGATGCCCTGTGTCTTGCCTTTCGATGCCCTTGAAGCTAGCACCTGGAAACCAAGATGCTGCCACAGCACAATTCCAGAGCCCTGCTTGCCGGCAGAAACAACAGTCTCACAAGGTTATTGTCTTGCAGAGCCTAAATCATATCCACAATGTTAGCTGCAAGGGAGTCTGGGAAAGATTGTGTCCAATTCTCCTGCCTTTACAATAGAGAACATACACTAGAGTAGAAATAGGTGCCATGGGTATCCAGCCAGCCAATTCTTAGTTTAAGTATTATTTTGCTTCTCTGAGCCCCCACACTACAAAAAAAGGTAATATCTATTTCACAGGGTCTTTGTAGAATTAACTTAATTTTATATGTAAAGGTCCTGGCAGCTCTCTTGCTTTAGGATCTCACTGTGGGTCTGTCAGACCTGTGATACTTACACACAGACATACAGACACACAGACACACAGACACACACACACACACGAAAAATTTTTAAAACTTAAAAACAAAACAAAGATCATGGTTAGACATCCTGATTTCATTGGTCTCATATCTGTTTCTGTTAGAAATATTTTAATTTTAATGAATGTTTTATTGTCGACATTTATGGCATCAATCAGAGAAATTTCAATACATTTTTAAAAGTAATAATTGTAAGAACACAAGCATAACGCACTGACAGCGACTGCCGTTTGCTCGGCACCAGATTACACCAAGAGCTTTCTTTTCTCTCGCTTTTCAGCGGGGCATATGAAAATGTGTTCAAGTGTGGATGAATTTTGATTCAAACTTCAAGCTTCAACTAACAAAACTGATCTGCATCTGACTGGAAATTTCAAATGGCCACATTTCCAAACAGGTCAATGTCAGTCACATCCATCTCCAGGCTGGGAGAGCCTTCACCTATCAACAAGAGAATGGTAGAATTCTTAAAAGGCATTTTATGAGTAAATGGGTGACCTCTTGTCCTTTTGAACATATTCTGACTTAGTTCTGAAGTCTTAGAAAAGACTCCATAGTTGTTGAAACTATTCTGGTTTGTAGAGTACATGCAGAATGTTTCCAATGGGCCCTTTGTTTATGGGTCAGGGCTGAGGTGCCCTGACTCCCACAGAAACTTCCTCAAATCCTATTTGATTTTGAGGTCTGATTTTATAATATCTGATAATGATCCTACTGAATTCTATTGGTCAAATTATCTTACAGTGGGATGCAAGGGGGTAAGGCTTAAACTATTTCACTGCATTGGAAGCCTCTTGTAATAAGTGTTATAAAAATCACAAGAGGAATCAGATTCTGATGACAGACAACCCAGATTTCAACACCCCCTTCTCCCACCGCTGATTCTCTTCCCAGATGTTTCAAGTTACTGAATGTGCCTGGGCTTCAGACTTTTCTCCTATAACATGACGATAGTAATAAAGATGAGGAGGAATGATGGTGATGCTGCTGATAGATAAGATATATCTAACGATTATTATGTGTAGGCTTTATCTGGGACTTTACCCATAATAACTCATTTAATCTTCAGGACCACCCTTTGAGGTAGGTACCTAGGGTTTAGTGGGAGGATTAAACAAGATAATGTGTGTAAAGCAATTAACACAGTACTTGCCTATGGTGAACCGTCAAAAAATGTCCATTATTATTCCTATTATCATTGAATAGTTGTGAAGAAAAAAATGAGACATTGTTTTTGAAACATCTAGCTCTATGCCTGGCACACTTGAATGCTCAATAAGCATTATTATTGCTGCTTTGTTGGTGAATTCTTATTATTTTATTGTTGTTATTCTTCTGTTCATCCAGCCTCCCAAACTTTGATCCTACGCAGTCTTCAAAACTCTCTCTCTTCCTATTAATTAAGTAAGCCTCCAGCTCCTGAGAGTTTGAGTTCATTAATTCAGTTCTTTATCCAGCAACTATTATTAGGTACCAGCCATATGCCAGGCACTATTCTAAGCCTAGGAGATGCAGTGGTGAACAAAACAGACAAAATTCCAGCTCTCTTAGTCACCATTTTAAAGCAAAGCAGGGAAACAGTTTATATAACTGACCTAAAATAGACAAAAAGGGAAAACAGTAAGACCAAAAAAAAAAAAAAAAGATTAAAAAATATAGAAGCAATGAAATGGTATTAAAAAGAACATACAGAAAAATTAAATGGTAAAAGGATGATTTCCAGTGGGTAAAAACTGAAATTTCAAAGAAATATATAGCAACGAGGCAAGACAAACCTAAGACAGTAAAAATTACATTTAAACAAGAAAAAATGTTTAAACTAAATATATAAGCAATATGTAAATATGAAAGTAGTGACTAAAAACCCTCTAGTTTGCCTAAGCCTCCAGTTCCTGGGAGTTTGCCCACCTGGGAGTCTGAATGGCTCTTAAAGATGTGCAAAATCAAGCTCACACAGAGCATCTTTACCCCTCCCCTCATTTTCCCAGTGTAAAAGCATTGACGTCCACCTCCATCATCTTTGAGATGACCCAGTATAACCCTTTCGATGAGCGGTTGAAAACAAAGCCCTATGTGAGAATTATCGCTTTTTAGAGATGGACAACTTTAGCTTTTGTTTTATCAAGTGAATATAGAAAAATGGCTACCCTCTTGGGATGGGAAAGAAAAGCAAAAAAAATAAAGGGGGGTGGGGTGGGAAGAAAAGGATAACCCTCCAAAAAAAAACCAGTAGGAAAAAGAACAAAGCATACATGAATCACTCAATAAATTATCCTTTCATATTAGCATTGCTAAAGTTATTGAAAAAATACACATTCATGGACTCAAACAATTGGGGAAGGTAATGACTCTCTGTTATGGGCAGAGCAATCCCTGCCATAGACTGTTTATTTCATTTATCCTTACAATGGCTCCAGTAGATGGTATTATCATCTCCCTTTTGCAAATAAAGATACCAACACGCAGAAAATTGTCCAGGTCTCACAGCTATGAAAGAGTGGAGTAGAATTGTTGTCAAATCGTCAGGACTCCTGAGATATACTTTATTCTCTGTGCTGTCTTTCCTTGTATCCTTCTGTCGATGACTTTCCAAAGACAGCATTAAAGCATATGCAAGGAAAATGAGTGTTTTAAAAGTTGGTTCTGTGTTTAGGGAAAAAACACACCAACAAAGAGAAAAACAAACAAAATCTAGGTGATGGGAATCCAAACCCATTGGTTGTTTGACAGAATGATCTCCTGGTGTTCTCTACCAACATACTTTACAAAAGCAGGAGACAACTAAAAATTATTGAACAATACTCACTTGTGTACAAAATAGACCATCTTTTTAATAACTAAGTAGGGTTGTCAGCCCCTTTCACACATAGAAATGACAACCACTAGTCATATCACTTTTAAAAATAAAGAATGAGGCATCTAAGTATCTTCATTTCTAATTGTGATACATATGAGCATTAGAATATATAATTAAAGAATTGCTTTTGTGGGAACTTACCTTGCAATGTCTTATACTTTGACCCTGAACCTTGTATTAATAAGTTAAGGTGAAAGTAGGAATAGACTGAGAGTTGCCTCCCAGGCAAACTCACACAAACGCAATTCTCTAGTGACTTTAGAAAGGAGAATGGTTTTGTTAAGTAGCCTCTAAGATTCCCTGTTCACCCCTCTGAGACGCTCTTTGTGTTTGTGCAGCCTGCTTTTAGATCTGGAGGAAGGACAAGATGTGTGGTTGGATAGAATGTTTTGGTCCTTATCTTCTAGGCATGGGGACTCCCCATTCCTGCTGGGCATTGCCTTTCCACTCTGGTTTATATTTATTGCTTAGGACTGCATGCAAATACACTGTTCTCCATGGCTTAGATGGACGGCAAACTTTTTGTAAAGGGCCAGATAGTTAATATTTTAGGTTTTGTAGCTATTAGGGTCTCTGTCACAACTATTTGACTGCTACTGTAGTGTGAAAACAGACGTGCATGTAAATGAATGAGTGTGGCTATGTTCCAATAAAACTTTATTTAAGGACACTAAAATGTGAATGTCATACAACTTTTACATACCACAAAATAATTACCCATTGACTTTTTTTCACTCACTAAACATGTAAAAACCACTCTTAGGTTGCAGATCATGCAGAAATAAGCAGCAGAGGGTAGAATTTGCCCTGCATGTTGTAGTTAGCCAACTCCTGGCTTAGCACAGTGCTTCCGCTGAATGAATACTTGTAGACTGTCAGCATCTTGTATCTGAACTTGGAGTTTCCTCCATTGCTCCTAATCCTGCATTCTCTGCACCTGTTTTGGGCAATGTTTTTCATAAGTTTACTCTGTTTCCTAATTTCCAGAGTTTCATCAACATTTCTGATACACTGAAGGATTTGTATTCTAACTCTTAGAGACTATGCTGTTTCCATGAACTTTTCTCTTATTTTGTGGTATTTTTTGACAGAAGGGGGTGTAGAAGCTCGATGAATGCCCTTTGACTACTAAATTGTTTGTAGATTTGTCTACTTTGAAAGGATGTTAGCCAACTTCCCAAAATAGTTCAAAGTCAGTTCTTTTAAAATGTATTTAAGAAAAAAAAATCAATAGGGATTATAGTTGGTAAAAGGGTTGGAAAAGTCAGGTGAAATTTTTTTTGTCTGTCTGTGGCTCTCCAGTAGGTTAAAGAGGGGGAAAACTCAAAATTATTAGCAGGCACTAAATAGTCAATAATAATTTTCATCAGAAGTAACAACTGGTGTTGGTGAGAAATGTGGAGAAAATGGGACCCTCTTGCGCTGTTGGTGGGAATGCAAACTGGTGCAGCCACTGTGGAAAACAGTATGGAGGTTCCTCAAAAAGTTGAAAATAGAACTACCCTGTGATTCAGTAATTGCACTACTGGGTATTTACCTAAAGAATACTAAAACGGTAATTCAAAGGGATACATGCACCCCTATGTTTATAGTAGCATTATTTATAATAGTCAAGAGATGGAAGCAGCCCAAATGTCCATTGGTAGATGAATGGATAAAGAAGATGCAGTATACATATACAATGGAATATTACTCAGCTATAAAAAGAATGAAATCTTGCCATTTGCACGACATGGCTGGAGCTAGAGAGTATTATGCTAAGCAAAATAAGTCAGAGAAAGATAAATACCATATGATTTCACTCATATGTGGAATTTAGGAAACAAAACAAATGATCAAAGGGAAAAGAGAGAGAGGGAGAGATAGATAAATAGAGAAACCAAGAAATAGACTCATAGGGAACAAACTGGTGGTCACCAGAGGGAAAGCAGTTGGGGGGATGCGTGAAATAGGGGATGGGAATTAGGGAGTGGACTTAAGATGAGCACCAGGTGTTGTATGGAAGTGTTGAATCACTCACTATATTGTACACCTGAAACTAATATAACACTTGTGTTAACTAATTCTAATTAAAGTGAAAGTTTAAAAAAATAATAATTTCCATCAACTTCATCTCAGAAGTTTGAGGGTTGCTTTTCCGAAAATATTAGTCTGAAACAGCTTCTGCCAGGTGATAAGGAGTCTGTAATTAAGTTCTGAAAAGATTAATGTCTACAGACAATGTTTAACAATGTAAGCTCCTTACTAGAAGGACAGCCTAATGTACTGATTAAGAGCATAGAGTTTGGGGGGCGCCTGGGTGGCGCAGTCGTTAAGCGTCTTCCTTCAGCTCAGGGCGTGATCCCGGCGTTCTGGGATCGAGCCCCACATCAGTCTCCTCTGCTGGGAGCCTGCTTCTTCCTCTCCCACTCCCCCTGCCTGTGTTCCCTCTCTCGCTGGCTGTCTCTCTCTCTGTCAAATAAATAAAATAAAATCTTAAAAAAAATAAAAAAGAACATAGAGTTTGGAACTGAGCCTATCAGGGTTCAAATCAAAGCTCCACCATTTATTATCTGTGAGACCTCGAGCAAAATGTTTCATCTCTGTGTAACTCAGTCTCCTTAGCTGTAAGAGGGAGATAATAATAGAATCTACTTCATAGGATTGATATGAATATTAAATGAATCACCATATGCAAAGTACTTAGTGCCTGATACAAAGTAAGTTCTTTTTAAGTGGGTGGTGGAGTCCTTTTTATTTGACAATGTGTTGAGATAGACCTAAAGTCTGACTCTGTTGAGGTTATAAAGAGTTATTCAGCTCTGTGCATTCGTCGCTGTTTAAAAAGTATGGAGACCCCGAAAGTTTTTTTTTTTTTTTTTTTAGGATTTATTTATTTATTTATTTGAGAGAGAGAGAGAGAGCAAGCAGGGGAGGGCCAGAGGAAGAGGGAGAAAATCTCAAGTGGACTCCCTGCTGAGCACGGAGCCTGACACCGGGCTTGATCTGAGAACCCTGAGATCATGACCTGAGCAGAAATCAAGAGTCTGATGCTTAACCCACTGAGCCACACAGGCATCCCAAGACCCTGAAAATTTTTAAACAACCAATATTTTATTGATTTAAAATTAATGGGTAGTTACTGTCAGTCACTGGAGTCTGATGTGTGCACGTGCATGTATCCTTGTATGTGCATGTGTGTGCACACACACGTATGTATATATGCATTGAGAGTAGGGTAAGATATGTGAGTTATATCTGTACAAAGAAGCAGAGAAACAGGATGTGTAATATTCTGCATATTTGAAGGATCCATTTTCCTATCCTATAGGCATTCTCCTGCCACCACAGGAATTCCCCTAGTGCTACACCTTCCTCAGATGGCAATGCCAGCCCTCGTCTACTCATCTTTCATTACGGGGGAGTCTCTGTTGCTCAGTGAATTTCCTTTCCATTCATTTTCAAATGACTTTTCTGAGCATTGTTGAATATGCACAAGATAGAGGCCGAGCTAGGTGTATGGATAGATTTGCATAAGTTTAGATACAGTATCCGTACCCACATTTAAGTGATATAATGATAATATTGTGTTGCCATCTCAGAGTGAAAGCTAATTAATTCAGCTATTGAGATGATAATGATTTCTTTCTCAGTTAGTACCAGAGTTTAAAAAAAAAACAAAACCCCAGCAGAATTGTCCTAGCACTGTTCCTTTGATTCATCTTGGAATAAGGAGGTTTATTTCTGTTAACTATTGAGCTATCAGTCTCTACGATGGTTTTGAATGGAGTCATTCGTGGGAGGGGCTGAATATTCATGTGAAGATTGACTCAGGTTGACTAAGAAACATCACTGAGCTCATTGATTTCGTACAAGAAAAAAAACTTCCTTCCTTCCTTCCTTCCTTCCTTCCTTCCTTCCTTCCTTCCTTCCTTCCTTCCTTCCTTTTTCTTTCTTCCCTCCTCCCTCCCTCCCTTCCTTCCTTCTTCCCTTCCTTCCTTCTTCCCTTCCTTCCTTTTCTTGCCTAGAGACTCTTTCAAAATGCATGCTTTGGTATTTGCATTCCCAGTATCAGTGTTGATCTGAAGCACAGTCTTTTTTTAGACTTTGTGTGGTTGGATTTGACATTTAGGAAAATGTAAGATCTTTCCTACTGAAGGTATACCAGCTGACAGATTCACAAGCAACTCTATGACTTTTTAAACCTTGCTCTCTCTAACTTTTTCTTCAGCCTCCGTTTTTATGTTGAGTTAGTTACCAAGTCCTGAGTTCCCCTGTTTCTTCCTCCCTCTTCTACCATCCAGTTCAGGCAAAAATCACCTCTCGGCTGTTCCACTTTTTTTCACCTTGCACCAAGGATTCTTCCCAAGATGCAGGTTAGGTCACACCCTCTTCTGCCAAAACCCTCTAACGACTTCTCTGCATGGTAAAAACTCAACAGCTTTTGTCTCATGTTAAAGGTCATTAAACGTATTCTGTCCCACCACATGCCCTTACCCACCTCCCACTAATTCTCCCTATACTCTACCCTCCCACCAAAATAGATCATCTACCCTTCCTTGGCATTTCCATAACTTTCTCACTTCCTGGAATGTCCTTCCTCCCTCACAGTCCATGTTTCAAAACCCTACTTATTCTCTAATGCCTGGCTAAATTCTACTTCCTTTATGAAGTTCTCTCTGATTTCCCCTACTCAGAATTAATCAGGGCCATTCCTAGCCATATAATGCCTTTTCCTCAAGACACTCAATTTTTAGCTTTTGGGACATTGTCATATTATACTTATTTTACTAGAACAATTTTTATTGCCTTCTGGAAAAACTGTCATAACAAATGTGCAAATCTCCAGGTCTGTGATGAAATTGCTGAGTTTGAATCCTCATAATCCACTTATTAACCATATGATCATGGCCAGGATGCTCAATCTCTGTGTCTCTCTTCCACATCTATAATACGGGGACTATAATACTATCTTCATCCTAAAATTGTTATGAAGGTTAAACAACTAAATGCAGGTGAATTGGTTAGAACAACAGCCAGTGAGCATTTAATAAATGTTGGTTATTATTCCAACAGGCTGTTAAAATAGGAAGGGACTCTTGCTGTCTCAATTTCAACATTCATGAAGACACTAGTTGCTATATCCAAAGTGAGCACATCTTGCAGTGGGTAGTTAAGAAATAGTTAAAACCTCACCTACTTTGAGGGCATGAAGTGGTCAGGAGTTGGAAATTCTAGAGTAGTCTTTAAAGATTTTGGAGCATGTGACCAGTGTGCTATAAATCCCATATCCCCATTGCAAAGGGGCAGGGGTGTGGGATGCAGGTATCTTCCATGGGGACCACCACTGAAAGTATGGTAATTTTGTGAGGATTAGGAAAATGTGTCCCCATCCCAGGTGTAATCTATACACTAGGGAGGCCCTGCTGCCCCAAGCCCAATGAAAGGGTCTTCAGGATCACTTGAGGAGATTTATATGTATCCCTACAGCTGAGGGACACAGGAGACTGGCATCGGACTTGCACCTGAGAAGCTGAGAGGGCAAGAGGTATGGTAGCTGTTTATGGAAAAATGGGAGAGATTTCTCCTCCCCACGATTTTCTGGACCAGAGAAAGCAGGCACAGGGTTATTTTAAGCTCATGACAAGAAGGCCACATGGAGGGACTTCAGAGTAAAGAGGATGGTGGTGAATTGCCAAATTCCTGGATGCAAAAGAAGGGGGTACAAGTCATGGGCTAGAATAGAGATGTATCTGCCCCCATCAAGGAATTGCAAAGGAACAAATCCCCGTGATGGGCATTCTCTAAAGAACCCAACCCAAAAGAGAAAGAGTCAATTTCAGAAACTTGCTGGGCACAAGCCAGCTTCTAACAGTACAGGCATCTTAGCACTTTCCGGTTACTTCTTCCCCTTGCCTCCCACAATCCTTTCCTTATTCACCACTTCACCTTGACTCTGGAAGTGTCAGAAATCACAGTTAGCCAGGTGGAGGAGAAAGAGTGGAAGTGGCAAGTGGGGAAAAAGAGAAAGAAAGGCCATTGTGTTTCCTTCCTGCCTGAGGCTTAACTGTAGCAGGCTTCTGCTGTGGCTACACCCTCTCAGGGGAGGTGTTTGCTTTTAAATCAAGGTTGACATTTGTATTATTACACTAGGCTGGGCATATCGAGTACTGAATTGAAACCTTCAATGTGACCTCTCCCAGTCCGCCTGGTAAATAGCAACTCGTTTTGCAAGGCTTGGCTCAACACTTACTTCCGAGTCTGATCTCTTCACCCAGAACTGACCGGTTCCCTGCTTCCCCTGCTCAGCCTAGCCCAGCCCAGGAACACTTAATTCCACTTGTTCGGTTGTTTGCATGGCTTTGCCCTCAACCAGGCTATAAACACTAAGAGGGCAGGGACGACTTACCCGCCTCTGTACCTCCGTTGCCGACAGCTCCCTGGCACGCAGTTGTCTCCCAATAAAGATATAAGGAAAGTAACCTATCTTAAAAAACAAAGTAAGGAGGCCCCTAGGTGGTGCAATGGGTTAAGTGACGGACTCTTGGTTTCAGCTCAGGTCATGATCTCAGGGTCCTGAGACCGAGCCCCAGCTAGGCTCTGAGTTCAGCAGGGAGTCTGCTTGAGATTCTCTCTCCTTCTCCTTCTGTCCCTCCTACTGCTCTTTCTCTCAAACAAACAAATAAATCTTTAACCACCCCCTGCAAAAGTTAATGTTTTTCTTAAGAGAGGCTATAAGTCAAACGTGTCTTTATCTTTGACAGAGAAATTGAACAGAACAGCCTTCTGGATGACGCAGTGAGGTTGAAAGTACCTTTGTCACCTGTACACTCAAGGATGGTCTGGGTGCTCTCCAGGGGCTCTTGAGACAATGCTCCGGCATCACTTAATTCTAATGTGTTTTTCTGAGTAGCAGTTGTTAGCCCTTTTACTCCTTTCTGTGTTTCTTCCACAGGTTTCTTCAGGAGAAGCATTACCAAAAATGCCGTGTACAAGTGTAAAAATGGGGGCAACTGTGTGATGGACATGTACATGCGAAGAAAGTGCCAAGAGTGTCGCCTAAGGAAATGCAGAGAGATGGGAATGTTGGCTGAATGTATGTATACAGGTATTCACATCAAGCAATTAAATTCCACTAAAAATCTCTTAAGGAGGCAGATGGCAGGTAACTCGTCTGATTAGAATGGTACTTCACATACTAAAAAAGGGATTTACTAAGCCATCGAAGTTCTTGAAAAGGGTAATGAACTACTGCAATTGTCCAAAGTGTCAGCAAAAGAGCATTTTATTCCCCTGAAAGAAGTAGCTTTTGTTGTTCATTGTTGCAAGGAATCATATGTGGAGTGGCATTAATCTACAGTGAAAATAACACATTTTAATAAGCTACCAAGAATGACAACAGCCTAAAAATTTTCTCCAAATTTGATTTAATATCTTTCTTATTATTTAATTTGCATAAAAATTCACAGTTGTGGGAAAGATTAAGAATGTTTTATAAGGTATAACTGCCTCTGAATTGTCTAAATAGAGTTTTAAACCAAGTCATTTTATTAGAAGTCCTTCTTCTCTTAGTGCAGCTTTGAACCAATTTGTATAGGTTTACACAGGAAATTAACTACTGTGGGTTTTAATATAATTTGGCCCTCTGATCTGATAAAGAGACACTGTATTAACTGCTGGTTTTGTGAGGAACCCAATCTTCATCAATTTGGAATGCATGCTAGTATATAACATATTAATTTTTCATTCTGCAAATTCTACAGACCACTCAGATTTTGAGATATGTCCTATTCCTCCTCAAAACACAAATGACAAACAAATGTCACCAAGGGGATGATAACATTCAGGGAGGGAATGCCACATGGAATAAAAGCCTTTGGAAGGTGACTCCAATTCTATTGTTCCCACACTGTACGGGCGACTGGGATGGACCCAGAGAAATAATGTGTGCAGGAGGGGGAAAAATAGGTCAGTGTAAATAATCCAGCTCTGGGTGGATGAAAGTTTTATGGTCGGTGATCACTATCTCCTCTTAGCATATGAAACAAGAGACTGCAGTAGGGACTACTGCTGGAATCCAATCTTGCAATGGAAACTGTTACTTTGATGGGGGCGGGGGTTTCGTGTTGCTCATCACTTAAATATGAACTACTTCCAATGGGAGCACTGAGGACATTTTCCATGATTCCACCTACAAGAGTCTATACTACTGTTAATGCAAAGTTGTCAGGGAACAGAGCAGAGGTTTCGTGTGATCTTATAAAATAAATTCCCTGGACAAAGAAATTCCTGGAACTTAGTTTCTTTAACACTGAGAGAATAAGGATGTTAAATGGGAATATGGAAGATTGTTCTGCATTATTTTTATAGCTTGTTTAAGTGTAAATGAATGATATTATATGACTCTTCAAAAGGAAATTTCAAAGTCCCTTTGAGTTATTTTCATCTCTATGTTCTCAATAATATATACAGTTCTGAAAATTAAGGAGATTTAGAATTTTCCCTAAAGGAGGTTGACATTTGTTTTGCTCAGCATGTGTTTACTTATGTGTTTAATGTGAAATTGAATATACTTTTTATGATACAGTTATGTAAACATGGATGAGAAATCATATTAACACTATGTTGTGAAACAGTAGCTTTCAGGGTCCCCTAGACCAGGAATGGGGAGAGTGTCATTCACTTTTTTATTGACTGAATACCTTGCATTTGTACAATGCTTTGGTATTGCAAATTCTTTACACAAAGTACATTTAAAAAAAAAAAGACCCAGTTATACTTAATCTATACAAAATTCTTTGAGGTAGATATTTTTCCTATTTTATAAATGGAGAAACTGAGACTCACAGAGGGATAAATTTCTTGTTCAAGGCCGAGCCTCAAAATTCAGAAGGGCTAGAATTAGCTCTGTGCCAAATTGTGTAGATGGGAGCCAGCCACACCTCAGCTGCCTCACGACCACAGGCCCATTCGGACTCTGGGGTGAAATCTCTGTGTTTTATTTTTCCAGGCTTGTTAACTGAAATTCAGTGTAAATCTAAACGACTAAGAAAAAACGTGAAGCAGCACGCAGATCAGACCATTCATGAAGACAGCGAAGGTCGGGATTTGAGACAAGTGACCTCGACAACCAAGTCATGCAGGGTAATCACATGCAATGGGTCCGCTAAAGCCCATAGCAGCTGAACTTCTAGGCATGTAGTCACCTGGCTGGGAGGCTTTAAAATTAGAGCCGCCATAAACAGAACTTCATTCCAGTTGTGCATTAAGTGGGTTTCTTCTTTTTAATTGAGGAAGTAATGCCTGTGTAGAAATTCAAATAATAGCAGTAAATAAAGCAAAATGAATGCTCTCTGTCTCCCTGGCTCCATTCCACTCCTACTACCAAGAGGTTGCCAGTAGAAACAGCTCAGTGTAGAAAATGGATTTTTCAGGTTACGCTTTTTTTTTTTTTTAAAGATTTCATTTATTTGACAGAGAGAGAGAGAAACAGTAAAAGCAGGGGGAGTGGCAGGCAGAGGGAGAGGGAGAAGCAGGCTCCCTGCAGAGCCGGGAGCCAGATGTGGGGCTGGATCCCAGGACCCTGGGATCATGACCTGAGCCAAAGGCAGATGCTTAACCGACTGAGCCCCCCAGGCGCCCCTCAGGTTGAGTTTTGATGACCATTTTCTTTTCTGTCATTAGGAAAAGAAGCGTAAGGTGGGAAAGAAGTGTATTCAGTAAAGGTTTTTGGATTAGTCCCTATCAATGGGTGACATTGGGTGGCTACACATGTGGAACAATAGAGAAAAGCCTGTCCCATCGAGCTCACAAATTATGCAAGAAATCCTTTGAACAACTCGAGACAAAACTGAGGAACAGCATTTTGGATGATTGGTTAAACGCATGGTGATAAGCCATAGGGTATTTGGAGGAACTTGAATTTGCCGTTAGTTGAGAAAACAAAAGTCCATGATTGTTTAAGTCACACTCCTCTTAATACTTATTATACTACTGACCAGGAACTCCTCATCCACATTTAGTTTTCTAAGTATAGTATTTTGCATTCATTTCAGAAAAAAATAATTTCGTATTATCTTGCCATGGTACTTCATCAGTCACACTTTGGTGTAAGGAAGCAAAGAGTTGACACAATTATCTACACTCTTCAAATGGTGCTAGTAAGGGAGAGAGTGATGTTCAGGGTCTGAATTGTCCAGACTGATGACTCTACTTCAGGGCTAGGCAAACACTTTCTTCTGTAAAGGGTCACATATTTTAGGCTTTGGGCACAAAGTCTCCATGACAACTATTCAACTCCGCCATTTTAGCGCAGAAGCAGCACAGAAAACACATAACCAAGTGAGTGTGGTTGTGTTCCAAGAGAGTCACAAAACCAGGTGGATTTGGTTGACGGCCACAGTTTGACGGCTCTGTATGAATGCTCTTAAATGTGGGAACTTTTCCTTAGTGACTAAATCTTGAACTTTCACTGGACTTCTGTATGAATGGGCTTGATAGACTTTCATATCCAGACTATGATATATTCCCAAGAAGTTCATGAAATGGATATTTTGTTATCCCTATTTTACAGATAGAAAAATGAACAACTTGGGACACATTTAGTGAAATGTGATATGGCTTGCCCAAGGACCCAGATTAAGCGATTACGGTACACATTATATCAGAGAGCATAGTTCCTGCTGTATTTAGGGCTTTTATCAATAATTTCTGAGATTAGTTTGCACATATACAAAAAATGCCTAATAACCATCTTCCCTAACACCTTGTATTTTTTTGCCAGTGTAGGAGAAAACTGAACTCACCCCAGATCAACAGAATCTTCTGCATTATATTATGGATTCATACAGCAAACAGAAGATGCCTCAGGAAATAACAAATAAAATTGTACGTACAAATATCTGAAAATACATAGGTTTAAAGTTAATATTTTCTGGAGCTTTTAGTACCTGGGTGGTAGAATTCATATATGCATTTGTTATTTTGAAATAATTAGAGCCGAGAATTTAGTTTATACATTTAAACTTTTAGCAGCATTAAAGAATAAGAAGTCTCATGTCTATCTAGGTTATAGTAATTGTTCTCCAAGGATTTAAAAGATATGAGCTGGAATTTAAATTTTATTATCCAAATCTGGTTCTTTAGTCTAATGATTTTGTACTGATTTATCCTTTTATCTACTTATTAATCATTTGGTTTTTTTCCCTTAAAATTTAGTTAAAAGAAGAATTCAGTGCAGAAGAAAACTTTCTCATTTTAACTGAAATGGCAACTAGTCATGTACAGATTCTCGTAGAATTCACAAAAAAACTGCCAGGTATTTTTACATGTAGATACTTTTCTGTTATACTGTGCGATATTCTTGTGACATTGAGAGAGTCAGATCTGTTCATTGTAAAGCAGGGATTATTTTACATCTGATTTAAATTTAAAAAAATAAATTAATTAATGTGTCTAACTACTACAGACATGAAATGTTAGAACCAGATAAGATATGTGAAATCATTTATAATAGTTCTTCTGAATTGATAGACTAAGAAATCGAGGCTTTGCAAGGTTGTCATTCATCCATTTATTCATTTAATAAACATTTGTTGATACTTATTTCATACTAAGTACCTAGCTATTACCTTCAAGGGGACTGATTAAAGAAAGGCTATAATAAAAAAATTATATACAAAGTGCTGTTTGACAGAGAGGAAGTGGTTGCTAATTGTATCTGAGAAAGACAGGGAGACTTCAAAGAAAATAGTGTTTTAATTGGATCTAAAAGATAAAGCAATTTTCCTGGTGGTACAGAAGAGAAGGCACCTTCCAAGTCGAGAGATCTGCTTGTGAAAATGTAAAATGTAAGACATTAACAAAAATAGGATTATTAGAGATGAGAGAGGAAAATTCAATGTGACTGCAGCATCGTGTGGCGGGCTCCTTGGTTAGACATAGGTAGTTGGTACCAGACTGATAAGGGACTAACTAAGGAATTTAATCATCATCTCCTGGACGATAGAGAACTTTTGGTATCTCTTTGTTGTTGTTTGTGTTGACAGGGATGTAATGGATTTATATTATACAGATATGACTTGGTCAGTTTTATATAAGATGGATTTGAATGGGGAGGGACCAGAGAGGAGGGATCAGTTAGGATGCTACTGTTACAGTCAAGGCAGAGGGCTTGAAATAAAACAATAACAGTGGGAGACTGAAAAGAAAACATAATGAAGAGAGATTCAAAAATTGATAGGGCTTAATGAACAATTATATTTGTGGAAAGAGGGAGAGGAACCTATCCATAGTCAGTTGGATGGTGCCAGTACAGAAACTAGAATTCAAGATTCTTAGCTCCCAGCTTCCCAACTCTTCCAGTTACATTATCAATGCTATCTAAGCCAATACATTTGTTTCAGTGTTTAAAAAATATATTAAAAAATAGAATTCCATGATCTAGAAGAGTATAATTAATATCTTGTACAACAGCATAACCCTATAATATTAAATTATAGAAGGTGACTTCTGATGTAAGATTTTAATTAGACAGGTTGATTTGTCTTCTTTGGCTGGCATTAGGCTGTTATTTTATTAAAGTGTCATTGGTAGACATAAGCCTACATAAAACTCATAAAATGTGAGGAGAAAGTTCTCATTATCATTTTAACATTAATATTCTCTCATTTCTTTATTAACAATGAAAGGAGGATTTAATTTGTTATATGCTAATTAAGGCAATCTTGATCAAAAACAAGATTATACAAGACTGGAAAGTGTGGGAGGAGGAATTGGGAAAGGGAGAAATATGATGTTTTTGGCTGTTTGTGAAAAGAGAGTTTTTCAGTTCAAATGGTCTGTTGGTCTTGAACCACAAAATAATAGAAGAAAAAAAATCTTATTCATAAAAGGTAGCTTATGTGAAGGCAACAGCAATAACTGACACACCTCTTTTTTCCCCATGCTTAGACTAGTTCCTGAGGGGAGGATAGAGTACAATTAATGTGTGTTTAATGAGTAAAGCAAGGGCACTTGGCTGGCTCAGTTGAGAGAGCATGTGACTCTTAATTTTGGGGTTGTGAGTTCGAGCCTCACTTTGGGAGTAGAAATTACTTAAAACTAAACTTTAAAAAAATTTAAAAAATAAAAAAACCTTTTAAAAAGGAAAAAATTAAAATGCAGAAGGAAATCAAAGACCCAAAACTCCTGAGAAAGAAATTTTAACAATACTAACAATATAGTTAAAATTAATATTTTAACAATAATAATGGAAATGACATTATTATAAATAGTAATAATAGTGCTATAATTCCAAAAATGAAATGGTGTTTGTGAAAGAAAGAGGTGAGCTGTGCCAGGCACTGTCCAGGGTGCTGGAGACCTTGCAGGAGCCATTAGGCTCTTAATCCTTCTCATTACTCTCTTCTCTAAACTCCCATTGTTATTTAATACTTTTCTAATCATTTGGACCCTGATAGTATTAGTTTATCCTTAATGTGTTGTATGCATGTGTGTATACCTGTACATAGGATCTTGTGTTTGTTTCCCATTTATTCAGTTAT
Organism: Ursus arctos; assembly: GCF_023065955.2. NCBI lineage: Eukaryota > Metazoa > Chordata > Mammalia > Carnivora > Ursidae > Ursus > Ursus arctos. Next base: position 14,334,674 of record NW_026622886.1, on the reverse strand, counting down.
CCAATTATTCAACAAATAATTCTTGGATATCAATTATGTGCCAGGCACTGGGGCTACAAAAGTGAACAAAATGGCAGTCTCTGCCCCCCAAGAAGTTTATACTCTATTAGATGTGACAATGTGGCAGAAAATTAACAAATATGCAAATAAATGTATTATGTCAGGTAGTGGTAAATTCTATGAATAAAAAATAAAGCAGGTAGGAACCAGTGAATTCTGGGGAGTATTATTTTAGTAGGATTACCTTGAAGCAGAGATCTGCATACAGTGGGGGAGTGAGACATGGGGACAGCTGGGGAAGGGCATTTACCCCCAAAGCAAGCTTGTATGTTCACAGCAGAGTCAAGGGTCAGTGTAGCTAGAGCACAGTGAGTGAGGGGAAGGACGAGGAAGAAATGATGTCAGAGAGGCTGCTGGGGACTGTGGTATATAAGCCAGGATAAGGACTTTGGATTTTCCAAGTGGTGTTATGTTCCTTCAGGTTATCAATTCATTCCCATATTTCTCTGATTTTTTTCTACCCTGAGTGATACAGTGCGGAGCTCAGAACAGACATCTTAACATGACCTTGTTTGTTTGGTGTTGTTTTTTTTTTGTTGTTGTTAATGCCCCCATTCTCCAGATTGACTAATGAGTCAGACAAATATTCCATTGAATGTCTGGATACATGTAAAGATTTTTTTCTGGTTTGTGGATGCTTCCATTCTGCAGAGTTGACCTTATGACACCAGAAGTGACTAACATAATGGCTCAAAGAGAATCTATTTGCTTGTAATTTCTGAGGGTTGCTTCATCTGGATCAGACTGTTCTGCCATAATATGTATTTTTGGTGTTGATCTGACCAATCTTAAAACAATTATAAAATCACTTTATGGAAATGCCTTATCAATGGGGATGATAGTGATGATGAAATATTGTTATATAGAATTCACAATTCCCTCATACTGATTTGATTATCATCTTCCTCCAGGATTTCAGACTTTGGACCATGAAGATCAGATTGCTTTGCTGAAAGGGTCTGCAGTTGAAGCTATGTGCCTCCGTTCAGCTGAGATTTTCAATAAGAAACTTCCAGCTGGACATGCTGACCTATTGGAAGAAAGAGTTCGGAAGAGTGGTAAGTGATTTGGTTAATGGTAAAGAAATTTGCTCCTGCAAGTAAGAATTTGTACATGACATGAAGGCAGGCTTCTTGCCTATCCTATGCAAGGTTATGTGTCCATCGCGACTAGTACGGAGAACGGCTCTAAAAAGCTATGTGTTAAATAGACGAGATCTTTAGAGGGTTGGTTCAAAAATCCTTGTTGTATTAGCAAAATACCAAAAATACTCTTTGCCCTATATTAAGATAAAGGGCAAAAGGAGGAATTTTTTAAAGTTTGAAAAATTAGTCTGATAAAAAACATAGTACACAGGAGCTAAGATTATTCAGTCAAAAAAATTCATTTGTTCAAAACCTTCATGTATGAATGAATATGGATCAAACTATTATCCATTCTCTATTCAAAGTAAAATAAAATGAATTATTAATAGCAATATTTATACAACATTTACTAGGTTTTAGACACTGTTCTAAATACCTTACCTGTATGATTTCTTCAAATCCTTGCAAAGTCCTATGAAATAAGTACTATTATTATTCAAAGTTAATAGATGAGGAAACTGACACAGGGTGTTGTTAATAACTTTCCCTGAGACAGACAGGAAGTCTGACTTCAGAAGCCGTGTGTCTACACTGCTATGCTACATGACCTCTCAAGAGACAAAATGAAATAGTAGTATGAGTTGAACTTATTATCAAGGAATACTGTGACAGAACGGGCTAGGAAACATTGGAATAAATTTCCAGGAATTCTGTGTAATTTACCTTAGAAGAGTCTTAAAATAGGATAAGTTTTTACTTTCCTGAGATACTGTATACATGGATTGCGAGGGGAGGGATGAAATGATGAAATGAGATGAAATGATGGCTCAGGTTCCTTTCTTCCCAAAGTAGTATCCTTTCATGAATGACTAGAACAATTTTAAATACTTATAAAATCAGTGTTTTAGAATAGAGATTGGATGGAAAGTTTTTAGGAAGTCCTGCACTTGCAATATAAGGAAAATAATTGAAAAATTGGAAATTATTTTTTAAAAGCAGCCATCCCGTAGTTGTTGTGTTTTCTTCTCATAAGCACTGACAGCATAATTATCATCATTGATAGATTTAAAGAATACACATTTTAAAAAAAGATGCATTATTCATATATAGCCATTGATTTATTAGTTTAACATATATTTAAGGGCAAGGTACTGTGGAGGTAGTGAAAGAGAGGAATCAGGCATGCTCCTTCTCTTAGGAAGCTTATAGTCTAGTAGGAAGACATGAACTGTACATTAATAGTTATAATAAAATGTGGAAGAGAAATGAGGTAGGGGTGACTTCTAGTTGGTAGGGCTCTGGACAGATTTCATTGGCAAGCTGGGCCTTGAATGATATTAGGTATGAATATTCAGTGTGGAGGTACGAGAGAGAAGGACCAGTAGAAACAAAGGACTGAGGCAAGAAAGCTCAGGTTATGCACACAAAGAAGAATGAATAGTTGTTTGATTGGATTAAGGGTTACATCAAAGGGAAATAGAATTTTTTAAAAGTCAGAATCAAATGGTTGAGGGCCTTCAATTCTAGGCTAAAGGCTTTATTCTTTATTTTCTAAGAAATAGGGAAACACTGAAAATTTTTGAGCAAGGGAGGGAAAACATCAGTCATGTTTTACGAGTCTTGCAACAATGTCAGGATAAGCCAGGATGGGAGACAACTCTCAGTTTCAAGGACATGCTCCCGGAAGAAATGGAAAGAAGGGAAAGAGTCTGAGAAATATATTGTTGGAGATTTTCACCCTTTGAAAGACAGTATATTATCAAGAAATATGGATTCTTATTCTGGACAAGATTTTATTTTACATGTTCTGGGATGTATAGTTGTGTGTGTGTGTGTGTTCATTCATCTGTCCATCCATCAGGAGGCTAGGGGTGAGGGAGAAGGGTTGAATCAGGTAACCTCAAAGGCACCATTCAGTTCTATTAGTCTTACTGCTTGTCTTCTCTTAACTAATCAATTTTTCTGACTGCTGGTTTAGCCAGTCACTTGGGCAGCTCCTAGAGTATCTTGATTTATTTTTATTGTGATAAGAACACTTAGCACGAGAGCTACACTATTAGCAAAATTTTAAGTGTACAATTCAGCATTGTTGCCTACAGGGAACAATGTTGTATAGCAGATAATTCATCTTGCTTAACTGAAACTTTATGCCCACTGAGTAGGAGGGGGAAATGAGTTACTAATCAATAGGCACAATAAAGGAAATCTTTCTGTTCAACAAATATACATTGAATACTTGATTTGTGCCAAGCACTGTATAATAATTGAGGGTATGGAGATGAGGAAATAGGATCTTTGTCCCCCAGGAGCTTACAGACTAATGGGGAAGAGGTATAAGCAAAGGTTTCCAAAACAATGTACAGTGTAACAGGGACTATGACATGAAATTGAAGCAGAAAGATGTGTTTGCCTCCCCTGAGTCTACTTGCTGAGTCAGAAAAGGCTTACAAAGTTGACAAGTGAATCATGGAGGATAGTTAAGACCTCGTCAAGCCACAAAAATCTGAGAAAGGCACTCCAAGAGCTATAGTCATTAAATAATAATATAGAAATTGCAGGTGCAAAGTGGTGGAGATGTGAGAGAGCGTCCATGTGTTGGACTCACAAATACCTTGATATTGCTGAAAAATAGTATTTCTGAAGGTGAAATGTAGTAAATGCTAGATATTTAAGGACATCGAACACCATAAAAATAGTTTAATGTAGTTCTTGTATAATGAGGAGTCTTTGTAATGTACTGAGCAGATGTAACATGACCCTAGGAGTACTATAGAAAGGTCTTTCAAGCAGTAATATGAAGGGAGTTTTAGAGGGATTGAGACAAGTCTATAAAGAAATCAATGCAATAACTAGGTGAGAAGTGGTGAGGGTCTTGCAGGTTAAATACAGGTAATAAAATAGAAAAAAAAAAAACCCTTGCTTGATTAACATAGGTTTCAGAACTTGCGATTTTGCAAGTTGCAGAAAAGTTCAAGAATGAAGTTTTCCAGAATACAAACTGTATAAATAAATATGCATGCCTCTAGTTCGCAAGTACATTACTTTACCTAAACATCAGCCACATATTGTGACAATAAAAACCATCCAAACTCACATGCTGCTTCGTGTTTTATTATCTATAATGATGCTTCCATTTATTAATATTTATGAATTTGCTTCTCCCAATGGATTTTCAGAACATTGCCTCTTCCACACACCACATAAAAACCTGATCTTGCAAGATGACCTTTCAGAGTAACTTTTTATTCTTATGCAAATATAACACATTCTTCTTTCTATTGTACATTTAATTCTAGAGAAACATAGCATCTCAAATTTGTCCTGTCTATGCCTACAGAACTCTTTAAAGAATATAACGTGAAATTTCCTTTCTTGTTCTTCAAATTCATAGTCTTTTGTTTGCTATTATTAAATCCCAATTACATACACAAAAGTACTGTCTCCTGAGATACATTTCCTTAATGAGGGTTATGGTGTTTATTTATGTTAATTGAGGCTTCAGAACATTATGTCTGACATAACCTGTGGTTGAGCTATTTCTATATAATTCTAGTGCCTCAATTATATTATTCCTAATGTACTATTATGCAAAGTAGGTTTTAAAGCTTAAATATTTATTAAAACTAGGAATAATCATATGATACCATAAAATATGACAGCACTGAAATTGCTAACATTGAATGAGTTTACATTTTAACATTAAGGAAATGAACAATAACTCTTCACAGACCAATGCAACTTGTTCTGTTAACTTCAAATATAAATAACCTCTGAAATTTATGATATTTTTTGGACTTTTTTTGATTCCCATAACAGACATAAATGAAATATTCAATTCAGTTGTGTTTATCAGGATGACAGTGCAATGGTTTGCTTTTATACACATCATCTTGTTTGTATTCTCAATGGCCCCTAGAGGTGGGTGTTATGCTCCTATGTTATAGATAAGGAAACAGGCTTAGAGAAGCTAATTGACCTGCCCAACGTCACACAGCTAATCAGCAGATTGCCAGGAGATGAACGCAGGTGATCCAACTCAAAGCCTGGTGTTCTTTCTATACGTTGCACCTGTCACTCACCGTAGTCTAATATTTGCTCTACTATCAGCTAGTAGGGAATGCAAAGACCTAGTAATACACAGTTCCTGTCCTTTGAGAGAGAGCGTGTAAGGAGCAGATAGCTATTTGAAATTGGCTTTAGGTAAATGATAAAGTGAATAGAATCAGGGAGGTCAGAGAAATGAGAGACCCTTGTTAGCATGATGGAGCTGTAGCGAGTATACTCGGTGCCGTATACTGTGCTTATTTTTCTGCTCTTTAAATATACACGATTTCATTGCTTTAGCTTTGGCAACAAATGAAAACAATTGTAAGAACTAACTTTTCTAAAGAAGCTGATGTAAGCTGATTATCAGTTCAGATACTGACGTTGAAAAAGGGGTTGGAAAAGTTAAGAAAAAAGAATATTTATAAGAGAAGCAAATGCATAAGTCAAAATTTGGAGTTCTTAACCATTTGGCTTTTCAAAGTGGTCATGTAATTTTGGCATAGACAAATTTGAGGTTCAAAGTGTAGGAAAAAGGCATTTTCAAAATAAAAGAAAGAATTAAATTAATATTGGAGTTAGCATTTTCATTGGCTCTCAGCTGTATTCCCTAAGCCTTTTATACTTGCCCAGTATTGGACAATATGTATTTATTTATGTGTCTGTTTCTTCCATTAATCTGTTGACTGCTAGAATGTTGTTCCCAGTATTATCACAGTGCCTGGGACACAGTTGGGGTACAAAAATTGGTGAATTTTGTTGAGATGAATCTGGAACTTGACAATCCAAACCCCGGCAACTCCTAAACACCAGTGAGATCTAATTTAGCCACATAACCTTTAGCCACTAGGACTAACGGGAAGCATGGTATTTATTAAATATTTCATATTAAATGTTTTATATTATAAGTAGTTATTTTTTGAATTGCTAATTTGATGGCAGCTTTTTACTTAAGGCCATCAGTATGGCACAAATGATTCACTGGGTAGGATTTAGCAGTTGAAATAGAGGATAGGGTCCAATCTCTTAATACCATGAGAATGTTTCCATTGTCTTTAGGGCATCCCTTGCCCCATCCTGTCTCAAAACTATGTCATCTTTGTTGCAGGGAACTAGCAAAACAGAATATTGCCCAATTTAACAAACATTTGCTAATCTCTACCATGTCTCCAGCAGCATGCTGGTTACTGAGGATACAGAGATGAATGAGAAGCATCTATGGACACCTTTTAGTGGTCAAGCGGTATGCCAGGCACTGGGAATACAGCGTTGGTTCCTGTTCTCATAGAATTTTTTCTGGTATTTCACACTCTATTGGGAGTGAGAGATATGAATTGTGATAGATGCAACAGAAATGAACCTAGAGAAGGAAACAACTAAATTTGAATGTTGCCTTGAAACATGGGTGGTGTGTCCTAGCCTAACAGGGATTCTGCCTTATATTTCAGGCAAAAAGCAGGAAGACTTAAAAAATGTATCTTATTTGTTAGAGGAACTATCTGTTAGGATACCCTTGGCTGATGATTACAGAAAATCCAATTCAATATGGCCTCAAAAGTAAGGACATTAGCTCAAATGAGAAACCCAGAGGAAAGATGGTGGCAGAATTGGTTAATGAAGGAGCTCAACACATTATCAGAGAGACAGGTCTTTTTCAAATTTCTGCTCTGCTATCCTTGGTGGATTGGCTTTACCCTCAGGCTGATTCTCTTCCTGGCCACAGCATTTCTAGGCATCACATCCAGATGCAACGGTGGCCAAAAGAAAAAGAAACTTAATGGAGACACTTAATGGCCACTTCCTGAGTACAGAAATCTTCCTTGAGACCTCCTGAGGAGATCCCCCTTTGTCTCATTGGCCAGAATTGTACTGCCGCTGACTACACCAGCCTCTGACAAGAGAAATGGGCTGGAGCTTCAGTCTGCCTCTGCCATTGTACATTGGCCATGAGACTGGGGAGGAGGGGGAGGTAGAGAAGTTGTGTAGACAGTGATGTGAATCAGCTTCAGGAACCAAGAGTTGGTGTCATTAGCTCATAGGGAAACTACTGGGATGGAGAGAGCTTAGTTTGAAAGGAAAGCAGAAGGCAAACATTGCTTTGTAGGGCATGTCAGAGACTTATACCTTAACTTCTATGCTATGAGGCGGTGTCATTTCTAGGAAAATGTAAATTAAGTGATTTTGAGCAAAAAGGATCATTTTTTGTAAGATTCTTGGTCTATCTCGATCCCATCAATTATAATAAATCAGATAGAGGTATTTAAAATACCAGGAATGGTGTCTTATATAATATGTATTCTTGTATCTCACACACACATCCCTCTGCTTTATTTTTTGTTCCCAATCAAAACTTGGAAGTTAATTAAGAACCAAAAGACATTTACATTCAAAATAACTTAAAATAGCATCGAGTTAATTCTATCAAGTAGTTTTTCCTTCAAAGGCTATTTATGGTTATTGAACAATCTATCAGTTACATACCTCTTTCTTTAAAAAAGACAAAACAAGAAACAGAGGAGCAGAAACATACTTTATTTTTTTACGACTCTGCCCTTTCCCACAGTAGTCTTTGCCGTTAAGTTAGAAAATAGCCCCCCCTTGTGGCCAAAAATTAGCTAATTGGGCATAAGAGCAAAAAAAAGAAAAACTTGAAGCAAATCTCCAGAAAGGAGGAGGGAGGGAAACAAGAAAAGATTGTCCCTTCGGAATGATATTATTGTTACATTTCTCAGGTTAGAAATTGCTGGTTTATAAACACTTAAAACACCCCTTTGTTGATGGTGCTGTGGTTAATTCTGATTATTAACTCCAATTCTAAAAGCAGATTTATATTTGATCTATACTGTAGGAAATGTATTTTTTTAAAAATTCTATTATTTTCTACATTTTCACTATGTTCACTGTTAGCTTGTACAATACATACAACATGAACAATCATAACAAATATCTTTACCTCTTTTTTCCTGAAAAGTATTGGCTATAATTAGATAGCTAATGGAGGTAACATTTTTGGAAGGTTAATGGGGATTTAGAAAGACAGAATAGGAAGTTAGGTAGTCAAAGATGATTTCTAAAAATTAAATATTTTCAAATCAGCCGCCTTTAATATTATCGCCGGATCCTTGTATACTATTTTAAAAACCAGCATGGTCATGAGTTATTATGTCAGGTAGTCACAGATGGTGGGTGTAGTCCCTGAATGCCGAGGAAAGCCCAGATACTGCCATTTTTCTTCTTTAGAGTAAAAAAGAACAACCTTACCAGGAAAATATAGATCTTAGTTTAGCTTTAACACCTAGAAAAATACCGAGGCAAATCACTGATCAGCCAATTTGTATTCATCTCTAGGAAAGTGCAGAATGTAAAAACAGAACAAAAACATAGCTTTGTAAACACAAAAGTAAGTGAGTTTAATCTAACTAAAATTAAGATGACCTGAGATAAAAATGAACTAATGTACTAAAATTGATCCAATTTCTTGAATAACAATAATAGTATTGCTGTAACATATATTGAGGGTTTGCTGTCAACCAGGCATTATGCTAAGCATGCCACATAAATTATCTCATGTGAGGCTATTGATATAATTCACATTTCACAGATGAAGAAACTGAGGCTTATGGAAGCTTACATACTGTAACCAACATCAAGTCATAGGTCAGATTTCAAATTCAGAGCTAGCTCACTAACTCTTAACCTCTATGTTTTTGGGAACCAGGACCGGTATTTCCAGGCTCATATACTTCAACCTTCTGCATTTTTAAGTTGTATCTAGTTTAGTCATGAGTATTCAGTTCAATCTGTAAAAGCTGGACTCTTCCACATGATGTAACACCCAAGTTGCTGAACAAAGACACTGTTGTTAAGACAGCCCACAGGGATTGATTAAAAGATCAAAAGTCAAAGGGGAAGAAAAGTGTGGTATTTTGACTAAAAGAGAGAAAGGCCAGGGATTCAGTTTGGGAAGACTCTAAATTATTCTAAAGGTAAGGATTTAGACTGTCTGATTCTGAAGGCTTTCTGATTCTGTGAAGCATAATATTAGATGATAATTGTCTTTATTTCTGGAATCCAACTGTATTCTAGTTTGGTTTGGCCAAAGCTGTACGGCTCTCGGTCTGGTCTGGATTAGAATAGAGCAGTCTTTTTAGTGTAGATCAATTCTGGGAAATTCATCCTCATCTTAATTCATCCATAAATCACATCACAGTCTTTTTTTTTTTATTATTCCCATGGTCTTTTTCTTCTCCTCCTTCTCCTCCCCTCCTCTTCTTCTTCCTCCTCCTTCTTCTCCTCCTTATTTTCTCTATAATTCCCTAGTCAAAGCTCTTCTGGAGTGGAGCCACGTACAGAACAGGCACAAAATTAATATTTGTTGAATGAGTGGAGGAAGTCTTAAAGGAGTCTTAAATTACGAAGAGGTGCAAGCTAGATTAAAGGAGAAGGATGATATTCCAACTAGAAAGAATATAAAAACTGGGCAGTGTGAGTTATTTAGGGAGCACCAAGTGGCTGAACATGGCTGGAGTAAAGGCTGTGTGATAGTAAGGTCCTGCAGCTTAGTGACAGCTAAGAGCCAGGACTCTGGAGCCTGCTAGCTGTGGTTCGAATCCTGCTTCCACCTCTCACCAACTGTGTGTCTGTGGGCAAATTATATAACTTCTCGGTGCTTATCTCATGGGGTATTAGGAAGATTGAATGAATAATAGCATAAGAAGTGCTTGGAACAATGCCTAATACATAATGAGTGCTTAATAAATGTGGATCCTACTATTATTATCATGTAGGTAAGTAGTGGGTGGTGGGATAGGCAGGGGACATTTATGACAAAGGCCTCTGAGAGTTTTTGAAGGTTTGTAAGAATTGGGGGGACAGGGTGTGATTTGAATTTTGTGATTCTGGGACTGAACTGAAGACAGGAAAACCAGTGAGGAGACAGTGTAGTAATCCAGATGAAGAGAAATAAGGACTTAGATGAAGTCAATTCTGGATGTCATGGAGAGGAGAGGGAGCACCCAGGGCGAGGCAGCAGTTTGAATGATAAGACTCGGCACCTGCCCGAGTTAGAGAGGGGGACAAGTCTCCGTTGTCAGGCAGGGGCAGCTGGATGGGTGAAGACATCAGTCGCTGAGAACGGAAATACCAGGAAAGGGATGGATTTGGAGGATGATGAGGAGTTTAGTTCTGTACATGGTATTTTTGATTTTGGACATATTGTCTTTGAAGAGAACAGCCAACTACCTATGCCCTAGTAGGCAATGGAACTCTGAGAAGAACCCTAGCTTATGTACTAAGTGGAGATGTTTATACTTCTGGGCTTAAGAACAATAATTTTTTGTTGGTTGTTTAAGATGCTACCTATACCTTGGTTATAGATATTAATATGAAAAAGATTAACCAAACCCCATGTAGAAAATGGTGAAGTTGGGGGATTCTTTGGGCAATTTGAGAACATTATCGTTTATTGTCGGACTGTAGTGACTGAAACAAAGGTACTGCTGAAATCAGGGACACACTAATCACTGATGAGGTGGTATTTTGAGGGTTTTGTTAACTGACCTTCTTTACAATGACCTGCCTTTGACTGGACACATAATATATAGTCATTATTTACGCATTTGTGCATAAATATTAACATGTGCATGTATGTACAACATGTTTGTAGTTTTACACTTTTCAGTCATTCAGAAATTCGATTATGCCTCTGCAATTTTTCATCTTTCCCCCATAGGTATCTCAGATGAGTACATAGCACCTATGTTTAGCTTTTATAAAAGCATTGCAGAATTGAAGATGACTCAGGAAGAGTATGCTCTGCTTACAGCAATTGTTATCCTCTCTCCAGGTAATTTCGTGGCTGCATTTTTATTTTTCTGCCATTTGTTTGTTCTACTCCCTCTCCAGTATGATAGTAATAACGTTTCTTAAAGAAAATCTGGAAGACACAGCAACACAAAGAAAAAGTAAAATGGCCTGTAATCCCACCACTCAAATGGAATCATTGTTAATATTTCAGTGTAGTTCTTCTTGGCCTTTTTTCTAAACATCTCACTCATTCATTGAATAATTGCACTTTGAACCCCTACTATGCACTAAACATGGTTCCTGACATTGGGGGTTACAACAGTAAAGAAACAGGCAGGAGACAGCTTCTTGGAGCTTTCAATCCAGTAGTTGAGAAAGACAAATGAGGAAACAAAAATAATTTTCAGGAGGTGGTAATGCTAAAAGAAAAATATAGAGATGAGGATATAAGGAAAGAAAGTGATAGCAGAACGTTACTATAATTACTGGTCAGGAAAGGCTTTCCAAGGGGTTGATATTTGAACAGGGACCTAAATGGAATTACATACTTTTTTAACAGAATAGAGAATGAGCGGAGGAAGTCTTAAAGTTTATTTTCCATGTCATTAAAAAATTATATCAGTAATGGGACACCTGGGTGGCTCAGTTCGTTAAGCGCCTGAGTCTTGATTTCAGCTCAGGTCATGATCTCCAGGTTGTGAGATCAAGCCCCTGTTAGGGTCTGAACCGAGCATGGAGCCTACTTGAGATTCTCTCTCCTCCTCTGTCCCTCCCCGATTTAGTGCACATGCATGCCCCCTCCCTCTTTCAAAAAAAAAATTATATCAGTAAAAGTTTGTTGAAATATATGTATCCATCATATTGACGTACAATCATTTACTTAATTGTTACCATGTTTGAATATCCAGGATGTTCCCATTTTTGTTGTTGTTGTTTTAAACAATGTCAAAATGAATATCTCTTTGCATAAAATTTGCTTATATTTTTGGATTATTTTAATTATCTGAGAGTGATGCCACATTCATGATTTATAAATCATAATTTCAGTGTTAGCCTTAAACCATTTTTATACATAATACCGAAGCAGAAGCTAGTTGTTACTTTATTTGTTTTACCATAAAACCAAACAAATAATTAAAATAAAGAAAAACTTTTTGGTCATACATACTAAAGTTACACACATATATACTCTATGACCCAGCAAGTCTGCTACTTAGAAGAAACCCACTAGAAATGATGCTTATGTCCACCATATGGGTTACCTTTAGGGGCACAGATTGGAAGGAGAATTTGGGGAGACTTCTAGGGGGGTAGTAAATGTTTTATATCTTGAACTAGTCATGATCACGTGTGTGTGTGTGTGTAAATTCATCAAGTTAAACAATTTGTACATTTAAAAGTGCACATTTATAAGTTACATTGCAAGCAAGTTACTGTTGCTATAATTATGCCAAATTAAATACTTCTCCACTTTTGAATTTTGTCATTTTATTTGAAACCTCAAAACAGACAGACAATACATAAAGGACCGAGAGGCGGTAGAGAAGCTTCAGGAACCATTGCTTGATGTGCTCCAAAAGTTGTGCAAGATTTATCAGCCTGAAAATCCTCAACATTTCGCCTGTCTCCTGGGTCGCTTGACTGAGTTGCGGACATTCAATCATCACCATGCAGAGATGCTGATGTCATGGAGAGTAAATGACCACAAGTTTACCCCACTTCTCTGTGAAATCTGGGATGTGCAGTGATGAGCTTTGCAGGGGCAACTGCATCTAGCTCTTTATTTTCCTCATAATATAAATCTGATGTATAACTTTCTTTTATTTCATTTGTACCTGGTTTCACAAAGAATTTTGATGAATATTTATGCAGTAATTACATAACTTCCACAGTTGTAAATATAGAGCTAGATAGGATTACATTCTTTACATTGTATTTTACAAGGCCTCAGGGACTCTTTCATTCTAATTGGCATGCCCTGTTTGCCTAATTAAATTGATCATTCTTCACTTCTCTCCTTGAAATAGGGATGATTTCTATTTTGCTCTTCATCTAACCTTATTGCATATATTATATCAAAGCGTTGTGTTCAATTTTGGCAATAAACTGAACATAAAGGCAACAGGATTTTCTTCTGGAGCAAAGTTTGAAAAATATGCAAACTTATTTCTTTAAATGGTGAATGACACCCTATTGGGCCTGGTGTGTGTGTGTTGGGGGGGGGGTTGGGTGATGGGTAATTTACAAAAAAGATGAACTCTCACAACACAAATGGTGTTTTTCTCATCCCTGAAGAAGCCCTGGTGAATATTCATTTATTTGTAATAGCCCTTGGATCATTTATTTTCTTTGAAGTTCAAAGAGATAACATATAGAAAAGTTAACGATTCTCAAGTAAAGTATTCTCTCAAGCAATTAGGGTCTCACAGTTAGGGTCTCCAAGCAGCATTTACAAATGCAGACAACTTCCATTATGGGATATTCCCTTTTCTCTCTTAAAAGCACTGTTGGCTTCAGTGCATATAATTAATCTTTTTTTTTTTTTTTTTGGTTTGTTTTGTTTTGCTTTTGGAAAACACTCCTACAGCTGGGTGCACAGCTGTTGTATACTTCCCCCAAAGCAGGAATTAGTTCATTTCCTTCATTCATTGTTACACTGTTGCATTCTTCTCCCCATTATCCTTTGGTGAATACAATAAAACACCTTCTATAAGTAATGGACTTATATGTCCCTTTCTCCTGAAGTCAGACAAAATGGAGCTTGCTTAGCATGCAAAGTTTTTTTGTATTAAAATATTAGAGCAACCCCAAAGTCCTAAACATAGTGGAAAAGGGAATGAGATGGGGCTAGCATTAGTTGGATTCCACATGCTACAAGAAGACTTGAATCCTAAGAACAAGATCCCTAAAGGGACACAGTAACTGCCTGGGAGGGTTTACAAAGAAGTGCAGAGGCAAGTTCTATGGGGTCACTGGGCAAGTCTCATGGAAGAGGTGGCATTTCCCTTGGACTTGGAAGGGTAGCCAGAACTTCCTTGGGTGAGGGTGAGTGGGAAGGGGATTCAAGGTGAAAGGAGTGGCAGGAGCAAAAGTACAGGGTGGTGAGTTGTGCAGATGTTAACAAAGCACAAATAGGGGCACCTGGGGGGCGCAGTCGGTAAGCGTCTGGCCTTTGGCTCAGGGCGTGATCCCGGCCTTATGGGATCGAGCCTCACATCAGGCTCCTCTGCAGGGAGCCTGCTTCTTCCTCTCCCCCCCCACCTCGTGTTCCCTCTCTCGCTGGCTGTCTCTGTCAAAAAAAAAAAAAAAAAAAGCACAAGTAATCTGGGGAGAGACAACCCTTAGCACAACCCTGAGCCTCAGTTTCACCAATGTGAAATGAAGATACCAGCACCTACCATCTCAAGGGATTGAGCTAATGAATGAAAAGTAGGAAGTTGCAGGCCCAGCAAGGGAGAGGGGTGGTAAAGAAAGGACACGTCAGACAGAGAAGCCAGTTTCTGTATGCCTCAAGGCAGAGATCCAGTTTGAGGAACTGGATGTGGTTTGGTGTTTCCCAGATTACAAGGCATCTGTAGGGAAAGTGATGGGAAATGAGCTGGAACTGAGGGGGCACTGTAGACAGAGCTAGGAGTTTATCCTGTAGGTGTGGATTTATTCATGTGGTTAAGACCTTATAATAGTCAATGATCCCAGGACACTTCACCGACAGAGTCACCCAGGCACCGCAGATGGTCCTACGGCTGATGTAAGAAAAATTACTGCCTGTGCTCTCTTCTAGGATTCTTATGGTTTCAGGTCTCACATTTAAGTCCTTAATCCGTTTTGAGTTTATTTTTGTAACTACAGTATGTTTTAAGTAATAGAGCATTCTTGCAGAGCTGTGAAAAAGCCAAATCATATCTCAACATCCAAGGAGTATATGATTTTGAGAGGCTCTTCTGTTTGATTAATCAGATAAATGATTATTCCAAATGTAATAACTTAAAATTTAGATTTCCAAGCATAGTGCTTTTTTTTTTTTTAATATTTTATTTATTTATTTGACAGAGATAGAGACAGCCAGCGAGAGAGGGAACACAAGCAGGGGGAGTGGGAGAGGAAGAAGCAGGCTCATAGCAGAGGAGCGATCTCATAACGCCAGGATCACACCCTGAGCCGAAGGTAGATGCTTAACCGCTGTGCCACCCAGGCGCCCCCAAGCATAGTGCTTTCTTAAAGTGGGGGCACATCTTCACAATTCTGGTAAAATCGTAACTAATAGACTTTATCATCTGATGAAAACAGACCGGTGAGGCTTGCTCTGCGTGTTGCAACCATGGCAATTTCAAGTAAAGTAAGAACCTTTACAATATAGCTATTAACCTAACCACCAATTAGAAAATCTACACATGAAAGTAGATTTTACCTCATTAGGTGGAACCCTCAATTACTAATTGTAGTGTTAAAATCAAGATAGGTAAGATGGTGAGTGTACTTAGGGAGTGGGGTACTAACAGGGAACTCATGTAAAAATGAGGTTAAGAAAGCAACAAGAAACTTTCTTACTTATTATACAGAAGGGAAAAGCAACAAGAATCAAAGAACTTAGAAGAGAACTCCTCACCCAATGTACACATTTAACCAGTGAGGGATATGGGCATAAAGAGAAGTGATTTGCTTAGACTTTTTGATTGAAGATTCACTTTCCTCCTCTCTTCTATCTTTATAAGGTACAGAAGTTACCAAGACAAACCACATAGACAATGAGAATAAGAAGAAAGCAAGCATAAAATACCCTGCCAAAGTTTCAGTAAATGGTTTAGAAATATTAAGTGTGATGTGTGTGTGTGTGTGTGTGTCTATGTGTGAGAGAGACATACACACAGAGTGTTTATGTACATATATGAGTATAGCATACTTTCAATTTTTAGTAAGTGGTATTCAAATGTTTAGGCACATAGTACACATGTAAGAAAAAATTGTTAACTAATGACTAATGATTCATCAAACTTCTGTAGAGAAGTGTACAGATTTTGATATTAGTACTCAATAAATCCAATTTAAAGCTACAACTCCACTTTGAAATTTGGCTACATGAAGTAATACGACAAATTGTCCTTAGTTTTAAACAGAAACACTATAATAACATACATTTATTTGAAAAACAGGTGAAAATGATCTATTGTAGTCAGGGGCATCAAAGGGTTCTGGGATCAACTTCAGTAAAAAAGAAAGAGCAACCAGTATAGGGCATCAGGTTCAATTCCCACTTATATGTCAAGTTTTGGATGACCATCTTACCCACCCACCCCAGAATGTAAGTTCTGTGAGAACAGGACCCTTTGTGCTAGGATAGAGTCTGGTGTGGGTCAAGTACTCAATAATTTTGTTGAATTAAATTCTCAAATCTGTTTCTCCTGCACCAACCAATTAAACCACTTCTGAGCATCTCTACCTGCATGTTCCTCTCACACTTCCAACTGAACACACTCCAAACCAAAGTGCAGTTTTCTTTCCCCATGGTTATTTTCCCTGTGTTCCTTAGAGTGACACCATTATCACATGATTACTAAGTCCAGATCAGTCAGCATCTTAAGAGGCTTCTTCCTTTCCATCTCTTTTGAATTAGTTTAGGTAATTGTTAACTTTTAGTTTTTAGAATTGTCGCCAGTCTCACTCCGTTTTTCAAAAATCCTTGAAAAATTTTTTCTAAAACATACCATCATATCATTCCTTTTTTATAACCAATCCCAAATGACTACAAGAAAAATTCTAAACTCCTCAGCATCTACCAGAACTTTCATCTGTGCCTACTCTTCCAGCTTGATCTATCTCCCAATCTCCAATCTTTAATCATTCAAAACTACTATTCCCAGAACATTCCAGGTGCTCTCACATCTCTGGAACCATGTGTTCTCTTTGCCTGGAAAGTACTCCTTAATCCCAATTATCCTTGCTCTTGTCAGATTCCTAATCACCCTTCAAAACTCAGCTCCTTTCAAACCCCTGACCATCACCTTCCAAGCCTGTTAGGTGTCCCCTGCTTTGCAGACCTCCACTGAGCCTTTACCACGCTGGTGAGCACTTTGAAAGCAGGAACTGTCTTCTTCATTTTTGTCTCCTCAGCAAAGCAGCAGCAGGACCGCCTCACCTCATTGTTCGTTTGTTTTTTTTTTTTTTAAGATTTTATTTATTTGACAGAGAGAGAGAGCAAGCACAAGCAGGGGGAGCAGCAGGCTCCCCGCTGAGCAGGGAGCCCCAGGCAGGCTCAATACCACGACCCTGCGATCATGACCTGAGCCCAAGGCAGACGCTTACGGACTAAACCACCCAGGCGCCCATTGTTTTTGATGACTGAATGAAGGAATAAATTCTAGAGAGAGAACATCATTCCAGATCAATGCCCTCATTTTACAGATGGGAAACTGAGGCCCAGAGTGGTGACATGATCTGACAAAATCGAACTAAGAGGCAGGGACCTCCAGGCTTTTGGCTACTGAGTCCCCCCCCCCCCGCCCCCACTATTAACAAGTCCCATTACAGTTAGTTATCAGAGACCGAATTACTGCTACACTGAAGTCCAGTCCTTGCTCTATTTCACCCCTCCGAGCTAGTAAGCGTCCCTCATTGTGATGAGGTTAATTTTTTACCCCCCCCCCCCATCTTGTGTGTTTCCTGAAGTAAGAGCCAACATCCTCTGTTTGCCTCCAGTTGTGGCCGAAAGCTACAGGATCCTCTCCATCTTTCAACACCGACACTCACAGGAAGCGGGACGTCTGTCGGGAAGGTTTCTGCTTAGGACTCCCATTCCTACTGGGTGACAGTTTGTCTCCGGAAACCGTGGCGCCCTCAGTACAGCCAGATCTCCAGTGGTTTACGGTTGGGAGGGGCTCTTAACAGAAGAGGGTAAGACTCAGGGCAACACCCTTGAACTCTAACCCTGGAACTCTCCAGGATGCTTACAGGCGACGTCGATTCACTTCTTCTGCCTATCCGGACAAATATCGGGGCTGTTGAGGTCGCCGAGGGGCCAAATGGGGGGACTTGCCCCGTGACCAAGCCACTTCGCCTTTCGGTGAAAAGCGGGGCTGGGCCACGAGACTTGGGAGACTCCAAGCGGTGGAAGGCGGGGCGCCCCGGACTGACTGAGACGCGCGCGAAGGTCGCGCGCTCCCGGCGGCCGGGGCGGGGCCTCCAGCCACGCCCTCCCTCCGCCTTCTGATTGGTCCTTTCGAAACAGGCAGCGAACCGCGGCGAGCCCTAAGACCCAGGCGGAGGCGGCAGCGGCGGCGGCGGCGGCGGCGGCGGTTGGTCTGGGGCGTGCCGACTTCGCACAGATTGAACCGAGATGTCACCCTGCAGGGAGAAGTGACCATCCCGCGCCAGGGCGGGTGAGTACTTCCCTGTCTGCCTTCTCTTTTCCTCGCGAGCCTTTCTTCGCCTTCTTGGGGCTGCTGCGCTTCAGTCTGCGGGCTCGAAGACCCTCGGCGCTCCGCCGAGTCGATGCGCTTGTTTGGTTGGGTCTCGAAGCTGCAGGATTCAAGACGCTCTGCGATTGGCCCGCCGCGGGAGCCGCGTCCTCTGATTGGTTCCTGGGGCTGTCAAGGTGAAGTTTTGCCTGCCCTCTCCTGCCCACCTTGGTGCAGAGAGAGGGGCAACAGGTGTGCAGGGGCCGGGGAAGGACAGGTGCGGAAGTAGTAGATTGAGTAAGAGGTATCGGGCCGTTACCGGTCTGCTTTAGAATCCAGAGAGGGATCAGAGCCTGAAGCTAGTTGAAGATCTCCAGGGGCACCCTCATTCCCAAGCGCCTAGCACATATAGGGTCACTCAGGTCCTCAACACCACCCTTTGGAAGAATTAATGAAGTCACTGACCTTGGAAAGAGAACTACACAGACGGTTATTTTGCCCTCTGGGAAAGTTTACAGCCTCTTCTCTATTCTCTCCAATCCGGGAAGGGCTCTGCTTTCCCAGCTGCACCCCTTAGTTTGGAGGGCTGCCTTGGGGGTTGTATTGTAAAAGAAAGGGAAGCCTTGTAGATTGCCCTGGAAATCTGGGGAAACTTTCGGAAGGCGTCCTTCCTCACGCAGTCACGCCTGGTTCCTAACTAATCTTTTCAAATTGAATTTTATGGATTTAAGAGTGCTTTGTGGTATGCATGGCGGAGTTGCTGACCTAGTCCTTAAGTGAAGAGATGGTTTTTGCAAGCCCAGTCCAAGTCACACTTTGGATTTTGTTTTACTCGTGTGAAGAGCGCTAATAACTAATTTATCAGAAGATAAGCAGTTGGTGAACTACTATATGATCATCTTTCTTGGCGCTTAAATTATTAGGAATTGGAATTCTAGCCACCTCGGATTTTCCTTGGGAGGAGATTGGGTTGGCTTTGAATGAAAAAGTGGAAACTGGTGAGAGTCTTCTAGCATAAATTCTGATACAAGTTGTCTGTCTGATTCATCTGTTTCAAAAATTCATTAACAGCTTTGGATAGTAGGTGTCTGCTATTTTGACATTATTGAATTAAGAGTAATATTTCTTTTTAGCATAGCAAAGTTGCTAAGCATGCAGGCTCTGAAATCAGGGTTTACCATGCGGTGACCTTAGGCAAGTTATTTAATCTTTCTGAGCCTAAATTTCCTAATCTGTAAAAGAAGGTTAATAATAGTTCCTACCTTATCGATGGGAGGATTGTCTTGAGGATTAAATGAAATAATCCATGTAAATAGTTTAGTACAGTGCCTGACATATAGCTATTATTATTTCTGTTCTGTTTAATTTGGATTAAAGGTTTCAAGCTACACCCAAAGGACTGAGAGGCACAGAGGTAAGGGTAGTGCCAGAGGCAGTGATGAGTTCTTATTCATTGATTAATTTAATACCTGTAAGCACTAAAAATAGTAACTATTGCTATTTATCAAATACATTATTACCTAGACGGTGCAGGTATGTGTTTTAGGTCCTTTACTTACATTAATGTTAAACCTCTTAGTAATCCTGTAATGTAGTTGGTGTTATCTGCATGTTATAGGTGAGGAAACTGTAGCTCAGAGAAAGCAGATAACCTACTAAGTCCACTTGGAATTTAGTCCACCCCCGTTTTTTGTGGGTCACACTGCCCTTCATTTATATTCATGCCGTTACATGACTTCTCTGCACAGAGTTGTTTGTATGGCCCAGGTTCATTTCTGCCATGGGCACAGTTTTATTTTTGAATATTTAATAAAAAAATAGTAAGAAATAATTTGACGGTAGATCAAAGTGTCTGATAAGAGAAGAATGTCAGCAATATACATGCTATTACTAAAAAACTAAATGAGTCTGATGGTGTTTGGAGAATTGGCCAGTGCATCTATGTACATCACATAGAATTTGAGAGAATAGGAAACTTGAGTCTGTCAGTAAGTTTATCTCACTTCCAGTTTCACAATTTTTAATTGAAATTTAACTGCCATAAAGAAATGCCTCAGAGGGCATGTTCACAAGATAAGGCAGTCATTGCATTTGTATTTCTTTAGTGTTTCTCCTTCTAAAAACAAAAGGTTTTCTCATGTTAATACATCGTTGTTTTAAAAGAAAGTTGCCATTTATTTTATCAACAAATTGCTAATTTCCAAAGAACTAGAATGTAATAAAATGTAGCATATGCACTAAATGTTAATTTCATCTTTGATGTTGAAAGCATCTTAGGAATTTATAGTACTATGACCATCAGTCATATGACAGATATTGCTGAAGTGCTGACTGATAGAGATTTCTGCCTATTGTCACACAACGTATACTTTTCTGTAACAGTATACAATTAACTATGGTCGAAGAGCTCACTTTATATAGTTTCAAACATAATGACTTTTATTTTCTCTTGATGGATGACGTTACTATTTTGGATTCTAAAAATAAAATTGGCTGTTGAAAAACTTGTTTGACTGTGTTCAGAAGTTTTTCTTTTTTATACCTCCTCCCCCAATTTAGAAAACATTGTGCTCCCAATGACGTAATTATAGATACTGTTCTGCAGATTGTTTTTGGTCACATAGCATCTTTTCATATCAGTAGATATAGCTCTTATTTTTTCAAGTGGCTGAATGAATCCACTGTATGAATGTAATACAACTTATTTGAGCAGTTTCCTGTTAATAGATGCTTTATGTTGTTTTTTACATTTCTTTCTATTAGTGTTTGTGTATGAGTATGTTTTCCATAGAGTTTTTTAGTTTTTCATATATAAAGGCAAACTGATTTTAAGTTCTTTAAAAATTTTATGATCAATGAATAGTTCTATTGAACAAAAAATTAAGTTACTCAGGTTGAATCACTACAAAACATTGCAAGAGAAAAATTTCGAATAGAAAAGCAAAGATTCCCAACAAATGAATAATCTTTATAATTTTGCAAATAACATGTGGTGTTTTTGTGAAGCTGTAAGAATCTTACTTCTTTCTCTTGAAAATATTTATCTGCTTTGGAAGCTGCTTTTTCCTTAAATGAGTGTACGACAGATTTACTTCATTACTGTTTCATTTTCTCTTTAGTGATAAATGCAACATTTATTGTATTTAGGAGTAATTCTGGTACTAATTTTAACACTAATTTCTACCTAGTAATAGAAGAAATGCAGAATGTTACCCCCATAAGGTTCTTATTTGAGAAAGTATAGAGTAAAATAAAAGCATATATTGCTGTGTAACCTAAATTAGGGAGGGAGTTTGGGAAGTTTTTTTAGAGGAATTGAATCAAGATAAGTAGGAATGAGTCTGGAAGAAAAGAGGAGGAAGATTGTTGCATGTAGATAGATCATCAGGTGCAAAGTCCCAGAGGTGAGAGAGCATGCTTGAAGGGTCTAAAAGAAGTTTGGAGTATGAGGGTCATAAGGAGAGGCTGGAGGGGATCGACCAGGCTTTGTTAGCTTTGTTGAGGAGTTGGGGCTTTATCCTGAAGGCACTGGAGGGTCATTAGGGTTTTAAGCAGGGAAGTAGAAAGGTGTCCTCAGATGAGGGTTTGCGAAGGATCAACCTGGCTGCAGCACATGAAGAGCCGGTTGGAGGCTTGCAGAGCTGGGGAAAGGGCGCCTGGTTGGAAGCTGTTTCAGTAAACCTAGAGGGGGTGATGGTGGCTTGAACTAGAGGAGTGGCTACAGATACTGAGGAGAAAATTTAGAGGTAGAAGCAACAAGATATTGTCACTGTTTTGACTGAGGGATGCAAGGAGGCAGTGGAGACGTGGGAGAGGAAGGAATCATGGATGACCTATTTAACTTGGTGAATGTTGGTGCTGTTCCCTGAAATAGTAAACACGAGAAGCCTTTGTAAATATTTAAATGAGTGAGTATATGAATAAATGATCTCAGTTAAACAAAAGTAGGGCCATTTGAAGATGATGATGATGATGATGTGATGATGGTGATGATGATGATGATGATGACGACGATGATAGCACATAGCAGAGTGGGTTTTACCTATATAAATTTTGCATGTTTTTGTTTGGTTGGTTTTATTTATGTTTTAGGATACTATATAAACTGTTGCCATTTTTCTCGTTGTTTCAATATGTTGGGCTCACTATGTCTTCCCATCATGTTCTGGATGCATATCGCTTTCTCGGGGCCAAATGTCTTGACCCTCTGGGCACAGCTTCCTTTCTCCACTTAAGATGTGTATTACTTTCCTATTACTGCTGGAACAAATTACCACAAACTGAGTGGTTGAAAACAACACAAACTTCTTATCTTATGGTTTGGGAGGTCACAAACCCTAAATGAGCTAAAAAAAAAAAAAAAAAAAAAAAAAAAAAAGATGTTATCAGGGCTTCCTTTGTTCTGGAGGCTCCAAGGGAAAGTCCATTTCTTTCCCTTTTCCAGCTTTGAGAGGGCACCTGTGTTCCTTGGCATCTTCCTCCATTTTCAAGGCTGGCAGTGATGCAACTCAATCTGTTTCTATGCTTCTCACATCATTCTCTGACTTTTCTGCATCCCTCTTTTAAAAAAAAAGTATTTATTTTTATTGAGGTATAATTGACATATCCTATTATATTAGTTTCAGATATATAACATACATGATTTGTTATTTGTATAGATTGTAAAATGATCACCATAATAAATCTAGCTAGCATCCATCCCATACATAGTTATAATTTTTTTCTTGTGATGAGGACCCTTAAGATCTACTCTCTTAGCAGCTTTCAAATGTGCAATACAGTATTATTAACTATAGTCACCATGCTATGTATTACATCCCTATGACATATAAACTGTAGGTTTTCACCCTTTGAACCCCTTCACCCGTTTTGCCCACCCCCTAGTTCCCACCTCTGGCAACCACCAATCTGTTCTCTTTATATATAAGCTTGGTTGGTTGGTTTGTTTAGAATCCACATATTAGTGAGATCATACAGTATTTGTCTTTCCCTATCTGACTTATTTCACTTAGCATAATGCCCTTAAGGTCCATCTATATTGTCACAAATGACAAGATTTCATTCTTTTTTATGGCTGAGTAATATTCCATTGTATTTGTATATCACATCTTTATCCATTCATCCATCAGTGGACACTTAGGTTGTTTTTGTATTTTGGCTATTGTAAACAATGCTGTAGTGAATGTGGGGATGCGTATAGCTTTTCGAATCAGTGTTTTCATTTTCTTTGAATAAATACCAGGAAGTGGAATTGCTAGATCATATGGTAGTTCTGTTTTTCATTTTTTGAGGAACCTCGATACTGTTTTTCATAGTGGCTGCACCAATTTACATTCCCACCAACAGTGCATGAGGTTTCCCTTTTCTCTCCATCCTCACCAACACTTGTTATTTCTTGTCTTTTTGATAAAAGTCATTCTGACAGGTGCAAGGTGGTATCTCATTGTGGGTTTGATTTGCATTTCCTTGATGATGAGTGATTTTGAGTGTCTTTTCATGTGTCTGTTGGCCATCTGTATGTCGTCTTTGGACAAATATCTATTCAGGTCTTCTGTCCATTTTTTAATCAGATTGTTGGTTTTGCTATTGAGTTGAGTTGGATAGTAACTGCTTATCAGATATATGATATGCAAATATTTTCTCCCATTCTGTAGGCTGCCTTTTCATTTTGTTGATGGTTTACTTCGCTGTGCATCAGCTTTTTAGTTCGTGTAGTCCCACTTATTTATTTTGGCTTTTGTTGCCTTTGCCTTGGGAGTCAGCCAAAAATCATCTTCAAGACTGATGTCAAGGAACTTACCACCTATGTTTTCTTCTAGGAGTTTTATGGTTTCAGGTTTTACATTCAAATTCAACTCTTTAATCCATTTTGAGTTAATTTTTGTGTATGGTATAAGATAGTGGTCCAGTTACATTTTTTGCATGTGGTTGTCCAGTTTTCCCAACACCATTTACTGAAGAAACTATCCATTCGCTATAACATATTTTAGGCTCCTTTGTTATAAATTGACCATAAATGTGTGGGTTTATTTCTGGGTTCTCTAATTTGTTCCATTGACTTATGTGTCTGTTTTCATGCCAGTACCATAATGTGTGTTTTTAAAGATTTTGTTTATTTATTTTGAGAGAGAGAGAGAGAGAGAGAATGAGTGAGGGGGAGGGGTGGAGGGAGAGGAAGAAGCAGACTCCCTGATGAGCAGGGAGCCTGACATGGGGCTCAATCCCAGCACCCCAGAATCATGACATGAGCCAAAGGCAGACACTTAACGGACTGAGCGACACCCAGGTGCCTCTGTTTTTTTTTTTTTTTAATTGAAGTGTATGTAACACACAACGTTACATTCGTTTCAAGTGTACAACATAGTGATTCCACAAGTCTATACATTATGCTGTGTTTACCGCAAGTGTAGTTACCCCACACGTTTTGATTATTACAGTTTTGTAATATAGTTTGAAAACTGGGAGAGTGATGCCTCTAGCTTTGTTCTTCCTTAAGATTGCTTTGGTTATTTGGGGTCTTGTGGTTACATATACATTTTAGGATTGTTCTATTCTGTTTCTGTGAAAAATGCCACTGGAATCTTGAGAGGGATTGCATTGAATCTGTAGATTACTTTGAGTAATGTGGACATTTTAACAATTTGATTCTTCCAGTTTAAGAGCATGGAATATCTTTTCATATATTTGCATCTTCTTCAATTTCTGTCATCAATGTCTTATAATTTTCAGTTTGTACAGGTCTTTAACCTCCTTGGTTAAATTTATTCCCAGGTAATTTATTCTTTTTGATGCAACTCTAAAGGAGATTGTTTTCTTAATTTCTCTTTCTGATAATTTGTTACCAGTGTATAGAAACAACAGATTTCTATGCATTGATTTTTAAATCCTGAAACTTTGCTGAATGCATTTATTCTAAGAGTTTTTTGGTGGTCTTTGGGGTTTTTTATATATAATATCATGTAATGTGCAAATAGTGACAGTTTTATTTCATCCTTTCCAATTTGGATACTTTTCTTTTTCTTGTCTAATTGTCTTGGCTACAACTGCCAAATACTATGTTGCATAAAAGTGGTGAGAGTAGGTATCCATGTCCTGTTCTTGATCTTAGAGGAAAGATACTCAGCTTTTGACCATATGATGTTAGCTGTTGGCTTGTCATATATGACCTTTATTATGTTGAGTTATGTTCCCTCTATACCCACTCTGTTGAGAATTTCTCATAAATCATTTTTGAATTTTGTTAAATGCTATTTCTATATCAATTGAAGTGATCATATGATTTTTATTTTGTTAACATGGTATATCACGTTGATTGATTTGTGGGTGTTGAACCATCCTTGCATTCCTGAAGTAAATCCCACTTGATTATGGTATATGATCCCTTTAATGTATGTTGAATTCAGTTTGCTAATACTTTGTTGAGGATTTTTCCATCTATGTTCATCAGGGATTTTGGCCTCTGCATTCCTCTTATAAAGACTCTTGTGATTTGACATTTGACCTACCAAGATAATCTCTCATCCCAAAGTCTTTAATTTATTCAATCTGCAATGCCCATTTTGCCCACAAAGGTAGCATTTTCACAGGTTCTGGGGATTAGGATGTAAACATTTTGGGAAACCGTTATTCTGACTACCACAAATAGAGTTTATTTAAGATGTGATAAAAACGTACTTGTCCACTGAGGTACACAAATTCCTGAGTAGCACATTGCTTCCAGAATCCTTTTCACTTGGACCCTCCGCCTATACACCATTCTTAGTCATCTTTTTTCCTTTGAGATTCTTTTGGTTATTAGGCATCTCACTTGACCTGCTGGTACTTTGACCAGTAACCACTATATGTATTCCACCTTGGACATGCTGGGTGAGAGGCAAAATCATTTTTCAACTGATGTCACAAAATAAATAAAAATAATAAAGAATACCAAAAAAAGGTCTCCCAGTAGATACTTGTCTACTGTGTAGCTGCTTCCAAGCTGCTGTCACATTTTGTTCCACAGCAGAAACACTGTGGAGAAGGGAGACAACCCAATTTTCCCTAGATATTTCTCCTACCAAAAGTGTTTCCTAAACTTTAGGCTTGAATACTTCTTTCAGTACTACTTCCAGCAGCAGTCCAGGAACTTACAATATAGTTGGCAAAGCAATGTACAGAAATAACACAAAATGGTATGAAGCAGTGTAAAGGCAAGTGATTGGGGAAATGCTCTTTGAATTCAAGAGCGAAAGATAAAATCAGAAGTCATTCAGTCCAGTCAGGAAGGGCTACTGGGAGGAGGTAAGTCAAATAAATTATAAGCCTGGGTTAGTTGAGATGATGAAGAATCTTTTCAGCTATTCTTTCTCTATCTCCTTTGCTAACTCCTCTCATGTTTAAATGTTGGATTTTCTCAGGACTTATTCTTAGGCCCTTATCACTGCTTTCTCCATTTCTTTCCTCAGATCTCATTCTTCTCAATGGCTTTACCTTCCAAGTATTTGCCGACAATTTCTACCTCCTCTTGAACTTTCTTCTCAGCTCTAGATTAGTATTACCAACTGCCAGACAGACACTTCCACTTGGATGTCTTTAAAGCCTTCCCAAATTAAACATGATCAAAACTCAGCACTTTTGACCGATCAGTACTGTGTTCCCTGCCTCGATTTGTTCATACTCCTGTCATCCTCAGCTCAATAATGCTCCCACTCTGTATTTGCTCAATTGCTTAAGCCAGAAACCTGGGAGTCATTCTTGACATTTCACTCTGCCCTTAATCCTTCCCTTCCACCCTTCCTCTCTAACCATTATCAGGTCTTGGTTCTGACTGAAGTGGATATAAACTCCATCCACTTCTCTTGAGTGGAGACAATGTTGGCATTCTAGATCAGTCACCATCATTTGTCACTGAACTACTGCAGTCTTGCAGATTTTCTAACTCTTCCTCGGCCAGGCTCCTCTCCGTCTCTTTTCCTGTGTGCTCCCATTTCCTGTATGGTCTCACTGTTTCTACCCTCTCTGTGACTCCTTCTTTCATTGTTTCCCCTGGTTCTTTCCCCTGCATCTCTATCCATCCCCATTCTGTTTCCTTCCCTCTTTCTCTGTTAAACCCATCACTATTTCACTATTGTGTTCCTCTCTCCCCCTCAAAGAGCTCTTTTGAAACTCGGAATGAGACTGTCTCTCACTTGGTTAAAGCTCTCCCATGGCTTCTCACTGCAGCTAGAATAAACTCTAATTTCTTCAGCAGGCCTTGTGTGACCGGGCTGCTGCCTAACTTTTCCAACCCCTCCTAAGTCACACCCTGTCCATGCTGCAGCCATACCTGCTTCTTTCCATTCTAGGAATATGCCACATTCCTTAGAGTCTTCACAAAAATTATTCTCTGTACTTAGAACTCTTCCTCTCATTCCCTGACTAATTCCTACCATTTTTCAAATTCATGTTTTCCCTCCAGCAAAACCATTTCTAATCATTCAATCTAAGTCTAAAGTAGGCCCCTGCTGTTTCCTTCCCTGTTCTTTCCTTCAAAGTAAAATTATCATGATTTAACACTGTGTATTCATTTGTGTGGTTGCTTTTTAAAATTTTCCCGACTGGTGTATTGGTTCCGTAAGGGCAGGCACACATCTGTTACGTTCATTACTGTGTCTCTTGGCTGTGGTGCTAGTTCATTAAAGAGGAAGAGTAGATGCTTGTTGAATCAGTGACTGAGTGTACATCCCATGGAAAAGCATACAGCCTGAACAGTGATGTAGCCACAAAAATGAACAAAACTGAGGGAGGACAACGAGGAGACAGGCTGAATGGAGTGAAGGGCTGATGTTACATAAGTTCCCGAAGACTTGTATTCTAGCAAAGAGAACTGTGAGTCACAAATTCATACCTGAGTATCCTCCCCATGATGACATGGCTATTTTAAAGCTTTTGCTTTCACTTATAACTATATTTATTTATCTGTTAGTAAAAGAAGCTTCCCATATTATGTTTAATGATTTCTGGGTATTATTAGCCTTATTTCTTTTTAATTTGATAAGTTATATTAAATGAACTATAATTATGTCTCATCATAGCATTAATCATACCAACTCATTTGTTAAGTGATAGTTATGTGTCAGCTACTTCATGTGTATCATCTTATTTAATCTTTGAAATAACCATATGAAGGAGGTGGTGATATCCCATTTTACAGATGAGAACACTGAGAATCAGAAAAGTTAAGCACCCGAAGGTCGTATAGCTAATATGCTGGACCTGGACTTCAAACCGGATGTGTCTGCTACTTTCTACTACCATAGTTGGTGCCTTTATTTTGAGTTATTTTAGTACACATTTAAAAAAACGAAATATCTTTGGTATGGCTATAGCATTTCTATTTTCCTTATTAGACAATTAGGAAATATTTAACCCAGAATTTTAAAACTAAGAAAGTTCCCTCCAACCACAAGTAAATCAGAGAGGCTATTTTCTTCAGTTGTTTTTCTAAATGAAGCATTAAAAATTGAGGAAATGGCTTTTGACATACAGAAAGTCATACAGGCTAGTATAATACCACCTGTGTTCTCACCATTTATCTTGAAATAAAATCTTACCAGTACAGTTGGAAGGCTTCTGTGCATTCCTTCCCAGTCTCATCTTCCTCCCTCTCCTCAGCAGTAAGCAGTATTCCACTATCCCAATTTTGGCATTTATCATATCCCTGCAGCTTATGTGTTTTGGCAGTAGTCTCATGTCTGAGGGCTAAATGTGGTTCAGTGGCAGTTAATGTCATTATTTTTCTGAAAAAAACTTGTTTCTTTGCTTTTTTGCCATTCTTCCCCCCCCCCCATTTGTACCAGGAATGAGCTATGCCACCTTATGCTCTGCCATCATATCTTATAATGTGGATGCGGGATAACTCAGTTTCCAAGCCTACAGCTATGGGAAAAAGGATCCGTTCAACAGGTTGGCATTTTCCCCCATCGTGATCTGAAGTCAAATTAGTACTAAGAGGCTAACCATAAATGATCTTGAGGATCTCATGGCTGAACCTGTTTTTGAGATGAGTGGGTTAGGTCCAAATCCTGTTCAGGTTCCAGGTGGATGAGTGAGTGCCTTCTGTGTTTCTGTTTTTCTCAGATTTTGTAAGTATAGTACTCTTCCTCTAAGATCTCTGTATAAACTCCTGGTCTTGTGAATGGTTCCCAGCAGGATTACAGTATAGTTTGGGCTTGGTCACATGAGAGATCTTTTTGCCCAAATCTAAGGGAAAAGACTTCCTAAAGTTGGCAAAGAATTGAAATAGGCTCCTTCCAAAAGAGAGAAAGACAAAAGCAAAACAAAACAAAAAAAGGCAATGATTTGCTGATTAAGACGCAGCTCCAAAAATGACGTGTTGCTGATTCAACGTAATTGGTTTATGTGAGAAAAATAGAGACTGAGACTTCTAGGGAAAGATAGAAAAGAGGAAAATGAGTAGTAACGAAATGAGTGAGAGGCAAGAATTGTGGTTGTGATGCAGACTTGGGGGGGATAACTATGGAACAGATTTTACTCTTTGGATTAAATGCTCGAGGACACAGAAATGACTAGAAAATATCAATAACTGGCTTTCAGCATCCAGGAATATGATGAGTAATCGTTAATTAATTGATTCACTGATGCCATCTCATCAGTTTATAGAGGTTTCCCAATAAGAACATATATTTGCATATATGATAGTTTTTCATATATGAAGATACATTTATAGCTTATCTGAGTACAATTTCATTAGAGAATTTCTTTTTTTTTTTTAAAGATTTTATTTATTTATTCGACAGAGATAGAGACAGCCAGCGAGAGAGAGGGAACACAAGCAGGGGGAGTGGGAGAGGAAGAAGCAGGCTCACAACAGAGGCGCCTGATGTGGGGCTTGATCCCATAACGCCAGGATCACGCCCTGAGCCGAAGGCAGACACTTAACCGCTGTGCCACCCAGGCGCCCCTAGAGAATTTCTTTTTAAAGGTAATTCAGATGGTTATATTTTTCTCATCTTTAAAGTCGTTCTTTGCATTACACAAGAAGAATGCTTTGAAAAATATGTATATAAAAGATTCTTCTAAAAGTTCAAGTGACTGAAGGTTGTACACAAATTCTTCATTTCTTTCGTAAAACCGACTTTGTTGGGTTTTCCATAAAAAGTGCAACTACTAAACATTCTTGTGATAGCTTCTTTGTGAATATGTCACTGTTCTTGATTTGCACACGCCTTATAATTTAGGCCTTCTTTTGTTTTGGGTTGGCAGTTCCAACTGTTAAAGCTCTTGTCTGATTATGTGGGACTCCTTATTTTAATGGCAGCAGCTTCTTTGCTGCATTTTTAAAAAATGGTCTCGGAAGCTTCTTACTGTGGATCTTTGTTGAGGACAAAGGATTATTTATGCTAAAGGAAAATGTATTCCGCACTGAATTAGCTCGTGGGAAGCATAACAAGCTCATTTGTAATGCTCAATTGTACTTTGGCCTTTTGCTGTGGTAGAGAGAAGGAAAAATGACATCAAAAAGGACATTCTGCTGTCCTTTGCCTTGCCACAAAGAAAACGTGGTGTAATATTAGACTTTTCAGTTAGAATTAGCTCAAGTTCGACTTTGGTACCAGAAGAAATGTTCCTTAAAGGAAAGTGGTATATGTAGTTGATACTGTGCATGAGGTATGTTTGGTATAACTTAGAGGAGAAAGTAACTTTTCCTTGGAAATTGACAGCATTATAGACCATTTTTATTTTTTTCTTCTAATGTTTTAATGGTGGTTTATAATAAAAAATAGACTACTATATTATGCTGTTTTAAGCAATCAAAAATCCTAGGTTTTATATAGTCTCTATTATTCTGAGTGTTTTTAAACTCTTCACTTTTTTCCCCATCTAAAAAAACATTAAATAATTGTATTAACCTAATTAATTAAAATTGTATTTTTTTCCTATAGATTTCAAAAATAGTACTTTGAAGTTAAAATTGCTGTTTCTTTTCTTTTCTTTTCTTTTCTTTTCTTTTCTTTTCTTTTCTTCTCCTTTCTTTTCTTCTCTTTTCTTTTCTTTTTTCTTTTCTTTTCTTTTTGTCTTTAGCACCTAATGGAGAAAATAGCTTATGAAAAATTATTATGGAAAGGCATTGTATTGTTTTATAGTTAAAGTTGACGTCTGTCTTTATTACCTTGTTGTCTGGCAGAAGAAGCTAATGGCTAAGCTTGTGAATTTCTACAAAGTCCAGATGAACTTATATGATATGATCTCTTTATAAAAACCAGATGAGAGATACTTGACTTCAGTATCAGTTGTTGTGCTGTTGGTGTTTGCATTATAGTTTACAATATGTTTACAGGGGAAAATTGGGGGAGACTTTTGTATGTGCTAAGTTTTATTGTCAGTTTTATTTTTCTAGCCAGATGCTTCCGGAATTACCTTGATATTAGTGCCAGAAACTACATATTAAATGTGTTTCAGGTTTTCCTCTTCCAAATGAGGAGTACTTTCATAAGTGAGAAGCTAGGAGTGATTATTGAATTCTGCTACAGTCACACTATTCCAAATAGAAGAAAAGTTTTGGGTTTTCAGACAAATAGCAGACTAAAGCAGATTCCTTGTAATTTGAGGGTTTGGGGAGTAGGAAAGCTACTGTTATTTGCATATTAATGTTTTGTTCTATTTTCAGAAAAGCAATTTCATTTCAATATAGATGACCATGCAACCTGCAATTCAAGTAAGTGTTTTTCTTGGAAAACAATGTATTTAAATTATGAGATAATAATTATATGAGATTATATAAAATTATAATAATTAGTAGAATACTAAAATTATCCCGAAATGTTTTTACTGTACTAGTTCTTTTAAGCATCAGATTTTAATAACAGGAATTACTATATTTTAACTTTCTAGTTTTGAAAAGATTTTAATTTGAAGCTGTCATTTATACAAATTATTTGTAAGAGTCAAAAATTCCTTAGAATTGGTGAGTCCATCTTACTTACACTACGTTGGGAAGAGAATCGGAACATTTTATCGTTTTCCTTTCCTTACAATTTAGTATGTATTTGAAAGTAAAAGAGCTCTCAATGAAAACAATTATAAATTATTTATTTTAGATAATTATGCCTGTGGCCTCTAATGCCTATAAATGACCAGACATTAAAAATTAAAATGTGAAGTGTTTTTTTGTTCGTTTTTTGGTGAGGGGAGGCAAGATAGAGATAATTAGATAAACCAGAATAATCTCACATTTGAATGATTTCCAGAATTGGTATTTGCTATATTGTTCTTGTATTCTTTCAAAAGTTTTCTTTTGATATAACTAGAATATGTTTGAATCTTAATTTAAAGATAAAAATCACATTGAAATTCTACCTATAAAGATGTAAGCACTTTGCCTTGCAAAGCGAGAACTTTATAATCAATCATTTCTGGTTTGGGTTCTGCCACTCTGATTGTGAGATTCTGGCAATTTATTTTACCTCTGCTTCCTCACCTCCTAGGTGAATATAATAGCACTTATTTTTCAGGGTCATTGTTCAGGAAATCAATGGAATCAACGAGAGAACATGAGCAAAGTGCCTGCTAGAATGTATGTCGTATAGTAGACACTTCAGAAATTTGGTTGTATCATTGGTATAACAAAATTCTTCACATATAAAACTGGAGATTATACCTGTGTCATGAAAGCCTTTCTTCCTTCCTTCCTTTCTTTGTTTCTTTCTTTTGAAAGAAGGCTTAGCAAGATGACAGTGGGTGAAAACTAAAGATTATTTATCAAATGTTAACAATTCTGAATATAATCCTGCTTATTCTCTGTCCTATGTGTGTTATAAAGAGATCTATTATACATTTTTCCTTTTGGGACTTGGGAGTACATGGCAGTCTCCCAAAAGGTCTTATTCTTGCTCTTGGGGTCCTCTCAAATCCATATTGAGTATGCTCAAAACTCCTTTATTACTCAAAACCATTTTTTATCTGATTATTTCTATTTGTCCTCTCTTTATCTAAGTCTCAGAAACATCATCAGTTTCGTGTTAATTATATTTTCTTGATTCTCTATAGGGTGCTTTTTATAATTTCTGCATTGACTATATTTTTCTCATTCTACCCTAATGCCATTAATATTTTCTTAACTTGGTGACTTTCTTCATAGTTCTGTTTTATAGTTCCATGAAACCTTCTCTGATCTAGTGTCTATAGATCCAACTTTATTAATTCTTCTCCAAGAATACTCTTGACATCTGGTCATGGACGTTTTTGCTTTCCTCCCTGATGAGTGTGAAAACTTTGTAGGATTTTCACCTCTTTCTTTTCTAATTATATTAGACAGTTATGTAGTTATTCATAAGTGCCTTGTAGAGAGGAGCCATCCAGTAGATAGCTTATCAATTGATTTCTTATTAATTTAATACATTAAGATCTTCCTTGTCTCCCCTTTTTTTTATATCATTCATTCTGATTAGTAAATAAACATACAGCCTAAAAATCAATGAACTATAGTTCCTGATCTCTTTTGGGCCATACATAGTCCCCTTTGAGAATCTGACAAAAAGCTATGAACTGAGAAGAGACCCATTTGTATATAGGCATAAAATTTTACCTAATTGTAAGTTAAGTTTATGTACATACTCAAGTTTATAGACTGTGGATTAAGAATCTTTGCAATATGACAGCTTTCACATGTTTGAGAACAACCTTTATACATGCAGTTTTTGCTTTGACATCTAACTTTTAACAACATTAATATGCTATGGACTAGCCCAGGTTATTATAGAGACTTTTATTGGCAAGAGTAGGAGAATCCAAGTACTCTTTTCCCTAATGTGGCAAGAAATTAGAATGGCTTAATGTTTGCTTCTCCATTTACACACGTGATTTTTTCCAAAACCACCCTTCTAACTCTTGCACATCTTTTCTTGACAAACTTTTGCAGCTGCTCTGCCTTTTTTCAGCTCAGCCAAATGGTTAAGACAAATAACATTCTATTGGCTATAAATTACCTTCAACTGTAAGATGCATCTTGATTTTGATGGTGCAAAGAGTCACTTGCTAATGTCCTCAATTATTCAACAAATATTTAACTGAATACCATGTGCTATATCTTATACTGAGTTCTGGGATTACAAACAGAAATAAGACATGCTTATGAAAGGAAAATTTAGATAGTAAATCTTTGCTGTACTCCCTTTGAAATAATTTTAAGAGAATTCAGAGAAATAAATTAAAAAGACATCTTGTCTTTTTCCTAAAACTTTATAAGATCTTTATATATTTAGGAGTTCATTTCCTAACCTCTACCCTTAGTTCCTGAAATAACGGACCTCAAATAAGTTATGTGTTGTTGTTTTTATCTTTGGATATTGTTATTGAGTTTCACTACTCCTGCTTGCCTCTTGTGCTATGTATTCATGTTCTTTCTTTGCATTTGGGATTTTTTAAATGTGTTTGTTTCTCATCAAAGGAACTTGGAAGCTGCTCTTTCTTTCTTTCTTTCTTTCTTTTTTCCTCCAAAGTTGGTCTGGATTAACAATGGTGTTATGGATTTTGATTTGGTGTAGTAAGACTTGCCTTAAGTACACCTCAGTAAGTTTAATCTATTTTAGAGGGAAAATTATCTACATTTAAAAATCAAGAAGGGAATATAGATCCACTTGGTATTACCTGTACTCATACCTCTTTAAAAAAAATTAGAAAACCTTTATTTTAAAGTAATCACAAACCTGCAAAGTAGCTGTTAAGTGTAGAACATAGATATTTGGTTGTGGAACCATTTGAGAATAAGTTGCCAGTCTGATGCCCCATTACCTCTGAATACTTCAGTGTGTCCTTCTCACAAAAAAGGACATCGTCCTACACAACTGCAATGAAATGATTGGAACCAGGATGTTAACATCGGTACAGTCCTGCCACCTAATACTCAGACCACATTCAAGTATTGTCAGTTCTTCCCATAAGGTCCAGTTCAGAATTACGTGCCGCATTTAGTTGTCACGTCCCTTGATCTGTCTAGAACAGTACCTTTGCTTTCTTCAATGACCTTGACACTTTTGAATATCATAGACCAATTATTTTGTGGGATGTCCCTCAGTTTGGATTTGCCTGTTATATTCTCATGATTAGGTTCAGGTTATGCATCTTTGGCAGGGAGATCATAGAGGGATACTGTGTTTTCTCTTTGCATCCTCTCAGGTGGAATGTGATTTTGATTTGTCCCATTATTGATGGTGTTTACTTTTGTCACTTGGTTAAGTTGCTGTCTGTCAGGTTTCTCCACTATAAAATTACTCTTTCTTCTCTTTGTAATAAGTATTTTGTAGGGAAGTACTTTGAAACTATATAAAAATCTCATTCCTCGTCAAAATTCCAGTTTATTCATATATTTGTATCTATATGAACTAACAGTTCTCTATTTTATTCAATGTGCTATAATCCATTTATATGATTGTGTGCTGAAGTTGCCCTTGATTTAGCCAGTACCAGTCCCTCCATGTTGACTTCGGTGTCCTTTTGGTTTGTCCCCATCAGTATTTGAGCCCTTCTTTGCTTTCTGGTAAGAGGTATTCCAGTCACCATAGGATTCATTCTAGTTTTCTCTCATTCCGTAGAAGAGTTGTACCTCTCTTCTTAGGCAGTGAGAAACCTGGCTTCCGTTCGATAATCCCTGTGAATATCACAATCTTCCATTGTTGCTGCCACCCCGTCCCTGAGTTAATGGCCTTTTCAGCTCACTTGGGCTCTGACACCCCGCACTGGGATGTTCCTCCATCGTCCCCTGGGGACACCCTCCTCATCCTACCCAGGGCCTGATACTGTGCACAAGGCTGTTCCCATGTGTGCATACTCTCTCATCTCACTCAAGCTCTGGCCCTTCATGTCAAGCTTCCCTCCAGTGAGCATCCCCCATCACTTCACCTGTGCTCGAGTACACCTTCCTGAATTGAGAAGTGAAAGTCTTTTCTCTAAATAATCTTATATTAAAGCATATCCAATTGTATTTCAAAATTTTGCAAGTGTTGGTTTGATAGTATGTTTATGTCAGTTTTTTTTTTTTAAGATTTTATTTATTTATTTGACAGAGAAAGAGACAGCCAGCGAGAGAGGGAACACAAGCAGGGGGGGTGTAAGAGGGAGAAGCAGGCTCCCAGCAGAAGAGCCCGATGCGGGGCTCGATCCCAGAATGCCGGCATCACGCCCTGAGCCGAAGGCAGACGCTCAACGACTGAGCCACCCAGGCGCCCCTGTTTATGTCAATTTTTATTCTTAATGAGGGATTGGCCAGGTAGTAAATATTCTTGGCTTTGAGAGTCAGTAGGCAAAATTGAGGCTATTACGTAGGTGCTTATACAACAACCATTTTAAAATGTAAAAACCGTTCTTAGATTGTGGGACATGCAAAAATCAGGTGACATGACAGATTATCTAGAATTTTTTTAAGCTAACACTTATTATGATCAGAAGTTATAAAATGCCATTTATGCATTTATTCATTCATTTATCCATTATACAACAAATGTTGCTAGGCCCGATGCTAGGTGCTACAAGGATGTATCTTGTAAGGCAGGTAACTGACTGATTTTATAGCTGCGAGGCTGAAGCTGTGGTTCAAGTAATTTATTAAACTTAGCTAGCAAATGAATGAAAAATATGATTTGTTGACTGTTACCCTCTAGTTTGATAGTAGAATCCATTCGTTGCTTAGGGATTCACTTATATTTACCACAGTATTGAATATTGAAAGTGTCTCAAGTTTTGAGATTAACAGTTAGCTTCTAGTTTATAAACGTTCTGTGAACTGCTGCGGTTTTAGACATGTGTGTATTATATATGGTCTATGATTCATTTACGTATAAGTGTGGATTATACTAACTTTTAAAAAGGTTGCATCCGTTTGGTGGGTGTTTTCTCTAGGTTTGGTTTGGAGAAGACCTGCCTCTAAGTCCACGGAGTCCTCTGACCCCCAGACACGGGCCAGGCTTGGCTGACGTCTGTCAGTATGATGAGTGGATAGCCGTGAGGCATGCAGCCACCCTGCTGCCCATGCAGGAGGATCTGTCGATCTGGCTCTCTGGTTTATTAGGTAAGGCTTGAAAAGGTACTCAGAATGGTAGTTTTTATTTACGAAATATTTATTGAGAATCTTACTCTTTGTCGAGGCGTGATTGTTACAGGCTGGGGATACTCTAGTGAATGGAATATTTGATATCCTTGTTCTCACATTCCAGCTGGGGAGGTATTCCAGTTCACCCCGAACCTTAGGGCTTGGATGGTAAGGAAGTTTGAGGCTTAACAGAAGAGGTCTGTAGTAATCTTTGAATTATCAACATTTTCACTGCCAGTGTTAAAACCTTTTTTTTTTTAAAGTGTATAGGTCTGATTTGGGGTCTCTATTACCGATGTACCCCCCCATCTCATATAAAGCATGAAATTCTGAGTGGACTGTGTATCGTAGTTAATATGATTGCTACTTCTGAGGCCTTGAGGGGCAGAGGCATGTGAAACCTAGGAGGAGGTGTCAGCTTGGAGAATATCTGCCTTCATATTTCTTTACTCAGTTAGAGACTAGGAGTGCTCTGAACTTTCTCCCCAGAAAAACACTTTCTTTTAAATACAGAATTTCGTATATGGCCTTCCTGAGATAATTAAAAACACTGCACACTCTAATTACCTCATATCAATTTGATGAGTGGGATAATTTTTTAAAAAGTTATTTATGTAATAATA
Organism: Ursus arctos; assembly: GCF_023065955.2. Classification (NCBI taxonomy): domain Eukaryota; kingdom Metazoa; phylum Chordata; class Mammalia; order Carnivora; family Ursidae; genus Ursus; species Ursus arctos. Next base: position 14,296,603 of record NW_026622886.1, on the reverse strand, counting down.
ATGGTTCTAAAGAAAGGGTTTTAGGGGCAAAAAGTCGGTATTCCCAGGGTGTGTGTTACGCTATTATCTTTAATTTTAAAATCATAACAAAGTCCATCTTATTTCTGGAGAATCTTTTTTCTTCTGCAAGCAGTAGTAATGTTCAGGGAATCAAAATTTAACCGTAACAGTTAAAATTGAAATGTAAAATATTCTGGTTTTTAAGAAATGCAATAAAATGTCATTTTATTTTTTCTTCTACATCACAGACATTTTTGTTTCAGTGGTCTTTTACTTAATTTTGCATTATCTATTTTAACTGTAGCTTCTAAGAGTGAATACTTGGAGTCCGATCTAATATTTGTCTCGTATTTCAGCTAAAATCTAGTTACATTTATTAAGTTTTAACCATATTGCTTGAATTTACTGTTTCTAGTAGAATCTTAACTTTGAAATATGTTTTTAGGTATTGAAGTTAAGGCAGAAAGGTTATTGGAAGAACTTGATAATGGAGTACTATTATGCCAACTGATTGATGTCCTTCAAAACATGGTGAAAGCTTGCGACTCTGAAGAACTTGGGGTAAGAACGTGTTTGACAGTTGGTGATTTTTTAAAATTTACTTATTTATGTATTTATTTATTTGAGAGAGCGAGCAGGGGGAGGGGCAGAGGGCAAGGGAGAGAGAGAATCGGAAGCAGACTCAACACTGAGCACAGAGCCCAATGTGGCGTTCCATTTATTGACTGCGAGATCATGAACTGAGCTGAAACCAAGAGTCGGACACTTAACCGACCGAGCCACTCAGGTGCCCTGACAGTAGGTGATTTTATACCTTGGTACATATTAATTTGTTTATGTACATTTCTTATCATATCTGAAAGGTTACAAACCTCCACCAACTATGTATAAGACCTTAGATAATTTACCTAATCTTGCAAAATGGGAGAATTAACATTTACGTTGTTAGATTTATTTGCAAGGATTTGGTGAAATTAAATGAAGTAATGTATGGATGGTATTTAGATTAGTGCCTAATGTAAGTAAATATCCAGTAAGTATTTATCTCTCCTTGAGAATGATACTCTCATTCGTTGTGAGAGTTAAATGAGAAAAGAGCTTGTGACGGTTTCTGACACACAGTTATTATTTTTACTATTATTATTACCATCATCATCACCATCTTTATATTCCCCATATTTTGTCTTGTAAATTCTATAATTTGATTAAATGAATAATGATTTTTTTTTAGGCAGTTTTCCTCCGTTGGCCCTGAAATCATGATTTGAACTAGATAAGTTTTCCTCAAACATTGGTCGCCTATGAGATCTGGGGTCTGTGAGTGCGGCATCTGGATATTCACATAGTGTTGGTGGAAATATAAATTGCTATCATCTTTCTGGGAGACAGTGGGTGATATAGATCCCATTGAAAGTAGAGCACATCTTTTGATACGTAACATAATTCTCCTAGGAACTTAAGAAAATAATTACAAATTCACAAAAATGATTGTGCAGAAAAATTGAAGAACAGTTTAAATGCTCATCAATAAAGAAGTTGTTAAGAATTAATTATGTACCTAAACTGAGTGAAATGCGTTATCCATTCATTAGAAAGGACTATTTTAATCTGTTATTTTGCACCCCCAAAAGATGCCCACAGCCTGTTGTTAAGTGTGTATACACACACACACACACACACACACAGATCAGATTGCGGGCTAGCACGTTTGTGTAGCATTCTGTAGATGCAGATAGGCGTACCCGTGTGCCTGGAGATGCTTACTAACATGTGAGTGCGAAGATTTCAGCTGATGATTAGAAAAACTCACAAGGCCCTTTTAATTCTGGAAAGTACAACAACAGGAAAGGTATATAAGGAACTGGTAATAGTGGTCATCTCTAGGAAGAGAGAGGAACTGAGTGGTAGAGGTGGGAGACAGACTTATGCCCTATTGTGCCTATTGCATTTTAAAAAAATCTTAGGCATAAATTGCTTTTTCAAGTAAAAATTTAAAACAGAACTAAAACCCCTCTGCCTCAGCAGGATTATCTAACTATTCTTGATCCAGATAGTTAAAAAATTAGGATTATATAAAACTTAGACTGTTAATTTTCAAAGAAGTCCAATTAAGAATGGGGTACTACTTCCTTATTTGACAGTCTCCTCAAGAAACCCAGAACCATATTTAGGAATCTGCAAATAAGGAAGGAAGCAAAAATGAGCATGTCCATTAACCTTTAACAGCAATAATTTTGTGTTTGTATTGAACTCTGTATGGAGAGACATTTAGAGATGTGCTTTGGAATTATTAGACTGTCATTTTTTATTTTAATTAAGACTCTTGTGTCGTTTTAAGAAGAAAGAGGTTAGAGATGCTTGATCCTACTGCTAATTTTGACTAGATTGATTTCCTAGGAGTCATTTTCTGGAACAAACAAAATTTTTGAAAATAGCTTTTCCTCCTAATGTTGTGTACTTTTTAGTCATATTCAATACACCAAACATTTAGTAATATTAAAATGGATATCTAATGAAAATGTCCTTGATAGGAATTTTTGAAATTATTCTTTCATCTTTTCCAGAATTTTCCAATGAGAAAAGTGCCCTGTAAGAAGGATGCTGCCTCAGGTTCATTCTTTGCTAGAGACAATACTGCGAACTTCCTTCACTGGTGCCGGCATATTGGGGTCGATGAGACCTACCTCTTTGAATCTGAAGGTTTAGGTAAGTGTTGTTGTCATCACTATGTTTAATTATTTATTAGGGTATTTTTGTATGTCTCACATCTGATTTTTTTCCAAATAAGGACTCAAATGCCATATCTCATTTTCCTAGAAAAATTTATACTTTAAATATATGTAAAACAATTGGAGAATCAGATTCTAAACCATATATATTTAGCTTTTCATTTATAGTTAAAGATCTTTTATATTTAGAACACCCTAGAAATATTTTACTTCCTAAATGAGTTGGCCAAGGAAAGGTTCTGGACTAATGCTTTGCTAATTAATGTTTTCATCAAGAATTGCTCTACCAAAATCTAAATTACTAGTAATTTCTTTTTAACTGGATAATTATAGAAATAACAGAAGGCCAATTGACGTAGACTCATGGTATTTAGATTTACCTGGTACACAGCAGCTGCCGAGTTGATTATCTAAACGGATTCATGTTTTTGACAATTCATTTTAAAACGTCATGCTCTGTCGAATAATTATTGACATATTGGCTCATTTACTTTCAGTCAATAGAAGCATCTGCGCAGTGACTAACGTGGAAGCTAGCTAAGTTTTAGACTACTATATATATATATATATATATATATATATTTCCTTAGAGCATTCAGATTTGTATATACATACACACATAGAATTTATAACGTTTTGACAGGAGCAGTAGCATACCAAGGGTGGGCCGAGATCATGGGAGTAGTACTGTACCCTGGTAGAGAGAAGTACTTTATCACTGACATTGTTTGGAATTGCTGTTTCATGGTGATAATAAAAAACAAACAAATTTTTAGGTGGTTTTATTATAGTTTGAAAATTCTCTGAATTTAAAAAAAAAGGGAATAACTAGTTCACTGCCTTAAGCAAAGATTCAGGTTATTAGGTAACCATCTGTTCATAGTTCCATACCAAACACAAACTAAGAAAATAAACTAAAAACAGAACAAAGTAAAATAAAATGCTCTGACTGTGCATATGCTCGTTGCCTGCACACAGGACAGGGTAGGCTGCTCCCACTGCCACCCATCTGATACGCCTCTGGATATTCCTGTCCAGCATACAATTAAAAAAATGTAATGGGTTACTATTTTACTTCCCATTTTGTACCGCATTTTAATCCAGGTGTGCTGATTGTTATTGACAATGAGGTTGATTCATGGCATAGGCAGGTTGTAGAGATCAAAGGAAAGAAGAAATGCTTTGAATTCTCTAGTTTCCAGTTTATTGTTTCTGAAAGGATATAAAATTGTATATTTCTCATTGTCAGTAGAAGGCATCTTCTGACTGTCCTGAAGGTCAGTATAGGACTAAATAAGGCACAGCCAATAACATTAATTAATTTCTAGGCATTGAACTGAAGAGCTAATATTTTTAATTTCTGAAGGTTTCAGAGATAAGCCTCTATATTTTTACATTTTGCTAGGAAATCAAAGCAATTAAAAAAAAATAGTGCTATGCTTAAATTATGCTTAACAGCTACTTTTAGAGAAACAAGTTGAATAAAAGTTGCAGGACAAATTCCTTTTGGTATGAAATTTGAAGTCAAATATAGGCCTTTTTATTGCTTTGGAAGGGTGTACTTTGTGCTTGGGGTATAAAATAGATGATATTCGTAAATCAAACAACAACTGCCATTTCCACTGGGGGAGTCAGTGTGCATGTTATTCATCACCCACACACACCAGTATTCTTTTAGGGCTCCGAAGTTTCCTAGAACTTTTATCTCTAAGGACAGGAGCGGGAAGGTAGGTGATCACAACTACCATATTGGTGCATTTAGCTGAGTTCTAACGATCAGGGTTTTTTGTTTGTCCGGCCTTATTTTTTATTAGAGATCTTTGTTTGAATCATTAGATTAGTATTTGAGTTCCTTTAAAAAAATAAAATTTCCCAATGTGCTAGCATAAATATACCATCATAATCTACCATCTTAACCATTTTAAGCATAGTAGGTTTTGTTTTATTTATAGCATTTTTTAAAATTGGGATATACTTTGGGGCCCCTCAATTAGTCGGTTGAGCATCTGACTCTTGACTTCGGCTTGGGTTGTGATTTCAGAGTCATGGGATCAAGCTCGCATTGGGCTCTGTGCTCCGCGTGGAGTCTGCTTACCCTCCCTCTGCTCCTCCCCCTACTTGCGCACGCGTGCTCGCTCGCTCTCACTCTGATGTGAGATGTACTTCACATAACATAAAATTCATCATTTCAAAATGTACACTTAAGTGGTTTTTAATATATTTGCTGTGTTATGCAACCATCACCACTAATTAATTCCATAACATTTTCATTATTCACAAAAGAAAACTCATAGCTCTTAACAATTAGTCCTGGCATCTCCTGGCATCTATGGATTTGCATGTTCTGGACACTAAGTAAATAGAATCATACCGTATGTGGCTTTTTGTGTCTGGCTTTTTTCATTTAGCATGTTTCATTTATGTCATAGCATTCAACAGTACTTCATTCCTTTATGTGGCTGAATGAGTCCATGTATGGACATACTACATTTTTAAAAAACATTATCATCTGATGGATATTTTGATTGTTTTTTCTTTTTGGTCAATATGCATAATAATATCTACGTTCGTTTACAGATTTTTGAGTGAACATATGTTTTTAATTCTCTCAGGGATATACCTAGAAGTGGAATTGTTGAATCATATGGTAATTCTATGTTTATCTTTTTGAGGAACTACCAAACTGTTCACGGTGGCTGCACCATTTTACATTCCCGCTGGCAACGCACAACTTCACATCTCCGCCAACACTTGTTATTGTTATTGTTCTTTTTTTTTTTTTAGTGATATCTTAGTGGATGTGAGAAGTGATGGCTCATTGTGGTTTCGATTTGCATTTCCTTAATGATTAACGATGTTGAACATCTTTTCATGGCTTATTGGCCACTTGTGTGTCTCTTTGGGGAAATATGTATTCAAATCTTTTGCTCATTTTTGGGGGAGATCTTTTGTCTTTTTTGGTTGACTTGTAAGAGTTTTTTATTTGCCCGTATCATATATATGATTTGCAAATATTTTCATCCAGTATTTGGGCTGCCTTTTCACTTTCTTGTTAGTATGTCCTTTGATGGGTGAAAATTTTAAATTTTGATTAAGTTCAATTTATCTTTTCTTTGATTGCTTGTGCTTTTGGTGTCATATTTAAAATACTATGGCCTAATCCAAGGTCACACAGATTTTCACCTCTTTTTCCTTCTAAGAGTTTTATAGTGCTAGCTCTTATATTTAGGTCTTTGATCCATTTTGAGTTATTTTTTTGTATATGTTGTGAAGTAAGGGTCTAAATTCATTCTTTTGCATGTAGATATCCAGTTGTTCTAGCATCATCTGTTGAAAAGACTGCTGTTTTCCTTATTGAGTGAGTTGTCTTGCCACCCTTTTTTTTTTTTTTTTTAAACTTCTAAGGGGCACTGTGCTAGTATCCTCTTTTTTAAATTTTTTTTAAAGATTTTATTTATTTATTTGACAGAGAGAGACAGCCAGTGAGAGAGGGAACACAAGCAGGGGGAGTGAGGAGAGGAAGAAGCAGGCTCTCAGTGGAGCAGGGAACCCGATGTGGGGCTCGATCCCAGGACCCTGGGATCATGACCTGAGCCGAAGGCAGACGCTTAACGACTGAGCCACCCAGGCACCCCTCTTGCCACCCTTTTTGAAAATCAATTGAACACAAACATCTGGGTTTATTTTTGGACACTCAGTTCCATTCCACTGGTCTCTATGTCTATCCTTATGCCAGTAACACACTGTCTTGAATACTGTAGCTTTGTTGTAAGTTTTGAAATTGGGAATTGCGAGGCTTTCAACTTTGTTCTTGTTTTGGCTATTCTGTCTTTTACAATTCTATATGAATTTTATCGGCTTAACCATTTCTGTAAAAAAAGGCTGTTGGAATTTTGATAGGGATTGCACTGAATCTGTAGGTCAGTTTGAAGAGTTTCGTCATCTTAACAATATTATGTCTTCCAGTCCATGAACAGGATGTCTTTCCATTTATTTGTAACTTCCTTAATTTCTTTCAACAATATTTTGTAGTTTTCAATAAACAAGTCATAAAATTCTTTGGTTAAATTTGTTCCTAAGTACTTTATTCTTCTTGAAGCGTTGTAAATTGAATTGTTTTTTAAATTACATCTTCAAATTGTTTATTGTTGGTGTATAAAGTGAAATGATTTTTGTATATTAATCTTGTATCCTGCAACTTTGCTGAACTGGAGTTTGCCCTAATACTTTTTTCTGTAGATTCCTTAGGGTATTTTTATGCAAAGGACAGTGTCATCTGAGTGGAGATAGTTTTTCCTTCCTCCTTTCCAATCCGGATGCCTTTTATTTGTTTTTCTTGCCTAGAACTTCCTGTACAATTTTGAATAAAAGAGGTGAGAGTGGACATCCTTGTCTTCTCCCTAATCTTAAGAGGAAGATTCTCAGTCTTTCACCATTAAGAATGATGATAACTATGGGTTTTACATAGATATCTATTTTCAGATTTATAAAGTTTCCTTCTATTCCTAGTTTGTTGAGTCTTTTTTTTTCTTTATCATGAGAAGGGTATTTGATTTTGTCAAATGCATTTTCTGTGTCTACTGAGATAATTGTGTTTCTTTTCCTTTATTAATATAGTGGATTACATTGATTGATTTTCAGATGTTGAACCAACCTTGCATTCCTGGGATTAATCTCACTTGCTGCTGGATTCAGTTTGCCAGTATTGCATTGAATATTTTTACATCTGTATTCATAAAGGATATTAGTCTTTAGTTTTCTTGTGATAGATTTTTCTGGCTTTGGTATCAGGGTAATATTGCCCTCATAGAATGAGTTAGGAAGTACTCCTTCTTTTCTGATTTTGAAAAAGTTAGAGAAGGCCATTAACACATAGTCCTAAGCTAAAGATAGTTTAGAATAAAATTGAGATGATTATCTCTTCAAATAATATCTCCTGTTGTGAAATCTGAAATACAAATTATTTAATGTTACTAAGCCCTTAATTTTTTAGATTTAAAATGCTACAAATTAGGGTACATGCTAAGTTTTCATCCTCTTCTTATTAGCCAGTTTTTTTTTTTTTTTAGCCAGTTTTTTTTTTTAATTTATGGATGAAAAAAAGTAGAAAAAAAGTCTTTTCTAAGTCTCCAAACAAGTAAACCTACTGTCTTCATTCTTCTTTTTTTTTTTTTCACTTCTTCCATGCCAGAAATGTATTTCCCTATTTAATGTTGCCCTTTAAAATATGTGGTCTTATTTTTTCACAGTTTTGCACAAAGATCCAAGACAGGTTTATCTTTGTCTTCTTGAAATTGGCCGAATTGTGTCGAGGTGTGTATTTCACATTATTTCAGAACTCCTATGTCATTGATTTTTTAAAAGCTGCTTTATTTTAGATAGAACACTATTTTCTATAAATAAAAGAAAATCTTGATTGAAATAAAATAATTTCCTTTTGTTTTTGTTTTTTAATTAACTTTGTTCTGTTTGCGTGAGCTGTGTCATGTGTCAACATCTGCTCACCCCATATACTTTGCCATCATTTAGTATTAAACTGTAAAAGTGGTTGCTTAAATTTTTTAGACTAAGAATAGGGTAAGAGCATGTAAAAGTCTTTTAGCAGTTCAAGGCAAGGCAAATCCTCTGGAAGCAAAGAAGAACTGGTAAGAAGTCTGAGGCTTAGTGTCCTCTATACCTGGCTCAGGCCCATCTTTATTCTCAAGCTGACTGTAAAGGTGACTGATTTTCAGGATCCCAGGTTGAATATTGGAGCATCCAGTAATCTCAATATATGCTAGAATGTGAAGATTATATCCTGAATTTTTTCACGGTCTGTGGGACATTAAAAAGCATTTCCAGATGTTCCAGTGAAACGGTTGGTAGAAGAGAGTCAAATAGACTTCACTTTAAAAATAAACATAACCTACTGTGATATTCAGGGAAGTGAATGGGTCGGACTTTTCTTGAATGATGAGATCTCCTAACTGGTTTTCAGATATGGGGTTGAGCCACCAGTATTAGTAAAACTTGAGAAAGAAATTGAACTGGAAGAGACCTTACTTAATACTTCTGGGCCTGAAGATTCCATTAACATTCCGAAATCGTGCTGTCAGCATGAAGAGCTGCATGAGGCTGTAAGTAATCGCTGTATTTTCTGTCAGCTGTGATGTGTCAGGGTCTCATAGTTTACCACAGGTGATGCTGTGTTTAAAAGAGACTGTTTCTTATTCAGAACATACACCAGCACTAACTTCCTCTCCTTGATGAGTTTAGGGCACTGTATGTTAAAGGTGAGGAATGGATGTGTAGTTGAGTGGGGAGGCAAATAGGCTGGAATCCGTCATGAAGGGTACTGGAGGCCACAAGAATTCATTGATTCTTTTTTAAAACATGGTAATGTTCTAATCTGATCTGCAAATTATAAGGCTTACTCTCATGGTCGTGTAGCGGTTATGTTGGTTTTATTGTAGTAATCCAGGTGTAAGGTGATGAGAACTGGAACTAGAGCAGCAGTAGTGAAGATGGAGCAAAAGGAACAATAACAGGACATATTTAGGAGGTAGAATTGAAGAATCCTAATTCTGATAAGGAGGGAGAAAACCTAAGGTAATTTTTGAGGTTTCTAAATAAATGGTACACTGGTACTTGGAAAGTATAGGAGGAGGCAAAGTTGTGAGAGCAAATTGATGGGGTTTTGGGAATATTCCCCCGACAGAATGAATGCAGACTTTTAGATGGTGGGTCTCAGCTGGGAAGTCTTTGAGCTTTACCTGGTCGTCCGTATTCAGAGGTCACGACAGCTGCTGTTGTCCTGGCTGTGTCTTCCATAGAGACTACAGTCCAGTGAGTGGTGGAGGTGAACTGAGTGGCAAACTTTTTTTTCTGCTTCCACTGTTGGTTAGAATTATGGTCTTTTTCAGGCTGTTGCATTTTATGAAAGTGCTTAATGTCCAAAATTATTTAAAGAAATAACGAATAAGTCATTACTGATAAACATTTAGAAAGTGTTGCTTTGATTGTTTTGTTTAACATAATAAAAGTCTATAGTAAAAGATTTGCATATCCTTGCAAGACAGATTAAGAAAATGTCAGCCTGAATATTCTTTACCAGGCCAAAATATATTTATCTATATTATATAAATGATTTGTATGACGACTGTCAATGTCAGTATGTGACACAGTGATAATGCAGTAGGTTAAAAAATAAAACTTATTTTAAATCTTACATAACCTAAAGTAATGATAATTAAATAAAGAAGAAAACACTGGTAAAGTATTTTTTTATTGAATAGGAAAGACCATGTACAGTTTGATAAGAAAAGCATTTCCAGAAGGTAAATGGGCAAGGAGTGTTGTTCACACAAGAGGAAAATACAGTGTTGATTCTTGCTGAGAATCAAGGATTTAAGATACACAATTTGCCTTATTAGTAAAAATTTTTTTAAATTATGAAACCTGGTGCTGGTAAATTCTGGCAAAACTATACTTAGGATTTGCTACTTGTGATGGAAAATGATGTAAACTTTTGAAAAACAAGTTGACAAATGGATACCGAGAACCATAAAAATGTTCCTCTTTCATTTTTATTGTAATTGAAGGGAGATTAAAAAGTAGAACAAATGAAAGTATTTATTGTTCTATTTATAATGGTGAAAATTGGAAGCAATGTGAATACTCTCAAATAGAGCAATGGCTGGGTGAGTTAGGATTCATTATCTTAACAGAATAATCATTCTGTGTGATCAGTATGAAGACTACATAGCAACAACAAAAACATTTGGTGAAAAGTGTGTATATATAGACAAACTATAAGAAAAAGGAGAATGAAAATAATTGATAGTAGGTTAGTGCCTTTTTAGATGATTTTAATTTCTTTAACTATTTCCTTTAGTGTTTTAATGTTAATTGTGCGGTAGATAAAACTGTAAGAGAACACTTTTTATCCTCAGCTCTTATTTCTTTTAGGCCTACTCCTTTTTTTAGATTATGGGTTAAGGCTAATTTTTACTGCTGAATGTAAGTGGTATTTGGATATTTTAAACAAAGAAAACAAGTGACTTTTTATGTCTACATTCTTGTGGTGAACACTGAAAAGGAACTCATTTCTTTAAATATGCATATGCTGCATGAGTACATTCAGTGTCCGCCTGTACATACATGAGCTACAGAGATTTGGGGGTCATGTTTAAAGTGAGGAACAATTATCATCTGATTCATTATTTAGAGTGCTGTATTCAGCTGTAATTCTGTATGCTTATGAAACTTTGGTGGGTAGAAAGTGGTGACCGAAAAAAATACCTCTTTCCTGATTACTTTGGTTAACTAATGTGTAAATGGTTCTAATAATTGTAAATACTTTACCCACGTTCAGTGTATATTTAGCCATTTTATGCATGTGCCGCGTGTGTGCGTGAATGTGCGTGTACACAGGCACATATACCAGGCCATGAACGAGAGAAGCTTAATTGAATGGCTTATGAAAATCGGTTCTATTTATGATCATATTATTTTGTTAAATGAATGATGTAAGGAGATAAATTCTGGACCCTTCCGATCCTGTCCTGGCGAGTCCACCTGTGGCTGTTCATTTTGGGTAGATAAGACAATCATGCATTTCTATTAGTTAAATTAGGCATATCTGAAGAGACTTTGGTTTAGCATCATACCCAAATTCAAATTAAATGGGTTTGTGTAGATATACTCTGTGTGACAAATAATTGAGAAAAATATTCGTGGCCTTGCTTCTTCAAAAATGTAATTTTAGGAAAACAAAATATTTTCTATGGTGACTGATATACAACTTTTTTTCAGTCAAACATCTCAATTGATATTTTTATTTTTAATCAGTTTATTATAATTTCCACATTCCAAGTATAGAATTCCTGAATTTCTTTTTATATTCGTTTTTATAATTTTTTAGACCTTACTGCGGTTAAAGATTCTGTACGCTCCTTGAGGGATAGAAGTAGGGATTTCTCTCCGGTTCTCATCTCCCTAGCACACCATTGAAACAAAGTGAACACTTTAAGAAAAATGCCTCTTGAATTGAATTCTTTAAAATTTCACCCAATCTTGGGTGAATAGATAAAATAATATGCCTCTGATTATTTTAACAGTAACTTTGGAATAATCTAGATATCCCCCTCCAAATGTTAGTTTAGCATAGTTTTAAGGGACAAGTGAGAATTTCTACTAAAGTTTAATAATGAACTCATGTGTTTCCATGACTTAATGAATGTGTTTTGAATTGACTTCCCTGTTGTACACATTCACAGACCTTCACAGGCCTCCAGCAGTCAGTGAATGCACTAGGACCCTGACTGCACTTAGGCAGAGAGAGGGAGAGAGAGGAAGAGGTGGGGTAGGGAGGGAGAGAAGAAGATTCAAGATTTCATCACTGGGGCTCCTGGCTGGCTCAGTCAGTAGAGCATGCGACTCTTTATCTCACGGTCCTGAGTTCGAACCCTACATTGGGTGTGGAGCCTACTTTAAAAAAGGAAAAAAAAAAAGACTTTGTCACTGTCAGCTTTGATTGGATTAGCTAATGTCTAATCTCAGTATCTCTCGGGGAGCCATGCTGGCTCAGTCTGTGGTGCATGTGACTCTTGATCCTCAGGGTCATGAGTTCAAGCCCCATGTTGGGTGTAGAGATTACTTTAAAAAAAAAAAATCCTAATCTCAGTATTTGTCAACAAGGAGAGATACTAAATGGTTCAACTGCCTTTAAATTTTTATCTTTTGAGTTTGATTTTCCCATCTATCAAATAACCTTGCATTTTAGTGTTAAATGTCTTTTGTCACAAGCACTGTATTTTGTTTATTTTTAATCTTAGGTTAAACATATTGCTGAAGACCCTCCTTGTAGTTGTTCCCATCGATTCTCTATTGAGTACTTATCTGAAGGACGGTACCGACTTGGGGATAAAATACTGTTTATAAGAGTAAGTCCATTTTTATCCTATGTACATACAGATCTTATTTTGAAATTGGATTTATTATTTTACCAAATTCCTTTCACTTCCCTTTTACTTTTTAAAAAATTGGAATAGGTAGTGTTATTAATGGAAGAATTTTACTGTACAGGAAAAATATGGAATACTTGCTTTCATGAGTATATAATGAGTTTGGGTAAGGTTTGCTAAGACTATTCAGACATTTAATATCATTGTGTGGAAAAAAAATGTTTGTATACCTCAGCTAATTTATTCCATTTTTTAAATTTTCTGAAAAGGCATAATTTCCGATCATAAGAAGAAAAAGCTAAAACAATACATGTAATAAGATTAAATATCAGTAATCAGAAAAGGAGGTGGAAATGTTGAAGTTTGTAATAACGTATAGATTGGGTCTAAAGTATAAAACTTCTTTCACTGACGCAGCATCAGTGTGTTTACGAGTATGCTGATGCGCGAGTTCATCCCCTTCCTTTCTCCCTTCTGTGATCCGCAGGTGATTAACTGTACCCTTGATTGGTAAAGAGATTGAAGTTTCACCTGTTCAGCATTCTGTCCACTTCTGATACAAGAGCTCTTTTATTCCCAACTTAGGAATATAATATAAAAGTATTTAAAAATATTTCACCATCCATATGTTTAAGTTTCATATATTATCATTACCTCCCCACACCCCGCCCAACTCACATGAAAACATTTCCAAGACTTTCTATTTTTAATTAGCTTTCTTTTTTTAAGGCAGTCTGATGTAATGATGATGCACAGAGCGGGATTTGGAGTTAAAATTTGCAGGGCAATTTCCTACAATGGGGCAGAGTTGCCTGCTGAATGGATAGGGGCCTGAAGATCAGCTTGGGGTTGTGCTGGCTGACCCAGGATGCATCCTCTCTGCACAAAAGCACCGTTTGGGTTGCACAGCCTGTTATGTTTGAGGCCAGGCCAAAGCTGTGTGATTTGAGACAATTTCCTCAACCTTGCAGAGCCATAATTTTCTTGTCTGCAAAGAGGAACTAAATCATAAATTATATCAAAGTTTTTGAAAGGTTAAATTGCTAAAATATATGTGGAAGTAATTTATTAAATTGTAAAGTACAAATTTTAGTTGTTTTTGTCTTTTCCCCATAGTTTTTTTCTTTATTATGAGGCATAGTTTCTGTAAGTCCTCATTTCTCCTTCTCTTCCACTCCCTCCCCCTTTCCTTTCCTTTTTCTTCCTCTTTATTGAACAATATTGCCCTTGCAATTCTGTATATTTGTAATTTGGATTTTTAGGATGCAAATTATGTGCAAATTTTTTTCTTAAAATCAGAGCACCTATATTTAGTTGTATGATTCAATATGAATTAAATTGATTATTTTCATAATCTAAGAAATAGGCTATCAATTTATAGTGAAGCTGCTGGCAAACGCTCTGAATTTCATAGATCATAAACATCACAAATTGTGACTGCTAATGAATTATAACTGTGGACCTTATGGTTTTGTTTTTGTTTTTTTTAACTTTCTTTTGGGGGAAAAGATGCTTCATGGAAAACATGTCATGGTCCGTGTTGGTGGAGGCTGGGATACTCTTCAAGGATTTTTGCTTAAATATGATCCCTGCCGAATATTACAATTTGCTACTCTAGAACAAAAAATTCTAGCCTTTCAAAAAGGAGTTTCCAACGAAAGTGTACCTGATTCGTCCACCAGAACACCTCAGCCTCCTGAAATGAATCCTTTGTCAGCCGTTAGCATGTTTCAGAAACAAAAGTCAAAACCTGGCACACCAGTTGGTACTCCAAGAAGCAAAGAAAAGCAGGTATGTCCACCGGGTGGGTTGCTGTCAGCATCTTCCCTGAAAGGAGGGAATCTGGGCTCCGTGTCAGTCCGTTCCAAATTGCCAAATTCTCCAGCAGCGTCTTCTCACCTTAAGCTCAAATCTTCAAAAGGCATAGCCAAGAAACCACAGGCTCCTTCAAACAATGCAGTAGGTAAAAGCACTTCTTCACCCGCTTCATCAAGAACCCCACCTTGTGAATCTCAGTCATTGAGAAAACGTATCTCATCACCCAATACTCCTAAGGCCAAGCTTGTCACGGCCCAGAGGCCCAGAGATGTGCCCGAGTCTGCACTTTTGCCAAAGAAGGCTTCTGGAAAAACTGAACCAAAGCATTTGAAACACACCCCTGTACCTTCCAGGGATGATGCAGAGTCTCGCTCAGCAGCACATTCAGATTCATCACCAAAGCCGCCTAAAGCAAATATACACGTAAGGTCTAAACCTTCCCCCTCTCTCCATTCTCCTGCAAAAATGACAAAATCCAGTGCCAAAACTATACCCACAAGTCTAGGAACGCGGTCTCAGCCCTCTGACGGAGCCCCACAAGCCAGGACAAGACCAGCACAGAAGCTGAAGTCAGCCCTAAATGTAAACCAGCCGCTCTCCGTATCCTCAGTTGTACCCACAAAAGCTGCACAGGAGTCAAAAGATAAGAATATGGTTTCAGTTGCCAAAAAGCAGCCTCAGAATAAAAGTACATCCCAGAAGATAGGACCCAGCTCCTCGAAGTCCCCTGGCCGTACCCCACTGTCCCTCATGAGTCTTCCCCAGTCCTCTGTCAAGACACAACCCGCACCAAAGCCAGCACAGGCTGCCACTAAGAGCCAGTATTCAGCGAAAGGGCCTCCAAGAAGTGGCAAAGCCCCGGCTTCAACCAGGAAACCACCCTCATCTGGTAAGGAAGCGGTGAGTGGAGATAAAAAACCTACTGCAAAGAAAAAGGAAGACGATGACCATTATTTTGTTATGACTGGAAGTAAGAAACCTAGAAAATAAATATAGATGTGTCATTTTAAGAAAACAGGAAAATAAATATAGATGTGTCATTTTAAGAAAGACAGAAAACCCCTTAGAGAATGAATGTGTTAGCATCGTGTCTTAAAAGTTTCTCCAGTTTGTGTTTGTCCAAATAGGTTCAGACATTAGGCACAGTAGGGTGGGGGTTGGAAGTTGGGGATGGGAGTAGAGGGTGCATCAGAATTCACATTTCTGAGTTCGCCAGAAGGTACCCTATTGAGGCAGACAGTTGTAAAATCGCCATAAGGTTGTTATTAATGATACACATTGATATGATTTTCAGTACATAGCATCTTTGTTAATGTCTGCCCTCTAAGGGAAATGTAGAGTTAAATAACACTACTAGAATTATAATTATAGTTGCTGTATTTCAGAATATGTATTAAATATGGAGGTTATATACCGGCTAATAGCAACGGTGATGCTTTTAATATTAGTTATTGCATTTTAGTAAAATAGCAACGGTTTGGCACTTGTCTTACAAAAGGCACCTAATTTCATTCTTGACCAGGATTACCTGATGGAACAATACTAAGTACCCATGCTGCTGCTAATTAGCTTGACGTTACTCTAGGGTTGGTAGAATCCTGTTACTTAAAATTTTTTAAGCTTTCCAAATCAGAAGGAACTGATTTTTGACTGGCTTATATTAACATTGGTAATATTTTTTAATATTTTTTGTAAAAAATTTGTAATATTTTTGGTAAAAAAACCACAAGATATTGAAATATAAACTGAAATTTGGTAAAAAAAAAAAAAAGAATTTTTATATATTATTTATAAGCATGAACACCTTATATTTTAGATGGATATTGTGCAATGTGAAAGGGGAAACTGATTTAGTATGTTTTAGCATATTACAGCTATGTTTAATATAGTTTCCTCTGAGTGCAGATATGAATTTTTACATTAAAATAATGTTTTAACATCAGAATTATGTGTTGACAATCTTAAAATTAAGGTGTTATTAAAGAATCTTATGGTGGTGCTATATAAAAAATTCTATCATGTGATTGTTATTTTTCTTTAGATAGCACAATGCCAGTTTTAATTAGATCCTTCCAATCATATTAATTTTCTTTAATCAAGTCATGCTGCTTTCGGTTTCCCAATGGCAAGTGGACAGTATGTATGCAGCATTTTCTTCTCTGTAGGCAGATTCTCCGAGGAACATGCCCACATCATGTAACGACTGCATAGGTTCCATTGCTCTAAGGTATTTGTAAAGAATTTGTTTTTTAAGGGATTGTGGCTATTTAAAAAATTATTAATGTACTTTCAGAAGTTTTTAGGGGTGTGTTTAATAACTTTATAGTATTATCGGTTATCATAGGTTATTATATTCAATACGGAGGTTTGTGTTTCCCTATTTTAAGCTAAAATGTGTTTTCTAAAGAAAAATAATGGTTTACACAAGGGTGCAATTATAAGATAAGCATCTTAAGCTGACTACTAACATTCTATAGATTATAAAGCAAGAAAACTTTGTATAAAACGAAGTGATCTTTTGTCTGAGGAATACAGTTAAAATCAGAGATATATGCAGGCTAGTTTTTGAAATAATTGATAATAATAACAATAAAAATTGTCTCTTCTTAAAAGAGACAGTCACCAAATATTTGGTTTAGTTCTGTTGCTCTGGGCTTTGAGAGAATATTTACATTTTTGCAAAGTGAAATCAGTGTTCAAGAAGTGCTAGAAGCTTTACATTTTTAGTGACCAGAAGTATTTAATGCATCTTTCAAAGAGGAAGAATTTAACCATCAAGAAGGAGTTTATTCCCTCATAAGATCAAGCAATACTTAGGCATTGGTAACTTCTAGAACTTAAAAAGCAATGATAATCCAACCAACCCATGAAATAAAGTAGATTTTACAATATTAAACAGTAACTTTTGTATTGAGAGTAAGCAGGAATAAAAGTATCCCACAGGCACCTGGCACAAATTCCAAGAATTTTTTGGAAAATTGGAAGTTAGTTTATAAATGACCCTATTCTTCATCAGTAGGGAATTTCTCTAATTATATTGGTGTTGAATGATCCCTTTCAAGATACCCTTGAAGCTTCCCCTTTCAAGATAAAGATTTTTAAAAATAAACAACAGCTGAAAGTTACTTTCTTCAAATATATTTTGAAATGCTCTTAAAGGGCTGGTGTTTCTAATCATTTTCACAAATTTTAAAATAACATTGTTGAAGTTGGAAAGAAGTTTTCATTTCCTCTTACTAAGAGTGCAAGGTCTTAGAAGATATTTCATGTTTCATATTTAACAAAATGAATTAAGCTTAAATTACTAAAGCACTTGGCGGAAGAAATAACGTGTATTTTCAAAAAAGAATGGAATGAGTTTTTATTTTTCATAAAATCAAACTGGTGTATCAAACTGATCTTCGGAGGAAAACGAAATACTGGTTACTTTTAGATTGGTTGGACGTACAGCGGGCGTTTGTGTCTTAAGTCTTCAGAATACCTTGATGAATTATGTGACCTCTAACTTTCCTCGCCACACGGAGTTTACAGTTCTTAATGGATAAGGGAAATTTTTTGAGAAACAATTACTGTTCCTTCTGTAATCTATTAATCTCTACGTGACTTAAAAATCTATTACTTCTTTAAAAGCCTTCAATAAAAGGTTGTTTTGTTACATTTGTACATCCAGGTTCACGTACTGACTCCATTGGAATCCAAATTTTTATACATTCTTTTCTTGTGCAGCAGTGTTTGTATCAGATTTTAACTTCTATTTTCTCAAGTATTAAAACTTAAACATATGCACCAAGTTCTCAGTGTGCTTTTTTGTGTGTTGTGAATGCATTCTGATCACTCGGTTCATGTGAGAAATTGCATATATTAAGCTCTCATAGTTTGAGAATAGTTCTGATTTTGCTACTTAAACTGCCCTTTTCACACTTGTGGAATTCACTGCTCCCAGGAGATTGTAAGATTCTGCCATTAAGTAGTAGTATTTGTTCCCTAAGTTGCTGTATCTGTTAGAAGGTTGTCTCAGTAAGGCTCATTTTAATAATCACCAAGATAATAGAAATAATTTGTCAGTTATTAGAACACACAGTTCTATAGATTACACCAGTCTTGGGTTCGTGGAAGGCTCCTGACAGGAATTTCCAGTTCCTGTAATTTTGTCTTGATTTCACACTCAGACACGGTAAGAAGAGTCTTGAAATACTCATGTTTTTGTATATTCATGATCGGAGCAATTATAAAAAGCAGTTCAATGTGTATTTAATATGTATTTCCTGTGATGTTTCAAAAAGAAACAGGAAAACACCACTTAGGCAAAATTCTTATTATATTTCCTAACTATTTGTGGGGAAAGTTTGCGTGTAAAATTTTAAACTTAAATTCACGAGTTTATGAAATTTGGGGGAATATTAGGAAAACATTAAAAAACAATTGCCAGTAAATATGAAAATATAAAGACAAATATTTTATAAAATTTAAGCTGTTTTCCTATACATATACTGTTTTGTTCTTGTAGGAAAACACAAGACTTGATCTTGAAGAAATCATGCAAAGATTAAGCAAAACGTTTGTTAACTATAGCACATAGTAGTATTGGTATAACCATAAAATAGAATACAATATAGCCATTAAAAATGATGTAGACATTGATTTATCTTTTTAAAAAAAAAAATTTTATGTATTTATTTGTGAGAGAGAGAGAGAGCACAAGCAGAGGGAGCAGCAGGCAGAGGGAGAAACAGGCTCCTCGCCGAGCAAGGAGCCGGATGCGGGGCTGCACCCCAGGACCCTGAGATCATGACCTGAGCCAATGCTTAACTGACTGAGTCACCCAGGTATCCCTACATTGATTTATCTTAAGTATGTATGGGGGTGAAGTGGTGTGTTTTGCGAGACTGCTGTGATAAAACATTAACATAGAGTATTTTCTTAATTTTTGGTGTTCAGCCAGGGATAACACAATTCTTATTGCATAGGATGTGATATCTAGGTTAATATAATTAATCTCTGTGGAGAGTCCCTTAGGGTTTCATATAATGCATTTTATTTAATATAACCAACTTTCTTAAATTACTTTTGGTTAAGTTGGAATGAATGAATATAATAGAATGGATTAATGTTGGGTATGACTGTGGAGGACCTCTAGTGGTCAAATGTGATAGTGTTGATGCCCTTGTATCTACTCAGATCACCGCTTATGCAAACGTACTGAGTTGTGGAGCTAGAACGAAGACTAAAGCAGTTCGCACATGCAGGAACCTTGGGTTTACAAAGCACTTTGCAACTCACAGCACTCTTAGTTACATCCATGCCTGATCTTCCGAGCTATCCCATCTTAGTATTCTTATCTTCATGAGAATATTAGCACCATATAGACAGGAATTGTGTCTGTTTTGTTTACCACCGTGTTCCCAAAGCCTGAAACAGTGCCTGGCGCATAGTAGGCGTTCAGTACATGTTTGTCAGTAAATTAATGAGTGAACTCTCTTTCTGTAGATGAGGAAAATAAGGTTCAAGAAAACTGACTGTAAATATAAAAAAAAATACCTACTAGGATTGATTAACTGAACTTAAAGGATAAATTTATTTTTACCTATTTACACTTTCCTATAAATTTCATTTGTTCTTTATGTTAATATGATAAAGAAAGTAGGACTTAGGTGATATCTTTTTAAAAATCCACCGAAACATAATACCTTGTTTTTTTATTTCTTCTGAGAAAATTCTTCTTGATTTAATTGCTTTTGGATTACTCTTTATTTTAAGTATTCTAAGCTTGAATAGATTTAGAGATTAGTATATTTTTATGTCTTTAGTTTAATGGTTATAAAGCTCTTGACTATGTTCAAAGCATTGGATGGAGGACAATGTGATGAAGTAGGGGTGCTCTGTAAATGCTGGATGAATGAATAAAAGAAAAATAAGTTTAATCTAGTACAAAATACTAAAACTAGCAATTAAAATCAATTTCCTGACAGTGTAAGGGAAATAGATATTGGTAAAAGATACCGTATTGTAGATGGTCCTAAAACTCCATTAAAAAAATAAAAACAACGAAAAAAATCTTTTGAAAATAAGTGATTGTTCTCTGAGTGAACAGGTTTCATATGCTTCTTCCAAAACGAATAAATAGTTCTCGTTCACGCAGGCCTGCAAATGTGTTACAAAGTTGCATCATGTAGTCATCTCTCCAATAATTCATTGCCCTGCGCTGGGTGCTCTGGAACCCAGTAAGTCGCTGTGGAAGAACAGGCCAACCTGTGGTGTTCACTGGAAGAGGAGTGGAATGTGGCATTTTACATTGTAATCCCCAGCACTGAGGTAAAATGAAGGCAAGTGCCTTTATTTATTTATTTATCTATTATATTTAATTTAGTTTAATTTAACTTAATTTAAGTTCCAGTGTAGTTAACATACGGTGTTATATTTTATTTTTTTGAGTCACCTCCATACTGTTTTCCGCAGTGGCTGCACCAGTTTGCACTCCCACCAACAGCGCACCAGGTTTCCTATTTCTCCGCATCCTTGGAGGGCAAGTGCCTTTGAACCGCGATCTGCAGTAGTTTACATTTATCTGAGCAAAAATGTTTTGGAAGTCCATGAAGTCCCAGGTCTCCTTAGAGGTGAAAAAAAGTCAATACTCCTGGAAATTACAGCCTTTGAGATGAGCGAAGCTCAGAGAGCCAGTTAAGAAGGGAGCATAGTTCTGTGTCCAGAGAGGGGAGATGCTGTTCCTCTGACTGCCCGCTCCTTCCCTCACCCCAGCCCTCCACCTGGCTCACAGTTACCCGTCAGGTCACAGCATAAGCATCACTCACTCAGAAACACAGACCTTCCGAGCCTGGGTGCGGTGCGTCCAGCGTACTTTCTTCCCAACTCACACTTTTCCTGCCATTCGATTGCACCAAACACCAATCTCCCGCTGACTTATCTAAATCCCTGACCAAACCTAGGATGCATAGTTGCATCTCCCGAATTTAGTGCCTGCGTTTAATGCCTAAATGTTTGTGGAAGGAGGGAGGAAGGGAAGGAAATGCCCTTTTACTGAAGGAAATAAGCATCCGTGTGTGTAAAGGGAACCCCTTGCTTCATGTTGTAGACCCATCTACTGGGAAAGGGTTTGCCAGAGAAAATGCCAGCGTAGACTTTGAAGAAGTCCGCAGACGTGACCTGCTCATTTTGGGAGAGGAGAGGGGAAGAGGGCAGTTAAGAGGGGCCTTGAAGTTATGGATTTCTTTCATTACATTAACAACAGATTGCTACAGTTTCACAGAAGAAAAATGTTAGAAACTTCCCAATCTACTAGCCAGGTTTTTGTTTAAAAACACGTATTTTCAGGGATGTGGGAGAATACTCAGTGTAACCGAGATTAGCAAGGGTCCTGCTGCCAACTACTTCAGTCCTCACGCTGAGCAGATGGGGAAACTCAGGCCAGGGAGTTTGTTGTCAGTAGAGCCCAACCCCTGCGCTGCAGGGTCAGGTCAAAGTGGCGGAGATCGTTGTCCCTCGGGTCTATGAATTATCCCAGTTCGGTGGCCCCTTCGATGGGTCCTAAACACACTGGGTCCAGCCCAGAAGATTCCTTGTATTAGCTGTAACTGTGATAGTTTTCTAAAGCGATCTGAACAACCACAACGAGGTAAAACTCTCATTCGTTCGTTTGCTCCGCGAGTGAACGGTTTTTCTCAGGGCCTACTCTGCGCCAGAGGCTAAGCTACAGGCTGGGGACACAGCGACAAGCCCGGCCACTGCTCTCCGGGAGATGACAATCTTCGTTCAAGTGGCTTAAAAAAAAAAAAAAAAGTGTGATTTTTAAAAAATTTTTTTTATTTTATTTTTTATTTTTTTACTATAGTCCACTCAGTTCTTTCCTTGTGATTTATTTTACCCAGGGGATAAAATACCTTGATGACAAGCTTGTCTTCTCATATTGCTTCAGCCTGGGAGCCTATAAAAGAAAACGGAAATTTGGTATTTGTACCTGAGCCTCAAGAGCAAGGGTCATTTACCATCCATTGTTACTCAAAAACTAGAGCAGTAAGAATCAAGTCTAAACAAGGGATTGGAAATGGAAAGGGACCTGAGCTTTTTCTGGGTAAGTCATTACTTAAAATCAAGAAACAAATCTTTGACACAGGGCTGCTTCTCTTACCCTACGGAGTATTTCCTGTGCTTGATTCCTTCCTACCCCCCCACTAAGCTCCGCCTCAGTGTTAAGTGCACCACGGAACAGAGATGAGCTCTCCACGCGGCTGCATGGAGAAGGCTGGTCGCCCTCCAGCCCCCTCTGCCATGTCTGGGGCGTGTGGTTCTGAGACGCTTCCTGGGCTTGGACATCTCAGTGCCTTGCCTCAGCAGATGACAGAGGAAATCTGCTTTTGCTGAAAATTGCAGAACAACACCTTCTGGGCCTTTGCAGCATCTTCCCTACTGGCCTATAGCTCCATGGGACCCAGAGGCATCCTGGAAAAACCTGGTGTGTTGGCCACATATCCAGCAAGCCTGGTCTGTGGTATGCAGGTGTGCACAGGAACAACACAGCCCTTGACCCTCCCCCAGAGCCAAGAGCAACCAACTCTACCCTCTCTTACATCTTCAGTTTCTTTTACCAATTTTCCCCCTAATTCTACAAACATGCTATATGGCCTCTGATTATGCTTTTTCTCCCTATTCCCTCATCCCCAAGTGGCAACCATGTGTTGGTCAAGATGGGCTGGGCTTTGCTACAGAATCTGTAAAACACTCCTCTTGGCTTTTAGCAACAAAGGTTATTTCTCACTCATGCTAGACGTCCATCCGGGTCATCTGGGGCTCTGCTCATTGTAGTTGCTCAGGGACCCAGGCTGATGGAAGCTTCATTTTGACAAACACTTCAATTTTATTTTATTTTATTTTATTTTATTTTATTTTATTTTATTTTATTTTATTTTATTTTATTTTATTTTATTTTATTTTAGAGAGGGAGAGAGGAAGGGAATGGAGGCAGGAGCAGAGGGAGAGGGAAAGGAAGAATCTCAAGCAGGCTCCAAGCCCAGTGAGTAGCAGGACCTGAGATCATGATCTGAGCCCCAATCAAGACTCGCATGCTTCACCGACTGAGCCACCCAGGTGCCCCTTGACAAACACTTGAGCAATTACTGTGGAGGGAGAAGGGGGTGTGGGAATGGCCAGCCCCTCCTTTCTGAAACTTGTCCTTGGTCCTCCTGACATGACTCTGAGTTTTCTCACGATTCTCTGATGCCTCCCTCATCAGTCCAGTTTTCTGACTCATGTTCCCTCTCTGCCCTTTCCATGTAGCTACTCCCTAAGGAACATTCCTTGGCCCTCTTCTAACACATATTTTCTCTCTTGGCAATTTCTTCCAAACTGTGCTTTCCAGTACCATCTCCATGTGAATGATTTCCAAATCTGTATTCTCAGCCCCAGTTCCCTGAGCCCCAGTTCCATTGTCAGCAGCCACCAGCCTCCTCCCATAACTGCCTTAAAGTCTCTTGTCTGAAAAGGGACTTTCTATCTCCACCAAATCTACCCTTCCTCCCAACTCCCCTCTTTCTGTGGACGCCTCTTCCTTTCCGCACACTGAACCTCTCAGAGTATTTTAGGATGTGTCTTAAATCCATCCCCTGCCTTCTATCACCGCCCAAGCTCCTGGCACCTCTCTCCAGGAGGACAGAAGCTCTTTGACCATGTTTCCAGCTTCTCTCCATGGCTCAAGGCTGCACCTGGTGCAACTCCAGGGAGCACCATTCTAGGTGGATGGCACCGCCTGGTGTCAGGCAATGCAGTGGCTCTGCAGGCCCCACTGTGCCCGTAGTAATCTGCCTACAGCTCAGCTTAAACCGTGACAAACCATGGTTCAAAAACCTTCCTTGGCTTCCCATTTCAACCTGAATGCCTTGGCTCCACCCCCCATGGGTCATGATGGAAATCACTCTCCCTTTTCTGAACTCACATCTTTCCTACACCAAGTGGTATTTCCTACCCTGCGTCATAGTGATTTAAGAACAGTTTTTCTCTTATGTACTTGATAAGTGAGAAGTTTGAGGGATTAAATTAATAAACACTATTTGCTGCTTATGGTAAAAAAAAAAAAATCCACATCCAAATGGCTGAAGTTTTAAAAGAGAACGCATGGGCTCACACAAATGAGAATTGCAGAGGTTACATCCTACTGCTTCAGGCAGAGCTGAATGCAGGGCTCAAGTGAGATCCTTGGGATTCCTTCCCTCTCTTTCCATCCCGGAAGCTGAAATCACGGCAGGCCCATCTGGCGGTAGCCAGAGCCAAGGAGGAGGTGCAGCTGCTGGCAGAGAGGCTGCCCAAGGCAGCTGGAGAGAAGAAATACTCCAGCTTCTCCCTTTCCCTGTCCTGGGCTGCTCCACTGGTGCCTCCCTATGGCTGACCCCAGAGTCTGGGAAACACAGCCTGCAGGGCTCAGCGGGGGAGCCAGGGAAGAGGAAGGAGTGTTTCTAAGAACAAACAGGCAGACCACCAGCACAGTAACTCACTCAAAGTCATACCATGGTAAGTGGTGCCGCCTGTCTTGAACCGTAGCTGAAGCTCCGGATCCTGCTACCCGAGGCTGCAGCCAGCATGAAAGAGCATTCCAGGTGGAGCGTCTGTGTGAGCAAAGGCACAGGTGGGAAATTCTAGAACATGTATGGAAATAGCAGAGAGTTCCTTGGGCTGCAATGCAAGGTGCTTTCAGAGGAACAGTGGGGGAATAGGTTGCCCACTGTAAAGACTTAAGGCCTGGCTCAAGAATTTGGCCTTTGTTTGGGAAGCAAAAGGGAAGTTATTGAAGAAAAAGAAAGGGTTAAGATAATTTATTTACAACTATTAAAAATGTCAGAAACAGGAAGGAAATGCTTGGACTCTTTTCAAACAAAAGCAAGGTACAAAGTGAAACAATCTTCAAGAATAAAGATGACAAATATAGTAGAGTTGCTTTTTTCCTAATCTTTATATGGTTGCCATCTATGATACTTATAAGAGAAATTAGGAATGAGCACTCATTCGTTCAAGTGAGGACCTGCTGGGAGCTGGGCCTTGTGCTGGGGTTTTAGAGTATGCCAACTGGAGTCGTTTTCTGGGCTATTCTAATATTTCCCTTCTGAAGTTGCAGGAGAGCACTCCATGTAATGACATTTGGTCTGAAAAGAGACCTGTGGTAAAAATGGTTCACTTTGTACTCACTTGTGGTTTTAAATCTCAAGGTCATAGGCTTTGACTGGCTTTGAAGTTAAATGGCTTGAGCTCATTTGCCACTGATATTGGCGGACTGTGAATAAGTGAAGTGTGGACTGAAAAGGAAAATGCCTCTTGGGGAGGGGGAGAGTGTGCATTTTTGTGGGGTGAGATTGAGTTAGTTATTAAGCCCCTTGACATTTCCATTTCTTTAATCACAAACTGCAGATACTTGCTATTTAATATTAAGTTTATCATCGTCATCTTCAACGACACAGATGCACCAACTAAACGTGTGATTGTGAGCCATACTACATGAGGCATGTCGCCAAGGGGACATCCTATCATATCCACTGAGTTTCTACAGGCGGCTAGCTTTACCACTTTTAATCAGCAGGCAGTACGTAAAAATGCATGAATCCCTAGGTGTTTGGAAACTTTACTCCAGTTCCCCTCCCACGACATAATACTTGCAATTCATCCATTCAATGTTTATTAAGTACTTTCTATCTTCCATGAATCCAACAAAGATTAGTTGTCTATGTGTATTCATCTTTGGATAGTGATGAACAGAATAGAGACGGGTGCACTCCTCGTGGAACTTGCATCTGATGGAAGTCAACTATGTCCACGGTTCGGCACACCTTGTGCTGTCAAAAAGCTCCCTCTTTAGCGGAGACGACAAGCTTATGACCACAAACACAACGTGATGAGTGTATGAAGGTGTTCATTGTGGATGAGAGTCCAGAGAAAGCTCCTCTAAGAAACTAATGCAGTAGCTGGAACTCAAAGGGAGAGCAAGTTTCCCAATATTTGGGGAAACACGCTTTGAGCAGAAAGAGTGGCAGGATGCTGAGTTGTGGAAATGTGAAACAGCGTTCAGAGTTTGTGACGCAGAGCTCTGAGGGCATAGGAACAAGTGCGCAGAGCTAGGTCGTGTGGGGTCTTGTGGACCGTGTTTTAGGGCTTGGATTTTATCGTAAGGTGTATGGAGGCAGTTGATGGTTGTGAAACAGCAGTGACATGACTGGATTTGCCTCTTAGGGAAACCATCCACCAGCACCGTGACTCCAGAAGCTACGAAACAGGCAGGATTAAAGGAACTCAACCACTCCCTGGATGCAGGTAGTGTGTGTGGGTTGGGGGGAGAGTCTAGACATCTCCATGGCATCTGGCTTTTTGAAGCAGCCTTATTCAATCCCCAGGCTTCAGACTTTTCACACTAAACACATCCTGTTGTTGTAGGCCACAACCAGACCTATCTTCCCTGAACAGATCTTTTGCCACGTTGCTTCTTTGCTCCAAAACTTTGAGTCAGTGTTTTTTACTCCACAAATATGAATTTTAAAATCGCCTTCCAGGGCCCTTTGTTGGATCTACTCTATGGTTTCCACTTTGAATCCCTCTGCTCACCTCTTTTTGTGTTATAACACATTCCATTCCCTTCCACCTCAGTGTCCGGCGTTTCCCCTTGAGATCGTCAGTGTACCATGCTCGGAGCCTAGCTTAAGCGTCATCTCCTCCATGCAGCCTTCTCTGACCGCTTTGTGCCTGACTGATCTGCTGTCTCTTCATCTACTGCAGCTCGGAGTTAAGTACATGGCACTGGAGCACGGGCTTCACAAGGGCAGGGGGTTTTGTCTTTTTTGTCCACTGCTATATTCCCACACTTGGAACATGGTAGGTAGTTGATAAACATTTGTTGAGTGAATTAGCGATGGCTAAGGTTCTCCGTAGATATTTAAGAAATATAACATTATCAAGAAATAGAACACTTAATGAATTTGATCAAGCATTGTGATGGTTTCTGTGTACTCAAAACTTGATTAGACCTGGAGTATGTCCTCAAGTTCAAAGTGAGAATAAAATCATTATTCTACAGAATAAAAATCTAGTGAATGTTTACATTTTAACATAACCCCAAATCAGTAGGGAACCATCCAGATTTTTAAAAAAGAAAACAAGAATCTTAGATCTCTAAGAGTTCAACGTTTTCAAGATTGGATAATAGCGAACTTCGGTAAAGATGTGCGGCAACAGCAGCCCTCAAGCGTGGCTAGTGGGAGGACGATTAGTACAGTTGCTTCAGAGAGCAATTTTCTGGTTATTAGTGAAGGCAAAGATGTGTGTGCAGGACAGGCTAGCAGTTCTACCCCTACATGGAAGAACTCGGACATGTTCAGAGGGATACCTGCAATAATGCCACTTGTAGCATGGTTTGAAGTGAATAGCCAGAAACAACCAAAATGTCCCATCAACAGCAGAATGGATAAGTAAATTGTGGTGTATCCAAGCAGTGGAATCTTCTGGAGCTGTGAAAATGAATGAACCTGAGCTATAATTATTCACATGACTCAATCTCACAAATATTATATTAAGGAAACATGATCCCATTTATATAAAGTTTAAACATGAAATATAATACATTATTTCTGAATTGATACATATGTAGAAAAAGTATAAAATATGTCTGATAGGTGACCAACCATCCCGGTTTGCCTGCAACTTTTACTCTTTTATTACTGAAAGTTTCATATTTTGGGACCACCCCCCACCCCCTCCACTGCCGCCTGCCAGCCCCCAGTTCCAGGCAAACCAAGACAATGGGTCACCTTACTTGAAAAAGAGAAATGTCAAGCTTAGAATGGTGATTACTTCTTGAGGGAGGGAAGGAAGTGGAATTGGGTAAAAGTACACTGGGTATAATTCAGCTGAATTTGTAATGTTCTCTTTTTTTAAAATTGGATTATGGGTATGCAGGTGTTTGTTATATTATTCTCCATTTGTATATCTGAATTATCTCATAATTAAGAAAACCCCAAAAATCTCCTATTGTGGATGCTGTTGTGTGCCACCCAGACTCACCCCTTTCTTTTGGGACTGGAGGACTCACTCCTCCAGCTGCCCAGAGTGCTGGCAGGTTCACCATCTGACTCCCAGTTGAGTTTTGAAGTTCCCCAATTCCCAATTGCCTTTGTTAGAATAGACCCACTTCACCTATGGGGGCAGCCTGTGGCCAATGAGTGACTGACACTTGGGCATAAGGGTTCATCCCTCTTTCCTTAATTTGGTACCCTTCCGAAGGACCATCCAGGCTCCAGAGCTCCCTTTGGGATCAGCTGAGATGTCAGTTGTGACATCATCACAGTCCAACTACTACTTCCGCCCAATCGCGCTTCCTTCCCTTCCCTTACAGGTGCCAACCCAAGAGCACTCCCCACTAAACATGACGCATGCAAGTCTCCACCTCAGAGCTGATTTCCCTGGGTAACTTGACCTGCAGTACTGTCCTTCCAGAAAAAGAGATGGATGGAAAAAGAGAGAGAGATAGACTGAGATCACAATTGTAAATGTAACCCCCCTGCCTCTATTTTTTTCTTTACCACCTCCCCACCCCTCCTTGTATCCCATTTTGTTTAAAAATCTCAAGCCAACATGCTACGCAGAATTTGAGGTGTGGCTAAACAGAGTCTGGCTATAAAAAAGGAAAAAGAAATACTGATTAATTTTCAATGAACAACAATAGAATGATAAAATTTTTCCTTTCCTTAGAGGAATTTTGTGGGTTAGAGAACATTCTGGCACATGGTTTGTTTTTGTTTTTTGTTTTTTGTTTGGCACATGGTTTTGTTGTTTCCACCAAATGAATCATTCAAGGAGGACAGGTGATTCCATCTGAGTTGTGTCACTCTGGGAATAAAATAAAACAGTCTAAAACAGCATATAATAAATCACTAAAGAAAAAAAAAGATTCACTAACTCGTGTAATGTGGATAACAAATACCGTTAGAATAGAGAGGAGAAGAAAATCAGGAGATAATGCACATGGTCAGGCTTAGAACACGACACGGAATAGAAGTAAAGGAAGAAAAGCATGAGCATCTCAAATCAGTCGTCTCTCTAGAAGCGAAACAGATCCTACAGAAAGGTCAACCTAAAAACTGCCAAGAGCACAGGCTGCCTCATCTGTCACCACTGCACCCTCCCAGTCCTGGTCTCCATAACCTTGCATACTCCAGAAGGACACACGCACACAGCCACAATTCCTACAGTGGTTCCTAAACTGCCTGATACTATCTTAAGTCTTGCTAGCCAAGTTCCCTGGGGGCAGACACTGTTTGGTACTGCTTTCTAAATTCTGCTGGCAGGAAAGGGCCCTGGAAGCTAGATTTAAATCACAGCGCACCCAATTACTGGGTGTGTGAACTTGTTCAAGTACCACACCTCAATTTCCTCAATTATAAAATGAGAATATGGGACGCCTGGGTGGCTCCGTCAGTTAAGCATCTGCCCTTAGCTCAGGTCATGATCCCACGGTCCTGGGATTGAGCCCCACGTCCAGCTCCCTGTTCAGTGGGGAGTCGGCTTCTCCCTCTGCCCCTCCTTCCCCTAACTTGTGCTCACTCTCCCTCTCTCAAATAAATAAAATCTTAAAAAAATAAAATAAAATTAGAATAACACTCATAAGGTACATATGAGGATTAAGCCAGAAAATGTTTCCAAAGCATTGAGTGCAATGCTTGGAAAACATATATAGGGTTTAATAAATGGTAGATTAGTTGAATTTTAAAAATTAAAAAAATAATGACTCTAAAAAGGTGTAGGAATGAAATACATATTTCAATACGATGCAAATTATTTTAAACTGACTGTGATGTAGGATTAAAATAAATCTAGTGAGGAAAGAAGGAAGGAATAAACCTCACATTCTTACCAACCCATCTGTAGAAATGTTAAAATTAGAGCATTCTTATGACAGAGAATTGTCTTGATAGTTGAACTAAATTGTGAGGGGGGAAAAAATGGTCAGGTTCTGTTTAATGTAACAATTCCTATGAGAGTAATTAAAATCTGAAGTTCTGTTTCTTTTTTTAGAAGTGATGTCTGCCTGAAATGAGCTCTAATTGTCCCTATTTACACACTGACTGCAGAGCGCCCATCCTGCCGCAGACATCTCTGTAATTAGCTCCATTCAAGAACAAAGCAGTGACCATCTTTCAGCTGCTTTCTGGCTTTTGAGCTTAGGAGGCAAAGGAGAGTTTTTGGCAGACTCGCAAAATGGAGTTTAAATCTGCCACAAAGCAGTCCGTTGCAAGGGTGGTAATTGCATAGTTTGTTACAATTGATTTATACAAGCTCCAGGAAAGAATGATCTTCTGGCTAAAATTATCCAATGAATAACAGTAATATGTGAAATTTTCCCTCCTTGGAATTTTAATGGCTGTATTTAGAATAACGTGGTAATGTTGACCTGTTTCTCATACAGTGAATAAACCAGCTGATATTTGGGGGTGTCTCTTAATCGTTCTCATAGAGATCACCTTTTTGAATATTCACTTTCATCTGCTTCCCGTTCAGTATTCTGCAGTTTTCAGATGAACTTTCAATGAAAAAATGTAATTAACTGAATTATATCTTGTAAAAGAACATAGGCAAAAGTTAAAATTGTGCTGCTGGGTCCACGAAACTTTGTAGTGCCACCAAAATCTTTTACAAAGAGCCTATAGACTGAATTAGCATCCTCTCTCCCCCCGCCCCAACACAGACACACAGCACAGACTCGAACATATACACACTCAGCTCAGAGGAAGTGGAAAGATTCAAGTATGTCACACGCAGATACCTGATTTTGCTTGTTCCAGTCAATCTAGGAGTTTCTTTATGGTGTGAATTTCATCTATCTACATTATTGTGATTGGGGATGTTATTTGGACTATCTCTGCTATTTTACTCTGAGTTTCTATTTTCATACTTTCTCTTCTATTTCTTTTTCCTCCTTTCCTGCCTTCTGCTCTCTTTTCCCCTTCTGCTTTGTCCCAGTTTGTGAACATTCTGGTTTTATTCTTTTAAGGGTTACTTTAAACATTTGAACACACGGGCAAAATACAACAACCAAAGAAAACAAGGATTTAGCTATGTTTATCTTCCCTCCTAGCCCCATCTATGGTTGTTTTTCATGTTATTATCTAGAATTTTAGGTTCCATCTTGTCTCCAAATAAGAAAAAATAATTATTATTTCTATTTTTGCCGCCAATAACTATTTCTATGTTACAATCAATAAGTGTATTCCTCACCTTACTTGTGGATTTATTACTTGAGATTTTCCTTCTTCTTCTTCTCCTCCCCTCCTCCTCCTCCTTCTTTTTGTAATTTTATCAGGAAAGATCTTTGGATAATAAACTAGTCTTTGCCTGAAAATAATTTATTTTCTCTTTAAAAAACTTTTACTATATTTACTTTTGGGAATAAGGAATACTTTCACATGATACAAAATTCAAGTGAGCTAAAAGTTGTTTTGGTCAGGTATAGAATTCTAGATCAAGTATTGCTTTTCCTTGGCACTCTGGAGACAGCTCTGTTTATTCTTGCATGCTTCTGCTGATTAGAAGTTTTGCATCAGTCCAATTGTCATTCTTTGTAATTTTCTATGGTGGCTTTTAAGAATTTTCTCTTTTTTGATGTTCTGTAATTATGCTTCTACAAGGTATTTAAGAGTGAAAGCTTTTAAAAAAGTTGTCCTACTTGATATGCCTTGATATACATTTTTATATACCTTTGATAGACCTTTTTATTCTGCGGACTAATGTCAGAGCCTTACAGTTTATCTCTTTATTTCACTTTTACATTTCCTGTCACTTCATCTCTCTGTGCTATATTTTGAATGATGTCCTCACTTTTAATCGCTGCTTTTTTAACTGAATTTTACTGTAAACTGTTTTACTTTCTTATGTCAATGATTACTTTTTTTATCTTCCAGAATTTTTTTAATTGGTAGTTTTTCATAATTTTTTGCTCTTGATTATAACCCCCGTCCTTTATCTCTTTCAAGATTTTAACATAGTTAAAAGTCAGTCCCTTGAGGATTGCTGTATATCGACTTCCTTGAGTATACACTTTCTTATTTGTTTGGTTTGTTGGCTTTCGTGGGTTTGGATCAGCTGATTACTTTGTAAGCTTGTAGCCTCAGTTCTCACTCATTACTATGGATGATTCTGTTCCTGTTCCATCAAAACTTTATTTTTAATTGTGACTATATTTTTAAACTTAAAATATATATAAGCTATCATTTTGATGTATCTGTGCTGGAAAGGAAAGAGTTCATGTCCTCTTCTCTATTGTGACTGGAAATCAATTAATTTGATTTTTAAAAATCAAAGTGTATAAGAGAAGATAAAGCTGAAAAATATATGAAATGGATAAAGTTAAACAGGACACAATGAAAAAAATTAACAGATTATAGCTATAGGACATTTCTATATAATTCTGAGGTTCTGTCTGTGTTGGAGTCTATGTATTTAAGTACAATATTTCTCCAAAGATAAATAATTGGGGATTATGAAGTCATTTATTTATATTTTGAATTCAACAATTACTGAATTCCTCAGCCCGGAAGTGTACTAAACGTAGTTATGCAGAGTCCAGTAAGTCTTAGTTTTGCATCTATAAGATGGGAATCATAGTATATACCATGCAAAGGAGTTGTAAAGAGTAGAGATGAAGATTAAAAAGTACCTAGGGGAGTATCTGGTAACATGGTAGGCATTGAATAAATCAGAGCTCCCCATATTACTATTATCATCAGTTGACACTGTCATCAGGAGATCATGTTGATTTGGGAAGACAAACAGGTAAAGAAATACTTAAATACACAAACACTGGTCAACCGCGCTTGGGATGGCTGGGGAGATTTTGAAGAGAAGACATGTGAACTGGGTCTTGAAGATTGAGCAGGTGTTTGCCAAGTAGAAATACTGGAAAAAGTTGCAAACCATGCAAACTTGAAACCACATACTTAATTCTGGGAACTGAAAACACGCGGGACGAGTGGAGGACGCAGGTGAGTAGAGCTCGAGGAGATACATTTGAAGAGGTGGGCAGGGGTCACCGAGAGAAGGAAGGGCATTTCAGTTATAAGCTACAACAGTCTGGAAACGAGATGACAAAGACCCCAATTTCACAAAGATGGTAAGAGGGAAGAGA
This sequence comes from Ursus arctos, assembly GCF_023065955.2. Classification (NCBI taxonomy): domain Eukaryota; kingdom Metazoa; phylum Chordata; class Mammalia; order Carnivora; family Ursidae; genus Ursus; species Ursus arctos. The sequence goes on along the minus strand of NW_026622886.1, from coordinate 14,262,953 downwards.
TGGGAACAGATTTTGAAAAACAGGAGAACACATGTGCAGGACTTGGCAACTGATAGAATGTGGAAGTTCAAATGTCCGGAAGACCGCTTACCCGCTGTGGGGCCCGCATATGTTATTTTATCTCTCTGGGCCTTAACTTCCTCGCCTCTGAAATGGGGAGAAAAGTTGGGGCCTATCTCATGAGACTGCACTGAGCATTCAAAGAGACAAGACACATAAAGCATTGAAAAGAGCACCTAATTCAGAGAGAGTATCAATACGGGATAACTATTATTTTCGTGTGGAAAGTGGAGAGTGCTGGAGGAGCCAGCAATGAAGTCCAGATTTTTTCTGGCTGAGGAACTGAAGAGTTGCTGCTGCCACTTCCGGAGCTGGTGACATTGGGGGAGGAACAGATTTGCCTTGGATTTCCTACCCATCCTTGAAGAAGAGTCAAGCTGTTGTGAAGCCTCAGGTGTAACAGGCAGACGAGTCATTTGCTTCATTCCAGAGCCAGTGCAGAGCTTTCTCCATACCCTGTGGGAACGCAGAATGCTCACACCGTGCAGGGAGTGAGATGGGGGCTAGAGTCAGAAACTGGCCTGGAGGCCCCTGGGGAACTCTTGTCACCTTAGAGTTACAATGAGAAATGCACAGGAAGAAGGGGAAGGAACTTGGGAGTATTTTAAGAAACAAGTCTACAGACAGTTGCATGCTGCTTATAGGCTGAGAGAAGGAAACTATCCATTGAGAGATCAAACTCTTGATCCAGTGACTTTCAGGTAGGAGTGTGTACGTTCTTCTCTGCTGATACCACACCGTCATGCTAAGAGTCTCTTATGTTGCATCACTCTACGTCATCTCATAAACACTTTGAAGGATAAGAAGAGCAGATGTTACCTCCATTTTCCAGGTGAAAAAACAGGCTCAGTGAGATGCTGTTTGCTCAGGTCCCCATGGCTGGAAAACAGGCAAAATCTGGACTAATGCCAAATATTTTGCTTTCCAGTTCCTCTTACTGCTTCTCAACGTGCGTCTTTTTAGTGGGACCGCTTTTGTTCTCATCTCCTGATGTTTCTTTCCCATGAAAGGTGCTCAGTCATTTGACACCTGGCCTCTCTCCCTTTCCCCACTCCACGCTGGGGAGCTAGCAACTTACCTGACTGGTAAATTTAGGAAGAATTCTCCCCTTATCCCTCTTGGGAAGGAGTAAAGTGCTACTCTGAGCTGCAGTTGCAGAAGCTGTGGGGTAGGCAGGGGGGTGGGTGAGAGTGGAGGTTTTTTTCTGGTTCATTTCTGCCTGGAATTTGGTGCTTGAAATGGTCTAATCCAGGCTGCAGGTTACGGTTAATACCGTACATGTTACCCTCCCATCGAGCTTCTATTATGAATAATGCCAATATTCTGGCTTCTGTATGGGCAACACTCTAGAGAGTCTGGAAATAAGAATGAAACCATCATGACCAAGCACTACAATAACCACAGGAATATTGCGTGACTCAGAAAACACATTAGGCGTCAACAGAAGTCAGCTTGGAGAATCCGCTGACGGTACAAAGGAGCAATTAATAGGTGGAAATGCTGAAAATGAAACCCATTCTCTTAGGACAAAAATCAATGGACCAGATAACAAATTAACCTCTATTCACTGCTTAAGTCTCTAGGAGCAAAAATAAAATCAATATGTATCAGTGGTTCTAAGAAATAGCATCAGAAATGAAAACTAAGGTAAAGCATTAGGCTTTTGGGAGAAACCAATTTGTATAAAATAGGCTTCTTTTCTTAAAAATCAACTTACGTTTCACTTCTTTGGTGCTGCTTGTCCAGATTAACCATACCCAACTTTTTTTTTTTTTTAGTGCTTACCATATGCTAGATACCTCCTGACGCATCAAAATGTGCACACATACACAAGTAAAGGCAGAATGTGGTTCCTTACTGAAGAAAGAAGTTTAGCAAACTTCTCAACTGGGAATGAAGAAGAAATTAGCAGAGAAAGAAGACTTTACTTTGGACCAGGGCTGGTGAGACCTTGAATGTGTATTTGCAGACCCCAGTTCTTGTAGATTCAAATGTTAGAACACCAAGCACATTCCTGCTCAGGCCAGAATAGATACCACACAGCAAATCCCAGAAGGAGTAGCTTGGTGTGTCTCTGGATCTTTCCACCTCCCCTGCTTCTCTGTTGGAACCGTCGAGAGCGTTTGGTCAATGGCTCACCCTGTGCTCTCTGTATCTGAGCCTCTGAGAAGCATGTTCACCTCAGGATTCTTATATACAAAGACTCTCTCCTGAGTTTCTGTTGCATTTTCATTTACTAATGAAGTAATGCGAGATTAGTACTCTATCATTCTAGAAACTTGTTTTGAAAATAGTGTGATTAGCATAGACAGTAGATATTTTAAAATAGAAGTGTTACATTTGGTGCTTCTAATACTGATTTCTTCTTTTCTGCTTTGGATTTTTGCTTGGACCTCCTACACATGACTTATACAGTCTTCTAGGCTCTGAACTTCCTGGGGGCCATGGATTGGGTCATATTAATCTCTGTAGCCCTCCTAGTGGTGTGTGTACAGACTGTGTTCAATAAATACTTGTTAGATGAAAGCCCAGTCACATCGTAAGAGAAGACAGAACTCTAAGCCACCCTGAGATTTACTTGTTAATTTAACTTCCCGTCAGGCTTACATGACTTCTGAGAACACATTCCTATGGAGAATAAAGGTGTCTTGCAGGGGGCAACCGAAGTGCGCCAGCAGGAATTTTTTTTTTAGATATCTTAAGAGTTTGCACATCAACTTTCAAGTATATACTAGTGGCTGCAAACAAATGAGGAATTCTTTAGTGCAACTAATCTGAAAACGTTTTTACTTGTCAGAAATCCTTATTTTATTAGGATTACTGGTCAATATGAAAAAATGTCTTTATACGTCTTGATAAATATCACCAACTGTTTTTGAAACAGGTTTTCTTGGTTTCTAACACCATTAGAGGGGTAAGAACATACCTTTCGCAGCACTCTCTCCCGCCCCCAAGCCTGGGTAGTAATCTTTTTTCCCTTAAAGTTTTACTCACTTAATAAATGAAAAATACAAAGTTTGTTGTTCTTTTCATTCTCATTTCTTTTGAGGCTGAGCAATTTCTCCTATTTTTTAAAAAGATTTTTAAACTTTATTTTGAGAGAGAGAGAGAGAGAGTGCGCGCATGCTCACGAGCCAGGGGAGGGGCAGAGGGAGAGGGAGAGAGAATCCCAAGCAGAGTCCCCCTGAGTGGGGAGGCTGACATTTGGACTGATCTCACCACCCTGAGATCATGACCTGAGTTGAAATCAAGAGTCAGATGCTTCACTGACTGAGCCACGCAGGCGTTCCAGGAATTTTTGCTATTCATGTCCTCTGCTCATTTTTATCCTTAGCGGTCTTAGTGGTCTTCTTGCTAATTTGCTTAAGTTTTATTACATAAAGGTGAAAAATATTAACCCCTGTCTTTGTGCTTCTTGTATATACAGTTTTTCCAGTCTATTTGTCTTTTGTCTTATATTTTTTATGTTTTAAATTGTGTGCAATGAAATCTCTCTCGTGATTCCTTCAATCACTCCTAAGTTTGGATTGCCCCCAGAAGTTTGATAAATATTTGTTTTATCTTCTTCTGCTTTTAAAATATGGTCTGAGTTATATATATAAAGACTGAATCTGCTTGAAATGTATTGGGATGCATGTGTGAGATAAAGGTCTAAGTAATTTTTATGCCAAATTGCTAACTATTTCAATACCATTAATTGAATTGTTCTCTTCTGCATTATTTGGTGATATCTTTGTGAAAAATCACATATTAAATTCTTATGTGTAATAGGGTCTACATCTTTTAAGTTTATTCCAGTCCAATGATCCATCTGATCTTGAAAGAGTACCACACTGTTTCAAATACTGCTTTAGAATTTTCTACTATGTAAGACTCTTCACTCTACCCCATCAACATTACTATTGCTTTTTGGAAGTTATTTTATATTTTATATTCGCCTTTGTTGCTTCACATGAACCTGAAAATATTTTTGTCTTCTCCCCCTAAAAATAGTCCTATTGGATTTTTGTCATTGATCTATAAATTAATTTGTGAAGAATTGATATGCTATTTATTTTTTCAATACGGTATGCCTTTTCATTAATCAAGTATTTCAACTCTTGGTAAAATTTTGGAATTTCTTTATAGAGGTCATATACATTTCTCATAAAAATTACTACCAAGTACTTTATCTTTTTTTTTTTTTTTGCTACTGCAACTGGAATTTATTTCTCATTATATTTCCTAGTAGTTTCTCAGTGGTATGTAGAAATGCTATTGATCTCACAAAACACATTTAGTTCTTATCCTGCTTTTTTAATCCATGGGTTCTATCTTTTGTAGAGGATTCATGGGAAGAACATTTCTGTATCATTTGCAAAATCTAGAGTCACCATGTGACTCTGTGCCCCTCATATGAAAGATGAACATAGGTTTCTTTTGGGGCAAAGAGATGTATTTATGTCCTTTGCAACCCGGGTCCTCAAAATACTGCTTTCCTTCTCACCCCATGGCCACCCCTGGAATTCCAGCTGTGGCCAACCGCTGTTACACAGGGATGTTCTTTTTGCCTCCCGGGTTTCTGTTTTGGCCCAGACGTAATGCTCTTGTGGCTTGTAGAGTGTGGCCTCTCACCCATGTCCTCACAATGCCACTCTTCTTGTTTTGATATCTCCAGATGCTGCCACCAAGTGGCTCTTTGTCTCCATTTATCCTGCTCATCTGGGAGTCCTTCCAGGCAGACTGTACTCTGGTGAGGATATAGGAGCAATGGCCCATCTTGTTTCCTTTTGTTGCCCAAGAAACCCAAAGCTAAACTTGTGACTGTTTAACTTACCCCATGCTCATCTCTCCTCTTGATGGTTTTTTCAGTCTTATAATTTTTTTATTGTCTTGTTTTATATAGGATTTGGCATCATAAACCGCATCAAATCTTTTTTTAAAAATAGGCAAGATATAAATCATTAACAAATAGAACTATTAAATAAATTGTACCATATACACTATTTGTACTAGCAACATTAAAAAAAAGATGAGATAGTGGGGATAGGGCACATAAAAGTGTTACCACGTGACTAATTTTCCATTCAGAAAACAAGCTAGAATACTTTCAGTGTGTGTGTGTGTGTGTGTGAGAATATGTGTACCCATACACATGCATGTGTACAGATTGGTATTCAAACATACATGTGTGCACAGGTGATGGAAATATTTTAAATGAAAATGAAAAGTATTTTAAAACAACATGGTCATTGACACCTGGAACTGCATCATTCTGTTGAATTCCCATAAAAATGGTTTTTAAAAGATTCCAGCAACCCTATTTTAACAACATAATTTTTGTTCTAGAATGAAAACCGCTAATTAATGCCTCAAACTCTTCCAAATACTTCCGCGTTGAACTGATGGATATTAGGTTCCTGAACCCAGGGACTCTGTTACAGCTAAGCCTGCCCCCCACTGTCACAGGACGCAGCCTCTGGATGCCAGCGCTCCCCAAGTGGACCAGACCCAGATTACCTTCACCTCAACCTGCAATTCTGCTTGGGAAGTAGGAAGAGGAAGGGTGGGTCTCCTTGTTCCCAGAATACGCCTGTCTGGCCACTCTCCCGGAGCGGGTCAAGGAAATGAATTCTGGAGCTTCCTGGAGTCACTACCAATAGGACCCAGAACACCAGCCTTACTTAAGCTGAAGCAGACAACTACCGCCAGGTGGCGCCAACCGCAGCGTCCCAGGCTTAAACAGGTTTGGCTCTTGCAGCTCTGTTAAAACTCACCTCATTAATTCACCTGGCAATAATGACCCTTTATTTATTCGACGGAGGGTTTTTTGGACTTCTCATTCTGTATTATGGGTGGGAGAGTTGAATTTTAGGTTATTATGAGACTGTACCTTAATTTTTCCCCCTTCCCATCAGTATTTTATTTGGAAACATTTGAAACCTAGAGAAAAATTACAAGAACAGCACAGTATGTAGTGAACACCCATATATCTTCCACCTAGATTCACTAATTCTTAACGTTTGGCCTCATTTTCTCTCCAGATCTATGTGTATATTTTTTTTTCCTGAACCATTTGAAAATTAGTTTCATCATCTTGACTTTTCATCAACTAAATACTTTAGCAAATTGTCTGCTAAGAACAAGGACATTCTTCTACACAACAGGCACACTTAGAAAATGTAACATTGGGACAATATTATTATCTAATATATAGATCTTAGTATTGAATTTCCTAAATGGTCCTGATAATGCCACTTAGATTTTTTTTTTTTAAATCCAGGATCTAATCAAAGATCATACCCTTTATTTAGTTGTCATGACTCTTGGGTCTCCTTAATCTGATCTGGCATGACTCCTCAGCCTTCTTTTTTTGGGGGGGCGGGGTCTTTTATGAAATTGACATTTTTAGAGAGTCCAAGCCATTTTTTTTTTCAGTTGTCTGATTCTTTTTTTTTTTAATCATGGTTAATTTTGGATTAAACATTTTTGGCAAAAACACTGCAAGATGATGATGCATTGTCTTAAAAACAGTTTTTAAAAGATTCCAGCAACTCTATTTTAACAACAAACTTTTTGTTCTAGGAAGGAAACCACTAATTTTTGGCTCTTACATCAATATTTAAACACACACACACAAACTTTATTGGTACTTCCAAGTTTGTCATTGCATCCCACTTCCATACTAGATCACAGATTATGGAGAGCATGTCAAACAAAAGGAAATTAACACCGTGAAAATTGGTAGACCCAAGTTCATAAGGGATTGCATCTAAATTAAGTCCCAACTAGTTCTACTAAATTCTGTTTCTGACGGATACCTGCCTTGTTTGACCAGCAACCTTCCTTTCAAAGAGCCACCACTTCCCTCTCTGCATGGCCGTGGTTGGCTGTCAGTCATGGGACTCAACCTCCCTACTGTAGTGGCTGGTCCAAGGATAAGCGGGAGATGACCTGAATAGAGCCAGTGTCTTCCCTGAGAAATTCTGGAAAAGAAAGTCTCTTTCTTCTCCTGGGATCATGAAATAAAATATAACGCTGGCTAGATCCATTTGTGGTCGTCTTTCTAATCTTAAGGGGCAGATTCTATAGAAGAAGAGAATAAAATTCACACACACGAGATGAAGCAGTGGCAAGCTGCTGGGATAATCAGATAAATGGAGAGATGAAATTAGTCCATGTGACATTTTTTTAGTCCATGGATCTAGCCATGTCTGAAATGAGTGAGATCATCTAAAAGTTCCTCCCTCTTACCCCCAAGCTAGATTGAGTTGTGTTTCTGTCTCTCACAACTGAGTTTTCACTAGTGGACTCATGATTTAAGGACTTGGTCAGAACCTCAAGGATATTTTTCTTTGTGATTGTGGAAGCCATGTCAAGTCACTGAGGAGCCCCAGGCTCCTGGGCTACACATAGGGATGGTAAGGAGGGAGCTAAGTAAGTCCTTCGCAGTGCCTGCCTCATACTGGGAAATCAATGAACACTAGACATGAGTACAAAAGTCTAGGGCATCTGCCAGCCTTCTGCCATTTGCTCTGTGCCCTTGAATTTTCTCTCCCTCTGCCCAGACTAAGTCAAACTTTGCTGAGAACAATGCTTGGTCGGGTAGTAGTAATTGCTCACTGTCATCATCTTGGTCATATTCTCTCCATTTGTCCTATAAATGCAGCAACCCGAGCAGAGCACTGAATATGTCTTGAGGGTATTCAGCGTTTGTTAGGTTATTATTGTTCCAGGTGAGAGAGAAGCCATGGGTGAGGCCAAGCGAAACTTAATTGCACTGACATTTTTGGCAGCAGGCACTTCCAGCGTAAGCTAAACCTGAGGCTGGGGTGGAGGGGTGGTGGGGTGGAAGGGGCAGGGCCAGGGAGAAAAAAATGTTGGGGTTGGTATTTTTCTTTCTCCACCATTTGTATTTGTTTTGATCTTATTTGTCCTCTTTCTGCAACAGTTTCCAGAAGGAAGTTTCTTCTGTCAGAGCCCACAATAGCCTTGTGTTTTTTGGCTGTCAAAAGGACCAGTGTCAACTAGTCTTTCAGAAAAGTAAAGTTCCCAGAGAAGAAATCAAGAAGTTTCTGTAAGTACCTTCATGACTCAGGCATATCATAGGGATTCTAGAATTGCAAAGACCCTCACAATTGCTGCATTTTCTTGGCTCTTGCTCTAAGGACCCTAGCAACCACTAAGAAGGGGCCACCCCAGATAGGAACAAACAGATGTCCTGGCTTACCTCAGACCTGGAGGTCAGTGGAGGAGATACAGAATTGCTGGTCGGGGCAGGCTGTCCCATGGCATTAATTTCTACCCATTCTATGGTGTGTCTGGAGTGGGGAGCAAGGGTGCAGCAGGGACCACTCATGCCTGAACAATCTAGCTCATGTGGACAGAATCTGCTGAGTGTGCTTTGTAGAAATCAACCAATCCAGTTTGCCAACAACTTCCTGTATGTTTTGGGGTTGAGTGATGGTAAACTCAGGGTTGGGAGCAGATGATTTGACCATACCTCAGTTTCAAAGGTCCTGACTGAAGAGTAATCTTTTGTTTTTTTCCTACTTTGATCTACTTGCACAGGAAAAAGACCGGTCGCCCGAGCCTGGCAGGACCTCTTTGCTTGAGGGGCTGTTAGATCCCCCTGAGAAGGACTTGGTGCTAAGGACAGAGGTCCAGCACACAAATCCTGCCCAAGAAAAATGTCTCAGTGGTCTGAGGCGGGAGTGGTCTGAGTATAGTGCTGTTCACCTTCCAGGTGCTCCCAAGAGAGTCCTAGAGGAGAAGCTACAGGTAAAAACCCAAGAGCTGCTCTCACACATTTCTACGAGCGTCTACAACACTAGTCAGCAAGGCTTTGGGCCATGCTTGGGGAAGGACCCAAATGCACAGAAAGAGCATTTCTTATTTCTAGCAGAGTAGCTATGGGCATCATGGTGAGACTTCAAGGGTCAATGCAGGGAGCATGAAGGATGGTGGCAGCCTTGGTGGCCACCTGGAGGGACCTGAGTGCAGCTTTCGTGCGTCCCAATGCCTCCATGAGCCAAGGCAGTCTGTGGCGTGATGGAGACAGCGCTCCAGGTGGGCACCAGAGGGAGTACTGCACTGGCCTTGGACAAAGACCTCTGTGAGGGGGGCTGAGATGGTGGGGGACAGGGGGAAGCACAGAATCCTGTACTGTGTCCTTGCCCCAGACTTCCCAGCAATAATGGGGACAGAGGAGTGGGACAGACGTAGAGAGATATGATTTGTTATGGTAAATGTAACCCCATTGTTACTCTTTTTCTTCCAGGAAGTGGCCTAGGATGGAGGGGAGAGGGGGACGCGGGTTCTATCTATTCACGTTGACTTATTCCGCTGCTAAACAGCGGGTGCCACAGAAGAGAAGTGATGCAGAGTTGTTGTACCTAATTGGCTGGGGAGCAGAATTTGGAGGAAGCCTAATTTGGTGCCCCGGTGCCCCACACGGCATCAAAGAATCACAAAGGGTCTTGTGAAGATCAGCTTGTGGCTTTCCCTTAATTCCCCCTGAGGACCCAGAGTCTAGAAGTAGAAGTAGAATTAGAAATGTCCAGAGATTTGTAAGCAAAGCTTCTCGGGAGAAGGTTTGCACTGACATACTAAGAGGAACGATCGCATTTAAATCAACAACGAGCGGGGCATCATTTACCCCCTAGTCTCAATAGTGGAACAATTCCATAGCTGACAGTAATGTGAATCAAACGGAAGGGAACAATACTCATATGGCTCTAATACAGGCTTTTTGGAAATACCATTTGCAAAAACAGTGACTATCTCGGATTGCCTGTATATCATCTATTATTCTCTAGTAAGACTACTTTGTACACAGAAGCGTGAATCTAGAACATGATTGCTACAATCATGTATCAAGCCATCAAACCTAGTTTTCTGAATTTTTTTTTTTTCCGATTTAGTTCTTGGGAAATTCAGTGTGGCAGAACACAAAGGACATTTACATTGTAATCATAACCTGGTTTGCTCTACTTTTACCAGCTTGTGTGCCCTTGAGGAGATCACGTGACACTGCTCAGATTCAGTTCTGTAGGACTGAGAAAATGCTGGTAATAACATTTGCTGAGTTCCTGTTAGTGTGTCAGAGACAAACAATTCTCAGTTTCAGCAGGAGTTATTAATACAGTATAACATTTATTGCAATCTGATTTTAACAAAGGGTGTGTAAGCAAAAATAGCTCTAATGAGCACACATTGCAGACTGAGCTGGCTACTGAAATGAGGATGACAGGTGCTGGCATCCGGAGCCCCGGGTTAGGTCTGCCTGCTTGCACTTGCTTTTCTATCGACAGCAACTTTGGGCGATGCTGAAGACAAAGCCCAGGAACTCCAATCTGAATCCCAGCAGTTATGGTTGTAAATTGTTTGAACCTTGGTTTATCTACTGAGGTGAGATGGTTCAATATCTTAGAGAAAGTCCACTCCAGTACTTGGATTAGACATTAAGCTACAGAGGATTGTGATTATGTCACATCAAGCATCCAGAAAACACCAAACCTGAAGGGGAAATGATGTTGAGCTCTAATTGCACTGTTTCATTCCAATTTCTACCCTTGATCACCCTTGAGGTCATTCTCCATGGCTGCACCTTGTGGCTGCGGCTCCACAAAATCGGGACCCACTCCTGAGTAGAGTAAGCAGAGCCTCGTGAGGAGGAGGTAAAACTCACAAGTGAGGCTTAAAGTTTGAGAAGGGGGTTGGCTCCGCAGCACAGGGAGAGCAGAGCAACATTCCAGGCAAGGGGAAGAGTCAGTGTGAGCAAATGGATGGACGGATGGATGGATGGATGGATGCATGGAGGGAGGGATACATACCCTTTGCTTAGAAATAAAGATATCTCCTAAATATGGCTAGAGATTATGCTACATAATAGCTAATACTGTTCTCCCACTGGAATTATCATACCAGCTAAAGGCACATCCATCGTATGACTGGCAAGGCCCCAACTGACCATTCTGAATCCTGGCTGTGCTGGTTACTTGTTACCTGTGTTGTCTAGAACTAGTTATTTCCTGCAACGTCGTAGGCCTCAAGTGTCTCAGTTAAAAAAATGAGGACGTTAATATCCACCTCCAAGATTGTTCTAAGAATTAAATGAAATTTTATAAGGCTGTTAGCACAGTCCTTGGCATGTAGTAAGTACTGGATAAATGTTAGTTTTAACCATCATCGTCATCATCAACAACAGGTAATTTCCATCCAAGAAAGAGCAGAGACTGATTGCAACAGCCACCTGAGCAACATTTAGCAAACACCAGAGTGAGCTAAGTCATCTCAAAGCCAGAGAATTTCCAAAAGAAATACCCAGGGATGTTATCTGAAGATCTTCACTGGCCCAAACATATGTCTCAGCCTGAGAGATCAGAGCCTGGTTTGGGATGCCGGTTACTGAACCAGGCACAGCGAGTTGGACACCATGCATGTATAATAAACGCTGGGCCCCATCCGGGGGATACAGACAAGCAGCATGGCTCAATTGGAAAGACTTTCTAGGGATTGTTGTCCTTTGTAAGAGCTGTCACTCTGGACTGTAACTTTTGCTCTCCCCAAAGAGTAGCAGCATGTTCAAAAGAGATGAGTTGGAATACTGACTCCTGAGCTTACTGGCTCTGTAACCCTACTTACTCTTTCTTGTGTTTCTTCATCTTTAAAATGGTGGTGCTCTACTTAACTCCCAAGGTTGCTCCGCTCATTGGACAAATGACCAAAAGCAATGGATACAGAGTTGCTAAGATTAGCGCTGGTGGCGTCGTTACCCAAAGGCATCCAATTCTTAGATAACTTGCTTTTCTCAGAGAGCAGAAATGCCACCTGCCCATAATAAATATTTCAGGGAAGCTGAATTATTTATTTTTTATATACTTGGGTTTACAAGGAAGGAAATTGGTTTCTTTAAAACAATAACATTGATTGGCTTAAATGGCAGAAACAGCACTCTCCCATCCTTATTTACAGACCCTGGACTGAGTTCAAGCATGCAGAGGCACATTATAGACGTACCTTCTGACCTGTAGACAAATAGGAGGGTCAAAAGATCAATTAAGTAATCTTAACTCGTGAGTGGCAGGGAAATATTTCAGCTAAAACATTGATTTTGGTTCTGAAATGTAAGACAGCGGAGCTAAGTAAGTTCATGTATTCATAGGCATCACCTTCTGGCTGCTATCCCAGCCTGGGGGATATATGACTGACGGAAGGCAAACAGAACCCAAGGCTCGGAAAAGAGAGTAAGTAGGTATTTACTCAGCACCTCTTCCGGTCAGGCACCCCATCTGGCTGTTTCATGTAGGTAGCTCACCCAATGAATTTTAATCTCTGGGAGGTTAGTTTCCTTATTTCTTGTCTTCAGGTAATACAACTGGTCAGTGGCCAAGGTCGTGAAAACCAGGATCTGACTCAGAGACCGGTGTTCTTTGTCACCCCCAGCCTGACCATTCATTTAGTCAGTCAACAGACATCCATTGAGCTGCTCCTATGTACTGGGCAATCAGGAAGTCAAAACACACCAAGTAAGTTCTCTGCCCCCAAAGAGCTTACAGTCTAAGAGAGACAGACAAGTAACCCTACGATTACCATGCAGGGTGGAAAGGATGGGGTCAGAGGGAGATTTACTATGAATCTTAATCTTTAGAACTTTTCATTTTTGTGTGTCCCTCCTAAATAAATAACCCACCTTTATGCCTACATCTGTATTTGTAGTTTTGTATTATTTTTCCTAAAGAGGGCCCCTCCAACTGTATAAGCTTCAGAACCCACTAAACGTGGATTCAGCCCGTGGCAGGATTTAGAGTGAGCACCATGGACGTGGAGGTAAAACATATGTATCAGCCAGGAAGGCTCCCAGGAGCCTGGACATGAAATGAGACTTGAGTGAGAAAGGGATTTTAGCTACACCAAGAGGTGGAGGTCAGGTGTGGGGTGGGCAAAGAGAACAGATGAGAATATGTTAACTTATTCAGGAAGCCGTGAGCTGGATGGTTGTTGAGAAAGGTGTGTTGGCTGTGGGGGTGGCCAACAGGGGACGGGGTGCTGGTGAGGGAGGGGCAGGAGAGATAGCAGGCCAGTGTAGGAAAGGACTTTTATGCTAAATTCTATAGAACTTTAACTTTTATCTTTCAAGCTGGAAGGACCATTGAAGGGTTTTTAGGACTCCTTTGTTAGGATTATATTTTACAAGATCCCCCTGGCAGTGCGTAGGATGGCCTGGAATTATGGTGACCAACTGTTACTCAGGACTCCGCTGGTTTTAGAACTGACTGTTCTGCATCCTGGAAAACCTCTCAGTCCCAGGGAAGCCAGGACAGTTGGTCACCCTGCCTGGAGGAAGGTGGGCCCAAAGCAAGAGCAGGTGCTCTCGGTGATCTCCCCTGAACTCTAGGGTCTTCCTGCATGCAGCCACCCCCTCGGCAGCTCCGCTTGGATGTCTAGTTGGTAACTCAAAATCAGTGTGTTTAAAACCTCTTGGCCTTTGAACTTGCTGTTCCCTTTGCCGGAAATGCTGTTCCCCAGATACCTCAGGATTCACCCCTTCACCTCCTTCAGGTCCTTGCTCAGTCTTACTCACCCAGTGAGGCCTTCCTTGAACCCCTACCCTTACTGTTCCCATCCCTATCCTTGCTTTGAATGTCACTCTGACAGAGCATAGAAACTCTACGCCCTCTTGCCCCACATCTGGCTCTTCCTGAATTACATCCTCTGATAAACCAGTGACCTAGCAAGATGTTTCTCTGAGTTCTGTGAGCAAATTAACTGAACCTGAGGAGGGGGTTGTGGAAACCTCTGATTCATAGCCAGTTGAACAGAAGCACAGGTGACAGCCTGGACTCTGCTGTCAGCATGTGAAGTGGAGGAGGGGGCAGTCTTGTGGGACTGGGCCCTTAACCTGTGGATTCTGATGCTATCTCCTGGTCGATAGCGCCAGAATTGAACTGAGTCGTAGGCCACCCAGTTGGGTGGGATAAATAAATGTCGAATGAAGCATCTGCACAAGACATGATGAGAGTCTGAACTAGGGAATGAGCAGACATAATATCTACTAAGGAGCTATGAGCTTACGACTGGCTGGGAAGAAAAAAATTGGAGTCCAGACCCATTACAAATAAATTAATAAAAAGAGATTAATTTAAAATGAATAAAAGAGTTTTCATTTCACTTCATTTTTAAAAAACAGAGCTAACACCTTTATGAACCAATTTCCTTTCCCTCTTAGAAAAAGCAGAAACTTGGGTGCGCTTGTCATACTGAGAGAACTAATTACCCTCCTCACTGGTAAAGACAGTATGTAAGCGAGAAGCATAATTTCAGAAAAACAGGTCCTTTCTCTTCTCCCCTTTCTTGCCACTGTATTTATCAACCTTCAGGCAATGAAGAGTTTTGCTGTTTAAACCTTCTTGTTGACTCTCAAAAAGCAAATCTCTCTCTTTTTTAAAGGTTTTATTTATTTGAGAGACAGAGAGAGAGAGCAGGAGGAGGAACAGAGGGAGAGGGACAAGCAGACTCTGCACTGAGTGCAGAGCCCAATGCGGGGCTTGATCCCATGACCCTGAGATCATGACCTGAGCCGAAATCCAGTGTCAGCCCCCCAGGCCCCCCAGGAAGCAAATCTCTTGAAAGGCCTTTGTGGGAAGCCCTGTTTGCTGCTGGAACGTGTTGAAGAATATTGCTTCTTTCACAAGGTCTGTTTTGTATTTTCAATTTATAAAAGTTATTTTTTTCCCTTTTTTCCCCTATTTGCCACCTCCTACTTCTCCCTAGTCATTCCTCTTGGGCTTCCTATGTGCTTCCCTCTTTGTCTTTCTCACGGAGCTCACATTTACTGAACTTGCTGTGCGCTCCATGTGCGATGTAGGGCATAGGCGCCATCTCATTTAATTTCACAGCTGCTCTGTGAGGTGCTGTTAGGATTCCCATTTTACACATGGAGGAAAGCTGATGCCTGCAGAGCTAAGCGGTGTAGCAGGTGCGGTCGGGAACCCCTCCCATGTTCCTTAGGTCTTCACCGTTTTGGCAGGCCCTGGCTGACTTCCGACTGCAAGGATCTGCATCTGTTCCCCTGGCCATCAGAGCAGGCCAGAAGTGCTGGGGGAATTATGCTCATTTCCCCATCCTGACACCCTTTTCCCTGCCGCCACTAGTCTTTAACCAACGATTGATGGCAGTGGCTGTATAAATATCCCAGGTCCCTTGCTCTTTAAGTGGGTTAGAACTGAACAGCTTTTTCATGCTACCTCCCAGAGGCTCACAGTGTTCCAGTGGCCTAGAGGTAACTGTTTTGGTAATGTACTTTTTTTTTTTTTTAAGATTTTATTTATTTGACTGAGAGAGACAGCCAGCGAGAGAGGGAACACAAGCAGGGGGAGTGGGAGAGGAAGAAGCAGCCTCCCAGCGGAGGAGCCTGATGTGGGGCTCGATCCCAGAACGCCGGGATCACGCCCTGAGCCGAAGGCAGACGCTTAACGACTGAGCCACCCAGGCGCCCCTGGTAATGTACTTTTTTAAAAAAAAGTTTTTATTTAAGTTCCAGTTAGTTAATATGCAGTGTAATGTTAGTTTCAGGTGTACGATACAGTGGTTCGACAGTTCCATACGTCATCCGGTACGCATCACAAGTGCACTCCTTAATTCCCTTCATCTATTTAACACCCCCCCCACCTCCCCTCTTGGCCACCATCAATTTGTTCTCCATAATTAAGAGTCTGTTTTTTGGTTTGCCTCTCTCTCTTTTTCCTTTGCTTGTTTGCTTTGTTTCTTAAATTCCACATGTGAGTGAAATCATATAGTATTTGTCTTTCTCTGACTGACTTATTTTATTAGCATAACACTCTCCAGCTCTATGCCATTGCAAAAGGCAAAATGGCAAGATTTCGTTCTTTTTTTATGGTGGAATGATATTCCGTTATATATATGTATACATATACATATATATATGTATTCCATATATATATGGTATGTATTATATGGGATATACACATTATTCCATGTAATCCGTATATATCGCACATCTTTATCCACTCATCAGTCGATGGACACTTGGGCTGTTTCCATAATCTGGCTATTGTAAATAATGCTGCAATAAACATCGGGGTGCATGTATCCCTTTGAATTAGAATTTTTGTATTCTTTGGGTAAATACTTAGTAGTGCAATTACTAGATTGGAGGATATTCTATTTTTAACTTTCTGAGGGACCTCTATATGTTTTCCACAGTGGCTGCACCAGTTTGCATTCCCACCAACAGTGTAAGAGGGTTCCCCTTTCTCCACATCCTTGCCAACACTTGCTATTTCTTCATTGTTGATTTTAGCCATTCTGACAGGTGTGAGGGGATGTCTCATGTAGTTTTGATTAACATTTCCCTCATGGTAAGTGAAGTTGAGCATATTTTCATGTGTCTGTTGGCCATCTGTATGTCTTCTTTGGAAAAATGTCTATTTGTGTCTTCTGCCCATTTTTAAATCAGATTTTTCATTTTTTTAAAAGTTGTTGAGTTGTATAAGTTCTTTATATACTATGGATACTAGCCCTTTAGCAGTTATGTCATTTGCAAATATCTTCTCCCATTCCATAAGGTTGCCTTTTAGTTTTGTTGACTGTTTCCTTTGTTGTGCAGAAATGTGTTTTTTTCCTGTTTTGTTTGGTTTTGATGTAGTCCCAATAGTTTATTTTTGCTTTTGTTTCCCTTGCCTCAGGAGACCTATCTAGAAAAAAGTTGCTATGGCTGATGTCAGAGAAATTATTGCCTGTGCTTTCTTCAAGGACTTCTATGGTTTCAGGTCTCACACTGAGGTCTTTAATCCATTTCGAGTTTATTTTTGCATATGGTGAAGAGAATGGTACAGTTTCATTCATTTGTTGCTGTACAGTTTTCCCAACACCATTTGTTGAAGAGACAGTCTTTTTTCATTGGATATTCTTCTTGCTTTGTGAAAGATTAATTGGCCGTATAATTGTGGGTTCATTTCTGGGTTTTCTACTCTGTTCTATTGATGTATGCATCTATTTTTGTGCCAGCACCATACTATTTTGATCACTACAGCTTTGTAATATAACTTCAAGTCCGGAGTTATGATGCCTCCCACCATGCTTTTCTTTTTCAAGATTGCTTTAGATATTTGGGCTTTTTTTTTTTTTTGCAGTTCCATACAAATTTTAGGATTGTTTTTTCTAGTTCTGTGAAGATCACTGTTGGTATTTTGATAAGGATTGCATTAATGCATAGATTTCTTTGGGTAGTATAGACATTTTAACAAAATTCGTTCTTCTAATCCATGGGCATGGAATGTCTTTTTTTTTTTTTTAAAGATTTTATTTATTTATTCGACAGAGATAGAGACAGCCAGCGAGAGAGGGAACACAAGCAGGGGGAGTGGGAGAGGAAGAAGCAGGCTCATAGCAGAGGAGCCTGATGTGGGGCTCGATCCCATAACGCCAGGATCACACCCTGAGCCGAAGGCAGACGCTTAACCACTGTGCCACCCAGGCGCTCCGGAATGTCTTTTTCATTTCTTTATGCCATCTTCGATTTCTTTCATCAGTATTTTATAGTTTTCAGGGTACAGGTCTTTCACCTCTTTGGTTAGGTTTATTCCTAGGTATCTTATTATTTTGGTGCAATTGTAAGTGGGATTGATTCCTTAATTTCTCTTTCTGCTGCTTCATTATTGGTGTATAGAAATGCAGCTGATTTCTGTACATTGATTCTGTATCCTGCAACTTTATTGAATTTGTTTATCAGTTCTAACAGTTTTTTGTGGAGTCTTTTGGGTTTTCTATATACGTATCATGTCATCTGCAAATAGTGAAAGTTTTACTTCTTTCTTGCTGATTTGGATGACTTTTATTTCTCTTTGTTGTCTGATTGCTGTGACTAGGACTCCCAGGACTATGTTGAATAAAAGTGGGGAGAGTGGACATCCCTATCTTTGTTCCTGACCATAGAGGAAAAGCTCTCAGTTTTTCCCCATTGAGGATGATATTAGCTGTGAGTTTTTCATGTATGGCCTTTATTATGTTGAGGTATGTTCCCTCTAACCCCACTTTGTTGAGGGTTTTTATTATGAATGGATGTTGCACTTTGTCAAATGCTTTTTCTGTGTATGTTGAAATGATCATATGGTTCTTATCGTTTCCTTTATTGATGTTCTGTCAAGTTGATTGATTTGCAAATGTTGAACCACCCTTGTAACCCAGGAATAAATCCCACTTGATTGTGCTGAATGATTTTTTAAAATTTATTGTTGGATTCAGTTTGGTAGTATTTTGTTGAGGATATTTGCATGTATATTCACCAGAGATAGTGGCCTATAGTTCTCTTTTTTGTGGTGTCTTTATCTGGTTTTGGTATCAAGGTAATGCTGGCCTCATAGAATGAACTTGGGAAGTTTCCCTTCCTTTTCTCTTTTCTGGAAGAGTTTAAGAAGAAAAGGTGTTAACTCTTCTTTAAATGTTTGGTAGAATTCAAGTCCTGGATTTCTGTTTGTTGGGAGTTTTTTGATTACTGATTCAATTTCTTTGCTGGTTATCAGTCTGTCCAAGTTTTCTATTTCTTCCTGTTTTAGTTTTTGTAGAGTATATGTTTCTAGGAATTTATCCATTTCTTCTAAGTTGTCCACTTTGTTGGCAAATAGTTTTCATAATATTCTCTTACAATTGTTTGCATTTTTGTGGTGTTGGTTGTTATTTCTCCTCTCTCATTTGTGATTTTATTTATTTGGGTCCTTTCTCTTTTGATAAGTCTGGCTAGGGATTTATTAATTCTATCAATTTTTTCAAAGAACCAGCTCCTGGTTTCATTGATCTGTTCTATTGTTTTTGTAGTTTCTATGTCATTTATTTATGCTATAATCTTTATTATTTCCCTTCTTCTGCTAGCTTTAGGCTGGCTTCATTTGTTATTCTTTTTCTAGCTACTAGTTTTTTTGAGATTTCTCTTGCTTCTTGAGGTAGACCTGTATTGCTATAAACTTCCCTCTTAAAACCGCTTTTCTGAATCCCAAAGGTTTTGAAACATTGCGTTTTCATTTTCATTTGTTTTCATGTAGTTTTTGATTTCTTCTTTTATTTTCTGGTTGACCCACTCATTGTTTAGTAGTATCTTAACCTCCATGTATTTGTTGTCTTTCCAGATTTTTTCTTGTGGTTGACTTCTAGTTTCAAAGCAATGTGGTCAGAAAAGGTACATGGTATGACTTCGATCTTCTTGAATTTGTTGAGGTCTGTTTTGCAGTTTAATATGTGATCTTTTTTGGAGAATGTTCCAGGTGTACTTGAAAAGAACATGTATTCAGTTGTTTTAGGATGGAATATTCTGAATATATCTGTTAAATCCATCTGATCCAGTTATCATTCACATCCATTGTTTTCTTGTTGATTTTCTGTTTGGAAAAGCTATCCATTGATTTAGTTCATTTAAATTCAAAGTAATTATTGGTAGGTATGTATTTATTGCCATTTATTACTTGTTTTGTGGTTGTTTCTGGAGATTTTCTCTAATCCTTCCTTATCTTTCTCTTTTTCATGGTTTGCTGTTTTCTTTAGTGACATATTTGGATTTGTTTGTCTTTATTCTTTGCATATTTATTAGTAGTTTTTGATTTGTGGTTACCATCTGCAGATGCTCTCCTTGTCTGCTGTGGGCGGTGTTTGGTCCCCAGGCTGAATGAAGTGAGTTTTAACTAGGTGTGCTCTGATCTGCTTGTGAAATGAGATGTGTTACCACCTCCACTAGAACGAGGCCCTATAAAGCCCTCTGGTGAGATGTGGTATGGGCAGGAGTTTGTGCTGGTCTTCTGCGGTAGGGGCCCACTGTGTTGGGACTAAGGCAAACGTGGCCAAGAAGGGCAGTCCCATCAGAGTACAGTGGTGTGAGCTTGGTGTAAGCAAGTTAGTCAGTCAGTGCCCACACTGTGCTGGTTCCTGCAGGTGGCTCTGTGTTTCTGCTGAGGGGTGGAGGAGGAAAATAGCACTGGCCAGCTCCCTTGTTCCTCGAGAGGTCTCCCATGAATGTTTCTTCTAAGGGACATGGTCTGAGAAGAGAAAATAATCTCCCCACTGTGCAGCCCAGGTGCTCTTCAGATTGTTGCTTCTGCACTGTATATCCCCGAGTTGTTTGCCTACCTTCTCTTCTAGAGCACCCCCAATGCCTCCAGATGCTCTCAGAGCCAAGCCTGCTGACATTTAAAATATAAGCTTTAAGCCTGTCTCGTTGCAAGAACTCATGAAATTCAGACCCTCTCACTTCTAAGCCAATGGCTATGGGGAAACGTTCTCTTTGTGCATTCCCCTGTGTGCTTTTCTTTCTTTCTCTCTTGCCCTTCTCCAAGACCATGGCTCCCTCCACTCCACAGAAGCCAGTATCTGTTTCTCCCCTACACCACATCTCTGCACTTCCTACCTTCTTCAATGTGGCCTCTTCTCTACCTTTAGTTGTGGAGTTTGTTCTGCCAGTATTCAGGTTGACTTCTGGGGTATTTTGGATGAGTTGATAGTTATCTGGTTGTATTCGTGGGATGAGGCAAGCATAGGGTCCTCCTATTCTGCTGCCATGTTTCTGAGGAAAACTGTTTTGGTAATGTACCTTCAATTGGCTGCCTCCACGTCCCTCTCTCACTTCCCCCACTGGTATTTCCTGGGATCACTTCCTAAAATTTCCTGCAGTGCAGAATCCTCATCTTAGGGTCTGTTTCTAGGGGAACCAAAGATAAGTCCTTGCTTAAGATTGAGTAGCTACCAAAGGGCAGAGCTGAGCTGCACACTCAAGCTGTGTGATGCCAGAGCCTATGTGCTTAATCACAATGTTCTAATCTTTGCCTTCTCTTTATTATTTTTTCTCTTTATTCTATCTCTTGTTGTGGTGATAACTTTTTTTCTAATGTGTCAAATCATAGCAAACAATGCTTTTGTTTTTTTAAAAAACTCTCCTGATAAACAAACTGGAAAATGCTAGCATTTTCTTCAGATTGAAATTGTTTATAATGACAAATTTATTTTAGCTATGAAAGGACCAGTTTCTGCAAGTCTACAACCTAGCATTAATGGGAACAGCATATGATATAAGTCATGACAGGAACGAACGAGAGCCAGGGTGGATTGATGATAAGTTAGGGGTTCTTTGTTAAGTTAAAACTGAATTTGCTGGAAGGTCTTGGTCAGATTATGGAATTGAGAGAAAAGCTTCACAGTCAAGTCTCATAAAGGACAGAAAACCAGGGTAGACTTGGGGAACAAGAAACTACTGGACAATCTTTTTGGTATTGTCAGGTTGCTGACGCTTCAATCATTCTCCATCTTGGTGAAGAAGCTAATTCCAGGGAAAGAGGTGTGATTGGCTGAGCTGATACATAGATCACTGATACATATAGTGCTTTGATTGACACAAGCAATGGGGAGGATGCCATTTTCCCTGCAAAAAAAATCACCTTGCTGCTTTAGAAAAGGAGAAGTGGGATTCTGGATAGTCAAAATGACAAATGTTCTTGAGGAAGAAAAAGGAAAATGACTGTTGAGTAAAGAAAAGGCAAGAGAAGGGGGAAAATGACAGCACACAGAATAGACACATAAGGCATTCTGTAAAGAAAAGCAAGTGTGGATATTCCCTGCTGTCTACAGGGACCATGAATGTGTATGTTTCCTTCTGGGGTAATCTACTATTCTCCCTTTTGTTCATTCTTCTCCAGACACACCAGTTTTCCAGTGTTCTTCTATCATACCAGATACATTCCTGCCTCAGTACATTTGCGCTTGCTGTTCCCGTTCTGAAACAGTATTCCCTCAACTATCAGCATGGTTGTTCCTTTATCTTCTTCAGATCTTTGTTCCTATTTCACCTTCCAAGAGATGCTTTCTCTGTTCACCATGTCCCCCTCCCTTCTCTGCCTTATTTATCTCCATTTATACTGGATGTTATCTACTATCTATTATTACATATCCATTTGCTTTATATATGTATTCTTTCATAAGAATAAAAACTCCATGAAGGCAGAGATTCTGTAACCCCAGTTTCTGGAGTGCTCCTGACATATCATTAGTGCCTGATAAATAGTCATCAAATGAACAATGAATGGTCTCTCCCCTCTCCCTCCATTAAGGCTATTGACTGTGAAAATCAGGTTTCAAAATGACTCAGAGAGACAAACTCAAGACTGAGGTACTAGAGCAGGCAAGAGGGGGATAGAGGGTATCTAGTAGAGGCCCCTATGGGAAATATGCCCAGAGGATTCTCTACCCCTCCAAGCCCTGCACACACAGGGATGCTACAAGCAGATGAGGATTCTGGCTAGGGATGGAATTCCAGTTTCTATATGCCATTACTCTCTCAGTGTTTTAATTGACTCCTGTTAATGTTCAGTTTTATAACCTGCGGTAATAGCAATATTAGTTTATATAATGATATATAATAAAAACAGTAACCCTAAGAGGAGTGGTTGGATGATTATCTGTTATTTTATATATCATAGGGGCTCTGGGAAAGGAGGAAGGGTAGGCCAGCAAATATATGAAATTAATTCATGAGAAACTCATTCAAGGGTGAACTGACCTCAGTCTCACTCAAATAAAAAATAATCCTTACCAATCTTGATGACCCACTTTCTATGTGGCTTTTGTCATTCCTTTTATCTTAGAGTTTCCAAATATAAATAGTTGACTTATATTTCTTATTTTGCAAGTCACCAGACAACAGTATTAAAGCTTTTGTTTTGTTTTGTTTTATGTGTGGAGGGGGCATGGGGGGTGAGGTTGATTTGGGTATAAGTCTGCAAAATAATGTTTCCGAGTTAAACACATCTCCATGTCTTGCTCCAAGTTTTCTGAGAACTAAGTAATAATAAATTAGCTAAAGTCTGAGGAATGATGAAAAGTAAGTATATATCATCAAAAATTGATTTAATGACCACTAAGACATTTATTGAGCACTTAAAATGTACCAGGGCACTATGCTATGTGGGAATGGTTGACAGAAATCATCTAACTTAGCTCAAAAGACTTTTCAGTTTCAGATCTATAAACATTAAAAGGCTCTTGTGCCAGGCAATGAATATACAACAATAAATTACAATTTCTGTCTTCAATTTTTTGTGTATGTTTGATTAGTTTCTTTTATGTCAATGAAATGGCATGGAAAAATCTCCATAGATATGAAGACACATATGCCCACATTATCTTCATATGGGCACACAAAGACCTTCATTCTGAATTCATGCTTATCTATCTTCCCTGCCTCATTGTTTGTTTTCTCCACAAATCATACCCTAATCCTACTTGTTTCTCTCAATAAGCTATATGATCTCACATCCTTAGGTCTTTATACATGTTCTTCCCTTTGCTTTGAGTTCTCTGGTTTGTCAGCTACACGCTGAATGCCCTTAAAAACTTATTCCACACATCAACTCCTCCATGAGATTTTCCTTGAAACCCTTTCCCCATTCCTTGTTCACTAGGATCAGGAGCTGATCTATAGTTGTGGATGTTGTGCCTTCCCCATATTTAGTCTCCCTTCATTTGGTAATGGCACCCATTTTTTTATGAAGCCACTCCTACTTTTTGTCCATAACGTTTTGGTGAGACTGATCTCACCCTCAGCTCTTCACAGAGGGTACTTGAGCTTAAACTCCCAGTCCAGAGTCTCCGTGAGTGGCTCAGGGATGGACACATGACTTGCCCAGATGACTAAGAACCAGTATCAGCACTTTTGTTAGAACTGTTGAGAAAGAGGATCCCGATTTCAGCTGAGGTTGCTAAACTAGCAGACAAATCTGGTGGCCGTCTTGTGCATATGCGAGGAGAACCTGAGAATAAACCCAACACAGAGGAAAGCAGAGTTTAGGAGTAGACAGAGAGATTTCTAGAGATGCAGATACACCTTTGAAATGCTGGAAAATTTTACCTGTAGATATTTCAGCAATTTCTTGTTGAATAAATGAAGAAATGAGCCAGTAAATTCTCCTTTTTTAAAAACTAGTCAGAGTTGGGCTTCAGTAATTTGCAACAGGAAATATTCTGTTGAATATTCTCTTTCTCACTATTATATGATAGATAGATAGATAGATAGATAGATGATAGATAGATGATAGATAATATTATAGACAACAACACGACAACAGCATTGCTTTCAGTATCCTAGATAACTACTCTTCCATAAAACAGTGAGGTTCTCAAGGAAGGGGCATGTCTTATGCCTCAGTGTATCTTTAATAGTAGCACAGTGTTTGTTGAATGGAAAAAGGAGTGAATTGCTTCTTTTCTCTATATACCAACATAGTAGAATGCTACAGAACTTAAAATGGACATAGGTAATCCCAGGCACCTTCTGAATCATACTTAATGCATTTATGTCATATTGGTAATGACTTGTATGGGTATAACCCTCATAAAGTATTACAATGATCACACCTATTATTTTCATAGGCTTATTTTTTTTTAAAGATTTTATTTATTTATTCGACAGAGATAGAGACAGTCAGCAAGAGAGGGAACACAAGCAGGGGGAGTGGGAGAGGAAGAAGCAGGCTCCCAGCGGAGGAGCCTGATATGGGGCTCGATCCTATAATGCCGGGATCACGCCCTGAGCCGAAGGCAGACGCTTAACCGCTGTGCCACCCAGGCACCCCAGGCTTATTTTTTTTTTTAAGATTTTATTTATTTATTTGACAGTGATGAGAGTGATAAAGGTATCTTTTGTTATGTTAATGAGCGACTTTTAGAGCACTTAAGGATGGAGGCTGGTTGCCTGGAGAACCAATCCTGTGATTAGAGGGTTGGAACTTTCTGTTCCTCCCTCCTGACCTCCAGGGAGGGAAGAGAGTCTGGAGGTTGAATCAATCGCCAATGGCCAATGATTAATCAGTCATGCCTACATAACGGAGCCTCTGTAAAACCCCGAAAGGACAGGGTTTAGAGAGGGTCTAGGTTGGTGAACACATGGAGATTTGGGAGATGATGTCATTCTTTGAGAGAGCATAGAAACTCTACATCCCCTTGCCCATATCTGGCTGTTTCTGAGTTACATCCTCTGATAAACCAGTGATCTAGTAAGATATTTCTCCGAGTTCTGTGAGCAAATTAACCAAACCTGAGGAGGGGATTGTGGAAACCTCTGATTCATAGCCAGCTGAACAGAAGCACAGATGACAGCCTGGACTTGGCTGTTGGCATCTGAAGTGGAGGAGGGGGCAGTCTTGTGGGACAGGGCCCTTAACCTGTGGATTCTGACGCTATCTACAGGTAGATAGCGTCAGAATTGAACTGAATCATAGGACACCCAGTTGGTGTCCAAGAATTTCTTAGTTATATGGAGACTGCCCACCCCTGCCCCCTGCCCCACTGGAATTTGGTGCAGAACCTTTAAATGTTCAAGCAACTATCTTGGCCCGTGATATTTGATGCCATGTGCTAGGATGGAAGAGTCACACATGCTGAGCTGCTTCTCCTAAATTCACCAATCACCTACATTACTCCTCCTCTCTTGGGGATCAGAGAAAAGCCAGGAATGTGAGTCTAATGGAAGTTTTCCAAATGGAAACACGAGGACTGGGAAATTGGTATTACACAGCACAGTACTTTTTTAAATCTTAATTTTGTTTTGTGAAACTAAAGTAATATAGTGAGTGTAAAGCTAGGACTCTGGTTCAGTTCAGCATGACTCTAAAACCCGAGTGCTTAACCATTATGGAGACTGTATAGGTTACCATTACTAATAGTAGTATGCTGGTAAACAGTTAACAACCAGCTGCGGGTGGGAGAGAAAACCCTTCTTTTTAGTGTTTGCCTATTTCCTTGGTGTAAATATTCCCATCAGGTCAATTTTAAGCTACCAGCGGTTCAACAACTGACTTGCAAATCCCTATAAATTTAACAGTCTGCCCTTATGGGCCCATATAAGCCAGCTCTGGAACACCTCTGAAATATAGTTGGCTGAGCCTAAGAGGAATAGCTGCAGGCAAACAGCAAGATGTTTCCAGCTGTTCTTCCTAAAACCCAGATTTTATGGTTTTAGGTCTAATTAAGATAACAGCATTCCAGAGCAAGTTGAACACCTGGTGGGCCCTCATGATGTTGGACAGGAAGTGACTAAAGAGTAATGGCTTGATTTATGGCCTCTGAGAAACTGCATAGGAGTGTCCTGGCCTCCCTGTTTCTTTTTGATGGGCAATCCAGTTTTAGAGAGATCACGAGTACCAAGTGACTCTTCTGGTCAAAAAGAGTTTCAAATATTCATCCTTCTGACAAAGTGCTAAGAATGGCGTCCTTTAAGAATGCATTGCTGGAGCTGAGGGATTTTAGTTCTGCAGAGAGAAGCGGGACCAGAGAGCACTTGGGTGAGAGAGAGAGTGAGAAAGAGCGTGAGCTCTCTGTTGTCACAAATCCACAGTTGACATCTTGCAGGGCATGTTGGAGGGATGCAATGCTTCCTCCAGTAATCAATGGAGGTCTGTAGCTCAATGAGGGCTGTAATTTGAGCAAGTGCTGAGAGGAAAGACTAAGACTCTTTAATAAGGTGTCTGTGGTGACAAGGGCAAAGCAGGGCATACAGATGAGCATTTGGACAAAACCTGCCCCGAGAAAGTTCTCTTACTTACCACATCCTTAGGAGGAAGGCTGGAAATTGTTATTGGAACCCACTGTACATCCTCTGTAGTGTGTGGGTGGTGAGTTTATGCCACAGCTATAAATAGTTCTCCTAACAGAGTGGGCTCAATCACGCTCGATAAATGATTTTGTTAACTACACAAATTCTTGAGTTGAAGAAACTCTTCAGCTTCATTGAATACAGATTCCAGACCTCAAGGTCCCCTGCTCAAGGATGAGAGGTTCTGCACGTGAACAGAACAAGGCCATCAGTCCTTCCCAGGATTCTAGCTCAATGGAGGCCTAATCCTGTCTGTCTTTCTGTGTTACACGAGCAGGACGATGTTTTGACCTAGCTCTGTTCTCCTTCGCATCCGTCTGCTCCCTGAGAGAATCTGTTCCAAGGCCCCAGTGTTTTTGATCCAGCTCACTTGTTTTGAATCTGTTTTATTACTCCAAGGTTGAATTGCAAATTTTAATTTTCTAGTGGTGGCATAGTGCTTGTCCAGTGACAGGATTGTAGACATCTTACATGGAGGTATTGGAGAGTGACAGTGTTGTCCTCTGGTCCCACCATGTCCCTATTCATGAAGCAGTAATGCTCACCTATTAGTCCATGAACAAGCCTCAGAGGGACCATGAACTTCTAATTTGCTTGGGTCATGTCACTATGTCTGTTTTTTGGGGTAGTGGGTCTATCAGATTCTAAAAGTATTTTGTGACCCCTCCACCCCAAATTAAGATCTGCTGAAATTGTCCCTACCTTTTAAAAAATGTGAGCATTGGACTTTGACTTATGTCTTCTTTTCGATCCCCTTCCCACTGGCATTTTCTTAAACTTAAAAGTGTGTTATCATCTTCTGCATTCTGTCTGCATGATCTTCCTTTCTCTATCCTCCTCCTCCTCATTATTAATTTTATTTTAGGGCTTTTCAGAGAAGGCTTTTGAAAAGTAAGTAAACAGATAAATGGTTGATGTTGAAACTAGTCTTTCTGATCTGAGTCATAGGGTATGTCATGTAAAAATGTTTAAGTGCTAATGAGAAGCCACACTGCACTCTGGAAATTGGAGTAGGCATCTGTGAGTGGTGACTGTGTGCTGGTTTCATGCTAACACTTGATGTGGATTATCTCATGAATCTGGTCCTTTGAAGTGGGTACTCTCATTAACCTCATTTTATAGTTGAAGGCAGAAGCTTACAGAGTGAGAGTAACTTGCATAGGTCTGCAGCCTGGGTCTGTCTGGCTACAAAGCCCAAGCATTTAACCACTGCCCTGATTAGAGCTTTTTCTGCATCTGAAAAGGATCCCCTTTCTTTTTCTAACTTTAGGCTATGAGGGTATGGATCACAAAAAGGAACCTTGAAACAATCAGGTAGGATTTTTTTTCCTTGCCAACTTTTTATTTTCTAATATTTCAGACTATGGAAAAGTTGTGAAAATCATACAATGAACATCCACATATCCTTTATGTCAATTCACCAGATGTCAGCATATGCACATTGTGCTCTTTATACAGGTAGATCTTTTCTTAACCATATGAAACTACGTAGCAGGTGTTATGACATCTCATTCCTAAATTCTTCAACATGCATTTCCTAAGAAAAAGGTCGTTCTACTTCTACAACACCATAATCACATATAAGAAAATGAACAATTCTCTACTGTGTTCCAATACACAGTCTGTATTTAAATTTCTGTAGTTTTTCCTAAGAATATCTTTTATGCCTGTTTTTTATTTCTTTTTTTGATCTAGGATCCAATCAAGTTTTTATGAATTGCATTTCTTTATGATGACTCTCTAGTCTGTTTAAATCAGAACAGAACCTCTGCTTCCCTCTGTTACCCCATGACACTGACATTTTAAGAGTCTGAGCCAATTATGTTGTAGTCTGCCCCACATTATGCATTTGCTTTGTTCTGTCTTCATAATTAGATGTTGGTTAAACATTTTTGGCTGGAAAGCGTCGTAGGTAATGTTTTATTGCATCAGATCAGTAGGTGCCTCATGCCAGGTTGTCCCATTACTGGTGGTACCAAGTTTGATCACTTGGATAGTGTGATAGTCACAGATCTTTTCATTGTTAAGGTTACTTTCCCCATGTAATTAATAATTTGTGATTATTTGAGATTTCATCAATGTTTCACTTCCCAACTATCTTTCATCCAGTGGTTTTAGTATCTATCAATGACTTGCCTTAATCAATTAATATATGGAAGGTGACTAAACTGTGTTTTTTTTCTATTCTTTCTTCCACTTTCTGTTTTTTCTTAATTTGCCAACATTATTCTTTTAAAAAAAGCTTCCTTCTCCTCCTTTTTTGAGTATCACTATGGGATCATAATTTCTTAAATCTAGTTCAGTGTTTCTTTGTTCTTTTGACATAACCCCATTAATCTTTGAGCACTTCCTTGACATCTGGCGCAAGATGTCTTGATATCACCTTTTATGTTCCCTGCCCCAGACCTGGAACCATGTCCATAAGAAACCCTGGTTTCCTTGAATGGGAAATGACATTTACAAACAAAGACCTCAGTGTGAGGTATGCTCATTACTCCTGGAGTATCACTGCTGCTGGCCCTTTTTATAGATAAAGCTAGAAAAAATATTAAATGATGAATTCATAATGATTCCTCAATTAAAATAGAAATCAACCCAAAACCTTAATCCCCCACATCATACATGTATTTTCCTTATCCCACAGTGAAAACTTTGGTTTTCAACATCAATATATTTGCTTGTTTATACTATCGTAAACACAATAACACAATAAGCACAATATGGTTTCAGAAACACAACAACCAATAACCCTGTCAATTATAAACCTATTAAGCTCAAGATGTCTTTGCAATTATTTTGATCTTAAAATACAGTCTATTAAGAATGGGCAATCTTAGTATTACATTTAAAAGTTACTCGAATGTGACGATCTTATTGTAGATTCACTTCTTTCTGTAGTCAGTATTAAGGTTTCCTTTTTATTTAACCTTATGGTTTGACTATATAAAATATTTACACAGCTTTAAAGTTAAGACTAGTAAAAAGGTTCTAATCAGAATAGTCTTGCTAACACTGCTATTCCTTACACCCCACCAGCTACCCGCGATGGGCCATTTTTAATTTATCCTTCCTGACTCTCTTTTTGCAAGAATAAGGAAACATGTACATATACATTTTAATTTCCTCCTTCTTATACAAAAGAGCAAACTATGAACACTCTTGTACTTTTCTTTCTATCACTTCCCAGTATGTCTTGCAAATTACTGTTTTTCAGTTCATAGAGATCTTCCTCATTCTTTTGGATGGCTGCATAGGATTCCATTGTATGGGTGTGCCATAATTTACTTATAATGCCCTGTAGATGGGTATCTGAACTGTCCTTAATGTTTTGTTATTACAAGTAATATAATAACAGATAACTTGTACATATCTTTTGTATTTGTGAAGGCGTATTTTTCAGGGTAAATTTCTAGCAGCGGGCTTCATGGGTCAAAGGATTAATGCATATGTAATTTTGCTAGAAGATGCCAAACTCTCCCCCATATGGGATGTATCATTTTTCTCTCTCACCTTCAGTATATGGAAGTTCTCTTTCTTCTCGTAGTCTTGCCATAAATGTATTGTCTAGTCTTGAGGTTTTTGCCAATCAGATAGTTGAGAAATGGCATCTCAGTATAATTTTAGTTTGTATCTCTTTTATTGTGGGCGAACTTGAGCATTATTATATATTTAAAGGTCCGTTGTGTATCTTTTTCCATGAACTGCCTGCTCACATATTTTACTATCTGGCAGGTTTTTAGTGGATATTTTAGAAATCATCAAATTCTATTTATAACATTGGAGTTTACAAAAGACTTTTGTAAGTCATCTTATTTGATCCTAAAAGATTTTGAAAACCTCAGAAAGGATAAAGACAGCACCGGGGAAATCAAACAGTCTCGTTAATCCGGAAAATTTGGGAGTCCCTGCAATTTTACACATGAACTATCTTGTCTGATGCTGATAGGGCCCTTGGGCAAAATGTTTCATGTAGAAGATTATTAATGCTGCCGAGGGCAGCTTGTAACATCTGTATAATCATTTAATGAACATCCTAAGATGTCCGAAGTAGTCACACAAAGCTCCAACTGTTTTCTGCTTGCTGTGCGCCTAAAAGGAGCAGTGGGATGGAAACGGGGTTCGGCAGAACAGCAGCTACACCTATGAACCATCACACTCTGGTGGCTCTGTTCACTTGGCTGATCTTACGGTTTGTTTTTGAACTTTTGCTTTTATTCTCCCTTTTATTCAGAAAGTAACTTGAACTCTCCTCAGTGTCTGTACTGTTTGCTAAGTCCAGCGATTTTCCTTAAGAGGTTCCCTGCTGAACACTTTCCATTTAGCAAAATGAACCACTAAATGCAAGAGGGATTGAATTATTGGAATTATTATTTGGCCAATGTAGAATGATCAACCCTGCCACACTGTGACCCAGAGAAAGATTTTTGGAAAATAAAGATCATTCTCCTTAGTCGGAATAAAACTGCTTTGCAAGGAACCAAATTGGTCCTCTGTCAGCACGATCTTCTTAAGTAAAGAGAAAGACAAATGTGCTCTGTCCACAAACGAAGTTGGCCAAGCCAACTGTGGGGGGGGGGGGTGGAAAAAGCCTCACTAGCTTCCCTATTGATCTGAAAATCACCTTCTTGAAGAAATAAGGTGAGAGAGAGCACACATCTCTAGTTTACAAACCACTTTCGCTCATGGGCAGGAAGAAAGATACAATATAGTGTCTCCATTAACCTTAGACTATCCTCAGAAATCATGCCAAAAATGAACACAGGGTTGGAAATGGAGGGAAATGGATGACTCAGGGTTTCTCGTGAAGGGTGCAAAACAGCTACCCTCAGAGGCAGTCCCTTGACTAAAGCAGAGGTCAGAAATGACTCAACAGGACGCCTGGGTGGCTCAGTTGGTTAAGCATCTGCCTTCAGCTCAGGTCATGATCCCAGGGTCCTGGGATGGAGTGCCCACAGGGAGTCTGCTTCTCCCTTTGCCCGTCCTCCCACTTGTTCTCTCAATCTCTCTCTCTCTCCCTCTCTCTCTCAAATAAATAAATAAAATCTTTGAAGAAAAGACATGACTAAACATAATTTCCACCTGAAGTTAATCACCACAGGCAATGAAGTACTCGAGGCTTCCATATTTCTGTAGAATAGGTTTGAAGTTTACAAGGGTAAACACCAGGCCCTATAATAAATATGAGAGACAAGATAGTGCAGGTGGATTACAGGAGATTAAGAGATGGGTGCAGGAGAGTTCATATACTTTTTTTTTTAAAGATTTTATTTATTTATTTGACAGAGATAGAGACAGCCAGCGAGACAGGGAACACAAGCAGGGGGAGTGGGAGAGGAAGAAGCAGGCTCATAGCAGAAGAGCCTGATGTGGGGCTCAATGCCATCACGCCGGGATCACGCCCTGAGCTGAAGGCAGACACTTAACCGCTGTGCCACCCAGGCACCCCGAGTTCATATACTTTTAGACCAACTTGACTGAGGTATAATTCATAAATAACAAAATACACACATTTGAAGTGTACAGTTTCAAGAGCTTTGACAAATGTATATACCCATACCACCACCGCTGTCAAGATATAGGATGTTTCCATCACCCCAGAAGTTTCCCTTTTCTCCCTTCTCATTCCTGGACCCAAGCAACCACTGACCTGCTTTCTGTCACTATAGAGTAAATTGAAATTTCCTGTGAGTTTCATGTAAATGGAATCGTTTACAAATAGTATTTACAATTTTGTGTCATGTTTCTTTCACTCGGCGTAACATTTTGAGATCCGTCCATGTTGTTGCTTATACCAGCAGTTAGTTCCTTTTTATTTATCCATTGTATGGGTGTATGACAATTTGCTTTTCCATTCACACATTGACTGACATTTGAGCTGCTTACAGTTTGGGAGTTATAAATGAAGTTGCTGTGACCATTCACCTACAAGTCTTTGTGTGGGCTTTTGTTTTCATTTCTCTTGGATAAATACACAGAAGTGGACTTTCTGTGTTGTGTGGTAAGCCTATGTTTAACTTTATAAGAAACCACCAGGCTGTTTTTTGAAGTGGCGATAGCAGTCTACATTCCCACACGCAGTAAATAAGAGTTTAGTTACTCCACATCCTCACCAACGTTTGGTATTGCTATTCTTTTTATTTTAGACATTCTAATGGTGTCTCGATTGCATTTCTCTGTTAACTAATTATTTTAGCATCTTTTCATGTGTTTATTGGCTATTTATATATGCTCTTTAGATATTTTTTTGCCCGTTTAAAAAATGGGAGGTTGTTTGCCTTACTGTGGTTGTTAAGAGGTCCTTAGAGATATTTTTGATTTTTTGATACAAATTCTTTGTCATCTACTTGTATTGCTAATATTTGCTCCTAGCCTGTGTCTTGCACAGAGTGCCATTGATGGACCAAAAAAAAAAACCAAACCAAACCAAACCAAACCAAAACAGAACAAACCAGCACCCAAAAAAGAGATAAGAAGAAACACTTATGGTAAGAGAAGGTGACTTTTGAATTCAGACTGGAAGAAGAAGAGTTAGTGAGTGGGTGACCCCACTGTGGTGGAGCTTTCTCAAAGGCACCAGAAAATGACCTACCTTACATTGATTCTTTCCTTTCTCTTGGATAAAGCTCCAGTATGAGCTGATATCATTAAATTAGTTGATACTAATACTTGAATCACTAACAAGGACATTCCTCTAAAGAAGTATTTGGAATAAAAATAGCAATTTGCTTGCCAAATTACTTTCAGTCCACTCTTTTTTATAAGTCCAAAACTGATGGAATTATAGGGAGGAATTTTGGGGAAGGAAACTTCTGGTTTTGTCTGTAAATGTTTGTCAGTAAGTGTCTGTCAGTAAACTGAAGGATATGCCAAGACAACCCTTAAATCATTTCTTTCAACTTCCTTCATCATATAAGTGGCAAAATAACCATCCTTTGTAAATGGTCATTGTCAAAGTGCTAAAGCAATCTACCTATGAGTCACCTGGACAGACCATGGCCTTGATAGACAGTTGCTTCATTCCCTTTTCTGTAGTAGCAGCTTTATGAGATGAAGAAACACAATAGTTCCTGGTTACAGAAACTGGGATATAATAGTGGTTGTTTCCTTGGGATAGCTGTTTCCTCTTGGTGTTTCCAAGAGGTAAGCTAGCCCTTTCCTTCAAAATGGTGGGGATTCCTGAGATAGATAATGGGTAAATAGGTGAATGAGTAGATGGAAGAATGGATGGATGAATAACTGGGCAGCCAGAGGGAATTTTACCTGTCTATCTGTGAGAACAATAGGTAAAGCAGAAGTGGAAAGAGTATGCATTGAATGGGAAGGAGTGAAAGGAGGAATCAAGGGATAATAGACCACTGTGGTGCTGATCAGGAAAAGCAGAAATAAAAGCACACAGGAGAAGCTACCTGTAAGCAGAGGAGGACCACATGCATCTTAAAATACACCTAACTGGAGGGACTGTGAAAGGGTAAGATAGTTGGGAGTTGGTTCAGCAGTGGCCTTGCTGTACAGTTAGTTCATCAGAGGGTGAAGGGCAAGTGCAAAGCAGGAGAGAGGAACACCTTTGCTGGCTCCCTTCCTTCTATACTCCACTCTTCTATATTCCATTGTCTCCTGGTCAAATGAAAAAAGATGAGATCTTCATTATACTCAGTACAAGGTTTTGTTTTATTGACACATTCACATAATATGAAATCAACCCTTTTAAAGTGTAGAATTTGGTAGTTTTTAATATAGTCAGAGACTTGTGCAAACATCACCACTATCAAATTCCAGCACATTTCATCACCCCCAAAAGAAACCCCAAACCCATGAGTAGTCACTCCCCATTTCTTCCTCTCTCCAAGCCCTTGGCAACCACTATCTACTTAATTTTTTTAGAGCAGCCTTAAGTTTACAAAAAAACTGACAGGAAGTTAAAGAGATTTCCCATGTGCTTCCTGCCCCAACACATGCGTAGTCTCCCATGTTATCAACATCACTTACCAGAATGGAAATTTTTTACCAAGGATAAACCTACATTGACACATCATAATCACCCAAAGTCCATAGTTTACATCAGGATTCACTCTCAGTGTTGCACATTCTATGGATTTGGACAAGTGTATAATGACATGTATCCATCATGACAATATCATACAGAATATTTTTGTTTCTCTAAAAATCCTCTGTGCTGTGCTTATTCATCTGCTCCCCTTCCATCCCCCAATACACACTATCTATCTGCTTTCTGTCTCTATAGCTTTCCCTATACTGGGAATTTCATATAAATGGAATCAAATATATGGCATTTTTTACATCGGAAACCGGGGATGTACTGTATGGTGACTAACATAATGTAATAAAAAATCATTAAAAAAAAACACAAAAAAACACAAATATATGGCATTTTGTATCGGCTCCTTTCACTTAGCATAATGTGATTTTTTCTTTTTTTTAATTAATAAATTTTATTTTTAGAGCAGTTTTAGTGTACAGAAAAATTAAGCAGAAGATAGAGAATTCTTGTACCTTCTTTCCCCACTCCTTACACAGCATCCCCATTGCTTTTTTTTTTTTTTACCATCTTACCCATTTTTACATGTACAGTTCAATAAAGTCAACTCTATCCCAATTGTTGTGCCAGTGCAGTGGTTTTTTGAAAAAGGTAGGTGGAAAGTAGTCCCTTCCTTCCTTCCTTCCTTCCTTCCTTCCTTCCTTCCTTCCTTCCTTCCTTCCTTCTTTGAGAGAGAGGATGGGGGAGAGGGAGAGGGAGAGCAGGCTCCACGCGCAGCCAGGAGCCCAATGCCAGGCTCGTTCTCACAACCCTGAGATCATGACCTGAGCTGAAATCAAGAGTCGGGTGCTCAATGAACTGAGTCACCCAGGAGCCCTGGAAAGTAGTCCTCTGAGCCAAGGAGAAAAAAGTTGTGCCCTCCCTAGAACTGAGAGCCCATGACCTTTTTAAAACTCTCTTATTATCATGTAGCACCCCAGAGGCAGCCCCACCTGGCTGGGGGCTCACTTCCCCTTGCCAAGCTCTATGATAGGCCTGAGGAGCAGTGGTGACTCTCCAAGTATATGCACATTCCTCCCTGACCTTGTAGCATTGATTTGTTCTCCTCCACTTTAGTAAATATTTTAAGGCATTGAATTGGATTTTAAGTATCAGAGGCTTATTTTTATCCTGAATAAAACAACCGAATTCATATTGAAAGCACTAAATGATTCGACTTCAAATACTTGTTGAGTGAGTTCTTCCTAAAACTACTTTGTTTTTAATATATTTGTCTCTTGGAGGACAGAGGCCACCTGTTCTGAAATATTGATATTGATATTAATATAAGATCTGGAAAATTGATAGTATTCTTAAACATTGGAGATTTTTGCAGATAAGGAAGGTAATTTAAGAATAATTCCCATAGGACTGGATTACTTTTTAATGAATATCTATGAAAGGATAAATGGAAGAAAAAGTATAAGGACATAAAGATGCTTTCTGCATTTTTAGTTTATCTATATCCGGTAGAAAAAAACCACTGGATTGGAAATAATAATTGCTACCATTTGTTGAGGGATTAGTGTGTATCAGGTACCATGTTAAGCATTTTTACGTGTGTTTTCTCTTTGGAAATTCATAACAGTCTTATGAGTTAGATGTTATTATAATTTTTTATTGAGATGCATTTGACATATAACATTATGTAAGTTTAAGCACAACATATTGGCTTGATACATTTATTTGAAATATGATTGGCACTGCAGCATTAGTTAACACCTCTATCATATCAATAACTATCATTTCTTCTCGTAGTGGGAATAATTAAAGTTCTGGTCTCTTGCTAAGTTTAATGTTTATAATACGGTTTTGTTGTCTATCATCATTGTACTGTGTATTAGATCTCCAAGACTTATTTGTGTTCTAATTGCAAGGGAGTACACTTACACAACATTGCATGACTTTTGCAGGTGAATTTAACTTCAGAGTCAAAGTGTTCAAGCACTCTGCTGACATGTGAGTTGGATCAAGTAAATTCTCATCTTGATTATTTGGCTCAATGTAATTGGGCCTCAATTTTCCTCATTTGTGAAATGGGGATATTGGATCATGTTCCTGATTCTTAACCTGTGGTTGCCTTGGAAATGTGCTGAACCATCCAGTTGGGAACATGGTTGACTAAGAGCCCCCAGCTACTGCCCCTGAGAACCTAAGACCACGCTTCCACCTGGCTGCTTCCAGCCAACAATATGGCAGGAGTACTGATGCTGGCCCTTTTGGGCTTCCTCTGATGAGCAGGTTTGGCTCAGGGACTCCCCATCAGCTGGGCAAGAGTTCCTCAGAACTGCACTGCAGTCTGAATCTCTTCCTACCCAACCCTTTCTACCCAACACCTCCTTGCCAGGTATTGGACCTGCGTCATGATCCGCAGCCTCTCCAAGCCTACTCCTGTCCACATCCCATTTATCTGTCCCAGAAATATCTTTCAGTAAATCTGGTCGTGGTATCTGCTGCACAAAGGACCAACTTCCAACCTGGGTAGGGGGCTCAGGAGAATATTTCAAAGGGTCCAGAAATTCCATGTTCAATAACAATGTCTTTAGACTCTATGAATTCTAGGTCTCACATTTATATGAACTAAGAATATGAGTGAATATAACATAGAGTCACATAAGAGCATTATTGAATTTATAGTTACTTTTGTCATTATGCATGTTTTCAACCGTGAATTTTAAAAGAAAGATAAAAAGGATCTTCATGCTTGAAAATTTGGGGAGCCCTGGGCTGGATGCTCACTAGGGGCCTCAGGTCTAATGTGCTTCGATTCCCTGGCAGCAGTTACACAGCACAGTGGTTGCACAGCGGGGTTGAGAGCACGGGCTTTGGCACTGGGCAGACCAGGGTTTGAATCCTTACTCTGTTTCTCACTGGCTGTGTAAGCTCAGGCAAATTGTATAGCTTCTCCAAGTCTTTATTTCCTCATCTGTAAATAAAGATCTTGAGAGTGACTTCTGTACGGTATGATTGTGAGGGTTAAATGAGAAAAAAATGAGTGTAGAGTACTTGCCTGGCGCAGAGTGAGAGCTTTGTAGAAGTTCACTGGAGTTATTATCATTACTCACTCTTAGTTTCATTTTGTGTATTCATCTTTGCTTCTAACCAAATGATTGTTTATAGTGTATTTCATAGTCTTTAACTCTTCCTTCATGAGAACAGGAGATAGCATTTCTTATCTTCCTAAATTACGTGGTTCATCCTTCCAAAGAAATTGTGTCTCATGTTGAATACACCCCCCACTCCTTTGAGCTGAGACATTTGTAACCAACTGAGCTTTCATTTAATCATCTGGAATAATCTGGACCTTAGTGTTCTCCCCTATGTGATTTCCTTTCACAGCTACTTTGTCTTTAATGCTCAGACTGGGTCGCTATAATACAGAGAATTAAGGAAATCTATCATTCACACAACCCCATTTCAAATAGAGGACAATTTCAGGCAGATGTAAGGGATTCAGGTTTGGGAGCAGGGAAGCTTTTGGAATAATCTAAATAATTGCTTATCTGAGTGCTGATTTTACAGTTGACAGCAAAAAGTCATCTGGGGTGGCTCATTAGTGGAACAGGTGCGCAGGCAGCTGTTCTAATTAATGTGCTAGGAATCCCCATTCTTGATTTCTATTAAGGATTAGAGAAAAGCTTTGCTATCTACCTGATTACACAAGACTGGGCTGAGGGCATATAACCACTAGGAAATGTTGTTAGGTGAAGGTAATAAAATACATGACTTCAGTGGCTTAAACAAACAAGAGTTTATTTTTCTCATAAAAAAAAACAAACAGTCAAGAAGCAGATAGTTCCTTTTGTTGGTTTATCAGCTCAGCAATGTTTATGCATATCTCCCTGAGATTCTTTTGGCCTTTCCTTCATTGTCTCAAGATGGTTGTAGGAATTCTGATCATCGTGTTCACAGCCAAGGCAAGAAGAAGGAGGAAAGAAGTGGGAATGAGCAGGTCCAGCAGATCCCCAGGAGACCATCAGTATGAGCAAACATCATGCTCACGTCTCATTGGCCAGGACTGTGCATATAGCCACTGCCAACCTGCAAAAGAAGCTGGAAAATGAAGTTTTTAGCTGGGCATTTTGCCATCTTGTATGCAGTCAGAATGCTATTAGTAAGGGAAAGTGAAGCAAATATGTTGGGAGGGTTACCAATCAAAGTGCTCTCGGAGGAAAGCCTAAGAATCTTGTTGCTATTTCTGTCTCGGATCCACCTTGCTCTCTTTGCGGGAAGAGTGAGAGGACTAAGAAATGTTGTAGTGAAGTTACTAGAGATCAAAACACATCACAAAAAGCTTCCAGGAGGTGTCTGCTGCATTCTATTTAAGCTTCCACTCTACTGAGAAATATTTGTGGTAAAACTCAGTAATCTTATTTTTAGTAACGAAGAAATGTTTGCAGTAACAATGTCATGGCAATAGGATTTACTGCCATCACAGAATATAACCGAGATTCCTATCAAATTGTCCCGATTTCTCTGGAACGATGAGATGTATTTGGGGGACAGTACATCCTGGCATCTGTTTGCGAGGCAGTTGTAATTCACTGGAATTAGTTGTCCCCAAATTCACAATTTAGTTTTAAGCTATAAAAGAGATTCAAACTACATCAGGAGCTTAAGCAGAATATAAATAGATCTTAGAGTCCCGAGGTGTGCAATATAAAATAGGCCATGCCTCAGGAGTTTCTTGTGAAGATGCCTGCAACATGAACTTTTGGACCCTGATTCTGCAAAAATTACCCATCTGCAGAACTAGGTAAAAGTGTGAAAGGTGGGCAGGTATCTGTCTGAGCTCTTTCTCATCTGTATGGTACTTAGCTACCTTTGTCAGAAATTATAATGGATGTATACAGTTTTCATTTGTATTTTAAATATTGCTTAAAGTTAATTATATATTTTTCTTGGGTAAAATCAATGTAACTACTCAACTTGCAGCATTTATTTACATTATTTATATAATCCTCTTCCCTGATATCTTTATTATAACATCTTTAAATTGTTTAGGTGTCAGATTTCCCTTTAAAAAATTAATGGATATTTTCAAATTATGTTCTTCATAGAAAATTTGAAAATTACCAAAAAGTAAAAAAGAAAACCTCATATTATTTAAGACACATTTATATGTGTTTATTTGATTCAACCCTGATGACCACTTGATGCAGTGTCCAGGATATCCAAGATATACACAGATATGCAGTGATGTTATATGCCTGGAATGTACCAATACCTACTTAAATCTGGACAAACAAAATCATGTTCTAACCATGTACCCACTGATGCATTGGGTGAGAGCAGAGAACTTACAGGCCAATTTGAAAATGGGAATGAGCTGGAAGAGGGCAGTCAAGAAAAGGCAGCTGGAAGAGGTGTCTTATCATTTATCATACTATGAGTAGACCTGGTAACTCATTAATTTAGAAATATATGTAAATGCATATAACCAGAGAAGTTAGGTGACATAACAGGACACAGACACAAAGAATCAGAACTAGAACCTGGGCTTTCTCATCCTTACACTAATGAGTCCTCCCACTAAAAATGGATGTTCAGATCATGCCAGTGAACTGCAAACCTATTCAGCTAAAAAGTCCCCTGTTTATATTTTCATATTTTGTATGTGCTTGAGGATATGTTGAGGAGATAGACCTATTTTAAAATAATGCCCTGATTTCTTGCTTTGTTTTCCTCCTTCCTCCCTCCCTCCTTCCCTTCCTTCCTTCCTGCCAGGTAAGGGACCAGGAGATTTCATGCATGGACTTGGGAATCAGACAGACCTGGATTTGAATCTTGGGTCTGCTGCTCGCTAGATATAGATATAGATTCCATGCAGTTTGTTTAAATTTTCTATGCCTTAGTTTCTTCACCTACAAAGCCGATGTACGTGCACTTGTCTTATAGTATTATTTAGTATGTAATGGTTCAGTTAGGCTTGATTCTACTGCAGTAACAACTCAAGTTTATTTCTTGCTCCAGCAAAGTCTGCTGTGGGTCTGGGTGACTCCAGGATCGGCATTTCACATTGCCTCATTTTTATTGCACTTGAATATTAACATATTCTTGTATGATCACCATAGCAATGAAATACTTCAGCCTAGAAGTGATATGTATCATTTCTGCTCACATTTCCTTTTTAACTAATAAACAGTTTCATGGAAATGCCGTGCTCCTCCTGTGCATGTAGAATGGAAGGACTGGAAATGTTGGTATGCCCCCATTTACATCTACCCCAATCTGCTTTCCTCATTAAGTTTTCAGTGTTCTCTTCTCTGCACACAGAATCCATTCACCTTTCCCCAAGTTGACAACCCAGTAATTCCATCTCTCTGAGTCCAGGATGAAACATACTTCAGATCCAAATTTTGCTTCTCTTAATCCAGAGCCCTATAATTTACAGTTCATGAAGTGCCTAGTGCCTAGGACAGGGCAAATTCATTATGACTAGCAGTCAGGGATAACAGGTTGACAACAGCAGCAATAACAATATCTTTCCAATCCTGTTATGACATAACAACATCTTCTTCATCAGGATATTTTTATAGCTCAAGCCACCTGTTGTTTTAGCAGTGAAGTTTCAAGGCCCCCTTCTTAGGGACTTCTTAGGGAATTCACCTCTTTTCATCTGGTCCATGTGATTTCAATGGGAGTGCTCCTGCCCTCCTACCACTAGGGGTGGGCATATGACCAATCAATTTATTCTTATCTAACTTGCCATTGAGACATGTTCACTGAGATAGGTGCTCCACTCAACTTGGTCCAGGGAGACTCAATCCTAAAACTTCCACTGGAAAGTGGGGGAAAACCCACTTTTTCTCTTAGGATGTTGAGAGGTTAAGATGAAAGTCTGTATCTGCTAAAGGTCATCTTGTGACCAAAGTAAGAGGCTTCTAGAAATGAAATGAAAAGAGAAGGAATGCCAAGGAGTAGTGAGAATGAGTTCTGCTGATAGTATTTGAACCTCTGGATTCAGCCACTACTGGTTCTCTGGTATTTTCAATAACTTGAACCAGTAATTTCTCCTTTTGGTTAACTTGGATCGATTTGGGTTGTGTTGCTTATAGTGGTAGATTGCAAAAATGGCCCCCAATTCTTCCCCTCCTTGTATTCATACCCACTTGCTGTACAACTTTGAGGGCTTTCCACACTGACTCTGGGTCTAGTCAGGTGATTTGCTTTGGACAAAAGATGCCCACAAACAGGACACAGAAGAGGTCTGAAAACCATGTGTGCATCAGAGTTTTTTCTCTCTTGATGCTTTTTAGGCCCGTCATCACTGCTGCTATGTGAATAAGTGCAGATCATCTCCTTGAGGAATAATGAGATCATGGAACAGAGAAGAATTGCCTTAGCTGAGCCATCTTAGATTAACCAGCCCAGTCAACCTACTAACTAATCACCTACATATGAAAAAGCCCAGCAGAGATCGGCCAAGCTTTGCTCATACCTGAAAAACTTGCCAGAGGATCATGAGTCAAATAAATGATTGCTTTTTTTAAATTAATAAAATTTGGGGTGGTTTGTTAGGCAGCAAAAGCTGACTGATACATTTGCCGACAAAAGGGTTCTACCTGCTGTAGTCATGTTATGATAGTTCTTTTATATCTTGTCTTGCCCTTTTTATTTTATTTGTTAAGATTTTTATTTATTTATTTGAGAGAGAGAGAGCATGAGCAGGGCAGAGGAGCAGAGAGAGAGGGAGAAGCAGACTCCCCACTGAGCAGGGAGTCTGATGTGGGGCTTGATCCTAGAACCCCGAGATCATGACCTAAGCTGAAGGTAGATCCGTAACCAACTGAGCCACCCAGGTGCCCCTTGTCTTGCCCTTTTGAAAGCATACCAATTTTATAATAGTTTAATGAGCATGTAAGTAAATGCTCAATAACTATTACCTAAATAAATGCTTGAAATGAATAGGGGAACTTAAGTCAATGTCTTGCCCACAGAATTGATTCCAAAGTTGACTGTTTTAGGAAGTAAAGAACTGTGGAGGGAAGAACTGTGGAGAAGCTGAGTATCTTTTCATGCATTTGTTGACTATTTGCAATCTTCTTTTGGGAAGTGTCCATTCAAATAGTTTGCTCATTTTTGGGGGGAGAGGGAAGGGAAGTAGCTTATCTTATTATTGAGCTGTAAGAATACTTTAAGTCTTCTGTTAGATACAAATATTGTGAATATTTTTTTCCAAACTGAGGCTTACCTTTTTTGTTTTCTTAATGGTGTTTTTTTCAATAACAAATTTTATAATTTTAAG
The DNA here is from genome assembly GCF_023065955.2 of Ursus arctos. Classification (NCBI taxonomy): domain Eukaryota; kingdom Metazoa; phylum Chordata; class Mammalia; order Carnivora; family Ursidae; genus Ursus; species Ursus arctos. The sequence continues at coordinate 14,219,987 of NW_026622886.1, read as the reverse complement.
TCTAATTTATCAATATTTTATTTTATTGTTTGTTTTTATTTTTTTTTAAATAGGCTCCACACACAATGTGGAGCTCAACGTGGGGTTTGAACTCATGACCCTAAGATCAAGACCTGAGCTGAGATCAAGAGTTGGATGCTTGACCAACCGAGCCACCCAGGTGCCCCCTAATTTACCAATATTTTAAATGGTTCATGATTTTTATGTCTTATTTTAGAAATTTTTACTTATCTCAAGATCACGAAGATTCTCTCCTGTGCTTTTTACTGGAAATTTTTATTGTTTTACCATTTTACGTTTAAGGCTGTGATCCATTTCAAGTTAAATTTCATTTTGGTGTGAGATAAAGGTTCATCTTTCCCTTCCCCGCCCTACGCTCCCCTTTCCTTCCTTCCTTCCTTTGCATATGAATGTCCAATCATTCCAGAACCATTTGTTGACAAGACTATTCTTTCCTCATTGAATTACCTTGGCATCTTTGTTGAAAATCAATTGGCTCTGTAAGGATGGATCTATTTCTGAGTGCTTTATTCTGTCCCATTGATCTGTATGTCTATGCTTATGCCAATACTACACTGTCTTGATTCTGCGGCTTTAGCGTATATCTTGAATCAGATAGTATAATCTTCCAGGATGGTTTTTCTCTTTTAAAATTGACTTTCCATTTTCATATACAGTTTAGAATTATCTTGTTATTATTATTTTTTTAAAGTCCTGCTAGAATTTTCACATGGATTGCATTTAATCTATAGTTCAATTTGGGGAGAATTGACAAATCAACAATATTGAGTTTCCCAATCCACAAACATAATATATCTATCATCTATTTAGGTCTTCTTTACTTTCTTTCAGCAATGTTTTCTAGTTTTAAGACTACAGATTTTGTACAATTTTCACTAAATTTATTCTTAAGTATTTTTTATGCTATTATAAATGGAACTTTAAAAAATTATTGCTGGTATTAGAAATAGAATAACTTTTGTTTGGTTTTGGTAGTTTGTGTCTCTGAAGGAATTTGTCCTTTTCATTTAAGTTGTCAAATTTGTTGGCATGAAGTTATCATAATATTATTTTATTATTTTTTTAATATCGTAAAATCTGTAGTCACAGTCCTTCTTTCATCTCTAATATTGATGATTTGTGTCTTTTCCCATTTTTTCTTGATCAGTTTAGCTAGATGGTTTCAGTTATATTAATTTTTTCAAAGAAACAGCTTTTGGTTTTATTGACTTTCTTTACTACTTTAATGGTTTCTATCCTTTAGGTTTCAACTGTTATCTCTATTATTTCCTTCCTTCTATTTGCCTTGGGTTTAATTTCTTTTTCTTTTGTGGTATATTTAGGTGGAAACTTAGATCTTTGATTTGAGACCTTTCTTATTTTCTAATATAAGCAGTCAGAGGTATAAATTTCACATTAAGTGCTAATTTAGTGTACGCTACAAATTTTGATATGTTTTTTGCCAATTTTTATCCAGTTCAAAATACGTGTAATTTTGCTTATTTGTTCTTTGACCCATGGGTTATTTAGAAGTGTATGTTTCGTTTCTAAGTATTTTGAGATTTTCCAGGTATCTACCTAATATCGATTTCTAATTTAATTCAATTGTAATTGGGGCACACACTCTATAGGAGTCAGTCATTTTAAATTTGTTGAGACTTATTTATACCACAGGTGTGGTTCATTTCAGTGATTGTTCCATATGCAACTATGAAGAATATGCATTCTGCTATTGTTCAGTGAAATGTTTTATAAATGTCACTTAGGTAAAATTGATTCATGTTTTTCAAATGTACAGCCTTACCAATTTTTTTTTTTTTTTGTTCTATTCGTTTTATCAGTTACTGGGAGAGAGAATGTTAAAGTAGCCAACTATAATTATGAATTTGTTAATTTATTTCTTTAGTTCTGTCACTTTTTTGCATCATCTATTTTGTTATTAGGTCCACAAATATTTAGGATTGCTGTGTTCTTTTGATGAATTGATCCTTTTAACAAGAAATGTGCACTTTATTATTGGCCACATTCTTGTTTTAAAGTTTACTTAATCTGATGTTAATATACCTCTTCTTGTTTCTTATTAGTAGCATTTCATGTTATATTTTTCTCACTTTTTTAGTTTTAACCTGTGTCTTTACGTTTAAAGCACATTTCTTATAAATAGTATATAGTTGGGTCTTGCTTTTTTGTTTAATGTAAAAATCTCTTCTCTTTAATTGGTATGTATAACATTTATATTTAATGTAATTATTTTTATTGCTGGGTTTAATTCTATGTTCTTGCTATTTGTTTTCTATTTGTCCAACCTGTTTTTATTCCTCTCTTCTTTTCCTGTATTCTTTGGGATTGAGTTTCTTTTGTTTTTTTGTTTGTTTGGTTTTTTGTTTGTTTGTTTTGTTTTTTTCACTTTATCTCCACAATTGGTTTACTAGCTATTATTCTTTGTTGTACTTTTTGCTTGAGGATTAGAGCAAGCTTCCTTAACTCATCATATATCAGTATGAATTAGTAACATGCCTCTTCACATATAATGCAAGGATCTTTTAATATTTTATGTTCTATTTACCACCATCTCTTCTCTATTATTATATATTTTATATCTATAAATTTTATAAATCCTACAATACATTGCTATTCTTTTTTTACTTTAGATAGTTGTATTTTAAATAAATTTTAAAAACTGTGTGATTTGACTAATTAGGTTTCATTGGTGTGGTTTAATATCATTATGGTGTAACACCCATGTCAATGCATTGTTACATGAGTTGAAATTAATTTTATGGAATGGTGGGTATAATTCCTCTGTTTGCATAACACTCCTGGGAATCTATGACATATAGGACAAATATCTTACCATAAAGTTTATCAAGGAAATCGAGTAACAGAAAATGTTCAAGTGGAATTTTTGAAAATCAATTAATGTAATCTAGCACATCATTAGTGTAAAAAAGAAAAGTCACATGATTATATAAAGAATCCAGAAAAAAAATTTGATAAAATCCATCACCTATTCATTAAAAACTCTCAGTAAACTAGAAATAGGGAGGAACTTCCTCAACTTAATAAAGGCTATTTACAAAAACCTACAGCTAATATCACACTTAATGATGAGAAACTTGAAAGTTTTCCCACTAAGATCAGATACAAGGCAAGGATGTCTCTCTCATCCTTCCTTTTCAGATCATATTGGAAATTCTAGCTAATGCAAGAAAAGGAAACAAAAAGTATCTAGATTGGGAAAGAAGAAATAAAATTGTCCTTCTTTGCAGATGACATGATCAGCTATGTAGAAAATCCAAAAGAGGGGTGCCTGGGTGGCTCAGTTGTTAAGCATCTGCCTTCGGCTCAGGGAGTGATCCTGGTGTTCTGTGATCGAGCCCCACATCAGGCTCCTCCTCTGGGAGCCTGCTTCTTCCTCTCCTACTCCCCCTGCTTGTGTTCCCTCTCTCGCTGGCTGTCTCTGTCTCTGTCAAATAAATAAATAAAATCTAAAAAAAAAAAAACTTAAAAAAAAAGAAAAGAAAAGAAAATCCAAAAGAATTTACAACCCACACCCTCAAACAAAAACCTCTCCTGGCATTAATAAGTGATTGTAGCAAAGTTGCAGGATATAAGATTAATATAAAAAAATCAATCACTTTCCTATATGCCAACAGCGAACAAGTAGAATTTGAAATTAGAAACACAATACCATTTACATTAGCACCCACCAAAAATGAAATACTCAAGTATAAAAATATGTGCAAGATCTATGTCAGGAAAACTATAAGGCTGATGAACAAAATCAAAGAAGAAATAAATGAAAGCTATTCCATGATCATAGTTAGGAAGATTCAATATTGTCAAGATGTTAATTTTTCTCAGCAAGTTATTTTGTGGACATTGACAAACTGATTCTAAAGTTTGTATGGAGAGATAAAAGACCCAGAATTGTCAACACAATATTAAAGGAGAAGAACAAAGCTGGAGGCTGGCACTACTTGACTTTAAGACTTACTGTAAAGCTACAGTAATCAAGACACTGGTATTGATGAAAGAATAGACAAATAGATCAATGGGACAGAATAGAGAGCCCAGAAATAGACCCACATAAATACAGCCAACTCATCTTTGACAGAGAAGCGAAGGCAATACAATGGAGCAAAAGTAGTCTCTTCAACAGATGGTGATGAACAACTGGTCATCTACATGCAAAAACAAAACAAAACAATAAATGTAAACACAGATCTTACACCTTTTACAAAAATTAACTCAAAGTGACCACAGACATAAACATAAAATGCAAAACTATAAAACTCCTAGAAGGTAACATAGGAGAAAACCTAGGTAGCCTCGGGTATGGTAATGACTTTTTAGATACAAACCAAAGATATGCTCCATGAAAGAATGAACTGATGAGCTGGTGTTCATTAAAATTAAAAACTTCTGCTCTGTGAAAGACAATGTCAAGAGAATGGGAAGAAAAGCCACAGGCTGGGAGAAAATGATTGCAAAAGACATATTGATAAAAGGCTGTTATCCAAAAATATACAAAGAACTCTTAAAACTCAACAATAAGAAAACAAACAGCCTAATTAAAAAATGGACCAATGACCTTAACAGATACATCACTAAAGAAGATACAGATAGCAAATAAGCATATGAAAAGGTGCTCCACATTATATGTCATCAGGGAAATGAAAATTAAAACAACAATGAGAAACCACTACATACCCGTTAGCATGGCCAAAGTCCAGAAAACTGACTACACCAAATGCTTGAGAGGATTTATGGAGCAATAGGAACTCATTTATTTCTGGGGGGAACGTAAAATGGTGTAGCCACTTTGTAAAACAATTTGGCAGTTTCTTAAAAAACTGAATATACTCTTACTATACCATCCTTGGTATTTACCCAAAGCAGTTGAAAACTTACGTCCACACAAAAAACTGCACATGGGTGTTTATAGCAACTTTATTCATAATTCCTAAAGTTTAGAAGCAATCAAGATGTCCTTCAGTAGATGAATGGATAAAGAAATAGAAATGTACACCTAGACAATGGAGTATTATTCAGCATTAAAAGTAAATGAGCTGTCAAGCCATGGAAAGACATGGAGGAAACTTAAATGCATTTTACTAAGTGAAAGGAGCCAATATGAAAAGGCTACATACTGTATAATCCCAACTATATAATATTCTGGAAAAAAGCAAAACTATGGAAACAATAGAAAGATCAGTGGTGCCAGGGATTGGAGGGGGAAGGATGAATAGGCAGACTACAGAGGATTTTTAGGGCAGTGAAAATACTCTGTATGATACCATATTGATGCATATATGTCATTATACATTTGTCCAAACCCATCAAATGTATACTATCAAGAGACCCTAATGTAAACTATGGACTGTGAAAGATTATGATGTGTCAATGTATGGTCACCAGTTGTAACAACTGTATCACTTTGGTGGAGAATGTTGGTAAATCTCTGTATGGGAAATCGGCTGTATGGGAAATCTCTGTACCTTCCCCTCAATTTTGTTATGAACCTAAAACTGCCCTAACAAAATAAAGTCTTCGTAAAAAAAAAAAAAAAAATGGAATTCTCTTTCTTCTTTCTTTGTTTCTTTGTTTCTTTCTCCTCTCCTTCTCTCTTCTCCTCTTCTTATCTCCCTTCCCCTCCTTTCCCCTTCCCTCTCCCTTCCTCCTTTCCCCTTCCCTCTCCCTTCCCCTCTTCTCTTTCCTTCTCTTCTCTTCTTTCTTCTTTTTCTGACTGATGTCCCCAAAAGCCAAAAGCAAAACAAATGAAAAATGTTCCAATCCAAAATGAGATGTTATATTCCTCCTTCAAAGCTTGCAAATGAGGTGGTCAAACACTGGTAAATACAGATGAAAATGAGAGTCCTGAGGGCTGAGAGATAGTGCACGAGGTGCTAGCCAGAGGAGAAGATTGCCTGTGTCCTGAGATTGTTATAGATGGATAGTCCCAGAGGGGAAATCTCTGAAGAACCTACAAAAGTGCCCCATGAGAGACAGAAAGATCTAACCTGACATGAAAGGCTATTGTGACCCAGTATTAGCTCTCTGGGCTTTGGGTTGGTTCACCAAATGGAGAGCCATCAGTTCAAGTCAATGAATGGAGAATCGGGGAGTTCTCTCATTTAACAAGTTCCTTTCACTTAAGGATTCTCCTGCCACTGTTGCGGCACTCCTGCCACTAATCTTTTCTGGGTTTTGTTTACTTTTGTTTCTTAGTCTGCTTTTCTGCAGTGGAGGCAAATATTTTTCTCCCTAATGACCATATTCTTCTCACATGAAATTTATTCTCAGAAGACAGCTAGCAAAATCCATTCAGCATTTCTCTTGGTTATTAGTTTTCTTTGAACGAGTGGATGTTGTATCAAAGAGATATTTAAAATATCTTATTAACAAGTGCTCATAGAGGGTTTAAATGTGTCCCCCAAATATCAGTTTGTTACGTGCATTCCGATAATCCCATTATGCTCGCTTTCACTTCCCTCAATAGGGAATTAGAAACTTAAATATGTTTCAGATGAGGTCAAGTTTGCTTTTTGGAGTGATTAGGGAGTTCACTGGCTTGGATGTCTAGGGTGGGAAGGTGTGAAGCAGAACTGAAATGAAGCCAGAACACACTGATACCAGTTGTCAAGTATTAAAGTACCTCCATATTTGTTTGGTAATAAACAGGCATTGCTCCAAGACCCCCATCGCCTGGCACCTTGGTTCCCCTAGACTTCTCCAGCAGCAAAATGGTTAAGCATGGCAAGCCTGGGGTCCCTGTTTGACTGGTGGTGCCTGGCACAGTACTGTCTGTTCAATATTATGAATGCCGTCCCTTAGTGAAAGGAATGGAAAGGAATTACTACTTGATTGGCATTGCTAAGGGAAAACTGGACATAATAATCATAGGGGTTAACATCTGTTGAGAACTGTTCTAAAGGTTTTATACATATTAACTCATTCAACCCCCTCAACAATCCTGTGCTGTAGCTATTATAATTACGCACATTTTACAGACGAGGAACTGAGGCCCAGGTTATTTGCCCAAGGTCACACAAATAATAAGTGAAGGAATTTGGAATCTGAACTCTGGCTGACCCCAGAACCAGTGCGCCTTTTTTTTTTTTTTTAAGTCTCCTCATGGCTCTGACCTTCTTTGAGTCTCTAAGCAATAAACATTTATTGGGCTCCTGCCATGTAAAGCACTGTGTAAAGCACCATGGGTGAAATAAAGAAAAATTAGACCTAAATCCTATCTTTTCATAGTTTACCATCTAGCAGATTTGGTAGATGGTAAACTCTTTTCCTGATCTGGCCAAGTCCCACATAACCCCTTTCCGTGTCAGAGAGACCATGTGATGAACAAATTCCAAAGGAAATATTGGGTGTATAAGACTCGTATTAAATGGTGTTCACTGAAGATCAGAAAGGCAATATTTTCAAAGGTTGCTTTCTGGGACACAGGAAATAGTTTTTTAATGTAGACATTTTGGTTTTTCACATTGAGATGGAAGTTTGTGGTAATGTTTTTCATAAATATGAATTTAGAATAAGGTGGAACAAACTGTATCCAGACAAATGGATTTGAATATAAAACATTTTCATTTCCCCAACCTCCAGTTCCAGGAAGAACTCTGTTTGTGCCTCAACAGACCAGACATTACAGTTCTGACAGAGTTCTCTGGCCTGGCCAAAGTGTGTTGTAAAATGGTTTCATGCAATAGTCTTTCTTGAGGGAGGAAGATGATTAAGATCTATAAAATAAACTTACCTACAGCTCAGGTCTCCTAAACACTGACCCCTTCCTAATCACCTTTCCCCCATAGTCAAACATTTTTTTCCTCTCACACTAATTGGTTCAACTAATATTTGTAGAATACCTATTATGGGCCAAAAATGGGCCAGGTGTTGTGATACACTGAAATATGACATGGTTCCCGCCTCCCAGTGGGAAGATGGATGGACACATAGACAAAACTACAATATGTGATAAATGCTATAATAAGTGATATACAAGTGTATTAAGTGTTACAGGAATACAGAGGAGGTAGGGCCATAAAGCTTTGATCAGTCAATAGTAGCAATATTTTTAAATGTCTAGTTTGTTAAGTCTTTGATAATGGGCCAAATTCTAAGTCAAGTTGATCATGGGCAAATGAAAACTAAATTAGTCTTCACATGCAGTAGTTTAAAGAACGAGTATTTGCAGAGTAGTTACTAAACTCCAGAATTAAAATGTTATTAAAAATGTTAATCACAGAGAGTCAGTCTCTTCTACTGTCAAATGCAATCTAATCACATTCAGGCAGTTAATAGTAAGTCAAATAGTTCTAGTTCAAAGCATGCTGAAAAGAAGAAAACTAGTTTTCCTCAGTCTATCATCTGAAAAAAAGCATTTTCCTGGAAAGATTTAGAACACAGCTTTCATCAGGGTTGTGGCAGTTCATATTTTACTCCTGAAAACATGGCTAATGAATAAAACATAGGAAAATTTGAATGACAAGCCTGTCTTTAAGAAATTTTACTGGCGACAACACAAATCCTGAACCTTATCTTTCAAATGTCATTTCCTTGGTGAAGTCATCTGTGAATCCTGCAAAGACAGAATCACTTGCTCCTGGCAGCCAGGTTTCTTTAATAGCCTGTGCTCCATGACAGTATCATAATTCTTTGTTGGCCTTTGTTCCCCTCAAGAATGTGAGGTAGGGAGACGGCCCCCTCCTGCTGCAGACCCGGAGACAGGAGGCTGCTTAAAGATCTCAGTGTCACCTGACAGCACAGGGCTCTTAGTAAATCTAAGGTGTTTTTGTCCATCAATTCCTCAACCAAGAGGCTCAGTATTTTCAATCTTAATTTTATTGAGGACACGGAATATCTCAAGGACTTGGAGTGGTATTATGTGGGCAGAGGTTCAGGTGGCCTTAAGAGAGGTTAATTAATTAGACACTACATTTGAGTTCTTGCTAATTAGAAAGAGCTGCCAAGAATTAAAGTGCGATTTGTAACTCATTTTGACTGTCCTTCTTCATGACCCTACCTGAGCTGGAATGTGGAGGTAAAGGGAGAGGAAAGCTGGAAGTCAGAAGACAACTTACAAATAGCCTTGGGTCCCAGCGGTGGCACAGAGAAGGACAAGAGGTGGCACAGGCTGATACCAGTGCCCAGCTTCGGGTGCTAAGGAACTGAGGGGTGGGAATAGGGAGGCGGCTGAGGTCCTGGAGGGGCTTGGGGTGCACTGGGGGAGGCGGACCTGCTCTGAAGCCCACCTTGGGGCTATACCAGTCTCCTCATCCTGGGGCAGGTTTCCACATGCTCTAGACTTGGGGGCAGCAATCCAGTGTGGGGTTGGGTGGAGTGAGAGGTTGAAGAGACCTAAGGGGAGAGGAGTGTGGGGGCTCTCAGGAGGCAAGTTCAAGGCAGGAGCGGTGTCCAAGACAGAGCCTCAGAGCGCCTCAGGGATGATACCATCTGCGTTCCACCTAACCGCAGCTGCCCTCCTGTGAGGTGGGCATGACAGTAACAACGGTAACCCTCACTATACAGATGGGGAAAATGAAGGCTCAGAGAGGGTGTCTTGACTAAGGGTCGCGCGCTGGTGGTTGGTTGACCTAGGCAGCACAAACTGTCACATCTACGTGCTCTCACTCCCCAGGGCGGGCCTCGCCCTTTTGCCGGTGTGGTTCCACCTGTAGCAAAGGTGGAGGAAGTGTGGGCAGTGATATTTCATCCCTGAGCTCCAGCATGGGTCACCTGCTGCCGCCTGGCTGCCCTCCCCGAAGAGCAGGAGAGCGAGGAGGGGCGCGAGGGGCGCCAGAGCAAAAAGTTGACGTCTGGGTTAGGCCGCTGGAGCCCAGGAAGCAGGAGTGCGCGGAAGCTTCCTAAAGATAACTCCCAATCTTGCGTTCGCTAAATTTCCCTGCCCTTTCTGTGCCTCCACCCGAGTTGGCACAACCCCAAAGGCAGTTAATAGCCTCGACGGCATCGCCATCCAATTTGCTGGACGCTGGTGGTTTTCAAGGCCCTGATTCCCTTGGTGACCAGGCCAGTGGAAGCCGGGGGGGGGGGGGGGGCACTCACGAGCCTGTGAATTTACTCTTGGAACTTGCAAAACTCCGGTGCTCCTAACCCCGAGGGGTCCTTGGACGGCCTCCCCTTTTTTCCCGTTCTTCCCTCTCCCCTTACCCTGGGACCCATTGGTTTCCCACATCTCTTTCTCCTTCCACTTGCCCCTGAGCCGATTCCAAAAGGAGAACCCACCCGCATAGTAGGATGGTTGGGCTTTCAGGTAAGGAGAGCTGGGAGGGGCTCGGGCATTCATTCATTCAACAAACACTGCGTTCTTGCTCTGATTGAAGCACGGGTAGTCAGTGTGGACCAGGACTAGTCACAGCCTGTAACGCACCAATAAAGGTGACAGGATGATGTGCTGCGACAGGTCTGGGCTGTTGGGGTCAGAAGTCTGTACTTGTCCACAGGACACAGTTGCTACTCTCCCCTGGGCTTTGGCCTCGGAGGCAAACCTTTCTTGAGACTGTCCCCTAGGTTGGGAATCGCTTCCGAGAGTCAAGCGGCCAGTGCCACCCCCCCTGCGTCCCCAGGCGTGTTCTCCAGTGGAACTTCCCTAGGAAAAGAGCTGAAGGCTCGAGGTCCGAGAGGCTGTGGCGCGCTCGGGACTCCCCGACCCCTCGTTTGCCGGCGTCACGCTACCGCCCCCACCTGGAGGGGCACCCTGCCTGCTTAGAGTGGACTCAGGCGGGTCCTGCCCGACGTCCGCCCGTAGGGGCCGCATCCGCCGCGCGCCCGGCACCTCCCACGGCTTGCTTCGCTCCTCCTTTCTCCTGGGCGCTCGTCCTCCGCCGCAGGTTCAATCCCCGCGGGGACCCGGAGCACGGGGACCGAAGCGCGGCTGACCGTCTGCGCCCTCGCCCCCCACGCCCTTTCAACCGAGACCCAGCCGGGGGCACCTGCGAGCGGCGGGCACCTCTCCGGGGCGACCGCGGCGGGCTGACTGGGCATGCTCAGGAGCGGGGCGGCCGGGCGCCGCGGGAGCCAAGCGCATGCACTCGCGGGGCCAGGGGCCGACCGTCCAGGGGCGCGGCGCGCAGGCGGCCGCTTTGGCCGACGCGCTGGCCAGCCTGGGCAGGACGCGAGCCAGGATGGCCTCCCTCACGGCATACGGTAACGGCGGGCGGTCGCGGGCTCTCGGGGCGGCCGGGGCGGGCGGGGCCGGGAAGCCGTCCGAGCACCCCGGGGAACTTCGGGCTTCGGCTCCCGGGAGGGTCAGGACGGAAGGGAGGGGGCTGCAAAGCGCGCAGGCCTGGGGCTGGGGGCGGGGCGGGGGAGGCGAGGCTCTGCGGGGTTGGAGTTGCCTGAAACCTGGGAAGGGGGTATTCGCAGAAGGAGTTGGTGGAGTAAAAACTCCTAAAATGTAGGTGTCTGGGAGCTTTGGGTCTCCAGAAAAATTCCACTCGCTTCAGACCACAGAAGGGAAGGGATGAGGGTGTTAAGTTCGTTTCTAGCGATGCGAGGCTTGGAGTTAGGAGGTCTGCGTTCAGTCAGCGCTTATCCTGTCCCTGACTGACCTTGGGCAAGTTATTTAAACTTTTTTGTTTTTGTATTTCTCCATCTGTAAATTAGAGATGAGAACATCTCTCTGACAGATGCTATGGGGTTAAAATAATATGCACCAAAATATGTTTTTAATGCAAAAAAAAAAAATCGGCTTGGAAATAAAAGTTCCATGGAAATGGAAGGCATTATTTCCCCCTCCCCCATTTTGGCTAAAGAAATATATATTTTTATTATTTCTTTAAAGGCATTGCAGAATTCTAAGGAAAGCAAAATCACAGTGTGAAGGTTTCCAGCTCAGCTAGAAATCCCAGCGCACTGGGGAAGCCAACAAGGCTTTTTATCAAGCTTACTGCTTGTGTGGAAAAAGCAATTCTCTGTAGACCTTTGTCAGAGATGCTGCCGAGATTGGGTTATAGGAGGCTGAAACTCAAGTAGACCCCCACCCCCCTTCCCCTGGCTTGCAATCATTTGCTGTGATAACATCTAATTTTGGCGTTTAAATGTGAAGGTAATGAGAATTGTTGGAGAATGTTTTGCAGGGACCTCTCCAAGCCTGGGGTTGGTGGGAGGGAATTTGCTGCTTTTTGGTGTGGCGGTTTCATCTCTAGGCCAGTGATGTCCCCTGCCATTTCCCCAAGGTTAAAGCAGCTGGTCTTTTTTGGGTGGGGATCTAAACTGTTTAAAATGATCACTCAGGTGGCTCTCAGGGTTTGCAGTTGAGCCTTGTGAACTGATAAGGAATTGTGAGAAGATTACAAATTGCATACTAGTGGCTTTTTTTTTTTTTTTTAATTCAGTGCATCTTCTGCTGGGCTGTGACTTGTTCTTACTCCTGCTGCACAATTAACACATAACGTTGTCATTCTTGGGTTACCATCTGGGGATAGTCCAGCATTCTGATGGTGTTTTAAGTATATTCATTGGCAGATACCTATTTTTATACCTTTTTCTATCAGAGGGATCCATCATGTTAGATTTCACATGCTGCCCTGTGGATACTGTGAGTGATCGTAATAATCAGCTCTTTAAATTTCTAGAAACTTTAAAAGCTTAATTGGGCACCCAGGTAGAGAAACTGAAGTCAGAAGAAGTGAAATTATTTTTGAAAAGCAAGCGTATTTCAGTAATTAAAGGGGTGGCGGATAATTTTTTTTTTTTTTTTTTTGTAACTTACAATTACACAGGTTTCTCTTTAGGACCTTAAAGGGAACTAACACAGATTTAAATAAATATATCCATTAGAATTTGCACTATTTTAAATATATTCTTTTTTGTTTGTTTATAGAAGCTTTATTTTATCATTTTATTGCCTCGGATATTTTTTGCTTGATTTTTCTTGAGTTTAAATATATTCTTAACACTCTTCTTCCTTCCTCATCTCTAGAGTGGTGAATACATTTGGCCACATTAATTCTTTGGTCCGTAGCAAAGTGACCCAAGACATGACAAGATGAGTTAGTCCATCAGGGTTTCCATCCTAGTGAATGAGTTAAGGAAAAACAAATTTGAGCACATTCAACGTATTCCTCACCCGCTGAATGCTGTTGAGATCATTATCTGATGAGAGCTTGGTCTGGCTCCGGAACCTTCTACAAATCATCTCTCTGACAACTGAACTGCTTTAAAAAATGTTCTTCCCTTTCAGTTCTGTTGGATTTGGGTTTAGGTATCATGATGGGGGATGATCTAAGTTTCTTGCCCGGAATTTATAGGGTTCAATTTTTATATTCATTTGACTGATTTAATAAATGCCTTAGTCCTATCTTTAGCATAGGGGCTGCCAAGAGAATGAACAGTTATACTGTAGACCGTGTGTTAGGTTCCTGAGAGAGAAATTTGGCTTATATATGCATTTCATTAGCAACAGCCTCCAGTAAACCTCATTAGCTTCCCATCTAAATATGCATTTTTGATCCTATATTGGAACTTGTTCTTTCTGTATTTTAGCATGAATTTTTACTTTCAGACAGCCATCTAGACTCATATCTTCTAGAAATGTGAAATGAGACTCAGGTAATAAGTAACTGTAATGTGCACTCTAACAAATATATGTTCAGTAGATGATGCAGTTTTTAAAATTCTGGATTTTTAATGCCTCAACCTTTTGTACTCACCACTGATTTTTCTTTCCCTGTCCTTTAAATGGTTTAGGCTCTTAACCACTTTTAGTTCATTATGTAACCATGTGCATGAGACGAAGGATGGGTGACAAGTCTCCTTTAGAGAGAAATGACTGGGACTTGATATGTTCTTGGCCATGCAAAAGAAGGCACAGGGGCTGTGTTCTAGTGTGAACCAGAAAATGACTTGTGGTTGGACCTGTCAGCTTTGGATCTGAAGAGGCTTAGTAAGAGGATTGAGGAGCTTACAGAGCACAGTGGGGGCTATTTTAGGGAAAGTGTCCCTGAGGAGATATTTGAACAGACACTTAAGTAAAGGAAAGGAATGAACCATTCCATTATGTGGGGAAAGAGCATTCCTAGCAAAGGGAACAGTAAGAGCAAAGGCCCTGGGGTAGGAATGAGATTGTCACGTTCACAGCTAGCTAGAAGGTCAGTGTGTCTTGAGCAGAGAGAACAAGTAGAAGGAGGAAATGCAGTCAGAGCCAGCATTATTCTTATAACTGTTCTCCCCTCATTTTCCTGCTACCTCTTAAGTTGCTTCTTTGTGGAGTTCCTTTGTTTATGTAGGTGTTTGCCTGGGTTCTGTCCTTGACTTTATAATCTCACTCTCAGCCATTTGGAGGATACTAATTAGGCACCTACCAAATGCTGGACAATGACCCTAAATGTAGAGTCAGTCCCTTGGTGGGAGGCCTTTAAATTGGGGTGACAAAGTTTTCTGCATTTTAAAGTAGAAGTGTGGGGCATCCTCAGACATAAACAAATCAAAATGGTTCTTTATATGAATTGCCTTAGTTAAATCTCACAAAAACCTTTAAGAAATTGGTCCAGTATTAGCCTGGTATTCATTTGAAGAAATTGAGGCGTGGATAGGTTGAGGAACTTACTTAACCTCACATAATGAAAGTGGAGCCCAAATGCAGATTTAGAGAGTTTGGCTTGGAGCCTTGGGCTAAGCGTAGTTAGGAAGCGGAAGAAAATGAGCAAATGTGTGTGTGGGTAATTCCAGGCAGAAGGTGTGGCTTGAGTGAAGGCTGAAAGACGATGGGTGACCAGAAGTTCAGCAACTGATATTCGAAGAGGGTATGGGAGAGGGGTATAGTAAGAGCCAAGCCTAGTCATGCAACGTGAGGATGAAATGAGGCAGAGAAGGGGTGAGAGCACAGGACATAATTTCCCCTCCTCTGACTTTGTCTTTATTCGACTGATTCCCCAATGGAAATCACCAACTCAGAACTTCTTCCTTGTGAGTGCTATGCCTGTATACCTAGCTGAGGGCTAGCCTTCTCTATATGTGTGCGTGTCTAGCGTCTCAGCTCAGCTTGGTGTATCCAACACAGAATTCCCGTCCCTTACCTGTTTCCCAGTGAATAACTTCAGCTCTCCAGCTGCTGAGCTCAAACTATGTGCCAGGCTCTATCCTGGACATAGGAGGGCCTGAATGAGTGAGATCTCATTTTTTCTCTCACAGATAGCAGGATCAGCTGGAGGAAACAGACTTCTAAACTGAGAATTATAACGCTGTGCTGGCGGGGGCGGGGGGATGGGCTGGGAGGAGTGTGGGAGAGGTCAGAACAGTTCCTTGGAGGAGACAATGTTAAGAGACTAATTGGGAGAAGGAGGGCTTTCCAGGGAGGGACAACAGCATGAACAAAAGTAAAGGGGAGAGATGGTAGGGGGCATAAAGGCAGCTGCCAGGGGCACATGTTGGTAGAGCGTGACAACCTGGAGAGGTTGGCAGGGGCCATTCCACTCTTTCTAGGCACCTAGGCCAGAATCCTGGGAGCCTTTGAGTCCTCTCTGGAACATACTAACCATAATACCTTGGGCAAAGGGATTCCCCCCCCCCTCCCCCGTGTCTCAGTTTTCTTATTTATAACAGGGGGTCATTCAGTAGTACTGTAGTGCGTATGTAAAGTACATAGTGACTGCTCAGGAAGCATTACTGTCAACGGCTCTCCCAGCCAATGTACTCTCAATCACCAGGTCCTGCTGATTCTTCTTCCTTAAAATCTTTCTACTCTCTTTTCTCCTCTCTCTGCCCACTGCTCTTATGTTAGTTGAGTCTGCCATCATGGCTCGTTTTGACTGCAGTAGCAGCCTCCCAGCTGGTTTCTCTGCCTCTAGTCCTGGTCTCATCAGTCCCAATTGCAAATTTCATTCTGTATTCTCCTGCTTATAACACTTCAGTGGCTCCCGTCTGCTTATAAGTCAAAGTTTAACTTCCCTCATTTGGCAAACAAGGTCCTTAAGGAACTGACCACCCTTCTCTCTTGCGGTCCCAGCATCCCACCTTTTAGGGACATGGGTGGTTTAGCATGACTGATTATATCAGGCTTTCTCAGGTGTCTGGACCTTGGCCCATGCTCTGAAATACACCCCCCTCCTCCTTTACAAGGCTCACTTCACTCCCCTTCCCCCTGATCTGGGATGTCTCAGGGTAAGTCTTCTCCCGCCCAACTCTTCATTTTGTACTGTGAATATTCCCATCTGTGGGTTGTAAAATCCCAAAGGACAAGGACCATATCTTGTATTTTTGTCTTCCTGGTGCCTTGCACAGTGCCTGACACGTAATGGGTGATCAATCTTTGGCTGTCTGACCGACTGAATGGACTATGTCGGGGGGCACTACGCTGCGCACAAGTTTTTAAAACCTCATTTCCCTACTGCAAATAACAAGCAAAATGACTTTTACCCTTCAGAAAAGAGGAACAAGAAAAAGACCAAAAGCATCCACACCATGTGGTACAATCAAGATGCATGCTATCTGACTGGAACTCATGCTTTATTTACAAAATAAATCCAAGGAGGTGTTTGATGACCTCCCTTATTTTCGCCTTCCACCACCTGGCATTCTTATTATTATGCAATCCAGACACTCATGGTCAACATTGATTAGGATCCTTTTGATTAAGAAGCTGCAGCAAAGCATGTACATGTTATTCTTTGACCTTCAGCCTCCACATTTTAGAAGTCTCTTTCTGGGGTAAGATTAAATTAAAATTTTATTTTGATGCTGTGAAGAAGCATTTTAATCTTTTCCTTTAAAACATAATGTCCTGGGGCGCCTGGGTGGCTCAGTCGTTAAGCGTCTGCCTTGGGCTCACGGCGTGATCCCAAGGTCCTGGGATCGAGCCCCACATCGGGCTCTTCCCCTGGGAGCCTGCTTCTTCCTCTCCCACTCCCCCTGCTTGTGTTCACTCTCTCGCTGGCTGTCTCTATCTCTGTCAAATAAATAAATAAAATCTTGAAAACAAACAAACAAACACACTATAATGTTCTTTGTACCAGCCATGTGGAGTTTTCTGTTAGAACATAGTTTTAGACACACAGTTCACAGCTACTAAGGAAGTTTCTAGAATGGACAATTAACCATATATTTTGTGAGTGCTCACTATGTGTCAGGCACTGTTGTAGGTTCTGGAGGTAAACAAAAAACAAAAACTATCTGTTTTCATGAATCTTACATTGTATTAATAAGAAATGGATCTTTACCTTCTGGAAAAAAATGAAAATAGAATATAGGATTTTCAACATTGAATCAAATAGGTAAAGGGGGAAAGAAAGGAAAGGAAAGGCTTTTCTCTAATTAGGCTTCATGAAAGGGCTTTTGTCACTGTGGAGACTGTGAGAGTGGGAATCAAAGGGAAGCTGAGATAATGAGTATCAGACACAGTGTTTAAAATTCAGGAATGGTGATTAAAGTATTTGAAAGCTTCCTAGAGGCTCTGGCAAACATTCATTGTGCCTTCCATGCATTAGGCAGAGCCAGGCACTATGGCACAAGATGAATAAAGGATGGCCTTGCCCTCTAGGACTTTGGGTCCAGCTCAGGTCCCATGGGGGATGCAGAGGCTGCTGGTACTAGTATGGTTACAACTAGTGCCTGCCCCGCTTGTCTCCTAGTGCTGTGGCAAAAAGCACATGAAAGAGCAAATGCAAACATTTTATGAAAACCTAGAAAGCCCGATAGCAATTTAGTATACAGCACTCTGCTGTGTTGTCTTTATTGTAGTAATAAAGAGATCTGGTATGGGGGGGCGCCTGGGTGGCTCAGTCGTTGGGCGTCTGCCTTCAGCTCAGGGCGTGATCCTGGAGTCCTGGGGTCGAGTCCCATGTCAGGCTCCTCTGCTGGGAGCCTGCTTCTTCCTCTCCCACTCCCCCTGCCTTTGTTCCCTCTCTCGCTGCCTGTCTCTCTCTCTGTCAAATAAATAAATAAAATCTTTAAGAAAAAAAAAAAGAGATCTGGTATGGGATCAGGTATAGGATGATAGGAAATGCTGTGCTGAGTGGAAACATACTTCTTGCGCTTTGATTGATTCATCAGTACCTTAGTGAGACCTCCCGAGGCACCAGTTCCTACCTGGGGCCAGCCTGTGTCTACTGTATGTGGTGGGCAGTCAACACTTCTTGAATGAATGAGTTTCAGTCACAATATAGAGGAGGAAGTTGAAGCCCAGGGAGGTTAGCTGATGATATACAGGCTAGGAGGAAAGGGTGGGTCTTGAATATTAACTTTTCTGTAAGCCTATAAAATATACAGCAAACATGGAATAAATCACACCAGTATTTCTGAAGAAGAGATATATGCATATGTATAGACACACATATCACTATATATATATGTATGTGTGTGTGTGTGTGTGTGTTCTCTAGTACCTTTTATAAACAATTTCGAGTGATTTTTAAAAAAATCAGATGCAGTAGGCAGCTACACAATGAATATGTACTTTTTTAAATTAAATATTTCTAGTGCACTAGTTCGATAGTTATGAAAGGAATTGTATGATGTTTGTTTTCGTAGAGTCAGTAGATATGTATCATTTGTCTTTTTGGTGAATTCTTGTTTCATCTGTTCATGTGTATAAGCATATTTATGATAAGCTCTTAAGGGTTTAGTGAAAACATTTTCTTTCCTTTTTAAAAAAATCCCCTTCTTATTTTTTGTTGGTGAGATGTTTCCCCAGGCTTTGTGGATTCTAGAGGAGAGCTTTACCTCACTCTGGAGTCCCTCTACCAGCAACATTAGCACTGGCTGAAAGTCTATGCAAAATGCAGTTGTCAATTACATCTTATTAAACTTAAAAAAAGAAAAAGAAAAGAAATGCCAAATTAAAGGCCCACCCCAGACCTACTAAATCAAGATATTTACTTTTTTTAAGATCTTCATTTTAATAAGATGCCCAAGTGATGTGTAATCTTAAATTTTCCTTATTTTTACTAAATTTTTGCTGGCTCAACCAGTTACTGTGTGTTGAAATCTCTCCATATGATGGTGTATTTTTTCTCTCTGCAGTTCTATTAATTTTTGCTTCATGTATTTTGAGGTTATTTTATTTTGAATACACAGATGTAATATTTGTTATATCTTCCTGAAGCGTTGAGCCTTGAACCTTTTATCATTATTTATTGACCCTTTGTATCCTTAACAATGCTTTTTGCCTTAAAGCCTTTTTTATCTAAAAATAACATAGTTACTCTGGCTTTATTTTGGTTAGTATTTGCTTGTTTTTTTTTTTTTTTAATATCTTTTAACATTTCTGTATCCTTATGTCTTAGGCATTTCTTTTCTAAATAGCATTTGATTTTTTTTTTTTTTAAGAAATCTTTCTCACAATTTCTTCATTGGCAAATTTGGACCATTTACATGTATTGTGATTACTGATATATTTGAACTGAATTCTACCATTTTACTTTGTATTTCCTTTGTCTTGTTTTTTATTCCTGTGCTTTATTCCAATTTATTTTCTTTTTTCTAAGTTAACTTAAAAGAAATTTTTTTTTAATAGTTAAATCCACTCTCCTATTCTTCCGCACCATCTATATGTCTCTCCCTCTAACACAATAAACTGGTTCGGAAATACAGTCTATTCCTGTTGTTTTTGTTAATAATTACTCTTCTACCTTCACTTAAATCATACCTAACAAATCCTATACTTATTCATTACCCTTTGTTTAACTAACTCTAAATTTAATCTGTTGACTTCTCCCCTGAATAGTCCTTTGACTTTGAGTACCCAACTCCTGGCTTGTGCACTATTATTATTTGGTATTTTAGTTCTATTCTTTGTTTTTTAAAATCTCCCAAATTAGGTATTATAATGATCATTTTACATTGAAAATTTTTATTTAGGGTTGCCTACATGGTTCCTGGAATTCTGCAGTCAGTGGAAAGACATAAATGGGTGCAGTGCTTTCTTTTTCTCCTCTGTGGTTAAGAAGAAAGTAAGACAGAGTGAGTCTTGAAATGGGTGAGGTTTTCTTTCGTTGTAGGAACATTCTGTTAATGAGTATACCCAAAATAATTTGAGACCCAAAAAAGTGTGTTAATTTTAGTCACAACATTTCTGTTAACAGAAATACATAAGATGATGTCCACCTTGTTCTCTGTAGAAGCTCGATGCTTAGCACATCAGATAAATGACTGTCAGATATTAGGTCCGGATGCCGGAGGAATCCACCTAACCCGGCTCGTGATATTAACCTGCCCTCCTGTCTTCCCCTCTGTTCTCAAATAGTTGTCTAGTGTAGGACAAACCTGGGGGTTAATTCCAGCTTCATGACTTCTCAGAAGTAGGAGTCTGTGCACATTCCCTAATTTTGTGAGCATCTGTATAGTGGGATAATCATAACTACCTTGAAAGAGTTGTTTTGAAACTTACATGAAATATGGATGTAAATGAAATAATCAGTGTTTAGCGTAGTGTCTGGTAAAGAGCAAGTGCTCAGTAACTGGTATTGTCTGATTCCACCACCATCTCCTTTTCTTTTCTTTTTTTTATCCAAGATTTTATTTATTTATTTATTTATTTATTTATTTATTTATTTATTTATTTATCAGTCAGAGAATGAGAGAGAGAGTACAAGCAGGGGAGGCAAAAGGCAGAGGGAGAAGCAGGCTCCCCGCTGAGCCCGATGCGGGACTCAATCCCAGGACCCTGGGATCATGACCCGAGCTAAAGGTAGACGCTTAACCAACTGAACCACCCAGGCATCCCCCCATCTCCTTTTCTTAGATGTTTTTTCAGAATTTTCATTCCTGGCCCTGTCATGATTTCTGTCCCTCTTTTTTCTTAAAGAAATTTCTTTAAAATTTACTGTGAGTTATAGCATATATACAGACCTGGGGGGTGGGTGGGTGTAGAAATTTATAGTTTAACAAATACTTATAAAATGAACACTGTGTGACCACTACCTAAGTCAGAAAAACAGAACATTTCCAGGACTGCAGGACCCACCCCCGAGCTGTACCCCCTCCCAAATCAAGGTTGCTTCTTGTCCACCAAAAAGAACCATCAGGCTGCCTTTTGTGCTAATTATTTACTTTTCTTTACAGTTATTTTTCTTTACGGTATTACTTTTCTTTACAGTTTTACCATCCGTGTGTGCGTCCTTAAACAATATAATTCAGTTTTGTTGTTGAAATTTTCATCAATAGGATCATGTGTTGTTTTGGGGTTGCTTCTTTCATTCAACAGTATTTGTGAGATCTATCTATAATATTTTGTGTACCTTTACTTCATTTATTTCCTTTGCTATATGGCATTCTATTTTATGGATACCTTGTTCTTTTGAAGTATAAAATAAATCATAGCTAACACTAATTGAACACTTTCTATGTGCTGCCTTACACGGCAAGTGCCTTTATTATTCTCATCATACATACAAGGGAACAGAGCTACATAGAGATGAAATAATGTGCCCAAGGGTTGGAACCAGGTATCTAATTTAGGTATTGACTCCAGAACCCATAGGGTTTATTAATCTCATTCAGAGTCTCAAATTTTCCCATTAGTTACCTGATCTTTTTCTTTAACTGCAGTTGGTCCCTAAAGGATTAAATGGATATTTGGGCCCTTCCCCCCAAATCTAGCATTTTTGTTTTAATTCCTACACAGGGGAAGCACCTTTTACACAGAATGCCATAACTTGTGCTGTCATTGTCACAGGTCTTTATACTTTTGTCCTTTGAGTCTTTTCAGAATATTGCCACCAAAATTATGCCCTAGTTTTACCCTTTGGCTTTTATTCAAATTTCAGTAGCTTTACCATTACGGTTTATTTATGGCCTCTTCCCAAGTATTCGTTCCTTATTCAAGCACCCTGCCTCTTTGTTGATTGCTGATTTCTAAGTACGCTTTTCCCTTCATTTCTTTTCTCTTCTCCCCGTCTGTAGCCACTTCTGGGCTTGTGAATTTCTCTCTCTATATATTTATTTATATATCACCTTTGATGCCATTGACCTTATCCCTTGCAATTCTTGTCCCTTCCAAAAATCTTTTAAGGACAGATCATTAGCACGGGGTTTACAAAGAATTAGGAATGACAACTTTAGAGCAGTGAGATATGTTTTAGGTCTGGATTTTGTTGATTCAGCTGATCCCACAAATGTGTACTGAATTATTTGCTAACTGTGCATTTGTGTAGCCTATTTATTTTTATTAACCATATCACATCAACCCTCCCCACCACTACCAAAAAAAAAAAAGTGAGATAAGCATTATTGTCACCATTTTCAGGTAGAAACAGCCAACAGCTTGACTAAGTTGTAAGAGTTTATGTGCAGCAGAACTGGGCTTCGAACACAGGCCTGCGGACTCCCAGCCCAGTGTTCTTCCTCTTTAATCCCAGCCACCTCTAATGAAGTTACACTAACAGAAAAGGGAAATGGTCATTTGTCTATTTTTTTTTAAATTTCATGCATCCTTTTTTCTTTCTTTCAACCAATGAGCATGTACTGAAGATACGCTTGATGGCAGACACAGCACTAAATTCTGGGAATTACAAATTGAATAGTGCACGGGTATGTCCTTGGCAAGCCCGCGATTTAGTATGTGTGCTGCCGAAGCGAGCACAACAAGCCCACGGTTTAGACCTGTGTGAACCAGTACGGTCTCCCCGCTCAGTGCTGGTGGGGGCCTGTCTGCTGTTCCGGAGGTACCCTGGAGAGTGCGGGTGGTCTGGGAATGTTTCTTAGAGGAGGAGTTGGCCACATGCACTTGCTGAAATTATGTTTCCCACATTCAAAACAGTTTAAAATATTTTCTAGCATTTTACCTTCCTGTTTGTGGACCTACCACGGCCTTGACGTGGCTTCTGAGGGCCACCATCATTCCTCTGCCCTCTGGCTCACCATCTGCTTTTGTTAATATTTCCCAACTGCTTTCAATACACAGGCTTATTGGGATGCCCTGCAGATGCCTCTGTTTCCTTCCTTCTGTCCACGTACCTGTGCTCTTTCCTCCTGAGAGCGTTCGCATGCCATACCATCATCTTCTCCACCAGTCCACGTCGTGGTCTCATTAAAATCTGACTCTCAGAATGTTTCTATAAACCCTTCTCTTTGAGTGCAATTGACTTATGCTTAATAATTAGACCTATAATTTTTGCCATTTATAGATTAGGGTTTCAGAGTTTTCCTAATATTTCATAACATAATATTCGAATAGTTCCTTTAGGTCAGTTTGGTAACCATCGTTATAATGACTCTTTGTCTCTAACCTGTAGAGTTTTATATTGGAAAATATACATTTACTTTGATATTTTAAAATCACATATTTATGCCCTGCTGTGTTTCCTAAATAGTCTGAAGTGGTTCTGATCTCGATGTGGGCTCTGTTCTGCTGCGTGCTCTGGTGGGGCTCTGGTGCTCAGGCTTCTCAGTCTTCCCATCAGAGCCTGGGGGTGGGGGGGGATGCTGCCCACATGCATGATGATATGTGGATGAAAGTGCTGAGATGCTACGTCAGTGGAGCATTTGGGGTTTTTTTTGCCCCTTGTGCCTAGAACATTTTCTGTTCACAATTGTGAGGAATTCAGTGCCACGCATTGTACCTTTAGCCCCAAAGGGAACTGCATCCACTTCTGTTGTCCCCACTGGCACTTCTCCCACGGCTCAGCCACCCTCACTTCCAGTCAGGATTATCGCAGCGGCCCCAGCAAGGAGTCTCTCTGCCTCTCATCTTGCTTCTTCCAGTCTGTTCTCCACAGGGCCGCAAAGTGATCTTTCTAAGTGAAAATGGGATCGTGCTTTCTAGGCGGGATCCAGACTGTTAATGTGGTTTATAAGCCCTGTCGTAGTCTAGCTGCTGTTCACCTCTCCTCTTCCTGTGCTCAGCTGCCAACTCAGGAAGCTGCCTGTGGCCTCTGAGCCTCCAGATGTGCGTGCGTGCGTGCGATGAAGCCTCTATCTGGATGTTTTTCCTCGG
This sequence comes from Ursus arctos, assembly GCF_023065955.2. Lineage (NCBI taxonomy): Eukaryota > Metazoa > Chordata > Mammalia > Carnivora > Ursidae > Ursus > Ursus arctos. Next base: position 14,196,088 of record NW_026622886.1, on the reverse strand, counting down.
TTCCCCCACCTTTGTCCTCATCAGGTGGTTCTCACCTTTAGGTTTTAGTTTAGATGTCACTTCCTCTCCAGAGCCTTACCTGCCGCCCTCTCTGGATCAAGTGTTCCCTCACCTGTCCCTGCACCTCTGCCAGCATCCTTTCTCACCCCCACTACAGTAACAGTGGCACCCAGCTGAGATTCCCTGGGTGGGGCAGTCTGGGTTGTTTGTTGAATATTCCAAGTGCCTGGCACTGAGCACTAGGTAGGCATCAATGAATGAACCAATGAAGGAGCAGGAGACTGCCCAGAACGGGGGGCTGGTGAATGTACCAGCAGTCATGTATTTACACTGTGTTCATGGATATGATCAACCTTCTCTTTTATTTCCTTAACAGACAGAGATGTGAGCAGTGGCAGTTATAACCTTTCCTCCGCAACGACAGGCAGCTACTACAGTTGTGTCAGCCAGATCACCATAGGTGAGCGATTTTGACATTTGTTTTATCAAAATTATTATTGCTTGGGAACGCCTGGGGTGGGGGTGCGGAGGAAGAAGTGAGTAGAAAATGTAATGGCAGGAGCCTGTATTTTCAGATTCAGAGCAAATGCTCACGGACTCACCTTGCTGGAGCACCCTCTTGTGGCTTCTTACTGCTTCTGTAGAGAGATCCTTGGAGGAAATGTGGTCCGGGGAGCTTAAAAAAAACAAAAACAGCAACAACAAAAACTCCGTGTTTTCCCAACATTTCATCATTTGCTTTAACTTTTTAATTTGTAAATCACCTGTAATATCATGTATACTTAATATTAAAATTGACTTCCTTTTTGAGATTTATATTCCTCTATTGCTGTTCTTGGCCATTAACATACATTATTTTGCTTAATCAGGACTATATGAGGAGGGCATATTACTTTTCCGTCTCACAGATGAGGAAATCTGATCTTTTCCACCCAGCCAATGATTAGTGTATCTAATTTCAATCCAGGTTTGTTTGACATTAGAGTTCATGCTCTTAAACACTATATGATAGTTTCTCAAACCTCAGTAATGTGGACACCTATAAAAAAGAGAAAAGAATTATGAACCCCTAAAATTGATTTAAATTATTTTTATTATAATGATACTTAAGTGTGTTCAAACATAAAAATAAGTGTAGGTGCCTTATAGCCATACAAATAGCCATACAAATCAAATTGAATTTACAAAAAAAAACACTGCCAAGGAAAATAATTACAAATCTGTCACATTAATTTAATATGACAGACATTGCTATCTTGCCAGTACATTACTTCTTGTAATGCAGTGTGGTCCTGGCTGAAGGGATCTTTGAGTTCAGTACAGCTTTACTGCTAGGCATTCATGATAACTCTGCTCTCCCACCAGCTTTCTCTGTCCAACCCACTATGAACTCTCTGCTAATGCTGGTGGGGTTATTGGATCTTCCTTTGGTATAAATGAACCTTGACATATCCATCTCTCTCCTTTTCTCATCGAGTGTACCAATTGGTGCCAACTTGATGAAAACACAAAAGCAAATCTAGGCCCTAAAATTACGTGGTAGAACTTGGTCCACAGTATGCATCTATTAATTTTTAAATGGCTAAATTAACTTAAAAATGAAAAATAAAAATGATTAAAAAATTCTTGTGGAGAGTTCATGGACCCTGGTTTGAAAATACTAAATAACCTGCAATGACGTTCCTAAAGACCTTTGTTAAATAGTGGGAGGCTCAGAGGAGGGGGGACAAGATGAATGCATGGATGAAAGGAGGGATTCTGGTGGTGAACACGATGGATTTCATGTGTTGGGGGGTCGGGTGTCATTGCAGAGTAAGTAGCTGTGACTTTATTCTTGACAAGAGATAGTAATGAACTTGGGAGGTGGGATGAAGAGCAGGTCTGGAGGGACAGACATGGGAGAACTGGCAGGACTAGTCATTGACCGGATGGGGGAAAGACAGGTGTACCTTGACATTCTGAGTCAGGGTAACAGGGAGTCTGAGCCATCCCTAGAAATATAGCAGTCAGGAAGAGGACTTGATGGCTACAGGTTAGATATGTCAGACTTGAGGTGCCTGTGAGACTCCCACCTCAGAATGATCCACAGGAGAGAATGGGCAGGAGATGAAGATACTGGCATTCTCTACACAGAGAAGTCGGTGGAATCTTTGCAAGAGGATGAGGTTGTAAGAGTCAGCATACGGAGTGAGTAGAGAGCCAACACCCCGTCTTTGGGGGAAGCATAATTGGTAGAAAGAATGACAGAGGTAGGAAAACCAAGTGAGCACAGTTTTTGGAAAGCCCAGGGAATTTCTAGGAGAGGCTGAGGAGGTTAGAGTTCAAGGGCTGCCCTGGTGACATCCCCAAGGGCCATGGCAGTAAGTGGTGAGAGGGAAGCCAGGTTGCGGAGCTTGGAATAAGGAGTGAAGAGCTGTGAGTAGAGACTTGTCTTTTAAGACATTTGTCAGTGAAACTGGAGTGGTTAATAGTGAGGACCAAATGGGAGTTTTCTCAGTGCCAGGCACTGTTTTAGGTACTTTTTCTGTATTTACTCATTATCTTCACAAAAATCTTACAAGTTAGAGACTGTTAATTTCCCTGTTTTTCAGATGAGGAAACTAAATTCTAGAGAGGTTAAAAAGTTACTGAAGTTACATGGGTAATAACAGATGGGATTTCAACCTGGGTAATTTAGCTCCCATTGTATGACACTCTTGCTATTTGCCACTGGCCTAGTGCCCTTTCTTGGTCTTTTTGGGTTTCTAAACTCAAATCCAATGTGTGTGGAGGTTCTCCCCCACCCTCTTCCCCCGCCAGTACTAAGCAAATTTGACACTAGCAGGGTGTCTGAGGTTTCAGTTCAATTCTGACACCAAAGTCAACTTCATTAGTAGCAAGACACCCATGTCACTTTTATGGCTCTGAAGCATTTTCAGCGACTGTGGATGAAGACCAAATATATCTGGAAAATATATTTTGGTCATCAATGACCAAATATATATTTCTTATAAGTCATTATATTGCACCTAGTCTAGTCAGCTTCATCCACTATGTCAGGGTGTTTTGGGTTGAATTGTGTCCCCTGAAAAGATATGTTGAAGTCCTAACCTCTGGTTGTGACCTTATTTGGAAATGGGATCTTTGCAGATATTAATCAAGTTAAGAAGAGACTCCATTAGGGTGGGCTTCTAATCCAGTATAACTGGTGTCCTTACAAGTAGGGGAGAAGAGACACAGACACACACAGGGAAACATTATGTGATGGTGGAGGCAGAGATTGGGGGGTTATATGTGCAAGTCAAGAAACACCAAGGATTGCCAGCAAGTCAGAAGCTAAGAGAAAGGCATGGAACAGGTTCTCCCCTAGAGACTTCAGAGAGAGCATGGCCCTGTCGACATCTTTTCAGACTTCTAGCTCCAAAGCTGTGAGAGAATAAATTTGTCTTTTTAAGCCACCCTGTTTGTGGTACTACATTACCAGCCCTGGGAAACTATTAACAGCAGGTCCTTACCATGCAGTCACCTCTGAAGGGGAGGTGAGTATGACAGACAGTTTTCTCAGAAGGCAGAAGCATAAATGAAAGCCTCTTTAATGTCGCTTCAGTTCCCTAACTCAAAGTGGCTGAAACCATAAGGAAATTTATTTCACGTAACAGGAAGACCAGAGGCAAGCCTGTCCTTAGGATGGGTTGATTAAGCTGCTCAATGATGTTGTGAAAGACTTTCTTCCCTTTGCCTTCTGGGAGAATTTATCTTAGTGTGGCAGCCACATGGCTGCCATGGTTCCAGGAATTTCATCTAGACACAATGACCAGAGGGAAAGGAGCTTTGGTGCCTTCCTCAGGCTTTCACTTGAGATGCTGACAGTTTTTCCAGAAGCCCTCAGAGACTACTTCTATCTCATTGGGCGGGATTGGGTCACATGACCCCCTCCTTGGACCAATCACTGGCAGGGGAGATGAGAGTCTCTTTGGCCAAGTCGGAGTGCCAGGGGAGGGAAGGGGGTGATGTCAGTTTGCCTTGAGTGCCCTGGCTGAGTGAGTGTCCACTGAATTCCCAAAGTGGACCCTCTTGAGAGGAAGGAAAGGGATGGATTCTGTGCAGGCATCAGGCAGTGTCCACTGCCCAGAGTGTTTTGTTTTGTTTTGTTTTTTAAGATTTTATTTATTTGACAGAGAGAGTGAGCAGCAGAGGGAGAGGGAGAAGTAGACTCCCTGCCCAGCAAGGAGTCTGACGCAGGGCTGGATCCCAGGACCCTGGGATCATGAACTGAGCCAAAGCAGATGCTTAACTGACTGAGCCACCCAGGCGCCCTTCACTGCCCACAGTCTTTCTAGTACAAAGCACTTGGGCAATATTTATAGTAAAAGCAGAAAATAATTAACAGCCTTAGACTCAAAGTACCAGAGGGAGGACAGATATCTGGATCACCCAGGAGTTCTTTTTTAAAAGCTCTTTTTGTTCACTTTCATCTCCTGTACTTCAGTGCTTCTCATACGGAACACTTACTCATCCATTCCATTTAAGAAAATAGCATACTTGTGGGCTTCCTGTAAATAGTTCCTTATAGGAACCTATGCCCTACCAAGAGAAGAATTGATAAACAAACGAAACAGTAACAAAACAACTAAGGAAAAACAATGATGACAACAAAAACAATTAAGGAACAGAATAAAAAGACTCCTGAAATCTTTCTATTTATCCATGAGACTCTTGGAAAACTCCTTATTTTCTGATAGTAAACTCCTACTCTACCTATGTATAAGAGATTTAAAAACGTGGTAGTTAACAGTTTTTCTCAAAACAGCTTACAATTCTAAGTGTTCTTTACATGCCTCTTTTCACAATTTTGGGTGATATGTTGACACGACACAGAACTCCAAGGGAACTGAGACCCCTGTTCCTACCCCACTCCCCAACAGGGGACGGGATGGTGGATAAGGGAGAATGGATTGGCTACCAATGTGACATTTCTGTTACTTGCCTCTTAGACGTTTGGACACCAGCTGTTCCCCTAGATGGTTGGTTACCCTCTCAAAATACTTTGACCTCATTGCAAATTTAGGCTGGTCCATTTATATTCCATTAGAATCACACAGACATTATCATAGTTAATTTGTATCAATAGCGTGGATTAAAATATTTGCTAATGAACTCCATTTCTGGAGTAAATGACGTGGTAATTTTCCAAACTAAAAAAAAAGGGCTTGTTAGCTATGTGAATGTTGTCTTTTCAAAACTATATAAGTCAGCTATCGTTTTATTTTTTATTTATTTATTTTTTAAGATTTTATTTATTTATTCGACAGAGATAGAGACAGCCAGCGAGAGAGGGAACACAAGCAGGGGGAGTGGGAGAGGAAGAGTAAGGCTCACAGAGGAGGAGCCTGATGTGGGGCTCGATCCCATAACGCTGGGATCACGCCCTGAGCCAAAGGCAGACGCTTAACCGCTGTGCCACCCAGGCGCCCCCAGCTATCGTTTTATAAAAGAAACAGTAAAATCTGAAATTGTGGAGAATCCAGATTTCACTGGGACTTTTAAGCATAACACTTTTGCTCTGTGCTCTATTCTGTATAATGACTCCACAGGAGTTTAGGAATGTGAAAAGAGAAGAGGGGTTTAAGCAAGTTTCTGAATGAAGCAACAGGCAAGGGAAAACATGGTCCTGTATTTATTCTTCTTGTAAAAGGATTCTCTGATGTAAATAAATGGTAATACATCTTCGAGTTTAAAAAACAACAACAAAAAAAACATAACGGGGGGCAGTTGGTGGCACAGTCGGTTAAGTGTCTGCCTTCTGCTCAGGTCATGATCCCAGGGTCCTGGGATCAAGCCCCATACCAGGCTCCCTGTTCCACGGGGAGTCCGCTTCTCCTTCTCCCTCTGCCCCTCCCCCTGCTTGTGCGCGTGCACGCCGCTCTCTCTCTCTCTCTCAAATAAATAAAATCTTAAAAAAAAACACACACAACATAAGGGAACGTCAAGTTAAATGGAGAATTCTGGAATTTCATTTCTATGGTCCAGTGAGCTGTGGGACAGTGTTGATCATACAATAAAAAAATTGACCTCAGAGGTTTAGTCCAAGAAACACGGTCAGTTCAGTCTTCTGCAGCTCTGGGTCCATGGCAGTTCCAAACATTGAGAATTTGTGTTCTCATTGATTATCTTCAGAGGCGCCATAGCCCTCACTGAAGAGAGAGGCACTCACCTTCCTCACTACACTCCACGTAGTAGAACGCACCTTTTACGAAGGTGACTTACCAAGAAGAAGTCCAAACAATCCAGTAGGCAAGTTCTCAAGTTTGGCACCATTTCCCTTTCCTCAAGCATTCTGGTCTATGGGGATTTGTCTGTGAAAAGTTGTTCAGGAAGGCATAAATAACCTGAGTGATGTGGGGGGGGGGGGCAGGCTCCATTTCAAGCCCCCGGAATCCTTCTTGTCACCTGCTCTCTTAGCACCCGTGTTGTCTTCAGTGAGCCTGGGCTTAAATCTTGACTGTTACTTCTGTGGAGCTATTGACCTTGAGGAAGTAATAATGTGCTTCAGCCTCAATTTCCTTATCTGTCAAATGGGAATATTAGTAGTATCTGCCTGACAGGGTTATTGTGAGGTTTAAATGAGGTGGTGCTGGTGGGTCCCTTAGCACAATGCCAGTAAGTGTTAGACAGTATTGTAATTTTTAGTGGATTTATTATTTTATGACAATGAAGTAGGTTGTTTGTTCCTAGGCTTCACCCATGACTTCTATGTGGGTAACTACTAGATTTATGGCTCTGGTCCCAGTTCTCCTGATCCTCACTTCCATTTTTTTTTTCCTCCAGCTACCTGCCAGATATTTCCACATAGATATTTCCATGAAGGCTCAAACTCTTCATGTCTAAAAACACACTCAACCTTCCTCAGCCCTTGCAAGGCCAGTCCTTCTGATCGCCACAGTTAAGATGAGGAAATCCACCGTTCCGTTTGCCACGAGTCTTCTCTGACATCTTGCTAGTGAGGGACAGAACTACCTGGGGGCCCCAAGCTTTTTTCTTTAGTCAGTGTCATGTATCTCTCTGGACTTCTTTTCCTTTCCTGCTGCCAACACTTAAATATGCTCTATTAATAATCCTCCCTTAACCTGTCCTTCACAGCTTTTTGCATCATCTCCTTGCTGCTGGCATCTAGGAACTCAGTGAACAGCAGGTACCCACTGAGTGCCAGCTCTGAGCCCAGCTTTGTGCTAGGGGCTTGTGGGAGAGGAGGGAGGAAAAGCCCCGAATAGAGAGATACTGGGAGGGAGTTTCAAAAATGACTAAGATACCTTCGAACCTTGAGGAAGGCTCAGTTCATGAAGCAGCCACGCTTGGAAAGAACGCTTGGCTGTAAAGTGTAGGTGGGATTGTTTGACATATACCCTGTTCAAGTGGTTTTCAGCACCGTGTGGGTGGACGGCCCCAGACACCATCATCCAGGCTGCAGAAGCTGCACAGGTGTCCTCTCTTGTTACCTCTTTTGGGCATTCTTGATTCCTCCACCTGTCCTTCCCAATTTGGACTTTCTCTTTCAACACTTCCAGTCCCCACACACCAGCACTCTGTAGTGGGCTTTCCTTCACAAATGGTTAAAAAAGCTTGGGGGTGTCAGAGGAGGCCTCCCAGAAGAGACAACCACCAGAGCAAGAAGGGACAGATTCTGGCTATTTTTGCTGCCATGAATTTTGATTATGCCAGTCCTCACTTCACAGACTTCCAGGGATATTGTTTTCCTTGACAAAATTTTAGTTTTCTTACATTGGCATTTAAGACCCTCAACTGCCTTGTAGCAACCTACCTTGCCATTTTTGTTTTTTTCTTCCTAGATTATACTTACATTCCTAAATTCTGTATCTAGGTTGCAAATATAAAGGCCTGGAGAAGTCAGGAATGTAAGACAAAGGAGTGAAACAGGCTGGGAGTAAGGTATTAGGGAGTGGTGGAGACTGTGGCAGACTGGAATTCCCCCACTCCAGCTGAAGAGGGTAGCTGCTGGAATTGCTCCAGCTAACACTTGCCATATGGGAATGTGTTCCTGATCTTGAGGAGAAGATCAAGAGATTTTTCAAGAGAAGCCAGATAGCTGGATTCTCTTGAGAACTCTTTAGATTTTTATGTTGTTAATTTGAATGTGAGTTTTACTTCAATTTAAGAAAAGCATGGGCCAAATAAAACATATCTACAGAATGGATCTGTCCCCGTTTGTTCTGGCCTCTATGTTGCAACCCTTGCCTATAAGGCCAAGTTCATACCATCTTCTCCATGACCTCCTCCCTCCACCCAGAAGAGCTTTCTCCCCTGAGATCCTGGGGGGAACATTTCTGTCCTACTTTAAAGTATCTCTTTCACTTTCCTTTGTACTGTAGTTAGTTGTGGTTTAGGGGAAAGAATACAGATTTTGGAGTCAGACAGGTCTGGGCTTAAATTCTGCCGCTGGCACTTACTGGCTGCTTGACCTAGGGCAAGTTGAGATCCAGTTTCCTCATCTATGGAACTGAAATAGTAACAGTCTCCTTGTACAGTTGCTTGCTAAATGCATGTTGAATGGTGAACACGATCCGTGAAGTGTGACGATGCCTGCCCGTTTATTAGTAACATGCAGCCCTATCTCAAGTGGTGTTTGATTTGACTCACAGCTAAGACTTATGAGAAATACGAAAACAGCTATGGTAAGAGGCTTTGCTTGCTGCTTCTAACTTAATGTGTTTGTCTCGCCAGGTTATGATGTTGCTGGGCCTGTTGCAATCGGGCTCACCCACTGGAAAAATCCATATGCACAAGGTAGACCTACCCTTCCATCAGATCTGCCTCTCTTCGTCTCCAAAGATGCGGGCATCCCCGTGTACCACCGATCCCTCACCCACAAGACTGAGCTGGCTACACCTTTGTCTTGCCCAGCCTCACTGTCCATCACTCCAGTGCCTTCTTACAGCAGCAGCAGCCAGGAAACCCTCAGTCAAGACACGACAGGTAACGGTGTTGGCTCCCTGTTGGAGATTCAGGACTCAGTGTATTTAAGGGTTCCTTCATGCGTTTACCGGCTGAACAAATTGCGTCTGCATTTCTGCTTGTATGATGCTGTGGCCTCCAACAATTCTCCTGTATTCACTGGCCTTTAATAACTTGGCTGTACCAAAGGAAAGTTAGATGTGTTTAGAAATATTTGATCTAAGTGTTAGTTCTAATTGGTAAAATGTCATCTGGAAATCAACTCTGAATCAGAATTCCAAGTTTTGTCATATGAAATTTTGTTTCTTTAATTTCTTTAATCCTCTGTTTAGTGACAAAGCATCTTCTTGGACTAAACTCTCGTATTCAGAAAAATTATCAAGAAGTCATTTTTGAATACCTTAGTTACTACCAGTTCACATCGCTCCACCAAACTGATCTATGTCAGGGGTCTGCAAACTGCTGCCAATGGGCCAAATCTGAGCCGCCCACCTGTTTTTGTGCAGCTCAAGAACTGGCAATAGTTTTTACTTTTTAAAAATGATTGGTGTCATGGTTCATTTGTTAAGTCTAATTTCATCTTAGTTACAGCTGCTATAACAATACCCAGACCGGGTAGTTTATAAACAACAAATTTATTTCTCACAGTCGTGGAAGATAGAGGTTTGAGATCAGGGTGCGAACGTGGTCAGGTGAGGGCCCTTTGTCAGGTCTCAGACTTCTTATAGTATCCTCATATGGTGGAAGGGGCGAGGGATATCTGGGGGGTGTCTTTTATGAGAATGCTGATCTCATTCTTGATGGCTCCACTGTCGTGACCTAAATATTTCCCAAAGGCCCCATCTCCTAATACTGTCACTTTAGGTATTAGGATCTCCGTATATGAATTTGGGGGTGGGGCGACTAACATTCAGACCATACAGTTGGGAAAAAAAAATATTTTGAGACATGAAAGTTACATGAAATTCAAATTTGATTGTTCATATATAAAGTTTTATTGGGACATAGCCACACTCATTCATTTATGTATGGTCTCTGGCTGCTTTCCTGTGACAATGGCAGAACTGAGTACTTGTGACAGAGAGTGCATGGCCTGCAAAGCCTAAAATATTTACGATCTGGCCCTATGCAGAAAATGTTTGCCAACCACTGATCTATGCGATCTTTGGGAGTCATGACTTAAACACTCAGGGCAAGAAAAATGCTCACAACATACTGCCTTAAAATTTATCACTTACATTTCACTTTAAATGAGTTACAGAAAGCTTTATGCAGGGATGATAACCAGCTAATTGTTTTTATTTCTAAAGTCCAAGTTGGAACTTTAAATTATGAAAAATCTATCCTGACACATTTTTCTTCTATAGATATAGCACTTAGGAGTAATGGTTTAGTTGGACAAATCCAATGTGTAATTCCTGTTCTGGAAATAAATCTTTGAAGTTGACACGCAATAGTCCCAATGACACTGAACGGTTCACAGATGCTGCCACCTAGAGGTGAGATGCTGATGTTGCAGAAGTTCCAGATTATCAAAAGCATATCTCTAAAGCAGTAGATTGCAGGCTCCACCAAATGTGAAGGATCACCGTTGAACTTGTTAAAAATAAAGATTCCTGGGCTCCTCCAGGGGGTGCTGTGTCCATGGCACAAAGTAAGCTTCAGCCGTCTGTATTCTGCAGGCCGCACTTTCCTGAAATATTGGTTTCTGAGCTTCTTCTACATACATTGGGGGACCCCCTATGTATTTGTTTAAGTGGCTAGATGGTATTACTGAGCATTGGAGGAACATTTGCCTACCATTAGCTCTGCCATGGCAAAAATGAGCTATCCTTCTAGTTGTCCTGATGGAGGATCAATTTGAGAGTAGAAAAATCATGATCCGGGTTGAACTTTGAAATTTCCTGGGTTTTGATGTTACCATGAATGAAAACTGACTCTGCTTGCTTTAAAAGTTTAATAAAACCTGATGTTAAGAAACGAAGTGCTGCCTTTGGCCGGGGTAGCTGCAGGGTTCTGGCATTTCTTGGCAAAGACGAATGTGAAATGGCAGCTGCCAGATTCACATTTTATCACGTTTCTCTGTGAGTTGACTTTTTTCTTTCCATAGAGCACCGTACTCAGAAGCAATCCAATTTCTGGAGGAGGTTTCTATTTTTAACTTGCAGATTTTCAAAAACAAATTAAAAGCCCATAGTTTTCTTCATTCCTGGGAACTTTCCATTTACAATAAAATATTGGATTTTTTCCAAGCAACTGTTTATTATTATTTTTATTTGTATACTTACAAAGTTAGCCTCAACCTTTAAAGATAAACAGGCACGTAGTATTTTATGATAGAAAAGTGAAGATGCTGGTATAGCTTCTGTAAGTCTCAATTATGATTATATATAGGTTAATTATTATATTTACTTGATTTCTTACAGCAATTTATTGATTTTCATATGCATTTTCTGTGTAAAAGCATCCAGTTTCCTTTCTCTTTCCTTCTTGCTTTTTTAAAAATAATTTGGTAATGTCATCATTTGTTTAAATTTTAGTTTTTGCTTCTCTTGCTAGTTTGAAGAAGAATCTGGGGTGAGATAAGTCAGTTGTGCTACACCAGAATTTCCTGAGGATTCCAGCTTTTGTCAGACATCCCTTCACATTTCTAAAGTCATCTTTCTTCTGCACAAACTGCAGGTCTAATGGGAGAAGCCAGAAAGTTTTAGTCACAAAATCACTCTACACTTACTTATTGATTATTGGGGTTTTCTTATGTTTAAGAACTTCTCCAAACATATTTAAAAATAATGTTTCTACTTTATAAACCCCACCACTCTACAATTCTAGAAGCAACTAAAAAGATACAGAATGACTAGAGCTTCTGGAATTGTCATTTTATTGAGCTGTTTTTACTCTTGCCACTACCCTATGCCATCATCCTTTCCCTTCATTGCATGACTAACTTGTATAATAGGTTCTCTTGATTTGACTTCACTTAACCCTACTTGCCACCTTGCACAGTGAACAACCTGTGAAACTCTGCATGGCCCTCCTTCCTTACGGTGGAGAGTGTTATAATCGGTAAATAAATTGTAGCAGGTTAGGTTGGAAAAACAGTCTCCATTGTCTGGCTGGCTCCATCCATTCATCCTTCCAGCCATCCATCCCTCTGATACATACCAAGTTCTCACTCTGTGCCATGTACTGTGATAAGTCCTTGGAATAGAAAACTGAGTAAGGCATCACCCCTAAGGAGCTCAGAGTCTACAGGAGGAGACATATAAGTAAATCAAGTATTTTAATTCAGTGTAATAAGTGCTAAGATAGAAGATTTCACATTAGGTGATCACATATACATTTTTGTTATTGAGGTATTTCATTAATACACTATTAAAATACAAATAATATAGTATTAAAATATGCTGTTATAAAAATGTAACATTAAAATATATTCATAAAAATATATCGAGTACAAAAGATGTTATTGAATGATTTCATCAATTAAAAGAAGATAAATTTGAGAGAACCATAGGAGGAAAGTCTGGAAACTCGCTCTGTCTCAGATATTCTGCGTAGGTTTGATACCCAGTTTTTGATGGGTATCAACCTGCTTTACCACTTGCTTCCCTACTTACATTTTTGGTCATTCTCTGCCACCAGCTGATTCTCAGTCACTTTCTCCCATTGTATTCAGTGCCCAGCTGCATGCTGGTGACTCTACTGTGCTATTGCCCTGTCTGATTTCCCTGCCAAGCTTTAAAGATGAGCTTGCAACTGCCTTCCAGAACTTTCAGCCTGGATATATCCCAGACATCTCAAAACTATGTGCCACAAAAGGAACTTGCTTCTGGTAGCTCTCAGAGTTGAGTTTCTTACTCTGTTTAATGGTGTCACAGTCTGTCCACACTCCTAAGCCAAAAAGTCAGCGTCCTCATGCTCAACTCTCTGCTGGCCGTCAGCCTCCATAGCCAGCTGGCTCACACAGACTTTATGTTTACCTTAGAAATATCTCTAATTAAGAGCATTCTCATCATCTCTACTAACACGATCTCAGCTCAAACTCTCATCATCTCTACCTGGACTAATACAGCAGTCTTATAACCAGCTTCCCTACATCTTAATTCTTCCATGTCCACAGGGTTCATTTTTTCAAATTCATCTCTCTCTCTCTCTCTTGCTCTCTTCCTCCCTCGCTCTATTACTGCCCTCTCCTATCCCTTGCGAAAACCGCGGTTATTTCCCCCATTGCCAACAGTAAAGTCTAAACGCTTTATACATGGTACTTGAGGGCCTTCCTAACTAGCTTACCTGACCCCCTGACATACCTCACTACTCTCTTCAGATGCATCCATACCATGGTTACATGTAATTCTTTCCTGTTCCTCAAACATTCATGATTTTGCACATGCTGTGCCCTCTGCGTGGATACACTCTCCTCCTAGAAAATGTTTTCTTCAAACTTACCTAAGAAGTGACCTCCTCTGTGAATTCTTTTCCTTTTCTCCTCAGCATATTTAATCATTCTTTCTGTTTCCACTGGCAATTCCCATTGACATTTTGAATTCTGCTCTTGTTACATTGTGAAATAGTTTCCTTTTCACATGTGGCTGGCCTACTAGATGTAAAGTTCTTGAGTTGAGATTTAGTGTCTTAATCATGTATTTGTTTGTTCAGTGTAGAGCCTGGTATATAGGAAGTATATTTTCTAGGACCATTTCAACTGCAGATTAGACACAGTTGAAGAGAGAATTAGGCCTGGAAGATAGAGCTGAAGGAATTATCCCAAATGCAAAATAGAAAGGTAGGAGGTAGAAAAACAAGAAGACAGAATGAGAAAATCCAATTTACAATTAATAGAAATCCTGTTCTGGATTAAGAGAATAGTAAGAATGGAGAGACATAGAATATTTAAAAAAAGACAATGAGAATTTCCCAGAAATTTCCCAAATATTTTGATTCCAGAAAAACAGTGAGTACCAAACAGAATAAGTAAAACTAAATCCACATATTATCAACATATTATGGTGAGTCAGCAAAACACAAACATAAAAATATTAGAATTCTGAGGGGAAAAAACAGATTTCTTGCAAATGAGAAACAAACTTAAGGTAGACTTTCCAATAATAATGATAAAGGCCAGAAGACAGTGGGTTGGTATCTTAAAAGTACTGAAGGAAATAACATTCAATTCAGAATTCTAAATCCAGCTAAATGATTACTGAAGAGGGTTGTCAGCATGAGAACATTTTTGGAAAAAGATTGGGAAAGTATACACAATGCAAACCTAGTGAAAGAATGACTGAAAAGCCTACTTTAGAAAAGAAGGAAATTAAGCCAGAAGAAAGGACTAAGATGAAAGAAATGAGGGGAAAAATATATTTTTTAATTAAAAAAGATCCCTCTAGAAGAATGGTTTTCAACCAAAAATGATTTTGTCTCATGGTGGACATTTGGCAATGTCAGGAGATATTTTTGGTTGACATAAGTGGGCAGGAGGTATTACAGGGTTTGAGGCCAGGAATGCTGCTAAACATTCTGCAATTTATGTGACGTGGTCCTTAATTCATTGTTCATGTTCATCATTAATTCTTAATGCTACTTCTTCCCTTCGACTTTCTCTTCCTGTGTCTTATACCTTGCCCTTGCCGTGGTCCCTGCCTTTGTGGCATTTCCAGGGCTCTGTTCTTGCTGCTCTATCTGGGGCTGTTCTTGATAAAGTATGTCTTTGGCACTTCTGATTTTCTCTTTTCCATATTTCTTCCTGTCCTTTAACTCTTCCTAAATTTTATTTCATGCTGCACCAAGGCCTTTTCTCTTCTTGTTCACTTATATCAGTTTCTCAACCTTGGTATTATTGTCGTTTTGAACAGAGTCATTCTTTGCGGTGGGGGCTGTCTTGTACACTGTAGGTGTTCAGCTGCATCTCTGGCCTCTACCCACCTGGATGCTAGTTGTGACAACCAAAAATTACCTCCCAACATTGCCAGATGTCCCTGGGTGGGGAGGTGCAACATTGTCCCCAGTTAAGAACCACTGATTTACACCAATGAAATCTGGTCCTGTTCTTTGGAATTCTGCTTAGTGGGAGCAATCTGGTAACCTAATTGTTGAGAATGTGTTTGTGGGTTGTAATGAATTTTACCTTGTATTTAACAGGTGCCTTTTGCAAATTGTATCCTAGTCAAAAGCAAAGAAGGAATTTCTTTCCAAAGAGAGAGATTTTTCCCCCAAGTTTAAGGTGTCACCTCTTTTTAAAAGATTTATTTATTAAGAGAGAGAGAACACGAGCTGGGGGAGGGGCAGAAGGAGAGGGAGAGAGAGAATCTCAAGCAGAGTCCACTCTGAGCACAGAGCTGGATGTGGGTCTTGATCCCACAACCCTGAGATCATGACCTTAGCTGAAACCAAGAGTCAGTCACTTAACTGACTGAGCAGTCCCTCACTTGTGAAAAGGAAGGAAGATGTGAAATGACCATTCTCTGTTTCAGATTGGTAATCATTTCCCAAGGGTCTAGCTTTTACCTGTGTACCTACAATCTAAGCATGGCACTGTGTCTTTCCATGATGTTCACTTGCCTTTCCTAGTGACCTCGTAAGCTTACCAGTGCTTCTGTATGTGTGAACTCTGAAAACTTGAGATATGTCAGACTATGGTGATGCCATGAATTTGTCTGAGATATAGAGTACCTTAGAAGAGGTATCTATTTAATAGCGTGAATTTAATTTCTTTCAACAAATTGTGATCAGATACATTCAGAATCGACGCTGAAGGAAACAGAGGAGTTTTAAATTTCAGAGGTAAAGTGCCAGAAAAAGTGACCCTGCAACTTGAGCTCCTGATGTGACCACGAGAGTAATCTGACCCAGCTGGGAGCTCAGCGGTCTCCCTTTAAGAGACACTCACTGACCTGCCCTTGCTTGCGGACTGTGTGTCCAGTCAGGCTAAAGCCAGGAGTTCTGCTGGAGTGTCAGCCCAGCTCAATTCATGGTACAGAGTAATGCAAGGACAGCTGTAAAAAACAGGACAATATAAATTAGACACAGTTTCTAAGCCATTATATTTTAAAAAGGTGAAAGAGGTCAAAAGGTAGAAAGAAAGAAACGAAGGAAAGAAGGAAAGAAAGAAAAAGAAAGAAGGAAAGAAGAGGATTTCTTAAATACTATACATAGAGTGGGGCTTGTGTTTTTATCCACTCTGACAATTTGTCCTTTAAGTGATGTATGAGACATTTAAAATGATGGCTGATATAGTTGGATTAATATCTACCGTATTTGTAGCTGCTTCCTATTCATAGCATTTGTTCATTGTTTCTTTTTTTTTCTTTCTTTTTCTGTCTTCTCTGGCTTTAATTGAATATTTTATGAATCTTTTTTAATGGAATGGATACCTACCTGGTTCTCTCTCTGCCTTAAATTTTTTTCCTTTTCTCAAAATGTCCGTGAAAGAGTATTTCAAATTTTTTAAAGATTTAATTAATTAATTAATTAACAGAGCGCACGTGCACACAGTGGGAGGGGCAGAAGAAGAAGGAAAAAGAATCTCAAGCAGACTCAGCACTGAGCCTGACTAGGGGCTCTGTCTCATGACTCTGAGATCATGAGCTGATGCTGAAACCAAGAGTTGGATGCTTAACTGACTGAGCCACCCAGGCACCCCAGGAGTGTTTCAATTTTAACTTTACCCTATGGAAAAAATTTCCTGGTAAGGTTTAGGTGAAATGTGGGTCTGATGATTAGCCTACTTAAGTTGGGTAGTTGTAACAAGTAAAATCACTTGTTCTGGCTTTTCGGAAGGTGATTTGTGGTTTTCTAGAATACTGACGGGGTAGAAGATATCACAGTAGAAGGGCAAGCGTTTGAGTAGAGGTTGTTTCGCTAAGGGACTGGTGTTCGAGGCAGTGGAATGGTGTACCAAGGCTGATTCCAGGGCAGCTGGGAGTAGCTGTATCTTTCTATTCAAGGTTGAACAATGAATGCATTGTCCATAGAGATACTGTTGTACGTGGTAGTTGGGTTCTCTCAGGCTATTACTCTGGTATTTCCAATTTTTTTTTTTTGGCATTCAATGAATTAATTGACATTTGTGGTCAGGTCCAGAATCTTAACCACCATGTATATGCCACTTCTCTGAGAAAAACTCACATTAGTTCGGGACTACCTTCACTTTAGGACTAAGAGGATCATTGGAAATATTCATTTGACAAGAGAATTGGCTAAGAGAAATATATCACTGAGCTTTCTTTTTCTAATTTCCCTTTGTTCTCTTAAATTTGGCTATATTGTTCTTTTCAGAATTCAAGGCCATGCCCCATCACTTGATTTCTGATTCTAGCACAATCCTGTTAATTCCTTCTCTGTGTGTGATGGTTATTTAGTTCTAGAAGATTGAAGACACCAGTGAATCAGGAAATGATTAACAGCACATGAGGACAAAGTCAATTAAATGATGCAGCTATGAACCTACTTGAGGATTTCTGATATAAGACATTGCAAAGTTTGACTTAAAGCTGTATTAAATCTAATTTGCAAAGAATGATATACTTTAGAATCAGAGGCATTCAGATGCTCTAATAAAGTCATCCATTCATCTGGTCATCTGAACTCTGCTACTCAAAGTGCTGTCCTCAAGAGATAAGAGGGCCTGATTGAAATAGTCCCAGAGCCGTGGATATGATGGGCATTTTGGAGATAGCTTCAACTGGACTTGTGACTCATAGACGTGGTATGTGAGTGAGTGGCGATCCCAAGTATTTCAGTAAAGTTAATATATGATACTGAAGCTTTGAAGCTTAGACCAGTGGTTCTCAAACTTCAATGTGAATAAAAATCACCTGGAGATCTTGTTAAACAGCAGATCCTATTTTAGTAGGTGTGCATGTCTGTGTGTGGGGGGGTGAGATTCTGCTTTTCTAACAAGCTCCCATGTGATGGTTGTGGAGCTTGGAATTTAGTATGAGATGCAGATAACAATATTATACCAAAGAATGTATGGTTACCAACAGGCAGTTGCTGTGAAAGAAAGGGATCTTCTTAAAGATCCTTGGTAGTATTGTTTCGATCAAAACAGCACTCCATAAAGACATTTGCTTTACCACCAGCTTTAAGTGGGAGGTTGCTTGTGATGGGAAAATTATTGACCGGTGAGGTGTAAATGTTCTCACTTTTTATTGTACATTGTTTAGATACTAAAAACCAAACCAAAAACCCAACAACCCTGGTATTAACTTGAGAGTGAGCTTACTTATCTTAGTTTGGCATCTCTGGGGAAAAGATTCTGAATGATAGATGTACATGTGAGAAGTTTATTGGGGAGAGCCCTTGGGATCAAGGTGTGTGTGGGGGCGGGGGGATGGAAGGGTGGAGCATTAGGCAGAGAGTGGATCTGAGCTGCAATGATGCACAATGGCCTCAGCCCATCACAAAAGGAGATCTGGAGCTGGGATGACCCTTCAAAATTGTCCCACCACAGCGCATTTGGACCCTCCCATCATTGCCTGAATGCAGCCTGATACAGGGAAAGGGGTGATCTTGAGAAATTTTCTTTGAGAGCGAGGCCCAGAGAGAGACTCAGCTGAGAGCCATACAATGTCAACACTGGCAGCAGCTGGGGGAGTAAGATGGCGCGGGCTGGCAGCCACCACATTGGCTGGTTGAAATGAAGGAAGCGGATATAAACGGGAAGGAGTGAGGTGGAGGGACTGTGGCGCTCTCAAGACTCGGCTGGGGTAAGTCTCCGCAGACCTTGGCCGGATGGGGAGGAGGTGACTGGCTGCTTGTTTGTTCGAGTGCTTAGATGAAGTAGGTTGGGATTTTTTGAGATGTGGCTCATCAGAGTTCGGCAGGTTTGTGGGTACCAGCTGATTTGTAAATAATGTGGAAAGCCAAGACGAGGTAGAGGATCAGGAAAAAGAGGTCTGGCATCTGGGCACATTTTCTGAGCACCTGGATTCAGGTTCAGTTGGTAGCTCTGTCCAGCGAAGAGGCAGCTAAAGGGTTGCGTTCACCTTGTTAGGAGCCTGCATGATTGGAAATTTGTCTTTTTCAGGAAAATAAGGCTACAACTGACTTACGGTTATAACTGGAGAATGGGAGAGTAGTTTTCTCTTCAGAGGTAGTGTAATCAACAGCTGTGCCATCACGTGCCTACTGTGTGTCAAGCACTGCATCAGGTGCTGGGTCTACCGTGGTGACCCTGGACAAAGTCGCTTTCATTATGGAGTGATGGTGATGATGCAGGCTAGTGGACGCAACAGAGATTAAATCATCACACAAATAAGAACGTTTGGTCAGCTCAATGAAAGACAAAGACTGTTAGGGATTTCTCACGGGCGGCGCTGGCGGGGTGCAGCGCAGCCTCTAGCCCAGGTTCGGGGCAGGACTCGCAGCGGCGGGCGGCGGGGGCGGCGCCGGCGGCTCCGGGGACAGCGGGGACTCGGTGGGGGCTGCGGCGGCCCGGCGGCGGAGCGTGGCCGGGGAGCGGAGGCGGGCGGCGGGGGCGGCGCCGGGGGCTGCGCGGTGGAGGCGGCAGCTGCGGGCCGGCTGACGCTCGAGCCCGGCGGGGGAGCGTAGGTGGAGGCGGCGGTGTTGGCGCAGGTGGAGCGGCTGCCGCAGCGGGAGCCCGAGCGCGGCGCAGCGCAGACCGCAGGGCCACCGAGGGCGAGCCCGGCCACCTGGCGGCGCAGTCGGATCCCGGCTCCCGCAGGGGGTGCAGCGCCGACTCGCTCCAGGCAAACAAAAACGAAACCCTCTACTAGGGAGTGTAACGAGAGGGCGTTTACTTCAGATTTTGGAAACGGAGTGCAATCTCTGAGTGTGGCAGCAGGTGTGAGAGCGATCTCAAAGATGCCTTGGAGCTGGTGAAGATTATGGTGGGAAGGTGGAGACCAAAGACCTGGCGTCTCTCCCAAGCTGTGTCACGTATCATGTTACCTTCGCACGAAGGGCTTGACCTCTTTGAGCCTTGACTTCTTCATCTGTGAAACGGTGCTGTTATGAGACTCAAATGAGGTACAGTAGACAAAAGTGTTCTTAAAATCCTAAAATGCGAGTGAAAGCTATTAATTACTCTAGCTCACTGATTCCTTCTCTTTCTTCTCTTACTTGTCTCATTTCTCCTGGGCTGGGCTTGGATGCCCAGTTTGGTGGGTTGTAAAATGCTATTCAGGTACCTTTTCTCAGCTTGTGGCTTTAAAGTATTTTTTTTTTAAACTCTTACCTAAAGTGAGAAATAATTTTGTATTGTTATCTCCCCCTCCCCTATCTCCCCTGAAAAAAGTTTCAGAAAATATTTAGCCTTATTATTTGTCATGTATTCTGATAGCTTTCATTCCATTCTCCAAAAAAGTGCTCATCAAGATCTATTAAATTGATGTCCTTCTTACTAACGAAATGTAAACCATCAGTGGGTTTGATACTTCTGCAATAACTGGAACATTGAATTATCATATGACCAAGGAATTCTACTCCTAGCTACATACCCAAAAGAACTGAAAACAGGTGTTCAAACAAAAATTGGTACACGTGTTCCTAGTGGCACTATTCACAATAGCCAAAAGGTATGAACAGTCTAAATGTCCATCTGATAAAATATGGTATACGCATGCAATGGAATATTATTCAGCCATAAAAAAGAATTAAGTACTAATAGTTGCCACAATGTAGATGAACCTTGAAAACATTGTGCTAAGTGAAAGAAACTGGACACAAGAGGCCATATATTTTATGATTCCATGTATATGAACTATCCAGAATAGGCAAATTTATAGGGACAGAAAGCAGACTGGGATTGCCCGGGCTGAGGGAAGGAGAAAATGAGGAGTGATTGCTTAATGTATATAGGGTGTCCTTTTGGAGTGCTGAAAATTTTCTGGAACTGGATAGTGGTATGGTTGCCCACATTATGAATATACTAAATGTTTCTAATGATAAATTTTATGTGTTATAAAAATTAAAAAAAGGCTAACTATCTGTGGTCCCGGACCACCAAAATTGGTCCAAGCTTCATAGTATGGAGTTTAATACTCTCATGCTCTTGCCTGGTCTGTCGTCTTAGCTTTGGCCCTATGTTCCAGCCCTGCTGGTATACTGTAATTTCTTTCTGCCTTTACTTATGCTGAACTTTTACTGAGAGTACCCTGTTCTTCCTTCTCTTCTTCCTGATAAAATTTAAGATCTGGATCAAATGCCATTTCTCTGTGAGGGCTACCCCACGCTCCTTCCTCGGTGTTCCCATAGCACCTTATTCAGACAGTTAACCACAGCGAGTCCTAGTTAAGTGTGTATCATCACCCTGCAGATGGTAAGCTCCATGCAGGCAGGGAAAAGGTGTGATTTGAATTTGGGTCCCTATGGCCTTGGGCAGTAAGTGATACATAATTGTTGATCAATATTTGTTGAATTAAAGACTTGGTTATTAAAGTCTTGGTTCTGCCCTTAAACTAAGGCTGTATCCTTAATCCTTAAAACTCTTTGTAATAATCATTATACTTGGGTTACAATCATCCTTGATTATCTTCATCTAATTACCATTAATTGACTTAACCTGAAATTTCTTCCCAGTTTACTAGCTCCTGCTCAACACCATGATTTGTTTGCTTGGCTGTTTGAACACTCCTTTTGCTTTTGCCTGCTCTCAAATTTGCTGATATTGCAGCTGATGTTCTCTTACTTCCCTTCCCTATGCAGAGAGGTTCTTTGATACCTTAACATTGAATCGTTTTCCCTGTTAGAGGGAAAGTGTGACAGAGGATAAATCTTACTATTTTAATCTTTTACTCTTTCATCAGGGCACCATTTGGTCTTAGAATAGCATAGTTTGCAAAGAGGGTATGAGTGGTAAAGCACGAAAAGGGTAGTTTTTCCCCACTTAATCCCAAGTCAGGGCTTCAAGTGTCATTAGTATCACTGTTACCATTTTATGAAGCATTAGATACCATTTCCTTGCTAAATAAAATACAACTACGAAGATTTAAAAGTTCCATCTAAGTGATTTTTGGATATTGTACATTATGCATCTGTGCTGCTAGCATTTTCCTTCTAGTTTTATCGAGATATAATTGATATAACATTGTATTAATTTAAGCTGTACAACATAACGATTTGATACATGTATTCCTTAGATTGCTTTTTCATTTTGTTGATGGTTTTCTTTTTGCAGAAGCTTTTACTGTGATGCAGTCCCACTTGTTTTTGTTTCTGTTGTCTTTACAAATCCAAAACCCCAAAACAGTCATTGTCAAGACTATTAAGGACCTTACCACCCCTCATGTTTTCTTCCAGAAATTTTATGGTTTGTACTGGTAGCTTTGAATTACAACATAGTAAAGGCTGCTAAAGCTAATATTTTTGAGTTGAGGATTCAGAATGAAACTGAAGGTGTCACTTTAATTTGTGCACAGAAAATTATTTTATAATGTAGTTTAATGATGGAATAGGGATTGACCAGAAAGCTGAAGAATTAACAAGGGGCAGGAGAACAATTAGGTGATACCTCTTCACCTGACCCAACATTTGATTTTTTTTTTTTTTAAATCTGTTTTGCATCTTGGGGAAAAAATTGCTGTATAAATTCAGTTGCACTACTTATTGAGAAATATTATTTCTGACACACAATTACTGCTATTTTCATAACCGTAAATCTAGTTAGGTACTTAATTCATCTAATACTTTTTGAATGCCTCCTATGCACCTGCCATTGTGTAAAGTATTGAGGATGTAAAAATGAAAATGTAGGGTCCCTGGTCCTTTTGAGGCTTCCAAAGAGAAAATTATTACATGAATAGTTATGATTCACTGGAATAGACTCCTCTCTCATCACCTGCTTCCCTTACACTCCTTCTTTGTTTTGTGGCTGCTCTTTATAATACTGGGTTCTGTCCCTTTGGCCTCTTCAGGTACTTTACCTTCTCAGTTCCCCTTTCCAGTTAGCACTTACATTCGCTAATTCTACATCCTATAAACAAAAAGACAAAACTCAATTCTCAATCTATAAAAAAAAAAAAAAAATACATGCCCAAAAACCCAACAAAATAAGGAAAACCCAACTCTTAACTTGAATCCCCTCTCACTACTGTCCACCTGTACATCTCTTCACAGCCGAACTCCATCCAAGAGAAGCCAGCACTCCTTCTCTTCCGTTTTTTTGATTTTTGTATTCCTTAACCCTGCATCTGACATCCGCCCACCCCCGTGTGGGGTATATTCTCAGGTCGTCAGTGACCGCCTCATTGCCGAACCCAGCAGGTATTTTCCCATCCTTACCTTTCCTCCTCTCTCTATGGGATATTTCAATTCTTGGGAGATCTCTTCCTTAAAGCTCTGTAGCCATGCATTCTGTTCTTCTCTGTCCATCACTAGACCTTCTCCTACATATATCCCTTACATAACAGTCTGCTCAGTCTGCCCTTTGCCTCCGCTCTTCCTCCATCTGCTTCCTGGTCTGTAGCCACTAACCCTATTTCATCTGAGGTGTGTATTCTGTATTTTAGGCTCAAATCTTCCACCCAACTCTTTCTGACTTCTTTCTTGACATGTCCATATAGATGTCCCACAGCACCCTAACTCAGGTTAGCCAAAAACAATCTTTTTGCCTCAAATTCTTTTCTGTCCTGTATTTTCTGTCTTGTTGAATGTAGTCAGTTGTCCAAGCCAGAAAACTAGACTAATCCTAGGTTCTTTGTTTTGTCCTGTTCCCCACATCCAAGTAGTAAGCCTTGCTGAGTCTGTCTCCTCATCCCCACTCTCCCGCCTTGGTCCTACTCTTTTCACCTTTGGACCGTATTTAGTCCCTGGTCTTCCTTGCAGTCTCTCCAGTCCATTCTCCACATGGCTGTTGCCTTAATCTTTCTAAAGTGCGAATCTGGGTGTGCCTCTCCCTTTGTAACTTTAGTGGTTCCCAGACATCTCGAGAATAAAGTTCAGTCTCTTTAGCCCTTCATGATTGGGCCTCTGCCTGCCTCCTTTCCACCCTGTCTCTGATTACTCCTATATACTAGTCTTCCTCGGGTTTAGCTGCTAAGGCCTGCCGGATTGTGAGGGCCTTGAGTATTGTATGCCAAGAACCTTGACCTTTTGTAGAGGGAGTGACTGAGAACTTTGCATTTGAGGAAGGTGAATTTCAGAATTGAAAGAAACCTTTGAAGGCCATTGAGTCTAGTCTGTTAATTCCTGATAAGTAGATACATGTTCTCTGAACACAGATTGCCAACCTGCCGCCTGTTCTTTGTTCTGATTTATAAAATGGGAACAGTACCAGCTTCTATTCAAGCTTATTTTGAAGTCTAAAGTTACCATTGAATTCATCAGAGAGGACCATCCCACTATTCTCTTCCATTCCTTTTGCTTTAGGGCTCTTGGAGCACTTTTTGTTTGTGTTTCTTCATCTAGCTAAGATGTTTTTTCTGCCCTTTTACACTGTCCACATACTTCAGCTAATGTAGATATACTCCCCATTCCCTAAAGGACTCTGGATTTTGGTATAAAGGAAAATAATAAATACCCAAGACACCCCAGATCACGTTATACCTGGGAATGTCCTAGATGAGGTTTTTTGGATCTGAGATTCACAGTTGAGGGCCTTGCCTTGGGCCCTTCCTTCGTCAGCCTGGAGTTGATCTGCTCTGAAATACTCTGACCCAGATGCACTGTTGGTGGAAAGACTCTGGTCTCAGAGTCACCTGCCCTTGTTCCTGGCTCACTCAGGATTAGAGTAAGGTTGACATTGAACTGTACTTGGATGGGAGTTGTTAGTGCAGATGGTGACCTCAGAGTGTAATGCTTGCCACGTGGTCCGTGTCAGAGAGCAGATGGGTGCCTTCCCTCTGCACCAGCTGACACTTGAATCCTCCTCAAAGGCACACCATACAAATGGAGTGAATAGGTCTGGAGCCCGCAAGACAAGGAGGCAGATCCCAGCATTCTAACAGTCCTGTCTGGAGAGAGCTGCTGGGTATGTGTATTTAGGGGCAGGTCTAGAATTTGTTTCCTCACAGAAGAAAAGTTATTCTTCCAAATTCTGTGACTTAACATCCCTCTAAATAGTTCGCCATATGCTTTCACATGCGTGATCTGATTTGATGTTCATGTTGACCCTGTAAGGTAGTATGTTAGTTTCCTAGGACTGCTGCAACAAATTACCACAGACTTAGTGGCATAAAACCACGGACATTTGTTCTCTCATAATTCTAGAGGCCAGAAGTTTGAAATCAAGTTATCAGCAGGACTGTGCTTCCTCCAAGGAGCTCAAGGGAAGAACTCCCCTTTCCTTTTCCAACTTTTGGTGACTCCCCTTGATTTGTGACAGGGTAACACCAATCTCTGGCTCTGTCTTCATATGGCCTTTGCTGGATGTGTCTTCCTTTTTCTGTCTCTTAAAAGGACAGCTGTTACTGGAGTTAGGGCCCATTCTTTTCTTTCTTTCTTTCTTTTCTTTCTTTTCTTTCTTTTCTTTCTTTTCTTTCTTTTCTTTCTTTTCTTTCTTTTCTTTCTTTCCTTTTTTTTAAAGACTTATTTGAGAGAAAGTGTGAATGGGGGAAGGGGCAGAGGGAGAAGGAGAGAACCCCTAAGCAGACTTTCTGCTGAGCACGGAGCCTGATCCCAGGACCCTAAAATCATGACCTGAGCCAAAATGCAGTCAGATGCTCAACCAGCTGAGCCACCCAGGCACCTTTTAGGGTCCATTCTAATCCAGGATGAGCTCCTCTCAAGATTCTTACCTTAATTATATGTGCAAAGACCCTTATTCCAAGTAAGGTCCCATTCTGGGGTTCTAGATGAACATATATTTTAGAGTGCACCATTCAACTTATACTCCTTTGTGGATGTGGAAACTTAGGGTGATTTTGCTTCGACACGCTGGAACATGGTAAGTCTTTGGACAACCGATCTCTTCCTCTCACTGGGTCTTCTTTGTCCTCCATCTCTCCAAATGTGGGCCATCTGCATGCAGTGGGGGTACCACTTTCATTCTATGTATTTAAGAACCTACTGCATGCCTTGTGAAATGCATATATCCTTGTCAAATTAAGAACAGACTAATTTAAGAGCTTTTTAAAATTTGGCTGAGACCAGAATGAGGAGAGAATGAGTTCATAATGGATTCCTCTGTCTTGGCTGAGTTGTTTTTCTCCCCTAATTCTTCTCTTTCCCACATCTTCAGAGCTATCAGGAGGGGCTGGGCAAAGCCTTGCTGCTAAGGTCTGTGGTCAGTGTGGCTGAACTGACTGAGTGAGGACATGTGACCCCTTCAATGTGGCTGGGGGTTTTTTTTTGTTTGTTTTTTGTTTTTTTGTTTTTTTTCTTTGGTCCCTGGGTAAAAGGCACTTACACCTCAAACCTGAAGCTTGAAAGGTAATGTGAATAAAAGCAATGTTTTCCATTTCTCTATACATTTCTTAGGAAGGCCAGATGAAACTGTGATGGAGTTTAAGGTTGTGATGTGTCCTTCTTGAGCCTGCACCCCCAGGGACCACCCCAGCATCCTACTGTTGTTGTTCAGGACCCCTCCCTGGGACAATTTCCCCTAGTCCCAAAGTTTTCCCCTTTTTTGCCCCCTTATATATACTTTGTGGTCCCATGTGCCATTTTCTCAAGGATTTTTATCTTTTATTTAAACACTTTATTATGAAATAGTTCAGGTATGTGAAAATACATTAAAAAATGAAACCCATACCCACTACTTACCTGAAGACCTCAAATATTGCCGGTATGTTTGAAGCCCCCATGTACCTTTCCTTTCCCCCCAGAGGTAAGTGCTATTCTGAATTCGGGGTTTATCGTTCCCATGCATTTCTTTACGTGGTTACTCCATTGCCTCTCTTCCTG
Organism: Ursus arctos; assembly: GCF_023065955.2. Taxonomy (NCBI): domain Eukaryota; kingdom Metazoa; phylum Chordata; class Mammalia; order Carnivora; family Ursidae; genus Ursus; species Ursus arctos. The sequence continues at coordinate 14,169,334 of NW_026622886.1, read as the reverse complement.
TGTGACACAAATCTTGATCCCAAGGGAATGCAGAGCTTCTTTGGGCTTTGGGGGAGGCCACTTGGGGTGATGTGTAGGGGAAAGATAAGGTGCTAATATTCATTGGGTGCCTACTGTGTACCAGGTCCTGTGTTAGGGGTCTTCTGTGCGCTCATTAGGACATTGGCAGCATGGACATCAGCCACCAGCATTTGGAGTCATTATCCTTATTTTACAGCCATGAAAACCAGGAACAGAGATGGGAAGTAGTTGCTCAAAAGTCAGAAAATTAATACCTGTCTGACTGCACCATGTTGTTCTCAAACTGCAGCTCCTCTCTCCATTAGGGTGCTAGTTGAGCACCTGGCTGTGTGACTCTGAATGAGTTTCCTAACCTCTCTGGTCTTTCTCCCTTTCTAAATGTGTGGCTCCTGCGCCCCTCCAGCCCTGATGCAGGAGCAGCTACTGGTACCCAGAGTGATACGTCTTCAGTTCATGGGTCTGGGTGCTTTATTTTAGTCATGTGGGCTTTTGTGAACTGGCCTAGAATTTTACCATGACTTATAACTCCACTTCTTGCATTCATTCACCAGTCTACCCCACATTAATTGAGCATGGGCCAGCACTGGGACTTCACCTTGACAGTGTAAGAGGCATACATACTCCTTAGACACATGGCGAGCTTCCTTTCTGAGTTCTGAACAAAAGGCTCAGTAACACCTTTTTTCCTAAACTGAGGACCACCTGTTAGCATCTCAAGGAGAAAATGAAAGCACAGGGTGGGGGGTGTGTGCATATTTGGGTAAGAGTGTCCTCTGAGGAGACCTAACACATTTAGCTGCAGACTACTTTTAAGCTGGAAAACCACCCTGATACCCATGGACTGTTGGGCTAATTACCAGGTGATCATTTTTGTTCATATGCTTCCCCAGAGCATCATTCAATCAAACGTGTGTTATGGAAGGAATAGTGCTGGTAACGTATAAAGTGAAAGCTAATACTCTTGGTCACACTCTTAAGGATGACAAGAGGTGAGTCCAGCAGCCATGGTGATTATAGGTGAGTTAGTGGTACTGCTTGCTTGATTATACCGTCATTCTAGCTGTTAGGGTTTGCAAGGAGAAAGCCGCCTATCTGAGAAAGACATCAGTTAAGACTAAAAATGTCAAATTGCTTTGTTTACTTAAATGTACTAAGAAGGAATGAAAATGTGGTAAAACCTTGTTTTCCTAAAACTGGGAGGAATGAAACCTTTTATAGATATCCTGGGGAGGGGGCGGACAGCAAAGTAAACTTCTCTGGAGAGGGACTGACTGCTAGAAGGTTTGGATTTTGCGTCAGGCTCTAAGGGTCCAAGTCGCAGCTCCACGACTGATTGTCCAGAGAATCTTACGTTTCAGTTCTTGTCTGATAATGCCACACCAGATTCACATTAAGCTGCACAGGAGGGCCATTTTTATGCTGGAAGTATGACTTAATTAATGTAATAAAATTGTTTACAAAACAGTAGGAAGAGATATTCAGGTAAGATCTGAGGAATGCCGAAACCCACACTGCTTGAGACCATGTGGAATCGAAGCGATGGAAGATTTGAGTCTTAGGTGAGCATTGTATGCACTGTACATACGAAGAGTCTTTCTCTCCTCTAACTCAGCAGAAAACAAGGTCAAAACCAAACCAGAGGGACCAGAGACAAGTCCTCAATGCTTTGTAATACACGTATTTCACATGGTGGGTGGAATGAAGGTTGTGGAGATGACAAATTCCTTGAAACCCAGGGAAAATGTTGTGACTCTGACCTTGTAGATTTTACATTTATTTTAGCCCTCCTCACACTGCATTTTAATTTATGTGCTTACATATCCAGCTCTCTGTTGGGTCTGTGAGTGCCCCCTGGGTCAGGAACTTCATCTTGTTCCTGTATTTTCAGTGTATTTTTAACACAGGACCTGGGCATCGTAGGTCCTCAATGCATTCATTGAATCTAATTGCTTTATTTGGTTTGTTACAGCTTTGAACTGTAAATGCCGTACTTTTAGGTTAGTTTTTAGTAGTATCTTTGAGTGAAAGAAGACCTGATATTTTTCTGTGACTTAAAATGCTACAATTTCCCCAAATTTTTAGATCTCCCCACGCTGAGTTCACATTATACTTAGATGTTTTCAGGGGAGTGGGAGTAGCATTAATTTTAAGGGCAAAATGATGTTTTTATAGAATCTGACTTTGACTCCTTTAAATCTCAGTAATTACCAGATATTAAAAATGTTATGTCATGAATCTCTGTGACTATGATAGCATCTAATGTGTGAGGAGCCATCTGTTTAGGTAGCTACTTACAATGTGACAAATAGCTTCTCTCTTGAAACCAAGAAAAAAACACCAAAATGCGAAGATAAGGAAACCTATTCATGGAGTCATTTTTTAAACCTACAAAACATCCATGCTTTCTCATGGGACTTTAGAAATCAGTTTTCTTGGGTGTCATTCATTTAATTACAGAATTATGCATCCTTATCAATCTCACTTTTCTCATCAAAGATGCAGGGATATCCTGAGAAGTATGTATTTGTGATTTTTATACAAAGGAAAAATGCTACTGATCTAGCTGGTTCCTGCAATTGATCTGACCTCTTAATGAATAATGCAGAAAGATTAAGAGGATATCCATGAAGATAATAAGAATGTAATTGTTACTTTGGTGTTGTGATCTAACAATGAGTGTCTAGTGTGGTCATCCCACTGGGATGGAGGGAAGATACCCTGGGGTTTCATTCCTGTCTCTGCCCTTACCAGCTGCTATCTACTGGGCAACTCTCTTAGCATCTCTGAGCCTAGTTTTCTGATCTGTGATGTGAGTCTGTTAGAAATTTGTGTACGGGGTTGTTGTGGTGGTTAAATGAATATGGGAACTCTTGATAAGGACTGTAAAGGACTATACAAATATAAAGAATTATCCTAGAAGGGCAGGTCATCTGGATTGTAGATTACTCCTAGGAAAGCTTTGTCATTTCTATGGACATAATGTATAGGTACATTCTAGAATGACACACGTCACTCCCATGTCTAATATGACCTCTTTGCTTCCCACCCCCATAGGACTATGGTAGGGCTCCATTAAGTTTGTTAAACACCACGAAAGCCATCTCTTGGGGAGGCTTAGGAGCCAGAGGCAGAATTAGAATAGTTATAAGATATTGGCTTAACAGTATTTCCAGGAGTAAAATGAACCTAGCATTTTATTGACTAATATTACTTTTACAATTTTTTTTCTCAGCCAAATTATTCAAACTTTTAGGAGATAGCATTTACATTTTTCAAGTAATTCAGCTTAGAGATTGTTTATTATATGAATAGTAATAAAAACATGTTACATTACTTTTAGAATTTATAAAATGTTTGGATAAATATAGTGATAGTTACATAATACATCATGTTCCCCCTTTTTGCTTTGGCTACCAGAAAACTCAAAGCTCAGCTTTCAATTATAGTGACCATTTTAGCAAAAGGCAGTTTTAAGAGGGCTGTCCTTAGACTACCAGCATCAGAAATCACCTGGTGTGCTGTTCATATGGACTCTGGACCTCACCCCAGATCTGGTGTAGACTTCTTAGAACTTGGGCCTTAATAATCTGCATTTTATTAAATTTTTTAAATTAAAGATGTTTATGGAGCAAGAGAAAGCACAAGCAGGGGTAGAGGGAGAGGAGAAGCAGACTCCCAACTGACCAGGGAGCCCGACTTGGGGCTTGATCCCAGGACCCCGGGATTATGACCCCAGCCAAAGGCAGATGCTTAACCAACTGAGCCACCCAGGCTCTGCCAATAATCTGCATTTTAGATGGAACACTGGTTATTTTTAGACACATTAAAGTTTGAAAATTCCTGGCTTAACATTTCAGAGGCTTGATTCTTCCTTCCATGGCATGAGTTTCAACTTTTAATAGCCATATTTTATATCTTATAATCACCCATAGCCTTTTTGGAATAGGCAAGGCAGAATAACTAAGAACATTTATGTCTATTTGGAAAAGATTATTCTGTCTTGGTTTTGATAAAGTATGTTCTGCCGGTTTTCTTGTATTCCTTTTCCTGAGGTGTGAGTAAGGGCTTCAGATCAGCTCCTGCGTTGGAGGAGGTGAGGAAAGAGGACTTGTGGCTGGGAACTGCTAACTCCTATTGTTCTGGTGTAGAGGATATAAAAAGACTGGAGAGCCATAGATCTCATAGTTAACAGACTGTAAGAGACCCTGTCTTGGGGTGGGGGCAGTGTGCGTGTTACATTGATTTAACCATTTCTAGTGCAATGCTAAGATCCTTGGGGACAGGGACTTTCTCTACCTCTTGAGTGCAACATAGAGCCCGGCATAGCACAAGACAGCTGTGGGAGGGAGGGAGAAAGGCGGGCGGGCAGGCAGGTGGGAGGAGCAGAGGTGCTGATGGGTGTCCAGAATCTAAATTTAACCTATTGGTCTAAGTTGCTGAGAATTCTTCTATCCTTGGATATGCCTATCTCTAAAGATAGACATTTTAAAGCCAAATCTAAGTGATTTTACAATATGATTGATTCTGTAATACTCTCCACATCATGGACTCTATTGAAAAGGAATGGGTTAAATTAGAACTAGCAGATTTTAGCCTGAAACGAATATGCCCTTTGGTTTTCTTGAAATACTATTACTCTGTCTTACCTGTATTCCTTTACTCCCAAGTCTCTGCATCTCTTTCAACACCCAACACAGATGGCATTTGAGTCACAGGGAGACCATGTGGCATAATGTAATGACTGTAGGACAGGAACACCTCAGCTCAAGGGTGCCAAACCCTCCAGGAATATTGACACTTTGAGATCTGTGACCAGGGCACACTAATTGTAGATTCTTTTACCCCCTTGGAGCCCAGTGCAGCTACAGAAAGAATCCCAAGGCCATGTCACCAACCAGGTTGATTAAAAAAAGAATAATCCTCTAGGATTTTGATGGATTCCTGTCTCACATCGAGGTCTTTCATCCATTTGGAGTTTATCTTTGTGTACAGTGTGAGAGAGTTGTCAAGATTCATTCTTTTGCATGTAGCTGTCCAATTTTCCCAGCACCATTTATTGAAGAGACTGTCTTTTTTCCACTGGTTGTTTTTTCCTGCTTTGTCAAAGATTAGTTGCCCAAAGAGCCGAGGGTCCATTTCTGGGTTCTCTATTCTGTTCCATTGGTCTATGTGTCTGTTTTTGTGCCAGTACCATGCTGTCTTTGTGATCACAGCTTTGTAGTACAGCTCGAAATTCGGCATTGTGATGCCCCCAGCTTTGTTTTTCCTTTTCAGCAGTTCCTTGGCGATTCGGGGCCTTTTCTGGTTCCACACAAGTTTAAGGGCTGTTTGTTCCAGTTCTTTGAAAAATGTCATTGGTATTTTGATTGGGATGGCTTTGAAAGTGTAGATTGCTCTGGGTAGCATAGACATTTTAACTATGGTAATTCTTCCGATCCATGAGCAAAAATTGACAAGGCAGGAGACAACAAATGTTGGAGAGGATGTGGAGAAAGGGGATCCCTCTTACATTGTTGGTGGGAATGCAAGTTGGTACAGCCACTTTGGAAAACAGTGGTAGGTCCCTTAAAAAGTTAAAAATTGAGCTACCCTAAGACCCAGCCATTGCACTACTGGGTATTTACCCCAGAGATACAGACGTAGTAAAGAGAAGGGCCATATGCACCCCAATGTTCATAGCAGCATTGTCCACAATAGCTAAATTGTGAAAGGAGCCGAGATGCCCTTCAACAGATGACTGGATTAAGAAGACGTGGTCCATATGTACAATGGAATATTACTCAGCTATCAGAAAGAACGATTGCCCAACATTTGCAGCAACATGGATGGGACTGGAGGAGATTATGCTAAGTGAAATAAGTCAAGTAGAGAAAGACAATTAGCATATGGTTTCACTCATTTATGGAACATAAGAAGTAGGAAGATCGGTAGGAGAAGAAAGGGAAGAAGGAAGGGGGGGGTAAAAAGAAGGGAATGAACCATGAGTGACTGTGGACTCTGGGAAACAAACTGAGGGCTTCAGGGGGGGTTGGGGGACTGGGATAGGCTGGTGATCGGTAGTAAGGAGGGCACATATCGCGTGGAGCACTGGGTGTTACATGCAAGTAATGAATCATGGAACTTACATCAAAAACTTGATGTACTGTATGGTGACTAACATAACATAATAAATTATTATAAAAATAAAAAAACCCTGCCTTAACATTGGATTAATAAATTAAGGCTGCCTTATCAATAAAAAAAAAAAAAGCTGATTGAGCTTACTGTGCATCTTCTGGAGTTCTATGGAAATGGAGCCATGCACAATGTATCCATCCATGATTTTTCAATAACTCCTTCAATTCCTAAACTGTACACTTCAAATATGCACAGTTTATCACATGTAATAGTGTTCCAATAAATTAATTACAATTTGAAAAAAAAAAAAAGAATCCTAATGGCCATGGTGGCCTACCTTTCCAGTTCCTCCCAGTCAGAAGTAATCTCTCCTTTAATTGTTTTTAAAAATAGGTTTATTAATTGAGTAGACATAAACTGTTTATAAAATGTACATACTTATCGATAAAGACTGGCACAATCTCAAACATCTGTTTATCCACCACCCAGTTTAAACAAAAGACCATAAACATTGCCTTTGAACAATCCTATGGCCTCTCCCTGATCGTATTTTTTTTTTCTCTCCCATATTTAAAGGTAACTACTCTCCTAAATTTGGAGATTTTCATTTTCTTTATTTTATAGTTTTACTATACATTAATATTCCTAAATAATACATAGTTTAGTTTTTTAAACTTTTAAAAATTTTTGTTAAAATTCAAGGATAGCTAGCATGTATCATTATACATAGTTTAATTTTGTTTTTGAACTTTATATGAATAGGAAAATTCAGTGGATTTTTGAGACTTTTTTTCACCTGAAGATAAATTGGAGGTGATTCATCTAGGTTATTCTGGACAGTGTTCATTCCTATCTGCTCCTGTACAGTGTTCCAGTGTATTAATATACCTAACATCTCTATTCTGCCATTTACAGACACTTGCATGATACCAGTTTGGGGCTATTACGAAAAATTTTCTTGGGGTACTTGGGTGACGCAGTTGGTTAAGTGTCTGACTCTTGGTTTCAGCTCGGGTTGTGATCTCAGGGTCATGAGATGGAGCCCAGCGTTGGGCGCTGTGCAGAGTGCAGAGTCTACTTAGGACTGTCTCTTCTTCTCCCTCTGTCCCTTTCCTTCCCTCAAATAAATCTTAAAAAAAACAAAAACAAAAACAAAAAATTTTCTTATGAATCCTCTTGCATGTGTCTCCAGGAACAAGAGTTTCTTGAGGGATCTACCCAGGAGTGAAGTTGTTGGGCCATAGGGTATAAACCTGATCAACCATACTAAAGGCCAGATTGCTTCCGAAGTTGGTTATATCCATTTACACTTTCACCATCAGTACGTAATTTCAATGACCGTGATGATGATGATGACAATAGATGGCTAAGTCACATAGTGTTTACTGTGTGCCTGGCAGTCCTCTGAGCGCTTCACACCTATAAACTCCTCCAGTCCCCCCGACAGCTCTGAGTGTCCTCATTGCTCTACATCCTTGCCAGCCCTGAAAGTGTTTTTTTATATTTTGCCAGTCTGGTGGGTGGGAAATGGTAACTTACTGTGGTTTTTACTTTGTATTTCTGTCATTACTGGTGACGCGGAGCGTCTCTTCCTAGGTCTCCGGAGTGCCCGTCCAAGTCCTTCCTTCATTTTTAAATTGGGTTGTCTGTTGGTTATCTTTAAGTCCTAATAACTGTACTTTTTCTACTTTCTATTGTAACTATTTGCATCCTGCCCTATTTCTTCCATTAGACTGAACTTCCCAAGAGAGTGACAGTATCTTAGATGTTTGTGTTCTCACAGGGTCAAGCATTGTGATTTGAACCTGGTCATTGCACAGGAATACTTATTTTTGAAAGTTTGTACCCTTTTACCAACCTCTTCCTATTTTTCCTAGCCCCAAACACCACTTTTCTGAGTTGTTGCTGTTCGTTTTGTTTTGAGATTCTACATATAAATGATACCATGAAGCATTTGCCTTTCTCACTTTATTGTATTGTCCTCAAGGTCCATCCATATTGCAAATGGCAGGACTTTGTTCTTTCTCATGGCTGAATAATATTCACGTGTGCACGTACCTGTGCGTGTGTGTATCTTGGTGTGATACTGTGTTTTATAGTAAATTTGGTGTTTTATCCCTGTTTCTAGTACAGAGTTCCTAAAACTCTTGGCATTTTCTAAGTGATGGGAGCAATAGAGCTTTTTTGTTAATGAAGTGACTTTTGTAAAGCAAAAGAAGGGGCTGGCTGCCAGTGGAGCTAACTATGTGATTAGAGGGCTGGAACTTACAGCCCCAGAAGGGAAAAAGAGCTGGAGGGTTCATCAGTTGCCAATGGCCAATGACTTTATCCATCATGACTATGTAATGAAGTCTCCCTAAAACCCCAAAGGATCAGGGTTCAGAGAGCTGCTGTGTTGGCAAACCTGTGGAGGCGCTGGAAGAGGAGTGCCCCTAGAGAGGTCATGGAAGCTCTGTGTCCTTCCCCCATGCCTTGCCCTGTGCTTCTCTTCCGTCTGGCTGCTCCCACATTATATCCTTTTGTAATAAACCAGTAAGCAGAATGCTTCTCTAGGTTCTATAAGCTGTTCTGGCATATTAATCAAAGCCAAGGAGAGGGTTTTAAAAGCCTCTGATGGGGGCGCCTGGGTGGCGCAGTGGTTAAGCATCTGCCTTCGGCTCAGGCCCTGATCCCGGCGTTACGGGATCGAGCCCCACATCAGGCTCCTCCGCTATGAGCCTGCTTCTTCCTCTCCCACTCCCCCTGCTTGTGTTCCCTCTCTCGCTGGCTGTCTCTATCTCTGTCGAATAAATAACTAAAATCTTAAAAAAAAAAAAAAAAAAGCCTCTGATGTTCATTTAACTAGTCGGCTAGAAGCACAGGTAATATATAACCTAGGCTTGCAATTGGCCCCTGTGTGGAAGCTTGTCTTGTGGGGCTGAGCCCTTTTATCTGTGGAATCTGATGCAGTCTCAAGGCAGATAGTGTCAGAACGGAGTAAAATTGAGTTGAAATCTTGGACACCTACTGGTATCTGAGAATTGCTTGTTGGTGTGAGGAAAGCTACACACACTCAATGCTGCAGTGAACATGAGAGAGCAGGTATCTCTTCGATATCTTATTTTCATTTCCTTTGAATATACAGAAGTAGGATTGCTGGATCATATGGTAGTTCTATTTCTAATTTTCTGAGAAACTTCTATGTGGTTTTCCATAGTGACTGTACCAATTTACGTTCCTACCAGCAGTGTGCAAGGGTTCCCTTTTCTCTATCCTTGCCAGCACTTATTTCTTATCTTCTTGATGTAGACCTTCTAACAGGTGTGAGGTGATATTTTGATTTGCATTTCCCTGATTAGTAATGTTGAATACCTTTTCATGTATATACTGGTTAGCCATTTGTAGGTCTTCTTTTAAATGTCTATTCTGTTCCTCTGTTTTTAATCAGATTTTGACTATTGAGTTGTAGGAGTTCTTATACTTTGGGTATTAAACCCTTATCAGATACATGATTCGCAAAGACTTTCTCGTATTCTGTGGGTAGTCTTTACATTTTATTGATGGTTTGTTTGCTTTACTGTGCAGAAACTTTTTAACTTGATGTAGTCCCACTTGTTTTTGCTTTTGTTGCCTTTGCTTTTGGTGTCCGTATGAATACTTACTGAACGAAACAGAGAAGGTCAATTTTGCTTTATAAAATGGTGATCCTTTCCCTCAATCCAGCCTGAAACATTTTCCCTCACAGATTAATTGAATATCTGTCAGGAATGTTGCAAAAGGAATTCCTCCACTGGGAAGGAGGTTGGACTATATAACAGACTTTCTTCCAACTCAAAAATTTGTCAATCCCTGTGAAAATCTTTGACCTATCCAGAAAAGTTCCCTTTGTATCTGGCTTATTATAACCTTGACCAACCAGTTTCCTGGATCACATAGTCACTTACTTAAAAACAAAACCTAACTTTATCATGAAATACAACACAGATATGAAGACAAGTACATAAAGTATATGGATAATTATAACAGCCAAGTCAATTTTTAAAACAACCTCCGTTGTGATGTTGGGTAGATTATCAGCCATCCTTAGAAATTCAGCCTCTTGGCATGATCTAGACAGGGTTGGCAAACTATGGTCTGTGGGTCACATGTGGCTCAATGCCTGGTTCTGTAAATAAAGTTTTCTTAGAACACAGTCATGCTAATTTGTTTTCATATCACCTATGGCTACTTTCACGTTGCAAGAGTTGAGTAGTTGTAGCGGAGACTATATGGCCTGCAAAGCAGAAAATACTTACTCTCTGGTCCTTCATAGACAGTTTGCCAACTGCTGTTCTAGAGTCTGACTTGGAAAAACAGAACTGCCTCTATGTTCTGTGTGGTTTCTTCTCAATAAAACTAGTCTAGAAAACCTTTGTTTAAGAAAAGGAAGTTAAATAATTATAACATTCAAAAACATTAAATTCTAGGATCTCTTTGAACGAAATCTTAAGAATAGTCAGAAACTAAACCCAAAGCAAATTACCTCTAAATCTTGACCTCCTTAAGGGTGTACTGAACTGCATCAACAATATTTTATAACAAAAAGACTGGAGCAACCCAATAATTTTTTAGGTCACAGGGTATAACTAATTGAATAGAAAGAGATCAACATCTTGAGATTATATCCCTGGAGAAGGCAACACCTGAAACAGATTGAGTTTTTTGATTAACTTATTCCTTAGTGAGTAGAGGTGAAACATCCAAACAGATGAAAATACTTGATGGGAAAGAGAGCATGCATCATTCTGGAATTGACATTTGAGAAGTGCATGTGCACACTGCCCCCTTCCCCACACTACACACACACACACACACACACACACACACACACACACACACACTCACGCACGATGATGCTTAGTCAAATACAAACCAAAATGAGAGGACCCCTGTCCGTATGTTTTCTACTTAGACATAGAAAGTTTTGGCTTTAATTCTTTTCCACAACTGTCAATTTCACTGTAGCAAAATCAATCTAATTTTCTTTGGACAATCTCACAAATGAAAACGTAGGGAATAATTTTAACTTACCTGCCTATAGGGTAAGTGCAGTTGAAGCCCAATAATTGTATCAAGTTCATTAAAAAAAATTCCAGTGTAATCTCTCCTCCAAGCTGTATTTCGGTCTAAAGGTCTGATATGTTCAAGGTGTGTGGGGGTACCTTTCCTCGTGCTTGTGAGGTGAAGAGTGAGCTGTAATCTGAGAAGGGGCTATACAATTCAAAGCCTGATTACACCACCTTCGTCCTCCTTCCTTTTACAATTAAAAAAAAATTAGGGGCCCCTGGGTGGGTCAGTCGCTTAAGAGTGTGCCTTTGACTCAGGTCATGATCTCAGGGTCCTGGAATCGAGCCCCAAATCAGGCTTCCTGCTCAGTGGGGAATCTGCTTCTCCCTCTCCCTCAGCTCATGCTCTCTTTGTCTCTCTCAAATAAAATCTTTTAAAAAAAATTTAAAAACAATTTAAAAATTATATACAAGAATGTCTTTTCCAATTTGCATTTGAAGAATGCTTGTGTAGGGTTTCTGAGTGAAAAACTAAACACATTAAAATAGCAGTCTTTGAAATAGAATTATTTTTCCTTCCTCCAGAAAGTAACTACTGGAAGTACAACTCTTTGGAAATGTATTTCTTAAAAATGATGTATAGAACATAGGTGAGTTGGAGATCAGAAGGAGGCCATAGACCCAAACTGAAACCTCTCCTCTAAGAGTGATCCGTGTGCATGTGTATACGTATCTTGCAGTATTAGCTCCTTTATACCCACCAAAGTGGGTGTAAATGGCAGGTGGCAGTGTGATACAGTGGTTGGGAGTTCAGTGTTTGTCATCACACCTGGGATTGCTTCCTAGATCCCAGACTTCCTAGTTGTGTGACCTTGGAGAAGTTGTTTGTCCTCGCAGAATCTTAGGTACCTCACCTGAAAAATGAAAGCAGTATCGATCTCTACAGTAGTGTTATTTTAAGTATTAAACGAAATAACACATATAAAAGCCTTAATGTAGTACCTAGAGTATAGTAAAGGAGTGAGAGAAAAATGAACAGGACGCTCACATGCTTGTTAGTTGCCCCTCCAGGGGTGAAGTTACTGACAGCTAATATAGGTTATTGTGTGTGTGTGTGTGTGTGTGTGTGTGTGTGTGTGTGTTTGAGAGAGAGAGAGATTGCCATTATGACATTTTAGAGCTGAGCCTTTTGCTTGTTAAGGAAGACATTTAGTAACTTTCTCCCAGCTGTTTTTAGACACTTTTTTTTTTTTTTAAAGATTTTATTTATTTAATAGAAAGACAGCCAGTGAGAGAGGGAACACAAGCAGGGGGGAGTGGGAGAGGAAGAAGCAGGCTCCCAGAAGAGGAGCCCGATGTGGTGCTTGATCCCAGAACCCTGGGATCACGCCCTGAGCCGAAGGCAGACGCTTAAAGACTGAGCCACCCAGGCACCCCTAGACACTTAAATTTCTAAGACTTTGCAATCCGTACTGTAACCACGGACTTCTTACCAATCGATGATTAAAAGCAGCACTGAGTAAAGGTGTCAAAAGGTGAAATGATGATAGTAAACCCTTAATGAGTACTTGCTATAATGCTTGGTGCTATTCATTCACGATCTAGTTCTCTTTATCTTCATAAAACTTTAGAAGGTAGCAGTTGTTATTCCTATTACGCAGGAGGGGAAGTGACCTATTCAGGTTACACAGCTAGGAACGGGTAGACCCAGAACTCAAGGCCAGGCAGTCTGACTCCTGAGCCTGTTCTGGGCATGTCATTGGGTCCCGGATGCTCAGATTTTCCTGACCTCTTCTGGGCGGTGAGGAGAATGGTTGCTGGAGCTGAGGCTGTCAGAACGAACTCGTGAGAGCAGTCTACAGAGATCTAGACCCATGTTAGAACTCACGTTAAGTTAATGGTTTTGTTCAAGATCACCCTGGGGATTTAGCACCAGAAATGACTCCAGACCTCCCTGCCTGGGAAGATGAGGTCTTGCCCCCTCAAGTTTACTTTTCTTTTTAGACCTTTCATTATGGGGGTCAAGGAGTATAGGCTCCAATATAATTGCTGGAGTCTGTTGATGGGATACCTTTTGGGGGGACTTTTAATGTGAAGGGGCTACTTGAATTTGTCATAAAAAGAATAATTGTAACCTTCAAGAGTTGTTTTCAAGGATTAATTTAAGACTGAAGAAAATCCCCTTGATCTTCAGGGTCCACTCTCTGGTCAGTTGATTATTTATTTACTTATTTATTTTACAAATACCAATCAAAAAAGGAAGAAGGAATGCCTTTTGAAATAACTCCTAGCCTTTTCTTTTCCTTTTGGGGTAACTTTTCTTTGCAGACTACATTTTTAAGAACTGGCTAGGAATGAGTGGAAGATGGGCAAGAATGATTACGTAGAAGAAAAATATCTAGGTAGTTGTATTTAAGGTAACTCCTTAGGGATACTGCCAAATGTCTTGGAACACACAGGTATTCAGTCCAGGGTTTTAGCATTATAAGGCACCTCAAAGACCATTTAGTCCCCATTTTTGCAGGTAAGGAGGCTGAGAAAAAGCAATTGAGCGACAAAGCTGGGGACTAGAAACCAGGTCTTCTGATTTCTATGTCCCTTTTTATATTTTGAACTGACTGCTGGGAAGAGCAAAAAGCCATGATGAAGAGGCAGCTGCAGCCTTAACATTTAGTTTCGCTCAAGTTTGGGCTCTTTCACAAAGAGATTCTGTAAGTTAGACATTTTCTAAGTTTTATGTGGGAAAAGGAAAAATTGCCTTTGTTGCATGTAAAATTTGGCAATAAACAGTGCCCTTATTTTGTAACAGTATTGCTTGGAATTCAGGCTTATTCAGTTTAATCCCTGTCTTTCCACTTCCTTCCACAAAATGAATCTTAGTGTCTACAAAGATTATCTTCCAACCTTTTACTTATACTGATAGCCCCCGTTCAAAAATTGTGATTTACTGTCTTGTTATTCACTTATGATCAGGAATGTTCTTATACTATCATTTCATTGTCATTCCTCATTGGCTTTAGAAGATAATGCTTAACATTTTTGAAAACGTCCTTTTTCTTCCTCTCTGCCACAGCAAGGAGTTTCAACAGACTTGAATACTTTTGAAGACAAATGAGGGTGTATGTATGCTTGAGTTTTCTGTGGAATCTTAAAGTGCTTGAAGGCAATGTGAGTCAGTAAGGTAGATAAGTATAATTTAATTAACATATACAAATTAAAGATTATGACAGCTGAGTTCTAGTGTTGTTTTCTGCCACAAGGAAGAATCAAAATACGAGACTCCTGGTCATTTAAAGTCCAGAAAAGGCAACTCCTGTGTCTTCTTTCCTGGTCTGCTCTAGGGCTGCCTCTCCTGTTGGAGATTGTATAGTGTGCTGGCAAGAACACTGGACAGAGAACTCTGAAAGATCCAGGTTCGTGGGCTGACTCTGCCCTCTACCCTGTTAGGTTTGGGGCAGATAACATTACCTCTGTAGTCCAAAGTTCTCTATGTGTCAGTTTGGGTTATGGCTTAGACCAGTGATTGTCAACCCAGGCTGTGTCTCCTGATCAGTTGGAGAGATTTTGTTTCCTGGATATTTTATTATGACAGTATTAAAACAGAAATGTTGGTTGAATTTTATAGTGAACACCCACACCTGGATTCTACCATTAACACATTATCTATTAGTGGGGGGGGGGCTTTAAAATATACACACACTCACACACTCATACATGTTATGGAATAAATACCTCTGGGATTAGTGAAGGTGAAGAAGGGAAATTTCTGTATATACTTGTGGTGTTTGAGATTGTTTTACAGCAGACATATATTACAACTGCTACTATTGCTATTACTAAAAACCACCATAACAAAACAAAAACATACACACATATATTCTGGGACTCCAGCCTCCTAAGAGTGATACAGCAGGTCTGGGGTGGGGCTTTGGCATCCCTATTTTTCCAGAATGCAGGCAGGATTGAGCACTCAGAACTATGCAGTCACTACAGTACCACTGAAGTTTTAATATTCTAAGGGGCTATGAACTGTCCCTTTTTGTTAACCGGAAGTTCCCTCTGTAGTAGATTGGTTCCAGATTCGTCCTGGTTCATATAGGCATGCAGCTGAGTGCTGCTATTGTCATCATAATGAGCCTGTAGGCAGCTTAAGGAACATCCCTGTGTAAGTGGAGAAAACCTCCTTTGCAAGCAATGCAACCTGGCTTCTTGCCTTTTTTTTTTTTTTTTTTTAATTTTTTAAATTCTACCGTGGGACTGTTTGAGATCTCTCTAAAGCCCTTAATACTACCTCCTTTGCCTCTTTCTTTGTAGATAATTGCCTGGTTTTCTATGATTGAGACCATTGTCGTTCTAGGTGGTTCCCCGTTCTACTCCATTGGTTCCATTCAGAAGTGCTTGTTCTCCAGGGAAACCTTTAACCCTCAGATCTAGGCTGGGTGTTCCAGCTCCCCAAACATCCTGGCCCTTCCTCCTTTTGAAGTACTTTTCTCAGTCATGTTGCAGTTGCTCATCTGTGCTTCTTTGTGTCTTCCCCACCGTGCTGTCTTACGTATCTTTGTTTCTTCAGTTGGTGGCACATGGTAAGTGCTTGATATGTAGGTATCAGTGACCCATGTCAATGTGAGTTTCTTGCTATCCTTGATGGGACTTTTGTGTTCCCAAAAAACTTTGTATTTGCCAGCCATTTAAACAATATTTTATTAAAGTTACAAATTTAAAATTCTAGTTTTTCCTTAAACTTTCAAACTCACAGAACTTATATGTAGATTTTAAATTTACAAATGTTAATAGTCACAAGGATTCTGGTTATAGTTTTGTCTCAGTTAATTAAATTCTCTTAAACACTCGAATGCATTAATGATTTTAATATTGTTTTCTTTTTAAGACTTCATTTTCCTGCCTAATAAAATTTTCCTAATTCTTACAAATCTAATAAATGTATAATGTGGTGAAACTTCTCCTAAACCTTCCAATATTGTAACAAGCTTAGCAAAGTTCTGCCGTACCTTTTAACTTGAAGTCACAGAATCACATAATTTACATTGGAATTGCAGTGGTCATCTGCTAGCTAATCCAATATGCCATACTCTTTTAAGCATTATAAACACTTCAAATATAGAACACAAAAATACTGATATGACAGAATTAATTTATAACATTATTTTCATGAATTTCTAGATACTCCCAGGCTTAACAGATGTTTACCCACCAAAAAAAGTAATTCTACCATCAACCATTCCACTAGGTTTTAAGGCCAGGAGGTGCTGACATCCAGATGGACTTTTCTTAAAACTATGGCAGACATGTAGACCTCTCTTTCATAGTTGCCATGACAGGGAGGTCTGCAAATCCACATGTTCACATGGAATGAACGGTCTTACAGTCCTCATCAGATGGATTCTGGTTATATCTTCTGTAGTCTGATTTAGGTCTGTAATACCCATCTGGGTTGTTTCACTACTGGATTGGTTAAATCCAATGCGTTTACTGCTTGATTGTATTCCATTTTCTTTTTTCTCATTCCAATGTTTGTAGCTATTTAGATAATATCGGATTGTAATCTGTGTATTTCTGTAGTTCTGCTGACATAGTTTTTAATGACAGTTAATAATTGTTTTGCTATGAAGGACCCTTTTATTATCCCCTACCATGGATTTTGGAGGACTAGTGGGGGGGGGAAGGGCAACATTTAATAAATGATAATTACTGATCACTTTCTTTTGGCTGACCAAAGACAAATTTAACTTCCTATCAGAGCATCTTATTTTCATGAGCTAATTAGTGCCACAAAATAGATTGATAGAATTCCAATTGAAAGGAGGATTGTTTGTTGGTAGCCTGATCAGTGCATATGCCTAACATCTGTTAGGCTTATTGGCAAATGAAATCATTTTTCAGATATTCGTTTCCTTTGTAGGTATCTGGTGGTGGACCACAACTCAATCTTAAAAATTTATCTGTTTTCCTCCCTTTCACAATGGCTGCTTATTCATTCTTTCCATCTTTTGGGGACCTTTCTTATTCATTGCCTTCACCCCTGACATCTCTGATTTCCACCTTCCACTGTTCTCTTCAGCCCATAAGCATCTTACTCTTGCTAAAGAAGCTCCTGATTGGCTTTGGATTCCCGTGAGCATTTTCTAATCTACCCTGATTTTTGTTGTTGTTTTGCTTAATCGGCGTTTATGTTCTAGTATCTCTTCTTTCCTCTCTGACCCGTCCTCTGTCACTTTCGTTAGCTTTCTCTTCTCATGGGGGCTGAGGGAGAACACTGAGCACAGGTTTTTGGAGTCCGGCAGATCAGGATTTGAACCTCAGCTCTGTCTTGGGCAGCGCTTGACTTGCTGAGCTTCAGTTTCCTTCTCTGTCAATGAGGATGACAACAGCTCACTTACAAGTTGTTGTAAGGGTTCAAAGGACAATGTGCATATAAGGTCTCAAGTGGTGACTGGCATTTTATAGACTCTCTTCGTAGTTGTAATAATACACATATTACCCAAGCTTTACTGAAGCATTGTCTTTTCCTGTGAAGCATTCAGCTTTCATTTTGTGCAGTAATTCCAAAATTTGTGTCAAAGCTCCTATTTCCCAGCCTCCAGATTCCTGGGTCTACTGGTGTGCTAATAATCTTCACCTGGATGCCCCATCTAATCCCAGATTCAACATTATTCAAGCAGGACTCAGCCTGTGATTACTTGGTTAACAGAATCTCCATCCCCGCAGTGGCTCTGAGGTTGGAGATTCCCTCCCTCTCTTTTTTCCTCCTCCCTTCTACCCACCCAACCAGGAGGCACTGAGCATTCTGTTATGGGCTCTTCACTATGCTCTGCACTTAGGCTGCAGGAAAGAGCAAGAAGGTCTAAAGGCTGAAGGGAAGGATGACTTTTAAGGAAGTGTGATAGGTGCTCTGATGGTGAAGGACAGAGTGCAGAGGACCCTGGCAGAGTGGGGATGAAGAAGGGCCAAGTTTAAATTTCTTCTCCCATTCCGTTTTCCATAGATCCAATAAATTCTACTTAGGAAATATCTTATTTCCATTCCTTTTTCTCTCTTCCCAGTGCAATTCTTTTTTTCAGTCCCTGTATCCAGGCCCATTGGTTTAGGTTGGACATTCCTAAGAATTTCCCAAATTTGTCTCCCCTCTGTCCTGTAAGCAGCCGCCAAGGTCTCTTCCTTAGCACAAATCTGATGCTATCTCTCTTGCTTAAAACTCTTTATTGGCTACCCCTCTGAGGATACAGTGTAAGAAACCGAGGCCACTCTGGGTATTCCAATCATGAAAGGATTTAACATGGGGGATTAGGGATTATAAAATCAGAGGAGGATTAGAGGAGCAGACACAGGAAGGATGCACCAGAAATCTACCTCTAAGGTCTCTACTAAAAGTCTGGAGTTTAAGAACTTCTAGCCATAGTTGTTGTTCATAGATCAGGAAGCCAGAGGTGCTACGGCCCCTCAACTGCCTTTCCTTACCCAGCAAGACCATGTACCCCAGTATGGTGCTGCAGAAAGACATCACTCCTCTATAATCTTACCAAATTGAAAAGCAGCCAAAAGAGGCCAAGAAAATGGTCTCCTTCTAATTTCCACCTTCCAAAGCCTATGCAAATACATCAAATTCATGGACCCTAATTCTCCTTCAGAGTCCTGGCTTCAAGGAGTCTGGTAAATGTAGGTTGGGTTTTTTTTTTTCCTTTTTCTTTTTTTTTCTTTTTTTAAAGATTTTATTTGACAGAGGAAGAGCGAGCACAAGCAAGGGGAACAGCAGAGGAAGAGGGAGAAGCAGGCTCTGCGCCGAGAGCATGGAGCCCGAGGCAGGACTCGATTCCAGAACCCTGGCCACCCAGACATCCCTAAATGTAGGTTTTAATTTGCTGGCCTCTGTATGGGAAGGGAGACTAGAAGAGGGAGGAATTGAGGGTGAGCAAGGCACCCATGGCATCCGTCCCACCAGGCTCTCTGCTCCCTATAGCAAGTGCTGCAACCTAATGTTCAAAGCTGTGTGCAGTTTCATCCCTGCTCATCATATTTTGCTTAACCTCTTCTGCCACCTACAATGTCTGCCACTGGCAGGTACTAAAAAAATGTCTGTTGAACGTCTGCATGAACTAATGAATCCATTCATTCCTGACCCAGTTCTCTTTCACTTCTGGCCATAACTTTATCAGGTGTGATCTTCATGGCTGGTCCCAACATCTGCCTGCAGAAAGCCTGCCAGTTCTCTGAGGCCCAGCCAAATCTGCCCTCTTCAGAATGTCTTCTACAATTCCCCTGCATCCCCCCTTGTACCTGTATCTTAGAGCTTATCACCATCTGCCTATGTTGAATGTAGCTATGTACTCGTATTTTTTTTTTTTTTTAACCTACCATGTTGTGAACTTCAGGAGAACACTCACTGTTTTATTCAAGGACATGGCATCCTTTCCCTCCATGCTTCCTTTATGCTTTTCTGACCACCTTCCCCTCTCCTCCTCCTTTTCTCCAGACATAGCCACTCCAAGACCCTTCTTGGAGACATTCTTTTCACTTTTCTTATATTTCCGTATTGCAGTTGAAACTTGATAATTTATAGGTGTGGTTAAATCTTTGTGGCTGCCTTTCTCTTGTCTTGCATGGAGACCTACATGCCAATTTTTTCTTATCCTAACACATTTTTCTTGTTTTACTCTTAGGTAGTAATGCAGAATAAATCTAAAAGGGGAAGAGCCTTTGAAGGAAAGAGGAAAAATTTTAAATTTCTTTTCAATTTTTTAGTGGGATTCATGATATGTTCAGTGTTCTGGTTTTCTAGGCCTTGACAATAGAAACTCTATTAGTGGAACATTCCAGACATTATCACATTGACAGTTGGGATTCTGAGGTATAAAGACAGGGTCATGTGATTTGTCTTGTGTTTGCCACAACGAATTTCTTAGAACTTTTTTGGAGTATGGGGAGTTCTCTCACTATTCTTCTTTTTAAAAGGTTCATTTTCCAGAAGTATCTACCTCAAGACAACTGAAATTTGTAGAACACACACACAAAAAAATGAACCCATAGTCTTCAGGGAAAGTGAGTTTTTCTTTTTGTGCTTAAATAGACTTTGTCTTAGAACAGTTTTAGGTTCCCCAAAAAACTGAGCATGAGTACAGAGAATTCACATATACCTCTGTCCCTATATCCATTGCCTCCCCCATTATCAACATACCTCACCATAGTGGTACATCTCTTACAACTGATGAACTTACATTAACACAACATCACCCAAAGTCCATAGTGAACATGAGGGATCACTCAAGGTTATACCTTTGACAAAACCCATGAAATATATGATGTATCTACCATTATGGTATTACGCAGTAGTTATAGGCCATAAAATTCCTTTGTTCTCTACCTGTTCATCTACCTACTTAACCCCTGGCAACCATTTATCTTAACCATCTCCATAGTTTGGTGTTTTCTAGAATGTCATATAGTTGTAATTATACAGTATGTACCCTTTTCATATTGGCTTTTTTCACTTAGTAATACACATCCAAGTTTCCTCAGTGTCTTTTCATGGCTTGATAGCTCATTTCTTTTTAGTGCTGAATAATTGTATTCCATTGTCTGGATGTATGACGGTTTTTGGACATTGACCTACTGAAGGACATCTTAGTTTCCAAGTGTTGGCAATTATGAATAAAGCTGCTATAAATATTTGTGTACTGGTTTTTGGTGGACATAGGTTTTAAACTTGTTTGGTGAAAACTAAGGAGCACAGTTGCTGGATTGTATGGTAAGAGTATAACTGTGTTTGAAAGAAACCACTAACCTGTTTTCTAAAGTGGCTGTATGACTTTTGCATTCCCACCAGAGATACAGATTTATTTTTGTTAGAGGATCAAGGGACTTCTGAAAAATTCATAAATGGAAAAATCCACCCCTACAAAGGTGTAGAATGGTCAGTGTATGGCCTAGTTTCATTTTACCAAAATATGAGCATGTCACAGTTATTTAAAATGCTCATTCTGTTTCTCCTCTCAACTCAAATAATAGAACTCAAGATTGGTTACAGAGAATGAGGGAAAATTGTATTTAAAAAAAGGCAGATTAGATAATCACATCTGTAGCACTGATACTATGGTTCATTCTTGATTTTTCTGCTTGTGGATCAGCAACTTTGGAAGAATGAGGAATGCAGGTGTTTTTCTGCACCCCACCCCAAATGACTTGGCCAGGTGTCTGCAGCCACTTGGGTGGACTTCCTTGCTGATGAGGATGTCACCCAGTTAGTCACAACAAGGGGAGACTAGTTCTTTAGGTGCTAATGGCCATTGCAGCTACAGACAGAGGCATTTTATTCCTGTTCTTTAGATCCATCATAGCTAATTTTCTGTGAGATAGGAGGAGTGGGTGAGAAAATTAGGTAATAGTCTGGCTGGTATGGAGGGTCCATTGTAAGTGCTAGGTCTTGCCCTACTTCCTCAGGCCACACCCCTTCTTGCAGTGGTGCTGCTATGTTTGATGGGAGCACTGGATTTCCAAGGAACAGCCACAGCCCATTGGTAGGCCTGCTTTTATTTATTTATTTATTTTTTGATTTTTTTTTTTTAAAAGATTTTATTTATTTATTCGACAGAGATAGAGACAGCCAGCGAGAGAAGGAACACAAGCAGGGGGAGTGGGAGAGGAAGAAGCAGGCTCACAGCGGAGGAGCCTGATGTGGGACTCGATCCCACAACGCCGGGATCACGCCCTGAGCCAAAGGCAGACGCCCAACCGCCGTGCCACCCAGGCGCCCCTAGGCCTGCTTTTAAGAGTGAAATTCTGCACTCAGGAACACAGGACTCTGTCTCCTCCAAACTTAAATGCTGGTGAAATTTCTCCAAGAAGGCCCTTCTGCTCTAGAAAATCAATAGCCTTTCCTTTGCCAGACAATTCAAAGTAGAAAGTATGTTTGGAATGCCTTATTGTCCCCAAGGTACCCTAATTAGTTGGGTTACCATTAAAAGCCAGGAGTTTCAGAGGTTGAATCTTTGGAGTAAATTACTGCCTGTGGTGTTCTATAATTTCAAGGAGAAGGAGAATTCTTAAATAAAAAAGTGAGCTAATTAAAAATCAGCTCAGTGGGATTTTTAAATTTTATGCACTGAAAGATTTTTTTCCCCACTCACATTAAAAACAATTCCACAAGTATACACTGAGTATCCGTATATACCAGGCATTGTAGTAAGCTGAGAGGTTAAAAAGACAAGATACTTTTACATCTCTTGAGGAACACAGACTCTAGTAAAAGAGTCAGACACACAGAGGAGCCCAGTCTCCCTATTACCATTTGAGTGTGTCCAGGGAGAGTTCATCTCTGGGGATACAAAGGTAAATAAAACTCAAGACTAGGACTTTCCTGAAGGAATCTGCTAAGAAGACAAGATACCATGTGATCAGTGCCATAACGTAGAAATGGTTAACTGTAGCGCGTAGGGAGTTTGTGTCTGGAAATGCTTCAGGGAGGAGGCTGATGCTTGAGTTGGGTCTCAGACAGTAAGAGTTCAGGAAGGGGGTGAACAAGGAGAAGAAATTCTAAGCAATGGAAAAAGCTTGTGTCAGGACCCTGGAATTTTAAATAGCTTGGCATGTTCTGGAGCTCTGAGTATTAGGACATGGTTGCATGGGAGGAGTCAAGTGGGGATGTGTGAGTTAAGGAGTACCCTTCATCCTGCACACGGTAAGGAGCAGGGAAGAGTTTTCAGTGGGAGGAGACAGGAGGGTTGTTTTCACTTAAAAATCCTCAGGTAGCTGTGAGGGATGGATTGGACAGAGTGAGACACAAGTCGGGAAAGCTGCTTCTGAGACCATCTCGTTAGCCCAGGGGAGGACTGGTAATGAGGCTGGGGTGGTGGTAGTGGGGAGCTGATGGACGGAAGAAAGAAATGTTTTGGAGTGAGTATGGGCATGAACTAAAGAATGATGCTTGGGGGTCGCCTGGGTATCTCAGTTAAGCAGCCAACTCTTCATTTCGGCTCAGGTCATAATCTCAGGGTTGTGAGGTTGAGCCCTGCATCAGGCTCCATGCTCAGTGGGGAGTCTGCTTGAGATTCTCTCTCCCTCTTTCTTTCTGCCCGTCCCTCTGCTTGCTCTTTTGCTCTCTCTCTAAAATAAATAAATCTTAAAAAAAAAAAAATGCTGAGATTTCTAAGTATCCTATAGGGTAGCCACGTAAGGGTCAATAAATATATTATTTGGGCAACAGAGTAGAGGGTGATGCTCTTAAATGGAAAAAAGGAAATCCAGAGGAAGAACAGGTTAGGGGACAAATGTTTGGTATCGAGTCTAGGATTTTTCCCCCCTTTTTTAAACAAAACAAAACAAAACTACCTGTTTCTTGCCAATGACAAATCCATATGCCTGTTTTGTAGATCGGCATGCTATTGCTAATTGAAAATACTCTAATTGAAAACTGTGTCCTTCCAGATGACCGTTGGAAAATAACCTTCATACATTATACAGGATTGCCATGGTTATTTATTTATTAGGCCTCCTCTCAGGCTGGGCTAATCAGAAACAGGGATGATGTGGTCAGGCTTGGGAGGATTTCTGTATCTTGCCTTCAAGACAGCTCCCTGGGAGGGGAGAGAAACTGTCTAGATTCCCGGGCTGCTGGTATTCTGAAACCGTTTGTTCTAGTTGATGCTTCAGAGATCAAGGACCTTGTCCACTTCTCAGGATGAGCTTGGGCCAGAGCAATTTTAACATTAAAGAGAAGGAAAATGTGAAATAAGGATCTAGTAAACCCCCCTGATTTATGAAATAAACATAATTTAACATTTTTACTCAGTTCTTCAGTTCCTGCTGTATGGGCGAGGATCAGTATGCCATTTTTGGTAATTCCTGCTTCTAATGGAGCAGGTGTTGGCATGTAACACGTAGGTGCGCCTGTTCCTGAGTAATGTCTGTTATACATTATTAAATATGTATATAAACTTGAACATTGTGGTATTGTCCTGAGTATCCTATTAAGTGACCTCCAAGATTTCATTCCCCCTCAATAGTCATGGATGATTAGAACTTTGGGTAGATGTAGAGAACATAGGAGCAGTTAAACAATGTATACATATTGGTCATGCTGTAAATATTCAAAAAGTGTATACTGAGTACTAGGTCATCTGGCATGAGTACGGAGTACACAGCATGTTCTGGACACTTACTTTTAGGCTCTGGGGACACAATAAGCACAAGAGCCCATCCTTGCCTGAAGGGAGCCTACTTATTAATGTAGAAGACGAGTGTTAAATCAATAATCAAATAAGATGGTTACAGATAGAGATAAATGTGAAAAGTGTAGAGAGGAACGTGCTGGAAAATGATTGGCAGAGTTAGGGAAGCCTTTGCTTGGATGTGAGGCAGAGGATCTTGGGGTGGGAATGAGCTCTGTGAATTCAAGAGACAGAAGGAGGGCAGTGGTTGGGGTGTATGTAGATACCACAGGGGACAGAGAAATGTCTAACTTTTTCCAACCAGTAATGGAATGCTTACTAGAGACTCAGATTTGTGCATGCTGTGTATAAATGCATATCACATCTCATTCAACAGCTTAGTGAGGTAGGCATTGTGATTCCCATCTCCTAGATGAGGGACCTGGGTGTGAGGAACCAGGTTTCTAGGACCTGAGCCTGGGCCTTCTGACTCTTCCACTGCCCCGAACTGCGGACCAGCAGGATTGAGCGAGGCACTTGGAAGGAAGTGCTGAGTCACTGGCCTCCTAGGCTGCCTTTCAAAAGATGTTTGTCTTAAATTTTTTGATGGCGTTAATGGGATATTAACAGTGATCAAGCAGTGATGATAGTGGTGGCAGTAACTCTGCCTGCTATCACATAGTTTTATAGTTTGCGAAATACTTTAATAAGGTTCCTCATTTGTGGCTCAGAAGAGCCCTCAAAGGTGAGTAGAACTTGTTTTATTCTTCTCATTTAGGTTAAGAGATTACCTGAGGTGATACAGGGGACAGGGCTGGGAGTTGGCTCCTCTGAGTCTAATTCAGGGTCCTTGCCTTAAACCACAGAAGCTCCTGATTGAAGGAGGAGGTATATATATGGCTCATAAGCCTGTAGTCCTTCAGACTCCCAGAGAACAAATCTGTGCTTTCTTCAGAGTGCTTTTGCCTGTGAAGAAGAGCTACAAAAAAATGGACTCACTCATGAATATATTGAGCTCCTATGGTGGGCCGGACACTGGGACCATGAAAGGATCTCAAATAGGTTAAAAGACACAAATTACTGTAGCACAGTGTTACTTGCCCTATAATACAAGACTAGAAACAATGCTATGAGAATACAGAGGAAGATGTGATTCAGTCTTCTCTTTGGGAAAGCTTCACCAAGAAAATAACCATGAACTGGGCTTTAAAGGATGAACAGTAGGGTTTCTCCAGGGAGAGAAGGTTATTCTAGGAAAAACAGATACTTACTTTCCCTCAGATACCCTATTCCTTTATCTTGGCAATAAGGTGTATACAGAACACGGGATATACAAGAAGGACTGACGGGAAATGATCCTGGTAGATTGAAATCCAGTTGCAAAGGGCCTTGAGTGCCAGGCTCAGGAAGTGCTATATTTGGTCTGAACTTGCCAGGTTTTTTAGTGAGGCAGTGGCATGATTATACTTGCCATGTTTTAGAAAGCAAATGCTGTTGGCAAGGGGACATCAGGTTGGGACAAGGGAGAAGTCAGAAATTATTGTAATAGTTTGGGAAAAGGACCAAGCCCCTGAATTGGTTGTCATGCCTAATTATACATTGAGGAGAACTGTAGGGGTAACATTTGTGAGGCTTAAAGGTTAATATGGAGACATACCAGTTGGATTTTTGGATGCACACACTGGTTTTCCAGTTGTACGCACACACACCTTGTTTTGGTCTCCCCAGACTCAACCCAATTCTGACTCTTCAAGCCAACCATTGATTTATTTTTCTATCTTCAAAAAAAGAAAAACTTTTAGGTCTGTGATCTTAGGGATCCTTTCTGTGTGATGATTGTTGATCCCATAGGTTTCTTCTGGCTGAGAAATGCTGAGTGCAAACACATTTTTGAAAACCTGGATGCTATAACTATATTTATGTATCGTTGATTATTTACCTTTTATGTATTTGGAACTGTTGTTGCATATTTGAAAGCCCGCCTACTATGCACTTTGGGGAAATTATTCTCATCCAGTGACCTCTGGAAGGGAAACATTAGCAGAGCAACTTACTTTCTTTCCATTTCAGGCTTCCCACTGAATGCTGAAGGAGAATTTAGGTATTAGGCAAAGGATTGTTTGTACTGCAGTGCTTATGTCAGATCCCACACTTTTCTGGAATATTCTCCACTGTTCTAGTAATTAGGGACCACTCATCCTGGTTTTGACATGTAATGTAGAGTCAGAGTTGGGAAAAAGAAATTGACAAATACCAAACATAGCACTTCCTGAGCCTGGCACTCAAGCCTTGCTCTTGAAATTGTAGCCTCAAGAATTTATTTCTGTTGTGTTAAAAGGGTTACATTTAATCTGAGGTAAAATGAATGTTTCTTCTTTAACGTGGAGTTGTCTCATTCCTACTTCACCCAAATTCATGTAACACTATGGGAAGAGTCCCCAAGGCATCCGACCTGTTTAGTCAAACAGATTTTGGGGGTTCTCCTATGTCCAAGTCCTGGGTTTCCGTGGAGAAGAGGAAGCATTTGAGGCTTTTCTGGTTGTTCATATACTGGTATTACCACCTGGGCAAGCGAGCTCCTTCAACCTCCTCGATTCCCAGTTACTGCAATGAACATAATCCTATTCGTGTCCTGGGATTGCTGTGAAGACTAAGATAAGTGAGGCCACTTGAAAAAAGTCTGACACAAGTTGGGGTTCAGTATATATTAGTTCCTTTAGACCCTGATTTATAGAAGTTTGGTAAGACACAGGCTTTTTTTAGGGAGATTTTTGTTTTCAAAACCATTGATGGGTAGCTATATTACTTAAAATTCCTTGATTTTCATACCTCTGTAGACAGATTCTGATGTCAAAAATGGCAGTATATGTCCAGTTTTCCTCTTGGCGATCTAGAAAATAGATGTTCTTACTTTTTCTTTTCAGGCTGGTTACGGAAAGTAGAATCCTTTCAGTGTTAAAAGACCGAGCTTTAGGAATCCTGGTCTCTCAGACTTTATAAAGCTCTGTCAGCAGGTTTCTCCGAAGCAAATTTTCTGAAAAAGCTATCTTTTTTTCTTTTAAAACACGTGGCAGGTATAGGTACATAATTCAGATTACCTTCCAGTCTTTGAAAAAGGGAGTTAAATCATGTTGTAGAACTTTAGCCATTCTCTTGGCCATTCATATGGCCATCCAACAAATACTTATTGTGAACCTTTTATGCATTAAGTACTAGTGTCTTATCAGTGAGCAAGATGGAGTCTCAGAAATTGTCCCAAGTGTAATTGATGTGAATATTTTGTCCCTCACAAAATTTAATTGCCATTTGTTGCTATCTGAAATGGAAGTGGCGCTCTCATCTTTTGAAGACGGAGGAGCAGAGTAGTGGCCAAACTTTAAAAAATTAATGGCATATGGGTAAGTGACTGGAATACCCGTTTTCATTGACCTAATTGGTATATAGATGTGCAGTTATTTAATCTAAGTAATTTGTACATCTGTGGTTTTATCGTTTTCATGCTTCATTATCACCCTGTATAGTCAAGCTATTGAACCTGTTCCATAAACAGTATTAATCTCAATTACTTTGGGAGCTTTAAATAATATTCCCTTATTAAATAGATTCTTTGTTATGCTGCCCATGTTTTTGCAGTGTCAGAAGCTGTTGATGCTGATAAAAGCAAACATTAGATTAAAAAACCTTTTCATGTTTTTAATGAGATTTAAAAAAATAACATGCACATCTATGTTTCCCAAGGTTTTGGTTATGGAAAACACCTTGTTAGGCTAATTTAGAACTTTGAGTCCAAAGTCCAACCTCATGGCTTGTTTTTATTTGAGGGACATTAAAATAGTAGAACATTTTCAGTCTTGGCCAGAATGATGGTGTTGAAATTTCGAAAAGAAGATTTAAATTTGTCCATGAGACTATAAACTTCTTGAAGGCAGGGTCTGTCACTTTCATCTCTGTGGCTCTGAAACATACTTGGCTGTTCTTCAAATGTTTGCTGATTGGAGTTGAACTGAAGTGAAGAATGAAACAGAATTTGGGACTCTATGTTCCAGGTCTTCCTTACTTAATGTACATAGGACTACCCTGGCAAACCATCCTTTCTTCATTTCAGAAATTCCATTTTATTATGTTCATCTTTGATGTGGAACATTTTTATGGCCTCCTGCTGTGACTCATTTGGGTGTTGAGTTAACTGTTTTCTTGGAGCCTAGCCCTTCTTTTTAAGTTGTGGTATTCAGGCTCCCCAAAGTTAGTTTGCCTCTGGGTAGAGATCACAACAAAATGTCCAAATGATACTTTAACTTCTAGGTAAGAACTAAAATGAAAAACTCTGTATCATGTAAGTCACCTGTAAAACAAACCTAGGAACATTTGTGTCTTCCCATTAACTCTTGGCAAGCACAAAGGAATTAATCTTTTGTGCACAGATAAAAAGGTGACCAGAAACCATCTCCTCACATTAAAAAAGTTACGAGGTTTTGGTGCGGAGTCCAATTTGGCATTAACTTTAGAATCTATTCCCCTAATTTAATTGTCACAACCCCAAACGGATTCATATATATGTGCTAAGTTTATGGGTTCAGTATTAAAATAGAATGGGGGGAAATAGCAAGAGGGAAAAGTGTCGACTTCTCTACTCATCCTTTAGTCGCCATGAAGGGGTTTGCTCCTGTGCCTCTATTAGTCTAGCACAGTTCTCACACTTCAGTGTGCCTATGAACTATTGTACAGGGTTGTTTACCCAATACCACACATTCTCAGTCTTACGGGTGATTTAAGAGACCTCAAAGGGGGGAGGCACCTGGGTGGCTCAGTCTTTAAGCGTCTGCCTTCTGCTCAGGGTGTGATCTCAGGGTCCTGGGATCGAGTCCCACATTGGGCTCCATGCTCTGCTGGGAGCCTGCTCCTTCCTCTCCCACTCTGCTTGCTTGTGTTCCCTCTCTCACTGGCTGTCTCTATCTGTCAAATAAATAAAATCTTAAAAAAAAAAAAAAAAGACCTCAAAGGGAACTTTAGCTATCCTTATACATTCATCTCTAACAACTACTTCTGTGCATATATTGCACAAGAAATTGAGGAAATGGAGAGACCTTTTAACCCTTTTCTGCCTAAATTTTTCTTGTGTAATAGGGAGACCAGTCCCTGGTCCTCTCCTCCTGTGCCTTGGCCATAAAGAAGCTCACATCCAAAGTGCCATTACTATACTCAGAGTGACCTCTCTGTGCACATTAGCAGGTTATCTGGTCTGGAGATGCCAGCAGATCTCATTTAGGGTGGGTTTCAAGTCTGGCTTCTTGCAGATGCTGTGGGATGCACAGGAAACTTCCTGAGTGCTTGGGGTCACTACGGGGCTTTAGAGCTTGTTTTTAATAACAAGCAAATATGATCAGCAACTGGATAGAGAGTGAGATGCCAATCCTGCCAAACTTCTGTTGGAGGCAGGGGGCTGTCCTGTCCCTCTCAGAACCGGCTGGCTTCTGATGCTCTCTTGTCACACTGACAAGGGCCCCCTGGCTGGGCTGATTGGTTGCCGGCAATAACTGATACGGAATACTGATATATTCTCCCCAGCAGTTCCTTCCACTCCAAAGAGGCTCCTTTCCCCTCTCTTCTAATGTTCCCGACCCCAGCCTGGTGCCCAGCCAACCCCGACCACGACGCCCCTGCACCCGGGGGAGGAGGACAAGTCCTGGGCGTGATGCTCTGAGCCGGCGGTGAAATCCACCAGGCTGCTTTCGCTCCAGCTCGCTCTCTCTGGAGAGTCCTGCTCCAGACTTCTCAGGGTTTCTACAGCACAAACAACTGCATGCGGGCCGAGGGGAGGCTGAAAAGGACTTGTGTGTGGTGGTTTTATTGCCTTTCGTCACTTTGCTGGCCCCATCCTGAGCCTTGCCTGGATTTCTTTCTGCCTAAGACTCTGAGGAAGGATCCCTTCTCCTTCTTCTGACTCTTTCTATTTTTATGGTAAGTGCTTGCATTGAATGAGCTGCTCTGCGGCAGTGAACTGAAGGCTCTCGCTCGCTCCCTCTCTTCCCAGCTAAGCTTTAGTGACCTTCTCTCTGCGTTTCTCCCTTTTTTCATGGATCCGTGTCTGGGGTGATCCGGCTAACTAAAATGCCAGGGGTCCTTTGTCAGCACTGTTTGTCTTTTAATTCTTATTTAATTTTTTCCGTAAACCTGAGCTGCTCAGCTGTGACGGAAACATTAGCACTCTCTTTGTCCTTGAAGCGGCAGCCGGGGGACTGTGTTCATGATGGTAAACTGCAGCAGTGTGCAGGGAATCTGTGCAGGGTGACCGACAAATTTGGGCAAGACGAATCCTTGGTGTGCTGAGGGTGCACTCTCAGATCCCGGAAGGGCCGGGGCTGGCGGCCCACCTAGCAAACTACTCCCTCTTTCCAGGTGGAGATGAGCACCCCTCTGAGTTATGTCGGAGTCTGCACTTGAAGTACCTGCCCCTGAGTTCAGAACAGCCCTGTATCTTGTGGGCTCTACAACTTGGGCAGTAACATTCGAGGCGGGCGGAATCCTGCACTGGCGAATGGAGTAATTCATGACCTCATTGCTGCTTTTCCTTTGGAATCTCAGGGTGCCTGTTCGGCAAACCATATTTTACATCCTCTTTAGAGGCTGGTGGGGCAGTGTTGATAGGAACATTTTTTGAGTTGACAACATAGTTTTCATCCTCCTGGGAAAGAAAATGCTTTGAGGCTACTGGAATGGTCAGACTTTTCTAAGTGGAAAATAAGCAGGTTTCTGAGAATGAACATACGTGTTGCAGCGTCCACAGGCAGGCTGTTTATTCCAGGGCATCACTCTTAGAAGAGTGCCCTAATTTTTCACCCGGTCTCCTGAGGCTTGCTGCAGACAGAACCACAACTTCAGGTCTGTTGCTGGCTACCTGCCTCTTGCAGTCCATAGGAAACCAAGAACATTGTGGTATCGTTCTCAGTGGTGGTTCATGGGAGTAGCTCTCTTCACAAGGGGATTTTCTTTTTTTGTTTTTGGTCGCAGGTTTATTGAATTATTTTGGCATTCCAAAGAATAAGCTTCACCCTTAGTTCTTTTCCAGCCTTAGGCTGGAGCTGGGTTGTCTTTTTTGATTTTGTTTGGGATTTCCAGTTCTGGTCCATTTCACTCTAGGGAGGGTTCTGATCAAATGTAATTCAGCCTGTGATTTGTAAGATACTGCACTAATAAATGTGATTTTTTTTTTTTTTGGTAACAAATGAGAGGGGAAAAAAGTGGGATGAACTGTCTAGTCTTTCCCCCTGTTGATTGGGAGTTTGGAATATAAAGTTCCTTAACTGTCTTGCTCATTCTCACCACTTTTATTTCCACTGCCTGTGTGGATTTTTCTTAAAATAGTGGTGATGACATCCGGCATATGCTTTTATTCTGTTCCCTGGGTTCAAAGTAGATATATTTGGTGGAGGGTTCTTACATGAAAGCATACATTTAAATAGCAAAAATTGGTGGATGTTTACATGATAATCTATTTGCTGGTTTCATTCTGCAACTGGGCTAACAGCAACAAAATAACAAATTAGGATCCTTGCAGACTGTAGTCTCTGGATCCTTAAGTAATGTTTGAAATACTTTCAGCATTGTTTGGACTAACCGTTCTAATATCCACTCTTCTTCCTACACTCAATTATGGCTCATAGCAATGTTGTGATCTGACTGGTAGACTTCGCGGCTTCTTTTGATCATTCTTTTGTGCTTACTTGTTTACTTTCATCTTTAATGGTGCTTCCCTACCTTATTCTTTTTTTCCCTCCAATTGCACAGATTTTTATCAGGTGCCTGGCAACACAATTTGAGGTATTCATCAAGATGGGAAGAGTTAGAATCAGCTTGTACATCATGGAAATAGACTCCGTATTTTGCACACTGCAAGCAATTTTGGATGCATTTAGAAAATATTTCCCTTTAATTAGTAGCAACTTTAGCTTTGAGAGAAAAAAATTCCTTAGGCTTCTTAATCTTGCTGAACAGAATGTCTGCTTATGCAATCAGAATTTTGTGTGTGTGCGTGTGCGCGCATATGTGTGTGTGTGTGTGTATGTATGTATGCAAACATAAACACAAACGTACTGTTTAGTTATGATTGTTATGTGGACGTGTTCTTAACAGTTGTTGCGTGCTCATTTAGAGAATAGAACAAAATTCCTAAGCTCTTGCATAGCATCTTCTAGCTAGCTTTTTTTTTTTTTTTTTTTTGGTAGGGATTTCCCCACTTCTTACACCCCTCCTCCAGATAACGCCTTTGGGAATTTCTTCCTTGTCTCACAGCATGGTGTCATGTTAATTCCTTTGCAGGGTCTCTGAAGGCAGCCTAGAAAAGGACTGCAGGAAAGATTGATAAAAGCAGTGCTGAGTGGAGCCAGTGTGTGTGATGAAGTCACCACAACATTTTATTTGTGTGTTAATTTAGCTGCTGCACCTTGCAAGTGATTTTGCTGTCTTGAAATGGGTCTAGAAGCACCTAGGTTGGTGTAGGTGCACTTCCTCATTTTTCACACTTCTTGATTACAGCTATCAGTAAAACCATGCTTTTTACTGTTTCTTTTGGTGGTGGTTTAATTTGAAACCTGCAACTTCTGTTGTAAATCAGTATTTCAGGTTTATCCTCTTCCTTTCTGTGTTCTTTCCTACTTCTGCTTCATGTATGTTTATGTGAGCATGTATACGTGTACACATAGAAACTCAGGCAGGGAAAGTTGATGACTAATGAAGAGTTGGTTACAGCTGCTTTTTTAGTGGCCGAACTCCAGAGTTCAACCTGCAATCCTATTCAGGAGGGAAGAAATTGCCCCCAATAATATAAATATAACCTCATGCTTCTGCAGGCATTCTTGTCATTGAAACTATTTTCCATAGTTGATTACCGGGACCAGAAATAGAATCAGTTTTGCATTTTAATTAATGACATTCTAGATCTCTCTAGGTTGGACTGCCCTCAAATCTTGACATGTTTACTACCTACAAGGTCTTTGTATTAAGAGGGGGAGTTTATGGAGTTTATTTTTACAAAGTAAAAAAAAAAAAATTTTGATTCTGTGACACAGGCTTTCTTTGGGAATTGGATAAACCATATTAAGGATGTTGGCTGAATTTTTCTGTTGCTTTTTCCAGTGTAATTAATATAGTCCCTTTACCATCTCTCCGAGAGCCTTTTTTTTTTTTTTTTCTTTACAGAGGAAAAAGAGGAATGTACAACTCCCACATAAAGCTGCTTAGGGAGAGAACTGTTCTTTAACAGAGATTCAAGACCACTTCTAACACCAGCTATGGTGATCTACTTTGAAAGGAACTTGCTATTCAATTGGTGACTTAGATTGTATAAAATAGAAGAAATGCTTCATGAGCTGTGTTGAATACTGCTTTTTTGATCTGTGTCTCCCTATTGAATTCATCTAGGACTATAGTCACTAGACAGCTTTGCAGAAGAAAATCATGTCCTCAGTAGCATAATAATCTAGCCAGACTGTCATAAATGTTTATGTTGCAAGTTATATCTCTTGGGTTGTAGAGGGAGATGGCAGAATTTTGGAGGAGAACCAAATCACAGCCCCAAAATAATGCAAGACAAAAGGGGAAATTCTTCCCCTTTATTTAGCATTTAATTCTCCAGTCAAGCTGTTGGCTCCTAGGTCTGAAGATCCAAGAAATTGTTAAAAACACATAATGACATGTTTTGTTTTGGAAGCCTTTTTCTAATAGAAATCTTTGACCCTTAATTAGGCATCTGCTGTAAGGCATCAGTGACCTTTTGGCTTGTGTGAGCCAGCAGCCATGCTTCTAGAAAGTAGACATCTTGTAATACAGCAGGAATTTACTTACTTACATTTTTCCTGTTGGTCTCCCACTGGGGACCTCCTGAGAGTGTCAGAGGGAATGAGTGTCTGGAGACAGTCAGAGAAGACAGCTAGTCACAGTGGGATGCCTTCAGAACCCAGGGTTCCAGTGCAGGCAGCCCCAGGCACCAACTGCTATGAGACGCAGACTCCTATCTGCTCCCTTGAGCTTGGGCCAGACAATCTCAGAGGGCTCCCTCAGCTACTGAAAATGTTGAACTGTTATTTTACCTCTATTTTTTTTTTACTAGATGGGTGGTAATTTTTAAGGCAATTGATCCAGGTTAGACATTCTTGGAGAGGAGGTGGGCTATCCATTCCCTTGATCCTAGAACTATGACCATGACATGAGCATCAGAATTATTCAGAAAAGTGTGATTATGGTGAAGCTTCATGAACAGAGCTCCTGTGTATATGATGATTACCTGCTCACCCTAGGACATTTTGAAATGTTTTCTCCTTACCTTCCGTAAAGCACCTTGAGGAGTGTCTTATCAACCCTCTCATTTCCTAGATAAGGAAGCTAAGGCTCAGGGAGGCTAAGTGCCGCCACACGGCTGGAGATCTGGTTGGCACCTGGGCAAGACATTTTGGTGCAGTGTGCATGGATTTACTCAGATCCTTGTTCCACTCCTGGTGTAGGGCCCTTTCCGCAAGACACAGCTGACACTTACTGTGTCATTCATTGCTCACAAAACTGCTTTGTGGCTTCTAACTCACTGGTGTCCTTTATTTCTGGGTTCATTTCATGCAGATTACGTGGCTGTACCAGTCAGAGTGAGTCACATCAAGCCAATATTTATGGTAATTTGTTCATGCGTATGTAGAAATGCATTTTTTTGTATTGAAGTTTTGCTTTTCTTTTGAACATTTTAAGAATTCTAACACTGTGCTTAGTCCCCCCCCCCCCCCCCCGTGCTTTAACTATTTAACTGATGATTAGTTTTGTAGAGGGAGGGGTATGTATGAATGGATTCTTTCACCTAATACTTACTGAGCACGTATTGTGTCCATCCAAATGGCGAGCGGTAGGGCTCCCGTGGTGGAGTGGGGCTCCCGTGGTGAAACCGCTGGATGCTGCTGTCTCTGAGGGTGTTCAGAGTGTAGTTACACTTCATGGAGTTTGTCTTGGTTCCTAGCCAGTGACCTTACTGCTTCACATGGTTTCTCAGAATCCAGTTGAGAAGCTATTTGCTTGGTCAGTTTCTGCCTGGGATTATTCCACTGACAAGTTCTTTTCCTAAAAAGTCACCTTTGCTGTCATTGCAACCTGTATCTTTCAGTTTTCCCAAACCTTAATCTTAGCTTCTGTTACCTGACTGAACAAAAGAGATTCATTAGCTAAACTTGTGTGCACTATTGTGATTCACAAAGAGTGTTCCCTTCTTTGGAAAAACTCTTCCCTGGACTTCTAAATGGGTAGTCGAGATAGAGCATGGTGTCTAGGGAACTAATTGCAGGTTAAAGACCAAATCCGTTGGCTTTGCATAGCAAGCCCATAATTACGTACAGCCCACGTTTGCTTGTTTTGCCTCTTGTTCTGAAGCTCCTGTGGAATGTTTCAGAAGCACCAAACCTATGGCGGTGCTTAGAAATGTGCAGTGTTCTCCCTTGATCCAGTGCCTTTGCATGTGCTGGTTCCTCTGCCTGAATGTTTCTCCTCTTTTCAGACTAATTTTCAAGGCAACTTCAGATACCATCTCTCATGGACGCTTTGTGACACTTACCCTCTTTACTGACCCTCGTTGTGCAGAGCTGAGCTAGGTCGTTAGTGTCTGTCCTCTTAACATCCCTCAGTACAAAGATCTCATAGGACTTTAGAGACTGTATTGTGATTATTTGTCTACTGGTTCTCTTTCCCAAATAGATGTTTTGTTCCTTGAGGGCAGGGTCTCTATTCTCATCTCTATATCCTAAGGCCTAGTTTAGTGGACTGCAGATACCAATAGCTAGCGGATACCCAGTAATCCTTGAACAAGCAGATTGGGAATCACCATATGAAACCTACAGTGCTGGTATTGGCAGCTACTGCTCTATGTGGAGAACTTAATTTTTCAAAATAATGTGACTATATGAATTACACTGAGAAGGATAAAGAGATTGGCAGTCATCCTAATGTAATCCATTAGAAATTCTATGTAAAACCCCCAGAAAATGTTTGTCTCTAAATGAGTTTCAATAAAGTAATCAACAAGAATTAAGTGCCTTCTCGAAGCAAAGCATTGTGTTAGGTCCCCAGGAATGAAAGATTTAGGAAAAGCCACAAACTAGTAAGGATTTGTTTCATGTGTAAATGACCTGGTTATGAGGCAGAGATTCTGCTGGGCTGTAGATATGCAGGTAAGTCGGGGTAGAAAGGGCATTCCAGACCGAGGGGCTCGCTTTAGCAGGAACCTAGACATCTGACGGTGTGTCAACAAGGGGATGGATGGCTTGGGTGGTGGTGGTGGTGGTGGTAGTGAAATGGAAAATGCGGGAAGATCAGGGACCTTCGGGTGGGGGAGATGGGGATGATATCGGAAGAGCTAAGTGGCAGTTTATTATTTCTGAAAGATGGGAGATAATTAATAGAGCCTGGATAAAGCCAAAAAGGAATCTCTCCTCAGGTTTAATTAAATCAAAGTCTGTATTCAGCAGGGAAGGAGAGCAGTTGCTCAGTACAAAACCACATAAGACATTTGCTTCTCACCCAGCCCGTTTACCCTTGAGGGGACACTTTGACATTCAGAGTCATCACAAGGAAATGAAGCCAGGAAATCTAATCTGAATCCATCAGTTTAGACCTAGAGAGAATTTAGGATGGAGGTCACTGAAGTGCCTGTGAAAATGCTGTCCAGAGTGTAAAGAACCCCATGGTCCTTTGGTGCTTTATTACTCACAACTTCTAGTGTTTTTTCTTTGGCAGTTAGCTTTGTGCTATTTACAAAGAATACAATCATTTTATTAATCAGTGGGGATATGAATGGAGAAGCTGTGTTCATGTAGGTGAAAGAGTAGCTTATTAAAAACTGTCTGTGATCAATTCTGTTCATCCCCAAGGTATGGTTTCTGCTGTGCCTCTTCCCACTTCCTTTTTTTTTTTTTTTTTTTAAAGAATCAGGGAACATATGTTTAGGGAGTGGTAAGTTAAATTTTGTGCCTCTGAGAGTTAGATCTGGTCGGATGCCTCTCCACCCTGGTTGTAACCTAAGAAGATGGAGTTGTAAGGATAATCTCTAGAAACCTTGGACAGAGCATGAAAGCAAATAGATTTTGAGTGAGAGATGAGGAGGTAGAAAAGCAGCTCACTCACAATTGCTTATTAAGCACTTTCTAGGCTTCAGGCACAGTTCTGGGCACTGGAGAAACAGTGAACAAAACCATCTATATCTTGCTTTCATGGGGCTAACATTCTGGTAGAAAGGGGAGGAGCAAACAGACAAACACATTAGCAGAAACAAAGCATGTCAGACGGTGATATGCACAATAGTGAAAATGAATGTTTATGCTACTATTATCTTCATATTTGGGCTTTCCATTTATTGAACTTATAATATTTAAATTATTTGGCTTCATGCATTGTTTTTAGCTTACTGTTTTTATATTTACTTTCTGACTAGTCTGCATAAACTACAGTCTTGAGGGTCTTTTCCCCTAGGTAAGTACAGCTGTTGAAACAATTGGAGTACTGGGAACAAAATTTATAATCAGGCATTTAGTTCTGGAATTGACTAAAAGTAAGATGGGCATCAGAGTTCATGAATATCTTTCTCAAGGGTAGAATTGTCAGAATTTAGATGAAGAATATAGGATAGAAAGAGACCTGTCTCTCACTTGAGTCTGAAGGGAGCAGATTGGAGTGTTCTTCTGGGGGACTAGGAGCTTGAGCTTAGGGTGCTCTGGCCCCGGGGTTGGGGGGGGGGGCGGGGTGGGCAGGGAAATGGTGGACATCACCAGTGAGCACAGCTCATTAGGAAGAGATGAGAGTGAACTAGAAACTGAACATACAAGAAATTTAGCAAAGAATTTCAGTTTGGGAAGGAAGGAAGAAAGATAAAGCGAGTGAGATGCATGTATGTCAGTGAAGAACATTTGTAAAAACAGGTCCTGCCTAATTTACAATGTCTGGGTGAGTCAGTTAATAGAAATGGTATCTTAAAACAAAAAGCAATATTTTTGAATTTTTAAAGATCCTTACCCTATTATGTGTGGTCTTTAATTCAGTATCAGTGTTCTACTCTATTCTAAGCAAGGTTTTGGTCAGTACTTTCTACCTTTAGTCTAAAAGAATTAGGATTTAAAGGAGAGTCTGTCCTGGTGGTGGAGAGGCTGGGCTCTGGGGCAGGCAGTCTGATTCCTGGCTCTGCCACTTTCTCATCTTTGGACCTTGGACAGGTTGCATAGTCTCTTTGTATATCATTGTCCTCAATTGTAAAACTGAGAATAACTAACAATCCCTATTTCGTAGAGTTATTGTGAGTGTTAAATGCCATAGTACATGGAAAGTGCTTAGCACAGTGTCTGCAAGATGATTATGTTGCCCAACAATTGTTAACTCATTATCATTATTTGTCTCTCTGGTGTTAGAATTTGGAGAAATTCTATGAATGTATGTTTGTGTGTACATATTTACCTGCTTAGCAGACTCTCTTTGAATGATCATGATCATACTTACTTCTACATGTTTGGATGAATGATTTTATGATGAAGTTTTTTAGGAAGATCTCAGTTTTTGCTATCAGTCTCTGAAATGCTGATTCAGTTCACTTGAATTGCAAGTCTGTATCACAGTGACCTATGAACAGGGCAATTGAAGGAGTGAATGACCACAGGGGTCCATGGAGGAAGACCTATTAGACATAGTAAGTGACTTTCTGGCAGGAAAAGAGAAAAATGAGGTGGAGGGGGGGAAAAAGGAGCAAGATAGCAGCAAATAAGATTAAATTCCTTTGACTGGGACAGAGGGATTAGGGATGGTTCCTGCTTAGTGGTGTGTGTTCTAAGCAGGCTATGCTACAGTTTTGTTTGCAATTCCCAGGAGAGAATAAGCAAGGAGATGGGATTGGTGTAGACTGGGGCAGAATGGTTAGGGAAGAGTTATGTGGCAGTTAGTTTGTAGGGAAGATTTCTAAAAGTAGAATGCCTGGATCACAAGGTATGTGGGTTTAAAATTTTGATAGCTCTTACCAAATTGCTAGTGACAGAAGTGTGCCAATTTATACTCCCAGCTGCACTGAATGAAAATGCCTGTTCCCTTATTCCTAAACCCACCAGCAAACATTTTGATCTTTGCGAATCTGCTAGGTGAAAAGTAGTATCTCATAGTTTAGTTTGAGCATGTTTTCATGTGTTTACCTATATTTTCCTCTTCTGTGAACAGTCTGTTAATGGTTTTTGCGAGTTCACTTTTATTTGAGTTTTGGTCTTCCTGATTTTTTAAGAGCTCTTCATGTATTAAAGAAATTAACATTTCCTTATGATTTCCCACCTACTTTGTCATTTGTTTTGATATTGTTTGTGGTATTTTGGAGATAAATTCTTAAGTTTTATATAATGAAAGTTGTCATGTTACTTCTGTTGTTTCTGGATTTTATAATAATGAAAATGCCTAACTCAAAGTTAGGATCCCTAACTTTGGGATCCTAAAACAAATTCAACAGTGTCTTTTTGTATTTTAATGATTTTATTCTAAT
The DNA here is from genome assembly GCF_023065955.2 of Ursus arctos. NCBI lineage: Eukaryota > Metazoa > Chordata > Mammalia > Carnivora > Ursidae > Ursus > Ursus arctos. Next base: position 14,129,489 of record NW_026622886.1, on the reverse strand, counting down.
TCACACATTTTTAGTAATGAAATAGAAATTCAATTTTATTTCTTCCCAAGAACTACCTAGTTGCCCCCAAACATTTTTTGAACTCTGTATCTTTTCCTTACCTGTGATAGGTTAATTCTTGAGAAAGTTGATGTTTACTTAGACCAGGGTAGAGGTGGCATGACAGGGTGGCATCATCTATTAAATCCCCTTCAACAGTTTGAACTGTTTGGGGAGTTTGCTCTGTTTTGTTAACTTAGTTTGTTGGCTAGCTCTACACTGTTAATTTCTCTAGTTTTTTTGTTTTCTCTAGTTTGTTTTAATACCTGATGTGGCTAGTCTCCTCTTATTATTCTTTGTTCCAGGAGTTTCCTGGATCTTCTTACATGCTTGTTTTTCTATATAAACTTTAGAAGTTGTCTGGTACTGGAAAAAAATCATGTTTTTGGGGAAGGGTCAAATTTATAGATTAATTTATTAAGAATTTATGAAATTGAATCAACTTGTGCCCAGAGTATATGTTCCCATTTATTCAAATCCTTTATGGATCTAAGTAGTGTTTTTACAGTATTCTTCATATATCTCGATAGTAGTTTTTTTTTTTTTTTTTAAGATTTTATTTATTTATTTGACAGAGATAGAGACAGCCAGCGAGAGGGAAAACAAGCAGGGGAGTGGGACAGGAAGAAGCAGGCTCATAGCAGAGGAGCCTGATGTGGGGCTCGATCCCATAACGCCGGGATCACGCCCTGAGCCGAAGGCAGACCCTTAACAACTGCGCCACCCAGGCGCCCCTTGATAGTAGTTTTTTATTTAAGTAATTTGCTATACTTTCATGATAGGTTCTTGTCTAGTCTTCATATGTTTCCAGAGGTTTTGAGGGATGAGAAAGGAATGGGATTGTTCTTTAGGCACCAAAGAATAAATAAATAACCTGGGGGAAAAATACTGATAATTTGCATAGATGGATGTGATTGACTCATTTTTCTTTTATCCCTTTTTTATTTATTTTTATTTTATTTTTTTAAAGATTTTATTTATTTGACAGAGATAGAGACAGCCAGCGAGAGAGAGGGAACACAAGCAGGGGGAGTGGGAGAGGAAGAAGCAGGCTCATAGCGGAGGAGCCTGATGTGGGGCTCGATCCCGGAACGCCGGGATCACGCCCTGAGCCGAAGGCAGGCGCTTAACCGCTGTGCCACCCAGGCGCCCCGTTTTATCCCTTTTTTTAAAACCCCATCTTTTGAATTATTGATCTAACTATAAATACATATTTGCCTTGAATCTGTAATTGAATTTAATACATGTTTTTCTCATTCCCAGATTGAGAACACTAATGGCTCAGATCCTTTTGTACAGTGTTCTGTAACATTGTCTTGTATGAATTTATTTGCCTATTAATAAACTAATTCAGGAGGCATTTAACAAGTACTTACTATAGGTCAAACATTAGGAATATGCTAATAAGATGTTCCTTTCATCAGAGGGTTTGCTGTTCACTAGGACACTGGCCTGAAAACAAATTATAATGTACTTTCTTGAAATTATATGAAGGGTGGAATTGAATCTTGGAGTAGGAGTACTTCAGGCCATCCTGAGACAATCAGGGAAGGCTTCACTGAGGAGGTGGCATCTGAACTGGGACCATTTAAATGAGTTGCTGCCAGGTGGGCAGAGCAGGGGAGGCTGCACCAGACAGAAACTAGCAAGTACAAAGTCACTGGGACATGAGTCAGTTACAAGTAATTTGGTCTCTGAGACTATGGAAGGAGATGATGCTTAGCTAATGGGCAAGTGCTGCATCTCAAAAGACTTTATATAACATGGAGAGGAAGTTTTCCTATATACCGTAGGCGCTGGAGAAGATTTTTGAGCAGAAAAGACAAGGTCAGATTGTAGATTACATCAGTTTGGTAGCTATATGGAAGATAAATGAGAAGAGCAAGGGTATACAATCAGGAATACTAGTGTGGAGGTATCAACTCTAAGCCCAGTGGGGGACTATTTTTCTCTTAAACTAGGGCTGTGGCATTAAGAATGACAGGGATCCTATGTAAGACTCATTCATTCAACAATTATTTATTAAATTCACCAATAGGCCTAGGCTTTATACTAGGCTTCTAGGATGCAGCAATGTATAAGATACGCTTTCTGCTTCCAGTGAGATCATGTTCGAGTGGGAGGAGACCAACAAAGAAGCTGATAAATAAGCTGATATGACAGGCACTGGTCAGTTGAATGAAGCAGATGAAGGAGAAAGGGAGGTTGGTGTGGATCATGCTCATCAGGACACGCCTTTCAGCAGAGTGATAGTTGAATAGAGACCCGAGCGGGAGTAGGGGAGGGTATAAGCCAGAGGATATATGGGAAGGGGTATCCAAGCAGAGCGAATGGCTGATGCAAAGGCCCTGAGAATAGACTTTGCTTGGCACGATTTAAGAATAGCAAGGAGGCCAGGAGGGCTGGAGCAGAGTGACAAAGCAGGAGCTGGGAGCCAGAGGTCATGGTAGGTATCCATGAGATGTTAGAGTGAGATGGGAAGTCAGGGCAGTGTTTTGAGTACAGGCATGTAATGATTTGTCTGGTATCCTTGAAAGCATCTTGTCTGTTGCTGCATGGAGAACAGATCATAGGGAGTCATGGTGTAGATAGATCAGTTAGGAGGCTAGTCTAGAAATCTGAGGTGATGATGGACCAGGGTGGTGACATTGGATGTGGTTGAGGGGTGGCAGGATTATGGATCTGTTTCCAAATTGGAGCTGAAAAGATGCAGGAGGAAGGAGGAAGATGGTGGAGGAGTAGGGGGTCCCTGTTTCAGCTGGTCCCCTGAATTTAGCTGGGTATCTACCTAACCATTCTGAACACCCATGAAATCAGCTGAGATGTAAGAATATACATCTGGATCTCTCCAAGCAGAAAAACACCACCTGTCCCGAGGTATGAAGGGTGGAGCCATCATTATGCGGGCAGATATTGGAAGATAAACAGAAGGGGGAGGGAGCTGCCATAAGCTGGCACTGGGAAGGTGAAATAACACCTGAGCGCAAAAGTGTCCCACGCTGGGGACCGGTCACAGACTTGCAGACTGGTTAGCAGAGGGGAAGGGACTTTAGTCTAGCCCCCTGACAGGATGCAGGAGCTGCAGGTGCATGTGCACGAACTGTGGGTGGCTCATGGGTTTAGAAACACAAAAGGCAGAGACGAGCCCGACCCTGGAATTGACCTCTGGGAGGATTGCTGTGGGATGCACAACTGGGGACGCTGTAGTTTTTTAGCAGCACAGACAGAAAGGGAAACTATGTGTCCTGGAGACCTCAATGAAGAGCAGACGGTGATTTCTCTGTTCCGAGATAGAGGTTTGGATGCAGTCACTTCTGCTTTGACTTTCAGAAGACGCAGAAAGCCGCCAGGGAAAGCCACCAGAGAACAAAAGCTCCAAAAGACTGGTTTTCACTGAGGCTCCCCTCCCCAGTAGGGGGCAGAGCAACTCTGTTCATCCAGGGTTGCCTGAGTAACAGCACAGCAGACCCCTCCCCCAGAAGACAGGCTGGAAGAACAAGAGGACGACAACCCTAGGGTCCCTGTAAAACAGGTGCATCTTGCTTGGGTTGTGGTTAATACTTTGGACTCTGTACATTCCCTCAACCCCCCCCCCCCAACAGAATGACTAAGAGGAGGAACCTCTAACAAAGAAAAGAATCAGAGACTATGGCCTCTGCCACAGACCTAATGGATATGGATATAAGCAAGATATCAGAGATAGACTTCAGAGTAACAATTATGAAGTTGATATCTAGGCTTGAGAAAAATATTAGTAACAATATAGACTCTCTAAGGGCAGAAATGAGATCTAATCAGGCTGCAATTAAAAATGCTATGAATGAAATGCAGTCTAAACTGGATACTCTGACTGCCAGGGTAAATGAGGCAGAAGAACAAATGAGTGAGCTAGAAGATAAGATGATAGAAAAGAAGGAAACCGTGGAGGCCTAGGAAAAACAGCTTAAAGCCCAAATGATCAGACTGAGAGATTAATGATGCCATGAAACATTCTAATGTCAGAATTATTGGGATCCCTGAGGGGGTGGGGAGAGAGAGGTCTAGAAGATGATATATTTGAGCAAATCATAGCTGAGGACTTCCCTAATCTGGGGAAGGAAACAAGCGTTTGTGTCCAAGAGACAGAGAGGACCGCTCCCAAGATCAATGAGAACAGACCGTCACCTGGACATATAATAGTACAACTCGCAAATCTTAGATCCAAGGAAATCATCCTGAGAGCAGCTAGGGGGAAAATGTTTCTTACATACAGAGGGAGGAACGGCAGAATAACATCAGACCTGTCCACAGAGACTTGGCAAGCCGGAAAGGGCTGGCAAGACATCTTCAGGGTACTGAATGAGAAGAACATGCAGACAAGGATACTTTATCCAGCAAGACTGTCATTCAGAATGGATGGAAAGACAAGAAGCTTCCAAGACCAGAAGAAACTGAAAGAATATGTGACCACCAAGCCAGCCCTGCAAAAATATTAAGGGGGATTCTATAAAAGAAGAAAGACCCCAAGAGTAATATAGACCAGAAATTTACAATCTGTAGAAACAAGGACTTCACAGGCAACATGATGACACTAAAATCATATCTTTATAATCACTCTCAACGTGAATGGCCTAAATGCTCACATGAAATGGCACGGGGTTGCAGATTGGATAAAAAGACATGACCCATCCATATGCTCTCTATAAGTGACTCATTTTGAACCTTAAAGATACATCCAGACTGAACATGAAGGGATGGAGAACCATTTTTCATGCCAACAGACCTCAAAAGAAAGCTGGGGTAACAATTCTCATATCAGACAAATTAGATTTTAAGCTAAAGACTGTAGTAAGAGATGCAGAGGGACACTATATCATTCTTAAAGGGTCTATCCAACAAGAAGAGCTAACAGTTGTAAATATCTATCCCCCCAACATGGGAGCAGCCAGCCAACTACATAAGCCAACTGTTAACCAAAATAAACATATTGATAATACTTTAATAGTTGGAGACCTCAACACTCCAGTCTCAGCAATACACAGATCATCTAAGCAGAAGATCAACAAAGAAACAAGAGGTTTGAATGACACACTGGACCAGATGGACCTCATAGATATATATAGAACATTCCACCCTAAAACAACAGAATACTCATTCTTCTCAAACGCACATGGAAATTTCTGCAGAATAGACCACATACTGGGTCACAAATCAGGTCTCAACTGATACCAAAAGATTGAGATTATTCCCTGCATATTTTCAGACCACAGTGCTTTGAAACTGGAACTCAATCACAAGAAAAAATTTGGAAGAAACTCAAACAATTGGAAACTAAGGACCATCCTGCCCAAAGAATGTTTGGGTAAACCAGGAAATTAAAGAAGAACTGAAGAAATTTATGGAAACCAATGAGAACGAAAACACATTGGTCCAAAACTTATGGGATACTGCAGAGGTGGTCCTAAGGGGAAAATACATAGCCATCCAAGCCTCACTCAAAAGAATAGAAAAATCTAAAATGCAGTCCTTCTATTCTCACCTTAAGAAGCTGGAGATGGAACAGAAGAACAGGCCTAATCCACGCACAGAAAGACAATTAAGATTAGAGCAGAGATCAATGAATTAGAAACCAGAAGCACAGTAGAGCAGATCAAAAAAACTTGTGTGGAACCAGAAAAGACCCCAAATCACCAAGGAAATGTTGATAAAGAAAAAGCTGGGGGCATCACGTTGCCTGATTTCAAGCTATATTACAAAGCTGTGATCACCAAGACAGTATGGTACTGGCACAAAACCAGACACATAGATCAGTGGAACAGAATAGAGAGCCCAGATATGGACCCTCAACTCTGTGGTCAACTAATCTTTGACAAATCAAGAAAAAATATCCAATGGAAAAAAGAGTCTCTTCAATAAATGGTGCTGGGAAAATTGGACAGCATATACAGAAGAATGAAACTCGACCATTCTCTTATACTGTATGCAAAGGTAAACTCTAAATGGATGAAAGACCTCATTGTGAGACAGGAATCCATCAAAATCCTAGAAGAGAACATAGGCAATAACCTCTTCAACATTGGCCACAGCAACTTCTTTCAAGACACGTCTCCAAAGGCAAGGGAAACAAAAGCAAAAATGAGCTTCTGGGACTTCATCAAGATAAGAAGCTTCTGCACAGCAAAGTAAACAGTCAACAAAACAAAGAGGCAACCCATGGAATGGGAGAAGATATTTGCAAATGCCATTACAGATAAAGAGCTGGTATCTAAGATCTATAAAGAATTTCTCAAACTCAGCACCCCCCAAAAAAATACTCAAGTCTAAAACTGGGCAGAAGACATGAACAGACACTTCTCCAAAGAAGACATACAAATGGCTAACAGACACATGAAAACATGTTCAACATCATTAGCCATCAGGGAAATTCAAATCAAAACTACATTGAGATACCACCTTACCCCAGTTAGAATGGCAAAAATTAACAAGGTAGGAAACAACAAATGTTGGAGAGGATGTGGAGAAAGGGGAACCCTCTTACACTGTTGGTAGGAGTGCAAGTTGGTACAGCCACTTTGGAAAACAGTACGGAGTTTCCTCAAAAGGTTAAAAATAGCGTTACCCTATGACCCAGCAATTGCACTACTGGGTATTTACCCCCAAAATACAGATGTAGTGAAAAGAAGGGGCACCTGTACCCCAATGTTTATAGCACTAATGCCCATAATAGCCAAACTGTGGAAGGAGCTGAGATGCCCTTCAACAGAAGAATGGATAAAGATGTGGTCCGTATATACAATGGAGGGGCGCCTGGGTGGCTCAGTCATTAAGCGTCTGCTTTTGGCTCAGGGCGTAATCCTGGAGTCCTGGGATCAAGCCCCACATCAGTCTCCTCTGCTGGGAGCCTGCTTCTTCCTCTCCCACTCCCCTGCCTGTGTTCCCTCTCTTGCTGGCTGTCTCTGTCAAATAAATAAAATAGTAAAAAAAAAAAAAAAAAGCATATATATATATATATATATATATATATATATATATATATATATATATACACACACACATTATATATATATACACACATATATATACATATATATACACATATATACATATATACGTATATATATGTATATATATATGTTCGATCCATAAACAACCTTCATGAATGTATTTATATATATGTATATATTCCATTATATATATATAATTAATCCTTTCTGATGGCTGAGTATAATTCCATTATATATATATAATTAATCCTTTCTGATGGCTGAGTAATATTCCATTATATATATATATAATGGAATATTACTCAGCCATCAGAAAGGATGAATACCCACCATTTGCATCGACATGGATGGGATTATGTTAAGGGAGTAAGTCAAGCAGAGAAAGACAATTATATGGTTTCACTCATATGTGGAACATAAGGAATAGCATGGAGGACATTAAGAGAAGGAAGGGAAAACTGAAGGGGGGGAGGAATCAGAGGGGAAGACTAACCATGAGAGACTATCGACTTGGGAAACAAACTGAGGGTTTCCGAGGGGAGGGGTGGGGGGATGGGTTAGCCCAGTGTGTATTAAGGAGGGCACGTAGTGCAATGAGCACTGGGTGTAATATGCAAGTAATGAATCATGGAACACTACATCAAAAACTAATGAAGTACTGTATGGTGACTAACATAACATAATAAAAAAAATAAAACAATAAAACCTTCTGAGCTTTTTACAAACTTAAAAAAAATAAAAGGATGCAGGGAGATATGCCTAGGAAGTGAAATGGGCAAGTACGGAGAAGATAACTTCTGCTAAGGAAATTTGCAATATTTTCAAGGGAGACGAGGAAGGAATAGCTGGGGTGGGCCACTGTAGCAAGAGCAGTCAACACAGCAGTATGGTGAGTGGGCCATGGTGAACCCTTGCAGGGTTCTTCCATGCATCTGTATACTTGTAAGCCACACTGGAATGTGTGAAATGATTCAAAAGAGAATCCCTAGGGTTTCCTTAATCTAAAAGGCTATGTTAAATAGGGTTAATTGAAAGTATATGTGTCTACTTTTCTGGGCAATAAAATTGATAAAGAGACTACACTTAAATTTAACTTTAAGCAATTTCACAGCCCAAGAATTTTCAGCAAGCAGTTATCAGGGCTCTGATAATGTAAGAAGTTGGCAGCCCATTTGCATTGACATGGGTCAGAGGAACAATGTGGGAAACATATAAAAAGACCCACAGATCATGGATGTTAGGAGTGTGGGGGAAAATGAACTAAGTATGGCTGAACATTTTAAATTGCCTAACATTTTATTCAAGTGCTTTTAGCTAAGAGTTCTTTCTAAAGCCTGGGTACTTTTCTTTATTAGCAGAAAGGTTATAAAATGTTCCAGAGCTGAGTCAAGGCTAGTTCTCTTATCTTTGAGTATGCAGTGCTGCCTGTTTTAAATAGTATATTTCTGTAAATCACGTGGTATGTTCTGTTACAAAACAGAAAATACATTCATGAAGGTTGTTTATGGATCGAACCCGGGTATCCCTTTCATCAGACCTTGCCTTTTGAAGGATTTTAGGCTGTTCATAAGAATCCAGATTTCCCTTGCAAAATTGAGGATGAAAACCATGCCCAAAGCTGTTCCAGTCACTGTGGACAGGGTAAATTTCCACAGTATAAGACAAGTGAGAGATCAAAGCTGTATAGGAATAAAGACTGTTCTCTTGGCCATAACTGATCAAGGGATATAGTTTGACACATATTTTTCTCCAGTTGACTGTATATACAGTCAACCATGCACAATCCTCATTGAATTGGGTGGATTCACTCTTTCTTAAATTCATCTGTGTTGTCATCATAAGTCACAAAATTAAAGAACTCTATAGTTATAGCCAGAGTGATAGATAAAAAGGAGTCTGTTAAATCATGGCAGTCAATGTAAAATCTTTCTCCTGTTATTTGGCTTCTGTTTTTATAACTTCTTATAGACTTAGATAGACTTATGTCATTGTGTTAAAGATGTGTGTGTGTGTGTGTGTGTGTGCGCGCTTGCATATATACGTACATGCGGACACATACACATATGTAATTCCTCTTTTCTCCTCCCCAGACAGTAGTCTCTGAAATGATGAACCATTCTTATTTTTCTTTTAATTTCTTTACATCTAGTTTAGTATCTGACACAAAGTAGGATCTCAAAAAATGATTGTTAATCAAAACAGAGAAACTTTTTTATTCTGTTGATTAACCACTGCTGTACCCTGCTTAGTTTTGAAATTCTTCTAGGGACCCTAATGATTGTACCCTGTGTTCCTGGTATCTTGGTTTTATGTGACAGTCTATGGCATATTCATGACTCCAAACAGGAAAAAAACAAACAAACAAAAAAACCCAAAAAACCCCGGCCTTTTAAAGAGAAGTTCTGTACATGAATGTAGAAGGATGTGGAAGGAGCACGAGATTATAGGACAAAACTCCAGTCCATATGTACATATATAGGTGTTATAGGTCTATTGTCTCCTATTAGAAGGATTTTAGGCTGCTGATAAGAATAGAGGATACTTGACATAGTAAAAGTTCAAAAGCAAGGAAGAAAGGATGGGAACAAAATGGAACCAGGTATACAATTAAATTGCGTGTCAGAATGACCTAAGTGTAGGATACAGAGGCCACAACTTTGGCTCTAAGCTTTCAGTCAGCCAGCAGGAAGAGGAAGCTCTTGTAGGAGTAAAGAGAAGCCAGTTGCTCAGGATGATTATAACTATTCTTGGCACCAACATCAGACAAGGATTTCTCCCAAGAGTCCCCATAAAGAGTACACTGTGTTTTGTTTTGAAAATCATCAAGTCTTGTAAGGCTGGTTCTTGTAAAACACATTTGTTTTAATAGCATTGCTTCAAAGCAAATTTTGTTAAAGCAACTGCAAGGTTCTGATCAGGTATTCCATTCTCTGATGATGTGGTTTGGCCCAGAGATGTGAAGAGTAGGTGGACTACTTGTCCTTCAGTCTTCCCTGTGTATTGTTTTTCTCAGCTGAGGTTTTGAGAATTATTCATTGATATTGAACTTAAAGGAGCTATTACTCTCTCCTACATAGGCCTAGAGTGCAACAATTTTGTGTGGCCAATTACAGAGAGACACAGTGTCATAGGAGAGTGTCAAATTAAAGCTGGGGTTAGCATCCTTTAGAGTGAGCCAGTTTGCTAACAAAGACATTTGCCTGAATAGAAAGCTGCCCTCCTTATTTCCAGGGGTTGCATGGGGGAAACTAAGCAGCTAGGCCAGTATTATATATAAAAAGTTCTTTACTGGGGCACCTGGGTGGCTCAATTGTTTAAGTGTCTGCCTTCGCCTCAGGTCATGATCCCAGGGTCCTGAGATCACGTCCTGCATGGGGCTCCCTGTTTTGTGGAGGAGTCTCCTTCTCCCTCTGCCCCTCCCCTTACTCAAGTGCTCTCTCTCTCAAATAAATAAAATCTTAAAAAGTTCTTTAGTACTAGCACAAATGGGTGGTCTACTCCAGTGACTTTAAACAAGTATTCTTGGTGGTGTACCTAAACACTCAGGAAAGTATGGAAGGTTCCAAGGGCATCAGTTTCCAAAATCTGGACCGTGTGCTCAGTCTCGTTTCTCCCCACCCTTTCACAGTTACTCTTTCCCCATTTTAGCAAAGAAAGGCATCTCTCTCATCTGTCCTAAATCTTGCTGTGATGTGTTGTGCATGGGCGTAGAATCCACCTGGGCACTGAACACAGCAGTAATTTGAAATATTTTCTTACAAAGTAGTATGGTAGTGTGAGCAATAAAAGACTTACTAACACAAACATATGCTATCTTGGGATAAACTTCTGCAGGGAGGTAGACTGAATCTAAGAGTTAAAGAAGAAAAACTCACTATATAAATTTTCCAACTGGAAAGGAGGAACTTGAATTTGGTTATTTTTAAAGTGGATGATGGTGCTTATATTAGGGTTCTCTAGAGAAACAGAACTTAACACACACACACACACACACACACACACACACACACACACACCCCTGGTTGTGGAGGGGGCAGAGAGAAAAAGGATGAGTGAAAAAGAGATTAAGAGATTATAAGGAATTAACTCCTGTGATTATGGAAGTGAAGTCCCAAGTTCTGCCCTTGGCGAGGTGGAGACCCAAGAAGAACCAATGTTTCAGTTCTGGTTCAAGGGCAGGAAGAGACCAATGTCCCAACAGAGGGCAGGCACGAAGGAGTTCCCTCTTAGCCTTTTTGTTCTATTCAGGTCTTCAACTATATGTATCAGCTTTAGGGAGGACAAACTGCTTTTCTCATTCAAATGTTAAACTCATCCAGAGACATCTGTTCCAGAGTAATGTTGGACCAAAAGTCTGGATACCTTGTGGCCCAGTAAAGTCAAAATGTAAAATTAGCCATCATGGTGGGAAATAGAGAAGTTATGAATTAAAATTTTACTGTTTACATATGCCAGAAATTATATTCTTCGTAATTCTATATAAGTTTATGACGAGGTCAACTTTAAACTTCCTGGGGGGAATCAAAACTTTGGAAGGGGATACATAGGTTTTTGTCTTTTGTTTTTAATTTTTAGGACTTACATGAACAAAAGTGTTTGGAGACACAAATTACTGCCTATCGTATGACCAACGTAATTGCTAGCTTGATAACATGCTTTACCCAAAACAAAATCTCAAAGGTAGGTCAAAGTTTAGTCCCTTCTTTAGGTGAAGAGCATAGGTTCAAAATGTCATTACAACAATTTTCACTACTTTCACCACCACCGCCTTGGTCAAAGTCACAGTCCTCTCATGACTGGATCATCACAGCAGCCTCCCTGCTTTGACCTTGACTGTTACCCAGTGTTCTTAGCACAGATGCCCAGAGTTACCTGGTTAAAACAGAGGTCGTGTCATTTCCGTCCTCTGCTCAAAATCCTATTTTGATCTTCCCTGGACCTGAATGATTTCCTCACTCTATCATATCCTATTTTCCCCCATACTCAGCTGGCTCACTGTGCTCCAGCCACAGTGGCCTCCTTGCTGGTCCTGCAGCATGTCACCCAGCACTCTACAGTCTCAAACCTTTGCATTGTTATTCCTTGTGCCTGGGAACACTCTTCTCTGTCGTCTCAGCCAACCCCTCCCCTTAAGTCTTTGCTCAAAATCTCTGTGAAGTCTTGCTCAACTACCCTATGTGGGACTGCACCCCCTCCCACCGCTTCAGATTCTCTGCTTTGCAGCTTAATTTTTCTTCCCATCTTCTAACACACTATGTAATCTACTCACTTGCTTTGATATTTGTTTTCATTGCCCAGAGAGCAATGATTTTGTCTGTCTTGTTCACTGGTCTTCCCCAGTGCTTGGAATAGTGCAAGCAGGCACATGGCAGCCACATAGTAAGCACACAGTAAGTATTTATTCAGTGAGTAGGCCTACATTTTGTGTAGTTTTCATAGATCAAGTTCAGTATTTTATCTACATTTTAACAAGATAGGTAGTAAAAAAAAAAAAATAGTATAGAACCTTGAAAAGACACAATTATTGTTTAATGTTTTACTAAATTTGAGTTGCAAATCTTTATTTACCCTTGTCTTCCCTGTTCCTTGATATTAGTTTTAACTTAAATTTTTTTGTGCATTTATCTTGTTTGAATTTTTCATTGAAAAATGTTTATTTTGAAACCTTGAATACCTGTATTTCTTAAACAATCTAGTCCATTTTAGAGTGAGTTGAGGTGAACAGAACAATGCACAGCTGGGGTTTCTGGATGACTGCAAGGCCAGAGGAAGGGCTCTTGCTCAGGGGTGCTCAGGTGTTTCTCCAACTCTCCCCCACTTTCTTACCTTGGGAATGTGGCCTTGCACATGCGCAGCTGGCTTCAAGAACCAGAAGATGTTTGTAGCACCACTTAAAAAGGAAAAGCAATGTTTTTAGCATAAGTTCTTTCGGAGTAAAGCCTGAGAAGGAAAGGGCGGAAATCTGGTGAGATTTAGGTTCCTCTCTCAATTCTGGCAGTACTCTGCCCCCATGGAGAGGAAGGGTCATAGGTGACACCAACAAGCCCCATAGGGAATCAAAGAAGAAGGGAAACTCTATGCGAAGATCTGCTCCCCCTACTTGCTATAGGTACCTTTTTTTTTTTTTCCTGTTAAATTCTCTATGCTTGCTAAGAAAATTAGGAATGTATAGCCTAGGGGTGTGTCTGTGTGTGTTGCTGGTGGTGATGGGGTTGTCGGGAATGTTGATGTTGATGGTATTGGAATTGTTGGTAGTGGTGTCGATGACTGTTTTGATGGGGCCGTGGTGGTGAAGGAGGAGAAGGTGCTGGTGGTATGCAGAGATTTTTCTACCAATCCATAATAAGACCTGTTGTGCCATATGAATTAAATACAATTATTTTCATTTTTATATACTCATACATACATATGTAAATTATTTTGGAATAGCTCTAAACTAGTCATTGTTCTTACTAAGAAAGAGACTATATTAATGTCTTTCAAGAAATCCTAAGATTTCTAGGAACTTCTTTGAGTCAGATAAGGCCACTTTCCTATTTGTGGTCCTTTGGACTCTAGCCTTTAACAAGTTGAGTTGTTTGTCTGATGGTTGTTCGTGCACACGTGTTCTCTCTTACTCATATGGATTCCCTGTCAGGGTAAGATATTTTCAGCCTAGTGTTGTATTACCATCCTAAATCCTTCAAAGCAAAGGCAAATCTTTTGTTTCCCCATTAAGCTGTTGCAGTGTTAGCATCTTGATGCTACAATGCATTTTTCAGCATGCTTCACACACTCTGTCCCACTGTGTCTTTACAATAGTTACGAGAGGTAGGCAAGGATTGTTATTATCTTTATATGTCATTCGGGGGTTCATTTTATAGATAATAAAAACTGAGATTCAGATAAAATGAATTACTCAGGTCAGCAAATCCCAAACAGAATCCGGACAAAGTCCAGCATCTTGTAAATCTTGATCCTTTTGTCAGCCTGTTTTTCCTTTTCTGAACCCTGGTACTCCCCCCCCCCCCCCCGACAGCAGATGGGGAGCATCCTCCCTCTCAGTATTAGCGCCTTGCCTGGATCAGCAAATCCTTGCTCTAGATCAGTTCTCCAGTTTTTGTACCAATACAGAATGTCAGGTCAGCCCCTAGCTATAATTGTCCTTTTTGTTCCTATTAGTACTTGGCTGTATACTTGACTATAATTCTGACAGATTGGATTGTGCTAATTCTTCTACCAAATAGAAATATCTTTAGTTCTAGAAAACTATAATATTTACCAGGATTTTTTTTTTGTGGCAGCTTATATAATAATATAGAAAGACATCCTTAAAAACTAACTTTTTTGAGATATATTGTACATAGCATATAATTCATCCACTTCAAGTATGGTTGACCTTGGGTCCTATTAGTACTTGGTTGTATACTTGAATATAATTCTAACAGTTTGGATTGTGTCTATGCCAGTTCTCCTACCAAATAGAAATATCTTTAATAGATAACTTGAACATTTAGCATATAGTATATTCAATATTTAGCAAAACCCATGGTATTTCACTTACTATACTGCCATTTACTTATTTGGATTAAATTTGTTACAAGTTTTTATAAGCTTGTTTTCATATACTTTGAAAGTGGAAATAAAATGAGTATAAATAGTAATCCATTTTGTCTAGACTACAATTTAGACTTACTAATTTTAAAAACTATTTTAGGCATTATTGTTAGTAAGATTTTAGCAGATAACATTACATATATGAGTGTGTGTGTGAATTTGAGTGTCTATTTTTTGCCAACCAAGAGAAGAGTCTTTTGAGGACAAGAGTATTTATGACCATAAAACTAAACAATTGAAAAATTTGGCACATTTAAATATTGCAATAAATAAGCAAGAATTCTTAACTCTTTATGTAATTTGTGTATAGAAATGCATTTTGCACATTGGCAGATGGGATCCATGAATGTTAAGAGGAAAGTTTGGTAAGATTTAGAAGAGAATGAAGTTAATTTTTAAAATATGTTTAATTCAGTGTTCTTTAATTATCTTCCCAAAGCATTTTAAATATGTAACTGTCCTAGCACTACCCACATGGCATAATATTTTTTTAATTTAAAATATTTACTGAGCATCTACTGTATGCCAGGCAAACTGCTCAACAGTGGGCATACAATACTGAATAATATGGTATAATCTCTGTCCTTAAAGAACCTAGAGTTCGGTGTGATAGACATATGAAATAAACACGTGACTACGTATATAATAAATTATGGTCCTTACTATGAATAGTAAGAAGCAAATTACATGAGCAAGAATAACTGGGGAATCATGATTTGTGGTAGTAGGGAAGACCTCTCTGATAAAATGGTATTTATGTGAAGATCTGAAAGATGAGGCAGCATTACTCAGTTTAGAGTAGGTTAAGAGTAGCTCAGATGGAGGGAATAGCATCTGCAAAAGCCCCGTGTTGGGAAGGGATATGAACTGTTTGAGGAGACAAGAAGTGGGTATGGGTAGCTCAGTTAGCAGGTTATGGGAGTAATTCAGTCAAGAAATGAGGTAGTCTAGAGACTAGACCAGACTAGGTTAGTGGCCAAAAAGTTAGACATGAATGGATTTTTAAGAAATACATAGATGGTAGAATCACCATGACTTGGGGATGAATTTGGTATAAAGGGAGAAGGAGGTATTGACAAAGCTATTGATAAAAATAGGTGAATTGGAATCTATCAGATTAAACTGTTATTGTTATACTTTATCTTCTATGAACATTGCAAGACAGTTTATATGTGTATGACGGTGCACTTTCTAACAATACTACTTACTTTTTCTAAACTTTTCAATTGTAAGCTTCTTAGAATTGAGGATTTTCTTGGTATGTCTTTCAGAGTTCTTAGCCCTTTAAACTCAGTTTTTGAGTCAATTTCTTTATGTAGAGAAAAGAATGCTTAATTTTAGTGAAAAAAATCTTAGATCTTTTTTTGGTGGGGGGATGACTTAGGAGAGTTTTCTTGAAGGCAGAGATACGAAATGTAAATTCTTTACAATTTGCCTTTGAGTTGTTATTTTGTAGGGATCTGGGAAAATACAAAATTCAATCAGTGGGCATGATGGGGCATTTATATAGTTCCATAAGTGTATGCCATAGAGACCTTTCAAAAGATAAAAAGATAAAAATTACTTCATTATCTGACTCTGGGGTATAGTTGTAGAACATGCCTACTTGGTAAGATCCAAACAGGAAGATACACAGTTTATATTCCATTAGTAATTGTTGTATCTGAGTAATTTAACTAGTTCCCAACAGATAGGACCAAGGATAATAATCCCTGTTCAGAGTCTGGTTGAGGTCTTTTTGGATTGGGTATGACTTGAGATTTTTGAAAACAAAATACTTGAGAAGAATCAAAGCAATATTGTAATGATGCTGAAAACAGGTTTACTGAACAGCTCACTTAGCCATGTATCTAACAAATTATAATATATGTGAAATGAAGGTTTTACTCTAATCACTACATCTCCTTACTAAAGTGATGGATAAACTTGATAGCCATGAATGATGGAAGGAAACACTGTTGTCCAATTGTTGGGTTCCATATTTTTATCTGCTGACATGACCATTGACTTTAATACTGCAGACTTTCTTTCCTTTTTTTTAAAAAACATTTTTAAGAGCAGTTTTAAGCTCACAACAAAATTGAGCAGAAAGTATAGAGAGTTATCATATAGCCCCAACCCCAAATTATCCAAATTATTTTCTAGCTTCTCCTTTATAGAAGATTCTGCCATAACTAAAGACTCAGAACATAGGACTATGCTTCATAGGCAAAAATAAAATTTTTACTCTACAGCCATGTGTAGGTTTTAAATATACTTAATATAAATATAATTCATGTGTGTTAAAAACTAATCCTGTTTTTAAATGAGGAAATGTATGCTTTGGAACATATTCATGAATAATTAGTTTTTGAAAACCCTTACATCCTGGCCTCCTTAGTTCCCTAACCTAATCTTTGGTCATTCTTTTCATGGTTCGAAAAATTAAAAAACAAATTGCAGTTCCCACTGTTTCATGGCCCCTTGCCTTTGCTTTTGCCATTTCCTTTGTTGATACACTCTTCCCTCTTTTGATTGACTTTCTGATATATTATCCTTAAAACCTCAGCTCATCTTAAGGAAACTTCCCAACACTCAGTTTGGGCTCATTGCTCTTGAATTTTGATACCGTGACACCCTTTTGTAGAATTATTTTAAAACTGCAGATAGTGTACATTGGATTGTATATCTTTCAAAGGTAAGCACTGTGTCTCATTTACTTTCATACACAGGACTTAGCAAGGTGAACATGCTTGACATTCAGTGCTTGTTTTATTGAAGAACAATGTGCTGAAACTCATGTTTTGCAAAGTTCAAAACCACCATTCAGGTATAGAATTTTATGACCAGCTCTTATAAAGATTGGCTGTAGAAAGCAGACACTTGGAAAAGGACTGAAAAAGGGATAATGTGAAAATTGCATTTTAAAATTGCTGGTGATATAATAGATTTGTATCTTGGCTACATGCTGGTGTTGCCATGTTAGGCCTTGAAAAATTTGGGTCAGCGACGGTAGTGGATGTACAAATGGTGAAGCTTAAATATGTTCATCTAAAGTTGAGCATCTTAAATCATCCCAGGCTAATTTTTTGTCAATCTTAGATTGCCCTCAAGTAGCTAAAGAAAATTGAAGGTGGGGGAAGTTTTCATGTAGTGCAAATAGAGTGAACTAATTTTTTAAAGTTGCAAAAAATTGTTTATTAACCAGTTTCATCATTATAACTTGAATGACCAACTAATTACCTAATATGGTAATATCTAATGGGAGAAACAGAGAGGGCATTTTTGAAAGAATATAAGCCTAAGATTCAGGTAATTTGGCTCTCTTCCCAGTGATGCCTTACTCTAGCTTTGTGGCCTTGAGTAAATTGCTGAAACTCTGTAATTCTACTTCCAAATTTGCAGACTGGTTGTTCTCAACTGTGGTGATTTTGTTCCACAGGGGACATTTGGCAATGTCTGGAGGCATTTTTGATTATCATGATTTGGGGGATGTTATTGGCATTTGGTGACTAGAGACCAGAGCTACTGCTAAGCATACCTATAGCACACGTAACAGCTGCCAACAACAAAGAATTATTCATCCCAAATCTCAGTAGTGTCAAGGCTGACAAATTATAGGCTAGATCACTTAGTCTAGGAGGGACTTTTCCAACCTAATTATCTCTTATTCTCAAACTTAGGCTGATCTTCTATTTTTTTTTTTTTTGTCTATTTTAAATGACCTGAATAATATAAAGATGACATTCAATGAATTCAGTTGTCTGATAGGTCTTCAAATGATGTTTTAGTGATTTAGAATGAATTAAATAACATAAGCAGAGAAGAAATGTAAAAATTTACTACTCTG
Organism: Ursus arctos; assembly: GCF_023065955.2. Classification (NCBI taxonomy): domain Eukaryota; kingdom Metazoa; phylum Chordata; class Mammalia; order Carnivora; family Ursidae; genus Ursus; species Ursus arctos. The sequence continues at coordinate 14,111,042 of NW_026622886.1, read as the reverse complement.
CACTTTATTGATAGAGCATTCTCAAATATAAGTTAAGTATAATTGTAGAAACCCCAGGATAGATGAGGATGTTTATTTTTTCAGTAGTGTGACAGTTTGCTGGTGCTGTCAGATAGGTACTATTAGTATTCATAGAAAAGGGGAGAAAAGTATTTAATGTTGGAGAGCTTAAATACTATAATTTCTTTGAAAGCTGTATTTCAGGAAATAGCTTTAGGGGTGGATAAGCATCCCTATGATTTAAAGTAAGATTCATCAGTGATATAAAAATATTTTAGTATACTGAATTTTATGGTGTGCGATAGTTAAGAATGAGCATCAATGCTAGTAGAATTCTAAATTATTTTGGAAGAAATGTGTATTTTGAAATTCTTGGTGGTGATGAATGATTATAGCCTATCTGCTCCATATTTTTAGGATATAAAGGTTGACTTAAAGAACTTGAGAACAGGTTTTAAAAACAACAACATAGGTACCAAGCACTCTTTTCCAAGCGTAAGATAGTTTTTCATTTGTTGTCTATAAGGTCTTTTAAAGACTGTGGTGAAAGCATGAAAGGCTTGAGGTGGCTGTGGAAGGAGAAGTTGGAGGGGAGTCTCTTCCTTTTGTCTTCTCACTTCTCCCTTATTCTCCCTCCCTGCTTGCCTACTCCAACCCCATGCACACTTACTTACCCTGTATGGAACCCCAGTTGGAGTCCATGCCAAGTTCCTTTGATGGTGGTGCCACGTCTTATTTGTCTTTCTATCTCAAATGTCTGGCATGTGGTGGGTCTGAATTACTACTCTGTCCTCAGGCTTTTTCCCTCAGGCAGCCCTGGCATAGTTTCTACTTTTCATTCTGTCTTTGAGTCTCTTCTTCCCTCCATTCCCCCTCTACTTACCCTCTCCCTTCCTTTCTACTTGGCTTGGCGTTTAAAATTTGTGTGGTTGTATAGCTGCATTTTAACATTTGTAGATGTTTAGAGCGGAAGAGAAGCCTTCCCACCTGACCTCAATCTGCCACACTGCTGGAACCCATTCATTCTTCAATGTCTCTTACTCTTTCCTTTTATCACCAAAGAAACTCTTTCAAACAGCTAAATGATGGGTCCCCTGGTTTTCTTTCCTCCCCAGCAAGAAGATCATTTTTTCTCAAAACCAATGCTCCCTTTCCCTACCCTGATTACTATGTAGCATGAGATTTGACAGAGCAATGACAAGGGATGATTACAGAACAGTTCTTTTACTGTGTTGAAATACATTTGTGGCGTTATTGTCTCAAGGAAAACCAAACACTTCTCAAAACTGAGAAAAATGTAAGTCAGCAAGCAGATCTCTAACTCCCCATGATAAAAGAAATTGAGCGTGATAGAGCTGTCAGTTCTTTCTCTACTGCTATGTCAATTACTTTTCTTCCCCTCAAAATAGAACTGGTATATAGACAAAATTCAAGCTAGCAGTAGAGATTCTGGACTACCTCCATCATTGGATTTAAATCCATAGTGTTTCCCAAGGGCCTGTTCATCCTGTTTTGCAGTGCACAGGTTGTACTCTTCATCTTTTTTGTGTATGCTGAAAAGGAAAATGATAAAGGAATGGATCCTTCTCTTCCTTCTGCTTTGTCATCCTGACCCTGGTTGTGCTGGTGGACTTCTTTATTAATGATGCAAGGTCCAGTTATCTGCATTGTGCTGAGCTGGGCATCATTTTTCATATCCTACTTTTTATCAGTCAGCACTGTATTGAATAGTCTTGGAACTCATTTACCTGGCACGCTGTGTCTGACTATGCCATAGCCAGCACACTTTCAAATAAAAGTGCTTACATTTGTCGGAACTGACGGGACATACCTGTATTTCTGATTGGCTCCCAAATTTGTCTGTTGATGCCCTGAAGGTAGTTGTCAGTTTTATTTATAGAAATGGTTTATTCAGTATAGTCCTATCTAGTGAGCTGCCATATGGTACCTTAGTATGCCATCAAATGGGTAATCAAAGCTTAGGGACTAATTTCCAAGAAATAATAAAACAAATTTGAGCTTTATTTGGGACAGTCTAGGCATCAGTGACTGGAACACTGAGAAAGGTTTTGCCTTTCTCTCTGCTATTTGATAGATAGCAGTTTTTAAACAGGTATGCCTAGTATAGTACTTTAAAATGTTTTATTTTTATAATTAAAAATCAGTATGGACTGGAAGAATAGAAACGAAATGACTCAATTTATAACCCTGTTACCTTTATACTGTTCTTGGCAATATGCTTTCAGATAATCATAAAAATAGAGATGGAGTCATATATATGAAATTAAAAAAAATAAATCTACCTATATACGTATTCAACTTGTTTTTTCAGTTAATTTGTCTTGGAGCAGGTTACATGTCACAATATGTAGGTCCACCTCGTTCTTTTTAACAGCAGTGTGGTACTCCAGATCATAGATACAGTGTCCACGATTTAGGTATGTCTTCCACTGTTGATAAACACAAGGCTATTTCTAGTGTTTCACTGTTATACATAGCAACTTGTGAACATTGTTGTACTTATATCTTGGAGTAAATAGGTTGATGTTTCTGTAGGATTAATAGGTAGAAATAGAATTTATCACTCAACAGTTACGCATATTTTGAATTCTGATGGATATTCTCAAACTGCTTCTCCCCCGATATTCTTTTAATTGGCATGTTCACCAGCATTGAAGGCAAGTGTTTATTTGCCCCACACCCCAATCAGTCACCAGTGTTTTTCTTGATGGAAAAAAGTTTTAAGATTCTTTGGTGTTTGGGCCCACAATCCTCACCCTGACCACACTCACCAAATAGATTCTTATTGTACTCCATGGAGAGTACAAACAAACAAACAAAACTGGAGATACGGATCTTTTGAGCAGCTTAACCAAACGTAAGCAAAGCAAATGAAGTGATAGTTAAACAGAGTTTTCTGCTCACCCCTGTGCTAAACAGGCAGGCAGGCTGGATCGCATGGAGAACTCCCGCACAAAGTGGGATTGTCGTGAACCAGTTGGCAAGTCAAAGGTGTTTCTCCACTTCTTCCTCCAAATTCCCAGCCTGAGTCTTGGATCTAACGACTTCAATTCGAAGAAGTCCACACTACTAGTGTTCAAGTGATAGAGAGCATTTACCTTAAGACTTGACAGTCCCCCTTCTCAGATCTTCTCAAGTGAGACAGCAGCCCCTGGACCCGGCAGCAAGTGTGTGAGAGAGTCTGGGAGAATGAGCACCCCCTCCCAACCCCATGCATACACATGCACAGAGAGAGCAAGACAGAGGGAAACATTTTTCCAAGGGAGTCCAAAAAGTGAGCAAAGAGCATGGATAAGAGAGTGTTAACTGGGTGTTATCCCAGCTACTGGGTGAGAGGGAGAATTTTTTTTTTTTTTTAAAGACAAAGTCTTAAATCTTGATCAGCGTATTATTTGATAGAGAAGTGGAGGGGCATGTGGTAGAAGAACGCAAACTTCCAGTGGGAACCATTACACATTGTATTAGATGTGTACTGCTTATCCTTGGGGTTCTTACCCATACTGCCTTTGTGGCTAAAACTTGAAATATTTCTATTTGTTATTTTTTTTCAGATCTTATCATTTACTACATTATGCTTTGTTTTATATTTTCCTTCTCTTGATGTATTGTTTGCTTGAAAATAACAAATCTACTTGAAAAAATCCAACCTTAACATTTTCATTCAGTTGTGCTTTTTTTAAAAAAATTATATTTATGGATAATGCACAGCATTTTATGTTGCAGTTATGTCTAGGTTCAATGTCATCTTTGCCACCTACTTCTTGCGTTACGTAAACATTCAGTTTATTAAAGGCATAGGAATACTTTTTTTTTTTTTTTTTACTGTGCCTTAGTAAGAAATTGTCAGCCAAATTATGTCTTCTACTTAAAAATTAATTTTCTTATACACATGGTAAATTTTAGGTAAGCCAGCTCAAATTCTATACCAATTCAGGAAGTCCTCTGTAAGTAGATTATCATGAGAAAGAACTGGTAAAATACGTTATATCACTTAAAGGTAGAGAGTCACTCCTTTTTGTTAAACACTTAACTCTTCTTTTCCACACCTGACATTCTCTGTCATTTCTTGTTGCTTACAAGACAGTTGGGACATATATTGCTGTTGCCTTTTACTTTCACATGTAGGATAGAACTCTGAAAAATTAAAGGCTTTGTCGTGTCATCCTTGACTTAAATCATGAGCCAGGTATTTTAAAATAATTTTATATTAAACCATTTTTAAAACCAGCTTATTTGTATAAATCAAGATATTTCCTTTTTTCCCATAAAGTTCTTAGTTTTTTTTTCCCCCTTGGAATGGAAGCCACTTGGAATGAAACGACAAACTGTACAATCTCTAAGTATTTTATAAATCTGATAAAGCTTTGTTTTGTAGTTTGAGATGACTCTGCAGGTAGCAACAAAATCTATTTGGAGGATGAGCTATTATACACCCACAGAGTGGATTTAATGAAATGGTAGGCAATTAAAGTTTACATAAACATGTACTATGTTAGAATAGTTCACATATAGCAAAGATAATTGGATTTTTTGGTACAGTAACCAACCAGTTAGACAATAAGAATAAAAGTGCTATAAAACTTACTTATGAAGACTGCCATTAAAAGACAGCCCTTGTTAATATTGAGAATTTTGGGAGGTATGAGTGGGCAGATGAGTAATTGAAAAAATAATGTCAACATAAAAATCAAATCAAGGATTTCTGAGCTTGTTTTTCACAACTGAGTGCTTTTGAGGCTGTGTAGGAGACTGTGCACTTTAAAAAGAGCCCTGGGTTAGGAGCAGGAAGATCTGGTGTTGGACTTAGCTGTCCTGTACATTAGTCATGTCACTTGCTCCTCCAAGTCTCCAATTCCTCACTTTAAAAAGGACTCTGTACTGCAGAGGAAGGGCTTAATAAATGCTTGTTGAATGAATGAAAGTTTAAAAAGAATCCCTTTCCAAGATTGGGAAATTCCATTAGGAATAAAAAAATAAATATAAAAAGACAGCAGCACAGATTTCCCAAAATCCTCCAACCAAACATTCTTTCTATTTAGTTTAAATTCGTAGATTTAGAGATTTTTTCTAAAGAATGCATTTTCTTAGATGGGCACAGAATGACTTCTGGTCTCAGAGTATAATGCCATATTAACTGATTTAGAAAGAGTCTGGTATTCTACAGAAATACAACTCTGGATAATGCCAAGTTGTCACAGATGGGAATGAATTAGTTGTCCAAAACATCCAAGTATGTGATGCATAAAGCAACATTGGCAGCCTGTGGGAAAGATCTTATCAATGAAGTATACAGAACAGTGAATGTTTACTTCACAGAGGAAATGGCTTCAGAGACCAGAAAACTAAGTTGTCATAGAAACTCCCATGACAGATATTTTAATTCTAGTATTGACGCATTAAGTGGAGTCAGAAACAAAGGAAGTATATTATGAATATTAAACTAAGATATTGTGGTTTTACTTTTTAACTTGCTTAATTGTCCATTTTCAAAAAGATTCTTAATATCTAGAAGGGAGCAAAATATTTCTGTGCAAATTAGCCATAGATTTTTGCTGAAAAGCTGTATGAAATTGGATCTATTTTTCATAAAATGGTGAGCTTTTTCATGTTTCTCATCATAAATTATCTTTTTACTTGAATTAAAAATAATTTCACTGGTATCAATAGTGGCATAGGAAGGAATATGTCCCAACTGTCTACATTTTCATACATAGGATCCTTAATCTTTTACTTGAAGAATCAGATAGTAGTTATTATTGGTTTACAAGTAAAAAGTATTTCAATCTGCTTGATAGCAATTTAAGAAAACAGACAAATATGAAATTACTGGATTATCTAGAAAGTTAGTATTTATTGAGTATGAGCCTGGCTATGCTTAACTATTTGTGTACATAAATCTCATTTAATCTTCTAACTACTCTGTAATATCTTTTTATTTTTTGATGTATAAACTAAGGCTAAGAGATATGCAATGATGTGGCCAAGATCATACATAGGTAGATAGGCTAAGGTAGAATTTAAACCCATTGGCTTCCAAAATGGCACCATGCTGCCACATATAATCAACTAGATACAAAATCTAAGGAGCAGAATGGACATTTTAGGATAAAATGTGGCTGAGATAGGGTAAAGACTAGGATAATGTCCAGGCCTCACATGTGAAGGACCAAGTTAGATATGGAGTTAGACTTTGATAACTGGATTTCCAGCCTGGCATGAAAATTTGAAACCCTTAAGTGTGGACATGACCATATTTCCACATAATTTAACTAATGCTACTTGGGTAAATGATCCAAAGTATGCCTATCTGTGTTTTCAGCTTTTTAAAAGGGAATGATATGATTCTGGATTTTTTATTATTTACAGCCTATTGACTGGACATTTTCAGATGTCTCCCTGCAACATTTGTGTTATTGTTTATAATGTGTTAGATATTATTAAACAAAAAGCTTAAATTGCACAAAATTACTTTATCATAGGACTTGTTACCAACATTAACGATCTTGAGAATATATATCACTGAGGAATTTGGACCAGTCAAATCATTAGGCAGAAAAATGTAATCATCTTGACCTCAGCCAAGCACCAATGATGGGCAAATTAGTTGCACCATGCTCTACTGTGGTTGATGTGATGTTTTATATAAATGAGCATAGATTAGTTGAAAAAGAGTAATGGTTAGAAGTGAAAGAAAATGTACTAAAGACTGAAAATTTGAATTGGAATGTGAAAAACGACTGAAGAGGACAGCTTTGGAAAATGTATAAGCAGATTTTTCTGAAGTATGTGTTTAAAGACAGAAAAAAATATGTCTGAAGATGCAGTTGAGAAAGAAAGATATGGAAAATGGTGATTGGCCATAGAAAAAGATTCACAGAGGTCGTTCATTTAGTAAATGATTTGATGGATGCAGCTAATATGGCTACAGATAACCAGGATGATCCATTAATATTTGATACATTGAGTTCCACTAATCTAACTCATGGGTGTACTATGATGAATACCTCTCTTTCTCTCCCCCTCTCTCTGTGTTTGCTCCTACCAATATATCAAACACTGTCCGTGGTGCTGAACTAGTGTTGTCTGTTGGAAGTTGTAGGGATGTTTTCCTTCTCCCAACTGCAATGCTCTGTTTCCTTACCTTGTGCTGTGTTTGATTGTAAATGCAATATATAAATCTTTCAGTAATAGTTCTTGTTACTGCCATATCCAAGTATTGGATTTCATAGAGATTCCAAACTTGGCGAAAACTGAGCTCCTGATATTTTTCCCAAACTAATTCCTCCTGCAGTCTTCCCCATCTCAGTAAATGGCAGCTCTGTTCTATTACTCAGGCTGAAACCTTTGGTATCATCCTTTACTGAACTCTTTCATATCCTGCATCTATTGGATCTACCTTCAAAATAATCTAAATTTAATCAGTATCTGACCAGTTTTCACCACCCTACTGTGATCATCCTCGTGCAAGCCACCATTATCTCTCACTGTTAAAGACTTTTCACTGGTCTTCCTCCTTATGTCCTGCCCCCTCCTTATGCTAACTTTCAAAGTATGTTCTCAATCCAGCAGCCAGAGTAATTTTGTAAAATGTTAAAGTCAGATCATATCACTTCTTTTCTGAAATCCTATGATGGCTTTCTGCTTCAGTCAGAATAAAAGCCAAAATCCTTATGATGGTCCTTATACGACGTGGCTTTCTTTACTATTTTGTGTTCAACTTCTCACCTCCTCCTGTACTCTGTTTCAGCCACAGAGGGCATTTTAATGATCCTTGAACCCACCCGATTATGTTTTTGCTTAAGACCTTTGTACTTGATGTTTCCTTTCTGCCTGGGGAGTTTTTCCATCATTATATACATGGCTCCCTTGATCACTTTCTTCAGGGCTTTATTCAAAATCTTTTTCATTGACTTGTCTCTGGTCTTCTTATCTAAACTTGTAAACAAAATAAAACAAAAAGCAAACAAGAAACCCCTCCCCCGTAACAGTCTGTATCTCCTCTTCTTTGATTTTTTCCCCCTTAGCATGTTTATAATCCAAGAAACTATAAATTTTAATTAAATGTATTATTCATTTTTAAGATGTAAACTCAATGAAAGTAGGGATTTATTTTTTTGCTTTGTCTACTGCTGTGCCTAGAATAACGCCTGGCACATAGTAGGAGCTCAATAAATATTACTTGAATGAATAGAATTCACAAATGATTGGTTTGGAGGAAAATTAAATGTCAATATCTGATGATATAATTAGACACATTCTGTAAGATTATTTAAGTAACAAAGAAAATGTTCTTAGCATTGATTGCTTTATGGTTTAGATTCTGTTTTTTTGTGTGTAATAAAATAGGTATGAAGTCCAGCTGTTTAAGATGCAAAGGACTTTAGCAGACATTCCAGAGCTGGTCAGTTCCCAGGAGAAAGCTTACATGAAGTCTCTTTATCCTATGTATCTTGCCTTCATTATTTACCCTACTTCTAACATATATGTCTTAGAGAAACTGAAGGTTTCTAGTGGTATAGGGCTAAGAGGGGTATTCCCCTGAAACGATTTCAGATGGAAAGAGGTAGGTTGTATCTAGTCTTATTTCTAGAAACAAGATTTAATATGTGTTCTTGACCAAAAAAAAAATATAAATAAATAAAAATTAAATAAAAAAAAAATCAATGTACACCAGCCGCTAGGGGGTGCTAGGCATTTATATTCAGAGTAAGGTCCATAGTCTTGTTTGTGTTGGCCAGGTAGGATGTCTAGTCTAATTTCAGACCATTTCCTTATTTGTGTTCCTTTTAGTATTTTGTATGAAACCTACATATACTTAATACTTTACCCACTCCCCTTCCCCCGAATATATTCTCCAGTCAGAGCACTTAGGGGATCATTTGGTTTCTCACCTTTAGATACTGTTTAATTATTGATAATCTCGTTCCCATTTGCCAAGTGTCAGTGGCTCATGCAGGGAGGGTTATGGCACTGCAGGTCTGCTGTTGCTTTCCCACCTTTAGTAATTCTTCACTTTCCTAAAAACTATAAAAGTCATTTAAGTGATTTTTGCCTGTGTATGTAGGAGACTTTAAGAAAAAAATGTTCAAAATTACTAGTATTTATATGTATGAGTCCCTGTTTTTTTTTTTTTTTTCTTAAGTTTTTGGTTTTGTGCTATTTTAGTTTAGGAAAATAACACATACAGCACCACCTTATTCTTTGTAATTTTTATACATGATTGCTTGTAAAAAGTAATGGGAAAGACCAGTATCGCATTGCCAAGAATTAAGCAAGAATCAAATAAGAGCGGGGCAAAAAGTAGAGATAGAAATACATATGCAAATAATCTTCTTCTCTCTAACCTAATATAGCTTACTAGATCCTTAAGTTAAACTTTGTTCTTCTTTAGTTGGGACAAAGTACCTTTATTAGAGTACTCTGCTGGTAGAGATCCATGTGTGAAAACCGTATCTTGATTTCTTTCAATACAGTACTATATGGAGGGGCACCTGGGTGGCTCAGTCATTAAGCATCTGCCTTCGGCTCAGTGCATGATCCCAGCGTTCTGGGATCGAGCCTCACATCAGACTCCTCTGCTAGGAGCCTGCTTCTTCCTCTCCCACTCCCCCATTTGTGTTCTCTCTCTCGCTGGCTGTCTGTGTCAAATAAATAAATAAAATCTTAAAAAAAAAATACACTACTATATGGAAAAACTGAGTCAATATATGTTGTCATATGTAGGGGTTAAAATCAAGTTCTTTGGTGTTATAGGCCTTGGTTTAAAACTAACTCTGTTGCTGTGGGTACAACTGTGTAGCTCAGTCAGTTAAGCATCTGACTTTTGATCACAGCTCAGGTCTTAATCTCAGGGTCCTGAGTTCAAGCCCCGCGTTGGGCATGGAGCCTACTTAAAACAACAACAACAACAATAACAAATAACTGCTGTTTCAGGCAAGTTACCTAAGTAACTTAGGTCTGTCTTGATCCTCAATTTCCTCATCAGCCCAGTAAATTTAATAATCTCTACCTCATAAAGTAATTGTGAGGATTCCTAGAGACTTATGTACCTATATTGTCAATAGTACTTGTGTAGTTCTTTATGCATATAAAAATACACATATGCATATGTATAATGGCCAACACACAAAGTGTGGCATACAGTAGCTCTCTACAGAAGGTAGTCCCTTTCTACTTTTATATCCAGATTTTTAATTTAGTTGTTAGATTATCCCAGTCCTAGTGGAAAAGTTAAAAGTTGACTTTGTTCTCCCTTAACACAGTACAATATGTGTAGAAATCACTGGTAAGAATTCTGTCATTAGAATTTTTAGAATGTAAGTAAAAATCAGTATTTTGCTTTATGAAGATATTTTTATTCTGGGTAGAATTCAGAGAAGAAATCAATACAAGGTAATTCACTCTATTAAAGTCGTGCATGTTGAGTTATGCTTGATTGCAACACTGCAGGAACAAAAAACTTTGTATACAGTTCTTTCTTTAGCTTAATGAATGCCAAGACCTAGTCCTCTGTGAAATGGGTGCCATAGCTTTCCGTGATGCACTGTCCATGTAAAATTATCTGTCACTCCATATTTTCTATAGTTTCACAGGTCATGTGTTCACAGTTTGTCTAAGATGCTGCACCATGTTAGAGAATGATAACAGTATTATATTTAAGTCTTGACTCTTGTACTCAATAATTGTGTTACTTTGGACAAGTCCATTAATTTGTTTGAAATACACTTCTTGTCTCTAAAGAGGAGTAGTAATTTTATGTGTTGCGTATCCTTGTATTGGGGCTTATGTGAAAATATAGACATGAGAGCTTTTATAAACTGTAGGATGCTCTCCAAATGTAAGATGGTTTTTGTTGCTGGGCTGGTGGCTGCTTCTTCCACTTGTCAACCACGTTTCAAAGCAATATAGAGTTGCTGTTTAAAGTAGAGAATATGTAAGAGGCCCCAGATGATGTGAGGAAACCACATTTTTCTACTTGCTTTCTCAAATGGCAGTGGTAAGAAGTCTGAGACAGAAAACCAGAGAATTAATTAGGAGATGGTTCTACATTTGCTTAAGAGAATGAAGTTTTTAGGATGCTTTGGAAATTAAATAATATTTAGGAATATGTTACATTTTTCTACATGAGTGTTTCAAAGTATCCTTTGAGTAGGACCCAGACAGATTCTCCTACCTAATCCCAATATGCCTTTTTCCTTACTGGGGATGACACCATAGTAGGTTCTGTCACCCGGGACCATCTGCTCTCAGGCTTTACAGCAGATGACACTCACGGGGCTGCTTCTTGGGCCATAATGAACATCACGTGGGCCCTCCAGCCTCTCTCTCTCTCTCTCTCTTTTGATTTAGTTTTATTTTATTTTATTTTTATTTTTATTATTTTTTAAATGATTTTTTATTATGTTAGTCACCATACAGTACATCCCTGGTTTCCGATGTAAAGTTCGATGATTCATTAGTTGCGTATAACACCCAGTGCACCATGCAATACGTGCCCTCCTTACTACCCATCGCCGGTTTGTCCCATTCCCCCACCCCCCTCCCCTCTGAGGCCCTCGGTTTGTTTCTCATAGTCCATAGTCTCTCATATTTCATTCCACCCTCCAGCCTCTCTTGTAGGGCTCTTTTGTCATCCTTCTTGCTTGAACAAGGGTTTCAGACAGTGCTCTGCTGCTGCCATCAGTTATGACCTGGCTGCTGAATAATCATGTTTCTTGCATTTTATTCCACTACTCCAGCATTTTTGTCTTAAGACATGGTTAATTCGACTTGTATTCATTGGTGGCTTATGCATCATCTACTTTGAGAGCAAAAGCCAGGATTTAAAAAAAATTTTTTTTAAATGTTTTTTGTTTCTTTTTTGAATTCAGTGATAGATGTCTTTTATAAGTGTTATAAGAAAACTGCTTCTTGTGGAAAGTAGACTGGATCTATCCCTTGGTAACATAAAAATATATTTCCCTCTGACGAAGAGCTTTACATGTGTATAGTACAATTTAAAATTTTAATGTGTTTACAACTTGTGTTGTTACAATGCCTTTTCTGTTGCATTGTAACTTGGCTAAATATGCCATTTTAAACTGATATTTAAAACTGTATAAAGATCCTGTGGCTATTGATAAAAGTACTTTAGTAGAAAACACTGTGACATTTAAAACATTGCCACACTGTATTAGGTGACTTTTCTTTGACATTATTGTAAACATCCCATAGTTGATACTTAGCCATTTTTCTGTTGCCAAGTGCCTTGCATAAGGCCTTCTGAGTATATTGATGCTTGTGAATTATACATTTTAGAGGTACCCAGAGAGGGCCCCCTCCTAGAAGAAAATGTTTCCTCCATTGGTTTTCTGATGGAGATTTGCTAAAATTCCAGATGGATTACTTGGAGTTTTGTTTTGAACAGGTAGCTTCATAAATAAAGTCACTCAATTTTGAGTGATTCAATGAATATTTGTTTTGTTTTTTAAAGATTTTATTTATTTATTTGACAGAGATAGAGACAGCCAGCGAGAGAGGGAACACAAGCAGGGGGAGTGGGAGAGGAAGAAGCAGGCTCCTAGCGGAGGAACCTGATGTGGGGCTCGATCCCATAATGCCGGGATCACGCCCTGAGCCGAAGGCAGACGCTTAAACACTGTGCCACCCAGGCGCCCCATCAATGAATATTTGTGTGCCCAATATGTGATATGTACAAGAATCAATTGTTTCTACAATTGTTTTCGATGGGCCTGGGGAAGAAGAAAGTAATCTGAACACTGCGTTCCTGAGTGTAGTAATAAAGGACTGGCACAGAAAAACGGTATGGGCAAGTTTGACCATAGGATATGTTTCATAGACTTAAATAAAATGTAATTAGTGAAATCTGTGATCCTGGCTTCATCAAGTTGTACTATAGTGGAATGCCTAGTGGCCTACGTGTAGGCAAACAAGGGTTTTGCATGGCTGTCTGCCACTCATCCACTTAGCTGTGACCCCTTGAGCAAGTCCCCTCACTTCTCTGGGCTACAACTTACTAGTGGAATGATGGAATGGAACTAAATAACTTAGAAAATGAGTCTGTCTTTTCTGAAGCCTGCTTACCTGAATTTTAATGAAAATATTGGTGGTTAATATTTATTGGGAAATTGAAATATAGCAGTCACCATCTTTATTCCCATATTACAAATGATATGATTTGTAAATTACCAGTCCAATACTCAGTTCTGGTGTCACAGTCAGGATTGAACTGAGACCCGCCAGTCTCCGCTATCCTTGTGCTTAGCCCTTCTGCTGCACAGCCTCTGAGGGAAGGCTGACGAAGAAAGGGAAGCTCCACCTCCCTGCTCCTCTGTGTAATTTTTCAAGATCCCTCGGAAAGATGCAGCCTATCATGAAAGAACACAGATGACCTTTGCAGGAGAATTATGTACTCTTATATTTCAGGATGCCCGACAAGCCCACTGAGGTCCATACTTATTATTATTTTTTTTTTCAGTGCAGGAATCCTTTCTATAAAATCTATGACCAAAACTGTCTTTGCCTGGGTAGGGGTAGGTGTTGGGGTCAATTGGCAAAGAAGCAAGACCAGTAGCTTCTTTGAAACACCTGTTAGGGAGAACTAGCAGTGAGAAAAGAATATCTCTTTAAATAACTAGTCTTCTAATCCACATAGAACTGATGACATTTGCCAGTGTTCATTCATCACCTCAGGAGTCATTCTCGTTTCTCAGAAACGTATAAAGCGTCCACTTAAGTAAATATTATTTTATGTTGCTGATGTTGGAACTTTTGCTTTAGTCAGGAATATTCAGCTAATAGTTCTTTTCCTTGTTGTGCTTTTTGCTTGTGTGTGTGTGTGTGTGTGTGTGTGTGTGTGTTTTCAAACCTACTGATCAATGATTTCAGGTAGTCAGCCGCGAAGTCGAAACCATTTGCCTCTCAAGATGTGCTGAGTTAGTTTTATCTTATCACAACAGAAATGAATTTATTGGACCATTTTGGACAACATGGTCTTAAAGATACCATCTTAAATAAAGAGAAAGTAGAGGAAACAAGATTTCAATCATTGCTTTCTTTCCCAGATCTATCTCATCACCTTTAATATATTGTTCATTTCCTGTAGAAATCTTGGGAGCTGTTACTGGCATCTAAAAGGAGAGAGTCCTGGAGATAGAGCCAACTTGAAATAAGCTTGCCCTTCAGTCAGGGGACTCAGTCAGCCCAAAGCAATTTTTTAAAAAAGATTTTGTTTGTTTATTTGGCAGAGAGAGAGCGAGAGAGCACAAGTGGGGGAGTGGCAGAGAGAGAGGGAGAAGCGGGATCTCCGCTGAGCGGGGAGCCCGATGTGGGGCTGGATCCCAGGACCACGGGCTCATGACCTGAGCCGAAGGTAGACATTCAACTGAATGAGCCACTCAGGCACCTCCCCACCCAAAGCAATTTTATAGAGAAAATTGATACCAATCTCTCTCTTCACTCTCTCCCATTGGCCAAACTGGAAGAAGAATGAGACTGATAATAGGACTTAGATAACATTTGTCTGTAAGTTTTTATTTTTTCCATTAGAAAAGACAAAGGCTCAGGGGTGCCTGGTTGACTCAGTCAGTGGAGCATCTGACTCTTGATCTCAAGGTTGTGAGTTTGAGCCCCAGGTTGGGTGTAGAGATTTCTGGGGGGGAAAAAAAAAATCTTAAAAAAAAAGAAAAAACAAAGACTCATATAATAATATATCAATGGTTGTCAATTCTGGATGTTAGACTCACAAATATTAAATTACTTTTTGTTTAAAAAAAAAATGTTCATTTCCTGCTAATGCTTTGAACACTTAAGCTCAATAAATATTTAAACTTGTGTGTAAGCAACTGGTTTTAGACTTTTAGAAGACTGATTGCCTGGGATTGACACTTCTAACCATGTAAAAAAAAATTTTTTTTTTTTCAAAATACTCTGTAGTTTATTTTCTCCATTTATTTGTGAACACCAGAACTAAACCCATATGAAGGGTATGGGGGAAGGTATGCGTGGTTTCCAGAAAAGTATTGAGGAGCTAGACAGGGTAATGAAAATGGAATATGTAACTTATGGTGCCCGGTCTCTATTTTTAAATAATGGAGAAATTAAAAACTAACATTTAACACCTTCATTCCAGCATCTGATCATAGTCATTGGGTTTTGTTGCAGCTCAAGAAAAAATTGTATGAAAAGAATAATAAACAAATGGAACATATTGTTAGTAATATGCACAAATACATTAGTTTACTATTTTAGATAACTCATTCACTATTTCATATAAAAATTTGATAAGAATCACAAATTTTTGAAAAATTTTGAGAAAATTTGTGATTCTTACCAAATTTGTTTCTAGCCTCTAGCCTATTCAGAGATGAGTAGTCGTAACTTGAAGATTGAAATTGAGATGTTCTACCATTGACTACCTCATATTTAATCTCAGATCTTTTCAGCTCTTCTCTAATTAAGCAGTTTTTCTGTTAGGCACTTAATCTTACATCCCCTTGAAACCACACTTTGATATTACCTCCAGTCCAAGCTCCACCACTTTCTTGTTAATTGTGGGTTCTTGGGTCAGGTGTCTAGCAGAGTACCTGGCTCATAGGAGTTCTTAAAATCTTTGTTTTGTTTCCCTTGCCTCAGAGCCTCACCTTTCTCTACCATCCAGATCCTGTCTATACTTCAAAGACCAGGTCTGGTCACATCTCTTACATGAAGCCCATGAGACTTATATCCTTCTCTGAGCCAAATAAGGAAAGTTATTTGTCACTAAAAAGATACCACTGTGAATTACTTTCTTTTTCATGTTGTATCAGTTGGGGCTTTTTGGCTAGAAGCTTTAAAAATGGATTTGGTTAACTTGAGTGAAGAAAGAAAATCTGGGGATAGGCTGTGTGTAGCCCACTGAATTCACCAGTGCCTAGAGAACCAGGGCTGGAAATGGATAGGAACAAGGCAGTATCACATGGATGAGGAATGAAGAATCTGGTAAATGGTCTCATAGCTGGAACAGTCTGATCAGCAAGCCATTGATGAGATGAATGAACTCCAACCACTTCTCCTGCTGTTGTGGCAGTTTCTCACGATGCAAATAGGAAGAGACCATGTAATGGGCTCAGCCCAGCCACACCAGGGCAATGAGTTAAAGGATTTGTCTTTTTGATTGCCCTAGAAGAAGGTCAGGTGCCTGGATTTCCCATCCCCAAAGACTATACATAGTAGGAAACAGATACCCCCTTAAAAGAAAATTGTGATGGTGTTAAGAAGAAGAAATAGATGGTTAGTGACCAAACAAGATGTTCCCTACCAGTTTTGCCCTTCAATCTCCAGAAATTTTTTGAGAGCACAGATTGTATCATACTATTTTTTTTTTACAGTTCCTGTAGTTTATTCATTGCATATTTATTAACCCCTTATGTGTGCACCAGTACCTATTTTAGGTGTTGTATATGCTTTATTTAGTAGTATATACATAAACATTCCTTTCTTTGGAAAGCTTGCCTTTTGGTGAGGAAGTGAGACAATGAACAAAATGAGTAAAATTTGGGTTGTGTTAGTAATATTGGTTATGGAGGAAAAATAAAGCGTGGCGGGGTGGTAGAAAATGCTTTGGTACAGAACTTGCAGTTTCAAAAAGTGGTCAAGGAAGGTCATACCAGGAAGGCGACATTTGAACAAAAACTGGTTTGCACAGGGAGCGAGCAATGCAGATCTGCAGAGGGAGAGTGATCACATCAAAAGCAACAAACATAAAGGGCCAGAGGCATGTGTTCCCTTGGCAGGCTGAGGAACAGCATGGAGGCATGTGTGGTTAGAGTGGAGTGAAGGAGAGGGAGATGAGATCAGAGATGTAGGAGAGAATTGGACCACCATGGAGGCAACTCATGAACAACACGTGGCCTCCGTTTCCATGGGCCTTATGGTCTAATAGGAGGCACAGATGTGTGAAGACCTACTTCAGTCATTACAGTGAGTACCCACATCAGGCATGCGGGTGGGGTTCATTGCACTCAGGTGGCAGGACAGGCCTGGCTAGGTGTCTACCTGCCTGTGAGCTCTTTCATGGAAAGACCTGTCTTACTCATTTTCCTTCCTTACCTGATTGTAGAGTGCCTGACATATCTTATTTTTGTAAGATTTTGTGTATTTATTTTAGAGAGAGAGAGGATGTGTGGGGAGGAGCAGAGGGGGAGGGAGAGGGTGAAAAGAATCTGAAGCAGACTCCGCACCCAGCACAGAACCCCACACCCAGCTGGAAACCTTGACTGTGAGATCACGACCTGAGCCGAAACCAAGAGTCAGATGCTTCACAGACTGAGCCACCCAGGCGCCCTACTGGCATATATCTTTTATGTGTATATTTTTAAATTCATTTTGAGTGACTGAATAATGAGTAGTTTGGGCACAATACTTAAGGAGGAGCTTTTCTTCCTTAATCGCATATAGTGAGGCTTACAGAAACGACAGGGAATAAGGAAAAGTGACAGAGGATGCAGGGACTGGGATTTGGAATCTCTGCAATTTATTCTCAGTATTTTTCCTGTCCCTGGCATCATTGCTTTGATGTTATGAAATACTGAAAACAAAAACTGCTAAAAAGGATTTTGGAGAGATACACGTAATATCTGTATTAGTTGCATAATTTGTAATGCCAATGTAGTTGACTATTTTACTGCAATATAGGGATTTGATTTATTGGTTTATTTGTGCTGTTTTATCTCCGTGTGGAAAATTCTGGGCTTGTTATTGTAATTTTTCTCTGCAATGTACCCGAAGAACCTCCAAATGTAAAATGAAACACATCCCGTATGGCTGTAGGCAGCTATCAGGAAGCTGATAATTTGAATTTTTCTATTGCAACTGGTGCTGCCAGTATCTTCAGCTATTTAATATTATTTAATGCTGAGTGGTTCCTTCCACCATGGCCTCTTGAATTGTGAAGTGGAAGTTTGGTGCCCTTATGTAACCCAATGCTTGTATTATTTAATTAAGCAAGGTACTACATGAATCAACAAAACAATCCAAGCCGAAATCAGGAAAACACGTTTCAATTAGTGACAGCAGGACCACTGCCTGAGGGCCCCATTCATCCGGTGAAAAATATGACAATGCCAGAAAAATACAAAGCATTACTTATAATAATCTGTCTGCTAAGCCAGTATTTATTGGAGTTGATAATTTTTGCAAAATACCTCTCGTACTTCCCTTTATATTCCATCTGTCAGTAAGTTTTTGGAGTACTCACAGATAGAAATGTAAATTTGTGTTAAGTACATAAAACACCTAGTAAAGGCTTGTCTGGGTTCAGAAGCCTATTAATCAATTTGAAAAACATTTTGTGTCAGGTACTGTACTAGGCATTAGGGGTGCAAAAATGAATTTAAATATGAAGTCTTTCCTTAAACTTTTAACAAGAAAGCGAGAAGCCATTAACTAACATCCCATGTGATAATGGCTATGATACTAGAGTATTTGGAATAGAACACTTTGAGTGTCTAGAGGAAAGAGAAGGTATTCCAGCAAGGCACAGGAGATGCTCCTGAGAAAGTTTTTATGATAAAATGGAGAAGAAGGGAAAGAGATTCCAGATGAAGGGGAACAGCATGAGCCAAGGTCTAGATCATTGATAAAGGGTAGCACTGTAATAGTGCCACATAGATACATACGAGAAGGCTGGCTGAGCGATTGGGATTTATCCTGTTGGTTAATGGAGAGCCAGGAGAGAGATGTTGTCTGTGAAGTTCTTGTGGAAGGTTTAAGTGAAGATGTCAGAAGACCTTTAAGAGAGAATAGGTGTGGAACTTATGAGGGAAGCTGGGTTGATATCCCTAGAGAAGGAATTTACGTTGGAAGTGAAAAGGGCTGCTAACAGGAGGTCAGAGAAAAGTACGATTTGTGGGCAGGTTGAGGAAAGGATGTCCAAGAAGCCAGGCTTTGCCTTGTGTTTGGACTAGGTCTGCCAGCTATTCTTTTAATAGTAAAAGATAATAACTAATAAAAAACAATGGTGATAATGATGTGGTAGCTAATATTTATTGACCCACCTACTCTGTGCCAGATACGTTCTGAGAATTTTTTGTTTAATCCTTATAGCAACCCTATGAGACAAGCAGTATTATTGTCATTCCCATTTTACAGATGAGGAAACCAAGGCACAGATATTTAAAGTCATTTGCCCAAGGTCACACAGCTACTAAGCAGTGGATCTGGGACTCCAACGGAGGCGGCCTGGTTCCAGAGTTTGTACCATATTATATCTCTCAATTCTAACCATTGTTGGGAGAAGTATTAGGAATAAAAACTGTTTCCTTATGCCCAAAAGTCAGGACCCAAGAGTGTTAGCGGTTAAGTCCCATAAAAGTATAGCATTAACAGATTTTTTATCTTCAGATTTCCAACTCAGCATGTGATTGTCTGATAGAAGCATCATAGACATATTGAAGCAATTCCACTTCTCAGAAAGCCCCCACGCCTCTTGAAACTACCCCTTCTTTCTAACAGACTAGCTGATTCTGTTCAACATGAGTGAGGCTTGGGTATTCAATATTGCACAGGACTATATCTGGCCTGTTGGTGGTCCGGGTAGGGGGCATGGCTGACTAGCTGATCCCTGTGATGATTAAGTATGGAATTTAAGGAAGTTTGGTGCCCTTATGTAACCCAACTCAACCCAAAGGTTAAGTATGATGATTAAGTATGGAATATAAGATACAATGGCTGGCTGAGTTTGGCGGTGGTGAAGATGAGGGGATGTAGTAGCAAATGTTTGGAAGGGGCATGGACTAAAAATGAGTTGGGTGCCAACTTGACAGGAGATGACTGAGCCCCAAGATTTGTTAAGTTTTTGATGATTCTAAGCTGACAGTGTCATAAGGGAAGAGGAACAGAGTGCACATTCGATCTAAAACCAAGAAATACCATTAATGTAACAGGAATACAAAAAAGGTGAATTTCCCAGGGCCTGAAAAAGTCGAGGAAGACTTTGCCAAGAGAAAGGGATAAGAACTGGATAAGCATTCAATAGCTCGAGCAAAGATAGGTTGGGAATGCATATGGTGGGCACAAAAGTTAGAGCAGCCTAAGTATCAGGCCACATGTGCGATGAGGAAGGTGGGAAATAGTTTGAGTGAGGTCAGGTGATGGGGGCCTTCAAGGGAGTTTGGTGTTAGGGCATCTCCACTGGCTCCCTTTTTCTCAAACAAGGAATTAAATGAATACAAGGGTGTTTTAGGGTCACTGATTCTTTTTTTTTTTTTTTTTTTAAGATTTTATTTATTTATTCGACAGGATAGAGATAGCCAGCGAGAGGGGGAACACAAGCAGGGGGAGTGGGAGAGGAAGAAGCAGGCTCATAGCGGAGGAGCCTGATGTGGGGCTCGATCCCGTAACACCAGGATCACGCCCTGAGCCGAAGGCAGACGCTTAACCGCTGTGCCACCCAGGCGCCCCTAGGGTCACTGATTCTAATACATGGGATGGCAGAGAGGCCGCAAGAGGGAAGGGAAGTTAGACTGAGATCCTAAAGTGTGTGTGAAATGGATGGAGGCCTGGAAGAGGATGTGGCTGTGGGACTAAGGAGTAAGGTGCCTGACATATCTGTCATGCAGTGTGAAGTGAGGATTGAAAAGAATATAGTGAGATGGAGTAGATGAAAGAGAAGGAACGTGACAGGTAGGCTCCATATCCAGCCTTGAGGAGTGGAAGATTGAGAACACCACTAATGAGCTGCCTGGGAAGATAGGCCTGTTGCATTATCAGTTAGAAGATTTTTAAAAATTGATCCTCCCAGAATTATATACTATAGTTTACTGATTCTAAGATGCATGTCTTTATCTCTCTGGGATTAAGATGCATCCTTTATGTGCTGTTGGCCAGTCTGCAGTTGTGACGTCCTTGCCTTTATCTGTGGGTTTGTACCAGAACTTGCAGAATTAGTGTCAGTGGCTCCGATGAGAAAATCTGAGACAACATGGGATCCCTCTCAATGGCACAGAGAATGATTTTGTGTGGGAAGCACTGAGACTGGAAACACCTAGTCAAAACTGATTTGGGCATTCACACTGTGCAAACGAACAGAGATTAGGGATAACTTAGCCAGTCTATTTCTTTTTAATTTATGTACAAGAATGATATAGGATAAAATACCAGTCTAAGTGAGTTTAAAAGAGCCTTTCGATAGAGATAAAATAAAAATTAAAAATAAGAAAGCATTATTTCATAGTTTAGTTGGTGGTAGTTTTTTGTTTGAATTCTCAGTACATATAATGGACATCTTAAAATCAGAGACGTCTTCTGCTCATTGAAATAAGGTAAAATATCCAGGACCCACTGCTTGTTTGAAATTTGCTTGCTAGGGGTTTAAGACAAATAATCATTTTAGAGACTTCTTTAGGCAGAACTTTGTTTCATTTTTGTAGATTGAGTGGATTTAGATGCTGTCCACTGGTGAATTTAGGTTGGCAAGAAACAATGATTCTGTGTCTGTGAGCTTAGACTCTGAGAAAAATAGTGAATTATTGTAAAATGTGCTGTAGTCTACAGTGTGTATTGGTCTTCTCTGAAGTCTGAGTAAGTAATGCTTTGCACATAACTACTCTGCTTGTCATCCAAACATGGATCCCATAGTACTTTTTACATAGCACTTCTGGTACACAAGGATGGAATAAATGACTTCTCAAAGATAAGGGACATTAGCCACATCGATAACCTGTGTTGTCAGTTTCCGTTTGAATTTCCCCAGTTTGAAACAGTTTGTACTACTAGGTTGGTTCGGAAAAAAACAGGCATTATGCCACTTACAGTTGGGGAACTGAGACCCAGGGAGGGTAAACAACTTGTTCAGGTCATGCTGGTTAGTAGGAAGTGTCAGAGAAGAGATGGACCGAAGTTAGGTGGCTTCTTGTTCAGTGCTCTTCTTTTTACTTGTTCTTACTGAGTCGTTCTGGAGCTTGGATTTGGAAACAAAATAAAACCATATCCCTTTTTTGAGTCACAGCCCCTCAGGTATGTGAAGGCAGCCCTCACAAGTTGTCAGCTCATTTCCAGGCCAAGCATATCCCTTTTCCAGACTGGCAGTATCAGAATTCTCCCAAAGATCCTCGAAGTGACATTTATTGGACGTATATTGGCCAAGGGGGCATGTTGGGCTATGAAATGTTATTTCTTGCATTTGTCTTTGGTTAGCCTCCACTCAATATACTATAAAACTACCTTCAAAACTAACACATCATCTTATTTTTGAGACCCTGCTAGAATCCTTTAGGTACGCGTCTAACACTGTTTGACAAAGCGCAATGAAAGGACCATCTCCATTTGTCCAGCCACTGGTTCTTAAAGAAAAGTGGGCAATGGCAGCTCTCTCTCTAAACTAAACAAAACAAAACAACCCCCACAAAACCTATGCCTCACCACATACCTACTGGAACAGAAATTTGGGGAGAGCAGCCCAAGGATAGATATCATGAAAGTAAATACGCTTGAAAGATTCTAATGTATCCCTGAGATATTACTGTTATACTAATGAAGCCTAAAATGACATTTTAGAAATGCTCCCACCTAATTTTATTTGCTCATACTAATCTTACCATTATTTGATTCATCATGACTTTTTCCATAAAAACTATTACTGAGCTAGGTCTCCTTAATCTTACACATATTCATTTATTGATTCATCCATGCAACAAATACACATACGAGTGCCTGGTATGTTTTAGGTATGGTTGACAAAGTGGTGAATGAGCAAAATACATATCGCCATGGAGCTTATATTCCACTGCAGCTAAACAACAAACAGGTGGAAGTATTTCTTCGGAAGTGGTAAATGCTAGGAAGGAAGATGTAGCTGGGTAACAGGATAGGTAATGATGGATAGGCGGTTTCAAACTATACAAATAAAATGGTCAGCGAAGGCTGAGGAGGTATAAGTGAGGAGAGTCCTGAATAAAGTGAGAGAGCAAACCATAAGCAGATCCAGGGTGAAAGGTAGTCCAGGCAGAGGGAACAGGAGGTGCAAAGGCCCTGAGGCAAGGAAGAAGTGGGACTGTTACATTTCGTGTTAGTATACAACCATTTTTTGATTCTGCATAGTTGGGCTAGTCTTTCAGAAACTTAGGATGTAACTTATCAGAGCCTGAAATTTTTGAAATAATTAGGGGTTTCTCATCCTTCTTTTATCTTAGTCAAGAACTTTTTGACAATATTTAGTCTACTTTTTCTGTTTGCTCTTTGTAGAAGACAATAATTAAAGTCAGGTGATTGTGTATCTTCAATGACATTTTTGTTAGTGCCTTTTAAGAAAGGTGTGTTGCCTCATTGTGGGTGTCTAGAACCTTCCTGGTAGCTGAGTCAACCAGATTGGTGGACCTGACACTGGCATATATCTCAGCCAAATATACTGTATAGCTTCTGACAAATGCTCATACTGCAGTGTCCCTCCCCCCCACCCCCTGCCGCCCCAAAGCCAAGGACATAATATTCTTACTCATTTTCTGGCTCTGAATGTCTTTGTTTTTGCAGCCTAACCTTTTTGTCATCTTTGGCATTTTTCACAGGCTCTGTCTCATTCCTGGCTTTAGTTAAACTTTACTGACATTCTTACAGGTCAGTGCTTTTCATCTGTTTCATTCTTTGTTACTTGTTTCCCCTTCCATCTTCTGTGTGCTTGTTTTAAAACCTGACACCCTCCGAAAGTTCTCTCCTAACTAGTTATTTTCTCTAGAAGCTTGCTCTTTTGCCTGCTCCTCAGAGCTGCCTGTGCATGTGTATGCTTGCAAGCACGTGTGTACGTGGATGTCATTCTTAAAGTCTCTGGTTCCTTTTGAGGTAGACGAGTTCCCATTTAGAACATCCTGAGCGTAACATCATGCTTGCTGTGCTTCTAAGTTTGGTAAGCACTTTTATTAAAAACCTAAATTCATGCTTAACTCAGCCTTTCTCTTCTTTTGTGGGCAAACTCCTACATGATACAATTTCTTTTTCCTAAAGTTCCTGTTTCGCCAGCATCACCAGCCAGTGATTCTTTGTTAGAATTACGGTAAAGGAGCTGTTGCTCTTCTGTTAGCATAGTGATTAAGAGCAGGGCCAAATACAGTCCAAATCCAACTCTGTCACTTACTCTCTGGGTGACTCTAGGCAAGTTGTAAGGAAGACTGAGGTAGTACACTCTAGCTGCTTAGGACAGTGCTTGATACATTGTCATCACTTAATAATTTTAGTGGTCTCTCAGATGCCTGGCTGGCTCAGTCAGTGGGGTATCTGACTCTTGATCTCAGCTCAGGTCTTGATTTCGGGGTCATGAGTGGAGGCTACTTATTATTATTATTATTATTATTATTATTATTATTATTATTAATTTTAGTGGTCTCTGAGATGCCTGGGTGGCTCAGTCATCTGGGCATCTGACTCTTGATCTCAGCTCAGGTCTTGATTTTGGGGTCGTGAGTGGAGGCTACTTAATAATAATAATAATTTATTATTAATAATTTATTATTATTATTATTATTTTATCTGACTCTTGATCTCAGCTCAGGTCTTGATTTCGGGGTCATGAGTGGAGGCTACTTAATAATAATAATTTATTATTAATAATTTATTATTATTATTATTTTAGTGGTCACTACCACCACTACCACCATTATCATCATCACCATCAAATCATGTTTCTGAGAAAACAAATTGTCAAGGCCAGTCAAGAATTATCAGGTTCTCTAAAGTGTCTGGATTGGTAAAATTTCCCATCACTATGATGTTGTAACTCTAAAAGTATTGTTCGTTCTATATTAAGAAAATACCCTTCACACCTCTGTTCCTAAGAACTTCCATTTCTTTTTATAGAGCAGTTTAATTCTCCTCGACTACTGATCCCAGACTTATGTATGCAAATCCTCATCAAAGTGTTTAACAGAATTGGGGACCTTACTGGTGTCAGAAAGTACCCTGTAACCTAGAAGGCAGAGAGGCAAAAGAGAATTCTGTTACTGTTAGGAATGATTGCCATCCCTTCAAGACAGACAAATTACTTTTAACTTGATTAGAATTTTGAACAAGGAGAAAGGAAGGGCTTAATTAGTCAGTTTAGGGTAAATAATTCATCCATGGTGATAGAGTGGCATGGAATAATCTGAGAGCAGTGGTGGGAATTTAGAGTTTAGTCTGAAATATATAATGTTGTTCATATTGAAAAAGTGCTCAGAAGGAAAGCATATTGGTTATTAGACACTTCTCTTCAGATAGAATTTAAGCTAATAAACTTCTTTCTTTCTTTCTTTCTTTCTTTCTTTCTTTCTTTCTTTCTTTCTTTCACTTTAAGTCAGAGACAAGGCAAGGCACATCAAAGATGTTCGTTCGTTTGTTCGTTTGTTCATTCATTCACTCATTCATTCTGCAGTTACCTATTGGGTGTCCACTGTACATCAGGCACTGTTCTGGGCATTAGGGTTACAGAGGTGAACAAGATAAACAAGATGCCTGCCTTCACAGAGTTTATATTCTGGAGGCGGGAATTAAATGTTAAATCAGAATGATAATTTCAGCTGGAACAGGAGTAGTACAAAGAGGAAAGAAACACAATATTAAGGAAAGAGATAGGAAGGATGAAAAGTTGCAGTTCTGGGAAGGGGGAGTACTTGGAGGTACAGCTGGGTTTAATATTTTCTCATCTAGATTGGGAAGGCATTTATGGGTTTCTGGCAGGAGAGTAACATGCTCTGAATTTCATTTCACAGCAATTCCTCTGTCCCTTGTCAATAATGTATTGGAAAAAGATGAGGCTCTTTGTGAGGAGACCTGTTAAGAATTGGGTCTGTAGGAAGGAGGATAGTGGTTTGGACTGGATGGGGAAAGTGGACTTGGAGAAAAGTGAATAGGTTCAAGGTATATTGTGGGAGCTGAATTAACAAAACCTGCCAGTAGACTAGCTGTGTGGGATGATAAGACAGAAGGATGTTTCTGGCCTATCTAATGGGTGGAGGGCGGAGTGAGCCCTTTATCGAGAAAAGCAGAAGAGAAGCTGCTTTTTGGAGAGAGAGGGGATAGAGAGGGAGGGATGAAAAATTAAGGTTGTGGTTTGTTATGCTTGAAAAGCCTATGAGGCATGACGTGGAGGTATAAATAGCCAGCCAGTGGAACAGTCAAAACAAGAGTTAAATTTGAGAGGGTCCGTATATTCATAGTATTAATACCATGGGAATGGGGGAGATTGGCAAGGAGGAGAGAGGGGAAAAGAGCCCTGGACAAACTGTGGTGAAATCCAGTTTGATTGGTGGGTAGAGGAAGAGGAGATTATTAAAAATAAAACTTTTTTAAACAGTAACAGTCTTTTTTTCCCTCATGATTCTGTGGGTTGAGTGGGCTCATCTAGGTAATTCTTAGTTGTGGTTTCAAGCACCAGCTGGGGGTTGGGGTCCCCTCAAAGCTTTTTCATCCCACAAAGTTTGCCTGGCTGGAAAGACTCCAATGGCTGGGGCTTCTCAGGCAACTCTCTCTTCGAGGTCTCTCCATATGGCAGCCTCAGGGATCTGAACTCCTTACACAACAGATGAAGGATTGAAAAGGAACAGCCCGAGAGGAAGAGGGAAAGCCAGGAGAATCTTTTATTGCTGAATCCAAGAAGAGAAGTTTGAGGAGGGTAGTTGTCTATCATGTCAAGTGCTACTGGAAGATTAAAAAGTTGAAAGCACAGAAGGTGCATCATATTGGCAAGACGGAAGTCCTTGTGCCCTAAGCAAAAGTGGCTTTGGTGTGATTTGGGGGTGGGGGGGGGGAGATTGGAGGGATTAAGGAGTGAACAGAAGGAGGGGGAAAGCAGATGGAGATGGTGAGAGCATTGAGTTCTCTTAAGAAGCTGTAAAGGGGCCAGAGAGAGTAGGACCCAGAGGTGGGTGTGAGTTTAAGGGAATCTTAGACATTTGAGATGACACCTAAAAGAAAAGTTCATCTGGGCAGAGGCCTGGCTGGCATATGGTAATTTCTCTGGGGCTTAAAGGGTAGAGATAGCTTGGAGTCAAGGTCTCTGTTCCCTTTTCAGCTTAAGGCAATCTCTCTCCCTCCTTTGTCTCTTGCCAGGGGTTTTTTGAGTATCCATCTGTGACTGAAATTAGCCTGTCCCTGCACATCTCAGTAACATGAGCCAATAAATTTGCTTCCTTTTTTCATGGCTTAAGATACTTGCTATAGAATCTTTTTATTGTCCATGTGATACATACATCTATATATGATACATGTCTATATGATGAACTTTGAAAGAATTTTAAAAAACACGCTGTATAGTTCCTTCTAACAGCCATCCAGACTAAAGAAAGGGGGGGATGGGGAAAAAGTAATATTTTATTATAGAGTTGTTTTTTGGATAGCATGTATAACATTTCCTTTTCCATTTCAATGTAAGTTACCCAATATTTAGAATTGGAAATGAAATCTGATGCCATCTGGTTCAAATTCTTCACTGAATACAAGACATGGATGCCTCAAGTGAGTGAATTACCTGTGGAAGGAAAGAACCTAGGACCTGGGCTGTAACTTAGAAACCAGGTTTTGGAGTCACACAGACATGAATTTGAATCCTGGCACTGCCCCCTCACAAGTCCTGCGCTTATAAAAATTATTTAACTGCTCTGTTTGTTTTCTAATATTTAATCTGAATTAGTTAATACATTGACCTTACAGTTATTGTGAGGCATAAATGAGATTGCAAATTAATTAGGAAGTCATCTTGTACCTAGATATCCTTTGTTTAGTGTTAGCTCTTAAAACGTCCCAAGACTTTGAATGAATTAATACTCTAAACACTGAAAAATTGAAGATCACAATAATAAGGGTCATATTTTCCTCTCATCTTATTGTTAGTTTTGGCTAAACCAGTAATTAGACTTTCCAATTGAAATTATTATTCAGATTAATTGTAGATTCACATGAAGTCATAAGAAATGATATGGAGAAAACCCACATACAGTTTATTCATTTTCCCCCAATGGAAACACTTGGAAAAACCCATAGTATCACTCAACAATTTGGTGTTATAAACAGAAACATTTTTTATTGATGCTAATACCTGTTAGGACATCCGAAGTTATTCTTTAGTACACAGTCCTTCAATAGAATTTGGAAGCTTCATGATTTTTATTTTCTATCATTGCTCAAATGGAAGTATGGATAGCAAGCATTTTGATTCTCTTTTGTAAAGTTGTGATTAGCTTTACATAATTTGGAGCTAAAGCAATGTCCTGATTTGAACATCTGATAGAACCTATTAGACAAGAGGATTTACTGCAGCAGACTTCTGACTTGGCTTTGATTTGGTGACCTTGGCCAAACCACTAAATTTTTTTATATTCTAGAGCTAACTGTAAACAGGGCAAAAGTACATATCTCTGCCTGATTCATGGGAATATTTTGGATGAAGTAGATACCATGTTTATCTATCCCCTGCCTATGTTTCCAGCCTCCTTTCTTGATACTCTCCTTTTGCCTTCTATGCTTGGCCATAAGAATGTTCTCAGTTCCTCAAGCATAGCATGTTGTATCTCGTTTCTGCTCATTTTCTTAGGCTCTTTCCCTCCACCTGGAATATACCCTCATTCCCTCTCTGCCATGCCTCCCAATCTATTCACAGATATATCCCCCCTCCCCCCTCTAAGTCGTACTTATTTTCCAGATCATATCTTTAGCAAAGTCTATAGGGAAAGCTCCCCATGACCTCCAGGCTGGATTAGATCCCCACATCGTATGTTTCCTTAGCATCCTGTGCCCTTATTTCTTGGGACTTAGTCCATATCCTTGCTCTGTTTTGTCTGGTGCCTATTTTCATCAGCATACAAAGCAAAGGCAGGAAAGAGTACTGTCTAGATCCCTGCTAACCACACCTATCACAGTACCTGCTGCAGGGTGGGTGCTCAGTAAATACCCTGGAATGAGCGACTGAATAAATTTAATAAACATACGCTTAGCTTTTTGGAAGAAAACACTATGCAGGTCAGGTGGAATTGTGGGTGGTATTTATTTAGTATGTGACTCATCTAGATTTAAGACCATTAAATGTTTAAAACTATATCTTTATGGGATGGTTTGGTTTTCCTTATTTTTTTCCCCTTTTCTTTTGTTTTCATGTCAGAATTGCTGTGTAATTATCTTGCAAAATACCACAAAGTGTGGCCAAGATGAATTTTAAAAAAGAGGACAAGCCCAAAATAGAGAAGAATGTTTACTTTAATGCATTAAAGAGTTCTGAACGTGAAGCTCTTGCCAGGAAAGCACATACAGTGTAGCAAATGGCTGCTTCTCATTCTGCCTCAGATGGTGAAAATACCTTGCAGTTTTCAGGCCAGTTGAAGTTGTCTGTGCTGTGTGCATCCGAATGCCCAATATGATGCTGTAATTCTAGCTCTCTTGCTGAGACAGAATAATGTTAAAGTGTGCTGTCTGCTTTGGTGTCTTGTACTGACTTTTAAAAAAAATCAAAGAAGAAATTTTTGTGTCTGTGTCACAAAAGAGATCTCATTGCTTGTTTTTCCTCCTTGTAGGAAGAGACTTATAAATGTTCCCCTTTGGGGGACTGGCCTTGACTTATCTCATTATTCTGCTTTCCATTTTCTCTGTCTTAAGTGTTGGGAAAATCCCAGTGAAGCCAGCTTTCTGCTTATACTCAACACTTACATTGGGAGGGAGGAGCCCAGACCTCTCTGTTTCTCTTTCTCAGCCATCAACAAAGTGTTTTGAATTTCTGTCAGGAGAACCAATGGTTCTCGTACTTGGTTTACCATCAAAATCACCAGGAAAACATCTTAAAAACTTAAAAAAAAAATTTCAGGGCCTCATGATCTAAAATGCTCACTCAGTATGTCTGGAGTGGAACGTGAAAATTAAACTGTTTTGGTGATAATGATGTACAAACATATTTGGGAGCTCTGTGGGAATCCCAAATGCTTGAAAACATTTATGTCCCTTTGATGCTTTGGGGTTAACATCTCAGTGCATGAACTTGGTCCTTTGTGTTCTTACTTCTCCTGGTCCGTTGCTTCCTGGTTCATTTCTCCTCGTGACCCCCTTGCACTTTCTCTCAAACCACTGGTAGGTTGCAGAATGTACCACAGGTTTTGTCTGCATTCGGACATGGTAGAGAGTTCTTACCCCTTCCATGCCCTGGGTAATTCCCACTGACGTCTTGGATTTTTCTCATCTCTTTTGATTGAGCTGTCACCCCTTGTCTGGGCTGTCCTTGGCCTTTGCTCTTCCCTTGCCTTCCATACTTGTCACCTTGTATTGATTTGCCCTGCACATTGTGGATGCTAAATAAATAGTTATGGACAGAATAAGTTGCCTGTTTACTTCTGTTTTTCCTACTGTATAGTGAGTATCTTAAAATAAGACCTGTGTTGGGGCACCTGGGTGGCTCTGTCAGTTAAGCTTCCGACTCTTGATTTCTGCTCAGGTCATGACCTCAGGGTCTATTTCTATTCCTACCTGTCCCTTTGTATTTCTGTCTTTAGGAGATTTACTACTTCATAAATTTTAATGCTGTTTCCACGTAACCTATATTTCTATGGTCACAGATATTTTTTTTCAGATAATTCTAGTTTGCTTGCATTTTAATTTTCTTGAACTAGGCAAGTTCAGGAAATTTTATTTAGATCAAATCTATTGATGTTTTTCTTTGTGAATCTTTCCTAGGTTTTGTATTTAGAAATCCTTTCCACATCCACAATGCAGACAGATATTTACCTGTATTTCCTCCTATATATTTTTACACATTAAAAAGTTGAAATTTCTTAAAGGAGTAGTTCTATAATGCATCAGGTGGTGTGTAATAAAAGAGGGAGAGTATAACAACCACAGGGGATATTTGAAGTGAGGCTGCAAGGGAAGCAGAGAACTGAGGGGGCCAGGAAGCAAGCCAACCAGATGTGTGGGTGTGCCTGTTCCCGGGAGAAGAATTAGCAAATGCGAAGGTTATTAATGGGAGCATGTCTAGCATACATACCAAAGGAACATTAAGAAGGCTAGTGTGGGTGGAGCAGAGTGGGTGAGGGGAAGAGAGCAGGAAATGAGGTCTGAAAGAGAGTGGGCTAGAAGCGGGAGTGTCCAGCTCTCATAAACCATTGTGAGTACTTGGGCTTTTACTTCTAATGACATGGGAACTACTGCAAGGATTTAAATAGAGGAGTGATCTGACTTGACTTGCTTTTTTAAAAATTACTCTGACGGTTTGATAAAGCATAGATACCTAAAGAAACACATCCAGGGGGCGCCTGGGTGGCACAGCGGTTGAGCGTCTGCCTTCAGCTCAGGGCGTGATCCCGGCGTTATGGGATCGAGCCCCACATCAGGCTCCTCCGCTGTGAGCCTGCTTCTTCCTCTCCCACTCCCCCTGCTTGTGTTCCCTCTCTCGCTGGCTGTCTTTCTCTCTGTTGAATAAATAAATAAAATCTTAAAAAGAAAAAGAAAAAGAAACACATCCAGGAGAGGGAAGAACCTAGCAGGGACCCTCGGGTGGGAGCAGCCTGGCATGTGGGAGGAATGGCAACAAGTTCTAGTGTGGCTGAAGGTGGGGCAGAGGAAGGTGGAGGGCAAGGTCAGAAAATGTGGGAGGTTGGTGAGGAAGTGTTCTTCCTTCCATTTTTTTACTTTCTTATTGGTTATCTAGTTTTTACTCCTTTTTGGGTTAATTTTGCTCGTTTATAGTTTGTCAGAAAATAGTCCGATTACATTTCTACATTTTTCAGTACTCAACTGCTTAATTTTCTCTTAAGAATTTTTCATCCACCTGTATCTATCAATATCTTTTCTTTTGAAATTGGTGTTTTCTTATAAACTTGTTAAAATCCATTTGCAACATTAATGAAAAGAGTAGTATATTTATTTTTTTTATTATAAGAATATTTTTTTATTATCTTAGTCACCATACAGTACATCCCTGGTTTTTGATGTAAAGTTCCATGATTCATTAGTTGCATATAACACCCAGTGCACCATGCAATATGTGCCCTCCTTACTACCCATCACCAGCCATTAGCCATCAGGGAAATTCAAATCAAAACCACACTGAGATACCACCTTACGTCAGTTAGAATGGCAAAAATTGACAAGGCAAGAAACAATAATTGTTGGAGAGGATGTGGAGAAAGGGGATTCCTCCTACATTGTTGGTGGGAATGCAAGTTGGTACAGCCACTCTGGAAAACAGTGTGGCGGTCCCTTAAAAAGTTAAAAATTGAGCTACCCTATGATCCAGCCATTGCACTACTGGGTATTTACTCCAAAGATACAGACGTAGTGACGAGAAGGGCCATATGCACCCCAATGTTCACAGCAGCATTGTTCACAATAGCTAAATCATGGAAGGAGCCGAGATGCCCTTCAACAGATGACTGGATTAAGAAGATGTGGTCCATATATACAATGGAATATTAGCTATCAAAAAGAACGATTTCTCAACATTTGCTGCAACATGGACGGTGCTGGAGGAGATAATGCTAAGTGAAATAAGTCAAGCAGAGAAAGACAATTATCATATGATTTCTCTCATCTATGGAATATAAGAACTGGGAAGGTCAGTAGGAGAAGAAAGAGATAAAGAAAGGGGGGTAATCATAAGGGGGAGTGAAGCATGAGAGACTATGGACTCTGAGAAACACACTGAGGACTTCAGAGGGGAGGAGAGTGGGGGAATGGGATAGGCTGGTGATGGGTAGTAAGGAGGGCACGTATTGCATGGTGCACTGGGTGTTATATGCAACTAATGAATCATGGAACTTTACATCAAAAACCAAGAGTAGTATATTTAAAAAAAATAACTTACAGCTAGCCTTTTTTTTATTCATCTGTAGTATCAGTTGGGTTGCATTCAAATATAATATATGTGATAAACCCTACTGCAGAGGTTCAACCTAATGGGGCTTTTTTCCCCTCACATTAAAGAAAGCCAGTAGGTGGGTAATTCAAGGCTAGTTCAGAAGTCTCTAGGAAGGCATCAAGGATACAGGCTTCTTCTAGCATACTACGCATGTGTGTGGCTGTCATGCTGTTCACAAAATGTTCTCCAGACTTAAAGTTCTGTTTCCAGACAAGAGGGAGAAGTGGAAGGGCAGAGGGCAGCTAAGACTGTCTTTTTTCATTAGGAAACAAATAATTTTCCTGGAACCTCCAGTATGAAGCATCTGATTACTTCATGGCCAAAATTGGGTGACATAACTACTCTTGGCTTCGGGGGAGTCTCTAGGAGCAAGTATTTTGAACTGGATATATTGCTGCTTTGACTATAATCTGCACTTTCTTAGTTAAGAAAGAGGGAACTAACAGTGTTTGCCACAACAGACAGCCTATAGGAGAAGCAGTACAGATAAGTTTCAAAAGAAAAATATATATGGTCTAGTCAATATATATGTAAAAATGATAAAACCTCTAACAGTCCAAAAATGCAAGTTAAAACTGTTATCATTTTGGCTCATTAGGTGGTAAATTAATAATAGTGATGATACTCAAAATTAGCATAAGGTGAAATGGCACGCCTTCAGGAAGTATAACTTGGTATAACCTTTCTGGAAGCAATTTAATAATACATGTGGAACGTATGTGTAAGGGTATCTTATTGAGGGTTTGTTTTGCATTTCCCTGATGACTAAAGTTGAACACCTTTCATATGTTTGATGACCATTTGAATTTCCTCTTTGGTGAGTTGCCTGTTCAAGTCTCTTGCCCATTTTTCTACTTATTATTTTTTTCTTATTAATATGAAGTTCTTTACATTTTCTGCATATAAGCCATTTGTCTGGGATATGCATTGAAAACTTCTTCCAGTCTGTAGCTTGACTTTTCAAAGCTCTCCTAGTAATGTCTTTTACATACAGAATTTAATTTCAGTGTTGTCTAATTTATCAGTCTTTTTCTTCATTATTAGTACGTTGTATGTCCTATTGAAGAAATTTTTCCTTACCCCAAGTTAATATTTTCTTATAAGATGTTGTAGAAAATTTATTGTTTTTACCTTCATATTTAGATCTAAACATACTTATTTAAAAGGTTTCCTTTCTCGGGGCGCCTGGGTGGCACAGCGGTTAGGCGTCTGCCTTCGGCTCAGGGCGTGATCCCGGCATTACGGGATCGAGTCCCACATCAGGCTCCTCCGCTATGAGCCTGCTTCTTCCTCTCCCACTCCCACTGCTTGTGTTCCCTCTCTCGCTGGCTGTCTCTATCTCTGTCAAATAAATAAAATCTTTAAAAAAAAAAAAAGGTTTCCTTTCTCAATCATTATCTTTGCCATAATTCAAATATCTTTATTCACATCCATCATCTTCTGAGCTCTTGCTTCTGATGCATTGGTCTATTTATCAATCAGCGCACTAATACTATTCTTTCTTATTTTCTGTAGTTTAAAAATAACTTTTGATATCCAAGATTTGGCAAATTCTTCTATTTTTTTCCCCTGTTCATTTGAAACCTATAAAGTCCTTCATTTATCTTTACTGTAGAAATTACAGTATACTTCTTTGACCTATTAAAGTCTACTGTTAATTGAGGTACACAGAAATGTTTTATATGTATACTTACTGAAGGCTAGAATAATCAGCGTCTCTATCCCAAACAACATAAGATTCTTGTTTATCTTTTTCAAGAAGGTCTCCTATTCTGCCTATTGGCTTTACATATCAATTCTTGCATAAGTTTGTCATATAAAACCTGTTAGGATTTTGACTATGATTGCTTTGTATTTGGAGACCAATTCAGGGAGAATTGATATTTTAAACATATTGAAACTTTCAATCTGTGAACACAGTATAGCTCTTTATTAGTTTAAGGCTACTTAGTTTTCTTAGTCATGTTTTCCAGTTTTCTTTATACATAATGCATAATATTATTTTTAGGTTTAGTCATAGATATTTGTTATTTTGATACTCATACAATGATATTATCTTAAATTTAATTTTCTCTATTGCTGGTATTAGAGATATATTTAATGCTTAAATTACTGACTGTATATTCAGCAATACTGCTCAATTTGTAGATTCTTAGATTTTCTATAAACGTAATTATATCATCTATAAATGATGACAGTCATGTTTGTTTCCTTTCAAACCTTTTATCTTTCCTGTCTTTCTGTCCTGGGTAATTTCATCTGTTCAGTGTTGAACTGGTGATAGCATGCATATGTACCTTATATTCTATCTCAAAGAAAAACTTTCAGTAATTCATCATTCAGTATGATGTTTCTTGCAGATTAATCACCAGGTAAAGAAATTTCCCATTTTCCCCTAGTGTGCATATGATTTCTCTCCTTTTTTCTGTTGACTTTCAAATCTTTTTTATTTTGAAAAATTTCAAATTTATGGAAAGGTTGCAAGAATAATGCCATGTGTTGCTTAACACTTTTTGTTTAGATTTTCTCATTGTTGGTATTTTTCACATTTATCACTGTCTATTCATATTTTCATTGTAACTATTCCTGAACCATTTGGGAGTCAGCTGTGGTTATATGACCCTGTAATCCTAAGTATCTTCTAAGAACAAGGATATCCTCTTATAAGCCACTGTACAATGATCAAATTCAAGAAATATGACATTGGTTTGATTCATTATCTAATGTGCAGTCCATAGTCAAATTAACCCAATTACCCCAATAATGTCCTTATAGCAAAGTTTTCCCTCTCTGGGCTCAGATATTGTATTTAGTTGTCTATCTGTTTAGTTTCCTTTAATCTGGAACCTCAAATTTCCTTTGTCTTCACTTTTACTATGTACTTTTTATTTCTTTTCTGTATTCTTTTTTTTTCTCCCTTTCTTGCTTCCTTTTGGTTTGGGCATTTAAACAAATTGTTTTTTCCTGTTGGTAAAGACTATAGTTTTTCCTTTCAAACTTTCAAGACTATAGTCTTTCTTACCTTTACCTTATATATAAGTTATAGCATTTTTCCCTTGACTTATTAAAGTCTAGTGTTAATAGTAGTATCCATAGAGGTATAACATGTATATTAGTCAAGAGCTAAAGATAACATCTCTGTCCTCTTTGCCAATAGCACAAGGATCTAAATACTAAATCTTCCCACACCTTTATGTAGTACTTTGGCTTAGTATTTTACTTATACCTGCTTTCTGGTCCTCTTATATTAACTATTACTTCTTGTGGTTTTTATAGTCAGTAGCTTTATGTAGCTTTCCCAACATAATAACCAGTTTATTTGCTTATTATTGCTTTCTGCATTTCACTTATTCCTTCTGGATTCTGCTTGGTCCTTAATAAGGAGCATCTTTTTTGGCTCTGATGGTAAATCTTTAATGTTTGCTTGAAAATGTCTCTTTTGCTTCATTTATGAATAATAGCGTTGCTGAGTATAGAATTCTAAAGTGTGTTATTTTTCCTCAATTCTTAGAAGATAATTTCTTAGACGTTCTTAGCAGATATTTTTTCATTGCTTCCTGCATCTTTTGTAGCTAATGGGAAATCTGTCAGTCTACTCATGTTTTCTTTGTTGGCAGTTGTCTTTATTTGCTTTAGCTGTGTCCTCTTTTCTTTGAAGGAGTGCAGTTTTAAGTTGTGATAGCTGCGGTCAGGTTAAGAAGTATTAGAGACCCATGTCTTCTTTCAGTTGTGAATATTTTTCAATCACTAGCTTGAATTTTTCTCCCTTGCTATTCTGTTCTCTTTCATTTTAAAACTTGTGTATGCACAGGGTTGACTATTCTATGCTTCATGCTTGCTTAATGGATCTTGTATATTTTTCATTTCATTTCTCTGTACTGCATTCTGCATGATTTCCCCAGTTCTACCTTCTAGTTTATTAACTTTCTTAAGTTGGCTTCTTTTTTGGTTCTTTTTCAGAACCACCTTTTATTCCCATAGAACTGTAGTCCATTTTACTAATTCGATATAGTAAAACATTGTCTCTTTAAGATTTTTCTGTTTCTTTAGTTCTTGGGGCACTAATTATTATATCTTATATACTTCCTCATCATGTTCCATTTTCTTGTGTGGTTTGTAGCTTTCCTTGGTGAACTGATATTCTGCAGGACTTTTGATCGTTTTGGTTGTTTATATGTGCGTTGGTGGAAGGGTTCCATATGTCCTGGCTCCTACATGGAGCCTTTCAGAAACATTTGATGTTTGCTCCCAACTGACTTAGATCTCTATCCAGTTTCTATGTTAATTTCTCAATTCGGGACTCTCACTCCATACAAATATGAATTTGAGTTCTGTACCTGTGCATGATCAAGGCTAGGGTTTGGATTTCCCATAGGTGGCCTTTCTTTTTTCCTCTCTCATGGCATTGTTCAATCAGCAAGATCCCTTGCTACTTTCTTAAGTGAGTGAGCAAAATTTATGTAGTCCCTTTTTCATGGACTGGGTGACATTTTGAGTTCTTGGGATTTGTTTAAGGAGACTTAAAACTAGCTCTTACCTCATGTGGTCCCAAGCCCTTTTCTTTTACCTCCTCATATGCTCTATGACCAAGTTCCTAGGTTTTTATTGCTTAATCTGAAACCTATTTGGACCACAAGTGTATCAGTTTCTGCTTTCTTTTCAGGAATTGAGTTCCTTCTTTGTTTTTGTAGCTGGAGTAGTCCATTTTTATTTTCAAGCTTGGCTCTGATTGTTTTATTTGTTATATCTGTATGCATAGCTTCTATGTGTTAGTAATGTCAGCTTGGTTCAGCACATCCTTTTTTCTCCTTTATTTCTGTTTTTTATTTTCATTAACTTCTACTTTTTGTCCTTAAGCTTTTTATTATTATCTTTATTTACTAAAACAACTTTATGCTAACATTGGAGGAGATTTATTAAAAAAAAAAAAGAAAGAAAAGAAAAAGTTGCCCATAATCTCATAATTGGGGCAGAATGGCCTATTTGTAGTCTCTGGATATCCTTCAGGTCTTTATTCATAGGATTTTGTGGTTACATCTATGCCACATAT
This sequence comes from Ursus arctos, assembly GCF_023065955.2. Lineage (NCBI taxonomy): Eukaryota > Metazoa > Chordata > Mammalia > Carnivora > Ursidae > Ursus > Ursus arctos. Next base: position 14,073,138 of record NW_026622886.1, on the reverse strand, counting down.
TTAATTTTGTGTTCTAACTCTCGTTTCATTTTTTTCCACATTTCTAAGTAATCCTCAAATTACCCCTTTTAATGGCTCTATGATAGCTTCTTGATGTACTCTATCATGCTTAGAGAGTTTCCTGTTTTCAGTTTTTCATTGTTTTAAGCAATTTTTCCCAGAATATTTTTTGCATATGTAGCTTTTACATTAATTTCTTGGCTAAAATCTCAGGAAGGAAGATGTTCAATTAAAAATTCTTGGTCAGGCATTACCAATTTGTCCTTTGAGTGGACTTTCTCATCTTATAGTAACTTTAGGAATACATTTACATAGCAACCAAAAGCATTTATTTAACACTTACCGGGAGGGCAGCTCCGTGCATTTTGAACACCGTAGTGATTAATAAGACCTACTTCATGTTTCAAGTAACTTACAGTGAAGCCAAGGATGTAGCTGTGTTAAGTTTTATAATATTAGGGCAAAAGGAATAAGTGCTATAGTCAAATCTAATCAAGGAAGAAATTTCACAGAAGAGCTTACATTACAGCCAAGTGTAGAGGAGAGAGTAGGATCTCCCTGGGCAAGGAGAGGCTGGACAATGTTCCATGCTGAGAAAAGTTAATGGGCAAAGCCAGAGGCATGGAAAAGTCTACAGTGCATTTAGGGAACATTGAAATTGATGGTGTGGCTGGAACAATGGATGAGGAAAGGAGTAGGTGGCAGACGAAGTTGAAGGAAGGTTGTTGGATTGTAGATCTTGAGTACTTTACTAAATGGTTTTGACTATAATCATCCAGAGTTTCACTTCTGCCTCTAATTACAAATGCTGGGTTTAGAAAAGCAGCACGTATTGTAGAATCATGGTACCTTATGGTAGGCAGAGGTCTCAGCCAGTTCTCTATTTTATAAATGAGGAAAATGATTGCTATTTTAGGAAACTTTTCCAAGTTTACACCGATAGGTTGAGGTATATCTGAAGGTAAACCAACTCCCTTTTTCAGGAAATATTTGCTGAACATCTGTTCATGGCTCTAAGCACTGCTTCTGAAGAAAATGTGAATAAAGCATATGGCCAGCTGTCATAGCTGGTCAGGGAAAATAGAAAAATCAATCATTGTAAAACAGAGTGGGGACAATGATAGAGATGGGTAGAAGGTATTCAGAGAACACAGAAGAGGGGCCGCTATTTTAGCTTGGCAAAGTGGGTGGAGGAGAAATTGTGGAAGATGGTGTCTATATTGTATCATAAAGAGTGGGTAGAAAGAAATTTGCTAGTTATGTGAAAACCGTGGTGAAGGAAAGGTGTTCCAGTATGAACAAAGGCATGAGGTGGGAAATAGCAAGGTGAATATGGGAACCAAAGCCATTTCATATCCTAGGAGAATCTGTAGTGAGGCAGAGAGTGTCAGGATGTAAAGCAGCTACTAGATGGCTAGATTGCGCTTGTCGTGGTAAGCAGTATGGGCTTTATCTTTTAGGATAGCCGAGGATCTTAAAATATTTAAGAGGGAAACTTGGCAGGACTTTCTGGCTGATCGGAGGTAGGGCTAAGCCTGAGGGAGAGATGAGCAGAGTATGATTCTCACATGGACTTACATGTCTTCTTCAGTTAGTTGGGTTCATCAGGTTTTAAGGTGGTGGTGCTTTTGTTTCAGTAGAAGCGGTGCACTGTGGTGTCTAGGGCAGTAGAGCAGCCCTTATTTGGGCATATGGAGGTTCAAGCATTTTTGAAATGCCTGAGAGGACATCCAGGTACTTTTGGAGGTCACTTCCAGGGGCCATAGACATTATCACATTTTTAAAAACCCCTCTTTATTGCTAAGAAGTTTGAAGGTATAAAAAAACATAAGGTTCAGGGGCACCTGGGTGGCTCAGTTGTTAAGCGTCTGCCTTTGGCTCAGGGCGTGATCCCAGCATTCTGGGATTGAGTCCCACATCGGGCTCCTCCACTGGGAGCCTGCTTCTTCCTCTCCCACTCCCCCTGCTTGTGTTCCCTCTGTCGCTGGCTCTCTCTCTCTCTCTCTCTGTCTCTCTGTCAAATAAATAAATAAAAAATCTTAAAAAAAACAAGGTTCAGAAAACCTTCTTTTTTTTTTTTTTTTTAATTTTGTTTTTTTTTTAATTTATTCGACAGAGATAGAGACAGCCAGCCAGCGAGAGAGGGAACACAAGCAGGGGGAGTGGGGGAGGAAGAAGCAGGCTCATAGCAGAAGAGCCTGATGTGGGTCTTGATCCCATAACGCCGGGATCACGCTCTGAGCCGAAGGCAGACGCTTAACCGCTGTGCCACCCAGGCGCCCCCAGAAAACCTTCTTAAATGGACAATCTCAAATGTGCAACAGGCAAAGCAGAACCAGAAGTTCTTATGAATAGAGTAGCTCCTCATTACAGAATGACAATACTAGGTGGTAATAATAGTAACATTTATGGGGCACTCATTATTTTCTACAAGTGCTAAATGCTTTGCATTCATGGTCTTATTTAATCCTCACTACAGTCCTTAAATGAGGAAACCAGGGCACAGAGAATGTAATTACTTGCCCATGGTCACTAATTAATGCACGTGCTGAGGAATACCAACTCTGAGGCCCTCACTCATCAACTCCAGGCCATCCAGCCTCCCCATGAAGCTGATAGACAGGTGTGGTGCCACATTGAGATTTTCAGGGTTCAGCTGTCAAAACGATGGCATCATTGAATCACCTATGTGGAATAAGAGGTTGAGGGCTTTATATCAGCTCTGTTTGAGACCTGGTAGATGTGGAATGAAAGAAATTAGATGATCTCTGAATCTTTCTGAGTTTGTAACAGGACTACAACCTCCTTAAATTGAAATTATAAAATAATCTATGTCACTGCTTCTCTTATGAAGGATTTTTCTTACTAAATATGTCAGGGGGAGAAGACAGATTAAATATTAATTTAGGCCTCCATTTGAAATCAAACCGTTAGAACCAGCAAAGAAAATTAAAGGTAACCTTCCTTAATTTCTTGGCAGGGATATATGTATGAAAACATAAATTCTGTCATCAGAGGTAGAAGAATTTGAGATTGAGGACTTCATGGGTTGGGAAGAGCAATTTTTTTAAAACTACACCTCTGGAAACCATATATATATTATATATATATATGTATATATATACATATATATATAATATATATATAATTTATATTTGCTAAAATAAAGCTATTTTAAACCTCATACTAAATATGACATTTTCTATATTTATATGGGTGTGGATTATATAATTAATTTCTACTTATTTCTTGCTTCTTAGAAACTTTATGGTCCTTCATAGTTCAAAGAAGATCCCTTTTAATTTCCTCTGTTTACATTAATTTGCACATAAAAAGGATTTTATCTTATTTGAAATGGAGAACCAGGCACAGAAAATCAATGCCTCTGTGACTTAGCTTCCCCTCTTCTTAGAGATACAAGTGGAGTTTCAGGATTTGGGGTCTATTTTCCCTTAGCTTCCTGTTTCTTGCCAGTAATTTCATCGCAAAAACCACTTCTCCTCTGCCATCTGCCCTGCTTCTTTTCTCTATTTTCCACCCCCGTTTCCTCATTTTCTAATTACTCCCAACAGCAGTGACTCAAACATGTATTAGAAGCAAGAGTCACACAGTTGCCAAATAGGAGTAGGAATTTCACAAAAGGAGTCATTGTGCATCTGGATTTTCATCTCCCAAAGAAAAAGAGCAAGGACCCTGAAGGAAAGTCAAGCCTTAGGGCACAAAGTAACATAATAAACATATTCAGGAATAGCACTTCCCTGTAATTCCTCTTCTGTTACGTCTTTAAGGTAGCCTTCCAGGCTGTTCAGTTATTTGATTTCCTCCCTCTTTTGGGATACAGTATCATACAGTAGCTCTTCCCTAGTCAGCTGAACTCAGATATGGTCATATGACTTGTCAGAGCCAGCTAAATGCAAGTGGTAGTGACAGATGTCTCTTCTGAGCAGAAGATTCAAGAGTCCGTGCATGCTTTGATGTATTCTAAATTTGTTTTAAAGATCTTATTTATTTGAGAGAGAGGGAGAGGGAGGGCAGAGGCAGAGGCAGAGGGGAAGCAGACTCCCTGCTGAGAAGAGAACCCAGTGATGTCAGGCTAGATCCCTGGACCCCAGAATCACTACCTGAGCTGAAGGCGGGCGCTTAACTGACTGAACCACCCAGGCACCCCAGTATATTCTGATTCTTGACAGTAGCTGCTCTCAAGTTGAGTCTCTTGAGTGATGATATGAACAGTCCCCTAGCTGACTCACAACAGGACATGTAACCTGACGAAGAAATAAACCTGTGTTGTTTTAAGTCACTGAGGTTTTTGGGGTTGTTTGTTTCTGTGGCAAAACCTAATCCATCCTGACTAATACACTAAACTCTTCCAGCATCTTAGGCCCATAAAAAACCTATAATCCTCAGTGCCTGGGTGGCTTAGTCAGTTAAGCATCTGCTGTCAGCTCAGGTCATGATCCCGGGGTCCTGGGATCAAGTCCCACATTGTATCGGGCTCCCTGTTCAGCGGGGAGTCTGCTTCTCTCTCTGCCTCTGCCACTCCTCCATGCTCGTGCTTGTGTGTGCGCTCTCTCTCTCTCTCTCTCTCTGGGTCTCTCATTAAAAAATCTTTTAAAAAATGTATAATCCTGTACGTAGATCACAGATGATTTGCAGACTTGAAAATTTAAAGTATTTTTAGAGCATTAACTCTGAGAATGCACTTTTTCTGCATCTCTGTAGTCGTGCCTAACCTATTGCACAATAGTTTTGTGTTTAGAGATTGGCTGTGTTTCCAGAGGTTTCTTAAGGGCAAGATGATGTCTCATTGTTTCTTATTCCTGGGCACCTAGCACCATGTATGTTTAATGGGCACTAGATGATGACAGATTAATGAAAAGGACCAAAAAATTGCCTAGGTGATCATATAACTATGATAGGTGATCCATAACTATTTGGTGTTGAATACCTTAGTATTCATGGTCGTGAAAAGTGCATTCATCTCCTTGGTGGTAGCTCCTTGGCTAATTTTCCAGGCACAAAGGAGCAGTTTAATGTAGATTCTCAAGTTGTATTTTCCATGCCACTGGGGCCTTTAAAAAGCTTTATTTAAAAAAGTACCCTTAGTGCAACTTTGGCTGGAGGGATGCTGTATTTGCATATAAACTTATGTGGAGCTGGATGCTGAGCTTGCATCTTGACCATCTTTCCACTGGGCATTATAATTAGGAGGAATCCTGATGCCAAAGCTTGGCTAGTGCATAGTTATTGATTCAAAGTTTATTATTTCACCAGGGATTGTGAAGAATTTTATTTGGTTCAAAATGTGCTTAATACATGTTATTCTGAATGTCGAGGAATTATTGAGTTCTGCTTTGTGTGCTTGCCTTGATCCAGTGAAAGCTCTGCCTCCATCCCTCCCCTCCTCCCACCAGCCGCATTTTATTTCTTCCCAAAAGGGATTTCAGGCATCTGGGAGAACATGCGTACACAAAGCTGTTGTGATCGAGTTCCTACTTGCTTACCCTTCCATTCCCTCCCTCCTCTCTAAGTGTAAATTCCCTAAATGGAGCACACTTTTTCATGTTTGTCTTTTGTCTAAGCAGGTTCTCCAGTGTCCAAAAAGCCATTCCCTGAGTTTATTCACTTATTCTATTTATTAAGAGCCTACTCTACACCAGACATTGTTCTAAGCCTTGGGAAGAAAGCTTTTTGGGAGCTTACATTCTATTGGAAGAGACCGATGACTAACAAATAAGTAAATACATAGTATGCCAGGTGGTGATAATATAGAGGATACTTGGGATCATGAATGTGGGAGTGGGGCAGGGCAGTGCTGCTAATTTTTGCAGGGAAAGGAAAGCCTAATAGATAAGGTGCTTCTTAGATGTCTCAAGTGAGGAGGAAAGCCATGAGCACAGGAGATGAAGAGAAGCTGGGAGGGTTCACAGCAAAGAGAAATGCAAATACAAAAGCTCTGAGGCAGGAGCATGCTTCAGGGACACAAAGAGGAAGGAAACCTTGCCAGGGTCAGAGGGATGAGCTGGGGGTGGGCTGCACAAACCATGTAGGGTTTTTTGATCAGTGTATTTTTTTTTTTTTAAAGATTTTTATTTATTTATTAGACAGAGATAGAGACAGCCAGCGAGAGAGGGAACACAGGCAGGGGGAGTGGGAGAGGAAGAAGCAGGCTCATAGCGGAGGAGCCTGGTGTGGGGCTTGATCCCATAACGCCGGGATCACGCCCTGAGCCGAAGGCAGACGCTTAACCGCTGTGCCACCCAGGCACCCCTGATCAGTGTATTTTGATCTTTGGTCTGAATGAAGTGGGAAGCTATTTTGCATTTTTTGGGCAGAGGTATGTCTTAAAAGGATCTGGCTGATGGGTGAAAATAGATTGTCACATGGGGTAGAACAGGAAAAGGGTGACCAGTTAGGAATCTCTTAGACTTATTTAGACAGGAGATGAAGGCATTGACCTTCAATCCTCAGTTCAAGTGTTGGCTTTTCGAGGAAGCCTCTCCTAATTCCCCTAGGCTGAGTTGGGCCCACTTCCGAGCTCCTGTAACGAACTTATTTTTGAAATGAAGTTGTGTACTTGAGTTGGCTTAAGTCTGGAGGTCGATTGTAGAATTGAGAGTTCTCTGAATTCATTGCCAATTAGAATACTAAGTTTATTTAAAGATAATAAAATAAGCTATTTAAAAATATATATGTATGTTACGTTATTAAACATTACAGTAACTGCCACAATTATTTAGAACTTCAGGGGAGGAATATTTTGATAAAGTTTAAAATTACCAGTGAATAGTAATAGTAAAAAGCAGACTGACTCATAGCAGCTTCTATTATTGTTTTTAAATTCTTTATAATCTGCCCTTTTAATGCCTGCACCCAGGATGGGCTTATATCCATGTCCTTGGTTTGTCACTGACAGGAAGAACTTTTTCTATTGTAGGTGACAGAGCACCCAGCTCCAAGTCCCTTGAGCAAAAGAGAAGTTGAGAGGAATATCTAGCTTCAGGCATGATTTGACCCAGGGATTCAGTTTTCCTCTGGGTTGGCCTCCTTCTCAGGCAGGCTGTCTACTCTTAGCTGCAAGGTGGCTGACAGTGGCTCCAGCCCCGTGGATGCCTTGCTCTGGGTCACTACAGCAAAAGTCCCAAAATATCACTCTGATACCATCATATGCTCACCCTTGAGTCAGTCACAGTGGCCAAGAGGATATGATATTCTAACTGGCCAGACAGGCCGGGGTCTCTTTCTCCCTTGTCACTACAGCTTCCTCTCCCTAAAGGGTTAGGTTTCTTTCTTTTTTTTTTTTTTAATGATTTTTTATTATATTATGTTAGTCACCATACAGTACATCCCCGGTTTTCGATGTAAAGTTCGATGATTCATTAGTTGCGTATAACACCCAGTGCACCATGCAATACGTGCCCTCCTTACTACCCATCACCAGTCTATCCCATTCCCCCACCCCATTCCCCTCTGAGGCCCTCAGTTTGTTTCTCAGAGTCCATAGTCTCTCATGCTTCATTCCCCCTTCTGATTACCCCCCTTTCTTTATCCCTTTCTTCCCCTACCGATCTTCCTAGTTCTTATGTTCCATAGATGAGAGAAATCATATGATAGTTGTCTTTCTCTGCTTGACTTATTTCACTTAGCATTATCTCCTCCAGTGCCGTCCATGTTGCAGCAAATGTTGAGAACTTGTTCTTTCTGATAGCTGAGTAATATTCCATTGTATATATGGACCACAACTTCTTAAACCAGTCATCTGTTGAAGGGCATCTCGGCTCCTTCCACGATTTAGCTATTGTGGACGATGCTGCTATGAACATTGGGGTGCATATGGCCCTTCTCTTCACTACATCTGTATCTTTGGGGTAAACACCCAGTAGTGCAATGGCTGGGTCATAGAGTAGCTCAATTTTTAACTTTAACCAACTTGCATTCCCACCAACAATGTAGGAGGGATCTAAAGGGTTAGGTTTCTAAGTGGGAATCTCCTTTTCAACCTCCCTCCCTCCATCTCCCCTCCTTCTCTCTCTCTCTCTCTCTCTCTCTCTCACACACACCCACACCCACACACCCCTACCTTTCATAATAAGCTCTGCTTTTGCCTCAAGGACTTTACTTGAGCTGATCTCATCATATTTCGTGTGTGTGTGTGTGTGTGTGTGTTCAGAAAAACAAAATAATGCCTCACAAAAGCTGCATTTTGTTTTACCCTGTTGATGCTATATAAATCTGGGTCTCAGCATGAAACAGATGGAACACTCAAATTAGGATAATTTGAGAAGAACGCAGTAAAGGGACCATTTGCAAAGGTGTGGGCAGGGTGTAAGGAAACCACAGGAACAGTACAGCACTCTGGGGCTAGTAACTGCAGCTCTATTTACCTCCCCTAGGCCTGAGGGGGTGGAGGTCGATAGAAGCCGCTGGCAGACTTGTGTAAGGGGACACAGCCAGTCGTTACTGGAAATGAAGATGTATATTTGAGTCTGCTTAAGTCTAGAGGCCAACTACATAATTGGCCTCCAGATGGCAGCAATTAACACAAGGGCATTAATGCCCTGACATCACTCTCCTTTAGCTCTCCTGTCTTCTACTGGTGGCTCCCATTGGCAGAAGGCAACCAGAAGCCACAGGGCAGAGGAGCTCATTGATATAACCCATCTAAGTCAGCCTCTCAGTGCATAGGACAGGATGGAGGGGGTTGAGAGAAGATCTGGAGGGACACTGGGTGATACTCGGCACAGTTCACCACTTTTGCCCCTCTGTATATGCATTTATCTTTTGTCTAAGGGTAATGTCCTTGTTGCCTTCACAGGGGTCTCAGCAAGTCCCTATGGTTCTTTGTTGAATAATTTCACTTTAGTGGTGCTCCCTCCTCAAACCAGGAGCAAGGGACTAAAGGAACAATGCAAAGCACAGCTGCTGCAGTGCTGGATTCTGTTGCATGAGTTGTCTTTCCCCATCCTCGCTCCCGGTGCCCCTTACTTCTTCCAGCTTCTCAGCTAGATAGGACAGGTGGACCCAAACCTTTATTCCTGCAGAATCTCAGTTCTGGCAGTCCCTTCTTTATTGGGTTGTTTCCATGTTCCTGGTTCCATGGAGGAACATAGTCCTGCATATTGTATTAGCAGCCCAGTTTCTCCGTGGTAATTGGGATTAGTCAGTGAGTCCTTCCCTTGCCTGCTTAGTGATAATGGCCAACCCAAGTGACCCAGAGCCATCTCAGCTTCCAACTCAGTGGAACTCTGGCTGTTTCCTGATTAGAAGCACGCCAACAGGCACTAAGACTTCCCAGGTCAGGTGGTCAAGGTCATGGGGATGGAAAGCAAAAATTCTATAAGTGATTGTTAGGGTGAGAGTTAGGATAAGAACACTCTCACCTCTCCTCCTTGTTTCTGGACCAGTATATTTTGGTGAGGGAGGAGATAAATTACGTAAAATGCTGTTTACATGGGAAACATGGTAAGATCAGTAAATCCATGGATGAGAGTGCAATGCTGCACTTCTTTTGTCTCAAAATACATTCCCTGGACACAGGCAATGTTGGATAAGATAACACAGCAAATGGATAAGGCATGCTGCAAGTCCGTGAATAGTGGTGCTGGCAGAACTGCTGCAGAGAACGATACGACAGAGAGATCAGCCACTATGGTAAAGGTATACTGTTTTTCCCAATAACTGAAAGCAAATTAATTCTGATTTTCTTTACTATGGGGATGGAGGGAAATAGCATTTGCCTGGTTAGTAGCTGCATACCATATGCCACAGTCTGTTGATTTCTACAATAAAAATACTGCTGGAGCCACAGTTGTGATTGGCAATGCCACTTAGTTCAGTTTGTGATTGTCTCCCAATAGTCTCCACAAACCATCTGGCTTTTTCGGAGTTAAATAAAGATAAGATGGGAATCACCACCCTTTAATTCTTCCAGTCTTGGGTAGCAGCACCAATCTCTGCAGCTACCCTAGGTGTTGACAATGATTCTAGTTTATTCTACTGGATGGGGTAGTTCTAGGAGTGTCCATGTGGCCCTCACTCAATGAATCAGTGAATCAATGTGGGGGGTTTGCCGATTGACAAATATATCTGTTTCTGCTATACATTCTGGGACTGGGGAAATAGCCCCGGGAGAAGTCTCTGGTCCATTGGACCTACTGTGAGGTGGACTCAAGCCAAGACTCTTATCACCTGTCTCCAAGCTGTCCTCCTTTGAATGGTGCACCAAAGCAGTATTTCAGAGAGCAGTGTAAATTCAGATCCATTATCTAGTTTGTGGAAGTTCTGAGTATTTCCTTTTCTAGTGCACAGTCACCCTAGAAATAGCCACAGGATCCTCCAGGGAAGGCTTGAGGGATACCTGAGGCAGCATTGTAGGACTCAGCCTCTTCCTCTGTTGAGAAGCTGTGTGTTAGTGAAACTTAGTAAGAAGTTGAGAAGCCCTACCGTAGTGACTGCATTACATTTCGGCCCATGAGACCTAGAATTTTTCCTCTCATATGTGTCAAGTAGCACCTTCATAGGTTAATCTATTTTTATTTCATTTCTTGGAATCTTGATCCTTGTGGATCAAGGATCTAACTACCACTCATTCCTGTATCCAGGTACTTGTTCCTGACAGTCAGGTACCACCAGCTGGCTCTACCATTCTTGGATCCCTTTATCTCTATTGAGATCAAAGAACTTGATTTCATTTCAGCATCTTTCCCATCACCTTCCATCTTCACCTGCAGAGGACAGCCACCACATGTTTTTCAAGGGTGCCTCCCTCCCCAGTCTTGGTCAAGTGTGGGAGTTCTGGTTAGGGAGTGGTGGTTGCTCATAACGGAGCCACTTCAGCATCCCATCTCTCTAAAGTTGAGGCTCTTTCCCCTACAGAAGTCAGCTCACTCAACTTCTGCACAGGGCCAGATGGTAAATATTTTTCAAGACACAAAATTCAGCAACTGTTTTTGCCAAAGACTGATAATTTTTGTTGTTGTGATGGTGGTGGTGGTGGTGGTTGTTTATGTGCTTGTATTTTGATATAAAACAACTAAAAACTATTCTTAGTTTATGGACCATACCAAAACGGACAGCAGTCCAGATTTGGCTCATAGGCTGTAGTTCGCTGACCCTTAGTGTACAGGAGGGCAGGGAGATTCAATGTGACATCATAAACTTAGGGCACCTTTGAGCCCAGGCTTTAATTTGACAGTTTGTCAAATCACTGATGCCACTCTGGTGGTCAGGCAGAAACATTAAATCCTAAATCTTGGGTGAGTGTATACTGACACTGAATTAAACCAGACCAATGCCCTTAGAAACTCACAAATCCTCCCCTGGTTCCTGACAATGGAGATTGGCAAGGTTCTCTCCAGGCTTTACTAGGATCTAAACTTAGGTGTAGACCTAGAGGCAATGAGAGGTGGTAGAAATGGGTTCTGGAGGAGGATGAACCATCAGTAGGCTATTATACAGGGAGAGACTGATTTTCTTAGGGAGTAAATGTCTATCCCCACGTGCAGGAGAATTTTGTGGGTTCAGAGTTTTCACCTTTATCAGGGTCACGCACTCTGCCCACCACGACCTTAATATCACATACCTGGTGGAGCCGATGGTGTGATGAGCACTGCAGCTCTACAGCCTTTATAATCTGTCCCGAGTCTTGGTCCTCAGCCGTATCTGCCCTGTGACTCTGGAAGATGAGGGATTGTTATACTGTAGGAGAGGAGTAGCTATGGGAACTTTCTATCTTATGCATGCGTGCTCTCAATTGTATATTCAGATTTCAACTTCTCGTTTTCCATTTGTACACCTTCTATGGCTGTGAAAAGAAGCAAGAAACTTGATAATATTTATAATCACTACCATCACCATAGCAATAAAGTGCTTTGGCCTCTTAACCTCCCAGCAACTTGGCAACTTGAGTAACGGATATTTTGGCCTGGGTCAGTGGCCTTCCCTTTTCTCCTGGCAAGGAGGTTTTGCCTGCATTTCTCAAATACACGCGCAGTCCAATGCCAGAATCTCACTTCACGGTCTTCATAGAAAACAAATAGCATGTTCAGGTTAGGATGATTTGAGAGGAATTTCATAAAGGGATATAGAGGCCTGAAGCAGTGATGGGAGAGGGACTTGCCGGAACCCAAGGCAGTTGTCACTGTGTAGGAAGAGTTGCCAGAAAGGAGCTAAGAAGATCCTAAGTTGAGGGACAGAGTCAGCACTTTTGTCATTTTCCTGTAATATGTTATGCAGTTATGCAGCCAATCTCATTTTAAATGTACCTTATTTATAACCCCAGAGCATCCTATGACTCCTGTTTTTAAAAGTTCACAAAGTAATCATTTCACTTTCTTTAGACATCCTGGTCATGTTGTTCAGCTGATGGAATTCAGTTAAGCAGCTTTGGCTGTCTCTTGAAAAACTAAATGAATATAGTGAGGATATCTTTTCAGTTTTCATTAACTTTTTTTATAGCGTAGTCTTTGAAACATGACAGTTTGTTGTTCCGTATATTTGTAGGATTTTTTGTAATGTAATTTTATTTTTTAATTTTTTAATTTTTTTTTTTTTTTTTTTAGAAAACTATCCAGATCTATTTTCTTCAAATACCATCATAGCATAATTTATTTTAATCCCTGAGCCTGTGGGTCATTTTTATCTGATGATTACTTTCATTTAAATTTAATGAGGGTTTGCAAGTCCTTCCTTTAGATACTGCAGGACAATAAATAAACTTTTGTAGTGTGGCGGGGTGATTCATAGTCCAAGAAATCAATATCCCGACTTTGGTATGCATTAGTTCACGGCAAGGACTATTTTTTTCATTTGTTCTTGAAATTACTTTAGATTTCCAAACACACAATTCTACAACATTCTCTAAGTTAAGGATGGAGGTTCATTGGTTCTGAAGATGTCTCCTTCTCCACCGTGGTGTTTTTCAGGTATTACTGGGATATGTCCTTATTTATCTGGAGAATGGGTCCTCTTACTCTTTTGTATCTTTCCTACCCAGTACTAGGAGATGACCAAAAAAAAAAAACCCCTCATTTAATAGGCAGCATACATGCCTCTTAACATCACTGTCCCCATATATGGGGCTATTAATTATTCCCTGGAAATCATTTTACCAGGGCAGTGCCTAGTGGTCTGTCTCCATCCGTCACTTTGTGATTACTGAGTTTTTATATCACCTTAAATTTTGATGAGCTGTTGCCAAAAGAAAGAAGGTCATTTTTCATGTCTGTTTTATTGAAAAGACTAGACAAGACAAAGAGGTGCTACCTAATCTGTGATGCCCGTGAAACTTTCTAACCCGTGTTCTTCAAGAGATAAAAATTTCTTTAATCAAACTCTGTACAAAATAAATGGGGTGTTGTTTGTGAGAAACCCCTCTCTCTCCACACCAAACTTTTCAGCACCTTTCGATATATAGCTTGAAAGTCTGGTTCTCTAGGAAGTGCTTGTGTGTGTGTGTGTGTGTGTGTGTGTGTGTGTGTGTGTGTGTGTGTGTGTGACTACTAGAAGCAATTAGCTGTTCCCAGAGCTGTGCCCCAATGCACTTTGTATGCATTTCTGTGATAGCATTAAACACCTCCTGGTTTGTTAATGTATCTTTTTACAGGTCTTTCTCTTCCTGTAGACTGAGCGACTGAGCGCCCTGAGAGCCCAGACTGTTAATTATGTACCATTCTGTACACAGCGCTGCTCAGTGCCTGATGGCCGGCTGAGTGAATTTTGAGCAACCAGCTCAGCTGACCTGTCTTTGCATTTGTATGGGATTACCACTGATAACTCAGCTGAATTTATGATACATTGAGGATGCTGTTTTCCTAGTCTCGGCAGCCAAGTGGTTATTGGATGAACTTTTGCAATGTATTTTCATTCAACATTTTTTACGCACCTATTAAATGCCCAGCTCTGACTTAATCTTTGAGAATTATAGAAGAGTAGCACCTTGTGCTGCCTTGCCCTTCTTTCAGTTAGGAAGAAAACATAAAAACCAAACAGCTGTATCACAGCACTGTAGATGCTGTCATGGGAAAGAGTGGGAACAGAGGCGATGGAGTGGAGCAGGGCAGCTAAAGGAGACGCACCAGCACGCAAGGGAGCGCGAATGCATGGTCATGAGGTCAGCTCCATTTTCTGAGCAACCCTGGCAAGCGGGTATAGTCAGGAAAATGGGTTCATGTGTCCAGGTAACCATTTGCCTTTCACTCTACGATGCCAAGTGATAATGAGGATTAGCTGCAGAATTAACACACATTTTCGGCTAAGCAAGTCATTAAAAATAAATGTAAATCCAATTTAGCTACTCTTTTAGCTTTAATAAACTAATATGTTACCGTAAGAACCTTGTTAATTTGTACGTTGATAGGAAAAAGCCACAAAAATGACGTGATTTGCACTTTAATTTATATTCAAGCAGCTGTAATTTTATAAAAATGGAACACATTGGCCAGCTACAAAGTCCTTATTATGTGATTTCTACAAGTCATTGAAAGTAATTATCATATAATCCAAATGCTTCCCTGAGGTTCCCGTGGGAAATAAAGAATATTCAGTCCTAAGTATCTAGGACCTTTTCTCCCTACCATCTGTTAGTTTAACAAATACTGAGTGCCCGCTACGTGCCAGCAAACCAAAAGACAAAAATCCTAAGTTTACCCTTGGCCTGACTTCTGAGGTCACAAAGAATAATTACTGGAAAGGATATTTTCAGAGGCCCTTTCCAACATCCTACAGCTGGGACTCCTAAGCCAGTCCTTGGTGGGGCGCTCTCCTTCTGAATCTACACACACTCCAGAGGCCTGCTGCCAGAGGCATGATGAGTTTGTGTTAATTAAAGTAATTGGTGGCTGTAGGAGATAAACATCAAAATCCTTGTGGTTGAACACAACAGAAGTTTCTCACTCAGGTCAAGTCCAGCTGTCCTGCAGGGAGGAGTGAAAATCTGTCCCATCTTCAGGGACCCAAGGCTGGCCTCTGCCATCGTCAAAACGTGGTTTCCAAGGTCACCCTGGTGTATACCAACCCACTGACACCCTGAAGAGAGAGAGTTGATTTCCTGTAGGAAGGTTCTGTGAGCCAGGGTGGCACACATTGCCTGTGCCCTCCCACTGGTTGGAACTCAGGCACGTGGGCACAAACACTGTAGGAGAGGGAGCTTGGGGACTCTCGCTGTGAGCCTGGGGGAAAAAAGAAAAATAGAACTAGGTTTGGTGAATAACTAGCTAGTCTTTGCCATAATGATGCTGTACTGTTTTTGTCATTATTAATCACATTATCCACAATTACCATCTATTGAGCACCAACTTGCAATAAGAATTTTATACTAATTGCCTCATAATTTTCACAACAACCCCATTTATCCCTTGGTTCACCAGCATATGTTTATTGTGCTCCTCTCATGGGCCAAGTATCAAGCTAGAGTGAATGCAGTAATAAAAAGCAGATTAGGGATCTATGTTTTGATAGGATTTTTTGATGTATTGCATCTGATATAAACAACAAAGAATCAAGAATGACTTTCAAGTTTGGGCATGAGCAACTGGGAGAATGTTGTCATTTACTGAAGTCAGCACAGAGGCAGGGGCAGCTTTGTGGGGTGGATGTGGGGAAGCACAGAAGTTGTTGTTATTGTTTTGTTGTTGTTGTTGTTTTGGCCTCATCAAGTTTGAGATATCTCCTAGACAAGCTGCCAAGGTCACAGTTGGATAAAGAAGTCTGGAGCTTAGGGGCGGCTGGGTGTCTCAGTCAGTTAAGTATCTGACTCTTGATTTTGACGCAGGTCATGGTCTCAGGGTTGTGAGATCAAGCCCCGCATCAGGCTCTGTGCTAGGCATGGAGCCTGCTTAAGATTCTCTCTCTCCCTCTGCCCCTCCCACCCCTGTTCACACACTCTCTTTCTCCCTCTCTCTCCCCCTCCCTCTCTCAAAAAAAAAAAAAAGTCTGAAGCTTAGGAGAGGTCAGGACTAAAGATTTAATTTAGATGTCATCAGCATAGATATGGTTATTAAGCCAAGAGAGCAAATGGGACCCTCAGAGGACGGGCATAGATAGAAGAAAATGGTTTGAATTGGTGTTTAGGGGTCCTCTAACCTTGAGGAAGGATCCAGAGCCAGCTTCATGGGCAGGTGACTTTCACAGGTGTGTGCACAGGGCCCCTGTGCTTTAAAGGGTCCATGCTTGGTTTAATGGTTTACTGTTGCTGTCTTGGAATTCTTAATTTTTTAAGAGCCCCACATTTTCATTCTTCAGTGGATCCTATAAATTATATATAAATTCATCAGTCCTAAAAGAAATTCCTAGTGAGGCAGAGGAAATTGAGTGTGGGGTCCTGAGGGCAAGGCAAGGAAAGGCTTTTAAGGTGGAAGATGTTGTGAGAGAATCAAGAAACATAAAGACAGAGAAATAACTATGGGATTTGACAAGATGGAGATTGCTGGTGACTTTGACATGAGGCACAGAGTAGAGTGGAAAGGGGCCACTGGAATTGGCTGAAAAAAGAATGGTCTTACAGCTGACTCTACCTGTAGTTTTGGGTGGGCAGGGTGTAGGGAAATGTGATGGTAGCTGGAAGGGGATGCTGGGTCAAAGAATGTTCGTTTATCTGCAATGTGAGGGATTCAGTAGACAGGAAGACACTGGTGATGCAGCGAGAAAGGGAAGAATCATAGGGGAAAGTGCTTGAGTGGTGAGAGGGAGCATGTGGAGGACAGGTGGGGGGGTGATTATAAGAATAGACTTCTTCGTTTCAAAAGCAGAGAAGGCAGAGGCTATGGGTTCAGGTAGGTCGGCGATTGAGAGTTCATTCTAGGCTGAATGCTTCTTTTTTAATGGAATCTGGGGAGAGGTTAGTAGCTGAGGTGGTGGTAGAAGGTGTCATGAGTTTGGTGAGTCACTTTGGAGAACTGACAGGTCAGTTTACTATAAAAGGGTAGGATATGGGGGAAATCTTGTGCTGAGGTTCCATTAGAGATTTTTGAACATCCATTTACAGTCAACATGGTTGAATGACCTTTTTCCAGAACCGTTCAGTTTTTCAGGTGCAAGTCTAGAGTAGAAGGATAGTGGGATTTAGACAGAATTGGTTCTATTACTGTCATGTTTTACAGATGAAGAAAGTGGGGTTCAGAGAACTTGCTAGTAATTGGCAGAAATCAAACATAAATCTCTGACCGCGGACCCCAAGTGCTTGAGTACTGTGCCATATTTCAGAGCTGTTCTTGTTAGTATGCACTGATCAGTGTAGCTTCTACAATATTATGCTACTTCCCACAGTGGTGAGCAGGTGAGTAATCCCATAGTCTGTATCTCCGTTTTTTTCTAGTGTTATCCAAAATATAATGTTTTTCAGCTAGTCAACAAACCATGGCCTTTAGAATCACAAAGCAATATTGTCCATTAAAGATATGCTGGTGGGGTGGGAAGAGTTTGAGCAAGTTTGAGTGCCACTTCTCCTGTTGGCCATGTGATTTGCAGGGCTGTGTAAGGATCCATTCAACATTTATTGAGCACCTATAGTGTGCCAAGCAATATGGAAGGTGCTGAGGAGATAGTAGTGAATTAGTCTTAGTCTTATCCCCAGTGAGTTCAGTGAGATAATATATAGACAGTGTGGACACAAGTTGGACACTTGATAGGTGTTATTCTTTGCCTTCTTTTTGTAGTTGTTTTCAAGTAACTGATGATACTTCTTGGTAAGAATATCAACAACCAGTGGGAAATTTGTTCCATTTCCTGATCAGATACTAAGTGAGGGTCCCTCTTATGTATAAATACCCAATTGCGTTACCATTTAAAATTTGGTTCCCACCCAGCCAAATCATAATCAACAACTTGGAGCCAAGGCAAGACTTCTACTGAGTTGATTTTCTCTCTCTCTCTCTCTCTCCACACACACACACACACACACACACACACACACACATATAATATATATTATATAAAATTATTTTATATATGTAATATATAATAAATTGTTATATATTATATATTTTATATAAACATATAAAATTTGTATATAAATCATATATATAAAATTTTCTTAAAGCAGTAGGAATGAACACAGGTTAGCATGACTGCCTATTGGCAGTAATCCCTGAGTAGTGCTGTTGTCTATGTGGCAGTTTTGTATTTTATTGTATTTTATTTTATAGTGAAAGAAGCATCAGCTTTTTGTGGTTTATTTGATCTCTAAAACCAATGAGAATTCTTTAAGTGAAAAGAGTCAACCATCAATAGGTCTTAAATTTTACCCTCTCGATGCATGCTGTGATTTACCAGTCAATATTTATTTCTGAGCTCCAGACCTTGAAAGCTCTGCCTGTGGTACTTGAATTCGTGTTTCCCAAGAAGTCAACCCTTGGGATGGTAATTGTTTTATAACACAAATGAGGGTGGATTTTGTATTCCTGGAGGAGGAAGTATTTTGTCTTTCATCCCTGCATCAAAGGGTCTGTTGTAGGATAGTTTATAAAATGAAGGAAGGAGTGGATCCACGGTAGGGAAAAGGGCTTCTTTTGCATTAATGTATTTGAATTTAGTGCCATAAATCTCACTTTCTAAAATTTCTAGTGCCGTTCAAGTTTCCGATAGTGAAACAAGTCATTAAAACATAGCCTTGTCAGGGCACCTGGGTGGCTCAGTCAGTAAAGCATCTGCCTTCTCTTCAGGTCATGATTCCAGGGTCCTGGGATTGAGCTGTCATCTGGCTCCCTGCTCAGCGGGGAGTCTGCCTCTCCCTCTGCCCCTCCCCCTGCTTGTGCTTACTCTCACTCTCAAATCAATAAAAATCTTTAAAAAAACAAAAACAAAAATATGTCCGTATGTTTAGTACAACTTCCAACCAAGCCTCTGTGCTGCAAGAGTATCTACTCTAAGCTGAAGACGTTTATCTGTGGGACCATTTGCTCTGAAATTCCGTTCTTTATATCCCCTTAACTGTCACGCATCCACCCAGTGCGCTCTTAGGAGTCAGATTTTGTGGAAGAGTATGCCTTTTCATCAGTTTATTTGCAGAATATACTCAAGCATTGATTGGCTGTGCTTATCAAATTCTCCACTCTTAATAATATGTAAATAGCAATGTAAGATGGTTTCCCATTAGGTTTCTATAGTTAAGTCTTAGCAGTCTGTTGTGATGGAAGAGTTTGAGACCAGAAGATCTGATTTTAGTTTTTACTCTGCTGCTGACATTGTTGTGTTGTCTGGGCCTATCATGGAACTATTCTAGACTCCAGTGTCCTCACCTGGAATATGCGGTTATTGGAATAGATGATCTGTAAGCTTTCTCCCAACTCTAATGTTACATGCTTGTGGACTTTTATAATCCACCAGAGTTGTTTAAAAGGGAGAAAGGCAGTTGTCATAGCAACAGTGATTTAATGCACAACCCTGTTTCTTTTTTTTTTCCTTCCAATCTTTATTGAGGTATAATTAAAAAAATATTTAGGGGCTTCTGGGTCGTTCATTCGGTTAAGCATCTTCCTTTGGCTCAGGTCATGATCCCAGGGTCCTGGAATTGAGCCCCGGGCCAGCTCCCTGCTTAGTGGGGAGTCTGCTTCTCCCTCTCCTTCTGTGGCACACTCTCTCTCAAATAGATAAATAAAATCTTTAAAGTATACAACATGATGAATTGATACATGTATGTATTGTGAAAGGTTTCCCACCATTAAGTTCATTACCACGTTCATCATCTCACATATTACTCTGTGTGTGTGTGTGATGTATGTGTATGTGGTTAGAACACTTAAGTTCTGTCAGCAAATTTTATTTGTATAATACAGTATTAGCTGTATTTACAACATTCACCAATGTTATCCATTCGATCCATAGACCTTATTCATCTTATAATTGAAAGTTTGTACCCTTGTACCAGCCTCATCCTGTTTGTTCCACCCCCTTAACCCTAGTGATAACCAATTTATTCTGTTTCTATGAGGGTTTTTTTTTTTTTTTTTAAGATTATACATGCAAGTGAGATCCTGCAGTATTTGTCTTTGTCTGACTTATTTCATGAAGCATAATGACCTCTGGGTTCATCCATGTGTTGCAAATAGGATTTCCTTCTTTTTTACGGCCGAATAATATTACATTAATAATATTACATAATACATGGTGTATACCAAATTTTCTTTATCCATTGATGGACATTTAGGTTGTCTCTATGTCTTGGCTATTGTAAATAATGGTGCAGTGAACATGGGGGTACAGATATCTCTTCAAGATAATGATTTGATTTTTTTTTTTTTTTTTTTTTTGGTTACACACATAGAACTAGGATTGCTGGATCATATAGTGTTCTAGTTTTAATTTGCTGAGAAACTTCCATACTATTTTCTATAGTGGCTGTATCAATTTACATTCTAACCAGTAGTGTACAAGGCTTCCCTTTTCTCCACATCCTCACCAACGTGTTATTTCTTGTCTTTTTGGTAATAGAGACCCAAGCATGGTGTGAGGTGATACCTCATTGTGGTTTTGATTTGCATTTCCTTGATGATTAGTGATATTGAGCATCTTTTCATGTGTCTGTTAGCCATTTGTATGTCATCTTGGGAAAAATGTCTATTCATATCTTCTGTCCATTTTTAAATTGGACTGTTTCCTTTTTTGTTGTTGTATGAGTTCTCTATATGTTTTGGATACTAATCCCTAATCAGATATATAATTTGCAAACGTTTTCTCCCATTTAGTAAGTTGCTTTTTCATTTGGTAGTTTCCTTTGCTGTGCAGAAGCTTTTTAATCTAATGTGGACTCACATATTTATTTTCTTTTGTTGTCATTGCTTTGGATATCAAATCTAAAAGAACATTGCCAAGACCAATGTCATGGAGCTTACCTCCAATGTTTTCTTCTAGGAGTTTTACAGTTTCAGGTATTCCATTCAAGTTCTTAATCCATTTTGAGTTGATTTCGTTTATGGTGTAAGATAAAGGTCCAGTTTTATTCTTTTGGTTGTGGCTATCCTGTTTCCCTAACACTATTGATTGAAGACACTGTCCTTTCCCCATTGTATATTCTTGGCTCTTGCATGAATTTATTTCTGAATCCTCTTTTCTCTCCCATTGATCTATGTGTGATTTTTATGCCAATACCATATTGTATTGATTACTACAGCTTTGTTATATAGTTTGAAATCAAGAAGTGTGATGCCTCCAATTTTGTCCTTCTTTCTCTAGATTTCTTTGGCTGTTTGGGGTTTATTGAGGTTCCATACAAGTTTTAGGATTGTTTGTTCCATTTCTGTGAAAAATGCCATTGGAATTTTGATAGAAATTTTATTTAATCTGTAGATTGTTTTGGGTAGTATGGACATTTTAACAATATTCTTCCAATTAGCACAGAAATCTGATCACTTATTTGGGTCTTTTTAAAATTCTTTCATCAGTGTTTTGAGGTTTTCAGTGCACAGATCTTTCACCTTCTTGGTTAAATTTATTTCTAAATATTTTACTTTTTGTTGCTACCGTAAATGAGATTGTTCTCTTAATTTCCCTTTCAGATAGTTTGTTGTTAGTGTATAGAAATGTGGCTGGTTTTTGCATGTTGTTTTTGTGTCTTGAAATTTTACTGAATTTATTAATTCTAACAGTTTTGAAGGGTATTAAGGAGGGCACATATTGCATGGAGCACTGGGTGTTACACGCAAACAATCATGGAACACTACATCAAAAGCTAATGGTGTACTGTATTGTGACTAACATATAATAATAAAAAAATTTAAAAAATGAAAAAATTCTAACAGTTTTGGTGGAGTTTTTAGGGTTTTCTATAAATAATCATGCAAACTGAGAGAATTTTACTTGTATTTTTTCCTTTACATTTGGATACCTTTCCATTCTTTTTCTTACCTAATTGCTCTGGCTAGGACTTCTAGCACCATGTTGAATAAATTTGTTCAGAATAGGCATCCTCATATTGTTCCTGGTCTTACAGAAAAAGCTTTCAGCTTTTCACTATCAAGGATGATGTTAGCTGTAGGTTTGTCATATGTTTTTATTTCTATTATGTTGAGGTACATTTCTTCTATACTCAGGTTGTTTAGAGTTTTATGAAAGGATGTTGAATTTTGTCAAATGCTTTTTCTGCATCTATTGAGATGATCCTATCATGTTTATCTTTCACTTTGTTAATGTGGAGTATCACATATATTGATTTGCATATGTTGAACTATCTTTGAATTCCAGGAAAAAAATCTAGCTTGATCATGGTGTATGTATGATCCTTTTAATGTACTATTGAATTGAATTTGCTAATATTTTGTCTGAGGATTTTGAGGATGTTCATCAGGATATTGGCCTGTAATTTCCTTTTCTTATAATGTAATGTAGTGCAGTGCTTTGTTATCAGAGTAATCCTGGCTTCATAATATGAGTTTAGAAGTGTTCTCTCCTCTTCAGTTGTTTTTTTTGGAAGAGTTTGAGAATGATTGGTATTCATTTTTTTTAAATGTTTGGAGAATTCACCAATGAACCCATCTGGTCTTAGACTTTTGTTTCTTAGGATGTTTTTGATTACTGATTTTTTACCTCCTTATTAGCAATTGGTCTATTCAGATTTTCTGTTTATTCATGATTCAGTCCTGGTAAATTGTACATTTCTAGGAATTTATCCATTTTTTCTAGGGTATCTAATTTGTCGGCATGCAACTATTCATAGTAGTTTTAAATGTTTAAGGAAAAAATATACATTTACAATTTAAGGCATTTCAAATGGACCTTAAAATATAAAAATTGCCTGCCAGACAAATTTTCATTAATTATTAACTATATCAGAAATTTAAGTAATACTGAAATTAGTCAAGATCAATTTTATAACTCAAATCACATAAATAACCTTCATTGTTCTTTTGGAAATAATCATTGTACACTTGATTAAGAAGTTACATTTCAAAGTGCATGTAACTTAGTGTCATTTTTTTTCCTGTTTTTCAAACATCTGTTAAACCAAGTGTCTATAGAAGCACATTATACAGCTAAAAATCTAATTGGGTCATTATTAGCATAGAGCTGTAATCAGTAAGTAATTAGTGCGCTGTATTCTGAAGTTAGTTTTGATAAATTTTTAGACTTTTCTGAATTAACATTTGTTTTATGGCCAGTTAAATTAAATATTGATTAAGGAAATTCAGACAGAGGCCACTTGACCATCTGTCTCCTACCCTGTCCCCTGAGTACACTGCCTTGAACATCTGGGAGGCCATGCTGACTCTGGGGAAGGCTCATTGTCAGTGGTGGTGGCCTGGGATAGGCTGATAGACCAGGGTGTTGGAATCATTAGCAAAAATATTAATCAGATTAAGGAGAGTTGGGAACCTGGATGAGTGTTTTATTGCTATGGTAACAAATTACCATACAAGTGTAACAAATTACACTTGGTGGCTGAAAATGACACAAATAAATTATTTTAAAGTTCTGCAAGGTAGAAGTTTGATACAGTTCTCACTCGCCTAAATCAAATTGCTAGCAGAGCTGTGTTT
This sequence comes from Ursus arctos, assembly GCF_023065955.2. Lineage (NCBI taxonomy): Eukaryota > Metazoa > Chordata > Mammalia > Carnivora > Ursidae > Ursus > Ursus arctos. The sequence goes on along the minus strand of NW_026622886.1, from coordinate 14,049,673 downwards.
CTTTTGGAGGCTCTAGGGAAGAATTTGTTTCCCTTCCTTTTCCAGCTTCTAGAGCTGCCATATTCTTTGCTTTGTGGTTCCTTCCATGAGCCAGTCATCGAGCATCTCTCTCTGACCCCAGCCACAAAATGTTCTCTGCTTTTAAGGCCTAATGATGAGATTGGGTTTCCCCATATAACCCAGAATAATCTCCCCATATCAAAGTTCTTAATCAAATCGGCGAAGTCATCTTTTCTGTGTGTATGGTATCATATTCACAGATTCCAGGAAAGCCATTATTCTCCCTACCACAGGACCTGAATTCAGTGTATTGGATTCACTGTCTGCACTTCCTGTGTTTACCGCCCATCTTCTCATTCTTCAGCTTTTTGTGTTTTGGCATCTGTTTCTGTCCCAGTTCACTTTAAACCTTTGTCTTCTCCGTTCTCAACTTCTTTGACATTCCTTTTGCATGCAGTCAGTCCCCTTGACTCCTTTCTCCTACTGAGAGCAATATTGCCATGTGGGCTAGTCAGGCTGCCTGGGTTCAAATCCTGGCCGTGCGACTTATGTGCGACCTTTGGTAAGTTACACACTATTTCTGTACCTCAATTTTCTCATCTGTAAAATGGAAATAAAGAATGTGTATGGCTAATGTATGTTTGACACAATGATTAAATGAGTTAACATATTTGTTACTCTTAGAATGATGCTTGGCACGTAGAAAACCCTCCACAAATGCTAACTATTGTTGCTGTTATTTTGGTTACTCCCCTTCTAGAAGTTCCCTCAAGATTTATCCGAGATCTCATTTCTTTTCTACAAAAATTACGGTATCTCTCAGAGCTTTAGCATTAATCTGTCTCATTCACTGGCCTCCTCAGTGCAATTCTAGGCAAAGAAATCCAGCCAGAGACATTTCCAAACTCCACACCTCTATTTCTGGCAGTGTTGGGTGAACATTTTATTTGGATGTCCAAATCCAAAGACTATGGCTTAAAATTAATACCTTGGAAAAGACTTATTTTTCCAGGGGGAGCCAGAGACCTAGCATATCCAAAGCTTAACCCAACATCTTGCCTATCAAATATCCCATCTGTTTTTATTTCTGCTGCTATCTTCAGATCCAAAGTTAATTTTGAGTCTTTCCTCACACTCCTAAACCTCAAAAAGTTTATCAAATTTTACAGAATCTACTTTCAGTCTCTCTTGAATCTGTTTGTATTCTTACTGCCATTGTTCTGATCCAGGCCCCTGTGATTCTTACCCTGATCTTTTTCCCCAGTTGAAGTAGGCAGTCTCTTCTTAAATCTCTGCTCTGATGATGCACCCTCCCAACATTGCTCACATATCTTCAGTGATTTGTCACTGTCCTTAAACTGAAGACTATTAGTCTGGCATTCAAGGCTCTGGACAAATTGCCTAAAAATTTTAAAATTCCATACAAAAGTTAGTTCTTATCATTACTTTCAGTCTAAACAGCCAGTGTTACTGTTCACATGTCTTTTTTTTTTTTAATTTCCAAAATATTTAATTACTTTTTTACTGGAGTAGAATACTTTAGTAAGTAAGTACAGATGAAAAGACACAGCATGGCATTATGGAAAAGAATAAACAAACTGGACTTAGAGTTAGGTTTGGTCTCTAATTCAGGTTTTTTAAATAATTTACTACTAAACAAGAAACATCCTTTTCCTAGAGCACTCTAATCTTATTTACAAAAATCATGCAGTTAACCTAGATTATTTTTACTTCCAAGTTGTCTTTTTGTCTATGCTTCTATACATCTCATATTTAAAATATTTGATCCTCCAGGGAATGTTTGTTTGTTTATTTTTAAAATATTTTTTTATTATATTATGTTAGTCACCATACAGTACATCCCTGGTTTTTGATGTAAACTTTGATGATTCATTAGTTGCATATAACACCCAGTGCACCATGCAATACGTGCCCTCCTTACTACCCATCACCGGTCTATCCCATTCCCCCACCCCCCTCCCCTCTGAAGTCCTCAGTTTGTTTCTCATAGTCCATAGTCTCTCATGCTTCACTCCTCCCTCTGATTACCCCCCCTTTCTTTATCCCTTTCTTCTCCTACTGATCTTCCTAGTTCTTATGTTCCATAGATGAGAGAAACCATATGATAATTGTCTTTCTCTGCTTGCCTTATTTCACTTAGCATCATCTCCTCCAGCAAATGTTGAGAAATTGTTCTTTTTGATAGCTGAGTAATATTCCATTGTATATATGGACCACAGCTTCTTAATCCAGTCATCTGTTGAAGGTCATCTCGGCTCCTTCCACGATTTAGCTATTGTGGACAGAGAGCTGCTAAGAACACTGGGGTGCATATGGCCCTTCTCTTCACTACGTCTGTATCTTTGGGGTAAATACCCCTTAGTGCAATGGCTGGATCATAGGGTAGCTCAATTTTTAACTTTTTAAGGGACCGCCACACTGTTTTCCAGAGTGGCCGTACCAACTTGCATTCCCACCAACAATGTAGGAGGGATCCCCTTTCTCCACATCCTCTCCAACAATTTTTCTTTCTTGCCTTGTCAGTTTTTGCCATTCTAACTGGCGTAAGGTAGTGTCTTAGTGTGGTTTTGATTTGAATTTCCCTGATGGCTAATCATTTTGAACATTTTTTCATGTGTCTGTTAGCCATTTGTATGTCTTCATTGGAAAAGTGTCTGTTCGTATCTTCTGCCCATTTTATGATTTATTTGTTTCTCACGTATTAAGTTTGAGAAGTTCTTTGTAGATCTTGGATATCAGTCTTTTATCTGTAGTATCATTTGCAAATATCTTCTCCCATTCCGTGGGCTGCCTCTTAGTTTTTTTGACTGTTTCCTTGGCTGTGCAGAAGCTTTTTATCTTGATGAAGTCCCACAAGTTCATTTTATCTTTTTTCTCTTGCCTTTGGAGATGTGTCATGAAAAAGGTTGCTTTGGCCGATGTCGTAGAGGTTGCTGCCTATGCTCTCCTCTAGGATTTTGATGGATTCCTGTCTCACATCGAGGTCTTTCATCCATTTAGAGTTTATCTTTGTATATGGTGTGAGATAGTGGTCAAGTTTCATTCTTTTGCATGTAGCTGTCCAATTTTCCTGGCACCATTTATTGAAGAGACTGTCTTTTTTCCACTGGATGTTTTTTTCCTGCTTTGTCAAAAATTAGTTGCCCAAAGAGCCGAGGGTCCATTTCTGATTTCTCTATTCTGTTCCATTGGGCTATGTGTCTGTTTTTGTGCCAGTACCATGCTGTCTTTGTGATCACAGCTTTGTGGTACAGCTTGAAATCTGGCATTGTGATGCCCCCAGCTTTGTTTTTCCTTTTCAACAATTCCTTAGCGATTTGGGGCCTTTTCTGGTTCCATACAAATTTAAGGGCTATTTGTTCCAGTTCTTTGAAAAATGTCATTGGTATTTTGATTGGGATAGCATTGAAAGTGTAGATTGCTCTGGGTAGCATGGACATTTTAACTATGTTAATTCTTCCGATCCATGAGCATGGAATATTTTTCCATCTCCTTGTGTCTTCAATGTCTTTCAAGAGTGATTTGTAGTTTCTGGAATATAGATCCGTTACGTTTCTGGTTAAGTTAATTCCAAGATAACGTATGATTTTTGGTGCTATTGTAAATGGGATGGATTCCCTAATTTCTCTTTCTTCAATCTCATTATTCGTGTATAGAATTTCACCTGATTTCTGAGCATTGATTTTTGTATCTCGCCACATTACTGAATTGCTCTATAACTTCTAATAGTAATATGGACGCCAAATTCTCAACAAGATCCTGGCTAATAGAATCCAACAGTACATTAAAAGGATTATCCATCATGACCAAGTGGGATTCATCCCTGGGATGCAAGGGTGGTTCAACATTCACAAATCGGTCAGTGTGATACATCATATCAACAAGAAAAGAGTCAAGAACCATATGATCATCTCAACAGATGCAGAAGAAGCATTTGACAAAATACAGCATCCTTTCCTGATTAAAACCCTTCAGAGTGTAGGGATAGAGGGTACATTCCTCAGTCTCATAAAAACCATCTATGAAAAGACTACAGCAAATATCATTCTCAATGGGGAAAAGCTGGAAGCCTTTCCCTTAAGATCAGGAACACGATAAGGATGCCCACTCTCGCCATTATTATTCAACATAGTACTAGAAGTCCTTGCAACAGCAATCAGACAACAAAAAGGGATAAAAGGTGTCCAAATCGGCAGAGAAGAAGTCAAACTGTCTCTCTTCGCAGATGACATGATACTCTATATGGAAAACCCAAAAGAATCCACTCCCAAACTACTGTTTACATGGCTTAAACATGCTTGAAACTAGACTCCTCTTCCTTCCATGAATTCACTCTGATCTTTCATACCCTTGTGCCCTTGTTGCCAGGAATGCTCTTTCCCTCCATCTTTGCCTATTAGAAACTTACCCAGCAGTCTAGACTTAGTGACACCATGTACTGCCCTCTTCATGAAGCCTTTCCTGATAGCCTTCCCCAGAACTCTGGGTGGGGAAAACTACAGCCCATGGTCCAAATCTGACCCGCTGCTTGGTTTTAAAAGTAAAATTTTATTGGAACCCAGCCACATTCCTTTATTTGTAAATTGCCAATGGCTGTTTTGGGGCTACACCAGCAGAGTTGAGTAACTGCAACAGAGATCATATGGCTCACAAAGCCAAAGCTATTTACTATGTGGCTCTTTATAGGAGGAGTGTGCTTCGAGTGTACATAGTCTGAACCATACCTCCCTTGTGGCCCTTTCACCTCTTCCTTCTGTTGGAGTTACTTCTGCATACTTTCTTTCCTTGCAAGATCACAGACTCTGCCTTCAACCTCCTTGTTTCTGTCATTGGGCCTAGGAGGGTGTAGAGCTCAGTCATTGTCAGTAGAAATAAGTTATTTTGTAAAAAATTCTTTTTAACTAAATTTTTGGTCACTTGACTAAATGACCAAAATCTTATATAATTAGCACTGTTCCTTTTAGGGGGTTAGTGCTTGTCATTTGATGTTACTGGTAATAAACCATTTTGTTTCACTTATAGAAGCATTTTATTGATTGCCAAAATAAGTTAAAGTTGAGTCCGAGGATCTTAAGAAATAATATTCTTACGCTATTTAAGTTGTTCACTTGGAGATACCACTTAATAAGTGGTTGCACTGAAATTTAGGAATGGCAGTGTTTACATTTTCACAATGTGTGTGTTTTACCATGTGAAATAGACACCCTAGTCTCTTGGTTATTTTTGTTGCCTACCCCCAACTGTATGTACTGGGGTGTGATAACATTTGACCACACCACTCTATTATGAAAAATGCCAAATAATTCAATTTGTTTTAGAAAAACCAGAAATGCCTTTTCACTGGCTGCTTAAGGAAAGACAAAATGACCTGATCTTTTTTTAAATCTATGAAGTGTTGATATCTTTCTCCAGATGGCATTGGATGCCCTAGCTCTTTGCTTCTTTAGGACTGGGGTATGCCTTCTCTGTCAGACTCTGAGCTCTGCGAGTATAAGGACTTTATCCTTTAATCTCTGAATCCTCGAATCCTCAGTGCTTAGCAGAGTGATCTCTTAACAAATGTTTGTTCCATGGATCAATCAATAGACAACTGAACGTCTCAAAAAGAGCTCTTTCCCAAGGTGTTAATTTTAAACCGTACTCTCGTAATTGCCTACTTCCATCTTGTTTACATCCTTAAGTATGATCTATGACAAGTTTCCTGTTAGAAGTTTTATATCTGTGTGTGTTTTGGCTGGGGGGGGGGGGATGGAATACATTGTGTCTATGGCCACAGAACACCAGGAAAACCCTTAAACTTTCATGGGATTACAAGAATTCCATAGCCATTTTCTCAATGTTACGTTCAGTAAAGACTTAGGATAAGTTAAATATTGCAGGATGAGGTGAAGTGAGAAATCCAGAGTTTAGATTAGCCTTCAGAGTAGTGAAGAAGAAAAAGATGATAAAAATGTTACAAAACGAGAAAATGGGGAATAAAGGTGAAGGATAGCCCACATGAAGTTTTTGAGAACCTTCCAAGAAAGTTCTCAGTGATGTTGTTGACTTTTGAGTATGTAGAACCTTTAAGTGTTAAAACTGAAAGGGATGGATTTCCAAGTCTCCGATAACAAAGGTTCAGGAGAAAACAGAATTCTCACAAATGAACAGACTAATGAAGGTGATTCTTATGCTGCATAGGAGGGATTGTAGTAAGGAAATTAAGAGGCAGTGAAGCACTCAGGATCTAGGAAGAGTAGGGGCTTAACTATTTGTAAAGAGGATAACATTAGAGCCCAGCAGAAAGAGAGCCATGGAAAAGGTGCCATCCAATAGGAGTAGATCTTGTAGATGCCCCTCAGAAGTGCTGAAGTAGTGAGGGAGCAGGGCGTAAATAACTCAGGCAAACTATGCAAGCACATTTCATGTCTCTGCTTTCATTATGTCCAGTAACATTCCATTGACTGAAGCAAGTCATGATGACCAAGTCCAAAATCAGCAGAGCAGGGAACATACTTTCCCTCCCTACTGGGAAGTACTGATGGGCCACACGGCAGAGAGAAGATATGAACTGGGGACAATAATTCTGGTTTCCTGAAATGAAGTGCTTCTGGTAGAATTCTGTAGCAGAGGGGGGAAAAATGGAAACTCTAAATCAGCCTCAGGCACAGGAAAGAAAGAAGTTACAAAAAAGGTATATAGAATCTAGAGATGGGTTTGAAGGAGAGAAACTCTGGTAATTTATCTCCAGCACTTTATCTGAACTTAGTAAGGCTGGTTATACATTATTATAGGCTCCCATCCTTTCAGATTCTGTAAATTCTTTACGTAGACATTGAGCCAAAAGTTAAATCTAGATAATATTATATCTAATCCTCAGCATTTTGGTCTTTTTCCAAAGTGCTTGAATGCTAAGTTCATGTGGCTTTAGATAGACAACTGTCACAAAAAATTACAAATAACAGTGACTTGGCAGTTTTGATGTGTTTTCATGTGTTGGTATTGCTGGATTGGTGTAACATATTGATGTTAAACCATCAAATAGCCTGCTACAATGCAGGGAGACCAAACAGGAGACGTGATGCATTCAAGGACCTGGTGTGATGGAGGAAGGTTGGATTGTAGCAAATCCTCTCATTAGGTCTACTAAGACTAAACAGTTCACCATCTTCAGGCCTCCAGAAGGGTCTCATATGGGTTACATCTCAGCATCTGTGACTGCTCCCTGGAATGTACCCACATTCAGTTACCCATCATTTCTGATACTCAGAGCTCCTCAGAACGTTTGCTGTGGGTCCACCTGAGTTCATCTGAGGTTGCACAAATTCTGCCCACTGAAATGGGATTATACCTACGCTAATAATAATTGGGGTACATCCTTGGCTTTGTGTAATCTACGTGTTTGAGTTCTTCCTTCCTAGAATATGGGAGGGTATCAGCCTATTTTATAAATATTTTGTAAAATGAATTTGAACCAAATAAAAGAGGACATTAGGAAAGCTCCAGAAGTTTTGGAAAGCAATTCTAAGCCTGAGAAGCAGCCAGGAGAATTTTCACCTCTGTTCTCATAAGTGTTTTGGGAAAAGGAAGTGACAGATTCATTCTCTACTTTGTAGTTAAATCTGAGAATAAGAGAAAACTAGAAATAAACACACCCTTGCACAAATTTCTTTCTTTTTTAATAAGGAATAGGTGAGTTTTATGTTTTGCTCATGGTAGTGACATTCAAAACATAGGTTTTCAGTGGTTTGAAAAGTAATTTATCTAAGAAATGACAAGGAGAGTGATGCAACACAGAGACGCTCTGGCTGCAAGTTGTAAAACATCGACAGAACTGCAGATGTTCCCGTGGCACAGAGCTCTTCTGAATCACAGGAGTGACATTTAGATGAAAGCAAATCGCTTTTACATGGGTGTACTTCTGCGCAATGCAGCCAGAGCTAGTGCACCTTGGAAGTGAGCCAGAGAGAAAGAGCACCAGCGAATTTTATTTTATTGAGAAAAATACTCACATTTTAGATAGGATTTTAGGGAAAATGTGAGGTACTTAAGAGAAATCTGAGCTTGTTTTCTCTTATCAAAATATTAAACATTTTTTGTGTTTCTGTGGACTCATTGACTTTCTTAGGAGAAGATTCAGGCCAAGTAGGAAATATGGGCTTGAAATTTGGGAGACAGAGCAAGAGTGACTTTGGGAATGACCTCATGAAGACAGTAGCTGGAGATGTGGAATCTGGCAGATTGCTTGGGGAGAGGATAGAGAGAAGGAGAAGAACAAAATCAAAACCTTGGGAAACACCTCTGCCTGTGGTAGAGTGATAATAGTCCCAAGTATACATTCATGTTCTAATCTGCAGAGCTTGTGGAGATGACCTTATTTGGAAAGAATTTATAGATGTGATTAGGGTCCTTAGTGATTAAGGACCTTAAGATGAAGAGATAATCCTGTATTGCAGGTGGCTCCTAAGTGCCGTCATGCATGTCCTTAAAAGAGAAAGGCAGAGGGAGATAGGAGGTGATGAAACTATGGAGACAGACATTGGAGTGATATGGTCACAAGGCAAGAAATACCAAGGAGTGCTAGAACCCATGAGAGGCTGAGAGAAGCAAGGAGAAAAGGTCACCTCCAGAGCTTCTGGAGGAATCACAGTCCTCCTAACACCTTGACTTCAGACTTCAAGCCTCCAGAACAGGGAAATAATAAATTTCTGTTGTTTCAAGCCACCAAAGCTATGGTAATCAGTTATGGTAGCCCAAGAAAACTAATACCCCCACCTTTGGGAAGAAAGAAGAGAGTTTCCAGTTAGGAGAGGGAGTGGTGAGAAGCGTGAATATCATGGAAACCAAAGGAAAAGTTTAAAAACAGATGAACAGAGGCAATGGCATTAAATTCTAGGGCCTAAGGAGTGAGAGTGAAAAGTGCAGGGAAGTCATTGGTATGTTAGAAGGTAATGATGACCCCTGCCTTGCACTGAGCACCTGCTGTGTGCCGAGAACCGCCCTAAGCACTTTGTAGGTATTAACTCATTCTCTTGACTCTGTAGGGTAGAAACTGTTATTGTCCCCATTTTACAGGTGATTAAAGTGAGGCGCAAAAGATTAAATAACTTGTACTAGGTAAAATGGGTAGAAAATGGTATGGCCAAGAATTGAACCCAGAAACCCTGACTCCAGCACTCACATTTTAACACCTACTATGCTTGCTCTCTTCATCCCTAAAGGTATGTGTTTCTCAACACTCTGCCTGCAGATCTTTTATCAAGTAAGGTAGATGATAGGTCTCGAGAGAAAAAGATACTTTTTTTGAAAGATATTTTGAGGTAGAAAGGTGGTAAGATTAGAAACTTGACATTGCCTGGGCTCCATCTTCTCAGCTGCACTGGGGAGGAAGCTGTCTGCTGAAGCTGAGGAAAGCAGCCAAGTTTCAGGCCTTAAGGAGTCTAGGAAAGATGAATATATAGTGAAACAGGAAGCATGAAATTAAAAATTTGTTGCACAGGTCAACATACTCAGTGTCACTTCCTTGGCTGGCTCTTGACTCTGCTCTGCCTTTTCCCGAAGAGTCTTTGCACCACGTTGAATGCAACATGCAGAGGGAGAAGGAACTGAAGGCAGATTGTTATCCCACATCTTTGTATGGAGTGTACTTTGTTCAGAGCTGAGAAAGGAATCTGAGAAGTACTCGATAAGATCCTTGTCCCTAGAGACTCTTGAACTACTTGGAGAAATGGGACAGCCATGTGCTGACAGATGAATGAGAATATGAGAGTAGTGGTTCTTACTGCAGTATTTTGATAGCTGGTCAAAAACCAGGAAGACATTTCAAAATGGATGGAAAAGAAGGAGAAGAGATGGTTTCATAAGAATTTGGGTCAAAGGGGTGTCAGCATACCATACCTTCTAACCCTGCCTTGTTAAATTATTTAGAACCGCTATAGACTTAAAACAGCCTATATAGGGGCACCTGGGTGGCTCAGTCAGTTAGGCATCCAACTCTTGATTTCAGCTCAGGTCATGATCTCAGGGTTGTGAGATCAAGCCCCACATCAGGCTCTACACTAGGCGTGGAGCCTGCTTAGGAGTCTATCTCTCCAGGCACCTGGGTGGCTCAGTCAGTAAACAGCTGCCTTCAGCTCCAGTCATGATCCCAGGGTCCTGGGATCAGGTCCTGCTTTGGGCTCCATCCTCAGCAGGGAGTCTGCTTCTCCCTCTCCCTCTGCCCCTCCCCCCCAGCTCCTGCTTTCTCTCTCTCTCTCAAATAAATAAAATCTTAAAAGTCTATCCCTCTCCCTTCCTTAGAGCCCCTCCCCCTCCCTCTCTGAAAAACAAAAACACAAAAAAAACCAGCCTATGTATTGGCATATAATTAATTAAATTCATCAGGCTGCATGCTATAGTGGAAAAGATGAGGGTTAAAATTTCAGTTACTCACTTGTGTGACATTGGACAGATAACTTTACCTCTTGAGCCTCAGGTTTCCTATCTGTAAAATGTAGATACGAGTTCTCTGTCTTGTAGGATTGGGGTGAAGCATTAATGGTGTAATGATCAATATTTAGCACAGTGCCTGGCATTTAATAGATGATCAGCATCAACATTTTTTCCCAAAGTAATTAAGAACAAATTGGACAATGCAGTTTATTGACTGATAGTTCATTTCTGAGGATGCAACTGCTGAGTCTTCAATAAATGTTAACTTTTCATTTCTGGAGTATATTTGATGTCTTATGTGCTATTTATTTACATCTCTCTCTCCCCCATGGACTTAGCCATTGTGTGAAGAGAGCTCTGATGAGCCAGGTCCTTTATCTGTACCTCTTAGAAATCTTAATTTCTGGAGGACCATATGAATTTGCTGAGGCAGTAAGGATTCCTCCCCAGTTCCCTTGTAACATACCCATCTTCCCCATATCCATCCTCTCCTGGCAATACTCATGAGGTTTTTTTTTTTTTTTTTGACATTTCCCCCCATGATCTACATTATTATATTTTTAAATATGGAATTCAAAAATTTCAAGTACCTATGCCGCTTATTTCCACAGTGTAATTTTTATCGTCATTTATAACATTTTGTACTTCCTTGAAAGGAGTTTTATAAGAGCTAGAAGTGCCCCACTGAGTCATAGTCCTGGTTCCTTTAGCCTTATAATTCTCTGCAAAAGGGGCAAGGAGAAATGTTTTTTTCAGGAGTGGTTTGTTCCATGGTTGCAGACTCAGACTGCATGTACTGTCCAATGTTGACTTAAAACATCTCCTAGCCCTTTAATCTGTCACCTGGAAATTTGTCTACATTCTTCTGGAGTCTTGGTGGGTCTACAGATAATTCGTTTTGCATCTCTCTGGAAATATGGAACATATAACCATGGTAGGGAGCATTACAGAGTGGAAGAATACCAGGTTGATGCTCTTGTGTTAGTTCCACCCACAGAGAAACACCTAGGAGTAAAAGGCTGACACTTGCCCAGGCACCTGAGCATCAGAGCGGGGCATGCATTGTGAGGGGAAGGCTGCCAGGTAGAATCCCAAGGGGTCACCCAGCCTTACCTGGGTGAATTTCCCAAGAACAAGTCTCAGGCTCATAGCACTGTGGGCTTAGAAACCAGGTCTGTGGGCGGATTCATTCTAAGCAATCATGAGAAGATATAAGTGTAGAAAGAAATTCAGGATGCCGATTTGTTAGCCCACACTGAGAACCTTGGTTGCTGGGTAGATGAGAACATTAGTATGATTACTCTCTCCCTGCAATGGAAACCAAATCCTAATCTGAAGATTGGTGAATGCTGTTAGAGCAAGGGCAGTTAAGTGAATAAAAGAGAGTAAAATTGTGTCTCAGGACTGTCTGGCTTTTGGAACACTTGAACTTTTAGGCTGTCGTCTGGATGGGCACAAACTCACTATGTTTGTTTGTTACAAGTTTTGTTGCTGTTGTTGTTGTTGTTGTTAGGCTTGGCTGACCAAACCTCATTTGTTAGAATTTACAGTTTGGCCCAGGTCACATCATTTTACCCCTTTGGGGAAATTTGAGATAACTCTTTATACCTCTGACATGACCCATGATTGCTGATTTATACTTTATTTCTGAGCAGGCTTTTGCTTCCCTCATTTCTAGGTTTTTAATAGACTTCTTGCTGACCTTCCAGTACTGATAATAAGTAGACTGATTGTTTCTCCCTGCCAGGCTCAGTTTCCTCATCTATATAAGGCACCAAATTAATTAGCCAACCACTAAGGTAACTTCCAACTCTAAATTTCTACCTTCAAATTTCAAGATATTCTTCTCAAAAAATTCTGCAATTTGGTAAAGCTCAACTTTGCTCCATCAGATGGCATAATTCCTGACCATGTTCCCCAGGCTTGTTGGCATTAAATAAGGCTAACACGTTTCCTTGGCTTTTTTTTTTTTTTTTTTTTTAAGATTTGGATTTAGGGGTGCCTGGGTAGCTCAGTCATTAAGCATCTGCCTTTGGCTCAGGGCATGATCCCAGGGATTTGGGATCAAGCCCCACATTGGGCTCCCTGCTCCTCTGGGAGCCTGCTTCTTCCTCTCCCACTCTCCCTGCTTGTGTTCCCTCTCTCACTGGCTGTCTCTCTCTCTCTGTCAAATAAATAAATAAAATCTTAAAAAAAAATAAAGATCTGGATTTAGTCTTCCATGAGTTTGAATTCTAGCTCTGTCCTCCTAGTGCTTCTTTAGACAAAACTCATCTTTCATATTTCACTGAGGCTTCTAAAATTACTTTCCAATTCTCTTTTCCATCAGTAATTTATTAGTTGGAAATCTGTAGTAAAAACTTTATCTTATAAACTATTTGGTTATCTTGAAATATGGCTAGTAAAGGAAAGGCAGGGATAAATGTTTGCTTCTTTCCCTTTATCAATTTTCTGAGTAATGAATTGGTGTTCTAGCAACCTCTAATGATGACCAGTGAGTATTCTTTTTAAAAATCTTTTGATTATTAATAATTTTATTATTTTAAAATATCTAGAATTTTTATATCGTTCATATGTACCAGTAGATTTAGTCCATATTGATAGAATCAGTGTAAGTCAATACAATCAATATTGTTTTTGATGAGATTGACATGATGTCTAGAGTTTGCTTTAAATTACTCTAGCACCTAAAAATCAAATCAACAACAAAGGGAGTGGAATATGATGAAACAAGATTAGCAAAATCTTTTTCTCTCCCCAGCTTTATGGAAAAATCTTGATATTTGTTGAAGCTAAGTGATGGGTACATGGAATTTATTAAACTAATCTTTTTGCATTTGGTATGTTTGGAATTTTTCCTGGATAAAATAGCTCTAAAAAGGTACATAATTCTGAGATTATCAGAGGCATAAATCTGAGTTCAGTCTTCAACTCTGGTCTATTCATGAATCTCATGGGAAACATTGCTTGATTTTTTTTTTTTTTTTTTTTTGAGTTAAAAGTTGCTTGGGGACTCCTAGGGAAGATGGTAGATTAGAAGGACCCTAAATTCACCTCAGCTCACAGATACAACTAGATAATACTCGCTTCAAAACAAACAGCCCAGAAAAGGACCCAAAGACTGGCCAAACAAACTCCACAACTGAATGTAGAGAAGAGGCCACATTGAACAGGGTAGGAGAGGCCAGGACTTGGTGGGAACCTAAACCCTGTGGATCTAACTGCTGGAGGGAGGTTAGCTACAGGTACAGAGAGGAGTGAGAAACAGACTAGCACACTGGGGAGCCTATAAGGGGAAGAGAAATCCCCATAGCATTTGGCTCTGAGAATCGGACTGAATTTCAGGAGTACTTACAATCAGCAGGACTTAAAGCTTGGAGCTTTAAAAATCAGCTGGCTCAGCTCTCAGAGCCCAGAAGGCAGTAGGAAGCTGAGCCCCTACCCTTAAAGAGACAGCACAGCAGACAGCCTGTGAGGATGCAGCTTGGAAGCAGCAGTTTGAAAGGCACCTGGAGCTTACAGGAAGGAAAGTTAGTTACTAATCTCAGAGTTCACTGAGAGACTTTTCCAGGAACAAATGAGCTGGCAGATGCCATTTCCCTCCTCTACCCCTCATCATAAACACAGCCACCTGTGGGAACCAGCGGGGCACTAGCAATCCCTACCTAACTTGCTTATACTGCGCCCTGCCCCTCCAGCCAGTCCTGCCTCAGTCCTGGTGCTGCAGATCCTCTCCCTGAGAAGACCCACAGAGACCTTGCCAACACTCTGTCTCCCAACCCCCTGTGGAAGATGTGGGCACTTTGTTAAGAATGCATCTCTCACCTGCGGGTGCTTTGCGGAGTGGTCAGGCTAGCCCAGGTCTCTGCTAAGGCTGTGTTTCCCCTGTAGAGGAGGACCAGCACTACCTAGTTAAAAGTGCACAGCTGGCCCACTTCTTTCAAGAGCAAGAGATGTAGCTGAGTTCCCAAACACACAGAAACAGACAGAGGGCTAGACAAAATGAGGAGACAGAGGAATATATTACAAATGAAGGAACAGGACAAAACCACAGCAAGAGACCTAAGTGAAACAGATATAAGTAACATGCCTGAGAGAGAATTTAATGATCATAAAGATACTCACTGGACTTGAGAAAAGAATGGAGAACAGCAGTGAGACCCTTAACAAAGAGATAGAAAACATTAAAAAGAACCAGTCAGAGATGTAGAACAGTAAGTGAAATTAAAAATAAACTTGATGTAATAAATAGGCTGGAAGAAACAGAGGAATGAATTAATGAACTAGAAGACAGAGTAATGGAAAGTAATAAAGCTGAAAAACTGAGAGAAAATTATGCAAAATGAGAATAGACTTAGGGAACTCAGTGACTCCATCAAACATAATAACATTGCATTATAGGGATCCCAGAAGGCAAAGAGAGAGGAAAGGGGACATAAACTTTATTTGAAGAAATAATAGCTGTGAAAACTTCCCTAATCTGGGAAGGGAAACCTATCCAGATCCAGAAGGTACAGAAATCCCCCAACAAAATCAACCAAAGGTGGTGCACATCAAGACACATAGTAATCAAAATGGTAAAAAGTAGTGAGAAAAAATTTTAAAAGCAACAAAGGGAAAGAAGTCAGTTACATATAAGGGAGTCCCCATAAGGCTGGCTATCCATAGATTTTTCAGCAGAAACTTTGCAAGCCAGAAGTCGGTGGCACGATGTATTCAAAGTGCTGAGAGAGAAAAATCTATAGCCAAGAATATTCTATCCAGCAAGGCTATCATTCAGAATAGGAGAAAGAGTTTCACAGACGCAAACTAAAGGAGTTCATGACCACTAAACCAGCCCTACAAGAAATGAGAAAGTGAACTCTTTGAGTGGAAAGGAAAGACCATAAATGAGAGTATGAAAAGTAGGAAACACGAAAGCAGTAAAAATAAGTATTTCTGTAAAAAATCAGTCAAGGGATCCATAAAATAAAAAGATGTAAAATACGACACTATGTAACTAAAACATGGAAAGGAGTAAAGAATGGGTTTGAACTTAAGTGACCATCAACTTTATATAGACTGCCATATGCAGAAGATGTTAATCTACAAACCTAATGGTAACCACAAATCAAAACCCACAAATAGATATGTAAAGAATAAAGAAAAAGGAACCCAAGCATATCACTAAAAACTAGCAAGCCATGAAAGGAAGAGAAGGATCTGAGAAAAACTACAAAAACAATCACAAAACAAGCAACAAAATGGTAATTAACACATATCCATCAATAATTACCTTGAATGTAAATGGACCAAATGCTCTAATCAAAAGTCACAGGGTGACAGTGGATAAAAAATAAGACCCATCTATATGCTTCCTACAAGAGACTCATTTCAGACCTAAAGACACCTGCAGATGGAAATTGAGGGGATGGAGAAACATTTATCATGCAGATGGGTGTCAAAAGAAAGCTGGAGTAGTAATACCTAAACCAGACAAAATAGACTTTAAAACAAAGTCTGTAAAAACTTAAAAGAAGGGCACTATATAAATAAAAGCAAATATAAACTATTGGGACTACATCAAAATAAAATGTTTCTGCATAGTAAAGGAAACAATCAACAAAACTAAAAGGCAACATGCTGAATGGGAGAAGATATTTGAAAATGACATATCTGATGAAGGGTTACTATCCAAAATATATTTAAAAACTCAACACCTAAAAACCCACAAATAATTCAATTAAAAATGGGCAGAAGACATGAACAGACATTTCTCCAAAGAAACAGACACATGGAAAAATCCTCAACATCACTCATCATCAGGGAAATGCAAATCAAAACTATAATGAGATATTATCTCACACTTGTCAGAATGGCTTAAATCGACACAAGAAACAAGTGTTGGTGGGGATGTAGAGATATGGGAACCCTTTTGCCCTGTTGGTGGGAATGCAAACTGGTGCAGCCACTGTGGAAAACAGTATGAGGGTTTCTCAAAAAGTTAAAAATGTAACTACCCTATGATCCAGTAATCACACTTCTGGATATTTACCCAAAAAATACAAAAACATTAATTCAAAGGGATTCATGCATCCCTGTGTTTATTGCAGCATTATTTATAATAGCCAAATTATGGAAGCAGCCCAAGTGTCCATCAGCTGATGAATGGATAAAGAAGATATGATATGTATATACAATGGAATATTATTCAGCCATAAAAATATGAAATCTTGCCATTTGCAACAACATGGATGGAGCTAGAGAGTATAATGCTAAATGAAATAAGTCAGAGAAAGTAAAATACCCTGTGATTGCACTCATGTGGAATTTAAGAAACAAAACAAATGAGCAAAAGAAAAAGACAAACTAAGAAACAGACTATTATTATGTTCAGTTAGCCACTGTATAGTACATAACTAGTTTTTGATGTAGTGTTCAGTGATTCATTAGTTAAGTATAACACCCAGTGCTCATCACAACACGTGCCCTCCTTAATACCCATCGCCCTGTTACCCCCTCCACCCACCCTCCCCTGCTTTGAAACCTCATATTGTTTCCCAGGGTCCATAGAATTTTATTATTTGACTTTATTGGATCTCCATTCATGAAACTCTCGTCATGAGAACTGAGAATGTCCACTTTTGAATGAAATAATGTTCAGTGAATAATGCAATGTGAAAATCAATTAGTATCAGAATTCCAGTGTCATTAGCATCCCTTAAGAATTTGAACCATAATTACTTATGCTGTCTGTATTTCATGCCAGAAAATAATTTGGCATTTTAACCATTCAGAACTGACTTCTTTAATAATGTGCTATTTCTCATTCCAGGTTTAAGTTTATCTATTCATGGGGCTGAAAAGCGTTTGCAAATCCATCAACGGCGAAGTGTGGCAAGCCGTCCAGGGTCACGTCGCCTGCCCGTGGTCAGGCATTCCTCACTTCCACCAGGCAGAAGGTCAATAAAAATGGAGGCAAGTTCTTCTGGAATCACTAATGGGAAAACCAAAGTCTTCCACCCAGGTAATGCATGGAAAATATTCCACAAAAACCCATTTTAGCAGCAACCTAATGTTGCCTGCATTATTTTTTTATTCGAGTTAAACTTACCTTTTTATTTTTTATGTTTATTTTTTTTAACTCTCCTTTTTAAAGAGTCTTGTTTTCTCCTCTCTTTTACCTTTGGTCAGTGGTAAATGTCACCAAGACCAAAAAGAAGAGAAAGAGCTCAATGTGTCAGAAAAGGTTAAGACTACATTCTACCTACAATGGTGGAATCTAAATGAAAATCTGAGTGAGTAAACTCTTACTCAGTTCAAAAAAGCTTATTGTATAATACAATAAAATAGAGATTTGGCCATTTTCTTGATAATTTGTTCTAAGATAGTCCAGGGAAAAATTCAGGCTAAAAATGCCCACTTTGAGGCCTGCGTTATCTGACTTGCCTTGGCTATATTGTCTGGAGATTAGGAGAGAAGACTGGAGTTGTATTAAGTTTCAAGGCTCTGGAGAACATCTGTGATTTCTTAAAATGAGTCTATATTAAAATAGGTAATTTCAACTAAAAGGTTTTATTTGCTTGTTTGGATGAGAAGCTCATCTAAGCATTCATTCATTCATTCATTTGTTCATTCAGTGAATTTATTGAGTGCCTTCTGTATGCCATGCATTGTTTTGGGTTGAGAAAAAGTGAATAAGGCAACATTTCTGCCCGTCTGATTCACAGAAACATTGAATTGTGAGGCAGTTCAGAAGTCCTTTAATGTAACTGTGACCTGATCTTGATTCCTCTGTGTTATGTCCTAGCAGGTGGCCACCTAGCCCCAACAAAAGCCAAGCCTCCATATCTAGATATGTCACACCATCTCTCTCTCTCAACTGATAACCTTGTTTCCTAACTTCACTGAGGTACCCCAGGGCCATTGGGTGTGAATTACTTCAGATTCCTTACCCTCCATCTCCAAATTTATCTCTGCTTACTTTCATCCTACTTCTCTTTCCTCCGGTTTTCAGAAAGTGAAGTTCCTCCCACTGTCCTTGACCAAGCCTTCACCTGTGGCCTTGGCCACCCTTCTTCTCTTGAGCCTCACTCAGGAGAATGTGTACCCTCATTGTTGTCTTTTCCCCTCCCTTGCTTTTGACTTAAGAAGGCTTAAGCTTCTCCCATTCTAATCATTTTCATTTGACACTGACCTTTTCTCTCTTCTGCCATGGTTCCTCCTCTAAAAGAATAATCTACTCTTGTTTTCTCTTCTCTCTCACTTCCCAGCCACTCTTGAACCTAATACAATCTGGTTTCTAGATTCTCCACTCTGTCACAGCTGTCTTGAGGCCCTTCGTGACCAACTTTTATCACAGAATGCTGTGTGGCAATCTCTTCTGATGCACGAGATCAGGGTGGACCACCACTTCTTCCCCAAAACACTGTTCCCTGGTTTCCATGATGGCCTTCTTTCTTGGTTCTCCTCTTGCTTCTCTCACAGGGAACTTGGATGGTTTCCCTACCACCAGTATCTCTCTCTTCCCCTTGCTTCCTGTCTCAATACATCCTTTATATCAAATCCAGAATGATTCATCTCTGCCCCTAATCATGTCATTCACCTTGTTGATCCTACCGATTTTGAGGTAAAGTTCAAACCTCTGAGCGTGTTAAAAACAAATGCCTTCCCTGATCTAGCTCTGCTGCCTCTCATCCTTCATTTTTGCCCCCTTCTGCCTTAAGCTTTATATTCTAGGATATCACTCCTAGTTCAACCAGAAAAGCAGAACCAGTAGAAGATGGATATTTAGAGATTTATTGCAAGAAATTGGCTTCCATAATTGGGAAGGCTGTGTAGGCAAATCTGAAATCCATAAAGCAGACCATCATCAATGGCATGCTGGAACTTTTGGGCACAGGTGAAGCTGCTGTCTATAGGAGGAATTTCTTCAGAGAAGCCTCAGCTCTGTCAACTGAATCAGTCCTGCCCGGATTATTTAGAATAATCTTTCTTATTGAAAGCAACTGATTATGGACTTTAATTATATCTACAAAACACCTTACAGCAACACCTAGATTAGTGTTCATTGAGTAACTGGGGATTGTAGTCTAGCCAAATAGTCATATCAACCACACCATCACATCTAATCAGACTGACTTGCTTTCAGTTCTCCATCACATGATGCTATTTCATGTCTCCCAACCTTTGTTCATGCTGTTCTCTCTAGGATGCCCTGGTTTTGTTCCATTATCTTTTAACATTTTGAAGTTACCTATCTCTCCACCATAAGGTCTTCAAGGGCAGGGATTCTGGATATTTATCTTTGTCCTTTCAATAAATATTTGCAGGGTAGGATTGAACTGAATCTTCATTAGCTGTTTTTCAGACTATTACAATAGCTTCATTGTACATTTTCCCAGCTTTATTGGGATATTGTTGACAAATTACAATAGCTTTTTAATTGTTCTACCTGACTTTCTTTCAACAAATATTTATTGGAGACCTATTAGGTTACCAGGCACTCTTCAAGTATTTGGAATACATTGGTGAATGAGGAATGAGTCTGGCAGTTTGAGGAACAGCACAGAGACCCCTGAGCCTGGAGTGAGGGGGAAACACCAGCCTAGATAGGTCAGATAAAGCAGGGCCTTGCAGGCCATTATAAGGACTTAGAACTCTTTGCAAAATGGAGTTCTTGTGGGTTTTTGAGCAGAAGATTCCCATGATCTGACTTATTTTTTTTTCAAAATTTATTTATGAGAGGGAGAGAGCACGAGAGTGTGTGAGCAGGTGGGGGGAGGGGCAGAGGAAGAGGAAGAGAGAATCCTCAAGCAGATTCCCCACTGAGTACAGAGCCTGATGCAGGTCTTCATCCCAGGACCCTGAGATCATGACCTGAGTCAAAATCAAGAGCAGGATGCTTAACTGACTGAGCCACCCAGGCACCCTGATGTGACTTATATTTTAAGAGAACCACATTGGCAACTATGTGAGAATACATGATAGATGGAGAGGGTGAAAGGAGAAAGGTCAGATAGGAGACCATCATAACAGTCTGGTGAAAGCAATGATGGTAGCTTTAACTAGGGGTGGCAGAAATGGTAGTGAGAATTTAGATTCTGGGAATATTTTAAAGTTGGGCCATCAGGATTTCCAAGTGGATTGGATGTGGCGTAAGAGAGAAAAGAGAGCTAAGGATGGCTGTAAGGTTTTCGGCCGGAGTAAGTTGGATTGGTATCAACTGAGATGGAGAAGGCTGCAGGGGAAGCAGATTCAGTCAGTTTTAAGGAAGAATTAGGGTCAAGATCAGAAATCCGATTGTGGACATGATAATATCGAGAACTAGTGAGATCATGTGGGTGGTAGAATAAACATGTCTGGAGTTTGAGAGATTGGTCTGGGAAGGAGATATAAAATCAACTATTGTTGACATATAAATGGTCTTTAAAGCCATGTGATGAAAAGAGGTGACAGAAGGAAGAAGTAAAGATGGAGAAGGGGAGAAGACTAAGGGCTAGAATCTGGGTGACTCCAATAGTAAAGGTAGGAGAGAATGAAGACCAAGAAAGAATGACTGTCAAGGATGTCAAGAAACTAGAAATTACATGTTTTGGAAGTAAAGAAAGTTTACCAAGAAGAGAGGAGTGATTATATAGGTTAAATGTTGCTGAAAGTCAAGTAAGATGAGAGCTAAGGGTTGGCCATTGATTTTAGTAAAGTGGCGATCAATGGTGATTTTGATAAGAAAAGTTTTGGTGAAGTGGTGGGGATGAATCACTGATTAAAGTGGGTTTAAGAGAAAATGGAGGGATATGAATTAGATATTGTGAATACAGACAACTTTTTAAAAGCAATTTTGCTGTGAAGGCTAGTGAAGAAATAAGGCCCTGACTGGAGAAGAAGTAAAGTCAAGAGAGCATTTTGTTTTTTTCAAAATAGCACATCTCCAGCAGATAATTTATGATGTTCAGGAGAGGGGAGAATTCATGATGTGGGTGTCAGTGAGAGATGAGAGCTATGCACAATAGAATTATGAATAATTTATCTGTGATAACAGATGGGAAGGGAGAGTGTATGTGGCTGTTGGCAGTGTGATGAGGGTCTAAAAAGTTCTTTCCTACTGTATCAGTTTTATCTGTAATGTGGGAAGCAAGGTCATCACTGAGAATGAGAATCAAGTCTTGTTCAGAGATGGAGGGAGAGGGAGATGGTATGAAGATAGGTGATATGGACAGGGGAAATATGATTGCCTGCCAACCCACATTAAAGGGCTATTCGAGATTCATGGTCATGAAATTAAAGTAGGACAGGTCATCATGGTTGTGTGTTTTTCTTTAACTTTGTTTAGGTACAAGCTTGAAGACATAGAATAGATGGACAGTTACATATAGTCGGGGTTGTGATTTTGCCAAGGAATTAGGAAAAGAGAGAGAATCGAAGGTGCATGAAAGGGAATGATGACAATTGGTTATGTGATTCAAGCTTGGTAAAGAGGGAAGTGAAGTCAATAAGGGAATGAGGGGCAGTGGGAAGTCGATAGAATTGGTTGGAGGTTCCAGAGCTTTGGAAGGGTGTCAGGTTCAGTGTAGGGAAAAGAGCTAGAAAGTTAAGAGGTGGTTGTAAGAGAGTGAGTGGAATGCCTGGCACTGATATTATGGAGGGGTTTGCTGTTAGTAATAATGACAAGGTCTACACTAGGGTATGAAATGAGTGGCTGTAATAGGGTGGAGGGCAAGATCATTGAAGGAAAGAATTCTCAGGGAGTGAGAGGCCAGGGTTTGGGAAAGATCATTCATATAGAGGTTGAAACTGTCAAGGAATTGAATAGTGTTTAGAAGAGGGATAATAAGCCAGGACTTGACCTCACCCAGAAGTGAGGGAGCATGTCCTGGAGGCAGCAGGGAATCCTTCAATGATGAAGGATTGAAAGTGATATAGCAACCTGAGATTCAAGACTGGAGATGTTTAGGGAATAGGGAGGACCAGGGTCTGAAGGTGCTATTAAGACTCAAGGAAGATACCTCTTCCTTTCCAGGCCCATTGGTGTCAGGACTGTAGGAGAAAAATAGTACCATAGGAAGGAGCCACAGGGGGAAGCAGTGACCTCTGGAAAAGCCAGGCTTTCATATGAGCAAGAAGATGAAGAGAACAATCTGAGGAAAGACTGATGATGGGAGGAGAATTCTGGAGGGCCCAGTGGAAGGGATTTGGATGTTGGGGAATTGTATTCCAAAGCTTTCTTTAATTATTTTTCTGGACCATCCCAAAGTTTTCCTCCAAAGAGACTATTAATATTATCCCTCCTCTACTTAATGATCTTTATGGCTGTCCAGAAGAAATCACAACCTTGTGAGTCCAGTTTTTCAAGCCCTCTGCAGTTTAACCTTTCCCTGTCTTTGCTGGCCTATCTTTTGTACCCCATTCTGCCTTATTCTACTTTAACCATATATGGTTCTTTGCTATTTCTCAAATAAGCTCCTCCCACTTTTGGAAATGCTCCTTCCCTTAGTAAATGTCTACTTAGACCTTCTCATTCCTCAAAATGTAACCCAATTCCACATCTTCTTAAAAGCCTTCCTAGATCTCACTGGTCAGAATCGGTCTCCCACTTTCCAGTACTTCCACAGAATTCAGAAGCTTAATCAAAGTCCACATGTTTTTTAGATTTCATAGGTCTCCTGAAAGGCAGGAACTGTATTCAGTTTATCTTTGTATTCTCCATCTCCACTAACCCCATGCTTTATTCAGAGAAAGGTTTGCTAAATGATTATTTGCTGTTTGTTGAAATCTATTCTATCCACTGGATATAGGTTTGCTTTCTGAAGTTACACAGACTAAATCTAATTCCTTTAAATGATGTTCCTTTAAAAACTCATCTTAGCTATTTGCCAGCTGAAACATTTCCTAGTTTCGTCAATGCTTCCTTCAATGATGTGGTATTCAGTTTTTTTACCATCCTACCCATTTTGTTGTTAGAAACCGTCTTATTTCAATTACTGCCTCTTTGAATATACAGCACCCAGAGTATTTTGTTCATGTCTGGCCCAGGTAGAGTCAGTCAGTGTTTACTTGACATCTTGTAATGTAATAAAAATTTAAAGAAATGTTAAAGTATTTTCTAACGGTGTAATGTCAGTGTGAGATAATTTAGCATATGTCAAGTCACTGATCTCACCTTAAAAACATCACTATGTTTATCCATAATTTTATCATAGATAGTGAACCCTACTTGCATTGGCTAATGGCAGAAAATATAAGTAAAGCCAATTCTCTAGCACTGAATTAAAACAAAAATTATATTTAATTATAATTAAAAACCTGTTTTTTAATATGTGTATTTAAAACTATTCTGCAGGATAGATATGACATCAGTTACATCTTTTTATTTTTAGTATACTAACACTAATGCATCATAGCTCTCTGTTGGGAGATTATAAAAGGGCTCTCAAACTTACTTGTAGTGAGTCATAGATGTTAGAAGCATCATGGCCATTTTAGTAATATTGAGGCCTATTATGTGATCCATCTACTTTTTACAAAGTTAATAATCGCAATTCTCAAAGTGCTTTCTAAAAGCTCACTCAGACTGGCTGTGAAGTACAAAAAGAAAAAAAATAAGTCTTGTTGATCTTCTATGCTATCAGCCCTGAACAATTTCAATTAATATATCCCCCTTTGGGTTTACAAACATTTCTGAGTTCCTACTATGTACAAACAAATATTTATTTGGGAGATAACTCGTTGGGACTGCAATGGTGTAGAACTCTTTTATACATGGACTTTAGGGAGCTTACAGTCATGTTCAAAGAGAAATCAGTCAGGGTTCTTTGGTTATAAACAACTGAAACTAATTATTTAATCCAAGCAAAGAAAGAATTTAAATCTGGAGGATATAGATGGAAAGCCTATGCATGGAACCAGCCTTGGAAAAGGAACAGAAACCAAGAAATGAATTATTTGATTATCTGGAATAAATGAACCCTTACAGTTTGTCTTAGTTTTGCATTATTTGGCTAACGTTTTGAAGACTTGGGAGAGACCAGTCTTATTGGCCATATACCTTTCCCTTGGCTGGGTAGGTGGTAATGAAAGAAAGGATAGGACAGAAGGAAACTTCTCCCTTCAGCTATTATAATAGGATTGTAGGACCACTTAATTTCTCCTCCCATCTAAACTACATATGGTAAGGGAAAGACACTGCCCCAAAAGGAAATAGAGGGGATGTTAGAAAAGAGAAATGTACATAGAAGATTGTCCACTACAGGGACCTGTATGTAACCTGCTATAATAGAAGTAAAACTGTTTTAATGGCTGGAATGGAGATTTAAATAAAGTTATGGGAATATTCTTAGTGGGAAAAGTTTAAGAAGGATTCACAAGGTATATAGTCTACAAATTGGACTTTGAAGGTCAGCTAGAATGTCAACGGGAGGATGGAGGGATGAGCATTCATATATAGGAGGGAACATAATGACAGAGAAAATGCACTGTACTGGTTATGAATGTAGGCTTTGTTGCTAGAGATTTTGAACCCAGATATGTTAACTGATAGCTATGCAGACTTGGGCAAATGACTTAGGTTCTGTGAATCTCAGTTTTTTGACCAGCGAAACGAGGATATTAATACCTATTTCATGGTGTTAGAGTTGCCAGATAAAATACAGGACTCACAGTTAAATTTCAAATAAACAGCAAATGTTTTTTGGTGTATTTCTCAATATTGCTTGGGGCACACTTATAATAAAAAATTATTAGTTTATTTGAAATTCAAATTTAACTGGGTACTCTATTTTTATGGACTATAGCTGGCAACTCTATATAACACCGTTAGGAGAAGTTGATAAATTCATTAATGTGAAATGCTGAATATGATCCTTGGCACATAGTAGGTGCTCAGTAATAAATGGTAGTGATCACTTTTGTTTTCACCATCACAGACAAAATTCAGAAGCCTGAAAGTGAATATGTCCCAGAACCCATTCTTGCTCAGTCACTGTACCATAGAGCAGTTTTCCAGTTAACTTGTGCTGGAATGAATATTCTCATTGTGCTATACTGACACAGGAGCTGTTTACCTTTGTCTTGTATTTGTGTGGTTTCATTTTTCTTCTGATAGTTTCAGATGTTTCTCTTGTGTGTTGATTTCTATTTGACCTTATCTTTTAGCCACTCATAATT
Source organism: Ursus arctos (assembly GCF_023065955.2). Taxonomy (NCBI): domain Eukaryota; kingdom Metazoa; phylum Chordata; class Mammalia; order Carnivora; family Ursidae; genus Ursus; species Ursus arctos. Next base: position 14,024,101 of record NW_026622886.1, on the reverse strand, counting down.
AATGAATACTATTTTCTATTCCCCTTTGAAGGCTGATAATAGAAGTATTAAATGGCACCAAACTTGGGACGATAAGGGTCAAGAGCAGAGTAAACTGAAGCATTGATTGCAATTTTTTTAATTCGAAACTGTAAAACTTAGTGGGCATAGATCACATTATCCCAGTTTAATGACTATGCCATATAAAATAGAATTAGAAGCCTTCTGCAATCTTAAAATATTTCTTCTCTTTCTTTTCCTTTATCTGTTAGGCCAATCATACAGTCCCAGAGGAATATCATCAATCCCAGAATTTGTCCTTTCTTCTCTTTTGGAGTTTGTAAAATGGCATTTTTACTGATATGTTTCATGGTTTTCTCAAATAATTTCTAACACAATTCCTTTTATCTTTTAACTTCAAATCTGAGCAGCCCTTTATGCATGATTATTTTTTCCTTATGTATATATGGTGTCTAAATGCTGGGATGATTTGATTTCACACAAGAGAGACTTTAGGATTTTGTTGTTTCCAGTGAAGCTAGAATGTAGTTAGTTCTGTCTGTATACAGAGGTATTAAGCGTTTGACAGAAATAAAATTATAGCTACAATTTATTAATTGCTCTACCATATTCTCAACCTCAAGAACTGTTAAGCTGCTTGCATTCTTTATCTCATTTAATTTCCCTAATATTCTCATGCCTTTATCCTTATTTTTATGGCTGGGGAAACTAAGGCACAGAGAATGTTAAATAACTTGCCCAAGGACAAACAGCCAGTAGATGGCAGAGGCAAGATTCCACATCAGGTAGTCTGATTCTCTCATTCAATGTGCCAATGTTACCGTCTTCTTCAAATGATGTGGTGGCAATATATTTCTAGCAAATCAGTGTAACAAAGCCTTGGAAAATTTAAATTACAGGCCCTATAATAGTTCAAACCTTAGCGTAAGAAGACCATACTAAAGAAGGGATCAGTAAGATTCCATTGGAAAGTGATGATCCACTTTGTGGCTTCTTTTTTTGTTGTATTCTGCATTAGGCCTTAATTTTTCTGTCCTCCCTTTTTCTGGTTCCGGTATTATAGAACACATTCCCATTTCGCTGAGTTTTAGGTATTACTTTCTGGCCCTCATGTCAAGGTCTGATCTCAAATTAGGGAATAGACTGAACTCGGCAAGTGCCTTTCATGTTCTCTTGTGAGAGAGAGTACCAGGAGCTATGAGGAAAAGGACAGGGAGAGACAAGGAGCAAGTAAGGAGAGATTTTTAAAAAGCCAAATGAAGGCTGTCTTATCTCTAATTCTGCCAAAATGAGAGTGGAGATTCAACTCATTCTTTAGGGAAAAAGTAAGGAAAAAGCAAATGGATGGCTATTCTTTACAACAGTAATGATCATAATACAACCACCTCACGTTAAATGATGCTTCATTGTTTCCAAAGGGCTTTCACAAATATTTCTCCGACATCTCACTTAGTTCTTCCAGCAGTCCGTGAGGTGGAATTATTACTATTTTACTATGGCTCAGGAAATGAAGTTGCTTGCCCAAAAGTATAAAATTAGTAATCGGTGCTCCGTAACTAAGACCTATGTCTTTAAATTCTTACAAGTGTTTTTTGTTGTTGTTTTTGTTTTTCAGCTGTGCCATTTTTTTTTTTTTTTCCTCTTGAAGACAAGAATTAGTTGAGTGTGAAATTTTGGTGTTTTTCTCATCACTTTATCTGGAAACAAATATTGAGAATTGTGGCTGAAGCTTCTTTACTGAACCTAAAGAACCTGGCTACTCTTCCTGAGTAGATCTGAAGCTGGGTGAAATTATATGTGTGTTTTATTTGTGAAATGGATTTTTTGTGTGACCGGAAGCTAAGATCTTCCACATGGCTTTGAAATTATGTGGTAGAAAAACTATAGGAGTTACTTCGGACTTCTGTTTCATTTCTCATTGTGTTGAAGGTGAATGTGGTGTCTTTCAGAACAGTCAGTGGTGTGATTTGGAAATAACACTAATCATCCTTCATTTGAATCTCTTCCTCTTTAAGTGTTGGTGTTTTTGTTTTGTTTTGTTTTGTTTTTTTGGTTTTTTTTTTGTTTTTTTGATGTGTGATGTGAGTTTAGTAAATTTGGGGTGCTTAGGAAAACAAGCTATTTTGGGCATTGGTATCTGTGTTCCTTGCTCTCATTTGCTGAGTAACAAAATTGTGTTTTCTAAAAATATGTGCCAAATTCTTCCCTTAGATATTTGCATTTTCTTTTCCCTTTGCTGAGGGACATATGCACATATTTTGACTTATATGATGCATGTAGAGAGAATTTTCTGAAGAATCTTTTCACAACCATTTGAACACACAAAACGAACGAAGAAAAGCTGTAGAAAAGGCAGCCACAAGGAAAACCAAATGACTAATTTCTGGAACAAGGATTGTGTTTTGTGGAACCTAAAACTCTATCTTCTGCCCAAGGTTATTTCAAAAATTTTATATTTAAGAAGCTTGGACAGATTTAAATAAAAATTTATCTCAAGACCATACAACCGTAACTAGTGACCTAACCCCAACCTAAGCCCTTAATTGTGGTAGATAGTTAGTAGTAAACTTCTACTATGCTTAATTTCCTCAGAGATGAAGGTCATGTACAAAATGGACAGAACCTTAGCACTCACGAGGCTTGTTGTCTTGCAAGGCCATACTCTCATACATTCATCTCAAGCTTTTCTGTAGATTTATCATGCAAGTTAAGAGAATAAGCAACATTATAGTAATGCTGAAGGTCTCATAGTTTTTATCGTGCAACTGCTCCTAATCCTGAGTTTTTTTCATCCCTTCCTGTGTAAGAATGTGTATTATCAGAGCAACAGAACTCAGCAGGAGATTGGAAGACACCCCCACTCCCCCTCCATGGAGAACTGCCTACAGGACTCACAGATCCTTCCTGTCCTTCAGAGCTTTGCAGCTCTGATTTCCAAGCCGTCTTTGGAACTCCTAGTGCAAGGATGCCTTATAAGTTAGGAGGTCACTGTTTCGCCAATCCTGAGAAACAAACAATTTTGTTGAAAGTCAGCCATTACTGCCTCAAGTACTAGAATTATTCTTTCCATTTTAGACCTGAAAAACATCTACCCTCTATTAGCCACATGTGGTTCTCCAGTCAGGATCCAGTCCAGAATTGAGTCCTTAGAACTACTCAGTGTTAATCATTTGAAAAAACATCTTTAGTTTCTACAGTGACTGGTGTGGGTGAATCAGTCTGTGTATTCCTTCTAATACAATGTTGAGCTTTCTTTTGTAAGAGAATGATCTTGCAATATCACTAGATTTATAGTTACACAACACTAATATGAAAGAGTGATTCGTGGGTCTTTTTACAATAGCACTTATGAAGCATCCTCTCTTGTGAAGCCTCTATAGCTTATAGCATGCTAAATAGAATTTAGTAAGCACTATAAAGTTAAGACACAGAGATGGAAAGTTTTTCTAGAACCAGTGGAATATCCCACATGTGAATCTAGGGTTTCCAATTTCAGATCCTTCAGAAGAGCTAAATTTATTTTCTTCCTTCTTAAAAAATATATCTTGAACACAGTCTGATGCAGGGAAAGTTTGTAAAGAAGACAGAACATACCTCTCCCTCTTCTTAAATACCATTATTCATCTTAACACTGTCAGAAACACTGATTTCACTATGGGGAATTGAAAACAAACTCTCAATTACAAAAATGGTGTTTTTTGCAGCCTTTTTAGTCCAAAAATGTTACATGTGAGGATTTATTTTAGATATTTATATCAAGTTTTGATATATCACTGTTTCCTATTTTGTAAAAATGTTGCATTTGACAATTTGTATTAAAAATACCTCTCAGGACAGGAACTACCAATTTTTATTTGCAGAGTATAAATAGAATGTAACAGATGCTCAGATCAAGCATCATTCATTATGAGGAAATCACAGAAAATACCATTGTCCCCTTTAGCCTGGTTTACAGAGTTCCCCATCTTTTGTGTTGCATGGTGAAAGTAAAATTTAACTTGTCACACTTCTCTTTATTTCTGTTTCAACATGAAACAGCTATTCCAAGTCCAATTACAAAGTTTTTTTTTAATGCATTGTTTTTATTTAGTCTAGACCCTAAACTTGGAATTGGCCTTTATATTTCAGAGATGGATTTAATGGCTCAGGGTCGCATAAAAATGGAAATCAAGTCCAGGTCAATGTAGTGTCAGAATCTGCTTTTTTTTTTTTTTTTTACCACTTTGTGTTAATTTGTAAATATAATATCTATTTACATTTGAACAAGAAACTGAATTTTAAGTCATTTCAAGTTATTAAACTAAGGCAATATAACAGAATAAGAATAGTGATTGGATGGCTGGGTGGAGGGCAAAAGGAAGTGAAAGTCATACAACGTATATTGTCTTGTATCATAGCAGGAAATATTAAGTAATATATAAAATTGATCAAAGAACAATGGAACACCCACATGGAAATAGCCAAAAAGAGTAAAAGCAAACTCTTGAGAGTATTTGTGCTAAGTAATAGGTTTGGGGTTGAGAAAGGGGTAAGGCTGGCAACTGTTAGCTTTCATTATAAGCTTTAAGATGTTGGTACCTCAGCATTTTCTTTATTATTTGACAAGATTTGAGAAGAATTCACAAAAAAAGTAAATATGTGATCTAGAACATGTCTTTCATAGTTGTCTATAGATAACCTATCAAGATGCCTTAAAATTATGGACGATGAAAGAAAACTGGGATGTTTTCTCAAGTCTGTATCCACTGTTACTAGTAATATGAAATTGCAGTATAAGAGCTTTAACTGAGCAATTAATATGTTCAAGGCCTTGATCTAGGTTCTGAGGGGATAAAAAGGTAGATACAGTTTGGTCCCAGGCCCCCATCATGTGATAGTCTAGTTGAGGGTCTAGAGATGAAGAAGAAAATCTAGATGGGGAGAAATAGGAGCTCACGTGTTGTCTGTGTCTACTCCACACTGTGCTAGATACTTTACCTACCTTATTGCTGATGGAAAACGTGTACCATAGAAAAGATAAAATATAGGTTGCTATAGAAGTTCAAAATAGCAATGGTAGAAAATGGTGTTTGCTTGTTAGGGTCAAGAAATGTTTCCTGAAGCGGAGCATTTAGAATGGTGCTTAAAAGTAGAAAGGGATTTCTATAGACAGAAATGGAATGGGAGAGGCATTGACATGTGTGCTGAGACTCCTATTTCGAGCTTGTTTTTTCGATTCCTTTTGTATATAAGCATTTAGCTAAATCCGTCTAAACTAGTTACAAACCTAAAATGAATTTTTATTGTTTGCTCAGCTGAAGATCTTTTATTAAATGTAAGCACTGTTATCAAGGCTCTTTTTTATTGAAGCTACTTTCAACTTTACTCTCACACAACAGAATCACAATTAAGATTTGAGTATAATCAATCAAGTATGAGAAAAGCTCAAGACAGATTTGAAGATCACATGAATTTTGTGGCTATTTTTGATTTTTAAAATGGTTCATTTTGTTCTCCACATCTTCAGGAATCTTTTTAAAGTTTCCCTCTTCAATGTAACTTATTGGTTTAGTTTCCTTGGGATTACATTTGGTTGCATGTCAATTACTGAGGCCCAGTGGGGGTTATATTTTATTTTAAAACTTTATCAGTTTGAAACCATGACATTTTCACCATCTTGCCTCTGAAAAGGAGCTTTGTGTTTTGACTCAAAGTCAGAGGCATCTGTGACTGTAGAAAGAGCTTTGATTCTCAACTTTTTAGAGATCACATCAAAACTATAGGACTAACAATAAATAAATATCGGAAGTTCAAAGTAGGACATAGAACTTTTGTATTGAAGTATTTTTTCTTGTTCACTGGGCAGTATGTGCTAAAGGTAAAGCTTATCACCTTGAAGGATTCATTTGAAAATGTCCTTGCACAAGCGATCACTTTCTATTTAGGAAAGTTTACAAAAGTCCTTGTTTTATAGCATCCCCTACTTTGTCATGTTGGACTTTAATGAATGATTTCCTGCCAGAAGTTTCAGACCGTTATATTACACTTTAAAGTGTATTTTATATTTCTTCTAGAGCAGAGAAAGGAAAACACCTTTATTTTAGGAATTTTAAATGTGATCTTACAGTTTACTACGAAGAGAATGTTGCATCCTGCAATTTGGAGCTCTTTAAATTATATATTTTAAGAATTGTATTAATCCAGAAAATTTTATGTTAGAATTATCTCTTACTGGCCTAACATTTGTAGTCTTTAAGTCTTGAATCTGAACTCTCAATATTTAATATTCTCCACTGCCACAATCTGAATTTAATGACTTTAAAATTATAAAAATATTTTGTTTATTGTAAAAAAAAAACATAGACAAGATAAAGAATAAAACAAAATATACCCATAATTTTAGAGATGAGGGATAACTGTGTACCCATTTGGAGTATTTTCTTCCTGCCTTTTTTTCTAGTCATATAAAAGGGTACTTTTTAAAAATATACTTGAGACAAATCTATTTATCTCTATCCTTGTATCCATTTTCCTCACATTTTCTTGATATCTTAAGCATTAAATATTCTCTAAAGACAGACTTTAACGACCTGAATGCCTCCTTTATGTTGCCTCTTTTGTGACTTCCTACACTCCTATACTGTTCTCTAACAAAAAAATAATTACTGGGGCATCTGGGTGGCTCAGTCCATTAAGTGTCTGCCTTTGGCTCATGTCATGATCTCTGGGTCCTGGGATTGAGCCCCACGTGGGGCTTCCTGCTCAGCAGGGAGTCTGCTTCCCCCTCTCCCTCTGCTCCTCCCCCCCTTGTTCTCTCTCTCTCTCTCTCTCTCAGATAAATGAAAGAAAATAAATAAATATAAAATATATAAATAAAAATAAATAATCTTAAAAATAATTACTAAAAATTTATGGAATTTTGGTTATTAGAAATTGTAGTAATTTATTAGTCAAAAGTACTTCTACATGAATTTATGAGCTCCTAAGACAAACAAGGTAAATAAGTTGGGCTCTTGTGTATTAGCCTATTTATCAAGTCATTTGCTTTTTAGGTTATATAGTGGCATTTGTCATGTCGGAAGCACTAGAACATGGGACTATTGGTAAATCCTTTTCCCTTATTTCTAACAGCCTGTATTTGTGACAGCTTTGATATATGGGGGGTTTTTAAGACTGGTAGGAGCATGGGTTGGAGTTGCATCTTGACAACTTAGTAGCTGTATAACTGGGCAAATTATTCCTTCCCACTGCACCTTCTTCTCAAAGGTAAAGGCTAAATGAGATGATAAAGTACATAGCCCAGAGCCAGCCTATAGGCGGTATTGAATATTCTTATTTATTTTTTGTCATCGTTATTATGAAGCGTTTGGTTTTTGAGCAGAACAGTGGCAGCTAGCCTTAGCAGAGGTTGAAAAGCAACAGCACTTGTCCCTACTTATGCACAGTAGCCGGCCGTGGGAAAACCAAATAATCCATTTTAATTCCTGTTGAGAAGCTTAGTCTCAACTGTTAACTTCAGTGAGGCAACCACATGCATGCATTTGAGAAGTTCACGGTGTCTGCAGTGCTTGACGATGCTTGACAGTCACTGAAATGCATGCTGGTGTCCCAAAGAACAGACTTGTGGCTTCCTTCTCATTATTCAGTAGCAAGTTTCTGTATAAATGTCAATGTTCCTTTGATACATTATTATGATGGTAATAGTAACGGTTTCCATTTATGGAGTGCTGACTATCTGACAGCTAAGAGCTTGTCATGCATTATCTCCTTTAGTCTTCATGGTTGTTCTGTGAGACTGTTATTATCACCCTGATTTTATAGACGAGAAAACCAAGATTTAGAGATATTCAGTGTTTCCTAATAAGAGTTTGAATGCTGGTGTTCAGGACTCCAGAATCTGGGCTTATGGCTTTCCTTATAGCTCTACGGGCTTTCTTTCATAATTATCACGTAGCCTTAGTCATTCATTCAGCCTACATTTGTTGACGGCCTGCCTACTCGGTGCTAGGCACTGTTCTGTGTACTGGGTGACAGCGTGCAGGTAAAAGTTCCTGCCCTTCTAAAGCTCACCTTCTGTTATATTAAGTTACTTGTGTTCATGTCCCTCCTAGAATGAGCATCCTTATACGATAGCGACTGTGTCATATTCTTTTGAGTTTTAGCGATGTAACTGAAATTTATTCAAGGCTAAGAATAATTCTACAAAAATATTGGAAGCTACGGCATGCCCCACTCTATTCATCAGACTATCTTTTTATTTTAGCACTGGCTTTTTAGCTCTTCTAAAGTCCTCAGAATTGGAGATGATTATTTTAAGAAGCATTTAAAGGTTTATTATTGTTAGTGATAAAGCTACTTTTTAATATCTTGGTTCCTTTGATGTCCTTAAATGTTCTCTAGGTGTGTGGAACAGCATGAAAAAAACCCTCATCTTCAGAGCACACCAAAAATACGTGAGACAAATCTAGTACAACAGGTTTAATTACTTCATAGCAAAAATAAAAGCATTCTGATGTAATTGAAAAATTGATGTAGCAGGGAAGTCCAACTGTGAGGGGAAAAATGTCTATTTTCCTGTGATATAAAGAATATTAAATCCTTTTCTAAGAATGAATTACTATAGTTTTAGAGAAGATGATATAAAGTATTTGTGTTGGATGTCACTTTTTATCCATGTGAACTGAAAATAATTTTAAATGTCCTTGGGTGGAGGCTAGCATGTTTTATTCTTCACCCAGGAAGTCATCAGTAAATACTATGAAGTGTGTAGTATTTTAATAAAGTAATTGCCTTATTTTTTACGTTGGAAGTACAATTGAACCTTTTTGGTCCCATAAGGAGCAAATGCCTGGTAATATTTCTCATTTTTTTTTAAAGTCCTTTTTCCAAGAGGATCATTGGCAAATCAGCTGGCTGTTCATTTTAGATTTTGACATTGCTTCTCCTTGGGACCCTAATGCTGGGCTCTCTGATAACCAGTGCAAACTCCATGAATATCTTTCATTTCTCTAGAAGGAGGTGTGGATTTGCAAGGCTACCAGCTGGATATGCAAATACTACCTGACGGCCCAAAGAGTGATGTGGACTTTTCAGAGATTCTTAATGCAATACAAGAAAGTAAGTTTCCCTCAAATTTTAATTTGACCATGGAAGGAGAAACTATTCTAATACTTGGGAGGTATAATAAAACTAGAAACTTTAGATGCCAAGTTTAAAAAAAAAAATGTCTTAAAGGAGATACTGTGTAAAATAATTTTGAGACCAGAAGAGATGGTTAGTGAAATGCAGGTTTAATTTGTGAAACTGAGCCACGCAGTATTGGGGTCTTTGAAAAAACCTGATGGAAGAACTGAAGTTCTGTACTTAAGATAATATTTAGTAGATCACCAGGTACTGTGATTTTTTAGATTCTTTGATTTAATCATAATTAAATAAATTTTTGAGAACACTATTACTAGAATACTATCCCTTTGCTCAGATGTACGAGTAGTAAGTAAATGTTGATGGAGTAACCTGAAATCATGAATTTATTCTCCAAAATGGGTATCTCAAGTCACTGATGATGGGCTGTGACTTGAGAAGTGACCCCACTCTTCTAAGCATTTTGATTAATCTCTATGCTTCTTACATTACTTTTTTAAATAGTTTTTACTAGAATTTGATCTTAATCAATACATTTACACAAGTTGTAGATTTAGCATTGAGGATGGAGGATGTGGTATCATAGACTAAGTCATTGACATTCATGTTTCATTCTCAGAGCTCTAATACTAGATCAAGTAGTATTCTACAGTGTTGCGCTTGAAGGGGTTAGATCTGAAGACCACGGCAGGAAGAACCACTGTAATTTTTTGCTACTTTTAGTTTCGTGACACTGCGTTTCTATACTAAATTTTTAATGAGCAATTTTAAGCATTTTCATAGCAGTTATCCCCTTTTGTCATCATACTACCCTCCTGACCTTCTGAGATAATTAATACTTTCACTTTATAGGTAGGACAACTGAAGGAAGGAGAAGTTAGGTGCTGAGGTAATATGATCAAGATTGGAGACCAGCTGGAATGGAGGGTCTCCTACCCTTCATTTAATTCCTTTCTGAATGTGCTCAGTATGGGGTTTAAACACATCAAGGGGAAGGATCCTGAAATTGAAGATGAGGCTGGTTCTAAGAGAAATATTTTTAATGAAAAAGACAAAAGGACCAGCTATTTGTTCTGCTTGGGCAATCCTTTCATATTAGGTTAATGAATAAAAGAGAAAAAATTTCCCCAGGAGATTGAAAATCCGATTAATAGACACTGGAGAGAAAATAATTTTTTCATGGAAAGTTATAAAATTCTGTAATTATGTCATCTGATTTGAAAGATGATAGATTATATAGTGCTGAAAGGATTTTTAAAAAATGTTTAATAAGTGATAAAAGTTGGCTTCTATGCAAGTGCAGGAGATGAACTTAAAAATTTTTTAGGGCTGCATAAACTTACATCAAAATGAATTTAATGTTTATGAGACTATTTTTACAGTAATTTTTGTTAGGATATCTTACTAAAGAAACATTTGTATATGATAACGTGTATTGTTTAGAGTGGTGAGCTCTTTGTGAACAAGCAGAAGCGTATGTTTGAATAGTTAATATTTAAGTTTAAAAATAAGAAAAAGGAAATGTTATTTCACCTTATTAAGCAAGTCAACTCTTTATAAGTTTAAGAATTTTCTAATACTTTGGAACTAATCTGTTTTCTTGTTTAAAAAAAAAAAATAAGCTTTATGCTAAGTAGGTTTAGGAAGCTGTCTACATGGTCATTTCTGGTAGGAAAGATTTGGGCCATTTATGTACCTTCAGTTTCACCGTAGATTCTAAATGTGACTCAGATACTTAACAAGTTAGTTGACATTTCTAAGTATAAAAATACATAGTTTGGTTCTTCAAGGGACTATACCTTAGATTGTTATTTGTAGGAAGTTTTGAGAGACCAACTTACAACAATGTAAAAATAGGATTTGGACATCAGAAAAATTCCTTCTCTCCTACAAACATTTTTGTTAAGATGATGGAAAGATTTCATTATTTTCTTGGAATTTTGTGGACATATATGTATGACCTTTAAGATTAAGCTAGGAGACAGAGAAAATTTGCCAATTTTTTGAGTGTCTAAGCTAGGCCAGCCATTATGGTAAGTGCTCTTCCCATACTTTATCTTTTCTTAAAACAACCCTACAAGAAATAGTAGATGTGTTTTCTCGATTTTAAAGGTGAAAAAACTGAGTATATTTCCCCAAGGCTATATGGTTAATATTTGATAGTCAATATTTAGTCATATGCTGGCCCTTGTTCTGATAAATAAAAGGTTAAATAAACATGATTAGGAAAAGTGAACTCCATATTTTTTTATAAAATTATTCTTATTTTGTTACGTCTTGATGCAAGAATTCTTCCCCATGCTTCTACATGGTAAATTACATTTTTTGCCTATAGTGCTTGTGTCCTAACAATGGCTTCATCTGTTCAAAAGAAGATGTCTTAGAGTGGCTAGCCATCTAAAAGTTGTTTCTCAACTTTCCGCCTAACAGATGTGGCTTATAAAGAAGAAAAGTTATTTTATCCATTCACCCATCTCTCCATCTCACCTGTCATGTGCCAGGCACTACGTTATGCATAGTATCTTAAAGCAGTGGTGAACGTTTTGGTGCACAGTTCAGTTCAAGAGAAATTGAAAAACAGATCACATTTGTTTTGTTCAGATTGAAAACAACTTGATTGCTTTCTAGGAGAAAAACATTTCTATGTGCAAGTATAATGTAAGGGTGTGTGTGTGTCTGTGTTTTCCTTGATGTAATTTTCCCTTCTCTCTATTCTAACCCATTGTTCCCCATCCCCAGATGGTAGCTAGGTCTCCTGAGCTTCTTTGTTTCAGCAGAGTTCTGTGTTACCTGTAGTCCCCGGCTTTTGTGTTCTGAAAGTGTGGGCTTCTGAGTGGCTAATGCTTGGTAAAAAGGGACAGACACAGAGATACCCACACACAGAGACAGAGGGAGAAAAGGAATTTTCTGTCCAGCTCCCTTAGATTGTCCTGCAGTGGTAGCATGGCTTCCCGTGTATGGGGAGAAAGGGAGGGATTGGCTGGGTTGTGTGCCAGGAGCCTGTGCTTGAACCACCTGAACTGCCAGCGTTGGCTACGCTTCTCCAGCCTGAGGAAGGAGCAGGTCTTCCATGTTTCAGGGAACTTTGGGGGTTCTGGGAAGGTGGCAGTGTCATCTTCGTGTTTCTTTGTTGCATCTCTAGTACCTTAAGCAGAGTACAGAGTATAGTAGCTGCTCAACAAATTTTGTAAATGAATGAGTGAGTGAATGAATTCTACTCTAAACTTGCAATGTGGGTGGCTCAGCAGAAGCAGTGTGGCTTGGAGACCTGAGTGCTCTCTAAACGTTCTGCTGTTTACAAAACCTCTGTCAAAACCTTTTACAGTCCTACATATGTGGGGTAGAGGACTGGGAATGTCAGCAATGACTGAAATTAAATTGTCTATCAGGCCAGTTGGGGTGGGGACTTAGAGACAGATTTAACTTGATGTAATGATGACAAGGTCGTGGGGGCAATTCTTACTTATGGATTGCAATTTTTGCAATCAAATTGCAAGATTTTTGAAATATGGACATTTTTGAGAAGTAGACATTTAGAAATATTTCCTTCTGAAATTAGATTGAGGATCACGTTTTAAAGCTCTGTAGTCCATGAAGCCAGTGTGTTTGTGTATGTGCATTTGTTATATTAGCAAACCTTTAAGAAAGCTATCAAAGGTTATACTGAACCTTTTTATTCTTGCTTTAAATTATTACCAGTGCCCCGTCTTTTCTAGGGATCCTTCCTCTACCCTGCCCCACTCTTTGTTGCTTACCCCTCCTGCTTTGTCCTTAGTTTTTCTTTTCTTGATTCCTAGTATGTACAGATACAGACCATGGGGACTCTTGAGTGGCATTCAAACTATGGTACATTATTGTGTTATAATCCATTAGGTTCTAAAGAAGGAAAGTGAGCAAAAAGCAAAGTGTTTGAAATGAGGACTTGGAGGTTGGAAGGATTGTTGTTTTCCTGTAATCGGACTCTCTGTGCTTGCACGTGTGTCTACGTAATCACAGTGCTGTTCCTGCACTGGTGGTGCTCTGTGCTTCTGTGCCCGCAGAGACTGAGTCATTTCTCAGTGACATCCAGTGAGTCATTTTGAATCCAATTTCTTGAGCCCTGATTTCCAGTTTTATTTTTAATCCATATGGTCATGCTCTTTCAAAGGGGAGGATGGGAAGAGGGAGATGCTGACATCTATGGAACACATAATCTTGCCTGGCAACTCTGTGGTTGACCTTTTTACCCATATTACTCTTTTCAGTCTTAAGTTTTATTTGCTTTAATTTCCACATCCGATAAAGGGAGATAGTTCTAGTAAATCTATATAAAGCCCTTAGTGTGGTGCTAGGCACATGACAAGTGTTGGCCGCTACCTTGGCTTCATTCCTCTCAGTTGTGTGTGGGACATTGTATTATCCGCACTGATAGGACAAAGACACTAAAGCTTGAAGAGTTAAATGCCCAGTCTAATAGCTAGTAGGTACGAGGACTAGCATTTGAACCTAGGCTTGTCTGAATCCACAGCTCACGCTCTTTCCAGAGAAGAGGAAGTTATGGTCAGGAGACTGAGGATCTTTAACGCAGGACATCATTGACTTCATTTCACATTGTGAAAAGATAACCAAGGCTATTGAGCAAAGCTTGAATTAGGTACTTGGTTCTTCTCTAGGTATCATTTTCAGGTTGTTAAGAGGCACCGTTATTATCTGCCTTGTTATAGAAGTAATCAAGGTGTCTGTCCTTTTCTTTAGAATGAAGTTAGTAGCAAGAGAAGCTCTTCATAAGAAACATGCTGTCCCAGGAACAAGTTAATGATCTTTGCCCCATTGCAGAGTGTCCTGTGGATGCCCCATGCTGTGGTCTATGCTCTGTTGTATAAACTGTATCATCACTGAGCCAGGAAATGCCAATGAAATTTTTTTAATGAGCACACTTTTTAAAAAATTATGACTTTTTTCTTTGCAGAGATATATTTGAATCTTAAAGTATTTCAAGTAAACTTCCCATGGCAGAAAAAAGTACCTACTCTCATATCTATCACAATTAGAACCCTAGCTTGCTTTCTTCAGGTTTTCTTTGGGGAGATGTTAGCACAACCGTTTAATTGTTGCTGTAACACACTAGCAGAGATTTCCAAACTTTTTAAAGCAGTAGAATCGATTGTTTCTTCCTCAAATATATTTTCGCATATAGTCTCAATACATAAAAAAGGTAACTGAGTTGTTTGGGGTAGCTGGGGGTAATGGGTGTAGTGCTTTTCTCACTCGGTTTCCTCTTTGTCCCTTCCATTGCCCCTGAAGCTCCTCCAAAAGGATCCTGGGGTTCCAGGGAACACACTTTGAAAGCCCCTGACATTTGGAAAGGAATAAAACTAGCTAAGGGAGGATTTATGTCTTTTCCAATTTATTTATTTTGAGTTTTCCAATTTAGGCCCTTTTTTCCTCTCATTGGTAAACCAAACAGTCTCTGCCTTAGGGATGTTGTAAGATTCACGTGAAGTGTATTGAGCAGAGTTCTAGGCTTGCTGATATATACATCTTACATAGTGTTTGGTCTAAATCCCAGCCTAAGGTGCTCAAAGCTATGCTGAGTCTGTGTGTTTCTCTGAATTTTTAAAGACCTTTAATTGGATCTATTTGTTAAATTTTAAAAAGTATCAGACCTGTCCAGTGACAGATGTAAAGTCTAGCTTTATTCAGATAAATATTAAAACTGTGACAAGACAGCTGGGTGGCGGTTAAAGGACTTCCTGTGCTAGAAAGCCAAACACGATTTTTTTTTTAGTATTAGAGCGTGCGCTCTCACACGCGACCACGTGCGTGAGTGGGGAGGGAGGTAGGGAGGGACAGAAGGACAGAGGGAAAGAGAGGGGATGCAGATCCACTGAGCTGGGAACCTGATGCAGGGCTCAATCCCAGGACCCCAAGACCGTGACCTGAGCTGAAACCAAGAGTTGGACACTTAACCGACTGAGTCACCCAGGCGCCCCAAGCCAAACATGATTTAAGAACAGTGGGATGCTTTCCACAGAAACAAGAAACCGGCTAGAAACAGCGTGGATATGAGGGTCAGAACTGGGTTAGAGTTCCTCTCTGTCACTTGCTAGCTGGCCTTGCTCAGCGTCTCTGAACCTTTCTTTCGCATAATGCCCTTCTAAGGTATTTTGAGGACAAAAAGGGAAAACAGGCCTGAAAATCTTGAATACAGTCAGCTCTCAACACTGTAGTGCCCACGACTTCATCCTCAGTCTCTGGGTCTGAGAGAGAAACAGATACTTTGAAGCAATCCCACTAAGAGATAACTAGAATGAAAAACCAAATTGATAGAAACTTACAACTCGTTTTTTTAAAATTTACTTAAAAATGGGCCCGGAGTGCCTCCTATTGGCTAGTCCTTGCGTCAGTTTCAGAGCTGCCTGGGGCCTTCACCTGGAAGAGACCCTAAGGCTGGTTGTAAAGATGAACTGGTTACAGAACATCCTGCGAAATGTACAAATTAGGATGTAAACAAGCTTTTCTTTTCTTTCTTTTTTTCTTTTTGCATTCTAAATTATTCTTGAAGGTGTCCTTTTTTTGTGTTTTCTAATGAGGCTTTGAGGTTAATATGCAACATCTTCAGAGTTCTAAATATCAGATGTAACTAATAATTTGGAGCTCGGGACAAAAATAGTAAAATGGGCTGACACTCTGGAGGACAAATACAGACACCTGGATTACACTACACGGTCCTCCCATGTTGTCTTCAGTGACCTACAATTTCACTTGATTTTCTCTGCATCAGGAAATACTGAGATTAAAGTACTTCTGTGCAGTTAATGCCAGTGTGGGGTTTTTCTACTGCATTTGAGAAATAGGAAAGTTAAAAGAGCAGTGAGTCGAGCTCTTTGATTTTTTTTGACATTTATTTCTTACTCTCTAAAAGACACAGTTACTGTTTGTTTTCCCTGCCTTTACAGCACTGATTCGATTTCCTCCATTCATGTCTTGTTCATTTTCGTACCTCTAGCACCCTAACCTAAATGTCAGAAGATAATAACTTGTTTGCTTATTTATCTGAGAAATGTATCTGTGGCCTTCTTTCCTTAGAGAATGAATAATGGCTAATAATCCAAGTGATTTTCACTGAATAATTTAAATAATTACAAATATTTAATGAGTAGATTCAGTGCTATTGCGGTAAACTTGCCTTCCCATCACATAAAGAATGTCAGGATCTCCCTGCCTCCTGGCCCGCTGACTTCTGTGCTCTGTCTCTCTTCTGGAGTAACGCAGCAAGTCAGCCTACAGAAATCTCTTTCCTGTGCTGACTTTGGTGATTTACTCAGACTCTAGCAGGTTTTTGGTCTCCCAGGCAATTTGAGGTTCTCGACTCTTGTGTAGCTGTTTTATGTGAGTCTTTGCTCTTTTGTTCCCTGGTCTTCTTCAGCTGAGTGCCTGCTTTTTGTGGAGGAGAATCATTTGAGCTTCTCTCGCTTTCCAAATGTATGGTATCTACCTACTGTGACTCAGTTTTCCAATTCTGTTCACAAAGCCTTTTGACGCAGTGCAGGTCTGTTCCTTGGGTTACATGGAATTTTTGCATTTTCTCTTCTCTTGTCATTCTTTTTTTTTTTTTTTTTTGAGCTTTTATTTATTTATTTGAGAGAGAGTCGGGGGAGGGACATAAGGAGAGGGAAAGAATCTCAAGCAGAGTCTTTGCTGAGTGAGGAGCTGTAGGTGAGGAGCTTGGCTTGGGAGCTCAGTGAGGAGCTCGATCTCACGACCCTGAGATCATGACCTGAGCCAAAACCAAGAGTTGGACGCTTAACCGACTGAGCCACCCAGGTATCCCTCTTGTCATTCTTAACTGACTCCTCAGAATATTTGGCTCTTTCTTATTTAATGGGCCTAATAGCAGAATTTTGGCAGATAATTATCAAACTTTTTTTTTTTTTTTTTTTTTTTTTTTTTTGAGAAGTGTAAGGAAGGTGAGGGGATCCATTACAAGTAACCTTGTTTGGATGTAAAGTAGCTTTGTGACATCCATGCCATGGATAAAAAGGCCCCACTGCCACCTTGGCTAGATGGTGAGCTCTGTGAGGAGAGGGGCTGTGGCTGCTGTGTCCAGTCCTTGACCTAACCCAGCACAGGGTCCAGCCAAAGTAGGCACCCACTAAGTACTTATTGAATGAACAGATTTTTAAAAATTGATTAACTTTGGAAGTTGGGGGTTGTTCTTCTCATTAAAGAAATGATATAAGTTTGCTTCAAACGATATTGTACCTTGTTTCTAAAACTTAGCTCGTAAAGCTGCTCTATCAGTAACAATGGTGGAGTGTTGATAAAGGGCTCATGCTTCTTCTGTCTGTATACTTGTCAACATGGTCTGCAGTCTTCTTAGTGACCATGTGTGCAGCTGAGCATTTTTTGACAGATCAGCATTTTTAATCCCTGCTAAGGCTCTTGAGAGGCTGGCAGGTGATAATGGTGCCTTAATATCACTTAATTCTCTAAAAATCAGGTTTCACGACATACTGATTTCCCTTGAGCACTCAGGTAACATTAGCCCCGTAACAACTTTCAGACAGTAATACTGATGGGTAGCAGTGGGGAAAACAAAGGACTTCTCTTCCTTTTTCCAAGTGAGCTGGTCCCTCTAGAATCAACGAGTTGGGCCTTTAATGTAGAACAGAATTTTTCAACCTCAATTCTATTGACATTTGGGCTAGATATCTCATGTAGGGGCTATTCTGTACATTGTAGGGTGTTTAGCAGTATCCTTGGCCTCCACCCACTAAATGTTAGCACTACCCCCTCTCCTTAGCCATGATGATCAAAAATGTCTCCAGACAATGCCATGTATCTCCAGGGTGACAACAGGGTCCCAATTGGGAACCCCAGACTAAAGAGGGCTTTATAGGACTGATTATACCAATGCAGAAGGTGATACTTGCAGGAATGACCTGATAATTTTTTCTTTTCTTTTCTTTTTTTTTTTTAAGATTTTATTTATTTATTTGACAGAGAGAGAGACAGCCAGCGAGAGAGGAAACACAAGCAGGGGGAGTGGGAGAGGAAGAAGCAGGTTCCCAGCGGAAGAGACTGACGTGGGGCTCTATCCCAGAACTCCGGATCACACCCTGAGCCAAAGGCAGACGCTAATGACTGAGCCACCCAGGCGCCCCGACCTGATAATTTTCTATCTTAGCAAAAGCAAAGGGGCAATTCTCATGGGATGGATGAATGGATAGTCAAAAGTTTGTCGCCAGGGTGAGCCAGTCAGTCACTTGAACATGAATCTCTGTGTCCTCCTTAGCTTCTTTATTTCACACCTTACCCCAGTCTACCCCTCATAACAACCATTCCAACTTGTAAATGCCTCACCTCTTCTGTCTTGTGTTGCTAAGGCACAATTGCTGACGTAAGGTCCCAGAGTCTAAAATCAATAAACCAGCTCTGCCATGGGTCAGACTAACATGTCTATGATCTCATTGAATCCTCTTAGCCACCCTGAGAGAGAAGGTTTCATACCAGCCTCACCAGTGAGGAAATGGGAGCACAAGTTCACATGGGTGAGTGGTGGAGTTTAGGATCGTAAGCAGATCTACTTTGTAGAAATATTTTTATCCTGTTGTTCAAATCTAATCAATATCTACTTGAAATTTAAGCACTATGTACTTAAAAATTTAGTGAGTATCTACTTGGCAACTACAGAGCTCCTGGCTTGTGAATAAGAATTGTGTTAGGAAAAATGTACAGGCAAGGTCCTAGAACCATAGGATATTGGAGAAGAGGAGGCTCTCAGACATCATTAGACTGTGTCCACCTTGAGATCATCATTCTGTCATTAAACAAATATGTGTTGAGGGCTGTGCCAGGACCTCTGTGCACCAGTTAAGACAGACAGGGTCCCTGTTCTTATGGAACTTATATTCTAATAGGGTAAATATCCATCACGTAGTAAACAAATGAATAAACAATAAGTGCTGTGACGAAATGAGCAGTGAGAGGGGATGGAGAATAATCGGAGGACAGGAGTTTCTTTATGTAAGGTTGTCAGAGAAGTTGTCTTTCCTCTTGACATCGTCCACAACACTGGACATACTGTGCTCTTTCCAAACTGTTTCTTTCCTTGAGTTCCTGGCACAGCAAAGGTGCTCCTAAATCCCAGTTGTATGAAAAGACCATGATGTTTTCTTCTTTGGAGCTGCAGAGTCTAAAAACCTATAGTAAGTGTATCTTTTCGTCTTGCTACTGCCACAAATTACCACAAACTTAGTGACTTAACACAAATTTATTTTCTTTCAGTTCTGGAGGTCGGAAGTCATCGAGGTGCCAGCAAGACTGTGTTCCTTCTGCAGGCCTGGGGGAGAATCTCCTTTCTTGCCTTTTCCTACTTTCTAGGACACCTTCATTCCTTGACTCATGGCTCTATCCTCCATTTTCAAAGCCAACATCCGTAGCATTTCCCAATCTGTCTCTCTGACTCTGACCCTCTTGCCTCCCTTGTAATTACATTGGGCCCACCCATATAATCCAACATAATCTCCCATTTTAAGATCCTTGAATTACATCTGCAGAGTCCCTTTTACCATAGAAGGTAATATATTCATGTGCTCTAGGAATTAGATCACCTTTGGGGGCCATGATTCAGCCTATCACAGTAAGCAGTAAATGTTAATTTTATTGCCTTGCCGATATTATTTTACAGAAGAAAAACTAGATGTTAAATGAATTGCTTTGGAACCTGGTCACACCATCTAAGTAGATGATCTCTATTCCCTCTATATCCAAACTATGTTCTTTTCCTTATAGCACTCAATGCAATTTATAATTCTTCGACTCTTTGTTTTGTTTACTTATTCCCACAAGGGCAGGGAGACATGTCACTTTTATTTATCAGGGTATGGCTATCAGTCAACTCTGTGCACAGCACAGTGTGCACATCTCAAAATTTTTTGAATGAAAGGATGAATACTCTTGTATGTGCTATATAAGTGGTACCATATCGCCTGCAAATTATTCTGCACAGCAGCTTGTGGTGGGTTAAAAACACTTAATGATTTCTAAAGCATCAAAGGAAAAAGTGAAATTCAATGTTGGTCTGTCATTTGAGTTGCTGAGGAAGGGTCCTGTACCTGGCATTATGTATCTTCAGCCACTAGTGCTGAACTGTCATTTCTGATACACTGCAAGGCACTATGCATTTGAACGTGATAGTCTTTATTTGCAACTCTGATATATAGTGCTTTATGTATTGGCATCAACAGTCTCTTGGAAAGGCCCCTGAATGGGTAACTTCATGATTTCAATTTATGATTAGAGAAAGAAGAAATGCAGAAAACGTAATTGCATGCTTTGTTACTGCATGAGGTTTTATTTATTAGACCTTGGGATGTAACAAAGGTGTAAAATTACGGATCTTACTGAACCTTGCAGTTGGCACATATATGGGTTCACTTAGCAGGTTGTATGGCACTTTCATGAAAAATAAAATGAGATAAAATATAAAAGCTTATGTCCAACACAGAGAATGAGTTCTTAGAAGTCATAAGTGAAAGTACTTTATGCTAAACAAGTATGTGAAAGAAAACTAAACAAACATAATACCTCCTCTTGTCATGGAAGGCAAGTTATATTTATATTATGGAGGTACTTTACTTTGCTTCACATTGTCCTTGATCTTCCTTTATCAAGACACTGTTTGATCAAACATGTTTTACATCTGACATCCTTTTCTCTTAGGAAATAATATACCTATCATTCAAGTGGTTTTTGAAACAATGAAAAAATATGAAGCCAAAGGGAGAGATGTCTTCTATTTTGGTATTGCTTTTAAGATCCCAAATTCTTAACCTCACTTGTAATGTATTTATTTTGGTTTTAGTGGCCAAGGATGTCAATATTCTTTTTGATGAATTAGAAGCTGTCAACAGTCCTTGCAAAGATGATGATTCTCTGCTTCACCCTGGAAACCTGACCAGTACTTCAGATGATGCTAGCAGATTGGAAGCAGGGGGAGAGGTAAGTGTATGATTTCTTAAAAATACAATATTTCATCCAGGTGGAAAC
This sequence comes from Ursus arctos, assembly GCF_023065955.2. Classification (NCBI taxonomy): domain Eukaryota; kingdom Metazoa; phylum Chordata; class Mammalia; order Carnivora; family Ursidae; genus Ursus; species Ursus arctos. The sequence continues at coordinate 14,002,948 of NW_026622886.1, read as the reverse complement.
CTGTGAAGCATAGTCCAGTGGATTGTTTAAAGTCATCATCTTGTTGAACTGTAGGTTTCCAGAAAACAAGGAGCAGGTCTTACATCTTTTTTATTTCCTCCGTAGGTCTAGCACATTTCGGGGATCCTGAATCTACCTATGCTTAAACTTTACTAAATGATGCATTTCCCATCTTACACCTAGAGACATTTCATTTATGTAAAGGGAGATTCTTAAAACCAGCTGTCATTTTATGATAATCTACTTTCTGAGCGTCACTAGGAGAAAGCAAGCTTTACGAGCATGGACTTCCTTGTATAAATCCCCCAGCACATAGAACAGTGACACAGAATGGACCAGCTCTCAGTAGATTATGTTGTCCAAAGCCGCCCCCAGTTTCTGTCCACCTCTGTAATCTGGAAATTCATTGCAGTTGTAAATAAATCCATCTGTTCATATGTCATTTTGGAAGAAGAGTCTTTTGTTAGGGGCATTCGCTCTTGCTTAGATTTTGTTTCAGTGGAGTTTAGTACCTTCTTTGTATATACATTAGGTATACACAGAGTCATTTATCGCATATTCCTACTGTTTTTATTATTCCAGAGCCAGTTAACCATTGACAGGATGACACCTTTGAACAGGAAAAATTGCTTACTTTTGCCAAGCTTCCCAGACCTCTTTCTACCAACACCATATGCTACTGTCCGTGTATTTTTTTTTTTTTTTAAACTTCATTCCCTTGTCATTTCTTCACACAGTTACCTTGAGTGCCAAGATGTGGCATAAAGGAGGGATATCAAAAGGGATCTCAAAGAGCACCTACTCTCATCTCCTTAACTCACAGATAAGGAAACAGTCTCAGGAGGGTTAATGGCTTGCTAACCCTCCTCCTGATGCCGTGGCTGAAACCTTGTTTTTGCAGACGGATGCTGATGTGCTAAATCTACAGAGTAGTTCCCTGCTTGGCAAATAATTGTTAAGAAAGTGTTTATTTGGGTAGACTTCTGAGTACCTCTTAAAGCAAAAACCAAAAAAATAATCAGTGAGGATTGGTCATCCATTGAGAATGTCTGCACCAAGACATGGGATGTGATATTTCCATCCCTCCTGGCTGATATTTTCCCTTTTAGATGAGGCGGCATGCATTGCACTTGTGCAAGAATGTACATTCTAGCAATGATCTTGGAGGTCTGGCATGTTTGCCTCCCATATACCACTGTTTGAAAACTGATGTAAACTGGGCCTACAGAAAATTAGCCAACCCCCCTCCCCCCATTTGCACTTGCTAGATTCGTAGACGTATTTTTGAAATCTATCAACCTGAGAAAATTGGCTCTAGCCTAACCAGGCTGTACTTGATGGTCTCTTTCAGTGTTGTACATGATCATAACAAGCCTAGGGAGCCTGGAAGAAAATTACACCTACTATTTTGTTCTCTAATTTTTGTATGTGTAATCACTACAAAATGATGTTTATAACTTACATGTAAGTTTTGAAGCATAATAAAATAAACACCTTAAACTATCATCCAACTGAGGAACTAAGATGGTATTTTTCAAATTATAATGACAACCTAGTTGTAGGTTACTAACTCTATTTTTAGTGGAATGGGAAAGTAATATTAGCATGTATGCAAGTAGAAAGGATAAGTATTGTCTTGTGAAACTTTTGTCTCAAATAACTTGGTATGCTTATATATGTACACAGATATCACAAAGTAAAATGTTTTTTCTTATTGTGGGCAAAAATTTTGAGAAATGTTGAACTAGAATAATACTAAAACCACCAAAACTGCTTTCAAGCCCATCCTTCTACCTTATCAGAAGTCCTATAGTCCTGAATTTTTGGTTTTTTATTCTCTTGATCTAAAAATATCTTTACCATGCATATACATAGCCTTAACAACTTCTTTCTAGATTCATTTTATTTGTGCTTCATTAAAAATCATGTGCCATGGAGTCCTCTGTGACTTGCTTTTATTCCTGTCAATATTGTTTTAAGAGTTATGCTTACTCTTAGATATAACTGTAGTTCATTCATTTTTACTGCTGTATAATATTCCACCATATGACTATTCTATAATTTATTTACCTATTTTCCTGTCCATGGACATTTGAATTAGTTCACATTTTTTATTTTCTACTCTTATGAACAATGCTGCTATAGATACTCATATACATGTCTCCCAGCACCTTTAATAAGGATTTGTCTTCTTATGGGTTATATGTTACGCCAATGTTCAGTTTTACAAGATAATGCCAGTGTGTTTTCCAGAGTAAGTATTTCAGTTTTCACTCTCGCTTTTTAGAATATGATCATTCTCAGTTGTTCCACATCCTTGCCAACATCTGGCATTATTGTTAGGGGTCTTAAGTTTTGTCCATTTCACTCAATTCTTTTTCCAATTTTTAGTTTTTCTTCCCTACTATTTACATTTTTCATTAATAAAAATGTAATTTTGATAAAACACAATGAAAAATTCATTTACTTTTAATTTTTTAATATTATCTCAGGCTCATTTTTATGAGTGTCTTAAACTGGTTTCTTTCTCTGTGTGTGCAGACAGTGCCGGAAAAAAACAAATCAAATGGACTTTACTTCAGAGATGGAAAGTGTCGAATTGACTATATTCTTGTGTACAGAAAATCCAACCCACAGACCGAAAAGAGAGAAGTATTTGAAAGAAATATTAGAGCAGAAGGATTACAAATGGAGAAAGAGGTAAATAGTTTGCTTAAATGAGAAGAAACACAAATATGCATCTATTCATATCGAGAGGCAATTAAAAAATAAGCCATTATGTTCGTTATGTGAACTGAACATTTCATTTGTTTGGAGTTTGCCAGTCTGCAGTGTTTGGGGAATGTTCCAATAACTAATTTTTTGAAGCACGGTTTGCCTTTGAGAGCATTTGAATGCCAAAAGATTCCATGAAAATCAAAATACTCTATTTCAATTAAATGAATTGCTTCAGAGTGTTATGATTTACTTGACTTCCTATGTCTACAGTGTCTCTGTCTATGTGAATGGAGGGTTCTTTTGCATGGATTTAAGAAAACTTTGGATAAGATGCAATCATCCCACTCGGGAGCCTCTTTTTACATTTCAGGAAACATAATGAGCTTGGGCATCCTCATAGCAGGAGAGGCTGTCTGGCTGATTTGGCCAAAAACAGTGGGACTTTAGAAAATGATTCCATTTTAAGAGACATTCAGGTGTCTTTTCATGAGGTTCTGTAACTCAAGAGTTACCTTACCAGTGTTTTTCTCTCTCCCCTCTTTCCTTCTCTGTATAGGGACCTTTCAGGGAAAAATTACTAAGGAAGGTACCAGCGGCCCAGCTACACCTCTGACCCACAATGAGATTATTGTGTACCCCAAAACACCATGCACATTTATAGAACTTGGCCCTGTTAGGTAGATTACATAAGTCCTCTTAGATTTTCCTTAAACGTTTGCAGAGCTTCTGGACCTTTTCATAGTCAATGAGAAGAACGTATTGGCAGTTGGAAACATTTGCTTCTGATTTTGCTCCTCAAGGCCGAGGGGATAGATCTTTGAAATCAGACATCCAGGTTCTTCTTTGTATGGTACACGCAGGTTGCATGCTGATCTTAGGACACTTAAGATAAGCGGGATTTTTCCAGATCTGTTAGACTGACCTCAACTCTTGAGCGTTTATGAAACAGAACAGCATTTTTCTGGAACATCTCCAAAAAGAGCATTAGAAAAATGGCAAGGGGTGCTGAGTGGCTCCGTTGGTTGAACATCTGACTCTTGATTTCAGCTCAGGTCATGATCTCAGGGTCCTGAGATCGAGCCCTGCATCTGGCTCCCCGCTTGGTGCAGAATCTGCTTCTCTCCCTTTCTCTCCCTCTCCCTCTGCCCCTCCTCCTGTGAACAGCCCTCTCTCACTCTTTCTCTCTTGCTCTCTCTCTCTCAAATAAATAAATCTTAAAAAAAAAAAAAATGGCGAGATGATTGTGGCCATAACAGGTTCTCCTTCTCGGGAAAGTGCATATGGGTTTCTCCAAAGACTGTCTCAGTTGGAGGTTTCCTTGCAGCAACACACAGAGTTAAGTATGTTGTTTCCACTTTTGTGGGGCTCCAGGAAACCTTTGTTCCACCCATAGAACATACCTTTGATAAATCTTGTTCTTTAAGTGGTTATCGAGACAACTGTATACTCTTTTCTTAACATCGGCAGTGCATTAATATTTTTATTATTTTTTAAAGATTTTATTTATTCATTTGACAGAGAACACAGGCAGAGCAGCAAGCAGAGGGAGAGGGAGAAGCAGGCTCCCTGCTGAGCAGAGAGCCCGACATGGGGCTCGATCCCAGGACCCTGGGATCATGACCTGAGCTGAAGGCAGATGCTTAACCAACTGAGCCACCCGGGCGCCCCTAATATTTTTATGCTTAAAAATCATTCCTTCATCTTTTATTCTTATTCTTTATTCAGAATTTTTATATAAAGCAATGTGAATTGCCACCTGATCCTAAATAATGAAAGTCTTTCTTCTGATCCATTCTGACTCTGTCAGAGTCTTAATTCCCATCAAAAGTAGGTAGCTTTGTTCAATTACTGAGATATTTCTATTTTAAGCTTTGTAACTATGTTCTCCGTTCCTGGGGTTTCTTCTGCCTAGATTGTTTTAATGACATTTTATGACTTATTACTTAAAACTCAAAAAGCCCAATACTTTTCTGAATAATACTCAATACTACAGAAATTGCAAATCTTCTGTGTGTCTCCTGAAATATCATCTGTGCTACAGTAGTCGTCTACTGGGATTAAATCAGGTAGCAGAGAATTGTTCTGCCGTTTGTTACCCAGTTGTGCTGACCATGGTGTGCTGGATGATTGCTGCATGATTTTGGTTGTATACAAGATAATTTTGTTTGGTTTTAATTTTTTGAAATTTTAATAGCTAGATATTTGCTTAATGTATACTAGAAAAAATAGCAATTAGAAAAAGGGTGATGTCACCATATGGAAAACTTCATAAAACTTATCTAAGCATTTCTTCTCTTTCCCTCCAGAACTTCTTCTCTGGATGGCAGCTCTCTATTTCTCCTTTTCCCCCACAATCCTCTATCCACTCCCAACAGCTAGGTTGTCCTCTTTCTGGAACCTTCATTCTAAGCAGCCTTTCCCATTTCCTGGCTCCAGTCTTTTGCATACATGACACAATTGGCTCTAATTGAGCCTCTGAGCTCTGCTTTGTGTTCTCATGGCCACAGCAGGCTCAGCAAGAAGGGCCTTTGCAGGTTCTTCTGTGCCTGAGAGGTAGCAGGAAATTATAGATAAATTAATTTTTTCCCTGTCACAAATAATTAAAATGTCCCTTAGTTGAACAACAAACTTGTATCTACATTGTGTTATTAGATTTAGAAGCCATCAAAAGCACTCTAATTTAAATCAAGTGTTTTATGAACAGCTACAGCCAAGAGACAATAATACTAATAGCTATTTCAGCTTCCAGGAGTTACTTCACTCTTTTACACAGAAAACAAAGAACTTAGTTCAAGGTGGAAAAGAAAAAAAGAAAACGCAGAAAGCCTACTATGAATCCATATACGTCTGAAATGATTAACAATAAATACATTGTATGGTTAGTGTTTTTTTTTTTTCATTAGCTGTGTGTCATGATGCCCAACAATTACGGAAAACATGTTTCAGAGACTTAGATGTTTTTGCCTTCAAATGGGTAAAGACAGGCTCTGTAGTTGAACATTTTGATAGTAAGAGAATCGTTATCTCTTTTAACACTGAATTTCAAGAAACAACTAGGAGAATGTTTAATTCATGATAACAGTGAAGACATAGTCAAATTTAATCTTCCCTAAAAAACTTTGCCCCTGCCTGATTACTCAACAGCTAAGTGCTTGCTTTTGGCACCCTGGGTCTTTAATATTCTGTAACTCATCTTTCATATTAGCCCAGAGAAAGCAATCCACAGCAAACTTCCCGAATAATCATTAAGTCCAAATGATCTGCGTCTTAGTGTCTATTTAAGGAAATCCCCCCTTTTAAAGGTAAACTCCTATTTACTACTCACATTTTCCATTTCAGATTTTTTTTCTCATTTTAAATTTTATGTCCATCATTGGCCCTTTGGTACCTATTTTGAAATGATTATCATCAATAATAAGTTTATCTTTTCCTTCATATAAATAATCAAATTGTTGATGACTTTTGAATTGCTTGGAATGTGTGAGTCGTAGTTGTATTAGTGAAGCACACTCTTCTCTTTAGACCCACACAGAACTAGTGATAGCCTCTATCACTAGTCATTACAAAATAACTAATTACATAAATCATACCATTTTGATGATAGTTAATTCATTCAGCAAACATGCACACTCCCTCTATTCCAGGCACTGTTTCAGGTACTAAGAACTCAGCAGTAAATAAAACAGACAAAAAGCCCTTTTCTGTTGGAACTTAAGCACAAAATTAAAAAGTAAATATATATAAAATATCAAACATTATGGGGAAGAAAGTAAAGCAGAAAGTGTTGGAAGGGGTTTGTAATTTTTGTAGAAGTTGGCAAGGATAGGCCTCTCTTCCATGAAAAGAGAACAGTAAGTTCAAAGGCACCGAGGCAGAAGCTTCCCTAGTGTGTTCATGAAACACTGAGGAGGCCAATATGACCGGACTTACTGAACAAGGTGGAAAATAATAAGAAATTACTCCAGAGAGACAATGGAAGACGGATGACATTAGGCCTCAGTGGTCACTGGGAAACTTTAGCTTTTCTGAGTGACAAGAACATCCTTGGAAGGTTTTGAGCAGAGGCAGGACAAGATCTGGTTTCTATTTTATTAGAGTCACTCCGATTGCCTGGTGATTTTGGACTTAGAAAGGGAAGTCATGGCAAGGGCAGAAGCAGGGAGATCAGTTAGGAGATATGTTGCAAAATTCTGGAAGGAGAGGATGGTGGGTTGGTCAAGCACTCAGCAGAGATGTTGAGAAGAGTAGAAAGTAGACCTTATGGGAGTTTCAGACACTTTGGGTGAGTGATGTAAGAGAGAAGGGTCACAGGCTGTTTACCTGTTACACGCTATTCATTTAAGGAGTTGGAAGAAAGGAGCTGCCCTTTTACAGGGATGCGGAGAAGAGTGGGTCCTCTTGTAGACAGATTAAGCTTGGTGTGTCCCTGTGGTGGAGATGTTGAGTAGGACAGAAGAGTCTGGAATACAGGAGAGCTCTGACTGGGAGATAAACACTGGGATGAGCTCACCAAAGGAATGACTACAAATGGAAAAGAGACCCAAGTATTGAACTGTGGGACACACCTGTGTTGTGAATTTGGAGGATAGAAGAGTCAACAGAAAGGAGCAAGAAGGGAACTCAGAGGGTGTGGTGCCCAGAGGAAAGTGTTTCAGGAGGGAGTGATTGTGTCAAATGCTGCTGAGAGGGCCAGTAAGATCAGGACCAAAGTTAACTATTGAATTTAGCAACGTGGAGAAGTTTGGTGAGCTGGGCAAGGGAAGATTCTGTGGGGAGGTGGAAGTGAAAGCATGACGAAGGTATATTCAAGAAAGAATGGGAGGAGGAAACTTTGAGAGAGCAGTTATAAATAGCTCTTTCAAAAGAGAAATGGGGTGATAACTGGAGGAAGAAGTTGGGGCAAGAAAGAGTTCTTTGTATTTAAGATGGGAGAAATAACAACACGTTTTCATGTTAATAAAAATCGCTTACTTTCCGAAATTGGTGTTACAGAAGAGCGAAGGAAGAATTTACAGAGCATTGTCCTTGAAGCAATAAGCAAAAAATGATCACAAGTTCCTCCCATTGCAGGGACCTACTTGCCTGCATCTGTGCCCACAAATGCAACGTTCCCTCTCATGCCAAGGGTACCCTGACCATGCTCCTAGCTAAGGCCAACTCTTTGCTTTGGGCTCAAGATCCCATCCTCTGAGTCCTACTCAATAGCATTGCTTCCAAATGTGATTAATTATAGTAAGCTTTAAAAACACACAAAAAAAATACAAAATAATGCATTTTGTCAAAATTTTTTCTGTTTTCACTTATTTCTAGAAAGATTGAAAACCTAACTGCAATAAACACATACACAACACTCAAGATACTCAGGTATCTTGGACATTTTCCTTTGAGATTATGACAAAAATAGTATTAAAATTTTAACTCTTACATTTATTAAGCGCATACTATTATCATCCCCATTTTGTAGATGAGACAGTTGAGGCAAAGCAATAATGTGCCCCGGGGACAAAGCCAGCAAGAGGTAAAGCTGGGATTAAAACCTGAGCATACTTGCTCTTCATTCTTTTTTTTTTTTTTTAAAGATTTTATTTATTTATTCGACAGAGATAGAGACAGACAGCGAGAGAGGGAACACAGGCAGGGGGAGTGGGAGAGAAAAGCAGGCTCATAGCAGAGGAGCCTGATGTGGGGCTCGATCCCATAACGCCAGGATCACGCCCTGAGCTGAAGGCAGACGCTTAACCGCTGTGCCACCCAGGCGCCCCATACTTGCTCTTCATTCTTATATTGTGTTGATTTCTGGTATTTGAAGATGGATCTCAAAGTTAAGGAGGTTCAGAGAAAGGCTGAGGAGACAGGCACTGAGTTAGGAAAAGGAACCGGGAAAGTTGGGATTCATAATGAAGTTGGGTGCTGTCTAGACTGTAGTTCTTGTGCACTTTGCCTGCCAGTAGCCATGGATTTGAATCTTGTTACAACCACTTACAAGCTGTGTTGTCTGGAGTGGCTTACCAAACTTTTCTGGATCTCAGTTTCCTTATTTTTAATAAGGAGGTTGATATTGCTTACCATGAATTATGTGATAATTAAATGAGAGCATATAGACAAATACATAGTGCAGTATAAATCTTTATACTTTTATAAAACTATCCAAATCTTTTTTTAATTTTACTTTACCTTTTATTTTGATTTGGTTTTACCTTCTATTTATGACAAGTAATATTGATTTTCCCTATATTACTGTGTTGTAAAAGTTCTTTATAATTATTTTAAAAGTGAGTGCATTTAAGGAAATTTAGGAAATTGTTGTAGATGATACGCACATTTGGCAAAAATTGAGAAGTTGACAAAAGCATGATTCCACTTTGTTACTTGCCTAGTGCTTGTGGTGGAATAACCTATTTAAGTCAGTGAGACCTGCCTCATGGTTTTCACACCTTTGTATAATTTACTCCCCTTGAATGTGGGCAGGACTTGTGACTTGCTGTTGACCAACAGACTATGGCAAATGTAGTAGAAAGTCACTTATGTGATTATGTTATGGTATATAAGACCTCATATCAATCACCTGGTATTAGAAAGACTCTTCTTTGTTAGCCTTAAGGAAGTAAGCCCCCGTGTTGCAAGACAGTCTATGAAGGGGGCCAAGTACAAAGAAAGGTGGGGTAGCCTCTAGGAGTCAAGAGTTGCCTCCAGTTGACAGCCAGCAAGAGGACAGGGACCTCAGTCCTACAACCACAAGGAGGTGAATTCTGCCAACAACTGGGGGAATTTGAAAGCAGATCTTTCCTCACTTGATCCTCTGATGAGACTGTAGCCCTAACCAAGAGTAGTTTTAGAGCCTGGTGGACCCCAAAGGAGAGAAGTCAGCTATGCTGTGCCTGGGTTCTGACCTACAGAAACTCTGAGATCTCTAGTGTATGTTGTAAGCCTGTAAGTTAATAGTGTAATCTGTTATACAGTCATAGGTAGTTAATAGAGTGATTAAGAGTCTGGGGCTAGACATTCTCAGTGCTTATTTTTTTCCACCATTAAAAGCTGTGTGCTCCTGGGGAAGTTAGCTCATCTACAAAATGAGACTAATGAAATATATTTCATGGTTATTATGATAGTTAAATGAGATAATTCATATCAAGTGCTTAGCTCTATACCTGTCATATTTTAAGCATTTAATAAACCTTTATTATTATCATTATAGTTATACCAACTAAATAAAGTATATTAACACTCACTTCTAAAATAGTTTTTCAAGGCAAACTTTAGAAAATTTCTCATATAGTTCACAAATCCCTTAAAATGTAACCATTAGGAATCAACTGACCATATATTGCTAATGTATATGCATTAATGAGATTAATGGTTATCTATAATGCTCTTGGAAAAACTCAGAATACTTTAAGTAACAAGTTTAGCATTGTCAGGATTCAGGTATTTATCTGCTTCCAGAGGATTTGGTTTTGGATTCATCAGGAAATGAAATTATAGATCAACCCAGACCTTTAAAACACACACACACACACACACACACCCACACCCACACCCCTCTAAACTGTACTTGTTTGCCCATCCTAATCTTGCTTTACCCTATTCAAGGGAAAATTTCACAAAAATTTCCTCATTTAAAACTAATTTCACCCAGGTGTTCTCTGCCTACATAGGCTTCCTGCCCATACTACCATTTCTCTTTTTCATCCCTGTTTATGTTCTAAGATGCTCTCCTAATTAGGATCCAGAGCTCTGAGATATGAGGAGAAGAGAAACAGGGACTCCTCCCTCCCTTCATAGTTAAAACCATGATGAGTGGCAGGACAAACTGAACGATCCAAATTCCTGTCCTCTACTGCTTTCTGGCCTTAAAAGAGAGATTTACTTGGGGCGCCTGGGTGGCACAGCGGTTAAGCGTCTGCCTTCGGCTCGGGGCGTGATCCCGGCATTATGGGATCGAGCCCCACATCAGGCTCCTCTGCTGTGAGCCTGCTTCTTCCTCTCCCACTCCCCCTGCTTGTGTTCCCTCTCTCGCTGCCTGTCTCTGTCTCTGTCGAATAAATAAATAAAATCTTAAAAAAAAAAAAAAGAGAGATTTACTTTACTTAATAATCTCCATCTCCTCATATGTCACACATACGTATTACTAAGGGTCTCAGGTTGAGGTAAAGGGAAAAGAAATTTAAGGACAATCATAAGCAAAGAGCAGAGAAAACAGATTTTCTCTGAACATCAAAGCCCTAGAGATTCCTTGAAGATCTGTGTTAGTCCATTCTGGCTGCTATAACAAAGTACCACAGACTGGATGGTTTATAAACAATAGAGATTTCTCACAGTTCTGGAGTCCAAGATCAAGCAACCCACAAATGTGTCCGCTGAGGACCCACTTCTTGGTTCATAGCCATTGCCTTCTCATTGTTTCTTCACATGGCAGAAGGGGTGGGAGCTAGCTCTCTGGGCTCTCTTTTATATATAAAGGCATTTTAATATATATATATATATATATATATATGTGTGTATGTATGTCTGTATGTATACGTGTGTGTGTATATACATACATATATTTGTGTGTGTTTATATATATGTGTGTATGTATATGTGTATGTGTATATATATACGTATATATATATATATATGTATACACATACACACACACCCCCATTCATGAAGCTTCACTTCACCTTTCTGACCTAATAACCTTCCAAATACTTCCACCTCTTAATATCATGACATTGGGGATTAGGATTTCAACATATTTTGGGGGGACAGAAAACATTTAGACCATAGCAGTATCTTTCAGGGTTTACCATGGGCTTTTTCATTAAGTTTTTATTTTAATTCCATTATAGTTGACATACAGTGTTATATTAGTTTCAAGTGTACAATATAGTGATTCAACAATTCTGTACGTCATTACTCAGCACTCATCGTAAGTGTGTTCTCAATCCCCTTCACTATTTCACCCATCCCCCTACCCACCTCCCTCTGATATGCTTTATTTTAAATGAGTACCCTCAATTAATTTTTTTTTTCAACAAGAATACTTTTTACTTGAAGCATATTTCAGAATACATGGTTCAAAAAGATATATAAAACATTCCATCAAGAAAAAGAGTACAGATTTTCTTCAAGTGCACACAGAAGAATTACTTGGTTAAATCACATAAAAAGAGACATAACAAATACTACAAATTTAAGAAGACTGAGATCATACCAAGTATCTTTTTCAACCACAATAGTACAAAACTAAAGATCAACAATAAAGCTGAAAAATTTACACTGTAAATATTAAATATTTAATATGTAAATATTAACCCACTACTGCACAAACCAGGGGTCAGATAAGAAATCAAATGACAAATCAAACTAAGTCTCAAAACAAAGGAAAAAAAAAAACAATATTCCAAAACCTATGGGATACAGCAAAAGCAGATGTTAGAGTAAAATTTATGCTATCATACTTGTATTAAGAAAAAAAAGTTCAAATAAACGTAACACCACAAGGAACTAGAAAAAGAAGAAACTTAGCTGAAATTTAGTAGAGGAGAAATAACAGAGAAAAATCAGAAATAAAATAGAGACCAGAATAACCAATAACATAACATTGAAAGTAAGAACCAGTTCCACCCCCCCCCAAAATTGGCAGTGTTTTAACTACATTAACTATGAAAAAAAAAAATCTCAAAAACCAAAATGAGAAATGGAAGAGGAAACAATACAACAGATAACCACAGAAATACATAGTGTGATAACAGATTACTATAAACAATTATATACTAACAAATCAGATGGCTTACCAAAAGATAATTCCTGGCGCGCCTGGGTAGCGCAGTCGTTAAGCGTCTGCCTTCGGCTCAGGGCGTGATCCCGGCGTTCCGGGATTGAGTCCCATATTGGGCTCCTCCGCTGGGAGCCTGCTTCTTCCCCTCCCACTCCCCTGCTGTGTTCTCTGTCTCGCTGGCTGTCTGTCACATAAATAAATAAAATCTTAAAAAAAAAAAAAAGATAATTCCTAAAAATGTACAAGTTACCATAACTGAATCATGAATCTTGAATCCAAGAAATAAGAAATCTTCTTAGACTAATAACAAGAATGAAAGTTGAATTAGGAACCAACAATCTCCCAGGACAGGAAGGGCCAAGACCACATGATTTCATTGGTGAATTCTACCAAAGATTTAAAAAAATAATTTATGACAAATTCAAAATCATTCCATGAAGCCAGTACTACCCTAATACCAAAGCAGGATAAAAACAACACAAGAACAAAACAGTCTATTTCATTCGATATGTATATTGCTACTCTTTCTTTTGACATCCATTTGTGTGATAAATGTTTCTCCACACCTCACTTTCAAGCTGCAGGTGTCTTTAGGTCTAAAACGAGTTTCTTGTAGGCAACATATACATGGGTCTTTCTTTCTTTCCTTTTTTTTTTTTTTTTCTTTTATCCATTTTGACACCCTGTGTTTTTGATTGGAGCATTTAGTCAATTTACATTCAAAGTAATTATTGATAGGTATGTATTTCTTGCCATTTTATTACTTGTTTTGTGGTAGTTTCTGGACATTTTTTCTGATCCTTTCTTGTCTTTGTCACTTTTGGTCTCTCCTTTGCACTCAAAGAGCCCCCTTTGATATTTCTTATAGAATTGGTTTAGTGGTCTTTAGGTTTTGTTTGTCTGGGAAACTCTGTCTCTCATCGTATTCTGAATGATAGCCTTGCTGGATAGAGTATTCTTGGCTGCAGATTTTTCCCACTCAGCACTTTGAACATATCATGCCACTTTCTTCTGGCTTGCTAAGTTTCTGGTGAGAAATCTCCAGCTAGACTTATAGATTTTCCCTTGTAAGTTAAGGACTTCTTTGGTCTTGCTGCTTTTAAGATTTTTTATCACTATATTTTCCAAATTTAATTACAGTATGTCTTGGTGTTGGCCTGCTTTTGTTGATTTTGTTGGGAGTTCTCTGCCTTCTGGATCTGGATGTCTCTTTCCTTCCCCAGAATAGGGAAGTTTTCTGCTATTATTTTTTGAAACAAATTTTCTGCCCCCTTTACTCTCTCTTCTTCTGAGACTCCTAAAATACAAATGTTATTATGTTTGATGGAATCACTGATTTCCCTAAGTCTATCTTCATGTTGCTTAATTCTTCTTTTTCTCTTTTGTTCAACTTCATTGCTTTCCATTATTTTGTCTTCTAGGTCACTCACTAATCAGTTCCTCCACTTTTTCCAGCCTGCTGTTCATTGCATTAAGCCTGGTTCCAGTCATGCTTATTGTATTGTTCATCTCTGGATTGATTCTTTTTCAACTCTTTTATCTCTGTTTTAAGGGTTTTACTCATGTCTTCTTTTCTCAAGTCCAATGAGTATCTTTATGACTGTTACTTTAAATTCTCCATCAGTTATGTTACTTATATCTGTTTCACTTAGATCTCTGGCTGTGGCCTTATCTTATTCTTTCTTTTGAGATAAATTCCTCCATCTTGGCATTTTGTCTAAGCCTCTGCCTTCTTCTCTGTGTTAGAAAAGCCAGTTATGTTTCCTGCTCCTGAAAGTAATGGCCTTATGAAGAAGAGGTCATGGAGTGCCCAGAGCCTGGTGCTTTAGGAAGTGTCTCTGGTGTGTGCTCTCTTGTGGTGTTTTGACTGTTCATTCCTTCATGCCAGTTGTCTGTAGAGACTCCTCGCGGGCTGCAGGCAATGTTTGGTTCCTGGCCTGAATGTGGTGGGTTTGAAGTAGGTGTGTTCTTGTCTGCTTGTGAAATGAGATCTGACACCAACTCCATCAGAACTGAGGCCCTACAGAACTCTCTGCTCAGGAGACATGGTATAAGCAGGAGTTTTTGCTGATCTTCTGGGGAAAGGGGCCCACCACGCTGGGACTGATGCAAGCTTGACTGGGAAGGACAGTTCCACAGCAGCACAGGGGTGGGTGGGAAGGCGTGTGTGTGCGTGTGTGTGCGTGTGTGTGTGTGTGTGTGTGTGTGTGTGTGTGTGTGTTGGGGGGAGTTGGTGTAAGCAAGTTAGGCAGCCAGTGTCTGGGATGAGCTGTTTCCCTTGGGTGGCTCTGTGTTTATGCTGAGGGGTGGGGGACAGAAGTGGCACCAGCCAGTTCCTTTGTTTCTGAAGAGATGTCTCCCTGAGTGCTGCTTCTCAAGGAGAAACTCCTGGAATAGCAAGTAATCTCCCTACTGTGTGCCCCAGGCGTTTTTCAGATCACTGTTTCCACACTGTTTATCCCCAAGTTATTTGCTTGCCTTCTTTCTAGGAGCAGGACAGTGCCCTTTGAGTTCTATCCTAGCTGTAACCACAGACCTTTAAAACTCCAGATTTTAAGCCCTGCTGGTTGCAAAAACCCATAAAATTTAGCCCCTCTCATTTTCCACGCCAGTGGCTTTGGGGAAATGTTCTCTTTGTGTGTTCCCTTGTGTGCTCCTCTTTCTGTTGCCCTTCTCTGTAACCAAGCCCCCCTTCCCTCCACAGCACCTATGATCCGTTTCTCTCTTAAATCACATCTCCACACTTTCTACCTTCTTCAGTGTGGCCTCTTCTCTCCCTTTAGTTGTGGACTATTTCGGTCAGTATTCAGGCCAATTTCTGAGATATTTAGGATGAATTCATAGTTATCTAGTAGTGTTTATGGGACGAGGTGAGCCCAGGGTCCTCCTACTATGTTGCCATCTTTGGTCAGGGATTACCATTATTGATGCATGCTTTCACTGACTCCTTTTTAAAAGTGCTGTCTCGGGGCACCTGGGTGGCTCAGTCAGTTGAGCATCTGACTCTTGATTTTGGCTCAGGTCATGATCTCAGGGTCCTGGGATTGAGCCCCATGTCGGGCTCCATGCTCAGTGGGGAGTCTGTTTAGATTTTCCTTACCAGAAGCAGAGCCTGAGGCAAGGAATTTTGCTAAAGTTGATTGGCAGAGTACTCTTGAGAAAGGGAAGTAAGGAAAGTAGAAAAGGGCAGGGAGAAAAGCTAAGCCAAAAATGTGTTCTTTGATTCAACAGGGAAGCCCTGGAGCAGAGAGTACACCACAGAGCTGGGTCACCTTTAAACTCCCGTGTTAGTCATTGGCTGAAGCTTGTGGAAGTGGTAGGAGGTGGATGCTGTTCCTTTTTGACAAAAGGTGATTCTCCAACATTATGGAAGCTTGATTTCTGGGCCAGGGACCATTAGCATTTACTACCACTGGTAATGAGTTTGTAGTAGAGATGTTGTCAAGTCTGTGGTGTTTAGATGGCCCACTTTGAGATCCCAGTAACCATGGAATTCATGACGGTCCTTGATGGAAATAAAGAAAGAAGAAACGCACTTGGGCATTTTATTTTGCCCAGTCAGTGAACAGCTGATTTCCATGGCTATGTCGAGGTAACACCAATCAGTTTAGTTCCAGGGTTTCTCAGCTTCTGCACTATTGACATTTTGGGCTGGATAAGTCTTTGTTGTAAGGGGCTGTCCTGTATACCAAGGGATGTTTAGAAGCATCCCTAGTCTCTACCCACTAGATCCCAGTAGCGCCTACCCCCAAAGTTATGATAACCAAAAATGTCTTCAAGCATTGTCCTGAATCCCCAGGAAGGGAAGCAGATGAGTGCAAAATCATTCCTTGTTGAGAGCCACTGAGTTAGACCCTTTGATCCAACCTTATATAGTTTGTTGCAGTGTACATGAGGCAGCTAGAGGAACTAAAGGGAGCTATTACATACAGACTAACTGATTTAAACACTCTTGACATCAGACTCGTGAGTCAGAAAGAGTCCTATGTATTTGAGAAAAATTGGGTAAGATTGGCCTTTTGGGGGATGTAGATCCAGTTACTAATTTATCACGTACTAAATAAATAACTAGGTAAGATTCTTAACCTCTTACTACCTCAGTTTCTTCATTTTTTTTATTATCTGGCAGATAATTCAAATGGGGCTATTATAAGGATCAAAAGAGTTAACACGTTATAATGTGCTTAGGTAAAAGTCTGACACATACTCAGTGCTCAGTAAATGCTTGCTGTTGGTATTGATAGTGAAGGGAGGGGATCCATCCATTGGTCATCTGTTTCCTGATCTCAGGCATTTAACCCATCATGACCTCTTGGTCTGAGGGTCCTTGCCTTGAAAGGATTTGGTAGGTAGCAAAGATACCCAATGGCAAGTCTTACCTAATTGCCAAGGACTCAGTCCTTTTTGGTGTCACCTTCAACTGCCCCATATCAGTCCATTAGAATCACATCCTTGTTCCCACGGCTCCATCTTCTTAAGACAGTTTCATCAAATTGTGGGGGAGGCCCCTCTCTCCTTCTCTATCTCTGTCTTATTCTGTCTCCCTCCCTTCTGTCTCTTCTGTTTTTCTCCCTCTGTCTCTCCTTCTCCCTACCAACCCCCTCAATTTCACTATAATATGTAAAACCAGTTAGAGATCTGAGGGCCTAATTATTATTGCCTCCACTGCTTTTGCTTATTTAGGAAGACACTTATGTTGGCAGGTCAAGATGACCAGTACAAAGTTATCTTGAACTGACTTACTCAAAAGTTTATTCTTCAATACATATTTCTTATGACTCATGCATATTCCTTTGCTAAAGACAGAATTAACATTAATAGAAAAAAATACCCATTACATAAGGCACAGCTGAAGAACTGAGTTGGTATTATGAATTATTGTTACCATCCTACAAGACAAAATACTTTGAAAGACTTCCTAAGTGGTCTAAACTGAGCTTGTCTGATACAGAACACATTTTGCATTGTCATCGTTTACTACGTACCAGATGTAGGCATTGCATTGTTACACCTCTGAAAAGAACTGAAGTTCATTCGTTCGTTCATTCATTCATTCATTCATTCATTCTTGATTTTAATTATTTATTTGACTGAGAGAGCCAGAGAGCACAAGCAGGGGGAGCAGTAGAAGGAGAGGCAGAAGCAGGCTCCCCGCTTGGCGGGGAGCCCCATGTGGCCCTCGATCCCAGGACCCTGGGATCATGACCTGAGCCAAAGGCAGACTCTTAACCATCTGAGCCACCCAGGCACCCCTGAAGTCCTTCCTTTATGGTGTTATTTTTGTTCCTGTTGTTTTTACTACATGTTATATTAAATTGCTGAAGGTTACTCGAAGTATCTACTGGGGATATGGCACTACTTATTCATTAACGAGATGGAGAAATTTCAAAGCTTTGAAGCAGTCCAGAGAAGTATAAATCCATGGTCTCCCACCTGTAATCCTTGCAAGTGGAAACTTTGAAAAAGATGAATTATAAGCTGAATTTTATTAACCAAGCCTGATATACTTTGATTGCAAAAGTGATGATGCAGCACTGTCTCTTTTTTTTTTTTTTTTTTTTTTTTTTAATGATTTTTTATTATATTATGTTAGTCACCATACAGTACATCCCCGGTTTCCGATGTAAGGCTCGATGATTCATTAGTTGTGTATAACACCCAGTGCACCATGCAATACGTGCCCTCCTTACTACCCATCACCGGTCTATCCCATTCCCCCACCCCCCTCCCCTCTGAAGTCCTCAGTTTGTTTCTCATAGTCCATAGTCTCTCATGTTTCATTCCCCCTTCTGATTACCCCCCCTTTCTTTATCCCTTTCTTCCCCTACCGATCATCCTAGTTCTTATGTTCCATAGATGAGAGAAATCATATGATAGTTGTCTTTCTCTGCTTGACTTATTTCACTTAGCATTATCTCCTCCAGTGCTGTCCATGTTGTAGCAAATGTTGAGAACTCGTTCTTTCTGATAGCTGAGTAATATTCCATTGTATATATGGACCACAACTTCTTAATCCAGTCATCTGTTGAAGGGCATCTCGGCTCCTTCCACGATTTAGCTATTGTGGACATTGCGATGCAGCACTGTCTCTTGAGGCAGAGACCAAGGTTTAACTCCCTTCCTGTTGTGTTTTAGGCGTATTTTAAGAGCAGTTGTTAGTGTTGATGACTCCATTTCCAGATGGATTCATTCTTTATTCATTCATCAAATACCTAATGAGTATCTGCTCTTATTGAGGGAAGAAAGGCATTAAATAAACAAATGTGTCAGATGTGATGAGTATTATGGAGAAAATATGCAGGAATAGTGGGAGGGAGTCATTATTTCATTCCAGAAGTTCAGAAAAAGTCTCTAAAATAATGGGGGAGCTAATTAGCACAGAGAAATTGGAATTTGCATTCCTGAACCCTATACTCTAAGGCAGTTTAGAGTTTTCCACTGTTTTACTTTTGTCTTGCATTTTTGCTTGTGTGGGCAGAGATGAGGTTAAGAAGACTGTGTAGAACAACTGAGTAGAGAGGGTGTACTACAGGCCGGGGAACCAGCTGGATTCGGCTGGGGGAAGGGAAAGGGGAGGACTGTGGTGTTTTTGCATCTAAATGACTTCTCCCAGGGCACAGAGCAAGAACAAATCAAATGCTTGAACAGTCTCTCCTCTGGGGAGATTAGACCTTGTTGCAAACCCCCTCTTTAACGTGTTCTTTGTCATTCATTAGTTTAGTTGTCACCTCTGTTGGTGTTCCCTCTTTTGAGTTCTTCCGCACTTTTGTCTATACACACACCAACATTTCTTCTTTTCATGTCTTCCCTACTGCTTGTAACCACTTAGAGTTAGGGTTCTGTATGAGGACGAGCCACTCTGTGTCTTCCAAGAATGAAGTGTTCAGTATAGAAGCTTATACCACTGCTGAGAAGCCTACTGAGTGAAGGGTAGGGAAGCCACCTGCAACTACTTCCTGAAGTACCATAGGTGTGGGTCCCAGGAGCTGGCCTGGAAGCCACTGTCTGACTATGGCACAAATGATTCTCAAACAACTTACTGCAGCTGTCATTAACTTACACAAATAACTTCTACAACTGTCTCTAATGGCTTACCCAGAGTGGAACACAGCTTCTTCTTTTCCATCTTCCAGATTTCACCTAAGTATCATTCATCTTTCCACAGGGAAGGAGATTCTGGAAAATGTAGTCCTAATCCCCCCACACCCCCCCGCCCCAGCAATAGGAAGGCAGGCCTTAGGAAGGGGCAGAGATGCCAAGTTGACAAAAACATTATAGGCAGCCATCAGCCTACTCCTAACAGGATTGACTAGCTATCCGTCCCTTCACTTAGGGCTATGCCAGCCCCTTCTGTGTCATATCCAAATGGTTTTACAGTTCTAAGTCACGAAACTTAATACCACCCCCACCAAGATGGTGGTGGGATAGCCCTTTCTGGTGTTTCACATGGGCACGGCTGGGCAAATTGTCCACAATCACAGGCCTTCTCCACACCCACCCCCTTGTTTTGATGCTAACACCACATAGTTCTCTTTGTTCAATGCAGAATTAAATTCATTGAGACCAAATTTTTAATTTGAGGAACAGTAACTCACAGCCTGCATAAAGAGACATCCATGTATTTGTGATGCAGAGAAAAGGGAAAGAACAAAGGAAAGACAAGCTGAAAACTCCTTCCCCCACAACTGCCCACAGGAAGAATAAAAGAGGAAGGTCCTCTCCACCACTTCCAACTCTTTGGTGTTAGAGTATTGATCATTATGCACATGTGTTTTGAGTGTCTATCCTATTCCAGGCACTGTGCCAGGCAGTGGAGAATCAAAAATAAAAAAGTGTTCTAGTTATCTATTGTTGCATAACAACTCCAGAACCGGTGGCTTAAAATACCACTCATTTATTTTACTCTCAAATCTGCAACCGGGCAGAGCCAGCAGGAACAGCTTTTCACTGCTTCATGGGGTATCAGTTAGAGCAGCTCTTTCTAGGGGTCTGGAGGACTCCTTTTCAAGATGGCTGATTCACAGAGCTGGAAAGTTAGTGTTGGCTGTTAGCTGAGAGCTCAACCTGGCATGTGGGCTATGGGCCTTGGTTCCTTTCCATGTGATCTCTCCACAGGCTTTTCTGGGGCTCCTCTTCTTCAGGCTTCCCTGTCACATGGTGGCTGGGTTTCAAGAGAACAAGGCAGAAGTACATTTTAATGACCTAGACACAGAAGCATTTCTTCTATATCCCATTGGCAGGAGGAGGATCAAAGGGAAGGGACAGAGTCTACCTTTCGATGGAGAGTGGAAAGGTTCTAGCTATTGACATGACAGCTATTGTCAGGGCCATCTTTATAAAATACAACCTGCTATGATATGCTCAGTGTGTTGAGGAGCTTATTGATTAGCTATGGACCAGAGGATTGGTATACAGCCTGAAAAGTTTCTGTGGAAGCACTGAGGGGACTTCAGACTTTGTCTAGAGCTTTCAGGAAGGTTCACGGAAGTGACCCGGGTCTTGAAGGATAAATAGATGAACGGGTATTTACTGAGCAGAAAAGTAGAGGGCATGGCATTCCAGAAGGAGAACAGTATGAGCAAAGGCATAACTTCTGATTGGAGGCCTCAGGGCTCTTCTGTGCATCTCTGCTTCTCCATCTAATTAGTTCATGGAAATCCCATGAGGACTATAAGGGCTTCCCCACAGAGCCTAGCATAGAGCCTAGATCATTATTTCATCTTGACTTTCACATTGTTTATTCTCATTCAGCAATTTCATATAATTCATGTCGGATATAATTGTTTTCCTAGGCCTTAATGATTGGTCTGATACTGGCCAGATATGCATTTTGTAGTTATTTTTTTAAAGATTTTATTTATTTATTTATTTGAGAGAGAGAGGAGAGAGAGAGAGCACGAGAAGGGGTGAGGGTCAGAGAGAGAAGGAGAAGCAGACTCTCCGCTGAGCAGGGAGCCCAATATGGGGCTTGATCCCAGGACCCTGAGATCATGACCTGAGCTGAAGCAGATGCTTAACCGACTGAGCCTCCCAGACACCCCTAGTTGTTTTTGTTTTTGTTTTTGTTTTTTAAAGTGGTCTAACCTAGTATCATTCAGCTTCTTTGCAACCAAATCCATCCCATTGTGCTTCTATAGAGTCCTCTCGTTGCTGGATTTCCTTCAGGCCAAGAGTTTTAGTAAACCAACGGTGCCAGCTATTACCTGCAAACTTAAGGAAGATTGTGATGGTCTTCCAAGAAAATGATGTTTTTTGCTCACGAGAGTTCTTTTTTTTTTTTTTCTACCTCTTTTCTCCATTCTGACTTTTTCTACATGTGTCGAAATTAAAAAGAGCTTTATGGAAGGCTGGGAGTAGAGCAGGCAGAAGAATGAAACTGTACTGCCCGCTGTTTCCCTTGACCTTAGCAGTCCAGCAGGCAGGAAAGAAAATTACACACGGTGAGACCTCATGTCCATTAGTGTTTCAGAAATGCATTATGTCTCCTCTTGGGACCTCTCCTCCTCCACAGTCTGTAGGTTCCTTGGTTTAGCCAGGATATGATTTTGGAGTGCACAGCAGTAAATCACTTTGGCATTCATTTGAGGCTGCCTTGATTCAGCTTTTCAGACTAACAAGTGCCTGTGGGTCTTCTGAAATCTAGTTCTTTACTCGGCAACTCATGGATGACACTGTATACGTTATGTTTGAGGCATCCACTGTTACTTCTTATGGCTGGAAGAGTTCTCCTGCCCTGCTGTTCTCTGTACAAACTCTAGTAGAATGAAAAATAAACTAGTCTTGATTCATTATGTCATACAGCACTCTATTTGGTTGGCAAAACAAAGAAAAGCAATCAGCAAGTCAGTACTGAATTTTAGTTTGTGATTTTCCTTTTTTTTTTTTTTTCCTGTTTATACTTGGTGAAGTTGTACCTCTATCTCCCTTTAAAATGAAGTCTCTTGGGGTGCCTGGGTGGCTAAGTTGGTTGGAATGTCCAACTCTTGATTTTTGGCTCAGGTCATGATCTCAGGGTTGTGAGATCAAACCCACGTTGGGCTCCGTGCTCAGTGGGGAGTCTGCTTGAGATTCTCTTTCTTCCTCTCCCTCTGCCCCTCCCTCCATCTAAAATAAGTAAATAAATCTTAAAAAAAATAAAATGAAGTCTCTTTGGGAAAAGAGAGGTCTAAGTAAACCCTTAAATATTTGGAGCTGAAACTTGCTTTGAATGAATTTAAATGTTCTAAATGTCACTGGAAAGTACATCAAATATGGTAACAAGCCTGTTGATTAATTATCCCAACCATGTTTTAGCCATCATTTCATCACCATCATCATCACCATCAGTGAACAAAACAAGCCCTATCGTCATGGTGCTCACATTCTACTGGGGGAGGCAGTGAAAAATAAACATTATAAATACGAAAATAGCATAGAATATTAGAAGGTGGCAAATGATATGGCAAAGGCAAGAGTAGAACAGGATATGAGAGTACTGGGGGGGTGAAGGAATTCTGATTTTAAACAGGGTACTGAGTAGGGGCTCACTGAAGGTGACATCTGACCAGAGACTAATTAGGTGAGGGAGTTGGCCACCTTTATTCCACATTTTCTTCTCAGCCCTCGACCGTCTCACCTTTGTACCTTCCCCTACCACCACCACCACACACACTGCTGATAACCTTGCTTGTGCTCTGACAGAGAACAGAAGCAGCTGGGTGAGATCTTCTGCATCTGTCCCTATCCCTGCCTTCCCTCTGTTGCTATGCATGAAGTATCTGCCGCTATCTCAGGAGCCCTTCCATTATGTGCTATATCCCATCCCATTTCACCTTCTCAAGGACCTTGCTCCTGCAACCATCTCCTCTCTCTTTTGCATCATCAGATTTTGCTCTCTTCTCAATCATTACAAACATGTTCCTGTAACTCACATCTTAAAGAGAGAAATCCCTTGACCCCCCGTGTTCTCCAACAACTGCCCCATTTTTCTTCTCCACCTCACAGAAAATCTTCCTGAAAGATTTGTCTAGTATCGCCGTCTCCACTTTCTCACCTACCATTTTGCTTTCAAACTACTCAGGCTGAGCTTTCTCCTTCATTCAACAGAAACTGCTTTCATAAGGGTCAACCATGACCAAAATCTAGCAGTCATGCCATCTCTGTTATCGTATTGACATTGTCAGCAGCATTGCTGCTTGTAGTTTATTCTTTGTGCCTTGAAAAATGTTCTCTTGGCTCTGGAGCATGTCATACTGTCCTAGCTTTCTCCCTTCTTCATTGGCCCTTTCTCAATCTCCCTTGCTTGCCTACCTCTTCTCTTTGAACTCCAAATGGTAGAACATTTTCAGTCTTGCTCCTGCACTCCCTTTCCTTCTAGATCTCCTTGTGATCTTGTGAAGTTCCATGCAGATCTTTATATAACTTCCACATGTCACTGGAGGCTTTGTCATCTCAGAGGCTTAAGGTAACAGGGTTTAGTTCTTGATCTTAGGATAATAGGGGAGGGTGAAGGAGACTACTCTTATAGTTAGCAGGGAAGCTTCACCCAGACACCTACCTCTGTAGCAGGGAAAGGTGAATCACACAGCAGTCTTCAAGGTTCTGCTCACAGCTCAATGGCCAGAGCTTAAGATATGGTTCCAGCCTACCACAGTGGGTTGGTCAGAAGACCATTTTCCCTGAAGGAGAAGAGAACCCAACGTCAGGGACACATTAATGAACCCACACAACATGGTTTCAAATGATTATCTAATATATATTAACATTTATAATATCCAATATTTAATCTATATAATACTTATATAATACCTAATAACATATATATCTATGTATCTATATGTCGATAGATAGATAGTTATCTTAGTGCTATAAAGTAGGCAAAGGAGAGGAGTTACATCAGTCCCTCATTGGCATAATGCTGATATGAGTTAGGTATAATCTATCAGGTACATTTCTTTGTTATCAAAACTCATATGAACCTCATTCTTGACAACTTTTTCATAACCTTTAGGTAAAAAGCACTTTGTAAGCTGTACAGCTATGTGCCCTATTATTGCATCCTCCAATTTTGATCAGCATTTCCACCAAAAGATAAATAGAACAGGCCTAGGAAGGATGTCATAACCTCTCCAAGCTCATTAGAAGGTATTTCCAAAGTTAAATCACTTCTTCACTGGCAGCAGCCACCCTGTGCATCTGTCCTTTCTAGGTCGTGCTTATTTTATGGCTGTTAATCACTGTAATTTAGTAAGGGCATAATGACACATGGGTTATTGGCTGGGTCATAACTGTAAATAATTATCAGTGGCTTGATCATTTATGATAATATAAAGCATAACAGTGATGATATAGATGTCTCCATGTTCAACTTCCTAATATGCTACCTTGAAGAAATAGGGAGATGTTATGATGATCTGTAACAAGTGAAAGGACTTTTCAGGTTATGTAGATCAGAAATGACATTGCTTACTTCCGAGGAGAGATTTAGTGCTACACAGAGGGAGCATCCACAAAGGGAGCATTTTCACTCCTGTCCTCCCATAGGACATTAAACCAACTTCTGTTCATATCCATCACATTATTTATAGTTAGTGTAATAATGGCTTTGCTAAAATGTGAGTTCCCTGAGATGCAGGACCATGTTTTAGCTTTCTCTATATGCCTAGGGGCCAATATAGTGCTTGGGATGTAGTTAAAATTAATAATGTTGTTTGTTTGAATGACTTTATGATTCATTATGTTGAGAGGAAGAAAAGACATTTGCTTTACATACTAGGTTTACTGTGATCCTAAGTAGTGATAGAGGAAGGCTCTTCTATACCAGTGTGTATTAATTATCACTACTCATCAGATATAATCCATCTTCCTGATGGTCTTATAGACAAATGGATCCATATGACTATTTCTGTCCAATGGGATGGGCCCAGAAGTAGCATGTGTCCTTATGAGACCCTTTGAGATCTTCTTTCCCTCTGGCATAGTGACCCATCATCATGAATCACTGAATTATTAAAGTGAGTTGACCTGCAATGGACAGGTAGCAAAACCAAGAAATAAACCTTTATCATTGTACCAGCCAATAAAAATTATGTAACTTTAAATTTTCTAATAGTCACATGTGAGAAGTAAAAAAAAAAAAAAAAAAAATCAAATTAATTATAATAGGTTTTTTTTGTCAAATCTTTTTTTTAATATTTTTTATTATATTTTGTTAGTCACCATACAGTACATCCCTGGTCTTTGATGTAAAGTTCGATGATTCGTTAGTTGCGTATAACACCCAGTGCACCATGCAATACATGCCCTCCCCTCACCCATCCCTCACCTATCCCTTTCCCCCACCCCCCTCCCCTCTGAAGCCCTCAGTTTGTTTCTCAGAGTCCATAGTCTCTCATGCTTCATTCCCCCTTCTGATTACCCCTCTTTCTTTATCCCTTTCTTCTCCTACCGAACTTCCTAGTTCTTATGTTCCGTAGATGAGAGAAACGATATGATAATTGTCTTTCTCTACTTGACTTATTTCACTTAGCATTATCTCCTCCAGTGCCATCCATGTTGAAGCAAATGTTGAGAAATCGTTCTTTTTGATGGCTGAGTAATATTCCATTGTATATGTGGACCACATCTTCTTAATCCAGTGCTCTGTTGAAGGGCATCTCAGCTTCTTCCACGATTTAGCTATTGTGGACAATGCTGCTATGAACATTGGGGTGCATATGGCCCTTCTCGTCACTACATCTGTATCTTTGGAGTAAATACCCAGTAGTGCAATGGCTGGATCATAGGGTAGCTCAATTTTTAACTTTTTAAGGGACCGCCACACTGTTTTCTAGAGTGGCCGTACCAACTTGCATTCCCACCAACAATGTAGGAGGGATCCCCTTTCTCCACATCCTCTCCAGCAATTGTTGTTTCTTGCCTTGTCAATTTTCTCCATTCTAACTGGTGTAAGGTGGTATCTTAGTGTGGTTTTGATTTGAATTTCTCTGATGGCTAATGATTTTGAACATTTTTTCATGTGTCTGTTAGCCATTTGTATGTCTTCATTGGAAAAGTGTTTGTTCATATCTTCTGCCCATTTTATAATTTATTTGTTTCTCATGTATTGAGTTTGAGAAGTTCTTTGTAGATCTTGGATACCAGTCTTTTATCTGTAGTGTCATTTGCAAATATATTCTCCCATTCCGTGGGCTGCCTTTCAGTTTTTTTGACTGTTTCCTTGGCTGTGCAGAAGCTTTTTATCTTGATCAAGTCCCACGAGTTCATTTTATCTTTTGTTTCTCTTGCCTTTGGAGATGTGTCATGAAAAAGGTTGCTGTGGCCGATGTCGTAGAGGTTGCTGCCTATGCTTTCCTCTAGGATTTTGATGGATTCCTGTCTCACATCAAGGTCTTTCATCCATTTAGAGTTTATCTTTGTGTATGGCGTGAGAGAGTGGTCAAGTTTCATTCTTTTGCATGTAGCTGTCCAATTTTCCCAGCACCATTTATTGAAGCAACTGTCTTTTTTCCACTGGATGTTTTTTCCTGCTTTGTCAAAGATTAGTTGCCCAAAGAGCCGAGGGTCCATTTCTGGGTTCTCTATTCTGTTCCATTGGTCTATGTGTCTGTTTTTGTGCCAGTACCATGCTGTCTTTGTGATCACAGCTTTGTAGTACAGCTTGAAATCCGGCATTGTGATGCCCCCAGCTTTGTTTTTCCTTTTCAACAATTCCTTGGCGATTCGGGGACTTATCTGGTTCCATACAAATTTAAGGACTATTTGTTCCAGTTCTTTGAAAAATGTCATTGGTATTTTGATTGGGATAGCATTGAAAATGTAGATTGCTCTGGGTAGCATGGACATTTTAACTATGTTAATTCCTCCGATCCATGAGCATGGAATGTTTTTCCATCTTTTTGTGTCTTCTTCAATGTCTTTCAAGAATGATTTGTAGTTTCTAGAGTATAGATCCTTTATGTCTCTGGTTAAGTTAATTCCAAGGTAACGTATGGTTTTTGGTGCTATTGTAAATGGGATGGATTCCCTAATTTCTCTTTCTTCAGTCTCATTATTCGTGTATAGAAATGCAACTGATTTCTGAGCACTGATTTTGTATCCCGTCACATTACTGAATTGCTCTATAACTTCTAATAGTTTGGGAGTGGATTCTTTTGGGTTTTCCATATAGAGTACCATGTCATCTGCAAAGAGAGACATTTTGACTTCTTCTTTGCTGATTTGGATACCTTTTATCCTTTTTTGTCATCTGATTGCTGTTGCAAGGACTTCTAGTACTATGTTGAATAATAGTGGCGAGAGTGGGCATCCTTGTCGTGTTCCTGATCTTAAGGGAAAGGCTTCCAGCTTTTCCCCATTGAGAATGATATTTGCTGTAGGCTTTTCATAGATGGTTTTTATGAGATTGAGAAATGTACCCTCTATCCCTACACTCTGAAGGGTTTTAATCAGGAAAGGATGCTGTATTTTGTCAAACCTTCCAAAAAACAAAATGCCAGGACTGGATGGTTTTCCGGGGAATTCTACCAAACATTCAAAGAAGAAATAATACCTATTCTCCTAAAGCTATTTCAAAAAATAGAAACAGAAGGAAAGCTACCAAACTCATTCTATGAGGCCAATATTACCTTGATCCCCAAACCAGGCAAAGACCCCATCAAAAAGGAGAATTACAGACTGATTTCCCTAATGAATATGGATGCCAAAATCTCAACAAGATCCTTGCTAATAGAATCTAACAGTACATTAAAAGGATTATCCATCATGACCAAGTGGGATTCATCCCTGGGATGCAAGGGTGGTTCAACATTCACAAATCTATCAGTGTGATAGATTTTATCAACAAGAAAAAAGCCAAAAATCATATGAATCTCTCAATAGATGCCGAAAAAGCATTTGACAAAATACAGCATCCTTTCCTGAATTATAATAGTTTTATTTAATCCAATAGATCTAAATTATTTAAACACATAATCAATATAGAAATTAGGTATTTTACATTCTTTATTTCAGATATTCTAAGTCTTCAAAATTTAGCGTATATTTTCTACAGACAGCACATCTCAAATTGGACTAGCTATATATATATTTTTAGTAACATTTTTTATTATATTATGTTAGTCACCATACACTACGTCCCTAGTTTTTGATGTAAAGTTCCATGATTCATTACTTGCGTATAACACCCAGTGCACCATGCAATACGTGTCCTCCTTAATACCTATCACCAGCCTACCAGCCTATCCCATCCCCCCCCCCGAAGCCCTCAGTTTGTTTCCCAGAGTCCATAGTCTTTCATGGTTCATTACGCCTTCTGTTTACCCCCCCCTTTCTTCTTCCCTTTCTTCTCCTACCGATCTTCCTACTTCTTATGTTCCATAAATTTGACATCGGCCATAAATTTGACATCTTTGACATCGGCCACAGCAACTTTTTTTCATGACACATCTCCAAAGGCAAGAGAAACAGAAGAAAAAATGAACTTGTGGGACTTCATCAAGATAAAAAGCTTCTGCACAGCCAAGGAAAAAGTCAGAAAAACTAAAAGGCAGCCCACGGAATGGGAGAATATATTTGCAAATGACACAACAGATAAAAGACTGGTATCCAAGATCTACAAAGAACTTCTCAAACTCAATACCCAAGAAACAAATCAAAAAATGGGCAGAAGATACAACAGACACTTTTCCAATGAAGACATACAAATGGCTAACAGACACATGAAAAAATGTTCAAAATGATTAGCCATCAGGGAAATTCAAATCAAAACCACACTAAGATACCACCTTACACCAGTTAGAATGGCAAAAATTGACAAGACAGTAAACAACAAATGTTGGAGAGGATGTGGAGAAAGGGGATCCCTCCTACATTGTTGGTGGGAATGCAAGTTGGTACAGCCACTTTGGAAAACAGTATGGAGGTCCCTTAAAAAGTTAAAAATTGAGCTACCCTATGATCCAGCCATTGCACTACTGGGTGTTTACCCCAAAGATACAGACGTAGTGAAGAGAAAGGCCATATGCACCCCAATGTTCATAGCAGCATTGTCCACAATAGCTAAATCGTGGAAGAAGCTGAGATGCCCTTCAATAGATGACTGGATTAAGAAGATGTGGTCCATATATACAATGGAATATTACTCAGCTATCAAAAAAAAAAAAAACGATTTCTCAACATTTGCTGCAACATGGATGGGACTGGAGGAGATTGTGCTAAGTGAAATAAGTCAAGCAGAGAAAGACAATTATATGGTTTCACTCATTTATGGCCTAGCTATATTTTAAGTGCTCAGTAGCCACACATGGCCAGTAGCTACCATATTGACAATATAGCTCTACCATTTTAAGTCACTGATATTTGGGGTTATTTATTGTTGCAACATAACTTAGCCCATCTTGACTGTTAGACCAATCATTGATTTTCTTCAGATATCCTGATGAAATAAGTTTCCTAAGCTTGGTGTGGGGATCACCAGGGTTGATGCAGAGTAACCAAGAGTAGATTGCATTGGTGTTCACTTAATGGCAACAGAGGGAACCTTTGATGAACTGTGTGAAGATTTGTGTTTAGCTCCTTAGCCCTGGATCTCTCCTGATTGTGACCTAAAGGAGTGTTTGCTTGAGCTCCTCATAAATTTAAGCCATTTTGAAACCTTTGTTTTGGAAAGAAGAGGAATTTTTTTGTAATAGGGTTTTAACAAGGTAACAACACGAAAAAGCTACTCATAGTCTAGATCCAAGACTAGTTCATAAATTAATTTAGGGAACATTCATTCTCAATGACTATGTGCTTAGTAACATACTGGGTATTGGGAATACAGCTGTGGAGAAGCTGAACAGTCTCCTAGAGACAACAGAGTAATACATAATTACAGAATTAACTCATTGAAATGTGACCTCAAACTTAAAAGGCTTAAAATAACCTATGTTTATGATTTCATCGTTTCTGTAGGTGTCAAGAGTTCAGGTCTAGTTGAACAGGATCTTTGATCAGGATCCCACAAGTCTGCCATCAGATGTCAGCCAGGCTGCATTCCTTTCTGGAGCTTAAGCCTCTCTTACATGGTTTTTAGCAGAATTTAGTTTCTAGAGGTTGTAGGACCAACACCCCCATTTTGTTGCTGGCTGCCAGCCAGGGATTGCTCTCAGCTCCTAGAACCACTCATGATTCCTCGCCATTATAGACCCCCTTACAACACATAGCTCACTTCTTCAAAACCAACAGCAGAACCTCTCTGATCTTGAGAGTCTCTTTTAAGGACTCACCTAATTAGTTCAGACCAATCCAGGGTAATCTGTGCTTGTGATTAACTCAAAGTCAGCAGATCCGTATCTCCATCCCAGAAGTGATAGGCCCCCATATTCACAGGTTCCACACACACTCAAGGAGAGGAGGTTATACAGGGCGAGTACACAAGGAGAGTGGGAATCTTGGGATAATATTAAAATTCTGCCTACCAAGTAACTTGAGACCCGAAAGAGCCTGGAATCTATCAGGCAGAGAAAATAGCATATGAGAAAACCCTGAGACTATCAGGAGCTTGGTGATTTAGAAAAAAGAAGAAAGGCCCATGTGACTGGAACATAGAGAAAGAAAGAGAGGCATGAAATAACCACGTTAGTGATTTTCCAGAGAGCCACAGGAAACCATGGATCACAATGCATTTTTAAAGATGTTTCTGATGCCAGTGAAAATACACAAGGCAAGAATGGGATTTGGCGGGGGGGGGGGGGGGGGATTGGAATGAGCCCGGCTAAGAGGCTGCTGCAGTCTTTGAGGAGATAGATGATCGTGGCTCAAAGGAGGATGGTGGCAGTGGAGATGGAGAGAAGTGGGCAGATTCAAAGGCATTTTAAGAGGGAGAATCAATAAGACATGGTGAGTAATCGTATGTGGGGTAAGGAAGAAGAAGTCAAAGACAACTCCTGGACTTGAGCAACTTGGTGGGTGGTTTTGCCATTTCCTGAATCTGGGGATACTCAGGAGAAGAGCAGTTTTGCCAGAGAAGTGGATCCATTTTAGACACATTGAGTCTGATGTGCCAATGAGACAGCCAAGGGCAAGTATCATCATGGTGGTCATTGGCTATGCTGATCTGGAACTCTGAAGAGAGGTCTGGGCTAGAGATGAGATTCTGGGAGACTTTGGACAATAGGTGACACTGAAAGCCATTGGGAAGGGATGAGATCATCCAGGGAAAACAAGTAGATGAGACTAGAGCATGAATGGGCAACCCCATTTAAAGGTCTGCTGAGGAGGAGTGAGCGGTCATTTCACATACATATTTCCTGTTGCTGACACTAGCATCCTTCTCAGGGAATGAACATTGAGGCCATTTAGGAATATATGCAGTACCTCAGAGGTTTCTCTCCACCAGGGCATAGTGACTATGTGTATGTGCATGAGCGCATGAGTTGTAGAGAATTACATCAGAATCAGCTGAAGAGCCTTTTTGAACTACACTCACAAATTCTCATGTGTCCCTAAAGGAATCAAGTATAAAAATGCAAAAAAGGAAAAAAAGTCTCCTTAGAGACGTATGCCCTCATTTTTCAGAGAAAATGGCAGCTCAGAAAAGTGCAAGTGGCTAGATGGCAGCCCTGCTGAGAGGAGCAGAAATTGCTTAGTGATTACCTCGAGCCCTTTACCCCTCCAGAAATGTACAGTTCTCCATCAGTTTTAGAGAGTAGATTCCTGATCCACCAAGAAATTGCAGCATCAGCTAGGGGTCAACAGAATATCCACCAAGCATTCAGTAACTCTGGGAGGAGGATGAAATCCTCTTTCAGCCATTTACAGCACAACCATGTCAGTTTCAGAACAACCCTGCAAGGTGTGTGCTGTTGCCCCTGTTTTACAAATGAGGAAATGGAGGCTCATGAACTAAGAAACGTGCCCAGAAATACACGTCATGAGTGGAAGAACCGGGTTTCAAATTTATTTTTACTACTGGCCTTACATTCATTTTAGGATGTGTAGAGGGAACCGTATGCACTAGTCCCTGGATTCCAATGTGTAACTAAGCATTTTTCCAAAAGATAAAATGACAGTGGAATTGAATCCATGAGAAAATACATTCACATTAGCCCCAGCGAATGTGGAGCAACTGTTCTGAAGTCCAAATGCCTTGATGAGAACCTAGGTTCTACTCCTTAGTTACTGTGTGGTCTTAGCAAAGGTCGTCTACCTCTTTGTGCTTTGGTTTCTTGTCTGCAATAAATTAGGATAATACTAGTGCTTGCCTCATAGGGTTTGGTAAGATTATATTATTTAATGTATGTAAAACCCCTAAAATACTTCCTAGCATGTGGTAGCACTGTGTAACTGCTCCCACCTCTACCGCTGGTTGTTTTTTTTTTTTTTTTAATTGAACTATAGTTGACATACAATGTTATTAGTTTCAGGTGTGCAGCATAGTGATTTGACAACACTATACATTATTCTATGCTCACCATAAATGTAGTTACCATCTGTCACCATATAACATTATTACATTATTGACTGCATTCCCTATGCTGTATTTTTCATCTCCGTGACTTACTTATTTTATAACTGAAAGTTTGTACTTCGTTATCCACTTCACCCTCCTCCCAGCAACCACCAATTTGATCATTGTATTTGTGATTCTGTTTCTGTTTTGTTTTTTAGATTCCATATATAAGTGAAATCATATGGTATTTGTCTTTCTGTGTTGGACTTATTTCACCTAGCATAATATCCTCTAGGGTATAATATAGGGTCACCCACACACAGCCCACATCTTCTTTATCCATTCTTCTGTCATTGGACACTTAGGTTGCTTCCATAACTTAAATATTGTAAATAATGCTGCAGTAAACATAGGGCTGCATATATCTTTTTGAATTAGTGTTTTCATTTTCTCTGGGTAAATACCCAGTAGTGGAAGTATTGGATTGTATGGTAGTTCTATTTTTAATTGTTTGAGGAACCACCATACTGTTTTCCACAGTGGTTGCACAAATTTATATACTTGAGTCCACTCTTTTTGCCTTGATGAATCTGGCTGAAGGTTAATCAGTTTTGTTTATCTTTACAAAGAACTAGTTATCGGTTTCATTGAACATTTCTATTTTTTTTCTCCATTTCTACTCTGATCTTTAAAAGATTTTCTTTATTATTTGAAAGAGAGAAAGTACAAGCAGGGGGAGGGGCAGTGGAAGAGGGAAAGAATCTCTGGCCGACTCCTTGCTGAGTGCAGACCCCAGCGCAGGGCTCGATCCCATCCTGAGATCATGACCTGAGCCAGAACCAAGAGCCAGATGCTGAACCGACCCAGCCACCCAGGCTCCCCTCTACTCTGATCTTTATTATTACTTTCCTTCTACCAAATTTGGGCTTTATTCTTCTTTTTCTAGTTTCTTTATGTGTAAGGTTAGATTGAGATTTTTCTTGTTTCTTGAGGTAAGCCTGTATCACTATAAATTCCCTTTCAGAACTGCTTTTGCTGATCCAAAGATTTGGAACAGTTATGTTTCCATTTTCTTTTGTCTGCATGTATTTTTTTTTCCTCTTTGATTTCTTCCTTTACCCATTGGTTGTTTAGTAGTATTTTGTTTAGCCTTCATGTGTTTGTATTTTTTCCACTTATTTTTCTTGTACTTGATTTCTAGTCATCGCATTTTGCTCAGAAAAGATCCTTGATGTGATTTCAATCTTCTTAATTTATTGAGACTTGTTTTGTGGTCTAACATGATTTATCCTGGAGAATATTCAATGTGCACTTGAAAAAAATATGTATCCTGCTGTTTTGGGACAGAATGTTCTGTATATATCTCTTAAGTCCATCTGTTCTAATGTCATTCAAAGCTACTGTTTTCTTATTGATTTTTCTGTCTGGATGATCTACTCACTGATGTAAGTGGGGTGTTAAAGTCTCCTACTATTGTACTACTGTCAATTTTTACTTTTATGTCTGTTAATATTTGCTTTATATATTTAGGTGCTCCTATGTTGGGTGCATAGAGGTTAACAGTTATTTTATCCTCTTGTTGGACTGATCCCTTTGTCCTTATGTAATGCCCTTCTTTGTGTCTTGTTAAAGTCTTTTTTTTAAAGTCTACTTTTTTATGTAAGTATTGCTACCCTGCCTTTTTTTTTTTTTTCATTTCTATTTGCTTGGATATCTTTTTTCATCCCTTCACTTTCAGTCCGAATGTGTCTTTAGGTCTGAACCACTGCAGTCTTTTTCTCCGAGAAGCTTATCTGAGTTCCTAGCTGAAATTAATATTTTTTTGACCCAGCATTTTAAGGGTTTGCTTTGTTTTCCTACCAGTATAGTTATGAGAAAGCGACATCCAGCTATTTGCCTAAGGGGATACAGAACAGGTGCAAGTGACTACCCTGATTTGACCCTTTGTGCTCAATAAAATGAAACGTGAGGCATATTTATGCCTCAGGCCCTTTGCCTTTGACTCTTCTTGCTGCCTGGAATGTTCTCTCCCTGGATAATGAAACTGCATTCTTATGCACTTTCTTCAGGTTTCTGCTCAAATGTCACCTTATCAAAAAGCCTATTCACACGACTCTATCTAAAATAACCTCTTCTTCCCACCATTACTTTCTATTTCCTTACCATTCTGTATTCTTCTTCAAAGCATACCATCAGAAATTTTATATATCTGTTTATTGAGAGTCTCTCTCCCCAGTAGAATTCACAGAAGCAGTGATTCAGTCTGATTCATAGCTGTCCTCCTGACGCCTTGTAGGCTCTCAGTAAAGGTTTGTGGAATACATGAATGGGTAAGTGAGTGAGTGTTAAATTATAGTTCACAAGATGAGATTCATGGCCATCTGCAAAGAGCACCAGGATTTCCCCGTGCACTTCCACTGAACCCATTTGGAACAAACTGAATGATTCCAGACCTTCCTTCTGCAGGTGAGGAAACTGAGGGCAGAGAGGAAGAGGCCAGTTTCCAAATCTAAGGTCCAGTCAGAGACAGGGCCAGGACTGGGTAGTTTTCAACGTGCTTTCACAGCTTATGCCAATCTGTGCCTCAAAAAAGCCCAGGAAGTTTGGCATTCAGGGGTCATGTTACCTCCGTGTGGTCAGAGGGGAACTGAGAGAAGAGTGAAGTGACTTACCCAGGTGTGCAATGGAGAGTGGTGGCCGGACCTGCCCAGGTGTTCTTTCCACTGCACAGCAGCACCCAGTTGGTTGTTGGCCAATGGTTACCTTTCAAGGCAAGCCAAGGATACTTCTAGATACTTTTGGAAAGTATCTATGCCTAGGTCTTCTTTAGTCTTCTGTGTCCTAAGTTCCAGCTCTTTTAAGCCCATCTCCTTCAAGTTTAAAAAAAGGATTTGGCATCATCTTTTGAGTTCAGTAGACCTAAGATGATAAAGGGGCCATTTTAACTTTGGCAGCCTCTTGTAGGGCCCCTGGACTTCTCGGGGTGCTGTGGACAAACACACCTATGGAGACTATTTCCAAACAGACCTCCATTTCATTCTCCCATTACATCTGTTCTCTCTTCCTTTTAGGTACAGACATAACCCCAACCTTTTTACTTGAGATGAAACCAGAATCTAATGAGCTTGCAAGTGAGAGAGGCAGGCTCCCTTGAGCCAGACATTCACTCTGTGATATCCGTGGAGAGGAACAATCTTCAGTTCTCACATGCAACTGCATTTCCTAGTCCCTCCAAGCAAATACCTCCTTTTTCCTAATGTTCCTTCACTATATTTTCATGGCCAAAATTTGCAAACCAGGTTGGAAGAAAGTGATCTTTTTTGTCCCTCAATCAAAGCTTTAACTTTTGAAAATATTTTTAAATGCCTTTGATGATGAATCACATACATACCTTCCTCACCATTTAAAGAGCATGTTTAGTGCACAAGGAACTAACAAAATACTTTGCATGCATTAAACCTTGTAGTCCTAAGAAGAAATCTGAAGTGAATGCTGTTATTCACATTTCGCAGATGAGAGAATGGAGGCTTATAAAGATGAAATATTTTGCTCAGGGTAATCAGCTGCTAAGGTAGCATATCTGGCCCTTGAACCTTGAATTCCAAAGTTTAGGAATTCCAAAGCTAGGACTTTTAACCATTACACCGTGTGGTTTCTCTACTCTATTTTTCTCAATATATAAAGAAAGGTTGCATATTGTGCATTGTTTATTTCTTATTTTATAATTTTTCTCAAATTATATATGCGGTTATTATGTATCCATGGCTGGGGTATTAGCTTCTCACGGACAGGAACTGTCTCCTTTTTTTGTATAGGCCAAGGCACATCAGAGTTAGTTGCCTCATTCTAACACAAATGACCCTTTCTCAGCACAAAGCTAGTGATTAATACCCCTGCAATGAATGTTAAATAAATGATTAACCAAATCCTTTTAAATTGCTTTTCTTTCTCCTACTTTTTAAGAATTGCCACCATGTTTTAATATAAACCAACCAGTGAAAATGGACCTGAAATGAAAATAAATTGATAAAAGTTTCCCAGCATAAGATTTCTGTGGCAAATGTGATTTCTGGTGTATTTCCTTTATGTACACATACATACACACACACTGTCCAGGTGTGACTGTGTACGAGATCATGATCTCATTCAGACCTGTATCATAGATGTAAAATGAAACTCAAATTACAATGAGCTTTTTCTTTGAAATCAGCATATGTGTGTGTGATGAGGGCATGGAGGTGGGGTGGGAGGGTCGATCTGCATGACCGTCTCAGAAATTCTGGGAGGTTGCCAGGAGTTTTTGCCTGAGAATTCCTGGGAGGAGTGTGGAGAGCGTACAGCCAGAGACAGGGAACTCCAGGTGCAGAGCAGAGACTCAACGCACTTCTGACCCCTTGACAGAGTGCTCTGAGAGGGCTGACAGCTCTCTCCAGCGTGGGCTTAGGGAGCCATGCCTGGGCTTCATTCTTTGCTGCTGGTTTGCGTGTGGCAGGGAGAGCACTTGGGAGAGACATGGCTTGGTACTTGTGTGCCCTCCTTGAAATTAGTTCTGACTCCTCGTGGAAGTTCCTGGCTTTCTTTCAGAGAACAAGCTGAACATTGTTGGAAACAGTTCCACCTCAGCTCTGCATCCTCTTTAGAGCCAGGGCCAACGGCAGTGTCAGCAAGCACAAAGAGGCAGCTGTAGCAGCAGAGATGAGACATGGCACTACTGAATAAGGCCACCTTCAGGCAGCAGCCTGGGGGAGCTGTGGGAAGGGTTCCCTGAGCTGTCATCCTTCTAGAAACCCCCATTCCTCCCAGCTTCTATTTTGTCCCTCTTCTTGTTTCCCACCTCCCTCTCTGGTGGCTCCTTCTTAGTCTCCTCTGATGGTTGCTTTCTCCTCTTCCAGACCTTCTAAATGTCGATGTACCCTAACGCCTGGTCTTTGCTTCTTCCTTAGGTAACCTCATCAAGTTCTGTGCTTTTAAATATCAGTGGATTGTCTGTAATTCTCAGATTAGTAAGTCCCATCTCCCCAACCCCTGCCCTGAGCCAGATTCACCTACCCATTTGCGTACTTCACACTTGTATGTAAATATCTCCCAGGGATCTCAAACATAGCATATCCCGGAGTAAACAAACATCTTTTCCCTGATTCTTCTCTAATTCATTGTGCGGTACTACGATCCATCCACTTTTCCAGGTGAAACAACATGCCCACTCATCTGGACACTGGATTTTTTTTCTCTCTCTCCTCATTTGACCAGTCCCAAATCCTTTCAAATCTACCTCCAAATTAATCTCTAGTCTGTTCCTTTTTTTCCTTACTACATCTGCCTTCTGGTTTCAGCCATTATCTTGTCTCACCTGACCTCCTGGAATAACTTTCCTATTGACCTTCCAAGCCTTGTGTTCCCTCTGGGACGTTTTCCACAGAGCATTTAGAGTACACTCTATAAAACAAGGAATTCTGTTACCTTCCTGCAATTTAACCCATTGGTGACTTCTAAATGACCTTACAGAATAAAATCTGAACTCCTTACCACATTGAACTTGGCCTCGCATGATCTGCCTACAGCCATTTTCTCCAACTCCATCTCTGGTAACTCTCCCTACCTCACACTTTATAATGTCCAGTCACCTGAGTCTTTGAATTTATGGTACAATCTCCAGGTCTTTGTACTTGCTGTTCCCTCTGTCTGGAATGCTCTTCACTTGGTTTCTCCATGGCTAGCACTTTCTCATCTTTTGGATCTCGGGTTAGATGCCATACCTTCAGAGATCAGCCAGGCAATCTAAAGCCAGGTGCCTCCAGTTCTTCTCTCCCACAGCATTCTATTTTTTCCTTTTTGTCACTTCTCATAATTTTAAATCATGTTTATTTGTTTAATGTTTGTCTACTACTAGAAACTAAATTCTGTCTACCTCGTATATTCAGCCGAGTATCTGATATGTAGTAGTCAGTGGATATCTGTTGAATCTTAATGAGTGAATGTCCCTAGAGGAACATATAAAAGACCCTGGGGACCATGGAGGGACCCTGAGACAGAAATTGGGGGCTTGACTCTCAGGGTTTCTTCAGACTTAGACTTGTAGTCAAAGAATGGAAAATTCTTCTCAGATCCTGGTTCCTTATTTGCCACATTTACAGGTTGTAACTTGGATGAGTAGGAGTGCTGTGTTCTTCCCAACACCACCAATATGGCATGGCCCTTCTTGGAGATCATGATAACTAACGTGTTTCTACCTGTGCATCTTATCCATATTATGCCATTTAATATGATTCCATAATTAGATATTGCTGTCATTTCCCATATTACAGTTGAACAAACTGAGATTAGATAGCTTGCCCAAGATCACAAAGCTATTAAGAGAGACACATATGAATATGAATATGTGGAGTCTGACCTCAGAGTCTACATTCTTTTTGTTGTTGTTTTTCCTCTTTTAATTTATTCAAACTCAATATAGTTAACATATAGTGTATTATTAGTTTCAGAGGTAGAATTAATGATTTATCAGTTACGTATAACACCTAGTACTCATTCCATCCCGTGCTTTCCTCAATACCCATCACCCAGTTACCCTATCCCCTCCAGCAACCCTCAGTTTATTTCATAGAGTTAAGAGTTTTTACGGTTTATATCCCTCTCTGATTTTGTCTTATTTTATTTTTCCCTATATTGATCTGTTTTGTTTCATAAATTCCACATATGAATAAAATCATATGATAATTGTCTTTCTCTAAATGACTTATTTCACTTAGGATAATACCGTATAGTTCCATCCACGTTGTTGCAAATGGCAAGATTTCATTCTTTTTGGTGGCTGAGTGATATTCCGTTGTATATAAATACCTCATCTTCTTTATCCATTCATCTGTCAATGGACATCTGGGCTCTTTCCATAGTTTGGCTATTGTGGACATTGCTGCTATAAACATTGGGGTGCAGGTGCCCTCTTACACCCCTGGTAGGAATTCAAACTAGTGCAGCTACTCTGGAAAACAGTATGGAAGTCCCTCAAAAAGTTAAAAATAGACCTACCCTATGACCCAGAAGTTGCACTACTAGGTATTTATTCCAAAGATACAAATCCAGAGTCTGCATTCTTAAACTAACCTCTGAAGTTCAGCTACCCATGTGGCTCTGCAGCTATACTTTCTCTCAGAGTGACCTCTTCCAGTGCCATGGTTTAAATACCATCTATGTCCTGGCCATGCTTACTCTGTATCTCTGGCCCAGACTGCTCCCCCCTGAGTTCCAGACTAATTTATCTACCTACAAGGCATCTTCTCATAGGTAACTGAAACTTAACATTTCCAAAACTGAGTTTGTGCTGTATCTCCATCAGCATCTCCTTCTCAGCAATGGTATCAGGGTCATGAGATGTAAACATGCGTACATCCATACGTGTGTCTTAGAGAGATGGCTTGAATTAGATAATGGCATGGTATTTCTTCTTTTCCTTACTGTTGCTTGATTTAACCTTCCCTTACTAGATCATGACATGCCCAGGTGAGGCCCCAGACTTATATATACCCTTGTACTCCTAGCATCGAGTGCATAGAAGGTGTTGAATGGGATCTTGCTGAATGAAGGAAAGAAGGAAGGAATGTTTTCTGTGAATATTATCTATTTCTACTGCAGGTAGTTTCCATGCTACTTCTTAATTTCTCAGGATGTTTTCCAAACTCCTCTAACTGGCCATTTTTTCTTCTCCCCATGGTTCTAACCTAAGGGGTGAGATATTAATGAAATGACTCTGTTTCAAAAAATCATTTTCATTTCTCTTTGCTTTGTCACTTGCACACTTCGGATTTATGTGGAAAGGAATACTTAATAATGAGGAAAAACCTATTTAGAAACAGTAGCATAATCATTCAGTGGTAGAGAAAAAAGTGATATATGAGCCATATAATTAGCAGTAATCTGTCTCATATTTATTTTTCTGGGCTGAAGTTCAGTTCCTCCTTGAAAAACTGAATGTAAGTAATAAGTTACACACACACACACACACACACACACACACACACGACCTGTGAATAAATATCCATCATCATCCAAGGGAATTCAGCTAACATTTTTCTCAAGATTATGAAAAAAAACTTTAAATTGTCTCAAATCAAATCTAAGTTCATTAACTGCTTAATTTTGCTTCATTTTTGCTGCTTTGTTTTCTAAGATATAGAATTCTTTTCAATTTAGTTGGTGTAAACTGATAAAAGAACAATTCAGAAATTATGTATCTTCAATGCATGTACAAAGCCATGGATTTATTTAAACCTCAGAATTTATTAGGTAGAATTGGCAAGGGAGTCAAGGGATGTGAGTGCTAACTGTATCTGGGATAGATGTTCAGTTTGGCTATGAGTGAATTACTTGACCAGTCTCTCTCTCCCCTTTAAGAAATTGAAGGAAAGCCTCCCTTGCAAGGTTTGTGTAGGAATAAAATGAGGTAACAACGTGAAAGCGCTTCCAAAATTACAAAGCTCTACGAAATAATAATAAAATGATGGCTTTATAATTATTATTATAATTGAAATAAGGAAACTGAAGTTATTTTTATCATAATGAATGAATCAAAACAGCTATACTTTTATGCAGAAAATGGAAGAGATCCCACACTAGAATTTTAGTTGATTTCGTGTGTGTTCAGGTAATGAACTTGGCTTTTCCACACACAGAAATGTGGCATTTAAAATGTGCCCTAAGTAGAAATATTTTAATGTATTCTCTTTAATGTTTTCATATATTCATGGAGATCTACAAAATGATTTTTCTTCCACTGTATTTACTTTCCGTAAACCTAGCGATTACAATAAGAGAGTGAAGAGAGTATATCCTAAAATGATATTCTGCTATAAATCATAGTTTGGTTGAGTCTGTGAATCATTCACATTCCCACATTCCTTGTTGTACAGTTTCCCTCTTTGTATCATAGGAAGATGAGAGAAGAAAGAACCAGTGAATGTAGAATCTGTAGGAAAGCTAAGTGAGCTTAAAGAATTCCCATTATCACAATGAACATTTTCAAGTGGGAAAGCCACAAAACCTTCTCAGACTCTGAAGTATATCTTTAAAATAAACAATAAGATCCATTTGAGTATATGATATACTGCTATTGTTTATCTATGATAAACAATAAGATCCATTTTTTTTTTTTTTTTTTAGAAAATAGAGCCTTTCTTTTGTTTTATAACTTGGAAAACTGTTCTATATATTAGAAAACAAATGGCAGTCTTTTCCAATATACAAAAACGCTCAACTGATAAGCTGAGACCATCTCAGATCTGCATCTGCAGACATGTATGGGACGGGATGGAGATTTCTGTGGGTGTGTGCAATTTCTCCATGCTCTGTATGGACACTGCCACCTGTGAGCTCGTTCACACTCACCCTGGCTACATAGCTCTAAGCACCCAGTATAGAAAGGATTGGATATAATGGGTTACTAAATAGAAAACCAGTTTGTGCAAAGAGATCTAGCCCTGGTCC
Source organism: Ursus arctos (assembly GCF_023065955.2). NCBI lineage: Eukaryota > Metazoa > Chordata > Mammalia > Carnivora > Ursidae > Ursus > Ursus arctos. Next base: position 13,960,577 of record NW_026622886.1, on the reverse strand, counting down.
ATCACATCTTCAATGTGTACTGGCTTGTCTGTTCCCTGGCTGGGCGCCTCATTTATTGTTACCAGCTATGTTGGCTCCAAGAGTCACTTCATCCACGGTTACTTCTTGCTTCACAAGACAAGCAGCTTTCATCTGACCAGGACTAACTGTTCACACTTCACTAACCATATTGTCAATTAGATGAGTATTGGCTATGTGCTCCCTCTGGACCAGACATTGTGCTAGGTCCAGAGGATTTACCTGTGAATAACAGAAACTTTCCTTGTTTTGGGGGGGCTTACAGATGTCAGAGATCTGCTTGTCCCAAGCTAAAATATAAAACCTCATTTCAGCTGGAATTACCAGAATGTTTGGTTTTTCAGGCCAATATCAAAGGGTGCCCTCCACCCTTGTGGATTTGGGTCCAGGCCCTCCTCCTTTTGGGAAATTCAGCACTGTCAGAGCCCCTGCGAATTAGTAGTTGATACTAATTTGATGTTCGTAATATCTTGAAGAATTATTATAAATTAAGTACAATATTTATAAGCCCAGCAAGAAGACTCTGAATGAAAATATGAGCAATGAATTGCAAGTGCACATCATCTGCAATTTAAAAACAGTTCCCTGTAGTGCAAATTTACCCCCTAAATTTGGGCTTCTATTTTTGCCAGCTGTGTAGAAGTATTGGAGTGTTTATAAATACTGTTACAAGGAGAGGTAAGCCACAAAAGCCTAACACATCTGTTGACATTCTTATGCTATAAAAATTTAAATGGCATGCAGTCCAGAATGAGCCTGTGTGAAAAAGATACGGATAAATAATAGACCACTTTGCTGGTTTAAGCTGGTTTGGCTCACTATTTTCTCATTTTTCTTCTACGTCCTTCAACAACCCACCCCTACCCCTGGGAAATGACTTCCAAAGAAAATCTAATTGGGGAGACGCCGGGGTGGCTCAGTCGGTTAAGCATCTGCCTTCAGCTCAGGTCATGATCCTGGGGTCATGGGATTGAGTCCTGCATCAGGATCCCTGCTCAGTGGGGAGTCTGCTTCTCCCTCTCCCTCTGCCCCTCCCCTGACTTGTGCTGTCTCTCACTCACTCTCTCTCAAATAAACAAATAAAATCTCTTAAAAAAATAAAATGTGAAGTCCTAGTTGACTTCCGTATGTGCTGTATTGATAAAAAGCCCAAGAGGAGGCAAAAGTTTTGGGCCAAAGAACACAGTCCTTTGAAAAAGCTTTCCCTGACACCCACCCAGATTCAAGACTCACATCACCAAGTCCCCCCATCTCCACCACCATCAATTTTTGCTTTTGTCTCGAAGGTTGAGAGATCTCCTCTTCTCTCTGCTTTTGCTGCAGCTCTCCCTTATAATGTTTTCTCCATGCAGTAGCCACAGTGATCTTTGAAAACCTAAATCAAAATGACTTCCCAGTGTTCCTAAAATAAAGTCCAGTTGTCCTGTTGGGGCTGATAAAGCACTGCACATGCTGGCTTCTCTCACCTTTTCAGCCTTTTCTTACGCTAATCTTCATGATGAATACACTCCAGCCACTCTGCTCTCCTTACTGCCCCTGAGCATCAGACATGCCAAGCGATTTCCCAGCTTAGGGCCTTTGTACCTAGAACACTCATCCCATGCTCTTACCCAGCTCTGGCTCCTTTGTGTCTCAAATTTGTAGGTCCTCTCTGCAGAGGGGCCTTTTCTGCACCCCTGCCCAAGGTAGTGTGTGCTCACCTCCCTATAACTTCTCCCATTAACTGCGTTATCTTCAGAACGTTCATCACTATCTGAATTTATCCCTTTCTTTTAAACTCGTTTTTGCCTGTTTTTTTTTTTTTTTTTTGTATATTTGTAGAATATAAATGCCATTCATATCTCTTTTGTTCACAGCTGGGTCTCCAGAGCCTGACACACAGTGGTATATTTTTTAAATGAATAGAGGCACACATAAGGACCCAGTTTTTTGCTGAAGAATGCCCCAAATCTTAAACTCCATATAGATTCATGTGTTCTAAGTTCCAATTCAATTTAAACCATAGGAGACTTGGGTATACTTTTCAATTTAGTTTCTTTTTTCTGTTTCAGTCCTCTCTAATAAATAGTGACATTATCTTTGTGAAGTTGCATGCCCCATGGGAAGTGCTTGGAAGATATGCAGAGCAAATGAATGTAAGAATGCCTTTCAGGTAGGTGTAAATATATTTTTCCTAGTCTCTGCTGTTCCCCTGTAAAACTAATGTGCTCCTCTCTTGAAACAAATAAAACTGAAATGCAGACTGGAACACTCTTAGAGAAGATCCTTTAAATGTTTAGGAAATGCATAAGTCTTCATGACTTTTAGTGACTTCATGGTTTTAGGTGAAAATTCTTGGCTAATTCAGTCCTTAGCAGGTAGATATGTCAAATGCCTACGAGAAAGAAGCATTTTCCAAGTGGCATTTTCATTTCTAAAATGCCATTTTCAGAAGTCCTGTGTGTTGCTGCTTTGAATGGCCAGACCCCAGGCATCAGTGGTGGAGGTTCCCTGACATTCAAATCTGCTTCCAGTAAAGCAAGTTCAAGAAATTTCATAAAAACGAGGTCTATTTTTTAAATAAACTATTTTTAAATTTTAAAAAAGTCAGGTCATAAATACTGTGCAAGCACAAGCATTGATATTTTTTCCAAGGGTAATTAGAAAATACTTTGTGTGGATTGCTTAGTTATTTAAAGGATTAATTTACCTTCATCTCATAGCCAGTATTCATATTTTCAGATTAAGGAAGAAAAGTGATCTCTATTTGCTAGATGGAAAAGTGATCTCTATTTGCTAGATGGAAATAAAGTATTAGATGGAAATAAAATAAAGTATTAAACTTGAAATTATAAATGCCAAGATATATGGGAAGTAAATAATGGAATCTTCTAAAGGAGATGGAAGGATTTAGTACAAAGGACAATTCTAATTCTTTAATAAAGAATTAAATACTTTTGCTTCACAATTTGACAATAAGACCAAGTCAGACGACAAACCAGGCAAACTGGTGCCAATTCTGAAATATACCTCTTAATGAGCTGTGGAAAATTATAGAGACAGGGAGGCACTAGGGACACATTTAGAGAAGGACAATTTCCATTCACAGGTCTGTAATGTATCTCCCTGGTGCATCTTATTTTCTTTGTTTATTGGCCTTTATATTCTAATACCAAGTCAAAATAGAGGCTGTTTACCTCAAGGCAGAATTCGCAAAGGAATTGAGATAAGCATCGTTCTAAACTTTTTATTTTTGTATTTAAAATGTAACAAAGGAAATCTGAGAACCCAAGGATTAAAAAATATTATATAAAATCACTGAGTCATTTATCAATTTAGTTTCCATTGAAACTTGTTACACTATAATTACAATTAAAGCCAGTTATTTATCAATGCTATAACTGTCCAGTATGGATTAATACTGTATCACACATAAAGACCAAAAGGGAAAGAAATCTGTGCTTAGATACAGTCGTATATCAGATCAGCATCTTATAGCCAACAATCCAAAGTCTATGTTCAGATATAAGTGAGATAGTAAAACTTAGTGAAATTGATACGTTATCCCTCCCCAGCAATCTCACAAAACCTTCCACCAGAATGTATTTCTCAAGCAAAGAACCCAAGCAGATTGCACAAACTTGAGCAGTGTTAATGCACAGCAAGTTCCTAGTCCCTGGAGGCACTTCATATATGAAGGGCCTGACTGTACCATAGCTAACACTTCTTACATGGTCATTACGTAGCAGGAAAGTGCTGCCTGCCAGCAGCATTAATACTTTCCTTATACCACGTTAAGAGAATGTGATCCAGGGAATAAATGAAAACAATGATAACTATGATTAATAGTCTTCTTTTTAAATGTAGCTGTTCCTGCAGGACAGTTTTAGGAGAAAATACAATTAATGTGTGGACACATTGGCCTCGTTAATATTGACGCGATTTTACCTAAACATAGCTTCACTTGCTACAACCTGATGCATTTAAAATGTGTGCTATTGTTTTATCCAGTGTTTCAGATAAATAACTGTAGCCTAAGAAGATCTATGTATTTCCAAAGGAGGAATTTTCCTGCCATATCACTTCAACAAAATGTACAAACATCAGTTTGGCTACATGTAAATGCCTCAAAGAATGTTATGTGTATTTATTTTTTTCTGTAGCTTACACTTTTGAATCCCAGGTTTAGTCTCCTTGGATTTGTATTCCTACAATGTGTGAAACAAAGTTAAAGAATAATTTTCTTATGGGAAGTTGTGAATAAAATTTCCTTCTTAAGTACCTATATGTCCATGGATATGGACTTTTTTTAATTAATAGACTGATTTTAGGGCATTTTTAGGTTTATAAAAATTTGAGTTGATAGTACAGTGTTCCCATATATCCACTCTCATGCCACTTACAGTTTCCTTATTGTTAATATGTTGCATTAATGTGGTATATTTATTATAATTAATGGATCAATATTGATATATTATTATTATCCAAAGTCCGTAGTTTACTTTAGGGTTCACTGTTTGGGTTGTATAGTTCTATGGGTCTTGAAAAATCCATAATGTCATGTATCCACCATTATGGTATCACACAGAATATTTTCACTGCCCTAAAAATCCTCTTTACTCCATCTGTCCATCCCTTTTGCTGCCCACCCCAGCACAAACCCCTAGCAACCACTGATCTTCTTATTGTCTCTATAGTTTTACCTATTAAAAATATGAATATATTTTTAAGTTTTCACAGATGTGCAAAGCTAGTTGTATATAGACTTCCCATTTTCCTTAAATGAGAGAGCTCAGTAACAGTTCAGAATACATATAAACCACATTAATTTCCTTACTACTCCATTGGTGGAAGCCCAAACTATGGAAAGGCTGATTGCATTTTTATAAAGCATCGAATCCATATGCTCTCCATTCAGATTACACCCTAAATTTTAATCTGTAATGCTTTAAAAAATGCAGATATACAGAAGTACAACACATCCTTAACAAATCTCACTTTTAAAAGATTTTTTCCAAGATTCCTTGTTTTACCTCTTTAATTCACCTATAATCAGGGCCAGTGGTTAGGCAGTATTCCCCAGTGTGGTGATTTGCAGCAGGATGTTGATGCCGATTAGTGTTCTTCCCATACTGGTAGTAAAATATATATTTTTATATTACCCTGCCTGTATCAAATGAGACAAGTGTTCTGTAAACTGAAGTGCTGTATAAATATTAGTTAATATAATAGTATGCCCGTTAAATTGTGCATGTTGCCGGCAGGCTGGCAATCCATTTCTTCATTCCTTGAAAAAAAGCTGACCTCAGCTAAATTCACATGAATACCAGTTGCTTCAAATCATTGCTCTGCACAGGCTGTGTAGGCGAGGAGCAACCATAAAAAATTATGATAATGAGAGGGAGAAATATCAATGGAAAGTATTTCGTAAGATTTCATGACTCAAAAATGCATGCCCTATGTTCCAACTACATTTCTCACTGTTAATCTCTTTTTAGTTTTTTCTTCTTCACCTCTTACAGGCTTCTATCTTCAATCTCCTTTCCTTCCTTGCTAGTTCAAACTGTAACTGACGATGGGTTTTCTTCTCGACTGGCTTCATTTTTGCTGTTCTTCCAGGAGAAAAATCTATTACCTGCCCCGCCGGTACAAGTTCATGAGCAGGTTAGTAGCATGCTCTGTCATGATGTGTTTGATATGTTGGCCTGGTTTTTTTCCAACAATGACAAGGAATACAAGCTGGGGAGGATGGGCCTTTGTCCCATGGCAAAATTGGCTGCCATGCACAGTCCAAAAATAGCTATTTCAGGTTAGCCTGAAAAGAAAAAAGCAAAGATGGAAATGTTTCTTTCAGAATCTTCCCTGTGATTTCTCCATACTTGGAAGGACAGAATTTATCTGCAGGTGTGTTGGGGCTGGTTTTTTGTTTTTTGTTTTTTTTAGCCCATTCTATTAGATAAATTACCAGAAAACCCAGCTGTTCAGCACATCTTTGGTCTGAATGTTATTTTTTTCCACGCAAATCCCATCCTCCGCCATAAGTAACTTGAAATTGGAAGTGCAGACAATGAACAACTCAAAAAGCTGATAGCTGTTTAGCCCCCCATGGGTGGGGCCCTCCTATATTAGTAATATTTTGTTAATAAAATATGCAGATGTATTAACTTACCAGAAGCCCTTCCTACTTTTTTTTTTTTTTTAACCTCCCCACCCACCCAAAATTCTACTGGCTAAAGATTGCCTTTAATGTACTATGTATTCTTCTAAAGTTTGTTTCTCATTTTTTGAGAAGCCAGGGAGAAAGGAGGAAGCATCAGTGATGTCCTTTAACTCAATTCTGTTGTGATCACTGGAAATCTAATTTCAAAATTTTAATTGGTCTTATGTATCATTCACCCTGAGCTGAGCTGATAGTTAAATTTGGAGACCATTGCATTTCTCTGAAAATCCTATTGTTCAGTTCTGTGAGAATTAAGATTCATGTTTACTCTGTTTGTGTGCTATGCAGAATGATAAGTATAAGAGTAATTGACATATTCTAGTGGATTTACTCAAATGCATGTATACTCAATAAAGTATGATACAAGAATTGACATCCAACGAAACAAAGATGTGTTTTCCAAAATTTCCCTGCACAATATCCTTACTAGCAGTTCTTCTTTGCTTAGACAGTAGCCATGGCATTTGGATTCACCATTATTTAGATTGGTCCCTTGTCATATAGTGACCTTCTATTAAACCCTGAGGTAACACATTAGCCTATATCAGTAGTCCTCTGTAATTCTCAAACTTTAACCAGCATCAGAGTAACCTGGAGGACTTATTAAAACACAAGATTGCTGGACCTGTGCTCTAATCTATGATGTAGATGTCCATCTGTCCTCCTGGATGGTATGTGAAGGCAAGGATGGCTTGTCCAATTCTGTATTTCCGGCACCTAGCACATAGTAGGTGGGGTGAATGGGCAAATGCGTCTCTACACACGTGAGAAGATTTGAGTGAGGAAAAAGGAGGTCACAAAGAAAAGCATAGAAAAACCAGGTGTGTCTAAATTGTCAGACACAGACTTGGAACTGAAACATTTGCCTTCACAATGGGGGAGGGATGAGCAATGAGGGCTTAAAAGAAAATGGTGGTAAAAGGAACCATAAATCTCAAGGTTGGATTGGACATCAGATGTCACCAAGTCCAGCCATTCAACAGATACTTGAACATCTGCTAAATGGCCAGCCAGCCCATGTTTGAACATCTGTGCAAACAGGGAATTTCAGAATGCAACTGTGGGCACCTGACTTTTAGGAAATTCTTCCTTAAAATAAGCCATAATCTCTCTGTCTCTTCAGCTTTTACTCCAAAGAACATTCAGATTATAGTTCTCCCTGGATAGATGAAAAATAATCTACAGAGCAAAAAGGCAAAGTGTATGAGAAAGATTATGAAATTCGAGGCAAAAGGACTTAGCAAGTATTTGGAAATTGAGAGACAGGAAAGAGAAAGAGGTTTCCATATCTAAGGGATTGGGAAAATGTTGGCGGTAAAAGGAGAATGGAAATCCAGAAGAGGTACAGGTATGATGAGAAAGATGATAATTTTTGTTTTAATAATTCAGTATTATAACTCACAGTAGGTCTTTGACACACAGGTGTCCTGAAGGCCTCTGGAAATGATGGCAAAGCAACTGGAAGTAAGGCTAGAGAATCCAGTTGGGAAGTCAGAGTATAGAAGTCATGACTTGAGCCAGAGGAGTGGATGGGGTTTCTCAGGGAAGGGTGTAAAGTGCAAAAAGAGGGCCGATGGTAAATTCCTTGGAAAATCTTGTTAAGGAGGCAGGAAGAGATGGAAGGAAGATGAAAAAGAATAAGGAGGCAACCTACGGGAAGACAGTGTCAAAGGAACCAGGGAAGAGTTCCCATAAGAATGGGTGTTCTTCAACTTCTGATGGAGGCTGAGAGATGAGAATCAGTTTTCAATACTTAGAAGTTAGTGATAACTACCATGATAGCAGTCTCCATGAGAGGTGGTTCTCAAAGTTGAGTGGACCTCAGAATTATCTTCAGGGTTTTTTAGCACTCAGATTATCTAGCCCATCCCTGGAGTTTCTGTGGTGAAGCGCAATATTTTGCACTTCTCTCAAGATCCTAAGTGATGCCGTTGTGGCTGATCTGGGACTACATTTTGAGAATCACGACCAGAGAGGAGGGTAATAGAAACCAAATTACAGCTGGTGGAGAATGGAAGGCCCTGATGCATCAGAGGCAGTGAGGGTTCACTACTACCTTGATAAATTTTTGAGATAGAGGAAAATAGAGAGGGGGCACGCTTAAGAACAGTAGCCAAGAGGAAGGAAGCAGAGGAGAGGAGACTGTGACAGGTGACCAATCACATATTCTCCAGGTATGCAGCAGAGAGGTTTTAAGTGAGTAAGAGTTTGGGAAATCCTTATTTCTTGAACTGAAAGAACAACTTACTGAACGGTAATATTTGGCCTGAAAAATTCAGTGCTACTTCAAGAGCATAAATCATAACTATAGAAGAATTTAGGCATTGGAAGTCACTGGAAGACTCAAAGTGAAGAGAAAAGAAATCCGAACCGTGGTAGTAGGACACATTGATTCAGACCGCCTGCTAAGACAAGCTCCGTTGCTTACCACATCACCGCAGTGGTGTACCTTAGTGAACTCCAATGTCTGGTTTCATTTTTAAAGTGCAGTTTGTCAGAAATTTTGGTATCTATTTTAACTCTTGTTTCACCTCAGAACAGATTCAGACAATGGAGAGTATCTCTTTGTAGCCAGCTCTGATATTCCAAATTGAAGGGCACATCTACGTCTGGCTATCCTGGTTGTACACCAGTAATAAAACATTGACTGAGTGTTCTAAAATTCTCATGCCATACTAAATATGGATATTTAATTTAGCATTTAGTTTCATCGACGTAAATGATAATTCCATTACTTTGCAAAAGCATCCCTGAAACAGCCTTATCTCCTTTAATGCTAAAGGAAATGATATTACAAAGTTTCCGAGCAGACAGAGATAGAGCATCTTCTCACAAATATCTCGATTTTTTTAAATCATCCGACCCCCCCCATAAAACACACTGATGTGGTTCAGACTTATATTCTTCGAGTAAATGCTATTTTCATCATGTATTTGGTCTATTAAATGCTCCTTTGATTCTTTGGGCAGATTTATAGGCCTTATAAATTGCCTATCCAATAAAGAGAGGGAATTTATCACCTGTTTTCTGCCCGGTTTTTTGTTTTTTTGTGTGTGTTTGTGGGGTTTTTTGTTTGTTTTGTTTTGTTTTGCCTTCGCCAAAAACTGCAAATATAGTCTGTGGAAGATGTGATTACAAAGGAACAAATTTGATTATGGTCAGTGGCTTGTAGCTGAAGTCTCATTACTACTCATTCCTTTTCCGTCCGCTCCCCCATACACACCTGCCTGATGTTACCCTTTGCAGTCGTTTGGCAAAATAACTGCTGCCCCTACTACATTATACATTCAGTGCAGTTGCAATCTTATCAGTTGAGTATACAGGCAAATGACAAAATAACTTGTATTTTCCATCCTAGTTTTAAAAAATTAATATATGTAGATGTTCCAAAGCCTTTGGACTCTTCTATGAGATATTTAGGTTGTGCCCCAGTTAGTAGCCTTGTGACCTAAAAGAATCCTAGCTCCTATCCAAGGAGAGGCTATAAATATAGGAGACCTGGCTCTCAGAAGAGGAAAAAGAAATTCAAGGCTCCTGCTGTCTAACTGTTATCAGTCCAGGAGGGCTTCATTTATTGCAATGTAGGGCTCTGTATGGTGCCTCCATTTAAAAAAAAAAAAAGAAAGAAAAGAAAGTTTATCTGTAGTTTCCTTTTAGGTATATCACCCCTAAAAATGTAATCTGTTTGAAATGTGATGCTATTATTATAATATTCTGGTCTGGGGAAAAGCAGGTATCTCTGAAGTAGCCTATTTCATTTCATTTAGCCTAATTAAGTTGTCATTAGTACAAACTCCCTCCTGGGTTGTTAGTGGCTCGAGGGGAATGCCCTGGTCTTCTTCAGGGTATACCCACAGCATCCAGGTTGGTGCTCTGCACACAGTAGGTAATTTATAAAGGCCTACTGATGGCTTAGTATGTGGGGAGTGAAATCCTTTGGCATGTGGCCGTTTTTTTAATTATTACCACTCCTAAGGTGGGTAGGATAGTCTCCCCTTTGCAGTCAAGGGAACAAAGCATCAAAGAGGTTCTAGCAGAACCTTCCCAAAGCATATTTCCAAGGCACAGCTTGGGAACGCGTAGCACACAGAGCTGGTAGTCTGTACCCATTTGCCTGGGCTGCGCTGCCAGCTCTTTCTAGCCACTCAGGACCTGACCTGCCATGAACCAGAACTTGGGGGGAACCCTGAACTTACTGTAATAACAACTTTCTATAAAAATAGCCACATTTTACTTCAGATATTAGCTTGACAAGTTAAGGCCAGAAATGCCCAAGTGGATGATCAATCCATTGTATCTTTATTGATTTGCCTATGTAGTCTATAAGGGGGCTTTTGCTCAATAAATGGCAGAAATGGCACAAAGTGATAATGCGTCCAGCCAAAATCAATACTAAATCATTAATCCAACATTTTCTCTTTGCTTTTCCCAGTCAGTGGAGATTTTATTAAGTAAGCCCAACTCCTATACTTAAGAGACAAATTGGATACTTTCTAGTTAGTTGGTTCCTCAACTCATACATCTAAGAGAATTTCAGGGTTGCCTCTTTAGGGAAGTTTATTAGATCAAGATGGGAGCACAGACCTCAGTCCACAAGTGAGAATCTTAGCTCTTGAATTCCCATTGATCTCTACATAAGAGTTTATCATCCTCATCTTCTGCATCCTAGACACCACCACTGAACTGAGCATTTTGTACATAGAAGGCATTGAGCAAACACCTGATATTTGTTATCTTCTGTAGTCCTCACCACTGACTCATGAAACAGGTGCATTCACTCCAAGAGGTTTAGTCAATTGTCCAGCATGCACTCATCATTAGAGAGATGGACAACAAGTTGGGAACGTACTTCAACTTCAGAGTCCATCATTCTGTATGAAAGGTTATCCATTATATTGTGAAAAGGAAAGCTCTTTATTAGCTTGTTGTTTAGAATATAGCTGAGATACTATTGCCCAAATCACCAGCAACATGTAGTAACTAAAAAACAGCAGAATCAGAAACCCAATTTGGGTCTCATGCTTTCCAGCCTGGTGACTTTTCACTATGTGTTTTTACTTGCACTGTGGAAGAGGATCCCCAGAGATGCCTAAGTACCACAGTTTGGGACGGGAATGTTTGTTGAAGAGTGGCCAGTTGTCATCCAGCCACAGAGAAACAGATCTTTGTTCCCAGAGTCACTGGACTGACAGGTGGAGTAGCATGTGGAGTGTTAGTCTCAGTATTGGGAGCCTGACCAGCCATGGCCAGGTCTCAAGGGGAAAATCAGACCAAGACTGTTTTCAGAGGCGTATTAAATTCCTGTTGCTGTTGTAACAGATTCCTGCAAACTTAGCTGCATAAAACAACACAAATTTATTATCTTACCATTCTGCAGGTCAGTAGTCCAGGGGTGGAGGCTTAACTGAATTCTCTGCTCAGGGTCTCTCAAGGCTAATGTGAAGGTGTTGGTTGGCCTAGGCTCTTCTTGAGGCCATGAGGGAGAATAATCTTCAGGCTTGTTCAGGTTGCTGGCACAATTCAGTTCTGTGCTAAATTTCTTTAGGATTCTTGGACAAAGGTTGTTCTCAGCTTCTAGAGGCTGCCTGCACTCTGTGGCTGCTGGCCCTCTTCATCTTCAAAGTCAGCAATGGCCAGTTGAGTCCTTTTCACACTTTGAATATCTCTGACACTCCCCTCTGCCTCATCTTTGCTATCTCTAGCTAGAGAAAGTTCTCTCCTTTCATTAATTTTTCTATTTAAAATCAACTTAATTAACATATATTGTATTATTAGTTTCAGAAGTAGAATTTAGTGATTCATCAGTTGCATATAACGCCCAGTGCTCATTACATCATGTGCCCTTCTTAATGCCCATCACCCAGTTACCCCATCCCCCCACCACCTTCCCTCCAGCAACCCTGTTTGTTTCCTAGAGTTAAGAGTCTCTTATAGTTTGTCTCCCTGATTTCATCTTATTTTATTTTTCCTTGCCTTCCCCTATGTTCATCTGTTTTGTTTCTTAAATTCCACATGAGTGAAATCATATATTTGTCTTTCTATCACTGACTTTGCTTAGCAAGAAGGTATTATGCTAAGCAAAGTTCTCTCCTTTTAAATGGCTCATATGATTAATTTGGGTCCACCTGCGTAATCCAGGATGCTCTCCCACTCTAAAGGTCTGTAACCTTGCTTACATTTGCAAAGTCCGTTTGCCATGTCACATGACATATTCACAGGTTCCAGTGATTAGGGTACACGCATATTTCGGGAGCCATTCTGCCAACCAGAAGAGGGTACAAACCACTGACCACATTTGAGTATTTGTTTCTGTAATTTTGAAGAGCACAGAGCATGGACCAGCATGTGTGGTGGAACCTGTACAGTCCATGCTTTGTCCTCCTGCTTCTGCTCAGGCTACCGCACTGAAGGCCGATTCACCCACCCACTCCCACCCCCAGCCAGTGTCTTAGGTGTTTTGTTTTTCAGATATCTTTTGAATATCTTTCTTCCACCATAGTGTTTTAAAAGCCCAGTTCCTCTGCTTTCCATCACTTTTATATTAGCCTCCCTGGTCCTTAAGTTACTAATAACACTATTTGCCTGGCAGCTTCTCCAAAGCATTGCATGCACACCATCCTTTGTAGGTTTCCTGACAACCCTGCAAGGTCAGTAAGATGGTGATGATGATGATTAGCCCAATTTAAAATAAGGCTTAAAAAGGTGAGTGATTCGTGGAAGGTCACACTGCTGATAAGCAACAGAGGCAGGATTTAGGCACCCCATTTCTACATCCCAGCTTCTTTTAGGAGCCTCCCTTCTCTTCCTTCCACTTCTGGCCCCTCCTCATTTTTCAATGAATCATTTTCATTACCCTGTTCCACTCTCTCTCCAACATCTCCACATTTCATTTAAATTGTGGTGCTACAAGCTGTTGCTGAAAGCTGCCCTTTCATTCCCATAGAGTATTGATGCCTGCTTTTGCACAGCTTTATTTGTTTTTATCCATGCTGAGCACTGTACCCAGCTGGATTTAATTCATAGTTGTGGCACGCAGAGCCCAGATTCTGTAAGAATGTGAACTTTGCAAAGTGTAATCCGATTAGTGCTGCAGACTAGAGATGTGTGGGAGGTAAAAGCTCTATTATGAAAAGCCTCTGGGCCAATGTCCTCTTTCTTGAACGAGTTTAAAGGCAATCAGATGAAATAAAACCAAGAGTTATGGGGAAGGCCACCAGCTTAGCCTAGGAAGTATAATTTATGAGTCCATTTAAGGACTACCTCATTGAACTTGGCCAAGTTGTAGATGCTGGTGAAGCACAATTAACTTTGAATTGAAAAGAAAAAAATGTTAAGAGGCAAGCTCTTTGCCCAAATTCTTATTTTGGGGGGAAAAAGTTTGTAATAATAGCCAGTACTTAGTGTACACCAGATAATCTTCTGGAGATTTTTACATATTGATTAATCACCACAACCCTATGAATTGAGTATTATTATCATGTCCACTTTATAGATAAGGAAATTAAGGCACAGCAAAGTTAAATGACTTGCCCAAGGTTACACTGCTAATATTTACAGAGCCAGGATTTGAATCCAGGTACTGCAACCCTGTGTTCTCAGTCACTATATTCTGCTGTGTCTCTGGTGTGCATTATGTCACTGTACTTCAAGTGTCTTTAAAGAGTGGTGAGAGAGGAGAGGACCAGGAGGAGGAAGGATGGAGGAGATGGGAACTGTTTCTCCCTCCCTCCCTTTGGGGCCTTCCAATGTATTATTCTCTTCTGGGCACATGACCTTGAGTAGAATCTTTATTTCTGTGTGCGTATATGTGGTAGGTACGAGTTGTCTTTGAGAGGAAGGGCCTAGAAAAGTTGTGAGATTCTTTCTACTCTGAACTTTCAGGGGTCCTGAAGAAAGGCCAGCCACCACTTGGTAGAAGGGGGTTGTGGTGAGACTGGAACCCTGCAGAGAATAAAAGAAGTGGTAAAAGAGTTAACTATTATTTTTCGTCTTGGAGCTCATTGGTTATAGAAAAAGTAATTCCTTCACCTAGAAGTTTCATTGAAAAGGATAAAGTGCCGTGTAAATATTTTTTGAATTGGAAAAAAAAATCCTGCCCAAATTCTATGTGTAATTAATAGACTTAGAGGGCATTTAGATATTTTCTTCATTAGAGGAATCCATCCCTTCTGTAGCCTTGAAGTGAAGATTTCCAGGATCAACTCCTTTGATGGGGTGACCCCTAAAATCAAGAGTCCAAAACCAACATTCTGTTCCTGGCTTTATTCACCGGCTGGGTAGTTTGAGCTGGATACTGACCCACTACGGGTCTCTTCTATGATGTGTAAAATGAATATGGTACCTGTTCATTCTGCCTCAGAGATGCTACTTGATACGTGCTCTTGGAACATACTTTCTTCAGTGGGTATAGACACCTGAAGTAGCACAGTTGTTTTCAAGTGTGTTGGGCATTTTGCTCCTTCTAGTGGTTTTCTGTGAATGACGGTCAATCTGGTCACTTGGAAGCCAGATGCTTTCATTGGCAGAAGCCAGAGGAATCGGGAGGGGGTTGGGCGGGGGGGACTGTGGCTTGTAAAGCACCCTCACAACACTGTTGTTTTCTGTGACTCGGCATCATTGTGCGCCGTGGCAGGAGTGACACATGTGGCATCATGCCCCGTACTTTGAGAGCCATGGAGTCAGCCTGAAAGACAGACTGAAAGCTGAACAGCCTGCTGTCTCCTGAGAGGCAGCTCAGGGAAGGTGTGAAAGGCAGGAAGCAAATCATGACATCACGCTCTGTGCACACAGGCAACCCACTGGGATGTGCTGTCAGCTGCCCTGCTGAAAGTTAACTACGGCCAGAGCACTTCCCTAACCAAGGGAAGATGGGGAAATTTTCCAAATACAAGATGAGTTTCTAGAACCTGCGGAATGTAAGAAGTTAAGGTCCCTGCTGCTTTGCTTAAGGGGCTCTTCACTTCCTTTCCAGAGCCTCCCAGCCTTGGTCATTTATTGGCATGTGGGTGAACATATAACTCTTGGCCGCTATTTCATAGACAATAATATTGAGGCCCTGCGATGAGATCGAAAAAACACTGGAGTTGAGACTCTCTACTTTCTGTCTGTAGAATAGGCGTATCATGGGCTCATGTACAGTGAGAGTGCCTGGGGTGTGTGGTGTGATAATTATGGCTCTATGGAGACTTCCGTCCTGTGTTTTGGGGCAATGCTGACATGCTGTACCCTTTGGTCTTGCCTTCCATGTACCACAGGATCGATAAACAAATAAGCAGGTTTCGGAGATGGTTACCTAAGAAGCCCATGAGGCTGGACAAGGAGACACTGCCAGACCTGGAGGAGAATGACTGCTACACTGCCCCTTTCAGCCAGCAAAGGATCCACCAGTGAGTGTTTCGTGTGAAAGCCTTTGTCTTACTAAGGACATGCAGCTGTCATAGAGCCTTCTCCTGTACGCCTTTGAGTCCTTGGCATGTGGAAGGAACAGCTTAGTGCCTTTCTTCCCTGAACGTCCTGTGAGTGTTCATATCCCTTTTGTGTTAGGGTAAGAGAACTGTTCTAACAAACAATCCCCATATCTCAGTGGCTTGACACAGTAGAACACGCGTTCATATGTGTGTTGGGAAACGACCTTCTCCATGGTGATTCGGAGACCCAGGCTCCTTCTGTTTTGTGCCTCAGCCAGTCCTCAGGCTCAGAGCCCCTGCAGGCTTATCAGCATCTAACCAGCAGACAGGGAAATTGGTCTATCCCTCGCCCTGTTTAAAAGAGGGGTCGTTTGTTTGTTTCAATCAATCTCTGTTCACTTCTCGGTTCCCCTTTCTTCAGCAACTCACCAAGTTCCCCCAGGAAAAGCCATACCCTTGAGTAGCCTGGTTGCTGGCTCTTCCATCAGTCTCTGAACAGTAATTTCTCACTTTTGACATGCGGGGGGAAAGATTGGCTAAATAATTGAGTCTTTGAGGAATTGCAAAAGTGATAGGGAATTGACTCTGAAGCTTCTGAGATGACAAGAAATTGGGATGGTGGGGTCAGTGGTAGGAGAGAAAAGCATACCAAAGACGTAAACAACTAGGCAAAAACAGCCTCTCAAAAGGCAAATAAATAAGTTTGGCCCAGCCTTGCTCTCAGCCAGACTTCCAGAATTCCTGGTTCTCCCACTCCCACTATGACTCCAGTCACAGAGACAGCCTCAGTAAAAAGGACTTCCCCAAGGGGAGGAAGAGGGTAACAGATTTTTTGAAAAAAATACAGTGCTAACTTTGAGAAAAAAAACCAAATGGCAGTTGTCAGGTTGCAGGGAATGTCCAGTTAGGGGCATGTTTCAGCAACAGGAAATCCGTTAATGTCTTTGGGCTTTTAGAGGGTGAAGGAGAAAAGGAAAATCAAAGAGTAGATGTTCTGCATCAAAATATATAATGTATAATGCAAGGGAAACCAATTTATAAGCCTCTAAAATAGCCAACCTCTGGATCCCCACAAGTCAGATTGATGCCAACCCAGCCACATTTTGTGAACATTTAAAAGGGTCATTGAAAAAGACATGAAATTCACAGGCTGGCCTCAGAATCCTAGTTAAATCCTCCGCAGGAAATAAGAAATGAAAAGGGTTTCATGTTAACGCAAAGATCAAGACTTATGGGTGTTTTTTAAGAGAAAAAGACAGATGAAAGCTGACATGTTCCTGCTCTTAAACCTTTGCTATGCCTGTGTTGTTTATCTTGAAGTTTCTTAGACAAGTGATTGTAGGTTTTAAATTCTTCTGGAGTAGAGCCTGACTTACATGTATAATTTTCCCTTTGCTTCTCACCTGCTTAGAGAGTACCTAGCACACACAATGCAGGAGCATCTCACAATTTTCAGGTGGATAGGTACATGAATGGATAAGGAGGTGGCTAGAAGAATCAAAGAAACACAGGGTATGTGCCTGAGGTTTTGCTTTACTTCAAAGGGATATAGGTAAATAGAAGAGGAAGGTTTCCCACTACTCATTTTCATGCTGGTTACATTTCCTGATGTTCTTTCTTGCTTTAGAACACATTTTTTAGCAGGGTTCTCAAAGTCAGAAGCACCTGGGCACCCATCAGGATCTCTAGGGAATAGAACCAAGATTCATATCTTTATAAGTATTTTAAAATATATAATAAATGAGGGATGATAGCCTGTGGGATCACAAAGGCACTCAGCCATCTCTGTCACAAATTTGAGAGGCCTTTTTTGATATGTTTGGGCATTGGTTCACTGAATAATTAATTCATTCAGCAGTCTCTGATTTGATGTCTACTTCTTGCCAGGCACTGTCTGGGTCCAGAGGATATAAAAATAAATAACACAGTCTTTAGCCCAACCTAGTAAAAACAGAGAGACCATTTTAAATAATTGTACACAATATGATAGGCGTGACTTAGAAGAAAGAGAGCTCCATACTGTGGATTTGGAGGGAGGTTCTAAAAAATAAGAATTGAACACACACAAAAATGCTCGAGATGGGTCTTGAAGGATAACATTGTCCAGGTGGGGGGAACAGATCTCAAGAGAGAATAATTTATAAAAGTATATGGGCATGGGGCACCTGGGGGGCTCAGTTGGTTAAGCGTCCCACTCTTGATTTTGGCTCAGGTCATGATCTCAGGGTGGTGAGATCAAGTCCTGCATCAGGCTTTACACTGGGCATGGAGCCTGCTTGACAGTCTCTCTCTCTGTCTGCCTCTGCCCCTCTCCACCCTGTATATGGCATGAACAGAATGGAGTGTCTGAAGAATTACAGGTAGTTTTCTGTGAATGAGCATAGGGTGGAAAAAGCAGAGGGATAGCTGGAAGGAAGAAAACCTAAGAATCAGGCCTCGGTGGGATCAAGAGGGTAGTTTGGGCAGTTCCATTATGCCGTTGGGTGATGAAGAATTAAAAAAGGTCTTGAACATCATGGGCGGTGGGGATTTCTTTCTCTTTGAGAATTGTCATGCTGCACGGACAACATCCCTTTAATGAATGTAAGACTTGAGGAGTGCTGGCTGTCCAGTTGGAAATGATTGGTATAATCAGAAGAAAAAAAAATCCCTAAAGATGGATGCTTCCCTAAGGTGACACTAATGGGTTTAAAGTAATCAGAGGTAGCTGGATAATGAGCTCTAGGGCTTATAATATGATTTTATGGTTTTCCAAACACAGTCCAAAATCCCATGTGACTTCTTGGTTTTGCAGAATATTTGATATTGTGTTTGCCTAGGAGTAAGAGAATAATAGATATTTGTGTGTGTGTGTGTGTGTGTGTGTGTGTGTGTGTGTCTACATGAATGTAGTGGAAAAGGGAGAGCAAAAATTAGGAGTTTAATAAATAATGATCAAAGTGGAAAAGAAGTCTTAAAAATACTTTGTGCTCAGGATAAAGCCCAGAGTCCTAAGCTGGCTCACTAGCTCCTGCTTCCCTTCCCTGTTGAGTGCTTCATCTACAATGAACTGTTTTGACCTTCTTAACTCAAAGCGTCCTCTTGTCTCCTGTTGTACAAGGTCTTCCCTCTGCCTGGTGTACTCTTTCCCTTAGACTCCCTTCTTTCAGGTTTTGTCAGAGGCATTTCCTTCAGAAAACCTCCCAAGATTTCCAACCTTAGATGTGCATTTCAAAAATAACATTCTGTGTGCACTTGGGAGATGGATTGGAGGTGAGCAAGGGTAGAACCAGGGAGATTGGTTATATTACTTCTTGGTTTTAGAACTCAATTCTGGGTGAGGTACATTCTTCTATATCTTGATAATATATTTTTTTCCTATCATAACTCTTGATATAGGACTATATAGACAGTAAATTCTCGAAAGGCTATGTCTGCATCATCAATTATGAATCTTATAGTTGGTGCTTAATAATGATTTGTTAAATGAGAAATGAATTGATAAAAATGAAAATAGAACAATCATGTTGAAGAAAGAATATAGATGGTGTGATGCTAGCTCATTGCACACTCCTCTCAGACCAAATTCAACCCATTCTCTCCTTCAGTGTGGTCCACTTCCATTGTCCCTGGTCTAGTAAATGGCACTAATATTTGTGCAGTGGTTGAAACCACAGTCAGGAAGCTATTTTAGACATCTCCTTCACCTCCACTTTCTGCATTCACTACATCTCCAAAGTCTGATGATTTTATAAGCTGAGTGTCTCTGTAATCTAACAACTTCTCTCAATGTCTACCATCATTATCTCACTTCTCAAACCTAGAAATAATGTAACAGATCTCCCTGGTTCTATCCTTGCCCACCTCCAGTCCATTCTCCCAAATGCATACAGAATGATGTTTTCAAAATGCATTTCTAATCATGTTACTTGATCCTGTTTAAAAACCTTAGGATAAATATCAAAATTATTGATGTGACCTACAAGGCCTTAGATAGCCTGACGACATGGTCAGCTCCTCTCCAACCTTATCTGCCTTTACTGTCTTCCACCCTCCCTTCTTATCATCTAGATACATACAGCCTCTCTCAGTTCTTTGGATGCACTCTCCTTCAGGGAATTTGCACATGCTGTTTTCTCTCTTGGATTCTCTTCCCACTTCTTCCCCCTTCCCCTAGTTTACTCTTATTCAGTCTTCAAAACCCAGCTTCAGAACTCTTCCCAGAGAAGCCTTCCTCTCTTCCTTCCAAAGACTAGGTCTCCTTGCTGTATTCTCTTTAAGTCACATGTTTCTATGTAACATTTTTTTATTTGAAATTCTATAATTTTGTAATTATTTGGGAATTATATGATTAATCCTTAAACCCTCCAGGTAAACTAAACTCCATGGAGGCATATACCATGTCTGTTTTTACTCACAATTATATCTCTAATACTTAACACAACGCTAAGGGGGGAATGATTTTGTAGGAAGTTTTTATGGGCCAGGCTAAGAAGTGGTGTACAGCACTTAAACCCACATTTCATGGGCTAGAATTCAGTCATGTACTTACCCCTACTCAAGGGATGCTAACATAACTAGTCTATCTGTGTGCCCAAGAGGGGAAAGGAAGCAGGTTTCCTGAACAACTCAGCTGTCTCTCTCAGTGATGGAGTAGGAATTCAAATTCAGACGGGGAGGCTCAAGATTCCACACTCTTTTTTTTTTTTTTTTTAAGATTTTTATTTATTTATTTGACAGAGACAGAGACAGCCAGCGAGAGAGGGAACACAAGCAGGGGGAGTGGGAGAGGAAGAAGCAGGCTCATAGCGGAGGAGCCTGATGTGGGGCTCGATCCCATAACGCCGGGATCACGCCCTGAGCCGAAGGCAGACGCTTTTAACCACTGTGCCACCCAGGCGCCCCGAGATTCCACACTCTTAAGCATTACACTCTACTATAGGATTTTTCAACTTTTGTGCTGTTGACATTTTGGACTGAATAACTCTGTTGTAGGGAGCTGTCCTGTGTGTTATAGTGTGGTTAGTAAATCATTGTCCTCTCTCCATTTGACGCTAGCAGCATTTCCCTCCTGCCTTAGTTGTGAAAATCAAAAATGTTCCAAACATTGCCAAATTTTCCTAGGTTGGGGGCAGGGGAGAGGAAGGGCTCAAAATCACAGCACTCTCTCCACTTGAGACCCATTGCTTTACTGGCTTTTATTACATGACACCCTTCGGGCAGGACCACCCACTTTCTGACATCAGTTAAACTCTAGATGAATCTGATAATTATGACAGACAGTTCTACTTAAGATTTAATTTTTTCCTCTTCACCTCCTTGCCTGTGAATGTTGGCCTGCTTAAATATCATCACCCTTCATTCTTACAATGGCATTTGCAGTAATATCCTTGGGGCAGTTACTTTTTAAGGTTGATACTCAAAGATTTGTGCTGGTAGACAGAGAAAAGGCAATGTAGATAAGTTGCGTGCCATTTTTTATAATAGATATACAATATATTCTTTCAATAAATAGATCAATTCTGAATTGCCTTTCAAGAAATGTTTGTGTTAGATAGAAGCGGGAAATGTTTCTCCTTGTAATTTTATTCCTGTTATTACCATTAGTTTCTTTATTTTTATGAAAAGCTATAAAAAATGAAGTGAAATTAAATATTGACCATTTCCTAATAGAAGATTCTGGAATTTGTTTGTTGTACGTGCATTTGTTTAAATAGGTACTTATTCGTACACACGCCCCACGCCTGTTGTTGTGGATGCTTGGGAATCAACAGTGAACAAATAGGCCAAGATCCTTGTTCTCCTGGAGCTCACCTTATAGCTGGGGCTGACTGGCAATTATGTATAAACCAGTGGTTCTCAGTAGGTGCATGATTTTGCAAGGTCTGGAAGCATTTTTGGTGGTCACAACTGGCAGCAGAGAGTGCTACTGGTATCTAGGGGATGGAGGGCTAAACATCACTCAGTACACAAGCAGTTCCCACAACAAAGAGGTCTCTGGCCCTGTATGTCAGTAGTGTTGAGGTAAACATTTAAAAAAATCAATTGTAAAGCATGTTAGACTGTGATGGATACTATGGAAAAAGAGAAAAAGAGGAGTAGGGGTTAAAAATGAAGAAATCTGGCATGGGGATGTGAGTGCAGGTTAGATTTTCAAAAGATGGTGTTTATATTCTTCTGTAGGCCTCAGATAGAAGGTGTGATTAGGGGGCGCCTCGGTGGCACAGCGGTTAAGCGTCTGCCTTCGGCTCAGGGCGTGATCCCGGCGTTATGGGATCGAGCCCCACATCAGGCTCCTCCGCTATGAGCCTGCTTCTTCCTCTCCCACTCCACCTGCTTGTGTTCCCTCTCTCACTGGCTGTCTCTATCTCTGTTGAATAAATAAATAAAATCTTTAAAAAAAAAAAAAAAAGAAGGTGTGATTAGAAAAAGACTTAAAAGAGATAAGAAGGGGGAATGGAGAGGGGGTTCTAGGTAAGGGAACAGCCAAAGCACAGGCCCTAATCTGTGAGCACATGTGGGTGAAAGTAAGACCTTTGTGGCTGGAATAGAAATGACAAGACCGGCAGCAGGGATGAGTTAGAAGGGAAAGAGGGAGGCTGATTATATACAGCCATGGCTTTTACAAAGGAAAGCGATAGTCTAATTAACTGTTGAAAATACCATTCCAACTCCTTTAAGAACAGACTGTAGAAAGCAAGAGTAGAAGCAGGAACCAGTTAGGAGACAACTGCAGACATCCCAGTGAGAGATGATGTATTTATTTATATATGTGTATATATATTTTTACATTTCTAGCTTTTAAAAGTCTATAGTAACAATAGATATCACATATAACTCAGTATCAATCCTTTTCCTTGCAAAGCTTGGTTGTACACAAAACATTTTAGCATGTGTCCTATGCATGTGTGAAATAGACATTATAGAAAGAGCCCTTGAGATGAAATTTGCTTACATGCCTTTCTCCCCCTGCTAGACTGTGAGCTCCTGAGGGCCAGAAGTTCCTGCCTGGTAGCCAGTGACACCCAGGCTATGATTATGATCATAAGACCAACGGAACAGGAAAGGCCGTAGCAGAGTTGGGAGTTGGCACTGTTGCCACTGCAGGAAGACAGAGCCGGGACTCTAGAATCTTGTTCTATCATCTAAACCCAGAACGTCCATATGAAAAGTTGAAAACCATAGTCAACTAGTCAGTTGTGGTCTCCATATCCTACTTGAATTTCCCCCTGGATTGTTGATTTATTTTTGGTCTCAGTTTTGCTAATAGACTATCTTCCCTATCCAGTTTTGTGGCTATTAAATTCTGCTCTCAGGGTTAATGCCCGACCCCAAGACACTTAACTCCTACATCATACATTTTAATGCACATGTCATGTGTGTGTGGGAAATGTCAAGTGGGTACATCAGAAGGCCACTTGACATTTAAATTGGCTTATATTCTTTTTTCTCCCTTTCCAGACCATGATCTAGGGAATAACAAAACAACACAGCTCTTTGTGCCCAAGAAAGAACTAACCATGGACATCTTGGTGCTGGGGCCAGTGAGGGCTGGTAAGGACAGAAGAAAGTTACTGAAGGGTGGTTGATGGGAGGTTCCCTGGAACCTCTCTTTGATTGCCTTCGGAATAAGCCAGCAAACCATGGCAGTGAGGCATGGACTGTAGTTATAAGTCAACTGGCTGTCTAACAGCTGTCTTCAAGTAGTGGTAGCAACAATTGCAATGATAAAAGGTGGTAGTAGCCACCATTTATCTGTAACTCTGTATTCCAAAGTTGTGTCATAGATGCATTACAACTCTGAGGGTACAGGTGTATGATGAGGGTCAGAGAGACTGAGTGGCTTGCTCATAGTCACTCCAGTCAGTGGCAGATTAGCGAACAGAAGTGTGTCTTCTCCACAATGCTGATACCTCAGGTATGTGCCACATGGGCAAAGCCAAAGTAGTTTCTCTTCCAGCTGCATTACACTAGTGTAAACAGGTGCATGTAAATATACCTGATTATGCTTGGAGTTTGTTAAAGCATTTGAGATGGGGTAAACAGACAAATAAAATGGTAAAATATAAGTAAATATTCTGAACTAAGGAGAATATAATTTAGAGTAGGCATTCAAGTTCAGGGGGAAAAAAAAACAGGCTTAGATTTGTAGCCCTCAATGGCCTGTCTATCTGTAATGGGTGATAAATGAGCCAGCAAATTGGGCTTTAAGCATAGTGGGTAGAGCAGAGGGAGAAACACAGTAAGTCACGTAATTCTAATTGTCAGGAAGAAACCCAATCCCTTAGTGAAGCAGAACTTTTCTTAGCATTTTCCTAGCATTTGCAAGAAATAAAATTCTTGCACAGGGAAAGAGGGAAGGCTGTGAATAAAGCAGTGAACAATTTCCTTAGCAACCTCCTTCAAGCAAACATCTTGTAGGGCTTTTCCATGAGCTGTTTTTGGTAGGTCCCTCAGCATGGTTCTGGAGAATTAATTGCTTGGGGCTATAACATTTTGGAGGAGTTTAGACATCAGCAAAATATTGCAGCATATCCTAAACTAACCTCATGTAAATCTTTTTTGTTTGAACTACATTCTGCAAGAATTACAGCTGAGAATTGATTAAAAAGCAAATAGCTTCATGTTCCATTTCAATGTATATTTGTGTTTGAGAAACAATAAAAGCAAATCTGTGGGTATACATTTTTATAAATCATTGTGTAATACCATTTGGTTGTTTTACATGATATCACCTCCATATCGCTTATCAGCCATAATTGTATGGGAGCCTAAGAGTCCGACTCCACAGAAAGCTCTCCTACTATAGCCATTATGTGGGGCCCAAGGCTATCAGCATTAGGGTCAGTCATTCATTGGAGTACTGTAATTCCAGAAGACCCCTCTCAAAACTCAGACAATTTCAGAGAAAGTAATTCAATACAACAGTGGGGATTTTGTTGAATATTAGGCCTGTGAATAAGGTAAAGTCATTATCCCTATTTTTATAGAGGACGAAACAAGCACAGAGAGGTTAGATAACTTGCCCAAGGAAATAGTTGATAAGTAGTGGGACTTGGATTCTAAGGTAAGACACTCTGGCTCCAGTCTTATCCTCAAACATTATATATCAGTTCTCTATCGCTGCTATAAAAAATCACCATGAATTTCGTGGCTTAACACAACACAAGTGTGCTGTGGTCCTGCAGGTTAGAAGTCTGCCATGGGTCCCACCAGACTAAAATTAAGGTGTGGCAGGGCTGCATTCTTCTGTAGAGGCTCTGGGGGAAAACCTGTTTCTTTGCCCTCTCCAGTTTCTGGAGGCTGCTGCATTCTTGCCTCTGGGCCCCTCCCTTCCTCTGCAAAGCCAGCAACGGCCAGCAACGGCCGCTGAGTTCTTCTCACATCACATCATTTCACTCTGACCCTGCTCTGTCATCCCACCTCCTTCCTCTTCCATTTTTAAGAACCCTGTGATTACACTGGGCCTGCCTGAATGGTCCAGGATAATCTCCCTACCTTAAAGTCAGCTGACAAGTAACCTTAGTTCTATCTGAAATATTAATTCTTTTTTGCCATATAAAATAGTCATACCTAGAGATTAGGATGTTGACATTATTCCGCCTAGCACGACTATATAAACTGGCCAATATGCAAAGCCCTGAGGGTCCAGAACAAAAGATAGGTAAGTTTGGGTAGAAGGAAAAGAAAAGGAAGAGAGGGTTGTGGCAATAGGATTTAGGGACAGTCAGTGAAATGGCTTGTGTAAAATATTTAGTCCAGTACCTGGCCCATAGAAAACACTCAATAATTAATAGATATGGTGATGATGATGATGAAAACACTCAATAATTAATAGATATGGTGGTGATGATGATGATGATGGAGAAGAAGAAAGAAAAGAAGGACCACAAGTACAATGAGAATTCTTGGGAGAATCTCTGAAAAGTTGCAGTCAACGTATAAAGGGCAAGTTTGAGGTGACAAAGACTATTTTTTGCAAAGTTAAATATCTGACCTTAACTGGAATAGCATTCCTTTCAAGCTAAATGTTTTCCCTGTTGTGGATATGTTATGGAGCGAATGTTCATGCCCCACCCCCCAGATTCATATGTTGACACCTAATCCCCACTGTGATAGTATTAGGAAGTGAGACCTCTAAGAGGTGATGAGGTAATGACGGTGGAGCCCTCATGAAAGGGATTAGTGCCTTAAAGAAGAGACCAGAGAGCTAGCTTACTGTCCACATGGGAGAATACAACCAGAAGTTTACAACCAGTAGAGGACCCTCACCAGACCTTGACCATACTAGCACCCTGATTTCAGATTTCCAGTCTCCTGAAGATAAATTTCAGTTGTTGAAAAGCCACGTCCCAGTCTATGGTAATTTTTTATAGCAGCCCCAACTGACTAAAGGCAGGATACACCACCATTTCACATTTATCAGTAATATAGGTACATTTGTTTTATCTTTTTTTTTTGAGGGTTTTATTTTTTTATTTCTTAATAATTTTTTATTGTTATGCTAGTCACCGTACAGTATATCCTTAGTTTTTGATGTAGTGTTCCATGATTCATTATTTGCATATAACACCCAGTGCACCACGCAATATTTGTTTTCTAACTCCTGTCAACATGGATGGCTGAAGCTACAGATTCTTCCAGCATGTGCCTTTTTTTATATTTTCTGTTTAGAGTTTTTCTGGTGTTTTCATCGATCTGAAATCTTTAGAGAGTCCTTTAGGCAAAGAGATACTGATATTGATTTAGATAGGATTAATGTTCTTTTAGTGCTCCCATGACTTAGAGGTCTCACAACACATGTTTTAGTGCAATCACTTATTTGGCATTAGGGTCCTCAATATGCAGGTGGTTTTTATTGATCCAGAAACCTACCTTTCTCCCGGAGAGTTTTAGACTTGAGTTGAAAATGAGACAAGCCACACAGCCTGAGATTTATGTTTCTTTTTTTTTTCATAATAATATTTTTTATTATGTTAGTTACCATACATTACAGCCCTAGTTTTTGATGTAAAGTTCCATGATTCATTACTTGCATATAACACCCAGTGCACCATGCAATACGTGCCCTCCTTAATACCCATCACCAGCCCATCCCATTCCCCCCACCAAAGCCCTCAGTTTGTTTTCCAGAGTCCATAGTCTCTCATGGTTCATTCCCCCTTCTGTTTACCCCCCCTTTCTTCTTCCCTTTCTTCTCCTACCGATCTTCCTACTTCTTATGTTAATAAATGAGTGAAACCATATGATAATTGTCTTTCTCTGCTTGACTTATTTCACTTAGCATTATCTCCTCCAGTCCTGTCCATGTTGCAGCAAATGTTGAGAAATCGTTCTTTTTGATGGCTGAGTAATATTCCATTGTATATATGGACCACATCTTCTTAATCCAGTCATCTGTTGAAGGGCATCTCGGCTCCTTCCACGATTTAGCTATTGTGGACACTGCTGCTATGAACATTGGGGTGCATATGGCCCTTCTCTTCACTACATCTGTATCCTTGGGGTAAATACCCAGTGGTGCAATTGCTGAAATCAGAATAATTGGTGGTTTTTTGATTTTGGTTTTGTTTTATTGGTTTGTTTTTTGGTGTCAAGTTATATCAGTTCTTTATATATTTTAGAATATTAACCCCTTATTGGATATATCATTTGCAAATATCTTCTCCCATTGAGTGGGTTGTCTTTTCATTTTGTTGATGGTTTCTTTGCTGTGCAAAAGCTTTTTCAGTGTAGTCCCGATAATTTATTTGTGCACTTCTTTCTCTTGTCCAAGGAGAGAGATCTAGCAAAATGTTGCTAAGGGTGATATCCAAGAGATTACTGCCTGTGTTCTCTTCTAGGAATTTTATAGTTTTAGGTCTCACATTTAGGTCTTTAGTCCATTTGTGTATGGTTGAAGAAAGTAGTCTAGTTTCATTCTTTTGTATGTAGCTGTCCAGTTTTCCCTGTATCAGTTATTGAAAAGACTTTCTTTTCCCCGCTATATATTCTTGCCTCCTTCATTGTAGGTTAATTGACCATCTAAGCATGGGTTTACTTCTGAATTCTCATTCTGTTCCATGGATCTGTGTGTCTGTTTCTGTGCCAGTACCGTACTGTTTGATTACTATATCTTTGTAGTGTATCTTGAAATCTGGGATTATGATACCTCTAGCTTCGTTCTTCTTCCTCAAGATTGCTTTGGATATTCAGGGTCTTTTGTGGTTCCATACAAATTTTTAGTATTAATTTGTTCTAGTTCTATGAAAAATGCTGTTGGTATTTTGATAGGAATTGCATCAGTTCTATAGATTGTTTCGGGTAGTATGAACATTTTAATAATATTAATTCTTCCAGTCCATCAGTATGGAATATCTTTCTATTTGGTGGTGTCATGTTCAATTTCTTTTATCAATTCATTCAACAACTGCTTTTAATGTATTGTGTGTCAAGTATTATGCTGTAGTAGAGAATGTTATTTTGTGTTCATATATATATTTATATATGTGAACATATTTTTAATTTAAATTTTTAACTTGAGCATATTAAATTTGATGAGAAAGATACTGTTTTACTCACAAAATGGTAGAAAGTCAATTTAAAGCATTTATAGGAAAAGGAAAGTTTTGCCAAATTTACATATAATAAAATAATCAAGGGTTAACAAAAGGGAAGCAAAAGGACTAGGGCTGCATTTGTGGATGGGTTGTATGCTGAATAATCACATTGTGCATTACATCATCTGGAACAATGGTCAGGAGAAACAAGGGAGATCAGTGGGGGAGCTCTGTGCTGCCTGTTCTTTATTCATTGTCTTATTTGACACTTGCAATAATCCTGCAACTTAATTTGATTATCCTTACTTTACAGAAGGTAGAACCCAGGCTCGGAAAAGTTAAGTACTTTACCCAGGGCTACACAGTAACAAGCAGACTTTGGGGTTAGAACCTAAATCTGTCTGATTTCGAACCCATGCTCTTTCCAAGATACCACAGTCAACATTCATCAAGCACTCATCAGGCTACTCATGAGACTAGTAGTGTTGTTATATCCACTTAGAAATGGAGAAGTGGAACAGAGAGGGTTAGTCAGTTGTCTGAGTTACCGAGCTGGCAGAAGCAGGAAATCCTCCTGAACAATCAGATTCCACAAGCTCACTGTTACCTACTCTGCTAGCATACTCAAACCCAGGCTCTCATATTTATCTTCATTAGGATTTGGGGAAGAAAGACAATAGATTTATCTCTTTTAAACCTGCACTCTTGAATCTAAAGGCAGGGCAGGCCTGCTTATAACAATTGTAAGGCTTGGGGCAAGAGTACAAACGAAGCTTATAGACCATATGTCTAAATAATTAAAAGTAATAAATCATGTTAACAAGTACAACAGTTTCTTTTACTACCTTGACAAATACACCTGCATAAAGACCTGTGAAAGTCTAAGTTCTCAGGATTCTTAGAAATCCGTTCCATTGGTGGGGTGTGGGGAAAATTGCCCCCCCCCCTCATGGCCTGCCCTCTTCTCTTCCTATCCCCAGCTCTGTCCCACACTGAGGGACCTCAGGCTCACGTATTTGGACACCCAAGCCCCATGCCCAGGTGCCATCCATGTCCTCTGCAAACATCTTAGCTACTTGGTAAGCATAGAACTGTCTTTAGGAGGTAGGTCTGAGAAGCCCACAAAGACCAGAAATGGCCTTGGTGATTTGGGGGCAGCCTGCAGGTGGGCACATCCTCTTGGCCTGGCCAATACCTCACCCTGTGGGAAGCAGTACATGTCGGGAGGCTGATTTATGAGCCCTCTAAAATCCAGAGCCTGGGCCTGGACAAGGGGCCTCTTACATCTGAGAATGGCACTGGGTGTGGGGGACAGAAGCTAAACCCATGGCCTTTGTGAATAGTACTTTATTCAAATGACTGCTAATTTACAACCATGTTTTAGAAATGTCTTTATCCCTGGAAATAAATTTGATTTTTCTCATTTCCCGCTTCTCTCACCCCCAGTACAACACCCATACCATCAGTTTTTGTTTTCCGCTCCTGATTAATGATATCACCACTGCATGTTGACCACCTTTGACACTGCCCTCTTCCTCATCGTCCACCATCACCACTCAGTCCTTTTGGTCTTAGCTCCTCCTTTCTGACCTCACTGCCAGTGTCTTAGTGAAAGTGGCCACCAACTCTTGCATGAACAATTATAAGTGTGCTCAACTCCTTCATCTTTTCCCCACTCCCATATCCACCACACCCATGTTGCTGGGGCACATGCAAGGCTCCTACCACTCGCCCACATAGCACCTTTGTACAATTAGGACACCCTTCCTCTAAGAATTCACAGCCCACAGATTGACAAGCAGAATATCTTGGATTTCTACCCATCCTTATCCCTTAGCCAGGCACCCTTCCTCATCCCTTAGCAGTGAATACAATGCACTGCCACAGGTGGTAGCATTGCTTCCTTGCTTGACAGCTTTCAAAGATTCCCTAATCCCTTTGGGATCAAGTCCAAACTCCTTAGGGCATGGCACACAAAACTGCTTTCCTCCCCTCCTCCCAGACTCCTGGGCTGGATGTGCGGAAAGTTCTTACCACACGGCCCTGGAGGCTATCTAACTATCCCGGGACTCCTGTTACATGTTCGTAAGGTGTGCTCTTCCTGCTCACTCTCTGTTGAAAGCCTGTTCTTCCCTCAGGAACTAGTTCAGATGTTGTCATCTTTGCGAAACCCCTTGTGTCTCATGCAGATGGCATTAGACTTCTGGGCCCATTAGCCTTTGTAAATACTGTGATTACAGCAGTGATTACATTGTACCACGATTATTTGTTTCCATATCTCTGTGTTGTACAAAGCACAGTTCAGCCAAAAGTAATTAGAAGGGATTTCCAGTTTTTACTCGAGTTTCTCAAAGGACACAAAAAAAGCCAAGTGCATGGTCTCAGCAACCACTTGTTATCATCCTTCTTTCTTCCTTCACACCTTCCCTTACGACCACTGACAAAGACGTCTCTCCTCCACTGAAGTCTCCACAGCCTTTCGCTCCTCTCCTCCCCACAAGCCTCACCCTTCTGTCCCATCACTTTGTTATGTGGACTGGCATAGCTTCTCCACAAGGAAGGAAAAAAATCCATCTTCTTCGGGATGGAGTAAATTAAGCCATAAATTGCAGGATGTTCTTTGTTGGGTTAGAGATGGGCCAGTCAGATTACGCTAGGTTCTACTGCACTAACATCCCTCCACTCCCAGTGTCTTACTCAGAGCGGCCAAGCATGGAAATGGGATGTGAAATTGTCCTTCTCCCCAGGAGGAGGGACTGCAAGTCCATGGTAATGGGTAGGGATATATAATCTTCACAAAGAAAAGCAGCAAGTTGGGAATAAAAAGCAATCTACCCAGGAATACCTTATGTTAGTATCATTTTGTCCTGTCACATTTATACAGCACATTAGTCGGGGAGCTCTCCTAGGGTTCAGGTGATGTCTTGCACTGTTTTGCTTTGTTTTGAACACCCTCCATGTTTTTAGGAAAGAACGTTTCCATAAAAGTTAGCAAAGACAGGCAGAAGAGAGACAAACTCTGTAGGGTAGAAATCAGACTTGGAATTGAAATATTTCGAAATTCAAATTCAGAAACCATCGTGATACCACAGTGATATTCCTGTCAGATTAACAAGCAGGATAAGTAGACGGTTGTTTACGTTGTATACGATTTCAAAGGAGAGAAGGTGTTTTCCCCAAAGGATGTTTCTCTTTCTAGCTCCCTGGACCTCTCAGGCTCCACTCAGGAAAACTGATACCCAGGAGCTGTTTCAGCAGAGAGGTTAATGTGGGGAATCACTTAAATAGGTATCAGAGAACTAAAATGTCATACAGGGAGCACTGAGTCCACACAGATACTAACTGCAGGAGGTGTGGGAAGAAGCCAGTGCCCCTAGGGCTAGGGGGTCTGAAGGAAGAAGTTGGGTTGATCAGAACCTGCGAGCTCAGGGAAGGTTGCCCGCGGGAGCTGACCCCACACCTCTGAGGAGGAAATGTTACCCTTCTGGTGCCAGTACCTCTGGGTTGTGCGGGAGTCCGGTGAGTCGAGTTTGGGGTGGTTTTTTTTTGTAAGATGGGAACTGGAACCAACTGCCACTTTGAGGTTGAAGAATCACTGTGGGAGCAACGTTGTCAGGACACTCGGCTAACAAGTAAGACCAGATCCCTTCACCTGCATTTGTTCCCCTTCCAGTCTCCCTGTAGTGCCTCCCACTGGCAGAACAGATCAGAGAGCCAGTCACAAGTGGAGCTGTAGTTGGCAGAGTCCCTGCTCCAGTGTTACAGAAGAGGGAGCTAAGAGAGAACTTGGTGACGGTACAGCCCCTAGTACCTGGAGTTTTACAATGTGAACTTTAATCCTTTGGCTAAAGTCATCTGCATTTAAAATAAATGCCCCTGGGAAAGATGAAAGTTTTATTGTTATTCTTCATTTACAACCTATTATGAGTAAGCTTATCAGCTCTTTTCTAGAGATTTAAAAATAAAGAAGAGGAGGGGCGCCTGGGTGGCTCAGTTAACAGTCTGCCTTTGGCTCAGGTCATGATTTCAGGGTCCTGGGATCAAGCCCCACATTAGGCTCCCTGCTCAGTGGGGAGCCTGCTTCTCCCTCTCCCCCCGACCCCCACTCATGCTTGCTTACTCTCTCTCTCTCTCTCTGTCTCAAATAAATAAATCTTAAAAAAAAAAAAAAAAGCTAAGAGGGAGTGCTTTGGCTCTAGCAGGGATAGATCAAGGATCTCACTAAGCTGGAAGAGGGGGTGGAATGTTAAAAAAGAAAAAAGACCAGGGAATTATGGAGAATAAATTTTTACCAACTTTCAAGTTTTGTGGATGCTTGGCAAGGTTTCTAGGTCTTTGCTGACCACAGCAAGATAGATGAACTGCAAGAAAGTAGATAGATCTGTCCCTTTGGTCAGCACTCAGTCCTACTCAGAGCCAGTAAGGGAATATAAAAATAAGACCCATGACCAAGACCAGACTAAGACAACAGCCACAGATGTGTCACTGAATGATCAATTTATGCAGTGATAATTGCCTTAGTAAATCAGGCAAAACCT
The DNA here is from genome assembly GCF_023065955.2 of Ursus arctos. NCBI lineage: Eukaryota > Metazoa > Chordata > Mammalia > Carnivora > Ursidae > Ursus > Ursus arctos. Next base: position 13,927,897 of record NW_026622886.1, on the reverse strand, counting down.
TACTATTGACTCAATTACAGTAGCACCCTAATTAGTAGAGAGCTGAGGCCTGGGTTATTCTAAATTGGATTTTTCTGCTCTGAGGATTAATTAGGAAATCACTAGGTTTCCAAACTTGTTTTTATAGATTTTTTAAAAAATGATTTCCTCTTCATTCTGGCTCACTTTTGAATGGGAAGGAACAGTGATCTCTAATAAATGTAACTACTGCAATACTTTCGTGTTTTCATCCTGAATATCCATTTTGGCTCAGGCAGCATCAGGCACAGGCTCTGTGACAGGCACTGTGTAGGGCTGGACAAGGATGAATGAATCACAGCGTCTGTCCTTAACGCTTAGTGGTTGAGCTCACACAGGCTCTGGAGTCTGTGAGACCTGGGCCCCGAATGCCAGCGCTGCAACTCACAAGCTGTATGATTCTGAGCTTCAATTTCTTTATCTGGAAATTGGGATTCATAATAATACCCACGTAATGTGAAAATTAGCACAATATATAAACGCCTGTGGTAAATGTTCAATGAATTTGTCTACTAATAATACATGTACCTTACAAATGAATAGATAATTTTGCCATATGTGCGTTCTATATATGTTGATTTTCTCTGTCCATTGCTAAAGATGGAGGTTATTTAGGACCGGTCTGGATTGCTAGCAGTCCCAAGATAACACTTTTTTCTCTCGTCCTCTTTTCTCCTCTTTCCTACAACCTTCCTTTTCCTTTTCTTGCCTGCAATCTTCTGGGTTTATAAGAAGTAATTCCATCTAGCCTTGAGGCAGCTTCTTCCTCCAGAACTGGAGAAAATTAATTTCTTTTGTTTAAGCCACCTAACGTTACTGTGGTACTTTGTCATAGAATCTATAGCAAACTAGTACACATAGTTATTGTGTTTCATTCTTTATGATCATTTGGTCATAAAAACTTTTCCCTCGGAATTTTGAAGGTCTTCCTCCTCTGATTCCAAAACTCAGTATCGCTGCTTGGGACTTCAAAGACGTTCCAATTCCTAATTCTCTCAATTGTAACCTGTTTTCTCCCCTGTGTGAGTTTGTATGGTTTTCTCTTTGTCCCCAGTGTTCCGAAATATCACAGAAACATATCTTGAGGTGGCTCTCAGTTCATCTGTTTTATTGAATCAGCAGTGGACCCTTTTAACTTGAATACTCTTTTTCAGTTCAGGAAAATATTCTTGAGTAATTTTTGAATCTTGCATATGATTTATCCCTTCTTCTTTCTTTATGGAATTCCTAGCTGATCCTCTCATGTCTGTCTTTTCTCTCCTTTTTATTAATCTGTAAAGTTTTGCTCTAGGAGATTTTTCTCAGCTTACTTTCTGGAAGATTTCAACTTATTTTCAAATGCTTCTATTAAGTTTTCAAATTGTGCTATCATTTTGTTTTAATTTACAAGGGCCATTTGATTTTCATAATGTTCTGGCTTTTTAAAAATCGTATTTTGAGCTTTTTTCACAATTACAACATCTTAACTTTCTGAGCATAATGATATTTTTAATGTTTCATCACTCCACATGGCCTAATATCCTCTAACATGTTTCTTTCTATTTTTTACTGTCTTTATAATTCTCTTTCATTAATGAATTTCTTCAGATACCCAGTAATCTTTGGCTGACTGTCCACATTAAAGAATAGGAAATACGAAAACTTGAGTATAATTTCAGAGTAAATGGGTGGGGCTGTCAACTGGTAGTTTTGTTGTAGGGAGATGGCTGGGCGGCGGGGGGGCGGGGAGGGTTCATTTTGGAGTCTCCAATCTCTCCCTCTTCAGATCTTTCATCTTAAGCTGGTCAGATTCCCCAGAGAAGTCTCTGCCAGTGTCCTCCCTGGAAAGTCAAAACCTGGCTGCCAATGTTCTGGAGCCTAAGCTGATGAAGACAGTTGGGAATTTCGGCTTCCAGGATGCGAACATTCACTTGGTCCTCCAGTTTTCACTATGGCTCCCTTACCCCTAACCATGTCTGACGTCTTACAGTTCAGGGGCTGCATTATTACCCTATGCAGAAACAAAAACCAAAACCAAAAACCCTCACAAAACACAACTCCTCCAGGCTTCTGTTAAAGTACAGGTGAAGATCTCAGGATCTAACTTCTTCCTAAACAGCTTTCAACCAGTGCTTATTTTAGCAACCCCTTCACCTGGCTTCTAGAGGCCACTGGTGCCCCAGTTCTAAAATTTTATGAGATGTTGTAGTTTAAATATGATTGTTCTTGGTCTTGCCCAGAGATGGTTTAGAAATCTGCTAAGTCTGTTACTACCTGTCAGTCTGCTTCTCACATTCCAACATTTTGTTGCTGTTGCTTTCTGCTGTCTTTGTTCCTTAAGGGTTTATACCTGTATGTAAATGTGCACACAGCCCCATTAAGCTCCCTGCTCAGTTAGGAGTCTGCTTCTCACTCTCCCTCTGCCTGTCCCCCTGCTTGTGCTCTCCCTCTCTCTCAAATAAATAAATAAAATCTTAAGAAAAGTAAACACACACATTACTGTTATTTTCATGGGGGTATTGAGAGCCAAATTAAATGCAGGGGTTTAATTTCCCATCTTTACCTGGAAGTCTCAAGAGTAAGTATTTCTTAGTTTGTATTTAACGTTCACATAGTAAAGATGATGTCATAAAGTGCAATTAGAAATGACCAATAGAATAAGAAAATGTCTCACATTGCTTTATATTTCAGCACCTTATCACCTTAATGCTATGAAGAGGCTTAAAAGTCTTTACCGAACAGTCAGAACTCTGAATATTATGTATATTATATATTTGGCCTGATAGTTATCTCATCCTTTTACCAAAAACAATTATACTTAAGAAGTTAGTTATTGCACTGCGGTGCCTAAAGCCCAAAAAAAAAAAACCTCTCAAAATAGGCCTTGTCACATAAAAAATTAATTGGTTGCTTTGTTCCTCCTTAGATTTTCATTAATTTGAGGACATAATTTAAGTGACAGTTAACTGTACCACCTTTGCTTCTCCTTGTTAAAAAATAAATCACTATTTAAAAGTCTAGTTAAGAAAGTTTTCTGAAATATTTTTCAAAGCGTTAGCTTTCACTTTTCTTTTTGCATTGTGAAATAATACAACTTTAGCCATCAGAAAAGACTGGCGTTTTGGTCACCTATTACTACATAACAGTCTATCACAAAATTTAATTTAAAACACATTTTATTTGCTCATGATTCTTTTATTTCAGCAGTTGTGCTGGGTTAAGCTGGCCAGTTCTTCCACTGGTTCCATGTAGAGTCAGTATGTGGTTGCAATCATTCTACAGGGGAAGGTGGGTAGACAGTGAACATGTAGATACATCTCCTCCCACCCCCTAGAAAGTAAAACATAAGAAAAATACAATAAAACAAGGTAATGGAAGACAGAGAGACTTGAGGGACAGGAGAGTAACTATCCTAGCTAAGGTATTAAAGGTGACATTTAAGTTGAGACCCAACTTGTTGGGTTGGAAAGAAATGTTGGAAAGAAACAAGTTGTGCAAAAATCTGGGAGTTGCATGAACAACAGCCCTGGATGGTGTCACGCTGGGTTTTTTCAAGGGCAGAGGAAAGGCAATGTTGCTGGTTTATAATGAGCAAGAGGAAGAGGAGAAGAGGTGAGCACATTGGTATAGGCAGGACCAGACCATGTGCCTGGAGCATGTAGACCATGGGAAGGAGTTTTGGTTTTATTCCAAATTCCAAATCTAGGGGAAGTTGGTGAGGAGTTTTAAGCAGAAGAGGGATGAGATTTTATTTGTTTTTAAAGATCCTTGCTATGTAGAGAAAGAACTGATGGGAGAAAGTGAAATTGGAGGAGTTAGGAGATTATTATAATGCTCTTGGAAACAACTTCAAAGCAAAGAGGGTGATAAAAGATCAGATTCAGGATAACATTTCGGAAGAGGAACTCAGAGAATGTGATTGGATATTGAACATGAGAGAAAGAGAGGATAGAGGATGCATCTCAAGTTTGTGACTTGAGAAATTGGGTTTTTACCATATAATGGTATAGATCTAGAGTTCTGTTTGGGACATGTTGGGTTTGAGTTGTCTCTTTGACTTGTGTGGAGTCCAGTCATCTACCAGCTATGTTTGATGGTCTATCTCAATACTTTATAGTCTCACTTTGTGATTAACCCCTTCCTTGGGCAACTAAGACATTACGACCCACATTTTTCTGACAAGTAACTGGGTCCCAAAGAAGCTCATTGACTTCCTTGTACACAGGTCTATAGGGCATTTTCATCCCTTACTCACTCTCCTGGTCCAGTTTTTGTAGTCAAAGGGAGAGGCAGGATAAGGATCCCATTACTGAGGCTTTGCCTATATACTCAAATTTTCATTCATGTTTGAGGCAACTGGCTATCTCCTAGCCACATGTGGCTATTTATATTTTAATTTTAATCAGTTAAAATTAAGTAAAAGTAAAAATTTACTTTCTCATTTGTGCTATCCACAGTTTAAGTGTTCAGTAGCTACATGTGACTAGTGGCTACAATATTGGGCAGCATAGATAAAGAACATTTTCATTATCTCAGAAATTCCTTTTCAGCAACAGTGGACTCTAGCTAATTTGTACTAAATTAATTGTGAAGAAAGTGTAGTCATATCTTAATAGCTATTGCCTAAGAGGAAAGTTAAAAAAAATGAGTTGGTATTTGCTTTAAAATAACACATTTAATGGTAAGCTGTTTTTTTTTTTTTTTGCTGTTTCTTTTTTAATGTCAAAAAGGAACATACAAAGTCAAAACATGATACAAAATTGAGTAAATAATATTATGACATGTAATATATACTTCAGATTATTTTAAAATACACAGAAAAATAAAGATGGTAATGATCATTACATTAAAGTGGTAGTGGGAGGGTGCCTGGGTGGCTCAGTGGGTTGTCTGCCTACAGCTCAGGTCATAATCCCTGGGTCCTGGGATCAAGTCCCAAATTGGGCTTCTTGCTCAGTGGGGACCTGTTTCTCCCTCTCCCTCTGGCCCTCCCCATTGCCCGCATCCCTGACTCATGCTTTCATTCTCTCTCTCATGAATAAATAAAATCTTATACAAATAAAATCTTAAATAAATAAATAAAGTGGTGGCATTATAAGTGATTATTTTTCTCTTCTCAAATTTCCAAATTATATATGGATGGCCTATTACTCCTTAATATTTCAGTATGTATATCTGAAAAACAATGACACTCTCATACATAACAATAACACAACCCTCAAAACAAGGAACTTAATACTGATAGCCACCATAATGGTAAGCTGGTTTTATACCCAGCTCTAATGAACACCTTTCCCCAAATCACACCCCTTGAATGTTCGTGTTTCTCATTTTATCTGGTAAGAATAGAGGAGCCTCTATTCTCTATATAAAGAAACTAGGTTCTTTCCACCTTTGCATTACCCTCACTCAAAATACATACTGCATAACACCCACATTCCTTTGTACCCACTGCTCACCTCCACATGTAACACTCTCAGTGAACAGTTCTTTGCACAGAACAAGCCAAACATTTACAGAATGTTTACAACCAGCATATCACAGTACTTTACAACACTGCTGTGGACGATTGGCTTCAGAACAGAGTGCTAATAACCACAGCCTCAGGGAGTCTGTAGCTAAAACATAATTTCATTGAATATTCTCTTCCGGTTTTTGCCCTTCCTAGCATGGAGGAGATTGGGAGGCTCATCAAGTGAAAACTGAGGGCTGCTCACCTCCAGAGAAAGCAGGAGAGTAGAGACCCTAGAGGGGAATCTGTAGGAATTTAAGGCTCAGGTTTGCCTGTTACTTGATGACAGATCAGCAAGGCCTTCCTCATAGGGCAAGATGAAATCATCCAGAAAGTCCCTTTCACACATACATGCATACAGGCAGGCATGTGCTCTCAGCAGTTCCTTTTACAAATGAATGGGAAAATTTGGAACCGACAGATGGGTTTTGAATCCTTCCTCAGTTATGTGACTTTGGGCATATTACATAACTGCTCCAAAGGGTAGGATAAGTAGATATCTGTGCAGAGCCTCGATCGCATAATTATTCCTCTGCCAATTCAGTTTATTCCTCTCCTTATCCTTCAGGGTGAAGGAGAGAACAAAACTAGAACAGAAATTGCATTTTCCCTTTAAAAATTTCTTTTAAAAAATATTTCATGTTTTTTTATAGGTAGTACTTACATATGATAAAAATTTCCAAAGTATGCCAGTGAAGTTTCCTTCCTTTCCAGCCACCTAGTTCTCCCCAGAGGCAGCTAGTATTTCTGGTTGTCTGTGTGTCCTTTCCATAGTCATCCTGTGCATGTGCAAGCAAATAAATACATCATTACATTTATATCTACTTCCTTATATGTGTGTGTTTTTCTCTTTGATGCAAATAGCTGTGAGGCACCTGGGTGGCTCAGTTGGTGAAGCATCTGCCTTTGCCTCAGGTCATGATCCCAGGGTCCTGGGATCGAGCCCCATGTCTGACTCCCTGTTCAGTGGGGAGTCTGCCTCTCCCTCTGCCCCTTCCTTGCTTGTGCACTCTCTCAAGTAAATAAATAAAATCTAAAAAACAAAACAAAACAAAACCCAAATAGCTATGTGACTATTTTGAACTTTTTTTCTTTTGTTTGAAGACAGTTGTTTTGGCTAAATGGCTAAGAAAAGCTTGAGAGCAATGATATCAAGAATCATCACTGTGCCTTCTCTTAGCCCTTCAGTTTGAAAGAGTGACAGAGAAAATGAGATTGTTCGACACCCTGTAAGAAAATCCTTTGGCAGTGTGGAGAGAATGATTCAGGTGGTAGTTGGAAAGGTGAAATAGGTAGAAATATTTCCAGAAGAAGTAGATGCCAAGGTATAAGGAGATGGTATTTAGTCACATAGCCCCCAATGTTAGCAGGTGTCCTCCAGATGGTCAGTTCATTTGAGCCCATCGTAAGGGCTAGTCATGTGCCAAGCCCTGTACTAGCTCAGGGAATACAGAGATGAGCATGGCTGGTCCCTGCCCTCAAGAAGCTCATCCAGAGAAGTCAGGTATATAAGCAGACAGTTTCTATATGATGTCATAGAAGCAACAGCAATGATGACAGCTAACTCTGAGAGCTTATTAAACACTAGACAGTGGGGTTCTGCAAGGCTTGCCATCTCTCCTGATTCTACCAAAATGCTATGAGAGTAATTACAGTGTTATCCCCATTTCACAGATGAGGAAACCAAAACCCAGGGAAGTTGAGGGACAGTCTCAGTACCACATAGTAAGTGACAGAACTAGGGTTTAGTCTGTGGACTGTCTCATTTCAAAGTCTTAGGGGAAGGAGGGGTAATGTTAGAACTTAAGGCTCATTTTCCTCCTGCATTAAATGATTTCCTCCTTCCCTCTCTTATTGTAGCACCACATTACTTTTCAGGGGGCGGACACGGGGTTAAGGTAGACCCTTAAAGGGAGATGTGCCCTGTGCCCAGGCTCAAAGAATAAGTGGAAGCAAGGAAAACATTCCAGGCAGAGCAACTCTTGGGCTGATCTGAAGGAGAGTCAGCCTCCAGGAGTCAGGAAGTTTCTGGCACAGGGAGACAGGTGAGTGGAGTGGGTGAGAGGGTGGCCTCTGGAGCCAGACTGCCCGAGTTGAAATCCTGGCTCTCCCCTTTAGTTGAGTGACTTTGGGAACATCACTCACCTTCTCTGATTCTTCACCTGCACGATGGAGCTAGAAAATACTATGTCCTGGGTTATTGCAAGGATTGAATGAGTTAATGTATCTGGAGCGCTTAGAATAGTGCCTGGCACGTGCCCTATATATTTGTTCCCACTATAGAATCTCCAGGCTCCAGGTACAACCTAGATATAAGGAAGAGGAAAACAAAATTTTGAACCTCATCTGCAGTGCTTATTATAGAGAACTATTACATGAGCTCACACAATGTAATGTGGTGCTATAAAAGGAGAAGAAAGCAGAAAACCACTTAATAGAGGAGGGACATGGGCTTTTAGGCCAGAATTGTCCTGTCAAGCATGGTCATTCTTATCAGCTTTCAGCCATCATCTGGTATTGTGAGTCAAAAATGGGCTTTTTTATTTGTTTCTTTATGGCATCTTTATTTGGTATTAAAATGGAATGGTCTATCTTAAATAAGGTGAAAAGGCAGAGGAGGATAAAATAAAAGGAACTGCATTCAGCGTAACTTTGGTTTTCCTCTCCTCCACTTTGATGCGATAATATGTTTTCAGAAAACCCTGAAGAAAATACCAGCTAAGCTCTGCAGCTTCCTCATTCACCCACATAGCATTTATCTCTCATCCACCAAGTCAAATTACTTTTTCTGAGAACAGTATTCTATAACAGAATCCTAGGGAAGTGAAAGTGAGAGGAAAATACTTCTCCAGGGAATTGCTCATGTGATTTACATTTTATTTTCAAATTCTCTGGCCTTTGTCCCCTTTGTATACTATCCCAAACTCAAATTCCCAGCTGTTCCCAAACCAGACCCCATGCCTGGACTATCTTCCCTAGCTCAGTTTTCTCTCTTCCTCCTGACATTTGAACAACTCTTGGGAATCCATCTTCTTGAAAAAAACATTTAATAGCAATTTCCCCAACATAAATCCCAATGGCCCTCACTTACTGCTATTCAAAAACATATACCTGTGTTTGTACCAGCCACTCACTAGATGCTGGGGCTACAGAAATTAGTATGATTCAGCCTTTTGTCCTGAATGAGTTCACGGTCTTCTGTGGGACAGAGACATGAAAGGGAGGTTGATCCTGCCCGTCTCTGCCATATGATCAAGTTCATTTCCTTTATGGTTTGTCTTTCCCGCTAGACTGTAAGGCTCTCAAGAACAAAGATTTTATCTGTTTTGTTTACTGCTGTATAATCAGTACCCTAGACAAAGCCCTCAATAAACATTTGCTGAATGAATGAATGAATGAATGAATGAATGAAAAAACAAGTGACAATACAGAATAATTGATAAATCGATGTGCTTACAAGATAAGAAGTAGCACAGAGGAGGGAATACTGAATTCTTTGCAGGAAAGGAGTGGAGTTGGAGGGGTGAGGAGAGGTGACTTCTGAGCTGGGTTTTGAAGGCAGTGGCTGCCACCATTGGTATGCCTCGCACGGCATCCCCACTCTTAGGAGGTACCTCATTAAAGTTTGCTGAAGTTAATAAACTTCACAATTTATGAAGCAATTATACTTACAGTATGTCTAATACTGTACCATTTAACACATTCCTGGGAAGGGAAGACATGGCCACTTCATGCTGGTTATTGTGGTCCTGAAAGCTCTGTCACCTGGAAAACCTCTCAGTTCTCCGTGGGGTAGGAGTGTCCCCTGGAAAACCCAGTGTCTTGGTGTGTGTGGATATGAGCCCTGTGAGAAGCTTTAGAGGCTGGGTCGTCCACTGGCTGAGAAAGAAAGCAATTTTAAGTGTATGTTTTAGGAGAGGAGTCCCATCCAGCAAGGAACATGGGAAAGGAACAGACAGAGGCCCTGAGCCAGACCGGAGCTTATTCCCTAATTCCTATATCCACCACCCAAACCAGTTTCACGTCTTAAAATGTCTGAAAAACCAGATGGTTATGACATGGAAGGGGAGGGGCTGGGGAGACGAAAGGAGATAAAAACACAATACATTTTTAGTTGGATTTATCTAATGACCTTACTGAGGGGAAAAAATTATTTTATTTTAAGGTTTACTTAATTGCATTTAGCCCCAGCTCCTTCCCGGCATACTTAGGTTAATGCTCAGGAGACTAAGAACCAAAGCTACTGAGGGGTGTGAGCCTCTTGCCTCTGGTGTGATCCCTGGGCTCTCTCATGCTGTTCCAGACCTACCCGCTCTGTGACTGACGGAAGACCCCTCTGTATGAGTCACACCACATTACGTCACAGATTAGGCTCCTCACCTCCAGTTAACCTTCAGCTTGTGTTTTCAATGTGTGCAGCTTCATCATACACAACAAAGACACTTTCTTCAACAATGCCACAAGAAGTAGAATCGTACATCATATTTTACAAAGAATAAAGTATGAAGAAGGAAAAAACAAAATTGGTAAGTAGTATATTAGTATAACAAGCTACATCGGATTTGGGGGATTACAGACTTTTTTCTTTGGTTTTATAAAGCTTATATCAATTCTAGAACCACTCATCATTTATAAAATCTCTACTTCTTTGATGGATAACTCACAAGTGTAAAAATCTTAATATCATCCTTAGATCTCTTTAAAATAGCATGTTACCTCATTTACCTAAGATCATGGAGAATTTCTCTCAATTCAGCAAATATTTATGGCGTGCTCATTACGTGCCGGCACTGGGCTGGATGTTGGGGAGATGAGCATGGTTCTCTCCTGGGGCGTATGTTCAAGCATTTGAATGACGACAATAAACAAATGAATAGATACAGTGAGTAACGTGAAAAGATTGAAATGGTGAGGGGCGCCTGGGTGGCGCAGTCTGCTTCGGCTCAGGGCGTGATCCCAGCGTTATGGGATCGAGCCCCACATCAGGCTCCTCCGCTGGAAGCCTGCTTCTTCCTCTCCCACTCCCCATGCTTGTGTTCCCTGTCTGGCTGTCTGTCTCTCTGTCAAATAAATAAATAAAATCTTAAAAAAAAATTGAAATGGTGAGTTCAAGCTGAGATGGAGTGGTCAGGGGAAGCTTCATTGAGAAGCTGGGGTTTGAACTAGACCTGATGAAAAGAAGGGGCTGATATAGGAACATGGTGGTCTCAGGGGAAGAGGGGAGGTTGTTCTAGGCAAGTGCCGAGATGAGCTGTCACATAAGGAAATTCTCCAAATAATCACCTTCCCCATTAAACAGCTTCCATAATTCATATATATGGATTTTTTAACTTTATTTTTTAATTCCAGTGTAATTAATATACAGTGTTATATTAGCTGCAGTTGTACAATATAGGGATTCAATGGTTCTGTACTCAGTGCTCATCCTGATAAGTGTACCTTGATCCCCTTCACCTGTTTCACCCACCCACCCACTCCCACCTTTGGTAACCACCAGTTTGTTCTCTTTAGTTAAGAGTCTGTCTTTTGGTTTATCTCTTTTTTTCTTTGTTTTGTTTCTTATATTCTACATGGGAATGAAATCATATGCTATTTTTCTTGCTCTGACTGACTCACTTCACTTAGCACTCCATCTTCTAGATCCATCCATGTTGTTGCAAATGGCAAGATTCCATTCTTTTTTATGGCTGAGTAATATTCCATTGTGTGTGTGTGGGGGGGGTATGTATATATACCATATCTTTATCCATTCCTCTATTGACGGACACTCATAATTTATATTTCGGGCATTTTATGAGAACCATTCCATATTACCAAATTTTCTCCATTATTAAACAGATTATCATATATCAAGAGGACTCAGGTGGCTTTGTCCTTATCTCTGTCCAGACAAGATTTTTATTGATAGTTTGAACAATGACCTAGTCAGGAGACGAAAATCACACATAATTTTTACAGGGAAAGTTTAATATAAAATATATTATTAAATATTAATATAAAAACATGAGAGAGGATTGGAGTAATCAGGGATTGGTTAGTAAAGGTTAAGGAGAACTCTAGAGAATAAAGAAATAGGAGATATTAGAGGCAGCTACCACTTCTAGAAAGACTCTCCCCACAAAGCTGAGACGTAGATTCTGTTGGAAGTGGTGTAGCTGTGGTTCAGTAGGTGGCAGAACAGTTTTCTGGGGGCATGGTGGGGGACTGCCTAGAGGGGTTCCAGGGAAGCCGTTCATTGAGAGGTGTTGCATCAACAGCGTTGCTCTGTGAAGCTGTTCAAGGAGATACCTGCCCTTGGGGAGGTGCCATGTGCTACGGGCCACCATGCCCTGTAGGAAGTTGGTGCCATAGAAGCCATGTGTTGCAGAAGCCTGCTGAGGGAAGCATACTGGTATCAGGGAGACAAATTTCTTCCTCCTCCAGGGTGTTTCCAGTGCCTAATACTGACAAAGCTTAACATTGTACAGTCTGTTAAGGAGAAATATTTACAAGGTCTAGCTCCATTTTTGCAAAGTAGGCAATGAAAGTATAGTTGGAGCTAAGGGGCAAATGTATTGATAACTGGTACTTGGCCTAAACAGCCTGTCCATCAAGCTTTCAGGTGGAGTGGACTCTGGAAGAATGCATTAAATATGTTTGTCATTGGAGTCAGGAGCATAAAAGATCTCAGTGATCTGGAAATCTCAGCCAAATCCAACAAGATGACATTTAATTGTTTGTAAATGTGAAGTCCTATACTCGAATTCAGCAAAACAACTACCCTGGTACAGTGTGGGAGAAATGTTGCTTAAGAACATCATGAGAGGAACAGACTTGAGAGACTTAGCTGAACGCAAGCTCAGTGTGAGTCACTCTGTGAAGCCGCCAAAACTACTTTGATCCCAAGCTGCATAAATTAAAATATAATAGAAAATGATAACTATCTAGTCCAAATCTGGATACACCTGAAATAATGTTGAGTGAGAGTCTATGTAGGTGGATACGGTAAAATCAAACCTGATTTAGATATTCCTTAACATCAGCGGGGTTGTGAATTAGGATATCTTCATATTCTCTGCATCAATCACCCATCTTTGAGACATGTCCTCTCCATGACGTCCTCCATGACCATTCCACCTTGAAGGAATTCTTCCCTCTTCCCATGAATTCCTATGGCACTTTCTTTGAGAGATGATTTGATAATTATGTACAATTCTGATTATCTTGAATTCTTTATTTTCAATGACATTAGGAAAATTCTACCACCTAAAGAGAACCATTGTAATATTTTGGTGTATTAAATAATTTAAATATTACATTAATTACTTTTTTCATATTTATGCATTTATCCATAATTTTAACAGACTTAGGGTATACTACACTAACTTTTATCATACCTTTTTCAGTTAACATTGTATCATGAAAATGCTAAAAAAAAAAAAAACAAGTGAAAGTAAAATGATTATGGCAATAGCTATTCTGAATTATTTTATAAAATGCAAATTTATAAAAAACAGTGCCTTCACTAATATTGATGCTATGATTTGCAGCACACCTCACAGTTTATTATAAAACACTAGGGTGTTGAGAATCTGCAGCTAAAACTGCTAGTTGGACAATAAGCTCCTTAATTGTAAATAAGTTGCCCTATTTGTCTTTCTGTCATCATTGCCTAACATAATTCTGGCTTATAGTAGGAGTGCTTGTTGAAATGAATTGAAAATATTTTAAACATGATTAATATCTAACCATCAGCATCCTTGCACGGTCGAAAATTGTGTACAATGTGGCCATTCAGCAATTATTGTGCTTAACTTTTGCATCTCAAAATGTGAGCTGTTTTTAGAAATGGTCAAGATGGAGGCAAAAAGAGACAGTGATTTGTAAATATTCTTTTTTTTTTTTTTAAAGATTTTATTTATTTATTTGACAGAGATAGAGACAGCCAGCGAGAGAGGGAACACAAGCAGGGGGAGCGGGAGAGGAAGAAGCAGGCTCATAGCTGAAGAGCCTGATGTGGGACTCGATCCCATAACGCCGGGATCACGCCCTGAGCTGAAGGCAGACGCTTAACCGCTGTGCCACCCAGGCGCCCCTGATTTGTAAATATTCTAAAGGAATGCAGGGAGTGTTGTTACTAGTAAGAAATGATGTTTATAAAAGTTTCTCTCATTTGATGAAAGAAAGAGAATTCTATCCAAGAACTCCAGTGCCTTTTATTTTTTAAGTTTTTATTTAAATTCCAGTGAGTTAACATACACTGTTAGTTTCAGGGTACAATATGGTGATTCAACATACACTGTTAGTTTCAGGTGTACAGTATGGTGATTCAGCACTTCCATACAACATCTGGTGCTCATCACAAGTGCACTGCTTAATCCCCATCACCAATTTAACCCATCCTCCCCCCTACCTCCCCTCTGGTAACCATCAGTTTGTTCTCTAGAGTTAAGAATCTGTTTCTTGGTTTACCTCCCCTCTCTTTTTTTTCCCCCTCTTCCCATTTGTTTTGTTTCTTAAATTCTACATATGAGTGAAATCATGTGGTATTTGTTTTTGACTATTTCACTTACCATAATATTCTGTAGCTCAATCTATGTCATTGCAAATGGCAAGAGTTCATTCTTTTTTATGGCTGAGTAATATTCCATTGTGTGTGTGGCTATTTATATTTATATTTATATTTATATGATATGTATCTTTATCCGTTCATCAGTTCAGTGCTTTGAAAATTGGTAATGATGACCTGGAGAAGTATCTGATTAGAAATGACCAATCACAGAGTAAATTATTAACCTAGGGTCAGGCATTATTCTGAAAAATATGGAGTAAAACCACAAATGCTTGGTTGACCTGATGATTCATTGTCATGTTTGGTTTCATAAATGAAAGAAATAACATATTAGAAGAAAATTTAATTTATTGATAGAATGGTATTTATCTAATGTTATTTTCTACCTGAAGCTCTTTCTGAAAGTAGCATCTTCCATGAACCAACATTGATTAGCTGATTTGTAAACATGATTTGTAAGGACATTTTGCTGGAGTGTAAACTACCACTATGTAAGTTTTCCAGATTCACTCTGAATTTATTACAACTGTGAAAATCAAACTATTGAAATCCACTCTCAAAATAGAGCAATTAATAGATCAACATAGATTTATTTAACAATATAAGTAGATAAAATAAATTTTGAAATTGTGTTTTCAAAATTGGTGCTCAAAGGGGAAGTTGCTGAAGTGGTTGACTTCAAATATTAACTACTTTCTCACTTTGCACAACTTTGATAAATTATGATAAACTTACTGGGTCATCATCAGAGTCTGTTATTAGGTCCCGTAAATTCTGTTTTTTTCTAGTATCTGAGATGTTTGAAAGTTTATTGATGGGATGCCTAGGTAGCTCAGTTGGTTATGCGTCTGCCTTCAGCTCAGGTCATGATCGGGTCCTGGGATCAAGTTCCACAGCAGGCTCCCTGTTCAGCAGGGAGTCTGCTTCTCCCTCTCTCTCTACCCCTCCCCGCTGCTCATTCTCTGTCTTTCTCTCTCTCTCTCACTCTGTCTCTCAATAAAATCTTTTTAAAAAAAGGAAGAAAGTTTATTGATGAGATATGTGGATTTCTCAATAGAGACTTGAGGCAATCAGAGCTTTCCACATAATAATTTATTCATTCATAACAGAGGTATTTATTGAGGGCCTCCTGCATGCTAGACAAAATACAAAAGCCCTACAGATATTTGCATTTCAAATGTTGTTCTTAGACATTTATTGTTCATGTCAGTCATCTTAAAACACATTACTGTATTAGTGTGATTAAAAGTACCTAAACATTGATTGACCCGGCATCAATAAAAAGTGAATCAGTGCATGTTCCATTTCCCAATAAGGCTAAGCCTCTGGACTCTAATCAGGACCTAAAGCATGGGGAGCATTCCCCTGTTAGCCACTTGAGAGACATCCTTCTAGTCATCATCTTTGAGGTATATTTTAGGAAGTAGTATAATTCTTGACTTGAAAGACACTTTAAGGACCAACACATTGAACTTCCACTTTTGGCCAAGACGGAGTAACAGGCACAAGATTTACTCTCCCACCTGAAAAAAAGGAAAAACAGGAAAAAAAAATGTGGGAGACCATTCTTTTCAAGACACTGAACATTGGGCAGCCAAGAATAGAAATCCCTGAGAGACAGAAAACAAATGCAGTGAGCACTATGATTGCATCAGCCCACTACGTTGACATAGTTTCTAGATGGCAGCCTAGGGAGGGAGAACCCAGGCAGAACCTGGTAGACTCCCTGAGTTGCGAAGATATTGCTAGGAGTCTAAGGAAACCAAGGCAGTTAGAGTTCACAGAAGAAAGTACAAAAAGCAAAAAGTTCTGCCAAGAGAGAACCCTGAAGATCATCAGAGGGCCCCCCACCTTAATTATTTAGCAGAGTACTAGTTAGTGCATATGTATTAGGAAACTACTCAAAGCCAGTGAAAGAACAACCCCAAAGGATTTCCAGTGAAATTGGAACGGCTCATAATTCACAGAGCATTGAACATAAATGTTCTAAAGAACCCAATCCAAAATTCAGAATAAAAAAATCAAGGCCTAGGGGCACCTGGGTGGCACAGCGGTTAAGCGTCTTCCTTCGGCTCAGGGCGTGATCCCGGTGTTGTGGGATCGAGCCCCACATCGGGCTCCTCCGCTAGTAGCCTGCTTCTTCCTCTCCCACTCCCCCTGCTTGTGTTCCCTTTCTCGCTGGCTGTCTCTATCTCTCTGTCAAATAAATAAATAAAATCTTTTAAAAAAAAATCAAGGCCTAAATTCTTTGCTGCCTGCAAGAAACTTTAAAGACACAAATGGGTTAAAAGTAAAAGGTTCAAAAAAGTTATGCTTAACCAAAATAAAGCTGAAGTGGCTGTATTGATATCAGACGAAATAGATTTCAGAGCAAAGAATATTACCAGGGATAAAAGTAAATTCAGTCAGTTCATCAGGAGGACATAATCCTAAAAGCCTGGAGCTTCAAACTACATGAAGCAAAAACTGACAGAACTGCAAAGAGAAATAGACAACTCCACAATTACAGTTGGATATTTAAATGCTTCTTCCTCAGTAATTAATAGGATAGGTAGAAAATCAGTAGAGGCTAGAAGACCTGAACAACAGTCTCAGTGAACATAACTGATCTTCTGGATCACTTCCAACAACAGCAGGATACCTGTTTGTTTTTTTCAAGCGCACATAGAACATACCCAGGATAGGCCGTGTTTGGGGATATAGAACAAGACTTCATCTAAAGTGATTCAAGTCATACAGAATATGGTTTTTGACCACAGAGGAATTAAATTCAATGTTAATATGAAGATGATCTCTGGAAATGTAACAGATATTTAAAACTAATACCTTTTAAATAACTCATCAGTGAAAGAAGAAATCAAAAGAAAAATCAGTATGTTGCACTCAATGAAAATGAAAACAATATATCAAAAAGTGTACAGTCCTTAGGGAGAAATTTATAGTATAATAGGCCTATATATGAAAAGAAATGTCCAAATTAATGACCTCCCCTTCCACCTTAAGAAAGAAGAGAAAGAAAAAGGAATTAAAGTAGGTAGATGAAATAATAAAAGAGAAGAAATCAATGAAATAGAAAACAGAAAAAAATAATAGAGAAAATAAATGAAACCAAAAGCTGTTCTTTTGAAAAAAATTATAAACCTTGTGATGAACACACCCAAGGTGACTTCCTAGTGAGCCATGGCCTGTGTAATTACTTTCCCTTAAGTGTAGGTAGAAACTGTAGCTTACATTTATTTTTTTAATAATATTATTTTTTTATTATGTTAGTCACCATACAGTACACCCCTAGTTTTTGATGCAGTGTTCCATGATTCATTACTTGCATATAACACCCAGTGCACCATGCAATATGTGCCCTCCTTAATACCCATCACCGGCCTATCCCATTCCCCCACCCCCCTCCCCTCTGAAGCCCTCAGTTTGTTTCCCAGAGTCCATAGTCTCATGCTTCATTCCCCCTTCTGTTTACCTCCCCTTTCTTCTTCCCTTTCTTCTCCTCCCGATCTTCCTACTTCTTATGTTCCATAAATGAGTGAAACCATATGATAATTGCCTTTCTCTGCTTGACTTATTTTGCTTAGCATTATCTCCTCCAGTCCCGTCCATGTTGCGGCAAATGTAGCTTACATTTAACCAATAGAATTGCAAAGGTGATTGTGTCACTCCTGTGATTATGTTACATAACATGGAAAAGTTTAGGAGACCTTCCAGATGTAAAAGAGCTCTTAATTTGACTTTGACTTAATCAAAGGGAAGATCATCCTGGGTGCGCCTGACCTACTCAGGCAAGCCCTTTCAAAGAGTGTTCAGGCCTGCCCCCAGCTCAGAAACTTGAAGCAACAGGGACTCCCTCTCTCTGTTGCTGGTTTCAAAGAAGCAAGTTGTTGTGAATATAGCAGCTGCAGGGAAATCAGTTCTGTCAATGATCAGTGGGTCCTTTCCTAGTTGAACCTCCAGGTAAGAATGCAGTCTAGCCAAATCCTTCACTTTGGTTTTGTGAGACCCAGAGCAGAGAACGTAGGTAAAGCATGCCCAGACTTCTGACCAAAAGAAACTGTGAAATAATAAATGGCTATTGTTTTCAGCTACTACATTTCTTGTTACACAGTGATAGAAAACTAATGCAAATTTCTAGCCAGGTTTATCAGGAAGAAAAGAGAGAAAATACAAATTCCTGAATTTCCAGCAATAGGGGAGATGCTGTCACTAAAAAAAGGTGGGAGTATATTAAGGGAATATTTGAATAATCTTTCGTCAATAAATTTGACAACTTACATGGGTACATTTCTGGACAGATGCAAATAATCAAAACCCATTCAAGAAATAATAACCCTGTGTTGTTGATTTTAGCCATTCTGATTGGTGTGAGATGATACCTCATTGTAATTTTGATTTGCATTTTCCTGATGATAAGTGATGTAAGGATCTTTCATGTGTCTGTTGGCCATCTGTATGTCTTTGCAAAAATGTCTGTTCATGTCTTCTGTCCATTTTTTAATTGGGTTATTTGTTTTTTGGGTGTTGAGTTGTGTAAGTTCTTTACATATTTTGGATACTAACCCTTTGCCAGATACATCATTTGTAAATATTTTCTCCCATTCCATAGGTTGCCTTTTGTTTCTTTTGCTGTGCGGAAGATTTTTATTTTGATGTAGTCCCAATAGTTCATTTTTGCTTTTGTTTCCCTTGTCTCAGGAGACATTATCTAGAAAGAAGTTGCTACAGCCAATGTCAAAGAAGTTACTGCCTAGGTTCTCTTCTAGAATTTTTATGGTTTCAGGTCTCACATTTAGGTCTTTAATCTATTTTGAATTTATTTTTGTGTCTGGTGTAACAAAGTGGTCAAGTTGCATTCTTTTGCCTATTGCTGTCCAGTTTTCCCAACACAATTTGTTGAAGAGAATGTCTTTTTCCCATTGGATATTTTTTCCTGCTTTGTTAAAGATTAGTTGACCATATAATTGTGGGTTCATTTCTGGGTGTTCTGTTCTATTGATATATATTTGTATCAGTAAGGTACTGTTTTGATTACCACACCTTTTTATTTATTTTTTTTTAAGATTTTGAGACAAAGAGAGACAGAGCACAAGCAGAGGGAGAAGCAGGCTCCTTGCTGAGCAAGGAGCCCAATGCAGGACTCAATCCCAGGACCCTGGGATCATGACCTGAGCCAAAGGCAGATGCTTAACCGACTGAGCCACCCAGGTGTCCCATGATTACCACAGCTTTTTTAAAAAAGATTTTATTTATTTGAGAGAGAGAGAGAGACCAACTGGCGTGAGGGGCAGAGGGAGAGAATCTCAAGCAGACTCTGCGCTGAGTGCAGAGCCCAATGCAGTGATCAGTCCCACCACACTGAGATCATGACATGAGCTGAAACCAAGAGTCAGATGCTCAACTGACTGAGCCACCCAGGCACCTTGATTACTACAACTTTGTAATATAATTTGAAGCCCAGAATTGTGATGCTTCCAGCTTTTCTTTTTCAAGATTGCTCTGGCTATTTGGGGTCTTTTGTGGTCCTATACAAATTTTTGTTTGTTCTAGGTCTGTGAAAAATGCTCTTGGTATTTTGGTAGGTATTGCATTAAATGTGTAGATTGCACAGGTGTTGGTGAGGATGTGGAGAAAAGGGAACCCTCTTGCACTGTTGGCGGGAATGCAAACATGTACAGCCACTCTGGAAAACAGTATGGAGGTTCCTTAAAAAGTTAAAAATAGAAATACCCTATGATCCAGCAATTGCATTATTAGGTATTTAACCAAGGAATACAAAAAATACTAAATCAAAGGGATACACAAACCCCAATGTTTATAACAGCATTATCTGCAATAGCCAACCCAAGTGTCCATCAACGATGAATGGATAAGGAAGATGTGATATATATACACAATGGAATATTACTCACCCATAAAAATAGAATGAAATCTTGCCATTTGCTATGACATGGATGGAACTAAATGTATTATACTAAGCAAAATAAGTCAGAGAAAGACAAATACCATATGATTTCACTCCTATGTGGAATTTAGGAACAAAACAAATGAGCAAAGGGGCAAAAAGAGAAAGAGGTAAACCAACAAATGGACTTTTAACTATAGAGAATAAACTAACGGTTACCAGAAGAGAGGTGGGTGGGGGATGGGTTAAATTGGTGATGAGGATTAAGACATGCAGTCTTATGAGCACTGGGTGATATATGGAAGTGTTGAATCACTACACTGTACACCTGAAACATAATACTGTATGTTGACTAACTGGGATTTAAATAAAAAATTTTAAAAATAAACTTATGTATACAAGCATTAAAAATAAGAACCTAATTAGCTCCATATTTATTAAAGAAATTGAATTTATACTTGAAAATATTCTCACGAAAATACCCCTACAGGCCCAGATTATCTTACTGGTGAATTCTGTTGGGCATTCAAGAAAGAAATAGTACCAATTTTACAAAACTCTTTCACAAAACTGAAGTGTGGAGAATATGAGAGCATTATTACCCAGGTACAAAACCAGGCCAAGATTGTATTAGAAAACTATGAATCAATATACTTCATGAATATAGAGGCAAACATTGTAAACAAAGTTTAGTAAATAATATATATAAAAAAATATATATATATACATATATATATATAAAATATATATATAAAAAGGATAATTCATCATGATCAAGTAGGGTTTATATAGGTCTGGAAGGTTGGCTTAGTGTTTGAAAATTAACCAACGTAATTCTGTACTTTGGCAAAGTAAAAAAGGAAAATGATATGGTCATCTCTGCAGATACAGAAAAAAGTATTTGACAAAATTCTGCATTCATTCTGGATAAAAACGCAGCAAAGTATGACTAGAAAGGAACTTCCTCAACCTTAGTAAAGTACATCTATAAAATACTTATAGTTAACATCATACTTGATGTTAAAAACTAAATGCTTTCCCCCCAAGATAAGGAACAGGACAAGTATGTCTTCTCTTGTATTCATCATTTTGCTAGCCAATGCAGTAAGACAAGAAAAGTAATAGGCATCCAAATTGAAAAAGAAGTAAAACTATCTTTAGTCTCAGAAGACATGATCATCTGTATAGAAGCTCCAACATGATCTACAAAAACACTAGTAGAATGAGTATAGCTATGTTGCAAGAAACAAAACTGATATACAAAACTTAATTGTATTTCTATAAGCCAACAACACACACTAAGGAATTAAAATTTTAAAGACCGTGCCATTTATAATAATATCAAAAAAATATGAAATACTTATCTGACAAGAGATATGCAAGGGGTGCCTGGGCAGAACAATCTGTTGACCATCTGATTTTGGTTACAGCTTGGGTCATGGTCCTCAGGGTCCTGAGACTGAGCCCTGCATCTGGGGTCTGTGCTCAGTGCAGTCTGCTTGGGACTCTCTCCCTCTCCTTCTGCCTCTTCCCATCTCTCTCTCTCTCTCAAATAAATCTTAAAAAAGAAAAGATATGTAAGGTGCATATACTGAAAACTACAGAACATTTGTGGGAGAAATTTAAAACTTTAATAAATTTACCCTGATTCACCCTGTTCATGGATCAGAAGACTCAATGTTGTTAATTCTCCCCAATTTAATCTATAGGTTCAGTGCAATCTCATTCAAACTCCTAAGGTTGTGTGTGTGTGGCTATGGAAATTGACAAACAAATTAAAAAATTCATAACCTAGAATAGCCAAAGTAACTTTGAAAAAAGAAAAGCACAAATGGAGGGCTAACCCTACTTGATTTCAAGAATTATTATAGGCCTAAAGTAATCAAGAGTGTGGTATTGATGTAAAAATAGACAAATAGATCTGTGGAACAGAATAGAGAATCCATGAGTAGAGCCACATATATGTGGACAATTGATTTTTGACAAAGGCTCAAAGACAATTCAGTAGGTAAAGGATTCTCTTTTCAAAAAATGGTGCTGGAACAATTCATACCCATATGCAAAAAAAAATGAACCCATATATAAAAATTAATTCAAATGGATCATAGATCTAAATATAAAACCTAGGGTCACCTGGTTGTCTCAGTCAGTTAAGCATCTGACTTCAGCTCAGGTCATAATCCCAGGGTCCTGGGATCAAGCCCTGCATCGGGCTCCCTGCTCAGCAGTCTACTCTCCCTCTGTCCCTCCCGCTCCTTGTGCTCTCTCTGTCTCTCTCATATAAATAAATAAATAACATTTAAAATTAAAAAAAAAAAAACCCTAAAATTATAAAAATTCCAGGAGAAAATCTTTGTGGCCTTAGGTTTTTTGGGAATTTCTTAAACACAATACATAAAAGAAAAAAAAATGGATAAATTGGATTTCATCAAAATTAAAGCTTTTGCTCTTTGAAGTGTATTTTTGAGAGAATGAAAAGAGAATCCACATACTATGAGAAAAAAAATTCAAAGCATATGTCTAATGAAAGGCATCTAGAATATATAAAAAAGTCATAACTCAATAATAAATTAATGGGCATAAGACTTGAACAGATATTTCACAAGAGAAGATATGCAGATGGCAAATAAAGTTAAATATATACCCACCATATGATCTAGTTATTCCACTTCTTAGTGTTTTCCCGAGAGATAAAAGCAGATATCCATACAAAGACTTCTACATAAATGCTCACAGTAGTATTATTTGTAATAGCTCAGGACTGAAAACAAATATCAAGGGGAGTAGATAAACAGTTATATATCCGTTTGATGGAATACTCAGCAATTAAAAAAAAAAAGAGTTACAACATGGATGAATCTCAAAATAATTATCCTGAGTGAAAGAATTCAGATAAAAAGGAGTGACGCTGTATAATTCCATTTATATAAAACTCTAGAAAATGCAAACTGATAATGACAGAAAGTAGATCAGTGTTTGCCTTGGAGATGGCACAGGGAGGAGTGCAGTTACAAAGTGGCATGATAAAACTTTGGGGTATGGATATGTTTACTATCTTGACCATGCTGATGGTTTCAGGTATGCATATATAAGTCAAATCTTCTCAAATTGTATGTTTTAAATATGTGCCATTTATAGTATGTCAGTTATGCCTCAATAAAGCTATTTTTAGAATAATCCACATATCCAGGGCATCTTGGTGGCTCAGTCGGTTAAGTGCCCAACTCTTGATTGCAGCTCAGGTCATGACCTCAGTCAAGGTTGTGCAGTCGAGCCCTGCATCAGGCTCCATGCCCAGCGTGCAGCCGGCTTAAGATTCTGTCTCTCTCTCTCTGCCTCCCTCTGCCCCTCCCTTCCCTAGTGCACATGTGCTCACTCTCTCTCTAAAAAAAAAAAAATCCACATATCCAACACCCCTTCCCCATTTTATGTATGAGAAAACTGAGACCTGAGGACAAGAGGACTTTTTCAAAATCATACCGCTAGTCCAATGTAGAAGGATTAGATTTATCCACATTAAGGCTTCTGGATAACAACATAAAAAGAGCTCCTGGTAGATCTTTTTTTTTTTGGTATGATAAATTCATCCACTTTTCTCAGTACATTCTCATCTTTGTGCCAGGCACTGTAGTAGTATGTTTACTGTTTTCTTTCTATTTGAAAATCCAATTTCCCAGCCCTTGATTCCAATTTCCTAGCAGATAGCAAAACTTTCTAAACTGTTGGAGTCCCCAACTGGGTTTGAATCATTTTTGAAAACCTAGATTATTTTCTCCAAAAAGTACCACCCTTACATTAATCTTGAACGTCGTGAGGATTCAAACTCAGTATTAATTCAACTGAACTTTTTTGTTGTTTCAGGTCTGAATCGTTTGCTTACCAATGGCTCCTATGAAGCTGCATTCCCTCTGCATGAGGTACTGTCCTGCCTTTCCTCCTCTGTCAATGTCTTGTTATTAAATCGGCTTCTGGGAATAGTCATTAATTGAGTTTGTTGATATGACATTTGTTCAGAATGAATTTAATTTGTTCAGTGGATAATTAGGGAGGGCCTACTTGCATTGTGACGTCTCTCCCCCAGCATAGATTTATTTCTGGTTTTTTTTTTTTTATGTAATTGTAAGAATACTTGAATCAAGAGTCACTCAGCATGAATTCAGAGGAATCACTGAGGGACTCCAAGCCATAAAATTAAAGAAGCATTGAAAAATTGCATGAGGCACCAGACCCATGGGGAAAATGCTCTTGAAACATATAGTCGCTGTAACAAAGACATTTATAGCTGTTCCTTAGAGAGTAGGAGGGAGCCATCTTGAAAAGCCTCTGGTAACCAAAGGGTGATGAATGGAAATGAATAGTATTGTATCTGTTATTGCTTATTTAAGATATATAAATTTTGATATTCTCTTTTTTTGCTGCATAGTTTTTGTCATATTTTAGTACTTTAGTAAATAAAACTGTGGTTATCCTTAACCCTGCTTTCCCCATTCAATCTTGGGTTATTTAACCCAGAATTCTCTTGTACACATAGGTTTTTAGGGACATAATCCTTATGATTGGTGAGAGATTGTTTTCATCTTCATGGTATTGAGCTTTTACATTGTACCAATCACTGTGTGACAAAGAAAGCACAAAGATGATTATCCTCGCCCATGCCCTGTAGGACCTCACAAACTAGCCAGGCTGGAACTCCTGGGAGTGATTTCCAGAAGTCTTCTACTAGAAACAGTGTTAACAGTTTGCCAGTAAGCTTTGCAGAACAGTTCCAACAGTTCCCAAATGGCAAGCCTTTCCAAAACATACCTTTTATTTGGCTTACAGTGCTGCTTCTGTTGTTTTAAACACTACAAGGATGCAAAGGTGATGGAGAATGTTACAAATCTTATTCACTAAGAAAACTAGAAGCTTTGGTCCCAGACCCTATTTACAGACTTCCATGAAACATTTTTGGAATGATCCTTTTCATATGACAAAAGCAAAGATTTTGACCGAAAGGTTTTCTAGAGCCACACACGGGTGATTCTGAACTCTGAAGACGGAGTCCCTCCCCGCCAAAACATCATCTGGCTTCCTATAGTTACTAGTTGGATTGCCCAAAAAAACGTTTCAGAGACAACTGCATCCTCCCACAGCCGAGCCCCTGCCTGTAGTGAGGGCAGTGTCTGATATGGTAGGTGAGCAGAAATATCTGTGCATGTGAGTAGGTGGCAGGTATGAGGATGTCTGAGAAGATGTAGCTCTGAAACCCCATGGAGCAATTCAAAGCCTCTTCTCTTTGGCTTTCTTATCTCAGTAAAGCCCTGTGTTCTATGAGAAGAGAACTTCCAAGTTAGTAATAGCAGTTCTGTTGACTCTTTACTCTGTTTAACTTAATTATATTATTTAACATCCTAATAACCTTCAGAGGCAGAAAAACAAGAAGGGCAGATATTGTCGCCCTTGTTTCATGTTAAAATTTTAAGTAGAGGTTTAGAGAAAGGTTAGCCCCCTCTCGTTATCGTGTGAGTTGTTGGTTGAGCTGAGACTAGAACCTGAGTTTTTTTTATCTCTCAGCCTTGTTCACCTTCCACTAAGAAAGAACTTCTCAGGTTAATGTTAATAATTAGTCAACTTCCAGAAAGTACTTTTTCTGCTTGTGAAACTAGCATTGCCACTAACTGAACTCAGAAAAACTTCCACCTGTGTGGCCCTTGGTCTCCTCATTGGCTCCATGAGGTGGTTGAATTAGATTGAATTGTTGTAATTTTGAGGTTACAGCCAGCTTTTATATTTTAGGATTTTCGTATAGATAAGGCAAGGGCTTATCTGTGTGGCTGTTTACTAACTACCCTGTCTTGAGACAAATGGAAAAGAGAGCTAAGTCTTGGGCATGGCCTCTAGGCAAGACACTTTTCACTCAAACCATGGAAGAAACTTAATGAGGCAGGAATTATTAGTTCCATTATGAACTAGGAATCTAAGGCTCAGAGAGCTTAAGGTCTCCTAGCTAAAAATAGCAGAACTGAGTTTGAACTCAGTTCAAACCTGCCTGATTCCTAGCAAGCATGTGCTTTTTACTATATAGCACCATCAACAAGATGATGTCCACAATAACTGCTTTCCTTTCAATAGTGTGGATACATTTCTTCCTTATATCACCCCTATCACTACTCCTTCCATAAAAGACTAGTATTACTATAAGATTTTCTTTATGGCTTTTCTGGGTATTACCTCACTGGCAGTGGTGTTTTTATCCCAGGGAAGTTACAGAAGTAAAAACTCCATTAGAACCCACGGAGCGGAAAACCACCGACATCTGCTATATGAGTGCTGGGCCTCCTGGGGCGTGTGGTATAAATACCAGCCTTTGGATCTTGTAAGGTGAGTTCTTAACCAGCTGCAAATATAAAACTTAAACAGAATGATTAGGGAAGATTGTCAGCTGGGACAAGAAAAAAGTCTGTGTTACATAGCTCTTACTCAAATCCGGCTTCATCTCAAGAAGGCAACTCATCAGAGGACATCGGTCATTCTTGGAAACTAGACCTCAGTCTGATGAGGTTGGTGCTTCCTCCAAAAAGGTCTCAGGAAGGGGCTTGTGAGATCAGTCAGGCCTCCCACAGGGCTTTATCTGGAGCAGGTCATCCACGTGACAATTATTGACAAATTACCAGTAATCGTTACAGAAATGTGACATGTTTACATATATTAGTGACAAATATTAGTTACTATCTATGTAAGTAGGAAAAATGGAGTTCTATCATTCTAATAAATTTCAGGCTTATTGTAATTTTCAACTAATAACCTTTAAAAATTGTTTTAATTCTGCAAATCAAATTAGTATATCAGCTTTTAACCTATGATAACTGTACAGTGGAAATGTATGTTTTTTTAACTATTTATGTCCAACTTTCTACCATGGCAGCATTATACTCTGACATCTCATTATTTATTTAGAAACTGGTTATTAAGGTTGGGTAGCACCAATCCACACTTTGTGGATTCCTTATAAAAAAGAAAATCGTCTTATTTCCTAGACTTGCTGGATTTGGTTTACTTTCACTAGTGCCCTTAAAAAATGAGCCCAGAGGAAAATGAAATAATAAGACAACTCACTTTACACTTTGTCTCCCTGGGTAGTCACTCTTACTGCCAGAGTCCCTGTTACTAAGTATTTACTTCTATTGACCCAGGGTCATTGATGAATTGTGTACTTTTCTTTGTGTTGGTAGCAAATAATCCAGATGATCTGGGTGAGTGGAAAATAGTTTCTGAGATGAGACCATTTTCTTTTGATCAGTTTCAATACATGCTAAACCAGTGGGGGAAGAAAAAAATACAAGTAAGTGTTCTTCCCAGCCTCAGTCCCAATATTACAGGATTACACTGATTAAAAATTACAGAAAATTAGTGCAGGCAAAATATCTGTCCTCCTTGACAGTGTTTTGATTAAGACTTGCAGTTTGTCAATAAGTATTAATTAACTGCCCATTGTGTTTCTAGTATGATGCTAAATACTATTGGCAAAGACCAATGGAAGCCACTATCTCTGAGAAACTCAGTTTCCTTCAGTAAAACAGGCTCTGCATACTTGAAACAACTTGAAAACAATGCAAGACTATGCACAATTAGGTAAAATGTATGATGAAGGTGGTAAGTTTCATAACAATTTGGAAAAATGGAAAGGATAGATATGCATCAGTGCCTCTGTGGAAGGCTCTGTAGAGCTGAGCCTGGAAGAGAGTAGGATTTGTACTGGCCAAAGGGAAGAGAGATGAAAAGCATAAGCAATATTTCAGTAGAATGAGGTCGTGGAGTATCCAGGGAATCTCAACTCTTAAATAGCTCTTGTCCTATAGATTTTGCTTCCTCCATATCTCTTGATTCTGACCACACCCCAGGACCACCTCCACCATACTGCCTCCTTCACCTAATGACCTGGACTATGGCTGTTGTCCCATACTTGGTCTCCCTTTTCCCACTCTGGTCCCTTCTAATCTATTCTCTACCCTGCAGACAGAGTGATCGTTTTGGAATGTAAAGCTGATGATGTCCTTTGAATGTTAAAACTATCTTATGATTTTCCCATTCTCTCAGGACAAAGATTAATGCATTTAGCGTGGTTTACAAGACCTGCCGAGGCCCAGCCTCCACCTACCTCACCAGCTCATCTTTTGTTATCAGTGTTCCAGGTGCACTGCCCCTATTTCACCTGGTCCCTTCTGCCATAGGATGTTTGTACTTACGATGCCTTTGCTGGAAACACTTTTTCCTGTCCCCAGTTCCACCTAGGTAATAGTCACCTCCTCAGAGAAGTCTTCCCTAAGTAGGCTGGTCACATGGTCTTGGTTTATATACTTGTGGAATTGTGTTTCTTTCCTTTTGTAAACCCTTTTCCAGTTCTAATTATAAACTTATTTCTTTAATTGACTGATGTCTATGCACTCTGTCAGCCTGTGAGTTGCACAAGAGCAGGGACCAAGCTGATTTTGCTCATCATTGTACCCTCAGCTCCTAGCACAATATTTGCCACATGGAAGGTATTTTTTTATTTGTTGAGTAAATTAAAGAATGTATCTCTGTATTTGGATGTTAGCTGGAAAAGTCTTCAGAGAGCAGAAAGTTTCTGTTGGGACACAGTGGAAGATAGGATAAATAATCTTTAGTCCATCTTTCAGAATTTAAGGAAGCATTGGCTGTTCTAAGAGGAAAGCAGAAGCCAGTATTTGGAATCAGGTGGTCAGCAACATTTGTTTAGAATGAGAATAAAAAAAAAATAATTAGAATATTCTTATATTAGACTGAAAAGTAATTAACTTCTAACTAATGAAATAGAGCAGTTGAGAGGCATAGAAAGCACAATTTGGGTTGTATTTTAACATAAGTTAATAATATTATTAATGGTGTTTGAGAAAGAAAAACAAGGAATTCCCTGGACATTTCTAAACTTCGCACGCTGTAGGGCACTAGGCAGACTGGTTAGTCTCCGAAAAATATTTATTGAGGTAGATGTTGAAACTTGTGAAAAATCATAACTTAAAAGGAAAAGTTGCTCTCAGTGTCAATTCATGTTGAA
This sequence comes from Ursus arctos, assembly GCF_023065955.2. Classification (NCBI taxonomy): domain Eukaryota; kingdom Metazoa; phylum Chordata; class Mammalia; order Carnivora; family Ursidae; genus Ursus; species Ursus arctos. The sequence goes on along the minus strand of NW_026622886.1, from coordinate 13,898,877 downwards.
TCTCTGTAATTAGAATTTTTTTCTAATATCTTCTCATTCTGGCATCATAAACATCTTAGCTACAAAATATTGAAAGGGGTGTTTAAAGTTTCTCACAATAACTTTGTTTCCTATTTTTAAAGATACATGTAATTATAATACGGGTGCTACACACAAGCCCACAGAAATGGCGAAGATGAGATTATGCGTTGTCACCAACACTTCAAATTCCCCTGGCTCTGTATTAATAAGTGCCGTGTCTTCCTGAATGGGCTTGGGTTTATTCTGTGTTCTCAGAACAAGCTTGTATATAGTCCTGTTCTTCTATGGAAAGAAAGTTTCATTCTATTTCTGATATATAATAATAGGAGAAGAAATTTAAGCCCAGAGCCTTAATTTGGGCAAGTGCTCTATTCTCTTGGATGCATGTTTATCAGCAAGGCCACAACAAAGTAAAATGAGCAAAGTATTATAATGCCTAACTCTGAACACTTTGCTGTGATTTTCAAGGCGCTTGTGTCTTAAACAGGCGGTACTTTGGAGAGAAGATTGGGTTGTATTTTGCCTGGCTGGGCTGGTACACCGGCATGCTCTTCCCAGCCGCCTTCATTGGATTGTTTGTCTTTTTGTACGGAGTCATTACTCTGGATCACTGCCAAGTCAGGTACGGGGAGCTCTGGGTGAGCCTGCCTTTGCAGAGACGGGTGGTGGTGATTTAGGAATGTTCCAGGACTGTGGGCCCGCTTTTCCTTCTAACTTCTTTCTCGGTCACTCCTGGGAAGAATTCACTAGATCTTGCATCCATTGCCTACAGCTGTAGTCTTCAGTTACCAGGGAAACAAAGTTTACATTTGTGGACATATAAGCTACTCCATGTTCAGAGAAAAATCACTTTCAGTCACTGGCTAAAAGTTGCTTTCTTTCTGGCTTTTTTTACCTTTTCTCTTTCTGCTAATCCGGCAAAATGGTGGGTTAATAATCCTTTTTTATGAATTCTGTGTTTTTACAAGGACCCTTTAAACCTAAGCCAGAAAGACATTTACCAACTTGTTGGGGCCTTGAGAATGATTCAGTGTTGAGAATTGTTATCTCAGCTCTCTCACCAGAGTATAGTTTAGGGTATTCATAGAGATTTTATTGCCTGGCTGGACAATGATCTTAAATAATAAATGTGCCTTTTAAAAGTGATTACAAAAGTAAAAGTGATTGATTTATTCTCCCACCTGTAACAGTATTTTACTTTCTGGTGAAATTGTTAATGGGGATGTAGTTTTCCCCTAGAACTAATGCGTCGTATTTTTATTTACCCCTCCATTATTAGTTTTCATTTATGCACATAGAGATTGAGACAGGCACTTTTAGGTACCTGGTTGTTCCTATAATTCAGTATGAAATTGCTTCAAATCTGTGCAGTGTTGTGAATGACTTTTATGTCATTTAGGGGATAACATCTAACGTTGTGCTTCATGTGTTTTCAGAGTTTAACTTATTAATATGTAAAACCAAGAAACAACCTCATAAATAAGTAGGTTTATCAAATTATTAAAATGTTCAGGTACTTGTTAACAGATAAGGCTAGGAAGCTTCTAAGGACAAAAATCTAATCTGGATCTTATTTAGTGGTTACGGATTCTCGTGAAATTGGAGGGAAAAACATGCTCTTATGTCATTAAAAAGCGGTCCTTTTCTGCTCTCTTTTCCAGTAAAGAAGTCTGCCAAGCTACAGATATCATCATGTGTCCTGTGTGCGATAAATACTGTCCATTCATGAGGCTGTCAGACAGCTGTGTTTATGCCAAGGTAATTTCAAATCTGCGACATTTTAGGTAGATTGAGTTTTTTATACATTTTTTTCTGAGGAACAGAGGGTAACCATATTCTCTTTGTCATTTCTGGTCTTGGAGTCTCAAGTTTATATTGTAGGAGAGAGGTACCTCTGTCACTTGGTATTCTCGAATGTTTTGTACTGTATATGTATTTTAGATGTATTAGCTCTGATTGTCATCACAGGAAGCTGCAATGTGCATACTGCAGAAAGTACAGTTGTTAGAGTCAGAGAAAGACTCAGATCTTGACTCTGCTCTTTACCACTTGTCCTAGAACAAGTTATTTACCTCTCTGAGCCACAATTTTCTTATCTGTAAAATGGAAAACATGATGCTTGTTTCACATGATTGTTATAAGAAATGAGATAAAGTGTATACTGAGCAAAGTGCTTGGCAGATGGTAAGATCTCAGTAAATGAGTCACCATCATTTTCCTCTTTCATTATTGTTTTTGTAAAAAGAAAAAATTTAGATTGAGGACTGGTTCAACTATTTGCCTCCTTGACCATGCACATGGCCAGTCTCTTTGAGGCTGAGCTTTCTCATCTCAAAAATGCAGGCAGTGCTACCTGCCTTCTCTGCCCCATGGCTTGTCAAGAAGACCAAGAAGATAGTACATATATGGAAAAGTACTTTGAAAAAAACAAATACATAGCATCATTGTGTCTATTATATGTTACTTCATGTCCCTTTCTCATGTTATGCCTTACTTTATTAAAATTTTAGACACAGGGGCGCCTGGGTGGCACAGCGGTTGGGCGTCTGCCTTCGGCTCAGGGCGTGATCCCGGCGTTATGGGATCAAGCCCCACGTCAGGCTCCTCCGCTATGAGCCTGCTTCTTTCTCTCCCACTCCCCTTGCTTGTGCTCCCTCTCTCGCTGGCTGTCTCTATCTCTGTCTAATAAATAAATAAAAAATCTTTAAAAAAAAAAATTTAGACACATTCATCGAATTCCTTATTTTTTACTTATGGACAGGGTCACTAATACAAAGCAATAGCTGGAGTATGGGCTGCTGAAGACTTTTCCAAGACCACTACCTGTCAACTTGCCCAGATTTCAGATACAAAAAGGGTTGGCACACTTTATTGAATGTCTGCAATCCCTGCAGCTTGGATCTATTTAATTACACTGTTGGCATGGCAGAGTTTTGTTCATTTTAAACGAGGGAATATTTGATAGACAGCCAGGAGCCTGCCCATCCATGATGTCTGTGGCACTGCAGGTGGCCAGTCTATGTGGGTAGAGCCCAAACCACACCAGCCAGCTGTGATCTTAGAACGATGTGGATAAGTGCTGCAAGAGATAAAAAGCACAAAATGCTCTCCCTAGCTTTGGAGAGCCTACAGATAGACCCAAGCTAGTGAGGAAAATTTAACAGAATGAGCTTGGGAAATACAGATTTGGTGAGAATCAAAAGAGTTTTGTCAGTAATATAATCTTGTTTAAAGATCATGAGTTAAGCTTGAATGATTCAGGTGCAAAAATTCTGCTTTTTGAGAATCTCAGAAACCCAGTCTTCCATTGTTGTTGTTTGGGGATGTTTGTTTATATGGTAAGAAATGCCTTGAGTGATGTTCTCTCCTTAGGCGATCCAGGGTAATTCCCTAAGAGGATCATCATGGAAAGTTCAGGGTGCTCAGATTTTATAGGAGCCAGATGAGCAGTTATCCTACTGAACATAAGCTCTAGAATAATGATAATTATAATAATAGCTAGGCTGTAGGTATAAAAGTAGCTAGGCAACCTACATTTTTATTTGCAATTCCGATAGCAACTTCAAGGTAGATGTTATTACTCTCATTTTACTCAGAGGTAAAAATTACTCATCCGTGGTCACACAGTAAGTAGCTAGGCCTTGGTTTATCTGACTGCAGAACTTATCATTGTGCCATGCTGAGGCTACAAGATGTTTGGATTCTGGATTTTAGAGTTGGTCTTGCCTTAAAAAACTTAGTAAAATGAAAGCCGAACAAAAAGCCTCAGATGAATTGAAGTTCTATAGATTTTCCTTTAGAAGTATTTATTAGAAATGCCAGGCCATCAAAAGCTAAGCATATGCTGTATGGTGACTAACATAACATAATAAAAAATTATTATAAAAAAAAAAGAAATGCCAGGCCAATTTCATGGGACTGAAGATACGTGGGGATATTGGATCCAATCAGAGCCCAGATCCAATCTAATCAATGGCTGTTCTGCTGGTCAGGAATGCTTTATCCCCAACCTTTACATTTGCAAGGTCAGAAACCCAACTGAAATTGGCTTAAGCAGAAAGGGACTTATGGCTCATTTCACTGGAAAATATACTGGAATAGCTCACGCTATCTGAGAACAAGGGCCTCAAGGCCTAAACTTGTCCCCCAGGCCCCAGATGTCTCTCTTTGGCCACCTGTCTACATGATCCTTCTGCAGAGAGGTTGTCAGGAAGGTGGCTGCTGACTGACACAACATCAGGCTTATATCTTCTTTGTCTTCTTAGGCATGTTTTTATGTTTCTTAAAAATGCTTGATCTGCTGCTACAGAATGCCTGTTGCAGAACATGGATATTGCCTACTTTGGAATTCCTTGGAATCAGCCATCTTCCCCAAATACTTCACTATTTTGACCTGTGCATGTTTGTCCCCTGGAGGTGTCAACCATTTTGAGTAACAGTCAGAGGCCAGGCACTCAGCTCTCAGTCCTGGTGAGTTTACAGAAAGGAGAGGACAGTGTGTCCCAGGCACCACTGGGTGCTGCACTTTTCCAGAGGACGTTTTTGGTCAACGTTTCGTTTTTAAGCCTGCCTAGAACAAAACAGAATTAGGTGGAGTCACTGTCCCTGGATTGCAATCTACCGGGCCTAGAGTTTAAGAGAAGCTGGACTGAGGAGAGAAAGCCAGGCAGCACCTCCTCATCTCCTCAACCAGGGCCTGGTTGAGTGTCCCTGATGTTACCCCAAGAACCAGCCCCTGTGGCTTAGCCTGTTACAGCTGGTTTGATGGGAGACACTAATTGTCCAATGACCGTTGAGGGAGAGGCTGGAGTAGAACTTACGTATTGCTCCAAGCTAAGCTCCCACTCTGCTTGGGAACTGCCGCTCACTCTCCCTGTACACCACCACCTCCATCACACACACACACACAAACACACACACGCCAGTTCAAGGCAACTTCCTATGTCCCCTCGGGTTTGTCAGGGGTTTTGTTTTTGTGTTTTGTTAGTTCCCAGAATCTACTATCTTGCTTCTCTAGGATTGATTTTGGCAAAGGGAAACATCAGTCTATTTTCATTTACCATTTTAGTAGGAACCAGAAGTCCTTATTAACTCACCCCTCCTGATTCACATATTCCCAAGTAATTGCAGCAGAAAAATGTCTCTCTCCAAATGTTTGTATATCAGTTCCAGGGAAGGTCTCTAATCGATTCTGTTTGAGCCACATGCCGCTAGTGACCTATGTGAGAGACATCTATTACCAGGAGAAGGGAGAGAGGTAATGTGAACAGCCAAAAACAATGACCACCACAATTCATTCCAGAATCTACACTGATGGTGAAGGCTACAACTTCCACCAACTCCCCGTAAATACCCTAATAGCACAGACCAGCCACATACCAGTGGAAACTCTCAGGCTTGATTTAATGCTCAGTGCATTATACAATATGCAATATACAACGTAACACTCCCTCTGGGATATGAAATAAATTGTCTTTTGCCTTGTATCTACATTAGGTATTTGAATGCTGCTCATCTCTCCTATGTTCAAAGAAAAAGAAGGCATAAACTTTTGGAAAATTTTGAAATACTTCACACTCTGATAAAACAGGAAGAGACCTGTTTATAGTTGGCACATTCTCCAAGGGACAGTAAAATATATTTTATAGAGAGCTATAAAGCACCCAAAAATGGTTATGCTTTATGAACGTATCAGTCATCATTTCAGTTTGGCATGACATTGGTGTGATTTATCCTGGAGGCGGAAATGAGCATGGCAGCTTTGCAGGACGAATATCTTTGCTTTCTGCTGTGGTATTTGTGATAGAATATATTATCTAGCAATAAAGTATTTGCTAGCTGTCTTCGTGTTATGTGTAATAGGTAAATACAGTGATTACCTGCAGCTTTCATAAAGGTGGAAGTGAATTTTGTTAATGGTCTGATCTCTCTTCTTTGTAATACTAAAATCCAGAGGGCAGCCCAGAAAACGTTTGCTCAAAACTACACAAACAAAATAGCCATGTTTTCAAAGTGAATAAGTGAGGCATTAAAAATAGAAATCAGAAGACTTTAGAGCAGCAACAATAGTACCTCCCTGGTCTTAAATATAAGTATATCCATATGTCTACATATAATAGTTTTTATGGTGCATAAAAGAAAACTCTTAGCACTATTGGAGCTGCTGATAAATGTTCAACTAGGTGATATCCACATAAAGGGAACAACTTTTCTCTTGTGTATGCAAACTACTTCATAGTTGGAGGAACCCCCTTCTTGATTATGACCCAAAAGTAATATCTCGCAAAGAAACCTTGCAAAATTCATTTATTTTTACAGAACTTGAAAAAATGTGAATTGAAATATAGTATATGAGAAACTAGTTTAACTATGATTCATAATGTTCCCAGGTAACCCACCTCTTTGACAATGGAGCCACTGTCTTCTTTGCTGTTTTCATGGCAGTCTGGGGTAAGTGTTCTGTATCCATGTAACTCGAGTTCCCTTTATATGCTCTATACTATGTACCTTCAGAAATCTGACTTTGTCATGTGGATATGAAAGGAAGAGGCTTAAGTAAATTCAGTTGGCCATTCTATTAGACATGAGCTGATAAAAAATTCATTCAGTTTGTTTAAAAAGTAATGTCATAGAGGAGAAATACATCTCACTTCTCTTAAACCTTCAATAATTTCATCAACATTCCATTATTAAAGCAAAATTCACCTTCTGTTGGAGACAAAAATAAAGCTTATAGTATATCAAAAAGTCTGGTAAAGATCTTAAGTACTCGAAGAAGTATATGGGACTTTCTGTTGTGAGTGGAATCTTTTCCACTAATGGAATCCAGCTAATGTATGAGTGCCCACCTCTAGCTTCCTTCCAGTTCTGGTTAAAATGACCCCCTAAAAACAAGAGCTACTTACAAAACTCAATTGAGATCTCCTAGTTCAGTTTAAGTCAAGAGTTCCATAATAACAGGTGTGATGAAACATTCATTTAAAGAATTTCTTAACGCAAAGAAAGTGCTTAACCTACTTCTTTGTAAAATGGGTTTCATAATACCTTTCTCACTGGATCATTATAATGTTTTGATTTAGTAGTATAGAAAAGTGTCTGGACAAATTTAGAGTAAACAGCTAATGGTGGTTACCTTTGAAGAGAAGTTTCCCCTGTGGAAAGGGTAAGTGAGCAGTGATGAAAGACAGATTTTTTTACACTATATTTTTTCAATTTGGTTTAAATTTTTCACAGTTATTATGCATTTCTTCTAGAACTTAAAATACCAGAATCTCTGTTTTGCTGTTATAAAACTCTGCTAACTCAAGGCTTAGGCTCGCGTTATCCTTTATGTCTGGAAGGAATATTAGATCTCAATCTTTCAGAGACTAGCTGAATTGTCGTCTTCATCCTTTGAACTTCATAACATTTGAGTTCTGGCATTCTTTGGACACTTAAAATGATTTGCATACACAACTTATCTCCCCTAGTAGGTTCATATTCCTCAAGGATCATTATGGTTATTGGCAATTTCATACATTTCTTTTGAAGACAGATTCATATTTGTTGGATGGATGGAATGGATGGATGGATGGGAAAAAAAGGGAGAAGGGATAGAGAAGCAAATTATCAAAAGGGTTTCTTTCTAAGACAATGAATGTGTTTAAATGGTCTCTTTGACAACAGAAAATATAAAAACCTTGTTCTCTTGAGGAGGCTTGTTCTGGATATATTCTTTCTTCCCTACCTAGAGATCTTCAAAGGAAAATCGTCTTTCCCACTACAGCTCTGTTGAAGGAACATATTTTGAAACCTGTGACTAGCCCCTCTCAGTCAGTGGGCATTGGACTCAAAACCTTAGTCAAACCATAGTGTAGTGAGTGGCCTGGAAGAAGACCTGAGCTTCTGTACAAAGAGGAAGTGTAAAGATCACCCATAGGCTATTCTCAAGGATGTGGGTTGAAAAATGTGAAGAGAGACAGGGAGTTAGAAATAGGATTTGAGGGGCGCCTGGGTGGCACAGCGGTTAAGCGTCTGCCTTCGACTCAGGGCGTGATCCCAGCATCATGGGATCGAGCCCCACATCAGGCTCCTCCGCTAGGAGCCTGCTTCTTCCTCTCCCACTCCCCCTGCTTGTGTTCCCTCTTTCGCTGGCTGTCTCTATCTCTGTCAAATAAATAAATAAAATATTTTTAAAAAATAGGATTTGACACTGAAAAATGCAGAGAGGACAGGAAGGGGGGAATAAGAAGGAAATTGAGGTTGACCACGAGGTCGAAGCAGGGATCAAGAGAAATTAAGAGCAGGTTTAAGTTATGAGAAATCAGAACCTAGAAATAAGCAAAAGCAAAGTACTAGTGGAAAAGATATAAAGTAGAGGGTCCAGAAGCTCACTGGTAGCCACTGGAAGAAAATGCAAGACAGTCCCCCAAAGAGAAAGAATGTAGCCAAGTCACATTATTAGTAGAATATCAGGGTAAAGACAGGATCTCTTGTGGCTGGAGTCTCTCAAACTGCTGCTAGCTTCTGTATCCTGTTTTGAATAGGCTCTTTTAATTCCCATGGGACTCCTGCCTCCCCTGATAGGACTTGTGAAAAGACCTCATTGTCTGTGCTGTACGTTAGTTCATGTGCATTTCTGTCCCTTGCAAACAAAGGAAGCTAATCATAAAAGAATTTTGGTTATGGGACTGAGCTCTCAGATCAAGAATGTATATCGGGTTTTTCTAGAACATATTTGTATTGGTAACTATGATAGGAAATATAACAAGCCACTCAGTGCTTAAACATTGCCATTGTTACAATTGGGGGTACTTTAGAAAATGTATTCATTTATTAAATGAGTGGTTCCCAAACTTTTTCCACTCATGGCACACATATTAAATGATACTGTTTGCACAGCATACTGATGTAGATGAACTGCCCTAAGTGCCTTTGCCTTACCTGCCCCGAGAGATGAAGGGATTATCACCTCTTGTACACCTATAATCATCCCTGGCATACCCATTGGGCAGCTCTGCTTTGGGCCATGAGTCTACTATGTAATGAGTTAATTCTTAAGTATGGAGAGTAATTTACTGGAAGAATTAATACATAAAACTCCCTTACCCTCTTTAGTATTTAACCAATTTTGACTGAAATAATGTTTTCTTCTCCCAGTTTATCCTCTGAGACTGTAGAGAAATGAAATTCTGGTATAATGACATTTGTCTAAAGGGCAGAGGTCATCATCTCCCTTATCCCTCCCCCAGTACCACCATTATAAAGAGGATTGCATTCCTTCTTTACAGGTTGTAACGTCTTATGCTGGTGATAACAAATAGTTGTATTTTATCCTGACAACCTCTGTTGATTGGTGGTAGCTGCCTGGAGTATGGAGCTGAGAAGCTTCTGAGTTACAAGTGGGTGAATTAGAGATTTGACAGTTCTTGGGCCTTGGAGAGTACCCAGTAAGAATCTGATAGATGTATTGTAATAACCTTTGGGCAGAAGGGAACATTTTAGGGCCACTCCAGGCAAGGCAAGCCTGGAATAATTCATCCTCTGAATTGCTTTGTCTGAGTTGACAACTTACTGCTTAAATCTTGTATGGTTTCCAGAAATGCGATAGTTTGAGAAAAAGAAAGATTTACCCCAGTGTTTCACTGTAGATGAGTCTGTGCTTTTTGCAGAAATCTGGAATGGCCAATAATAACAGCTATAATAATAGCATACACTTATAGAGAGCTTACTATCTGCTAGACACCATCCTACACAGTGTACAGTATCATCTCAGTTAATTTTTATAGCAACATTTGAAGAAGGTACTATTATTATCCTCATGTGATAGATGAGGAAGCTGGGTAGTAGCTAGAAAGTGGCAAAGCCAGGAGTTAAACTGGGCACTCAGCTTCTACACTGTATTGCTAGTTCGTGTATTGTTTGTAACCCTATTTACTTCTGCTTCAGAGATCTAAACTTAAAGGACTGTTAAACTTGCCCCAAGGCCCATTTATACTGTTTCACAATGGTGATGTTCTATAAAAGTGTGTCACTTCTGATGGAGCTCAGTTTAATGGTCTCAGACTCATCTTTTATGATTGACAAGTTACATTTAAGGAAACAAATGCACTATATTTTTGGGAAATTGCTAGATACAGAGATGTTGAGAACAGATGTGAGCGGTTTACAGGACCTCTGAAGGATGGGGCTGATGTGTTTGTTTTGTTGCCTTTTGCTTTGTGTGTTCACCAGAGAAACAATAGGGCTCCATTTGGAACCAGTCCACAGCAGCTGGGAAGGACTTTGTGTGGGGTTAAAAGCTTGACAGAACCCCATTACCTTTTGATAGCAGAGCCTCCTGGGGGCCCTCAAGGTACACCTGTGAGGCTAGGGCTCTAGGCTAAACCACAGTGTGGCTGTTTCCTCAATGTTCATTTTTGTTCAGAAAGATTCAAGAGACAGAACAATTATGGCCTAAATTAGCTTCTCTCCCTAGGGGGAAAAAAAATGAGTCATTAGGGAGCTAGATGTTGGCGGAGACTTGTCAGGAATCAGATTATCTTTCTCTTTTCTTCATTCCTGGGGTTTTTTTTCTCCTTCTTTTTTCTTTTCCTTTTCCTTTTGTTGCCAAAAATTAAATTGCCCTCAGTAAATAAATAAATCAAGGTCTCAAGGTCCTCAGTGTTCTCCAATCAAAATAACAAGGTTGTGGTTATTTTAATGGAAATTCAAAGATTCTTTATATGGTTCTATCAGTCAATTTGTAAGTGAAGTATGTCTCATTTTTGAAAATAGGTTTTATAATAATTGTCTTTTATTGCCAGATATTTACATTAATTTTATCTTTATAGTCTTATGTATATGTCCAACAAAATATAGCAATTATATATTTATATACATATATATATATATTTACATATATATATGTATATTTACTAAATGCTTATTAGATGTGTAGGTGTTGTCACATATGACCTCATCAATTTCTTACAACCCACCTAGAAAGAAATTATAATCTGTGCCTTATAGATGAACATATTGAGGTTCAGAGAGCTTATGCAGTTTGCCCAAGATTGCCCAACAACTGCTAAGTCGTGGAGTCTGGTTTTAAACTCAATCTGGTCTGCCTAACTCAAGTCATTCCAGAGTTTGTGTACTATGTCATGCACCTTTTGTAGAACGTGTTAAGATTTCATTACTCAGCAGACACTATCACTTGGCAATGCATGTACAAAAATGAGTAAGATGTGATCTCTGCTCTCAAAAATCTCCTAGTATGTTGAGGGAGAGTTGATAATTACAGGACAGGTTATCAAGTCCTATTTACAATGGGAAAATGAGGATCCACGCTGCCAACTTCCTGAAGCCAAAAGGAAAAGCAGAGATGGTTTCATCCAAAAGGAGATGGTGAAACCAAGTCTTAAATTTGCCAAGCAAAGGAGTGGGGGTGGAGGGAGGTGTGGCAAACATTCTGAACTGAGAACAGGGTGGGCTAGGCTCTGAAAAGGAAGGCCTTTCAATGTGCTAGGGACATACAGTATGTATTAGTTTCCTAGGAGTGCTATAACAAAGAATCTCAAACTGGATGGCTTCAAACAACAGAAATTTATTCTCTCACTGTTCTGGAAGTGAGAAGTCAAAAATCAAGGTATGAAAAGGGCCAGGTCCTTTTGAGGGCTCTGAGGGGACACCTGTCCCATGTCTCTCTCCTAGATTCTTATGACAGCGAGCAATCCTTGACAGTCCTTGGCTTGTGGGTGCATCACTCCAGTCTTTGTCTCCATCTCCACCTGCATTCTCCCTGTGTCTCTGTGTCTTCACATGGCAGTCTTCTTATAAGGACACTAAATCACAGTGGATTAAGAGCCCACCCTACTCCAATATGATTTCATCTTAACTAGTTAATCTGCAGTTACCTTATTTCCAAAAAAGGTCATATTCTGAGGTTGGGCCTTTGTTAAAACATCAACATATCTTTAACAGGAGGCACAGTTCAACCCATAACAGAGAGTATGTTGAGGGCTGAGGTTTGTTTATCATAAGACATTTATGTTCCAACAGGGAACCATGGCTTCACCCTGTAGACAACAGAAGGCCAACTGAAGTTATAAGCTGGAGAGTGACATCATCAGTTGGGTTTGGGAAGTAACTCTGGCAACAGCAAGAGAGGAGTGAACGTGGGGTCACTTAGAAAGCTGTTCCAATATGCAGTCAAAATATTATGCAGCATCAGCTTTAGAAAAGATCTAAATTACGGAATAAAAACCTCATACATAAATGTGTTTTCCTAGTTTTAGTTATTTATAATAGGCAAAATAAATATCTAACAATAGAAGAATCAGTAAGGGAATTATAAGCAGCCCTTAAAAATTAGTCTTTCAAAGCAAGTAATAGAACATAAAGATTATATTTTAAAAATTGGTAAATACAGGATATAAACTATACAAATAAATGTGACTTCGGGTATATTAAATACTAATGAAAACAAAGTGATTATGTCACAATATTAATAGTAGTTTTGTCTGGGTGAGGGGATTACGGGAAGTTTTTATCAGCTTTATTTAGGTATAATTTACATAAAATCCAGCAACTTTAAATGTGCAATTTTACAAGTTATGTCAAATGTATATAGTCACTTAACCATCACCATAATGATGATATAGAACATTTTCATCCTCCAGAAAGTTTCCTCATGACTTTGCAGTGAGTCGCTTGGCAACTTCTAACCTGCTTCCTACCACTATCGTTTCACCTGTTTTAGAATCTCATGCAAATAGAATCATTCAATATTTAGCATTTTGTGTCTGGCTTTTTTCACTAAGATTAATGTGACTGAAATTCATTTTTGTTGTTGCATATGTCAGTCTGTTCCTTTTTAGTACAGAATAATACTTCATTGCCTGGATGTGTATATCCATTTACTAATTAATGAACATTAGGATCTAATCCAGTTTTTAGCTATTAAAAAATAAACCTGAGAATCATTGGATATTAGAATTTTTGCGTATTTGCATAAGTCTTTGTATCTATTTCTCTAGGGGAAATAACTAGGAGGAGCATCGCTTGATCCTAGGATAAGCGTGTGACTTTATAAGAAATTGCTTTCCAAGTGCCTGTGTCATTTTGTATTCCCAGCGGCATTATATAACAGTTCAGGTGTTCCACATTCTCACAAACTCGGGATTATCAGTCTGTATCATTGTAGCCATTCTAGTAGATGTGTAGTGTTATCTCATTGGGGTTTTAATTTGCATTTCCCTAACAACTAGTGATGTTGAACATGTTTTCATGAGTTTATTTCAAATCTGCACATCTTTGGTGAAGTGTTTGTTCAGATTGTTGCCCATTTGTTATTGGTTTTCTTATTTTTAAGTTAAAAACATTCCTTACATATTTTTTCAAATATTTTTCCCAGTTTGAGGCTTTCGTTTCTTTTTCTTAATGATGTTCTTTTGAAAAGCAAGAGGTTGTTCTTTTTTTCTTTTTTGTCTGTGCATTTGATTTTTTATTTAAGATATCTCTGCCAAACTCTAGGTCTCTTAAGATTTTTTTCTATGTCTTCTCATAAAAAGCTCATAGTTTTAGCTCAAATATTTAGGTTCGTGAGTTATTTCAAGTTGATTTTTGTATATAAGGTAAAGGTCAGCTCTATTTCTTGGCAAAAATGGATAGCCAGTTGTTCCAGTACCACTTGTTGAAAGATTATCCCTTTCCTCCTCGAAATCAATTGTCCATATGTGTGTGAATCTACATCTGGAATTTTTTTTGATTCACATATGTACTCTTAAAAAATCATTTTTATTGAGCTATACTTGACACATATTAGTTTCAGGTGTACAACATAATGATTCAATATTTGTATATATTGCAAACTGATCACCACAATAACACTAGTTAACATCCATTACCACACATTGTTACAGACTTTTTTTCTTGTTAAGAACTTTTAAGATCTACTCTCTTAGCAACTAACAATACAATATTGTTAATTATAGTCACCATGCTATATATTATATTCCCATGACATTTATTTTATAAAAGTTTTATATTTTATAGTCAAAATATGTATATTTCATAGTAAAAATCTGTACCTTTTGACCACCTTCACTCCTCTTGCCCACCTCCAGCCCCCACCTCTGGAAACCACAATCTGTTCTCTGTATCTATGAGCTTAGGGGTTTTGTTTGTTTCTTTGTTTGTGTTTAGACTCCATGTATAAATGAGATCATAAAGTTATTTTTGTGAAAATTCAGAGTTTCTATATGTGGTTCTGTCAGGAAGAGCAATGCTTCTCTTTGTTCTTCTTTCTCAAGATTGCTTTATGTATTTTGGGTCTATTGTGGTTCCATAAAATTTTAGGATTGTTTTTTCTGTTTCTGTGAAAAATGCCATTGGAATTTTGATAGGGATTGTATTGAATCTGTAGATTATGGACATATTAACAATATTAATATTTCTTCCAATCCATGAACATAGAATATCTTTCCATTTAATTGTGTCTTCTTCAATTTCTTTCATCAGTGTCTTACAGTTTTCAGTGTACAAATCTTTCAAACTCCTTGGATATATTTATTCCTAGCTGTTTTATTCTTTTTGATGCATTTATGTATTATATAAATTAGTATTAATTAATTAGTATAAATTAATTTTATATCCAGAAACTTTACTGAATTTATTAATTTTTTTATTAACAGTTTTTTGTTGTTGTTCTTTTTACTGGAGTCTTTAGGATTTTCTATACATTATATCATGTCATCTGTAAGTACTAACAGTTTTATTTCTTACTTTTCAATTTGGATGCCTTTCATTTCTTTTTCTTGACTAATTGCTGTGGCTAGGACTTCCAGTACCATGTTAATAAAAGTGGTGAGAGTGTGCATCCTTGTCTTGTTCCTGCTGATCTTAGAAGAAAACCTTCTAGCTTTTCACCATTGAGTATAATGTTAGCTGTAGGCTTGTCATACATGACCTTTAATATGTTGAGGTCCATTCCCTTTATACCCACTTTGTTGAGCATTTTTATCATAAATGGATTTTGAATTTGTCAAATGATTTCTCCATATCTATTGAGATGATCATAAGATTTGTATCCTTCATTTTGTTAATGTAGTCTATCACGTTGATTGATTTATGGATGTTGAACCATCCTTACATCCGTGAAATAAATCCCACTTGATCATAATGAATGATCATTTCAGTGTAATGTTGGTGTGTGTGTGTGTGTGTGTGTGTGTGTGTGTGTATATATATATATTTGGTTTGCATATATATATAAATATATATTTATATATTTTTTACTTTTTACTTTTTTATTTTTTAAGTTTTTATTTAAATTCTAGTTAGTTAACATATAGCATAATATTGGTTTCAGCAGTAGAGTTTGGTGATTCATTACTTACATATAACACCCAGTGGTTTGCTAATATTTTGTTGAGGATTTTGCATCTGTGTTCATCTCAATATTGGCCTGTAATTTTCTTTTGTTGTGGCATCCTTGTCTGGTTTTGGTATCAGGGTAATTCTAGCCTCACAGAATGAATTTAGAAATGGTCCCTTCTTAGGGCACCTGGGTGGCTCAGTCGGTTAAGGATCTGACTCTGGATTTCAGTTCAGATCATGACTTCCAGGTCATGGGAGCAAGCCCCGCAACTGGCTCCACACTCAGAATGGAGCCTGCTTGGGTTTCCCTCCCTTTGCCCCTCCTCCTACTCACTTGTTTTTGCTCTCTGTCTCAAATAAATAAATCTTAAAAAAGAAAATGGTACCTCCTCTTCTATTTTTTGGAAGAATTTGAAAAGAATTAGTATTAATTCTTCTTTAAGTATTTGGTAGAATTCCCCAGTGAAGCTCTCTAGTCCTTGACTTTTATTTGTTGGGACAGGTGTACTTTTATGGCAATAACACACTGTCTTGATTATTATAGCATAATAGTAAGCCTTGAAATGTCATTCTTTTTAAACATTGTTTTGACTGTATTAGGGACTTTGCATTTCCGTAGATATTTTAGAATCAATTTGTCAGTTTCTACCAGAAAAGATGCTGATATTTTGACTGTGATAGAGTTGAATCAAGAGATCATTTTGGGAAGGTTGAAAAGTCAATATCAAACACATCTATGAACATTATTTACTTTTTATGTAAGTGATTTGTAATTTCTCTGCAATTTTGTATTATTTTCAATGTATAGTTTTGGATATTTTGTTAAATTTATCAGTTTTTAATACATTTGATTTTTTAGTAGTTTTATTTCTGTGATGTTAATTTCCAGTTGCTCCTTGCTACTATATAAAAATACAATTGGCTTTTTTACATTTACCTCATATCCTGTAAATATCCTCACTTATAAGTGCTACTAGCTTTCTTGTAGATTCCTTGGGATTTTCAACATAGATGATTATGACATTTATAAATAAATACAATTTTATTTCTTCTTTTCTAATCCACATGGGTTTAATTTTTTTCTTGCCTTACTACACTGACAGAATAATGTTAGATAGAAGTTATGATATCAGACATCCTTTCCTTGTTCTCAGTGTTGGGGGGGAAGTATTAAGTCTTATACTATTAAGTATGATAGAAAATACAAATTTTTGTAAATACCCCTTTATCGAGTTGAAGAATTTTACTTTTATTTCTAGGGGCTGAATTTTTATCATGAATGGGTTTTGAGTTTGTTAAAAGCTTTCATCTGTATTAATAAAATATCCTGTTTTTAAAAAAGATGGTTGATATATTCATTACATTGATTCACTTTCAAATACTACAGTGACTTTGAATTCCAAAACAAACCCACTTCATTGTAATATATAGTTGACTCTTGACAGCATGGAGATTAGGTTCACCAAACCCTTTGCAGCTGAAAATCTACATATAACTTTTGACTCCCCCAAAACTTTACCCACTGTTGATTGGAAGCCTTACCTATAACATAATGAGTTGATTAACACATATTTTGTGTGTTATATATATTATATACTGTATTCTTATAATTAAGCTAAAGAAAAAAAAACATTATTTTAAAAATCGTAAGGAAGAGAAAATACATTTAGAGTAACTGTATCCAAAAAATCCATATAAGTGAACCCACACAATTTAAACCCATGCTGTTCAGAGGTCAACAGTATTATCTTTTTTCTGTATTTCTGTATTTGATTTGCTAAAATATTTTTAGGATTTTTGCATCTATTTTCATAAAGGTTGTCTATGAATTCTATGAATTTTCTTCTGGTTTTTTTTTTTTTTGGTTTTGTTGTTTTTTGTTGTGAGGTTATGTGGCTGCATAGAGTGAGTTAGGAAATGTTCTTTTTTCTGTTTTCTGGAAAGGTTTATATAAAAATGATATTACTTATTTCTTCTATGTTTGGTAGAATTCACCAGTGAAGCCATTTGGGCTTGGAATTTTCTTTGCAGGAAAGTGTTTAATACAAACTTTTTCTCCTTAACAGATTTAGAGTTCTTTAGATTATCTATTTCTTCCTGTCTTCAAGAATCTGTCATTTTATCTAAACTTGCGAACTTATTGGCATAAATTTGTTTATAATAATCTCATATTTTACCTTTGGTAGGATCTTTTACGACATCATTTTGTTCATTCCTGAAATTGTAGTTCTTGTCTTTCTCTTGTTTTCCTGTTCATGCTGCATAAGAATTTATCAATCCTATTGATCTTTCCATGAAGAAGCTTTTGATATTAATGGTGTTTTTATATTGTTCTTATGTTTTCTTTTCTCATTAATTTCTGTTGTTATCTTTCCTTCCTCATGCTTACTTTGGGTTTAGTTTGCTCTTCTTTTTAATTTCTTATGGTGAATGCCTAGTTCACTAATGTGAGAACTTTCTTCTTTTCAAATATGAATTTAATGCTATAAATTTCCTCTAAGTACTGCTGTTGTTGCATCCTCTGCATTATATTTTCATTTTTAATGAGTTCAAAATATTTTCTAGTTTCCATTTCTGATTTTCTCCATGACCCATAAGTTATATAGAAGTGTGTTATTTACAAAAAATTTGGGAGATTTTCTAGGTATCTGCCTGCTATTGATTTCTAGTTTAACTCAGAGAACATATTTTGCATGATTTCAATCCTTTTAAATTTACTGAGATTTGTTTTATAGCCCACAATATGGTATCTCAGCAAATCTCCCATGCCCATTTGAAAAGACTATATATTGTGCTGTTGTTAAGTTTAATGTTTTGTAGGTTTCATTTGGGTCCACTTGGTTGATTATTTTGTTTTAGTCATATATATATATATATATATATATATATATATATATATACACACACACACACACACACACACACACACACACACTAATTCCAACTTTATTTGTGGATTCATCTAGTTTGTCTTTCAGTTAGATCAGATTTTGCCTCATGTATTTTAAATATAGGATTGTTATGTCTACTTGAGGCCCCTTAGTCATTATGAAGTTTCCCTCATTATTACCAATAATATTTCTTGTTTTCAAGTATACTTTGATATTAATTTGATATTAATTTGATATTAGTAGTGCCACACCAATCTTTCTTGATTTGGGTTTGTATGGTATATTTTTCTTTCCTGTACATTTACCTCTCTGTGTCTTTATATTTAAAGTGTTTTATACACAGCTATTAATAGTAAGTCTTACTTTTTTTTCCAATCCAATGATCTCTTATTTTTCATTAGAATTTTTATACTATTTACTTTCAATGTAATCATAATACATTTGGTTTAAATATACCTTCTTTTTATTTGCTTTATATGTGTCCCATGTGCTGTTGTTTTATTTTCCATCATTTTCTCTCCTTTTGAATTAGATATTTTCATGATTTAATTTTATCTCCACTGTTGATTTATTAGTTATACTTCTTTGTCTTAATCTATAATGGTTATTCAAGGATTTATAATATATACCTTTCATTTATAACAGCCTACTTTCAAATAATATAATGCTATGTCACATGTGGTATGAGAACTTTAAAACAGTATACTTCACCTTTCATTTTCTGTCTGTTGTATTATTGCCATATATTTTACTGCTATTTTTGTCCTATATCTTACTGCTATTCTTGTTAATATGTTTTATTTTACATGTTATAAATATCTTGATACATTGTTATTATTTTGGCTTTCAGCAGGTAATTATCTATTAAAGAGATGGAAATGAGGAAAAAAATTCATTTACCCATATATTTACTTGTTTATATGTGCCCTTCCTATCTTTATATTAATCCAGATTTCCATCTGGTATCATTTCCTTCTGCCTGAAGAACTTCCTTTAAAGTTCTTATAATGCAGGCCTATTGGTAATGAATTTTCCCGATTTTTAAAGTCTAAAAATATCTTCAATTCACTTTAATTTTAAAGATACTGTTGCTGAATGTAGAATTCTAGGTTGACAGAGGTTTTTTTTTTTTCCTTTCAATACTTTAAAGCACAAGTTCTCAATCAGGAGTGAATTTTGCCTCTCAGGAGACGTTAGACAATGTATGGACACATTTTTTATTGTCATAACCGAGAGAAAGGAGTGATATTGGCATCTCAATCTAGTGGGTAGAAGTCAGGGATGCTGCTAAATGTCATACAATGCACAGAATAACACCCCCTCCCAACAAGGAATTAAATGGTCTACAAGGAATTAAAGGGTCTACAATATCAATAGTGTTGAGTTTGAGAAATGTTGCTAAATTTACAGTCTTTCTTTTCCTGAAGCATATGGCCTAGTTGAGTTTCTTTTGGAAAATCATCTGACACTTCTATCTCAAGTTCTCATTTAATCTGAAGATTAAAGTACCACTAACATATGCAATGTTTTGATGTAGAAAAATGACTTATATTTTCAAAATTGTTGACACAATGTTAATTGTGTCAAGATTGAAAAACCCTTAAGGGATGCCTTTCCATTGTATGGAGGCTTGCACAGTTTTTTATAAGATGTCTGCTGACTTTCTCTTTCTTTCTTTTTCTTTCTTTCTTTCTTTTTCTTTTTCTTTTCTTTTTTCCTACATAAGATTTTCCTCCCTTGTATCTGCTTTGAAGATTTTTACTTCTTATTCTCAGGAATTCGATTGAGATGTGCTTTGGTGTCATTTTCTTTGTGTTTCTTGTAATTCGGGTTAAGTTTCTTGCATCAATAACTTTAATTTTTGTCCAATTTTGAAATTTGTCCAGAATCACTCAATATTGTTCTATAGGTCACTTATGCCTTGTTCACATTTTTCATTCTTTTTAGTCTTTGTGTCACCTGTTGTAATTGTTTCTCCATAGAAACAATGTGAATTGTAAATTCATATTTGAACTGAATTGTATTGTAATTGTTTGAATTGTAATTGAATTGAATTGTAATTGTTTCTCCATAGAAACAATGTGAATTGTAAATTCATATTTGAAAAGAAGAAAGTTCTCACATTCGTCTTCAGATTCACTAATTTTTTTTTCCTGAAAAGTCTAGGCTTCTGTTAATCCTATCCAGTGTATTTTTCCTTTCATAGCTTTCATTTTCCATTCTCAAATCTCTGTCAGTTGGGGCTTTTTATGCCTGGTATTACTTTCCTCATTGTGTTCATGTTTTCTTCTATCTTCTTGACATACAAAGCATACTTGTAACAGTTGTTTTATCACCCTTGTTCTATCATTTCTGGGCTGTCTCCCTGGGAGTGACTGAATTTTCTCCTATTCATAGGCTTTATTTTCTTGCTTATTTGTATGTCTGGGAATTTTTTATTAAATGCTGAAAAGCGTTGAATTTTGTTTTTCATTATGTTTCCTTACTGTTGGACTTTGTTCAGGTATGCAGTTAACTCTCTTGAAGCCCAGTTAGATTGTCTTGTGACTTGGTATTAGCTTGTTAGGGTAAGTCCAGACCCACTACTAAGGGATGATCTTCATGAGGCCTCTTATAAGTTCTATGAGTTGCAACATACATGTACTCTGACTAGTGGGATTGGAAACTTCTTTCAGCCCTCTATGAATTCTGAGGATTTTTTAGCTACTATTAAGCAACCAGTAAAAATACTGTGGCCCTCACCAATTTTAAAAATAGACAAATAAACTATTATTTTGAAACTGAGTTTACACAAAGACACATTTTTATAGTTTCTCTTGAAAAATTCTAAGATCTGGCCACAGTGCAATCAGTGGAAACTGAAGAACACCTATCACTTTACTTGGTGCCCACACTCCCCACCTGGTCCTGTTCCCCACCACTCCCTATCATGTGGTTTCCTCTTCTAGGTTTTGTACTGATCTGGTCGTCTTAGCATTTGAGTTTGTGACTCCTCACTAAGCTCATTCATTATGGGTAGATTTTATGAGTTAAGTTCTCGGGAGGTGACCTCATTCTTCTATTTCTAAGTTCTTGGGAAGCACATCCACATAACTGCCCTGTACCTTCTCCAAATGAGTATTCTCAGAAAGTTATAAAGGACAGAAATAATTAAATCTGTTAGTATTATTCATTTCACTTTTAAAAAGAAGGCAATTAGAATTGGAAGAAAAATGACTATGTGTAATTTCCTAGGAAGAGAATCATGTTGACCAGGTTTCTGAAAATGCTTTGAGTCATTAGACAACAGGCACTTTTCTGAAATAAAAACCATCCTTCCTTTTTCCTATATATTGCTCATTTTATTTCTGGCCACAGCTCAATTCTTATTTTTATACAAATAGAACACAATCTTTTGACAAGTTAAGGAAAGATGTTACACTATAGGATCTTTAAGCCCTTAGGGTTTTTTCAAAAATAAGAAGTAAACATGTCTTTATAATTAATTTCCTGGCATTAGACACAATTCTCTTCTGGACTCCTAGGCTAGAAATTTTGCAAATGAAGAATCAGATTAGGCCTTTGAATACCTATTATGTTACTAAAGGGCAAAAACTAGCAGCATGTATCCCTAGCAGCTTTGGGAATAAATGTGGGTTTTTCCAGGCCTCCAGAAAAAAATATAGATCTAAGGGAAGCACAGAGAGTAAATGCCAGGCTCTCACAGGGAACCTGTAACCTGGTGTGTGGTACTTTGGTTTTTATGATAACTAGTTTCAGCAAAGTGCTCCTATGGTTCAAAGAGTAGGCTTTCTTTTTCTTTTTGGCTCTTCCTGATTCAATAGAAATTAGAGGCCCCAGATTAGACTGTGCCCTTCTAGCTACAAGACAGTACCCCTGGCTCTTACCTTAAATGCCAGCTGCCCCTAGTCATTGTGATAGCCCAAATAACCCTGTTATAGGTTGAATTGTGTCCTCCAGAAAGATATGTTTAAGTCCTAGCTCCCGGCACCTGTGCAAGTACTTTATTTGGAAATAAGGTCTTTGAAGATGTAATCAACTTAAAACAAGGCCATGCTGTATTCCCAATATGGCTGGTGTCCTTACAAGAAGAGAAAATGGAGAGACAGACACTCACAGGATAGGATGCCTTGTGAAGACAGGCAAGGGGATTGGAATAGTGCCTCTGCAAGGCAAGGGATGCCAAAGATTGCTACCGACTACCAGGAGCTAGGAAAAAGGCATAGAAGATACTTTCCCTGAGAGCCTCCAGTAGGAACTAACCCTGCCAACACCTTGATTTTGAACTTCTTACCTCTAGAACTATAAGAGACTAAATTTGCTGTTTTAAGCTCCCTCACCAAAAAAAAAAAAAAATATTAGACCCAAGCCCCAGTTCTGTCATTTACTAGCCATGTGACTTCTTAGTACCTCCGATTCTTCATTCATAGGATAATGAAAATAATACCCACCTTGACAGACTTTTGAGAAAATAAAGCATAGTACCTAAAATGTAATAAGTTTTTACTATCCAGTGACTAAACACTGCAGTGTTTCAACCCTGCCATGGAACCCAAGGTGTGCAGCTTAAAGGGGAGATTTTTCCTGCATAAGACTCTCAAAATGCCTCAGGAAGGTGACAAAAAATAGTAACTCGTGGGGTTTTTTCTTCCTGTTTGCAAAATGTTAACCATGGCTGTACTTTCCAAAAAAACTGTTATCAGTTAGGATGCCTACAGTTAACTGCTGTAATACACAAAAAGCAAAACCTAGATGTTTAATAGAACCCATGCACGTGAGGGGGCACCTGGGTGGCACAGTCAGTTAAGCGTCTGACACTTGGTTTTGGCTCAGGTCATGATCCAGAGTTGTGGGATCAAGCCCTGCATCAATCCACCTTCCCAACCCACCACCCCCATGCTTGTTCTCTCATGCTCTCTCAAGTAAAGAAATAAATCTTAAAAAAAAAAAAAAAATGCACATGAAACCCAACCAGATGTTTCTGGTTGTCAGCCTTCCACGTGGTCATTTAATTACCCAGGTTCCTTTTATTTTGTGGCTCTATCCTCTTCTGGGTCCTTAGAGTCCTCTCCATTCACCCCTCAAAAGAAGAAAAGAAGCATGGGGTGATATAATTACTTCCTAATTTTCTAGACCAAAACTGACATACATCACTTCTGTTTACTTTCTGTTTCCCAAAACATGGCCACATCTAACTGTAATAAAGGCTGGAAAATGTAATCTAAGTATGCCTAGAAAGACAAGAAATGGTTTTGGTAAATGTATAGAAGTCTGCCACAAATTGATCTGAAAATGACAATAATTGTTCTATTTAAGAAAATGATAATAGAGCATGGCCTGCAGAACACTCTCTCATGTCCTTTTTGTGTCCTTTATGGGCTACATGTGACAACCTTCTCAACTTTGTACAATTCTGAGCCAGGCGTGTCTTGGTGTTTGAACACAAACCTACCCAAACACTAACCTTGACCCTTCCTATTTCTATTACTTAAATTCAGAAGTCTCCTATTTTTCTAATGCGTCCACTAATGTTGCGAGGGCCTTGTTATTTGGCATTGATGTTAACACCTCAGATGAACTTCATTTGGTTAGGGTACAGTGTAGTATAGAGTAGAAAAGGGAGAGAAGAAACAGCACACAGAGCTCTGTCTTATCACTAAAATGAATAAAGTTTCAGATATTGTGGCTTGATATTGCCCTATCTAAAATCCGTAAGGGAAGTAACTCGTAGGTTTTTTCATCTTCATGCCTCCTCCAATGTCTCAGTGATTAAATGGGGTAAGCATTCCAGGCTGGCAGATAGCTCTGTACCACATGGTCATTCAGGAACTCATATTCTTACTAACAAGTTGTTTGCCATCCTCCCAGGCCTTGGCATCATTTGCATAACATCAACTGAGTCACTTGGACCCCACCCATCCAAAAGGGTAAAGAGAATGTGGAAAAAGCACCCTGTCTTAAGATATCAGCAGACAAGGGGCATACATCACATTACTTCCTTTCACATTCTGCTTGTGAGAACTGGCCTTTGGCCATATCTAACAGCAAGGAGATCTAAGAACTGCAGCATAGGTGGGCAGCCAGGACACCAGCAACAACCCTTTTACTATGGAACAAGGCAAGAATGCATCTTAGAGGCAGTCCTTGCCACAGGCTCCATGCAACCCAGTAATAGGAGTAATATTTAGAAGAGAATGATATTGGAGCACCTGGGTAGCTCAGTCCGTTAAGCATCCAACTCCTAATTTCAGCTCAGGTCATGATCTCAGGGTCGTGAGATCAAGCCCAGCATCGGCTCTGCGCTCGGTGTGGAACCTGCTTGGGATTCTCTCTTTCTCTCCCTCTGCCCCTGCCCCACTCCTGTGCTCTCTCTATTTCTCTCTCTCTCTAAAAGAAACAAAAAACAAACAAACAAACAAACCAACACAGAACGATATTTTATTGCAAGGCAAAAGAGAAGCAAAGTAAGTTTCAGTTTTTCATGTTAGTAAGTTATTTATTATCTATTTATTTATTACTATATAAAGTATATATACTAATATATATATTACTAATATATATATTATTAATATATATATTACTAATATATATATACTAATAAAGTATATATTACTATATACTATATAAAGCATTCACAAGATATAATTGCATGTTTTTCAAACTTACACCCTAATTTCTTATAAGATTTAGATAAATAAAAAAATAATTTACCATATTGCTCTCATTTTCATGATAGCATGTCATTTGTACATTTACTGTGCCTCTATGATGCCAGTCACTGTGCTAGACCCTGGGGATATAAAGAGAGCTAATATGTAGCCCTTATTCTCAAGAAGCCCATAACTAGTGATAGAAACTATCAGGTTTTTCTGTTATTTTTTTAAGTGCTGAATGCTATGCTCAGCACTGACCTAGAGTTTATCTGCACAGCTCAGTATGGGTATAGAGAAGTTTCAAAGGGAGTGGTTGCAGAACACATGGAGCCAAACTGGAAGCAAGAGTGGGAGTTGGTCAAATAGACCCAAATAGGGAAGAACACTATAAGCCAAAGAAATAGTGTGGGCAAAGCTAAGAAAGTCGTGTAACAGCTCACCTGTGAAAATGCTAGTGAGGTAGCCTGGAGTCTAGGGTACAAGTTAGGGCAGAGAGGGTTAGAGATAGGCAGGGACGTTAGGAGCCTTGCTTCCTGGGCTGGTAATGGGGGCTTTTTCTGTAGGTGGTGTCGCTCCTTGATACCCAGACCTGGTCAGACCTTGTTTTTGAAAAAGCATTATCTACATAGAAAGACAGATTGGCACCTAAGGAGTTCGAAATGCTAGCAGTAAGTTTAAACCTTCTGATTCTTTGAGGAAAAGATATTTTAGACCAAATCTTTGTGGAAAGAATTCTGCACAGTAGAAAATCTTGACAAAACACTTAGGAATTTTAAGTGTTTTTGAGAATCAACCCATAAAAGAAATAATGCTTTTTAATCAACCTTTAGTACTGAGTGGTATAGTGGTAGAAGACAAATATATATATTAACATAAAGCCAGCCTCAAAGGAGACAAAGAGGAAAATGTGAATTCATGATGTAAGGCAACATATAGTTATATGTTGTGCATATAACTATAACATATAGTGCATATGTTGTGCATATAACTATAACATATAGTGCATATGTTGTGCATATAACTATAACATATAGTGCATATGTTGTGCATATAACTATAACATATAGTGCATATGTTGTGCACTCGAAGTGCAGTGGGCTCTCAGGGCTGTGAGTATTTTGGCAAGGGAATTTAAATCTTGGAATAATAAGGGTGTGGGATTGAAGATTTGCCTTGAGAGGAGACAAGCTATATTTGATTCTATCCTAGTTCATGGTTAGAGATAGCAGATTCTTCCTCAAATGCATTTTCACACAAAAACACAAGAGAACGGCAATTGTCCAAGCAGCTAATTTCTTCTCATCCTCCCGTGTCCTGGAAGGGAGGAAGAGGACGATTAGCCACACGAGGGAATTCTTGGTTAGAGTTTCTCTCTCCTCCAGGCAGGATGCAGCACATGCTAGGGAGAAGAAAGGTGGTGGAATATTTCTGACAGCCACTGGTCTGTCTTAGAAGTCAGTTCCTTCAGATGAGCCCCACAGGTGGGTTGGTAGGGCTTGGTGGGAGCAGCAGCCAGTAAGACAGCCTGGTGCGTATCCTGTGGCCTTAGGCTGTCCCACAACGGTCCCCCATCAGGCCTCTCTGAGGCCACTGGATACAGTCCTGACTTTTCGTGAAGAATAACCACACTTTCAAGGGCTGGCTGCTTCATCTCTTCAAAGCCAGGGGAGACTCGAGACAAAAAAGAGAGAAAGTCTATAGAAAGTACCATTTGCTTGAGGGGCCGGAGAATCTCGTAAAATAATTGTCCCAGGGGGCCCATGCAAAGACGAGAAAATTGGTGAGGCAGAGGGCAAGTGTACAGAAAAGAGTTAACATAGCAGGCCTGCTTTAGAAAATCCTGCCTACCAGGTCTGCCCTGGACCCTTGCTTCTGTAAGTCTAAGTACCATAGCAAGGCCCAGGAGAGAGAGCCACCAATTCCATCTCCTGAGTGTCTCTGTGATAGCTTTCGCTGCAGTCATCATCAGAGTTTGAGAGCGTGTGCGTGTGTGTGTGTGTGTGTGTGTGTGTGTGTGTGTGTGTGTGTTGTGTGTGTGTTGTGTGTGTGTTGTGTGTCTTATCAATTTCCTTGTGACTTCGAAGGCAGCAAGATTATGCCGTGATTATTTTTTCCCCTCTGTCATTGAATAATAACTGAATTGAGTAGAAAATTACTTTGGCTGAATGAGGATAAACCTTGATTTCCCTGCGTGGGAAAGTCAGCTACCCCATGCCTCATTAAAAAAGGTTCTTAACAGAATTTGCACACTTTTTCCTTTAATGTGACAACAAAGAAATATTTTGAAAAAAAGAGTAAAATAGTAAAATTGCTTCTTTCAATAAAGTAGTAAAATACATTTTACATGGATATTTTTTGCGAGAAGGATTTGGGAGACACGCACTGGCAGTCAAATACATGTAAACTGCTAAGCTTTATTTTTGCTTTTCTGCCCTTACCTGCCCCTTGCGTTTAAAAATAAATACTCTATCAATGAGAAAGATGCTGGTAACCTACTTTTCTGTATTTTTATATCCCAGGAGCTTTGTTATTCTAAGTCTGTTTCTGCCTCGACTTGCAAATCACCTTAATTTAATTCTAAATGAAATCTCTAATTTTTCATTATGTTTGACACAAGCTTAGTAATTCTCAGAAAAGGTCCTTGTTAAATGAAGCTTAGCTACAAATTCTGATATTCAAGGATGCTTACACAAACAACTGTTATTCTCTGCAATGACTTCATTATTCAGTGACAGTTAACAGCATTGTTTTATTTGAAAAACGTCTTTGTGTTTCTCTGCTTGTTCCAGCGACAGTTTTCCTGGAGTTCTGGAAAAGACGGCGAGCCGTAATTGCTTATGACTGGGATCTGATAGACTGGGAAGAAGAGGAGGTTTGTATTATTTACCTCAGAATTTTTCAAAAAGCAAATCAACAAATACACAGTCCTCTCGAGTCATCACTCGGCTCTGTGACAGAGTCAGGTTTGCTCATAAAGCATTTCAATACCTGTCTTTGCAAAAAAGCTTCAGGTAGTATAAAAACGAGCAGAATTTAAAAGAAAGAAAAGACAACATTGTGATTGCTTAGTCGATTAAGATTCCGTGGCTAAGTGAAACATTTCACTTGTAGGTAGGGACTTCAGAAGCGTTAGTAGTAAGATTTGTTTAGTTTTCTTAAATAGTATCCATTTTCTTTCCTTTAGCAGAAGAGTGTTAGTCTTACAGCTGTAGGTTTGTTTAGTTTTCTTAAATAGTATCCATTTTCTTTCCTTTAGCAGAAGAGTATTAGTCTTACAGCTCTAGGTACATGGAAGGAAACCTCATGAGAGAATTCCAAGGAAATGTTTCTGTGTGCTCTCCAGAACCCTGGACAGTGCCCAGAGCTGCAAAGGCCCAGAAGTAGGACCTCAAGTGCATAAATGCTGAGGAGAAACCACTCCTCGAGAGGCCTCGTTGGTGGAAGCATCTAAATGCCTTGCGTGCTAGCCTGTGGCACTCAGGTTGCTGTGCAGAAAAGCCCCAACTTGCTGCCTGCCTTCTTCACGGAGAACCCAGGGTATTAGTTTGCTGGGGCTGCCGTAACAAAGGACCGCAGACTGTGGATTAAACAACAAAAATTAGTTGCTCCCGTTGCTGGAGGCTGGAAGTCTGAGATCAAGGCGTTGGTACAGTTGGTTTCTTTTGAGGACCATGAGTGCAAGATCTGTTGCAGGCTCCCCTCGTTGGCTTGTAGATAGCTGTCTACTCCCTCTGTGTTCACATCATCATTTCTCTGTGCATGTCTGTGTCTAAATTTTTTATAAAGAACCAGTCATATTGGATTAGGGGTCACTCTAATGACCTCACTTGACCTTAATTACCTCTATAAAGACTCTGTCCAAGTACAGTCACACTCTGAAGTACTGCGGGTTAGGGTTTCAACAAATGAATTTGCAGGGGGAGGGGACACGGTTTAGCCCATAACACCCAGACACACAGGTCTCATTCCATGATTGGCCTCAAGTCCCTGGATACTTAACTTAGTGACCCTTAGATGACACTCACAGCCTGATAAAGTCAGTTTCCCAAAGAAACAGAAGATTCCAGGTCTGTTCTGTTTATATCCTCAAGCGTCACTTTCTAAAATAAGGGAACGAAGTCAGAACCTGTTTATAACTGTATCTCCCCCGTCCTTCCCTGTTACCTGTCACTGAGTGAAGTCCAGCCTTGGGCTTATTCTGCAGCTGGAGTGAGGCTTCCCTTCCTCCTACACAGAGAGGCTACTGCCTAACTGTGCCCATTGTCCAGAACCTCTCTTCTGTCAGCTCCTGCCTCACTTTCTGTCAGTCTCTCCATCTGAGTCCCGAGCATTTCTGCCTGGGTTAACTCAGTCTCCATTTCACCAGACTTGCCACTCCTTTCCCCTCCTCTTGCAAGACATTCACATAGAATAGGTACTTAATTAACCAGAACCACTTTAGCCTATCCTCTTGCTGATTTCCCGTTCCTAATCCCGTAATTGCTTTTTAGTCAGAAACTTTTCACATTAAATGGAGCTCAACTAAATGAAACAAAACCTCAGCTTGATTTAGAATTAGAGCTGCCTTGATATTAGCTGGATTTGAAAGATGTTTACCTTGTTTTCAATACCAATTAATACATTTAAAATATACTGGTTAAAGGTGAATGACTCTTACAGGAACTTATTAAAAAGTAGATTCACCATATTTTTGGCTGCCTCAATTGAAAAGAAATATTCTTAATTGCAGGAGGAAACTAAGAATTATATTTGCCATTATAACTCACAACATGAATTCTAGGCATTTTGCTGTTCAAGAACTTTCTTTGCCCTGGTGTCTGTATCATTCCCTGGTAATAAAAGTAAAAGTTTAGTAGTCGTTTCAAACTGCTAGGGATGGAAAAGGTGGCCCCTTTTCTCATTCTGTTTGTTTCTGCAAGCACAGCTGAATAAGATAACAGAGACACTTAACTATAGTCTAAATTACACTGTCTTGGAGGGGCGCCTGGGTGGCGCAGTCGTTAAGCGTCTGCCTTCGGCTCAGGGTGTGATCCCAGCGTTCTGGGACCAAGTCCCACATCAGGCTTCTTTGCTAGGAGCCTGCTTCTTCCTCTCCCACTCCCCCTGCTTGTGTTCCCTCTCTCGCTGGCTGTCTCTCTCTGTCAAATAAATAAATAAAATCTTTTAAAAAAAAATTACACTGCCTTAGTGATAATAAGTCTAAAGCATCACCTTTTAGGTTTTCTTCAAGTGGCCAATTTCCAAACATTTAAACCTGGGTCTTTGAGCCACCTCACTGATTGACTAATTAGCGTGGTAGCTGTTGATTCAGTTTTATGGTAGTAAAAAGGTTGTTGGTTTGGTTTGGTTTTTTTACATTGTGTGTATATATCTCTCCAGTGCATAAAAAATGTGTCTGTTTGTTCTTAGGAAGAAATACGGCCCCAGTTTGAAGCCAAGTACTCCAAGAAAGAGCGAATGAATCCCATTTCAGGAAAGCCAGAACCATATCAAGCATTTGCAGATAAATGCAGCCGACTTATCGTTTCTGCATCTGGGATATTTTTTATGGTTTGAAACTTTTCTACAAAACTCTTTGTTTCATAAAGTACAAACCTGTAGCGTGGTGTCAACAATAATCATATCGGGCATTTGCATAATTCCACAAAACATTTTTGCGCATTCTGTTATTTACTCCTCACAAAGACTCTGTGAGGTGGTCAGAGATGGTACTGCTGTCCCTGTGTTCCAGATGGAGCCACTGAGACACTCTAGAAGGCTAAGGGGCTTGTTCAGGATCAGCCAGTAAATAGCCAAGAGCTCCAGTTCTTTCTGCTTGCCTCTCTGTGCTATGCTGAAAGGAAGTAAAAGTTGAGATAGGAGCTAGCAGCAGTGTTCTTCAAGCCTTTTGCTTGCCATGCCCATAAGTGAGACTACATTCTCTGTCATAACCCAGCGTATGCCATGCCAGGAGATGTATAAAACTAAACAGAGTAACTGAAACAGTGCTCACCATTGCAATATGCAATACTCTGATTTTTTTTTTTAATGCCAGCCACAACCCCTAAATATCATTTCCAGGTTCACTAATGGTTTTTTCAGTTTGAAAAACACTACTTTGAACCTGGGTTGTTGACTTTTCCTAAAAAGAAGTCGTTTAGTGATCAACTTTGACTCTGTTAATCACTGGACAAAACTTACGCAAATTTTTCAGAAATGTCATTTTAGAACAGTAAGGGGTGGTTAGGATTCTCCTTTCCTCTTTCCAAATGGAAGAGTGTGTAAATAGGTATTGTAAGTCATTAGATTAGAAAGGACAAGATGACAGCAAATCTAGACACTCCATCCCCCCTTTAGCCAAAGAAACTGGGAAGGTGAAAGGGTGGGTGGGCAGCACGCCTAGGAGTCTCTTGGCTCAGACCAAGATTCAAATCCACACCTTTCTATAGACACTACTCTGTAAGCCATTGTGTTATGCCTTGACTTTCATAAGTACATTCATATTTATTGTCTTTTTGTATCTTACAAGACATATAGACATAGAAGTTTTTCCTACTCTACAGATGGGCAACCTGGAGCATAGGAAGCCAAAGCCATAGAGAGGACAAACTACGTGCCCACAGTTAGAATGCTAGGTAGAAGCAGAGCCATGATCCAGACCGGACTTCTGACTGAGTCCCGCGAGCTGTCCATTCCACCATATTGCCACCCTGTCTGAAATTCAGTGTAGATTTCACCAATCTCCCCATCAATAGCTGAAGGATTAAGATGTGGGCAGTTGTTGTTGTTGTTGTAATTTTGGCCAGTTCCAGCTAGGGTTTATACTCGAGCTTTTAGACCATGTCACTCATAGGAAGCCAAAAATGGTGTAAAACAGAGGAATGCTTCTAACAATCTCGAAATCAGCAGAGTCCATCCTGAGGCTCAACTTAAAGTTTTTGATAACTAAGTAGGTAGAGGTCTTTAATTTGATAGATTGAGTCACCTAACGAAAGACACAGACTTTTTGGAGTCTCAGATTCCCAATAGATAGAAGACATGTTGTGTTCTTGTCACATACCACGAAGTCTTCAGAGAAAGATAACTAAATTCAGTGTTTGTAACTGATGAGTAAGAGATTATGTACCTGTCACACAGTTGGCTTATTCAGGAACAAATAGCTGAACTATGCACCTGTAACTATGTAAGGTGCTATAGAAACTATGGTGAGCAAAACAGACTCCACACCTGCCCTGACGGAGCCTATAGTGCCCCCCTCCCTTATCTGCAGTTTTGCTTTCTGGAGTTTCAGTACCTGCAGTCAACCCCAGGCCAGCAGCAGGTGATTCTTCTGACATATCATCAGAAGGTCAGTAGTAGCCTAATGCTATATCCAGGACCTGTGTCATCTGCCTCACTTCATCTCATCACGTAGTCATTTTATCATCTCACATCACCACAAGGAGAGTGAGTACAGTACAATAAGATATTTTGAGAGGGGGAGAGACCATACTCACACAGCTGTTATTACAGTGTATTGTTCTGCTTTATCATTAGTTACTGTTGTTAGTCTCTTACGGTGCCTAATTTGTGAATTAAACTTTCTCATAGGTATGTATGTATAGAAAAAAACATAGTATATATAGGGTTTGGTGCTGTCCGAGGTATCAGGCATCCACTGGGGGCCTTAGAAATATCCCCCATAGATAAGGGGGGAACTATTGCACTTTCTAAATGAGGGAAACTGGCAATAACCAAACTGACAAATTGTTAGAAATTATCAACAGGATACTAAAAGTAGAGTATAGGTACCATATGACAATAGCAAAGTCTGAGGGTCATGAAAAGCTTCAGTTACGAAGTGGTTCTTGAGCTGAGGCGTGACGGAGGAGTAGGTGTTATAGGGCGTGTGTGCGTGTGCACATCCATGTATGTGTGTGTGTGGTATGGGAAAGGGGGGTGGTCAGCCTTTTAGGCAAAGGAAATCGTGTTGGAGGTTAGCCCATTTGAAACCACGAGAGAGGTTCTGGAGTCCCCAGACAAAAGGGAAAATGGCATTCAACGAGGTGGAGAAAGTCTTGCCACCATTTAGGCTTTGCTTTTATCCTAAGAGTAAAAGAAACCAATAAAGAGTTTTACACAGAAGAGTGACATCCTAAGGTTTCCATAATAATAGTGCTCAATCTGATGCCCTGCTTAATAAAATGTTACCCCATAGCTTACACAGTTTATCAGCTTTCAAGCACTATGGTTTTTCTATTTGAATAACAAAGAACATACAGGCAAAAGAAAGTATTAACCACAATGAAAAGTTAGCATTTTATTGTGGTTTCTTGAGTCAATACCACTGTTGCTTTATTTCCTTTTCTTGTTTTCCAGTGGTGGGATTTTGCAGTGGTGGGAACCCTCCTCCTGAGACATTCCACCAGTGCTCACAGGCTCTCTGTCTTCCTCCCAGATCTGCGTAGTGATCGCTGCCGTGTTCGGGATCGTCATTTACCGGGTGGTGACTGTCAGCACTTTTGCTGCCTTCAAGTGGGCGTTAATCAGGAATAACTCTCAGGTTGCAACCACGGGGACTGCCGTGTGCATCAACTTCTGCATCATTATGCTGCTGAATGTGGTAAGTGACCACAGGGTAACCAGCCTCAGGTTCAACGATCTGGGCTGTGGTTTTCTTTTGATGCTAAGGGGACCCAGCCTCGGAGGGGTGAGTCTGTCACGTAGCGCGGATGGCTAGGCAGCAAACTGCTGGGCAGGAGATGCACTCAGGTCCAGGGATTGAGGAGGCTTGAGTCAGATCTAGGCTCCAGGATTTTCTACAGTGGAAGGCACTAGCCCTCTCTGAATCTCCGTTCCTTTATTTACCCAATAAGATAACACTGTATATATATACCTCTTGGGGAAACTTAGAGAAAGAACATATTTTAAAGTCCCAGCCCAGAATCTGTGACACAGCTCAACAGTGTTGGTTCCCATTTCCTTTTGATTCTGAATGACAGGAAAGGTCAGTATCCAACGCATTGCTTGAGATAACCCTGCAAGGGACCCATCAGGATGGTGCACGTTGCTTGTGTTAATTCCAGGCTTTTTTCAGTTTTGTATTTCAGCCCAGATGTCTCCCCTGAGCCGCATACATCCAGCTGCTTCTCGTCCCTCCAGACCCCTCTCTTCCCTCCAAAATCAGTTCCTCCACGCTCCCCGCCCTTCCCTGGTAGCCGCTCAGGCTGAAAACCTTGGCATTATCCTTGACTTCTCTGTTTCTCTCAGTGTCTGTTTCCAGAGTTTGATCACTTCTCACATGTCCCCAAGTCCCACCTTGGTCCCAGATCCCAGTAGCTCCCACCTGGGTTATTGCGGTGCTTTCCTAACTGGTCTCCCGGCTCCCACGTTTGCTCTCTCAATTTAGACTCATCACGGCAGCTAGTGAGAGCTTCTTACCTGCGAGTCAGCTCCTGTCGCTGCTCTGTTCACCGTATGCAGTGGCTTTCCTCTTGCTCAGAATGAAAGTTCACATCTCCATGTGGCCTCCAAGGCTCTCCTTCTGGTCCCAGTGACATCTACGACCTTGTCTCCGCATCTACGACCTTGTCTCCTCCCTACTCACCCTGCTTCTCCTGCTCCAGGCTGACTTTCCCTTTGTTCCCTGGATGTGCCAGGCATGCTCTCACTCTAGGGCTTTCTACTTGCTCTTCTCTCTGCCTGGAATATTCCTCCCCATGGGGTCTGCCTGGCTTACTCCCTCACCTCCTTCATTTCTTTGTTCACATGTTACTTTTCTAATATAAGGTTTCCATGGTCACTCAGTTTTAGAATTATAACCCTCTCCTGCCAGCTAAAATTTCCTATCTCCTTGCCAGCTCTATTTTTCTCTGTGGTACTTATTACCATATAACTTCCTGTTTTTAATTTATTATATGTCTTCTCCATTGGAATGTAAACCCATGAGGGCAGAAACTTTTATCTATTTGTTTTTTACTCTTATTATTTCCCAGTGTCTGAAACAGGGCCTAGCACATAGTAGGCTCTCAGCAAATTGTTGTGATTATTTGCAGAACAAATAGTATCATTTGCTGACATTGTTAGATTTGAGGTCAACCTATACATAAAAATACTGACACTAGAGATTTGTTAGCAGGGAATAAATAATGTATGTGGAGTGTTTGACATGGGGTAGCTGTTCATTTAATTATGGCTCCCTCACCCTTGGTTAGCTTGCATCTTAAATCTGGGCCATAATGTTGAATTTCTCTCATCATTAAAAAAGGGTTTTCCAAAGGCCAAGTAATTTAATACTATTATCAATATAGTTTAATCTCTTTGGATTGTCATTTCTAGCTCTTTAAATAATCCTAAATTCTATAACCCATAAGCTCAGAGTGATTCTTCAGAGAATTCAACCTACCCAATAATAAAAAGCTTTATTTAGGATTCTTAAGTGAGCTAGTAATCACTGAGCTAATGAAATATAGTTGATTTATTATTATTATTATTATTACTAAAATATGCAGAACTTCTTTATTATTTTCAGAATAATAGTTTCAGAATACAGAAGTTCTAAAAATGAAACAAGAGCAGTTGCTAATCATTTGACATGATGATTGTGTACGTGTGTGGTCAAGTGGAGGTTGAGAGTGGACATGTGGCACCCCCTGGCCCTCTCTCCTCCAGGACTCAGCTCGTCTCAAAGTTAATTGTGGAATATATGCATTGTGAAGGGGAGTGATTCATGGTGAAATTAACCAAACAGCCAGAGCACTGAAAGATTCTGCATCCAGGTAGTTTGCAATGAATTAAAGCCCTCTTTTTCTCTAATGTCTTATTAAAATTTAATTTATGCATCTTAAGAAATAAATACATGCAGTGAGTCTATAAATACATGGCTGCTCATACATTTTGAGCAGACATACCAATGTTGTCAGAGTAATACTTCGTTCAACTGGAAATCACTTATCGGGCAATCTCTACTTCATGAGACACAGTCAAGAAAAAGAAAGTAAACTAAAAATGAAGAAGGGAGCACAGGGAATGGGAAAACGATATAGTTATGGACATTGCAAAGCACGTACTGTGTGCTGGGAGCTAGACTACTAGGCGTTTCTGTGCTTCATCTAACAAGCATTTCGGAGTCACCAAAATGGATGATGTAGGGTCTACACACTAAAGCTGACATGTATTATGTTTATGAATGCCCTTAAGGGGTATTTTCATTTATTTTAGGTACATGTGAACACTTTGGTGTTCTGATTTCTCACCAACATCAGACGAGAAAAACAGGAGGTTACTAAGGCACGAATTCTGACAAGGGCAGGAAATGACAAGCCATAGCAAAGGGAAGGAAAGAAAATAAGAAACATATGTAAGAACTTTCAAAGCAGCAGCATGCAAGACCCTTCCGTGCAGGGAGCAACCACCTTACTCTCCTCAGCCCGTGTCTGATGACATCCCCATCCCAGCAAGCACGTTTACAGTCCTGCATTATGTCCTGAGGCCTTGCAGGTTCCATTACGAAGGCAACTGAGTGTGTAATATAGTTCGGAAAGATTTTCATCAGAATATCCAAAAAATAAAAAAGTAAGTCCTTAAGCAAATATCACATAAATGATAGGTGACAGACTAATAACTATAATGTAGCTTTGACCAGTTCAGAACCAAACTATCTACTGACTTCTGAAATTACTCAATTTAAGATATTTCATGACCCTACAATATACATTTTTTATAGCTACATAAATTATTTTCAACTACTTAAAATTTTGGCCATACTGGTCTTGCAAAAAAAATCATCATTTAGACATGAATCATTAATACTTTCCATTAATTGAGTATAAAAACCTTGAGAGCTAGATTGGTTTTTAACTTCTGTTCATTACAGCCTCTAATTTTTAAATATTGTTATAGATCACATACCCTGTTTCTGACTTTCTGCTAGAGTTGTCCAACCTTAACTGAACAGGCAGATCTATAAGGATGCCTAGTTTCTAGATTTTATGATGTGTATTTACACTTGTTTGTTAGTTTTGTTTTTGATGTGTATTTACTCTTATGTAGCGTGTACACTAAAAATTTATGTCATAAAAAATTTTTGATCTGGGGCACCTGGGTGGCTCAGTCGATTAAGCACCCAACTCTTGATCTCAGCTCAGGTCTTGATCTCAGGGTCGTGAGTTCAAGCCCTGTGTTGGGCTCCCAACATGGAGCCCACTTTAAAAAATACATATTCTGTAACCCAACAAAATATTAACCTTCTTAGTGACTGGTTAAGGGGCACTTACTAGTTTTCATTTTATTTCCTCTTGAAAAAGAAATACTTCAAAGATGGAGCGAATAAGATGGATTTTCTTGCTCCTTGTCATACTGTTTCAATCCCATTCTGCTTCACTAGTGACCAAAGGACATCCCAATATGGTGGTCAGAAACAAAAGATGCCAACAAAGAATGTATCCCAAGAGGAGAATAAACGTTATAACCATCCTTTTTATTCAGCCATACCAATATGAATCTCTTATTGCATTATACTCTAAACAGTGAAAAATACTGGGTCTTATTCCAGAAAGAAGTGAGCCAGAAAATATGGATTGCATCAGAACATACATTGATTGGGTGGACAAGATCAAATTACAAGTACTCATAGGTTCTTTTGGAAGTGTACTTAAGATCAGAACACTTTCTGTCAGTTACAGATTTAAACTCTCACAATTTGTGGTGTCCGGTTTGGAAACAGCTTTTCTACTGCTTTTATCAGAAAAGACCATCCATGATTTCTATCTCAACTGCCTAATGAGAATCCGACTTTTTCCGGAAGCCGCTCATCTGCAGGTCTCTTGCTGGCCATCAGGCCCTCTGCTTGTGTGCCCTTTCTGGTTACATCCTGCTCAAAGCCTCACTGCTCATCCCCTTGCACCTTCAACGTTTATAAAATGTTCACACATGCCATGGATCCCAACTGTGTCCCCATATACTTTGCCTTATTTTTCAAAAGGTAATAGTAACCATAGTTTGACTCCTGTGCTGTTCCCTAAGTTCCTTTTTTTTTTCCCTTCGGGGTCCAAACCAAAATAATATTGGCATGTCACCAGCTACCAAGACCTTTGAGACAGGAGTGCAAAGTGAGGTACTTGGACCAAAGCATGTCAACATGAAAGATCTAAAGGATAAACTCGACAATCAAAAATTGTATTTTGAGGAAGGTGGCCTCACCAGTCAAATTTAATTTTCCTTGAAAATTATATAACTAACTTTAATGATAGAGTGTAACAGTAAAACATATTTTATTAAAACTGTCCTAATCTGTGGTTAACCAGTATTTTTTAGATTAAAATGTATGACTATACCACAGGATTTCTTATTGAAAATTATACCAATCTCTTAACTTTTGGCTCTAAGAGTCTGTGGCTTCTGTACACAAAATATGATACTATGGCCATATTAGTTATCTTACTTTAGCGAACCATAGTCACTGCTGAAAATTTAGAGTCATACAGTCAGTATTTTCCCCTAATTCTGTAGTTAGCAGAAGTCTTGGATAAGAGAATTCAAAAGTTGGGAAGGACCTTAAGATCAATGAGTCCAATACCCATTCTCAATCACATAAAAGAAAACCATCATCTAAAGAAGAGGTGAGGTAATGTGCCCAGGCTCTGCAGCTTGCTGGCCGGCGAAGTCATAGTTACCGCCTGGGGAATTTTTTTTTTTTTTAGATTTTATTTATTTATTTGACAGAGATAGAGACAGCCAGCGAGAGAGGGAACACAAGCAGGGGGAGTGGGAGAGGAAGAAGCAGGCTCCTAGCAGAGGAGCCTGATGTGGGGCTCGATCCCAGAACGCCGGGATCACGCCATGAGCCGAAGGCAGACGCTTAACGACTGCGCCATCCAGGCGCCTCAAGCCTGGGGAATTTTGACCAGTGCATTTTCACTGCTTTAAATGTGATCTTAATTTTCATGTTGCTCCAATCCATCTGACTCGTTTTTCTTTTCCATTTTACTGTCTCTCATTTTAGAGAAGACACTTGTTCTTTTTCTCGATTTATACCCTCTCTGGGGAATCTCCTAGAGCTGGGTTTGCCCTGAACTGTACCCCCTGCTCTTCCATATACATATGCATACACACGTGTGCACACGCATGTATACACACACACACACACACACACACATTTTCCCTTCCCTCTTAGGATCCTCCATTTACCAGATGGCTGGTTGAGTTAGGATGCATCCAGTGCAGTAAAGGAAAAGCAGAGTATCAAAAGTTAGGAGTTCCTAGTAAGGTTTCATCACTTCAGCATTTATGAAAGCTCTAATCTAGAAAATACAGCAGTCCATAAACAATGAGATTACAGAATCTTACCATCAGAATCAGTCTTAGAAATGCTGAGGTCGCGGAATGTTGTGATTGTCCCAGCATCACTTAGCAAGCTGGTAATTAGTGGCAGCTAGCCTTGTTGCCAATTAATTACTCCAACATAGGAAGTGAGAATTTAAAAATAGTAAAGTGGGACCTTGTGCTTTTCTTTCTTGCCCTGAAAGGACACAATTGTTTGTTTACATTGTTTTCATTGTTGAGTAATGGGCAGTTAATGAAATTATTTTCACTCATGGCTTGATTACCTATTTCCTTTATAATTAGGGATTTTATAGCATCTACAGCTTCTTTGTTAAATGTATGAAATTTATTTTACAGCTCTATGAAAAAGTAGCGCTGCTTCTGACAAATTTAGGTAAGTGAGACCCTTCTTATTTCATGGTACAGTATTGTGATCTGGGAAGTAACTTTTCAAAGACTGATTCCTGAAACACTGCTGAAGAGAAATATTCTTTTTTATTTCAAATTGCATACAATAATTTGTTCTTTGCCTTCAACAGGACGTTTTAAATACATCTAGTAATTGGGGGATCATTTCTATTTAAAGGTTTAAAACCTGTCATAAACATTATCTATCATGAACTAATGTAATTTGAAGCAGGTTTTCTCTTAATGCACAAAAAATATTGCATCACAAAAGTTGTAGATGAAGTGCCCAGAGTCATTTAGAAAAGTGTTCATTTGCTATGCCTACAATTTTTATTTAATTAAAAATGTATCAGGTTTTCGTGGTATATAAAAACCACAGCAAGGTTAGTTGTTTTGAAGACTGGGGGCCTTCTACCAGGAGTGTAGGTGGCCTAATCATTCCTGACATTTACTTTCATCTGGACAAGTCACCCCTAAGAACATTTCTCTGACTCCATAAAACATTAGAACAATCTGGTAGCTGACTATGCACTGTACATTTTCCATGTTTTCAAGATAAATTGTCCCAATTTTATTAATGAAACATTAGTCATTTTACTCTATGCAATTTGAGAAAATTGCATGCTCCCACACGTAGACCTATTTTAGCACATTCCCATATGTAGCTTGTCCAGAGGGGGGTAAAATCACAAAAATGCTTTTATTTTTAATCATTATAATACAAGATGTCATTTATTGAGCCTTTCTATGTGCCAGATACAGAGCTAGGTACCTGGCATATCTCTTTTAATGTCGTTAAAATCCTCCGTCATTATCACTTGCCCTGAAAGATAGAAAGAGGTTTATATGCACAGAAGAGATAACTGCATTGGCAGATTGTGTCCAGTGGCACCTTGATCCAGGCTGGCAAAGATGCCAGGGAGATACAGTCCTGGCCCATCTGTGGTTGGGATACCTGGGCACCCACCCAGCTGGCTAACATAATGGGAGACCTTCCTACGTAACCAGTAGTTCAGTAGCAGAAGTGAAGTAAAGCTAAAACCTTTTGAAAATCCTTTGTCTTTTCTTCTCTCAACAGCAGTACAGCTTTGTTAAATATGATTCTCCTCCCCCTTCTCAGATATGCTCCCAGCAAGCATTTTGAGGCAT
Organism: Ursus arctos; assembly: GCF_023065955.2. NCBI lineage: Eukaryota > Metazoa > Chordata > Mammalia > Carnivora > Ursidae > Ursus > Ursus arctos. Next base: position 13,858,136 of record NW_026622886.1, on the reverse strand, counting down.
TAGTGGAAAAGAAATTGATGGGGTGAAGTGGTAAAGAGCAATTAGAAGCTCAGAGAATGTGGAAACAGAGAAAGTACTATGGAATTAAATACATTTTCTTTGACATTGCTTGGGATGAGGACACAGCTCCTAGGGAAGGATGGGTACATTTGACATGAGATGTCAAGCTGGAAGTTTGATTCATATTTTGCTTCATATCACAATGTCCAAAGAGCACTTGCTTTATGGAAGTCAAACTATAAGGAGATAGAATTGGCTCCTGAGGTCAGAATATTGTAAGATACAGATGGTGATATACAGTAAAAGCTCTAAAGTGAGGTTGTCTCCTTGGTATTTGTCCATGAGAATTGAAAATGATGGATGAGGGTAACAGGCAAAAAAGTCAGATACTCTCAGCATTCTGAGAGAGGGGTCTGACTCCCTCTCATGCAGCAGCACCTGGCATTTCACCAGAATAGAATTGGAGAACAAGGAATTAATTAGGAGCTGGGAGGGGACCTGACAGACAGGCCTGCCCCACAGGCAGCAACTAAGAGCAAAAGGGAATGAGGCCCCTTCAGCTTAGCTGTCTCTACTCCAGGCCAGAGTGCCCCAGGATGCCCAGAGAGGGCATCCATTCCCTCAGCTACCTCAGTAGCTGCTTCCCACCGCATCCTGGTTGGGGCTGGTCTGCAAGCTTGAGGATCTCATGGGTGGTCCATTCCATCACACACCATCTGTAGGCAAACTGGGGTCTCCTGCAGCCTCCTTAGGACACCTCTGCTCCTGCCCTGTGTGTATAGGGAGTAGGGCAGAGGGAGTTAAGAAGGGGTCAAAGGCAACCTCTCAAACTCTGCTCCCCTTTTGTCCACAGAGCAGCCTCGCACAGAGTCTGAGTGGGAGAACAGCTTCACCCTGAAAATGTTTCTTTTTCAGTTTGTCAATCTGAACAGCTCCACATTTTACATCGCGTTCTTCCTTGGAAGGTAAGGGCCTGATCTCCACGCTTCTGCAGGCCAGGGACAGAGCAGTCGGCAGTCCCTGACCAGGGTGAGAGGGAAGCACCTCCTTCACAGTGATTTACATAAAGGGTAAAAAGAGATGAGCCTCCTCCGTTCCCTTCCTTTTCCCATCCTGGGGAATGGCCGCTCCAGTCAGAAGTTACCTGTGCACCTTTTCTTGCTAAGGTACATAGGGGAAAAGCATTTGCACAAGTGAAGGATGGATTTAAAACTTGTGCGCTCCATCCGCACCTGAGTCAGGCCCCCAGATCACACACCTATATGAGCAGGAGACCTAATGGGGAAGGTGGTCTGCAGTGTGTCCTGGCTGCCTGCCTTCACAGAAGAGGGAAGGACATCCAGACAGGAAAGGGGCTGACATAGGATGCCAGAGGAGAGCGGGCAACTTCTGAATCCCGCAGTTACGAGGATTTGCAAAAGGTCCTGTGTTAAGTAGTCCCGTCCTATGAATTCTTTTGTGCTGGGAAGTAGTTTCGGAGGAGATAAGAACCAGAGACGGGCGAGTGTTGGGTTTTAGTGGGATGGATGCAGTAGCTTCTTCTTGGTATCGAGCGACTTCAGTGTGGAATTCTAGTCAAACAGTAAAGCTGGTTATTTTTCTTTAAATTAAACTTCTACTCAAAAAGATCAGAATGTGTTTCAAACCAACATGCTGTTTGTTACACAGGCCAGAGCGCTCGATAGTTAGCAGAAAACGTTCAAAGTCACAGCCAGCGACAAGAGCCGGCCTCTGTGGTCAGCAGCCAGACAGTCCAGAAGGGAAATATACCCTGGAGAATTCCAGAAGCTGCAGTTTGACAGCTCTGGAGAGTTTCCTAATTCTCTCAGCCCTGGTTGTACCAGTAGTTTTCACTGGAGGATGTGCTAATCTGAACATACTAGTCACGAACGGCTTAGACCTACAGGATAACGGTTTGTTTTTCTGTGTGTCGAAGATTTACAGGACACCCAGGTGCCTACTTGAGGCTGATAAACAGATGGAGACTAGAGGAGGTCTGTATTCTTCCATCATTCCTTATTTCCTATAGTCTTATATTAAATAGCCTCGGGCAACTTTGTGCAGATTAGAAACCAGACACTCTTTCTTCCTCTGCACTGATTCTGGAATTTCTGTGTTTGCTTACCTCGCAGTGCCACCCTAGTGGATGCCTTATTGATCTCTGTATGCAAATGGGCATTATAATGGTGCTAAAGCAGACCTGGAATAATTTCATGGAACTCGGCTACCCGTAAGTACCTTAGACATCTAGAGTTGAGACGCAGCATTGCTCATTATTGGCGTTTCTAGGTGTGGCAAGTAAGATAAGCGATGCAGACTCCGCCGTTAAGGCAGTGCGTATACGTGGAGCTGAAGCGCGCATGCTCAGTTATTCAAGCACCGGCTCTTTAGGAAGATTCGGTACCAGAAGTGTGAGTGATAGTGAATATGCTTTAAAAAGTCTCTGTGGGGCCCTAAATATTGAACACTTCCTTATAGCAGCTCCTTCAGATAATGCGCGGCAAGGCTCACACTAGTTACGACCCATTAACTAGAGCTCTACTACCCCACCCCCGTGATAAATCAGGAATGGTAATTTTTTAAAACTACCTTAAATTGAAAATGTACAGAAAAAGAACTTAGGGAAAAGAGAAAAGTTTAGGGATGCAGAAGAGAAACTGGAGAATTTCTAGGTCAACATACCTTGACAAGTAAAAATATCCCCTGGTGTCGATAGTTTATGTTGATGACAATAGGCAAAAACTTGCATCACTTTTGTAAGGATAACCTTGAATTCTGCTGTGTTTGCTCAGCTCTGGTCAGTTAAGTTTTAAAGGAACATAAATCAGCAACTTCTATTTCTGCTTTAATTCCACACCTACTGGTTTCCGTGTCCGTTTGGTGTCTCCGTGGAGAACTCCAGGTTTCCGGGAGGACCACTTAGCCAGAATGATTAGCTAGATTTTGGATCACTTCGGAAAGGTCACCTCTTAGCTCTCAGTCAGAACCTATGCCAGTAATTTTCTATTCTTTGGTTTTTAGAAAACTTATTCCAAGTGCTTGATATTTTCTATCAAACTTTTTTTTAAATGCATAAAATTTAAAAATCAGCATTATATGCTACTTTAAAGTATAAGCCATAATTTATCAAAATGTCAGAGACATCAAGGAAACTATATTTTATCTTCTAGTAGTATGGACAGAGAGCAAAATTGTGAAGTAGGTTGTTTACCTTCGATACCTGTCCCATTATTTCCTTTATTTCGCAATTTGTTTTTGGGTTTTTTTGGCATGTCTACTCTTGGATACCCCTCAATTTTTCCTTGTCCCCTGTAGCGCAGAGATCTGGCCCTTGCACCCATTTCCTCAACCCTGTTCCTTATCATAAGATGCACTCCTGAACATTACTAAGGATTAATGTGCTAACCTCACCAGTGTGAGATGCATTTTATTGGGAATCAGAGCCCCTGTCGAGCTCGAGCTGAAAGCAGGCAAGTCCAGTTGAGGACGTGAAGGCTTCCGTGTGCTAAGAGAGGAAGCATTTAGTGGGTCTGCAGATCTTCCAGGCCCTCAGTTAGAATATGCAGGTCAGCACCCGCATGGTAAGACTGCCCATGGGTCCTAAGTTAAGTCAGCTAGGCCAGACCTTCCTCTACTCCAAGGTCTGGGTGTTGCCTTGGTGCTAGAGGGTCAGTGTATAGATGTTCTTAGTCCTCTATCCAACCCTCTGAGGTGACACCGAACATGAGACAATTGCATGAATAGTTAAAAAGTCATTCTGTTCACTTGTAAGGGCAAATGCATGAAGTATAGCCGTTGATATTGTCTTCCTAATCCAAGGCTTTATTTTCTTGGCAGCCTATCCTAAACATTTTTAGGTGGTTCTGTATTTGAAGTCTGTCTTATTACTTAAGTCTTCTGAACAGTCACATATTTTTTTAAAGGAATTGGTCTTGTTGTGCAGGTTAATTCAGAATTGGTGGACCAGAAGAAAAGTACGACAAGAACGTGGACCTGAAAGAAAAATAAGTTTCCCACAGTGGGAAAAGGACTACAACCTTCAGCCCATGAATGCCTATGGACTCTTCGATGAATACTTAGAAATGAGTATGCCAATATCCTATTTTATCCTATTAATTCTAAATGCCAATTCTAGATCTCAAGCTATATTCAGCTAGACATGCACCCTCTATCATTGAGGCCAGCAGTGTGTGGGGTTCTCCAGCTGAATGCAGAGGAGGGAGTTTCTTGTTTTAAGAAGCTCAATCCATAGAGATGGTGTCAAAAGCCTAGGCCTTCAAACTCTTCATGACATTGTCCTGTCCCTTGTAATTAATCACCAGGGAACAAAAATAAGTTGGAAAACGGTGAACCAAAGAAAAGAGAATTATTCATAGCATGATTGATTCATTCTTCTAGCAGACATGTATTGAGCCATGTTATTCCAGGCAGACGCTATGCTTGACACTAGAGCTACAAGAAGGAATAGCGCATAGTCTCAGCTCTCAAAGAGTACACGGGCTAGCGGGGTAGAGCCAGAGATATAAAGAGTAAGTGCAATAAGGAGTCCTAGAAGCTGCAGGATGCATCAGTAGAGGGGATGGCGGAGCAGCCATTTCTCTTGGCGAGGATGGCAGGAAGCTGGGAATGCTGAAGCTATGCTTGCACTTACATGTAAGGAATTAGATTTCTCCATTAATCAAACCCAAGCTATTTATCTTGTATGTTGTATATCTACCCAAGCATGTATTCAAGAGCATGGGCTATGGAACCAGATTACCTGGGTTCAAATCCCAGCCCTGTCACTTATTAACTATGAAGCTTGGACAATTAATCTCTGTCTCAATTTTTTCACCTCTAAAGTGGGGATAATAATGAGATCAACCATTTCATAAGGTCCTTATGTGGATTAAATGAGTTAATGAGCAATTAGAACAATGACTGGGCTCATAGGATACACTTGGGACATGTTATTTGTAGCATCATTATTATTTTCCTGTTCTTAAAGAAAAGCTAACAGAATTGCTTAGCAGATAGATGGTGTGTATGGGTTTTTTTTTTTTTCAATTATGTTTAAGCTCTATAACATTGGGGTAAAAGTGGGGGTAGGGATGGGCAAGATGCATTACTTCTGAAAGAAACAGTTCTTTCTGGGAAAATCTGAAAATTAAAGGAATAGTAGAATAGATGCTTAATGTTCTTAGATTGCTTATGTCTTAAGTATCTACTGATGTTTTTGAAGTTTCAATTATAGAAGGGATAATATAACTTAGAGAAGAAATCAATGTGGGCATTAATAATAAAACTTAATAAAGGGAATTCATTAAGAGAACTAACCATTTTGAGGTCTCTTAATGGACTTTTCTCCCATAAAGAAGGAAATGAACAATAATGTTGGTATATTGAGTGCTTGAAAAGAAGTTTTTATGGGGCTAGAATTAGTAGTGCTCCAAATACTGCAGTATCTGCAACAAGACACAAATCTCAGAAGCATCACAAGCAGACTAGTGAATCCTAACTGCTTCCTTCTGTTCTTCTCATTTTATTTTCTTAATGACTTCCGTGCTTTGTTATCTATATTTTTAATGTATTCATTGAAGTATGATAGTGCAGAAAGTATATAAATAAGTATACAGATCAATAAATTTTTACATATTTACCAATCTGTGTAGGTGAGAATTTGGCAAACTATAGCTCTCAGGTCAAACTGAGTCCATTGCCTGTTTTTGTAAATAAAGTTGTATTGGTTCACAGCAATATCCAGTTATTTACATATTATCTATAGTTGGTTTTGCACAATAATAGGGTTGAGTAGTTTTGACAGAGACTGACCTAGCAAGCCTGAAGAGTTTACTGTCTGGCTCCTTAAAGAAAATGTTTGCCATCCTGTATGGTCAATCAAGAAATAGAATATTATCACTTTCAAAGAAGTCTCTCTTTTCTCTCCCAGTCATAATACCCTCACTAACCACTCTCCTGATTTCTAACACCATAGATTAATTTTGCCCTTTTTTTAAAATCTCCATGTGAATGAAATTTTACAATACATACTGTTTAATAACTGGCTTCTTTCAAGATCATGTGTATAAGATTCATCTATGTCGCTACACATAGTAAGCTTTCTTTTCATTGCCGTGTAGTATTCCTAGAATGTATACCCGAAGCAAAATTATGAAGCAGGTGGGGTTTCTCTTTGATACTCACCTCCATCTTTAGGGCACATGTGATTTTTTTGCATTTCTACTCCCAGATACTCCCCAACTTTCTCTTCTTCCCCCCACACTGCACAAACCCACCACCACCAATCCTTCAGCCCTCTCCCATATCATAAAATGTACCTCGTGAGTATGAAACTTCGTGAGCACTGCTAAAGATAAATGTGCTAGATAAATGCTTTTTAATAGGAATCAAAGCCTTTGTCAAGCTTGAGTCAAGAAAAGGCGAATTTACTTGTGGAAATGCAGATGTCAGTGTGCCAACACAACTATTTTGTGAGTCTACAGATCTTTTAGCCTCCTGAAAACAGCAATGTACCATTATTTATCTCTCCATTCTACAGGTGATAGACATGTGGGTTATTTCCAGGTTTGGGCTCTTACAGATAGTATTGTGAACATTTTTTACATGTGATTTGATTAACATATGTACATATATCCGAAGGGAATTTATGTAGCGGTGGAGTTGCTAGGCCATAAGATAGGCATTTGTTGATCTTCGGACACTTTCTGTTTTCAAAACTGGGTTGTACCAATTTACACTCCGACCAGCAATCTTAGAGTTTCAGTTATTCCACATACTCACTAAAACTTGTTAGTCTTTGCGAATTTTAGCCCCTCTGGTTGGTATGTAGTAGTATCTCATGGTTTTAATTTGAAATTTCATGGCAACTAGTAATGCTGAGCACCTTTTCATATGCTTATGGCCATAAGGTTATGCTTTTTTGTGAATTTGCATTTAAACCCATGTTTTGTTTCGTTTTTTTAGTGATTTTAGAAATTATTTACCTATTTTGGATATGAGTCCTTTGTCAGATAGCTATGCAGCAAGTCAAATATCCTTTCCTGGTTGGTGGCTTGACTTCTTACTCTCTCTTATAGTGGTGTATTAAAGTGAACAAAAGTTTCAACTTTATTCTTCTTCCAAATTTGTTCCCTGTAACTTTTAGGATCAGATTTCTGATTTCTACACTTAGCTCACTTTTCTATTGGGATTTTCTTTTCCCGCTGATTTTTATAAGACTTTATTTTTTTAGGGGAGTTTTAGGTTTACCACAAAATTGAGAAGTCTCAGAGATTTCACATATGCCTCCTATCCCCACATGTGCATAGCCTCCCATTATCAACATCATTCACCAGAAAGGCACTTTTTTTTTTTTTAAATCAAGGATGAACCTACATTAACACATAATCACCCAAAGTACGTATTTACTTTACTCTTGGTGTTTTACATTCTATGGGTTTGGGCAAATGTATAATGACATAGATCTGGCCTTATAATATGACACAGAGTATTTTCATTGTCCTAAAAATCCTCTGTGTTCTGCCTGCTCCTTTCCCCCCAACCTTGTGTATATCTTTTGTCAGGTTAAAGAAGTTTCCGTATAGCCCTAGGTTGCTGAGAGTCATCATCATGAATTCTACTTAAATTCTATTGAATCATCTAAATCTGCTAAAATGATATGAGTTTCTTATCAATGTGGTGAATTTTATTGACTGATTTTTTTGTTGTTGTTAAAGTTGTTACACCAAACTTGGAAAAAGTACTCACTTGGTCATGATACTTTTTTTCTTTAATTGCCAAACTTGCTAACGTTTATATATAAGTTCATGAAACATATCCTACTATAGTCTTTCTTTTTTGTAGTATTTCTTTCAGGGTTTGGTGTCATTGCTATGATGACCTCTGATTTGGATAATTTTCTCCTTCTGTTTCTATTCTCTTAAACTGTTTGTATAAGATTATTATTTCTTATATATTTGGAAGAACTCAGTCAAGTTGGCTAGATCTGGAATTTTCTTTGTGGGAATATTTCTAACTGTGGATTTAATTTATTTAATAGACATAGGACTATTTAGATTTTCTATTTCTTCTAGTATTCCTTTTGATAGCTGTTTTTTAATTGTGTTTTTCAAGAAATTTATCCATTTCATCTAAATGTTGAAATTTAGTGGAATAAAATTGTTTATAATACCCTTCTATTAACTTATGTGTGTAAGGTCTGTAATGTTCTCTTTTTCATCTATAATTCCATAGTTTGTGCTTTTCTCTTTAACAGTGTGGCAAGAAATTTATTAATCTTTTCCATATGTAGAACATTCTATCCAACAGCAGCAGGATACATATTCTTCTCCTATGTACATGGAATATTCTCCACGATCATATGGTAGGACACAAAACAAATCAGCAAATTTAAGAAGATTGAAATCATACCAACTATTCCAACCACAATGGTATGAAATTCAAAATTTGCAAGAGGAAAGTTTTAAACCTACAAATATGTGGAAACTAAATAACATACTTCTGAACAACCAATGGATCAAAGAAATCAAAAGGAAAATAAAGTATCTCCAAACAAATGAAAATGGAAATACAACATACCAAAATTTATAGGACAAAGATAGTTTAAAAATAACAGTATAATTATTGTACAGTGTTATATTAGTTTCAGGTGTACAATATAGTGACTCAACAATTCTTTACATTACTCAGTGCTCATCCATGATGAGTGTACTCTTAATTCCCTTCATCTAGTTTACCCATCCTCCCACCCATCTTCCTTATGGTAACCAGTAGTTTGTTCTCTGTATTTAAGAGTCAGGGTTTTTGGTCTGTCATTTTGTTTTGTTTTGTTTCTTAAATTCCACATATGAGTGAAATGATCTTGTATTTGTTTTTCTCTGACCAATTTATTTCACTTAGCATTATACCTCCTGGATCCATCCATGTTGTTGCAAATGGCAAGATTTCATTTTTTTTATAGCTGAGTAATATTCCATTGTATATAAATAGCACCTCTTCTTTAGCCATTCATGCATCTGTCAGTGGACTCTTGGATTGCTTCCGTATCTTAGCTATTGTAAATAATGCTGCAATAAACATAGGGGTGCATTTTTTTAAATTAGTGTTTTCGTATTTTTTAGGAAAATACCCAGTAGAGGAATTACTGAACCATATGGTAATTATATTTTCAAATTTTTGAGGAACCTCCGTACCATTTTCCACAGTGGCTGCACCGGTTTACATTTCCACCAATAATGTACAGGAGTGACTTTTTTCCCCACATTCTCCATAACACTTGTTTCCTTTGTTTTGTATTTTAGTCATTCTGATGGGTGTGAGGTAATATCTCATTGTGGATTTGATTTGCATTTCCCTGATGATGAGTAATGTTGAACACCCTTTCATGTGTCTGTTAGCCATGATGTCTATAGCCATCTATATGTCCTTTTTGGAGAAATGTTTGTTCATGTCTTCTCAATTTTTCATTGCATTATAATTTTTTCTTTTTTTTTTGGTGTTGAGTTATATAAATTCTTTATGTATTTTGGATATTAACCCTTTAGCAGATATATCATTTGCAAGTATCTTTCCCCATTCACTAGGTTGTCCTTTTATTTTCTTAATGTTTCCTTTGCTGTGTAAAAGCTTTTTTTTTTTTTTTAAAGATTTATTTATTTGACAGAGAGACAGCCAACAAAAGAGGGAACATAGGCAGGGGGAGTGGGAGAGGAAGAAGCAGACTCCCAACGGAGGAGCCCAATGCGGGGCTCTATCCCAGAACGCCAGGATCATGCCCTGAGCTGAAGGCAGACGCTTCACGACTGAGCCACCCGGGCGCCCCTGTGTAAAAGCTTTTTATTTTGATATAGTCTCAATAGTTTATTTTTGCTTTTGTTTCCCTTGCCTTAGAAGACATATCTAGAAAAATGTTGCTATGGCCAATGTCAGAGAAATTGCTGCCTGTGCTCTCTTCTAGAATTTTTATGGTTTCAGGTCTCACATTTAGGTCTGTAATCCACTTTCAGTTTGTTTTTGTGTATGGAGTGAGAAAGTGGTCCAGTTTTATTCTTTTGTATGTAGCTGTCCAGTTTTCCCAGCAACATTTGTTGAAGGGATTTTTTTCCCATTGCATATTCTTGCCTCCTTTGTCATAGATGATTTTGCCATATAATTGTGGGCTTATTTCTGGGCTCTCTATGCTGTTCCATAGATCTATGTGTCTATTTTTGTGCCAACACCATACTGTTTTGATTATTATATCTTAGTAGTATATCTTGATATCTGGGATTGTGATGCCTTCAGTTTTGTTCTTCTGTTTCAAGATTGCTTTAGCTGTTCAAGGTCTTTGGTAGTTCCATACAAATTTTTGGATTATTTTAGTTCTGTGAAAAACGTTGTTGGTATTTTGATAGGGATTTCATTTAATCTGTAGATTGCCTTGGGGAGTATGGACATTTTAACAATGTTAATTCTCCCAATCTATGAACATGGAATATATTTGTGTCATTTTCAGTTTCTTTGATCAGTGTTTTATAGTTTTCACGGTATAGGTTTTTCACCTCCTTGGTTGTTTATTCCTAGGTATTTAATTATTTTTGGTGCAATTATAAATGGAATTGTTTCCCTAATTTCTCTTTCTTCTACTTCATTATTAGTGTATAGAAATGCAACAGATTTTTGTATATTGATACTACATCCCACAACTTTACTGAATTCATTTTTCCTTTTTAGGTTTTTTTTTTTTTGGTGAAGTCTTTAGAGTCTCCTATATATGGTACCATGTCATCTATGAATAATGAACGTTTTACTTCTTCCCTAGCAATTTGGATACCTTTTCTTTTTCTTGCCTGTTCTGTGGCCAGGACTTCCAGTACTCTGTTGAATAAAAGTGGTAAGAGTGGACATCCTTGTCTTGTTTCTGACCTTAGGGGAAAAGCTCTCTGTTTTCACCATTGAGTATGATGTTAGCTGTTGGTTTTCATAGATGGCCTTATTATATTGTGATACATTCCCTCTAAACCTACTTGGTAGAGGGTTCTTTTTTTTTTAATCATGAATGGATGTTTTATTTGTTGAATGCTTTTTCTGCATCTATTGAAATGATCGTCTAGTTCTTATTGTTTATCTTATTGACATTACAAATCATGTTGATTGATTTATGAATATTGAACCACCCTTATATCCCAGGAATCCCACTTGATCATGGTGAATGATTTTTTTATGTATTATTGGATTTGATTTGCTAATATTTTGTTGAGGATTTTTGCACTATGTTCATCAGAGATACTGGCTTGTAGTTCTCTGTTTTTGTAGTGTGTTTATCTGGTTTTGGTATCAGGGTAATGCTGGCCTCATAGAATGAATTTGGAAGTTTTTCTTCTTCTGTTTTTTGGAGTAGTTTAACACTTCCTTATATGTTTAGTGGAATTCATCTGTGAAGCTCTCTGGTCCTGGACTTAACGTTTGTTGAGAGTTTTTTGGTTACTGATGCAATTTCACTGCGGGTAATCACTCTGTTCAAAATTTTCTGTTTCTTCCTGATTCAGTTTACGAGATTATTTCTAGGAAATTGTTCATTTCTTCTAGGTTGTCCCATTTGTTGGCATATAATTTTTCATAATATTCTCATATAATCCTTTGTTATCTCTGTGGTATTGGTTGTTATTTCTCCTTTTTCATTTTTTGAGTCTTTTTTTTTTTTTTTTGATGAGTCTGGCTAAAAGCTTATCATTATGTTGATCTTTTCAAAGAACCACCTCCTGGCTTCATTGATGTATTCTAATATTTTTTAAAATTTTCTATTTCATTTATTTCTACTCTAATCTTTATTACTTTTTTCCTTCAACTGGTTTGGGTTTTGTTTGTTCTTTTTCTAGCTTCTATAAGGCTAGGTTGTTTATTTGAGATTTTTCTTGCTTCAAGAGGTAAGTCTGTATTGCTAGAATCTTCCCTCTTAGAACAGCTTTTGCTACATCCTGAAGATTTAGGACCATTGTGTTTTCATTTTCATTTGTCTCCATGTATTTTTTTATTTCCTCTTTGATTTCTTGGTTGATTCATTTATTGTTTAGTAGCATGTTATTTAACTTCCATACGTCTGTGTTCTTTCCGATTTTTTCTTGTGGTTGATTTCTAGTTTCATAGCATTGTGGTCAGAAAAGAGACATAATATGATTTCAGTCTTTTGAATTTGTTGAGATTTGTTTTGTGGCCTAACGTGTGATCAATTCTGAATAATGTTCCATGTACACTTGAAAAGAATGTGTATTCTGCTGTTTTAGGATGGAATGTTCTGAATATATCTGTTTAATCCATCTGTTCCAATGTGTCATTCAAAGTCACTGATTCCTTGTTGATTTTCTGTTTGGAAGATCTACCCATTGATGTAAACGAGGTGGTAGATTTTTCTGCTATTATGGTATTATTGATTACTTCCTGTATGTTTGTTAATAGCTGTTTTATGTATTTTGGTGCTCCCATGTGGGTGCATAAATATTTACAGTTATTATATCTTCTTATTGTTCTCTTTATAAATTGGTAGTGTCTTTTGTAACAGTCTTTGTTTTAAAGTCTATTTTGTCTGATGTAAATATTGCTACCAGCTTTCTTTTCACTTCCATTTGCATGATAAATATTTTTCCCTTCACTTTCAACCTGCATGTGTCTTTTCATCTGAAATGGGTCTTTTGTAGGCAGCATATGGATGGGTCTCGCTTTTTTATTCATTCAGTCACCCTGTGTCTTTTGATTGTGGTGTTTAGTCCATGTACATTCAAAATAATTATTGATATTTTGGTACTCATTGCCATTTTGTTACCAGTTTTATGGTTGTTTTGTAGTTCTTCTCTGTTCCTTTCTTCTCTTGCTCTCTTCTCTCATAGGTTGATGGCTTTCTTTAATGATACATTTGTATTTCTATTTTTTTGTATATCTGTTACTGATCTTTGATTTGTGGTTACCAGTAGGTTTATATATAGCATCTTATACACATAGCAGTCTATATTAAGTTGATGGTTGCTTAAGTTTGAACCCATTCTAAAAGCACTAAATTTTTCCCCCTCCCCCCACGTTTTAGGTATATGGTGCCATACTTTACATCCTTTTATTTTGTGAATCCTTTGATTTTTACAGATATACTTAATTTTAGTGCTTTTGTGCTTCCTACTTAACATTTCTCATAAGACTGGTTTAGGGGTGATGAAGTCCTGTAACTTTTAATTTTAATAGAGAGCAGCAGCAGCAGAGGGAAAGGGAGAAGCAGACTCCCTGCTGAGCAGGGAGGCTGACGCAGGACTTGATCCCAGGACCCCGGGATCATGACCTGAGCCAAAGGCAGATGCTTAACCAACTGAGCCACCCAGGCACCCTGTCTAGGGAATTCTTTCTCTCCTTCTATTTTGAATGATAGCCTTGCTGCATAGAGTATTCTTGGTCACAGGTTCTTCCTTTCAGCACTTTGAGTATATCATGCCACTCTCTTCAGGCCTGTAAAGTTTCTGTTTAAAAATCAGCTGATAGTCTTATGGGGTTTCCTTTGTATATAATGGTTTTCTTTCCTCTTGCTGCTTTTAAAATTTTGCCTTTATCACTGCTTTTTGCCATTTGATTATATGTGTCTTTTTGTGGACCTCCTTGGGTTGATTTTGTTGGGGGCTCTCTGTACCTCCTACATCTGGATTTCTATTTCCTTCCCCAGATTTGGGGAGTTTTCAGTTATCATTTCTCAAACTTTCTGCACCCTTTACTCTCTCTTCTCCTTCTGGGATCCCTATAATGAGACTGCTGATATGCGCACCAGATGTCTGCCCCCAGCCCACTGCCAGGGTTGCAGTTGGACTGGTAGGTGTGGTTTATCTTCCCCTCTCCCCAGGGCATGAGTCACTCTGGAGTGCTGTTGGCCACTGTGAGGGCTGCTTGCACAATGCCACCTCTGTGGCACGGTTTTAGATGGACTTCTGCCAAGGGTGTATTGGATGGAGGTGGATTCATAGGAGAGCATGGGGGCAGGGTGAGTTTTTAGCAAGCTTGGTGGAGGGTGTTCTTGCTGATTTTCACAGGTGTCCATATATCTAGGCTAGGGGACAGGAAGAGAAATGGCACCTGCTAGTTCTTTTGTTCTTGGAGAAGTCTCCTAAAGATCCCTGCCCCTCCAGCACATGTTTTGAGATTAATAAATAAATCTTCCCATATACCCCAGGTGTTTTTTAAACTGATTCTATGCTATATCTCAGTGGGGTTGTTTGGGCAGGGACTCAGCTTCCTATCACCCTCTAACTCTCCCAGAGTTGAGCTGCTAACTTTTACAAGTTCCAGGTGTTAAGCCCCACTGAAAACCAGAGGCATTTAACTTCATGAGTTTTTAGAAAGCCAAATGTTGTGGGGATTCATCTTCCCAAAGCTGGTCCCCCATCCCTGGGGTGTCTCATGTGAGATTTGCTCTTCTCCCTTCTTTATGCCTGTGATGTAACTTCCTCCAGTGGACAGTCTTACCGGTCAGTTTGGTTACCAAATGTATCTTCACCCTTCCTCCAATTTTTGATGCAGCCCCTCCTCTATGATTAGCTGTGGAGAGTCTGTTCTTTCTTTCCGTCTTTGAGTCATTTTCTGAGTTATTTACACTGATGTGGGTGTTTGTTAACTAGGTATATCCAGGGACAAGGTGAACTTAGGATCCTCTTTGCCATCATCCACAGAAGTAATAAGGACAGTTTTTGAGAATAAAGTTTATAGCAATAAATGTGTGTATTAAGAAATTTAAAAGATCTCAAGTATCCTTTCTGCTTCAAGGAACTAAGAAAAAGAACAAACTCTGCTCAAAGTTACCAGAAGGAAGGAAATAACAAAAACGAGAGCAGAAATAAATGAAATAGAGACCAGAAAAACAATAAGTAAGATCAACAAAACAGAGCTGATTTGTTGAAAAAATGAAATTGACAAAACTTTAGACTACAAAAAAAAAGAGAAGACTCAAAATTAGAAATGAAAAAGGATACTACAGAAATACGTAGGATTATAAGAGGCTCTAATGAACAACTACATGCCAACGAATTAGATAACCTAGAAGAAATGGATAAATTTCTAAAAACATACAACCTACAAGAGTGAATCAGGAAGGAATAGAAAATCTGAACAGACCACAAACAAGTAAAGAGATTAAGTCAGTAATAAAAAATATCCCACAGTAAACCTGGGACCATATGGTTTCACTGGTGAATTCTAACAAGCATTTAAAGAAGAATTAACACAAATCCTTCTCAAACTATTCCAAAAAAACAGAAGAAGAGGAAACACTTTCAGACTCATTCTGCAAGGCCAGAATTACCTTGATACCAAAGCCAGGTAAGGATACTACAAGAAAACTATGAGCAAATATCCTGGATGAATATAAATGCAAAAACTCTCAACAAAATATTGGTGAACTAATCATTTTAATGTCTTCTTAAACTCAAACACCATAACCAAATGGGATTTATCCCTGGGATGCAGACTGATTGATTGAAAATAGGCAAGTCAAATGTAATACATTAGTAGAACGAGAGATTAAAATCCTATGATAATCTCAATAGATTCAGAGAAAGCACTTGATAAAATACAACATCCTTTCATTATAAAAACCCTCAACAGATTGGGTATAGAAGGAACATACCTCTACATAATAAAGGCCATATATAATAAACCCATAGCTAATATTATATTCAGTGGAGAAAAATTGAAACTTTTCCTCTAAGATCAAGAAGAAGACAAGAATGCCCATTCTCCCTACTCTTATTCAATATAGTACTGGAATTCCCATCTAGAACAATTAGGCAAGACAAAGAAAAGGCATCCAAATCAGAAAAGAACTAAAATTGTCATATTTGCCCATTAAATGATTTTATATACAGGAAATCTCAAAGACTCAACCAAAAAAACTGTCGGCACTAATCAACAATTTCAGTAAAGTTGCCCGATATACTTACACTAATAATGAAACCTCTGAAAGAGATAGAAAGCTATTCCATTTAGAATAACATCAAAATCAATACCAAGGAATAAATTTAACCAATAAATTTAGCCACTGAAAGATCTACAAAACTTTGCTGAATGAAACTGAAAAGACTCAAATAGAAAGACATCCTCTGTTCATGGATTGGAAGAATTAATGTTGTTAAAATATCCATACTACAAGAATCCATCTGTAGATTCAACGCAATTCTTCACAGAAATGGAAAACAAAACAAAAACAAAACAGGGTGCCCAGGTGGCTTAGTCAGTTAAGCAGTTGCTTAACTTGGCCCGAGATCGGTGATGATCTCGGGCCCTGGGATCCAGCCCCACATCAGGCTCCCTGCTCAGTGGGGAGTTTGCTTCTCCCTCCCCCTGCTTGTGCTCTTTCTCTCAAATAAATAAAATCTTTAAAAACAACAACAACAAAGTAAAAGAAAAAGAAAAACCTAAAATTTGTATGGAACCACAGAAGAACTCAAATAGCCAGTGTAGTCCTGAGGAAAAAGAACAAAGGTGGAGATATCACACTTCCTGATTTCAAACTGTATTCTAAATCTGTAGTAACAAAAACAGTATCTTACTGGAGTAAAATTAAACACATGGACCAATGGAATAGAATAGAAAACCCAGAATTAAACTCCTTCATGTATGGCCAACTAATATTCAACAAGAGAACCAAGAATACTTAATGGAGAAAGGGTAGTCTCTTCAACAAATGGTGTTGGAAAAACTGGATAAGCACGTGCAGAAAAGTTAAATTGGACCCCTGTCTTAACATCACTCACAAAAATTAACTCAAAATGGATCAAAGACAAACATAAGAGTCAGTACCATACAGGGAAAGAGCCATAAAATCAAGACAGAATAAGTTCTCCAATGTAAGCAGAGTTGCAGAAGCTACTAAGGAAGCAGTAGTTAATTACGAGAGGTTCCAGCAGAGGCCACATCACGCTTACCGTGAAGGAAGACTAGAATTTCACCAGACTATGGATAAAAAACCCTGGTATATGACATAACCCCATAAAACCAGAAGTCCAGTGTGGCCAAAGTAGAGGATTGTTCGGGAAGCCTGTCTAGGCATGAGGTATGTTTGAACATGAGGCTTGGAAGATCCTTGAATGGCACAGTGAAAAATTTGGGATTTAGTCTACAGGCAATGAGAACCTTCTGAAACATTTGGAGTAGAGAGATGATCGATGATTGATTATGGGCTTTAACCAATATTGTCAGCAGTGAGATGGGGGAGGGAGGTGAAAGTCTGAGGCAGAGAAGTCAGAACATGAGAGTCTGAACTCCAGTAGGAAGAGTGGAGGCTTGGAGGCTAATTAACAGTCATGAAAAGTGAGCTAGATGAGACCTGATTTGTATGCAAGACAAATCTGAGGGTAAGGAAGACATGAAAGGAGGAGCATGTAAGGATGACAGATTGAGGTTTGAGATTGAATCAGGGTTTGGAGAGTGCTGCTTCTATAGCATAACAGCAGGCAGCTGGAAGTTCCCTGATAAGATTCAGGGTGAGAGAGAGGGAATTGAGAACCCTTATCAGAGAGCTAATAACGAAGTCATGAGAGTAGATGGACTGACCCAAGGAAAGAAGAAAGCCAGCAGAAAGAGGAAACCAAGAGGGAAAACTAAGGGAGATGCCTGTGTCTCCTGGTGGGTGAAGAGCCAGCAGCATAGGCACAGAGTATGAATGTGACCAAAGACAGGTGACACCCTGAAGATGGCTGTGCCACAGAGATGAGGTAAATGGACTGACTCTTCAGGACTCTGGAGCCACATTACCCACTAAGAATTGCTTCTTAGTTGTGCGTCAAGCAAGTTCCTTGACTTCTTAGTGCCTCCATCTCCTCATCTGTAAAATAAGGTAATAATAATGCCAATACAATAGGGTTATTGTGAAAACTAAATGAGCTAATATATGTGAAGTAATGAGAACAGTGGCTGTTACATAGAAATGGTATATAAGTGTTAGTCATTATTTTGTTACTTTCTAAAATAGTCTACAAAAGCAAAAACAAACTATACAGTCCTCCACTTAGCCAAGTACTTTTTTTGCAGTCCACAATGCCCAATAAATTCTATTTTTTAATTTTCAGTTATGTTCTCTGGTTGCTTTGCATCAGGGATTGCCTTTTTTTTAAGCTTGTTTTTAACATTTTATTTTCCAAATTTGCAAAAATAATACAGAGCTCCCATATACTCTTCACCTTGTTTCCCCTAATGTTAATACATTGTATATTTATTGAAACCAGAAAATAAACATTAGTACATATTGTTAATATAATACATAATATTAACACAATAATTAATACTATTAACTAATCACAGACCTTTTGTTAATATTACCTTTTTTTTTTTTTTTTTACCTTTTCTTGTCCAAGACCCATCCAGGATCCAACATTGCATTTAAATTGGGTCGTCTTGTTTTCTTCCCATCTATGACAGTTCTTTGTTTTTCATGATCTTGATACTTTTGAAGAGTGCTGGTTTACAGTTCAGTAGAAGGTCCTTCAGTTTGGCTTTATCTAATGTTTTCTCACGATTGGGTTCAGGTTATGGCTTTTTGGCAAGATCACAGAAATGATGTACCCTCCTCAGTACATCATATCAGGGGTATATAATGTCAATATGTCTTATTACAAGTAATATTTACTTGGTGAAGGTGATGGCTACCAGGTTTTTCCACTGTAAAGATAATGGACTCTGGGAAACAAACTGAGGGCTTCAGAGGGGAGGGGGGTGGGGGAATGGGATAGACTGGTGATGGGTAGTAAGGAGGGCACGTATTGCATGGTGCACTGGGTGTTATACGCAAGTAATGAATCATGGAACTTTACATCAAAAACTAGGGGTGTACTGTATGGTGACTAACATAATAAAAAATACTAATGTTTTTCCCTTTGTAATTACTATCTTGTAGGGAGATACTTTGAGAATATGCAAATGTCTTTTTTTTTTTTTACTATAATTTCCCCTATTAATTTTAGCATTCTTTGGTGGTTCTTGCCTGCAACAATTACCATGATGTTTTTGACCAATGGTGATTTTTCTATCTTTATCATTCCTTTTACATTCATTTTTATGCATTTATTTTCTAATTTATTAAAATTCAATCATAGGGAGGAGCTATCCCTTCTCCCCCATTTATTCAGTTATTTATATCAGCATTTATATCAGTATGAATTTAGATATTTTGTCTTTGGATTTAACCCAATACTATCATTTATTTTGTTGTATGTATCGTTCCAGCTTTTGCCATTGGTAGCTCCTTCATGTTTGTCCTGTGTCCTACTAATATGCTCCCCATTTGATTTCAAGGTCTTCCTAACTTTCTGGCATCATGAGATATTCCAGCTTCCCATGGTATTGTCCCTGCCATGGCTCTGGAATCAAACATTTTTTAAAGGAGCTCTGTTCCTTTTATTAGACAATGGTATTTAGAAAACAAGATCTGGATCCTAGATATGATCATTGCTCCTAGGATGTCATTCCTTCCAGGCCCAGGTAGTACCTCTTTTTCCAGTGTCCTTGCTATCTTTCTTGAAGAGATGTTTCCTGTGAGTCTATATTGGAAACAATATGGGCGAAGACAAGGGCACATTCAGATTATTACCCTTTTGAAAATAGTAATGGAAAACCAATACTCTTTGTTCTTTTTCCTTTTTTCTTCTCTAGTTCTTCAGTTTGGATTCACAACTATCTTTGTGGCAGCTTTTCCCCTAGCACCACTTCTGGCCTTACTGAATAACATAATTGAAATTCGACTTGATGCTTACAAATTTGTCACACAGTGGAGGCGACCTTTAGCTTCAAGGGCCAAAGACATAGGTAAGTTGGATTTGAAATTTTTTTAGATATTTTAAAGATATTAACCATCTGGCGGATAAAATACAAACAGACATCAACTTTAGATTTTTACTTGTGGTTTCCATGTAAGATGACTTAACTTATTCTAGAAAAGAATAATTATGTTAGCTTTAACTAATATGAGACAAGTAGTAAAGCTGCCTATTTTGAAATTTATAATTTCCAGTGCTAGAGAATTTGTGCTTAAATAGATTCTCAATTTGGTTATTTGAACTTGGACTCTTGATTTATTATGACTTATTTCCTTTTTAAAGTAATCTTCCATTGTAAGCACATGTCCAACAAATGTTTTCCTGAGTCACATAAAGCATGGTCCAGTTTTCTAAAGACAGAGATGGCCTTTGGTCTTTGACAAGAGGCTGAGTCGAATCAGGTGCAGCCTCTTGAGCACTGCCTGAGATCAGAGACCATTTTTTATTCATTCCTGCATCAAATGCTTAGAACAGAGCCAGCAGGCACTCAGTGTGTATGGAAGAGAATTGAATACGGATGTACTTGGCTCACAGTGGTCTTTAACCTCCATATCAAACAAACCCACATTCAGTGAGCACCTACCTTAGGTCAGTGCAAAAGGGACTGGGCCCACCCAGATGTCAGCACCCTAAGGAGCTCCCAGCCTGGTAGTGGCTTGACAGTGTGAGTGCTCATCTTATCGGATAACGTATCGGTGCCTTATCACCGACCAGAACTCTCTGACTTAAGTCTGATCCTGACTGAGTCATTAAGTCATGAGCATTGGCACTTTTCCAGAAACTCCTTCAGTGCCAAAGTGTTTGCAAGTACAAGTTCTTACTCTTGGTTACAAGTGTATTTGGGGATTTGAAAGGACCCATGAAAGGACTATTGAAATGAGTTACCCCAGTTGTTTTTGTACTATTATCTCTGCTGTTGTGTCTGGAACTAATATAACACTTCTCTTTGAATAGGAATTTGGTATGGAATCCTTGAAGGCATTGGAATTCTCTCGGTTATTACAAATGCATTTGTCATAGCGATAACATCTGACTTTATCCCTCGCTTGGTGTATGCTTATAAATATGGACCTTGTGCAGGCCAAGGAGAAGCTGGACAAAAGTAAGTTTGTCATAAAATCATGAAATCCCCGTTTCCTATGCACTGTGTGATGCTGGTACACTAAGTCAGAAGCTTCGGCATTGGAGCAATGCAGGATGAGAAGGGCAGTAGTGGGGAAGGTGGAATTATGAGGACACTTTCAGCCAAAGAAAACATATCCTGATCTACTGAAGAGATGGGGCTCAATACAGGTAACACAAGTTTTAGGTGGAATTAATCATTTCTCCTACCCCTGACTCCTACCAACTATGAATTCAGAAATGTATGGTATGCTAATGTGTGTAGCCAAAAAAAGTAGCACATGATACAGTAAATAGTTATGCCATTTTCATGAGTTTGTAAGAGGACAGTTACAATTTGATTCCTCTTGTGACATCATAGGAGATTCTGCAAATTCTCCATGGGAAATATGCAACCATGCAATATGTACCCTGTAGGTACTCAATAAGTATTTGTGGAGTAACTGAATGATTCTTTATTTTTTCCTTTTAGTCTTTTTTTTTTATTATGATGTTTAGTCACCATACAGGACATCATTAGTTTTTGATGTAGTGTTCCATGATTCATTGTTTGCATATAAACATACTCTCCTCCCTTCTAAAACCCTCAGTTTGTTTCCTGGAGTCCATAGTCTCTCGTGGTTCATTTTCCCCTCTGTTTATCCCCCCTTCATTTTTCCCTTCCTTCTCCTAATGATCTCCCCGCTATTCCTTATGTTCCACAAAAGAGTGAAACCATATGATAATTGTCTTTCTCTGCTTGACTTATTTCACTTACATAATCTCCTCCAGTCCCATCCATGTTGATGCAAATGTTGATTTGATTCTTTCTGATGGCTGAGTAATATTCCATTGTATATATGGACCACATCTTCTTTATCCATTTGTCTGTTGAAGGGCATCTCGGCTCTTTCCACAATTTGTGGACAATGCTGCTGTGAACATTGGTGTACATATGGCCCTTCTCTTCACTACATCTGTATCTTTGGGGTAAATACCCAGTAGTGCAATTGCTGGGTCATAGGGTAGCTCAATTTTTAATTTTTCAGGAACCTCCACACTGTTTTCCAAAGTGGCTGTACCAACTTGCATTCCCACCAACAGTGTAAGAGGATTCCCCTTTCTCCATTTGTTGTTTGTTGCCTTGTCAATTTTTGCCATTCCAACTGGTGTAAAGTGCTATCTCAATGTGGTTTTGATTTGAATTTCCCTGATGGCTAATGATGTTGAACATTTTTCATGCATCTGTTCATATCTTCTCCCATTCTGCGGGTTACCTCTGTGTTTTGATTACTGTTTCCTTTGCTGTGAAGGAGGTTTTTTTATCTTGATGAAGTCCCAAAAGTTCATTTTTTTCTTTTGTTTCCCTTACCTTTGGAGATGTGTCGTGAAAGAAGTTGCTGTGGCTGATGTCAAAGAGGTTACAGCCTATGATCTCCTCTGTGATTTTGATGGATTCCTGTCTCACATTTAGGTCTTTCATCCATTTGGAGTTTACCTTTGTGTATGGTGTGAGAGAGTGGTCAAGCTTCATTCTTCTGTACATAGCTGTCCAGTTTTCTGAGCATGATTTATTGAAGAGACTGTCTTTTTTCCATTGGATATTTTTTCCTGCTTTGTCAAAGATTAGTTACCATAAAGCTGAGGGTCCATTTCTGGAGTCTCTATTCTGTTCCATTGGTTTATGTGTCTGTTTTTGTGACAGTACCATGCTGTCTTGGTGATCACAGCTTTGTAGTATAGCTTGAAATCAGGCAACGTGATGCCCCCAGCTTTGTTTTTCTTTTTCAACATTTCCTTGGCAATTCGGGGTCTTTTCTGGTTCCACACAAATTTTAGGATTGTTTGTTCCAGCACTTTGAAAAATGTCATTGGTATTTTGATTGGGATAGTGTTGAAAGTGTAGATTGCTCTGGGTAGCACAGACATTTAACTATGTTTATTCTCCTGATCCATGAGCATGGAATGTTTTTCCATCTTTTTGAGTCTTCTTCAGTGTCATTCATCAGTGTTCTGTGGTTTCTAGAGTATAGATCATTTACCTCTCTGGTTAGTTTATTCTGAGATACCTTATGGTTTTTGGTGCTGTTGTAAATGGAATCGATTCCCTAATTTCTCTTTCTTCAGTCTCATTGTTAGTGTATAGAAATGCAACTGAGTTCTAGTAATTTGGGGGTGGAGTCTTTTGGGTTTTCCACATAAAGTATCATGTCATCTGCGAAAAGAGAGTTTGACTTCTTCTTTGCCAATTTGAATACCTTTATTCTTTTTTGTTGTCTGATTGCTGTTGCTAGGACTTCTAGTACTATGTCGAACAATAATGGCGACAGTGGGCATCCCTGTCATGTTCCTGATCTTAAGGGAAAGGCTCTCAGCTTTTCCCCATTGAGAATGATATTTGCTGTGGGCTTTTCATAGATGGTTTTTATGAAATTGAGGAATGTGCCCTCTATCCCTACACTCTGAAGGGTTTTAATCAGGAGAGGATGCTCTATTTTGTCAAATGATTTTCCACATCAATGGAGAGGACCATATGATTCTTGTCTCTTCTCTATTAATGTGATCTGTCACACTTATCAATTTGTGAATGTTGAACAACCTTGCATCCCAGGGATGAATCCCACTTGGTCGTGATGGATAATCCTTTTAATGTATTGTTGGATCCTATTAACTAGGATCTTGTTGAGAATTTTGGTGTCCATATTCATCAGGGATATCGGTCTGTAATTCTTTTTGATGAGGTCTTTGCTTGGTTTTGGGATCAAGGTAATGCTGGCCTCATAGAATGAGTTTGGAAGTTTTCCTTCTGTTTCTATTTTTTGAAACAGCTTCAGGAGAATAGGTATTATTTGTTCTTTCAATGTTTGGTAGAATTCCCCAGGGAATCCATCAGGCCCTGGGCTCTTGTTTTTTGGGAGGTTAATGATGACTGCTTCAATCTCTTCATGATTAATTGGTCTGGTTAATCAATTTCTTCCTGTTTCAGTCTTCATAGTTTATGAGTTTCCAGGAAGGCATGCATTTCTTCCTGGTTGCTTAATTTATTGGCATATAGTTGTTGATAATAGTTTCTAATGATTGTTCCTATTTCCTTGGTGTTGGTCGTGATCTCTCCCCTTTCATTCATAATTTTATTAATTTGGGTCCTTTCTCTGTTCTTTTGAATAAGTCTGGCCAGTGGCTTATCGATCTTGTTAATTCTTTCAGAGAACCAGCTTCTAGTTTTGTGGATCTCTCTCCTGTGCTCCTGGTTTCTAATTCATTGATCTCTGCTCTAATCTTAATCAGTTGTCTTTCCGTGCATGGCTTAGGCCTGTTCTTTTGTTCCATCTCCAGCTGTTTAAGGTGTGAGTATAAGGACTGCATTTAGATTTTCCTATTCTTTTGAGTGAGGCTTGGATGGCTATGTATTTCCCCCTTAGGACTGCCTTTGCAGTGTCCCATAGGTTTTAGACTGATGTGTTTTCATTCTCATTGGTTTCCATAAATTGCTTAAGTTCTTCTTTAATTTCCTAGTTTACCCAAACATTCTTAAGGAGGATGGTCCTTAGTTTCCAAGTGTTTGAGTTTCTTCCAAATTTTTTCTTGTGATTGAGTTCCAGTTTCAAAGCATTGTGGTCTGAGAATATGCAGGGAATAATCTCAGTCTTTTGGTTTCGGATGAGACCTGTTTTGTGACCCAGTATGTGGTTTATTCTGGAGAAAGTTCCATGTATGTTCAAAAAGAATGAGTATTCTGTTGTGGAATGATCTGTATATATCTATGAGGTCCATCTGGTCCAGTGTGTCATTCACAGCTCTTGTTTCTTTGTTGATTTTCTGCGTAGATGATCTGTCTGTTGCTGAGAGTGGACTGTTGAGTTCCCCTACTATTAACTTATTATTATCTATATGTCTCTTTATTTTGGTAAACAGTTGGCTTATGTAGTTGGCTTATATAGTTGGCTGCTCCCCTGCTGGGGGCATAGATATTTATAATTGTTAGATCCTCTTGTTGGATACACTCCTTAAGAATAATATAGTGTCCTTCTGTGTCTCTAACTATAGTCTTTAGCTTAAAATCTAATTTTTCTGATACGAGAATTGCTACCCCAGCTTTTTTTGGGGTTGTTGGCATGAAGAATGGTTCTCTATCCCTTCACTTTCAGTCTGGATGTATTTTTAGGTTCAAAGTGAGTCTCTTGTAGACAATATATGGATGGGTCATGTCTTTTTATCCAATCTGCAATGCAACCCTGTGTCGTTTATGGGAGCATTTAGGCCATTCACATTGAGAGTGATTATTGAGAGAGATGATTTTAATGTCATCATGTTGCCTGTGAATCATTGTTTCTATAGATTGTCTCTGTAAATTTCTGTTATCATTCTTGGGTTCTTTCTACTTTTATAGAACCCCCTTAATATTTCTTGTAGGGCTGGCTTGGTAGTCACGTATTCTTTCAGTTTCTGCTGGTCTTGGAAGCTCCTTGTCTCTCCATCCATTCTGAATGACAGCCTTGCTGGATACAGTATCCTTGGCTGCATGTTCTTCTCACATAGTGCTCTGAATATGTCTTGCCAGCCCTTTCTGGCTCGCCAGGTTTCTGTAGACAGGTCTGACGTTATTCTGATGTTCTTCCTTCTGTACGTGAGGATTCTCTTCCCCCTGGCCGCTTTCAAGATTGTTTCCTTGGATCTAAAATTTGTGAATTATACTATTATATGTCATGGTGTTGGTCTGCTCTCATTTATCTTGGGAGGGGTCCTCTCTGCCTCCTGGACACAAATGCTTGTTTCCTTTGCCAGATTAGGGAAGTTCTCTGCTACAATTTGTTCAAATATCTTCTAGAACCCTGTGTGTGTTTGGTGGGCGGGGGGGGGGGGGGAGATGGGTTCAGTGAGAACCTGTTTTTTGGGGCTTTTGTTCTCTGGCGGCTTTCCCTGGTGGCTTTCTGTGATTCTTCTGAGAGAGCAGCAGTGACCGTATCCAAATCTCTGTCTCAGAACAGAGAGATCGCGGTCTGCTCTTCACTGAGCTCTCCTGGCCACACTGACTCCATTTCTGTCGGTGCTGCTAAAATCCTGCAGCATCCTGGTTTGTGCGCCCCACAGCCACTCTCCCAGTCCTCACTCCCAGGGCTGGCTCGTCTCTGCCCTTTGTGCTTCTAACACCTCCAGCCGCCCCCGGTTCCCACACACGCTCCCAAGCTCCCGGTTTCAGTCTGGTTTCCTAGTGGCTGCTGGTCAGCGAGTCCAGCCCGCTGCCCAGCACAGGAGGCTTCTGCCTTCCCCAGCACCCGAGCACGGCGGCTCCCTCCCCCTTCCGTTTATCTTCCGATATCTGCGCGCAGACTCTCGGCTCCCCGCTTCATACCTCGAGACCCAGCGCCAGAGATGTTCTGTTTGTAGGGCTCCATATGTATCTTCTTAGGTCCCAGGCTGAGTTCATGGGTGTTCAGGATGGTCTGGTAGATATCCAGCTCGAGTAAGGGGACCGGTTAAAATAGGGTCCCCCACTCCTCCACCATCTATCCTGGAACCGAACAGAATGATTCTTTCCTGGCTATTGGCCTGACCAATGTACATATTACCCCAGGCAAATTCAATTCTGTAGCATCACTTAAATGATACCCAGAAGTCAGGGCTTTCTGGGTATTTCTGGTCAAGTAAAGTCCAGGCAAAATTATAATACATCCCCTAGATTTCATTTCTATACCCTTGGAAAGAGACAAGAAATTTAACCTACTTTCATGGGAGAAAAATCCTTGTTTGGATAAAGTAAAAACAATCCAGTTCTAATTGTGGGATTTAGATGTCTGTAGGTCAGAGTGGAGTATATTTTGGGAGACTTTTCAGTGCCCCAGAAATCATCCCATGTGGGCTGACTACTCACACAGGCAGCCCTGCCTGCTGGTTTACTAGTCGGAACTAAACTAATCCGTATAACCACTGTAGTTCGATTAGCCCCCAAGGAATAAAGTGCTACCAAATCAAGTCAGCCAAATTCATGCCCGCCTGGCCTAGGTCCAATTCCGTTGTTAATCTTACGTAACTGCTCTAAGGCATGGATAGTTGAATGCAATAAACCTCACAATCCAGCTATTTGAAGAGGCTTCTGTAAAGTCCTTTACCATAATAACCATGTGGCCATTAGACACTAATTAGCAACTTTAAGTGAACGTACCATCCTATTTTAAGAGGTTTAAAGACTTATGTTGTACTACTCACCTATTCTTTCTAACTTGTTGCCAATATCCTCTGCTTGACTGAGCCTAGAAAAGTTTGCCTTTGTTTAAACCACTTTCCCATCTTCTCAAAACAACCCCGGGAGTGGGACATGCATTATTACCCTCACTTTGAAGAGCAGAAAGAGATTGAGAGGTTAAATCCAGAATCACAAGACAGAGTAACTGATAGAACCCACATGAAGGCGAAGCCTAGACTCATGCAGTGCTCTCTGTGCTGAACCACAGCCCTGGGGGCTATTGCCAATAAATGTTTATCCAGCTCATCTAACGGGAGAACTCCCCAGGGGTTTAAGTCCCAATGGTTATTTAAATTCTTTTTGGACTGCAAATATAATGAAACCTGTGTTGGTCTGGGGGGGGGGGGGGACCCAAAAATAAAGTGGGAACATTTATGTGCAGTTGATAGTGAATCACAGCTTTAGAATGTTGACAACTTTTTGGATTTAAGACAATGTTCATGGAGATTAAAATTTATCTAACAGTCTCCTTGATTTAGGTTTATTGGGCTCCCCTGGGCTATTTTTTACATATAACCTTTCACATAAGAGCCTTCTGCCACTTTGAATATTTATAGATCTACCTTCTATCGTTTTTCTTGTTTTCACATAGTTGCATTTGTATAAGTTTCTTCATGAATCTTATTTTCTGCCTCATCAGCTACTCTGTTATCCTTTTTAAGGTTTTGGGGTTATTTCTTTTCCAGTTTGGAAATGCTTTAGAAATGATTGCCCTCATAGAAGAGCAGCGTTGTCAGATTTTAGCATGTTACAGGCTTTCAAGGTAGTGTGTGCAGAGTCACATTCCACTTACGGCGTTTCTCCAGGTGAATTAAATCCTAGTATTTCAGTTGAAGCTGACTCTAAATCAAAAGTGCTCCAAACCAAACTCCGAAACGCCCTCAGTGTCTCTTTCTTACTCTTTTTTCAGCTTTCCCTGGCTTCTCCAAAGATGAGAATTTCATACATATGTCCAGAGTCACTCAGTTCACATGCCTCTTATCCCTGTGACCGGATGTGTCAGCCATCCCTGACCATGCCTTCCAACCACAGTCCCCCTACTATCATGAGTGTTCAGTGAATGCCTCTTTAGTGGCATAGAGGGGAGGACGTTCTCATTTTCCAGCCAGATCTGAACATGGGAGGAATACCATGAGTTGAGGCAATGTTCTCCACACAGTGGATACACAGGAAATTTTTAAATGTTTCATCTTTCCTCTTAAGACATTTCTTTTCCTTTGGCTGCAGCCTGCCTCAGTAGGTTCCTGGACCAATGCCCATGCTCGGATTGTTCATTGTTTGCAAAATGAAGTCACTTCCTCTTTCAGGAGATCCTCACATGAGCCGTCTAGGAAAGTGCTTAGAGAACTAAAATCACCTCTAGATATGCATCAGGAGACAGAAATTATGAAACAAAATTGAAGGCACATACTATGAAATTTAACTCTGACAGAACAGTTTTAATCAACAAACTAAAATTATTTTTCAAACAGCAGAAAAAATCATTTTGAGCCCTCCCCCATCCACTGAATGTTTTGAGAAACTAATTACTTTGTTATCAGGCTAGAGTTGTGGAACATTCTCTAAGAATATGTGCAGGCCTTAGGATTATTGTGAGGTATATATCTGATGCAGTGATCTAAATCAAAGCTGATTTTCATGTAGAAATAGTGAAATCATAAGGACTTAGAGACTTGATCAAGGACACAGTGCTCAAACTGTCACAGAATGAACTATAGGTATCTTAATAAAGTGATATATTTTTGCAAATTATAAATCAATAGAGCAACATCATAACCAATTGCAAAGTTGTGTTTAAAAAATAAAGCCAACTGTACAGAGATTTAATCTTTCTTTTTTCATAATGTCTGGCATTTTTATTGCAATAAGTCAGAATTCCACTTTCTTCTGTCCTTATCTCATTAGCCTAATTATAAATAAATTTATAAATTTGTCATTATCTATAAGACACATTTGACTTTAAATGCATAAACCAGATCTTATTTCTTCTAGCTTTTTCATCACTTGAGCCCTATCCCATTCTGTTTGTGTCACTATATCCAAATTTGCCTTTGAGGCAAATTTAATAACAAAATTCAAAGACATTCCACAATAAGTTTGATCTGGAATCTACAAACTCAAAAGTCAACTTCAAGTTCTTTTCTTCCCCTTAACACTGATTACTAATGATCACTAGTGCATCTTTTTCCTTATAGTAAAGGATTGAAACAGTAAGTCATGAATGGTTTTAAAACCAGAATTCTCAAATTTAAATGAACGTAGTCTTTACAGAAGTTACTTGGTGGGTATTAAGGAGGGCACGTATTGCATGGTGCACTGGGTGTTATACGCAAGTAATGAATCATGGAACTTTACATCAAAAACTAGGGATGTACTGTATGGTGAGTAACATAATAAAAAAATAGGGGCGCCTGGGTGGCACAGCGGTTAAGCGTCTGCCTTCGGCTCAGGGCGTGATCCCTGCGTTATGGGATTGAGCCCCACATCAGGCTACTCCGCTATGAACCTGCTTCTTCCTCTCCCACTCCCCCTGCTTGTGTTCCCTCCTCGCTGGCTGTCTCTATCCTGTCGAATAAATAAGTAAAATCTTTAAAAAAAAAAAAACATAATAATATTTTTTTAAAAAGTTACTTGGAAAAGGCATGCATCCTAACTCAAACAATACTACCCTTACATATTTTCTGAATCTCCTTTCTTGAAAATGCCTTCAGAAGCCATCTACCAGCCCCTTAAGAAAATTAACTTTTTTTGTATTTACGGAAATCCTCCCTTCGTTTGATAGTTTTTTCTATCTCATATTGCCTGATCATCAGTGTAGCTTCATCTTTCCTCTAACTTGGAGCTGGTGGTGGGCCGCATCGAGGGTATAGTGATCTCCTGCCGCCTATGGCTCCAGATTGACATGTGAATGCCACTGGCTGAACTTCATACAGGGAACTCTAGGAAATCTCATTTTCCTGAATTGTGACCACCTCAACTATTTACTGTGGGCAATAGCTAAGATTCTACCACAGTGAAAAGACTTTGAGAAATGCCCAGGCAGTTTGGTATTAGCAGTCCCTCTTCTTCCCTGATTATGGACAGGATAGAGAAGGGAGACTTACACCGCTAACTATCAATACACATCCTACATGCATGTGTGAGGCTTTGTACACAGCACAGAACCACCAAAGGCACATTTTCAACTTGGATTTATGACTGATATTACATGAATATGCTTAACAAATAGTTCAAAGATACATCTTCTTTATTATAAAGGTAGAGTGTTGTCCATGAGACTGGTATTTTATTTAAATTTAGATTTTTCTCAATTGAGTTTTTGGACAGAGCAGCCATTAGGCCACAGCTTTAATCTCAGTAAAGCTGCAGGGCTGTTTTGGGAGATAAGAAAGAGTGCAGAGGGGCTTGTGAATATTTCATTTCAATGTTAGGCCTGTTTTCTGCCAGTTTGCAGAGCACCTTTCCTTTCCCACTGTTTGGCTCCTGAGAAAACTCTGCTATGTTCTATAGTTCACAAAAACTGGCTCCCTCTCTATGACAGCTAATAATCATCAAAGCACTAATTTGCTTCCATGTCATGTGCTAGGCGGTTCAAAGAGGAGTGAGACATTATTCCAAATTACCAAGGAGTGGTAGGGGAGACCTGCTGCCAGTTGGAGTAAGGCATGTTGCACACCCACTGACCATTTGTTTCACCCATGAGTGACTTGACAAATGGGTCCTTCTGCTTGCTTCATTTTTTTAAGGCCATGATAAAACCCCAGTGATTTGTCTTGATCAAGATAACACGCAGAACTCACGTCTTCTCAGAACTGCGTTTGTGTCATCATTTTGGTTTGGTGTCCAGCAGCTTGGAATAGTCATACCAGACAAGTTAATGAAGAGAATTTGAAAGCTATGATTTATTCATTAAATCAATAATTATTTATTGACCTTCTGCAAGGTAAAAGAAATAAAATTAATAATAGCCACTCACATTTAATTAAGATCTTGCTATAGGCTAGGCACTCTATCACTCACTTTACATGTATCATTTTGTTTAATCCCCACAATGACCCTAGGAGGTAAGCACTTTTGTTGCTTAAAGAAGTTACATAACTTGCCAAATTTGCATGGCTAGAAAGCAGAAGAGCTACAGTTTGACCCTCAAACCCAAGTTTTTAGTGTTGTAATATACTGACTCCTAGTGCGGAATAGAAGCTATGTTCTCAAGAAGCTTATTAGCCCTGGCATATGTCGGCAATAGTTTTATTCCTGGGTCATTCTTAAGACCTTGATAGAATCTCTGATGCTTTAGTTTTCCTCAAATGAAATTAATTGAATTTGATATTTAGTGGATTCCTACACTACACAAGGCATAAAAATACTTATGACACCTGCTCTGCTCCAAAACAGCCTAAAGCAGACCTCCCTCTACGCAGGTAACCCGCCCAGCTGCACGGTAATGGTGAAGTCAGGTACAGCGGCACCATACGTAAGAGGGAACGAGTCTTTTTCTGCGGGGATTAGGCATCTTCCCAGAAGGGATGCCATTTCTGTTGGTCATTGAAAAATGAGCACTATTTCTACTTAGAAGGAAATGAAGAGGGAATCCCAATAGAAAAGATAACCTGAACAGAGGCATGAGAGCATATGGTATATGCAGGGAATATAGTCTAGCATGACTGTAGAAAGGGATGTGCGTTTGGAAGGGGGTCATAGTAACACCAGTCACATTGAGGGCATTATGGGAGAGTGTAGGTATTCGTTAATAAAGGAATGTGTCTGTGTGTTTACATCATCAAGGAGAGAAACAGTGACTTGCCTACTAATCCTGCAATCACCTGTTTCACTGAAGTATTGATTGGGATAGTGGTATTCTGTACGACGATTCTGAACAAGAAGAACTAGAATAGAAGAATGACTTGTTCCTGATTCCACATACCCGGGGTTTTTCTGTGTATCCTGAGTGCTTATGACAAGGCAGAACCAGCGAAAGACATTTACAAGTGCAAGAGTTTCTAGGAAGTAGAGCCTTTAGTGAATTGGATGCAGTGGTGATCAGAGATCTAATTATAGAATTCTTTTTCAGGTGCATGGTTGGCTATGTAAATGCCAGCTTATCTGTATTTCAAATTTCTGACTTTGAGAACCGATCTGAGCCTGAGTCCGATGGCAGTGAGTTCTCGGGGACTCCTCTCAAGTACTGCAGGTGAGGATAGCACTCTTAGCCAATCCTGGGCTGGCTTTGCCATGGGGAGGTTTTGCTAAGAGAGCCCTTTCTGACTGAATGGGTTTAAAGCAGTGGTTCTCAACCTTAATCATGCATTAAAATCCACTGGAGAATTTTAAAATCTCCTCTTGAACAGGCTGTGACCTAGAAAATTAAAACAATCTCTGGGGTGGAACCCAGACATCCAGATCCAGGGAGCCAGATAAGAGTAACCCAAAGAGACCTACACAAAGACATCATAATCGAAAGTTAAAGAATATTAAAAGCAGCAAGAGAAAAACAACTTGTTACATACAAGGGGACCTCTCCCCATAAAACTTATCAGATTTCTCAATAGAAACTTTATAGGCCAGAAGGAAGTGGCATGATCTATTCAAAGTGCTGAAAGGAAAAAAAAAGCCTGCCAACCAAGAATATTCTGCCCTGCAACAGTGTCCTTCAAAATTGAAGGAGAGATGAAGAATTTTCCAGACAAGCAAAAGCTAAAGGAGTTCATTTCTACTCGACCAGCCTAACAAGAAATGTTAAAGGGACTTCTTTAAGTTGAAATGAAGGGGCACTAATTAGTAACAAGAAAGCAGATGAAAGTATAAATTTCACTGGTAAATATATAGAAAAGTGGAGATGATCACTTATAAAGTTAGTATGAGGTTAAAAGACAAAAGTAGTAAAAATCATTATAACCACAATTATTAGTTAAGGGATACACAAAATCTGGAAATTGTAACATCAAAACAAAATGTTGGGAGAGTAAAAATATAGAGCTTCATATTGTGATCAAACTTAAGTAATTATCAACTTAGACTGCTAGTTGTTATATGTAAGCCTTGTAATAACCACAAAGCAAAAAACCTATAGTAGATATATGAAAAAGAAAGCCACCAAATCATAAAAGGAGAGAGCAAGAAATGAACAGAGGGAAACTCCAAAACAGCCAGAAAATAATTAACAAATGGCAGTAAGTGCATACCTATCAGTAAATACTTTAAATAAAATAAATTCTTCAATCAAAAGACATAGAGTGGCTGAATAGATCGAAAGACAAGCCTGATCTATTTGCTCACTTCTGATGTAAGAACAAGATCTCCTAACATACCCAACACAGGGACACCTGGTATATAAAACAGATATTAACAGACCTAAGGGAGAAATAGATACACTTTAACACCCCACTTACATCAATGGATAAATCAGACAGAAAAATCAATAAAATAACATTGACCTATACAACATGTTATAGATATATACAGAACATTCCATCCAAAAGCAACAGAATAGACACTTCTCAAGCGCACATGAAATATTCTCCAGAATACAAATCAAAACCACAATGAGATACCACCTTACACCAGTCAGAATGGCTAAAATTAACAAGTCAGTAAACAACAGATGTTGATTAGAATGCAGAGAAAGGGGAACCCTCTTACACTGCTGGCAGGAATGCAAGCCAGGGCAGCCACTCTGGAAAACAGTGTGGAGGTTTCTCAAAAAGTTAAAAATATGGCTACCTTAAGATCCAGCAATTGCACTACTAGGTATTTACCTAAAGGGGCACCTGCACCCCAATGTTTATAGCAGCAATGTCTACAATAGCCAAACTATGGAAAGAGCGCAGATATCCACTGACACATGATTAAAAAGATGTGTATATATATATATGTATATATATATATGTATATATATATACACACACACACACACACACACACACACAATAGAATGTTAGCCATCAAAAAATGAAATCTTACCATTTATAATGATGTGGTTGGAACTAGAGGGTATTAGCTAAGTGAAATAATTCAATCAGAGAAAGACAATTATTTTATCTCACTTATATGTGGAATTTAAGAAACTAAACAGGATCATAGGGGAAAGGGGGAAATAAAATAAGATGAAATCAGGGAGACAAACCATAAGAGACTCCTAATCATAGGAAACAAACTGAGGGTTGCTGAAGGGGAGGTGGGTGGGGTAACTGGGTGATGGACATTAAGGAGAGCACTTGATGTAATGAGCACTGGGGGTTATATGCAACTGATTAATCACTAAATTCTACCTATGAAACTAAAATGCACTGTATGTAACTAAATTGAATTTAAAACATTCTCCAAGATAGACCATGTTCTGCCACAACACAAGTCTTAATAAATTTAAGAAGACTGAAATCACATGAAGCATCTTTTCTGACCCCAGTGGTATAAAATGAGAAATTACAAAAAGAAAACTGGAAAAATTCACAAATATGTGGAGATTAAACATACTACTCAACATCCAGGGGGGTCAAAGGAGAAATAAGACATAGCTTGAGACATTTGGAAATAGAAATACAATGTACCAAAACATATGGGATAAAGCAAAAGCAATCCCAAGAGGGAAGTTCATAGCAATAAATGCCTACCTCAAGATACAAGAAAAATCTCCACCTAACTTTATACCTCAAGGAACAAAACAGAACAAAAAAGAACAAATGAAGTTAGTAGAAGGAAAAAAGTAAAGATCAGAGCAGGAATAAGACTAAAAACAAATAGAAAAGATCAATGAAACTACGAGGTGGTTCTTCTTTGAAAAGATAAATAAATTGACAAACCTGTAGCTAGGCTCTCCAAGAAAAAAGATTCAAATGAATGAGAAATGAAAGGGGGTATATTGTAACTGACACTGCAGAAGAACAAAGGATCATAAGAGACTAGTGAAAAATTGTATACCAAAAACTTGACAACCAAAAGAAATGGATAAATTCCTTGAAACATACAAATTTACCAAGACCAAATCAGGAAGAAACAGGAAATCGGAACACACCAATTACTAGTAAAGAGATTGAATCAGTAATCGAAAACCTCCCGACAGGGGCTCCTGGATGACTCAGTCGGTTAAACCTATGACTCTTAATTTTGGCTCAGGACATGATCTCAGAGATGAATCCCAAGTGGGCCTCTGCACTGGGTGTGGAACCTCCTTAAGATTTTCTCTCTCCCTCTGCCCTCCCCCCCCCCCACCCCTCTCTCTCCCTTTCTAAACAAACAAACAAAAACTCCCAACAAACAAAAGTCTAGGACCAGATAGCTTCACTGGTGAGTTCTACCACACATTCAAAGAATAGATACCAATTCTTCTCAGAATCTTCCAAACAATAAAAGAGGAGCAAATACTTCCTAACTCGTTTTACATAACCTTAACTCCAAAACCAGACAAGGACACCACAAGAAAAGAAACTACAGGCTAACATCCTTGGTGATGTTACTTACAACAGCATAGATGAATCTTAGTAGCATAGTAGTAAAGGAAAAAAAAAATGCAAGCCTCAGAAGACTACATACAGTATAATATCCTTTCTAGAAAGTTCAAAACCAAAACTAAACAGTATAGTATTCAGACAAATATTGATACAAATGTTTGTTAATAATAAAAATGAAATTCAGGATAAGGAAAGCAAGGGGAGGAGGAGCACAGAGAGTAAGGTATAAGTTCCTTATGTTTTAATTCTTGTGTTACATGATAGATATGAGAGATCATCATATTAAGTATTAAATAAATATAAAGGTTAGAGAAAAGAACACGAATGGATCAATGAGGTTAGTTAAAAAGATTATGATTAGGCCAATTCTGTGTACCTGAGGTTGAATATAATGTTATATGAAAATGCAAAGGATGTAGAATAGTCAAGATACTTTTGAAGAATAACTAAGTGGAGATTTACCTTACATTAGAACTAGTATAAAATTAAAATAATTTTTCAGTGTAGTGGTGGTGTCACCGAATCAAATAGAAAATGGAATAGCGAGAACTTAAAAATTGCATATTAAAGATGTAATAACAAAATAACACATACAATATGATTTATATAGAGTTCAAATCAGACAAAAGTACACACTGTTTTATTGAGGAACACTTGTATAAGTAGTATAACAATAGAGAAAAGCAGAAAATTAAATAGCAGTGAACTTTCTGGGTGTCTGGTATTGCCAGTTCGGCATTTCTAAGTTACTGACCATGTTCTAGGTCTTTACTTGGATGGCGGTTATGTGAAGTTCACTATCATTCTTTTAAATGTACGTACACTTTTACGTTTTTAAAAATGGGAATGAATTAACTCTACCTGGCACTGGAAAAAAAATATGTTTGCAAGCCAAAATTCCATTTCCTGAGAAATAAAAGCAGCCGTAGAGAATGCACTAACTTAAGTAGGGACGTCCTGCCTTCCCCACACGTGGAATCAAAGCCAAGAAATTACAAGTGTTACTTTCTGAAAACAACTCTGACTCACTTGAAAAAATTCTTCCAAACATTAATGCCACTGGACCACTTAGTTTCTTTGAAGATACTAAACGAAGATTAGAGGAGTAAAGTGTTGATTCAGTTGGCTTTGAAACTTGTCTTTCTGTTTCT
The DNA here is from genome assembly GCF_023065955.2 of Ursus arctos. Classification (NCBI taxonomy): domain Eukaryota; kingdom Metazoa; phylum Chordata; class Mammalia; order Carnivora; family Ursidae; genus Ursus; species Ursus arctos. Next base: position 13,821,385 of record NW_026622886.1, on the reverse strand, counting down.
ACAGCAAGACCAGGGAAGTGTTTTCTTTGCACAAGCAGACATGTAGCCATTTGGCAAATAAATAGCACTGCATCAAAAACAGACACATAGGGCACAAATGACATCTGAGCCCCTCTCAAATCTCTGCCTCATTGAAGAGGCCAGTGGGATCAGGAGTAGGCTGGCACGTGAACTGAGAGCGCCACCTGAAACAGTCATCTGCAAACTCAAAGAAAAGAGAGAGTCCAAAATTTTAGAGCCTGCTGAGATGGAGAGACCCTAATTGTGTTATTAAGGAAAACTGATGTCTGGAGAAGCTTCATGAATTACCTAAGATCACAAAGTCAGGAAGACCCCAAATTTGGTTTCAGTGTGCTTTCCAGTGCATAGTTCTAGAGACAGCTGAGGGCAGAAGCAGGTGACAGCAAAACTCATTAGCACCACTGCAATTTAATTGCCTTAAGGAGCAGTAAGAAGTTTTCTAGAGAGAAACTGGACTTTATAATAGCACGAGAGAATAGGAAGGCCAGAAACCTACTGCTTCTGAAAACTGAAACTTCTTAAAAATTTCAGAGATTCTAAGAACAAGAATCAGAAGAATGGATAAAGAAGATGTGGTCCATATATACAATGGAATATTACTCAGCCATTAGAAAGAATGATTACTAAACATTTGCATCAACATGGATGGGAATGGAGGAGATTATGCTAAGTGAAATAGGTCAAGCAGAGAAAGACAATTATCATATGGTTTCACTCATTTGTGGAACATAAGGAATAGCAGGGAGAACATTAGAAGGAAGGGAAAAATGAAGGGGAATCAGAGGGGGAGATGAACCATGAGAGACTATGGACTCTGGGAAACAAACTGAGGGTTTTAGAGGGGAGGGGGGTGGGGAATGGTTAACATTGTGATGGGTATTAAGGAGGGCATGTATTGCATGGAGCACTGGGTGTTATATGCAAACAATGAATCATGGAACACTATGTCAAAAGCTAATGATGTACTGTATGGCGACTAATGTAACATTAAAAAAAAAAAAACTACAGATGGCCAACAGACACATAAAAAGGTGCTCAGCATCACTAACCATCAGGGAAATGCAAATCAAAAACACAAAGAGCTACCACCTCACACAAGCCAGAATGGCTAGTATCAAAAAGACAAGAAATAAGTGTCGGCAAGGATGTGGAAAAAAGGGAATCCTTGTCTACTATTAGTGGGAAGGTAAATTGCTGTAACCACTGTGGAAGACATTATGGAGGTTCCTCAAGACATTAGAAATACCATATAATCCAGTAATTCTACTACTGAGTATTTACCCAAGGAAAATGAGAAGAAAAATCCAAAAAGATCTATGCACCCCTATGTGTATTGAAGCATTATTTAGAATAGCTAAGGTATGGAAGCAACCTAAGCGTGTGCAGATAGATGAATAGATAAAGAAGAGGTAGTTTATATACATACAATGAGATATTACTCAGCCATTAAAAAGAATGAGATCTTGACATTGTGACAATATGGATGGACCTAGAGAGTATTATGCCAAATGAAATAAGTCAGAGAAAAACAAATACTATATGATGTCACTTATATGTGGAATCTAAAAAAACAAAATAAATGAACAAAAAACCAGACTCTTAAACACAGAGAACAACGTGGTGATTGTCAGAGGGGAGGTGGGTAGGGGGATAGGCTAAATAGGTAATGGGAATTGCATACCTCCAGTTATAAATAAGTCCCAGGATGAAAAGTACCACATAAGAATATAGTCAATATTGTAATAATGTTGTGTGGTGACTATACTTATCATCATGAGCACTAATGCATAGAATTGTCAAACCAATATGTTCTCCACCTGAAACTAATATAACATTGTATGTCAATTATACGTAATTAAAAAAAATACTCCGCATAGGAATTACCTTGTATCCTCGTACACAAATGAGTGCTGACCTTGAGGTTAGGTACTGTCTTACATGAGAGCCTGGATAATCATAGCTTTTCCTCAGATAAGGGCATTTGGTATGTTTGCACACAGAAGTGTTAGAAGAATTAGCATTCCAGACCTTTCCACACTTCTGGGGCTAGTGAAAAGAATACTGGTGACACAGAGAATACTGGTGAAAACTAATATTGAGAGTCATTTTTCAGTCCTCCCACCTGTGGTAATAGTAATGATAATGGCAAAGATAAAATGGAGCCAAATGGATTTAAGTTCCTAGGACAGGTGCCTGGTTCTTAATAGTTATTCAACAAATATTTGTGGAATTTGATGATGCTGACTCAAAAGTTATAGTTGGAGCATGTATTAGGAAGGACTCTTTAGCGGCAGGGGGCAGAAGTCCAGTATAAATGGACTTAAAAAGAAATTCACTGGTTCAGGTACCTGGGAGGTTGGCAGGATGACCCTAACATTAGTAACGGCTGGATCTCAAACCTCCAGCAGTGTCAACAAGACACCGCCTCTCTGTTGACTCTTCGTTGCTCAGATGACTTCATTCTCGAGCAAGCTCTCTCCACACAGTCTGTGATGGCCAGCGGCAGCACCAGGCTTTACCTTCTGTGGACTTAATTATAATTCACTAAATGATCATTCCAGCAGAAGTCTTGGTGAGGGTTCTCACTGATCAGGTCTGAGTCATTTTTTGAGCTGGGGTCAGGGTGAGGGGGTACACCCTGCCTCATCCACATGGATATTCCCCAGAGAAGAGCTATTCTTTTACCAGACAAAAAAATGATGGACAAGTGACAAATGTCTAAGACGGAGAAACTTTTAAACTATTTTTCATGAATGAGGACTACATAGTGGGAATGGATGAGATTTGGGAGTCAGGCAAATCACAGATTGGAATGTAACATTCATTCTCCTGTGTATTTATAGATACCGAGACTACCGTGACCCCCCTCATTCACTGGTACCCTATGGCTACACACTGCAGTTCTGGCACGTCCTAGCAGCGCGACTGGCTTTTATCATTGTGTTTGAGGTATGTTCTCTTAACCAATTCCTTTGCCATAATTAAGTAACTAAGAATAACACGTTAAGGGTAAGTCTGAGAACTTTCAATGTGATTATCTATGCCCAGAATTATTATAGTAATAGCATATAGCCTCTTTTTAAAATCTTTTTCTTCACCTTGAGTTGTCCAAGAAACAATTCAAAGTCCATTGTTGATTGTTAATGGATAAGTCAGAAATCATCAGTCCTAATATTCTAGGGCCATAGTTCTTCAACTTTGGGAAAATTGCAGTTTTTTTCATCACTACTCCTAGAGACTCAGATACATCATGTCTGTAAATTGCTTTTCACAAGCCCTCCAAGGGGATTCTTTTTGTTGTAGGTGTTCAAGGACTATAGTTTGGAAAACATTGAACTGGCTACTGTAGAAGTGGTAACCTCTGGTTTTGTGTCATCAGGACATTAGTCATATTCAAGACACAAATAAGTATTATCTTAGACTCAAATTTGACTTTTAATCTATCTAATAATTACCTGTATGTCCGTAAAAATACATCATCTGTTTTCTTTTAGTCTTGAAGAAAATTGCTACTAGAAATCATTAGCATTTCTATGACTGTACTTATAAATGGAAATTTCATCTCCTGTCACACATATTAAAGCCAGATTAATGCAAACCAGGACTGCCTCTTGGCTTGCACTAGACATTTCCTATACCTCTTCTTCCATCTTTTTTTCCTTCATTCCAGCTAACCAAGAGAATACAAGCTGTTCTTCTTTGGGAATTCACTTATTTAATACTTTAGAATTATGAGAGCCTTTAAGTTATCTGGTACTTTACTAATCATCATCATATACACAAAGAGAAATGATAGTGTTTCTAGAGTTTCAGCTGTTAGTAAAGAATTTGTGGCAGTTTACCAGAAAAAAAAGTTTCTTCCTGAAATGATAACTTCCTTTAGGCCTACTGATCATTCTTGCAATCCAAATTTGTGAAGCAAATTTGGCAATCTGCAAAGCATTTTGAAATATTTTCTTATAATTTTCCACCATAATGCCCATTTTATACATGAGCAAATTGAAGCTCGGAGTGACTTTCTCCCAGGTAAGCAGACAGCTCTTCAGTAATAACAGCTACAGAGCCGGGGTTCAACCCTGGGTTCCTGGCCCCACGGTGTAGGTACTTCCGGCCCACCTTTGCATTCTCCGACCGCTCGTTCTCCACATTCTTCCCTGATTCCTTTTCTCATTCCCTATGAAGTGTCATCGGACCACGTTTAGTTCTCACCTATCCCTGTGATCTTCTTTCCTCCCATATCCGCCCGGCCTCCTTCCACTTTCCAGACACTCAAGAGGCTCCACATCCCTGGACTGTGGGGGGTTCTTGTGCCAAGTCCCAGAGCTCTTTCCAGCTAAGGATGGGCGATAGACCTAACTTGTCGTATTCTCCTTTATGTTTTTAGCATCTCGTGTTTTGTATAAAGCACCTCATTTCATATCTGATCCCAGACCTCCCAAAAGATCTAAGGGATCGAATGAGAAGAGAGAAGTACTTGATTCAGGAGATGATGTATGAAGCAGAACTGGAGCGACTCCAGAAGGAACGAAAGGAGAGGAAGAAAAATGGAAAAGCACACCACAATGAGTGGCCGTGACCGGGTAGGTGAGAGGTGTTCTCATGGTCTAAAACCTCTCCGTGGGTTGAAGGGGGCGCTTTAAACTCCCTGAATCAAAACTTGCCATTGTCCTACTGATAGAAATCGAACTCCTTAGAAGCTTCCCAAACCAGTTTGTTTCTTAATTGCACAATTTAACTTTTATCTTCCCTTTCCACATAATTCCTGCAACTCTTCTCTACCTCCATGCCACTCTTGGTCTGGCGGTCGAGGTCTTCAGGAGTTGGCCTGGGTGTTCCCTGAAATAAACCTTCCTCTCTCCCTTCTACTCCAGTCTGGCGATTCTCTTTAAACAGAAAGAAGAGTCATGTTGCCTTGGGGATGTAAAGTCACCTTTTTATCTCACCCCAGATGGCCTTCCCTTCATCACCCATTTATTGTTTCCTCCCAGGCTGGTCCATGTCACACCACACCCTCTGCGAAGTTTTCCCCACACTCATCAGCCCACTGAGACTCACTTCTTATAAACTTCTCTGGTTATTTCATCAGTGCTACATGCATTAACATATATACATGTATATATATATGTCTGTATTGTTAACTCACGATTTTCAAATAGTTATCAGCTTTCCCAGCACAACTGTAAGCATCTTTAGGAACGTCCTTACGGATGGTAATTTTATTCTTCCAATTAGTTAGCGTAGTGTTAAGTACATGACACCCATTAGATGCAATTCAGTTAATAAATTCAGGTGGATTAAGGCTAAAATCATTATAAGAAAGTTTCATAATGTTCCCACATATCAGAAAGTTTTTCTGAAACCTTCTCTCTGGCAAGTCTATTAGCTGTGTCCTTGGGCAAGTCAGTTAACCTGTGGGCCTCTGTTTCTTCAGTGATGAAACGATTAGATGACCTCTCCGTTTTGGTACTCTGTCAGTCTAACATTATAGCATTTCTTTTGCCTTCCTCACCCTTCATTTCTCTGTCTCCACTTGTTTGAAGACTAACTTTGAAAACATTGCTCAAAATTTGGCCTCCAAAAGAAAAATAAGATATATGGGGGGGGGCTAGATTTTTCCCTTTTTGTATCGGTTAAGATGTAGCAGTATCTGCAGAGATGTTTGTTAATTTAGTGAATTTGTGTGACCCCAGATCTGTGTTAAGAGTCCAGGAGGTTATTAAGAGTTGGATATGAGGGTAGACTTGGAGGAGATCACCCAGACCCCAGACCCACAGGGATAATAGTGGTATAAAGATACTAAACAGTGCCTTGACCCTCAATTCCAAAATAGGCCTTGATTTCACTAAAGGCCAGGCATTTTTTGCAACATAATAATTTTGCCATTTCCCAGATCTGCCATTTGGCTCTGTGACTTGGGGGAAATTGCTTAATTTTTCTGAGTCTGCTTTTTGGCAGAACTGATATGCAGTAGAAGGCAATGTATGTGAGACCCGTACGAAACAATAAAGTGCTATAGAATACTATAGGGGATTTGTAGTGTTAAACGTTTTGTTATCGTCTGCCAGATTCTAGACCTGGCTTTTCCATTCTCTGTCTGTAGGACCTGGAATGGAATATTCATGTGGATTCGATTTCCACATTTGCAAAAGTAAAGAAGTTGGAGAGAACGATACTTTAAGAGCCTGTCCAGCTTTTACCTTCTGGGATCGTAGAATCTGTTCCAAGCCCCTGGCCCTGACACCCATTCTGATCACCTCTTCTCTGGCTCTGGTCAGCCGTCAGAGCAGAAAGACTGACTATCCAGATGGCTTTGTCTGGGGGTAGGAGGCAGGCATCAGTGAGGAGCACTGCTCCTAGGAGCTCCAGTGGCTAGAGACACCTAGGGGCTGCACTGGGCTGTAGGGCTGGTAACCAATTGGGAGTTTCTTCTGGCCTCATCATTATGGGCTGCTTTCTCCCCAGAGGCCATTTCTAATTTTTGCTTGAAAGCATAGTGTTTGTCTGTCTGTCTCTATTCCCCCAACAGTTGGCAGGATGTCACCTTGCTTCAGACTGCCTTTCTGACTCAGTCTGTTCATCTGTAAAGCAGGCACAATAATGTTTATACCATACCTGACTCAGTTTGGGGTTACAAATTCTTTGAATGCCTTTGATTCATGGTGAGTACAAAACAACCATTGCACACTGTGTTCTTAAGCCATCATGTGTACATAGGGTTTTAATGCTTTCTTTTCTCTTTCTAGGTAATAGTTCATTTCCAAGCCAAGGACCTGAATTCTGTTTACTTCTCCCAGCTGTGCAAAAGCACATTCGAGTGAATGACTAAAACACAAGCGCAGTGCATGTCGCAGACATTGGCAGCAGCGGGGGGGTCAGCACCCTTCAAGGACTACCTGGGAAATCGCGCTGCTGTGAAACCACATTGCAGCACACACCTGCTATTTATCCATAGACCATTCTTGACCAAGCAAGCATGCACGTCCTGGGCAGTTACACTCTCAAGTTTTTAAAACCAAGGGGAACTTGTATACTGGGCCTGTTTTTCAGCCTGTTTGCTACCTTTTTTGCATTCTACCCCATGTGAATTTTACAGACACTGGGCTACTAAGGGTATTCAGACACCTGGACACACATTCCTAGAATGTCATCCTATGGTCCTAATTCCATGTCACCAAACGATACAGACAAGACCCTGTTTACAACTTTTTTTTTTTTTTAATTTCTGATATTATATATGACATATCTATAGCTATGTGTATGGCCATAGATGTATTTCTGTGTGTACATATGTATAGTCATGTATTCTTACATATGTACATACAAATACAGAGATATATAAAGTACATAGAAATTCCTTACTTGTAAATAGCCAAAGGGTACTGACATGAATGATAAATTTTCACACTTAAATAGTCATCAACATGAAGCCATGTTTAATGCTTGTATAATGTGATGCAGTAAAATTTAAAATAAATTTATGCACATGGAATATTTTCAGTTGGGTCTTCTGAAATTCTGTTGTATTTTTTTCTCATAGAATAAGAGAAATTACAGTGGGATCTTTAAAGAAAGGCTTATAACTCCCACATACTCCTGAGAAATCACTTCACCCTTCAGAGAGACTATATATATTTTTTCTAAATCTACCTTTTCCATCTTGTTTCTATGCTACCTTTTTAGAATACCAAGCCACCTAATTAAAAATCTCTCAGAAGAACTTGGAAAATGCCATTGGCACACTTTGTTGAAGAAATATGAAATATAGCCAACGACACTTAGGCATTTTGATTATCCTGCTTACTAGTCTGGCCTGGTAATTGTAGGAAGAAGCCATCTATCTGGAAAAAAACAAAAGTTTCTAAGCATGTCTGTTGTGGTAACTTTTTCTAGAGATGGCAGAACCTGCCCTTGAACTAGGCTATCATCATTTTGCCTATGTCAGGGAGATGAGAGCGCTCCCATTACCGTGTCTGTCAAACACTGTCCTCTTTCAGATGTGTGTTCTCTTAAGCTGATAGATTCCCAAAGACCTTAGTTGTTTTCTTAGTCTTATAGAAACAGGCAGAGTGGCTTTGGGCACACCAGAACTTCAACCATTTCTTAGTTTTGTCTTTCCATGACCTGATATTCTTAGGAGTTTTAAAATTCTAACCCTTAGCAGGACCTAAACTAAGGAGATGCACTTTATGGAAACTGAAGACAAAAGGCCATTGAAAGAGTTTCCTTTTCAATCTTTGGCTAAGAAGTCTGTGAAATACTTCACAGCAGCCCCTGGGAGAGGAATTTCTATGAAAAGTCTCGAGAGATGAAATGTAAAGAGACTTTCCAATAAGACAAAACTCCCTCTACTGACTCAGCTTGTAACTTTTGTTTGCTGTGCCTCTCCAAGCTCCAAGCATCACGGCCCAATAAATCCTTGGGGCGGGGAGAGCAGCAGGGGCAAAGCAAAGCATTGCAAGCCCCTCTTTGGGTTTGGAATGGGCCATGAACATTTAAAGCTAGGTAGAGGACCACCAAACACACCGGTCAGGGTAAAGAAGTAAACATTTACGTACCACTTTCTAAACAGTCGTCTGAGCATAAACAGAACTGAAGACAGCTCTATAGCAAGAATTTTCTTCTTCCCGTGGAATTCTGCCTTTGCTATTCCAAGTGCTGGAATTGTGACAATCACAATTCCTGGTACGTTTCTGGCTTACAATTGTTTTCTTCCTCTCTTCCTCCTTTACTCTCTCCCTCTCTTCCTCTTTCCTCCTACCGTCCTGCTTGCCCACTCTTCACTTCTTTCTACCAGTGCAGTGAGTGTATTTATTCACCTTCTCTGTTTGGGGTACAAGGAAAATGTGAATATCTTAGGGTGGGTTTTGGGGGGAGAAAGGCAAAGAAGGTTATAGAAAAGAATTTCTGATGTACTTTACAAGAAATAAAGTGTTAGGAGTAACATTACTGAGATGGCAACATAGGTTCCTGACTTGGCTCTTCCTCACAAGATGAAAACTAATAACTATTCATGGATAAGACCACTGAGAGAAATTAAGAATGCAGGGGTAATGCTGAAGCACCCTCTGTACCATGGAGACCAGCAAAGACCACATTAGAGGAGTAATAGCAGCTACATGCTGACCACATTGCCCTCCTCCAGGCTGGTACAGTGTTATGCCTGAGCCTACAGTTCCTCCAGGGGAAGGAAAGAGAGCCCAGTGTGGACATCCAGTACCCCCAGCATTGTGGGTCATTTTTTAGCAGTCCCTATTCCAATTTTGCCCCACAGGAATTGCAGGAGAGTCTGTGGGACTTGACCACTGGGAATCTGATTGTGATGGAGAAGTGGGGAGGGACTTGCAACAACCAGCAGTCAAATCTCAGAAAACTGAGTTCCCAGCTGCAATGCCCAAGAAGTAGTCCCAGCCAGTGGCTTTATCTGCAGAGCCATGACCAGGGAACTTACCAGGATGCAGATTTGCCTGATTCAGGTCCTTAAAACACACGGAATGGCTGAATGCATAAAAAAACAAAATCCAATGATATGCTGCCTAAAAGGCACACAGAGACTGAGTGAAGAGATGGAAAAGATATTTCAAGAGTAGCTTTACTTCTATCAGACAAAATGGTGTTAAGCTAAAATGGTAAAAAGAGGCAAAGAAGGTCATTACACAATGATAATGGGGTTAATCTATCTAGAAAATGTAACAATTGTAAATACACCCAACATCAAAACACTTAAATATATAAAGCAAAGGTAACTGAGCTAAAAGGAGAAATGAACAGGAATACTAGTTGGGGACTTTAGTAGCCACTCTCAATAACGTATAGATCATCCAGACGGAAAATCAATAAAGAAATGGCAGATTTGAGTAACACCATAGACCAAATAGACCTAACAGACCTACAGAGAACATTCTCTCTGACAACACCAGAATACACATTTTTTTCAACTGCACATGGAACATTTTCTAGGATAGACCATATGTTAGCAAATTCAGAAAGCCTGAAATCATACCAAGTATCTTCTTTGCCCATGATGGTATGAACCTAGACATCAACAAAGGAGGGAAACTGGAAAATTCATGAATGCATGGAGATTAAATAACACTCTCCTGAACAACCAATGGATCAAAGAAGAAATTAAAAATATCTTGGGACAAATGAAAATGGAAACACAAAATACTAGAACTTATGGGATGGAGCAAAACACTTCTAAGAGGGAATTTCATAACAGCTAATGCCTACATTAATAGACAAGAAGTATCTCAAATAAACAACCTAACTCTACACCATAAGGAACTAGAAACAGAAAAAAAAACTGAGCCCAAAGGTAGCAGAGGAAGGAAACAATAAATATTAGAGCAGAAATAAGGAAAAAATTTCAAAAGATTATCTTTTCATAAAACCAACTGTTAGTTTTGTTAAACAAAACTGACAAACCTTTAGCAAGATTAACCAAAGGAAAAAGAGAGACTTAAATCAACAAATGTATAAATAAAAAAGGAGACATTACAACTGAATTCACAGAAATAAAAAGATCGTAAGAGGCAACTAAGAACAACTACATGCCAACAAACTGGAATACCTGAAGAAATGAAAAAATTCCTAGAAACATTCAACCTACCAAGACTGAATCAGGAAGAAATAGAAAATCTGAACAGACCAATTTCTAGTAAGGTAATCAAATCAGTAATCAAAAATCTCCAACGAAAAAAAGCTCCAGTCCAGATGGCTTCAATGGTATATTTTACCAAATATTTAAGAATTAATGCAATACTTCTCAAATCTCCACAAAAGAAAAAAATCAAAGAAGATGGAAGACCTCAAAGCTCATTTTGCAAGGTCAGGATTACTCTGATACCAAAACCAGAAAATGACACTACAAAGAAAGAAAACTACAGGTCAATGTCCCTGATGAATAAGATACAAAAATTCTCAATAAGGTGCTAGCAAGCTGAATTCAGCAGCACATTAAGAGGGTCATTCACAGGGGCAACTGGGTGGCTCAGTCGGTTAGGCATCTGCATTTAGATCAGGTCATGATTCCAGGGTCCTGGGATCAAGCCCTGTGTTGGGCTCTGTGCTCAGTAGAGTCCGCTTTTCCCTCTCCCTCTGCCTCTTGCCCCTGCTCATGCTCTCTATCTCTCTCTTAAATAAATAAAATCTTTAAAAAAAAAAGGGGGGGTCATTCACCATGATCAAGTGGGATTTATCACTTGGTGCCATGATGGTTCAACATACAAATCAATTAGGTGATACAGCTCATCAATAGAATGAAAGAAATCATATGATTATTTCTATAGATGCACAGAAAGTTTTTGACAAAATTCAACATTTGTTCATAATAACTCCTAACAAATTATTTATAGAAGGAACATACTTCAACATAATAAAGGTCATTTATGTCTATCCCACAGCTAACATCATACTCAATAGTGAAAAGCTGAAAGCTCTTCCTCTAAGAGCAAAAACAAAGATGCCTACTCTCACCACTCCTATTCAACATAGTACTTGAAGTCCTATCCAGAGCAATCATACAAGAAATAAAAGACATCAGAAATGCAAAGGAAGAAATAAAATTCTCTATTTACAGAAGATTTTATATACAAAATATATAAAGACAGACTACAATTACTGAAAAACTGTTAGATCTAATCAATGAATTCAGTAAAGTTGTAGGAAACAAAATTAACATAAAAAATCCATAGCATTTCTCATGGGTTAGAAGAATAAATAGTGTTAAAATGTTGATACTACCCAGAGCAAACTACAGATTTAACTCAATCCCTATCAAAATACCAACAGCATTTTTCACAGAACTAAAACAAACAGTCCTAGAATTTGCAAGGAACCACAAAGGCACTGAACAGCCAATGCAATCTTGAAGAAAAAACAAAACAAAACAAAACAAAACTGGAGGTATCACACTGGAGAGCCTTGGGAAGATGGTGAAGTAAGCGAACCCTAAGCTCACCTCATCCCACATTTATAACTAGATACCACTCACATCTAAGTAAACAAAACAGAGAGTGATCCAAGGACTGGCAGAACAAACCACAACTAAACGTATAGAAGAAGCTGCAGTGGGGAGGAATGTATAGGAAGGGCAAAAACTGTGATCAGGAGCTGCCTGCAGGAGGGAGGGAGTGGCAGTCTTGGAGAAGGGAAAACACCAGGGAGCCCACATTGGGAAAATGAATCCCTATAGTGTCTGGCCTTGAAAACTAGAAGGGGCTAAATTCCATGAGTTTGTATAACCACTGGAACTTGGAGGCTGGAGCTTTAAAAGTCAACTAACTCAGCAATGGGAGGGTGAGTGATAGCCAGTCTCCCAGCTTAAAGAAACAACAGCCCAAGGAGAGGAACCATAGATGCAACAGCTTACACAATGGGAGGGAAATCTGTTTATACTGATTTTGGAGCATGTTGGTGAACTTCTTGGGGAACAAAGGACCTGGCAGTTGACATTTTCCTATCCCACCCCCCCAGCATAAACACAGAACCATGTGTGGGAGGCAGCACGGCACAGACCCTTGCTATGGAAACTGCTAACAGTGAGGCCAGCCCATGAGTTCTCCTGAGGATTCCAAGCCTGCTGGTCTTGGCCCTGGGCTCAGCACAAATTTTGTTAATGCCACATGTGCCTCACCCAGCCACTGCCTATGTGTGCCATAGCCCCATGGCCTCCGTACTTCAGGAGATCTGGCCTAGGACTAGTGGCCCAGCACAAATTTTGCTAAAGCGCACACACCCTATGCAGTCGCTGCATGCACAGATGTTGCAAACCCCAGCTGCAAACTTCTCACCCAGCCATTGCTCACATAGACATGAGGAGCACAGATAAATACCCAGCCACTGCATGAACAGATGCTATAGGTCCCTGGCCACTTCAGTTGCTGTATGCTGCACTCCCCGCAGCCACTGGGCTGTGGGAGATAGGGCCAGGACTAGTGGCTCAGTGCAAATTTTGCTACCACCACCACCCAGCAAAAGCCCTTCTGCTGTCATGGCCCCTCAGAGCCAGCATGCCTGAGTCTCATTAACATCACAGAGAGTAAGCACAGCCCACAAAAGGCAAAGAGTCAGTGCAGATGTCTGGACTGAAAGAAAAAAGCGACTCAGACACAATAGCAGATTGCAAGCAACAAACCTAGGAGACTCCCCTGAAGAGCCAGGTTCTGGTAAACTGTGGACACTACACAGGAGGTTCCTACAGGACCTCTTCATGTGTTTTCTACTTTCAAGAGCAGACTTTCCTAACACAGAAATAGAATGGTAGACAAAATGAGGAGATAGAAAAATATGTCCCAAATAAAAGAACAGGGCAAAATCAGAACAGGAGATATAAGTGAAAGAGAAATAAATAATATGCCTGATACAGAATTTAAAATAATGACCATAAAGATATTCAAAGGACTTCAGGATAAGGTGGATAACATCAGTGAGACCCTCAACAAAATGATAAAAAAGATAACATATCCGAGATGAAGAGCTCAATAAATGAAGAACTCAAAAAAATACAATAGATAGAATAAATAGTTGGCTACAGGAAGCAGATGAATGTATCAGTGACCTGGAAAATAGAGTACTGGAAACCTATCAAGCTGAAAAGGTGAGAGACAAATACTGCATAATAAGAATAGACTTAGAAAATTCAGTGACTCCCTCAAGAATACAATTTTTGCATCATAGGGATTCCAGAAGGAGAAGAGAGGGAAAGGGGAGGAGAAAATGTATTTGAAGAAATAATAGCTGAAAACTTCCTAAATTTGGGGAGGGAGAGATCCAGATTCAGGAGACACAGAGAGCCCCCAACAAATTCAACCCAAGAAGCCCCATACCAAGACACATAGTAATTAAAACGGCAAAAAATAGGGCTAAAGAAATAATGTTAAAGGTTGCAAGAGGAAAGAAGACAGTTACATACAAACAAAGCCCCATAAGGCTATCAGCTGATTTTTCAGCAGAAATTTTGCAGGCCAGAAGAAAGTGGCATGATGTAGTCGAAGTGCTGAAAGGGGAAAAGCTGCAACCCAGAATGCTTTATCCAGCAAGGCTATCATTCAGGATAGGAGAGAGAAAGTTTCCCAGACAAACAAAAGTGAAAAGAATTCATGACCACTAAACCAGCCCTACAAAAAGTGTTAAGGGTAACTGTGAGTGGAAAACAAGAACCATAAATAAGACTAAGAAAAATAAAAAACAAGCATAAAAATTTTTTAAAGTAAATCTGTAAAAATCAGTCAAGAGAAGCACAAAAGGATGTAAAAGATGGTACCAAACATCTGAAAGATGGAGGGGAAAGGAGTAAAGAATGAGTTCAAAATTAAGCAACCATCAGCTTAATATAGACTGCTATATGCAGAAGATGTTCTATATAAACTGAATGGTAATCACAAACCAAAAACCACTAATAGATATAATAGATATAATAAACCTAATCAAAGAGGTAAAATACCTGTACTCTCTAAAACACTGATGAAAGAAATTGAAGATGACAGGGGTGCCTGGGTGGCTCAGTCATTAAGCTTCTGCCTTAAGTTCAGGTCATGATCCCAGGGTCCTGGGATCAAGCTCCACATCAGGCTCCCTGCTCAGTGGGAAGCCTGTTTCTCCCTCTCTCACTCCCCCAGCTTGTGATCCCTATCTCGCTCTCTCTCTCTGTCAAATAAATAAATAAAATCTTTTTTAAAAAATAGAAATTGAAAGTGACACAAAGAAATGGAAAGATATTCTATGCTCATGGATTGGAAGAACAATATTCTTAAAATGTCTGTACTACCCAAAGCAATCTACACATTTAATCTAATTCCTATCAAAACAGCACCAGCATTTTTCACAGAACTAGAACAAACTATCCTAAAATCCAAATGGAACCACAAAAGACACCAAAGAGCCAAAGCAAGTTTGAAAAAGAAAAGCAAAGCTGGAGGCATCACAATTCCAGACTTCAAGTTGTATTACAAAGTTGTAGTGATCAAAACAGTAGGGTAGTGGCACAAAAATATGTACATAGATCAATATAACAGAATAGAAAAATCCAGGAATAAACCCACAATTCTGTGGCCAATTAATCAACAAACCAGGAAAGAACATGCAATGGGAAAAAGACAGTCTCTTCAACAAATGGTGTTGGGAAAGCTGGACAGCAACATGAAAAAGAATGAAACTGGACCACTTTCTTACACCATACAGAAAAATAAACTCAAAATGGATTAAAGTCCTAAATGTGAGACCTTAAACCATAAAAATCCTAGAAGAGAGCACAGGCAGTAATTTCTATGACATTGGAAGTAGCAGCATTTTTCTAGATAGGTCTTCTGAAGCAAGGGAAATAAAAGCAAAAATAAACAATTGGGACTACACCAAAACAAAAACCTTCTGCAGAGCAAAGGAAACAATTAGCAAACTAAAAGACAACCTACAGAATGGGAGAAGATATTTGCAAATGACATATCCAATAAAGAGTTAGTATCCAAAATAAATAAAAAACTGATACAACTCAACACCCAAAAAACAAATAATCAAATTAAAAATAGGTAGAAGACATGAACAGACATTCTCCAAAGAGGACATATTGATGACCAACAGACATGAAAAGATGCTCAATGGCAGTAATCATCAGGGAAATACAAATCAAAACTACAATGAAATATCACCTCACACCTGTCAGAATGGCTAAAATCAACACAAGAAACAAAAGGTGTTATAAGGATGTGGAGTAAAAGGAACTCTCTTTTACTGTTGGTGGGAATGCAAACTGGTACAGCCACTGTGGAAAACAGTAGGGATGTTCCTCAAAAAGTTAAAAGTAGAACTGCCCTAGGATCCAGTAATCACACTACTAGGTATTTACTCCGAAGATACAAAAACACTAATTGAAGAGGATACACGCACTTATGTTTGTTACAGCATCATTTCCAACAGCCAAATTATGAAAGCAGCCCAAGTGTCCATTGATAGATGAATAAAGTCGATATGGTATGTGTGTATATAAATATATAATAGAATATTATTCGGCCATTAAAAGAAATGAAATCTTGCCATTTGCAATGTCATTGATGGAGCTAGAGAGTATAATGTTAAGTGAAATAAGTCAGAGAAAACAAATACCATATGATTTCATTCATATGTGGAATTTAAGAAACAAAACAAATGAGCAAAGGGAAAAAAATTTAAAGAAGAGAGAAGTAAACCAAAAGTCAAACTCTTCAAACTGAGGGCTTCAAAGGAGTTGGGGGTGGGGGATTGGGATAGGCCAGTGACGCATATTAAGGAGGGCACATATTGCATGGAGCACTGGGTGTTATACGCAAACAATGAATCATGGAACACTACATCAAAAACTAAGGATGTACTGTATGGTGACTAACATAACATAATAAAAAATTTAAAAAAAAAAGAATCACACTCTTAATTATAAAGAAAAAACTGATCATTACCAGAAGGAAGGTGGATGAGGGAATGGATGAAATAGGTGATGGGAATTGAAGAGTACACTTATTATGATAAGCACTAAGTAATATATAGAATTGTTGAATCACTATATTGTATACCTGAAACTAATAATAACATTGTATGATATCTATACTGGAATTAAATAAAAGACAGACAAAAACACCACAAAAAAAAAAAAAGAAAGAAAACGACACATCAATATCTCCGATGAACACAGATGCAAAAATCCTCAACAAAATATTAGCAAACTGAATTCAACAATACATTAAAAAATGCATTCACAACAATCAAGTAGTATTTATCCCAGGGATACAATGGTGGTTTAATATTCACAAATCAACCAATGTGATACTTCACATTCACCAGAGAAAAGATAAAAACCATATGATCATCTCAATAGATGTATAAAAAGCATTTGACAAAATACAACACCCATTCATGATAAAAACTCTCAAAGTGTGTTTAGAGAGAATACACCTCAACATAATAAAGGCCATATATGGAAAAACCCACAGCTAACATCATACTAAATGATGAAAGACTGAAAGCTTTCCTCTAAGATTAGGAAAAAGACAAGAATGTTTGCTCTCACCACTTTTTTTTTAAATTATGTTCAGTTAGCCACTGTATAGTACATCATTAGTTTTTGATGTAGTGTTCAATGATGCATTAGTTATGTAAAATACCCAGTGCTCATCACAACACATCCCCTCCTTAATACCCACCACCCTGTTACTCCCTCCCCCTGAAACCCCTAGTCTGTTTCATGGGGTCCATAGTGTCTCATGGTTCATCTCCCTCTCTGATTTCTCCCCCTTCAGATTTCCCTCTCTTCCACTATGGTCCTCCGTGCTATTGCTTATGTTCCATATGAGTGAAACCATATGATAATTGTCTTTCTCTGATTGACTTACTTCACTTAGCATAATCCCCTCCAGTTCCATCCATGTCAATGCAAATGGTGGGTACTCATCGTTTCTGATGGCTGAGTAATACTCCATTGTATATATGTATCACATCTTCCTTATCCATTCATCTGTTGAAGGGCATCTCAGCTCCTTCCACAGTTTGGACATTGCTATTATGAACACTGGGGTTAAGGTGCCCCTTCTTTTCACTACATTTGTATCTTTGGGGGAAATACCTAGTAGTGCAATTTCTGGATTGTAAGGTAGATCTATTTTTAACTTCTTGAGGAACTTCCATACTGTTTTTCAGAGTGGCTGTACCAGCTTGCATTCCCGCCAACAGTGTAAGAGCGTTCCCCTTTCTCCACATCCTCGCCAAAATTTGTTGTTTCCTGTTTTGTTAATTTTTGCCATTCTAATTGGTGTGAGGTGGTATCTGATTGTGGTTTTGATTTGTATTTCCCTGATGGCTAGTGATGTTGAGCACCTTTTTATGTGTCTCTTAGCTATTTTTATGTCTTCTTTGGAGTCTGTTCCTGATTAAAACTCTTCAGAGTATAGGGATAGAGGGAACACTCCTCAACAACATAAAAACCATCTATGAAAAGCCCACTGTGAATATCATTATCAATGGGGAAAAGCTGAGAGCTTTTCCCTTAAGGTCAGGAACATGACAGGGATGCCACTCTCACTACTATTGTTTAACATAGTACTAGAAGTCCTAGCATCAGCAATCAGACAACAAAAAGAAATAAAAGGCATCCAAATTGGAAAAGAAGTGATCAAACCCTCACTCTTTCCATATGACATGATACTTCATGTGGAAAACCCAAAAGACTCCACCCCCAAATTACTAGAACTCATACACCAGTTCAGCAATGTGGCAGGATACAAAATCAATGCACAGAAATCAGTTGCTTTTCTATACACTAATAATGTAACTGTTGAAAGAGAAATTAAGGAATCTATTCCATTCACAACAGCAACAAAAACCATAAGATACCTAGGCATAAATCTAACCTAAGAGGTAAAGGATCTATACTCTAGAAACTATAGAACACTTAGAAATTGAGGAAGACACAAAAGGATGGGAAAATATTCCATGCTCATGGATTGGAAGAATAAACATTGTTAAAATGTCTTTCCTGCCCAGAGCAATTTACATTTTCAATGCCATCCTTATTAAAATACCATTGGTATTTTTCAAAGAACTGGAACAAACAATCCTAAAATTTGTATGGAACCAGAAAAGACCCTTAATCACCAAGAGAATGATGAAAAAGAAAAACAAAGCTGGGGGCATCACATTGCCTGACTTCAAGCTATATTACAAAGCTGTGATCATCAAGACTGCATGATATTGGCACAAAAACAGACACACAGTCCAATAACAGAACAGAGTCTCCAGAACTCTATGGTCAACTTATCTTTGACAAATCAGGAAAAACATTCAGTGGAAAAAAGACATTCTCTTCAATAAGTGGTGCTGGGAAAATTGGACAGCTACATATAGAAGAATGAACCTGGACCATTTTCTTACACCATACACAAAGATAAACTCCAAATGGATTAAAGACCTCAATGTGAGACAGGAATGCATCAAAATCCTAGAGGAGAGGAGGGGAGGAAAAAAGATGGTGGAGGAGTCAGGGACCCTTTTTCAGCTGGTCCCCTGAATTGAGCAGGATATCTACCAGACCATCCTGAACACCCACGAAATCAGCCTGAGATGCAGGAAGATACATCTGGATCTCTACAAACGAACATCTCCAGCACTGAGTATTGAGGTACGAGCCCCTGCTGTGAATCCGCACACAGATATTGGAAGATAAACAGAAGGAGGAGGAAGCCTCCGCGCTCAGGCACCGAGAAGCACTACCGCCTGCACTGGGGAGCAGGACAGACTCGTGGACCAGCACCCGTGAGAAAGCAGACTGAGACTGTGAGCCCGGGAACGCGTGCATGACCAGACTGAAAACCGGTGCTCTGGAGCGCACGCTCGAACTAGACTGAAACCGGGAGCTTGGGAGCATGCGTGGGCACCGGGGGCAGCTGGCGGTGTTAGAAGCACAAAGGGCAGAGACGTGCCAGCTGTGGGAGGGAGGACTGGGAGAACGGCTGTGGGGTGCACATTCCGGGACGCTGCATGGTTTTTAGCAGCACCGACAGAACAGAGTTAGAGCAGCCAGGAGAGCTCAGTGGAGAGTGGACTGCGATCTCTCTGTTCTGAGACAGAGGCTAGGTTATGGCCACTGCTGCTCTGACTCTCAGAAGAGTCACAGAAAGCCACCAGAGAACAAAAGCCTGGAAAAACCAGTTTGCACTGTGCCCATCCCCCCCCCCCACAGGGGACAGGGCAACTCTACCCAAACAGGGTTGCCCGAGTATCAGCGCTGCAGGCCCCTCCCTGAGAAGGCAGTCTGAAAAAACAAGAAGCCCATATCCCTAAGGTCCCTATAAAACAAGTGCACATTGCTTGGGTCCTGGTCAATAACTTGGGCTCTGTGCATCCCTGCAACTACACCTCATCAGAATGACAAGGTGGAGGAACCCCCCAACAAAGGAAAGAAACAGAGACTGTGGCCTCAGCCACAGAACTAATGGATATGGATATAATCAAATTGTCAGAAACGGATTTCAGAGTAACAACCGTCAAGGTGATGTGGAGGCTTGAAAAAAATTTTAATGAAAATATTAACAAGAATATAGAATATCTAAGGGCGGAAATGAGAGTGAATCTGGTGGAAATTAAGAATGCTATGAATCAAATGCAGTCTAAACTAGATGCTCTGACAGCCAGGTAAACGAGGTAGAAGAACGAATTAGTGAGTTGGAAGATGAGATGATAGAAAAGAAGGAAAAAGAAGTGACATGGCATAAGAAACTCCACTTTTAAGAAATAAAACTATGGGAGATTACTGACTCAATGAAACGTTCCAATGTCAGAATCATCGGCATCCCCGATGGGGTGGAGAAAGAGAGAGGTTTAGAAGAGATATTTGAACAAATTGCAGCTGAGAACTTCCCTAATCTGGCAAAGGAAACAAGCATTCGCGTCCAAGAGGCAGAAGGGACCCCTCGCAAGATCAATGAGAACAGACCAACACCACGTCACATGATAGTAAAATTCGCAAATCTTAGATCCAAGGAAACAATCTTGAAAGCAGTCAGGGGAAGAGAATTCTCACATACAGAGGGAGGAACATCAGAATAATGTCAGACCTGTCTACAGAGACCTGGCAAGCCAGAAAGGGCTGGCAAGACATATTCAGAGCACTAAGTGAGAAGAACATGCAGCCAAGGATACTGTATCCAGCAAGGCTGTCATTCAGAATGGATGGAGAGACAAGAAGCTTCCAAGACCAGCAGAAACTGAAAGAATAGGAGACCACCAAGCCAGCCCTACAAGAAATATTAAGGGGGGTTCTATAAAAGTAGAAAGAACCCAAGAGTGATACAGAACAGAAATTTACAATCTATAGAAACAAGGAATTCACAGGCAACATGATGACATTAAAATCATCTCTCTCAATAATCACTCTCAATGTGAATGGCCTAAATGCTCCCATAAAACGACACAGGGTTGCAGATTTGATAAAAAGATATGACCCACCGATATGTTGTCTACAAGAGACTCACTTTGAACTTAAAAATACATCCAGACTGGAAGTGAAGGGATAGAGAACCATTCTTCATGCCAACGACCTCAAAAGAAAGCTGGAGTAGCAATTCTCGTATCAGAAAAATTAGATTTTAAGCTAAAGACTATAGTTAGAGACACAGAAGGACACTATATTATTCTTAAGGAGTGTATCCAACAAGAGGATCTAACAATTATAAATATATCTATGCCCCTAGCAGGGGAGCAGCCAACTACATAAGCCAACTGTTTACCAAAATAAAGAGACATATACATAATAATACGTTAATAGTAGGGGAACTCAACAGTCCACTCTCAGCAACAGACAGATCATCTAAGCAGAAAATCAACAAGGAAACAAGAGCTGTGAATGACACACTGGACCAGATGGACATCAGAGATATATACAGAACATTCCACAACAGAATACTCATTCTTTTCAAATGCACGTGCAACTTTCTCCAGAATAGACCATATACTGGGTCACGAAACAGGTCTCAACTGATACCAAAAGACTGAGATTATTCCCTGCATATTCTCAGACCATAATTCTTTGAAACTGGAACTCAATCACAAGGAAAAATTTGGAAGAAACTCAAAAACTTGGAAACTAAGAACCATCCTGCTTAAGAATGATTGGGTAAACCAGGAAATTAAAGAACTGAAGCTATTTATGGAAACCAATGAGAATGGAAACACATTGGTCCAAAACCTATGGGAGACTGCAAAGGTGGCCCTAAGGGGAAAATACATAGCCATCCAAGCTTCACTCAAAAGAACAATCTAAAATGCAGTCCTTATATTCTCACCTTAAGAAGCTGGAGTTGGAACAGAAGAACAGGCCTAACCCATGCACGAGAAGACAATTGATCAAGATTAGAGCAGAGATCAATGAATTAGAAACCAGGAGCACAGTAAAACAGATCAACAAAACTAGAAGCTGGTTCTTTGAGAGAATTAATGAGATCAATAAGCCACTGGCCAGACTTATGCAAAAGAAGAGAGAAAGGACCCAAATTAATAAAATTATGAATGAAAGGGGAGAGATCACAACCAACACCAAGGAAATAGAAAAAATCATTAGAAACTATTATCAACAACTGTATGCCAATAAATTAAACAACCTGCAAGAAATGGATGAATTTCTAGAAAAATATAAATGATCAAGACTGAAACAGGAAGAAATTGATTATCTAAAAAGACCAATTACTCATGAAGAGATTGAAGCAGTGATCATTAACCTCCCAAAAAACAAGAGCCCAGGGCCTGATGGATTCCCTGGGGAATTCTACAAAACATGGAAAGAAGAAATGATACCTATTCTCCTGAAGCTGTTTCAAAAAATAGAAACAGAAGGAAAACTTCCAAACTCATTCTACGAGGCCAGCATTACCTTGATCCCAAAACCAGGCAAAGACCCCATCAAAAAGGAGAATTACAGACCAATACCCCTGATGAATATGGACGCCAAAATTCTCAACAAGATCCTAGTTAATAGGATCCAACAATACATTAAAAGGGTTATCCATCACGACCAAGTGGGATTCATCCCTGGGATGCAAGGTGGTTCAACATTCACAAATTGATAAGTGTGACAGATCACATTAATAGAGAAGAGACAAGAATCATATGGTCCTCTCCACTGATGTGGAAAATCATTTGACAAAATAGAGCATCCTCTGATTAAAACCCTTCAGAGTGTAGGGATAGAGGGCACATTCCTCAATTTCATAAAAACCATCTATGAAAAGCCCACAGCAAATATCATTCTCAATGGGGAAAAGCTGAGAGCCTTTCCCTTAAGATCGGGAACAGGACAAGGATGCCCACTCTTGCCATTATTGTTCGACATAGTAATAGAAGCCCTAGCAACAGCAATCAGACAACAAAAAAGAATAAAATGTATTCAAATTGGCAAAGAAGTCAAACTCTCTTTTCGCAGATGACATGATACTTTATGTGGAAAACACAAAAGACTCCACCTCCAAATTACTAGAACTCATACAACAATTCAGTAACGTGGCAGGATTCAAAATCAACCCACAGAACTCAGTTGCATTTCTATACACTAACAATGAGACTGAAGAAAGAGAAATTAGGGAATCGATTCCATTTACAACAGCACCAAAAACCATAAGGTATCTCGGAATAAACTTAACCAGAGAGGTGAATGATCTATACTCTAGAAACCACAGAACACTGATGAAAGACATTGAAGAAGACACAAAAAGATGGAAAAACATTCCATGCTCATGGATCAGAAGAATAAACATAGTTAAAATGTCTGTGCTACCCAGAGCAATCTACACTTTCAAAACTATCCCAATCAAAATACCAATGACATTTTTCAAAGTGCTGGAACAAACAATCTTAAAATTTGTGTGGAACCAGAAAAGACCCCGAATCACCAAGGAAATGTTGAAAAAGAAAAACAAAGCTGGGGGCATCACGTTGCCTGATTTCAAGCTATACTACAAGCTGTGATCACCAAGACAACATGGTACTGGCACAAAAACAGATACATAGACCAATGGAACAGAATAGAGACTCCAGAAATGGACCCTCGACTTTATGGTCAACTAATCTTTGACAAAGCAGGAAAAAACATTCAGTGGAAAAAAGACAGACTCTTCAATAAATGGTGCTGGGAAAATTGGACAGCTATATACAAAAGAATGAAACTTGTCCACTCTCTCACACCATACACAAAGATAAACTCCAAATGGATGAAAGACCTCGATGTGAGACAGGAATCCATCAAAATCATAGAGGAGAACATAGGCTGTAAACTCTTCGACATTGGCCACAGCAACTTCTTTCATGACGCATCTCCAAAGTCAATGGAAACAAAAGAAAAAATGAACTTTTGGGACTTCATTGAGATAAAAAGTTTCTGCACAGCAAACAGTCATCAAAACAAAGAGGCAACGCACAGAATGGGAGAAGACATTTGCAAATGACACTATAGATAAAAGATTGGTATCCAAGATCTATAAAGAACTTCTCAAACTCAATACACGAGAAACAAATAATCAAATAAAAAATGGGCAGAAGATATAAACAGGCACTTTTCCAATGAAGATATACAAGTGGCTGACACATGAAAAAATGTTCAAAATCATTAGCCATCAGGGAAATTCAAATCAAAACCACATTGAGATACCACTTTACACTAGTTAGAATGGCAAAAATTGACAAGGCAGGAAACAACAAATGTGGGAGAGGATGAGGACAAAGGGGAACCCTCTTACACTGTTGGTGGGAATGCAAGTTGGTACAGCCACTTTGGAAAACAGTGTGGAGGTCCCTCAAAAAGTTAAAAATAGAGCTAACCTATGACCCAGTAATTGCACTACTGGGTATTTACCCCAAAGATACAGACATAGTGAAGAGAAGGGCCATATGCACCCCAATGTTCATAGCAGCATTGTCCACAATAGCCAATCGTGGAAGGAACCGAGACGACCTTCAACAGATGACTGGATTAAGAAGATGTGGTCCATATATGCCATGGAATATTACTCAGCCATCAGAAAGAACGATTACCCTAACATTTGCAGCAACATGGACAGTACTGGAGGAGATTATGCTAAGTGAAATAAGTCAAGCAGAGAAAGACAATAATCATAGGGTTTCACTCATTTGTGGAACATAAGGAATAGCAGGGAGATCAGTAGGAGATGGAAGGGAAGAATGAAGGGGGGGTAAACAGAAGGGGAAATGAAGCACAAGAGACTATGGACTCTGGGAAACAAACTGAGGGTTTCAGAGGGGAGGAGGGTGGGGGATTGGGCTGGGCCCGGTGATGGGTATTAAGGAGGGCACTATTGCATGGAGCACTGGGTGTTATACGCAAACAATGAATCATTGAACACTACATCAAAAACTAATGATGTACTGTATGGTGACTAACATAACATAATAAAAAAAATTTTTTTAAATCCTAGAGGAGAACATAGGCAGTAATCTCTTCAACATCAGCCACGGTAACTTCTTTCATGACACATCTCCAAAGGCATGTGAAACAAAAGCAAAAATGAACTTTTGGGACTTCATCAAGATAAAAAAAACTTCTGCACAGGAACGGAAACAGTCAACAAAACTAAGAGGCAGCCCACAGAATGGGAGAAGATATTTGCAAATGACATTACAGATAAGGGGCTCATATCCAACATACTTAAAGAAATTCTCAAACTCAGCACTCAAAAAACAAATAACCCAGTCAAAAAAATGGGCAGGAGACATGCATAGACACTCTCACCACTTTTATTCAACATAGTACTGGAAGTCCTAGCAGCAACAATAAGACAAGAAGTAAAAGACATCCAAACTGGTAAGGAAAAAATAAGCCTGTTACTGTTTGCAGATGACATGATACTATATATATACAGACTCAATGAAAAAACTATTAGAACTGATACATGAATTCAATAAAGTTACAGGATACAGAATATACAAAAATCTGCTGTTTCTATACACAAATAATAAAGTAGAAAGAGAAATTAAGAAAACAATCCCATTTAAAATTGCATCAAAAATAATGAAATACCTAGGAATAACTTAACCAAGGAGGTGAAAGACCTGTACTCTGACAAGTATAAAACACTGATGAAATAACTAAGGATTACACACATAAATGGAAAGGTATCCAATGCTCATGCACTGAAAGAATTAATATTGTTAAAATGTTCATACTACCCAAAGCAATCTACAGATTTGATGCAATCCCTATCAAAATATCAACAGTATTTTTCACAGAGCTAGAACAAACAATACTAAAATTTATATGGAACAATGAGAGACCCTGAATAGCCAAAGCAATCTTGAGGAAAAAAGAACAAAGCTGAAGTTATCATAATCTCAGACTTCAAGATACACTACACAGATACAATAATCAAAACAGTATGGTACTGGCACAAAAATAAACACATAGATTCATGGAACAGAATAGAGAGTCCAGAAATAAACTCATGCTCATATGGCTTATTAATCTATAGCAAAAGAGGCAAGAATATACAATGAGGGAAAGACTATCTCTCCCATAAATGGTGCTGGGAAAACTGGACAATTACATGCAGAAGACTGAAACTGGATCACTTTCTAACACCGTACACAAAAATAAACCCAAAATGGATTAAAGACCTAAATGTGAGACCTAAATATGAGATCATAAAACTCCTAGGGGGTAATCTCTTAGACATGGGCATTAGCAACATTTTTCCACATGTGTCCTGAGGCAAGGGAAACAAGTGCAAAAATTAACTATTGGACTACAATCAATAAGTATCAGAAATGCAAATTGAAACCACATTGAGATACCACCTTACACCTGTCAAAATGACTAGAATCAAAAAGACGAGAAATAACAAATGTTGGTGAGGATGTGGAGAAAAAGGAATCCTTGTGCCCTGTTAATGAGAGTGTAAATTGGTGCAACCACTATGGAAAACAGTATGGAAGTTCTTTTAAAAATTAAAAATAGAAATACAATGTGATTGAATATTTCTACTACTGAATGTTT
Source organism: Ursus arctos (assembly GCF_023065955.2). Classification (NCBI taxonomy): domain Eukaryota; kingdom Metazoa; phylum Chordata; class Mammalia; order Carnivora; family Ursidae; genus Ursus; species Ursus arctos. The sequence continues at coordinate 13,794,852 of NW_026622886.1, read as the reverse complement.
ACTGAAGAAAACAAAAACACTAATTTGAAAAATATGTGCATTTCTATATTATTTGCAGGATTATTTACAATAACCAAGATATGGAAGCAATCCAGGTGTTCATTGTTAGATGAATGGATAAATGGTGTGTGTGTGTGTGTGTGTGTGTGTGTGTGTGTGTATATATATATATATAATGGAATTTTATTTAGCCATAAAAAGAGTGAGATCTTGCCATTTGTGATAACATGGATGGACCTAGAGGATATTACGCTAAGTGAAAAAAAGTCAGACAGAGAAAGACAAATACCATATGATTTCACTTGTATGTGGAATCTAAAAATAAAACAAACAAGGAAACAAAAAAGCAGACCCTTAAATACAGAGAACAAATTAGTGGTTGCCAGAGGGGAGGTGGGTAGAAAGATGGGTGAAATAGATAAAACCTTAAGAGGTACAAACGTCTAGTTACAAAATAAGTTATGGAGATAAAAAAATACAACACTGGGAATATAGTCAATAATAGTGTAATAACATTGTGTGGTGACAGATGGTGACTACAATGATCATGGTATTGAGTAATGTATATAATTGTTGAAACAATATGTTTTACACCTGAAACTAATACAATATTGTATGTTATGTATATTTCCATTAAAAAAGAACTATACAATAATCATAAAAATCCATTTAAAATCAGCCAAGGATCTGAATAGACATTTTTTCAAAGAGGACATGCAGATAGCCAACAGATATATGAAAAAGTGCTTAACATCACTATCATTAGGGAAGTTCAAGTCAAAACCACAATATCACCTCACACCTGTTAGAATGGCTATTATCACAGAAGAAAAATAACAAGCGTTGTGAGAATGTAGAGAAAATAGAACACTTGTGTACTATTGGTGGGAATAAAATTGTAGTCGCTATGAAAAACAGTACAGAAGTTTCTCAAAAAATTGAAAATAGAACTACTGTATGATCCAACAATTCCACTCCTGGGATTTTATCCAAAGAAAACAAAAACATTAACTCAAAAAGATATCTGCACATTCATATTTATTATGGAATTGATTATAATAGCCATGACATGGAAGCAACCTAAGTGTCCATTGATGAATGAATGGCTAAAGAAAATATGAGATATCTATATACACATATATAGCTATGTATGTGTGTGTGTGTGTATTACCATTTGCAACAACAACGTGTATGGATCGTGACGGCATTAGGCTAAGCAAAATAAGTCAGAAAGAAAAAGACAAATACTACATAATCTCACTTAAATGTGGAATCTAAAAAAACAAACCCCCAAAACTTCCAACAACCAAACTCATAGATAAGGAGAACAGACTGATTGTTGTTAGAGGTGGGGGATGGGTGATATGAGTGAAAGTGGTCAAAAGGTACAAACTTCCAGATATAAGATAAATTAGTCCTGGGGATATAATATAGAGATATCATGGTGATTACAGTTAATACTGTATTGCATATTTGAAAGTTGCTAAATAAATTATCTTAAAATTATAAGTAGATGTGGAGATGGATGCTGTGGTCATTTTACAATATATGTAAATATTGGATTATGTAGTATACCTAAAACCAATATAATGTTATATCAATTATATCTCATTTTTTAAAAGATAAATAAGTACTAGGGATATAAGGTACAACATGATGACTTTGGTTAATACTGTTTTATGATACATTTGACAGTTTTTATTAGAGTGGATCTTAAAAGTTATCATAAGGAAAGCAACATTTAAAAATTTTTTTTGTATCAGTATGAGATGATGGATGTTAACTAAACTTAAATCATGTCAACAATATATGTAAGTCAAATCATTGTGCTATACACCTTAAATTTATACAGCACTGTATGCCAATTATATCTCAATAAACTGGAAAAATAAAAAAAGAAATCAAATGCTTATTGGATGAATGCATGCAAAAACAAGTAATTTGACCATCAAAATATTAGCATATATTTGTGATGAACTTTCTTTCCCAGTCTTGATGGTGGAATATTTTAAATATCATGCATAATAAATATGCTATAATTTGAGGATTTTCTAATCTACTGAATCTTAGGAGTCTTCATAAGACTAGAATATTAGAAATATCCTACTTTAACACTGTAATCATCATTAAAATTTCAGCCACCAGTATCCTTCAAGAAAGTAATGATTCTAGATATTAAGTTATCCAAATATTTAGCAAGGGTGGTTCATCTTGGAACTGACAAAATTTTATTTTAGCTGATTTTTCAAATGGACATTTTGTACAAATGGACCATACACTTTCCAGGGGTTCTTAAAGGAAACTGAAACCCATTTATCCTTCCCTTATTGATTCAGTATCAGCACTGTAAATATATTATTCTAATGTACAGTAGGGACCGATTAAGAATATAGCAAATGACTGGAGGAGATAATGCTAAGTGAAATAAGTCAAGCAGAGAAAGACAACTATCATATGATTTCTCTCATCTATGGAACATAAGAACTAGGATGATCGGTAGGGGAAGAAAGGGATAAAGAAAGGGGGGGTAATCAGAAGGGGGAATGAAACATGAGAGACTATGGACTATGAGAAACAAACTGAGGACTTCAGAGGGGAGGGGGGTGGGGGAATGGGATAGACCGGTGATGGGTAGTAAGGAGGGCACGTATTGCATGGTGCACTGGGTGTTATACACAACTAATGAATCATCGAGCCTTACATCGGAAACCGGGGATGTACTGTATGGTGACTAACATAATATAATAAAAAATCATTAAAAAAAAAAAAAAAAAAAAAAAAAAGAATATAGCAAATGCCCCTGCCAGGCAGCAGACCATTCTAGATTCAACACTCCAGAACCTCAAATGATTCTCAGGAAGGTGCTGGTAAAAGACCTAATTTTTCATCTTGGCCTTCAGAGCTGGCCACTCTACTTATACAACCTTTTTTGCCTTAGTCCCATCTCCATGCTAGCCAGGTCCACCTCCTCGAATCCCCCAGAAGAGCAGATGCCATCACTCCTTCCAAAGCTTTCCTTATGCACTTCCTCTGTGCACCATGCTCCCTGACAAAACGTATTTCCTCTCTTCTTTGCATATTCAAATCATCTCTAGTGCCAAGGTCTAGCTCAAACTCCAACTATTCCACAAGTAAGTCTCTCAACAAGTCCTGTCCCTGGGTTCCCCTCTTGCCAGAAGTCTCCTATTAAACAATCTGCCCATTCACTCAGACTCTTTCCTTAGCTAGTGCATGCATGTCTGTCTTATATCCTCATATAGCTTCTAAGTGATAGAGGTCAAGAACCATACCCTCACCTTCCTCAATGCCTAACGGAGTGTGATGCCTACAGTCAAGTGCTCAGTGCTTCTTAGAATAAATGAAACTGAAAGGGAGACACTGTTGTTTATAACATGCAATCAATTTAAACTCACTTTCCTGTAAATACATTTCATCATGAAAGGGACAAGTGTAAGACATTAACTATAATTCTCTAGTGAAGAAGTTAAAGTCACCCAGATTTGAACAACAGCTATTGTTTTTCCAACAGAGATACTGAGTAATTTCTCCAGATTGACCATTGATCGTCCAAATTTGAATACCGATTTTATATTTAACGAAAAAATTTAAGAAGGCATAACAACACTTTCATTACACAAGTGGTTTTGAATATTTGATATACTCAATCCTCTAGTAGAGAAGGATAAATACTAAAGCTGTTATTAGTGGTATCCTCTGTATAGCTGCACTCAGCTTGCGTAGACATCAGCCCCAAAGGAAGTAATCTTTAATTTTCATCCAGACCTCACTAATGAGGAAGTTGTGATCATATGGAAAGGCTGAAGTCAAATATGCAAAGAAAATACGGTGAACAAAATAGAATAAATATTTGAACAATTTTCAAAGGAATCATTTATATACAATTTATTCACTAGTCATAAACCCAGTTTGTTTTTCCTACTAATTATCAGTATCATCTAGTTCATTAGTTCTCAAACTAATTCTAGCACACATTAGAATCACCTGGACCCTACCGCCACCATTCCTGATTCAGGTGAGCCAGAGAATTTTAATTGTTACAAGTAACAATTAGGTGGGTAACAATTTTAAACTCTGATTTTAGTACCATAGCAGTTATCAGGTAATCATATCATTCAATACAAAGCACTGCTACTACAGGCTCCTGGCTGAGTAAGAGCACTGGGCATTTCTTGAAGGAATAAGTGCCACAAAAGGTCTTTCACCTTGACCTGCACTTTGTATCAACCCAGGAGCCGGAGAATAAGTTCTCTCAACTCCAACCCCTCACTCTCACCAATTTGGGAATGAGCTTACATTCATATGCATAATGAGCAAAAATATTATGATTATAGGCTCAGAAGTCAGACAAAACTAAGTTCAGGTCCAAGGTGTATGACCTTGGGCAAGTAATTCAACTTCTCTAAGACACAGTTACCTCAGGAAGTAGACACTGTAGTACACTGCTGAGATCCTCCTTCGGTGAAGGACTTCTTGCCATGGCGTCGGGAGTGGTAAAGCCAGACAACATTCATCTCTCCGCCCTTTCTTAATTGCATCATTGCAGAGGATCACCTGCTCTGTGACCACACCCCTTCCTGTAACAGCCCAGGTCAGTGACTAACTGATGCAGAAATATGAAAATCTGGCTGTCTGGGCCCAACTTGGCTTAACTCTAAAGGGCTCCTCTCACTTCAGAAAATCTGAGGAAATTGTCCTCGGATCAACACTGCAGCTCAACCTCCACTTCTGTCCAAATCTGCATTTTTAGTCTTCCTTCCACAGGTGTTAATCCTAAAGGCTCTCCTTAATAAACATTAAACACACTAAACCCCATCACAGACTCTGCTTCTCAGGGAATCAAACAAGTGACACTCACTTAAAAACAAACCAAAAGATGGATGAAAGCTCTAAGAAGCAGGATTTGTATAGATTCATTCATTCAACAAGTATTTATTGGGCCAGGCTCTTTTCTGGATGCTAAGAATACAGCAGTGAACGCAGATGACTAAATTTAAGAAATCATGAAAAGCATTAGGTGATTGAAATCAATTTTGAGCCACAGTATTGACTAGTTGCTATAAAAAGAGAAAGGTATTTCTGCCTCCCATCACCACTCCTTCACCTGCCTAGTTTTTTTTAATTGTCTAAGCTTATAATATTCATGTTCTGTTCAGAAACCATAAAATCCTTGATTGCTAGTCTAAATAGGTCTTTAGCTTGTTCGAGCCTAATTCCAGTAAGGGTTTTCTTCCTTACCTCCTTGCTGCCATTGAGAGCTTAGAACTCTTCTACTACACTAGATCGTAGGAAATTGTGACACTATTTAAAGTCCTATTCATCTGGACACCTCATACAGTAATTTCTGCTTCAGTGCTTATGAAACATGGTAAAGTGTTTCTAACACCCCAAGGCCCCGTGCCTGCCCAGACATACCACTTAGCTGTGTACGTACTGGGGGATCTTATGGCTCTAAGCTCTAATCAGGAGCTGGGGCATGGGTTGTGTTGGTTTTCAAACTACATAAGCCTATGGTGGTTTGCCGCTGCCATCCCTGGCTCAGCACATAGAGTAGAACACAGAGACCTTTCCTCCAAGGCTCACCAATGTACTAACTCTCATTGCTTCCTTCTGACCTTCACAGCTTAGGGGGTCCATTTCTACTCTAGGAGTTCCGGAACCAAGCTCTTACCTTCTAAGATATTTTATCCTTATCAACCTGAGAGGCTAGACTTCTGACACTCAAAAGCCAAGAAGAATTCCCCCTTTTCTGAGCTATAAATATCGAAGACCTGATTATTTGAACGTGAAGAAGATCCAAGGAGGCAATAGAATGCTCCAGGGAGTAGGGGGAGGTCATTGGTTAAATTTTCTGAATATCTCACCATTATACTCAGAACCTCCTCACATGCTTTTCTTCTTTGCTTGATTACCTCCCCTGTAGATGGCCTCCTTGAGCCAGCACCTTGCCTCCCCAACGTTTTTTTTTTTTTTTTTTTTTTTTTAAGATTTATTTGAGAGAGAGAAAGAGAGCATGAGTGGGGTGAAGGGCAGAGGGAAAAGCAGACTCACTACTGAGCAGGGAGCAAGATGTGGGGCTCGATCCCAGGACCCCGAGGTCATGACCTGAGCCGAAGGCAGATACTTAGTTGACTGAGCTACCCAGGTGCCCCAACCTCTCCAACACTGTAAACCAAGGAACTCCTTCATTCTTACGACTTTTTTGCAGTCTTGCGTTTGCTTAGGTATCCCAGCTTCTACCCAGTGTTACATAGTGATGCCATGTATGGCCTTAGCAGGAAGGTAAATCTATGTATTTACCTCTCTTTCCTATCTTTTGTCTCTCCACCTCTTTCCTTTTCCCCCCACCATCTATCTTCACAACTGGTTCTATTATAAATTGCACTGTACTTTACATGCCTTATTTATTGAAACATCATGTTTCCTACCCTGCCTTAAGTATGTGAATAGGAGGCTTTATATTTTTCTAAAATCATAGTATATTTACTTCTGTTTAGCTCTCAAATGACTTCTCTGTAACTCACTTTCAATTAAAACTCTCCAACCCTCAGAATGGAAGAAATGTTTGCAAATTATTTATCTGATAAGAGACTTATATCTTGAATATGCAAAAAACCTCTTACAACTCAATAATAAAAAGACAAGCCAATGAAAAATGGTCAAAGGGTCTAAATATTCATATTGCCAAAAAAGACATACAGATGACCAATAAACATAGGAAGATGTTCAACACCACTATAAGGGAAATGCAAATCAAACCACAATGAGATACCACTAATTATAGAATGACTATAATAAAAAATATAATTAATATTATAATATTATAATATATAATATATTATTAATTAATATAATTAATAACAAGCACTGGTCAAGATGTGAAGAAGTTAGAACCCTCGGTGCTGATAGAAATGCAAAATGGTGCAACGATTTTGGAAAACAGTCTGTCAGTTCCTCAAATGGTTAGTGATAGAGTTACCATATGACCCAGCAATTCCATGCTAGGTATATACTCAAGAGAAATGAAAATATATGTCCACACAAAAGCTTGTACACAGTGTTCAGAGCAGTATCGTTGATAATAGCCTAACAGTGGAAAAAATATGTCTTTCAACTGAGAAATGGATAAATAAAATGTGGTATAGCCATACAATGGAATATTACAAGGCCACAAAAACGAATGAAGTATTGATATACGCTACAACATGGATAAACATTGAAAACATGCTATGTGGAAGAAGCCAATCCCAAAAGACCACGTATTCTGTGATTTCATTTATATGAAATGTCCAGAAGAGACAAATCTGTACAGACAGAAAGTAGATCAGGGGTCAGTTGGGCTACGGGGCTGGGAGAAGATGGGGAGTGATTACAATGGATACGGGGCTTCTTTTGTGGGTGATGAATGTGTTCTAAGATTGTGGCAATGGTTGTATAACTCTGGGAATATAATAACCATTAAACTGTACATTTCAAATGTGTTGATTGGATGGTGTGTGAATTATATCTCCATAAAGCTTTTATATAAAAACAAGACTCTCCATGTACCTCGGCATTCCTGTGTTCAGTTTATAACAGATTATCCTATTTTGCACATTGTTTTGAAATTGCTATGTGTGATGAATATCTCCTCATGCCGCCACAGCCTAGGATTAAGCAAATGAAAAGAATAATAATAACAAAACTTTCAAAAAATTCTGGTCCATACTCATACAGATGGGGGCCCCTCCTGCTAGAAACATACAGAAATTCTGGATAAAATGTCACAAAATGAAAATTTTAATACATAGTCTAACTTGTAAGAATGAAAAGGGAAACACCAGGTCCCAATATTGAAAAGAAAAATGATTGATGGTTGTCAGAGAGGAAGAGGGTTGGGAGATGGGCAAAAGGGGTGAAGGGGGGCAATTGTATGGTGATGGATGGTAACTAATTCTGGTGGTCACTTTGCAGTGTATGCAAATGCCAAATTATGTGGTACACTTAAAAGTAATTATATACCAATTTTATCTCAATTAAAAAAAAAAGTCAAAACCATAGCAATGGTACCAGGAGGTGTTGAATAACCTATGAAGGTATAGTTCCTGATGAGTTTGTGGGTCCTCATGGGGACAAAGATGAGGTTTCTACTTCCAGAATGTGGAAGAGTGAGAACTCTATTACAAATATCACCAAAAGCTTGAAGCCTTGAAGAACTGCCCCATTATTTAAAAGGGAATTTTAAAGAAAGTTTGCCTCCCTCCAAGTCTTTGATGGAGAACAAAGTACCTAAGGCTCCAGCCCTAACCCCTGTGCCATGTATGGATAGGGGACGAAAATTGATTCTGTGAATCTAAGACAGAAGCCCTAACTTGAGATAATGATGTAAGAGTGGTAGGAGGCAATTACAACATGGGCACAGCCAAAGCTGATTTAAAACTTCTCTGTGAAGACTTTCACTAACCGGAGCCCAAGGAACTCCCCTACTGAAGATAAACTTTCAGTTAAATGATCAACTACACAAGGAAAAAAAACCATGACTGAGAGCAAGCAAATGAACAAGTAAAAGAATTAGCACGTCAAGAATTTCAGACAACATAAGAGTAACAAATATGGTTAAAATTATTAGAGATAAAAGAATAATTTGGAATTATAATGAAAGAATTCAACATTAGGAAAGAAAAGGAAACTTTGAAAAAATTGAAAAAGCACATCTGACTCTAAAAATGAAGAAAATAAAGTCATTGAAATGGAAAATTCAATGGACAGATTAAGTAGCCGATTAGGAAAAACTGAAAAGAAAATATGTGTGTGTGATGCACCCTGAAATTTTTAAATATAAAAAGATAGAAAGTATGAACCAGATTAGGAGACATGGAGGATAGGATAAAGAGGTATGCCATTCCTCTAATAGGAGTTAAAAAGTTACAGGACAGAGAAAATGGGAGGGGGGAATATTCAAAGGAATAATGGCTAAGAAATTTTCATTACTGAAGATGTGACTTTTATTTTCAAATACAGTGTTAATTACTTAAAGCATAAAATATTCTTCAGCGACAAAAGTTCTACAGGTTTATTTCTTACATTTTTATAATCTGTATGTAGTATACAGAAAAAGTACTTTATGTGGTAGAGTGGAAATAACTCTCTGTAAAAGCTGATAACCTTAATTATATTCAATTTGACATTTTCTTCCCCAAGAACAGACAACTGCAAAGACACTTGTAGAGAGTTTAATCAGCAAGTTGAAAAATTAGAAATGCAAACATGTTTTACACTACAGTTTTCAATTCCCTCAAGATTGTTCACGATGGGAACACAACTTAAAGATAAAAGTAAATTTTTTTTTTTTTAAAGATTTTATTTATTTATTTGACAGAGATAGAGACAGCCAGCGAGAGAGGGAACACAAGCAGGGAGAGTGGGAGAGGAAGAAGCAGGCTCATGGCGGAGGAGCCTGACATGGGGCTCGATCCCATAACGCCGGGATCACGCCCTGAGCCGAAGGCAGACGCTTAACCGCTGTGCCACCCAGGCGCCCCGATAAAAGTAAATTTTACAATAACTAAATTATGTGGTAAATTTCGAGTAACTGTGCATGCACTCGGTTAACTGTATCAACAACTATTATTGGAAAAAACTAAGAATTTCCTACAAGAATTGACACAGAGAGTCATCCCCCTGATCTCACGCCTATCCCTGTCCCTCGTGTCTACATCATGGACAGACACTGAGTTGTTAACATACAAACTATACTTTCTGGGGTTTTCATAAGTAAAACAAAATTACGAAATCTTCATATTCATATATTTAATATTTCCTTCATCTTAATGTGTGTTAATGTTGGAAATCATGTTGCAAAAATGAAACTTTCATAAGAGTTGTTTTTATAGGGGCGCCTGGGTGGCACAGCGGTTAAGCGTCTGCCTTCGGCTCAGGGCGTGATCCCGGCGTTACGGGATCGAGCCCCACATCAGGCTCTTCCATTATGAGCCTGCTTATTCCTCTCCCACTCCCCCTGCTTATGTTCCCTCTCTCGCTGGCTGTCTCTATCTCTGTCGAATAAATAAATAAAATTAAAAAAAAAAGAGTTTTTATAATTATTCACAATTTTATATTCCTTAATATTTTCAAAATGCTATGAAAATATATGGTCATTGTTCTGTATCCTAACATTGTGTATGGCAGCGACACTTTAATCCTCACCTGTAGATGAGAATGATCAGATTGAGGAGTCAAGGCAATTTCCCTAAAGGAACAAAACCATCAGGTGTGACTTCAGGAAAATAAAAATTGCAACCTTAACCTCTAGGGCAGGATTTCTTAACCTCAACACTACTGCTACTTGGGGCAGGATCATTTTTACTGTGAAGAGGGGCCGTCCTATGTATTACAGGATGTTTGGTAGTGTCCCTGAATTCTATCCACTAGATGCCAGTAGCACCTCATCACCGACTGTGACAACCAAAAATGTATCCAGATATTTCAAAATGTTCCTGCAGGTGCAAAACTGCCCCATTAGAACCACTGGTCTAGAGAGAAAATTAATGCATAAGCAATCAAACAGAGGCATATACATTTATACCATTTTATATCCTACATATAAAATTTCATTTCTCTATTGGGTGAATATGATTGGTCTGTAGCTTTCTTTATAGTTTCCATTCTCTTTGTTTGAATAATCCTGCTGATTCCTAAGTACAGTTCAATATTTCTACAGCACATATTTTTTAGACATCATTACATTGCAAATTATTACCAGTTTGTCGTTTTTTAAAACTAGCAAGTGACCTTTGTCTCAAATTTTGATTTCCAATCATATTAAAATTTTAAGTAACACTATTTGAGCTAATAAAGTGCTATCTAATCTTTCATACTCACATTATTTCTGTGAGGTAGTTAAGTGTTTAGAGTTAAATTCCATCATTAGAGGAGATTAAGTATAAATTCAAGGTCATACAATCTGTCAATGACAAAATGAAAATAGACTACTTATGTGGGTTTTCCCTCCTGTTGCAATTGTTGTGATTCAGAAATAATTAAGAACATTAGATGATTTCATTCACATTATGATATACTAACATTTTACCTCCATTTGGTTTTACCCGAAGATTCAGATAAGATAAATGATTTTTCATAATAACAGTATTCCGATTTCTTAAGAATCTGGTCTGGCACTCTTATGTGTTCATAAAGGTAAAATATCAACAGTTCCCAAGGTCACAACGATATATTTGGTTAAAGAAAGTGGACAGGAATGGAAGTATCATATCTTTCATTAAGAAACACATTGCATCATCCCTCAGCAGTTAGATAAAGAAAAAATTATTTAAATAATTGGACTTTGATTTCCAAAATTGAAGCATTCTATGTGCATTTACACTTATTAAATAAATAACAATAGTTCAAATCACACTTGCATAAAACAAATAAGATTACGTCTTCCTACTCATTAAAAAATTGGAGAGATTTACAAAGTTTGATGTATGCTTACAAACATATTGATTAAAAAAATAACATCTATACACATATGAAATATATGAACACATGATTAATTTAAATGTTATATAAATCTCTTTCTTTAGATAAATGCTACTTCCTATTTTTTTATTGCTTCATGTTTTCAATTGGCAACCTTTAAAAGTACAGAGCATACTTATCTAAATATCAGAAAATAAGCAAAAATGTATTTAATTCTAAAATATATTTAATGTACCTAAATGTTTCTCACATTTTAAAACATTGTAAAGCAAACAAATAAAAAAACCACATTTCTAAAGAGTATCTAATGGGGGAACTGTAGAAAAAGATGTTATTGATAAAAGTCTGTGACCAAACTCTTAGCTGGAAATGTAGCAAAATAAAATAAACTTTGAGATTGCTACTTGAAATTTTAAACCATGGAACAAAGCATATAGTTAGTAATTCAGAACATTAAAAAAAGTTTTTGCCTACGTAATGGAACTCTTTAAATGGGTGAATACACTAGAATTCAAGATTTCTAAGCATATGTACCTTTTAAATTCAATTAACTGCAAATTAGTTGACATTCAAATTAATATTCAACATAATCATGTAATTCCACAGAGCTTAACCATTTTAATCATGTAAATGTTCTTGGGTCACCAAATCTGTAAGTACCTATGTCGAAAGTACTTTAGTCAGTATCAGGCTCATAGGATTTCTAATTTATAGTCTGGGACTTAGTAAACCAGAATCCGGGGTACCATGATTCATACTGGGTATCTCAAGATATATACAAGCCCAAGGTAACATAGTAAATAGGAAACTAGGAAGGCAAGCAAAGTAAAGTGTACAACAAAACCTGAGTTGATGGGTCAAAACTGGGATTGCATATAAGAACTGGAGTATAAGGCACTATAAGCAGTCAATGGCCAAGAGCTCTAGATAATTAGCAAAAAGGCACAAGAATAGACACATAGCACCAAAAGACCTTGATCATTGGGCCCATGTTCTGTCCCAAACAGGATGCTTCTTGATTACCACCTTCCTGAGCAAGAACTGGTTCCAAGGTTAATAAGCTCCCTGATAAGGCTGATATGGATCAATGAGAAGCAAAGATCTAGACAACATAGATCTGTCGCCTCATTGTTTCCTAAAAATAGAGTATGTTATAGAAGGAGAAAAGGTCTTTTCAGTATTACTTCTGATTTTGGCAAACCCCAAAACTCATATGCTAGCATCAAATGCATGGAAAATATTTTTAATAATGCCCAAATTTAAAAATACTCTTTTTGACCATCAAGTATGTGTGTACCTGTGTATATTAATCCTTCAGCATACATGTGGTCATAACTCTCACAAAGACAGCTTCATTAAAATAAGAGAAATAGAGGAAAATGCCGATGCTGAAACTCAACTCCAGAGTAGCATTAATTAATGAGCATAGTAAGTGAAGAGTCAGCACTTTGCTTTAACACAATTTTACCCCCAAAAGTTTCCCCCCAAACCTTACTCATTATAGAACCCCCCCCCAAAAGAAACCTGACCCAGTTATCTTAGAAAACATATATAACTGTTTAAGATCATCCAGTATCACAGATGCTTCACAAACGAGTCCCACTCATCTTGCCACTTTGATCTGGGAAGTTCAATTCAATATGGTTGAAGGCAGGATTATCAGTTCCACCGTCTTGTACTGGGTGAGATTTATAGCTTAAAATATGCTTCTTCTAAAAGAAAATGTTAACAAAGTGATTAGAGAAAAAGTAACTGTTCAATTCTAAATAGTTGTTACTGCTTTTCTTTCTCTAAATCAGCTTTGTAGTCTATTGAAGACAGGATATACGAAAGAAATAGACCATCAAAGAATACAAAACAAAAACAAAAAACAAACAAACAAACAAAAAGAATAGGGCAAATACCTTCCTTGTCTATCAGAGTTCAAAAGAGAGTCTGAGGACTAACTAATATTCTATCCTGATGATAAAAGCACAGTCTCACTAATTTAAGGAGAAAGGAAGCCAACTTACTTTCTTAAAAATGTCAAAATTGGATAAAAAGTCCTCTTTGGTTAATAGGAATCTGCGGTCTACGTTTTGTTTTCTTCCTCCTGAAAAACATTTACATCATTTACAATGTTAAAAGATACCTGTAACCACCCAGTGACGGCCCATCATACAAGCATTTAACTCGTGCACGTCCAACTCTACGCACTCATAAAACACACAGAGAAAGAGAATCTTTAACATAGTGCTGAAGACTTGGCTTACCATTTCCCTTCTTTTAGGCTTAGATTCTGCAAGCCTCTCACTGTGACAAATGAGTCTAGTGTTCAAAGATGAATGCGATGGTTCTTAAATGCAAGCCCCCTACTTCATATGATACTTAATCTAAGAGCCCAATACTCGTAGGGAAACGGATATAAAAGCATCCTCTGCGACCTACCAATAAAATATCAAGCCATGTGCCTCAGCTTCAGAGCAGTTGCCTTTCCCCAGTTTGATGGCTATGAATATAGATGTGCACGAAGAAATGCAGGAAATTATGAGTTATTGAATAAATTAGTTAAGTAAAAATCAATATAATGATTGGTGTTTGATTCAACTCCTCTTCCCGAATATTCTGCTTTATAAAAAATATTCTTTGTTTTGGTATTTTATTTGTAGATCAAAGACAAAGCTTTTTAAAACTGTGTGGTTCTCAAACTATTTTTGTACAAATCATCTAGCAGACGTACTTGAAATGCAGATTCCTGGACTCCAACCTGGACCAACCCAGTTAGAAACTCTGGGTGGGCCACTGAAGCCTGATTTTTACCAAATTTCCAAAGTGATCTTCACGCTCTCTAATATTTGGGATCCTCCACTTCGGTATAAATACTAGGCTTTAATTATGGGAACCTCTGCTGTTCTGGAGATGGTATCAACTTTAAATTAATTCATTCAACATTGTTGAGTGCCTACCATCTGCGAGAGACTCTACTAGGTGCTAGAGAGTCAGAGATGAGTAAAACAATTACTGCACTCACAGCTCATGGTCTACGTAGGGCATTATTTACCCCATTTTACTGTTGAGGAGACAGACCCACTCACAGTACACAGTACATGGTTAGGTGAAACTGAAATGCCAACCAAGTCTGTATGGCAGGAATTCTTACTGAGTCCTGGTATTCCTATTTATTTCCCAAGGAGTGTTAGGATTTCATGTTTCTAGATTATTTTTTCAAGGTGCTCAGCTCATTGCTGTTGTGAAGTGGAAATAAATCATTTATGAAATTAATGAAGTTGAATTGTTTTTTATCACTGGATGCCTGCTCACTAGGTAAAGCATGACTTTATAAAACAAAACAAGCAGTCATATATGGTTATCGGAATAAAAACTTCTAAGGAAAAAGAAAAAGGGAGCGCTCAAAGGATGCTCTGATACTCCATTTTCTTAAAGAAAAAGGAATGGGTTGAATAAGGATCTAAGGTCAAATAATACAAGGAGATTGATAGTTGTATTCCTGATCTGAATAACTGGGTTACTGGGTAAGAAAACTTTAAAATCTGTCTTAAAATATATCAAAACAGACAAAAGAATAAATCTACTGTGTTGGTGATTTTATTTAGGAAGAAAGGCACAGTCCTTTTTGAAAAGAAAGAGAATAGTTTAAAACAACTGTTTGAGGGGCGCCTGGGTGGCTCAGTCGTTAAGCATCTGCCTTCAGCTCAGGTCATGATCCCAGGGTCCTGGGATTGAGCCCCGCATCAGGTTCCCTGCTCGGTGGGAAGCCTCCTTCTCCCTCTCCCACTCCCCCCGCTGTGTTCCCTCTCTCATTGTCTCTCTCTCAGTCAAATAAATGAAATCCTTAAAAAAAAAAAAAAAAACAACTGTTTGGGAGGTAATAAATAGTTACAAACTTTATTATAAATGTATAATTATGCATTACAATATATCATAATTATAATTAATTTAATTGTTGATATGATTATATTAATATTAATATAATATATTAATATAATTATACAATATATTAATAGAATTATATTATAATATATTAATATAATTTATTAATTATAAATATAAGTATCACAGAACTTTGAAAGGCAGTGCTATTCAGGAGCCACAAAACAATGATTGATAGAATTCCTCCAAGTGGCACAGTGTTGGTAGCTTTGTAGCATAAAGCAAAAAAAGACATCAGACATACTAAGACAAAGTATAGGATTTCTGACTAGTTATTGCACCTTTGATGAAGAGGGCAATAGGGCTGTCTTCCCCCACTCTGGTTGCTATGGATATACATGGGTGAGGGAATGCAGGAAATCATGGAGCCCCACACTTCTCACTAGCTCTACACTGCTACCCTGCTTTGAGCTGCCGTGACTGCTCACCTGGATTACTGCAATAGCCCCCTACCTGCCCTCCTTCCCTTTTAAACTATTCTCAAAGCTGAATCGCAGTGCTCCTTTGAGATGTATTGGAAAAGTAACTGGAAAAGTATCCCATGTAGTAGACCTAAAAGATACAGTGATGGAAAATAGGAGAGAAAAGAGAAGAAAATTAGAATAACTGTCTGAGACTAAAACATCTGACTAACAAGAGTTTCCAGAAAGAACAGAAAATCACAGGAAATTACAAAAGAAATAATACAGGAAAATGTCCCCAAACTGAAGGACATGGGTCTTCAGATTGAAAAGACCCTAACAAGGGCTTAAGGCAAAGCAGTCATTGTGAAATGGGTCACATGCAAAGTGCCAACAGGTAGCATGGCACTGGCATTCTCAATAACAACATAATCAGCTAGGAGAAAATTAAGAGATCCTCTCAGAAACAACAAAATTATTTTCTTAGGATTCTCTGCTCAAACAAGTGATCAATCAAGTATAAGGGAGAATTAAAGACATTTTTTCAAGAGACACTACACCTTCAAAATCTCTTGTCTACCCTTTCCCAAGAACATGCTAAAGGGTGTGCTCCATTCAATTAAGGGGATAAACAAGAATTATCAATAATGGAATACAGGCAACAGGGACTCCAACACAGGAGAGACCAAAGGAATTCACAGAATGAGGACAAAATGAAGTCCCAGGATAACAGTTCTGTAGCAATCCCGGAGACCAGTGTATACGATGCGTATTATCAGTCTGTTTTTTTAAATAATGTTTTTAAAGTTTATGGACATGTGAAAAAAGCTTCACACTATGTTCAGATGTAAGGACTGTAGTTATCATTCCTTACATTTGTATACTTCTTTACAGTTTATAAAAAGTCAGCATAGGATGATGAAAAGGTCATGACACAGGATTGTTACAATGCATGTAAAATCCTAGCAGTGTAGTCGCTACATAGGATTTGTCAAGCACTTTATCTTCATCTTACAGCAACCTGTGAGATAAGCAAGTCAATCGCCACTATCCTCATTTCACACATAACACAGCTCCGCCTCAGAGTAGCCATATGGACTTCCCTAAGTTTATGCAGCTAGTAAATGGCAGAACAAAGGTTCAAATAGAATCTTCTGCTTTCCAGTCCAGGCACTCAAATTTTCCAAGAGGAAAATGGAACAAGTAATTAAACTGTTAACAGAACTATAGAAAAATAACATAAATAGGTATAAAAGAGATATAGTAAAAACTGATATGGAGGTAAATACAACAATACTAATGTTTAGATAGTTACCTGTTGGTAAACTGATCAGCATTCCCATGAATACCGTTACCAAAGTTCCAAGAGTGCTGAAGTACAGATATGATAAAGAATACCAGTTATCCATCAGTGGAGTCCTCAGAGAGAACAAAAGCATAACTGTAAGATTTCATGTGATGCCATTAGCAACTAGAGCAGTCCCGATAATCTTCATGCATAGTAAAAGTCAGAATAAAATATTTAACAATGTTTTTAATGTCATAATCTACTGTTCCAACTTTATCTTATTGGATCAGGAATTAAAAGCCTGACTTAAACTTGACCATACACTATAATACTAAATATCCACGTGTATTCATTCAACTCTGCTTTATGTCCCAGGCACTGTTCTTGTCACTGGAAAGTCTACCATAAAAAAGGTTGATAAGGCTCCTGCCCTCATAAAGTTTACATTCTAATGGAGAGAGAAATACAATAAATAAGTAAACTAATAAATACAATAATTTCCACTGGTGGAAAGTGCTGTAAGGGAAATAAAACAAGGTAACGTGAAACAGAGTGGAAAGAAGGAACTACACTCTAATGTGTGGTCAGAGAAAGCATTTGTGAAGAAGTGACATTTGAACTGACATCTGAATAACAAAAAGTTCTTGAGGAAAGCGTCCTAGAGAGAGTTAAACACCACCTGACTAAACCATAATGAGCAACATAAGAGTAATACAAGATGAGAGGAAGGTAGAGGTCTTTTTTTGTTAGATTTATATGAAGTTTGGATTTTACTTTGGGCAATGGCACTTGTGGCAGTATTTTAAATGGAGGAGTAACATGACCTGATCTCAAAAAGAAAGTGTATTCTGCTGCTTTAGGATGAAATGTTCTGAATATATCTGTTAAGTCCATCTGGTCCAGTGTGTCATTTGAAGCCATTGTTTCTTTGTTAATTTTCTGCTTAGATGATCTGTCCATTGGCGTAAGTGTGGTGTTAAAGTCCCCTCCTATTATTGTATCATTATCAATGAGTTCCTTTAATTTATTATTAGTTGTTTTATATATTTAGATGCTCCTGAGTTGAGGGCATAAATATTTACAACTGTTAGATCTTCTTGCTGGACAGGCCCCTTTATTATGATATAGTGCCCTTCTTTACCTCTTGCTATAGTCTTTAGTTTAATTCTCAAATGATATGTAGAAAATCTGAAAGACTCTGCCAAAAAATTGCTAGAACTAACACTCAAACTCAGTAAAGTCACAGGACACAAAATCAATGTACAGAAATCAGTTGCATTTCTATACACCAATTATGAAGCAGCAGAAAGAGAAATCAAGGAATTGATCCCATTGAAATGTACCAAAAACCATAAGATACCTAGGAATAAACCTAACCAAAGAGGTAAAAGATCTATACTCTGAATACTATAGAACACTTATGAAAGAAATTGAAAATGACACAAAGAAATGGAAAAACATTCCATGCTCATGGATTGAAAGAACAAATATTCTTAAAATGTCTATACATCCCAAAGTAATCCACACTTTAATGCAATCCCTATCAAAATATCATCAGTATTTTTTTTACAGAGCTAGAAAAAACAATCCTAAAATTTGTATGGAACCACATAAGACCCCAAATAGCCAAAGCAATCTTGAAAAAGCAAAGCAAAGCTGGAGGTATCATAATTCTGGACTTCAAGTTATAGTACAAAGTTGTAGTGACTAAGACAGTATGGTACTGGCATAAAAACAGACATATAGATCAATGGAAAAGAATAGAAAACCCCAAAAATTGACCTATCACTATATGGTCAACTCATCTTTGACAAAGCAGGAAAGAATATCCAATGGAAAAAAAAGACAGTCTCTTCAACAAATTGTGTTGGGAAAACGGGATAGCAACTTGCAAAAGAATGAAACCGGACCACTTTCTTACACCACACAAAGAAATAAATTCAAAATGAATGAAAGACATAAATGTGAGACAGGAAACCATCAAAATCCTAGAGGAGAACATAGGAGCAACCTCTCTGATATAGGCCATAGCAACTTCTTACTAGATATATCTCCAGAGGCAAGGGAAACAAAAGGAAAAATGAACTATTGGGACTCCATCAAGATAAAAAGCTTCTGCACAATGAAGGAAACAATCAACAAAACTAAAAGGCAACCTTCAGAATGGGAGAAGATTACAATATTATGTTACAAATGACATATCTGATAAAGGATTGGTATCCAAAATCTATACAGAATTTATCAAACTCAACACCCCCCCCCAAAAAAAATCCAGTTAAGAAATGGGCAGAAGACATGAATAGGCATTTCTCCAGAGAAGACATACAGATGGCTAACAGACATGAAAATGTGCTCAACATCTCTCATAATCAAATCAAAAACTACAAATGAGATACAAATGAGATCAAAAACTACAAATGAGATACAAAAACTACAATGAGATATCACTTCACACCTGTCAGAATGGCCAAAATTAACAACACAGCAAACAGCACATATTGGCGAGGATGTGGATAAAGGGGAACCCTCTTACACTGTTGGTGGGAATGAAAACTGGTGCAGCCACTCTGGAAAACAGAATGGAAGTTCCTCAAGGAGTTAAAAATAGAGCTACACTATGATCCAGCAATTGCACTACTAGGTGTTTACCAAAGGATACAAAAATACTGATTTGAAGAGATACATGCACCCCAATGTTTACAGCAGCATTATCAACCAAATAGCCAAATTATGGAAAGAGCTCAAAAGTCAATTGACTGATGAATGAATAAAGAAGATGTGGTATATATACACAACAGAATATTACTCAG
This sequence comes from Ursus arctos, assembly GCF_023065955.2. Taxonomy (NCBI): domain Eukaryota; kingdom Metazoa; phylum Chordata; class Mammalia; order Carnivora; family Ursidae; genus Ursus; species Ursus arctos. The sequence continues at coordinate 13,774,945 of NW_026622886.1, read as the reverse complement.
CCATAAAAAAAGAATGAAATCTTATCATTTGTAACAATGTAGATGGAGCGAGAGTATATTATGTTAAGCAAAATAAGTCAGCCAGAGAAATACAAATACCATATGATTGCACTCATATGTGGAATTTAAGAAACAAAACAGATGAACATGGGGGGAAAAGAGAGAAGCAAACCATAAAACAGACTCTTAACTATACAGAGCAAACTGAGGGTTGCTGGAGGGGAGGTGGGTGGAGGGATGGGTTTAATGGGTGATGGATATTAAGGAGGGCACTTGTTGTGACGAGCAATGGGTGTTATATGTAAGTGATGACTCAATAAATTCTACTCCTAAAACTAATATTACACTATGTGTTAACTAACTGGAATTTAAATAAAAACTTGAAAGAAAAAAAAAGACTGATAAGTTGAACTTAATTAATTCATTGTAGAAGAAATTCTGATCACCAAAAAGTACCATTAAGAGAGTAAAAAGGCAACCCACAAAGCAAGAGAAAAATATTTCAAAATATATCTTTGTACCTAGAATATATCAAAAACTCCTAAATAAATTAGAGAAAAACTGAGAATCCATTTAAAATTGGATTAATGATTTCAACAGCCAAGTCACAAAAGTAAATATCCAAATGGAAATGGCCAAAAAAACATATAATAATAAGGTATTGAATGTAATTGATCATAAAGAAAATGCAAATTAAAACTACAACGAGGTATCGATATATACCCATCAAGCATTGGGAACTTAAAGAATAAAAACTGAATCTAGGTAATGGAAACACAGTATCTAGAAAAAGGATATTTTGTTTCATCCTCAGCTGTGTCAGTTTATTCCCCTTGTATTCTAGGGACACTGAACTATGTATGATTTCCTAAAATACCATGTGGCTTCAGACCTTCACGCCTTTGCATATACTGTTTCTCCACTATGCAATATGCACTTCCTTCTGTCCCTTCTGCCCAACCCTGTTCACCTGATTAATTCCAGCTCATGTAATCCTCCTCTAAGAAGGTTTCCTTGACTCCACCAGGAAGAGTTAGGCTCATCCTCCCTCTGGCTCTCTTGATCGCCTATGAGTACTATTTACCACAGGGTATTGTTTAAGTGTTTATTTTCTTGTCCAACTTCCCTCTGGTCATTTTCTGTGACTTTCCAGACCCTCTCCTTCTAGCCAACCTCTGTATCCTTCAAGTAGTACTACCTCTCTAAAGTCTTGATGCTAATCACTCTAATTTTGTTTATATTCATTCTTTTAAAAGATATTTATCAAGTATTTATTACTGTTTACCATGTGCTACTTTTATACTTACTGTGCTTACTGAATTAAGTGTTTTGTGTATATTAGCACACTCTCCCCAGCTAGACTATAACTTCCTGGAAGGCAGGAACCACAGTGAATAAGAGGGGAAGACCTTCTTGGGATAATACGTAAATGGCCAGCCCAGAGCTGAGTACATAGTTCATTCTTAGAAATTCTTGTTTATTACCTGTTTTTTTAATAAATAAGCTAACATGTAAAAGTAACTATTATGGTACCAGGAACATACTAAACTTCAGCTCATTTATTTGTTTCACAATCCAAATAACTATTCTGCCTCAGACTCTTAAATTGAGAGAGATATTTACACAATCAGGACAAATGCTAAGCAAAATTGTGAAACAAGTATATTCTGAACGTCCTCCCACGTAGCCTTCAATTATTTTTTTCTCCCTTTCTGACTCTAACTACCCCCCCCCCCCCACAAACATTAGTGCTTTCATGCTTGTCCAAACTGCTTTTGGCATTTCCCTGCCACTCACGCCACAGCACCCCACCTAGTCAAACCTCCTCCAAATATGCCTCAGGCTCTGGAACTACATTTTCTCTCTACCTATGCATTTAGCAGCCTTGAACTTCCATCGGCAAGCATTCTCATAGTTGGGTTTTGTTCGGAACACGAATTACTGATAATAAGTCACATTCCTTCTCTCTCACACACTGGAGTGTGTCCAGTTTAAGAGGGAGACACCAGGGGCGCCTGCGTGGCTCAGTCGTTAAGCGTCTGCATTTGGCTCAGGTCATGATCCCAGGGTCCTGGGATCGAGCTCCGCCCTGGGCTCCCCGCTCTGTGGGAAGCCTGCTTCTCCCTCTCCCACTCCCCCTGCTGGTGTTCCCTCTCTCGCTGTGTCTCTCTCTGTCCAATAAATAAATAAAATCTTTTAAAAAAGAAAGAAAAAAAAAAAAGAGGGAGACCCCACGTCTTGACCCAAAGAGAATGAGTCTTTAATTGTTTCATTCCAGGAATGCTGGAACTGGGGGCAATAATTTGGGGGCAGCAGTCTCATCTTTGTATTCCTTGAATGTCTCCAAGGGGGTTTATGCTTTAAGGCTGGACATTAAATTGTCCACTAAAGGAAGTCTTGCCCTTATAGTCACTATGTTATAAAGTACTCACCTACCTATAGATCCATATCATTTCATTAAATCAGATGACATAAGGATCCAGAAGCCCAAAAGTACACTGCATACAGAAAACTCTAGCAAGTGAGCTGATCACAGCTGCAACTCATTGCCAGTGCTTAAAGATTTGGAATCTTTAAACCTAAACAAATAGTAATGATCTAACATATTTAGATGATTTTAGCTTTTAGACTATAAAGGCTATACTTCAAAGCCTATAAAAGCTATGTTTCTTTTATGATTTTGCTTTTCATTTCAAAACGTTTTTAGTTGACAAAGATGATTTTTCATTCAACTAGAGCTGATATTTGGTAGCATTTACCCATAACAGAATTTTTTTTGTTACTATTCAAGTCTTCTCTAGATCTGTGAGGCAGAAATTTCTACCAAAATTAAGAACATATAGCAATTTTTGCTGTTTCCAAACAAAATACTATAGCCAGAAAGCCACAGGGGCTCTACCCATTTCAGAATTGGGGAAAATCGCACCACTGCAGGCAAGACAAAAATCAACTGGGGTTCTCTTCCTGTCACATGCATTTCCTTAAAATATGACATTATAAAGCTAATTTGATACCTTTCCGCATTGTGTATTTGAAAAGCACTAGTAGAAAATGGCATTTCTGTGGTTGTCACCCAATTTGTCACATTGTATGTGCTGTTACAGCCATAGGTTTCAAGGCTTAGTGGCATAGTTCTCTCAGGCAGTGGAGGATAAAGTTGAGCGCCAATTCCAACCCACAAAGAAACAGCAAATCCAGCCATCAGACCAACAAGTGCTCCCTGTAAAACAAGAATGCTTTTAAAAGAAAAATAATATAGTTTTCTTTGAGATAGAAATTAACATCAGAAGATTAAGCTCAGCATGGTCCAAGCCAGATTTTCTAGCTTCTCTCCTAAAATTATTCTCTTTCCCAAGATCCTTGCTTCTTGTCAAGGGCAGCGTGGGCCACTGGTCCCTCATCCCAGAGCCCTCAGGACTCGGTACCTTTATTCCCTTTCCATATCCCTATCTCACCCTGCTCATTTTTCTTTTTGTCAATCTCATAATTCCATTCCTTCTACTCTGTTTCCATGGCTGGCTCTCTGTTCTGGCCTCCTCCTCTCTTCACACCCAAAGAACTACAACAATCACATGGTTGAGCCCAGGCCAACTGCCCCGTCTATTTTCGCTTAATCTGTGAACAAATGGTATGCCAAATGAACAACAGACTATGAAGGGGAAAGCAGACACAGAGTTTATTCCCATACTTAACATGCATGATTGTAATTGTGCTTCGGGATAATTAGGAAGAAAATAGGAGACAGTTTTCACAAATGACTGCAATGGTGTACACAACCACACCAAGTATTTTTTTTTTTAATATTTTATTTATTTGACAGAGAGAGAGAGAGAGATAGAACGAGAGAATACAAGCAGGGGGAGAGGCAGAAGGAGAAGCAGACTCCCGACTGAGCAGGGAGCCTGCTGCAGGGCTCAATCCCAGGACCCTGGGATCATGACCCAAGCCGAAGGCAGACGCTTAACCTGAGCCACCCAGGAGCCCCAACACACCAAGTATTTCTAAAGACAAGAAGAGATGTTCCCTCTGAAGACATTTGGTTTCTCAATCTTTGGAAAACTCGGGTTCCCCACTTCTGCTATTCACCAGCAGTCCAGGTGTTCTGCCAGACCTTGAATGAACCTTTGAGCTGGTAGGCCTTTTCCTCTGTGATGAAAATTTCTCCCTTCTTTTAAGAACACTGACCAGACAGCACAGCTTGTGCCTTGGGCTCCCCATAGAGAAGACAGGGGAGGATATCTGAAGTAAGGGGAAAAACATAAGCAAAATCATAGGGCAGGAAAAAAGAATGGTGTGTTGATGGGATAAGATGAAGGCTGATGACAAGATCAGAGGATTTATGTTACAGACAAACACTATGAGCTCTTTCATTAAGCTCTGAACCTTGGAAGCGGAAGTAGATTTTTTATTTATTTATTTTTTTTTGGTTTTGGTACCCCAGCACTTACCACAGTGCTGGACATGTAGCAGGCATGCAATAAATATTTTTCAATAATATGAGGTTGGAATAGTAGTGTGGCCAGCTGTTGACAGGGCAGACTTGCTTATTCTCAGCATTGTACATGATTTGATCAAAGATTCACAAAATTATAAAGCCCATGAGTACAGAAATATTTAGTATTCTCTATTGCCAGGATAGTGCTTAGCTCATAAATATTCAATGAATGAATGAGAGGAAGGGACGGAAAGAGGAAGAAAGGGAGGAGGAGAAGCAAAGGAAGGGAAGGAGAAAAGGGAAAGGAGAGGAAGGAGATGGAGGGCGAGAGGAAGGCAGGAAGTCCATTCCAAAGCAAAGGTAGATAATCTGCTAATGGAAAATGTGGGTATTGTAAAAAGAGGTACTTCCTATGACAGGAATAATAATATCATACTTTTCCTGAGAAAAGGTTACATGGGACCTAGTCTGCTACAGCTTTTCTGGAGGCAACCCATGGTGGTAGTAAATGTCAAAAACCAAGTCAGTCTTTCTTAATATTTCAGACACTCAACAAACCACTGCACATTTCATAATGCAAAGAGTCTAATCAAAGCTTCAAAATTCCAAGGTAGATACAAACTATTCTTTCATTGTGATTAGCTTTTCATATGATACTTCATTGACAATTATTTTCTGGAGAATAATTATTTTTAAAAAAATTTATTTGAGTACAGTTGATACACAATGTTACATTAGTTTCAGGATATAACTCAGTGATTCAACATCTCTATACATTATGCTATGCTTACCGCAAGTGTAAATACCAACTGTTAAAAATTCTTTTCTCTAAGAATGATTATTAATAATAAAGGTAATAATCTTTATTAGTAGCTACTTTACCAATCCCTAATGCCTCATGAAGAAAATAGAATTCTAAATGCAAATTCATGGTTCTGCAGTTATTCTATGTCCACATGAAACAACCATATATACATTATCAGTTTTTCCTGAACTTCACCTTATAGCAGGACTGACCCAGTGGAGTCTCTCCCGGCTTTCAGAGAAATAATTTCAATTTCATTTATTCCAAACAAAATTTAGTACTTTAAAGCATAGAAATGTCTGTGTAGAAGAGAGATATTACCTCATTCTGGTTACTATTCCCAATTATGATCACCCCTTTGGGGCCAGAACCATGATATTGGAACTATACCTTTAAATATCAGGAATATAAACTCTCTGGTCAAGGTGGTGAACAGCTTATCTTATTGCTTCTTTTTGCTGTACTCTGGCTATTCACAGGTATCCTCAGCTCTATTGCCCTTAAATCTTTCACATCTGAGCCTGTTGATCTCCTTTCTTTAAAGCCTAGTGATTTTCAGCGGTAGAGTTTAGTGACCTCTGAAGCTAATAATACACTATATGTTAATTAATTGATTTTAAATTTAAAATATGTAGAAATCCTAGTGATTTTCAAGGGCAAAAAGATAAATGAACAAAAAATGTTGTTCCTTTAGTTATGTTATATAATATTCATAATATATATTACATATAATGTAAAATATAATACATATTGTTTCATAATATATATCCTTTAGTTATGTTATATATTCTATAATATTATATGGTTAGTTATATAATTATATTGTAACATTATATGATTTAGCTATATAATATTCATAATACATATTATTTGGCAGCTTCCATTTAGTTTCACATCTGCAGACTCCGAGTGCACAGCACTTTATTTTATACCGCAGCAAAGTCCATTTGAGTAATTTAAGTCATCAGGTAACTAATGAGAGATATCAAAGGAACTATATCTTCCCATTTGAGAAAAAATTATAGAGCTGTTACTTTAGTTAGGAAAGTAAGCTTTACACATACTCATTCATTATACTTACAATTGAGTTGGCAAAGGGAACCAAAATGCCCAAAGCAAACAAGCCCAGAAGTGGTCCACCAACCATGCCAAATATGCTGAGTGCTGCCTACAAAAATAATAAAAAATCAGCAACTAGCAATCTCAAATACCAAGTTAAGGTGTTTCAAAGTAATTCCATCAGAATGAGGATTTAAAGTAATCAATCTCCTCCTGAAAATCATGGCAGCCTTGCCATTGGCAAATAGGTAATCAGAACTTGACACTTCTGCTTCTCAGTCTCAACTATTCATCTGTTCATTCAGATATCCTCAATAAAGGAAGCAGAATGTAAAGACGGTAGAGTCATGACAAGACAGTGGGAACACCTATATGAATTCATAAGCCAAGAGGGACACTACTTCTCCCAACTGTTCCTATAAGTGATAATAACCAATCACATCACTCCTTTGTCCTTTGACAGTCTCAAAATCTTCTGTAAAACAAGACTGTGGATAAGTATTGCTAAGTGAGCAGCGATGGCAATGAAACCAAATGCCATTCTTGATTCCCTAAGAATGGAACTAGAATGAAAAATATGATTAATTTTTTTAAGAGATTGATCAAATCATGTCGATTTAAAATTTAATTGGCTATATGCAACCTTTGCTTTGATGTATAGATGCCAAAATCACACCAATGAAAAAAAAGTTACAATGTGAATAATGGAGAAATGCAAAAGCTGAAAATTCCAAGAGATGTGTGTTCCCAATAAGCCAATGGCTACTTTTTAAGAGTGGATAGAACCATAAAAGAAGGATGAGAGGACACATTGGTTTGTCTACCGAGTAAAGGAGCTTTATAACAGAATCAGTAAAGCAAAGAAAAAATATCAAGAAAAATTTTATAGGATATAGATAGCAGTCCTAGGTTAAAAAAAAAAATTAAGAAGCCTATGTTGTGGACTAGGGAAAGGAGTGTGGATAGAGAGGAAAAAGAATTAGTGTTTGAGGAGGATATGGGTTCAGAATATAATCCTAGGGAGTCATTTCACAACTTCTTTTGAACCAGATCCCAGTAGGAAGGAAGACAGACTTCACTGCAAAATGTGAAATAAGCCACATGGCCCATGAAGCAGGCTGTGACAGTGTGACTTGTGAGCCAGTTTTGGAGGCACAAGGAATATACCCCAAAAAAAGACCTGTCTCAGGAAATAATACCTTGGTTAGAGATGAACCAAGGTAGAACTGGTTTGGAGTTATGATGACACTACTAGAACACATCACTGTATATACTCAGGCCAGAGTTGATACATGAAAAAAGGGGAATCAATCACAATAAGAGTTATAAGCAATGAGGCAGACTATGGAAGAATAAGCAATAACGCAGACTACGGAGAAAAGCACATTCAGAGGAGTATTATTGGTTATGGCATAGATGTGCTAGATAAGCTTGGAGCTTCTGGACATCATACATTCATTCATATAATCAGGATGAAACCAAACTATTTAAAAAACTGGTATGCCACAAGCAAACAAACCAGAATGGACCCAAGACTTAGGTCTAAAGCAGGAGTTTGGAGGACATGCTTTGCTCAGCACTGATCTTCAACTTTCCGGATCATGGGTAGGTCCAGGAGTCCCAGACAGCCATGATAAAGCTGCTTCAGTAATTACAACATGCTTGAAATAAATGAAAAAAGAGAAGGTCTTAGGAAAAAAAAAAACAGAAGGCCTCAGCAAAAACATAGCAGATATAAAGAACCAAATGGAAATTTTTAGAACTGAAAAATACTAACAGATAAAAATCTCAATAGATGGATTCAACAGCAGAATGAAGGAGACAGAGGAAAGAATTAGTGAACTGGAAGACAGACCAATAGAAATTACCTAATCTGAACAACAGAGAGAATATAGACTTTAAAAAAATGAAAGGAGTTTCCAGGATCTGGGCAAGCATAAAAAAAAAAAAAAAAAAATCTAACATTCACGTCATCGGAGTCCTGGAGGAGAAAAGAAAGAGTGAGGCTAAAAAGTACTCAAAGAAATAATGTATGAACTTCCTAAATTTTACAGGAGATATAAACCTACAGATTCAAAAGCTCAGCAAACCCCAAACAGGAGAAACCCAAAGAAATACATGCCAAGACACACTGAAATAAATTTCTGAAAACTAACAACAAAGAAAAAATTCTAAAAGTAGCTAGAGAAAAATGATACCTTGCCTGTAGGGGAGAATAATTAGAGTAGCGGCAAATTTTTCTTCAGAAATAATGGAGGCCAGAAGAAAGTGGCACATATTTTTCAAGTGCTGGATAAAAAGAACTGCTGACTCAGAGTCCTATACCCAACAAAAATATCTTTTGGGAATAAAGGGGAAATCAATACATTCTCAGATGAAGGGAAATGAAGGGAATTTTTTGCCAGCAGACCTATCCTGAAAGAACCTGAAAGAACGGCTAAAGAAAATTTTCTAAAAAGAACAGAAATTATAAAAAGAAGGAACCTTGGGACATCAGCAAGGAAGAAAGAATACAATAAGCAAAGATATGGCTAAATATAAAAGGCTTTCCTTCTCCTCTTGAGTTTTCTAAGTTATATTTGATTGTTGAAACAAAATGATAACACTGTAATTCATGTAATTCATGTAATGTATGTGGATCAAATATTTGACAGCTATATTAAAAACTGGGTAAACAGACATAAAGGGAGGTAAGGATTCTATACTGTACTCAAACTGGTAAAATGACAAAACAAGTAGATTGTGTTAAGTTATGCTTATATAATGTAATACCTAAAGCAACAATTGAAAATGCTATTCTAAGAGGCAAACTCAAAACAACACAGATAAATAAAAATGGATTCTAAAAAATGTTCAAGCATCCTATAGAAAGGTAGGGGGGAATGAAAATAGAAAGAACAAACATTAAACAAAAAATGACAGACTTACACCCTAACATACCAGTAATTACATTAAGTGTAAAAGATGGTCTAATACACCAATAAAAAAGACAGAAATTGGCAGGATATATTTAAAAACATGGCCCAATCATATGCTGACTGCAAAAAGTCACTTATAGACAAGTTCAAAGTCACATATAGACAAGTTCAAAGTAAAAGGATGAAAAGAGGTGCATTATGCAACCATTAATCAAAGGAAAGTAGGAGTAACTACATTAATATCAGATAAATTAGACTTTAGATAAATAAAATTATTAGAGAGAAACATTATATGATGAAAAAAGAATTACTTCACCAAGACATAGAAATCTTAAATATTTATGCACCAAGAACTTCAAAATACATGAAACAAAAACTGACAAAACTAAAAGGAAAATAGACAAATACACAATTATAGTTGAGAATTCACCACTCCATTCTCACCAACTGATAAAAAAAACTAAACAGAAAATCGGAAGATATAGAAAACTCAAGGACACCATCAATGAGCAGGATCTAATTGATACTTATGGAATGCTACACCTAGCAGTAGAGTACACATTCTTTTTAAGTACCCATGGAACATGTACCAAAATGCCATATCCTGGGCCATAACAGACCTCAACAGATTTAAAAGAATTAAAACCATACAGAATGTGCTCTTTGACCACATGAAACTAGAAATCAATAGCAGAAAAATAACAGGAAAATCTCTAAACACTTGGAAACTAAGTAGCATACTTCTAAATAATTCATGGGTCAAAAGGACATTTCAAACGAAACTTAAAAATATAAAATATGAAAAGTTGTGAGACACAGCTAAATTAATGCTGACAGAATTTTTTAGCAATTAGTGCACCCACTACAAAAGAGGAAAAGTTTCAAATCAATAATCTAAGGTCTCATCTCAAGAACAGCAAAATAAACCCAAAGCAAATAGAAGAAAAGGATAAAGATAAGAACAAAAGGCAATAATTGTAAATAGAAAAACAACACAGAAAAATCAGTGAAATGAGAAGGTAGTTTTTTGAAAATATCAATGAAGTTGACAAACCTCCAACAAGAATGAAGAAAAAAGATAACATCACCAATATTAGGAATAAAACAAGCAATAATACCACAGACCCTGCAGACACCAAATGTATAATAAGGGAATACTATGAACAACTCCACACACACACATTTTACAACTTAGATGAAATGGACCAATTTCTTGAAAACACAAACTACCATAATTCACCCAATATGAAACAGATAATTTGAATAGCCTTATAACTTATGGAAATTTAATTTGTAATTTTAAAACTTCCAAAAAAGGAATACCCAGGCCCAGACGGTTTCACTAGAGTATACTATCAAACATTTAAATCATTAACACCAATTTTATACAATTTCTTTAAGAAAATAGAGAATAATTCTTCCCACTTTATCTTATGAAGCTAGAGTGACTGTGATACCAAAACCAGACAAAGCCATTACAAAAAAAGAACTACAGATCAATATTTCTCAGGATGCAAAAATCCTTAAAAAAATATTAACAAATAGAATTCAGAAATATATAAAAATAACTATACACCATGACCAAGTGAAGTTTATTCCAGGAATGCAAGGCTGGTTAAGCATTTTAAAATCAATTAATGTAACTCATCATGTCAAAGGACTAAAGAAGACTATCATATTACCATATCAACAATGCAAAAAAAGCACTTGACAAAATTCAACATTCATCCATAATAAAAACTCTCAGAAAGATGGAAAATAGGGAAATAGGGAATTCCCTCAACTTTGTAAAGGGCATCCTCTAAAATCTTACAGCTAACATTATATCTAGGAGTGAAAGACTAAATGCTTTCCTCATCCAGACTGGGGAACAAGGAAAGGGTTTCTACTCTTACTACTCTTTTTCAACATGATGTGGAAGTTGAAGCCAGTGCAATAAAGAAATAAAAACTATACATACAGATTGGAAAGGAAGAAATAAAACTGTCCCTGTTTGAAGATGACATGATTGTGTAGAAAATCCCAAGAACTAATAAGTAAATTCAGCAAGGTCTCAGGATACAACACAAATACATAAAAATCAATTGTATTTCTACATATTAACAAACAGATGGACACCAACATTAAAAGTACAATATCATTTACAATCACTTAAAAAAATTAAATACTGGGATAAGGAAGGAGATGGTGGCAGAGTAGGAGGACTCCAGGCTCCCCTTGTCCCATGAATACAACTAGATGACTATCAAGTCACCCTACATACCCCAGAAATAGACTTGAAGACTGGCAGAACAAACTCCACAACTAAAGGTAGAGAAGAGGCCACATGGCAGAAAGCAGGAAGTGTGGAGACATGGTTTGGGAGAGAAACAGGTTGTGGCCACTGTGGTGGGGAGAGAGCGGTGGTCTCAGGGAAGGGCAAGAGACAGACCAGCACACAGGGGAGTGCACAGGGAAGATGATTCCTTACAGCAACTGGATTGGAAAGTGAGAGGGGCTGAATTTCATGAGTTCTTGCAACCAGCAGGGCTTAAAGCCTGGAGTTTTAAAGGTCAGTGGGCTTGGCTCATGGAGAGCCCAGAGGCATTGGTGCTACTCTTAGAGAAAAGGCAGGGCAAATAGTCTGTGGACATACAGCATGGAAACAGCAATCTGAAGAGTGCTTGGGGCACATAGTGCGGAGGTTATTTGCTCTTCTTGGAGCATGTCTCAGAGAGGCAGCATTCATAGATAGACCCCCTCCAGGAACAAAGATAACTGGCCTCCACTGCCCCTCAGCATAAGCACAGGGCCACCTGTGGGAACCAGTACGGTGCTGACACTCACTACCTAACTTGCTGACACCAAGACCCATCCCACCCACTCCAGTGGAACTGCCCATCTCAGTCACGCTTGCCTCAGTCCCAGTGCAGTGGGCCCAAAGACTGGCAAACCCCTGCCCACACCATGTCTCCCTACCCATGAATTCTGCAGGGCCTCAGTTCTGGCAGCTGTGGCAACAGGACTCATTTCATAAGCAGACCAGAGTACACTTAGTTAAAATTCCCCACATTCAGGTCAATGAACAAATACAGCTCATGATAGGTAAATAGAGCCTCTTCAGACAATTGGCCTAAAGGATAAAGTGGCCAGGACACAACAGCAGAGTGCATGCAGCACACAGTGGAAATACTCTCTGAAGCGCCAGGCCCTGGAAAACAGGCAACTGTACATTGTAGGGCACTACAGAACCTCTTCTTCATAAGGCCATTACCTTCAAGAGGAGGAAATGTAGGTGACTTTTCTAACACAGAGAAGCAGGCACAGAGACTTAGACAAAAGAAAGGACAGAGGAATTTGTCTCAAATGGAAGAACAGGACAAGGCCACAGCTAGAGATATACATGAAACAGATAGAAGTAACATGCCTGATAGAGAATTTAAAGTAATGATCATAATAATACTTGCTAGACTTGAGAAAAGCGTGGAAGGCACCAGTGAGACAATTAACATGGAAATAAGGAATAATATAGCAGAGACAAAGGGCCCAGTAAATGAAATCGGAAACATGCTTGATGGAATGAACAGCAGGCTGGAGGAAACACAGAGTAATGGAAAGTAATCAAGTTGAACAAAAGAGAGAAAAAAGAATAATGAAAAATGACAATAGACTCAGAGAACTCAATGACTCATCAACACAGTAACATATGTATTATCGGATTCCCAGAAGAAGAAGAGAGAGAAAAGAAGGCAGAAAGTTTATTTGAAGAAATAATAGCTGAAAACTTTCCTAAACTGGGGAAGGAAACAGATATCCAGATCCAGGAGGTACAGAGAACCCCCAACAAAATCAAAAAAAGCAGACCCACACCAAGACATATTGTACTTAAAATGGCAAAATATAAAGAAAAAAATCTTAAAATCAGCAAGACAAAAGACACGTTACATACAAGGGAAATCCCATCAGGCTATCAACAGATTGTACAGCAGAAACTTTCCACGTCAGAAAGGACTGGCATGATATATATTCAAAATGCTGAATGGGAAAAATTTGAAATCAAGAATATTCTATCCAGCAAGGCTATCATTCAGAATAGAAGGAGAGATAAAGAGTTTCTCAGACAAAAACTAAAGGAGTTCATGACCACTAAACCAGCGCTGCAGGAAATACTAAAGGGGACTCTATGAGTAGAAAGGAAAGACTAAAAGTAACAGTATGAAGATAGGAAACACAAAAACAGTAAAAATGAATATTTCTATGAAATATCAGTGAAGGAACTCACAAAATCAAGGATGTAAAATATGACAACATATACCTAAAATTTGGGGAGGAGAGGAGTAAAGAATAGGTTCAAACTTAAACAACTATCAACTTAATATAGACTGCTGCTATATGCAGAAGATGTTATATACAAACCTAATGGTAACTACAAATCAAAAACCACTAATAAATATACAAAGAATAAAGAGAAAGCAATCCAAATTTATCACTAAAGAAAACCAGCAAACCATGAAAGAAAGACAAGAAAGGATCAGAGAAGATTTTCAGAAAAAACCACAAAACAAGTAATAAAATGGCAATAAGTACATATCTTTCAATAAGTACTGTGAGGGGTGCCTGGATGGCTCAATCAGTTAAGCATCTGCTTTTGGCTCAGGTCATAATCCCAGGGTCCTGGAATTGAGCCCTGCTTTGGGCTCCCTGCTCAGTGGGGGGGGGGGGGGTGTCTGCTTCTCCCTTGCCTTCTGCCCCTCCTCCCCACTTGTGTTCTCTCTCTCTCAAATAAATAAAATATTAAAAAAATAATTACTGTGAATGTAAATGGACAAAATGTTCCAATCAAAATACAGGGAGACATAATGGATAAAAAAACAAGACCCATCTATATGCTTCGTATAAGAGACTTGTTTTAGAGCTAAACACACCTACAAATTGAAAGTGAGATGGTGGAGAAACAGTTATCATGCAAATGCACTTCCAAAGAAAGCTGGAGAGGCAATACTTATCTCAGACAAACTAGACTTTTAAAAAAGATTCTAGGACACCTGGGTGGCTCAGTAGGTTAAGCTTCTGCTTCTTGATTCCAGCTCAGGTCATGATCTCAGGTTTGTGAGACTGAGCCCCACATCAGGCTCCATGCTTAGCACAGAGTCTGCTTGAGATTCTCTCCCTCTCCCTCTGCCCCTCCCAGCCTCAAATGAATAAATTAAATCTTTAAAAATAAAAATAAAAAAAGATTCTAACAATAGACAAAGAAGGACACTATATAACAATAAAGGGGATAATCTAACAGAAGATATAACAATTGTAAATATTTATGTATCTAACATGGAAGTGCCCAAATACATAAAATAGGTAATAACAAACATAAAGGCACTAATTGACAGTAATACACTAATATTAGGGGATGTTAACACCCCATTTACATAAATGATCTAAACAGAAAATCAACAATAAACAATGGCTTTGAATGACACACTACCAGATGGATTTAATAGATATATCCAAATCATTCGGTCAACCAACAGCAGGATACACATTCTTTTCAAGTGCACATGGAACATTCTCCAGAATAGGTCACATATTAAGCCACAAAACACACCTCAATAAATTAAAACAGATCTAAGTTATACCATGCTTCTTTTCTGACCACAATGCTATGAAACCAGAAGTCAACCCAAGAAAAAAATCTGAAAGACCACAAATACATGGAGGTTAAATAACATGCTACTAAACAATGAACGGGTCAACTAAGAAGCAAAAGAAGAAATTAAAAACTACATGGAAACAAATGAAAATGAGAACACAATGGTTCAAAACCTTTGGGATGCAGAAAAAGTGGCTCTAAGAAGGAAGTTTATAGCAATACAGGCCTACCTCAAGAAGCAAGAAAAATCTCAAATAAACAACTTAACCTTACACCTAAAGGAGCTAGAAAAATGAATAACAAAGCCTAAAACCAGCAGAAGGAAAGAAATAATAAGGATCAGAGAAGAAATAAATAATACAGAAACTAAAAAAATAGTAGAACAGATCAATAAAATCAGGAGCTGGTTCTTTGCAAAAATTAATAAAATTGATAAGCCTCTAGCCAGATTTATCAAGAAAAAAGAGAAAGGATTCAAATCAATAAAATTACAAATGAGAGAGGAGAAATAACCACCAACACCACAGAAATACAAATAATTATAAAAGAATATTATGAAAAACAACAAATTGGACAACCTAGAAGAAATAAATTCCTAGAAACATATAATCGATGAAAACTGAAATAGGAAGAAATAGAAAATTTGAACAGACCAATTACCAGCAAAGAAATTGAATCAGTAATCAAAAAACTCCCAATAAACAGAAGTCCAGGATCAGATGTCTTCACAGGTGAATTTTACCAAACATTTAAAGAAGAGTTAATACGTACTCTTCTCAAACTATTCCAGAAAATAGAAAAGGGAGGAAAACTTCCAAATTCACTCTATGAGGACAGCATTACCCTGATACCAAAACCAGATAAAGACACCACAAAAAAAGAGTACAGGCCAATATCTTTGATGAACATAGATGTAAAAACATTCAAGAAAAAATACTAGCAAACTGAATCCAACAATACATAAAAAAATCATTTACCACAATCAAGTGGGATTTATTATTGGGTTGCAAGGGTGGTTCAATATTCACAAATCAATCAATGTAACACATCACATCAATAAGAGAAAGAATAAGAACTATATGATCATTTCAATAGATGCAGAAAAAGCATTTCACAAAGTACAACATCCATTCATGATAAAACAAAACAAAACAAAACCCTGAATGAGGTAGGTTTAGTGGGAACATACCTCAACAAAATAAAGGCCATATACAAAAACAAAACAAAACAAAACAACCAAACAACCCACAGCTAACATAATACTTCATGGGGAAAAGTTCAGCTTTTCCCTTAAGGTCAGGAACAAGACAAGGATGTCTCACCACTTTTTTTTTTTTTTTATATTTTATTTATTTATTTTAGAGAAAGAAAGAGAGAGTGCACAAGTAGAGGGAGAGGGAGACAGAAAATCCCAAGCAGACTCTGTGTTGAGCATGGAGCCCAACATGGGGCTTGATCCCACAACCCTGAGATAATGACCTGAGCTGAAATCAAGAGTCAGATGTTCAACTGACCAAGCCATCCAGGTGCCCCCACTCTCACTACTTTTATTCAATATAGTTATGGAAGTCCTAGCCACAGCAACCAGACAACATAAAGAAATAAAAGGCACCCAAATCAGTAAGAAAGAAGTAAAACTTTCATTATTTGCAGATGCCCTGACACTATATATAGACTCCACCAAAAAAAAAAAAAAAAATGCTAGAACTGAAACAAATTCAGTAAAGTCACAGGATACAAAACTAATCTACAGAATCAACTGCATTTCTATATACTAATAATGAAGGAGCAGAAAGAGAAATTAAGAAAATAATCCCATTTACAATTGCATCAAAATAATGACATAGCAAGGAATAAACTTAACCAAGGAGGTGAAAGACCTGTGCTCTGAAAACTATAAAAAACTGATGAAAGAAATTGAAGATGACACAAAGAAATGGAACGATATCCCATGCTCATGGATTAGAAGAACAAATATTATTAAAATGTCTATACTACTCAATCTACACATTTAACTCAATCCCTATCAAAATACCAACAACATTTTTCACAGAACTAGAAAAAACAATCCTAAAATTTATATGGAACCACAAAAGACCCCAAACAGCCACAGCAAGCTTGAAAAAGAAAAGCAAAGCTGGAGGCATCACAATTCCAGACTTCAAGTTGTATTACAAAGCTGTAGCAATCAAAACATACGGTACTGACACAAAAATAGACACATAGATCAATGAAACACAATAGAAAATGCAGAAATAAACCCACAATTATATAGCCAATTAATCTTTGACAAAGCAGGAAAGACTATCTAGTAGGAAAAAAACAGTCTTTTTAACAAATGGTGTGGGGAAAACTGGACAGCAACCTGCAGAAGAATGAATCTGACAACTTTCTTACACCATACACAAAAATAAACTCAAAATGGATTAAAGTCCTAAATGTGAGACCTTAAACCATAAAAATCCTAGAAGAAAGCACAGGCAGTAAGTTCTTTGACATGGGCTGTAGCAACTTTTTTCTAGATAGGTCCCCCGAGGCAAGGGAAACAAAAGCAAAAATAAACTATTGGGACTTCATCAAAATAAAAACCTTCTTCACAGTGAAGAAAGTAATCCACAAAACTAAAAGGCACCCTACTCAACGGGAGAAAATTTTTGCAATTCACAGGTTAATTAGGGTTAGTACCTAAAATATTTAAAGAACTTATAAAAGTCAACACTGAAAAAAAAAAAACTAATAAAAAATGGGCAGAAGACATGAACAGACACTTCTCCAAAGAAGACATCAGGCAACAGACACATGAAAAGATCCTCATCATCACTTATCAACAGGGAAATGCATACCAGAACTACAATGAGATAACACCTCACAACAATCAGAATAGCTAAAATCAACAACACAAGAAACAATAGGTGTTGGTGAGGATGTGAAGAAAAAGGACCATTGTGCACAATTGGTGGGAATGCAAACTGCTGCATTCCACCCTTGATGGTAATACATACTTAGAAACTGTATGGAGATTACTCAAAAAGTTAAAAATAGAACTATCCTATGACCCAGTAATTGCACTACTGGGTATTTACCCAAAGAACACAAAAACACTAATTCAAAGGGATATATTCACCCCTAAGTTTATAGCAGCATTATTTACAATAGCCAAGATATGGAAGCAGCCCAAGAGTCCATTGACTGGAGATTTTATATATGAATATTAGCCAGCCATAATAAAGAATGAAATCTTGCCATTTATACTGATGTGGATAGAGCTAGAGAATATAATGCTTTGTGAAATAAGCCAGTGAGAGAAAGACAAATATCATGATTTCACTCATGTGGAATTTAAGAAAACAAAGGAGTAAAGAAAAAAGAGAGAGATGAACCAAGAGAGATGAACCACTCTTAACTATAGAGAACAAAGGTTACTAGTGGAGAGCTGGATGGGGGGATGGATTAAGTAGTTGATGTAGATTAAGGAGTGCACGTGTAATAATGAGCACCAGGTAATGTATGTCATTGTTGAATCATTATCACTATATTGTATACTTGAAACTAATACACCACTGTATGTTAACTAACAGGAATTAAAATTAACACTTTAAAAAAATTATGGGGCACCTGGGTGACTCAGTTGTTTAAGTATCCCACTCATGATTTTGGCTCAAGTCATTATCTGATGGGTCGTGGCATTAAATCCCACTTTGGGCTCTGCACTCAGTGGGGAATCTGCTTGAGATTCTCTCCCTCGCTCCTCCCCCAACTCATGCTCACTCTCTCTCTCAAATAAACGTCTTTTTAAAAAAAAACTTAAAACAATTTTTTTAATTGTAAGGTGTAAATCTCACTAAATATATACAGAGCTTGTATACTGAAAATTACAAAATGGTGATGAGAAAAATCAGAGATCTAAATAAATGAAGAGATATACTATACTCATGGATTCAAAGATTCAACATAGTAAAGATGTCAATTCTCCCCAAATTGATATATAGGTTTAGTGCAATTCTATCAAAATTTAAGCAACATTTTTTAGATATACAGAAGATTATTCTAACTTCATATGGAAAGGCAAAGGAACAAGAATAGCTGTAACCATTTTGAAAAATAAGAATAAAGTGTAAGGAATTAGTTTACCTGATTCTAGACTTATTATAAAGCTACAAAAATCAAGACTGTATACTACTGGCACAGGGACAGACACATAGATTAACAACAGAAAAGAGAAACCAGAAATAAGTCCACACAAATATGCCTAACTTATTTTTTGAAAGATTTTATTTGAGAGAGAGAGAGCACGTGCGTGCAAGTGGAGGAAGGAGGAGAGGGAGAGGGGCAAGAGGACTCTGTGCTAAGTGCAGAGCCTGGCAAGGGGCTCAATCCTTTGACCCCAAGATCATGACCTGAGCTGAAACCAAGAGTCACATGCCCAACTGACTGAGCCACTCAGGTACCCCGCCTAACTCATTTTTGATATAGGTGCAATTCAATGGAAGAAAGACAGCCTTTATAATTGTACATCTATGGAGAAAGCAGGGGGGAAAGAACATCAATCTAAGTCTCACACCATTGAGGGAAAATTGGTAAAGGGTGTATGGGATCTTTCTGTATTATTTCTTAAATTGCATATAAGTCTACAATTTTATCAAAATACAAAGCTTAATTTAAAAAAATTTTAGGGGCACCTGGGTGGCTCAGTCATTAAGCATCTGCCTTCAGCTCAAGGCGTGATCCTGGAGTCCTGGGATCGAGCCCCACATCGGGCTCCCCCGCTGGGAGCCTGCTTCTTCCTCTCCCACTCCCCCTGCTTATGTTCCCTCTCTCGCTGGCTGTCTCTCTGTCAAATAAATAAATAAAAATCTTAAAAAAATTTCTTTTTAAAGAATTTAGTCAACTCTGTTCCTCGATATGTCTATGAATAGATGAATAGAGAAGTCTGGAAGGATGGTCACATCAACATTTTAAAAAGAATTCAGTGTTTATGATTCAAACCTTGCAGAATCAGCTCTTACCTGCAGCAAAGCTCCCATTAGTGATGCCAGTGCAGCCATTCCAATGCACAGAGCTCCAAACAGCACACCTAGAGGGATGATGCAAAAGCCAGTGTAAAATTCAGACCCAGAGGATTAGAATTCTCAGTAGAATGAACTACCCTGCCTTTGATTCAAAGTAATTAATATGATTGTGGTGAAAAATGGCCACATACATCAGCGCCAGCCAAAAAAAGGGAAGGGGTGTTTCCCTACAGGATCAGCAGTGTGCAAAGGGGAAAGAAAACTCTGATATTGTGTCCTGGGATTAGTGACAACATTAGGTTATATAAGTAAAAAAATCCCTAGCATTAACCATAGGGACTTTAAAGCTAAGAACTGTTGTGTTATTTATCTAATCCTCCATAAACTTTTGTTTTATAAAGGAAGGCTCAGGTTTCTGTTTTCAGTTTGTCAGAAATGGGACACAATCCAGCTCTGCTCCCTATGACATGATGGGGGAGGGGAGTAACAAACATCAGAAATTAGAGTCGTTTGATTTGAAGTGTTCACTTCTCCTGGGAAATGACAATCCCCACCAAGGGTAGGTTTAGGACTTTTAGTCCTCTTGTAATCTCCATCAACATCCTCAAGCCTTTCCTGTTAAACTAGCAAAGAAAGATAGTATCAAGTATGACATTACCCATTCTACCAAATTGTTTTCCCAAACTTTATAGAAATTCTCAAGCCACCACAGCTGGTCAGAGTATAAATTATAGGACTTTTTTTTTTCTTTTGGCTTTTAGTACTTTCCAGATTTTCTCCAAATACATGTTTTACTTTTTAAATTATAGGAAAATTTATACACATGTTCCCTGATTTTTATTTTTGAAGATTTCCATTTAGCACAAATCACCTGAAATCAGTCAATATAATTTCCCATACATAAAAATCAAACACAAAAAGAGGAATGATAACTTTGCTCATCATAAAATTAGTGCATTCCTTACCTCTAATTTACACTAGCACTCACACCTTTGTTAAGTATATTGGGTAAATAACCTTATTGCACCTGAATGGAAAATTTACATTAAGTTTTTACATAGAGCTCATGTTGCAATGATTTTTTTAAGCCTCCAAATCCTAATGTAAATAGTATTTCCAACATATTTAGCATGATTATTCTCTGATAGCTCATGAATGGTCACCACAGTGAGGTTTTGGTATTCAAAGTTAATGGAAATACACATAAATTATTTGCCATGTTCTTCTCTATAATGTCCTCACTGTACATACCTCAAGATAATGACTTCATGTAAGTCATTATATAAGTCAAAGTAAGTGAAAACCTCATCTACACCAGCAGAGTTGATTTGTTATTAATTATCATCAACACCCTTCCTTGAGCACCAGATAGTGCTTCTTATTTTATATGCATTATCTCTAAACCTCATAGTACCTGCAAGATGAATATTTTTTTCTAACATTTTTCATACAAAAAAATTCAAGCTGTATTGGGTTATTGGGTTTGCTTGAGGTTAGTAAATTGGTAAAGCAAGACTGGGTCTGTCTGGCTTCAAAAGTTTCTATTTAAAAGCATACAGCTTCAATAACCCTATAATGAATCAATCTAAATACTCCTTAGGAAGAATTGTATCACTCTGTAATTATGTTCCAGGATTAAAATTAGGCACATAATAAGATGATGCAATGTTATTTAAATTTAAGGGACACTGAAGAATATAAATTATTTATTCCAGGCTATAGTCAAGACAATTACATATAGAATTATAGTTCAAAATAAGATATTATTTACTATTTCTTTGACAGTCTATTAGTATTACTTGGTTGAAGTTAAATATTCTTTTTAAAAAACAAGTTTGCTAGTCATTCATTCCAAACACATATAACCAAAACGTCAAACACAAAGAATGAAGTATAGTAACCAGATTTCTTTGAGTCAGATTGGTACATTTGGGACATCTGGGAACTGGGGTCTTTAAACCTTTCCATTCAACTGATATTTAACCCCTAATAAGGTTCTACAATCTATCAATAGAAGCTGAACATTCCTTGTACAATTTAATTGACTATCTCCAGGGCAGTCTCCATATATAGATAGAATAGACAATCAATATGGGTCAAAAATCATAACACTATGTTTCTTTATCTTCAATTCATACACATGGACTATGTACTCTATTTTTTTGGCTTAGGTTTTCTTTTTTTATTTAAATTCAACTAGCCAGCATATAGTACATCATTAGTTTCAGATGTAGTGTTCAATAATTTATCAGTTGCGTATAACACCCAGTGTTCTGTACTTTAAACAGTGCCCTCTTAAGCAATAAAGAAGAAGTGTGGCTCTTGGCTCCAAACTAAGGGTATTTCTTAAAACCGCTGGCTAAAGTTTGAAAAGGAAAAGGGTTGAATTTTTTGTGTGTGTGGCTAAGAATTTTAACACAGATTTGGGATAGGAAGAAGTGAGAAAAGAAGGACAGACAAATAAGGACCCCTGAAAAGACACTCAACATCTCTCATCATCAGGTAAACAAATCAAAACCACAATGAGATATCACCTCACACCTGTCAGAATGGTTAAAATCAACAACACTAGAAACAACAGGTGTTGGCAAGGATATGGAGAAAGGAGAACCCTCCTACACTGGTGGTGGGAACGCAAACTGGTACAACCACTGTGGAAAACAATATGTAGATTCCTCAAAAGGTTAAAAATAGAACTACCCTATGATCCAACAATTGCACTACTTGGTATTTACCCAAAGAATAAAAAAATGCTGATTTGAAGGGATACATGTACCCCAATGTTTATAGGCAGCATTGTCTATAATAGCTAAATTATGGAAACAGCCTAAGTGTTCATCAGCTGATGAATGGATAAAGAAGATGTGGTATATATATACACAGTGGAATATTAGCCATAAGGAATGAGATTTTGCCATTTGTAACAACATAGATGGAGCTAGAGTATATAACGCTAAGTGAAATAAGTCAGTCAGAGAAAGACAAATACTATATGATTTCACTCGTATGTGGAATTTAACAAAGAAAACAAACAAGCATAGAGGGGGGAAAAAGAGAGAGGCAAACCAAGAAACAGACTCTTTACTATAAAGAACAAGCTGACGGTTACCAGAAGGGAGGTGGGTAGAGGGATGCATGAAATGGGTGATGGGGATTAAGGAACGCACTTGTCATTAGGAGCACCAGGTGTTGCATGGAAGTGTTGAATCACTGAAACTAATATTACACTGTACGTTAGTTAACTGGAATTTAAGTTAAAACTTAAAAAAAAAAAATAAGGATCCCTGGATATTGTTCTTCGTGGTCCCCTGACAATTAATCGCTTGTAATGTCTCTCAAATCTTGATTGCAAATATGGCATGACGACATTTAGTCATAGGCATGCATATGTACATATACATTTACACTTCAAAGTTCTTACTCGGTCTCTTCCATGGAAAAGATTTCTGGTGTTTCTAAAAATCATCTCCTGAAGGTAAAATGGAATTGTGAAAATGGAAACTCACTCATTCCTTGGGAAATCCAAGAGAGAGACCTTTCTGAGAGCGATCTGAAGTGAGGTTTAATTAGATCTTCCACAGTTACTGCAGCTAATGCATTAATACTGGAGGACACTGTGCTGTAAGAGAAAATCAGTCTTTTGATTTATAATATTTTAACTTTGACAACACTTTAAGTAGGAATAAGAAAGGGGGCAAACAAACTGTCATTTCTGAAATATAACCAGATTTCTACTATATTTTTAATGATCACAACATCCTCCTTCTGGAAGCTGTTATCATCCAAGAATGATTCAGGCAACATCCATAGGCTTAACAGTGAGAAAGGACAATTTTATGTTGCTTCCACTTTGCAATAAATCCTCAGTGTCTATGGAAAGAATCTACACAGACTACATAGTACTACTATGTAATGACTTTAAAACATATTTTTCTTTGTGCATAGAAAGGACTGTCATAAATCCTCACAAACGTATGCCATCAATATCAGTAATATTAATTTCCTGGATCCTCACTAACAAATGCTGTGCGTGTTAATAATATATTAGAATTCATTCCCTGGCACAAACACTGGAAGAAAGTGCAATGAATAAGTTGAAACACAGAACAAGCTTGTTGCACAGTGTATATTATTCAGCATGATAATAGGAGACTTTACTTCTAATTTTCCTTTGACCATGTTTTAGCAATACATACATTTTAAACCAAGACTGTAGGCACCCCTTTTTGGGAATCAATGAAAACTGCCATCAGCTGATCATTACTATGGTGACCCTACAGAGTATGTGATGATGTATCATAGTAGAGACCAAGTTAAAAGTGGAGACTCAGGATAATAGACTGATAGTCCACATGGATAAGAGTGAGACCAACAGAGAGGATACATGGGGTAAGATTACCCACTTTTGGTCATTTGTGCTCATGTCCAGAATTCAGCTTTATCCCCCAAAATATCCAATAACAAAAGAAAGATCCCAACAGGGAAACCATGTATTGTTAGAGTCATAATTCATACCTTAATGTTCCACTGTAAGCACAGGCCACAAAAAGTCCAGGTAGTCCTGGAAAATCTTGCAGAATGTCCAGTACCAAATAAGGCATGAGCTGAAAAATTTCAAAATTTACTTCTGAGTGCTATTTTCTATCAAATGAAATTAATTAATGTCTCATTTATCTTGTATCCTTCAAAAACTAAAGGAACCTATTCCATATAATTGAAATTTCCAAATATGAAAAATTAAACTCATTTATTGTTAACACTTAAAATAATAGCAGAGTAGTTAAGGATACAGGGTCTGGATTCAGACAGAGGTGGTTTTGTTACTTCTCTAAGACTCAGTTTCCTCATCTGTAAAGTAGGGGTAATAATACTAACCTCAAAGACTCGCTATAAAAGTTAAATTACATCATCTATGTCAAGCTCTTAGTATAGTACATGGAATACAGTAAATGCTTGATAAAAGGTAGCTGTTCTCATTCTTTGGAATAATAAATCAATTTAAAGGAAATATTTACATACCTCTATGCTTAAGCATTCACTTAACTTTACAGTTGACTCAAAGATATCTTTGTGAACTTTAATCACTACCCAGGACTGAAAGTGTAATTATAGCTGCACGTAGTATGAGACATAGTGACAAGTGGAGCGTAACCTCGGGAAGTTCCAGAAACTTGCTTCTTTTTAAAAAGCTCCTGATATCCACTTACTTTTTGATAAGTTACTTTTTAAAAAATAAATATTAAATAATAATGGGAAGGTATATTACTTCAGTACTATGTCACATGACAGTCTTTTGGCAAAACTGATTTTTAAATCAGAGGGGTCCTAAGAGGATAATTTTCTAGAAAAATGTCACCTCATTTGCACTGAAACATTCTTGAGTTCTTCTCCGATAGTATAGAGTGGATGTCATGTCCTATTGTATCAGCCTCTTCTGATTTCACTTGACAATAGTTTGTTATGGGATGAGGAAGAACATCCCCCACAGTTGCCAGGGTCTGTGCTAAGTTGTTTTTAAGAATGTCTCCCCTTTATCCAAAGCTTACTCATTTTTTATTCTCAGAAAGAGAGAACTGCACTTATCTCTATATGAAATCAAGACCCAGTTATCCCAAGATAGTCTTGAAAGCGTAACTTCAAGTAGTATTCCATACATAAGCAAAAGTTAAGTTTCCACTGTTTCTGTGGTAACGAGATCTAAAATCCTCTACCCTAATATCAACTTTCTCAAAAGTCTTTGGTGTGATATTTCATGTTCTCAGTGGCCCCCTTAGGTATAGGTAGAACCAGAAAGGTAAGAATGAGAGAAAAATAGTAAAACTATATCCAGACACTAATCTTGCTTCCTCAGGGCGAGCTATAGAGAATGCATCGCAGGAATATATCTCACTCTCCTTAGGTTAAGATATCGACCTGACCTTCTACGGACTGTGCCTTCTGTGCACTGTATACCTAGGGAGATGCTAATTGAATCAACTCCTCGATAATCAACACAATACTGGACTCGTCCAATGAGAAGGAAGCCTCTTTCTTTTTAAAAAGTGTAGCACAGGCTCTCTAAAGGTGCATGCATGCAAGACACCCCTGAATGCATTCTGTGACAAGGAGTCTCAAGGGCAGGAAGTTGAAGACATTTTTTGTTGTTGTTGACCAGGGATAGGGGAAGATATATGAGAAACATTTTTAACATCCCTATTATCTACAAACAAAAAGGACTGACAAAAGTCACAAAGTATTCTTCACTAGAGAGAATATAAGGGAAGAATGTGTCTATCTTCAGAGTAAACATGATTCTTAGATTCTCTGAGCAAATAGGAAAGATCTACTTATTAGTAGGAGGACACACGTGACTAGAGGGTTGAGAAGCACAGCTCAAGGAAGCTCTCATTTTCTAATCCCACAAAGTTGCATTTTTTTCTTGGAGTATGTGATGCATTTATGTCAACATAAAATTCAGTCTATCTTCAATCTAACGAGTCCCCTGGGCACCTGTTCTACAGCAAGTCTTAGAACACAATTTTGGCAAGAACTCAAGCTTCAGAGTCTAGCAGTCCTGGGTTTGAATTCTAGCTATGCTTTCTGAAAGGTGGTATATGGCATAGAGGTTCAAAGTTAGGACTCTGGTGGCAGCCTGCCTGCACTTGAATTCTGGTTCCAGGTTTACTAGCTATTACATAACTTATCTTTGCCTCAGTTTTCTCATCTTTGAAAGAGAGATAATCATAGCACCTAACTCAGTGTGTAGTTATAAGGATTCAAAGTTGAAGTTTATATAAAGCACTTATAATAGTATGATGAGTGCTTACAGCTATACTTATAGTTTATATTTATCAGCTATGTGACCTTGAACAAGTCGTATAAATTCTCTGCAAGTCACTCACTTCCTCACTTCTAAAATTAGAATTATCGGGTCATGAGAATTAAAAGAGATAAAGCACGCAAAGCTCTGGGCACAGAATCTCATCGCATAGTTGGTCCTCAATAAATGTTCACTCATTAGATCTGTTTCTCTATCATTTAAAAACTGGAAGGTAAACTGTTGATTTAAAAAAAGTTATCTAAGAATACCCACAAAATGTTTTACACTATCGTGGTTTGTGTATAGTTTTTTCCCCCCTCTGTGTTTACATTTCCACTCTCAGCCTTGACCTAGTTCTATTTAATACTTGGCTTGAAATTGTCCAAGTATTTCAATAGTTTAATCTTGGATACAGCATTCTTCATTTTTGCTATATCTGCTAAAATAAATTTTTGCCAAATGCTTTCTAGAAATTTAAGATGATTATGTTGTTCACATTTGCTGTTTGTCTACAAAAACATGAACACTCTTTCCTCCCAACTAATCAGCTTTCTGGATAACATTAATGCATATAAGAAAGGCATGGTACTGAACCTGGTCTGGTGCAGATACTTTCTTGGCTGTCCAAGGATCACAGTCATGATACCTGGAATATAGGGCAAGCCCACACAACACTGAGCAGACAAGGATTGCCCAGAGTCCCAGAAGATTGATGTAGAGAGACCTAAGGAAGTGAAAACAAACCAACAAATGACAATTGTAATTTCCATCCCAAAGATCAGAAAAATTGTTACATAAACAGAAGAGACCTTCATGATTACTCAATAAATGCACATTATTTTTTGGTTATCAAAAATGCTATCTATTTTATTCTAGCCTAACCTTCTACTTACGCTGTCAATCAACAATTTATTTGGAAATACTTGGAATAGATGGGGGCTTCTCTATTGAATAAATGTATCCTCCTGGTCAGAGTCCCATGGGCATATCAGCTTTATAATGGTATCTAATTATGGTACTTCAGGGCTTCTTGTCATGAAATAAAGATTTTTAATGGTCAACAGAGCAGTAACTATTACTCATTTTCCTTTTCAAAGTAATGCAGTTATACACTGCTAAACATTGTTAGCATCTACATAGCAACTCATTAGACCTTTTAAATGTGGTTTCTAATATCACCTAGTAAGTATGAGAGGTAAACCTGCATTCCTTGAACAGCTATCTTCCCAAACAATGTTCGGCATCATAATACATGGTGTGTGCTCCAGGAGGTTGTAAAGGTTTGTATAACAGCACTGGAGTCAGACATGGACATAAATCTTCATTCCATCTACCATATGCGACCCTGGGCAAGTGATTTCACTCCTCTGATCTTCAGCTTCTTCATTTACACCTATAGATAACGATGCCTACCTCACAGAGTTTTAAGATTAGATGAAATAGTGTGTATCATATAGCACAGTGCTTGCTGTGTAATAACATTTGTTAAACGGTAATTATTGACATTATGAGTGCTAATGGCATTGAGTTCTATGTCTTAATAATCAGTTGAATAATAATCTTTGTTCCCACTAAGGTGTCTACATCCCCCCCCCCCCATAGTGCTATAGTGGATACTGTAACAAGCTGCCCTAGGCTGAAGAGAGGTATAATCCCCAATGTCATGTCTCCTTCCTTGGGGCACCAATGACTACTGCATTCAGAATTTTAAAGGACCAGTCTCCTTATGCTAACCTGGGATAAATCTGGAGTCAGCTCAGCATTAGGGCTTCCCCTAAGGCTTTGGCTAAGAATGCATTACAATCCAGCTTCTCTCTCTGGCCAATTCTGCTTCCCTCTCTTTTCTTTCTTCTACAGGTGGTGATTTCCTCACAGACTTTGGCATGCCAAACTCCGTCTCAGAGTCTGTTCCAGGAGAACTCACCTTCAACAGGTAGCAAACAACAGATTGCTAGCCTTTTCCCTTGATTGACTAAATTTACTGTATGTTTTGCCACTGACTAAAAATAGCATAAGTAACTATAGTTCATCTCCAAATCACCAGAAAATATACCCAGACACTTCCCTGCTCAAACACCCTTGTTCATATATGAGTTTAATACTTTACTATATAGTTTTATTTGACTTTAATGCCATTCAAATAGGTCACTTATCAACAACATCTGATACTGTCCCCAGTTAATCAATGTCAGTAGGTCTTATCTTTTTGACTGGGATTCATTCTTTCCATAGAGCCAGTGTTAAAAAGTAGGAGAAAATGGTTCCTCTCAGGGCTCAGGGCGTCTGCTGAAGGCCATTCCAAAGGAAATTGCTTCTTATTAAGAAAGCTCTAAAGCTCTAATGCTAGTTTCTTAGTTATAAAATTGGGCCTTTTGAGTTTCATGCTCCCAAAGAAACAGAGGAGCATATGCACAATTAATTTTGGAGAAGCATCAGATCTAGTACAGATTTAAAGTCCAGTGGATTACTGGATGTATAAATCACATTCCTTCAAAGTTTCTTAAAATATCAGAGCTCCTAAGCTCACTTTTGGAGGATTCTATATCCATTTACTGTGCTGATACTTGTGTAGGTCTTTTACTATGGAATTTTCCAAAGAAAGATAATGTCTAAACCAATTTACTCTCAATATATTGAGTTATGACATGTGACATTACAATATTTTCATGTTCTTCTTTGAATAGAAATAGAATTGCCATTCCTTGTCCTACTCCAACCACCCTGTTACTCTTAATCTATTTATAATTTTTAAGTTCCTAAATGCATGTAGGCGTAGTCAGCTTTATTTAGCAGCACGGGGAGTGGTGGTCACCACACTGAGGCCTCCTGAGAAAGAACCAGCCACCATTCATACTCTTTGCTCAAGCCAAGATGGGCTTGAGCAGTCCCTCACCATATAATCCTTCTGACCTCTGGGCTGTGTCCAAATCAATGTCTATCTGGAATGCTCTGCCACTATTCTCCACCTGCCCACATATGGTCATTACTCAGGATCTGCTTGGTTGACAGGAATCTCTCACCCATTCTCTGCCTTCACGTCCCATGATTTGCGGTCACATTTACTGGACCCCTACCAAGTGTGTGCCAAGCACAGTATTTTACATTACCTCTCATGAGATGTATAATATTTCTTATGCTCGTTTTATAAGTTTAGAAACTGAGACTCAGGGAGACTAAGTAACTTGCCCGCTCAAATAGCAAGTATTAGGGCGGAGTTATAAACTCATGACTTTGTCTGAAAATAAAATATACTAGCACAGCCGGCAATATGATGTCCTCGACCATTTCTTCTATCATTACATTGTTCCAAGGAACTGTCGTACCTTTCTAGTGTTATTTCACTTTTTGCATACTTGTATATATACATTTTCCTAACTAGATGTTAAGTTCCTTCATTATAAGAGCCATATAATTCTAATGTTTATCCTCCATAACTCCTTATACAAATAGATACACAATAAATGCCTATTTATTTAATAAGATTTATTTTACTTAATAAGTCATATAAATATTTCAAATAGCTGATTTAAAATATGCAGTACCACTTTGTTTTACTTAATCCTTTTATAACTAAGTATATCATTTATTTCTTGGAATTTCATGATACAAAAGGCTTAAACCTGAGCAAAGCTTGACTAATTAACAAGTTTCAATAAAGACAACTGATGGTTATTAATGATTTCCATTCTATAGTTTGGCTTACATTTTTGCCTGGAATCTGCTTTTACAGGAAATATATCTCTGCACTTGGGATTGGTTGACACCATAGATGCTGGTCCATGTGAAGGTCCCTCCTATAATAATTGTCCAGAATGTATGTCTTTGCAAAGGATTGGGATCAAAACTAAATGAAAAGAGACAGAAAACGAATCTTAACTATCAGCAAAAAACTACAGAAAATTCTCCTAGAATATTTTTTGGGAGCAAGCAATGTACATCTGGACAGGACTAAAGGAAAATGAATGCTCTAATTCTGAGCTTTCATAAAAATTGTTCTCCTGTGGCCTTAGGAAATTGCTATTTAAACAAGTCTGCTCTGCTATAATCAGAGAAAAGCATGAAACTAAAAAGAGAGAGAGCAATAGAGTAAAGTTCCTAAGTGCATCAGAGCAATAGATACGGTACTGAAATGAACACAAAATTGACACATTTTGCATATATAATTTCTCTCCTAGCACATGTACAGTCATATTTCTAATTTATATTCAAGCTCAAGAACTCAGTCGATTAATGCAGTTTAAAGGCTTTCATCTTCTAAAATTACCATGTCATTATCATCATGCTTTCTTAAGATGCTGTGAGCACAAGCTAAATGCTAATAGTGAAAAGTCACTTTATGACACATACTTAAGTCCAACATATTGTTACAAAGAAAGCTCCACTTCTGTATTTAGTATGTCTTTGAACTCTTCTTAATGCATTATCTTGGGAGGAATGATTCTGTTCATCCACGATACACAATATGAGTTCGACAAATTTCTGCAAAATTGGCTTTCATAGGAACTTTCTAAAAATTATGAAATTCTGCAAATCCATTTCAATCTTATATTTAAGATTAGTGGAATAACGTGTTCTGATTACATTCCTGTGGAAATATAAGAGCCTCTATTCCATTCTCTAACACTTCATATTAAAGTTTAAGTGTTTCAAGGGTATTGACACTTTAACCCATAGAGAAAACAGCTACTATATTAGCTAATGGAAGTCAAGAGCCAAAAGGATTCAGGAATCTACTTGAGGGAAGTAAGACAAGATTTATAACACCCAATTTAGTGATTTTAGGTCATACAGAATATATATGTCAACTATAGACCATACAGAAAATACCAACACAAAATCCTTCTCTTGGTTTATCACCACCAGAGCAGATATTTTGCCCACCATATTCTCAAATATATCAGACTCACAAGGAATACACAATAAGGCTATTCATTATTGTTTAATGGTTGGCAGCCTCCAAAGTAAAAGTCATAAAAGTATCTAATCTTTTACTTTTAAGAATCTCTTATTGGTATATAAGTTGTCACTTCAGTGCAGCAATATGGGTTACCTTTGTACAAAGTGACAGTTATCTTGCAGAAAAATGATTGGTTCCACACCCTCTCCCCTCAATTTTGCCTACTAGGAAATTTAGTAGTAATCAAGATCTTCTGAGTGGCCACTGGCTGTTTCTGCTTCTTGGTATCCATTCTCCTGTCCTCTAATAACAGCAACCCAATTTGCTTTGGGGAAACGGCCATTTCACCATACAATGGTCTAAATGGTTGTCAATAAAACGTGCTGCTCGGCCCCAACAAGGGACGGAATAATGGCCAAGCTAGGACAACTGGGGGCGCTCTTCCTTGGAATCTGAATCTTGAGGTTAAAAAAAAAACTATTGAAAATAGCTGAAGTTGATTTGTCATAATTCAACTTATCTCTGCAAATTAACACATTGTCCCTGTCCAATTTCTGAAAAGGCTCTTCTCAAACATTAGCACCATTTTCAGAAAACTAGAAGAGTCA
Organism: Ursus arctos; assembly: GCF_023065955.2. Taxonomy (NCBI): domain Eukaryota; kingdom Metazoa; phylum Chordata; class Mammalia; order Carnivora; family Ursidae; genus Ursus; species Ursus arctos. The sequence continues at coordinate 13,742,789 of NW_026622886.1, read as the reverse complement.
CCAAGTAAGACATGTTTTTTCTTTCTTCTTGCCGGTGATTTCAGCTTGCCTGGCTCAAAGTAGAACTGCTTAAAGAGGAAATAAGCCAGTTCATGTCAAAATGAGCCCCTCCCCACATTGAACATGATAACAAGAACGACACTACTGATCCACAGTGGAAGGTGTTTTAAATATTCTTCTAAGTTGTGTGGTATATTTGTGATGAAATATCTAGTTTCTCCATTGATCTTTGTCTAGGAAACTTAAACAGCTGTTTAAGATATGCTATATCATACAATATACTGACACTTAAGGCATTAGTCGTAACTTTTCTAGTCAATCCTCTAGAAATAATATAGTATGTTATAAAATATTTATACATATATACAATTATGAAATACAGTAATAATATTCTATATATTGCCAGGGCAATATCAATAGAAAAATTCTCTAGGCTGCTTGAAACAAAGAACCATCAAAATGACAGCTTGGTCCTTTAGTGTTTTTCTCTTAAGAGGTTTCCTTTTCTTATTTCTCCACTATCTCTTCCCTAATTACCCTACCCCACCCTTTGACCAATTCCAGATTTTAGTATCTGGGAGAAAAACACTCTTTTGCTATCAATCCTTTCTCAGGAGGAAGCACTATCCTATATTCCTGGTAACTGAGAAACCATCTGACTGCTTTAACCCCTGAAAGACCTGATGGAAACCCCTCACACATTAACTTATCAGCTTCAATATTTTGTACCACATTCTTAGCCATCTATTTGATTTCTAATGTAAATCTACTACTTCAATAATGAGATCATTTTTGCAGAAAAAAACCAAAAGGAGTGTTCTATTGACCAAGAGAAAAATAGGAACTTACTTCCAGAAGTTTAATCTTCCACCATTATAGCAATCATTTACAATAGTGCTGATTCCACCTTGAATCACTGTAGCCTGTATAATCACAGATGCAAATCCAGCCACCATGATCCCAACTTGAAAAACATCTGTCCAGATAACCGCTTTAAGACCACCCTTTGAGGGAAAAGTGTTATGGATTAATGCTCTTATCAGACATTGTTAGTCACCTACTTGCTTATATACTATACTGGACAAAAATAATGAAAACATAGATCTTGACTAACGAACACATTCAAGATGGTAGACAGTAAGGTTGGAAGAACCTTCAAGAGAAGGTGTGATTTAAGCCAAGCCTTCAGACAGAAGCAAAGATGGAAGGTCTTCCCAGAAGAAAAAACAGCATGGGCAAAAGCATAAAGAAGTCAAAGTCCATGACGTGTTGAGTTTGGCCAGATATATATTTTGGAGCAAAATGAAATGGTATAGGAAGATTGCTGGGAAGAAAATTCAGAGTGAAATTACAAAAGGCAATATCATAGATTTTATCCTATAGGCAGGGCTGATATCCAATCAAGTATGCTCATAGAAGGGCATACCAGTTGTTGAAATATTAGAATTGTTTTGTACTAGCCACTGCCAAAAACTTCCCAAGTGTTTCACTTCAGTTCCTATGTCCTTGTCTGACCATCCCCTTCCTGAGATCTCCATCTTCTAAAAAGTCCACTAAAGTCTTAAGACCTAGTATGTCAGATATGCCACAAGAGTTGCACCACTGCTAGGGACTACCATCCATAATATTATCAGTGTCCATACTATCTGGTTGTTACACATTTTGGCTGTGATTCCTGCCTATAAGCAATGGGAAGTTATCTTAGTTTTCAAAGCTGAGGAATAATATGAACACAAATATAATAATTTAGCAATAGTAAGGATCAATTAGGAGAAGTCTCAGGACCACTGCAATGGTTCAGGTAAAAGAAAAAAGTTTCAGTTATGATCAATGTTCTATAAAGAATCAAATATTTCCCCAGATGGAACATTTCTTATAAAAAGTTACACTGTGGGAGGTAGGAGTAGGAGAGGACATATGAACAATCTAGTTTGCAGAACACAACTACTGGAATTTTCAACTTTGCAAAACAGTTGGTAGAGTGAAAGAGGAAATAACGTTTTTGACATACCAGTGTGCAGTAGAATGTACAGACCACCCCTGTTGCCACTACTGCACCCCACAGATCAAATCCTGTGACTGTAAACAGAAAAAGAAAAGAAAATGCAGGCATAACTGTGAAACGTGCATCATAAAAATTCTTCTCAAAAATCATCAGTAGGAAGCTATATCATTTATGAGGCACCTATCTTTCGACCTACTTCTCTACTCTTGCCTAAAATTAGGTCCAAATCTCATAAAATGTCCCCATGAAGTTTAAAATTTTACATGTTAAGTTAAATGGAACTGGTTTCTATCCTCAGAGAGCATTCCTAGATCCAACATTGCCTAAACCAAATACATGAAAAAGCATTTATATTGTAATGAAGCTAAGAAACAACTTGATAGTGTGAGGTAGTTATCCAGACTGAATGGGGTCACAGAGTATGTGTCATCGTGATTCAAATAAACACACTATTCTACCAGTCCTTGAAAGACAAGTTGTGCATGTTCCTAAAATGAGACCAAGAAAGAGAAAAGTTGTAAAATTTGCTACCATTTAGCTAAGAAGTGGAGGGGCATGTGATATTCTTTTTAAATGGAAGGATAATAAACTCTGCCCACATATGTAATAATCTATGTAAAATGGACCAATTCCTTTAAAGACTCAATGGGCCAACACACTCATGTAAGAACTAGATTATCTAAATAGGCCTAGATCTATTAACGAAATTGAATCAATAATTAAAAACCTTCCAAAACAGAAAGCTCTAGGCCCAGGTGGGTTGACTGGTAATTTCTATCAATTTAAGGAAGAAATTACACCAATTCTCCTGCATCTCTTTCAGGGAATAGAAGCAGATACTTCCTAACTCATTCTATGAAGCCAGGACTGCTCTAATACGAAAACCAGATAAAGACATTACAAGAATACTACAAACCAAAATTTCTCATGAACATATTTGCAAAAATCCTCAACAAATTGAAGATTAGCAAATTGAATCTGAAAGAGTATAAAAAGAATTATACACCATGACCAAGAGGGATTTATCCCAGGTATGCAAGGCTGGTTCAACATTTAAAAATCAATTAATGGAATCTATCATATTAACACACTAAAAAAGAAATATCACATGATCATATCTAAAGATGCAGAAAAAGCATTTGACAAAATGCAACATCCATTCATCATAAAAACTCTCAGTAAACTAGGAATAGAGGGGAACTTTCTCAAGCTGATAGACTATCTACAAAAATCCTGCAGCTAACATGCTACTTAAGACTGAGAGACTCAAAGCTTTCCCACTAAGATCAGGTCCAAGAAAAGGATGTTCCTTCTCACTGCTCCTTTTTAACATTGTACTGGAAGTCCTTGCTAATGCAATAAGGCAAGAAAGAAAATAAAAGGTATACAGATTGGGAAAGAAGAAATAAAACTCTCTTTGTTCACAGATGACATGATCATTGATGTAAAAAAGAAAACACTCCTGGAACTAGTAAGTGATTATACCAAGGTTGTATGATGCAAGGTTAATATACAAAAGTCAGTTGTTTTCCTATATAATAAATTAGCCCCAAATGTAAGTGACATACATAATTGGTAATCTTAAGATGTACCTTGATTCAAAGCCAGGGCAGAAGCACAACTGGAGTAACCTGGACATGCATACACTGTGGAGTGGGCATGTAAAATGGTACAACCATTCAGAAAAATTATTTTCCAGTTTCTCTTAAATTTTGTACATGCATCTGCCCTATACTGGGTTATAACAGGTGTATGTTTAACTACACTGCTTCCAGGTATTCACCCAAAAGAGATGAAAATAGGTGTCAAAAGCAAATCCCCAGACACAAGCTACCAGGATCTACAGGATGATCAAACTTGGTCTTGGTATTGATGGAGATGACACTACTGCTGATGACAGCAATGTTGCCATAACCAAAGAGATGCTGCCCCTCAAGGGGGGGTGACAACACATCATGCATGGAAGAAGTAGACTAAATGCTGCTCCAAGAATTATTGGTACATGTATTCAATACTTTATTCCCTCTGGTAACATATTTTCAAGGATGTTTTTCTTTATTTTTGTTAACATTTTAAAAATCTATATGACGTGACAAGAACTATTTAAGGGGAAGATAAGATTTCTTTCTGAGTGATGCTGTGATATTCAGGAACTAAAGCCCAGCTAGTTTTTCGTTCCTAGTTCCACATTGGCTTATTTTAACGGAACGAGGTAACATTTGTTGTAAGATGTAATGTAACCTAATGTTAACTGTGTGGTCTAAAGTGTTTAGCAATCAAGCAGATTCCTTAGTAAGGCCAAATTTCTTGTCACTGAAGTATTCTGAGCTATACTTTGATGTTTAAAAGAAAAATATTGGTTAAAACAACTTTCACCTTCTAGGATCTGCTTTTTAAATCTCCTATCCCCTGTGGTTATCAACTGCATGTACCAGGCATCTAGAAACTAGTATGTTAAACTGAACTAACTTGATGGGAATAACTACTCGCAGGGCTTGTTTTCCAAAGAAGAGCACTGTTTAGAGTAGCGAAATCATAAGCCTATTTAGGATTGTTGTAAAGCATTCAAAATGCAACTCAGCAAGTTTTGTGAGTGGAAATGTAGTGTTCAAGTCATATTCTGCTTTAAAAGGCTGTGACAAATGCAAATGAATTAAAAAAAAAAGCAAAGCAAGACAAAACAAAACCTGTGCAAGAATGATTTTAGTAGTCTTAATTCATAGTAGCCTAAAACTGGAAACAACCCAATGTTGTTGATGGATAAACAGATTGTAGAGATACAGATGATGAAATACTAGCAACAAATAGGAACAAACTACTGAAACATGTAGCAACATGAATGAAACTCAGAAACATTTTGTTGGGTAAAATAAACCAGTTACAAAAAAGCCACTATTTGATTCCATTTATATAAAATCTAAGAACAGGGAAAACTAATTTATGGTGATAAAAATCAGAAAGCAGCAGCTTGGGTTGGTGGGGGAATTTATTAGAAGGAAGCACAAGAAAATCTTCTAGGGTTAGATGGTGAAAATAGTCTGTATCTTGACTTGGGTGGTGGTCACAAAACGCTGTACAATTGTTAAAACTTGTCTAACTATACACTTAATTTCTGTACGTTTTATGATGTATAAGCTGTATTTCAACAAAAAATGTTTTTTTAAAAAGATTTTATTTATTTATTTGACAGAGAGAGATAGCCAGAGAGAGAGGGAACACAAGCAGGGGGAGTAGGAGAGGAAGAAGCAGGCTCCCAGTGGAGGAGCCTGATGTGGGGCTCGATCCCATAACACCGAGATCACGCCCTGAGCCGAAGGCAGACGCCTAACGACTGAGCCACCCAGGTGCCCCATCAACAAAAATGGTTTTTAATTTTAAAAAGCAAGAGGGGCTTCTGGATGGCTCATTTAGTTAAGCGTCTAACTCTTGATCTCAGCTCAGGTCTTGATCTCAGGGTTGTGAGTTTAAGCCCTGCATTGGGCCCCATGCTAGGTTTGGAGCCTACTTAAAAAAAAAAAAAAAAATTAAAAATTAAAAAGCAAGAAAGAGAAACTTAAGAGACAAATAAACTAATTGCAATTACATAAACTTACTTGAACCCTGATTCTAACAAACACTGAAAAAAAATCAGGGAAATCTGAACATTGACTTCATATTGATATTTTTAAAAATAATGTTAATATTTTAGATATGAATATGGTATAATTGTATAACATCCTGGTACGAACTTCCAGTTATAAAATACATAAGCCATGGAGATGTAATGTACAGCATGGTGACTATAATTAATAATCCTGTATGTTTGAAAGTTGCCAAGAGAGTAAATATTAAAAGCTCCCATCACTAGAACTTTTGTAACTATATATGGAGGCAGATGTTAACTAGACATTGTGGTGGTCATTTTGCAATATATACAATTCTTGAATCATTATAATATAATACAACGTTATGTCAATATAACTCAGTGAAAAAATTAGCACATCCTTACTTTTAAAAGACATTGAATTCAGATGAAATTATGAAATACTTCAGACTTATACCAAAATAACCTAGTGAGGAAAACAGAGTGAATTGAACCAAGAGTTGATCATTTTTAGTGTAGAGTTAAGGGTACATTAGAGTTCAATATACTGTTCCATTGCTTCTAGTATATGTTTGAAGTTTTCTATATATATATTTTTAAAAAGGTAAAAAGGAAATGATTGGACCTAGAGAATATTAAGATCCATTTCACTTAAACAAGTTTCTATGGAGCATCCGTTGCTCACCAAGTATTTATATTTATCCTTGGTCACAGTAAAGTACTGTGATATTCAAGTGGTCAAAATGCAGGGTCCTAATTCCTAGGGAATAGCCCAATAAAATGATAAGAGCAGAGTCCTTGATTTCTTCATAGATGGAAGGCCAGGACTGTACTTTCAAACCCTAAAGCCACATCTTTAATTATACTTAGAGCGAATAGGTAACTTATGAAGTTTATAGCTCAGCTCTTTATACAACACATGACCCATTCATGATGTTGGTAATATTGACATGGAACATGCCTGGCATTCAGAATCCAAGAGCATTTTATATAATGGAATTCTTTGTAATGATACTGTTGTACTTTATAAACTTAGGTAATAATTACTATCTATCTACCATGAAAGCAGGAAATTAGAGTGTGGATTTAGCAGGGCTTTTCCATTTTATATTAACTCCAGGAAATGCATCACATTTTTCCCGTCAGAGTCCACTTGTACATTTCATAAGGAAGCTTTAGTGATAAACTCACATCTAATTGATAAGAACTTAAAGGATGTTGGGTTCTCCGAAAGCCTTTTGAAGGTATGACTAACAGGCACCTTTGCCTCAGTAAACTATTCCAGTTTCATGGCTTTTATCTGCCTAAAACCAAAGAGTCCAGGAGTATGTCAATCAGCATCATATTCATATATTTGTTTAAAAGGACACCAGAGTCATCTTTCATTTTGTCACTAGGAGCAAGCTGATATTTCAAATCACACAGATCTCCTTCTATTGCATTTTGGACTACATTAGAAATGGGAATAAGAAAAGTTCTCCCCCTGCCATATTTTACAATGGAACTGAGCTGAGTAACACAGAAGCCTCCTGACTATGGGCTCCAGATTACAGCCACCAAGGAAGAAAGTACAAGCCATTCATGATTTAGACCATAGGGGGCGTGCATTCTGAAGGAATGGAGCATGGCAGGTTGGCACCTCAGGGAGGTCTGCTCTTCTATTAATCATAGATCTTTTGGAGCTATCGATCCAGGAACGCAAAGAAGCTGCTAAACACTAAGCCCATCTTGCTCCCCTCAAGCTGATGCAGGTTACTGGAAACATTCCTCCATCTCCCCATCTCCCCAAAGAGAGAATGACCCCCAAAATCTGAGTGACATAACTGGTAACTCTAAAATGTACCTTGATTCAAAGCCAGGGCAGGGGCATAAATAACAATTCCAGTATACAGAATCTATGGGAAAAAAGAAACCAAATAAACAGTATGAATCATAAAATAAATTATCAATTTTTTCTATAAATTCAACAATGAATTAAAACAGTAGTTTCAATATACTTAATAAAATGTGTTTGTAACTTAAAAATGTTATTTAAATCTTTATTTAAGTTGATTCTCCGTTTCTGTTTGTGGTGTGGTCATAGGTTACAAAAATCTTTTATGACCAATTGTGTTAAAATTATGGACTTTTCACATGGTGCTTAGTGCAGATAGTCACTGATCCATCACCTCAAGTTCGAAATCAATTCTCCTCAATCTAAACAACTGAAAGAAAGAAAGAAAGAAAGAAAGAAAGAAAGAAAAGAAAGAAAGAAAAAATAAATTTAAAAGGAGATGCCCTCTCATTCAAATGCTTTCAAACTATCATTAATCACTGCATAAGTAACTAGGAAACCAGTGAAAATTTTGGAAACTGGTTTTAAAAAGTTTGCACGCTCATTAATTAAACAAAAGCATAAATTTGCACTGAAAAAATCCTGAAAGCCATCAAAAACCACATTCTATCTTTTCTATATATTATTTTTCACTCATACATCTAACAAATATTTATTAATCTGGGGTACAATAGTATGATAAAATGGTCTTTTTTCTCAGGACATCATTTTCTTTTTTTTTTAAGATCTCATACTCAGATACAAAATTTAATTTTCTTTGTAGTAAAAATAATTTTACAGATATGTATTTTTTATTTGATTTAAACTTCATGTAAATTTTTTTATAATAATTTTTTATTATGTTATGTTAATCACCATACAGTACATCCTTAGTTTCTAATGTAGTGTTCCAGGATTCATTATTTGCATATAACACCCAGTGCACCATGCAATATGTACCCTCCTTAGAACATCATTTTCACTGCATTTTATCTTTCAATTATATATATTGTATGTGACTTATTCTATAAAAATGTATTATGATTCTATGATTCTCTATGATTCTATGTTTACTCTATAAAAACATATTATGAAAAAAGCCAAATTATATAGTATTTGAATGTCTGATTATATTACATGGGTAGATCAATGGAAGTAAGTCCTTCAAGTGGGAGATGCTTTCCTCTTTTTTGCAAGAATGAACCAGATTTCCACAGTCATTATCCTGACCAAGCTGAAGATTTGAAAACATGGCTATGGACCATTGTCCTAACATTTGTTCCCCACTTTTCATTTCTGTAGGCGTTTCTAAAAATGATCCAGAAAGGGTCCGGACAGTAGGGTAAATGCAAGCTACCAGGTTCAGTTCTCTCTACCAGACCCCAAAGGGTTCCTTCCTTTTACATTGGAAGTGTTAATGACCAATCTAAGTTATGCCATTTACAGAGAAAGAAAATGGAGTCAAGTTAAGTAATTACGAAGGCACTCATGCTCTTGCAAATGCTTAGGTAGCTTGTGATTGGAGAAGTGAATTACAAATAGGGATGAGAATGAAAACTCCTTCCTGGGCCTCCATTATCAAACCCATCCCTAAAGCACTCAGCTGCTAAGAGGAAGATGAATATAAATGAAGTGTCAATAACCATGAAAAGCCTAACAAAAGGTAGAGCAAAGGAATGGAGAGTGACTTACTGTTTGAACAACGAAGAGGACTGTTCCACAGAGACGTACACATTTGTTAAATCGGAGCTCTAAATACTGTTCCCAAAAAAAGAAGAAATGGTTAATACGTGAAAACTTTACACACTTTAAAAAAATCAGCTGCTTAAGAAATAAAGGGGTTGGAAATTTAAAGCCACTTCAGTCATCAAAAAGAATGAAATCTTGTCATTTGCAATGACATAGATGTAACTAGAGGGTATTATGCTAATTGAAATAAGTCAGTCAGAGAAAGACAAATACCATATGATTTCACTCATGTGGAATTTAAGAAACAAAATAGATGAACATAGGGGAAGGGAAGAAAAAAAAATAAGATAAAAACAGAAAGGGAGGCAAACCATAAGAGACTCTTAACTACAGGAAACAAATGGAGGGTTGCTGGAGGGGAGGTGGGTGGGGGATGGGTAACTAACTGGGTGATGGGCATTAAGAAGGGCACTTGAAGTAATGAGCACTAGGTGTTCTATACAGCTGATGAATCACTAAATTCTACCTCTGAAATTAATAGTACATTCACTATATATTAACTAAATTGATTTAAATTTTAAAAAAGAAATTTAAAGCAACTTCATAAGTGATTTGTATTCTGTATTCCTACGTTACTACTATTTTTCTTTACATATAGCAAAATTGACTCTTGCTTTAAAGTACAGTTCATTGCATTTTAACACATACAGCCCAGTTCCATCACCCTCAGCGAACTCTGTTATGTTGTTCATTTGTGGTCAAACTCTTTCCCAACCCCTAAATCTTGGCAATCACTGATCTGTTCTCCATCCCTAGTTTTGGCTTTTCCAGAATATCACCTAAATGGATTATATTCTGCATTTTTAAAATGAGCAAAGTACTGTTCTCCCCTTTCTCTTGGCATCTACTTCAGACATTTCCCTGATTCACATGGGAATCAGCCCTTTCCCACTGTAGGCAATTGTGATGGAATTGTCTATCAAGGTGCCCTGCCTCTTTTGACTCAGGGATGGTCACATGACCCAAGCTCAGCCAATCAGTTCCTCTCTCCAATGGGTATTTCGATCTCCGAGGTACAATATAAAGACAGAAAACGACTGAAACAAAGCAGACTGATCCTGACAGTGGCCTGAAGAGGCTTCCCTGGCTTCTGTCTTTCACAGCCTATTTGTTCAGCTTTTCACTCTTTTCTATGGGCTACCCCTATATCCTCCCAAATAAATTATTTTTTACTTAAATTGGCCTAAGTCAGTTTCTGTTCAGTGCCAACAACCCCGTCAATTTTTCTTACTCTCCTTGGCATCTGCCGTATCTTAAAATATAGTTGGCTCATCTCCTGTATTCTATGTCATAATATACTATAAAGTTAGAATCATAGAATTTTAGAGCTGGAAGGAAGCTGGGATCTTAAACATACTTTAACTTGAATATTATTACTCACGTAGAGAGAATTTTAAAGCTGAAAACAGTCTTCATACCAGAAAAAAAAGAGGAACGAAAAACTGACATGAAGTAATAATCTGGGGAAACGACACCAGATATTTTTGCTCCATAATCACAGGTAACCGTTATAGAGTACCTGTTGTGTACACTGTCCTCCCAACAACTCCCTGAGGCCATACTACCTGTTAGAGGGGAGGGCACTGGGGCTCAGGGAGAACATCAAAGTTGAAACCTAATAGCTGTCAGAGCCACAATGCAAGTCTAGGACCATTTAATGCCCAAATCTGGGCAGGGAACAACTACATTATTCCAAATAAATAAGTAAGCAAACTGACCATGGCTTTGAGTGAGTAGGTGACACTGACATATAGTAGGACCTTCCAAAACACCTGACAGGTAAAAAAATATGCAGCACAGTATAGTTTTTGGGAGGAGTTCCAGCCCTCAACCCAGTCCTACTTGTGACTGCACAAGCTTGGGGCCGTCACTGAAGATCTTAGGCTCCTCCTCTTGAAAATGAGGATCACAGTATTTTCTTTCCCCTCTTACATAGCAGGGGTTTGGAGACTACTGAATGATATGAATGGATGGGGAAATACTATAAACTGTTATTCAAAACTAAAACATTAAGAAGTTGGTATCCAAATCCACAGATAAATATAATTCACAATTATAAGCATACATATCTATTCACAAATAAACATATATAAATAATATATACACGAATAAATATAATCCACAAATATGTATATATACACACATATATATGTATATAGATATATATACACACACATATATACACACACATACATATATTCTGGACAACTCAGTTCCAACACACAGATTACATGGACCCAGAAAGATCCCGAAAAAGTGGGGAATGAAACTGGATTCCTGCATTATACTTCTTGTCTGTGGGTCTGGAAGTGGCTAAACACCTATCAGGCCTACACTTTGAAGGCAGGGATAAACAGATAACAAAAATGCTTCTGAACAGCCAATTCTAGCTAAAGAAATGTAAGTAGGAAGAGATTTCATATTTCAGCAAGAATACCAGGTATCACTCAATGCTGGACTTCTCATTCTGTGTAGGTGGTTCCACCTCTCAGCATAAAACAAAAAATACTCACAAGAAAGGGTTTGCTATGGCCAACTATCAGGGACAAAGCATGTTATCTCACTTCTCTGCCCCCAGTGCCCCCAGTCATGGACACCCCCAGCATACCCACAACTCTAGGTGTTCTGTTCTACTTCTCTTGTTCTCTCTGCACTCTTTTAAGCCCTGCCTGGGGGTATAACAGACTTACCAGAGGCTTCAGAAGCAGCCAGTAGGCACCAATTCATAGCCTCCAGGCATGTGTCTACTTTGCCTGATACTCTCTTATGTAGCTTAACTTTGTCTGCAACATGAGGCTCTCATAGTACGTCCCTTTTAAGGATTGAGTATTGAGTCCGATCATGTATGTGTGTAAAACATGCACCCCAGCGCCACACATGTATTAAGCATTTGGTAAACGTTAACTTTTTGCCATTTTTAGCTGGAACCCTGCTAACAGCCTCCACCACGGGAAATGTGTGGGAAATCTGTTTCTGGTTGAGTTAATGTTGATGCCCCCAAGGAGGCATGGGTCAGTGCTTATGAGAGGAGCATTCCTCTCTGGAGACTGAAGTCCTCTTGCCAGGTTCTTGAAACCCTTTCTGAGTTCTGGAGTTAACTACAGATCAGAGCTCAAGGACTCAAATTGCCTAAGGGCTCATACACCAGTGGTAATATACACCAGTGGATCAGCCCGGTGTTCCTATATTAAAATGTTGGAATATTCCTCATATCTGCTAAGAAATTTGTCCTCTCACATCTCCCTCAAAAACAAGTACTCCCTTCACTCCCTACCACCATTCAACAGCTCTTTAAACTAAAGTTCTCCGTAAGTCCCAGTGTCCATTTTCTCTTTTGCATTTTTAAGGAAGACAAAAATGCAGATAAAGATTTCTCTACCATAAGAAAGTAACCATGCACCTACAATGATGAGGCCTCAATAAAGACATTAACAGGGAGTGAGAGCAATGGCTGTAAAACTGGAGTTCCTGCACCACAGGGAATGTGAGCCCAGTGTCACCAGTCTTCTAGATTGTCGTTTTTGTTTTTTTTAAGATTTTATTTATTTATTTGACAGAGGGAGAGAGCACAAGCAAGCAGAGCAGCAGAGGGAGAGGGAAAAGCAGGCTGCCCCTGAGCAGGGAACCCGATGTGTGCTCTATCCCAGGACCCTGGGATCATGGCCTGAGCCGAAGGCAGATGCTTAACTGACTAGGTACACTCAGGCTTCTACATTTTCAAAAGAAGTTAGAATCTGGAATTTTTTTGACTTCTCAACAGCATAAATGCTAAATTAATTTTCTTTCAGAATACCATAGGGTAAAAAAAAAAAAAAAAAAAGGCACCAAAAACAGAGTTTGGCCTGGGACAGCAAGTTTGTTACCTTTGAGCAAAACAGAGAAATTCCATCCTGCTCACTTCTGGGATGATGACTGAACTCTTCCAAACACAATGACCGGAGTGACTGGAAGGCACTGTTGCCCCAGGGGTGCCTCACCCTAGATGGCGTCACTACAACCCCGTCAGTTTGTCACCGACACTTGTGCCATTGAGGCCCTATAGCCGGCACCAGTTGAACCAGCCTCACTAGGAAACCACCTCTCCAGTGGCTCTGGATTAGAGCAAAGAGTATCTAAGCTCAAGGACTGAGGAGGTTGCTGAGGATGAGTGTCAGCACCCTCTGGATCATGACCTGGGAGAGAGGAAACTTTGCCCAGTTTGTCCATGTTGCTTATGGGTGAGTGCCTGGGGAAGGGAGACCAGTGAGGGCACTGAACAGGCCCCTCACTCGCCTGAGCTTTTATCCACCCTCCCAACCCCACACTCCCATTCAACAGCTCTTTAAACTAAACCAAATATTCCCCAGCTTTGCAAAGCCCTTTCCTGTAGACAGCTGAAGAAAACCTATAACCCGTGGAGCTGTGCAACAGGAAGGATGGTTTTCCTTAATCATCTTTCCACATACAGAGAAGGTAGGCCTGTTTAAGAACCTTGCAGCCAAATCTTCCTAGTGTCCCCAAGACAACCACTTCTGCCACTACCACCACAAATACTTACGGTCAGAGTTTATCCAGCACTCACCCTGCTCCAAATACTATTCTAAATGCTACACTTGAATCTCATTTAATCCTCCCAACAACTGGATGAAGTTGTTGGTATCATTTTCATTTTGAGATGAAAAAATGGGCACGAAAGGTTAAATAAATCACCCAAGGTTACCCAGCTAGTAAATGGTAGAATCTGGTCTCAAATTCAGGTACTGAGACAAGAGTTACAGCACCTTAACCATTTGGGAATCTGCCTCTCCAGGGAATGTGTGTGTGTGGAGGGCGCCAAGGGGAGAGTGCATTAATTTTTCTCCAGCTATCCTGGAAAAGTGAATGGTGCCTGGGGACCTGGAACAAGGGGATTCCTTTCAAGGAGGGGGGCTGAGACTTGAACAACTTGCCCTCCCTCTGATAAAGAGTATTAAAATCTTTCCCCTTGACTCCGAATCAAAGATGTTAAAGCAGAAAGGGCCCTTGTGAGTACTAGTCCAAATCATTCCGTTTACTTTGGAAGCCTCTCTTTTTCACTGAGCTCCTGAGAGTAAGTCCCAAGATTCCTTCGCCTTCACTGGGCACCTCTCCTCCAAAAGGGAGGGCAGGGGAGGTGAGGGACCTAGACAGGGAGAGATTTGGATACGGTGGTGAGCCCGCCCCCAGGAAAATCCCTCCAAGATCCTGAAAAGCCCTGCCCCTTTTCCTCCCCAGCGCCGCCCCCCCCCCCTTTACCTCGTAGGTGCTGGTAATTCCCAATTTGTAGAACACGGGAAGGAAGACCTCCGCGCTGATGGCCACCACAAAGAAGTAGGTGATGGCAAAGATGCTGAATATGGCCCCAAAACGGTAGACCTCCGAGGGGGTGCCCAGGACAGTGACGGCCGACATGAAGCTAGCGGTGAGGGACAGCGCCACGGGCACGGCAGTCATTCTGCGGCCGCCCATCAAGAAGTCCTTGGAGGTCTGCTGGCCACCCCCCGCGAAGGCGTAGTAGATGCCGATGGCAGCCGAGATGAGCAGCATCCCGGCGAACACCACGTAGTCCCACACCACGAAGGTGCCGATGCCCCGCGGCGCGTCCATGGTCGCTCGGTCGCCTGGGCTCTGCGTACACACTGTGGCCCCGCGGCGCGCTGCCCGAGCCCGAGTTTTACCTCTGCGGCCTGGCGCGCTCTTCTTATTACCCGCGCTGCGGGCGCGGCGGGCGTGGCGCCCGCGGGGATTGGAGGCGTCCTCCAGGTATCCGTCCCCCCACCCGCCCCCAAGTGGCCCCGGGCTGCCCGGCGAAGGTGCGGAGGCCGGAAGGCGCCGTCAGCTCCTCTAACTGGGACTCCGGGGAGCTCCGGGCGCTACCCTCCGCCACGCTAAACCCTCATCTGGTGCGGGCTCGGGGTGGCCGGGATCGCGGAGCGCCGCGGACACCTGCGAGAAGTGGAGCCTCCAGCTGCGCCAGGCAGCCAGTCCACACGGAGCGATCGGCCTAAAGGTTACCAACTGGCACCTGAAGAGAGGCACCATTTAAATAAGCAGGTGAGCTACGGGGGGGTGGGGGGGGGGTGGGTCGAAGGCTAATTGTCACGCCTATACTTTTAGCTTTCCAGTTGAACAGTCCAGGTCCTTACGAGAAGATACACCCAGAGTTTTTAGATTGCCTTATTTGATAAATGAATGGGAGATTCCGGTGATAGTGTGCAGTGAGCTGAGGTTATCAGTCCTGAGGCAGGTAAGCAATGACAAAGGAGAGGAAGAAATCTGTGCTATTGGTGCCGGCCTTTTCATTCAATCAACATTTCTGATGCCCAACAGTCTCTCCTAAACACGACAGTTTCTAGAGTATTAATAATACCTACTATTTAAAGAGTCTTATCATGTGACATAGAACATGCTTGGCACCTTATACATTAGTGTAATTCTTCCAATCACCCTTGAGGTAGGAATCATCTCCATTTTTCAAATGAGGGAACTGGCTTAGGAAGATGAAAACACTTGCCCAAGAGTGGCAATTAAGATTTTTATTCCAGGTCTGATCTCAGAATTTGTTCTTCGAATCACAATGCTATATTTTGTAGAGTTCAAATGTAGATAGATGTTAAATGTAGACATAAATATGTACACTTAAATGAAGACACTTGAAAGCATATTGAAAACAAGATCATTTCCAGTATCAGTCCTCAGGACATATTTTAAGTAGCTTGCCTTGAAATATTACTAACAATACACGAGTCACCCTTGTAAAGCAATGTGACTCCCAGGTTTTTCCTGTAAAATAGACCCTCCAGTCAAAAGTACCCTGGCATAGGTCTATTTTAGGCCATGCTTGTTCATTGTCATACATCTTTATAATTTACCAGGTGATCCTTGGTAAACAATCCACAGAATGCATTTAGCCCAACCCAGTATGTGAAAGAAGAAAGCTATCTCAGGTTTTATTTTTTTGTGACCTGGCGTTATTTGTATAACATTTTCAAAGGGAACTAAAGAAGGAAATAGAAGCTAAATCCAAGCAACTCAATCATTTAAACAAATATGTGGCTTGGAATTATGTCTCAACTGTGTAAAATTTACTATCTTTGCACTTATGACTCTCTTGGACAGAGACAGCATTTTCTCCTGTTCTCACTGCCTGGCACTCAAACTCAGCAGGAAACAGTATCTCCTAATCCCATCTGCTTTACAACCAGCGGTACTCTCTCACCTACCTTAGTCCTCTTAGCATGTTTATACTCATTTGTTGGCCTTCATGGTGGTACAGTATTGCAGTTGTTTTGATCAAGCCTCTTCATACAGGAGGTCTTATGGGTTCCATAAATCCAAAAGCAGCAACTGGAAAGCCATTCTACATGCCTGCTTCATTTTCCTCTCTTTCTCCAGATGTGTTCTCTGCATTGCCACAGGTGCTTAGTCAAAAATGCCCTTAGTTCAGTGCACTGCAGAGACCCATTAGCACCTTTGAATTCTAATTCTAAATCTCTGGGAGAAGCTTTGGTCACAGGTCCCCAGACCTCTAATCCCATCATTCCTGGCCAGAAGGGCAGGGTTCTCACTGTGGGCTGAGCAGATTCACCCTGAGGGTAGGGAAGGAGGACTAGTTCTCCACCTAGGAGGGTGATAAGCTCTGCAAGGTGTCTCCTCTATTAAATGTCTGTGCCATTTTATTATCTCCTGTGGGTGGAAGATAAGCTCCTGGGGAAAAGGGACTGTGCTTACCCATCTTTGTAAACCCCCAGAACCTAGCACTGTTTGTTGCCTAAAAAACATGCTAAACCTACATACTGACCCTACTTTACAATGCTTGTTGGCATCCAGAATTTTCCCCCAAATTTCTAAAAGTGAAATTTGGAAATCTGAGAGTGATCTTATTGGATCCTGAATCTAGATTTACTCATATGCTTACCTATGGGCTGTTTCCTCTTGTTTTTGAGAGGAAAAGCAAAGGAAAGTGTTACCAACATAATTCTCTGCTGTCTGCCTATTCTTTACCTTGACATCACAATCACAGTTCCTAGGGGACTCTGAGAATACCCTTCTGAATTAGCCAAGGAAGATAAGAGCACATGAGTCTTCCTCTACAGAGTACTTTCTTAACATCCTTCCACCCAGGAACATTGAGTAAAGTTGGAAATTTCAGGTCAGTACAATTGCCATTGTTGTCACATGGCTTGAGTTGGGAAAGATGTATATGAATCAGTACTTAGCATCTATACCCCCACACACATGTCTTCTTTTGTTTCTTATCTGGGTCTCACTCTAACCAACTCAGTGTAATCAATTCTGAGTTGTAGTACTAGGTACTTTTATTAAGTAATGGGATCAACCAACCCAATAAATTTAGTAGAAGTTTTATCTAATGTCCTGGTATTCTTCCTGCTAAATAATAAGGGCTATGAAACTCCTCATATTTCTCCTTCTAGCAAAACTGCCATAGCAGCTTAGTAAGGCCAACTTTTATACTATCATAGCCCAGACCCTTAGCTTGATTTTCTGGCACAGATATTTCCCTCCTTTTGCTACTTAATTTTTATTGTTTTTCCCAAGTCTCAACCTTTCCTGCATATGTATCTTTTATTGCAAGTAATCTCAAATCTTCTTTTGGATACAGAAACTTATACACAAAGAAGGAAAGCCATGTACTAAAATGTATTCCTTGCACATACCCCAGTACCTCCTAAATCACCATTAACATGGCATCAAAGGAGTAAAAAAGGTGTCAGCCCATAAGGACCGAGAGAAGGCAAGATGAGATGATCGCCAATAAAAAGTTTGCCACAGTTTGGGAAGAATGAATGCAGATAGACAAGTGGAAAATGACATAGGTTTCAGTTTTCCTCACTTGTGAAATACGTTAAGGAAAGGAAGCTGACAAAGCAATTTGTACAATAATACCCCTGGGAAAAGTCAGAAATCAGAGGGGCCATACACTTCTAAAGTTGGGGTATGAGGTAGAATGAAAAACCAGAAGACTCATATAAGGAGTGCTTTGGGACTGGCAGTCAGGTAAGTGCCTCTCCTTTTTCCTTGCTGGAAAACTACAGACACCTTCTGGAGAGGTTAAAGTAAAAAAACTCTGGCTAAGGACACCTGTCAGAGCTAAGCACTAGAGTGAGTCATTTTCCTAAAAGACAGGGATTAGAAAAAGTTTGTCTACTGAATGGTGAGACACGCTCCCTATCCTTTTCCTACTAGGCTCCCAGCATGAGGACTCCCAAATTTGTATGCTTTCTTAGGCAGGACTGGAGAGGATTTCTTTCTGAAGAAACCGAGCAGCCCAAGAGAATGCTGGCATTTAGGGGTTCTATAAAAAGGCAGGGCCCCCACCTGACTGTCCTAAAGTGAGACCCTCCCATCCATGAGCCCAGCCTCCACACACACTTTCCTGCTGGCTTCTATTGCCTCTCTCCTTAATATGAATGGATAGTCAGGAATCACTATCTGTTAGAGAAAAACCTTTTGAATGAAAGACAGAGACAAAAACAAACTAGAAAAGAAACATTACAGGGCGCCTGGGTGGCTCAGTCAGTTACGTGTCTGCCTTTGGCATAGGTCATGATACCAGAGTCCTGGGATGGAGCTCCGAATCAGGCTCCCTGCTCGGCAGGGAGTCTACTTCTCCCTCTCCTTCTGCCCCTCTCCCCTGCTCTCTCTCTCTCTCTCTCAAATAAATAAATAAAATCTTCAAAATAAAAAAAGAAACATTAAAAAAACAGAGTCAATGCAGGATGCAAAGGGAAACCCTAAAAATTTAGTTATTATTTTCTGAAAAAAACAAGGAAAATTCTGCATGCTGTGAAATGCAGAATTTGCTCTTAATTTCATAGGATAAAAAGATGCTCTTGGAAATTAAAAAATATAGAAGCAGAAATTAACAACTAGTGAACGGTCAGAAGATAAAGTTGAAGAAACCTATAAAGCAGAACAAAAGTAGAGAGAGATGAAAAATAGAAGCTAAAAGAAAAGAAATTTAGAAGTTCAACCTTGGGAGTCTAAAACATGACTATAGGAATTCTAGAGAGAGAATGGAGGAAAGGAAATTATCAAAGGAAAATTCAAGAAAATTTCCCAAAATCTTAGAACGTGATTATTTTTAAATTTAAATTCAATTAATTAACATATAATGTATTATTGGTTTCAGAGGTAGAGTTCAGTGATTCATCAGTCTTATATAATATCCAGTGCTCATCACATCACATGCCCTTCTTAATGTCCAGCACCCAGTTACCCCATCCCCCCACTCCACCCGTCCAATAATCCTGAGTTTGTTTCCTATGATTAAGAGTCTCTTATGGTTTATCTCCCTCTCTGATTTAGTCTTGTTTTATTTTTTTCTCTCTTCCCCTATGATCCTCTATTTTGTTTCTTAAACTCCACATATGAGTGAGATCATATGATAATTGTCTTTCTTTGATTGACTTATTTCACTTGGCATAATAACCTCTAGTTCCATCCATGTTGTTGCAAATGGCAAGATTTCATTTTTTTGATGGCTGAGTAGTATTCCATTGTGTATATATACCACATCTTCTTTATCCATTCATCTGTTGATGGACATCTGGGCTCTTTCCATAGTTTGGCTATTCTGGACATGGCTTCTATGAACATTGGGGTATAGGTGCCCTTTTGGTTCACTACATTTGTATCTTTGGGGTAAATACCTACCAGTGCAATTGCTGGGTCATAGGGCAGCTCTATTTTCAACTTCTTGAGGAATCTCTATACTGTTTTCCAGAGTGGCTGCACTAGCTTGCATTCGTACCAACAGTGTAAGAGGGTTCCCCTTTCTCCACATCCTCACCAACGTCTGTCATTTCCTGACTTGTTAATTTTAGCCATTCTGACTGGTGTGAGGTGGTATCAGTGTGGTTTTGATTTGTATTTTCCTGATGCCAAGTGATGTGGAGCATTTTCTCATGTGTCTGTTGGCTATTTGTATGTCTTTGGAGAAATGTCTGTTCATGTCTTCTGCCCATTTCTTGACTGGATTATTTGTTTATTAGATGTTGAGTTTGATAAGTTCTTTATAGATTTTTGGATACTAGCCCTTTATCTGATACATCATTTGCAAATATCTTCTCCCATTGTGTCACTTGTCTTTTGGTTTTGTCAACTGTTTCCTTTGCTATGCAAAAGCTTTTTATCTTGATGAAGTCCCAATAGTTCATTTTTGCTTTTGTTTCTCTTGCCTTTGGAGACGTGTCTAGCAAGAAGTTGCTGCAGTCAAGGTTGAAGAGGTTGCTGCCTGTGTTCTCCTCTAGGATTTTGATGGATTCCTGCCTCACATTGAGGTCTTTCATCCATTTTGAGTTTATCTTTGTGTATAGTGTAAGAAAATGGTCCAGTTTCATTCTTCTGCATGTGACTGTCCAATTTTCCCAGCACCATTTGTTGGAGAGACTATCTTTTTTTTACATTGGATATTCTTTCCTGCTTTGTCAAAGCTTAGTTGACCATAGAGTGGAGGCTCCATTTCTGGGTTCTCTATTATGTTCCATTGATCTATGTGTCTGTTTTTGTGCCAGTACCATACTGTCTTGATCATTACAGCTTCGTAATAGAGCTTGAAGTGCAGAATCATGATGCCACCAGCTTTGGTTTTCTTTTTCAACATTCCTTTGCCTATTCAGAGTCTTATGATTTCATACAAATTTTAGGATTATTTTTTCCAGCTCTGTGACAAAAGTTGATGGTATTTTAATAGGGATTGCAGTGAATGTATAGATCACTCTGGGTGGCATAGACATTTTTACAATATTTGTTCTTCCAATCCATGAGCATGGAATGTTTTTCCATTTCTTTGTGTCTTCAATTTCTTTCACGAGTGTTCTATGATAGTCTTCAGATTGAAAGTGCTCACCAAGTGTATAGACAGTGAATTTAAAAAGACTCACATTAAGGAGTTCCTGGATGGCTAAGTGGGTTAAGCGACCGACTTGATTTCAGCTTAGGTTGTGATCTCAGGCTCCTGGGACCGAGCTCATGTTGGGGACCATGCTCAGTGCAGAATCTGCTTGGGATTCTCTCTTTTTCTTCCTCTATTCCTCTCCCTGCTCATATGTGCATGCCCTCTCTCTAAAATAGATAAAATCTTTTAAAAGAGAAAACCCACATCAAGACCCAATATTCTAAAATGTCAGAACCCCATACATAAACAATTCTAAATGCTTCCAGAGGTTTAAAAAAAAAAAAGAAGTCACATACAAAGATCGGAAATCAGAATGGCATCAGACTTCTTAACAGCAACATTGTAAGCTAGAGGACAATAAAGTACCTTCAAAATTCTTTAGGAAATTATTTCCAACCTAAAATTCTAACCCAATCAATCTATCAAGCAAATGTGAGAGGAGAATAAAGATGTTTTCAAATATGAAGGCCCCCAAAATTGTATTCTCTACACACCATTTCTTTTGAAGCTTCTGGAGAATGTGCTCTATGAAAACAGAGAGAAAAATGCAGAAAGAGGAAGACATGGGAGTGAGGAAACAGGAGATCCATGGGAAACAGGAAGCGCCATGTGGAACATATCCCCCAAAACACCAATGAAATATATAGATTGCCTTACAGTTTGACCTTTATGAGAGAGGAGTTTAAAAAATTCTTTCAAAAAGTGGGGTGACAGAGTGATGGCAGGTACATGGAAAACTAAGCAAAATACGGTTGATTCTTGCATAATGTAGGAGTTAGGGGCAATGACCCTAACTGCATGGTGGAAATCCACAGATAACTTTTGATTCCCTGAATAATAGCCTACTGTTGACAGGATACCTTACCAATAATATTAACTAACAGTCAATTAACACAAATTTTGTGTGATATATGTATCATATACTGTATTTTTACAATAGAGTAAACTAGAGAAAAGAAAACGTTAAGAAAATCATAGGAAAGAGAAAATACATTTACAGTACTGTTCTGTATTTATTGAAAAAATATGCATATAAGTGGACATGTGCAGTTCAAAACCATGTTGTTCAAGGGTCAACTGAATTTCCTGCTAAGTATGTTAGGTTGTACAGCTACCAAATTGGCAAAAACTAAAGTCAGATAATACCAAGTGTTGGTGAGAACGTGGAGCAGTGGGAACATGCATATAATGCTGATATAAATACTTTGGAAAATGATTGGTAATATAAGGATGAAGATATTCATTCACTGTGATACCAAATTTTCACTTCCTGTTGTATACCAAATGAAATTTATGTATCTGTGTACCAAGGAGTATGCACAAGAATGTCTATAGCTATAAGACTTACTTCAAACTGGAAATAACCCAAAAGTACATTCACAGTAACATGGATTAATAGTTTGTGGAATCCTCATACAATCAAAATGGATGTGTGTAATGATATGGTAGAATTTTATAGAGTTAAATAAAAGAAGTCAGACACAAAAGAACATGCTCTGTATGACTCTATTTATATAAAATTCCAAAACAGACCAAACTATACTGTATTGTTTCACAGTGATTGTAAATAGTGGTAAAATCATAAGGAAAAAGAAGGAAGCTATAAATCATAAAAGGTAGAGTAGTGTTATCTCTGGGGAAAGGTAGTGAGTTGCCATCAGGAAGGGATACATAGAGAGCTTTCAGGGTGCTGGCAATGTTTTATCTCTTGATTTGAGTATTGGTCAATGATTGTTCGCTTTATAATTATTCATTAAACTGTATGCAAATATTTTACAATTTAAAAGAAAACTAGGTTTATTTATTTATTTTTTTTAGATTTTATTTATTTATGTGACAGAGAGACAGCCAGAGAGAGAGGGAACACAGCAGGGGGAGTGGGAGAGGAAGAAGCAGGCTCCCCGGAACACCGGGATCACGCCCTGAGCCAAAGG
The DNA here is from genome assembly GCF_023065955.2 of Ursus arctos. NCBI lineage: Eukaryota > Metazoa > Chordata > Mammalia > Carnivora > Ursidae > Ursus > Ursus arctos. Next base: position 13,719,788 of record NW_026622886.1, on the reverse strand, counting down.
CAGATGCTTAATGACTGCGCTACCCAGGCGCCCCTAAAAGAAAATTAGGTTTTAAACAGCATGACAGATTGAACACATATTCACCTTTTGTTCCTTCTCAAACCTTACTGACATGACTGTAGTGGAAAAAAAGAGCATAAACCATAAAAGATAAACAGAGCAAAAGACAAAAGAAGAGGAATAAAATTTTGGAAGCCAAAAAGCAGATGAATAAGTAGAAATTTACTTAGAAAACCAGAGGAAGCTGAAATTCAAGCCAACAGAGTAGGAAGCCTGCAAGCAGGCTTCGTTGTGTCTCAGAAGACCAAAAAGATCAGGGATTGGAGGTTGCAATAGTTCTTGAAGGGGACAGGGTGCTGGGGAGGGGCAGCTGAAAACAGAATTGGTTGAAAATCTAGATATGAGGAAATTTTATCCCTACCCTGGGCAGCTGGGCAACAGCCCCTCCCCCACACCAGCAGAAGACTTAATTTCACTTTCAGAAGAGGTTAAACCAGAGAGACTCTAGACAGAGGACACTGGATATAACTGTAGCCTAACTGTTATACTGAAAATTGGGGGACTAAGGGAATATCTATATACTCAAAAAAAAAAAAAAAAAAAAAAGACCCTCTGCATCCTTCCCCCAGTCATCTCTCTCCCAAACTCTTCCCCAAGAGTGTAAATCTCCACCCAATATGCCTCAATACATCATGTCATCACTGTGGACTGTTTGCTCTCTAGAACTGCTACATAGTTGTTGCCCTGGGATCTCAGTTTATCATACTCCAGGGATTTTCCCAGTCTTTTTCCAGTAGATCTCTTATCGCCTGAATCTCATGTGTCTTCCTTGATACACTCCTTTGTCTTGGCTGCACACATCATCCAATAGCTTCCTGAATGACACTTTAGTCATATATGTACATATGTATGTGTATGTATGTGTGTGTGTATGTATATATACATACATTTATTTATTTGTTTGTTTGTTTGTTTATTTATTTATTTATGGTTTTTAAAAAAAAATTTGTTTCCTACCACTTATCACTACTTCCATTATTCTATTCAGTCCTGCTGTCCTGGATAGAACTGTGTTTGCAGGCAGGGGGGGTATTACAAGAAGTAATACCTTCATTTCAGCTTCACATTCAGGAAGATGGATTTGGACTTCTTGGGCTAGGAAGCCACTGGGCACATTTGGCATAAGCACCCATGTGTCATCCTTGCAGTCTTGAAAATGATGTGGATTGCTTTAAGTTTCTCCCTTTAAAGTACTCACGGAAATACTCATTTTGTGCATCATTTTCATTCATGTCTGTATTCTTTATTGCTCTTTTTTTCTTAAACATTTAATTACATAAACACTGGATACATATAGATGCTTTGTGAGTACAGTCCTATGATCGTTATTTACCTATGATAGAATTGTGTCTATTTTAATGGGATTAGCTTTGTTTTTAGCGTAACTGAGAATTAATTTAGGGGTTTTAGAGAAAAATTCTTTTCCAGCTGAAATTACTGCTAGTTACAATTTCAGCCTATGAGAAAATGAGCTATATTTTCCCCCACAAAGGCCTTTATTCAGAAACAAATTATCCTCATTGGTTGGCGAATATCGTACGTTACTTACTCATTTATGTATTCTATGTCTACCCCACTAGAATGTTAGTTCTGTGGGACAGGGACTGTGTTATTTAGAACAGTACACTGGTGCATGTAAGCATTCAATAATAAACATATGATTTCACTCATATGTGCAATTTAAGAAATGAAACAGATGAACATAGGAGGGAAAGAGAGAGAGGAAAACCATAAAACAGACTCAACTATAGAGAACACACTGAGGATTGCTGGAGAGGAGGTGCGTCGGGGGGGGCGGATTGTCAAATGGGTGATGGGGATTAAAGACCGCACTTGTGAGGAGCACTGGGGGTTGTATATAAGTGTTGAATTACTAAACCCTACACCTGAAACTAACATTACACTCTATGTTAACTGGAATTTAAATAAAAACTTGAAACATACAAACAAAAAATAAACAGGAATGAACATAAAAGATTCACCTAAATTTTAAGTGAGAAAAGGCTTATTTTTTGGCTTTGAAAAACAGAAACATATGATTAATGGTTATAGTTATGTTAAAGACATGAAAATAATGACATGTTAGAAGAAAATAAAAATGACCATAGTTATTAGAAAGTTGTGATTATGGGTAATTTTTTTTTTTTGCTAAACTTTCCATTTTCTGCAATGTTACATCATTTTATTAAAAAAAAAAAAAGGTAATATCCGAAGTGAAAGCACACTGAACTAGAAGCCCAGAAATCTGGATTCCAGTACTGACTGTGCTGTGTGATATTAGGTAAGTCTCTGAATCTCTCTATGCCTCTGTCTCCTGTTTGGGAAATGAAAGGTCTTAGGACTTCCCAGCTTCAAAATTCTGATTGTCCTTTCTGCCAACAATAGCTACTCCTGCTTCTTCCCTCTGGAGCATCTATTCTTGACTCTGGGCCAAAGTGGAGAAATGTTTTAGAATATCAGTAGGCCAATCTAAATAGGCAGGATTGTTTTCGTTGTTAATAGTCTTTATGATTATTATTTTCCTTAAAGTGATAGATTCTGTTTTACTTGCAGAGACTGCTCCAGTTTCTGACAGTGGCGGTGTAACCTGTTTTCTCGATTCCATTTGCCAAAAGTTCCAGGAACTACCTCAGGAAGCTCTGAGTCCAGCTGATGGTTGGCAGGAGGAATTATCACATTCCATGGCATCAAGCTCCTGCTTTTCTGGTTTGGGTGGGGTGATGGGTTGGCCTTGGGTTGACACCAACTTCTCTGCTTTCATTACATATGATTTTTGCTTCCCTGGAAACATTAGAGAATCTCAGGTAGCTTCTACTGCCCATCAGATGGGGGAATCCTCAGAGCTAGAAGGCCAACCTCAAAATCTCCATATGTTACAGGCTAGATTTTACTTTAAATAGAATCGTTTTAAGTATCCATGTGGTCACTCCACTCTTCTTAAGATGAATGAGTTAAGCAGAGTGATACTTGGAGAATTGTCATCTGGTAAGCAAGTTCTTGTCATGCCATGAGGCAGTGATGTGGGACCCAGTAGACTATCAGTTTCAAAATCTCCAATGATTAGAAATAATTTCTTTAATTCATTTGCATTTATACTTGTGACATGTACAAGTCCCAATTTCATGATGGAGTGAAAGCACACCTTTGTGCCAGTATATTGACCATTTCCCTAAAGTCTTTCAAATGAAAGTACAGGTGTTATTGTATCATGATGACTAGGATTATAAAGTATGTCAGTCTGCTTGTGTAAAATCAGGAAATAACCCAGTTTTGGAGCACAGGATGTTTCTTAAGACAATGTGAGACATCTATGATTAGAAGAATCATTTTTAGGATTAAATGAACTAACACAGGTAAAGTGCTTAAAGCAGTTCCTGGCATATAGTAAGTGCTCAATAAAAGTTAGCTTTGGGTGGTTTTCTTAGTTAATTAATTTTATGTTCAAATACATTTGTGGTCTCTTTTCCCTCTAGGAGGGTAGAAGGTTGTTGAGGGCAGAGATTCTCCCCCACTCCCAATCATTGCAGAAATAGAATATGCAGGTAAGCAAAAGAAGACCTATTATACTCATAGTTTAACCCACATTTTTATGATGGCTATTCTTCAATATTTTGTATAAATAGAGGAAAGTATTTGTAAATGTCATCATCAACGCATAGCATATATTGAGAATCTACACTGTGAAAGATCTAGGGTAGAAACAGATGAAATGCATCACGCAATCCTCAACTTCAAGGATTTCATATTCTCATTGTGGAGATAGGACTTAAGAAGAAAGTAAAGGGGCACCTGGGTGGCTCAGTCGGTTAAGCGTCTGCCTTCAGCTCGGGTCATGATCCTAGGGTCCTGGGATTGAGCCCCATGTCCATTGGGCTCCCTGCTTGGCACAGAGCCTGCTAGCCTGCTTCTCTCTCCCCCTCTACCCTTCCCCCTCGCTTGTGCTCTCTCTCTCTCAAAATAAATAAAGTTTTAAAAAAAAAAAAAGAAAAGAAAAAATCTGTAATAGCAGAAAATCATCTATAGGGAGAGTTGTCCTCTCAGCAACAGAATGAGCACAGAACAATCTACTATAGCAAATAGGCCCAAAGCCTCTGTGATGAGGAGAAGCGCCAATAGCAGAGAACGAACACTCCAAATTTCCTTTCTTGTAAAGGTAGAAGAGAAGGAATGCTTCCCTACATTGTGAGAGCTCTGCTTACTGGCACTGTGAGTATCCTCTCTGCCCCTTTCTTCTCCAAAAGGGCAGCTACCTGGACCAGGTGGTGTGCTGAAACTTTCACTGGCCAAGGGTTGTTTTATGCCAAAAGATAATTGGTTCCTAGGGGAAACTTGGCTTAGTAAAGTTGTGTAAAATGCTCCCAGCCCAGCCCTGGCTGCTCTTCAAATTCTAGCAGTTGGAGGAACTTTGCTAGGCAACTGGAAACCACCTGTACCCCAATCTAAACCCAAGTGTAACCCTAGTTGACAAAAAGCTTTCTCTTGCCCCCCCAAATTTGAAGCTTGACTGAAGAATTCTGAAAGTTGTCAAAATCTCACTAAACTGAATCTATTGTCAATTTTATTTCCCATGGCACCCTGTGTGCTTAATCTGTCAAAAGCCTTCCCCCTCAAGTGCCATCACAAGCCCCTTCACCTCCTTGAAAAGAACAAAGAAAGGAAGTTTGAGTTTCCCAACTCATTCTCAGATCAGAAAAGCTCTCATTAGGCCTCAAAACTTCATTCCCATGCTTATTTCTGGGAAAACTGAGTTAGATGGTCCTAGAAACACTAGCTTTGTTAGGCTCGTGCTTTGCAATCCTCCAAAAGGCAATGCTATTCATCCCCAATGTGTAACAGGAAAGGATTGAACAAGGGAGCAAGGTGGGGGAAGCCACGCTGTATCTAGAATCTCCTAAGGCCGATCTCATACCATTACTGAGTTTGAAAGGTAGAAAGCCCCATCCTTATGAACAGGTTATGTTCCTAAAATCTATTTTTGTATGTTTTTTTTTTTAAAGATTTTATTTATCTATTTGACAGAGATAGAGACAGCCAGCGAGAGAGGGAACACAAGCAGGGGGAGTGGGAGAGGAAGAAGCAGGCTCCCAGCAGAGTAGCCTGATGTGGGGCTCGATCCCATAACGCCAGGATCACGCCCTGAGCCGAAGGCAGACGCTTAACTGCTGTGCCACCCAGGCACCCCTGTATGTTTTTTTTTTTTTAAATTGAAGTATAGTTGACACACAATGTTACATTAGTTTCAGGGGTACAACACAGTGATTCAAGTCAATACATTATGCTATGTTCATAAGTGTTGCTGCCATCTGTCACCATACAACCCTATTAAAATACAAAACTGACTATATTCCCTATGACCCACCTTTTATTGCCATGACTTATGCATTCCATAACTGGAAGCTTGTATCTCTCACTCCCCTTCATCCATTTTGCCCATTCCCCCTCCTCTCTGGCAGCCATCAATTTGTTCTCTGTATTTATGGGTCTATTTCTGCTTTTTGTTTATTTTTTAGAGTCCACATATAAATGATATCATATGGTATTGGTTGTTCTCTGACTTATTTCACTTAGCATAATACCCTCTAGATCGATCCGTCTTGTCACAAATAGTAAGAGTTCATTCTTTTTATGGCTGAGTAATATTCCTACCTATCTATCTGCTCTCTCTATATTTATATATCTCTCTATTATCTATCCAGATTTTGTCCTGAATATCTACATTCTATCTATCTATCTATCTATCTATCTATCTATCTATCTATAATCTACTGATGGACCTAAGTCTTATTTATTTACAAAATGTGTTTGGAACTCAGAATATATTTCATACCCTTCCCTGAAACAGTCCCCTCCTTTTGTTTTATTATTTTTTAAATTTGGTACGTTTTGTTTGGGGGGGTCCCTGATTTTATTAAAATTTTAATTTAATTAAATAAAACATGTATATGATAAAAAAGTCAAATGGGACTATAAGGCTTATAACCAAAATACCCCCCCACAAGCCCTCATTCCTGAAAAATCACTTTATATTCTATAGCTATTTCTTCTAGTATTGACACCCAGGTTTCTAAGTAGCTATGTACTATAGCTATTCCTTGATGTTTTAAGGCTTAGGCATTTTCTATTACCTCCCTACCAGAGAAATCAGGTCTCTTCTTCCTTTACCTTCACATACATACACTTTCTATTCCCAATTTTCCCAATAGAGATGTATTATAATTTTTTATTAGAGAAAAATTCAGCATATATTTTGTCTATATAATTATTCATAGCCAAGTCACATAATGTATTAAAAAGAAACTGACTTTCTTATGTAACCTTTTGCTTTTCCTAGAATTAATAATTCTCTTTTTTATTTGTTTATTTTCTTTGAACCTCTTAATTCTTTTATCTTTAATGTCCCAATTACTCTCTGTCCTCAGGCAAGATTTAGATTTGCAAGACTCAGATTTGCAAAAGCAGTAACAATCTTGAACTTTTTTCTAACTTTTAGAAATCTCACTTTGAGATTTCTAAATTCTTGAGAAAAATAATTGGCTAATCAAAGAAAGTCTAAGTTTTTAAAAGATACTTCCTATTGACAGAATGAGAAAAGATTCCTTATTGCCTTTCCTGCTTTCTGGCAAAATTCTTCTATTGATTGCCATCTATAGAAAAGTAAACTTTAACTTTTAAAAATAAAACTATAACTACTGAGAGCACAAAGAAATGTAATTCAAAGGAAATTCATGTTAAGTGTAGAAGGCTATACTGTGTCAGGAAAATACTGACTGTATAAAAGGCATTATTAAAATACTTGAAAGGATAAAAAATTCCTGAAGGCATGCATCATACATCACAGCCCTAGCCCTCTCATTTCTATAAGTCCTCTGTGTGCTGATGGTGTTATTTACTGGTTGGGTTATGTAATAACAAGTTGCTGTTACTAGATAATGGTTAAACAAGGCATGAGGCACTAGGGCGCTCCCTTACAGATTCTTTTACCTCTCCACCACTAAAGTCAGAGGAAACAAAGTGGAGACCAGGAACTGGTCACGGTTAAGGCTGATCTTCAATGGGGAATTCCCCATTTCATTTGTTGTCATGGGAGTACAATTTTTCTATTGATTTTATTCATTATTCCCTATGATATCTGGATAAAACCAGTTGATCTACCCAAACTCATTGAGTTATATACATGTCAATCATACCTCCATAAAGTGGTTTAAAAAAAAAGTCAATCTGACTCATTAAATAAGCTTAGGTTGACTTTAGAGAGGTTACAAGGAACAGTTTATTAATTTAAGAGACTGGTCAAGGTGTAATAAACAACATACACTAATGAAATCCACATACTTTTAGTGATTTGTTACCTCCCCATGCATACTTTTCTTGGCTATAATGTTGTGAAGTCTAATAATAAGATAAGGTGATCCTTTTTTAAAAAAATCTTATAATTTAGATGTGTATTCTAGTTCTGTAATGCCACCATTACACAAAACAGTTTTAAAAATCCTTTTCTTTGAATTATCTTCAACACCTTAGTAGGGATCACAGATAAATTACAAGATGCCCAGTTAAATATGAATTTAATATAAGCATGGAACATACTTATATTAAAAAGTATTTGTTGGGGCGCCTGGGTGGCACAGCGGTTAAGCGTCTGCCTTCGGCTCAGGGCGTGATCCCGGTGTTGTGGGATGGAGCCCCACATCAGGCTCCTCTGCTAGGAGCCTGCTTCTTCCTCTCCCACTCCCCCTGCTTGTGTTCCCTCTCTTGATGGCTGTCTCTATCTCTGTCGAATAAATAAATAAAATCTTTAAAAAAAAAGTATTTGTTATTTATCTGAAATTCAAATATAACTGGGCATCCTGTATTTTTATTAGCTAACTCTGGCAATCCTACATCAAGGGCATTTCTATGTAAACAACTTAAATGATGACAGTCTTCTGTGAAAAGTGATTGTGATTTCAGACACAACCTAAAGTCTTTCAAAGTGAAGTGATGCCAAGAAGGGTTAATGCCACTTTTAGTTTAAAATAACATTAAAAAGTAAGCAGACAGGTTTTCTGATGGGCCTTGTAAACTGGCTGTCTGTTTAGAGTGTTCCAAAATGGCTTCAATCAATAGCAGGCTTTGAAAAAGCAGTTAGCCTTCCAAAATAATCAACAAGAAAGCCAGATTCTGAGCAGAAACTAACAAAACAGAGCCACAGATTTGTGTAAGGTATCAAATGTTAGTGTCAGATTAAAGATTTGCATTCAACTACTGAACCTTTTATATATTTGGTTCTATATTTGGCTTAGTTTTATTATTTGCATGTAACTCTATAAGTCTTTTGCTGTTCTTTGGAAAGAAGTATGTAAGACAGAAGATTTCTCTGGAGAAATTCAAATGAGTTTACTCCCTGGTAAATTAACTTTCTCCATTAAAAAATGCAATTTTTTTTCCCTGAAAAAGCTCAGGATTTATTGAAACAAGGAGATATTTGAACAGACATCAACAGAAGAGTGAAGGCCATTGGCAAGCAAAACAAAACAAAATTACTGACCACTTTCTCTATATAGCCTTTTCCTGCTTCCTTTTTTTCTAACATATTTTTATTATTGAAGCATAATTTACAATTTTATATTAGTTTCAAGTGTGAAATATAATTATTTAACAATTCTATACATTGCTCAGTGCTCATCAAGATAAGTGTGCTCTTAATCCCCTCAATCTATTTTACCTACCCACCCTCACCTACCTTCCTTCTGGCAGCCACCAGTTTGTTTTGCATACTTAAGAGCCTGGTTTTATATTTGTTTGTCTTTTTCTTTGTTCATTTGTCTTGTCTTAAATTCCACATGAGTGAAATCATGTGGTATTTGTCTTTCTCTGACTTATTTCACTTAGCATTATACCCTCTAGATCCATTCATTTGTTGCAAATGCTTTCATGCTTTTTTTCCCAAGATGTCATGCTTTTTTATGGCTTTTTATATGCCTTTAAAAAAATTCCATTCCATATAATACACCACATCTTCTTTATCCATTCATCCATGGATGGACACTTGGGTCGCTTCCATATCTTGTCTATTGTAAATGATGTTGCAATAAACATAAGGGTACATATATCTTTTCAAATTAGTGTTTTTGTTATATTTGGGTAAGTATCCAGTAGTGAAATTACTGGATTGTATGATAATTCTATTTTTAATCTTTTGAGGAACCTCCATACTGTCTTCCACAGTGGCTGCACCAATGCATTCCTACCAACAGTGCATGAGAGTTCCTTTTTCTCCACATCCTCTGCCAGCACTTGTTATTTCTTGTCTTTTTGATACTAGCCATTATGATAGGTGTGAGGTGATATCTCACTGTGTTTTTTTTAATTTAAATTCAATTAGCCAACATATAGTACATCATTAGTCTCAGATGTAGAGTTCAGTAATTCATTAGTTGCGTAAAACACCCAGTGCTCATCACATCATGTGCCCTCCTTAATGTCCATCACCCAGTTATCCCATCCCCACTCCCACCTCCCCTCCAGTAACCCTCAGCTTGTTTCCTACTTTTAAGAGTCTCTCATGGTTTTTCTCCTTCTCTGACTTCCCATTCAGTTTTCCCTCCCTTCCCCTATGATCCTCTGCACTGTTATATTCCACATACGAATGAAACCATATGATAATTTGCATTTCCATAATGATTACCAATGTTGAGCATCTTTTCATGTGTCTGTTAGTCATCTGTACATCTTCTTTGGAAAAATGTCTATTCAGGACCTCTGCCCATTTTTAATCAGATTATTTTGGCGGGGGCATTGACTTGTATAAGTTCTTTATATTTTGGGTATTAACCCCTTACTAGATATATCATTTGCAAATATCTGCTCCCATTCAGTAATTTGCCTTTTTGTTTTGTTGATGGTTTCCTTCACTGCACAAAAGCTTTTTTTAACTTTTTTTTTCATTTATGAACTAATTTTTTATAATAATTTTTTTATTATATTATCTTAGTCACCATACAGTACATCCCTAGTTTTTGATGTAAAGTTCCATGATTCATTGTATAACACCCAGTGCACCATGCAATACATGCCCTCCTTAATACCCATCACCGGCCTATCCCATTCCCCCACCCCCCCCTCCCCTCTGAAGCCCTCAGTTTTTTTCCCAGAGTCCATAGTCTCTCATGCTTCATTCCCCTTTCTGTTTACCCCCCCCCTTTTTTCTTCCCTTTCTTCTCCTACCGATCTTCCTACTTCTTATGTTCCATAAATGAGTGAAACCATATGATAATTGTCTTTCTCTGCTTGACTTATTTCACTTAGCATTATCTCCTCCAGTCCATATATACAGTGGAATATTACTCAGCCATCAAAAAGAACGATTTCTCAACATTTGCAGCAACATGCACAAAAACTTTTTTATTTTGGTTTAGTCCCAATAGTTTATTTTTGCTTTTGCTTCCCTTGCCTGAGGAGACATGTCTATAAATATGTTTCCATGGCCAATGTCAAAAAAATACTGCCTATGCTTTCTTCTAGGAATTTTATGGTTTCAGGTTTCACATTTAGGTCTTTTTCCATTTTGACTTTATTTTTGTGTATGGCATAAGAAAATGATCTGGTTTCACTCTTTTGTATGTAGCTGTCCAGTTTCACCAGCACAATTTATGGAAGAGACTGTCTTTTCCCAATAATTGTAATCATTTTTGATATTTTACTGTCACTCCTGGTAGGCAGTAAACCTCAGATTCTATGTCACACTCACTCTTATTTGCCAAACTTCTTGTCAGTGTGTCTTCCCATGGTAGCTACTCCATAAAGAATTGGTGTATTGTGGGCATTTTATCATCTTATTGTTATTGTTATTATTGCTTCTTAACAACACTATGATGTTGACATGGCATGAATTTTTCCCCAACGTTTGCAGAAGAGGCTACTGTGGCTCAGAGAGAGTGAATGATTTGCTACCAAAAAGCATCTGACAACAGCTCATTGTAGTAAATGGGTGCTTTTTTCTTTAGGCCAAACTGTCATAAAGTTAAGTAAACAACATTTTGAGCTTTCTTTCCCATTTGAGAACTAAAAAAGATAACCTTCCAAAAAATAAGGTGAAAATAACATTTTACTGAAATGTAACATCCCAAAACACACTTGTTGGCTAAATTAGGCTCTACCCACAAAAAAGAAACCCTCAAATGTCTTTCAAAAGTAACTGAATATCAACCTAAACTGATGTCTATTATTAATGAGAAGTCACCTAAATCTGTGGTTCCTAAAATATCACTGAGATATGATAAAACATTGCTGCAATTATGTTTGCAGAAGTTTCTTAAATAGAACATAAAACTCACTAAACACAAAAGGAAAAAATTGAAAAATTAGATCATGCTAAAATTGAGAATTTTGTTCATCAAAAGACATGATTAAGAATGAAAAAGCAACCATAAAGTTGGAGAAGATATTTGCAATAATTATATTTGATAAATGACTATATCCAGAGTATATAAAGAATTACAAATTATTAAGAAAAAGACAATGGGACAATAGCCAGAAGACTTACTTAAAAAAAAAAAAAAGATATCCAAATAGCTAATAAGCATATTAAAAAGTGTTCATCTTCATAAGTCATCAGGAAATTGGAAATTAAAACCACAATGTGATATTACATCTAACCCACCAGAATGGCTAAAATGAAAAATATGAAAAATACTAAGACTTGGCAAAGGTTTGCAGCAACCAGAATCCACATACACCAATACTGCGCATATAAATCACTACAACCTCTCGGGAAACTGTTTGGCACTAACGTTAATGTACACAATTCTATTATTTATATACCTAACAAAAATTCATACGTGTGTTCACCAAAAGACATGCACTAGCATGTGTGTAGCAGCACTCTAAATAGTAGCCCGAAAATGTAAATCTCCCAAGTACCCATCAATAGTAGAATGGATAAATAAATTGTAATATAGTCACACAATGGAATTTTATACAGAAATAGGAATGAGTAATTTGGAACTATAATAGCAATATGGATGAATCTTAGAAACAATGTTGGACAAAGAAGCCAAACATGAAAGAGAGCATATACTACTGTTCCTCTTATATAAAATATTAAAATAGGCAAAACTAATCAATGTTGTTAGAAGTAGACAGTGTTTCTCTTTTTTTAAAGATTTATTTATTTATTTGAGAGAGAGAATACATGTGACGGGGGGGTGGGGGGTAGATGGAGAGGGAGAGGAAGAGGGGAAGAAGCCTAAGCAGACTTCAAGTGGAGCGAAACCTGACATGGGGCTCCAGGTGGGCCTCCACATGGGGCTCTATCACATGATCCACAAGATCATGACCTGAGCCAAAACCAAGAGTCAGTTGCTCAACCAATTGAGCCACCCAGGTGCCCCTAGACAGTGGTTATTCTTGACAGGGGAAGGGGAATGTGAATAATGACTGAAAAAGAGCATGCAGCAGGGCTTTTGTGGTGATGGTAATAGTTCTAGATGGAGTGCTGGTATAAGGGTACATTCAGTTTATGAAAATTCATCCATCCATCCATATCATAAGAGTTTATGATATGTGCATATTACAATGCAAGTTATAGTTTAGTAAAAAGTTTTTTTAAAAAATCACTGAAACTATAGAGTTCTAATATTCCATATTTACCAGAATTTCTCTTAGAAATGTTTGCATGTATATGGAAGCAATATTTTCATAACATGCTGGGTAGAAGGTAGTATGGTAGAAAAAGCTGCTCTTTTACCTGTCCTATATACCTGCTTGCTCTTCCAGAAATGAAATTTCAATTTTCCTTTGGCTAACTATCTATTATTACATGATGAGGCCTTCAGATGCGATGTCCCTTCCTCACACTTCCCCACTACAGGCATACACGTGCAGCTCAAGCTACCTACTTAGAGTACTCTATCCATCTAGACACAGTGACTGGTCCAATATTGGCGTATATCCCAAAAAGAGTCAATAATAGTCCTCTTTAGTAGATTTGAGGTTGAGAGTGCTTGGTATACCCTTTGATACTCAGGTATGTAAGCCAGTAAGTTTCATTTTTACATAAGCTAGTTAGAGTAGGTTTCTGTTGCTTGCAGCCCAAAGAGTTCTGACCAGTACAAGAGGTAAGGCTCTAAAGGATATGTTCAGTTCACACAGTTGATTGCCAAATTACCTTGTAAGGAGGGTGGTTCAAGTTAACAGTGGAGGTTTGGGCTAGGTATTGGCAAATTTCCCTGCTCAGTACTTTATTAATCTATTGCTGTGTAACAAATTACCACAAATGTAGTGGCTTAAAAAACACGTTTATTATCTCCCTGTTTTTGTGAGTCAGGAATCCAGGCATGGCTTACCTTGGTACTCTGCTTCATGATTTCACACAAGGCTGCAATCAGGTGTCAGCCAGGGTTGGGGTCGCCTCTGAAAGCTTGACTGGGGAATTGAATACTAATTTAAATAATATCAATTTGAAGGGGCACCAAAATATTACCTTGCCTGCACTCTCTTTGTCCTGGTATGTACTCATGGCTGGTATAAGTATTCATTAAGAATGATCCTCTCAACTGATGTAGAAAAAGCATTTGACAAAATACAGCATCCTTTCTTGATTAAAACTCCCCACAGTGTAGGGATAGAGGGAATATACCTCAAAATTATAAAAATCATCTACAAAAAGCCCATCGTGAATATCATTCTCAATGAGAAAAACTGAGACCCTTTCCCCTAAGCTCACGAACATGACAGGCATGCCCACTCTCACCACTGTTGTGCAACATAGTACTAGAAGTCCTAGCCTCAGCAACCAGACAACAAAACAAAATCAAAGGCATTCAAATTGGCAAAGAAGAAGTCAAACTCGCACTTTTTGCAGATGACATGACACCCTATGTGAAAAACCCAAAAGACTCTACCCCAAAATTGCTAGAACTCATACAGGAATTCAGCAATGTGGCAGGATACAAAATCGATGCACAGAAATCAGTTGCATTTCAATACACTAACAATGAGACTGAAGAAAGAAAAATTAAGGAATCGATCCCATTTACAATTGCACCTAAACCCATAAGATAGCTAAGAATAAACCTAACTAAAGACGTAAAGGACCTGTACTCTAAAAACTACAGAACACTTATGAAAGAAATTGAGGAAAACACAAAGAGATGGAAAAACATTCCATGCTCATGGATTGGAAGAATAAATATTGTTAAAATGTCTATGCTACCCAGAGCAATCTACACATTCAATGCAATCCCTATCAAAATACCATCAACTTTTTTCACAGACCTGGAACAAATAATCCTAAAGTTTGTATGGAACCAGAAAAGACCCTGAATAGCCAGAGAAATGTTGAAAAACAAAACAAAACAAAAAACCTAGGGGCATCACAATGCCTAACTTCAAGCTATATTACAAGCTGTGATCTTTAAGACAGTATGGTATTGGCACAAAACCAGACACATAGATCAATAGAACAGAATAGAGAACCCAGAAATGGACCCTCAACTCTATGGTCAACTAAGCTTTGACAAAGCAGGAAAGAATATCCAATGTAGAAAAGACAGTCTCTTCAAGAGATGGTGCTGGGAAAATCGGACAGTCACATGCAGAAGAATGAAACTGGACCATTTTCTTACACCATACACAAAGATAAACTCAAAATGGATGAAAGACCTCAATGTGAGACAGGAATCCATCAAAATCCTAGAGGAGAACACAGGCAACAACCTCTTCGACCTCGGCCACAACAATTTCTTGCTAGACACATCTTCAAAGGCAAGGGAAACAAAAGCAAAAATTAACTATTGGCACCTCAAGATAAAAATCTTCTGCACAGCAAAGGAAACAATCAACAAAACTAAAAGACAACCTATGGAATGGGAGAAGATATTTGCAAATGACATATCAGATAAAGGGCTAGTATCCAAAATCTATAAAGAACTTATCAAACTCAACACCCAAGAAACAAATAATCCAGTCAAGAAATGGGCAGAAGACATGAACAGACATTTCTCCAAAGAAGACATACAAATGGCCAATAGACACATGAGAAAATGCTCCACGTCACTTGGCATCAGGGAAATACAAATCAAAAGCACAATGAGATACCACCTCACACCAGTCAGAATGGCTAAAATTAACATCACAGGAAACAACAAATGTTGGTGAGGATGTGGAGAAAGGGGAACCCTCTTACACTATTGGTGGGAATGCAAGCTGGTATAGTCACCCTGGAAAACAGTATGGAGATTCCTCAATAGCCAAACTGTGAAAGGAGCCAAGATGTCCTTTGACAGATGAATGGATTAAGAAGTTGTGGTATATATATATTCAGCCATTCGAAAGGATGAATACCTATCATTTTACATCAACATGGATGGAACTGGGAGGTATTATGCTTAGTGAAATAAGTCAATCAGAGAAAGACAATTATCATATGGTTTCACTCATAGGTGGAATATAAGAAACAGTTGTGGATGTTACACGTAACTAATGAATCACTGAACACTACATCAAAAACTAATGATGTACTATCGAGCTTTACATCGGAAACCGGGGATGTACTGTATGGTGACTAATATAATATAATAAAAAATCATTAAAAAAAAAAAGACTAATGATGTACTATACAGTGGCTAACTGAACATAATAAAAAAATAAAGTTAAATTAAAAAAATCACAGATACACCACAAACATAACTTGGAAAGAAAAGATTATATATATATATATATATATATATTAATGCACATGTGATTTTTATATTTTATATAGTACATATATACCATATGATAAACAGGACACATAATTTTTCCCTTTAGCTTATAAATTCTACCTTTATCTCCATTTTTCCTCCAGTTCAATGCTACACTTTTGAGGTTATGTGAAGGCATACAGAAAGAAGGCTTCTGTATCTATAGATGAGTGGTTTAGAGCAAAGGAATTTATGACAGTCAAACACAGGGATAAGAAAATAAAACCTTATTGGTTTATGACCAAAATAGCATGTCTAATCAGGTTAATGTTGGCACACATTTCCAAATTCACAGGCAATTTCCAGCTTATGAATAGGCAAAGTTCCAAAAGCTCATTTGTAAGCATTCATTAAATGACAACTACTATTATTATCAGAGGCACACATGACCTATGATAAATATGAAACAGCTCTGAAGATATAGTTGGAAGCAGTTTTCTCTGTCATAGAGAAAGCATGTGTATGTTCTGGAAGGTCTGAATCAACAGCATGAAGACCTTGGCACTAGGTTCTAGGCACTGGGACTCATTACTAGTATGACTTAGCTGAACTCTCAGTATCATTATCTCTGTGGAAGCCTGTGCTTTGAGTTCTATCTCCCCTCCATTTATTGAAAACCTATTAAGACCAGAAGCTGAAGAAATAGTGGTAGCAAGGAGAGAGGAAGAAGAGCAAAGCACTGCATTCCCTATCAGGGAAATCCAGGGTCTCCATTCGACTCATGACCCAAGTGAATGCTACCATTGAGGAAGATGCTGAGTTCTCACATAGAAATACATGAAAACTGAGTCAGGTCACTCTTTGCAGACCTGTCATGAGCATCTGCTGTTGTGCTTGCCCAGCATAACCTTCTCACTGTTTGGGGAACAGTTCAGTTTTCATGGGTATCTACTCTCCCATGCTCTCAATCGATGCAGTTCAGGTAAGCTGACCACAACACACCAGTGGTGCACAAATGAGTGACTCAGGCCTAACAGATAAGAGTGATTGTTTTGTGATTAAAAAAAGTGATTGGTTCATGGACAGGTATGTGGGCACATGACCCAATGTGGATCAATGAGAGTCAGCCCTGGGACTCTTGCCAGAACAATTACAGAAGAGACATTTACTTTTGGGCTTGTAAAATTGTAGGATATAGAGCCAGTCTGAGAATTAAGCTCTCCTGGGACAGGGCTGAAGCAACATTTGAATAGCAAATCTGTTGTACCAAAACTATTGCTAGTGATCAATGAATGTCCTAGGTACTGCAACTTTTTCCTCACTTGGGGTAGTGTCCAGTGTCTTTTGGATTTCCAAAAGGCTGAGGATGGCCTTCCTCTTGCCTGTTGTTAAGCTTGATCTTACTGTCTCTATATCTACTCTCTACTACCCAAAGTCCTCTATATATTTTCTCCAGATAGCCAGTTAATGTTCATACTTTAGAATTCCTGCCAACCTGTCTTGATATGCCAGGGTTCAAAGAATGTATATATAGACCAAACTTAATGTAGCAAAACACCACTATGTAAGAAAGAAATTTCCAACAAAAATCTCTAAAATGGAATGGGATACCTCATAAAGTTCCACGTCACTGGAGGTATTCTGTATCACTAAGACTCAGCAAGGTGAACAAATCCAAAGCAAAGCAAGGCAAAGCCAAACAATAATCTAATTAAAAAGGGCATGCTCCTTGCACCATGACAAGCTACATTATTTTTCCAGTCTCTCTGGTATGGATAGATTTGCAATGGTGTTTTGGCTTTCCTATATCTCTCACTCCCCTTAATGACCAGGGATGTGCATTTTCAAGATGTATGTGACCACAGAACAATGTGGACTAAATTACAGATAGAAAGATTGATCTAAGGTCATGCCTAATTCAAAACATAATATAATAGAAACGCAGTTTGTTCATTGGTAAAACCAGTATAATATATAATCTGACTCCATTTTTTGAAGTTTGACTACTGAGAGCTTTTAAGCCTCACCCCTTCCTCCCTACATCTGGGAAAATTGTTAATAAAGCCAAGATGCTCCCTCTTTCGATGTTGATGGGAAGTTCAAATTCCCTAAACCCTCACCCTGGCCCAACCCCCTGACTACCAAAACAAAATGAAACAAAACACCCAAGTCAGTCCCATTTTCATGCTCTTTCTCAAGCCATCTCCTTGGGAGCCACCCTGCTTTCCCCAGAAAGCCTCATTATGTAATAAACTTTTTCATACCCTCTTGGTATATATGTGCCACTATCAGTCTTGACATACAAACCCAATTTGGAATTGGGGTCCCTCTTGTTTCTGAGGAGTGGTCACATCATTGGGAATAATACTAAGTACTTTCAAGAATTATTGTGAGAATAAGAAATAAAGTAATAAAGTACAGTGCTTTACAATCACATAGCAGGTGCTCATAAGGTTGTGACAAAGTTGGCATGAGTTATTACAAAGCAATTTAGAACAGTGTCTAGGACATGTAAGTGCTTTCTAAGTGTTTGATAAATAAAGGGATTTTGTTATTTCTGCTACTGTGTAATCAGTGCTTTAATTTTTGCACAAGAAAGGAAATCCATAATTGATATCTAAAATTGCATCCAGAAAGCATTTACTTAGCATTTACTTACTCCCAATGCACTTATAAGTCCATTTAAGAAAAACAAAATTTGTAATTCCTAGATGTCATTTTTCTGAGCCCAGGTATAGATAGATAGCATATTGATAAGAATGTGCATTTATGTTCTTTCATAGTAATAAACTGGAGAATATATAGGGTGGCTGGGATTGCCAGCTCTGGAAGAGTTTTAGTTCATTCAGGAATGGAGACCTCCCACTGGGATTCTGGTGATGGTAAAACAATGGAGCTGGAATAAGGTTCAACTCACACCACCTGGGAAAAATTCATGACAGAGATTCACACACACACACATACACACCCCTAACAAGCTGACCACTCTATGAAACGTAAGAGGAGAAGGGATCTAATTGTAATTTTTTAAAAGCCCCCAAGATTTCCAGAGGTAACAACCTCCAAAGAAGCCATGATAGAGACTTACCATGGCATTCTAGGCACGTTTCCAATTGGTACTCTCTCTCATGCAAGTTAAATGTGCATTTAATACACTCCACTATTAGCATATGGTTGCTGTTAATCTGTAGTCCTTTATCAAGTAAATTTCTGCAGCCTTTGACTTGAAGTATCTTTGAACTGCAGGGAGAAACGAGATCTGCATTGCATCAAGGGGAACTAGGACCTATTTGGAAAATGCACTGACAGCTACAGATAACAGCCTGGAAGACCTTTAGGAAGAAGAACCCTTAAATCCAGAAACATCATCAGGTTTGAGAGCCAATGTTTGGGACAGGTCAATCTAACCATTATGATCTTCCACCCAAGTGATGGTAGATGCTTCTATGAAAGAAGACACCCTCCAGAAACAATAATTGATGTTAGAACTATGATAGGCCATTGGTCTCTTGTCCCCATTGACCCTTAAAAAGGTTCTTTCTTTCCTTACAAGAGGTAAAGGGAGGATAAGACATTGTGGTCAGTGTGCTTTTAACTGGAAAATCTCTATCAGACACATTAAATCGAAATGCTAAATAAATGTTAATTCTCTTAGCCCACTTTCCCCCTTCCGCATTCTCATCCTTCATGCAAAGTGAAAAAGCCCCATGAAATCCTTTTAAATAAAATGAAAAGGAATGCGCTGAAGGAGCCCCATGGCCCTTCTAATAATGCAAGTGACTTAACAACGTGTGCAAAATATTTAACTAGAATAGAGTCCGAATTTTCAAAGTAAATAGTTTGTAGCCTCATTACCTCAATTTTAGACTAGCTGGAGGAAAATTTTTGGAAAACAGGAGAGGGGCCACCCCATGGGAGGCCAATAGGGCAAATTCCAGAAACTGTACGTCCCCACACCAAGCGTCCTGATGTTACCACACACTGCCAATGCTGGCAGCGCAGACTACTGCACAGATGCATATTCAGGAAGAGCTGACATTGGGGACCTCAATACACTCCCCAAATTATTCATTCTTACAAAGTGACTGCATTCTTTAGAGGTAAGTTACAGAGCAAGGTCATACTCCCAGGATTCCTGCTTTAGATAAAGAGACCTCTACAACCCCAGCCACAAAGGGTTTTTAGATTTGTATGTTTGGGTTGTGTTTTTATTTAAGGAAATGGAAAATGGGTATTGTGTTTTGTTGTTGCCCAAAGGCTAGCATAGTACCTGATATATCTAGGCATCCAGGATATCATGTGTTGTTTGAGTAATGAATGAACTAAACATATCACTTAGCAAACTGCCAGTCCTGTTAGGACTCTAAAAGAATGATAAGAGCTAACACTAGTTTCTATTATATGCCAGACCCTGTTCTAAGTGCTTGAAGTTACTACATTTTTTTTTTTACTTTTTTCTTACTTTTGCAATAGCTCTATGAGTTATGTAACAATTAATAGGACAACTATTATTATACCCACTCTACAGATGGGAATGTAGAGATTCATAACGATTAACTAATTTGCCCCAGATTCTCAGCTTATAGTTGGAGCAGCTGACTGAATTTAGCCCAGGCAATCTGGTTCTGGAGTCAGTGCCCCTAAGCACTAAGCAATACTGCCTCACAAGAATTGTAGAAGCAAAATTTCCACTTATACTGGACCCTTCTTACAAAGAGACACTTGAACCTATGTATAACCATGTGTGTTTTAATAAATACACACCTACATCCTGTGGAAGTAGCATAGTCTGAAATCCTGAACTCTCTTCTATCTAGTGAGGATCCAGAACTTAAGTATATACAATCCCTTTCAATTGGATTAGGGAGAAAAACCTCACGGTTCAAACTAAGCAACAGTTTGCAAATGCACACATTTATATGACATCCCAGACATAAAAATTAATGAGCCAGATTTGGTTTGAGATACTATTATGAAAAATAATCATATTTAAGTTATGGAAGACCCAAGACTGCTCTTCTGAGTGTAATCATTAACTCAAACAGGTCAGATCTGATGCTGGAACACACAGAAAGAAGTTCAGGCCATTACTATTTCTGAACGCTCCCAACTCTATAAAATAAAGAAATACAAACACGTGGCTACTTGATATGCAGGTTTTCTTAGATATTTACAAGGTAATAATTTAACAAGTTAATTATTATTTTTTTCTTTTAGCTTTCTTTTCTTTTTTTTTTAGAGAGAGAGGGGGGCAAAGAGAGAGAGAATGAGCAGTGGGGAGGGGCAGAGGGAAAGAAAGAGAGAATCCCAAGGAGGCTCCACTCCCTGCACAGAGCCCTATGCGGGGCTCAATCTCACAACCCTGAGATCATGACCTGAGCCAAAAACAAGAGTTGGGTGCTTAACCGACTGAACCACCCAGGCACCCCTAACAAGTTAATTTTTAAACAAAAAATATGGTGTACAAATTGTGCCATTTAAAGGGCAACTAAAGTATTTATAAAAACATTACTTCAAAATATACTTGATAATGGGATGCAAGTTTAAAGTTGCTGATAAATGTAATCTTGGTGAATGTGGGTAAAATTTCATTTGGAGATGTGATTTTTGAGACCCTTCCTGAATGTCCTGAGCCAAATGGCCTTTCTAGTACCCTGTGGCAGACCTTGGTGGAATCTAACATGTCCTTTCCTTCCCTCCTTCCTTCCTTCCTTCAATTTATCTAACATTTCAAACAGATTATTTATCATTTTACATTCACCTAATCGAAGATTCTAGGAGTCTAAAAATGATTACAGTCAAAATTCTCTGTCCCACCTCTGCCCCCTCATCTTTTGTTTTGTTTTGTTTTTTAAGATTTATTTATTTATTTGAAAGAGAGAGATAGAGCACACAGAGAGAGAGGGAGAAGCAGACTCCCCGCTGAGGAGAGGACCCTGGGATCATGACCTGAGCCAAAGGCAGAGCTTAACCAACTGAGTCATCCAGGCACCCCTACCCTCTCACTTAACTAGTTCCTCCCTTCCCCCAATACATGACCACTCATACTAGCTCCTTGTATAGCATTTCAGAGATTATTTTTCTTTATATGCAAATGAATACCAATACTTATCTCCCCCCATATTCACAACGTACTACAGATGCCCCCCGTACCTTTATTTCTTAACAACATAACATGTCTTTGAGATTACTTCCTATCAATACATAGAAGCTTCCTTACTCTTTGCATGCCTATATTTCATTGTAGGCTTGTTGTAAAATATATTTAGCCAATGCCCTATTGATGAATATTTAGGTTCTATCCCACTATTTTCTTATTTCATACAATGCACAAACATGTCTGTCCCTCTTCTTACTTGGTTCATCTACTTCCTAACCATGTCTGTTTTCTTGATGGATTCTCTCAACTGTTCACGTTAAATACCGGTCTTCCACAGGATTTCCTCTCGTTAGGAAATCCCAACTACCTTCCTATCTCAACTTTCATATCTCAATACATGTTTAAGATTCTAAATTTATATCTGCACCCCCTCCCTCCTGAGCATTCCACATCTAACCATCTAAAGGACACACCAAACCCAACACGACTAAGTACAAAACTGCCATCCTTACCCCACAACCTCATTTCCTCCTGTATTAATATTTCCATTAACTAACTTTATTTGGTGGCCAACTTGATGAAACTGGTCACTCAAACAGGCATCAAATACTTTATTCTGTATCCTAATGGTTCTCAAATCTTCCCCTCTCCTCTTCATCTCTATATTTTTGCCTTAGTTCAGTCTCTGGTCATCTTCCACCCAACTTTCATCTTCTAACTGGCTTCTAACTCTAAACTACGTGTTGCAAACTGAAATCCCAATAGGTAACTTAATTGAATAAAACAGGTCAGGTATAGATATTTTGGTGTGATGGCATCCTGGGGAACACATGCTTCATCTAGAACACTTCCAGGTCTTTAAGTGCAAAATGTGGGTTGCTAGGGGCGCCTGGGTGGCTCAGTTGTTAAATGTCTGCCTTCAGCTCAGGGCGTGATCCCAGAGTCCTGGGATCGAGCCCCGCGTCGGGCTCCTCCACTGGGAGCCTGCTTCTTCCTCTCCCACTCCCCCTGCTTGTGTTCCCTCTTTCACTGGCTGTCTCTATCACTGTCAAATAAATAAATAAAATCTTTTAAAAAATAATGTGGGTTGCTAAATTTAGCAAATAAAAATTCAAGTCTCCCATGCAATATTTGGGACATACTTAACACTACAAAACTGGCCACTGTTCAGCTGAAATTCGAAATCAGTTGTGTGTCCTGTATTTTATCCAATAACCCTATCCAGACCCTTCTTCAGAGATAAGAGGGAGAGGACAAAAGAGATGACTGATGACGTATGCTAACAGACAGTGGGGTTGAAAAGTCAGGTTGTTGGCACAAGAAGGTCTAGTTAATCCCAGGAGATAGAAAAGTCAAAGAAGGCAGGAACTAATAAAAATGAATTTTGCATAGTGGATACCCATTGGATTACTCATCTCTTGTGTGTTGAATTGGGTTCCCCAAAAATATATGTTCAAGTCCTAAGCCCCAGTATGTGTGAATGTGACTTTATTTGCAACTAGGGTCTTTGCAAATTTAATAAAGTTAAAATGAGGTCATACTGGATTAGGGTGGGCCCTAGTACAATGACTGGTATCCTTATAAAAAGAGGGAAATTTGAACACAGAGACAGAGAGGGGAACACCAAGTAAAAACGTAGGCAGAGATTGGAGTGATGTAGCTACAAACCAAACAACGCCAAGGATTGCTAATCACCACCAGAAGCTAGGAGGAGGTAAGGAAGAATTCTTCCCTAAGGCCTCCAGATAGAGCATGACACCTTGATCTTGGACTTCAAGCCTCTAGAACTGCAAGAGAGTAAATTTCTGTTGTTTTAAGCCACCCAGTTTGTGGTAATTTGTTATAGCAGCCCTAAGAAATTAAGCCCTTTCCCCCTGTAACCCACTTTCAGCAGCAATGCTGGTATGCAACTGGTCTGAAGCAGAGACAACAGGAATAAAACCAGTGACCACAGCTGAGCTGGTGTCCTTCCCCTGGTTTGGTACTATGAGATTCTGGTCATTCTCTGGTAACTGGACCTCAACTATGTAAACTTGGGAACCTATCTATCTGTCCTGCTACAAGGTCTGGAAACTCAAAGCCAGTCCCTCTGCAGAGATAGAACCAGCCCTGATAATAAGTAAGCCACTGATTCTAGTCTGTCCCTGTGGCCCAGCCCAGATCTTTGCCCTTGGGTTTCTAAGAAGACCATTTGCCCTTATAACAAATTCTCACTTTTCAATTAAACTAGCTTGAGCTAGATTCACTTAAGGTGTCTCTGTTACCTGCTACCAGAAGACCCATCCCAGAGTTTATAAGAACCTCTGTGAGGAATGGAGAAGAGGCCATTCAGGTACTAGTTTGCTAGGGCTTCTGTAACAAAATTCCACAAACCAGGTGAGACTAGAAGTCCAAAATCAAGGTGTTGGCAAGGATAGTTCCTTCTGAGGGCCTTGAGGGAACGATCTATTCCAGGCCTCTCTCCTTGGCCTATAGATGGCCACTTTCATGTTCATTTGGCATTCTCTCCATGTGTCTATCTCGAAATTTCCAAGTTTTTTATAAGGACATCAGTCATATTGGATTAGAGTATCCCCTAATGACCTCATTTTAGCTTGATCACCTCTGTAAAGACCCTCTCTCCAAATAAGGTCAAGTTCTGAGGTACTGAGGGTTAGGACTTCGAAATATAAATTTTTGTGGGAATATAATTCAACCCATAACAGTTCTAGGAAGCCCATCTAAAACTACAAGTACTAACATTTGCAAAAACTTACTAAGTTACTTTATACCCACTGGTCAAACAAAGGGCAGGTTATTCTTGGCAGTGCCCTACCTTGTTTTCAAAATATGGCTCAGATTCTGAGTCAAAGAAAACTGTGCCAACTCTAATTTCACTAAAGACTTAAGCACAGAAACTTGGTTTAATCCTCTTTGCTTCTCTCACTATCCACTGAAACTTCAGTGTTCTCAAACTACCCCCTCAGACCTAAGAGGCTGCATTTACAAAGTTTCACGTGTTTTAGTCACCATCTTTGATCTTGTAAAAGTTTTTAAACTTTTACATTCAAAGAGAGATATCAATGAAGATGTTCAGACAGGACTTTGCTAATTACTTTCAGAGACAAGGGTTCTAGAAGGGGTCCCTAGTCCAGGATCTGTTTTGCATGGGTTGAAACAACAAAACTTACAGTCTCAGGTGTTTTTGTGTGTACTCATTTTAAATTTTCTTGCAGATAAGTATATTTCTAAGAAGTTTCTATTACTCAAGAAATGCCATATTTGTATAATGATAGCTAAATGAAGAGGGCTTCCAAATATCTTGGCAGCCCAAGATTCAAAATCTGGTTCTCAAATTTTAGGTTCAAAACCCTACCTAGGGAAAACTGATGCTCACAAAGCTGTTAAAAGACTGATGTATAAACCAGAATGTCAAGGTATTTACCCAGTTCTGGGTATAGGCCTTTAAAGGAAAAGCCTACTCATGTTTTGTATTCAAGTAAGCTCCTTTACTGGAAGCATGTGGACTCGAGCAGCACCAGGTGTGGACTATGATGGACACAGGAGTGTACCATCCCATCTCTCTCCCCTTGCATTCCCTCAGCTGCAGAGGCTATGATGGTTAATAGCTCATGCAATCCTTAGCTGAAGCCAGCCTCTGCATTCAAGATCATGCCCTTTCTCAGTGCAGTGTGCACGTTTTGACTGAAAAGGCTTGGTAAGAAGGCTTGGTCTCTTGCTCCAATTCATGACAACTCAGGACAAGTCTGCACGGCCATTTTTTTTTTTAAAGATTTTATTTATTTGACAGAGAGAGAGCGACAGCCAGCAAGAGAGGGAACACAAGCAGGGGGAGTGGGAGAGGAAGAAGCAGGCTCCCAGCGGAGGAGCCCGATATGAGGCTCGATGCCAGGACGGATCACGCCCTGAGTCGAAGGCAGAAGCTCAATGACTGAGCCACCCAGGTGCCCCTGCAGGGCCATTTCTGCTCCAAAGGGGTTAGCTTAGGCCTCTGTTGTGGCAGCCTTATCTCCCAACTTCTTCCTCTGCCACATTCTTGTTTCGTTCATTAGTCCAGAGGTATTGATCCTGACAGCTCTCCGCAATTAATTTCCTGCATATAAAACTCCATTTCAGAGTCTGCTTCCCAAGGAATCTGATCTGCAAATATGCATAACTGGAGATGACTGTACTATCAATTTTTTTTTTACCAAAGATAAGAAGGGCAATAAATATAATCGTCCTACAGCAACTACTTATTTGGCAGGGACTAGACTAGATAAAAAGGGATAAAAAGATGAATGTATCTACCAGTAGATACTCTAACATACATACATAGCCACAGGATAGAGATGTCTTATGGAAGCTCCAAGTAGGATCAAGGAACGTTTCCTGGAGATGATGCCCGATCTGACTTGGGAGGGATAAGTAAGAGTTCACACCAAGGGAAGGAAGATAAGAAAACATTCCAGGTAGAGGGAAGCATTTGTAGTGTGGTCAGGGCAGTCATAATTATTACTAAATTTACCAGAACATGGAGTTGGCCAGAAGAAGTTTTATACCACCAAATTTAGCTCATTCCGTAAACCAGTCACAATTACAAACAGAAGTGGTCGGTGGCTGGGTGGGTGGAGTAGAGTGGCACCACAGTATTCTCAGTGCTTAGATCTTAAATTTTAGATTTTAAAGAAGGAGAAGAGAGTGGAGAAAGAGGGCAGCAGTATTACCATCCAACACACGACCTCTTCACTGTGTCCTCTGTTTGAACACCAGAGGGAAGGACATCCTTCTATCAAGTATACACAGAGATTTTCCCTTGAGCCGCCTCTCAGTCCATACAACACCCTCAGCTATTGGGCAATCCCTTCCCTCTGGATGCCTTTCCTCCTCTTTCTTCCAAGTCCTCATCATTCTTCTCAGCCCTCTGCCCTACCCTAAGGCCTTACTTATTCTTTCTAGACTATGACTCAGGTGACTAGTTAATTGGGGTCACCAGTATTTCCCTTCGTGGAGCCAGTGGCCATCTTTGGATGTGGGAGAGAAAAGGCTTCAAGTGCTGTGCTTAGGTGAAGGGGATGAAGAAAACTGCCCTTTTATTCCAGCCTCTGAGTGAAACATTCACAAGACAATCCAATCACCTGCTCATGTTGGCCATTTCCCATAATATAAATCAAATGTTCTGGTAGGCAAACGGTCTGAATTTTTCCTCCTCTTTGCAACAAAGACACTTTCTCTCTTCCCTTTTCTAAATCTTAGTTTGGTATGGGAAAGAACCCTCAAAGAGGAATAGACAGGCACCTCACCCCAGGAACGGACATCCTGATACATAAAATGGCATGCAGAGATACCCCAGCAAATAAGTGATGAGCCAGTGTTGAAACTCTGTTCTGTTTGGCTCCAAAGCCCATGGATGTTTCACAGTGTTCTGTGGAATGAGGGCAGCATAGGGATCTTACATGTACAGAGCATTTTCTATGTGCCAGTCCGGTGTGAGGTGTTTTACACTGGTCATCTCATCTAATTCACCCAACAATGCTATGAGGAGATACAAACTCAAGAGCAATCCTTCCCAAAGAATTCCACCAAAATGCCCTCAACATGCAGAGAAGAGGCAGCTCTCATCCTGGGTGATCCAGGGGTGTGGCTGTAAGCAAATGCTGCAAATAAGAAATATTGGTGTGGCCTCATTTCCTATATAATTTCACCAAAAAATTTAGGCTTCAACTCCATAAAATGTTTGTTTTAATTTTAAAACAACACGGAAATCAACATTCCATAAAAATCTCCCTGTTTATGTTGTGACTCCCTTCATCTTGTTTCTGATGCATCGCTAAGTGGAAACTTTCAGCAATAAGCTTATCTTACTATACTTTATGTCAGCAAATAGCAGGATGTAATTTGCATGGGAAGAGAAACTTTGCCTGTCTTGTTTACCACAGTATCCCCAGCACATAAAGCAGGTGTGGAACATAACAGGGGCTCACAGTACTTGCTGGAATGACAGTAAGAGGCAATCCCTGGAGTGTAGGCTTTTTGTAAATAGTTGGATCATTCTCTTAATCCCTATTTTCATGAGAAACTGAGGAACAATCTATAAAACTGTATAATGTGCAAACATTATATGTATTGTATGGGAAGATAGTCAGGATTAGTCTAAAACTTGCCCAAACTAGGGAAACAGCTCCTCTTATAACAAGACTTATTTTGATTCTCTTTTTCCTTTCGGTGAGAAGGATATTGTGGACACAGGAGATGTAAGGGGAACAAATAGTGCCATTCCACCTTGGTTCCATATAAAATGCTCCATTTATACTCCATTAGTACTGCTTCCATCTCTCAGTCAGGGGTGAGAGTCCTCAACCATCCAAGCAGTAGACTGGTTGCCTATTTGAGTCAATCTTGTAATTTTTTTCTAACAAGATGGATCATAAAGGTATTTTGCCTCCTCTTATTATCTTCTCTAGGGCAGAAGTTATGGGCTTATAACAAGATCTGTTATGATCTGAATGTTTGTATCCCCCCCCAAATTTATATGTTGAAACCCTAGCCCCCAATATAACAGTATTAGAAGGTGGGCCTCTGGAAGTAATTAGGATGAGGTCATGAGGGTAGAGCCCCCATGGTGGGATTAATGTCCTTAGAAGAAGAAGAAGAAACCAGAGCTCTCTCTTGCCACCATGTAAGGATACACCTAGAAGGTGGCCATCTGCAAACCAGGAACAGAGTTCTTACCAGGAACCAAGTCTGCTGGGATCCCTATCTCAGATTTTAATTCTCCAGAAGTATGAGAAAATAAGTGTCTGCTGTTTACACTGCCCAGTCTATGGTATTTCGTTACAGCAGCCCAAGCTGAGACTGTATCCAATCATAAGTTTCTTTTTGTCTTGTTTTAAATACGAGATAAGTTTCTTTCTAGTTATAAAACTGTTAAAAGAAAACAAGCATATTTTCTAAATAAAAGGGCTTTAAGATGGGATTTGTAGATGTTACTTGTTTTCTTTCCTTATAGTAGCTACACAGCCTTTCTCTGGGAAAGGGGCACCAAAATTTTGTTGTAACTTTCTTAACAACAATAGACAATTGTCATAGTGTGTTAGTCTCAACTGCTTCCCCTGATAAGGAAAAACTGTTACCTGGCCTTGTCATGACACAGATTCTCCCAAGGATTTCCCATAATAATGATCTATTGTATTGAGAAAAGCAGGTTATGAAATTGCATGTATTATATATCTTTAGTAACACACATATTTATAGGCATAAAAAATGTTTCGGAAGGATATACCCAAGGATGTTAATAGAAGTTATACCTACATATTAGAATTGTGTGTAATTTT
The DNA here is from genome assembly GCF_023065955.2 of Ursus arctos. Classification (NCBI taxonomy): domain Eukaryota; kingdom Metazoa; phylum Chordata; class Mammalia; order Carnivora; family Ursidae; genus Ursus; species Ursus arctos. The sequence goes on along the minus strand of NW_026622886.1, from coordinate 13,690,653 downwards.
TAATTTTTTCCTTTTTGTTTACCTATTCTAAATTCTTGTGCCACAAAAATGTACTGCTTTTGTAATATGAAAAAAATGTTTCGACTACTAAAATAATACAGGATTCAGAAAAGCTACGTAAACAGCTTTTGAGAGGACCAAAATTGCACTTAGATTCTATGGCTTTCGGAAGGAGGTAAGAAAACCAACATTTACTGAGTACTTGGTATGTTTCAGCAATTCTGCAAGATGAGTGGTATTATTCCCATTTTACAGATGAGAAAACATGAGGCCCAAGAAGGTTATATAAATAATTTAAATCACATACTGGTACAAAGCAAAACCAGAATTAAACCAGATTCTTCTAATCCCAATGGCCACACTCTCTCTACTTGACCAGACAGCTTCTAGCACTGCATGGTAGAAAGCACCAGGGACCTGGTTTTACTCATCACCTCTCATGGCACCTTGTATACAACAGGCTGTCAATAATGGCTGCACCTAAGTTGCATCTGAGTTGAGTTCCTTTCTTACAGCTCAGGGCAGGAGTACCACGCGAGGCTCACAGGCATCTACTCGCCCCTTTACTCACCCTGAGTAAAGACGAATGGCTGTGAGAATCTTATTACAACTGCAGGGCAAAGTGCTGCGTCTTTTAAGACTAAATATGGCTTTCATTCTCTCTGCTTGTGGTAAAAACCCATTATTAGGGTGACTTAGATCCCTTTGATAATTTTGAGATACACGTGCTCTTAAAGGAAGCATCTCTACCTCATGCTTGACTGACAATTGGCCTCTTTGTTTAACAACTGGCAAAACATCACAGTGCTGCCTCAACTGCCCTTTGTTCCCCGTCCTGTTAGATGTTTTGTTAAGCATTAATATGACTTTGATTTCCCATCACACCAAGGAACTTTGGGCGATTTATTTATTATCTCTCCTTGACGTCACATCACTTCTGTGAAGAGCATAATTGCTAACCATTGTTTTCCCATCGTTAAAATGAACATAGTAGCACGCTGGACATTGCACTTCATGGAATAAGTTTAGCAAAGTGGCAAGTAATTGGCAAAAACTAATGTTACAGATGGAAGAATGGCAGACTATGAACAGAATGTGGTTGAGGGACGATACTTAGGGAGTGGAGAAAATCATGTGGGATGTGTGGTGATGGAGGGAAGGTACCTGTGTTACAACAAGGACTATTTATGAAGCTCTCATAATGGGCCAGACCCTGGGCTAAGTGCTTTATACGTGTTATGTGATTCATTCCCATAAGCAGGAGCTGATCTGAGTTGTGTGAGGCTCTGAAGTTCATACACTTTGGGGTGGGGGTCTTTTCGATTGTAAAATTAAAAATACAGCACGCCTAAAGACTCCCTAGGAAGGGCCCATACAAGTGAGGTGCCTTGATGCTTAAACTTTCTTAGCTTCATGGTAAACCCATAAACCCTCTCAAGTATGTACTACCCATTCTAGGAATGAGGAATTGAGGAAGCTCAATGAGGTTAAACATAACCCCATCACAGAGCTCCCAAGTGGCAGAGCAAGTATTCCAACCAGGCTTCCAAAATCCTTAAAGAATTTCCCAAAGCCACCAAATTGACAATTCATGAGGACAAAACTCCCCTGAAACAGCAGCACAACACCTTGATGTGGTTCTGAGAGTTTCCTGGCAGGACCAGCCCCTGTCAGAACCTGTAGGGCTTGGAGTTGCGGAAACTTGCCTGGTCTCTGCAGGGATTTGCATCTGTTAGATTCACAGAATCTGTAAAGCCACTGCTGAGGGAGAGGGAAAGACAAGTTTTAATGACTCTGCTCATTGTGTCCACAAACCAAACAGCATGGGAGAAAAAAAAAATTCTTTTTAAGACATACATATTTAATTTATCCATGGTCCTGCATAAGAAGCTACCAGTGTTCAAAGCTGGATCTAATGATGGGCTGGTGAACCATCTCAAGGGGCCAAGGGAGCCCTAATTTGTTTGTAGTGTTTTCCAATTTCTATGGTGTCAACACTCCTATCATGACTGGTTTCAAGCTACCTATGGTTGATTGGCTTGCAAAATTCCTGAATATTCAGCAATCAGCTCTTACAAGCAGGTATAAGCCATTCCAGCACACCGTTGGCTGGAGGTTTGACTTGACTGCGATGGTCATGGTCTCCAGTCCTTTGGATATTATAAAGAAAAAATTTAGAGGCAAAGGGCACCTGGGTAGCTCAGTTGGTTAAGCATCCAACTGTTGGTTTTGGCTCAGGTCATGATCTCAGGGTCCTGAGAGGGAGCCCCATGTCTAGCTCCGTCATCACCAGTCTGCTTGTCCTTCTCCCTCTGTTCCCTCTCACCTCTGGAATAAATAAAATACTTAAAAAAAAACCTCAGAGGCAAATATTCTCAGCCTTGAAATCTTGTCTAGTTGGCCCTGTGGATAGAAGGCTTGAGATTGTTAAATCTCAAGAATGTTAGGGAAGTGAGTTAGGGCTGCTGCACAGTCCACAGGGACCCATTTATAAAATCTTTCTGCCACATGTTCTCAACTACTATGTCCCTCCCTAGCCACCAGGCCTGTTGACCCCCCTCAAGCCTCTGCTCTCCCTTCACCCCATGAGTAACTACAACAGCCAAGGATAGGACCACTGGTAAAGGCAAAAGTGACCAATCCAACCTCCTATTTTACAGATAGGAAACTGAGGCCCAAGGAGAGGAAAAGTGACAAGAGTCGTACAGAATTTTAAATAATTTTAGTGGGCCACTCTCAGAAATAGACAGAACACCCTGGCAAAAACTAAGCAAAGAATCAAAGGCTTTGAATGCCATACTCGACGAGTTGGACCTCTTAGATATATATAGAACACTACACCCCAGAACCAAAGAATACTCATTCTATTCTAATGCCCATGGGACATTTTCAAGAATAGACCATGTTCTGGGACACAAAACAGGTCTCAGCCGATACCAAAAGATTGAAATTATCCCCTGCATATTCTCAGACCACAACGCTCTGAAATTGGAACTCAACCACAAGGAAAAATTTGGAAGAAACTCGAACACTTGGAGACTAAGAACCATCCTGCTCAGGAATGACTCGATAAACCAGGAAATCAAAAATCAACTTAAACAATTTATGGAGACCAATGAGAATGAAAATACAACAGTCCAAAACCTATGGGATACTGCAAAGGCAGTCCTAAGGGGGAAATACATAGCCATCCAAGCCTCACTCAAAAGAATAGAAAAATCTAAAATGCAGTTTTTATATTCTCACCTCAAGAAGCTGGAACAGCAACAGAGGGACAGGCCTAATCCACGCACAAGGAAGCAGTTGACCAAAATTAAAGCTGAAATCAATCAAGCAGAAACCAGAAGTGCAGTAGAGCAGATCAACAGGACTAGAAGCTGGTTCTTGGAGAGAATCAATAAAATTGACAGACCACTGGCAAGACTTATCCAAAAGAAAAGAGAAAGGACCCAGATTATTAAAATTATGAATGAAAAAGGAGAGGTCACGACGAACACCATTGAAATTGGAAGGACTATTAGAAATTTTTATCAACAGCTATATGCCGATAAACTAAGCAATCTGGAAGAGATGGAATCCTTCCTGGAAACGTATAAACTACCAAGATTGAAAAAGGAAGAAATTGATTTCTTAAACAGGCCAATTAATTATGAAGAAATTGAGTCAGTGATAAACAACCTTCCAAATAACAAAACTCCTGGCCCGGACGGTTTTCCTGGGGAATTCTACCAAACATTCAAAGAAGAAATAATACCTATTCTCCTAAAGCTATTTCAAAAAATAGAAACAGAAGGAAAGCTACCAAACTCATTCTATGAGGCCAATATTACCTTGATCCCCAAACCAGGCAAAGACCCCCTCAAAAAGGAGAATTACAGACCGATTTCCCTAATGAATATGGACGCCAAAATCCTCAACAAGATACTTGCTAATAGAATCCAACAGTTCATTAAAAGGATTATCCACCACGATCAAGTGGGATTCATACCTGGGATGCAAGCGTGGTTCAATATTCGCAAATCAATCAGCGTGATACATCATATCAACAAGAAAAGACTCAAGAACCATATGATCCTCTCAATCGATGCCGAAAAAGCATTTGACAAAATACAGCATCCTTTCCTGATTAAAACCCTTCAGAATGTAGGAATAGAAGGTACATTTCTCAATCTCATAAAAGCCATCTATGAAAAGCCTACTGCAAATATTATTCTCAATGGGGAAAAGCTGGAAGCCTTTCCCTTACGATCAGGAACACGACAAGGATGCCCACTCTCGCCACTATTATTCAACATAGTACTAGAAGTCCTTGCAACAGCAATCAGACAACAAAAAGGGATCAAAGGTATTCAAATCGGCAAAGAAGAAGTCAAAATATCTCTCTTCGCAGACGACATGATACTCTATATGGAAAACCCAAAAGAAGCCACTCCCAAACTATTAGAAGTTATAGAGCAATTCAGTAACGTGGCGGGATACAAAATCAATGCTCAGAAATCAGTTGCATTTCTGTACACGAATAACGAGAACGAAGAAAGAGAAATCAGGGAATCCATCCCATTTACAATAGCACCAAAAACCATACGTTACCTTGGAATTAACTTAACCAGAGACGTAAAGGACCTTTATTCTAGAAACTATAAATCACTCTTAAAAGACATTGAGGAAGACATAAAAAGATGGAAAGATATTCCATGCTCATGGATCGGAAGAATTAACATAGTTAAAATGTCCATGCTACCCAGAGCAATCTACACTTTCAATGCTATCCCGATCAAAATACCGAGAACGTTTTTCAAAGAACTGGAACAAATAGTCCTTAAATTTGTATGGAACCAGAAAAGACCCCGAATCTCCAAGGAACTGTTGAAAAGGAAAAACAAAGCTGGGGGCATCACAATGCCGGATTTCGAGCTGTACTACAAAGCTGTGATCACAAAGACAGCATGGTACTGGCACAAAAACAGACACATAGACCAATGGAACAGAATAGAGAGCCCAGAAATGGACCCTCAGCTCTTTGGGCAACTAATATTTGATAAAGCAGGAAAAAACATCCGGTGGGAAAAAGACAGTCTCTTCAATAAATGGTGCTGGGAAAATTGGACAGCTACATGCAAAAGAATGAAACTTGACCACTCTCTCACACCATACACAAAAATAAACTCCAAATGGATGAAAGACCTCGATGTGAGACAGGAATCCATCAAAATTCTAGAGGAAAACATAGGCAGCAACCTCTACGACATCAGCCAAAGCAACCTTTTTCATGACACATCCCCAAAGGCAAGAGAAACAAAAGATAAAATGAATTTATGGGACTTCATCAAGATTAAAAGTTTCTGCACATCCAAGGAAACAGTCAGAAAAACTAAGAGGCAGCCCACGGAATGGGAGAATATATTTGCAAATGACACTACAGATAAAGGACTGGTATCCAAGATCTACAAAGAACTTCTCAAACTCAATACACGAGAAACAAATAAACAAATCAAAAAATGGGCAGAAGATATGAACAGACACTTTTCCAATGAAGACATACAAATGGCTAACAGACACATGAAAAAATGTTCAAAATCATTAGCCATCAAGGAAATTCAAATCAAAACCACACTGAGATACCACCTTACGCCAGTTAGAATGGCAAAAATAGACAAGGCAAGAAACAACAATTGTTGGAGAGGATGTGGAGAAAGGGGATCCCTCCTACATTGTTGGTGGGAATGCAAGTTGGTACAGCCACTCTGGAAAACCATGTGGAGGTCCCTTAAAAAGTTAAAAATTGAGCTACCCTATGATCCAGCCATTGCACTACTGGGTGTTTACCCCAAAGATACAGACGTAGTGAAGAGAAGGGCCATATGCACCCCAATGTTCATAGCAGCAATGTCCACAATAGCTAAATCGTGGAAGGAGCCGAGATGCCCTGCAACAGATGACTGGATTAAGAAGTTGTGGTCCATATATACAATGGAATATTACTCAGCAATCAGAAAGAATGAGTTCTCAACATTTGCTACAACATGGACGGCACTGGAGGAGATAATGCTTAGTGAAATAAGTCAAGCAGAGAAAGACAACTATCATATGATTTCTCTCATCTATGGAACATAAGAACTAGGATGATCAGTAGGGGAAGAAAGGGATAAAGAAAGGGGGGGTAATCAGAAGGGGGAATGAAACATGAGAGACTATGGACTATGAGAAACAAACTGAGGGCTACAGAGGGGAGGGGGGTGGGGGAATGGGATAGACCGGTGATGGGTAGTAAGGAGGGCACATATTGCATGGTGCACTGGGTGTTATATACAACTAATGAATCATCGAGCCTTACATCGAAAACCGGGGATGTACTGTATGGTGACTAACATAATATAATAAAAAATCATTATTAATAAAAAAAAAATAAAAAAAATAATAATAATTTTAGTGGGACTAAAAGCTAACTCTTCTGACTGTTTGCAGTTCTTTCTAACACCTTGCTGTTGAAGCAATTAAACCTTATAATAAACATTTCATGATAATATCTTTGAACCACACTATATCTTCTAGATTAATTTTGTAGCAACATCAGGAAAGTGATAATTTGGCTGTTTTGGGCCCTGACTCATTTCCTCTGCCTCTGCCTTTTTTAGTTTTCTAGAGCTGAAAATGCTCTTCACTGTACAGGTAAGCTCAGGGCTACCCAATTCAGAGGCCAACAGAAAGCAGAATTGAGAAGGGACTTTTGTGGAGGGAGTTTATTTGGGGCTATAATCTGGGGAAGCACGGTGTGTGATTAAGGGCAAGAAAGGTGTGTTATTAAGATCTGGGCAACTGGGATTTGACCTCACTGGACTTGACCTCACTGGGACCCTAGGAGGAACCTTAAAGAACACCTTTCAGAGTTAGGGGGTTCCTGCAACATGGGACTTTCATGCAAAAAAAAAAAAAAATAGGAAAGTCCTGGGACAACCAGGATAAGTTGGTCACCCTCTTAGAATCGTTTGCCCAAGAGCCAGAAGATGGGAACATTTATTCGCTAGCTCCCATCCTCCACTGGTTAAGTTGCCCTGTGACATAGATGCCAACTCCCTTGCACTTGCATGTTTGCATATGTGGAAGCCAAACCACACTTCTGCAGGTGTCCAGAGAGGAGTAAGAACAGCCCCAGGGCAGAACGAGATGCAGTGCATCTCAGGTAAGTGACTATAGGTTTACACCTCTGGTAGCTGGAAGCTGCAGCACTGGCTGAAGTAAAGCTAGGCTGAGAGGCTGTGAGGCGGTGTACAAGGGGCGTCCAATGCAAGGCACAGAGGTCATGCAAACAGCCTTGGTCCTGAGCTGGAAGGAGTACCAAGTGACCCTCTGGGACCTGGGATACAGTGATTACTAAAGTTGCTCTGCGGCTTACCAGGCTGACCTTTCATGAATCTACCCATAACAAGAAGTTATCTTTACACGGTCTTTCTCTCCTCTCCTCTCCTCCCCTCCTCGCCCCTCCCCTCCTCTCCCCTCCTCCCCTCTTCCCTTGCCTCCCTTACCCTCCTCTCCTTCCTTTTCCTTTTTCCTTCCTTCCTTCCCTTCATCCTTCCGTTCCCTTCCTTCCTTTCTCACTTTTTTTCCTCCTCCAATAAATCTTTAGTGAGTATCTATATCCCAGAGACTACCAGCTACTAGAGATATAAAAATAACTAAACGCAATCCTTGCCCTCAAGAAGCATGTAGAGGAAGAACCCCAAATCATAAAACAGGTAGTTACAATACAATGCAACTCTGGTAGAGAAATGGGCAAGAGGTGTGCGCCTGGGTGGCTCAGCTGGTTGACTCTCTGACTCTTCGTTTCGACTCAGGGCATGATCTCAGGGTTGTAAAGCTGAGCCCCATGTCAGGCCCCATGGTCAGTGTGGAATCTGCTTGTCCCTCTCCCTCCCCCTGTGCCCCTCCTCCCCCAAATAAACGAATAAAATCTTAAAAAAAAAAGAAATGGGCAAGAGGAAAAAGGGAGAAGAAAAGCTTGACACAGGAAGTAACATCTAAGGATTATAATAATAGCAGATAACTTTGATAGGATGCTGACTCTGTGCCAGACAATGTTCTAAAGTCTTTCCAGTACCAACACATTTCATCCTCACAACTGCCCTAGGAAGGAGGTACAACCATTATCCTCAATTTAGAAATGACGAAGCTGGGGTGCCTGGGTGGCTCAGTTGGTTAAATGTCTGCCTTTGGCTCAGGTCATGATCCCAAGGTCCTGGGATCGAGCCCAAGTTGGACTCTCTGCTCAGCAGGGAGCCTGCTTCTCCCTCTCCCTCTGCCTGCTGCTTTGCCTACTTGTGTTCTCTCTCTCTCCAATAAATAAATAAAAATCTTTAAAAAATAAAAAAGAAATGATAAAAATGAGCTACTGATAAATTAAGTAAGATTGCCAAGGTTTAAGGCACAATGGCACACACTGATAGCTATTAATCAAAACCCATTTTCTCATCTTCAAGGGAACTCAGCTAGATTACATTGCCCCGCCTCCTTTGCAGTGAGGTGTAACCATGTGACTGAATTCTAACTAAAAGACATGTGCCATTTCTAGTCTGGACTTATAAAAACTTCCATGGATATCCTTCATATGCTTTCCCCTTTCTCGATGTCCAGAAAGAGTAACCTTGGAAAGCACATGTTGAAATGCTCCAGTCTCCATCAGTCTGGGTCCCAAAATAGAGGTATGCTTGCCCCACTGATTACTCACCTGCCCAGCTGTTATTTGACCAAGAAATAAATTTTATAGTGTTTGAGCCATTATGTATCTTTGGTTCTGTTTGTTAACAGCAACAATTATGCCTATTTTATGAGTCTCTTTATTAATGCAGTTAGTCTACTGTAATATTGGCACATATGAGAAAGTGGCAGAAAATTAGGTTGAAAAGATAAATTAAGGGTGTCATGTACCCGAGATGCCCTTCAACAGATGACTGGATTAAGAAGATGTGGTCCATATATACAATGGAATATTACTCAGCTATCAAAAAGAACGATTTCTCAACATTTGCTCCAACATGGACGGCACTGGAGGAGATAATGCTAAGTGAAATAAGTCAAGCAGAGAAAGACAATTATCATATGGTTTCTCTCATCTATGGAACATAAGAACTAGGAAGATTGGTAGGAGAAGAAAGGGATAAAGAAAGGGGGGTAATCAGAAGGGGGAATGAAGCATGAGAGACTATGGACTCTGAGAAACAAACTGAGGGCTTCAGAGGGGAGGGGGGTGGGGGAATGGGATAGGCTGGTGATGGGTAGTAAGGAGGGCACATATTGCATGGTGCACTGGGTGTTATACGCAACTAATGAATCATCGAACTTTACATCAAAAACCAGGGATGACTACGGTATGGACTAACATAATAAAAAAATATTATTATAAAAAAAGGGGTGTCATCTACCATATAAAAACATCTTACCCCTTTTCCCCCAAAGTACAGAATAATTCTTTTAAGATGGAGCAGAAGAGAGGAGAGTTGACAGAGGTCATACCTAATGTACTCTTTTTTCTGAGCAATAAGAAGCAGAGTCATCTTCCCAAGGGCATGCTGGTGTGCAGGTGCAGGGGTTGTTTGTGAGGGAACAGGCTGGGAGTTTGAGAAAGGTGTCAAAGGCTAATAAGGTGAGATGCAGCAGTTAAGAGACCAGACTTTGGAGAGAGGGAGGCAAGATGGTAGAAGAGTGGGGAACCTCGTTTCATCTGGTCCCTTGAATTTAGCTAGATCACTACCAAATTATTCTGAACACCTATGAGTTCAACCTGAGATATAAGAAAAGAATTGCTAGAACTCTACAAATAGAAAAGCGAACATTTTTGCAAGGTAGGAGGTGCAGAGAACTGAATCGAAGGAGATATATATCAGAAGATAAACAGTGGGAGGAGGGAGTCTCCATAAGCTGGCTACTGGAAAATGATACAGCCCCAGAGTGCAAAATCAGAACTTTTAGGAGTTTGTTCCAATGAAAGACATCCCTGCCTGAAAGGTGCTCAGGTGGCGAAATGGAGCAGAATCCTAGGTGGGAGAATATAATTTCAGGATCCCTGGGGTCAAAGAAAGAATGGGGGTGCTTGAGCTGGCAGAGTTCCCAAGCACTGCAGCAGGGAAACTGGCTACAGTCGGTGAACCCAGGAGTGGGTTCTCAGCTGGGCTTGCCATAAACCGTGAACCGGGGCAGGATCTGGCGACTGCTCTCTGTGTGGGGGCCCTGCAAGTGGCAGACCTGTGACGACCCTCTTCTCTCCCCCAGGAGAACTGGTGCCTGCCTGCACCACAGAAGTCTGAAGAGTTTGGCATACACAAAAGTGAAGACTGCTTTCCCTGAGGGTTTACTGAAGAGAGGGGGCCTTGATCTATCAGCTCTGGGGCTGGAGATCAGGGCATGCCCATTTTTATTTTCATCCTCTAAAGTGACAAAGACAGCCTTCAGGGAGAAACAGGCACATAGAAAAAGCTGAAGCAGTTTACACTGAGCCCAGCCCCCTGGCAAGAGGTGGTGCAACTCCGTCCTGACAAAGACACCTGAGAATCAGCACAGCAGGCGTCTCCCCTGGAAGGCCAGCTGGAACAAAAGGTAAACACCAAGTTTACCAAGCACACAGAACTGCAAAACTCCAGCTCTAGGGGAAAATAGTATATAGAATTTGAGAGTTTTTTTCTCATGATTCTTTTGTCTTTCAGTTTAAAATGTTCATTTTCTTTTTTTCCTTTTCAACTTGTTTCTTATTTTATCAACTCTCTGTTTTTAAGTCTTTTTTTAGCTTTCATTTTTACATTTACATTTTATAGATATATTCTTCATTTTTGGCTTCCTTTCACTGTATTGAATTTTATTTTTATATTTATATAAATTGGCTTTCTTTACAATTTTGGGATTTAGTGTCTTTTAACAAATATAACAAAATAGATCCAGGACAAGTGTATCACCCTGTTTTGTCCAACTGGGAGATTATATTCTCTCCTTTTTTCCTTTTTTTTTTTTTTGGTTCCTGACCTCTTCAGATTTGTCTAGTGAGTATTTCACTTGGGTCATGGTTGATATTTTCTATTTTATTTTCTCATTCATCCATTTTTCTCTGGGCAAAATGGCTAGGAGGAGGAATTCACAACAAAGGAAAGAATCAGAGGTAATACTGTCCGCCACAGATCTTTATGACATGGATACAAGTAAAATGTCACAGCTGGAATTCAGGATAATGATTATAAAGTTACTAGCTCAGCTTGAAAAAAAGCATAAAGGACATTACAGAATCTCTTGGTGCAGAAATAAAATCTAATCTGGCCAAAATTAAAAATGCTTTAACTGAGATGCAGTCTAAATTGGATGCTCTAACAGCTAGGGTAAATGAGGCAGAAGCGAGAGTCAGTGACATAGAAGACAGGATGATGGAAAGGAAGGAAGCTGAGGAAAAGAGAGAAAAACAAATAATGGACCATGAAGGGAGGCTTCAAGAAATCAGTGATACCATAAAGCGAAACAATATTAGAATTATTGGGGTCCCAGACGAAGAAGAAAGAGAGAGAAGAACAGAAGGTATATTTGAGCAAATCATAACTGAGAACTTCCCTAATCTGGGTAAAGAAATAGGTATTCAAGTCCTAGAGGTAGAGAACTCCCCTCAAAATCAATAAAATGATCAATACCCCAACATATAATAGTGAAGCTTGTAATTTTCAGAGATAAAGAGAAAATCCTGAAAGCAGCTCAAGGCAAGAGCTCCTTAACCTACAATGGTAGAAACATTAGATTGGCAGTAGACCTATCCACAGAGACCTGGCAGACCAGAAAGGACTAATTCAGGGTACTAAATGAGAAAGACATGCAGCCAAGAATACTTTATCCACCAAGGCTGTCATTCAGAATGGAAGGAAAGATAAAGAGCTGCCAGGACAAGCAGAAACTAAAAGAATATGTGGCCACTAAACCAGCCCTGCAAGAAATATTAAAGGGCATCCTTTAACTGAGGAGAGAGCCCCAAAGTAACATAGACCAGAAAGAAACAGAGACAACCTACAGACACAGAGCCTTTACAGGTTGATACAATGGCACCAAATTCATGTCTCTCGATAGTTACTCTGAATGTAAATAGGCTAAATGCTCCAATCAAAAGACAAAGTATCAGATTGGATAAAAAAGCAAGACCCATCCATATGCTGTCTACAAGAGACCCATTTTAGACCTAAAGACACCTCCCAATTGAAAGTGAGGGAGTGGAGAATCATTTATCATGCTAGTGGACATCAAAAGAAAGCTGGGGTAGCAATCCTCATATCAGACAAATTAGATTTTAAACCAAAGACTGTAGTAAGGGATGAAGAGAGACACTATATACTGAAAGGGTCTATCCAACAAGAAGATCTAACAATTATAAATATTTATGCTCCTAACTTGGAAGCAGCTAATTATATAAACTAATTAATAACAAAATTAAAGAAACACATTGATAATCATACAATAATAGTAGAGGACTTCAACACCCCACTCACAGCAATGGACAGATCATCTAAGCAGAAGATCAACAAGTAAACAAGAGCTTTGAATAACACACTGGACCAGATGGACTTCACAGATATATACAGAGCATCCCATCCTAAAGCAACAGAATACATATTCTTCTCAAGTGCACACAAAACATTCTCTAGAATCGATTACATACTGCCTCACAAATCAGGTCTCAACCAGTACGAAAAGACTTGGATTATTCCCTGATATTTTCAGACCACAATGCTTTGAAATTTGAACTCAAATCACAAGAGAAAATCTGGAAGGGACTCAAACACTTGGAGGTTAAAGAGCATCTTAACTAAAGAATGAATGGATCAACCAGGAAATTAAAGAATAATTTAAAAAATTCGTGGAAACAAATGAAAATGAAAATGAAAACACAACTGTTCAAAACCTTTGGGATACAGTAAAGGCAGTCCTAAGAGAGAAGTACATAGCAATACAAACCTTTCTCAAAAATTAGAAAAGTCTTAAATAGAGAAGCTAACCTTATACCTAAAGGAACTGGAGAAAGAACAGCAAATAAAGCCTAAACCAAGCAGGTGAAGACAAATAATAAAGATTAGAGCACAAATCAATGAAACAGAAACCAAAAGAACAGTAGAACAGATCAATGAAACTAGAAGCTGGTTCTTTGAAAGAATTAATAAGATCGATAAACCCCTAGCCAGACTTATCGAAAAGAAAAGAGAAAGGACCCAAATTAATAAAATCAGGAATGAAAGAGGAGAGATCATACCAACACCAAGGAAATACAAAAAATTTTAAGAACATGTTGTGAGTGGGGCACCTGGGTGGCTCAGCTGGTTAAGCACCTACCTTCAGCTCAGGTCATGATCCCAACATCCTGAGATCCAGCCCTACATCTGGCTCCCTGCTCAGCGGGGAGCCTACTTCTCCCTCTCCCTCTGCTTGCCATTGCTCCTACTTGTGCACTCTCTCTCTCTTTCTCCCTCTTTCTCTCTGTGTGTCAAATATATAAATAAAATCTTTAAAAAAATAGAACATGTTATGAGCAACTTTATGCCAACAAATTAGGCAATCTGGAAGAAATGGATGCATTCCTGGCAACTCATAAACTACCAAAACTGAAACAGAAAGAAATAGAACACCTGAACAGACCCATACCAGCCAGGAAATTGAGGCAGTATTCAAAAACCTCCCAACAAACAAGAGTCCAGGGCCAGATGGCTTCCCAGGGGAATTCTACCAAACATTTAAAGAACTAACACCTATTCTTCTGAAGCTGTTTCAGAAAGCTATTCAGAAAAATAGAAAGGGAAGGAAAACTTCCAAACTTGTTCTATGAGGCCAGCATTACCTTGATCCTAAAACCAGACAAAGACCCAACCAAAAAGGAGAATCACAGACCAATATCCCTGATAAACATGGATGCCAAAATTCTCACCAAGACACTAGCCAATAGGATCCAACAGTACATTAAAAGGATTATTCACCATGACAAGTGGGATTTATTCTTGGGCTGCAAGGGTAGTTCAACATTTGCAAACCAATCAACGTGATATATCACATTAATAATAGAAAGGACAAGAATCTTACGATCCTCTCAATTGATGAAGAAAAAGCATTTGACAAATACAGCATCCTTTCTTGATTAAAACTCTCCACAGTGTAGGGATAGAGGGAATATACCTCAAAATTATAAAAATCATCTACAAAAAGCCCATCGTGAATATCATTCTCAATGACAAAAACTGAGACTTTTTCCCCTAAGCTCACGAACATGACAGGCATGCCCACTCTCACCACTCTTGTGCAACATAGTACTAGAAGTCCTAGCCTCAGCAACCAGACAACAAAACAAAATCAAAGGCATTCAAATTGGCAAAGAAGAAGTCAAACTCGCACTCTTTGCAGATGACATGACACCCTATGTGAAAAACCCAAAAGACTCTACCCCAAAATTGTTAGAACTCATACAGGAATTCAGCAATGTGGCAGGATACAAAATCGATGCACAGAAATCAGTTGCATTTCAATACACTAACAATGAGACTGAAGAAGGAAAAATTAAGGAATCGATCCCATTTACAATTGCACCTAAACCCATAAGATAGCTAAGAATAAACCTAACTAAAGACGTAAAGGATCTGTACTCTAAAAACTACAGAACACTTATGAAAGAAATTGAGGAAAACACAAAGAGATGGAAAAACATTCCATGCTCATGGATTGGAAGAATAAATATTGTTAAAATGTCTATGCTACCCAGAGCAATCTACACATTCAATGCAATCCCTATCAAAATACCATCAACTTTTTTCACAGACCTGGAACAAATAACCCTAAAGTTTGTATGGAACCAGAAAAGACCCTGAATAGCTAGAGGAATGTTGAAAAACAAAACAAAAAACCTAGGGGCATCACAATGCCTAACTTCAAGCTATATTACAAGCTGTGATCTTTAAGACAGTATGGTACTGGCACAAAACCAGACACATAGATCAACAGAACAGAATAGAGAACCCAGAAATGGACCCTCAACTCTATGGTCAACTAAGCTTTGACAAAGCAGGAAAGAATATCCAGTGTAGAAAAGACAGTCTCTTCAAGAGATGGTGCTGGGAAAATCGGACAGTCACATGCAGAAGAATGAAACTGGACCATTTTCTTACACCATACACAAAGATAAACTCAAAATGGATGAAAGACCTCAATGTGAGACAGGAATCCATCAAAATCCTAGAGGACAACACAGGCAACAACCTCTTCGACCTCGGCCACAGCAATTTCTTGCTAGACACATCTTCAAAGGCAAGGGAAACAAAAGCAAAAATGAACTATTGTGACTTCATCAAGATAAAAAGCTTTTGCACAGCAAAGGAAACAGTCGACAAAACCAAAAGACAACCTATGGAATGGGAGAAGATATTTGCAAATGACATATCAGATAAAGGGCTAGTATCCAAAATCTATAAAGAACTTATCAAACTCAACACCCAAGAAACAAATAATCCAGTCAAGAAATGGGCAGAAGACATGAACAGACATTTCTCCAAAGAAGACATACAAATGGCCAATAGACACATGAGAAAATGCTCCACATCACTTGGCATCAGGGAAATACAAACCAAAAGCACAATGAGATATCACCTCACACCAGTCAGAATGGCTAAAATTAACAACACAGGAAACAACAAATGTTGGTGAGGATGTGGAGAAAGGGGAACCCTCTTACACTGTTGGTGGGAATGCAAGCTGGTATAGTCACCCTGGAAAACAGTATGGAGATTCCTCAAGAAGTTAAAAATAGAGCTACCCTAAGACCTGGCAATTGCACTACTAGAAATTTACCCCCCAAATACAGAAGCAGTGAAATGAAGGGGCAGCTGCACCCCAATGTTCATAGCAGCAATGTCCACAATAGCCAAACTGTGGAAAGAGTGGAGATGTCCATCAACAATGAATGGATAAAGAAGATATGATATATATATATATATACACACACACACACACACACACACACACACACACACACAATGGAATATTACTCAGCCATCAGAAGGGATGAATACTTACCATTTATATTGACATGGATGGAAATGTAGGGTACTATGCTGAGTGTAATAAGTCAATCAGAGAAAGTCAATTATCATATGGTTTCACTCATAGGTGGAATATAAGAAACGGTGCAGAGGATCATAGGGGAAGGGAGAGAAAACTGAATGGGAAGTCATCAGAGAGGGAGAAAAACCATGAGAGACTCTTAACTCTAGGAAACAAACTGAGGGTTGCTGGAGGGGAGGTGGATGGGGGTATGGGGTAATTGGGTGATGGGCATTAAGGAGGGCACGTGATCTCATGAGCACTGAATTATTGAAGTGTACATCTGAAACTAATGAGTACTATATGTTGGCTAATTGAATCTAAATTAAAAAAAAAAAGAGAGAGCAGACTTTGGACCTTATATCACTCATGATGCTGTAAGGAAAACAAATATCACTCTAGGTATGTATTTCAAGTAGAAGCGTACTTAATACAGGAAATAGGTGCTTGCAGAACTGGAAGAAAGGCTTCCACAGCTAAACTCAGGGAGATCCCCACTAGCTTTCAGCTTTGTTGCCTCAGAGCCAAAGAGCTAATGCCACCCCACTCAGAAGACTGCAGGAAACCACTGACAACTTTAGATACCTCCACAGTGCCAAGGCAGGTGAAATGGCAAGGAAATTTAGTGACTGAAAAAAAATTCACACTTGAGAAGTCTATTTGGGTGTTTTTAAAATCTAACTACAAATTCTTTGAAACTTTTTCCCTCAAGACATGTGATGTATGTCCCTTCCCCTAGAAAAAGAATAGGCTTATGACTGCTTCAACCAGCAGAACATGGTGGAAATGAAGCTATCTAAGATTAGTGCCTAAAAGGCATTGAAGATTCCTGTCTTGCTTACCAAGAAGAGTTATTCTAGGAGCCCTGGACTGCCATGTAAGAAGTTTGACTACTCCAGGCCACCATGCCGTATGCAAGCACAAGCCACAAGGAGAGGTTTATAAGAGGAGGCAGGAAGATCAGAGAAGTCAATGAGACCATGGAAACAGAGAAAAAGAGGGAGATGTGATGATAAAAGCAGAGGTTGGGGTGATATGGGCCATGAGCCAAGGAATGCCGGCAGCCTCAAAAAGCTGGAAAAAACAAAGTAGTATATTGTCCCCCAGAGCCTCCAGAAAGAACACAGCCTGGCTGACCACTTTATTTTATTTAATTTTTTTAGATTGTTTTATTTTTTCATTATTTTTTTATTTTTAGAGAGAGTGCGAGTGAGTGCATAAGTAAGTGGGGAGGGGAACGGGAGGGAGGGGCAGAGGGAAAGGGAAAGGAGAGAATCTTAAGTAGGCTCCATGCTCAGTGCAGAGCCTGATGCAGGGCTTGATCTCAAAACACTGAGATCATGACCTGAGCCAGAATCAAGAGTTGGACGCTTAGCCGACTGAGCCAGCCAGGCACCCCTGGCTGACCCATTTTAGATTTCTGGCCTCCAGAACATACATTGCTATAAGGTATTATATTTGTGGTAATATGTTGAACCAATAGCAAACTAATCTAATGCATGACTCTGAGGACACCCTCAGTAAATATTTGTTAGTAAAGACACAGATGAACTAAGCTATAAACATCTCTTCTCAGAAGAAACATGGAATTGTACTCCCACATAATTTTTTAAAGTTATTTACTGTCTGACATATTAGGAGCTATGATATTTTCAATTCCCCTAAACTCCCAAAGCCAGACTAACTATAGGCAGGAACAAGTCAAATAGAAAAGCGCCATGTTTTAAGAAACAATGACAGGTACAATTTATTTAACACTTACTATGTGCTTTATTTACTTCTTTCATTTAATCCCCACAACAGCCCTATGAGGTACACGCTATTATCTTCATGCCCAGAGGAGGTAAACGATTGGTCCAAGGTCTTGTAGCTCATAAGTGATAAAGCAAGGATTAGAACCAGGCTGGCTGACTCCAAATTTCGAGTATGTAGTCTTCACTCTGTACTGCCTTGGTATGGGAAGAGAACAGCACAAGATGATGGAGAGCCTGCTGCACTGGAAGTCACAGGATCAGGGTCCAGGCTTGTCTCTATGTGACTCTGGGCAAGAAGGTGATGTGATGACAGAAACAGAGGTCAGAGTGATGGCCCTAATTTGGGGTCAGGTTTCTTCTTCTGAAAAATGTGGAGGTGGGCCAGATGACCTTCAACGTCTCTTTCAGAACAGGGTTTCTGTATTTCCAAGTTAAAGAAAAATCATTCATGCTAAATGAGTGAAATAAGGACAGGGTAGCCTCAAACCCTGCTTGATACACTGAAGGAAGCTGTTTCCCTTGGTGAGTATCTGGTTAAGTTGCAGTGCCCATCTGCTTATGTTACCTCTTTACCACCATGGTTTTATAAAGGAAATAAAGATGAATGTGGTAGATTAATTACAAAAACAGCTCTAATTCTCCACTCCTCCTTGTAGCCGTTTAAAATGGAAATTTCCAGCTCTTCTCATTAAGAGATGGAAACTATTTCCCCACCCCATGAATATGGGCTGCTTTTGTGAGAGAATACAATGCAAATGATAGTGTGAGAGTCCTGACTCTGGACCTTGCACTCTTCCAGGCACACTCAGGCCTCTATCTGCCACAAGGAAAGCTCAGGTTAGTCTGCTAGATGATGAGAGACCACAACAAAGCAGAACAAAGTCATCCAAGTCAAAGCTATGCTAGATTAGCCAGCTCCCAAGCAGGCTGTCAGCAGACCAGAGATGCTTGACAAGCTCAGGCAAGATCAGCCAAGACCAACCCAGAACAACAGAACACCAGCCAACTGTAGACTTGTTGCATGCCCCTATGGCTGTTTTGTTGTTGTCATTGTCGTTGTTTCCCTGAAGCTTTATTGGCAATAGACAACTAACACAGTTAACTTTCAGGCAAAGCAGAAAATATGGTAAATGAACTATGCCTGTATTAATCAGACTAATTCATCAGGAAAACTAATCTAGGTTGCAAGTGACAGAAATCTGACCCATCTTTGCTTAAGCACACAAGGGAATTTATTGGATTATGTTATTAAAAAGTCCAAGGGTAGACACAGCTAGATCCAGATGAACCAAATTTGCTATTGCGAACTTGATTCCCTCCATCTCTTGGTCCTACCTTTGTCTGTCTTACTTTCATGCTCATACACGCTTATCCCTCATTGGGTAAGATGGCCACTCACAGCTTTCAGCTTATACTCTGTTGTATTCATCATTAACTAGAAAGAGGATTTATGTTTCCCAATAATTCAAGTAAAAGTCCTAGGGACAACTTTCACTGGACTGACTGTTTTTTCAAGGAGATACCCTGGGTCTAGGCTTGGGTCATGCATCCAACCTGGGAGAAAGGGGATATATTGGTATTGAAACCACACAGACTAAGAATAAACAAAAAAGGGATTCCCTAAAGGAAAACTGAAGTAGAACTACCAAAAGAATGGACAGTAGATGAAAACAACATATGACTTCATTACTCTTCAGTATTACTAATGAATTAAAGAAAAAGAGGGTGAAGTGATGACTTCTTAGCATTGATTCTTCTGTATAACAGAGAGTGGTTCACTCCTACCCATAAAAACTTCTCAACATTAATGTCAAAGTAGCTATTTCTATGCACAATGCTTCCTCCACCCCACTCAGCCAAATGGTCTAAAAATCAGATTTTGATCACATCTATCATGTAAGTAGATAATAAGATCAAGTGGCCATACACATCAAAGGAAGTGTATGCGACAGCCAGCCCTAGAAGCTATCAGGTATCTGAACTTGATCTCAAAGACTCTTAGTGTGCCCATTAGCTACCTGAATCATAAAATTGATTCCAAGTCCTAATTGGAGATGTAGCATAGTGCAGTGGCTAAGAGGACAGATTCTGGATACAGTCTGTGTATGTTTGGGTCCCAGCTATGAATGCTTTATGACACTATGTGACCTGGGGGGAAGTTCCTTAGTCTTTCTGTGCCTGTTTTCCCATCAGTATGTGGAGATTATAGAATTTACCATGTAGGAAGAGACAATGAGTCATTATGTGCAAAGTACTTGGAATAGTATCTGGTATGTGGTAATGACAGCTATAGTGTCAGCTATTAATCATCTGGAGGATGCATGTGGCAACATGTCTTTTGAACCTGGGGTAAGAACGTGTGGCACAATAAATCAAAGATGTGTCACCTTGACTGAGCCACTTACTGTTTCTGAAATTATTTTGTTTCTTCATTTACCATATGATAGAAATTAGATCTACCCTGCTTACCTCACAGGGCTTGCCATAGGATCAGAGATGATGGGTACTACCTTCTTTGAAAACTCCAAGTCCTTTATTAATACTAATCGTCGCCATCCAGATGATCTGATTTGTGTGCTAGCAGGGAAGTTTTCCATTCCATGCTGCTCTGAGTAAGAAATCATTAGGAAAGAAAATCTGTGGCTGAAATAAAATAATGGATTCCCCAACCTGGTCAAAAGTCATCAGGATTATTTTGTGATCTGAAACACCCACCACACCTTGATACCTAGCACGAAGTTAAGCTGATTGTAATGGAAACTATTAAATTTGGGGTCAGGACATCTGGATTCTAGTTCCCAGTTCTGCAGTTAACTTTCTGTGTCATCTTGGGTGAGTCATTTTATTTCCCTGTGGTGCTCCAGTCTGTAAAATGAGGGATGCTTGCAACACCGTGACTGCATGGCTCATGGGACAGACGGTTCTGATCACTTCTGGGTAGAGTATTACCCATCACTTCAGTTAAATCACCACTGAATCTCTGGAAAATACATCTTTCCAGATGGGATTTTGTCATAAATATAGTATTTGATGAAGACAATATATCCAAGAGTATATGTTGACACCAAAATGACCACATGCATAAATGCATAGATCAACTTATAAATGCTCCAGAAGAGGATGGCAGTCTTCCTTTCTTCAGACCTACAAGGCATCTGGCAATGTCCTTCCATGGACTCTCTTCCATTGTCCTTGCCTTGAGACTCTCAGGTCTTTCTAAGAGGGTGTTTCAGCAATTTCCTACTATAGTGTATAGGCCTATGCAATCTGCTCCCCCATACCAACCCTGACTTTCTCTCTTACTTATTCACTGTATACCAGACAAGCTGGGCTCCTGGTTGGTCCTGGACCAGACCAGAGCTTAATCCTGCCTCAAGGCCTTTGCACTTGCTGTCCTTCTGCCTGGAATTATCATCACCCAAATAACCCCATGGTTCCCTCCCCTGCTCCCTTCTTTCAGGTTTCTGCTTCCCTAACCACCATATATAGCACAGCAAACCCTCCCCACTTTGCTCTGGTGCTCTCTGAATTAGGTACCAGCTAAGATGTAATAACCAAGAGATCCAAAAACGAAGTGGCTCATACTAGATATATATTTATTTCCTTCTCAAGCAACAGTCAAGAATTGAACAATCTAAAGCTGGAGGTTCTGCCATCTTCTACACTTGGATTCCGAGGATGGCTCAGTCAATGCCATTTACCACCCAGTGGGAAGGAGAAAGAAAGGTTCCAAGGTAAGTGGCTTTATCCTTCAGCACATGACCTGCAAGTTACATGAAACACTTCCCTTCATAATCCATTGGCCTGACCTTGGTCACAATATACCCAGGTGCAAAATAGAGGGGAGGAAATGTATGGCCACATTACCAGCTAAAACTTGAGATAGGGTTTCTTTTCCTAAAAGATGAAAAAGAGAACAAATTCTGTGAAACAATTAAGAGTTTCTGCCACACTCTCTCTCCACCTACTATATCTCGATAGGGCTTATTGCAATCTAATGATCTATAGATTTACATGTTTATTTTTTGTCTCCCCACACTAGAATATGAGCCCCCTGAGGTTAGAGAATTTTTTTACTGCTGTATCTTCAACCCTTAGATCAGTGCCTAACACACAACAGGCACTCAATAAAGACTTATTGAGTAAATGCGTTTTTTTTTCTCCTGGTGTTCTGAGGCACTCATTTCTCTTTCTAATTCACTTTGGATCTCACAGATGCAAATTTTCTTGGTATCTAGTATTGAGATTCTGGTCCAAATTCCTCTTGGCACTCCAAGGATTCAAAAGCAGGGTGTTGTCTTTCTAGATCCCATCTCAGGTAGCCATATTGTTTTCCAGAGGACTTTGGTTTTAGAAGGAGAAGAAGTTAAGATGAAGTGTCATTTTTAGAAAATTAATTGGCTTTATTCTTGGAGCAGTTTTTTTTTTTTTTAGGGAGGGGGGAGGGGCAGAGGGAAAGGGAGAGAGAGAATCCCAAGAAGGCTCCACGCCCAGCGAATAGCCCAACATGGGGCTTGATCTCACAGCCCTGAGATCATGACCTGAGCTGAAATAAAGAGTCAGATGCTTAACTGATTGAGCCATCCAGGTGCCCATATTCTTGGAGCAGTTCTAAGTTTAAGAAAAATTGAACACAAAATTCCCATATACCCACTTTCCATCCCCATACAACTTCTCCCACTATGAATATCTTACAATAGTATGTAGATTTGTTACAATGAATGTCCCAATATTGATACACCATTATTAACTAATGCCTAAGTTTACTTGAGGGTTCACTGTTTGTACAGTTCTATGGTAATAATGTCATGTAGGCAGCATTAAAATATCATACAGAATAGTTTCATTGCCCTAAAAATCCTGTGTTTCACTGGTTTGTGTCTCCCTCTCTATCTTTCCCCAAGTCCCTGTCAACCACTGATTTTTTTACTGTCTGTGTAATTTTGCCTTTTCCAGAACATCACATAGTTGGGAGTCATACAGTATGTTGCCTTTTCAAATGGGCTTCTTTCACTTAGCAATACGCATTTACATTTCTTCCGTGTTTTTTCATAACCTGATGGCTCATTTCCTTTTACTGATGAATAATATTGTATTATATGGATGTACCATGGTTTGTTTATCCATTCACGTATTGAAGGACATCTTAATTCTTCCAAGTTTTGGCAATTATGAATAAAGCTGCTATAAACATCCACGTGCTGATTTTTGTGTGGACCTAAGTTTTCAATTCATTAGCCTACCTAAGGGAGTGATTGCTGGACCATATGATAAGCCTTTGTTTAGCTTTGTGAGAAATAAGTAACTGTCTCCCCAACTGGTTATCCCAAGGTACTCGGCTGGCTGAGTCGGTAGAGCATGTGACTCTTGATCTCGGGGCTGTGAGTTCAAGCCCCATATTGGGTATAGAGATCACTTAAAAATAAACAAACAAGTTAATAAATAAATAAATATCTCCAAAATGGCTGCTCCATTTTGCATTCTCACAGGCATGCATGTTCCTATTGCTCCAGATCCTCACCAGCACTTAGTGTTGTCACTATTTTGGAATATAGCCATTCTATAGGTGTGTGGGAATATCTCACTGTTATTTTAATTTGCAATTCTTTAATGAAATATAACATTGAGCATCTTTCATATGTTTATTTGCCATCTGTGTATCTTCTTTAGTGAGGTGTCTATTCAGTTCTTTTGTCCATTTTTAATTGAGCTTTTTATTGCTGAATTTTAAAAGTTCTTTGCATATTTTGGGTACAAGTCTTTATTCAGATATGTGTTTTGCAAATATTTTCTCCCATTCTGTGGTTTGTCTTTTCATCCTCTTCAGATGCATGTTTAAGTGTATCTTTTAAAGTATTCTATCATGGATCAAAGAGTGGTATATGAAAAACTGAGAAGTGTCCCTTCTTCTGCCTTCTCTTACTAATATTGAAAACTTACCATTTCATATATGTTCTGGAAGCAACTCTATTAATTCCAGGACTTCCGGAAGCAACTCTATTAATTCCTTGACTTCACATAATGCAACATTTAAATCATGAATATGTACACTACTTCTTTTGGCACAGGGTTAATTTTACAAAGTCACACAGCGGAGTGAACCTCCCAAGATTAGAACCCAAGTTTTCTGACTTCTGATCTGATCTTCTTTCCAATCCATCACACTGAATCCTATCATCAAGATTTTATATTTGACTTTTTGATTCTTACTCCTCATATAAATATTTGTGTTCAGAAGAAAGCTTAAGTTTCCAGCCTTGTTTATCAGCAACACGAAAATTTTACATAACCTATGTAAATATTATTTTGGTTACAAGTGACAGAACCCAAATAAAATGGGCTTAGTCACAAAAGGGGGAATTAATGAAGTAAGGTAACTAAAAAGTCCAAGGACTGGATGGGTCCAGTGGCTCAAAGTAGTTAATCTCAATCTCTCAATCTCTCTCCCACTCTCCTCCCCCCCCTCCCCTCCCTATTTTTCTCTCAGCTCTATTTTCCTTTGCATAAACTTCATTTTCAGGCCAACTTCTTATAGTGACAGCAATGGCCACTAATAGCTTCAGGCTCCTATTATCTTGGCACATCAAAAAAAAAAAAAAAAAAGTATCTCTTTCCCTATAGGTCTACCCAAAGTTCCAGATAGGGCTCTTAGCAATTAGTTAGCCAAAGAAATACAACCTCAGACACAGGCCCTCCCTGGTACCTAACCTGAACCTCAGACACCAAGAGTGAGGTATATGCCAACATTCTAGGTGCTTTAACATCCATTAAATCAGTGATTCCTGAATTTAAGCCTGCAGCAGAATTATCTGGCAGGGGTGTGAAAACACTGATTACCAGGGGCCCCACCTCCAGAGTTTCCGATTCAGTAAGTTTGCAGTGGGACCTGAGAACTTGCATTTCTAACAAGTTTCCATAGGGTGATGATGCTGCTGATAGGGAGACCACACTTTGAAAACCAACTTCCTAGGTTACTGATTCTTCATAACAACTCCAATGAGGGGCACTTGAATTGCCTCAGTAAACTGAGGCCCACACAGTAGTGGCAGAGCAAGAGAGCCTGGGAGAACTGGCAGTGGAATCCAAGCTCACCCCACCTCTCAGAAGCAACTATGATGTAAAACAACCAAGAAAAAAACCAATTTGATGCAAAGGCATAACCCAAGGGGAGGGTGGGAATATGGAAAAGGAGAAATATATCCAAATTCTGAGATCCCTCATCCTTCCTAAAGAAGACATCATCGATCTAGTTAAGGATAGAAATAAAGAGTAGAAATCATGAAAACAAGTATTAAAAATATGTAGATGCTTAAATTGTTCAAAATGCAGGTTAATTTAGGTTATCCTCTCATATCTTTTTTAAAAAATTATTTATTTATTTATTTATTTGAGAGAGAGAGAACAAGTCAGAGGGAGGGGCAGAGGCAGAGGGAGAAGCAGACTCTCCGCTGAGCAGGGAGCTCAACATGGGGCTCGATTCCAGTACCCCAGGATCTCAACCTGAGTCGAAGGCAGACACTTAACCAACTGAGCCACTCAGGCACCCATCCTCTCATATTTTTTAAAAGAAAATAAGGAATTTAATGTTCATGACAGAAATGCAAATGGTGAGTTGAAATGAGGAAGGAAAATAAGCTGAATGCAGAAGGCAATGGTGTGTACGTGTGAGTGCACGCTGGCAGGTATGTGCACATGCATGTGTGTGTGTGTGTGTGTGTGTGTGTTTCAGAGGCTGGGGAAGGGTATTACAAACATTTTAACACCTACTGAGAACTACACCAACTCCCCCGTAAATTGTTGAGTTGGTCACTGTATTCAATAAGAAAAGCGGCAGCAGCAACCTATTTACAAGAGGTATGTTTAAAACCGAAGATAATAGCCTTTAACTTGGAACAGTCTAATGCAGAGGCTGCAAAAGGAAATGCCTACAGAGCCAGGCGGACACCTTAAACTGGTATATGGAACAGGGAAGGACAGCAGGTGGTGGTGGGAACAGTGGTGGCAAGGGTGCTGCCACTATTCAATTCCAGCTGACTGTTGCTTTTCCTTTTCCCTTTTTTTTTTTTTAGAGGGAGAGAGCACACGAAAGCGCGTTGTTGTGCACAGTATGGCAGGGGGAAGGGGGTAGGTTGGGGCAGAGGCAGAGAGGGAATCTTAAGTAGGCTCCATGCTCCAAGAGCAGGGAGCCCAATGAGCCCAATGCAGGGCTCCATCTCATCACCCAGAGACCATGACCTGAGGTGAAATCAAGAGTAGGACACACTTAACCGACTGAGCCACCCAAGCACCTTGACCGTTGCTTTTCCGAATGTGGGTGAGTTCTGTGGATTTTTTTTCTTTTTAAGAGAAGCTGGAAATCTGGATTTTCACCTGAAATCCCTAGATTTTTTACAAATTAAAATATTTTAAGAATATTGTAAACAGGGGCACCTCGGTGGCTCAGTAGGTTAAGTGCCTGCCTTTGGCTCAGGTCATGATCCCAGGGTCCTGGGATTGAACCCTGCATTGGGCTCCCTGCTCAGCAGGGAGCCTGATTCTCCCTCTCCCTCTGCCCACCCACCTCCCGCCCCCTGCTTGTGCTTTCTCTCTCTCTGAAATAAATAAATAAAATCTTTTTTTAAAAAAGAGAGTATTGTAAACAAAACATACTAATAGGCTCGGCTTGTGAAACCCATCAATCTGTAATTTCTGGTCTGATGTCTCTGATGCCTGCATTTTAAGCAAGGGAAAGGTGAATAGAAGCTCAGCAGTCCCATGCTAAAATGTGGTCACATAATTGAGAAAGATAACTATAAAAATAATAATAACTAACATTGAAATAGCTCTGTTAGTTTATAGGAGACTTTGACCTGCTTTACAACAAAGAATCTCCTTACCAACCAGGAAGTAAAAATGCAGATTGGGTTACTATGCTTTTTTTAAAGATAAGGAAACTGAGGCTCAGTGGTTAAGTCACCAGTCCAGTTATCAGCTAAACATTGAAAATCCCAACTGTTCTTCTTGATCTAACCTCCGTGTTCTTGATGCCTCCTGATTTCCACACAACTGTGAACAGTACATAGTTCTCTCAAGAACAGAATGACTTCTGATCAGCTGCCCTGCTACTTACAAGTCACTAAGAGATTCTCCTTGGTCCATTCTTTCTTCTCTTACACTTCACTTCACTCGCCTCTGTTCATTTGAGATCCCACTTCCTTAGTCCTTTGTTGGGTAGAGATCATCTCTGGTTTGACATACTGCACCTTCTGAGCCCCTTTCTAGACAAAACCATGCCACCAGGCAGACCCACTTCCTTCCAGACCATCACATATAATACCTTAGCTAATCTTTCAGCAGCCTTGTATGACTGCTGTCCCCACTTTATAGATCAGGAAACTGAGGCTCTCCCCACCTCTCAGTTTCACCCTGTCCCTTATGTTTTCCTTCCATTAGCCCAAGGATGATAGGAATGATGCCAATGCCCAGTGCTAACTTGACAGAGTGTGGCTTAGGGTGAGGAGTTAAAAATAACCAAATGTATACGCAATCATTTTGAACCTTTTCATATACTGTTCCTTTCCTTTTATACTTTTCCCTTTATCTAGATAACGTCATTCATGTCTGTATTCCTCCTTTGCCTGACTAACTTCTATTCATCTTCTGGATCTCAGCTTAGATGTCACCTCTACCCAGAAGCCTTCTCTGGACTCCACTTCCATAATCTCATGTAATCATATAGTCCTGTGGGCTTGAAATTGCAGTGTGCTAGGCAATAAGGAAACAAAGATTAAAAGGTAAAACTTCCAAGAGTTCCCGATCAACCTTAAGAAGGAAGGAACTGTAAGTTTCCTGACTAGAATAAATGGATCAGGGAGAACACAGTGGGGAAAAACAGAGGATGGCATGGGGTATTCAAGGCCTTGGCACAGAGGAAAAAAGCTGAGGACAAGGACATATTCATAAGTAAACAGGGGTGCTTTTCCATGGCTGCTTCAGATATTCCATAGAACCTCAGAAACTTAGCTTTGGGAGAGACCTTAAAAATCACGTGTATAACCCACATCCAAAGCAGGAGTTATATTACGCTTGAGTTTTTCAGGGTTAAATAAAGTATTATATGTTTTATTAATTCAACAGATATTCATTAAACAATTCTTAGGTTTAAGAGATATCCTGGTGGTGCAGAGTTGAAAAAGTACATGGTGGGGCGCCTGGGTGGCACAGCGGTTAAGCGTCTGCCTTCGGCTCACGGCGTGATCCCGGCGTTATGGGATCGAGCCCCACATCAGGCTCCTCCGCTATGAGCCTGCTTCTTCCCCTCCCACTCCCCCTGCTTGTGTTCCCTCTCTCGCTGGCTGTCTCTATCTCTGTCGAATAAAATAAAATAAAATCTTAAAAAAAAAAAAAAGAAAGAAAAAGTACATGGTTTCTGCCCTGGAAGAACTTATTACGTAGCTAGAATAAATGTTTACTTATTTATCCATTCAGCAAATATTTATTCCATTTGCTATGTACCAACACAGTAACTTAAAAGATTGGTATTACTATCATCTCCATTTAATAAATCAGAAAGCTAAGTCTCAGATAAGTAATTAATCAAAGGTTGCACAGTTATGGTATCTGACACCGTCCTAAGTGCCACTCATCCATTAGCTTATTTATTCTGCATAACAGCCCCCTGTGACATAGGTGCTTTTGTAAGCTCCATTTTACATTTAAGGAAATCATGCTCAGAGAGGGTAAGTAACTTCTCCGAGGTCACACCACTTATAAATGGCAGAGCTAGGACATAAACCCAGGCAATCTGTTTCCAGCATCCATGCTCTTAACCATCATGTTATATAAATAGGTCATTCAACCAGAGTTGTCAATACAGGCATACCTCAGAGATATTGCAGGTTCAGTTCCAGACCATCACAATAATACAAATATTGCAATAAAGTGATTCAAATGAGTGAAAAAAATAAATCTTTCCATTTGCAATGACATGAATGGAACTAGAGAGTATGATGTTAAGTGAAATAAGTCAGAGAAAGACAAATACCATGTGATTTCACTCATATGTGGAATTTAAGAAACAACACAAATAAGCAAAGGGGAAAAAAAATAGAGGCTAACCAAGAAACAGACTCCTAACTACAGAGAACAAACTGATGGTTACCAGAGGGGAGGTGGGTGGTGGGATGGGTGAAAAGATGATGGGGATTAAGGGTGTTGTATGGAAGTGTTGAATCACTATATTATGCACCTGAAACTAATATTAGACTGTATGTTAACTAATTGGAATTTAAATAAAAACCTTAGAAAATACTTTACTGATAAAAAATGCTAACCATCACTAAGCTTTCATCAAGTCATAATCTCTAATGACAGATAACTATAACAAATATAATAGTAACGAAATTTTGAAAAATTGCAAGAATTACCAAAATGGGACACAGAGGCAGGAAATGAGCAAATGCTGTTGAGAAAATGGCACCGATAGACTTGCTCGATGCAGAGCAAACCTTCGATTTGTAAAAAATAGTATCTGTGAAACACCATAAAGTGAAGCACAATAAAATGAGGTATGTGTGTACATGACAATCATATAATGAATGGGTAATCATGCAACACATAACTTGCAAGTGTACGATCTTTCAGTGCCCTTGATTTTCATTTTTCTCTCCATTCCTTATTGTCCCATTAACTCCATTACCAAGGGGAAAAAAAAAAACAGAGAAAGAAAAGGACACAATTATCCGGGGGTGATTTCAGCAACAGGTTAGGAATATTGCTCGGAGTGGCGGCCCTTACCTTCAGATGACTGCAGACTTCTGATTTCCTGAAATCATCTACACACGTTAGTGTGAATGACCTTATTTGCTCTTTTCTGAGGAGAAGGTCTACAGCTTTCACAGACTTCCTTAAGAGATCTGTGATGCATTAAGGTGAAGAACCACCTAAAGAAAAAAATCCAATTAGCTTACTGGAAGCCAGCCAAATATTGGGCACTTCTATATTTTATTATTAAAAAATCCATAAATGCTATGGAGCCATTAAAAATATTTACAACAATCCCATGATGACATAGAAAATACTGATGTCATAATGTCAATAATAATACGAAAGTGTTATACCTACTTCACTTCTTTACCCAATTTCCTCCACAATCCATGCATATTTTGCTTCCTTTCTTCAACACTGTACTGTACTTGTCAAGGTCACCAATGACCTTCACCTTGTCAGATCCAGCAACTACTTTCCTAGCCTTGGCTTTCAGCATAGTAGACCACTGGTTCTTCTTCCATGACAAGAGTAGTCTGTATCTACCTCACTGGCTCTCTATCCCACTCCCTTTCCAGTCCACTGCTAAATGTTGGAGCATGCCAAGGTCCAACTGGGTCCTCTTCTCATCTTCATCCTCCTTTTCATCATTCTCCCCCAAATGATCTCAACCAGTGCCACGGCTTTAAATGCCCCACGTGGTTCAGCAGTGAAGAGTATTTAAGGCATGTAAGTCACACCTCCAGCCCTGACCTCTACAATGAGTTCTGGGCAGGAATATATTCAATTATTTACTTATCATCTCTCCTTGTGTAAGATGTAAGCATCTCTCTAAATACTTCGAAACAGAACTATATTATTGTTTGTCTTGTTCAGCTCATAGAACAGGGAATGGCCCATAGCAGTTTCTCAAAAAATACTTGTTGAGTGAGTAAGTGAAAAAAATACACATACAGCTGTTTGTACAATTATGTTTCACAACATAAGAGTGGTAGGGAAAACACCGAATTATTAACTGACTGCATATGAAATTATAAGATTTTTTTCCCCTAAAACTCCTTTTCTATTTTTCGATTTTATTTAGACGGATAGTGGTTAAGAGTATCAGACTTGGACGCTCGGAGACTTCTGCTAGACTGCCACTTACCAGGTGCACATCCCTGCTTTCTTCGTATGCCAAAGGGGTTTAAAAATATGCTCCTTAATTATGTTCATGTAGCGTTCACAAGGATCTTTACTATGAAATTACTGATGTAGAGAGCTTTGTATGGTGCGGGGTGCATAGCTGAAGGGTAATGACTGTTAGCTGACAATGCCGACTGGCATGTTTTCTTTTATAATAAAAATGCACATTTTTCTTAGAAATCTTCCTTGAAAGGAGAAAAAGAACACACACGCACCCACATCACTTCTCCGCGGCACCACCGGGTTCCCAGGAGGCTGGGCCTGCTCTGTCGCTTCTTCCGCCCACGTGATCCTTCCAGGCTCCTCCCCGTCTTCAACATGGCGGCGCCCAGGGGCACAAGCCGCACGTGATGAAGTCTGAGCGCCTGGGAATCGGAGACTGCAAGTTTGTGAGCCAGTTTCCCTCCGTTCCGTCCTTTGCATCCCTTCGACCCCCCACCTAGGTCCTCGCGGGCCCCTGCCTCTCTGCAGCCATGAAGACAAAGCCCGTTTCCCACAAGACCGAGAACACGTACCGGGTGAGCAAAGGAACTTGGGCCCAGAACAGTGGTGTGGGTCCCTGCTGCCTCAGCCTTGCTGCTGGGTCTGAGCGGGACTCCCGGAGCTGCAGTGTTGTGGGCGAGTGTGAGTTCCTTATCTGGCAAAGGAGGGGGATTTCTGGGTGTAGTAAACATGGGGTGGGGAAAGACGTCTGGGTAGCCGACTTCGCCAGTGGCTTGTGGGGTCTGGCCTGCCTGGGAATTCCTTAGGCCAGAGTGAAATTCATGATCATAGACTAACTGCTTGGAGATGTTCTCCACTGCTCTTTTATCCTTAAAGACCAAATTGGGGGCCGAGGCGGCAGGAGGAGGTGAGTGATTTCCAGCTAATGGCTGTGACATCACTTTCTGTTTGTTCCCTGAGAACTCCTTTGTTACCGTACAACCGTTTGTCTGTATGTGTTTAAAAACACTATTGTTCCAACGACTTACCCAGACCCCTATGCTTGTAGCGGGTCAGGAAACCTAATAAATCTGTCCAGGCCACGTTGCCAGCTTTTAGCTGGGTCTACCATGGAAATTTTATTTGAAATGACATAACTGAACTTTTGCAAATAGTTAATGGAAGTATTTAATTATTTTCATAAAGTAGGGCATTTAAGACTATGTCTACTTCTAGTTTCAAAACAATTATATATTTTATGATTGATTGAAAATACAAGTCTGAAATTGCAAGCAAAGCATAACGTTATTTGTAATGATAGTACACGAGGAGGCTTATTGAAACTTTAAGCTTTCTGTTTTCATAAGGGAATTGTCAACATGTGATTATTATACAGCACTCAAAACAGATGTTAAAGATGTGATAAGTATTAAATGATGATTGTATATTAAATATCCCCCCCGACAGTTTCTTACATTTGCTGAACGATTGGGGAATGTGAATATTGATATTATTCACCGGATTGATAGAACTGCAAGCTATGATGAGGTAAGAGAACTTTATATTAGCCAATCTTCAAGTGTTCATAGTTTCATTTTTTTGTCTTTTCTCTTAGTAGAAGTGAATTATTTTTCAGGCCATTCCTTTATGAACATGAAATGCATTAGACCTGTGTGATCTTAAACAGTAGCTACGCATGGCAAATTAAAGCAAATTAAAAATTCAAGGGTTCAATAGCCAGATGCGGTTAGTTGCTACAGTATTGGACAAATGCAGATATGGAACATTTCCATCATTGTAGAAAGTTCTGTTGCGTGTTGCTTTGTTAGACAGTTAACTTGACACTTAGATGGCTTCTGTGATTCGAGCCTCTCCCTTTCCCATGTGCATTCTGAGCTCTGCTGCAGATTCATATTCCTGAAGCTGCAATTTTAAAGAGATTTTGAGCACATCATTTTCCTGGGGCTTAGTTTCCTCCTTTATAAAACGAAAGGGGCTAAACCACAGAATTTTTTCCAGTTCTAACCATGCTCTGACTCAATCACATCTCTACTTAAAAATCTTTTTTGCTACATGAAGTTATTATTTCTCTGTTAGCCTTTTAAGGTCCTGTATATCATGCGTTTAACTTAGGGATTCAACTTCAGTTCTTAAAGTTCTTCACTTGGCTCTAGTCAGACTCTGCTCACTGTCTCTTTGGAAGTCTTATCTCCAGTGTGTGAATTTAGTGTGTTAACTGATGTGATCTGGGTAAGCACATAAGGCTTTGGCAACTCATACTGAAGGAGCCTAACCTAAATTCCTTGTGGATATAGGGTGGGGTGTTGAAAAGGTAATGTAGACAAGATGACAGCTGAATTGAGTCTTGTTATTTATATAGGTTTTAGCATGGCAAAGAAGACAGGAAATGCTGGTTCAGGCTGAGAGAGAAGCCTGTATAAACAGAGGCTAGAAAATACATGTCACATTCAAGAAACTACAAAACATTTCAGTGTGGTTGTAATTGTATGTGTGATGTTTGTGTGTGCTGATGGTAATTGGGGTAGGGGAGGGACATAGCTGATGAGAGATAAAGCTGAAGAAATAGTCGAGGAGCATAAAGGACTTCATATGTCAAGCTAAGTTTGCATTTTATCCTGAAGCTATGAGATGTTATTCTAGGATTGTAAGGCAGTGAGTGACATGATCATGTCTAAGTTTTAGATCTTTCTGGCTTTAATATGGAAGAAAGAGCAGGATTGGAGTCAGGACAACCAGGTGTGAGGATACGCTAGTCACCTAAGTAAGAAATTATTGTAGTAGCAGCAGTCAAAAGGGAGAGAAGAGAAGGATTCCAGAGATATTAAAAGAGTAGAATGGATAGGACTTGCAACCTGCTGGTTATGAAGGGAGGAAAGGGATTAAGGTTTTTGGCTCTAACAACTGGGTGGTTGAGAATGTAACTTATCAAAATAGATTTATAGGAAGAGAAGCACAGGGTTGGTTCCATTTGGGGCTTGTTGAATTTGACATACCTACGGCCATCTAAATGATGGTGTCCAAAAGATATTTGGATATATGGATCTGGAGGAGTACAGGTGACTTTGGGGGTGGAATTACAGATTTAGCATTCAGTATATGGTTTATAGTTTAAGCCACAGGAGAGATAGATGGGTAAGAGGTAGAATGTCCAGTTAGTAGAGAAGAGAGCCTAGTACAGGACCTTGGGCTGGATGGTCCACAGTGGTCTCAATCACATTTGACTGGGGTTGTTAGTCTTGGTTGCCTTCGTGGTGCTTATTCTCCAATAAGCTAGACTAGGCTTCTTTTCATGATGGCAGGTTCTTTTCGAGAGAGGGAAAGCAGAAGCTACAAAGCTTCTTAAAGCCCAACTTTGAGGGTTGCGAGATCATTTCCATCGCACATTATGGTCAAAGGATGTCAGAAAGCGAGGCCAGATTCAAGGAGTGAGGAAGTAGACTCCATCCCTTTGTGGTAGGGGCTGTGAATCACAATGCGAAGGGAAAGTGACATTTTTTGAGATTGTAGAAGATCTCGGCGTGCCGTTTGTGTGTGTACTACTTTGTACTCTCTCTCTCCATACATACACACACGTAGGGTAATGATTTATTGATTTTACTTTTCAAAGTACGAAGTAATGTATACTATGATAATGAGCTAAATAACATGACAACATATTGATGAATTTAGAAAAACCTGTTATCTCACCCCTTCCATTCCTTATTGTCAAAGAAACATAATATTGACAAGTTGGTATATATGTATTCTCCTGTACGTTTCTCTCATATAATATGTGCAAATGTGTGTATTTATAAAGGTCTTTTTTAAAAAAATTGGTTCCTCCCATATACTTCACTACGTTACTTGCTTTTATCACTGTGGGGGTTTATCATCAACATCCTTCTAATTCAATATAGATGTTACTGTTTTTAATAGCTGTATGTTATGCCTTAGTATGTATGGGCCATAGGTTACATTAAGCACTTTCCTGTTGTTGGATATTTAGGCTGTTTGATGTTTTCCCCTCACTATAATAGAGCTGAATAAACATCTTTATACTGGTATGTTTGTAATTTTTATAAGAAATATCTCCAAAATGGGGGCACCTGGGTGGCACAGCGGTTAAGCGTCTGCCTTCGGCTCAGGGCGTGATCCCGGCGTTGTGGGATTGAGCCCCACATCAGGCTCCTCCGCTAGGAGCCTGCTTCTTCCTCTCTCACTCCCCCTGCTTGTGTTCCCTCTCTCGCTGGCTGTCTCTATCTCTGTTGAATAAATAAATAAAATCTTAAAAAAAAAAAAAAGAAAGAAAGAAATATCTCCAAAATGGGAATTGATGGGTCAGAGGACATACCTGGCTGTTGTTTTTTTTTTTTTTTTTTTTCATTTTAATAATTGCCAGAGTACTTCCCCACAAGGTTATAATTCATATTTCTAAAAGCAGAATGAAAGAACTGTTGAAGAGTCAGCACATTTTTTTCCTGGACCTAAAATTGCAGAAAACAAAAAAATTTTTTCTCTTTAGTGTGACTATTACATACGTTTTAGGGAATTATTTGCTGCAACAAATCAATAAAATATTGTTTTTATAAATCATATGCTTATATTGAACAGCTGATTGCTTTTTAAGTGTATTAGTTAAAAGAAATGTTTTAAATTCTTGACTATTATCATTGTCTCAAAAGTATTAATATATCATTATTCTTATTTACTTTGATCATAGTTTTTGAGTTGCCTAATTAATGGACTGCTTTAATCTTGGCAGGAAGTCGAAACCTACTTTTTTGAGGGTCTGCTGAAATGGAGAGAATTGAACCTTACAGAACACTTTGGTATATTCCATTTTGTTTCTATTTTATTCTCCCATCATTTGCACTTTATGTGTTCAAAATAACTAAATAGTGGTATGGTAGAAAAGCAGAACCTATTCTCTCTCTTTCTCTCTCTTTTTTTTTATCCAGGCAAATTTTACAAAGAAGTTATTGACAAATGCCAATCCTTCAATCAGTTGGTCTACCATCAAAATGAGATAGTTCAAAGTTTGAAGACTCACCTGCAAATCAAGAACAGTTTTGCCTATCAGCCCCTTTTGGAGTAAGTAGTATGTTGAGAGAAAGCTCAGTGACACATACCTGCATTTTAAGAAAGGTGTGTTTTAAAGGGTGCTGGGATGGCTCAGTCGGTTAAGCGACTGCCTTTGATGCAAGTCATGATCCTGGGGTCCTGGGATTGAGCCCTGCATCGGGCTCCCTGCTCAGCAGGGAGTCTGCTTCTCCCTCTACCTCTGCTCTTCCTCCTGCCCTGCTTGTGATTTCTCTCTCTCCTCTCTCAAATAAATAAATAAAATATTTAAAAATAAAAAAAACTAAGAAAGGTTGTGTTTTATAGCTACATTTGCCTTAGATCTGGTGTTTGAATTTAAAAACAAGAATTTGTTCAGTTAGATCAGAACATTAGTGCTTTGCCAAAAAGCAGAGTCTTAGAAGTATCTTTTTTTTTTCTTTTGTTTTATACATTTAAGAAAACCCCATTTTTCTTTCACGCTACAGGAATGACTCAGCATAACTTGTGATGAAGTGCGCTTTCTTGCTCCAGTCTGATTTCTTTGCTAAACTCTTGAAATGTGAAAAATGTTATGTCTCTTAAGACTTGGTTTGAGAGCTTTAATTAATCCTGTGATCACAGGCATTCTGCTGTCATTTATGAAATAGATTTGCTGTCTTTGTTTTTTGATATATGTGTCTCATCACTTCTACTTATTTTTAATCCAGTTTGGTTGTACAGTTGGCACGAGATCTGCAGACGGACTTCTATCCACATTTTCAGGATTTTTTCCTGACTATCACCTCAATCCTGGAGACTCAGGACACAGAGTTACTAGAATGGGCTTTCACTTCACTGTCCTACCTGTATAAGTACCTGTGGAGACTAATGGTGAAGGATATGTCCAATATATACAGGTGACCCTTTTCTCTCTCTAGTACGGGTTTGGTTTAGGGGTTTTGCAGCAACATGGACGGGACCGGAGGAGATGGTGCTAAGTGAAATAAGTCAAGCAGAGAAAGACAATTATCGTATGGTTTTGTCACTTTTAAATTTTATTTTATCTTATTTACAATTCAGTGCTGTTTGGTAATTTCATAAAGTTGTGCAAATACCACCATAATCAGTTTAAGAACATTTCTGTCATCCCCAAAAGATTTCTCAAGTCCGCCTACAGTCAGTCCTGCTCCCCACCTGCATCAGTTTTGAGAGCAAAAGCAATATATACGTGTTACGTATTCGAGATTGCCTCTGTGAAAACAGTGGTGTGCTTGCGCTCGAGGCTCCTGAATAGAACAGTCATCCTCAGGAATGAAATGTCTTAGCGTTCCAGGTTTTTATTTTTTGGTCAAGTGCAGTCTTTATCAATACTGACAACCAGGATTTCTCACTCCCACCCCGTACTTAGTTAAATATGCACAATACCCTTCGTGTATACCTGCTGACGTGGCTGCCTAACTCTGATACGTTGTTTTCGATTGTTTTTTCCTGGGTTCTGTCTGACTTCACATTGCCTTTCCAGTTCAGTCTCTAATGATACGAAACTGGTTCTGCAGCCAGAGTGGTCCACAGTCTGTTCTGTTCGTCTGCATCGACCTTCTCTTCTCTTCTCTCCAGCTGCTAAAATCCTGCCTCTTGCCATCAAAGCCAAGCTTGGTTTTCATAACCTCCACAACCATTTCTGGGCACCTCAGCCAAAAAGCTTTTTACTCTGAACCCCTCTGGCATTTTACACCTTACATCACACAACTTGTGTTATAATTGTTTGTTCACAGTGTAATGGTGTGTTTTACAAACCTGTGAACTCTTCAAGAATCCAGTCTTAAATGTCTGCATGTACCCAGCCCCTAACATATTTATTAAGTCCAAAGAGATACAAAGGGAACATGGTGAGCAAATGTGGATAGGGAAAGAGGGTGAATTCCATAGTTGCTTTCTGTTTAAGAAAAAGATTGTTTATAATCAATTTCAGTCAGGGACTTGATGGAATTTTCCCCTTGGTTTACTGATTATTTCTGCATACTTTAGTTGCCACAGAAACATGAAGGTTAACACCCTCCTCCCAAATATAGGTATGGGTACGGGATAAAACTGTCGATTTTGTTTTTGTATCACCCCCTTCACCCTACCCTTCATCGAATCACCCTTCCCTCTACCCTACTTTGAACAAAGAATGAGAAAGAAATATTTTTCCAGCCTTTCTTAGTTTTCTATGAAGCTTTTGGTAAAATGTATTAGAAACCAAGATTACTTCATTCAAAACCAGCAAGATCTTAGGGCAATGTACAGTAGTCGCCCCTTATATGTGGGGTTTATGTTCCAAGACCCCCAGTAGATACCTGAAAGCATAGATAGTACTGAACTCTATATGTGCTGTGTTTTTTCCTACACATACATACCTGTGATGCAGTATCATTCATAAATGCACAGTGAGAGATTAATAGCAAAAACTAGAACAATTATAACAACACACTGTAATAAACATTGTGTGAATATGATCTCCAAAAATTACTTATTGTACCGTACTCACCCTTCTTCTTATGATGCGAGATGATAGAATGCCCACATGATGAGATGAAGTGAGGGGAGCGACGGTGTACGTGTTGTCGCGTAATGCTGTGCTCCTGTCAGCCTTCTGACCACAGTCAGTAGGAGGAGCATCTGATTCCAGACTGCAGTTGACCACGGATAACGGAGACCAGGAGAGTGAAACTACGGATAAAGGGGGGGGGAGACCGCTGTATCGCTTATTTGGGGTCATGACTTCTCTTGTTACTTTTGGTTCTCCTAAATTGGGCTTTCCAGTTCTAAATTTATTTGCTCTCAGTGTGACCTCTTCAACTGCCTGGCTATTTTCACTTAAGTATTACTGAAATCAGAGTCAACACATTCCCACTCAAAGTAATGCTTCATCCATTCATGTGTTCAGTAAATATATACTGTCTGCTAGGCCCTGTTTGGTTGCCCATGTTCCGCAGTGATTCCATTTTTCTTCTCATCAACCGAGGCTTGGTGTCTTAGAGGCATTTTTGACCCAGTTGTCTTCAAGGACTCCAAATCCTCTTGATTCTGTTATTCATGTACTCAGTTCAGTGAGTGTTTATTGAGCACTGCCTATGTGTATGGCACTTGAGATACCAATACAGATAAAACAGATAAAAATCCCTCTCCGTGCAAAGTTTACAGTTTAGTGGGAGACATCTTAGGGGCATGCCTGGCGTGTGCAAGGAACAGCAAGGAGTCCAGGGTCATGGGGCAGCGTGTATAAGCAGAGAGTGATGAGACAGTGCCACATCGTACTAGTAGAGTTCAGATCATATAAGGTCCCTGTGGGCACTGTAAGGTCTTTGCTTCCATTGCAGGGACTCTTGAAATGCCTCTTGGGTCCATTTTTCAGCTCTTCCCTCTACCATAAGCCTTTCATGCCCTTGTTCGCCCACGCTCACCTGACTTGAGCAGCTTTCTAGTTGGACTGCTAGCCTCTTTGCTTATTTCATCCTGTGTACTGCTACTAAATTAATCTCTCTGAAATACTCATTTCTCCTTTAGCCATTATTTATTCGTACCTGCTGTGGGCGAGGAAGTTCTAGGTACTGAGGATATGGCAAAAATAGGAGACCATGCTTCAACCACGTGACCAGTATAAACAATGTGATTATACAAGTAATTATTTAGTTGTAGCTACATGTCTCTGTGACCTTGAGCAGATTGCTTGGCCTTTCTGTCTCAGGCTTATTATCTGTGGAACCGGAATAACAGTACCTATACTCCATGGGGTTGTGTTAGTTAGAGGAAGTAACACAGGGTGAGTGCTTACATAGATGTAAGCTCAAGTCTAAATGCCTCTGTTTGGTGTTTGAAGCTACCTGTTTACATGGGCAGCTTTATCTGCAGCAGCCCTACCCAACCCCATCACCCTTTTTCTTTCAGACAGACTAGCCTCCTTGTCCTTTGACTGTGATCATTTCTGCCCACCCTGTCTTTCCTCTTGCTTTTATCTCTAGTCATATGCACTCCAGTACCCACCTGAATTCTTCTCATCATTCGGGAATCACTACACGTTTCGGCTATTCATGGAGTCTTTTCTGTAAGACCTGCACCACCAGTCCTAGGATTTTTCTTTTTTGTTACGTTCTGTCTTGGTAACTGAACAAGATTTTAAACCATTTGCTTTATACTTACAACGTATTCCTCGTATTCCTAGCACAATGTTGGACATATAGTTGACATGGAGTGTATGTTTATTGAAATGTGATTAAACATGTCTTATTTTCTCATTTATAGCATGTATAGTACACTCCTGGCTCATAAAAAACTACATATAAGAAATTTTGCTGCTGAAAGTTTTACTTTTTTGATGAGAAAGGTTAGTCTGATATCTTACATGTTTATTGTTCATTAATCCTCAAGAATCTGATGAACAGAAACAGATATCTTTTATAATGTGGTTGTATGGACTAATATATATATATACACACATATACACATATACATTATAAGAAGAAATCTTTTACTATTTTGAGTTTATCTCATCTTTAAGTTGTCTTTGCTCACTAATGAGAAATCATTTGAGTCACTCTTTTATTGTTATTTAGGCTTTTGGTAGCTTCAGTGTATGTATATCAGAAGTATCCTCGAATTCAAGTCAGTAAATATATGACTGGTGAGAGTAATAGAAACTTTTATAATAATTTCACAGAAGAAACTGGAATCATAATGTTGCTTGTGTTTCCATAGTAAATTTTAGAGGATTCTTGTAATGAAACAGAAACACTGGTATTAATTTCTTTTCTACTCATAAGTACATACTTTACTTTTAAAGAGAGAATGTTGTCTTATGTAGTTTTTCTTGGCGCAGACCTTTATATTATTTCACTGAATCAGTGTTGTCTGTGGAATTAGAAGTGGTATACTATTATAATAGTTTGAAATCACTAGAAATATCTCTTCCTTTTAGAATTTATCCTAATTACATTTAACTATGAACCTGTGGAACAGTAAATAATATGTTTTCTTTTGGATTTGTTGTGTTGTAAATACAATTTTCCATTTGCATTTTGTGTTTTAGGTCTCTGATAAAAATGCACTTTTCAATTTAATGTTTCTTGATCTTGGTGAACATCCGGAAAAGGTAGAAGGAGTTGGCCAGTTGCTCTTTGAAATGTGCAAAGGAGTTAGAAACATGTTCCATTCCTGTACAGGGAAGGTAAATGACTGGGAGGATATTTTGAGTCTGTGTGAAAGAGAGTAAAAGGAAAATAGATAAGATTTATATAAATGGTATGGAGAGAGGATAGTCTGGAATAAATAAAAAGCACTAAGTGGGGGAGCATTAGGGCTTTAATAACAATGCTTATTAGCTAGGATCTAGGTGATTAGGTGTATTTACTTGTAAAATCATCCTTGTTTTCTTTATCTGGGATTCTAGAAGGTAACATAAATTGATTAATGAGCGAGGAGGGAGCACTTGGATGGTAAAATTCTCCATCCTGGTTTGGAAATTCCTTTTGGGACATGTAGTTAACTGAACCATCAAAGCTGCCATATCTTTGATTATTCCAGATCAGATTTTAATATAGCTTAGAGTGGGGAATAATCAAGTGGGAAATGACAGTGTTAATACTTAAAAATAAGAGTGTACATGTCCATTTTAATGATTATTGGATTCCCACAGGCAGTGAAGCTAATTTTACAAAAACTAGGACCAGTTACTGAAACAGAAACTCAACTACCATGGATTTTAGTTGGAGAAACACTCAAAAACATGGTCAAATCCACTGCATTGTACATCTACAAGGAGCATTTTGGTACATTTTTTGAATGTTTGCAAGTGAGTTCTAATTTTTAAGGATTTGTATGTAATAAGGGTTGATTGTTCTTGTTCTTAGTTTAGCAGACCACTCCTGGAGAGTATATTTTGTAATTGTCTTTATACTTTTACACACATAATTAGGCTTTTTTCCCCCTCTCTATTCCCTGTATTTTTTTGG
Source organism: Ursus arctos (assembly GCF_023065955.2). Lineage (NCBI taxonomy): Eukaryota > Metazoa > Chordata > Mammalia > Carnivora > Ursidae > Ursus > Ursus arctos. The sequence goes on along the minus strand of NW_026622886.1, from coordinate 13,648,931 downwards.
TATTTTGAAATGCAGTAGAGCATTATGATTAAGAGCACAGCCTTTGGAGCCAGAATGCCTCTTTTCAAATCTTGGCTTTGTCACTGATTTGGGAAGGTTACTTAAATCTCTGTTTCCCGGTTTTTTCGTCTGGTGGGACTATGGGACAATAATATTCTCTACCTCATGGTCGCTATGAGGATTGTGCATAAATACTTATAAAGCACTTTATAACCGTGCACTCAAAAATGTTAGCTCTTATTGTCCTTTGTGATTCCTGGTAAATGTGTCTTTCTTTCAAAATAAAAGTGTGAAAATTTGAACTGCTTCACTCAATACTTTCATTATTGGATTAACAAATGAGTTTGATATTTTTATAGTTATTCTTTCTGTTAAATTCCCCATTGGCAGGAATCACTCCTAGATCTACATACAAAAGTAACCACAACTAACTGTGGGGAAAGTTCTGAACAGATAAGAAGGTTGTTAGAAATATATCTGATACTTGTGAAACATGGGAACGGGTCAAAGATAACCAAACCTGTCGATGTTTGTAAGGTGAGTTCCCAACTTCATTTGCTCAGAGTCTGTTCATTAAAAGCTATTGCTAAGCGTGCATTGTTTTTTCTTTTATTTTACAGGTATTGTCTCAAACATTACAAATAGCCAGTCTTTCTACACCTTGCCGGGAGACCCTCTTGGCTGTAATTTCTGCTTTGATCCTGGGTGAAAATGTTTCCTTGCCAGAGACCCTTATCAAAGAAACCATACAAAAAGTAATTTACTTCAACAGATATTAATTGAGTAGTTAATAAGATATTTAGCATTGAATAAGCCTCCTGGGGAATACAAATGAAGTGTGTGGCAAAGGCTCTGCCTTCAGGGAATTTATAATCTTGTCAAGGAGATGTGAATTGCATTCTATAATAGAAAGAGGCAAAACAAAGTGTGATAAAGTAAATGGTGCATATTCAGCAAACGTGTATAGCTTACCATGTGCTGGGTATGGACTAGGTATTCCGGGGTGGACATTATGGTACCTGTGGTTTTTGATTGTTAGGGAAGTGGGGCCCTGGGAGTGAGTTATTATAATCTGTTGAATTAATCTACTGATGTCATATTGAAACATAATTATTAATTCTGCCTGGGGTTGAGGGACAGAGAATGCTTTCCAAAGGACGTACAATTGGGGTAGTCCTTGAATGTTAAATATCATCTGCCGGTCAGTGAAGGGATTAAAAATGCCTGGAGAGGGAACGGCACAAGATGCGTCAAAAAGTCCAGAAATGAAAAAAAAAAGTCCAAAAATATATGCCTGCTGGGTATATGGACACATTTGCAAAGTTCGGTTGGGTTTTATCCTGTAAGTAGTGAAAAGTCCTGGAGAATTTTTAAGTAGGGTAATGATTTGATAAGATTTACATTTTAATGAGTTTAGAAGATGGTTTGTGGGGAAGTGGGATTGAAAATAGAAAGACCAGTTAGGTTCCTCCTAGACTGTGCAGTGCAGCAGTATATAGTATGGAAAAATGTATAAAATAGTGCTGCTTGCCCTTTTCGGAATTCTCTCTTTGGGAAAGAACTGAGCAGCTCTTAGGCAGAGCCCTGCATAATCACTAGAAACCCAATACCCCTAACATTTGTAAGTAAGTTCTTTCAGCTGAAGGGCAAGCATTTGTACAGAAAACTGGTTAAAGTGTGCCTGCCACTCCCTTACTCCAACTGCTTTCCCAAGGAGAAGGGTTCAGTGCCAGTGTCTCACACCTGGATGTGTCCCTCTGCACCAAATTCAGCAGTCAAGTTATTTTTGCCTCTATTAACTTGTTTCAAGCGTCCCACCACTTCCTGCTTGCAAGTTAGAGGACCTTGAAGGTTTAAGATGTTTTTTATTTTCAGGAATGGGGAAAGTACTCTCTGTGTGCTTAATGTTTTTTACCTGTGGTCCACAGATTTTTGAGAGCAGATTTGAAAGACATTTAATTTTGGATTTTTCTGAAGTTATGTTTGTTATGAAGCAGTTTGAGCAGGTGAGCAGCTAAAGTTTTGGATTTGTTTTGTTATCAGTCTGTCATGATAAAATAATCAACTTAAAATCCTATGATTTTTGTTTGAGAGGAATAGAATAAGCATTTAATGTTTTAGTCTACATTTTTTAAAGCAATTATATTTCAATTTTAGTTCACAATAAAGTAAAACTTTCTTCCATATGCTAGGACATTTAAAATGACATTAGATAATCAACTTGTTTTTAAATAATCCTTTAGGAATTATAGAACCATGTGGTAAAATTGAAAAAAGACTTTAAGGAACTTTTATGTGAGTTTGAAGCATAGAAAATAGTTTCTGAAACATTTGGTTTGCAGGAAGGTTACTAATGCACTTCTTTGCTACTAAGTAAATACCTGATGTAATGAGGTAGAAATCTTTCTATTAAATCCTGAGTTTATTTTATCCCTATCCCCTCCCGTCCCTCTAACATTTGCCACTCCTTGTAACTGGTCTTCCATAGCACACCTCATGGAAGTCTGTTTCTGTGTCTGTTCTCTGAGTTCCCCTTTAGTCATTAATATATTCTCACTTGCTTTGAGAAAAACCTTCTTCTTCATTCATGTCCTAGCCCTTTTGTTTCCTGTCCAGTGAGAGCCCTTTACCTTGCTCTGGTTTTCTTAGCAACTACATCTTTTCCTTCTCCCTTGTTCCCTTTGGTCTTTTTATAAACATCTTATTTTTATCAGAGTACTCTTTGTATGTAGTTTTAAAAGTCAAGCAGGGCTAAAAGTTAGTCACTTGATTTCCACTCACATCTTCCTCGCTGAGAACAACCATGTCCCTTGGCTTTTATCTACTTTTTTCTGTTACTTTATATTTTCTAATCATTCAAATACACTGCTTTTCCTTGATTCATTAGTTCTAGTACTCTTCTGTAAACTTCCTTCTATGGTGGATGGGTTCTGGTTCTTTTATACCTCTCATCTTCTCAGTAGGGTTACATCACAAATTTTGGTTGGATTCCTGTTCACCACATAATTAATCCTTCTAAACGAGTATTTTGTATTTCTGTTTCCTTTTTTGTATACCTTTTCATTTTTCCTGAAGTTATAGATTGCCTCATTCTTTAAAAACTGGAAATGATTTTCCTTGAATAGCTGGTCAGTGAGTCTGTCTGCCAACAGCATTCTAAAATGACTTTCACATATCAGAAAATTTAGTAGCTCAAATTTTTTTTTCTTTCCTTTCCTAGACATATTCCTCCTAGAGCAGTGCAAGTTTGAATGGGTTGCTTTCTAAGACCACAGTGCAGATGTCATAAGAGGACTTCATTTTGCTTTTCTCCTATTTCCTGGGTCCCATACCTTTCCCTTGTTTTAGTTTAATCTCTTATTTTGATGGTACACATTTTCCAGAGGTTCTAGAGAAAGGACAAATGGAAGTAAAATTTTGAGATTTAGTGCCTTGGAAAATGTCTTTATTCATATTGCTACCAAAATAGGTATAGAATTAGAGATTTTATCACTTTCCCTCAGTTTTTTAGACATTGCTCCATGGTCTTCTAGCTCTCGTTACTTCTGTGGAGAAGAGGTCTAATGCCTTTATGATCTCTGATCCTGTGTTTATGATCTGTTTTTCCCTCTGTGGAAGTGTTAGAATCTTTTCTTTCGGGGCGCCTGGGTGGCACAGTCATTAAGCATCTGCCTTCGGCTCAGGGCGTGATCCCGGCGTTATGGGATCAAGCCCCACATCAGGCTCCTCCACTAGGAGCCTGCTTCTTCCTCTCCCACTCCCCCTGCTTGTGTTCCCTCTCTCTCTGGCTGTCTCTATCTCCGCCAAATAAATAAATAAAATCTTAAAAAAAAAAAAAAAGAATCTTTTCTTCCTTAGGTGTTATGAAATGTATATCTGTTAATAAATGTGATTTCCTTTCTTATTTTTAGCTTTTTCTACCCAGCTTTCTCTTGTATATTGAAAATTGCTTCTTGATTAATGAGCCTCCTGTCAAAGATGAAGCTCTGGCCATTTTGGCCAAGCTCATTCTGAACAAAGCAGCACCTCCTACTGCTGGCTCGATGGCAATTGAGAAGTACCCCCTGGTCTTTTCACAACAGACAGTGGGGTAAGTTCTAAGTTTTTATTCCTTGTAATGTTGGTAGGATTACCCATTTTATAATGCATAAGAATGCTGTAAAAAATGAAGATCTCTGTATATTAGCTGGGAAGATATCCATGATATATTGTTCTGTGAAAAAAGGAAGTTGTAGAATAGTTGTTTAGTATGATCCCATTTTGCAAAGTTAAAACAAAAAGTGTAAATAAGCATAGGAAAAGACATGGAAGGATACATAAACAGGTTAACCCGTTTAATGTCAGGAGAATGGTATGTGAAAGAAAGAGGTGACTTGATTTTTTGATTTTTTTTAACCTTTTATTTTAAAATAATTGTACATTTGGGGCGCCTGGGTGGCTCAGTCATTAAGCGTCTGCCTTCGGCTCAGGGTGTGATCCTGGTGTTACAGGATCGAGCCCCACATCAGGCTCCTCCGCTGGGAGCCTGCTTCTTCCTCTCCCACTCCCCCAGACTGTGTTCCCTCTCTCTCTGGCTGTCTCTCTCTCTGTCAAATAAATAAATAAAATCTTTAAAAAAATAAAATAAAATAAATTAACAAAATAAAATAATTGTACATTCACGTGCAGTTGAAAGAAATAGTACAGAGAGGTTCTGTGTACTCTTCCCCCAGCTTCCCCCAGTGGTAACATCTTGCATAAGTTAACTGCGATATCACAACCATAAAATTGACATTTTTCAGATTTCATCAGTTTTACATGCACTCATCTCTGGGTGTGTGTGTATCTGGCTATATGGTTCTATGCAGTTTTATCCCATGTGTAGATTCATAACCACCACCAGAGTCAAGATACAGTGTTACTCCATCACCACAAGGATCTCTTGTGCTACCTTTTAATAGCCACACTCACTGATGCTCCTGTCTCCATTCTTAACCCCTGGCAGTCACTAATCTGTTCTCTGTTTTTATGATTGTATGATTTTAAGAATATTATATAAATGGAATTAAAGAGTTCAGCTTTTGAGATCAGCTTTCAGTCACGCAGTTCCCTTGAGACCCATCCAAGTTGTGTGCGTCGAGAGTCCATCCCTTTGTTGAACATCTCGCGTGGGCTTGTTGCGGCGTAGCAGCCCGTGCCATGGATGTAGGGTGGTCCAGGTAATGATTCACTTGTTGAAAGACGTTTAGGTCACTTCCGGTTTGGGGCTAGTATGATGAATAAAGCTGTTATGAATATCCACGTACATAAGTTTTCGTTGCTCTGAGATAAATGCCCAAAAGTGGAATTGTTGAGTTATATCATAAGTACATCTCTCGTTCGATGCGAAACTGCTAGCGGTTTTCCAGAGTGTTTGTGCCATTTTATATTCCCACCAGCAATCCAAATGGTCAAGTTTCTCTGAATCCTCTCCGGCATTTGGTATCGTCACTGATTTTTATTTTTTGCCAATGCAGTAGGATGTAGTGAAATCTCATTATGATTTTAAATTGCATCTCCTTAGTGGCTAATGTTGTTGACCGTCTTTTCCTGGGTTTATTTGCTATGCGTGTATCCTCTTTAGGGAAATATCTGTTTGTTTCCTTGGCCCATTTTCTAGATGGATTGCTTGTTTCTTTACTGTTGAGTTTTGAGAACACGTTATATATTCTAGACAGAGGTCTTTTTGTCAGATCAATGGTCTGCAGATAAATTCTTTTAGTCGATGGCTTGTCTTTGTTCACTTAAGATTTTTCACAGAGCACTGTTTTAGATTTTGATGAGGTTCAGTTGACCAGCTTTTCTTTCATGGATAGTGCTTTTGATGTCAAGTCTAAGAACTCTTTGCCTACCTAGATATTTTCTCCTACTTTTCTAAAAGTGTCATAGTTTTATGTTTTATATTTAAGTCAGTGGTCCATTTTGAGTTAATTTTTATATAAGATACGAGGTTTAGGTCAAGTTTCTTTTTTTGCCTGTGGATGCCCACTGTTCTGGCAACATTTGTTGAAAAGGCTGTTCTTCCTCATTGAACTGCTTCTGCACCTTTGTCACATCAGTTGGGCATATACGTGTGGTTCTATTTCTGGGTTCTCTATTCTCTTCCATCGATCCATGTATCTGTCCTCCCCTGATACCACACTGTCTTATTACAACAGCTCTACAATAAGTCTTGAAATCTTGAAAAAAAAATTTTCTCCCATTCTGTTGTTCCTTTTTGGATTGTCTCAGCTAGTCTTGGTCCTTTCCTGTTCTGTATAAATTTTAGGAGAGTCTTGTCTATGTCTACCAAAAAACCTTGCTAGGATTTAGTTTGGAATTGCCTTAAATCTGTAGATCAGATTGGGAAGAACTGACATTTCCCTAAGGATACACAAAACTTTTAACTTTGTTTATGTCAGGAGGATGGGAAGGGGAAGAAAGAAGTGACTGTTAACTTTTAGATTATATATCTTTGCATTGTTTGAATTGTTGAGTGCCGTGGATTACTTTAATTTCATTAAAAATAAAGCATACCCTTTAGACATTGAAAACAGGGTTTACATAAATATGTGAGAGGATTCTGCTTATTACTTTTCCAGCAGTTGTGGCTGTGTTTTTAGAAATTATAGATTAGGAAACCAGTTCCCTTATCATTCCTGTATGTTCATACTTAAGTTTCTTATTTCTCTGGGATTTGTTAGACTTGCTGCGTTTGTGGTTTGCTTTGGGACAGTAGGAATAGGTGGACATTCCTTGAGTTTTTGCTGAGTACTCAGCTTTGAAGCATCACAGCATCCCTTGAGATGGGTGTCATTGTCCCCACAGTCACACAGCTGAGTTGGTTTTTGATTCTGGATCAGCTTGAGATTCTGGAGGAATTCGTCTTCTTCACATGTTGCTCTTCTGCTGACCTTAAAAGTAGCTTTTCTATCAAAACATGCCAGTAGAGTCTTGTTAGTTTTCCAGTTTACTGAGCTCTGATTCCTGAGGAATGAATGATTAGTAACTCCTGTAGAATTATTCCCTTGGAACTTTCCTCTTGATTGCAACACCAAACCAGCTCCCAACAGGCATATTCCTTGCATGTAGCCAAAACTCTGGGTTCTGAGCACTGGGAATGAAGCTGCTTTGTTTGCTTGTGTGAGGCCATCTCAGCCATCTCAGATCCTTTGAAATATGTCATGATAAGAATAAATAATGTCCTGATAAGCATAAATAATGGAGGCATATTAGTTTAAGGCAGGTGCCACAGCTTCTGTGCTCTTTCTTTGAGAAAACATCCCTCTGCAACTCCCAGAGATAGGATATATGTGAATGGTCACCTTTGTCTGAATATTCTCAGTAACACTCTATCCACCTGTCTCACAGATTTGTTGTGAGATTAGAAAGACATAATAGATGTGAAAAGATTGTTGACAAATGCTAATTATATCAGGCACTGTTCTAGGCATTGGGATATAATAATGAATAAGAAGAAGGTTTCTTCTTTTTGGCAAGATGACATTCTTGGAGAGGAGGGATGTGAGACAGATAACAAATAAACAAGATAATTTTAATGATAAAAAGAAAAATAAAATGAGGGTGTTGAGAGGGAGAATGAATGGAGAGGCAACGTGACTCCTCTCCAGAGAAGGGACCTTTGAGCTGATTATAATGATGGGAAGGATCCAGCCTTGCAAAGATCTAGGTCAAAGGCTTTCCAGGCAGAGCAAGACTTAGTGTAAAGGTTCTGGGGATAGGAATAAGCCCAGTATGTTTGAGGAACAAAAAGAAAACCTGTGTGGGTACAGAGCATCGAGCAAGGAGGAGAGTGGAATGGGAGGACATGAGAGGCAGGCCAGGATCAGATCACATAGGGCCTTGTAAGGTGACATAGGGGGTGTGGATTTTATTGGAGCTCATCGGCAGGTGTGATGAAGTAGGCAAGCAATGACCCACCTTAATATTAAAGTATCTCAATGTTTCTTATGAGATTTTTGCAGATTGTTGAGTCTTTACTACTAGAAAGACTATATATATATCAAGGTATAGTGACTTTCAGAAATTGTCAGTGAAAGTAACTATAATTTCCAAACATTCCATGTCTTGATAAGTATGAAACAAAAAAGAATAGTTTTTAGTTAATTTTCATGATAATGGGGACAGAGGAATAAAAACCTGATCTTCCACTTCCGTTGTGTAACAAGCTAAGCAAACTGGACATGGAGGATAAATTATCAAAACAAATCATTTTACTTACTGTTTCTATGACTTTTCTTTCAATTAGATTTCTGTCTTTCAACTGAACTGAGGTGTGGTTCATTGCCAAAAGGAAAAAGAGGCAAACAAGAAAAATGCCAAAGTAACTGATAGCTAAGGCCAAATGTCATGTTAGAAAATGTCATCGAGTAAACAAATTTTATGAGATTAAAGAAGCAGAGGAAGTTACTTCTAAATCATAATTACTTTGGTGACATTTGTCAAGTTCACCACTATGTGCAACATCATTCTGCATTTGTAAAGTGGTAAAATTTGTGTCAAAAAGGAAAGAGGGAATAGAGGAAGTCCTTTCATTATAATAAATTACATCTCCAGTTTTTAAAAATGTGTCCATCAGCAGAATGGACAGAAAAGAAGTAATCTGAATGAATCAGAAAATTCAGAAATAATACATAAAACTAGAAGAGACTTGCTTTAAGTTAGGAAGCAAATTAAAATAGAAAATAGAAGAAAGTAGAACCAAAGGCATCGAAAAATCTTCTCACTGAAAATCAGTAAATGACTCGTATTTGTTTTGTTATTTATATTCAACCACCACCACCAATTCCCTCCTCCCCACAAATCTTCCACGTGTGGAAAGGAACCAGTTTCAAACTTCAGAAGGCAAGAGCGATTATGTTCTCTCCTCTTTTAAACATTTTTTTTTCCCTCTCTTCCTTCAGATCCTATTTAAGGCAGAAGAAGATGAGATCCAAGGGAGGAAAAGAACAGATCCCAGTATTGGAGCACCTCTTATCTATAATTCAGTTACCCCCAAATAAAGATACTTACCTTTCACAATCTTGGGCAGCCCTCGTCGTGTTACCTCATATTAGGTGAGAAAATAAACTATGGTTAATTTTGAAAGAGATACTTAGCATGCTCATTTAAACATTTATTAGCCCGTTCTTGCTATTCCCTGAAAAAGCCATTAAATGCCAGTTTGAACTTTTCCCTTTGTCTCCTGACTTCTTGGACAGACCTCTTGAGAAAGAGACGGTGATACCACTAGTCACGTGCTTAATAGAGTCACTGTTCCTGAATGTCAACCGAGGCAGCTTTGGAAAAGGTCAGTTACAATCCCCATTTGTTTTCTTCTCTTCTTTTCTGGCACACCCAAAGTGACTGTAAACACATGGAATACTAGAGAATAGTGCTAACATTGTGCTCTGACACAACCCCCTCTATGGTAAATACAGAAAAAAGAGGATAAGGTGGAGGTGTTGACTTGTGCCTCATAATGTGGTGATCAGATGAGCGCGGCTTGAGCACAAGCTGAATCAGAAGACGGAGTGTCAGAGGGCACCATGGTATCTAAGACCCCTCGTGTTCAAGCCCCAGCTTGTGTCTTGTTCTCTATCTCCCACGCACACTCTGTATACACACACCGTCTACTCCAGGCGCTTCCATTTGCTTACCCTGAGCAAGATACTAGCCTGCCCTGCCCCAAACACCCTTTCCTGTTGTACACTTGAACATCTCCCCTCACTAGCCTGAAAACAGCAATCTGAAAGTAGGTATTTTGTTTCATTCTAGCTCAGTATTTCTTTTCTAACATTATGTGTAGTAGTTGTTCATTCATTGAGGTATTACCGCGCCGGGTTCTCTGTTGGACACATTAGAGAACAAAATAGACTCACCACAGTTCAAGTGCTCAGGAGCCACATGCGGCTAGCGGCTACCACATTGGACTGCAGCTGCATATTGGCACAAGTACAGAACATTTCTATCATTGCAGAAAGTTGTATTGGGCAGAACTTTTCTAGTATTTAGAGCAGGGGTTGGCAAAATTTTTATGTAAAGGACCAGATAGTAAATATTTTAGGTTTCCATATTCAGTTTTTGTGGCGTATTCTTTATTGTTTGCTTGTTTGTTGTTTCAAACAACCTTTTAAAAATGTAAAAAACATTCCTAGCTTGCAGGCCATATAAAAAAACAGGCTACATACAAATCTGATTTGTGGACCAAAGTTTGCCAGCCTCTGGTCTAAGATTAAATGAATGTCTAATTTAAAAAAATAATTTAATAGCTTTTGAAAAGTACAGTGCATCTCCTTAAAAATTCTCATTTGGGTAATGCCAGTGAGTGGGACCATCGAACTTCTTCCTCATCTTAATTAATGAAACATACATTTTATTCACTATTTTTGAGTATATTTTTCTCTTAAGAAAGCTAAAATACAAGACTTGGGAACTTCTCTTTTCAGTTCCTTCCTGTTATATTCTGACATTTGACAGATGATTCTTTGGGAGGCACAAATTCACTTTAATTTAAGAACTTCTATAAATAGCAAGTATTAGATAAATGGGATGCCTGGTAGTTACTGTGTCAGAGGAATACGTTATATAGTTTCTCCTGTTTTTCTGCCCTTAGGAAACTTATTTGTTCTCTGTCAAGCTGTAAATACTCTACTAAGTTTGGAAGAATCTTCCGAACTTCTTCATTTGGTTCCTGTGGAACGTGTGAAAAATTTAGTATTGTAAGTAAATATACCTCCCATTTATTTAATCACTAGCAAAATATAAAAGCTTCTGTTTTTGTGAAATCTTGGGCATAATGAAAGTCCTTGTTTTGTTCTACTTTATACCTAAGTTGTATTCATATTAGAAATTTATTTATTTGAAATTAATTTATTTGAATCCTTAAAGTAAGTACATTTTTTATACAGTCTTTAAATGTAGATTCATCTTTGTAGAGAGGTATTTTCCCATGTGTGTAAACTAGTGTTGTAGGTTGTTCCCAGCCTGAACATTGCACCGTATTGACCTTCTAGAACTTCCTGAGTGATTCCAACGTACATATTTCTGCTACACTCATTCTGTCTCGGCTTGACATCACCATTTCAGTGATCACTTTCCTGTGGTCCTTTCACTACATACCAACACAATCCAGTTTTGTTTTTGTTTTTGTAAGTTGGTATCAGCCAGCTCCCGACTTTGGTAGTAGCACTGGGCTGTTACCCGGAAGCCGTTTTCTACTCAGCTCAGCACCCTTCCTAAAGGTCACATCTTTTGAAAACCTGGTAAAGTAGTTGACTTCTTTTTCTAGAGTCTAATCCATTTTAGTCTCATGCTTTTTAAAACAGATTCATTTCCTTCATTCAGTAAGTATTCCTTTGTTTTTCTCATGTACTAGGCCCTTTTCTAGGCACTAGGGAGACACCGTCAGTGAATGAGACACACAAAATACCCTGCCTTCATGGGGCTACCATTCTAGCAGGAAGAAACACGGAGCAAAATAAATAAGTAAAATGTATAGCACATTAGACAGTGGTAAGAACATTAAAGCAGAGTCAGGATAAGAAGAGTCTGGAGGGGCACCTGGGTGGCACAGCGGTTAAACGTCTGCCTTCGGCTCAGGGCGTGATCCCGGCGTTGTGGGATCGAGCCCCACGTCAGGCTCTTCTGCTATGAGCCTGCTTCTTCCTCTCCCACTCCCCCTGCTTGTGTTCCCTCTCTCGCTGGCTGTCTCTATCTCTGTCGAATAAATAAATAAAATCTTTAAAAAAAAAAAAAAGAGTCTGGAGGTTGGGGACAGCAACAGTTTGAAATAGGGAAGGCCTCGCCAAGAAGGAGACGTTTGAGCAGAAGCACAGAAGCAGCAAGGGAGTAAATCATGAGGGGATGTGGGATCTGGGGCTCTCCGCGCTCCTGACCTGGGGAGACCTGAGTGTCACTGCTGTAGGGGATGCCCGGCGAGGAGCCGTTGTGGAACTTTTCTCTTGATTGCAGCACCAAGCCCACTTCCAGCAGGTGTATTCCTTGCATGTAGCTAAAACTGTGGGTTCTGAGCAATGGCTTCGTTGGCTTGTGTGAGGCCATCTCAGCCATCTCAAATCCTCCTTGAAATATGTCCTGATAAGAATAAGTAAATGGAGGCATATTAGCTTAGGGCAGATGCCACAGCTTCTGTGCTCTTTCTCTGAGAAAACATCCTTCTGCAGCTCCCACAGAGACAGGATGTATGTGCGTGCTTCCACCCAGCTGTATGCTGTCCTTGAGCACATTACTCACTGTTGCAAGGCCTCAGATTCTTTATCTCTAAAATGATGCTAAATGTCCGCATAAAACTTTTCCCTGGTCCCTTTCACAGTTTCTTCACCAGTTGTAATTTTCTGTAGTTTCTATTATAGTCTAAACCTTCGACCATATGGTGCAGGTTGGGTCTAAGAAATGTCTTGTTGCAGAACATTTCCTTTGGAGCCATCTGTGCTGCTGTTGGCCGATCTCTATTATCAGAGATTATCATTATGTGGCTGCAAAGGGCCACTTTCTGAGGAAGCTTTAATGGAACTATTTCCCAAGTTGCAAGCAAACATTTCGACTGGTATATCCAAGGTAATGGCATTTCGTGATGTGTTCTCAGTCTCTCATCTTTTGATTCTGTGTGTATTGCCAGTGGTTGTTAGAGCGCCTGAATCAGACAGTGCTGCTGTGCGATGATTTCTCTTTAAAGCAGTGATTCCTAAACACTGACCTGCAAACTGATTGCCGCAGGATTAATTGGGGAGCTTAATAAAAGTACAAGTTCTGGGTCCTCACTAGCCAGAATTCTGACTCAGTAGGGCTGAAACTGAAAAATCTGCAGTTTTTTAAAGTCCTCTAGGTGATTCTGCTGTTTGGTCAGGTGTGCAGAAATACCTAAATACATCGGATATGAATAAAAATCACTAATTGTAACAGAATTGTAAACTTAATCAGATTCTTTGCACGTATTTACAGAGATGCTTCTTGTGTCATAGTTGAAAGAAAAACATGGTTCTGTGGGCAGCTTTATCTTCTCGGTCTCGTCTGGTCATTAAATTATTCCATGTACTATTTGAATAAGGTGTTGGTTGGTGTCTAATATGAAATAAGGGATAGAATAACTTAGATCTCTCTGACCAGTGGTATATTTTCCTTAATTCTATAGAAGTCAGATCTCACTGGCTATAAATCAGTTTCTTATGTGTAAACTTTGGAATTTGAAACATGCCTTTTACTTCCTCTAGATTCGGCTTTTGACAATAAGGATCCTAAACCATTTTGAGGTTCGACTTCCAGAACTCATGGAGGTATTTTAACTGTTAATTTGGATAACTCTTTAAAAATGTAATTCATTTTTATATTTCCAAAGTGACACGTGTGCAGAACATTCACTGTTGTATAAATGTCTATCTTAAAAACTGAAATTTTTGTTGTAATTCTTACTCCTGCCCACACTGAAAATTCACAGGTAATTGATGAATATTCTGTCAGATTTTTTGTATCCACATGTACAGTGTAAACAAATGGCATCCTGGACGTTTTGCCATATCAGCACCTGGAGGCTTACCTCGTTTCTTTTGAAGTTTGAACGGTATACCACAGTTTAAAATACCTTACATAACCAGCTCTCTGTTGATAGATGCTTAGGTGGGTTGTTTGTAGTTTTTCAGCATTTCCAGTAAAGGGTAGTGAACATCCTTATGCTGATATCTTTGAATAGGGAAATAGTTCCATAATGCAAATTACTGCTTCTAAAAGTAGAATTGTAGAGTGGAAGTATATGTATATATATATATTTATTTATTTTAACAAATGTGGCCAATCGATTCTAGTCATTTTGACAATTAGTTTCCTGTTTTTTACTTGTCATGTCTATGCTAAATATTAATCCTTAATTATCTACCAAAAAGTAAATGCTATGAGGAAAAATGAATCATTTACCCAAAAAAGTGTTGCCTATTTAATTTAAAACATTAACCTAGCCCAGTTTTTCTTTTTTAGAATTTTGGCCACATTTCATGGTCTTTTTGGGAAATTAAAGTACTGATCTGCCTCCTTGGTTTTCTCCATTCACTCAGGATGATGGGCTCTCAGAGCGTCAGTCGGCCTTTGCCATATTACGCCAGGCAGAACTTGTCCCAGCAACTGTGAGCGATTACAGAGAGAAGCTGCTTCATTTGAGAAAACTAAGACATGATGTGGTGCAGTCTGCAGTCCCTGATGGGCCGTTACAGGAGGTATAAAACAGTGTCCATTAAGTTTTTTAAACTTAATTTGTGCTTTATGATCTGTTTTGCTGGCTTTTGAAAAGAGAAATATATCAAGTAGTTAAAAAAAATTTTTTTAAGCTAGATAAATCTCCAGTTTTCTTAAATGCTTTGAATTAAATGGCTCTGCCCGCTCTTTCAACAGTGGAAACAATTTACTGTCCTCCGTTCTCCTGAACAGGTGCATAATATGTGAAGGTAGGTAGGAAGTAGCAACAGGAGCACTCAACATCAAGTTTAAAACTTGGTATTCTTCTCCAGATTTGTTCACTACCTCAGGATGTCAGGCCTCTACCTTTGGTATTGGGGAATTTTCATCCATGACCCTTGAGGATGGATCACAGATCACTTTGGGAGGAAGGCCAAGTGGAGGCATTCCCTTTAGATCTGTTTGAGATCTACTGTCCTGTTGGAGATATTACTGTCCTGTGTTATGTTTCGGTTTGAAAAAGGGCTCTGCTGCTAAAATAGTAACAAACGCCTCACCCCCAAATATTATTAGAACTACTATTCTGTATGATGCCTCCCTAGCATGTGGGGATGTGAGTAATAATGACGGTTGTTCTCAAGGCGACTGAGGAAACTTGAGACCCTCTGAACTGAATGCCTTTAATACCTAGTTTTGAAAACTCAGCCATCTGCTTGCAAAGCCCCAGCTGCCGTTCACAGTGTACTGTCTTGGGTTCTTTGGTATCTGTGCTTTACTGCTTACTGCTGAAGTTTTATCCTACACGGTGACAGTAAGAGCAGTGTTTGGTAGGTGGAAATTTAATCATGAGTCAAGTCTTGTTGATTCAAATACTGTACCCTCTGTGAACATCTGGAGTGAGTTTGAGTACGTTTGCGTTAGTGATTCTTCTCTATTAAATAGCGAGTGACATTTTGGGGAGAGTTGGAAAATTATTATACCCTGAATTTTGGATTGATACCTACAACTTGTTCCTTAAAGCACACGCTTCTTTCCAACCTCCAGTTATCTGAGTTGGGATATTTGTATTTTTGGGTGTTCTGTTGTAGTTTACTACCCATTTACTAAACTCACCTCCTATCATCGCAGGTGCCACTTCGTTATTTATTAGGCATGTTATATGTTAACTTCAGTGCTCTCTGGGATCCCGTCATTGAACTCATAAGGTAAGCATGGGTTAAATGGATGAAGCCATTATGTTTTTAACTACTGCAGAGTGATCAGGCCACTATTATACTCTTTCTAGGTATGATTTAAATGAATGGGTGTATATAGTATCTGTAGCTCCAATTCTTTTTGGGACAAAGTAAAGAAAAAATAAACATCATTTATTCTCTCTAATGCTAAGTTTTTCAACAGTTCGATTGTTCCGTGTATGTTTGTGCAGTAAAATAACTGGAGGACTTTCCCTTTTTACTTTATATGATGCATCTGTATTGTTGAATTTTTTTTTACAGTGACAAGATATTGTATAATAAGTGCAAGATTTTATTTTTTATATATTGAGTCAGTGAGCCACACTTTAGTTTAAAAATAAGGACTTTTTAAAACCCTAGTTGTCTAGTGTTCAAAATTCCCTTAGCTCTAAAAAGGACCTTAATAGTCATATAGAAAATACATATATTGTGCCTCATATGTAGTCTGTCTTTTTGCAGACATTTGTCTTCAGATGGTCTACTCTGGCTTTTTGTCAGATTAGAAATATATCATGTGTGGCTTCTCAGAACCCTAACCAAGTTTAAAGGACAAAAGTAGAATAAACAAATCTCTTTCCAATTTATTACCAATTTGTCTACCTTTTACTGCCTTTGAGAACCATCAAACCGTTACGCTGAAAACAAGGCCTTCCTAACATCAGCTTCATAATTTTGTTTATTGTGCTTAAGGAAGAATCTGATATATGTGTTACCAATAGCCCACTATCAAAAATGTTGGTTTCTCAGCTACTGAATGCCTTAAATGGTTCTCCATGGCTGGTAGGCTGTCTCCCTGCTGGGTACATCTATCTGGAAACTGGTTTATTTGTCACGTAGAGTCAACAACATATATAGTTCATGTCTTGCATAACAGTTATCACCTTTGCCTAACAATCTGTATTTTGCCCAGGGACATCCCTGTGGTCAGAGGCAGTGATGCCTAGGAACTGGAGAATGAACTTTGCTAAGAAGTCCTTTAATCTGGACTGACACGGGCCTCAGAATGTATGAAAAGTAGCCAGGAAAAAGGGAGGCTGGAGTCCAGCCTGTGTTACTATGGAGACTGTCTTCAGGTCGCTGCTCAGTAGAGCTATTGGCTAAGACCTGCTTAAGAGTCTCTACTGGCCCCTCATCTGTTCAGGAACACACATACATACTACATACACACACACACACACACACACACACACACACACACAGTTAATCGCAACCTGCCATAGCAATTAAAAGGGTGTTGGGCTGTGGCATTATTAATTAAAGATGATATCCAATCTCCAAATGTAAAAAAAAAAAAACCTCTTGGCCCTCACCTGTGTCCCTGGCCAGGTGCTCTGTGCTGATCAGGAAGGGCCAGACCTGCTCCTTCAAACCCCATAGTCTGGATCCCCAAGAGCTAGGCAAAGGCCTTCTCATGCTCCCATCTGGGTGCTGGTGAATGTTGACCCCCTACTTGGAGTCCATGTGGTCATACGCAGGCCTAGAGGTGACCAGTAAAATATTGGAACAGAAAAACAAAATCTTACTCTTGGAAAATTAATGGCAGAAAGAATATAAACATTTTGAGACTATTGTTGCTAAGATACCAGATTATATAAACACTTACATGATTCATCTCTTCAAATTCTGAAAGGTATGTTTCATGTAGTTTTTATTTTGCCTTTTTGTTAACAATAAATATATTTTAATTTGGTGGAGGAAAAACTAACACAACGTTAGCTTTGAACAAACAGAGTTTTCTCTCAAGTCCTCTCCTTCCTTTACTGTGCTATATACCTCATACCTGTTACCCTGTTCCCATTATTGTGCCTTTAAAAATAGTCTTTTTATAGAGATCTGCTTAGGTTTTTAAAAATATCCTGTAGTATTTTATGACTATAAAAATAATTCCTCCTCAGAAAATTAAAAATAGAAATACCAAATGATTCAGTAATTCCACTACTGGGAATTTACCAAAGAAAACAAAAACACTAGTTCAAAAAGATATATGTTTACTGCAGCATTATTTACAATAGCCAAGATATGGAAGCAGCCTAAGTGTCCATCAGTAAATGAATGGATGAGAAAGATGTGGTGTGTATATACTATGGAATTTAACACAGCCATGGAAAAGGGTGAGATCATGCCATTTGAGATAATGTGGGTGGACCTGGAGGGTATTATGCTAAGTGAAATAAGTCAGACTGAGAAAGATAAATATCATATTATTCCACTTGTAAATGGAATCTTAAAAGAATAAACAAAAAGCAGAATCAGACCTACAAATAGAACAAACTTATGGTTGCCAGAGGAGAGGGGACGGAAGGGTTGGGCAAAATGGGTGAAGGGGAACGGGAGATACGGGCTTCCAGTGGTGGAATGAGGAAGTCATGGGAGGCAGAGCATAAGGAATAGTCAGTGATACTGTAATAGCGATGTAATGGGGCAGATGACAATACGTTTGTGGTGAGCATAGCATAATATAATAAACTTGTCAAGTCACTAAGTTGTGCACCTGAAACTAATATTGTGTCAACTGTACTCAAATTAATTAATAATAGTAATTCCTGCTCAGTGCAGGCATTTGAAAAATATGAAGAAGTACAAATGTTGTTTAAGCCCTATATTCAGGGATAACCTATTTAAATTTTAGTTATGTCCTTTTACTTTCTTTTTCCTATAAGAGATCTTTTAGAAAGGATTGTACCACATATTTTGTTTTGTGATCTTTTCTCTTAGTTCTCACGCACATGAAATGGAAAATAAGCAATTTTGGAAAGTTTACTATGAGCACCTAGAAAAGGCAGCTGTACACGCTGGTATGTAAGGGGAAGTGAAGGGGAGACTGGGAAGAAAGAGGTTGTTTATTTAATTTTTTACTGCTTTATTGCACATGAATGGGGAAACAAATGAGAAATGAATTATCTTGATAACCTTTGGATATAGTTTATTGTTTCCTCATATATTAGAGAAGGAAACGCCCTCACTTGAGGAAACACATAGGACAAATGTTAACATTTCTCTAGTGGTTCTGACGACTTTTTTCCTTGCAGAAAAAGAGCTGCAAAATGATGTCAGAGACGAGAAGTCCATTGGAGATGAAAGTTGGGAGCAGACTCAGGAAGGAGATGTTGGAGCTCTTTATCATGAACAGTTAGCATTGAAAACTGACTGTCGGGAAAGACTGGACCACACAAACTTCCGTTTTTTGCTCTGGCGAGCTCTGGCAAAATTCCCAGAGAGGGTAGAGCCACGGTCCAGGGAGCTCTCCCCACTTTTCTTGAGATTTATCAAGTAAGTATTCCTTTCTAGGAATGTCCCCAATAGGATGTGAGGAAGAGAAGATGCAAAGTCTTAAGCTCCCAAGTAGCCTGAGTGTTTTTATATGTCAGTCACGTTTTCAAATCATGGGCATATCTGTATAGCACTGGCTTTCTCAGACAACAACTAGTTTTTGTCACCACTTAATTTTACATGAGTCAGAATCTCACCAGCCTATAAATGATGTTAATAAAAATTCCAGGTCAAATTAAAAAATCTAAAAATTCCAGGTTACAAAATAAGAAAGGCCATGTTGAATTTGATCAACATACAAAGCCCTTGTTGTTTCTTGCTCTGTTGTTTGTTGTTTTATTTCCTGCCTGGGGCTTTATTTTCCAGTAACCCAAGCCCAGCCACTCTCTTGTGAGCCTCCTGATATTTCCCAGGATTCTGAGGGAATGTACTATCAAAGAATGACAAGAACTTTCTGGAGCATTGTTTTGTGACTAGAAAGGCTGTGTGAGAGTTGGATTACTTTAAAACTAAAGATAAGGGATGTGAGGTACAGAACAGTACCAATCATTCAATAAAAAGTATGTTTTCCAGTAGTATTTCGTTATATGGGAAAATGCTGTAGGTGTGTAGGTTAAGCAGGCTACAAACCACAACATGCTTGGTTTCAAGGAACAGCCGGGAAGTCTCAGTGACTGCAGCAGTGACTCTAGGAGAAAGTAGTTGGAAATGAGGGCAAAAACTTAATAGGAGACCAAATTGCGTTGGGCCTGTAAGTGATAGTAAAGGACTTTGGCTTTTTCTCTTAGTGAAATGGAAAGATGGAAAGCCATTAGAAGGTTTAAACAGAGGGATGGCATGACTTAAATTTTCTTGAGGATTTTTCTGTCATGTCGAGAATAGACTGTAGGTTGGCCAGAGCAGAGACCAGTTTCATAGATTATTGAAGTCCAGGCAAGAAACGGTGGTGACTTGACCAAGGTGCCAAGGTATTAGTTGTACCTGTACATAGTACAGCTGATGAGAGGTGGTTGAATTCTGGATATTCTTGGATTTCAATTCAGTAAAAGATATTTTTGAAGGGTTGCAACCAGATCAGCCTGTGGGGTTTGGTCAGCCAACAGATCAGATGCATGGATGTTAGGGGGCAGAGGGGTAGTCCAGGAGTTCATGTGAAAGGGAAGAATTGGGGATGTCTCTAAGGTTCTGATCTGAGCGACTGGAAGAAGAGAGTCACCACTTAGTGAGATTAGGAGGATTGCAGAGGTTTGCAGATTTGTGGGGAAGATCAGGAATTCATTTTTAGACGTGTTCAGTTTGGGATACTGAACAGACATCTAAGTAGGGGTGTTAAGTAGGCAGTTGAATTTGGAGTTTAAAGCTCAAGGGAAAGGTTTGACCTAAAGATTATAAATTTAAGGATCATCAGTATACAGATGATTTTTTAAATTAGCAGACCAGGAATGAGGCCACACCTAACGTGCAAATGTAGAGAGAGAAGACTTCCAAGGACTGAGAGTGATACTTAGAGGCTGGAGACAAGGAACAGCAAAGGAAGCCAGGAAAGAGTGACAGAGGAAGAGCCAAGACCGCGTAGTATCCCAGGAGCCAAGTGAAGAAAGTATTTCAAAGAGGGAGTAATCAGTTGGATCAGGCTATCTGAGGCATCAGTCAGATGAAGCACAAGGCTTGACCATTGGCTCTAGAAGTAACCTTAACAAGAGTCGTTTTGGTTAACCTGGTAGGGATGAAAGCTTAAAATGAGCTTAAAAGGAAATGAAGAAGAAAAATGAAAATAGCAAGTATGCATAGTTCTTGTAAAAAAGAAGCTGACAGGTGGAGGGAGATGTGGGAGCAGAGAGAGCTGCTGTTGCTAGGTTTCTATTTAAGATTGAAACAGCGTATATCTGCATAATGCTGGTGTGAATGATCCAGAAGGGAGGGAAAATTCGTAATGCAAGTGAGGGAATAGAATTGCTGGAGTCATGTCTTTGAACAACTAAGGGAAGATAGGATCCAATGGATAAGTAGAAAAGTTTACATGAGTAATTCATTCTGGCAAAGGTTAAAAGCGAAGATTCAGGCAGGTGAGTAGATACCATGGTGGAAGAGTAATGATTTTTTCGCCTAACTCTTCAGGCTTTAATTTACTGACAGAATGAAAACAGTGATACTTCCTTGCCTTGTTTTGAAGATCATATAAAATAATGTTTATCAGTTGTTTTGTGAAGTGCAAAGAGCTATACGTATGAAAGCTAGGACTAATGGTGTTAATACGAAATAAATTTCTTACCATGTTAAGTTTCCAAATTTTTCTCCAAAGAAAGAAGTAGATTACAAATGGATTACTAGAGATGGAGAGAGGAGCCTGTAAAAAGAAGTGGTTTCTGAGTTTAAGAAGACTTAGAGACTACAGATGGACAATTTTTTTTAAAGATACACAATTTTAAAAAATATTTAAAATTAGTTGGCAGTGATTACCTGTAGCAAGTACTTTTATAGGTGATCCAAACTAATGGAAAACTCAAATGGCATGTTTAATTCCAACTTCAAAATGTATTATGGGCTTTTTATTTTATTTTTTGACTAGAAATTTGTATTTCTGAATATGTCTCAAACAATTCAGTATTAGAATTCATTTATGAATCCCTCGTAACCATTCTTTGAGAGAACAAAACTGGAAGCAGGAATGACTAACAATGACAATAATTTCCTGATAATAGATAACATCTAATGAGTACTTGCTGTGTGCTAGGAATACGCTTGTAAGCGTTCTGTGTGAGCTGTTGCATAATAAACATGAGTGAACGTGCTGCACATGGAGAAAAGGTTTAAAGAAATCATGGCCTCTTGGCCAGTTGAGTGTTGAGAGTATAGTCGGGATGTCGTTAAGTAGGTGATGGTGTGGTTTGTAACTGACACAGCAGCTTTGCTCATTTTAATTCACTCATCCATTTTTAATGTGCTAAGTGC
Source organism: Ursus arctos (assembly GCF_023065955.2). Classification (NCBI taxonomy): domain Eukaryota; kingdom Metazoa; phylum Chordata; class Mammalia; order Carnivora; family Ursidae; genus Ursus; species Ursus arctos. The sequence continues at coordinate 13,627,293 of NW_026622886.1, read as the reverse complement.
TAGATCCTGCTGGGTGAGAATTCAAAGTTGAATATGGTGTAGCATCCCAGCTCCCCAGGTGTCGTTCAGTGTATTAACCTGGCGTTTAACATGTATTAGCCTGGAGTTTCTTCCATGTGCTGGTAGGGTGCTGTCCTCAAACATGTCATTTTATCAGTATATTTTCGAGTGCAGACTTTAAAGTCTGTCTGATCAGTTTCCTTACATCCATAGCCCAGTGCCGTGCACCAAACAGACAACAAATGAATAACTGTTGGATGCAAGAATTAAGTGACACAAAACCAGTGCACTATATGACAGCCTTCAAGATGATATTAGTTACTTACAACAGTGGGCAATTAAAGGGATGGAATTAAATAAATGTGAATACCAGTTGCACAAGCTTACTTTAAAGAGACTGATTTTCATTGCCTGGACATTCAGTTTGAGTCCGTGTCATGTTGTGACTGCCCCCCAAAGCAACGGAGTTGACAGTTCCATCTGTCTTACCAGACCACGTCCAGACGACTGAATTTCGTTGCAGCCCTGTATTTGCAAAAGAACATTGGCAAAGTAGAATGTGTCTGGCGGAAAGTGACCAGCATGCTCTTAATGCTGTGCTCTCATTAATTATTTAATATCATCCAAGCCTACACCGCTTCCCCCAGTCATGGTTCCAGAAACAGGGAGACTGAGTTCAACTCATTCCAAAGGGGACTTTTCAAATACTTTCAACAGTGGCATTTTAAAAGCATAACTGCGGTTAGTGGTAGATTTGTCAAATAGGGTACTTAAGCAGGGCTGAATAACGAATAATGTGAGGAGGCTTGGCTAAGGTGCCGCTGATGACTCCTCAGCGTGGCGCTGAACCGTGACCATGCATCCGTCAGTCGCAGACAGAGTGAGGACATGTCGGCTTCATCTGTTTCCACTGCAGCAATGAGTATTACCCCGCAGACCTGCAGGTCGCTCCGACTCAGGACCTGCGAAGGAAAGCCAAAGGGGACGCAGCTGAGGAGGTAGAAGAGGAGCCTGCTGCTGGAGACGCTGAAGAGCTAGAGGAAGAGGCAGCGCCCGTGGACGAGCCCTCGCAGAAGAAAAAGACAAGAAGAGCTGCAGCAAAGTAAGTTCCACGTTGCTGAAAGATCACAGATCCAGGCTTCCAGGAGAAATGCCTCGGGGATTTTCTTTTACAGCCCAAAGAACTTCCTGTGTTCAGAGGTTTTTGGTTGCTTGCTTGTTACTACTTATTTTTTCTTATTTAGTCTCAGACTGTTAGAATTGGGGGGACTTCGGGGGTTATCTAGTCATAAGTCCTTTTTACGGGTAGAGCACTGGGCCTGGGTGGTTGAACGCTCTTCGCCCTTTGCCCTTCGCTTTCACGGCACCAGGTGTTAGGTCTGTGTGTTAGGGACCACGTAATGGAACATCTCTTCTCTTATAAACAAACACATCAGCACTTTTACTTTGCCTTTTGATTTCTTGCCTGGTTGCCTTTTTTTTTTTTCCCATGCTTTTACACCCTCTTTCCTGTTCTGTGGGTTGTTCATTTACCTAAATTGTTAGGAAACCTTAGAAAAAGTAGAAGTGGGGGCGCCTGGGTGGCACAGTAGTTAAGCGTCTGCCTTCGGCTCAGGGCATGATCTCGGCATTGTGGGATCGAGCCCCACATCAGGCTCCTCTGCTATGAGCCTGCTTCTTCCTCTCCCACTCCCCCCACTTGTGTTCCCTCTCTCACTGGCTATCTCTATCTCTGTTGAATAAATAAATAAAATCTTTAAAAAAAAAGAAAAAGAAAAAGTAGAAGTGATCAGGCTTTCAGAAGTTCGTGCAGCTTACTTGAAGACTGAATTGGGGCAACAAGGATCCGGTGTGTTGGTGCTACCATGTTATTTTAAAACTTTAGATCATGATCTGATACGCCCCTTTGTTGAGTCTTCCCACAAGCCGTTTATTGGTTCATCCATTCAGCAGCTGTGTTGAGTGCCTTCTGCCAAATGTTGGGCTGCAAAGAAGGGTACTTAGCCTCCACTATGCAGGAAGCCCGGTCGAATTTTTTTTATAGAAGTATTTTTAAAGGAGTTCTAGGACACAACAAATACAAAAACAACAAAAAAACAAGGCGTTATAGGAACATACTGAAAAATGACTGAATTCTACCACAAGGAGAAGACTGGTACAAAGGAGAGGGCCCCACCCTTGCTGAAAGATGAACGTTGGCCAGGCAGCTGGGGCAGGGAAGGACTCTGCCAGCCCTATGGAGATAGTGTGTAAGGCACAGGGGCAAGAAAGACCATGGCCGTGCATCCTGAAACTGTAGTTCCTTCTCTGTTTCTACCTGACTGATCTCTCAGCTTTCTGTCCCATACTACTCCCTCTCAAATATTGATGTTTTCTTCTTCATGTCCTCAGCAAATAGCTAGCAAAAGATTAGTCCTTGTCTTTGGTGAATAAATGAATAAGCTATTTATCCAGTCATGCCTCTTTGTTTCTTACCCCTGGACCTTTGCTGTGTCCTCCCCTCTTTCTGCTGTGTCCTTGACTCATTTCTGCCAACTGAAATTCTACTCATACTTCCAGAAACAGTTCCTGTGCTACTTCTTCACTATAGCTTTTCCTGTCTTCTAAACTCAAAGTTCTCTTAACTCAGCTTCGGACTTTCAGAAGAGCCATCCATGCCTCTATCATGGTGCCTCTCCTTGCCTTGGATAGTAGTTAATTTTTTATAAATCTGCCATGTAAGTCAGAAAGGGTAAGGTCCACATCTTAGTTTTTTTGCCTTCTCTAGCCAAAGTTAGAATGTTGCTAACATACACCATTGAAAATGTGAGTAAGTTGGTAATCACGTTCCTAGTGCCACCTCAGTATATTCATAATCCCAAGTTTATGATCCTGCATGGAACGTGCTTCTCACTGGCAATTATTTATTGAAAACATGTAAATTGGCTCCTGTTTTCTTTGGTTTTTTTGTTTTTTGTTTTTTGTTTTTAAATAGGCTCCACACTGGCCATAGAGCCCAGTGTGGGGCTTGAACTCACAACCCTGCGATCAAGATCTGAGCTGTGATCGCGAGTCAGGTGCTTAACCGACTGAGCCACCGAAGCGCCCCTTTCTTTGGCTCTTTAAGCCTACATGGCTCATAAAAATATAATAAATGTTAGGGGGAAGGAATGGATGTTTCAAAAGAAAGTTTTTAAAGTTTATCTGTAAAACTGCAAGGACTCAGTGATAAGTATGTGGGGACATTGTATCAGTCAGAGCTCTCCAGAGAAGCAGACCAATAGGATGAAGGAGTGTGTGTGTGTATGTGTGTGTGTGTGTGTGTGTGTGTGTGTGTGTTGTATAAACAGGTATATTTTGAGGAATTGGCTCACGTGATTATGGGAGCCAGCAGGTCCAGAATTTATAGGGCAAGATAGCAGGCCAGAAAATTAGGCAGGATTCAATGCTGTAGTCTTGAGTCCAGAACCCACAGACTAGGATTTCTATGTCACGGTCTTGTGGCAGAATTCCTGCTTCTCTGGGAAACACCAGTTTTTGCTCTTCAGACCTCATGGATGAGGCCAATCCACATTATTGAGGGTAATCCCCTTTATTTAAAGTCAACTGATTATAAATGTGAACATCTACAAAATACTTTCATTGCAGCACATAGATTAGTATTTCATTACGTGTAATTTAATGTTATAATTAAATAGTCTAATTTAGACAGGTTGACACGTAGAACTAACCATCACAGGCATTTAAGCTAAACGTAAGCAGAAGTACTACCTTACCCCCATTTCTCTATCATATGTAAGAAGGTCATAACTTCCAGATTATTTTCTCTCTATTAACCAGTAGGACTTTTACAGTTTTACATTTTTTTTTGCCCAGGAGCAGCGAAGTGCATTGTTTACTAAACTCTTAGGAGCAGAGGCCCTACAACTCTTGTTTTTTCGTTCAATCCTTACACAAAGTCCAGGAGATCTTGTCTTTGTCAAGATAAGGAAAATGAGACTCTGAAGTGTTCAGTCACTTCCCACAAAGTCAGTACCACACATGCAGCTTGGTTTGTCTCTCTTCACTTCTCCCTGCTTTCGTTCTTGAGATAGGCAAATAAAATCTCTCCAAATTGTATCCATTTATTCATTCAGGGTTTTTTTAATAATTCTCAGTTATACACAGAGAGAGAACAGTTTGTTTCCCAAGTGTTTTTAAAGCTTCCTGGAGCCTATGGATTAAGAAGTCGAGCGAGTAACTGTAGTAGGAGCTCTCTTCTCAACCTCGTGCAGTGGGTGATATCATTGGCTTGGAGTCGCATCTCCGTATTTAACTTTAAACCACAGAGTGTTGTTCTTTCTTCTTCCTTCTTGGTAAGCAAGAGCTGTGGTTATCCAAATACGGACCTCTGTTTCCTGACATCAGTGTTTATGTCCTATGAAAATAAGGAAGAATATATTTTACCACTTTCCTGTCTACTGCATAGAAACTAGACGAGGAATCATTCCAAAAATTATCTGTGTTCAGCTTTGCAAATATATCACTGTTTTGATTACTTTCTTCCTGTGTCTGGTTTAATTTAAACCATTCTAAGCACATCCTGAATGATTTTCTGGAGTGAGGGAGCCTGGATTTCAGGGGAAGACCTGCCTGAGATTTAGAATTTCTGGAGAATAATATCTGAAATGCAAATAATTAAAACTTACTTGTATAATTAACAGTGCAGCTGTAGTCAGGGTGTTTGGCATACTTGTCAGAAAGGCTAAAATTGGTGGGTACTACCATCTTAAGGAAATCTCTGGGGATGGGGTGCCCAGGTGGCTCAGTCAGTTAAGCATCTGGCTTCAGTTCAGGTCATGATCTTGGGGTCCTGGGATTAAGCCCCACATTGGGCTCCCTGCTCAGCAGAGTCTGCTTCTCCCTCTCCCTCTGCCCTTCCTCCCCGACTTGTGCTCTCTCTCTCTCTCTCAAATAAATACATAAATAAAATCTTCAAAAACAGAAAATAAAGACAGAAAAGTAAATTATGAAAACCTCTGGGGGCACCTGAGTGGCTCAGTTGGGTGAGCGTCCCCAACTCTTCATTTCAGCACAGGTCATGATCTCAGAGATATCAGGGCTTGTGAGATCGAGCCCTACAATGGGCTCCACGCTGGGTGTCGTGCCTGCTTGGGATTCTCTCTCTTCCTCTCCCTGTGTGTACCCCCCCTCCACAGGCATGTATCCTCTCTCTCTAAAAAGAAAAAAAGAAAATCTCTGTTGTTTAATTCTGTATTACCCTATGATTTTTGGTTTTTGTTTTTTTAGGCAGTTAATTGCTCATTTGCAAGTTTTCTCTAAGTTTTCAAATCCACGAGCCTTATATCTGGAATCCAAATTATATGAGCTGTATCTTCAGGTAAGTAAAATGAATTCTTGCCACTGCAATTCTTTATGACTTTTCTCTGTTGTTTACTTTACCAAAATAACTTAGGTTTTTAATAATTGTTGATGAATAGGGCCCATGTCTATATTTTAAGTACGGTGTTTTAAAAATTAATAATTATTTTCTGTGCCCTGAGAAACAGTTTTAGACTGTATTAATACTGTTACTTTTAAAGACATTTTGGGTGACTAAATATTGATTAGCTGTATTAACAGTGGGGGTTATGCCAAAAAAAGGTGGCTACTTTTCATTTCTAGGTAAGGTAGCCTTATGGAGTCCTGGGATTTCAGGATCTGTTACACTGAGTGAAAGCTGATAGTTGGAGTAAGAATCTGTTACAGTCACAATACAGAATCTTCAGTTACAGAAAAGATTGCAGAAAAAATTTAATGTCAGAAGCGGAGTAAGCATTGGATCTAAGCCATCTGGGGAAAAAAATTTCCTTTTTTCATTTGGATGTTTTTTCGGTAGAGCTTACATGATTTCAGCAGAATTTATCCTCATTCTGCCTGTAATTCAGATACAGTTTGTTTATAAAGCCAGAGCTCAAAACTTCAGGAAGCAAAATTCTTAACTAACTGGTCTGAGAGGCTCTGTGCCAGGTCTTCTTTCCTGGCATCTCACTGACTGCCATTACTTTCACAGCGTTGTGGGAACTTTCCCTCATCACGGGGCCAACCCAGCTGGTCTAAACCCAAATTTGTGAAGGGATTTGGCCTTGACCAAAAGACTGATAGACTGGAGGGGCTGGCATGTGGGATTCAAGGGCCAGAGTTTTGTTTCCACTTAGTTCATTGCGCGTATTCTATTCATGCTATACCTCCAGGAAAGTGTAAGGCTGTTGTCAGCCATCAGCTTTAACCCACATCTAAAAATTTAGGTTGTAAGAAATCTAATTTAGCAAATTAACACAAGTAAATAACTATACCATGGTATGTGTATGTGTAACTTCATTAATTTATTTTATAAAATATCATTCTTAGTTGTTGCTGCATCAAGATCAAATGGTGCAAAAAATAACCCTGGATTGTATAATGACATATAAACATCCACATATCCTCCCTTACAGGTAAGTTTTTGAAGCTAAAGAAATGCGCTTTCTTTGATGGGTTTTTATCTTTCTACCTCAGAGCCTTTTCTAAAATAATCTTGTGAAGGCCTAGAAATTTCCTTTTCTACTGTAATCATAATGCTGCTTTCTGGTAAGAAATGAAAACTGAAAGTGTATTTGTGTATTAAGAATGCTTCTCCATAGATATTAAGGTAGGAAAGAGACTATTAATTGATAAGTATGTGTTGAGAAGGTTATATCATTTCTTACTCCTTCAGTAATGTCAAAGTCTTGGTGATTACTTAGGAAATCATAATGATCACTCTCTGTGAGAACCAAAGAAAGCTTTTATATTCTCTTTTAAACAGCTGAATTATTGACTAAGTCTTAATTCCTCATAATCACTTTTACCTTTTAAAATTTGAAAAGCTGTCGTTTTGTGAAAATTTTCCTTTATGGATGTCAACCACAATATAGATATTCTGAATTCCTATTTCAGTTATACATATTACTGTGCTATATTGTATTTTTTAAAAGCACCATTGATTATTAAGTGATGATTTCTGTTGTATTCCATTTTTAAAGGGAAAACTTACAAAGATTGCTTGAAGACAGAAGCTTTAAGGAAGAAATAGTGCATTTTAGCATTTCTGAAGATAATACAGTAGTGAAAACAGCCCATCGAGCAGATCTGTTTCCTATTCTGATGAGGTATTTATACTGTTTAAAACTGATTTTTTTTAAAGTTGATCACAAAAACAACTATGAATATAGTATTATCATTCTTTCAGTGATTATAGTGGAGTATTTCATTTTTTACTTTATTTTGATTTTTTTTTTAATCAGACATTTTAGGGAAGTCAAATTGTTATAGAGACTTATTTAAAAATATTTTGTCCCTAACATAAGGAAAGCTCTTGCCGTGGAGTTATTTTAATAATAATGTTAAAATTAAATTCTCTAGACACATGTTGTAATGAGCACTGGGTGTTGTACGCAGACAACGAATCATGGAACACTATATCAAAAACTAATGATGTACTGTATGGTGACTAACAACGTAATAAGAAAAATTAGATCTTCTATTTCTCTAAGTTTTGTTATTGAGAAATAGTAAAAATAATTCATTGGGTATATAACTATGAGATATAAAAGCTATTGATTTTTGGTGTTATTTAACCATCTACATACAAACCTTTCTTATTAGTTTTAATTGTTTTTATTGGATTTTCTTGGTTGAAAAAGTAATAGTAACAGCCATCAAAGTGTTAGTCTCCTGTTTTAAAAAACCCTTTGAGGGGGCACCTAGGTGGCTCAGTTGGTTAAATTTCTGCCTTCGGCTCAGGTCATCATCCTGGGGTCCTGGGATCGAGTCCCCAGTAGGGCTCCCTGCTCAGCATGGAGTCTGCTTTTCCCTCTCCCTCTGCCCCTCCCCCCTGCTCTCTCTCCCTCTCTCTCTCTCTCAAATAAATAAAACCTTAAAAAAAAAAAAAAGGAAAGGAAAAAAACTTTTGAGGTTCCATTTCACTGGGAATAAAGTAGAAAGTCCTTATTTTTCCTTTGAGGGCCCAGTATGACCTGGCTGCAGGCTGCCTGCCCAGCCACACCAGCCATTCACCGTCCCCTCAGAGCCCACTTCCATGTCAGCGGGCCTGCTCGTCCCTGTGCTTGGAACACGTGACCACTAGCTCTTCTTCTTCACTCAGTCTTCTCTCAAATGTCATATTGTTAGGATGCCTTCCTGGATCACCTTGTGTAAAATCGCACCTTCCTCTAATCACTCGTTAGGCGCCTCCCTTGCTTTATTTTTCCTCACAACTGTCCGACATAGCCTCCTACTTATTACTTGTCTCCCCTGCCAGAAGGTAGACTCCATGGCCTGCAGAAAATGTTAGTCAAATTAGTTTTGCCTTCTTTTATGATTAAAAAAACCCTCTTTTTTCTGTTTTTTAATTTACATATTACCTACACAGCATCGAAGAATTAATGGCGGTGGTAGTGTTTGTGGTCATTCCTGTCTTGCTACTGAATTTAACAGTAATGCTTCTAGAGCAGCCCTTCTTAAAATTTGGTCTGCTCCTTCTTGGCAGGGGCTGTCACTGAGATGCTTTCAGGGGGTGCACGAGGTTAAAACTTTTTTCATCATATTACTAAGACATTACCTTTTTCCACTGTACCAACATTTGTGCTGACAACACAAAAAACAACAGTGGGTAAAACTGCTGGTGCCTTAGCACTAATCGGGACATTGGCTCCAGCCTGGAGAAGTCATTCTTCATTGCCACACACCTGGAGTTTAAAAAAAAAGAGAAAAAGCTAGTTTCATTTAATGTTCTTGGTGAATCTTAAGTACTTGTCTTTGTATTGTTTTACACGACAAAGTGGGAAGTGTCTGTAAAGCCCTTCTGCTGAATACTGGTTGTCTCGTTGCATGGATGTTTTCAGAGTAGCTGACGCAGGTTACAGAATCATTCATGGCTAAAGATCCATTCAAAGTGTAAGATAGATGGATTTTAACATAACAGAGATCACAAAGCTTACTGATACCGTTTCAGATTCTGCACTGCGACCAGCCTTTAAGAAACTACCCTTTGTTGACGTCTGGTGTAGTATCGAAGTGGGATAGCCACAATGATCTCAAAGAATTACCTGAAGGCTTGCAAAATGTTTTTTCCTTTCTCCAACTGCATGTCTGTTTAAGGCTGGATTTTCTTCAGCTATAAGATACTGCAGTTGATTGAATGCAGAAGCAGATAGGAAAATCCAGTTATCTTCTAATAAGACAGTAAAGAGATGTGAAGAAAAAAAATGCCTCTAGACTCACTAATTTTTGGTGGGAAGAGATTTGGAAAATAAAGTTCTTTTTCATTAAAATTGTTATTTACATTAACTCATTTTCATTTCTACCAAGATAAATATCAGTAGATAAAACTTACATACACAAAAGCTCTTTGGGGACCTCAAAAATGTTTGAGTATAAAGGGTCCTAATATTGAAAAGTTTAAAAACGACTGTTGTTTCAATTTTGGATGTTAAAGCAATAACGTTTATTATAATTTAACATTTGTCATACTAATAAAGTAAGTCCTGTCACTAGGTTGTTTAGTGTTTTATCAGGAACGGATGTTGAATTTTATTAGAATGCCTGTTGAGCATGTATTTAAACAATTATATTAGCTTTTCCTATGAGCCATTGATCTATATCAATCCAACAGGCTTTACTAGTGATTCCTTCTTGCATTCCTGGGATAAGTCCTTATTTGGCTTTAATATTGTTTTAATGCAGCACTGGATACTGTATTTAGAAACGGGTTTTATGTTTATAAGCAAGATTGGTATATAATTTTAATTTTATTTTTGTTCCTCAACCCATCTCAATATCATAGTTATACCACTTTCATAAATGAGAAAGGACTGTTCCTTCTTTCTCTTAGCTATGAAACATTATAGCACGGGAATTCGTTTTCCATCGAAATTTTAAAAAAATTCATCTGAAAAACTATATGGGTTCTATGTTTACTCATGATTACCGTGCTATTCAGGTTTTCTTAAGTTCCTTTTGCTTATTTGTTTTGTTTTGCTTTCTTTTCCAGAAAGTTACCCATTTTATTGGCGTCTTTCCAGTTTCCTTATTTTAGAGTTGTATTCACTTATTTCCTTTTAATCTATGTATTCTCATTTTCATCTTCATTTGGCTTGCCTATTTTACTGCTTTTTTCCTCCTACAAAGAACCACCTTTTGGCCTTTGTCTTTATTATTTCCTTCTTCCTGCTTCCCTCAGCCTTTTTTGTTTTTGAGGGTTTTTTTGGTTGTTTTTCTAAATTTTCTATGTTAAATATCTAATTTCTATTTTCATCCTTCCTTGTTTTATAATATAACCCTTTAAGTCTGTTGAATTGCTATTCTAGCCTCTTAGGAAAACAAAATGACTCGTATTATGTTTTAGGATTAATGTACGAACAAAATAATGTTCTTTTGACTTTTTAGAATTTTGTATGGCCGAATGAAGAATAAGACTGGCAGTAAAACTCAGGGGAAATCCGCTTCAGGCACCCGCATGTCCATTGTCCTGAGGTTCCTCGCTGGGACCCAACCAGAGGAGATCCAGATATTCTTAGACCTGCTGTTTGAACCTGTGAAGCACTTTAAGAACGGTAGCTCTCAACTTCCTGCTACTCTGAAAGTGTATTGTCTGCTGTAGACTTCAGATGTCTCTGGCTAGGTTTCCCATGCTCTTGGACATCTTTCTAATGAAATTGTTCCTCCCAGTCTTATTGGTGGCCTTTTGGCTGAAGTGTAGTCATTTTAAATTTTGATTGAATTAGGTGGAGCTCACAGTTGATCCTGGGGATTATCATCATCCATGGGTCAGAAGCCCCCAATTAGAAAATGTGTATTTTTGGGGGTGCCTGGCCGGCTCAGTCGGTGCAACATATGACTCTTGATCTTGAGGTTGTAAGTTTGAGGCCCACATTGGGTGTAGAGATCACTTAAAAAAAATAAAATAAGAAAGAAAAGAAAAGTGTATTTTTGTCGTTGTTGTGCATTTAGGCCATTTGAAAAATGGTACTTACCCAGCCAGATACAGTGAATAGGTTTCTCCTTAGAAACTTAGAGCATGCCGAGAAATTAATTTTAGTTGTCTTAGTATTTATTAATTCACTGAGTCATTCATCTGTTGAGTCATGACTTGTTGAATACCTCCTGTGCCCTGGATACTTTTGAAATAGGAAGTATATTGGGACGCCTTGGTGGCTCAGTCAGTTAAGCATCTGCCTTCACCTCAGGTCATGATCCCAGGGTCCTGGGATCAAGTCCCACATCGGACTCCTTCCTCAGCGGGGAGCCTGCTTCTCCCTCTGCCTGCTGCTCCCCCTGCTTGTACTCTCTCTCTCTCTGACAAATAAATAAATAAAATCTTAAAAAAAAAAGTATAGAAGTATATATGCTCTCAACCTCACCGTCTAAACGAAGTGAATATAATAGGGATATCCAATGAGCTGAAATGCTCTATGGTCTGTTCTCTGGTATGCAATGTTAGTAATTAATAATAATAATAGCTAACATTTATTGAGTGCTTACTCCATGCAGGACGTTATGATGGGTCCTTTTACGTTCAACTCAGTTGATCCTTAAAACAACCACCTGAGGTATCATTACTTGACTATTCCCATTTTACCAATGAGGAAACTGAGGCTTAGAGAGTTGTCTGTTTTGCTTATGACCATTCAGATAGAAAATGGTAGAGCTATAGAATCTCTGCTCTCACCCCATAATCGCTTTGCTTTAGGCAACCACAGATATTTATTTGTATGGCAATGTGTTGCATGAAATCTTGTATTCATGAAATTTTTCTATGATAATGGATTCAGCTGTTAAAATGTTTTCGTTTAATATTGCCCTGCGAAGGAAGTTGGCTCTGATGAAGACAAAGGCTTTTGTTCAGTGAAACAGCTTCCATTGTAAGAGGATAGCTATAAATGATACTCTTTTTGGATAGGCCACTTAGGTGTATGAATAGCAAGCTCATGATTTCGTACCAGTTGGTTTGAAGAAAAGCTCAAGCAATAACAATTCAAGTCTTTTAAGTAAATTATGGAATCAATTCAGTGCCTGTTTATAAAGGACTATTGTTTTATTTATTCACCAGGGGTGGCAAGAGAAAACATCTGATCCTCAGCATTCAAGAAGCTTCTGATGTAGCAGGCAGGACATTTTCTATGAAACTGCTCATGTCAACATAGACAGTGGAAGCTGAGAGTGAGAAAAATGTATGGGAAGTTGCTAGGTGGAATAAAATACTGTTGGTAATTCAGGTTTAGGGAATAGTCTAAATAGAATGAGAATGGGGCTTAGAGACTTAGTTCTGGCACAAGTTTCTCCTTTATTCTCAGTTTCCTCATCCATAAAATGATAATACTAAAACCTACCATGCCTAGTTCATTGAATATTTGGTAAGAGAATCAGGAGAGAATACATTATCATCTATACATCACTGGAACAGTAGAAAATACGTTATCATTGAGGGAAATTGAAAAAAGGAAGCTATAATTAGAGAGTAACTAGTATTTCCTTTGACATGATGTCTCTGTTTCACTAGGAGAATGCCATTCTGCAGTCATGCAAGCAGTAGAAGATTTGGATTTGTCTAAAGTTCTTCCTTTAGGTCGTCAGCATGGTATCTTAAATAGCCTTGAAATAGTGTTGAAGAACATCAGTCATCTGATCGGTGCCTACTTACCAAAGATTTTGCAGATGTTGCTGTGCATGACAGCGACGGCCTCACACATCCTTGACCAACGAGAAAAGGTGAGAGAGTTGCTTTCTTCTTGGGCTAAGAAGAGTCTGCGTTTTATTTGGGAAATTGGTTGGGACCTGAATATCTAGCAGTCTTCACTGTTTTAAATATTTACGTGTAGTTGGAGGATGCAAATTACAGGGGACCCTTGAACAACATGGGTTTAAACTATGTGGGTCCGCTTATAAATGGGATTTTTTTTTCCGATAAATACAGTGCAGCACCATAAATGTACTTTCTCTTCCTACTGATTTTCTTAATAACTTTTTCTCTAGCTGACCTAATTATAAAGTAAGAGTATAGCATATAATACATATAACATACAGAGTATGTGTTCGTTGACTGTTTGTGGTATCAGTAAGGCTTCCAGTCAGCAGTAAGCTATTACTAGTCAAGTTTTTGGGAAGTCAAAAGTTATACAGGGATTTTTGACTGTGCAGAGGATCAATGCCCCTGACCCCAATACAGGGTCTGCTGTATATCACTTGTATATTTTAAAGAGTTTTTAAATAATAGGGTGTGAGTAAGTTCTATCTATATACATCTCAAACTAAAATCAGGGATAGTTGAGCTGATATTTCACGTTTTAATTTCAAGAGCTTAGAGGTATAGGACATCTTCCAACTCTATCCAGAATGGTTGGAGAATGAACAGAATACGGTTAGCATCATCCTTATTATTTTGAGATAAGAGTTGCCCAGAGGTCTTTTACAAGTAAATGCTTGCCTACTATAAGTGCAATGTTTTGAATAAAGATAAGCAGCAAGACCCGCCAAGCGAGCTAATTGCCAGAGGCTTCATAAAATGGTGCTCCGTAAATATTTTCTGAATTGTATCAAAGACAATATATTTATGTTCTGCTGAAACAAGTATGTGGGCATACGTATACTTTGTGGAAAGCTTAGGGAAACTTAATGTCTTTATAAAGGCTTCTTAGTGGGACTTGAAGTGAAGATCTAGACTCAGATTTCTGCTGTTGATTCTCAGTTAATGATAAATGGGCACAGTTTTAATTGGGCTAAAATCTGTTTCATTTGATTTGTGCATATGCCTGGTGAACTGCCTCTCAGATATGGTCATGATAACTGAAAATTGGCAGCCAGAATTTTATGCTGTTTTTTGAGCTACACATGGATATAAATCTGCTTTAGTGATGAAATAATATTCTCTGATTTCCAAGCTCCAGGGATTTAGAACACATCTTCTATTTTGTTAGGCACCATTTTGTTTTCTTTATTCTTTCATTCATTCCTTCAATAAATGTTCGTTGAGCTCCTACTATGTGACAGGCACTATTCTAAGTACTGGAGATGGAGCAGTGAACGAAGCAAACAAAAATTCCTATCCATTTATTGATTCAGAAAATGCTTATTTCATGCCTTCCGTCTATCAGACATCGTTCTGGGTGGGGAATGAGACAGGTAAGGACTCAATATCATGTGAGAAAAAGAACAAATAAATACACACATAATTAAAATAATGTCATTTCGTGGTGAGACCTGCGAGGGAAATAAGTGAGAACCTCTGCAGATCTCTGTAGCTTTCTCCCGTCTGGTACTCTGCCTGTCAGTTCTCCCCAAGCCATACTACTCTGTCTCCTCATCTTAGGAAAGGTGACCGTCCTGTGCCTGGACTCTTCCTTCTCCCACTAATGCCTGAAACTCCAAGCAGGAATCTGGGGAACGTATAGGACTCACCTGTTTACCCTCTCAGGGCTTACTGTCCTTTGCTGCCTGCTGTCTAGTATGTGAAAATCATTGTCTCATAGATTCTCTTTAGTTTTTTATTTGCTTGAGAAGGAAGGCCAAATCAAGACCCTGTTGGTCCATCTTGAACAGAACATGAGAAAGGAGCAGGCAGAGAACAGTCTTCTGACCAAATAAGGTTAGGAGCAGCTCATATTCCCAGCATCCAGAGCAGAAACCTCATAATACCCAAGGCACCAGGAAGAGTCCTAGGCAGGGGATTGCCTCAGTAGTGGAACCAGATTAGCTCTGGAATAAAGGATGCCTTGGCAACGCCTAGCAAAACTTAGGAAGATCCAGCTTTTCCCAAGTAAATTAATTACATCTGAGAACAAAACTCAAAAGCTTTCAAATGATTTAAATGAAAACAAAATTCAGTGTCTGACATCCAGTCAAGTTTTACCAGGCATGCCAAGAAGGATGAAAATTTTACTCATAAAAAGGAGAAAAACCAATCAATAAAAGCAGACCTAGCAGTGGCACAGATGATAGAATTAGCCAAAAACTTAAAACAGCTATTAGGAATACACTCCATATATTCACAAAAGTAGAGGAAAACATGAGCATGTTGAGAAGAAACATGAAGATGTGAAGAATTTAAAATAAAATGAGGGGATGTGATAGGAAGTGACCAAACTGGGCGTGAATGGGTGCTGCTTTTATTAGGATGACCAATGTCCTGTCTAAGGAGGTAATATTTGAACTCCTCTATCTACCCAGCTGTGGGAAGAACATTTCAGGCAGAGAAAATGACTAGTCGTACAAAGTCCCTGAGGTAGAACGGCTTTGACACATTCTAAGAACAGACAGAAGGGCAAGATGGCTAGAGCACAAGGAGTGAGAAGAATCATATAAGGTTGAGAGGTAGGGAGGGCCTCATGGGCTCTGAAATGGATTTACTCCGAAGTGTACTGGGAAAACTGGAGAGGTTTGAAGCCCAGGAGTGATAAGGTCTGTTTGATGTTTTTAAAATTTCACTCTGATTGCTTTGTGAAAAAGAGGCTTGTGGGGGGCCAACAGTGGAAGCTGAAAAGAGGTCTTGGAAAATTCTTTCTGTATGTTATATGAGAGCTTCTCTGTGAGAATTTTCATTTTTGCCTTATAGTGTCA
The DNA here is from genome assembly GCF_023065955.2 of Ursus arctos. Lineage (NCBI taxonomy): Eukaryota > Metazoa > Chordata > Mammalia > Carnivora > Ursidae > Ursus > Ursus arctos. The sequence continues at coordinate 13,611,702 of NW_026622886.1, read as the reverse complement.
GTGACTTTATCTCTACCTGGATATATTAAATCATGAAAGGTTAGAGATTTTATAAACTCTGTGTAAGTTCTTTGACTTTTTGGTTAACGTAAAAGAAGTTACTCAGTAATAACAGCTTTACTCTGTCCTTTGAGTCAACGGTCAGTAACTTGAAAGATCATTTATGCAATTTCATAGATCATTAGTTAGTGAGGTGCTAAGCTTTTGGGCAGTTTGATGCTTTTTAAAAAATTCTTGGACAAGTTCAAAGAATTCCTTGAGGTACTGTAATGAATTACTGTACAGTAATGCTGCTTAAGTAAGTTAAACGTCTACATTTGTGTGTTTGAACTAAGTTACACATTTACTTTTTTTGTATCTTTTAGTTCCTTCCAGGCGTTGACTGACACTGAAGTGTGTATCATGAGGGCTGTTTTAGTTTGGTTTTATTATTTTGGAACATTTAAACAATGGAGTAACTTTTAAATGTACATGAAACCCAGTCATGTGGACTATTCCCCTAGGAACTAAACTAAACAATTTTCTTCATGGTGTTGTGGCCATAAAACTTGATATTCATTATATTAGAGTATTGTGTCGTCTTCATGAATTTATGAAAGTAAAGAGTAATTAAGCTGAGGTCAGCGCTTTCGCTGTCATGCCACTGGACTCATTGGTGGGGGTGCTCAATAAGTTTTTCTGCTCTGAGCCTGAACAAACTGGCCACACACTTGTGATTTTGTAACTCGTAGGGAATGAGATGCCCTTAGAGGTAGCAGAGTCCGTTATGAAAGAAGTTTGCTGTTAATTCAGACATCCACCCACTCCAGCCTCTATGCCTCTAAACAGACTAATTTTGATTTTTTTCCGAATTGCATTTTTCTCTGAGCTATGTATTTTGAGATCTTCCCATGCCTTGATTCAGTCGCTTCATTCTCTTATACTGTATGAAGTATTCCACTATATAGAGAGACCATAAATTCTTTAACTTGTCTCCTAAACTAATTTTAACAAGAATAATTGAAAACTCCTAGTTTTAGAAAATAATTAATACAGGTTATGGAGACAAAAAATAAAGTGACTTTCATTTGAAGTAAAGGTTTAATTTTTCCCCCTAATCTAAGGCATTGTGATGGGGGGGGGGAAAGTTTGTTTTATTAAGAATATTCTGTTCATAGGAGGAAATCAGGATTTTATTTGGGACAATTACTTGGATAAAGAAATACAACAACGTGGGACACAAAACAGCCCTTCCACTTGTGATTTTTTCCCCCTAAGGACACTTTAACGTGATTTTACTGGGCTGTGATAATGGAGCACATCTCACCATTTGATTTTTTAAGTCTGCTTTCCCATCTTGTTCAATGAGGAAAGCAGTATGATATGCTCACTGGAATTTCCATGTGACTCAGAGCCACAGGCAGCAAGCAGACTTAATAACAGGATTTCCAGTTTGATTCTTAGCCATCTGAGCAATAGTGCCTCCTTGAGGAATCAAGGATAACAATGAAATAATGTTGTTTTTTTTTTAAGAGAAGATCTTTGTTTTACAGATACAGCTCAGGTTTATTAACCCACTGAAAAATTTAAGACGTCTTGGAATCAAAATGGTAACTGACATCTTTTTGGATTGGGAGACTTACCAATTCAGAACGGAAGAGATTGATGCTGTATTTCACGGTGCAGTTTGGCCCCAGGTAAACTTTATTACTACATTCTGCCTGGATACCTTCTGCTTCTTCCTCTGTTATTACTTTAACCAGCCTAGTCTACACCCAGACATGAATGCCTGTCCTGGTCTTTTCTTTTACATCGAGTCGTCCTTTGTTTCTGGAAGTTTTAGAATCCTTTTCTTTGCCTCCGTTGTCACCTAAAGCTCAAGAGCTGGTGTCTGTAGTATCATGACATTTATACTTAAGGTCAATTTGAATGTGATTGTGTCTCTTAAGCAAATGGAATATAACTGTTGTAGCACCTCCAGGATGTGTCTCTGGATTTTGACATACATAAGGGAAAATACAGATACTCTTGTTACATATTTCCTTGTTTGTAACCATTTTGTGATGACGCCTGATATAACTATAGCTAAAAAGACTATGGAGGAGACTTGATTTTAGGAATTCTAGCTGCTTGAGCTCTGTCATTTCTAACCGCTTGAAACCTAGAGTACCTCGTTCCTTTTAAGTGTCTGGCACTTCCTTGCTCCATCTTTGCCGTGTTTCCTGTGTCGATATTATTTTGGAACCCTTTCTTTTTTCCTCAGTCTGTCCTTTAAACATTAATCTCTGTCCCTTGGCTTTTTATCCTCTGGTGGGTTCTCTGTATTTGTTCTGCTTTTTAGTTGTTTTTTTTTTCCCCCCTACAATTCTGTATGTGTTTTTATTTTGTATTCTGTTTTTATTTTGTGTCCTAGATCCAAAGGCTTGGCTCTGAGAGTCAGTATTCTCCTACTCCTCTGCTGAAACTAATTAGTATCTGGAGCAGAAATGCAAGGTATGACTTTTTCTCCCACCTTTAAAAAGGAACAGTGTCTTAGACCAATCTAGTCAAAATGAGCCAAGCTTACTAATAATATAATCTATAGTGAAATAGTACAGGCGCAGTTAAAGAGAATAAGGTAGCTGAATTTCAAAATACACAAGCTTAAAGAAAATACAAGTTGCTGAACACTGTAATCCAAAAAAAATACCTGTGCATGCATATATATATAAAATGAAGTAGAAAATGTCTAGAACGATACATGAGAAACTGTTAATGTTACTATAGCATGTGGAGATATGGGTACCCCAGAGCAGGGAAGAGGTACTTTTTATGATCTATCTTTGGAATGTTTGTTTATAATTTTTTAAAAAGGGAAAAATAGGTAAAATCACATTTTGCAATGTGAGTTAAAATTGTAGAGTATATATTATAGAAAAACTTATGCATTTTTGCTAGTTTTACAGTTTCATTAAAACTTAAAAATCAGAAGTATTGGAACTGATAGGGATGTTCTTCCAATGTGTAGTAATTTTTTCAGTAGTTTGATTTGTCCTGGGAAAGGGAAAAACAGAATGTGAAACTTGGCAGGTACAGGTTTCCCCCGCTATCTGAAAGTAGAGCGTTCCTATGAAACCTTTCATGAGCCGAAATGGCATAAAGCAAAGAATTACCGTTCATTTTTATGGAAGAATATTTTAGTGTTCCTAGACCCAAAAAAATAATTTCTCTTAGGCTTTTCTGATGCCTTAGGTCACATCTTGCTATGCGATGCACAAAATAAATCGAGATAAGGCGCAGATGCTCCCAGACACCGTTCACAGCTCTGGCGGCTGGATGCTGAGCTGCTGAGTGTAGTTTCCAGAGAAGGAGCCTGACGGGGCCGCTGTCGCTGCTGAAGAGGTGTGCGCTGCCCCTGTAATGGCTCGTTGCAAAACCAATGGTTTAGGCTATTTTCGCTTTCATAAAAGCAAAGTGGCATAACATGAACTTTTGAAAAGCTGGGGATACCTGTAGTTATGCCAGCGTATAAATATTCCTATTTTTTGCATGCTTGCTTAAAAATAAAAGCTGATTTGTAATTGGCATTCTGTATCTTTTTCCCAGTTACCACTTAAAATCAGAAAACTTTCACAGGCTTTTTTAGATTTTCTAGATGTCCTCTTTTCTTGTAAAACTACGTCTTAATATACATAGAGTTCTTGTGGTCGTAAATGAACTTTCTCTTGAGGACATTATGAGCTGTTTATAGGACCTTCATCTACAGATGGTTCAGAGATGCTTGTGTCACAGACCAAATCCATATTTACTGAGGAGCGTAGGAACCTATGTTGTTTATCTCAGTGATGGAAACAGACTTAAGTTTGCCCTGATCTGTTTCAAAGAATGAAAGGTAGAATTAGAAAAAAAAAAAATTTACTATTGATTCAGTAAATGCCAAGATTTTAATATTGTGGCATCAGTTTTTACAAAATTGGTATCATACTGTATAACCAACCTTTGATTTTTTTTTTTCCTGTACCATTATATCATGAACATTTCCCCATGTCATTAAATAGTCAACAAAAACAAACCAAAGACCTTGGTGTTGGCTTCCTCAGGAATACCTGTTTAAAATATTTTTACTGGTGGCAAGGCCTCTTTTCATTTATTTCCCAACTTGACAAAGCAGTTTCATATCTTATAACTGGACATTTATAAGCAGCACTTCATAGGCATACTTGAGAAATGTTTTACAGTTGTATAATTTGTATGCAAATGACCCATGAAGGACTCTTCATATTGTCACTATGGCAATTAGTTACATTAGTTATATTAGTTGGGTCCTTACTTAAGGTACAGATCCCCATGACTGGATGCCACTTTATCGTATGTTCTGCAGTTTCTCTCTCATTATGGGTTGGAGAAAAACAGAAGCCACAGAACAATACAGGAGGTAGGCAGCAGAACTAACACTTACCTGAAAGAAATCTTTGCAAGGATTGACTTCCTTTGAAATTTCCATAACAACAGATACGCATATGTTGTTGTATGTGGAAGAATTAAAGAATGAATATTTCAGAACCACTTGATGGGAAGGTGATTCTTCAGTAAAAGAAAATTCTATTTTGAAGTATGGTTGCAGTTTACATAATGTCAAACATTTAAACAGGTTTTCATCTACAGACAAGTCCAGGATTTTACTCTGTATTTGAACAGATGCAAGTAGAGCTGAACTACAGCCAATATCTTCAAGTTCACAACTAAGGTTAAATTGTCTCAATAATTAAATGAACTCAGGGCAACAAAAACTTGCTCACTAACTAGAGTGATCATATCATCCCAACTATCTTCCTGAGGGTGAAAAGAGCTGCTATATATAATTAAGCGAGAACAACCAACGGAAACTGGGCCTGTCCCTGGCCACTCTCTAACAGCTGCTCTGGTTCTGACCGCCATGACCCCCGCGCTGCTCCATCTCTTCTTCCTCTGAGTTTTCCACTCCTGGAAGGGCCTCTGATCACCTGCTGCAAGTACACTCACCTCTTAGTAGCTGACCTACCTAAAGCCCCCTGAGGGTAGAGACTGTTTCGCATTTATTCCCGTACCTTCCTCCACAGGGGGTTTGTACCCTTTTTAATCCATGGTTAGTCAGTATTCATTACATGTTGAAAGAGTGAAATTTCTGGCAGAGCTGTACACTTGAGGGGGGAGCATGTCCAGTATGCCCTGGCATCAAGCTCTGCTGCTGTTCAAGAAACACAGTTTGGTCACTTAGAAGTTGCATTGAATTTGAATGTGTTCTTGCTACAACCTTGGCAGCAACTGAAAGCAGCCCTCTCACCTTTTGTGCTTGAAAAAAATGTTAAGACAACATACAGCATAGTGGTTAAGAGAGCAGTCTCCAAAAGCCACACAAACCTAGCTTCAAATCCTAGTGCGACTGCATGTTCTTTGACAAAGCTGGCCTCTCTGAGCCTCAGTTTTAGCACCTGTGGCATAGAAATAATAGCAGTACCTAACCTCATTGGTGTTCGAGATGGTAATGTGCAAAGTATCTTGCTTGCTGCCTGCCCACGCTCTGCCCAGTATCTGTTGAACAAAGATGTATGAATACTACCGCTTAGAACTTTTCCTCAGTTTGTTAGTACTAAGTGTGTTAAAAGTGCTTGAGCTCTTTTTCCAATGATGATAAATTGGTAAAACTATCTGATTTTTGTCGGTTTTACCTTCCTGCTGATTGTTAGAGGACTACATCCCTGATGCAAAACAGTTGCTGCTTTGCCACTGACTGGAAAGCCTTTGTGCCCTCTGCCCTTGTTGGTGTGTTTCCTCTGGGTGGGATGCTCCTGTCATTTGTGTGAGTCTTTCATCTTTCGTACTTGGGGATGCATTCACTCACCTCTCCCAAAATATGATCCTGATCTCTGAATGTTGCTTATCCTGATACGGTAAATGTCTCTTTGGTCTGTACTCCTGATTCCCATGTCATAGTGCATTGGTTTTTTATGTGACTGTATAAACATTCACATCCTAGAAGGCTTGTAATTGAAAAATAGCCTGTCTTCAATACATTTCTTTTAGAAAAGGCTTAGACTGTGGTTCAGATCTCAGCTTTACTACTTACTAGTGGCTTTAGACACGTCTCAGTTGTGAGTGATATACATAAACTGCCTAAATAACATAATCTTTGTGAGGTGCCTAGAATAATCCATCAAATTTTAGGTTTTAAAGTAATTTCCCTTTTGATATTCATACACATATATATATATATATATATTTAAACTCAATATGAAAATTCCAATGGAACATGTTTTCAGAAATAAATAGATTGAGAAATAAGATGACAATTTCTATGTTTTTCCTTGCAGATATTTCCCTTTCCTGGCTAAACAGAAATCTGGTTCCCCAGAGTGTGATATCCTGAGCAACGTTTTTGCAATTCTGTCAGCAAAGAAACTCTCTGAAGCCACAGCCTCTATTGTGATGGATATAGCCGATGACCTTCTTAACCTTCCAGATTTTGAACCCACAGAAACACTTTCGAGCTTGCCAGTAACTGGATGCGTATACGCAGAAAGTGCAGACGGTATGTGTGCTGTACAAAACACATGATTCTTAGATTTCTGAAGTAGCATTTGTGCCCTCAGAAAGGAAAAAGTCAATACAATTTGATTCTTTTAATCACTTAATAATATTATTAAGAGAGTTTCTTTTCTCTGGAAATTAAGACCAATTTACATAAACTGAATTTTCTTGGCAGTGGTACGAATTCAGATTGTTTATGCTCCAGAAAGCTCAACTATCCATCAGGAAATTATTAAATGACTTCCACTGTCATGTCTCTGAATTCTTCCTGTCAAATTATCCTAACAGTTCTTTTACTGCTACCAAAAATGGCTTACATAAAGCCTCAGGGGTCTCTTACATAAATTTTTAATTTAGCTAATAATACATTATGACTAAGAAAAAAGTTATTTAATCTTTAGAGTTGAAATTTATTAAGTGTTGTAAGTTTATTAAGTTTTATGAAAATTCACTGCTCTTCTTGTCTGTCATTATGAAGATAGTGTGCAATTATCCTTTAAGAGAATAGTTAATTAAAATCGAAACATTTATCACTCTTTTTTTCAGAGTCTATCACGATGGGAGGACGATTAATTCTACCTCATGTACCTGCAATTCTCCAGTATCTCAGCAAAACTACAATAAGTGCAGAAAAGGTGAAAAAGAAGAAGAATAGGGCACAAGTCAGTAAGGAACTTGGCATTCTGTCAAAGTAAGTGATATATTGGTCCTTAAAAGAAAACATTACTATCCATGGTTTTAATTTTTGCTGAATTATATCTAGTTTTTCAGTTATTCTAATGTGGTAATAAGCTGAAAAGGTTTTCAGTATTTTTAAATGCCCTCCATTTTTAAGTTAATGTAGAATTCTGTTTTTCTGCTGGAATATTCATTAGAAAACTTTTATGGCATCTGCCTTCATTTTATTATGAGAACAGTCTTCAAAATTCTAAAGTAGACTAATAGATTTGCATATTTTGTTCAGTTAGAATTTTGAGTTATATGAGATCACATACTTTTCATATTTTTTTAAATCTAATTAATAAAAATAATTCATTTGAAAGAGCAGGTTATGGTTGTTTTGTTTATTTGTTTTTTAAGGGTCAAGATCTTGCAAGGATTTTTTAAGATTCTTTTTGGCACCAGACCTAGTAAATATATAATTGTGATTTCTGTAGCAAGGTTGGTAAACCAGAGTGCAAAAAATGTTTCCATTTTAAACTCTAAAATTGTTACAGGACTTAGCTGTTCAAAGTTTATTTTTTCTGTTCCTCAAAGGTAACACAAAATGATATATTAGAATCTTTCAGGAACTTCTTTGAAATGTTTTATTTCTACTCTTGTATTTCTAAGTTATGCAGACTGGAAAACCACACAAAGTACACTCCTATTTTATCACAGGCTGTGTGGTGGTGAAAAGAGCGTGAGAGACTAGGCACCAGAAAGACCAGGGTTTGAAAGGCCTGCTCTACTTCTTCTTTAGCTGTGTGACATCAGCTTCTCTGAGTCTCAGTTTTCTTTGGGCAAAATGGGGCTAAAAATAATTCCTATACTGAAGGTTCTCATGGGAGTTAAATTGAAATACTGCACATAAAACCTTAAACAAGTCTTGGCACTTAAAAATGTTATTTTCTTTGTAAAATAAGAAATTAATACTCGTCAAAAAAAATAAAAAGAAGGAGAAGAAAAGAAATTACTAATTGTCAGATGATAGCATCAGAGTTTACAGTAACCTACCTACAAAATCAGATGTTACAAGAGAAATAGAATTGAGCCTGAAGTTGGAGAGAAATAGGAATGGACACTGCTATAAATAAGTTGGTTAAACTTTTCCTACACGGACCCATAAAAGCCACCTGTATCTGTCACATGTTTTTCTACAAAAAGTTTAACTTCTTAGAGAAGTACCCTTACCTTGTGTATATTCCTTACATATCAGTTTTTCTCCTTCTCTAGGATCAGCAAGTTCTTGAGAGACAAAGAACAAAGTTCTCTACTCATTACGCTTCTTCTTCCTTTCCTCCACCGTGGCGGTATTGCTCAGGTACAGATTCACAGGACATTGGCTTTGTCTTTAGAGTGGCAGTCGATTATTAAGGTTTATCTGTGAGCAGTAATTTCATTGGTTAGATTCTGTGATGTATTTGCGAAAAGACTTTATACAGAAATATAAAATTAAAAATAGAGGAGAAACACTGGGAGGGGTAGGAATGGGGACGAGCAAGAAGGTGGAAGCACCATCATCAGTCCTAACAGTCATTTTCCTTTCTTTGGCTTCCAGTCCATTTCAAGATATTTTTTTCCCTCTCTCTGATCAGTAACAAATCTGGAACCCAAGAAATGCCTTGTATAATCTTAAATATGGATCACAGTTGCAGAATTGAATGAAAAGACAGACTATATTAATATCACATGCAGATAAGAAGGTTTTTTTTAAAAGATTTTATTTATTTATTTGCCAGAATCAGAGAGAGTGAGAAAAACACAAGCAGGGGGAGCAGCAGGTAGAGAGAGAAGCAGGCTCCCCGCTGAGTAAGGAGCCCGATGCAGGACTCGATCCCAGGACCCTGGGATCATGACCTGAGGCGAAGGCAGACACAACCGACTGAGCCACCCAGGCGTCCCAACAGCTAGGAGTTTCTAAAATGATTTTCAAACCTTAGTTCAATCTCAAGTAAAAGAGTCTTCCCATGGCTCAAGCTCAATGAGGCCTTAGTAGCTACACTGAACATCTCTTGCCACATAGTAATTCCATATAGAAGACCACACATCTGTAGACAGTCAGGAGTGTGTCTTTTTCTTCAGTAAGCTCATTTTTCTTGGCTCTTTTTGGACTAGACATAGAAGAAATTATGTTCCAAAACCATGTGTATTTTCTATTAGAATTAAAGGAAGAAACTATTAATGGACATCGTTGTAGATTTTATGTTAAGTTAAAATGCTAAGAACTTTTAAAGACCTATGAAATAACTTTTCTAATTACTACTTGTGCTTCTTATTGATAATTATTTGTTTTCTGTGCTATAATATATTAAAGCCAAGTTGACCAGTTTTCTAAATTACTGAAATGTGATTTCTCTTAATATTTCTTCTTAAGGATACAGAGGTTGATATTTTGGTGACAGTACAAAACCTGTTAAAACATTGTCTGGAGCCTACAAGCTTCCTCAAGCCTCTAGCAAAACTCTTCTCAGTTATTAAGAATAAGTTGTCAAGACAATTGCTTTGTACAGTTTTCCAGGTCTGTAATACTCATTTTTACCCCAAACCACCCCTTTTTAAAAAGATAAGTATGACATGTAACACATAGTAACAGCTTCCTTGGTGCCAACATGTTGTTTCATATAAATTTGAGTGGAAAGAGGGAGTTGAAGGGAGGAGGGCAGAAAAGTTGAGGTTTTATTCAATAATGATATACTGTTTTCATTCCTTTTAGACTCTTTCTGATTTTGAGAGTGGATTGAAATATATTACTGATGTTGTCAAGGTAAGAGGGAAAGTCTTATATTTCTCTTTTGCTTCAAAAGTATTATCATTTTTGTTTATTTAAGATTTATATACCTTCATCTGTGTTTTCAGTGTTTCAATGTTTTCATTTCTTGTAGCTTAACGCCTTTGATCAAAGACATCTTGATGATATCAACTTTGATGTTCGCTTCTCAACATTCCAGACCATCAGCTCTTATATTAAAGAGATGCAAACTGTGGATGTTAACTACCTAATTCCAGTTATGCATAACTGTTTCTATAATATGGAGGTAGGTTTTTACAGCAAAAATTTATGAATTGTTTTTCATTGTTTTGATAATACAACTACATGACCTGATTTCTTATTTTGTGTTTTGAGCAAGATAAAGGTTTTTTGTGTAAAATTTCTTTTAGCTGCAGACTGATTTGTGTGGTGAAGACCATATTGTTAGTCTCATGATTTAAAAGACAAATATTTTGAATAAAATAATATACGTGGAAGCACTTAGAAAAATCCAAAAGCTGTAAATTAGAATAGGAAAATTCATAGAGACAGAAAGTAGATTAGTGGTTACCCAGGACTGCCAGGGGAGGGAGGAGTGGGAACAGGGAGGGAGGACTTCTCATTGGTACAGGGTTTTATTTGCGGGGGGATGAAAATACTCTGAGGTTAAGTAGTGGTGACGGTTGCACACGTTGTGAATACACTAAAAACCGTTGAATTATACACTTTAAAAGGGTGAATTTTATAGTATTTCAATTATATCTCAGTTTTTTGAAGTTGTGTCACTATATTATTTGACAGTTTGCCCTCTTTTATTGATACAGAAATATAAAGGTCATATAAAATATGACCATATTAAGTATCATGTTGCTGAATTGAATTAAAACCCAAAATTGGGGAAAATGAAACCCTTGATTTATAGTTAACCATGTAATGGCATCAGTAATCTCTTTGTGGCGTTTTGTCATTGTTGTTTTTTAATATTTATTTGAGCGAGAGAGATCATGAGAAGGGGGGGAAGGGTAAAGGGAGAAGTAGACTCCACACTGACCAGGGAGCCGGCGCTTGACTCGATCCCAGGACTCTGGGATTATGCCCTGAGCTGAAGGCAGATGCTTAACTGACAGAGCCACCCAGGCGCCCTCTTTGTGGGGTTTTATATTATTCATCTGATATTAATGATTATGTAATATATGAAAAAGTAATCTCCCCATTTGGGGCTAATTCTTCATATTTCATGTCAATTTCATGTCACATTCTAGCACAAAGAATTCCAGATCACTGCCTGGTTGGCTGAGTTGGCAGTACTTCCTCCACATTCACTACCTACATGCTCAACCCAGGAACTGGAGCACAGCTAACCGGAATTATACCGGCCAACTCTGTCATTTTCAGTGATAACATGATATTGAATATTGAAAACTGGCTTTAGTGAACCTTTTATTCTGTTGGCTTTGAGAAATAAAACTAATCAAAAATTCTATTTCATCGTATTTTCCAAATTGTCAATAAGCATGATTTTTTTAAGTTTTTTACTACAGGCATACCTCATTTTATCATGCTTTGCAGATACTGTGTTTTTTGGGGTTTTTTGTTTTTTGTTTTACAAATTGAAGGTTTGTGGCAACCATGCTTTGAACAAGTCTTATCAGTGCCATTTTTCCAACAGCACTGGCTTATTTTATATCTCTGTATCACATTTTGGTGATTCTCACAATATTTTAAACTTTCTCATTATTATATTTGTCACGATGATCTGCGATCAGTGATTATGATGCACTGAAATCACAGATCATGGTATTTAGTAATAAGTATTAATTAAGGTATGTACCTTGTTTGTTTAGACATAATGCTATTACACACTTAATAGACTATAGTATAGAGTGTAACCATAACTTTTACATGCACTGGGAAACCAAAAAATTCATTTACCCATTTCACTCACTCTATTATGATTTTCACGTGGCTGTGGTGGTCTGGAATCAAACTCAGAATATCTCTGAGGTACGCCTGCATATTCCTCACAGCCCTACATTTGGTTCTCCCTTAGGTATGATGTACTTGGGGGACATTTCTTAGGAGAGATCTTTATGTAGAGGAATGGCAACATTTTGTAAACTCTTCCATTGGGAGATAATATTCCATATTATAGTTATTACACAGAATAATGTGTTTTGTTTTGTTTTGTTTCCTGTTTCTAGTTAGGAGACATGTCTTTAAGTGATAATGCCAGCATGTGCCTGATGAGTATCATCAAAAAGCTAGCTGCCCTGAACGTCACAGAGAAAGAATATAGGGAAATCATTCATCGTTCACTCCTGGAGAAGTTGAGGAAAGGACTGAAGAGCCAGACAGAGGTATTGGGTTTTGCAGTTGTATCTTTGTCTTTTACATACTACTGTTGTGGGTTTTGTTTTTGTTTTTATTTTTCCCTACTTAGGCTGTTGTTGAAAAGCTGTCAGGCTTAGTACATTTAATCAGAATACTTGATTGCATATATACTCACCAAACTCTTAAAAGGAGAGTGGGAATAGAAAGGAGAGTGATCACTTCTGAGCTTATAGTTTATGTTTTCAGTGGGAATGTTTTACTTTTTTAAAAAATTGTAAAAAAAAATTAGTGAATTAGATAAATTTCATATTGTTTAGAAAGCAAATTCTTAAAAAAAATTTTTTGTCTCAACTTGGCATTTGCAGACTATTCAACAGGATTATACCACAGTGCTTTCCTGTTTAATTCAAACCTTTCCAGATCAACCAGAATTTAAAGACTTGGTACAGCTTACTGATTGCCATGATCCAGAAATGGACTTCTTTGAGAATATGAAGCACATTCAGGTAGAAGACACTTCCGTGTTGGTTGTGTTTTTTTTTTCCCCCTACCTATACAATAAGCATTTCAAACTGTTCTATCTCATTTAAAAAGATATAGTTTAGTTTTCCAAAAAGTTTTGAGCCTCTCATTCCTTGGTCTTCATGATCGTCAGTCAAATTAGCACAGGGAATGATCATTTTCCTGGGTCTGTTTTCTTTCTTGGTATCATAAACCACAATAATAGTGTCACATTTCTCTGCCATTTCCTAAGAAGTATATAAATGCTTTAGGATCCATTGTTAAACAATGCTAGGGATTATATCTCTGGAAGGAAGTCAAGGCACAGGTGTTTGTTCATGTAACACATGGACCATATCTCACTCCTTTAATCTTTTCGTGGAAAAGGAACATGATACTGAAATGGAGCTGGTTGTAGGTGAGTGTATTCAATAAGTAATTCTTATTTTATCTAACTTATAGATCCATAGAAGAGCAAGAGCCTTGAAGAAACTGGCAAAACAACTAATGGAAGGCAAAGTTGTCCTGTCTTCTAAATCTCTTCAGAATTACATCATGCCTTATGCCATGACTCCGATTTTTGATGAGAAAATGCTCAAGGTAGGACATGAGATCTAGAAACCATTAAACCTCTACCCATACCATGACACACTTTTGCAAAGTGCGTATGGGGTTAGTAACATCCATATTGGTGTTGTCACAATAATTAGAGACTTAAAATAGTTCTGAAGCCCTTAGAATGGTAGTTGGCACATAGTAAATGTTCTGTAAATGGTAGCTGTAATTTTTATTTTCACTATTGTTAGCCCGCAGAGGCTAATCACAAAATATTTCCCCTCTCAGAAATAAATGATCACGTTACTAATATAGCATACTTTTATTTTTGTATCATAGGACTTAATTCTGATAAATGCCATTAATCAGCAAAATTATTGTTTTCCCAAATGGCTCATGAGAAATGAAGTTAAACAATAGCTACCTTTTCTTTAGCGTTATACAGATACAGCAGCTATTCTAAGTACTTTACATAATCTTACTTCATCCTCACCACAGCTTAACCCTATAAGGACTGTCGTCACAATTTTACAGGAAAGTAAACTGGGAAGTATTTAACTTTCTCAAAGATATTCAGAATGAGAATCAGTATTTGAACTTAGGACTGTCTTTGCTTTTATACTGCATAGTGCCAAAAACAGTGCCTGGCACATTGTAAAGCCTTGATAGATATTTATTGTTTAGATTAATGAAAGACAGTACCCAGAAATTTAAGTCTGATTGAGGTGATATCAGGAATTGTGACTTGTTGATCACATCATGTTCTGCAAAGTTAGGTTTCCCCTGTTGTTTCAAAAATTTTTAAAGAATTACCTAAGTAAATAAAAGACTACTCCCCAGAATTCCAGTTTAAAGAGTCAGTAAGCACAACCAACATATACTTTGATGGCAGTAAAATAGGAAAGAGGCGTAGATGGAAAACATAAGTTATATTTAGTTTTGGTTGATGTTAACATAGTATATCCTTTTAGCGTTTTACTTTTAACATATTCGTGACTTTATATATGCAGTTGGTTTCTGGTAGATAGCATATAACTGGGTCTTGGTGGTTTTATCAAATCTGACAGTCTCTGCCTTTATTTGGTTTTAGGCCATTTACATTTAATATCATTATTAATATGGGTGGGTTTAAATCATTGATGTTGTTATTTTCCCTTTGTCCCTCTTTTTTTATCCTTGTATTGGATTAATTGGATTTTTTAAATGATTTTATTTTATCTCTATTGGCTTACTAGTTATCATGGGCCTATTTTCTTTTTTTGTAGGTTTTATCTCTACATCAGTTTTAAACCACACCATACATTGTTATTTTTGCTTTAAACAGTCAATTATTGAGGCGTGTGGGTGGCTCACTTGGTTAAGCGTCTGCCTTCAGCCCAGGTCTGATCCCAGGGTTCAGGATCAAGTCCCACATCTCCCTCCTTGCTCAGCAGGGAGCCTGCTTCCCCCACTGCCCCTCCCCCTGCTCATGCTTTCTATCTCTCTGTCAAATAAATAAAATCTTTAAAAAAAATTAAAATAAACAGTCAAGTATCTTTTAAAGAGATCTTTCAAGGGACACCTGGGTGGCTCGGTTAAGTGTCTGCCTTCACCTCAGGTTATGATCCCTGGGTCCTGGGATCAAGTCCTGCATCAGGTTCCTTGTTCAGCAGGAAGCGTGTTTCTCCCTCTGCCTGCCACTTCCCCTGCTTGTGCTCTCTCTGTCTCTCTCTCTGACAAATAAATAAATAAAATCTTAAAAAAAATAAATCTTTCAAAATAAGGAAAGATCTTTTATATTTGCTTACATATTTATAATTTCTTGTCACTTCCAATTAATTACAATTTCCCAGTTATTCCTTTGGGTAGATCCAGACATATTCCTGTATCATTCTACTCCTGACAGGAAGACCTTTAAATTTTTTGTAGCACAGGTCTACTGATGAATTCTTTCAGTTCTTATTTATCTTTTCTCATTTTTGCTTTTATAGATAATGTTTCTAGGTATGGAATTCTAGATTGAACAGGTTCTTTTTTTTTCTTCTGTTCTTTAAAGATAATTGCTGTACTGTCTTCTGGTATATATCATTTCCAACAAGAAGTCATTCCTATCTTTGTTCCTCTAAGTGTAACTTATCTTTTTTTTTTTTTTTTTTTTTCTGGCTGCCTAGAAAATCATGTTTTTTGTACTTGGAGTTCATTGAGCTTTTTGGATCTATTGAGTTGTAGTGTTCTTCAAACTTGTAAATTTTGGGCCATTATTTCTTCAAAGATACTTTTGGGTTCCTTCTTGCTTTTGGAGACCACGGTGTATATAAGGCCACTAAGAGTTGTTTCAGGTACACTGAGGCTCTTTTTTTTTTCCCATTACTTTTTTTTCTGAGTTTCATTTTGTTTCACTTTTGTATCACCGTCTTTTCAAGTTCACTAATCTTTTCTTCTTCAGAGCCTAATCTGTCTTTAATCCCATCCAGTGTGTCTTCCCTCCCATAATGACTTTGCCATTTCTAGACATTGAGTTTGGGCCTTTTTTATATCTTAACTCTCTCTCCTTAACATGTCGTTGCTTTCCTCTCCCTTCTTAATCTTATGGAATTTAATTTTATCATTTGTCTTAACCTTTGTCTACTATAAGTCTATCATCTGTGTCGTTTTTGGGTCTGTTCCAACTGGCTGATTTTTCTTCTCATGAGAAATATTTTTCTGCTTCTTGGTATGCCTGTGCAGCTTTCCTCTCTGCGTGGCTCTCTCCTCTCTGGTGCTCTGCCCTGTGGACTCTAGCTGCCACAGCCTCAATGCTGTCTCCATACATCAGGGAGACCACTGGGCCCTTTTTGGGTTTCTCCTCCTGTGCTGTGACACTATGAATTAGGGCAATTATAAGACACACTTCATTTGTCACCTTTCTCTAAGGGAGCACTGAAGTATACTGTTTGATGTCCAGAGTCTGAAAACTGCTGTTCCATATATTTTTTCTACTTTTCTAGTTTACGGTATGAGGGTAAATCCAGTCCTTGTTCTTTATGATGGCATGAAAGAGATGCCTCCAACGCAGTGTACTGTTGAATGCTGAGCTGTGCTTTAAAGTTAACTTTAGTGTTTGTCAACTTTTACACATGAATTTACTTCATTCACTCTGATGGCTTGAACCCATCAGAGAGGTCTGAATGGAAAAAAGCCCCAAATGCATTAATACTCTTTAATTAAAGTACAGTGTCATTCCTTTACTTGACAGCATCTTTTTTAGAGCTGGGGGGGAAATGGAGTATGGGCATTCCTTCCTTTCTATGATTGCTGATCACCTACTGTCTAAGCTTTTCAGTGTATGAAATTAGCTCTGTATTTTGTTAGCAAATGTTATTCCGTGTTGATGCTCTTGATTTGTTTTACAGCATGAAAATATAACCATTGCTGCCACAGAAGTTATTGGAGCTATTTGCAGACATCTGTCTTGGTCAGCATATATGTATTACTTGAAACATTTCATTCATGTTTTACAGACAGGACAGATCAATCAAAAGTTGGGTGTCAGGTACGTACATAGGGCCAAACTTCTTATTTTTTTGTTTTTAAAATGTCAGTTTTGGATTGTTTCTTGAAGTAGTCTTGCTAATCTCAGTTTACTTTTACCTTGTATTAATGAGATTATGCTAATGTTTGTTAAAGTAAAAAATAACTAAAACAGGTAAAAATAATTTTAGTGTTTGTAAGTCTTTAAATGTTTCCTTTTAATCATTGAATGATGTTGTGACTCAAACAAACATTTCTGTGTACCTTCTTTTTTTTAACAGTTTGCTAGTAATAGTGTTAGAAGCATTCCACTTTGACCACAAAACTCTTGAAGAAAAAGTGAGAAAAATCCAGAATGATGAAAGTAAGTTTTTAAAACTTTCTTAAACTAAATTTCCATTCTGTTTTTGGATAATTGATGATGATGAGTTAAAGATGGCAAAACTCAGCTTACCACCTTTTTCTGCTCCTATAGCAGTGACTAGTTAATGAGTCAGGAAGAAGTTAAAGCAGATGGTTTAGTATTTGTGTAAAAACTTATTTAACAATAGAGAAAGCCAGTCTAAATTATATGGGTAAAAAATCTGAGCTGTAGATTATTTATATAGAAATCCAATTTTGCCACCTGCGTGTATAGAAAGAACATTAAGCAACGAATGCAAAGAAAGTATAAGAAAAGAATTAAAAATTAGAGCAACAAATAATAAAATACAAAGTAGATATAATAAGAAAGATCATCAAAGCTAAAAATAGATATTTTAAAAGATTATAAATTGGCAAAGCTCTGTCAGAATTGGTCAGTGAAAATAGAAGGCATAATAAACAGCATTAGGAATTTTAAAAGGTCACAATTAAATGAAAAAGGTGAAATAATGTTATGGTCTTTGTACTTATAAATTTGAATACTTGAGTGAGATATACAAATTCTTAGAAAAATAAAATACAAAAGCTGGCTTTAGAAGAAATAGAAAATCTGGGTGTATCTCTAACCACTAAAGAAATTGACTCTATAGTTAAAAACTTCCTGATGAAAATACAAGGTCCACACTGTTTTATAGGCAAGTCCTATAAATATTTAAGGAATGGATAATTTCAAGCTTATGCTTTCCATTTCAGATGATTGATAGAGGAAGCCTCCACTAACTCATGAAGTTGGTATAATTGGTTATTGGAATTTAACATATTAGCATGTGGTCATCTAAAGAGACACAAGGGAAACATTTGATTAAATTCAGTGTGTGTTCTATCAAATAAGGAATAATTAGAAATTTCCTTAACCTGTTAAAAGAAAAGAATGAACACTTAAATGGGCCAAGAGACTAATTGTTTTTGCTAAAAACATTGAAATATTCTGGCCCTCAGTTTGCACTACTCCAACATTCCTTCCTAGTCAAAATTTCTAATTCTTTGATTCACAGTAAAATCACCGTAGAGCCACACTAATTAATAGCAAAGACTGGCTTGAATTTGTAGGAACTTAAGTGTGTTTTAAACCATTAGTGTACTAAAGCCCCTTAGTGGTTTATCTTTATTAAAATGCAGTGGAATCTGCATTTTGTAATTTTGCATAAACAGAAACATTAAAAATTAAAATACTTAATTGCTTAACTATCTCTTTTCTTCTTAGATATGACTGAAGTTTGAAACATTTATTGAACACCTACTATGACCTGGGCCCTTACAGACATTATCTTATTTGTTTTCATAAGAATCTTACAAGAACCTTAGTTGTTAGTTACCCCAGGTTTTTTTTTTTAATTTAAAAAATGAGGAAAGGACTTGAATGGGTATTTTTCTTTTTTTTTTTCCACTTTCTTTTTTATTATGTTCAGTTAGCCAATATATGTACATGATTAGTTTTAGACGTAGTGTTCAACAATTCGTTAGTTTGCATTGACATGGATAGAACTGGAGGGGATTATGCTAAGTGAAATAAGTCAGGCAGAGAAAGGCAATTATTATATGGTTTCACTCATATGTGGAACGTAAGGAATAGCACAGAGGACCGCAGGGAAAGGGAGGGAGGACTGGGAAGAAACCAGAGAAGGAGACAAACTATGAGAGACTCTGTACCAAACTAAGGGTTACAGAAGGGAGGGGGTGGGGGGATGGGGTAACCAGATGATGGGTAGTAAGGAAGGCACATGTGGTAATAATAAGCACTGGGTGTCATACCCCATTATTTTTGATACAAGAAATTACAGTTCAAAAGTATAAAGTAACTTTCCCAAAGCTACATAGCCAGTAAACAAAATAAAGACTAATAGGTACCATTTTTGAAAGTCAGTGAAGTGTCAGAAACATATTTTGGGTGCATTATAGACTTTTATCTCATTTAATCGTCACAATAGCCCTTGCAAGGTAGGCACCATCTCCAGCTTAAAAGAATCCAAAGCCTAGTCTGGTCACATGGCTTGTTAGCAGAGCCAAGCCTGAACTTGCCCCACAGTACTGTACTGCCTAATTTTCTTTAATAAACTGAACCCTGTAGTAAGGGACATTCCTGCATGAGAATGTTGGCTGCCATTTTGATTTTCATGCTCATGAGTATAGGTTTTTGTTTTTGGAACCCTCCAGCCACAGTACTTTTGGAAGCTTCCTTTTGATTAAGACCCTCCTCCCGCCCTAGCCTCCCAGTATATTCCCAAAGTACCCTATACTTGCTCTCTCACCCTCATAATTGTGAGTTTACTTGTCTCTATTCATCATTAGGCTCCAAACTGTAAGACAGCAAAAAAACCATAACCCTCTCATTTAGTGCTGTTTCCTTAGCACTTATCTTGCCTCCCCATAGTGATGACTAATTTTTATTGGATGTTGGTGGGGAAGACTACGTAACACAACTATGTTGTTTCCTTATTTGATTTAAGGTGACTTTTGTTGTTTACTAAACATAGACACAATAGAAGTGATTGAGTTGCCAGAGAATGAAACCATGGATTTAGAGCAAATGGATGAGGAAGAGAAGGAAAACAAATGTAAGAGCTTGTCAGACAACAACAAAGAATTGGGAAATCCTGATCCAGCTGATTGTGAAGGGACATCAGCTAGAGAACCTGAGTGTATCACGGAGTCCCTCTCTTTCCTTCCTCGGAATAAGGAAGAATTGGAGAGAACGATTAAGAATATCCAAGGAACCATAACTGGGGATATCCTACCCCGGCTACACAAGTGCCTGGCATCTACGGTAACCCTTCTGTTTGGGACGCAGGGTGTCTCTGTGAACCTGGGTGTTTGTGGGGCCCTGTCAGACTGAGGCTCCTAACTTCACCTTCTGGATTTTCTTTTACCGCAGCATTTACAGTTCACCTCCCTTGATCTGTCTCATCATCCTTAGGTTCCTCTCCTGCTGGAGCTGAGCAGCAGTGTTTCTTCATTATGGTTTTCATGTGGTAGATAGAGGCTATCTCCTAAGCAGTTAATGAGATGACTCTCATTTCCAAAAAAGAACAAGTTTTTAAAAATTAGAGTATGTTTCCCTTTTCAGCATCTTCTCTGCTGTTTAAAAGTCATCTTCGTCCTGGTTAACAGGGATAACATTTAGTAGTGGATTCTCATGAAGTCAGAGCCTTTCCTTCTCAGTGTAAAACATGGATTGGCAGACTGTGGTCCACGGGCTGGAGCTAGCCTGCAGCGTGCTGTTGTAAAGGAAGCTTTATTGGAACACGGTCACACTCACTGTTGTACATGTTGTCTAATTCTGCTCTTGCGTTACCACAGGAGAGTTGAGTACCTTCCACAGAGACCATAGGGCTAAAAATATTTACTATCTGACCCTCTACAGAAGTTTGCCAGCCCCTGGTGTAAAATATTGATTTGATCATTTTGTATATTTGTAAATATAACTTCTTATTTGAGGCACTGTATTTCTTATATACCAACAGTGTCACTCAAAGTCTTGAAAATCCCAACTGAGATACAGATTTCTTACAATTTCTACATATTTCACAGCAGTCTTAATCTACATCAGTGAAAATTTGGCTTTATTTTTTTCTGGTTACTCCTTCGGAAAAAAACCTTCTTACTCCTGTTTTATAATTGTTAGAGGGTTATTCTCAAATTGCATAATTCAGTTTGTTTTTTAAGACAGTAAACTTGGAAATGGTCATAAGATGTATCAAAAGAGCTTACCTTTTAAATGCAAGGTTGCAGTGTTTGTAGGTCCCTGATCCATTTTTGTATTAGTTTAACCTAAATTTTCCTTACAGACTAAAAGGGAAGAAGAACACAAGCTCATAAAATCCAAGGTTGTGAATGATGAGGAAGTAGTTCGAGTTCCTTTAGCCTTTGCCATGGTTAAGCTAATGCAGTCCCTTCCACAAGAAGTTATGGAAGCTAATCTGCCAAGGTATATTGTGTGATAAATTAGAAAAGCTTGGTGAAACTCAAAAATTGGTTCTTTCTTCCTGACTGTTGAATCTCTCTTGTGAGGAAGAGGAGAAGTACTGTCACAATTTGCTGTGATTTCAAATCTTAATTGGGAAATTTGGGTACTAAATAATTAAGAGACAAAAGGATATTTGTATTTTTATTTGCTTCTGTGTTTTGATTAGTCCTTTTCAACTTTTCATTTTCTAGTATTTTACTGAAAGTATGTGCCCTCCTCAAGAACAGAGCACAGGAAATCAGAGACATTGCACGCAGCACGCTAGCAAAAATAATAGAAGATCTGGGTGTCCACTACCTACAATATATTTTAAAAGAATTACAGACTACCCTTGTCCGTGGATATCAGGTAAATGGCATTATGTGCCTTATATTCACTCAGGTTGGATTGAAATTCAAATATTTGCAATTTGAACACTGTAAGTGATGGTGCTTTTTGTCTGTCTTCAGTAAGGTTGCTGCACTGCAGTAGCAATCAAGAATATTCACAAGTTTCTAATCAGCATATTGAAAATCTATTTTTAGAAAAACTCCTATATTTAAATATAAAGACACTTATAGGCCTGGGTTATATAACCTGTCTTTTTTCCCCAAAGCATTTGATAACAAGTTTTGTATTTTCTGAGTCGTTAAAAAATATTCTTGTTGAATGCATGTTGAATGTATTACCACAAATGTGCATAATAAAGAACACATACATTTGTTTAAGAGTTGAACCATATACTATAAGTGATAAAAATAATAGGATCTCCAGGTGGAATACAAAGCTCTTTGAGTAGTTACATGGCTGGCTAGCAGGTGTGGATCTTGGATAAGCACCATCAGCAACCCCTGGGAGCTTGGTAGAAATGCACAGTTTAGGGCCCTACACCTGACCTATGCTTCTGCATTTCTCAAGTTTGAGAAACACTGTCGCTTGTTCTTTTCGAGTACCCAGTCAAGACTCCTGGTAGTTTCTGTATCTGAATTTGCTCAAAGGTAAGCTTCCTATTCTATAGGTTATATATCTAACACACTAAAAAGGTCAGTATTCATTTTAATTGTCTCTCTGTATAGTTTTTTGATGGTCGCTCTAGGAATTACCATATACATACTTACTTTTAATATTCTACTTAGAATCAGCGTTTTACGACTTCAAGTGAAATCTAGAAAACTTACCACCATATGGATCCCTTCACCCTTTTTTTATTCTATTGTTGTCTATTATATCTCTATATATTGAAAACTTCATCAGGCAGTGGTAGAGGTTTTGCTTGTAATTGTCAAATATATTTTAAAGAACTCAAGAGGGAAGAAATAGTCTGTCAGTTTGCCCAGATATTTATCATTTCTGCTGCTCTTACATTTCTGAATTTCCAAGTTTCTTTCTGGTAATCACTGCCCTTCAGTCTAAAGAATTTCCGTCAGCAATCTTGTAGGGCAAGTATGGTGGCAGCGAATGCTCTTAGTTTCCTGTCATCATTGACAGTACTTTTCTTTCAGCACTTTCAAAATACTGGATCACTTTCTTCTGGCCTTTCTGATGACTAATCCAGTTATTCAAATCATTGTCCCCCTCTAAGTAATGCATCGTTTCTCTTCTGGCTGCTTTAAAGACTTTTTCTTTGCCTTTATTTTTCAGTAGTTTGATTATGACGTGTCTGAGTTTGCTCTGCAGTTGGACGGGGACAGGGGAGGTACCCTGTTTGAGATTTGCTGAGCTTCTTAACCAAGTTGTGGAAGTTTTGAGCCATTATTTCTCCAGATACTTTTTCTGCACTGTACTCTGTCCTCTCCTGGAACTCCAGTGAAATGAATGTTAGGCTTTCTGTTTTTGTCCCACTGGTTCAGTTCTTTCTTTCTGTTGAATAATTTTTACTGATCTGTCTTCAGGTTCACTTACTCCTTCCTTTTTCATCTCCATCCTGCTGCTGGGCTCATCCAGTGAATTTCTTATTTGGGTTGTTAGGTTTTTCAGTTCTAAAATTTCCATTTAATTCTTTATATCTTCAGTTTCTTTGCTAGCACTTGAGTTTAACATTCATTTCAGTCCTTCGGGTAGAAAGCTGGGGCTTTATTGCTCCCACTTCGCCATGCACTTCCCACGGCTGTGCCCACAGGAGGGGCCAACCTGTGATGAAACAGAAAGAGAAGAGTAGCTAGAGTCGGCCTACCCTCTGGGCATGTAGTTCCACTGAAGCAGAGGAAGGTCCCTTCCCACAGAGTTGTGGCTTTTCCCAATTCCTATTTCTAGGCCAGTGCCACCACCACCAGGGGTCTGGAAGAATGGAAAACAGAAGAAAAAACAGGGATTTCCTCCCTCTCTTAGAGCATTATGTGTTCCTGCTCCTACTCATTAAGCTATGGGGCTTCTCCTAGAGTTCCCTGCGTCCTGGCATCCACTTCATGTTAGCTGGGGGATACTGAACAGAAAACAGTGGTAAACTCCCTGGAAGTTCGGCTTGCATTCTAGTGTTCTTCTCTAGCAGCTGTTCCGTGCATCCTTTCCAGGTGTTACAGCTGCTTTCAGTGGGAGAGACAGAGTAGAGTGTGCTTTTTCCATCTTACCTGGAATCAGAGCCCCTGTCAGTATTCATTTTTATTCTGCTCTTCCAACCAGCATTTATTTCGTGGCTGCTTTATGTGACACGCTGTGTTAGGCAGCGGGCATAGAAGGATAAATACAGTATATCTCCATCTTTTGGATTCATTCATATTTTAATGGAGCACCTGAGATATTTAAATGAGTAGCCCTTTTTTCTCTGACCACCTGTTCTTTAAGTCCATTCCATGATTTGTTAAAATAATTAAAATAGGGATGAAAGAACAACTAGTTTGGGTTTTAGTGTTAATACGGTTAATAGTGTTAACGCTATCAAAACTATATTCCTCAAATGTCATTCTTCATCCTTCCCCCCCAAAGGACTTTTAAGTATAAAGCCCACAGCAAACATTTTAAGTATATAAAGTACATAAAGATCTCCAGTAGATACATACAAAATTGTGCCTTTAGAACCCAGTCGAGGGGTGCCTGGCTGTCTCAGTCAGGGCATGCAACTCTTGATCTTGGGGTTGAGTTTGAGCCCCACGTTGGGTGTAGAGATTACTTAAAAAATCAAATCCAATCTATATATTGATAACCAATTAGGTACTGACAACCAATTATGTTTCCTTAGCCTGTGATCATTATCTGATGTTCACTGTGATAATTTTATAGCATTAGAAGCAGCATAAAGAATGCAGAAAGCTTGAGAGGCAACATAGAATCGTGATACAGAACAGGGGCTCTGGCACCAGTCCATATGGTTTCAAATCCTGACTGTACCACTGCCTACCCTTGCAGCCTGTGGCAAGTTACTTGATCTCTCTGTGCCTCAGCGTCCTCATCTGAAAAGTGCTGATAATATAGCACCTACACCATAGATACAGTGAGTGAGGATTAAATGATTTAATACATGTATGAGGTATTAATACAATGGTATTAATAGCCCATAGTAAGCTCTTAGGAATGTTAGCTATGGTTACTATTAAGGGCAAAAATTTGTCTGTTTCCTTCAGAACAGCTTTGATTGTATTTAACATTGGCAAGCTCCTTAATGCACAGGTTGGTTTTTAAAGTTCACGGCTCTTGTGCCTTTCTTTATAAATCAGTGGCCTGGTTTAGTCACAGTAATAGATCCCAAGCATAGTAATGTGTTTCTGAGCATCTTTTGTACAAAGTGATTTGTAGTCTTTTACATGGTGATATTTGTCAAAGTTTCTCCCTACAGTAATGACGGATATTACTCTGAGTGCTCTCTGCAGTACTTCTTAGATCTAATTTTTTTCCTAGTGTGGGATTCTTCACCATTCATATTGTTACTGTGCATTTCATTTTAGGTCCATGTGCTAACTTTCACTGTTTACATGTTGCTGCAAGGCCTCACCAACAAGCTGCAAGTTGGGGATTTGGACTCTTGCTTAGATATAATGATTGAGGTAAGTTTTAGGAAAAGGGAATTGCACTGTTTTGTTTTGTTTTTAATTAGGCAAAAGACACAGAAAATCAGTTCACAAATTAAGAAATAATTACAGCCTATAGAAATGAAAATAACATACTGTCTTATCTCTTAGATTAGCAGAGTTTAAAAAGCTGATCAAGTGACATGAGATGGGCACTCTGCCATCCCTTTAGGTCATGAGTTTTGGTATAACCTTTCTGGAAAGAAAGCTGATGTTGTGTATCAAGAGCTTTAAAATAAGCAAAAATTTCAACTACTTCGAAGAATCTGTTTTAAAGGAATAATCAAAGATACATTTAGTCTGGGGTTTATATAAAAGTATAAAGCTTTACCCATAATAATGAAAAATAGAATAATGAAAAATTAATAACAATAAACTTAAAATTGGATAATGTGGTAATTTGGGGGTGGGATTAAGAAGAGACTAAATTTGCCACACAGCCTTTGTTTGTTCATAAAAAAAAAAAAAATGTAGACACTTAAACATTTTGAATTAAATACATCAGTTTTGATAATTAAGTTGCAAATATCATAAGAGTTTTTAAAGAGAAATTCAGCTACTCTTTGGTAATATCAAAGAAGAAGTACCTGTCTATCTATTCTATAATTATATATGTAAATATGTATAGTATTCTTCTTCCATTTCCCCTTAGAAAAGACCTTTCGGTGTTTCTGTATTTGCTTGCCTTTCAGTAATTGGTCCCTGAACTACCTTGAAAAAGTGGAATCTAATAGGAATTCCTACCATCTAATTTCAGTTCTGTCTGACTTGCTTTGCCTTGATCTGGGTGTATCAGAGACTGCTTATGTTGACATATTTTGCTGATTGCATATAATTGCCATTTGGCTTTTTTCTCTCAAAGATTTTTAACCATGAGTTGTTTGGTGCCATTGCTGAAGAGAAGGAAGTGAAGCAGATCCTCTCCAAAGTTATGGAGGCACGAAGAAGCAAGAGTTATGATTCTTATGAAATCCTGGGCAAGTTTGTAGGGAAAGATCAGGTTACAAAACTTATCCTTCCATTAAAAGAGGTAAGGACTTGAATGCAATACAGGAGATCCTCATGTTACAATATCATGAGTTCTTGGAAAGAGCCACCATGCAGGATAAACCTAAGTGCTCCACTTGACTCCCAGGATTTCCTTTGGTGCTAAGGGCACCTGTACCATATAGCCACTAGCTGGCAGCCCTAGTTGGGCATTCTAAACCAAGAACCAGAGTCCTGGATGTAAACCATGTGATACAGAAGCAAAATAATTGAAATGCAGGTGAATTTTATAGCTGGGTCAAGTCAGCAGCTAAGAACGTACCTTTTGTGGAGTCAGATTGCCAAGTGGCATTTGTTGAACATGTATTATGTTCTAAGCATTGTTTCATTATCACTTCTAATCCGCACAATCAGTTTGAGATCAGTGGTACTTCGATCTAACGAATAAGAAAATGCACGTTCAGAAAGGTAGAAAAGTGGCTAAGGAAGAAAGTAAGGATTTAGTGGTAGATCTTCCTGTTCCAAAGCTCACATTCTCTGCACTGTTTTCATTCTGCCTCCTGTTGGGCAGAGACTGTAGTTTACTTACCTTCATAATGTTCTCTGTGCCTAATGCAGGGGTGAAAATTCAATAAACGTTAATAATTCCTTTTATTACAATTTTATGTACTAAAACCAGCACTATTTAATGACATGAATTAACCAAATGTTAATTCCAAAGGTTTTGGTGTTAGATTAACTCTGTATTGTTCCTACAATGCACTCATCTTATCTAAACGTAAGAATGTTAGATAGGTTTTGAGGCTGAAAAAGAGTCAACAGAGCACATGAATTTTCCATGTATATCAAGTCCGTCCAAGGTAATAAAAGTTATTAACACCATGTCCTATGCAAAGGAATAGCTATAAAGTGCTGAGGCTTGTGTTGGGGTTGATGGTCCTGGATTCTCATTAAGTTCCTCTGATTTGGCCCAGTGACTAATATCACACCCTGAGGCTTGGCCATCACAGCACTTTATTAGCGTGGTTTCAGATGAGTAGTGACTACATTTTGTTACTGTCGTGTATGTGTGTGTGCTTGCCTGTAACGCACTTGGAGGGTTGACATCTTCCAAGTGTCACATCGTATCTCCAGCCCTGAGCCCTGCGGTCTCACCACCAGAGAGCACAAGAGGGAGTATGAGATATCCAGAGCACACTTGCTGGTGATAGTGGTTGTCTCTGGGATTGAGGTTATGTGTAGATAATACTGTGTATGCTCTTTTTGAAATTTTATTAAGAATGTTTCTTTTTAAATTAGAAAACAAAACCAAACATATATTAAAAAGCAAATATATAATTTAAAAACCACCATTACAACAAACGAAAATGCAGTCCTGTGTTACCTCAGCGTGATATTTATGTTTGCCTTTAGATCTTACAAAACACCACAAGCTTAAAACAGGCCCGGAAAGTTCACGAAACCTTGCGCCGCATCATAGCAGGATTAATTGTAAATCAGGAAATGACGGCAGAATCCGTTCTATTGCTCAGTTATGGTTTGGTCAGTGAAAATCTCCCCCTGTTAACAGAAAAAGAAAAGTAAGTTTGAAAGAAAAAACAAAAAACCCAAAACCTATCCTTAGGTGCTTGCTTCTGATACGCCATTCAGTTCTTATTTACTCATAAGTGGATTAATTTAATAATTTACCTTAGTAGTGTGTGTGTATGTATATATATAAGATGGTACTACTTTCTGGTGTTTGGGCTAACGTCCTTCCAAGTGATAAATTTCACCTGGAGATTATTTTTTCGATAAATGAACGAGTTAGCTGTGACAGCAGCCAGGTGTTTTGGTATTTCTCTGAGACCATTTTTGTTTTATTTATTGAATCAAAGTTAGGATATATTTTAAATATATACCTTTTGCTCTGATTAAACAGATATTTGAAACTTAAAAGCTTTTAAAATAACTTCCTCTGAATTTTGCTCCTGGGTTCTGAAAGAAACTCCTTGGCATATATTTTCAAAAATCAAATGGAGTGTCCCCTTACTATCCATCTTAACTGTGTGTTCACCAGTCTGATATCTCTTTCTGGGGTTGTTCTACCACTTTGATAAACAGCCGGAGAATCTCTGTGGTTCTCATGGTCAAAGGAGAAAAAATGCCCACAGCGAACAGCACATGCCTTAGCGCTGGGCTGCATCGCCAGACAGGGCCACAGTGACTGCCTGGAATACAGCATACAGTGTTCTTCTCCCTGTTCTTCCCTTGTGACTGACAGAAATCCAGCAGCCCCTGCACAAGATCCACGTCTCCCACCCGAGAGCTGTCTTCTGCTCCCCCCAACGCCAGTTCGAGGTGGGCAGAAAGCTGTTGTGAGCAGGAAAACCAACATGCACATATTTATTGAGTCCGGGCTTCGGGTAAGAATTAACCTTAAAGTGCGATTTGCTACCCACAGTGAGTGCGCCTTTTAATCCTCTGCTGAATTTCCAGTACTGCTCATTTCCACTGTAAATGCCTTACCATAAATAAATTACGGGATTTTTTTAAAGGTGAATTGGTCCGTTTCCCATTTCTCTCTTCCAGTGCTTATTTCGATGATGTACCTGTCTCAGAATGAAGGATCCTGACCTCTGACATTTATTATGGGTCCGCTGTTGTTTTGCATGGGCATCTCTAAATTGATTTTGAATTTTTTTTAAAAAATATGTGAGCTTCTAAAAACAAAAATTGGATCCTTTATTTCTTTTTTAAAACCCTTCACTGGCTCCTGTTTTTCCTAAGAGCCCAGTCCTTCGTCTGGGCTCCGGGGGCCTAGCCTCCAGTTGTACCATTCTAACACATCCCAGCCCCACTGGCCTCAGTTCTCTAGTCCCCACACTCGTCCCACTCCAGGACCTCACCACCTGCTCCTTCCTTTGCCTGGGTCCCCACAGAGTCTCAAAGCACACTGCGTTTACAGTTCGTTAGTTGCTAGTCTGCCTGCCTGGCTGAGGTCCGTCCTGCAGGACCGTGTTCATCGTGATCACTGCTGTGTCCTGTGCGCGGAGCCAGCACCTGAGTCAAAGCAAATGCTGAGTAATCACTTGGCAAATGAAGGTGGCATCTCAGCTGCACCCTGAGCTCCCACTTTCTTCACTTGCGAGAGTCTCCCAGACCCTTTTCCCATTCCTTCCATTTTTGTCACATCAGACAGAAGCATCTTAACATATTTCATGTTTGTCTCTTAAAATCATTTCACCTCCACCTAACTCATTTGGTCTTTATGGGCAACTGCTGTGAAATATTGTTTTGAATCTTTTAGCTGCTACATCTGAGTCTGAAGACTTCCAAGATCAAGTCTTCAAGTGAGACTGTTCTGGAAATGTTGGATCCTTTTGTCTCTCTCCTCATAGACTGCCTGGTTTCCATGGATGTAAAGGTGAGTTCTGTACCTTCACAAGAGCTGTGTTGTGCACAATATCCAGAACTTCGAGGCTTGTGCTTCACAAGATGATTGAGTTTTTAAGTGGCTTTATGATATTATAAACTACCTCTGTTCGCTGCATTACATTGCTTTCCAATGGAATAATCCCTTATATTTGGATAGCCTTTAACAGTTTTACAAGCCCTGGAACGTACATTACGTATTTCATTTGATCCTCACCATCGTGTCATGAGGGTGAGTTGTGGGGTCCCCATGTCAGCATTAATCCTCTTCATCATCCTTGATACAACTACCCCTCACTGGTATGAATCCTCATGACGACCCGTGAGGCACATATTATTAGTGGTTCTGTTTTATTGATGAGAAAACTAGGCCTTGGGCTAAGTGACTTGGCCCAGATCACAGATCCAGTATATGAGCCCCAGTGTGTCAGACTCCAGAGCCTACACATCTCCATTTCCCGATTGCCTCTCTTACAGCGAAGGTGCCAGGAGGTCAAGTAACGTCTCTGTAGTTAAGTAGGTAATAAACTGCAGAGCTGGGATCTGAGCCCTGGCCTTTGACTCTCAAGGCCTTTCCTCTGTCTTCATCTAATCTAGCCCAAGAAAACCATACAGCAACCAGAGCAGCGTGGGTCTTTTGGGGTAGAGCTGAGCTAGGTGCACTGGCTGATCTCAGCATCTCTTAGACTTAGCCCAGAGGTTCAGGGGTTCTCATGTAATCGCTCGGTCTCAGCATATGTTTTTCATATCTTTTGGCAGCACTTAACTATTAAATTCTATAGTGTATTGTTCCCATGCTTAATTTCTGAGCCAGCTGTCTGCTCCTTAAATAGAGGGATGGTGTGGGGCGCCTGTCTCGGCTGGTAGAGCATGCAACTCTTGATCTCAGGGTTGTGAGTTTAAGCCCCACACTGGGCATGGAGCCTTCTTAATAAAATAAAAAATCTTAAAAGAAAGAAAATAGGGGGATGGTGTTCTCTATCTTTGTATTTCTAATATTTAGAATGCCTTATATACATACGCTTAGAATGGATTAAAGTACCATTCTAGAAAATAGAAGTCATTTATAATGTATTTTTCCACACACAAAACGTGCTAAAATTGGCCAGCCCACCCAGTCATTTACTTATACAGGTTAAGATTACAGTGACCCCTTTTTCTTATTTGCTTGCAGTATTTCTTGACTTGCCATGGAGAAGCAGGAAGTTCTACCATAGGGAATAGGAAACCTCCCTATCTTAAACTTTTGGTATAGTTCTTCCAGACTGGGCTGGGCAGAGTATTCAACTTTTTCAACTTGATTGCGTTTAGAGTCTGCACGGCCTCGGGTGCTGAGTTATTGGGTTTGGACACTACATAAGTTGATTGGTTTTGTTTTTGTCTTTCAGGTGATCACAGGCGCTTTACAATGCCTGATCTGGGTCTTGAGGTTCCCTCTGCCTTCCATAGAAACAAAAGCAGAACCGCTGACCAAACACCTTTTCCTTTTGCTGAAGGACTATGCAAAACTTGGGGCTGCCAGAGGCCAGAACTTCCACCTAGTGGTAAATTGTTTCAAGGTGAGGTGTTTTCAGTTGTACTTAAAATAGCCACGACCAGGGGCGCCTGGTGGCTCAGTCGTTAAGCGGCTGCCTTTGGCTCAGGTCATGATCCCACGGTCCTGGGATCGAGCCCCGCATCAGGTTCCCTGCTCCGCTGGGAGCCTGCTTCTTCCCCTCCCACCCCCCCTGCTGGTGTTCCCTCTCTCGCTGGCTGTCTCTCTGTCAAATAAATAAATAAAATCTTTAAAAAAAAAAAAAAAAAAAGCCAGGACCAGAATTAACATAAAAGTTATATTTTTCCCCATAGTCCTTTGTGGTCTTGGTCAAAATTTTTTCCAGATTACTTTGCTAAGGCCTGTGTAAAAAAGCACTGATGTTGTATTAAGTCCATACCATTTCGGTGGATCTTCATTTGTAGGATGTCCTGGCTGTTAACCTCACTATTGTAATTCGCAGTGTGTGACCATACTTGTGAAGAAAGTGAAGTCTTACCAGATAACTGAAAAGCAGCTTCAAGTTCTACTAGCATATGCTGAGGAAGACATTTATGATACTTCAAGACAGGCCACTGCATTTGGTCTTCTGAAGGTACGGTGTCACCACAATGTTGGATTTTTACAGTTTGAGTCTCAGGTTAGATACTCAGAATAATGTGGAACATGGTGTTTTGACTAGCTGTAGATTTCCAAAGTTAATTTATAAACATTGTTATGATTTTGGTGGATTATTTGTAAGCTAATATATCTACTTATTAAGATGTTTGAACATGAACTCTATTAACACTTTCAGAGACTTCTGTAAAAATATAGGAAATAAATATAGGTAAAAAAATACCATGCTTGTATTTGTTGTATTGGTCATTGGGTTTTTTCCTTTTTTTTCTTAATTGTTATATATATATATATATATTATATAAAATTTATCATTTACCATCCTAAAATTTACCATTTTAAACATTTTTAAATATGTTCTTTTTCTTTTGGAGATTTCTTTCATTGTTTTTGAAGTCGCCTACGACTGCTTTAACATCAGGTCAGCTTACATCCATCTGCAGTAGAACATGAAATGAGATGTCTTTTCCTTTTGTATCTTAGGCCATTTTATCAAGAAAGTTGTTGGTCCCGGAAATCGATGATGTCATGCGGAAAGTATCCAAGTTGGCGATTTCCGCGCAAAGTGAACCTGTCAGAGTCCAGTGCAGACAGGTCTGTAGAGAGACCTTATTCCCACAGCAAGGGTTGGGTCTTCTCAGTTCGGTTTTTAGATACAGACATGTCAGCATTGGCTGAATTCTGAAGATGATTTTGTGTCCCGTTGTTGCTTTATTCTAAGACTCAGGAACCCGTTTACTTACCAGCTGTGAGAAGCAGCTCTGCTTTGTCTTAGGGGCATCTTCAGTTAACAAAGAGCACTTGGCGTACAGCCCATGACACGTGGAATGTTTCAGATGGGTGAAGATGCTTTCCTTCCGCAGAGTAGCCTGCACTGAAGGTGCCATCCATCGGTCAGTCATCAGCTGATGTGCAGATCACTCTGTACCAGGTGCTGCTGGAAAAGCAGTCAACAGAACTTTTACAGTCCCTATCAATGACATTTTTACAGTAGACAGGCACAAAGCAAAAATTCTACAGCTCTTTAATTACAGACCATCCTAAGTGCCAGGAGAGGGGAAGGCGCTGTCGTATTTCATCTTTTACAAGACACACCACTATTTATATACCTCAAAGAAAGAAAAAAAAAAATCTATGACATGGTGGTAGGATGCCATCAATTTTAAGACATAGCCTAATTTCAGAGGTGTTAAAAACTGTGCCTCTTAGAGTTGAGAAAATATGGAAGAGCATATGATCAGGTTGAGGACTGCCCTAGCATTAGAGTCAGGGAGGGCTTCCCTGAGGATTGGCTTGTAAGCCAAAATGTGAAGGAAGAATAACGCTTAGCTTTCCAGGTGAAGGGGGGAGCCAGTGCCTGAAGAAGGTAAACCTCGATGTCGGTAAGGGCCTCGCTTTTCGGAGGAGCTAAACGAAGATAGGGAAGGAGCCAGGTCAGGCAAGATCTTACAGTCTTTTTAAAGATCTTAAAGCTTTATTCTAATAGCAGAAAGCTATTGAAATCAAGGGAGGAGAGTGACGTGAGCAGATTTGTATTTATACATTTGTTCATCCGTGATTGTACGAGTGCATATCACCTCCAGGAGGTAGAAGGGTCTGAACTGGAAATACGAACTCGGGTTGAAGGAAGCTGTGGGCTGCTGAGGAGGCTACGTTGGAAAGGGAGGAAGCAGGTCTCTAGTAAAAGTCTCCTGGAGTGTTGTTAGGAAGAAGGAGGGCCAACTATGATTTGTTAAGCACTAGCTGTGAGCCCAGAATTTTACATACATGACTTCTATTTGTAGTTACCCTTCAGAAGAAGTAGTACCCCCATTTTATGGCTGGGAAAAAACAGGCCTTAAAAAGTATAATGATGTGCCTTAGCTTTTCAGTTTATTGGTGAAGGAGGCTGACTAGTATAATGGCTTGAAAACAGAGCCTTTGGATGCAGATAGACTAGGCACAGAATTCTGGCGTTGACAACTGAGCAAGTTAACTTACCTGTCTCTGCCAACGTCATTCTCTTCATCTGTAAAATGGGGTTAATACCCCCTACCTTCCAAGGGAGTGATGACAGTTAACTAGGAAACACTTAGTATAGTGCTTGGCATATAGAATATATTTAATAAATGAAATAGTTACTATTATCAGTATTTATATTATCACCATTGTCATTCGGGAAAATACAGGGTTGAACCACAGTCCATACTGAGTCCACCACAGCACACCCCCTATGGAAGAGAGGAGCTTCCTGCATGTGAGCTTAGATTTGGAGCCCAAACAACCATGCCAGCGTTAGGCCAGGACTGGACTCTTAATCAGGCACGTGGGGCAGGACCTGTGTAAGTGGTCAGAGGAGAAAGGAAAGTGCATCACTGACTCAGAAGGCAGGCTTCGCCTGTTTGATTACTCATCTGAAAGGTCTTTATAACTTACCAGGGTGTCTCAGAAAGCAGGTTAGGATGCAGGAATCCTGGAGAGGCAGGACCCAAATAATCATTTGTGTGACTTCTGTTCCTAGGTTTTTCTGAAATACATTCTTGACTATCCCCTGGGTGACAAATTGAGACCAAACTTGGAATTCATGCTTGCTCAACTGAAGTAAGTTTAAGCCATAAACTACACAGGGGCAGAGGGTTAGTATCCTCTGTTTTAATGTGGCAGCTGTCTTAAAAATGACAAAACCTATACCTAATGGCACCTTCTCTAAGGTGTTATCATAGGAATCATTGACTTGATTATCAAACAGTTTGCATGGCTTCGTGTGATGGTTCTGTAGATTGCTTTTCGAATTCAGTCTGAGCATTGATTTTCATTCGAGTCTACTTGAGAATGGTAAAGAATCTCATTAAAGCTACATGGTAGCATGACAGATATAGACAAGCATTAAAATTGGGCAAATGGACTTTTTTTCCGCTTTTTAAGAAATAAACACCTTAAAACAATGTTTAAATTTTAAAAAACAATTATTGGTAAATTTAAAAGATACTAATAAGTCTATCCAATCTTCTTGCCTAGTTACGAACATGAGACCGGGAGAGAGTCTGCTTTGGAAATGATCTCCTATCTCTTTGACACATTCCCTCAGGTACCTTGAATCACAAACTGTAGCTGCATTCCCCTTGAGCCCTGGGAGCCACAGTCCTCCCCTACGGGCACCTGTGAGAATTCCAGTCTGACGGTGCTCATATTTGCCTGTTTTCTTTTAGGGACTGCTCCATGAGAACTGCGGAATGTTCTTTATTCCTCTATGTCTAATGATGGTGAATGATGACTCTGCCATGTGCAAAAAGATGGCATCCATGACAATCAAATCCTTACTCAGTAAAATCAACCTTGAGAAAAAAGATTGGCTCTTTGATATGGTTACCACCTGGTTTGGAGCAAAAAAGGTTAGGGTTGCTTTTAGTCATATTTCAATGAAAAGTCTTAGTTTTTTGTGTTCACTTTAAATAAGAATACATATGTAGTCCCATTACGTGATTGTCAGCCAATTACACTGCTACATGAATGTATCATTTATGTACTTAACCAGTCCCCATTGATGAATATCTTTGTTTTCAGTTTTGCTCATTCAGCTAATGAAATGTAATTTTTGTCAATGATTGTATCTCATTGCTGACTCTACCACCATCATCAGTGGCCCTTGTTTGTGGAGTGTAAACAACATGTGTCATATCTTAATACTGGCTTTAAGTTTTAAAGTCAGAATGGGGGATGGGGTACTGAATGAAATTTCAGTTTTTTTTATTAAAAATTTTTTATTTTTGATGTATAATTGGCATACAATGTTATATTAGTTTCAAATATACAACATATTGATTCAACAGTTCTGTACACTTTTGGTACTCACCATTTTCTTTTTATTTAAAATGGGGAAAAAAGTATTCGTGGGTAATGATGAGTTCCATTTTTTTTTAAATGTTATTCTTGGGTATGAAGATTTCTCCATATTTTTCATGTTAGCCACCAAAGACACATATTCTATTGATTTCTGGCATCATAAAGAAATATTGAGGATAGAGTCATGCCCACCTTCATTTTACGATTTTGGGAATGGCCTCCCAAGTTGTGTTAACATTGTCTTCTGGTGGTTTATTTTTGGTAGAGCTTAAATAGACAACTGGCTGCCCTCATCTGTGGCTTGTTTGTGGAAAGTGAAGGAGTCTCTTTTGAGAGAAGACTTGGAACTATTCTTCCTGTGATCGAAAAGGAAATTGATCCCCAAAACTTTGAAGATGTAAGTAATTTGCCAGAGGATAAAACTTTTGCTTATTTTTGTTGTTTTACTTAAGGTGGCTTAGCTAATAGATTAAATATTATTTGTGCTCAAAAAATGTTTATTAATGAAAGCAAGAATTGTGTAGTTGGGGGGAAAAAAAGAATTGTGTAATTGGATCTTTTTTTTTAAATGAGATTTAAAGTGAGTTATCTTCCATAGTATATGAAGATCTAAATCTCCCCGCGGGGTGATTTTGCCAGTCCACCACCACCCGCTGTGGACATTTAGCAACATCTGGAGACATTTTTCTGTTTGTCACAACTGGAGGGTGCAGGGTGCTGCTAGCATCTAGTGGGCAGAGGCCAGGAATGCTGTGGATCATTCCAGAGTGCACAGGGCAGCTCCCCACAACAGAGAATTATCTGACCCAAAATGTCAGTTGATGTTGAGAAACCCTGGTACAGATTTACATGCTGGAGTAAAAACATGCGTCAGAGACTTTGAACTTGTCTTAATTGATTTACATCCATCCTGTTTTTAGATCATGGAAGAGACGGAAGAAAAAGCTGCAGATCGCCTTCTGTTTAGTTTTCTTACATTGATTAGTAAACTCATCAAGGAATGTAATATTATTCAGTTTACCAAGCCCTCTGAGACGTTGAATAAAATCTGGAGTAAGTGTTGCCTTTTTATTTAAATCTAAAAACAAACACATTAGTTGTGATAGAATTATTGAAAAAAGATTTGGGAAATTAGAATATGAATCCTTAAAAGTATATGATGTCAGGGAAAAAGTCCATGAGAAAAAGATTTTAAAGGCCGTTTCAAATTATGATTACAGTGAAAATGCTTCTAAGAAAAGTAATATATACTTTTGACTTCACAAGTAATACATTTCATTATCTTGTTTGTACCTAAATAAGAATATTATTGTACCAAAACATACTTAGTACATGGTTTTTTAAAATAGCTATAAATAGTCCACCATGCAAATGTGCCATAATTTTGTAAACCATTTAACTTCTATGGGACATTCAAGTTATTATATATCACTCTTCAAATGAAAAGTAAGATCCTAGAATTTTTAATTTAACATACTCAATTTTGATTATTCTGTAGGAAATAGACATGGGAATGAATGCTTTAAGTTACCCACCTGTTTTAAGAGAACTCATGGGCCTATGAGAAATCATACAGTTACTAAGTTACTATATGGCCCACTCTGGTATGACTTCACTGAGGCATGGCCAGATTGTTACAAAATAGAGTACACAGAGAACAAAAGTAAAACCCTGTTTATGAAATAAACCAGCACAGACTAAAACTCAGCTATGACATGGCTCATCCAGAATTTTACTCCTGTTCCCTAAAACCCACAAGGCTTTTCACAGTGGCCGTGTAACAGGAGTATAGGCTTTGGGGCCAGATGAAGCTGGACCCAGGCCTGGTTTTGCCTTTTACAGTTTGGCACCTCAGCTAGCCCGTCTGAAACCTTTCTTCATCTGTAAAATGGAACTGACAGGTCTCATGTCACAGAACTGTTGTGAGGTCTAAACAAGATACTATATGTAACACACTTAGCCCTGTGCCTGGCACACAGAAAGCCTCAAGAAATAACTTTCCACTGATTTCAAGAATTATTAGAAACAAACTTAATTTAGAAATTGTAAATGTTACAGCCACCTTATCTCCCCTGAACCTGAAACTAATTCTGTTTCTAGGCTTACTTATACCTCTTTTGTCATTCACCATGTTAGAGTTGGTTTTCTAGTTGTTTCCAGTGTTTCACCACCTCACTTCTCCCTAGCTCCTTGAGAGCTTCTGGGAAGCAGGGACTATTTTGTCCATCTTTGGTTCCTAAATCCAAGCACATAATAGATAATGAATGCCTACACTAATCATATTTACCACCAAAGAGTCAGGAAAGTTGAGACCTCTGAAAATGCATTTTGGTTCCCTTAGGTTATGTGCACTGTCACCTGAGACATCCACACAGCTGGGTGTGGCTCACTGCAGCCCAGATTTTTGGATTACTCTTTGCCTCTTGCCAACCAGAGGAACTTATTAGAAGACAGAAGGCCAAAAAAGCTAAAAAGAAACTCTCAGTACCTGTAGCAATAAGGTTCCTAACAAATGATCTTGAACAAAAGGTAAGGTTTCCCTAAAACCTTTTTCTTCCTTGTGATCTCCGTGAGATGTTCGTTCTGCTTCCTGCGACTGTCCTGGGGTTGGCCCTTGGGAGCAGCTCTTTACCAGCTGACTCGTCGCACGTGTGATTGTATAGGAGCAGTAGGAACTACAGACAGGTCAACCTCGAGGCCAGAGTTTTCCGAAATACATTATAGACTATCAGCCCAGTCAGACTTCTGCTTATTTAGCATATTCATCCTCTATTATTTGTTCAAATTCTTTTTTTTTTCCACCCTCAAATTCTTTATCAACATGGGAAAATATTTTTTAAATGAGATCAATACCATCAGTCCTGCCTCCTGAATGAGATCATGTTCATAAAATATTACAGACCGTGTTATATCCATCTCTGATTTCCTAGGGCCTAAAAGAATGTATGACTCATAGTGGGAACTCCATAAATACTGAACAAGTAGAAGATGGAAGGGAAGGAAAGAAGGAAAAAAATATTGGAATGTTGTCAAGTTTTCTACTAATAATCTGAGGGATTATATCTCCCCAGAGCTTGAAAGTATCCCATTTTTGGGGGCTGAAGTGCTTGGGGCAGGTAGAAGGAAACAGTGACACAATTTCTGGTCATGGACCTTCCCTCTCCAGACCTATACAGGTCATTCAAGCAAAATCTAGCACCACAGTTGTATTATGGTTAGTTAGTTGGAGTTTTTAAAAACAATGAGAAATACCCTCCATTATATCTGCCAATGTCCATTTTCTTTTCACAGATGAAAAGTATCTCCCTAGCCTCTTGCCATCAATTGCATTCCAAATACTTAGATCAATCTCTAGGAGAGCAGGTAAGTATTGTCATCCTTCTGGTTTAATAGAAGGGATTTAGTCTACCAAGTCTAGGAATAGGCTTACATTTGGTATTTGTGTTTGTTTTCCTATTTGAATGCTTAGGGAATTAAATAGACATACACTGAAATACATGTTCAATTATCGCATAGATCTCATCAGCTCTGGGATTCATGTTGGGGTTATTCTTGGCTCCATTTGAAATTCCCAATAAAAATGATGCAGTGGGAGGCTATTTATTAATCTTTTCATGTTCAGTTTTAAGATCTATTTCACACTGTGACCAAAGCTTTGAAGGGCATTGGTTGACTGGATTGATTGTGATTGTTCCTGTAATAAACTATTACTGAATTTCCTTTCCATACCCCTGGAAGCTGAAGAGAAAGTAATGGTCATGGTACAGTGTGGTCTGAGAATTGTATATCCTTAACAGAAGGCACATAAGTCACTAAAAAGTTTTATGGATTGTCATATAAAATGTAACGTAAGTAAAATGTAGATAGGAAAGCATTTATAAATATGCAACAAATGTAAATTACTTTTGAATAGGGTCACTGTTACCTTTATTAAAAATCTTTGATAAAGCCGTTGGGTTGGTATATGACGACACAGATGTGGTATCTGGATATAAGCAAGACACGTGATCATGACTCTTGTCATAATGGACAAGATGGAGCAGCAGTGTAGATTAAGTGATGGGACGCTGGAAACTGAACGTTGTATCCAAAGAGTGATCTCAAGTAGCATGCCATAAACCCTGATACTTCCATCACTTTTTCATGAAAATATAGCATGCTTCATTATATGGCAGGGCCAGAGAAAGAATGGAAAGCTATTCAGTGGATAGCAAAGTGAGACCAGAGAATTCCTGCCAGGGCAGTAGCAGGTAGGGTCTGACACAATCCCAGTCTTAACAGAGGTTGACAGATACAACCATAGAAATTTGGGACAGGAAGGAATTTACTAATACTGATCCAGGATGAAAGAAATTACAGAATTTAGTTCGCCGTAATCTTAGGGTAAAGTGGCTGCCACAAGGGGAAAAGGCATCCAAAACTGTGACTGTCTTCAGGAAGACCAGTGTTCCAGAGGGAAATTCTAATCTTGACATGAATTCTTGATGGCTGGGCTAGGTTTGGACAGTGTGTGGAGTTCTGAGTCCTTCATTTGGGGGAAACTTTTGACACAAAGCACCTCCAAAAGAGCATCACGGAAGGTAAAGGAACCCAAAACCACTTGGCTTCCTCCTTCGCATCATTAGTGTGAAATAATCTATGTCAGAGATTTCATGGATATCAGAGTTAGGGGCTCAATATATGGGTCCATTATTATAAGTATAAAATTGGTCCCTGGGCTGTTTAATTGGATCAGATGGGATTAGAGTTGAATGAGAATGCTGTGTATAAAGGCATTGCTCAATAAATGGAAACTGTTATTTCTATGAAGAGATTTAATGGAGGAGAGATGAAAGCTCTCTTAAAAATGTAAATGGATAGTCGGGAATGAAATTGTTTCTTTAGTATTCTTTGTGACCTTGAAGGGTTAAAGCAGGCCAACTAGATGAGTTACATGAAAATGGGTTTGGATATACTATAAAGTAGAACCGAAGATTATCAAAATATGGAACAATCATCAGTTTAATAGTACAAAACCCAGTTATGTTTTTTTTTCTAATTGTAGGATACCTGTTTTTTACTAAACTATATTTATTTCAAAATCAAAGTCCCAATTCCTCCCTTTCTCTCCCCTCCCCCTTGAAGGTCGTTAAGAATTTGTTATTTGTAGCCAAAGTCTTATATTTACTGGAACCCGAATCTGAGGATAAGCAAGGTGAGATAAAGGAAGACATGGAAGAACAAGAAGCTTTACAAGATGGTGTGGCCAGAGAGGAAGTAAAAAAACACAAGTCCTATGCAGATGAGAAGATGGACTCTGACAAAGAAGAGAACGAGGCACAGGAAGAACGCAGCAGGCCAGCCACACTGCTGTGGTTGATCCAGAAGTTGTCCCGGATCGCAAAACTGGAGGCTGCCTATTCACCTAGAAACCCCTTAAAGGTGCGATGAATGTATAGAATGACTAAGTAGTCATTTTTAAAAATACATTTAAAAAGCATTTTAGTGGTATTAGTAATCCTCCCAAGTCTCTAGGAACTTTTTAACCCAAAACTGCAGCAATAATAGCTGCCCCAAAGAGACCGTGTTTCCTAAGTTAACTGTTTGTATGGCTGCAGTAAGAAACATACTTCATATGAACAATGATCTGTACTTTCAGAGAACGTGCATCTTTAAATTTCTCGGAGCTGTAGCAATGGATCTTGGAATAGACAAGGTGAAGCCGTATCTCCCAGTGATCATAGCTCCTTTGTTCCGAGAACTGAACAGCACCTACTCGGACCAGGGTAACTGCAGCCCGTCTTCTGAATACTTGCACCTTAGGGATCTTCACTTCTCTCCTGAATGCTTCCTTCTTCCTTTCTGTCCTCCCTCCCTCACTGCCAGAGTTTAAGAAAACTTGTTAGGCATCAAAACAGTTGGTACCAAACAAATAAGGCATGTTTGTTATACTTGACTGCCTACTATGTGCTTTCTTATGTTGAAGAGTGAATGTTTCTCTCCTAAAAAATGTTTTACTCCTAAGCACAGGTTAAATATTCAAAGAAATCTATAACTTGAAGTGGTTCTCAACTTCATGGTGCTATGGACAATAATGAACAATAAAATGTCATGATATTCTCTTATTGTGACTTGTAAGGTAAAAGTGTGAAATATTTTTTAAAAAGATTTTATTTGAGAGAGCATGAGCAGGGATGAGGGACAGAGGGAGCAGCAGACTCCCCACTGAGCACAAAGCCCCATGTAGGGCTTGATTCCAGGACCCTGAGATCATGACCTGCGCGGAAGGCAGACACTTAAGGCAGCAGCTTAACCAACTGAGCCACCCAGGTGCCCTGAAAGTGTGAAATATTTTTAAAATATTTTTACTTTTCCTATTTTTCATTTTTCCTGTCTGGGCATTTGGTACATTTTCCTCACCAATCCTAAATGGTTTCTTTTGATAATAGGAAAAGAGGAAATTGGGAACTGGAAAGAGAGGAGGTAAAGTGGGTATTAAGTTTTAAAATAAAACAAAGTGAATGTCAAAGCAGGAGCTATTTTAGTCTTAGCAACCTTGAGAAAGTTTCCTCCCTCTCAGAGGAAAAAGCAGAGGTCAAGGCCAGGTCTGCTTTGGTTCTCATCACCCAACATTTATTGAGCCCCTAATATTGAGCCCCAGGCACTGGGGGTTCAATGGCAGAAAAGACCCTATTCTCCATCTTCAAGAAATTTGTAATCTAGAACAGCTCCTGAAATTGAATACAAAAATCTGAATTATTTGCATTTGGGAGACAGAAGGCAGGGAAGGGTAGGAAAGCAAAGATTTTTGTTAGGTTCTCAGAGACTTTGATCCCCTCTCGAAAAAAGGTTATGGCCAGAGCTAAACATCTATGACCCATGAATTAGGGCCTAGAGACATACTTACCTTTCCCCTGTCTGCAGAGTTGAGCAGGTTAATAAAGTAACCCAAAATGTTTTTGTCAGGTTCTCAAATTAGTGTCTTCTGAGCCAGGATTCCAGTGGAAAGTGGGCTTCATGGTCTGTGACTTCTTGGTGCATCCCAGAGGAGTGGTGGCTGGGAGTGTCATGCCCAACACTTCTGTTCTCCCATCTCAGAAATGTAAAGGCTGGATTTAGATTGGTGTTTAATGTTCAAGTAATAAAAGTGATAATGCCACAGGAGTTCAAATTTTGCATGTTGTTGATTTTATAGATGTTCAAATGTATCCTTTTCTACGTGACTGTCTCTGATTATTACTCTGTATGTGATTAGATCCTCTGCTGAAGAATCTATCCCAGGAAATCATAGAATTACTCAAAAAGCTGGTTGGACTTGAGAGCTTCTCCTTGGCCTTTGCCTCAGTACAGAAACAGGCTAATGAGAAAAGGGCACTCCGGAAAAAGAGGAAGGCTTTAGAGGTACGTTTGCTGTTTGAAAATATGATGTGTTTATTAGACTTAATATTTTTAACCAGGGGTGTGTGCATGCGTGTGTCACACTTACCCAGGGAGGAAAGAGGAACTGGCTGTGTTTGAGAAGTGGGGACTTTACAGTTTGGGGGCTCCAGATTCTCTTTAATGGGAATGTGTTGCATGTGTGATATTTAAAGGTGAACAAAACGGCCCATTTCTGCATTGGATTTTTTTTATTGGTTTAACATTTACTTTAAAAGTAATATAAAATTTCTATTTTTTTTTTTCCAGTTCGTAACTAATCCTGATATTGCTGCCAAGAAAAAGCTGAAGAAACACAAAAATAAAAGTGAAGCCAAGAAGAGAAAGATAGAGTTCCTGCGTCCGGGCTATAAGACCAAGAGACAAAAGAGCCACAGCCTGAAAGACTTAGCAATGGTGGAGTAATGTGTTCCCTCTGCTGATAAAGTATCTCGGTTTACCCCAAAGCATGAACTTCTCAGTATATCTGCTGGTCTGAAATCACAGCAGGCTTTATTATTTAAGTTAAACTGGCACAGATTGTATATTACACAGTTTAAGATAATCATGCTCATATTTTTTTAAATTAAAACATTTTCATAATATTACTGTATCTTCACTGTCTAAAAAATGTGACACTAGTGATAATATGGTTTTTTTTAAGACATGTTTTAAAATAGCAAGACAGAATGTAGAAGTTAGGAATAAAACAAGTGATCTGCAATACTTTTATGGAGAAAATTATAAAACTTTATCAAAAGGCATTAAAAGAAATCTGCACAAATGGAGAAATAACCGTGTTCATGGACAGGTTATCGTAAGATACTAGTTCTTCCCAAGTTGGATCTCATTGGTTAAAGGCCCATCTGTATGGGCCTTCATATTATCCTAACAAGTGGATTCTAGAATTTATATGGAAAATAAGCTGGAAATAGCCATGATGCTCTTAAAAAGGGTAACAGGGTGAGGAGTTTTCCCTGTCAGATTATCAAAACTAAGTCACAAGAAGTGCCATCTATAGTGAACATGTGATAAATTCTACATGAAAATTAAAATTTTTCTGCTTGTGCAGACACAACTGGGATTCGGTATGTAGCATATGCGGATAATGAATGTAGTACCCAGGTTATGTAATGAATAAACTATGAATCAACAAAGACAGTCCAGTAGAGAAAGTGTCAGAAGGGAGAAACAGGCATTGCAGAGAAGAAAAATACATGGCCCTTAAACATTAATACTTACCTGATGTGGCTATACCGGTTCTTAAACATTCAAGTACTTATGTACTAGTTGGTAAGTAGTCACTACCTTGAGAGACACAAGCGCCACCCTGGCTATGTGAGTCCCTAGATTCCCGATCTCCCCACACCAGAAATTACAGGATTACCACCTGGACTAGTAGGGGTCCTCCTACATCAGCTATGTCTGGTTATTAAATATTTTGAATCACTCCTGTGTTCAACATCAATAATTAAAAAAATACAAATTAACATCAGAATGAAATTCCATTTTGAACCCTTTAGGT
This sequence comes from Ursus arctos, assembly GCF_023065955.2. Taxonomy (NCBI): domain Eukaryota; kingdom Metazoa; phylum Chordata; class Mammalia; order Carnivora; family Ursidae; genus Ursus; species Ursus arctos. The sequence continues at coordinate 13,567,188 of NW_026622886.1, read as the reverse complement.
TGATAAGGTTGACAATGCCAAATGCTGGCAAGCATGGTGAAGCAAAGAGAACTCTTATAAACCACTCTGGAAAACAATTTGGTGTTACCTTGTTCACCTACATGGTGTCTTTGTCTCAATCTATACCTGATGTGGAAGCAATATTCTTTAGTGCTCAATATATTTGGAAGGGAGGGGGGAAGAAGAACACATCCTATATGCCAGGCACTTTGCTAACATTTTGTTTAGTCCTCATACTATTCCCGAGAGCTGCCTAAAACTGGTTCTTACTTTACAGGTGAAGAAACTGAGACTCAGATTAAATACGTTACACCTAAGGGTAACACAGGCTGCAGGTGGCGTAATCAGGATTCACACCCAGGATTGAAAGCCTGTGCTTTTTATAATTTCTAGTTATGGAGTCAGAATATAGCATATGGCATAGAAATCAAATGTTCAAACATTCTTGAACTTCAGCATCTGTGTTTTGATGGAGTTTGTCTCAAACAGGAATTCTCATACTTCCAAGGGGTCTGTAATGTGCCAAAAGCATAAACATGGGGCATCACAGAAGGCTGACTGTAATTAATTCTAAGTGATTTAAAGTACATGTACTGCTTTTATAAAAATATTTAAAATAAAAAATCAGAAGTTTACATTAAAGCAAAAATCGGAACAAATATCTCAGGAATATTGGGCACAATTTAGTAAATATTTATTGAGTGCGTATATGCCCAGTGCACCACACTAGATGCAAGAGATACTAACAATAAATAAGGTATGGTCCCTACCCTCAAGGAGCTTATATTTCCACAACTTAAAGTGCATCTCAAGTATTTTAATAACAAAATTCCACCACTGTTTTTTAAATGTGACCACATGACACAGCACAGTTACCAACTAGAGTTATAAGACAGAGTATTAGAGCTAAAAGAAACCATTGATATGATTTGTCCAAGTTTCTTATTTTACGGAAAACAAACAAACTGAAGGAATGTCCATTTGTGCCTAGAACTCATGTGTTCAGATTTTAAGTTTGGTGCTTTTCCCATTTTCAGGGTTCTCCAAATATTCAGATTTTTATAAATATCATTCAAACTCCTATAACTTACCTATATAGTTGTTTTCTGCTAGACAAGGACCTCATAATTTATACCACGTTAAAATTAGTGTATGCTCTATTTACCCCATTCTAGTCCTTGTGATAAAACGGAGATCACAAGCATTCAAGTGCTGGTGTATTTGCTACTACTTCGTGTGTGCTCAGTATTCAAGATGGCAAGAGCTATGTGCTGGGCAGCAATGGCCTGCCGGGGCTTCTCTTCCCCACACTTCTCACAGTGTTCCTAAAGTGCTGGGGTGGGGGGGGCATTTAGCTGCTTAGGTACACACCCAGCCACTGACCAGAAGGGAACCCAAGGATAAGCTGAAGAAGTACTATTTTCCTAGTTGGCAAACATATAACCTACTATTTCAACCATGCACATACTCTAAGGTGCCATCATGTGCCAGGCACCACACTGGATTCTGAGGATATTTATATGAAAATGTCTGTCCATCAGGAGTGATTTGGAAACTATGACACGATGTTAATTACAGGCTCAATAATATTAGGTGCAGCACTGAGAACACTTGGGCCTGGAAGAAGGTCTCCAAAAAAGACTTCAGAGACCAAATTAAGAATGGGTGCTGGGGAATGGGTAAAAAGAGTAAAGTCCCGCAGGTGAAAAGAGAAAGCCACATTCATTTGATCTAAATGACTAAAAGTATGAAGGAAAGAGGCTAGAAGCCTCTGGAAAGGCAGTAGCAGGACAGGGAATGGACCACTACTGTTCCCAAGGACACCAATGAGGGGCATCAAGGTTTTTAAATGCTGGTTGTCCAACTTAAAGATTCCCCCCAGTTTAAGTAAATACAAGGGACCATATTCTGTCACCACGGTAGCCAATCCTGTGGTAAACTGGGTAGTTTGAAAAGTTCCTTTGTGTTCATAATTGTTTTGATACCCTAGCAGTAAGTGTACTTTTTAAAACCAAGAATGCTCAATTTCTCCCTGTACAACCAGTAATGTTTTGACTTTACACCAAATTTACATGTCCAATTACAGATAAAAGAAATGAAAGACAGTAAAGACATCTCTTACAATGCTTCTTAAAATAGATTTTTTTAAATTTCCTTTAATATGTTGTAGATTCCATCAAATATAACCATTTATGACTGTTTTTACTACCTCTACTAGTATAGACAAATTTATAGAAATTATTTTTAATGTACTGTACCTATTTCAATTAGCATAATTTTATTTAAGCAATTAAGGTTGTCTGTGTTGCCAGTGTTGACATTTTCAGGAATTTATGATATAGTTTATGGGATAAGCTTGACACTGAAATCTTACTTTGAGCCCTGTTCCAGCCTCGCTAGCAGGTGACCCTGAGCAAGCCAACTTATCAGAACCTCGGGTCCATGTCCATAAAATAAAGACATTACAACCTCTCCTACCTACATCACAGGGCTCCTGTATATATGTAAAAATTTTTTGGCAACCATAAAGTACTATAAAATGACAATTACAGACGTCAATGAGGTTAGCCACCAAAATAATTTTTCAGCTTCATGCCTATACCCAAAAGCTTTTAAACAAAACAGCTTAAATAAAGTGGTCATTAAGCAAATGAAGACTGTATTACCCACACTCTGTTTCTACTCTACGGAGTCTAATCTTTGGAAGAACTTAATTCATTTTAGGGGAAAAAAATCTGAGTTAAGATATTTATTAGTGTTTATACAAACAAGCTGCAACCATTAATTCAAAAATAGGAGGGTTTTTCCTCAATAAGAGTACATTCTTTAATAGGACTCTATTTGAATAAGAATTCCATACAAATAGAATATATACTTAACACAAGAAAGCAAGGAAGGATTTTACATTACACAGAACATTCAGTTGGTTCAATCATGGGTGAGTTACCTTCCAACCAAATACTTATTTTTTATATTTATTACAAATATTGCAGTCAGTTCAGTATATGCCAACGATCACACAGTTTTAATATTTAGTAGCATGAAGCACACTTAACTGTTTCCAAAGGGATATGTGATGTAGTCTTCATTTCATAGGGGTAGAAGTGATTGAATTACTGTCTGCTCTTTAATGTTTCAACTAACCTGTGAAGAGATGAACAGTTTCATAATATTAACTTCAAACTTTCAGGTATAAGGCATGATCATTTAAGTTTTATACTGAAAGTGGATTCCAAAGCACTTTAAATGATGAAGGCTAAGACAATTACACTAGAGAATGGCGTTAAGGACCCAATTTCCATGAAGGCCTTTTAGCTTTCACTTTTGTCTATGCTCTGAATGAATAATCAAAAAGACCAAGTATCTTCTTTCTGGGCTGTAATTACTGCAGCACGGGCAGATGTGGATAACTCAGAGGTTAAAACTAGTCCCAGTCCTCCTGGAGCTTAAAATCTAATAAGTAGATGCACAAATCAATTACAGGGCAGTATAACTACTGTATCACTGGTCTGTGACAAGGACATCCAACTATATGTGTGGTAAGGCAGTGGGCATGGAGACATGCAAGGCAAGGTTTTTGAGAAGACAGTCTTAACCTAAGTCCTGAAGGATAAGGAATTGGAGAATGTGGTGAGGAAGGAAAAGTTAAAAAAAATGGCAGAGGGCTGGCTTATCTAACTATCATCAGGTAGGTGTGGCAGAAGTAACAGCCTGATGCATATGAAGACCAGTGGAAGAAGAGGCTGGAGGAACTTAATATGATAAGCTGCTAAGTAATCTGAATTTCATCCTTAAGACTAAAAGGAAATCACACGTGTGCAAACAGCTGCACACACAAACAAATGCACAGATGGCTTCTGGAAATATACTTAACCATTCCATTGCCTCATCAAGGCCAGTGCCTTTGGTTGCTGAAGTTTTGAATATCTGCCATTTTCGGTCCTTCAATGCAGGTAACCCAAGTGAATTTGCCATCTCTGAGGGAGTCATGGCCTGTTCCATGTCCTGCTTATTTGCAAACACCACTAAAATGGCTTTTCTCAGCTCTTCTTCCTAAATAAAATAGATATATTTATTGACTGAATCAATTAAAAATTACTTCCTAAAGAATGAATACAATTTTTAGTTCTTTCGCATACAATTGTACAAGTCCAATCCTAATATCACAAATAACAATCCAGCACAACTCAAGAACTGTAAACTAACAGCCCATTTCTTTTACACGTACTTTTTAGGATAAAAATCCATACCATTTGAATTATATCTGACTGAAGCTTTTATTTTAAAAATCCATTATACTGAAAGCAGTTAAACAGTCCCTTAAAATTCTTTATACTTGAATTTAGTCTAAGAAGCTCTTATAAATATGATGCTACACTGAAAAAAATTAAGCAAAAGTTTAAAACTATTAGGTCTGCAATTTATAACTCAGAAGCCATTAAGAAGTCAGTAGTCAAGAAATCAGAAGTCCAAAGTATTCCAAGAATGCTTCTACCTAGGTAATCAAATGGCCTAGAAAACTTGTATTTAAGCATTCAATTATTGGCTAATTCACAATCATAGTTCTGGTAGGAAAAGGAAACTTAGTCATCTAATTTACTCAAGCAAAGGCAATTTCATTATTACTTAATTTAACCATAAGTACATTTGACTGGAAATTTTTTAAACGTTTGATTATTTAATGCATCCTCTGAATGCAGCTGGCCAATAAATTATCTTATGAACCTCAGTGACTGCAATGTTTTGAGTTCTTAAATAAGTGTTGTACACTGTTCCACACATCAGGAATATTAGGGTAAACTCAATTTACATTTTAGGGTGGGAGTCATCTATAAGCAAACAAATATTTTAAAATAATAGAAAGGAATAGTAAGTGGTACAAAAAATATGGTAGGATAAGAGAAAATAACAGAGGCTCCTCTCTGAGGCAGACACGTGAGAGAAAACATGCCAAGAAGGTAGCCATGCGAAGATCTGGAGGGAGAGCATTCCAAGCAGAAAGATGAGCAGGTACAAAAAGCCCTAAGCCAAGCGTCCAGTACACGCTTGGTGTATCCGAAGAACAGAAAGGCCAGTATGGCTGAAGGACTGTAAACACAGGAAAGAATAAAGAATGAAAAAGCTGAAAGAGATAAACAAGGGCCAGAGGTGTGCCAGAAACCCAGAAATTCTAGAATAGGCTTTCTTATTATTTAGACCCTTATCTGCTTCCATAAACTAATTTACACAACTAGAAATAGATTTTATAAAAAGCACTTCACAGGAGTAACTTAAAATAGTTCCTTCAGTTTAAGAGTTCAGCTCTGAGCTTCCTAGAAAACAAGGAATCTAGTTTAAAGGAAGTTACATGGCTGGATTTTTTTTTGGGGGGGGGGTCTTTATCTCTCTTCCCAACAGAATTTCTGGAATAGGAAGTAATTTGTATAAAAGAAAATGATACTAAAGGCATGAGGGGAAAATCCTGCTTTCCTTTGAATTATTCCTGCATGTGGTAACAATGAAAACAGCAAGCAAACGTAAAAGATTTCCCCACATTTGAATAAAGTTTTCTTACCTCCAACATGGCAACTAACTCTGATTTGGAAATGCCAATTCGGTCTCTGTCACAACTGTCTACTACATAAATGACTGCATCTGTGTTTGAATAGTAACATCTCCAGTATGGCCTAAAGAAAATTCAGAAAGGGAGAATATATTACTATTTGAAAGAAAAAGAACCTGCTATGTTAATTTATATGCTAGGACTTGGCAATGATGGGGAGTGGGGAGATCTACATGCCAATCTTGCCACCCCCCCATGTTAGAATCAATGCCATGATTGTTTCTGATGGTATGTATCATATCCTTCAGATGTAATGGGGGTGGAATGATAAACATTAAATCACAGGATCAAGAAGTTTCAAAATGAGTTCAGACTTTAAGCTAAGAGAGTACTTTATAATCAATCTATAAAATCACTAACTGTACTGAGATAAAGTTACACACAAACCTTACTGTTACATCTAATAAATCTCTAACTAGGAACTCTTAAGGAATGGATTCTTAAAAAAACTTTTAATATGATTTTATACAGCAGACATTAAATTGACTACTGAAGACTTCACGAGTAGAAATGGCTAAAATTAGAGAGGGATTCAAAAGTGGTTCAAAAAATAAAACAAGTTAAAAGGCAACAAGATGTCTGGAGAATGTACTACTTATGCTTTAAGATGGCAGGTACCATAGTGAGCAACACTGACATTCACCAAACATTCACAGTTGCTATGCCAAGCACAGAATGCTAGGCAGGAGACCTAAACTGTAGAGGGCATTTATGTTCACATTAGCCCTAAATGTTGGATTTTATAAAAATGACTTTCAGTCCACAACAGTCCATTTCACAAAGTGACAAGGACTAAACGGAAGACCCTTTCTAGTTAAAAACTACTTAACTAATTAGATCTTGAGATTTTCATGAAAAAAATTTCCATTAAGGTGATATCTGAAGAACTGGCTTCCTTAAATTTTTTTAAATTTTAATTCAATTGAGAGAATAAGCAGTTTTACCTTATTTTAAACTAGGTGGCTCCCATTTAAATTACAAAAGAAAACATATTTGGTTTACTGCTCTTAACCTTAAAAGGAACAATAAATGTTCAACACTACAAAGTAATCTGGTCTCTGTGGCATACCTGATACTTGTCTGTCCTCCTAAATCCCAGACTTGGAATTTAAGGTTCTTGTATGTTACCGTCTCAACATTAAATCCAATAGCTAGAAGAGAAATCAAAATCGGTAGTATACGTAGACTAACGCATTCTGTCTTCAAAGTATCCAAACCAATTTTAGCAGTTAATGAATTACTACTGAATCGCATTATTGGTTAAAATATTATTCCATTTAAGACAAAACAGTTGCTGTGCTATACACACATACACCATCAATTAGCAAGATCAGCACCATTTTCACGTTATATAAGAATCCCCAGTCACCTCTGCAATATAGAATTTTTAGCTCAACGGAAACCCTACTATGTTAAATTCCCTGTATAATACAATCCTGGCGTACAAGTGTTTAGAGGTTATGCTTAGGAAGAACAGCTGCAGATGTATTACAAAAATGGAATTTTGATAGGCAGCAAGTAAACAGGGAACAAAACCAAGAAAGCCTAAATTCTAAACTTCAGTGGGTAAGGATTCAGCAACAGCTGTATATCGCTTTATGGAAACTGGGTTCTCGAAGTGTGCCCATCTCACAGACCCTCTGCAGACTTCCTCAAGAGCTCATCTGAAATAAGGTCATGGCTGGATGGCCAAAGGGGAGGTGTCCCATCTCTTTTCCCTGCCATCCTTTTTAGGTGGATCTCTAGCACCACATGGCTGAGGCAGGATACTATTTTCCTTGAAAGGAATCTACAGAAGGGTGGAGAGGATGCTGAAAAAACTGATCACTAAGATTTTAGAAGCTTAAAAAAATCAAAGTAAAAAATGACTTATAGTTACAACTGTACAATTAATTTTGTTTAAAATTTTAAGTCTATATTGGTAAATGACGCTAATGAGTATATGGTAAGCATTCCCTATCACAACTAAAAAATAGCTGTAATAAATCTGGGTGAAAAACTAAAAAGCAAGTTCATGATGTCTCCCTTAGAATTAGGTAGAAGTGTAATCACCATCTTTACCTCGATTACAAACACTGTTTATATGCACAGGACAAGAGTATGCTGTAAAGCATATGCACTGAAATGCAATCCAATGGGCTGTGTGCACTGCAGGGGCCAAGACTTAACTACAATAGAGATGGGTGACTTTGAGAAGCAAAAACCAAGAGAACTGAAATTTACTGAAGGTGGCACAAAGAAATAACAGATGCCACAGGGTTTTAAAAGTTCTTTGTTCACAAAACCTAGACTTTTTTTTAATCTGGAAATTTAAATACTAACTATAGAAATAACCTTGAGTGACAGAGTGATTTTAGAGGCATAATCTAATACTCTTGAGCAAACTCTACGAACTCTTACACTTAGTTTAAATATGTTAATCTTCTCTAAGTAAATTCACATCAACAAATTTAAAAAGTATAAATAACAACAGTATTCTCATGTAGGCAAATAGGACTGGTTGAGAATATTCTTCTAAGATATCAACAACTGATTTAAAGTTGATGTGTTTCTTCTCTTGATATTTTTAGGTACCAGATTAATTCAACAGTCTCTTCCACTCAGTTCTTTACAAGCAATCAATACAATTATTTAAGAGAAACAAATATTAATTAAAATAGTTACAAATACAGGCGGGGAAAAAAGCACTTCAGATGCAATAATACCACTTAACACCTATATAATTCTTTAAACAGGTTTACGAAGTATTTTACGTACTTCATTTATTTTCCCCTTAAAGTCAGTTGGTATTATCTTCATTTTATCAATAAAGATATTGGCTCTCAACGAGTTAAGTAGCTTAACTCTAACTAACTTTAAAAATAGCTCTAAACAACAAAACCCAGTACAGAGGTTTACAAATTGCCTCTAAATTTATGAAAATTAATGCTTTCAATATTATGTCCACACTACAAGTTTACAAACCTTACTATATTAAAATCACATTATATGAATTACTTAATCAGTAATAAAGTTAAGTTAGATGGAAAACGAAACCCCTACAATTAGTTTATCATACGAACACTTACTAGGAATAGTAGTAACGACTTCTCCAACCTGTAATCTGTATAAAATTGTAGTTTTTCCTGCTCCATCTAATCCCAAAATTAAAATCCTCATTTCCCGGGTTCCAAACAGACTGGAAAAAATACTTGAGAAAAAGCCACCTGAAAAAAATAATAAAAGAAAAAACGCATTCAATATCAGTTTGCGAACTAAGTCCACAAAACATTTAATCTTGCCCTTTGAAAACTATACCAAATTAAATAATACTGTAATATTCTCCTCAATTCTTAGGTGCATAAGTTTGCTCCCAATGATATATATTAATCAACATCAAACAAATAATTACTGACTGTCACCACGTCCTAGATACTGTCTCAGGAAGGCACAAGAAAATATATTCCAGAATAAGAGAAACAGAACCACTGTCCTCGTGGAACTCTTTTTTTATGTAAAAATTTTTTAAAGATTTTTATTTATTTACTTGAGGAAGAGAGAGCAAGAGCACAAGCAAGGGGAGCAGCAGAGGGAGAGGGAGAAACTGACCAGGGAGCCTGATGCGGGGCTCGATCTGAGGAACCTGAAGTCATGACCTGAGCCAAAGACAGGGCTTAACCAACAGAGCCACCCAGGCGCCCCCTGGAGCTCACTTTCTAATCATGAGAATATACAGACCTTAGCATGGCCTCCTCACAACCCATAAACACCAAAGGACAAATCTGAATGACAGTGGGACAATGACGTCCTCACATGTGAAAAGCAATTATTATTACTGTACAGTAGCACCATCATAACTACCTTCAAACACTGAGATTTCTCTGTAAGCAATATGACTTGCAAAAGAAATTGAGACATAGAAGTCCAAAATAACAAAACCTATTTTTGAGAGAAAACTCACTTAAAAAAAAAATAAAGCCACATTCAATGTATCATGAAATATTTACAGAAAGTTTCCTATACGTAAGGTATTGTGTAATATTAACGCACTTGTGAAGAGAGTGGTGATTATCAGAACTACCGATGATTGGTGATGAATGACAGAATGACTGAATGATAGAATGGTGGTTATCAGAGGCTTGGAGAGTGGGGGAAATGGGAGAGATGTCAGTCAAGGGTACTAACTTTCCTTATAAAATGACTAAGTTCTGGAGACACAATGAACAGCATGGTAACTACAATTAATCAATGTATTGTACACTTGAAATGTGCTAAGAGAGTAGCTCTGAAAGTGTTCTTACCAAACACATAAAAAAGCTAACAGTGTGAAGTGACAGATGTATTAATTAGCTTGATTGTGGTAATCATTTCACAATGTATGATATCAAAACATCACACTGTACCCCTTAAATACATGCAGTTTTGTCATTCATACCTCAAGAAACCTGGTAAAAACTAAAATTAAAAAATTATACTTTATCTCAGCAAGGCCTCCTGATAACAGATTAAGGTGTTGCTTCATTTGGATTGCATTTAAATAAGAAATCCCTAAGAGTAAGGAAGGTGGTGATTTAGTCTTTATTATTCTTTTTACAACAAGAGAAAGCAGTTTTTTGTTTTTTTTTTTAAAGAGAGAGTGAGCGCAAGCATGGTGGTGGGGGGAGAGGGAGAGAGAGAGAATCCCAAGCAGGCTCCACACCCAGCACAGACCCAACAACAGGGCTGGATCTCTCTACCCCGAGATCATGACCTGAGCAGAAATCAAGAGTGGGAGGCTCAGGGGAGCCTGGGTGGCGCAGTCGTTAAGCGTCTGCCTTCGGCTCAGGGTGTGATCCCAGTATTCTGAGATCGAGCCCCACATCAGGCTCCTCCGCTAGGAGCCTGCTTCTTCCTCTCCCACTTCCCCTGCTTGTGTTCCCTCTCTCGCTGGCTGTCTCTCTCTGTCAAATAAATAAATAAAATCTTTAAAAAAAAAAAAAAAAAAGAGTGGGAGGCTCAACCACCTGAGCCATCCAGGCGCCAAAAAAGAATACATATTCTTTTTTAAAATACATTTTTTCTTCAATGACTACCAGAAAAAAAGCACTTTGGCCCTTCCCCGCCAAAGCCATTAGAGAAGATTAAAAAAAGTTACATTAATAATATAAGAAAATCAGCTGACAACTGAAGTGATGTCACACGCAATACATGGTTATCTGACAAAGAAATGGCAAAATTAGGAGCCACAAGTCTGGGAAAATGAAGACACATGGGCCAGAGAACCTTGGGAAAGTGTAACAGAAAGTGTGTAACTTGACAAAATCCTTTGTACCTTTTTATACCTTAAAAAACTGGGGCACCTGGTTGGCTCAGTCTGTACAGGATGTGAGTCTTGATCTGGCAGTTGTAAATTCAAGCCCCATCTTGGGTGTAGAGATTACTTAAAAATAAAATCTTTAAGGAAAAAAAAAAAAACTGAAGGGAGTTATGGAAAAAGACAGGAAAGCACTTACGATGTTCCAGGGCAAGAAGTAAATCCCCCGGAAAATGGTAGAGGAATTAAAATAATCCAAAGAATTTATATCATTTGGACAGGTGTAAACCAGTTTAAAAATCTGCACCTTCATCTGGGTTCCAGCGCGGAGGGAAGCTAGCTATAGCTGGTGCTTGTGATGACAACATAGTGCCCTCAATTAGCACTCCAAACACCGATATTAAAATTTCACTCACTGACCAGTAATGACCAGTACCCTCCCCATTTCCTTCTCTACCTTACCCTATCATCTACATCAAAAGCTACAGATAAGCAGGCAAATGCCAAGTTGGCTATGAAACATAGTGAGCAACAATTCCCTTTGCATTTTTTAAACTGACGCAATCCCAGGGACCAGGAAGAGAGAATCAAGCTTCCACTGTGGGGTTGGATCTCATCTTCCACGCAAGAACCCTCAGCGCACCTGCGACTGACAAATTGCCAAGCTTCTCAAAGCCAACTCTACCCCCAAGTCGAGCTGGGTCTGAGGAGGTGAGGGAAAACTTCCTAGTCAGGGGAAAGGGCTCAGGGCCGCGTTCCCAAGCCGCAGCGCTCTCCGGGCCCGCGCTGTCCCCACCTCCTGACCCTTCTGGGATGAAGAGGACAAGAGTGAGAGCCGGGGCGAAAGCTCGAGGCAGGGTCCACCCCACAGGTCAACAGCCAAGGTAAGTTAAGTCCTCAGCGACCCGCCCCTGAAAAGCTGGCTACTGTGGGCTTCCCAGGCCGGCCCCTCTCCTCCTCCTGACCCCAGCCCTTGGCCGCCGCCCCTCCAGCGCGCCCGGGGGCTCTTCTCGGATCCCTCACCCATGATGAACCGCCTGTCCGCCCTTGTCGGTGGTAGTCAGAAACAGGCCCCGTCCTTGGCAGCGACTCCTATTAGAGCCTCGGCGCCGCCACCTCTGCTCGCCTTGGCCTCCGGCTGCGGCTCCGGCTCCCAGGCGGATCCCTTGGAAGTCCGGTTCCCCAGCAACTTCCACGTCGGACTCCCGGCGGGGGCGGGAGCGACGGGCCGCGGCGACTACGCGCCAGGAACGGCGACCTGAGCGTCCGCGTCGTTGCTTTCGACGAAACTTCCCGGCGCGCTAGGTGGAACCCAGAGGATTAAAATATTTAAGGACCCCAAATCTGTCTTGCTTCTGTTTTCTTGTACTGAAAGGGCTTCCAAAATAGAGAAATTCGAATTCTCATTTTAAATTCTGACACCCAACAGTGGCGAATCTGCCAACCAAGAATTCGAGTTGGGCCTCGATGCTGCAGCCAGACTGGACGCCAGCACAGGGTGCAGCGTCGCAGAAGTTGCAGGTCCTAAAGCGCCCTGCGGGGGCGGCGCACCCTTCTCTGGGTGCTTTCTCCCACAAGGAAATAGGACTACGTAATAATAATAGGAAGAGCCCCGCGCGGCCAATGCTAGTCAACCTTACACCTGAGGCCGCTAACTGGAGGTTTTTGGAATCGCAGTGGCCTGTAGGGTCAGCGTTAGAGTCTTTCACCCCTTTCTTCCACTAACTGAGCCACTGACCACCTTTCTGGGATAGGCAGTACGGAGGAACTGGTTCAGATCACAAGGACTGAGGATCTGTTCCCTCCAGGGCCCTCGAGAGTAGTGCCGGTCTTGACAGGAAATTGTATTGGGTGGAAGGAAGCGATATTTGGATGATGGGAAGAAGGGATTCTCCTAGACTAATCTTTTTAAGGGTTAAGCGCGCGTGTCTTAAAAATGCGTAAAGGTACACAGAAAGGTAAACTTATCCCTAGCCCCCAATCCCACAGTTCTTCATAGAAGTCATCATTGTAAACTCTTACTTAGGTTTCCTCCCAAATATAATTTTTGCATACTATTTTTTTGTAATTTTTTTCTATTTAATTCCTTTTTTTATAATAATATTTATTATGTTAGTCACCATACAGTACATCCCTGGTTTTTTGATGTAAAGTTCCATGATTCATTAGTTGCGTATAACACCCAGTGCGCCATGCAATACGTGCCCTCCTTACTAACCATCACCGGTCTATCCCATTCCCCCACCCCCCTCCCCTCTGAGGCCCTCAGTTTGTTTCTCAGAGTCCATAGTCTCTCATGCTTCATTCCCCCTTCTGATTACCCCCCCCTTTCTTTATCCCTTTCTTCTCCTACCAATCTTCCTACTTCTTATGTTCCATAGATGAGTGAAACCATATGATAATACTATGTTTTTTTTAAAGTATTTTTATCCATTCAACAGAAGTTTATAGACTGTTTTGTTTTTTACTTTAATTTTCAGACCCCCTCCAGCTAGGCATTGAACTGGATTTGCCTGTTGCTCTCACCTCCTTCCCTGCTTCTAAATCATAAATTCACAGAAATTTTCCTTGCGAGGGAAAGTTTGGTTTTATTTGTTTTTTAATTTTATTTATTTGTTTGTTTTTAAGGAGAGGGTTGAGCGACTCTTTATCTGAACACCTGGACCTTTTTAAGATTGTGCTTTGTAAGCGTTATGTTGTCCCAGCTGTTGGACTTCAATGGGTTGAGATTCCACTGACCTTTTTCACCTGTTCTTCATCCTCCTCCAGTCCATGTCTTCGCCAAGATTAGCTACCGCCACTTGGCAAATCTTGACCATTGCCACTTTAAATTTTGTCCATGTCAGATTTATGTTTCCAGTATAATGCACATAGTTGTCTGAAAATACAAATTCCCTTTAGAACTAAAAGGAAAGATAAGCTGAAAAGTTTATATTTGCACTGCATGTTCTGAACCAAATAAGCAAATGAAACCTAGGTGAGGATGCTGTGTAAACTGAAGTGCTATATACGGATTAAAAAGCATTGTTAATACTATTAGGTGGTATTTCAGCCTTTTATAATGTGTGTTAAGCACCTAATTGCAAGTCACTATGAAAACAGTGTAATAAAAACCAAATAACCCTTTAGGTGATTTGATCAAAAACCTTATTTTTCTTTAAAGTTGTATTCATTTGAGGAGGGAGGAGCAGAGGGAGAGACTCTTCAAGCACACTCCTCTCTAAGGGCAGGGCTGGATCTCAGGGCCCATGAGATCATGACCTGAGCTAACCTGAGTCAGATGCTTATGACGGAGCCATCCAGGTGCCCCCAAACACTTTATTTTTAAATTTACCCATTTAACTCTGCTTTGTTAAGATTTGATCTCATTTCCTGGTTATATCAAAAACTCTTCTCCATTCTCAGAAACCTTTGATCTAAAGAAAAATCCCCAAATATTAAGATATTACCTTTAAATTTTTTTCTGTGTGTAGATATAGAACAACTAAAATAACTTTCCTGAACACTTACTATATTCAAGGCCTTATGCTACACCTATTAAATAGTCTAAAACAATCCCTACTCTCAAGGGTGCACTCATTAACCCAAAGGTGTTTAAGACAGAAAATGTAAATGGTTTCACAAAGTGCTGAGACGTTTATAAAAGCAAAGCTATAAATAGCTTAGGGAAACTTAGCTAATCTTTATTGGTGATGACATTGCACCACTACATTCTCCTCCCTTCTCTCAATTCTCAATTCCTAAGAGTAGAGCAGTTCCTACTTTCATAGGAACATAGTTTTCAATGTGTTAAGGAAAATTTAAGGTTGTGAAAAGTAAGATAACAAAACCTCAACTCCTGTATCTTTTCTGATAGGAAAAATAGTCATTACCTAGGAAAGATACTTATCTTTGGGGCAATATCATTTTTCAAAAGCTGGTCATTCTTATTAATATTGGCCTGGTAATACAGTTCCTACTTACTAAAAAGATACTTGCGGAAACAGAATTACAGCAGCATTCCAGAATTAAAGCTAAATATTTAGATTGTAAGTCTGTGGAATTTTATCATTCAGATAAGCACGTAGAATTGACCTCACCTTTCAAGTCTTTGCTCAAATGTCATTCTATTTAAAATTGCAACCTACCCAACATCCTCCTTGTCCTGATGTTTTCTAGAACTTGCCACTAAACATATTATAATTTACTTATTTATTATGCTTATTACATATTGTCTGTGAATGCCAATATTTCTGTTTTATTTTTTTTTTTCACTGTTTTGTTCTTGTACTTGGGCACTAAAATATTTGTTGAGAGAATTTGTTGAATTATAAAATAAGTTTTTAAGGCCAATGCCATAAGCGTTAGTTAACTTAAACATATATTGTGCAATATTATTAAACGTGTTTCCTAAAATAGATATATCTGAACCACCTGTCATAGTGATAAAGGCCACACGATCATTTTCGAGGTTGTCTTATTTGAGGAGGGCCACCAGGGGGTGGTGTTGCTGCAGACTAATTCTCCATAGACTGCGATCAATTGGTCCAATTAAAAGCTGAGTGGATAATTTAATCCTTTTCAAATCTCACAGTCCAATAATAATTTACTAAATTTTAAAATGTGTATGTTTTAATGCAGTCCAAACAAGTAAAACAAGTTCAAAAGTCCTTTGATGATAAAGTCACAATAAAATCAAAGAAGTTCAGAATTTTAAAGCTAAAAGGAGCCTCAGTTCCAGCCACCTCAATTATAGATGAAGTAGAAACAAGCAGAGAAACAGAGCCAGGACAGCAACCCTGATCATTTAACTTCCAGGCCCGGAGTAATGAGATTATGATGCTTTCTGTCAACTGAGCCATGATCTATACATTTGGTAAATTGATTTTCGAACACATGACCATAACTGGAGAATCCGTAGTTTCCAAAGTTGGAAACAACATTTCTGTATGTTCCATTACCTAGTGGTAGTTACATCCTTTTGCTCAGATCATATTCCATGAAGCGGAAACTATGAAAAATAATAGATATATAATAAATATAAGTTTCAGAAGAGCTTATCATACTGTTTATTTATAATTTTATTTTAAACTAGGGAGCATTTTGAAATCATAGGTAGGTGTGTGATTTTCACAAAGCAAAACATGTATTTATATTTCAAATGTTTCCTTTCAATGACTTGTATTTTGCCAATAGAGAAGAACTTCTCTTTAAAGGTTTTTTGTTTTTGTTTTTGTTTTTGTTTTCTTGGAGCGCCTGGATGGCTCAGTCAGTTAAGTGCCCAACTCTTGATTTTCAGCTCAGGTCATGATCTCAGGGTCATGAGATGGAGCCCCACGTTGGGCTCTGCCGTGCTCAGCAGGGAGTCTGCTTGCGGATTCTCTTTTCCTCTCCCTCTGCCCCTCCTGCCACCCCCCTCTGTGCGCTCTCAAAATAAATAAATCTTTTTTTCAAAGTAAATAAAATAAAGCGTTTTTTTTTCTTATTGAGATGTAATTCACATACAATAAAATTCACAATTTTTAAGTGTACAATTAGGTGACTTTTAGTCACTTTTAATATGTTCACAAGGTTTGCAATGTTCACCCAAATTTCAGAGCATTTTCATCACTTCGAACAAAAACCCTGTACCCATTAGGCAATAATTCCCCAGCTGACCCCTCTGCTAGCCTCTTGTACCGTAACCTCTAATCTATATTCTGTCACTAAGAATTTGCCTATTCTAGACATTTCATGTAAATGTGGGACCGTACAATATTTGCCCAATTTTTGTCTGGCTTTTTTACTTAGCATAATGTTTTTAGGGTTCATTCATGTAACAGCATTTATCAAACACTTCATTCCTTTCTATGGTGAATAATATTCTATTAAACGGATATACCATGTTCTGTTTATTCATCAGTTGATGAATGTTTGGGTTGTCCTTGCTCTTGTCTATTTGAATAATGATGCTATGAACATTTGTGTACTAGTTTTTGTAGGAGTAAGTGTTTTCAGTTTTGTGGGGTATATACCCAGGAATGGATTTGCTAAATCATATGGTAACTCTAATTTTAACTTTTTTTCCTATGTTTAACTTTTTGAGGAACTACCAAACTTTTCCAGCCGCGTTGTTTGCTGAAACTGTTTTCCACCATTTTACATTTGCATCAACAATATTTGAGGGTTCTTATTTTTCACATCCTCACCTACACTTATTTTCCACTTTTTAAAATCTAGCCATCACAGTAGGTATAGAGTGGTATCTCATTGTGATTTTCATTTTAATATTCCTGATAACTAACAATTCCTCACAACTAACAACATTTTCATGTGCTTTTTGGCTATATGTATATTTTCTTTGGAGAAATGTCTATTCAAATCCATTGCCTACTTGTTTTTTTTTAAGATTTTATTTATTTATTTGACAGAGAGAGAGACAGCCAGCGAGAGAGGGAACACAAGCAGGGGGAGTGGGAGAGGAAGAAGCAGGCTTCCAGCAAAGGAGCCTGATGTGGGGCTCGATCCCACAACGCCGGGATCACGCCCTGAGCCGAAGGCAGACACTTAACGACTGAGCCACCCAGGCGCCCCCCATTGCCTACTTTTTAATTGAGTTATTTATCTTTTATTGTTGAGTTGTAAAACTTTCCTATATGTATTCTGGATATCAGACCTGTATCAAATATATGATTACAAATACTTTTCCAGTTCTGTGAGTTGTCTTTTCACTTCGTTGATAGAGTCCTTTGATGCACAGCTTTTAATTTGGATGAAGTCCATTTTACGTATTTTTTCTTTGCTCGTGGTGTCATATCCAAGAAACTATTGCCTAATCCAAGCTCATGAAGATTTACGTCTATATTTTCTTCTAAAAGAAAGGTAAAACAAACAAAACCCCCCCAAATCTGGTTTACTCTCTCAGCTTCCCTATTTCTCTGTTCGGTGACCCAAATTCTACCTTGCCTTACCACCTCTGGTTAATGCAGACTTGCCCCTTTCTCTGTCCCTCCGTCAGCCTCATAGTGACCAAACCCTAGTCATTGTTCCTTTACTTCCTACTCTCAGCCAGTAGCTACTTAACTGATTCATCTGTTTCTCCCCACTCTCCAATACCCTTGAACACCACCATTTTGCTTCTACTAGAAGTCCACCATGTACTGGGTACTCAATAAATGTTAACTGAATAAAACTCATGTTAATTTCTCTATCATAAGCCTTTAAAACTCATTTTACAAAGATGTTTATAATTGTTGGTTACTTACTCTTGCAGAAGACCGTGAAGCTCTTACGTGCACGGCCTTTCTTATTCTTCTCTGTATCCCCAGTGCTACTGCACTGAAGTCCCGTGAATATTTGTTAAATTCGTGAATGGATGAGGGCTGAGCTTCTTAACTTGGCATTCACTTACTTCCACAGTCAGGTCCAACTTACTACCCCTCTCTAGTTTAGGCAAACATTGTGAATTGGGGGGGAAACCCGCTGTTTCCAGGACTGTAGATTTTAGTTCTGAAGTGAAGTTTATCGATATTGTCAGGGAAGCCACCCACTGCTCTGTGGTTCAGGTTCCTCTGAAAAATGAAGGATTGGTCTAGATCAGAGCTTCTCAGCCTTTAACGTATATATACAAAGCACCCAAAAAGACCTTGAACGTGGGGGATCAGATTCTGATCCTGTGTTTCTACAAGCTCCCAGGAATGTTAATGCTACTGGTCCCCAGACACCCTTCAAGGAATTATAAAACTGTCCCTTACAACCTTTTTAGATCTTCTGGACATGCCTTCTGTGTGACTGACACTATAACATTTTGTATACTGCTTCTCCTTCCTGGGATGCTGTCTCCATTTATTTCCTCTTGTATGAATCCAACACATCTTTTCAGACACTTACTCCTGGGCAAAGCTTTTTCTGACTGCCCTAGTGCCCCTACTCTGTCTTTTTTCACTCTGTTAAAGTATCTGTTGTTGGTGCTTGGTGTTTGACCCATCATCTACAGATAATTATTGGTTATTGTGTGTATGCAAGTACCCAGTTATAGACTTCTTTTTCTTTACTATAAGGCTTAACACAATGCCTCACATACAGGAGGTACTCCACAAATCATTGTTGAATAAATGAATGAATGAATGAATGAATGAATGAATGAATGACTCACTTCAGCATTACTACTCCAGAGAGAAATCAAATGTTTTACTGTACTATATTGTTTGCTAAAATATGGAGGAAAGTTCCAATATGGAATTTCCCCAGTCTACTTATATGAGGCAGTTCAATCTAAACAACAATTTGTCTTTTCAAAAATAAATGATATCAAAATATCTAAAATGAGTTTATATTAAAATCCAATTTTCTCTCTGCAGTTTCTGAAACAATGAAATTTGCTACCACTGTTTCTGTCCCAGTTTCCAAAACCAAATACACATAATATATTACATGTGAGAACTTGGCATTATATAGAATAAGAGATTGGTCCTATAGAATAAGAATTAGTATTATATCATAATTTGAATAGCCTGGTTAAACAACCTGCCTTACCCCCAGTACATGTTGCATATCAAATAATGAAGTGAACTCTGGTGAAAAACAAAGTCTTTATTATTGATATAGAGAAGTTGTTTTAAATTTTAAAGTTAAAATAAGGAAGTTCTTTGAATATTGCCTAACTCACTATTGTGGGAAAAAAGTTAGAAGCATTTCAGAACATAGTACCCATTTTGCATTTCTATTAAAGTTTTCTTTTTAACTTGCAGTATTTGTTTTATAAGATAAACTTTAACTCAAATATCAATTTATTATTTTTGACAAGAGAAAAGAGCTATATTGTATATTATCAAATTCTTACCAGATACATGTTTTGGTTGTAAGTTATCAAACTGTAAAAATTTCTTGGTAGACTGTGAAGTGCCAGTTCCACAAATATAGAGCACTTTAATCATTATTATGCATAAAGTATAACATTTCTGCAAAATGCTGGAAAATGTGAGCTAAATGAGTACAACTAATAAAAGTACTGTATCACTTGAATGGAGTTATTAATCACAATGAATCTCATTGTTAGTAGGTTTTAGTGAATCTAAATCAGTTTGTTTTATTTAAACTCCAGATGATTTCCATTCTTAATTTAGTTTACCCATCTCTGATGGAAACTTCTCCTCACAAAATTAATAATAAAGTGAAAAGTCTCAGCAGACTTTTCTATAAGTCTCTCCTACACTGACTTCCATACCCAGAGTCACCATCTCAGAATTAATCACTATTAATAGTTTTGTGTATCCTTCAAAATGTAGTCTATGCATATACACATATACAGGCATATCTCACTCTATTGTGCTTCACTTTACTGCACTTGGCAGATATTTGTGTTTTTTACTAATTGACGGTTTGTGGCAACCCTGCAAAGCGCAAGTCTACCAGCACCATTTTTCCAACAGCATTTGCTCACTTCATGTTTCTGCGTCACATTTTGGTATTTCTCGTAATACTTCACACTTTTTCATTATTGTTATATTTGTTATGGTGATCTGTGATCTTTCATGTTGCTATTGTAATTTTGAACAGAGCCCTTATAAGACAGCAAACCTAATTGATAGATGTGTGTGTTCTGACTGCTCCATCAACCAGCCATTCCCACATGTCTCCTCCTCTCCTTGGGCCTCCCTATTCCCCGAGACAACAATATTAAAATTAGGCCAATGAATAATCCTACAATGGTCTCTATGTATTCAAGTGAAAGAAAGAGTCATATATGTCTCACTTTAAATCAAAAACTAGCAATGATTAAGCTTAGTGAGAAAGGCATGCCGAAAGCCAAGATAAGGCAAAAGTGAGGGCTCTTGTACCAAATAGTTAGCCAAGTTGTGAATGCAACAGAAAGGTTCATAAAGGAAATGAAAAGTGCTATTCCAGTGAACACACAAATAATAAGAAAATGAAACAGGCTTATTGCTAATATGGAGAAAGTTTTAGTGATCTGGATCAATCAAACCAGCCACAAGATTCCCTTAAGCTAAAGTCTACTCCAGAGCAAGGCCCAAACTCTCTCCAATTCTATGAGGCTTGAAGAGGTGGGAAGCTGCAGAAGAAAATTTGAAGCTAGAAGAGGTTAGTTCATGAGGTTTAAGGAAAGAAGCCATCTCAATAACATAAAATCGCAAGGTGAACAGCAAGTGCTGGTGTAGAAGCTGCAGCAAGTTATCCAGAAGATCTAGCTAAGACAATTAATGACGGTGACTACACTAAACAACAGATTTTCAACGTAGACAAAACAGTCTTCTACTGAAAGAAGATGCCATCTAGGACTTTCATAGCTAGAGAGGAGAAATTGATGCCTGGCTTCAATGTTTCAAAGAGCAGGCTGACTCTCTTAGTAGGGGCTAATGCAGCTGGTAACTTTAGGTTGAAGCCAATGCTCATTTACTATTCCGAAATACAAGGGCCTTTAATAATTATGCTAGATCTACTCTGCCTGTGCTCTATCAATGGAACAATGAAGTCTGGATGATAGCATATCTGTTTACAGCATGGTTTTCTTTCTTTTTTTTTAAAGATTTTATTTATTTATTTGACAGAGAGAGAGACAGCCAGCGAGAGAGGGAACACAAGCAGGGGGAGTGGGAGAGGAAGAAGCAGGCTCATAGTGGAGGAGCCTGATATGGGGCTCGATCCCATAATGCCAGGATCACGCCCTGAGCTGAAGGCAGATGCTCAGCCACTGTGCCACCCAGGCGCCCCTACAGCATGATTTTCTGAATATTCTAAGCCCACTGTTGAGACCTACTGCTCAGAAAAAAAGGATTCCTTTCGAAATAGTACTGTTCATTGATAATGCACCTGGTCACCCAAGATCACTGATGGAGATGGACAATGAGATTAATGTTGTTTTCATGCCTGTTAACACAACATCCATTCTGCAGCCCATAGATCAGGGAATAATTTAGATTTTCAAGTCTTATTACTTAAGAAATAAATTGTGCAAGGTTATAGTTGTCATACTGATTCCTCTGATGCATCAGGGCAAAGAATTCACCATTCTAGATGCCATTAAGAATATTTAGAATTCATGAGAAGAAATCAAAATATCAACATTAACTGAAGTTTGGAAGAAGTTGATTCCAGCCTGCATGGATGACTTTCAGGAGCTCAAGACTTCAGTGGAGGAAGTAAATACAGATGGAGTAGAAATAGCAAGAGAGCTAGAATTAGAAATGGAGCCTGAAGATGTGACTGAATTGCTGCAATTTCATGGTGAGACTTTAATGGATGAGGAACTGCCTCTTATGGATGAGCAAAGAAAGTGGTTTCTTGAAATGTAATCTGCTCCTGGTGAAGATGCTGTGAAGATTGTTGACATTACAACAAAGGATTTAGAACATTATATAAACTTAGTTGATAAAGCAAAGGCAGGGTTTGAGAGGATTGACTCCAACTTTGGAAGAAGTTCTACTGTGGGTAAAATGCTATCAAACAGCATCACATGCTACAGAGAAATCATTTGTAAATGGAAGAGTCAATCAATGTGACCAAACTTCATTGTCATCTCATTTTAAGAAATTGCCACAGCCACCCTGTCTTTCTACAACCACCAGCCTGATCAGTCAGCAGTCTTCAATATTAAGGCAAGACCTCCAACAACAAAAAGATTATGACTTGCTGAAAGCTCAGATGATGGTTAGGATTTTTTAGCAATAAAATATTTATTGGTTAAGGTATGTACAGTTAACCCTTGAACAACATGGTTTTGAACTACACAAGTCCATTTACATGTGGATTTTTTTGATAAATACAGTAAAGTACTGTAAACATATTTTCTTTTCCTTGTGATTTTCTATTTATTTATTTAGCAAGAAGGGGGATAGAGGGAGAGGGAGGGAGAGAATCTCAAGCAGACTCCCTGCTGAGTGGGGAGCCTGAAGCAGGGCTTGATCTCACAACCCTGAGATCATGACCTGAGCCAAAATCAAGAGTTGACACTTAACAACCCTCCTTGTGATTTTCTTAATAATGTTTTCTTTTCTCTAACTTACTTTATTGTAAGAATACAGTATATAATATATATAACATTCAAAATATATGTTAATTGACTATCATTGTCAATAAGGCTTCAGGTCAATAATAGATTATTAGGAGTTAAATTCTGGAGGAGCCAAGTTATATGTGGATTTTTGGCTATATGGAGGTTGGTGTCCCTAAACCTTGCCTTGTTTATAGCAACTATACATTGTTTTTTAGGACATAAATCTATTGCACACTTAGTAGACCACAGTAGAGTTAAACACAACTTTTATATACACTGGGAAACCAGAAACTTCATTTTATTTGCTTTATTATGATATTTGCTTTATTGTAGTGGTCAGGAACTAAACCTGCAATATCTCTAAGGTATTCCTGTGTATGTATGCTTCCCTTAATCTGGATGGTGGCATAATATTCACACTGTTTTTACACTTATCAATAATGTATCTTGGCAAATGTTCTATATCAATACACGTAAATTTACCTTATTCTTTCTAAATGGTGCCAAAATGTCATTAACATCAGTAAACAGTGTTTCTTAGACTCTCTCCTGTATATGTGACTGGAGGATTTCTACAGCCCCTCGCCCTGCAAATCCCACAGATATGTCCTCTCAGACTCCAAGTGATGAGAGATATAAGGTGAACCCTTTGTTGCCATCACACAGAGAAGTTCGTACAATGATATTCTGCACAACACAGGACAACATGACATCTCTTCTCCTACCAAGTTCCACTAAAACTTTTGTGTCAGAGCAACGTGTCCAATTCTCGGCTTTGACATAATGCACAAGCCCTTCAAATCTGAGTGATAAGCAACATGCAACACTCAACATTGGCTTTCTTCTCCATTTATTCCCTTGGAATAAGTTTTCCTATGATGCTTCCGGGTTTTTCATGCAAATAGATCTCTGGGAGGCCCTCTTCAGCTAAAGTCCAAATATTCCCAGTTGGGTCTCACTCCACTTAATGAAACTATATTCATTAGCTCAAGATGAGTCATACACACCACCCCATTCCCACTGCCAAACATACACAATGAAGCATTCCCATAGAGTCCTCCTCACGTGAGCCCTATTGGCATGCATGGCGAAAAGGGACTTTTATTAATGGACATCAAAGTTGACTTTTTTGTTTTGTTTTGTTTTGTTTTTTAATATTTATTTATTCATTTGTTTGTTTATTTATTTGAGTAGGCTGTACACTCGATGTGGAGCCCAGTGTGGGGCTTGAACTCATGCTGCTGAGATCAAGACCTGAGCTGAGATCAAGAGTCAGATGCTTAACCAACTGACCCATGCAGGTTCCCCGTTTTGTTCTGTTTTTAAAGTTTATTTTTTTAAGGTAATTTCTAAACCCTATGTGGGACTCAAACTCAAAACCCTGAGATCAAGACACATGCCAGCCAGGTACCCCAAAGTTGACTTTTATTAATGGACTTCAAAATCAATGTTATTGTTGTCATTTACAACTGAGAAAAGTGAGGATAAGTACCAAAGATGGAAAAAAGTTGGTCTATGAAGGAGCTGATATTAACTGATTTTAAAGTCTTCTATTTCTCCAGATTGCCTCTCCAGGGTTGGGGAACCCCTCCATTCACAGCATTTCAAGCACAACCTGAACTCAAACTCCTTTTAAATTCTTTCTTTCCTTTTCTCTATGTAATCTCTACACCCAAAGTGGGGCTTGAACTCACAACCTGAGATCAAGAGTCACATGCTCTATCAACTCAGTGAGCCAAGTACCCCTCCTTTTAAATTCTAAGTTCATCACAGGCAGGTGTGTGCTCTTGGGCACTACACGTTTGATTATTTATTTATCTATTCATTGTACAAATATCATTGAGCCCTGGTGATAGGAGAGCCACTGTGCTTAGTCCTGGGGACTTCCCTGCAAAGGAGAACGGGTTGCATTTATCATGTAAACAAATAAATAAACAAGCTATGCGCAGATTGCAATAAATGCTATGGAGGAAATGGGTAGGGTAATGGGATCAAATGTAACTAACAGGGGAGAAGGGGCTATTTTAGAAAGAAGGGTCAGGGAAGGTCTTGAAGAAGAGACATTTCAGATGAAACCTGAAGGGTGAAAGATGAGAAGGAGCCAGTCATACAAGGACTGGGGAACAGTGTCTGGGCAAAGTGGACAGAAGCTACTTGATCCTTCCAGTTCACCTCAGCATGGCACACTGTTGAACTCAAAATATACTTCTCAAATGAAAATGAATTCATGTTGCTTTGCCAAGTACTAAAATGTATTTTAAGGCCAACTATTACCTGGCCAATTGCTATTAAAAACAATACACTAAATAATAGTTTCTACTATTATTTATTTATTTATTTATTTATTTATTTATTTATTTATTTAAGGTTTTACTTATTTATTTGACAGAGAGAGAGAGACAGCCAGCGAGAGAGGGAGCACAGGCAGGGGGAGTGGGAGAGGAAGAATCAGGCTCCCATCAGAGGAGCCTGATGTGGGGCTCAATCCCAGGACTCTGGGATCACGCCCTGAGCTGAAGGCAGACACTTAACAACTGAGCCACGCAGGCACCCGTACTATTAGTTATTTGTTTTTATAAATTTTCTAACGTGTTTTATAAGGGATAGCCTCTATTTGACATTGACTGAGGCACCACAATACATTCCTTCAACAAATATATATCTAGGCCCTGCTATATGCCAGATCTTCTGCTGGACTCTGGTGATAAAGTAGTGAAGCAAAGAAAGTTTATTTAAAATGAGTACTGGATTGACCTGAGGTTGGGGTCTTCAGTCCCCTCTGCCACCAGAGTAGTTTTCATGTGTTTTATATGTTGACCTTCCAGATAAGATTTTTTTATAGAAATCAGTTCCACCGCTAAAAAAAAGAAAGAAAAAGAAAAAGATTGGAAAATCACTGGGTCCCCAAAGTCCCTTCTGTAAAACTAGACAAATGTATTATTATGGGGAAATCTTTTCTTTTTCCTTAAGTTCCTTACAAGCTACATGTGGACATTTTGTTTGAGACAACTTAAGAATCATATGAAATAAAGTGAATTACTATGCTTCAATGAATGAAAAAAATCATATTTACTTTTAACACAAATACATTTTCCCCTAAGAATATAGAATATTAACCAGAGTTCCTTGCCCTCTCAAAACACAAAAACAAAAACACCCTTATATTCAATTGTTTCTGATTTTTAAAAATTCTCCTTGTCCTATCAGAATTCTTAAAGAACAGTTTACATGCATTTCGATCGAATTCTTTTCTCCTTTCAAAATTTCTGACAATCTTTTAAGCAATAAGGAAGGAAATACCAAGCTGGCAAAATGTGGGATGTGAAAATGGTGCTTTGGGCATGAGAAAACTGCTCCTATTATGTTAGCAAGTTTCGAGTCCTTTACAAAAAGAAGAACTGACTTATTAATACCAGTTTTGCTTAGTCATGTATTTTTTTAAAGTTATTTTGCAGTCATGTATTGGCTTTTTCGCTGGCATCAACGTGGGAAACAAAGTCACATGAATTGAAGTTAGTGCTAATTTTTTTCTGTCCTTTTCCTCTTTGACACCTACCTAGGGTATACAGATGTTATGAAATTCATGGCAAAGACCTCCAGTCATTTCATGGGAAAAAAGATCACACACCTTTCTTCTCTGGCTTACAGTACTTAGACTATATTTCTTTCCTTAGACTCTATGAGACCACTATTTCACGTTATTGTGGTGCTTGGTATTAGGTAGTGAATTTATTTGGTAATGAACATGCCAGGTATCGATTATCAGCCCTTGGCAACATTGCCAAGTAAAGTTATTGTTCCTTGAGCCTTCATTTGGGTTGTCTCTTCTGCCTTGCAGCAAGGGCCCTCCTAGAGCCGATGAACCTCCACACTCAGACCCAAGTCTCTGGCCAAGTCTCTGACGTTCTAGATCTTTCTGAGCTCTTTCCCTTGTTTATCCCTTAGTGACTTCCAACTACTACAAGACATTCACATTCAAGTATTAGGAAAAAATAAATTAAGTGTTGTCCCCAGTTAACACTTTCATCATCATTCAAACATTTTCTGAAGCCATGAGTAATATACAGTTTCAGGTAGGTAGTGGGGGAGATATTTCCCCCTCTTGCAGCTTTCTATGGGTACTTTTCAAATTCTACCCAGAGAGGGTCATCTTTGCTAAATGGATGTAAATCTCCTGCCTTTCTTACTCAATGAAACTTGCTTACTCACAGTTCACAAAGTTCCCCTGAAGATGATTAGTAAGCAGTATTCCAAAGTTTCAGCAAAAACACTCAGAGAGGCTGCCTAACAGCATTAGATTTAAATTAGTGGTTTGAAAAGGAGTAATTTTGCCTTATCTGCTAGCCAGTGTTTCTGCTAAATTAGTTTTTTTTTTTTCTCACTTAAAAGGTGTTCACACAGGGCACCTGTGTGGCGAAGTCAGTTAAGTCAGGTCCTGGGAATCAGTCCCATGTTGGGATCTGCACTCAGCGGGGAGTCTGCTTCTCCCTCTCCCTCTGCTCCTCCCCCCACTCATGCATGGGTGCACTCTCCTTCTCTCTCTCTCAAATAAATAAATAAATAAAATCTTAAAAAAAAAAAGTGCTCACACAAACAAGGGAAAAAGGAAGAATTGACAAAGAAATATAAGGTAATAGAGCCGGAAGGTAACTTTAAGACGAGCAAGGCCAATGTACTTCTTTTACAGAGGAAACTGAGGCTGCCAGACCAAGTTACCCAAGCTCACCCAGCTAGCGATTGGCCACATTTCTCAGTTACAGACTCTCGTAGCACTCTGGTCCTCTCCCTTCCTCGAAGCAGAACATTTTGCAACTACTTAGGTCATTATTCAATGAATGCCTCTCTCTCCCATTAGACTATTACTATCGTGATTCAGGAATTCTGGTTTCACTTGCCACTTACCAGAACAATCAGGCTTATAGTCAGCGCTCAATAAATATTTGTTGAATATCAGTAAACACAGAGTCAACTATCAGTAAAGATAAAATCGAAAGTATATTGAGTCTTTTGAATAATTGTCAAGTCATTGTTCACACATTATGTGGACGTTACTTAAATTAATAAAGAAATGTTAGATTCTACTGTAGTAAAATATAAAATTTGAAATCTCAGTGGCTTTAGGCAAAAGGTTTTACTTCTTTTTCATTTAACTTCTATATATGATAGGCAACCCATCTCCACCTTGTAGCTACTCCACCTAGAACATACAGCCACCAAGGTCATGATGGCAGGGTGAGAGAGCAAGACGGAGGCAGCACACTGGCTCCTGAGGGCCTCAGTCCAGAAGTGGCACGTGGCACTTCCACTTGTAGCTCTGTGGCCAGAACTGATCACATGGTCCCACCCCCATGACAAAAGAGGTTGAGAAAGTTTTAAGGGCCCATGTCCTTTGTAGCATTTTTGACCCCCGCTTCCAGGACCCAATTCAAGATCACACATTGCACTTTGTGGTTCTCTTAATCCCCTTATGCCTGGAGGAGTTCCTCAGTCTTTCTTTGTCTGTCACAGCACTGGCATTTTTGAAGAGTGCTGGCCAGTTATTTCATAGACTGTCCCTCAATTCGGGTTTTCTCTCAATTAGATTCAGATCATGAACTTTGGGCAGAAATGCTGCACGCATTGTGTTCTCAGTGTCTCATCAGAATGCCCATGGTCTCAGTTTTCTCCACTACTGGTGACATTAACAATAGACACTTCTTCAACTGAACAGCTAAATTGAGGTTATTTATCATCACACAAATGGATTTTATAATTCTTCTTATTAAAAACCAATCTGTTGTTCTTCAACGCCTTACTCTGATGAATCACATAGGTGAGATTAAGTCAGAGTGGCTAGGAGCACAGGCTTAGCACCTGACATGTTGGTTCAAACCTCTGATCCCACTTAGCAATTGTGACCTTGAGCAAATTAACTAATTCCTTAGTTTGTTCCTTTGGAAACTGATCATAATGAGAATGTCGGCAGCTCATTTACCTGTAACGAGAACTGAAGGAAGCAGTGAAGGTAATAAAGCACTTGTTAATTCTTGACCTAGAGCAAAGTAAGTGCTCAATAAAAATTAGTGATTGTTATTATTATAATTAACCCCTACAATGGCAATCAGAGACAGCTGTTTTAAGGTAATTATAACCATGATTATTGAAAGGAAAAAACCTCAATTTTCCGCCTAAGTACTTTAAGCCAGAGAAGAAAGGTGTGTGATCTTTTTTTCCCCTGAAATGACTGGAGGTATTTGCCACAAGCGGAAAATTGAGGTTTTTTTCTGCCTTCGTGTGATTCTTCCCTGTGAGTCTCCTTTACTGCTCACATAAAACACTTCTGGCCACCAGATGTGTGGAGATTTTCCCCCCACATCAAGTAATTCTTTGTGACACCAACTGAGTGTCCTACAATTTGACTCAATTCTGACACTATTTACCTGGAGACAGTGTCAGATCCCACAGATAAGGGTTCCAATCATAAGCCCAGGTTGTCACCTGTATTTCTGACCAGCCAGTCATACACTGGAGGTCCTAGTGACCCCCTCCTTGGATTTGATTCATTTGCTAGAGAGGTTCACAGAACTCAGGGAAACACTTAACATTTATGAGTTGATTCAAGGATATGATAAAGGATACAGATGAACAGCCAGGTGAGGAGATACACAAAGAGAGGTCAGGGAGGATCCTGAGTATAGAAGCTTCTGTCCCCATGGCATTGGGGTGTGTCACCCACCTGGTGTGGATATGTTTACCAATCTGGAAGCTTGCCAAACCCCATACTACTGGGATTTTTATGGAGGCTTCTTCACATGGGCATGATCAAATATTAACTCCATTTCTCTGGAGAATTGGGGGGTATGGAGCCGAAGATGCCAAGCTTTTAATCAAGGCTAGGTCTTTCTGGTGACTACCTCTATCCAGGAGCCATCCAGGAGCCCACGCAGAGTCATTTCAATAGAACAAAAGATGCTCGGGGCGCCTGGGTGGCACAGCGGTTAAGCGTCTGCCTTCGGCTCAGGGCGTGATCCTGGCATTGTGGGATCGAGCCCCACATCAGGCTCCTCTGCTATGAGCCTGCTTCTTCCTCTCCCACTCCCCCTGCTTGTGTTCCCTCTCTCGCTGGCTGTCTCTGTCTCTGTCGAATAAATAAAATCTTTAAAAAAAAAAACAAAAAAAAACAAAAGATGCTCCTACTGCCTTTACCACTTAGGAATTTATAAGAGTTTCAGGAGCTCTGTGTCAGGAACCATGGGCAGAGACCAATATATATTTTCTATTATCTCACAGTTATATAAGAGAATGTCCTTGTTTTTAGGACATACACACTGAGCTATCTAGACATAAAGGGGCATGATGTCTAAAACTTGCTTTCAAAGGATTCATAAATAAATGTATAAATAAAAAATATAAGCAAATATAGCAAGTCGTTAACAACTGCCAAATCTGTATTATTCTTAAAATTGTTTAAATTTTGACTTATTTCAAAATAGAAAGTTAAAAAAAAAAAAAAAGAAGCACTTATTCGTGGCCTGGTTAGCACCAGGCACTACCCTGGCCACAGAAAAGTAAGTTTTTGGCAAAGATATGTACAGAATGCTACATAATTCACTGTAGATAATTCACTGTAGGTTAGACTGGTAGAATCCAAACTGTGATTGTCTTTCTTTATCATAAAGGCTTTTGATTCACTAGGCTTGCTTTTCAAAGCAAAGTTATGGTTTCCCCCTTCCTTGGAGGTTTTGAAGAAAGAAAATAATGAAGTTTCTGAGTGGAGTGGTCAGAAGGGGCCGTGAATTTCTGCAACCACTCGTTCCATAGTAATATAAACACTGAGGAGAAATAGAAATCCCCTTTGAAAGCAAAGGCATTCTGGCAACAGAAATCCAAGGCTCTGGTGGAGTGGTTCAGAAAAACCACCCTTCCATTCAAATTCTTTCTTGCTCAAAGTACTGATGCACGAAATCAATCACTCAACCAAAACCACAGATACTGGTGGCTTCCCATCCTCCCCTAAAGCATGGGGGAAGATAAACTACCCAAGAAAAACAAGCAAACAAGTGGCGAAGTTTCCCAATCTCCTTTCCACCAGGTCAGAAGAGTTTCTGAATCACCAATAGTTCTGTAGAGGACCTTACACTGGGAGAGTAAAATTGTGTTTAAAAAGGATATGAATAGGTTATAAATCAGAATATTGCAAAGCAGAGATAAGCTGTGAGAAAACAAAATCACTTATATACAAGAGAAATACTTACTGAAGCGTATTTTCCATTTCCCACAGATTTGTCCTATCTAACCAGCCATCGTCATTTCTGAATGAGGATAAAAAGCTTTTGAATGTCTCTTTTTCTGCATACATGCTTCTGATTAATACAAGACATATAGAATAAATGATTTAACATAGGCAAGGTGCTCAGAACAATGCTAGGCACATACTACATTTCCAATAACTTATATTTTAAAAGAGATAAAAACTATTAGCTTAACAGAGTTGAGATTGACTCCCACTTAAACCATAGTTATATGGGAATAAATCAGGCCGCATTGCAGTGTCCTCGGGACCTAGAACTTCTTCCGAAGACAATTCTAAATACTATATTTTAAAGTGCCTTTCCAAGGTCCCTTCTCTCCGTGGCTTTTCCTGATTTGTGCAGACCTTCATCTCAAATCCATGCATAATGAAGCTTTCAAAATTCTTTTCCTGTGTCTATTTCTCTTGCACAACTACTCCAGCTGTTTCCTCATACAACTCCCTGAAGACTTTCAGGGCCCAAGGGACAGAAGTCTTATTGTCCTGTTTTTGTACAGGCTCAATCAATGGGTTAAACTGAATTTTGATGTATTCCAGGTTTTAAATAGGAGGGTCAGGATTAATTTGCCTCTGCATAATATCACCATAAAGGTGAGACTTTTCCTCAGGTGCGTAGTGCTATGTGACCTTGGGCAAGTTATTTAACCCCTCTGTGATAATCGTAAGTAACGTCAGTGAGGTCATTGTTAGTGTTATTGATATTAGGCATAGGAAAAATTGAATTTGGAAAATGGCAGAGCTAGGATTTCAACCCAAGGAGTCTGTCTCCAACCTTAAGAGTCTGAGATCTTAACCATTTCTCTTGATTTCTTAAATTGAGAAAAAGATCCTAGATAGCTATTGATCTGGTCTGTGAAACTATAATTTTGCTTGTTCTAGAATTTCATATAAATTGAATCTTACAGTATGGTGCCTTTTGTATCTGAATTCTTTTACTAAGCAAAATGCTTTTGAAATTCATCCGTGTTGAGTGGGTGTGTAAAATAGTTTGTTCCTTTTTCTCCTCAGTAAAATTCCATTGTATGGCCATACCGCAATTTGTTTATTCATTCAAGAGTTGATGGAAATTTGGATTATTTCCAGTTTAGGCATATTATGAATAAAGCTGCTAAGATCATTTTTATACAAGTCTTTGTGTGAACATGTTTTCATTCCTCTTGAGCAAATACCTAGGAGTGAAATGACTTGGGTCATACAGTAGGTGCGTGTTCAACTTTACAAGAAACTAACAGACTATTTTCCAAATGACTATACCATTTCATATTCCCACCAGCAATGTATGA
Source organism: Ursus arctos (assembly GCF_023065955.2). NCBI lineage: Eukaryota > Metazoa > Chordata > Mammalia > Carnivora > Ursidae > Ursus > Ursus arctos. Next base: position 13,534,770 of record NW_026622886.1, on the reverse strand, counting down.
GAGTTCCAATTGCTTCATAGCCTTGCTAACACTTAGTAATTATCAATCTTTTTCATTATACCCATTCTAGTATGTGTGTAGATAGAGCTCATTGTGATTTTTATTTGAATTTCCTCAATGATGAATGATGCCAAGCATCTTTTCACGTGTTTATCGTTCATATATTTCTCTTTAGTGAAGTGTCTGTTCAAATCTTTTGTCCTCTTTTTAAGCTTGAGTTTTAGTCTTATTATTGAGTTTTAAAGTTTTTTTTAATGTTCTTTATCAGAAATAAGTTTTGCATATATATTCTCCCAGTTTGTGCCTCGGCTTTTCATTATCTCCTCAGGATCTCTTGAAAAGCCAAGGTATAAATTTATATGAAGTTCAACTTATCAATTCTTACTGTTTTAGGTTCTGTGTATTTTGTATCTTACTTTAGAAATCTTTGCCAAGCATAAGGGCATAAAATGTATTTCTTATGTTTTCATATTGAAGTTGTCAAGTTTTAACCTCTTTAAATCTTCGAGTTATTTTGAGTTAATTTTTATATACGTTATAAGGTAAAAGTTGGGGTTTATTTTTTTTTCCATCTGTATATCAAGTTATTCCAGATTCACTTTAAAAAATTAATCAATCATACATGTGCAAGTCTATTTCTGGACTCTCTATTCTTTTCCACTGATCTACATGTCTATTCTTTTTTTTTTTTTTAAGATTTTATTTATTTATTTGACAGAGAGAGACAGTGAGAGAGGGAACACAAACAAGGGGAGTGTGAGACGGAGAAGCAGGCTTCCAACGGAACAAGGAGCCCAATGTGGGGCTCGATTCCAGGACCCTGGGATCATGACCTGAGCCGAAGGCAGGCACTTAACCGACTGAGCCACCCAGGCGCCCCTAGATGTCTATCCTTAATGCCAATAGCACACTATGATATCGATTACTGTGACTTTATGGTAAATCTCCAACATTGTTCTTCTTTTATATAACTGTTTTGGCTACTTTACATTCTTTGAAATTCTACAGAAATTTTATAATCAGCTTGTCAATATCTACAAGTCATGTGCTGAATGTTGATTGGCATCATCTAGAATTAAATTTGAGAGGATTTAACCTCTTAATAATATTGAGCTTTCTAATCCATGAACAGTATATAACTCTCCACTTCTTCAGATCCTCTTTAATATCTCTCAACAATGTTATCAGTGTTCTAGTCTTACACATATTTATCCTTAAGTATTTTGTTTTTTTAAATGCTATTATAAATGATAGTGTTTTCAAATTTCTATGTCCAATTGCTTGTTGCCAATATATAGAAACACAATTGATTTTTTAAAATTAACCCTTTATTCTGCCACCTTATTAAATTCATTTTTTAGTAGCAGTAGCATTTTTGTGGATTTCTTAGTATTGTATACACAGCTAATCATATCATCTTTAAGTAAAGACAATTTTACACCTTCCTTTCCAGTCTGTATGCTTTTTATTCCTTTTTCTTGCCTTATTACACTGGTTAGGACCCCCAGTACAATACTAAGTAGAGCAAATTGAACATACTTGAAATGTACACAGGTGAAGTGGGTACATTTTATTGAATGTAAATTGTATCTGTTAAAGCAATTAAACAAAGACATTATTAGACTGAGGTGACTCTCTTGCCTTGATAGCCTACATAAGCAAATCAAAACCTAGGGCACAGTCAATTGAAATGCACTCATATCCAAGAGGATGAAATTTAAGAACAACCAGGACCCCTGGGTGGCTCAGTGGGTTAAGCATCTGCTCTCAGCTCAGGTCATGATCCCAGGATCCTGGGATCGAGTCCCACATTGGGCTCCCTGCTCAGTGGGGAACCTGCTTCTCCCTCTGCCCTGCTTCTCTCCCTGCTTGTGTGTGCTCTCTCTCTCTGTCAAATAAATAAATTAAATATTTTTAGAAAGAAAGAAAGAAACTTAAGAACAACCAATCACAAACAGCTAACTAGGCTTTCTCACATAAACAACTGCTTAAGCTGTAGCCAGTCAAACAATTTCCTTGCTTTGCTTCTGTATCTGCTCTGTAGGAGCCTAAGAACCTTTCCCCTAGCTTCTGTCAGGGTAGTGCTTTTAACCACTTTTGGTTTGGTGCTGCCCAGTTCAAATCAGTATTTGCTCATATAAACTCTTATAAACTTTAATGTGCCTCAGTTTATCTTTTAATGAATCTCAATAACACTGGATTTTTTTTTTAAGTAGACTCTGTGCTCAATGTGGGGCTCAAACTCAAAAACCCTAGATCAAGAATCACATGCTCTACTGAGTGAGCCAGGCACCCCAACACTGTTTTTTTTTTTTTTAATTGAACTGAATATATCACAGAAGTCAAATGTTAAAGAGGCCTTTTCTTGTATGATGGGCATTGAACCACAGATGCAAAAGAGTTGAAAATTGCAATTCCTGATCTTGATCTGAAAAAAAATAATAAAAGGAAAACAGTGATAGCTAAATTAAGAAAGAAATTATTGGGATGATTGACTTGGAAATTTTTTCTTACTATGTTAAGTGTGGAAATGATTGAAAAAAATGAAAGAAAAAATATTGAAGGTTTTCAAAATATTTGATGATGGTGGTAAAGGAAGCATAATATAAAGAATTAAGGTAAGTTAACTCCTGATAAACTTTAGAAAATGTTTGAAGAAGCCACCTGTAATGGGGTTAGAGCAATAAATGAGGAGGAATTATTGAGAATGATTAAAAAAAAAACCCTATTCTTTATCAACACATGTAAACTGTTATTCTTTGGAAAGTTGCTAATTTCTTGGGGTTATTTTTAAAAATATTGTTTCTACAATTTAATCTCCAAGTGTATACTTCCATAATATTTACCTAAATATATAGATTAAATTCTGACTTTTATGTTTTTTTAAAGATTTATTTATTTATTTGAGAGAGAGAGAGAGTGTGCACGCACATGTGAGTGGGGGCAGGGGCAGAAGGAGAAACTCTTGAAGCTCCCTGAGTGTTGAGCCCTGACCCCAGGCTTGATCTCAGGACCCTGACCCCATGAGATCATAACCTGAGCCAAAACCAAGAGTCAGCCACTTAACCAACTGAGCCACCGGCACCCCTGACGTTTGGTTTGTAAACCACATTGGCACATGATTTTTTTTTTCTGTTAATATATTGTTAGTCTACAGCATGTAGAAGCAAAAATAAAGTTGGCTTCCTTGAACTGTGAACTAAGAACAATAGCGATTCCACTCAGTTCTCACCACGGTAAGTATACTCTTCCTCATCCCCTCTTTTATCCCTAATTGTGAAAATTTTCTTTCGAACAAAGGAGAAAGGTATATATTAAACATGTGTTATATGATAAAATGCCTACCTCTCCTTTTTAAAAGGTTTTATATTTTTTTAACTAGATAATACATATGATAAAAAAGAAATTCAAAGAATATCAAGCACTGCATGGTGAAAAGCAAGTCTTTCATCTCTGGTAACCAACCCTTACTGTTCCCCAAGACACTCATTTTTTTTAACAGTTTCTTATGTATCCTTCCAGGCTATTCTATGTGTATGTAAGCACATATAATATTTAATACAGCCTTATAAATAGAATCAAATTCTTCTACATACACTAGTATTGTGCATCTTTTAGTTTTATATCTTAGAATTCCACATTGATATAAAAAAGTACCTCATTATAATAGCTACATAACATTTCATCGAACAATATGCAACAGAAACCATAAATTGTTCGCAAAGCCTAAAATATTTAGTACTCGGTTCTTCACAGAAAAAAATTGCTGGGTTCTGTTTTTGCTACTAATTTTTCTTAACCGTGAGTGATTAGAGAGCATGGTCTAATCACTCACTATTGAGTTAGTAGTTAGTAACAAAGAAGTTAATACTAAAAGAACTTAAGATACTGTATTTAGAAATTAAAATCATACTTATAAATAACTCCTGGGTCAAGGAAGAAATCAAAATGAAAGTTAACAAATAATTAGAACAGCATAATAGTGAAAATATTCTATATCAGAATTTGTGAGATAGAGCAAAAGCGATGTTTTTAGTCTTACATAAACTCATAGTGGTTTAAAAAAAAAAGCACAAACAAATATTAAAGACAAGTATCCCAAATAAAAGATTAGAAAGGAAATACCGAGCAAATCCAAAGAGAATAAAGGAAGGATATATTAAATGTGAGAACGAATCAAAGACACAAACAATAAATGCAACAGTCGAAATTTTTTGAAAAGGTCAACAAAATTATTTTGTTTTGTAAAACAGAGAAAGCATGAGTGGGATGTATTGAGTTCTTATTTATGGTTTTGCATTTTTCCATTCTAAAATTTCTATTTGGTCCTTCATCTCTGCCATGCCCCCCAACTCTACTTTTAACAAAAAATAACTGCCAGCTCTCTGCTGAGACTTTCAGTCTTCTGTTTTATCTCCTCGTGAACTGCTGGTTCTCCTTCAGTTTGCTTAATCTACGTGCCTGATGATTCTTTACTGTCAGCTGAACATTGTATTTGAAACAACGTAGAAGTAATTTGAGGCTATGATGTAATCTTCTACTGAAAAGAGCCTAAGGACATTAACAACAGGGATTGCCTTAATCCAATTTCAGGGATTGAAATGACACTTACAAAATCAAGCTAAAATTCCTAGAAGGGCATGTCTACCTTGGGTTTTGATGTAGTCCTAGTGTAAAGGCCAGCAGGCTCTCACCCAAATTGCTAGAGGGGGAATTTAAATGTCTCTCCCCCCGCCAGAGCAAGCCACAGTGAATGTTTAACAGCATCCGAAAAGATGGAAACAAAATGGGGGCATCCTACGGAGGCTCCTAATTTGGTGCACACCTAAATCCATATCCCTAAAATATCTGACATTTCAAGTGTTCAGAAGTGAGTTCTGACTGCAGGAAAGGTCAGATAAAGATCACTTTCTTCAGTGCCTCCAAGCAGCATATATAATCCTGCCATTAAATTGACTCTCCCTCCGAAGGAGCGCTTGGCCCCATTGTGTCTTTCAGCCCTTGACCTGCTATTTCCCTGGTGGCTTCTTCTGCCTGAACTGTCTTCCTACCGATGTCCTGTGTTTCACTTCCCCAAACTACCCCGCAGTTGATGAAACATTTTTTTCCAACGACTTATTATAGCACTGTCCTCAAGAGGAATTCGGGTAAATATATTTCCTTTACCGCTATACAGTTGCGGTGATGATTAGGTTTAGATATTGTCGATTGTTATTCCTGGAACCTACCAGCCCAGCCCGCCCTTATCTGTCTCTGCATCCCACTGTGAAGATGGTCTGCTAAGCGATTCCCTAGTAGTCTACCACACCCAGCGTCCATCTCCACAATAGAGATGATTTTCCCCAGAAGCGCTTTACCTCTCCTTCTGGATACTTCTTGAATAGTTCTAGAATAGGCTCTTTCTCTGAGGATTAGCAGCATTCCCTCTTGAATGACTCATCCTCTTTTTGGATATTCCAACTCACCCATTTCTTTAGGAGGTTTTGACCTTGTTTTTATTCTCCTTGCTGTTTCATCTCATGAGAACAATATTATGTTTCCTCTGTCCAGGTTCCTGAGAGACTCTCACTTTGAACCTCTCATTTGGGCACATTAGCACAAATCAGTACCACCAGTCTGACAATTGAATCTGTAACTTCTTCTTCTTTTCCACAGAAACTGTGGGAATTTGCACCATGAATGCAAAAGAAAAATAACTGGGCTTTTTGGTTTCTCATTAAACAAAGTAAGAGAGCAGAGATGCCTTACCAAATATATTTAAAATCAGGTGGGTCTGCTTTTATATGTTTCCAAAGTAGTTTGCCAAGAAATAAGAATCTAGAGTCCGTAGGTAAAGTGCAGTGTTATCTGATGGAAAATTTACTCCCATTTAGTGTAGGGCTTCAAACAAGAAATTGCACTTAGAATTGATTGGAGGCTGAGGTGAGGGGGACAGAACTGGCTTTCTAAATGGTCAGACTTTTTCGTTACTGTCGTATTTCTAAACTTCTATCATAAATGTACACAGATTATATTTAAATCATGAAGGACTTTTAATAGAATAAAAAATGTACTTTTGCGACACTGACTAATCAGTATTTTCATATTCAAAGCAAAACTGTTTCCTTAGAATTTTCTTTTTTGGAACTTACTTTATTAGATGACTTTCTTTTATTGCTTGTTCCCTTTGTCTATTGTTGTTTATCATTTTAGTATGTTGTTTATGCTCTCATTGTAATAAGATGAACATACATGAACCCATCTCCTGGTCCCCAAACTAAAACATTTTTAAAGATTTGTTTATTGGGCGCCTGGGTGGCTCAGTTGGTTAAGTGTCTGCCTTTGGCTCAAGTCATGATTCCAGAGTCCTGGGATCAAGTCCCAAGTGGGCTCCCCGCTCAGCGGGGAGTCTGCTGCTCCCTGTACTCTTCCCCCTGCTGTGATCTCTCACTCTCTCAAATAAATGAAAGTCGTAAAAACATAAAGGTTTATTTATTTATTTTAGAGACAGAACAAGCAGGAGGCGGAGGAGCAGCGAGAGTGGCAGAGAGTCTCCATCAGATTTCACACTGAGTCCAGAGCCCGAGGAGATCATGATCTGAGCCAAGCCAGGAGTCAGACGCTCAACGTGCTGCACCACCCAGGTGCCCCCACCAAAACTAAAACATTTTTAACAAATTATGTGCTACTTCCTTGAATCTCCCTGCTTTGCCATTCCCAGGAGTATCTACTGCTCTAACTTTGTGCGTATTACTCCCTTTGTTTACAAACACACACAACCCCCCCATGGAAAGATAATAGCTAGATAGATGATAGATAAATATATAGATAGATGATCGATAAATATATAGATAGATGATCGATAAATATATAGATAGATGATAGATAAAAGAAAAAAGAAAAGCTGATTAAAATATATCGTTTAGTTGTTTTTGAACTCTAAAAATCTTGGTGCATTTTAAGTGGTTTACTTTTTTCACTGAACCTTGTCATCAAGATTCTTCCTTGTCATTGCATTTAGCTGGAATTTATTCATTTTCCCTCTTCTATATGATTGCATTATGCGAACATACCATATATTATTCATTCACTTGCCAATGTGCATATACGTGTATGTATGTATGTATGTAAGTGTGTATCTATCGATCTTTGTGTGTGTTTGTGTATGTAAATACCTCTTTCTCTCCCTCTCCATAGAGATATGAGTTGTTTGCCGATCTTTTCTATTATAGACATGGCTGCTAATACCATCTTTGTACAGATATCCTGGAACTCATGTACGAGTGTATATATACTTACAGCCATTCACAGAATGAAAAGAAGTCTTCCTGAGACTGTAATAACATATCAAGATGGATATAATTAAAACTGAAGCAGACTGACACCCTGAATCAAACGCAAACCATAAACCAGGGTACCTGAGCATTGTACCTTACATATTTGCTTGAAGAGGGCAGTCAACCCAATATGCAAAGAAAATGACATTGATGAAAAATATTAAAATAAAGTAATAATAAAGAGATAAAAGACAATGTTGGTATCTGCCAACATTTTCCAGAGACGATATCTGAAAACTGAGTTGAAAATGAGGAGACCTGAATTCTAAGTATAACACTAACTCACTGAGTGATTTCTGACCTGTCTGAGCATCAGTTTCCTCACCAGCAATATGATGATAAGACTTGCCTTGCCAGCCTCATGGGTTTTTGTGAGTGTAAATGATACATGGTCCTCATTTATTCATCTGACCTTCATTGAGTTCCCGTGTTGGGTTATATAGTGTTTTGCCACCTGCATCAGGAAAGCAAAAGACGTAATAAGAACTGTTCTTTTCCTCTCTGGAGTTGTCAAAGTACTACAGAGAGATAATACTGAAAATGAAAGAATCCATTTTAATTTAATTTAATTTATTTATTTGTCAGAAAGAGCATGCACAAGCAGGGAGAGCGGCAGGCAGAGGGAGAAGCAGGCTCCCCACTGAGCAAAGAGCCCTATGCAGGACTCAACCCCAGGACCTTGGGATCATGACCTGAGCAGATGCTTGACTGAGACACCCAGGCATCCCCCTGAAAATGACAGAATCCTATCGAAGTAGAAGGTTATATGATCGTGGTGGTGGTGGTGGTAGTTATGAAGAATATGTGAAAGTTACAAAAATTATAAAACTGAAAAACTGGAGCAAAAGTACTGAGAATCCCCTGAAGAAGATCTTTGAGCGATTTCTCTCTTTCCCTTTTTTTTTTTTTTAAGATTTTATTTATTTGCTTGAGAGAAAGAGAGAAAAAACGTAGAGGGAGAGGGAGAAGCAGACCCCTGCTGAGCAGGGCGCAATCCCACGACCCTAGGATCATGGCCTGAGTTGAAGGCAGTTGCTTAACTAACTGAGCCACCAAGGCACCCTGCAATTTCTCTCTTTTCCAACCATACCAAGGGCACTGGATATATTTTTTTTAAAAAGAATATTTTCATTGTTAATTTCAGTTGTCTGATAAAAGTTCAATATAAAGATACTATATATTTCATAATGCATGCCAACTGCTTCTAGAAACTTAGAGCCAGTTACAGACACATACCTTAGCTGTAACTTGGGATCTCATCGTCAGTTTCCCAAACTGCTTTGAGCTCAGAGTATCCCCACCACCACCTCCACCCCACTTTCCCTACCAGTTTCCTACCAGTTAACCAGCCATCTTCTGTAGCAATGGGTTGCTGCTTCTCCACAACCAAGGACATTGTAGCCTTGTTAATGGATTTTGTTAAAACATATGGTTACTACTCATAAAACTGGTAGAAAAAAAAAATCCTAACCAAAAGGACCTTGAGATGAAGCAGAACCAATTGTAAGCCTGTCTTCCTGGTGAACTAGAAAGTGAAATAGGCATGATGACCCCAGTAAGAGGAGGGAGGGAGGTCATTCCTCTTCCCTTTCCCAGGCCAGTGATTAGCTTGAGTTTAGAAGCTTCTGAGGCCGGAAGGGCTGAAGGGAAGTGGGATGCTTGGTCTCTAGATTCCAGATAAGGATGTATTAAGAATTCAGCTATGGTTTAGCTCACCTCTCCCTGCCTAGAATGCAGTCAGGTACAGCAGTAGGTTGTCAGAGAGTGTCCCTGCACAGAATCGGTCATGGTTTAGAACACAGGGTAACTATCATTTACATGGGGGCGATGGAACTGGAGGGTTTTATGCTAAGTGAAGTAAGTCAATCAGAGAAAGACAATTGTCATATGGGTTTCACTCATGTGGAATATAAGGAATAGCACAGAGGATCATAGGGACAGGGAGAGGAAAACTGAATGGGAAGAAATCAGAGAGGGAGACAAACCATGAAAGACTCTGGACTCTGGGAAACAAACTGAGGGTTACAGAAGGGAGGGGCGTGGGGGATGGGGTAACTGGTGATGGGCATTAAGGAGGGCACATGATCTGATGAGCACTGGGTATTATATGAATCACCGAACATTACATCAAAAACTAATGATATATGCTGGCTAATTGAATCTGAATTAAAAAAAAAAAAACACAGGATAACAATTCACCACCCTTGCAGCACCCCACAGAGACCATGAAAATAGATTTGTTGTCTCCCCTTCTCTGTGGAGCTGGATGGTTTTTCACTAGTCTTTTTTTTTTTTTAATTTTACTTATTTAATAAATAAATAAACCCAGGCACCCTGGTTTTTCACTAGTCTTATGTCAAAGGAATTTCCTCCATTGGTATGAACACTGATAGGAGCTATTAATCACAGTAAATACAAAGAGACTATCAAGAATATTTATGCAACCTGGTTATTGGAAAGAGGCCCCAGATAATGGCGAGGGAAGATCTGGGTTTGTGTCCTGGCTCTGCTGCTTGCCAGCTAGGCTGCAGGTCCCAGATGTGGTAGAAGACACTTAGTTTTGGTGACGGCACAGCTAGCATAGTACCTGTTTACTACTCTTCTGCACTATCTCAATAAAACCTCTCTACAGCCATTATCGAATTCTTATTCTCATTCTCATTTTGTGTTAGTTTCTCTCCCAAGATAAGGAAGCAAAGCCTGGTTGAATGGTTAAAAGTCTTTGATTGGAGTCAGGTGGAACTGGTTTGAAAAACCTTCACCTCTACCACTCACTAGCCATGTGACCTTGAGTAAGGCACTAGCTTCCCGGAACCTCTGTTGCTTCCTCAGTGAAGGGGGACAATTATAAAGCAGTACCTAACGCTTGTTGAGCATTAATTGAATGTCAGGACTGTCGAAAGTACATTACACGGATCCCTCAGATTTTCAAAACTCTATGTGTAAGTAAAATCATTATCCGCATTTTACAGAGAGGAAATGGAGAGGTTAAGTCAGCTGCCCCTGTTTACACAGATAGGAGATAGGGAGCCAGAATCAGAGCCTATAGATAGGGTGCGTGGGTGGCTCAGTGGTTTAACCGTCTGCCTCCAGCACAGGTCATGATCTCAGGGTCCCTAGATCGAGTCCTGCATCAGGCTCCCTGCTCAGCTCGGAGCCTGCTTCTCCCTCTGCCTGCCGCTTCCCCTGCTTGTGTGCTCTTTCTCTCTCTCTGACAAATAAATAAAATCTTAAAAAAAAATTCATATATAGTAACACCACCTCATTCACAGCATTATCGTGAGGTTAAATAATCTATTATAACATTAGAAGTAAATATATGACAAGTTTAGCACAAAGGATGGAAAAGGATATAAATGAAATTACAGCTGACTCTTGAACGACGGGGGAGTTGGTGCACCAACACCCTTGCATAGTTGAATATCTTGGCGTAAGTTTTGAGTCCCCCCAAACTTAACTACAAATAGCCTACTGTTGACAGTAAGCCTTACTGATAGCATACTGACTAACACCTATTTTGTATCATGTCCTGTGTTCTTACAATAAAGCTAGAGAAAAGAAAATGTGATTGAGAAAATCATAAGGAAGAGAAAATACATTTACAGCACTGTGCTGTATTTATCAAAAAAAATAGTCTGTATATAGGTGGACCTGCGCAGTTCCAACCTGTGTTGTTCAAGGGTCAACTGTATACTGTGATATGGTTCTTACACGATACATGAAATGGTATAATGGATACTCAAAAATTACAGAAGTATGTCATATCATAGCATATAATCAAAATATAAAAAGCTAATGGAGGAAATAAAATGAAATAATAGAAATGCTTGTTTTATCCAAAAGAAAGCAAGAAAGAAAAGAACAAAGGAACAAAAAATAAATAGGACAATGCTATTAGATAGCAGACTTATTTATTTTTTTCTAAGATTTATTTATTTATTTTAGAGAAAGAGAGAGTGAGCCAGGGGAGGGGGACAGAGAGAGGTGGGGAGAGAGAGAGAGAGGGAAGCAGACCCCACGCTGAGCAGGGAGCCTGAACCTTGCTTGATCTCATGACCCTGAGATTAGGACCCTGAGATCACAACCTGAGCTGAAATCAAGAGCTGGATGTTTAACCCACTGAGCATCCATACTTTGCAAAGACACGGACAGATTGGGCATGTCAAAAGTAAAAAGGATAAGAGAGCTAGTGTGGTTGATGTCAAAGTACACTTCAAGGATTACCAGAAAGGATTACCAAAAAGAAATACAGAAATTTTATGATGATGGAAGACTCAATTTATCAAGAACACATAACAATTCCAAATGAGTATGCATCTAATAATAGAGCTTCAAAATCCATGAAGCAAAAATGAACAGAGCTAAAAGCAGAAATAGACAAATCCACAATTACATTTGGACATTACTCCTTGTAATCTCTGTCATCTTCTATAATCTTCGTAACTGATAAAATACGCAGGCCAAAAAGAGTCAGTAAGCATATGGAAGATTTGAACAGTATTATCAGTGAACTAGATCTAAGTGACATTTATTGGGCACTATGTACAATAATTGTAAAATATACGTTCTTCCAAATACAAATGGAACAGTCATTAATATAGGCCCTACGTTGGGTCATAAAACAAGTCTCAGTAAATTTCAAAGAATCATCTAGTGTAAGTCATTATTAAAATGAGAATGAGGGCTAGTTATTTGTCTTATAATCTGTGATTCTATGAATTCTCCTACTCTGATATAAGACATTTTCTAGCACCTTTTTCCAAATCTAGCAGTATTTGCTTGCTAGGTTTTCAGAGATCTTACTAAGTATTTTTTTTTTTTAAGATTTTATTTATTTATTTGACAGAGAGAGAGAGAGAAAGCACAAGCAGGGGGAGCAGCAGGCAGAGGGAGAGGAAGAAGCAGTCCTCCTGCTGAGGACCCTGGGATCATGACCGGAGCTGAAGGCAGACACTTAACCGACTGAGCCACCCAGGCACCCTGAGATCTTACTAAGTTTAAGGCTCAGTTCTTTAATTCCCTAAACAATGGAGTTATTTCCTTATTATTTTTATGATTTTATTATTATTATTTTTAAAATTCCAGTCTAGTTAACATATAATGTTACATTGGTTTCAGGTGTACAATATAGTGATTCAGCAATTATATACACTACTCAGTGCTCAACATGATAAGTGTACTCTTAATCCCCTTCACCTATTTCACCCCTGCACACACACCACCCCCCCACCCCCCTCACCCCCCCACTTACCTTCCCTCTGGTAACCCTCAGTTTGTTCTCTATAGTTAAGAGTCTGTTTTTGGTTTGACTCTTTTTTGTTGTTGTTCATTTGTTTTGTTTCTTAAATTCCACGTATCAGTGAAATCATACAGTATTTATCTTTCTCTGATTATTTTACTTAGTTATACCTTTCAGATCCATTCATGTTGTTGCGAATGGCAAGATTTCTTTCTTTTTATGGCTGAGTAATATTCCATTGTATATATGCGCCACATTTTTTTTTTAGAGAGTGCACATGTATTAGGGGCGTTGGGCAGAGGAAGAGGGAGAGAGATGATCTTAAGCATGGAGCCCAACAGAGGACTCAATCTCATGATCCTGAGATTAGGACCCGAGCCAAAATCAAGACTCAGATGCTTAACTAAAGTGTCCCTTGCCACATCTTCTTTATCCATTCACCCATCTATTGATGGACATTTGGGCTGCTTCCATAATTTGGCTATTGTAAATAATGCTGTAGTAAACATAGGGATGCATATATCTTTTTGAATTAGTGTTTTTGTATTCTTTGGGTAAATATCCAGTAGTGGAATTACTGGATCATATGGTAGTTCTATTTTTAATTTTTTGAGGAACCTAACAATGGAGTTATTTAAATAGAAAGAATGATAAGAGCTTGAATTTAGTCTCCCTTTTCCTATGTTCTGAAGTTCTGTAGGGGCACCTGGGTGGCTCAGTTGGTTAAGTATCCTACCCTTGATTTCAGCTCAGGTCATGATCTCAGGGTCCTGAAATCAATCCCCAAATCGGGCTCTGTGCTGAGCACGGAGTCTACTTGAGATTTTCCCTCTCCTTCTGCCCCTCTCCACCCCACTTGCGAGTGCACTCTCTCTCTCTCTCTCAAAAAAAAAAATATATATATATATATATATACATATATATATATGTATATATGTATAAGAAGCTTTGTATTCTTAGAAAATGTAATCTTTCACCTGAAGCTTGGCACCATATGATTTAGAATCCAGAGGATCTGTTGCTTAAGATTCTCTAAAATAATCTCAGTTACTACTGAGGACAATGAACTCCCGCAAAAAAGACTTCATCAGGAATCCTCTCTCTAGAGCCCCTGTTACTCAGCTCACTTCTGGTAGTGAGGGAATCATTGAAGTCCACCTCGATAAAGATGTTCCGTGTATGTGTTTGTCTATTGGGTATAAATGTCTTAAGAAGCAGTACTTAGGGACACCTGGGTGGCTCAGTCAGCTGAGCATCTGCCTTCAGCTCAGGTCATGATCCCAGGGTCCTGGGATCGAGCCCAGCATCAGGCTCCTTGCCCAGTGGTGAGCCTGCTTCTCCCTCTGTCTGCTGCTCCCCCTGCTTGTGCTCTCTCTCTTCCCAACAGTTGGATAAATAAAACCTTAAAAAAAAAAAAGCAGTGCTTAGACCTTAAATAAGGAGCCTTTGAAAATACAATATAGCAGGGTTTCTGAACTGGAGTCTGTTGGTTCTACTCAGAGGGTTACCTGATAAGGTGTGCTGATAACATTTTCCTGGGGACAGAACTTACCGCTTTCAGTAGATTCTTAAGGAATAGAAGCCTTGACCTCTAAAATGCTAAAAGGACTTGCATCATCTTTTCAAGTCGCTGAAAGCGTTTTTACATCTTAGCCCTACAAAGGACACAAAACTGTGTTTGTTTTCTCATATGTAATATTGGGTTGTGTCAAAAAAATATCAGAGTGCTCATTGCTTTGGCTGAAGAAGTTCTTAAAAGATTTTTTTTTAAGATTTATTTTATTTGTTTTAGGCAGAGGGAGAAGGAGAATGTCAAGCAGACTCCACACTGAGTGCATAGTGCTGGATCTCACGATCCTGAGATCATGACCTGAGCCGAAACCAAGAACTTAACTGACTGAATCACCCAGGTGCCCCAGATTTTTTTAAAGTACAATCTGCCCCTCAATGTGGGGCTCGAACTCAACCCCAAGATCACGAGTCACATACTCTACAAACTGAGCCTGGCTGGACAAGTTCTAAACAGCAAGCTTGGCTGCCGCTCGATTCTTTTTCAGGGTCCATGTATTAGTAGTATCTCGCAGAATAAAACTCTGGAGACACCAGTTGGGAAAATACTGGTTTAGAAAGTTCACTTATTTTTCCATTCATTTCAAATATGTACCAAGCCTGCACACCTTTTAAGTATCTGTTGGGTGCTACAGAGACTGCCATGCGAACTGAGAATCCTGGTCAAATGGAACCTAACCCGTAGACACAAGGCTCCAGCATGGTGTTGAGAGTGTTTGTGAAATTACCCAAATCTACATCCAGCCCAGCCGATCTCCCACATCTAGACCCAAATTTAAATCCAGCCCAGCCTATCTCTCACTAGCAATTGGACCTTAGAAAAATCATGAAGACTTTTTGAGCCTCGGTTTAGATTCCTCATATGTAAAATGGAGCTAAGCAGGCAACTACTATCATGTGCCATTTTTAGATTCTTTGATTCTTCTGTCTTGATATGTGGGTTGTTCTGGACTCTCCCTCCTACTTTCTAACTGTGCCTCTCAGCCCCTATGCTCATTTTGCTTGAGTTTCCAGGGCTTTCTTCCTATGCCTTGACTAAACCACACTCATTTCCATCTAAAGTTCTTTACACCTGTTGCTTCTCTCCGGAGCTACTTCCCTGGATCTTTGCATCCCTGCATTTCTTTTGCTCACTTTTTCTTATTGTTAGATTTCAGCTCACACACACATTTCCTCCTCAGAGAATTTTCATCACCATTCATCATGACTACATACTCTTTCCATATCATCTTTCTCTTATCATTTTCTTAGTACTTATTTTTTAACACTTGTGTAGTTTGCTTTTAAAAAATAAAATTTCTCCTCGGAACTTGTTCAGGGCTATGGTCCCCAGACACTGGACAGTGTCCAGCAGAGAAAAAAAGCTCAGAAATACATACCTGTTAAATAAACGAATCCCATGGATCAAAGTGGTGGGCGTAGACATGGAAACATACAGATTAAAACCTCATCAACATTAGTGATTACAGTTTTATACAGTCGTTACTATAACATCTACATTTCAGAAGAGGGGATGTGTGTTTACATTTGCATAACAAATTGGGTCCAAAAAGTAGATGGTTTAGAACAATAGTCCCGTATCAAAGGTGAGCTCAGATTCCAACAATGCAAAACAGAAAATCTCTCTCCCCACCCAAGAGGTTTACAAAAAATTCTTACGTGGTTTTCCCCCTGGCAAAATGTGATATCTATTAAAATGGTAGAAGGTTGCAGTTAGGTAAGGTTGATTCAGATACATGTTTTAGAAGGTGGAGATGTTTCTGCCTGGTACGTGTGGATACTAGGTCAGACTGTGATGGACAGGTGAAATGGAATGGGTAACTGGGCAGAGGGATGGAGTGGGAAAGGAAGCATTATAGGTGGACGGAGCACTCCATGATTTCCATCAGAGCCACCAAAATCCATCTCCAGTAGAACATTTAGCTAAATAAGAGAACTGGACTTCTCTGCGGATCAGCTTCAAGTGTATCCCGGACCACCACGCATGAGCCATTCCTGACTGTTGGAGAGCCTCTACTGGATTTAGGTATGGAGGGAAGACCATAGCAATGGATTCCATTTCCTGCTTCTAAGTGAATGGTGGTAAATAAGGATAAGGTGGGGATGAGGAGCCTCGAATGCCAGGACTAGAGCCTGCGCCTTTAAGATCTATCAGTAGGAGTGAAGTGGTTTGAGAGGAAAGAGGCCAGTTTGGGAAGGCCAGAGTGAAGATGGTTTATAGTCCAGGCAAGAAAGGCAATATAGGGTCTAGAATCAGGGGAAAAACAGGAACAAAAGTATGAATGAGAGTTGTGCAGGTCAGAGGTTTCTAGTGCGTCTGAGGGGGGCCAGAGCACTGAATTTTACGCTGGGCGGGGGATTCATGGGGTTGGTTTGGATGCTTTTGGCCCGTGGGATATAAACTTCAACGTGTCTCTTCAAAATAATAGCCCCTGGTGTCAGTTGGCTGTAGCATGAAATAGAAATCATGAGTACACTGTATCTTTTAAAAAAAATCCCCTTTTGTAGCACTTCCTTAAAAACAGCTATTTAATGCAACTGTGCCAGTGAGTTCTTGACAGTTCTGTCTTCACGATTCTGGTATTGATGAAACATTTTTGTAAAGGGTTGAAGTGTCTTCTGGTAAGTGTTTAGCTTCTGTTTTTCAAAGTACCTTGTGATAATTTTCTGCTTTGGCCTAAAGAATGTTTTTCAATGACTGTATTCAGATACAAGAAATATGAAGCAATTGAAGTGATCGATCGCGTTTTCGAGCTTTTTTCTTCCCTTTGGGTTTGCTACTTTCAAGAGTTGTGAGAGTTGGTGATAATTTTGTGGAGTATTTTAGTCAAAGTCGTTTAAGTATTTGATTCAAAGTACAATACTCATGTATTTGCTTTGGTGCTTAGTAGTTGAGCCATAATTTAAGGTGGAAAATGTGGTGATATGACATACGAATATATTATGAAATAACCACAATAAGATAACACTTCCGTCATCTCACATAGTTACCTGTTTTAGGGATTTTTTTTCTCAAATTTTCTTTTAATTGACATGGTAACAATGGTATAGTGATTCTGAAGAGCAGAAGAGAATTTCAATGTCTGACATATGTAATTATTATATTGATGGATATGCATAATAGTGTGTTGGATGATATCATCTCTCTACTCTGCAGTGTTAGACAAGTAAGCTCACTGTGTTTGCAGGGCGAGCGATAACTTGCGCAAACAGTTGCTTGTCCTAAATAAAATGATAAGCGATGTTGGACCTCCCACATGCTCTTTCTTGTTATATAGATTTGTTTGTTTTTAGTTCTATAGAACTTAATCAAAAAACCACTTTAATGTGGGTGTGTGTGATCATTGTTTATTTAAAACAAAATCTAACTTACAGGGATAATAAAGCAGACCAAGATTTTTATCCCAGGAGTTTGAAAAGTCAATGGATGGGTTTTATCGGGTAAATTTTATTTGTAACGTAGATTCACATTTCAAGAGAGAAAAAGCCTGTCTTTTACCAGATTCTCAGTAGGCCGACACCAAAAAGATGGGGGTGGGGGCAGGGAATCATGTTATAAATGGAGAGCTATGCTAAGGTAAAAAAAAAAATTCTGATTTTCAGAATTTTTAAATAGTTTTTTTAAGGTTTTATTTTTTAAGTAATCTTTACACCCAATGTGGGGCTCAAACTCACAGCCCCGAGATCAAGGGTCACATGCTCTACGGACTCAGCCAGCCAGGTTCCCCTTAAATACTTAAATTCTTAGAATTTTGAAATACTAAATATTCTCCTGAGTTATTTTTATATTCTCTTACAAGTTAAACGATTTAGGGAATTAACTCTATTTAGCTATTTTAACATTTAAAAAGCTTTATAGTAATAGAAAAGCAAAAAAAAGTTCATAGGAAGTTTTGTAAGAAGAAAAATGTGTACTCATTAAAGAGACTTTGGTACTTGTAGTTTATACAGGGTATTTTCAGAAAATACTTTGAGTAAGATCTTTTAATTCAGAGGCACATTAAATACAGTATTAATTCTGTTTATTGCTCTTTTTCAGAATTGTCGGTATATTAATGAAGCATGGTAAGTTGGCATTTTAAAATCTGTGGAGGATTTGGAGGGTGAGCATTCTCTTTGAAGGATGAGGATCCTCCATTTTGAAAATGAAATACATGAGTCAGATTATAAGGGTATGAAATGGTTTGCAAAACAGTTTAATTTGGGGGCACTTGGGTGGCTCAGTTGGTTAAGGGTCCGAGTCTTGGTTTCAGCTCTAGCCCTGTATCGGGGTCCATGCTCAGTACCGAGTCTGCTTCAGATTCTCCCTCGCCTTTGCCCCTCCCCACTTGCATGCTCTCTAAGTCTTAAAAACAGTTTAATTTTAGGTCTTAGAGACATGCTTTTGAAATGAAGAGCATTCCATTTTAAGCAGCAATTCACAGATTGTTTCATTAAAGATAACTTCCTTGATCCCTTTTTCCAAATCAGTCTCCTGCGATTCAACGCCTTACTAAAATTTTACGAGAATGTTAAATACCATAGTATAGAATGCATACCGTTCCCTAAATACTACATATTACAGAGCAGTGGATCTCAATCAGGGTTGATCTTGTCCCCTGGGGTAGATTGGTGACGTCTGAGGCATCTTCGATTATCAGAACTGTGAGTGCTGCTGGTATCCAGTGGGTAGAGACAGGGATGCTGCTAGATTTCCTAACAGTGTGTAGGACAGCCCCCCGCAGCAAAGATTTAGCCAACCCTCATGTCAGTAGTGTCGTGGGTGAGAAACCCTCCTTTATATCAGAAATATAAAGTTCGATTGATAATTTCGTAACTGGAGGGTTCTGCCGTTGTTCTAGCAGTCCTGTGTTGAACAAGACAAGTTGGGACAAGCCTTTGAAGATGCTTTTGAGGTACTGAGGCAACATTCAGCCGGAGATCTTCAGTACTCCCCAGGTAAAGATGTCAGTTCCCTTCTCTCACTGATACATCAAATGGCTTCTTGGTCACACAGACATAAGAGTAATTACCAGAACAGAAAAGACCATTTTTATCTAGTGCATCCGGGATTTATTCTTAACAAAGGCAAAAAGCTTCCAGGGTTACTTAGCCTACCTAAATTTAAAGTGTTACGCATGAAAATGCAAAGAATATAGAGAATGACATTCCACATAGGAATACTAGCACATAATTATTAAAAATTATTTTCTATTAAGCATATCTGGTTGATTATCTAAGAGATAATTGTAACTGTTAAGCATGGGCTTTTCAATTACTCTGATTTGTCTAATAGACCTTCCATACAAGAGATATTCTACTTGGAAGAATTAATACTCTTTTTTTGAGAGTAAATATTCTTAGTGTTCTCACCCATTGCCCTAAAGACTATGGAAAGATAGTGTAGGTGAAATACAGGTATCTTGCCTATTGAATTTACACATATTGCGGAAAGTTCCACGATAAAAGAAATCATGGGCTCTCTGCTTGCAAGGAATATGTGCTCCCGTAAAGGAAATGGGATCTGTAAAAGAAGTCTGTGACACCAGCACACTGCAATAAGTGTAGGGAAATGCAAAGTGATAAGAGAACATATGATGAAGCAACCACGTATATAAGCATATGTGCATATACAAACATACATACACATGGCACGCACGCACACATGCAGTTACAAACTTTGACTTTGGCAGTTTCTTTCTCTGTTTTTAAATTAGATTACAAAAATTACCTGGCTTTCATCAACCACTGCTCTCATGTCAGAGGAAATTCCAGCTGCTATGGTGTGCTGCCTACAGAAGAACCTGTCTATAATTGGAGAACAGTGATAGTGAGTACATGGAGCAGTAGATGATCTCCCAGTAACAGGCAAATTCCCTATTCACACCTGCCTTCCGTTTGGTGTGTGCTAGCTGAAACCCAGCTTAGAGCAGCAGTGATTGTGAGAACACTCAGGACAGTGGTGTGAATTTGACAGTCGACATGGGTGATCCTCAGTAGTGCTGTCAAGAAGGAAACTGCCCTCCTTCGTTGCTCTTCACCCAGCATCAGAGGGTTTGAATGACTTCTAGAAAGATGTGTTTTTAGGGTTCTCACATGACTGCTTCTTATCCATCTGGAAAATCGCAAAAAAGTATGGTTCCCCTATAAGCCATAGGGCAAAGCCCAAACTTCCCGCACTGGCTTTACTTACAATCTTACACTAACCTGCTCTCTTTCCCGTCCCAAGCTCAGAGCTAGCTACATGTCTTGGACCAACTCATGGATATTGTTACAGCTCCCTGCAAACAAAGTGTCCCCACCATCTGTCTCTCCATGTGTTCTTTTGTATTAGTTTCTTTTTCTTTTTTTAAGATGATTGATTTATCTGAGAGAGAGTGAGTGGGGCGACGGGCAGAGGGAGAGGGAGAGAGAAACTCAAGCAGACTCCGTGCTGAGCTCAGAGCCTGGTGCAGGGCTCAATTCAATGACCCTGAGATCATGACCTGAGCCAAAACCAAGAGTAGGATGCTTAAGGGACTGCACCACCCAGGCTCCCCTCTATTGTTTTCTTTTCTTTTTTTTTTTTTTTTAAAGATTTTATTTATTTATTCGACAGAGATAGAGACAGCCAGCGAGAGAGGGAACACAGGCAGGGGGAGTGGGAGAGGAAGAAGCAGGCTCATAGCGGAGGAGCCTGATGTGGGGCTCGATCCCATAACGCCGGGATCACGCCCTGAGCTGAAGGCAGACGCCCAACCACTGTGCCACCCAGGCGCCCCCCTCTATTGTTTTCTGAATGACAGCTGTCTTAATGTGGTGTCGTGTAAATACAAAATGGTTTTTGTATTTTTTTTCTTTTTCTTTCTCTTTCTTTTTCTTTCTTTCTTTCTTTTTCTTTTTCTTTTTTCTTTTTTTTTTTTTTTTTTTGTCATTACCTTCAACCATGCTATGTCCTTTGCCCGGCCTTCTAAGTTGTTATGTTAGGGCCTCTCCACGAGACATTCCTTCGAAGAGGGAATTTAGGTTCCAGCCTAACCTCTTCTACTTCCACTTAGGGTTGCCAGGTAAAACACAGCATGCTGAATATTTTTATTTGCTAAATATGGCAACCCTGCTTCCCCTTCAACTCCCACTCCCCAGTATATATCACAGCCTCTTGTGGCTGGGGACTCCTTGCCTGCCGGGAAGCCCTCTTACATGGGGTATGGTAAGGTGGTTCAAGTCCATCTTTGCCGAATTAACCCATGGAGACTTGCATATCATTTCTGTATATAATGGTAACAGCTCAGGCTGCTTCCTCCTGTCCCTTTCTCTTGGCTCTGCCCTCCCTCGGCTACCATCTTTCTCCTGTTGTCTCCTCCTGCCCAGGTGGGCATCCAACAGAGGGATGGAAACCCATCTTCCCCTTTATGCTGGCACTTCAATTTTACACTGTTAATTCTTTAAAATTTATTTTTCTCGCTGGATATTTTTAGGGAGAAGGAAGGCAGCAACACCCTCTTCTTTCTTACTGGGAGGGGATGATATGAAAGTCTTCACAAATCCAAAGAGTACACCTTCCATCCCTTGGTCCTCTCTTTATGTGGGTTTGAGGCTAGTTCGGCCCTGGGAGATCTGGCTGCAGTTGAGGATCATGCTTTTTAGAATTTGGGAGATGCTTAGCACTCTTTGTCCCCAGCTTTTGACTTTAGCCATTAACTGGGGGCCACATGGAAAGTCCCACTTAACATCCTGCTGCATTATTTATATAGAACAGTGCTGCGGACCTCTATTTTGAAGGAAATATTCATCAATCTCTGCCAAACATCCCCGAAAACCAGCTGGTACAACCTGCTGTTCTCCATCAAAAGGGAGGAAAAGGTACGTGGATCCATCACTCCTTTCAAGAACCAAATCTTCTTCAAAGCCGTTTTAAAGGGATTTCATATCTTAAGTTTAGAACTCTATTTGCAAAATATTCTTGCATTGCAGTTAAGAATAATTTATCTCTGACAGACTGAACCACTCCAAGCCGTTCATCTTGGGTAAGCCTTCCTATTGCTTCATGGAAATGTGAAGCTGCAAAGTGTCACTTCACTCAAATAAATCTGTATTGAAGAATAATGTGTCTATATTTGGGGTATAGAAAGGGGAACTTTTCCGTAAGTTGTTTTAGCAATCTTATCCTAATTGTGAAGGCCTTGGTATAGAAGTTGTCTTCTCTGTTAAATTTCTTGCAAATGAAGTTCCATAATAATTCAGTCTTTCATAAATTTGAAATCTTGATTTCATAAATTTTAGATGATGGTGATCTCACCTAACAGATGGGCAAAGTGATAAAGCAGGATAATAGCCTCTGTTGGCTACGTTGTAGGCCACACATGTGCACATGTGCTATTGGAGGGAGTGTAAATTGGCACAAAGTTTTGTAAGGCAATTTGGCAATAACTACCAAAAACTTAAATGTTCATATCTGTTGACTCTTAGGGACTATATAATTGAGTGATTGAGTGTGAACTCTGGGTTAATTGTGCGAGCCTGGGAAAATCACTTAACCTTTTGTACCATGGTGTCCTCAAAGAACAAATAATGATAATTGTACAAACATTGTAAGATTGCTGTAAAAATTAAATGAGAAAGCCCATGTAAAGTGTTACACTCATAGCCTGGCACTGGATAATTTCTCAAGATACCATAGGGTGTGTGTGCATGTGCTGTACATGTTAAGATGATTGTTGTAGGAAAAGAATGGAACTAACTGCATCTGTGTATAAGGTACAGAGGTATAAGATGCATCGTAATTTTACAATGAAATCTTTTAATGATACTTTAATAGTTTCTATATTTTCAGTTAACATTTTTTTGAAAACTAGTTTTGTTCCTGCATCTGCATCCTAGAATACTGTATCCTAGAACAAAATTCTAAATATTCAGCAGAACTGATCCTGCAAAGAATAATGTGTAAAATCACACATGTAAAATGAATCTCAATCACTGAATGTTGGTATTGAATATTGAACTATTACTAGTAGTAAGGAGAATGTAATGTAATGTACACGTAAGAAGAATAACACTTCTACCTCTGTTCAGGTGTTCTGCTTGTCACTATTATTTTTTGGGGAGTCACTATTAATTTTTTTAAGTAACTATAAACTCAGTCCAGGATGTAAAGCCTGTATCTTTTCATTGACGTTTTAGTTGTGAAGCTTTGCCAGTATGGGACATATCACCCACCATTTTCTTTTTTTAAAATTTCATCTTCCACCTGAAATAGGGATAATTTGAAACAATGAAATTTCAAAATTATTTGGGGATTCATTATCCAGAGAAAAATAGTACATGCATGAAAGAACACAAAGCTGTTAAAGGGCATGAAGGAGTATCTTACATGTTGATAAAGAACTCTAAAGTACATTTTTTGTTTTAATCCTTTATAATTCCATAATTTAATAATGTACATCATTAAAAGTTCAAAGGATTTAGAAATTCACAAAGAATAAGTAGAAGTATTCCTTCCTTCTTCCCATGCTATGTCCTGGAAGTAACCATTGTCAGTAGTTGGGTATCTTACCCATCGATAGCTAATTTCTGTATCATTCTCTGATTCATTTTAACATATATTACTTACCGGAAAAAGTGCAGAATAACATACCACTGGTATTTTTAAAGGATATGCATATGTTTATATGCAAATTTTTTTGATTTTAAAAATATGTAGAATAGACAGAATTTTACTTTCACTTTGTGCTTCTGTTTGGATCTTTTACTCTGAGCACATAATACTTAAAATTTAAATATTTTCTTCAAAATTGAAAACAAAGTTTAAAAGGTGATCTGTTACCATTGATTTGACCACCGGATACGAGGCAGAGTTTAAGGCTATGACTTTAATTCATGATGTGTTTTTGGTAAGTCCCTTTCATTTCTCAATTTATAATTTCAAGATAATATAATGCAAAAAGATAATCTTCTGAAAAACCTTTGAGGTTTTAGGATGGATGATGACTGATGCAAGAGTATTACTCCCCAGGGACTGTTGAAAGCAGTTTGGGAATCCACTATTCCACTCTCTCTAGGGGAAAAGGGAATTTGGCCATGGATGTGTTAGCTA
This sequence comes from Ursus arctos, assembly GCF_023065955.2. Lineage (NCBI taxonomy): Eukaryota > Metazoa > Chordata > Mammalia > Carnivora > Ursidae > Ursus > Ursus arctos. The sequence continues at coordinate 13,510,595 of NW_026622886.1, read as the reverse complement.
CTGACAGATCTAGTGAGGCATCGTATTTACAGGCCAATTCAGAAGTCACAAAATGGGCTGTCCCCTTTGTTCTCTGTTAGGCCAAAGACATCCAGTCAGCTGAACAAAAATCACAAGTCCTCCTGAAGTTTTCTGTCTAGACATTCTGAAATATAAAGGGCTGTATTCCTAAAGAGGTAGAAACTCTGGTAGTACCATTTTATTTCACAGCAATGAAAAATATCACAATGCCTATTGTCATTGCTCATAAATGATGTCAAAATGTCATGAAGATGGCAGTGAAGGTGGCATTTTCCACTCGTTTTTTCTCTTTGTTTTTCACATAACTATGTAGACCCACATTTTTTTAACCTAAGTCTTTATTTATTTCACTAATATTACTTCATATTTGAATACTGTTTTGCATTTTATAAAAGACATTCACATCCTTTACCTCATTTGACTTAACTCATTTGAATAAAGCCCTTTCAGATGATTTGCTTTCTGAAAATGGCTTTCAAGGCTTCTCTCTATTTAAAACCACTAACCTTTGCAGCTCTTTTTGCACAGTTCTGTTGTTCTAACATAAGACATAAGACTACAAGATACGATGTGAAGAAAGACCACCTGACAGATGGACTCAGTAAAGAGGCACCAGGCTTCCCTTTTCCAGTGAAGGACAGTAGAAAATTTTTGCAGCATCCCCAACAAAGAAAGGTCCAACTGAAACTTAGGGCCAAACTGACCTCTGACTTTTAAGTCCCAATGCAGCTTTGAATTTTGTAGTCGCTCAACAAACCCTTCCTGAGGATTTTGTGTATAGCCGTGGTGGAGCGTGACACTGTTTTCTCCGTTTTAGGTAGGAAGAAGCTCCGACTGTTTGAATACCTTCATGAATCCCTGTGTAATCCTGAGATGGCATCTTGTATTCAGTGGGTAGATAAAACCAAAGGCATCTTTCAGTTTGTATCAAAAAACAAAGAAAAACTTGCCCAACTTTGGGGGAAAAGAAAAGGCAACCGGAAGACCATGACCTACCAGAAAATGGCCAGAGCGCTGAGGAATTACGGAAGAACTGGGGAAATCACCAAAATCCGGAGAAAGCTGACTTACCAGTTCAGTGAGGCCATTCTCCAAAGACTCTCTCCATCTTATTTCTTAGAAAAAGAGATCTTCTACTCACCATATGTTCAACCTGAGCAAGGCTTTCTCAGCTTCAGTAACTGGAATGCAAATTATAATTGTCCATATGCTGATTACCATGAGCTAAGCCACCCTGATTGCTAAATATTCTCTTACAGTTCATGATCTCTTGGCATCAGAAATGCCTACCAACTTCAGGATTTTTCTCTTCAGGCAAATGCTGGAGAAGGAAAAACAATTAACTTCATTGTTTCTGATCTTTTCTTAAATCATAATCTATACAGACTTGGTGAAAAAATCTGCCAGTGAAGAACTTCTAAATGATCGAACCCCATTTGAAAGTATAGACTAAATGTCCTTGCTCTTACTATTGTTTATGCAATACCGCTAGATAAACAATGCTAGTAGAGATGATGTGACCTGTATCGATTTAAACATTGTTTTCCTGTCATACGCTCAGGCAAAAAAAAAGAAAAAGAAAAATGACTAACATATATCTGATGGCTTTAGTGACAACAAAATAATTGCATATGATAGTCTTTATTGTAAAATACATTCAAGACTTTAAAAAGTATATTTTCTCTGCACTTCAGACCTCAGGGTCTATAACCCTGTGGCGCTAAAGAAATGACCTAAGGAAAATGCCACCTACCTACCTTAATGATAATACAACTCCAAAGCTTATGCTTCCCACAAATCAATTGCCAGCATTTCTCCCTAGGGTAGATCCAGGGCCCAACATTTCTTGCCATCCTGCCACTGAGCCACAAGAAGGTGCTCTTGCCTTGTTGTCTCTTGGGCCCAACTTTGAAATGTGACTTCCTCTTCCCTTGAACTACCCAGCTAAGACCAGGCTGAACAATTGGAAAAAAAACTTCTTCTTTGATAGGATAGAGATTAGCAAATAAATCCAGAGAGGAGCCAGGTCTTTGAAGGCTGTGGTTTATTCTCAACATTCCATGAGGAATGAAGAAAGAAACACGATTCTTATCTCCTGCTTGGCAGTCTCCTCCTTGCCCCGTCTGTATTAGCCATGACACAGGGGAGCTTCCTAGACTACATGGGCCATCTTCAGTCCAGGCCAAGAGCTTCCTGGAGCCTACCCTGTTTGATTTGTACCATTGTCCTTTTTCTTTATGTTCTGGTGCCCGCCGGCCCTCAGGGATTCTTAAAAACATGGCAGACTAAATAAAAGGTAATGACACTGTCCATCTGCACATGTAGTCTGGCCTGGTACAAGCTGAATGTTTGCATCCTCCCCCAGAATCCTACGTTGAAACCTAATCCTCAGTGTGATGGTATTCGGAGGCAAGCCCTTTGGAAGGAAGAGCTCCCACAAATGGGCTTAGTGCCTTGTAAAAGAGGCCCAGAGAGCTTCCTCACCCCTTGTGCCTTGGGAGGACACAAGGCGGCCGCCTATGAACCAGGAAGCAGGCTCTTAGCAGACACTGTGCTGGCGCCTTGATCTTGGACTGCCCAGCTTCCTGAACTGTGAGAAATAAGTTTGTGTCTATGACGCCTGGTTTATGCTATTCTGTTAACAGCAGCCCAAAGGGGCTAGGACAGTTTCAATCAGTGCTAACCTTAAAAGTAGGACCGAGCATTTATGTTCACTCTACAAAGAGATACGCTCTGTAAATTAGTAACATTCTACCAGACGTTGCAAAGAGGAAGAGGTTTTACCACACAGATCAGCCAACAACTTCATAAAATTCCGTTAACATTTTACTTCTCTCCGTAGTCCCTCCTCCACCCATTGCCAGCTTGAGGGGTTCATCTTAACAATCCTCCAAGCCCCCAGTCAGCCCTGTTCTGTTCTACAGAGTAGCTTTCTCTCTGGGCACAAATTGGGGCACTGCCTTTTACCCAAACTGGGCTGTCCAAGGCCGTTTCACAAGCAGGTTGGTCCTTAGGTATGTTCATTAGGCTGCTCAAAGACTAAAACATCCGTATATCGTGTGACTTGGCACCCTACTGCAAACGGTGTAACTCCTGCCACCAAGGGCAGGGAAGAGAGGCTTTATTAGGCACTATCATGGTCCTTCATTTCCTAGTATATGGTATCCCAGCTCCTCCCTCATTGCTGTCATCGGGCTGAATGACTCAGTTAACCTTTCTCCAGTGAGGTGGTGTCTAGTGCTAAGACAGACAAGGTTCCTTTTTTTTTTTTTTTTTAAGATTTTATTTAACAGCCAGCGAGAGAGGGAACACAAGCCAGGGAGTAGGAGAGGTAGAAGCAGGCTCCCAGCAGAGGAGCCTGATGTGGGGCTCGATCCCAGAGCACTGGGATCACTCCCTGAGCCAAAGACAGACACTTAACAACTGTGCCACCCAGGCGCCCCGGCATGGTTCCTTCTGACATGAAACTTCGATTCTATCAATTTTTAGATGTATGAGGTTTTATTAGTATTTAACCAATGTTTACCTAATGCCTTAACCAAGGAGCAGTTTATTGGTTGAGCGTACATATGAAGTCTGTAAAGTGAATCAATGTGGCAACATTCATTATATCTAACCTGTACAGACTGATACACCCATTTAACACCATCTAGATGAAGGGAACAGAACACTTAAGCATCTCATAAGGTTTTCTCACTCTTCCTCAATGCCCACCTTCGGGAACATACAAATGGAGTCACACAGTTTGCATTCTTTGCAAATGCAAAGAATTTAGGTATTTTGGCTCGTGTATTTTTATCCAGCTCATAAAATCGGATTTGAATTTGTATTTTGGTACAGATTCTGATGATGACATAAAATAGGCTTAAAGCAATTTACTCCTTTTTCATGGATTGATGAAAAAATTTTTAACAACTAAAATGAACCATATTCAAGTTTCCTGCCCCCCGTTTCAAAGCTGAGGGTACTCATAGCCTTTGCAATATGGTGAAAAACGAGTCTGTATTTGATGGATGGCTGCCTTTTTAAGCCTGGATGGGTTTTAACAGCAGTGGGTAGTTATTAGAAAACAGTCTGTGGGTGGGGATTGTGTCAGGCAAGCGCAGTGAGGCATCCCATAAATGTGTGAAATGAACTACCTCAAGGATTGTCAGGAGCAGCCCTGACTTAGCGTGGCCGTGAGCTGGTTAAATAAAGGACTAAATGTGGAAGAAGAATCTAGAGCATCTAGGTTTTTTTCGGTAGTGGGCCCCAGAATCAAAAATCCAAATACAGAGAGCACATGAATGTTCCGGTGGTGAGCTGATGAGTCAACAATTGGTGTCAAAGAAGCAGATGTGATTCAAATATGAGAAATTTGCAAATTGTGCAAGAACAAAGCTTTGTACAATGTTTGGATCTGTTATCACAGATAGCTTTATTCCCGACAGCTGTGGGAGCTAGGGAAGATTCTCTTTGATAAGTACACTCATCCAGGATTTGTAGTGGGGGATTAATCAACAAAGGGCCAGTGAGTCCACATGCAGCTTAAGTAAACAAATAACCAACACTGTATGATACAGGTGAGCGAATAAAATTTTATATAACAATCATGCTTTACATAAGCAAATTATAGCAAGTTAGTGATGAAAGATCACATTTACAAGTTTTAGAGTCAGACTGGTGTCTCTTGGAACCCTTCATTTCTTATCATTAACTCCTAGTAAAAGCAGGGAGATTCTTTGGGACTCTCTGGGCTTCAAGTAACAAAAGACCCTGACTCAAACTAGTTTAAATGATAAGAAAATTTACTATCTCACAGATCAAGAAGTCCAAAGGAAGTGTGGGCTACAACCATGACGCATTATTGTTCTGACTTCTTTTTCTGGTGAGTCTTTTGTTACACTTGACACTGGCCTTATCCTCAGGTTTCCCAGGACTAAAATGATGACTGCAGTTCCAGCTCTATCAGCACAGCAACATCCACCAACAGAAAGAGCCACTTCATCCAGTGTCCTCTTGGCAGTCAGGGAAATTTTCCAGAACCCCCCAGAACATCTTTTCTCATGTCCTATTGTCCATACCTGGGATCTCTGCTCAGGCCTAAATCATTCACTGGGAAGGGGAAAGGGACCACTGTGACTGGCTCAGACCAAATGGAATTCAATTGTGGAGGAGGAAAAAGGTCTTGATCCCTTGAGTCAGTGAAGAGAGGGATGAATACCTGAATAAAATTAGTGTTTTGCCTGAAAGGAGAGAGTAACAGATGTTAAGTAGAAAACCAACAATGTTTGCTATAGTCCACCACTTTGATTGCCCAAGATCTCTACATACACTTGTAAGGTATTCAGGCCTTTATTGAAATTATTCATGTACTCCCTAAGAATAAGTAACCTCAAGTTTCATCAGGTTACTACAACCAAGTCCAGGATTGTTGGATAATGTAGCTTTAATACTATTATTAGTTAGACATGGTAAGAGTGCATCAAAGAGATCATTTGTTGCACTCACGGTTCCAGGAAAGAGAGTACACATCATGCCAAGGTACATAGAGTAGTACTTGGATCAATCCTGAGGCAGGTGGAAGGGGGAACTGTGGGCAAGAGGCCTTATTGTGATTTCTGCAAGAAAAAATGGGTGAGGCAGGTGAACAGGTTTAGGACTGGATAATTTGAGTAATTTAGTGGGGCAAAGAGGCTTCCTCAAGTTGCCTGGTACCTGGACCTAGAGTGTTTAGGTTGGGCGTATAGAGGCCCAGAGCATGAGAACCCTACAAGGGAAGTGGTTGGGGTGTAGACTCTGGACTGATTGACTTCTAATTAAAAATCACACCCCAGGGAGGATTCCTCCTGAAGGAGGATGGAGATGGTGACAAGGGAGGCAGTTGGCTAAGGCAAGGTAACTCAGGCATATTACCAGGTTGTCCAGAATCAGGTGTGTCTGGCATATGCATGCAGGACAGACGTTAAAGCATCAAGCTTACAGAAGCTAGAAACATGATTAATACAAATGTTCATTTGTCTCCTCTGATCCATGACTGTGTTTGCTCTTCATGGTTCAGCAATAGGCTACAATATAAAGTCTGATTGGGAAACGGCAAGAGCAGAAAACCACTCCCAGTCACTTCCCCATAACACATATCTTATCCAAACTACCCAGGGTTGGTTAAGATTCCCTCCTGGGAGAGGAGTTAAGTTCCTGCCAGTCAATGAGGCCGACCCTATTTCCACTGTCTTCGGGGAATGCCCTTCATCATGTCTTTAATGATCCCTGGTTCTGTCTCTTGGAATAATCTCCTAGTTTATTTTTTCTATGGTCATATCTGAAATAGGCATTCGAAAGATTTATTTTCCTAGTACTGAGTAGCAGTATGTTAATACAAGTTCAAAAGTCTGAGATTGCCAGTTACACATTTTAGCATTTGCTACTGACAATGCCCTGCTTCCTGGTACTGAATTTTGAACTCTTTTGGTTGTAGCTAACTGAAATCAGCTTTGAAGCTTTACATCACTGAAATATTCAGTGGGGTGTATTAAAAGATACTGCTTACAGAATTTCTGAGGAAGCTGGAGAATAAGCAGCCAGATATAAAGCCCTAAACCACATCAAAGATCTGGCTAAGTGAGGACGTCACATAACACTGCCAGTGTTACCAATTACTAGATGCCTCAACTTACGTTATCTCACATGTCCCTGAAAAGAGCTGCCACAGCATCACCACTGCCCCCAGAAACTATCTTGCTGCACCTGCCATTGCATTCAGAGATGGTTGTCCACCATCCCTGCTTCTATAAATCACTAGATCCCCGTTCAAATTTTGGGAAGGGAACTTTTAGTTGGTTCATGATTTATCATGTGCCCATACTTGACTTCAAAGAAAGCTAGAAAAGTGATTATCTGGAACTTACAATTCTTATAGTGAGAGACTGTTTCTGCATCCTATCAAGACTTATAAGGTCAAAAATTCCCCAAACATAGAATGGGGTTCAGCTGCTGGGCAGCCAAAAGAATGACAAAAGTACGTTAGAATTTTTAACTACAGTAACAAGGATCAGGGCATGTATAGTTTAATTTTAAAGACCTTTGCCCTACCTGGCTAAACTCCAAAAATGCTCTTTGTTCTTGGTACTTTTTTGCTCATAGGAATTTAAACAGTCTCTAAACAACTTTTCCTTATCTTTCTGAGAAGGCAATTTCAGCACAGTATTTAAATTCTCCAAACATTAAATAAAATTTTAACTTATATTTTTATAAGAGAAATTGAAGTCTATAATTTCCAACTTTCACAATATGGAGGCTTTATTCGTGTCTGTTTTCCTTTGTTCAAAGCTCTCTCATAATGTTCCAGTTTCATGATTTAATTTCATTGGGATTAAGTTCGAAGAACTCAAAATAATATAACCAACCAGTTACAATTATATAAAATAACCAATACTGATTTTTCCCCAAGAGAATTTTTGGGTTGCCAGAGCTTGCTTTGAGGATGTGAGGGGTATATTAGAAGTGCTCAAGCTTTTAATGGCCCCTTAGAAGCAGTTCTCAATCAATGACGTATGGGAGCTGGTAGATACTTACCTCTACTTCTTCAACCCGTAGTTGGAATAAAGCTGAGAAATATTCTTGCACTTCCTTATTCCCCTATTGCTGGTTCCTGAAACCAACTCCTGTAACTATTAACTTTCACATTCTTGTCTTAGTGTCGGTTTCTGGAGGAGGGGAAAGACCCAATAGGAGCCATTAACGGAATCAAATTACTTATGACACTCAGTTGTATCAACTGTGGATGAGAGCAGTGGACCAGAAGATAGAATTTACTAGAATACTAGTATGTTTGCTGTTCTCTCTCCCTCTTTCTCTTTCTCTTTCAGGCAGACTATACCATGAATCAAGGTGGGTGTTAGCACCTCATTTTATAGATGGAGAAACTGATACCAGAAGAATTTAAGTATCTTTTCTAAAGTCATCCTGCTAATGAGTGTCCCATTGTCAATTTGAACTGAGGTTCATCTAATTCTTTCTACTACACCATAACGTCTGCTGATGTAAACACTATCTTAGGCATGCATTAATATAGGTTCTCTCCTGTGTCACTGCTAATTTTTCATAGCATTATCATTTTGCAGGAAAGTCTTTGCTAAGATTATTAAATGCTATTAATAAAAACCATATATAAAATAACCACCTACTCTTCATGACTGTGGATGGGTGTTTACATTAATATGCCTTTGGGAAACAGTGTGATGATATTAATCAGTCTTTAATCCATAATTAGAAATCAGTATATTTTAAATTTTTTATCAAAGTACGCATGTACAGAATTTAAGCTTCAAATAGCTCTAAAAAGTTTATAATTAGAAACAGTAGTAACCTTGCTCTAACCCTCTTCTTCCAGACCTGCTGTCCAGAAGCAACCACTTCAAATTTTTTAGCTATTTATTTTATATATATGACACACGTCTAAATAAATGCTAGTGCTACTATTTCTTGGTTTCCCAACTTTAGATATTATCAACTAACATTATCAGCCTGCACTCTCCTATGCTGGGCCTCCACTTATAGGATATCAGGCTTCCTCTCATTTTGCTAAGGAACATCCTCGAATAACTCACCTACTGACTTACTTGCTTATTTATTTATTTACTTATTTATCTTAGATAGAGCATAAGTTGCGGGGTGGGGGGAGACAGGGGAAGGGAGAGGAACAAGGAGAGAGAATCTTGAGCAGACTCTGCCTCCCACCAGGCTTGATCTCACGACCCTGAGATCATGACCTGAGCCAAAACCAAGAGTGGGTCACTTAACTGACTGAGCCACCCAGGCACACCTCAAATAACTTCTCTTTTTTTTTCTTTTTTTTTTTAAGATTTTATTTATTTGATAGAGACACAGCGAGAGCAGGAACACAAGCAGGGGGAGTGAAAGAGGAAGAAGCAGGCTTCCCACCGAACAGGGAGCCCAATGTGGGGCTCAATCCCAGGACATTGGGATCACGCCCTGAGTCGAAGGCAGATGCTTAACAACTGAGCCGCCCAGGTGCCCTCAAATAACTTCTTAATATAACTTCATAATAAGCTAATATTTTTAGTCCAGGCATATGTAAAAGATCTTCATTTTATCCTTATATTTGAGTTGTAGTTTGACTGGGTAGAGAATTCATGGTTAAAAACCAGTTTCCTTCTGGATTTCGAAGGCATTTCTCCCTTGCCTTCTCACATTCACTGTTTTTTGTGACGCTACATGTCCTTGAGACAGTAGCTCCTTTTCTTTTCCTTTCTGAAAGCTTTTGGATCTTCTTTTTATCCTAGGTATTCTAAAATTTCTTGATTTGTGCCTTGGCATGGGTATCTCTAAAAATATGCTGAGCATTTATGGGGCCTTGTAAGCCTGGAGACTTTTTTTCAGTTATAGAATATTTTTCTCGTTATTTTTTAAATAATTTCCTCCCCACTATTTTCTCTTTCTCTCATTTTAGATATTCTAACCATTAGGCTCTGTGAATTGATCTTGTAAGTCTTTTTTTTCCCTCTTTTCTTTTTCACCTCTTTTATTCCACTTTCTGGAATATTTCCTTAACTTCGTATTCCAACTCCTCAGTTAAACTTGATTTTAGTTATTCTATTTTAAATATGCAAGTGTTTTATCTTTTATTCTGATTGTCTCATTTTCACTATATCTTGTTTGTATTCTATGGATGCATTATCCTCTACTATCTCTCTAAGGTTATTAAATACATAAGTTTTCTTCCATTTCCAGCATAATTTCCTTTCTCTCCAAGTACTCCCCTCCATTTTTTTTCCTATTTACTTTTCCTTCTGTATTATGTTCGTGATTTTCATCAAATTTCTGTTGATTCTTGACTCTCCACTAATATGCAAGGCACTAAAAAGCATTTTTTGGTGAAATTGGCTAACTAGGCTTCACTCTAAGATGGTGTGGTTGAGAGCTGGCTATTTCTTTAGGAATTCAAATGCTCTCACCCGCAAAGAAATCTTCCCAAGAACAATACTCCTGGAGGGAGACTGACAAGGCTCCTGGGGTTGGCAAAGCAGGTTGAAAAAGGATCTATGTATCCCACATTCAATAAGCAGATGCGCACTTAATAGTAGTGTTTTTAGCTTCACATTTCACTCTACCCTCCAACCAAAAATTGGAGCCATTCTGATTTCATTTCTTCACCTAATAAATTTATAATCTCTTTTTAGATGGAAGAGTTACCTTTCTGGATGGAGGACCTGGAGATGAAACTGCTCCATTTAAAGACTTCCAAATAATTACTTGTTTTCAACCCTATGTTGCCCTCTGCTTTCTATGATACCTCTTGCCTCCAAACTTCTCAGGCAGAGGCAATTCAGCTTGGTTCTTAAGTTTCTCCTTCTGTATATATATGGTTTGACATTTATTTTTCTTGACCAAGGCAGTTACTACCTCTCCATTGGATCATTTATGGTTCTTTTTCTATTGTCTATCTTTCCTCTTGGTCCCATTTTTTAGTATGTCTGGTAATTTAAAAATGAATGCCAGATATTTAAATTGAAAAATTATAGACTCTGAATAATCTCATTTCCTCCAGGAAGAATTTTTTCTTAGCTTTGGTTAGAATATAGATTAGGAGCAGATCACCTTAAGCCAGTCAGGGGCTGAGCTAATTCAAGACTGAGTTTCAGTCTTTATAAGGTATAACCCATTTCTTTTTAATACTATTTCTTAGGGTATAACCCTGCACATGTGTTGTACTTAAATTTTTTACTTTAAAAAGTCTGTTGAATGATTTTAACAAAAGAGTCAGATAATGAGAGTTTTGCAAACATACATTTTTCAAACTGCATATTTACTTCCCAGATGTAAGAGGAAATGTATGATGTTGTGGGAATATGGTGTTTAGCTAAGGATCAACATGCTACTTCATTTTGGAGAACAAATTCTATGCAGATAGGGACAAAAAATCATTATTTTCTTATTAAAACAAATTTCAAGGTATTAATGATAGAACACAGTATTTCCATTAATTCTTATACTAAATCATAAAACTGTTTTTCACTTCTGGTGAACTGTTTCAGTTTATGTACCCCAGGAATCATTCTCCTTGAACTTAAATGGGGAAGTTTGAGAAGCAATGATTGCATCTAATTTGCTTCTTTCTGGGGCGCCTGGGTGGCACAGCGGTTAAGCGTCTGCCTTCGGCTCAGGGCGTGATCCCGGCGATCTGGGATCGAGCCCCACATCAGGCTCTTCTGCTATGAGCCTGCTTCTTCCTCTCCCACTCCCCCTGCTTGTGTTCCCTCTCTCGCTGGCTGGCTCTCTCTGTGTCGAATAAATAAATAAAATCTTAAAAAATAATAATAATAATAATTTGCTTCTTTCTCCTTATTGCTACAATGTCCAGGAAATTCAGAATATAACATCATAGACATTCAATAACAATCAGTCCCTTCATTTATTTATCCATTTAAACACTCTTATTAATAATTTCTGATTTAATGATCCATCTTTTGTATATGTTTATTTTGTTTTTTCTTATCTTCATTTATCAAACACACTTTTTTTTTGAGAGAAAGAGAGACCGAGAACTCAAGCAGGGTGGGGAGTAGCAGGAGCACTGGGAGAGAGACTCTTAAGCAGGCTCCATGCCCAGCACACAGCCCCATGCAGGGCTCTGTCTTGCGACCCTGATCATGACTTGAGCTGAAACCAAGAGTTGGATGCTTAACTGACTGAGCCAACCAGGTGCCCCTATCAAACACACTTTTATGTGTATTTATTGCCTGCTTCTTAGAGTCTTTTTGGGTAGATTGGGGCATAAACTGTATCTGTGTATTTATCTAACTATTGATATATCATCTATCATCTATCATCTATCTATCTATCTATCTATCTATCATCTATCTATCTATCTATCTACTTATTGCGTTATCTTATTCATTGCCGTTTTTTGGTAAGCTTTGAGTTTTTCTTGAAAGACAATGACATGATTTATAAATTTTGTGTGGCACTTTTATTAAAATCACTGGGAAATGAACCTAATCTAAGGAGGTTCACAATGAGCATAAGCGATGTTAGTGTTTCTTAGGCTATTCAAATGGAATTATTGTAATGCTGTAATTTAAAATATGTAAGGCATCCTAAAATACAAGGAAAACCATTAGTTGTATGCATTTGGTCACAGGAAATTAGCATTTCTTTTAGGTTTCTTTATGTAAATTTTTTCAGAGGCAAAAACAACTCAACGTTTATTATGGATATTTTTAGAACCACTTATATGTAGGGACTACATGATATCAGGATGATGTAAAAACATTTTTGTAAAGCAAGAATATCCTATCATGTCCCCTGAGTGACAGAAGGAATATGTCAGTCAAACTCATAAAAATATTTTTGCTATCTTATTACCTCCATACTGAATAACTTATTCAGCTCATTTGACTTTGGGTCCACGGTCACACAGCTAAGGAGCAGAGCTGGAATTTAAAGCCTAGACTATCTGACTATTGAGAGTCTGATCTTAACTACCATGCTGGTATTGAGAAAATCCAATAAGTCATAAGGCCTAGGAATAAACTTGGAAATTCCATTCACTACTTTATGTAGAAACACTCCTTTTCTGTTGATTGCCAGATTTCCAGCCTAAGATGCATCATCATATATTAAGATTCTTCTACTTCTACACAGAGCCATCATCCAATTATACAGGGTTAAGGAAGAAACCATTCAGCCTCTCATAGAGTGTGAGGTGTGCTTGCCTTTGTTAAAAATTTTTCCACCTCCACATGAGCATTAATAATTGGCATCAACAGAATTTAACTGTAACATCCTATAAAACTGCCTAACGTCTTTTTTATTTACATTAAAATGATCTATTTGTTTATTCAGCCTTTATTGAAGCCTACTATGCTCCAGGCACCATTGAGGACAGAGTGGGGCACAGGATAGACAAGGTCTCGGCTCTCATGGAGCTCACTTTCTAGAAGGAAGAGGTAGATCATAAACAAACAAACAAAGATGTCATCAATGTCTTGCAGACATTATGTCCCCACTAAAACTGGGGACATAAAATGAGATTGTGGAGAAGGACTCTGTCACTGCTCATAGACCCTTAAGACTTTGCATTTTAGATAATGGTTTTCTTCCCTTGGAGAAAACTCAGCAAGCACAAAGTCTTCCTTAAACTTATTATGGTACCTTTAATAATTGATCCAGCACTCTTTCTGCTATTGATGGGTAGAAAGGTCTGCATGTCCTCAAGGGATTGGTTTGGTTAGGATAAATGGCTTTACCATTTGTGATATCCTTCTAAGGATTGGATTGAGAACTGTTTCTGGAGGAACCCAGATATAGAAAGAGAACATGGAGATGACTTCCAACTTTGACTGACCTTGGGCAGGCTCTTCACTTACAGCTTTGGTGAAATCTCCCATAAAGGAGGAAAATATGATGACCCAACTCAAATGCCTATTATTAGAATTTAACACACACATATCCTTAGGCTATATTGCTCCTTGTATTCATTTGCTAACGTTTCTGTAACAACGTACACCAAATTGGGTGGCTGAAACAACAGAAATTCATTGTCTTAAAGTTCTGGAGTCTAGAAGTTTGGAAATCAAGATGTTGTCAGGGTTGGCTCCTTCTAAGGGCGGTGAGGGAAGAGTCTGTTCTTGGTCTCTTTCCCTGTGTCTCTTTACATCATCTTCCCTTTGTGCATCTCTCTGTGTCCAAATTTCCCCTTTTTATAAGGACACTGGTCATACTGGATTAAAAGCCCACCCTATAATGGTATGACCTCAACTTAACTATGTATCAACTCTATTTCCAAATAAGGTCACATTGAGATATTGGGGGTTGGGACTACAACATATGAACTTTGGAGAGACACAATTCAACGCATAACCCAGCCACACAGAGCTTTGTGCTACATATGATAATTGCATAATATTTAATATATGTTCCAAAGTATTAATGAAAAAGACTCTCTTTTCCAATTAAATATTTACTCAAAATGTTATACAGTTTAAATGCATCGACATTTAGGCAGAATATCCAGTCAAGGGGGGCTTGAGAGGAAAAAACCCTCCCTCTCCCCAAACTGAAGAGCTAAGAAAATTAACATAGCAGACGAATGTGACACTAGCACACGGTGAGATGAGTTTTGTTTTCTCTCGGCATTGTGTCCATTATATCAACTCTTATGGTCAAGGTGCCTGAAGCTCTTGCAACATTTAGTTTCTCACAGGGCTCCCTGCCTTTGATAGACTTCTATTACCCCTATGTAAATAGTGGTCCTGGTCCCAGTCAAAGCTTTCCATGTTAATGAGTTCCCATGAACTGACAATAAATTTGTGGATATAATGGCTGATTAATTTTTTATTTCTTCTTTTTTCCTTCTTTTCCTCCTGACTTTTCAGATATTCTTTGAACCCAAAACTACACATCTGATCTTAATCTCACACGTAATCATCACAGTATGAGCAATTTTGGTATAATTTGGGGAATAGAACCGTTTCTTTCATGATAATGGAAACAAAGCACAAGCTAAGGACTTTGGCCCTTTCTTACTTAATCTTTACCTTACAGGATTCCCCTTAATCACTTGGTCAAGGACCCCTTTGATCCCCATCTTTTTTCTTCAAAATGGCAATTGTTTCTTTTTTTTTCTGGTTGCACACATTTACCTGAAGTCCATACTTCTTGTAAAAAGTTCGTAAAATATAGATATAAAGGTACAATCATTACCTTCTAAAAATATCTCCTTCCAAACCTTCTCTATACACATATACATATGCATGCCTTTTACAAAATGGTGCCATAAATGTGCACTCTGTTTGTAATCATCTCTTTACACAGGAAAATGTAGTATAAACGTATTTCTTTGTGGGCAAACAGAGCTTCATATTACCATCTTAATAGCTTCATAGTATTCCTCGTGTAGATATGGCATGATGTATTTAATAGATTGACCCTCCAATCTTGACCTATGACGTTTCCAGAAATTTTTCCAAATTTCATACCAATCTTCACTTATTTCTTAGGGGCCAGCCTTTTTCAGTTCAAACTGCAAGTTTTAGCAATAAAAATAGAAACCCAGGGCACCTACGCCTGAGACATAACTCCTGTCAGGTCATATCCTGTGCAGAATGCCACCATTTTTCCACTGTGAAACGTTACTTGAACAGAGTCTCAAAATAGCACTCCCTCTTTTTAGCATGCCAGCGTCTCACTTGTGTTATCTGGCCCTCCCAAGCGGCCAGCAAGAATTCTCAACTCCTCGGCCTCGGAGTCCCTCTGTCCCTGTGCCAGACCAGACTTAGCAGTCAGGGCATAACGTCGGGGAGCTGCAGGCAGTTGGACCTTTTGGGACAGCAAGTGGGAATGTAGACACATGGAGCCAGCCAGCTCCCTGTCTCCACCCATGACAAGAGATCCTGGTGTCATGCATAGTAGTGTTCCGAGTTGGGGATAAAAGGTCAGGGGTACAGGCTTATGGTGTGCTCTAAACCCAAACTAGCCAGCTCCCAGTTTGTACTTGCTGTTACCTACAAATTACAGAGCAAATCTAGGGAGATTATAGATTTTTCAATTCTCTAATTTTCACTAGACATAGTGTAACTTAGTAAAAGAGCGTGGGCTTCAGAATCAGACAGCCTTAAGTTCAAGACTAGATCTGCCACTTACTATCCATGAGAACTGACACATGAGGTACTGAATAAACACTTGAGTAAATGTGTTGAAGTTCTGTGAATTTCAGTTTCCCCAACTGTAAAAAGGGCATGATAATAGTACCACTTCACCAGGTTGTTGTAAGGACCATTTGATGAATGTACAATTGGCATATAAAAGGTGTTTCATAAATTAGAGCTGCCACTTTATTATTCTCAAAAGAAAAAATAGAGCTTTTCTTACCAGAATCAGTTTTACAATGCCCTTGCCTGATTTCTTTGTTCAACAAATAGTTATTAAATAGGTACTGTGATCATGCCATTCCTTTGCTAAAGCATAAAATCCCATTTAGAATAAAATGCAAGTTTCTTGTCTTGGCCCACATGGCCCTGCATGACCTGGCTCCTTCTTCCATCTGCAACCTCAGTTTAGCTCTCCCCTTACCACCTTATGCTCCACAGATTGTCAGTTCCTAGAACCAGCTAAGCTCTTTTCTGCCTCAGGCCTTTGCATGTTCTGTTCTCTCCATCTGGGATGCCATCTCCTAGGCTCTTTGGATGACAGGCTTCTCATCCTTCATGTATCAGCCTGAAGGTCACTTTCTCAAAGAAGTTATCCTTATCCCTAATGACCAGCATTTATCCCCTAGCACATCTTATTTATTTCCTTTCTACTACTTTCTACAATCTGTGTTTATTGTTTCTATTTATTTGCTTACCTGTTTATTGTCTGTCTTTCCCATTATAACACAAGCCCCATGAAGGCAGGAATCTCCTCTCTTAGCCATTGTTTCCTCTTCATTGCCTAGGACTGTGCCTATTACATAAAAGGCATTTGATAATTCGTTATATGTAAGAATAAATGAATGAATGTTTCTTGTTTGAAACCTTCAGGAATAGAAATTCTGAACCTCAGGTCGGCATATTCCAGAACAGATATATTTTGATGTGAAAAACAATTTTTATGTTGGAATACACTTTGTAAAAAAAATTCCAGTGTAATTAATGTACAGTGTCATAGTAGTTTCAGGTGTACAATATAGTGATTCAACAATTCTATATATTATTCAGTGCTCATCAAGATAAATCTACCCTTAATCTCCTTCACCTGTTTCACCCATCCCCATACCTGCCTCTCCTTGGGATACACTTTAAGAAATGGATAGAATGTGACTTGGGAAGGAGAAGGGACAGTCTGTGTTCTTTAGGAGACAAGAAATGAGGACAAGCATTCCAGCAACAGAGAATTTGAAAACTCATTTTTATTTAGGGACGTGAAGAGTTGCTTCTCCACCATTCTCTAAGTAAGGGTTCATGGTGAAGAGGATGGGCGTTAGGGCCAGAAGTCTGGATTCATATCCCCGCCCTGTGTGACTGTGGACAAGTCAGATGATGGCTCCAAGTCCACTTGAGTGAGAAATGGCCTCCTGAGTCTACTACAGAGTAAGTGCTCAGTACATGTTAATTAATTATCCTTTTTATCTGCTAAAAAGATTCTTTTAGATATACGATTGCAAGTTTAGGATACACCAGTAATGGGGTGCCTGAGTGGTTCAGTCGGTTAAGTATCCAACTCTCTTGGTTTTGGCTTAGGTTGTGATCTCATGGGTCATGGGACTGTGACCCGTGTTGGGCTCCACACACAGCAGGGAGTCTGCTTGAAGATTCTCTCCCTCTGTCCCTCCCCCAACTCGTGCATGCTCTCTCTGTCTCTCAAATAAATAAATAAATCTTAAAAAATAAAATAAAATAAGATATACCAGAGCGAATGCCGTGCACAGGGCTGGATAGATCAGAGATGCTTAAAAGTGGGGGTGCAGCCCAGCAGAGTTCAGTGGTTCTCAGACTGTAGTATGCACCCAACTTGGCTAGGGGGCTAGCAAAAAAGCAGTGGGCTGTGCCCCTCCACCAGTTGCTGATTCAGGAGATCTGGTGGGGCCTGAAAATTTGCACTTCTACCGAGTCTCCAGGTAATGCTGATGTGGCTGGTCCAGGGACCACACTTTGAGAATGACTGATAGTAGTTAAATTCACCAGCTCCTGTGCCAGATGGGGGACATTCAACTATCTCTTTTCGCTAGCTATATGATCTTGACTGAGCTGCTTCATCCCTCTGGCCTCAGTTTCCTTATCTGCAAGTGGAGATAATAATAGAGCCTTCCTCCAAAAGTTGCTCTGAAGTGTAAATGAGGCCTTACATATCAAGTGATTCAATACACATATAATCCATACTTCTCGTATGGATTGTTTGATTAGTATTTATTGCTGCTTGTCATTTGTTAACAAAAGCCAATTACAATGAATTTATAACAGTGCTATCCAATAGAACTTTCTGAGATTAAGGAAATGTCCTAATCTGAGGTGTCCCATTCAGTAGCTACTAACCGCATGTGGCTCTTGAGCTTTTGAAATGTGGCTAACGCAATTGAAGCACTGAATGTTTAATGTTTAATTAATTTTTTTTTAGGATTTTATTCATTTATTTGACAGAGAGAGAGACAGCCAGCGAGAGAGGGAACACAAACAGAGGGACTGGGAGAGGAAGAAGCAGGCTCCCAGTGGAGCAGGGAGCCGGATGCGGGGCTCAATCCTAGGACCCTCGGATCACGCCCTGAGCCGAAGGCAGACGCTTAGCGACTCAGCCACCCAGGCACCCCAATGTTTAATTAATTTTGATTAATTTAAATTTAAATAGACACATGTAGCTAGAAAAGCACAAATTTCTAGTTACAGTTCCTCCCCCAGCCCTGGGCAGAGCCTCCTTGTGGCAGCTCTTTGGAAAGCTGACAAACGCAGGGCAAGGTAAAGACCTGGGTGTGTGTGGATTTATGACTTTCTAACTACTTGACCTGAAGCAAGCAACTCAATTTCTCGGCAACACAACCTCATCTGTAATGTGGGAATAACACCTACCCTGATTCCTTAGAAATTCGCTATTTGTTCTTTTGTGATAATGTAAAATCATAAATACTATAATACAATTATAGGATTTTTTAAAAGTTTTTATTTATTTATTTGACAGAGAGAGCAGGAGAGCACAAGCAGGGGGAGCACAGATGGAGAGGGAGAAGCAGGCTTCCCACTGAGCAGGGAGCCCGATGGGGGGCTCTATCCCAGGACTCTGGGATCATGACCTAAGCCAAAGGCAGACGCTTAACCGACTGAGCCACCCAGGTGCCCCTGCAAGGGATACCACCCCTTCAGATTTTCTTTCCTATGACCTGCTTTATAGGCAATGGCTCTATCATCTTCAGCCTTCTGTGTCCACAGTGCCCAATACATAGTAGGTCCTGAGTTAAAATGTGGCCTCCATGTTGAATGCCTTCTAGTTTGGCCTGCATGTATTGGTGCCCCAGGACATATAGTAAAAAGGAAGAAATCTCTTATTTATTTATTTAGTAAGTTCCATGCCCAGTGTGTCGCTCAAACTCACACCCATGAGATCAAGAGTCACATGTTGTACTGACTGAGCCAGCCAGGTGCCCCCTCCCTTTTAAAAAGATATTTATATTATTTTAAATACACTAATATGTCTTAAAAATTTATCATCCATAAGTCTTTTTAATCTTTGTTTTGTCCCAATTGCAATTCATAGTTGTGTTAGAATTGGAAAATGCAAAATATTATGAAGAAAAAATACAGTTTATCTACAATATCTCCACCTCATTAACATTTTGAAGGACTTTTTCCTATTATATACTAATTTACTCATTCATTTGACAAATATCTCAAGTATTTGCTATGGACCAGGCATTTTCTAGGTGATGGTAATACAGCAATGAACAAACTAGACAAAAATGCCTGCCTTCATGGAATTACATTCTAGCGGATGATATATGAAGACTCAGTAAAATATATACACAAATCAAAAAACTAAATCAGGCTACTGTTGTTTATACTCTTGTATTTGCCATTTGTTGTTTATTTCACTTTCTATTATGTTGAGAGCAGTTTCTAATTTTTGGTTTTTTAAGTAGGTCTGACCTTAACATCCATTGCCTGCTGAGTCAACACACGGAGCTTGCTGGGGCAAAAGGAAACATAAATACTTGAGTTATGTCTTTAGGAACGTTAGCCAGGCATGGTATTCTTAGAGAATCAATGACTGTCCAGTGAGGGCCTCATACTGTGTACCTTGGAGTATCCTGTTCAGAGAGCCCAAGAATCCCAAGTCTGGGACTCAATGTTCACATCTCAGATTCTGAGTCTTCAGGCAACGCCATTTCATCTTATGACTCTGAAACATTTCTTTAAGTCTTAAAAAGAAATTTTCTGAAGTCATTAGGACCCATGTTGTTTGTGGTCCACCCTTTCTTTCCTGCATGACTAACCTCTGGCTAATTACTCTGCCCCTTTGCAGACTCAGATGAAAACAACTAAAACGTAAATCCTGAAAGAGGCTTCCAAGTCAAAGTAGTGAGGAGTATGGTGAATGGGTAAGGGAGAGCAAAATTCATCCTGTGATGAATGGGGAGTTGTGGACACTGGACAGAGAGACAACGAGAGTTTGTCCTCTGTACCCTGGGCCATGACCACCATGGTCCCCTCCTCTTCATGTGGAGTCCCTCTCTTCTTGTTTCTTTCTTCCTCTCTCCATGTCTCCACATCCATTGCCCCTTAGGATCTGCAAAAAGGGAGAGAAGGAGGCTGTATTTCCTCAAAACATCAAAGGCAAGGATTTCATCTGACTTGGGAATAAAAGAACAAATCTATGAATGAATGCCGTTTCTAAGTAGAGGGAAATGTTATTTTGATGGGCCCCAAGGTAAATCATCAAGAGAAATGTTTCGTTTTGTTGTGTTGTGTTTTTTATTGTCTACAGGGGAATAAGGAGGATGTTAATTGGTTGCTGGTGTCTGCCCATTAAAGGCTTGAACCAGGACAGAGTCGAGAAATGAGTAGGCATTTATACAACAAACAGTGCCACAGAGCTATGTGTGCTGAAGGCAGTAGCCAACATGTCTCACTGTTTCGAGATTTTACTGCTGATAACTTCAGGTGACATCTCTGCTTCTCTTTTGTTTCTTTCCACAATCTTCAGCCCATTATTTATGCTGACAGTTTATTTGCATTGCTAATAGTCCTATACAAAATACAGCCATTAACAACGAACTGCCTTGCTACCAGATGAAAAGACAGTATAATGCAGTTTAAGAGTATGGATTAATGCTGTCCAATAGAAATAGAATATAAGCCATGAATGTAATTGAAAATTTTTTCTCATAGCTACATGAAAAAAAGAAATAAATGAAACTAATTGTAATCGTGTCTCAATGAACCCTATCTAAAATATCATTTCAACATGTAATCAATAGAAAAACTTAATGAGATATATATACTCATACTAAGTCTTCAAAATCTAGCATATAGCACATCTCAGTTCGGACTGGCCACATTTCATGTGCTCAACAGCCACATGGACTAGTGGGCACCCTATTGGACAATGTGGGTACTCTGCAGCCAGAGTACCGAGGGGTGTAATCTTAGGAAAGTTACATAACCTCTGTGTTTCAATTTGCTCATCTATAGGCTGGGAGAAATGAAAGTCCCTACTTAATTTAGAATTGTTACATGGATTAAATGAGCACTTAGAACATTGCCTGACACAGATTTGGTGCTCAGTAAATGTTACCTTTTATTATTATCAGATATTCATTTAACCACATCCTTATAATGAGCAAAGCAATCTTTCAATAAGGTCCAGCTCTGAGCTTTCCAAATAGGGACTATATGTCTGACATTTTGCGAAGATAATCATATGCCACTCCAGAATTCCTATCCCACTTCAAACAA
Source organism: Ursus arctos (assembly GCF_023065955.2). Taxonomy (NCBI): domain Eukaryota; kingdom Metazoa; phylum Chordata; class Mammalia; order Carnivora; family Ursidae; genus Ursus; species Ursus arctos. The sequence continues at coordinate 13,489,152 of NW_026622886.1, read as the reverse complement.
AGGCTTTCAGAAAGAGTTCGGTCTTGAGCTGTGCTTTCACAAAGCTGGGTAGCCTGTAACTCAACAAAGTTCCTTATATTATTATTTTTTAAGTTCCTATACTGTTAAGTCTACAAATAGATTTTTTCAAGTAGGCTCTATACCCAACATGGGGCTTGAAATCATGACCCCAAGATCAAGAGTCATATGCACTACCAACTGAGCCAGCGAGGTGCCCCTGCAAGTAGATTCTTATTGAATTTTCCAAATAAGCAATATCATATTTTTACTGGGATATAAAATTAGGCTCACAGCTATAAAATTATCCCAGCTTGCTTTCTGGTGATCTCTTAAGAGACTGAAACCATGATTCATTATAGTAGAAGATAGCACTTGCCTTCCTGAAACTATGGCTTACAACTACAAATCTGTATTAATATCACAGGATATATTTAAGGGCCTAAGTACCATGATATATTAATTGTTACCTGGAGCACTTTTATGACAGGTTTTGAATAAACAATGGAGCAATTCTTCAACAGTTGTTTTGGGCCACTTAAAAATATTTTTTTGATGTCTCTAAATCTTAATTCTTTCATTCATTTACATATACAGTCATTCAACTATCCGTTTATTCAACAAATACGTATTGAGGGCTTACTTTGGGCCAGAAGTTTTGCTAGGTACTGAGGAGTCAATAGTAAACAAAACATACAGTCCCTGTCCCCGTGAGCTTACAGTCCAGTGGGGGATAAAAATGTTAACCAAATAGTCACACAAATAAAATTGCCAACTGACATAATTGCTATTGATAAGAGAAAGGATTGCTTTGAGAGCCTATGAGGAAGGCATCTGATTTGGTCAGGGAAGTTTCCCCCAAGGAAATGCTGATAGGGTTGAGAGCTGGATGAGTAGGAGTTAACCAAGTAGAGAGAGCAGGGAACTGCATTCCAGACAGAGGGAAGAGCATGAATAGAAGTCCTGGGGTGGCTGGGCACAGTGAGGGACAGAGACTGAAACAGTGAGGGTAGGCTGGCTGAGCTTTAGCCAGAAGTAGGTAGGGCCAAACATCTTTACATTTACATAAAGAGCATTGGGAAGCTGTCATTGGGTCTCCAGAACTTAGGGATACTTTTCTTTGCTGGGTCAAACCTCACTTTGATTCTTTGTAATTATGATGAAATAAAATGTCAGGACACCAGGACATAGAGACCAAACAAAGGGCTACACATGGTCTTTATTTCTTATCAAGTGCAACCCAAAATAACAGCCAATCAACTCCTGCCTCTGGTCCTCCCTTTAGCTGCTCTTCTTCAGTTAGCCAACCAATTCTGAGCCTTAGCCTCATGTTTCTCTCATTGTTTGGCAGAGCATATGATAGAGACATTTTGATCACAGCTTATATGTGAACCTCTGAAGAAACCAGCTGTTCCAGAAAAGGAAGTGAAGCTCTTACATATTTTAAGTCTGACCAAAGAATCTCCCTTCTGGGTAAGAGCAAAGGAAAGACATGATTAGATTTGCCTTTTGAAAAAAAAAATAGCTAGAGGGTTGCCTGGCTGGGTCAGTTGGAAGAACATGTGACTCTTGCTCTCAGGGTTGTGAGTTTGAGTCCCATGTTGGGTGTAGAGATTACTTAAATTAAGAAAGAAAGAAAGAAAGAAAGAAAGAAAGAAAGAAAGAAAGAAAGAAAGAAAGAAAGAAAGAAAGAAAGAAAGAAAAACTAGATAACAAGGTGGGGAAAAGGGTGAGGGGGGGAGTTTAGAGAAGGTTAAGAGAGGATGCAGGGAGATAAGAACACTATTGCTATCATCCAGGCAAGAGGTGACATCGAATCTGAAGACAAGTTGATGGATCTGAAAGATGGAAGGTAAAACAAACTGGGCTTAGAGAGGAAATGGATATAGAAAATAGGACAGAGGGAGATTTCAGGAATAACTCCTGGAATTTTAAGCAGTATAACTGGATGGATGGCCATACCGTTCCTCAAGATATGGGGCACAGAGAGAACAAGATTTGAGGGGAGAAACACCATGAGTGCAATTTTTTACTTGCGTAGTTGGCAATGCCTCAAAGATATCCAAGAGAAGAGGTAGTGTAAGCAGTGGATGTTAAGGTCTGGGTCTAGACACACACATTCTCCAAGATCCTTGATGGATGTTTTCAGTCTAGAAGCTCAAACACTTCAGTCTGTGAAATGTTCTTGAATTATTTCTTTGAGGCTTTCCTTGCCTTCATTTTCTCTGTTCTTTCTTACTATAACTCTTATTATTCAGGTGTTACATTTGCTCTATTTTTCTTCTCTTTTTCTTTTTGACATATTGTCTGGAAGATTTTTTCAAAACTTGTCATCCAACATTTCTATTGAGCATCAGAGAAAAAGGAATAAACATAGGCCGGGCCTCACAGGGAGAGATCTAAAAATTACCACACAGGGGCGCCTGGGTGGCACAGCGATTAAGCGTCTGCCTTCGGCTCAGGGCGTGATCCCGGTGTTATGGGATCGAGCCCCACATCAGGCTCCTCCGCTATGAGCCTGCTTCTTCCTCTCCCACTCCCCCTGCTTGTGTTCCCTCTCTCGCTGGCTGTCTCTGTCTCTGTCGAATAAATAAATAAAATCTTTAAAAAAAATAAAAAATAAAAATAAAAATAAAAATTACCACACAAACCTGCCTGGTGATTAGCACTGCTGTAGACTGGATATCTGCATCCCCACCAAATGTCTTATGTTAAATCCTATTTTTCAAGTCACCTTTGCAAACTCCTACAACAGAGTCCTGAAAATATGCTGAGGAAAACCACTGTAGTCCCTTCCCTAGGCTGAGGAACCCTGCCTAACTCTCTGTGCCTTAATTTCCTCTCTGTCAAAGAAGAGGAACAATAGTACCTATCTCAGGGAGCTGTTGCGTAAAGTAAATCAATCAATACATGTAAAATGTCTATACATGCAGAATAGTTTCTGCATATTGTGATCACTGAAAAAGCGTTAGTGATTCCTTGGCCATTATTATCAACAATATTATACGAAAGCTAAGTGGCTGGTGGGAGCTGTTGCTGGCCTAGCGTTCTCTTGGGATGGTATCAGAAAGAGAGTGAATTGGTCTTTGAGAGTTCCTGATCTGTCTGGGATGGACAAATGTGCTACAGTGTCCTTTCCGTACCCGCCGGAGACTGATGTGGACCTTAAACACAGCTCTTGAGGCTTTTCTAGGGTACACAGAGTTACCGAGCAAACTGAAGATTCCTTCAGATTCTAACCACCAGCCATTTAAACCTATCAATTCAAAAGATAATACCCTCCACCCTTACAAGGAGCCCAAAGTAGATGGGACTTGTTATCCATCCCTGCGTCATAATACCAAGAGGACAAACTGAAGCAAAGGTGGCACGACCATGACAGGGTAAATGACATTGTCGATGCAGCAAAGAACAATCTCACAAAAAAAGGCCTGGTCCGATTTTTATTTAAAGAATGTTAGGCCTTGCTATTCCTGGAGCTGATCCATTTGCCCAGCAACCCTTGCCCCTTCGCCCCTCACCCAGGGTGTGATTTATGCATGACTGAAAGCACACCAGCTAATTCTCTTTGAGCCTGAACCTCTCCCCAGCTTGCCATTTGAAGATGGTTTCTGGGCACAGAGCTCATCTCTGGAATGCTGAAAGAGCTAAATATTTGCCCAGCGGGCACTTCACCAAAGGCGGCCCCAGCTTTTTAGCTTTGATGGTTGATTCAAGGTAGGATTTTGCAAATCTATCTCGCTGCGCGCTTAACCATAGAGACGGACCTCTCGGTTTTGGGAAGGCAAGCCAATTCGCAAATTCCCTTACCTAAACTGAAACAGTTCTCCCGGACTGCCCCAGCTTCCTGATTCTTCAAAAGACAGTAATCCTTTCACATTACTCCTGTTAATTAACTATGACTACAGAGGTGTCAAAGAGCCTCAGATAAAATCTGAGTTAATTTTGGAGTGAGGGATTCTCTTCACTGAGTTTGAGAAGGTCCATTCCCTTCGGCAGCAGGTGGTGTATTTTCATATATATATAAAAGTCTTCTCTGGAAATGTCGATCCTACAGACCTGGGGGCAGGACGTAAGGCAGATTTAACCAATCGGGAGATATTTTTCATGCCATCTCAAAGTAACTCACAGATGCCTGACAGCTGCAGCTGTCCCGGCCCCTTGCGATGGCATTGCTCTATGACTCAGAGGGATGTTTATGCCAGAGAATGCTGCCACTGCAACACTACCCCAGAGATGCCCCAGGAGAAAATAATTTGGAAAATAAGTGAGAGAGAGGAAGGTCCTCGGGCAGATTTAGTCAAACCGAGCTCCATATGTAAGTGCAAATAGTGGTAGATGGGGAGGCAGAAAATGCATAGGCTTTGGAGTCAGACAGACCCGCCATAATTCCTAGCTCTGGCATTTTATATTTAGCCAGTCAGTTATTAATGCATTCACCCACTCATTCAACTAATATTTATCGAGGATCTACTATGTGCCAGACATTGTGCTCAGTGCTGAGATAAAAAGATAAGGAGGACTAGCTCCGTAATTTGTGAGGCCAGTGAAAATGGAAAATTCAGGTCCCCTTGCTCAAAAAGCATTAAGAATTTCAAGATGGTGACCACAGAGCATTAAACCAAGCATGGGGCCCTTCTGAGCATGGGGACTATGTAACTACATTACATGAAGCCAGTTCTTATATAAGCCTTAGGAAACGAACATTTGTACTCATGGAGCTCAATTCTGGAAAGAAATCCATTAATCACACCAATTTACCAAAAATCATGACTCTATAAGGACATCTGAAGGACAGGAGATGGTGCCATGCCTGGAAGGGGGGTGTCTCAGTCAGCTCAGGCTGCCGCCACAAAATACCACAGACTGGGCAGCTTTAACAACAGAGATCTATTATAGTTCTAGAGGCCGGAAGTCCATGATCAGAGTGTCAGCACGGTCAGGTTCTGGTGAAAGCTCTCTTCCTGGCTTGCACATGGCCACCTTCTCTGTGTCCTCACATGGCAGAGAGAGAGCTCTGGTCTCTTCCTCTTCTTAAAAAGACACTAATCCCATCATGGGGTCCCAACTCTCATGACCTCATCCAACCTTAATTATGTCCCCAAACCCTTCTCCAAATACCATCACATTGGAAGTTAAGGCTTCAATATATGAATTTTAGAGGGACACAAACATTCAGTCCACAAGGGGATTTGATTAGTCAAGGAGACCAGGAAAGCCCTTCACCAAGGAACCGATGTTTAGAATGAGATTTGAGTGATCAATAGGCACTAAACAGCAAAAATGAGAGCTGACCTGTGAAGGACTCCCATCTTTCCAGAGCCAGGGATGAGCTTGCAAAGGAGAAAAAGGAGCAAATGTCAACATAGGAGGAAACTAGGAGAGGCATGAGTCATGGGAGCCAAGGGAAGGAAGTGTTTCAGGAAGCACAGAAAGCCTATGTGGGTGACCCTGGCAAGTGGTCTCATGTATCAACACAGGGATATACTCCCGAAGGTTTAGTGGGCTTGTTGGCACACATAATTTTTTATTCCTTCCTGGTAATGGTCTCTACCCAAATGCAAGTTCATCTCTTCCCAAACAGGTGGTCCAGTTATCACTGTTAGTGCCTATTTCAGAGAGGGAATTAAGGCACAGAAAATCCAAGTTTAAGAGACGTCTAGGAGTGAAATAACGATCTTCTAGGGACGGACATGTGAATACACTTGGTCTGAAGCCACCAGGCACCGCCTCCAACTCCACCCCCCACTCCCCACTCTTCATCTCATTCACTAGGTTCTACCCTCCCTGTGCTTTCAGGCCCAGACTGTAGCCCCTTTCTTCCCACCCCTTAACCCTTGCAGTGCTGCTGCTCTGCCTCCATCTCCACCCTCAGGCATGGCTCAGGACGGTCACTCATTCCTCTGACCACAGTTTACTAATGCTTCCTCAGAAGGCGTCCCTTCCCCGAGCCTCTCCCTGTTTTTCCCTTTTACGCTATCACAAACATAATATGTAAATAAATAACAAATATAAAATAGCATTCTTCTTATTCCCTGTTCTTTGCTTGGTACCGTGTATCCTACTTATGCTTCTATTTGCTAATGAAGGTGTCTTATTTCACCTTCAGCCCCTGGTAGGCAAGTATGTGTTCACCATGGTAGATCAATTACCTACCACCTTGAAGTTATTAAATGAATGAACATAAAATGTGTTCATCACAAGCCAAGGGAGCCCAACATGATGCTCTTACTCAAGCCTGACCTAGAGAGGAAAACATTCTTGAAGATTACTGAAGCTTCATTTATAGTCACTTCCACCAGCCCCTCTCCAATTCTGCCACTCTCCCATCCCCATAGCAACCCACATATTAAAAGAGAAATTTTCTGAAGCTTGTACTCTGACTCTTCATTTAAGTAATATGTGCGTGTGTGTGCGTGAGTGTGTATGTGTGTGTGTAGAGGGGAGTCCGTACAATCCATTGAGCAGGACATGGAGTCAAGATCAACACTGTGCTCTGAGCTCTCGTGTGACTGAGAATTTACTTATTAGTCAGGCTGGGTTCCTAACTGGGAGATGGGGCTGGGGTAGGGCTGGGGTAAAGGATGTAAACTCTTGGGATTGATTATAGAAACATGCCTCAAGTTAGACATGTTCATGCTAAATTCCTAGCAAAGAATGGGAAAAGGAGCGTATTCCAAGTGTTCTGCCTCTGAGTTCACTCCAACAGCATCTGAATATTAGACCTCCTTGTGAACGACGTTGGGCTCTGGAGCACCTGTTTTCTCCAGCTTGCGCTTGCTGGTGCTATTCAACGAGTTCAGAAACAAAGAATAAAAAAAAAAAATAAGACTAAGTTCACATGGAGAAGAACCTTGGGCATCTTACTCAACAAAGTGTAGCCAACAGTTCACAAAGTGCCTGGCTTGAAGTAGATAGTCCTGGAGGAAGCATTAATAAAGAGGCAGGGAAGAGGAGGCCAATGATGGTGCGTCACTGAGCACCTGAGACAATCACATTGGGGAGCTCGGGGAGACCATCCTCAGAGGCATCTCAAAATTATTCGCCTTCCCCAGAGGGGAGGAAGTTAAGGTGTTTATCCTTCAATTCCCAACCACTTAGCCTGCTTTCAGGGGGCCAAGAACAGACCCTTAAGTGGCGATGACTCCTACAGGCATGCACTGGAATGGTTAGTGCCCGGGGGTCATGGGGAGGGCACCAACAGGATCTGTTATGGGGAAAGAGAAAAGCAGAGTGAAGAGCAAGATGAAGAGGAGAACACAGAAACAACTCTCTGTGTGTGCACACAGAGTAATATCTGTTAATAATTTTTAAACAGTAAATAAAAACACCTCACAGTCAACCCATCTATACAACTCCTCTCTCCACCTGAAATAAGCACTTCTACATTTATCAATTTATAAAGATTTAAAGACTGTTGCTTCTCGTGCATGGATTTTTAATTAGAGCAACACAATATAAAACACTTATAAATAAAAATGGATTCATAGAAGAGAAACTTCCCTCAAGGGCTAATAAGTATGATAAATACATGAAAAGATACTCTACCTCACTGGTAATCACGGAAATGTATATTAAAACAATGAGATACCATTTTTCGGGAGAAATATTTGGGGAAATATTAAAAATATTAGTAATATCCAGTACTGACAAGGATATGTGGGAATAGATATTGTCATGCTTTGCTATTAAAAATTTGAATTACTAAAAAAAAATTTCAAGTTACAACATTTAGGGAAAGAAATGTAGCAGTATACACTAAAATTAAAAACATGCATACCCTTTGGTTCTTTCTGGAGTCTCTCCTGAATAAATAAAAGCACCAGAATATAAAGATATTTATACATGGATGTTTAGTGTGGCATTGTTTGAGCAAAAATATTAATTCCATTAATGTAAAAAAAGAGAATTTGTGGTCTATCCGTACTAGTAAAAGTAATGCTGTATGTATTCATTTTAAGCACTATTCATGGTACGGTAAGAAAACAAGTTGTACTATGATGTATATAGCTCATTCCATTGAAGTTTAAAAAGGTGAGAGGATAGGGCTTCCATATGTATAGATATATTTGTATGTGACAGAGAAAGGTATGGAAGGATATATTTCAACTGTTACTGTTACCTTGAGATCTGAGGCGGGATGATATTTGTGGTCAAGGAAATCCTGCAGAGGAGAATGTTGACTTTTTCATTGTGTTGTTGCCTTGTGGCAAAAAGCAGGCATCTTTTTTGAGATTTGAAAAGAAAATCAAATAAAGTGTGAGGAAAAAAACCCTCATTGTTGGCAGGACTGTTGAGCAGCAGATATGTTGACAGGAAATTGGGGGCCACAGAAATCAGTGGAATCATTGTTGAAAGGAGCTGAGCCGCATAAACAAATTTCTTAGAATAAATGATACTCACTTTGGGAATATGTTTCTTAAAGAAAAAGCTACCTCTCCCTTCTTTATTAATTCTTTTATTTTTTAAAAAAGTGTATAAATTTTTCTTCAATAATGCAATAGAAAAAACCCATGGCTAAAAACCAGGGAGTAATTAAGCAAACCCATTTAATGTACTAAGTACATTGCGACAGAATCATAAAGCCCAGAACTAGCTATATAGTGTGCCTGTGATTGAGTCCTGGGTCTATTGCTTGCTGGCTGTGTGACTGTAAGCACGTCAGTTAATTTCTTTGGGCTTCAGTTTCTTCATCTTGAAATGGGGATAACAATAGTATCTAACCAATAGATTTGCTTTGACTGTTAGATAAGATATGCATGTCCTTGTGGTTATGACTACTACTACTTTATAAATTCATAAAATAAATGACCAAATGAATAGACAAATGGAGAACTCTGTATGAGCTACAGCTAAGTGAAAAAGTGGAGCAGGACATGTGTGCTTTAGACTAGTTATATAAAAAATGATTTACACAATGATTAATATAAAAAGGACAAAAAATGTGTAAATGCTAGTAGTTGGTATTTTAACATGGGTTTATTTGCCTCTTTAATTTTATTGACTTTTTACTTTCAGGTTTGTTAATTACATAATAGCAAAAATACATATATAATATTGAAAGCTGATTTAAGAAACAAAATTTCTTAGAAGTTTTTCCTTTGACAACAAAAATAATGTTTTTGTTTTGTTTTGTTTTATACTTTTGTTTTATTTTATTTTTTTAATAATATTTATTTTGTCATGTTAGTCACCATACAGTACATCCCCAGTTCTTGATGCAATGTTCCATGATTCATTACTTGCATATAACACCCAGTGCACCATGCAATATGTGCCCTCCTTACTACCCATCACCGGCCTATCCCAATCCCCTCCCCCCCCCTCCCCTCTGAAGCCCTCAGTTTGTCTCCCAGAGTTTTTTTTGTGGTGTGCTGGGGACAAATGTTTATGATGTCTCTCCCCACACCCCTTCACACACACACACACACACACACACACACACACACACACACACAGAGAATATTCCCATTGTTCCAGGCTTCTCATCCAGCTGTGGCTGGCAGTTGCAGTCTTACCAAAACAGTTTTCTAGGACTTATTGCCAGAAGGAGTAAGGTACAGGCTGGTGGAGGCATTTGAAGCAGGTCCACTCAGAAGGAGATTGGAGAACAAGGAATGCACAGATATGAATCTATGTAAGAAAACTATATAAGCCTGGTTATTTTTAAGAAAAGAAAAAGTGAGGAAGCCTGAGTTCCTTAGCAGAGCAGATAAGGCCCCTCAGAATCTGGCTCAGCCTCCTTGTTCGTCTCTGCCCTTGGCATCGTGCAGGCTCCACCAGGCACCTTTGCGCCAGCCCCACCCGCCTTCTAGCCAACCTGAACACAGCACGATGTGTATGCCACCGTGCCCTTGCTCTGGCTGCTTTCTCCGTCAGGAATGTCCTTCATACCCTCCAGGGTTCCTCTGGAAAACTTTCCCTAATTATTTTCTTGTTTCCCATAGAAGATGGAACTACTGTCCACTGTGCCCAGCACTGCATACATTTCTCCACCAGACCACCTACCATCCTGTACTGTAACTATTTGGCTCCATATTGTGATGCCACCAACGAGATTATAATCCCTACCCATTTTTTACTCCTCTTTCACCCTGCATAGTCACTAGTAAATAACAGGCCTCCAAATCTGTTGGTTGGCAAAATCCATGGGGAATGAAAACCCAGAAAGAAAATTGGGTATTCAGTGACATCTAAGGACAACTTAATTCAACACCTCACTATTACACAACCAACTCTAACACAGAATTAGGCGTAAACATAGGTCATGTTCAGATGTCACCCAAGGAGTTCTAGTTAGAGGAAGCACAGAAACAACCACGATAATAATTTCACCTAATTTATCACTGCCTTCCATGAGTTCAAGCACAGTAATAAAGACCACTTGCTAGCAATTTCCTTCTTTTCTTCTCTCTCATTTTTTAAAAGATTTATTCATTTATTTCAGAGAGAGCGTGGGGGGATGGGCAGAGGGAGAGGGAGAGAGAGTCTGCTTAAGACTCTATGCTAAGCGTGGAGCCCGACGTGGGGTTGATCCCACCACCCAGAGCCAAAGTAAGAGTCAGATGCTTAACTGACTGCACCACCCAGATACCCCACTTTTCTTCTCTCTTTTCCTTTTTTCCTTCCTATCCATTTCATTCACACAACAAATTTTGACCGAGCACATAGCACCATGCTACCACGTTTAGCACGAGGCTATGGGGGTACAAGCATTAATAAGATGTAATTCCTGCAACATTTAGATTTAGAATCTTGCGTTATCATTTAACCATAGAATGAACGTTGGGGAAAGCAACCTCTATGACTCAGTTTCCTCATCTTTGAATTGACCTAGCTTTTCTTTCATCAAGCAAGAATCCTTCATTTTTTAGGGCTTTGGGCAGAGGGAGAATTCTCTTTGGCAAGGCAGAGAGGAAAGGAAAATTGTAGATACTCTTACATGACTTTTTTTTTTTTTTTTTGGTCCCATCACAGGGATGTTTGGCAACCTGCAGGAAGGAATGTGTCGGAGTCAAATGGAAGAGGAGAACCAAGTTAGCAGCAGTAAGGCATGTGAAAGGAGTAACAACAGCAGGTGGGTTGCCAGGATGGAAAGGAGAAAGGGGTGACCTAACCACCTGACTGTAACAGAAAATATCTTTTTTACTCTATTGACATAGCTACTGGATGTTACTAGTATGGTAGAATTTGCACAGCTTGTGAATGAATTCTATCCATAGGTATAAGATAATCTGGTATGTTTGGAGATCTTATTGCTTAAATCTTTAAGTATTATGTGTGAAAGTGAATTATTGAAGAATTGTATCAGCAACAAACATATCACTGAATTGTGCTCAATATATATATATATGAACAAGCTGGTATTGAGCAGGGGAGATAAAATGAAAGACTGAGGGTGTTCGCTTATATTTTCTCCAAGCTTCAGACTATGGGCTTGGAACCAGATCTCACCTCCACCAGTTACTACCTGCGTAACTTGGGCGAAAGGAGCTCCTTCATCTGGAAAATGAGGATGATAATACTACCTTCCCCATAGGCTTGTTGCACTCACACGTAGTAAAGAGTAATATTACATTAGCCCTCTTGAGATGGAGAGTTGAAAATGGTTTTCTTCTTATATTAGATGTTTTGATGAAATAGAACTTGAGTATTACAATTAAATCCGAATGGGATGAGGATAGAAAGCAAAGGGGCTAGGAGAACTTCTCATTTGGATGAGTTGTAATTAGCTTGGATAAGAGAATCATGATGTATTACGAGGAAAGAGAGCACTGCAGAAGTTCTGCCAGGTCTCCGCGGAAACCGTTAACACTTCGTATTTCAGAAGTTAGACCTAACCCCATGAGTAAGGCAGTTTGAGCCTATATTTATAACTGCCTGGAAGTCTGTTGCTTAGATGAAAGGTCCTTGTTCATTTGGGATCGAAGTCAAGTTCAGGCCAATGAAAAGAAGGGGGAAAAGGCTCTAGGTAGCTGCTTCTAATCTAGGATAGGGCTTGGGATCTATGTTTTAATGTGTTACAGAGATATTTTCCAGAGCAGATACTGAGTAATGTTGAACTTGAAGAGAAGTTAGTATTACCCAACTAACCACAGAGTGGCTTGTTTTTTAATCTTAAGGTGTTTTTCTCACTCCAGAAACCAATATTGTACTGTATGTTAACTAAATTTTTTTCTTAAAAAGTGTTTTTCTCTGTATTATTATTTAAAACTTATTCTCCTGTAGGAAAGTCTTGAAGGCTTGAATATTCCTGAATTGCTTACCGGCAAGGGAAAATGACTTTGGGCATGTGTTCTTGGTAGTGCTGTTTTTCTTTTTCTAAATTCAACTCCCACCAGTACCCAAGGCAGTACTCTGAGGACAAAGTTGGCTAAAACCAAGTGTAACCAGAGTTAGTGACATTTCCTTACTGTACCTGTCAGCAGCCATATCAGATGCCCACTCTGTTTCATCGGTCCTATCAAATGCCCCCTTAAGCAGATGATTATAAATGCCATGAGAAGACGGGGCTAACATGCGTTTGGGAATGTTACCGGTTTTTAGGAGAAAGGCAGACCAAAAGAATGGAAAGGACGCCCACCCATTAGCTTTTTGGTTGGAGTTTCAAAGTTGCTTTAGATTTGGGGCACTTGAAACACTTCACTCCCATCTGCAGTGGGATAAGGCAAAGAGAGGTTCTTTGTTCAGGGTTCAAGTACTCTTGTGACCGTCCCAAAATAACTCCGAGTGTAATACAGTGGGGTCTCATGTAGCAAAACCCTCAAGCCTCCAGCTCTCTGTCATTGTCACCCCAATTGCTTTCTCCTCCTTTCTTAGGCAAGCCAGGCACTTGAATAAAATTTTCCGTCAACACTCAGGGTTGCATAAACCCCTGCTTTTTGCTTTTCCAAGTCCACTAGGAGCCTCCCTGTCGGTTAAAGAGAAAGTACATAAGCCGGACTTATTAAGTACTTCTCTAAATAAGTTTTCCTAGTGGCTTACACTGTTCTTCATGCAGATTCAAACCAGATTAAGTCAATCTTCCCAGTTGGTTTCATTTCACCAAAGGATCTTATTTTCTTAATTGGCCAGATTTTGCAAGAATTGTCATATTTGCAACCAGCCCTTTATTTACGAGGCCCCGTGTGCCACTCTTCGACATGTATTTATTCCATCAGCCAAGTTATTATGCTGAGTTGAGCATTAAAGAAATCTGATCGTTTCCTTGGTCTCTATTTTGGAAGATGCTAGAGTTTTATCCTTAGTGACGGCATGAAAACAATATTTAAACTAGGTTAACAAAGAGAAGGGGCTGAGATGGGAGGATAAAACCGTGAATGCTTTGTTTGAAATTACCTCAAGATGCAGCGTACGAAATGAAAAGGAGTGTCTTTAAAACTGGGCAGTTTCTGGCGTTATTGTAATGTGGCACAGAAAAGCAGCACATAAAACGTAAAGAACAGTGTGAAACCAATACCAAAAGGAAGGAAATATACCAACAACACTGAATAGTCGAGTAGAGGAATTTCAGGTGATTAATTTTTTTCTTTTGTATATCATGTGGGATTTTTTCCCCCTCTATTTCTATAGCTTTTCTATAGCTGCATGATTTTACACAATCTTTGCTATTTCATGCAGAGGTTTTTTTGTACAATAAATTCCTAGAAAAGGAAGTGCATATGTAAATCAAAGTTTTTAAAAAGGGCATAAACCATTTTTATTTTAGAAATGTATAAATTTAAATAATAAAATATTACGTAGCTAAATATTGCAAATTTCTTATTTTCCTTTAAAAAATCATTTGTGTGTGTGTGTGTGTGTGTGTGTGTTTTTATCCTGGTTACAAATGGGACATGGTATAAAAACTGTCACTACTTTGTTGAATAATCCTCCATATAATTATAATTTACAAAACAGGATCACATTATATATATATATATATATATAAACATGTATGTACATATATATGTATATATATATTACTGTTCTGCTTGCTTATTTCCCCCTGATATATGTCAAACACATTGCTCCATGACAAACTATTTAAATCTACTTCTTTCTTTTTGATGGCCATAAGTTCCTTTGCATGTGCCCTCTCATTGTGTAGCAGAAACATATAATATCATAATATATATATAATAATATATAATATATAATCAGACTCCCATTACTGGACCCGTGGCTCATTTTCTTAGTAATTGCAAACAGTGCCACAAAAATATCCTTTTACATAATCTTTACCGTCTTGTGCACAGAGTTTTGTAGAGTAAGTTTTTAGAAATGGAAACGTGGGTTTCCGAAGCAGGCTGGGGAATGTGCTCGACAGCCTTTCCAACTTCTCATGACCACAGGAGGCTGATTGGTATATGCTATAACCAGCTTCTGCACACTGTATTGTCTGAAAAGACAGTAAGTTTTGTTGGAAAAATGGAAAGTGTTCGGTTTCCTCACCAGTAGATGGCACCTCGTCTTCCTTTATATTGACTGACATCCCCCCTAACTTCCATGCATTCCCGACGTGTCACTGAGCCTGCACGAACAAAGCGATGATCACATCCCATACAAATGCTCCTGCCTCGTTCCACTTAGCCCATGTTTGTATTGTTCTGGTTCCAAGATGCTGAGACTTTAAGCCCGAGGCTCTAACTTGAGCAGGAAGAGTTTATTTTGGGATGAAGAATCTTCCCCCATAGGAGGGCCGCTCCACCAGTGTCTCTAGTTCTCTGTCTTTAGAAACTGGGAAATTCTGGAGGGGGGATCTTTTTTTCAATCTGCAGAGCTGTCCCTTTCTCTCACAAAATTTCAGACTCATGTGTTGGTCGCTCAGTTTATAGAGGGGAACAGAGTTACAGGGACGTGGAGAGGTCACGAAGAGCGATTTCAGTCCATTATGCTTGGGGAAAGGACTCTATAAATCTCCTTAGGTATGCAGAGTTGATGGGATAAATATATACAAAGTGTACATTTCATCAAACCTATAAATATGCATGTTTAAAATGGCCAAGGAGGAAGGAACAGCAAACTCTAGTTTTTAAAAATGTGATGACACATCATTTTGTTTGGGTAGAGGCAGCGGTGTCTTTTAAAATCAATGTATCAGAAAAGCTCAGGGTTAGAGTTTAGTATTTTACTTTCTTTAAAAAAAAAGCCATTTCAATCAAAGCTACTGTAAAGTTTTTCCTACCAAAAAAACCCCCATGAATATGACCTTGAATAAACCTTGAAAAGAAATATAAGAGAGAACTGGAAATGTATGATTTCCCTTTTCTGTAAATATGGAAATGTCCCGACAGAGTTCTTGTCTCTCTTAAAGAACAATTCAAGCACGTGGGATTTTCTCAGAATAGATAAGAAAGATGGGCTTTTGAGTTTGGCAGTAAAGGCAAGATAACAATTGATGACGCAGTTGACCAATTGCGCCATGTAGCACTGTGAAAATTCCACTTTGGTCCCTCTGGGGCCTATTTATACTCTGACGCGCGGGGTTTGCTCATCATCAGCATAACCTGCAAAAGTATAGTCCTTAAAAAAATATCCAGATCCTCTTTCTCTCCTTCTCCCATTTCCTTTTCAAATCAATTAGAAGATGTAAGGTTAGGGTCTTTTCTAACAGACTATTTCATAAACCATCGGGTGACGTGGACCAGTAAGATACAAAAATGTCTTTGTTTTGTTCTAAGTGAGCTGGACGTACCATTGACCCCTCCCCTGGAGATTTCATGATATTGATATTGAGGGGGAAATAGGTGGTGAATTTTCACACATTTTATGAAGTTCTGTAATAGAGAACTGTTAGATCATTGCTACTTGACGAAGAAGCTGAAGTGTCAGCAGCCACGAAAGAAAAAATAGGCCTTTTGAAGTTATAAAGCTAGTGAGCAAGGAGGTGTTTATAATTCCAGTGGCCTTTCAGGAATACCCCCACTGTGAAAGGGGAAAAAATCCTTTCTTTGGACCAATCAACTACACGGCTCGGTCCTTAAAAGTCTGGCTGTTGAGACCTGTGGTGATTAACTTGGCTGTACAGGTTAATCACCTGGGAGAATGTGAATTTAAAAAAAAAAAAAAAATCCTGGGGTGCCTGGGTGGCGCAGTTGTTAAGCATCTGCCTTCAGCTCAGGGCGTGATCCCGGCGTTCTGGGATCGAGCCCCACATCAGGCTCCTCCGCTAGGAGCCTGCTTCTTCCTCTCCCACTCCCCCTGCTTGTGTTCCCTCTCTCGCTGGCTGTCTCTCTCTCTGTCAAATAAATAAAATCTTAAAAAAAAAAAAAATCCTGATGCTGGAGCTCAGTCCCACGCACCCCAATTAAATCTGCATGTGGGCCTGAACGAGGCCGTGAGAGGCCAGGTACAGGTATTTTTTTCCAAGTTCTCCAGGAGATTCTGATGGGTAGCAGGGCTGCAAACCACCTAAATCTGAAAGAGATTTTCTGTTTCAAATTCCCTGAGCAACTTGCAAGCATCTGCTTAGAACATGACATTTTTTCCTCCCTCAGAAGGGGGCAACTGGACTGTAATAACCAGGACAGTTGGGGGAGAGAAGAGAACCTGACTTGTGTAAAGATACCCACGGAAATTATTTAAAGAAAGTGAACTTGTCTTACTGAGGGTGCCTCACGGCTACTATTTATGACGTTGTGCTTACTGAGGTCTTTTGCTCCCTTCAGAACCAGTTTCCCAAGAAAGGATGAAGCCAGACAGTTGGCTTCCTCTGCTGTCTTGCCCTCTCCCCTATTTAGTAAGCCCTCAAAATGTGCGCCTGTGACACTTTCAAGTGGAGGACATTGTTGGTCAAACGGAGTTCTCCTACTTGAGGTAATGGGGGCGTGTCTTAACCATTTCTTCCCCGCTTTCTGTGGCTGACTGAACAGGAGAAGCAAGAGCCCACAGCAGTTAAAGGGTGGGTATTGTCGAGAGACCACACAAGTTGAAATTCTGACTCTTCTACTTCCTAAATATTTATATATTTGGATAAATGACTCAATTTCTCTGAAACGTGTTTTTTTTTTCATCTGTGAAATGGTGCTGATAATTTCAGGAATATTGGAAGAATTAAGTGAAATAGTGAATGCAGAATCCTTAGTAAAGGATTAAGTGGAATAATCTATGCAAAACGCTCAGCATAGACCTTGAGTTAGATACCACATCTTAAGTAGTCAAAAATAATAGATATTACTCTCTTTTTAACAAAAGATTTTATTTATTTATTTGAGGGGGGTGCACGAGCACAGGAAGGGAGGCAGAGGGGCAGAGGAAGAAGGAGAAGCCGACTCCCCGCTGAGCAGGGAGCTCCATCCCAGGACCCTGAGATCATGACCTAAGCTGAAGGCAGACACTTAACCAACTGAGCCACCCAGGCGCCCCTAGGTATTACTATCTTAACTATCTTTATCCAACTCTACTTAACTGACTGGCAAATTAACCACCTCTCTTTACTTTGTCTAGAAACACGTCCTGACTGATGCCCTAGCTCCCTGGAACACTCTCCCTTAACGACACGGGCTTATCTCTCCGATCAGTGGAGTGATAACCTTATCAAGAGTATTGTTTGTTCCCAAACTTGTTTATGCCAGTTATACTTGTCACTGGAATTTAATTAAATGTTAAGTAAACAGATGAAATATGAATGTGGAGAGTCATTTCTGTAATAACTAGGTGGAATGCATAAATGAATTCCAATTGTAAAAATCAATGTCAAAGTAAGGGGCCAAACCATGAACCGTAAGACTTAGAAAATGGTAATAATCTGGGGCGCCTGGGTGGCACAGCGGTTAAGCGTCTGCCTTCAGCTCAGGGCGTGATTCCGGCGTTATGGGATCGAGCCCCATATCAGGCTCCTCCGCTAGGAGCCTGCTTCTTCCTCTCCCATTCCCCCTGCTTGTGTTCCCTCTCTCGCTGGCTGTCTCTATCTCTGTTGAATAAATAAATAAAATCTTTAAAAAAAAAAAAAGAAAGAAAATGGTAATAATCTAAAAGAATTCTAGGACTAAGTTTTGGCTCTGCTTTTGAGAAACAAATGTTGGAAATCCTATGGATGTCATTTATGTGATAAATGTAACAAATATCTCTAGGCAGTATATCTAAAAAAGAAAAAGACTTAGTCTTATACCAAAAGATGGTTGACTGTGCACTTGTAAAGTTTACATTAAAATATTGGTACATATCATTTAAAAAATTATCAGATTTTTTTTTATTAACCTACCACCTTACCATGTTCAATAAAGAAGCTTTTAGTAAATTATTATTTCCCAAGGATTTCACACTAGGAGAAAGTGGGGAAAGGTGGTTTCATTTCCTGCAGGCAACCTCTTTCAGTCACAATTAGCCTGAGATAGGTAGTCAGTTTTTTCCTCTGGTTTTTGTGTAATTATAAAAAACTTCAGACAGAAGAATATGATAATGAACCTTCATTTTATAGGTATAATGATCCATCACCCAGTTTCAAAAAACTATCAACTCACAGCATCTTTTTGATTTATATTCTACCAACTCCCCTGCTTCCTGTATTATTTTGGAGCAAATCCTGTATTCTCAAATCTGATTTTTTATGTAACTAAAATACTTTATTTTATTGTTTCCATTTAGGAAATATTATTGAAGTATAGGATGCATGTGGAAAAGTGCATATACCCTAAGTATACAGCTCAATTTTCACAGACACAATGCATTTGGTGTAACTAGCATCTAGATTGAGAAACAGAATATTGCAACTTCTAACAGCATAGATTAGCTTTGCCTGTTTTGTTCTTCATAGAAGAGTATAGTATGTTCTCTCTGTGTCTTTTGCTTCTCTACAGTTTTGTTTGGCTTTAGGTTTGTGACACTCATTCATATCATTTATTCTCATTGCCGCTAATGTGTCATGGCTTATCCCTTATAGTGGTGGTGAACAATTGGATTATTTCCAGTTTTTTTTTATATTATGACAAATGCTGTTATTTATCTTGTCATGTGCATAAAAAATGCATTTCTGTTGGGTATACAACTAGGAATGGAATTGCAGGGTCACATTCAGCTTTTGTAAATATTGCCAAGCATTTTTCTAAGTTGGTTGTCCTAGTTTAAGTTTTTAAGTGTTTGTTTTGTGGTGTTAGTCTGGGAGGTTCAGAACCCATCCACATGGTCCTGAGGAGCAGAAGGGCCTGTGTGGGAAAGTTCTTAAGCTATAAGGGAAGGTCTAAGAGGCTCTTAGATACCATATCTGAACGTCTTCCCTCTTTAGTAACTGTCTTTGGAGAAAGTGTTTAATTCCCTAGTTGGGATTAGAGAACAGACCAAACTTCATGGGAGATTGCTAACTAAGGTCCTGTGTGGAGGCCCCAGGATCACATACATGCAAACCACAGCATTTAAAAAATGTTATTGGAGGTTTAGGTCATTTATGTAATGTAAGTTTGGGATATGACTCTGTAGATCTTCTACTTGGGAATATGTCCCAGAAGGCAAATCATATACAAATAGAGATACATGGATGTAACAGGAGACTTGGTCTAGATGTGCAATGTGATAATCTCCCTTTGTCTTTAAGAAGGTAAATGACCATGGTGTTATGGTAGAAATAGACTTGGTAGAGCTTGCAGGATAGTGGGGACAATGTGAAATCAAATATTCTGGCTTGGATGACTGGGTTGGTGGTAGAGCTACTAACCCTGGTAAGGAATATGGAAGAAGCAATAGCCGTGCTCTGTGGCTAACGCAACTTCGACCAACCAACTCTGAACCGTGCTAATCAGATGTTTGCCTTTGGTGTTTCTTCAGCTCTTAAGATATGGGCGTAGGTTTCTCATTCATCCCTAAAGACTTTCGGCCTTGATATAATTTGAAGATACATAAATGTTTTTCTTCTTAACTTCAAAGACTTAGAAGTTGGGGCGCCTGGGTGGCTTAGTTAGTTAAGCGTCCAACTCTTGATTTCCGCTCAGGTCATGATCTCATGGATGTGAGATGAGCCCCACACCAGGCTCTGAGCTGGCAGTGGAGCCTGCTTGGGAGTCTCTCTCTCCCTCTGTCCCTGTGTCCCTCTTTCCCCTCCCCCCACCCCAGGCTCACACAAGGACTCTCTTTCTCTTTCTCAAACAAACAAACAAAAAACCCAAAAAAACTTAGAACTTGACAAAGTCCTAAAATATGAAAATATTTCCTTATTTTGATTTATGGAAACTAAGGACAATATACCCTTCAGGAATATTAAGATGATGCTATCACTTTGTCTGATCTGTGGTCCTACCTCATGGAATCATTCTATTGATACATTCCCTCAAAATTAAGATACAAAGACCCTTACTTGTGGATCTTTCCATGTCATAATCAATAGATAGACATTCTGAAAGTCCATTGCAGACTTTGCTAATGGATCATTCCTTTTTCCTCACTTAGCCCAAATGTTACTCAGAGTCCTTGAAGTACTGTTGCAGGTGACACTACGGAGATCTGTGAAGTGAGCCTACAGAGGGAATCTCTTCGTCACCCTCTTTTTCATGCTAAAGGAACATTAAACAACTAAAGATTAGCAGAAATATCTTTTCAAAGGAAAGATGATCACCTAAATTTATTTGAGGGGGTATAGTTTAATGGTTAAGACCATGGATTCTGGGGGCCCCTGGGTGGCTCATTCTGTTAAGTGTCTGACTCTTGATTTTGACTCGGCTCATGATCTCAGGGTCCTGGGATCAAGCACCGCATCAGCTCCCTGCTCAGTGGGAAGTATGTCTTTCTTCCCTCTGCCCCTCCCCCTGCATGCCCTCACTCTCTAAAATAAATAAATAAATCTTTAAGAAAAAATAAAAGACCGTGGATTCTGGGAAACATGCCTGCTTTCAAGTACTTGCTCCACTTCTTACTGTGAACTTTGGAAATTTTTTAATCTCCTTGTACCTCGGTTTCTTCATCTTAAAATGACGATAACAGTGTTACCCCTCTCAAAGAGTTTTTTAAGAATTAAATGAGATAATACATGTAAAATGTTTAGCAAGATGTCCAGGACAGTATAAATGTTTACTAATAAATAATGAGGATGGGTTCCCTGAGTTTTCTGGGAGACATCTGAGGGAGGAAGCACACCTTCACCGGGAAGGCAAACTGAGGGCACAGCAGGACAGCAGCAACAGTCAGGGCAGCTGAGCAGGCCGGAGTCTTTTCAAACAAAGGCACGGGGCAGAAAATAAATCTGAGCCCCAGAATCCCATCTCAGAGGCCCCAGGGCTGCAAATAGCAGCTGCAGCTGCAGACCAAGGCTGGCTGTTACATGTCCACAGTGTGAAAGGACTCACGGTGACAAACCCATCTTTTCCATCACACCCACACACACAGCGTCAGCAATCCCTCATAGGAGTCAAGTCTGAATATTAAGCGGCCATTTTTAGTAGAATATAGCAGCCTGACTTCTAATACAGGCTAGATGAGAAAGAGGGCTTGGCAAATTTTGTCAAGTGATGAGATGTTCTGGTATCTACCGTAGGTGATTTTGAATCATTTCGCTGCTAGGAATAACCTCTTCCACCTGTGAAACACTGAGCAGGTCCAGACACCGTGCCAGGGACTTCACATGTGTTAGCTCATTTAATCCTCCCACATAGGGAGGTGTTGTCACTGTCCCCGTCTAGATCTCGAAAGGGGGCCAACAAAAGATGGAGGAACCTAAGGCTCAGAGGGGAAATACTTCGCTCAATATTAGAAGATTCTAAGTACAGGGCCAAGATCTAGACCCAAGTCTGTCTGGTTCCAGCATCTCATCTGTTTAACATGTGTCTGCGTGGCCTTGAAATTGCAATGATATCTTGCTCACAAATTATTCCATGTGTATATTTCTTGTTACCTAAAATAGTCCCCTTTGGGATGAAGCAGGCTGCACTTGTTTGTTTTCTATCTCCTAGTTTTCAACACATAGTAGAAGGTGAGTAGATACTTGCTGATAGATTTCGAACAATGTTATGATGGGACAGGGGAATGGGAGGAATTGGTCAGATCCCATGGCATCCCTCGAAGTCACTTTAAAAAAAAAAGAAAGAAAGACTTGCCTCTCAGACCAGATACGTTTATTTTTTTCAGCTGCAAATTACTAAGTGTCTGCTGTAGGCTTTAAATATGATTAAGACAAGATCCCGCCTCAAGAATACTATAGTCTAGACGAAGTATTGCAAGTTCAAATGCCCACCTGGACTAAGCATGTAGCACAAATGATTGAAGTGGCCCAGAAACAAACTGGGGTGGCCCCTATGAGCTCCACCATATTGTTTCTATCTGGACCAAATATTTCCAAGGGAAGCCATACATTCATATTTTATATGATATTTATATTTTTTTGGTATGAAACAAGTATGTGGGCCAAGCAAAATTCATCTGCAAACTGGGTTTAGCTCATAGGCTATCAGGTTGAGATCTCTGGCTTAAGCAATAAGACACATAAATAAGGACAATAGGAGGTAGACAAGACTGTAATTACTGGGCAAAGATTGTGCATATTCAGAGAAGTCAGAGGTCATTTCCAGCTGGAGCACCAGAGAAGACTCTTTGGAGGAAGTTACCTTTGGGTTTATCCTTCCAAAGTGGGTCAGCTTTGGAGCCACTGTGATAGGTAGGAATGCTGCTTCAGCTGCTGGGAACAGTAGGAATGAAGATCTGTAGATGGGAAGCGATGGGTCAAGGTTAGGGACCTCTGAGTTACATTACACTCTACTTTGTTTTTCGTTTTGCTTCGTTTTTAGTTTCTTACTGAAAATAAATGTATTGGACATGCCATCTACAGTCATCGAACTTAGGAAAAATTTTGTGTGTTTTCAATAAGCACTGTAAGCACAGAGAAGGAGATACGGAGGCTGGAAATTGTTAGGGTCCATGAATTAGAGACTTTGAGGCAAAGGAACTCTCACTACTTGTAGTCTCCTGCATGGCGTGTGGTAGGACATGAAGCTTAAAAGAACATCTGAGTCTTGGAAGGGGTCCAGCAAAGGCACCAGGACTAATTTGGGAGATGAAGGGTATGTCTTATGAGAGGAGGCTTAGAGAGCTTAACATGCTTCTGCTTTAAAATAAGGCGGGTGAGCAGAGTTCTATTGATAGCCTGCAAGGCTTCCAGCGTGAACTTGTACTTGGTGTGAGATGAAATTCAAAGTCACACTAAGGAATGTCAAGAAGGCAGGTTTCTTTCTTTCTGGTTTCAAGAATGATGAGTCCAGGAACATTTTGTGTAAGAAGGTTTTAAAAATGGAATAGATTCCCATTGAGTATTTGGGGGGGAACATCTTCCATTTTATCACCATCTGTTCATTAGCAGGCTAAATTTAAAGATCGGTTATTCATAATATCAATTTATAATGTTGCGGGTAGAAACATCACTGTCCTCGTAGCTGTAAAGACACATAGAACAAATTTCACACACACGAAAGAAAGAAAGAAAGAAAGAAAGAAAGAAAGAAAGAAAGAAAGAAAGAAAAATAAAATTCACTTTAGTCATTGCTTTGCAAAACTCTGCTAAAATTTTACAAATTCACGAAGCCTTCACCACCTTCACCACTTGTTCCTTCTTGTTTTGCATACAACGAGGCAGTTTGTGATGGGAGAACTGATGGACCTGAGAATGTCAGTAATAATTCTGTGGGGTCAGGCTTCACATTTTAAATTACTAGATAACCTGCTTTCTGTTGTATTTTGACTCATCTCATTTTGGATCCTGGACCTGTGCTTTTCACGACTTAGTTAAAACTCAATACTCTCCATAAAATATGCATGGGAAGGAAATGTAACAATTTTAGTAATTGTTACATCTCTAACGGGTTCAATTTTAATATTCAATACACATGGTAGGTTCAGAAATGGAACTTGGGAATGAGGTCAGAGATGGGTTCTGGGAGTCATTCACACAGTAATAGCTGAGAATGCGAGAGGGGATTAGCTCACCCAGGGAGAGAATGTACATAGAGAGCAGAGGGCTGGCAGCAGAATCTTGGGGAAAGCCCCCCACCCCAAAACCCCAAGGGCCCAGGCAAAGGAAGGGAGGAAAATCAGGGGGAGAGGCAGGGTCTGTTTCCTGCCATTTAGATCTCTGGGTCCCTTCTTCCTGACCACTGTCCTCTTCTGAAATGGGTCATTTAAA
This sequence comes from Ursus arctos, assembly GCF_023065955.2. Lineage (NCBI taxonomy): Eukaryota > Metazoa > Chordata > Mammalia > Carnivora > Ursidae > Ursus > Ursus arctos. The sequence continues at coordinate 13,465,082 of NW_026622886.1, read as the reverse complement.
CAAAGTCCTGAAGCTATTTTGCTCACATACCTTTTGCTATGAACTGAATTGTGTGCCTCCAAAATTCATATGCTAGGTCCTAAGCCTAAATTGATGTTATTTGGAGGTTGGGCCTTTGGGAGGTACTTAAGTTTAGATGAGGTCATGAGGATGGGATCCTCATGATGGGATTAGTGCCCTTGTAAGAAGAGGAACCAGAGCGACACCTGGGTGGCTCAGTCAGTTAAGCGTCCAGCCCTTGATTTTGGCTCAGGTCATGATCTCAGGTCATGAGATGGAACCCCATGTCTGCTCTGCGCTCAGCAGGGAGTCTGTTTCAGGATTCTCTCTCTCCCTCTGCCCCTCTCCCCACTCCAAAATAAATAAATCTTAAAAAAGAAAAAGTGGCACCAGAGAGCTTGCTCTCTGTCTCTCGCTGCCATGTGAAGACACAATGAGAAAGCACCTGTCTGAATGTGGGGAAGAAGGCCTTCGCCAGAGCCTGACCACGCTGGTACTCTGGTTTAGAGTTATCTTCTCCAGACTCGTGAGAAACAAATGTCTGCTGTTTAAGATACCCAGTCATGGTATTTTTTTTATGGCAGCCTGAGCTGACTAATGCGCCTTCAAAGAAAATTTTGAACAATCTTTACAGATTTTCAAAGTCCTTTTTTTTTTTTTTTTTAAAGTAGGTCCACACCCAGTGTGGAATCCAGTGCTGGGCTTGAACTCACGACCCTGAGATTAAGACCTGAGCTGAGTTCAAGAGTCAGACACAGAGGCACCTGGGTGGTTCAGTCCAGTTAAGTGTCTGTGTCTTGATTTTGGCTCAGGTCATGATTTCAGGGTTGTGAGGTCAAGCCCTGTGTTGGGCCCCACACTGGGTGTGGAGCCTGCTTTCTTTCTCTCTCCCTTTCCCTCTGCCCCGACCCCCAACCCCCACACATGTGCGTGAACTCTTTCTCTCTTAAAAAAAAAAAAGTGTCAGATGTTTAACTGACTGAGCCACCAGGCACCCTTTTGCAATTTATCTTTAAAATTTTCTGTCGTAAGATAAATAGTTGCAAAGGGGCTCGATCTCAGGACCCTGAGAGCCAAAATCAAGAGTTACATACTTAATTGACTGCCCCATCCAGGCGTCCTACCTTAAGTTTAAAAAATTTTTTATCTTCTATTTCTCTGTCTCAAAATTATTTAATTCGAAATTTTTTAAAACTTTTTTTCTGTGACCACGGGGCTTTATAGTGTTAGCAATGTATTTGGAATTAAGTTATTGTTCCAAGTAGTATTTATACACAATTGATTAAAACAACATAAAAGATATTACTAGATAAGTAATTATTAAGCACAAAACAAAATTTTATTGGAAATGTATCCTATACGTGGAAAATACTTTTTTCCCAAATTATTTATTTATTCATAGTTGGAGATTATTTATTGTCAGAAAGGGACAGAGTTCGGTATCAATATCAGAGAGAATACTCCAGCCACAAAAAGCCACATACTATATGATTCCATTTATATAAACTATTCACAGGAAGGTAAACCCACAGAGACAGAAAACATATTGTTGGTTGCCGGGGCTGGGCAGAGGAGTGAGTAGAGAGTAATTACTTAATGGGGCTAAAGAGAAAATATAGCAAGTGAAAAATGTATGCTGCATCTATGAATAGATTCAGGTTTATATGCGAACTTAACATTAACTCTAGGTAACATTTCAGGTCAGTGGTAAAATAACAGTGAAATGGTGCTGGCATGAGTCCCTGTTAAGCTGGGGGGAAGGAACTCAAACAAGTTTATAGCCCCTAATTCACACAATAAAAATATTTTAATATTTAAAAATACTTGAAGAAAATTTATAAGAGTATTTGAGTAATTCTGGATGGAGAGACTTCTTTTCTTTTTAAAGAAAGAGAGGAAATCCAGAAGCCATAGAGGAAAAGATGACAGATTTGAATAAATATAAATTTTAAAAATTTGTTATAGCAAAAGACAACATAAAATTAAAAGGCAAAAAATGGGAAAATATTTGAAACATATATTACAGAGTTAATACCATTAATAAAAACTAAAAGATTTGAAAAAAACAATTCACAGAAAAAGAAACAGATCACCAATAAGCATGAAATATTGCTTAACTTTTTGGAAAAATAGAAACTCAAATAAGGAACAATAATCTCTCACACATTAAGTTGACAAGTTTTTGATTTTTTAATGATAACATCCAGGAGATGAGAAAACAGGCAATCTTGTATATTGCTGATTGACCTGTTGCATAGGCAACCTTTTTTTGGGAGAGTATACTAGTAAAAGTCTATTAAGAGTCAAACTATGCAACTGAACCAGCAAGCTCACTATTAAGAATCTTTCCTACTAATTTGAAAGTATCAATATTTAAGGTTAGAGTCTACTATGTTTACTACAGTATTAATTGTGGTGGTGAAACACTGAAAACAACCTAAAAGTCCATCAAAAGGAAAATTAATTGGAAAAAATAAGGCACACCCATACCATGAATGATTATTCAGTTATTAAAAAGATAGAGTTAGGTACATATATGTGTATATATACATACACACACAGACACACATATGCAGGCACACACACACATATATTAGTATGAAGGACTGTCTATGACAGGTTAAATGGAAAAAGCAAGCTGAAGAGTAATGCAAATAAAAAATAGATGAATAACTGCCTGTGTATGAATATGTAAATTTGAACTTTTATACACAAGGAAATTTAGACCTTAATCCACACCATGGAGTGAGAACAAGGTTGGAAAGAGGATGATGCTTATATTTATACTTCTCTGTGTTCTTTGGTTGGGGAAGGGAACATGACTGCTTTTGTTTTGGAAGATATGGCAAGGATTGATATTTGCTTGTCCAACTTCCGTTCTCTTAATTCTCTTTAGCAACAGAATTAAAGAGGCTAGAATCTGAGTTGCCACTGAGAATAAAAATCTACATTTCTCAGCTTCTTTTGTAGCCAAATACGGCCATATAATCAAGTTCTAGCCAATAGGATGTATTAGATGTTTTGTGTAGAGCTTCAAAAAAGTCTTCTTGAAATGGAGAAAGTGAATCCTTTTTTCTTTTTTCCTGCTGCCTGGAATGTGAACGTAATGGCCAGAGCACTAGCAGCCACACTAGGCCATGAAGTTACCTGGAGAATGGTGGAGCAGGAAGAAGGATCCTGGATTTCTGATGACTCTGTGGAACCACTATAATGACTCTAAACTAGTTATGTCTGGATTTGCTTTATGTGAGCAAGAAATTGTTTTATCTTGATTAAACTGTTGTTATTTTAGGGCTATATTCAACCAAATATAACCCTAAATAAAAAAAAAAGAAAAACCAAAAAAAAAAAAAAGCATTTAATAAAAGAAAAAAAGAGCCTTGTTGACCATTTTCCCCACTTCCTGAGAGTGATGTTGAAGATGAAGTCTGTAACCTACTAGATGGACATATAAGATCTGAAACAAGGGCTATGTGTTCCTAAAACAATACAGTCCTGGAAAAATTATACCTATCTACTTATTACTCTAATTTAAATCTTACTTCAACCATCTTATACACGTCACAACCATTTATCCTAGAATTTGTCCATACTTTCAATTCCTCCAATAAGTTTTTGTCTTTTTATAATCAAGTCCTGTATCATGGAAAAGTTTTCCAGGTCATAAAATATTTTCTCTGTGGGTTGCAATATATCCTGGCATTTGCTCACTTCAGTAAAATGATCAGTGCATTAAAGACCCAAGGGAGTTTCTGCAGAAGCCAATGATGGCGTGGCACCTCTTTTGTGGCATGTGTGAAATCTGTCCATCACTATAGACATTCTTCTGCAATATGACACTTGGTCCTTATGTCCATTTCATATGTGGTGTCCAGTGTGCTGGGAATGTTGGGGGGAAAAAGAGTCGTTTTTAGGGACCACTCATATAGAATCATGATATTAAACCAGAAGGGGCTTCAGAGGTCATTTTTTTTAGCCCCTCATTTTACACAGAAGGCAACTGAGTTCTAGAAAGACCGCCTGACTTTCTTAGGGTGACTCAGCTGGTTAACGGTGGGTTGAAAAATAGAACCTAGGGGTCTGACTTCAGATTCTAGCCTCTTTAATTTGTTTCATCTGTGAATTGATACTCTCATGGTAGACTCAGGAAAAAAAGTTACTTTTCTTTCAAGGCACTTCTAACTTTATATTACAGAATCTGCTGTTTTCTGGCTGGCTTTTAGCGGTGTCACATCTAAGAGCACAGGAATATCTTAAAAAGCAGAACAATGTGCCCAGTCTCTCTATGTGGTTGAAAAAAGTCTTTCTCTGTAGAAGATGTTCACTGACCTTCTTAACTGGCTTTCCTCCCCCTCCCCACCACATAGCTAAAGCATGATGCTATTGAGTTCTAAGTTGAGTTTCCATCCTTATATGAAAACTTAGCTTGGCACAGAGTTTGGTAGAGCTAAGTCTGACCAGCTGCGCTCCCAGCCACAAGGGAAATTAGGCGAGACAGTGTGGCTGGTTCAGTAGAAATCAGTCAAAGTCCCTTGAAAATAATCTCAAAAATACATACCAATAAAGATACGTGAACAGTCGTCTTGTCACATAAACTAATTTTAGTCCTGGTCTTTGAGGTGCCATGCACGTAGACAAAGAAAGAAAGGTGTCTTTTTTAGTTTGACCACATGGCAGTTCATATTTCTTTGTCAATTCCATGAGAGTTTGGGGAGAAAATGGCCAAATCTGATACAGTCTGCCAATATGTGAGGTTATATTTGCGTGTCTGTTTTCACCCTGAAGCAAGACAATGGTTACTGGTCTGACTGTCTTTTCTCATGGCCCATATATTTGTAAGTGTATAATTCATTGGCTTTTAATATATCCACAAAGTTGTACAACCATCACCACTACCTAATTCTAGAACACATTTTCGTCATCCCTCAAAGAAATCCCATATCCACTAGCAGCGACTCCCAATTCCTGTTCCCTTCAGCCCCTGGCAACCACTAATTGACTTTCTGACTCTAAAGATTTGCCTAACATGGACATTTCGTATCAGCAGAATTGTACACTGTGGTCTTTTGCACCTGGCTTCTCTCACTTAGCGTATCACTCTCAAGCTTCACCCAAGTTGTAGCATGGATCATTACTTCATTCTTTTATATGTCCTGTAAAATTTCTAAAGGACATTTCTTGAAAAAAGGTAAACACTAAATATTCCTCAACAGAAACACTTGCTATTCTTGGAAAAGAAAATGAGACGGGATCGTCAATATAGAAATTTGACTTGACGGGGAACCTGAGTGGCTCGGTCGGTTAAGTGTCTAAGTATCTGACTTCAGCTCGAGTCATGATCTCAGGGTCCTTGGGATGGAGCCCTGAATTGGGCTCCCTGCTCTTCCGGGACTCTGCTTCTCCCTCTCCCTCTGCCCCTCCACCCCACTTGTGCGCTCTCTCTCTCTGTCACTCTGCTTTCTCTCTCTCAAATAAATAAGTTAAAAATCTTTAAAAAAAAAAGAAAAAGAAAATTAAAACCAATAATTAAGAAGAGAGGAATGCAAAAAGCTAATGGGAGCATAAAATTGTCCTCTGAACACAGAGATTTTTTTCCCCTTATAATCTTAGTGAAAATTAAGGTGTATGTTGAACTAGCATTTTATGATTTTTAGCTTCATTTTTTATCATCCAACAAACATTCGGCGCTCCTGAGTCGACACATGCCTCTGTCAGACAGAAAGAGAAAAGTAAGAAGGAACAAGAAGCTGCAGCTGAATTTAGAAAGTTAGAGGTGTTCTCATAGCCACATGAGATGGACAGGAGATTCCTTCCAGTAGGCGAGAGAGCAGAGTGCAGACAACAGATGTGAGAAAGGTCCTCATAGCTGTCAAGTTCCAGCATCCTTGTGTTGAAGAAAGGGCGGTGCTAACATGATTGCTGTGCAGACAGAGTATAAAAGCCCTGGACTTCTCCCCAGCTGCTTGTCACGCTGACCGCACCATCTCTGACTGCTTGTGGGGTTTCTGTCAACCAGTGTCGGAGGGGGACAAACTTTGGAGAATAACGTTTTCTTGTGGTCATGCCAGAACCCACTAAGAAAGAGGGTAAGACTCATCCATAAATCTCTTTGTTGTACTTTTTAATAAAGTATGTTTATTTTTTAAACAGACGATAAGAGTAGAATCACTGTGATTTAAGGAAAAGATCCTTTGGAATAAACAGACAGAGGCAAAACACAAGAAGAGCATAACAGATTGAAAAATATCTGATACACATGGTTTATGAAGGTATATTGACTAAAATGATCAAATTATCATGTTGTTCAGTTGAAAGGGATCCTCAAAGTGTCATGTAAGGATGTTAATTGCTCAGGATGAACAGTTTGCATTTTCAAGCATATTCTCAAAAGCAATTTGTTCAGTCACAAATTTTTCACCATGTATTTGCAATTCGTGGGTGGTGGGAGGGGCTTGCAGCGCTTTCTTAGTTAATAAATTTGATCAAGATTTCAAAAAAGAATTTATGACAATATCTCCAGATTTGCTATAGTTTTTCATGGGAAGACATTTAAAATATAAGATATACAGATGCAGGTATTTTTTGTTTTTATCAGTGCTTTTGAAACTTCATTGCTTATTATATTGCTAAATTCTTGCATGCAAAAAAAAATCAGACAACTGAGTAAAAGAGAATGTCTTTGAATGTCACTGCTAGATTGTGTTCTTTAATAAGTTTTGTTGTAGACATATTCATAATACGTAGCCTTTTAAAAATAATTACACTGAAAATATGATAATATTCTTCATTAGAAGAATGCTTCCTCCAATAAGGAGTTTCTCCTTTCTATGAAAAGATCAATATTTAAAAACTACCAATTAGCTAGATAAATAACTGGAATTAGAAATTACTAAAATAACTAATGAAAAATACAAATTAATAGTGCAAGTATATTGAGTTTAATTTTTAATGGAAATATCTTTTTAAAATATTATTTCATTCATATTAGTCTTCATTCGTGTTTACTGAATCTTTATTTTTGACTTGTGAAAATGAAAACAATAAAAAAAGATGAGCCGGAAGCATAAAAATAGTATTTAGCATTTTCAATTTTAATTCTTGAAACTGTTTTTAACCATTGTTTTGAAGAACCTTGAAAAAGATGCTAGACATTGAACCTAAAGTTGAAATACTACCCAAATTATCAAAAGTCTTTGAAATATATTTTCTTTATGTAATTAAGTAACCAGTGTTGACAGGCTGTGGTGATCAGTTTACAGGTTGGCTTTACTTAGTGGTGGAGGGCATTGATGGATGAAGTCTTCCACCCGAAATAACCACACCAAATGCATGCATTAATATGGGAACTTAATCCCCACTATCAGGCAGTGAGTCCAGCCCCTGCTAAAGTGTCTTATTTGTAATGCAAATGATTTACATGTGTATTAAGTGTCCTTTTTATTTGATCTGTCACTTGACTAGCCTCTTCAAGGCTTATTTGGATGAAATGCATTCTGTGTTTCCTGACTAAAGACAGAATATTGTTTTAATGATCCTGCATTTAGTGGATGAATTTGCATGTGTTATTTTAGCTCTCCATTGAAAATGACAAGCTGAAAAACAAATAAGATGACAGACTCTAGAGCCTATGAAGCTAATTAAATGATTCTTGTTGCTAGATATGATAAAGTTTTACTCTTGATCTGACAACTCAAGTCCTGACCCACTCTGCTTTTAGAGACAATGAAATTTTAGAGCTGCGAAGAGGAAGATCTATCTTTAACTTCAGCATCCCCCCAAAATTGTTTTTTATTTTTTCCTTTTGAATAAATCAATACAGATGCCAAAGTCCCCATGATCATCTTTTGCCATAAAAACACTGTTGAAATTCTGTGTAGGACTCCCCCCACCCAGGACGGTAATTTTATACTCATAGATTCTTCGGTTAGTTGAAATTTGGATGGTGGGGAGTGGGTATAAAAAGAGGGTTACTGATACATTTAAAATCTTTTGAGGAAGTACAGGATTTTGTTTGTTTGTTTGTTTCCTTATCAGCAGAACTGATTCTTAAAGGAACTGCACTTTACACAATTTTCCTGGTGAAATCATTGCCTTTTAATAGTGTTTCCATTAAGGAGTTAGGAGTATGGCAATGCAGGAACTGTTCTGGTCCTTGCACCTTCTCCTAACTGATTTCATTTTCACTGGGGGTGGTTTTGTTCCATAAAAACATCCCTCTGGAATATAGCCTCAAAAATAAAACATGCCACCAAACCAATTCTTCAGAGTCATTTTAAACAATTGGCAGAAACACTCACAGGGGACCGTTCCTCCAGTCCCTATATCTCTCCAGCTGGGAGAACCATACCCAGGAAGGACATCACCACTTGCTGTGAACATTGATATGGTACATGGGCCTAGGATCCAGGACAACTTGGCAACTCCTCAAAAGAGGCTGATCTTTCAGCACCTGTAAAAGATGTCTCTCTTAACCGCCTCCCTACCTACAGTGGCCAAATTCTGGGAGCTTCATGTTGGGTCTTGGGAGAACTAAAATCTTCTAAGGAGGTAGAGGAAGGACATGTAACTGTGGCCATCAAGGAGGAAGTCTAATGGAAGGAATCAGTCAACAGTCCTGATTTAGACTCTTGAAGATATTCTGGATGGCTCAGTAACCACTTTTGGAGAAAGAAAGCCTTATTTTTAAGGAGTAACCACTTCTAATTGCCCTTCTCTCCACCTTCATCAATTGTATATTTATTCATTAGATAACTATAGTATTTGTACTGTCAGTTCAAAATAAAAGGCCTAGCTTACCCTGGGGATTCATGCAGAGCCTGAGGCCTAGCAAAATCAAGTTATTCCAATCAAATAGTAGCAGGAGGTGGGCAGAAGTTTCAGATCTGTGGAAATATCCCAGAATGCCTGACTGATACATGTATTTACATATCAACTATTAATCGAGCACTTACTGTAAGCCAGTCTCTGGCATTCTGTTCTAAAAGCCCTCATGGGTAATTGCCTCTGGGTTCTACTATGTAAAAGAATCACCTTTCACTAGAAATTTCTTTTATCCTGTCAAAAAGTGATTTTTATCAACATGAAATTAGAAAATTTCTGATTAGAAATTAGAAAATTCTTCTGTGGTAGAATCTCTAATGGTTCAAAAAATACTATGAATGGCTTTGCGATCTGCACAAATGATTTCCTCAGAATTCTATCTCTGAAGTATGTGATCATTAAAATCTGGCTCTTTACTATACTTAGACATTTGTTAACTGTCGGAATCTACAGGAGTTAGAAAAATTATCTTCTAAAACACCAAGTTGAAGCCTTAACACGAATTTTACTTTTTGTTGTGTAATTTATCAGACTCTATTATATTTCATGTACTTAACTCTCAGGGAAAAGGCCTAAGCTCTGCTGGGTACTTGGGTGTGATTCATAAAACCTCGGGAGGGACACTGTAGCCTTCTCATCTTCCATGAAAGATCTCTTCTTGAAAACTTAAGCATATGACAAAACAGGTTCATTTATGACCATAACTTTAAGGGACCATTCTGATAACTCCAGGAATCAAAGGTATGCCATTGTTGCTGTAGACTCTTGTCATATCAACTTGACACAAGATCTACCCGTCAAAACTATCTTGGCCTTTTTCAGTAGGAATGGATAGGAACATGGTAATGGGAGAAAAACTTTCTTTCAGTCCATAGGAGTTTTTCCTTTGCTTTATCTTTCTTTCTTGGTCCCTAGAGATTTCATCACATTTAAACTTCTGCCCCAAACCTATCTGAGTGTGGAGCAGGATTCATTACCTCTTGCGTATTCCTCAGCATCGCCCAAGGCTTAGTCATCATCAGAAAAAGGTGCCCTGGTGATGGCAAACCTCCCTCTCAGATTTACTCCTTGACCTTCAAGTTCTACCTGCATGAAACTGGATGGCCTATTTCAAACACCAAAATAAATTTTAAGGGGGAAGTGTCGTCTTACGTATAGAATACTACCTTTTGTTCCAATTGGGGGAAAGCTAATTTGTAGGAAGTAAGGAAAAGAATGGGAGAAGAGGGAGGAGCTATTTATCAAGGGCAACGATTTTCCTCCAAATTTGAAATGATTCATTTAGGCCAAGTTGTAGATTTGGATGAGGAATAAAGAAGTTCTATGAATGAATGCCACGATATTTTTCCCCCTGAAAAAAATTTGCCATGCTGAACAGGAGATGGGTGGGGGAGATCTGAGTTCTCTGCTGTAAGAAGGAATACTCTGGGGCAAATGCACACCCGAGAGACTTAATACTTGGCAAAATCATTCTTTTTCAGTAGCCTGCTTTTATGACTGCCCGGGCTGCACCTGTTAGGAAGATAAATAAAGGACTGGCCAATTCTTTCCTCTCAAGCGCCCTAAATATATCGCTTTAAAAAAACTTTGGAAAAACAAGTTGTATCCTTGCTTCTCTTCCAGTAAATCTGAAGAAGTCTTCCCCAGGCCTTTCAAAGCCCAGAAGAATCAGTGGTAAGAGAGTTCCTGAAATGAACAAAGGGAAAGGCTGGGCTCTCCAGTGGGTCTGAGGGACCTAAGAGAAAGGGAAAAGGAAAGCATTTACAAGCCTCTGTTCCCCCAGTGACTCCCTTTATTTTGGACAGGAGACATGGCCTGAAACATTTTATTTTAGGTCCCTTATGGACACACAATTCACACTTTCCTTATTTATGTCAATTTCGAAGGATCCCCGAATGCCACGTGACCACCCAGGCTGAAGTCACTTTTAAGAAATGCATGGGCACAATAACTAAAAAAACAAATAGTCTTTTTAGAAACTTGAGCAAATATGAAAACAATGTTTTTGCAATACTTTTGTAGGCAAGTATATCCCTTTTTAAAATATTTGAGGGTTGTGGGATGAAAATGCCATGAAAGAAAATAAGTACTGTGGTTTTCACTGCCCTAGAAAGCGTTTTAATTGTGTTTACTGAAATTTCTTATAATTATTTCCTCTAAAATTTACTTGTAGGCTCTTAATGCACACACAGAGAAGAATTTTTATTATTGTTAATAATTACTATTTTTATCTGCACTCCTCCTTAATTAGTCTTTGAAACCTATATTAAGAGACACAAAATATTCTTGGCAGCTTATGACTTCTGGTAATTCTAGACCTCATCTCTAGACATACTTGGGTGTGTTAGGTAATAAAGAACAGGATTAAAGAAAACTCTAGCAATCAAAAATAAGCAGAAAATTTTTATTTTATGTGTGTACCTGAGGGGAGATGGCCATGTCTTCCTTCTTTGTTTTTATTCCATGTCAGTTCTTAACAGGAACAGATGTCTTTTCTAGAGTCCTTGTTGGTCCAGCCTATTACACCCAAGGAAAACTCCAAAAATATGCAGAAAGGCAGTTACGGATTTACAGTGTTCCTGGTCAGGGTAATCATGAAGCAGCCATTGTTTACTCAAGAGCGGTTTCCTCCAATTAGAAAGTGTAGTAATTAAAGAATATACCAAACTGTGGAAAAGAAGACTTAATCACTTAACTTCCTCTGAGCATGCAAATGTCTCATAACCAGAGAGAACAGGGCTTGGGTCCCCACAGCTTTTTATAAAGACGGCCCCAAACTATCAAAGTGACAATATTGTCTGCTCTCCTCTGTGTGGCTAGGCCCGGCTTTAACGTACAGAAAGTACATTTGTTTTGGACAGCCTCGCTGATAGACAACAAGCCGAGTTTCAGGATGTTCCCATCCATGGGGCAGATTATTTATGGGCTTTCCACTCCTCTATTACGGGCAATGCATTATTTATGCATTTCCAGAGGAAAGTTTTAGATTGCATCAGACTGGGGCGTGAAGTAGTCAATTTGGCAAACCAGGATCATTTAATCACACGCTTACTTCTCTCTCTAAAATGAGGTCATAAAAAGCTAACTGTAATCTGACTTTCATTATGCCTTTCAAGTCTGAAATCCACTTTGAAAAGTCTTTTGCCCTTTTACACTCCCTTAGGAATCTTTTTATGGGCCAATTTGACATATCAATACACCTAAAGTTATGTTTAATAATATATCAGATGTTAGATCTTATAATTTTGTTTTATTCTTTTTTTTTTACTTGTACTGTAGATATTTACAAGAACCTAGGCTAGAAAATGGGTTTTTTTTTTCCTCCAAAATCTTCCAATTCTCCCTCTAAATAGTATCAAATCTCTTTTTAAACTGCTCAGGAATTCTTTGCTTTATCAAGTATTAGCTTTTCCATTTAATAAAATTTTCTAGATCTTGCAACAGAATGCTCTACTTAAAACTAAAAATTTGCCTATTTGTATAAGTCTTCATTTTAATTTCTCATTTTTTAAAAGTTAGATGTCTTTAGAGTTGTTCTGCATTTGGTAAGCATTTTGGCTTTTTCCTTATGCATATTAACTAATATTCCTTATTAAGCGTACTGACATAAACAAAGTGTACTATTCATAGAACATTCTAGGCTGTTCCAATTCCAGCTACACCATGTATTGAGTTAGTTACACTTCATATGCCTCAGCTTCCTCCTCTGTGAAATGTGAATACCAATAGTACCTAACTCATTAGGTCTCTACAAGAAGGAAATAAATAAGTTAAAAGGCTCAGAACAGGACCTAGCACAAAGAAACTTAAGTATTTTCCTCCTAAAACAGCAAACTCAGAATGTAGCATAAGGTGTTAAATGCCTTCCTCTTCCCATAAACTTTGAAGGCATTTCCACCAACCCGTAACAACCACTGTAAGGTCCCTAACCACGCCTGCTCCTCTCCTTAATATTTATTTAATAAATATTGTCAATATTTAGAATACATTCCCAAACAGTTGCTGCTATTATCCTAGCCATCATCACCACCACCACGAGTATTTCCCTTTCTTACTCGTGAATCATCTTAGCTTTCACCCACAGAAGCCCAGATCAAATAAGAGGTCTGTATCCCAGAGCCTCTGTTGTATTCCCACTGAACTATGCCATGTCCAGTTGGGGTCTCCAGTTGTTAAACAGATGAAGATAACCAGTTGTTTCTTCACTGTTGCATTGTGGGAGCGTGGCCTTTCCCACTTAGATGAAAGAGTCACCCTGCACAGTTGAACATGTAACTATATCCACCCCCAAAGGTCGAAAGGCTTGGGTTTGTGGAACATTAAGATTTCTCTCCCCACCAGGGGTGCTTTTAGCAGGTGGGCTCTTCCTCAGGTCTGAATATTTCTGGGATATCCACATAAAGAAATCTCCATGACCACATATGGGTATGATTGATTGAGTGCCACTGTGTTTACTGCTGTGGAATTTTATTTTTATGACCCCACCTGGCAGCAGGCCTGTCCTTCCTCTATTTTTAAAAAGTCACCCAATGTGAGGCCCAGCAATGCCTTGGGACAAGGCCTTTGGGGGATTTATCTGATAACCACATAACCACATAAGAGTGGTGTGATTGTGGTGATGGTCTGCCCAGGTACAGACCCCCAGGAGAGGCATAATAAGGGACTAAAAGGGGAAATTGTTAACAATTTGAATCACTTTTGCAATAATTTCCTTGTGGCCTGTGCTAAATGTTTAAACTTTTTCAATTTGAGTAAAGATTTTCCTATACCACCACCCCCATCTATGCCACTCTGACCCCTGTTTGATTCTTAATTTAAAATATGGCAGGGATAATACAAAAGAGACAGCTCATCAGATCTTAGCAAAAGACCTCATTTTAATCCAGCCCCTGTTAATAGTGAGAAGCTATCTGTTGCTATTCAATACTAACTATATTTTAATCCTCTTCCTGTGTGGAATGACATCTGGAAGTTGAAACGTGTAATTAGAAAGACATAAGAACACTTTGACTAGGAGGGGGAAAAAATCCTGTGGGTTCAGGGAAATTCCATCAAACTGAATAATGAGTCATTGAAAATTTGCATACTTGATGCACAATTAGACTTCCTCTCTTCAGAACATTAGAATACGGTCTGGCAATATTTAGCCACAGTAAATGAATATGGACTTAATTGACTGAAGCATTCTGAAACAGCTGGTTTCCTTGGATATCTAAGAGTTTATTTTGCTCTTGAACCTTATTATTTCAACCAATTCGGATAGAAACATACCGAAAATATAACCTATTACTCCTTGCATTTAAAAACAAAGGACAGTTGCATGTAACTCTACTATGTCTTAAATTATAAATGTCAGTCAGTGTACCACGTGATATCCTAAGAGCCCAAATTATTTTGCTTTTGTATTAAATGGGCTCATATTACTTGTATTTTGAATTTGTGTCCAGTTTTTCATACCTCTCTTGTTTCATGCCTTGCTACAAGCCCGCTGTCTTCTTTTATTATTCTTGTCAGTCAGTATGTGAAGCTGTCCTCTCTTTTCTTTGTTGTTTGCTGTGGACCCAGGGCCAGGTCTTTAATCCCCCTGAGTGGGGCTGCACTGTGGAGTGAACATGGGGCACCTGTGGCATCCTGTTTAAGGAGGCGCTCACTCTCAGGGTCCTGCAAGTGCTGGATTGGCACCTGTGAGTCAGTGCCTCCTTAAATCTAGCCCCCCCCACACCCACCTGCCTCACCTTAGTCCCAGTTCCCAGGCTTGCTGAGGACCCCAGTGGGCTCTCTTGTGAGTGAAGCACTTGCCCTCTGAGTGCACAAGGCTTGAGGAGCTTGAGACAAATCCATTTTGCATTTTGGAGACCCTTCTAAATTGACTGGTCAGCAGCTGTTATCTGGACAAGTGAGGTTGCTAGATAGCTGAATTCTGAGTAGGGGACGTGGTACTAAACAATATTGCCCTTTTGTCTCTAGTACTGTACACGAAGGAAAATAAGTTACATTTCAGCCCACCAAATCAGTTGATGATTTTTATTTTGACTGCTTCACTCATTCTAGTAATCAAGGCTACAGATTTTTCCTAAATGAGGCATATGACGTGAGTTTTTTTTTTTTAAGCACACAGACTCAAAATAATTTTTTAGGAAGATTTACCACAAATTTTAAATGTTTCTCAAACTTTTTGGTCTCAGATACATTGGCACTTAACAATTATTGAGAAACTAAAATGCGTTTGTTTACACACATTAGATCAGTCAATATTTACTATATTAGAAATTACAACTGAGCTCTAGAGGGTCCCAGACCATACTTTAGGAATCACTATTATAAATCAGTAAAGAATTGCCTCTAAAAAATGTCTAATTCCCTAAACCCCAGGGCATAAGATATCCATGCCCACAGCCTATAATGAATAGAATAGGGGACAAATTAAGGATATAACTGTGAAAATGTTACATTAAACATTCATTTATGTCCAAAATCTAGATTCCATTGCATAAGGAATATGACCAGTACAAATGCATTGTCATTGTGTTTGCTGATATTTTTGGTGACGCTTATAATTCATATAACCAAAACTTCTCTAAGCATTATTAACACCTCCATGCAAATAATATTAAAGCAGTTTCCATTGTGCTGGGCATATGAGGTCTAGGCTGCAACATGTACACAGTGCCAAACCCCACTATCAACAGGGGATATGCCAGACAGTGTTTAGCCCATTTAACCTAAGAAGAAACATAATTATGCTATGCTCCCAAAAGTAACAAAACCGGGGGTTGCCCAGATACAGCTTCATCCACCACAATGTTTACAATATATAAAACATTCACGTAGTTTATTTCAAACCAACAGTGCAACTTTGAGAATAAATAATAGTTAGGAATAACATAACAGTCTTCTGCACACCAAATTACCAAAGCATGGTTTTAGCACACTTCTTTCATCCCAAAAAAGAGACAAAAAGAAAGCCACAAAAATGACCTATAAACCTACTGCTCAGTGATAACAACCGTTATTGCATGTTCTTCCTGTCTTTTCCATGCCTATACAACATATCCATATCCGTGCTAGCAAAAGCCTAAATTACATTGCACCTGAGGGCCCATAAAATATTTTTAAGTCAGTCAAACAATGTATTAGATGAGCCTGTGAGCCCATGGGAAGGAGAGAGCTGGGAGGTTTATATCATTTTGGTGTGGAGACGCATACAGAGAGGCAGGTTAATTAATACCCCCTAAAACTGAAGATCTTTTTTCCCCCTCCAATTTACTGACCATGGAACCCTTGATCGTGGAAAATAGGAATGGACTGCATCAGAGAAAGCCAAACCATCTATGGAGTTACTGGGTTCCTGGTCTTCCAGCCCAGCCCCGAGGCCACATATGGGCTGTGTTTACTAGCTGCCACCAGCGCCCGTCAGTTAGAACGGCCTGGCACTCACGGTGCAGGCATGCCATTGGCGGCATACCTGTGCTTTTTACAGTAGGTGGTCATAGGAAAAATCCACCATAAATAGATCAAGCCCTTTGAACGTGTTTCAGGGTTGCAGAGGGAGAGAAAGTCTATATCTGTGAACTAGAAAGGATCAAAGAACAGCCGTCCTTGCCTATGGAGGAAAGAGGTAGCTTTAGTTGCTCGTTCAGAATCTAGTTAGTTTTAATGTTGTCCATAAAAATATTTCCTTGGGCTTATTATTTTCTGGGTTTCTGAGTTTCTTCCTTTTATTAAGAAGTTTAAAGCAGCAACTTATATATACTTTAATCCATCCTGTCTGTGTGTTTCCTAATCAAGACCATGGCGGAGGATGAAAGAGGGACATAAAAATCTGACTTCATTCATCTGGCAGAAAAGTCCTGCAAAAGTTGCCTTTGGGTTTTTGAATAAGCAGAAGCATAGCAGGACCTCCCTTCAATAAATAACCTTTTGCTCTAAATCTAAAGATGGAGGGAGCTTCCCAAGGCCAGGTGCCTCCTGAGAGTTTGGACAGGGCTGAGCTAGTCGACAGTGGAGTTGGCGTGGCTGATTGAGTGTTATTTGCTAAGAAATGCAGCCCAGATTTGAAAAGGGGAATTCCTTAGAAAGGCAAGGGTTGTGTCTGCAACGAGGGCCAAAACTCTAGCCTATTTGCTCTCCTGCCCTTGGTAAGAAATGATGGGGTGGGGCGAGTGCCTCGCAACATTCAGCCGGCAGAAGGGTCGCCAATGGGAGACATAGTGTTCCCTGCGGGTAACGCAGATGAAGAAAGCTGCCCTTGGAGTGCCAGCGGATGGTTCTTGATTTCTTGGCAGCGAGGAGAAGGGGCTTTTGTGCTGGTAGGAACAGCCTGCCAGTCAACTATATTTATAGAACACCTGCTGTGCAGAATTTGAAAAGGAGGAGGAGACAGGCCTTGTCCTCAAGAAGCTTGTGATCGGAGAGAAGTCCCCATGTACTGTAAACCCTTTATCATTCACAATCGCATTTGAAATGGGACAGGAATGGGTGATATTTAGGGCATAGTCCGAGCCTACTTACTCAAAGTGCGGGGTGTGGACTGGCAGCATCAGTATCACCTGGGAGCCTGTTAGAAATGCAGAGACTTGAATCCTGCCACAGACCCCCAGAATCAGACTCTGCACTTGAACAAATCCCTGGGTGATTCATGGGTGCGCAGCAATTTCAGAAGCACTGGATGAACTGTGGATGTTGTGAGTCTCAAATGTTTTGAGAGTGCAAAGCCACCTGGTTTGGTAACTAACTTGATAGAAAGAGCAGTTAAGGGGCGCCTGGGTGGCACAGCGGTTAAGTGTCTGCCTTCGGCTCAGGGCGTGATCCCAGAGTGCTGGGATCGAGCCCCACATCAGGCTCTTCCGCTAGGAGCCTGCTTCTTCCTCTCCCACTCCCCCTGCTTGTGTTCCCTCTCTCGCTGGCTGTCTCTTTCTCTGTCAAGTAAATAAATAAAATCTTTAAAAAAAAAAAAAAAAAAAGAAAGAGCAGTTAATTTAATTGTGAGTTTCTTCTTTTTTTTAATTAAAAAAATGTTAAGTAATCTCTACACCCAACGTGGGGTTTGAACTCTCAACCCCAAGATCAAGAGTTGCATGCCCCACTGACTGAGCGAGCCAGGCACCCCAACCTGTGAGCTTCTTAAACACAGGCATCTCATCTTATAAATGCTCACTCTTGTGAGATTTATGATGGATTTATGCTCAATGAATTCTGGCTGCTAGGTCCTTCTTCCTACGGTACTCATTCAGTGGGTACTGTGGAAGTCGCTGTGAATGAATCATTGTTACAGAGGCAGCTAATGAATCAGGGGAACATGCAAATGGTTCTTAGAGGTGTGGGCGAAGCTGGGCCTGGCCGAAACTGTCAGCTACAAAAGATGCCTTGGAGTAAGAGAGATGCACGAACAGTTCCTTTAAGGCAAAAGGAAATGCCTTGGGGTCCTGAGACAGACCTGCAATTGTGCATTTTCAGTCTAATTCCTTTCATGCTTGGACTTTACCACTCCAGGTTCCCCATTTCTCCAGGTTGAGGACAGCTGGAATTCTTTATTTCAAATGCCTTGAAAACTATTGAGAGTTCATCTTTTTATCCTTTCTGTTGTACCAGGATTTACTGATTGGTCAATTTATCTACATTGTACAGACTCTGCCGTATATGTAAATTTCATCAAAACTCAATCCTTACCTCCATTTTACAGTAGGAGAGCAAGGGGCCTACCTCCTCCACTTCCTCGGCCCCCACCCCGATTCCAACCATGTTCTAACATGATGCAGCCACAGACCTAGAAATAAGGCAAATCCCTAGCGAGTGCCATGTGTGGAAAGACAGGAATGTTGTTCTCACAGGTGTGTCAGAGTAAAATTATGACCATAATGATGATAACCATAAAAAGAGAATAAAGTGTATATGGTGTCTACCACATCCCTGCTTCCAAAGGAATTCATCTGTTTCTGCCAACAACTCTTAAGATAGATTATGCTATTATTTCCACTGCATAGAAGAGGAACTTGAGGCACATTCCACTCCTACAGATGGGACAACATCCACAGGAGGTTATGTGGCCATGGCAGTAAGACCAACCAATTCACCAGGAAAAATGGAGTATGAAAGCTGAGAAGGGAAGTGCAGCCCCATGTGGCAAAGCCCAGATTCCGAGTCAGGCAGAGCCTGAGCCTGGCTTCACCCTTTCATGGGCTGTGAGACCTCGAAGGGCCTCACTTCCCATCTGCAAAATGCAGATAATTAAAGCACTGATTTCAGAGAGTACTAAGGATGATGAGAACTAACACAGTAACACACTGCATCCTTCATGCAATGGGTGCGTATAAGTAGTTGTTACCTATTTATTCCTCCACTGGCTATAAAGTAACAAGGTTTCTATGATTTTTAAGAAGGAAGAGTTCTGGCTCTGCCTCCATACTAGGCAGGCATGCATTTTCCTACTTCTGCTTCCTGCAAACATTCTGAAAATATCAGCATTAATATCCTATAATATTTCTGTAGTTCTGACTATAATACAGCTGACTGTTAATGATTGAAGTTCTGTGGATTTGTTGGAAGTTGAGCTAAGCCCTTTAAATTCTTGTTTAGTTTTGATTTTGGGGCTTTTACATAGAAAGCTGGGGCTACAAACACAATGGAAATGGAAAATTCACATACAGAACACATTTATGGTTTTGGTACCCAAAATATTCTCTTTTATTTATTTGATTAGATTTCACCCCTGGCCTTACTTCCAAAACTGGGATTTTATTTTATTTTTTTTTTAAGATTTTATTTATTTATTCGACAGAGATAGAGACAGCCAGCAAGAGAAGGAACACAAGCAGAGGGAGTGGGAGAGGAAGAAGCAGGCTCATAGCGGAGGAGCCTGATGTGGGGCTCGATCCCATAACGCCAGGATCACGCCCTGAGCCGAAGGCAGACGCTTAACCGTTGTGCCACCCAGGCGCCCCCAAAAATGGGATTTTAAGTAACCACAGTGTCCCTTACAAAAATGGGCTTTTGTTTACATAGATGCTGAGAAAGCATGGCCAATGTGATAGTCACTATCACCAATGAAGCCCTTTGAATTCTTTTTTATCAATTCACTATGCATTTAATGTGTTTCCAACAACAAAATTAAGTATTAGGGAGATAAGAAAGGAAATGAAAGATCCCTGTCCTTGTTCAGTTGGGAGGGAAAAGAAATAAAGATACACTGAGACAAATGGAAAATAATTTTAGAATAATTAGTGAATAAAGAGTATATTATCATGTGGTCCAGAATGCCAAGAGAATAAGGGAAGGGAACAGAAGGGAAAATTAGCTTTGGGAATCCTCAGAGAAATAACAAAAAGATAGACCAAGACTGACAAAATAACAGTAGTAGTTATTGCTGTAAATTATAGAGCTCTATTACATGCAGGAACTGTGCTTACACTTTACCTAGCTTAGCACCTTGTTGTTATCTCACAGATGAGGACACCAAGGCTGACAGAGATTGAGGAATTGCCCAGATTACACAACTAATTAGGTGTAGAGTCGGATTCCAACTGAGGTCTACCTGACACAAACACATGCAGAGGATGAACAAAAGGTCTGTTGGGGAGAAGCTAATGGCTCTTCTCAGTGGTGGAAAGGTCAGAAGTGGAAAAGAGAAACAGCTGTAAAACAAAGGGGGCCCCCCGGGGTGCGCTCAGGGGAGGGAAGGAGGAAGTGCCCACTGGCAATGGCTTTGAATGCAAACCGAAAGAGCATAGACCTAACCAAATAGATAACAGAGACCCTCTCTGGTAGAATAACAGGATGAAACACAGTTGTGGCATTAAGTAATCCTTGCAGCTGTGGGAAAAAGAGGCTGGAGGGCAGAGAAACTTGTCTGCGGGGAAAGCCAGGAAGAGGTCCTCGGGCATTAGGCAACAAGGACCCTGTCCAAAAGATAGTATGCCAAAGAAGCTGGCTTCTTGCTCTCTGTATTCTGATATCCGTGTGCTGTAACAACTCACCCAAAGCCAAGGGGTCAACATTAGATTTCCATTTCTGCACTCAGATCTCCGAAAATAAAATGCTTTGGCCGAGGGTTTTGTCTTCTGGTTGACGCTGGCACTATGGATCCTTTCCATGACGTGGTGAAGAAACTAAAGCATTTCCCTCGATGCCATCCAAGGGACATTTGTTTCACCGCATCTTCAAACTACATTGCACCCTGCCATGTTACCTTCTGCCATAAGGTTATATGTTTTCTCTCCTTTGGTTTTATAGTTTTCTCACTCTTCAGTAAGTAGTAATGGTTATCTGAATGAAAATAGGGTTTCGGTGTTTTTGTTTTTGTTTTTTTTTTAATTTGGAGTTTATACCCAGCACACACACAAAAATTAGTGATGGAAGGAGACATTGCGGCATCCTGACAGCCCTGCGTTGCTCCTTTCTTGATTTCATTTGGGGTGCAGTCCATTCTTCCTTCTATGTTCATTCCAGCCTGCCTAGACTACACACAGTGATGACCTTTGGGCTAAACTGTTTGTTGAGAGCTATTTTCCTCTTTGCTTGGAAAGAGCCAGTTGTAGGGAAAATAAGTAGAAAATCCTGGATCTGGACAAAGACAAAGCTCCTGGGATCCCACATGTGCTTGTAATACGAAAGCGTTTCTTTGATATTTATTTATCAAGCAGAAAATAAGTTTAAAAGAGATTACCTTCATTAACTGCCACTTCCTGCCCTGGAGTAGGAGAAGCTGATTCACGCACATGGCACTAATTCCCAGTTCAGGGAATCCGTGGGGATTCAACGGGGGAAATTCCATGCCTTTTGGTCATGGGATATGCCTTTAGCTGCTTGGACATAGTATATTCTTTAATAGAAGTTTCTTTCATAGAGTTCACTGCCAGACTGCTCCATAATTCTGGATATTCAAAGCCAGGTGTAAACCTCAAAATGAAAGCTGTCAAAAATTTGGATAAGTGTAGGTAGAAATCTCCTCCACGGGGTGTCTGGGTGGTTCCGTCGGTTAAGTTTCCAACTCTTGATTTCGGCTCAGGTCATGATCTCAGGGTCCTGACATGGAGCCCTAGGTCGGGCTCTGTGCTGGGCATGGAGCCTGCTGGAGATTCCCTCTCTCCTTCTCCCTCTGCCCCTCCCCTCACCCTTGCGCTCTTGCTCTCTCTCAAATAAATAAATAGAAAATAAAATGTTTTTAAAAAGGAAAGAAAGAAATCTACTCCAGGTATGTGCACTCCCAGAAATGACCGGGAGAGGGGTTGATTCCGTTTCCCAATGAGCAGTGGTTTGCCTCCAGATAAAAGGAAACTCTGCAGAGCCCGAGTGTCTCATCAGCATTCGGGAAGTATGTCTCATGGGCAGGATGATGTCAAAGATGCTGCCATGTCCTCGCTCTCTGGGGAAAGCGGGCTCTCGCTTACCCGGCACCACCCTCACCTTAGGCTCTACAGGACGTGAGGACTTCAGTCCGTAAGGGACACGCATGCCACTCATTGTGTCTCACTTCATCCTCTTTGCAACCTATGCATTTGGGATAGGTGTCATGTCCACTTTTCCAGAAAAGGAAAACAGGTTCAGTGCCATTAAAACCCTGCCGCCTGAGGGGATAACTAATTGGCAAGGACACCCCAGATCCCCATTTTACCTGTGCTCTGTCTATCAGTATACCATGGAAATCTATAGAATCCCATTTCGATCCTCACCTCACACCATACACCAAAAGGCAGTGTGTCTTGGCCGTAGGTTGATGCTTTTCCTGCTCCATCCCTCTTGTCAGTACAGGTGAGTTGGCCGCCTGGAGTTGAGTGCAGTGTTAAAACGCAGAATAGCGTTTGTCTGTGAGAAGTGAGACTAACTCTTCCATTATTCTTTTCATTTCTAGAAAATGAAGTGTCTGCCCCAGCCCCAGCCCCAGCTCCAGCCCCAGCCCCAGCTCCAGCCCCAGCCCCAGCTCCAGCTCCAGCCCCAGCTCCAGCCCCAGCTCCAGGTGAGTAAAAACACAGCTTCACGTGTTTGGGCCGCAAATACAGAACGTCCATCCCAGCATGATCTGGATGCCCCTGAAGCTGTGAGTGTTAACCTAACTCCTGTGGAGAAGTGGGATGACCACACTCGTCCTAAGTTTATAATAGTAATAACGGTAGTAGTAATCATAATAATGCATTGTGTTTATATAGCCCTCTCATGTTAACTGATTTGGATGGCATGTCATACACTTAGGAACCCCTTCTAGCGATGCCAAAGTTGGTGCTGTGCCCGTGTTTTATTGTTGTAGAGCCTGAGCCTCCAAGGGGATGAGGGATTTGCAACACGTTTTCACACAGAGCAAAGGCAGACAAAGCCCACATCTTTCTGGTGAGAGTAGGGAACGCATTCCAGCTCAGTCCTGGAAGACAAGCCGCCCCCTGCCCACTTGAGCACATTATGTCACCAGCAAGCACCTGGAGACACAGTTCCCAGGACCCTTTGGGGCCTTCTGAGGCACCACTCCTCCAGTTCTTAGTACCCTGTTGTCCTCCAAGTGGCAACAAAAAAACAAGGAGTAAAGAGTCGCAGGGAACTCCTCGATGGGACAGGGGACCGCTCAGCGACAGTGGGCATTACTACTTCACACAACAGGCGGAGCCCGCTTTTGCGTTCACACAGACCTAAGCAAGAGAACAGGGTTGGAACTCTAAGCAGAAAACATTTCCCTGGATTCTGTTTGCTGACAACCAAGTAGAAGATAAAATACAGCTTGGAGAACACCCCAGGATAATACAACCACCATATTGAAACACAGGGCAATACTAGGAGAGCCTCACGAGGCCGCCTGTGATTTAATGCAGGTTTCTTGAATGGCCAATATGGTGTGAAGGAAAGGGGTGAGAGGTCACTGTAGACCACAGTCTAGGTGAAAGCAGAAACTGCCAGCCTCAGTTGCTGGTGATCTTTTTGCACAGACATTTATGAGGTGATGATGAAGCTCTTCCATTCTGGAGGTCAGTTTCAGGAGGGCACTTGGAGAAATCTGTTCACAGGACCCCCTTTGTGCAGCTGAGAATACTAGACGTACACGCTCAAATCCCTTACACAGTATAGAAGAATATTGCTACGTGTCAAAATGAAGGAACGAGGCTCAGTGCCATGTGAGTTCAAACAGGGACATGCTCGGTTAAGTTTTCTTTTAGCCAGTATAGATGTGTGACATTCTTCTTAGGATGTTCTTCTTTGGTATGTTTTCCCTTTGCACATACCAATTTATTTTTGACAATATTGAGTACACCGAGAACCTGCAGGCCATTATAGACATAACCTTTCCCTTCTGTTCTTCAGATCAGTTGCTGTCCCTGGGCCACTCTCAAGTTTCCCTTAGTATGCCATAGGCCTATTTCATATTCATGGTATAATACTGACCTACTGTGGCTAAAACAAGTCTGCTCCCGAACTCTGCTAAAATAGTTATTAGTTAAGTGAGATTCAGATCTCTGTTCACCAATCCAAGAAAGAGAGAGAATTCATGCTTAAAACTATTATTTCCTTCTATATCACAAGTCAGATACCATTTGCAAGTATCTAAGTTAACATGATTCTGGGCAGAGAGAAGCAAGCTAGATGGTCTGTCTCAGCTGATGAACTTGGATGTTACTGTTCTCGGGTTGCGTTTATTGCTACTCAACTCAACCTAGAAGATTAGTACGTGCACCAAAATATTTTCCTTGAAACTACTGTACAATTACAGATTTTATACCCTGACTCATTACTATAATATTATCGGGAAGTCCAAACAATGGGAATCATTACACGGGTCAAGCTCCCTTAAAAAGTCAGTCCCTTTTGGGGTCTAAAATGAAGTGACCCATATTTTATATTCAACTTCCACCGGCATGTTCAACGTAGTCCCAGCATAGCTAAGTATATTTTAACAAAGTCTCTACCGCACGTTTCTACATACACTTTTTCCAAAGTGATCAGATTTATTCATTGCTTTTATTAAAAGTTTAATGTGATTCTACATGATCATTCCCAACTTCATAACTCCTGTATAGCATAATAAATAAACATGTAACATCATTTATGATCTCTTCCGTTGTCATTCATTTCTTCTCTCCCACCCTCCACCCATAGCTCATCACACAATAAAATGCTTTCTTTAAGACACTTTTAAAAATGTGGTTGTACTTTCCACACAGAACTGAAAAAAGAGAAGGACGCCGGAACTACACCAGCAAAAGGTGAGTTGGAGGAAGGGAAGATGAGGCTGAATTCAACAAAATTAGAAGCAGAGAGAGGTCAGTAATGATTGTCATGGTGGTCCCATAGAACGTCTCTGCATTACCTTTCATCAGCGTGGTTTAGAGTTCTTCTTTTGCGTCTTATCTGCATGACCAATCAGCATAATGAACGGATCCGTTTTCATGATAAACATTTCCAATAGAAAAACAACGATGATAAAAATATCACAAGCATTTGTTGAGATGCTGACAAATTAATTGGTAGTTTACAAGTTACGTGCATAGGAAGGAAAAGAGGTGTCTGGTCTTTTGGGGATGATGCCAATTTGGGAAGTTATTTGAATTACACATAATTTTTTAAAAAACGACCTGTTTCTGTGTTACTGTGTGAACGGTTCCAGGTTTCACTAGTAATTTTGAAGGCTAGCGTCTCATTTCGTAGCACTATGTATTTACATAGACTTATATAATGGTGTGTACATATTGACAGTACAACCTTAAGCACACATCATGTTGCTCCTTATTGAATTGGAAACTCATTTATCACTATAATATTATTCTATTTTTACTTTATATGGAGATATTCCAGTCTGAGAAAATGAATAATCTTTATCATGTACTGCTGTAGATCCATGAAATATTCATTCCTTTGTTTCCCCATGGAGGAAGTCATTGACATTACTGACCAACTGTTCTAAGCTAAGGAGCATTACTCGTCCACAAAAGAAAGTTTTCACAGAGGTAGATTTGACAATTCTGCTTATGTGTTTGTATTGTTATTTTTAAGTGTTCGTATTTTATTTGTGAATTGAATCAGCTAGGTTAAATTTTGGAATAACCAATTATTTCCTGACTGCAATAAGATGTTTCCCTTTGTTTTGGATGCTACTCAAAATCATGCTAAGTATCTCTTTGTTCTTACTACGTCATATTTAATTACCTAATTCCTATGACATTATTGTCTCCTATAGGTTAGAAAAATACCTTTTTCTTTCTTTCAGTACACAAGACCTCTTTTCTTCAGCCAACTTGAACTTACACTCTCATAAATGAACACATAATGTTAGTGCACTCACTTTGTCCTTGACCTTCATTGGCTCCCATGGATAGTAACATGATTACTAATCCTGGCCATGTGGGCTACAATCTGAAGGTTATTTGCTTATGGAATGCAGACAGTGCAAACTCCTAGAACTCCTTCCATGAGATGGGTTCAAGGATGTTTAGACATCCTGGCTGAAGCTATTGTAACATTATTCTCTACAAGGCCAATGGCATACACCTCTGTTTCCAAATTTGGAAAGGCGGTTGGACTAGGCTCTAAGGCTCAACCAACAAAGTAGATGATATAATCCCAGAGGGCAAGCTGCCAGTGTTTAAACAAAGCCTGAGCATGACCCTTAATGTGAAAAGTCATCATACTATATTCGGATGCTTAAATGAGAAAATGGTTAAAATCAACTAGTCAACCAATCAATAAAAACTCTTTTCTATATGCAGAACACAGTATGATGAAATAGCAAGGCCAGATGACTAGGGAATCCTGAAATTAGCCTCACTTTTTCTGACATTTGCAGAAGTTAAGCAAGGCAGTGGCCACAGGCCCAGCCACATAAACCACCATGTTTATATTTGCTCTACAAGACTAGGAAGCAAATCAGTTTATGATACAAAGTGACATCCCTAAATAAAGAAGGTAGGTGGTTGGAAGTTATTTCCTAATACACAGTCCTCTTCGACTATTACTCATTTTCACCAAGGACAGGGAAATTTCAAAGAAAGTGCTTAATTAAAAGGTGGACACAGTTCACAGCTATATATATTTCCCTGGCTGAGAAAGAGGGCTTGCTTGAGCATAAACGAGATGGACAGGTGCAGCAAGACCTGTTCTGCAGCCTTGACCAGAGTGTCCCTCCCTGCCCTTTACCCTCCTCCAGCCCTCAGTCCATCTCATTGTTCTTTAACCAGTCAATTCAGGTTCCACTCCTCTGTGCAGCTTCCGCCTGACTGTCTTAGCTCACTTTCATCTGCCCTTCCTCCTCCTGATTTCTCTTGGACCTATTGCCTCTGGTGCTAAATCACTCTTTTCTCCACTTAATCACGTATTAGTGGTTCCCTCCTTTCCCTAACAGGCTGTACATTTTCTGACAGTCAGGCACCATGTCTTACCACGTCTTTGGTCCCCTTAGCTTATTTCTTCCAGTGTTTGGCAGAGATCTCCTAATAAATCTCCTAATAAATCTCCTAATAAATACTTGTAGAATGAACGATTGCATTTCCAGGTGGGCTTAGCTGTTGATCATATAGACAGTGATCATCTGCATAGATTTGTATTTCCATTTACCATGTTTGCTGCACAGGAGTATGAATACCCCATGCATACTCTTCGTCATGAGATTGAGGATGGGCCACTGGTGCTGTGTATTCTGAGTGTTCTTCCTCAGAACAGAAGGATGATTTTTACTGTAAGGCCAACTCACTTCAAACTATTGAAAATGGTCATGCCTGGATATTAGTACATTTTCAGTGCCTTAATTAGTCCTCTGTCGAATTAGCTGAAGTATATTCAATTAATAGCTCTAAGACTGTCACTAGCAAGAACATTATTCACAGAAGTGTAGACTTAATATTTTTCTCAGATTACCTGAATCTCTCTGCAACAATCTGGAAATGTTCTAAAAAAAATTTTAGATGCAGAATGTTGTTTGGTTCCTATATCAATCTTATAAGTAGTGTTTGTGGTTAGATTTGCCAAATTTTTCACATTTACTAAGGGTCTCTATCTGGGAAATAGCTGATTTCCCAGGAAGGGGTTTTCATATATGTTTTTTAATTTGCTTCCTTGCCTGTGGTGTTGTCCATGCAGCTACCCTGCTCCCTACCACTTCCAAATTTGTCATGGAATTGAAACAATAGAGAAATGTGTGTAACCAAACAGCAATACCAGAAATTAGATGCACAAATCCCTTTTAGAGTAATCATACTGGGAATCAATGTCCTCATAAAAACAATGCTGCCATGGCTTAGAATTCATCCATAATAATACAGGTGGCAAATCAATGGAGTACTAAGTATTGGTTCTTCTTTTGTATATGCTCAGGGGGACCAAAAATCTGTCTTTTATTCTAATGTCCATTTATTCAGCAAGTTTTCACTATGTGTTGGCTCTGTGCCAGGCACGGGTCTGGCTGCTGGGTCCTGTGGTCCCGGAACCAACTTTAGGGAGCTTTGGAGGGGAGAGCGACCATCAGCAGAGGACAGTTTTGGAAGCAGACAATTGTCACGGAGGGCCATGTGTAGAGAATAATGTGGGTGATCAAGTGGGATCATACTTCTTTTGGTCGGCCAACCTTGGTACATGTGAACACAGGGTAATGAGACTGGGTCTCTTCTCTACCTTAACAATTGACCTTAAGGGAAGTTCAAAACTGGTCTTGGGAGTGGTTCCAGATGTGTCAGAGCATTAGAATCAGAGACTACTTTGAAGAGCAGTATTCATTTAAATGCCTAACGTCTGACATTTAAAAACCATTTTTTTGCTTTTGCATCTTCATAGTTTATAATCTCCATATTTCGGTAAGCCCAACTGGGATATTTACTGCTTCTTTTTATTTTTCTTCCAGAAAAATATTTGGTTTTGGTAATCACTGCAAGTGAATAAAGACTTATTTTCTTTTTCCAGGCATTAACATTAATATCACCACATAAACTATCATGAATGAACCTTATGCATATTAAAGATCTCACATAACTTGAGATGAAGAATCTTTCATTTGGCATAAAAGTGGTTGGCAGATGAGGAAGTGAATCAGCAGAATTTCCAGCAAGTTTTCTCCTAAATGATATGAAAATTTTTAAATTAAAAGAATGATTAATTTTTTTTTTCTTCATTTAGATCCCTTTTCTGCAATAGCATTATTCTGGTGCTTTTTACTCACGTGCTAAAATTTTTTTGTGCAGTTTTGCCTTTAGGTATCAGACAACCAACCATCGAATGGACTTTCTTTATGCTTTCTAATTACATTGCTTCTTTGTAATGATCTTTGTTAAAAGCTAACGTTACCATACTTTTCAATTCTGGGACACAACCATTATAAGTTGCAACATTGATTTAATAGATTTGGAGGAGAAAAAAACTCATCAAATATATGTATTTACTGTAGGATGAATCCTGATTTTAGAAGCATCAGGGTGTGAAGGCATGAGCTTTTTCATTTAGAAAGTATGATAAATTAATCAAATGCATCCAAACATGATGAATTCATGTTAGTGTTGATGCTCTCGGCTTCCATACGTGGTTGTTGTTGCTGCTGTTGTTATTTTGGTCGTGGGAGCCAACGTTTTCCACAACTGATTTCTCTGCTTGAGGATTTAGAACTCGGTCACAGTCAAACAAGGTATTATATCAGCAGTTAAGTGAGGTTTGTTGAGAGTCACATATATTTTAATTTTATGTACTTTTTGGTCTTTTCAAAAATCTTTTTAAAAAATCTCATCAATTGTCCCAAGTTTGTGTGACTTAAAAATTAATTTAGAAAGGCAACTTAAATCAACCGTAGGTAGTAACTATTTTATGCCAAAGAGAGTAAGTAGAATCGTAAGAATCTACGATTCGAAAAAGTTCTACTGTCTCTGCAGTTCTGTCCTTGCATTCCAGATTTCATGTGTGCCTCCCCCCCACTAAAATCCCAGGCTTGTAATATGAGACTGAGTTTCTTCTCTACTTTCCAGGCCTTCTTCTCTGGGAACTTCAGCTATTTCAAGAATCATTTTTATGGTTTTACAAATGCTATTTTCCCGTGACTTAAAGACAAGTAAAATTCTGCTTCGGTAAATTTCCCTTCCATGAGCTAGAGGAGAGAATTGCTGCTCTGGTCTGTGGTCTTCAGATATGCTATAGTCTAAGGAGCCAAAAACAGATGTTTTTCATCATCACGGTAGTCACTTGTAAATAGAAAGAAAGAAAATATGACTCACATATTGTATTTTGTCCTTTGTTTTGTTTGAAAATATCCTTTGAATGATGCCATGCCTTTCATATATGTGTTGTTGAATTAGGCACAACCCAGAAGAGCTGGATATTCAGTTTCCCTTCTAGGAGTAGAACCGGTTTTCCCACAGTAAATAAGAACAATTAGGCCTTTCATTCTCATCCAATTCAACCAGATTCAAGCAGGCAACTTTTTCAGAATTTAAGGTCAGGATCCAACCCCTTAACTGTGTTTCCCAATCTAATGGGATGCTAGGACCAAAGCTACTTTTCAAAGGGACTCAAAAACTTTGCCCCTGGTCGATTATATTTTCTAGCGCTTCAGTCAATTTGAAAATGTACGTATGATGAATCGCCAATTGAGAAGTAGCTGCTGTTTGGAAGTATCATTGGTCATCCAGAGTATCCTTTCATGATACCTTTGAAGCACTGCTTTAATCCGTGGTGACTTCGTAGTCTCAAATAATTGGAAATGTCCCTCCAAAAGTTTTTTTTTTTTATTTTGTTTCAAGTTTTTATTTAAATTCCAGTTAGTTAACATACAGGGTAATATTGGTTTCACGAGTAGGGTTTAGTGATTCATCACTTCATCTAACACCCAGTGTCCTCACAATAAGGGCTCTCCTTAATGCCAGTCACCCAGCTCGCCCATCCCCGGCCCACCTCCCTCCATCATTTAGTGGGCTCTGAAACTACTCCACCTGTCAAATTTTTGCTTAACAAGTGGATTCTCCTTTCATTTTAGTTTCATGAAGCTATGTAAATACTCTTCTCTCAACCATTTTGCATTCCAAACAATTAACTCAAGTCACTATGCGCCACGCTCAAAACAGACAAGCGACCACAAAACCTGCCTAAAATGAAGGGTTCGTTTGACTCAAAATGGTTCTAGCGTCTACTTTACATATAATAAAGGAGCTGCGTTCTAGGGTTTGGCTGAGGTTTAAAACTTCATTTTCAAGAATTCTGACAGGACTTGGAATCAAGATTCTTTTATGTATTTCAGTAAATAAAAGCCTTTGAATAGGTTACAAGAATAAAATACTAAATACTGAATTAAATGCGTGGCAAATAATATAGAAAAATCTCAAGATATTTTATTTTTGGTTATGTAAAATTATGATTATTTAACAGTGTTCTGGAATAGCTCAGACATAACTATACTTCCCCAAATGCATGATTTGGTGGAATGTAAATGGATATTCCAGGAGAAAAGGATAGAAAAATGAACAAAGTTTGGGTAAGACTAACTGCTGGGTCATTTTTTGGTCTCGACCCCTCAATGCCAGAGCCCATTAGCACACAGAAGCCTGTGTGATATGTTTTAGTCAGTGCACACCCATACAATACAGTAAAATACACGCATTTAACTTTATTTAGCTTAGCATTTTCCAAGCTTCTTTGACCCCAGAAAGTTTCCTCTGAAGAATCCCAAATCCCACAGTGTTCAAGGAATCCCCTCTTGGATTTCAAGATATGACATTAAGTTTCTTTACATATTACATCTGTGATTTTGTTGAAAAGTAATAAGACATATTCCTGGTTGGCAGTTTTAGAAAAGAAATTTCAGGCTAGTAAATAATCTTTGTAGTAAATATTTTAATAGATTATATAAAAATGTGCTATTTTACCTCTTGTCAGGAATTTTTTAAAGCATTTAAAAATGAACAGCTGTGGGGCACCTGGGTGGCACAGAGGTTAAGCGTCTGCCTTCGGCTCAGGGCGTGATCCCAGCATTATGGGATCGAGTCCCACATCAGGCTCCTCCGCTATGAGCCTGCTTCTTCCTCTCCCACTCCCCCTGCTTGTGTTCCCTCTCTCGCTGGCTGTCTCTATCTCTGTCAAATAAATAAATAAAATCTTAAAAAAAAAAAAATGAACAGCTGTGTGCATGTGTTTTCTGTATCCTATTTTATATAGTCATATAGGTTTGTGTTTTGAAATTCACAACTATTCTAATATTTTAAGCACAAAGATTATTATTATTTACACTAACTTTAATTTTTATGCTTTGGGAAAGGAGGAGCAGAGATTCAGATAACACCAAAAGCCTATTTAAGCATCTAAAATTATAAAGACACTTTGGAATTCAGACATTTTAGAAAAGGAGACTATTCAGTGCTTCTGCATATAAATACTCTAAGGCATATTTTGAATTTTACAAATGCGCTTTCATAAAGAGTGAAAAAATATACAGCATTGGCCAACAACAATATAATCATGGGAAAATGCTCTCAAAGTTCCTAAAATAAATATCGGTAAATTTAGCAAGTATGACGCGTTTATTTATCTTAGTTAACGTAGTCAATGTTGACTTTTGTCTCCTAAATATAAAAGGGGAATTAATCACAAGGTTTTCAGGGGCAGAGGAGAATGAGTTCTCATTCCTTTATGCTTTTTTATGTCTGTATCCAAATGACTGAATTATGTCCGACACTGACTTCAGTTACAAAATAAAAACTTGAAAACACTTCTATTATTGACTTTGTCAAGGTTTGTTTTTTAGCATTAATTTTTTTCCTAACGTACAATCACGTGAAACATTTGCACAAAGTTTCATTTCTCAATTTCTACACTTTCACTGGATTTCTCTATTCTCTCACCCATTTACTTACTTATTTTTCTCTTTGGTCTGAAATATTGAGTTTAATCTTTCAGGTACTGAGTCTTCTAAGGCTTACTCATCAGTTCAGTGTTTTGTGTGTTTTCTTCTCTTTTTCACCTTTCTCTTTTTGCAGGATACTCAGGACAAAGTCCTTTTCTTCTTGACTTTTTATTCCTATTTCTTGTTTCAGATGAAGAGGAAGCCTCCCCGCCTAGCGCCGTGCCTCCAGGTTAGGACGGTTCCAACTCTTTACCCCACATTGTAATTATTGTTAATTGACAGTAAAGAGAAAGAAAAGGCAGAGAACCTTGATAAGACAGTGTGCAGAACAGGGGCACCAGGTTTTGCCCCTGCCAACACCAGGGGGGGAAACCTTGGCTTTAATGGTGATTTTTATTTATTTATTTTTTTACGAAAAGAGAATTTCTTTGTGAAATAAGATTAGTAAATTTTAGGGACAAAAATGTTTGTCTCCTATTTCCAGCTATATACCCTTATCCTCCATGCTTCAGATATTTGAATTCTTTTATTTTATTATTGTTTCTTAAATATGACACATACTTTTTATAGACGCTTTCATAGTTGAAGCTGTACTGATTTTCCACCCAAGCTGACTCTAGTTCTTTCTCCCCATCATGAGGAGAGACGGGGTTTGGGGGAATCCAAGAAGGTTGAAGTCAGCTCTCCATTTTCACTCCTTGCCCTTGTATCATCCACATCACGCTTTCCTTTCAGGTGTGGGTAGTCGAGCCCTAGAAAGAAAAGATTCAGGTGAGCACTCGCCTGGAGTAAGGCGTCCCGACCCCATCCTAATATAGTCACTAATGACCTCATTTCTTGAAGCTGTTTTGATTCTAATCTTTGTTTTATTCCGTTTGTAGCTTTTTTTTCCCTAGCCTTCTTTCATTCCGTATCTTCTTACAAGAAAACTAATGTATTGAGAAAGAATTAATTTTGCATGACATCCACGCACACACGGATACAGGAACTTAACCACATACACCACGGATTTGTGGTTATTACAGCTATATCATTTTTAACATTTAGCAAATATACAGAGATTAAGAAACTGAAAATGTCCATTTTGGGGATGTGGTGAAGTTAAAGAATAATTCACATTTCCATAGGACTTTATTACATTTTATAAAAGCCTCCAAATACATCTTGTCGGCAATTACTAGAAGTCATTCAACAAATTTGTGTTGAGGGCCTCCTACAATCCTACGGTGGGCCTTATGGACCAGGCACTTTTGCAGGTACTTGTAGGTATAAAAAAGAAAAAAAGAAAAGCGATACAAGTTCCTGTCCTCGTGTTACAAATATGAGTGGCCACAATTCATTATACTGTGAATTTCACAGACATATACACACCCCAGCCCCCCCACATACACATAATCATGTGACTACATTGTATAACTTCATTGTGAAAATGATGACCTCCATGGATAGCATGACTGATACATGAAAACTAAAATAACTAAATTTTTCTTCTTTTCAAGAAACATTAACAGAGTTGGCACCCATGCATTTTTTTTTTCCCAGTTACTAAGTGGCTAAAACTGAACTTCTCTACATTTAGCTCTTGGAGACAGAGGGAGTGTCTGCAGCTCTCTCTCCTGCCCTCTTCACTGGAGTTGACTGCTGATTAATACCAGCTAAGCACTTGGAGTGCAACCTAGAAAATGAAAACAAACTTTCCTTTCAGCTTCTCTCTCTCTTCACGGGAAAGCCTCAAACAGTTGATTTTTCTTTTTCCGTTTCTCCCCTCTTGCAGGATGCAACTAGTATTCTTGAAATTTGTGCCTTGCAGGCCATGATCTGTTACTTAATTGCCAAACTATGGCCTCATTTATACAACCCTAATGGAATCATCTAATCATATAACAGCAAGGAATCTAGACATACCAGGCCAGGTTTGGCTGTCTGATCCTTCCCAGTTGACCAGCAAACTGACTTATCCCTTTAGTCTTTTCCAGTTCTGTTGTCATAGCGACGTGGCACGCTATAGTCATTCACCTAATATGACATAGTTCTGCCTTAATATGCTTTCCTGCAGAATGGAGAAACAAAGAAACCATGGCTGCCAACAACCACAGAGTAATAATCTACCTGAAAAGTTTTACTATTTCTAGGAATAGAAAATGTTCTTTATCCCGTGATGAAAAAGACATCCCTGTAAGAATGGGAATCTGTCACTCTCTACTGATGGCTGCAGGGGAGATGGATGGAGAGAATGATGTTATATTTATCCAGGTTTATTAGACAAAGAAAAGCTTCAAAGTTGATGAGAACAACAAACCCAGGTAAGTCTACCTAAGAAGAGCTTGGCCCTGAAATGATTCTTTTCCTCCTTTTCTGCTCGTCAGAATGGTCTCTTGGCGAACCACCTGCTGGGGAGGAGCAAGACAAGCAGAATGCCAATTCCCAGCTGTCCACCCTGTTCGTGGAAAAGCCTCAGACAGGATCAGTGAAAGTTGGTGAGCACCAAGCATTAAGTCTTGCCTTTTTTTTTTTAAACGGAAGTGAAACTCACATTGCATAAACTTGACCATTTTAAAGTGAACAACTAGTGGTTATCAGTGTTGTGCAACTGTCACCTCTATCTAGTCCCCAAACATTTTCATCACCCCAAACAGAAACCATGTACTCCACTAAGCCATGATCCCCCAGTCTCCACCCCCCGACCCGGCAACCAGTAATCTGCTTTGTCTCTGTGAATTTCCCTATTCTGTGTATTTGATATAAGTGGAATCACATAATGTACGACCTTTTGAGTCTGGCTCCTTTCCCTTTGCATAATGTTTTCAAGGTCCCTCCAAGCTGTAGCATGAATTGGTACCTCATTCCTTTTTATGGCTGAATGCTATTCTATTGTATTTATATACTAAATCCTGCTTTTTATAACCCGAAAAGGAGAGTGACAGCTATAATTTCAGGAACCTTTAGCACATAGTAGTTGAGTGCCTGGATCCTGGAACCAGGTTGGGTTCAAATCAGTTTCCTCTTCTGTAAAATTGGATACTACCTGTGAAATACTTTGAACAGCACCTGGCATATCTTAAAGCTCTGAGCCAGTGTTTGCTGTCATTATGACATGCTCATTCCATAAAATGATTACAAATCTTTGTACACACTGTACGGTACTGTGTAGTATCTCAGAGGAAACTAATGGGACAGAGGGCTCAACTTTGGAGATATTCATTCTGAAAATATTGATTACACACCCCCTGTTTTAGGCACTGTGCTGAACACTGAGTACAACATGTGAGCATTCAGAACTTACAGTCCTAGTGGGAGGAACAGACAACAAGAAATTAAACAAACAGATAGTCACAAAAGCCAAGTGCCACGAAGGAAATAAAGAGGGTGGTAAGTTAGAGAGGACTTGGGGGTCCAGGAATTTTGATGAAATACATTTTTATAAGGAATATATTGTGATCAGAACAAATGAGCACATAGCTGACTGACTATATTCTAAAATTACTTCTTTCAGGTCTAGAATATAGAAGCACACTGCAGGTAGCTGGAAATATTTGCTCCCTTGTGTTTCTAGAAGACACCAACGTGTTGGTCTAGAGTTTTCATGTCCTTAGGTCCAATCAGTCGATACAAATAGATAGGCAGGTTGATTTCAGGAAGATTACTTTCATTTAGTCATATTTAGTCATATAAGTCCAGACTCCCCATCATCTTACTTAATAAAAAGGATGGAAAAAATCCATACATTTGTGAGGCTTTCCATTTTTATTTCATGTATATATGATAAAGCCAAACAGTAACTATTTCCACTGATTAACCCATTTCTCCTTTTCTGCCTCATAAACCTCAAAAGCAGAACAAGTTGGAGTATCCTAAGGACTCCTAGAGCATGTTTTAAAAAAATCAGGGCACAACGTCATAGTCTACATAGTGCAATCCTCTGTAACTCCTTCCAAAACAAATGGCAAATTTTAAGCCACAGCCTGAATCACTTGTGCTTTTTCTAGGTGAAAATATCACCTTTATTGCCAAAGTCAAGGCTGAAGATCTTCTTAGAAAACCCACCATCAAATGGTTCAAAGGGAAATGGATGGACCTGGCCAGCAAAGCTGGGAAGCATCTCCAGCTGAAGGAAACCTTCGAAAGGCATTCCCGGGTATGGCCCTTAACTCCTGATACAGGGGCTTAGCTAGGCCGTTCCTTCTATGTGGAGAAAAGGTCATTTTCAGGTTCAGCTTTGAGAGATTTCAGTTCCAGAAAATTCTCTAGATAAACCATTCCTGGTGTCTACACTCAAGCATGGTTGCCCCGCTGTGCCCAGGGGCTGGGAAGCACACTGACCCCTCCTATGTTGAAAACGCTGGGCTGAAATGCCCAGATATAGAAACATCTTTAAGCCAATGCTGAGGAATTTTGAAAATCATCAAAATGTGATAGCTTCTTCCTGTGAGCAAGGTGGGGCTGAAATGCGCCTGATGTGTTTCATTGCAGGTATACACGTTCGAGATGCAGATTATCCAGGCCAAAGAGAGCTATGCAGGAAACTACAGGTGTGAGGTCACCTATAAGGACAAATTCGACAGCTGCACATTTGATCTTGAAGTACACGGTAAGAGAGTCTTCTTGTCTGGATAGATGTGGTTTTTATCATGGCGTGTGAGGGAATAGAGGAGAAGTTCATTTACCACTATCAGATTTTGAAAATAAAGTTTTCTTTCAAACTGTGTGTGTTTCTGATCGTGGTAGCCTCAGGAAGCCTGCTGAGCTTGTTGTTATGAAGCGATTTTAAAGTGGAATTTCAGGGATTTTACTGCTAAGTGTCTCTTCCCCATGCTATCTGTATTCCTTCAATCTCCCAGACAAGGGTTGGTGCCATTTTTTCTTCTACTGAACATCCCTATTTCATCGGGTCCCCTTATCCCACCCGAGTTTGGGAATAATTTCAGATGGTTCAAGGATGTCAGGATACCCAGGTGGAAGGGAGGATTTCTCTTATACGGACTAATGTCAGCTGGGGAAGTTCTCCATCCGTATGTTCTGTGTACTGTCCAGAGTGAATTTAATAGGAGTAAACGTAAAAGTGTACATGTAGATTGGGGGAAAAAGCCACTTTTAGAAGGATACAAAGAGAAAGTTGACTTTGGCCGCAAAGATCATAAACTTAGGGTAAATCTGAAGTGTGATAAAACTGCAAGAAACAAAGCTGGTGAAATGTAATGCTGGGCTATTACAAGTGGTGTAAGACCGAGGTTTAGGAAATAGCACTACTCTCTGCAACATACTGTTTGTTCCTCATTTGGAGTTACATCTTTGGCCATGGCCACCGCACATCAACCTGGATCTTTTCTGGAGTACGGTACCAGGAGGATGAAGAACCCAGAAACCACACCCTAGTCAGCTGAATGTAGTGTGAAGGAGGCCAGGCATACACAACTCATCAACAGGGGAAGTGCTGTCACACAAAAGTGTTTCTTTTTATTAGAATCTAAAGGTAGGGATTATGAGGAGGTGAATTTTTTGTCTTAACTTTATATTTTTTAAAAGATTTTATTTATTTATTTGACAGAGAGAGAGAGACAGCCAGCGAGAGAGGGAACATAAGCAGGGGGAGTGGGAGAGGGAGAAGCAGGCTTTCTGATGAGCAGGGAGCCTGTTGCAGGGCTCGATCCCAGGACCCTGGGGATCACGGCCCGAGCCAAAGGCAGATGCTTAACGACTGAGCCACCCAGGTGCCCCAACTTTTTGTCTTAACTTTAACATGAGCTCTTTCATTAAAGCTCTGCAAACAGCCTGGGGAAGGTGTGAGAGCTCCATCTCAAGAGATGTCAAATAAAGGCTGGGTGATCATG
Organism: Ursus arctos; assembly: GCF_023065955.2. Classification (NCBI taxonomy): domain Eukaryota; kingdom Metazoa; phylum Chordata; class Mammalia; order Carnivora; family Ursidae; genus Ursus; species Ursus arctos. The sequence goes on along the minus strand of NW_026622886.1, from coordinate 13,426,661 downwards.
GAGGTGCTCTAGAGATTTCTGTATTGAGTGGGATCCGGTGCTGAGTGGTGCCTCTTCGGCCTGACCAGGCATCTCTGAGAATCTCCTGAAGGGCTGGAAGAACATTGATTTCTTGGTGCCCATCCCTGATCTACTGAATCAAAATCTCCAACAAGGAGATCAAGAAACCGATTTTGTGTTTTAAGTTCTTCAGGCGATTCTAGTGGGAAGGCAGGGGAATGACAACTGGATATGGTAACTCCTGCTGTCCCCACATTGATTCTGTGTGAGGGAGGATGACGTATGAGACCTCAGTGGCTCAGCCCTCCAGGAGGAGAGCCATCTCCCCTTCCCCTTTACCTAGTGTTCCTTCCATCTGAAGAATCCCCACAGCCTGGAAAGGAACTGAGCACAAAATTGCATACTTAATGGGTATTTATTTTATTGTTTTCTTTCCTTTCAAAGAATCTACCGGGACTACTCCAAACATTGACATCAGATCTGCTTTCAAGAGAAGGTAACTTCAAAAGGGGAATCTAGGTAGCTTTTGTATAACGTGCAAGTGAGAGTTTTCAAAGCACACAAGCACACATTGCCTTCCTCCACACTCTGTATTCCAGAGAGAGCACCTCTCACTGTAGTCAAACATACCGTGTACCCAAAGGCTAGTGTTCTAGAAAAGCCAGCGGTTTCATGTCAAATCAAGTATATACTGATCATTTTTTAGAATATTCTTGTCATAGTGAAGCTCCCATTTTTTTCAGGTTTCACGGTTGCCTTACAAAAATATATACTCTTAATGTCTTCACATGTGGCTTCTTCCTTAATTGTATTATTTTCCACCGGATGGCCAAGAAAGATATATAATAATATAGCATCAGTTAAGTCATGTCAGAAAACTTTTATTTATATTGCTTTTCATCTAGAAATTACTTATGGAGCTATTTAACCATCCAGGAAACCACAATTAAGTAACTACTTACTGAAGTTAGCGCCCTTTAAATATTGGATTACTAAATGAAAGACCACCGAGTCTGCTAGAATAAAGAACACTGGAGAAAGACAAAATATAGATACCTATTTGATTTATTTTGCAATTGCCAAGGTTGAAAAATTGGGGATGGGGGACAAGGAAGAAAAATGAAAAAAAGAGGTTCTAAACTGTGAGAAACGTAACTAGCCCCTATTATTTTACTCTGTGCACTTAATTTTTCCATAATATAAGTTCATTAATGAAAGCAAATATTTTGTTCTTCTTAACACTGAATCTACTTCGTTTTGTTGAATAAAGAAAGTTATCCCAAACTATTATAAAGCAATGATTTAGTCTGTTAATAAAAGGCATATTTCTCTCCTAAATTATGAATAAATGAAAATTTTAATTGCTTTAAAGCATATTAATATTACCTGATCAATCAATTGATAGTTTTTAAGTCATAACCTTAATTCCTCTTACTTTCCTTCTACCTTCCCTTCACCCCATGTTCAGCAAATGCAAAGGGTCCAAAAATATGGTCATCCAATGTACAAGCATATTCTAAGAGAGGGAGATATAATCTACTAAGTTTTGTGCTTTAAAACAATAGAAATGGGTTTACTTCAGAAGGTCTTCTCTAAATACCTGCCATTAAAGAAATTTTGAAAACACATTGAGTTTAATTCTTATAACTTACGTGTCATACACACTGTTTTTAAACCCGCAGACTCTTTTCTTAGAAACCATAACTAACATTTGTAAAGAGCAGGAAACAAAATCTTCATTAAAAAAAATTAAACGTGTAAGTAAATATGTGGTTCCATTTAAATGTCAGCTCCATAGCTTCTCCTTAGAGTTTATAAGAAATCATGAAGGTGGCTGCATGCCTACTTTAAGATGCATTTCTCAATAGGAAAGCACGCCTAGTAAAGGGCTCATCAACAATTCAAAGACAAATTTTTGAAAAATATATTTTAAAAGGTATAAATATGAACAAGAGAATGAAAAGCTTATAATGATATCCCTTTTCAACAGAAAGGAATGCATCTTTTAAAAAGCTCTGCACCAGCTCCATTTTTATGTTATGTTGGTATCACATTATCTGATTCAACTATTGATGGACACAAAGAAGTTACCTTTGAATATAAGCTTTGTACTTATATCTTTGACTTGGTATACTTCGTCCTCCGAGCCAATCTCTGACAGAATAACAGAGATCAGCAAAAGTCCTTTGCTTTTTACATAGGGATGTTTCTAGAGCCCCCAACTTGGAAAAACAAAGTACTTTGTGTTGCTTGGCTTAAGCGCATTTGTGTTACTCTGTTTTAACACAAATCCAAGCAGTTTTATATATGCAATCTACAAAAATGTGTCTTCTGAAATCGTAGAGTAACACAAGCTCCTCACGTTTACTTTTCCACAAGTACATGCTCCAAACTTTAAAATGTCACTTGTGCGAAAAGAAATAGTTTGTGTTGATTTAGTCCTATGACTTGTGTGCCAGTATAAAATTGCATATACGTTATATGTAGAGTGTTTGGGGGAAACTGTTGTGTATATGTCTCAGCACTAAACCCGGATTTGCTTTTCTTTTGTTAATGACAGTGGAGACGGTCAAGACGATGCAGGGGAACTTGACTTTAGTGGTCTCCTGAAACGTAGGTGAGAACCGAGTGATGGAGTGAGGCGCTGTGGCCTGGAAATCTTTTAGACACCCATTCAGAGAAGTCAGGTTTAAAGTGGATGTTTTTTGAAGAACTTCTCATTTCCTAAAATGTGTTTGCTTACAGAATATAACACAGAGTCGACTAAGAAAGAGACAGAGAAACCACTGCATACTAATCTGCTAAAGATTTTAGCTGATGCTTTTTAACCTTCTTTCTAAATCTTTCATGAGTCTTCACATATTTTCTTAGTTGGGGATGAGGAGATCTGAAAACTGAAGCAGAAGACCTAAATACCTAAAAGTCTCTGATTTCTCCTAGGATTTCTATCATTTCAATCATGATTCTTTGTCATGATCAAATAAATAAAGCCTTTATTCTCCTGCTTTTGATATTTTACCAAAAAATCAATTTCACAATTTTGGTAAAAGTCTCTGCAGGTATATATATATGTGTGTGTGCATATATATATGTGTGTGTGTATATATATGTATATATATATATGGCAGATCTACTTTAAAATAGTATTTATGACTAACTATATTCCATCAAATCTGAGACATAATTCATTTGAATATAATCCTGTATTTCATAAATCACTAAGCAATGAAAAAATTGCCCCAAATAATTCATTATGTATGACACACTATTGATTATAAGATACATCTTTATTTAAGATGTTTAAAATGTCAAAAAATACGCATTTTAGAAGAGATAAAATATAGTTGTAACATGGAAATAAATATTTAGTATTATTACTCACCCTCCCTTAACATTGTTCTCTTACAATAAAATTTATAGATTTTATTATGAATACTCAATAACTAACCACCTGAAAGGATTTCTGCCCATATATGCATATATATAATCATATATATATGTTATATTTAAGCTATACATATGCAGATATTTACTATAGTACAACAAAAAGAACTTGATTTTTGCTGGGATTTTATTTGAACACCAAATCTATGAATAAATAATAAAACTATGATTCTAAATTAATAGTATATAATATTGATATTAGTTTTCATTTAGCTTTTCAGGTTTACTTTTTATTACTTTTAGTGCTTTCTATGGTTACTAAAGAAACTTAAGTATAAATATGCTTCACAACAAATCACAAATAGTAATAAAATGAACTTGTCTCCGTTCTCAGTTTAGTTGGATGGCTTTATCCAAGTACTATGAATGAAAAATTCCCCCAGCTCTAAGTATTTAGGTTGAGAACAGAAATATTAACAGGTGCAATTTATTAATTACCAATGGATATTAGCGAATCAAGAGACCTTGGCAGTATCAAATACATCTTTCCTTCTTTGGATACTTCAAATAATCATTTGTCTCAATAATATTTATTCATTCCCCAAATTTATTTAAAGCAATAGTATATGAAGTGACCCTCAGTGAACCTTACCCTTCCTTATCCTACAGGTGAGAAACCAAAGACCAGAGATATCAAGTGAATTATCCTGAGTCACACAGTGAATTAGAGACAGGGCAGGGACCTAAATCCAAGTTTCCCTCTGAGTTAGTTCATTTCCTGTGACTCCACATAAGAAATACCACTCTGAATCTGCCTTGGAAGTTGGTGATTCCGTTGATAATGCAAACTGACACTTTGAGAAGAGAAGAGAACATTTTTTTTCCTCCTGCAATCATTTACTCAACCAGGAAAACACTAAATGCTTTCTTTTTGCCTTCTGTGTGCCAGTGCCTTCCAGTGCCTTCCAGTGCCTGGCACACAGAAAGGGCTGGATACACGTTTGTGGGAAGAAAAAGGTAGTGGTAAAAACATGGACGTGGGTCTCAACTCTCCTAGTTACTAATCTCATGATTGTGTCAAATTACATGTCCTCTCTGAGATTGTTTTCCACATCTACAAATGTGGAGAACAAAAACTAGTTAAATCAATTATGTAAGAGGTTGGCTCATAGCACCTGTCAAATATTCACTCCCACCAAAATGTGACCCTTCCCTTGAAGAGCCTATATTCATAAAAACACACAATATACACATGAGCACACCCACACTCACACACACACGAGTCAATCAAGATGTGACACAATCGATCATTAAACCCCATGCTCTGATTAAGAAGGAAAAAAGAAAGAAAAAAGAACAGATTACCAGTAGTTTGCAGAGTAAAAGAAGTCTAATGAATGATCAAAATGAATAAAGAAAAAAATCATTAGAAAAAAAGTGGGCAAAAAAGTGGGCAGCCAACAGTTCTCCAGTTCTCATTTTCTTTACATCCCCTAATTTTTTGACTCATAATTAAATTTTTATTAGCAAAAGACTATATTCATTTAATATACTATACTAATCTACCAGTATAACTTTAGAAATCATCATGTTCCCCTACTAATTTGTAAATTGCATGTGTTTTCATTGTGGTAATGACACCACTTCTACTCTTCCAAAAGTGTGTGGCAAAATCCTTCCCAGAATAAATATCTTTACAACCAACATCTCTCCACAACAAAAGATCTCCCCGACCTGAACAAAGCCAGAGTATTTCAAATAGACATTCGGATTAAATCTATTAGGCGGTACCTTGTTATGGGATTTGGCCTATATATATACATGCCTGAAAGTTTTATTCTATATAACATTTCTATAATTGCTGTGTACATTACTAGGACCATCAAGTTATAGAAATTTTGATGTAGATGAACGTACTGTGAATGTTATATAGGACTCTCCCAATGCTGGAAAAGGTATCAGTGATGCCTATAGAATTTGAATTTTTCTCCATACTGTAATTTAACATAACCATGTAGGTAGGGCCATGTGCAGCCACTATGGTAAGTGAAGATATGTTCTGGATGAGTAAAGGTAATGCTACAGGTGGGAGTCTTGACCTCACAGTCTAGTAAAAAATAATGAATACTTCTCCTTGCAATTTGGAATTGAATTAAGTAATGGAGAGAAAAAGAAGGAATAGACAGGAGGTCACTGGTGTATGTATACCAAGTTTGACAAGATTAAGAACTTGGTTGAGTGAGGTGTATTTTGGTGTTTTAATGAAAAAGAATGGTAAGGATGACCAGTTTTATGAATCTGCCAACAAAACTGACTTAAGAAATCACACTGAAAATTATGATCTTTATATTGGTTTCCCTTATATATTTACCTTATGGATCTAGGTATGTCTCAGTGTTTGACTTGTGCTTCTTGCTATCTTATTTTAATCTAGTGTAGTATCTTTGAATCCTTTTACCAGTATCAGGAGGATGGTTGAAATGTGTATGTAATCCTTCTTGGTTGAAATACAAATGTAACACAAAGTAACATGGCATATTTTTACAGTTTGGGAACTATATTTAGGCTGGAATATGACAAAAATAGAGCATTAATAAAGTGGTTGAAGAAACATCTACAGAGACTATATATAGGTACCTACAGACGCATTATAATTGCAATCCTCCAAGACTTCCTAGCAAGTATTTAAAGGATGTATTTGAAATTTAGGCTGCTTTCAGGCAGTAGACCTAGTAGATCTGGCAAGTTATTACCAATATTCCAACTTCAGGACAATTTTCTTAAGCTTTTCGATTTACCTGTGTTAATAGAGGGTGTAGTTATTATTTCATTGAGATGAAGATAATACTTGTTTCCTGAGTTTTTTAAAAATTAATTTATTTAATGTATTTATTATTTATTTATAAGTAGACTCCACACCCAACGTGGGGCTCAAACTCATGACCCTGAGATTAAAAGTCCTATGCTCTGCTGACTGAGACATCCAGGTGCCCCGTGTCTTGAGTTTTTAAGAGCTACATTTTCCTAATGGTGTTGCCTAGTCCTTCCCATAAAGGTTACTGATGGACCAATGATCTCTCACTTCCTCCCATTTTTCCAGGAGATTTGCCTCAGCATTCTCCTCCACTGGGCAAAAAAGACTTACATGACAATGTAAATTAGATATTCAGAAGTCATTCTTGCCTAATGCCACCCTAAATTCTATGTTAATACTTATATTCTCCTCCCCTCCCCTATGATTACAATCTGGCATTTCCCTAAGAAAATGCAGAAACAGGTGTAATTAATGTGGCAATGCCAATATATGTAACCCATCATTTACTAATATGATAGCATGAATCTGTTTTTACACTGGTGTTTAAGATGTGTTGACCAGTTTTCCTGGAAAATCATATCCAAATGAGCATTATTCACCATAAGTAGTCACTACATTTCCCAATTAACCGAATAAAAACAGTCAACTAAATCTTAAAAAAAAAAAAAAGAAAAGAAAAAAGAAAAAATCAGGACTATTTAGCCAGCAAAGGAAATCAATTTATATTACATTTTGCATTTACACTGGGGTTCTTTCCCTAAAAAGTCTTTATTCTTGAGTTTTTCTTTCATTTACTGGTTTTAAAATAAGGACAGACAAGTGTACTTTAAATCTTATATTTTCCTAGTCATATATATTCTTTATATTTTCTGTATGTTCTTCAGTCAGTGATCAAAATTTGGGGTCATAATTTTGATAATTACACTAAGATGTTACTTTCCCCTTGTTTATTGGAACTTAGCCATTTTCTTCACAGTTTACCATTTATATTTTTATAATTAATACCCAACCTGCTTTCAAAAAAGTTCGAGACATTACTTTAAGCTGAAATATGAATTTTTTGCCTCATTTTCCTTTTCCCCTCCCAATTTAGAAAAACAAAATCTTTTAAAAAGTGAATGTACCCACAAAAGTCGTATTTAAAACAAAACAAAACAAAAGCTTTCTGGCAGTGTCAAAAATTTTTTGCATAAAAAACAGCAAAATATGACTAGTGTGCACATTTACTAATACGGTAGGAAAAATGCTATTTGCAAAATCCTAAGATTTGAGATACTTATTTGTACTGTCTTCATATATAGCTAGGATGTGTACAATAATTAAAGTAGAAAGAGATCATTTTTCTTTCATAGACCAGTATTTAAATCTTCTCATTCTCAATCCACTTTTCAAAATTATTTCAGTACCCATATCCTAGATGACAACTGATCTTAAAATTCCTCAAAACCTCACCTTCTCTTTAAACTTTAGTGAAAATAAATAAAAACATATTCAGAATATTTTCTGCTATCTTTCTCTCTTCCTAATATTCTGCTTTTAACCAAGAAAACGGGAGTGCTAATAGAAGTGCATACATCTGCTCTTTAACTGCCTGCAAGTTTCCTCGAGACTGCGGTTTTTACCTACTCAGGCTTTAAAAACAGGGCTTTTAACACTGAACCGAGAAATCGGTACCATTCTCCGAACTTCATTGTCCTTAAGGGCCGGTGGGCGGCTACTAAACTAGGGAATGGTTTTCCCCGGTTAGGGAGGTGAAGCCGCAGGAGGAAGAACCCGAGGTAGACGTGTGGGAGCTGCTGAAGAATGCGAACCCCAGCGAGTATGAAAAGATCGCCTTCCAGTACGGCATCACCGACCTGCGTGGCATGCTCAAGAGGCTCAAGCGCATGCGCAGGGTGGAGAAGAAAAGCGCCGGTGAGCCTTCGGGGGGGCATGGCTGCGAGGGCCGCCTCCTCTACCCACCGCATATTCCTGTTTCTGGCTGGGTTTGGGGAGGGAACGGATGGGTGGAATTTGCAGGCGTTAGCCTTGACTTCAGGCGAAGTAGTTCGCTGCTCTGCACATCAATAGCTAGGAGGGTAGTCGACTGCTGGTGAAGATTTAAGGTAATGCGGATTTACTTTGCAAGTACCACATACACCACATAATAGAATACCAAATACCTTCGCTGGCATTGGGAATTTCTCAGCAGCCCCTTTCTCCAGCCTCCATATCTCCCGCCCTCTCAAATTCTTGATTCTTACTTAAGCAGAGTAGATTCGATGTTTCTTTGTTTTACCATCATATTCTTCCACCCATTTAATGCGGAATGGGGAATTCACTTCTCACACCCAAGGCAGTCATCAGAACATTTAGTAAAACAGCTATGCTGCTCTGTATAGGGATCTGAAGTGACTGCTTTTGTTGTGGTTTTAAATATCTTTTTAAAAATGCTTTGAAATGTTGCGATTTAAAATTTTTTTAAAAGAAATGCATTTTAAATTGATCATAAGCTCTTTAAAATTTGCTGTACTTGGTCGTCAGTTATACGTTTTGTGACCCAACAAGGTAACATATCAATCCTATTATTGTTTGTTTGTTAAGGTCCAAATAGAATTTATTTATTTATTTAGGTACCCAACCTGGGTGTCCAAATAGAATTTGAAGTCTCTCACCACCTCTTTTTAAAAATTTTCCCTTTGTTTCTAAACCTCCCTGTAAACTGGTTGAGCAATTGGACCCAGGGAAATATAGAAGTGTTTTGTTTTTGCTTTGTTTACATAACTCAGCAATTCCCACTATTTCAAAACTTCAAAATTTTTAGTTTTATTCTTGAGAGGTGTCTGAGATGGTATAGTCACAAACATGTGAATGCCAAGCTGACATCTCTTTTCCCCACACTGGCACATCTAATTCTTATCACTTAGCTCTGAATTGATGTATTGAGGCATATGATAGATAACTTTTTTAAAGCTAGTGTTTGTCGTGTTAAAATATGAGGAGGTGAGCTTATTTAAGCAACAGTATAACAAAGTTGGAATGATGGAAATGCAAGCATAAAAATTCCATGAGGCATTCCACACGTGTATGTATTTTCCAAACTGTCTAAATGAGTATTATCATTAAAATCAGGGGAAAATTATTAAATCAAGCAAAGAAGTTCACATCTGCTTAGGACCTTTCAAAGATAATATTTTTTTAACTACTATGGTCTCTGTCATTTAAAATGTTTTGAAATCCCGAGTTCCTAACCATATATGTAAGGAGTGTTTTAAATGTGTCATTATTTGGGCATGTTTCCACAGTGTAAAAACTTTGACAAGCCTACTATTTCAATTAGTCAAAGGCATTCAATTTAATCTTATGAGTCATTGAATTTATCTCATAAACTCTGTGATAAAAAACTATCTGTGACATACAAGAAGTACAAAGATAATGCCAGTGATCCTGGTAGTAATCATGCTAGAAGAATGGCATGTTCTTCAAGTTCAGTTTCATTTGGATGCTTTATAATTTCCCAAAGAATTAGGACAATCACTAAAACTTTAAAGGCTCTTCAATAATTCTTTTTTTCTCTTTTTTTAAATTTAAATTCAATTGGCCAACATATAGAACATCAGGATCAGACGTAGAGTTCAGTAATTCATCAGTTGCATTTAACACCCAGTGCTCATCACATCACGTGTCTCCTTAATGCCTGTCACTCAGTTACCCTATCCCCTCACCCACCTCCCCTCCAGTAATCCTCAGTTTCTTCGCTCTTCAATAATTCTTATGTTTCTTTAAAAAAAACATGTGGGTTCTCTTCAAATTTTTAAACCACCTTATCATATATAAATCAACACAGAATTCTAAAATATAGAGGATAATTTGGAAGATTCCTAATTTTTTTCTACTTCGAGTCTCAATTTTTCATTTAGTTTTAGCTTCTTATACATACATCAACTATTTAAGTTCACAGATTATGTATGCACATATTGACATAGTTTTGCTTTTTCTCTCTACCAGCTTTTGCAAAAATTCTTGATCCTGCATATCAGGTTGATAAAGGAGGCAGAGTAAGGTTTGCTGTGGAACTGGCAGACCCAAAGTTGGAGGTGAAATGGTATAAAAATGGTCAAGAAATTCGACCCAGTACAAAGTAAGTGGGCTTTGCAATAATCAGTGATAGCTATATAAATCTAACAGTAGTTTGACTCAATTTTCTGTGAATACAAACACATTTTCGTATAGCTTTTTAATGCAAAATCACATGGAAGGAGAGTAGAAACTTTCCATATATTTTGGAACCATTAAAATTATAGTGCTATATAAATAAAACCTTGTTTTATGTTTTCAATTCTGTACAAGCTTTTTTTGAGTGATTCCAGTTCCAGTTTTGTGTCAATATAGGTCATATGTGATTATTTCAGAGCATTGTCAAACTTCTTCCAGTTTTTAAAATAAAATTTTGAAATACATATTTGATATACCAACTGGAAATAACACCTTATAATTAGAGAACTTTGGTTTTTCCAGAAGAGCATCTTAAGCCTGTGTTTTATTTTTTGGCCCTCTCTCAAATGAAGGAAACAGACTAACCCCTGATGTCTCATGGTATCGCTAGTCTATTATGAAACTACTTTACAGAGATCCTTCTCAGCCTGAGAGATTTTCAGCTCCAATGTATTTTTTTTAAGTTAATAGGACATTTTTAAGTTAATGCACATTTATAAAAGACTTTAATCCTGAAAATCTGTCACTTCTGGAGTGCAATTAGGTGGTTTCCAATTTCTTAATGGGGCCCTGCCTACAGAGTGACTTTGTGATGATAATGTTCAGTCTGATAAAAATCTCTTGAAAGTGGCTTAATTTACCAAAAACATAATTTTAATCACTTATCTTTATCCAGAAAATGTTGTGTAATGCTTTATTCTTGAACTCTTCAATTTGAGAGTTTTTCCAAATGAGAACTTTTTTGTTAGTCTGTTATAATGCCCTAATATACTCATCCATAATCCAGATCACAGACAATTAAGTTTTGTGATATTCCTGGCTTTTAGTTTTTTGTTTCCAAATGCTCAAGTTCTTTTTTAGTAGGTGGTTACTGTGATATAACACTAGTTCTTAAGCTCATGTAAAAGACCATCACGTTCTATAAAATTACTGCCTATATTAGTGATTAAGTTCATATTATTGCTTAAACCGCATAATCACTTATTCACCTAACAAAATCTATTGTGACACTGCACTAGGCAATGAGTGGAATCAGCGGATCAATGAGTAAGATTGAGTCCCTGTCTACCTATAAACTAGATGAACTGGTCATTTTAAAAAATGTACAGAGTTCTAAATCTCTCTGACAACCTCAACCAACCCCATTTTCCAACAATGGGTTAAAAAAACTAAATAGCAAATACGTGGGTACTAATTTATAGATGAAATGAAAACCTTCTATAAAAATACAGAAATTATATATTATGTGTAAATATGCATATGTATTACATTATGCATTGGAAAGATAACAATTGGTTTCATGCTTTGCGTTAACTAAACTATGTAAAATGTGCTACATAAATGGCAGATTAAAATTCTATCCCTGACTTTCAAACAATACTGAATTATAAGCCAGATTTGCTGGTAATAAAGGAAAGAATACAATCAAATTCACAGACTGTTATCTCTCTCCTATTTAAAACAGATACATCTTTGAACATAAAGGATGTGAAAGAATCATGTTTATCAATAACTGTGGGCTGACGGATGATTCAGAGTATTACGTGACAGCTGGTGATGAGAAATGTTCTACCGAGCTCTTTGTGAGAGGTAAAGTGCATCTCTTACTGTAGTCTTCACCGGCCTTGGGCACTCTTCCTCCCAGGAGTAGTAATCAAAATGAGCATGCTCAGGTGAGCTCCTGAGCTCTGGAGCAGAGGTAATAGTACCTCGAGAAGTGCGTTCGCCTGGGTGTTAGACCGACTGCATGGGAGCTCCTCTACACTGGCAGTTATTGTTTATCCTAATTAATCGTCAACTTTGTTGAAGACTAGAAAAGCTGAGAGGAGAAAGAAAACTGGTGAGTCAGAATGCCTCATGCTTTTGACTCAAGCAAGCAGTATATAATTATCCTGGTTATAGTTTCTGAAACCCAACAAACTCTACTGGATAGTCCTCATTTCACACATTCAGCTGATCACAAATAGATTTCTCTTGAAACCAGCTTCATTAATAAAAGGGTATCAGTGGTTGACACTGCGGACGCTAAGGACAATCATTTACTAAAACACTGTGAAAGAGCCGAAGGGTGTCCATGAAGCCCTCTGAATACAGACAGCTCTGTAATCTCTATCATCCATCTAGAACCAGAATCAAGGAATCCTACTGTTACAGATTCTCCTTCATCAGAAATGTCTATCACATGGTTTCTCATTTGCCAAAAGAAGGATATTTGATACATGTTTTGTCAGCTCTCCAGAGCAATAATTGATCCGATTTGAAGAGTTCTGAGAAGATTGGTTCTGAGGAAACCTACCCAGGGTTACCAGCTATCTACTTTGCCAAAAAAGGTGTAATAAAACCCACCAACTATCTACCACCATCTAACTGTAGCCGTAGGGTAGATGATACTTTCTTACTGTTGGTCTTTCATCTGTGAACAAATCTGTGGTCATGAGCAGGTTTTGGACATTTAATGATTCTGATTCTCCCTTTTTTTCACACTAGAGCCTCCAGTTATGGTAACCAAACAGCTGGAAGATACGAATGCTTACTGTGGGGAAAGAGTGGAATTAGAATGTGAGGTGTCTGAAGACGATGCCAATGTGAAATGGTAAATAGCTTTCCTGAGATCTGTCCATTTTTAATAGATTAAAAAAATGTACCTTCATAGATTGGAGAACAGGAAATGGCTTTTACACATACGAAAAGAATCACAACTTCATTTGTCTTAGTAGAAATGGTAACTAAAACTGTGAAGGTGCTTGGGGGTTTTTTCACCCATAAAACTAGAAAGCAATCTAGAAATCTAGGTTGGTAAATGTAGGGGAAGTAGGCACTTACTAAGAAATGGGTGACTTACAGTTGCCCGGGTCTTTTAGACTCCAAATCCTGTGGATGTTCTTAACTTCTACACTTTGCTTACTTTCACTATGTCATGCTGGCAACTTACGTGGAAAAATATACTTACATATTTTTTTTCACTTAATCCCCAGTTACCTTAATGTTATAGTACCATGGGAAAATATTTTAGGCTAAGAATCACCAATTACTTTAAAAAATAAAGGCTTTTTTTTTTGGTCTGGATAGGGAGTGTTTTCTCAAGTTCTTTGTGAGTAACCTCAAAATTAAGGGTAAGAGATTCAGAATCGTAAAATGAAATTCTTTGTTGAGAAGTATAGTAAATTACACAGCATGTATCTGTGGTGATTGGCACAGAGTAGAATGTTTGTTCCAATCTAGAATCATAGCTAACTTTAAAACATATTAAATGATGCTATTCCTACAATGTGGGTCAAGAGGTAATATCCACTCAGCATCTTGAATGGGAAGAAGGGGCTTAATGTTCTTCTAATGTAATTTTTCAGACAATACTTGTTACATTATGAATCCATTTGATACAATGATCCATACATTCTTTAATTCAACAAATTGTTCTTAAATCCCAGGATCTAGCAAAAAAACAAGACCAATAATGTCCATCTCCTGAAGGGTCTTTTATAAAACTCTTTTTAAAATCTATTTTATAATCTGTTTTAACTCAGGTTTAAGAATGGTGAGGAGATTATCCCTGGTCCAAAATCAAGATACCGAATTAAAGTTGAGGGCAAAAAACATATTTTGATCATAGAAGGAGCAACAAAGGCTGACAGTGCAGAATATTCTGTAATGACAACAGGAGGACAGTCATCTGCTAAGCTTAGTGTTGGCTGTAAGTAAGATTTCTTTGGGTGTCTTCCAAGTTGGCTAACTATTGGTGTTGCGTTTGTTAATTCAATTTTAGTTTCAATCTATTTGATTTCTACTTGTGGCAATTTTATATATGTAAAATTGGATTCCATTCTAACTGAGTGTCTATGTCACATCAGTCAGGGTCTCTGAGATGGAAACCAACTACTCAATTTAATAGTAAAACACAGTATTGGGGAGTCTAAAAATCACCTGCCAGAGAAGTTATCCAAATAGTTCAGAAATACTTTAATCCCAAGACCACATAAATAGATGGTAAATACCTAGATGTGATATAAAACCCTGATGTTTGTATAACCTATGGGTGAATTCGCTATCTATTCATTAGATAAACATTCAACATTCTGCAATTACATCTGGAGTGTGAAGGAAGTTGCCCAAACCAAGGAGGCTCGAATGAGAACATTGTAAGAACCCATTTGCTACTAGGATCCAGAGGCATAAAAGAGTTTCTGTACTTCCCGAAGTGCCCCCAAATAATAGTCAGTCCTCAACAGCAGAGTGTGTCTCTTCCAGTTAGCCATGAAAATTAAAATAGCAAATCTCACCGGAAGTTTGGTAATACATGCAGAGCAGAAATCCTACTTCCTTACTTCTTTCTTAGTCCAATTGTGATCCACAGGCTCACTGAATTATTCAGAGGTTATCTCAGTTACATTCCTTATGCTTTACAGAACTTCGGCCATTTTCGTTTAATATAAAAAAACTTTTTCAACCATAGGCAGACCCTTACCTGATATTTGTATTCATTTAAAGCAATTACAGTCAGTTCTGCTATAATGCAATATATGCATTTCTAAAATCACTATGCTATACAAAATCATGCAATAAAACCACAAGATTAATGGGGAAAGTGAGGTTATGGGCACAACACTCAAAAATTTTGTCAGCCACACATTAAAAAAAAAAAAAAAGAACCTAATAAAAAAACAGTATCATAGTTTTACATATGTCAAGTAGTTAATAAATATGGCACTTTATGTTAAATGAGACCTGGAATTTGCTTGTGTAAGTGGTGTGGAAAGTGTTGTAGCTAGTGAGCCACTGTGAAGTTGTGGAAAGAGGTTTTTTTGAAATGGGATGGACAGTGGTAATCTCAGATGTGCGTGAGTGTGGCTCATACTGCATGAGTGAATTCAGGTAGCTGGTAGATGTTTGACGTGTGTGTGTGTGTGTGTGTGTGTGTGTGTGCATTTTGTGCAGTCCTACTTGGCTCAGTCAGCTGGGTGCCATTTTCTCCTTTATATGAATGAAATCCTGCATCATCAAACACAAAATCTGTGTTATGTTCCAGTTGTCCCCTAACATATCAATTGCACTGGAGCAAATTCTCATTTTCAAAATAAGATACCGCCTTGGCCTGTCCGGAGTTTGAGTTTGGCATCTATAACTATCTATTTTTCTGTAGTGAAACCTCTGAAGATTTTGACACCTCTGACTGATCAAACTGTACACCTTGGAAAAGAAATCTGCTTGAAGTGTGAAATCTCTGAATACATATCAGGAAAATGGACTAAAAATGGCCTACCTGTTCAGGAAAGTGACCGTCTAAAGATTGTTCACAAGGGAAGGTAAGCAAGTTAGGTGACCCATAAGGGAGGGCTGGTCCCCATATCCACTTTCTCCACTTCCTAAATTACATATTTGGTGAGGAGGTTTGGAGAGTAGTCAGAAAGAGAGGATCTGTGTCTGGTTCTTTGCTTCCAAATAGCAAGAACATATGATTTCTCTGTTCTATATCATGTCCTACCAGTGATCCTTTATCTGCACCTCATGGCATGGTGCTTTGGCTATTCAAAAGCCATCAACCAATCCTTTCCATCTAAACATGAGGTTAAAGGACTGATATTGAATCCTAGTTAAAGAATCAATCAAAATGGATTAACGGTCCCTAACTAGTAAGTGTTGCATGACCTCCCACAATTTTTGAGGTGGACATAATAATCTAGAATCTAGGAAAGATTTAAGGCAAGAGTTCTTAACCTTGGATCTGTGGATCCTAGGAGATCATGAATGAACTTCTGGGGGCCCCATAAATCCTCTGAAGCTGTAAGCAAGGTCTGTGTATACAAAAATACACACTTTTCTCTAGAGAGAGGATCCATGGTGTCCATCAGATACTCACTAACCCCCCCAAAAAGTTAAGAACTACTGCTTTTAGATTTAACATCTTAAATGTTAAAGATTATTCTTTATCTTGGTAAAGAAGATTATTCTTGGTAAGTTCTTAAATCTTAAAGTGTAGCACTAGTGAGATATTATATTTTAGTCTTTTTTAAAAAACTGTATGATGAGAAAGGAATAATAGACTCTCACATGCATAATAAGCAAGTTTTGTACAGATAATTTCGTATACTCCAAAACGAATTTTTAGTATAGGTCAATAAATAGGATAATTAAGCCTTCACATTATATTCTCTCTCTATTTCCTGATCTATCTTTCTCTCCAGCCAACCCTAAATAAGTTAATCAGATAAAGGCCAGGTGTCTCTTCAGTTGGGCCATAAACAACCTAAAGTCTTTGTAAATTCTTAGAAATGTTTTTCTTGTTTCCTTAGAATCCACAAGTTAGTGATAGCCAATGCTCTCATTGAAGATGAAGGTGATTATGTATTTGCACCAGATGCCTACCCTATTACTTTGCCTGCCAAAGTTCATGTTATTGGTGAGTAGATGAATCATTGCAGAGTTTTGTGTTCTTGATTTTGTTGTTGTTGTTGTTTGCTTACCTTGGAAATGTAACATATTCAAAACTGTGATATTTAAAGAAAAAATACATGAATTGGTCTGTCATTAATTATAATAGTTGGTTCTTAAGAAGTCTTATAGTGAAGTTGTTTTGCAAGGTGCCAGCCACCAACTACTTTGACTCCTTTTATATTTTTGGCCAGATAAAATATTGGTGACTACCGATGTTCAGCACTAGCAAAGTATTAGCCCAGATATTCACACGGAAATGATTGTCTGATAACAAAGGCCATGTTTTATATTCTAGATCCTCCTAAAATCATCCTGGATGGTCTTGATGCTGACAATACAGTGACAGTAATTGCAGGAAGCAAGCTTCGTCTTGAGATTCCTATCTCTGGAGAACCACCTCCCAAAGCCATTTGGAGCCGAGCAGATAAGGTTTGTTTTACTTACACACACACACACACACACACACACACACACACACACTGCCCATTGCACTTCCTACCTTCCATTAGTCAGATGAAAGAAGAAAGCAAATATATATACAGTGGTTCAGTATAGATATAATGCCTTTGATTAAGAAAGATCACCGATTTTCATGTAAATATAATCATCATTCATTTACTTTTCATATTTCTAAGTACCTGCCATGTGACCAGGCAAGTTTGTGTGTATGTGTGTGTTGCTGTTTGTTTTTTCACTGGGCAAGTTTTTATGTACAGTGAACAAGATCCCATTTTTCATTCTTTTTTTAATTTAAATTCAATTAACATAATGTATTATTAGTTTCAGAGGTAGAGTTCAGTGATTCATCAGTTTTATATAATACCCAGTGCTCGTTACATCATGTGCTCCCCCTAATGTCGATCACCTGGTTACCCCAAACCCCCATTCCCTAGTCACAGAGGTTGCTGCCTGTGTTCTTCTCTGGGATTTTGATGGATTCCTGTCTCACATTTAGGTTTTTCATCCATTTTGAGCCTATTTTTGTGTATGGTGTAAGGAAATGGTCCAGTTTTATTCTTCTGTATGTGGCCCATTTTTCATTCTAATGGGTGTCAGAGAATGGGGTAGACGAGAAATAGACAATAAATTATTAAATAAATAAATGAGCAAAATCACTTTGGATAGTAATATGTGCTATGAAGATTTTTAAAAAACAGGGTAATATGCTTAGCAAGTGATTGTGAGGTAAATGACAATAGTCTCTATGAAGAACAAGGAAACCATTATGTGAAGATCAAAGGAAAAAGATTTCCAGGTAAAGTCAATGCATGTGCAAAGGACAAGAGGAGAGGAGAAAATGAACTTGATGTATTGAAAGAGTTGAAAAAAAAAAGCCTGTATGGCTGGGTCAGAGTGAATGAGGAGAATACTAAATAAGGTTGGCGTGGTAGAGTAGTACAAGCTCGAGTGTCACTCTGTGGCTCCCTATATAAAGTGTATTATGGGCAGTTAAACTATTCCATGTGATATTATAATTATGGACACCTGCCATTAAAGATTTTGCAAAATCCACAGAATGTATAACACAAGAGTGAACCCTAATGTAAATATAGACTTTGAATGATAATGATGTGTCAATGTAGGTTCATCAGCTGTAACAAATATGGGATGTGGGATGTCAGTTGAGGAGGAGATTGTGCATGTGTAGGGAACGGTATATATGAGAACTCTCTGAACTTTCCATTCAATTTTGCAGTGAGTCTAAATCTGCTTTAAAAAATAATTTATTGGGGCACCTGGGTGGCTCAGTCAGGTAAGCATCCAACTCTTGATTTCAGCTCAGATCATGATCTCAGGGTCATGAGATTGAGCCCCGGGTTAGGCTCCACTCTGGATGTGGAGCCTACTTAAGATTCTCTCTGTCCCTCTGCCCCTCAACCCTACTCTCTACTCTCTCTCTCTCTCTTTAAAACAAAAAAAAAAGAAGAAGAAAGGGTGCCTGGGTGGCTCAGTCAGTTCGGTGTCCACCTTTGGCTCAAGTCACGATTCCAGGGTCCTGGGATCAAGCCCCATGTGGGGCTCTCTGCTCAATGGGGAGCCTACTTCTCCCTCTCTCTCTGCCCCTCCACCCTGATTGTGCTCTCTCTCTCTCTCATGCTCTCTGTCTCTCTCTCTCTAATAAATAAATAACGTCTTTTTAAAAAATAAAGATTAAAAAAATGTTTAAAAGGAATAATTTATTAATCAAAAAATGAGTGTTTGTTTTCTAGAGAAAAAAAACCAACATCATTGAGCTTTGGAACAACTTCAAGCAGGGAAATATTTGTGTATTTGGAGTCCCCAAAGAGGACAGAAGAATATGTAAAGAAATAAGGGTCAAAATTTTTCCAAATTTGATAAAAACTAAAATTTCAGATACAAGAAGCTCTATAAAACCTAAGCACAAGAAACATTAATAAAACCACACCTAGACCCATTATAATCAAATTGCTCAAAACCTGTGATTAAGAAAAAAAGACTTTTAAGTAGACAGTGAAAAAAATCACATTAAATATACAGAAACAAAGACAAGAGTGACAGCAGTTCTTTCTAGAAGCAAAGCAAGTGAGAAAACAGTGGAGCAACATCAAGGAAAAAACTGTCAACCTAGATATCTATGAATTCTAAAAAATTCTACAAATTCTACAAAAACCTTCAACCTACAATTCTATACTGAGTAAAGAATTTTCAGAAATGAAGGCAAAACAAAATTATTTTCATATATATAAAAACCGAAAGAAATCATCGCTGGTAGACCTGCACTATAAGGAATGCTAAAAGAAGTCCTTAAATCTGAAGGAAAATGATGCCAGATGGAAACATTTTCACAGAGGAACAAAGAGCATCAGAAATGACAACTACATAGATAAACATAAGAGTTTTTTTCTTATTATTTAAGTCTCTTAAAAAGATTATTGACTGTTTAAGCAAAAATAATAACCATGCACTGTGGTGTTTGTAACATAAATGTAAGTAAAATTTATGACAATAGAAACATAAGGTCAAGAGGGGAGAAATGGAAGGCAAGAATTAGGAGGGTCGGAAGGGAGGTATGCTATTGTAATATCACAGGAAGGTAGGCTGAAAAGTTAAAGATGTATACTATAAGCCCTAAAGGAACCACTGAAATAATAAACAAGAAGTTATAGCTCATAAGCCAACAAAGGACATAATATGAAATCACACAAAAAAATTTAATTAACCTTAAAAAAGGCAGAAAAAGAGGCATAAAGAACAGATGAAACAAGTAGAAAACAAATAGCAAGATAATAGAATTGCAAAGAAAAATACATGAATTAGAGATTTCAATACTCCTCTCTCAGTGGTTGATAGAAGACAGACCATTAGTAAGGATATTCCAGGTTTGAGCAATACTGGCAACCATCTTGGTCTAATTAGCATTTATAGAACACTCCACTGACACGTGCGGATTGGGCATTATTTTAAAATTACATATGGAAGATTTCCAAGATAGGCCGTAAGTAAGTCTCAACAACTGTAAAAGGACTTAAGTCATGAAAAGTATGTTCTCTGATCACAATGGAATTAATTAGAAATCAATAGCAAAGATATCTGGAAAACGTTCAAATATTTAGAAACTAACATTTTTTGGAATAAATCATGAATCAAAAAAAGGAAACCACAAAGGAAATTAGAAAATATTTATGAGCACACCACATATCAGAATTTGCAGAATGCTACTAAATCAGTACTAAATAGCCCCATATCAATTAAAGAAACAAAATTTGTAGTTAAAAAGTTTCAGAAAGAAAATTCCAGGCCTAGATGGCTTTATTGGAGAATTCTATCAAAAATTTAAGAAGAAAATAATACCAATTCTACACAAACTCTTCCAGAAAATTGAAAAGAGAATAGGAGTATTTCCCAACTCATTTTTGAAACCCAGTTATTCCCTTATAACAAAACCGGGAAAAGATATTAGAAGAGACCATAAACCAATATCACTCATGAACATAGATGAAAAATTCTAAACAGAATTCAGCAAATCAAATCCAACAATATATAAAAGGAATACATTATGACCAACTGGGTTTTATCCCAGGAATGCAAAGATTGGTTTCACATTTGAAAATCAATTAATATAGGGATGCCTGGGTGGCTCAGTTGGGTAAGCATCTGCCTTCAGCTCAGGTCATGATCCAGGGTCCCTGGATCAAGTCCTGCTTTGGACTCCTTGCTCAGTGGGGAGCCTGCTTCTCCCTCTGCCTGCCACTCCCCCTGCTTGTGCTCCTGCTCTCTCTCTCTCTCTCTGACAAATAAATGTTTAAAATCTTAAAAAAAAAAGAAAG
This sequence comes from Ursus arctos, assembly GCF_023065955.2. NCBI lineage: Eukaryota > Metazoa > Chordata > Mammalia > Carnivora > Ursidae > Ursus > Ursus arctos. The sequence continues at coordinate 13,405,550 of NW_026622886.1, read as the reverse complement.
AAAATCAATTAATATAATTCAACATATTAACAAACCAGGAAAAAATAAGCATGATCATCTCAATAGACACAGAAGAACATTTGACAAAACCCAACATCCATTCCTAATAAATATCTCTCAGCAAACTAGGAAGTAAAAGGAACTTCCTCAATATGGTAAAAAAAAAAATCTGTGAAAATCCTACAATGATCATTCTACTTAAGGTGAAAGATTGAATGCTTTCCCCTCTCAGATCAGGAACAAAAGAGAGAGATGTCCATCCTCACAACTTTTTTTTTTTTAAGATTGTATTTATTTGAGAAAGAGAGCATGTGCAAGAGAACACAAGCAAGGGAGAGGGAGAAGTAGGCTCCCTTCCAAGCAGGGAGCCCAACACGAGGGGGAGGGCCCTCAATCCCAGGACCCTGGTAACATGACCCAAGCTGAAGGCAGCCACTTAACGGACTGAGCCACCCAGGTGCCCCCTATCTTCACCACTTCTATTCAAGTTTGTACTGGAGGTTCTAGCCAGGACAATCAGGCAAGAAAAAGAAATAATGGATATCCATATTGGAAAGGAAAAAATAAAACTGTTCTTATTGTTATTATAGATGACATAATCATAGATGTAGAAAATTCAATGTAACCTACAAAAAAATCTACAGTCACAAATGGTCATAGTAGCCTTATTTATAATTTATTTATTTTTTTAAAAGATTTTATTTATTTGACAGTGAGAGAGAGAGAGCAAGTGAGCACAAGTAGGGGGAGCAGCAGAGGGAGAGGGAGAAGGAAGAAGAAGGTTCCCCGCTGAGCAGGGAGCCCAACACAGGGCTTGATCCCGGGACCCCAGGATCATGACCTGAGCCCAAGGCAGGTGCTTAACCGACTGAGCCACCCAGGAGCCCCAGGAGCCTTATTTACAGTATCCAGAAACGCAGACAACACAAATGTCCGTCAACAGGTGACTGGATAAACAAATGATAGGATATTCACACAATGGAATACTACTAGCAATAAAGAGGAATGAATTATTGATGTATGCAACAACTTAGATGAATCATTATGCTGAATGAAAGAAGCTGTACAGCGACAACAAAAAATATTTCTAAAAACTGACGACACCAAATGCTTATAAGGATATGGAACAACTAAAGACTCCTACATCACTGGTGGAAATGCAAAACAGTACACCCACTTTGGAAAACAGTTTGGTAGTTTTTTACAAAGGTAAACACGCTCTTGCCATACAACTCTATAATAAAATTCCTAGGTATTTACCCTAGAAAAATGAAGATATATGTCTGCACAAAAACTTGTACCTGAATGTTTATAACAGCTTTATTTATAATTGTCAAAGCTTGGAAACAACTCAAAAGTCCCACTGTGCAAACATATAGTTAGTACATGCTTAAACCAGCTGTACATGGAATATACAATAGGCTGCTACTCAACAGTGAAAAGGAAGATACTAGTAACACATGCAGTAACCTGGATGAATCTAAAGAGCGTCACACTAAGTGAAAGAGGACAGATCCAAAAGGCTACATACAGTTTGAGTCCTTTATATGATATTCTAGAACAAGGAAAATTAGAGAGACAAATAACAGATTGGTGGTTGCCAGGGACCAGAGTGTGCAGTGAGTGAGCTGACTGTGAAGGAACATGGGGATACTGTTGGGGGGTCACAGAAACGGTCTGTATCTTGATTGTGGTGGTGGTTACACAATCACACAAATTTATCAAAATTCACAGAACTCTATGTCTAAAAAGTGTGACTTTTACTCTATGTAAATGATAGCACAATAGACAAGCAAACAAAATATAGAAAACTAAAGAAGATAATAAAAAACCACCCTAAGTATTTCTCTTTTCACATTAAAAAGAAAGCAGAACACCTTTTATAATCTTAAGATTAGAGTTTAGCTAATATGAGGAAATTTTGTTCAATTATAGCAGAATTATGAAAACTATAGACTATCGCAGTTATTCTTATTGTTGTCACAATCTTTTGTTATTGAAGACGTAGGAGTCCTAATCCAGACCCAAAAGAGCAAAGAGTTAATTTAATAGTTATTAGAAAATTACCAGTTTCTAAATTACCTTGACCTCCTCTGTTTTTTCTCTTTGTCTACTGGCTGTTCATTGTCATGTAGGAGATATGACCTAGGAATCAGAAAATTGGAATGCTGTTTTAAATTTCTGGCCTAAGAAAGAGAGAAGGAAAGAAGTGGGGGAGAGGGGGCGCCTGGGTGGCACAGCGGTTAAGCGTCTGGCTTCGGCTCAGGGCGTGATCCCGGCGTTGTGGGATCAAGCCCCACATCAGGCTCCTCTGCTAGGAGCCTGCTTCTTCCTCTCCCACTCCCCCTGCTTGTGTTCCCTCTCTCGCTGGCTGTCTCTATCTCTGTCGAATAAATAAATAAAATCTTTAAAAAAAAAAAAAAAAGAAGCGAGGGAGAGAAAAGGGGGGAGAAGGTGGAGGAGGAGGAGAAAAAAAAAGAAAGAAAATATAATGGAAGGCCCAACCTACCCTGTCATTACTTTGGGGATTAGATGTTCATTCTTTCATGTCCTATTAGAAGGGAAAAATCAATACTCAACAATTTGTATGGAAAATTGGCGTGTGGTCTTCTTCAACCCTTTTCAGTATTTCTACATTTTCAAGACATATAAGGAAATAAGCAAATCATGATTAGTTCCTGATATGAATTTAAGTGTTCTAATTTCACATCCAAAGAGACTCCTCTCCTAAAATAACACTTCTGCAGTCATATTTTTGTCCTCCAACTTTTTCTTCGGTGAGTTCATGGTTAGTGGGCTTTGGAGACAAATCCCACAGCTCTCTGCTGTGTAATACGGAATGTTAATACCTTTGTCCTTAGGGCTGGTGGAGGATCACACTAAGAACATGCCTTTTAGGCATTAGCACCACATCCAGCCTAAGTTATAAGGCACTCTGGAGTAGTCCTTGTCATATAGGTCGTGCCATATTTTGTTTCTCTCCTTCTTAGGCTATTATGGAGGGCAGTGGCCGGATAAGAGCAGAATCTTACCCTGACAGCAGCACTCTGGTCATTGATGTCGCTGAAAGAGATGACTCTGGTGTTTACCACATAAATCTGAAAAATGAAGCTGGGGAAGCACATGCAAGCATCAAGATTAAAGTTGTGGGTAAGTCCTCTGGGTCAACAAACTTCTAGAATCAAGGTGACATGTCCATATCCAGAGAAGACTTTGGCAGCTCTTGGCTCTTTTGGCTCTTCTGGGTAGCCAACAAAGAAAAACACAGTATAGCTATATTTTATCAATCACCATCTTTCTACCTTTGCCTTTTTTCTTTTCTTTTCTTTTCTTTTCTTTTCTTTTCTTTTCTTTCTTTCTTTCTTTCTTTCTTTCTTTCTTTCTTTCTTTCTTTCTTTTTCTTTTTTTTTTTTTAATTTCCTTCCCGGGGTGCCTGGGTGGCTCAGATGGTTAAGCATCTGCCTTCAGGTCATGATCCAGGGTTGTGGGATCGACCCCTGCCTCGGGCCCCCAGCTCAGTGGGGAGTTTGCTTCTCCCTCTCTCTCTGTCTCTGCCCCTGCTTGTGTACTCTCTGTCTCTCTCTCTCTCTCAAAGGAATAAATAAAAATCTTTAAAATTTCCTTCCCTTCCCACTCTTCGCTTCCTTTCTCTTTCTCTTCTTTTTTCTTGCCTAGAGGTCCAGTTGCAGGAATGCATAACTAAGTTTAGCCATTTGGGGCTGTTGGTCATTAGCTCTCCACAGTCATATTCCCTTTCGGTGCCCTTTAAACCTACTGAAACACAATTGCTAAACAATTTCCAACATCACAATCATCTAGAAGGGTAAGATCTATATCAGTCCTTATATAACCTCCTAAATACATTTTTCCTAAGCCTGAAACCAAGTGAAATGAGTCCAGCAGATTATTGATGGCCCAAGCTCTCATGGCCTCTTCAAGTCACTTTATTTTTCCCTTAAGAAATGTGTTTCAAATGGATCAGAAACTAGTGTCACTTTATCAGGCACTGAACTATGTTAACAAAACATGGTAACTTGCCATTTTTGACTTAGATTTCTACCAGTGGACATCTTTTTTTTTTTTTTTTTTAAGATTTATTTATTTATTTGAGAGAGAGAGACAGAGAGAGCACAAGCCCAGGGAGAGGCAGAGGGAAAGGGAGAAGCAGACTCCCCGCTGAGCTGGGAGTCTTACATGGGGCTCAATCCGGGACCTGGAGATCACGACCAGAGCCTAAGGCAGAAGCTTAACCATCTGAGCCACCCAGGTGCCCCTCTACCAGTCAACATCTTGATTCTTCCAACTGATTTACAACAATTAGTCCTTGACTCAGTTCCACTGAAAGTTCACTCTGTAGTTAAAAAAAACAAAACACAAAACAAAATCACATCTGATATTAGGCAATAATTTCTTAGTTCCATTTTTAAGGTAAAGGAAAAGTGTCTTGAGTTCCATGTGGGGCTTGTTCTCTAATGTTGTGACACTAGTTCAAAGCACTTGAATACATCATTATTTTTATCTTTATTGGACTCACCTTCCCTTATCCCATATGGAACATGACTTTTTGCCTAAATTAGTTACTATGTGCATTTCAATAAGAATGGAAAAGTATTCAGAAAAAAAATGCTTCAACGATTATCACCAAAAATCTATTTTCCAATTAACATTTTTCTTTGTGCTCTCATATACTCTTTTTTTATTTTATTTTTTTATTCTATTCTATTCCATTTTTTTGTTTGTTTGTTTGCTACAGACATCCCTGATCCTCCAGTGGCACCAAGTGTGACAGATGTGGGAGATGATTGGTGTATCATGAAATGGGAGCCTCCTGCCTATGATGGAGGGACCCCAATCTTAGGTAACTGCAGTTATTCTGCCTGTGGAACTGCCAGTGGAGTTGGAATCTTCTTTATGCTCATTAGTATAGAGTGCATTTTAAAATATTGCATTTAGAAGAAAACCTATCATACCACAACTTTAAGTATCCATTCAAATTGAAATATATTTTGAAATTCTCTGTAAGTACTTGAGATTTAAATAACTCTGATGAATATCATCTGACTGCCTGTTCTCTTTTTTTGTTTGACATTTACATTTAATACCTAATTTTGCAACATCTATGAGTTTAACTTTAAATTGTCCTGGTCAGTAAATGTCTAGTTCCATAGAATTATGTCTATGAAGAAATTTCTTTTAGAGATAAGTACTTAGAAGAATTTGCTTCCCCTATGGAACAAGATTTTTTTTTTCTACTTGGAACTCATAAAACTGGTCATTTCCTTTTTCTTACCGACATTGTTGGGACTCGGAGCCAAATCTATTACTAAACTATAGAAATGGTGTAAGTTTCTACAGTCTACATATCTGTGATTTATTTTTCTCTCTTCTCTTCCTGTGCAATTTTATTGTATTATTTTTAATATTTTAATATTATATTCTTTTTATCTATCTCCTATGACATTAATGTTTGTATTCCCTATAATCTCTCTCAAACAACTGATGGAAGAAGATGGCTTAAAAATACAAGCATACCTGACTATTTCACTTAGAGTGCTAAGAATATGGGAAATTTTACGAATTCTAATACTTAAAATTTAGTTTTGGAGACCATGGCAAAACCTCAGTTTCCATTTTGTGTCACTTGCAGGATACTTTATTGAGAGGAAGAAGAAACAAAGCTCCAGATGGATGAGGCTAAATTTTGATCTCTGCAAAGAAACAACTTTTGAGCCCAAGAAGATGATTGAAGGTGTGGCCTATGAGGTCCGCATCTTTGCGGTGAATGCTGTTGGCATCTCCAAGCCCAGTATGCCCTCCAAGCCTTTTGTTCCTTTGGGTGAGTCAAGAGAGATGTGCTTCTGTCATGTGAAGCATTGCCCTGGCTTGTGACTGCTCCCTTCCAACCTCTAACTGGAGCAGACCTAGAGGCTTCTTAGAGTGGTGGGTGAGCAGAAGGTTGGAGGCAGTTAGGGGTAATTTTCTAAGAAATTGAAAAACAACTTTGGTAGAGTTGAATGTCTTTATAACGTAGACCCTGGAATTTATTACCAGAATTCCAATGAGAGCCGTAGGTGGCTCTGGTTGCTACTTCCAGCTTAAAGCACTTAGCTGAGCTCACCGACACATGACCACTCCCCACTTGTCTTTCTGAAGGTATAACCCAGCACCTAGGTGTCATCATTGTAACTAAAACAGGGACCACTTCAACAAAGCACACTCGAAAACTGGTCTCTTTGCTTTACAATCAGACCTTAAATGTTATCTATTGAGCCAACAAGGTCAGTTTGACAAAGACAAAGAAACCAAGATAAGATGTCTCACTCCTTTATGGTAGTGAAGTACTTTTTCAATAGAAAGAAGATTTAGTATAAGTTTAAAGTTAGAAGGTAATGGGAAATTTACTCTGGATCATTAAATCTTAAAACTTTGACTTTTTTCAACTTCCTTGGGCCTCCCAGCCTCCGACACAAACCTCTCAAACCGGAGGGAAAGTGTGGAAGCATTTCTAAAATTTTCTACGCCTAGCAGATCCTTGCCTTCCACGCAGCACACGCTTGAGGAGTCTTCACTGAATTTTATTAAGACATGGGCCTTCTATGTACAATGTTATTTGTATCCGAGTTCATTTTATCATAGTTTGTGCTGTACCACCATAGTGAATGATGTCTTCTGTCTCCGTCTTTTTTTTTTTTTTTTTTTTTTTTTTTAATGTTTGAAGCTGTAACCAGCCCTCCTACCCTTCTGACCGTGGACTCTGTGACTGACACCACTGTCACGATGAGGTGGCGGCCCCCAGACCAGATTGGTGCAGCAGGTTTAGACGGCTATGTGCTAGAGTATTGCTTTGAAGGAAGTAAGTACAACTGGTGGTTAAACTGAATTCCATCATCAATAGGTGAGATACGCGCCCCCCCCCCCTTTTCTTTTGTTGCTCATTCTTGGGAAATCTCCTTCCTACTGAAAATAACAACAAGCAAAGGTCATCCTTCTAAAGTGGATAAAAACTAAGCCCTTCTTTGGTACTTGATGCTAACAAAATGGAGATCTGAAAAATATCCTAGTTAATCTGCCAGATCAGACAACATGATAGGCCTAAGACACAGGAGGAAGGGAGTCTGACAAGATTTTAGGAATTTCCACTTCTCGAAATGGTGGAATAGAACTGTACCAAGCAAAATAAAAGTCTAGTTAGGATGAAGCAAGTTGGAAATGCTAAACCCTATACTGAGCAAAGGTCAGCTATCAAAAGTGATGCCTATTTCTGGGTAATAAAGAGAGACTATATATTTGGCAAGCTGGTGATCATCCCCTGCCTTCCTGAAGGAAAAAAAGAACAAGAAGAATAATTAAGGACAACTTTCACTGCTTAGAGGAAGCAGCATTAAATCCCAGAGGGGGTATGCAATAGATTTGACATGTGACAGAACTTGTCTCAGTATAGAAAAATTTAATCACTTAAATTTAGGAGGCGAAGAGAAACAGGTTTAAAAAAAAATTGTTGTTAGAAAAAGAGAAACGACACAAGAAAATATGGGCCAGAGTGTACCTAAAACCAAAACCGATGTGAAGTTCACTGAAAGCTTCTTGTGTGTTTTGATTTCCTGCTCGACATGATTTGAAAATCCGCGAATAAAATGGCCCCAGTTTGAACTCAGGCTCCACTGTAGATGACGGTAGGTATACAGTCCACCAGGGAAGCTTGTTCCTGCCTCCACAAATGATAGGCCAACACTTAACCTCTGAGAAAACTCTTTGGACCCCAAACTTTAACATGGATCTTACATGAATGAAAGAGAGACTACAGAGCACATTAGAGAAATCAGAAATGTGGACACAAAGGCACCTTTCCAGGAGGAAAATCTCTATGGAAAAGAAACTTCGCATGAAGAAAAAACTGCTGAAAAGGAAATCCCCGGCCGCTGGATTGGGGCATCCCTGGAAATGACCACCATTGGTGTCGGTTGTGGTTGCGAGGGAACAAGGCGGGGGCAGGGCATCCTGGTAACGGTTCCACTTTCATGTGCTCGCTCACAGAACACTCTGCTTGATTTCTCCAGGGCTTAGAAAGCCACTAACCACAACTGTTTCTCCAGGGCTTAGAAAGCCACTAACTAAATCATGAGAAAGTCCCCAGGTATCCCCTCATGGGAGGGGGGTCGTGTCACTAATGGAGCAGGTAAATTCTTGAGTGCTTCGAAATATGGTTTATTCCCATTCCATTCCTCCTCCCCCCATTTCAAAAAATCCTGAGTATTTCACTCTGTTATTTATATCACCCCACCAGCCAGATCTCCCAATCTCACATGTGATGTGGCTGCGGATCACGAACATTTGTGTATGTATGAAACAGAGCAAATTCTTTACTCTTTTCTTTCTGATAGGTTTAAAAAGTAAGAAGATACAGCAAAATGATAGATGGCTGTCATTTTGATGTTACCCACCTTAGATAAAATACAACGAAGTGTATTTTACATAATTTTGTGTGTGGTCTGTGTAGATATATATGTATATACGGATATACATATATATATGTACACAGTCAGTATTATGTATATATTTTGCCACATAACGTTTTGGAATTAGCTTTCTATGGAACTTCTTTCGTAACGTATATATCTTTCTTCTTGCAGTCTTTTCTTTCTTTATGTGGCTGCCCTATTCTTCATTCTTTTTAATGGCTGTTGTCCTCCAGACTAATTTTCTGTAGTGTTTAATGCTTTTTAGACATGTCAGGTTTTATTCTGTAAGAAAAATTCTTTCTTTTATAAGATCGTGTGTTGGTTTTGACTCTGCCTTTCTCTTGTTTTGGTTTTTTTGGTTTTTTTTTTTTTTTAATGCCTGCAGCACATTACTCTTCTTTGTTGTCTTCCTTCCCTCTAGCTGTTTCTTTTCTTTCTTAAAAATTCTCCTCGTGTATCAAATAACTTTCGTATTCCTTCCCCATCCCTCAGACCCCATTTTCTTACTCTCATTTTCCTCAGTTAAAGTGGTTCAGATGTGAAGGGATGGGCTATTTGTTCCCCTCTGATCTTGTTTCGTCTTGTTTTTCTTGAAATTTCTCCTTTACTGGTTCTTCACTCTTTCAAGCATGTTTTCTGTCTATTTTCACTTTCTCATCAACTGTCTCTTCACTATGAAAATATCAACACGGTAGCTCCCAGTGTGACCATTGGCTTAAAGACATATCTCTTTTCTGATGTTCTATTGAAATTTTTCAATTGTTATCAATCCATCAATCAATGCCCTGGCAGCCACCAGAATATTCTGCCTCCCCGTTCCTTCTTCCTGCTACTCCTAGAAGGGATGGAATGAGAGAGAGGAGAAGGTTCCAGGGGTTTCTACTCCCCTGTTCCGCTCCTGATAACCTCGAAAGGCATCATCCCAAATCAATGGGGTATACCCACGACCAGCCCAAGAGCCAGCAACATTCCCTCCACCGCATGTGGAAGGCAGGGACCCAGGCAGGCTCAATTTGTTTTCTTGACCGCAGAGCTGGTTGCCGTGGCAACGGAGGGCTGCCTCCAGAGCTGCTGGGAAGACAGGGCTGGCTTTATTATGAGTGCCCTCACTCCCAGCCTGTGAGGATTGAACCCCTGTAGCGCGAACACTGTGTTCCCTGAGTACCTGGGAGGATCCTCCCAGGCTGAGGGGGCAGGGACAGGTCAAAGGATAGACTGTTCCACTGTGTGCTGCTTCTCTGTGGAGTCCAGGACCTGCTCCTCCTTTCTCTTCAGGGTCTTGCTTTGTTTCTCTCTACCTCTTGTTTCCACAGCTGGAAATGCCCAGCCTCTTTTCTCCTCCTCTTCTCTGTGGCAGATGCCTCGGGACGAAAACCATAGTCTGAACAGAGCAGGCTGTGGCTCTCCTGAGGAACTGCCCCCCTCCCTAATGTGTTTGGTCTCTTCCGTCACTGCTCTGAAGACAAATATCTTTGCATACTTTGCATACTTTACTAACAGAGAATGCTGACTACTGATACGATATTCTTCTGGTGTGAAAGTGGGTGTCTTTAATTAATTTTAATGACGGATTCTCAAAGGTACATCAGCAAAACAATCTGATGAAAATGGGGAGGCTGCATATGATCTTCCAGGTAAAGTATTCTATGAAAGCTTTCAAACTTTCTTACTATATGATAAACGTTTCTGGGAATGTTCCATGACCAAGCATGAAGTACACTTACCACCCACACACAAAAAAGCCCTTAGAGATCAAGGGGGTGGGTGGGCAGTGAGCTAATAATGTGGAATACAAGCCTTCTTTTTCTTCTTCCTGAGGGCATAATGCATACAAACTTTTAGAAGTTGAAATAGTTGCAAGCCCCTCTCTTGATGTTATAGACAAAGCTACCAAAATCTTTTAAAAATATTAACATTTCTGAACAAGGCAAAATAATTATGCTAGTTCCTTATGAGGTCTTGGCTCCCGAGCTGTGTTTCCTTTTTGCCATGGATACTAGCTTCTTGTCTTCACAAATGGGACCATGATCGGATTCCCCGGGCCCATATTAGTGTCTCATAATAAAAAACCAGCCAAGATAAAACAGAGATTATATGACTATAAAGGTCTGTGTCTCTCATTCATAAGAATAGCATCTTCCTGCTCTGAAGTTTAACATATGTAGATGGCTAAATGTCATGGTTATGTCAACCCTTATAAACCTGAATTGGCATAACTCCAGTATCACTGTAGTTTCCCGAATCACAGTAACTGTCCCCAAGAATTCAGATACTCTAGTATCATAGTATCCTGAATAAGAGGTTTTTCAGAAATAGCAGAATCTGATTATCCTTCTTCCTGTCATTTGCATTAGCCATTCTAGACCATTTTTCATTTAGATACGAAAAATGCTCATCCATGTAGTATGACTCCAGACCAAAGTCTTATTTCCTTCAACTGATTTAATTATGAGTCAAATACTAGTATGGAGCCAACGGTACCAATTAGGATGATTTCTTTCACTAAACACCATTTCTCTTTTCTTTTTCTTTTGTGGATTTTAGCTGACAATTGGATAGTTGCAAACACAGAACTGATCGACAAGACCAAGTTCACCATCACAGGTCTGCCAACCGATGCCAGGATCTTCGTGCGTGTAAAGGCTATCAACGCCGCAGGTGCCAGTGAGCCCAAGTACTACTCCCAGCCCATTCTGGTGAAGGAAATCATAGGTGGGTGGCGAGACTTGCAACATTTTGTCTCCATTTCCAACATTATTTGGTTTTATGTTTTAACCCCCTTCTTTCCCCTTAAGCTTCGTATTTCTCTGTCACTCCTTTGATGTATTGTGAATGCACCCTGGGAGTTAGGAACGAACAAAACAGCTCCTTTCCACCAGCATGGAAGTCAGCTCAGGGTTTGCAAGTCGGTATGAGGACCAGTTAGTTAACCTCACCCGGTGTCATGAGCCAGCTCTGGCTGTGCTGCCGATTCTCATGGAAGAGAGGGAGCGTGAACACAGCCGTGCAAACAGCAGCAACAAGGCTCCAGTGGGTCTGCAAGGCCAGAACCATCTTCATAATGAAATGGACACCTGAATTGCCTGCCCTTTTCAGTGCTTGACATCTGCACTGATGGTGCGAAAGTGACCTTGTGTAAAACTGCAGGTGCTCAGCGCAGACCCAGTCAGTGCCACCAAACTATAAACTAGAGCACAGATGCTGTAGTTACTTCTGTCTTTCTCACCACCTCGCTCTCATAGCGAAAATAAAAGAGCCAGCTTTGCCTCGGCAGATCGTTTTTTTTTTTAAAGATTTTATTTATTTACTTATTTGTTTGAGAGACAGCGAGCAAGAGAGACAGCATGAGCAGGGGGGAGGGGTAGAGGAAGAGGGAGAAGCAGACTCTCTCCTAAGCAGGGAGCCCAAGGTGGGGCTCTATCCCAGGACCCCAAAATCATGACCTGAGCCAAAGGCAGACACTTAACAGACCGAGCCGCCCAGGTGTCCCACCTCGGCATGTTCTTGATGAAGCATAAAAATTATTAATGTTATTAAACCTTGGTCCTTGAGTACACATTTTTCCTATGTGTCTGTGGCAGTGAAATGCACAGCATGTACAGAGGCCTTACACTGCACACTGTGTGCAATGGTTGTCTCTAGAAATAGCACTTGTGCAACTGAGTGAGAGGCTGAACTAGTGACCTTTTTCAGAAAATTCTATTTTTACTTGAAAAAAATGATTGGCTGTTTGGCAGGCAATTTCTAGAAAATGAAAGCAATGAGCCTGTCGCTTCAAAGAAAACAACATATAGTATGTGTTGTCAGTGTTTCAATGAAAAAAATGAACTTTCACGCAAAAATTAGAATTTTGGAAAACTTATATCTACTCCCATGAACTTAACAGCTCTCAACACTTAAAACTGTCTTCATTAAATAGGCAGTGATATTAATGGATGTAATTTTTTGACGTTAAATAATGGAATGTGTCACCATTTGGAAGATCTACATAATTTGGTGAAGCAATATTTTCCAAAAGACAAATACATGTTAAAAAATATGCATGGGTAAAATGTATATTAAAAATGTAAGCTAGACCAATGGATTTTAATGTAACAGAGTGTGAAGAGTTAATTGAAATGGCTTCAGATTCCACATTGCAGCTCACCTTTAAGGAATTACAATTTACTGGGATGCCTGGGTGGCTTAGTTGGTTAAGCGTCTGCTTTTGGCTCAGGTCCTGATCTCAGGGTCCTGGGATCAAGTCCCGCATCAGTCTCCTTGCTCAGCAGGGAGCCTGCTTCTCCCTCTGCCTGTAGCTCCCCTGCTTGTACTCTCTCTCTCTCCTCTCTCACTGACAAATAAATAAAATCTTTAAAAAAGAAAAGAAATGACAATTTATCATGTTTTACTGTAGAATCAAAAAGGAATATCCAAATTGTCTAAAAAGTTTATTAAGATATTTCTCTTGTCTGTGTGAAGCCAGATTTTCTTAATTGAAATGACTTCAGGGGCGCCTGGGTGGCACAGAGGTTAAGCGTCTGCCTTCGGCTCAGGGCGTGATCCCCGCGTTATGGGATCGAGCCCCACATCAGGCTCCTCCGCTATGAGCCTGCTTCTTCCTCTCCCACTCCTCCTGCTTGTGTTCCCTCTCTCGCTGGCTGTCTCTATCTCTGTCAAATAAATAAATAAAATCTTTAAAAAAAAAAAAAAAAAAAGAAATGACTTCAACCAGTACAACATATTATAACAGACCGAAGGCAGGAATAGGAGACTACAGATATCCTCTGTTAAGTCAGACATTAAATAGATTTGCTAAAATATAAACTAATGCCATTAAAATGTTATTTATGTTTTTATTTTTAAATGAATAACTAAATATTTCAAACATCCTTTTTAAATTTCTAATATGATAAATATTGATCGATACAGCCCACATAAACAAAAGCTGAGAAATTGCTTTTTTGGGAGGGGTCCTTGATAATTTTTAAGAGCGTGATAGAATACTGAGACCAAAATGTTTGAGAGTTGCTGCTCCAGGAGAAAGAACACTGGACTGGGGGCCTGGATATCTGGGTTTAGACCACGTTCTGCCACAGACTCATGTTGTGGCTGCCTGAAACCTTTTAGAAGTGAGTTACAGGATGGATGGGTGGTTGGATGGATGGATGAAAGAAAGCATGAAGCTTGCACATTTTCTAAGTAGATTCTGGAGACCGTCTTTATAAGTTGAATCCTGTTTCCATAATGTATTAGCCATGTGACCTCAGGCAAGAGACTTGATCTTCCTGAGCCTTAATTTCTTCATCTGCAAAACAGAGATAATAATAGCATCTGACCATCAAGACGCTGTGAGGATTGAATACATTGATCCCTGTTGCTGCTCGACAGAGTGCTTGCCACAGAATAAGCTCTCTATATGTGTTAGCTTTTGTTATGATGATGGTTGCGTTTACTTCAGAATCTGGCTGAGTTTCTTTTTCCTCAGACGTAAAGTTAGGGAGCTAGGGGATCTCCAAGTTCTCTTCCAGCCCCAGTATTCAGTAATCATCATCATCGTCATCGTCATCGTCATCCTCTCCTCAAGTTTGTGGAGCGCTCGTTATTCTCCACCACGATGCTAAATGCTTTACATGAGTGATCTTATTTAATCCTCACAACAGTCATACAAATTAGATGCTTTCATCATGTGGATTTGATGGAAGGAGAGTCGGAAACCAGAATTCCTATATGTTAGATCTAGGACTCAAACCCAGATCTCTGACTCTGAAGTCCGTGTTTCTGAGCATCGGCACTCAAGGCCAACTCCAGCTTCTGATGCAGGCTGTGCCACCAAGGGCAGGTTACTTAACCTCCTATGCTCCTGTTTCTTTATCATGAAGTAACACAGTACCTATACTATAAGATGGCCTTAAGGTGTAAATGAGTCCTCTCATGAAATGTATTGAGTCCAGCGTCTGTCACATCCTAAGCACTCAAGCGATGAGAACTGCTTCATCCCCGTGAGCCTACGAGCCTTTGACACTCTGCTTCTGATTGTTCTGTAACGGCACATTCTAGTATCTTTATGGTGTTTATTAATGAACGTCAATACATAGCGGGCTAGAGCCACCGATTATGTACCTCAGAGCCACACAAGGAGAAAGCTACTATCCAATTCCAACAGAATTACCTAAATAACAAGTGCTATGTGCTAAACCTTTTTTGTTTTGTTTTTTTCTGGTGAAGAAAAATGGGCAGTCCTACCAGCCAACGTGGTGCCTATAGATCTTTTGTGGAATGTTCACTGGAGAATACACTTGCTGCTAGAAACTATGAAAAATATATGGAAGGTCCTAAGAGAAAATTTGGTGTTTTTCTATAAAGTTGCTTTAGACTTATAATGACTATAAAAATAGGAAGTTGCCATACAATCAAGGAGGTCAAGGATAAATTCTGTTGAGTCAAACTGTGCAAACATCTCTGCTTGAAGAAAATGTTTGGAACCAAAGTTACAGTACATCTGGTAATGGCACATCTAGGATTTTACTGTAGAGACGTCAGCACCAGGATATCCCAGTATCATGCCAGTATGCTGATGGGAGGCTATTTTCAGCGTACTCTGCTGATCACAAAATTATGCTCTTCTCCTTTCACTCAGAGCCTCCCAAGATTCGCATCCCAAGGCACTTGAAGCAAACTTATGTCCGCAGAGTTGGAGAAGCTGTGAATCTGGTTATACCTTTCCAGGTAATAATTCAGGGTCACTTAGTTTCTCTTTCCAGTGTTGGGGTGTTTAAGAAGTAGAAACAGGTACTCTAGTACTTAAACTCCTCATGATTCAGGATTTCCGCAGAGGGAAAGTAGATAAATAATGCAAGAGATCTGGGGAGTGAGTCAACAATCTCGTGCTTGTTGAGAAATCTGTTAAACTGATAGATTTTCCTTCTGCGTGAGATGAAGGACACCTAGGTTGGACTGGTCTGAAGCTCAGGGACTATGGTTGGGCAGAGAGGAAACACCAAGGAGATGCCAAAACAAGAAATGCTTCAAGATTCTGGCCCTGCACATCTGTAATAAAACTAGTCTTCATTTTAAGTGAAGCTCTTGGTGTAACATTCAGGAAAACAACATGTACTTACTTTCCACAATCACCCCAAGCCAGAGGAAGAGGGATAACTGGATGTTGAAATCCTCATGCGACTAGCTGAAAGATGCAAACATTGTTAAACCATTGCTCCAGCAAAAGAATCTGTTGTTTACAAGATCAACCAGGCTTCACCTACAATAATCAATTTTGGTCTCATACACACACACACACACACACACACACACACTGCACCACCACTCCATTACTTGTTGGACTCTTTTTATGACTCTAGACAGCAATGTTAAGTAGAATCTTCTGCAATGATGGAAATGTTTTACAGCATCAGTGTCCAATATGGTAGCCACCAGCCAAATATGACCATTGAGCCCTTGAAATGTGATACTTGGAACCAGTGCAACTGGGAAGATTAGTTTTTAATTTTCCTTAATTTAAATTAGTTTTGGTTTAAATAGCTATGTGTAGCTTGTGGCTCTTACCTCAGACAGCATGGCTCTAGAATTAGAATTTAAGTCTCTTCACACATTTGAACATACACACAGAGCTCATTCACACCCAGGCTCCCATGACAAGCAAGCTACAGGACAGCCACCTCAAGCCACCCTCATTGCAATTGGGGCCTGCCACTTAGAAGAGGCAGTTACCTTCTCCATACAGGGCATGAAAGCAGAAGGAAAGCCAAGGAGGATGAGAGTATAAACACAGTGGAAGAGGAAAGAGATGCTTGGCAAGGCTCCTCCCACTTCTCTCTCCCCACAGCCTCAACTAAAACCAGGAGCTGGCACAGCACTCAGGGTGGACTGGGGCTGCGGAATCTGCCCTCCAGCTTTCCCACCTTGTCTACTGCTAGCACTAATCCCAGTTCCCACATTTGGGGGCTCTGTGTGTCCAGCTTCTGTCACTTCAGTCTTTATACCCATCCTGTGAGATAGGTGCCGTCATTGTTCTCATTTTACAGATTGGGAAATCGAGGCACAGAGAGTTTAAGTAACTTGCTCAAGGTCACACAGCTATTAAGAGGTGGAGTCAGCATCCAAATACAGATTCCAGGGCCCCAGAGCCCATGTTCTTAACCATTATGCTGTGTCGCGTAGGCTTTGAAATTAGAGAGACCCAGCTGTAAGACCTGGTTCCAGCACTTACTTAAGCTGCAAGGCCTTGGGCAAGTCATTTCAATCCTTTATCCAAAAATGAGGATGATGATACTTATTATCTTGACGTGAAGATTAAAGGAAATAGTAAACATCACGTACCTAATGCAGAACCTTGCACAAAGAACGCCGTCAACAGGCAGGGTGAGTATCACTGTCCCTGCCATAGTTGGCTGACCACCAGGCTGTCTCCCACTTTGCCTAGAATGGGGTAAGCAACTGTCATTTTTTGTAATGCTGAAAAGAATGTCTTGAGACCATCTGATTTCCCTCCCCCTCTACTTTTTCTGTCTTTTTAGGGAAAACCAAGACCAGAACTAACTTGGAAGAAAGATGGTGCAGAAATTGATAAGAATCAGATAAACATCCGCAACTCTGAGACAGATACAATCATATTTATCAGAAAAGCAGAGAGGAGCCACTCTGGGAAATACGATCTGCAAGTCAAAGTGGAAAAATTCATGGAAACTGCATCCATTGATATCCAGATCATTGGTAGGTTTGGAAGAAGGAACTGGAATGTTCTGTCAAAGCAGTATTTGGACTAATTGTCCTTGTTAGGGCAAGAGTAAGAATTTTTGTTAAATTCTCTTTTTAGAATTAAAAAAATAGATTAATTAGTAAGACTTGTTAGTATTTCAAAATAATTTTTTACTGACTGAAAAGACTAATCATTGGAGACTCAGGGCATACATGTTTAAGAAAATTAATGTATCTACTTTTTAGTACAAACCGTGTAGTACAAACTCCTTTATAATCCACTTCTCTCTTATTCTGTTTCTCAACTCCTTGGTGATGAAGTATTTCCTGTTTTGAATTCTTGCATAAAAACCATAGTAGATTCTAGACATAATTCAACATGTTTCCTACTACACCTAAAATTTGCTAATAATAAAGTTTTAATGGGGAATGAAAATTTTTTAAGCGTAAGGAAGATGTACCTAAACAGTTAAACACTAAATTGGTTGGTCCTGTAGGGCTAGATACTCACTCACCTGCCCAAACAATAAATAAGGGTAGTTCTTACTTCTGTCTAGAGTTAGGGGAAGAGAGGGAGGGTGTCTAACAGATGGACCCCTCTCACTTCCTATAATTTTTGCCATGTCAAGAAATACATTTAAAAGCAGAGCTATAGAAGCCTTCTTTCCAGTCATTTTAATTACTATATTTCAGCAAATTTGCGGAAACTAGGAGTTTTCTCACCAAGGGAGCAAGTTCCTGTGGCAGATTGGATGAAAGTTCATGCCCTTTAAATTAAGTACTCTCTTCCTACGGGCTAAACCTTCTTGATTTTTGTTAAGTTGAGAAGAGCGTTGAGGCTAACCGGTGCCCTTGGACCTGGCCGAGTTCCACTGGAATGCGAGCCCCCATGGGAGTGTCTGGAAGAGCACTGCCCTCTGAAAGAATTTTCTTTCCTACTTTGCCATGTAGTTACTTTATCAGGTAGTTATAAGTGCCTGGGCCATTGCTTGCACACCCAAAGTACTCAATAAATAATGGTTATCATTTTAGCTATTTTACTAGTTCCAAATTTATGTTGGCAGAGCGATAGAACAAGTTTTCCTCATGCCCGTTAAAGGTATCTTTTGGGTACAACAGAGGAACCCACTCACAGGCTGTGGCCTCCGTGCCTCTCACCAAAAGCCAGAGATGCTTGGCCCAGATGGGCTCTAGGATTTGGAGTCCAGGGTCAGCTTACATTTCCCATTAGGCAGGGTAGCCTTGTGCTTCATTGCCAGTAGCCTGCCCTTGGAGGGCTGGCTAATGAGGTTTGAAGTTTCATTTCAATTTTCTTTTCAAAATCCTTTTCTTTCCATGAAGATGAAAGTCAAGAGTTTCCAGAGAAGCTTAGCTGGAGTGCATTCCACTTCTCTGATGTTGAAGAAGGGTGAGAGAAATATGGGTAGAGATGCAGGGAAGGAAGGACATTTCAAATATCCTCCTGTAATGAGTTACAGCAGTCCCCTTTATCAATGGAGACATGTTCTCAGATGTCTGAAACCATGGGTAGTACCAAACCCTATATATGCTATATTTTGTTTTATATATCCATTCCTATGATAAAGTTCAATTTATAAATTAGGCACAGTAAGAGATTAACAACAATAACTAACAATAAAACAGATCAAGTATAACCATATACTGTAATAAAAGTTAATGTGGTCTCTCTCACAAAAGATCTCATTGTACTATACTCACCCTTCTTCTGATGATGACGTGAGATGATAAAATGCCTACATGATGACATGAAGTGAGCTGAATGACGCATGCAGGCATTATGACACAGCATTAGGTTACCATTGACATAGTGTCAGAAGGAGGAGCATCTGCTTCTGGACCTCAGTTGCCCACAGAAAGCAAAACCACTGTTAAGGAGAGGACCACTGCATAGGTTGAGAGGGAAAGTGATCTCACAGTGATGCCATGAATTCATCTTATAGACCGTCCAGGTCCACCTCAAGTGGTGAAGATTGAGGATGTCTGGGGAGAGAACGTTGCTCTATCATGGATACCACCAAAGGATGATGGAAATGCAGCCATCACAGGGTATACGATCCAGAAGGCTGACAAGAAGAGCATGGTAAGGTCTGGCTTTCTCTGGTTCAGCGGCAGCAAAATCACTTTTTATCAGAGATAAAGGTGGAGCATGAGGTCCTCTGTGGTGAGGAATGCCGGGGGGGGGGGGCGTGGGTAACAATGTGGCGTCATGGAAAGGGTAAGGCCTTAGGAGCCACAGAGAGTTGGACTTGAATCCCAGCATTGCCACTTAAGAGCACGTGCACATGGACAGTCACTTAACTTCTTTGATCTCCATTTTCCTCATCTATAAAATAGGGACATGAATCCTTACTTTACTTGGTTATTCTGAGGCTAAAACAATATAAAGCCGCTGGCAGAATGTTCAATGGAATTTAATAAATTCATTTGTTCACCAAATATTTACTCACTCTGGATTCTGACTCAAATTTACATCCATGTAACTCTTCCTCCTTATAAAATAAATGTTGGGTGACATGGACAGAAAGACACCAGTTAGAAAAAGAAAGGTTCTAAGGGAATAGCATGTGCAAAGGTCCTGAAGAAGGAATTGTGTTCCAGAAGCAACCCAGACTGACTTGCTCACCAGATTTTAAATGTTAGAGGTATTCCTGCATCAGAATCAATCCACTACACCATACTATTGCCCTACCTATAAGTGAATGAATGAATAAATGACTATTTGGACACACAATGGCATAGAGCCATTTTTCATTCTCACAGGGAGAGTACAACATCATACTTAATGATATTGATAGGAAGTCCTTAGGCATTTACGCCAGTAGATCTCAGTAAGAACTCTGCTTATGAAATAGCATCAGATTGTAATTTCATGGCCTAAGTTATAAGGGGGAGAGGGTTTTGTTTGGCTCTTGTTTGGACCCTGGCTCTTGTTTGGACCTTGACCCAGATACTGGCAGTGAATCCAGCGGTACCGGGGTTCTTATAGAGGGTCCTTCAGGCACCCCCCCCCCATTTTTCCACCCCCAGCATACCTGCCCAATGTTTGTCTTCTTAGATATCCTGTCAAGTCCAAGTGAACCAGGACTTTCTCAATGCTTCATGTAACTGAGTTCTACCTGGTGACAGGGGCTGATCCCTAACCCCTGCACTCCTGTGTTTCTGTTGCATTTCAGCAGGGACAGACCTATAGACCCAAAGATGCTCCCTCTGCCCATTGTAAGTCCCAGGAGATCACCACACCATTGTCTCATTGTGGCTACAGGTGCTATTCTTCACTTAAATTCCTGTTGTCATTTGTAACTTCATAAACATTGTTTTCATCACGTGTGCCAACGCATTAATTTATTCATTCGTTTACTGTGTGTTGAGCACTGTTCTAGCTGCTAGATCAAAAAAAAAAAAGCAGTCACAATCTAGGCAAGAAGAAAGACATCATAATACCAAATGATAAAACAATACACTAACTGTTGTAATAAAGTGCTTTGGGAATAAAGGAGGACATAACTACAATTGTCTGGTGTCTTAAAAATATCCAAAAATCCAGAGATAACGATGGCCCCTAAAAATTCCTAGAAAAATCCTTTTCCTTTATGAACTTTTTGTCAGAAAATGTATTTTCTCAATTAGTGGTAGTAAACATGCATGATGCAGTGTGGCTCTTTACTGGTTGCAAAATAAACTCTGAGACCACTGTGTTTCTCAGTATGGTGGGGAAAAAATTGAAAAGAAAATTACTTGTTTTAGCTATTCATTCTTTCGTTCATTCAAGTAGCCAATAAACACTTATTTTTTGCTTAGTATCTGTTATGTACCAGGTATCATAATAGGCACTGGAGAAACAGGGCTGAGAAGAAAAATCTGTCTTTACCATAATGGCGTACCCATTTCAGTGAAGGAGGTAGAGAGTGAACAAGTGAAATAGTAAATAGATAATGTAATTTAAAGTAGCAAGTTCTGTGAAAAAAACCTAGCCAGGTTAAGGTGATAGAATATGACCAGCCTAGAGTGGTGAGAGGGTAAATAATAAATATTAGGCAAATTTTTGGGTGATATTAATTTTTCTCTAGTGATTTAATATCATCTCTTCCTCAGAATAAATAAGTTTAAATTAAAATTCTATGATGATACTTTGTTATACAAAAGCTAGGTGTCAGACACTATATACTTATGAAGAAAATATAAAGGTAGGAGTTCACATCTAGGGTATATGAATCTAATGTGTAAATGAAAATTAAATTATACATAGTCAAGTATAAGTCTATTGTAAAGTATCAAACAAATTAAATGTACATTGCTATTACTCTCAATATAAAAATCAGCACTATTTTTCTTTTAGCTAGTGAAACATTCCCTGTTCTTTATTCTAATCAACAGTGGGAATATTTGCCTATTTTTAAATGATTTGTCTCAAAAAAATTTTTTTCTTGTAGGAATGGTTCACTGTCATTGAGCATTATCACCGAACCAGTGCCACCATTTCTGAACTGGTCATAGGAAATGAGTATTATTTCCGGGTCTTTGCTGAGAACATGTGTGGCCTCAGTGAGGACGCAACAATGACTAAGGAGAGCGCTGTGATTGCCAAGGATGGTGAGTTAACAGTGGACCGACATAAAGAGGGTTCTGGACTCAATTCCAGTATGTGGGGTGGGAGGGGTTATTTATTTATTTATTTATTTATTTATTTATTTATTTATTTATTTTACTAGAGGCTTCGCTACGTAGGCATGGTTAATTAAATCACCGGCCTTTGTGATTGAACTCAAGCTCCAGCCCCTCTCCCCTCCCTGGAGGTCTGGGCTGAAAGTTTGAACCCATTAATCACAGGGTTGGTTTCCCTGGCAACCGATCCCCATCCTTGGGTCCAAAGGTTACCTCATTAATGTAAAAAAGACCCCTTTACAACTCCCCTCACTTAGGAAATTTCAAAGATTTTAGGAGCTCTGTGCCAGAAATGTGGCCAGAAGACCAAATATCTACTTCTTATTATAAATCCACAATTATAAATATATAAATCCACATGAATATATAAATATATATAAATCCACAATTATAATGTCCACAACTGGACATCTGGAAACCTCAGTTTTCCATGACTAGGTAGAGAGGCCTGGAAGAGGACATGTGACGAATGGGAATTCAGAAACTGATAAACACACATTTTTAAATTGTGGTAAAAATGTTCAAGTAAAGTGTTCACTTTACCAGTAAAAAATTTTTTATATTTATACATTTTTAAAAAATGTAAGCTTTAATTCATTCCAGTTTCTGGGCTGTGGGTCTAGCAATGGCTCAAGTCAGAGGCTTAGGGATTTCATTTCAAATAAGCCACTCTCCTTAAAGCCCTTTCTCATTGCTTTCACATTAAAGCACACTGTTGCTCAAAATACTCAGACACCAAATTCTTCTCAATATTTCTTTCATTGTCAGAGGACCACGCTGGCTTTCTGTCCCAGATGGGATTGGCTGTCCCTTTGCACCCTTCAGAATGAATGTCGTGTGTTCACCCATATTTTTACATGTTTTTCTAAGCTCAGGGGAATTTTAATCATGAGTAAAATATGCCAAGAATAATATATTCTCAGGCCAATTTGTGTATTTCTAATGCTTGTTTCTAAGGTAAAATCTACAAAAATCCAGTGTATGAAGATTTCGATTTCACAGAGGCACCCATGTTCACTCAGCCTCTGGTTAACACCTACGCTGTGGCTGGTTACAATGCCACCCTGAACTGCAGTGTGAGAGGAAATCCTAAGGTACCATTTTTTTTTTATCACATTAGTTAAATTTAAGAATTAGTCCCAAATTCCCTTTTTTATATTAGACACATTATTATTGTGGGTAATAATATAAACTGATCTTCCAAGGCTATTGTGTCTTTCTCTGGGATAGGAAGAAGGGGGCAGCGTTATGGTGTTGGTGGATAATGAGGTCTACCATTTAAATATAGTAATAAAACATGCTTATATTTCTTTACTAACTAAAGGATACCTACTAAGGAAAAACCAAAACACCTGTTCTTAAAAGAGCTGAGAGGTAAAGAGATGGAATATTATTTCACCTGA
Organism: Ursus arctos; assembly: GCF_023065955.2. Taxonomy (NCBI): domain Eukaryota; kingdom Metazoa; phylum Chordata; class Mammalia; order Carnivora; family Ursidae; genus Ursus; species Ursus arctos. The sequence goes on along the minus strand of NW_026622886.1, from coordinate 13,382,308 downwards.
AAAATTAGGTGGCAATATTAATTCATCAAATTTTCTGAAACAGATCAAAGCAAATAATGATGATATTGTAATGCAAGGCAGGATTTAAAATGTGCTGGGGTAAGGGTACAGAGTACTAGGAAGGAAGAAATCACATCTGATTGAAGAGATTCAGAAAGGTCTTAAGATTTCTTGTTGGCATTTGAAAAGAATAATGAATTAATGAATGTTGCCCATAGAGATATCTGTTGCTGGATAGCACTGTGGGAAAAGTGCCCTAGAATCTGGAAAAATTGCGAAGTGGTATTTTTCCTGCATTGTACCATGAGCAGGAACAGAGGAGTCAAGGGAGAAGGTAGACTGAGGATGAGAGGAAGATCCTGAATTCCTGTTTAGTTGGAAGTGACTTCGATATATCCAAATGGGAATGACCAGGAGGGAGAGAAGTGGTTCACCAGAGCTGAGGAGAAAGGCCAGAGCTGTGACTCTTGATTTGGAAGCCCCAGGCATGGGAGTGCTACATCCCACCTCTTGGAGCCAAAGCTCTAAAAAGGAATATCATCAAGGAAAGACAGTAGTGAGTGAAAAGCCAGAGTCCAAAGCGGAAGCCTCAGTGAATGGTCCCATTTGAAAGGAGGAAGGAGGAAGGAGGAAGGAGGAAGGAGGAAGGTGATGGTATGAAGGAGACAGAGTCGCAAGTCTCCAGGGTCTGAGCAAGGCTAAAGGATTTAAGAGGTGGAAGAGAGAATGTGGAGAGTACGCATTTACCAAAGGGAGGAGAAGACAATATGGGAAAGGAGGGGAGGGTCAAGGGTATCAAGTATAATTCAGGGGCCAAGGAGAATAAAGTCGTCTTCCAGGGTGACTGGTCATTACTGATCTTGCGTTATCTGAAGTGGACCTATTCCACCGGATGACGAATAGAGGTGTTTGAGGAGAGATGAGATGGTGGGGAGGCATAAGCAGCACATAAAGATTTAGAAAAGAACGTAAGGAAAAGGAAGTGAAGAAAAGCAGATGGTTATGACACCTAATGGGGATTCTCTGGAAAATGCCCGCGGTATACACTCTCCAGGATGAGCTGACCTCAGGGACCTGTAGATCAAATTGGAACGCGTCTGAATCTGTTTGGGAAGAGAGCCCCAGAGCTGTCCTCTGAACAAGTCTGGCTTGCTTCTTCAGAATGCTCATTCGTCTTCTTGCCAAGCACTAAGCAGAATTTGACTTGAGAGAAACAGTGCTCAAGCAGATGTGGATTCTTCTTAGATGTACTTTCTTTCTAAGCCACATTTTAAAATCTGGTCACTGGTTTTAATGGTCTGTTACTACGCTAGGTACTGATATGTTCTGACCCATTTACTTCAATCTTAGCCCAAAATAACCTGGATGAAAAACAAAGTTGCTATTGTGGATGACCCAAGGTACAGAATGTTCAGCAACCAAGGGGTCTGTACTCTGGAGATTCGCAAGCCCAGCCCCTACGACGGAGGCACTTACTGCTGCAAAGCAGTTAATGACCTTGGGACAGTGGAGATCGAATGCAAACTGGAGGTGAAAGGTATGACATCGAAGATCTCGTGTATAGACTAAAATGAAAGAAAATCATTTAATTATTGCCCTTACCGCAAAATCCAAACAGTTTGCTAAAATATCTGGGGGTGGCAGGGGAAGGGGAGAGAGAATTCTGGGAGAGAAGACATTATTACATTCTGCACTCACTCTGATTTATTTTAGTAGAGTGATTTTCATCTCTTGCAATTCTTGTTAACTAAAGGAATGTTAATTTCAGTGGAATGCTAGTATGTGTACAGCACAGTGGGAATGAATAAAGTCAGAGGGATATGACTTTGGTGATATAATCCATTTATTAGGGAAAAAAAGCCTAGTGCAAAAGCTCATCTAATGAAACTGCAATTAAGGAGTTTATACTATTTTTAATTAGTTTACTGTTTTGTGAAACATATATATATGCGTAACTTTGCTGATTTAGTGTTTACTATTGCACATGTAGAATATAGCATATCCATATTATAATCAGTTGCTTTTAAAATCTCATTAGAGAATTTTCATTTATAGATATGCATTTCATTTATACTAGTTTTTAGTTTTTAGAAGTGTTGCAACTAATGTAAACCAAGAAAACATGTAAGGATTTATGTGGTAGAAAAGTCTCTGAATAACCTGTCATCTTAATCAGTTTTTATAGTAACTGAGTATAATTTTTATACTGAAGCTTTTTTTGACAATCAAAACCTACTTTGGGATACCATGAGAACTCCTACAAATGTCAGAGTCACTGTTATGAGATAATGGGTGACATGATCCAAATGTCTTTTCTCTTTTTCTTGTTATATTATATTGCCTTTCTGTGATAACCAAAATCTTTATTTTTTTCTACCTCTCTGTAATGAAGAAATAATGATCCAAAAATCAGAAAGATAACTTTGTAAATATCTATTTAGAAAAAAACATAGTAAATACTTAAGCTATTAATATAAAAAGAGGTTTTAGTCCTAAGTCTAGTATAAGTACATTAAAGATACTTCTTGAAAAAAAATTTTTATAACTTAAAAAAAAGTATTCTTTCTCTATGATTTCTATCCATCCTCAAGTAATACAGTATTGTAGATTCATAACTGAACAAGAGGAAATTTTTTTGTTTTTTCTCTCAAATATAAAACAATAATATTCTTAGAATATGTCAAATGTGACTATTGAGATAGTGTTTACAAGTTTAAACATTATTTTAACTGTTTACTAGCTCTAAATGCAGGCTAAGTTAACAGTTGCAAATATATCTGGTTTCTCAACCCCTAGCCTTATTATTTTCAAGGTATTGTTGGTACTTATGTCTCAATATCCAATAAAGAACAACAACAACAGCCCACTACCACGCCGGCATGCTTTGAAAATAAACAGATGTTGTTAACGATATAAAATGATTATTTCACAAATGGTTAAACATTTGGGGTCCTCCATAGAAGCAAATAATATTGTACATATGGATGATATATCCTTTATAGTAATTGTATAGTAAGTTGGGTAGTGATTGCATTTAATAATACAAGTAATGTACTCTAGTATGTAAGTTCATAATAAGGTATCAACTGTGCTGTATTGGTGAAAACTTTTGGTCCTAAGAGTAAAGCCAAGATTGTTTATCATCAGATTGTTATCTGATAATAGGTGACTTGAATCAAGTTAAGCTGTGAAAAAAAAAAAAAAAAGGTAAGAATGTCAACCGAGAATAAATAAATACTGGTACAAATATTCTAATTCTACAGTGATATATCAAGGAGTAAATACCCCTGGACAACCAGTCTTCCTGGAGGGGCAGCAACAGGTTTTAAAAGTTCATATCCCACTGGATATTTCTACTTTCTGTTCCATTCCTCTTACATGAAATCGCACTTTGCATGTAAAGCTTGACTTTCTCATTTGCTTTTCATTGTATTTCTTAGCAGCTCATGGCATACGGTGTTTATGCCATGAACAGGAAGGCCAAATTATTCAAGGATATTAATTAATGTAGGCACTATGTTTCGTCAGAAAACTAAGTACCATACCACACATCCCCATAAATAAAGCCAGAGAGCTACATTTGAAGATGACCTCATGGTGGACATCAGATGATTAAAACTTGGGACTCAGTGGCATTTCTTTAATATTTTCATTTTTTCAATATAGAGAAATATGATCTTCCTTTAAGATAGTTTCCACCATAGTTTCCTTAGATTCGTGTTAAAATTCAGAAGACTGAATGTTTTTAAATTGCTAAGCTGTAGAAAAAGTGTTCTGGACATTTTTGATGGAGAGAGGACACAAATAGAATATTTGGAAATATTTGGATCCAATATTTGGAAACTTTCATATTTAAGATTTCCAATGAAAAACTTACCAGTAGAATATCTGTGACCCATCTATCTGTGGGGCACTTGGGATATTTTCATAGGACCAAAATTATTTCATTTATGAACTTGAAAGAAAATTTCAGGCCCCATTACTAACTCTATGAAGCAATAAATGAGTCCTATTCTATATGTATAATGCACCCCCACTTGGAAGAATGAATTAAGAAGTTCTTTGGGTCTGGGTAAGCAACCTGACGTAAACTCTAATGATGTCAATTTATGCCTGAGTTTACAATTCCCAGAGAGAAGGTCAGCTTGCGAAAGATGACAGAATGAAGGCTCTTTCTTTAAAGTTTTATAGGTAATACATAGGGTCACTTTCTAGTCTTTGTTTAAGCCTTGTGTTGATTTAGATCAGTTATATATAATCAGTTCAGAATACGATATTATCGAATATGCTAATCTAATATTATATCTACTTGATAATTTTGCCTTTTAGAATTTCAACATATATATATGTACACTAATGCTTTGTCTATTGTCTCTGTTTTTCTTTTGTTGAAAAACACAATATATATATGTTGTAGGTTTTTTTGGTTTTTTTTTTAAGCTAATGGTTTGGAAGCTCTTACCATAAGTATTCCCTGTACAATCAGATTGGCTTTGCCACCTGTTCGGGCAAAGTGGTTGTGCATATTAATAAACGTTTTACATATTAATGATCCTTTTGAAGTGACTGGATCCCTGTCCTTCATTCCATGCGCTTCTATTCTCCTCCATCTTTCACATGACTAAGGATTAATGAAATCACCTCATCATAATTGTGACTATAATTTCATCCAACAAGTACTCAACTTCGGTTTTAGCACTTTATTAATGCTTACAACGTCTCTCTCTTTCTCTCTCTTTCCCTTAGTCGTAGCGCAGTAAGGATTTTTGAATGTATATTATCATCTAAGGTAAGCTTTCATATGGTTTTGGCATATGAAGCTTATGACTGTCATAAGCCATACAAAGCCTGTGGAGTATGGCATGATTTTCATTATGCAATCCAATGAAAATAGACTGTTTAAAATCTCTAACTTTGTAGTTTTAATTTGTGTTTAAGGATCTTGAAATTAACAGCTAGTGCTTATTCATCACAGCAATCTCCTGTTGACGTGCAGCGAGTTGTGGAATGCGGTAGCGCATGAATTACAGCATTTAATGTAGGTACAGATGATACCCAGGCATTCTGAGCGCTTTGCATCAAGGAATGGACATGTACATAGTGGCATCGTTTCTACCAATATGTGACTTGAATTTTTTTAAAAAAGGAGAATGACTTTCCCAAATTTGCATTAAATAAGTTTTAAGAATGTTCAAATGGCATGCTGTTTTTGCCTGGACGTGAATTTATTAGCAAGTAGTGAAGCACTTCCTTAAAGGACCATGAATTTTTATGGTTTTTTTCATGGGGTATTTTTATTTTTTTAAATATAATTCAGAAACCTGGAAGGTAAGTTTGAAATATTAGTAGGTGTCTCACCTTCAGAAGGTTTTGGATGGCTTTTACTCTTGTTAAGAAAATCTTTCCAATTGGTGCACTTTTGACGGGGTATAAATAGCCAAAGTTAAAGGAGTGGTCCCTCTTTTCTTCTCCAATGTGCTTGAGTAGGAATTCTTTGTGCTTAATTTAAAAGAATATTAAAAAGGGGCACCTGGCTGGCCCAGTCGGTTAAGTGTCTGATTCTTGATTTCCGCTCAGGTCATGATCTCAGGGTTGTGAGATTGAGCCCCACATCCAACTCCACGCTCAGCACAGAGTCCGCTTAAAATTCTCCCCTTTCCCTCTGCCCCTCTTCCTGCTCGCCCACACTCTCTCTCTAAAATAAATTAATAAATAATAACAATAATAAAAGAACATTAACAAACAGGAAACAGCCCTTGCCACTGATTCATAACATGGCTTGCATTTATTCTGCCATTCGGTCAGAAGGCTTAAATCATCTGTAGAAGAATCCCAAAACCTCTCCAAAAGCAATAGATACTTTCCAACCAGTCAGGAATTTCAACTAAGATTGAATAATAGCAGGGAACAAAAAACTGCTATGGGTCTGCCGGGAACTTGCTTTTTCTTCTAGTTGCCAAGTGCTTTAAATTTTAAATGTACTAAATCCAGAAGGTTTCCAAGTAGGGACTGAATGAATCTTTGTAACTAACTGGAACATAATTAGTCACATTTCTAGGCAGCTAGTCAGGAAGTAGTATTTGAGTAATCTTTTGCGTAGACGGTTTTGACTTTGCCTTTTCCTCTTTGTCCTCTCTAGGTGGCCTTTCCTTCTGCAGGCTCCTCTTGCAAGGTGTGCCTCCTAACATAATTGATTCATATTTGCGAGACTCGAAATCAAGCAATCCCGAGGAATACTAAGGGCTTGGGCCCTGCCTACCTACACTCCACTGCTTTGAAATCTGGTTGCAATGAGAAAGCATTTTCTGTTTTTCCACCAGGCACTTAAGTGTGGTCGTTTTCTTTCCTCCTGATGTTGAAGAAGAAGAAAAAAAATGTTTGCACGGATTGCTTAATTAAAAATTGCATACAAAATTTCATTTGAAGTCAGCTTTTTGGTCATTATTGCCTGTGCCTGGTCACTGTACTTTACCAAAAAAATCAAGCTATAGAATTAGCTAAAGCAGTTGTTTTAATTTAAAATAGTAGGCTGTAAATGCTTGCTTTTTTTTCCAAAATAAAAACATATCATACAATACAGCACAGTCAGATCCTGAAAACCCATCTTGCTCTTGAAAACCCACACTTTTCTTGATCTTAGGGATTTTTCTAAGCAAAGCAGGGCTGTTTAGTTCACACACTCCTGCTTAACACCAGTGGATCTGTCCCCTTTTTCCCATTTGAATTCTCTGTAAGACTTCATAAAGTCTTTCAGATGAGTTTTCTCAATGGAAGGGAAAACGTATTCTGTAAATGGTACAATAAATCTGAAGTGCTTATGATGAGGTGACATGGTGTTCATTTATGTGTCTGGGGTTGGGTGCTCAGACAGAACTGAGGACAAAAGGCTGGGAGCTGGGGTGCTACCCAACTTGGGCCTGACCTTCATTGTTCTCTGGTGCGGCCTCCTGGCCGAATGCACCAGGACTTCTGCCAAAACAGCTAGTCATGGTGACAGAGAGCTTCTGCTGACTGCAGAGCAGTTACAGATCCAGAGTTTGCTGATGGCAGCCTTTCCAGCTGATGGAGACCGTCAAAATCTGGAAGCTGAGACACATTTGTAGGAGCTCGTCATCTTCTCGGCGCCTTCCTCTCACTCTTCCTGACATTCTACAGAAATTTCAGTTCAGGGAGTGGAGTGAAGTGTGAGTAGGTCACCTCACCGCTATTGTTCACTCCCTCGCCTCCCCGCATTTCTTCTTTTTGGTCTTTTGTCCTAGGTGCTAAATACTTTGTGACCTGCAGATGGGCCCATAGCATCCTGGGACCGCATTTGAAAATATCTGCTCTGCTTCCTTTCCAGATGAGGGCTAGGAAGTTGTGGTGGTCATGCTCCCGGGTTGATGTGGGTTTCACCAAAGAAGGAGTGGCTGATCCAGGTAGTTGTAGTACCTTTGGGAATAGCAAGGGACAACTCGTGTTCTTGTCCAGACTCTGGCCTCTTCTGTTCTGTTGGGTTGGTGATCTTGCCTTATTGGTTGTTAAGAGTATTGGCTACCATCCCAAATCTCAATAATTGTGAAATGTGTGAAATCCCTATGTAAATATCCATTTTAATCAGAAAATATACATTATTTTATGTAAGAGAAGTCTGGTGTATCTATAAAGTCAAGAAGATCATATCTCTGTGTGCAAACCCAATGAATGACTGTCTGGCAAAACCAATCAGTTTGGCTGCTGGGTCAGGACCCCAGAACCCCAGCAACTGAGCTGGTTGCTTAATTCAAACCCTCATTGACTGATTTTTGCCAAGTCAGGGTCAAGTTTGTTAGGCTTTTTATAAACATTGCCTAAAAGTGACTGTAACGTATCCTTACAAAATATTGGTTCTCCAGTCATGACTTATGCTCTCAAAAATATTTTGTACTAGATAACGTTATTTTTCTACATATGATCTCTTCTCTTATTAAGGGTGCTCTGGCACCACAAAGTCCCAAAAAGGAAGAAAAGGTCTCTTTTGAAACTGCAAAGAGCAAAAAATGTCAGAAGCTGTCATTGCTATTAGCTTTCCTACAACTTTATCCTAATTTTGTTTGAATTCCACTTTATTTGAGAAAAATTATATATCAGAAGAATTTACCAAGAATTCTTTTTGGAAACTAAACGTTTATAAAGTGTTTTAAAGGATCACGCTTATTTATTTACTTTAAAAGAAAGCTTAATGAATGCTTCACCTAAATTAATACAGAAATAGGAAAAAAAACCCACTAGTTCCAAGAAACATTGGAATAAGGTAATATGTCCTTGGCCACTCATTTTTAATAATTCTGAAACATTCTACTGAGCTCGACAAATGAGTTATTGAATATCTGATGTGTGCATAGCACTGTGATGGATTCCGCCAGAACCCAACGATGCATAAGCATCTACATGCCTTCAAGGAGTTTATAACGTAGAAGACTAGTAAACAATGGGAAACATAAACAGGGCAGACAGCAGGTGTAAGAGAGCACTATAGCGATTCAGAAGTTGGATAATGTGGCTTGTGTTTTGTTATTATCCATGTATGTATCACACTACGATGAAGTACAAGACATGCCGTGTGACTTTATTTTTCTAAATCAAATTAAAATATGAGCCCTCCACTAGCCAGGGAGATTGAGAAATTCTCTCTGTCCTGTTTGGAGGTCCTACCTCAGGCCCTGAGTCAGCTGGATTATTTTCTCTGCCTAGAAAATGGAGAGAAGGAAGGTCTCTCCCTTTCAATCCACACTGAGGACTACAGAGATGTCTGTGTCCGCCCACTATGGTCCACTCAAAGACAACTGATTCTGAAACTTCCCGGACAAGTGTGGACCTGGGGTCTTTCAACCTCCAAAGCCATAGCTTGTCTATTTACCTGCTACTTTTAAAGGTGTTCTTTGTGGGAACACTAGACAGTTCTACCACTTAATACTGGCCTTGGAGCTGAGCAAGAGGGACCCCTCTAGTTTCAAGAGCCTCACTCTGGTCCTCCTCCACCTGTATCTCCCACCACAGGGCAGGAGGGCCATGAAGCCAAGGGGATGTGCCTACTTGGAACCCTTCCCACACCTCTTCTTATAGACGGAACCCCAGCTCACTTTTAGGGCTTTTATGGGTGTTTTCCCTGAGTTCCAAACCCGAAGAAAGAAACTCGTCACCAGTTCATGCACCCTGAGGCCCAAGGGTTGGCTTAGAGACACCTGTTTGTCAGGAGCTTGAGGTGTGGGGGATGTGACTAGAGCTTGTGCGTGAGGCTGGGGCATCTGTACGTGTGTGCCTGAGAACCCTCGTGGTGTGGTGCAGGAAGGAGCTGGGATGTAAAAAGCAGGGAGACTGGAGACTGGCAGTGGGTTACAATATTTTGGCAAGTATCTCTGAAGAATCTGATTATTCCAAAATTCAACTCTGGCCTTCCAACTCATTATGGATTTAGCTCATGAAGACTGTACTACTGTTTTATTAACTTTATTAATTTGTTAACTTTAGCTTGATTTATAACTTACAAATATTTATGTATATGAGCTATTAAAGTTAGGGGTCAGCCAGCCCTTAACCACCTCTGTTTCCTTCCCTGTATCTCCATCCAACATCTCTCCCACCCCACCCCAAACTCTTCCCCCTCCTTACTCACCAAATTCCATGTCTGACCCTCCTTCTCCTTCCTCACTGAAGTTTCCTAGAAGGGAATTCTAGAAATACAAGTTTGGCCTCTTTTTCCTGGGAGTAGGAATAGAATCAGGAATAACAATTCCGGACAGTCTTCTTACCAATTCTCCTACATGGATTCTAGATTGAACTCTACATTTGTTTTCTTTCCTATTTTAGCTAGGCCACTAATTGCCATCCTTGTATCAAAGATTTAGGTGGTTGCTACCTGTACATATTTATAAAATCCTTTGTAATTAAACTTTGATAACTTAGAATGGATGAGAGAAACAAACTACCTAATGGAACAAGCAGTTCTCCTGATGCTAAGGTCTGTCATCACCCTCTTAATGTCACCTGATGATCTCTCTCTGTCCCCAGATGCACTGGCCTGAGCAATCTATGGCCTAGCTGAATATTTTTTCCCTCTATCTGGAGTACATTACTAGGAACAAAATACCAGAGAGGCGGCACGACAGTTGAACACTCCCAGAGGGGTCACTCAGTGTGGCTTGGGGCACTGGCTGACTCACGTCATTAAAGGAAAAAACACTGCACTCAAAGGCACAATCCACCATAACTTCTTTCACTCCCAAGCAATAGCTTTAGAGAGCATCTTTCTGTTCTTTGTAGATAGGCACTGACACAGCTATCAACAGGCAAGAGGTTCCCTCCTTTATTACTGTACTCTCACCTTCATCCTAGCCATAGAGTCCAAGAAAACATTCTAAAGACATTATATACCAATTTTAAAATCTTGACTTAAAGTTTTTTAGTTATTGAAGTACATACATACATACATACATACAGAACTAGGGGTTACCAGCAGCACCATGGTAAGGAAAGGAACCATTATTTGGACTTTGTAAGGCATCCGTCTTGAATGATTGGGACAAGGGGTAATTGGAAAGGAGCCGTGTTGCAAAATAAACCAAAGCTGATTTGGAGTCATGTGGTTATTTGGAAAATTCCAGGCTCTAGTGAGCCAAGTAATATATCCCCTGCAGGCTATGGGATGAAGTGCCATCGTATTGGTCATCCCAGTCCCACTACTGAGTGTCCACTGGGGGTCGTTGTCAATTCAGTTCCTATTCCTACACTGGGAGGCACCCCTGAGCTGGAGGCAGGTGGGGTGGTAGTGCAGGTTGCCAAGAAGAGGCAGAGTATCTCTGCACAGGGTTACTTTTACGCACTTAATAGCTCATAGTTAGGGCTCAGTAAACATTAGCTAGCAGTAGTAGGAGCTCATTGGTAAGATAAGTTTTTCCATGATTGTCAAGTCCTCACAATGGCAAGCATGGACTCTGACCCAAAGTCTGCCATTAGTAACTCCACTCTCTGAGGAAGTTAAGCCAAGAATGATGGACAGACCAGCAGGAGATGGCAAAAACGGGCTCAGTGAAGGCCAAGACCAAGAATCAACATCACATAAGAGGGAGAAAACGAGAACAGACTACCACATTATTATTTGTACAGAGGGAAGGGAAGTCAAGAGCAGTAAGATAGAAATGAATCCAGAAATAACCTTATGAGGCAAGAACTAAAGAAAGAGGAAATGGCAATGAGAAAATCAACAATTAAAAAAAAAAAAAAAGCACACCACTTACGTGCTTTACAGACATTATCTCGGTTGTGATTTTTTAACCCTGTCCACCACTGCTCTATTCCTCTTTGCAGAAGAAAGGAAAACCTTCTATGGAACCTGAGAGAGTAACCTGAAGCTCCGACCACAACCCCTGGTATGCTTACCCATTGAAGTTCATCCACATGTTGTATACTTCTCAGTGATACAGGAGTTTATTTTAATAGAAAACATTTTTTTCTTCCCAGATCTTCCAATGGATATTGTTCCAGGCATACTGTCAGGGAGCTAAAGGTGTCCCAGTCTGGGAAGCACAGTATAATCTTAGAAAAGCCTCATCAACAACCAACACTCAATACCTTCACCAGGGACCAACAAGTAGATTTCAATTCTACTGGAGAGTATTATGTAATGAGTTTTAAATAAATAAATATATATAATATGAAATCAGAAATATAAGTGGCACCTGGGTGGCTCAGTCGTTAAGCGTCTGCCTTTGGCTCAGGGCGTGATCCCAGGGTCCTGGGATCTAGCCCTGCGTCAGGCTCCCTGCTCTGCTGGGAGCCTGCTTCTTCCTCTCCCACTCCCCTTGCTTGTATTCCCTCTCTCACTGGCTGTCTCTCTCTCTGTCAAATAAATAAATAAAATCTTAAAAAAAAAAAAAGAAATATAAAATAAAATACAAAATCTTAAGCATCTATCGAACTCTTCTTTGCCCTGGAAAGAATAGCTTTTTTTTTTTTTTTTTTAGATTTTATTTATTTATTTGACACAGAGAGAGAATGGGAGAGAGTACACAAGCAGGGGGAGCAGCAGGAAGAGGAGAAGCAGGCTCCCCGCTGAGCAGGGAGCCCGATATAGGGCTTGATCCCAGGACTCCGGGATCATGACCTGAGTTGAAGGCAGATGCTTGACAACTGAGCCACCCAGGTGCCCCAGGAAAGAATACCTTTAAGCAAAATCGAGTGAGCCAAACTGGTCTTTCTCGACCCTCAACTGCCCTGAATGCTTTCTCTCTTTGTTCTACCCCAGCCCCATTCCACCTGGGGCTCAAGGGGCTTCTTCAGAGCAGTTTCTCCACCCAAGCCTTCTAAGACTGGCTGTTTCAATCCCTCCTCATCCAAAATGTGGCGTCTTGTGACCAGCAGCACAGGCATCACCTGGCAGTTTGTTAGGAAAGAAAACTCTCAGCACCACTCACTCTCCACATCCCCTCACGCAGAACCTGCATTTTTACAGGATCTCTAGGTGAGTCCTGTACCTGTCCATGTTGGAGAGGTGCAGCTCCAACCCTCTTTCTAGTTCCTCGCATGGGTCTTTATTTGGGGCCATTCTCTCTCACCTGCCCAAAGGCAGAACATTCTGATAAAAGTGTCCCTCCTGAGGTATTCCTGATAATGACCTAACTTTATACTGAAATGTGACTCAACCCCAGCATATAAAATCAAAGCACAGAAATCAGTTGTATTTCTATACTATACTATATTCTATACTAACGAGACAGAAGAAAAAAAAATTAAGGAGTCAATCCCATTTACAATTATACCCAAAATCATAAGATACCTAGGAATAAGCCTAACCAAAGAGGCAAAGGATCTGTACTCAGAAAGCTATAGAACACTCATGAAAGAAATTGAGGAAGATACAAAGAAATGGAAAAACGGTCCATGCTCATGGATTGGAAGAACAAATATTGTTAAAAAGTCTATGCTACCTAGAGCAATCTACACATTCAATGCAATCCCTATCAAAATACTGTCAACTTTTTTTCACAGAGCTGAAACAAATAATCCTAAAATTTGTATGGAACCAAAAAAGACCCAGAATGCCAAAGGAATATTGAAAAGAAAACCAAAGCTGGTGGCCTCACAATTCCGAATTTCAAGCTCTATCACAAAGCTGTAATCATCAAGACAGTATGGTACTGACATGACACACAAATTAATGGAACAGAACAGAGAATCCAGAAATGGACATGTGACTCTGGTCAACTAAGTTTCTTTCTTTTTTTTTTTTTTTTTTTAAAGATTTTATTTATTTATTTGACAGAGATAGAGACAGCCAGCGAGAGAGGGAACACAAGCAGGAGGAGTGGGAGAGGAAGAAGCAGGCTCATAGCAGAGAAGCCTGATGTGGGGCTTGATCCCATAACGCGGGGATCACGCCCTGAGCCGAAGGCAGACGTTTAACCGCTGTGCCACCCAGGCGCCCCTGGTCAACTAAGTTTCGACAAAGCAGGAAAGAACATCCAATGGAAAAAGGACAGTCTCTTCAACAAATGGTGTTGGGAGGGGCGCCTGGGTGGTGCAGTCGTTAGGTATCTGCCTTCGGCTCAGGGTGTGATCCCGGTGTTCTGGGATCGCACCCCACATTGGGCTCTTCCGCTGGGAGCCTGCTTCTTCCTCTCCCACTCCCCCTGCTTGTGTTCCCTCTCTTGCTGGCTGTCTCTGTCAAATAAATAGATAAAATCTTTAAAAAAAAAAAAAAAAGCAAAACAAATGGTATTGGGAAAATTGGACAGCCACATGCAGAAGAATGAAACTGGACCATTTCCTTACACCACACACAAAAATAGACTCAAAATGGATGAAAGACCTCAATGTGAGATAGGAATCCATCAAAATCCTGGAGGAGAACACAGGCAGCAACCTCTGTGACTTTGGCCGCAGCAACTTCTTGCTAGACACATCTCCAAAGGCAAGGGAAACAAAGGCGAAAATGAACTATTGGGACTTCATCAAGATAAAAAGGTTCTACACAGCAAAGGAAACAGTCAACAAAACCAAAAGACAACCTATGGAATGGGAGAAGTATTCGCAAATGACGTTTCAGATAAAGGGCTAGTATCCAAGATCTGTAAAGAACCTCTCAAACTCAACACACAAAGAACAACTAATCCAATTAAGCAGTGGGCAGAAGACATGAACAGACATTTCTCCAAAGAAGACAGACGAATGGCCAACAGACACATGAAAAAATGCTCCACATCACTTGGCATCAAGGAAATACAAATCAAAACCACAATGAGATACCGCCTCACACTTGTCAGAATAGCTAAAATTAACAACACAGATGTTGGTGAGGATGTGGAGAAAGGGAGAACCTCTTACACTGTTGGTGGGAATGCAAGTTGGTACAGACGCTCTGGAAAACAATATGGAGGTTCCACAAAAAATTGAAAATAGAGCTACTCTATGACCCAGCAATTACACTACTGGGTATTTACCCCAAAGACTGAAATGTAGTGATCCAAAGGGGCACCCGCACCCTAATGTTTATAGCAGCAATGTCCACAATAGCCAAATATGGAAAGAGCCCAGATGTCCATCAACAGATGAATGGATAAAGATGTGGTATACATATACAATGGAATATTACACAGCCATCAGAAAATGAAATCTTGCCATTTGCAACAATGTGGATGGAACTAGAGGGTATTATGCTAAGTGAAATAAGACAATCAGAGAAAGACAATTATCATATGATTTCACTCATGTGGAATTTAAGAAACATAACAGGATCATAGCGAAAGAGAGGAAAAAATAATACAAGACAAAATCAGAGAGGGAGACACACCATAAGAGACTCTTAATCACAGGAAACAAACTGAGGGTTGCTGTAGGGGAGGGAGGTGGGGGGATGAGTTTACTGGGTGATAGACTTTAAGGAGGGCATTCGATGTAATGAGCACTGGGTATTATATAAGACTGACGAATCACTGACCTCTACCTCTGAAACTAATAACAGATTATATGTTAATTAATTGAATTTAAATTTTAAAAGTGGGAAAAAATGTTATAAAAATTAAATAGTAACAATCGTTAACATTTACTGAGTGCCTACCATGCCAGGTACTGTGCTAATTGCTTTCCAACCATTATGTCATTTAATTCTCACATAATATTATGAGGAAGGTATGGTTTATAAGAAAATGAAATCATAAATGCAATAAATACAATTACATATAAATAAAATCTGACCTCCTTACAAAGAAAAAAAAAAGAAATGTGACCTAACCTGTCACTCCTAAATGCCTTAACCTGAACAAAGGAATAACTCTTGGGATATCAGGCCCCCTAGAATGCTGAAGAAGGAATTTTTGAGGAAGGGCATTCCCTCTCGTGCTCCTCAAATCATACTGTGGAAAAAATTTCGAAGCAGTAGGATGTGAACTCAGAAAAAGATAATAAATAAGAAGGGTTAAAGGATACATAAAAGAGTACTAAGAACTGTCTCTGAGGGAAATCAATTTCCTTAATCCTAAATTGCTTTCGCAATTTCAGATAAAAAGCACAATTACAACATTCTCAGGGACTGTATTGTGAAATTTTGTTTTCTGATCTCATCCAGGAAATCAAGCATTTGTAAAAGAGGAGAGCAAAGGTTTTTGGCAATCTATTAGTAAACACCGTATGTTTTGTAAGGTATCATAGTTCTATAAAATTTGTGGACTTCAAAGTCTCGAAGTACAAAACTATAAAAACATAAATTAGATCAAAGGAAGTAAATGAAAAAAGACAAGTCTTCACACTGAAGAACCATTCTAATCTTTAGAAATACTCCAGCCTATGAGTCTAAACCTTTAAACACACAGATAGCTTGACTCCCTAAATGATAATATTCTGCTACACCAAAAATCTAGCCAGTGGATTTGATTGTGACCCATGCCTTTTTCCAAACCAATGAAAGTCAGTGGCTTTTTGAAGTGGTTGTATCACAACGGATGCCCCTAATCTGACTGCGTGAGACTACTGTGTTACATTTCATGGGAAGTTGGCTGAGATGTTCAGGACGCCGAGGAAGGAGTTTTGAAATGTGAGTGAAAGTTCCATACACAAAGAGAACCAGTGGTAAAACCAAGATATCCTTTCTCTTTGGGGAAAAAAATCCAATTCAGCTAAACGAGCAAATACAAATTTATGGACCTATTGTACTATGAATATGTTAAGATGTTACCATTGGGGGAGGTTGGGTGAAGAGTACAAGAGATCTCTCTGTATTATTTTTGCAACTTTCTGAGTCTATAATTATTTCAAAATAAAAAAAAATTTAAGTATGGATGTCTACTGAGTGCCAGGCATTGAGGAACACACTCAGTGCAGGGTTGTGGTCTGGATACTCTATAAGCTGGGTGAGAGGCAGATTGGTACATAAGTGACCAAAGACAGACTGGAATACAAGTAGAAAGTCTGCTTGTGTGGAAGCAAGAGAGGTCGTACTGGAAGAATGTGAGAGGTCATCTCAGAGAAGGTGGAATTTAAGCTGAGCCTGGACGGATGGGCAATGCTTGAGGGGTGATGAGGGATGGAGGGTGTTCCCCCAGTCCAGGGAGCAAATCAGAGCATGGGGAAGCACTGGGTGTGTTTGGCAACAGCTAATGGAAGCTGGAGCATGGGATGTAGTAAGGGGAGACAATTGGGAGATAAAACTGGAAAAATAGATTCAGCCTTCAAATGCCAAGCTAGGGAGGTTGGACTTTACCAAAGGCATCTGAACAGGGGAATTCATCATCAGTTTTAGTATTTAGGTAAAACAATTTTTTACATAATATTTAGAATGGACTGGAATGGCACAAATTCAACATGATCTACAGAAACTGGCCTGTGTGATATTGACAAAAATACCCATCTAAGTCCAATATTTTATTTATTTATTTATTTATTTATTTATTTATTTATTTATTTATTTATTTATTGCTTTTAAGAGTAGAAATTAGTGATTCATCACTTACAGGTAACATCCAGTGCTCAACACAAGTGCCCTCCTTAATGCACATCACCCCTTTAGCCCATCCCCCTGCCCACTTCCCCTCCAGTAACCCTCAGTTTGCTCTCTATAGTGAATAGTCTCTTATGGTTTGCTTCCCTCTCTTTTTTTGTTTTCCCTTCCCCTATGTTCGTTCATCTGTTTTGTTTCTTAGATTCCACACATGCGTGAAATCATATGGTATTTGTCTTTCTCTGACTGTAAGTCCAATATTTAATATATATAATTTATTAGGGGGCATTTAGCAGTGGTTAGGAGTATAGGGTCTGGAATCAGACTATGTGGTCTTGAGTCCCCGCTTCTCCGCTTTTCTAGTTGTGCAGTCATAGCAAGTTACTGAACCTCACTGGGCTCCAGTGAAAAAATCTGCAAAATGGGGACAATAATTGTACCTACCTCACAGGATTTTTGTGAATATTCAATGAAATAAATCCTGATGCTTAGAATAGTGCCTCATTGGAGCTCATAAATGTAAGCTACCATGTTAGTTCAAGAAAAAGAAAATTTGTGTACATTAATCACTATGTAATAAACCATGATAATCAAAGGGGGCCATGATGCAAAAGATAAAATAATAGGAAATCTCTAATCTACTTTTCCTTGACATTAGATAGATTGGCCTTTATAGGTCTTGAATTCATTTGAAATTTCCAAAAATTTGCCAAAAAACAAAACAAAACAGAAAACAAAAACAAAAAACAAAACAGGGGGAAAGCAGCTTAGGAGCATAAGTGTTAAAGAATATGTGCTTTTAATTTTTTATATTACTTTTACTATTTTAATTATAAAATATTCCAGCGTTGCCTTGGTGGCTCAGTGGGTTAAGCATCTGCCTTCAGCTCAGGTCATGATCTCAAAGTCCTGGGATAGAGCCCCCCAACGGGCTTCCTGCTCAGCAGAGAGCCTGCATCTCCCTCTTTCTCTGCTGCTCCCCCCTGCTTGTGTGCTCTCTTTCTCTCTGTCAAATAAATAAATAAAATCTTAAAATAAATAAATAAATAAATACTATAATAAAACATTCCATGTTTGCAAAAGAAAATGATTATACATATATGGCATAAATAATAATAAAATGAAAACCATGTTCTTACTGCCTAGTTGAAAAATTGTGGTGGAGATAGCAAGAGGGTCCTCCAATATCCATTTTCCTGCTTCTCAGTAGTAAGAGAAATTATTTAGCGGGGCAAATGGTTGGCCAGCTAAAAACTACACGTCCAGCCTTTCTTGCGGCTCTGTATAGTCATGTGACCAGGTTCTGGCCAATAGAATGAGAGCAGAAGTGACGTGTCCACTT
This sequence comes from Ursus arctos, assembly GCF_023065955.2. Lineage (NCBI taxonomy): Eukaryota > Metazoa > Chordata > Mammalia > Carnivora > Ursidae > Ursus > Ursus arctos. Next base: position 13,364,018 of record NW_026622886.1, on the reverse strand, counting down.
TAGGCTACGCCCCAACAAGGAAACGAAGGCAGCCTCGCTTTTTCTTTTTTCCCATTCCAATTGATTGGAACTTGTGGTTAGTCATTTTTGACCACAAGGGCAAGGGGCAACATCTTAAGGGTGGTGGCAGACTAATAAAATGGAAGAAATCTGTGTCCCTGACATTTTGGCGTCATACCAGCCCAGAATTGCCTGACACTAGGTGAGAGAAAAATACACTTGTATCATATTTAGGCCGTTTTGGGTTTTGTATCCTAATATAATTATCAATACTTGGAAGCCATCAATGTGCGCCTCTACAGTCCCATTTCTGGAATTTTATGTATCATTTATTTCCCTTTCTTCATAGTTTTGTCACATATGTACATATTCCTAAATGCAAAGTCATGCATGTTTTCGACCTTTGTATGAATGAAATCATACTGCGTGCATTTTTTCTATAACCTGCTTTTTTTCCTTTCTCAATATTATACTCGTGCAATCCATCTGTGTTAATAAGTGTAGCTATGGTTTATCAATTTTCCACTGCTATATTAAACTTGCTGTGTAATATTAAACTATTTGAAAATACCTCAGTGTATCCATTCAGTGTTATTGGACATTTAGGATATTTATAGTTGTTGATTATTGTACAAAGATGCTATGAATATTCTTACACCTGTCTCCTAGGACACATGTGCAACAATTTCTCTAGGATATACCCCTGGATCAGAATTGTTGTGTGAGAGTATGTGCATCTTTAACTTTACCAGATAATGCCAGATTGTATTTCAAAATGGTTGTCCCCATCTATTCCTCTTGCTAACACTTGCACTCAGGTAGGCCGCATGATTAAGTTCTGGCCAGTGGGATGTATGTAGAAGTGTCATTTGGAAAATCTAGAAAAGCTTCTTACTTTGCTGCCTCAGCTGAGTGGTATCCAACTTTTTTTTTTTTTCCACCCTCTTTCTCTTTCTGGCTACTTGAGGTGCAAATAGGATGGCTGGAGCTCTAATAGCCATTCAGAACCAAGAGATGACCTACCTTACAGGTACAAGTCAGAGAGAGGATATTGGAGCTGGAGGACAGAAGAGGGTGAGCTCCTGGGGATCATGAAGCCGCTGTAATTCTAGACCTATGCAAGAAAAAAATAAACTTTTATTTTGTTTAAGTCACCAGATTTTGGGGATTTTTGTTACAGGTATCTGAACATAAGCCCAGTTGAGTGTTTTTGTTTCTCATTGATTTTTAGGAATTCTTTATATAATCTGGGTACTAGTCAATGTGGATTTTATTTGAGGGAAATACATTTTCCTGGTTTGTGGCTTGTCTTTTCATTCTCCTTTTGATGTTTTGATGTACACTAAAAATTATTTGTAATATAGTTAAATTTATTAATGTGGAAAAGGATTTCTCCTTGCATTATTCATGGCGTTGATAAATTAAACAGCAGATGTCCCCAAGTTTACTGTACATAAAACCGGCGTAGTTAAAAGTGGATCTGTCATTCGGATTCCTTTCCTGCATCTTTCTCTTTTTTTCACATTAAAGATTAGGAGATGTGTATTCAGTGGATGGTTGGGTATGTAGGAATCCTCATATTGCTCTAAGGCAGGGATTGCCAAACTTTTTTCTGTGAAGGGCCAGACTGTAACTATTCCAGTGTTTGCAGGCCTGTGTCTGTCACAAGCACTGAACTCTGCTTTTGGAGTGATAAAATAGTGTAAACAATATGTAAGGCATAAACATGGCTTTATCCATGGCACTGAAGTTAGAATTTCATATAACTTCGCATCAAAAAAATTCTTTTTTTTTCAGCCCCTTAGCTCGTAGGCTATGTTAAAACAAGTGGCGGGCTGGGTAGTAGTTTGCTGACTCCAAGGTGTCGTAATGAATCCTGTGGGACAAACTCCATCTGCTGATGGACGTTGCTTAACACACTATCTCGAAAGCAGTTTCTGAGCTTGTTCTATTAGAAAATTGCATAAAGATCAGAATCAGGAAGTGAAAAAAAGGCAAGTGGCAGGCTTATCTCAGGCTGTGCAATATGTTTATGACCCCTGCCTAAATGGCTGCATTGTGAGGTAAGGGGCTGCTGAACTACCATTGTGTGGCAAGTGTGCTTTGTCCACTTTGCAGCGGGAGGACATTGCCTGGATCTGTGTCCTCTATCCCCAGAGAAGGCTCCGTGTACAAATATCCACTGTTACTGGTATTGGATGCTCTGGAAAAAAGGGGGGGGCATTTGGGTTTCAACCATTCAGTCCCCTTGTCAGCATGTTTCCAAGTCCTGATTTTTCGTTTCAACACCTCGGTCTCTGAACCCTGAACCTTGAACCCCCAATGAGCGTTCTCTAGAGCTAATTAATGCCAGGGCCCCTGCCCTCAGGGTTGGAAGAAGAATTGTTTCTGCTGTGTGTTTATCAAGCAGGACCTCTTTTTGGGCAGACGGAGGGGGCCATCAGGCCAGCGACTCAGGACGTGCAAAGTCATGTTCTCACAAAACCCCCTCCCCCTCCTGCCCAGGCTCCGCACGCAGCGTCGTCCTGCAGTGGTTAGCCAAAAGCCAGAGCACAGCCACACTAGGAGAACAGACGTTAGAGGAACCAGCCTCTAACTGCCCAGCCTGGGACGAGTCTTTAATCACGGGAGCGCTGCCAGACGTCCCAGGAGAAGAATCGAACCTTAGAGGCAGGTGCATCAGCCCCTTGGGGAAGTCGGGTCCCTGGCACACCAACCAGAAAGTTACTGTCTGCGGGACCCTAGTGGTGACCTGCTGGCTTGCGAGAGCCGGTCCAACCCTCCCTGACACCTCGCCCGACTCCACCCAACCCCTCCCCTAGGTCCCCTCCGCGGAAGCCCCGCCCTCACCCCCACCCTCCCGGCCGCGGTCGCACCCGCGGCCCGGCCGCTCTGGGGGCGGGGGCCCCGGGACCTGGGGCAGCCCGGCCTGACCTCGACCTCGCCCGAGCCGGCCCGACCGGCTAGTCCCACCCGGTCAGCGCAGGCCCGGGCCCTCGAGCCCCTCCCTCCACCTTCTCCCCGCCCTGGCGCCCGGCACGGGCCGCGCTCCCTCGCAGCGGCGGGGCCCGCAGGCGGCCATGGCGGCGGGCGCCGGGGGCAGGCCGGCGCCGCGCTGGCTGAAGGCGCTGGCCGAGCCGCTGAGCGCGGCGCAGCTGCGGCGGCTGGAGGAGCACCGCTACAGCGCGGCAGGCGTCTCGCTGCTCGAGCCGCCGCTGCAGATCTACTGGACCTGGCTGCTCCAGTGGATCCCGCTGTGGATGGCCCCCAACTCCATCACCCTCCTGGGCCTGGCCGTCAACCTGCTCACCACGCTCGTGCTCATCTCCTACTGCCCCACCGCCACCGAGGAGGTAGGGCCCGCCGCCCGCCTGCGGCCCGCGCCTCGGCCGCGGAGGAGGGACCCCCAACTGCTGTCCCGGGAACCCCGCGTCCCCCACCCCAACCCCGCCCCAGTGCGCGGCTGTCTCGCCGCTGGAGGCGCCCGGGGAGCGGGGCTACCCCCGCGCGGCTGACCCTCCCGGGGCGGACACAGCCATGCCCCGCGCCGCGTCCGCCCCGAGACTCCCCCGGGCCACCTGGAGGCTGTCGCGCCGCTACCCCAGCCCCGGGTCCACCCCGAGCCTCCCCGGGCGGGGGAGGGGTCGTCAAGGTCATTGCCTAAGCCCCGGGTCCACTCCAGCCTCCCCCCGGCCACTGAGAGCCGGGGCCTGCCTGCCCGGCCTCCACCCCGTCCCGTGCCAAGCTGTGGGATGGACAAGCCGTCGGTTACTTTGCACACTGGGGACTGAACGCCCGCATCTCTGTCCGGCCCGGCACCAGGGCTTGCGGTAGGGTTGGCCAAGCCCGAGCTACCTTTGGACATTTTTATAATCGTCTGTTTCTCAAGGTTGTGCTAGTGATCCTGAAATTACTGGTAGCACTGATGAAAGATAAGTTACTTCCAAGAGGTAACTTCCTCTTTGCTTCGTTGACATGCAAAACAAAGGTATTAGCAAGGAGATAATCCTTATTATCACGACCCAGGGATCACAAAAGCCGACAGATTTTATTAGCAATGCTAATGTCTGAAATAAGAGTATGTGTCTGAAATAAGAGTAAATACCGTGGGCTTTGGACAACTGTTAATCAGAAGCACCGCACCCCGTGGGCTCAGTGGGGACAGGATAGGAGACAGAGGGGTTCACTCGCATTTACAGCTTTAATGTGGAGTACATGAGATAAATACCACATTGCACATTCTGTGACAGTGCTTTGTTATCTTTGCCCTCCAAATAGTGAAATCCCTTTTATAATCATTTGAGTATAGGTTCTGTGGGGAACTAACTCAAATTAAGGTTGGATAGCAGGAATACAATGGAAATAATTTATGCCTTTTATACTATGCGTCCATTAAAAAAATATTTAATGGAGCCTGCGTCTTAAACGTATCTTGGCAATCGATGGTTATGTTTATTACCTATGAGTTATTGGCAGATGTTTCCATTGTTACTCATTTACATATTGTTTGCAAAAAAGTAAGTTTCTTTAGTTTTTGGTTTTTGCAGCCGGTTTGCAGAATTTCCTCGAGGCCTAGAGGTGGTGCGCTAGAACGGAAGTAGCACTGAGTTTAGAAGTGGAAGGCTTGGGTTTTCCCTGCGGATCAGTTTTCCCATGTGTGAAATAGAAAATCATACCTGCCAAACCAATTTCACAAGGATGCAGTGAGGAGCAAATACTTACCTGAAGATAAATGTAGAAAATGGCGATTGCCCCACAAATTTAAAATATTACTCAACACACTAAAAACATCACTGTTAATAAAAATGTCCTGACAATGTATAATAAAATTTAGTTTTTATTGGGCCTAAATTTGGCTAACAGCACTTGGGCATTTCTGATAATTGCCAGTGGAACTGTGAACTCGATACCATTAATTTCAGAACCATTTGTTGAGCACTCAGAAAAACCAGGGCAAACAAACAAGTCCAAGAGATTCTGTTTAGTTGCGTCAAGAGGGGCCTGATGGAAGAGGTAAAATTATGATTAATTTATAGGCTCAGCCTCATTAAAAAAAAAAGGTGGGGGGGCAGGAATCTCAGACACTTAAAAAAAAAAAAGTGAAAAAATCAGAATGGCCCCAAAAGGTGGAAAAAGAGTTAAAATAATAAGATGAAACTGAGAAGAATTTCTGAAATGTATGTCATTAGACCCGCCTGCATGTGCTTCTAAGAAGCTGAAGCAGTGCAGGGACCAGCCATTATAGGATTCATAGTGCCTGTTTGATAAAATCCCAGCAACTGCAGGAAAGAAGTGTGGCAGTTGAAGCTACTTTGCTTTCAGGTCACAGAGCTAGTAAATGATAGGACCTGACAGGACTCAGATCTAAGTCGGTCTGACCCCAAAGCCTGTGTGTGTGTGTGTGTGTGTGTGTGTGTGTACACAGCACATCACCACCTTCTGGTCCAGAGTTCCCGCCTTTGTCTGTGTTGTATGCAGGAAAAATTCCTTGTGTTTTAAAAGATTTATGGGGTATGTAAAGTGCTTTCACATCCATTGTTGCCTTTGTGTTTTATATCCACGCAAGGAGGTTGGCAGGTTTTTTCCCTTCCTAGAATGGCCTTTCTGCTATTTTAGTATTTCTTCTATCCATCCGTCCTGAAGTAATAGTAGTATATATGTTTTTATTAAAAGGAAATTGGGGCACGGAGGTTAAGTGACTTTAACCTGGATTGGAATGTGTTTTCTGATTCTTAGACTTAAGAATTCTTAGTGCTTTTTCAAGCTTGACAGATTGCTTCCAGAAAGGGTTAGGAAAAATACATAAGATTGCATAAGGTTTTTGAATTTAGATGTTGAGGCTTGGGTACCCATATAGGATGTAATCCTACCCATATAAGATTACATATATGCAATGCTGACTATATATCTATATGAATAATAACACGATCTATTTTTTTTAACTACTGTGTTAACTTCTAGGATATAAATGGGGATGATGGGAAGTTAATAGAAAAAAATCAAATGATTTATATTAAGTTCTACAATGGGTGCGTTCCTTTTTTTTTTTTTTTTTTCTTTTTTCTTTTTTTCTGCAATGGTGTTCTGAACTGCATGTCATGCTACCGTTTCCGTTAGGGAAATTTCCACTCCAGCCAAATTGAACTACTTGCTATAGCAAGGATTTCTTTTTGTCCCTCTCTTTTCTCCTTCCCCTTCCTTTGTCCTGTCCTGCTTCCATCTCTCAATGCCCAGTTCTAACACGACTTCCTTATAGAATTTTTCTTCCTTCTCCAGTGTCAGTCCTCTAAACTCCAGTAAAAAATAACAATATCAACCAACATTTACTGGGTATTAACTATGTACCAGGCATTATTTCAAGGTGCTTTAGCCTATTGTCACATTTAATCTTCTCAACAACTTCATGAGGTGGTACTATTATTATCCCCTTTTTATAGATTAGGAAGCTGAAGAGAAATTAACCTCTTCCAGGGTCCATAGCTTTAAATGGAGACCAGGATTCCAAGCCAGGACACTATGCTTCAGGCATGGGGCTTTGTAGGTCTCCTGTGGAGCTCCTCCATTTTATTTTGGTTACGTGTGTCCTTACTGAGCAGGACAACCTACCAACTCCTCAGTTCAGACAGAGATTGCCCATTTGTACATTCTGGTACTGCGCAGTGCCTTGCATAACACAGGCTTAGTAAATGTACTGAATTATTGCCTGCATGAATGAATGCCATCTTGGGAGATGATGTTTTTCCACCCTTACTCAGTTTAAGCTGGTCTTGGATTAAATATTTATCGGTTGTTTGGCCTGGGAATTTTAACAAGAATAAGCAAGAGTTAGGGCTACTAGAGAAAAGAGGAACTGAGTTGCCCTCCTCCTCCCCGGGAAGAAGCGGTTCTCTCAGAATGCTACTCCCTATGGCGTCGTAGGCGCCGCATTCCCTGCTGCCTAATGGTGAAGTAGAATCACAGACGTCTACAGTTTGAAGGACTTTAGAGCTTATTTAACGCAATTCCTAAATCTGTGTACGAGAAAACCCAGTGATTCGATTCTAATTCTTTAGGCTCCAGCCTAAAGACATCCTCAATGACACATTAGTGTCATTGATTATAGCAAATAGGCGCCTAGCATAGGGTCAGGTCAGAGGGCATTAACATATTTATTTTAATGATGATAGAAAGTTGAACCAAAAAGGAGGTTTTTCTGAGGAACTCAGAAAGACCTTAAGAAATGGTTTGTTCCCTGTGGAAATAATTCAGATTATAGTTGCCTTTGCGCTATGAAGTAAAGGGTTATTTGTTGGGAAATAATAAGAAAAGGCAATAATCTTTAGATTCCTACTCAGATTGTTTTCCTTCGGATGGTTTCTTCAAAATATTGTATTTCCGTTTTTATTACCCATCTCCGTCTTTTTTTTCTTTTAACCAGCTCAGTAATTTATCAAGCATCATTTATTAAGGTAGGACTCTTGTAAGGGAGTAGCCTCTCTTAATGAAACAAAATATAAACTCCCAACTCCATTCCAGAGGTGAAAATTCTAGAAAGCAGGGCAGGGAAGGCACTAAAGTGAGGCAAGCAGGCACTCAGCCCTCAGGACTTGAGGCACATGCAGGACGCTGACCCTGAGGGTAAATGCAGCCTCAGCTTCTTTTTTTTTTTTTAATTATGATTTGTCAGTCACCGTACAGTACATCATTAGTTTTTGATGTAGTGTTTCATGATTCACTGTTTGTGTATGACACCCAGTGCTTCGTGGAATACGTGCCCTCCTTAATACCCATCACTGGCCTAGCCCATCCCCCCACCCCCCTCCCCTCTGAAACTGTCAGTTTGTTTCCCAGAGTCCATAGTCTCTCGTGGTTCATTTCCCCTTCTGTTCACTCCCCCTTCATTTTTCCCTTCCTTCTATGGATCTCCCTGCTATTCCTTATGTTCCACAAATGAGTGAAACCATATGATAATTGTCTTTCTTGGCTTGACTTATTTTACTTAGCATAATCTCCAGTTCCATCCATGTTGATGCAAATGTTGGGTAATCGTTCTTTCTGATGGCTGAGTAATATTCCATTGTGTATATATGGACCACATCTTCTTTATCTATTCGTCTGTTGAAGGGTGCCTCTTCCACAGTTTAGCTATTGTGGATAATGCTGTTATGAACATTGGGGTGCATATGGTCCTTCTCTTCACTACGTCTGTATCTTTGGAGTAAATACCCAGTAGTGCAATTGCTGGGTCATAGGGTAGCTCTATTTTTAACTTTTTTTTTTTTAAGATTTTATTTTATTTATTTGACAGAGAGACAGCCAGTGAGAGAGGGAACACAAGCAGAGGGAGTGGGAGAGGAAGAAGCAGGCTCCCAGTGGAGAAGCCTGATATGGGGCTGGATCCCAGAACGCCAGGATCACGCCCTGAGCCGAAGGCAGACGCTTAATGACTGAGCTACCCAGGCGCCCCTATTTTTAACTTTTTGAGGGACCTCTGCACTGTTTTCCAAAGTGGCTCTACCAACTTGCACTCCCACCAACAGTGTAAGAGGGATCCTCTTTCTCCACATCCTCTCCAGCATTCGTTGTTGCAGCTTCAGCTTCTGAAGCCGAGGTGGCTCACTGGCCTCACCACAGTCCCAGGCCTGTCTGGAAGGAGCTTCTGCACTAATCACTGTGGGGCTTGTCCCTTTGATTTCTATGGTTTTTCTATACTTGATTGTACAGGCTGTTCCTCCTTAGACTTTTGACCAGGCCTAGGCTCTGACCACTTGGGGTTTGCAACATTAAAGAGCAGAGCAGATGTGAAAGCACCCGGTACAGTTGACGCTGATGATGGAACTGGCCCAGGGATTCTCTTAGTAGCCCTCTCCCTTTTTGTTCCCTTGAGCACAGTGAGAGACTGGCATTTTCAACAAGAAATCTAGTAAGTACTAAAAAAGGTTTGGGGGGGAAGGACTGTTCCCCAAAATATAAAAAGAAAGAAAGCCACCTTTCAAAGTACAGATTTCTAAAGTCAGGAGAGAGCCCGTTGGTCCTGAATTGCTGGTCAAACTGCATTTGTATACACTGCGTGCTCTCCTTCCCCCAGGGCTTGTAACCTGCTTCAGTTCGTGAAAATGGGTTTGCTCTTCTCAAATGCTGGCCGGTAACCAGAGCTGAAGCCTGAAGGTCCTAGTTGAAACCAGTAAGCCCGTAGGCCCCTTCCTGATGGGTGACTGAGAATGACCTTACCCTTCCTGACCACCAACTGCTCTTGGAGCCTTCCAGGCCTCTGGTGGGAACCCTCCCTCTGCAAACAAGGAAGTGCCCCATCAGCCACAGGCGCACAACCTCTTAATCATACCGTAGGGCTAGACCAGTGTCAGATTTGTTGGATTAAAAACGCCGTGAATTTTCTTTTAAAAATCCACTTTTTAACACCACATAGCATTACAGTTTTTCACATAGGCATGATCCATCTTCTAATTTTCTTTCTTCCTACTTCTTGTAAATGCACTTTCTGTTTTTAGGGAGAGAGAAGTCAATTGCTGTTTCGGTAATTGAAATCTCCCTGTTAGCAGCTGACCCAGTTGTTACTGGTTATATAATACCTTTTGCATATGTGTCAGCTCACACTTAAGGCCATTTAAAGCAGAGGTAATTTTTTTAAGTTTAAAAATTTATATAAATAGGCATTATACAGTTCCAGTATTTCCTAGATTTTAATTTGGGGAGGTTTTTTTTTTTAAAGATTTAATTTATTTAACAGAGACAGCCAGCGAGAGAGGGAACACAAGCAGGGGGACTGGGAAAGGAAGAAGCAGGCTCCCAGTGGAAGAGCTTGATACGGGGCTCGATCCCAGAACGCTGGGATCACGCCCTGAGCGGAAGGCAGACCCTTAACGACTGCGCCACCCAGGCGCCCCTGGGGAGATTTTTACTTTTGTGTATTACCTATATATACACACTATTTTTTATTTACTATTTTTCTTTATATTAGCTTTAAATCTCTTCCTTTTTAAGGATGTGGACTCAGGGACCCCTGGGTGGCGTCTGCCTTGAGCTCAGTTCATGATCTCAGGACCCTGGGATTGAGTCCCATATCTGGCTCCTTGCTCAGCGGGGAGCCTGCTTCTCCCTCTGCCTGCCACTCCCCCTGCTTGTGCTCTTTCTCTCTGACAAATAAATAAAATCTTAAAAAAAAAAAGATGTGGACTCTTTCTCAGCCTTAATATCTATAAAGTCATAGATGTGATAGCTATGCTAGCTTTTTTTATGCTAGCTCTTTTGTAAATATGTTAAAATATTTCCAAAATATATTAAAATAAAGACCTAATTATTAAAATGAAAAGTTGACCCATGAATCATCTAAAATTGTCCTTGTGGTTTCAGTAATAACAATAAGTAAAACTAACTGAGCTCCTTCCACATGCTGGGCACTTTTCTCAACACTTTCTGTGTAATACTTTGATTTTCACAGTGAGACAGGAGCAGTGATTATTTTCATGTTTGGTAAAGGGAGACTGTGGCACTGGGAGGGTAAGTAACTCATCCATACTCAGCTAGTGAAGAAAGCAAGGATCCAAGGATCTGGGAGCAGGTAGAGTCCAGATGGCACACTTTTCTTTTTTTTTTAAAGATTTTATTTATTTATTCATGAGAGACAGAGAAGCAGAGGGAGCCCAATGCAGGACTCAATCCCAGGACCTTGAGATCACAACCTGAGCTGAAGGCAGACCCTTAACCAGCTGAGTCACCCAGGCGTCCCAGACTGCACAATTCTAACCTCTCTGCAGGAACAACCCAGGGCATGAATTCTTCCCTTTGGAAACCATTTTACCTGATAAGGAACAATTAGATCATCTAGTAATTTAGCTTCTGTGGCATGTACATTTTAAAAACAGACAACATGCCTCATACCCTTGAGAGAATTACATTCTAATATGAAAGATGGGACCTTGGAGACTATCTAGTCTAGCGTTTTCATTTACAGAAGACCTAAGTATGTGTTCCAGAAAATCGAGTATTTTAAGGTCCAAGCTTGTAAATGAAGTTTGTCCAGTGAGCAGAAATGTGCTCACTGATCATTTTCTAAGTCTTTTCTTCCTTTTTCTGATGCATGTGTGCTCATTCAGACCCACGTATAAAGAAGAGGATAAATAATTTGTTTATATGTGAGTGTTCTCTCTGACCCAGAGTTACTTTTAATCAGAACAATTGCTATATGGCCTGGTTCAGAACTCTGGTTACCTATAATTCAAGTAACCGAAAAAGAAAAATTTCCACAAAACTTACTTTTATACGGCTCTTTTTTAATGGTGTAACTGAAAAGCGATTTAAATTTATTCGTGTTTTTTTAAACGACTAGGGGTTATGATTGATTCTTAGTAATAATTTTGTTTTCTAGAATAAACTTACATAATAACTTTTCAAGAAGAAATGCAAGATTCATCATTAGTGAAGTTACTACTTAATTGTGATACAGCCACATAATTGAATACTGTGTCATCATTTAAAAGATTGATGGTTGTCCTGGAAAGCTTCCTATGACATATTGTTAAATTCTGATTCTAAAAGATACAGTAGATACTACGAAGATTATATGAATTAAAACTTTAACTGTTAGGAGTCTGATATTACATGGAGAAGTTCTACTTTTCGGATTAGGTTCCTTCTATAGTAGTATTTTGATAAATTGCTTATGACTTTGTAATGCATAATCCAAGCCTGACTGTTCCATGCTTATGTTTACAATTTTTGAAAATAAGTTCACATGAAAAGATGAAATGGGTTGGGGTGGCTTTTGTAGATCCTCCTTCAACCCGGAGTCTCTTCTGTAATTACCCCTGTTTTGAGAAGACTCCTGGAAGGAAGGCTCCTGTGGTTCCTGGCCAGTGGATCTCCAACCTGGAGCCGGTTTTGCAGATATGTAGGTTAGAAAAAGAAGATGACAGTTTTCAGGCTACTGAATAGCTTTCAGGAGGGGGTAGAGGTGATGACAGCAGGGAAAAGAAAAGATAGGTTTGGCCCCTGTGGCCTTGGGAAGACTGGGAAGGAGTGAACTGGGTGCCGGGGACCAGTGGGCCTTCCTGGGTGTAAAAGGAAGCAAGCATCACGTGGCTCACGGCCATTTCCTCAGGCTCACTACACTTGAAATTGGATTGTGTGAGCAGGAGAGGGCTTCTCAGCAGGTTTGAAGGAAAAGCAGTCTGTGAAGTAAGAATCCAGGTCTCTGCAGCCTGTGGCATGATGGACCCCTTCTCCTAGGGCAGGGCAGAAGACCTGGGTCTGCTTACCTTGCCCGGTCTAGCCACTAGTCTCAGTGGGATGTCATCACCCCTTCTTTACGTTTTACTTTCAACTTTAATAAAAAGAACATGATAACTGCCCTGTCTCTGTGGATTGCCATAACAAATAAAATAATGCTGAAAAATGCCCTTTGTTGTACTGTTTAGGATAATGTTATTACCTTTCCAGTCTGATCTCTGTAATTGCCTGTTAATCTTCAGGTCCTGAAACAGGGATCTGGTCACTGACTCATGAGTAAACCTTGCATTTTCCAGACCTCAACCTTCATTTTGGCCGAGACCTCCTCTCTGTTTTTCTCGTTCAAATTCCCTGCACTCTTTACCTATTTAAGCTCTAAATCTTAGCTCCTCTAGTATCCTGATGAAGTAGTTTTAAACTAGTGAACCAGTCTTCCTTTCCTTTTTCCAAACCCGCAACGGTGGTGTCCAGGAGTGACCTGATTTATTTCAGTATGGATTTCCATTAACACCTTGACCTTTCAACTTGCCTGCAGCCAGTCTCCCAAATCAGAGGTCAGAATTAAGCTTTTAACATGGCCCTTGGCTCCAGTGTCTCAGTATAAGAAGGTTCTGTGCATGGAAAGGAGAAACGGAATACCTGTCAGGTAGATGTAGTTTTAGAAGTCTGTCATGTAGAGGGAAGATACTTGATGGAAAGTAGATAAGAAAAGTGACTTTATGACATTCCAGAAATTTTAATAACTTCGATTTCCAATTTTACATAGTTTGAAATACAGCTTTGCTCTTCTTTGGTTATCAAAATTAAAACAATATGGTTTTTTCATAGTAGGAACCAAACGGGTAAGAACTTAGTAGTTTGAAAAGAGTCAAGGGGATTGTTCTCTGCAAAACACTTTGGTATTCTTTCAAAAAAGATTTGTTTTGTTTTGCTTTTTCGACTTTTGTACTGTCATAATAATTTTCAATTATGTTTTTAGTCCCCTCTTAATTGTTTCATAGTTTGCAGATAAGCCTTTAAAAACATGCTAATCAGATTTGAATGTGACATTTAAGTTTTTCATTTTTTATTAAGTTGTTTATTTTAATTCCAACATACAGTCTTATATTAGTTTCAGGTGTACAATATAATGATTCAGCCATTCTACACCTTACCCAGTGCTCATCACAAGTGCACTCCTTCATCCCTATCACCTATTTCACCCATCCCCCCAACACCCTCCCCTCTGGTAACCCTCTGTTTGTTCTCCACAGTTAAGAGTCCATTTTTGGGGTTGTCTCTTTTCCCCCCTTGTTCATTTATTTTGATTCTTAAATTCCACATATGAGTGAAATCATATGGTATTTGTCTTTCTCAGATTATTTCACTTAGCATTATACTCTCTAGCTCCATCCATGTTGTTGCAAATGGCAAGATTTCATTCTTTTTATGGCTGAATAATATTCCCTTGTATATGTGCCACATCTTCATTCATTCATTCATCTACCAGTGGACTCTTGAGCTGCTTCCATAATTTGGCTATTGTAAATAATGCTGCAAGAAACATACAGGTGCATATATATTTTAAAATTAGTATTTTCATATTCTTTGGGTAAATACCCATAGTGTGTTTACTGGATCGTGTAGGGTAGTTCTATTTTTAATTTTCTGAGGAACCTCCAGACTGTTTTTCACAGTGGCTGCACCATTTTGCATTCCTACCCACAGTGCACGAGTCTTCCTTCTTCCCCACATCCTCACCAACACTTATTGTTTCTTTGACTATGTGCATATTCATAACTCAGGTTGCTTCTGTTCTTCAATTGTTTCTAACTTACACTGCTTGTCTTTTAACTGGAAGAGACTCAATAAGTCCTTTTAAGCAATTAGTAGCCTAATCATTAATACTGGGCATCTAGTAGTAACAAATGATGAAACTTTTATTAAAGTTAGTTCAGAGTAAACGTCTATTTACTTAGAAAAATTGAGGAACAAGATAGCAGGTTGATTGGATATTTGTAGAATTCCCCCATAAACCATACATAGATTGGTATTTTAAAAATATTTGCCTGAAAGTATACAAAACAATTTAGTGAGAATAGCTAGCTTTTACTGAGCACTTACTGTGTGCCAGGCTCTGTATAAAGAACTGTCTAAGAATCTTTTCATCTGATAGAACTGTAAGTATTCATATCTTACAGGTGAGTAACCACAGTTTAGAGAGGTTAAGTGACTTGCCCAAGGTCCCTTGGCTATTAAATGACAGAGCCAAGGACTCGAACACAGATCTAATTTCAAAACCCTACTTCTTAATAATTTTGCTGTACTTCCTCTCTATGACATAGAAATCTGGGTTGACCATTCCTACTATCACATAGGTGAGGAAGAAGAGTATATATACAAAGTGCTTAAAGAAAAGAATGATCATTTTAAATCTTTTTCTCTCTCTTGTTCAAATTGCATCATTTCTATTCACCTGTCTTCAAGTTTACAGACTCTTTCCTCTGTCAGTTTTATCTACACTTCTGTATATAATGTTTCTCTTTTCTTCTGGCTTCTGATTATGATGTGCCTTGGTGGGTTTTTAAAAAATATTTATTCTGTTTAGTGTTTGTTGAGCTTCTTGGATATGCGAGTTTATAAATTTCATCAAATTTGGAAATCTTTCAGCTATTATTTCTAATATTTTTCTCTTCTCTCCCCTGAGACTCCAATAAAAATGTTAGACTGCTTCTGCTGTCCCACCAGTCGCCGATACCCAGATCAATTATCGGTAGTCTTTTTTCTTTCTGTGCAGCATTTTAGTTTCCATCAGTAGTCTGCATGTTTGTTGATCTTTTCTTCTGCGTTGTCTAATTTCATCTAGCATATTTTACATTTCAAGTACTGTTTTTTAATATCTGTGGGTTTCACTTTAGTCTTATGTTTTCCTTCACCTTCTTGAACATGTGAAGCATATTTATAATAACTTTGAAGGGCCTCATCTAATTCCATCTAATTCCATTTTTTCCTGTCATTCCTGGGTCTGATTGTATTGATTGATTTTACTTCTAGTTGTAGATCATCTTCTGCCTCTTTGCATGACTGGTAATTTTTTATTAGATGCCAAACATTGAATTTTATATCTTTGGGTACTAGATTTTTTTTTTTTAATCCCTTTAGGATATCGTACTTTGTGTTGGCTATAGTTGAGTTAAATAGGATCAGTTGGGTTCTTTTGAGGCTGGACTTTATGTCTGTTAGGACTCTTTCAGGAGGGCTTTAGTCTCAGGCTATTTTCTCCCCACTGCTAAGGCAATAATTTCTGAGAACTCTACCCAGTGTCCTAGGTATTACAAAGTCTTTCTGCTGTGCCTGGTGGGAACATGAAAAATTCCCAGCTTTGTGTGGCCTTCAAGAATTACGTGGCCTTGTGCTGTTCAGTGTTCTTTCCCTGGCCTTGGTTAATAGTTTTAGCTCATTCAGGCACAGGTCACTTCTCAGTCAAAGACTCAAAGGTACCCTTCCATAAATCTTGTGTCCTCTTTTCTCTTGTCCTGTGCTCCACAAATTCTAGGTGCTTTGACCTTCCTGAATTCTGCTATGTTTCTCCTCAACATAGGAAGATGACTGGGCTCTGCTCGGGTTCCCCATTCCTATACTGTGGTCTGAAAACTGCCTGTAGGTATGAAGCTGTAGTAGTTATAGGGCTCACCTCATTTGTTTCCCTCTGTCAGGGATCACAGTGCTGCACTGCCTGCAATGTCTGAAAACCTGTTTCATTTATTTTATTGCTTTTCTGGTTATATAAGGTGGGAAAATAGAGCCAGTCCCCTGATACTCCATCATGAATGGAAGCAGAGGTCTGTGATTTGTCTTTAAGATCTTTTTTTATTGCAAATTCTTACTGAATAATTTCAAAGCTAGTGCCATATGTAAATAATATATTGAAAGAGCTGTGGATTAGGAACTAAAATCATGATCCTAATCCTTGCTCATTTAATTTTGTGCTTCTCACAATATGGACCTCTTTGTCCCTCTACCCAGATGACTTAGAATGGTTCGTTTGATTTCTCAGTTTCGTTCTCATCTGTACGAGGAGGGTTAGGTGTAACACTCTGAGGGGATACAAGGTGAGAACACAAGAAAATATGTCAATTGGCTTAGGTTGATATTTTTCAAACAAGCTAGTTGTTGTCATTTAACAGTATTTATTATTCACATTTATTTTTAGGCACCATACTGGACATACCTTTTATGTGCACTGGGACTCTTTATCTACCAGTCACTGGATGCTATTGATGGGAAACAAGCCAGAAGAACAAATTCTTGCTCTCCTTTAGGGGAACTTTTTGACCATGGTTGTGACTCTCTTTCAACAGGTAAGTTAGTGAACGTTTTTTTTCTTTCTGTCTTTTTTTTTTCTGATGGCTCAAAAACTAAAATGAACCGAGCTGTTTGAATGGTCAATGTTTTGGGTAGGTGTACATTTGGGAGCAAATTTGCATGGTATGTTTTGAAAGTATGTTCAAAAATTAATTTCGTTTAGTGTACCTTGTTGTAATCCCAAGATTATGTACTTTAAAACTATATTTCTAAACAGTACATGGCAGTTATTTCATTAGTTATTTTTAATTCTTAATGGCTCTTAAACCTGGTTTCTTTCAGTATTTATGGCAGTTGGAGCTTCAGTTGCTGTGCGCTTAGGAACTCATCCTGACTGGTTGTTCTTCTGCTCTTTTATTGGGATGTTCATGTTTTATTGTGCTCATTGGCAGACTTATGTTTCAGGCGTGTTGAGGTTTGGAAAGTAAGTATGTTTTTTAAGTTGTACATCTTAAAATATAATTCAGTTTATTTTCACAATCTTTTGTATTTTATTTCTCCCTAAGGAGGACAAAGCTTCAATCAGGAATTTAAATTATCTTTTAATTTACTGTAGCATCCATAAATGCTACACCTTAAGTCTTATAGGTATTGCGTATGTTATAAATAGCTACATATTTGATAATAATTTTTTCTCCCTTTCTCCACTTTCTAATAGCTTACTAAGCCAGGCTTACATTATACGGGAGAAAGAGAAATAAGGGACCTGAATAATATAGAAAAAGAATATGCAGTACTTAAGTAAACAGCGTTTGACTTATATAATAAAATAATGAAATACAGAATCTAAAGGTCCTTTTTGGTCAAATCTTCATGTGCCCAAAAAGGGGTACCCATTACATCAGTCACCAAAAATAGGTAATTGTGAGACTCTTCAGTTGTGGTAGGCAATTGGTGAGATAATGTAAAAGCACCTTGAAAATGTTAAAGCTAAACATTAGATGATATATATCTTAAATTCAACGTATGAGTGAAACTGTATGGTATTTGTCTTTCTCTGACTCACCTCTTTCACTTAGCATTTTACCCTCTAGCTCTATCCATGTTGTTGCAAATGTCAAGATTTTGTTCTTTTTTATGGCTGAGTAATATTCCCGTGTGTGTGTGTCTCTCATATCTTCTTTATTTGTTCATCTGTCGAGAGGCTTAATTTTTATAGTATTTATATTATTGGAATACAGAAGAGAAATAGAAATACTATTCTCTTTTACTTGTGGATATTTTCATTGTTATATGTTTTATCTTTTGAAAATATGTGGATTTCAGTGCAAATATGAATTTATTACCTTGAATTAGATTATTTAAACTATAAAATATTAATAAGTATTTTTAACTACAATTTTCAACTGTTAAAGATTTTTTTTAGTAAATCAGTGACACATTAATTAATATTTTCCTTAGCACGGTATAGGATTACAGTTAAAATCTGTCTCTATATTAATGTTTGCCATGTGAGATAAGGCATATCTTATTTATAGCATGTTTGTTCTCCTGTAGCAAGTACCTTGTGCAGTTCTATAAAGCAGTGCTTAAAGCTTAATTTTAAAACCTAAACCAAGGCCAATGTTTACTTGTATCATATGCTATTTTGTTACTTACGTGTGAACATTTAGACTTGGTGTTAATTTTCTTTTATTTCAAAAGCATGAGAATTTCCATATGGTATTAGGTTCATTTCTCAAAAAACATTATGGTAAAGGACTAGTTTCTGCCCCTACCCTCAATCCATGGTGGACTAATAATTTGCAGTTTAAAAATAAAAAACAAAAACCAACTGACAAAATGCAGTCCTCAGTACTGAATACAACAAATACAAAATTACTCTGTCACGTTACCATAAAAGTTTTGAAATGCTTACTCTCAGTTTCTGTACCTATCTCATTGCAAACTGGTTACGAACCTTGTGCCACATTTTGAACAACACTGTTGTAGATTGTCCTCCGTGATACCAGTTTGGGGATTAAGGATATCCTTTAAAATCTTTTTTGGATCCAAACTTTAAAAACTTGGACCCATTATTGAGTTCTCTAAGTTTGTAAAGTGTTATACAGAATATTCTTTTATTTGTCTAATATATTTTTCAAGCTTCAGCTGTTCCTTCGCAGTTCAGATGTTTAAGTATTTGGTGAGTGATTGTATTCTTTTTTTTTATCATATCTGAACTTTCAGCTTTTTTTTTTTCCAGACTCAAGAATTGTCATTTATTTGGTTTATCCTTAAAAGGCAGAGAGGGAGAATGAAGCTTTGAGTTAATTTAAAATCTGTGGTATGAATGACGCATATGTGAAACCAAGGTTCCTAGCTCAGTCCTCATTTGGATCATTCATTGAGAGGGAGCTTGTTCTGTAATCCCTACCAGCTTTCCTAGTTGCTTCTGGTCACTAGTCATAACCTAGGAAAATTATGGATAATTTAATGTCATTCTACTCCTGTTACTGTAAAAAGAGCACAGAACTTTGATAATGACTCATAAGTGTAGTAGGAAGAGTGCTGGCTCTGAGTCATTTTCCTGTGGCAATATTCAGCTGTTCCACTATAGGCATGGAAAAATCATTTCAGTTTCCCTCTCCAAAAAATAATTTATTGGGATAATGTATAGCTGATAAGACTCATAATAGATGCTCAGTAAATGTTAGTACCTTTCTTCCTTTTTCTGTACAAAGTATTACATGTTATTTTATTGTATTTACCTTTTTCAACTAACTTGCAGCCTGGAGGCCTTGGTTTGCCTGCCACTGATCTTACAAATACTGGATATCATTTTTTGTATTTTCCTTCTATTTGTGGGTTAATATTCAGTTCACCTTCTCCTACTAACTGCCCCCAAAGTAACTTAGTCTGTAAATCTTTTCTTCCCTGTCTGGTTTTATTTTGTCACATAATTGCTACATATCTTATATTTGCAGAGCAGTAAGTATTCCTCTAGCATCTGAAGACTCCAGGGCATCCAAGCAGAGATGTCAAATAGATGGATGTAAAAATCTGGAGCTCAGCAGAAAAAAAAGATGTGGATTTGGAGATAGGGATTTTGAGGTCCTTAGCCTGTAGATGGTAATCTAAGTACGGATATAGTTGTTCAGAAAATCTAAAAGGAGAAAAAATGGAATTCTGGAAATAGGAGCATTTAAGATGTGGAAGAAGCAGCAGTCTAGGAAGGAGCCTGAGAAGAGCTTCCAGCAAGGTAGAATCAGGAGAGAGCATGGAATAAATAAGAACATAGCAAAACATTTTACAAAAGAGGGAATGATCAGCATTTTAAATATTGCAGAGAAGTTACCTGAGGTATTAAATGTATCCCTTAGATTTGACAAGTTGAAAGTCATAGTTTACCTTAGACAATTTTAGTAGAATGGGGCCAAAGACCAGACTGCAGTGGATTAAGTAGCAAACATGAGAGGAGGAAATTACAAATATAGACTGCTTTTCAGTTAGCCTGTCTATGGAGCAAAGGAGAAGAAGAGTCTATAGCTTCAGGGAATGCAGACTAGAGACTAATGTTGGTTGGTTTAGTGGGTTTTTTAAAAAAAAGAAACTTAAGCATGTTCATATATTAGGGGAAAAATGTCTGTGGAAACCAAAAAACTGTAGTGACCGTTAGTAACCTGATAAGGAAAGCTGCTTGAATTTTCCCTACTTTTTAAGTGAAATTCACTTGGGAGTATTTAAGAATTTGTCTTAAGTCATCTGGTTGTTTTTATATTATTATAATTTCTCCTCATCACAGGAGTAATACATGATTATTATTTAAAAATTCAAACTTTAAAGAAGTACATAAAGTAGAAAGTAAAATCCTTCTGTAATCTCAATGATAACTGCTCTCAGCAATTTTATACATGCTATACAAGCTTTTCCCCCCTGTGCATATCCGAATGTCTACCTACGTGTGAGCACATGTTGTTCAGTGGGCTTTTCACTTAATGTGTAAATTGATAATTCAGTGATGGAACTAAAGGGCAATATAAGCTCAGCCTATAAAGATTCTTACATCTTTGATATTTAACATATGGTTAACTGACTTTCACATTCAGGAATTTTATTTACAGATACCCTTTCTATTCTTCGCCCTTTCTCTTTAGAGTGGATGTAACTGAAATCCAGTTAGCTTTAGTCACGGTCTTTGTGCTGTCTACATTTGGAGGAGCAGCGATGTGGGACTCTACGGTAAAGCTGCGTATTTAAATTTATATCTAAGTACTGTACCAATATTCAGAATTGGCATTGTATATTAATAGGCATACCACTTCTTAACCTTTTTTCTTCATTTTAAAATTTTACTATCCTATGTACCTTATTTTGGCATTTTCCCCTATGCATGAATGTATTACTGCATAGAAGAAAATGACCCCATTACCCTAATACAAAATTTTAACACACTAGTTGAACTACCTTTTCCAGACTAAAATTTATCTCATAAAATAGATATATAAAATAGTAAATTCAGTAAAATATTTTATGTTTAAAACTTGTCCCTCAATATAGGAAAGAAAAGTTAATAATTTGTATTTTTTATAATCTGTGAGGTAAAGTTTCCCATATTAGGGAGTTTTTATTTTCTGCTTGATTGGCCTCAGTATTCTGAAAAAAGTTAACTCTCAGGAGGCCACTGTCACAAATCCATGCTTTGCATAGAAAGAGAATTTATGAAGAAATAAATTATTCTGTCTCTACAACCCAAGTCCATAACACTGGCTGACTCACAACCTTATGCCCATAGAGTTAAGAATAATAAGGATAATATCAACAGCCAACAACTAACATTTATTGAACACCTTATGTTCCCACAATTTACTATCACTGTTTTATCTGACCCTCAGACCCTATGAAATAGATACTATCATTATTCTGTTTTATAAGTAAGTCTTAGAATAATTAAGTAATTTGTCCAAGGACACATAGCTAGTAAGTACTGGAATTAAGAAGACTGATTCCAAACTCTGTGTTTTTAATCACTCAGATATATACCTCCAGTAAAAATAGTAAGAGATAGAAAACTAAACATACTCTTACCATAGGATCCAGCGACTGTGCTCCTTGATATTTACCCAAATAAGCGGAAAACTTATGTCCACACAAAAACCTGAACTCGGATGTTTACAGCGGCTTTATTCATAATTGCCAAAACTTGGAAGCAACCAAGATGTCCTTCAGTAGGTGAATGGATAAATTATGGTACATGCAGGCAATGGAATATTATTCAGTGTTAAAAAGAAAGCACTATCAAGACATGAAAAGACATGGAGGGACCTTAAATGCATATTACTTAGTGAAAGAAACCAATTTGAAAAGGCGGCTACATATTGTATGATTCCAACTATACGACATTCTAGAAAAGGCAAAATAATGGAGACAGTGAAAAGATCAGCAGTGCCAGAGGTTACGGGGGAAGGGGATAATAGAGAAAGCCCAGGGGATTTTTAGGGCAGTGAATCTATTCTGTATGATACTACAATGGATATTTGTTATTATGCATTTGTCCAAACTCATAGAATGTATATATCACCAAGAGTAAACTGTAATGTAAACTATGGCTTTCTGGTGATAATGATGTATTAGTGTAGGTTCATGTATTATAACAAATATAACTCTCTGGTGGGAAATGTGGATAGTGGGGGAGACACTGAGGGGAAGAGGCAGGGAGTATATTGGGACTTTATGTATTTTCCATATAATTTTGTCATGAATCTAAAATTGCTCTAAAAATTATATCTATTAAAAATAGTAAAATTTCTCTGTGGCATTAGTTTCAGAATTGCCAATTACAGCCCATATCACTAGCTCAGACTTGGAGTATATTTTTAAGTAGTGGTACATTTCTTGAGCCATTCATATTCCTTCTCATCCTGGAAGAATAACAGAATCAAAGATACGCTACTGCGGGCCTCTAAAATGTACTAGAGAGATGTGATGTGTCTTCTATGTTAGCTGCTCAGCTGGTTCCCATAAAAAGGCGAATGTTGACCTAGAGGCAGTTAGGTTATTAAGTCAGATGTGGTGGTCTTAAATTTAATTGATTTAGTTATAATGGGGAAGAATTTAATTTAATCTTAAAATCATTTCATTCAGTGTTTTGGCAATACCATAGGAAGAAAGCACACCTGCTTATTCTTACCAACAAGAATACTTATTTTAGATGTAGATTTTCTAAATTTGTTAATCTGTAGTTTCCACAAATGTTGGTACAATATTTCAAAGTCTATTTTCAAAACACATTAGCCTATAGCTTTTGGCAATTCATTGTTACTGTTTTTTAACTCCTTTGCTGCCTTTGGAAGTTTTCTTGAACAGCAAATTGACCAACAGGTAAATATACTGCTAGAGATTTAATCCTGGATATTAACTACACAAAATTCTTGCATGCACACACATTGTGATACTTGTCACATTCATGATGCAGATCATGGTGTCTGACTTTTCCTGTGATGCTGCCTTTTAGAGGTACTAAATTCAAGTGAACTATCCTTTTTCATGTTTAAGTCAGATGAAGGCTTGTGAGATTAAATATTTCATCCCAGTTATGTAAGTAGACTTCACTGAATTTGGTGGATTCATTTTTCACTTAATGAATAAAACCATTAAAAGAAAAATTACCACTATAGGCTATATCCAGGAGTTAAGGTTTGATTATAAGAAAAAGGATAGCTTATCATATAGGGCCATATCATAATGTTTCTTTACTATTTAATAGGAAAAGAAATTCTATTTTCTTAATGATTTGTTTCTTTCCTCTACCCCTAAAGATACCCATTCTAGAAATAAAATTGAAGATCTTTCCAGTTCTCGGAGTAGTAGGTGGAGCAATATTTTCCTGTTCAAATTATTTCCATGTTATCCTCCATGGTGGTGTTGGCAAGAATGGATCCACTATAGCAGTAAGATATTAATTTCTTCATCATTTAGTATTAATATTATTATAAGTTTTATTATTATGAGATACAGAGATACTAAAAATATGCCAATGTTCCAAGAATGGGGAAGGGAACCAAATACCTTTCTTTTTAGGCACGTAATACAAGAAGTATTTTAAAAAGTTGTTACTGGGGGTGCCTGGGTGGCTCAGTTGGTTAAGCGGCTGCCTTCAGCTCAGGTCATGATCCCGGGGTCCTGGGATTGAGCCCCATATTAGGCTCTCTGCTCACTAGGGAGTCTGCTTCTCCCTCTTCCTCTGCTGTTCCCCCTGCTTGTGCTCTCTCCCTTGCACACTCTCAAATAAATAAAATCTTAAAAAAAAAAAAAAAGTTTTGACTGATAAAGCATTTTTCCTCTTTCTATAGCCTTTTTCTTAGTAGACTTTTCTGACATCCTATTTAATAATCCACTGTCTTATTACTGTAAATAATTGAGTTGCCATTTGTTTTCTTGCATATTATGCCTTACACTAATGGGGGAGAGGAGAAGAAGGAAATGAGTTCCTGATTTAATAGCAGGAAAGTTTGCCAAAGGTCATGGTTTCGCATACAGGGCAATTTATTACTCATGAAGTAAATTTTATTGAAATTTCACTGGAATATATTTTTAAAATTATTCTTACAATTTTAAAAGGTAAAATTTTAAACCTTAATTCTTAGTTGAATAGGTACACCTTGTGTTTTTGGGTTTTTTTACTGTGCTCATGCTGTAATTTTTTTTTGTATTTATTCATATTTATTTTTTTAAAACTTCTTCAATACTTCTATGTGGGAAAGGGTCATAATTCCTTCCAACTTTTAAACAAATATCTATGTTTTTAAAAACTGTATTGCCATCTTTAAGATGAACATAAGAAGATAAGTACTTAGTCCAGTGATGTCATTTCTTATCAAAACACTATTGGGGGTGCCTGGGTGGCTCAGCTGGTTGAGCATCTCAGCTCAGGTCTTGATCTCAGGGTGGTGAGATCAAGCCCCGTGTTGGGCTCCATGCCCCGGAGCCCACTTAAAAAGAAAAACAAAATTTAAAACATCGTTGGAATGTCTTTTTAAAATCATCTGGGCTATAGCTTACTCTCTTGATTTCTTTGGTGCTGTGGTTCAAAATTTCTGTCCTTTAAGAGTAGATTTGATTTTGAGAAAAAGCCAAAGTCATATGGAGCCAGGTTGAATAAAAGTAATAAACATGAAATATGGCATTTTTAGTTAAAAAAAAAAAAAGCCTCGTTCTTTTAAATGACATAAATTGGCTCTCAAGATAGTTTCAAAGGAATCCACATAATTCATAAATTATCAGTCCTTATGAATACATTTTTTATAATTCTAAAGCAAAGTGTAAAACTTATTTAGATACAGAAGCCCTGATATATTTGGAAAAATTAGTCGTTTTCTGAGGTGTTTTGTCAGTTGACCTCGGTATAGTACTATGCATGAGGTACTTAGGAATACTTCTTGCTTGACCATGGATGATAAACCAGAGTACCGGGAACATGAATTTTACTAAAGAAAATAAGATTTAGTGAGGATCAGTATCCATTTTAGAGAATATTTTATTAAGAAATAATGGATAAGGGGCGCCTGGGTAGCGCAGTCGGTAAGCGTCTGCCTTCGGCTCACGGCGTGATCCCGGCGTTCCGGGATCGAGCCCCACATCGGGCTCCTCCGCTGGGAGCCTGCTTCTTCCTCTCCCACTCCCTGCTGTGTGCCCTCTCTCGCTGGCTGTCTCTCTGTCACATAAATAAAGAAAATATTTAAAAAAAAAAAAAAAAAAAAAAAAAAGAAATAATGGATAAATGTTTGAAGGAAGACAAAAAAATCAAACACTATGGTTAAGAAGTAGTTTATTTCTACTCTTAAACTGGTGATTTTCCAATGATTTTAGCAGCAGATTTTTTAAAAAGATTTTATTTACTTGAGAGAGAGAGCAAGTGAGAGAGAGAGGGCACGAGCAGGGGAGAGGGACAAAGTGAGGGAGAAGCAGATTCCCTGCTGAGCAGGGAGCCCGATGTGGGGCTGGATCCCAGGACCCTAGGACCATGACCTGAGCCAAAGGCAGATGCTTAGCCGACTGAGCAACCCAGGCACCCCAGCTTGAATAAAATCTGCAGAACGATAATACCAATAAAAGCACTATTTTATTAGTCTAAATTTTTATAACTTATTAATAAATATTATACATATTTTATAATATACATAACACATACATTTATTATGTATATTTATTATGCATACAGTATGTATAATAGTATTTATAATATTGTAATTTTATAGTAAATTCTAACTTAAAACATATAAACAATAAACAGGAATAATGCTGTTTTAATGAATATATTAAAATTGGTAGTTATAGATTTAGTAAACCTTAATACCAAATTTATTTCAGTATTTTGTTTAGGATAAGCAGTACTGAGAGAATCCTGATTCACATAGATAAAAATGTAATGAATTGGATTTAGTGAGAGCATCTGCAGTCTAAACTCAAAAAAAGGCAGGGGTGGACGGTGTTGGTATATAGAGAGACCAGGGCAGAATTAAACTTTTCCTAATCAGTGGTTAAGCTATTTTATAAAATTGGCAGTTTGGGGTGCCTGGCTGGCTTAGTTGATAGAGCATGCGACTCTTGATTTTGGGGGTTATAAATTCAAGCCCCATGTTGGGTGTAGAGATTAAAAATAAAATTTTAAAAAATAAGTAGAACATAAAATAAAATTGGCAGGTTAAGCTTTATCTGCACAAAAATATGTTAACTTGGCAATTGAATGTTGATGGCCTTTAGCATAGTAAAATTCAGTGTAGAATAAATCATATTTTTTAGTGGTAGTTTGAAATGTGTGTATTTATAAAATTGAAATCACACATCTGTGGCACTGTATTACCTCTGTGTAGCCCTAGGGTTCTGTGGAAATTTGAAGGCATGGTTAAGGTCTACATACTCCTTTAGGCCATATACTACATTATATTCTTCTTTAGGTGTCTAGTTCCTAACACAAAATAGATGTTCAGAAAATGTTTGCACTGTGATAAATGCAATGTTAAAATATGATGCTGATTTTCTGATTTATCCCTTAGGGCACTAGTGTCTTGTCACCTGGACTCCACATAGGAATAATTATTATATTGGCAATAATGATCTATAAAAAGTCAGCAACTAATGTGTTTGAAAAGCATCCTTGTCTTTATACCCTTATGTTTGGATGTGTCTTTGCTAAAGTTTCACAAAAATTGGTGGTAAGAAATTCTTTTACTTATTTTTCATGGTATAAATAATGTACTTGGTCCTCAAATACAAGGCTGGAAATTATTTCATACAATGGGTAGATTTTTAATGGTGTTATCATGATAATAAATAGTTAGCTATTTGTGCTCCAAGTAAAACTGTGAATGGGTTAATGTTATATTCAGGGAGATAGTTTCCTTTCTATATGCTAAGTTCTTTTAATTACCTGTTTAGCTATAGTTATCAACTTTCTGATATCAAGGAATTTAAATATCAGGAACTTTAATGAGCTACCTGTCATGAATTTGAGAAGTTTTAGAATTAGTATTTCCATATTAAATGTGAGGTAAATGGTCTCTTTGTGTTAGTAGTGAATTAAAGTTGTAATTCTTTCCTGAAAAATAAAAGCTAAAATATTTAAAATTTAATAGTGAAATTATTTTGTTTACTTTTTTATAGATAGCTCACATGACCAAAAGTGAACTGTATCTTCAAGACACTGTCTTTTTTGGCCCAGGTCTTTTATTTTTAGACCAGTACTTTAATAATTTTGTAGACGAATATATTGTTCTCTGGATAGCAATGGTAAGTTCTTTTCTGCTAAGATTTTTATTTATTTTTAATAGATGTCAGATAACCCTATGCTGAAGAGTCATTTCAGTAAGACAGCAGATAGTCTTACTATCTAGTCTACACTGTAAATGTTTCTGAATATTTAAAATTAACTTCTTTTAAGCTGTGAATCGTGTTTTGTGTGTGTTGTGTGTGTGTATAGAAATGGCCCAGATTATCTGCAGATCTGGCTTCCAACAACTTAAATCCTTAAAACCCAGTTGTGTACCTTAAAAATATAGCTTTCTCCCCACCAAAAACAATACAAAGATCTCAAAAATCACTTCACTCTGCCCAGAGAACTGCAAATACTTATTAGAAGTCTTTAAGTACTTAATCAAGCTTGTTAGAATTATTCCGAGCTGATAGCAGGTAACAGGTAAATTAGATGGAATTAATGTTAGAACATGTGGGCACTTACTGCATCAAGAACCGTCAGCTAATATTGAAGAAATGAAACAAAAGATAGTACAACCAAGTACAGGATTCTGGGACCATTTTGTGCTAGAAGCAAGCAACATATAATGTATCTGTTTGGCTCTTGAGGACAGTGCATAACTTACATCAATAATGATGACTCATCAAGCAAAGATTAAATTCTCATTAACTATGTCCTACTTAAGAAAGTGGTATAGAAAATACATGTATTAGTTTCTATTCAAAATGATAACAAAACAAAATTATGTGCTTAAGAGAGCTCTAGCCATCTGAGGAAAAAAAAATCACTGTTAGTAACAGATGAATCACAAATATGGATAAAGGGAGCATTATTCATTTTTATTTTATTGAGACATTATCTTTATGGTCTTCAATTAATGGTGGTTCGGAACAGCTTTGCTCTGTTTTCCCCTACCTTTAGACCTCAGTGGCTTTCACCTATTTGTTAGTGATATATAAACACATACTAAAGTTGCTAAAAGAAATCCTTCAGTGAATCTCTTGATAATTTGAATAATCTACCCTATTTGTTAGACTTAGGCATTAAAATATATCTGTTTGATGTACAGACTACAGGAGTACATCTGATGATTCCTTATTCTAGGTTCTATATTATTCTTTTTCTGGAGTAAATAGCTTACTATCCATTTGTCGCCTATTCAAAAGTCTGCCATTCTTCAAATGGTGGTGAGATGTAAATCTTAATCCCTGGAAGTTTTTCAGACAATAGTCTAAAAATTAGTGTTTGAAAATGAGAATAATTTCCTTTAATTTGCTATCCAGTATACATATTTTTAGGGTTCCAAAACAGCCTAAGAAATAGGGGGTGATTATTCAAAATACCTAAAAATTCAATGTAGGGTTTCTTTTACTAAGCTTGCATCCATATTACCAAATGGAATTGCTTAACATCATTAAAACACCAGGTGTTAAAAATTCAAGCACCTATTTTGTAGTGCGTGAGTTGGCCTGGTTTATGCCAGCAGTAGAGATTATGGTGAGGAAGGCAAACTGAATTTTTCTCTAAAACACTATATGGACAATTTAAAACAACAGAAAACACTTATGTGGACCACAGTACATATGTGCCCTTTAGCATTCTTAAGAAAAGCTTCTTACTTCAGAGAGAAAAGGGTCAGATAGAGCTTTTCGAGTAAATGATATGGGAGATTTTCCCCTCATGGGTGAGAATTTCCTCTCCACTGGCAGAGCTGTGAGCCTCCCTCTCTGAAAGGACGCATTTGCTCCTGGTCTTTGGTAAACTTTTTAGAGTGTGCCTTCCTCCTCAATTTTGTATTCAACACAATTTTGTATATGCCTCCCCTCAACTAAGGTGTCTTTTCCAGGCCTTCACTTTCTTAAAACCATCT
This sequence comes from Ursus arctos, assembly GCF_023065955.2. Lineage (NCBI taxonomy): Eukaryota > Metazoa > Chordata > Mammalia > Carnivora > Ursidae > Ursus > Ursus arctos. The sequence goes on along the minus strand of NW_026622886.1, from coordinate 13,334,907 downwards.
CAAAGGAAAAAGAAATGTATATGATGGAATGATTTTATTAATAATGACTGTTAGCCCTTCTAATAGAAAATTTATGGCTTTGTTGCATAGCAAAAATTGAAAGAATATGGAGTCAGAAGACAAATTGTTAACTTCCAGCTTTTGTATTTTTGTCTAGGACTTTTACCACTCTGAGCCTCAGTTCTTGTAACTGTGAAATACCTTGCATGTTCCAGAGGATTATAGTGAGGTCCAAATATGAAATGTATGAAAGTACTCTAAAATGTAGTATTTTCATTGAAGAATTTTAGGTTAAGGTTTGAGATCTAGGGGGAGGGGGAGGGAAGGAGGAGAGAAAAATATCTGCTGCTTCAGAAAAGGCAGACCGTAATTCATTTTATTTTTTGCTTCCAAAGGTCATTTCTTCATTTGATATGATGATGTACTTTAGTGCTTTGTGCCTGCAAATTTCAAGACACCTTCATCTAAATATCTTCAAGACTTCATATCATGAAGCACCTGAACAGGTTCACAAGCATATTGACTAATAGCCCAAGGAAAAGAGGAGAAGCAGTTAGGGGAACCTATGAGTGAAGGAAATTCCCCTTTGCAGGAGGCTAGTATACAATAAGGTTATATTTGAATATAAAACATTAAGTCCTGTAGATTCCATTGTTTATTTCAGTTGTGAAGCCCTCATTGTGTATCAACATTTTGATCACAGGTATTATCAGAGTATTACAATCTATACATTAGTTAGAAACAAAATGAAAGAAAGAAATTTCAATTTTTTGAGGACAAGAAAGTAAACTACTGTAGTTCCAAAGGTCAGTCTCTTTGTCTTAAGTCTTTATCAGGTACTCGGGGTTTTCCTTTACATAAAAATTCAGGGCTTAAAGGATTTTAGCCATCATAAGGGTGATGCTTACTTCAATTGCAAAAAATTGACAAATGAGTTCATAATACTGCATAAGTGCATGGATTGTAATACTGCAATTACTGAGTTAAATGATGTCGTAAGAAATTATATTTTTTAATTAGCCATTTTTCAAGAGTTATGTTAACTGTCGTATAAAAGGAAATACTTGCTTGCAACTAGAATTTAAAAGGGCTACCAGAATTGTCTATTATTTATGTTTAGTAAAAGGAATTTGTCTTACCAATTCAGAAAAACAAATGAATCTTTATACATCATTCCTTGATATTCTGAGTTAAAATTTCATTGTCACAAAAAAAGTGGACATTAAAGATCCCCTTTTAGAAACACAAAAAAGTAGCTAAAGCAAGGTTGATGTAAGAAAATTAGTAATTTATTGGGCCCCTGGGTGGGTCAGTTGGGCATAGGCCTTCGGCTCAGGTCAGGATCCCAGAGTCCTGGGATCAGCCCCATGTTCCCTGCTCAGCATGGAGCCTGCTTCTCCCTCTCCCTCTTATCCCACCCCACCCCCACCACCTCATGCTCTCTCTCGCCCACTCTCTCAAATAAAATCTTTTAAAAAATCTTTTAAAAATCTTTAAAAAAAAAAGGAAATTAGTAATTTATGACAACATGGCGAAAATATCTTCCCTTTAGAATATCAGCCAAAGTTAAATAGACAACTCATAAGGGGGATAAATATAAATATCAGTCATCTCATCACCAAATACATTATGTACGGTTTCTTCACTTAAAAGTATTTATGTTGCTCATTATGCATATTAGAACTATTATAAGGATCGGACTCCCTATCTTACCTTATTTTTAATTTTGTCCAACAGTTCTGTAGACCATAAGCCATATGATGAAATAATCAAAAAATAAAGGAGTAATGAACACATACTACAGCTTAAGCAATAAAAAGGCATATTGAAAAAATAGTGAAAGTTGATATTCCTTGAAAGGAAAAAATGTGTGTATTAAGTACACAGAAACCACTCTGGAGTACTTATTTTGCTTCCAACTATTAATAAACTCAATAGGACTTTTTTGGGTGTTTGAATAGTACTTAAGATTTATATTACAACGTAAACTTTGGCTTAAAAGAAGTCCTTTACAAAATTTAGTTACTGGCTCCTTAATGTTAGATAATTGTTAATTTCTTCCTGTATATGTTATCATAGTTAAAAAAAAAATCAGTATGGACTTGCTTTTTAAAACTTGGAAAATATTAAAACTAAGGTAAAGGTGGGTTATAGGGGCAAAAATTAGAATCTAAAACATGAAAAAACAGGAGAAAATCAGTCCTCTCCTCCTAATAGGGATATTTTGGTTTTGAATGATTCAATGAAAGCAATTTCAGCAAAAAATAGTAAGTTTAGCTGACATATTTCAAACAAATGCTGAAACAATTTAATATTTATTAAGTCTACTGTTTCATATGTTATTGTGTATTTAAAAAATGCAAATTTTTAGTGACAAGGTATAAAGTTAACTGTTCAAGTTTGGAAATGAATGTAATCAAACTTCCATATGTTTACTGAATATTAAAACTGAAAAACAAAATATTTTCTAGGTAATTTAAAGACAGATGTGAAGTATTTAAACTATAAGTAATTAGGTATGTTAATGATATGCTTTTAATCATCACTAAGGGCATGTGTCATTTAATGTGGACCAAGCCCAATTAAATGGCATTTTGATGTCTTTGTGGAAATGACATATTCACAAATCCGTATCTTAAAACTGATATTTATATATCTTGTTTGGTTTTCTTAATAGTTTTTAGCAGTTTAATTTATTTCAGAACACAAACTTGGGTTGCTTTTAATAAATTATAGAAGTCAATAGAATTTCTTTTGAAATCTTATTTTCATTAGAATTGGCTGTGTAACAAGTATATACAGTAGCATATACATATAACATAGAGTTTGTATATTTTTTCTTAAAGAAGAACAACATGACCTTCTATACTTGTGCTTTCTACCTTTTGGGACTAATACAAATACACAGAAGCCAAAACCTGAAATTAAATAATCTTTATTGCTAAAAGTTAATTGAGAAGTGTTAAAGAGAAAAAGTCACTATTACTATGAAAGAACTGGAAGCTTGGTATATATAATTTAGGAATTGCTACTACTCACATAACTGTTCAGCTTTATGTCAAGGTTAACAGAAGGAGGGTTCTTGCACTTAAGCTAACAATTAACACGATGTATTATTTTAAACTAGAATTTTTAAACCACTCTTAAAGAATTACGTGCCTCTTAGCTAATATTATAATTGTATCATATTACTTAGGTTCAAGTTCTTCCTTCAAAGAGTCATCAGAATAACATGGATTGAAGAGACTTTCGAACACTTGCCATCTCTTGCTGCTGCTGTTACATGAAAGGAAACATTAAACATTTGTTTAATTTTTAGATAAGTGTTTTACATATTTCAGCAAATAAAATATTTCAATGCTTGCATTACTTATTTTTTTCAATTTAAAATAAAATGACTTACAGTTTCCATCATAATTTTTTTTTGCAACATAGCCATTTCTTTTCTAAGTTCATTTTGTGCACCAGTAAGTAGATTATCATGATTCTTCTCCAAGTCCTCCATACTCTAAAACACAAAAGGCCAGTTGTTACCAACTACCACTTTTCATCTCAGATTCTAAGCTTGTAGAATTAATTTTCAAAAGTAGGAACTTTTTAGTATTCAAATAATGTGCATTATTTATTCCAAATGAAAATATTCTAAGTAACGGTGGAAACCAAAGTACCCACTAAAGGAATAAAAGCTTCAGACATGGATCAAATATTATTATAGGAGGTATATGAGTAGTGTATTTTGCTCAAAATAACGGGTTAATGAGCTGCTGAGGTCAAAATAGGACAAAAAAAAGAATACCATAATTTTTAAAATTTCTAGCAAGCTTTCTAAATATCATGTAGTTATTATGTTATTATGACTGATAGTCAATGTGATGTGAATTCATAAGAAGGAATAAAATGATCTATAATATGCCTCTTTTTTCAATTTATGAAAAACAAATTACAATATAAACCTTTATTTTTCATCTAAAAAATAGTGATCCTAACTCCTACTATATAAAAAGTATTTTATTAAGTGTTGTGGAAAAATTAAAAAATATTAATACATGATCACTCCCTTATTCCAGTAAGAAGAAACATATAAACAGAAATAATGCAAAATTTTATAGTAGGAATGGAAATGCAACTTGTGGCAACGAAGTAGAAAATAGGGATTAATTCTGATTTAGTTGGCAAAAGAGTAAAATTTCAATAGAGAAAGAAAAAGTAATTAAAAGTATTTTAGAGCAAGAGCATAAATAAAAGCAGGGAAGTACACAATCAGTGAGTTTAGAGAAAGCAATTATCTGGGAGGGGTGGGAGTTACCGGACAAATCTAACAACTGAAGCATAAAGAGAGAAAGAATCACATTATGGGAGGGAACTTGAATACCTAAGAACTGAAAATGAGAAACTACTGACTTTTTCAGAGGGAAGAGATGTTTCAGGAAAATAATAATGACAGACCTATGAAGGGTAGTTTGGAGAACAGAAAAGAATCAGTTGAGGTTTAATAGTATAAGCAAAGAAGGATGCGGTTGTAAACTAGAATAATAGCTCTGGTAATTAAAAAAAGGAACCCACTGCAGGAGTAAAAATTACAGGACCTACTGGATATGAAGAATAAGGGAGATGGACAAGTCAAATATACTAAAGTTCCCAGCCTAAGTGGTAACATTTAGTGATCAGATTTAGAAGAAATCTTTTTTAGTACTTTTATCAATCTTCACACCAATTAAATGGTTTTTAGGGAGCATTAGAGCAAGCTGATTGGAAACACTTTTAAAACTAACTTTGGAATATATATTAAAGTTCTTTAAAAATCTACTAGTTTACTCAGAGCATCCCGATTCCTTTAAAAGGGTGACATTTTAACATTTGAACAAGATTATCTAAAAGAATCCCCACATCAAAAAAAAAAAGTATGTGTAGGATTCCAATGAACTCCTATGAACAGTTACTAAAAGAGGTCAATGCCACAAACCACAATTTGCTAATATGCGTATGTGTCAGATAATTCTCAATCCACAAGTTTTTAATCATCTGGCTTTTTCATTCTATTGTATGTTTGGGCCATCTCTTATGATTATAAGATGGCATAAAAAGCCATTTTTAATCACTAACAATCCTAAAAGGAAATATGCCATAAAATATGTACATAGTACATTAGAACATACAAAATATTCCTCATTTTCAATTGGGTACTTTCTATTTAGCAAACACTGGAGATACAAAGACAAGTAAAAGACTACTTACAAATGACCTATGGACTATTTTCAGTTAAGATAGAACTATTAAAAGTATGAATTTTATGCACATTATGTACATTTAGGTAAAATTCCCAATTACCATTTCCTGTTTTAAAGAATCCCCACAAAAACATTAGAATCATAAAGTAAAAATATATTTAACAAATTAAAATGGAAGGTAGTTAAGAATTTAAAATATATAAGCAAATGTTTTTTCCCTTAAACTTAGAAGGAAAAAATTATCTTCTACTTCCAAATATAATGTTATATAAGAATCTATTAATAACCAAAAACAACAGACCTTTATGAACTGCTCATATAACTGTCTAATTGTTTTCAGTCTCTGGCTCTGAACAATTCTAGATTGTTGAAAAACCTTTTGTTGCTGTCGAAACATGTTCTACAAATGTAAAAGAAAAGAATTATAACAATTTGGGTAAAATTTAAAATTTAGCAAAAAATAATTCTACATTAAACTTAAAAGGAATGGTTGTTTTTAAATCAACAGTTTTAACTATTATGACCAAGTTCACCACTAATATACAACAATAATAATCCTACCAGTCATTGGAACATTTAGCAATACTCAAAATATGTTCTGTTTTTGTTTTTGAATGTAGGCTTCATGCCCAATGTGGAGCCCAACGCAGGGCTTGAACTCACAACCCTGAAATCAATAACTGAATGCCTAGAGACGCCTCAGTGGCTCAGTTGGTTACACGTCTGCCTTCAGCTCAGGCCATGATCCCAGGGTCCTGGGATCGAGTCCCATATCGGGCTCCTTGCTCAGCGGGGAGCCTGCTTCTCCCTCTGCCTGCCTCTCCCCCCTGCTTGTGCGTGCTCTCTCTCAGAAGTAAATAAATAAAATTAAAAAAAAAAAGAGATGCTTACCTGACTGAGCCACCCTGGCACCCCCAAAATACTCAAAATATGTTTTAATTGGTGCTTTCCATATCAACACATATGATCCTTCCAATAATGCTGATCTTTCAGTTCCTTGGGCTACTTTCCACCAATGGTTTTTGTCCCCCACCCTGCTTTAGCCATTCACGTACATGCTCATATCTTAGATTTTGTCATTGCCAATAACTACAACTTCTACATAGTATTAACAATAGAAAATCATACTAAGACAATAGAAAGTCATACTCTGTGTAGATTGCAAACTTTTTAAATAAACATTTTTAAATAAACATGTATGAACTCATTTAATCCTCAAAACAACTCTATGAGATAGGTATTATTACTCCCCTTTCATAGATAAGGAAACCGAGGCATAAAGATAATTTTTCCAGTTTCACAGCTAGCATTTGGTCATACCAGGATGTGATTCCAAAGAGTATGTTTCCAGAATCCAGGTCTAACCATTCATTATTCATGCTGTTTCTCCATATAGCCCACTATTCAACTACTACCTGCCTACCATTCTAGCTCACTCTTAGTACTACAACTCAATCTCTACCAATACCTAAAATCCACTCATCCTATACCTAGTTTTCACTGTCCCCTATCCCTATCCCCATATTCTCACTTTCCTCCTTCCCTGCTTAAATTCTATGATCAATCATAGTTACTCCTTTCATATATATCCTGCCCAATTTTTACTCTGTCACACTTCTTCGGCTAAACCCCAATCCTGGAAAATTCAACTCTCTAGCTACTCTGCCTACATCCCTGCAGCTGGGCAGACTGGAGAAAACCCCACAATTATGCTGAGAGGTCTCACTTTAAACTATGATCACTGTGATCACAAGCTTAAATTTGATCCTTAATGCTGCTTGGAAATTATATTTCCCTAGTCTATTCACTGATCCACTCATGAAAGATCCACTCATTTGACCTCAAAAGGCAACATGTTTTCTATCATCCAAGGACCTTAATTACTTCACTAAAGAAACACAAGTAATCCAAAAAGAATTTTGAGTCTCCACCACAGTTTCTATCTACACATCTACATCTGTGCTCACATACTCTACCTTCTTCCCTGTTTTTAAGGATCACATACTCTTCTTCCCTGTTTTTAAGGACAACTATCCTTGTTCTCTGCTACCACCAATTTCTTCACATGTTCCAACCATTCTTAAGAATTCAACAACTGTCCTCCTCTTCCCATTACTTTTTATTTTTCCCTCAAGATTATTCTTGTCAGCACAAAAACATGTTGCTCTTTCGCCATTCTTAAACAAAAACCACACACTATTTCTTTTCTACTCAGACCACCACCCTATTTCTGTCTTTCCTATTCTCTCTTATATTCATTCTAATCAAGTTTTTGCACTCCCTTTTCTACCAAAATCATTCTGTTCAAGAATACCAACAATCTTCAGATTGCCAAATCCACCCTATTTCATCCTTAAGCAGCATATGACAAAGTTAATCCTCTCTCCCTTTTAAAAGGCTTTCTTGACTTCACTTGCAAGTCATTTTTTTCCTACCTATTAGGTCACTCATTCTTAGTCTCTTTTACCGGTTCTCTCTTCTTCTTGAACTCTAAACACTGAAGTATTTATTCCAGAGCTCAGTCCTTAGACCTCCCTTTTACATTTACAATCACTCCATTGGTGATCTCATCCAATCTCATGGCTTAAATGCTATCTTCATGTTGAAAATTCCCAACTTTGTATGTTCAACTCATATCTCTTTCCAGAACTCCAGACTCCTATACCGATGGCCTACTCAACACATCGCCTTGGATGTTTCATATTAACATTTACAAAACTGACCTGATCAACCAATGCCTAAAATTATTTAATATTAATAGTACCTAAGCTCTTAAATAAGAAATGTGTGATAATTTTATAAATGAAAGAATGAAATAAAAGGATAGTTAATGTAGTTATGTAATATATGGGTGGGGCTCACTTCCACCTCCCATAGAGATGAGCATGTAACCCAAGTCTGGCCATTAAGAGTAAACCATGTTTTGACCATAATGCCTGGTTCAGGAATGGGCAAATGATCCAAACTAGATCAATGATATTCCTCCAGAGGACTTTCTTTCTGCTAGTTATTGAGAAAAACCCAGTCCACTGGGGTTACTAAACTTGTAGTAAGTTTAAATTGCAAGAAGCTATCTTGCTTACTACATTGAAAGAGCCTATTAAGAATTGGGAGACAGAGCCCAAATGACACTATAAGCAATCCTTCCTTACACCCATCCAGCTATGCCTAAAGCTAAACTACCCCTGGACTTCTTTTATATAAACTAATCCTTCTTTTGTACTTGACAATTTCTGTCACTTGGAATTCCAAGAATCACAACCAATATAGGAAGCAAAGGCCAACAGCTTTTATAAGCATGGTATGTGCCTGTAATTATCTGGTTTACCATTCAGCAGGACCAAAACACATAGCCGGCGTGGGAAATGGAATCCAGCTGAGTGTCATAGATCTACTACACAGCTAGGCTCTCCATTCCTACTTGACACTTGGTTATAATTGATTATAAAATTAAGCGTGATACTAACAGCTAGTTTTTCTTCTTGTTCCTCAGCTTTCTGCACATCTATATCCCACTGCTGAAACAAAGTCAGAAACTGCTGAGAATATTCTTGGTTAAGCTTCTGCCTGTAAAACATAACAATGAATATTTTCATATTTTATACCAAAATATTCAAAACAAAATTTGACATACGTTATAAATACTAAAGAAGGAACTAATGGCATCTTAAATTTTCAAATATGAAACCAAAAAGTAAAATTATGATTTATGCTGATTTTGGAAGTACTTCTTTTCCTAACCAGCTAACAGAAAAGCCTTCTCACATGCTTTAGTTTTTAAAAACTATAGAAGTTTTATTATATATATAAATTTTCCAAAAAAGTCCATTTCATCTCCAAGTAGTTTTTTATTTTCTCCAAACAAATATAGGTTCTGATACGATAGATTCAGCGAAGTTATTATGTTTATCATGTAAGATTTCCAAATAGAAATATTCCACTTAATTTTTCCCCATTTTGGTACAACAGTGATTTTGTAAAAAAGAACAATTAAGTCAATTTAGCTAAAACACACAGATGTAATATTTACAATAAGACTGATCTTTTTCTGCATTGTTAAACAGGTAACTATCAGAAGGCTAATAATTTATGACATTTAATTTTTATTCAGTTGGTATATTTCTAGAATGAATATGAATAACCCTTAGAGTAAAAAACTCAATTGTTATTTAAATGGAGAAAAAGACAATCTGCATTGATTTTTAAGAAATATATCTCAAGTCTATGAAGAAGTAAGGTTACAGGACTAATGGACTTAAAGAAAAATGAAGCCAAATATACATTTTACTAGAGACCCTGATAAACAGAAAATGATAGTATTTTTCATAATTAGCAGCAATGAATACTAAGAAATGATACAGATGTCATAGCTGTGAAAAAACCAACAACCTTACCTTTGCTCTTGCTGGGTTTTCCAAACATGTTCAATTTTCTGGTTACTAGTTTTGAGAGAAGCCTTGGTATATAATTCTAGTCTTTTTCTCTTGGCAAGAAGAGCCTTGTTAATGTCAGCTTTATTGAAAATAAATATTCATTAAAACTTATTGTTGAAAATTATTTTGTTCCCACATATTCAAATTAAATAGGGATATAACTGGTTCAAGAGTTTTGGAAAGACATTTAAAAATAAATCTTGGGGACGCCTGGGTGGCTCTGTCGGTTAAACCTCTGCCTTCGGCTCAGGTCATGATCCTGGGAACAAGTCCAGCATCTGGGCACCTTGCTCAGTGGGGAGCCTGTTTCTCCCTCTGCCTGCTGCTCCCCCAGCTTGTGCTCTCTCTCTCTCTATCTCTTTCTCTGACAAATAAATAAAATCTTTCAAAAATTAAATTAAATCTTAAAGTAGGTATAATATTAGAAAGGAAGATTATTTGCTTTTTCTTCTAAGAAAGATTTCAGCTATTAGTATCCCTACTTTGATTTTCCTAACTAGAGTTAATTTTTTAATTTAGAGATGATTGAAAAAGCTAAACATGAAAAAAGGGGAGTTTCAAAGACAGACCCTTTAACTCCCTTGTGAGAAAACACTAATAAAGGCTAAGTTTTTCTAAATTTGGAAAATACTCCCCAACAGAAAGAACTCACTTATATGAGTTTTTGCTAGAAAGCATCATATGAAACACACAAAATTATTTTTAAAAAGAACCCAAAGCGGCAGTGGCTCAGTCGCTTAAGTGTCTGCCTTGGGCTTAGGTCATGATCCCAGTCTCCTGGGATGGAGTCCTGCATCAGAGCTCCCTGCTCAGCGGGAAGTCTGCTTCTCCCTCTGCCTGCCACCCTCCCCTCCCCTCCTGCTCTCTCTCTCTCTCTCACAAAAATAAATAATCTAGAAAGAATCCAAAAGGGAGAAAAATAGTTAAATAAGAAAATTATTTTTAAAAAATACAGTCTGTGATACTTTTAAATATAATTTTTACCAGAAGAGATAAAAAACAAGCATAGAAAAGTCTTAATTTAAGTAAGTATCTTGATATATTCATTCAAGAACCCTTCTAAATATTTTTATGGAACTTTTTTTTCTTGGACTTATTAAAAGAAAAATTTTTTCTTACTGAAGTATAGTTGATATACAATGTTATACATTAGCTTCAGGTGTACAGCAATGATTTCTGGAGCTTTTTATAGGACATGTTTACCCATAAGTACTGTATTTCATAAAACTTTAAATACCTCGAAAATGCTGTGCTAAACACATGCATATGAATCTACCATCAATAATTATTTTTCAGTAATCATGATGGATCTGTATTACTATACAAATATTTTATATTTCCAATATCCACCTACAATAAATTTAGAAGACAGAGTACAAAACATTTTTCCACTACCAAATAAAGCTTTCAAAAAAGACTTGACTGAATAAATAATCCATAGAGAGGAACCAAATACTGACTCTTTTTAAAGAATACTATCCCCTGAGGCACCTGGGTGGCTCAGCTGGTTAAGTGTCCCCCTTTCGCTCAGGTCAAGATCCTCAGGTCGTGGGATCTAGGCCCACATTGTGTTGGGCTCCCTGCTCGGCGGGGAGTCTGCTGCTGGGCGGGGAGTCTGCTTCTCTCTCTCCCTCTCCCTCTGCCCCTCCCCTGGCTCATGCATGCTCTCTCTCTCTCAAATAAATAAATAAAATCTTAAAAAAAAAAGAATACTATCCCCTAACAATTAATGTAACTAATATTAAATATACCATTTAAGGTTTATAAACTTTTTATCTGATTGTGTATTTCTTACCAGCTAGTAGGGTTTCCTTTCTAAAATACATAGTTTAATAATGTAAAAAATAACAATAGAGAGGTATTTTAAAGGTTTCAATTTATACTGCCCCTAAGAAAAGAACACAGGAATGTCCTAGAAAATAACTAAATTGAGAAAATGAAAAGCTGACATATATACAGATACGTGTTTTTAACACTTGATCTGTGAGTTCGTGAAAAGTTCATACAAACAGGGGTAGAGACTTTCCCCTTCCATTTTTGTTCTAAAATTGCACAATCCATTAAATTCACACATATATAAAATAAAAATACTATTCTTACCTCACCATTGTTAATATCATTCTTACTCTTCACATCGACAACTGAAGAAGATTAAGTAAGGAAATCTATGCAGTTGAATCACACATACTTAGACAAAATCTTATATATGAGGACAAGGCACTGATTAACTGATTAACATTTCCTATTACACAGGTTATGTGTTACACGGTTTTAAATAATTATCTTAAAAGACAAATATCTCCTAAAACATACCTCCAAATCTTTCCAGCATATTTTGTACTTCACCCCTGTGAAATTACATTAAAAAAATTTTAATTAAGGATTGAAATATCACACATACAATGTATTTTACATACAATACTCATTGGACAAACAAAGTAGATTTTTCTTATAGTACTTTATGTAACAGGCAAAAATTATTTTGAGCACATCACCCCACATCTTCAAATATTGCTGCAGAAGTCCTTTTCTTCCCATGCTTCTCAATTACTGCAGTCTTCCCTACATTGACAATAAAAAAGAAAAATATTTTTGAAACTAAGTATTCCATTTTGGTAATTTTTAATGGTACAATATCTTAATTTTGAGGCCCTGTAGGCTTTTTTGCCAACATTAACTTTTTAAAGCACACATAAATACAGTACTTGCTCTGCAGTTAAATGGAATTAAATCAGGATCCGGGACCATTTTATAGGAACAATTTTGCAAGCCTTTCTGTGTTAATGTCATAGTAACCCAGGTTTTTATTTATCTTTATATATTATATATATTTACTCTATATATTTTATTTATTTATTTATTTATTTATTTATTTATTTATTTAATGAAGCAGACATCTGGAGAATAATGACTGTAAAGGTAACATGCTGTGTAAACGTTTTGAATGCCAAATGAGAAACACGAAGTACATGAAAATGCTTTACAAATAAAGTTTTATTAGAGTCTAAAAATATAATGCATCCCAAACGAATGAACTACAGGACATGGTCACCGCCCAAAAATATTAGATACACCGTACCTTCAGTAACATCCTCCTCTGAACCACTCAGACCTTTTTTATCTTCTTTCTCAAAGTCATAGGCTCTTATAACCTGTTCCTCCATTGATGTCTTCCCAGATTTCCCTGTATGTTTTCTTCCAGAGGGCACCATATTTAGATGTCTTCTGACTTTTAAAAAATAAATCTCTGAAATCTTCTGAATCCAAAGACACCATTTAAGTAAACTGGTAAATTTCAAAATTAGCGATATCAAATAAAGATTATCTTAGTTGAATAACAACTTATTTTGTCGGCCCAAAATTAACAAAGAAGATAATGACAGCATCGACCCTGATTCCAGGTCGGCGATGGAGAGCTGGGATCTGAGAGCTATGAGATCTGAATCTTAGTTCCGCTTGTGTCAGAATCTGGCTAAACTCGGGCTAGATTCTAGTTTGCGCATTTCCGTCACAAAATGAAATTGTAGTTGTTGACAGGTTCGATCCTGTGAGCATGCCCCAAAACAAGCTTACAGCAAAATAAATATAAAACAAAACGTTCCGCAATGTGGGCCTCTAGAAATAACGATTCCGCGTAAGATTTTCACAACACAGGCATCGAGGACAAAGGAAGGGAAGCCCTTAGTTCATCCTGTTTCTGACAGGTTTGGGGCGCGCACGAGGGAGAGACGCGCAGACGGACGAAGGCCCACCCTGCTCCCCGGGATATGAACTTGCCCAGCCAGTCGCGACCCTTCAGACCCCTGTTCAGCCCGCTGCTTTCCACCCGCCCCTCGCCTGGCCCTGCCCTCAGAGAAGTTCACCGACTTCATTTTCCTGTCAGAGGCCCCAAGTAAATCGGAAAGATTTACCTCACAGATCACGAGTAGCCTCTGGCTCGGTCTCCCGCGCTAGAAAAAGTGCTCCCCTCCTCACGCCTGAAAAAAACCCAAAGGTCAAAGACCACAGGTATAGGTCTCCAGACAGGTGCCCGGCCACTTCAGCCTAGACTGCCCCAGACGCTCACCCGAGGCGTCCGCTTGGCTAGCGCGACGATCCTCTGAGAGAACTCAGAATTCACGCGGGAGAAAAGCCAGGATCGCCTCGCCTGAGGGCGTCGCTGATTGGCTGGTGGCTGCGCGCGTGCGTATAGAAGGCCACAGGCTCCGCCCCCACAGGCAACTGACCACGAGACTGCTGACCCAGAATGTCTTACGGGCCGTGGCCTGTCGAGACTAGCGTTGTTGGGGTATGTTCCTGTCTAGTTTTCTTTTTCAACTTAAGTTTAAGTTTTTTATAATATTTGAAAATTGCAGAATATATGTTACAAAACATGAACACGTGACCTAATTTGTGAAGTAGAATTTTACCAGAACCCTTGGGGTTTCCTCAGGAAAGACCTTCCATCCCATCCCCGCCCCTAATTCGCCTTTCAGAGGTATTTTTTTAATTACCCTGAATTCTGTGTAAATGTCTTCCCTCCCATTTTCCAGGTTTTGTTACCACACATAAATGCCCTTAACCTTGCTTGGTTTTGTGTTTGAGTGGAACCAAAAAAAAAAAAAAAAAAAAAAAAAAAAAAAAAAAAAAAAGTACCATATTCTTTGTAATATTCCACCACTCACTTTCTACTTGACATTACGTCATTAAGAATCTTTATTATTAGGTGTAGCCATGGTTCTTTCATTTTCACTGCTGTATAATATTGTGACTCACTTCCACAATTTATTCATTGATTTTCTTGGCCGTGCACATGTGGACTGCTTTCAGAGCATAACCTATATAAACAATGCCACTATGAAATTCTGATCTCATGCATGTATGCTAAAGTTTTTGCAGAGAATCTAGGTGTGAAGTCGCTGGGTCATAAACTGGATGATATTCAGTAATGCTGAAATGGTTTCCAATTTATGACCCCACCAGCAGAGTGAGTTCCCATTGTTCAGTATACTCACCACTTGGTATAGTCAGATTTCTTAATTTTGCCATTCTAGCAGGTATAAAATGATACTACTTTGAGGTCTGCTTTATATTTCTCCAGTCACTCATAAGATTAAACTCTTGTTATGCTTATTGGCTATTTGGATTTCCTTTTCCTCAAAATATCTATTTGGGTTTTTTTGTTGATTTTTAATTAAGCCTTTATATATGCTGGATATTAATCTTTATGACTTTTTCTGAATCTTTTCAAAGAAACATCTTTATCCTGAAGTCCTAAAAATATAAATGTTTTAAGGTTTTATTTTTTAGTTGTTAAGTCTTTGGTCGTCTAGAATCGATTTTTGTGCCTGGTGTCAAGGTAGGATCCAATTACTTTTTTTGCCCCACGTGGAACCCAATTTTTTGAATACTGCATGCTTTCCCTATAACAGCTATGTTCCTTCGTATGATAAGTTTCTACATGTTTTTGAGTTTGCTGCTTTAACCTGTTCCACTGGCCAGTCTGTCTATCCCTGTGCCAAAACCACAGTTTTCATCATTCTAGCCTTATTATATTTTTGGTATCTTTTTTTTTTTTTTTTTTTTTGGTGTGCAGCAAAGCAAGGTTTATTGAGCTATAGCGAAGTGATCATACAAAACTCCCAAAGACGGAGGGGACCCAAAGGGGTTGCCCTATCTTTGGTATCTAATAGGGCAAGTCTTGTACCTTATTTTCTTCAGGAGTATTCTGTGTGTTCTTGAGCTTTTGCTTTTCATGTGAATTTTAGAATCCACTTTCCAAGTTCCATGAAAAAAAAAAACCTGTTGGATTTTGATTGGAATTGCATTGAATCTAGAGCTCATTTTGAGGAAATGGAGTCTTCCTATTCTTGCATATAGCATATTTTCCATTTATTTAGAATTTCTTTAATATCAATAAAGTTAGTCCTTTTTTTTCTCTGTACAGGGTTTGCACTTATTAGATTTATTTATAAGTTATAATGTTATTTTATTGATTTCTGATATTGATCTTATTCTTATATCCAGCTGGATATAATAATTTGTAGAGGCTGAGATTATATAATCATATCATCTGTGAATAATGACATTTTTGTTTCTAATTCTTCGGCTTCTTTTTTTTCTTTCTTTTCTGACTGTACTCGCTAGAATGTTTAGTATAAAGATGAATAGAAGCATTAATACTGAACATTCTTCCTATTTTAAAGGTCACGTTTCTAAGGTTTCTACTAACAATAATGATGCTGTATGTAGGTAGTTGCTCTTTTTGCAAGTGTAGTTTCTATTTGTAGTTCAGTAAATTTTTTGTTTGCTTGTTTTGTCATTCTGTTTTAAATCATGAATGAGTGCTGCGTTTTATTTATTTTTATATCTATTGAAATGATCTTTTCTCTTTATTTTGTTAATGTGGTGAATAAGATTTATATGTTTTTCTAATGTTAAACCAAGCCTACATTCCTATGATAAACCCAGGTTGATCATGATATATTAACTTTTTAAGCACGTTGCTATGTTTGTTTTATACAGCATTTTGTGTACATTTCCATGACTGAGGTTGGCTTGTAATTTTCTGTTCTTACCTAATTTGGAATGAAGTCTATGTACATGGCTTGCTCCGTTTTAACAAGTCTTTGTTCAAATGCTAGTATTCATATCATTGAGGCCTTTTCTGCCCCTACTTTTAGATATTCTAAATGCAAACTCTGCACTTTATTTCTTCTCTTTCCATATTCCCTTTCCCCATATACCTTTCTCCTAGCACTTACCATTTTTTATTATAAATATAGTTTATTTACTTTTTTGTCTCCCCCAACCCCCTTTAGAATGTAAACTCTGAAGGGCAGATGGAATTGTATATAGTGTGAGGAACAAATCTGATTTCATCTTTTTCCAAATATCTATCCAATTATCCCAACATCATTTACTAAAACGTCAACCTTTGCCCCCCAGCCCTGATTCGAAATACTACCTTTATTATACACTAGATTTCCATAAGGAAATGGGTCATAAGGAGTTGGGTCAACATCTGGTTTTTTACACTCCACTGACATTCATGTACCAGTACCGCACTGAATTATAGACACTTAGGAGTGTGTGTGCGCGCATATGTGTATAAAAGATTTACTTATTTTAGAGAGAGAAAGCACGCGTGAGTGAGCAAGTGCACAGAGCAGAAGGGGCACAGAGAGAGAGAGAATCTCATTGTAGGGTTTTGTGGGATTTTTAAAAGATTTTATTTGAGCATGAGCTGGGGTGGGAGCCGCTCGCAGATCTTCCAACCCACGAGCACGGAATGTTTTTCTGTTTCTTTGTGTTGTCTTCAATTTCTTTCATCAGTGTTTTATAGTTTTCAGAGTGTACAGGTCTTTCACCTCGTTGATTAGGTATATTCCTAGGTATCTTACTGTTTTGATGCAATTGTAAATGGGATTCCTTAATTTCTCTTTCTACTGCTTCATTATTGGTGTGTAGAAATGCAATAGATACCTTTTTTGGAGATTTTATTTATTTATTTTGAGAGAGATTCTTTTAATGTATTGTTGGATTAAGTTTGCTAGTATTTTATTGAGAATTCTTGCATCCATGCTCATCAGGGATTTGGCCTGTAGTTCTCTTTTTTTCATGGAGTCTTTATCTGGTTTTGGTATGGGGTAATGCTGGCCTCAGAGAATGAATTTGGAAGTTTTTCTCCCTTTTCTATTTTTTGAAATAGTTTGAGAAGAATTTACCCTTCTTTAAATGTATGGTAGAATTCACCTGTGAATGGTCACCAGACATCTGGCGCTGGGCTTTTGTTGGGACTTTTTTGATTGCTGATTCAATTTCTTTCCTTGTTATTGGTCTGTTCAAGTTTTCTATTCCTGTTTCAGAAAAACCTTGACTTTTTATTGGGATCTCATTAAATTTATAAATTTACTTAGGAAAAAATGACAATGATGTTAAAATGTTCCAACAAAGAACAAGGGGTATCTTTCCACTAGTTCCAGCATATTTTTGTGTCTTTTTTTAAAGATTTTTTTTTTTTTTTTAATTAGAGTGAGAGAGAGCGTGAGTGCGTGCGAGAGCACGACTAGGGGGAGGGGCAGAGGGAGAGGGAGAAACAGACTCCCTGCTGAGCAGGAAGTCCAGCACGAGTCTTGATCCCAGGACCTGGAGATCATGACCTGAGCTGTAGGTAGGTGCTTAACCCACTGAGCCACCCAGGTGCCCCTAAAATGCTTCTTAACGACACAAAAGTGGGGCGCCTGGGTGGTGCGAGCCTGTGGGTGCAGCGATGGCACGAACTCTGTTGGAATTTGTTGTTTCTCTTAGAGGAGTTCATTGTATTCTCTGTCTCCTGGTAATGCTGAAGGTATGGGTTATGTATGATTTTATTTTCGCCTTTGTTATTTTATTGTTCTTAGAATGTGTGGAGAGATTCAGATTCAGGGGGATCACCGTTAACCTCCATATGCCAGATTTCCCCCCAAGTCTTGTTTTTTAAACATCACCAGAGGTGTATCTTTGCTATTAGGCTTCTTTAAAAATAACTTTTATAATTTACTGATCTTTTCTATTAAATCTTAGTTTTCTCTTCCATTAATTTTTGCTATTTATTATTTCCTTCCATTCACTTTTGTTGTTCTTTTTCTAACTTTTTATGTTGGATCATTAACTTGCTTATTTTCAGTCTTTTTTCTTTTCCAGGATATTAATTTGAGATGATAAATTTCTGTGTACCCTTTAACTGAACCCCACAAGTTGTGATATGCAATGTTTTCATTACCATCAAGTTCTAAGTATTTTAAATTTCCATTATGAGTTCTTCTTTGACTCCTGAGTTAATGTTTTTAGACTTTAAAACAAATGTAGTTCTTCAATTTGATCTTTTTAATTAAAATATTCTAATTTGATACCCTGTAATCTGGATCATACCTGTGATATTAAATGTTATTACTTGCTTTATGATTTAGCACAAGGGCCATTTTAAAAAATTATTCTATGTGTGCTTAATAAGAATGTGTAAGCTCTGATTGGGAGGTGTTCAGTTCTAGATATGTCCGTCTAATTAAGTTTTCTAATTGTATCATCAGATCTTTTCAGACTTTGCTGATATCTTTGTCTCCTTGGCCTGGGAATAACTGAGGAGTTATTGGTTATGTGTTAAAGTCTTCTATTCTGATAGTGGATTTTTAAGTGTTCCCTTATAGTGCTATCAGTTTTTTATTTTTGTATTTTGAGACTAGTTAGGTACATGCAAGTTTAGAATTTATTCATCTTTCTGTCAGTTGAGAACTCTAATCATTATGTACTGACCTTAATAATGCTTTTTGTCTTAAATTCTATTTTTTTATGGTAATAACACTATCCTGTGTTTCTTTTGTTTAGTATTAATCTGGGATATCTTTTCTCATGTGTTTACTTTTATTTTATTTTATTTTTTATTTTTTATTTTTTTTATTTTTTTTTTTAAAGACTTTATTTATTTATTCGACAGAGATAGAGACAGCCAGCGAGAGAGGGAACACAAGCAGGGGGAGTGGGAGAGGAAGAAGCAGGCCCACAGCGGAAGAGCCCGATGCGGGGCTCGATCCCGGATCGCCGGGATCACACCCTGAGCCGAAGGCAGACGCCCAACCGCTGTGCCACCCAGGCGCCCCTCATGTGTTTACTTTTAAACTTCCTACATCCTTTTATATTTAATGTGTATCCCGTGGTGTATATCCAGTTTTGTTTTATGTTATATTTGGGGGCACGTGGGCTGTTAGCTGGGGTGTTTCAGTTTTCCTCAAAGTGGGTTCTCCAGGAAGCTACTTAAAGCCATCCACATCATGGTTTCTGGGTTCCAGCTGAAGCCAAAAGAGAACAAGCCCCAAAGCACATTTTCAAACCTCTGCATTTGTCCCATGTGCCAAAGTTATTCAAATGGCGAAGCCAGCTTGAGAGAGTGAAGAAAGAAATTATACCTTTTTTTTTTTTTTTAAAGATTTTATTCATTTTTAGAGAGAGAAAGCACGAACAGGAGGAGGGGCAGAGGAAGAAGCAGGGAGCCCGATGTGGGGCTTGATCCCAGGACTCTGGGATCAAGACCTGACCAAAGGCCGATGCTTAACAGACTGAGTCACCCAGGTGCCCCAAATTCTACCTCCCGATGGGCGGAGCAGCATAAGTCTGTACATACAGAGACAGGAGAATTATTGTAGCTCTCTGCAAATAAGTTATCTCAAACCTCTTTTATATTTTGCACCTCCTTGTATCTCTGCTACAGTGTGGGCAATTATATTCAGTTAAGTTACTGTGTGAAATGCAACCAAATACAATTGTGAATGATACAGAAGTGCATAACTGAAATTTTTCTTACCCAGTTTGCCTTAGCTAGGGTAGACTATTACTGCAACAAATAAAACCAAGCATGTATAATGACTCAAAAAAAAAAAAGAGTTTATTTCTCCTATAACAGTACTGAGAAAGTAAATAGGTCCTCAGGGAACTTTTGGTGTGCAGTCATTTAGGGACCCAAGCGAATGGAAACTCTGCCACCTTCACCTTGTGGATTCCAGAGTTGCCAAAGAAGTGGTCTCTGTCCCAGCCAGCTAGATGGGAAAAGAATATGGAGGAGCATTGGGTAGGAGGTTTAATGGGCTAGACCTGGAAGGGACGCACATTATTTCTGCTCACATTTTACCACCTAGCAGCTCAGTCACGTGTTGACACCTAACAGCAAGTACAGTGTTATTCAAGGAGAAGCCCATAAAAATGATTTAAAACATGACCTGAAAATTTAGAACAAAATTAAATTAGGCTCTGCCATCAATTAACTGTGAGACCTTGGGCAAATTATTTGACCTTTCTAAGCCTCTGTTTCTTTCTTCACTAATGCAAGGGGGATAATAGTATTTCTCTCATAGAAATTTGGATTTTAAAAAGTGAAATATGGCATAAAAACTCCTAGTGGGCACTCAGTAGTATATAGCAAGTACTCAGTAAACATAAGTTATCAACATTACTAATATTATAATGGATATTTGTTGAGTGACTGGTATACCGTTTACTGAATATCAAACATGAATGCTACCAGTGCCAGACATATTAAATAATATAGAAATTTTAAATTTTATAGTAAAAATTAGAGTTAATATTTTATTAACAAATGCAGATTTAGGGATGGAAAATATGTTTTTTCAAAAATAAGAGTTACTCAGAAGATATAAAATGTCACGAAGCATTTTTGAGTCTTTAAGGAAGTATTTTTCAAAAAGGATATAAGAAGTCCACAGCTATTTAATCAAAAGGAAGACTGCTTGCATAGACTGGTTTAGAAAGGCGCTGTGGTAGTCACTGCTCTCAGTCTTGAGTTCGGTCTCATCCAGTTCTGCCTGTAATAGGCCCATGATATGATTTTATTGAGTTTAGTGAGGTGACACACTTTGCACATCAAACAGAACAACTTCACAGACATCCCTTTAACGGGGAGCTCTTTCCTTCCAAGTCCCCATAAGAGAGCCTCATGGCAGCTGCCGGTTCTCTCCCACTACCTCTCTTGCTTGCTTCCCCAGTACACCTCTTCCCTATTTTTCCTTTTTCCTGTTGCCCTGGATCTTCCCTTTTGGGTCACTTTATTACTTTCTTTTGTAAACAACACAACTTTCTCATGCTTCTGTTGTATCCACCCTGTAATTCCACTCACCAAAACAAAGAAGCTTCCTTAGGAGGTTTGAAAGGGACAGGATTATACATGACTAGTTGATATTTTTGCAATCACAGTTAGGAAAAAAAAAAAAAAGCATAATCTAGAAAGTTAATTTTCTAGGCAGATGTCCTTAACATCTCCTTCTTGGTCTCCCCTGTTCATTTACTGAACACAATGGAATTTGGCACAGTCTTCTCACCCCAACTCTTGCCCTCATCTTTTGACCTCTCAGTTTCTTAAGGTCCTCATCTAAAATGACCTGCTTGTGCACTCCATTTAAAGTCCCCCACCTCTTATGGCCACACCTGAAGCTGCTCCACCCTCACAATTCCCCTGTCAGATATCCTACCCAAATCAATACGTCCCCACCTTTCCATCCCACTTAGTCTCTGTTCACACTATAACCACATGCCAACCTCATTCAGACTTTCAATCCATTACCATTTTACTTTTCCTTGTTCCATGAGCCCCTCGCTTGTCTTTGATTCAAATTCCATCATTTCAGTCAGTCTCATGCTAATAACAACCTGTACTTTCTCTGCATTTGTCTGGCAAAATGTTATTTCTGCAAACACTCAGCTATCTTGGTCTGTGCTATCTACCCTCGCTCTGGTGTATCTGGAGAAAACTACCCAAAGGAACAAATTTGTAGCACTTTTATTTTTGAGGCCCAGCCTCAGTTGGGCCCTCAACTTTGCCCTAAATTCTCTCCATTTTTCCCTGTGGCAACTCATTGTCCCCAGCCTTTTCTACTCTATTCAACCTTGAACACTTAGTAAGGGAAGTAACACTTCCCTTTCACACTTAGTATTTAACAGTCCTATTTTTTTTTTCCTGAGGGAGTAGTTCACACTGAAACCCCCCAAACTTCTGCCATCAGAGCTACAGCCTTCCTGAATCTGAGTCCATTCTTTCCTCCTCTTAGACTAGGGAAGATGTCGCTCCTCCTGTGTTCTGAGTTCCACAGCCTCTTGTCTTCTAAGAATCTTATATTATCCCTGGGGCGCCTGGGTAGCACAGCGGTTAAGCGTCTGCCTTCGGCTCAGGGCGTGATCCTGGCGTTATGGGATCGAGCCCCACATCAGGCTCCTCTGCTATGAGCCTGCTTCTTCCTCTCCCACTCCCCCTGCTTGTGTTCCCTCTCTCGCTGGCTGTCTCTATCTCTGTCAAATAAATAAAATAAAATCTTAAAAAAAAAAAGAATCTTATATTATCCATTCTTTCTCTGCTCTATCCCACCCATTAACATTTACAAATATTCTAATATCACATAACTTAAAAAATTCTGGGCCTTAATTCCAAACAAACTATTACTCCCCTATGTCTTCCTCTTAGCCATCAAAATTCTAGAAATAATTATCTAAGCTTGTTGCCTCGAATTCCTTTGCTTCCATATACTCTTGACACCACCCTAAATCACCTTTGGTCCTTTCTACTTTAAAATGGTGCTCACTCTGAAGTGACCAGTGACCTCCAAGTTGCTAAATCAGATAAATGCATGTTCTCTGCTCCTCATCTCATTCGACTCTCATTAAATCAAAACTGTTAAACCATTTTTTCCCCTCCCTCATTCTGTCTTCCCTTAGCTTCTATAGCTACACATTCTCTTGGTATCCTCTTATTCTGGCAGTTTCTCAGTATCTTTGTTAACTCTTCCTTCTTCAGTGGACCCTCAGATGTTGGAGTTCCCCAGGACTTGGTTTTACTTAGTTCTCAATTTGTACTTTCTCTAAATGTTTTCACATATACACAGCTTCAAATACAAGAGTTTCTCAAAGTGTGGTTCATGAGCCAGTCTGAAGATGAGCCGGAGCAGATGATAAAGTGGGGAAATGTGGTGGTTGAGGGTAGGGGAAAGGGGTGTTAAAATGCAGACTCCTAGGCCCCATGTTAGGCCTACCAAATTAATTCTGTGGGTGCGAACTGGGAATCTGCATTTTTTTAAATAACAGTTTTATTGCTATTTGGTATATGCTTTTCTTTTTTTTTATTTTAATGTTTTTTTTTATTATGTTAGTCACCATACAGTACATCCCTGGTTTCTGATGTAAAGTTCGATGATTCATTAGTTGCATATAACACCCTGTGCACCATGCAATACGTGCCCTCCTCCTTACTACCCATCACCAGCCTATCCCATTCCCCTGCCCCCCTCCCCTCTGAAGCCCTCAGTTTGTTTCTCATAGTCCATAGTCTGTCATGCTTTATTCCCCCTTCTGATTACCCCCCCTTTCTTTATCCCTTTCTTCCCCTACCAATCTTCCTAGTTCTTATGTTCCATAGATGAGAGAAATCATATGATAATTGTCTTTCTCTGCTTGACTTATTTCACTTAGCATTATCTCCTCCAGTGCCGTCCATGTTGCAGCAAATGTTGAGAACTCGTTCTTTCTGCATTTTAAATAATTCTCGGCGTCATGCTCATACTGACTGACGTTTGGAACCGCTAACTTGATTTGCTCCATTAACAACAACAGCTCAACATCTCCATCTGGTGACATACTAACATCAATGCCTTATTTTCTCAAATGTTAGGAAACTTAAAAATGTGAAAAGCAGAAAGGAAATAAAAGATATGAATGAATGATCTGCCCCATGAATAGTCAAGATTAGATTATGTCACCTTTTGGCTTTTCTAGCTCCAGATGAGAACTCATCTTTATTCATAAGTTTCAAATTTTAATCCTTACCCAAGTAAATAAAAACACAAGAATTGAAATGACTATTTCATCACATGATGTCTCTTAAAATGGAACCAAAGACATTTAATGGATTTTCAGAGTTAGCTTTCCCTTGGTTAGCTAATAAAAAGCATTCTACTTTCCACTAAAAATTTAATATGGGACATTATAATTTTACCTAAAATTTATTGTTAAATTGTTATCTTAGTTAAAGTAATAAATATTCATTGTAAAACAATTTGTAGAAGATAAATAATTTATGAAGGAAATTACTCATAATCTCACTACCAAGAGATAATACAGTTAAATTTGAGGTATTATTTCATTTTTTTCCATCCATGAATGGATTTTCCACTGGATAATTTGAAAATACTGTTTGACTTTGTACCTGCCTTAATTTGTTACCAGCTCTGGAATTCTTTTCCTTTTCCTTTTTTTTTTTTTTTTTTTTTAAAGAGAGAACAGGTGGGGATGTGTGTGCCAGAGGGGACAGAGGGAGAGAGGAGTCTTAAGCAGGCTCCATGCCCAGCATGGACCCCAGTGCAGGGCTCAATCTCATGACCCTGAGATCATTACCTGAGCCAAAATCAAGAGTCAGATGCTTACCCGACTGAGCTACCCAGGTGCCCCAATTTTTTTCGTATTTTTAATCATATGTTTTACTACTTGTATCTAAGGTTTAGCAAACAAAGGCCTCAGGGTTTTATTTACTTTGATCACACTTTGATTGCTTAAAGTCTCAGATAAAATTGGTATATAATGTTAGTTTCAGATGTATAACATAATTTGATATTTACATATACTACAAAGTGGTCGACACAATAAGTCTAGTTACTGTCACCATATAATTGATTCCTTTCACCCTTTTCAAGCACCCAACCCACTTCCTCTCTGATAACCACCAGTCTGTTCTCTGTACCTATGAGGGCTTTTTTCCACATTCAACATATAAATAACATATGGTATTTGTCTTTCTCTGACTTATCTCACTTAGCCTAATGCTTGTGAGGTCCGTCCATGCTCTCACGAATGCCAAGATTTCCTTCTTTTTATGGCTGAGTAGTATTCCATTGTATAAATATACCACACCATCAAAACAGTATGGAGATTCCTCAAAAAGTTAAAAATAGAACTACCCTATGACCCAGCAATTGCACTAAGTATTTATACAAAAATACAGATTCAAAGGAATGCATGCACCTTGATGTTTACAGCAGCCTTATCAACAATAGCCAAACTGTGGAAAGAGCCCAAGTGTCCATTGACTAATGAATGGATAAAGATGTGTGTTTGTGTGTGTAATGGAATATTAAGCCATCAAAAAGAATGAATTCTTGCCATATGCAACGACATGGATGGAACTAGAGTGTATTATGTGAAGTGAAATAAATCAGAGAAAGTCAAATACCATATGATTTCTCTGTGGAATTTAAGAAACAAAACAGATGAACATAGGGGAAAAGAAGGAAAAATAAAATAAGATGAAAACAGAGAGGAAGGCAAACCATGAGTTGCTTACCTATAGAGAACAAACTGAGGGTTGCTGAAGGGGAGGTGTTTGGGAGGATGGGCTAAGTGGGTGATGGGCATTAAGGCAGGCACTTGTGATGAGCACTGGGCATTACATTTAAGTGATCAATGACTAAATTCTACTCCTGAAACCAGTGTGACACTATATGTTAACTAACTTGAATTTAAATAAAAAATTGGAAGAAAATTACAAAATATATATATACCACGTCATCTTTATCCATCCATCCATCAATGGACAGTCAGGTTTCCATATCTTGGCTTTTATAAATAATGCTGCAATGAACTCAGTCCTAATTCTTAGAAGGCCACATTAATATTCCTCTGTATTTGCCCATTTATTTTATCTAATTACCTGGATTCCTCTCATTTTCAGTAAGCAGTGGTAGAGAATCTTGTCAAGGTCATTTGAAAGCCTTGTTTCCTTATTCGTTGTTTCAAAGAACTAAGGTGATACAGTCAGTCTTAGAAAACTTACCAGTACATGAATTAATGATGGACTCATACCTTGAGGTATGAGTAGGAGTTTAATGGATAGATAAGCAAGGAAAAGACAGGTCAGCCAAGAAGAATAGCATCTGCAAGGATACAGAGGGTAGAAGTGTGTAACATGTTTGGAAAAATGCAATGTGGCTGGCAGTGTGTGGCCACAGGTGAGACTGGCAGGGGAGGAAAAGCAGAAGATCAGAAAGACAAGTTGGGACCAATTGTGAACCAAATAACCATAACTGTGAACCATTTATGGAGCATTTATTCTGTGACAGGTACTGTACTGATGCTTTGCAAACATTTCTTTGAACCTTTTCAATAATGAAAAATTTGTAAGGTTCACTGTATTCTGATCAACAAATTTGATTTTTCTAATTTTTTTCAAGTATGGCAGCTTGCCTTAAGTATTTAACCCAGGAACTTGGTCTTCCACATTAACCCAAACTTTATTCTGTGAAGTTAGTGTTTTTATCAGGCCAGCACCCCTCCCCTCTTTCTTTTGGTAAAAGTCTCTATCTCCCTGGCTATAGAACTCCCTGGCTACAGAAGTCGGCTTCTGCTTCCTGCTTCTCTGGGAGATGTGAGCCAGGAGCTGCCACAACCCCACTGTGGGGAGAAAAGCTGACATATGGAGGCAGGGATGGGCTGTGTTGAGCAGCAGTCCTGGCAAGGTATCTGTCTTCTCTACCCTTTTTTTTTTTTTTTGGTCCCTTGCAATCCAAGTGTATCTTGGTGGCTAAGAGTTAATTTTGGAGATACTTGGGTCAAAAGCTGGCATTGACACTTAACAGTTACAGACCTTGGGCAAGCCACTTAAACTAGTTAGGCCCCAGTGGTAAAATGAGAATGTGGTGAAGATGAAATGGGATTATGAGCATAAGGCATTTAGCACACACAATGTGTTCACTAAGATGTAGCTGCTATTAGTTAAAATGTCCATGCTACCCAGAGCAATCTACACTTTCAATGCTATCCCGATCAAAATACCGATGACATTTTTCAAAGAACTGGAACAAATAGTCCTTAAATTTGTATGGAACCAGAAAAGGCCCCGAATCGCCAAGGAACTGTTGAAAAGGAAAAACAAAGCTGGGGGCATCACAATGCCAGATTTCAAGCTGTACTACAAAGCTGTGATCACAAAGACAGCATGGTACTGGCACAAAAACAGACACATAGACCAATGGAACAGAATAGAGAACCCAGAAATGGACCCTCGGCTCTTTGGGCAACTAATGTTTGACAAAGCAGGAAAAAACATCCGGTGGGAAAAAGACAGTCTCTTCAATAAATGGTGCTGGGAAAATTGGACAGCTACATGCAAAAGAATGAAACTTGACCATTCTCTCACACCATACACAAAGATAAACTCCAAGTGGATGAAAGACCTTGATGTGAGACAGGAATCCATCAAAATCCTAGAGGAGAACATAGGCAGCAACCT
This sequence comes from Ursus arctos, assembly GCF_023065955.2. Classification (NCBI taxonomy): domain Eukaryota; kingdom Metazoa; phylum Chordata; class Mammalia; order Carnivora; family Ursidae; genus Ursus; species Ursus arctos. Next base: position 13,307,455 of record NW_026622886.1, on the reverse strand, counting down.
CTACGACATCGGCCAAAGCAACCTTTTTCATGACACATCTCCAAAGGCAAGAGAAACAAAAGATAAAATGAACTTGTGGGACTTCATCAAGATAAAAAGCTTTTGCACAGCCAAGGAAACAGTCAAAAAAACTAAGAGGCAGCCCACGGAATGGGAGAATGTATTTGCAAATGATGCTACAGATAAAAGACTGGTATCCAAGATCTACAAAGAACTTCTCAAACTCAATACGCGAGAAACAAATTAACAAATCATAAAATGGGCAGAAGATATGAACACTTTTCCAATGATGACATACAAATGGCTAACAGACACATGAAAAAATGTTCAAAATCATTAGCCATCAGGGAAATTCAAATCAAAACCACACTAAGATACCACCTTACGCCAGTTAGAATGGCAAAAATTGACACGGCAAGAAACAATTGCTGGAGAGGATGTGGAGAAAGGGGATCCCTCCTACATTGTTGGTGGGAATGCAAGTTGGTACAGCCACTCTGGAAAACAGTGTGGAGGTCCCTTAAAAAGTTAAAAATTGAGCTACCCTATGACCCAGCCATTGCACTACTGGGTATTTACCCCAAAGATACAGACGTAGTGAAGAGAAGGGCCATATGCACCCCAATGTTCATAGCAGCATTGTCCACAATAGCTAAATCGTGGAAGGAACCGAGATGCCCTTCAACAGATGACTAGATTAAAAAGTTGTGGTCCATATATACAATGGAATATTACTCAGCTATCAGAAAGAATAAGTTCTCAACATTTGCTGCAACATGGACGGCACTGGAGGAGATAATGCTAAGTGAAATAAGTCAAGCAGAGAAAGACAATTATCATATGATTTCTCTCATCTATGGAACATAAGACCTAGGAAGATCGGTAGGGGAAGAAAGGGATAAAGAAAGGGGGGGTAATCAGAAGGGGGAATGAAGCATGAGAGACTATGGACTCTGAGAAACAAACTGAGGGCTTCAGAGGGGAGGGGGGTGGGGGAATGGGATGGACTGGTGATGGGTAGTAAGGAGGGCATGTATTGCATGGTGCACTGGGTGTTATACGCAACTAATGAATCATCGAACTCATCAGAAACCAGGGATGTACTGTATGGTGACTAACATAATATAATTAAAAAAAAAAAAAAGATATAGCTGCTATTAGGGTAAGTGGAAGAAGGAGCAGTTAGACTGACAAGAAACCTATTCACCTCCCCTCAATAACAATTGAAACTTTGTACTCCTGTCTCCATGAAATTAGGATTTACTTTAAAATACACAACAAAGAGAAATAAAGAATAGAGCAAACAAATGTGCCAAAATCTTGATAACTGTTGAACAGATGGAAGTTGTTGTGTTAGACTCTTAAATTTTTTATAATCTTTTTTGAAGAAAGGTTCACTGAGATTATCATGCAGGTTCTCTTTTCAGTCCGGCTGATGTAAACTGCATTGATTTTCAAATGTCGGGTCAACCTTGCATTCCTGGAGTAGACTCAGTTTGATCAATAAAGAGTTGTTCCTTTGAAAAAGATACCGGAATCTGGCTTGTTAGTTTTCGTATAGGATTCTTGAGATAGTTGGCCTATGGTTTTCCTCTCTTATGGTAACTGTGCCAACCTCTGGTATGGGGCTGTGTTTACCTCAACGGATGAGTTAGATGGTGTTTTCCTGTTTTCTACACTCTGGAGGAATTTTTGTGTGATTGGTGCTGTTTCTTAAGTGATTTGACCTCAGTTATAATTGCACTTTCCTTTTAAATCCTTGAGCTGTTATTCATTAGGCTTTGTATACTTTTTTGTATATGTAGGAATAATTTTAAAAATAAATACTTTCAAAGAGCTAAAGTAGGCAAAAAGCCATTTTTTTAAAAAAAATGAGACTATGTGTAACTTTCTTAGCTAAGGGCAATGTAATCATTTCATCCTAATGACTACACTAAAACCCTCACCCCTGGTCTGGATAGCAATCCTTTACATACAGACTTTCTTTCTTCACTACGTCATCATCACCACTGACATTACCAGGCAGGAATAACTTCCCAGGCACTGTGCTAAATGTATTACATATGTCATTTCCTTTAATCACCATAAGCCTATTGCCTCTCACATTTTAGGAGAAAGCCAAATTGTAGCAAACAATGTCCAGGATCCTGGACTCAAACCCCAGAAGTCCGACTGCAGAGAGTATGCTCTTCACCTGCTCGTGCCTGTAAGTCATGGAGAGGCAGCACGGCCTGGTGGGGATGGGAAAAGAGACATAATCAGGGCTCCAACCTACCTCTGCGTCTAACTGGCTGTGAGACCTTGGACAAATCACGTAATTTTCCTGGCCCAGGTGTTCTTGATAAAATGCAGGGCATAGTCTAGGGAGTTATTTTGAAACTCCGCCTGTCAGGCCTGGGAGTTTGGAGGCATCCTCTGGGGTCAAGCAGGACAAGGAGCATTCCTTCTTTTATATTACATACTGGCCTTTGATAGGATTTCATTTGAACTAATGGTTCTGAGGCTTCTGAAACCATCTGACTAACTTCTCAGAGTCTTCCGTTCCAGTGAATTCTACAGAATCACTATAGAATCATTTAGATGAATGATTCTATAAATATTCTATGATTCTATTTTCTATCCTATTACCTATTAAGCTCTACATTAGATATGGACTATATTCATTTAACCAAACAAATGTCCAACACACCCAAATGTTAATTTCTCTATAACTTTTCTGTAATAAATTCTTCACATTTAGAATGATACTCAGATACCTCAATTTCTACCATATGATAAATCCCATTTAGAACTTATTTCCCCCCTATAATATGACATCCTCCAGTATGTTATAGGACTACCCTCTCCTTACATTACTTTCCATTTATGTGCAGTTGTGTTCAGCACAGATGCTGAGACACTGTACAAGCCCTCAAGTGATTGCGGAATATGGATAACAATAAACTCATTCCTCAAAGATTTAAAAATCAAAGCATCAGACAAAATGTAAGTTTTTATGAGACTTCACATTTTGAAATACATAACTCTTATAGCACAAACACAGTATTTACATTACAAGTTCTTTTTACAAAATATGTGTTAAAAGAATACTGTTGAGATCATGATCTTAAAATACCTGTTAGAGTTCAAAAAGGACTTACAGAAACTAATCTAAACAATCCACCATATAATGATATAAATAAAACATAGCTGAACATCAGGGCTTACTCATACATAAAAATACGAATTCTCTATCCCAGTGGTCAGCAAACAGTGGCATGTGGGCCAAATCCAGCTGGTGGCCTGTTTTTGTACAGCTGCAAGCTAAACATGGTTTTTGACATTTTTAAAGGTTAAAAAAAAAAAACAACACTAAAACTAACAATAAGGAATATGCAACAGAGACACATGTAGCCTGCAAATATTTACTATGTGGCTTTTTACAGAAAGTTTGCCTATCCCTGCATTATATGAAACCCGTTGAAAGAGCTAGCTACTAGAATATACTGAGTATTTAAAAAGACACCACTGTAATGTGCCAGTACCATCAGCACTACTCATTTCTAAAATGAGGCACTTCTGTTTGAATATGTACATTTCCAAAACATAATTACATCTGGAAGGTAGCTCTGCTACTTAACTCTAGCCCTTTGTAATTAGGCCTCTGCATGAAATCACATTCTTAGGGGCTGAAGTAAATAAGCACAAAGTACTTCCGATGTCAGTCATTGATCTCATCAGTAGTTTGACCACTTATGGTCTTAAATGTTAATAAAATCCATAATTTAGGTATTGCCAATAGGAGGTGATATTGTTGCATTATTTAAATAACATGTATAAAAACATATTTAGATATCCCAATTCATTATTTTCAGAAGTAAGGGTAACTAGTTAACTTAGTAGCTACTTATTTTAAAAATGGGAAATGGAAAAAACAAAAACAAAAAAACCAAAAATGTACAACCGCAGCAAATGGCTTTGGAATGCAAAGACTGGGGTCTCTTAGCAGTGGCTCCCAAGGTGCCTAGGCTTCTCATGTGAAAGTTAGTTGGCAATGGTTGCTATGGGAACTTGGCAGCTCTCTCTTGTCAGATTTTTCATTTAAAGAATGATGGGTCCATAAGCAAATACTTTAAAAGTAAAACCAGGTCAGAGCTGCTCAACACACAAGTTTTCCATGCCTTGGTTAAACAATTCCTGGCCAGTAGGCTATATTCACACCACAAAACAAGTATTGTACTGGATGCTTTTCCTTCTTCAGGCCAGGCTGGCTAAGCATCACATCATGAAGACATCTCTATGATGCCAAGTTTTAAAATGCTCAGTGAATGCTGAGGTAGATGATTTTCAAATGAAGATCTTCTATACCCTGATTCGATCGGGACTAGCTTCTTTCTGTATCCTCCTCCTGGGAAATATCTTCCGTTTAAGTGCAATTAACTAGATAATGAAAAAAAATAAATTTTAATTCTCCATACTGACAAACTTTACACTTTGAGTCCTATGACTTTAATCACTTCCACAGCAATCAAGTCTCCCTCATTCCGCCCCAAAACAAAACCAACCACTACTTTTGTAATAGGGTCAATATGCCTAGATATTTGCCCACAAATATTTAAACCCATAAGGATTAAAATTATTTTCACCCATGCTTCACTTTTTTAAAGACCTTAAAGACCTATAACTACAGATTTTTACGCAGTGATTACCAAGCATATTTATTTTCAAGATACCTATTTGTCAGGTCTTTATTTTGAATGAAACTGGCTTTGTTTAGCTATTAAAATACTGCCCTTAATTTGAAAATGACTACATATGTAAGACAGAACTTTAAAAAAACACCCTGTATTAACATCCTGTCACCACTTTTCCCCTATATTTAAACATAGCAGTAAATCATTTGAAAATACAGATAATACCTAGTTTATGAAATGGGTTGTCAGGCAAAAAATTCATAATTACTAGCTTAGAACCTGGACAAACACTTCTTTCTCATAGAAAGGGTTTATCCATGACACATCTGAAATAGGAAACATGACTGCCATTATAATAAAGCGTCAGTGAGAAAAACAAATGTGTTCTTTATGGTTTCAATTTGGGATCATACTGTCTATCCATTACAGGGTGAAGGCAGGGCTTTGCCCAAGTACAGGCCACCATGGTTTGAGTGATGAGTTGGGACTCTGGGGCAGAGGAAGAGGCAGTGTTGGCTGGTTTGTTGCAAGAATGGTAGAGGTTAAGGAATTTGATTCAAATATGTTAAGAGCAACGGGACAGAGAGAAGAGAGAATTTATTCTTTCCTTCTTTTCTCCCTCCTTGCCTTTCTGGTTCCCTGTTCTCTACTGGTATAAATGACACAGAGGAAAGACTGGCCCTCCCGTTCCTTCCCACTGCCACCAGATGCTCCTTTCAGCCAGTGTGCCTTTTCTCCCCATTGCAGGCCAGCACACAGCTGACTCCTAGTTCCTCAGTGGAACCTCTGTTCTAGGGCAGGGACAGTTTTAACTGCCAGGAATAAAGGCAACAAGAACAAGACTGATACTCTCTGGGAAGTGGATGAAGATTAAATTGCAGTCCTGTCCACCTGCCCATTCTCCCATTTTCTTTCCTTTCATTTATGGCAGGAACTTTAGTCTAAAGTTCTCAATACTTCAGCCTCTTACTCCTTCTCAGTTTAAGTAAACTCACTGCAAGTTTCCCATACTGACAACTAGAAAGGCTCCACTCAACAGTCACCTCAGATGGAGGCTGAGGTGAAGTTTGCTTGCCCCAGCAGGTCAGGTCAGACACGGTTCCCTTTCTTCTTTAATCCTTTCTCTTCAGACCATTTCATGCCTACACCAAATAAGGATTCTCTAACCCTTTTCTTTTTATCTCACAAACCTTCCTTCTACTTCTGGGACTTCACTTGAAGGAGGTTGTGTATATGTGCCTGCATGGAGAGAAATTCCAGCAGTTCAAAGGAAATGTAATGGGGAGAAATGTGAGCACAACAGGCACTGTCCACAGAAGAGTAGGAGGTCTGAAGATAAGCCACTGCAGTCACTTTTAGAAAGGTTACAGGAGAAGAAAAATTGGAAACCCATACAAAATCAGTATCAGATAAGGATTCTAATGGGTTTTCTGTTTAGAAATACGTAGAGGTTTTCAGTTTTAGTTTGATGTCTACAAGTTAATCTACTGAATTCTAGGTAGAAAGGATACTAGTAGTGCATGTAGAAGATTAATGAATAAAAGGCTATTATGTTTGCTGCCTGAATATTATGAAATATGTTTGACATATTGACACCCGAGTTAGAAGCCAAAGAAGAAATTAAAATTTTCTTGTGAATTTATATCACTTTCTGAAAGAATGAGATACTCTTATACTAAAAAATAATGTTTGATCCCCACATAAAATATTTAAGGCTTACCTGTTCAGCAAAAAATGAGAATATAGTAAACATAATCAATGTTGCCAGTACACAGTGAGTCCAAAACTTCAATTTGTCTCGATATGCTCTCCTGTTCAGAGAAAGAAGCAAATATGTAGTTCTGTGCATAGTTCCACTATATTAGAATTCTTTATATACTAGTTTAGCAAAAAAGTCACGAAATACAAAACCACTGTCTGGAGGCAATTTGAAAATGTTAATACACTGTACATTTCCAACATGAGATCAGATTTTTCATTATGTCCTAGTAAATATTATATTTGAATTGTAAAAGTTACCCAGGCAGAGGAGAGGACTTCAAAAGAAAATCACTTTTAGCATTTAAACAAAAGTACACTTTCATTCATATCCATTTCTTCACAGTCACTTAATCAACACTTTCTGTGGATACAGACAGATGAACAAGAAGTTCTTGCTCTAAAGTGTTTATAAGCCTGGGGAATCACTGACATGCACATGACTAGCCATCACACAAGATGGACCAAAAAATGTACTATCAAAAGCAAAGTCTTGTGGAAAAACAGAGAAATAAGGAAAGCATCTCAGATTTGGTGACATTTCATTTAAGTGCTGAAGTAGGTGGGGGACCTTAAATGAAAGCATTTAGCTGAGTAAGGCAGTGAGCATCATCGAAGAGTCAGAGGAGCAAGCTGAGTCCTGCAGAACTGAATGAAGTCTGGCCTAGGGGCATCAGGGAGAGAGCTAAAGCCATGGCAAGGCAGGTGGGCATCAACTGCAGGTATTCTGGGAAAATATGCAGTGGGGTTTGAACACAATACTGTAGTGGGAAAGTGTATGAAAGTGGGTATGTGTGTGGCAGCGGGGTAAAAATGGTGGCCATCTGAAGGATGCATGTCAGGTGAACAGAAGTGACCAGGCAGGCAGTCATGTTAGTCTGGGTATGAAAACATAATGAAGGCCAGTGAAAATGAAAGAAAACAAGCAACAGAAGAGATCATCTAAGAGCAGATCAACTGGATTTGAAGTTAGGATATTGGGGTTAGAGGCAGTAGAGCAGTTTCCTCATCTGTAATGTGTAAATAATTTATTATGAAGACTATATGCTTAACATGAGGCTTGGAAGATATTTTAATAACTATCAATTCAGGCCTCTGTGCTGACTTCCAGATTCTCATTTACAGCTTGTCTTGTAGTGGATGTCTCTACTTCAAGTCCCATATTGATGGTACCTCTGTTTTCCCTCCTGAATTTCCTATGTCTCTTAATAGGATCACAACCAGCGCAGTTAATTCTAATTTCTATGGTGTCATTCAGAATCGATATGTAATTTGAAGAGCTAAGAAGCCACAGACTGTAATGCAGCTAAGTTGTCCCAGGACCCAGAGAAACTTAAAATAGCTGGAGATTTCCTCAGTCATTCATTCATCCACTGAGCACCTACTATGTGCTAGAAAGGCACTGCGGACTCAGAGAAAAGTAAGACACCATCTCTGATGTTGAAGAGGGCTTTACAGTCTGTCAGGAGAGACAAGCACACCAGACAGACTGCTGTACAGTGTAGAAAGTGTTACACCTAAGGAAGGGGAACAGGAAGAAAGCCTATTGGGAAATTAGAGAAAGGTGACAGGGGACTTGAGCACAATGTCATGAAAGGAAAGAGAAAAAGTAACGTTTCTAGAAGGTAGGGTGGTGGTGGTGGCTCAGCAGTGAGAGAGGACACAGAAGCTGAGCAGGATGAAGAAAATGAAGCGCCCCAGCTCAGGGAATTACACCTGATTCATCTTATTTGTATAACACAGAGATCAAAGTCCTCTCAAACTACTCTTAAGCCCACTCCTTTCTTATTCATTTGGGCCCTTGAAGATAAATTTAGTCACAAACTGGATGTGGGGAGTTAGTTAACACTTGAAACTATCCAGAGATCTTTTCCTCTGAGCTAAAGGAAAGTGAAAATGATAAGAAACCATTCCTAGAAGACAAGGCCCACAATTTAGTAATAACTTCTGAAAATAAAAATACATAGCTATTAGCAATATACATACTAATTGGCTCACTTACCCAACTCTAAGACACCAAAGAGTTCTAGTTGCCAGGGTTGCTAATTTCCTCTCTACAATCTCTCCGAGTGCTGTCCACTGCTTTCCCTTTATTCCCTGAGCTGTGTCCTTGGTTCACACCCTGTTTCAGAGCTACTGAAATGCTTAGTACTTGTCTCCCTGCCTCCAGTTTCCAGACAACACTGCCTCACCAGTCCAACTCCATACTGTTAGTTATCTTTCCAAATCATGAAGTCTGATCACTACAAACATCTAAAAAAAATTTCTCTTGGGGAGCCCCATTCTCTAAAGAAAAAAGTCTAATTCAGATACAGCCCTTCACAATCTCTCCTTTCTCTTTCCACGCACTCTCTTTTACACCCCTGTGCCTTGTACATGCCATTTCTTCTACCAGGAATGCTCTTTCCCACCTGGAAAAGTCTTTTTCATAATTCAAAACCAAGTCCAAATGTTGCCCTCCAGTAACAGAATTAGCTGTTCCCTCATTCATAGTCCGGTAGCACTGAACCCTCCCTGCCAGAGCGCTTGATATCACAACTGTCTGCCTGCAGCCTGTCTCCTGAAGGGACTGTGAGCACCTCAGAGCCTGGTACCATACTCCTTTCATCTGTGTATTCCCAGTACCTGGCACGGGGTAAATAGTAGTAAAATAAGACATAAAGGAAATTTTATAAGGCAGCTTTGGATTACAGTGGAACATATGGAAGGCTGGAAATCAGGCTGGATTTACCACTTATCAGCTACTTCACCTTAAGCAAATCATGTAGCTTCTGTTACCATATTCTCCTGCCATAAATATAGCAGGTACTCAAGAATCAAGGTAGCTATTGTGGTGGCAGTGAATGAGATTCAATGGATGTGCTTAGCGAATAAGCTCAACAAAAATTTTTAAGTGTATTTTTACAAAGTAATTATAGATCAGATAACACATTAAAGGAATTTCATCACTTTTAAACACATACACACATGCATGAACATGAGACCTTACCACTCCTGCAGTTCATGCATGTGAAGGAACCGGTTTCGATATTCTCTTGGCAGCTCAAACTGGGATGGTATGGGGAACATGGATTCATAGAAATCCCTGAGAACAGCTTTCACTGTCTGGGCATCTTTATGATTATGGTCTATGTTGTCATTCAGGCAAACAAACTTCCTAGAAATAATAGAGATCCAGGGTTATTCGTTATCGTGAGAATGATCTTGACACAATAAAACAAGAAATGTAGATTCCAAATACATTTTAAATGGGCTCATGTTCCAAGTTGTTACATGTGCTGAAACGCTTCTCTGGGGGAAGAATGTTCTATAAAATTTTTCTTTGGATATTCCTCACCTATAAAACAAAGAGAACTAGGGAAGATAATCTTAAAAGTGCCTTCTAGCTGTTGGAATAAATTAATGATTTCTGTTTAGCGTGTCCCCAATTAAGTGTTTAGTAAATACAGTTTACTGACTAGAGCATTTTGTTGGCAGCCAGGGGAGAAACTGGTAAACACCAAAACCAAGTTCTACTATAGTTATATTACTGAGAGTAGTGACGTAGATAATTGAGATAAAGATGGTGCCTTACAGCTATAGATTATACGAGTTCGATGACTTTTTCTTAATATGTCTACAACCAAGATGCTAGAGTTCTGGCAAAAAGCAGATGACAGTCATGCTTCCCTATTGTCTCAAGTTCCCTTAAAGGCAAAGTCACTAAACTGAGGGCCCGTTAAAACAGTAGGCAAGGGTAATACCACCTTTGAAGTACATGTGCTAAAATTTAAAACAGACAAAAAAAACCCTCACCAAACTTAAATCTAATAAAGCCCTCAGATCTAACTATCAATTTATCGGAAATAGACATGGGAACATGTTAAACAACTGAGACACAAAGTAATCCAGAGTATAGGGAATATAGAGAATATATATTGAATTTCTTCATATACACATACAATATTATATGGTAAAAAAGGGAGATTGTGGGAAAAACCTATAGACAGACTTAATTTCAGTGAATTTACCTGATACCACTTCAAACCAATAAACTTAAACAACATAAATGCTTAGAAAAGACAACTGGGGAAATGTGTACACTGGCCGGAGGGTTTATCATATAAATAATGATATGGTGGTGATTTTGAAAGAATTGTTATAATTTAGAGAAATATATTTTAAAAATCTAGAGATAAAATAATATAATGTCTGAGGTTTACATAAAAATAATCAGGAAGTGGTAGTAAAGGAGTGGATGTGTTTAGATGAAAGAAGAATAACCATAAATCACTTCTTATTGAAGATGAGTGACAGGTGAAAATTCATTATCCTATCTACTCTAAACTTGGGGACTGCTTTAAATTAAAGGATACTAAAGAGATATATCAACCAAATACAATGCACGAGTCTTGACTGTATCCTGCATTAAAAAAAACAAAACAAAACAAAACTCTAAAGGGCATTTGGAGGCAACTAGGGAAATTTGAACATAAATTATCTATTAGGTGGTATTAGTTAAGGTTCTCAGATATGTGTTAATTGTCTTTAGTGTAAAGGAGAATGATTTGTTTTAGAAGATATGTATGAGAATAATTAGGGGTAAAATGTATGGATGTCTGAAACTAATTTTCAAATGGTTCAGCAAACAAGAACAAAATAACAAAAACAAAACTGTGTGTGTGTGTGTAGATAAAAAGAGATCAAGCAAATATGATAAAATGTTGACATTTTAAAATATGGGTTAAATATTTATAGGATTTATTGTACTATATTTTCAATTTTTTATCTTCAAAATTTTTCATAATGTTGGGAAAAATTAAAGAAGAAAGTATATGCATGAGACAAAGGGTGTGTGTGGACAATAGCTAAATTAGACCCTGCTGGATACCTAACATCGTCCCCTTTCTTCCAAAGAGAATTTGCATTTTGCTCAGTACTTCTCTCCCCATGAGCTGACTCAATGGAAGGCAAGCCCACTCCACCCCAGAGACAGCTCCTGACTGTGTATGTGAATCCTCTTCACAGTGACTGATGTAAGAATGGGGGGAGTGGGGCACCTGGGTGGCTCAGTTGATTAAGTGTCCGCCTCTTGATTTCTGCTCAGGTCATGATCTCAGGGTCATGGGATGAAGCCCTGCATCGTGTTGGGGGGGGGGGGGGGTCCGTGCTCAGTGGGGAGTCTACTTGTCCCTCTGCACCCCCCACCCCCGCTCATGCGTGCTCTTTCTGTCTCTCAGATAAATAAAATCTTAAAAAAAAGAAAGAGAGAGAATGAAAGAAAGAAAAAGAAAGAAAGAAAGAAAGAAAGAAAGAAAGAAAGAAAGAAAGAAAGAAAAGAAAGAAAGAAAGAAAAAGAAAGAAAGAGGGACAGCACACCATACATACAAAGGGGAGATCCTCTGTGTCAGAACATTGCTCCGTCTTCAGGGGCATCTAGAACTGCTGTGGCTGCCCTATCTCTAGCCTGAAGATGAAGCCAACAAAAGCAGGAGGGGAGCAGAGAGGAACAAGCCTGAGGGAAAAGCAAAGCCTGGATTCTGCCTAGCCCAGACTCCTTGTTAATGGGGGCAAACCTGTCCTTAAAGCTTCAGTCATTTAGAACACTGATTTAAAATGAGGACCCATAAATGTAAAACAATTAAGAGTTAAAAATAAGATCTGTTCAAGGAAGTATCTGGGCCTGGCAAGCCTGGCTTTTGGTAGATCCTTGTCCGTTTAAGTACCATGAAGGTCTATGAATTCTCTCACCCCAAAACTTTCAAACTGGCACAAAGACATAAAGGTATAAGGTACAACTGAAAACTACAAATTCTCACATGATATTCCTAAATATAACAAAATGACTGGGAGGGCACATTACCAAAATGGGGGAAGCAAAAAGCAAGTATTGAAATTGGTCTTTAAAGTTATTTTAAAAAATTAGGGCAGGGCATTCCAGTCAGAGGGAACAGCAGGTACAGAGAGCTACAAGCTGAGTGATTATTAATCATAATGGCTGGGATGCCTGGGTAGCTCAATCGGTTAAGCATCTGCCTTCAGCTCAGGTCATGATCCCAGGGTCCTGGGATGGAGTCCCAACATTGGGCTCCTTGCCCAGCAGGGAGGCTGCTTCTCCCTCTGTCTGCTCTGCCTGCCACTCCCCCTGCTTGTGCATGTGCTCTCTCTCTCTGACAAATAAATAAATAAAATCTTAAAAAAAAAAAAAGTTAATCATAATGGTTTATTGTTTACTTGGCTTGTGGGAAATACTTGTTATTTTATATTAAATAAAGTGGTTTTGGTTTTTTTTTGGAAATAAAGTGTTTTACCGAATACACTTAATAAGCATTAAAGATGTTTCCATTTATCTTAAATTTCTTATTTCTGTCTCCTCCCCTCCCCAAAACAGGAATGAGATTTTTAGAAAAAAATACCATGGCTTTACCTGTCTAGAAATTTTACATCTCTGATCATTTATAATTAAAATCATAATTTAAATGAGGTGAAACTGAAGACTTACAAAAGCATTTAAAAAACTCAAATGAGGGGCACTTAGGTGGCTCAGTCGGTTAAGCATCAGCCTTCGGCTCAGGTCATGATCCCAGAGTCCCGGGAATCGAGCCCCACATTGCGTTCCCTGCTCAGCAGGGAGTCTGCTTCTCCCTCTGGCCCTCATCCTGCCATGCTCAATCTCTCTCTCTCAAATAAAAAAAAAGTCTTTAAAAGACTGATGAAAAACATTCAATTTTTAGATGCCAGGGTGTTTTTTTCCAGGAAACTGATATCTATTTCCCACTAAAGTTCAAAACTCAAAAATGAAGATTTTAACTAATTTTATCAAACTATCCAAGGCAACTGTTAGGGGACCAGGCTGGAAATTTTCAAGGCTTATGTAAACCTGAACATTTATTCAGCTCCAAGGTATGGCTATAGTTTGCTGGATTAATTTTCACATTTATGAGAGCATTTCTTTTTCCTCAGAAGCTAATCTGAACTTTATTTTATTTATTTATTTTTTTAAAGATTTTATTTATTTATTTGACAGAGAGGAGACAGCCAGCGAGATAGGGAACACAAGCAGGGGGAGTGGGAGAGGAAGAAGCAGGCTTCCCAGTGGAGCAGGGAGCCTGATGCGGGGCTCGATCCCAGGACTCTGGGATCACACCTTGAGCCAAAGGCAGACACTTAACGACTGAGCCACTGAACTTTATTTTAAATTGCAAAGACTAACCACCAAAACTTTTCTGGAAGTATCTTCTTAGCAATGCTATGACAGTCCCAGCTGTCTGGCCCCACTCCCCATGATGGAGTCCACCCCTGGGCCTCACTGAACAGCTCATGTCACCAGGTTCTTAGAAGTCTGTGCTAGTCCCTGTTCATAGGGGAACCCTATCTGAACTCACAACTCCTATCTCTAGCTCAAGTACTACCTCACCATTAGGCATTTCACCTGCTCCAAACAAAATAAGCCACTTCCTTGAATCCTACTGCCTTTTTTCATGTTTATTTGCATGATTAAAGATCATTTTTTGGGGTGCCTGGGTGGCTCAGTCGGTTAAGTGTCAGCCTTTAGCTCAGGTCATGATCCTGGGGCCTTGGGATCAAGTGGCATCTCGGGCTCCCTGCTCAGCAGGGAGTCAGCCTCTCTCCCTTCCCCCACTGGCTTGTGCACTCTCTCTCAAATAAATAAATAAAATCTTAAAAAAAAAAGATCATTTTTTAAACTTATAGGAATTTTCTGTTCAATTTTGCTGTGAACCTAAAAGTACTCAAAAAAGTAAAGTTTACTGGTTAAGGAAAAAGTACCTGGGGTTTTTTCTTATATCATCCAACTGGCCAACCACATGAGAAACATTGGTACGAATCATTTTAAAAGCAATTTCTTCTTCTCCCATGATTTCAAACCTAATTATCAAAACATATTTAAAGAGTGTAAATATTTATGTGGAAATAAAAACAGAATTTCAATAAGAAAAGTATTTTATAAAACTTTAACAGTTAATATCCTGAGAATGGCTTACTCTTTTGGTATTACTAAAGAAAACAATCACACATAAATTTTAAAAGAAGGCTTAAGAGAGAAACTACTGTAAAATTATGACAATGCCAGATTCCCACAATTATTCTTAAACAGAGAAAATGTATGTACTACTTACCTATATTTGTTTTTGTCCTTATATGCTTTGTGGATTTTATCAGTTACTGGTTTACAGTTGGTAACTAGACTCTTAGTGACTGGTGGCTATGAGAAAATACAAACATTGCATCAGGCCAAGACTAAGGTGGCAAAGGTGAAGCACTGACCTCCATGTAAAATTTAAGGGGGGGCCAAAGACTCCGTAATCAAAACAAATACTTTAATGCAGTTATTTGAAAAAAATCAAATTGGCATGTATAGCCTACAGGCTAATTGCCTGTTTTTGTAAATTTTATTTTAATCACACATTACTATACACTGTTAAAACAGTCTTGTAAGTTACTGGTAGAATTTTTTTCAGAAATAAAATAAATTTCTAACATAAATTGTAATGAACTGGTCTATGTCATACTCCTAAGCTAACTTTTCATTCTTAATTCTTAATCTAATTAGGAAATGCTTTATCCTAGGTGTAATCACAGTTAATTACAGTAACGTAGCCAACACGTTGCTAAGAGTTCACTCAAGTAATGTTAACTAATGTTGTTAGTATAACTAGTACTCATGCTCCAAGTAGTTTATTTGCATGAGCCTTAAGAATAACTTATTACCATTAGCAAAGCAGCCTTTACTTACTTAATTTTTTTTAAAAGATTTTATTTATTTATTTGAGAGAGACAGCCGGAGAGAGAGGGAACACAAGCAGGGGGAGTGGGAGAGGAAGAAGCAGGCTCCTGCTTCAGGGAGAGGAAGAAGCAGGCTCCTGCTTCAGGAAGAAGCCTGATGTGGGGCTCGATCCCAGAATGCTGGGATCACGCCCTGAGCCAAAGGCAGACGTTTAACGACTGTGCCACCCAGGCGCCCCTACTTACTTAATTCTTAACAAAGGATATTTGCTGATTCTAAATCTCATGCCAGAAAGCTGGCAATACTAAAATACTCTGCTAATGAAGGAAAATGTATGCATTTCAAAAGAAAACTAAAATCTCAGTAATCTTTCATCATGCCTATAACAGGGGAAGAAGAATAACTTTTCTATGTGTAAATCACCTTCCTTAGGAAAGAACACACTTCTGCAAGTTCTATGTAAATGGAGGGGCTTGGTAACTGTAAAGTCTTACTAAGAACCCAAAGTTTGTAAGAGAAAGATAGAAAGGGAGAGGAGAAAAGACAGTGAAGGACAGATATGGAAGTACAGGTGGGAGAAAGAGAAGTCTTGAGTGAGAGTGAACACAGGCTGTGCCACCATCACAACTCTCTGAAGTATTCTCATTGGCTATCCTCTGTGATCCTTAGTGAACAGATGTCTGGTTATAGAATATTAGCAACTAATATCAATATTAGCTTAACAGCTACTAGATAGGAGAAAAGAAATTTTATATCAATCATTTATTGATTCTGGATTATCTGGAATTCTGCTGTCTACCAAAGATAAAATATAGAGCATGTTTCTACTGACTGAAGTGCTATACAAAACTGGTATAAATAACACCTGATAAGGATATACTTCCTTTTTACACAAAGGAACTCATGCCACTTACCAGATTAGGATCATAGTACGCCTCCTGAGTTGGTGGAACACTGTTTAGCTGAGTGATATTAGCAGGGAGCATTTTCGAGCAATTTATTAGCATGTGTTCCAGACCTGTTAAATCCTAACAAAGCAAAATTAAAGGATAGACCTTATATGTACAAGTAATAACTGTGGTTTTAAAAACAGAAGTTATATAAAAGTCTCCAAAATTTCTTTAAATACTGTTTTCAAAGGGAGTTTGAGTATATGATTCTTAAGATAAAAACACCCCAAAAAGAACAGAATGAGATAATACAAACACAAATATTTCATCTTCATCTCAAAGTAGAACATACTGGACTATGAGGCACTATTTTACACAAGATGGTCAGGGGGATCCCCAGATGGTAGGTCCTGCAGTTAAATTCACCTTGGCACTCTCCATTAACGAGTCTCCTACTCCTGGGACTAGAGGTTGCTGTGACCGAGGGGACTGTGCAACAATCCAGGCCTGGCTGAGACACAGCTCCAGTGGGCCACGCCTAAGCTCCTGAATGAACTTGTCACGAGAATCTTACAGGCAGGGATTGTCTGGCTCTTCTCCAGAAAATATAATAGCAATGCATGCTTAAAGCCTAAAAATGTAATCTCATAAAATATGAACCTCAAATTCGGTTTTAATTCTGGCACTAAAAATGGACTAGTTGTGCATACCTCCATTAGGTATTAAGAATTACTTTTACTTGTGTTACAGTCAAATATGTGAAAGAAAATAGAAGGTTTAGGAGAAAAAAAATACAACACCTGCAAACTTAAAGGCAGGTCGTGAATTCTGGTAGCCAGTGTTCGGATTTCTCTGTCAGATAAGACACCAGATTGGTCTGTATCAACTTCATCAAAAACTTGAGATATATTCAGTGGCTGAACGGCACTCATGAGATAATAAAAATATGAAAAGGCAAACTGCATATCCTCAGAATGGCGCACTTTGTGAAATGACGTCTTGTCAAATTCTTCAGGGAACCTGTCCAAACATAACATATAGTGAGCTCTGAATATTTAAAAAATATATATAGACATTAATCTACACTGAAATATATTCCAACATTTGTGGAGTTAGAATCTTTTCGTTTCCCACTGATTTAGCTGATACCTTCAACATATCAGTTGTCAAGTGTTAAGAGCCATACATCAAGCACAGCAAAGATGTCGATTTTAAGCAGACTTAGCATGCAGGCAACTCAAACAATAAGCCAGACTTACATATCTTGAAGTTCTTGCATAACAATTCGGTCAATCATGTGAGGCATGTGTGCAGGGACTTTCCGAGATGTGAATCCAAACTTGCTGTTTAGAATTTTATTTACATATCGAAGGGAATCTGCAAATGTATCTTTCAGTTGCCTTCCAGTGTGTTTGCTATCGGTGTAGTATGCCAGCTGTGTCTTCAATGACTCTTCTTCCTGAAAAGAGAATTCCATGTAACACAGCATTATGTTTAGTGCTCAAGTGTATTTTGTTAACAAGAGATAAGCACTATTGTATATGACCAGCCACTAACTGTGGCAAATTCAATGAGCACTAACAGGTCACTTTAAGAATCCTAAGAGCAGGACTAAACTGGATACTGAAAGTATCACCAATATTGGCTTGTGAACAACAATTGTGTGATGGAGGTCTATTTATAGGGTATTCTTCAAGGACTAGTCACCGAGCATGAAATTTCATAGCCAATTCAATGCAATATTTAGAAAATTTATTTAAAAATAAGTTTGATAGAGGGGCGCCTGGGTGGCTCAGTTGGTTGAACATCTGACTCTTGATCTTGGCTCAGGTCTTGATCTCAGGGTTGTTAAGTTCAGGCCCCACACACACAAAAATAATTAATTAATTTGATAGCACTTTCAATATCAAGTTATTTCTACAGGTGACATCAAAGGAGTAAGCACTTGAGTTCTGAACAGAAGGACCAAAAAAAAAAAAGGACTGTTTCACCATGTGATAGTGTTAATATTATAAAATGTAAAGAGCCCTGTCAAACGAGTAAGAGGCAAAACTGAATGGGCAAAGAATATTAGCAGAATATATGAACACATTTTACAAAGATGAAATATTTTTGCTTCTCAATCTGGTGAAAAAATGCAGATTGATACTAACTATTGTTGGTTAGTCTGTGGAGAAACAAGCACTCGTGTACACTGTGGAAATATGAAGTGGTACGGCATTCTAGGACAGAGTTAAGTTTAACTTTAACCTAGCAATTCTACCTACAGAAGTAAAAACTTCCTCAAGAGTAAGCTATATGTACAAGAATATTTATTGCAACACTATCTGTAATTGCAAAACAAACACAGCTCTTACAAAACACAGCGATACTAGCATGGGCTTGCTCTCATACTACTAGATCAAGCGGCAACTGCAGAGCAGTATGTATTTCACTGTTGCAAAACACATATTTATGTAATTTGTATGTTCACATATCTATATAAAAATACTGGAAAACACCCACCAAACTATTCATAGTGATTATATCAAGTAGGAATATGAAGGAAGGAGGGAGAGCTTTCCCTTTTTTACCGTATATTTTTTGTATTACTTGCAATTTTTACCACTAGTCTATAATACTGTCATAATTTAAAGTAAGTAATGAAAGGAGGAAGCGAGGAAATCATCACAGGCAAGAACTTTGCAGTCCCTCACTCAACAATCAGTAAACAACTACTGTATCAAGGATAAGATATTTTCTGAAGACAATGAGGTACGTAAGTTCCCCTCTTCAGCCTCTTTTTTCCCAGCCTGACACCTGTTCATGGCTGTGCTCTGTTCATGATCCAGCCTTGACCACAGGGTTTTTCTTGGTCTGTCAACTCCCACACACCCTTCAAAAGTCAGCTCACAGGATACTTCCTCATGGATGCCTTCCCCAATACCTCTAGGCAAAGTTGAGGAATTTTCCTTTTGGACTCCTTGCCCATACCTCAGGAGACACCTGTCATGTTGCTACAGTTATTTACCCACAAGTCTGTCCTCCCAGCTTGCCCTTTTGAATCTCCATGAGCTGTGTTCTAATAGTCTTGCATTCCCCTGTAGTGAACACAGTGATAGCACTTGGTAGATGTACAGATGACACCACGGCACCATGGAGACTGCGGTACAGGAGGGTGAGCACTTGAACCTTGAGGCTGGCTCACACTGGAAGCTAATTAATTTATTTGCACCTTAGGGTTTTTTTCATCAGTAAAATTGGAAAAATAATCCGATCTGACTTGTACAGCATATGCAGAAGCATTTTTTGAAATCACCATATGCCAAGTAAAGATAAGATACCATCCCTGTTCTACTGCTTACTCGGGGCATGCCTCTGGCTAACTCCCCTACTCATTCACACTAAGGCTGTTTCTTAAACTGTGACATGGGGATCATGACAGTAGATAACCTTATAAGGTATTTTTATTGTTAGGGGTACTGGAACAATAAAACCATGTAAGAAAAAGCATTTAGTTTAATGATTGACACAGGCAGTCCTGAATAAATGGTACCTGATTATAATTATCACTTACAAGGTTATCTATTTTTCCGGCGCACGGGAAGGAATAAAGCTGGATGTAACTTACATCAAGAAGATCCTGGAAATACTTATTTTTCTCCCATGGCAAAAAGCCCAGGTAACTGTCTGTATAATGCTGCAGTTTTCTTGCAGGTAGTACTTCATTAACATTTATGTAGTTGTTCGCATTTTCTTCCATTCTGTTTTTTTCTTGTTCTCTCCCTGTGATTTTCTTTTCTTTTATAATCTGCTTTTCCAGTGGAACAATCCGAGATGAGAGTTTTTCTACGGACACACTTTCATCTCTTACTTTTTGTGTCAGAATTTCAGATTTAAATTTTCCTTCGATTTCTAAGTCCGGGGGTGGATTCTGACTCTGGTAGTGACCATTCACTTTCATTGTCACTGCTGGAAAAGTCGACCTCTGAAATCTTTCAGATGTTCCCAAGCTATTCGGCAAGATGCTTTTCTGAACCTGTTTTTCCAGTGGGGCCTCTACACTGTCATTTCTTTCATCTGGTACTAGAGCTTGATTTATTTTTACTTCAGCATCTGGTAAGTTCCTCAGAAATGATCTCAGCAAGGCTGACTTAGAAAGGTTGTATCCTTTCACAGTGATGTCTCCACGTTCTAGTTGCAAATCCAAGTTACTGAGACTCAACTGGGCCTCCTTGGGAAGGAGTGAAATATTTACCAGGGGAATTTTCACCTCCACTTGGAATCTTCCTGTCGTGTTAACATCATGTCTCTTGACCTTTGGAAAGCGTTTTTCTTCAGGAATATCCTCAAACAGTATTTCCGCCTCTGGAAGAAGTGTTGTGGGGCTAACCAAATTTTGGTAAGACTTCTGGGTCGTAGAATTCACTTTGGGTTCCTCTCTTGTGTCAACTTCTACTGTTATGTGGATTTTGAACTCTTCATCATTTGTATTTTGAAATGTGAGATTAAAATGTATTGTGGTCGCATTCATGCCATTGTGCATTATGAGGTGGATGGTTTTCCACTTATTGGCAATAGAAGCATGTCGAATTATTGGGTTGTCACTATAGGCGCCTTCGATTCCTCTTTTGGCTATTTCTGCAAAGCTGAAATAAGGCAGGCATTCACCTTTTGGAATAATATAGTGAGTCTGGTTTGGAAGAAGAGTTACTTTATACAATTCATGAAAATGATCTAGAGGAAAAAACACAAACATGACTTTAAAAATGAGGCATTTCCCCCCCCCTTTTCATTTAATTCTTAGGGTTTGAGTTTTCACTTTCTAAGAATGACTTTAAATTGACTTCAGAATAATCAAACATTCTAACACAAGAGCTGCTGGTATGGGGCTGATTTTATTATCTGAAGCAATCACTGTTATCAACATGGAATGCTGAATCTAACTCACTACAGAGATATGGCAGATTCCACTGATCAACTCTCATCTTTGTGTCCGTTTGAAAAAAATACAGCCTTCTGCCAAAATGACCTCCAGGGAGAAGCTATCAACAAGATCCAGCATTCAAACCATTCTTACTTAGTGTATTATTGGTCTCTTTTTGTTGTTTCTAAATTAAACCTTTGCACATATTTTTAGGAAGGTATATCTGCTCAGTACAAAATAAGTCAGACTGGGGCAATAACTGGAGCAGAAAAGATGCAGCCCTAGTGTCTACTGTTTTTTAATGATTTGTGTCCTCTCTTTTCACTTACAGCTAGTCTGGATGCAAGGATGGGCGATGGATTCATAGAGAATAATTACTTTAAGTAACAATACAAACCTCCCTCTACTTATCAAGGATTTTGATCCCCTTATTCTAAACATCTTTTTACATGATAAGTATACCTTGCCCACAGTCACCAGCATCAAATCCACAGGACAAGACATTGCAGGCTTGGTCACAGAACTTATCAGCAAGCCAGGAATTCGCACATCCTTGATTACAGTAAGAGACACTATTTAGTCCTCCGCCAAACTGCCAGGGCTGTCCAATTCCAATACTGCCAGTACCCCCACCAACTGCAGCATAGCGACTCCCACCACTGTTACCTGTAGAGGGAAGAGGAAGACAGAATCTTGCTGTGCTTATCGTCTTAGAAAAAGGATAGTTCCTTCTTTCTCAGTAGTGCTGTCAAGATTGATGCCTGCATTCTAGTCAGAAAAGGTTTACCCCATTCTTTAGCAGAAAATTTCATGTACCTTAAGAAGAAAACAAAACTGAAAAGGGAACATCACTTGACAGGGGACTGGGCATGGGATGACCAGGCCTTAGCACTTATTAGCTGTGCAAGCCTGAAGTACAAACTTGCCCACAGGGGCATGTGGCAGTGTGTGTGGAGGAGCAGGGAAACAGGAAGAGATTATTCTGAAGACGGACTGTTAGAACTGCCAAAACATGTCCTAATGTGGGGTGCCAACCTCATCATCAAATGTTAATGTTCTATTAGAGGCTGAGGTCGCTGGACTGCATGGATCTTCTTGGCATGTGTGTTCTCTCACTGCGGCTTACACTTTTCAAAAGTGCATCAGACAGAACATAACTTAAGCTTTGTTTCTTCTAATACTCTGCACTTTTTCAAATCTGTTTCTGTATATGGAAAATGGGGATGATTATATCTCTGCACATACTGTCTCCTCCTTAGGTGACTAAGAAATTCAAGTGGATAATGCTTTATAAATTTAAATGCTTTATAAACTGAAAGGCAATCAAAAAATGTAAAAACATGCTATTATCAACAAATGCAGCTATAACCATGTATGTAAGAGAGGAGATGCTGAAGAGATAAGATCTTTATTTCTCTTTACTCATTGACAGCAAGCTGCTGCTGAAAGCTACCAGCTGTGAGCTCCTAGAAGAACTGGTTAGAGTGATTCTTGCTCTTGAGTTTGCATAATTAAAGATATTCCTGATTTTCATATTTTAAATAATAAAAGGCATTTTCAAGTGCAGGGCCAGCCTGGGAATATGCCCTCAACAAGGGAGAATATGAAAGAACTGAGCTACATGGGGACGCTAGTCATTACCTCCAGAATCTATGGATTACTCTATGTATTGTCTTCATACATGAAGAATGTTTAAGTCAGTGTACATATTCAGTGATGATTAAGAATGGGAAAAAAAGTCCATAAATATGAATAAATTACTTGTGAGCACATCCTTACCAGTGCAGTCACCGCCATCCCAATCACAGGCTGAATTATTACAAGCCTTGTCACAGTAGCCGTCTTTAATCCAGGAACCTGGGCAGCCCTCAGCACAGTTGGGCACAGGCCATGTCAGATAAACCTATGACAGAGCCAGAAAGAAAATAAAATGGACACTTTTTAATCTCAAATTAGGATTCCTTCTAAAAAAAGAAACTGAGCCTCCAGTAAAGGTTACAATTCTCCTCGGGCTGGCTGCATTCACGTGGCATATTTTACATGGCTTGCTACAGCAGTTTACAGAGTCCTGATCTGTCAATAATTCTTACTGAGCACATTTACTCTTTTTCTTGACTGAAGGAAAGCAGACAAGGACTCAACCCACAGATTAGTTTATAATCTATTTTGAAAAAGAACAGCAACACATCAGACTTAAAGGTAAGTACAAAAGCGTGCCAAAGCAGGTAGAAAGTATACCACACATTCACTGCTTTTCTGTGACAACTGTCATTAATTCCTGAATGTATTTACCCATAATCTTGTCTCGCAGCTGAGAAAAACAGCAGATGAACTCTCAAAATCCTTATCTCTGTGCATAAGGTCCTGTGATAAATTATTAGCACAGCGTTCTAAGTTGTGAACTCGCCTGCTTTAAAAATGAGTGACATAGTACATGGTAACTTTTTAAATTAAATTCATTAAAAAAAAAATACACTCCATGCCTCTGCATGCTCCATCTATTTGGAATGTCTTTCTTCATCTAGTTAAATCTTACTTGTTCTTCAAAGTTCACTTCGATTCAGATGGGAATTCTTCTCTAGCCCTGTCTAATTTTAACTTCCTGGGCCCCCATGCCTTCCCACCGAGGGCACACCTGCTGGCACAGAAATCACTGTCCCTAGTTACTGATTTGTGTGCCTGCCCTGTCAAGCCAAAGCTCACCCTGGCAGCCCTACAAACACAGAGGAGGCAACTGAACAGGGGAAGGAGAGAATGAACACACTGCGGTGGCATAAACAGCAAGAGGAAAAGTAGCTTTGTGCGATTAGCATTTCCAGTTGCAGGGTTCTGTAACTTAAAAGTTTATGGTGGTAATTCTCCAACTTTTCACTGAATCCTTTTAACAAGGCCACAGGGATATTCATAGTTTCCCCAGTATGCAGACAGGAAACACATATCAAATCACTGCCCAGGACCATCCTCAACCGTTGGCTGCTAGGTCTGTGCTCATAACCACTTCTCCGTCATGCTTCTCAAAGCCACAGTGAGACTGCTGCCTTCCATGAAATTTCATCCATGTCTGTAAGCAGAAAGTTCAGCTCACTTTTTATCTTGGCCATTTTGCCAATGTTCTAACCATGATTTTGTAGCTCCTAGTGATTTTGCTTTCTCTGCTACTGTCGTAGTAGAAAATATAGAAGGTGGGTTCTGGGTGTCTGACAATGTAGGGAAGCAAAAAACTAAGGAGCAGTTTTCGTCCTCCTAAATTGTTAACTCTCCTGCGTTTAGCACTCAAAAATGCTTATTTGACCAAAACTGTATATATAGTAGTATGTATACTGTTTTCCTGATCTAACTTCTAAGTGACTTCTAAGCTAGGCATCCCTTCCTCTTAGGCACTCACCTTCTGACCTTTGGAGTGACTATAAAAATCATCTGGCCAGACATCCTTCCCAAACATGACATCATCGTTCAGGTAAATAAACTTCTGGGACAGCCCTTCAATGCGATGAATGTGACTTTCAATAGCAGGTGAACTAAATGTAGGCAAGTGGCTCAAATTTCGAAAAACGTCCTTTTAAGCGAACAACAAAGGCAAGAGAGAAAGAGCGTGGATGAGAATTATTTCATATTGTTTCTGTAAGGAAGGAAGGAAGGAAGATGAGTAGAAGAATCAAATCAAAGTGGGTGGAGGTGGCGAGGGGTGAGGGAAAGGGGAGTGAAATGAAGGATAGATGAAGGACAGAAAAGGAAACCACAGCCTTGTGATACATGGAAAGTCATGGACCTGGTGTGTGACTATTGTCACTCGAGGATTATCAAGGTTCAGCCAAGATGGAATCTGCCCATTGGTGACAATGAAAATATTCCGAACCCATGGAGCATGCCTCTCAATGGATCGTAGTGAATATCTCAGTTCTTCATTATCTTCAAAACGGCTGGCGGAAACATCTTCGTCCTGCTTAGACTGGGAAGAACATTTCACACATGAAAATGTAAAATACCACTTAAGTCACACCTTTCCTCCTGGCTGTCCCCTCTGTCCGATCTGCTCTCAGGGTGCTCTGGAAGACATCTAAAGACCAAGTCCTACATTTGAACATTACAAAAAATGCAAAACACTCAGCATATTTAAAACAACATAAATACCCAACATTTCTTTTGTACTTTTTTAAAGAGAAGGTTCCTGGTCACTTCAGTTAATATTAACCAGTGGCAATGACTGGAAAATTAGAAAAGTTCTAATCAACTCATCTTTCTGTAAGTCCTCTTCCGTCTAATACGATGACTTATAAATCCTTAAAAATCTAAACCCTTGATCCGAGTTTAGAAAGAATCTCTGCATCTCTTACCTGGCTAATGGCACTCAGGTCCCATAATAAATATGCAGGACTTATAGTCAGTTCTTTTCCATCAATGGTCATGTTCTTCTTAGTCTGCTTATTCAGTTCTTGGAAATCTTTGGGGTTATTCAGTTTTAGAAGTGCTACACTGGCCTCTGAATGTAACTGTAACTGTAAAATAACAAAAGGGTTACATATAGAAAAATTGAGCCTCAAAGAAGAGACATCTCTAAATTCCCAGTCTGATCATTAATCTTTAAATGTGTATAATGTATAATACATACTTAAATATTATGTATGTTTAAAGATTAATTCTCGCTCTCTATGTAGATTATGAACTGGTAAGCCTATGATCACCAAAAGAAGATGTAAACAGTTCAGACACACTTCCCAAACGAATGGAAGAACCCAGGTATATGACAGAGGGAATGGGGAGCTGTGGCAAATGGGACATTTCAGGCCTCATCCAAAAGCCACTACTCAGTATCAACAACTGCAGCCAGATCTCCTAAGAGGCCAGAACCCCAGGTGCTCTGTGAAATCTCCCTCTTTTCAGTGCTGGCTCAAATGTTTTCAGTTGTCCTGCTTTCAAACAAAACACAACTGGTCACCAATTGTGACCTTTGTTCTACAGTATTACCAAGTTGCTTATACTGGGGGAAACCCCGCAATGTAACATTGGTGGGACTGGTAAAGAGCAAGCCTGATAGCAGGGCCTCCAAACAGCTTTTGTGCCCCGCATCTAACGGAGTGTCTTTGACAGGGCTGCTTGAACAGCTTCCATAGGAAAAGCACCTTTTGGGGCAAAGTTTTCAAAGAAATCATCAGTCTAAGATGATCACAAACATCAACATTTTTACAAACCTTCCCACCACTACCAGATCTGTTTCATGTTCTAACGCTGTATCATTCAATTTCTTATGAAAAGAGGCTTTCATAGCTTAAAAGGGTGGGGGAGAGGACTGAAAACTCCTAATCTAGGACAGCGAACCCCTTCTGCTGAACTGACTCTCCTAACAGGGCCAGTTTCTTAACTTATAATGCAGAGCAAACGCAAATTATCATGGGCTCATTCTAAGCTCTCGTATATGCTACCTGACTATATTTAGCGCATCTTTCAAAGTTTCCTGAGTTTGTCTATGCCAAAAATTAGAGGTTCAAGCTAGAGTTTCATATATATTTTTCCCCTTCTTACCACAAACTGCATCTGGGTGTATGGGTGCATACATGCACAGGTGTGTACTGTCTTCCTGACTGATTATTTCACCCTGACAGCGCCTGGCATATACTGAGCATGAGCACTCACCGAAGGTCAGACCTCACTACTGTTGTCATCCTGCCTCAGTATGTGGGGAGACAGGTGGGAGGTAGGGCCGATATTCTTCTATCTGGCTATCTACTGAGTCTTGCTGCCCACCCCAGCCTCCCCGACTCCATCCCTCCCTCCCATACTGGGTCCCACAGCATCTCTGAGGGCTCCCTGAAATACAAAAATCACTAAATTTTTATCAATATAGTACTTTAATACTCTAATTTAAATTTTACTGGGCAAGGGTTCCTGGGTGGCTCATTCGTTAAGCGTCTGCCTCAGCTCAGGTCATGATCCCAGGGTCCTAGGATTGAGTCCCACAACGGGCTCCCTGCTCAGTGGGAAGCGTGATTCTCTCTCTCCCACTCCCCCTGCTTGTGTTCGCTCTCTTGCTGTCTCTCTCTCTGTCAAATAAATAAAATCTTAAATAAGATAAATTCTATTGGGCAAATACCCTTATCTTAATCTCTTCTATCAAACTGCTTTTCGTCAGGAAAACTATTTTGAAATTTCACAGACATTTTCCTGACTAGAGAGATGAAAAGTAAAGAGCTTAAGGGAATCTTTATACATTGAAAACGCTTTTCTGCCACCATAATCAACCAAGTTTTGAGCGGTGAATGGGTGGGGAGAAGTATCTTCTGCTAGCCACTAGGTGGCACCCTAATCCTGGACACCTGCAGGATGAGAGCCAGGAGGTGGTAAGGAAAAGTGGGCGTAGTAAGCGCGGAAGGCTGGATTAGCTTGGGCAGCTGCTTCCATACATAGCTTCTTACATGAAATTCTAAGTTTAACTAAATTTTAAGTTTCTCAAAGACAGAACAACTTCTACACCCACCCACTGCAGGCCCACAACAGACAGGTAACATGACTGAGAAATACAGGTATGCTACTTTAAAGCCAGAGATTTTGGGGTATTTGTTACAAAAGCATTATCTAGAATAATGGATTGATACACCTATACGTGGTAGCATACGGTTAGGGAAAAAACCTGCCCACTAATACAACTGAAAAACTCATTAGTAATCTGACAACTCAAGAAAACTTCAGTTTTCTAAAACTTCAATCAGTTCCAGAATTGCTTTAATCTACAGAAGTGTCTATTTTAGGAATAAAACCAAAACAAAGGGTACATACTTTAAAAGAGCAGGTGCATAAGATAGTTTCAGGGAAGTCACTAAAAGGGGCATCAATACAGTTATTACTACAATTTACTGTTACCTTGAATGTGCTCTAAACAGAGGTTTGAGGTGACAAAGTTCAGGTAGGACACTATGCTGTTCCCATCCCACTCGCACTGTCCCTGCTGGAGCAAACACCCTGCTCAGCCTTCCAAGATCTGTGCAGTCTCTTTCTCTTTGGAAAGTTCCCCCATATCTCTGATCCACACAGACCTTTCCTGCCTCTAAATGCCAACTTGGAGGTCTGTACTCTCCTTGATAACTCATACTATCTTATTTTGCTACTTGAATACTTTACATGACACATAATGCCTCCAAAACGTGATTCTAAGAAGCTTGAGGACAAGCCCATGTCCTCTCTTTCTTTTGCACAGCCACTGAGCAACCAGTCGTATTGAATTAAACCAAATGTGAGAATGTACTTGAGGGCTTTGGGAAGATTTTTCCACGTGCTCTAACATATGTTAAAGAAGTAAACAAAAACAAACAAAAAAATGAAAACCCCATTATGAATGAAAATGTCTGAAAATACAGAATGATTTAGATTGAGCTAAAAATAAAGACCAATGGATAATGTGATTTCCCAAAAGGTGAATTCTGTGTCCATCACGCACAGCAATTCTGTAAATTAAAGGGTTATTAATCAGATCAAACTAGAAAGCTTTCAACAGAAGACTGTTTGATTTGTAAGACTATAGTCCACAGAAAAGTTTTTATGAATTCAAATCTATTATTTTACAAATGAAACTATTTTCAATCCCCCACTTCCCCTTCTGGAGGGTGAGGGGATTCTAGTTTTGCCCTAAACAGAATGATAAATGCACAGTTGTAGTATATATGTGACCATGGTACCAAAAACCAAAATGACTTCTTAGAATAATCACTCAAACACTGCTTTTATATTCCAGGACACGGTACATAGCAGGTATGTTCAGTCACAGCCTTTCTTCTTGCTCATGCCTTCCGTAAGCATTTGTTGAGTGGCCCCCTAAGTGCCAGGCCCTGCAGTAATCACTAGGGGTACACAGGTGACAGGCAGTATCTGTCCTGGGTTGCTCGTATCCAGGCAGGGTCTCCAGGGCAGAATTGAGCAGTGGGTGGCTCGGAGGCCACAGGCCTAGGCCAAGGCCTCCTGGAGGACCCTGAGAGGGCAAAACAGTCTAGCCTGTTCAGTCCCTGAAGCCCAGTGTCTAATAACCCTTTTCTCCTAGATGCCACAAAGCACCTCTAACAACACACCCCAAACTGACCTCTGAGTTTCCTTCCCAAAAAACTTGCTTCTCCTACTGAGGCTCCAAATGTAGTTAAAGCCATCGCTTCCATCTTCGCTAGTAACATCCACTTCCCCTTTCATTTTTCCTTCCTTCTCCCCAAGAGCTAATAAGTCACAGGGTCATGCTGACTATTTCTTGCAGATGTTTCTGGAACCATTCTCATTACTGGCACCATTGCCAAGACAGTTGTTGAACCTGAACATCTTGCTGGACTATGGCTGCAGTGGCTGAACTGGTTTTACGCCCAGCCTCCTCTTGCTTCATCTCTACCACCATACCTTCACCTACTATGTTCCCTAGAAACAGATCAAGTGCTCCTCCTAAGGACGCCCCTTGCCTCCAGGATAAAGTCCAGGCTTCTTACCAGATCTTTCTCAATCTGGCCTCAGTCTCTCTTCCCAATCAGCACCAGCAAAATCCCTGCCTGGTTGCTGTCTTCCAGGAAGAGCTGCCTGGGTTTTCTGGAAACCATTGACTTGCAACCCTCCAGCCCTTTCCTCAGGCTGTTCCCTCTTGTTGGAATGGTCTTTCCCACTCCCTTCTCTGCTGGGGGATGGCTGCTCTGTTCCGGGCCCAGCTCAAATGCCTTCTATTCTCCAAAACCCTTCTTGAGCCAGTACACCTAAAGCCCAGGTGTTCTTACAACACTTTGTATAAACACTTACTTGGAAGAGATCATGCCCAAAACTTATTAGATGCTTCATTCACTCAGTGATCTTTAGCACAGTCCCTGGCACACAGCAGACATTTACTAAAAGCTCACACTCTAAATTGACTGGGAATCCAGTAACAGGAAACTTCATTCTCAAGGTATTCATAATAAAACCAGGAAGAGGAACCTACAGAAAGACACTCACTTGAAGAATTAGCTTCAAATGCTGATCCCCCCCTTCCCTTCTTCCCTTTTCTCATTTTCTCTATAACCTCCAAAAACCAGAAGTTCTAATCCCTGAAGTTGACTGCACATGTTGGCATCATGGAAATGACCTGTAATGAATGTTATGGATAATTAGCTTGACCCTCTGAGGAGGTGCTAGCCTCCACGAAGACAAGTCTGGGAATCCAAGTCAATCTCCAGCCAGCTGAATGAACAGTAGAAGGGAGTATCATTCTGCACAGAGCCTGTTGGTGCTCCTTGTCCAAATCAAGTTATCGCCCCACCCTACGTCTACCTGCATATACCACACTCCATACCACCCAAAAATAGTTTGCTGAAGGGTCAACCACTACATGGATTGGCATTCTTTGGCAGCACACACCCACCCACCAACAGATGCACCAAAAGCAATCAGCATTGGCGAGCAGCTGCAGCAGGCAAAGAACAAACCTGACTGGAGAACAGAGATGTGTCATGAACCTTCTTTCCTTTAAAAACATTATAGCTGGAATCATATAAGTAGATTCAAGAATGTCATTCTTGGGGCACCTGGGGAGCTCAGAGAAGCGGCTGCCTTTGGCTCGGGTTATGATCCCAGAGTCCTGGGATCAAATCCCGCATCAGGCTCCCTGCTCAGTGGGGGGCCTGCTTCTCCCTCTGCCTGCTGCTCCCCCTGCTTGTGTGCTCTGACAAATAAATAAAAATCTTAAAAAAAAAAAAAAGAATGTTATTCTTCCTGCATAAGAATTTCAGCTAACAAAGTTCAGACACACATGTCTAATTCTAGAACCAACAGCTTGGAAGCCAAGAAGCTAAATAAACATTGGCTGTAGAAAAAAATGGAACCCTTGTACAATACTGGTGGGGATGTAAATTGGTCCAACCACTATGGAAAACAATAAGAGGTTCCTCAAAAAATTACAAATAAATCTACCATACATTCCAGCAATTCTACTTCTGGGTATATACCCAAAGGAAATGAAAACAGGATTTTGAAGTGATATCTGCACTCCCATGTTTACTACAGCATTATTCCTGATAGCCAAGATATGGTAACAACCTAAATGCCCATCAACAGATAAACAGATAAAAAAGATGTCGTATATATATATACACAATGGAATATTATTCAGCCATGAGAAAGGAGGATATCCTATCATTTGCTACAACATAGATCGATCTTTTGCTTAGCACATCACACTAAGTAAGATAAGTCAGACACAGAAAGACAAATACTGTATATCACTCACATGTGGAATCCAAAAAAGTCAAACTTATAAGAAACAAAGTAAAATGGTATTTACCAGGGGATGGGAGTTGGGGAATAAGACTGAGGTTTTAAAAACACGAACTTTGCAATGAGTACTAAGTAAGCCAGAGAGATCTAATGCACAGTATAATGAATATAAATAATACTGTACTATATTATGTAATATGATAAATACTGCTATAATGACAATCATATTACAATACATAAATGTATTTAAAGTAACACACTGTACACCTTAAATTTACAGTGTTGTATGTCAAATTTTTTCAATTCCTCTTCCTTAGAGAAAGGAGGAATATCTATTTTTAAATAACCAAAGATAAGAAATAATTCAACCCTAATCTAGCTGCGCACTACTATATTTCCAAGTACCATAAAAAAACTTAGGAAAATATGAAAAAAAAAGAAATGTCATTCATATTACCATCATACTTAACAAAGGTCACACAGTGTATCTTAAAACAGTGAAACATTTATGGAAAGAAACGAGTGAAAAGGAATGATGGGGGTGGGGCAGGGTATTAAAAAACATGGTCAAGACAGGAACTAAATAAGAACTCCCCAAACACTGCCTCCCCATCTCCATTCCTTCACCTCCAAATTGTTAAATGACACCAACAGAAGGAAGGAAGAGTCAGGAACCTAAACACTGTGGCAGAACTTAAAGAACATTACCTTATAAAATCAAGAAAACCAGACCCTAAAAAATTCTGAGCCCAGAACTTTATGCCTTCTGTTCTGAGAGAAAAGTATTCATGTTTTATAACCTGGAATGTTTCTGACAGAACCACAGGTATCTTGACATAATGTCAAAAGGAGAGAACACTCATAATAGGGTAAGTGGGTCTGAAAACAATAAATGTTAAGGAAAAGGCATGTCTCAGGGCAGCTTCCAAAGTCAACTCTAACAAATGGCATCAAAGCGTGAAGAGTTAATAGGTATAAATCCCCAAATCCATCACTGGCTCAATTAGCTATTTATGAATAAAGGTTTCACATCATCAACCATTCCAAATATCTGAAGCATACTCCCTTTATGAGTGAAGGCTCTTAATAAATATGCAGGCTGCAGTCTGTGTTTACTTACTATATGTATGACTTCCCCACTCCCTCCTTCTGTGCTTCCATTTCCTCTCACTGTAAGTACCATTCAGGGCTTTTGTCTGTTTTGTCCACTGCTATATTCTCAGCAGGTAGAACAGCACCCGACACACAGTAGGAGCTCATTTGTTAAAGAAATGAACCATGTTTCTGTCTGGGAAACCAGCAAACCAAATAAGACTCTTAAATTTTTGCCCAAATAAAAAGTAAAGAGCAAGGATCTTCTGTAAAGAAAGAGCCACCTTCATGACAACACTATGGCAGAACAGAGACCCTCTTTGCTTATGACTGTCAGCTCTACTATAATGAAATGGACCACAAGAGAAGAGTCATGCATTAAACGAAATGTGCTATACTCATTGCCGTTTCCTATGCTCTTACCAGTTTTATTTTAGAAGAAAGATTTTCTGGCAGTTTTGTTTTTAGTTGATTTGTTTCCTTGAATGTCAGTGGAAATCCACTCAGGAAAGCCAAATCTTGCATTAGCACTAACCCAGGGACTTCTTTATCTGTGGTCTAAGATAAGAGCGGGAAAAACATAACTCACTTTCCACATCATAAGGCTGGTGAAAACTTACAGCTTCAAAATCAGAATGTTAAGATTACTTAAGTCAGCATTCATTAATACTTGTAAGCTAGGCTTAGAGAAAAAGTATACATTAAAAAGCCTCTCAAGGTAAAACAGCTCTATTACCTATATTTTTATACTAGTCTACTGAATAAATACAATTAATTTAAAATAACATACCAAATAGCCCCTCCAAATTGTCTGTTTGCTGTTTCCTTTAAACATTCCACTCTGGGCATCTTCAACTACAATATAGAATACAATAAACAAGCATGTTTTTAATGAATACTTAACTATGATATCTGCCAAAACACTACAAAGCATTTTGAGAGCTGTTATAGCAGTATAATACATGGTCTCAAAAACAAGTAGTTGGGGGAAACAAATTTAACCCATCCAACAAAAGGGGGATGATGTAATGCCAGTGTACGATTAAATGTAATTTGCAGTACTGAAGGACTGATTCATACAGGCTGCAGAAACATGAAAATGACAGACTGACAGAATCACAGATGTCAGAGCAAACGTCAACATATTTAATACAAAAAAAACTGTTTGGCTAGAGTAAAACATTTGGGAGCGGTGGGTACAAGAAGGGTACCAGAAGGGGGCCCTTGACAGCTAGGCCAATGGCATCTAGATTAACAGCAGGGAGCCGCTGTGGATCCTAGGGTTCCCCAAGGGTCACAGTGAATTCCTAAAATTCATCAGGTAAATCTGAATAGAGCCGATTAAGTTAGGGGTGGAGAGGGGCGATGACACAGCCCAACTGGGAGAGAGTTCTAAAGTGAGGGGGACAAATGAAATCAGCAACTTGATCTTGACACCTGGGGATCCCAGGACCATGGAAAACAGGAGACAGGTCAGAAGGCTGAAATCTGCAAAATGGTCACAGAAAGCAGGGTCCAGCCTGGCAAGATGGCTGTCAGTTCTAGGCAAGAGTCTCAGATGTACCATAAAAACAGAATTGGTGAGCAATGAAAAAATGAAAGCCTTTGTGGTATACTGTTAATCTTTAAAGGGAGCACTGAGCACTAAGAGTAAAAGTTCATTATGAATAAATTTATCAGATATGCACCTCTGTCTGTCTGTCTGTCTTCTTCCCTTTGACACAGGAGGTTCTACACTGGGAGATCAAAAACTCTAATAGATGTGGTGTAGCTATTTGTACATAATCTCAACAACGGTAACGAAAGACATCTCATGTCATCTTTATGGATATAACAGAGACTGAGCCTAGATCTCAAGTTTGGTGGAGTATAACCAATTCTGACTAAAGAATGAAATTATAAAGCTACTGTCAATCTAAAGAGAGGTTTAAGAGGTCTTCCATAGGTTCTGTCTTGTTCAACAATCCATTAAGGTTTTGCTTGCAGAATGTGTGGATTTACACAAAGCAGACAGAAAAGTGATTATCCTGAATAACATACTAGGGGTTCCCCAAAGTTCTTACTATTTGGAGCAATGAGTCAAACCTAGCAAAATGAAATCTCCTACAAACAAAGGTTAAGATCTTTAACTTGGCACCAAAAACCAACTATGCAAGCATAAATTAAGAAGTATTTGAGCATTAGCATGTATTCCTTTTTTTTTTTTTTTTTTTTTTTTTAAGTAGGTCTCCTTGCCCATCGTGGGGCTTGAACTCACCACTTCAGGACTGAGAGTTGCATGCTCTACCAACTGAGCCAACCAGGCACCTCTATATTGAGTTTCTTTAAAAAGACTTAGGAGTTTTAGTCCAGGGCGAGTTCAGTATGTCAACTATGTGCTGTGGCCATACTGAATTTCCACCGTAATTCTGTGCTTTTAAACAGGTGTACTTAGGATAAGAAAATAGATATTCCCCAACACCAACCCATCAGTAAATCCTGTTGGGTTGACCTTCAAAATGTCCAGAATCGAACCTCTCCTCACCACTGCTCTGATCCAAGCCACCTTCCCCCTTGCCTGAATTGTTACAACCTTCGCTCCTCCTCAGTTTATTCCCACCACAGTAGCCAGACGGATCCTTTTGGAACATTAGTCAAATCACATCACTCCTGTACTCAAAACCCTCCAATAAGGGCGCCTGGGTGGCTCAGTCGTTGAGCGTCTGCCTTCGGCTCAGGGCGTGATCCTGGCTTTCTGGGATCGAGCCCCACATCAGGCTCCTCCGCTGGGAGCCTGCTTCTTCCTCTCCCACTCCCCCTGCTTGTGTTCCCTCTCTCACTGGCTGTCTCTCTCTCTATCAAATAAATAAATAAAATCTTAAAAAAAAAAAAAACCCTTCAATAACTGCTTACTGCAGTTTAAAAAAAGATTTTATTTATTTATTTGACAGAGAGAGAAGAGAGAGAGCACACAAGCAGGGGGAGCAGCAGAGGGAAAGAGAGAAGCAGACTCTCTGCTGAACAGGGAGCCCTATGTGGGGCTTGATTCCAGATCATGACCTGAGCTGAAGGCAGACGCTTAACTGACTGAGCCACCCAGGGGCCCCTGCTCATTGCATTCTGAGTTAAAGCCAAAGTCCTTGTCATGGCTGCCAGGGCCGACCCCATCCGTTCCCCCATTACTTCTCTAGGCTCATCTCTTGCCCCCTCCCTTGTTCACTCTATTCCAACCACACCGGCCTCCCTGCTCTTCTTCAAATATGCCAGACACACTCCTGCCTCAGGGTCTTTGCACTTAGGGTCCACTTAACTGAATCACTCCCTTCCCATATATTCATGTTGTTGGCCCTCTTACCTTCTTGAAATATTCAGTCAGAAGTCACCTTATTGGTGAGTCTGCCTTTGTCATCCAATTTCCCCTGCTCAATTTTTCTCTACACCACTTGTCTTCTACAAACTATATCATTTACCTGTATGCTGTATTTATTGTCTGTCTCCCTCTGCCAAGATGTAAACTCAATGAGGGCAAAGATTTTTGTCCATCTCTTCACTACCGCACCTTCAGCACTGAGAACAGTACCTGGCACATAGTATACACTCAATAAATACTTATAGTCCTGCTCTCTTTGCAAATGAACCACCTGAAAAAAATGTTCTGTTCTAGCTGACACACTTTCAAAGTAACAGAAACCACGGGGCGCCTGGGTGGTGCAGCGGTTGAGCGTCTGACTCTTGGTTTCGGCTTAAGTTGTGATCTCAGGGTCCTGACATGGAGCCCCGCATCAGGTTCCTTGCTCGGTGTGGAGTCTGCTTGAGACTCTCTCTCTCCCTGTGCCCCTCCCCTGTGCTCACTCTCTCTCCTTCTCTAAAACAAATCTTTTAAAATAAAAAAAGCAACAGAAACCAAAGCTCATTCTGAGAAGAACAAACTAGGACACAGACAAGCCCCTAAGAGACAGCTTAAAGAACAGGAATGAAAAGAAACATCACATAGGAAAGAGATTATATTATATTAGTTCTGGAAGATCCCAACGGGTACAAATTTAACCAGCGCGAGAAAGCTGTAAGGAAGCACTTCATAATTCCTTATAAAGGTCAATGTAGACCAGAGGTAAAATGAATTATCACAGGAGAAAATTCATTTCCTATAGAGCAAAGGGGATAAGCTTGACTGGAAAAACCACTCTGCTGAGCAATCCAGGCCCAGGCCACAGGGCCGGACTGAGCGACTGCTGAAGTACTGTCCACTCACAGAGCCTAGACTACAAGTGCAGCAGCAGAGCGTCAGGGGCAGAAACGACCCATTTCAGAAGGAGAAACAAGTCAACAGCTCTTGATGATGAACTTGAAAGAGGTTAAATGAGATAAATGGAACAGCAAATGTGGATACAAATTTTTTATCTAGATCAGGGGTTGGCATTCTATGGCCAAAATTTAGACACTGCCTGTTTTAGTATGGCCCCAAGTTAAGAACAGTTTTGACATTTTAAAATGGCTAAATGTTACATACTTATATAAAATACCTACATAATATCCTCCATGTTGCCTCTTGGCCCACAAAGCCTAAAATATTTGTTACCTGGTCCTTTAAAGAATTGGGCAACCCCTGATCTAGACAACTGAGGAGGATAAAGAGCGAGTCTGTGGCCCACTAGAAAGGTAAGCCCCATGAAGGCAGGGATGCGTCTTTTTTGTTCTCTGCTGTTTCCCGTTACCTGGAACGACAACCAGCACAGAGCAGTGGTTCAACAAACCTTTACTGAACACATGAATAAGGAGGGCAGTCAATAGAACCCCAAATAGGAATTCAAAAACAGTGTTCAGAACACTATAGTTTAATATAAATTTTATTTATGTCAAAACTTACGACCTCTTAAGTTTTTACTATGTTATAAAATTAGCAGAGGAAAAATCCAAGATTCTCTCCATAGATGTTATCACTGACCTATAATTCCTAACATAATGTCATTCCTTTTTCTCTTCAGGTAAAACAACATCACAGTACCTTAACTAAATTAAAAAACAAAGCTAAATTTAGCAAAACAAGAAATCAAGATAATTTGTTGTAATTTGTCAAAGGTTATCCCTTTACTTTTCCTATGTATTTAAACTATAACAAATACAAAAATGTTATTTACACAAAATAATTCAGAAACAAATCTATAGTGTAAAGGTGGCGATATCTATACTTAGGAAAGTTACAATTTTCTTTCAAATTACAAATAACTTAAGTGCCAGGAAGATAGCACGATGTTAGGCACTGTTCAGGACACAAACTGGTGAGTGATAAGGGCTCTGCTCGATTAAGAAATTAGATGAGGACACCATAAACCCCCGCAAAATCAAAAACTAAGTTGTGGGGCGCGTGTCTGGCATAGTCAGTTAAGCATCCGACTCTTGGTTTTGCCTCAGGTCATGATCTCAGGCTCATGAGGTCAAGAGCCCCACATCGGGCTCCGCACTTAGCATGGAGTCTGCTTGGACTCTCTCTCTGTCCGTCCCCCTCTAAAAAAATAAATTAAAAAAAAAAAAACCCGAAAAAAACTAAGTTGTGAGTCAGATTACAAATACTACACGGATACAGAAAAGTAAAAATAATTAGAATCACTGTGAATGTACTGTCCTGGATCTTCACGGAGACAGAGGTAGGGCTGGAAAGAACAGGAGGCAGGCTGGGAGAGGAAGAGGGCCAGGAGAGCAGCACCGCACGTGTGAAGACACTAGCAACCTCGAGGAGATGCAGGAGGGCAGGGATGTGAGGAACAGAGGGCAGAATCAAGGCTGAGTCCTGAACACCGGGAAGAGGAATTTTTATCCATGTGGAAAACAAATCCATACTATTGTATTATTGTCTTCAAAAAGGAAGCAAACCAATAAAATCAGAGACTGTGTGTCAGACAGACTGGAGAGGAACTTCACAGGCAGACAGAGTAGCTAGGCAGCTCTCACCAGAACCTGTGTGAAGGAATTCAGTCTGGTGCAGAGGAAGTGAGCTGAGTAAGAAAGGGGAGAATCATTTGCAAAAAACAAAAACAAGTAATAGGGTGAGGCTGATCTATTAGTGATGGAGGTAAAAAGTAAGAACACATCAAAGATGTTTCCAAAGATTTAAGCTGGGAGGTATGACACTGAAAGAATGGGAACTTGAGAAAAGGACTCAATGTTGTAAAGGGAACATGACAGTTTTCATTTTACACAAGTGAAACACAGGCAGCCTCCAAGGAGAGAGGCTCGGTGCAGAGGAAG
The DNA here is from genome assembly GCF_023065955.2 of Ursus arctos. Taxonomy (NCBI): domain Eukaryota; kingdom Metazoa; phylum Chordata; class Mammalia; order Carnivora; family Ursidae; genus Ursus; species Ursus arctos. Next base: position 13,268,983 of record NW_026622886.1, on the reverse strand, counting down.
CATGAGAGACAAGAGGCCAGAGGAGACTCAGGCATGGGGCTTGGCAGCTCAGCTGGCCAAGTGGGAGGATGTGATCTCTAGATGCGGTATTATTCTATTTTAGAAATTACAATTTCAGGTCTATTATCTGGCCAAATCAACTGTATTATCAGATAATTCAGAATGTAAAGTAAGAATGTTCCAGCTATGTTCTGTTCAAACTGTAGAAAACAACCTTGCTGAAGAGTTGTATGATAAAAAAAAATAATAGTAGTACTAAGCCTCCAAAATAACTCAGAGCAAAGAGAGTAAGGTACATGAAGTATCAAATTTAAGGTTCCGCCCACAGCACAGAAAGGCAAGTGTATTACAAGGAGTAAGATCTCTGCAATCCCTTTCTGAAGTTAGGGCTGAAATACAGTGGCAGCTCTTTTGCTTTTCTTTTTATGTTTCTAGTTTATCAGGTACTTCTTTAAAACTGAATCATGTCTGTCCATTCAAAATTTTGTTATTCAAACACCAATGATAACATGATTTTAAAATACCCATAAGGAGATCTTACCATTCTTAGCATTGTCGAAAACAACAACTGAGACATTAGTGGAAGGGTTTTTTGGTTTTGCAACGTTGAATATGTCACTGGCAGAATGAAACGACGGGTAAAGCGATGGCAGGTCCTTCAGTGTGATGCTGGCCGGCAGGGCTGGGTCCAGGATGAGCATCGGCACCTTGATGCAATGTGTCAGCAAACACTCCAGCTGCTTCTCACTGGAAACAGACACCAACATGCTCAAAAACATTCTTGAAAAATTAATCAACACTGAAAACCTTATTGGTACTACTAAATTTTCTACATATTTTTCTGTATCTTATAAAAATCATATTTAATAAACAAGGAATCTTATCTCAAGAATATAAAAAGATAGCAAGTATGATATAAAATTATTTTAAACAAGTACAGCTCTAAAGAAAGCACTTTCAAAATCCTATTAATACGACTGCCATCAAAATCTGCTCACTCAAAGGTGTACAAGAATTTAAGCATTTCATTACTACCATTTTAAAGATTTTTTTCATAATTCCAATGAAGTCTATCATTAGGCAGATTAGGAAGTAGATAAATTCTGTTTACAGAGCATCAACCTACCAGATTCAATTTACCAATTCACATTTAAATACACTGGAAAGACACACACCGACGTAAATAAAAGCAAATGTGACAAGGTTCTAAGATGAACGTATGAGATATTTCTTTTTAAACATAAGGAATACCTAGAATAAACATATTACCTAAATAAACAATGGACAAAACACGGCTGGAGAACTCACAAAGTGGGAGCTACGACTAGTTAATATATAAAATTGTCCAACCTTACTAATATTTACAGAAATGCAAAAGAAAACAATGAGGGATCACATTTTGTTTACTAAATTAGCATCCCTCAAAAAAGGGGCTCAATGTTAGTGCAAGCACGGGACAGCCACTCCTCCCGAACACTGCTCATGTCACTGCAGGTGCGTTTTCCCCACTTCCTCTCTGGAGAAGCAGTTTTATAGCATATGCATGTGTCCTTATTCAGACCCATAAAAACTTATACATATGCTTCTTCCTCAGTAGTTTACTTCCAGGAATCTAGTCCAAGCAGGAGAAGAGAAACAAAACAGGAAAAACAAACCCACACACAGAAAATGTGACAGACCCAAGTATAAGATCACAAAATATTGGGGCGCCGGGGTGGCACAGTTGTTAAGCGTCTGCCTTCGGCTCAGGGCGTGATCCCGGCGTTCTGGGATCAAGCCCCACATCAGGCTCCTCTGCTATGAGCCTGCTTCTTCCTCTCCCACTCCCCCTGCTTGTGTTCCCTCTCTCACTGGCTGTCTCTATCTCTGTCAAATAAATAAAATAAAATCTTTAAAAAAAAAAAAAGATCACAAAATATTTACAACACTGAAAATACAGAAGTGCCCAACATTTAGTAAATTATAGTACAGTTACTTTATGGGTATTACACCACTATTAAACCTGAGAAGTAGGAAGCATGAAGATAATTTATCAACACAGATGTGTAGATTATATAAAATTTTAAAAGGATACAAAAGTGTACATAGACTATAAATTACAAAAAAATTATAAACTACAACTATAAATACATGCATGAAAAGGGAATAATAAAATGATCACAGTTGTTGAATGAGGCCCATAGAATTATGTGAGCCTGTTCTTTCCATTGTCCTCTCAACATTTCTCTTTCTATAACATGGCATCATTACTTTAAATAATTTAAACATGTATTTATGTTACTTAAAAATAATAGTATTAAAAAAATATTAACACTGGTATTAACAATAGTATATTTATATTAGTATTGAGAAGTATTAACAGTAGTATTAACAGTAGTATATTTATAAATAAATATACATAACATAAAGTGATTCAGAGGGCACTTCTAGATCTCAAAATTCCTCAGGATCATTTCTATAAAATAACTCTTTTAAGTCTAATGGTGAAGTAGAGGAGTGCAATTAACAGAGACTTCCGATGGTCAGTGACGTAGTCTTGTTTTAAGGGCCTATCAGTCAGTTATGATTTAAATCACGATAGGCACATCTGATTCTTGGAATTGGGTTAAATTCCTTCCCAAGTCCTTAAATATAAGACATAGAACTATGACAGCTTTTTAAAGGAAATATATTATGAACACACAATTGAATGATGGATATAAATTCTAAAAATGAAAACGCTGGGTATAAGTCATACTTTAAGTGGAGAATAGAACACCAAAACAGATTAATGAAAACGACAGAGAAGAAAAAAACCTTACCATCCAGAAACCTAAAGCTTTGGTTAGGTACGACCTGAATAAGAGTTCTCAACTATGCCTTTGGCACAGCAAGATTTTCCATTTCATGGAGGCACTTAATTTGAGGGTCAAAAACTAGCAGATGAGGGATTGAAGAGGAACAATAAATACAAAATACTGTGTATCCAACAAAAACAAGTGAGAACCTGGAAGTTTCACTTCAATACTTCAACTTGTATTCCTGAGAGGAGAATCAAAACACTTACCTCTTCTTAGTTGGTTCTGTTGTGTTCTTCCCAAGGATTTCTCTAAAGAAAGCAAATATATTTCATTACATATGCATGGGCTACTACTAGCCCTAAATGTGAACAAGAGGTAACTGACAACACTGATTTTCTTGGTTACTCCCCTAGAACTAACCAGTAGGTTAAGAAATATAATGCCTCCAACATTTAAGATGCATAATAAATTTTAAGTTTCAATGAAATATGCTCAAGTTATTATCATCACATACCTCCCACAGTAACCAAAAAAAGTTGACTTAAAATCTAAGCTTTTACATTTTACTAGTAAAACATGGTACCAGGCTGCCAAGTCATTTTCATGTACTGGGAAGATAAAATCTCTAACACAAAGAGAAAGAGACAATTTGTTGCAGTATAACTTGGCCAGTGACCTGCAACTGGGGAGCACCCATTAACATTTACAAAGAAATGAATGGAGAAATTCTCAACAAATACTGCTAAGGAATCAGACAGGAAGTTAGCCAGATCCCTAGCTCTAAAGGCTCTCCATTCAAGGGCATTGTACCTTTCTCAGATAAAAGAAAGAAAATGATCAAAATTCCATATATAAAAAAATTAGCAAAGTTTCTAATTCCATATTGTATGATTTGATATTAAAAAGGATAAAAGGAATATACTTTGACTGTCTTTATCAAATGGAAAAAAAGTTAAGCCTGTAGGCCTGCTTTGTTTTTCAAGGGAATAACGGGTCTTACCATGAAGCTATGTTGAATAACAAACACCTTATTTCACGAAGACATCACACCTGGAACTCAGCATGAGTAAGCAGGCAGTCTAGGGCTTTCTTGGGAGGCTCCTGTCCCTTTAGGGCCATTGGAGAGCAAGGCATCACTAGAGTGGCACAGTCATAAAATGGCCGTCTTACAAAGTGAGGCCAGGATGTCACTGAAGTGTCTGAGTTCTCCTTGGGCACCAAGAAACAAGGGTTGGACACATGACGGACAGCATCTTCTAATGGCACCAATTTGAGATGCAGATTGTTTGGACAGCATTGTGAACATCACCCTCCCCTTCTGAAATGCATTGTTACTTGTACTCATTGAACTGTGTGTATTTTGTTTTTAAAGAATTAGTTTTACCTCATTGCTTTCTGCTCCTCCTCCATCTGTTCTCGGACTTGCTGCAGTTCCTTCAGTAGTTCAAGATCTGTGCCATTCACCCAGGTATAAACCACGTCGATCGGCATGGGCAGGCAGAGCCTAGGGCAAACCCACAGGTCTTCCGGCTTACATGCATTTTTCCAATACATTTGGGAATAAGAGTATAACAGGGTTCAAACTCAAAGGTTATGAAAAAAACCAATGAAAAGGAATCCAACCAGCCAACCACATCACAGAATTGCATGTTTTCAAACTGGTGCTGGGAGACTATTTGTTGAGAACTTTCTCTGCAAGATGCATGCAGATCTTTATGCAGTTCTGCACCACTTACTCCTCACAACCACCCTGTAAAGAGGCTGCCATCATTCCACTTTTGAGATTGTCAGGAGGTCTTGGAAGCTCAGTTTACACTCCTACATGCTCAGTTTAGCAAACAGGGGTGCTGTGACGCAAATGTAGCCAAACATAGAAAAGAAATTAGAAGCTAAACAAAATTACCAAAAAGGAGTTATCCAACAGTCCCTCATGAAGACTCAGGCCTATTTAATGTTGCAGCCTTCCTTATTCCCTGCAGCCCCAAGTCCAGCCCCTCCCAACCCTCCTTCCCCTGCCCTGCTTTTTCCTGTCTCCATCGCACTTACCACTTCTCTAACATATTAAATAATTAATTAGTTATCTACATTGGTAACTGTATATGTCCCTCCCCCAGAATGTAAGCTCCAAGAAGGCAGGAAGCTTTCCTGTTTTGTTCCCTAAAGTACCCAACCAATTAGAAATGTGCCCAGTGCACAGGAGCTCGGTATTTGTTAAATGAGTCGATGAAAATGCTCGATTTTTTCCTTATTATCTTTTCCTCAAAATAAGGAATCAGGCAGGCATCTAATTCTTGAGTTTCTTGCCTAAGTCTCATGTTAGTGTTTCAGGTTTTATCCCTGCTGAAAGCTCTCTTCCCCTTTCTTTTACCAACTTAACCAAAATCCACCCCACCCCCCACCCCTGCCAATCTTTCAGGTCTACTTCGGACCTATGATGTACGAGTTCATCATGACTCACAGGCAAGTGGCATTTCAGCGAAGACGTGAAGAAGTGAGGAAGCAAGCCATGTGGGTAACTGGGGGAAGAATGGTTCAGAGAATGGGAACACCACATGCAAATGCTCTGAAGCAGACACCTAACTGGCATGGTCAGGAGCTAGAGGCCAGTGTGGCAGAGACAAGGGAAGAAAAGGGAAGAGCATGAGAAGAAGAAGGTCAAAGAGGAACCAGGGACCCAGACCTTCATGGGGAAAATGAGGAATCACCTAATACTCAGACATATGTGAAAGCTGAACATCTACCAACCCTCTTGACAATGTTCACCACTGTCTGCAGAATAACATCTAAACCGTGTCATAATCTGCACCTTCTAGACACACTGGTCGCTTACCCCAACAGAGTAAGACTTGCAAGCTTTTGTGCTTTTGAACATGCCTCTCCCTCTGCCTAAAATATCCTTTTTTCCATGCTTGTTGAACCACTTCCTCCTTCCCCCATTGCCCTCCTCCCTCACCTCCCACGAAGAGAATGTACTGCTTACCATGCAGCTTCCATTGTACTCTGTACTCGAAGGAATCCTTAGCACACTATGTTGCACTAGTTTTATGCATGTCTGTCTTCCACTAGCTGGACTATCTCTAGGGCAGATGTGGGACCATACATTCTGTGCCCTGCTGCATTAATGACTTCCTCTCTTTCCCGTATCTTCAGGTTCTCTCTCCTCACCATAACAGTATGTGAAAGCTTCCCCAGCTAGGTCTTTTATGCATTTATTATACCAATGGCTCTCAAACATTAGCAGGCATCAGAATCACCTTATGACTTGTAAAATAGATTGTAGGGCTCCATCCGCAGCGTTTCTGACTCATTAGGTCTGGAGTGGGGCCCCAGAACTTATATTTCTAAGAAGTTCCCAGGTATGGCAATGCTGCCGGTCCAGAAATCCACACTGAGAACTAATGATGTATATACAGGTTGTAGTTCACATGCTTAAGTTAAAAAAAAAAAAAAAAAAAAAAGCTTCCCCCACTAAAATGTCAATTCTGTATGAGGTCAATGAGTTATTCTTGGTCATCACAAGGTGCCTAGGAATAGGGCCTGGTACCTGAGTAGGTTTTAACATATACTTGGCTAAATTAACTCTAAGTTCATTCCCACAACATATATATCAGTCTTTTCCATTAAAAAGAAATGTCTTGCATTGCCCACACCTAAATTATCCAAGATCATCTCACTCCTAATAGCTCAGACCAAAAAATAATTTAAAAAAACTGCTGAGGTGACATATTTAAAAATTTTTTTTAAGATTTAAAAAAAGAAGAACTGCACATTCCAAAGCTATCCTGTACAAGTAATTACCTGCTATTAGAAATGTTTTACTAGAATGAGGAGTTATCTATACACGTTTAATTGGGGAAAATATTAAGTATATAATGGATTTATGTACTGGCTCTTCTAATAAGGTTGTGTTATGTGATCAATTTAATTCTCTGGTGTTAAACTAACAAATTAAGGAGATCATGTGATCTGCCCCAGGTCAGTGAGTCAGTTGTTTTTCTATTAGACATGGCCACAGTGTGTTTGAGTCTTTCTTTCTAACCACGAGACCACTATATCTTAGTTTCCAGATGAGAAGAAAGCCTTTCTCTTAGCGCTGAAGACTAAATAAGTCACCTATGACTCAGAACCAAAGCCACAGTGGCAGTAACACAGCTTTTATTTTAATCAGTTTAGTTTAAGTGAATATACAGGCACTATGACATATAAAGGACACTATGAATGTAGTCCCTTGTTTCTACATTCTATCAAATAAGTAAGAAAACTTAAATGGTATCTTAGATCCAAAGAGTTGGAAGAGATTTTACACTTAATTAATTTAATACCTACATTTTAGAGATAAGACTAGTCCCCAGAGTGACTTAATGCCTCACAATTAGTAGCAGTAGATAATTTACATATTCACTTAATGACATACAGAACTTTGTTTTAAACATTTCAAATAACATTAAAAAGACTTGCAGAGAAACAAGCAAAATAATGAAAACTTCCTATAAATATTATGGTATTATAAAACATATCAGAACATGTGATATTAAATATGATCCATTTACTGGTCATCTTCAAAATCAGGCAATTTTGAAATATCTCTATATAAACATCGAACTATATTTTAATGCAATCTAAAATTAGGAGAAGAAATATTTCACACACATACACAAAATTTTTCAGAAAGAGAACAGGAATGTTTGATTAAAACTGCTGACCTCCATATCTGGATTTCTAAAGCTACTTTTCCTCCTAAAGTTTTGAAGCTCCTTCGGGCAGGGATTTCTGCCAGCGTGCACCGTCAGCACGACACCGCGGAAGGCACAGCAGGCTGAGTAGGTGCTTGATAAATACTTGATTAAAAAAAGACACTCCATTTTGAGCTTTCCTTAGGAACACTGGCTATAGTGAAAATGAAGTAGGAAAACTATTATTTCATTAAGAATCCGTGAATGAATTATTCTCAAAGTATAGTCACTGGACCGGCAGCTTCAGTGTCACCCAGTGAACTTGTTAGAAATGAAAATTCTGTGAGCCCCTCTGAGACATCAAGACTCAGAAACTCTGGGGGGGGGGGGATGCATTTTCTCAAGGCTTCCATGGGATTCTGCAGCACAATAAGGTTTTGAGAACTGCTGTGTTAAAGAAATGGTTCTCACCAACTTTATACTCCAGACCCTTCACACTTAATAATTATTAAGGACCCCAAAAAGCTTTTATTTATAGGTTATAACCATTCACATTTGCCATATTTGAAAATAAAACACGTTAAAAATATTATAATTTTCATTTTAAACAAAAACTTCTTCACATGTTAACATGAATAACTTTTTAAAAATAACAATATTTTCCAAAACGACAAAATAATTTAGTGAGAAGAGAGGCATTGTTTGACATTTCTGCCAATCTTTTTAATGACTTAGTAGAAGAGAGCAACCACCTTAGATCTTCGTGTTCAATCTATTCCCACGTGTTGTTTTGGTTGAACTATATATAAAGAAAACCCAGGTTCCTCAATATTCAGTTGGAAAGGAGAGTTGCATTTTAATAGCCTTTTCAGGGGGCCCCTTGGGTGGCTCAGTCGGTTAAGCGTCTGCCTTTGGCTCAGGTCATGATCTCGGGGTCCTGGGATTAAGCCCCACGTGGGGCTCCCTGCTAAGTGGGGAGCCTGCTTCTCCCTCTCCCTCTGCCCCTTCCCCCCCCACTCGTGGTCTCTTTTCTCTCAAATAAATAAAATCTTTAAAAAAATGATGGTAGCCTTTTCAGGTAATAGGGGGTTTTCCTCTCTGATCCCACACCAAAGTAACTGGTAGTTGCTTAAAGATTAGTTGGAGTGTGGAATATAAAGCCCCATTAATGAACTTTTCGTGCTTTTCCACTGAAATCCATTGGTCCTTCTTGCATTTTGGCTTTTTTACCCCCACAAGATTCTGTAACATCTGTAACAATGATCCTGTAACAATGCATTGGTTATCTGGAAAATAATAGCTTACTGAGTTAACGCAGCTCTGCCAAATGGTGCCACATGTCTTTCATTTTCTTATATAATATTAACGAATGTTGATTTTTTGGACAATGCCACAGATCTAAACAGAGAAGTCTTTAGGTACTGTGGACCTGTTAAGCCCACAGTTGATAGAAACAAGGTTTCCCAAACTCTTATTTTCACCTGAAAGCTCAAATTTTATCACTGGCAATGAATACTATTATCTTTTTTCCCTTCAAGAAATAGAATTGCTTTGTTTGCTGTCAAGAGACATCTGCCAAATGACCAAGTCTGAGTAATAATACTGTCATCTGTCCTTTCAAGTTATGACAATGGTGTTCCATGAAACGGAAGGGCTAATCTAGGTTGCAACTCAAACAATTACCCAGGGCTTTTCCTCAAGACAATCACCATATAGGCAGGTGCATTTCATCGCACAGAACATTAAAAAGATGTGTGGTCAAAGGGTCAAGATATAATCAAATTAATAACTTTTACTGCTTCATCATGAACATTTTTAAGTGAAAACTACCTTTTATCTTACCCCTGCAAATATGGGGTAGTGAAGAATACAATGACTCATGCTAAGGTGTGGCAGTTTTACCCATGTTTTTACACCATCAATGCAAATGTCAACACAGTAAAAAAGGCAAATAACACCTTAGTATTGTTATAAAAAATAGTTTTGATTTCATAGATCCCTAAAGTCTTTGAAAACTGTTTTTAAGAGATCCTAAGAGGGTTTCCTGGGTGGCTCCAATGGTTAAGCATCTGCCTTCGGCTCAGGTCATGATCTCCAGGTCCTGGGGTCAAGCCCTGCGTCAGACTCCCTACTCAGTGGGGAGTCTGCTTCTCCCTCTCCCTCTGCCTCTCCCCCCTCCCCCGCCATGCTTTCTCTCTCAAGTGAATACATAAAATCTTTTAAAAAAAAAAAGAGAGATAGAGAGAGAGATCCTAAGAGGAAAGCCTAGAGTTTTCCTACTTCACGAATTATTTGCTTACATGTTATTCTCCCTACTAGACTACACAATTCTTTACCACAGAGTTATATCTCAGTGTCTAAAACAGATAAAGACTCAAAGATTCATTCTTTGTTGAAGAAGCAAAGTCAGGGATGTCATTCACACATAAGGCACGAAGCAAAGAGTAAAGCTTTACGTCAAAGAATCCCTTAGCCCTTCCTCCTTAAGACGTTCCTGACTGTTACAGTGCATACATCCAATTAGCAGAGCAATTTAAGAAACTGCTTATTTGATAGAAACCACATAGGCACTCATAAAAAGTGAACAGAGGGACAAGGAAGTGCCTCTAAGCAGGGAGCAAGGGCTCCAGAGCACTTAGTGATGTAGTCAAGAGGTTCTCAGGAAACTGTCAAGTGTGCCAACTGACACCAACTATAGTTACTTGTAGTTTCATTATGTTTTTTGGTTCAGTGAGAGCAGAGGGAAAGATTTATGAGAACTATCCTCAGGGGGAAACAGGATCAAGGGAGGGTTTTGGTTATGGCCTCTAACATTCAGACTTTTGTGGGGTTAACTACCCTTGTTAGCTGCCCCACATTTGTTCTGGTCACCTACTGCTCCGTGCCCTGTAATGATTCACTGTGCACTGTTAGAATGGAAAAGTGTCAAAAAATACTGCATAAAATGAATAAATAAAAAGGTGCGAACTCCATTTATTTTTTGAAGTTAGAATGATGATTACCAGAAGAATCTAAAACAAAAACTCATTAATAATGCTTCCTCTAGATGAGGGGAAATTCAAAATGGTACAGATAGAGGCATAATTTTTTATTTTTTCTGAATAATTTGAACTGTTTTCAACCACAGACATAAACTGCTTTTATGATATAAAACAATATAATAATTTTATAGACAAAAATAGAGACTGCAGTTCATTTTAGCTGCAGGAAGAAAAGGAGGATGTGGGAAAAGATTGATTCCACTCTGAGGTCCATCTTATGAGGGGGGAAAAAATCTCCAAGGAAAAGAAAGGTTGAAGGTAGTATCCCAGAGTGGCTGCACCAAGAAGTTCGGCCTTAAAGAGAAAAAGACCCAACCTGTGAGGTTGTTTGCTCCTCCTCACAGTGAGGCAGAAAGATGTGGTGACCACGGGGGGGGGGGGGGGGTCAGTCTGGTGGCTTCTATGGGACTGGCCCTGGTTAACAGAGTGATGTCAACAGAAGAATATGGGCCAGGGCTTAGAAAACAATACTGGCCAGTGTAGCCACCCAGGTTCGTCATCCTACAGGGGGATGGAATTACCTTTACCTCACACAACTGGGGCACTGAGAAAATGAGATCATGTGACTCTGCAAGGCAGGATTACTCTTTGGGAATCAGATTTTTCAATCATACAATGTGAGGAGGGACTACAGATTCCTTCAGATAGGAGTGGTCTTGAATAGGTAAACCTTATCTACACTTGGAAAAATCCCTTCAACTTCAAATGTTACATCGAGGGCGATCTCATGACTCATCATTTAAGTCCAAATAAGCTACTCTCGGAAACTGATCTCTTCTTACCGATTCTGAAAGGACTTTCCAGCAATATTATCTCTGTAGGAATCAAACAAAACGTGGTATTGATCCCGGCTCCATTCCAGAACCACCTAGGAAAAAAAGAAAAAAAAAAAAAAGGCAAAAAAATGTTTACCCTGTGTCAAATACTAAGGGTATAGAACTTTCATTTAATTTTTTAAAATTTCATTAAGAATCACTAAAGGAACAGGAAAAGAAATCAAAATTCATCCATTCACCCAGTGCCTACCATATATATACCCAACACTGTGCTCAGTCCAGATTAAAAAAAAACTACAACAGGATATACAAATAAAAGCTATAGTTACTGGCCTGTGGATGGAGGGGAAGCAAAGAGATTTAAAAGGAAGCAATGAGAATTAGGTCTTAGAGAATGAGCTCACAAGGTAGGGAACCACAAGGGCATGTTCAAAGGCTGAGAAGCAGCAAGGGTGAGTGGTTTCAGGGCAACAGTAGAGTTGACTTTGGTGGGAGCACAGCTAGAAAGTGGAGAGAATGGGGCTGGGAAGGGAAGCTGGGTCTTGACTGTTGTGCCCTGTGTACCACGGGAAGCAGAGGCACTAAGGGACTTTCAGGCAGCTACATGAACCATCCATGAGGAGAGTTGGGAGACTCTCCTCACAGCACAGAACAAAGCTTTAACAGAAGAGACTGATAAGATACGGGGGTGATGGCCTTACTATCTATGAAGTTTCAGGTGATGACCTTGCTAAATATTTCAGGAGAGAATGGAAAACTTCAGATAGGAGCTCCCTCATGTCTGCACCCCAAATCTATAAACCCACCCACACATGTGCCCCATTTTCTTCTTCACTCCCTTCACCATAGAGGAAATGTCTTTCTTCCTTGAAAACACCCCCTCTCTGTCCACTTGCTCTGGATCTCATCAACTTGTCTCAAGACCTGGTCTGTTCTCTCTTTCCTCTCAATAGGATTATTTCCATCAGCCTATTCCAGTAATCTCAGGAAACCCTTCCTTCACACCACACCCTCTGCCAGTTGGTCCCTCCATTCCAAATTCTCCCTTTCAAGGGCAAATATCTTTAGAGAGTCCTCTTCTATGCTCTATTTACCCTTCAGCCACTCTAATACCACTTCTGCCCTTACCATATCAGTGGTCTTACCAAGGCCTCCATGCTGTGGAATCCAGTAACATTTTCCCCATCTCTATCTTACTCAACTGGTAGCAGCTACCCAGTTCCTCCTCACTGAACCACTTTCCTAGCTTTCCTCCCACCACTCTGGTGACTCCTTTTCAGTCTCCTTTGACAGGTCATCTTCTTCTATCTGACCTTCAAATATGTCCTTTCATTTCATTCCTCTTCCTGGAATGCCCTCCTTCCTGCCAAGGCTGCTTCTAGCTTCCTACTGTGCAATCCCTAGGATGCGTGGCCCTGCTACATTCAGATGACCATGGGAGCCCCCATCATTTAGGTTTCATTCCAGCCAGCAGAAAGAAAGAGATAGGGAATGATATGCCCCTCCATTAAGGAAACTTCTTGGAAGGGGCACCTACCACTTCTGTTTTTGCTGGGCAGAATGCAGTCACATGATGACATGTGGCTACAGGGGAGGCTGTGTGGACCCATGTGTCCAGCTATAACTGCTCATTTATTTACACGGCATTCAGGTTTTCAATATCTGACCTCTGCCTATCTTGACAATCTTACTTCATTGGGATGCTTCATAAACACCACAAATTCAACTAATAATCCTCCCATCACTCAATGTACTGATTAAAAAACTGAGGGTCTAATGTACCTTGTACTGGATTGACAAAGAGAAATAAGGTAAGTTTCCTGACTTGAAGGAACTATATAGCCAATGATTAATAGAGAAGTTTATTGCCAGCTACAACTGCACTGAGGAAGGAGCACCTCTTTCTAGGAAGACACTTAAAGACTTCCCTGAAGAAGCAATGTTAGCAGTCTTAAAGGATGAACAGGAGTCTGTTCGCAGTAAAGCTGGGGTACAGAGGGTGTGTTAGAGGGATCTGCTACCAGACTGGATGAGGGAGTGACGAAGGGGAAGACAAGCAAGGTGATTGCTAGGTTTCCAGTATTTCTAGTATGAGTGACTGAAGAGACAGTGGGGCCACTGAATGACATAGGAGGAACAGGTGTAGTAGGGATGAGCGCTGGTAAGATTCCCAGTTTAGTCATGGTAGATCTGAGGCTGTATATGCATACGACTCACCTCTCCAACTGGGCTGGAAATTCCAAAAGGAGGGGGAATGAGCTCTAAAATAGTTATCACACGCAACACCAAACCCAATGGCAAGCATATAGCTATAAAATACTACTGCTGCTAAATACAGAACATATATGTTTAATAACATAATTGTATTGATTTGGATCAACTAGTTGAGCTCAAACAGAAGTGATTCTCCATCAATATCCCTATGTAGCTGCAAAAGGACAACTAGTACATTATTTTTATAAAACAAGCCACAAAAAATAAAGCTCAATATCATTGTTCTTGGCTCGTACTGCTACCCAGAAGATGGGAAGATAATATCAGAGGGGGCATACTTCACGAATAGCTGAGAAATGCTGACGTGCTGTATGTTGACACAACGTGCCTTCCTTCATCAGATAAATTAATCTCACCATCTCCGAATCACTTTGCTGTATTAAAAAGAACAGCAGCAGCAAAGGGTCTTTATCTATCACATTTAGGAACGTTCTCCTCTCCTATCCGGCGAGAGTTCTGCATGCTTCAGGGAAGGTAGTAGGAATGCAGTTTCATTCCAGCTCTGTCACTTTTATGAGACCTTATGCAAGTTGTCTTTTTAGGCTGTTTCTCCATCTGTTTTACATTTTATGAAGGGGGTATGACCAAATTGTCCTTGAAATCCCTTCCAGCCCTAAGAGTGTATGACAGAAGGAGGTACAGAGCTGTGCGGCTGGCACCATCCACGGTTTCTTCCCTGCACCCACATGTCAACTCCATTGAGACACCATGTCTCTTCTCTTCCTGTCTTCAGCCTCCTAAGGGATCTCTTATCCCTGGTCCTAACCCATCATCACTGAAACATGATCCTCTTCTGTCATAACCATTTCCCTTTTCTGCTTACTCCCAACTGTCAACTACACCCTATTATGGAAATCTTGCCAAACTCTTTAAGTAAATGAGTAATATGCTATACCACGGATCAAAAAGGAACCTTGCAAATCAAATAAAAAATCATCTGAGCACTGATGTTAGATCATTTTCTTACACTATCAAGGATAGTGTAGAAAAGAGTAGAAATTTGAATGGGCAATTATGAAATTATTTATTCTGGGGTAAACTATACATATAAACACCTTTCAAACAACAACGAAGCCAAAATAGAACTAAGCTTGCAATTAGATCTTGTTTTCAGCCATTATTAGCAATAAACAAAAGACCAGAGGAAAAGGTTAGAGAAACACTAACTACTATAAAATCAAGTCCCTTTTCATCCACAAAGCCTTTCCATATTCTTCAGCCTGACCTGAACATTTCCTCCTCAGAACTTAACTTTCATCTCTACTGCTTATTTGGAAATCAACTACTCACGGCCGTCTAACATTTCTTGCCTTGCATCCCTTAGTTTTTGTTTTTTTTTTTTAAGATTTTATTTATTGGACAGAGAGAGACACAGCAAGAGAGGGAACACAAGCAGAGGGAGAGGGAGAGGGAGAAGCAGGCTTCCTGCTGAGCAGGGAGCCCACGCGGGGCTCGATCCCAGGACCCTGGGGTCATGACCTGAGCCAAAGGCAGACGCTTAATGACTGAACCACCCAGGCGCCCCTCTCGCTTAGTTTTTTTAAATCATTATTTACCTTCCCCCTCATGGAAGCATCTTGTCAGACCAATTAAGTTACAAACTGCTTGTGGGTACAGAACTACTTCCAATTCTACTTATCATCAACTCATACCCAGCACGATTCATTATATACCATCTTCTTGTTCATAAATATTATCTGGTTACGGCAGGAGTAGCTTAAGACTAGATTTGGGGTGGGGGGCTCCTGGGTGGCTCAGTTGGTTAGGCATCTGCCCTTGGCTTAGGTCATGATCCCAGGGTCCTGGAATTGAGCCGGCATCCTCTGGGCTCCCTTGCTCAGCAGGGAATCTGCGTCTCCCTTTCCCTCTGCCCCTCTCCCTGTTCATGCATGCACTTTCTCTCTCTCCTCCAAATAAATAAACAAAATCTTAAAAAATGACTGGGTTTGGGGACTTGGGATATGGGACACCTCCAGGGGGAGAACCTCCCAATTCTTCTATTTAGTAGCTGTGTAACCATGGGTACTCAATTTCCTCAACTATGAACTAAGTACAAAATGTATGTCATCGGTGTGTTGTGTTGCTGCAGTAGGACAGTGATTCTCACTTGACATGCATAAATACAAGGTCTGAGGAAGGCACCAGGCATGTTAGAAGTCATGGGTAAACAAAGCATATCTTCCTGAACCATCATTTATAATGGAAAGACATTGAAAATATTATATTGATAGTAATCCAAAATTTTTATGGAGAAAAACAGAAAACTGATGTGATTTTTATAGACACAACGCTGGCCTTTAAAAAATTTCCTACTTGCCATTTTGTGCTCTCCCCCACCCCTTCACACACATACCTCTCTACACTATTCTCTTTATTTACTTTTTTCTGCCATTAAAAGTAGTTTGTTGGTAAAATTTAAGACACAATGAACTAAAATACTATTTATTAAAATACTGTATGAGCTCTGAAATACCACATGAGCAATGTATTATTAATAAAGAATTGTAAAAATCATCTAGGGGCGCCTGGGTGGCTCAGTCGGTTAAGCATCTGCCTTCAGCTCAGGTCATGATCCCAGGCACCTTGCTCAGCAGGAAGACTGTGTCTCCCTCTGCTTGTGCTCACGCTCTCTCTCTCTCTGACAAATAAGTATAAATCATCTAAAGGTAGTTTATTCTACTAGCTTAAAATATTTATCACTTTTAAGACTCCATTTTAATAATCATGGCATTCAAAGTACTCAAGATCAATTGTCAGTCATTTTTCACAAATTGCAGCCAGTCAGTCTTAATGTGTCGATCACAGAGAAGGGGCACGTTCCCACATTCACCAAGCACCACCATGCCAGGTGTTCCTCTCCTCCCCACTGAATCTCTGCGACAAGGTACTAGCTGTGAGGCAGGCATTTCACTGGGTCATTGCCCAAAAAGAAGCCTCAGGCCACACAGCCGTGTGTAATGGGGCTGAGATGTGAATCAAACTAACTCCAGAGCCCTTGTTCCTGTTTAGCTTCGCCCAGGCTCTCTCAGCCTCAGCAGGCCGTGTCCCCCAATGCTTACTTACACAGAGCCAGCTTTGTCAAACATACATTTATAAATGTGGTCATTCAACCAATTCCACAACTGGTTATGTTTATCATTCTTAATTCAACGACCCAGATCTGTTTTCCTAGCATGTTTATAAATGACCACAGTCCATAATAAATTTGTTTTACCCCCAGTATTTAGTCCTTTAACTGGCTTGTGCACACAAATACTAAAATTTTTGAACGATAATCTTTTTAAAGTTATAAAACTGGTATGTGCCTTGGTTGAAGATTTTTATAATCCTAGAACAAGTTCAAATGCATGCCTGTAGAAGAATAATAGTTATTGAGACACAAGCTTTATAATCCTTTTATCAGAAGAATTCCCCAGTTAAGGAAAAGAGGAAGGTAATTATCCAGAAGAGAACTGGTGAACAGTGCAATGATCTTAAGATTTACAATCAGAAGACATGAGTTTCAATCCGACACTGATCAATAAATGATCTAGGGCATTTGCCTATTCTCAATTTCTTCTCTTGTAGAATGAAGGTATGAATGCCACCTATTTCACACGATTGTTCTGATGAGTAAATGAGATGTGCAAATCATACACGGCTGTACAATACTTCCATGCAAGCTGTTCACATGTTCATCCTGCAATATGTTTACCTGTTTAAAAATCTGTTTAAACCTCTGTGAGCAACTCAAAGCCAAGAACTTGATCTCTTTTTAATTTTTATTCTCAAACCTTGCACAGTCTCTAGCACAAAACCAATAAACATTCTAGAATGAATAAATATGGCTACTAGTTTTACGATGCAAACATTTTGGAACAGCTTATACAACATGGTTTCCCTCCAGGACTTTCTGCTTTCCGATTCATTCCAGGATACTCAAGGTAAAAGCTAAAGGCCAGAGTTAATAAACGGACAACGGCAGGCTAGGCACACAAGGGTATAAAACTCTGTAAAAGCAAACGTCCCTTTCTCAATTTTTCAAGCATAGAAATGTGACATGCAGGATACCTGGGTGGCTCAGTTGGTTAAGTGACTGACTCCATCTCAGCTCAGGTCTTGATCTCAAGGTTTTGAGTTCAAGCCCCCACGGTGGGCTCCACCCACGCTAAGCGTGGAGCTTACTTAAAAAAAAAAAAAAAAAATCAGGGCTCCTGGGTGGCACAGCGGTTAGGCGTCTGCCTTCGGCTCAGGGCATGATCCCGGCATTATGGGATCGAGCCCCACATCGGGCTCCTCTGCTGGGAGCCTGCTTCTTCCTCTCCCACTGCCCCTGCTTGTGTTCCCTCTCTCGCTGGCTGTCTCTATCTCTGTCGAATAAATAAATAAAATCTTTAAAAAAAAACATCAGATTAAAAAAAAAAAAAAGAAGTGTGACATGAGTACCCTGTACTGTTTTACAGGGTACTGTAAAACTTAAGATGTTGGGGCTCTCCAGCCTCAAGCAGTAAGAACCCTAAGTAGCAATGACAGAGCTTTTCACACACTGATAATGATATCTGAAGTTTATAATATTCCAAAAAAAAAAAAGTATAAAATATTCCTAGATTACAACATGTTCTTCACAGTTTCTGAAAACAAAATTTATTTTTCATCAAGAGGCATTACAAGAGAGACCAAGATATCTTTAAGATATTCTAAGCTTTATCTTTTCTACTAACTCTCCTCTTCCTTGATACCAATCAGGAAGTCAATGTGCTCGTTACCATTCGGGCTGCTCTGACAAAATATCACAGACTGGGTAGCTCGTAAACAACAGAAATGTGTTTCTCACAATTCTGGAGACTGGAAAGACTAAGGTCAAGGCACCCGCGGACTGGGTGTCTGCTGAGAGCCTACTTTCCCGTTCAGACTGCCTTCTTCTGTCACCTTACGTGGCAGGAGGGGTGAGGAAGCTCTCTGGGTCTCTTTATAAGGGCACTTATTTCCACCCTCAAGACCTAGCCCCCCGCCAAAGGCCCCACCTGCTAACACCATCACATTGGAGACAAGGTTTCAACGTAAAAATTTTGAGAGGACACAACCATTCCGTTTACATGTTCCAATGCAAAGTGACTAAAATAAAAGATCAACCCATTTCTTATTAGGAGCTGAATGGTTATTAAAACTGGGTAATTTCCCCCATTTCACATAAAGGAAATGATCCAAATCCAAGATGCAGGACCACTATTTACGCAAACATTAATTAAACTCAAAAACACTTTTCTAGACCATTTCTACTTTGAATCCTTCACAGAATTAGACACATATCATGTATTTGTTGAACATTTTAAGGAGCACAAAATGGAAATCAGGCCTCTGTCCTCAAGGAGCTAACACCCCTGTTAAGGACTACTTACTAGCATAAAATGATTAAGGAATATTTACTGTTCAGCTTTTAAATGAGTACAGACTGAAACAGAATACTGACAGGAAAAATAATAATCAAGAATGGGGTTAATCATGACAGCTTAACAAAATCTCTCTCCTTTTCCCAGGACAGAAAACTGAGATTTTTGAGGAAATAAGGAGGAGAGAGGGGGAGGACTGTTTGCCATAGGGATGGAGGTGTGGGAGCAAAATAATGAAGGAAATCATATTAAAAAGTGGAATTAAAAACGTTAAACCTTTGACAGTTCATTGTAAAAAAATTATATTTAAAGGGGGAAAAAAACCCGCCTGCAACCACACTTAAATAAAAAGAAAAGTATAAAAAAAACCTATCAAAGATATTTTCAAAATATATTCAAACGGACTTTCTGGGTATACGCAGATTTATGTGTTTTACTGGTCAGAGTTTATAGAATCACAGAATTATATAGGATGGACTTTAAACCCAGTGCTCTACTCTGCAAGCCAATGTCTGAGTCTCTGCTATAATGTCCTGGCAAACAGTTACTCTCTACCTATGCGTTAGACCTGCACTGTCTAAAATGGTATACACTAGGCACATAAGGTTATCTAAATTAAGACTAAATAAAATTAAATAAAAAGCTCAGTACCTTAGTCACATCAGCCACATTTCAAGCCCTCATAGGCTTAGTGGCTACTGTATGGGACAGCTCAGAATTACAGGATACTTTCATCACTGCACAAACTTCCACTGGACAGTGTTGTGGTCACTCAATCCTTAAAGTTAAGCAAGAGTCACACAAGGAAGCCCCAGTTTTGTGATTTTAGACAAGTCACTTAAACCTAATGCCCACTGTAAAATTTAAGTAAATACTTTATCCTACAAGGGGTTGTTACAAAAACAAGTGATATATATACTGACAACTACAAAGTACAATATCAAATATAAGATATTAAGACTATGAAAACACACTGAACTTATTTAGCCCCTCAAGGGGCTCACAGTCTGCTGGGGAAACAAATATGAGACAAATAATTACAATATTATCATGTGAAAAATATAACTGTAATATGAATGAAAATGTAGTTGAACCTGCTAAATATTTCCATTATAACTATTAAACCAGGAACCAAAACTAGTCAAATTAAGATTTCTTTTTTTTTTACTTTATTTTGGCAAAATTTAAACAAAAATTTAATTTAAATAAAAAAGCTTAGTGAAATGAGATGAAGTTTTACAAAATATCTGCTTGTGATACTGCACTCACTTCCATCAACAAACAAATTTTATCTCATACTATTTGCTAGTTAAAAACATTTTTTTAGGGGCGCCTGGGTGGCGCAGTCGTTGGGCGTCTGCCTTCAGCTCAGGGCGTGATCCCGGCGTTGCGGGATCGAGCCCCACATTGGGCTCCTCCGCTGGAGGCCTGCTTCTTCCTCTCCCACTCCCCCTGCTTGTGTTCTCCCTCGCTGGCTGTCTGTCTCTGTCAAATAAATAAATAAAATCTTAAAAACAACAACAACAACAAAACACATTTTTAAAAAATACACCAAGAAGAGATCCCTTTTTATGAGTCGCAAGTGCATAAAAATCATAAATTAGTTGAAAAGTATGTTATAGATTTTTAAATAGCTGCAAGGCCATTTTAAAAAATCACCCCTTTCCTGAAAGGCAATTAGCATTATGTATCAAAGGACCAAACAAAATACCTTTTGTTCTGGCTAACTCTACTTCTAGATATATACATGCCAAGGAAATGATCACAGATGTAACCCAAGACCTGCATAAATATGATAATAGCCATTATTACTTAAAAAACCTGAAAATAGTATCTAATAATTAAACAATAGGTGATCAGGAAAATAGATTACAGTCAAATGAAGTATTATGAAGCTATTAAAAAAAATCTTATTTTCAGGGCGCCTGGGTGGCTCAGTCGGTTAAGCGTCTTTCTTCAGCTCAGGCATGGATCCCAGGGTCCTGGGGATTAAGCCCCACAGCAGGCTCCTTGCTCAGCAGGCAGCCTACTTCTACCTCTCCCTCTCCCTTTGCCTGCTGTTTCCCGTGCCTGTGCCCTCTCTCTTTGTCCAATAAATAAATAAGATCTTTAAAAAAAAAATCTTATTTTCAAATAATTATTAAAAATTAGTAACTTGATTCAGTCACTCAACAAGTACTACGTGATACCATTCTAGACTCTGAGGACATAGCAATGGCCAAAACAAAGTATCTTCCTTTGTGGAGCATACAAAATAGTCAAAGGATAAAGTGTTTGATAAAATATTATGTGAAAAAAGCAATAATCAAAACTTATCAGTCTGAAGCAAAATGGCAGCAAAATGACAGAGTAAGCAACTCCAATCTCTCATCCCCCCACCTGCTCCAGAAACACTGAAAAACAAGAATAACTGCCAGAACAAGTAAAGAAATATTATAATGAAACGTCCGTGATATAAAATATTCAGAATGGGCAATCTGTACAGACAGAAATTAGAGGTTACCGGGTCCCGAGGGGTGAATGGAGGTATTAGTTAATGGTTACAGAGTTTCTGTTTAGGGTGATAAAAAAGTTTTGGAAATAGACAGTGGTAATGGTTGCACAACAATGAAAATGTAATTAATGCCACTGAATTGTACACTTAAAAATTCTTAAAATGGTAAATTTTATGTTATTTGTGTTTTGCAACAATAACTCAAAAGAGGAGTAAGTCACTACAATACTCCTCCCAAAAGAGTAATAAAGGAACATTATGAACAACTCTAAGACTACAGATCTGACAGCTTAAATGAAATGGACCAATTCCTTGGGAGACACAATCTACCAAAGCTCAAATGAGAAACAGATAACCTGAATAGGTATATACCCATTAAGAATGTGGCTCGATAATTAATTACTTTCCAAACAGAAAGCACCAGCCCCAGGTGGGTTCACTCATGATTTCTACCAAACATCTGAGGAAGAAATAATACCAATTCTCTATAATCTCTTCCAGAAAACAGACTTCCTCATTCATTTTATGAAGAAAAGTATTACAAACAATATTTCTCATCAACATAGATGTAGAAGTCCTCAATAAAATGCTATTAAATCAAATCCAACAATGTATAGAAGAATCATATACCACAACCAAGTGGGAGATATTCTAGATACAAATTTCTGAATCCTGGTTCGACATTCCAAAATCAGTTAATGTAACCCATCACATCAATAGGCAAAAAATCAATCAATCAATCATGTGATTATAATAGGTGCATAAAAAAAGCATCTGACAAAATCCAACACCCATTTCTGATTTAAAAAAAAAAACTGTCAGCAAACTAGGAATACAAAGAAACTTCCTCAACCTAAAAATAATATTTACAAAAAACCTATAGTTAACATTATACTTGATGGTGAGAAACTCAAAGCTTTCCCACTAAGCTCAGAAAAAGGCAAGGATATTGCCTCTCACTCCTGCTTTTCAACAACATATTGAAGTCCTAATTAATGTAATAACACAAAAAAAGGAAATAAGAGGTATATAGATTGGTAAGGAAGAAGTAAAACTATCTCTGTTGACAGATGACATGACTATGGAGAAAATTCCACAGAATCGACCAAAAAAGCAAAAAACAAAACAAAACAAAAAAACAAAACTAAGAAACAATTAGTTGCAGGATACAAGATTGCAGGATACAAGACTGCAGCACACAAAAGTAATATACAAAAGTTAACTGCTTTCCTATACACCAGCAATGAACTATATAACATTTTGGAAAAGGCATAACTAAATACAGTTTAAAAAAAAAAAAATCAAGGGCACGTGGGTGGCGCAGTCAGTTAAGTGTCCGACTCTTAGCTAAGGTCTTTGATCTCAGGGTCATGAGTTCAAGCCCCGCACTGGGCTCCACACTGAGCGTGGAACCTACTTAATAAAAAAATAAAAATACCCCAAATCACTGACTGCCAGTGGGGAGGAAAGCAAGCACGAGGCGTAGCGCAGGGCAAGGGTTTTTATGAGGGCAATGAAACTATTCTGTGTGATAGTGTAATGGCAGATACATGATATAACAGTATGCATTTGTCAAATTTCATAGCACTGTATAGCACAAAAAATGAATCCTAATGGTCAATATATTCTTAGTTAATAAAAATGTATCAATATTAGTTCATCAGTTATAAAAATGTACCACACTGATGCAAAACGTTAAAAATAGGGGAAAGTATGCTGGCAGAGAGGAGGTATATGCAAAATCTATGTACTTTCCATGCAATTTTTTCCATAAACTTAAAGTTGCTATAAAATAAAACCTACTAAATTTTTATGATGGTTAATTTTATGTGTCAAACTGACCAAGCCAGGGGGGTGTCCAGATATTTGATCAAACATTATTTTGGGTGTGTCATTGAGGGTGTTTCTGGATAAATTAACATTTGAATAAGCAGACTGAGTAAAGCGTTTGTCCTTCTATCGTGGATGGGCCTCAATGCATCAGTTGAAGGCCTAAATAAAATTAAAAGGCTGAGGAAGAGAGAACTGCTCCTCACCTGACTGCCTTGAGCTGGAACATCAGTCTTTCCTCCCTTTGGATTCCAACTGAAACATCAGCTCTTCCTGGCTCTCAAGTCTGCCAATTTTAAGACAGGCCTATACTAAGCTTTTCTGAGTTTCTGGCCTTTAGACTTAGATTAGAACTACACCACGGGCTCTCCTAGGTCTCTAGCCTTGTTAATGAAATCTTGGAGACCTGTAAGCCTCCATAATCACGTCAGCCAATTCTATGTAATAAATATATTTCCACACACACAGATACACATCCTATTGCTTCCGTTTCTCTGAAGAACCCTAATATAATTACATATGTATATCAACTAAACCGATCTACTTTCTATTAAGGTTGAATTTAGAAACTGATCATTGCAGGTGACCTTTCTCTA
Source organism: Ursus arctos (assembly GCF_023065955.2). Taxonomy (NCBI): domain Eukaryota; kingdom Metazoa; phylum Chordata; class Mammalia; order Carnivora; family Ursidae; genus Ursus; species Ursus arctos. Next base: position 13,245,150 of record NW_026622886.1, on the reverse strand, counting down.
TTTAGATACTAGAACAAAGTATGTCTGCACTCAACTTCTTGGTGCCAGGCTCTATTCTAGGAGCTGAGGATACAGTGGTGAATAAGACAGAAAGGCTGGATAAGACAGAAATCCTGTTCCCAGAGCTTACATTGTGGTGGAGAGAGAAGACATTAAAAATATACACACACACAGATTTTCAGACTAAGCACTATTAAAAAAAAAGAAGAAAAAGAGGACTATAATAAGGAATGGCCTGATGAAAGAGGCTACTTTAGGTTGGGTGGTGGGGAAAGCCCATCTGAAAAGCAGTTACTGAGCTGAGACCAATAAGACAAGGAGCCCATCACATGATGGTCTGGAGGCAGCAGTCTCTAGGCTGATGGGACTGATAATGCAAAGCTCCTAAGGCAGAAACAAATTTGATGGCTCAGGGAATACAAAAACAGTGAATACACCAGTTCTAAGTATAAACCTCAGAACCTGGTTCTTTGAGCCTTTACCACTGTCTTGAGAAGAACATGCATAGGCTGGCCCACTGGTCCCAGGAGGATGAAAGACAAGTGTAGCAGAGCCAACCAAATTCCACCCAGATGAGTGAGCTCCCATGTGTCCTGCACATCAAGGAAATAAAGGTCATTTTTAAAAAGATTTTATTTATTTATTTGAAAGAGAGAGAGAGAGCATCAGCAAGGGGAGGGGCAAAGGGAGAGGGAGAAGCTAGTCCAACACAAGGCTCAATCCCAGGACCCTGGGATCATGACCTGAGCCGAGGCAGACACTGAACTGAGCCACCCAGGTGCCCCAGAATAAATGTAATTTTAAGCCAGGGGATCGACAAATTCTATTCTATAAAGGCCCCAAAATAGTAATCATCTGAACGGTCTCTATTTTCTTCAGGATGAATCCAAATTCTTTCATATCATTCAACAGCCAAGACCTAAACTGGCTACTACGTGGCTCTCCAGCTTCAATCCCCAGTGTGCTGCAGCCCTTCAGAAACACTTTTGTTCCTGAAAAGTGGTAATGCCTCTCAAACCCATGCCTTTACACCTACGGCATCCTTCCCTATTGAAAAGGGGGGGGGTTCCCCTTCCTTCCCTTGGGCCATCTCTCCTATCGCCTTCAAGATCAAGTTCAAATGTCACTCTTATGTCTGAGAAGCACCCATGCCTAGTCCTTCAACTTAATTTATCACAATGCATTTTGTCTATTTGCTTGTTCATCTCCCTGTCTAGAGTAAGCTCCTCAAGAGCAGAAAGAAACTGAACCATCTGTGTGTCTCCAGTAGGCAGCAGAGTACCTGGTCCAGAGCAAGCACCTCTGTAACAAATAAACAGCTTCTGAAAATTTGGTAAAGAAGCTTTATCCAATTTGGAATTAATCAGAGACAGAAATGAAGCTAATGGGGGCGCCTGGGTGGCTCAGCTGGTTGACCTAAGCCTTCAGCTTAGGTCACGCTCTCAAGTTCCTGGGATCGAGCGCCACGTCAGGCTCTCTGCTCAGCAGGTAGTCTGCTTCTCCCTCTCACTCACCCTCTGTGTTTGCTCTCTCTCTCTCAAATAAATAAAATCTTTAAAAAAAAAAAAAAGAAAGGTAGCTAATGGAATAAGGTAGTGAAGGGGGAATAAAAGGTATACAGGGAGGAGGGGAGAGATAAACTAGAACCTAAATGAAGAAACAATTTTAGGAAGCAATTTTAAAGTGGGCAATATGGTTTTTAGTCTGATGGTAGAATGCAATTGGCTCTCGCTGCACAAGTGTGACTTAGTCTGTAACATTTTTCAAAACGATCACTTTTTTTTTTCTCTGCTTAATTTAGTGCAAGCATGACTCACACACAAGCTGACTAATCACCTGCTAAAGATACTGCATGTGGATCACAAGACTGGAACAATCAATCTAAAGGACAGTAAGAGATACTACAAGATATATTGTGAAATATGCAGAACTTATTACAGCTACACTTGTTACATTTTAGAAGGAACTAGAATAACATACATTATTGTAAAGCACAGCCTGTATTAAATTAATGCACTTACTGCCTCTGTTTTCATATCGACCATAATAAAGCACACTCAGGCAAAGAAATCATTGCAAACCTTTCAGCTCTGTCTCTAAGGAAAGATTAATACACTCTTCAATGTGACCTTGGACACCAGACCAGAAGGCTGGTCTCCTGCTGCTCTCTTCATTGCGCATCCTGGCCAAGGGAAGAACAGTCCTGGGACGGGACACGTGGCATTTATTTAGCATTTACTGAACACCTTGCACCAGGCACTAGCAAGGTGCCTTGCACACATTAGGCATGTCATTTAAACCATCTTTCCTCACTAAGGCTTGATCACAGTGAATAAAAATAATTTTTTGTAAGTATTCATTCAACAAAGCACCTATTCATCACTTAACGTCTATAGTTAGCAGCTGGCAGAGCAAATGAACTTGTCTATCTTGCTCACTCTTGTATCCCAAGATGTCAGCGGAGTGTCTGGCACATAATGGAACATAAAGACCAGATGATTTTGCCTCCTAAATCTCTCAGATCTGTCCACTTCTCTTAACATTCCCTTCCACCAGCCTAGTCCAAGGCTCCTAAGTGCCAGCAGACATTCTTGCTCTCCCTCTACTTCAGGTTTTTCCACTTTGGCACTACTGACATTTAATACCTGAAAACACGTTGTTGTGGGGACTGTCCTGTGCACTATAGAAAGTTCATCAGCATCCCTGGCCTCCACTCACTAAAAGACAGTACATAATAACCTTGAATGGCATCCCGTTGTTCTCAGGACAAACACCCAAATCCTGAACACCTAACTACCAAGTGCTGAGAAGCGGGTACCACCAGCTGCACCAGTCTCCCCTAGATCCTCACTTTCTCTTGCTCTCCAGCCTCCAGCCACATGGGCCTGTGTTCACCTTCTCAAATGTAGCCTAACTTCAAAACCTTCACACTGGTTACAGAGTCTGAGCACTATTGATATTTGGGGCTGGACAATCTTTGCTATGGAGCCTGTCCTGTGCATTGTGGGATGTTTAGCAGATCTCTGGCCTCCACCCACTAAATGCCAGTAGCACTGACCCCACCCCATGCCCCAGCTGTGACAACCTAAAATGTCTCCAGACATTGCCAAATGCCTCTGGGCGCAAAACTGCCCCTGGCTGAGAACCAATGGCCTAAACTGCCCCTGGTTGAAAACCAATGGCCTAGAGAGCACACCTGCCCTGTTCTGTCCTCTGCCTCAGCAATTCTGACCCTTCAAAGTTGAGCTCCAGTTACATCAAGAAAGCCTTTCCTGACCCAGGCACCAGACAGGACACTGCTGGTCTCTCCCACGACACCTTCTCCTTCTTTGTAGCATTTCTCACAACTGTGATTAAGAAGCATTTAATGTCTGACTGTCCAAGCAAAATATAAACCCCTCCTCCACAGGAACGGCCTGCTTTGCTCTCTGCTCTCTGCCCAGGGGCCCGGCACTGTGCTCAAAGAATGTGCTGTCAGAAGAATGATTCTGGTGTTCTGCTGGGCGCAGGGACCCCAAGATAAGAAAGCAATGTCTTTGTGCCCAGGATGCTGAGTACAGAAATGGCAAATGGGTTTCGTCTCCTGGGCAAACTCAATTAACTGCACCGAGAAAACGTGCATGTAGAAGTAAGTTTCTTCTGAGGCACCAAAGACCAGATGTCACATTCCAAAGTGAAGAGTTGAAACAAGAGGCAAAGTTTCCTCAGGAGATGGCTAAAAACTCATCCAAATCATGGTAGGAAGGTTCAGGGGAGGGTTTAGGAAGCTGCTGGCATTTTGCAAATCCACTTGACCTCATCCAAAGGGGAGGGTGGAAATCTCTTTCCATTCTCCTCAAGCCAGGAAAAGGGCTCAGTGGGACCACCAGGACAGTCCACTATAGGTCCATGAAGCTGGGTGGATGCCACCTCTGTCTCACACCCAAGAAACAGAAGGGCGGGCTGGCTAACTGCTCTGAGGACAAAGAAGACGTTGTTGCTGTGCTGGAATCAGCCCACGCTCCCCCACTTTGAGCTGAAAGGGTTCAGGATATGCTACCCCAAAATATAGCACCTTGGCTTACTGAGTATCTTGGCTTACTGAGTATTTCAAGCTGAAGAAAGTTGAGAAACAGCAGCTGCAGGAAGAATTTCCTGACCTTCCCCTGAAGCAGGTCATCAGACTCTCTGTGAGAGGTGCCTTCCCTACACCAGGAAGAAAGGAGCATCCTTATCTCCAAAGACCAAGTATTGTCAAAGGAATCTGAATGAACAGGCCTTGTGTTTCCCCAGCTTAACACTTAGCTCATTGTCTTTTTTACCTATCACAATTTTCCTGAACTCTCCACTCTTCACCAAACCTTCAATAAAAATACTCAGGTTTAACTACTTTTTTGGGTATTTCCTTATGAAGGCTCCCACATCATGTAAAACTTATATTAAATAAATATGTATGCTTTTCTCGTATCAATCTGTCTTTTGTTACAGGGGCCCTAGCCAAAAACTTAGAAAAGTAGAAGAAAAAGATAAACTTCCTCTCCTACAAAGCAAAGCACGTCGGTCTCCCATGTGCCAGATGTGTGCCATGCACAAGAGAATACCTACAGAGGGTCATCCTGGATCAGGTCCAGGGCCCCCCAAAAGAAAAGCAAAGAGACTGACATGACATCAGATTCCCGGGGACCAACGAAGGAGCAAGCAACCAGCCTAAATGAAGAGGCATGTGCTCTCATCAGAGCTAAAGCAAGTCATGGCTCTCAGGGTGTGGTCTCTGAAGGAGGCCCTTTGAAAGCATTCAAGAGAGAACAAGCTTTGACACCTGCAAATTCCAGAGAGCTCCAGCACCTGTTTTGGAACGACTTTCCTGCCCTCATTTCCTTCCTTCTTCTACGTGCTCCAACCTCCTAGGGTGCTGGCCCCTAGAAAGGGCCAGAAACAGGCTATGGAGGAGAAGGAGAAGCAACAGATGAAGAAAGAGAAAAGAAGCCCACTGTCCCCAACCTTCCTTCCTCGATTGCAGGCTTTCTGGTGAGGGCAGGCCTGAGCTGGGGAGGTAAGAGGCTTCAAATTCAACAGGCTTGAAGTTGCTGATACGACATTATGTTTTATAATTTGAAGGGACCACAAGACTTTTTATTACCAGGATGTCTGGTTGGCTCAGTCTGTTACGCGTCTGCCTTCGGCTGGGGTCATGATCCCAAGGTCCTGGGATCGAGTCCCACATTGGGCTCCTTGCTCAGTGAGGAGCCTGCTTCTCCCTCTGCCTGCTGCTGCCCCTGGCTGTGCACTCGCACTCTCTCTGACAAATAAATAAATAAAATCTTAAAAAAAAAAACAAAAACAAAAAAACGATTTTTTATTACCTAGGAGTGACAAGGCTTAAGCCCCCCTGAGTTTTCACCTAGAGGCAGAGGTAGAACTAACCCTACAAGTTGATATAAGTGGGCCAGTGGGAGATAAAGACACTTCCTACACATCAGTTGTGCTTATTTAACGTGACAGTTGCTACACATCCCACCAGCTGCGCTTACTGAACATGACACTTATGGCGACGACCTACCCAGCACCAACTACCTATTCTTTCCTAATAGAACTCTGTACCCAAATGTTCAGGAGATAGGCCCTAAGTTCAGGAATGGATCAGACTGGTCAAAAAGCAACCTCTTCCTCCCTTCAAGGGGTATTTTTAGGAATGGCTCTATGATCCAGCTGCGGCCAATTCCAGAAAAGGTTTGCTGAGGTCTTGGGTCAAATTCCTACACTTTCTGGGAGAGCTCTCAGAAGCCAGAGGAATCCCACACTGTTAAAGAATTAATCTGAAGTTATGTCTGGGTGTAGTGAAGAAAAAGCACCATGGTGAATAAGCACTGTCTGTCAAAGCGAGGCAGAGTGGTAAGGTCTGCACCGTAGGGAGGTGGAAGAAGTGTGGAACTAGATCTTGTCGTCAAAGCAGCTGGAGACAGGGGAGTCACAAACATCTGAATAGAGGTCTGAAATATGACATCCCCTGTAAGAGGAGATGGCCAAGGAGCAAAGCCTGGGGAATCTCGACATTCCAGACGGAGAGAGAACAGTGGATGGGCAAGGAAAACAGGGAGGGCAGTCTCCGTGAAGAAAGAGGGAGTGAGAGTATCCAAACACGTGGCATGCCAGCTGCTGCAAAAACGTTAAGTTTTTTCTCTAACGTGCTAAATTTCATTAACAAAATTAACAATATTTAGACCTCATTGCTAAAAAGTCACTATCAAGTCAACATATTAAAGATACATAATGAATCATTGCTGAAAGATGTAAAGGGCACATCAACTGCGTAGTAACACCGCCAACTAAGCAAACAAACAAACAAACAAAACAACACCCAACTAAGAATACAAGTTTCACAGAATAATTCATAAGATATCCAAAATGGAAATAACTTTTCCATCTTTCAGAAGAAGGTAAAGGGCTAACAGCTATCACAGTCACAATGTCAACATTAAGGCCTAGGAAAGGAAATGGGTTTTGGCTCAAGGCACTTGTCTGGGCCATCTGTTGCTCTGGCCCTTCTCTTGATAACAGCCTCGTGATTTCCCTCTGGGGAACCCCCCAGTTCGTGTGGTTGAGACTGACAGCACCACCCACAATCCTAGCTCTGGGGATGGTCCAGGCAGTTAATGAGGGCACAGCAAGGGCACTCATTCCGTGGCTGGGCAGGCCACCCTGGGTCTAGCTGGCACTAATGAGAAAGAAACTCTTTTTGCTAGAGTTACTCAACTGACAAAACTAGAAGCTGGAGTTACTGGCAGCAATCTCCTCCCATATGGGCAGCACTTGCCTGAGTACTAAACCAACAGAGCTGGAGAACAGGGACAAAAAGAGATTCCTGATGACATCATCTGAGTACCTCTATCCAACCCTGTGAGAAGCTTCACCCTGTTTTTCAACTACATGAGTCAAAAAACTACCTTTTTCTTAAGGCAGGTCTGAGTTGGATTCTGTCACTTGCAACAAAGTGTTGCTGCTACCAGCAGCAGTTTTAAACCTCTAACAGTTCAAAAGCAAAAGTTCCTGCCTCTGTGTAAAAATCTCAACTTCCTCTAGGATGTTTCAACCCGTAATATTCTTCCTTTCCTCTGATCTTTTTTTTTAAGATTTTATTTATTTATTTGACAGAGAGAGACAGCCAGAGAGAGAGGGAACACAAGCAGGGGGAGTGGGAGAGGAAGAAGCAGGCTCCCAGTAGAGGAGCCCGATGTGGGGCTCGATCCCATAACGCCAGGATCACGCCCTGAGCCAAAGGCAGACGCTTAACGACTGAGCCACCCAGGCGCCCCTCCTCTGATCTTCTAAGCAATTACTGTGTACCCACTCATTCAATTACTTACTTCCTTGTATTGTTACTCATATATATAGCATGGTCTCACCTCAACTACACAAAGATGGCCAAAGATGAGCTGTAATTCTTCGTATATCTGCTAACACCTTTTTCACCATACAAAGTACAATCAGACCAATAGTGTCTGAGAAATCAAAGGTAGCTAGAGACGGGTCTGCATCTGGGTAGAAATCTTAGCTTTTTTTGGGAAAATGAGCTTGAAGGGATGTTTATTAAGATCACCCCAATTAACTAATGCACTCACCTATCCATATCAAGTATTATTTGGCACCAATTGCGTACCAGGCACTTCCTAGCTGCTAAGAACACAGCGGGGATTAAGACAAGGTCCCTACTTTGACAGTTAGCAGGGCTGTGTATCTTTCCCAAACCCCACAAAAACAAGAGACCATTTAAAAAGGCTCTGTGTGGTCACTGACATTTTCTCCCTAGTGTAAATGACATTAAAATATTGTTCATGCTTTCTTATATGAAGCACTCAAAAAATATATATTCACAGAACATTAAAGCTAAAATGGGGTCTTAGAAATCTCAACTTTTTAAAACATTATTTTTAATAATGAAAGTTTTCCTCACCCCCAAAAGAAATCTACACGAGATAAGAGATAAGAGTGGCTGCCCCAAACCAGGAGGCAGCTGGGAGTAGTAACCCAGCATGGAAAGCACTGAAGGTCATAGTTCATGCTGGAACTAGAACCAGGCCAGAGGCTGTCTCCCAATTCTCAGGCCAGGTCCCTTGGACTCCACCTAATCGTTGCCTTTGACAAAGAACACCCTCAAAAATACCTTGTTTAATGAGTGAACTAATCAAATACACAGTAACTAATTTCTTTCTTCAAATTGAGCCAAGATGAGAAACTGGTCACCAAGGCCGAGCATGACTTTGGCTGAATTCAGTTTTCGACCTTCTTTTTCACTGAACAGTAACATCTCATTAATCCAAAATGGCAGAAGGCAGGCAAGCAAAAGGGAGCAGGGAGGCTGGGGGAAAGTTACTATCCAGTATGGGTAGATTCTACCTAAATCTGCTTTCTCGTGGAAGTTAATTTGGGGGTACTTACTTGTTTCCAAACATGCAGAGACACACATATACACCTAGCAGTGATATACAATCCTCTGTTCGCAATCCTGAAACCCAGAAAGTTATCAACACTGAAGACCTTTTTGTACCTTATTTGACAACAAAACCTGACCACCTGAATTCATTTGGTGGCAAAACTTGGCCTACGACTGACTGGAAACTACTTATAGTCTTTATTTTCCTGAGAATACCCCTATATTTCACTGTAAAAGATACTGATGTTTAATTATAAGGTTAATTCAGTAGAATTTTCATATAAGGGACTGTGGATTTGTATACAAATGGTTCAACTAAGTAATGATGGCCCTGAAGTAATAAAATTTTACTTCAAAAGCACATGTTTTAAAGTCTGTATAATATCAACCAACAGAGGACAAAAATTTAACATCAGAAGTTTCTGAGCTAAAAATGATCTTAGGAGCATAGTAATCTAGTGCCCTCATTTGCAGAGGTGGGAACTGAGGCGCCCAGAGGCCACAGGATTTGTCCAGTCAACTAGCTTACATTAGATAAGCTCCTTTCTGCTACCCTCACCCCAAGGCGGTATACTGGTATAGTTCGTTGGCTATTAGAACCCATCCTGGGGGCACCTGGGTGGCACAGCGGATAAGCGTCTGCCTTCGGCTCAGGGCGTGATCCCGGCGTTATGGGATCGAGCCCCACATCAGGCTCCTCCGCTAGGAGCCTGCTTCTTCCTCTCCCACTCCCCCTGCTTGTGTTCCCTCTCTCGCTGGCTGTCTCTAACTCTATCGAATAAATAAAAAAAATCTTAAAAAAAAAAAAAGAACCCATCCTGAGGGCTTTCCCTGTGGGTTTGGATCCAGCTCTGCTTTTGTTTGATCGCAATTCCCAAGTGTTCTCCAGAAACCACCTCAACTTAAAGAGAAATTTTAAAAAATACTACCTGTTAATACTTCCCTCCCTCAATTACATTTTTCTTCCTCAAAATTTGGATGAGTGTACAAAGGGCTTATCAAAAAGTGGCAGCCAATATTGCTTACATTGAATGGGGGGAAAATATTAATGAATTCACAGTTAACAAGGACCAAAGACCTTTTTAGTCCTTTTATCCACTGCAATTGGTGAAGTTAATAACAAGTTGGTAACATTACCTGTATGATGGGAGTATTCTACTTCAAGGGTTTATTTCAAAAAAAGGACTAAGGACATAAAATAGTTGACGATAATACAGCAGCAGTACCTACGACCATTCAATGAAAGTCTATCGTGTGCCAGGAACCTTGAACGGTGCCTTGCATGAAGAGGTCTTATTTAATCCTAACAGCCCTGCAAAGAAGGTATTCTTATCTCAATTTCAAAGATAAAGAAGCTGGGGTTCAAAAAGGTTAAGTATCTTTTCCAAGATCACATAAAGGACAACCCAGACTGTGTGAGAGACCATGAAAATACGTGCTTAAGAGCAGTACAGCTCTGGAACCATACAGTGCCTTGGTTGAAAGCCCAGCTCTGCTATGAGCTAGCTGGATTAATCTGTGCAAGTTTTCCAGTTTCATCACCTATAAAGTGGCTATAATAATAGTACCCACCTCACAGGGGTGCTGTCATGAAGATTAAATGAGTTAATACATGTAAAAGCAGTTAAGAGAGTGCCTAGTGTCTGGTAAGCCCTATATATTAGCTGTTACCATTAATACTGGCACCAGCAGTCAAACCCCGATCTGCCCAATCCCATCACTCCTCTTTTCCACTGTGCTGCAGAAATTGTACTAGAGGGGGTGCCTGGCTGCCTCAGTCAGTGGACTGTGCAACTCTCAGACCCCAGGTCATCAGTTCAAGCCCCACGTTGGGTGTGGAGCCAAGAAAAGAAAGAAAGAGAGAAAGAAAGAGAGAAAGAAAGAGAAAGAAAGAAAGAAACAAAGAAAGAAAGAAAGAAAGAAAGAAAGAAAGAAATGGTACTACAGGCAATATATTAGTGGCACTGAGCCAGCTGTCTCCACCTCCCATGCCACGTGTTGACATTCTTCACCTATTATTTTTGTCTGTTTCAAACTTTAAGATTTATGGTCCATTTCAAAGCTGACAAATGTCTTCCTTGGTAAATAAATCACCAGGCATGGAATATATAAAATGAAAAATTCTAGCAACTGATGCCTTTAAGTCACCTTCACACTGCAGAGGTGTTAGTAAACAGCTACTTAAAATTACTCAGGGCCAAAAAAATCTTCTATCAAGAATAAGACACGTAACTGTGCATAGATACATTCACTGTATTAAATTGCAGTACAAGAAACAAAGATAGAACAGCAGCAGTATAATATTAGGTACATATTCCACACACGTCTGGGGCACTTTCTCACCCTGACTTGTAAGACTTACTTTCATTTGCCTCTAAAACAAGAACTATTAAAAGTGTACACTTGGAAAGCATGCCACATAATTAATTCATTCATGCGTTAAAACAAATATTTAGACTGCCTATGCTGGCAGACCGTGGCACAGTGCTTGGGTCAGGATTACAGTGGTTAAACACACAGCACCCTCTCTTATGAAGCTTACAATCCAGCATGGGTACAGACTTTAAGCAAATGTAAACTGTGGCATTTCTAAAAACCATTCTCTTAATTTTAAAACCTTCTGCAACCTCCTTCCAAAAAAAAAAAAAAAAGGAAATAGTAAAACAAGGAAACAGATGTCTAACAATTTGAAAATACAACTTTTCTGAGTTGCTGTCCTTATTTTTAAATGTGTTCTCTAAAATCTTATACATGTACTCTTCCAGTTCTGACGTATCCAGTTTCTGTAAACTTGTTTATGATAAAGAATACCCTATTAAACTGTCCAATAATAGAATAACTATCCAACCTAAACCAAAGGGTTGTTTCGTTCAAGAAAATGTTTAATCTACTACACAGAGAGGCATAAAATCTATTAAACCTGGGTGTCTCCACCTCCCCAAACCTGTTGTGTGGACCCTCTAAAGAGTTTACAGAGTCTAACCACACTACTTTATTGCACGTTAACTGAGAGCAGATCAAGAAAGGCCTGACTCGTATGATCCAGAGTCTAAATTACTAGCACAGCCCATGACCCAAGGGCTTGTACTGACTCCCAAGAGGCTGGGTGCTGGAGTCCACGACAAGGCTTCCTGGTCAGATGAAGGGGCCCCAGCCTCAGCTGATCTCGAGATCAGAAGAATGTCTGGAGCTGCCAAAAGATCTCTCACATCCTTGTATGCACATCTACCGGCAGAGCCTCTACAGGATAACTAGGGTTGTCCCCAATAACAGAGCAAAAGTGCACACACACATACAAAAAAAAATCCCTTGCACAAGTCAGTCTTTAAATCTGGGGGGAGTACCCCGTCTTCACTGCAAATTCACGTACAAAGAAACACACACCCCTTGGAGAAAGTTTTGAAATCCGGAAAGAAACGAGATTACGAAGACAAAGTGCCTTTGTCAAAAGCGAAAAGATTAGAAGGGTGACAACAGAGGAGAAAACCTGTAGGAGGGGCAAGGAATGAGAATTTTGGAGAATTTAGGAATGGGAAAAGACACCGTCTCTGGGTCCCGGGAGGGGGCTTCGTGGAGGACAGGCCTGAGGGAGAAAATCAAATTACCTGGGGAGCCCGAAGAAAGCACCTGGAGGCAAAGGGAACCGCAGAACGAGCGCCCACCCTCAAACCGTCGGGAGGACGAGATCTGGATCCCAGATGTGAAACCAGAGCTCGGGGAAATCGGAGTTCTAGGAGCCTCCGGGGGAAAAAAGCAGGCTCTGGGACTTGGCCCCGGAGCTGCAGCGAGGATGGGGAGGCAAGAGGCAAGCACTCCTGGGCTCGGAGCGCCGAGGGCAGGGGCTCAGGGCGCCGCGGGGTCGTGCCGGTCCAAGCCGCTCCGGCCGGGGCACCCGCGCCGCTACTCACCTCTCCGAATTGGAAGGCGGAGACGATGGTGACCACGACGCCCACGAAACAGACGTAGAGCCCATACCTGTGGGACAGGCAGGTATAGGTCTGTCTCTGTAAGAGCTTAAGCAGCATCGGGCCGCCGCCACGCCACGCCACGCCCGGAGCAGCCACAGCCGCAGCTGCCTCAGCAAGCCGCCATTCAGCGGCCCCTGCCCGGCAGCCGCGCTCAGGTCACAAGAGGCGGCCGCCACGCATTGCTGCCCCGGGGATCGACGCCCGCTCGGCTCCGCGCCGCGGCCACCGCTTCCGGGAGCCGGGAGCCCACGCCCTCGGCGCGGCGGAGGCGGACCCGCGGCCCGCGAGGCGGCCGGCGCCGCCCCGGTCTGGCCCGGCGAGAGTCGGCGGCGACGGCGGCGGCGGGGCAGCCAGCGCCACCTGGCGGGCGGAGGAGGGGGGAGGGGCGGAGGGCAGGCGAGCGCCCTTCCCATCCGCGCGTGCGCGGCAGCCTCTCGCGTCGGCCGGGATCCGCACAGTGAGTTGGGCGCGCACCGAGAGCGGACCCGACGCTGCAAGGTCGGGGTGCCGCAGATGGCGTTTTGGGTATTTGTGTGCACAGAACCCTTTATGCATTTACAGTAGTTGGGAGATTATGGTAAATCATTTTTACAGCGCTAAGAGGAGATGCTCTATGAGACTCCTTTCCCTCTGTCTCCTTAACTATGTTGTTCGAAAGAGGAAACCTTTGGGCTAAACGTGCCCAAACCCAAATTCAGTTCATTCCCATAGTCATTGAATGTGTAGTGAGTGCCCAGTGCCTGGCAAGTGCTTGGTGTCGGGTATTAAAAAATGAACTAGACCTGGCTGCTGTTGCCAGAGAGTCTAGCTGGGGAGATAAACACACAAACCACTAAGTACAAAAAAATTAAGATAGAAATCGTGCGAAGGATAGGAGGGGAACCAAGACAGTGGTGTTCAATTAATTCTGCTTTGCCACCAGGTGATTTCCAGAAGGGTCCTCCCTCGGTGCCTCTTACTTAGGAGAGATTTTTATTTTCTCCCAATATACCCTACTTATTACGATTTTTGTCTTGATCTAGTCACCCTGGAAAACAGTACACATAGCCTATGTTGCCATCATTTATAGCATTTTTAAAATCATCTTCAGAAGCAGCTTAAGGAAATACTCAAAATATGCCCTAATTGAATGGTGAGATCGAATGAACACATCCATCCAAGGTAAGGCATTTACACTTTTTACTCAATTCTTTCAGTCTTTCTTTAGGAAAAGCTGATTACAAGCTCTACATACATGACACAAATTATGGCAGTTGTGTGAGAGACACAGTTCTGAGGGCGTTTCAAGCGTGATAATAGATATAGAACCATCTAGCATTCAACAGGACTCTGTTACAGTGTTTGTTTCCACAATAATGATGGCCAGCATTTACTTAGAATCTCCTGGAGGCGGGGGTTCAGCTAATCCTCACAACAACCTTATGAGGGACATAGCGTTATTATCCCATTCTACAGATGAAGAAATTGAGGTACCGTGAAGTTAAGTGTCTAACATCACACAACCAGTAAATGACGGAATTGAGATTTGAACAGTATACTTAGGCTCTAAAAGAGGGCTGAGGGTAGGGGAAAGTGAGTCGTCCTGCAAGTGCAAGGTCAAGACAGATTCTTTGTTTAAAATTTTGGTATTTTGTTCTTGGTGGATATTTTGTATTAATTTTGAGCTTTTTAAATAATAGCATTCAAATATTATTCATCTTGTTTAGTGAGTTTTGGGCTTTCCCTTAAATTTTGCACCCATGGCAAGTGCCTCACTACGCTAGCCCTGGCCTAGTCCTGGCCCTACCTAGAAGCTATGTGTCTAAGAAAGTTCGCTTTGTTGCTTGCTTTTTTTTCTCCCACCTCTTTATGCTCCAACCTGAGAGCTTCAAGGGTGTCGGAATTTTTCTCAAAGCCCTTTCTTCTAGAAAACTCACTCTTGCTTGCTCTCTCCCTCCTGAGCCAGTGTCATTGAACTTGAGTAAAATAAACGTGGGTATAAAATGCTACATCTCTAGTAGCTACCTTATAGAGATATTAGGGAGATTAAATAAGATAATGCATGAAAGCGCTTAAGTGCCTGGGTTATTTTAAGTTAAGAAAAGAAATAAAAGTTAAATAGTTAAGAAAAAGTTATAAAGTAAGAAAAGCTAAGAATATTTAGCTTTGTTCTAATAAGCAATGAGGCTTTTCACCATGAGAATGAGCTGATTAAATATCTTCCAGAAGATTAACCTAGCAGTGTGAAATTTGTGGAAATGGTTTTAAACTATCAGATTCTGAACAGTGGGGAAAAAATACACAGTGGCATCTCATTTATCTCAAAATCTTTTATCTGGCAACCTAAAAAAGCTAGAAAAAATAAGAAAGCAAAAAGACTGCCAGGAACCCACGGCAGTCCATGAGTTTTGCTTTTAAGCAAACCCCTCCGTCCTCTCAAAATCTAATAAATACAATTCTGAGAAACTTTGTTGTCTGGGTTCTCAGTCCCTGGCAGATCAGGGAAAGAAAAAAATTAAGAGTTTCATTTCCTGTTCTTCTCCAAAGCAAGAAGTGACTTTAACAGATGATATTATGGAAAAATGAGAGAAAAGAATATTTTTTTAAAACGAAGTCAAACTGATTCAAAAAATATAACCATCTTGGGGCCAATAATGTAAATAGAGGCAAGAATAGAGACATATAATGGAGGCACCAGTATCTCCCAGTACAGTAGGTAATCGGTGAGATAGTGGCAAACCCAATCTTTGTGAAAAGTTCGAGAAATGTTTAGTGTTTATTCATCATTTATCAATGAACACTCTGTGCTAGACATTTTACCAGGCCCTGAGGGTACCTAGTAGAGACTCCTGGAATTTACACTCAAGAAGGACAAACAGGTGTTAAGTTAGTAGTGTGAGGGGAGCTAACTTAGCCTAGAAGATTAGGAAAGGCTTCCTGGAGGAGATGCTGACACCAAGGCTTGAGGACTAAAGATGAGAGGGTAGGAAGGGAAGTGCACTCCAGGTAGGACTGGCAGTGTGAAGGCTCTAATCTAAAGCTGGAGAGGGTGGAGGTGCAATGAGATGGAGTCCGAGAGGTTGGCAGGGACTTGAGGGCTATATTAAGAACAAGGACTTGGGCCACCCAGCTGGCTGGCAGAAAAGTATGCAATGCTTGATCTCAGGGTTGGGAGTTTGAGCCCCACGTTGGGTATAGAGATTACTTAAAAATAAAATCATTTAAAAAAACAAAGACTTGGGGTGCCTGGGTGGCTCAGTCGGTTAAGCCTCTGCCTTCAGCTCAGGTCATGATCCTGGGTCCTAGGATCTAGTCCCTTGCTCAGCAGAGAGCCCTCTGCCTGCCACTCCCCCTGCTTGCATGTGCTCTTCCTCTCTCTCTGGCAAATAAATAAAATCTTAAAAAATAAAATGAAATAGATAAAAAAATTAAAAAACAAAGACTTAATCTTAAAGATCACAAGGAATTTTAATAAAACCCAAAAAGTGACATGATTAGGTGGGAATTTTAAGAATCATAACCGTGGTGTGGAGAATGCATTGGAGGTGACCCAAGCAGTTGAAGTGAGACCAGTTGTCAGATAAAATACAGAACACCTAGTTAACTTTGATTTCAGATTAACAATGAATACTTCTTTAGCTGTAAGTATATCCTGTTCAATGTCTGGGACTGAATCATACTAAAAAATTGTTGATTGTTTATCTGAAATTCAAATTAACTGGGCATCCTGTATTTTTATCTGTCAAGTCTGGCAACCCTAGGTGTGAAACTACTGGAGTGTCCAGGCAAGGGGCACTAGTGGCTTGGAGGAGGGTCAGAACAATGACAAGGGAAAGAATCCCAGGTATATTTAGTAAATGAAACTGTCAGGACTTGGTGATGAAGGATAGTTGGAAGGCAGGCAGGCAGAGACAAGGGCCCCCTGCCCTAAGAGGAAACCACTTTTAAAAAAGACTTTACACCACCCTGGAAGGAGCCCTCCACCCTTTCCCATGTGACAGATAGGTGACAAAAACTTGATTGGATGACAGGCACAGGGAGGGTTAATCAGATTAAAACAGCCTGCCAACAAGCCCATAAAACCCCCTAGACTTAGAAACTCCAGTGGCAACCCTCTTGGGTCCCCCCCTCCTTGGAGCTTTGTACTATCAATCACTTTACTATCACTCAATAAACCTTGCTTTGCTGCCCACCACTCTGTTTGGTCTACCTCTTCATTCTTCTGAGCGCCAATAGAGTAAAAATCCTGTAACATTCATGGATTGATTGGATGTGGTAGGGACCCCTGAGTGATGGTCTCCAGATTGGGGACACCAGAGGAAGAGTGGGCATGTAATACATACTTTAAATATATTGCCAAAATGGAACAATTACTGATAATGGGAAAAATTGGGGTGTTAATATTTTTGGTTCTAGTAAACTATGAAGTTTACAGAAATGGATCACTTTATTCCCAAAATACTAGATAAATCATTACTGTTCTTTTCACTGGTGCACTTTTCTAATTTTCTAATGACAAGATCCATCACAAAATCAACATTTTGTGATGTTTTCACTTAAAAAAAGATTTTTCCTTTTTTTAAAAAATATTTTATGTATTTATTTATTAGAGAGAGCGAGTACGCATGAATGCGCGAGCTGGGCAGGGAGGCAAGAGCAGAGTGGGGAGAGAAAGGGAGAAAATCTCCAGTAGACTGAGCTGAGCTGGAACCCGACGGGGTTCCATCTCATGACCCTGAGATCTTGACCAGAGCTGAAACCAAGAGTCAGTGTTTAACAAACTGAGCCACTCAGCCACCCCTATTTTTTCTTTTCAATATGTTCTTTTCCCAATAGTTTTTTTGAACACTAAAATGAAAACTTCAAACATCATAAAGCCCGCTCTGAATTAAAAAAAAAAAAAAAAAAAAGCTAGCTAATCTTTTGCTAGGGCATAAGAAAGAGTAAACACATCACACGTGATCAACCTATGGCATGCAGATAATTTTTATTTGAGAAGCAACTTTTTAAAAATATTTTCAAGTTGTGAGAGTTCACTGAAAAATCCTAATCCTGATTTCTAGTTTATTTTGAATAAATGAAAAAATGTGGCCACACCATGGCCACATTTTTGCACGACAACGATCAGCTATGGCTACGTAGGGACTACCTGCCCCCTTTGTTCCGAGCATGTGCTCACCACGGTCCACGTGTCCCTTTCATTTCCCCAGCCCTGAGGCTCAGAGTCCAGTGACATTTATAATAGCACTTGCACTATAGTTTATCTCACAGGTGAGAAGAATTTCTCTGCACACACATCTTTATCAAATGTGGTAAACAGAAGGTAGAGCCACATGATTCATATAAAAGGGGGAGAAGGTTTTGTGTGTGTGTGTAGAAATAAAGGTATTAGCCTGAGTTACCTGGTTATATTAGCTGCCTCAATGACACTACCTGCCTAGTACTTGAGTATGAGATGCCCAAATTAGAGCAACAGTCAGACTGTTCACTAACAGTGTGGATTTTGTTAAGATTAAAACCAAGGCAAGATCGGTTATGCAAGGTTTATTCTCTCCTCCCCCTATCCCTGTGTGCTTCTAAGTGCCTTGCTCCTAAAGGATAAATCCTGGGATGGCAGAATCTTATCAAAATCAGTTAGAATGCCACAAGAGATCATCAGTGCTATTTGTTCACTTGAGATAAAGATTAAACTGTGATGTGTCTTCAGCGTTTTTTTTAGAAAAGGGGGTTTGGACGGTACCATACGATAGAATAAAACCAGAGAGCTTATGTCTCAAGGCGTTGGCAATAACTGTCTTTCATTTCAACACACGCTTTTTTTTTTCCTCCAACATTTTATTAGTACTCCTGGTCTTCCTTCCCTCCCCCACCCCAGGAGCGGAGGAATGCACCTGACTGGTGAGGCTGAAAGGAATTGAACTGATCTGCCAGAGACAAGAGTTCTGATCCACTATCTCCCAAGCATGGGAGTATCTGTGCCAGGGCCTGAGCAAGGACCTGGAAACTCTGTCTCCTTCAGGGATGAAATATTGGCTGCACACTTGTCCACAGAGGTAAAGCAACATTGTCCAATTAACTTTATCAAGTACTAAAGCTAACACTTTGATCTTTCGCTGTCTGATTCTTTTTTTTTTTTTTTTAAGATTTTATCTATTTGAGAGAGAGCCGGAGAGAAAGCATGTGCGCCTGCATGCACATGAGTGGGGGGAGGGACAGGGGGAGAGGAAGAAGCAGACTCCCCACTGAGCAGGGAGCCTGATGTGGGACTCGATCCCAGGACTCTGGGATCATGACCTGAGCTGAAGGCAGACACTTAACTGACCGAGCCACCCAGGCGCCCCTCTAGCTGTCTGATTCTTACACGGCTTTCTCATTTGGTTCAAAACTCAAGAGACAAGGAGAGTGCTTTTACATATTGGGCCCTAAAACATCAGCCATCCTTGCTTGAGTCTCCGTTGGCTTGGCCTTGATGAAAAATAAACAATAAAAGTAAATGGTCATGCACAGAGAGGAAGCTCTTGCCCTGGGCCTACAAAACATTCATGTTGTGTAAAGATGGTGTACTTGGAAGGCCTCACCTTGAGAATATTGAACCTAAACAAAGAGCTTTAACTAGCAGATTAAGCCAAGTTAAAAGAACTCCTGATAAATCTGTATTTAGCTAAGTCCTTGCCTTATTCAAGGTGAAAAAGATAAAATGTTCACATTGTGAAATGCTTTTACTTTTAAGCTTCAGACTTGAAAAACTTGCTTCTTGCCAGGAAACATATTTTGATTTTTGTCCCCTTCCTCTTTTCAGGATATATTGTGTTCATAAAACATAGGCCAGTTGTAAGTGACCTCTTCCGTTTCTTTATTCTAAAAGAGAAATCCAGGACAGTTTTTGATTTTTTGAAAAATAGGAAATAAAATGAAATTATTAAGAAATTTAATTGTTTCTAATAGAATTTCAAGAGCCAAAACAAAACATGGACCACTGTTTATTTTCTTGTTCATCTATATATAAACAAATATAATTTTCACATGTGTGACCGTACTTTATTCTATTTATTTAGTATTTACTTGTGGGGTTTTTTTGGTATGTTTCATCCACGAAATATAGGCATCATAAAAGCAAGAGACTTTCCTATCTTGTTCATAACTATATCCCCTCCCATAGCATTATGCCTTGGAGATAGGAGCCAAGTGATAAAAATTTATCAAGTGAGTCAATGTATTTTGCACTGATAAAAGTACCAAATATAGAGTTGGCATCTATTAAAGTTTTGATGAATTGGGTGTGCCTGGCTGGCTCAGTCAGTGGAGCATGTGACTCTTGATCCCAGGATGGTGAGTTTAAGCCCCTCATAGAGCTTAAAGTTTTGAGGAATTGAATTGAAGGAAACTAGAATGTTATGGAGAACAAACCTAAATTTTGAGATAGAACTCACTTTGGAAACTATTTGGACCTGGATAATTTTGGTATGGGCCATTTCCAGAAATGTATTCAAATCATCTAGGTTTTAAAATCTCTGTTCATGTTTACTGTGATTTACTTTGTTTCATCTTATATATTACTTCTTTGTGTTTTCTCAGTTTTTTCCTAATTTTTTCACTACTCCTTGGCTCATCCTGTCTATTTTTCTGTGGTTTTCTATTTTATTGATTTATGCCTTTATCTTTGTATTTTCCTTTCCTCTTGTTCTCTGAATTTGCTCTGTTGCTCTTGAGATAGTTTCTCAACTTTAATACTTAGCTCAATTTTTTTCAGTCTTTATTGCTTTTTATTAATGTTTCAAAACTATAAACTTCCCTTTAGGTACTAATTTTATTGCATCCCATAAATGTTGGCACAGAGTACAGGTGCACACTGGGAGCTGGGGCTCCTTTGTGGGTGCAGGCCTGGACACAGTGTCCACATCAGCAAAACCACGATAAGGCGGCTCCAGCCTGGGCCTAGGCAGTAACTGTGCTCTCTGGGCGTGCACGGCTGGGCAGAGCATCACTGATGTCCTCGCAAATTCGGAGGCTAACGCACAGCGCAGCAGGCCCAAGAAAAAGCAAGAGCCCTCTTATTCCTGCAAAATCTGTCCGACGCCCTCTGCTGGCCAAGGTTGACATCATCATTAACTACAAAAGAGAAAGCCTGAGTCCAGGCAGGTATCAGAGAGTTGGTGATGAAGGGTGGATTTAGAACTGAGAAGCAACAAGTGATACCTGGCACATCCCTGAAATCAGGGCTCCCGATGTGATTTAGATCATCCGGATCAGATGAATTCACAGAAGGTTTTAGTCTGGGAGGGACATGGGGGAGAGAGCAAGGCAAAGGCATCCATTTTTGCTAATGAGCTGATGGGGACATTGTGTGGTTCTGAAGCCAGCACAGCTGGAAGTGACTTCATGCCTCAGCAAAAGATGTCCTGCCCCTGTTCTTCCTGATGTGGAAGAGTTGGCAGCCCGCGTGGCAGCTCAGTTGGGCTGAGGTTTGGGGAGCTCTTCCTACAAATTCAACCTAAAATCTCTTTGTTCAGCTTTTCTAGCAGATGATGGGTGAACCAACTGAATCCCTTTCTGCTTAAAACAGTGAGTGGATTCTTTAGTCTATAAATAATCTGACCAAAACAAGGTAAGAGAAGGGGCTTTGTATGATACTGACTCTTTGGAATTCATTGAGGCTTCCTTCTTTGCCTAATATGTGATCAATTTTTACAAAAGTTTCAGGTTTGCTCGAAAAGAATATATCCCCCCTCCTTCCCCTGGCTCCTAGTTACTACCCTATTTAAGTTCTCACAAGCCATCCACTTAACAATAGGTTCCAAATGTTTCCCAGGATCCATATCAAGCCAACCACGATATATTGTGCAGAGTCTACCTATTTGCAAAAGCCAAATCTTATCTGGATGATTGAAAGTTGGATCAATCTCCTGATCTCCAAGCTGCTGGGATTTTCTGATCTCCATGATTTTTCTTACTGGTTTTTCATTTTCTCTCTCTTTTTTTTTAAGATTTTATTTATTTATTTGAGAGAGAGATAGAGAGAGAGGAGTGGGAGGAGGGGCAGAGGGAGAAACAGACCCCTTGCTGAGCAGGGAGCCCTATGTGGGACTTGACCCCAGTACCCTGGGATCATGATCTGAGCTGAAGGCAGATACTTAACCAACTGAGTCACCCAGGCGCCCCTGGTTTTTATTTTCTGCTCCTCAGAACCAACGTAGTGAGCACTCAACAGTTATATTTCATTATCTGTAAACACTGATTATCTAACTCATTACAATGTTAATTGCAGATTTAGATAGGAAGATTTTTGCATCTTACACCATACGCCTTCTAGAAGACTGCCAGGGGTACCCTGATATTTTGCTACAGTGCTTTGGCAATACTCTAAGTTTATTATGGTCACTGTAAACCGTCTTAAGGAAGCTGTATGAATCTGAGTGATGTCAACTATTATAGTTAAGGGCACCAAGTTCCAGAGTTTACCTGAAGTGCAAATGTCACAGAAGACCAGTTAATTGATGCCTCTGACACATCAGGCTAAACAAGGCAATGGCCTTAGTATGAATCTCTAGGGGATACCAAGGTAAAGGGTTAATAATTATTAAGTAGGGTGAACAGAAGGAAGCTCAAGGAAGAGAAAAATAGATTTTCTTTTGTCTTCATTCATCAAGTACAAACTAGCTGCAGGTGTCTCTTAATTGCTGCACTGTGAGGTGCTCATGAAACGAAACAAACTCTAAAAGCTACGTTGGAAGTTCCCTGGCAATGTGGACAGTGCTCTTTTTCTCTAGGGCTGATAGAATTCTTTGAGTTCTTAATTCAAAGTAATGGCATCAGGAATGCCTAGCTGGCTCAGTTGGTAGAGCATGCGACTCTTGATCTTGGGGTCATGAGTTGGGGCCCCATGTTGGGCAGGGAGCCTACTTTAAAATGATTACATAAAATGTCTAAAGCAATGGCACTAAAATTGCAGTTCAGATGAGGTAGACTAGTTTTACTCATGTTTCCCATCTCACTTTATATTGATCTGGATTCTATAGGTAAAACCATTCTTGTAGCTTTCTTTTCACTATACAATGTGCAGATTCACTGCTACTTAATTTTGAGAATTTTCCTCCAGTTAAGCTAGAGACATGCTTTCATATTAAGACAAATTTATATCAAACAAAAAGTCATGGTCAAAGCCTCAGTGTCTGTTGAGCAATCGTGGAATAATGTTTTTGTTTCTATTTCCATTCACTGACTTACTTCTTTTTCCTCAATTTTCTTGCATCTTCCCTATTTAACTTTTTAAAGAAACCAAATTGATCAAGGTATAATTTACATACCATAAAATTGACCTGTTTTAGGTCCACCGATGATTTTAGTAAGTTTGTAGGGTGAGTCAACCATCACCATAATACAGAGCTAGAATTTAGAATATTTCTGGGATGCCTCAATGGCTCAGTCAGTTAAGCGTCTGCCTTCAGCTCAGGTCATGATCCCAGGGTCAAGCCCCACATGGGGCTCCTTGCTCAGCACGGAGTCTGCTTCTCCTTCTGCCTGCCACTCCCCTGCTTGTGCTCTCTCTCTCTCTCTGACAAATAAATAAAATCTTTAAAAAAAAGAATTTAGAATATTTCCATTATTCTAAAAGTTCTCTTGTACCTGTTTGCGGTTAATTCTCCCACCTTCAGCCCTCAGCAGCCACCAATCTGCTTTTTATCTCTTTAAATTTCTACTACTACTACTAGTCCATTGTATGCCGACCACATGTTGCTTATCCATTCATTGGTTGATGGACATTTAAATGGTTTTCAGTTCGGGGCTATCATGTGTAATATTGCTATAAACAATCAATCTCATTCATGTCTTTGAGTGGACCTACGTTTTCATTTCTCTTGGATAAATATGGAGGAATGAAATTACTGGGTCGTATGGTCAGTGTAGTTAGCTTTTTAAGAAACTGCCAAGCCATTTTTCAAAGTGTAATTTTATAATCACCCAGTGTAATTTTGATTTGCATTTCTTTGCATTTCCCTGATGACCAATGATGTTAGCATCTCTTTCCATTGTTATTAGCCATTTGTATGTCATCTTTGGCGAATTTTAATTTTTATTTATGCCCAATGTAGGGCTTGAACTCATGACCCAGAGATGACCCAGAGATCAAGAGTTGCACACTGCCAACTGAGCCAGCCAGGCACCCCTCTTTGGTGAAATTTCTATTTAAGCTCTTTGCCCATTTTTATTTTATTTTATTTTATTTTATTTTATTTTATTTTATTTTATTTTATTTTATTTTATTTTATTTATTTTTTAAGTAAGCTCTCCTGCCCAATGTGGGACTTGAACTCATGAACTTCAGATCAAGAGGCACATACGCTACTGACTGAGCCAGTCAGTTGCCCCCCTCCTTTGCCTATTTTTAAATTGGGTTATGTCTTTAACCTTTGACAACCTGATTTCTATTCTTACTCTTCTTAAAACTGCCTTCTGAAATAATGAAATACCACTGAGATAATGAGTCCTAACAGATCCAGTAGTGTTTTTAAATTCGTCTTCTCCTTGACCCTACTGCAGTACTTGATAGTGTCTTCATTAAACCCTTCTTTTTTTAAAAGATTTATTTATTGGTGGGGGCAGGAGCAGGGGGAGAGACTCTTACAAGCAGACTCCCTGCTGAGCATGGAGCCTGACACGTGGCTCAACCCCAGGACCCATGAGATCATGACCTGAGCTGAAACCAGGAGTCAGATGCTTAACCGACTGAACCACCCAGGCACCCCCATGAACCCCTTTTTGAAATGTTGTCTTATTTTGGTATTCAGGACAGAATACTTTCCTGATTCTTCCTTGAAAACTCTCTTTTTTGGGTAATAGTCCTCCTCCTGCCCTAAGCGGTCTAGTCCATAGACTAGACCTATGCCCTCCGCTCTTCTCCTTCTACATTTTATTCCATGGCAAATTGTAATATCTGTAAGGAAATGTCTAAAAGGAAATGAGATATTTAACAATGTCTTTAAGGAAGTGGAGTTATCAGACTCTGTGAGAGCTGGAGTTATGGAAGGGGGGGGCCTATCTGATAGGAGATGTAGTAGTAGAGTGATCAGAAATGCAGCCACTGTGAGAAGGGAAGCAGTCAGGCAGTGAGGGAGCAGAAAAGATATATCCCGAACGTTAACTATTTCCATCTTTTGATCTCATACTGGTGCCTCCCATTGGTTGAAGCCAGAGGTTAAGAGGGGCTGGGTAAAGCCATCTATGGCGTCAGCAAAAGGTATGGGAATGAATCTGGGAGCAAATGGAGAATAGGCAACATAATGTCTTATTGTTCTTTCACATTCAGAGTTTAAAACAGATGTCATCATCTTAGTGCCTAAATCATCTCCCTGTTTTAACTTCTGTGCCTCTGCCAGGGGTACCATTACTCTCCCTGATCTCTCAGGCTAGAAACTCAAAAAACACTACAACCCCAGTCAATGATCTCTTCTGCTCATAATTCTCTCTCCCTTATTTGGCATTAATCATCTCATTGGGTTGAACCAGACAACTGGTTCATAAATGTGAGACTCCACGGTTTTATGGTACTCAATATTGCATCATGATTTTATTGAAATTCTCAAGTATGTATTTGTGTCTTGAACAGATGATAAGCATTTTTAGAGCAGGGTCTGTTCTTGATACTTCTTCAAATCCTCTCTGTGCTTATCAGTGTTCTACTAAGTTAGAGACTCAGCAGATGTTTGTAAAATGAATAAATGAATGATTCAGACATGGTTCTAAAACTTGTCTAAATCCCTTGTCCAAATTATAGATTTTGACAACAAATAGTCAACACATTTCACCACTAAGTGGCAGCATCCACAATGATAATTTCCAAAATGGCCCAATTCCAGCAAGCACATCACTGAGATTTCAATGATCATAACAAGAGTATGATAAGAACATAACCTATTAGTCAAACTATTCTCTTTCTGGTGAAAAATTACCAATGAATTACTGTCCATACAGTTAACCTTTTTTTTTTTTTTAACAAAGTAATTTTATTTTACTTTTTTTAAAAAAGATTTTATTTATTTATTTGTCAGAGAGAGAGCACGCACAAGCAGGGGGAGCTGCAGGCAGAGGGAGAAGTAGGCTCCCCACTGATCAAGGAGCCTGATGTGGGACTCAATCCCAGGACCCTGGGATCATGACCTGAACCAAAGGCAGAGTCTTAACCAGCTGAGCCACCCAGGCACCCTGTACAGATAATTTCTAACAAATATGGTTAAGAACCAAAAGTGTCTGTCTGCTTCACAAATATTTACATTCATGCATTTTTCTATGAATTTTAACATTCTTTTTGTTTTAACTAAAGTTCAGTTTTCTTATGAACTGATATTCTTATATGAACTTATATTCTTAGTATAGAATAGGCCAAAAAAGACAAAATCTCTTATAGCTCTTCCTGTTGTTTTTTTTCCTCAGTAAATATTTCAACTAGCTTTCCTCTTTTTCAAATTGACCTTTACATTTTATTGTTCCAGAATAATTCATGCTTATAAAAATAAAAACAATAAAAGTGTATAGAGTAATAAGTTAAAGACTTCATTCCCTTCCAGGTCCTGCTGCTACTCCCAAGGGATAATCACTGTTAACATAGTGATGCATATTCTTCCAGACAATTATTTTTTGCACAGTTAATTGATTTTCTTAAGTCTTAGCATGTTTTATTAAAATTACACTACAAAGAATATTTCCTACCTTGTCCCTCTCACTCCATTCCCCCTCTTAAATGAAACTGCAAAGAAATAATCATGATATGGATTCTGGCTGTCAACATTTAGGCATTTGGAAATAT
This sequence comes from Ursus arctos, assembly GCF_023065955.2. NCBI lineage: Eukaryota > Metazoa > Chordata > Mammalia > Carnivora > Ursidae > Ursus > Ursus arctos. The sequence continues at coordinate 13,218,992 of NW_026622886.1, read as the reverse complement.
GTGAGGACATTTGTTGTTGTGATTAGGAAGCTTTGTGGCCTTTGGGGGCAGGGTGCTCAGATGTTAACAACTCTGGAATGCCCAGGAGGGTCCCACAAGATAAAACATTTTTCCACTTGGAATGTCAGTAGCAATCCTGCTTAGAAACCCTAAAGGTCTCTCCCATACTGAATATAAACACACACACACACACACACACACACACACACACACATACTTTATCATTCAACAGAAAAGCTGAAAGAATTGTACAGTAAAACACTCATGTACCTACCACCTAGATTCTACTATTAACATGATACCTTCATTGTTTCCCCACATATCTCTTCATATACGGGCCAATATCTATGCCAGTTACCATCAACTATCCATCTTTTTTTTAATGTACTTCAAAATAAGTTGAAGAGATAAGTCCACATCATCCTTAAACACTTCACCATCAAATTGCCTTTTATCTTTTTTATTGAAGTTTGGTTGACACACTATGTTACACTAGTAAATTGTCTTTTAAAAACCTCTTATACGTGTTGATCTACAGCTTGCTTTGTAAATCTATCATCATTCATTCAACAAGTCAACATTTTTCTTTGAGGGTTTACTGTGTGCCAGATACTTTCCTAGGCGCTGGGGCTACATTGATGAGCAAAGCAAATGCAGTCCCTGAATCATGGAGCTTACTCTGATAGAGATCTTGAAACTTTTTCCATAGTCATAGTAATAATGATAATTAGTAGTATATGGACGGGACTGGAGGAGATAATGCTAAGCAAAATAAGTCAAGCAGAGAAAAACAATAATCATATGGTTTTACTCATTTTTGGAACATAAGAAGTAGGAAGATCAGTAGGAGAAGAAAGGAAAGAACGAAGGGGGGGTAAACAGAAGGGGGAATGAACCATGAGAGACTATGGACTCTGGGAAACAAACTGAGGGCTTCAGAGGGAAGGAGGGTGGGGGAATGGCATAGGCTGGTGATGGGTAGTAAGGAGGGCACGTATTGCATGGTGCTCTGGGTGTTATACGCAAGTAATGAATCATGGAAATTTACATCAAAATCTAGGGATGTACTGTATGGTGACTAACATAATATTATAAAAAATATTATTACAAAAAATAATAATTAGTACTATAACAATATTATGAGAACAGTATATAAAAATTTTATAACAACAAAATATTATTGTAACAATAAAATCGAGTATTTGTTGTGTCTACTATATTCTTGACATTGCTCTAAGTATTTTAAATATATTAACTAGAGCACCTGGGTGGCTCAGTTGGTTAAGCATCTGCCTTTGGCTCAGGTCATGATCCTAGTGTCCTGGGATCAAGTCCCACATCAGGCTCCTTGCTCAGTTGGGGAGCCTGTTTCTCCCTGTGCCTCTGCCTGCCACTCCTCCTGAGTATGCTCACTCTCTTGCTATCTCTTTCTCTGTGTCAAATAAAGAAAATTTTTTAAAAATGTTTTTATAAATAATTAATTAACTAATTGAACCCTGTAAAGTTAGAACAATTATAATCTTCACTTTGCAGATGATAAGATGAGACACAGAGAAATTAAGTATCTTGCCCAGCATCACAAAGCCAGGAAATGACAGAGCTGGGGGATAAGCCCAGAGTCCACAAGCTACACCATTATACCACTGCCTCTCCTCTGTGTTATCAGCATGTTAATAGTTTTTGATTGACCCTATTCTTTTTTATAGGTGCATAATATTCCACAGAATTAATTTAATGAAGTGTATTTCATGAATCCCTTACTTTCAAAATATTTTTTTCACTGTTATAGCCAATGACACAGTGAATATCCTCATTCTTAAATTTTTGTGCATCTGTATAAATGTTTCTGCCAAATACGTTCTAGAAGTAGACTTGCTGAGTCAAAAGGTATGCACATTTTAATAGATATTGGCTAACTGCCCTCAAAAAATGCTACACCAATCAGTACTCCTCCAACAGAATATGAGGGTATCAGAATTCTTACACCTCTCACAATGCTCTTTTTAAAGTTTTATACATCTGGTGAAAAGAAAACTATATAAAATCATTTCTCATTTATTCATTTATTTAATTATTTAACAAATACTCATTGAGAAACTATACTGTTCCAATCACCAGGCTAGGCCAAAAGGACAATCCAGGAGCAATCGAGGCACAATTCTTTCCTTGGTGGGCATGTAATCACTAAGGGCAGGCAGGCAATAAAGAAATAGGCAGGTTAATATACAATATAGTGTTAGGTGGTGACGTGATGAAGAAAAACAATGCATAATAGGGAACTAGAGAATGATGGCATTAGGGGGTTAGCATCATCAGGAAGGGTCAGCGGGGAGGTGACTTTAAACACAGATGTGAACAAAGTGAGGGGCAGCCCCGTGAAAATCTGGGGAAAGGCCATTTTAGGCAGCAGGTGCAAAAGCCCTGAGGCGGGAACTTGGTGCACCTGAAAAATCTCATTGGCATTTTAATTTGTACTTCTGTAATTACTGTAGAGATGGAGCAAATCTCTCCCTTCTGGCACCTAGACCTTAAAATATATATGAGCGTAGCATTTTCATAGACTTGCAAACTCCCTGTGATCACTAAATGTTAATCTGTGACTTTAATATGTGTAATGCTTTTGAATTAACCCAATGGTAAGGGTGATTTTTCTTCTTTCTTTTCTTTTCTTCCTTTTTCTTTCTTTCTTTTCTTTCTTTCTTTCTTTCTTTCTTTCTTTCTCTTTCTTTTCTTTCTTTCTTTTTTTTCTCTCTCTCTTTCTTTCTTTCTTTTCTTTTTTTCTTTTTTTGGTCAGGCCTATGAAAGTATAATTTACATACAATAAAACTCACCCTTTTAAAATGTACAGTTCAATGAATTTGATTAAGTATACATGTGTGTAACCATCAGCACAATCATGGTGAAGAGTATCTGATCACCCACAAAAGTTCCCTCATGCCCCTTTGAGGTCAGGTCCTGCTTTTACCTCTAGCCTGTGGACATCACTGATCTACTTTATTGTACCTGTAGTTTTACCTTTTCTAGGATGTCATAGAAATGGACTCATGTGGTAAATAGCTTCTTGTGTCTTTTTGTGGTTTTAAGCTACATTCATGTTGTTTCATCTCTCGGTAGTTATGTCATGTTTATTGCTGAGTAGCTTTCCATTGTGTGGTTGTATCGCACTTTGTTTCTGCATTCATCAGTTTGTGAACATTTCAGTTCATATATATGTGTTTTACAAATGTTACTTTCTAGTATCTGGCTTGTCTTTTCATTTCTTTTTTTTTTTTTAAAGATTTTATTTATTCATTCGACAGAGAGAGAGAGAGACAGCCAGCGAGAGAGGGAACACAAGCAGGGAGAGCGGGAGAGGAAGAAGCAGGCTCCCAGCGTAGGAGCCTGACGTGGGACTCGATCCTGGAACCCAGGATCACGCCCTGAGCCAAAGGCAGACGCTTAACAACTGAGCCACCCAGGCACCCCTGTCTTTTCATTTCTTAACAGTGTCTTACAAAAAGGAAAAGATTTTGGTGAAGCCCAATTTATCAATTTTTTTCCTTTTGTGGTTAGCATTTTTGTGTCTATCTTAAGAAACTTTTGCCTACCCTGGGGTTTCTCAACCTCAGCACTATTAACATTTTGTGATGGATAATTCAGTTGTGTGTGAGGGCTGTCTTGTGCATTGTACAACGTTTATCAACACTCCTGGCCTCTACTCGTTAGAGGCTAGTAGCAACTCCCCATCCAAAGTTGTAATTACCAAAAATGTATCCAAACATTGCCAAGTGTTTCCTGGGGCCAAAATCACCCCTGATCAAGAGTAAGTTTAAGGGAGATTCAACCATCACCATAATACAGAACTAGAATTTAGAATATTTCTGGGATGCCTCGGTGGCTCAGTCGGTTAAATGTCTGCTTTCAGCTCAGGTCATGATCCCAGGGTCCTGGGATCGAGTCCTACATTGGTCGATCGAGTACTCCCTGCTGAGCAAGGAGCCTGCTTCTCCTTCTGCCTGCCACTCCCGCTGCTTGTGCTCTCTCTCTCCGATTAAAAAAAAATTCAATACCACAATCCATAATAGTAGGTCCTTTTTATTTATAATCGATCTAAACATTCTCACTAATCTCCACCCCACTTGGTTGGAGGGAGAAGGGAAGCAGTAAAATGGGATGCCATCAAACTTGCCAAGTAAAGGTATCTCAGTGTGTGCTGGTTAAAACTGTCTCTTGCTGGGTAAATATACAACAATCTAATCTCTAACTTCACATCAAAGCCATTTCATCCTCCTTCCCCTTCTTACTTTTCAAGGTGTCTGGGTTCCACGGGAGAAGCCATGTACCCTCTTGGCAGGAAGAGGAAGTCCTTATATCCAGAAGTGGACCTTTCTGTCGGCCTTGAAGCCTTTGTGGGCCTCAGGGACCTTCCTCAACTTAGTACTGATGTCCCAGAGATGCCTGTCACTGGGGACCCTAGGGACATTTACTGCTGGAATGTGCAGAATTAAGACTATTGGCCTGCACTCCTGGCTAGACTGGGGCCCAGTGACCACAAATGCTGACTTGGCCCCTTGGCCCTAACTTAGGGAACTCGGGCATTATGTCTGTCAGACCAGTGGCAGAGGCTACCAAGTCACGTCTGTCTCTTCCACCTCCTTCCTCACGGTGACCCCAAGACAGTTTACCACTCAGTTACCTTCCACTCCTCCCGAAAGTGTGTGAGGGATGGGGGATTTGGCTCCGTCCAAGCCCTCAAGGGAGGCTCCTTCTGTGTCTTTGACTATTGTTACATCTGTGCAGCCACTCTGAGTAGGCCTGTGGGCACTCTGTTGAGTGGTGTTTTCTCCTTTGAAAACAAGAAGCCAGGCCCCCTTTGCATCTGGTTTATCTCTTCACTGCAAACCATGGTTTCCCCCTTGTTAAAGAACAGAAATTCGCCTGAGTAAATCTGAAGATTAATTAGCCTAATTAAGTGATTCATGAATATACTAGGAAGTCTTCAAATTCTCGCTTGGATAGGATTCTGTCCTAACCCATAAATATGAATATCTCCCCATTTTGTATTTGTGTAATTCTCGACCTATCATCTTGGAATAGAAGTCTGAATCAACTGCTTTTACTCCTCAGTCCAACGTAGTCCAACTTTTATTTGTCCCACGGTAGTGAAATTTTTTTTTTTAAATAAAGATTGTCAGTCATTATCTGCCCATACCAATCTCTCCTCTTCTCATGCTGGATTTCACTGCAGCATATACTCCCTTGATGATCTCACATATTTTGGTGGTGTACGACCCCCCCCCGTCCACTGATGCCTCCCAACTCTATTTCCAACTACCTATCAGTTGTCTTCACCGAGGTCTCCTACAAGCATCTTATTCATTAACCTGTTGTATATCTAAATCTGAATTCATAATCCTCTGTACTCCTTGTGTTCCCTGGCTCAATTAATGATTAATATGCCCTGAGCCTTTCCAGCAGGAAACCAACTCCATCTCATTTCCAGTTCTTCTCTCTTATTCCATTCATCCAATTGTCCACCAACTCGCTTTTCTCCATCCACAATCTACTGCCTTACATTCATTTTTTGCATTTCTTAGAAAGACCCACCTGTCATTAATCCCCAGTGCTATCTCTGGCCCACATACCCAAAGCCTGCTGGAGTTTTCATCAGAGAAAACAAATCTGATAATGATACCACCCTACTTATGAACTTTCACCTTCTCCCCAAAGTTTGCTTCCGGGTTGTGTCCAAACTCCTCAGCATACTGATGGAATGCCCTTCACAAGTCATTACCACAATCTCCCCAGCCTTATCTTCATGTGTTCCAGTCCCAATAGACCTCTTTTCATCCCTTAAGCAAACCAAGTTCATCTGAACTCTGTAACTCAGACTTCTGTTCTCTTTATCCTTCATCCCAAAGCACAACATCTGACAAATCATACATCCTCAATCAATGTTTGTTGAATGAATTAAGCATAAATCCTGGATGGTTGGTTCTTCAATAAGACATTAAGTAAGTAAAATAATTATAAAAGAAATTCCTCCTTTAAGGAAATTCCTTTTTTTTTTTTTTTTTAGACGGGGAGGCAAATAACTGGTGTCCTGATGTTTCTGTCATTATTCTAGCCTTTTTCAAATCTTGTGTAATTTATGCCAGACTATCAAGAGAAGAAGAATAGCTGATAAAACCTTCCCCACCCTTCTGTAGTATCTTTACTGTGTAGAGAAATGAACTCATGAGATCATTGTAAACATGAGCAGCAGACTTCAGATTTTCCATAGATGATGGTCACTAAAGTATGAACTGCACCTCATAATAAACCCCTATGCAGGACTGTTGCCACAAATAGAGATTTGAGATTAGTTAAACTGAGAAAACCAGATCATATGAGTTCCTATATTTGCAAGTTAATTTAGAAAGTATCGTAAGGGGAAGGGGAAAAAGCAACCTCTTAAAATTTACAAGAAATTCTCGCTCTCTTTGTCAAAACGGAAATTCCCAAATTTCTCAAATGTGTTCTTTCTTTTTTATCTCTGGTAGCATAAAAACATCTGCCAGAAAATATTACGAAACTGAAGAAGTATTTGGTACCATTGCCCAAGTGTGTAGTAACTTGTCTTGATCAGTTTATCTTCACTGACAAGTATCACTCCCATGAAGGGCTCTCCCATCGAGTAACCAAAATTTCTAAACCTTTGCTGCATCTTTGATTTCTGTACTCAGTGATATGGGATTAATAGCGCCTCTTAAGAGATGCAGATATGCTGATGGTCTGTACCATCGTATAAAGAACAGATTCTCTAGGTAATACTATTAAACTAGTAGAAAGCATTTATCTACATTTTTTTTTCAATAAACATTGATTAGCCATTTATTTTGTGCCAGTGCTTGGCATTGGAGACCCAAGTATAGGAGATGTATTTCCTGCTCATAAAGAGTTTAGAGTCTAGTGGGTAGGCTGACAAGTTACCATTGTGAACATGTGATAGAATATATAATAGAAGCAGCCCCGCGTGTATAGGATGCACGAGTGGCACAGAGGTCAGATCTTGGGAATATTAGGGAAGACTTCCAGAAGCAGGTCATTGCTGGGGTGAATATATTCGTCAGCTACTTATTAAGCTGCCTGTGTCAAGCACTGCTCCAAGCCTGGGAATATAGCAGTGAAAAAAGCAGAAAGTCCTGTCCTTGTGGAATTTACATTTTAGGAGAATACCCTGAAGGAAGTTTGCCAGATGAACAATCTAAAAAGAAAATGAACAATATATGTTTAAAGGATAATTATGTTCAAGTGAGTGTAGTTTAGGCACCAGAAAAATCTGGCTCACTTTGTAATCTCGGTCCTATTCAAAATGTGTTGAGACAATGTTGAAATTTCCTGCCTTTGTATACAGAGAGGTAACTCCTTCCCACACCTGGGAACAGGGCCCAAAATCCATTTACAACTCAGGGGTCCCTGCAGTAATAAAGACACACACACACACACACACACACACACACACACACACACGGTGGGCCATTCACACAATGACCAACTCCCTGTATCATGACATCCCCATGGTGACAATGTCCGTTTGCCCGGAGCAGGAATACAGGGAAGTGATTCTACTTAACCCCTCCCGCAAGAGCATATTTTAAATTTCTTCCTGATCATAAAAAGGAGAGAGCTTACCTACAGTGCTTTTAAAAGAGATGATACACATTAGCATGTGTGCCCTTTTTTTCAGCGCTATGGTACCACACATTCACTCTGATAAATTTACTTGACTTTTTCAAAGGACTCTTGGAAGAAGGATGGTGACATGCCATTGGGTGGAAAGACCCCCGTGACCCTGCCATTCATTGAAAAATATACTATTTTAATTCTAAATGTATTGAATTACAATAATCTTTATTCCCTTAGTTCTCCTGTGTTTGTTGTTCATAGCAATGTTTGTGAACCTCTGCCTACCTCTGTGAATCTAGAAATACCTTGTAATGTCAACCTAGTTAAGATGTTTAGGGAAGGCGGGAGACTCAAGTGAAGTAGATGTACATACTAGTTAAGGTAATACGAGCTGCTATAGCAGAAAGACCCAGAAATCATAAATTGAATCAAAAATTCAATTCCTCATCTATATAAAGGGAGTGTTTCTTAATGGTGGTGCTTGGGGGGAGGCGTTGGGTGGAGTGCATTGTTTCACAAAGTTGTTCAGGAACCTAGGTTGATGGTCTCCATTCATAACATGTGGCGTCCAAGGTCATCATGGGCACTGGCATCCAGCCAGCTGATGGGGGAGGAGAGAAAGTAGAGACGTCATACTGGCTTTTTCACCACCTACACTAGAGAGTGACTCACATCTTCCACTGGCATGAACTAGTATGATCCCACCAGGAGGAAATGAAGTCCCTGTCTGAGAAATCCCTTCCCACCAAGAGCTCCAATGAAAAAGGAGGAGGAACCTTGATTCCAGGTGAACTAATCACTTCTGCCACGATGTATGTTTTGTTTCAACAATATATTTATTTTTTTTAAAGATTTCATGTATTTATTCATCAGAGAGAGAGAGGAGAGAGAAAGAGAGCATAAGCAGGGGGAGCAGCAGGCAGAGGGAGAAGCAGGCTCACCACTGAGCAAGGGGCCTGACTCGGGACTTGATCTGAGGACGCTGGAATCATGACTTGAGCCCAAGGCAGATGCTTAACTGACTGAGCCACCCAGGCACTCCTAAATTACTGTAACTTTTAAAAGCAAACTTACTTTGGAATAATTTGATTTGTAGGAAAGTTGCAAAGATGTCACGGAAATGGATATATGTGACCCAGTTGCCCCTACTGGTAACATCTCACATTAGCATCAGCTAAGCTACAGGCTTTGTCCAGACATCACCAGTTTTTGCACTAAGGTTCCACTGAGGTTTTCTGTTCCAGGATCCAATTTGAGATACCATATTGCACTTAGTCATCATGTCTCCTTTGTCCTCTCTAACCCGTCGACAGTTTTTCAATCTTTTACTGTTTTTCATAACCTTGACACTTTGAAGATACTATTCAGGTATTTTATAGATTGGCCTTCAATTTGTTTTCTTATGATTAAACCACAGAGCAGGTGTGCATTTTGGAGGAAATACCACACAGGGGATGTACTTTCTCATCATATCCTATTATTGTATCTTATTTTATGAATATATAGAGTATCAATTTATTATGGTGATACTAACCTTGATCATCTGATTAAGGTGGTATCTGCCAGATTTCTCCTCTGTAGAGATACTTTATTTCCCTTCCATACTCTAGGCTTTAAAAGCACATCACTAAGTTCAGTCCACATTCAACAAGAGGGGATACTGCAACTTTTAGAATGGAGAAATAATTCAAGTTTTTACTGCTTGTGGATAAAAATATATACAGTAAGTAAAGACATGATGAGGGAAATGGAATTACCAGTGCTAATTTTTATAGTCTTCAATCTAGTTTTATTTATTTATTTATTTATTTATTTGACAGAGAGACAGCCAGCCAGATAGGGAACACAAGCAGGGGGAGTGGGAGAGGAAGAAGCAGGCTTCCAGTGGTGGAGCCTGATATGGGGCTCAGAATCCATAATGCCGGGATCACGTCCTGAGCCGAAGGCAGAGGCTTAACGACTACACTACCCAGGTGCCCCTTGATCTAGTTTTAAAGAGCAGAGTAATGACAAGTGACCAAACTGCTGAACTGTGAATTTTTTTAAGTTGCTCTTACAAGAAATACGGTGTATTCCTAGAAAATAAACGGCCTTATTGTGGTTCCCCAGCTTCTGCTTCAAAAAATGATGGACTAGGAAATTCAGACAAATGAAAAATGTGGGGAAGTATAAAAACACCTTCCTAAAAGCATCAAAGATTTAACCAAATTATGAGTTTTGGGGCCAAGATATCCCAAAAGAATAGAAATCCAGAGGAATGAGCCCAGCTCTGGGATTGTGTTTGCTTAGGGACTTTCGTTAGTCAGGAGAGGCCGTGGAGCAGGGCTTTCAACTACCTTATAGGTTATGGTCAGGACCATGAGTCGTGGAGGCTAGGGCTGTGGGGCTGAAGGAGGGGTGAACAAGAAACAACCAGTCCTCACACACACCGCAAGTCTGGCTTCAAGGTATCTGGGTGGATAGAAAACCTCAAGCCCTAAAATGGGGTTCAGATAATGCTGAACAGCAAGCAAGCATCCCTGGTGCAGGCAAGAAGTAAAATACTCATTGGAGAAAGCCAGTATCATTCAAGACCTTAAATTATTTCTAAAAATATTTCTAAAATTATTCCTAAAAATAAATTTTCAAAAAAATATATCTAATATTCAACGAGGATAACATAATATAGTGCCTTAAGTACTCCAGGGATGTAAAAGCACACTTTAAGAGGGAAACAGAAAGGCCGCAGTTTGAGTTTGTAAAGTATCATTACCTGGTAGAAGAAATAAACAAGCCTCTTAAGCAAATTTAGCATATGCAAATCCAGGTTTACAAAAGGGATACATTATGGGGTAATTTACAAGAGGATTCGGTACAGTATTTCAAAGGTGGTATGTAGAATAATGAATTCATACTTTGTTTTCTAGGAATATGGCCCATCAAACAACTGGGTACCTGAGATTTAGAAACATCGTAAAGGGGATGTGATAAACAATATAGGAAGTATTGGTTGTAGCTATGTGTAAGGGAAAATTCCCCAAATAATAGTGTTTAGGTAAGATGGAAGTTTATTTCTCTTTCACGTAAAAGAAGCCCAGAGCTAGACAATCCAGGGTCACATCTCAGCAGCTCCATAATGTCAGTAGGCAACCATCTTCCTGCTCCACTGTTTTCACTTAGGGTTTCTCTCTTCAAGGTCGATGACTGCATACTCCAAGATAGCTGCTGGGGTCTAACCATCCCATTCTGTTGCAAGTCAGCTTCCTCTAAGCAAGCTCTTATACCACATAACACTTATTACATGCCATAGGACAGAACCAAGTCACATGGCCACCCCTAGCTGCAAGGGAAGATGAGAAATGTAATCCTTTTGTGTGGAGCAAAATGTGTCCATTCTAAAGTGAGGGTTTATTACTAAGGAGAAAGGAAAAAAATGGATCCTGCGCTGGGTAGCTAGTGGTCTCTATCACAGCAATGAAATAAGGGGTCAATAACTTTAAAAGGAGGTATGCTAAAATATCAAGTTATTATTTTCAAAGCTATTATAGAACATTAAAAATACATAGAGGGGCGTCTGGCTGCCTCAGTTGGTAGAGCATGTGACTCTTGATCTCGGGATTGTGAGTTCAAGCCCTACATTGGGCCTAGAAATTACTTAAAAATAAATAAATGAAAATCTTTAAAAAATACATAGAGGTGATATATAATGAAACGGAAACACTCAGATTATTAGAAGCAATGAAATTGATATAATACTTACAAATAATTTAGGATGTTTACAGATTTTAGGTTGTTCATATTGCCCCTTGGCACAGCAATCCCACTCATGGAAATTTACCTAAAGGAAAAAGAAAACACAGAAATAGAGATGTTAGTAGAATGTTACTGAAAATAGGGAAGTACCTGGATTAACATAAATGTTTAGCACTGGGGGGCAGTGAGGTAAATTATACGTCATTAATTCAATGGACAAATATAGGATAATGAAAAGCAGTAACTCAAAGATTATAACAACATGGAGTAGATATTTCATACATAAAAATAATGAAGTGGGGTGCCTAGGTGGTTCAGTGTGTTAAGCATCTGACTCTTGATTTTGGTTCAGGTCATGATTTCGGGGTCCTGAGATAGAGCTCTGAGTCTGGGCCAAGCTCTGCTTGTCCCTCTGCCGCTCCCCCCACTCATGCTCACGCTCTCTCTCTCTCAAATATATGAAAAAATCTTAAAAAATAATAAAGCTAAAAATTTGTAATTACAATTCGATTTTGAATATTTCTAAGAGTAAGAACTAAACGGAAATTAGGAAATTGAAAGTTGACCTGTTGGCAAAGAATTATAGATGCTTCTCTATTGTTTTTATTGTTAGATAATATTGTGTAATTTTTTGAAATTTTTTCAAATCCTAAAGTATTCATAAATACATAAAAATAAAAGAAAACTGCATATGTTTTAAGGAGTTTCCTTCTGAAATTCTGGAGTTTTGGAATTCGAATAGTTCCTCATAATGGTTAGGGTTAAGACTTTTGAGACACACAGACCTGGATTCAAATTCTGCATCTCATTCATTAGCTGCATGACATTGAGCCTTATTTCCTCAGTGATAAAAAGGAGATGATACCTAAGCATTGGCATGAACTTTATTTAGATCAGGAAGCATACTGTCTTTAAATACATGGTGGTCACCAAGGAAGAATGCCTTCCTCTTCTAAAGGGCAGTCCAATCAGACCCTTACTTTGAGTCAGTGTGGCTTTGATGGAGAGAAAATCAGGAATTAATTCAAGGGGAGAAGCACAAATTTTATTAAAAATCCTAAAGATAACTAGTGTAGAGGAGGAAAGATATATATTTTTTTCTATTCCTCTAGGTTCTTGGCTGGGTCTCTATATCAAAAGATAGATTAATAAGAGAAAAACCAAATTTTATTAATATGCATATCTCATGTACAGTTGACCCTTGAACAACATGGGGGTTGGGGCGCTAAGCCTGATGCAGTTGAAAATCCATGTATAACTTTCTATTCTTCCAAAACTTAACTACTAACAGCCTACTGTTGACTGGAAGCCTTACTGATAACATACACAGTCACAGTCAACACATATTTTGTATGTATAGTTATTATATGCTGTATTCTTACAATAAAGTTAGCTAGGGAAAAGAAACTGTCAAGGAAATTCTAAGAGAAAGCACGGTACTCTACCAAAGAAAAATTGGCATATAAGTGGACCTGTGTAGTTCAAACCTGTGTTATTCCAGGGTCATCTGTATGCATGGGAGAAACTCAGGGATGGGTAGCTCAAAGTGGCGGCTAGAACTCTGCATAGCATCTTAACAAGGGAACAATCAACTTGTAATGACAGGACAGAGGAAAAGGGTTTTAGGGTCCCAAGGGCAGAAACTGTAAGTATATGGGGGGAACCAATAGAGCAAAGTTTGTTTGCAGTTCCTCTGGTGCCATCTCTGAGCTGAGTTTAGAGCTGTCTGCAGCAAAGGAAATTTACATCCTTCCTTTAGACAGAAAGGAGGAGGGTAGAGAAATTTTCCTTCTTTTATTGCAGCTTAATAGCCTTCAGCTCAAAATAATTCCATGTCCAAGAAGCATATTTTGAAGTGACATATTCTGGGTTCCTTCACCAGTAAGGTTGTTTTCCAGGACTTTTGTATTTCTTACCATCATAAACTTTACTATTCTAGGGAGAGGGCATTTCATGATCTATGGTATGGAAGGCTCTTAGAAGGGAAAGCAGCACTATGCTTCTCAACACTGCTTGGCCCTATATGTAGTATACATGGTTATAGTTATATACCTATTTTAAATATATACATGTGTACAAACTTATTTTAAACAATGAAATACCTAGTACCATTATAGTCAGACAACTCTTACTGTGTTTGTGTTAACAGTTATTAGCCAATTGGGTTGCTTAAGGGAATCTCATAAGCAACAAAAGGGTAAGGTGATCAGGTGAGCTCCATGTGATGTAATTTCTTTGCCTCGGAAGGTTTTTAAAATCAGATGAATCAGTAGTAGAGTAGGAAAAAAAACAAGAAGGGCATAGGGAAAAGGAAGGAAGACCAGGGAAGAGAGTGGTTTTCCACATGCAGAAATCAAGGTACAGATGCAAGGTGGATCACCATGGATGGCAGCTCCTCTGATTTTTAAAAAGCCTTAATTTAAATTTGTATTCAGTACGGTGGTCACTCCCCCCACAGCCACAATGATATACTTGAAATACATATCTGTCCATATTCCTATAATTTCCTATGAAAAAGCAAAAATATAAAGTGAAATAAAAATAATTACCAGGGCTCCTGTGGGATGGTCTCTTTGCCCACCTCTCTATTCTCTGCCTTACACTTGAGTGCTTTTTCTTGTTCCAGAAACACAAGCATCTCCATGGTCTGTGCATTTTCTCCTGCTTTTTCCTTGGCCTGGAATGCTAGTCTCCCCTTTCTTTGCCTGGTTAGCAATCATTTACTTTCAAAAACTCTAATATCATCTGTCAGGAAAACTTCCCTGATCCTTTTCCCGGGCACTGGCCCCCGCCTGCCAACTCTTTCACTTTTTTATCTTCTATCTAATATTCCATATAATTTTATTTAATTTTGATACGTCAGTCTTCTGGCCCCAAGGTGCTATTTAATGTTTGTACCCTTTCCCCTAGCAGGATTTGCACCCAAGAAATGGTTATGTGACTGAAATGAACGCACGTTTGGTCACCGATGACCCAGTGCCTTCCGACACATGCCCTGGGCTCAGAATCTATAACCCATCCCTCAACATCACCATGCTCACAAGCGCCTCCAGAACACAAATTCTTTTTGCAGTGTTTGAGATGAGGTTACCGTTACTCATCTTACGTCATGGTTCCCAGCATGGGCGAACCCTGATCCGTGAAAGGAGAAAGGGAAATCTAATTTCTAGGAAATAACTCCAGGTCCGCTCTAGTGAAAAGCAGAACTATGAGGCACAAGCGGCCACTCCGGCTGGGCTGCCTCTCAGCCCCACCACGACTCTCACCGGCTCCTACACACTCTAGGTTTTCTCGTGGGCACCATCGAGGTGGGTGCCACGTCCGTGCCCCGTGAGTTGGTGAACGTCAGACCCATACACTTCTGTCCGGACCCCTGCAGCAGCAGCGGGATGGGGTGGATGTCGCCACACGGTGGCCACACTCTCAAGCCGCGACGGGCAGGCGGTGGGACCACGGAAGGGAAGCCCCTCCGCTCTGGGGGTACGAGGCCCCATACCCCGGAAACCCCCAGAAAAGGAGGGCCCGGGAGGAGCTGTTCTTTTCTCCGGAGTTGCGCAAGAGCCAGGACTGCAGGGCGGGCTGGGACGGGTCCGGGCACCCCCGCCCGCTCGCGCAGACCCCCGCCGAGTCCGAACCAAAAGCGAAAGGAGCCCGGCGCCGCGTCCCCGCCGCTCCCACGTTGCGTCCGCGGGGAGGTCGCCGCGCGCCTCCAAGCCCGCGGGGCCGCCGCTTTGTGACTTCACTGGTTTCGCAACAAGCCCGGGCGGCCCGCGCCCCACCCACCCCCGGCCGGCCGCCCGCCTCGCCGCCTGCCGCCTCGCTCAGTTTTCCGCGCTTCCCTGCGTCCGGGGCCGGGCCTGCCCTGCCGTCGCGGAGCCTCGGGTCCGGCCGCCGCCTGCGGACCAGCACGTGCGCGGCTCCCGCGCCCCGCGCCCGGCCCCGCAGAGCGTAGCGCCCTCCCGGCGGCCGCGCGATGCTGTGCTTCCTGAGGGGAATGGCCTTCGTGCCCTTCCTCCTGGTGACCTGGTCGTCCGCCGCCTTCATCATCTCTTACGTGGTGGCGGTGCTCTCCGGGCACGTCAACCCCTTCCTCCCCTACATCAGGTGAGGCCGGGCTGGGCGGCGGGGCCGGGGGCCGGGAGGAGGCGCCGCGGGGCAGAGCTGCCCTCGGGGAGGGAACGGTCCAGACCCGCTGGGGGGCGTCCTGCGGGGAGACCCACGTCTGGCGGCGAGGGGAGCGCGCTCCTGGCGGCCGGGATGGGTAGGGAGGCAGCGGGTGCAGAGCCGAGCGGTTCTGACTTTATCCTGAACACTGACCACTGAACCCAGTGGCGTCGGGAGGGGCTCAGGATAGACAGTAGAACTTCAGACGGACCGTGGGACAGAATCCCTGGAAGATGCTTCTTGGGCGGTATTGAAACAAGAATGGGGCCTGATGGATGCCATTTTTTGAGTGTGTAAGAGGCAGATCCAGGTGTGTGCTAAAACAGCTCACATATTTCACTTCCACTTCCCAACATCCTCGCGATGGATGTCCGGCTTATTTTTCATGCAAGGAAAGTAAGTATGAGCAGACGCTGAAATATCATCAGTGTGACACTGATGTCACAGCTAGGAATGGTGGAAGCAGAGTTCACACCCAGATCCGTCCAATCCAAAAGAAGGCTGTGTCACCTCCAGGTCTTTGGGAAGCGGGCTTAAGCTCTCCTGGATGGAGCTGCCCAGGATCCCTCCGGGTACTGCGCCCCCAAAGTCAGAGCCCTCAAATCGTCAGCAACTTATGACATCTCTTGGGTTGTCCTTACACCGTTTCTTTTTTCATGAGTTTTGGCTTTTACCTCTCCTGAGGGTCACTTCATCAGCGCCCAGGACGTCTTCATTCTCTTCAAATGGCTTCCAGCTCTGTGCCTAGCCCCATGGCAATGGGCGTTCCTTAACCATTAGAACGATCCATCCTTATCCAAGTGCTGTGACCTGCGTTGGTTGGTGAGGAAATAATAAAGTTGGTGACAACCAAGGTTTGTTACCACTGTATGATCATAGAGATTGTAGGGCTTCTCCCTCCTGCAGCCGTGCTGCATGGTGAGCAATGTTCTGTAATGTTTGTGGGCAAGGAAGGGGAAACGAAGGTGAGGCAAGAAGACTAGAGTTTGAAGCAAGGAGAGCAATGTGAAGAATAGTTCAGAGAAGCAGTTAACGGTGGTGGTTTTGCCCACTCAAGGGGTGTTCCGGGCATCAAGGAGACTTTCCCATCAGACCTGGTGCCCTGCTGAATCCTGGACTTGGTTTCTCATGGCTCACCTTAGTCTCACATGGCATTGTCTAGCTTCTCTTGATTCTGGAGCTGATAGATGCTCTTAGACTTGTGTAAAAGGGGGGAGTTTCTCTCCCTACAATTCTTTTTATTGAGAAAATAATAGCTGTGTTTGTCCTGGATCTAAAGTTCAGGAACCCATAGTATTTGATACTCACTGGCAGGCAAAGGCCAGGGCGGGGGAGCGAGGCGGGGAAGAGTGTCAGAGGCAGGAAGGCTTGAATCTTTGTGGAGATATCCTATATAGTTGTGATTAATAACACCACAAGGCGAAGTTGAAATGGAAGACATTCAGAAATGGAGAAGTGAGCTGACAAGATGAACCACTTGTGAGATGCTCAAATCACAGATGGTCCAAAGAATAGGTATTCAAGGAAAGGAAGCCCTTAGGAAAAGCTGAAGTTACGGGAGAAAAAGGCTGGAGATTGTCACCTTGTTGCCAGGAGCCAGCAGCCTACATTCAAACAGCAAACACATGTTTTGCTTGCCCTCAGGTGCTGGGGGCTTTCAGGCTGTCTGCTCTCTCTGCCTCCTTGGCCGGAGCACTCCCTTGTATGTGCCCCTCCTAGAAAACCAAGTCATTGAGGCAAAGGCAAGATTTAGATTAAGAATGAGATACCGGGAAGTGATGGGAGTAATGCCAGATTTATCCATTTGGCCCTTGAAATGTTCGACCTTATCTGCTATAACTCATCTGTGCTGTCAGTGCCTCCTGGTCCCCCTTACCCCCACTCCCTCCACTTCCCTCCTACTGCCCTGGCCTCCTTCCTGTGTCTTGAGCCTGTCGGGCACACCACCTCCTCATGACCTCTGCGCTGGCTCTTCCTCTGCCAGAATGCTCTTCCTCCAGAAATTGTCAGGCTTTCCCCTCACCTCCTCTGTTCCAATATTGGTGAGGCCGATTGCCCTATTTAAAACTGCACGCTAGCGCTCCTGGTCCCCCATATCTAGTCTTGTTATTCACCAGAGCAGCTATCATCTTCTAACAAACTATATACTTTATCTGTCTTCCTTCACTGGAATGTAAGATCCATGAGGGCTTTCAATATTTGTTGAATTAATATTTCTTGGGCACTCATTTTTGATACAGTTACTCTTCCCCCTAGGGCCACATACCTTTAGGGAAGGCTTGATAAGATCACTGGTCATTGATCAATGATTTGGATGTATTCAGGATGCTTCGTTTTTACGTGATGACATTGTTAAACCAGTCTGATGTTCTGGCATTTCTTAATGTTAAACACCTTATTTATTTATTTTTTAAGAATGTTGAACACTTTATTTTTTAAAAATTTATTTATTTGAGAGAGAAAGAGAGTGCACGCGCCCCCCCTACACACGGAAGTGGGGGGAGGGGCAGAGGGAGAACGAAAATCCTCAAGCAGACTCCCTGCTGAGCAGGGAGACCTCCTCTGCGGTGCTCAATCCTTGGACCTGAGACTGTGACATGGGCCAAAATCAAGAGTCGGTCACTTAGCTGACTAAACCACCCCGGTGCCCCCAAAACGTGAACACTTTAAATAAGAGCCATTGCATTTTAAATAAGAACCATAATCCTGGGAGGACTTCTTTCCAATATGACATTCAAACTCAGCTTCCTCATCACATATCTTCTTGTAACATTGTCATCCTGCAGCATATTGAATAAATGGGCAAATTTATTCAGTTCCACAGCTCTTAGACCTGTGGAAAGATGCTCAACTTCATGAATGGAATAAAAATTCAAATTAAAACTCACTGATGCCATTTTTCATCATTGGATCGGCAGGAACCTAAATTTTGATAACACACTCTATTGGTGAGACTTTGGGGAAACAGGCTTTCATATGTTGCTCGTGGGAATGTAAATAGATTCAGTCTCTATGGAGGGACGTTGGCATGTATCAAAATGACAAACATGTATCTGCAAGATTACTTACAGTATTGCTTTTACTAACAAAAGGCTGGAAGCAATGCAGATTTCCATCAGAGAGGACTGACTAAATAAATTGGTTTATTCAAAGAATATGTCAAAGGAAAGCTCTGTCTACATAGAATACTCTTTTTAAATTAATACATTAGTATGGAAAAATCTCCAATACATTGTTACATGGAAAAAAGCAAGATGCAGAGCAAAATATGCTACCATTAATGGGGTGGGGGTGAGGGGAGATAGAGGGTGTAGGGGGTAATAGTGTATACTTGTATTTGCTTGCATAAAGAAACTAATAAAAGTGGTTTGTGTGTGATGGAGGGAGGAGGTCATGGTCAGTGAGACTTCAGCAGGTGGAAAAGAGGGTGGGAATAAGACCTTGTGCTGTACTTTTTTATTTTTATTTTTTTAATTAATTATTTTTTAAAAGATTTTATTTAGTTATTTATTAGAGAGAGAGAGAGAGAGAGCACAAGCAGGGGGAGTAGCGGGCAGAGGGAGAAGCAGGCTCCCCACTCAGCAAGGAGCCAGTTGAGGGAGAAGTCCTGGGATCCTGACCTAAGCCGAAGGCAGTCGCTTAACCAGCTGAGCCATCCAGGCATCCCTGTGCCATACTTTTTTAAATTAGTCTTTTTATTTTGAGGTAATTGTAGATTTGCATGCAGTAATAAAACAATAATGCAGAAAGATCCCATGTGTCTTCTGCCCAGTCTCTCCCAAAGGCGGCATTGCTGAGCCGGGCATGCCTTGTTCTACATATTTATTCTTTAGTCACACAGACTGATTCCCTATCAAGAATTAAATTAGAAACATGCAATTCAAGCAGCTACTAAATTTAACAAGCTGGAAGAGTATAGTGCAATGTTTCTGTATTAGGAAACCATTAATGCCCTTAAGGTTGTCAAAACGAAGGACGAATAAAAGTCAACCTCAAAGGATTAGTTTGAATTTTTGCAAGGCCACACCCACATTCTCGAGCACAATCATACTTAATTCGTTATGGTTTCTTATATTTCCTCTGTGACCAAATCTCTCAGGCTATCTTGAATCAACTTTACTGATCAACTCCTCCCAGCTGATAAGCCACTCTCTTTTGTATCTTCTTCTTTGGCCTGTGTCTCATGCTTCCAGTATATTCTATGGCCCTTTATTTTTAAAGTTTTGTCGGTTCTGCATCCTGGTGGCTTTTTGTTAACCTAGTCTCATTTTTGTGCAAGTACTGTTTGCTGGGTAGATTGTGGTCTTTGGCCACTCCCGTTGTTCCTTCTCATGACCACAAACCTGCTCGGTGGTTGGTGGCAGAAAACTGGGTCACCTAGAATTAAGCCACCTTAAAACGGAGACCAAAATGGCGTAGTAAACAAAGTAAAGGAGGCTGGGTCTTTAACGCCAAAAATGAATCTACAAATTAGGGAAATTATTTTATCTTTCACTTGGTTAACATTCATAAAATTTAGGGGCGCCTGGGTGGCTCAGTCGTTAAGTGTCTGCCTTCGGCTCAGGGCGTGATCCCAGCGTTCTGGGATCGAGCCCCACATCAGGCTCCTCCGCTGGGAGCCTGCTTCTTCCTCTCCCACTCCCCTGCTTGTGTTCCCTCTCTCGCTGGCTGTCTCTATCTCTGTCAAATAAATAAATAAAATCTTAAAAAAAAAAAACCTATCATAAAATTTAGATTATAATCACAGTTAGGTGCTAGTTCTAATAATGAACAAAATTCATTATAATGAACACATCTTGTAATGAACAAAGCAAAATGAAAAGACAAAATTCTTATCATAAACAAAAATCTTAAAATGATTCAGGTGTGGATTTTTTTAAGGGAAGGGTATATACTTTTTCCAAGACAGTTTTATGATTATGTGAAGTCCTTGATTTCACATTTGTCTTGTGAAGGGAGATATGAAGAGGCTCATTTTCACAGACATGTTTTATGACTTCACTTTTTCCAATGACCATTCTTAATCTGTGTGTAAGGATATTTTTTTATAATAATTTTTTATTATGTTATGTTAGTCACCATACAGTATATCCTTAGTTTTTGATGCAATGTTCCGTGTGATTCATTAGTTGCGTATAACACCCAGTGCACCATGCAATACGTGCCCTCTTTACTACCCATCACCGGCCTATCCCAGTCTGTGTGTAAGGATACTGATCTTGATTATTGTCTGTTTCTCGCACAGAATATGAGTTTCATGAGGGTAGAGATTTAGGTTTTGCTCCCTGCTGCATCCCTTGCATTTATGGAAGTGCCAGACACGTAGTAGGTGCTTAGGAAATAGTGGCTGAATGCTGAGATAATTTATGCCAGATGGGCCTGCTTTCATTATGCCCGTTTTGCTCGTCTCCCTTCAGTTGTTGACTGATTCTGCCCGTGCTCACTGTTGTTTGGCTTGGGCTGCCATTCCTCCTGTTCTCCAACACCATTTCTGTCAACTTCATGAAATTCTCCGTGTTTTACAAGATTTGCAGCCTCACTGTGTGGTCAGTTTGACTTACATTATCGGATAGAGGAACAGCTTTGGAGCAGGCAACTTTGGTTAGAATACAACTCCACTGTGTGCCCTCGCTGTAGGACCTGGGACAGGTTGCTTGATTTCTCTCTGCTTTTCTATGGGTTAGTAATAGCACATCCCTTATGAATTAACATGTGAACTCACTTAGAACTCATTGACACCCTGGCGCAAGAACATAAGTTCTCCGTAAGCATTTGCTAATAGTATCATCAAGGGACCAGTCCATATTGGTCTGGATAGATGCTAGGATTAAGTAGGAAAGGACATTTGTTTGAGGGCTAATTTTATAAGTAATTGGTTTATTTGTGATTATAGCAGAAGGTTTCTTTTTAATTTTATTTTTTAAGTAATCTCTACCCCCAGCGTGGGACTTGAACTCACAACCCCAAGATCAAAAGTTGCACGCTGTATCCACTGAGCCAGTCAGGTGCCAGTATAGTGGAAGTTTTCTTAATCAACCTCAGTCAACTTGCTGGGTTAACTGGTAACCTCATTCTCTGAAAAATACAGGGACTGAAGCCAGTGGTCTCTGAAAGCCTCTCCCAACACTGGTCACTCTCTGGGGTGCTTGTCGGCTTCTCTCACCTGTTTCTTTGTATGCTTATCCAATGCCAGCTGTGTTTGTTCCCAAATGCATTTATGCCAGTTGTATTTTATTTATTGTAATTACGTGATTTAACTCACTGTACATAAACTGTTGGTCTGTGAATGCAAAAAAAGAATTGTAATTTTCAAGAAAATTCTGTTGAATGCTTTGGGAAGATTCAAAAGAGACAAGTTGTCAAAAAATTGCGGTCTATTTAGTCGTATTTATGACAAATGGAAAGACTTACAAAAAGTGATTTAAAAAAACTAGAAGGATTCTGCACTTAAATTGCTTCAAAAGCATCTTTAAGATTTCCTTCTACTTTAAAGAACCAAAAACTAGAAATGACATCATTCGGAGTAGATGTGGTTTATATGCCAGGGAGACACACGGTGGACTGGTGCTCACATAATGGTCTCAGCCATGTCAACAGGTAGGCAAATGAATGTGCGGACATTTATTTGCTTGTCGTGTGTATGTATCCACATAATTTTTTTTGTATCCACATAATTTTTTTAAAGATTTTATTTATTTGACAGAGAGAGACAGCGAGAGAGGGAACACAAGCAGGGGGAGTCAGAGAGGGAGAAGCAGGCTTCCCACTGAGCAGGGAGCCAGATGCGGGGCTCTGGACCCTGGGATCATGACCTGAGCTGAAGGCAGACACTCAACGACTGAGCCACCATAATTTGTGATGACTTCTGCCTAAACCAGCTTTTTTTTTTTATTACTAACTACATTGCATTTCAGGCAATTTTTGCCTCCATTTCAACCATAAGAGTGGGGTCTGGATATTTATAGCAGTGTTATCAACAATAGCCAAACTATGGAGAGAGCCCAAATGTCCATCAACTGATGAATGGGTAAAGAAGATATGGTATATATATGGAATGGAATAGTACTCAGCCATCAAAAAGAATGAAGTCTTGTCATTTGCAACGACATGGATGGCGCTAGAGTATATTATGCTAAGTGAAAGAAGTCAGTCAGAGGAAGACAAATATACCATATGATCTCTCTCATATGTGGCATTTAAGAAGGAAAACAAGTGAACATATGGGAAGGGGGAAAAGAAAAACAGGAGAGAGGGAAACAAGCCATAAGAAACTTTTTTTTTTTTCAGAAAACAAAGAACTATATTATAGAAATAAAGAGCAAACATGAACCCAACATTCTAGGAATCCTAGGAATTTCTC
This sequence comes from Ursus arctos, assembly GCF_023065955.2. Lineage (NCBI taxonomy): Eukaryota > Metazoa > Chordata > Mammalia > Carnivora > Ursidae > Ursus > Ursus arctos. The sequence goes on along the minus strand of NW_026622886.1, from coordinate 13,196,089 downwards.
ATTTCTTTACAAGTTCATACAAGCTTTACATGTCTATGTACTTCTACATTTCCATGTTTATATTCACCTATTTTTTTATAAAATTGGGTTCACTCCTACATATTATTCTAAAATTTTATTTTATTAATTAATTTATTATTGAAGTGTTATATTAGTTTCAGCTGTACATTATAGTCATTCAGTAATTCTATACATTACTTCGTGTTCATCAGGGTAAGCATAGTACCCCATCTGTCACCAAATATTATTACAATACTATTGACTCTATTCCCTATGCTGTACTTTTCGTCTCTGTGACTTATTTTGTAACTGGAAGTTTGTACCTCTTGATCCCCGTTATCTATTTGTACATATCATTTTGGATCATACTTTTTCACTTCTGTTTGTACGGTTACACAATATGGAGTTTTCCAGGGACAATAACTTGTGAAGGCGTGTTTTATGCTTTTAAAATAAAAAAGTAATAATCATAGTGAAAAAATCAGAAATACAGAAACAGAAAATAAATATTTCAAATCTCAACTTTCTAGAAATATATTATTGGCTTGACTTACATAATTTTGGACTCTATTTACATACAATCATTCAACAATATCTAATATATATGAGCAGGGATGCAAAATGCCCAAGGTTCATCAGTACAATCCATAGAATACTCATTACTCATCTTGTAAGATATATTTAAGTATATATGTAAGCATATTTATAAACAACAATATACATTTTTATCTTTTATACCATTAAGACCATGTCACATAGAGTGTTCATGCCCGCCATTCATCAGTTACCCCCGTATTATGACAATGTCCCGCCGTAAGAAACTCTTAACGATAGAGAACAAACTGAGGGTTGATGGAGGGATGTGGGTGGGGCATGGGCTGCATGGGGGATGGGTATAAGGAAGGCACTTGCTGTGATGAGCACTGGGTGTTGTATGTAAGGGATGAACCACTGAATTCTTCTCCAGAAGCCAATCATATTGCACTGTATGTTAACTACCTAACATTAAAAACAAACAAACAAGCAAACAACCAAAAAGCAGTGGGGTCCAGGGTAATAAATAATCAGATAATAAGTTCTGTGTGTAGAAAGTCACATATTCTGACATGATGTTAGTGACGCTTCAGTCTTTATAGTGCGGCGATAATTACTTCCTAGTATCTCTCAGCCATGGTGTCAGAGGATGAAAAGGTGGGCTTGCCATTGAAAACTTTCAGCTAGAAAACTATCCTTGAAATGATAATTTAGAGCTTCACATTTTCTTCAAAAAAACATTATCCAAATTACTTAATCCCGAGAAAAGCATAATAAGAAAATTGAAGGTCCCAAACTTTCACAGCTCAAAAATTAATTGAGGTGATGCATGCATCACCTATTGTTTGGCTTCTGAGTCAACTTTAAATGTGTGTAATTTCTTCTCTGTTTAAATTTTCCATTGTCATCGGATTGCATAAAATTCTTTTTTTTTCAGGAAAAATAAAATTGGGAATGTTTTCTTCTGTTACTCCTACTTCTAAAAAGACGGTAGAGTAGTGCTCAAAAGTCTGACTGCTGCAAGGCTACCAGTTTTTAAATATAAGTCTCAATTTCAACTTAAAAAAAGAATGTTCTACTCAACAGTCCTCCTTACCTGACAGGAACCGCGTGTCAGCCCCTCAGGTACCTGCGTTGTAGACGCGGTTCTTGCCAAGGACATCAGCGGATGTGGTCCTGGCTGTGGTTACATATCACTACAAACTCACATGGAAATGATAAGTTTTCATAGAAAGAAACTAAAATAGCACAGCAAGGGAAAGTTCCTAAGTTGTGTCCATTGAAATCAGACAGCTCTAGGTGCGTGGCTTGGCTTTCCCGTGTACTATCTGCGTGACCTTGAGCGAATTACTCTTCTAAGACTGTTCCCTCATCGTGAAGATGGGCGTAATAAGTACTTGCCTTACAAAGTTGTGCAGACCAAGTAAGATGTGCCTGGCCGAGTGTAAGTGCTGAGGAAATGTTAATTGTACAATTTCTTTTGTAATATTAGCAGCAATAGTCCAAGCAGGGATGGTTTCTAGAGACCCCTCTCAGAAAACTTCCCAAATCTGAGCTCTTATCACCTCCGGCTTCATTACCACCCAGGCCCCAGCCGCTGTCATCTCTTGACAAACTACTGAAATAGCTTCCTAACGGATCTCATTGGTCCATGCTTGCCTCTCTACAGCCTTTTCACAACATTCTTGAAGAATATCAATCAGCTTCATATCACTTCCCAGCGCTTAGCCCTCAACAGCTTCCCATCATCTTAGAATAACATTCAGAGTCCTTACCATGACCCCGGGGCTCCCCGCGACTTCCTCCCCCATAAGCACACACGCACTCGTGCTCACTCCTCTCCAGTCACACCTGCTTCCTTGCAGTTCCTCTCATACATTGCCACCGTAAGGCCTTTGACTTTGCTGATCCTCTGCTTGTAAATTTCCTGGCCCAAATATTCCACTTCATCCAGATCTCTGTTCAAGTCCCCTTCCCAGAGTACCCCGTCTCAAGGAGGCGGCTCACCTCTCTTTGAGTCCTGGATCCAACTTTCTTCACAGCATTCATCACCCTAGACTCTTTTTATTGCCCTCCACAGTCTGTAAGTTTCATGCAGGAGGGGAGTTTTCTGTTTTATTTGTCACCACATTCACCATGCCTGCAAAGTCGCCCGTTAGGTTGAAGGCAATCAGTAACTATGAATTGAATCAACGAATCCTTGATTCATATTAGATACTAAGCTTCTTGAAGGTTAGTGAGTTATTTTTTCATCTTTGTATCCCCATCACCTGGCATAGTTCCTGACACTTAACAATTAAAAAAAAATTTTTGTGGGACACCTGAGTGGCTCAGGCGTTGGACTCTTGATTTTGGCTAAGGTCATGACCTCAGGGTTGTGGGACCTAGCCCGGTGGCACAGGGCTCCCTGCTGGGTGTGGAGGCTGCTTGAGATTCTGTCTCTCTGGCTCCTTCTGCCCACCCCACCCCCACCAATTTGTGTGTGTGTGTGTGTGTGTGTGTGTGTGTGAAGAAAGAGGGAACTTGGACTGACGCTAGAAAGGGGGGCAATTTGCATGTGGGTGGGGTGAGAATAGAGTGAGTTGCTTGTATTTATAAGTAGGAAATTCTTTTTAGTTTGAAAATGGTTGATAGAGCTATATGGTGCTTCCCACTTCGGGGCAATCATCAGCAAATGAAGCTGCCAAAAAGTTAGCCCTAATAATTAAAAGTACCTAGTAAAATGTAATGACTTTTTATCATCCTACTTCTTCCTTTCAAATATTATATTTAAATATTGTGAAGATAAAGGAAGTAACAGTCTCCTTTATTGGTGCATTCAGTGTCTTCAGGTTTTAAGTCCTGATTAATTTTTCCAAGCAATGGGCCTGGAATCTAATAAACCTCAGCCTGGGCAAGCAGATAATTTTGCATATTGTCAGCTTGTCAGTCCCCCCTTCCCCCATAAACCATGACTCCAGGCTTTGGAATGACGGAATTTCTTGTATCCAGTGATTTAGAGAAGAGCACTCCATCAAGCTTATATTATCATGTAGGTCTTCTTTGCATTGTTTTCATTCCTTTGAGCATCAAATGATTATGCACTGGTGTAAATTCATAAATTAGTTTGGAGAAGGATGTTAGACAACTTGGAATTTTCCACGGTGAACTTAATTGGTAGAGATGTAAATAAAGGAAACGTAGATGTAAGTTGATTTCCTAGACACAATCCTACCCTAGAAACAACTGTCTACAAACAGCCTCAACAGCTTCTAAGTCACAAGCAAATGAACAATTACTTTCTATTCCCGTTGCAGTTTCCAGGAAGTGCGTTATTTACCAGGAGGCAAGTGAGGAGGTAGCTGGGATGGGGCAGGACCAGAACCATGTTGCTTCAGCCACACGGTACAGAATCATGTGGTGGGAGTTGGGTGGGCAGACTATTTTGCAAGGTTGGGAGGCAATCGGTTTCACCAATTCACTTATTCATTCTCCAGTTTCCTGAATCAGCACCCAAATATAGCTACGCCAACCAAATACTGCTCCCTCAGCCTTTGTGCAGTGAGATCATTTAGTGTGAACTTAAAAAAATAAAAATGAAAAGAGTCTACCCACAGTTTCTCTTGGTACCCCCTGGGCGTTATGTTCATCTGGATTCCAATGTCAGGCAGAAGATGTGATGTGATATTTATTAATGATGTAACATATTAGCTCAGAGACTGAAAGACTTAAAAGAACATTTTAAGGTAAAAGAGCCTTTCATTTTTATTGGTGATAATGGGCAACCACTACTATTCTTTTTTTTTTAAATTAAAGCATAATTAACATACAGTGTCATGTCGGTTTCAGATGTGCAATATAGTGATTCAACAGTTCTATACATTAGTCAGCGCTCATCATGATAAGTGTGCTCTTGATCTGTTTCACCCATTCCCCCACCCACCTCCCCCTGGCAACCACCAGTTTGTTCTCTGTAGTTAGGAGTCTGGTTTTTTGGTTTGGTTTGGTTTGTCTCTTTTCTTTGTTCATTTACTTTGTTTTTTAAATTCCGCATATGAATGAAATCATATGGTGTTTGTCTTTCTATGTTTTATTTGTGTCACTTAGCATTATACCTTCTAGGTCCATCTTTGTTGTTGCAAATGACAAGATCTCATTCTTTTTTATGACTGAGTAATCTTCCAGTGTGTGTGTGTGTGTGTGTGTGCGCGCGCGCGCGCGTGTGTGTGTGTGTGTGTGTGTAGCCCATATCTTGTTTATCTAATCCATGGACACTTGGGTTGCTTCAATGTCTTGGCTATTGTAAATAATGCGGTAACAAACATGGGGCGCATATATTTTTTCGAATTAGTGTTTTAGTTTTCTTTAGGTAAGTGCCCAGTAATGATATAACTGGATTGTATGGTAGTTCTATTTTTAAGTTTTTGAGGAACCTCCATATTGTTTTCCACAGGGGCTGCACCAGTTTACGTTCCCACCAACAGTGTAAGAGGCTTCCCTTTTTTCCACATTCTCACCAACACTTGTTATTTCTTGTCTTTTAATTCTAGTCATTCTGACAGGTGTGAGGTTATATCTCATTGTGGTTTTGATTTGCATTTCCCTGATGATGAGTGATGTTGAACATCTTTCCATGTGTCTGTTGGCCATTCTTTGGAAAAATGTCTATTCAAGTCCTCTGCTTATTTTTAATTAGATTATTATTATTTTTTGGTGTTGAGTTATATAAGTTCTTTATATATTTTGGAATATTAACCCCTTATGGGATATATCATTTGCAAATATCTTCTCCCATTCAGTAGGTTGTTTATTGATGGTTTCCCTTGCTGTGCAAAATCTTTTTATTTGGGATTAGTCTCAAATAGTTTAATTTTTTTTTTTTATTCTTAAAAGTTCTTAGAAGTGTCACATCTTTATTTGCTGCTTAGAAAATTTTCTTGAAATATTCTTGAGTGAGAGGTGCCTGCGTGGCTCAGTTAGCTAAGCGTCTGCCTTCAGCTCAGGTCATGATCTCTGGGTCCTGGGATAGAGCCCCACTTCGGGCTTCCTGCTCAGCAGGGAGTCTGCTTCCCCCCCCCCGCCCCTCCCCACTGCTCATTCTCTCTCTATAAATAAATAGAATCTTAGAAAGAAAGAAATATTCTTGAGTGAAATTTCACTATATGTAGTTAGGTACCATTTTGCCACTTAATGGGAATAAATCACACACTGAACATCCCTACCTGATAGATCGGGTACTTTGTGACTCAGATTGTATCTAACACGTAGTAGGTATCTCTTAAATATTTTGTTGATGAGAAGATAAATTTCATGGTATTTGTGGAGTCAAATAAAAAAAATTTTAAAGATGGTTACATTTAATCAAACGGCTGGTTATGAATGCAGGACACTAATATTTCCCCAAATTTTTGTAGTGTAGCCACTGCTTATGTTGTAGTGCCAGGTGTAGGAATGTAGGCCCATCGGTGCTCGTGCACTGATGGTAGGTGTTGTCGACTCTAATCCTGAAAGAAAATCAGACTTACTATGATAGTATTTGTCAAAAGTGTTTTACAATTCGGTTATGGCATTCGAGGAGTTACGAGGTCCTGCCTAGCTTACGCTTTGCTGGTATACAAGAAAGGTGTGATGCTGTCTTTTCATTACCGTCATGGTTCATCCCCACGGCGTGCTGGAACCAGCTGCTGCGTGCTTCTGAGAGACGAGTGTGTACATTTCTTACAGTTCAATGTTCAGCGACCTACATTTGGCAGCTTGAACTTTGACATGTTGGGAGCATTTACACCATGGAAATTGGCCTGTGCTACAAATCAGGCTCCCTCTGGAGCACATCAGTGTTCATTCTCTGCCCGCACCTGCAGTCATTCTAACTGCTCCGCTCCTCGCCTGCTGTAGGGCACACCGGAGACAGGGAAGTCAGGGAGTCAGATATCTGGACTGTGTTAACAACAAAATTTAACTGAATAAAATTTTAAAGATCTTACTGGCTTTATTCATGGATTCATGAATTGGGAAGTATCCAGTCTAGCAGACAGAAAGGAGCTCTGAGGAACTGTACAAAACGAAAGACTTATAGGCAGAAGGGAGAAGGGACAAGGAAGTTATACCTGGCAAATAGCCAATTGATTATTGCAAGCCTGCTTTCCCTATTGAGGGCAGGGGGTCTTATCAGGCAGATTACATAACTAATGCTGATCGGCTGATTCCTGAATGACTGGTTTAAGATTCCATTTCCAGGAGAGCTGAAACTATAATTAAGTCTCAGTTTGGTGACATGGGGCTTAGCATAAGCAACTCCATTTTGGGTGTGTTGTGTTTAATAACTGGAATATAGATTCATTTCCTTGATAACCTATGACCTTGAACAAATTATGTAACCTCTCTAATACCACTTTCTTCCTTAGTAAAATGGGGTTGAAATAAGACTCACCTCCAGGTTGTGAGGGTAAAATGAAATGATGTATGGTAACCACCTAACAGTGTCTGGTATGTAGTAAATGCTTAGTAAGTGGTATTTACTAAGTTTGGCGGGTTTTTTTTTTTTCATTTCTAGTACTGATATTCATTCAACAAATACATATGGAATGGCTATTTACAAAGCAGATTTGATTCTGCCTTATGGTTTTATTTTTATTTTATTTTTTATTATTTTAATTTTATAAGATTCTATTTATTTATTTGAGAGAGGACAGCATGAGCAGAGTGAGGGGCACAGGGAGAGGAAGATGCGGACTCCCCACTCAGGAGGTGGGGCTCAATCCCAGGACCCTGAGATCATGACCTGAGCAGAAGTCACTTATTAGGCTGAGCTACCCAGGTACCCCGTGTGGTTTTAAATGTACAGATAAACAAGAATAAAGTACCACCCTGAAATTCTGAGCTTTCAGATCACATGTTTGATGTCATGGGGACTGTACATCTGGGCCCTTGACACATGTCTTGGTTCGCTGTCCGTGGGCAAGTAGTTCCAGAGTCTGCTCGACTTATCTCCTATCAGGGCACCTTCTTCCCTCCAACTACTTACCTATCCCCATAAATATCCTCCCTCTTCCATTTCCTTCCTTTCTCCACAAATAAGCAAACAATCCCCCTGGCATGTGGCAGGTGCTGTCAGGCCTGTGATCACAAGTACTCTTGCATGACTCACTTGGAAGCTGCCTTTTTACATCCTGAGGCCAAGAACAGAAGGCTTGATTTCTATGTGAGATCTGATCTTTGGGCCAAAGTGCTGCCTGGGGGGTAAAAGCTGTCTCTACCTTTTTCCATGACTGGTTCCGGTCCCCTCCTCTTACCCACGTCGTGCTCAGAAAGACATCCCACACATTGTGCAGCCTTTTCCCCCTCAACATTCCTTTGGGGAGAAAAATGGTTATTTGTAGGAGAAATGATCGCGTGAAATTCTAAACCCTCCAGATTCTCACAGGTCCAAGTGCCGCTGAGATTGAAATAGAAATGGAAGTATTTGTTGTAAGGGGGAATCTTAACCTCTTGATACTCTTCAAATACTAAGTGTGCACAATCTGAAAGACTTATGCACACATGGACTTCTTGTGGAATTCCTCAGAGCATTTGAAGTGTGCCTTTCAACATGATCGGTGTTTCAATACTGAACTTTCAGAGCTGTTTTGAAAAGGGGAAGCACTTAAGACGGGTACGAGTTGTTTCATGTTGAGAACTCTTTGGCCGTCAGTTTTAAACTACTGCTTTATGGGACGATGTAAAAATGTAAACCTTGGTATGAATGAGTAGAACACAGAACACATCAAACACTACTTTCCAGCTCATTTAATTAATTTTTTCCAGCTCATTTAATTAATGAATTGATTGACCGCACCAGAAACATGCCCTGTTAAAATACTTTATCACAATTAATATATCCTTGATACCCTATTGCTTCCATAAATTCTGATAGGCATCAATACTATTGCTCAGTTTCCCACCGTCCTGTTGTCAGCAGTGGAAACTCTTGTGGATAAATCAGATTATTAAAAAAAATTAAATGATGTGTTTATGTATATTTAAAATCCAAATAGTTGCTTTTTCAAACTTGATTTTAGACTCCCTCCCCCCAAAATAGTCACATTCAGTTCTTAATGAGAATGAACACACACCAAGTTTTTCGGGCTTGATCATTTGAAAAACACCACTCTCATTCACTTTAAATATTTCCTAGCTTTCTACAATGGAAAAAAATTAAATGTAATCTCTCATGGTAGAAAAATGAGTTTTAGATTTTTCAGAGCTAGAATGAAAACACTTTACAATAAAATCAGACCAAGTCTTTATAATTCAAAGTGGCCAAACACACAGAAGAACCACCATAATAAAATTGCCAGTCACGTGCCTCCCCGAGGTCTGAGCAGAATTCCTTTTTAATAATGTGGACATTCCTCTTTGTCAGTGACACAGGAACAACACCTCCAGAGAGTGGGATTTTTGGATTTATGATAAACTTCTCTGCATTTCTTGGTAAGTACACAATAATTATTAATAATAAATGAAAAACTCATAGTCTCGAGTGAAGTGTGTTGTTTACAGTTTGTATATAATTTTTCATTATTTTTTAGCAGACTTTATTTTTCAGGACAGTTTCAGGTTCACAGCAAAATTGAGCAAAAGGTAGAGATTTCTCATATATGCCCAGCCCCCCACCCAGGGTCTCCCCCACTATCGTCATCCCCCACCAGAGCTGTACATTTGTTACAGTTGCTGAGCCTACATTGACATGTCATTATCACCCAAAGTCCACAGTTTACATTAGGGTTCGGTCTCGGCGTGTATAATTTTGTTTTAAAGGTTGATTTATTTGAGAGAGAGTGTGTGCGAGCGTGGGAGGAGGGGCAGAGGGATAAGCTTACACAACACCCAGAAGCTAAACAGTAAAGAAATTGGCAGATTTAGTAGATAAAAAATTTAAAGCTTCTAAGTGATGAAAGGTACAAAAAGCGAAGTTAATGTGCATAATGTGTGAAAAGCAACTGCAAATTAAAAACGAATAGACAAACTCGAGAGAAAAATCGGAAGAAATTTAAATGCAATTTTCAGAAGAAGAAATGCAGATGACCAGCAGACATACTGAAAGTTGCTCAATCTCAGTAATGGCCAGAGAAATGCAAATTAAACCAACAGGTTGCCATTTCTCTTTCATTGGATTGGCAATAATTAAAAAGGCAAGGGCATGCAGAATTGCTTTCAGACTCTGCTGTGACAGTAAAAATGCTACAATACAGTGTTGGCATTTTAATTGTGCACGGTTTTTGCTCCAGTAGTATTACTTCTAGGAATCTGTCGTCCAGAAGCACTGAAGGTGTGCCAGGGACTGTGTACAAGGCTCTGCATTGAGCATTGTAGCAGGAAAAACACAGACAGTGTAGACCTCCAACATTTGGGGAGTGACGAAATATATACCCTGATAAGGCCACTAAAAACAACGAAGTAGACTTATTTGCACCGACACGGTACGATCTCCGTGGTGATTTCCTTTACGTGAAACAAAGCAAGTCGCAGAACACATGCACAGTAGCATTTATGTGAAAAGGATAACAGGTTGGGGTGTGTGTGTGTGTGTGTGTGTGTGTATCCATCACACTGAAGAGAGAGTAAGATGGGGTGAGGAAGGACCGGGTGGGTGAGTGGGAGACTCTGGCAATTAGGAAATCGAAATACATATTTTAAAAAAGCAATGCAGAACTTTCCCTGTGTTTTTGTTCTAAAAGGTCAAATAATAAATTTCATCCAAGTACCTTTCCTTTCCAGGTGCAGCCACAATGTACACAAGATATAAAATAGTAGAGAAGCAAAATCAAACCAGCTATTTCAGCACGCCTGTTTTTAACCTGGTGTCGCTAGTTCTTGGATTGGTGGGATGTATCGGAATGGGCATTGTAGCCAATTTCCAGGTATGTCCTGAGGTTGGTTGTGTTCTTGGGGATGATGGAATATGTGTGTCTTGTGGAGAGAAGCAAGAACACAAGAGGAATGCTTGTGCCAGTATCAAGTAATTGATGCATTTATAAAAGTTGGGATAGTTTGCTTCTTAGAAACAAATCTTTCTCATTTGAAAGTCAGTCCTGCCTGGCACTGGGGAGAGGTGGGTGCATGTTTGCAGGATTATGAGAAAGGACGTTGAGCTCCGTGCTCTGGGCTCCGCATTGCTCCGTGTTCATTAACGTGGTTGATGGGTTGCAAGATCGACTTCAGTCATTGTAATAGTTTCATTAAGAGCATGAGAATATTTGGGGCACCTGGGTGCCTCGGTCGGTTGAGCCTCTGACTCTGGATTTCGGCTCAGGTCATGATCTCAGGGTCCTGAGATGGAGCCCAACTGGGCTCCATGCTCAGCTCGGAGTCTGTTTGTCCTTCTCCCTCTGCCCCTCCCCCCGCTTGAGCGCGCGCGCTCTCTCTCTCTCTCAAATAAATAAATAAAATCTTTAAAAAAAAAGAGTGTGAGAATATTTGAGTGTATGAGCGTGTGTGTTTACCAATTCACAGAGCGGCATCTGATCTCTTCCTCTGGCAGGTGAGGATGTGGGTAATGGGGGTGAAATTATTTGCTCAGGCTTACTCAGCTCATTCATTACGGAGCCAAAACATAGCCCCAGTGGAGCAAATTAACTTCTATGGTGACTCCTGTGGAGTCTGCTCGATATGTTCTTACTGTGCCAAGTGTTTGAAGAAACCCGACTTGTTTCATTCTAACTTGTGGATGCCTGTTCATCCCGAGGTCTCTTTCAGGAAGGCACGGGAACTGTTTGTCCGTGGAGACAAAATTTAATATTTTAAAAATATTTCTTGTACTTCAGATTTGTACTAGTTATCGTACTCTCCTCCTAGGGTTATTGTGAGGATTCCACAAGCCGATGCGCACTGACCAGCAGGCCTTCCGTGGCAGCCGCCGTGGCCGTCATCATTACAGGCTAACACTGCGCTGGTCCTGCTCTCTCCACCACTATTTTTTTTTTCAAGATTTTGTTTATTTGTCAGAGAGAGAGAGTCCACACAAGCAGGGGGAGCGGAGGCAGTGGGAGAAGGAGAAGCAAGCTTCCTGCTGAGCAAGGAGCCCCACCCAGGACTGGATCCCAGGAACCCGAGATGATGACAGAGCTGAAGGCAGACGCTTAAGCGACTGAGCCACCCAGGCGCCCCCTCTCTGCCACTGTTGTTTCTTTGCGGCCGCACAAAGGAAGTTACTCCAGGAGGACTTTTTGTTCTGCCTAGGAGTACCCCTTTAACTTTTTTCCCCCGCCAGAAGCGGGCTGATCTTGCGTGATGCTTATTTTCACAAAAAGGTGTCCCCTGGGCCACCGGCGGGCTGCTAGGGCATGCGTCCTGTCCCCCCGCCGCAGCCGCAGCTCTGGGCGCTGCACCTGGTACTGATCTGCAAGGGTAATCTGGCCTCCGCTGGTACCACGGCTTTCCGTCCATCTGCCAGTGCCCCCTCCTGCGAGAAGTCAGGACAGTCACTGTCAGAGAGTCCTGTCCCACCTGCACACGTGGTCTCATAGAATCACCTTTTCTGCACTGCGCACGGGGTTGCCATCTGTCCGTAGGGACATAGTACAGTGCTCTGGGGACTCTGTGCTGTTGTGAGGGGTGGGGTGGCAGACCTCCTTCCTTATACTGCATTCAGGATGACCTGCAAGGCAGGGATAGTGTCTTGGTTCTTAGGGCTAAAGTGTTTTCTTTCTAGAGAAAGAGTGTGGGAGCAGGGGGCGCAGAGGGAGAGGGAGAGAGAGAGAGAAAAATCTCAAGCAGGCTCCATGCAGGGCTCGATCCCACGGCCCTGAAATCATGACCTGAGCCAAAATCAAGAGTCCCACGCTTAATTGAGCCACCCAGGCACCCCTCAAGTTTTCATTTTTGAATATTATAAATCCACAATTATTGTTTCCTTGTTAACACTGAAAGGTAGAAAGGTGAGAGGCAGGTTGGAACAAGTCTACAGGGCTTTATGGAGGGCACTGTGCGAATAGATTGCTTCGGGCTCCATTTTACTTTCCTACCCTTATTGTCCCTTTCCGGCAAAATAAGACAAAGGCTGTAACACATGGGTGCAGGTGACATTGGTCGCATGGTGGAAACTCTTTACATTTTATGATTGTATGCATTTGGCTTTTCATGACAACCAATTTGCTGAAAATTTCCTATGTGACAGAATTTATGAAAACATTCAGTGCTTTAACTTCTATAATTCACTGACGACCTTAGAAGTCGGGTGGTATTATTTTCTTCGTTTGCCAGTGGAGAGATGGAGGCCCAGAGGGGTTCATACTTGCCCAAGATCATCTGAGCACAGAAAAGCAGAAGTGGACTTTGAATTGAAGCCATCTGTCTAGAACCTATGGGAAAGAGTTAACTTCAATGTCAGAATGGGGAAATCTCTGAGAGAAAAAAAAGCATGTATACAATTCACAGTTCTCACGCCGGAAAGCACGATGGGAAGAAAAATGGAATTGGAGAGGTGAGGGGAAGACGTGGAAGGGTAGAATCATTCGTAGATGGTGGGTATGGATTATTCAATGGGGAAGAGTATACACTATGTGATATCCTATCAGTTTATTCTCCAAATAACTCACGGAGTGAGCACAACAGCTGTCAGCTTGTAAACCAGAAAGGGCAGGAGTTAGAAAGAACACTTAGAAGTCAGATCATTGAACTTGTGGTTCTCTTGAAGGTTTCTATGAAGTGATTGCATCTTAACAAAAACCAGAAAGAGAATCTTAAACTTTCCTGAGAGCAAAGTATTTGCCTTGTCATTGTTCCCATAAATATATCTTTACAACTTCCTTGTTTGATATCCTGTAATTCATTTTCACCATGCCGTGAGCAAACCAACTTGAGCTGTTCCTTCCCGAGGAATTGGAGGTGTGCGGGCAAGAGAGCTCTGGCTGTCTCTGGGAGGTTTCCTTGCGTTGGAGCAAATTGCACTCATTAGAAGTTCGAGGAGCTGTCCGTCCTGAGCTGGTTGGGTGGGAAGGCTACTTCTTGGTGTGTCCCCACCAATGTCTCTCAATGCTTTACTTTCCTTCAAGAAATTTCCCCTTTTGGAAAAGTCAAGTTTTCCAAGACTTAACCCTTTCAGTATTCTAGGTTTCTTTTAACTACCTTTTAAATTAACAAGAGAGTTTCAAAAAAAGAGATCCAAAAAGGGTGCCGGGTTTTCATTTTTATCCTCTATCTAAAAGTCATGTCTGATTAAGAATCATTTCCCTTTGAGGGGCGCCTGGGTGGCACAGCGGTTGGGCGTCTGCCTTCAGCTCAGGGCGTGATCCCGGTGATCTGGGATCAAGCCCCACATCAGGCTCTTCCGCTATGAGCCTGCTTCTTCCTCTCCCACTCCCCCTGCTTGTGTTCCCTCTCTCACTGGCTGTCTCTATCTCTGTCAAATAAATAAATAAAATCTTTAAAAAAAAAAAAAGAATCATTTCCCTTTGAAAAGACATCTTTGATGAGAGAGTATGTACTTCACAGGGGAAAAGTACATCCAGATACAACTGCTGACTCAAGGACCTTCTGATCTGGTGATGTCAGGGCTAATGTGGGGGCCCATGAAGTTTGCAGATGAAGATCCTAAAGGATATGTTGAATCCGGGGCACCGGGGAGGGGGTGGGGGAGTTGAGGAAGCACATTCCGTCATAGTGCAATTGGAAGAAACAGAATATATAAATTCAGGGTGTTGATGTACTTAGCATAAAAAAAAATAGCTTGTGGAAAGCATCAAGAATCTCAGAACATTATTCCTGAAAATGACTCATTAGCAGCGGATGCCTTGCCTTTTGTTCATTTTCCCTTGCCCAAAAGTGCCTAACATTCAAAAAGGGGAAAAGATCTGTGTCTTTATTCTTTTATTTTATTGGTTTAATATTGGTTTTATATTTGGTTTAATACTATTGGTTCAATATTGTGTTTTTCCCAATGACACTGAGGTGTCATTGACATACAACCTTGTATTAGTCTAAGGTGTGTAACATAGTGACTTGATACATGTATATATCGCAAATCACAATAAGTTCGTTAACATACATCACCTCACATAGTGACAATTTTTTGTCTTGTGACGACAGCTTTTAAAATTTACCGTCTCAACAACTTTCGAATATGCGATACGCATTGTTAATTATGGTCGTCATGCTGTACATCCACGGACCTTATATCTGGAAGCTTCAGTCTTTAATCCCCTTTCCCGCATCCTCCATCCCCACCCCTACCCCTCAGCTCTGGCAACCATTGATCTGTTTTCTGTATCGGTAAGTTCAGGTTGTTTTGTTTTGTTTTAAAGATTCCACATGTCAGTGAGATCATACAGTATTTGTCTTTCTCTGTGTGACTCATTTCATTTAGCACGATGCCCTCAGTATCCATCCATGTTGTCACAAACAGCATGATTTTTTTTCTTTTTATGGGTGAATAACAATCTGTGCGTGTGTGTGTGTCACATTTTCATCATCCATTCATCCTTTGATGGACACTTAGGTTGTTTCTGTGTCTTGCCTATGTAAATAATGCTGCAATGAACATGGGGGTGCAGTTATCTTTTTGAGGTAGTGATTTCATTTCCTTTGAATTATTGCTATTTTTCATTGTAGTGAAATACATGTATAACATAGAATTGGCCATCTTAGGGGTCCCTGGGTGGCTCAGTCAGTTAAGCATCTGCCTTTGGCTCAGGTCATGATCTCAGGGTCCCGGGATCGGGCCCCGTGTGGGGCTCCCTCTCAGCAGGGAGCCTGCTTCTCCCTCTCCCTATGCCCACCCCCCTCAGGCTGGCTTTCTCTCACTCTCTCTCAAATAAATAACATCTTTTTAAAAATTGGCCATCTTAACCATTTTTAAGTGTACCATTCAGTGGGTTTTTAAAAATTCTTTTGAAGGTATATAAATATTTTAAATGTATTTTATTTTTCATATGTAATTTTCCTAAATCTATATGCCCGTCTTAAGTATCCTAGGAATACAGAATCTATATCTAATAAGTGACTAATTGATTTTCCATGTTGCAGAATGTTAATGCAGCCATATTTTATTATAACATAAATCAAGTAGTGGATTTTCCCCTATGTTACTAGGTTTGATACCAGGAAATAAGTTTCCTTAGAAAATAAGTTTGACCCAGGGTCCTGAGATCAAGCTGGGTGGCTCAGCTGGTTAAGTGTCTGCCGTCAGCTCAGGTCATAATCCCAGGGTCCTGGGATCAGGCCCTGCATCGGGCTCCCTGCTCAGTGGGGAGTCTGCTTCTCTCTCTACCTACCGCTCCCCCTGCCTGTGCTCTCTCTCTCTCAAATAAATCAATCAATCAATAAATAAAATCTTTAAAAAAAAGAGAAAAGAAAAGAAGTTTGAAAGTTTTTTTTTTTTAATTTCCTTTCCCATGTGGACAATAAAGATTTGATAACAGTTTATTTGTGAGCAGATGGAGAACACCCTGGTTTTGGGCAAGCCTGGGCGGCCCAAGTCAAAGAAAAATCTGGGAGGTACAGGGTGTGGATAGTGAGCTGGGGCCAGTAGGGGTCTGGGGCCCAAACCAGGCTCTCTTGGACAATACTTTAACTTGCCCCTTTGCAAAGCTCACGTTTTCAGGTTCAAGCAGAGACTCCATTGTTCAATCCAACATCACTGTTAAACCAGAAGATAGATGCCCATTGCACATTAGGAAAGAGCCTGAAGTGAGCTCCTTGCATGGTCCATTGTGAGCATATTTGTCATCAATACCAGAGTCTGTGCCTAGACGGTGCACGGGTGCCTTCTGGGTGAAATGCTGGTTAGAGGATGGGGGAGCGGGGCTTTGACTTGAATCTGCCTTCGCATGGCAAGGACAGTGTCTTTTTTTTTTTTTTAAGATTTTATTTATTAATTTGACAGAGACAGCCAGCGAGAGAGGGAACACAAGCAGGGGGAAGTGGGAGAGGAAGAAGCAGGCTCCCAGCGGAGGAGCCCGATGTGGGACTCGATCCCAGAACGCCGGGATCACGCCCTGAGCCGAAGGCAGACGCTTAACGACTGCGCTACCCAGGCGCCCCAGGACAGTGTCTTTACTTAGATTTGTGTGTCCCTGTGGGGTGCCTGGGGGAAGACAAAGAGATTATTGGGGAGCAGGGAGCCTGAAAACCCCAAGCCACACTTGGCATGTTCATGGAACCGGTTGTATACTTTTAAATGAAATTGATCATGTAATCTTCACTGCAAACCTGGAAGGCAGAAATTATTACACCCATTTTACAGATACAGAAATTGAGGTTGTAAACTAAGGTCACAGAGCCCAGTGGCAGAGTTGAAATTTTTTACCCCGTTGTGCCAGACTTCAGAGCCCATGATACTCAATTCTCCTACCTCTGAGGCAGACATCACTCTGTCCCTGTCCAGCGTGCCCACGTTTGCTGTGGAACAACTAAGGGCATTTACTTGAGGGTCTGGAAGGCATTTCTCTTGGTAGTCTTCTGCAGGTAACCGCCTTTTCCAAGGAGTGGTGGGTGCACCTGTGATGACCGTGGCTTTGAGTAGCCCAGCGTGGGTGGGGGCGTGGGTCTTGCTGCGTGCAGACTCACGCAGAGTAACAGCTGTTTGTGACTCTCTCTCCAGGAGTTAGCTGTCCCCGTGGTCCACGATGGCGGTGCCCTTTTGGCTTTTGTCTGCGGTGTGGTCTACACGCTCCTACAGTCCATCATCTCTTACAAATCATGTCCCCAGTGGAACAGCCTGTCCACGTGCCACGTGCGGTTGGCCATCTCTGCCATTTCCTGTGCAGCCGTGGTCCCCAGTATCCTTTGCACGTTTGTCAGTGTCTTCACAGACTTGACTCTTCTCCCACTCCCCCAAACGAGCATGAAAAAAAGCAAATGTTAACAACCTGGTTTCCACATGCTTCAGAAGAACAATTGGGAGACAAGTATAAATCGTTAAGAAAATATCTCAACATTGTCTGGTTAGATCAAAACAATCTTTGGGGGGGAATGTGTGCAAGGAGAATGGAAACGTCGAAACACTTTAGTCTGTTTACTTTCCTTGAAACAAGGAAAGTTTCATAAGCCGTGTGAAAATATTTATTTTTCTTTGTAGTGCTTGGTCAAAGACACCAAATATTGATACTGTACTTAAAGTAACGGCCCTGGGAAGTCCCGAGAGCTCGTACTCTGCCTCACCCTGTACGTTGGTGATTTATTAGATGGTTCGATTAACTCGTCTGTGTTAAGAGGTTTTAAAAAGCTCTATCATTTATTTCCAAGTCAGTTGAAATATGTTTAGCCTTCTCCTGTTAGCCTTCTCTGATTCCAGTTTCAAAATGAAATCTCATCCCATTTTCTAAGTCAACAATGTGAAAAGAAAGTATCAATTTTTATGCTTGTGCGTTCTGGTTTAAAGGAAACGAAAGCGTGATCTTTCTCTCTTTCTTTCTAGAGGTACTTAACAGGAAAAAAAAAAAGCTGTGTCTTTAAGACGTGAAAAATTCCCCATCTTTCTTTTTTTTTTTTTTAAAGATTTTTTATTTATTTATTTGACAGAGATGGAGACAGCCAGCGAGAGAGGGAACACAAGCATGGGGAGTGGGAGTGGAAGAAGCAGGCTCATAGCGGAGGAGCCTGATGTGGGGCTCGATCCCATAACGCCCGGGATCACGCCCTGAGCCGAAGGCAGACGCTTAACCGCTGTGCCACCCAGGCGCCCCCCCATCTTTCGAAATACCATCTGCAGTCCTATCAGAGAAAACCTGCAGAGCCATCAAAAGATGGTGATTCCTGTCAGACGGTAGAAAAATAGCCACTATTTTATTAGCGGAGACGTTGTTAGTCTGGATTGGGCTGTGGTATGAAGTGGACAAGCTTGAGTGAAAATGCACTGTGCGCTTCTGAATAGTAAGTTTTGCGTTTCTCTTTTAAATCAGAGCTTCTAAGTACAGTTTTGGGCTTTGTTTTGGTGGGTTTTTTGTTTTTTGTTTTTTTGTTTTTTGTCTTACGGAAGGAAATTTTTAGTTACAAAATTTCCAAGAGCAGAGGAAGCAAATCCTGCTGTTGAGAAATTTAAACAAAATGCATAGCCTCGTTACAAAGTTAGTTCCTTCGCAATTTCCTTGTCCTATTTATGGATTGAAGACACTCCTGTTTCTCTCCAAATGTATCTACTTAAAACTTTTAGCTTGTGTTAATTGTAAAAATTGTAGTAGCAGTGTTTGTAGTGTTAAAAGCCAAAGTTTCTTGGTGTAGGGAAACCTTTGCTTGCTTCCAACTTGAGACACCCATCTCTAGATGTTAAAATCAGAGAGAATTTTAGCAAGAATAAGCATTTCAGACCTCAGAGTTTCACATGTAAATAGTTCCCATTTCTAGGCGGTTCTTAGGAGCCATGCCAAGGGAGAGCATCCCCAAACAGAAACAGGTCATGTCCCTGTATTAAATTACCTCGAATGAATTCATCCATATGGAAGCATCTTTTGTCCAAGCATTAGCATGGTATTTATATTTCTTTACAAAGATTTCAAAATATCTTTAAAATGCCCTTGTCTCTTCTTACTGCAATATTTCTGTGAAACATCCTCACTTGACTAATGAAGAAACTGAAACACAAATGAGGCAGTTGCTAGGATCCTGCTTCTGAGCCCTCCCTGCGAGACTGTCCATCTTGCACCTGGCTCCCAACGCTTTCAGAAGCCTTCACAAAATCACGAACAGTGTGAAGCCCAGGTTCCTTTGCTTGAGACACAGTCTGAGACTGCCTCTTGAGTATTTTTTTTTAACGATTTTATTGATTCACTTATTTTAGAAAGAGAGAATCTCAAACAGACTCCTCACTGTGCTCGGAGCCCCATGTGAGACTTTGACCTCATGACCCATGAGATCACGACCTGAGCTGAAACCAAGAGTCGGACGCTTCACCGACTGAGCCACCCGGGTGCCCCATGAGCCTGCCTGTTTTTTTGACCTCATTCTCACATGGTCTCCCCTGGACTTGCCTGTTTCCTGTTCTCTGCTTTTGCTCAGTCTCTTCTACCTGGCTGGGTTATCCTCCTCCACCTTGTTTTCTAGAGTTGAGCTGCCCAATACGGTAGCCACTAGCCGCATGAGGCTACTGAGCGCGTGAAATGTGGCTGGTCCACATGGGGACGTGCAGTTAAGTGTAAAAACCACACCGATTTCAAAGATGTAAGAAGAAAGAAAAGGAGAATGTAAAATATCTCATTATTCTTTTTATCAGTATTTGTTTTAATGATAATATTTTTGATATATTGGGTTAGATAAGATATATCATTAAAATTAATTTCATTTTGTTCTATTTATTTGTTTTTAAGATTTTATTTTTAAGTAATCTCTATACCCCAACATGTGGCCCAACCTCACAATCCTGAGATTAGGAGTCACGTGCTCTACCAGTTGAGACAGCCAGGTGCCCCTCATTTGGTTCTTTTTAGTTTTTTTTTAGTGTAACTGCTACAGTAGAATTTTTTTTTAAGGAGATAGAAGTTTATTGAATACACCCCAAGGGAGAAGCGGGTAGGGCAGCAGAGGAGAGGCTGCCTGGCTATCGTAGAATATTTTACCTTACGCATGTGGCTGGCATTAATTTCTGGGGTGACGCTGCTCTAGAGAGCTCCTCAAGCCTCCACTTACATTAGGCTCAACTCAGTGAAGCCTTTCCTGACCCCTCCAATCCCATTCCACTCTGAATTCATAATTTTCCCTCTGAGTCATCATCGTGCCCTATTCTTTTCTGTCTTAATACAGCATATTCCCTGGGCTTCATCCGACAAGGCTGTGATGTTTCCAAGACCAACACCGAGTCTGTTTTGCCAGAGTTTTCTCTGTCGCCCCCTTCCTCCCCATAGCATACCTGATACACAGAAGATAGAACTCAAGAACAAAGAATTAAGAGGCTTTTAAACTATTAGAAACAGAAATATGGTAATGACATGATCAGAAAATCTTTTCTTTTGAGAAACTGAGAAGTGTTAAGAATTGCAAAATATTGGGGGGTAGGGAGGGCAGGGAGAGGAGGTGCTGACTCTGAATTCAGGGGAAGTTCTAAACTTAGCATTGACTCAAAGCTTTGAGTTCATAACTGTTTGCAAAAGCATTTTAAGAGCATCTCATGTCTAGCTTTCTCTTTTGCCTTCCTAAGCTCCATGGAATGGCTGTCATCAGCCTCGTGCAGACGGCCCGTGGAGGCTCTAGCCTCAGTCCCCGACACTGTTTGGCCTCTCTGGGTATCCTCTAAGGTCAGAGGTAGGATGTATCTCTTTGATTTGTAAACCCTTTGGGCCAGAAAGGAACGACTCCGCTTGTACCCAATGACTTGATGGAATAAGTCTGTTTTTTAAAGACGGTAGTTTGAATCTGTAGCTTGTTTTTGTAGAGGGACCTTGGTAGTTTGTGATGCTTTGGTACTTGGAAATGTTAATTTTTCCTTAAAGCTGTTGCCTTGAAAATAGGATTTTAGGGAAAGAGTATTTTTATTCAATACTTTTATTTAGGGAAAATAGTATTTTAGGGGAAGAGTACCCATCTGCCATTTTGACCAAATTTAGAAAGCACAGTGGAACAAAATGGAGCCACAGATGAAAATTTGACCATACGTAACCGACAAAGTATTGGTGAGGAACCCCTGTAAGTCCATGTTATAATTTAAATGCTGTCACAATCGAACTCAAGTTTGAGATTATAAGAAGCTGATAGAACTGGTCTGATCGCAGAAATGTTGGTATTAACATTTTAGCTGTGTGATGATGATTGGAAGAATAGTCTTAACATTAAAAGACCTGGGTTTTTTTTTTTGTTTTTTGGTTTTTATTTTTTGTTTGGTTTTTTTTTTTTTTTGGAGCTTCCTTAACAATTTCCCTTTCTTAGTGATTGCCTGTGCTTCGTTAATTTCTATAACCAAGCTGGAGTGGAATCCAAAAGAAAAGGTAAAATTTAACTCATCTTCAATATGATTGTTGAACCTGGTTCCTGGGGATTATTTTCAAAACTATTTTCAAAATTTTGAATTCCTAATTGAATTTCCTCATCAAAAGAGGCCGGACACTTAATAGCAGGGGGCCGATGTGAATTCAGGTGTGTGGAGGTCAGAGGAGGCAGGGAGTGTTAAGCAGAGCGGATGAGATCCCTTTGTTTCAGGATGAACTGGAGAATAAACGTGGTCAGGGCTGTCTGTGCGGGCAGGGAGTTTGTATAGAGCGGTAAGAGGTAGGCAGAGAGGCTCCTACTTGATGTGGGCGACCAGAATGAGCTTTGGAAGGCTCGTGAACAGGCAAGTGCACTGAAAGAATATTAGCAGGTACATAGTAGTCAGAAGCAATCCTGGGGTGAAGGGCTGAGGAGAGAGCCTGGAGTTAGGGAGGCAGGGAGAAGGCAGTTCTCTAGATTTCAAACCAAGGTTCGCCTGGGGGCTCCACATCACTCATCGGGGAAATGCAAATCAAAACCACAATGAGATAGCACCTCACACCTGCCAGAACGGCTAAAATCAACAACACAAGAAACAACAAGTGTTGGTGAGGATGTGGAGAAAGGGGAACCCTTGTTCACTGTTGGTGGGAATGCAAACTGGTGCAGCCACTGTGGAAAACAGTATGGAGGTTCCTCAAAAAGTTAAAAATAGAGCTAGCATATGATCCAGTAATAACAGTACTGGGTATTTACCCCCAAATACAAAAACATTAATTCAAAGAGTTACATGCACCCCTATGTTTATTGCAGCATTATTTACAATAGCCAAATGATGGAAGCTGCCCAAGGGCCCATCCATGGATGAACGGATAAAGGCGGTGTGGTTTATATACACAGTGGAGTATTACTCAGCCATAAAAAGAATGAAATCTTGCCATTTGAAGCAACATGGTTGGAGCTAGAGAGTATAATGCTAAGTGAATAAGTCAGAGAAAGACAAAAAACATTTCACTCATATAAATATGGAATTTAAGAAACAAAACAAATGGACAAAGGAAAAAGAGAGAGACAAACCAAGAAACAGACTCTTGATTATAGAGAATAAACTGACGGTTATCGGAGGGGCAGCGAGTGGGGGATGGGTGGAACAGGTGAAGGGGATTGAGGAGGGCGCTCGCTGTGATGAGCACCAGGTGACGTGTGGAAGTGTTGAATCGCTATATTGTGCACCTGAAACCAGTGAACACTTAACTATGCAGAAACTAAAATTTAAAACTTTCAAAAAATGAATTAAAAAAAAGATTAGCCTAGGGTGCAAGTACAAAGGGGAAATATTTATGGGTGCTGTCAAGTGACAGACACGAGAATAGAAGGACATGAATCAAAGAGGACTTCCAAATTTTATCTTGGGGGAAGCGAAGAATCTGTCCCCATGAGCAGAGGCAGCAGAGTCCCAAACAGGAATAAATCTGAGGCTGTAGTGAAACATTAAGGAGAACTGCCCAGTTACTGGTGGGACTAGACCGTGGGGGGCTGGAACTAACAGGGCATGGGGTAGAGTGATGGGTCATTTCCAGCCCAAACGTCAGAACACCAGGAATTGAATGTTTGGAGTTGAGATGGACTCCAGCCACGAGGTACGCAGAGCGGTGGCTCATCTAGACGCCATGTGGGGAATGAATGACGCCCAGGAGAGGACAGTTGGTGGGAGAACAGCCGTTTTTCAGGGGACGGGGGAGTTACTGATGTTTTTCACAAAGCAGTTTCAGTAAAATGTTGGCTTTAGAAGCCAATTGCAGAAGGGTGAAGAAATGGTGAGGGGGTGGTTCATTCATTCAGCTCTCAGTCCAATGTTGGGAGGGGAGAGGAGAAATAACATGGTGGCTTAAGGGCCAAGCGGGATCGGGATTTTCCACATTCTGGCATGTGAGGGAAGCCTGCAGGAGACTACGCAGAAGGGGCGCCTGGGTGGCTCAGTCAGTGAAGACTCTGCCTTCAGCGCAGGTCACGATCTCAGGGTCCTGGGATCCAGTCCTGCGCCTGGCTCCCTGCTCAGAGGGGAGTCTGCTTCTCCCTTGGCCTTCTGACCCTGCTTATGCTCTGTCTCTGTCTCTCTCTCAAATAAATAAATCAAATCTTAAAAAAGAGAAAGAGAGAGACTACGGAGACACTGAAAATGGTGAGGAAGAGAAATCCAGGCAGAAATTTAAAAAAAAAAAGTCCTTTCTGAAAGCGAGACCTCACAAGGGGGCGGCTTCGGGTGTACTTTACGAGTTCGGCCACTGGGGGGCGATCTTCCACCACAAATCAAGCAAAAAACCAGCTGCTGGGAAGGATTTCTCCGTGTTTCCCCCAGGCAATTAAAAATTGTTTTTCATTTCATTTTCTAAATTAAAAATGTGAAAAGTACCTCATTTTCTGCTCCAGCCATAAAGCACCATGCCGCTCCTGCATTGCGTTCTGTTCCCATTATCAATGAATGCACGCAAAACCCTTTACGTTAATTCACTGAGTGGAATAATTGCCCGGGTACTGCCCCAGACTTCCGTGGAGGGCTTGGGAGCTTGTACAGCACATTCCTGTGCATTGACTTCCTTGGTAGGGGTGGTGAGAGTTTTAATATCATTGCCCCATTTTACGTAGCAAGGGGATTAGAGCGTCGCCTCCGTTCCCACAAGTGCAGGGGAGGAGTGTGCACTCCTAGTTCTGTGCGCTTTCATGAAATAGGCTAAAGAAACGATGAAGGATGAGGTGGATCTCCTGCTAATGTCCCCAAAAGGAGGTAGGGGCCTCCGTTCTCTACCCCCAGCATAGACTGATCAGGTTCTCCCCAGTGTGAGCTGGCCCAGGACAGGGATGGATGTGAACACGCATGCGGAGAGCGAGGAGTGGTGGCTGTGGTTTGATGCACCCAATGCATCTTCATGGATGAAAACTGGATCAGAGAGAGCACCTGTCCCCTTTCCATGGGGGACAGGTGCTCTCTCCACGCAACCCAGCCTATTTGTGTTCCGTGGGGACAGGTGCTCTCTCTCATTGATAATTATCTCATTGATAATTTCAACCTGCAGACGCAAGCCAGCCTATTTGTGTGTCATGCGTATAACCTAGCAAAGCAGAAAGGGAAGTCGAGGAAAAAAGAATAGGTCACTATTTGAAATCGGAGAACTGTTCACAGTCCACAGGCTTCATTGGGCATGTGGGCTCAAGTCAGAATGCAGACATGCAGTTTTCATTCAGTGTTTATTTTCTTGTATTGTATTTAAGTAGGTTCCACACCCAGCATGGAACTCACAACCGGGGCTTGAACTCACAACCCTGAGATCAAGACCTGAGCTGAGATCAAGAGTGGGATGCTTAACTGACTGAGGCACCCGGGTGAACTTTGGATGTTTAAAAATGCTTTGACAGTAATTCACCACATTTAAAAATCAGGAGAGATCACACCACACACACACACACACACCACACATGCACGCACGCGCTGGCGCACAGGCTTTTTTCTTAATCTCTTAAAGCAACATCGGGGTCATATTTTCCCATTCGGTGAAAATGGAATTGGGCTGATGAGGAGGGGGTTCCCCGTCCTCCCTCTCTTTTTGCAACCATCCGTTCCATTTATTTTTATCAATTGTTTGGCCTCCATAGGAGGAACCCCCAATTAAAGCCTTCCACTCTTGCCTTCCATTCTCTCACCTCAGCCCCCAATGAGATAGTTACCGTGTCCCTGTCTCCTTAGCCTTCGCTTTGTGGTTATGTTTACCTTATAGCATTAAGCAGAGCTGTGTTCCGAAAAGACATTTTCTATAGTAACAAGGAAACCCACAGCCAGTGGTGACAGCCAGTCCCCTCTGGGTGTGCGCACTCGTTCTTTTTAATAAGGGCCCAAAAGCTGACTCAGTGGTTTTTAAGCATGCATTTCAACTTCGGGATTCCTAGCAGTGGGAGAGCAAGTCACACCTTGAGTGGGAAATTCTTTCTTCTCTTGAGTCAAAATTTGCTTCCCAGTCTCATCTTAAAACCAGAGTGTATGTGAGCCTGCAGAACTTTTGGGAGAATTGTGTCTGTGTTCTCATTGGGCAGTGCCCTGGTGTTCATCCACCGGGCCTTGCTCACGGTGTGTTCTCAAGGGGGTTGATCTATGCTCACCCGACAACTGCCCTCTCTGGTCTGGCCAGCGTTTGATTTCAGTACATGCACTACAGTGAATGTATTCAGGCTAAATTCTGGTTCTTTATTGTTGCTTTTAGGATTATATATATCACGTAGTGAGTGCAATCTGCGAATGGACAGTGGCCTTTGGTTTCATCTTCTACTTCCTAACATTCATCCACGATTTCCAGGTAGGTATTTATCAGTTCATGTGTTACAAATTGCTGACAGTTAGGGTTAGGAGAACGCCATAGAACATTTCTTACACTTAAAAAAAGTAAGAGCACTATCTTTCTTTTCACTCTTACATGTTTGAAAAAATACGTAAATATTATACAGTTTAGTTTATTCCCTAAGGGAAGCCTCGCTAACAGCTCTCCCAAACAATGAAATTTTCATATGTCCTCTGCCCCCTGGTTGCTCATAGTCATATATCCTGGTTATTAGCTTTCTGAGCAGGCCTCGCTTACTCGTTCCAAGTAATAGGCAATATGTCCTTTTAATAAACAAAAGTTTGTTGTTGAAAAATGTTCCCAAGGCAGAGAGAAGGTGGGACCTTATCAGGTTTGACAACAGAGAAAATTTTACATTTTGAGACAAGTGAATTCTTAGCTAAAAGGATATAAAAAACCAAGAAAATTCTTCCAGACCCAACTCCAGCTCTGCCGAAACCGTAGTGAGGTCATCTCTGAGGGCAGGTGCAGAGCCGTGGGGCTTTCTGTAGCTGGCACCAGTTTGCCTTCTCCGGAACCTTTTTCTTCTGTATTTAACAGAGTGTCACGCTAAGAATATCCACAGAAATCAATGATGATGTTTGAAGAAAGAAGAATGATACCTCACTCAGTGAGAGTCGCAGACAATTTCTGGAAGTGGCAGGGAGGACAGACAGGGTTTCAGTGTGGCCCTGAGTGGAATGTATCTGCGGCACGTCCACGACTCGAATTTCTTTAAGAATTCCCAATAGTTGTACTATTTCCAAAGGTATGTTTTCCCAGAGAATGTACAGACTTATGACATTGTAGCAACGTTTTTATAATTTCCCAAGTAGACACTTTTTTTTACGTGAACAAATTCATTACGGAAAAGAGAAGGTATTACAGAAAATGGAGAGCTCTTATTTTTGCACAGATTCTGTTTTGTGTTTTCTTTGTGGGTAAGTGATTTGTGGGAATACACTAAGTGAGGAATTCACTAACAAGTAAAATCAGGGCATATTCATTTTTAAATTTTATTTTTAGAGAATGAATGGTCTAATTTTATATCATGAGAGCATTTATAAAGTTTGATTTCTAATGATCATAAAGATTTAGTTAACAAATGAACACTAACAAGGATACTCTGATTTTTAAGTGAACTAAGCAAAATGCTTCTATTGAAAGGCCTTACTCTCTCTATGCACATTAACTCTAAGTGAACACAGAAGACCTCAGTTTTTAAATTCCATCCCCCGTGGGCCTCCCTGCTCCCAGAGCCACAGCTTTTACCCTTGCTGCTAACTGGCATTCCATAGTGGGCCCAATTCCAGGTGGAATGAATTCAGCAAGACAGATTAGAAAAGCCTTAGAACAATAATAAAATGGAGGTGAGCACCTGACAAGGAAAACCCCACTGGAGTCCAGATTGTTGTCTTTGCTGGATAAGCAAGGAGGGAAAGTATCTCAGGGACCATTTGTGGAAGGCAGGATTATGGGAAGGAGACCTTTGGTTAATACCAAACCTCCACAAAAGCCAATCTGTGAAAAGCATTAAAAAGACCATTTGTAAAACCACCCTTTATTGTTACCAGTATAAAGTGATACACGTACAGTCTGACTCGGAAGCTGAAACTCACGTCTCGAATTCATTTCTTGCCACTAACCCTGTGGACAAGAACACAGGTCTGAGACCGAGGAGAAAGGGGAGGGGGCAGGGGGCAGGTTATCTGTTCCTCCTTTTAATGCCTGTGGCTGGACGTTTGCACACTGTACGAAATGGGAGTCAGTCCTTTGTTAAGCAAGACCTACAGACTCCACGTTTTCACCCAAAGCACAAATGACAAAGGAAAAGCAAATGCTTCTGGAGCAAGAAGTGGGCCTTGAAATGTTAAGGCTTAGATTTGAAAGTTGAAGAGAAGGCCTTCCTTTGAAGACCCTCAAGACCACAAATCTGCAGCCGGCCAAGTGGGTGCAGACCTCAAGGGCGTATGCCAAGGGCAGAGCGGCCCACCTGGACAGCCTGGGAGGAAATCTGGGAGTGGTGAGCACTTCCTGGCTCCTCAGTAACTATCTGTCAAGTGAACGAAGCCGTCAGCCACAACTGCAATGACAAACCGTGTCCCCTGTGTGTCCGGCAGTGTGAACCCCATAACCGTGTCTGAGTCTGTTGCAACTTGTCGTAATGCTGTGGCTCCCCAAGTAACACTGGAAATGAAAGACTGATTGAAACTATGTCAAGCATTCCTTATTCTGAAGATGGGGGAGAAGTGTCACTTAGCTGCGCCATGGAACCTGTAGGAGAATGAATCCACGGTTGGGACTCACTTCGAACAGACTTTTCTTACCTGCACTTCTCATGGTGCATTGTCATTCTTCATTTCCTTATCTCTCTTGCAAGATAGATTGGGAGCTCCCTGTGGGCAGAGTATGGGCCTTAATCTTTAACTTTGTAACTCCAGCATTTACCAGGGTGCCTCCTGGTTCATAGTAGGTGCTTAATATCATTGAAGGCATGAATGGACGCGCGAACAAAGGAAGGCATGACTGGGCATGTTCGCAGTGCTGCGTAGTGAGAGTTACACTGGCACACTGTGTACTAGTTAAGTGATAAATGAAGAGTCTGTATCACCCAGTAATGTTGGCTGTTTTGCTTTGTGTACTGTAAACATTTCAGTTGTTTGGGCTTCACCACTCTATGACAACTCTCTTCAACCTCGACAGTTACCACCAAAATTGTTAGATGGGCTAGACAAAATGGTATACCTGGCTTGGCAAACTGAGAACGCCAAAAATCACTGCAGACAATCACATTCTGCGAATTCCATGAAACCTCTAAAGCTGGTCTCATCCACATTTCGGTATTATTTCTAATTTCCATGAACTTGCATTTCCTTGGGCCTCATGGCTGAAAGAGTAAAATAAAATGAAATATTTCTTTATTTTAGTAATTTGTGTCTCGGTTCAATTGCAACATGTCGACTAGGTACGACTAGAAGTTTACATACCCAGGGAACAATCCTAGCTCCGCTTGGACCCCGTAAATAGAGTTTAAACCTTATGTTTTCTTAATTCTTGTAGCTTTGCATGTGGGCGCAGTGGTTCATCTTTGTAGAGACTCAAACATTAGTATCAGAAGTTTGCATCAGTGCAGACTCATGGAGGTGAAGGCACCAGAAATCCAACTCACACGTGTCGAAGAAGAAAGGGGCATCTATTAACTCAAGCCCGGGGTGGAGCTTACTTAAGGGATGGTTGGATCCAAAAGTGGTACCAGAACTCCATGTATTCTCTCCTTCTCCTAGCTCTACTTTTTCTCTCCGTTGGCATCATTCGCAGGCAGGTTTTCCCCTGATGGGAGTGAGATGGCTTCTAGGAGCCCGTGGGCTACAACCTGTCCAATGGAAAGAGGGGACCTCTCCAGAGTTCGCACAAGAGCCCGTGAGTTGAAGCTCTTTGTCTCCGATTGGCTGGCCTGGGTCACATGACCATCCCCGCTCAGGGAGGTCTGATGCTCTGATTAGTCAGCCCTGTGTCACGTGTCCCCCCGAGCAGGGAGGGGTCGGCACTGTCCGAAATGCCGGGCTGGTGGTGGGTGAAAGTTGTTTCTCAGAAGAGAGGAATGGGAAATGCGTCTGGGAGAGACACAGTGCAGTAGATCCCCAATCCCCCCTTCCCCACCCGCCAGGAAAGACGACTTAACTTGTTTCGGGGTAAAGCAAATTATACCTGCTGACAACCTTTTCAGGTTAAAAGACGTAAATGTAAACCATTTAGGTAATAAACATGCTTTCAGTTAACTTCAAAGTTATGCTTTTTCCAGCTTGTGTTTTTATTTAACCCCTGTGTTTGGTCAGGCAGTGATTTATCACATGTTTCAGACGAGGAAAAGAAGAGAGAAGCTCAGGGACGTGCCAGATGTTTTGCTGCTGGCTGGCAACCCGTTCCAGTCGGGGACTCTTGTTTTCCTGATTGCTAATCAAGTGGGTCTTTTTCCTTTCTTTCTTTTTCTTCTCTTCTCTCTTCTTTTCTTTTTTCTTTTCTTTCTTAACACTAACAGAGAATTCCACAGAAATTGCATTTCATAAACCAAATTAAGTACATCAGTGTTGTGCTGTGTTTGGGTTTCCTAACATCCCTTGCATGTGGCATTGTCCCATGTTCCCATTTTTTACTCAGTTGGAGACACACTGGTCTGCTGTTTGGGCCCTGGAATGAGGAAGGAGGAGTGGGAGGGAGATAAGTGGTATCCCATTCTCTCCCACTCCCTGACTCTGGCCAGCCGGTAAGCCCAGCCGTCTCCCCACACACATATTCTTGGTCTGGCTCTGAATGCCCCGCATTCTCAAGGCCAGAATGTCATGCATTTGCGTCCTGTCTGTTGCATAAGAGAGCAACCACAGCCTCAGGCCCTGGAGGAGAAGCTTCTGACTCTCCTTGGTCACCCCCAGGAGACTCATCTTCTAAAACGAAGGGCAGCGGCATGCCAGACTCATATCAGGGGTGGCGGTGACTTCCAAAACCAATGCTTAGAAAATGCTAAACGAGGTACCAACAATCTGTTTTGTGGTTTGAGCCAGGGTGCCACGAGATGCCTAGTGAGCCCCAGCTTTGGCAGTCCCTCAGCAAAGCGCAGGGCTCTGTGCCCCACTGTCCCCAAAGCCGGCTCCACCTCTGGACTCCTTGGTTACATGAGTTGACGGTGTGTCTTTTTAACTTGGGTAAACTTGATGAGGCTGATGCGTATCCCTGTCTGAGCCCCGACCGATCTGATCACCCAAGAGTTCCTCTGATACGCAAATACAGTA
The DNA here is from genome assembly GCF_023065955.2 of Ursus arctos. Classification (NCBI taxonomy): domain Eukaryota; kingdom Metazoa; phylum Chordata; class Mammalia; order Carnivora; family Ursidae; genus Ursus; species Ursus arctos. The sequence goes on along the minus strand of NW_026622886.1, from coordinate 13,165,554 downwards.
ACTGCTGTTACCCCTCTCAGCACGCTGGGGTGGAAAGATAATTTCTAGATAAGTGGGGATTCAGCTGCTCCTGCTTATAGCCCTTACTTTCTGAACCATTTGTTCTCATTTTAAAACTTTTGAATCAGTAATAGTATTCATGGGATTAAAAAATCAAAACAATATAAAAAGGAACTCTGTGAAAAGCCTTTGTACTCTTCCTTTATCCACATTTACTCAATACACACCTCTTTTTGCAGATATCCACTTTTTATGAAAATACAAGCAGAAACACATTTACAAATATTTCCCTTTTAACTTCTACGCCAAACGTCACATACCGCACTGACAGCTTTGAGCCTTCCTTTGACGAAGCAACATGTTTTGGAGATGCTTCCTTATCAATAGAGAGAGCGCTTCCTCATTTTTTTAGTTTGTTCTGTTAGGTATGTGTAGTGTCCATTGTGCGCCTGTGCCATGGTTTATTTAACAAGTCCCCTGTCTGAGGAACCATCGTGTGGTTCCCAAACTGCTGCACTGGCACATGAATGACCTTGTACGTACATCACTTCACACACGTGCGAGGAAATCTGTGGGAGAGATTCCCGTAAGCAGGGATGCTGGGGCGGATGGGAACTGCATCTCTAATTTGACAGATACTGTCATCTAGCCTTCGGAACCTTTTTACTTGATCATTTTTTGTTTGAAAACCTTTCCAACTATTTTACCCTTTTTTCTAAACTGAGGATGCTGACTATAAATTCACCTTTTCTGGGACACCTGGGTGCCTCAGTTGGTTAAGTGTCTGCCTTCGGCTCAGGTCATGATCCCAGGGTCCTGGGGCGGGGCGGCGGGGGGGTGGGGGGTCCTTGCTCAGCAGGGAGCCTGCTTCTCCCTCTGCCTGCCCTCCTCCTGCTTGTGCTCTCTCTCTCTCTCTCCCTCTCTCTGACAAATAAATAAAATATTTTTTAAAAATTAAAAAAATAAATTCACCTTTTCTTGGTGAGTCAATAATATCGATGAATGGATATTCATCGATAGGCACAGATGTGCATTCTCTGGTAGATGGTGTGGGACAGAGGCAGGCTGACAGTGTCACTGTTCTATGAACACTTTCCCTCTTTGTCCCTCCACCTTTTAAAAAAGATTTTATTTATTTATTTGAGAGAGAGACAGAGAGTGACAGAGAGAGCGCAGGAGCAGGGGGGAAAGGTAGAGGGAGAAGCAGAATCCCCGCTGAGCGGGGAGCCTGATGTAAGACTCATCCCAGGACCCTGGGATCATGACCTGAGCTGAAGGCAGACACTCAACTGACTGAGCCACCCAGACACCCCTTTGTTTCCCCTTTTTATTTAAGCACCAAGGGCAGGGAGGGCAAGGCTCTTTGCTCCCCTCTCTGTGGATAGCAGAACTCCACTGTCTTCTCTCTCCTCCTCTCTGGTTCCTACTCTTCTCCTTTTAATGGTCAAAAGTGTCTCCATCTCACTTGGGTTTTTCATTGTGATCTTGCGCTTTTGTCACTGTCTTTTCTAATCTCGTTCCTTTCCTAGCCACTTTCTCTTTTTGGTGTCTCTTGGAAGGGCTAGTACTTCACTTACACTTTCTTCTGAGAACATTTTGCTTTTATAGACCTCAATTATCGGTCTCAATATCCCCTTGCCCCTTTCTGGCCAGCTGACCCATGACAGAACACCAGCGGGAATTCACAGATCCTTTGGCCCTCCCTGACCTTGTAGCTTGGTGGTCACTGTGGAATGACCCAGTGAGTGGGGGACACCAGCAATGCAGGAGCCAGAGAGAGAGAGAGAGAGAGAGAGAGAGAGAGAGAGAGGAAAGTCCAGATTTGAGAAACTTAAAAAAAACTTATTTAGAAATAATAGGCTTTAATTTTGCTTAAATGTACGTTTTATGGCATTTTTAAAATTTATAAACTTTACTTTCTAGAGCAGTTTAGGTTCACAGCAAAATTGAGCAGGAAGTGCAGAGCTCCCCTCAACGAGCACAGTGTCCCCCACTGCCCCCCCCCAGAGTGATGCTTCTGTTACAATCGATGGACCCACACTGAGACATCATTATCACCCATAGTGCATGGATTATATTAGGGTTCACTCTTGGGGATGTGTATTAAATGAGTTTGGACAAATGTATAATGGCACGTGTCTACTATTGTAGTATCATACAGAATGGTTTCACTGTCCGAATGGTCCATTTGTCATTTTGAAAAAGAAAATCTTATTTGGAATTACCTACAGAGACGCAGCATGATTGTCTTCAGTACCAGGTACTAGGGACTTTGGCTTAACCACTAACCACCAAGGACATTTCTCTACCACTTAAATTATCGCTCAGATTCTGTTAACATTGGTTGAGCATCTAACCATATCAAAGGCACTGAGAGAAGGGAATTTCACCACAGTTAGTCCCATTTTACCACTGACGAACTTATTGCAGTCAAGTTGTCACCAGGTGGCAAGTGATGGGCTTAGGACCCACCCCAGGGCTGTACCTCTTGCAGTCAACCTTTTCCATCAGGGACAATGGGATTATCAACCATTATGTGTGATTATGAATGAATTTGTCAGCTTTTCCAGTCATATAATACAATGCCCTAAGGAGTCAAGGCCCCAAACTGGCAAGTTTAGAAGAATGTGTGAAATGTCTGTGTTGCTTCGAAAGGGTGGATCCTAGTTGAACTCTGCATTTAAGACTTGGGTTGGAAGGGGTAGGTCATGGGAATCAGAAGTAGAAACATAATAGAGGGGGAACTTGTATGCCACCCCTGATTTTTGGTGGGTGTATGAAATGAACTTTTCTGCACCCATCCACAATCCCTGAGGAGGAACACAGAAATGGCCAAGGATTCCTTTGGAAAGTGGGGCTTGGAGAAAGGTCTTTCAGTGTGATTAAGGCTCTGGTGGCTCTGAGGTGTGTTTTCTTAGGACTTTCAACTCTTTTGCTTCTGGTTGGTGCAGTAATGCAGACTTGGGGTTGTCTTCCGTTTGGAAATATCTGCTCTCTACTTCCCAAGGGGGAAGTCATGGTGGGGTCCAGAGGCTGTCCCCAGGCTGGGAAAACACCAGGGGGATTCATTGGGTTTGGTGTCAGACTCCAGCATGTGATAGGGTTCTCTGAGTCTCCAACAGTAGTAGGAAGCAGTAACAGTCTCAGGACTTGGGGTCCTGGGTTCCAGGTCTCTTGCCCATCAGGCTGACATTAGCACCAGTGATAGGGATGCCTGGAAGACAAATTTCACCTCCTGGAACAATCCTTTTGCTTAGGGTCAGCCCAGAGTAGCAAGTTCCAGGTACTACCCAAGACATCTGATTTAAAGTGAAGAGTGATGTATTTAGAGCTGGCCAGCGATGTGACAGCTGCTAACACAACCTTTAACACGTGTATTAAAATGAATACTGAGCTTAGTTCAGTCTGTCATTTCCTCTTAATACTTGAAAAGCCACAGTTTTGTTTGAAAATTCCCTCAAAAGGCTCTAGTGGGTGAATTTATTCTTCTGCTTGACTGCACTTGGAACCCTCAAATAAGAGCCACCTTGAAATTGAAACTGGGAAAATCCCAGGTTTCTCTGGCCAAAAGAAGTAGCAAAGGTATGTTCTGAGGTTTATTAAATAATTACCTAGTTGTTGACATGTTGGCGGGGGGGAAGCTGAGGTGCTGGCGAGTGTGAACAGAGGTTAGTCAGGATGTTGGGTCATGCGGTTTGTAAGTGAGGTTGAACATTTTTGTGCTCACTGACCTTTGGCTCAGGCCCGACCAGGGGATGTGTTCTTCCTTCTTCCTCAGTTAGTTAGGGCTTCACATGGTATATCCTTGTTTTGACTGTCTAAATGACCACGGTCGAATGTGATCCAGCGAATCCTAAAAATCCATTGGCTGATGGGAACAGACACAGCAATGACTTGAAGGGAAGAAAATGGAGAAAAACAAAACCCAGAATTAATTGATCATTTTGACTTCCCATCTGCAGTTGGTTTGCAGGACAGATTGGGGAGCTTTCCTAATCTGAGACTAACAATTCAGAGCTTTGGGAAGGAAGGATATTCTCAATTTAGTGATACCTTTGATCAGTATCCCCAAAATTTCAGCCATTTGTGGGTCTCCTTTGTAATTTTTGTCATGCTATTACTGCAATTTACTTAATAACACTTTTCAAAGACTTGTATATGACTTAATTATTTTTATTTTAAGGAGAAACTTCTCCCACTGCTTCTCCTCCCGGACTGCCTAGTGTGGTAAATGGTGTTAGCATCCACTGGCTCACCAAGGGCAGAAACTTGAGAACCATATCCTGGACTGCTCACTCTGCTCCCCACCCCACCTCATGTTCTATTAACTTTATCTCCTATGTACAGGGTGAACAGATAGTTCATCCAAACCAGGGTATTTTGGGAAAAGAAAGGGACATTATTGGTAATTGTACCTAGAATAAACTGGGTCTGTCTGAAGCGAATGGGAATGTGTGGTCAACCCATTTTTATGGTCTTGAATCCTCTTTGTCCTCTCCATTTCCACCATCACTACCTTAGTGCAGGCCTTCATAATCATTTGCTTGGACTAGTGCAGTCGCTCACTATTTCCTTGATTTCAGTCTTGGTCCTTTGTAACACATTGCACATACACATTTGATATATCACCCTCTTAAAATCCTTCAGTGGCTCCCCATAACTTCAGGATAAATTTCAAATTCCTTAGTATGGTCTATGAGGCTCTTTACAGATCTGGTTCCTTTTTATTTTTCCAGCCTGTGAACTCATTTATTTATTCATATGTCAACATTTATTGAGAGTTACTCTGGGTTGGCACAATGCTAGCCTCTGGAATATAACAATAAATAAAATGGGTTTCTGTCCTCAAGGTATTTACAGTGGAATGGTGAAACAGCCAAGGGAATACTACAGTAAAACATGCTATGGTAAAGCACTGCACTCTCTGATCTCATTACTCTAAGTGCGGTTTGGGGACCAGTAGCATGAGCATTACCCAAAAGCTTGACAGAAATGCAGAATCTTAGGGCCCTGTCCCAAACCCGCTAAATCCAAATCTGCATTTTAACAAAATGCCAAAGTGATTGGAATGCATGCCAGTTTGCAAAGTCTGGTCTGTGGGACCAGTTGAAGCACCTGATTCAGATTCCCAGGGACAGTCATGCCTGGAGGGGGACTTGGAGGAGGAGACAGCTTGCTAAGTGAAGGCAAGGTGTGAAAAGGCACACTGTGGAGGGATTCACCTGTGCTGTGGCACAGAGGCAAGAGAAAATATGCTGTTTGGTGGGATTTACAAGTTGTTCAAAATTTTGGGAACACAGGTTGCAGGTGGGAGCCTTAGCTAACCCAGAGATACCCTTATTCAAGGAAACAAAATGATCAATTTCGGCACCTCCATTTCTTTTTTCAGCCCATCTAGAAACAGTGCTTTAGAAGAAATACTTTGATTCATAGAGACAGCAGAATAGAGGTTACCAGGGGGCTGGAGGGGGGAGGAGAATGGGGAGTTACTCTTTAATGGGTATAGAGTTTCTATTTGAAATGACGAAAAAGTTCTGGAAATGGATAGTGGTGGTAAGTGGTACGACATTGTGAATATACTTAATGCCACTGAACTGTACACTTACAAATGGTTAAAGTGACAATTTTTATGTCATGTATATTTTACCACTATTTTAAAAGAAGTGAGTACTTTGGAGTCAAAGAAGACTTAATTTTCAAGTTCCAGCTTTACCATATTCTTGCCATGACACCCCAGGTAAATCAGGTAACTTCTTGGGAACTCAGTGTCTTCATTTATAAGATGGGACTAATGATGGTACCTGCATGAGGATTCACTACAGCAATGCCTGTGAAGCACTGGGGGCTTGTTGGATTACCTTTATGCCCATTCAAGCTTGAAAAGCACTTCTTAGTAAAATTCCTGGGATAGCCAGAGCTCTGCATTGCAGCTAGAATTACTCCTTCCCTTTCCTCTTTGATGATGGCAGTGGTTTCCAAATCTGGATGCACATTAGAATCACCTGGAGAGTGTTATCAAACCCCATTGCCTGGAAATGGGGCAGAAGCATCATTATTCCAGGTGATTCCAATGTGCAGCCAAGGCTGAGAAACTCTGCGATAGCAGTGGGTTACAAACTTGAGTGTGTATCAGGATCCCTTGGAGGGTTTGTTAAAATAATTCCTATATTGTCTGTATTGTTCTACCCACTCACTAACCTCTTTCAGGTCCATTACTCTACTGAAGTTTTTCTTGAAAACATTTGCCAATAACCTTTTTCATTCCAATGGTCTCAATATTCACCAACCCATTTTGGCTTTAGACATAATTCACCATGACTCAAAATTCTCCTCCTTTGAATTCAGAGCCATATTCTTTGTGTTTTCTTCTTTCCTTCTCCTTCCCCAACTTAGAAGTAGGGATTCCCATTTGAGACTCCCATCACCATATGTTTGGGTCCCTATACTTATCTCTTAAAAAGAACACAGTCTTTGAAATGAGACAGACATGGGTTCATACCTTGTACTTGGGCAAGTCACTTGAACTCTGAGCCTCATTTTTCTTTCTGGTGAGTCATGGGTAATGATAACAGTGTCTCTCTAATGATACATCCCTGGCACATAACACCCAACTATTAGTTATTACAGTGTTTCACCTTTAAGAACATGGTAAAATATTGAAGAGAACTCCAGGAGCGGTGGGACTAACCCATGGGATACAGAGGGCAGAGCCAGGGATTTACCAAATCAGGATTTACCAAAAGGTAAGGAATGGTCCCAACCAAGGACTTTTCAGGGGGCCTGGGAAGACAGGGAGGGGACAGATGGGATTTGACAAAAGGAATGACCAAGAGATTCCCTATGACAACGTTAAAATGTGAGCCTATGGTCTTGTCCATGCACAGGAAGGGTATTATTAATGGTGCTAGGATGGGTTATGGAATGGTCCCAGAGGAAATCCACAAGGGAATTTCAACCCCATCAATGTGGAATTCAGTCCCTTTGGCAAGAAACAAGATGATAAAGAACCTGTTACAATTTGCACCATTTATTATAATTGTGTGCAAAACAAGACCGCGGGGTGCTACACAGAGCTCTTGTTACAAGATGAGGTCTCTGAGTGCTGTTTCCCGTCGATGATGTTATTCAGCACGATGGCTCACATGTTGAAATCTGAAACTCCTTGGGTGAAGAATCCCTCTGCAGGCTCTACCAGATGTTGCTTGTGTAGCTCCCCAAGCACAGAGAGATGAGTTAATCCTTGAATTATTCTGAACTTGCATCAAACTCAGAGGCTTTGATCCAATGAGCCATGGCAATAAAAAACAAGACTATCAGAAGAGCTGTGGGTGGTAGTCCTGTCTCTGAGAGAGGAACAGGGCCACTGGCTGACGGCTGCATTCCAGAAGGCCTCCAGATGCAGAGAGCCATGAGCAGAGGGCCTCACTTAGTGTGATGTTGTGAAAATCCTGCACTTGAAACACATGTGGTCATAAACAAAAACTTCCTCACCCTTTAAAGACTCTGCCGAAGTATCACCCTCTCCAAGTTGTTTCCCCTGAATGTTCCAGGCCTCACTGACCCCACTTACCTTCTTTTAACTTCATCATCCATAGCACACAGCTTGACACTTGGTTATTCTCCAAATACACAGCCTTCTCTCCCCAGTTATATGGTAAATTCCTAGAGGTCCTAAGCCAAGTATATTTTATGTTTCTTTGTATTTCTGAATGCTTCTGAATGCTAAGAGGCCTCATGGTTATCTTTTCATCTCTAAAATCTAGCACAGTATAGAGTATGTAGCAAACACTCAGTAAACGAGTAAATACGTGCTTATTCAATGAGTGGAATTGATAGCTAAGTGGAGTTGGCATGAAAAATAAGGGAAGATGTCACAGGCACTTCTTGTTTTGTTTGCCCAGCACCTCACCCCACCCTCTTTCTTCCAGAAGATTCCTTTCCTTATCCCCATCTGTGTGGTTCCTACAGGATCTGCCATATTGTTTCATGACTCTCTGGAGTTTACCTGACTCCAACTGCTTCAGTGAGTCCTTCCCTGAGATTTTTCAACTTGGAATCAGAAAGAATGTTAAGTTTTTGGTTTTTGTGTTTTGTTTTTTTTCCCCTAGTGACCAAAGCTATTAAATATACTGTTAAGTTAGGGAGCTATTGGCCCCCATGTTTTTCACCACTTGAAGAAAGCTGATCACTAGCTAGAACGAAGAATGAAACTAATGAAGAGAGTGAATGGAAGCACAGAGACAAAAAGAATAAAGAACAACCCTGATGTTTTTGAGCTTCTGGTTTCAGTTGTTCCCCTGCCCTGGGCACATTCCTGTCTTTGGGTTTCACAGACATCACATTATCCCTTATAACAACCCTCTCCTTAGCTTAAATGAGTTTGAGTTAGGTCTCTCTGTCACTTGTAACCACATAAGTCCCAACTAATACAGAAGTCCCTGCTTAGTGGTAGACATTCCATAAAAAGGAATGGATGAATAAAATCTCACTATGCCAAATTATGAAGTTTTACAAACAGGAATTTTTCAAAACTTCCCATTCTTATTTGTGGTTTTGATAAATATCTCTTTGATACCCGCCTTCTCTCCACTGCCCCTGGGGTAGCGCAGTTCTGAGTATAGAGCGGGCACACGGTATACATGGCTGCTACAATTTCTGTTGATTCTTCACTTTTCATTTTTTTAAGGATTTTATTTATTTGACAGAGAGAGAGACAGCGAGAGAGGGAACACAAGTAGGGAGAGTCAGAGAGAGAGAAGCAGGCTTCCTTCCCACTGAGCAGGGAGCCCGATGCGGGGCTTGATCCCAGGACCCTGGGATCATGACCTGAGCCAAAGGCAGCCGCTTAATAACTGAGCCCCCCAGGTGCCCTTTTTCATTTTCAATGACTTTTTAATCTGTGTGTGCATTGGTTAAGAATCTCAGATGCTTGGGGCCGCAATGCCAGCTGTGACTGATGGAAGACATTTGTAACAACTTTGTAAAATGCACAGAGACTGATGGGTTTTGAACAGAAGCCATGAACTGAACACAAAAGGATGGTCCTCATGAGCAAAGGGAAGGAGTCGTTGAATAGCTCTATGGTAGATGAGATGGTACGAGAGGCTTACTGGTGTCCACATTTTCTGAATTTCAAATTTAGGCACATGTGCCAGTGCATATGAGGGAAATTTCTGGGAACAATGGGACAGCTTATTTGATGTTGGGTCACCAGCTCAGAATCTCTGGTTACCATATTTGTAGCGCTAGCCTATAGTATCAAACCTTTCTTTAGGCAGGCTGGTCTACTTACTGCCACCCAAATGGCCATGTGCATTTTATCCTTAGCACATTTTCTCAGAAAACTCCTGGTGGGGGCACCTGGGTGGCTCAGTCGTTAAGCGTCTGCCTTCAGATCGGGTCATGATACCAGGGTCCTGGGTTCGAGCCCCGCATCAGGCTCCCTGCTTGGTGAGGAGCCTGCTTCTCCCTCTCCCACTCCCCCTGCTTGCGTTCTTTCTCTCACTGTCTCTCTCTCTCTCTCTCTCTCTCTCTGCCAAATAAATGAATAAAATCTTTAAAAAGAAAAATAAAGATTGAAAAAAAAAAAAAAAAAAGAAAACTCCTGGTGCCAGATACCTCTTCCTTCCTTACGTCATTTCCTTTCATTCATATCAAACCCATCCCCCAACTCCAGCTATCCTATCTCCTCCAGAAATGACTGTTCTATCTAACCCACTACACATGACATTTTATCATTCATTCTAAGAATGGCAAGTATAACCTCCTATCCACACTCCCTTTCCAATGAAAAACATCACTAATTGATACTGGCGCTCCTTCTCCTCAAGGCTGGCAAGAACTTCAGAATTCTTCTCAACACAGAATCTGAGGCAGTCAATGAAGGCCCTGGGGTTGGCAAGTGGCATGAAACCTAGTTGCTATCTCTGATTCATTCCCTTATATTTATTTGAAGCTTTTGGATGTGCTGTTTCCTTTCTCCAGCTGAGCTATTAAGTCCTTGGGGACAGGGATAACAACAACAACAACAACAATAATAGCAAATATTCCTTGAAAACTTATATGTGCTGGCACTGTACTAGCCATTTTAATACTCAGCGCAATCCTGTGAAGGTATTAGTATAATCTACATTTTATAGATGGGGAGTCTAAGTCTTATATTTATTTATTAAATTGATTTTTAAATAAAAATTATATATATTTACAGTGTATAACATGATTATTTGATACATATATATAGTGAAATGATTACTGCCTTCAAGCTAATTAACATATCTTCTCCTCTCATAGTTACCATTTTTGTTATTGCTGTGATGAAAGCACCTAAAATCTACCTTCTTAGCAAATCTCTAGAGTATTCATTACAGTATTATGAAATAGAGTCACCATGCTGTACATTAGATCTTTTTTATTATTCATCTTATATAACTGTAAATTTGTGCCATTTGACCAACATCTCCCCATTTCTTTCACCTCCTGTCCCTGGTAACCACCATTCTACTCTTTACTTCTATGCATTCAATATTTTTATATTTTTAAAAGTGACCTCATTCAGTTTTTTTCTTTCTGTGTGTTAGTAGAATTTCTTCTGGGTTCATCCATGTTGTTGTAAATGTCAACATCTTCTTTTGAAAGGCTGGAATATATATATACGTACGCATGTACACACACACACACATGTACGCATGTACACACACACACATAACAGTTTCTTAGTCCATTCATCTGTTGATGGACACTTAGATTGTTTCCATGTCTTGAGTCTTAAAGATAATAAGTAACTTGTTCAAATACACAGAGCCAGAATGTGGCAGAACCAGAACTTGATGTCCAAACCTTTGCTCGTTATCAGTGTGGTGTATTATGTTGCCTTTCTTTGTGCTGTCCAACTAGCACAAAGCTGTGTGCATAAGTATTTGTTGAATATAGGGTTTTTATAAAACAATGAAGTTCTTCACAAGAGACAGAGAGAAATTGAATTGAAAATACCAGAAGCAAATTCTCTACAAAGAGTTGGAGCTAACTTGATAGGAGCCTACTTCACTTTCCCAGTACCCTTGGCTAAAGGCAGTGCCATTCCCCATTCCACAAATAAACATGCTTTATGCAAACAGAAATGCTAAAGATCAACTCTAAGGAGAGGGGCATTCCGGTGAATTAGCAGCTCTGGGAGCTTGAGAGCCTCCAATAGATCCTCACGGTGGCTCTGCTACCACACAGTCACTAGCTCCTCTCTGGGACTGTTTCCAAATTCGTAGAATAATTCATTTAGACTCGTTTATATCTACCCAAGTGTGTTTCCTGAATATTGGCCCTACAAGAAATTCGTATAAAAAGTAGTTTTCTGTCAAGTGCTAATGGGAAATTGCATTTCCCCTTGGGTGACACATAATCCACGTTAAAGGATCTTAGGAGGCCAGCAGGAAAGAACCTGCTTATTTAATGTTTACTTAGTGTTTATTTAACTCAGCATTTCCTGGCCCTCTTTGGTTTCACACAATAGCTGCTAATATCTCAGAGCTAATATACTTAGGTAAAAAACAATTGGCTAAATATTTTCTAAAAATCCTTTCTAACATTCTATAAATCTCTAAAATAATAATGTTACTTGATTATAAATGAATATAAATGAATTAAAGATGGAACCACAGTTTCAAGTTTCTGAGATTTCTTTGTCAGGGAAGTTGAAAGGCTGTTAAGATGACCTATCCAGGTTTAGAAGTTCAGGCCGCCCTGTGATTTTCCTGAAGTGGACAATAGGGGGCACTAGTGGACTGCACTAACGGCCGCCCCTCCACAAATGCTACAAGAAAGGGCCAACTGAAGTTGTAGCAACCAGCCCCAATTCCTTTTCCAGCTGAGTGGAAAGCTACTGAGAGCCAATTCCTCTCCCTTTTGGGTCTTTCTCTCTCTGTGTCTCTGTCTCTGTCTCCCCTTTGGAGGAAATATTGGGATTGAATCAGGATAGATAACACTGTATGTGTGCCCTTTACCTTTAGAGACAAATCATATAAGGCAAATCTTTTCAACAACTTGTCATTGATTGTGTTCATTTTGGGGCAGTTACACTTGACAGTGGAAGTTATTGGACAAACATAGGGCCTCTGAGTTGAAAAGGAATTCTTTATCAGCTCTCTCATTTTAAAATAAAAAATTATATAGGTGAAGAAAAGAATAAACTTTGTGAGGATGTAAATTCTTTTTAATTTATATTTTCTCTCTAAACTTTGGGTGTAAGACTTATGCAATAGGACTTTTTAATGATGTGGCAGACTATAAAAGGCTTGGGGGCAAAATGGAGATACTTAACTTTTTCCCACTCATTTTTGTCATTTTCCTGTGAAGTAGAACAAGGCAGGCAGGCCTCCCTAACCCAGGCAAACACAAGAGATTGGAGTGACCCGTTCTAAGATGATATTGTCACATTCCCACCTCCCCCCTAACTGTTAAGTCCCCGCTTCTCCCCATGCTGCCCCTACCAGGAGCCCCGCCCCCCATAGACTTAAAAAATGTTTTCTTCAAGAGACACGATTCAAGAGTATAGCCTACAGAAAGGAACAGAGGACCGAGATATCACTATTCACCTATAGAAATTCTCTACATCCCGGCTCGGAGGAATGGTGAGCTTAGAGAGAGTCTTCAGCATTCACCCCATCTCATCCTTACCTTGTATACTTGAGGGGCCCCGAGGCTCCAGGCCATGCAGGGATGTGTACCAGCCAGCTGATGTCTGCTCTTCCCACGGCCTCTTGTTGGACCCCAGTCCCAACACTTTAGGAGATTTCAGGCCCTCATAGATGACTCTGCAGGCAGCAAGGTGCACAAGCAATGGCCACAGGCCACACTGATTCCATATGCTGCGTGGAGCGTCTTGGTGGAGAGTCCCTTGTTTGATACAATCCCATTCTTGCCCCATGAGAACAGGGGGGAAATGGCATGTGAGGGCGTTCTGCTGGGCCAGCAAGCAAAGCCCAGTTTGTCTGATTTCTGATCCATCTCTACCACTCACCTCTCTCAGAAAGATGCTGGAAGAGCTCAGAAGCTAATTAAGCAGTTTAAGCTCTCTGGAAAACTTCTAGTGCCTGAGAATTCCAGGAAGTACTGAATCATAAAGTCAAGAAGAGGAAAAGATTCATGAGAAAAGGATGAAATGAATATGTATTGAACAACTCCCATAATGTTGGACATACTTTTTTTCAACCTCACAGTCACTCTCAGAGGTAGAGATCCTCTTTTTATAGAGAGGGGAGGAAGAGGATCCAAGTGGTGGAGGAGGTGGACCCAGATCACTGAACGTATAAGCTAGGATTTGAACTTAGGTCTGTGTTCGCTGATCAGAACCATTATACCTTTACTCTTTGCGCTCACATCCTGTTTTCTACTAGGGTGGGGCTCAGTCCCTATCCTCTATGTGTGAAAGATTTTTTTCCTATACCTTTTTAAAATCTGCACAAGTAACAATATTCTGCATCCACATTTGTGTCTGCTTTTCACAATCATTAGAGTGAACAAGTTCTCCTAGCATCTAACTTAAATACCCCCAAATGGAATGAGAGCTACTGGCCTTGCCCTCAGGGAACATGGAAAATGGCTGCAATGTTCCAGTTAGCAGCAGCTTCCAGTCCTGCTTCCAAATTGCTTCTGTTAAAAGAATCTCCAATTCAAAACACATGCACTGTCATGGAGCCTCATCCCTGCCCCAGATGCTCGACTCTTCCTTGGCCCCTTTTAGGGTGAGCCTGAAATATCAATCAGGCCCTGTTAACCGGATTGCAATCAAGGTGGATCAAAGCTTTCCTCTACTCCCATTGCTGAGCTGAGCTCTGGTCGGATCCCTTTTTTCAAAGTATGTTCTAGGGCTTTTTTTTTTTTTTTTGTGATCACATAAAAGGGCCCATAGCTGTCAGGGACCAGAAAACAAAGTTTCTTACACAGGGAATTTGGGCATTTGTTTTGATTCTTTACAAATAGAAAAATTTAGCCTGGAAGTCCCTTCGCAAAAATTACACGTTCAGGGCATGTTAGGAATGCATAGCAGTACAACAACTTGCACTTAAGCTTTGTGGAAAATGAAGGGAATACGCAGGTTAGAGACCTGGGTGTGAATCCTATCACAGCCCCTTAGTAGCTATGTGGTCTTTGCATGTTAGTAAACTTCTCTAGCCTTCCATTTTCTTCTCTGTGGAATGCAAATAATAATATGTAACTCACAGAGATGTTGAAAAGATTCCTGCAAAGTGCTCTATAAACATTTTAAAGATATTATTATTACCACCATTCCCATTGCTGCAGCACTAAAAAAGCCTACACCTGATTCAAGAGACAAATAACCTTCAATCTTGCTACTTTGGGGCATACTTTTATTCTAGACATTTGCTATGTGCCAGGCCTTACATACGTCAAGCTTCATGTGTATTAGCTCCTTCTTACCTAGAAGGTAGATGCTATCTTAACATTCTCATTTTATAGCTGGGGCAAGGAAGTGAAGCAAATGACCTGTGTCTATGAGCTCATAAGGGCTAGAACCTAGGCAGTTTAATTCTAGAATCCAGCTCCTGAGCAGTTTATCAGTCAGGATGCATTTGGATGTGAGTAGCAGAAACCCAATATAACAGTGGCTTAAAACAGATAGAAGTTTGTTTTTCTCTTATGTAAGAGTCCAGAGGTTGATAATTCAAGACCAGATTAGAGGCTTGGCTCCACACAGTGCTCAGGGCTCCAGGCTCCCTCTCGATTCCAGTTCTCCTGATGGGTAGTCTTGTTCCCAACATCCAAAATAGATGCTAGAGCTTTAGCCATTACATATACATTCCAAGCAGCAGGATGGAGGACAGGATGGGATAGAAAAGGGATAAAACACATGCCAGTTATTTATGGAGGACTGTTCCCAGTTGCAGCCATTTGACATTTATGCTGACTTTCCATTAATCACAGTAGCAAGGGGGCTGGAAAATGTAGTCATTATTCTAGATGGCTTTGTGGCCAGTTCAAAACTGGAGGATTTTATTACTGAAAGAAGGGAAGAGGTAGTCAGAGGTTAGATGGATGTTTGGAGGAGGAGGAAATGAAGGAGGAAGAAGAGGAGATAAAGCTGGGGAGATGGACAGAGGCTGGATGAGGAGAACTTACTAAGACCCTACTGTTCACCACTCTAATCTTTGGGTTAATCTCCAATTTCAGCAGGTGACAAGGGAAGGCAGGGCTGTCCCCTGAAAACCACCAGTTACGGCCACTGAATGGCCCTCTGAAGCTTTATAATAGGCACTCCTAGAATGAATACAGGTGTCCACCTTGGTGGTAGACTTGAGGCTGGTTTCAGTCTGAGATCCATTAGCTCGTTAGGTTAAAATGGGGGTGGGTAGCTTCCGACACATGTCTCCAGAGAGCGCAGAGAGAGGAGGTGGGGTGAGAGGACACTGAGATAGAACAGGCTGAGTGGCCCTTGGCTGGCTTCTTTGAACCTCCAGAGACAGCCTGGATGCCACACACTGGAAAGTGACTTCATGGTTTCCAAAGCCCTTTCCCATATGCTCTTTCTCTTGGAATGCACAATGAGATTGTGGTAGGGGTTGCTTTGCTCCCTATTTTGCCAGTGAGGAAAAGGAAGTCAGAATCTTCCTAGGATATTCAGCAGGATGAGGCCTTAGAATCTGTGTTTTCACAAGAATGCCAGGTAATTCTTATGTTCAAATTACTTTGAGAAACACTATACTTAGGGTGCTGAGTGACATGGAAGGGTCACATCGAGGGTGGCAGATGAAGCAGGAAACCATAAACTCCACGATGGCATTGAGTTACATTTTTCATCATCACTGCTCTATTTCTACCAGCACATTTTAGGGACTCGGTAAATATTTGATGAAAGAATGAATGAAGACAAGTTTAGGTATCCAGGCTTCCTGGATTCTACTTCTTCTGGTGCCATGGAATAATCCTAGAATGAGATAACATTTTTCATGCTTAGTGCTGACAGGGTAGGAGATACATGCTATTAAAACCTCCATTTTGAGATAGAAACTGAAGTTAAACGACTTGCACAAGGTTACGTAGATAGTAAACAATAGAACCAGGATTCAAACTCAGGCTCTCAAGTATCATACTCTCTTGTTTCTCTGGTAGAGGATAACTATTCCATGTCGGTAGATTGATCATAGCTCAAATGATTCCCTATGAAACAGAAAAGGTCTATTGCATAGATATTTAATGTAACAGTTAACCTAATACACAGACGTGAGTCCCGTGGCTTGACAGCAATGTTACAGAAAAGTTCCACTCCGCTTCATAGACTATTGCTCTTATCCAAGTGCCAAACTAGATTCACAGAGAGGAACATATATTGACCTTGAATGTTTACTTTGCTCATGAGCACACATCTGTTTTTGTTAATGGGAAAGAGGGCAATCAGAGCTAGTTCTCAGAAGCAGACATGGAATTCTCTCCCGGTCCGTAAAGTTTGATCACCCCTCAGGCTGCAGAGCAGGTTGTCAGTTTAGACAGTGGCTAGTTGAACCCAGAAGCTTCTGGACTCTTCAGTTCTTTCAAAGGAGGCATTGTTTCCTTAGGGCCTTTAGCTGAAGTTGAATCTTTGGGAGATATGAAATTTTATGGTGGAATAACTTCATCAAAAAACTCCCGGTAGACTTAGAGCAATAAAACAGCTCTGTGGGGGGCCCATCTAAAAGCTCTTCTGTTTTCTAGCAACAAATTCTAAGTAGGAGAGCTGACCCCTTTTCCAGTCTGCCTTCTCAGTCGCCCTCCAATTTGTATCCACTATCCCAGCTCTAACATATGTGAGCAAGGAGAGGTTGCCCACATTGGGGAATGGTTTCCATTTCCTTCCTTTGCTGACATTCTTTTATAGAAGACACAACACACAGATTGCACTGGCAAACGTTGCCTCATAACGTGTTTGGCATCAGCAGACTTTGTGTGTTTTCTTGTAAGTTCTTCGTTTGTCTTAGATGCAGGCAATGCCCTTGCACCGACTGACCACCATAATATAGGCACCCATAGCCCAATGGGTGGTCAGTTAGTGGGTCTCATGAGGACTTTGCTTTGTCACTCAGCTGCTTTACCCGAAAAGGTGTTGTAGATAGGACTATATGCTCCTTGGAGGCAAACGAATGTGACTGGGTTTGGGGATCCACCCCACTACCCCAAATGGTGAGAACAGTTGTCAGTTCATTGACTGACGGAAGCTATGTCCCATGACATCTGGTGGGGGAATCAAGCTTTTTCAAAGAGCAGGGTATGAAAAAATAGTGGGAATGGGAGGCATGGATATAGAGAGCCTTGATAGTAAGTCCATCCATGAAGTTCATAGTCTGTTCATAGTCTGACTTTGCATTTCTTTTCTAACTCACTAAAATTATTGTGATTTTTTTCTTAATTACAGAAGAAATATGATGACTTAAGGTTCAATACTTCTATATGTAATTTCTTAGACTTTTGACATTTATATTAGACTCCTAACAGTTACATCATTTGTCTTCTGAGATACCTGCTCATTCCTTTGGGAAAAGCATTATGTAATATGTACATGTAACCTCTTGTCATCCCAGCCACCTTCATCACCTCCCCACCCCCACATGCCACACAAGTTTTCTCAAATTATAACTCTGCCAAATAAAGGGAACTGGAGCTCTGCATCCTGCCTTCCTATGGTGCTGACAGAATATGATATTGGGCAAGCAACAGGTGCTTAAATATTTGAGCAGGAGGGGACTTGCACCCACTCTAATGCCTCTGAGGTAGATGGACCTGAATAAGGTATGTCTAAATGTAAAAACTGAACATCACCTTCAAGGCTATGGGAACCCAGATGGTCTCACCCCTTCATGAAGTTTCCCCTGCAACTAGATTGGAGGGAGATGGGGCACCAGCACAGAGCCCCACCACCTTTATAATGTCCATTCAGGGCTTCAGGTTCCTCACCTTCTAAGAGACAGAAAAGAAACTGGAAAAAATACCTGGTGTTGAGCTTTCTGCCAATTTTGTCCTGTGGGACACTGAAGCTGTATTTAATTTAAAGTATAGAAAAATAAGGAAATGTTATCATATACACTGAGTGTTATGTAAGAATTATTGACTGTAAGCAATATATGTAAGACAAAGTGATCTTTGGTTTGCAAAGAAATTAAAATTTAAATGAGACTTTTCTCTCATTAGATTAGCAAATAGGCTTTTAAAAGCTCACACTTAGATGCTGAATGAGAGTGAAGAGAAATGGGTATGCTTATGTACTTTCATTGGATTTATAAATTAATATCATCCTTTTGGCTCATAATTTGGTCATTATTAAGAGGCTTAAATTTCTTCTTTTCTAAATATTTTTTAATTAACATATAATGCATCATTTGTTTCAGGGGTACAGGTCTGTGATTCATCAGTCTTACACAATACACAGTGCTCACCAAGAACAAACCCTCCCCAATGTCCATCACCCAGTCACCCCATCCCTCCCATCCCCCTCCACTCCAGCAACCCTGTTTGTTTCCTGAGATTAAGAGTCTCCTATGGTTTGTCTCCCTTACTGGTTTCATCTTGTTTCATTTTTTCAATAGGCTTAAATTTTTTTTAAAAGATTTTATTTTATTTATTTGAGAAAGAGTGAGCGGGAGAGAGAGAGATAGTGCGTGCACGAGCTGGGGGAGAGGCAGAGGGACAGAGAGAGACAGAAGCATGCTCCCCGCTGAGCAGCACCCTTAGAATCATGACGTGAGCTGAAGGCAGACGCCCAACTGACTGAGCCACCCAGGGGCCCCACAAGAGGCTTAAATTTTGACAGCAATCTTCTTCTACCAATATGTTATGATGAAATAATCAGGAACTTTGGTAAAAACTTATACACAAAGATGTTCATGGTAGGCTTATTTATAGTTATAATGAATGTGATATAATGAATTAGGTAACAATGTGATTCTAATGATAAGAAAATGGTTAAATCAGATTTCATATTGAGGTGGTCAATAAGACTTTTTCAAAATATCATGGCTCTCTCCCAGATGAAATTAGATATAGATATGTATAAGTCAGCTCTTATGGCATAACACACCACCTCAAAATTTAGTGGCTTAAAAAGTTCTCAAAATCTGTGAATTGGCTGGATGGTTCTTCTGGTCTAGGCTGGCTAGAACTTGACGGTTGAGAATGACCTCACTTACCTATGTGGAATAGCTGGAACAGCTGGAACAGCATGGCCTCTCTCTCTAGGTGTTCTGTCATCCTCTATGTCAACCTTGGGTGGTTCTAAAAGCATTAAGAGAAACGAGCCTCAATGTTTTAAGCCTCTACTTACATTACATTTGCTACTGTCCCATTAGCCAAAGTAAGTCTGGCCAAATTGAGTCGGGGATAGAGAACTACATTCAACCTCTTGATTGGAGGATCTGCAAAATATTGTGTCCATTAAAAAAAAAAAAGTCACACCACATGACTTGATTTGGCTAATAAAATGTGAAAACCGTGGGGGCAGAAGCTTTAACAGCCAATGCATGCTTTCCTATTTTCTCCTTTCCTTCTTACACAATAGCCAGATACATTTGAGATGGTAGCTGATCTATCCTGCTTGGTTCCAGAATGATCAAGATAAGCCAAATCACACTTGACATGTGGCTTGAACAAGAAATAAACCTTTGTGGTTGTGATGAGTACTGGGTGTTATACACAACTGATGAATCGCTGAACGCTACATCAAAAACTAATGATGTACTATATGTTGGCTAATTGAAAATAAAAAAAGAAAGAAAAAATAAGCCTTTGTGGCTTGAAGCCATGCAACAAAGTTGAATTTTTTGTTTTTTGTTTTTTTTGGTTATTGTTACAAAACCTGGTCTATCCAAACTAATACAAAAATTGTGCAGGAATTAAAGCGATATTTTAAAAGAATGATTTTTTTCAGGGTGCCTGGGTGGCTCAGTCTATTAAGCATCTGCCTTCAGCTCAGTTCATGATCTCAGGGTCCTGGGATCAAGTGCCATATAGAGCTCCCTACTCAGTGGGAAGCCTGCCTCTCCCTCTCCCTCTGCCTGCTGCTTCCCCTGCTTATGCTCGCTCGCTCTCTCTGTCAAATAAACAAAAATAAATAAATAAATAAATAAATAAATAAATAAATAAATAAAATCTTTAAAAAAATGATTTTTCATGTGGGAAAGTGTTCATTATATAATTCTATATCAACCAGCAGCTTATAAAGCAGGTATATACTTGTATATGTTATATAATCCTAATTTGTTGAAACAAGCAAATACACAGACACATAGCCTGGAAGGAAATACATCTGAGTGTTAACAATGGAATTACAGGTAATTTTAATTTTCTTCCTTCCCGTGTTTTCCATTTTATTTATAATCAGTGTATATTATCATGCTAGATAATATTTTTTTCAGTCACTGGTCACTCCTTCCTGCTCATTGTCAGGTGATTTACTGTACCTGTGAAAATGGAAAGATTTTATGTCCTTCAGTCATTGGGTTTGGCTATGTGACGTGCTTTGGCCAATGAAATGTGAATAAATGTGGCATTCATCATGTTGGAGCAGAAGGAATAAGACTCATCTTGAGGTTTGGCCGGTTCTCTGCTCTTTTCCAGGTATGTCCCATGTAGGGACTGCTCTTTCAGCCTGGGTCCTGAAATGAAAAGACAGAGCAGAGCTCAGGGTATGAGATAATTAAAAAAATGTATACTGATCTCTGCTCCTAGTTCCTGACAAAGAACACCTAAAACTCTTATAATACCCTAAGTGATCAAAGCAGTAGCAGCATCTTTTGTTCCAACATTTATTCTTTGACCCCCATTCCTGACACGGAGCTCCTAAATCCCTTGGGATTTCCTGGGTGGCAGTAGTGTCTTTGTTCTATGAGGTGACTCTTAGTTGCAGGCTGGTCACCAGAAAGAGCAAGCCATGATTAGGAACTTGGAAGAAGGGAGAGGGACTAGAAATGGAGTTAATGATTGATCTTGCCTAGATGATGAGGCTTCCATAAAAATCTCAAAAGTATGGGGTTTCAGAGAGCTTCTGGACTGGTGAACACTTGGAGGTACTGGGAGAGTAGCATGACCAGAGACAGCATGGAAGCTTCATGCTCCTTCCTTGTACCTTGCTCTATGTGTGTCTTCTGAGTGTTCACCTGTATCCTCTATCATATTTTTTTATAATAAACCAGTAAACAGTAAGGAAACTGTTTTCCTGAGTTCTGTGAGCCACTCTAGCAAATTAATCAAACCTGAGGAGGGTGTGGTGGGAATCTCTGACCTATAGCTAGTTGGTCAGGAGCACAGGTGACAACCTGGACTTGTGTTGGTGTCTACAGTGGTGGTGGTGGAGGTTGTCTTGTGGGACTGAGCCATTAACCTGTGGGATCTGATGCTGTCTCCAGGTAGATAGTGTCAGAATTGAGTTGAATTGTAGGACACCCAGCTGGTGTCACAGAATTTCTTGGTACAGGAAGACCCTCACACATCTGGTATCAGAAGTGTTGTGAGTGTGGTGGTGGTGGTGTGAGGATAAAGGAAGACATATAGCAGGAAGGGTAAGTTTCTCTTATTCACAGTGCCTGGTAAAAACCAGAGCCCATCTCAGCCTCCAGACAGCATCAAGAAGAAATAAACCATATTGTTTTAAGTTGCTGAGATTTGTTTTGTAAACACAGCAAACCTAGGAAGATTCTTTTTTTACTTTAAAAAAACATACCTAAAAATATGGCCACCAGTGACTCATAAGCCACCAAATTCCAAGTTCTATCTACACACAATACTGCTTTCTTCTTTATCTTTCGCTTTCCCTTTCAGTTACAGGGTGGAATACTACAAATCAGGTTGTTATGAAAGAAAGCAGTTCACAGATCCAAAACTGCCCCAGTCCTCTTACAAAGTCCACATCCCCATTTCTGGGGATGTACCAGGATTGCCACGTTTTTGGAGGCAAGGACAAGTGAGAAAGTAGCTCATCTCTTCTTCAGTAAGAGAACATTTTAGTACTGGCAGAGAGTATGGCATGATTCAGAAGTCACCAACTAGCACAGAATCCTCATCATTCCACATTAAAATAGAATGGTTTCATCCACAACCCTACCTGGGGTATTCATAAACCATATATAGAGGGGTTGATCATTACACACAATATACTCATTCATTCAAAGAAAATGTGACTTTCTTATTTTTCTATAAACAACCTAATCTTCCTTAGGAGCCCCTTCCTGCTGAGTAATAAGGAAACTTACATTTACGTATCTCAGTATGCCTTCCCTGTCTTCTCCTCCAGAATGTCTGTAAATACACGCATTTGCTTATCATGTGACTGTGGAGGTGAGCAGGTAGGAACTCAGATCCCATGCTACTCCTTGAATTTTCACTGTCTTTGAGGAAATTATTTCCCTGTGTACCTGGTTACTCCTTGATCTACTGGCACCTTCTGTGGACCTCTGTGGCTAGAATACTCCAGGTCAGCTGTTTCTCAGCTCAGTCAGGGCCTGGAGTCCTGGTTAACTTGCTTCATCTCAGCTTTCTGGGGTTGTCTATTTCTTTGGAGTATGGATGGGATTCCCCTTTGATTCCCAGCTCAGGTGGTCTGTCCTACAGACCACTTTGGTTACTCTCCACTGAGTTTGCCAGCAACATCATCAACTAACTTCTGTGTCCTTCACTGATCCCTTACAGGACTTCTGGATAAATTTCATGCCAGATGGGAGCTTAGGGTGCTTTGCCCCATGTGGTAGCCCAGATTGGTAGAGGGGAGGCACTCTGTTTTATTCCAATTGCCACTCTGTGCAGAAGAGGAAAGATATGAGCTAGACTTCCTGCTCTTCACCTTGGGTGAAGGGCACAGAAGGAAGTGCGCCATAATCCAAAAATTGGAAATGAAGGCTCTGTGGGCTCCTCAAACCGGAACAAGACTCTCTCCTGCTTCCCTGAGAGCCATGCTTGGGCCATGTTTGGGAGCATATTTCCCATCTGTTTTTCATTTCCCCAGCATAGAATGTGGGAGGCCAGGATCACACAACATTCCCTTCTCATTCCCCAGATGCCTCTGAACTCTCTTCCTTGAATTTTTTGTTCCAATCCATGCTGAATTACTTGAATGGCTCCCAGCACACACCATGTTATTTCATACTTCTGAGCCTTTGCCTGTGCTGTTTTCTCTGCCCAGATTGCCCCATCCAACACCCATTTCTCTTGAAAAACTTCTACTCATCCCCTAAGGCACTGCCCAGGACTCTTCTTCCAACATGCTCACTTCCCTCTTGGCAGTCTGCACAATGAACTTCATTAAAGAGATATTTTGTGTCTGTCTTCATCATGAGAACTTAAAGGAACAGAAGCCCAGGGATCCCACTGGGCATCTTTGTTGTCCTGATGGCTGGCACAGAAAAAGTGTTCAACAAATGTTGGTTTAAATAATTAAATCTTGGTAAAGTTGTAAATAGTATGTCTCTCTGTATTTTTTACAACTGCATGTGAATCTACAATTATCTCAGAAAGATTCAGTTTTAAAAAACCCAGCTTGATAAGCAGGACCAATTATTCTCTAAAGCTCCCTGGTTACCTACGGGGAGAAGACCAGAGTCCAAAAATCCAAGGTCTTTATGAAGTTGTCATTTCCTAATGGGGATGGATGGTTCAAGCTATTAGTAGTCAGGTGCCCTGTACCCCACTTGCCCTTAGAACTATCAAGTCCTGAAAGGCTTTGAGGAAAGGTGAGATACCTGCTAGCACATACAAATTATACCAATTATAAAAAGGAGCCCTTTTAAGTAGATGAATGAGGAAAAGTGGACTCCTTTAGGCTTTGTGGGTGGATAGTGTCTGTGTGTGGAAGAAAAGTATGGCACCCCTAACTCTGGGTGCTTACACCCACACAAGAGTGTATAAGAGGTGTATATGCCCCAGTTCAGCATGCCCTCCCCACTCCAGCCCTGCACTCATGTGTAGGGCCTAATCTGAACACATCAGTCCCAGCCTGAGTATTTACCTAGGTTTGCCATCTCACTTTAAATGGCCAATGGCCGTGTTTCCATGCACTTGAAATGGTTGCTCATGTTGAAACATTACTTGTGGGTATAAATATATTGTGGGTAATATAGATATATATTTTCTGTTAACTTTCTTAAATGAATCAATGTGAATAAAGAGTGGTGGTTTATTCTCCACAAAAATTAGTAAATTAGTTCCCCTTATTTGTGAATTTTACTATTTTTATTATATATTATTATTAGTGAATATCTCTTCATTTTGGGTTCGTTCCTAGAGCAAGTTCTTGTCAGATATAGTCATCTGTGGGGGCTTCTTTTCTCCCTGAAGAGTGAAAGTGAGGGTCCAGGAACCAGTGTGGGCCCCCTTTATAAGTGGCCCTCCAGGACTTTGCTAATCTAGGCAGAAGTATGCATTTTAGTTAAGATTATAATCTGTTGCCTAGAGTGGGGGTTCAGTGACAGCCTATTAAAGTCCCTTCACCTCAAGTGTCTATAAATGTACTGCATTTATTATCGTCTTTGAGTTCTTTTCCACGAAACTGTTAACTACTTGTGTACAGAGACCTTGAGTTCTTCATACCTTCACGATGGCTAATTTCCTGGGTTCTGACGCTGTCATGCCAAGGCAGCAGAGAAACACGCCTTACTAGTGATATGCAGAAAGTGAAGTACAGTTTACTGGGGAAGCTTCCACATAAGAGGCCACAGAACCCATAGCTACCCTGGGCTGCCATCATCTGACAGATGTGTGCTTGACTGGCCACAGCTGGATGCCCCCGGGGAAATGGCTCCAGGGAAAGGACCCCGCCCTCTACGTGGATTTATAAGAAAAGGATGGCAGAGAACATATGATATACTATGTGATACAGGAAATTTCCTGGTTGAGGAAATAGTCTTGTTTGAAGACAGAGCCTCTAGAGATTAGCCTCTGGCATCAGCTTGTTCTTCCCTCAAGCTAGCACAGACCTGCTAAGCCAGCATCTTGCTAAACTACCAAGAGGGTGGCTGGGATTTGTCTCTCTTCTGGCACCATGTAGTTAATTGGGCACTCACTAAGTGTTGGATTAATAGCACTATTATTATTAGGAGGACGTTCATGTTTATTTCATTTAAATTTGTTCTTCTCTCACATATTAGCTATGGTAAGGCCCCTTAGAGGTAGATGAGCTGGGAAGGATCTGGGGAAATTTTCTGTGCCTGCCCTCTTCATGGGGAAGGGAGTGGGCACATTGGCTACAGTGGGTTCTTTTGGCACCTAGGTTCTTTTGGCACCTAGATTCCTAGGATGGACACCAAGCAAACTTCTCTCTCCTGCTGGGTAGAAGACATGGCTTCTGAAGAGGCATACAGCAGAGGAACAGGTGGACACAGCTTTCTTCCCTGCATTCCCATTGTGTCCAGGAGAACCTTGTGACTATTCTGGGAGAGACCTGGTTAGGTATGGTAACCACGTTGTCTCAGTCAAAACATCAGGGCACATGGCAGCCATACGATAACTGTTGAGTGCTCTTTTGGAGATAAGTGTTTGAAATCAGGGATGTCCCAAAGGGAAAGACAATCCAGGATCCATCAGAAAGATGGGTTTCTTGTGAGTCCTGAAGGTCCCAGCAACGTTGGAAGTTCTAGATCTGCTGTTTTAGGCTCAATATGGAGCAAGATGGGGATCCTGCTGGAACAGAAGGGGCAGAGTGAGTGGGAAAAGTCTATACCATCGCATGGTGGGCTTCCACTGGCACAATCACTGGTGGCAGGTCTCAGGGATGATGAGGGGGTTGCCCCTTATGGGGTCTGAAATGTCAGGGCTCAAGTAGTGTGAAGAATCCTCACCACAGAGGAGCTGGCAACTACCCTCCTGGGGAGGAAGGAGCTGCATTTCCTTCCATGAGCAGTAGGAGGAACTGTAGATTTAGAAGCAAAGGATGTGGTTCTGAGCATTGGGCAACACTTTCTTTTTCTCTCCCTCAAATTGAAGAGACTCCACGGTGGGTTGGATCTGTGACTTGCCAGTGATGGTTGGTCCCATGAACTTGCTGTGTCAAGAATGAGGAAACTTACCCTTCTTTGCTGAAGGCCAGGGTGGCTCATCTACTACTACTACTACTTCTACTACTACTGGTTATTAACCAAGCACTTTGCTAAAAGCTGTACAAAGATTTTTTTCACTTAACCCTCAACAATAACCCTATGATGTAAGTTCTATTGGAATTTAGAATCTGAAGTGAGGTCACATAAATTGTTCAAGATAAAACAGCTTGGAGTGGTATAGCCTGGATCAGAACACAGTTCAGTAGGACTCAAGCTTCACTATTACTTTGTTATGCATGTGCCTCAAATGTCCTAACAGCAAGTAATCTATGAAGCCAAGATATCTTCCTTCAGAAAGTGCCATGTGGCAGGAATTGTGTTTACCCTGTTCACCACTGCAGTCCCAATGCCTTGGCCAGTGCTTGGCCCATAATCAGTACTAGGTATGTATTTGTGGAATGAAAACAGGGATGTGTATGTAGCAGCAAATCAGCACTTTGTGTGGAGCCTCAAACCTGAAGTACGCTATGAATCATATTCCTATACCAAGTCAAGGGAAGGAAGTCATGGACCATCAGGCTATTTGTGCCTTTAGTATTTCAACTCAAAACAAGCATTGTTTTATGATCAAAATGAATTATCCTGACATTCTTTCACATCTTATCAGACTCTTCTTTATTCAAAATGTTGTTGGTACTATTACCTAATACTGGAGCAAGCAATAAATTCCACTGCTCTACAGAGACTGTGGTTGGGTTCCCAGTACCAAAATGATTTTGATTATTGAGTTGGCATATACCCCTAAACATTCCTAAATCAGTGGTTGGCAGCAGCCAGATTCTGAGAGAAAAAGAAAAAAACAGTGTGCGTGCGCGCACACACACACACACATACACACACACATCTAGCAGCTTCAAAGCCTCTTACACATTAATGGATTCCTTATGGATTACATGGCTATAATTGTGAAACAGGACAAAGAACTAGAAACATTTCTTTAAACAAAAATAATTTTTAAAATATTCCTTTGAAAAGTCAATTTTTCTGAAGAGAGTAGGAAAAAAACCCTAACATAATGGAACCCTTAAAAATGTGTGTCAGCAACACAATAGGAAACCAGAATAAATGTCAGAATAAATGTAGGCAAGGCAACCACATGAAGCCAAATGCAGAGTTCATCTGCACTCCCAACAGCAGGCGTAGATGGAGAAAACAACCAGCAGAGTAGAGTAGTAAGAGGGAGAATGCCAAGTCATAGTAAGAGGGGGTGGGAGTGGGGGCACAGTAGGGGGAGGAACATTCTAGAATTCAAAACAACAGACTATTCATATCATATTCCTAAAATCTGTATAATGAAACCTGTTTATATTATCCTCAAATTAATTGTTCAATGTTCAAATTTCAGTGTCCCAGCCAGTGACCCACCAACAATTTCCTTGTTCATAACATTTTCTTTTCTTGGTCCCTTGAAAAAATAACAAATGAGTTTCTCCGTTTATAAAGCTGCTCTGAAATGTCTTCTTACGTCATGGAGACTGGAGGTCATCTTGGGACATGGGATGGTAATGGGGGCCCCTGGGCCCGGGAACAGGAGGTTTTGTGATTGTGAAGCAACTTCTGATCCCATTAGCTGATGGTTGACTGACATTTTGGAACAAGATTTTGCAAGGAACTGGGGAAAGGAAAAGAAGCAGCATGGGAAGGAAGCACTTAAAAGATTGAGAAGGCAGAAATGAGCTGAATGCTCCCAGATTCGAGGAGGATTTTATTATTGGACCCAGATCTGTGGTGAGCTTTCAGCCAGAATCTCAGAGGCCCAGTTTGAGGGGCCTAGTATAGGTTTTCTTATCAGTATTGTGCTGATCTTACCAAGCAAACTGGCTCTGTGAGGAAAGATACCTTAACTTCTCATTTACAAATTAAGCACTAATGTATATAGACTTAATGGGGAAACACTTCTTAGAGGGCTAAAGGTGGTATTTTAGGAAAAAATAAAAGGCAGTACAGCTTTACATGTCTGAAGTTGTTTCTCTGAGAAGTGATATAAGCTAAAAATAACTAGTTTCATGAAAGATTTTACTAGATTCCCTGGTGCTAGATTTGTAATAATTTATTACTGGAAGTGAAGGACTTTGGAAGATATTCTTAAGTTTTCCTCAGTGTTCCTATAAGAGGCAGAATATTGATGGAGTTGATTAGAATCTGGCTGGATATGTAATTTCTCATTAAAAGCAGAAATTACACTTTGAAAGATCTCAGGAAGCCCCTCAGTCCAAAATGTGTGGGAAAAAAAGTTACACAGCCCACTTTGAAGCCCACTTACATCTCTGTGCCTTCACTCTATGATAAGGATAATAACATACCCCTAACAAGTTTTCTGTCAAGAACAAGGGAGATCATATATGCGAACACCTAGCATGGGGCCTGGAACCTAGTAGGCTCCCAATAAATAGTAATTCATTTATTTCCTACACCTTCCTTTTCTCCCTTGCCCTCCCCCACTTCCTGCACTCTGATTCTTGAACTATTTTAACCAGCGACAGAGCCTTCCTTGCATGATTAAACATAATAATAATGATAACATCACTAAGCAGTTACCATACATTTAATCTCATTTGATCCTCAAAATAATACCATGAAATAGGTACCATTATTGACTCCATTTTACAGAGGAAGAAACCAAATCTAAGTAGGGTTAAATACTGTTTCAGTCATCTATTTCTATATAACAAACCACTTCAAAACTTAGTGTCTTGAAGTAACACCATCTTATTATGTCTGATGATTCAGAGTTGGCCAGGCTCAGCTGGGCAGTTCTGTTCCACATGAGGTCATCTGGGGCTACACTTATCTGGAGGCTCGACAGAGCTAGACCATCCAAGATGGCTTGCTCACATGGCTAGCAACTGGTGTTGGATATCAGCTGGGGCACAGTTGAGACTGCCCACCAGAGGACATCTATACTCCTCCATTATCTCTCCTGGGATGGAAGCTAGAGTCTTAAGAAGAACCCTCCAAGAGGGAACAAATGGAAACTCCCAGTTCTCTTAAGGCCCAGTCTCTGAAATCTTAGAACATCACTTCTCCCACGATCTATTGGTCAAACCTGTAACCGGCCCAGCAAAATTTAAGAGAAGGGAAAACAAGTTCTACCTCTCAATGCAGGAGTGGCAGGGAGAAGGAGTTATGACAGCTATGACTGGAGATTACCTACCACAAATACTTTGCCCAAGGTCCCACAGCTAGTTAGTGTCAGAGTCAAGATTTCAACACATCAGTCTGACTTCAGAATCCACGTGGTCAGCCACCAGGTCATACACGTGACAATATACAGTTAAATGCCAATGTCTACGGAAAACACAATGAGCACAATGTAATTTCAGAGGAAAGATCAATATAAAATTAAGAACTCTAAAGACCCTAAACTGAAAAATGTAATCCTTTGTGCCCCTCCCTACATAATGAAGAACAAATGTTATTTCTTGAAATGTCACAAAGGTTACATATGCTAAAGTTAAAATAAAATCTTCTTAGATTCTCCCATTTGAAAATTCTGTATATGTTCATTAAAGCTGAGGTTTCTGTGTGTGTGTGTGTGTGTGTGTGTGTGTGTGTGTGTGTGTGTGGTGAGGTGTGGGTAGGGGTGGGATGGCTAAGACCCCTGACTTACAAGTGCCCTAAGCATATACTCAGCCTGCCTAGTGGGTAAATCACACCTGTGTGGAGGAGGTGCAGAGGCCTAGAGTTGGCAGGGGAAGCTCCAGGGAGAGGCAGAATTTAGCCCGCTCTGAACTCTGATTAGGATTTGAGAAAGAGAAAGAGAAAGGAAGAGAAAGAGAAAGAGAAAGGAAGAGAAAGAGAAAGAAAGAAAGAAAGAAAGAAAGAAAGAAAGAAAGAAAGAAAGAAAGAAAGAAAGAAAGAAAGAGAAAGAGAGAGAAAGTGAAGTTAGGGAAAATATGAGCAAGAAGACACCGAGTGGGGAATGAGCAGCGAGTAGTAGCTAGGGGGACAGAGGAAGGGACCAGGCTGAAGTAAAAAGGTCTGGATTTGGAAGTGGGAGGGCTGACTAGTAACTTACTTGATGATTGGAGCTAAACTGGCTTCCCATCTTCAGAGATATCCCAAAGTAGCACTGAGAATCAGACTGCAAAGAATGAAGATCCTCATGAAACTAAGGCCCAGCTGTGTAAACTCTGCTTTAGCCTTGGCTTTGCTAAAGGCAGATGCCTGGAGAGCCCTGTTGGGGGCTGGGTGGGAAGGACACTGCTTGAGGATCTCCCCAGTGGCTGATTGAGGAACATCCAGGCTCATACCACTGTCTCATTAGTTGCATCCGGTAAGGGACTGAGGAGTGTAAAGCAAACCTAGTCATCATAACCCATCTGACAGCACTCTCCAGAGAGTTTATCAACCTTTATCTCTCTTATATTACCTATCTACCAGGATGTCCTGGTGAAGGCAAGGACTTGGGGACTTCTTTGAGCCATTATGAGCAAACACCATCTTCAAATTATTTTCCTACTAAGGTGGTTTCTATCATTTTCATTTGCAAAGCCTCCTTTCTTCCTTCACATTTGAAAGAAACCCAGTATGACCGTTGTAATTTTTTTTCATGTAAATTATAAAGATTTAGAATCTCTGTCAAAAAAAAAAAAAAGAAAGAAAGAAAAGCAGATGTTTTCCCTTATTCTGGTCCCAAGTAATACCACATTAAAAAACAGTATTTTCAAGTCTCATTAAAAAATATCTCAAGAAAATAAACATTTGTTGAATGCAAACAAGAACAGAATATGGCATTTTAAATATTAATATAGAATTCAGAGCAAAGGAGTCTGAAGCCCAGAGAGACGAGGTGACCTGTATAGAGTCACAGAGTGAATACGCAGCCAAGTCAGAATCTGAACTTAGTTCTCTCAAGTCCTAGCCTGATGTGCTTCCTATACCTGATGCAGTAAACTGACTGCAAAAGGAACCAATTCTAGCTGCATGCAGACTCAGTTTGCAAGCCTCAGAATTGGGATCCCAACCCTAACTGCAATAGAGTTCAGAGAAGCCTGGAGAGATTTTAAATCCAAATCCAGCAACCTCTGCTTACTTCTTATTCTATCTCCATAGAATTTGGTGCTTCTGACTGCTCCCTTCTTGAATGCTCTCCTGCTCTGGCTCCCATAATGCCTTGAGCTCATTCCTTTCATCTCTGGTCTATCAGCAGGAGCTCCCTATTCAGAGTTGTTCTTCCTGTTACATTTCATTTCTGAGCTACTTTTTCTTTCTGTTCTGTACCAGTGGGTCTTAGTCAGGGATATGTATCAGAATTTCTTGTACAACCTATTTAAAACTTGGAAGTAGGGTCACCTGGCTGGCTTAGATCACCATCTAAGCATGCAACTCTTGATCTCAGGGTTATGAGTTTGAGCCCCATGTTGGATGTAGAGATTCTTAAAAATAAAATAAAAAAACAAAAAATTAAAAAAAACTTGGAAGCATAGTCGCCATAATTTGAAAAATCCCTGCACGTGACTTTGATGGACACCCCTGTAGCAAACAGTATTTTTGAAAGATGGCCCCAAAATATTTCCCATCCCACATACCCTTCTGCAATGTGACCATGCCATTTTCCCCATGCAGAGGTGGAATCTATCCTCAAGTTCTTGAATGTGGTTAGGCCCTGTGACCAATAAAATGTAACAGAAGAAGCACTGTGCCAGTTCTAGGCATGGCCCTTTACTGATCTGGTAGCTTGAACTCCTGCCTCTTATAGGAAGTGTGATCAGATATCCTGAGACCACCATGGCATGAGAAACCCAAGCCATAGGGAGTACCTCAAATGATAAGACCTCATGTGTGGGACATGGAGGCACCATGTATGAATAAAGAACCATCCTAAAAGTGGATCCTCCAGGCCCAGCCACTATAGTTAAGACCACATAGAACAAAACTACCTAGCCTATCTAGTCTGTCCTCAAATACTGACACACAAAATCATGAGCAAGATAAGTGGCTGTGTTAAGCTTTCTGTGGTAGTTTATTTCATACTCAGTGATAGGTAAGCCAGACCAATCTCCCCCTCCCCATACACACACAACCTGTTAAGAACCATTGCTCTGTACTCTCTGCCTGGCCGCCATGAGCTGATAGTTCAGAAATCATCTCCCCTCTTTCTGGGTATTTATATAGATATCCTGCTGACACCTCAAATGCAACACATACCAAATGCATCATTTTCCTTTTTAAAACTCCTGTTCTCTTTCTGCAATGAATTGTCCACACTATCTTCCACATCACCTTGGAGAATTTTTTCACTCCTCTCTGTCACCTGGGGCAGCCAAAAAGTCACAAAGTCCTTTTGTCTTCTTCTTCCTTTCCACTCTCCCATCGTCCTAGTTAGGTCTTTATCACTGCTCAGCTGCAGTGAGGTAGTGGTCTCCCACATGATCTCCTCACCTATCATTTCTTCATCTTCTACATGATAGAGTCATCTTCCTCAAACATGAGTGGGCACACATTATTTCTGTCCTCCAAAAACAACAACAACTCCAGAATGTTTACCAAAAAAACTTCACACTTCTCAGTGTGTAATCAACACCCTTCACTATTGAGCAACAAAGTAACTTCACCTTTTATCCATTACTTTCCATCAGCATAACTCTCAGCTACCTGATCTATCAGCTGTCTTTCTAGAACTCTGGGCTTCTGGATGGGCTTCTTTCCTCAGTCTGGAGCACCTTTCCTCTCCTCTCCTTTTTTCATATGTAGAAATTCTTTGTATATCTCAAAGCCCAGTTCAATTTTAATGTTCTCCTGGATGCATTTTTGGGTTGCTCTTTTCCCCAGGGCTGTCACATATAGATGAGCAAATTGTATGCAATACAACTCTAAGGAGAGCCATTCACAATGACCACAAGGTGAATTGTACCTCCTAGAGTTGTATAGTGCAGAACTTACAACAACACATAATTATTTCATTCTCTGCACTCCTTCAACATAGTTCTTTGTTTTGTTCTCTTAAAAAACACTTCTAAAATACCTGCTATATGCTAGACACTGAATAAAGACCACAAAGATATGTTATGAGGTCTTGGTCTTGAGAGGCTTAAAGTTAGGGCAGACAGGCATATAATCAAATATATGCAAAAAACACTTTGACCTCTATTTAATTCTTATTCTTCTCCATTTTAGAGTTGGTTGAGAGCTCTATTTTAGTGCAAAATTCTTAGGGGCAAAGTCGTGTCTTATTTATCACAGCCCACAATTAACACTTGGCTGTGCACTACATAGTGTCTCAGATAATGGTTACTAGATTATATCAGATGTACCAATTGTAACAAGAGCAACCATTTATTGGCTCTGTACATGGAACACAGCTAAATCCTTAAGGCTGGATGGGAAGTATACATTTAGAGCTGGGACAGAAACTGCTGTGTGCTCCCTACACCTCATTTCCTTTTCCTATTGGGCATTCAGCTAGACTGCTTTTCCTAGCCTTCCTTGCAGTTAGGTGTGGCCATATGGTTGAATTCTGGCCAATGATATGTATGGAGGCCTGGCCTATAAGAACTTTCTGTTTAATCTTCCACATTCTTTTTTCATCTTGAAGCTTAATGGAGGGGACTCTGAAGATCTAGAGCAGGTGGCACTATAAGAAGGAAGGAGCTTGGACCCTTGAGATATTATTTGGGGGATCACTGGCTGACCAAGAATACTTACATTATATTATTGCATGAATAAGAATAAAACTTTATTGTGTAAAGCTTCAAGTTTGGGACTGCTTGTTACAGTTGTCAGTTTAACTTGCCTAATGTAAGAGCTAAGTTAATGTAACATTCTTAAATTGCTCATGACTACCTACTTTTCAAAAGAGTATCCAGTAAAGAAGATTCCAAAACTGCATTTATCACCACCACGTAAGTATGAACTCTCTCAACTCCATGATCAGAAATAATGGCCTCATTCAACCTCTGACTTTTCATCTTCAAAATATACACAAGTGTTAATAATACCAAAGACCTTCTCTTAAAATATACTTCCATAAGCCCAGAGAAAATTCTTTGGTGTAGAATTTGAAAGGGTCTAGAGATCCCTACCCCTGGTTAGGACAGTGCTTGTGCCCTCCACAGCATGCTGCTGTCTACTGAGGCTGTCATGAGATGGGAATCCTGACATTCAGGCTCACTGAGTGCTGGGAAAGAAATAGAGGGGACTAAGCTTTGACTTCCTTGATGCCTTAGAGCCAGTTTGGCACTTGTCATAACTCCAAGATTTGTATTCATGTGACAATCTTACCACTTCCTGTTTTGATCCATAAATAAATAAATAAATAAATAAATAAATAAATAAATAAGAAGAGGAAGAAGAAGAAAGAGGAGACCTCTAAGAGAGAAATGAGGTCACAAAACTGAGGAAGGCCCAATGTGCCCCCCCTTTTTTTTCATTTACTCAACATACATTTTCTAGCACCTATTGTGTTCACAATGCTGTGTGTGTATGGGGGGGATAGTTCAAACAAATATAATAAGCAGATCTGCTCCCAGGAACATCTTTAGACTGTGGGTATTTGACAGGGTAAGCAGCTATGTGAAAGACAGTATAGAGTAGAAGCAGCATTGACTTTGATGAGACAGACCCAGTTTCAAATTCTGGCGCCATCAATGACTGTGGTTTGAACTTGGGACCACTTAAGTACTTACCAGTTTCCTTATCTCTAATTTTTGAGGATTGTTGAAAGAATTAGAGAATTCCCTAGCAGGGTGCCTGGCAAATAGTAGGTCATAGCTCTTCTTACATAGGGAGACAAAGCATATACACATGCCTAACCAGTTGAATATTTAAGAAATAGCAAATAATGGTACAAACAAAAGTTGAATGAGTGTGGAAGGAGGAAATCACATTGGGATGGAATGGATAAAATAAGTCATTAGTTTTTCTTAATCAAGCCTTTCTTTTAGAACATTTCTCACTTAGTAATCTAATGTGGCTAGATTTAAATGTAAAACTCTCATGCAGGAATTGCCAAAAATATAAATGGAGAGAGGAATTTTTTTTTTATTTCAGAAGAAAAGTGCCTGTATTGGATAAAGAAATTCACAATAAGTACTGCTGACTTACATACACGTGTGTGTGTGTGTGTGTGTGTGTGTGTGTGTGTATAATAGGCATGCTATATACATGAGGGATAAGCCATAAAAATTGTTCATATGTTCAGGAACAAAGAGTTATGACATAATTTGTAAAATTATAGAGAGCCAATGTTACAAGAGTATCTTTCAATCCAAACCATTCAAATTACAATAGAAGAAATAGACTCAAAGAGATAAAATGACTTGTCTAAGATCAAACAAGTTAGAAATTGTGAAGCTAGAACTTGAATCTTAATCTCCTAGATTTCTGGCACAATGCTCTTACCACTAATTCCCTTCTAGTCAAGGCCAAAGGATTAATTCCATAATGCTACTGGACAGAGCTTCTTGGAGTTCTTAGTACCAGGAAGTGAAGACTTCCCAGTAAAGACTTCCCAGTACTATGGACAGAGGTCAGGCTTGAACAAAAGCTCTATTATGGATTCCACAAAATAGTTAAAAATACTTAAACTAGCCCTCGTTTATTGAACACACTGTGCCAAATGCTTTATATACATAATTTATTTATTCATTCACTTAAATTGTTCTTAAATTTTTATTCATACTTATTATATGTCAGTAATCTATACTATGTGCTAGGATACAATAGTGAAAAGACATACATAGTTCTTGACCTCATAGAACCTCTAGCCTTCCCCATAACAGAAATTCCATAAGATTTGTTTGTTTATTGCATCCATTTTACAGGTGATGGAACAGGCCCAGAGAATAACAATGATGGCATCCATATATTGACCACTCTACTCCATACCAGGTACTTTTCTGAGGACTCTCTGAGTAAATCTGCTCAACAGCTCTATGAAATAAAAAATGGAGGCACAAGCAGCTACAGTGACTGGTTCAAGGCCACATAGGTAGTAAGCAATAGATCGAGGACCGGACTCAAGACTCTTTGATACCAGTTTCCATGATGTTAACCTCTACAATATACTGACCATTTGGATTCCTGATCTTACTTTTTTTTTGCTAAAAGAGAATACATATGATGTCAAAACTCTGCTAGTGAGGGCTAGGATCCAGGAAGCATAAATTACTTTGTCTACAGACAAATTCTGTATTCTTTGGTAGATGTATGCGGGTAACAATATTTGCTCAAGAGGTTATCATATGTCAGAGTACTGCACCTGTACACATGATTCCAGGTAAAGCAATAGCATAAGGCTGGCCCTTAGTAGGTCCTCAACAGAGTAGGCAAATGGTAAGCAGTAGAAATAAATAAGTAAGTCTAGAAAGAACCTAGAAATTATTAAGAAGTAGGAGCTGCTGGTACAATATTGCTGGACCTACATTTAGACAAAACTATGTTTGTATTTTTCTGAGGCTAGGCTTGCTTTATTTAAATATAGAGACAGCAAGTATCTACATAAACTTTCACACGCCTGTTAGAAAGAGGGCAATTTCTGCAGAATTAGATGCTAGCCATAAAGTTTACTGGGTAATATAATTTCTTTAATTAGATTTCTTTAAGCCATCCTGTCGCAAGGTATAGACATATACCTTGAGACAAAAAGCAGACTTGAACAATTTTCGGTTTTGTATAAATTCTATTAAAGAAGAATAAAACAGTGAAATTGCAAAGTTTCTCCATTCACTTCCACCATATAGATTTCTTTGAGGTTTAGTAATATTATAAATAAAGCAGCTTCAAGATGAAATACAAAACAGTGAACAACAATTTAAAAACATTTTGAAGAAGCAAGTATTATATCCCAGTGTTGCCAGGCTTTCAACATAAGTAAGATAGAAAACAGAGAATTCTCATTTGTTCTATCAAGAAAGCATAAATATTGGCTCTGTATTAAGCCAACCTTTTGCAGCTGTACACCAGCTCTCAACTATTAAAAAGATTCTTAAATTCCCAGGGAAACAAAAATCAATTTCAGCCATATAAGTCTGTATATAAATCTATTGTGCTTTATTCCAAATATTTTCTCATCAAGGAGTTTGGAACAAAATTTTTTTGAAAGAGAAAGTCTCCAGTTCACCCATTACACCATTATAAATATTTGAATGACTTCCAGTAACTTTGCTTAGAAAATCTCAATGTTTGTGTAATGTGCCAATGACAGCTCAGCACCAATGTCAATACATTTCATTATTTGGCAAGACAACTACTCATAGCAATAGATTGGAATTCTGATTGCCATTTTCATATATTATATTTCACTTTTGTCACAGCACACAGGATGGTTACTCTTGCCCTCTTGGCAAGATATTCCTTTCTGAGCTTATATTAAAAATCTATTTTATCTGTTAAGGCTTAGAATGAGCTAAGTGATTACTGTTTTAATCCCAAATCAATATGTGTAGTCAGGTCTTGAAAGAATTCCAATCACTGTAGCCCTTGTTCATACTTTAGATGGATAATGCTATTGGGTTGTTTTCCTTGGGGCTCATTTTATATATTTTATTTGTAGGAATTACGGTCACTGGTATAGTGACTATTGTTCACATAGCTCAAAGAAAAGGATGTGATAATTTTCCGGGTTTTGTAAGAATTTGCACTGGCACAAATGAAATATACGTATTTGCTAAAGTTTGGAGAAACAGAGTAGGATGGAGATGTGCTTCTCAAGCTTTGGCATGCTTTAGAACCTCCTGGAGAGCTGGCTAATAACAGATTTCCTAGGTCCCACAATCAGTGAATCTGATTCAGTAAGTCTGGATGGGGTTTGAGATTTTGATTTCTAACAAATTCTGAGGTGATGCTGATGTTGTCATTTCAAGGGCTATCTTTTGGGGAGCAGTGGAATAGAATGGAATGGCCCATAGTGAAGGCAAAAATCTTGCTTTGCCCTTTATAGACTTGTTGATTTGGAGAAATTTACTTAACCTATTTTTAAGTCTTAGTTTCCTCATCTGCTCAATGGTGGGTTTATAAGGATTAGATAAGTCTGTATGGCACTTGACATAGTGCTGGACAGATACTTGGTATGTGCTCAATAAATGATAGCCATGGTTTTTAGCAATGAAGTAGTCTCCTTTTCTGGGACCCATCTGGTTGAATATCCAGTGCTTCTGCTTCATATCCTAGTATATTTGGCAAATTATTTGTTAAGTGTGTCTAGATTAGGAGTTAACTGATCAGTGAGTTAGCAACTATTCAGGACTTGAATTGCTCAGGTGGGCCCTAAAACACTTAAATATTTTGCCCCATGGCCTTCCAACTACTTAACATACTTAAACTTTGCTTCTTAGGCCTTTGGATTATTTTTTGTTTAAATTACTTTATAGTCCACAGCTCCACAATTATGTCTTCTTGTGAATGACTTTTTTAAGAACATCCGTTTATTTTCGAAATCAAATTCAAGTCTTTGGAGACTAATATCCTTTCTCTCCATATTTTGCTATTAAGAGGCCTGGTGTTCTGCCAAGACAACATATTAATAAATTTAAGCTTGAGATTTTCATTGTCATGTGAACGTTGAAATTGGCTCTCAATTACACAAAGCAGCCAATTCAACAGGATAAGTGTGTTGGATTTACAACAAACATGTCTGTGAAAAAATTACTTTAAAATCCCTGATTGTGTGGTTTGCTTTTAATTTGTTAAAAAGTCACGATCCACCAGTCACAAGAATCTCAGCCAGTTCAGCTAAGTTAATTTTGAGAAATACATGACTTTAACCTTGGTCAAATGTTAATAAATGTATCTGTCTTGCACTCAATCATTTATTCAGCTGTTAATTTAGCAGTAAGTCCCATTTCTGTGGTGGATGATGGTCTAGAATATGGGGAACACACTTACCCCACCAGAGTTTTCAGTCTAGTGAGAAAGGTAAAACCACAGTTAATAGAGCTTCATTTTAAGAGGCTGATAAACCTCCAGTCTTGACCAGATAACAAGCTGTACAAAGTAAGCTCATTGTTTGTATTCATCCTCAATTACTCGTAGGATCTGTTAACCATCACCTAAGGCTTTAGACATATCCACAGCACTAGATGATGTCTTCTAGAAGTAAGATCCTCTAGAGCTTCTAACCAAAGGAGAACCTACATTTCCTGTAATTTCATTTGTAAAATGAACTTAAAGAAAATCAAGACAGCTTTATAGTTTGCAACTAGCTGTTACATAAACTCTCTAGCAAAATGACACAATTGAAGAGAGTACCAATCTATACATCAAACTTGATTTTTTTTTTTTTTTGGCTTTTCAAAGAGGGATTTCCAGTCATATGACCTATTACAGACTGAATATTTTTGTCCTTACCCCCAGCTTCCCTACTCTTGTCAAATCATATGTTTAAGGGCTACCCCCCAATGTGATGGTACATGGAGATGGGGACTTTGGGAGGTAATTAGGGTTAGAGGAAGTCATGAGGGTGGGGCTTTCACAATGAGATTAGTGTCATATAAGAAGAGACACCAGAAACCTTGCTTTTTCCTACTCCTCTATGTGAGGACACAGAAAAAAGGTGGTTGTCTGCAAGCGAGGAACCAGGATCCTCACCAGAAACCAAGGTACTCAGCTATTACCCTGATCTTGGCTTCCCAGTCCTCAGAACTGTGAGAATAAATGTCTTTCATTTAAGCCATCCAGTCTATGGTATTTTGTTATGGCAGCCCAAGACGGGACTTTAGAAAGATGACAGGGATTTGTACAAACCTGTGGAAATGCCTCAAACTTATTTCATTTTCCCCAAGCAGGGCCCTCGGTTCGTCTGTCAGGCCAGCTCTTTACCACTGCCTACACAGAGTTTGCTCTTCTTTTCCTAGAGTTGTTACTCCTCTTTGTGCTGTTTTCTTTACCAAAATGCCCTTCCCAAATCTTCCACTTTTTGTTCAGAGGCTCTAAAGATCTTCCCTGATTAGCCCTAATCCTTTCCCAGACAATCTTTCATTGCAAAGTTTGTTTCACTATTCACTTATTTACATCTCACTCTATTGTGTCCTGATGTGGGTTCAAGGATGTAGGTCTTATCTCCTAAACTAGACCCTGAGCATCTCTGAGACAAGACTAGGTTCTAGACTTTTCAAATCTTTTGTGTCCTCCATTGGCCCTTTTAGAGTGTTGTGCAAATAAAATGGGAATGAAACTTACTGAATGAAAATTGAACTAAATGCTGAGAGCCAACGAATGTTCTGAGGCAAATGAATCAAGAAATGCAAGTGAGTACCATAAAACCCTGGCTCCAGAGCCTGCGGGTGGGGGTGGGAGAGAGTCGTTCTGGATAAGTGAGTTTAATAGAGGGCTGAGGATTCATTCTTTTAAACACCAAGAGTTTTAATTATCTTGGATGGAAACATTTCCAATATATTACTCTTCCCTGCCTTCTAAAATAGTGCTATATAAACATAATCCAGCTTGATGACTTGTCATTAAAAGTAGTAGTATGCTATAACACTGAGAAGTCCTCAGGCCCTTCAGAAGTATGCAGAACTGTTTGTCCCTAGTTTAAATGGCTGCAGATTGCTTTTTTAAAAAATTATTATTATTGTTGTTTTGTTTTTTAGCTCTTCTGGGTCCTCCCTTGCTGTTGGACTGTCCATTTCACTGAAGCCCATGTGACTGATTGTACCATTTCTATTCCCTGCTCCCAATTTGCTGCTTCTCATCTGACATGAGTTTGGAAATCATATGTCCAAGCTCACTGTGGTTGTTGTCATGATTATTATTGTCGGAGATGTGTGTAACTGACAGCAAAGGGCTCTGTGTGAAAGCATGCTGGGGTCTCTATGGCTAAAGTGACAAGAGACTAACTTCAAGCTGATGTGAACTCCTAATTCAGCTGCTCTGAAGCCTTTTAAATTTACTTCTTATTCTTACTTTTCTAGTCTGTAAATATGTTTTTCAGATATGTATTCAAGTTATGTATTCAAGTAAGTGCTTACAAGATACCTGGTAGGTGCCCTAGGATGGCCCTCTAAAATAAATACTCTGTCTGGATTAATCACTATTTTCTGTATTGCACTAGCACCTAGTAGGCACTCAACACATATTTGTTGAATCAATGAAATGAATTTTATAATCTGAGCAGAGATAAGCTATTGATATAAGCACACACAAAATAAGCTTACAATATAAACTGTAGTAAGAATCGTAACAGATAAATAAAGTATGCACAAGGACCAAAAGATTTCCTGCTGGAAAATCCAGAGGGACTTCATAGAAGAGGTAGTAGTTTTGACTAGGCCTTGAAAGATGGGGTCATATTTTGATCAGCAAGAAGTTAGGAAAGTAAGAAGAGAAGAGCAGCACAGACAAAGCTAAGATGCTAGAATGGGAAAGGTATATATGGGATATGAATAGTACATTTTGGCTGGAGTACATGTAAGGGAGTAGGAGGAAATCACATTATAATGTTATATTGGGGTAAGAGTGTGGGTGGGCCTTGAACATTAGGCTAAAGAATTTGGATTTTGTTTGTTAGGTGGTGGGGAGAAACGGGGGGTTTTTGAGCTGGGAGGTGACATCCTTAGAGCTGGGCTTTAGAAGTTTTGATAAGTGTTGGAATTTAGGAGTTGAAGGGAAACAGGGCTGGAGGTGATTTCAAGGGTATAGGTGGGAGGCAACATGTGCCTGAACTGGGAATAGCTGAAAAGGATTGACTGGCAGAGAGGCTGCAGAGGTAGAATAAGAGGACTTGGCAATTTATTTGTTGCCTGGAGTGACAGAGAAGGATATCTTGGGTACAACTTTAAGTGATGTCCTTTCCAGAACACAAAGCGTCCAGAACAGGTTTAAATAGATGGTGTGGGTTTGACTTGGGACATCCCAAGGCATGAGAGTGAATTGTTGATAGCTTTGCTATAAGAAAGCATGAATGGAAAACTGCCCTGAAAAGCACTAAAGGGATAAAAAATACTTACAAAATAAGCGCTTATGTGTACTCAGCCCCCCAAAAGGAGTTAAGAGGTCCACATCTTATTTTAAGTCCCTTATTGACAAGACTATATTAAAAATAGATCATTTTTACTTTCAAACAGCTTTCAAGAGCACCTTAAAAAAACAAACTTCTACTTATTTTTTCTGAGAGATTACTCTTTAAAAATTTATTTATTTATTTTAGATAGAGCACACAGTGAGGGGGGCAGAAGGAGAGGAGAGAGAGAGAATCTCAAGCAGACTCCCCACTGAGTGCAGAGCACCACGTGGGGTTTGATCTCACGACCCTGAGATCCTGACCTGAGCCGAAACCAAGAGTCGGATGCTTAACTGACTGAGCCACCCAGATGCACTGAGAGAGATTACTCTTGATAAGACTAGGGCATTAATGCCCTATGATGTTTGAATATTAGTCACTCCTGGATTAGTAGTAGCTCCTCTTTGAAACAAGACAGGTAGCAAGAAAACAAACTAAGAAAATTTCCCCCAAACAGAAAATAGATCTTGACTTCTACTATCAGAAACAAAGACGCTTTCAAATTAGCAGGCAGTTCCCCTAAGTAGGAAAGCTAGGACATTAACTTGGGTTTTCTAGAATGGATGACTACAATTTGACATCTAAGCAAGAGGGAAAAGTGCATTCCAGGCAAAGGAAACGATATACAAACACGGCATGAAAGAATGATAAGGCATGGTCAAGGGATGGCAAGAAGCCATTTGGCTGGAGCACATGTGGAGAGAGTATGGGGGAGAGGCCATACAATTAAGGAACTAGATGAAGATGTAGTTTGAGAGAGGGATTGGGGCCAGGTGGGATGGGCGTGATAGGCAACACCAAAGAGTTTGTAATCTATTAGCAGTTGGAGCCATCTCAGAGGTCCATTAGGGAAGCAAGACAACCAGATATGTTTAAGCAAACTCTCTGGTGGATCTGTGGAGGATGACTTGATAATTGGGGCAGAGAGGCAGAGATGAGGATGCTAGTGAAGTGATGCTGAAAGCAGATGAGGACCTGAGCAAATGAGCTTATGAACTAAGCCAGTACTCGCCTATAACAGGCACTGAATATGTGCTAGTTGATAAGCAGTTCAAGTAGGCAATAGCCTTTAGTCTATCATAACTGGATGAGTCTTCTCTTAGATTCAAATTAGCTTTAGCAGATTGCCGGGTCAGAGGCTCTGAAGTGTCTAGGGCTCAAAAAGATTAATACTACAGCCAGAGGCCAAGACTCATTTTGGTTTGGCACACAGCATTAATACAGAAGACAAAGAACCAGAATCTGGCGGACCTGCTTCTGTAGGATGCAGTGCACCCTAAGGCATAATCATTCTGGACAGGAACATGTCAAGTCGTTAGAGGGCCAATGCAGTTTCTAACAAGTCCAAGGAAAAAAACTGCAAGAGCTCTCCATTGTAGAGACTATTTCTTTTTTAAATACAGAGAATATTTACTACTCTATAGGGTTGCTGTGTCCGACATGGTAGGCAACTAGCCATGTGTGGCTATTGACCGTTTGAACTGTGAATGGTCCGGGATGCTTGGGTGGCTCAGTTGGTTAAATGCCCCATTCTTTTTTTTTTTTAAGATTTATTTATTTTAGAGAGAGAAAGTGCAGGGGGTAGGGGCAAAGGGAGAGAGAGAAAGAGAGAATCTCAAGTACATTCCCCGCTAAGAGCAGACCCTGATGCAGGGCCCAATCTCATGACCCTGAGATCATGACCTGAGCTGAAATCAAGAGTTGGACACTTAGCCAACTTAAAAAAAAAAGAAAAAGTAAATAGTCCAAATTCAGAT
Source organism: Ursus arctos (assembly GCF_023065955.2). Classification (NCBI taxonomy): domain Eukaryota; kingdom Metazoa; phylum Chordata; class Mammalia; order Carnivora; family Ursidae; genus Ursus; species Ursus arctos. The sequence goes on along the minus strand of NW_026622886.1, from coordinate 13,121,803 downwards.
TTGCTGTGGGTATAAAATACATGCCAGATTTCAAGACTTAGTATGAGAAAAATAATGTAAAATATCTCATTAATAATTTTGTATTGGTTATATGCTGAATGATAATATTTTATTTAGATTTATTGCATTAAATGAAATGTATTATTAAAATAAATTCATTTCTTAAATTGTGGCTACTGGAAAATTTAAAGTAATTTATGTAGCTTATTGGACAGAACTACTATAGAAAGTTCCATGTTATTTATTATTACAAAAATAAAATAGTTCCTCTCCTCTGATTTTTCTGACATTTTCCCTTGTAGGGAAGTTGTCAACATGTACACTAGGAAGAAATTCAAAATGTAATATACAGGTTAATGCATCCTCATCTATAGTCCAGAATTGTTTATCTGCCTTTCAGTTTTTCCATGAAGATAGTGCAACTGCTGGCTTGTTTTAATGGCTAGGGTTTTCTGTACAATTTGCAAACTATAAAAATTATTTAGACAAAAAATTTGAAATAATTTTTTATTTGGGGCCATTAAAAGGCAGGAAGAAGGGAAGAGGGAAAAGGCCTCATATTAATAACTTTCCTATCAGGGCAAGTTGTACTCTGATGTGTTTAAATAGACTTAACCTTTCTAAAGAAGAGATTATTGCAAAATACTCCTCTCCCACAAAGAACTTGGAGCCAATATCTCTATTAGAACATCAAATAACAACTGCAAATTCCCCAAAACCAGAATATTTGATCACTTTGCTTTCATATTGGTGAACAGCAAGTAACTTCAGAAAAGGTATTCTTGGATTCAACTTCCAGGCTTCCAGTGCCTACTGCCACCACCCCACACCCCCCACCGCCGCCAGCTCCCGCCTCATTTTTTTTCTTGTGGGTTAGTGGAAATTGTAATGTTTTATCATAATACTGACCGTTAGCTTAATTTGCTTTAATTTTGCAGATCCTTCTTCTTCATACCAACAGCCCCCCCCCCCGATTCTACAAATTTGGTGTATATTAACATTTAACAGAATGTGAAATAGTCTCAAGGATTCTCCACGAAATAGAACTGATTATACAAGGAAAACAAACCTAACTGAGCATCTGAGACATCATGGAAAGTATGTTTTGCAAGGCTCTTTGCATTCAGGAAGTTTTCTTTAAAATAAAAGTGGTCCTTTTAAAGAAAGCAAAACCTTATTCACTGTTTTTGGAATGTGAGGAAAAAAAAATTCAAAAGTTAAATGCTGACTATGAAATCCAAAAGAAAGAATTACAACCTGAGGTGTGTCTGCCACAAAGAGGGTCTGCTCTGCTTCAAAGAAGTTGGGAGCAGTTTAACTACGTATATAGACAGTCTGATAGTACTTGGTAGACAGATACAACTTTTTGGACAGAACAGGCAGTTCTTAAATACCTGTCACCAGCGTTGTATAGCAGACCAAGATGGAACTGAAAGATTCTCACGTCAAGCCTTTAACACAACAAAAATGACTTCATCTGTGCAATTAGTGAACAAACTGTTCCTGCTTGCCTAATAGCTCCAGGAGGAGAAACTTATTTTGACTTTGATTTGTCCCGGTTTTCTTGTGTACTAAGTGTTGCAACCTTGATGTCAACTAAAAGCTCTTGGCCTGATAATTACAGCCAACATTGAAAAACTACTTCAAATTATCAGAAAATAAAATGAGGGAAATGAAATTAAACTCAGCCCTTCCATCCCCATGTTACATCCCCTTCTGCACCTCAGAAGTTCTGTGGTCAAAATGTTCCAGCCCTTCATAAAATGAAACTAAATTTCTGATTAATAAATTAACTTTACAGAGTTATGCTTTGCTACTACTATCATTGCTTTATTGGCTTATTTGGACCAGTGTATTCCATGAAGTTTAAAATAATTATATTCTTTTACTTAAAGAAGCTCTAAGAAATCCCTTTCTTTCCCATTCAGTTTCAACTGTCTAAAGGAAGGTATGAGACCAATGTATATGAGAAATACATTGTGACCTGAATACCTCAGAAGAAAATTTTCAAATGGATTTTGCGATTTAACTTTGACTCATCAGTGAGCCTAAATAAGCAGACACATTGTTCTTTCTCATCAAAACCTGAAAAGAAATATCCAAAACCCTTCACAAACGTATCATTCTTCCAGGCCTAATCTATCTTGCTAATGATAAACTCTAGGAGTCTAGGGACTGTCAGCAAAGTGGTACCAACTTCTTCTGGTACTTAAGGATCCAGATTCATTATTCCAAAGTGAAAAATGGGTATAGAACAAGGGCAGCAAGTTGGGAAATGCTCCCATTAAAAGCAGCAATAAGAAGTCACTTATACTGTGGCTTGTCAGTGGGTGTTCTTACTCTACACTACACTGAATTTTAATCTGGGGAGAAAAATTATTTTCATTTAAAAAGATGTTTCCATTTAATTCCACATGTGATTTGTAAAAAAAAAAAATGGGAAAAAAGTTTTTTTTTCCTCTTAGTGTTGGAATAATATATGTAGTTCCACTCTTGTCACATGATTCTACTTTTCAAAAGGTCAAAAGTGCTAATAGGAATGAAAGAAGCCCAGGTATAGGGATAATGAAGGAAGCCCAAGTGCCTACTATGTGTTAATACAGTTATTACCTTTGAACTGAATTTACTTTATTCTTCTAAAAGAGAATCTGACTTAGGAGATGATTTTATTCCAGACATTTTTAGCACTTAGCCTGGTATCTTGAAATGGACAGACTCAACACCAATACTAGCCATTTCTGAGCATTTTCTATTCTTCAGGTCATAAAATATAGAGCTAGACCAGGGCTAGGCTAAATTATTTTGGCAGAGGAGGCATATGAAGCACGTTCTCTAGGGAAAATTTAGGCCACAGGGTTGGATCACTAGCTGATGGTTACACAACTGATGAGAGATTCTGCTCAAGAGATTGTCAGTAGATTAAGTCAACCAGAGGCAACTACAGTCCTGTAGGTCCTCTCCTAGGGTCTTTTTTTTTTCCTTTCCCTCAACATTTTAGGAAAAATACAGACATATGTTAACCACAGCAAGATGGATATAGTCAATATTTCAGAGGAGAGAGTTAATAATGTTCTTGGTATTTTAGAGAAGTGGTTAAAATTTAAATTTTGGAAAGAATTTCATTGAGGACAATGTTGGGAGGAAACAGGGCTTCATATATTTAAAAAAATATATTTATTAAGTGTGTACTATGTGCCAGGCTCTGTTCTTGCTGAATTTTAAGGAGCTCATGTTCTAATTAGATTTAAGGATCTAAAGGTGAAGCAATGAATTTCCACCTATACTCATGATGGAATATTAAAGACCACATTTATCCTTCCCCCTTAAACAACCAAAAAAACCTGGTCAAAATCTATGAAACTTGTTTTCAGACATTGGAAAACAAAAAGTACAGGACAGAGATCTCTGAAAAAGGCAGGGCGGAGGGGGAGTGGGGGACTAAGATAAGCCTGATGAATGCCTCAGCTGGTGTTTCCTGCCTGGTGAGGTTCCAGGCCACCGCACAGAGAAGTTTGGACTCAGCAGAGTTTGCTGATTTCCTTGAGTTGAGGAGACAGAGTTCAGAGTACAGAGTTGCCAAAGCAGCTAGACTTCATGGGACAGAGGATACTACAGAGAAGAAAGCTGCAATGAGGGAGAGCTCCAGATATCTGCAAAGGGCCCCTTGAATCTTTAGCTGAATAACATTTGCTACATGAATCTGAAGAAACTACTTGAGAAGAAATCACTGGAAAGGAGCCAGCGGAGCAAACTTTGGGGCACACACAAGGCTGGGAACAGTTTAAGTTCCCACTAGCCAGAGTAGAAAGACTTCCTAACACTTAAGGAACTGAGTAGAGTCTTCAGAAGGATTTTGCCTCAATGGAAGGGTCAAATTAGCCCTATCTAGGCTTAGAAGCTATTCTGTACCCACCAGAGCTTAAGAGCAAGCCTTGAAAACACCACAGTGTTTCTGAGTAAGTTAACTGCATCCTATTGCAAAGCTCAAAAATATTTAAAGAATTACAAACATATTCAGTATCCCCAAAATGTTAAACTTACAATGTCTGACATTACATTAAAAATTACCAGGCATGCAAAGAAGCAGGAACATAAGATCTAAAAGGAGGAAAAAATCAATACAAAGAAACTCAGTAATGACATAGATGATGGAATTAGTGGATAAAAGCATTAAAACAGCTATTATAAATACATTCCATATGTTCAAGGAGTTAGAAGAAAGCATGAGCATGACAAGGAGAGAAATGGAAGATATCTAAGAAGACCCACGCCAAATTTCTACAGTTGAAAAGTGAACTAGATGGGGCTAGAATTAATGGCAGATTAGACACGGCAAAAAGAAAAGATCAGTGAATTTGAAGACTGCAATGGAAACCAACCAAAACGAAACACAAAGACTGGAAAAAATGAACAGACCATCAGTGAGCTATGGGACAACATCCAGCAGCCTAACATATGTGTAAGTGGAGTTCCAGAAAGTGAGAGAGGCAAGCAGAGACAGAAAAAATATATATTTAAACAAATACACTTGATAAATTTCAAGCATGGCTTGAAAAAGATCCAGGGGCTCTTTTTAAATTATTACAAAGCACTGCCTCTGTAGTCCCTTCATAGAATGCCCTCCCCATGCTTCTCTATCTTTTCCACCTAACATACACTTTAAGCTCAGATCTCACAGTCTCCAAAAAACATTCCCAGTCTCATCCAAGTAATTTCATCCTTTCCTGAACACTGATCCCTTTTTGACCACCAGCTGTTAACAATTAATCACGAAATGACTGAAGGGAGTTTTTGCATAGCTGTTTCTGTTCTTGGCTTTTTAGTTTAATTCAATTATTTACATATTTATGTCTTTCCTCCAAACAACCTCTGGATTCTGTCTCTTCCCTTATCAGAGTATCCTTTCTCTATCAATTCTGCTCTTTCCCTATTCAGGCATTTACCATCTTTAAAAAAACAAAAAGTTTAACAACTAAAACCCTTCCATGACCTTTCTACCCTACTTGATTCCTAGATGTTCTTTTATCTTTTCCTCTTAACAACCAAGTCTCTGAAAAGATTATTCTATTTTTCTCACATCCCATTTATACCTGAACCCACTGCTATATGACTTCACCATCATCATCCCTGAAATTGTTCTTGTCAAGGCCTACAGTTACCTATTGGCTACAAAATCCACTGGATTGTTTTAGTTTTAATCTTAATTTATTCAACAAAATACTTAAGTATCTGTTGCGTACCCAGAGCTGGGAATATGATGGTAAGAAGTACAAATGCCCTCTCAGAGTTCAAGTCTGGCAGGAAAGTCAAACAGTTAAGTAACAAGGTACAGTAAGTGCTACCTGGCATTTGTTGATGATGGCTGCTCCCTCCCACTTGAACCATTCTTTGATATTGGCTTCTGTGACACCATCTTTTCTGGGTCCTCCTCTAATTCCAACCATGTGTTTGTAGACTTTTTACTGGGCTGCTCTTTCTCTACCTGTCCCATGTTCTTTCTGTGGTTCCTTCCTTGGCCTTCTTCCCAATCTATATCTTGTTTCCTTCATGATCTCTTCCATGTCCATGATTTCATTTACCTACTATAGGTTGATACTGCTAAATCTATATTTTCAGCCAAGATTTTTCTCCAAAGTTCCAGACTTTCTCTACCAACTGAATAGCTTCACTTGGATGCCCACAACTGCTCCAAAGTAAACAGTCTAAATGGAATTATTATTTACCCTAAGCCTGTTCTCTGCATTCCTTAATTTAGTAAATGGCAACTAGTCATCATTCATAGACTTAAACCTTGGCATCATCTTTGATTTCCCTCTCCTTCGAACCTCACACCATATTGGTTGTCAAATCTTATCGATTTGTTTCTAGGCATTTCTCAAAGGGTTTTCTCTCTATCCCCACAGCCAGTGCCTTAATTCAATGTTACTTCTCTTTTGGATCCAATAGTCATACCTCCCTGCTTCTGGTCTTGGTTTCTTTCAATCAGATCCATACAGCAAAAAGTGATCTTTCTGAAGGAGAATCCAATTATGTCACTTCCATGTTTAATATCTTTTGATAGTTCTCCATAGACTTCCAGGTAAAAGTCAAGCTCTACATCATGGGTCACAATGCCTCAACCTGCCAGCGTCATCTCTCACCTCATACTGAATTAATCAGTTCTCTGGATGCCCCATAGTGTCTCGTACATCCTGGTATTTGCACATGTTGCTCCTTCTGCTGGTTCTTGCCAACTTCTACTAATGTCTCTTCATGGCCTTCTCTAAAATTCAGTTCAGACACTGCTACATCTCTACAGCTTCTCTGACATTCTCCTTCTCCAAGCTGAGATTAGATGCCCTTCCTCAGTATATCCATAAAATATTCTACATATATTCTTTGTGGAGTATTCATTTGGATTTTTAAAAAAAGATTTTTTTTTATTTATTTGAGAGAGACAGAGAGAGAGAGAGAGCATGAGCAGGGTGGGGGCAGAAGGAGAGGGAGAAGCAGACTCCCCGTTGAGCAAGAAGCCCGACTGGGGCTTGATCCCAGGACCCTGGGATCATGACCTGAGCAGAAGGCAGATGCTTAACTGACTGAGCTACCCAGGCACCCCTTCATTTGGATTTTTAAAAAATATCTGTTTATGTCTTTCCCATTACTAGATTGTGAATCCTTCCCTGCCCTCTCTATCTTCCTAACCTGCTTAATTTTTCATTAAGCACTTATCATCTGGTACACAATACATCTTACTTCTTTGTCCTTCTCCCCCAACATGAATGCAAGCTACTGAAGGTGGGTACCTTTATCTGTTTTATTCACTGTAATATCCTTTACACCTAGAATACCTGGCACATAGTAACAACTCAGTAGTTATTTGTTATACAAACAAATAAATCTTTGTCCTGAGCATTTAGAACAATATCTACAACATGGTATTGGTTGTGACACTCTACTGCAACCTTATTTACTCATCTGGCACCCTACAATGGGTAGTGGATTCCTCACAAAGGTCTCAAAGAACAATATATCCTAGTTAGGTTCATATGTTCTTGCATGATTTTGACAGTTTTTTTTATTGTGGTGAAATATACATAACAAAATTTAACATTTAATAATTTTTAAAGTGTACAGTTTAGTGGCATTAGGTACATTCACGTTGTTGTGCAAGCATCACCATTATCCATCTCTAGAACTTTTTCTTCTTCCTCAATTAAAATTCTGCATATTAAATAATAACTCCTCATTCTTCCCCACTACCTCCCATAGCCAGTGGTAACTACCATTCTATTTTCTGCTCTTTAAATTTGACTACTCTAGTTACCTTATACAAGTGGAACCATATCATATTTGTCCTTTTGTATCTGGCTTACTTAATTTATCATAATATCTTCAACGCTCATCCATATTGTAGCATGTATCCCAATTTGCTTCCTTTTAAAGGCTGAATAATATTCTATTGTATGCATATGCTACATTTTGTTTATCTGTTCATCTGTGGGTGGGCATTTGAGTTGATTCTACCTTTGGACTATTGTGAATAATGCTGTTGAGTCTCTGCTTTCACTTCATTTGGGTATATACCCAGAAGTGGAACTGCTGGATCACATGGTAATTCTGTTTATTTTTTTTCCCACAGCAGCTGCACAATTTTACATTCCCACCAGGAATGTACAAGAGCTCTAATTTCCCCACATCCTCACTACACTTGTTATTTTCTCTTGTTCTATTATGTTTTATGATAGCCATCCTAATGGGTGTGAATCATATCTCATTGTGGTTTTGCTTTGTATTTCCCTAAAGATTAGTGATGTTGGGCATCTTTTCATGTGCTTATTGGCCATTTGTGTATCTTCTCTGGAGAAATACCTATTCAAGTCTTATGCCCACTTTTTAATGGGTTGCTGCTTGTTTTGTTGAGTTCTAGGATTAACAGTATGACTGTATGTCTATATTTGAAGTTCAGTTTGGCTGTATAAAATATTTAGCTCACATTTTCTTTCTTTGGGTATCTTAAATATGTTATCTCATTGTCTTTCAGGATAAACTATTACTATCAAAAATTTGTTGACATTCTAATGTTATTTCATTTAGAAGTAATTTGGTCTTTTTTTTTTTATCTAGAAAGGGTATTTTATTATTGTCTATTACATTTGGTAAAATATGTCTTGATGTTAGCCCTGCTCCTACGTTCTCCTGTGGACCCACTACCACCAACATGCCCATCCAAAGTGGTGCCACAAGTGTGGCAGTGTGCAAGCAGTGCTAACAGGGGCAGCACCACTCCAAAGTGTTTCCTGCCCCATGGAGAGGAGAAGATAATCACACACACAAGTCTGACTGCAGCTACAGGAATGGGGGCAGGCATCTGGTGTGACTGCAGGCCCCACCCATCAATGAAAGCTTCTCAGGGGAGAACACAGGGACAGGGTCCTGTAGTTCTGTGCTATCACAGCTCTGATAAATGCCTGGTTTGACTCAACTCAAGCTCAAGGTGGCCCCAGACTGGCATACTAATAACACAGGTACCAAACTCTGCCCATAACAGTCAAAGAGAGTCATTGTAGATGACTGGGCTGAAGACAAACGTGGCTCAGCCACAACAGTAGGGTGCACATAACACACATAGGAGAAACTCCTGAAGCACCACGTTCTGGTGAATATGGGACATTGCACTGCAGGGCACTACAGGGCCTCTTCTTCATAAGGGCACTACTTTCAAGAGCAGGAGACACAGCCAACTTTTCTAATACATAGAAACAGACATAGAGAGTTAGACAAAATGAGGCGACAGAGGAATATGTCCCAAATGAAAGAACAGGATAAAATCACAGCAAAAGTAAATGAAATGGAGATAAGTACATGCCTGATAGAGAATTTAAAGTAATAGTAATAAAGATACTCACTGAACTGGAGAAAAAAGTGGAGGAAGTCAGTAAGACCCTCAGCAAAGAGAGAAAACATGAAAAAGAACCAATCAGAGATGAAGAACCTGATAACAACTTAAAAATACACTAGAGGGAATAAATAGTAGACTATAGGAAGCAGAAGAATGGATCAGTGACCTGGAGGACACAGTAATGGAAAGCAATCAAGCTGAACAGGAGAGAGAAAAATGTATAGAAAAATGAAAATGATTAAGGGATCTCAATGACACCATCAAGCATAATAACAATTACATTACAGGGATCCAAGATGGAGAAGAGAGAGAAAAGAGGGGAGAAAATTTATTTGAAAAAATAGTAGCTGAAAACTTCCTGAATCTGAGGAAGGAAACAGAAATCCAAATCCAAGAAGCACAGAGAGCTCCCAAGAAAATCAACACCAAGTTTGTATTTAAAAGGGCAAAAAGTAATGATAAAGAGAGAATTTTAAAAAGAACAAGAGAAAAGACTACAGTTACACACAAGGGGAACCCACAAGGCTATCAGCTGATTTTTCAGCAGAAACTTAAAGGCCAGAAGCAAGTGGCATGATCTATTTAAAGTGCTGAAAGAAAAAAACCTGCAACCCAGAATACTCTATCCAGCAAGGCTATCAATCAGAATAGGAGAGATTAAAGAGCTTCCCACACAAGCAAAATTTTAAGGGAATTCATTACTGCTAAACCAGCCACATAAAAAATGTTAAAGGAGACTCTTTGAGTGGAAAGGAAAGACCATAAGCAGGAGTAAGAAAAGTAGGAAGCACAAAAGCAATAAAATTTGTATATCTAGAAAAATCAGTCAAGGGATTCACAAAATAAAAGGATGTGAAATATGATACTATATACATAAAATGTGAGGGGTGGGAGAGAGGAGTAAAACATTAGTGCTTTTAGAATGGGTTCACACTTAAGCGACCATCAACTTAATATAGATTGCTTGATGTATAATATGTTACATATAAACCACAAATCAAAAACTGGAAATAGATATGCAAAAAGTAAAGAGAAAGGAATCCAAGTATATCACCAAAGAAAGCCAGCAAACCATGAGAGAAGAAAGCAAGAAAGGAACAAAGAACTACAGAAACAACCATAAAACAAGTAACAAAATGGCAATAAGTACATACCTATTAATAATTACTTTGAATGTAAATGGACTAAATGCTCCAATTAAAAGACACAGGGTGGTGGAATAGATAAAAAAGCAACACCCATCTATATGCTGCCTACAAGAGACTCATTTCAGACCAAACATACATGCAGATTGAAAGTGAAGGGGAAAAACATTTATCATACAAATGGAAATGAAAAACATGCCAGGGTAGCAATACTTATATCAGACAAAATAGACTTTAAGACAAAGACTGTAATAAGAGACAAAGAAAGACACTACATAATCATAAAGGGAACAATCTAACAGAAGATATAATTTGATAACAGTAGGGGACTTTAACATCCCACTTACATCAATGGATAGATTATCCAAACAGAAAATCAACAAGAAAACAATGGTTTACAATGACACCTTGGACCACAATGATCTAACAGAAATATTCAGAACATTCTATCCTAAGACAGCAGAATATATATTCTTTTCAAGTGTATATGAATATTCTCCAGAATAGATCACATTTTAGGCCACAAAACAAGTCTCAACAAATTCAAAAAGACTGAAGTCACACCATGCACCTTTTCCAAACACAATACTATGAAACTAGAAATTAACCACAAGAAAAAGTCTGGAAAGAACACAAATATATGGAGGTTAAATAACATGCTACTAAACAACATATGGGTCAACCAAGAAATCATGGAGGAAATTAAAAATACATGGAAACAAATAAAAATGAAAACACAGTAGTCCAAAATCTTTGGGATGCAGCAAAACTGTTCTAAGAGGGAAGTTTATAGGAATAAGGCCTACTTTAGTAAGAAAGAAAAATCAAATAAACAACATAACCTTACACCCAAAGGAACTAGAAAAAGAACAAACAAAACTAAAAACCAGTTGAAGGGAGGAAATAATAAAGATTAGAGTAGGAGTAAACAAAAGAGACAAAAAAAAAAAAAACCAAAAAAACCAACAGAACAGACCAATGAAACCAGGAGCTGGATCTTGGAAAAGATCAACAAAATTGATAAACCTTTAGCCAGATTCATCCAAAAAAATTTAAAGAGAGAGAGAGAGAGGGAGAGAGAGAGGGAGAATTCAAACAAAATCAGAAATGAAAGAAGAGAAAAAATAACTGACACCATAGAAATACAAAGGGTTATAAGAGAATATTATAAAAAATTATACACCAACAATTAGACAGCCTAGAAGAAATGGATACATTCCAAGAAACATGTAATCTCCCAAAACAGTCAGGAAGAAAGAGAAATCATGAACAGATTACCAGCAATGCATTAAATCAGTAAGCAAAACCTCCCTACAAACAAAGGTCCAAGACCAGATGGCTTCACGGGTGAATTCTACCAAACATTTAAAGAAGAGTTAGTACCTTTTCTTCTCAAACTATTCCAAAAAATAGAAGAGGAAGGAAAGCTTCCAAATTCATTCTATGAGGTCGGCATTACTCTAATATCAAAACTAGGGAAAGTACTACAAAAAAGAATTACAGGCAAGAATCTCTGATGAACATAATGCAAAAATCCTCAACAAAATATTAGCAAACAGAATCAATAATACATTTAAAAAATCATTCACCACGATCATGGGATTTATTCCTGGGATGCAAGAGTGGGTCAATATTCACAAATCAATCAACATGATACATCATATCAACAAGAAAAAGGACAAAACCCACTTGATCATTTCAATAGATGCAGAAAAAGCATTTGACGAAGTATTAACACCCATTCATGACAAAAACCCTCAATAAAGTAGGTTTAGAGGGAACATACCTCAACATAATAAAGGTCATATATGACAAATCCACAGCTAACATCATACTCAATGGTGAAAACTGAGAGGTTTTCTCCTAATGTCAGGAACAAGATAAAGATGTCCACACTCACCACTTAAATTTAACATAATACTGGAATTCCTAGCCACAGGAACCAGAAAACAAAAAGAAATAAAAGGCATCCAAATTCGTAAGGAAGAAGTAAAACTTTCATTATTTGCAGATGACATGATACTCTACATAGAAAACCCTAAAAATTCCACCAAAAAACTACTAGACTGATAAATGAATTCAGTAAGGTCACAGGTACAAAGTCAATATGCAGAAATCTGTTTCATTTCTACATAGTAATAATGAAGTAGTAGAAAGAGAAATTATGAAAATGGTCTTATTTACAATTGCACCAAAAATAATAAAATACGTAGGAATAAACTTAACCAAGGAAGTGAAAGACCTGTATTCTGAAAAATATAAAATACTGATGAAAGAAACTGAAGATGACACAAACCAAAGGAAATACAGTCCATGCTCATGGATTGGGAGAACAAATGCTGTTAAATGTCCATATTACCTAAAGCAATGTAAAGATTTAATGCAATCCCTATCAAAATACCAACAGCAAGAGTGCCTAGGTGGCTCAGTCGGTTGAGCATCTGCCTTCAGCTCAGGTCAAGATCCCAGGGTCCTGGGGTCGAGCCCCACATCAGGCTCCCTGCTCAGTGTGGAGCCTACTTCTCCCTCTCCCACTGGCTCTCCCCCTGCTTGTGCTCTCTCTCTTTCTGTCAAATAAATAATTTTTAAAAAATACCAACAGCATATTTTACAGAATTGGAACAAATAATCCTATAATTCGTAAGGGAATCATAAAAGACCCTGAATAGCCAAGGCAACCTTGAAAAAGAAGAACAAAACTAGAGGCATCACAGTCCCAGATTTCAAGATATACTACAAAGCGGTAGTCATCAAAACAGCATGGTACTGGTATAAAACCAGACACAGAGATTAAGAGAATAGAAGAGAGAGCCCAGAAATAAACCGCTGATTATGTGGCCAATAATTTTTGACAAAGGAGGCAAGTATTTGTAACGGGAAAAAGGCTTTTTAACAAATAGTGTTGGGAAAATAGGACAGCTACATGCAAAAGAATGTGACTGGACCACTTTCTTATACTATATACAAAAATAAACTCAAAATGGACTAAAGACCTAAATGTAAAACCTAAAACCATAAAAACTATTTTTTTTTTACAGCACAGGCAGTAATTTCTCTGACAATGTTGCAGCAACATTTTTCTAGATATGTCTCCTAAGGGAATCAAAAGCAAAAATAAACTACTGTGAGTGTATGAAAATAAAAGTCTTCTGTACAGCAAAGGAAACAATCAACAAAACTAAAAGATGACCTACTGAAGGGAGAAGATATTTGCAAATGGCACATCTGATAAAGGGTTAGTATCCAGTATATATAAATAACTTATACAACTCAACATCAAAAAACAAATAATCTAATAAAAAATGGGCAGAGGACATGAATGGACATTTCTCCAAAGAAGATATACAGATGGCCAACAGACACACGAAAAGATGCTCAACATCACTCATCATTAGGGAAATGCAAATCAAAACCATAATGAGATATCATGTCACACATCAGAATGGCTAAAATAAAAAACACAAGAAACAAGTGTTTGCAAGGATGTGGGAGAAAAAAAACACTCTTGCACTGCTGGTGGGAATACGAACTGGTGCAGCCACTGTGGAAAACAGTATGGAGGTTCCTCAAAACATAAAACACAGGATTACCATATTATCCAGTAATTCCATTACTGGGTACTCACCCAAATAATATGAAAACCCTAATTCAAAGAACTATATGCACTGCTATGTTTATCACAGCATTATTTATAATAGCCCAATTATGGAAGCAGTCCAAGTGTCAACTGATAAATGGATAAAGAAAATGGAATATTTATATTCCATTATATATATATATATATAATGTATACAATATATATACATTATATAAAAAATATATTTTAAAATCTATATATATAATATTTATATATAAATTTATATTTACATATTATATATAAAATATATATTATATATTTTACACCTATATTTTAATATATAAAATTTTAATAATTTTATGTATTTATACATATTATATATAATCTATATATATTCCATTATATATATAGATTATATTTATTCCATTAAAAATAAAATCTTTAAAAAGAAAAAAACAACAAGTATCATCATCTACACAAGGCCACTCCTTCACAAGGCTGCTGTTTTATCTAATATATAGTAACAAGCAGAGTCAAGCAAAATGAGAAAACAGAAATATGCTCCAAATGAAGGAACAAGACGAAGCTGAAAAAATATCTTAATAATATGGAGATAAGTGGGGCACCTAGGTGGCTCAGTGGGTTAAGTGTCTGCCTTCGGCTCAGGTCATGATCCCAGGGTCCTGGGATTGAGCCCCGCATCAGGCTCCCTGCTCAAAAGAAAGCCTGCTTCTCCCTCTCCCTCTGCTGCTCCTCCTGCTTGTGCTCTCTCTCTCTCTCTGTGTCTCTCCCTCTCTGTGTCTCTATCAAATAAATAGATAAAATTAAAAAAATAATATGGAGATAAGTAACCTACCTGATAAAGAATTCAAAATGATGGCTATAATAATGCTCACCAAACTTGGGAGAAAAATCTATCAACATAGCAAGAACTTCAAAAAAGAGACAGAAAATATAAAAAAGTACCAAATATTAGTCACAGAGTTGAAGAATACAGTAACTGAACTGAAAAATACACTAGAGGGGTTTAACAGCAGATTGGATGAAGTAGAACAGATCAGTGAGCTGAAAGAAAAAGCAATGGAACTTACTAACACAGAGTAGCAAAAAGAAAATAATTTTAAAAAATTAAAATAACTTAAAGGACCTCTGGGACAACACCAAGCATAATAACTTTTGCATTATAGGGGTCCTGTGAAAGAAAAGAGAGAGATAAAAGGGCAGAAAATGTATTTGAAAAAATAATGGCTGAAAAATTCTCCAGCTTAGCTAAGGAAACAAATATCCAGGACCAGGAAGCCCCAGAGAGCTCAAAAATGAATGAATCTAAAGAAAACCACACACATTATAATTAAAATGTCAAAAGTTAAAGATAAAGAGAGAATATCTCTATCTTCTTTTGTAGCTTCTCTTTAACTTCTCTTGTTGCTTAAAAGCAATTAGATAATAACAAACCGTTTCATACAAGGGAAACCCCATCAGGCTATCCGCAGACTTCTCAGCAGAATTTTGCAAGCCACAAGGGTGTGGCATGACATATTCAAAATGGTAAAAGAAAAAAACTTCCAACCAAAAGTACCATACCTGGTAAGGTTATCATTCGTCCCAATAGTTTACTTTTGCTTTTATTTCCTTTGCTGCAGGAGCCAATATCTAGTAAGAAATTGCTACAGCTGACGTCAAAGAAGTTACTGCCTGTGTTCTCCTTTTTATGGTTTCAGGTCTCACATTTATGTTCATAATACATTTTGAATTTATTTTGGGGTATGGTGTAAGACAGTGGTCCAGTTTTCCTAATACCATTTCTTGAAGAGACTATCTTTTTCCCACTGGATATTCTTTCCTGTTTTGTTGAAGATTAATTGATCATATGATTGTGGGTTCATTTCTGAGTTTTCTGTTCTGTTCTATTGATCTCTGTGTCAAATATTTTTGTTCCAGTACCATACTATCTTGATCACTATAGCTTTGTAATATAATCTGAAGTCCAGAATTGTTTGCTTCAGCTTTGCTTTTCTTTTTCAAGGTTGCTTTGGCCATTTGGGGTCCATACAAATTTCAGGACTGTATGTTCTAGCTCTATGAAAAATGCTGTTGGAATTTTCATAGGGATTGCATTAAATGTGTAGATTGCTTTGGGTACTGTAGACATTTTAACAATATTTGTTCTTCCAATCCATGATGAATGGAGAAAGATGTGGTGTGTGTGTGTGTGGGTGTAGTATATGTATGTATATATGTATTGTGTGTGTGTGTGTGTGTAAAAATACACACACACAATGGGTATTTCTCAGCAAAATAAAAATGAATGAAATATGCTATTTGCAATGACATGGATAGAGTTAGAGTATTATGCTAAGCAAAACATGTCAGTCAGAGAAAGACAAATACCATGGGATTTCACTGATGTGTGGAATTTAAGAAACAAAACAAATGAGCAAAGGGGAAAAAAGAGAGTGAGGCACACTAAGAAACAGACTTTTAACTACAGAGATGGAGGTGGGTGTGGGATGGGTTAAATAGGTGATGGGGATTAAGGAGTACACTTTTTGTGATGAGCACCAGGTGTTTTATGGAAGTACTGAATTACTATATTGTACATCTGAAACTAACAGTGTATTATAATGAACTATACGCTCACTAACTGGAATTTAAATAAAAACTTCAAAAAAACCATTATACCATTCTCATCTCTAAAAAAGAAAAATAATAGATGTTTTTAGTATAGTTTATATTTACAGAATAATTGAGCAAATAGAAGTTCAATATATACACTCCACTCCCCTCATTTCAGTTTCCCCCATTATTAACAAATTGTATTAATGTGATGCATTTGTTATAATTAATGGACAATTGTTTTTTACAATTAAGGAACCAATATTGATAATTAATATTAACCAGTCCAAAGTTTACATTAAGGTTCTCTCTTTGTATTGTACAGTTCTACGGGTTTTGACAAATGAATAATGATATGTATCTATCATTTTACACTTTCATACAGAATAGTTTAATTACCCTAAGAATATCCTGTGCTTCACCTATTCATTCTACCTTCACTCCTCTCACATCCTGACAACTACTGATTTTTTTTTTTTTTACTATCTCTGTAGCTTTGCCTTTTCTAAAATGTCATGTAGTTGGAATCATACAATATGTAGACTTTTCACTTACCAATATGCTTTAAAGTTACTCTGTGTCTTTTCATGGCTTGATAACACATTTCCTTTCATTGCTGAATAATATTCCACTGTATGGATATATTGGAATTTGTTTATTCATTCACATATCGAAAGACATCTTGGTTGTTTCTAGTTTGGAGAATTATCAATAAAGCTGCTTAAACATTCATGGGTAGGTTTTTGTGTGGATATAAGTTTCCAACCCAACTGGATAAATACCTAGGAGTTTGGCTACTGTGTGGTAAAACTGTGTTTAAGCTTTAAGAAATTACCAAACTGTTTTCCAAGGTGGTCCCACTATTTTGCATTTCCATAAGCTATAAAGGGGCCTTAGTGTTCTTTGCAGCCTTTCCAGCAACTAGTATTATCAGGATTTTGGATTTTAGTCATTCTAATACGTAAGTGGCATAATCTCATTGTTGTTTTAATTTGTATTTCCCTAATGATACATGAGGACCAACTTGTCATATTTCTAGTGAATACATGTGTATTCATCTGTGTATCTTCTATGGTATTAAATTCAATTTGCAAAGAAAAATTTAAGAACATTTACCTCTGTTTTCATAATGAATATCAGTCTATAGTTTTCTGATAATGTCTGTTTGATTTTGGTATCAGATTAATATTGGTCTGATAGAAAGACTTGGGAAGTAGTTCCCCCTTTTTATTTAAAAAAAAATTTTTTTTATGTTATGTTAGTCACCATACAGTACATCATTAGTTTTTGATGTAGTGTTCCATGACCCCTTTTTAATTTTCTGGAAGAGTTTTTGTATAACTGGAATTATTTTTTCCTTAAATGTGTGGTACGATTCTGACATTATTTATTCCTTAAAAGTTAGGTAGGATTCACCAATGAAGTCACGTGGGTGTCCATTTTTCTTTATGGGAATGTTTTTAACTATACATTCAACTTCTTTTGTAGATGTAGGGCTGTTCAGATTATTACTTTCAGAGTGATTTTTGAGAGTTTGTTTCTTTTATGGAATTATATCATAGATCTTATCCTTGAGGCTTTTTGACTTTGCTGTCTAGGTGTTCTGTGTTTATACTGGCCATTTAAAAACTATGCTGCCAGCTCATTAGAATTTTCTAAGGTTTGATTTGGAAAACTAGAATTACAGTATAGTAAAACATAAATCAGTATAGTTAAGATATCCCTAAGAAAATGTATAAGTGACTAGTTAATTGCCACATGGCCACATATTATAATACAAGTGAAAAAACTGAGACTGAAGTTAGAATATCCTTAAATATAAAAAAAAATTCACAACTCCACTTTTCAGATTATAATGTGAATTTTTAATAAGATTACTAAAAATTTAAGTATTTTGCTTTTGTACAGATAACCAAAAGCATTAATATTTATATAAGGATATTACCAATAAAGTGTTTTTATGTAACTAAACTTCTTTTATGTATTTCCTGGGAGAATCATTCAACACCTCTGGGCTTCAATTTATTCATTTGTAAAAAAGAGGCAATTAGACTAGACATTTGCTAAGATTTCTTCTAGATTTAAAAATGTTACTATTCCAATACTTAGAATTTACTAGGAAAAAATATTTGCAAAGTTAACTATGAAGGGCTTAATTCTAAAGTTATTTTAATCTACTCAACATCAATTTGAACATAAGTATACACAGATGACTAACAAATGATCTGTAGATATTGTAAAATGAATTTTTCCCAAGTTTATTCACTTGTAAGATGCCAATCTAAAGTAATATGGTTTTGGGAAGAGAGAAAATGGAGTCACAAATAAAATCTTTACACTTCATGTTCCAAAGGAAGATAAATGTCTCTTGTTTAAGCTATCTATTCCAAACCCAAGTCAGAGTGACACTCACTTTAGTGTCAGTGCTTTTGTTATTAATCACCCCAAGGAGAAAGGTAAAAAATGTTTTTGAAAAGACACTTTGGCACTGTTGCAGCAGCTATTAAAGTAGAGGACTAAATTGTGAGAATTTAAGTTCTTCATGGATCCTGGAAATTAAGCTTGTTTTTGTGAAGAACTTGATCAGAAACAAAACAGTTTCGCTGAATGTTATGTTGTCTGGGCACTCTTCAAGAGCACATGGACACAATTTATTCTCTAACAGGAGCCATGCTCTGGTTCAGATATAAAAGTTTCACAGAAAAACTCTGCAGGGTATGTGTAAAAGGAAACATTTAAAAATTGTATTATAATTACAACAGACTATAAAGATACAGATTTAGTCATTGTTTATCCTTTGCTCATTCTTGGAAGACTTTAAAAACTAAAATTTGTAATGAAAAAGTTCTGGAAATCTTGAGTGTGGCTTACCATCCAATTTTCTTTATATCCAAGACAAAAATTATACATTTTAAATAAAGGTAAGTTCAGGCCAATTTGGTGTTTTAGAAGCAGCATCATCTGCAGTAGAAGCTTCTGGTAGTTCCCTGCAATGCATCCCCAGTCCCACCTTCGATGTTAGCCACAGCTGTAATAAACTTATACTCAATCTCAGACTCACCTTTTGGTGAAAGCAACCCATCTTCAATCAATGTCCCATTTCTCTACTTTCTGACAAAGTGTCCTTTCCAAGGCCATGGAGCCACCAAGGTGCACAGGGAACTATATCCCAGAAATGTAGAGGAGTAATGGCATCAATGGGTCCAGGGCTAGTGGAAAGATGATCCAGCGTCTAGATCTTCTGGTGGACAATTCTGGGAAGCATCTGTTTCTCTTTGTTTTGTTTATACTTTATTTTTTAATTTGTTTTATAAGACAAAAAGTATTTTTAATACAAAATAATATATTTTGATTGTAGAAAGTGTTTGATAATAGATTTTCCAAAATCCTTCTCAGACAAAAAAACTTCCTCAAAGATACAGAAGATCTGAATTAAGTTTCTTTTTTAAATGCACCTGTTCATTTTTAAGGACGTGCTGGGTAATCAAGTCCCAAGCACCTACAGTAGAAACCTTGATAATATTTCCTTGTATTGTATTTTCTTCCCCGTCTCATTCTTCCTGCTCTCTCACTCCTGTCTCCTGGGATTAATTCACAAATAAACTTCTTGTGCCTGAGTGTTTGTCTACAGATTTGTTTTAGGAGGAATACAACATAGGACTTTGGTATGATAGCAGAAAGCAGATCCTTAGGTTGGGCTTCTAGAACTTGGTCCCTTATCCTATTGTAAGAATAAACAGGACGGGGATGCCTGGGTGGCTCAGTTGGTTAAAAGGCTGCCTTCAGCTCAGGTCATGATCCCAGGGTCCTGGGATTGAGTCTTACATCAGGCTCCTTGCTCAGCGGGGAGCCTGCCACTCCCCTGCTTGTGCTCCCTCTCTCTCTCTCTCTGACAAACAAATAAATAAAGTCTTAAAAAAAAAAAAAAAGAATAAACAGGACGATGGTAATCTCTGGTGTGCATCACAATTCATAAGAAGCTCACCTGTGGTGGATTGGGACAAGAAGCCATGAGTTATCCAGTAGCTCTGTTCCTAGAATGGTTTGGGGACAAAGGATTGTGGAATTAACTAGCATTTGTTAATCGTCTTGGAAACCTTGAAAAAAGGAAGTAAAAGAGTCAAATCCACCAACTATCATCTTAGGGCACACTGAAAGCCAAAAGGCCACTTCTGCAGTATTTAAAGAGACCATTTTTCCCTCAGCCGTAGGACAGCTGTGGTGAAAATCAGGCCCAGAGTTTAAGGGTGGCAGACCTGAAAAGGAGATGATATGTGCAGCCTCTACAAGTCGGCTTTGCTGAAGTCACAGCCCTGATATCGAAGGAGAGGCACTGAGACTTGAGATGAAAAAATTTGGGGGGATGCGCTTGAGCAGCTTGAATATCATGTCAGCCAAAGCAGTCTTTTCTCCTTTACTAGATGACAGCAGCCTTGCCTTACCTGGAGGCCATACAGTGTTCACGTAAGTGGATGTCTTCCATGTACAATAACCCCTACCACATCAGATTTAACTTATCTTCCCCCATTGCCTTGAGAATAATGTGAAGTTTCAGCTGAGAGAGAAAATACAGTCCTTGATCTGGGAAGAAAGAGCCTATTTACTGAAAGAATTTTAGGAACTGGCTAACAAGCACTGGCAGAAATCTGGAGAACATGTGTGGGAATAGATGTTGAGCATGTTGGACCAGAGCAGGGAGAATACAAGGCTGGATAGAGGAGAGTTTATTGACATGAGAGCACTCTCTTATGACTCAAGATTTAACATCCTGGCAATGGAGCTGGCAAACAGACTGTTTGGGATGACTTCACGAAATTTGGTTGTGATGGCCTACACTAAGTGAGATGGAGATGCTAAAATCGCCTTGTCAAAGTACTGAGGAAGAGGTCAGTGGCTGAGAGGTGGGAATGTTAGAATGGATTTATTTCTTGTGTTGAGATAGCCACCCTACTATTTTCCCAGGAAGGATCTAGAGAATTCTCTTTACTAAGGAAATAAAGAATGTAACTAATGAGGCTGGCACTGACATCTCTGAGAAAAGTCAGTGGCAGCTACATTCTGTAGGCCAGAATTCACAGGAAGAGATATGATGCCACAGAATTGGGCTCTCTGGTATTAACTGAGATGGTAGGATTCCATAATGGCAGGAGGCAGGTAGTGACAGTCAGTTATCAGTGGCAAAGTGGCAACAAGCTGAAGTGGCAATCAAGATTCCCTGGTAAGCAGTGATCTGTGATGGTGATTAATATATACCATGGTGTACCTCATGCTCAAGGTAGAAGGTAGAAGACTAGAGTGTAGCTTTAATTGTAAAACCCAAAAAAAAGCATGAGCTGGTGAGAAGACTGATGCCAGCTGCTATAAAGAAGTGTTTTCCTGTAATTATTCTCTTATCATGTCCATCTATTGAAAATGAGGCCAAAGCCCTTTGAAAAATGCTACCTTGGGGTGCCTGGGAATGTTGTTGGATAGAGGGCCAAATTGACTTGATATCAAGTAATCTAAGATGTTATCATTTTCCCTCAATTAGAGTGGGGTGTTATGGACACCAGGTAACAAAGTCTGGGCTCCAGTCCATCTTACAGTACTTTCAATTCAAGCAGATAGGTCCCTGTGGCTATTTCCCTGATCTCTGAGTACATACTTGGGACATTCTTAACAGCTTCACATTGATTCCCTGACATATGGAATAAAATCCATTACGGTAGGAAGGATCAAGTAGAAATCCCTAAAATTGTACCCTGCCACCCCAGCCAAGATAGTAAACCAGAAAAAATATTGCATTCTGAGTGGAACTGCAGAGATCAGCACCATCTACAAACACTTAAAGGATGCAGAGGTGCTAGCCTCTGCATTCTCCCGTGTGACCCTGCTAAATCACAAGGACCACGGTAGACAACAAAGGACTATCAGAAACTTAACCAAGTGATCATGCCAGTCATGGCTTCAATGCCAAATATGATACCTTTCCTGGAACATATCAACACAGGCTCTGGCATGGTATATGACTGTTGACCTGGAAAACTTTTTTTCAATCATTAAGAACATCAAAAGTGTTTATATATACATGGGAAGGATAGCAATGTATGCTAACCTACTGTCACAGGGTTATGTTAACTCTCTTACTCTCTCACTATGTAGTCTGCAGGAATCTTTTTCATCCTTATATTCCACAAAACCTCGTGCTGGTAACTTGTATTGGTAAATCAGGGTAATCAGATTTAGTGAAGAAGAAGTAGAAAGGACTCTTGGTGCCCTATAAGATAGAAGATAGAAGCTAGAAGATACAAGATTCAGATCTTGCAGATTTTAGGGGTCCAATGGTCTGGAGGATGCTAGGACATCCCCTCCAGGGTAAAGGACAAGTTACTCAGCCATCAGAAAGGATGAATACCTACCATTTGCACTGACATGGATGGAACTGGAGGGTATTACGCTAAGTGAAATAAGTCAAGCAGAGAAAGACAATTATCATATGATTTCACTCATATGTGGAATATAATAAATAGCACAGAGGATCATAGGGGAAGGAAGGGAAAACTGAATGGGGAGAAATCAGAAAGGCAGACAAACCATGAGACACTCTGGACTCCGGGAAACAAACAGGGTTAAGAAGGGAGGGGGGTGGGGGGATGGGGTTACCGGGTGATGGGTACTAAGGAGGGCATGTGTTGTGATGAGCACTGGGCGTTATATGCAACTAATGAATTGTTGAAAACTACATAAAAAACTAATGATGTACTATATGTTGGCTAACTGAACATTAAAAAAAAAAAAGGACAAGTTACTGAATTTGCACCCTCTACCATTAAGAAAAAGGTATAGCATGCTGGGGGCTTTGGCTTTTGAAAGTCAAATACTGCTCTCACCCATTTGTGGGGAGATTTGGAAGGCTGCTAGCTTCAAACAGAGTCCAGAGCAGAGAACCTGTGCTCCAGGTTCAGGCTGTGACATAAGCTGCCCTGCTCCTCAGCTGATTACATGACAGATTATCCATCGATACTACAGACACCCAAGGTAGGACACTGTGTAGCATCTCTAGCAAGTTCTAATAGCACAGATGTTAGGTTCTGGAGCAAAGTCATGCCTTCTCATTGTTTGAAAAGCAACTTCTGGCATGCCTCTGTATCCATCAGAAACTGAAAATCAGATGTCAAGTGATTAACTGGAGTTGCCCATCATGTGGTGGGTATTATCAGATTCACCAAATCATAAGGTCAGATAGTCACAGTAGTAATTCATCATTCAAGGGAAATGATGCATTTGGAATCAAGCCTGAGTAAGTCCAGAGGGCATGTGTAATTTACATGGACAGGTAGCCTAGATTCCCCTATCATTTACTTCTCTTGCACTAATGCATCTCCTTCAACCTATTCCTATGATCTCATGGGGAATTCCCTATGATCAGTTGTATCAGTTATTTATTGCTACAGTAATGCTATATAATAATCAAAAAAATCTTTATGAGAATCAACAATGAGTATTTATTATTCACACATCTAAGGCCAGCTGGGAATTGGCTAAGCATATGTTCTGGTCTTGGCTGGGCTTGCTTACATTTTGAGCTTGGCGGCTGGGTGACTGGAACAACTTTGCTGTGTTCCATATATCTTTTGTTTTTCATCAGACTCTCCCAGTTATGTTCTTATGTCAGTGGCAGAGGCACAAGAGAAGGCAAGACCGATCATCCAACTATTTTTCAAGCCTCTGCTTGGATCACATTTGCTAACATTCTATTGGTCCAAAACAAAATCACCTGGCTAAGTTCAGAGTCAAAAGGTGAGGCAGAATGCTCCACCCACAGTGGGAAGGCAATGCAAAATTATATGGCAAAATGTATGGAGACAGGAAGAGGTGAGGAACTGAAGCTCTTTTTTTGCAATGCTAACCTGCCAGGTGACAGATAAAGAAAAAGCAGGCCTTGTTCATGGATGGACCAGCTTGATACACTGGTGTGAGCCAACAATGGCTGGCTTCTATACTACAGCCTCTCTCAGAGGAGGCCATAGAGATTAGTGGTGAGGGAAAAATCTTCCCGATGGACAGAACTTCATACAGTACACTTGGTCATCCATGCTGATAGAGAAAGACATGGCTTGAGTTAAGAATGAAAAAAAGTCTATTTGTTTATGGCAAAATGTGCAGATTTTTGTATATGGAATGCCAATGAGAGAACACTCACATGAAGAAGCAAAGATCAGGCAGACAGGATGATTCCAACAGATTTCAGCCAGTCTTGTCTGTAACCACTCAAGGCTTGCACAACAAACCCATGAATAGAATAATCATGGTGACAGAGATGGAGGCCATGCATGGGATGGGACCAACAGCTTGGGTTTTTTCTCATTAAGGATGATCTAGTTACTACCACTATTGAATATGTGATCTGTCACAAGCAGAGACCAATGATTTGGTACTATCCCTTTATTGAAATCAACTAGCTACTTGGTAGCAAGTTGTGTGCATTAATTTCCTTCCACCCCAAAGGAGGAAGTAATTCATTCCTATCATTAATTTGTACTCTTAATATAGGCTTGCCTTCCAGCAGTACCTCTGCCATCATTACTATCTGATAGTCTACAGAATGCCTATTACCAACATAGTATCCTGCATTACATTGCCTCAGACCAATGGACTGTTTTATAGCAAATGAAGAACATGAATGATTAGATCAATGAACCTACATATACAGCATTATCTAGAAGCAGTTAATCTAGGAGAACAATGAAATGACCTATTACAGGGTCAGCTGAGGCATCAGCTCAGGTATAACATCCTGTAGGATTAAGATCCTATTTTCCAGGACATGATACACGTACTATACCAATGACCAGTATATGATACCATGTCCCCAAACGCGAGGTGCAGGAACCAAGAGGAAACAAATAGCATTGGCCTTTCTTACCACCATTCCCAGTGAGCTACTTGTAGAATGTGTTTCCCATTCCTACCACCTTAGGCTTTGCTGGATTGGAGGTCCTGTATCCTGACAGGGTAAAGGGGAGAAGCTGGCATACTTCCACCAGGAAGCACTGTAAGGATTCCACAAAACTGAAGCTACGTCTGCCAACTGGTCCTGTTGGGCTGTTCATGTCTGTGGGACAACGGGCAAGAAAGGGGAGTTAATAGGTTGGTTAACATGAGGAACTAGGAATGTGACTACAAAATGAAACAGTGAGGATGTGTCTGGAACTCAGGTCACTGGGGGCGTGTCTTGATGTTTCCAAGGCTGGTGAGAACAGCATACAACAATTGTGATAATCATAACCTAAAAAGGGCAAAGTAACCAAGACTCTAGATCCCTGAAGGGATGAAGGTCTGGTGCACTCTAGCAGACGACCAAACTAGACCAGCTGAATTTCTGGCAGAGAGCAAGAGCAAACCTCAAATGAGGGGTGGAGGAAGGAAGATAATGCATATATTTTGCTTTGGGTTCAGTAATAACAGGAACTGTAGCTTGTCTAATGCTTCTGGGTATTTTACAGAATGTGGCTGACCACCACCTTGAAGACTTGGTGATGGAGTGGACTTAACATGGGACTCAAGCAGTTCTGGACAGGCAAGAACTATTCAGCAATAAACACCTCTTTTGCCCAACATCACATCCCCTTGTCAACTTCTGCTATCGGCCACAACTACACTTGACGGTGCTGAGCTCAGACTTGTCCTTTTTTGCTAGTGAAATCCCACCACAAGTGTGAGCCATGCATCTTTTTGTTTTCTGATCCAAGTCCTTTTTCAGTGTTGGGGGAGCCTCCCTTCCCACATGAAAAGTACAGCCCAGAAGTGCTGAGGTAGTCAATGCTCCTGGAGGTAACTTTCAACTAATGGCGGATGGAAACTGGTTAATAATTAACCTATCCGTATTAGGTGGGCATTTTTGGGAGGCATTTTGTAAGCTCCTCAGGTCTTAGAGTCCAAAATGCCAACCTTAATAATATACTTTTGTATGGGTTTTCTTCCTTTTGCTCTTCCTGTTCTCTCACTTCTGCATCCTGTGATTACCTCACAAATGACATACTTACACCCAAGTCCTTTTCTCAGGGTCTACTTTCAGGTGGGCTAAACTAAGATGAGCACCATTAATCAAATGCATTTATATATCTTTTCATGTAAGTATTTTAGAAATTTTCTACACTGTGTGCAAATAATTCATGAAGAATTATTTGCAAGGTGAGGAGATGACAGCATCTTATGTATTTTTTTTTCTGTTTAGGCAATAAAAGAATTGATCACATGATGCTTGTTCACTCTGAAACACATTGAAACTACCTTCAATTCAATTTCTATCTTATAATAAATATTCTAAGACTATCTGACACTTGAATAGTATAGGAACTAATGGACAAGCGGTGAAAAGCTCTATATGCTAATAAATATGACCAATAAATTCCAAATTCATACTTTCTATGACATATAGGCTTCAAGTTGTCACAGAAAATTTAAGTCTGGTATTAGTCTCTGCCAGAAACTTCCTTAACAAGTCTTATAATACAAATACACATAATACTTTTCATGCTTAAATAGTCACAAAAATTGAATAACTCACTTAGCCAAATTCCCTTTTTTTGCATTGAATCTATTTTTGATCACCAAACTCACATTGACTTCATTTTCAGTGCTCACCGCATCCCTGAAATATCCCATCTTAGTATTTGGAGCACTAACAGCACTACTCTATTTTTCAGTCGCAGCCCTGTATTTTGGTAACAAGACATACTGCCAGGTTATAAAAGTTTTATTTTATTTACTTTTTTAACATAGAGGAAGTTTGGTGGTGGATATATGGCCATTTGATGTTTTCATGACTAAGAGTTCAAGTTCAGGTTCTCTTTCTTATAGAATGTAAATGTATACCTACACATGTATATGTAACTGTTATCAAAATTAAGCTTAGTCACTAAAAGAAGATTCACTGTCTGAACTTTCTTCTGTATTTTTTTCACCCTCACCATCAGGCACTGGAGCATCTGGTCTCCTGAAAGAG
Organism: Ursus arctos; assembly: GCF_023065955.2. NCBI lineage: Eukaryota > Metazoa > Chordata > Mammalia > Carnivora > Ursidae > Ursus > Ursus arctos. The sequence goes on along the minus strand of NW_026622886.1, from coordinate 13,094,597 downwards.
AAGGGAACAATATTTAAAGGTTTTTCCATTTGAAAAAAATAATTTACTAACTATAAATTAAGTTCACCCTAGAATGTTACTGCTAATAAATCTGCCAAGTCTGCGTTCTTAACTGAGAGAGTCTCCCACTCTCCACAGCATGCTTTTCTTCAGCTTCTCCAGCACCACAGGGACTAAATGCTGTTCTGTATGGGCCACAGCACTGTTTTCTCTTGCCAGTCCTTACAGAGGGCTACTTCAGCACTTTCTGCTTCTCATAACCATGGAGACCCAACTACAGACAGAGATGCGATGTGGAGAGGCTGGCATGCCCAGTGCTACATCTCTGCAGCCTCCAAGTGTACAGGAGGTACAGAGAGAGGAAAGCTAGCAATGGAAAGAAAAGGAAAATCTTCATGTTCCTGAAAGCTGCAGAAAGAAATTTAAAAATGGGAGAGAGTGAAAGAATGGCAATTAAGAAACACAAACAATACGGAAATTTTGCAGGTGAGAAAAAGGCCTGGTAAAAGAAGGTTCTTAATGTTTGTTGAGTGTTTTCACTTATATTTTATCTTCATAGAATGAATGTAAAAAGTATGAGCTGGCAAAAATAATGTCTCAAAGATTCCCTAGGCACAACAAGGACATATGAGAATGCTTAGACTCCAACTTCGCAGGGATATATTATAATAAACCAAATGAAATTTTAATGGTGTCATCAAAACAGTCAACTAGATAAGCTTTACAGTGTTTGTTAGTAAATCATCTAATCAATATGGTAATACTATCATTCAGCCTCTATTCACTCTGGGGAAATTAAGAGGGAAAGAAGAATGATATAGCTGTTCTGTCTTAATAATTGAAACCTACCAGACTTATTTCTCCCTCAGGCTTCTTGACTCTTAGGACACCAACCAATAAAACTTTTTGGCCACAAATATAATTACTATTATTCAAATTTAAAAATGTACAATCTACCATTTATATTTAGTTATTAAAAATTATGGCTTGAGTTTTGGCTTATTCTTTTTAATATTATATGTCATGTTACAAAACAAAGATGCTGGCATTGCTCCCAGCAATGGGTCAAACGTAAACCCATTTGCTCTGCTGTACAATTTTAGATTATGCCTCTGAGGAAGTCACATGTACTCAATACAGTAAAACTTAAAGCTGGGTATAGAATGTCTAAGTTTTGACTGATATTCCATCTGCCTAAAATATTAACACAAGACCACAGTCTTCATTGTTCTCCATAGAAGCAAGAACTCTAGCAGTAGTGGGCATGAATACTGGACACATTTTCCAAGTAAATTTCCCTTTGCTATATAGGTGATTTCTTACTGTCTTTACTTTGCTAAAAAGGAAAAAATTACTAGAGGGAATTATTTGAATACTGTATCAAATTATATCAATGGCAACTCAAACAAATAAAACAATGTATACGACGCCTCTAAAATAAATGCTACTTAAGGGAAAGAGCAGCTTAAGCCTAGAAGGAGCCGAAATTATATACTTAATTTATGTGTGTAGCCATTTTTTAATATATGTGATCATCACAGCTGTATAGCATAGTGGTTAAGGACACAGATTCTGGAGTCAGACTGCTTGGATTTGAACCCCAGTCTTGCTACATATTTGAGCAACTTTGGGGAAGCTATGTATCCAACTAATTGACTGGATTATTAAAATGAATTATTATAAGTAAAGTATATCAAATAATATTTGGCACATAGTAAATATATTAAATAAATGCTATCTTCTATCATCATCATCATCATCATCATCATCATCATCATCATCACATACCCACCATTTTGCCAGGAACTGTGTCTGGTGCTGGAGATACAGAAATGAATAACAAGTAGTTCCTGCCCTAAAGAAGCTGATATTTTAGGGGGATATTTCAGAGAGAGCCAGAAATGCAAATTATCATTATATAGTGTGATATATACGAATACAGTTGTAGTAACTATGCTTATGTGAAAAGAAAAAGTAATTCACTTTATGAGGTTTGGCCAGAGAAGATTCCGGAGAAGTGGAGACAGTTGTGAAGGGTGTTAGGATATAAGTAGGACTTTCCCAGAAACAAAAGAGATGGGAATAAGTGGGTATGAGAGGGTTCTGAGTAAAGAAAAATGGGATTTCATGCTGCATTTGGGAACTATAAGTCATTTGGGAGCTTGAGTATAAGGTAACTGCAGTTAAAATTTGATGACATTAGACCACTTGGCAGGAGCAACAGGTATGAGAATGAGGATTAATACTACTCCTTTGTATGCGCATACTACATTTTGTTTATCCATTCACCTGTGGGTGGGCATTTGGGCTGTTTCTACCTTTGGGTTACTGTCTATAATGCTACTATGAACATGGTATACAAATACATGTTTGAGTCCCTGCTTTCACTTCTTTTGGGTATATACCCAGAAGTGGAATATCTCAACCATCTAGTAATTCTTTGATTAATTTCTTGAGGAACTGCAATATTGTTTTCCATAGCAGCTATATTATTTTACATTCCTACCAACAGTGCACAAAGGTTCCATTTTCTTTGTATCTTTGCCAATACTTGTTATTGTTTGTCTTCATTCATTTAAAAATAAATTTTAGGCTAGTTTGACTTGGAATTGCGAGGAAGACAAAAGAAAAAGCATACACCAGTCTCCTTTGGATATAAAAAAGAAAAACTTCAAGATATTATGAGAATCAAAAGAGGCAATGTATATGAAAGTATTTTATAAGTTAAAAAGCTTTACAGAAAAGTTCATAATAAAGCTTAAAACAATACCATCATTTCCAGACTGAATATTCATATTCTTAAGGGGAACAAAATTTTGGCTTTTTATGTTACGATCAGAATTGCTCTTACCTGATCCTGTATGATATGAACCTTTTAAAAGTTGTTTTTCATGCAACGAAGTTTTTTAAAAAGATTTTTTTTTAAATTTACTCATTTGAGAGAGAGAGAGAGCATGAGCATGAGCAGGGGGGAGGGTCAGCAGGAGAGGGAGAAGCAGAGGCTCAATCCCAGGACCCCAGGATCATGACCTGAGACAAAGGCAGATGCTTAAACAACTGAGCCACTCAGGTGCCCTCATGCAAAGAAGTTTTAAAGATATGTTTGAAAACGTTGCTATCTATAAGCACTGGCCTAAAGTTTAGTTTCTCAAAATTCAAAGGATTCACTATTAAAGTGTGAAGATGAGGACTTTATAACAGTTTCTCAGTGTCCTAAATATATGAGTGAATCACTAAAAAAGAGCTTATCAGCAAAATGCAGAAACACATATAAAGTCAGAGTACATCATGATGTATCATGTATGTTTTTAAAAAATCTCAGTCTTTAGTGGTTATATAATAAAAAAGACTATTTTGGTAGCTACATTTTAATAAACATACTTATATAATTTGTGGTACCAAGATTATCTATAAAAGTCTTAATAAAAGCAAAATTTTTAAAAGTTTAACTTTAAACTCATTAGTCTAGTTATCTTTTAAAATAAGTATTTTAAGTCACTTATTAAAGTTGCTAAGGTTGACCTCAACAAAAAATGAGCCAAAATTTAGAAAGGAAAGGAGAAGGAAGAGCTAAACATACCAATCAGTACTTTTTAGCATACCAGATGCTGTGTGCATGTTCTTTTTGATACTCACCTTCTCCCATTTTTGTGAATCAAATAAGGATGCCAACCACAATTCCTCCTGCCCCCATTCTTTCCCTATACCCTTCCTTGTTTCCGTCACATAATCCAGGGTTGGCCAGTCATTAAGCATTTCTTCCCCTGAGAAGAGAGACTGATTCAAGGGAGGGCACATGACCCAAGCAGGGCTAATCAGAATGTTTCCCTAGAAATGAACTATGATATTCCATGTTAATTTCATTCAATTAATAAATTAACAATATTAAAGCCTTCATAACTGCCAATTCCTTGGCTTCAAGGAGCAAGAAGAACTACGGTAGGAGAGAAGAGAATTATTATGCCAAGGAGTAAAGCTGGAATATGGTGCTAGGAGTGAGAGGACACCAGTCAGCCAGACAACAAGCACAGATGACACTGAGCTCCTAGATCCTGTCCTACTTAGACTTCTTTGCTATGTGAATCAATAACTTCCCTTTTTGTTTAAGCTAGTTTGAGTTGGTTTCTGCGATTCTGAACATGAAAAGAGTCCTAAAATACAAGTATCATTGGTTTAATTTGTTTTCATTAAAGAGATATTTATATTTGTGTTTAAAACCACTGTCACTTTAAGGACACAAAAACCATATAAACATACTTTGGAAAAACATTTATTTATGTAGATAGTTTAAAAATATTTTTTATTTTCTTTAAATTTAAAACCATTAAACTTAGAGCAGATTAAGTGACAAAAACATTGTTAGTAAAAATATTGCTGAGTAGGTTATGGGGGGAGAGTACAGTAGTTATCATTCAAATCACTTTTCAATATTGACTATAGCACACATAAACTTAAATGTCACATGATCCTGTTGTCAGTTAGTAGTATTCTGTCATGCTCTATGCAAGGGCAACAGGTGGTCTTAAAGGAAAAAAGGAAAACACTAAATTCCTGAACCAAGATTGCACTGACTATATAAAAAAACCTCTGGGGTGGTTATAAAAATGACAATTTAGACTTTGACATTATAGTAGCTAGTCAGACTTATTTCAGCATTACATTTATTCAAACTACACATACTTTGGTTTTTTCCCTTTTGAATGCCCATCAACACAGGTATATCCTGTCCTTTGTTGTGGTACATAGGGAAACAATGTAATACCTAATAGAAAGAAAGAAAGAAAGAAAGAAAGAAAGAAAGAAAGAAAGAAAGAAAGAAGAAAGAAAGAAAGAAAGAAAGAAAGAAAGAAAGGAAGGAAGGAAGGAGAGAGGGAGGGAAAGGAGGGAGTGAGGGAAAGGAGGGGAGCGGGGGAGAGGAGAGAAAAGGAATGGAAAGGAAGCCAGCCCTCACAGTAAAGACTGGCTTTTACTATTTATCTTGGGGTCCTTTACTTTCCAGCTGCTTCCTTATCTTTTGCTCAGTCATTGGCAGACCACAACACTTTTTAATACAACTCTTTAATATTTATTTAATATAAACACCTCTTTAATATTTCTATTATTTTTCTCACTCTTGTGATCAAGGTCTCCCACTCTGACTAACAATAATATTTTGACATTGTTTTTTCCTGTCCCATACTTTCTAGCCAGTCTGCCAGCCAGTGGTTGAGAAGTGACAATCACATTGAATGACATTCCAGCTCAGCAAGAATTAAAAAATGGAAGCAGAAAAACTATCTTTGGAATTGTTCAGCTGGGAAATTGAAGTCTGTCCTATCCTCAACCAGCCCAAACTTTAATTCACTATGTTGTTGTGCAGCAGGAGGTAGACAAAGATCACTGTCAGATAAGGAATTCCCTTAGAGGGCCGGACATTCCTTCCATATAATTATTAGAAAGTTTTCTTGGTTTCCAGTATCCTTTTGGTTACTACTAATAAACCACCTCTTGTGAAAATGGTAAGTAGGCTGAGGTGGTTACTTTTATTTCTGGCAACCATAACTGTGGTCATTCCAGTCTGTGAGGAAGGTATCAATGTCTTTTGAATAAATACCCTCAGGACAAATGCCAACTGAGCTAGTTCAGTTCAAAGCCTGCACAATAGCTTGACTCAATTACATGCTTTCATTTGCCAAATCAATATACTATACCCACTCCCATCAATGGACAGATCATCCAAACAGAAAATTTATAAGGAACCATCAGCCTTATACGACACATTAGGCCAGATGGACTTAATAGATATATAGAACACTCCATCCAAAAGCAGCAGAATATCCATGCTTCTCAAGTGCACATGGATGGATCACATATCAGGCTACAAAACAAATCTCAATAAATTCAAGAAGACTGAAATCTTACCAAGCAACTTCTTCACTCACAATAGTATGAAAGTAGAATCAATTACAAAGATTACTGGAAAAACTACAAAAATGTGGAGATTAACAACATGCTACTGAACAACCAGTGGATCATTAAAGAAATCAAAGAAATAAAAAAATACCCAGAGACAAAAGAAAACAGAAATATGACACACCAAAATCTATGGGATGCAGCAAAAGCAGTTCTAAGAGAGAAGATCATAGCAATACAGGCCTACTACAAGAAAAAAACAAACAAAAATCTCAAATAAACTATCTAACTTTACACCTAAAGAGCTAAAAAAGAAGAAAAATGAAACTCAAAGTCAGTAGAAGGAAGGAAATATTAAAGATCAGAGTGGAACTAACAAAATAAAACAATAATAGAAAAGATCATTGAATTTAAGGGCTGGTTCTCTGAAAAGATAAACAATTGACAAGACTTTAGCTAGACTAACAAAGAATAAGAGACTGGCCTCTAATAAAATCAGAAAGGAAAGATGAGAAGTTACAACTGACATCACAAAAATACAAAGCATCATGAGACTGCTGTGAAAAATTACCAAAAAATTAGACAACCTAGAAGTAATAAATTCTCAGAAATATACAATCTTCCAAGACTGAAGAAATAGAAAATCTAAATAAACCAATTACTAGTAAGATGATTGCATCAGTAATCAAAACTTCCCAACAAGCAAAAGTCCGGGAGTAGACAGCTTTACTCATGGTGAATTCTACCAAACATACAAAGATTTAATACCTATCCTTCTCAAACTCTTTACAAAAAAACTGAAGAGGAGGGAATGCTTCCAAACTTATTTTAGGAGGCCAGGATAACCCTAATACCAAAACCAGACAAAGACACACCACACACACACACACACATACATACATTACAGGCTAACATGCCCTGATGAACAAAGATGCAAAAATCTTCAACAAAATACTAGCAAACTGAATTCAGTAATACATTAAAAGGATCATATACCACGATCAAGTGGAGTTTATTCTAGGGAAGCAAGAAGGGTTCAACATCCACAAATAAATCAATGTGATAGGCCACATTAACAAAATGAAAGACAAAAATCATATGATCATCTCAATAAATGCATAAAAACATGGGACAAAATACAACAACCACTTATGATAAAAACTATAAACAAAGGAGGTACAGAAGAAACACTTGTCAATATAATAAAGGCCATATATAACAAACCCACAGCTAACATCAATCAATACTGAAAAACTGAAAATTCTTCCTATAAAATTAGGAATAAGACAAGGATACCCACTAGCCCCACTTTTATTCAAGATAGTATTGGAAGTCCTAGGCACAACAATTAGGCCAGGAGAAGAAACAAAAGGCATCAAACTGGAAAAAAAGTAAAACTGTCACTATTTGCAGACGACATGATACTATGCACAGAAAACTCAAACAACGGCACCAAAAAACTGTTAGAACTAATAAATGAATTCAGCAAAATAGCAGGATACAAAATCAACATATGGCAATTCATGGTGTTTCTATAATCTAATTAACAAATTATCAGAAAGAGAAATTAGGAAAACAATCCCATTCACAATTTTATCAAAAAGAATAAAATCCCTAGAAATAACCTTAAGGAGGTAAAATTTTTAAGGAGGTGAAAGACCTGTATACTGAAAATTATAAGATACTAATGAAAGAAATTGAAGAAGACACAAATAAATGGAAAGATATCCCATGCTCATGGATTGGAAGAATTAGTATTGTTAAAATGTCCATACTACCCAAGCATTCTACAGATTTAATCCAATCCCTATCAAAATTCCAATGGCCTTTAAGAACAAATAATTCTAAAATTTGAGAAAGCAATCTTGAGAAAGATCAAAGCTGAAGGTATCATGCTCCAATTTCAAACCACAGTACAAAGCTATACTAATCAAAACAGTATGTTATTGGTATAAACACAGACACACAGATAAATGGAACAGAACTGACAGCCCAGAATTAAACCCACACATATATGGACAATCAATTTATGAGAAAGGAGTCAAGAATACACAAAGGAGAAAAGACAGTCTCTTCAATAAATATGTTGAAAAAACCGGACAACCACATGCAAAAGAATGAAACTAGACCACTATGTTATACCACACACAAAAAGTTAACTCAAAGTGGCTTAAAGACTTGAATGTAAGACCTGAAACCATAAAATTCTTAGAAGGAAACCTGCAATAAGCTGCTCAACATTGGTCTTAGTGATATTTTTGTGGATCTGACTCCAAAAACAAGGGAAATAAAAGTAAAAATAAACAAATGGGATTATATTAAACTAAAAAGCTCCTGCACAGCAAAAGAAACCATCATTAAATTGAAAAGGCAACCAACTGAATGGGAGAAGATTTTTGCAAATCATATATCTGACAAGGGATTAATATCTAAAATTCATAAAACTCAACAACAAAATAATAAACAACCTGATTAAAAAATAGGCAAAGGATCTGAATAGACATTTTGGCAAAGAAGACATACAAATGAACAACAGGCACATGAAAAGATCTTCAACATCATTAATTATTAGAGAAAAGCAAATCAAAACCACAATGAGATATCACCTCCCACTGGACAGAATGGGTATTATTGAAAAGACAAGAAATAACAAATGATGGGTAGGATGTGGAGAAAAGGTAACCCTCATATACTGTTGGTGGGAATGCAACTTGGTATAGCCACTGTGGAAAACAATATGAAGATTCCTTTAAAAATTAAGAATAGAACTATATAATCCAGCTATTTGACTTGTGGGTATTTATTTATTTTTAAGATTTTATTTATTTATTTGATAGAAAGCACAAGTAGGGAGGAGGGGTAGAGGGAGAAGCAGGCTCCCTACTAAGCAGGGAGCCCCATGCGGGGCTCAATCCCAGGACCCTGGGATAATAACCAGAGCCAAAGGCAGATGCTTAACCGACTGAACCACCCAGCCGCCTCTGACTTCTGAGCATTTATCCAAAGAATACAAAAATGCTGATTTGCAAAGATATTTGCACCGCTATGTTTGCGGTATTATTTACAATAATCAAGAAATGGAAATAACTTAAATGTCCATCATTGGATGGATGGTTAAAGAAGTTGTGGTATATATATATAAAATGAATACTATTCAGCCATAAGAAAGAATGAAATATTGCATTAAAATAACAAAGACGGACCTTGAAGGTATTATGCTAAGAGAAATAAGTCAGACGGTGGAAGACAAATATCAAATGATCTTACCCACATGTGGAATCGAAATAAAAGCAAACACATGAGTTAACAAAATAATACAAATATAAGGTCATAGATACAGAGAACAGATTGGTGGTTACCAGAGAGGAAGTTAGGTGGGGGTAGGCGAAATGAGTGAATGGAGTGAAGTATGGTGATGGATGATGGTAACGACTTGTAGTGGTGATCACTTTGTAGTGTATACAGATGTCAAATTACAACGCTGTATACCTGCAACATATAATGTTATATACTAATTTTACCTCAAAAAAATGCTACAAACTGTACCCCCACACACTAATATTAAAGAGTGTGACCAGCTGAATTTTAATTTCAGAAGTCTATTCTTTACTGCAAAGCTTAAAATATAGACTTTTCAGTTTGAGAAAACAGTATAATTCAAAAGAATAACTACTCTGTGTATGTCAGATGTCTTCGTTGAAAATACAATGATACACAGGCAACTAGAGGATTATAAATAAGTTGTGATCCAAAAGCCTGGTAAATCCAATTGTTTAGAACTTGCTACATTTTCCCTCATTAAAGCATTCATAAATCACAACTAACATTTATTGGACTTTTACTACTTGTCCAGAGCTGTGCTAAATGCTTACATCATTCTCTTGAGAAAGGTGAACTTTTCTATTTACGATTTTACTGATGAGTAAATTTATGCACAGAGCAATTAACAATTAGTCCAGGGTCACACTGCTAGAAAATGGTAGGGCAGAATCTGAATAAGCAGATTCATCTCTTCCTGGGCAGGTCCAGAGGCTAGTCTACATATCCTAAAATAGTAAAAGTAGTAATTACCAGGTAATAGTAGTAACTATAGTTCTGGGACATAAAAGTATACCCAAAAAACAGGATAAGGGAGAAACTATTTTTTTTTCCCGGTAAGAAAATTGGGCATTGATTGAAAGAATTCACCTGTTGTATAGTTCTGAATACAAAACTAGAACAGATTAGCTGTTTGGAAAATCTTTAAGATTTCCATTTTGTTTCCCCTTAAACTCTTTAGAGTATGATGATGACAAACGTATTCTTTCACATGTCTTTATTTCATTGGCATTGAAAACTAATTTTTACAAGCTAAACAGGAATCATTCTCAGTTATATAAGCACTACTGTTATTTTCAAAATCTTGGAACTTTTAAAAATAACTAATCATTTAGTAGCAAACAAATTTTATTTGGTAATTATCAGGCCTTTTCTTCAGTTTCATAGACTTTCTAAAATTCAATGATAGTCATTTTTCTAGGAAAATAGTCAGGTTTTCTTCTCTCTCATCATGTAAACTGTTTTAGTTTAAAATTATGTCTCTTAGCTTCCAAATTTTTATACACACAAGTCAATCAAATAATAATGTATTTGTGATCAGTCTTTATTTTTATATTAACCTTAATTTTGCTCTTTGCTCAGTGCAGACAGATCTAGATGATTTCCTCTACAGTTGTATTTGTCTGTCTTACCACCTAAGACTAATTTAAGAAGAGAGTATGTTTATACTTTAAAGGAAAAACAAAACAATGTTTACTGAAAGTTCTTGGCTAAAATTCTAAATAAAAGTATACTCTTCCCTCAGATGGCACATTTTCTTCTCCTTCATCATCTCAGACGTTCCTCCCAAAGTGAGGCTCCTTAGTTTTCTGTAAACATGATTCCCAAAATGCCAGAATTCCTCTTTAACAAGGTGATTGATTTCATTTATCATATCTAGCTAAGTGCTAAAACTGGTTTTCTAGCAGTAGTGGTGATAGGTTATAGTGAGTCACCCTACTCTAACCCTTGTGACCGATGGCATGTACTTATGAGGTCATGGATCAGAATTCAGGCTCCAGGCTGTGGTTGAGGAGCAGCTTTTCTGTAAGACAATGTTAACTGTTACTGGAATTCTACCCCAAAACTTGGCACCACCTTGCAACTGAATGTTTCTCAACATTTACAGACAATGACGGGCTCTCAAACTTGCTAAATGAGATACATCAAGGAAGTATTGGGGGTGCTGGGGGTTCTCCCCTTGGTAGTCACCCATGGACTTCCCCCCCCGCCCATGGTGATACCTAAATGGAGTCTTGATGAATATGAAATTAGCCAGGCCAATAAGAGGGGGGAAGGGAGTTCCAAGGAGAGAAAAAAATTCAAAGACACCAAAAGGGAATAGGAGAATGATACATTCAGAGAACTGCAAGTAGTCTGCTATAGCTGCAGGAGATAGGAATGTATGGAAGGGTGGCAAGAAATGAAGAAGACAGTCTGGATCCTGATGATAAAAACATCTACATGCAATTCTGAGATGTTAGAATATGTGTCAAAGGCAGCTGAGAGTCACAGAAAGTTTTGAAACAAGAATGAATATGAACAGATCCACTAAGGCTTTAGTGACAGACTGAAAGAGAAGGAAACCAATTGGGAGCTATTATAATAATTCAGGTAAGAAATGATGAGGGCTTGAACTAAATAGCAATGGGCACGGAGTCCTGTGATCAGCTGTCAGAGATATTAAAAATGAAAAAAATCATAAGTGACTGACAGGGACAGGGAAGAAGATAGAATCAAGGATGACTTTCAAGTTTTTGGTGTGGGTAGCTGTTGAAGTAAAAGATTATGAAGTAGGTTTAGGCTGGGCAGAGGATGAAATGAAGCCAGTAGGGGGTAAAGAGATTGGATATCCAACATATGCTGATGCTTACTGGACTATTAGTTTTCCATTACATTTTCTCTGGAGAGAAAAATCATCATTTTAAAGGTCATTTTAGCCTTCTGTTATTATAGAAGGTCTACTGTGTATTTCCAGAAGCAAAAAAGAGGTCATGGTCTATGTTAAATATATTTATAACATATATTCCAATGAATACCAAAATGGATTGGACCCATATGTTCAATTCACATTAAAATATATGTCACAATCCATCTGCTTTTAAAGTGTGTGTCAGAAACAATTTCCAGAACAAATGCCAAATATCCTGGAGACGTCTGAGTTCAAATTACCGATATATGCCATTGTACTTAAACTGTTTGCTACTTGGATATATACTAAATGAAGATACATGTTTGAAATCTGCTCTTACAGACTTTTAAAAAATTCTTAAATATTGTTTTTAAAAGATAAAATATGAGAAAAAGACTGTTTTATGGTGTTTCACCTCCAAAATGCACACATTTTCTTGAAGGGCCGAGAGCCAAGAAAAATTTCAAAGTATACTGCTAGTATAGTATGAATGTCTGGATAACATAACTAAATACATCAGGGTGAACTAAAACCCCAAACTGGACTCTTTACAAGCATCTAGATACTTGAAAAACAGACTAGCTCTGAATAATCCATTAAGATATATTTTATCCAGAATGAGCTATGTAGCCAGGTTTGCTTGGATGGAATAAATTATTGTCAAATTTCTAAGCCACGATTTGTCAGCATTTCTCAAAAAAATTTTTTGTACAAAATTCACAGAAACAGATATCTAGTTTCATAATAATCATTAATGTGGACCTAGAGTGGCTTTACCCTATTTATTTCTCAATCTGGTTCAACTTAGATCATGGTAGGGTAAATTTCCTATACACTAAGGTCTTAAAAAGTCAAGGAAGGAAGGAAGGAAGGAAGGAAGGAAGGAAAGGAAGAAAGAAAGAAAAAAAGAAGAAAGAAAGAAAGAAAGAAAGAAAGAAAGAAAGAAAGAAAGAAAGAAAAAGAGGGGGGAGGGGAGGGAGGGAGGGATGGGAGGGAAGGAGGAAGGAAGGAAGAAAGGGAGAGAAAGAGAGAAAGGAAGGAAGGAAGGGAGAGAGAGAGGGAAGGAGGGAGGGAGGAAGGAAGGGAGGGAGGGAGGGGGGAGGAAGGAAAGGAGAAAAGAAAAGAATAGAATAAAAAAGAACAGAAAAACATGGCATGAAAGAAAAAAAACTTCTTGTTGACACTACTACTGTGCAGCAAAACTGTCATCAAATTCCATCTCTTTTGGATGTATAGATTCATCAACGATCTATTGAAACTGCTCCTATAATGTGTAATGGCTGGTTTTAGTAGCATAGGATAGATTTTTCATTTTTGTAACATTAGCAGAGACATTATTTATGAAGGTGGTTTCCTCAAGCATAAAACACTGTATAGCGGAAAAAAATAGAGCCTGAAATATTTTTATTGTAACTGATAGATTTAACATCTTGGCATAATATTACATTAGATGAATTACTTACTCAAGAAGATCTGGGTCTAGTCCTTCCGATATCATTTTGTTTCTTATTGCCATCACTGGAACACCCTAAGCAAAGGACATAAGATAATCAATTATTAAAAATGCCTCCTTCATAAAAACAGATAAATAGAACAATGAAGGAGAATTGAGAGCCCAGATATAAACCCAAATACAGATGGCCAACTAATATTTGACCAGGGAGCCAAAAATGGAGAAAAGAAAGTCTCTTTAATTGATGGTGCTGGGAAATTGGATAGTCAAATGTAACGGAAAGAAACCTAATCCCTAACACCACTTACAAAAATTAACTCAAAATGGATTAAAGACTTAAATGTAAAACCTGAAACCATGAAACTCCTAGAAGAAAACATTGGAAAAAAGCTTCTTGATACGGGTGGGAGTTGATAATGATTTTATGAAAATCACACCTAAAGCACGAGTAACAAAATATAAAATAAGTGAGACTGTATCAAACTAAAAAGCTTCTGCACAGCAAAAGAAACCATCAACAAAGTGAAAATAAAATACCTACATCAAAAACTTATGATGTACTGTATGGTGACTAACATATCATAATAAAAAAATAATAAAATAAAATACCTGTAGAATGGGAAAGAATATTTACGAACCATATAACTGATAAGAGGTTAGTATCCAAAATATATAAAGAACTCATTCAACTCAACAGCAAAATCTTAAATAATGCAATTTAAAAATGGGAAAAGGACCTGAGTGTGCATTTTCCAAAGATATATGAATGACCCAACACGTACACAAAAAGATGTTCAATATCCCTAGTTAATAGAGAAAATGCAAATCACAAACAATGAGATACCACCTCATGCCTGTTAGAATGGCCATCATTAAAAAGATAAGAGATAACAGATGCTGGCATGGATGTGAGCAAGGGAACACTTGTATACTGTTAGTGGGACTGTAAATTGGTACAGCCACTATGGAAAACAATATGAAGATTACTCAAAAATTCAATATAGAACTACCATATCATCTAGCAATTCCAGGGCCGGGAATATATCCAAAGGAAATGAATCTACTAACTCAAAAAGAGATCTGTAGGTCCATTTTTGTAGCAGCATTGTTTATTATAGTCAAAACACAGAAACAACTTAAGTGTCCACCAATGGATGAATGGAGAAAGAAGCTATGGTATATAAACACACAATGGAATATTATTCAGCCATAAAAAATGAGAAAATCCTACCATTTATCACAGCATGGATGGACATTGAAAGCATTATGCTAAACACATAAGACAAATACTTTATGATCTCATTCTATGTGGAATCTAAAAGCAAAACAAAACTACCAAACTCATAGAAAAAAAGAGACCAGATTTGTGGTTACTAGAGGCAAGGATGGGGAGGGGGGGTGGTATGAGGAAGGAAGGGGAATTGGAGAAAGGTGGTCAAAAGGAGAAACTTCCAGTTATAAGATAAAGAAGTAATAGGGATGTAATGTACAACATAATGAACTACAGCTAACACTGCTGTGTGATATATAGGAAACTTGTTCAGAGAATACATCCTAAGAATTCTCATCACAAGGAGAAATTTTTTTCTTTTCTTCTCACTGTATCTGTGTGAGATGATGGATGTTAACTAAACCTATTGTGGTAATCATTTCACAATATATGTAAATCAAACCATCATGCTGTATGCCTTAAACTTATACAGTGATGTATTTTAATTATTTCTCAATAAAACAAAAAAATTAAATGAATAGAAGCTAAAATAAAAAGCCTCCTTTAAAGGCCTCCACAAGGCCTAAAACAAGACCTTTTAGATGGCTCATATTTAAAATAGTTCTTATTTTGGTTTTATATTAGTATGGATGTAGCGCTTGAATAATCTAATAAGGTACACATTTCAACTGACTTAATGGAATCAGTGCTATCCAATATCACATAAGCCCAAATTAAATCATTTGAGCTTATCCATTACTAATTCTGCTGCAAACAAGTCAGATAATCACATTCTTACTCTTCTTATACCTCAAACAAACAAACAAAAAAAAGGTTGATAACTTGAACGATTAAAACCTTGGCTGGGATGCACAATAAATACTTAACTAGAGTAAATGTCTTTTCAAATAAAGATTTCAGAGCTTTCTATTCTTAAGTATAGCTATGTTAATGTTCTTTTCATAAGCAAATGGTCCAATTCCATTTGGACACAAAGGTCAAATAAAATTCAAGAATTCTCCTGGGACTGTATTATACATCTTATCTACCCCAATATAAACACTAAATAATGATAATGCTAATAGTGTACAAGTCACAAAAACATTGAGAACATGTGAATCTCAAAATTCAGGATAAGAACAGAAAAACAATAAGGATATGTCAGAAATAAATACATATTTACTTGAAAAGGCGACTGATTTGATGATAAACATTTACTAAAAAAGCTCACTTATAAAGCTCTAAGGGAAGAAGATGCAATCAAGTCTGCCAATTCCTGCTCTTCACATCATTCCAAAAGATGAGGAAACACTAATATGTGTTAAATTTGAGGACCTTCATTAGATCACTTTCAAAAGTGGAATCACTGTGCTTTAAAAGGTTGTACACACAGTTGGGACCCTCTCTGTCATATCTCTTCATCCCATGTGGCAGAAAGGATAAGCTGAGCCAGAGTCCACGTGGGAAAAAGGTCAATCACTTTTCCATGGGTGCTGCACACTCTTCCCTTCAGGCCTTCCATGTCACTAGCCAGTTGTGTGACATTCAGTTTTGAACCCAAGGTATAGAAGAGGCCCCTTAGGAGCACTAATGCTCCAGGTCCAATTTCTCCCTAATAGGACTTTAATATTATCATCACCTTAATACAAATCTCATAAAGCTTGATACAAAAATAATTTGGCCTGTGTTCCAAAGGATGCATTCCAAAGGGATTTGCTGCTATGTTTCCAGTGATGTTGCTTAGAAAATTTGTTGTTTTGATATATTCTTCCTTAGGGGTTAAGGAACAGAGCTGGGTTTGTTAAACATCAAAAAGAAGTGTCCAATTTCTGATCTCCAAGAGACAAAGCTACTGGTGGTCTAAGTTGGACATGAGAGACCTCAAAACTGAAGTCTACCGAACTGTGGGATTATTTTTGGCAAGTGATAATGGCAGTTTGTCCAACATAAGTAATGAAGAAGAGAGAAGGCAGCCATAAGTTTGATGTTCCAAAAAATCACGTCTGTATTTGCGTCACTGGAGAAAGTGTGTAAAGAAGCCACACTAATGAAATTATGATGGCAACACTAACAGTTACTAACTAGTTTCTTATATCACAAAAACTGAAGGTTGCCAATATTTACATTTATTATGTTAATGAAAGACAAGCTACTAAATTCTTTTATAAACCATGTTGAAGTTTTCCTAGTTTTAGATTAGAAGTGAAGAAAAAAAAAAAAAAACCTTACTCAATCTAATAGAGATAAATGACTTTTCTTTTTTAAAGTAACAAAAAATGCTCCTTATACTTTAGTCTCTCCTCTCAGTTTATGACCTTGACTCACAACAATTCAGTTACGAAAGATGCAAAATATTATTATTTTTTCCTTACCTAGGTCAACAATTAAAAAAAAAGATCTGTTGAGTTGACAGTTGAATAGTACTTTTTTTACTTGCAGGGAGAGGGAATGAGTAGGACTTGAATAGATGCCAGGGGCTGGAAAAAAGGCAACTGGTCCTCTAATCAGGTTGTTTACTTAAATTTTAACTTAGTGAAATGGACTCAACCATTTCTTTGCTTTCTGATTTTCAATAGTGCTATCTTAAAAATATCTATCCTGCCTTTTATGAAATATATTAGAATAAAATCTTCAGGTGAAATATTCTATATAATAGATACTAAATGTTTACTGAACAAATCCTACCACAAAAGCAAGCACATGCTCAACGATCTTCTGGAAGTTTTCTGTGAAGGGATACAAAATTAATTTAAATAAATCTCTTAATCACTGTAAAATGAATATGGCTATCTAAAAAAAGGGAAGCTTTATTCCTAATGACTTGTACAGATTTAGAAAATGCTAGACTCTGATATTAACTCCAATACTGTTGCCATGAAGGGTCACTGATTTGAACCTAAATATTTGGGGGGGGGGCAGAGGGGAGGGGAAACAGGTTCACATATCTTGACTAGTGCTATGTGGTTTATATGGAGCAAATAGTACATTCTTCCTTTTTCAATGATTATCTCAAGAGATAAGATAAGAATATATTTCTCACTGAGTGCCCATCAGATATCTTTAAAGATGAAGGAACAAATCACTGTAAAATGGACAAAATGACACTGGTCATGACTAGGATCCCAGGAAACTGGTAAAGTACATTTGTAAAAATAAATACATTAGCCAGTAAATACTCCATGTGCCCTTTAGGAATGGGAACTAAAGTAAGCTTAAATGTCTATAAAGAAAAGCTTTTTATATAACATAAACCTTTTTATATAACATGATAAATATTAGGTGTAATGATCATGGTGCATTTTGTGTTTTCTTTGCATTTTGTAGCTATTCAAGTATTAGTTGATCTAAGAGTAATTTGGTGCTGTGGAAGAACCATTTTTTCCCTTCATTAAAATGTAAAAATAATACCTAAAATGTAAAGACTTGCTTTGATAGGGTAATTAATTCTATGAATACTTCAGCTAAATTACAGCTTTGCTATACCACATTTAACTCAAATGATATTTGTTCTTTGAAATATGTATTCATTAAAATTTCCTAAATTTGATTATATTTCTACTTTCCAGGAATAAAACCTTAAAAAGAATTTCTATTACAAATTATTTTGGAATTCACTACCAAAATTAAAAGTGTAATAAGTTCAGATGGCCTTCTGTTCAGTTTTTGAAAATGTATTACTATATGTACCTATTCAAGGAGAATTAAAGAAATATCTCCAAATATGGCAATAAAAGCTATAAAGAATAGAATTCTTAGTAATTAATTATAAAGATGATTCTACTGATTGAAACCAAAAAATAGTCACTTCTGAACTAATTTTCCAATAGTGGTAATGTGTTTGAACTGGTATGTCATGAGTCTCATTCAACGCCCTTAGCGATCCATAGGTACCCATCGAAAGAGAGATGATCAGTATTAGCATTCTGCGTGGCCAAAGAACCACAATGAAGGGCCCTGAATCTGATATCAGTGTGTCATCAGCACATGTTCTAACCAACTAACTGAATAAAAGTCACTTGTAAACTTGGGCTAGGAAAACAACAAGAGAAGTTGGGATGGTGTCTTATATTATGAAAAACTATGGTAAGATATATCTGGAGATATTTTTAAAAATTACAGTATTAAGATATAAATCTCTTCAAGTAGAGAAATAATTTTCATTGATTTTTCTCAATAAAATTTAATATTTTGAAAATCTATTTCCTTTTAAAACATATAGTTAACATATTAGCATTTTTTCTAAACTGTAAAACAATCCTTATCAAAAAATTAACTTACAAATGAAATTTTGTGTCCTACATCGCTATGATCCATTCAAGACAAATTATCTTCCACACAAGATCTGTCTACCCCATTATGAATGTTTACACTCTAAAATCCTTGTCAAATACGGTACTAAAATGTCTTCCTTAAGTTGATGGTCTCTAAAACCACTAAGACACTTCTCTGCCACCTGAGATGAGCCCACTTCCTTATTATAGTTCATTTGCTCCTCTGGTCTTTTACTTTTTCTCCCACTGCTAAACCATAATCGTTGACAAATTTATAGTTATGGTAAGAATCACAATATTTCCGAAAAGAGTAAATCTGAATAAATAACTACTTAATTTACATCACTATTATTTCCTACTCACAACTTTGGAAAACCGTTTTGTGAGGTCCCTTATTTCTGGTAGAATGGTTAGTAGCAAAGAAGATAAAAGGGGACTGAGAAATCAAAGTTGGGCGACTAAAAAATTATAGTCAGATCAAAGTAAAAGAACTATACCACACATTTCAGCCAAGTAAAAAAACTGTCATTGTTAGTATGTATCTTCCAAAGCTTCCTTAAGAACCTTAATAGTAGAGTACTGTTCTTTTTGTTGCAACTTCTAAAGAGTTACAGAGTTGTTTAAATGAGTTGGAATGAAAGATATGAAGTCTAAAGTTAAAACCATTTTTCTGCAAAATGCCCGTCTTTGTTGATTCCCATTTTATGTATCATTTAAAGGAGATTCCTATGAAATTTAAAACTATCTTAAGCTTATCCTCCAAAAGCTCCCTTCTCTGTGTTTGCTTAACTCCTTTTCCTTTCTTTTATGGGGAGAGGCATATAGAGGTATGGTGTTACAGTGAATTTAAGGCAGATGAAGTAAATTTTATTGGTACTCCACAAAATAAACTGAAATAAAGTATTAAATGTTTTGGCTTGAAAGGATTGTTTCAGATAGGCCACCCTATGTAAATTATTTTAGTTATGATACCAATGACACAAAAATATGACATGGTGAATAAATTCCTAAATATATTCTTTTCATACATCCTTTTATACTTAGGAAAAACTGATTTGGCAAATTTAGCATCCTAAATTTATTACCTTATCAATTATTTTTAAAAGATTATTTTGTATTCTCAATTATCTTATGTTCCATTTACTCCTCCTTTTAAATTGTTTTTAACTTAATTTTTAATTATCTGATATATTATTAAAAAACAAAAAATTCAAGTCTACAGCAGCCAGATATCCTCATATAACTCTAAGGGAGACTGACTTCTTAGTACACCAGTTTTTGGTATATGACTATTCTTTAAATATGATTGAGGATTCTAAATGTTCCTGGAGTTCACAGTTCAAAATGTATTTCTCCAGAGACTATAAGTACCATAAATAGAAATTGTTATGTTTCTGGAAACAAACTCTTCAAATCAACATCTTCTTAGCAAATGATTGCCACAAAAGAAAACTAGACTCTGGAAACAAACTGAAGGGGGGGGGGGTGAGGGATGGGGTAACCGGGTGATGGGTATTAAGGAGGGCACGTGTGGGAATGAGCACTGGGTGTTACACACAACTAATGAATTGTTGAACACTACAACGAAAACTTATGATGTACTATATGCTGGCTAACTGAACATAATAAAAATAAATAAATAAAAAGAAAACTACCATGAAAAATATGTGCTTTCACTAGTAAAATATTCTAAGCTATATATTTATGGCAAAGTGGAATTAGAAAAAAATATATGGGGCATAGATAAGGTAGGTGCATAGACTATTACCAAATGGATACTGACAGCCATTTAACTTAGTAGTACCTGCCCACTACATGTTTTTCCTTCGGTATTCTAAGGAAAATGAGAAATCAGGTAAACAAATATATCAGGGAAAGCAAGAAATTTAAAACCTGAACTTAGCAATATTATTGTTTACTGTTCCCTAACAAACATATATAAGAAAAGGAAAACAGCAAAGAATAAACAAAAGGCCAACACATCATTTAAAATTAATACTTTTCAACATTAAATGTGTACATAGTATGACAGGCTCTGAACTCCCTAACTTTCCAGGCAACTTGGGGAGGGTTCAAAAGGCAGCCAAAATATTGAAAAATCCTAAGTGATTTTGAAATCATTGAAAAAATTGGGTATTTTAATGAAAATCTACAAACTTTTTGGGAAAGAGAAACACTTTCCAGTAAATTTGGCATGATAATTCTTCACACATGGTTTCCTTAGAGGCTAACCTCACTGACTTTAGCAGAGTAAGTAATTTTTTTTCCTTGGGCCAAAAATACAAAGGAGTTACCTATTTCTAGGTTTTCCAGATACTCAGGCTATGGAAGAGCACAGATAACACCTCAAGGGTTCCCAACTGATGGCTAACTGTCACAGTTTTCTGCTTTTGGGGAAATCTTTATCCAATCCTTTTTGCATTTGATATAACAAAGAATGTAAAGGAAGGAGGATAACTGTGGTTTCTTGAGTTCCATTTACCTCAATTCAAAGCTACCATTCTGCTAAGCTTTGCTTTTTTCTTTTAGTTGTAGTTAAATGGACCTGGCTGACCATTTAGTTGATGGGAAAGATAGAATATTTTCCCTTTTCAACTGGCAAAGTTGGCTAAATCGTGCAATTAATTAAATGGGCAAATGTTCACTTATATCTTTTCTTTATTCATCTTTATCCAAATTCATATGTGTAGGAAATCGATCATTATACATGCAGCTTTTATCTTCAATGCAGTGTGAGGCTAAAACACCACACTTTCGTTGTCCATGGCACCTCAATCATTATGCACTCAAAAAATACTGACTTTGATACTGAGCAGTAAACTTTAGGTATTATAAAGGAAACTAACCACCTGTTAGTATTTTAATACTTATAGAGTCAAAAAACAATGAAGAAAGAAATATCATATAGTTGTTAAACTAAATCTGTACCAGTGTTTTCCACAACTCTAACTATATATGAACCAGCAGCTCCTCCTTTTGACTACCCTGTTAATCAGTGATGAGGAACCTACCCTGGAACTCTCTAGACACGGGGAAGTCACACTGGGGTCATATTCCAAACAAGGTTTTAAAACCTTTAACTACTCTTAACTACTTTTACTATACCTTATCTAAAGAGTACTCTACTTGTACTCTTGATTATTTTTCCCAGATCTAAGGTGTGTAACTTCCTGATGAACATCTTTAATAATCAGTTGGAGATTCTTCATCCTTAGGTAATGGAAGTCACATTTCCCCAAGCCAACATCCACTGCTGGCAACAGATGCATCAGAACCACCAAAACCAAGATTATTCAATTCACATTTGAAGACAGCCAAAGAAAACAGAACTTTAAAAAAGTCCAAGTGTCTGAAGAGACTGTTTTGGCAAATATGGTTTCAAAAAATACAAGTCATTAGCTTAATGTGGAAGTCGGACTTTCCCAATGCACAATTTATTACTGGCAAAGGATTCACCAAGCTCTGCCAGTAAAAAGGGGAGAACTGTTGGAAAAGTGATCTATGTACACAATTCCAGTCAAGTTATAAAAGCAATATGTAATTTAGTAAAGGCTTGTGCTGCACTATTATGACAACAAACGTTAAATCAGAATCAAGTATCTGCCACATTTGGAACACAACACTATTACTCACTGAAAAATCTTGTGTAAAACTTGCTTAAAAAGGAAAAAAAAAATCAGAAAATGCCAGCAGGTGGTTCCAGGAACATTCATTAATAATGAGATCCAAATTTGGGGATCAATTAATAGATCATAAACCTAGAGGGAACTTCGAATCTCATTTTATGTATGAGGGAACTGAAGCCTTGAGAGGTGACAATGACCTGAACATGGTCACACAGGTCTGTATGACAAAGCTAAGAAACTATACCATGTTGCATCCCAGAAGTAGAATAAAGATCTAGGTGTAACTCTAGGCATTCAAATTGTGTCACAGAGAAACAACTCTTTTTTGGAAATGTAATCATTCTTCTACCTCACAGAGGGAAGTAATATAGGAGTGACAAAAAAAGGTAATGGAGACCAAAAAGCAAGATACTGTTTATTTCTCTGTGAACTGGTACTTGTGACACTTGAAAGATTCTGTTGGCTTCTGTTCAAAGAAGTTTATAATAGTTAAGCAGTTTTAATTGCCTGTTTATTTTTTTTTGTTTTTTATTTTAAAATTTTATTTACATTTTGTTAGTTAACATACAGTGCAATATTGGAGTAGAATTCAGTGATTCATCACTTACATACAACACCCAGCGCTCATCACAACCAGTGCCTTACTTAATACCCATCCCCCATCCAGCCCATCCCCCACCCACCCCCCTCCACCAACCCTCAGTTTCTTCTCTATTGTTAAGTCACTTATAACTTGTTTCCCTCTCTCCTCTTTTTCTTTTTCCTCCTCCCATATGCTCAGCTGTTTTCTTTCTTAATTTCCACATATGAGTGAGATCATATGGTATTTGTCTTTCCTTGATGGACTTATCTCACTTGGCATAATATATTCTAGCTCCATCCACATCATTGCAAATGAATTGCCTAGTTTCTAAAACAGATTTGCACACATATTGCGTGGAGCACTGGGTGTTATATGCAAATAATGAATCATGGAACACTACATCAAAAACTAAGGATGTACTGTATGGTGACTAACATAACATTATAAAAAATTATTAAACAAACAAACAAACAAACAAACAAACAGATTTGCAGGCATGTGGCAAGTGAAGCAGGGCAAATACCAAAGCAGTACCTTCCAGGAGAAAGCTAGGACTCGGGAAGAGGAAGTTTGCATGGCAGCTTAGAAAGAAAACCAAAAAAAAAAAAAAAAAAAAAAAGACTAGTTCATCCTGATATCTAGGAAGCCTGAAAATTAAAAAAAAAAAAAGTCTGTAGGGGGACCTGGGTGGCTCAGTAGGTTAAGTGTCTGCCTTCACTCATGTCCTGATCTCAGGGTCTTGGAATCCAGCTCCACCTTGAGCCCAGCTAGGGCTCTCTGCTTCTCCCTCTGTGCGCTCTTGCTCCTGCTCTCACTCAAATAAAAAAATAAAATCTTTTAAAGAAATCTGTATTTGTAATTTGTAGGACTTTTTATGTCTTTCTATCTGAAGTGAGTGATTGCTACATGGATAGTCAACAAATTCAAGCTTTTACACTAGTGAAGAAGCTTAAAGGGTTTGAGAAATACTTGTCTATTCCCCGTCTTAGGAAGAATGAAATGGTTCAAGACAATAATTCAGGAAGGAAGCAAGAGAATAGATTACAAGAGGGTTGAGGGCCTAGTAAGTATTAAGAAACGAAGTGGAAGACTACTACACTTTGGAAAAGATAAGAAACAACATTAGTGGAATTATAGGTGCAAGACTCTGCTTATGGAGCAGCAACTCATATTTTTAAATGACAAAAATATAAAGGCAATTAAAAATGAAAGCAATCCTATTATTGTCCTTAAGAGGTGAGAGAACTTACAGCACTGTTAATTTTCTTTTGAGAGTATAGAAATGGTTATTTGGAGGATTTTAGGAGATTTTTATACTGTGGCTATGTAGCGATTTTTTCAGAAAGGCAGGTATTTTTGAGACCATTCTACCCTTTCTTTTGTTAATACAAATAATTCCCTACCTTCTAGATTGTAGGCTTCTAAAATTCAGCTTTTATAACACACTGCTACACGTTACAACGATGGATGTTGTTATACAACAATGGATGACAAACTACTCAAGATCATACCAATTAGCCTAAGCACAACTCATCTCATGGATTATGCGGATATTAGTCTTTCTCTACATTAGTAACTAAAACCAATTTTTTTAAGGGGGGGTAGCAGGAGAAGGAGAGAGAATCTTAAGCAGGCCCCACACCCAGTGAGGAGCCCAAGGTGGAGCTTGATCTCACAATCCTGGGATCATGACCGGAGCCAAAATCAAGAGTCAGATGCTTAACTGACTGAGCCACCCAAGCACCCCAAAACCAAATTTAGTAGTGGGCAAATAAGAGAAACCTTAGTCATCCTATAAGGTTGAGAAAAATTGGGCATTTTAATAAAAATCTATAATTTTATTGGGAAAGTGAAACTTTCCAATAGAGATAAGGCGATTTCTAATGAAGCTACCCTCTCAAATTAGCTGAGGTTATCCCCCTTCATATAGTATGTGGTCAAATTCAATTTCTATCTAATCTTTCTGAATCTTATTTGTTCTCAGTCACACTCAAAGAACTAAACCACTTCAGCAGAATGAACAATTGAGTAGAAGACTAAGAAAATAGGAAGGCAATTTACTCTCCTGAAGTATAGAGATAAAAAGCTATCTAGATTCTTCCCACAGCATTTATAGAAACTGAATGAATCAATGATAAAGATTACAATGGGCCTCAAAAGACTCTTTTTACTGCTGTGAGGCCTTTTCTAAAGCAAGGCGGTATTGTCATCTGTTCTTCCAGTTAAAGTTATAGTTTTGTACAGATATTGATATAGGAAACACAACTAGCTATGTGCTGCCAAAGAACCATGTTAGATAATGCCATATAACACTAAAATGATTATACTCCTGGAAAAGTATTAAGTAGTTCAGAAGAACCAAAAGATTATGTTTAACAAGGCCCACATAGGCAAGATCAAGGGGCTTTAAACTGAAATCAAAGAATAAAAATAATCTTCAGTTAAAACTGTAAGACTATGAGTAATAATAATATGATAGGAGAAAAAAGAGAGTGGAAGAACTAGCAGTTAATTATTAAAAGCAGAAATATAAACAAATAGAAAACAAATCCAAGCCTAAAAAAAAAAGTGTGTGTTTATATAGAGCAAACCTGCAATTATCAAAATAAGTAAATCTCAGGGACTGTTAACATTTAATGGAAAGGAATTCCTGAATGGGAGCTGGCATTTGAAAGGAGTGTCTTATAATGTTTTACAACAGAAGGTGGAAGATATCTATCTATCTATCTATCTATCTATCTATCTATCTATCTATTATCTATCCATCCATCCATCCATCCATCCAACCATCCATCCATACACACACACACACACACACACACACACACACAACACATATATGTAGATTCTTGAACATGGGATAAAGGAAGCCCCCCCAACTCCCTAACCAAGTGAGGCTAAAAGAAGGCAATAGTTGTATTATCAAATGGAGTTTGGTCACCTGACCAGATGGGAGGATTTAGATCAGACTTTCATAAAGCAAGTTGCAAACAAGTACAAGGATAAGATACAGCCATCATGGGGACATTAGCTATCCACATGTACTGGCAGCTTAATTTTGCTCAAATCAGAGCATCTGATAAATTCCTGTCACCTTGCTGAAAATTTCATCCTCCAACAGATGAAGGATGTAATGAAGGGAACTGGTTTAACTATTTCATATATAAATTTAAACAGAAGCTAAAACTGAATGATGATGCAGAAGTGACAGGAACTCTGGTACTGGCCATGCCAAGGAAAGACAATCCTGCACATTGTCAAACACGTAACTACATTTGTGGTTGGATATTTTGACAGTCACTTATGATATTCTTAGGAAACAGGAAAAATAGTGAACTTATATGTCGCTTAATGACCATAATCCAATGAATAACGACTGGCAGATTCATATCAACCTTGAGGAAGACCTCTAGTTGGTCTATTCTTGATCTGGTCCTATAAAACATTTAAAATCAGTGACTTGAAGAAATAGTAATATATCTGTATGTTTCCAGGTGACATAAAGCTGGGAAGGAGAGTTAATATGCAGGATAAAATAATACAAACAACAAGTATTAATTGAGCACCTTTTATGAGTAAGATGTCAAAGTGAATGCAACAACGAGTCAAGATACAATACTTTCCCTCATGGTTCCTTTTCAACAGGGGCAATAAAAATATGTATAAATGATCAAAGAACAAGCTATGACGTGATAAGTTCCATAAAAAAACTTAAGTGGTTGGACAGATCACTGAAGGGAGATATTACTTCTAGCTTGAAGTGTTGGGGGGTTCAGAAGGAAGTATTCATAGGAACATGTCAGATGAGTAGAATTTGGACATGTAGTAATCAAGAGAAATCTAGATTCAGAGGTGGAAAAGTATGGAACTAATATTGAGAAGGGTTTGTGGTTTTGTCTGAAGAATGAAATGCAGGATAGGGAGAAGGAAACAAAAGTTGGGTAAGAAGAATCTGGGATTCAGGTTGGCACAATAAACTGAAAACAATAAAATTAAATTAAATTTAGATGAACTTGCAGTTTTAGGATGGCAGTGGAAAGATGTTGCTCCCCTTTTTCTTCTTGAAAATTATCCCCAAACAATTAGGCAAAAAGAAATAAAACACAAACACTAATTTTAATGTCTAAGAAGCATATATGAACCATACACATGGAAATTAAAAGCAGATAAAAGAGTGATTGATGACTTAGCATAGCAAAGGAAGGCCAAGACCATGTGCCAGAAGAGGGGATACCACAAAGAAGTAGCACTTCCAGAACCTTGGAAATGTTTAGGAATTAGAAACACACGTACCAAGGGCAAAAGAGAGGCAAAGGACTGAAATCAGGAAAATTGGGCTAAAAACAGGAAAAGTCGGAGGCAGAAGAAATTGAGTCCCTACTCATACTCAGTGACACCAAGCAAAAGGTTTAGACTGAAGCTAAGCACCCAGCAATGCCATAGAATTAGATAGTTAAAAACAAAAACAAGAGCTATTATTTCTTGAATGTTTTAAAATAAAAAATATTTTAATGTTATATACAGTGTAAAATAGGTCTTAATCAAATAGCTCTTAATCAAAAGAGTTATTTTTCAGAATACGTATGCTCTAGCTCCAAGTCCCAACTTCAGAGATTCTTATTTAGTATGGTGGGAATCAGTAACATGTTTTGACAATGTTTCTTAGTCTGAAAACCACTGAGCTGGTGTAAAAAAGAAATCTATCACCAAAACCTATCAAAAGGTAAAATGGCATAGAGGAAAGTGTAGGCATTTTCATTTATAGGTAAATACTATTTGCCAGGTATTGTTCTAGGCATTGTACAGTACACAAAAAATTCCCTACTCTCATAGAGTTGGTAAATAGCAATATAAAAGACACAAAGTATGTAAAATAGGTAGTATTTTATATCTTATTGGCCAGTTATATGAAGAAAAAACAGCAGGGAAGGGGTAAAAGGAATGGGGTCAGAGAGAAGGTAATATTTGAGTAAAAATCTGAAAAAAGTAGGGGAGCAAACCATCAAGATACCTGGTACAAAGTGTTTCAGGCAGAATAGCTGAGGTAAAGGGCCAAGAGAGGAGACTGTCTATGTATTTATGCAAGGAACATCAAACCAGCCTGGACAGCTGGAACAGAGTGAATGAAGATATGAGATCAAAAGGGTAATAGGGGAACTAAATTGTATAGGATCTCATAGGCTTGTGAAGGACTTTGGCTTTTATTCCTGGTGAGATGGTAAGCCATAGGATTAGAAAAATGAATATATAAAGAGTCATTTACACACACACACACACACACACACACACACACACACACACAATATATTTATGATTCTGAAAAACAATGGAATTTGTCTAAGTAATTAATAACAAAAATAAGTCAAGTGATAAATAAATATAGATAAATAAATGGCTAAATAAATCTAGACATTTCCTAATATAGTACCTTAAAGTAAGTGTATATTAATAAATATTTGTGTAATAAATGGACAGTAAATTTATACCGAAAAGGAAAATAAGAGTTTTTGAACTTCGTAGGAAGTCAGAAGCACTGTATTAAGAATATAACAATTATCCTAAGATGTAGTCTTTTATCAAATATTTCAAGGCATTTTTGTAGATATCATGAAGTAGATGTTCCTATTTCATATTTTATATATGTTAGGCAAGAAAAGACTAAATAAAAAGTCTTCCAGAGTCATCCTGAAACTTTTCCTCTTCTGTTTGAAAGAGTAAGACAGTTTTGACGGTCCATATTTTAAGCTTAGCAGAGCTTTACTGGGTTCTAGCTTTAAAAATTTATTTATCATAATTGATACTCAAACTAACCCTACTTTAATTCTTATAAAAGAACATTATATATTTTCATCTCAAAGTCTGGTTTATTTTTTTCTAAAGCCTATAACCCAGGGTTTTGGCTGTCAATAAAGAATTTTGAAAGTGACAAATTAATTTCTTCTGATAGCCAAGAAAAGTGAATGTACTTTCTTCTCCCCAATGTCACTTCTGTTGCTTCTAAATGAACCATTCTACTCTTTCTGACTGTCAGATAGTATTTGTTTTTAAATTACTTGGGTGATAAATAATGCATGGACAGCAAAACAAAACTGTTCTTCTTTAATATTAGTACTTCTTTTGCTTGAATTTTAGAAATACATTATTTTTTTAATTAGCCAAAAAATAATGAAGAGTTAGCTCCTTCAACCACTGCAACAGGACTTTCTACCAAAATGAAAAGAAATTAACTTCTGCTATTATCAGCAATTGTAGGTATTTTTGGTATCATACCATGTAATGATTTCTCAGGGAAAAAAATGAATTCTGAAGTCATATAATATTCAAAGCTCTACCTTAAATGGCCAAGAGACTTAAGCTCTTTTCTATGATCAAACCATTGAGAGATCAAATTTAGAATAAACATACATAAAACCCATTATTTGTACTAGCATACAGGAATTAAGCTAAAGCCATATGACTTAAGAAATAGTCCACTTTCATTCCTCTGATACATCCAAGATTTGCTGATAACTTTATGTAAAGCAAAAAAATTTACATAAATTTATATTAAACTATGTTAATTTGAAGTGTGAGATCAATTTTAACTAGAAAGATTTGACCTCTGTTTACTTTTTATCAGGGCATTAATTAAACATAGGAAAGAAGTAAGAGAGTAGAAAACTTTGTCACTCAGTTTAGCAGTTTTCTCAGATAGAAAAAAATGACAATGAAACCTCTAGGGTTAAGAATTTCAAATGAGGCTGCTAGACAGAGAAGACAGACCAAATTAGCTTACCACTTGAACCATTTTGAGATATCTGGCATATCTTGGATCCTTGGCTACAGTTAAGATATTTTCTGGTGTTACTTCACTTTCCTGTGGTCCAGAGTCTTGTAAACTGTTCTGCTGTAGAGAGCATTGCGTGTAAATCTTAGACAATTCATAGAAGGGGTCCATTATGTTACTTAAAAAGGGATGTATCTTTTTATAATTCTAAAGCAATCAATATCAGAAAAAAATCATTTCTAAATTTAAATAACAATAATATGGGATATATGTTTCCAAATATTTACAAATACTTAAATATGATTTCAGAGGAAGTTCCACTTAATATCAACTTATATTGTTCCTTAAAAATGCAAATATATTCATGGCATTAAAAAATATTAGAATTCTGCTTTAGTTGTCCCCAGAGTGTCAATATAAAACATGAATTATAGATGGACATATTATTTTAATAAAATTTTTAATAAGGCTAATAAAACTATTTGATTTGCCAATTGTTCAACTCTAGCAGACAGTAAATTAATTTTCTAGGTATCTACCATTTAGACAATTGAATTCCTCATTTATTAAATAATTTTACTCTAAGTGTATATGGCTAATCTTAGCCATATCTTAGAAAGCAATACATGGAGAATCTGTGGAAGAGAAGCCCATTTTTCAGACAAAATTATCTAGTTTTGTATCTTTCAGCTCATACTGATGGAACTATTGATGTTAATCTACTTACAATAAAGAATATTGGGGAATGGTCTTTTTAGATAAAAGTGCTTTTATCATATAGGCAATTCTCACTTTGCATGGTACTGTGTTAAATGAAAATTGTCCATATTGGAATCCTGTCCTAACTAAAATGCAAAGTTAGAACTGTCAACCTGAACATTTAGAGTAAGCTTACTTTTGGGATTCTTACTCCTTATCTATAAATTAGCATTACAAGGAAGTTCCTTAACAGAATGAAATCAATTGTATGTCTACATGTCTATGCTGAAATGTAGATAAATCAAGAAATACCTTTAAATATTCGTAGGTTTTAGAATATGAATGTGAAGTATATATTAAGGTTTTCCTCAGATAATTCAAATATAAATTAAACCTGTTGAAAACTCTGAAGCAAATAAAACATCCAAAAATCCCTTAGGTTTCTCCCGTTATATGACACTAAGTATACAAAAGTGAATATACATATACATTATTCATGTTTAAAATACATAAATACAAAAAGTCTAAAACATTCAATTAAATAAAAAATTCGAACAAGACCCAAGTATGCTATTTTAAAAAATTATAGACAATAAACTCATACAATAGCACAATGGAACAAATGAGAATTAATTACACATAGGACCAGCGAATTTCAAAACTCAGCCTTAACTTTGCCTAATAACCAAGATCTCAACAAGGTTTAATTATGTCAGCTCTTATACCTTTGCTATTTGAATGACCCGTTAAATTCTCTATCATATCTCTCAACTGTACTTCATTTTATTCTCAATCTCAATCTGCACAATTGGATGTTCTATTGTGAATAATGATAAAATCTGAACCATGAAATTAAAGTTGCAGAAAAATCAGTATGCAAACCTTGGGTCTTTGATTCATATAGAAATTGAAATGAATGAGTGATTAAAAAAGTACATGAATATCCTTTATCAGGTTAAGTGAGTTGACTGTAATGCCGGTGGAAATTCTGTGTTAAGCACTACTTAAGTCCATTTCAAAATACATTACATAAAAAAATAACAAAAACAATGGAGAAGAAATAAGTTGATTTGAATATTAAGAACACGCTGAACAGGTATTTTATTAAGCTACTCAACATGCAACTTGATCACAATTTTTCAAACCCAGGAAGCCAACAGATCTTCATAAATTCTCCAAATGAATAAATATATAGTTTTTAAATAACACTGCCAAAATACACCAGATTATTCTGAATTTTAGAAAATTTAGCTGTGATTACTTGTAATCAATTTTTTGAGACAAACAGGCAGGACCAATACAACTGCATAAGTTTTAAAATACATATTATAGATGGCATTTTTAATAACACCTGAAAAAATTAATATTCAAAATTAGACAGATACCACTTAAACATAAGAGGGCTAATAACCACTGAAGAATAACAACTAGGTAGAGTGAAAACATTTTCCTAGTATTTTTTATACATGCCTTATTTTAGAAAAACATGGTCCATATTTAATTGAAAAGACCTTGTGAAGTTAAATTCCTCTAAAACAACTGGATTTTTTTCTTGTATATTATATATATTCCAGTGGCCATCATAATACAATTTGCAATATTAATTAAATGGATGTTAAATTTTCTAATATCTAATTGTTAAGTAAATGGTCATCTATTTCATTCCCCTAAAACATATAACTAAATGTATGGCTCCTCCCATATCCTCATACCATGTGTGTTCAATATATTTAATGAATTCAACACAGGTGCTGG
The DNA here is from genome assembly GCF_023065955.2 of Ursus arctos. Classification (NCBI taxonomy): domain Eukaryota; kingdom Metazoa; phylum Chordata; class Mammalia; order Carnivora; family Ursidae; genus Ursus; species Ursus arctos. The sequence continues at coordinate 13,062,353 of NW_026622886.1, read as the reverse complement.
AGTGTGTAGTATAGCAGATAAGAGCAAGGACTCTTGGCACTGGATTGCCTGGGTTAAAATTGCAGCTCTTACACTTGTTCTTTTGACGTTCAGCAATTAACTTAACCTTTGTGTATATCATCCACACATCTGTGAAGTAGCAGTGATAATACAGTATTTACTTCATAGGGCTGTTGTGATAATTAAATGAGTTAATTTCTGAAAAGCATTCAGAAGCATGCCTGGGAGGTACACAGTAAGCACCCTCTGCATGTTAGTCCTTTTCGTCACAGCCAATGTAATCATAACCTAAAAAATATCCTGTGAAAAGTATCTCCAGGTACAAATGCAGAATCTCATATAGCTAAGAAGTCTATTTGTTCAGTATTACTAGACAGACCACTATTTTAGTGATTACTTTATTTTGAATTTTAATACCTCACTGAGATACACTAGAGACTGTCTATTCTGCAACAATGAGAATTTTTATTTCTTGACATAGAAAGTAATATAAAATTTAAATGTATCCAGGGCATAAATGAACATTAAGACATAAGAACAAAATGTAAAGCGTGGCTCTTACTAGGATGCTGATTTAAACAAATCAACTCCAAAACTACACTTTTTAGATACTTGATATTTCTAGATCAGTATTTCTCAAATTTTAAGAGGCTACGAGTCACCTAGGGATCTTATTATAATATAGATTCTGATTCAGTAGGTCTGGGATGGGACCTGAGATTCTGTGTTTCTGAGAAGGCCCCTCAGGTGATGCCCACGTTGCTGGTGTCCAGAGCAATCTTTGAGTAACAAGGGGTTAGATCACACTTGGGAATTACTGTTAATTATATTGTGTATGATAAAGGCATTGTGGTTATACAAGAAAATGCCAGAACTTTTCAGAGATGCTTAAGGAATTACACAGCTGTGAAATGATATGATGCTTGGGATTCACTTTAGCAAGTGACAAAAAAGATAAGTGAAGCAAATCTTTACTGGAGAATCCGGGTAATGGGCATTTGGTTATTCATTGTACTATCCTATTTTTGTGTGTGTTTGAAGGTTTTTGTAATAAAACATTTTAAAAGTATCTTCTTATAATAATGTAGGAAAAATGTCCATAGTGAACTTAAAGAACATTATTATGTTCAAGATTTCTCTTAGTCCTGTGTACAGTTTCTCTTTTACAGGCAAAGAAAATATTAACTTTAGGGAGTTCTTCGAAATAACAGTTAACTTTTTTTCAAACTTCCTTTTCTATCGCAAGGTTTTAAAATGTTACTATTCAAAGTTTTACATCTTTATTTAACTTCTTCCTTCAAAACTGCTGCTAGGTTTGTCTGGTTTAACCAAGAAAATCTGCTCATGTTTCCTGGAACTTAAATATTTACCTGTAATTTCTCTGAAGTGGTTTCAGAATGTGATTCTTTTGTGATACCAGTGACGCTTACAGGAGATACTTCAAATGTGACTTCATCTAGGCCTGGGATAGATGACAACTGAGAAAAGAAAATTAATGTTGGCATATGAAGACAATATCAGCTGTTTAACTGCTGTAACTTCCTAAGTGTGTGTTTTAGATAGCTATCTTGAGTTTTTAAGCCTATAGAAATAGTGTTTATAAAATATCATCTTTGGTGTCTGAAATTCTCCATGCCATAAACTATTTAAAAGTGAAAGGCATTCACAAATAAAATATTTTTGAATAATTTCTCATAAATCTAACTTCACTCATAACCATTCTTTTCCCAGGAATTATTTTAAAAAACATAAGGAATCCTAGTGTAAGAAATAAAAACATGGAGTCAAATTGCCTAGGTTTAAGTCACAAGCTATGTGACCGTCTATAAATCTCCCTAGATATCAATTTTCTCCACTGTAAAGTGGGGATAAGAAAATTTACCTCACAAAGTTGTTGTAAAAATTTTTATTAAACATATTTTGTAGGAAAAAAAAAAAAGTCCCTTGCAGCACATTTTAAGTTTGAATTATCTGGGAACTGACAAAACTCTTTTCATCAAATTTTAATGTCTGACATAGCTCATTATTTTTTTCTTTCTTTAAACATTTACCACCAAATGTTACTAAAATGTGTTATTTTTCATAGACAAAAGATGGGCATGCTGTCAGTGGTTATGTATTTCAGGTTGGATTTGCCAGATCCAGGCAAACCCTCTTTTCTGATTTTATTCTGATATCAGTGATAGACATCTGTCAATGTTTGGATAACTTTAGGGATTAATTTTATGGCTATGGAAATAATTAAGGCTAACTTGTCCATACAGTATCTTAACTTGTGACTATGGACTCTAACTCAATAATTCCCCAAATATTAAAATAAGGCACATACTCATACTGAAGAATCATGAAAAAAAAAATGGTAATAAGATTTGAAGCAGCAATATTCATTGAGAACTGCTGAATATTTCAAGTAGGTATGGCTGCTAGGAGAATATGTTCAACATGGTCAAGGCCAGGTATGCTAAATTTTCCAAGCTACAGAAATGTTCTGAGAGAAATATAGTGGCTGAAGTCCACAAACTAGACATTCTGATCCTTATGCTAAAGCTTTAGCCATTTTACTTCCCCATAAATCTTCAAAAAGTATTTTTTCAGATTAATTTTTTTGATAAAAGGACAAAGTCATAAAAATATACTAGGGTCTCCATTATCTTATAATCAGGGAAAACACAAAACTGCAAGCTTTCAAATCAAAACTCCTTTCTATTTTTGCTAGTTATATTGTGTAATTTCTGACATCAAAATTGGTATTCTTCATTAGCATTCAATATATTTGCAAAAGAAAACAGCTGATATTTTCTGCAAATTTTGCTCTGGAGGCATCTGAAGTTTTACACAATTTTTACTGTATTATCAAATGATTACTATTAAGATAACTGTGAATTTTCCATCAAATGAAGTGAACTACATAACAGCCCGATTTGTTAACATCTTACTCACATGATTTTGACTAGAATAATGAAAGAAATTTCAATTCACGTGTACATTTAAACAAACTCAGTTAACAGTTCATAAGGAGTATCATTTTCTTTGCAATTATAATGAATTAAAAATAAAAAAAAAACACTGTACCACCTCATGGATGCAGGAGCTAAACTGAATTCATTCTCAAATGCAATTAAAGTATGACTGAGAAAGTAGTATATGTGGAGCAAAGTTTATACTATAAATTATTCAGAAATACAAACCTTTGCATCTAAAATATTGAGAGTTGTTTCAATTTGCTGGATACGAAGAGAAAGGTCTGCCAGTTTCTGGAAAAGAAAGATTAGAACAAGAGAATAAAGTCTGACTGAAATGAACTGTTAACAGGATAACAAAGGGCAGATTTGAAAATAATAATAAAAAAAAACCCTATGGTTTAAATATTAGTCATTTTCTATTACATGATTCTCTTATTTATATGAGTAGGAATGGGAGTGCAAGGATTCTGTTATCTTCATTAGCACGTTTCATGGCTACTTTATAAAACTGTATTCACGGATAAGCAAAAATTATCTTATAAGCCTTATCAAAGTCATTATGAGAGCCATAATCAGTCTGGGGCCAGAATGTAAACTTCTTCCAGAACAGAGATTTTTGTTCACTGTTATATCCCGCCTGCCCAGAACAGTACCTGAAACTTAACAGGAGTCTAATAATTATTTGTTGATGAATGAAGGAATTCTTCATAGAAAACAAGAATAAATATTAGCTCAACATAGCCTGGAACAAGATCTGTCTTTTTAAGTTATTTAAATGAGTATATACAATTAGTATATACAATTAGTTTCAACTTTAAATTTTTTAGGTTTGAAAATTAAAAGAAGATGAAATTAGAAGATGAGCCAGTTCATGTTGGAAAGAAATAAAAGAAAGAGAGAAAAAAACCCAGAGTACTAAAAAGCAAAAGGAATCAACCTACCATCAAAATCCAAGATAAAACAGAACCAAAAGCTTACCATGCTCTAGTTATTCTGTACAATTAAATTACCCGTATGTGTGTGTACTATTTACAGCCACACAAATAAAAGTAACATCATAAAATATGATCCATAAGAGCATTTACTTAAAACTCCCTAATCCTAAACATTATTATACTCAGTGATACAGCCCAAGAGCAGTTGGCCCATTTACTAGTGGCAGATGTGCAGCATTCTGACGGCTTTCTGGGATATTATCAAGATCCTGACTAACTCCTAAGCAGAATTTTAACACCCCAAGAAATGGTCATTTTGCCCACAGTTGGAGTTAGAGCTTCTTCACAAACACTTTTTTTTTTTTTAAGATTTTATTTATTTATTTGACAGAGAGACAGCCAGCGAGAGAGGGAACATGAGCAAGGGGAGTGGGAGAGGAAGAAGCAGGCTCCCAGCAGAGGAGCCTGATGCGGGGCTCGATCCCAGAACACCAGGATCACGCCCTGAGCCGAAGGCAGACGCTTAATGACTGTACTACCCAGGTGCCCCTTCACAGACACTTTTAAGATGAGCACCCTGGTATATACAAAGCTGTAGTTTAGAAATAAAATATTAGAATCTAGTTTTTAAAAAAAGCACACATTTTATTTATTTATTTTAGAGAGAGGAGAGAGAGAGAGAGAGAGCACAAGTGGGAGGGGCAGGGAAGGAGGGAGAGAGAATCTCAGGCAGACTACGTACCCAGTGCAGAGCCCAACTTGGGGCCTGATCTCATGACCCTGAGACCACAACCTGAGCCAAAACCAAAAGTCAGAGGTTCAAGAAACTGTGCCACCCAGGCCCTGTAGAATCCAGTTTTAAATGACACTCAAAGTTAAGTTTAACTTTGATTTCTAGCATTTATTTGTTCACATAAGGTTTTATGTAAACATAAATACAGGTTTATAAAACATATGAATGAATTCCTCTTCAAATTATAAGTGTTTTCCTGGAAATCATGGAAATTAAATTTTTGCAAATTTCATCAGTCTTTTAATTCATTAGAGAAGCTTAGTAACTGCAGAAATCCTAGAACAAATTAACTTGTAAAGTGAGATACTTTCTAGCTTATCGAAAAATATTATATTGGTTTGATTAAAATAAACACAGAAAAAGATGAATTAAAAAATAATTTTTGTTTAGGTATATTTATATAAATGTACTTTTATTTATTTATTTAGACAGCATGCCCCCTTGAAGGGGGTAAAGTGGGAGTGGCAAAAGGAGAGGGAGAGAGAAACTTAAGCAGGCTCCACGCCCAGTAAGGAGCCTAACACATGACCCTGAGATCATGACCTAAGCCAAAATCAAGTCAGATGCTTAACTGACTGAGCCACCCAGGCACTCCTATATAAATGTACTTTGAAGCAATAATCATCATCATTGTAAACATCTGAGCATTTACCTTACTATGCTACACTGTGTATGCAACATATCATTTGAAATCTCACACCAAATGTATAAAGAAGGAACTTTAAAGAAGAGAAAACTGAGTTTTCATACAAGTAAAATAATCTGAACTCAAACACTCCAACTCCAGACACTATTTTTGAAAGAATTTTACACTGTTTGAAAGAATTATACATTGTTAAAACATGATGCCATAGACTCTGGGTGATGACAATGTGTCAATGTAAATTGTAACAAATGTACCACACTGGTGGGGATGTTGATAATGGGGGAGGTTGTGCTCTGTGAACTCAAGAATGCAAGGATTATATGGGAACTCAACCCCTTCTGCTCAGTTTTGCTGTGAACCTAAAACTTTTCCAAAAAAGATAAAGCTTATTAACTAAAAAAAAAAAAAAAAAAAAAAAAGACAAAAACAAAAAACAAAAACAAAATCCCAAAACATAATTAAAAAAACACCAAGATGGAAAATTCCCAGGCATTGCATAGATAAAATGTTATTCAAAGTTAGTAAGTAATCAATCCACTTCTCACAAAGACTAAGATGCTACTGTGCTAAAAAAAGGAATCAAATTATCCTGATCTAATTTCCCAAAATAGATGCTGTTTATCTGGAATTATTTAAAAAACTTTTCAGGGTTAGATCATACAACTAAATTGTCCTTAAATGGGTACTTAAATATTCACACAGGATAGGTTAAGGATTTTAATACAAGATTTGGTAAATAAGAAAATGATAAAAATATTTATTTGGAAAAGTACTTATTGATAAGGAAGACTTAAAGAGGCTTAAAAAAAGATTGTACTTTCTAGAGCAGTAATTCTCATTTTTTTTTTTGGATACAGGTTTTTCTAGTATTATCACCCTTTTGCTTTGGGACTCATTTTATCCATTCTCATCTATGATTATCAAAACCTCACGAAAATGAAATGACCTGTTTTTTTAAACAAAACAAGGTTATATGAATGATTTATTCGTGCAGGACATTAACACTGATCTAAACATCAATATATTTTAATTTATAATAATTTATTTCAATATCTTTGACATCTAATAACAACTATATAGTGATGTATAAGGAAGTAACTAATTTAATAATAAAAAAAGATCTATGATTTCTACTGGAAGGGTCACTACTGTGATTTTTGTTGACTGAATTTATCTAAAGATTTTATTTATTTATTTATTTATTTATTTATTTATTTACTTACTTACTTACTTATTTATTGCATGTGAGCGGGAGTAGGGATAGAGGGAGAGAGAGAATCTCAAGCGGACTCCATGCTGAGCATGGGGCCGGACATGGGGCTTGATCCCATGACCCTGAGATCATGACCTGAGCAAAAACCAAGAGTCAGACACTTAACTGAGCCACCCACATTCCCTTTGTTGACTAAATTTTTAAAAATGTGAAATTGAAGTTAGAGGTAAATAAAAATAAAAATATAGGGTTTTTTTCCCTATCCAAGTTCAGGTACCCCAAGCTTAGAAACAGGATAAAAATGATTTTCTCAAAATCAGATCAACAAAAGGCTTTTCCTCCTGGCTAGAGAAGATTTTTGCTGTGGATAAATTGTATTATTTTATTTTCCATAAAGGTATTATCCATCTTCTCTAAGGCTGGATTTTGAGTCTAAAATATATAAACATGTTAAATATGTTACCTGGATTATATAATTTAATGCTTTAATATAGGACATATTACTATATCACAATTTCAAGGTCTTTAAAGTATGTAATCAGTATCTTTTACAATCCTACACATTTTATTTTACACATTTAAAAACTTTACTGGACTGCTAAAGGGTCCATGGCAAAATTAAGAACCTCTGCTTTTCTTCTTTTTTCTCTTTTAAGATTTAATTTTTATATTATTTGAGAGAGAGAGAGAGAGAGAGAGAGAGTGCATGTGTGGGGGGAGGGGAGAAGAAGAGAAACTCAGACTCTGCTGAGCAAGGAGCCTGATGTGGGGCTCGACCCCAGGATCCGGAGATCACAACCCAAGCTGAAGGCAGACACTTAACTGACTGAGCCAACCAGGCGTCCCAAGAACCTCTGCTTTTCAAAGATAATTCAGCATAATGAATACTTTTGAGTCTGTTCCCATGTAATTATTGCTATAACATACATAAATATATATATTTTTAGAGAGCCATTGTCACTTGACAAAAGTATACCTGGCTTCATTTTTGGGCTGTTGAAGTTCATTTCTAAGATTTTTATGCCTCCTGCATTTTCCTTCTATAACTCCAAACCACTCAGCCTTGGCTCTATTGTCATATTGGTCTGGATAATTCTTTGTTGTAAGGGGCTTCCTATGCACTGTAGGATATTTAGTAGAATCTCTGACCTCTACCCCACTAAAAACACCTCACCTCTAGATACCACCAAATCTCCCTTGGTTGAGAACCACTGCTTAAAGTGTAGATTACTATGGATATAAGTAACATGATCAATGATAGTAACTGTTCCTACCTCTGAAAGTTCTAACAGAAAGAGGAAATTGAAAGATAACAGTCTTTCCCATTCACAATTCTCTTATCTTTGTAAGGATTTAAAGCAAACCTGAAATATCTTGGTTTGGGATAATAAGGGAATTTGCAAGGTACCTGAAGTTTGCTAGATAAGCTGGAAATTTCTTGATTTATCACCCACCTATTTCTAAGGCAGTGCATTTTATTAAAGTGATAAAGAAGATGAAAGGAAGAAATATGGAGTTAATAGTTGAACATGGAAACAAAAATAAAATACTGTGGCTTTTCAGTTTGTAAAATATCCAGTTTGCATATCCAAGTCTCTAAAAGAGAAACAACATTTTAAAATAATGAATCCCTTGGTATATCACACTGGGTTGAATATGTCTTATAAGCCAGAAAGGGAACCAATCAATGGTTTTATTAAGCTTCAACTGACACTGAAGCCCAGCAGTTGTAAAAGTTGTAAAAGCAGTTGTAAAAGTTGTAGCAGTACATATAGTTTTAAGCAAGATTATTTGGGTGAAGGTTAAGTCCAATGGTGGGCTTAAAAACTGGATGCAGAAGATAAGCACTATAAATTTTTTTAGGTTTTATGATAATTCTCAGTATTTTTTCCTATTCTTAACGAATTTAGAAAAAAGAAGCAGTTTGGAATATTTAAAAAATGATTAAAAACTCTGTATTCTAGGCATGTTACAAGTCTGAGTTAAAATAACACACGTGATTGCCCTGTTTATAGAATACCTTTGACTTTAAAATTCATTGTAAGGTTAAATTTTTGTTCAATTTTATCTGTAATATGCATAAAACTTGCATTGCACTCCTCACCCCATACTGCTTTAAATTTGCAGACCCAATGAACCACCATAAGATTTTTCTGATCAGGGCCAGAATAGAAACGCTTACTGGGAATTTGTGAAGGAAAGATTTTTGTAACTTGGGTCTGATTCAACTACTTTCCTTTCTCTGTCTTCCAACCTTTCTTCTTACCCTGGTTCCAATCATTAGAAGAGTTACAAAGTACCCTGGTATCCAGAAAGTTTTTAAAAAGTTAAGTTCTTCACTTTTCTTTTTATTAGAGAACTCTAAAACTAGTGATGAAGAAAGAGCCCTAATCATTTGTTTCAAATTTACTTCCAGGTTGAGTTTAGTTGTGACTGAAGTTGTTACAGTTTGGGTTTGGTTCAAACCAGATTATGTGAAAAACAAAAAACAAAACAAAACAAAATCCAGGTTTTCTTTTTCCCCAGTTCACTTCCAATTTAAAAAATAACATCTGAGTTTCCTTTTTTGCTGATGGAGACACAGTCATTTTGGTTCTTGTTTCAGGCTTTAACTACAGGTCTAATAGGTGCTATTTACAAACAACAACCCATTTTGAAAAATCACATTGATCTTAAAGAGAAAAAATGGCACTTGATGTTTGAATACATATATTTTGTCCTTGGAATTTATCATATCAAAAAAAGACATTACATCAAATGGATATGGCATACTAAAGAAGAGAATACAAATCTAAAAAATAAATTTTGAAATAGCTCATTGCACTCTGTCACTTGAAAATGATGTAAACATGCTTCTCACATCAGAAGGTGCAATATAACAGAAGAGTGAAACCTTTCTCTCTTTTATTAGATCAGAGTTATTAGATCAGAGTTGGAACCCCAAATCTGTTACTTTCTGTGTGAGTGTGGGCAAGTTATAATAGTGACCGCAGCTATAAATACTATGCACACAAATATATGTTGATTGAATAAGGACTAGTTTAAATCTCTATACATCTCAATTTCTGTATTTCTAAAAAATAGAAAATTGGAGCTATCTCAAAGGGCTGGGCTGTGATGATTGAATACATGTAGAGCACTTAGCACAATGCCTAGCACAGAATAAGTACACAATAAGTATTACTGTCATCACACTAAGCAAACAGTCTACAACTGACATAAATATCCAAACTGCTAAAATATGAACTGTAAATAATGAGTTAGAGTCAACCCTAGACTACTATCCATTAAGGAGGAAAAGGCAATAAATTACCTTTAAACTTCATGAGTTTTTGGTCAACAAACTTTTCTCTAGCAAGGAAGAGCTAGGGAATAGTGATACACTCAAAACAGTTGAGGGAAAGTTGAGAGATAAACAGAAGGGGGATAAAGAATGAATATGTGGCTTTGATAATGCATAAGCAATCAATAAAGAAGAGAGGATTATTGTTATATTTGATCTAGTCTTCAGTAAATAGCACTAATTTCCCAGGCAGTGAAAATTATTAAGCACCACAAAGGTGAGGGGCTACCCCTGTCTCAGTGAAGCTTAACGCAGTTGCTTTCATAGGTGTGTTTGCTGGTTATTGTTTTATTTTTTTAACCTGGTGATGAGGAGTATGGAGATGGACTATTTGCTCCTCTCTGCTAACAATCTTTGAATTGACTCTCTCCACCCTGCCTACGCTGGTATAAAAAGTGAAGGACTAAATCCAGTAATCCTTGGTTTACTGCTCTTTAGTTAGTCAATTCTATATTCCATTTAGAGAGGCAGTGGTATGAGATAAAACTCATGGAAGCAAGCACCTAGCCTCTGGGCCTGTTAGATGAAATGTATTGAACTGAGTCCCTTACTTTATCAATTATCATATTTCACTTTCTTTTTTTTTTTTTAAGATTTTATTTATTTATGTGACAGAGAGACAGCCAGCGAGAGAGGGAACACAGCAGGGGAGTGGGAGAGGAAGAAGCAGGCTCATAGCAGAAGAGCCTGATGTGGGGCTCGATCCCAGATCGCCGGGATCACGCCCTGAGCCGAAGGCAGACGCTTAACGCCTGCACTACCCAGGCGCCCCTCTTTTTTTTTTTTTTTTTTTTTAGTGAGAAGGCAGAAGAGATTTGGCCTAGAGTTTGCTAATTAGACAAAAATAACAGATGTTATACAAATGAAAATAGTTTTCCTGTCTCCACGCAATTTTTGTTAATAACAATACATCTAACAAAAACCACTTGCTAAAGCTATATCTTATAAATATAACCAAATGAAGTAAATACTGTTTTTACTGACTCACATGTGAATGATCTCATTTTATTCCTCCTTCTCCTTTCTTAAACCCAATTTCAACCCATGATTCCATTTCTTCCCCATTCTTTTTTTTGGCTTTTTAAGAAAAAAACAGGGGTCCCTGAATCTGGTACCTAATCCTTAACTAGTCATTTGCTAAAAGTATTTTTATTATTTTCATAATGATATTTGATACTGTTATGTTTTGAGGCTACTTCCCCAGCCACCTTTTGGATCAAGGAATGTTAAATAATTTTTTTAAAAGATCTTTCTTTCTTTTTTTTTTTTCTTTCCTTCTTTCAGAGACAGAAAGAGAGAGCAAGAGAGAATGAGCAGGGGGAGGGGCAGAGGGAGAAATGAACTCCCCACTGAGCAGGGAGCTCAATGTGGGGCTCAATCCCAGAACCCCAGGACCATGACCTGAGCCAAAGGCAGACACTTAACCGAGTCACCTAGGCACCCCAATAATTTTAATATAAACTGAAAACAATGTATACTTAAAAATGTTAAGTCTTTGGGGTAAAAATGTAAATCTTTGGGGTAAAAGAAATTTCAAAGTAAAGAAATGTTTTCGACTGAAATCTTGGAATTCCTTTTGTTCTCTTTAGTCACATAAGCCTTAGTGAATTATCTCACAAAGGCCTCTAAAACCTAATTCAGTAGAGATGGGATGCAAGATTGATGGTATAGAATCAAGAAGAATATAAGGTATATTAACATAATAATTGGATGACAAGAGGTGATGGTCCATGAATACATAGATTATAATTCTTGTTTTACTCATTTGCCACCTTTAAACGTGCAAGATGATTTCTAGGCTACTCATTAAGCCTGTATCCAGACCTACCTCCTCACAAACTGTAGAAAAGCGGTTGAGGAACTGTACAGTGTGCACTACAAACTGGTTTAGAAATGCCACCGTTCTCTTCTGTTGAATAGCTGGCACCTGTGTTATGTAAAAACAAACGTGATTTGTACAGGACAAAGTACACCGCGCAAACCCTTTGACATCAATTTATATACATACATATATACATATATATGTATATATATGTACATATATATACACCCACACATACACATATATCTTTATCTATCTATATATCCCTTTGACATATAATAACAGGGCATTTTGCTACGTTATAGGAGTTACTCGAAGTACTAGTAATAGTCACTAACTTGTTTTCCTAAACTGTGGGGGTGGGGCGTCCGATGATGACAGAAGTTGCGAAGTTTGAGAAAGGTCTTTGGATTCGCAAGTGTGAACTTTAGCAGGTAAGGCAACACACAAACACACAAAAAACTTGGGGACTAAAGAAAAGAGGTGGGGTTAGATGTCGCAACCTGCCCCTGTCGCCATCGCGTAACCCTGTGCGTAGAGCGACTTCTAACGTGGGAAGCGAAGGCTGGAAAGGCACACCACCCCCTTAGACGCATCAGGAGGGACCCCTTTTTAAGGTGAACTGTGGGACTCTCCCCCACGAGAGCGGGACCAGAGAGGCCCGGGGCAAGGGACAGACTTGGATATGGAGAGACGGGTGTCCCTGGGAAGCGAGCGTCCCTTCCCCATCCTCCTCCCAGGTCGCCTAATTTCAACTCGGTCTTTTACAAACCTTGGTCAGGTCTATGCCTGACCCCATGAGAGGAAGCCCGTCCTCATCCATCTCCTCAGCGGGCGGGGGACCCAGGGCTCACCCACAAACCCCTCCCAGACCGGGCCCGCCCAACCCGGTAATAATGTCCAAACACCTCCCCATGTCCCCGCCTCCGACGCCCTTTCCACCGGAAGGAAACGCCTCCGCTCTCCAATCACTCGGCTCCTCCCTTAGAACCCGCCTCTTTGCACGGCATTCTGGGATTGGTAGTTCAAGTCTGGATTGTGACGTCAGACGCAGAGGCTCGGGGTGGGCCAAGGCTGCGTTTTTAGCTGTAAAGTCTTTAAAAGGGGGGCAAAAAAAGGAAATACTGAATCTGGTTGAGGTTATCCCTGCTTACGCCTCTCTGTTATATAAACAGCTAAGTCATTCATTAATTAAAAATATATATACATTTTTAAAATCCTAACTACTGGATACTCTCCTAGGTCCTGTGGGGAATACGAAGATCGAACCTGTTGCACTGGAGAGGTTTATGTCGTGACAGAGGAGACAAAACTTGTTTCCTAAAGACTTTAAAATATGAAATAAAATGTCAAATGCTACAAGTGAGGCAAACGCCGATGGAAATGACCTCCACTTAGATCATCAAAAAGGTACAACAGACACACCGGACAGAACTTTGCATCAGGGATTTGAAGGTCTTGGCTCTGATTTTGACTGTGCAGTTTAACACCTATAGGACCTAGGACAGCTACCAAACCAAAATTTGAACCCCTTGTATGTACCAACCAAGATGCTCAGTACTGAAAAGATGGAGAACAAGTCTCTGCCTTCAGAAAGCTTATCGTTTAGGGCAGATATATAGAGTCTAGAAGTGCCGCGACTGCTAACGATACTGAGAAAGTTGTGCAACTGTACACACATGGGTGTGTATATCCACATACATGCAAATATACCACAGAAAAAAGGTGCTCCTGCATCTTCTGAGAAAACAACCAGTGAATGTAGGTTTTTAGCAGGTACTTGAGTTATACAGACAGACAATTTGGGGTGGACTTTCCTACAAAGGCACAGAAGCATGGGGTGTATGGTATGTAGGGGAAATAGAAAGCTGCTTGATTCTGTTGAAGCAAAAAAACCCCCCAGAAATGGAGAATGGTAGGAAGGGAGTCAGAAGTAGACAGAACAGCTCATTAAGGTCCTTTTATGCCAGATTTGATACTATAGTCCATGGTTCTCTAAAGTGTGATCCATGAACCACCTGTATCAATTATTTGGGAGTGGGCAGCACTACTTAAAATGCGCATTCCAGGGATTAACCTTAAACAAGGACGTCTAGGGGTGAGCCTAGAAATCTGCGTTTTACACCCCCCCCCCATTATTCTAAACTGAAAGGTTAGAGAGTTTGTTCTGTAGGTGATGGGAGCCATTAAAAATTCTGAACAGGAGAGTGGCATGATTCACTCTTTCATGACTTTCCTTTTATCTCTCCGGCCATTCATCTTTTGTTGGTCCCTTCTCATCTTCCCAACCTCTGGAGTTTCCCTCATTTATATATCTAAGCCAGATCTCACATTGGAAGCCAGTGTAGCTGAAGCAGAGTGAGCAAGGTAGGGGAATTCAAGGAGATGAAAGTTATGTGGGGGACAGATAATGGAGAACTTTGTAGGCTATTGTAAGGACCTTGGCTTTCTGGGTAAGATGGAAAGTCATGGAAAGATTTCAAGCAGAAGCATGATGGTAGCCACCGAAGAGCTTTAAGCAGGGGAGTGGCATGATCAGAATTGTATTTGAGGACAGTCATTCTATTTGGCACAAAGTAATGCGAGGAACATGAGGGTGGCAGGCAAACCTGGAAAAGCTACACAACTCTAACAGTCACCTTTTACTACATTCTCCTTTACATTTAAACACCCATCAAGTTGTATGTTTTCTAGCTCCTGCATAGCTTTTGAATCTATCTGTAACTCTCCATCTTTACGGCCACATCTCAAGTTCTAACATTTTCTGATGTTACTGCAATACCTTCTTCCTGCCTCCCTCTTGTGTCCCTCCAACCTAAACACATTGTATCCATACAGTGACTGTTTACAAAGACAAATCTGATTATGTTACCCAGGATATAATTTTGTTTCTCGTTTCCCTCAGTTTAATGTGCTCACAAGGCCCTCTGTATGGATCTTGCTCACCTCTCTAACCTCACTTCTCACTATCCTCTCCATTTAACCACCCCCAAATGTCTTTAAATTCTTGAAACTGGAAATTGCTGTGGGGCTTAAACATATTGTGTCCTTTGCCTGGAACCATCTCCTTTGTTCCCTGACCACCCCTGCCTGCCTAACTCCCACTTATTCTTAGGCTGTCTCCTTTATCCTTGGTTTTCAAAGTTTGAATACAGTGTACTTGGATGCAATTTTCTTTGTATTTATCCTTCTTGAAGTTTGCTGACCTTCTCAGATCTGTGGTTTGTTGTTTTAAATCAAGTTTTGAAAGATTTCTTGGCCATAAATTTTTCAAAAAAATTTTTTTTCTGTCACATTTCTTCTTTTATTCTGGGACTCCAAGATACATGTATGTTAGATAGCTTGATACTGTCCACAGTTCACTGATGCTTTGCTCATTTTTTTCTCCCTGTGTTTCAGAGTAGATAATTCTTATCATCCTATCTTAAGCTCACTGATACTTTGTTTTCAAGTGTTCAATTTATTATGAAACTACTCTTCCAATGAATTTTGATTTTAGATTTTTCAGTTCTAAAATGTCCATTTTTAAGAGTTTCTATTTTTCTCCTAAAATTCCCTGCACTTCTTTCTATATATATATATGTATATATATATGTGTGTATATATATACATATATATATATATACATATACACACAAACACAAACACATTTCCCTGTATGCATATATATATTTCCCTATATATGTATATATACATATATATTTTCCTATATATATATTTCCCTGTATGTGTATATACATATATACTATATAAATATATACACACACATATATACTATATAAACATATATACATTGTAAAATATATATATATATATATACATACATATATATATATATTTTTTTTCTTTTTTAAGAGAGAGAGAGAGAGGAGGAAGGGGCTGAGGGAGAGGGAGAGAGAATCTCAAGCAGACTTCATGCCCAGTGCAGAGCCCAACGTGAGGCTTGATTCACAACCCTGAGATCATGACCTGAACCGAAATCAAAGTCAGATGCTTAACCAACTGAGCCACCCAGGCACCCCTCCCTGTATGTTTTTAAAAACAAATGTATAATTGTTACTTTCAATTTCTTATCTAATGATTCCAATATCTGGTTCACCTATTGTGTTTGCTTCTATTGGCTTTTTCTTGATTATGGGTTATATTTCCTCCATTTGGGAATGTTACACGACTTTAATTTTTTTCCTGGACATTGTAAAAGGAAAAAAAAAAAAGGACCAGTGAAAATCAAGTGAGGAACTGAGCCTTCAGATTCCTTCACAAATTGAGTTGAACTGGTGTTGGGCTATAGTTTTAGTTAGATTCTGTTCATTTGCAATTAGCCCAACTCCTGACCTCCTGCAAAGGATTGAGCTGTTGGATCTTGCCAATGTTTGAGTTGCAGGGGAATGGTCTATGGTGTCAGAACATTTTGGTTCATCTTTGTATTCAACTTCAGCAAGGCCCAGGAATTCAAGCCCATGAGAATGTGCAAGACTTCGAGTATTCTCTCTACTTACCCAAAGTATTTCCTCTACTGCTGCTTTCTTAGCAATCTTGGGGGTAGGATGTAGGCTTACCTGATTTGTTTTTGTGATTGGGGTCTTTTCAGGCCCAAGCCTGTCCCACCAGCTTATACTGTTGGCAAAAAATCTCAGCTGGTTTCTTCTCGACTCTGCAAAGTCCCCCAGAGTGTCACAGGCTTGTTCCTCCACCTACTCATACGTAGACCAGACTCTTCTCCCTGAGTATGGTAATGCCACAGCTCTCTACTCACTTATGTCCCTCTAGACGTAGACATCTCTATAGAATTTAGTTCCTTAGGGTCTTATTCCATCCACTGCTTTCCAACAACCCATGGAAAAGTATGATTTTTATTTTATCTGGTCACTTGTTATTTCCACAGTTGTGAAAGGCTTTCTCCCATCTTTCTACAACCTAACTAGTAGCAGAAGTCTTATCATCCTATTCTTAGAGAAGCTTTCCCTGATCCACCAACAGTGGACTAACTGTCCCTCTGAATAATATGCTTCCATAGCATCCTCTGCATTCCTTTACTTTAGCACATTTTATACTTGCCTGTTTGCCTGAATGCCCTACTAGACTATTGATTCAGGGCAGAGATTCTGACTGACTTAAAGTAAATCCTTAAGTATCTATCGAATGACATTTGGGCCCAATGGCCCTTGCGCTTCCATATCTTGATCTTCTGTGAATCTTTGATTTAGGCAGCACCCATAATTCTGGGTAAACTCATTCAATCAGCTACGCTTGAGCAGAGTCCCCAACTGGCCAGCTTAGCCTTTCTCTTCAGAGCCAGGAGAGGCTCCCAGTGAGAGGAAACAAAACAAAACAAAACAAAACAAAAAACCACACAAAAAAAAGACAGTTGCTTCATGGTTATGTGTGTTATCTATAAGTAGCAGGCACGCATAGATACAGTATAGAATTGAAGAAACATGAACTTCTCAGTTGCCCAGTTGACAAATTTTTTTCAAAGTGGTTTGGTTTCTTAAAAAAAAAAAAAAAAGACAAAATGCTCGATGTGATTTCTAGTTAACAGAAAGAAGAGTGGCAGTTTTTCGCTGCCTCCTGGGATCCTTGATGATACTGTTTATCAGTCAACCATAGCTCCTGAAAGCAGTGCCATTCAGTTTAGTAACTGAATTTCCAGGACTACTAAAAACAAAATATATCTAGAAGTCTTGGTCAACTGCCAGAAATCCTCTGAAGTATGTACTCCTTCTTCCAGGCTTTCATTGGAAATGATTTCCAGATTTCATTTACTGTAGTGAGTTTTGAAGGCAAAACAGATTGTAATGAATACCGATTTCAAAAGGCCGAGACTATATATATCACCCACATATATCCATTCAAGAAAAAATCTTACGAGTGTCTCAACAGTTAACTTTGTTTTCATAGCAGATTACTAGAAAATAACTTACTTAATTTTATCATGGGTAAGTTCTTAGGTAGGCAAAACAATGAGAATTGGGTTCCTATTTTTCTTTTGCGTTTCTTCCTGCTCTGCTTCGGGATGAACAGTTAGAGGGGTGTGGTGTTTCTTCATAAGAGTGGGAAAATAAAATTAAATGTCCCCTATCCGTCCCCTCTGCCTTATCCCTTATGAGTGATACAAATTGTCTATTGGGACTTGGTTAAGTGAAGGAATTCTAGCCTACAGATTTCATTGGTGTTAATTCAATATCTCACCTACCTCTTTTAATTGTTCTGCCTTTTCAAACTTTCAGACTCAGAAAGTTGGGTTGTAGGCTTATATCCTATATGCAGGACATTGGATTCTTCTCTGGAAAGTTGATGACCTTAAGTGATCCAAAGATATTTAGTTAGGGGGCCCCCAGTAAAACAGGACATAGCCCAGTGATGATCCTGCTTTCCTTGAGGGGACTTGGGTGGGGGGGAAGCTCTCACTGCTGCATTTGTACCCACCAATTTTAATTTATGGAGGTGACTAAGTGATGACAGAGAGTAATGCTTTTGAGAGTTTATTACTTATACTTCCCAAGAGAAGTGGGCACACCATGCCACACAGGGCCACAGGGAAAACACCAGATTTTGGTAAGGAGGCAGAAAGCAGGAGCTGGGGGAAGCTGTAGGCCAGAGTCTTTATTGGGATTCTGTGGGAAGAGCAAGGTAGGGCAGGGGAAGCAGTTTGAAGACAGGCTAGTGTGAATGATTGTGGTGAGCTTTAAGACACAGGAGCTGTCCCTAACTGTCTGTACCTAGCCCTGAGTTGAAATGGGACAGGGGAAATATTGGCTTGGTGTATGAAGTTAGATAAGGAAGTGCCAGAGCTTCAAGAATACAGAAAATAAAAAAAATATGTAGCTAATATAATTAACCCTGTGATGAATAGATGTTAAAAAGACAAATACAGAATCTAAGAAAACAGTGAGAATACTTACCTTTCAGTATGTGGATTTTAGGTAATAGTTTCAGCAAGGCATCTCATTCCTGAGTCTAGAGTCTCATTCAATATCTGAAGTGATCAGAGGGGAAGGAGCAGCTGCCTGGCTATGCAAGCTAGGGGGAGGGTGTTTGGAAGGGGGCGTGTCTAATTACTACTCATCCACACTCTCAATCAAACCTCTTTAGTAACCCCTGAAGCACTGCACTCGCCTTCAGAGGAACTGATGCCCCAAGAAATCAAAGTGTCTTAACTTTCCTGCCTTAGAAAATGATGCCACTTCTCTTCTTTCAATCCTTACAACACTCCTTGCTTTCATTACTCATTGATACCTAGCCCATGCTACCATTATCTTTTTGTGACCATGTGATATTGCCAATCTCTGTAATTTCTTTGAGATCAGAGGCCAGTTTCCATTTCTTTATATTACCTTAATCTTAAGAGCCATGCACATGTTAGTTAACATCTGCTTATTTTTAAGTGAAGAATTTATTTATTATAAAAGTGAAATATTTATCATGGAAAACTTAAAGAAAAAAGCATAGGAGGGAAAAATGTCACCCACAGTCACTCTTCTTAGAAGTAACCGTTACAATTTTGTATTGCCAAGGTCTTTTATCTTGAATTTACTAAGTCAGATTTTTCCTCATTGGTTGGGGGTGTAACTGAGTAGGCCTCAGTCATGAGTCTTTGCTTAGCTTTGTACACCTTTTATAACACTCTGTCCTCTTCATAGAATAACCCTCTCCATTTATTAAAAAAAAAAAAAAAGCAGCAGATGATGCCACTATCAGCTGCTTCTAATTAACCTCCTCTGGCTGTTTCAGTAAATGACTCAGCACCTGGACTTATTAAAGGGGTCAGGTTATTTTGAATCACAACCACATAAAATCACTTAACACTACTGTGGAAGTTCAACATCAACATTTCTTCCTGCAGCCTTGTTTCTAGAGTCCAAAATGATCATGTTAGAACCTTTGCAATATTCCTTTAAAAAATGACTGGGCCAGAAGGTATGAGCCAGTCAGTCTAGGAAAGTGGTCCACAATATTTTCCAGTATGAGAAGCCCTTTTTAATAGGAAAAAATTTTGAGGAACCCCAGATGATTGTGGCTGGACATTTAATGTCCATTGAGTGAATATATACACACTATTGAGGATTTAAAATAGGAATATTAAATGGAAATGGGTGAACTATATTGGGAAATCCACCTTAAAAATCCCAAATTTTCATTCAAAATAGCATTTCCCTCCCTTTTATTTTTCAGACTAGGTTCTATTAGTTTTCCTATAACATATCCTACCTTAGAAATTCTTGCCTCTTATATATCACGTAGGCAGGAATTATTATTCTGGCTTTTATTTGAACTCCAGGGCCAAACCTGGGGGGTCACACTGTAGATATCATAATTGTAGATATCAAGATGACAAGCACACCTTGATGTATCTGGGACCTTTTTAACCCTCTCAAGATTTCTGAATGAGATCTTCAAAAGCCACTCTTGCTGAATTGGAGAAGGGTTCATTGGCAGGTGCATTCCTCCCACTACCTCTTAATGGTGTTTTGGGGGAGGAAGAAGCCGTTGGCAAAACACCTGAAGTTAACATCTGTTAGAATTGTGTGGACAAGTTTGATTTTTGGGGCTGTTTATATTATCTCAAGAACCTAGGAGGTCATGGCTTCAAAGGTAAAAGAGGATTCTGATAGTGATAACATGAATATAATATTGAGAAACCATTACAATAATTCCATACTCTTCCATTTGCCATCAACACATTGGGAAGCAATGACCCAGGGTTTTGTGAAGATGATATACACTTGTGAACATATCTTAGTTATTGTGGCATGTAGGTGGAATGACAGGGAAAAGGAAAGAAAATTTAGAATTACTCCATGGACTTGGGGTCTAATGTATTTGTGGGTAAGTCCAGGATTGGGTGAGACCTCTGAAGCAGCTATACATATGACCAGGTCCTGTACTTGCTCAAAATAAAATGCCAGGAAAACCTTACTAGAGTTCTATACCTTTCAAGTGAGGGATACTTCCACAGACTTCTCCTAGATGCAGGCAACTGGGAGAGAAATGCCATATTAGGTGTTCACAACAGCTTGGGGCATTAGTGTCCAACTCTCATGAGAAATCAGCTCTACATAACATTTGGCAAAGTATTTTAAATTCCAGAGTCTAAGCCTTAATGAAAAAAAACGCCACATTTTTTTGTGGTTTGAAAACCAAATGAGCTATTATACAATAATTACTATAAAATATACCTGAGTTATTTTATCTGCAATGAGCACCTAGATTTCATCAGTACTAGTGGAGGAAAGAACTAGCAATTAACCAAAGAAACATTAAGAAAAGATTGTAGGGAGAAATTCTTTAAAAAATAACTTCTATTGGTCTGGTTTAAACTAATGTCCACTAACAAAGTCATTTCTTACAGTTATAGTCTAAGTGAAAATAAATCAAAATGAACTAATTTGTTTAGACATTGTCCACCTTCTTTATCACCGTGGCATAATTTATGACTAGTTGCCTCTGGCTTAGAGGTTGGTTGTCTGGGTCTTACTTCCTTTATCCACTGTCTCAAAAATAGAGATTTCCTAAAACAGCATTAGAAATCTCTTGAGATGGTTGCAGAGATTAACCGTAATTTTGGCCAGAGTCTAATCTTGTCTGGATTTGGCTCAGTAATAGGACAACAGCTGTGTTTATAAGAAAGATCAAAGTTTTGTGTTTAACCACCATTAGAAGCAAAGATACCAGCACCATTTATTGTCTTTTACTATAAAGGAAGGAAACAGGCACTCAACTCAATCTAGCACTAAAAATGTAGTTGGTAGAAATGCTTATTTCATACATCTTTAAATCTACTGGGTTACTCAAATTGTTTGCAAAGGCTGAGAAACCTGGTGGCCTCTCCTCTTACTTACCATTGTTCATATGGATTTTATAAACTTGCATAAGTGTTACAAGTCCCAAGGTAAGAGTATTCTGTTAAAAATTAGTTGAGAAGGCAAACAGCAATATAACAAACACCTAAGTTAAACAGAAATAACCCGATCCAAAGAAATTTCCAGGCAAATGTAACTTGATCTTACATACAGGCAACAATTGTTTTTACCGAGGTAGTTCAAAGAACAGCTGAAAAAGTCAGAAAGGAGAGTCAGTGCTTTTGATTTCCCATGAAGTCTGTATCCATGCATGCAAAAGAAATTGGTTATGTTGAATCTGAGTAATGGATATGTCATCGAATGTGTATTTGTTTTTCCTTTTGTGAAATGAGATCTTCAAAGCTGATATCCTAATTATTTTTTTGTGTTACTGTGCTTAGTTAACAAATGGTTGCTATAAAGTCATGTTAATAACAACAAAAGAAAACTTCTACCTATATTTTAAAAGGCATATTTCTTTAAACGTATAATTAGAAACGAATGTTAGCTGTTTTGAAATTCTTTCTCAATGCCTGTTAAAATAAATGTTTTTGAATCAGCAAGGTGTTAGATTAAAGAAACAGAGTGTTCTCTCCTGTCCCTGTTACTAAGCACACCGACAGCTTGATAAAGATCTATTGGAACAGAATGTTGCTTCTGAGGACTTGACTATGCTCTCATGAGGAATATGTGGAAATGGACCGTCATAATGGTGATTTTTACTTTGCACATTTTATTCGGGCTCAAAACTAAGGCTATTACCGGTATCCTACAAAGTTGGGTTGAGTTTAACTTTTTGAGCTACAGAAAAACATGGGGAATAATCTGGAGCAAATTCTTGTTCTCTCCTCAGAAATCAGTCTTGGGCACAATACTGTCTCATAACTTCCCAATCAGCATTTCTGGGATAATGTCAGATTTTGGACAATTACAAAAAACCAGACACAAATGTGCAAACCAGATTTCAATTTCTTCTTCACTGACATGAGATTTAAAACAGCAACAGGAACATTTCTAGGTCAGTGTCAATATGTAGTCACAAATTACCAAAGAAACAAATTGGGAGTGCATGGGTGTGCAATTTTGTGTTTTGGCATGGGAGAGACATTGAAATATTCATAGTGTACAAGCCAAAACATGAAAATAAAATGGGACTTATGATCCCATCATTTTGAAAGAGTAGGATTTAGTTCTGACATCTTGCAGATTTGTGATATCCTGACTTTTGCTTCAACAATCCTAAATAATATGAGTTTTAGAACATAACTTTTTTTTTCCTTTCCACAATGTAAGTGAAGCAATCCTCAGAGAAACTTACTTTCAACAGAAGAAAAACCCCTTAGACATACACAAACATGGAAAAACTAAAACTAACTGGGATACATACACATACACAAAATCAGAACTCATGTTATTTATCAGGAATCAGAAGTTATGACTAATAAAAACTCCCCATTAAACATTGCCTCCTGTGTTAGTCTAATTTAAACAGTTTACTAAGAACAAAGCTTTCTAAGGAAAAAGAATATCATTACACCATTTAAAGCAACTGAACATAGTAAAGTTTAACAAATGCATCTGCTCATCTACTTGTGCTCTTTCTCTGTCAAAAATAAATAAAATCTTAAAAAAAAGATTTAAAAATAAAACAAAAACAAAAAAACCCAAAAGAAACTGGCATATAGTATACAGGGTTGAGTAAATCAGTCACATTTTTTAAGAAACTGAAAATCATTCATTTTTTTTTAAAAGATTTTATTTGTCAGAGAGAGAGAGAGAGAGAGAGAGAGAGCTCAAGCAGGGGGAGCAGCAGGCAGAAGGAGAAGCAGGCTCCCTGCTGAGCACAGAGTCCCATGTGGGACTCAAACCCAGGACCCTAGGACCATGACCTGAGCCAAGGGCAGATGATTAACCAACTGAGCCACCCAGGAGTCCCTGAAAATCATTCTTTATATTAAATTGAATAATCTTTTATAATTACTGAGGAAGTTGTAAGACACTTACACATACTGAATGCTAACAAAAATGGATACACCCACACATACACACTGAACCATTTCCAGAGTAACACTGAAAGGAAAGACCTATTCTTCCTTTTGTAAATGTTTGTGCCTCTGAGAATTAGGAAAACGGCAGTGTATTTAAAGTATAGAGGACAGGATATACTTTGGATAATCCTGTGATAAAGTGACAAATATATATGTTTCCCTAGTCATCTCTTTTCTAGAGCTGCTGAGTCAATTACAGTCTTAAAAGATGATTTAAAAAAATATATGTATGTGTTATGTATGTATATATACACACACACATACAGAACAGAGCAGGAAAATGATTTTTCAAACCATTAACATTTTATTTAACAGAAGCAACAACTGGGACATTTCTAGAGCATCTTCTGTATTTATATAAAAATAAGGAATTCTCCAAAATATGTATTAAAAATACAAAGTTCACGGATCTAAGGTACACAGAAAATTTGTTTTACATTTCAGTTACCCAAAACAACAGCTTGTGGTCTCCTCCAATTGCACACAGTGGGAGAGTTCTATGCCAGGAAAGGCCAGATCCGACAGCTACAGAACCTATGAGGACAGGCTACAAAATACGTGAAGAATTAAAGAAACTTAATAAATCACCAAAGTTAATAAGTAAAAACTACCCTTAAAAAATAAAAAAATGCATTCATAAATTGTCTTCGGTTAACAAACAGGAAATAGAATTAAAAATACGCTCCCTCATAGGGGAAATACACATTATTTGTTTGCAGCTGGCTAGAATGAAGGATACAAATAATCTATGAATAACTGGTTTAGCTTGGACTCAAACATTTTTGTAGTCTAAACCAAGCAAGCAAGTAAAATTATTACATTTAAATGAAGAAGGAAATAAAAAAGAAATAAAATGCTTCTTACATGAATACTGGCAAAAAGGTCTGTTACCGCTAGTGATTTAAACACCAAAAAATGCTTTCTCTTTCCAATTTAAGCAGATAAGACATTCACAAATGTCTTTAGTTACACATTACAAATTTGGGGGCTAGGAGTAGAAAAGTAGAAAACACAAATTTAAAAACACATATGCCATTAAACAACTCCAAATTACCTGAGGGTGTCCTAAATGATGAATTTGAAACTGGCTTGCAATTTTGCCAGGATAACCAGTGGTTGCAAACAAGTTCTCATTAATTGTGGACCACCTAAGAAAAGACAAAAATACCCATGGTATCCTAGAGATAACTATTAATTTTTCTAAAACAATTTATTTCTTTTTGCACAAAACCAATAATTTTGTAAGTCTAAATTTGTTAATACAACTTTACAGTTGGACTGGAAATTTCAGGGAAGTTAGCTATAAATATTTTCTCATTTTGTGAATATTAAATACTTACCATGTGCCATTTGCTAATTCCAAAGTTACACAAAGTTAGCAGTTCCTTTCTTATAACCAAAGGTCCAACAGTGTGGTGGGGGATATAAACAAGGCATCAGACAAATATAAAATATTTCCAGGAGCAATACATTAAAAAATTAATGTTCTTATTGACATTTGTTAGAAAATTAGTGATAAATTCATGCATTTAAACACCTAGAGTATTTAGATATTTGAATATTTAAGTTTCAAGATATCCTAGACATTGAAATACAGTGAGTTAATGAATCAAAAAGTGTTAATATAGCTCCAGCGACATGCCTAGCACTATAACAATTATTGTGCAGTGGGGAAGATACGTGAAAAAAGAAAGGATTCGTTGAGAAAAAAAAGAGGAAAGAGAGAGAAAAGGCTAAAGTCTAGTTAATATTTTTATACAGGCAGACATTATTAGTTGCTGTCCAATAGCCTTTCTGCCCTTTTACGATGCTAACTGAACCGCAACTACATTCTGACAGTGTGACCACAAGGGATGACAGGCAATGATAGCAATCCCTAATAAAAGAGGAGTGCTCCTTCTCCTCTTACTCTAGACAAGCTCGTATGAGGCTATGATGTCTGGAACTCTGGTAGTTATCTTGTGACTGTGAAACAACAAGCCCAAAGCCCTGCACTGTGGATGGCAGAGGGAAAGGGCTGTACTCCTGTTGGCACTGCTGAGTTACTGAGCCAAAACTGAGACTGCCTCCTCTTTCAGAGGCCATCACGTCTCTGGGATGTGCTCACATTTCTGAAATCAGAATGCGTCTTACAATCTATGGCAGCTTACATTTTGCTGAACGTATTTTTTCTAAGGTGTACAAAAAATGGTGGTGTCCCCAAGTCCTGTAATTTTATTGGGGGTATTTTAGATTTCATGAATTACAGCATATAAGAAATGTACTACTTGTTTTAGTCTTGGTTAGTAAGTTTTCATGTTACTGGAAGCTAAAAGCACCCTAATGACTACATTATACGATGGAATATTATGCAAAAGTCAATGAGAAAGAACAAGGTAGGCATGTATATTAACTTTTTAAAAACAATTTATTTTTATAAACAATTTTATTTATTTATTTGACAGAGTGAGAGAGTACAAATGGGGAACAGTAGAGGAAGAGGGAAAAACAGGCTACCCGCTGAGCAGGGAGACCGATGTGGGACTTGATCCCAGGACCCTGGGATCATGACCTGAGCTGAAGGCAGACACTTAGCCATATGAGCCACCAAGGCGCCCCAACATGTATATTAATTTAAGAAGAAAAAAAGTCACAGATACATAATATAGTATGTTCTCATTTAAAGCACAACAATGAAGTTTATATGCATAAACATGGCTCACCTACATTTTACATCTTTATCAGAACAAAATATAAGGAAGCATATACTCCAAATTGTTGGAGTGGTATTAATGGAATGGCATTGTGTTTTGTATTTTATAAAACTTTTCAAAGAAAATACTGGAAAACGAATCACTCCCTCGCCCAGACCAAAAGACAAAAGCAAAGACTTAGTTAGGAAAGCAAAATAACCATTTATAAAACAATCAGAAAACAAACCCCAAAACGCCCCCAACACCTCAGTGCAAAGGAGAGGAATGGGAAAGTATTCGAGATGGTGGCATAGCATGTGACGAAGTAACCAAATTCAAAAAATTAAATATAACTCCAACAAAAATGGTACATTACCTGAATAAGCAGGCTTGATCCATGTGGACCGGTCTCTTATCTTGAGGATAACTAAAAGGTAACATTTTGTATTTTATGAATTTCTGTGCTGGTCTCAAGTAGAGGAACTTAAATTAAGGTTTAAATGGTATTTTTTCTTTAAAGAACACAATGCCCAATGTACTCAAACTGTGACAAAATTCCAAATAAGCACTGGATTAACACAGATGAAATACGATAGAGACATAGACATGATTTAGAACTGTTACAGAACACCATCATGCAACAGTCAATGTTTTTCTTTTTTTTTTTTTTAATGTAAATAAACATTGCTCAGATCAAAGATTTTTTTCTTTTGCATTGTTCTTCCTGGGTTACTCTCAAAGTAAATCTGCAAAGCATGGGCATCTATCTCTGTTATGTAAAAACCCATAGCTCTGGTCCTTTTGCAAGAGAGACTTGTTTTTGCTCTACAGTGAGGCTCAGGTATACCAGAATGGCTCTGTGGATCATTTAGCAATAGTGACTGACTTTCTGGTTATGCAACAGATAGTTGCTAAGAAAGTACCTGGATCGAGTAATATCCCAAATTAACCAATCATTTCCTGCAACAGCTCCAACTTTGAAGGTATTTTTTAAGCACCAGTGGGCTGACATTAATGGCATCTGTTCTGATTCAAGAGATAAAATAGCCTGTTGAGTCAAGAGATCGTAAAACCGGATTGTTCCATTCTTCTCTGCAACCATCAGCTGTAAGACAGAAAAAAAAATTCACCTAATTCACTAGCCAAATCTGAGGCAGAAATTCAGTATTATATATAATAGGTAACATTTGCATATATTACGAATGGGACATCAAATGCAAATGAAATAGGAGAAGCCTACGTAAAAATCTCTGTCAAATATTAAAAAACTTACAGAAAACTGGTGAAAGAAAGGCTCAGGAAAGTTGAGTATAATTTTAAATGATGATGTACGGTTACTAGGAAAAAATAAGACTAAAGAATCATTCTAGGAAAAGTTACAGCTTTAAGTTATGTTGTCTAGAAAGGACAGCTAAGTGTGTATTTCTCAACAGAACTATATTACATGTCACACATCTTTATGTGATGTGAGATTGTTTCCAGAATGGAAGGCAGCATGGCATAAGGAGCACAGACTGGCCTGGGGAACAAGGCTGCTTTCTCCACTTAAAAGCTAAATGACTGGTCAAATTGCAAGTCTTTGATTGGCAGCTTTCTCCTTTCTAAAATGTATATATGAGGATAAGAATAGCTACAGCATTGTTGTTTGATTAAATAAGTATTATGGCGGGGGACTGCCTGGCTGGCTCAGTTGGTAGAGCATGCGACTCTTGATCTCAGGGTTGTGAGTTCGAGCCCCATATGTTGGGTGTAGAGATCACTTAAAAAAAACAAAATCTTTAAAATGGAATACATGTAAAGCATCCAGTACTATGCTTGTCATAAAGTAGCCACTCACTCAATAAATAGTAGTTACTCTTACTTCAATATTTCCTTTATTCTAAAATACTACTGATTTAAGATGTTGAATAATGAGCTTGCTTGCTTCCTTCTTTCCCTGATCCCTCTCTTCTTCCTTCCCTTTCTAAGAAATATTTTATCAGTACAAAAATAATTATAAGATATATTTCAATTTTACAAAATATTAACATGTGAAAAAATTTATTTCTTAGACTCAAAGAAGCAAAGCATTAGGATACCCATTTGTGGGACTTAAGGTAAAGAGGTTGCTATGAATAGATAAGTAGTTGTCGCCCAAATAAAATGGTTTAAAAACTCTCTACATTTTCTGTAAAGTTCCTTCTTTTACAGAATGTTCTTGTAATTCTGATTATATTATGGTGAAAACATTCCTGAAAGTGTGAAGTACCAGCGGTAGCCTGGAACAACGAGAGACTTAGTGTCAATAATCCCAAGTTCTACTAATCTGTTGAGTGACCTGGAGTTTGCTTTTTTCCTATCTGTGAAATGAGGGATAATTACATCAGACTCAAAATGTTACCATATGGCTATAATGTGATATTGTACATAACAGTATTTTCCTAAACCCATAAAACACCATAATAATATATACTTACTAATAAGACAGATCATGTCTGGCTTAAGACTACTGGCAGTCATTCTAGTATTCATCATGTAAGAGACCTTTCTTTAACAAGCATCTACCTCCACCTTCTCCCACTGCCCCCACACAGAACTGAGTCTCATTATTCATGGTAGTTAGAGTCTATTAAGTTGCTGTAAATGAGGAATTAGTGAATACTGAACACTGATCCTAGAAGAAATAAAGGGTTGGGTTCTTGTGAGACTCTGGGCATAATATTTTTTGTAAACTGACCAGTACATAATCTGGTCTTACGTATGCTTAAAGATACCATATTTCAGGGTGCCTGGGTGGCACAACGGTTAAGCGTCTGCCTTCGGCTCAGGGCGTGATCCCGGCGTTATGGGATCGAGCGCCACGTCAGGCTCCTCCGCTATGAGCCTGCTTCTTCCTCTCCCACTCCCCCTGCTTGTGTTCCCTTTCTCGCTGGCTGTCTCTATCTCTGTCAAATAAATAAATAAACAAATAAATAAATAAAATCTTTAAAAAAAATTAAAAAAAATTAAGATACCATATTTCATATATACTGATTTATTAACATAGATAGAACTCACAGCCGGGGCGCCCAGGTGGTTCAATTGGTTAAGCACCCGACTCTTGGTTCTGGCTCAGGTCTGATCTCAGGTTCTTGAGATCGAGCCCCACATCAGGCTATGCACTCAGTGCGGACTCTGCTTGAGTTCCTCTTTTTCTCCCTCTGCCCCTCCCTGCCCCCTCTAAAATAAAATAAACAAATCTTAAAAAACAAACAAACAAACAAACCAAGAAAACAAACCTCACAGCCAACAGCACTATAGCTCATGCCTGAATAAAGCTTATCTAACACCATATTATTTTCTCCATAAAGCACATCACAGCCTTCTGGCACTTAGGAGCCCTAGACTGCACTTTAGCACTTATACTTTATGCTTGGGGGTCCATTTTACATGGTGAAATCACCAACAAAAAGTACAAAAATGTGGCACTAAATAGGCCACAAATAGGACACTTGTTTAGAGTATGAGAGCTAAAACAAGAAGGCAGAGCGCTGGCCTCATTCAGCCTTAGCTAGAAATGTGCACATTAGCCAACTTGAATTTCTTGTTGCTCTGAGCATGTCTGCGACTGTGAAATGCCATGGGTACTGATTTTGGGTTATAAATAAATTTCAGTGAGTAGACAAACTTGCAGATATAGAATCTGTGAATAAGGAAGATCAACTATGTACACATGTTGATGCAAAATACTATGCTAATTTCAACAGAAGTCAAAAGTAAAAGATGATCCTTTATATCAAGAAATTTCCTATCTAGAGAACAGAATTATGAAAAAAAACTGACCACAGAATATAAGTAGAATAAGTCTCTTACACCCAATTATGGGATTCTTAATAGAAAAGGTAGAATTTAAAACCATTCTCTAATAGGCAGAATGTTAAAATAATTCTGATTCTACTAACAATAACATCAGGTCAACGACATATATAACAAAAACAAATGCAACACTGAGCTTTATATGCCCTGCCTTACTGAATCCTCATAAAGACTTCATGAAAAAATTACTATCATTAATCCCATTTTTCAGAAAAGGAGACTGAGGCACAGAGTGACAAAAGTAACTTGTTGAAGTCTCACTGCTAGCTTGTGGCAGAGCCTGCATCTGCACTCAGGTCTTGGACCCAGGTCTGTTTGACTACAGAGCACATGTATTTCTTACTACAAGCTAGACTGGGAAGACCGATGAATGGTCTGGTGTGCTAATATATAGTTGAGGGTGGGGAAGCAGTGGAAATGGGAGGAGACCAAGGAAACCTCACTAGGAACTAATAAAAATATTTGAGATTTTAAGCCTGACTCAAAAAATCTTCAGGATTTCAGGTATAAATTATGGACTGCGGACAGGCAAAGTCCATCTGGGTCCTAGGTCCTAAATTAGGAGAGGCGATAAAGCAGGTGGGTTTAAAATGCAGCCTTTGTTAGCCAGACAGCTTGGGTGGGTCCTAGGTCTGCTGTATGACCTCGAGCGAATGATCTTTCTGTGCATTAAGTCCTCATCAGTAAAAGTGGAGCTAATAACAGTACCTATTTCATAGTATGGTATGAGTTAATACATGTAAAGCACTTAGAACGGTCTTAGCACAGAACAGGCACTTAAAAAAAAATTCACTATTATTATAGGTTAAAGTCAGATTGAAAACTCAGTTCTCAATTATTTATCTTTTTAAAACTGTGCTCAATTGTGATGATAGATTTTATTTTATTTTTTTGGTTGAAAGCAGATAGAGTAAAAAAGTTAAATAATTTTGGGAACTAATGGAGCTAAAAAGTTTACAGGGGAATTTCTCCTTTAGGACTTCTCAGAACCATAAACAGAATATGCACTGAATTTTCAGAGGGGATGTATCTTTTGTAGCACAGAACACTAGTACTTGAACCAGAGGAAGGTCAAATCTGTTACTGTGTGGCCTTGGGCAAATTACTTATTAAACTTTTGGTGCTTCAGTTTTCTTACCTATAAAATGGATAGAAAAATGTTACCAACCTCAGAGTGTTCTGTGAGAGTTACATGAGAGAACACATGTAAAATACTCTCAGCAAAGTTCCTGGCTCAGAAAGCATTCAACAAGTGTCAGTTGTTACACTTCATTTGATTTAGCAGCAATCTACTCTCTTAGTCAGAGACTCAGATGACCTCAGTCCCATTTCTCTGATTCCATGACATCCTAAACGTTTGGTTCTGTTATTACTATCTAGTAAAATCCCAGCTCCAATTGTGGTTAATTGGATTTAAGATCTTAATTTCTTGAGATTGTTTGACTGTTGTATCTTTTATTAACTATTAAATGCTAGCATTTTCTTTGTGCTTTCCAGATTATGTGCTCTTTTGCATAGTTCACACCTCATGATTTTCATAAGAATTCTATTAAGTCGGGTAATCACAGACCCATCTCTCTCTTCTCTGGCTGCCTCATTTTCATCCAGGCTAAGCAAAACGGAACAAAAATTCTGGGCTTGACTGGCTATGTCAAGACCACAGAAAACTACTTGATTGATTTAGTAGTAATAAGTGTCAATAATGATAAGCAGCTAAAATTGATTGAGTGCTTATAATGTGCCAGGTTCTCTTTTAAGGACTTTTAAGAGTTCACTCCCTTAGTCTTCATGAGTTTCTATTTTACAAGAGGAGGAAGTAAAGGCAGTGACTGAGAGAGCTTTTGTAACTTGCCTGGTATTACAGTTAGTAAGTGGTGGAACTGGGATTCGACTCCAGGCAGTTATCTCAAGAGGTCATACTCTTAATCACTGCTGTGTCACCTTTCTGTATTTTAGGTTTTTGAGTCTAGGGGTGACATGAAGAAACTGGTATTTTAAGATTAAACTAAAGTAGGCAAGAAAAATCAGAGTGGAGAGCCAAAACTTTTGAAACAGCTAAGCCTTGGCAAGAGTTACTGGTGGGAACAGAAAGGTGAAGAATGCACCTTAACGACAGAGGAATGTGTTCTAGTAATGTGTTCCTAGGGAAGGAAAAATTAAAAACCTGGAAAAGTTTGCATATATGGAGGGAAGACATCAAAAGCGATTTCAGGATTTTGAGTGGATGTGATCTACAGTAGGGACTTTCAAACATTCTGAAGTCATGGAAACAATAAAAAAAAAGGAGGTGGGGTGGGATGGGGTTTTAATGATATACAGAAGAAAGACAGAAATTAACTTAAAGCATATGGAGGAGAGGGATCTGAATCACAAGCATTGAGATACAAGTTTTGGGATAGAAGCTGTAAGAAAAGTTCTCATTTCTCTTCTAGGTCACAGATTTTAAAAAAGTCGCCTATTTGGGGCATCTGGGTGGCTCAGTTGGTTAAGTGTCCAACTCTTGATTTCAGCTCAGGTCATGATCTCGGGGTTGGGAGATTGAGTCCCGTGTCAGGCTCCATGCTGGGCATGGAGGCTGCTTAAGACTCTCTCTCTCTGGGGTGCACGGGTGGCTCAGTAAGTTAAGTGTCTGCCTTCGGCTCAGGTCATGATGCTGGAGTCCCGGGATCAAGGCCCAGATTGGTCTCCCTGCTCAGTGGGGAGTCTGCTTCTCCCTTTGCCCCTCACCCCACTTGTATTCTCTCTCTCACTCTGTCTCTCTCTCTCTCAAATAAATAAAAACTAAAAAAAAAAACCAACAAAAGAAAACACCTCTCTTCCTCTCCTACTGAGCCCCCACCTCGTTTGCTCTCTCTAGGAAAAAAAAAAAGGTAGCCTACTGTATTTTACATGGTGATATTAACATTTAGGTAGAATTTTTGTTATACTTCACATAGACTCACTGCTACAGTGGAGAAATCTTATAAAAAATAATAATATACGACAATACTTATATAAGGAACAATCCCTACATATGTAATATGAATAAATTGGAAAATTTTACTCATGCACATATACAGAATGCACAGTTCTACTGATGAAAGATCCAACATGTCTGAAACAAGTCTTCATGGTATCCCAAGGCTCAGAGAACATGCTTACATAATCTGGGACATCTCAACCCAGGATTACCTCCTCTGTGAAGGCTATGAGCAGATCTGATTAATCCTTTTTTATGTCATTGATCTACTTACTAGATTTTTTTATTCCAACGCTTAAAATCTGTGTTGTTGTATTTACATGTTCTTCTTCCTTATAAGCCAGTCATTGTGTAACTTAAGGGCAGGGGCTTTACCCTCTCTTACACCTAGAGGGCAGAGGGCAGTTGAGAACTACCTCTTCCAACAATTCACAAATACATGGTAAAAGAAGAGTTAGCAGAGGAGAAAGAAAAAGGGAAGACACATGCAGAGATGCTCAAGAGGACCAGAATAATGCATTTTTGAAAATCAAGTGAGCAGTGTTTCAAGATAGAAGTGACAGAAATGGTTTCCTTATCTGTAAAATGAGGGTCATCATAGTTGGTATCTCATGAGGTTGCCATGAGGATTAAGTGAGCTAACATGAAATGCTGGCAATGGGCCAAGTATATTTAGTACTATATAAGTGTTTGTTATAATTAATCAAGCTTATCTTTTTGTGTAAATATGAGGATGGAAAAGAGTCAATGGAGAAGCATTAAGACATTAGATACAAAAGCAAGATGCCTAGGGAACTAGCATGAGATCTACACAGCTGAAGAATTAACTTTAACAAGATGAACACGGTAACTTCTTAGCTTCTAGGGAAAGATAAAATACAGTGATGCCCAAGAGCAGATACTGGCAAATGAGAGTCATTCAACAAACTCTTGTTGAATGAGTCCTATCTTCTCAATGAAATAAGAATAAAGGTCAATTGATAATAACTTGCAGTGTATTTTTAGAATTTTTGAAAGCTCTACTTTGTATAGGAGTTGAATACCACTGCAGCTAGCTCAAATTTGCCACTGATGCTTTGTTTATGTATTATGGCTTCAAGCATGGATTTTTACTTTTTTTTTTTTTTTTTTTTTTTTAATGAATACTGCTACTAGATAGTCTGGGCATCTGTTTTTAGATTGCAATCTACCAAAAGGGAGGAAAAATGTACTCTGAAAAATGTCATTTATGGATGATGGCTGTAAAATAAAAACTTAATTATAGAGAGTTTTTAAGTTACAGAATTCTAGACTAGTCCAAATGCATTTATGACAATTAGAATCTCTGAGGTGGAGAAAGTAATTGATTTTTCTCCTCTATATATGCATGTATTACACAGGTATATGTCTTTTCAGCTTAATAGAAGAAAGCTAAGTTATAAATAACAACCTTAAAAGTTTCCTCCGGATGCCAGCACACACTCATTCCAGGGGAATGAAGAACAAAATGAGCTGTCTGCATTCCTTCCAAGTTCCAAATCCTAATAAAAGAATAGGAATACAATGTTAAATATTTTTGCTATATCACTACTAAAAAAATGACACTTCCATGAATTTATTCAAAGCTATTAACTGGAGATTATAATGTATAGACATTTATACCTAAAGTATAAGTTTAAAAAAAAACTGTAACATAATTATTATAGAAAATGTGAAAGTAGTATGAAGAATTTAAGTTTCACCACAGTCATAGAAAAAGAGTCACATTTTCTAATTTAACACCACAACACTGTAACACAGCAATCAAATTAAATTATTCATATAATCTTTATTTTGTGGGCAGAATCTTTAAATTTCCAGTTCACTACATAGGTTGTATTGTTACTTCAGTAGTCATTTCAATAACAATTTCTGCCAGGGGTGCTTAACACACACACATACCCTAAACTCCCACTTTTCAAAATAACATATAAAGAAGCTAGTATGAGGTGATGTGATGTGAATTTAGGGAAATAATTTCCATACTTGTTTATTCTTTCTGCTTTTGGCTTTCCATGCCAGGGGCTACTTATCTTATACCTTCTCTGATCTGGCTCACTTTACCAATTCTCCGTATCAGAGGTGGCCTTGACTGAAAGCTACCAGATTAAAGGTTGATTGAAGGAACAGATACCTGGTTCCTCCTACTCTTCCTCTCCTCAATACTTACAAATCCATAGTGACAAGGACCAAGCTACTCACTGATATGGCTTTCTATCTCAATTTCTTTCCCAACCTCATAGTAGAGATCAAGACTTAGAAATCTCAACGGCACTCTACTGCAAGAAGTGCTACTCTTCCACCCAGACTGCTAGCTGTCCTGCTCATCCTTCACACTCAGCCAGTTATATCTCATTGGTACAGAGTGTGACAGAGTTAGCATGGCAGGAGGCAGAAGTGGTGAGTGGTTGGCAAAGTACCCACAGAATTCTGGTCTTTAAGAATTTAAATTAAGAATTAAGACAGCTCATTAGAATGCCTTAGACCTTTTCTTCAAGGGTTTATAGTTCATATCTCATTAGGGACCATAAAACAATTTCAACAAACTTAAGGAATATATGTTTAAAGTTTAGGGAAAGATTTAGTTCAAAAACAGTAGACATATGTATTGAACAATGCTGCTATTCTGTGCCCAAGCACATTATTTCAAATATTTTTTCTCCTTTGTAGAAATTATAGGGTCTCCGATCATGAAATATTATAGTTATATATAAACTAACATAAATGGTTTTCAAAATGATTATCTACTTGATTACATAATTTAGAAGCATACTCTTTTCTCTTGCCAAATCAAAACTTTTCATCTCTATTTACTACACAAGGGAAACAATTATAATTTAATTGAAGAGGGGAATCACATTTACCAATGGTTTGTGCAATTGCGTTTCACTCCCCACAATGAATAAGATTATTAATTATGACAACTGAATATTTCTTTCTTCTCCATTGCCTCTTGCATAATTAAGTGCTCTGCTAGCATATACTTTACTACTATTGGAATAATAAATAGGACTGTCTTGCAAATTCAGTGAGTCTCGTAAGAGAATGGTTTAAAGGCTCCATTCTTTTGAACTTACTCTAATACGTATTTGATTTTTGTTTACTATTATATAAATTGAATAAATACGTATCAGAATATTTTCATGATTTTTTCCTTTCAAATGAAGAAAACCAGAGGTACAAATTATGAATAAGGATATTCTACGAAAACTGATCAATTAATGAAGAGTATTTTAATAATCTGGTCCAATGAACCAAATTTTAGTCTAATTTTTAAACAGTACTTTATCCTGACAGAACCTCATGCTTAAAAAAAACTAATTAATTAATTAAATTTAAATTCCAATGTAGTTAATATACAGTGTTATATTAGTTTCAGGTATACAATATAGTGATTCAATAGTTCCATATATTACTCAGTGCTCATCAAGATAAGTGTACTCTTAATCCCCTTCACCTACTTCACCCATCCCCTGACCCACCTCCCCTCTGGTAACTATCAGTTTGTGCTCTGTAGTTGAGACTTGATTCTTGGTTTGTCTATTTCTCATTTTTTACCCCCTTGGCTTGTTTTGTTTCTTAAATTCCATATATGAGTGAAATCATGATATTTGTCTTTCTCTCACTTATTCTGCTTAGCACTATATTCTCTAGCTCCATGTACAATATATATGTTATACATATACACACACACACAAATACACACCACATCTTCTTTATCCATTCATCTATTGATGGATACTTGGCCTGCTTCCACAGTTTGGCCATTGTAAATAATGTTGCAATAAATACAGGGGTGCATACATCTTTTCAAATTAGTGCTTTTGTATGCTTTGGGTAAATACCCAGTAGTGCGATTTCTGGATTGTATGATAGTTCTATTTCTAATTTTTTGAGGAACCTCCATACCATCTTCCATAGTGGCTGCAGCAGTTTGCATTCCTACCCACAGTGCATGAGGGTTCCTTTTCCCCCATGTCCTTATCAATGCTTCTTGTTTCTTTTTGATTTTAGCCATTCTAATAGGTGTGAAGTGCTATCTCATTGTGGCTTTGATTTACATTTCCTTGATGATGGGTGATGCTGAGCATCTTTTCATGTGTCTGTTGGCCACCTGTATGTCTTCTTTGGAGAAATGTCCCTTCATGTCTTCTGCCCATTTTTAATTGGACTGTTTGTTTTTTTTGGTGTTGAGTTGTATAAGTTCTTTATATATTTTGGAATACTAACCCTTTATCAGATGTGTCATTTGCAAGTATCTTCTCCCATTCAGTAGGTTGTCTTTTAGTTTTGTTGGTTGAGTTAACTGACTTTTTGTTTATTTAACAAACTATAGGTTTAGACCATGTCAGATAAGAGAGTTTCTACTGTAACAGGAAAAAAATAAATTTGAAAATTCATATTAACATTTCTAAATTTATTTATAATGAATAAAACTACTTAAAGTTAATTACAACCAGAGAAGCATACTTTTCAGGGAAGTGGTACGTCACAAAAAGAGAAAAGCTATAAGGATTCATAGCCTTCTTAATAGACATAATCAAACACATGGAAAGATAATACACTATCAAAATATAAAATATAACATTATCAAATTAAACTATCTTGACTAAAAATCAGAGCTATATGAAATATACTGTATACCTATCTAAATGTTTGCAAGGGAAATCTCAAAGAAAAAGCTTTTAAATTAATTTACTGACATATTAAGAAGCCAAAACTATAGATTAAATCAAAGAGCACTGGAGTATAGATAGCATCCTTCTTCAAGCAAAATAAAAAAAATGAGTTTTGACCCAATTTGACTATAATTATAACAAACTCCTCTAGCCCCCCCAACTCTTTGGTCCTAAGTTGAACTCTTAGATTTTAGCTGTAACATGTACAGATGGAGAGCTGTCCAGATCTAAGATTATGAATTACACTTTACTTTTGGTAGTTTGTTAAAATTATAGCCTCATTTCAGGCTGAGTGCTTTTCAGCAGAACATAAAGTATCCCTACCATATGGTATTTAAATGTAATTGTCCTATTTAATCAATAAAAAGGTCCCATAAATTGGGTGTTGGCATATTGGAGATATCCTATTCTCAAGAGTCTTTTAAATATACAATTAATAGAGGGAGCTGTTCCCTCTGAGAATTTGAAAGGAAATTTCCTGGGTAATACTCTGTTCTTTTTATTTGTTCTCCATTTTTTTATTGGCATCTCATCGTCTGTTAAGGAGCTCACTGTTGAAGGAAATTTCTGCTACCAAATGTTTCTGACAACACAGACAAAAGAAGGAATGGATGACATTAAATGGCACATCTGTATCCATTTGGCCTTCTCTAACCAGTAAAGCAAAAAATACTAACCGTCATCTTCTAAAAGACTTGACTGGATTACACGAATCACTACTGATTAAGTAAATGTGAAGGCAAGAAAAAAAAAAAGGTGGAGGAGGTACTTTACAATGTTACTGGGCGCAAGAAAGGGACTTCCAATATTCTTAGACAACACACACTTTTTTCATTGAGTTTTGTGATAAGAAAATGAAGACTTTCCCTTCTCACTTCCAAATAATCGATCACTAAGTTACTCATCACAGTATGGATAATTCAAAAAAAGGGAAAACAGTATATTTCCTTAGTAAGTGAATGCAGAATTAGGGAGAAGCGAAACAAATTACAAAGTAATTTAGTGCTAAAATGTTTGGATTTAGGTGCAAAAGCAGTTCAGAGGTGGGAAACCACATTATTGAAAACACAAATCTGGGGATTAGATGGGCAAGTCTTGACAGTGGGTATGACAGGTTAGCGTGGTGAATAAATAAACTTTGTCAGCTGGGCAAAAGCCTTTGACAAAATACATGATAGTATAAAATAAGAATTTTGTATAGGGTACTTTCAGTATGTGTCAGGGTTTCAAATATATTGAGAAATAAGATTAGACTAATTTTGCTTTTTTCTTTTTAAATGGTAGGGACTACTAAGCAAGTAGTATTAATGTACTACTATTAATGATAAAAGAAATGGATTACCAGAAATTTTACTGACTTGAGTGTAAGAAGAACTGTAAGGATGAAAATGAGAGATAATTGCATTTGCTTATTATTTGATCCTTCAATAACAAAAAAAAAATGAGTCAAAAATAGAGTCAATAATCAAAGGCTGTGTGTGTTTTAGAGGGGAGACAAAGGTGGCCTGTTTCAAACATAACACTAAAAAACCAACTATACCATACATAAAATAATCTATTGTAAATCTTCACAAAACCTTAGAAGAGATTAAAAAAAATCTTACAAGCTCACATGTTGCTTCTTTTTGTTTTCTTGAAATTATAAACAAATTCAGCAGAAACTATAAGTTTATCATCACAGAAGTGAGAAACTAGCTGAGGCTGCCCCAGGGGAGAATTAATATCTTAACTTAGATAGATTTTTGAAGGATAGGAATTGTGAGATATTTTGTCACATTTAAAAATAAACCTCAAAATTAAACTCTCAACTGCAAAGAAATACCATATGGTAGTTTTCAAACAGATCATATATGATGATTTCATCTTCAAGGAATTCAGAGTAAAAGGACCTTTCCTTTAACTAACATAAACACCAGTAATACTATCCTGGAAATATTAGCGTTTCATTATTTCCAAGAAAAATTTTGATATATTTTACAACCTAAAATTTGGCTATTATGTTGTAAATGACGGAAAGTAGTCCTTATTAGTGACATAAATGGGCTTTCAAAATAAACCTGAAAAATGTTTATGGATCTGATTCTCATTTATACAATTCACTGACTGCAACCACACGAGGGCCACATAAAACAAGCTTAAATTACTGCAATCACTGATATGGTAATACACTTTATGAAATACTGGTTTTGTATTTCATCTACAAGGGACATGAGAGAGAACAAAGAGTTGAATACTACAGAGTGGTGTGACTATACACGATCATGTAAAAGTTTGGAAAAGTCTTGCATCACTTTGTAACTTCTACTCTATTATAATCTTGCATTAACATACTATTTCACTGCATTGAATTAAAAAAGGTCTGCAAATATGATCAACAGATTTGAGTGTAACTTTTGGATAGTTCTGATAAAGACACAGAATCCTTATGTTCCATTCACTGGAGGTAAGCTATTACCAAACCCAACACAAACTTTATTTATCCCATTCTTAAAGCTCTTGTTGTAACTGTGCAATAATTGATCTTGATTCAATTTGTTACAAAAATTACATGGAATTTTAGAAGCGAAGCAGAGAACTCTATTTTGGCAATTATTTAACCATAACATTATAATAAAGAATATAAATTCTCCTGATTTCATTTTGTACCTGAAATTATTTAAGTACACTTTATTTGTTCCTGAATAGGGATTAACCTCCCAAGGAATGCTTCGCTGAAGGTTCTCAGTCCCCTTCTGTTTCCTGCAAGGACTATTTTTAAATAGATCATGTATTATGTGTTCCCAGTTGGAGTGGGGTTGGGGTAGGAACACTCCATCTTAGTTATAGATTTTGAAGACTCTCAAATGTACATGAACAATGGTAATATGGAAAGAACTTGGCTAGCATGGGGTACATAGAAGATATTTGATAAACATCCTTTTTCCTCTTATACAATTTTTCAAAAAAACACTGGCTTAGTGAATATCTTAAGTAATTTAGTATTCCCTTATCTGATGATTTGGTTATATTCCTAAAAAAAAAATCTTATTTTTAATATGCTACCCCTCTCCCATTCTTTTTAAAAATGATGACAGCTACAACATGACTGCTACTAATATCCCATGTTTTATAGACAAAATGAATAGCACATTACATGTTTCTATTACTTTGGTCTTAAACTAAGAATTTCTTGGTTTCCAGAAGCCAATCTTCCTTCACCATAAATTTTATCTAATATTTAAAAAGACTATTGGGGGCGGGTGGAGGAGGAAAGGGATTTACTTCTGACATCCTTTATAGTTACAGTGAGTACTGGGTCTTCTATTTCTTTTGTATCCCCCAAAGTACTGAATGTTGGCTATACTAAATGTGTTTAATAAATACTTGTTGATCTGACTTGTTCTTACAGAACAGTACTGTTTTTAATATACAAGAACATCTGTTATTTGGCACTGACTGGGAATAAGATGTTCTGTATTACTGAGTTTTTAAAATAATAAGCTTAACCCATTAAATACTTAACCACCATTTTTACGTTCTTTTTGAGGTATGGGATAATTAATCTTTCTAAATTAATATGCACTTATTTACTTCTCAAATATTATAATAATTTTAACCTTCTTTTGATAATGCTGGGTCATAATTATGAACACCAGTGCTGACATTTCCCTGTGCATATGCACATATATATATATATATATATATATATGTATGTATGTATTATATACACATACACATGTATATGTAATTCTGTGTATGTATGTATATACATTTGAATATGGTGGACAGGATGAAGGACCACAAAGGAAATGGTATCAAACATGAGGCTGAATGGCTAGCAATGCCATGATTTACCTGGAATTTTTCTTAAACACAGCTCCTGACAGATGCTTTGTTTGGTGGTGGCAAGATGTTGTGACAAGTACAGAGTGGTATTCATTCCTTCACCCACTCACTGAGTACCCGCCACAAGGGCATCCTTCTAGATGCTGTCATGACTCTAAGGCAGTAAAGCAAGGCTGACCCTTAAAAATGCCTTATTACTGCAAAGGCCAGAGCAGTCTCTTCTAGAATAATTTTCCTTATCCTCTACAAAAGTTTGTTTCTCTTTACTCTTCTTCCTCATCTATAAACTGGGTTAATGAAGTATGAAGAAGGAATATGACATCTTCATTTCAAGAACTGGTACTGAATGTTTTAGCAAAGGTATCTTTCAAAATTATAAATTCTTCACAAGCAGAAGATAACACTTCTTTAAACATGACTCTAACTACAATTCTATCCATTCTACTAAGCCCTACATAATGCTTGATTTTGATAACACACAGGTAATCCGAGTATCTGCCTTTTCAACAATATAAAAAGACTAAAACTTAAAGAGTGTTAAAGTAGAAACAGCATAATGTGGTAAGCTAGATTGCCTGGAATTCCCTTCTATATAAAAGGAGTAACAAGAAAACCTACCACATAAGGTTTTTGAGGATTAAATGAGAATGAAATTTAGAAACACCTTAAAAGGTGCACCTGTTTCAAGATAGAAGATACACTTTTTGCAATCTTTGTTAGTATTCCATCCCATGGCATTAACACTGAATTATTCTGATACTATCCATACAAAAACTGACTGATTTGCAAGAATATTATCCTTCCTTAGTTTTTCAACTTGACATTCTATAATTTGTCTTGTGTTATTTCTACTTTGAAACATTATTTCCCTCTTTCACTTTTTTCTATTACTACTGACGTTTTTTTCTAATAACCGTAGCTTTACTCAGGGCTATGTCACTGCAGAACTCCAGATGGCACTATTTACATTGTACTTTATGCAAACTATATCCCTGGAACTCTGTATTGGCAGCCTTGTCTCTGCCTTACATTTTCCTGTCATCTTATTTTTCTCATATTCAACTTATTCATTGTAAAGAGGGACAAAGACTGTCTCACTATGTCTTCTTATATAGTCCTGAGTACACACACACTGCAATGTTATTCTACAACAATTTGTTTTCTTCTTATAGAAATGTATAGTACAATTAAGGTACTAAAATTATTTTTGATGACTTTATACTTTGACAGCTTATATTTTCATGAGTTTAAAACTATATAGCTGGCATTATAAAATATTTATTTTAAAAGGGGGATATTGGGGCTGATAAAGAACTGCTAACTTAAATGAGAACTTGATTTTCTTATAAACTTGCATTGATCACAGAATACTAAAACTACATGGAAGCTTAGAGAAAATCTAATTTACCATCTTCTATAATAACATTTCAGACTATGAGTAGCACCTTGGTTCATAGTTTGAATTAATGAAGTTATATTACAGAATACAGAGAGGAAAGAAAGATCTAAAATATTTTTAGATTATGAAAACCATTTTCTCAGGATAAACTTGAAAATTGTCACTCAGGCAGGTGAATGAGTTAAGAGTGCAGCTACTAGGGCCAGACTGCCTCATATGCCTGTTCCTCTACTTAAGAGCAGCTATGTCCCTTTCCAAAAATTACTTAGCCTCTTAGTATCCCCATCATGTAAAATGAGCATAAAATGTACTTAACTCAGAGTTG
Source organism: Ursus arctos (assembly GCF_023065955.2). Classification (NCBI taxonomy): domain Eukaryota; kingdom Metazoa; phylum Chordata; class Mammalia; order Carnivora; family Ursidae; genus Ursus; species Ursus arctos. The sequence continues at coordinate 13,019,037 of NW_026622886.1, read as the reverse complement.
TTGTAAAAATTAAATTTACATAGGTAAGGTAATCAGAGTGGTGGTTAACATACAGTAAAGCACTCAAAATGTTTAGTAATATTTTTGCTTATTAATATTATAATTCATTTATACAAAATAAAATACCTTTGTCAGTCTTAGAGAAGCCTGAAATGGTTCTGAAATGATTATTCACAGGTTTAAAAATAAGTCAGTGATTCCCCCTCCCCTTCCTCTCCTCTTTCCCCTACCACCCCAACCCTCCAGAGAAAGAAAGAAAAAAAGTAAGTCAGTGATGACCGAGTACCCAGCACAGTACCTGGCACACAGCAGATGTTTATTTGCTGACTGAACGAACTAGTCTATAGATTAATTTACTCTCAATACATTTATTTATCCTTTATAAAAAGAGATAAACAAGTGACAACTTTTTTTTTTTTTTAAGATTTTGTATATTTGACAGATCGAGACAGCCAGCGAGAGAGGGAACACAAGCAGGGGCAGTGGGAGAGGAAGAAGCAGGCTCATAGCAGAGGAGCCTGATGTGGGGCTCAATCCCAGAACGCAGGGATCACGCCCTGAGCTGAAGGCAGATGCTTAACCGCTGTGCCACCCAGGCGCCCCAAGTGACAACTTTTTAATCCATAGACTGACATACTAGTATAAGTAAGAACTATCTTCACTCTGTCTGATTAAGAATTTGGCAATTTTGATAAAATACATGACTCTTATGAACCTGTTCAGGGGATAGATTGCTTTGAAATGATGTCCCTAAGGCCACAAATCTAGCCCTTGTTTCTCTTGGAAATGACAAAATCAAACATTAGAAAATATGTATAGATCAAAATATATTTATTTTAAAAATTATTTTAAGTTGGCACTGAGTCAGAGAGAAATATTTCTTCTGCTCTTTATAGCACAAAATGTTAAGAATCCATATTGTAGTCCTATTACAGTCTCTTTTGTTATGTATGTGATAATGTAATATTCCTTTGTACAGACTATAGCATTTTACATAATAAAGCTTAGTATTTAAAAAATTTTATTGACATTTTATTCACTTATTTTATTTTACTCACCATTTTAACCATTTTACAGGGCACAATTCAGGGCCACTTAGTACATTCACAATGTTATGAAACCATCTCCAACTCTCTAGTTCCAAAACATTTTGATTATCCCAAAAGGGAACACTGTACCCACTGAGAAGTCACTCCTACCCCCACTGTTCCTGGCAACCACTAATCTGTTTTCTGTCTCTATGGATTTGCTTATTGTGGAGATTTTATATAAATGGGATCAGAGAATATTTTATGTCTACCTTCTTTCGCTTAGCATGTTTTTAAGTTTCACCCATGTTGTAGCATATCTCTGTACTTCATTTTTATAGCTGAATAGTATTTCAAAATATGGATATACCACATTTTGTTTATCTAGTCATTTGTTGATGGACATTTGGGTTGTTTCTACTACCTTTTGGCTATTGTGAAGAGTGCTGCTAGGAATATTCCTTTGTCGGTTTTTGTTTGAACACAAGTTTTTAATTCTTTTGAATATATACCTTGGAGTAGAATTGCTGGGTCACATGTTGAACCGTTTGAGGAACTGCCAAAATGTTCCCACAGTGTCTGTACCATTTTACATTCCCATCAGCAGAGTAGGAGGGTTCCAATTTCTTCACACTTTTCCCAGCACTTGTTACTTTCTATTTTTGTTTGTTTTTATCTACCCTTGTGAATGTGAAGTAGTATTTCATTGTGCTTTTGATTTACATCTCCCTAATGACTAATGACATTTAGCATCTTTTCATGTGCTCATTGGTTATCTTATGTCTTTTTTGGAGAATTGTCTATTCAAGTCCTTTGTTCAGTTTTTAAATCGAGTTGTCTTTATTTTATTGAAGCATAATTAGCATATAGTGTTATGTTAATTTCAGGTGTACAATATAGTGACCAAACAATTCTATCTTGGTTGTCTTTTGTCTTTTTAATGTTGAATTGTAAGAGTTCTTCATATATTTTGGATGAGACCCTTATCAGTTATGATTCTCAAATATCTTCTCCCTTTCTGTGAGTTGTCTTTTTACTCTTTGACAGTGTCCTCTGGTGCCCAAAGTTTTAAATTTTGATGAAGTCCAATTTATATCTATTTTGTTGTTGTTATAGTCACCTTTGATGTCATATCTAAGAAATCATTGCCAGATCCAAGGTCATAAAGATTTGCCTCTGTTATCTTCTAAGAGCTTTCTAGTTTTAAATAGATATTGTTGAGGATTTTTTATTGATATTTGTAAGGGATTTTGTTTTGCAGTTCTCTTGTGATGCCTTTGGTATCAAGATAATGCTGGCATCATAGAATGACTTAGAAAATGTTCCCTCCTCTTCTTTTATCTAGAAGTATTTGAGTGATTGGTGTTGATTCTTCTTTAAATGTTTGGTAGAGTTCACAAGTGAAACATCTTGTCCTGGGCTTTCTTTGTTGGGAAGTTTTTGATTACTGACTCAATCTCTTTATTTGTTATAGGTCTATTCAGATTTTCTCTCTTTTTCTTGAGTTTTGGGAATTTTGTGTTTCTGGGAATTTACCATTTCATCTAGGTAAATTTGTTGGTGTGTAACTGTTGTAATACTCTCTTAAAATCTTTTTCATTTCTGTAAGGTTGGTAGTAATGTCCCACTTTTTCTGATTTTCCTAATTGGAGTATTCTGTCTAGCCAAAGGTTTGCCAATTTTGTTATATCTTTTCCAAGAACCAACTTTTGGTGTCATCAATTCTCTATTAGTAATTTTCTATTTTGTTTATCTGTGTTGTAAACTTTATTTTCCTTCTTCTGCTACCTTTGGGTTTCCTTTGTCCTTTTTCTAGCTACTTTAAGGTGTAAACTGAGGTTACTGATTCAAGTTATTTCTTCTTTTTTTCCCTTCTCTTTTAATGTAGGTGTTTACAGCAATAATTTCCCTTTGAGCATTGTTTTGCTGCATCCTATAAATTTTGTTGTGTATTCATTTTTAGTCACCTCATTTTCTAATTTCCCTCATGATTTCTTCTTTCTTTGACTGTTTGTAGGTTGATACTTAATTTCCACATATTTGTAGATTTTTTTCAATTTTTCTTCTGTTACTAACTTCTAGTTTATTCCACTATGGTCAAAGAAGACAACGCATGATTTTACTCCGTTAAAATTTATTTAGATTTGTTTTTAGGCTTGACATATGATTTGTTCTGGAGAATGTTTCATGTGCACTTGAGAAAAATGTATATTCTGCTGATACTGAAAGTGTCTGGAGTGTTTCGTAAACGTCTGTTAGGTCTAGTTGTTTATAATGTTGTTCAAATCCTCTAGTTCCTTGTTGACCTTCAGTCTAGTTATTCTATTGAGCATATATTTTTTAAGCATGGTATCACCTGCATATAAAACTATTCCCAATTTGAAACAGGCTTTGCCTATGACTGGACAAGGATTTCATTTGTCCAAATGAACAAGTGATACATGCAGACCCAAACTAATTGGCAGGGATTTCTTCAGTCTAATGATAGGAATGATACCTAAGATACAGAAGCTATTTGCATTGCTCAAACTGTAGTTGCCATTTGGGTGTCTTTATTAGTAACTTGGCAACTCTATACTTTGAATTAATGAAGACAGTTGTACGGAAACGTTTTTCTCCTGTGTCCTCTCAGAAGTTCTCCTTTCCCTTGTTACTATGAGAGTGTATGATACCTACTATTCTTCCTTAAACTTCTTGATTTATGCTCTTTCTTTTAAAAGTCTTATCTATATTGCTTTTGGCCCAAGAGGTTTGACTTTAATGGCCAATCAGAACTGTCCTTTACTTCTGATTGGCGAACTAAGCTGATGAATTCTGAATTTAGCTCCCCAGCTATTGCTATAATGATGTTATCAACCCCCATATCTCAGTGGCTTACAAAAATAAGCATAAATTTCTTGCTCATGAGTCTGTGGGAAGCTCTATTTCATAATGCCAGATGGGTCCATATTTGTTCCATGTGTTTCTTATTCTGGGACCAGTAACTACTTAGACATGCTCATCTTATAGAAGACAGAGGACAGTAGGTCAAGAAAAAACCAGGTAAATCATTTAAACGTCTACTTGCATCACAACTGCTAACACTGTGTGGGCCTAAACAAGTCACACAGCTAAGCTAATGGCGTGGGAAAATCTCCTCCTTCCATGGGAAGGGGGGAGGGAGAGTATTTGCTGAACAATAACATCATCAACCACAGTCTAACAAAATAAGGCAATTAGGGGCAACACAGTACATTTTTTTTTAAAAGTTAAATTTATTTAAAGGACTTACTTTGAAGTTAAGCCTTTCTCCTTTTTAGAGTAGTAATGTTCTTACTTTCATAAAATGATGGTAACAATAGAAGGCAGTAGACCTTTTAAAATTCTTATTACTTGACAAAATAAAAAGTCGGCAACCCTTTATCAGTCCCAAAATTTTAGGACAATTTTACTAGCCTACAAAAACCCAAAATTCTACTATGAGAAAAAATGTAATCACAGACCACTGAATATAATCCCAGGTCTTTGGCTATTGTTCACTACTCAGAGGCTCTTCCTTGGCTTGCAAAGACACTCATTTTCCCCCCTTTCAGGTTTCATTATTCCAAATGCTTGTGATTAGGAAAGTCCACGAGTTAGAGAACTAAAATTTCATTATTTATATCTAGTGATCTAATCTAACTTTTACCTTAAAAATGGTTCCATTTACTCTGTAGGTCTCTATACAAACTTGGTTTTGTAACACTGGAGGCCCTAAAATATTAATGGGATGTAAATCTTTCATGTCCTTGACATGAAAATTTTAACAGGCAGTACATAAAGAATAATGGCCTATGACTATAACTTTAAAAAGATGAGCTATTAAGATTAAAATTTAAAAAGTAGCCAGTGGCTTTACTTCCAGTGTGAAAGGACACATATTTAATGGTTTTATATGTATACAAGTATTTATGAATACTAATGATTTTGTCATAGTCTTATCAAACAGTAAAATTATGTAAAATAGCAGAGTTGTGGGTTTTTTCTTTCTTCACAGTACTGTTAAAGCAAACGAAGCAACTGGCATGCCTATAGAATTCCCTCATTTCACTCCTGACTCCTCAGCTTATTTCCACCTCCTACCCTTGCTCTTCATCTTGTTCTTTACTTGTGATATTCTCCAGCTTTCGGCATTATTAAAAAATGTCATAGCTATCTCATCCATTCCAAACTAGGGGTGGGGTGGAAGAACAGGATATTGAAGTGCATTATATCTACAGAAAACCTTATATAGAGACTTCCAAATTTGTCAAAACAGGAAATTTCCTGTGAGTCGTACTTTAGCAAATGAGATTTGCAATTCATTTTTAAACATTAACTTATCAGACAGGATCTGTGAAATAACTTCACAATACGGCAATTACCTTTTATTATCTTACTGATCTTACCCAATATTGGAGAATTTGACCCAATATATATTTAAATTTCATAAATGTACAAATCTACAATAAGAGGCAGAGAGGGAAGTTTCCATTAACTGGGATGAGAACTCAATTCACCAGTTTTGAAATTTATGTTTGTGCCATGCTTATAATTTAAGTAAAGTATGCATCTTTTACAACGTTTTGGAGTATACACAGAAGTTAAATTTTCTATAATTTTTATAATGTAATTCTCATTAAAACAGGACGAAAATTGAAAAACGTGGTTTTAACATAAGCAACATACCTGCAGGTATGATCATCACTCACACTTGCAATTTCTTGGCCTTCTTTGGGATCAAACACCAAACCATTAATGAAATCTGAATGGCCCTCTAAAACCTGACATAAGGGAAAAAGAATACAGGAAAATAATCTACAATATTTCTACCTAATATTTTTACTTCACTGCCTTAAAAGCTTTCACTGCATGCTTCCCTTTTCTATAAATATTTCTTAAGCAATCTGCTATTTTTAAAGCATGATTTATACACCCACTTTTCTGGAAGGTTTATCTTGGAAAGAAGCCGATCATTCAACACACTGCTATTAGCTTGATCTTTCTTTTCTAGTATGCATTTCTTATAAAAACACACACACACTTTTTTACTGTACCTGTCCTCATCTCACCTGCTCTCTTACTTATTACATAAAGCTTAAATAAAAAAGCTAGAAGAACTTTCTAGGGGCACTGCACTGAAATAGAGCCCTCTCAACTTTTTAACTCATACCTACTGCTCTGCACACTCACTGCCTAATAAATAGTATGGATTTCACCTTAGGTGGTCTTTATTCACTTCCTCAATGTAACTGCCAGCACAGGAGACAAGTTAGTATTAGAAGCCCATAATCACAACAACCCAGAAACCCATTTTTGTTTTCTGGTGAGAACATTTAAGATCTACTCTCTTCGCAACTTTCAAGTATATAACCCATACTGTTAACTATACACACTACACTGCACATTAGGTTCCCAGAACTCACTTATCTTATAACTAGAAGTTTGGTGTCCTTCGACCAACAATTCCCCATTTCCCCCAGCAACCACCATTTTACTCTCTGTTTCTATGAGTTTGGCTTTTTAAAATTCCACCTATTAGTGAGATCATACAGTATTTGTCTTTCTCTTATTTTACAGGGTTATTTATTATACTAATAGAATACACATATATAGGACTTACTATGTACAATACATTGTTCTACCCGTTTTATATGAATTAGTTTAGTTAATGCTCATAACCCTATGAGACAGATGCTATGATTATCCCCATTTTATAGATAAGGAACTGAGCACAAAGAAGTTGGGAACTTGATCAGTCACACTGTTACTAACATGATAGAACTGGGCTTCGAACCCAGGCAGTCTGGCTCCTGTGTCTGTGCTCTTAAGCGCTTTATAATCCCACCTTACCCTATATGCTGCACTAATCATTGCTTCTCTTGAAGTTTGACTCTCAACACTATGTGTGTTCATGTCTATTATACTTCTACTATACCCAAATGTGAATTTCTAAATCTCCCTCATTTGCTGTGCCTACCTAATATTTTAACAAATGATATCAGATATATAATCTGTAGTCCTTACTATAGCCAAAAATAGAGTAAATGAGATCCTGAATTATATACAGATGACCATTAAACATCATTTTAAGTTGAGATAAATCCAATTAAAAAGGCAAAAAATGTTTTAAAATAAAGAGTTATGAAATATACTTGTCAACATACCTTGTATTCATTTTTATCTTGAAGATCTGAAGTAAATAATCTTATTTTCATATCAGCAGCTGAAGTACAAAATCTGGAAGTAAAAAAACGAAAACCCAACACAAATCAATAACTAGAATTACAAGCAGAAACAAGGATGAATCTGACATACATAATGTTAAGTGAACAAAGTAGGACTAAAAAGGGATATTATTACTCCATTTGTATGAAAGTTCATAAGTAGGAAAAAATAAACTATATTATTTTAGGGATGCATACATAGCTACTAAAACTATTTTAAAAAGCAAGAAAATGACGTCATAATAATCATGAGATTGAATTATCTTTAAGGGGAAGGGAGAATGTTGATGAGGGAGGGGCACAGGGGGGACCTTATGTGCTGGGAATGTTCTATTTCTTGACCTGGGTGATTATTACATGGGTGTTTGTTTTACAGTAGTCATGTTAAACTGCTCATGTACTTCTTTTGCACTTTTTGGCATGTATGCTGTACTTCATGACACATAAATAAAAGGTAAGAAAAACTAAAAAACAAAGCTTATCTACCTAATTCTGCTCCTTTGAATTTGTCCCATTATTGTTTTGGGTATTCATATTTTCCCATTCAGAGGAAACTCTAAAACAGACTTGCTACAACAACATTACTAATGTGAGGTCTCCTAATGTAGATCTCCTCATACTTATGTCATAAGAAATCATTTAAAAATCTCTCTTCAAAATATCATTTCTAAAACAGAAAAAGGCTACTTTTAGAAGGTTTTTAAAAGAAATATCCCAAGCAAAAACGTTTATAAAGAAAGTACTGTAGAAGAGTAAGGCCAAGTTCAGCAAAAACATCAGAAAACAAAGGACTTACAGGGGTCAGATTATTTACTAAAAAAAAATTAATAAAAGAATCTTATTAAAAGAAATGCGCACACACACACAATTTTATGGCAAACCTTTCATTCCACTTTTCTCCGAACTTTGCTGTTTGAGTTTATACATGGTAAGTGTATTTACACTATACTTTAATTAAGCTAGAAAGCCTCAGAGAACAGAAGGTAAAGAGTTACTCTCCAGCAAGTGTAAGGAAAGGCAAGTGGGGATGAACAGAGAGAGAGTGTAGAACTGAAGGCAACTAAATGCTAAAGATAAAACACTAGGAATGGGTTCTTTCTAGCTGTAAGTTAAAAGTTAACGATGATAAGACAGGCACCAAGTTATACCTCAGTCATCTTGATAGATCAATCTTTACTCATGAAAAAAGTAGTATTTACTTTGTAATATATATATGTAAATATATATAAAAGTTAAGTAAAATAAATACAAATATAGTTTAATCACAATTGTGTAAAATTATTTAGGAAAAAAAATAGGCTATTGGGTGTAGAGATGACCTTTAAAAATGGTTTTGTGTATTCCAAATTTGATATAGTAAATGTGTATTGTTTAATAATAAAAACATGTAAGGTATTTAAAAACAAAACTGTACTGTCAGCTTGCTCTAAAAATACTGTCTTTAAAATTGATGGCTGGTTAATATTCTGAATTTATCATATATATTTGCAGAATTCCAAAAAAAATTTGAGGCTGCTTATCAAAAAGCAACAACAACAAAGATGAAACAATACAGCATATCCATTAAAAGGAGGACAGGAAAACAGGCACCAAGCAGAACCATGGAAGAAGACAGTTTGTATAGCTTTCAGAATCTGCTAGAGAATGCACAGACTGACTGACTCTTGTTTAGCTCCTGATTCTGTGAACACTTTCTTTTAATATAAAAGGAAAAGAATGGCAAACTGGCTGTTGACAATGATATATGCATGTTAACAAATGCTGTTGTGTGGATTATTTAAAATTCAGTTAAGCTAAAACCTGTACAGCTTCTAGAAGAAAACAGAACATCTTCACAATCTTGTTGTAGGCAAATATTCTTTAGATAGAAAATAGAATGCATATGAAAAAGTGCTCGAAATCATGAGTCATCAGGGAAATGTCATTGTGGTCCCAACCATAATGGCTAAAATAAAGACCGACAACAATAAATGTTGAAGAGTTGGTAGAGCAACTTGAACATCTCTAGATTATTGGCGGGGATATAAAACGGTAGAACCACTACGGAAACTGGTACTTTCTTAAAATGTTAAAAAAAATTCATCTACCCTCTGATTCAGCAGTTCTAGTCCTAAGAGAAATGAAACCATGTATCTACTAAAAGTTGTATACAGGGGTGCTCCTAGCAACTTTAGTCATAATAGCTAAAAACTGGAAACTGCCCTGGTGTCTACTTAGGAGGAGAATGGTGGTATGTATACAATGTAATGGAATAGTTTTCAAAAATAAAAAGAATCACTGGTAGTTATAACATGAATAAATCTCAAAACAACAAACGAGGCACAAAAAATACATTCTGTATGATCACACTTATATGAAGTTCTATAATAGGCACAACTAATTTCTGAAAATTAGATTAATGGTTGCTTTGGCAGAAGATGGGGTAAAGGACTGACGGGGAAGGAGCACAAAGAACCTTTTGAAGTGATAGAAATGCTATGTGTTACCAGCGTATGGGTTATACAAGTGTATGCATGTCAACACTGATCAAATGGTACCCTCAGAAGTTGAGAATTTCACTGTATGTGTATTATCCCTTAATTTAAAAAAATTAGGTTAGCTCAGTAAGAGCTAACTTATGGCTGCTGTATTGTTTACTAAAAGAAGGCATATCTTTTAGATTTGATATCTGTGGAAGCGAGGTTACTGTTTTGTAACAAACATTAAATAACCTGACACATACTGCCTTTGTGAAGAAGGCCTCAGCAGGTATTGTCAAGATTTTTCTCAAAAAGGAGGTGTTCTTTTCAAATGCGTTCATAAAAACTGAAGCCCAAGGATTAGAACTGCAGTTTTAGGTAGTGTTAAACATGAAAATGTGACACTGGCCTATTTGTGCAGCAGTAAAGTTCATTAATGACTCAATCAAATTTACTTATTTCAACAGAGTTGTACTTTCAGTAAGTGGTGAACTCAGTGAAGAATCTGTGAGGACTTCAAATGATTCAGATGAAACTCAAGTAAAGAGCTTTGTAGTCAGGCTCCAACATATACTCAAGGCATCACCACCATGTTGCATATTTAAATCACAACTTCAGATAGTAAGTCTAAATTATGGAATAATGGCTGACGTTAAAATATCTAATATCTGAAATTGGGGAAAATGGAAATGGAGGGAAAAAAGTCCTATGATCAAAGACTTCAGATCACTTAAAACAAAAGGACATTAATAAATATTGCACTTAATAGTTTTAAACTTACTTGATTACTGGAGGCAATGAATCAAGTCTAGTTTCTGGACTCCAAGCTATGCCATCGACCCTGACTCCATGCTGAAATGTTCGTAGTGTTTTATATTGAATTCCTTCAATGTCTGTTTCTTCCTCCTAAGCATACACAGTAAATGTTTTAAGAAGTGATGAGAACAAACACTATAATACTCTTATTTTACCATAATGAAGAATTTATCAGGAGGCCATATATATTCTTTTGAGAAGTTCAAAAACAGATTACATATTGAGATTTAACTGGTTCACTGAACAACAAAAATAGCTAAAACTGTCTAAGCCTCATGGAAAACTCTTTAGGGCAACTAAAAACAAACAGTAAACATGTTATATTTTATTTTCCTTAGGAGACATTTTATTCCTAATAGTAAACACATTTCACAGCAAATGCAATGAAAATGGAATGCTCTAGGAATTAGAATATTCTAGGTAAATCAAGTACCATACGCATATTATCAACTGACAATATTAAAAAAATACATACCGAACATAAAGTTTTGATCATGTACAATATACTTTGGGACCTTATGATGCCTCAGTCATTATTAACAAGTATCAATCATTTTCACATAGTATTATAAATGGCACTATACATGTGTAAGATGTCACAAATTGTTCATTTGTTATGGACTGTGAATAGTGAATATGTTAATAAAATCTGGTTAATTTAGTCGTTTGGATACAGGATTCTGGTTTAGATATTTAATTAAAGTCAGCTTATTTACCTGCTTTGGTACTACTAAAATGATTTTTGGTTTATCCTCATGGGAAGATGAGGGGGAAAAAATGAATTTTGAAGAGTCATTTAGGTCTGGAAATATGGATAATCACCTGAAAAACTTTCCCATTATAAAAATAATGTAATGCAGCTATCTTAAGTACTTCTGTCCGCATACAAAAACTAATAGCTTAAGTTTGCAGGGCAAAAAGACAAAGTTTAGTGCCTACAAAAGGAAGGATGATTGGAGACTTCTGCATAGATCCAGGTCTTCTAAAGGGGAAGTAGAAAAAATAAAACCCAAACCAAAAGAGTCATGCAAAACATCTACCATGGGTGAAGGCTAAGAGAGAAAAGCCACTTACGAGAAATCTCGACCCTTAGCTAGCCATAACATGAGTCTGGGGCTTGAATTCACATTAATTATGTGCTCCAGAAAATGACAATTGATTTCAAAATGGCCATAGGTTGGTAGTGGCCCAGAGCACCTGACGGACAAAGGCAAATTCTCTTTGCATGAACTACCTCTACCCAGGTCTCAGAAAGTTCCCACAGATATAGTTCAATCAAATATGATCTTACACACATGCACTCATACATGTGAAAACAAAGAACCACAAACACAACAAGTATGAGTAAGCAACAAGAGATTACCAAAAATGATTAGGCAGCTTTTAAAAAGAAACAAACAAAACTTTTAGATGAAAATATCATAATGGAAAAAAAAATCAATGCTTAGAGCAGCTGGAATACAGATTTGAAAAAATTACTCAGAATGGAGCAAAGAGAAGACAAAAAGGAGGAGGACGGGGGAGGAGGAGGAGTTGTTAAAAGGGATTCAGTGAGAAGTTCCACCATATACCTAATTTGGGTTGTAGAGGAGTGAATAGAGCGAATGAGGGAAGAGGCAATATTTGAGGAGATAATGGCAAAGGATCCTCCATACTTGATGACAGGCACCAGTACATATATTTAGAAAGAACAATACATCCCAGACAGCTTAAATAAAAAGAAATCTGCAGGCAGATACAACATAGTGCAACTTCAGAATACACACACAAACTCTCATGATATATATTTGTGTGTATGTGTATATATATATATTGAGGGAGAGAGGGAGGGAAGGAGGGAGAAGAAAGCGGAGTGAGGGTGAGGATTTCAGCAACAGCAGCCAGAAAGAAAAGACAAGTCTCCTATACAAGAGTTTTCCCATAAAAGAATTAGAACAGCCATAGACTTCTTGGCACATAGACGTCTCGAAACAAATGCATGAAGATCGTGGAATAAGATCTTCAAAAAAATGACAGAAAAAGCTTTAGGACTATACACACAACAAAACTATTTTTCAAGAATGAAGCTGTATTAAAGGTATTTTCAGAAAAACAAAAACCAAGACTTAAGCATCAATAAACTCTCACTAAAAGTCTTCTAAAGCAGAAGGTGGCAAACTATAGCTGGGCCAAATTTGGCCTATGGCTTGGTTTTGTACGGTCCATGAACTGAGAATCATTTTTATACAATTTTTAAAGATTTATTTATTTATTTGAGAGAGAGAGAGAGAGAGAGAATAAGCAGGGGAAGGGGCAGAGAGAGAAGCAGGCTTCCCGCTGAGTAGTGAGCCTGATGCAGGGCTCTATCCCAGGACCCTGGGATCATGACCTGAGCCGAAGGCAGGCACTTAATTGACTGAGCCATCTCACTGTGCCCCCTCATTTTTTTATTTTTAAGCAGTTATAAAAAACAAAGAATAATTTGCAACAGGTACCGTAAGTGGCTGGAAAAACCTAAAATATCCACTATCTGGCTTTTTATATTAAAAATTTAGTAGTAAACTTTTTCTTGTACTAAAGGATGTGCTTTCAGGTGAAGAAAAATGACCCCAGAAGGAAGGCCTGAGATGTAAGGAACAGTGAGTAAAAAAATCAAAGGCAAACAGATGGGTGAATCTAAATAAATATTAGCCTTATAAAACACAATGTGTGGGTTAAAATGAAAAGAAAAACAACTGAGAACTAAAAGATGACAGTAATATAAGTCTGGAAGGGGTGATAATAGTTCAAGAGACAAGATCCTTATTTTGTTCATGTAGAAGTTAAAGATATTAATTTTGATTTTAATTAAGTATGCATGTTAAAGTGTCTTTGATAACCATTAAAAAAAGAGAAACAGCACGTACAACCTCTAAATTATGAGGGAGGAAACAATGAAAGGAGGAGGTAATAAAACACAAACAGAAGACATAAGAATATGCATATTGGCAATGTTTTCAAGAGTGAAAAACTAAAAACAACCCTAACAGCCAATAGAAAAATAGACAGATTAATGATGGTATATTTGTATAATATACCACACAACAATGAAAACTAATTCTGACATGTAGGAATCTAACAGATACAATGTTAACAGCAACACACTGTAGAAGAACATAATACAGAATAATTTCATTGATACAAAGTTTAAAAGATGAAAAATAATATACTCATTTGCAACACCTACATATATGGTAACTCTACAAAGAAAAACAAGGAATCACCAACACAAAATTTCACTTGGGAGTGAGAAGGAAAGGCAGTAAGGGAAGAACACCCAGAGGGCTTCAAAGGAATTGCTTATGTTCCATTTCGTAGTAGGCATCCAGGAATCTATTTTATTGTTCTTTCTACCTTATACAGATAACACATTTTAAAATACTTTTTATAAACTTAAAATATTATAATTTAAAAATTGTTTTGTTATTTAAATCAATACCCTAACTGGGTCTAGAGACTACAGCAAAAATTTTCATAACAAATTTTCCCAAGGTATCCTCTGTATTAAGTGACTATCTTTTATAAGTTTATAGAATTATAAATATCACCAGGGAAAAAAATCCAGAGCAGGTGAAACTTATTTAATGGAATACATGTCTACATAGATAGGAATATTATCTGAAGGCCTGTTCTACGAATTCCATTCATCCTGAATCTAAATGCAAAGTTTTATAATGTGTACCTTAATTGAATCCTATTGAATGTGTTGATTTTTCCAGGATAGTTTTTGGGATCCTAGCTAAGCCATTTCACAAATACATTGCACGTGGTTTTCTCTACATAATTCAGATGCCCCTCAAAAATTAACTTTACATTTCAGTCAAACTTAGAGTTAACAGCAAAAAGTTTTTCCATAAATGCAAATAGGAAATAGAAATGTACTTATCAAGGAAAGAAAAACACTGCCAAATTTCATTACTTCATAACCTGTGTGTATAATAACTGTATAGCTAACAGCCAGATATGCCAAGGCAGCAACCACTAAGCAATTTTAAAATAAGGTTAAGAGCCTAATCATAGTGGACTTCATAGTTTGGGTTACATCTGTTTTTCCACACTGGACAAATCAATCTTCTAAAAATGAAGTTTTTACCATCAAAACACACATTACTTTGCTACTGTAACAACAGTGTTGACATTAGGTCCTGTAATTTGCTACCCAAAGTATATATGGAGTTATTGGGTGGCCACGGAGATACAGAAATTCCAGGGACTGTATAGCTTGAGCTTTATGTATTACCAGTGAAATCTTTTTTCCTGGCAACAATGTCTGCCACTGAGCCAACTAAAGGCCAGGGTGTGTGTGTGGTATAGGCAGAGACAAATGCTATTTTGGGCTTAGTCTGGGGTGCAGGCAGTATTGTATAGGCAGGAAATTAAGATATTTTGGAAAACCTGCTACAATACAAATCATTATAGAAGGCTCTGGCGTATTTGAGGTTGGGGCAAAGCCAGGTTGATGAAAAGGCTCTTCTAAGGGTTTGAAATTGGCAGGCCTTCCCACCACACCCAGTCAAGGCCAAATACAGAATTTTAGTCAGATGAGACAGTAAAGTTTACCTAGTCCGTTTCTTTCACCTTGCACTTGAATTTATATAACATCTGGAGAGAGTTTGCACAACGCTTCTCTGAACACTTCAGTGACAGGAAACTAGCTATTTCTTGGGGGAGCTTAGTCAACTAAGTGGTAGTTCTAATTCAAAGAGCTCTCTTTAACATTAAACCCAAATCTGTTTTCATGTAAATTCTACTCATTGCTCCAAATTCTGCTCTCTGGAACCATACAGATGAAGTCACTTCAGTGATGGCAAGTATTTGGCCACAGCTGATCTTAGGTGAACACACAAAAGAAGATTTAGCACCAGTCTTAAAGCACTACAAGCCACAACTTCACTCAGACAGAACTGACGAATAACACAAGATACATTTACCATTCTGAGTCTAATCCCTCTTTCACATGACAGTTTTAAACATTTTAATACCATTCTGAAATGTCTCCAAATACATAATTTGCATCATAACATACACTGCTGAGAAATGAAGTAAAGATTAAAGGATATAGAGCTATGCTATCCAATATGGTAGCCACTAGCCACATGGGGTGATTAAGCACTTGAAATATGCCTAGTTCAAACTGTGTATACTTTATAAAGTGCAAAATCAACACCAGATTTCAGACTTAGTATAAAAGGTATATAAAATATCTCATTAATTTTTTATGTTGGTTACACATGAAATATTTTGGACATCCTGGGTAAAATAATACATTATTAAAATTAATTTCATCTGGTTTTTACTTCTCATAATGTGGTTACTCTAACACTTAAATTTATATTTGTGGCTCACACTGTATTGTTACTGGACAGCATTGAATTCACTCTTTTTGGCAGTTTAATAATTGCACTGATTTATGGTGAACATCCAGGTGACTAAAAACTGTGTCACAATTGTCCCTTCTAGCTTTAGCAGTCTATCATTTTAAGACCTTATCTTCACTAAATTTTTGCTTGTTCAACTTGGCACATTAATTCAATCTATTAAATATTTGAATTCTAAGCACAGTGTCTGGCATACAACAGGTGCTCAATAAATACTTCAGTGGAGTTTATCATCTAAAGCATAAGGTATCCTTCTTAGCTTCATGTTCTATATAAATTCAATGTGCTTGCTTAAACCAAATGTTCTTGAAATTCAAGTCCCCAATTCATTATTGGTGATCCTTTGAATAGACTTAGAAACTTTTGTGTTCCCTCTACCCTTTACACATATGATTTCTTATAGTAGTTTTCTTACTGCATTGTTTTACACTTAAACATCTTGAGGTCAGGGTCCTTGCTTTTTTAACATAGGTATTACCAGTTCTCAGCACCTGATTTGCACTTAATACTTGACAAACACATGATACCAATTAATAGTATTATCATTCAGTTCAAATTTCCATCATATTCAAAAGAACACCATAAGATTTGGAAAAATGCTTTGTTGAAATTTTGTATTGATGGTGTTTTCCTAACAGCCTTAGAATGAGGATTGCCTTTCCAATAGGAATGTGGAAAACTTTCAATTCAATTTACCTTTACTTAGTTTTCTCTCAGACAAGAGGGAGGCATGAAATTGGATGCTATGGAACTTGAAGATTCTAACATGAGAGAATAGAAACAATGTTTAATAGTATTTAATTAGATAACAAAATAACTTTAAAGGGAAGTGATAATTTATTATGAATCCCCAAAGGCAAATTACTGGGACTTGATTCTCCTCTAGAACTGTTTGAACTATGGCTTCAACCTATATGAATAGCAGCATCAAAGCATCTTTGAAGTACAATGGAAACTCTGTGAGGACAGGGACAGTTGCTTAATTTTATTGCCAGGACTTGGCACGGAAACTTGACAAGTTAATAAAATCCAATTCCCTCCTTAGGTAGTTTGGCTGTAAGACCTAGATCGCCAATCTGACAGGTTTGAGGATCAACAAGGACAATGTGCAAGACATGACAGAGCAATAGAAATCTTTTTTGCTAGTTTTTTCTTCTCATTGTCTTTTTCTGTCACTCATCACCCCTGCCTTTTTTCTTTCCTGATTTTTTTTTCTTCTTGACTTTCTCATTTCTTAGCTGAACATAGAGATAAAACATATTTTTCAGGTTTTTTTTGACACAAGTCTGTGTTCAGTTATTAATTTAAAAAGTAATGAAGTAAAAAGTTAGTTTCACCTGTAGGGAGCTGCTTTATTCTTTTATGGGTTAGCAGACTGCACCAGAAAAACAGTTTTTCTGTCAGTCTTTTTCAAGACTGTGTCATATTATTTCTCCTAATCATGTGGACTTTTTATGATCCTAACCAAGTTCCAGCTAAAGTCAGGCTGTGGGTCACTTAGCCTGAAAGCCAGCAATTCCTACTCCTAAGAGACAATGTGGGACAATGTAAGAGCCCTTGTGTTCTACTTAAGACACCAAAAAACTGAAGCCTTTAATTCATACTTTCTCCTTAGGATAAATACTCATGCAGTTTAATTTTTTGTAACTTTATTTAATGCACTGTAAAATGCTAAAGTGCATTTATGATGTCAAAACACTGCGCTGAAATAAAATACTGAACTGCCTCCTGAGTAAAAGAGGAAATAATGTTTATAATAGTACCACTTTAGTGGTAAAGTTACTTTAAATCTTTGAGAACTGATCACTGCCAAATTACCTCACTGATTAATCTTAATTTGAGAAATATTGTTTTATGAATAATATTCTGATAAACAAAGGATTAGCCAAGATTTCTGAGGGTTGAACTCGCATTGTTTAGACTCTTTCACATGTGGATCTAGGTTTCCTGTGAGAAAACATGGTGTGTGCTCACCACAGTGCAATCTTGTTTTGGTGATTAAATATGGGCCTATTCTGGCGGGCAACACTGACCAAATTAATGATAGTTAAAACATATATACATGAATTAAATGTGCCAAATGCCTTCCAGGAACTTCACATGATGTACTAACTACATTCTCATAAAACCCTATTAAGTATTACTTTCCTCATTTTTATAGAAGAGAGGTTAAGTACCTGCTCAAGGTCATATAGCTATTAAGAGGTAAAGCCAGGCAGGAGTAAAAACCTAGGCATTTTGGCTACAGAGTTTATTGTCTTAATGACTATGCTAAATTGCCTATTCAACTAATAGGGTCCCATACTTTGTACACTCCGGATGTATGCTTTAGATGTATAAAAAGCATGAGAGCATACTAATACAAAAGCTGAATATCATGAAAGCTGTAAAATCTCCTGGAGGATCATTTTTTAGGCTTGTTCCCTACGTCAAAGTGGAATGTAGAAAAAACTGGATTAAGTAATTACTTAGATCTCATTTAACTGGTGTTTTCTCTGTACATACCAAATGTTCTATGACTAACATACCAGTTAGTCATAACCTTCAACTACCAGTATATTCCATTTCTAATCACAAGGCAAAAGAGAAGCTTCATAGTCTTTTTTTTCACTACCTATTTGATGTTTGCACAAATCTCAGGCATCTATTACCGGAAATATCTTCCTCTGTAGTTCTTAACATCATTTTTTTTCTTACATTCAAACTCAATATGCTTTCCAAGTTTAGTCAGTTTACCAAAGTTTGTTTTTTAACCAGTGAAATAGCTTCATTGTCATTCACTGAGTTTTGTACACTAACCTGAAATGTACACACGCCAACCACCACATAATTACCGCCACCATATGCAATTAGGTTTCCTGAATCCCCACTGTCAAAGGGATTAAATTCTACCACATGCACATAATCTTCACAATCCACAGTGTAGGCAGCATTTCTTGTGGCATCTTGCTTCATCTTGTATGTCAATACTTGAACAGTTGTAAAAATAAGATAGCCTTCTACTGGACAAGGTCAGGAAACTGTGGATTACAGCATAGACATAGTTAGATAGAAAGCATCAAAGTGTCAGTCACTTTCAGCAAATGGATCAAAATAAGGACACGGTATTTCAGATGCCATGGACAGCCAAAAAAAAAAAAAAAATCAAGAACTTCTTTAAATACCTTATGAATAATACTTGCAGAATAAATAATCATAATATCGTTTAGATTAACTAAAAGATAGTACTTGAAGATGTAATCACTTTAGTAGTAAATATATTCATAAAAAATTAAAACATTTATAGAGCATTACTTGCAGGTGCCATGTTAAGGATTTTACTGACATTATGACACCTAATACTTGCAAACCTAAGAGGAGGCAAATGGCTCCCATTTTACAGAAGAAATCGAGGCTTAAGTAGGTTAGTTAGCTGCCAAGCTCATAAGACGAGACAGCATTTGAAATACTTTACTATGTGTTAGATACCGGTGCTAGAGAAGAAAAACAGCCCTCTGCCTTGAAGATCACAATATCCGGTAACAGTTATGATTCAGTGTGAAAAGCACAATAACAAGCAGATCAAAAATATAAGATCTAGAGAAAGGAGTGCCAAAATACGTGATATAGAAATGATATTCATAAAACCAGGCCAAAACTTCAACCAACCTGTTATGGCCTGGTGTGCACTCTGGAAGTAGCACTCCCAGATGAGACTTAGGGATCTAAATAAGTCCCCCCCCCCCCAATTGGATGCAGTTGCCTGAGAATAGCTGGGCTCAGTAACGAACACATCAAAACCTGATAAGTATTTACGGAGAATCAGATGAATCCCACGTATGGGAGCCTATAAACCAGTAACCATACGAGTGGGAATTCAGGACTGGACATTTGTTAAGGGTGACCAGCAGGTGGATGCCCTCGGAGGCACAGCAGTGTGGGAAGTGGAAAAGATTCGAGGTCAGGAAACTCGGTCCCCTTATTGCTTGTTAAACTGTGTCCAGTCTCACTACATTTTCAGGGTTTCACTGCACACCGCGGGCTGGACTTGCCCTGTAAAACTGGAAGGGCAGAACAGGGAAAAAACAACTTAAGTGCCCGCAAAGAACCCCACCGCCTCTCCCAGACAGGCAAGTCCCGCGAGACCCCGCTACCACCTCCCGAGGCCCGAGATCAGAGGGAAGAGGTGGACTACGGCCCAGGAAAGAAGGAACTCGCAAAAATAGGATGGGAGCGCTGAGCGGCCAGTAGCAAAGCAGCGCGAACCCTTAGGTTCCCGCGCGATACGCACCGGGGGAACCGGGAAGTGGCCAGAGGGAAGCTGATCTCCGCCGGGGCGGGCCTCGGCGCGCGCCGACTCTGCTTCCGGGTCACAGGGCGGAAACGGCGATTGGCTCCCGAGCCTTCCCGCGAGATTTAAAATATAACTCGCGACGGACTCATAGCTTCCAGACTGCTGCCCGGCAGGACAATTCTTCAGTCCAGTCTGCGCCTATCAGGTCTATCCCGAGTCAGGTGAGTCTCATTTCTTGTTTGCTCGCCTGTCACACTTTAATTGTGATTCCGGCCGGGGCTAGTGAGAGATTTTCGGTGACAGCTAAGTGACTGTTTAGAGGCTTTGCTCTGGAACCGGGTTGAATTTGGGGGTATTGAAGAATTCACAATATCTAGTGACGAATAGAGCTAGAAGGTCCTGAGGGGTCATCTGCAGACTGGAAGTCTGGGGCCAGTAGAGGCCTACTTAAGTTCATTAGGTTGGCGGGAGACCAAGGTTCTAGTTCCAAGACGTGCGCAGACTCCAATTCCACTACTTTAGCCCTCTCCCTGTTATATTCTCCCAAATAATATTTAGGATCTGCACTCTGACGATGATAGTACCAACGCCTGCCCCCCTTTTTAAAATTGAGCACCTATTAAGTGCATGGCACTAGGTGAATTTTTACTTGTGTCTCATAGTTTTCTGAGGTAAGATATCTTAACTTTTATATTTGAGGAAATTTATGTTCATCAGAAATTTTAAATACTGAAAGACATACGTCTTATAAATTGGGGAGCCAGGATGTGGAGCCTGAATGTCTGACTCAAAAATTCTTTTACCATCTCACACTGTCTCCCCAGTGATAATCTCCTGTCTTCCAGTTTTTGCTCCAGTGCAGTTTGGAATCCATTTTTTTTTTTTTTAAAAAACAAGTATTTATTATTGCTGCCACCTTCTACTGTTTTTGTATAGCGCAGCCTGACATTCAGAGTACATACATATTTATTGTCTCATTGATTTCTCAAAGCTGGCTGGAAGGTATTGTTTTCTATGTGATGATTCCTTCACCTAGGCAGTCAGTTGTAATGCTTATTGCCTAGGCTTATACAGCCAGCTAGCTGCTGAAAGAGCTAAGACTAGACCAGATTTGGCAAACTAGGGCATAACTTGCTTTTGTGCCACAAGTTCCTGAGCTAAGAATAGATTTTAAATGTTTGAATAGTTGAAACAAAAGCAAAAGAATAATATTTTGTGACATGTGAAAATTATATGAAAGTTAATTTCAGTTTCCATAAAGTTTTGTTGAAGCACAGCTGTGCTCATATGTTTATGTATTATCTGTGGCTATTTTCACACAGCAAGGTCAAGTTGAATGGTTGTGACAGAGACTATCCCTTACACTCCTTAAATATTTACTCTTTGGCCCTTTCCAACTTGTGTGCTGACCCTTGGATGAGACTGTTGGCTTTTTTTTTTTTTTAAGATTTCATTTATTTATATGAGAGAGAGAGAGAGAGAGAGAGAACGAGCAGTGGGGAGGGGCAGAGGGAGAGAGAAAGAGAAGCAGACTTCCCGCTGAGCAGGAAGCCCGATGATGCAGAGCTTGATCCTAGGACCTTGAGATTATGACCTGAGCCACCCAGGTGCCCCAAGACTGTTTTCTTTTATATGTGTCAGACACTGTGCTAAAAGCTAAACTTGTATTTATGTCATTTACTTTTCACAAAACCCTGTGAGGTAGAAGCTATTATTATTTTCATTTTCAGTACAGGGAAGCTGAGGTAGTGGAGGTGACATAACTTGGTATAAATCACACCGCTAGTAAGTGGTGCAGCCAGGATTCGGAACAGTCTAATTCTTGACTAGTTTTCATTCTTAGCAATCTGAACTCATATTACTTTTAAGTTTTTAAAAAGATTTTATTATTTTATTTTTTTTAGAGGGAAAGAGAGAGAGCGAGGGTGCACCCGCAAGCACAGGAGAGGGGCAGAAGGGAAGGGAGAGAGAGAATCTCAAGCTGGACTATGTGCTTTGGAGCACTGGGTGGGGCTGGATCTCAGGACCCTGAGATCCTGACCTGAGCTAAAATTAAGAGTGGGTCACTTAACTGACTGAGCCACCCACGTGCTCCAGAACTCTTAATACTTTTAAATAGTACCCTAAATAATTTAGTATTAAAGATTTATTTCAGGCAAACTGATCATATCACTGAAGCATTACTTCTTCACTTTTTTTTTCTTTTAAGTGACGAGGGTAATATTTTGAAGAGAAATATAACTTTTAGCTATTTACTGGTATTTCTATATATGTAGATATTTAATTGATAGTTTTTTACTTGTATCTTTAAGTTGATGAATTATTGCTTTGTAAGTGTTATATGCCCCTTTTCTTGATTGTATAAACCCAAAATACATTGTAAATGTTTGGGATTCTATTTATGCCACATAAAAAAAGAAAAAGATAACAGAAAGAGTTAATAAATGGGATGTGTACAGTAAAATATACCCCAAATAAGATAATAGCATATGTATATGTTGGAGACTAGCATACTTAAAAGGAAGTAGGGAAAAAAAAAACCTTTTAGCAGCCTTGTCTATAAACTCAGAGAAAGGAATTGCTTCCTTATATAGACTTGAATATGTTGCTTCCTTATATAGACTTGAGACATTGGAACTACATCCAATTATTTTGAAAGACTTTTGTCTATCAGGAGAGGTTATGTAATACAGTGGTTTAAGAGCACAGCTTATGGAGTTAAGTATCTTAGGTTTAAGTCTGTTTTGCCATTTTGCTAGCTGAGTGACATGGGATGTCACATTCTCAGATGTAAAATGAGGATAATAATGAACCTTCCTCATAGGACTCTTGCAGAGATTGAACGAGGTAATAAACATTAAGCTTTTGAAAAGTTTCTGGCACGAAGAAAACTCCTAAATGCTAGATACTGTATTGGTTAACTATTGCTGTGTAACAAACCACCTCAAAACTTACTGGATTTAAAACAGCAACCATTTTATTTGCTTTTGATTCTGTGGACCAGCAATTTTGGCTGGACTCATCTAGGTGGTTCTGCTGGTCTTGCTTGGGATCACTAATGTGGCTGCAGTTCATCTGGCAGGTTGATTGGGGCTGGAAAGTCTAACATAGCCTCTCATGTCTTTAAATTGGTATTGGTTGTCAGCTGGAGTGCCTTGGTTCTCTTTTATATGGCTTCTCCAGCAGCTGAACTCGGAATTTTTCATGTGATAGTCTAGAGTAGCAAGAGAGTAAGGACTAAAGCTGCAAAGCCTTATATCAAGAGGCCCCCAAACCACCCCCAGGTTGGATGGTTGCTAAGAAGACTCAGAGGACTCAGCATATAGTTGTGCCCATACCTATAATTTATTACAGCAAAAAGATGCTAAACAAAATCAGCAAAGAGAGAAGCTATATGGGGAGAAGTTGCGTGGGACGAAGTCCTGGGGAGATCAGACATAAGCTTCCAAAACTCCTCTCTTAGTGGAGTCACACAGGACTTGCTTAAATCCTCCAACAACAAATTGTGAACCCATATGAAATATTGTCTGTCAGGGAAGCTCTTAAGAGACTCAGTGTCCAGGGTACTGATGTAGGCATCCTCGGTCTATGTTCCAAAATTCCAGACTCAGAAGAAAAGCATGTGTTCAGCATAAACTATATTATTTGTGTAAACAGTTTAGGCAAGTGAGCCACTCTTACTGGAAACCCTCCTGAATTCTAAGTTCACAGGTACAGCCAAGGGCCAACCTTGTAATCAGTCCTTTCAAAAGATAGACATCAGGCCTGCTGCATTAACTCTTCTTCATGGGCCTTTTGAGCTCTGTCTAGACTTAGAACCCCCAGGATGTCATTCTTCCATAGTCAATTGGTCAAATCAAGTTACTAGACTGATCCATATTTAAAGGGTAGAAAAATAGATCACTTCTGGGGCACCTGGGTGGCACAGCGGTTAAGCGTCTGCCTTCGGCTCAGGGCGTGATCCTGGCATTATGGGATCGAGCCCCACATCAGGCTCCTCCGCTAGGAGCCTGCTTCTTCCTCTCCCACTCCCCCTGCTTGTGTTCCCTCTCTCGCTGGCTGTCTCTATCTCTGTCGAATAAATAAATAAAAAATCTTTAAAAAAAAAAAAAAGAAAAATAGATCACTTCTTTTGGGACAATATAGGGATGGAAGGAAATTGGCCTTTTTTTTTTTTTTTTTTTGGTGGCTATCTACCACACATATTACCATCTATCTCAAAACAAATATTTTGAAAATACAACTTTAATTAGCTATGTCTGTGTCTATAATTATAAGTTTACAGAATTTGCATATCTGTTTTGTATGAATTTTCAGATTGAAGGTTGGATTTTATTATTTCAAAAGATTTGGCTTAAGAAAACTAAAGGAGAGGAAAATATGATTGGGCAGAAATTGTATTGTTCTGTTTTCCGAAATTTAATTAAAAGCAATTTTAGTAAATATGAAATGACCTCTCATTTACTGCTTATTTTTCTCTGACTCTGCTTCCTTACAGATGTTAAATATTAGTTTCCAATTAAAAAAAGCTTTTTAACATTGCATTCTGTCCTACTTTCAGAGGATGGCTGAGCTTAATCAGAAGTCTATCTTGGATATGATTAAAGAGTTCAGGAGGAATTGGCACACTCTTTGTAACTCTGAGAGAACTACTGTATGTGGTGCGGACTCCATGCTGCTGGCATTGCAGCTTTCCATGGCGGAGAACAACAAACAGGTTAGTAGACTATATTTAGGTTTACTCTTTTTTTTAAGTGAATTTTGGTAGCTGCTTATTTTAATTACATTAATTTCTTTGCAATATATGCCCTCCTATGATAATATCAATACACTATTTTCAAAAATGCTTCTGCATGTCTATGTCAAAATATTACAATTGGATTCGAAATGATTTGCTTCAAAATTAAAGCCTTCATATGTATAATATAATGTAGGACATGTACATTCCATGTTTAATTTGAAGTCTTAAACATGCAACTGTTATGGTTAAAATATTTTTATTTATGATTTCTCTTCTTTAAAAAGTTCTAGAAGGCACACATAAATAATGTTTATTTTAATATAATCAAAGTATTTTATGACTAATTTCAGACTCTATGGTATAGATTGATTATTCCTAAGCCAGGCTATGAATCAGAATCACTTGGGAGGGTTTTTAAACAATACTGGCTTCTGTGCTTCGGTCTTGGAAATTCTGATTCTCCTAATCTGCACTGAGACTCTGGAAATTGTCTTTTTAAAATCTTTTCTTAATCTGATCTTTATGTAGTTGGCTTGGACCAAACTAGTTTTTGGAATGAGCTGTACATGAAGGGCTTGAGGTGTTCAGATAAGAGAAGGATGAATATAGGCTGGA
Source organism: Ursus arctos (assembly GCF_023065955.2). Taxonomy (NCBI): domain Eukaryota; kingdom Metazoa; phylum Chordata; class Mammalia; order Carnivora; family Ursidae; genus Ursus; species Ursus arctos. Next base: position 12,993,485 of record NW_026622886.1, on the reverse strand, counting down.
GTGGTAAGAAAATGACTTAAACATATTAGATTTCAGTTAGTATACTTAAAGGAGGGGAAGTCTTTGGGTGGGAAGCTTTTACAGAAGGGATGAAGGAGGGGAAAAATCAGTTAAGCAGCATCCAGGGGGATTAAAGTCTTGACGGTTTGAAGATAATTAGGAGATTTTCTTGACCAGAGAGCATGTTTGAAGCGTGGAATAGTTTCAGTGGATATATTGGGCTAGATAGTGAAATGACATTCTGATGAATTATTTTAATCGTATATGTCAATAGTTCCCAGATTTTTAGATTTCATATACCAATAAAATTTCCAAAAAAAATTAGACATTGACAGATTTGAACATTTCTCACGTTGGCAAATAAGGCCATTGAGAATAGAACCATTTTGAAAAAGGAAGAGTATTTTAACGCTTAAAGATTAGGAATTGTATGATCTTAAAATAAGAGATAGTCTTTACTACACATGTCAGTTGGCAGTTTTGCGTGTTTAAAACTATATATTAAGGTAAATTTTGAACACAGATTTGATAAAATTCTATCTTACATAGTCATTCTTTTAACAAATATTTGAATTTTTACTATGTGCTAGACATTATTCTAAATATTCTGAAGGATGTCTCTGCTTTTATGGCATTAATCTAGTGAGGAGAGACAGATAATACTCTAATAAATAAGATATTTAGTATTTTCGGTCATTTAAGTACTACAGAGAAAAATAAAAAAGAGATGTAGTTAAGGATTGTATGGAGTTTGAGGTAGAAGAGTTCTTGGCAATTTGAAATAGGATGGTCAAAGAAGGCCTCATCTACAAGTTGCCATTTGAGCAAAGATCTGAAAAAAGCAAAGAAGGAACTGGTCATGGGAATTTTTGTGGGAAGGGATTACGAGGCAAAGGGATCAGCTGATGCAAGGGCCCTGAGGTGGAAATATGCCTGTTATGTTCAAGGAACAGCAAAGAGGCCCACACAGCTGTTTATATACATGTTAAATATTAATTTCTTCCCTTCCACTCTCCCTTCTGGATATTTTTTTCTTTCTTTTTTTTTTAAGCTACTTTGCGCCAGGCATTATGATAAGTGTTGGGGTTAAAATAGTGAGCAAAACCAGACATGGTTCCTGCCTAGCTTACTGTCTGGTGAGTGAGGTAGACATTTAGTAGAGAAAAATACAAATAAACACAAAACTATAGCTGTGAGAAGAGGTATATGATGCTATGAGACCAAGGAGTTGAATTGGTTGGAGAGATCAAGTTGGATTGCTAAGGAAGGAGAGGAGTTAACTAGGCAAAGAGTTGGAGGCAAGATGATGAAGATGAAGAAACAGCATATGCAGCGGCCCTGGACAAGAGACTGTAGAGAGATTTGAGAAAATGCCAAAGAACTGGTGTAACCAAAGGGTAGTGGTGATGGTTACATGTTCCATTTGTTTGTTTCTTGTTTTTAATCACAGTCATTGTTAAAAATCAATTTTTTATACGTATGTTGAAGAAAAAAAATGGAAGTCATACTTTTTGGACTTTGTGTTTAAAAAAAAAGTTAAACTTCCAGAAAAGTCACAAGAATAGTACACTGAATTCCTTTATGCCCTTCACTTAATTCACCAATTAATATTTTGCCACCTTTGCATCATTATTCTTTTAATATTTTTGTATGTGTACGTAATATAAATACATAAATATATACATGTATGTATCATACACATGCATACATATTATTCATATTACTCTGTATGAACAATTTGATGGTAAGCGGTGGACATCTTGAATCTTTATCCCTAGACACTCTTGGTATTGTACATTCTGTGGGTTTTGACAAGTGTATAAGACATGTATGCACCTTTATAGTATTTACAGAATTGTTTCGCTGCCCTAAAAATCCTCTCTGTTCCACTTATTTATCCTTTCTTCTCACCAACCCCTGGCAACGGCTGATCTTTTAATTGTCAGCCTTGTTTTGCCTTTTTCAGAATGTCATGTAGCTGGAATTGTGAAGTATATCGCCTTTTCAGATTGGCTTCTTTCACTTTCTTTCAGATGCATTTATGGTTCCTCCATGTCTTTTCATGACTTGAAGCTCATTTCTTTTCAGTAGTAAATAATATTCCACTGTATGAATGTATCAGTTTATCCATTTACCTTTTACTTTTCTTCCAAACAGTATTCAATAAGATATTCAATATTTGATAGCTTTTTAGTTTAATAATTATTGGATTTTCTGTTATCATCCTCTTTTTTTTAAGATTAAATTTTTAAGTAATCTGTGCACCCAATGTGTACTTACAACCCCTAGATTAAGAGTCGCATGCTCTATAGACTGAGCCAGCCACGTGCCCATTGTCATCTGTCTTTATTTCCAAGAGCTCTTTTTTGTTCTCGCTTTTTAAAATATCATACTCTTCTTGCCTCAAGCATATATTTCTCCTTTGAGACTATTAATATTTTTTTGAGGTTTTCTTCTTGCATAATCTGTATCCTCCAAGTTTCTTGTTTTATTAGTCTTATTTAGGAAGAATTTTTATTCTTCCAATCAGAGACTTTCTTCATGATGATCCTTGACCATGTACTTATATTTAAGTGGAGCACTAAAATGCTTACTGGAAACTCTGCATGGAGGGTTAGAGATTGTCAATCTGATCTGACTGGGCAGTTTGGCTGGGAAACATCTGATGCTTATCTTTAAGATCTCCCTTTTAGAACAGTTTCTTCGGAAAAGAGTCTTTACACAAATGGTGTAAAGTTGATCTGCCAATGTGTTGGGTGCTTGAAAGAAGTATCAATCTTTAGAATATAAATGGTCGCGTGATTCCTGTTGTTTTCTTTCTTTCTTTTTTTTTTTTTGAAGATTTTATTTATTTATTCAACAGAGATAGAGACAGCCAGCGAGAGAGGGAACACAAGCAGGGGGAGTGGGAGAGGAAGAAGCAGGCTCATAGCAGAGGAGCCTGATGTGGGGCTCGATCCCATAACGCCGGGATCACGCCCTGAGCCGAAGGCAGACGCCCAACCGCTGTGCCACCCAGGCGCCCCGATTCCTGTTGTTTTCATTTGGGTACTCGTGTTTTTACCTGCACTCTTTGGTCCAGAGACTCCGTTTCGCCCTCTCCAGGGAATAAACTCCCAATTTTCTGCCAAAGTGGTTGACTGTTCTCCCTTCTCTCAGCAGAAATTAATTATTAGGCAAAAGTCTAAATGAGTATACACAAACAATGAGATAGAAGAAAGAGAAATTAAGGAGTTGATCCTATTTACAATTGCACCAAAAACCGTAAGATACCTAGGAATAAACGTAACCAAAGAGGCGAAGGATCTGTACTCAGAAAACTATAGAACACTCATGTAAGAAATTGAGGAAGATACAAAGGAATGGAAAAATGTTCCATGCTCATGGATTGGAAGAACAAATATTGTTAAAATGTCTATGCTACCTAGAGCAATCTATACATCCAGTACAATCCCTAACAAAATACTATCGACATTTTTCACAGAGCTGGAACAAATAATTCTAAAATTTGTATGGGACCAGAAAAGACCCAGAAAGCCAAAGGAATGTTGAAAAAGAAAACCAAAGCTGGTGGCATCACAATTCTGGACTTCGATCTCTATAACAAAGCTGTAGTCATCAAGACAGTATGGTACTGGCACAAAAACAGACACATGGATCAATGGAACAGAATAGAGAACCCAGAAATGGACCCTCAACTGTATGGTCAACTAATCTTTGACAAAGCAGGGAGGAATATCCAATGGAAATAAGTCTCTTCAACAAATGGTGTTGGGAAAATTGGACAGCCACAAGCAGAAGAATGAAACTGGACCATTTTCTTACACTATACACAAATATAAACTCAAAATGGATGAAAGACCTAAATGTGAGACTGGAATCCATCAAAATCCTAGAGGAGGACACAGGCAGCAACCTCTGTGACCTCAGCCGCAGTAGCTTTTTGCTAGACACGTCTCCAAAGGCAAGGGAAACAAAGGCAAAATGAACTATTGGGACTTCATCAAGATAAAAAAGCTTTTGCACAGCAAAAGAAACAGTCGACAAAACCAAAAGACAACTGGTGGAATGGGAGAAGATATTTGCAAATGACATATCAGATAAAGGGCTAGTATCTAAAATCTATAAAGAACTTAATCAAACTCAACTCCCAAGGAACAAATAATCCAGTCAAGAAATGGGCAGAAGACATGAACAGACATTTCTCCAAAGAAGACATCCAAATGGCCATAGACGCATGAAAAAATGCTCAGCATCACTCGGCATCAGGGAAATATAAATCAAAACCATAATGAGATATCACCTCACACCAGTCAGAATGGCTAAAATTAGCAAGTCAGGAAATGACAAATGTTGACAAGGATGTAGAGACAGGGGAACCCTCTTACACTGTTGGGGGAATGGAATCTGGAGCAGCTTCTCTGGAAAACGGTATGGAGGTTCCTCAAGAAGTTAAAACTAGAGCTACCCTGCAACCCAGCAATTGCACTACTAGGTATTTACCTGAAAGATACAAATGTATCTTTGTAGTGATCTGACGGGGCACCTGCACCCCAATGTTTATAGCACCAGTGTCCACAATAGCCAAACTATGGAAAGAGCCCAGATGTCCATTGACAGATGAATGGTTAAAGAAGATGTGGTATATATATATATATACAATGAAATACTACTCAGCCATCAAAAAATTGAGATCTTGCCCTTTGCAATGATGTGGGTAGAACTAGAGGGTATTATGCTAAGGGAAATAAGTCAGTCAGAGAAAGACAATTATATGATCTCACTCATGTGCAATTTAAGAAACAAAACAGGATCCTAGGGGAAGAGAGGGAAAAATAAAACAAGACAAAATCAGAGAGGGAGACAAACCATAAGAAACTCTTAATCATAGGAAACAAACCGAGGGTTGCTTTAGGGGAGTGGGGCAATGGGATGGAGTAAGTTGGTGATGGACAATAAGGACAGCACATGATATAATGAGCACTGGGTATTACATAAGACTGAAGAATCATTGAATTCTACCTCTGAAACTAATAATATACTATATGCTAATTAATTGAATTTAAATTTAAAAAAAAAAAGAAAAAAAAAGTCTGAATGAAGATTATCCAGAGAGGTAAGCATAGTACTGAGGATACTCCAGAAATCTCTTCACTGGCAAGTATCTCCATCATCACCTTTTTACTGGGCAGATTTTTTTCTAGTGGACATAGTAAGAGTGTTGACCTTTAGAGGCTTTGACTTCTTTGGCAGGGTGGGGGGATTGGGAGTGGGTGGTCTCTGATCCAACTTCCCACATTTCTTATGCTTAGCTTTGTCTCCTAGACTTGTTTAGCGCCAGGGAATGGTAGTTACCAGGGAAATACGGGTCCCACCATTTGCTTACCCCTTTATGTTGGCACTTGCTCATTTTTTTTTTTTGACCTTTTGTAATTTCCCTTTTCTTATGAACAATTCAGTCATGCTTAAAAAATTTTTCCTATTTTCTCTTTTGGTTTTGGGTATTTTATACCGGGGGGGTTTACCTGCGTATCCAGTCAGGCAGCTTGCCATGTTAATATGTCTGTTTTAAAATTATAACAGATGGTATACATTCTTTCTGCATCTTATTTTTATTATCCAACATTGTTTTCAAGACCTCTTCAGGTACTGATAGACAGAAAAATTGATCTAATTATTTATTTTAACAATCGTCCTTTGTATGACTGGTATGTTTTACTCATTGATAGACCTTTGGGTTGTTTGAAGTTTTTTGATATTATAAACAATTCTTCATTGAAATGAGATGTCTGTGCATGGAGCAAGAGTTTCTCTAGGCCCCATATGCAGGGGGTCATATGATAGATACATCTTTAATTTGACTTGATGCTGCCAAATTGCTCTTCAACTTGGTTATTAGAATTTACATTTATATCAACAGTATAGGAGAGTACCATTTTCTTATCTTTCTCCATATTAGATGTCGTTATCTAAGAACAAGAAAAAAGAGGGTATTTCATTTTACTTTTTCTGTTAATTAGAGCATTTAAACATATTTTAAAATGCTTATTTGACCATTTAGGTATCCTCTTTTTATTATCTGCTCATACATATCCTTTGCTCATTTTACTGTTGAGTTATTTTTCTCTTTCTTACTCTTTAAGAGTTCTACATGTCCTTTGGATACTCTTTGTAACACACTTTGTTGATAGCTTTTGATGTACTCTGTTCTACCTACCTTCACTGGATATACTTCCTTTACATTGTTTCATGAGTATTTATATGCCAGATTCCCTACTGAGTCTCACTTTGTTATGATCAGGTACTTACTGGACATTTTACCTTGATGTCCCAGTACAGTCTCCACATCAGTTCTTAAAAGTAGACCATATTGTTTCCTCCCTCAATTTACCTTCTTCTTCATATTCTTAGTCTCAGTCTTATATACCATTGTGCACTCAGTCAGTGAAGCTGGACACCCAAAAGTCATTGTAAAATCTCTTTCTTTTGCTCTCCATTGTAATCCATATTCAAGTCTTTCCAATTTTACTGCCTGGGCATTTAAAAAAAAATTTCTCCTTCTTTAGTAACCTGAAGAAATGGTACCAAGGTAATTAATAGATTCTGAGGATATTATATAAATGGAATAGACTAGCTAAAGGTTAAACTTTGGTGACCTTTCACTGGAAAATGAGAAGAGAGAGAAATTGATGCAATTATTAACAATCATTATAGTATAGTAATTGAAGGCTGTTGTTTTGGGATTAAGTGGACCATGTTCAAATCACCTTCTATTCATTTATGAATAATTTTGAAACACAAATGTATCAAAAAGGTAAGTGAAATGTACCCTGAAGAAAATTTAGTTTTCATTGTAAAAATTTTGATATATTGAAATATTCAGTTCAAGTCATTTTTTCTTCTGGGCTGTCTGTATAGCACTCACTCAGAATCTCTTTCTACTTGTTAATTTTCTACTTGCTAATTCACTGTGAAAGTTCAGACTCTGGGTGGGAAAGAAGAGGAGAGGTGAATTGCAACTGAGCTTATCACAGTTTGTGTATTTGTGTGCATATGTGTGGTGGAGATGGTGGGCTGCAGGTCTGATTGACTCTAACTCTCCATGTGAAGTTAGCTCAGGCACCCCGGCTGTGCAGACTTGTACATCACTCAGCAATATGAAACAACATACACATATGCCGGCAAGTGCATTTGTAAGTAGTAGATGGTAATAAAAAGTTGGGGTTGGTTGTATATATGCTTCACCTATATTTTTCACTTTGTGTTTGCCCTCTATTTAGGTTTTTAATTCTCTGAAGTTTGAGAACACGAGTCTCTAAAGTATGATCCTGCCAGCTGAATTTGACTACAATAAAACTTGTGAATACCTATTAGAGTTATTAGTTTGTCTACTGGCATGTTTGTTTTCTTAGCTGCTTTAATGGGGATAAAGAAAAGGTATATTAAAATAATCTTTAGGTTTTAGGTCTTAGGCAAGTTTTCTGAGGGAAGATTTTTTAGCTTAAATTGGATAACCTGTAGGAGTTTTATACTGCTAGAGATTTAATTTATAGATTCATTGAAGACTACATGGCAAATATATATGACTTTTATTATTAAGTTGCAAATAGTGTTTTAGCTTTTCCTTTTCTTAGAATTGACTTCATAGTTTGACTCTGTCTGGCAATTACATTATAAATGCTATTTTTCACGAACTTAAATAGCCTTAAGAACGTTACAAATGTTCCATTGGATGAAACAAAGATATTAATTTTATAACTTCATGGAATGCCACAGCCTGTGGTTGACCGTCAGATTTGAAAATGACCTAACATTGACATAATAAATAAGAAGAAACAGTTTTTACAATTGTATTACATTTATCTAATACTCCCCCCAACAAACAATTATTTTACTTTGAACAAGAAAAGAGAAAGAATGACATTTTTTGATCATCTACCATTCATCAGGTATTATTTAATCTCTACAATCTCATTTTATAACCGAGGAAAAGTATTCACAGGATTTTCAGTATTTTACCCATGGTCACATAGCCAATTAATGTTCTTAAGTAGACCTGCTATCTTTTCTGTTTTGATAACAAAAATTCCAGTTAGTTAAAATGTAAAGTTTATTCAAGTTTTTGAATAACTATAAAAATAACTTCAGCAAAATATACAAAGTACAAGTGCTCCGAAAAAGTGTAACTTCGTTTTTTTCTCATTTTATTCTTATGAAATACAATCCTTCTTATGTCCATCAGAGAATTAAAGCATTGACCATCTTGAACTTCCTTCAGACATTAGCCAGCTGGCATGTTTTCCTAGCAAAACATTTTCTGATTTGACCACAAGCTCTCTGAATCAGTTGTTACTGGTTTGAATAATAGAATATGCTGTCATGGTGGGCACCTGATCATGAAAACTGATATCTGGAGTACATTTTTATTTGGATTTAAAATGTTTTTACAATCCCAGTATAAACACTGTTAATCTAGTCAAAACCTTTTCTCACAAGATCAAGAGCTTGCATGGTTTTACTTTAACTAGTTATGGTCAACAGAATGAGAATGAATTGTACATTTACATTAGGCAATATTTTAATTTATTTTTCATATGAAGGATGTCATATCAAAATAGTTTTAGGAATTTTTGAGATAAAACAGCTTCATTTTGAAACTGTGAATAGCTGAATTTATTTAACTTAAATACCATTTGGAAATTTTATTGTGTAATTTTTGTGGGATTGGGAAGTAAAGTACACAATTTTTTTAAAGATTTTATGTATTTATTTGACAGGGATAGAGACAGCCAGCGAGAGAGGGAACACAAGCAGGGGGAGTGGGAGAGGAAGAAGCAGGCTCCTAGCGGAGGAGCCTGATGTGGGGCTCGATCCCATAACGCCGGGATCACGCCCTGAGCTGAAGGCAGACACTTAAACGCTGTGCCACCCAGGCGTCCTAGTACACAATTTTTGATGCAATGCTGAGAAATTACAAATCTGTCTTACATTTGGGTTATGGATTCAAGATTTGAGAGTTACTTTTTTTTGGTTTTCCATTGAATTAATTTCATGAAATATAATGAATTTTTATAATTTTGACATAACAGGTCCCTCCAAGGACAGTAAGGATAGTTTTCTTAATTGTCTCCATAAAGATGAACAAAAAGTTAATTATTTTTAAGGCAGTTTGGGCATAATTGCCTTAAATTTGGATAGTAATTAGAAAATGTAATTAGTAGTTTCTTTTTCTAAAAGAAATATAGATTTAAAAGAGTCAGGTAGAAAAACGTATATTATTTGGCTCTTTTTTTTTTTTTTAAGATTTTATTTATTTATTTGAGAGAGCAAAATAGCACAAGCAGGGGGAGCAGCAGAGGGATAGGGAGAAGCAGGCTCCCTGCTGAATAGGGAGCCAGACATGGGGCTCGATCCCTGGACCCTAGGATCATGAGCCAAATGCAGACACTTAACTGACTGAGCCGCCCAGGTGCCCCTATTTGGCTCTGTTTGATTCTTTTTGTTATTTTTCATTGGCTAAAGAGGATGTTACAAATTTAGTTCCAGTGAATTATAGTTTATTTAAATATCCACCCATCTTTCAGTGCAAATGATGGAAAGATCTTGGTGTTATCAGAAACTACTAACATATTAAGGGAACTTAACTATGGAAGAGAGCAACATAATACATTTCACAAAATTACGTATGGATACTTAAAATATTTGTTACTCATGCTGTATTGGAAAGGAGTATTTAGAATTTTTTACTCAATTAGGGCTGGCATTTTTTGGATGGCACCATTATTAATATCTGAGATATTAAGTGGGATCAGAATGCAATCAGTTAAAAAAAAAAACCTTCAGCATGTCTACTGACTAATACATCATGTTGATATTGAAAAAAAGAACAATTTTACCTCAATAGGAACATCCAACAAGTTACAGAAAGAAACTGAGGCTTTTTAGCACTTGTTTATAGTTTAGTGTGTCCATGAGCAGGGAAGAATCAAAATTCTTCTCTGATGCACGGTTTTAGCACTGATATTTTGCTTTTCCTGGAACAGTAATGAAATACAACGTGATTTTTAAAAATTTAGTTTTTATGATCATGTTTTAAGACTAACAGTTGGAATCGTGTGGTATGTGGTGATTCGCTATGGCATTGAAAGTTTTGAATAAGAGATACATTAGCTAGAAGAGCTAAAAGGAACTAAATATTAACAGAATCAAATGTTTCCCCAATCAGTAGTACTTAAGAACAGATCACTGCCCACCCATTCCCTGAATTTGGGGAGAAGAAATTTAGTGAAGAATGACTATATATTTGCTAATTTTTTTATGCACAAACTTGCCATAGTTGTTTATATTTTATAAAACCATCAAAATCTTTTTCTTTTATATCTGGCTTTAAAATTATTCCATAGCTCAATTTGGATGTTCTCTTCAAATCCACAAGAATCAATGTAGACTTTTCTGTAACAAAATTCAGTTTGTACTTCCCATCTCAATTATAAGTTAGTGAAAATTCTGGCACTCAATTTTATCTTTTTATTTTTGGCATTGTCTCTTTCAGCACAGTGGAGAATTTACAGTTTCCCTCAGCGATGTCCTGTTGACCTGGAAATACTTCCTACATGAGAAGTTGAACTTACCAGTTGAAAATATGGAAGTGATTGACCATTATGAGGACATTAGGAGGACTTACGACGATTTCTTAAAGAATAGTAATATGTTAGATCTGATCGATGTTTATAAAAAATGTAGTGTTTTGATTTCTAGTTATGAAAATAATGCCAACATATCCCCTGTAAGTATTTTTTAAATAATTCTATCTTAAATGAAAATTTGGCTAGATTTATTTTTATTTTAAACTATGGTATCAGCATTTATAGTAACTTGATAATGCTTTTGCTTTTTAGATCATGTTAGAAATGGAAATTTTAGCTACCTGAAAGTTAGTTTTTACTGGAAAGAAATATTTCAGTGGTAAATTTTGCTGAAATTCTGTTATTTGGTTGAAATATAAGAACAGCTTCTTACCAGATAAAAAATTTTAACAAAGAGATCAGTCCCAAATGCATGATTTCTTTTTGAATTCGTGCCAAGGATTGCTTTTCTATTTTACTTTCTTGGTTTAACGTGCATCTATTCACTTGGCATATGTTGTATAAATGATAGTTTTGACTTTCTATGGATTAATAATATTTTACTGAGATGAGGTATCATTTTGGGATGATAGTATGATGCAATAAATAGGAAGTAATATACTATTTTTTTATACATATTCACTGATTTAGTTTTTTAATGAATATTAATTTTAAAACTAATGGGATGCCATCCTTTGCAGTTTGGTTTTATCTACATTAGAATTAATAAACTGTTTTAGAATATATTTGGATGTATCTAGTTTGTTTTAAAGTATTGAAATATATTTCTTTATCTTAACATTTACTGAGTACCAATGAAGTAGTAATTAAATAGTGGTAATAACTAAATAATTGTAGATATAATTAGGAGAAAATGTTTATTATATTTTCTAAGATATTAAAATATTTTATAAATATTTCTATCTGATACTTGGGAATCATGTTTTGGCTGCTTGTAATAGAAACCTCAATAGTAACAGTGGTTTAAGAAAATGGAAGTTTATTTCACTCTTTTATAAAAGGAGTCTTAAGGTAAGCATCTGGGAGTGATGTGATAGCTCTGTGGTTATCAGGTACCTAGAATTTTTCTGTCATTCTGCTCTCCCATCTTAGCTCTTTTTTTTTTTTTATTATTATTATATTTTTTTATTGTATTATGTTAGTCACCATACAGTACATCCCTGGTTTTTGATGTAAAGTTCGATGATTCATTAGTTGTGTATAACACCCATCTTAGCTCTTGACCTCTACCCTCAAGATCATTTTGGTCCAAGATAGCTGTTGGAGCTCCAGATTCCATATCAGTGTTCCTTGCCTTAGGAAGTAGTAAGAGAGCACAGCACTCTCTTTTCCTTTTAAAGAGACATAGCTCTTTTTCTTCCATGTCCTTGCCCAAAGCTTAGTCACATGGCTACACCAAGATGTTAGGGAAGATGAAGAATATAGTCTCTTTTTTTCTGGGTAACATGCCAGAATAAAAACAAAATCTCAGTTACTGAGTAAGAAGGGGATAGTGGATATTGGCAAGCAGTTTGCTGTCTTGGCCTCACTGCGCTATAATGGAACCCTCTCCCCTGTTATAACTTTTTTTTTTTTTAAAGATTTTATTTATTTATTTGAGAGAGAGAACGAGAGAGAACACGAGTTTGGGGGGGGAGGCAAGAGGGAGAGGAAAAAGCAGGCTCCCCGTGTAGCCCAACACAGGGCTCAATGTCGGCTTTGGGGCTCAGTCCCAGGACCCTGGGATCATGATCTGAGCCAAAGGCAGATGCTTAACCAACTGAGCCACCCAGGTGGCCCCCTGTTGTAACTTTCTGAGACACACATGCATACCCGCACTATGGTAAAGATACTTGTGAGGGAAGATAGTTTTTTTTAATTCCTCCCTACCTATATTTTATTTGCTTGTAGAGCAAGATTTTTGACTACTTTTCATACAGTTAATTTAGAGAGGCTAATCAAACCCAAGTATTGGATTGTAGGAACAACAAAGAGAATCTTCTGATAAGCCAGGGAGCATATAATCTGCCTGAGGTTTTTGGGCACATTGTTTTCACCTTATCCTTCGCTCCTGTCTAAATCTTCTAATAAGCCTCTTCATTTAAGTGCATCAACTATATTATGAGATATAGAGGTCTACATTGGAGGGAGTTCTGTGTCTCCAAATATCAACACATTCTTCTGCAGAACATCAGGAAAGGAGTGGAAGCTGCTGAGATGATAGTATGTGAAGTTGAAATTTTTCTGCACTTAAAATGGGAGATTTGATCTCTGATACTTGTTTGCTCTAGGGAAATTTCCAGTGAAGAAAAAGTGAGCAGGAAAATAGATCCCTAGATTGATTTCCTCAAAAATGCATTAAAATAACCCTAATTTATGGTAAAAGTATCTTAAAAGAAAGATTTATTTATTTGAGAGAGAGAGAGAGAGAGGAGAGGGGTAGGGGGAGAGAATCTCCAAGCAGATCCCCCCTGCTGAGCAGAGTCTGATGAGGGGTTTGATCCCACAACCCATGAAATCATAATCTGAGCTGAAACCAAGAGTGAGATGCTTAACTGACTAAACCACCCAATGCCCCTACAAGTGTCTTTAAATATACATATGCTTATGTATCTTTCTTATTAATTGTAGCCTAAATAAGCAGAAATTATGAGGAATTAAGATAAAGGTTAGACAGGGATGTTCTGGGAACATGATAACTTGAACAATGCCCCTCTCCCCTGTATTTCATACATTATAATTCATCTCCTGGGGAACATGGATGCAGGGCCTGTGAACATCCGGGAGCATATAAGGCCTTGAATTCTAAATGGAGTCCAAGTAGAGATAACTGGTACAGAGTTTGCTTTATCATGAATTGAACAATTATCTGAAGAACATTGGAGACCTAGCCCAAGGAGAAGAAATGGTAGATCTCAAGAAGAGCTTAGCAGTCCTCCAAAATCTGGGGATTTTCTGAGGAAGGTCAACAAATACCCTCTGTGAGTGTGCCGGGATTCTCTGACTCTGGAAGGCAAGAAGTAGCTGAATGGATGGGCATACTTTTGGTGATGCTTGAGAGACCACAAAAAGACTCTCCCTTGGCTTAAGCAGGTGACTGCTATCCTGTTTATTTTCCCACTAATGCTTCATAAAGAGTAGAGACTATTTCAATTTCTGTTACTTGTAAAATTGTCATCACTTAAGTTACCTCAACAGTCAAGGTTGAGCCTCAAAGAGCCAATGAAGAAAAGCAACAGCCACTTAGGGACTCCCAGCAGTCACAGAAAGATGAGTTAACTCAGAACACATGTGACCAATAGAACAGAGCTCTTAGTGGTGAATGACAACTTGAATCCATAAATATAGTAAGTACTCAAGGAAGTTCAAGGATACACCTAAACGTAAGACTTTCTAGATTTAAAAAAAGGAGAAAAAAGAAAAGTCTTCCCAATGCAACAGATGAATTCAGACACAAATTAGAGTTCTGAAAGTCAAATACAATAAATATTTAAAGCACAGGGGCACCTGGGTGGCTCAGTCGGTTAAGTGCCTCCCTTCGGCTCAGGTCATGATCCTAGGGTTCTGGGATCGAGCCCCATGTTGGGCTCCCTACTCAGCAGGGAGCCTGCTTCTCCCTCTTCCCCCTGCTTGTGATCTCTCTCGCTCTCTCTCTTTCTCTCTCTCAAATAAAATCTTTTTAAAAAAACAATCTTTAAAAAATATAAAGTACAGAGAGAAAAATATGAAGATGAAGAAATCTTAAAGGAAATTTAAGAAACTTGGAGGTTGAATCTAGAGGATTTAGCATAACACATGATAGGAATTCCAGAAGAGAAAAAGGAACAGATACAGAAGAAGTCATGATTAAATAAAATATTCCTTCTAACCACATTTGTTATAATAAAATTTCTCTAAGTTTGTTAATTAAGAGTGTTTATGAAGTTCCAGGCTGTATTGAAAAGACACATACCTAGATATACCCTGGTAAAATTTCCGAACTCTTTAGGATAAAGATAAATATTTTAAGTTTCCTGGTGGAAAGAACAAGTTATTTAAAAAGAACAGTGATTAAATAACATGTCTTGGAAGAAGAGGACAGTGACCTAAGAATCTTATCCTCAACAAGGTATCGCTTACCAGCTAAGTTAAAGGAAGGATTTGTGAGGATATGCAAAAATTTGAAGAATGTCATCTTCATACTTCAAGTGAAGAAGTTGCCCTTTTAAAGACCATAATAATTAAACAGATGAACTGGAGAGCAGATATCTGTCTAGGGGAAGATGGTAATGAGCAATGAAACTTGGAGGGTATGTGTGTCTAGTTAAAATGATAAGGATGGATTGGGAATATGTGTGCTAAAATGGAAGGCTTATACTAAGGGAGATTCTGATATTAGTTTAAAATTAAAATGGCTAAATATTGTAGTTTGTTGGGGGTAAGCAGCAGTCATTTCACTTCTAAATAATGATAAAGAAATGGGTCTGATGTGAGTACAGTAAAGTGAAGGTAACCATTAATTGGATGGAAAAATATAGCTAAAAAGAGGATTAAATATGAACCATGAGAGACTGTGGACTCTGGGAAACAAACTGAGGGCTTCAGAGGGGAAGGGGTCGGAGGACTGGGATAGGCTGGCGATGGGTATTAAGGAGGGCACATATTGCATAGTGCCCTGGGTGTTGTACGCAAATAATGAATCATGGAACATTGCATCAAAAACTGGGGATGTACTGTATGGTGACTAATATAACAAAAATTATTTAAAAAAAGAGGATTAAATTGAATAACAACTTATCAAATCAGGAAGGTATAAGTCAGTAAAATTAATAGTGTATCACAGGAAATCCATTGTGGTTTTTGTGATTACCTTAGAAAGCTTTACTCTATATTATCTAGAATCCTTGTCACATTTTTAGGTCTAGGAACCCCTTTGTACTCTTAAAAATTATTTAGGACTATAAGGAGATTTTGTTTATATGAGTTATATCTGTTGATATTAAAGATTAAAATTGAGATATGTTTAAAGTATCAGTTATTAAAATAGTAATAACAAATCTATTACGTGTTACTGTGAATAGTATTTTATGAATAAATTTTCCAAGAATACAAAAATTGTGAGAATAGTGACACTGTTTTACATTTTTAGAAATATCCTTGATGTCATGTGTGGATTCTCATGTCTGTTTCTGTTTGATATGTTGTTTTGATTATATAAAGAAAATTTGGATTCACATTGGTACATAGTTGGAAAATGGAGAAACTCCTGGGTCCCCAGAATGGGTCTTGGGGACCTCAGGAGTCCTTGGACCATACTCACTGAACTGATCTAGAATATTGTACTTTATATGTCATTAAACATGAAAATAGTTTTAAACCAAAGGGTAATATTATCCCATTTAAAAAATAACATTGTATTTATGGAAGAATAAATCTTTGCTTTTAACATCTCTTCTGAAAACATACGAACTACAAGTGTGAGGACTACCTCTATTCAAAATTTGTTAAATAGTAAATTATTTTTTAAAAAAGAGACACACCGAGAAACAGACTCTTAAGTATGGAGGACAAACTGATGGTTACCAAAGGGGAGGTAGGTGGGGGAACGAGTGAAATACGTGATGGGAATTAATGAGTGCACTTCTTGTGATGAGCACTGGGTAATGTATAGAGGTGTTGAATCACTATATTGTATATCTGAAACTAATAAACTAATAAAATACTGTTAACTATACTGGAATTAAAATAATTAAAAAAAAACAACAGTGATTGTCAAACACAAATTCTCCCAAAATGATTTTTTTGGTATTGGCTAATTGAATTTAAATTAAAAAAGAAAAGAAAAAAAGTATATATTGGTGAGTTGTTTTAGTTATAATTTTGCAATGGCTGAGAGGACAAGTGGTTTGCAGTCTCATTAGACTTCATTAATTCAGTTTGTACCTTCCCTCCAGGTTGACTCATTAGGAATGGGGTGTGTGAAAGCCTATATAACCTTAGATCCCTTAGAACAAATAATGGAGATGTTGAGTACTGTGCTAGGGTGAAAGCAAATGTCTTTATAAATTATTTTTTCATGGAGATTCTTATTTTGTTTGAAATATTATGCTGTTAGGACATTAGGTTTACTTATATATAATTCCAAGATGAAGCATTTATTGTGTGCCTTAGGTAAGCCTTTTCTTTGTCATTCATTTTTTTCTATAAAAACTAAAAGCTCAGATTAAATTTCCAAGGTTATCTTTTAACTCTAAACTTGTGAACTCTTATGAGTATAGCCATTGGAAACAAACATTATGTTAGAAAGTTTACAGCCATTGGAAACAAGCATTATGTTAGAAAGTTTAACTCCATATGCACTTACTGCCAACAAAGATCAGGTAATAATACTGTACACTGGAATATCAGTGACACTATGTATAGCTTGGTGTGAAACATTTTTTATAGTTGTCATAGCACCTTATCATTAGTAACCTCCTGTGTTTTCTACAGAGTCAACTACGGGATTTTCTGTCTGGGAGACAGTATGTAGTAGCTGATGAAACTGATCTTTATGTACCAAGATCACCAATGAGTAAACACAACCAGGATAATGAAAAGGTACTGATAAATTGTGAGTAGATTAAAGCAGGATATGATCCTCTTCAAATCACTGTGAGTTTGTGCATTACAGTTATTATTATTAATTTTTTAAAGTTTTTAATTTGTTTAGACAAAACTGTATTTGCAAAGAGTAATACATTAGAGACTGCTGAGAGCCTAACAATCAGTTTCTTCCTGGTTTTGGGCCAAGGTAACAGGCAGTGTGCAAAAATAGGTATCACTCTTAAGTCTCTGAAAAGTAATTGGAAGGTCTAGGTTGCCAGAACTCTTTGAATCTTTGTATTTGGTAAATTCACTTACGGTTTTAAATGAATGATTCTTGCGAGGATATGTACAATTGAAAAATCTGTTCTGTCTCCTTTGCAGTAGATAACTGATACATCACAAATTGTGATAATAGAGTTTCTTGTGCAAACAAACCACAGAAAACAAACCACAGGTTTTGTCTAATATAATTTACCTTCTGTTAAATGCTATGCTAGGTACCTAATTAAATATAGTAACTCCTTACTAACCATGGGGATTATGTTTATGGAGGTTTCTATGGTAAATAAAATCATCATTGACAAGATAAAAATTTAGGAGTATTAGAAAAAGCAGTAAAATTACATTCAACATATCTAAATCCATCTTCTTCATTCAGTTTGATGAATCAGCTTCTTCATTTTTAAGAAAATATTGTTAAGGCAGGTTCTCCCATAAGTCCCATGCCATACAGATGGCACTTTAAGAAATATATTTGTCACTGGCCAAAATTAAATACCTGTGCACCTACTTCCTAGACTTATGTGCTTGAACATCTGCTTCTAATAAGTTTTTCTGCTGTATTTGAAAGTTAAGTTTCTAACATCATGACATTTAATCCCTAAAGTTCTTCAGCATATCGTTTCCTGAAAGTAAAGGCATGGCCATAATATCATTATCATATATAAGAAAACATAAGTATTCCCTAATATCACTTACTGTCTTCCCTATTCAGATTTCTCCATTTGTCCCCCAAATGGTTTTATATCTCTTTAGATTCTTTTAATCTAGAAGAATTCCCCTTAGTCTTTTTCTCTTCTTATTTATCTATTTAATTTCTCCTGGTATTATTTATCTTGTTCCTCTATTTCCAGTAAACTGAAAGTTTTATGCAAAAGCTTGCTTAGATTGAGGTTTAACGTTTCATAACAAATACTTCATAACTGATGGTGAGGACCACATTAGGAACACAAACTCAAGTTGTCCCAAATTGCCAGATCTCTCTTTGCTGTGAGCCAAAATCTGTGGGGTGACACTGTAAATTCCCTGTTTCCCAGCAGCCTTTTACCCAGTGATTTTGCACGTGCATTCATGATCCTTGTTTGAATCAGTTATTTCTTTAGTGTTTGCAAAATGGTGAGTTTCTAACTCTGTCGTGTCTTTACATTAATTAGCTGACATTTCTCAGTAAAGCAGAGCTTGGTAAGATAAAGCTATTTAGGGAACTAGTTCCCTAAGAATGTCAGAGTCACTACTTAATTCTTTCTCTTTCATTACCAGTTTAGGAGTTGGGATTATAGTTATTTATAAGATAGGATACAAATTAGATTTTTTTAAATTTATCTTTCTCCTTTTTTTATGTGTGTATTTATTGCTATGAACTCATGAATTTTTATTTATTCAGTTTTAAAATTAATTGCAGTCATTAATCTTTGATGCTAAAATGGAGGGCTTCCGTTCAAGCTGGCTTCTGTATCTTTTTTACATTCCCTATTAGACTTCTTAGCACTTCCCTTTTTTCTGGCGTAACAAAATACTCCAAGTCCATCTTTCAATATTTTCTGCCCAGATGTGATTCCTTTCAGTGATTTGTAACTATTTTCTCTTGCTTGAAGTTAATTTTTCACTTACATTGTTTTTCCCTCCTGTCCCAAATATTGGTAAAATGTTTACCAAATGCCTGGTCTTTTCTCATTGGTATTTAAGGGGTACATTCATATATCAAGAGAGTTGATCACTTATTCTTCTCTCTGATTTATCTTACAGGCTGTATAGGGAGGAAACAATAATTGTTATTGTATCTTAAGAGAAATTAGCTAATTTGTATGTGTAAAATACCTAGGTGTTTATAATTTTTCGCTTATGGATATAAAATGTTATCTTAAATGGATATCCATGAAAAAAAGAGTATAGCATATAGAAACTAATGGGTCTTCACTGCAAGCATATAGTTTTCTCATTTTAAAAAACAGTGATAGTTTCATTGTGTTAATCCTCTGCTAGCCAATAGATTAGATTTCATGAGGACTGTTGAGGTAGCAGCCTCCTCTCAACTATTTTTCTGTTACTTGCAGACTTCTAATTTTTCTTTTTGCAAAGTATTTTTGGAAGGCAATGTTTTTCTTTTAAAATTCCAAAGTGACTTTTCGGGCTCAGTCTTGCATAGATATATTTTGATCACAAAATGTAGCTTACTAATGCCACACCATAGTCATCAAGTAGATGAATGGCATGAATTTGAGAAACAATATTTTTGCTTCCTTACATTATTTTTCCTAAGGTACTAAACTGCTTTAGAAGTTCTGAAGTAGAGAAGGGAAAAAATGAAATAAAAGCCCTAAAAGAAAATCATCAGTTAAATAAAAAATTCTACTGGTATATTAGTTCTAGTCCAACTCTTTTTTTTGGTCATTATATGTAAGAATTTATGTGTTTGGCAAAGAAAGTAAAAAAATAACTGTATAAATTATTAATCTCAATCTAGGAAAACTTTCTTCAAATTGAGATTGAATATCTGCATTTCAGTAATAATTAATGGATAGGAAAAGAAACATGGAATTGCCAGAAAGCTTAAATAAAATTGTTCAACTTCTAAACAAACATTGCAAATACTTTGTGGTATGGATTGAATCAGTTTATTAAATAAATAAACAGAACATTATCTTTATTTTTGGTATCTTGGTAAAAGCCTCAATCTTGTGGATTTTTTCAATTTAGGCCCTTGCTTCTGGACATCCTAACTGTATTTATGTGGAATGCTTTTCCAGAGAGCCTCTTTAAAACACACTTGCAAATACAAGAGCAGGGAAACCATAACTGCCATGTTATATGACCATAATGATAGGGATAGATTTCCAATTGCAGCCATGAGTTAAAAGAAACACTCTAACTGTGAGGACTCCAAGATGTTTTTCCCTGATGTTCGTCTAGCATCATAGATCAGAAGGGCAGAATTTGCTAGCCTTAAAGAACAAGTTGTAGATGTGATGGTTTAAGCCCTGGTTTGTACCCAGTAAGGATCAGATATATACATTTTGGTAAATTCTCATTATTTTTGGACAGCAGAAGCACAGTAAAACAGGGATTGAATGAAATCAAATGTATAAAAACTGAAGTTTCTAATTGCAATCTGAATGTCACTTTTTCTTTCTTTTGATTTTTCACAAAATGTGTTACGCTTTTGAAATGTGAAAGGATAAGATAAAGAGGAGATTCATATGTTTTAGACTATTGAACTGTGCAGTTAAAATGGAAACTTTTGTATTATAGATTCACATGAAGTATTATGATTTACACTAAAAGTAAAGATAAAAGGACACTTGAAATCTAAGTAGAAAACTATATTATGCCTTAAGTTGTAATATTTTAGGGTGGATCTTAAGGGTGATTTTAATTTAGTTGTAGCTTGGAGTAATTTTTTTTAAGGCAATGTAATACAATTATATGAGTGCTTATTTGATCCCAAGTACGTTTTTATCAATAGTTTTCATTTTGAAATTTCTAAAAGGACCAAATACACGTATTAAGCTTTTTTCGTTTATCATTGAACAAAAACTAATTGAGAACCTGTTAACAAAATGGACTGATTACCTGCAATAATGCCAGTCATTCTTTTAGGCCTTAAGGGTACATCATTTGCTCTCCTAGAATTCATGAAGTAGTAGAAAGATTAAGAAAATGCACAGCACCAGAAACCATTAAGATCTATGCAGGGAATTATAATTGACTAATATGCATAGTTATAACAGGGTGATAAGAAAGGCAGTAAATGAATTACTGTTCTATACTAGGAGATCAGGGAGCCCCTCTCCAAAGGTAACATTTGTCTCATATTTTTAATATTTAAGAAAAAATTTTTAGAGGGTTAATATTTAAGCTTTTTTTTTATTTTAATGTTTTTTTATTATATTATGTTAGTCACCATACAGTACATCCCTGGTTTCTGATGTAAAGTTCGATGATTCATTAGTTGCGTATAACACCCAGTGCACCATGCAATACGTGCCCTCCTTACTACCCATAACCAGTCTATCCCATTCCCCCACCCCCTCCCCTCTGAAGCCCTCATTTTGTTTCTCAGAGTCCATAGTCTCTCATGTTTCATTCCCCTTCTGATTACCCCCCTTTCTTTATCCCTTTCTTCCCCTACCGATCTTCCTAGTTCTTATGTTCCATAGATGAGAGAAATCATATAATTGTCTTTATCTGCTTGACTTATTTCACTTAGCATTATCTCCTCCAGTGCCATCCATGTTGCAGCAAATGTTGAGAACTTGTTCTTTCTGATAGCTGAGTAATATTCCATTGTATATATGGACCACAACTTCTTAATCCAGTCATCTGTTGAAGGGCATCTTGGCTCCTTCCACGCTTTGGCTATTGTGGACAATGCTGCTATGAACATTGGGGTGCATATGGCCCTTCTCTTCACTACGTCTGTATCTTTGGGGTAAATACCCAGTAGTGCAATGGCTGGGTCATAGGGTAGCTCAATTTTTAACTTTTTAAGGGACCTCCACACTGTTTCAGAGTGGCTGTACCAACTTGCATTCCCACCAACAATGTAGGAGGGATCCCCTTTTTCCACATCCTCTCCAGCAATTGTTGTTTCTTGCCTTGTCAATTTTTGCCATTCTAACTGGCATAAGGTGGTATCTTAGTGTGGTTTTGATTTGAATTTCCCTGATGATTAATGATTTTGAACATTTTTTCATGTGTCTGTTAGCCATTTGTATGTCTTCATTGGAAAAGTGTCTGTTCATATCTTCTGCCCATTTTATGATTTGTTTATTTGTTTCTTGTGTATTGAGTTTGAGAAGTTCTTTGTAGATCTTGGATGCCAGTTTTTTATCTGTAGCATCATTTGCAAATATATTCTCCCATTCCGTGGGCTGCCTCTTAGTATTTTTGACTGTTTCCTTGGCTGTGCAGAAGCTTTTTATCTTGATGAAGTCCCACAAGTTCATTTTATCTTTTGTTTCTCTTGCCTTTGGAGCAGTGTCATGAAAAAGGTTGCTGTGGCCGGTGTCATAGAGGTTGCTGCCTATGTTCTCCTCTAGGATTTTGATGGATTCCTGTCTCACATCGAGGTCTTTCATCCATTTGGAGTTTATCTCTGTGTATGGTGTGAGAGAGTGGTCAAGTTTCATTCTTTTGCATGTAGCTGTCCAGTTTTCCCAGCACCATTTATTAAAGAGACTGTCTTTTTTCCACCAGATGTTTTTTCCTGCTTTATCAAAGATTAGTTGCCCAAAGAGCCGAGGGTCCATTTCTGGGTTCTCTATTCTGTTCCATTGGTCTATGTGTCTGTTTATATGCCAGTACCATGCTGTCTTTGTGATCACAGCTTTGTAGTACAGCTTAAAATCCGGCATTGTGATGCCCCCAGCTTTGTTTTTCCTTTTCAACAGTTCCTTGGAGATTCGGGGCATTTTCTGGTTCCATACAAATTTAAGGACTATTTGTTCCAGTTGTTTGAAAAATGTCCTCGGTATTTTGATCGGGATAGCATTGAAAGTGTAGATTGCTCTGGGTAGCATGGACATTTTAACTATGTTAATTCTTCCGATCCATGAGCATGGAATATTTTTCCATCTTTTTGTGTCTTCCTCAATGTCTTTCAAGAGTGATTATAGTTTCTAGAGTATAGATCCTTTACGTCTCTGGTTATGTTAATTCCAAGGTAACGTATGGTTTTTGGTGCTATTGTAAATGGGATAGATTCCCTAATTTCTCTTTCTTCAGTCTCATTATTCGTGTATAGAAATGCAGCTGATTTCTGAGCATAGATTTTGTATCCTGCCACATTACTTAATTGCTCTATAACTTCTAATAGTTTGGGAGTGGATTCTTTTGGGTTTTCCATATAGAGTATCATGTCATCTGCAAAGAGAGACATTTTGACTTCTTCTTTGTTGATTTGGATACCTTTTATCCCTTTTTGTTGTCTGATTGCTGTTGCAAGGATTTCTAGTACTATGTTGAATAATAGTGGCGAGAGTGGGCATCCTTGTCGTGTTCCTAATCTTAAGGGAAAGGCTTCCAGCTTTTCCCCATTGAGAATGGTATTTGCTGTAGGCTTTTCATAGATGGTTTTTATGAGATTGAGGAATGTACCCTCTATCCCTACACTCTGAAGGGTTTTAATCAGGAAAGGATGCTGTATTTTGTCAAATGCTTTTTCTGCATCTATTGAGAGAATCATATGATTTTTGAATTTTTCTTTCTGGATAAAATCTAAGACACTGATAGATTTGCGAATGTTGAACCACCCTTGCTTCCAGGGATGAATCCCACTTGGTCATGATGGATAATCCTTTTAATGTACTGTTGGATTCTATTAGCCAGGATCTTGTTGAGGATTTTGGCGTCCATATTCATTAGGGAAATCGGTCTGTAACTCTCCTTTTTGAGGGGGTCTTTGCCTGGTTTGGGGATCAAGGTAATATTGGCCTCATAGAATGAGTTTGGTAGCTTTCCTTCTGTTTCTATTTTTTGAAATAGCTTTAGGAGAATAGGTATTATTTCTTCTTTGAATGTTTGGTAGAATTCCCCAGGAAAACCATCCGGGCCTGGAGTTTTGTTTTTTGAAGGTTGTTTATCACTGACTCAATCTCTTCATAATTAATTGGCCTGTTTAAGAAATCAATTTCTTCCTGTTTCAATCTTGGTAGTTTATAGGTTTCCAGGAAGACCTCCATCTCTTCCAGATTTCTTAATTTATTGGCGTAAAGCTGTTTATAAAAGTTTCTAATAATCCTTCCAATTTCATTGGTGTTGGTTGTGACCTCTCCTTTTTCATTCATAATTTTATTAATTTGGGTCCTTTCTCTATTCTTTTGGATAAGTCTTGCCAGTGGTCTGTCAATTTTATTGATTCTCTCAAAGAACCAGCTTCTAGTTCTGTTGATCTGCTCTAATGTACTCCTGGTTTCTAATTCATTGATTTCTGCTCTAATCTTGGTCAACTGCTTCCTCGTGAGTGGATTAGGCCTGTCCCTCTCTTGCTGTTCCAGCTTCTTGAGGTGAGAATATAAAAACTGCATTTTAGATTTTTCTATTCTTTTTTTTTTTTTTTAAGATTTTATTTATTTATTCGACAGGATAGAGACAGCCAGCGAGAGAGGGAACACAAGCAGGGGGAGTGGGAGAGGAAGAAGCAGGCTCATAGCGGAGGAGCCTGTTGTGGGGCTCGATCCCGTAACGCCGGGATCACGCCCTGAGCCGAAGGCAGACGCTTAACCGCTGTGCCACCCAGGCGCCCCTAGATTTTTCTATTCTTTTGAGTGAGGCTTGGATGGCTATGTATTTCCCCCTTAGGACTGCCTTTGCAGTATCCCATAGGCTTTGGACTGTTGTATTTTCATTCTCGTTGGTCTCCATAAATTGTTTAAATTGATTTTTGATTTCCTGGTTTATCGAGTCATTCCTGAGCAGGATGGTTCTTAGTCTCCAAGTGTTTGAGTTTCTTCCAAATTTTTCCTTGTGGTTGAGTTCCAGTTTCAAAGCATTGTGGTCTGAGAATATGCCGGGAATAATTTCAGTCTTTTGGTATCGGTTGAGACCTGTTTTGTGTCCCAGAACATTGTCTATTCTTGAGAATGTTCCATGGGCATTAGAATAGAATAAGTATTCTTTGGTTCTGGGGTGTAGTGTTCTATATATATCTATGAGGTCCAACTCGTTGAGTATGGCATTCAAAGCCCTTGTTTCTTTGTTGATTTTTTGCATGGGTGTTCTGTCTATTTCTGATAGTGGAGTGTTCAGTTCCCTTACAATTAACGTATTTTTATCTATGTGTGTCTCTTTATTCTGGTTAAGAGTTGGCTTGTGTATCTTGCTGCTCCCCTGTTGGGGGCATATATATTTATAATTGTCATGTCCACTTGTTGGATACATCCTTTAAGAATAATATAGTGCCCTTCTGTATCTCTAACTATAGTCTAGTTTAAAATCCAATCTCTCTGATATGAGAATTGCTGCCCCAGCTTTCTTTTGAGGTCCATTGGCGTGAAAGATGGTATTCCATCCCTTTACTTTCAGTCTGAATGTATCTTTAGGTTCAAAGTGAGTCTCTTGTAGACAGCAAATGGATGGGTCATGTCTTTTTATCCAATCTGCAACACTGTGGTATTTTATGGGAGCATTTAGGCCATTTACATTGAGACCAAATATTGAGAGGTATGATTTTAATGATGCCATGTTGCGAGTACAGTCTTTGTTTCTATCGATTGTGACGTTCTGTTCTGTATCACTCTTGGGGCCTTTTTACCTTTATAGAACCCCCCTTAATATCTCCTGTAGGGCTGATTTCGTGGTTACGAAATTGGTCAATGACTGGCAATTCTGGAAGGTCTTTATTTCTCCATCCATTCTGAATGACAGCCTTGCTGGATAAAGGATCCTTGGCTGCATGTTTTTCTCTGAAAGAGCTTTAAAAATGTCCGTCAGACCCTTTCCTTCATTCTAGGTCTGTGTAGACAGGTCTGACATAATTCTTATACCTTTGCCTTGGTACGTGAGAAATTTCTTTCCCCTGGCCGCTTTCAATACTGTATCCTTGGATCTAATATTTGTGAATTGCACTATGATGTGATGTGGCGTAGGTCTGTCGTGGTCGAGCTTGGGAGGGGTCGTCTCTGCCTCTTGGACACGAATGTTTGTTTCCCTTGCTAGATTAGGGAAGTTTTCAGCTACAATTTGTTCAAATATCTCTTCTAGACCTCTGTTTTTCTCCACCCCCTCGGGGATGCCGATGATTCTGACATTGGAACGTTGCATTGAGTCAGTAATCTCCCGTAACCTACATTCTTGTGCATGGATTTTTTTGAGTCCAGATTCTATTTTAGTTTTCTCTTCTACTAACCCATCCTCCAGTTTGCTGATACGTTCTTCTGCCTCATTCATCCTGGCCATCAGAGCCTCTAGTTTTGCCTGCATTTGGCTCATAGAATTTTTAATTTCTGCCAGATTCGCTCTCATTTCCGCCCTTAGAGATTCTATATTCTCATTAACATTTTTGTTAATACTTTTTTCAAGTCTACACATCATCTTGACCTTTGTTACTCTGAATTCCATTTCTGATAATTTGGTTACATCCATATCCATTAGTTCTGTGGCAGAGGCCACAGACTCATTGTCTTTTCTTTGCTGGGGGGATTTCTCCTTCTCGTCATTCTGATGAGGAGAGGTTGCAGGGTTGTCCAGAGCCCAAATTATTGACCAGGACCCAGGCCGTGCGCCCTTGTTATAAGGATCTTAGGGATGTGGGCTTCTTGATTTTTCAGCCTGCCTTCTGGGGGAGGGGTCTGCCGCCCCGATACTCAGGTAACCCTGTTTGGGTACAGTCTCTGTGTCCCCTGGGAGGGGGGATGGGGGTGGGCACGCTGTGAGCCGGTGTTTCCAGGCTTTTGTTCTCTGGTGGCTTTCCCTGGTGGTTTGCTGTGCCTCTTCTGAGAGTCAGAGCAGCAGCGGCCGAATCTCAGCCTCTGTCTCAGAACAGAGGGATCGTCGACCATTCTCCTTTGATGTTCTGGCCACTTTAACTCTGTTTCTGTTGGTGCTGCTCAACCCTGCAGTGTCCCGGGATGTGCGTCCCACACCTGGCGTCCCAGCCCTCACTTCCAGGGCTGGCGCGCCTCTGTCCTTTGTGTTTCTAACACCGCCAGCCGCCAGCTGCTCCCCCGCACTCTGGAGCTCCTGGTCTCATTCTGGTTCCAGTGAGCACACCGGAGCTCCGATTTTCACTCTGGTCGTGTGTTCCCCTGCTTACGGTCTCAGTCTGCTCTCTTGGGGGTGCCGGTCCACGAGTCTGCCTATTCCCCGTGCAGGTGGCTACCGCTCTGTGGCACCCAAACACGGGGGCTCCCTCTCCCTTCCATTTATCTTCCGATATCTGTGCGCGGTTTCATGGCTCCCCGCTTCGTACCTCAATACTCAGCACTGGAGATGTTCATTTGTAGAGATCCAGATGTATCTTCCTGCGTCTCAGGCTGATTCCGTGGATGTTCAGGCTGGTCTGGTATCTATCCAACTCCACTCAGGGGACCGGCTGAAAAAGGGTTCCCGTACTCCTCTGCCATCTTAACTCCCACAAATATTTAAGATTTTTTTAAAAATCAATTTTGCTTAAATTTCAAGTCCATATTTAATGTAAACTTTTCCTGTTAAATGAAGTTTTTTAAAATTGACACTGCCTCCCTTTTTTTAAGAATTGGTTTTCATAAGAAATTTAAATAATCCGGAAGCATGTTACCTTTAAAAGTGCTTTTAATATGTCTATGAACTTGAGACTTCCTTAATAATTGTTTCAGAGACTTCCTAATAATTTATAATTTTTATTGCTAGCTTCTAAAGCTCCCTTTTATGCTTCCTAATTTAAAATGTGACTAAACAGAATATGAAAACATTTTGAATAAATTAGGAAAATATTTTCTTATAGTTTATAGATAATAAATTATGGGGTCTTTAGTTGTCAGTCACTGAAGAACTTAATGAACTTCATGTTTTAAGAGTGAATTGAGTTTATAATTTGTGGAGTACATTTTTCTAAGGGAATAGGCAAGGAGAGGATTTCAGGTAAATAGCATGGGAGAGACATTTGAGAATTAGATACAAACAAGATTCCAGAGCAAGAAGAAGGGGTGGAAGTATTTGAGAAGGTGATGAGAATTCCATAAAAATAACTTAGTTTTGATGAAACCCAATTTATCAGTTTTCTCCTATTATAGATTGTGCTTTTGGTGTCATGTGTAATAAGTCTGCCTAATTTCAAGTCATAAAGATTTTTTCCTATGTTCCCTTCTTAAAGTTTTACAATTTTATATATATCGTACATTTAGACCTGTGATCTGCTTTAAGTTAATTTTTATAAATAGTGTGAGGTTGAGGCACCTGGGTGGCTCAGTGAGTTAAGCTTCTGACTTCAACTCAAGTCATGATCTCAGGGTCCTGGGATTGAGCCCCACATTGGATTCCCCACTCAGCGGGGAGTCTGCTTGTCCCTCTGCCCCTCCCCCACTCATGCTCACTCTCTCTCTTTCTCAAATAAATTAGTAAAATCTTAAAAATGTTTTTTTTAAGGTTTAGGTGAAGTTTAGGTGAGTTTCATTTGTTTCACATATGATTTATCAATTGCTTCCACACCAATATTGGAAAGAGTGTCCTTTCTCCATTGTTTCTTTTGCACCTATGTCAAAAATCAAATGGCCATATCTGTTAGGTCTAGTTGTGGACTCTGTTCTGTTTCATTGACATGAGTGTCCCTTTATAAATACTGTATTATTTTGATTGTATACTAATATTTAAGATAATTTTTCAGCATATTTAATATGTTGTTCTAGTGTCTTCTGGCTTTTTGATGATCTGTTACTAACTTTATCATTGTTCCAAAATAATGTAATGTGTCGTTTTGTTCTGGTTACTCTCAAGATTTTTTCTCAGTTTTGGCTGTCAGTGTTTACTTATAATACAGGAATAATATTCTTTGTGGTTTTCCTACTTGAGTAGCTTCTTAGATCTACAAATTAATGTTTTCCACCAAATTTGGGATCTTTTTGGCCATAATTTCATGAAATAAGTTTTTCTGCTTCTTTTACTCTTCTGCAGGAATTCTAAATACATGTCCCACAGAGCTCTTTGATTTTATTTTTCTTTCTGTTGTTTTCTTTTGTTTTTCTGTTTTGGTAATTTCTATTTATATATTTGTAAGTTCACTGATAATTTCTTCCACTTTCTCCAAGTTGTTGAGCCCACCTATTTTGTTTTGGTCATTGTACTTTTCATTTTTAGAATTTACTTTCTTTATAGTGTCCACTTTTCTGTTGTCATTTCCCCTGTTAATTCATCGATAACACTTTTCTAATTCATTGAACATTTTTTGTTTGAGTTCTTTGAATTTATTTATAGTGGTGACCTCAGTGTTTTATCTGCTAAATCTAACATCTAGGTTCACTTGTTGTTAATTTTTATTGATTGCTTTTTATCTTGAGAAGGGGTCACACTTTTTGTTTTTGTTTTTTTGTTTTTGTTTTGAACTGTCTAGTAATTTTTAGATGAAAACTGGACATTACAGATACTATTTTATAGTGATTCTGGGTTTTCTCATGTTCTTCTCAAGACAATTGAGTTTTTATTCTATTAGGCAGTTTTGTTGCCTGGATTTCAACTTCATATTTTGTCTCCCTGGTATGCATCTTTTGGGTTATTTATTCTTATGGTTTTTCCCTTTGCTGTGTTTTTTTTTTTTTTTTTTTTTTTTTTAGGTTTGCTTTTGTAGATCTTTCTTCTGCCTGCCAAATGTGGCAGTAAGCCAAAGATTTGGGAAAGTATGGAGCTCATTCTTTCCTTGGATTCTTTTTTCCTAGGGATTTTCCTGTATTTTCCAGTTGTTCTGACAAGTTTTGGCTCGGTACACTTAACACTTCAAGCCTATCCAACTTCATCTTTCTGCGACTGAAGCTACACACAGTTGTGGAATGCACTCATTTTAGCAAACCTTCCAACTCATAGCTCTTGTTCCTCGTAACTCAATCTTTCTTGAATATATTTCTTTCTGATTTCTGCCTGTGTTTTTGATGGACTCCCTGGAATTTCCCCCAGGCTTGTGTAGTTTTGCTGTCAGCTATGGATTATGGCTCTTAATGCTCTCAATTATTTCTAGGGTTTTCCCCTTTAAATTTCTAGCTGCTTTCGCAGCCCTGGATTCAAGGGCACCATTATAGTCACTTCTATCTGCTGCAGCCATAATCATGAAAGTTGGGCCAGTAAACCACAAATTTAAATCATACTTTTTTTGGGGGGGCCCAGCATAGAGCCCAAGGTGGGGCTTGAACTCATGACCCTGAGATCACGAGCTGAGCTGCGATCAAAAGTTGGATGCTCAGTTGACTAAACCACCCAGATGCCCCTAATTTGTTCCCTTCTTATTGCAGTTAGGCTAAAATTAAATATTCCTCCAGCTTCTGTCTTCTTCTGGATACTTTCCAGTTTCTTTAAATAGTATTTAAAATTTCTTACTTACTATTTTATGTTTGTTATCTGTGAGGTTCATAGGATCACTCACTTCTCCACTATTACAGGAAGTTTAGGACCTTGAGTAACCACAGACTTGCTATTCTTAACCTTTCTTGTTGCAGTTCTTTTAAAATTAAATTCTCGGGGCGCCTGGGTAGCGCAGTCGTTAAAGCGTCTGCCTTCGGCTCAGGGCGTGATCCCGGCGTTTCGGGATCGAGTCCCACATCGGGCTCCTCTGCTGGGAGCCTGCTTCTTCCTCTCTCACTCGCCTGCTGTGTTCCCTCTCTCACTGGCTGTCTCTCTGTCACCTAAATAAATAAAATCTTTAAAAAAAATAAATAAATAAAAAAAAATAAAAAAAAAAATTAAATTCTCCTCTAGTTTGGGTCTGCTTTGTGTGTACTTCCCAGTGTAGTTACATTTTTGAAATTTTACTAATATTTTATAGTTACCTGTGGGAGTTCACTTCCCCAGTACTAGAAGTTGCAAGGCCTTAACTAGCTATAAGTAGGTAATTTTAAGAATAAGATCATTGAATGCCCTGGTTTGTAAAATGCCCTTGACCATAAAAGACAAGTACAGTATATATGAAAGAACAGATGCCCATATTAAATTCTCACAAATATTATTTATCTTGTGCTTGAACAGTCTATAACTCTGTTTTAGGCCAGTTAATATCAACATCAACTACTTGTTATTATTTTCTTATCATTTGCTTGAATCTCTTCATTGTTATACCTACTTGGTTATTTGGTATTGTCAAAGTCAGTATCTAATAATTACTCCTGAATTTAACCATTTAACTTAAGCCCTTATCTCCAGCCCTGTATAGGTATAGAACCAAATAGTGCCAGTTGGCACATTTCCTAAGCTTTAAGCGGCTTCATTGCTCCTTGTTATTTAGTGACAAATGTGTGCAAAGGAATGATATCCAGCCTTATCAGTAACGCAGACTTTGGACTTTTATCTTTTATATCATTTTCTAAGAGGTATTTTTCAACAGTTGTGATTTGCTCATAGATACTTATTGGTGACACATTTGTTTCATGAGCAGGGATATTTTAATTGTCCAGCTCAATCTTTTGTTGTATGGCAGTTCTCTCTTTTCACATAGAGTTGAGTGAGATATTGTTATTGAATGGTCATAAGTATTTTTACTGTGTGTGAAGAAAAAATTATTGATTTAGTACAACTTCAATAAAGAAAATAATATTTTATTGTACAGGTGCAGTTACTAGCAAGAAAAATTATCTATTCCTATTTAAGCCTGCTAGTGAATTCAAAGAATGACCTGGCTCTGGCTCATGTTCTCAATATTCCTGATAGAGGACTTGGAAGAGAAGCCTTCACTGATTTGAAACATGCTGCTCAAGAGAAAAAGATGTCTATCTTTTTGGTATGGACATGTTACATTTTCAATATGTTTTAAAGACTTATGAACAGTGGATACATGTAACTTAATATAGAATTCTTATAGCTATGATAAAACAACTTTTAAATTGTGCATACATGTTCTTCCTTTGTATTTGAAAATCTATGCTATTTTTATTTATTACCATATTCTTCAAATTTGACAAGGGAGAATTTCTCTAAAGCAGTGTTTTCCTACATGTGTTCTATAGAGTGGTATCTCTGTTAAATTCTGCTTGAATAAATATTTCTAAAGGCAAAAGTCCCTGTTAAATGCTCCTTGAATAAATGTTTTCCAGGGCAAACAGTTTGGAAATAGTGTCTACTTTTATTGGGTATATGTAATGCATGTTTGTATATCAAAAGCTCTGAGAAGTCCTACCATTAAGAACTTGGTGTAAAATAACCTTGTTACTTAATCCGTTGTTTCCTAAGTTATTTAACCTTGGAAGTTTCTTCCAAATTACTGAAATTTCATAGAATTTGTTTTAGGATACACTTTAGAACATTTCATCTTTGATGGAGATGCTCTTAGGTGTAGCCATCCTCTATGTATTTTTTATCATTGTAAGGCCTTTTGAACCACACATGATCAAATAATCCTAAAATGTGAAAGCTAGATAGGGCTTTGTGATTATTTAGTCTAAATGTTCAGTTTATAAATAAAGAAGATAAAGCTTGAAAGAGTTGAATTAATTGCCCACCCTTGAATAAATCAACACAGTCAACATTAAAAAACCCCTTTGTTTCATATTAAAAATTCCAGTTCAATCTATATGAGAATATATTCATACACTAATATTTTATAGTCAGTGATATACTCTTATGAATATATTCTTACGCCCTTAATTTGTCACCTGACTTGGCTCCTCAGTTCCACTTGCATTGCCATCGCCCTTGTTGGCATAAATTTTGCGTGGCATCTGTTTCTTTAATTATTTGCTTCTGAATCAAAGCGACACGAATTATAAAAAATGCTTACTTTACCTGCATACTCAGAAATAATATAAATATACCCAGCTTCATAAAGTTTTATTTTTAACTCACTAAATCATTAAATATAACTAAATCATTTATTTTAATTCACAGGTGGCCACATCATTTATTAGAACACTCGAGCTTGGAGGAAAGGGATATGCACCATCACCATCTGATCCTTTAAGGGCACATGTAAAAGGACTGTCTAATTTTATTAACTTCATTGACAAATTAGATGAGATTCTTGGAGAAATACCAAATCCAAGGTAATGACTTTTCATAAATTACCAATGTGTGTTATTAATCTGTCTTTAAAACTTTACAGAATCAGATGTAGATTTGAATACATGAGCTATTGAAATGACTAAACATCAACAGTAGGGAAAAGAAACAAAATACCTAGATGAATAAGGTATAATCTCATGACCTTTCCCCCTAAGTTTCTGTCTATCTTTGATTCTAAAATTTTTGCCAAAGTCAAATGGCATGTTCACATGAAATTTGACTAGAGAAGAGGGCTATTTGTCTTTATCTGAAAGAAATAAATTTTGGAGGACTGGACATGACTGAATAGATAATTTCTTTAAAATTTTTATTTAGCACTAAATAAATGGGAAACCTATACCAAGAATGAGGAGATTGACAAAGATATGATAAAATCTATATTCTACTTTCTGCTTTTTTCCCATTTTCTTGGGTGTAAATCTTTGGTTTATCTGGAATTTGTTTTTATATGATACTGGAAGTAAGAGATTCTTTCATATCTGATAAACTCCCATTTATAATATATGCATATTGGATGATTACTAATTTTGTGATTAATTTTGGGGGTGCAGAAGTGGGCTGTATATGTTAGCAATCACGGTAGGTCACTGTCAGTTTGGTTGGTATGCTTTAGCATACCAAACAGCTGGTATTATTGAACACTTTTTATGTGTCAGGCTCTTTATGGGGATTATCATTTGATCATTACAACAACCTTACATGGTAGGTACTATATAAATACCCAGTTTAGAGAGGAAGAAACTGAAGTTCTGGGACTAAGTGATTTACCTCAGTCACATCGTTATTTAAGTAGCAGAGCTGGGATCTGTACTCAGTTCTGACCCTGGAATCCATTGTCTTAATGACTGTATCTTATTTCATGAAACTTCTTTTCATTTTAAGATTCCAAGAAAAATTTGTTTCTCAGGATTTTATTCTGAATTGCGTCCTTCTGTCTTTATGAATATCCATTACAAGAAAGTAAATTTGGAAGAGGGTTTTGAATATGTCTTATAGCCAATATCGGACATCTTCTGAACTTTCAAATAATGTATTAGCTGGCTATTTCTTCTGAGATAGCAGATAATTTTTAAAAATATTCTATTTTTAGCAAAGCAAATATAGTTATATTTTGTTAAAGTCAAATAGTAAAAAAGTCCTCCACAGATTGTCCTTAAAATTTTTTTGTGTTTGTTTTTCTATTTACCTCATTTAAATGAAATTTTAATGCAGCTATTTGTTGACTTTTTCCATTTGAGACATTATTAACTTCCTACCCTGGAAGATGGTGATTTGCCACTCACTCACCAACCTCCCAGCCCCTCTTTCTGTCTTCCCCCTCCTGTTACGCACATAAGACTTTTCTTCTTTCATCCTTCTAATATAGTTATACCACAATTTCAGGTTGTTATATTTTAGAATTTATATATATATATATTTTTAAAGATTTTATTTATTTATTCGACAGAGATAGAGACAGCCAGCGAGAGAAGGAACACAAGCAGGGGGAGTGGGAGAGGAAGAAGCAGGCTCATAGCGGAGGAGCCTGATGTGGGGCTCGATCCCATAACGCCGGGATCACGCCCTGAGCCGAAGGCAGACGCTTAACTGCTGTGCCACCCAGGCGCCCCATAGAATTTATATTATTAAGACTCTGTAAATACTGCCTATACCTAAGCTTTGTGATATGCTGTGGTTATTCTTCCTTTCTTTTAGAAATTTTTGTTTTTTTCCTAGAGTTAATAATTATCTACTTTCCTCTTCTGCTTTACTTACTATATATTTATCATTGATTCTTTTTTGAGCTTTCCAATAAAACCATACATATTCTTCCTATTATTAGATCATCTGTCAGTTCTGGTTTTTGCCCTTGAAGACATTCCTTCTGGAGTGTCCTCTATGTTCTTCATTGAGTGTGTACTTTTGCTTGTTAGGCCTGTTCACAGTGGTAATGGTGAAGCTTCATTATCTTGTGAATTTTCTTTGCCTCTGCCTTGTTTTTTGGATCTTGTGACCTTATTTTTAATTGGTAAACCCCTTATTTTATTCTCATGGCTTTCTGAGAAAATAGGAGGCAAAAATATTTATCATATTCTCACATTTAGTTATATGTGATCTTATGTCATGTTTCATTTATCTAAGATTATTATATTTATTTTTTAAGATTATTTTTATCTGCTTCCTGGGTGGTCTTTGTTTTATCTAAGTTGAATGTTTTTATTTGTTTTGCCCTCTTTCATGTTAGAGGTCATTCTAAAATGTGTGGTGATTCTAAACAGTACTTTTATCATATTTAAGAATGAGACTGTAGAAAGCTGATTAGTAGCTCTGTACAGTGGATTTCATTATAGCATGGTATCCATTTGGCTCTTTTGTTGGGGACTCTCCAAATGTCGGTAACTATAGGTCTTTTCTTTGGGACTTAGACCAAAATTTCCAGAGTGGCATCCTTCAGTCCCTTGCAGAAAGCTTTTAGTCTAGCTAGTAATATTCTGAAATTTGAGGTAGGGTGAGGGTTGATGCTGAGTCTCCCAGTTCAGTATGTAGACTTCTACTTAAGCACTCTGTTTTCAGTCCCTGTTGCCTCGAGGTCCAGAGCCGATCTGGCTTAGTTTCTTCAGAGTAATCTTGCTTTCCATGCTGAGGGGAGAGAAGTGCACAGGCCTGACTGCTCAGAATAGGAGAGGAGATTTAGGTGTCTACGTGTTTCCAGTGTAGACTGTCAACCAGCTTTCTCATTTGCAACCCCCTCTTTATTGTAGCCTTCAGTATTGAATTCAATTTCTGAGAATTTCTGGGGTTGCTTCTTATTGGTGTCTCTTTTAACAGTTACTTATGTTTTAGCTTTCTCTGTTCTGAGTAGTCAGCTACCACATATCCATCTGCTTTTCATTTTTCCATGCTTTCATTATATGTCTCTGCTGTCATCTGTTATTGTCTCCTCTAACATTCTCTTTCTTTGTGGATTTTGAAACACTTGCCTTTTTGTCATTTTTAGTGCAGTTTTAGGAGGAAGCAGATAAAAATGCATATATTCAATCCAGTGTAGTTTGTTATAATTACATTACCTTCGGAGGAATTTCTGGTTGGGATGAATTATCTACAGGACAGAAGTACATTTTAGAGGCATCTAGGATGAGAACAGACTTAAATTCTTTTTTTTTTTTTTTTAAAGATTTTATTTATTTATTCGACAGAGATAGAGACAGCCAGCGAGAGAGGGAACACAAGCAGGGGGAGTGGGAGAGGAAGAAGCAGGCTCATAGCGGAGGAGCCTGATGTGGGGCTCGATCCCAGATCGCCGGGATCACGCCCTGAGCCGAAGGCAGACGCTTAACCGCTGTGCCACCCAGGCGCCCCTAGACTTAAATTATTTAACTCATCAATGAGTTATTTTGAATATCCTATCTTAGCACAGTGAGTAATTACTCTATGTTCTAGGGAAGACACTAAAGAAGTGGGTGTCTAAATAGTGGGTATGTTCATGTGGGTGTCTAAATAGTCCACCTGAGAAATCTTTCTTTTTTTTTCTCTTTATTTCATCTTTATGGTGATTTTTGTATATAGTAAGTATATAATCATTTCATAATTTTTAAAAGTTATTAAAAGCTAAGAACATATATCCTGCTTATACAACAATAGAAGAATGTACAGAGAAAAGGACAATTGACCTAGTTTGTGGGAGCCAGGGATAAAAGTGTCAGGAATGCTTACCTGGGTGGCTGTTACAGGTCAGCCTAATCTTGAAGTATGAACTTGAAGGAGTTAGGCAGGCATGGAGAATGGGTGTGAAATGAAATCTAGATGGGGAGAAGGGAGGATATTCTATAGTGGGGATAATATGGCTAACCTATTGGGACGTTGTTTTATTGGTTATTCATTTTGTCTTAGAATTTCAACTTCTACTAGTACTTTCATCACAGTCTATAAAGGTTGTAAGAATAAAACAATAAGCCAATTTCCCTGTTTTTGTCAATTCCTTCTTCCTTTTATAGCTGAGATTCTTGAAAAAAAATGCTATCCTTTATTCCATTTCTGAATTTCTAATTATTTAATATATATTTCTCTCCAGGCTGTAAAGTCTATGAGGGTTTTATTGGTTTTCTGCACTAATATTCCCTAGTCCTAGCACAGTTTCTGGCACAGAGTAGACACTCAATATTTATTTACTTGTCTGTACTTAACTGACTCATAGTAATTCACTTTTCCACTCTATTGAAGCTATTCTGCCAAAGATCACTTGTGATCTAGTTGGTGTAGAATTTTTGGTCTCTTTTGAGTCCTTAAATTTGATCATTTTGTTTCTTAGAACTCTTTTCCCTTCTGAGATTTCATTCTCTTGTTTTCCATCTACATCTAGGACTACATATATGCAAATTATAAATCTAAATTTCAATGGGATTCAAACCTCTTTCCTGAGTTTCAAAAATATATCTGTAACTATATGTTGTGATCTCAAAGGCAATTAAAACTTAACATGTTCCAAACTAAATCTTTGTCTTTTCCTGCAAACCTGCTTCTCCTCCTGAAGTGCCCAGCTCGATGAGGCCTCTCTTCCTCCAGCTACCTAACCAGAAATCTGAAACATATCCTAAACCCCTTTTACTCCTTTCTCTATCTCTTCAGTCACCAAGATCCATGAATTCTTCTTAACATTTTTGATATTCTTTTTTTCATCTCTATTCCTATAGCTGCTATCTTATTTCCATTTTTTAATGGAAAGTCTGTTTTCAGACTTATCCTTTCTTGCTTGAACTTCTTCACTTCTCTCTGAGTTGTTCTTTCTGCCTCCAATCTTGAGTTGCCCCATCCTGTTGTTCTTACAGCTGCCAGTGGTCATTCTAAAACAGCAAATGTTACTTCTGTGATTAAAATCCTTCAGTGATTTCATATTAGGTACAGAATAAGACTCCAGAAGCCTCAATATGATATAGAAATCCTATGTGCTCTAGCTCCTGCCTGTATCTTGCTCTGGCCTCTGTCTCTCAACCTTAAAACTTAAAGATAAACATGCGTTTAACTCTTATAACTGACTGTAATAGGGTTGAGGTGGTAGGGAGTCACAGTAATCTTTGAATCAAAAAGAGGATGGGGAATAGATAGGGACGAAATAAAAGAACTGATTCTCACACTTCCCTCCCCACTGCCAACTTTTCATCAGGCCATCTTAGCTGTAATTTGGTTGTATTTCTATCTTTTGCCAGTAGGTGCCACCATAAAATGCATACTATACTTTCCTGAAAAATATCTTAAATTAGCGGTTTCAGGTTACATAAATTAGTTAGTTCTCTGTTGTTCAAATGTTTAAAATTATGTATTTCAAGTTTATGAGAACTTTTTAATGTACACTTGAATTACATTTATTGGACTAAATGTTATACATTTATACAATGTTAAATCTAGTTGAAATTATCCAGTCCAAAATCTCACTATTACGTTTTTCTCGTTTAAAAATATTCTAGGGGCGCTTGGGTGGCTCAGTAGGTTAAGCATCTGCCTTCCGCTTGGATCATGATCCCAGTGTCCTGGGATCGAGCCCTGCACTGGGGCTTCTTCAGCGGGGAGTCTGCTTCTCCTTCTTCCTCCGTGTCTGCCCTCTCTCTCTCTCCCTCTCAAATAAATAAATAAATAAATAAATCTTTAAAAAAATTCTAGAAGCATTTTTGATATATCTTACGGACCACTTTTAA
This sequence comes from Ursus arctos, assembly GCF_023065955.2. Classification (NCBI taxonomy): domain Eukaryota; kingdom Metazoa; phylum Chordata; class Mammalia; order Carnivora; family Ursidae; genus Ursus; species Ursus arctos. The sequence goes on along the minus strand of NW_026622886.1, from coordinate 12,954,679 downwards.
TCATAATTTTTAAAGATATGTTTTAGCAAATAGTTTTCTAATTCTTGAAGATGGTAGGGGAAAGCCAATCCATATAGTAAAGATATTCAATAATTACACTAAAGTATTACCAATCATCTGTATTATTGCTTATTGCTCTCTTTCAGTCACTATGCTTTAATACAAGCTTGGGGATTTTTTTTTTTAAGATTTTATTTATTTATTTGACAGAGAGAGAAAGAGAGACAGAGCACAAGCAGGGGGAGCTGCAGAGGGAGAGGGAGACGCAGGGTCCCCACTGAGTGGGAGCCTGATGGGGGGCTTGATCCCAGGACCCTGGGATCATGACCTGAGCCGAAGGCAGACGCTTAACCAACTGAGCCACCCAGGTGCCCCCAGGCCTGGAGATTTAATTGTGTTTTTCCTCACTAGCTTTATTTTTCTCTTTCTGCCCCAGGGCTCTAATGTGATACATTTGGTAGTCAGGAGCTGCAGTATACCTCTTTTTCACCTAAATTCTTCTATTAATGTTTCTGCAGAGTACTCATAATGTATCTTCTGGGATGCCTTCCTGAATAACTCCTTTTTCCCTTACCCACCCACTCAAACTCCCTCTATACCTTTAATATCTCACTTTCTCACATGATCTCTTAAAGAGAAATATTTTATTCATCGTATCCCAGTGCCTAGCACAAATGTCCTGGTGTCATTTGAGTTAAAACTTCAGAGACTCCAGTCTCTAGAAGCAAGAGTCTAGATTATGCCACCATGTTGCTGAGCAGATATTTGAAGAGCTAATATCTGGCTCTAGTAGAGAATGTATAGCAGTAGACTAGTCGTAGCCCTGGTGTTTGAGGTATTTTGCCAAGCGTCAAAATGTTGAGCTTGGCAAGTATCTGAAACACAAATCCTATAAACTTTTTCCTAATATAATTCAATTAAGGAGTCATATCATCTTTAATATTTAGTGTATTTGTTCTTATAGAAAGAATGAGAAAAGGAAGTAAAGGTGACTTTACTTTCTGTGATTTTGACTGAAAATCAAGGAAAAAACCATTGAAAAAGAAAGTGCATATATACACATATATGATATATATATATCTCAAAGAATTCTTAGAGTTTACTCAGACTTCTGATTACACAAATATGGCACACTAGGTCCCCTGGTTGACCCTTCCATTGAAAATAGTTAATAATGCTGGTTAGCATATTTTTAAAATACGTCTTGAGTGCGTTGATGAGTAGGCATATGTAATGAGAATACAGGCCAAAAACTAGGGGAGGGAAGAAAGCCAGAAAGGGAAGTCAAGCACGGAAGTGAGCTTTTATTTTGAGAGTGTTTGGTGATTTGGAAGGTCTGTTCTTAGAGCCACTAAAGTCTGAGAGTGCAAAGACAAAAGCCCAGGGACTGTCTAAGATGAGGAGTCTATTGGAACATACCTACTCTGCAGGGTTGCCCACCCTGTGTAAAATGAACTAAGAATAAGGGCTTTAACCTGATAAAGGGTTTCTATACTTAATGGTATAATGTTTTAGCATTCTATTTAAGATTTAGAACAAGATAAGAGGTCCTGCTCTTATCATTTCTTTTCAACGTAATATCAGATGTTCAGTTCAGTTAGTAGTAAGGCAAGAAAAAGAAGTGGAGATATAATAATTGAAAAGGAAGAAATAAAATTCTATTTGATGATAATAATATTGTATATGTATATAAAACTCCAGGAATTTAAAGGCAAATTATTAATATTATTAGTAGTGTTTTAACAGTGTTACTGGACACAAGGTCAATAAATAAACAATCGTATTTCTATGCCATCACCAAATAGATATTTAGTGCTTCAAAAAAGAGCTTCAAGAATATAAAATACATAAAATAAGTCTAATAAAAGCCATAGTACTTCCTTCTCCCTCAAAATGTGTAGACTTGATGTGAAATTCTCTGCTTGCCCTCTCCTACCTGGGGCTTTGTGTCCTGATCAAAGTGCTACCAGAGATTTTTGTCTTCAGAAAAATCCATTCATTCTGCTTGCCTCCCACTTCACAGCTCCCAACTTTCCACTCCAGCACTTGTTTTTTCCTTTTTTGGGGAGAGATTAAGTGGTACTTAGAGATTTCCCCCTATTGCTGCCAAACTCAGTGAGATATTCCCCCAGAGTTTTTATTTAGTCTGTCATAGTACAAGTGGAAAGCTCCTAAGTATTTATCACAAATGATAATATAGTAATAGTAAAATATATATCTTTTGTCTTACTATTAAAAATTTCAGATTGTCGTGTGTGATAGTGTCATTTATTCAAGAAACGTAGCAATCATTTCTTCTGTATGCCAAGTATAAACTGGTAGTATAAGGATTAGTAAATATATTGTTTCTTTCTTTCTTTCTTTCTTTCTTTCTTTCTTTCTTTCTTTCTTTCTTTCTTTCTTTCTTTCTTTTGTTTTGTTGCCAAAAGGTGATTTTATTATAGCATGGGGACAGGATCTGTGGGCAGAAAGAACTGCCTTGGGATTGTGAGGAGTAACTGATTATATGTTTTTTAATTAGTGATGCTTAGGGATAGTACAAATTTCTAAGGAATTTGGAAGCAAGCCTTTCAGGACTTTGAGGGGTTAGCTGCTGTTAAGGTTACTTTCAGTCTTTAATAAAACATAAAGGCACTAAGGTGGCCATGAGTTCCTTGAGGAAGGTCACACATGTTTTGGGTATCATTGGGCTGCAAGCTATAAGGAGATTTAATTTAAGCTACATTTCTCTTGCCTTTGTTTCCCTCATCATTGCCCCCCTAAACAACTTTGACCCTTAAATCTTGAAGGTTGTTGAAGGCAGAAGGTCCCATCTTCTGTAGTTTCTTCCTGCTGAATAGGGGTAGTAGATAGAGATGTCTACCTATGGGTCAAGGTTGGTCAGTTGAGAATTTAATAGGAGTTAGGGAAGGCTAAAGCAGCTTAATTTAGAGTTGATAACATATGGGTGTCTCCTTCAGTTTCTTTCTTTCTTTTTTAATGAAATGTTTCTCAAGCTTATATAGTTGTCAGAATCACCTGTGGTATTTTTAAAACAATGCAACTGTTCAGTACTCTTCTTTGCACTTTGTGATTCAACAGAGTGGGATCTGGAATTGATATTTTAAACAAATACTGAATATGATTCTGATAATCAGGCAAATTTGGGAAACACTGGTCTAATCATACATTAAGTGTTTCTGCAATTCTTTTAACTTCCCTTCTTTATTTGGAACAGCTATTTGAATGTGAACAATCATATTTCCAGTGTTTGTTAGGAAACCTGGCTTCTTCCCTAAAACATAAAACCTGGCAATAAGGCAGTGTGGATAAAAACTCTAATTCATAATTTCCTTTATGCCACTGTAAAAGTCACAGAAAAGTTAAATAGCATACTCAAGGTAGGAGGTGGGGGAAGTGGAGAGATGGGGAGCTGTTATTTTGTGTTCAGGCATTCTGACTTTATAGCCAGGCCATACCACCTTCTCATTCAGCACTGCACAGCCTTTCCAGGGATACCTCTAGGGGCGGAGATCTCCTGACATTAAAAAAGAGCCCTCTTCTATTGTTGGACACCTCTAATTTCTTCCTTGCAATAGATCAGACTCCTTCTTCCTATATATTTCTCACATTTTTTAGGTCAGCCTTCTAGAGCAGGAACTGCAACCTAAATTCATTCAGGTTCAGGCTTAGTATAAAGAAATAATTGATTTCAGGTTTTTTAAAACACTTGTCTGTTGAACATAGTTGGTCCAGTCTTTGGTTTGCTTTAGATCAATATTAACTAACTTAATTTCCCCTTCCACATAATAACAGTTTTCATATTAGAAAGCAATGTCATGTTTCAGGTCAGTCCTCACTACCTCCTTCCTAGCCCAAAACACTCTGTGTTCTTGGACAAGCTGTTTAAACTTTTTGAGACTCAATTTTCTCATGTGTGATTTAAGGATAATAATACTTATTGAAATGATTTTAAGATTAAAGCAATGTAGGATTCTCGGTATTCAATGAGAGGTAGCATTTCTGTTACCTTGTATCTAAAGGTACATATTTTAAATATTTTATGTGTGTATAACTGCACCTATATATATCATCTATTACTGTATATCACCTATAACTAAAATATTTCCCTTCACCTTTCAAATCAGGACAGAAGTAACTTTGTTGAAATAACTTGCTTTAAGAAAAATTTTTTAGTTTTGTTGTTCATGGTTCTCATCCTTTTCTTAAATGTGTTAGTTTGATTTATAAGATCAAAGTCGTATTTTTTGAAAAGTGTTGATTAACTTTGAGAAGTTTATTTTCAAGCTTATAAGCATATTGTCATTTCTAATACTATTATAAAGGTGATCTTATTTCTATTTTCAGCATTGCGGGGGGTCGGATACTCTCAGTGATAAAGATGCAGCTGATTAAAGGCCAGAACAGCAGGGACCCTTTTTGTAAAGCAGTAGAGGAAGTAACTCAGGATTTGGATTTGAGGATTAAAAATATTATCAATTCTCAACAAGGAGATGTAGCTGTTAGTACCACTGACGTCAGTCCCGCACGGGTAATGAGCTTTTTATTTTTCATTATCCTTCTATACAAAACATTATCGCTTCTACTTGTTAATAGAAATGTTTTACTATTGCTACTTAAGTCAGAAGAATGTTTTTCCTGTGTTATGAGATGTTAAAAATTTAAGTTTCTCAATAGGATTATGTAGGATTATGTTCAACTTGAAATAAATTATAACATCTTTGGGCCAAATTGTCTGTATTTGTTAAAAGTAGCGTGGTGGATAATCTTCAGTATCCCTTGTAGCACTAGAAATTTATAATTCTTGATGAATATTAAAGTGTTTTATAATATTTTTCAATAATTATTCCTATGAAATCATTATTTTGCCATTTATTCAAATATAAAATAAGAGCAAGGTTTCTCCGGTTCTGGCCCCAGTACTAGGTACTCTGTAGAACAGCAACAGAAATGGTTTCTATTTATTCTTCTTTAATAGAATTTTTTTCATCTTTATGATCTGCTGTTTTCTACATCTATTACCAGCCTACTGCAAACATTAGGAATTTCTCCTATAATTAGAAATTTCTTAAGTATATATTCCCGGAATGTTTACCTCTTTCTTTCTTTCTTTCTTTCTTTCTTTCTTTCTTTCTTTCTTTCTTTCTTTCTTTCTTCCTTCCTTCCTTCCTTCCTTCCTTCCTTCCTTCCTTCCTTCCGTCCTTTCTACATTGTACGGTACAGTAACTATAGTATTATAAGAGAAATTGGCTACCATCTTTTTAGCTCTAAAAAAGAATTTGGGCATATGTGTCACAATCCATTTGTTGCAGTTTAATCCAAGCAGCAAAAGCCCCTTTTCCTTAGGTGTGATTGTGATAATCAGTGTCTGAAGAAAGAATTTGCTTATGTTTTATTATTCATCTATTCACGGTCCTTGGGAACCATTTTTAGGTATTTTTCTGTAACAATACATGTTTTCAGATTAATTGGAAGGTGGGACATAGGGGAGATTCTGGGTTGTTGCCCCATGTGTTTCGTGTGTGATAATGCTTCCTGTGGAGTAGCTTGGCTCAAAAGACAACCAAGTTATTACTAAAAGTCTAAATCAGAAACTGTCACAATTCAGGTAATTAAGAGCGCCAGTTTCTGCCATTTCCTGTCACAAGAAATAAAGATACAAACAACCTGGTTCTTAATTTTACGTTTTCAACCAAATCAGAAATCTTTGAAAAATACTATCCAATAATTCTCAATAAGTTAATATTAAACAATATGGACTTTTCTCCGGTACTAATGAAAAATATATGTTAAGCACATATATTGTGATAAGCCATTACTATTGTGATAAACACATATAATGTGATAGCAATCATTATTGCGATAAGCAGTTTGTTAAAATTTAAGTGTAGCTATACAGTACAGTTTGGTCAAGCCCAGGAGAGAAAGGAGGTCAAGACTATGTTAATGACAGTTGGGGAAAGTGGCACAGCTACAACAGATGTCCCAGACGTTATTTAGGCACAATGTCTAACATACTGTATGGGTTGGGCACTATCATTCTATCATCAACCCTATTTAACCAGTGATTAAACTGAAGCACAATGAGGTTAAGGAACTTTCCCAGAATTATACAGTTGGTAAATTGGTATCAACTGGTAAGTTGGTATCAAACCCAGCTAGAAATATTTTCAGAGTTTGTGCTTAGATGTGTCTGCATATATTATATTATCATCTACTTTCCCTTATTCTGTCTAGTCACTAAGTTTTGCTAGCTTTCCTCTTTTAACCTGCTTATTCTTTATCTGCACTGCTACTATTTTAGTTCATTGCGACTACCTTCTTCATTTCCAAGCTGGACTATTGCAGCCTCTTAATTTGTGGCCCTGTCTCCAGATTTAATAACATTCTTACCCTGGAATATTTTATGCATTGCCATCATTTTTTTATAATCTAAGTAGGAGCATTTATGTCCTTGATTAATAAAGCAAAAGATTTTAACTCCGTTAACAGACTGATTTATAATTTCTTTGCCAGATCTATAGAGCTTTCGTAGGTTCGTCTCACGTAACTCCCTCTCTGTTACCCTGTTCTTCAGCCATATCATGTTAACCTGGTCCTTAATTGTGCCACGTTCCCTCCCACGCCTGTGTGTCTCCTCCTCCATGATGCCATCTTGATTCCAGAGTAAATCGATCACTACCTTTGTGTGCTCCTACTGTACCATGTATAGATTCTGTTAGAAACAGCACTTAGTACTTTGTAATGCAGTTGTTGGTTACTTACGTACTTTATCAAGGAGACTTTGGGTGCCTTGAGGCTGTGGTTTTTACCTTTGTAGCCTTAGCTTCAAATACTGTGCTTAGCACTTGGTGTGTCTTTATCAATAGATTACTGAATGAATGAATCTTAGCTCTAAATTTTTGCATTTGAATAGATCTTTACAACCATCCGCGGGGTTGGTATTCACATCAATGGAACCCCATCTCTCTTTGGTATAAGAGAGAAAAAATACACAGGGAGGCCAGTCATGAGGCTACCTAGGGTCACATAGCTAGATAGTTACTAAATTTTATGACTTAAAGCCAGATGTTATTGAAATGGAAAAGAATGGCTGATTGCCCCAACTTTGGTGATTGTTACATTTGGTTAATAGTATTTTTTGTTCCAGCCAAAATCTTATGCCATAAACCATGGCACTGCATACTGTGGCAGAGATACTGTGAAAACTTTACTAGTCCTTTTGGATGAAGAAGCAGCCAGTATGCCTACCAAAAACAAAGCAGAGCTTTTATATGACGATGAAAACACAATTCATCATAATGGAACTTCTATTCTTACACTTTTTAGGTAAGTAATGTGGAAGTTATACGTATGTGAATGCTAACTCTAGTCTATAAAGGGAATTTTTTTTAAAAACACCTCATTGATTAAAAAGAAATACATTATGATAAGAAACTTGGAGACTACAGAAAACTGAAGAGAGAAAACAAAAGTTAAAGGGAGATTGAACATTTGGATATGAGAACGTTTTTATAAAAACATAATATTTTGTGAGAGAATATGACAGGTATTTTTGTTTTTAGTTTTTTGCGCTTATTTTTTGCTTTGGAAATATTTATTTCCTTTCCTGTGTGTGTCAAAAAACTTTGGTGACTGCTTTTACTTACATTATCTCAGCTCTCATAACAACATCTTTCAGTAATAGCAAACAATTAGGTACTTGAGAGACAAAGATTAAGTAATTTGCCTAGGAGAGTACAGTTATTAGCAAGTAGCAAAACTGCCTTGCTCCAAAACGTAAGGTCTGTCCTCCAAGGATTGTGCTGCTCTGCGTGAGAACAGGAGAGAGCGTATACACCAGACTCACATTGGAATTGACATCTGTTGATTCTTCCTCTTGTGAAGAAAAATACTTACCAAAATAGTTTTGGTATTGTGTGCAAGACATTGACACGCTTCAGTTTTAATAATAACTAGGTCAAACATTGAGTAGGTTGGTGATATTTTGCATTAATGAACATTCATTTATAGAAACATGTAAAATTTTAGAACAGCAATTTTAAATTTTATTTAGTACATTGTGGAGAAACTTTACAAAGTCATCCTACTTGTTTGCTCTCTTCCATTTTTGTCTTCTCTTTAAAGAGAAACTTTGTGATGGTCTGTCCTTCAATGTTGTCCTCCAGTTTATTTAAATCTCTTCACCAGCTTTTAATGATTATTCTTTTATATTTGGACATGATGTAATTCTCCTATGTTCTACCTTAAAAGTGTTCAAATATTTTCCTAACAACGAAAATTTTTTTATCAGTGATTTACAAAAAAAGTGGAAAGAAAAAATGAATCTTTTTTTTTCTTCTTTTACCTTACTTCTGTTTAACAAAGTTTGCTTTTTAGGTAAAAACATAAATGATTAAATTTTCTCTCAGATTCAATTCTATCATTTCTTTAAGAGAAAGTTATTTTGTGTTTATAGAATTTTATTAAAATCAATCCCTACATCCATGTTAAAGAATTTTTTTTCTCAACCACGTGACCAAACATATTTCAATTGTTTATAGTTACCTTACCATTTGCAATTATCCTTGTGCAGACAAGGGCCAATTCATGGTAAAGTCAATTTTTTCATGGTCTGCATTGAAATGATAAAATTAAGGACAATGTGGTGTATGAATATAAGTGAATGTAAGGTTATAAACTAGTGTTTCTTAGAATAGACTCTTCTTTATTCTTATATAATAGTCTTTTGAGTTAAAGAGGTTATGACTCTGGCTCTGTTAAGCCAGAAAGGAATTTATTGAGGAATCCAGGTTTGCCTGGTTCCAAAGCTCCAGCATTTCTTTCTCCATTGTGCCTTCTTTGACCGTCCTATTTCTAAACTGTATTTTTCTCTTGAATTCCCCTGCCACAGCATTTGTCCTTTTTTATTTTAAATTTTAGTTGTGTGGATATCTTATTTCCTTAGGCTTCAGGATGCCTGAATTCAGGGCAGTGACTGAATCTACTTTCTATCCTTCATAATATCTTACACAGTGCCATATGTATATTAGAAACTCAAGTATGTAGTGACTGAATTAATTAACTTAGCAAATTATTAATATTTAGAACTCTCAATAGTAATACACTTTTATGCAGTATTATAAACAACTAGATTTAGTTGTCTTTTTATTTTATTACTGCTTTTGGGTAAGGGAGGGGCAAAAACAAGTTAAAAAGCTACCTTTGTTTATATATTTTTACTTTTTTTGGACATAGATCTCCCACACAAGTGAATAATTCATCAGTGAAACCCCTAAGAGAACGCATCCATAAGTCAATGCAAGAGAAAAAAATTAAGGTATAGTTTAATGTACTGTCATAAAAATGATAAAAATGGTTTTATTAGTAGAAGAAATATAGAAAGCTGAGCTGGATATTATAAATATATATTATACATGGAACAATACGAATTAAATGGAAAATGAATTATGATACTGACATATAGAAACTTTCCTTTTATATAATCTTGACTAATTAGTCTTTGGCTTATTCCACCTGCTGGACCTGAAAGAAGGAAAGGAATAAGTTCTTGCTATTGTAAGTGTTCCATAAATATCTGTTCAGTGAATGAAGGGGAAGACATGATTTTCTCATTTACATTTCTCACATTTTATTTTTTTTTATTTATTTTTTATTTTTTTATTTTATTTTATTTTTTTTATAATGATTTTTTATTATATTATATTAGTCACCATACAGTACATCCCTGGTTTCCGATGTAAGGCTCGATGATTCATTAGTTGTGTATAACACCCAGTGCACCGTGCAATACGTGCCCTCCTTACTACCCATCACCGGCCTATCCCATTCCCCCACCCCCCTCCCCTCTGAGGCCCTCAGTTTGTTTCTCATAGTCCATAGTCTCTCATGTTTCATTCCCCCTTCTGATTACCCCCCCTTTCTTTATCCCTTTCTTCCCCTACCGATCATCCTAGTTCTTATGTTCCATAGATGAGAGAAATCATATGATAGTTGTCTTTCTCTGCTTGACTTATTTCACTTAGCATTATCTCCTCCAGTGCCGTCCTTGTTGTAGCAAATGTTGAGAACTCGTTCTTTCTGATAGCTGAGTAATATTCCATTGTATATATGGACCACAACTTCTTAATCCAGTCATCCGTTGAAGGGCATCTCGGCTCCTTCCACGATTTAGCTATTGTGGACATTGCTGCTATGAACATTGGGGTGCATATGGCCCTTCTCTTCACTACGTCTGTATCTTTGGGGTAAACACCCAGTAGTGCAATGGCTGGATCATAGGGTAGCTCAATTTTTAACTTTTTAAGGGACCTCCACACTGTTTTCCAGAGTGGCTGTACCAACTTGCATTTCCACCAACAATGTAGGAGGGATCCCCTTTCTCCACATCCTCTCCAACAATTGTTGTCTCTTGCCTTGTCTATTTTTGCCATTCTAACTGGCGTAAGGTGATATCTCAGAGTGGTTTTGATTTGAATTTCCTTGATGGCTAATGATTTTGAACATTTTTTCATGTGTCTGTTAGCCATTTGTATGTCTTCATTGGAAAAGTGTCTGTTCATATCTTCTGCCCATTTTTTGATTTGTTTATTTGTTTCTCATGTATTGAGTTTAAGAAGTTCTTTGTAGATCTTGGATACCAGTCCTTTATCTGTAGCATCATTTGCAAATATATTCTCCCATTCCGTGGGCTGCCTCTTAGTTTTTCTGACTGTTTCCTTGGCTGTGCAGAAGCTTTTTATCTTGATGAAGTCCCATAAATTCATTTTATCTTTTGTTTCTCTTGCCTTTGGGGATGTGTCATGAAAAAGGTTGCTGTGGCCGATGTCGTAGAGGTTTGCTGCCTATGTTCTCCTCTAGGATTTTGATGGATTCCTGTCTCACATCGAGGTCTTTCATCCATTTGGAGTTTATTTTTGTGTATGGTGTGAGAGAGTGGTCAAGTTTCATTCTTTTGCATGTAGCTGTCCAATTTTCCCAGCACCATTTATTGAAGAGACTGTCTTTTTCCCACCGGATGTTTTTTCCTGCTTTATCAAAGATTAGTTGCCCAAAGAGCCGAGGGTCCATTTCTGGGCTCTCTATTCTGTTCCTTTGGTCTATGTGTCTGTTTTTGTGCCAGTACCATGCTGTCTTTGTGATCACAGCTTTGTAGTACAGCTCGAAATCCGGCATTGTGATGCCCCCAGCTTTGTTTTTCCTTTTCAACAGTTCCTTGGAGATTTGGGGCCTTTTCTGTTTCCATACAAATTTAAGGACTATTTGTTCCAGTTCTTTGAAAAATGTCCTCGGTATTTTGATCGGGATAGCATTGAAAGTGTAGATTGCTCTGGGTAGCATGGACATTTAACTATGTTAATTCTTCCGATCCATGAGCATGGAATATCTTTCCATCTTTTTGTGTCTTCCTCAATGTCTTTCAAAAGTGATTTATAGTTTCTAGAATATAGGTCCTTTATGTCTCTGGTTAAGGTAACGTATGGTTTTTGGTGCTATTGTAAATGGGATGGATTCCCTAATTTCTCTTTCTTCGGTCTCGTTATTCGTGTATAGAAATGCAACTGATTTCTGAGCATTGATTTTGTATCCCGCCACGTTACTGATTGCTCTATAACTTCTAATAGTTTGGGAGTGGCTTCTTTTGGGTTTTCCATATAGAGTATCATGTCATCTGCGAAGAGAGACATTTTGACTTCTTCTTTGCCAATTTGAATACCTTTGATCCCTTTTTGTCATCTGGTTGCTGTTGCAAGGACTTCTAGTACTATGTTGAATAATAGTGGCGAGAGTGGGCATCCTTGTCGAGTTCCTGATCTTAAGGGAAACGCTTCCAGCTTTTCCCCATTGAGAATAATATTTGCAGTAGGCTTTTCATAGATGGCTTTTATGAGATTGAGAAATGTACCTTCTATTCCTACACTCTGAAGGGTTTTAATCAGGAAAGGATGCTGTATTTTGTCAAATGCTTTTTCGGCATCGATTGAGAGGATCATATGGTTCCTGAGTCTTTTCTTGTTGATATGATGTATCACGCTGATTGATTTGCGAATATTGAACCACGCTTGCATCCCAGGTATGAATCCCACTTGATCGTGATGGATAATCCTTTTAATGTACTGTTGGATTCTATTAGCAAGTATCTTGTTGAGGATTTTGGCGTCCATATTCATTAGGGAAATCGGTCTGTAATTCTCCTTTTTGAGGGGGTCTTTGCCTGGTTTGGGGATCAAGGTAATATTGGCCTCATAGAATGAGTTTGGTAGCTTTCCTTCTGTTTCTATTTTTTGAAATAGCTTTAGGAGAATAGGTATTATTTCTTTGAATGTTTGGTAGAATTCCCCAGGAAAACCGTCCGGGCCTGGAGTTTTGTTATTTGGAAGGTTGTTTATCACTGACTCAATTTCTTCATAATTAATTGGCCTGTTTAAGAAATCAATTTCTTCCTGTTTCAATCTTGGTAGTTTATACGTTTCCAGGAAGGATTCCATCTCTTCCAGATTGCTTGGTTTATTGGCATATAGCTGTTGATAAAAATTTCTAATAATCCTTCCAATTTCAATGGTGTTCGTCGTGACCTCTCCTTTTTCATTCATAATTTTAATAATCTGGGTCTTTTCTCTTTTCTTTTGGATAAGTGTTGCCAGTGATCTGTCAATTTTATTGATTCTCTCAAAGAACCAGCTTCTAGTCCTGTTGATCTGCTCTACTGTACTTCTGGTTTCTGCTTGATTGATTTCAGCTCTAATTTTGGTCAACTGCTTCCTCGTGCGTGGATTAGGCCTGTCCCTCTGTTGCTGTTCCAGCTTCTTGAGGTGAGAATATAAAAACTGCATTTTAGATTTTTCTATTCTTTAGAGTGAGGCTTGGATGGCTATGTATTTCCCCCTTAGGACTGCCTTTGCAGTATCCCATAGGTTTTGGACTGTTGTATTTTCATTCTCATTGGTCTCCATAAATTGTTTAAGTTGATTTTTGATTTCCTGGTTTATCAAGTCATTCCTGAGCAGGATAGTTCTTATTCTCCAAGTGTTTGAGTTTCTTCCAAATTTTTCCTTGTGGTTGAGTTCCAATTTCAGAGCGTTGTGGTCTGAGAATATGCAGGGGATAATTTCAGTCTTTTGGTATCGGTTGAGACCTGTTTTGTGTCCCAGAACATGGTCTATTCTTGAGAATGTTCCATGGGCATTAGAATAGAATGAGTATTCTTTGGTTCTGGGGTGTAGTGTTCTATATATATCTATGAGGTCCAACTTGTCGAGTATGGCATTCAAAGCCTTTGTTTCTTTGCTTAGTTTTTGCCAGGGTGTTCTGTCTATTTCTGATAGTGGAGTGTTGGGGTCCCCTACTATTAATGTATTTTTATTTATATGTCTCTTTATTCTGGTTAAGAGTTGGCTTGTGTATCTTGCTGCTCCCCTGTTGGGGGCATATATATTTATAATTGTCATATCCACTTGTTGAATACTTCCTTTAAGAATAATATAGTGCCCTTCTGCATCTCTAACTATAGTCTGTAGTTTAAAATCCAATCTGTCTGATATGAGAATTGCTACCCCAGCTTTCTTTTGAGGTCCATTTGCATGAAAGATGGTATTCCATCCTCTTACTCTCAGTCTGAATGCATCTTTGGGTTCGAAATGAGTCTCTTGCAGACAGCAAATGGATGGGTCATTTCCTTTTATCCAATCTGCAACCCTGTGGCGTTTTATGGGAGAATTTAAGCCATTCACATTAAGACTGAGTACGGAGAGATATGATTTTAATGATGCCATGTTGCCAGTAAAGTCTTTGTTTGTATTGGCTGTGACTTTCTGTTCTGTATCACTCTTGGGGCCTTTTTACTTTTATAGAACCCCCCGTAATATCTCCTGTAGGGCTGGTTTCGTGGTTACGAAATTGGTTAGTGACTGGCGATTCTGAAATGTCTTTATTTCTCCATCAATTCTGAATGACAGCCTTACTGGATAAAGGATCCTTGGCTGCATGTTTTTCTCTGAAAGAGCTTTAAATATGCTCCCCCAACCCTTTCTCTCATTCCAGGTCTGTGTAGACAGGTCTGACGTAATTCTTATACCTTTGCCTTGGTACGTGAGAAATTTCTTTGCCCTGGCCGCTTTCAATACTGTATCCTTGGATCTAATATTTGCGATTTGCACTATGACGTGACGTGGCATAGGTTTGTCATGGTTGAGCTTGGGAGGGGTCCTCTCTGCCTCTTGGACACGAATGTTTGTTTCCCTTGCTAGATTAGGGAAGTTTTCAGCTACAATTTGTTCAAATATCTCTTCTAGACCTCTGTTTTTCTCCACCCCTTTGGGGATGCCCATGATTCTAACATTGGATCGTTTCATTGAGTCAGTAATCTCCCATAACCTACATTCGTGGCCGTGGATTTTTTTAAGACCATCTTCTATTTTCATTTTTTCCTCTATTAACCCATCCTCCAATTCACTAGCCTGTTCCTCTGCCTCTGTGACCCTGGCTGTCAGAGCCTCTAGTTTTGCCTGCATTTGGCTCATAGAATTTTTAATTTCTGTCAGATTCGCTCTCATTTCTGTCCTTAGGGATTCTATATTCTCAGTACCCTTTTCGTTAATAGTTTTTTCAATTCTACTCATCATTTTGACCATCGTTACTCTGAATTCCATTTCTGATAATTTGGTTACATCCATATCCATTATTTCTGTGGCAGAGGCCACAGACTCATTGTCTTTTCTTTGCTGTGGGGGGCTTCTCCTTCTTGTCATTCTGTTGAGGAGAGGTTGCGGGGTTGTCCAGAGCCCAAATTATTGACTGGGTCCCAGGCCGTGCCCCTTGTTTTATAGGGATCTTAGGGATGTGGGCTTCTTCTTTAAAGATTTTATTTATTTATTTATCTCAATACTCAGCGCTGGAGATGTTCATTTGTAGAGATCCAGATGTATCTTCCTGCGTCTCAGGCTGATTCCGTGGTTATTTAGGCTGGTCTGGTACCTATCCAGCTCGACTCAGGGGACCGGCTGAAAAAGGGGTCCCCTACTCCTCTGCCATCTTAACTCTCCTCTTAATGTCAATCAACTTTAATTGAGTCATGTAACACAAAACATTTCTTTGAATTTGAGGATGGGTTTCCTGGTGAGTTGAGATCCAGAATTACATTCAGCTCTGCAGGTTTCTATATGTGACTATGATTAAGTTCTTTAACATTTTAGAACTTCAGTTCACAGATCTAGTATATGATCCAGACAGTCCACTTCCAGGTATTACCCAATGGAAATGAAGACATATATTTAAACAAAAACTTGAACATGAATGTTGATAGCATCTTTATTTGTAAAATGTTTCTGTAGGTCAGCGAGCTTGACTGTTCTCTGCTTCAGATCTCACAAACCCAAATTCAGGGTCTTAGCCAGGCTAGGTTCCCATCTGGAGTATTTGAAGAAGAATTTGCTTCCAAACTCATTCAAGTTGTTGGTAGACTCCAGCTCCTGAGTTGTAGGACTGAGGTCCCGCTTTTTTCACTAGCTCTCCGTCAAGGGGTACTCTCAGTTTCTAAAGGCTATCAGCCAGCGTTCCTTTTTATAGTGCTTCTTCCTTCCTCAAAGCCAACAGCACATTAAATCAATCTTGCTATTTGAATCTCTTGACTCCTCCTTCTGTTCCATTTCTCACATTTTAAACTGAATCTTGAGAGACTACATGAATTGCATTTTGTTCCTGTCTAAGGACATAACGGCAGAATATCAATAATTGTAGATTAAGACTAGAAGAACATTTCACATTGTTTATTGACTGGAGCTATTCTTTATGTTTTTATATCTTTATTTGATTTGAACTAAGTTTTCCTGTCCTCATTTCAAATATTTGTGCCTGTAAGTAGCTAATAATATGTTTTTTAAATGCTTAAAATTTTCTTGGTCTTATTTTTCAAAAAGAAACTTGGTCTTAATGCATTCAGCTACATTTCTTGAGCATCTACTATGTGCAGGTAGAGATACTCTTCTATGGTTGGGAATTCATTCATTTGTTCAACAAAATTTTTGTGTAAAATTTACAATTACTTTAAATTATCAAACCATTATTCATCTTGATACAACTTTGAGAACTCTAATTTGTATGCTCTTTATATTGCCATTTGGAAAGTTAGTCCCAATTAGAAGAACTTTTAGTTAACATCTGTTTCATACCCAAGACCCATTTAGTTTATATTAATAAGTCTTGTCTTTCTTTTGGTTATTATTGGTTGTCAGTACTTAATACATGTGGAATACATCAATGTGTTTTATACAATTTTTCTATGGGTAAAATTTGTTTATTTGTTATTATCTGTTTCATACCCAAAATCCATTTAGTTTATATTAATGTCTTGTCTTTCTTTTGGTTATTTTTAGTTGTCAGTACTTAATACCTGTGGAATATATCAAAGTGTTTTATACAATTTTTCTATGAGTAAAATTTGTTAATCCTTTGTTATATTACACAAGTACTTACAGTCAAGGCATAGTATCTTTTTTAAAAAAATCCATTCTTTGGACTTCATTAGAACCAGAAATGTAATGTATAAGTTCTTTAATTTTTTTCCCTGCTATGGATACTGACAAACTTTAATATTTTCAATTAAAGATCATTGGGATAATACCCTCTAGTTCCATCCACATCGATGCAAATGGCAAGATTTCATTTTTTTCTTGATGGCTGAGTAATATTCCATTGTGTGTGTGTGTGTGTGTGTGTGTGTGTGTGTGTGTGTGTGTATATATATATATCTATATATATATCTATATATATATCTATATATATATCTATATATATATCTATATATATATCTATATATATATCTATATATATATCTATATATATCCATTCATCTGTCGATGGACATCTGGGCTCTTTCCATAGTTTGAACTAGAGGGTATTATGCTAAGTGAAATAAATCAATCAGAGAAAGATAATTATCATATGATTTCGTTCATGTGTGGAATTTAAGAAACAAAACAGAGGAGCATAGTGGAAGGGAGGGGAAAATAAAACAAGACGTAATCAGAGAGGGAGACAAACCATAAGAGATTCTTCACCATAGGAAATAAACTGAGAGTTGCTGAAGGGGAGGGGGAAGGGAGGATGGAGTAAGGGGGTGATGGGCATTAAGGAGGACACATGATGTATGAGCACTGGGTGTTATATGCAACTGATGGATCACTGAACTCTACCTCTGAAACAAATAATACGCTATATATTAATTGAACTTAAATTTAAAAAAGATCATTGGGATATTTTGTTAGAATTAAGTAAATCAAAATGAAAAAATCTATTTGAAGAATGAGAAGGTTTTTTGTTTTTTGGGTTTTTTTTTTTAGAAACTAGTAAGAGTTAATTACTATAAAATGTATAGACAAATTTAGAAAGTTTTGGGAAGTAGAGGAGAGATTATCTAATATAGTATCATATATAGATGAGAGACCAAAATCCTGAGGAAACACCTTATCCAAGATCTCATAACTACTATGAAATGTTTTATGTCAGTGTGCAAAGCCATGGTTAAATACTAATGAGATTATAATTATGTTGCCTCTGTTACTTAATAGTGGAGCTGACTTAGTCTACTTGGCTCTGACACTAAATGGCAATAGAGAGAGGAAGGAATTGGTGTTTATGATTGTATTTTACTGTATAGTGGTCTTTATAAAAGCAAAGTGTGAAAATAATTGGTTTAGCCAGGTATAGAGCTAAACCATAGCCAGCTAAAGTATTTTGTTGGAGTAACAAAAAAATGTTATTATATTTACTACTAAGTAACTATGGAAAAGTAGTTTAACAGCTTTTTGTCTTATTATCTGGTTACTTTTGCTCTTTTTGCATATAGTTCTTTTTTTTAGTCATGG
This sequence comes from Ursus arctos, assembly GCF_023065955.2. Taxonomy (NCBI): domain Eukaryota; kingdom Metazoa; phylum Chordata; class Mammalia; order Carnivora; family Ursidae; genus Ursus; species Ursus arctos. Next base: position 12,936,818 of record NW_026622886.1, on the reverse strand, counting down.
AAAGAGTATATGATCTACACTTGAAATAGTGTCTTGGAAAGAACACTTCAAAAATAGAAAATATTAGGGAACTTAGAATTTTGATGTTGTAGATGATAAGTGATTGTGAAGCATCCATGTCATTATTAGGTGGGGCAAATTAACTTTTCTTAAACTTTAGTTTCCCATTTATAAATAAAAATAGACACCCTTCTGATCACACCATATTCATTTTAAGTCCTCGAGTTTTATTTCCTACTATTGATTATTAGGAAACTTATCCATGACAGTCAAATAAATTCCCCTGTGACAGAAATCAGAAGGTTCTTCTTGAAACTTCATGGTTTTGATAGGAAACTTTAGAGAATGTTTACATCCCATTCCCCACCCCACCCCCCAATTCCAAGCAGTTAATACAAGTATCCTCATACCTCTTCCTTAAAGATTTTCAAGAAGATACCTCCTTATATCCCTGTAAATTAATTAGTTTTAATCCTTTCAGCTTGGTTTAGCAGTATCTCAGCAGGTATAACTGAAAAGTCAACATGTACAAGTCTTTTCCTTATCCTGAGTCTAATGTTTTTGCCCATATACATACAATAATACATAGAATAATCAGCATTAACAGATTTAGTAACTTAAGTGAGCTGATCAGGAAAATACTGTATCTTTAAAACATGGAGTAGCTGGAACAGTGAAAATTAGGGCTCAGGTAGTGTGAAAAATAGACTGGCAATAACTTTGGTACCCTTTGTAAGCAGTCAGGCAGTCCAATGCTCATGGTGTTAGAAAATTCTTAATTAGATATCCAAATTTAACCTTTAGAGTCTTAGAAAACTGAGTATATCCAAATTAAAATGGTAGATTAAACTTAACTCTTAGACTTTCTCTCCCCTTAAAATGTCTATAAAATAGTAACAACTAACAAAAACATTCACCAAGCGCAAACAATAAAGACTAATGCAATTAGATACAGTAACTTCAAAAACGATGGCCAAAGGAAGAAACTAAAGATTTCAGAGGGAAGAGGCACAGCATGACTTAGCGACTTAATATAGACCCACTCCCTGATACTATACTAGTGAGTTGACAAATCCTGAGAATTATCACTAATACTTCCCAAACTGAGGAGCCAACTGAGTGCGTGTATTCTTTTTCTTTTTTCCTTGTCAGAGAAATAGAAGTGGCAATTAGATAGTAATGTGGCAAAAATGTGAAAAATGAACCCTGGAACTTATACACTTACACAAATATGGCCTCTAATGCCACATAATGAACTGGGGAAATTATTCAAATGATCCCCTTCCATTTGAATGAGATATAGTGGCTAAGTAGAGGGAGTAAAACTTCTTATAGTACATATAATGTATAATAAACTCTTAGGAGAGAGTGTAGAACCCAGAAATGTTTTCAAACTGTCTGTTTTCTTTGCTGAATGCTACTTCTGCTTCCACCACTCCTCAGGCTACTGAAAAATGAGGAATAACAGAAAGTATGCGGCCTTCAAAATGTAACTGAGGAGAAAATAAAATGCTCTCAAATAAGGAGGGAACAGAATCAAGAAATCACTCAGACTTGGAGGCCTCTGTTTTGAACTAGGATATAGTAGGTCACAGCAGAATACCATTTTTGCTACAATAACAAAATAAAAAGCAGATAAATAGGGGAGAATATATTTTAAAGACATAGGGAAACTATGTAAGCAAAACAGTTTAAGTAAACTAAAAATCTGAGGAGGGTAAAGTCTTTTTGAGGTGAGCAGTTCATCAGCTGCTTTCTTCCCTGGGATTATTTGCCAGTTTTAGGTATGAGCCAAGAATTGATGTTGGCCCACGTAAAAGACCTCTACTGAGGGAAAGAAGAACTAACAAAGATTGTGGGTATCTTGAGGCTCTGGCAACAATTTGGAACCTAATTAGAGTCCCAGAATGAGAGGAGAAAATAGGAAAGAAATGGTATTTCTAGAAGATATAATGATTGTAATTTTTTTTCCAAAGCTTAATTGGTTCTTTTACATCAGATGGTAGTTAGAAGACATGGGGAATGGATGTGAAGTCTTTTTTACTAATATAAAGTTGCATATGGGTTCCAATATTACAGACACAGCATACAAAAAATGTCCCAGAGTCCTTTGCGAATCCATTTGCAGCACATGAAAGTGCCACAGGATGGGGCGCCTGGGTGGCTTGGTAGTTAAGCATCTGCCTTCTGCTCAGGTCATGATCCCAGGGTCCTGGGATCGAGCCCTTCATCAGGCTCCCTGCTTAGTGGGGAGTCTGCTTCTCCCTCTCCCTCTGCCCCCTCCACTTATGCTCTCTCTCTCTCTATCTCAAATAAATAAATAAAATCTTTAAAAAAAAAAGTGCCACAGGGTATAGATGATAAAGCTTTGTTCTAGAATAGTGCTCTCCAGTGGAACTTTCTGTGGAAATGTTCTGTAACTCTGCTAATACACATGACTCTCAAGCACTTGAAATATGGCCACTGCAACTGAGGCCCTGGATTTTTAATTTTATTTAATTTTAATTGATGAATGACATGTGGCTAGCGTATTAAAGCAGTTGCAATTCTGGTGGATTAGAGATAGCTACAAAAGGAATAATGGGAGACCAATAAGTAGAGAAATGATGCTCTGACTTCGAGAGATGAGAATAAGATTGAAATAGGGAGAGAGAATGGAAGAGAGGCTTCCAAGCTGAGCAAATAACCTGATGAAAATAATAGATTATCTTACTCGTATAGACTATGTTATTGGGTAGTTGTACAAAATAAGTGAATAAATAGTGTGGGGCAAGTTTAAGGAAAATATGGCTTTTGTGGTTTTAAGGAACATTATTTTTTATAGGGCTTATTGTAAGGATATGTGCATGAGAATCTAGGGGTGGACTACTTAAGAACTTTAAAGGGCCCATGGATATAACGGGGCTCAAGGACTCAGCTGCATGATTCTCAATATGTAAATGTGATATAGGTTTTCTCTGTGTGTATGCATCTCTTTTGTTCTTTACCAAATTGTTTCACCACTCTGTTGAACAGAATAGAGTTTACTTTGTACATGTTTTTCTATCTCAAAGCTTTTGTCCTTGGGGTGATTTAGCTGTTCTTTGCCAGTCTGCCTCTCTCATTTCTGTATCATATGGTTTCCTTTCTCTTCACTAAAGAGTAGAATCCATTCTGTAAATCTTTTTTCTTCCTCCAAGCCTTTGCTTCGTAATGTCTCTGTTCCCTCATACCTTTCTCTTGCATATATCTGTTATAGTCTTAAAATTTTACTTAATTGATTCATTCAGCAAACATGTATTAAGTGCTTCCTGGGTACCAGGCTATGTCCTAAGCACTGGAGATATATCAGTGAACAAAACAGACAAAAACCCCTGCCCTCGTGGACAAGTCTTCCCCAGATATTTGTGGGGCTGGGGTACAAGAATTTAAACAGAAGTCCTTGGCCCACCATTACACCCCCTTTCTGTTTCACACTCTTAGGGACACTCCACCAAGAGGTTTGCACACTCCCCATCACCTTCACCATAAACAATCAGCCTTTGAACCTAGAAGAAGAGGCCTGCACAAGTCCAGTAAGGAGGGGAGGGCCACAGGAAGGCCAGAGCAGTTCACCAACAGTTGCCAAACTAAGGGTTTGTTTGTGGAGCTTACATTTTAGTTGGGAGAGGCAAATAAGGAACAAAATGAACAAGTGAATTATGTGGAACATTAGAAGGTGCTGTGGAGTGAAATAAAGCTGGGGGAGGAAGTTAGGAGAGTGTGTTCCTTTGTGTGTGTTTTGGTTTTAAATAGGATGCTCAGCAGAGGTCTCTCTGAGAAGGTGATATTAAGCAAAGACTTTAAGAGAGTGAGCAGCATTTTGCATTAGAATGAATATGGGATGTTTTCATTAGACTGAACTAAAGTTGAATTCATTGGAAGGAAATAATGAGGTTGGTATATATTGAGTACCTACTAAGTGTCAAGTGTTATATTAGACATTTTATATCCTTCATCCCAATTAATCCTTGTTAAATTCTAGAAGGCATCATTTTCTAGATCTTATAGTTAGTAAGTAAAAGAGCAAGGGTTTGTATTCAGGTATTAGACTACAAAGACTTTATGCTGTTTCCAAAGAGTAAATAAAAGCATAGTAATTATAGTGAAGAGTCATAAAAAAAGTAATGCTACTATTTAGGTTGAAAATATTATCTTTCTGCTATTTAACAAAATAAATGAAATTTCACTGATGAAGAAATGGATTATTTGATGTATTTACAATCCACACACCATTAAGGGTAGCAAATTTGTTCTTTGGAAAAGATAATGTAAGAATGAAAAGATAAATTTAGAATATTTATTTTCAGTTCCATATTTAATAAGTATGTTGAGGATAATTTCCTTTTTCAGACTTGTTGATATATTTATCAGCATAATGGTGCTTAGCACTTTCATTACCTTACTAATGCAGCTAACTCCAGGAGTGACTGTGACTTTACAGTATTTTGACTCATTTGTTTTAATTTAACTGGAGTCAGGCTTTCCTATGTGAAGTACTATTTTCCTCAAACTGGGAACCTACTAATAATCCCAATTTAAAAAGAGCTTGTGGCAAAAAGGACTTTTCCAATTCTTGGCAAGTTTGAAGTTCATTGCAATTTTACTGTGGATAGAAATCTTTCCAAAGAGGGGAAATCACTCTACAAAGGAAAATGTTCAATCCCTTTCTCTCATATGACTTGAACATAAAATGATTTTAACAGCCATGTATGAATCTGGACATTATTCTTAGTTGTTTAGTACTTCAAAAGCACTTTCAAGAGGGAATTGTTTTGCTTGTTTGTGATTCCAAATCAAATACACAGAGAGATTTGGAAGATTTGCAACAGGAAGTAATCTCAGTTCTATGTAGCCACTAATCCTGTGCAGAAAAATTCAACTTTTATGAACAAAGGAAAAGCAATCTCTTTTAAGTTATAAATACAAGCCAGTGCAGCTTGTATTGTTTTAATAACTAAAATGAAGATACTGATTGTAAGTTCAGTTTTTGAGTTGCATTCCTAGAATAATTTTATGGAGTTGGTCTGGTCCTTCGGAATCTAATTTAACAGATTTCTTACTCTACAGAAAAGCTGTCTTCATATGTGTTATTACATTAATTAATTGCATGGTATCTAAATGGATCTTAAGAACTTATGTAGTCCTTTCGAATTTTTAACTTTATTTAATTCTGACAGTTCTGTAAGATAAATATTATTCCCATTTATGTGCGGATAAGTGGGAGAGGTTCAGAGGCTTACCCGAAATCACCTAGTTTATAAGTGGTAGGGCTGATGGGCCAGTATTAGAAGGCGGGTTTTTAACTGCAAATCTGGTGCCTTTCCCATCACATCATTGTCTTTTTGTGCTGATCTTTTTAGCCAGACATCACATTGTTGGCTCCAGTCAGGTTCATGATCAATGAAAATCTCTAGGTCTTTTTCATATGTTGCTTTTAAGTCAGGATATCCTCATCCTCATCTGTAATTGATATTTTGAACTTAAATACAGGACTTTGTTTATCCTCATTCATTTTCATCTTATTGTTTTCTACTTTGGTTCTAGTTTTCTGACATCTTTTTTTTTTTAATTTTTTTTTTAAGATTTTATTTATTTATTTGACAGAGATAGAGACAGCCAGTGAGAGAGGGAACACAAGCAGGGGGAGTGGGAGAGGAAGAAGCAGGCTCATAGCGGAGGAGCCTGATGTGGGGCTCGATCCCATAACACCGGGATCATGCCCTGAGCCAAAGGCAGACGCCCAACCACTGTGCCACCCAGGCGCCCCTCTGACATCTTTTCAATCTTGAGTCTGTTATCCAATTTATTATTTCTTCCAGCTGTGTGTCAACAGCAGATTTTATAAGTGAGATGTCTTTGTGATTATAGGAGCCATTCTAGTAATCTCTTTAGTATACTGTGTGCCTATAGTTGGAATTTAGTAAGTCATAATTGATTTAAAAAAAGAGAGATTTTTGTACAGGGCAGGGAAAAAAACCTCATATATGATCTTTTACAGAAAGAAAAAAAATATCTTCAATGTAATTAGTCAGTTATTTCTTTTGGACATAAGTATTCTAAGTTTACCATAGAACTGTTGTGGTTCTCATGTTTTGATATTTTAATAAATAATATATTTTATGGTGAATAAAGTGGTTAACTATTTCCTTTCACATCTGAGTCCATCCTCGGTATTTTAAGAATCCATGGTTTTCTGAAATTACCCTGCTGTCACTGAGGCTCAAGAATTTCGCTATAGGAGGCCTGAAGAGAGGAAACCTAGTGTAGGCGGGACTACTACATTTATTTTGTGACTGTATTTACATAGCAAGGAAAGGTTTTTACTTAGATGTGTGTCAAAAATTACTAAAAATAACACAGCTTTCTAAAGAAATGTTTATTTTTGCTAACCAGGAGATTGAGAAAACATTAATCTTCTGTCCTAAATAATATACTTATTGTATTTTTATTTAGAGTATTTGGGGGGGGTGCTGATGAAGATTTTGTGGTGGGATGCTAAAGTCCTCCAAGCCACCCACAGGTGCATTCACTACCTGGGTACTACAAAAGTGATCCTAGCCAGCCACTTAGCATTCATTTGCCTTCATGGTCTTACCATACTCTTTATAACTCATTACGGGCAATAAGTTTATAATTCTCTCTAAGCAGTAACTCTGGTGAAATGAAAGAAGTGTTGTGTAATGTCACAGATAATAGTAATGATAATAATAATAATAAAGATAACATCAACAGCACTGGTTTTGCCGATACAAATAAAAGGTTTTTGATAATGCTATTGTTTATTTATTCAAATAAACGTGACATAGTATAAACTTTACAAAGTTCATTTTATTAACAAAATTTATTTTAATACCTTTATCATTTGCTTTAATTCTGTATTTATAGAATTTATAAAGTCCAGAAAGGACTAGTTAAGACCTTTGGTTATATTTTAAGGCATCTCATGATGGAAACTGTGTGATAGTAGTTGTATTCATAGAGATTCAGGAAGATATTGGGTTGTAGTTCCGTCATCCATAATCAAGAGCGTACTCTCTTGTACTTTTTATTTATTTATTTAAAATATTTTATTTATTTATTTATTTGACACAGAGAAAGACAGCCAGTGAGAGAGGGACCACAAGCAGGGGGAGTGGGAGAGGAAGAAGCAGGCTCCCAGCAGAGCAGGGAGCCTGATGTGGGGCTCGATCCCAGGACCCTGGCAGAAGGCAGATGCTTAACAACTGAGCCACCCAGGCGCCCCTCTCTTGTACTTTTTAAAATAGTTTTTTATCTTTTACATTTTCGTATTTTTTTCAATTTTGTGAATTTTTGTGCTTAAAATGGAAGATATCAAACTCCAACCAAACTCTAAATTTTCAAGCAAATTAAACATAATTTTTAGTGATCTGGGGACTGGAGCTCTCATAGACACCATTAGTCAGAAAGATTTAAACTTGTCATTCTGGAAACACTTGCTTTTTTTTTTTTAAGATCCATTTATTTATTTATTTATTTGAGAAAGAGAAAGAACAGGTGAGAGCGAAAGCATGAGGTAAGGGCAGAGGGAAAAGGAGAAGGAGAGAAGCAGACTCCCTGCTGACCTTGGAGCCTGACCTGGGGCTCATTCTCAGGACCCTGAGATCATGACCTGAGCTGAAATCAAGAGTTGGACAGTTAACCCCTGAACCACCCAGACACCCCGTGGAAACACTTGCTTTTATGAAGCAACTGGAATAATCTAATTTCTTTTAAACTGTAGTCTGTGGATTTCACTGCCATTATCTTTGTTAACATCTAAGTTGGTTAATGCAGTGATCTCTCTGAATGTATAACATAATATTTAACTACTGAATATGAAATATAAAATTGTGGTGTTTCAGACTTTGTAAACTGCTATCAATCAGTATTTTGTAAGTAATGTTCAGCATAATGTAGTTATGCTTTGAAGTGTTAAATTTTTGAATTGTTGAGGTCCTCTTTATTTATTCATTTATCTGAAATTTAAACGTCTGTTTCTGAAAAGGATTTGATGTCTCAGTTTGAAGATATCTCTCCATGATAACTGAATGTCATTACGCATCAGCTGTAATTATTGAAATTTGCATTATCCGTATAGCTTACTTTGTTCTGAAATTTGTTTCTATCCCTAAAATGGCCACTGGTTTTATGTTTGCAGAATACATTTCCAAAACTACTTTTTTAACACCCTTTTTTGTGGTTAAGAATTGAATTTAGCTTTCTAATTTTCTCCTACTTATGATCTTTGAAGATAAATGCAAGAGTTTATTTTGAATATTTGACCATTAAATCACTTGGTCAAATATTCCTAGAATGGTATATTTGAATCGTCTTTCTTATTTTCCTAAATATTCAATAGTCACATATTCTGGAGTCTAAAATTGATTTTTCTGAACTGTTAAAAAGTATAAAAAGTGTGCATAAAGCTGGTATTACTGAAAAGAAGAAAAATGCCAGTGTAGCAATGGTTGAGTTTGTAAACTATGAAACATCAAGGGTTAAAAGTTCCTAATGAATAATGGAATATTTTATTTTTATTTTTTTTTTAAAGATTTTATTTATTTATTTGACAGAGACAGCCAGCGAGAGAGGGAACACAAGCAGGGGGAGTGGGAGAGGAAGAAGCAGGCTCATAGCAGAGGAGCCTGATGTGGGGCTCAATCCCATAACGCTAGGATCACGCCCTGAGCCGAAGGCAGACGCTTAACGTCTACCCAGGCGCCCCGAATAATGGAATTTTTAAGGAAAATTTTGTGTCTTGATTACCATAGAGTATATTTCTATCTGGATGAAAAAATAACTGAAAATAAATCAAATAAAATATATTGCATACTTTCTTCTTTCTTCCGGTTACTAGATGAAGCAAACCTTAATTAGATCCCAGTTTGCTTGTACTTATAAAGATGACTGCACAGTAAGCAAGGATAAATGGAATGATGTTAATTCAACATCCAAGACTTTGTATGTGCTTCACATGGAAGATGACCTTACTGGTAATTGAGTTTATTTGAGTAATTAAATAACTATTTAATTCTAGTATATTAATTTTTTAAAAGATTTTATTTATTTGAGAGAAAGAGAGAGAGAAAGAGAACACACGCAAGAGCATGAGCAGGGGGAGGGGCAGAGGGAGAAGCCAACTCCAACCTGAGCAGGGAGCCACTGTGTTGGGCTTGATCCCAGGACCCTGGGATCATGACCTGAGCAGAAGGCAGACGTTTAACTGACTGAGCCACCCAGGCACCCAAAATTGGTTGTACCGTAAGTGAAACTAGATTTTGTTTTGCAAAGTATGAAATGTGAAATGTAAAGGTTTATATTTTTAAGACCTGGGTTTATTTGAAAAGTTAAATCTAGGTACAAATCTAGGAGGAATAGGACACAGTTTGATTTAACTAAATGTATTTAAGAAATAATTTGTAGCATTTCGGATTGAGTGTCACACATTCAAAGAAAGCAAATATTTGTTGTTTGGAGGGATAAAAAATGATATGGCGAATGAAGAGTAATGTGCTAGGAATGTAGCTGTATTTGTTAATCATGTAACTTATAGAATTATGTGATTGAAAATCAAATTTTTGAATATTCTTAAATGATTTTTAAAGTTTATTGTAAAATTTTCACATGTAATACTAAATATTATATAATTTCTTTCCTCTTTTCATCTTGCATAACAGAAGGTGTAAATGCATCTGTTGGAAGGCCAACAATTGGAACAAGTTCTGGAAATGTTCATCTGGACAGAAGTAAAAGTGAAAAAGTAGCAAGAAAATCAAGTAGTCAGACAGGAAATAAAAGCTCAAAAAGGAAACAGGTGGATTTAGGTGATAAAAATAATCTCTGTGATAATGGAAATGAACTACCTCAACATAAAAATGTTAAGATACCTGAGACATCAAACAATTTCCAGAATAAATTATGCGGCAAAGTAGCCAGAGTAGCAAAAAACAAGTGTACAGCCAAGGACAAATTGATTACTGGCCAGACAAAGTTAACTCAATTTTTTCGACTATGAATTTGTTTTTTATGTGCTTTAGATTTCCGTATATATCAAACTATTCACCAAAGGCATCTACTTAATTTTTAAGAGATCAAGGCGCAAGTTATGATTCTTTTTCATATTGGTCTGAAGTGTATATAAGGTTAGTATGTTAAGCATTTAAAAAATACTAGTAAGTCGTTATTATGCAGAATATTCACAAAGTTTAATGCACAGATAAAGCATATCATTTAGGCTACAGGTATATGTTAACAGCTGCTTTCTTTTAAATCAAACATTTGAAATAATACAAGTCATAGTAATGTTAAGGGCTTTTTCCCCGACAGACAATTAAATGATTTTGTTTTCTTCAGAAAAGATGATGTGGTCCAACAGGTTTCAGACTTGCCAACAAGGTCGATAGACTCTTCCCAGCATGCACCTGAGCACTGGAGGAAAAAAAAGTTTAAATTGTTTAAAGCACTATTATTATCACACATAATTTATTAGAAATAAGAGAATGGATCTAATACAGCTAATTCTGAATAAATCAAAATTACAATAACTCTTAAATGCCCTTTAATCCCACATCTTTGGCAAGGGTCACTTAATGTTAAGTGTAATTGAGCCATGGTCTTATTTGATTTTGTTAAGATTGGATCCAAATCCAGTTAAACTCAGAGCTCTATTTTTATGGTATTAAGATATAAGAATTGAATTTTAAAAAGACTACTCACTGTCAAAATCTCTCCTTCCTATAGGAAATTTAGCTGAGTTTTCTTCATCCCCAATTTCTCTCTTTTCTTGTGTTGATTCAGTATTCTGAACTCCATTCTCAGCTGGAAAAGCTACAGATCCTTTTAGTGCAAGATAAGGTTTTATAGCCAGATTCAGTGGCAGACCATGATTTAAGAAATTATGTTTGGAGCCTGTGTTCTGTGAAGAAAAGGTTGATTTGTGTTTTAGCTGTCTTACTGGTAATAGAACTATAATATATTTGTATAATATTCTCATTGATCAACTCAAAGATCCTCTGCACTGTTTTGACTCTTTAAACATACATAAGATACAAGTTTTTGGGGAAAAAAACTTTCAGATATGAGGTGTTGTCCAGAGTGGAAGAACAACCTGGTATGTATGAAATTTCATCAGTTGTCCTAAAGCATAGTGTGACTGTATATACTTCTGTTTATAAAAGTATCAATTTTACATTCAAAGATATCATAAAAATCACTCAAATTTCCATTGAAGAAAGGATAAGTCACATTGCCACTCACCTTTGAATTTTTGTTTTCCTCATCGTTCATGAAACTGCTCTCATCATTTTTATATTGTTCCAGAGAAGGAGCGACAACTGATTTTTGTGGAGTATCTTCCTTCTGAAAGGCTTTCCCCAGCCTGAATGTATTAAATACCATGTCATCTTCTAAATTTCTTATGGACTTGGATGCTGAAAGTAAAATGCCTTGAGAAAACAGAGAAAAAGTTAGTATTAACAGGTAGGAAGAGAGACTCATTTTTGCCATTCTTAGTTTGATGTTTGCATAGAGTCAAGTAAGGATATGTAAAATGAAGAAAAATTTCTCAGTCAACCTACTTTGTAGGTGATTCCTACCTTTATATATTTTCCAGCTTGAATAGAAAGCACTTCAAAGACGTAGACTTTCATCATGTTAGAAATGACTCATCCGACAGAGGCTAACCTCTTGTATAGCTGCTAATACCTACATTGTTTTGGTTTTAGTGGCATATTGTTTATTTTGAGTGTGAATTTTCTCAGAATCTGATTAAGATCCTTGTTAGAATGCTTTCTGTTGAGTAGATTACAGTCTCTTGAAAATGGATTGTTATTAAGGAAGACCATAGGACACCAGGCTCTCCACATTCTTCTTGTTTTCTTTTGTATATTTTCTGATTAAGTATGATATTTAAACTAAAGGTATTTTATTTAAAGTTGATAAGGATAAAAGTGTTATTTACTTTTAATCCTGATTAAATCGAAATAATCTTCAAAAGGATTTTCTTTCATAAATGCTCAGTTTAGTCTTTGGTGATTACAGTATATAAGCCTGTTGGTGTGAACAAAAAGTCTTTCATGATATATCAAAAATTGACCTGTCGGGTGTGTTTTATCTCTGCATTTACAAAAGGATATTATCAACATTTATTAATGAATTTAAAGATAATGAATAAGAAGTCCATGAAGAGAATATTTATGTGTTCCATAAATATAAATTTTGGATGAATATGTTGTATGATTCTTAATCAAATATTTCACAATAATTTCTCATTTTGACCCCACCAAATAAGAGAATACATTCTTGTGTTTGTCTTCTGGTACATATGTGCAAAAATTTTTCTAGAGTATATTCCTAGGTATGGAATTTCTGAGTCATGGAATATACATGTTCAGCTTTACTGATGTTAAAAATTTTACAGAATAGTAGTAGCTAATTTACGCTCTCACCAGCAAGGTATGACAGTTCCCATTGCTCCACGTCCTAACCAATACTTGGGTCTCTTATTGTCCTTTTAATTTGTATTTCTCTGATTCTCAAAGAAGTTGGGTGTCTTTTAATGTGTTTATGAGCCATTTATCATTCCTCTTATATAAAACTCCCTTTAAAAAATATCTTTGTCCATTTTTCTTTCGGATTGTTTGCCTTTTTCATATTGATTTATGGGAGTTCTTTATATATCTTGGATATTATTCTTTGTTAGTTATATGTGTTTTAAATATTTTTTCTCACTTTGTGACTTGTCTTCTCAACCCCTTTATGGTGTCTTTTGGTGAACTGAACTGCTAAATTTTATTGTTTAAATTTCTTTTCTTTCGCCTTATGATTAGTACTTTCTTTTTTTTTTTTTTTTAAAGATTTTATTTATTTATTTGACAGAGATAGAGACAGCCAGCGAGAGAGGGAACACAAGCAGGGGGAGTAGGAGAGGAAGAAGCAGGCTCATAGCGGAGGAGCCTGATGTGGGGCTTGATCCCATAACGCGGGGATCACGCCCTGAGCCGAAGGCAAACGCTTAACCGCTGTGCCACCCAGGCGCCCCATGATTAGTACTTTCAACATGTTATCATTTAGAAATTTTTTCCCAACCATGAGATTGTTAACATACATCTATACATCCTAAATTTTAAATGTTTTGATGTTTACATTTAAATTCTTAATTCATCTGAAATTTTGTGTATGATGTAGAATAGAGATACAATTTTACTTTTTCCAAATGTCCTCACACATTTCTTGAATAATTCATCCTGTCTCCGCTAATCTGCACTGACTTCTCTGCAGTGTATCAACTTTCTGTGTACATGTGGGTCTCTTTTTGAACTCTTATTTCACTGCCAAATCTTCAGTCTTAATTGATATAATTTTAAAATAATTTTCGATATCCAGTAGGTCAAGTTTTCCAGCTCCCTGTTCACCCACCAGTTTTTCTTCCATAGCAGTTTCTTGACTATCCTTGACCATTTTTTTTTTTCATATAAATCTTAACATCAGCTTTTCAAGTAGAAACTTTGGTGGGATTTTGAAGGGAATAGTATTAATTCTATAGATTAATTCTGGAGGTCAGTTGACACTTTTTTTTTCTTTTTTTGCAATTGACACTTTCAAGATAATTCATTTTCTTACCTGTGAATATGGTACTTTTCCATATTTATTTAGATTTTTAAAATCTTTTAATAACATTCACTATTTTCTTCATAAAGTTCTTACATGTTTTTGTTGAAAGAATTATAATTCCTTATAATTATAATTAAACCATTTTAGTTATTGTAAATGGTATCTTTAAAAAATTACTTTTTCTAACGTTATTCCTGGCTGTACATGTGCAATTGGCTTTCGTGTAATGCTCTTATATACAAAATACTTTCTAAATTCTTTTTAATTCCAAATAGGGTATAAGGGTATTAATTCTTTGGGGTTTTCCATAAAGATAATTGATATAAATAATAAAATAATGGCATTTTATTTCCTCCTTCCAAGTCCTTCTATATTCATATGTGTCTGTGTGTATGTGTCTATGTGAGCATGAACACTGATATTGACCAAACCTCTAGTAAATGTTGGAAATGGAGGTAACAGACATTTTTGCAGTATTACTGATTTTATAGAGTGCTTTTAATGTTTTGCCATTGAGCATATTTGCTCTTGGTTTTTTATAGATATTCTTTATAACTTGCAGGATGTTCTATTTCTGACTTATGAATAGTTTTTATCAATTGTTATTGAATGTTACTGAATACTTTTTCTGTATCTATTGAGATGATCATATCATTTTTCTCCTTCAGTCTTTAGTAAATGAAATGAACAGATTTTTCTCATGTTAAATCAACCATGTGTTCATGAAACAAACCTTTTAACAATATAATTGGGTTCATTGTGGTAATATTTGATTTAGTACATTTCGTATTTATTATCATGACTGAGATTGATATGTACTTTCCCTTCCTTATATTGCCTTTGTCTGGTTTGGCATTAAGGTTATACTAGCTTCATAAAATGAACTAGGGGGTAAGTTGATTCCTTTTCTTTTCCCTCTTGTAAAACTATTTGAGTGTGGTGTTTTCTTGGTGGGATTTTTTTTAATGATTAGTTCACTTTCTTCAGTAACCGTAGAAACATTCAGCTTTTCTCTCTCTCTCTCTCTTTCTCTCTCTCTTTTTTAGTTTCAGGAATTTAAATTATTATAGAATTTATCCATTTCACTTAAGCTTTCAAGTTTGCTAGTATAAAGTTATTAATAATGTTTTCTTCTAAATTTTTTTAAACCTTGCTCCATCTGTAGTTGTATTTCATTTTAATTATGTTTATTTGTAGTCTTGTGGTCTCTGCCTGTCTCTCTTTCCCCCTCTTTTTTGATCGGCTTGTTAAAGGTTTATTAATTTGGCTAGCCTTTTCAAAAACAAACTTTTGGTTTTGTTGCTCTTCTCTATTTTTCTATTTCATTAATTTCTGCTTTTTATTATTTTGAGAGGGTTTATTTTTAAATTGTTATAACTTCTTAAATTAGAAGAATAAATCATTATTATTTATACTTAAAAATAAGCACTTAAGGCTATATGTTTCCCTTTATGTATCATTTTTGCTAATTCCCACAATTTTGACAAATAGAATATTCAGTGTTTAATTCTAAGTTTTTATTGTTTTTATTAACATTCCAAATATATGGGAATTGAATTTTGGGGAGTACCAAGTTCCAACAAAGTTGTTGTCAGAAGTTTTGGTCTATAAATGATAGAGTATTTAAAATCTTAGATTGAACAACATGTAATTATGATTTTCAGCTGTTTTTGACATAGAAATGCCAATTTCATGTAGTTCAACATATAGAAAACTTGCCTTATAGCCTATAGTATCTTCACTTTACATTAAAGTTCTGTTTATTCTTGAAAAGAATATGTGTACATTACTGTGAGAGCAGGGTTCTATATGTGTCCATAAGATGAAACATGATAATATGTTGTTTAAATCTTGTATGCTTCATTTATTTTTTTGTCCACATGGACTATCAATTATTGAAAGAGATATTCACAAATCTTTCACTACAATGAACTTACCTAATTCTTTGTGTAGTTTGGAATTTTTGCCTTATTTTGAGCTGATGTTACTAGGACACTCAAGTTAGAAATTGTTTCATCTTCCTCATAAACCAAATCATGTATCATGACCCTCTCCAGCTTTAATAATGTGTCTATTACCATTATTTTTCCTGTATCTTTGTTTTAGTTGTGTCTATTGTAAAATCATGTAGCTGAATTTCAAATTTTTAGTCTGACAGTCTTTGCCTTTTCTTGGAGTCTTTAGTCCATTTACACTTATTCTGTTTACTGAATTACTGAGATTCAGTACTGCTATCTTATTTTGTGATTTTTATTTATTCTAATATGTTCTCCCCACCCCACCCTCCCTTTCTTGCCTTCTGACTAAGTTTAATCTATTTTTTGTTCTTTTAGAGAGTATGCTAGACATTTTATTTATTTTTATTTATTTGTTTTTGTTTTTTTTTTAAGATTTTATTTATTTGAGAGAGAAAGAGAGCACAAGTGAGGGAAGGGGCAGGGGAGAGGGAGAAGCAGACTCCCTGCTGAGCACAGAGCCCAACATGGGGCTTGATCCCAGGACCCTGAGATCATGACCTGAGCTGAAGTCAGATGCTTAACCGTCTGAGCCACCCAGGCACCCCACCCTGGACATTTTTTTTTTTTTTTTTTAGATTTTATTTATTCATTTGACACACAGAGAGAGAGAGACAGCCAGCGAGAGAGGGAACACATGCAGGGGGAGTGGGAGAGGAAGAATCAGGCTCCCAGGGGACCAGGGAGCCTGACAAGGGGCTCGATCTCAGGACCCTGGGATCACGCCCTGAGCCCAAGGCAGAAGCTTAACGACTGAGCCACCCAGGCGCCCCACGCCAGACATTTTAATATCAACTTCAGTTATTTATGTTTGAGTTAATCAGTATTTTTGCCCTCCTTCCAAATAATGTAAACACCTTAGAATCTTTAACTCCAGTTACCATTATTCCTAATTTAAGTGCTATTATTTTCTAAGATTTAAGTTCTATCTTGATTTTTTAATGAAATAAATTAGAGACTATTATGCGGTTTTACGCATTTAACAATTTGTTTAGATTTACCTAAAAGTTTACTATTTTTTCTCACCATTACTTTTCACATCTGAGATTTTCCTTTGACAATTATCTTCTTTCTGAAATACAAGTTTCTGAAATATACCAAGTTAGATGCTAAGTTATTCAGGGTCTGTTAGTTATGAACTAAGTTTTGTTTTGTTTTAATTAAATGTATTTTGCTATTTTTCTTGAAAAGTAGTGTCAATGACTATATAGTTATATAGTTGACAGTTATTTTCCCTTAGTACATTACTATTTCAGTTTCTTCTGGTTTTCATTGTTACTGGTGAGATATTAGTTGTTGGTTCTAGTCATGATGTCTTTATAAGTAGTATCTGTATTCTATCTGGCTGCTTTTAAAATCTTCTCTTTGGCTTTGATGTTCTGCAGTTTCACATGATGTGTCTGGGTTTGGGTTTCTTTTAATTTATCCTGGCTTACATTCTTGAATCTGAGGGTTGAGTGTTTCTTATAAATTCTTTAAAATTATTAGTCATTATTCTTTTGAATTTTGCCTCCCCCTGTTCTATTTGTTCTTCTGGAATTCCCAGTAGATATACATTGGGCCTGCCTGCTTACTCTGTCCTCCAATCTTATAACCTCTCTTTCCTACTTTTTCTTTCTCTCTCTGTGCATTTTATTTATTTATTTATTTATTTTAATGATTTTTTTATTATATTATGTTAGTCACCATACAGTACATCCCCGGTTTCCGATGTAAGGCTCGATGATTCATTAGTTGTGTATAACACCCAGTGCACCATGCAATATGTGCCCTCCTTACTACCCATCACCAGCCTATCTCATTCCCCCCCCCCCCGAGGACCTCAGTTTATTTCTCATAGTCCATAGTCTCTCATGTTTCATTCCCCCTTCTGATTACCCCCCCTTTCTTTATCCCTTTCTTCCCCTACCGATCATCCTAGTTCTTATGTTCCATAGATGAGAGAAATCATATGATAGTTGTCTTTCTCTGCTTGACTTATTTCACTTAGTCTCTGTGCATTTTAAATAATTATTCAGAGTTATATTCCAGCTTACCAATACACTTTCACTTGTATCTAATCTGTTGTAGAACCTGTGTATTGATTTTTTTTTAAGATTTTTATTTTATTTTTTTGAAAGAGAGAGAGAGAGAGAGAGAAAGAGAGAGGGAGAGATCTTGAGCAGGGGGGAGGAGCAGAGAGAGAAGCAGACTCCTTACTGAGTCAGGAGCCTGATGCAGGGCTCCATCCCAGGTCCCTGGGATCATGACCTGAGCTGAAGGCAGACGCTCACCCAGGCGCCCCATGTATTGAGCTTTTAATTTAATTTCTTATATTTTTTATTTTTAAAAATTCTATTGGTTCCTTTTCAGATCTCCCTGGTCAGTTGTGGTTTTATTTTCTTCAGCATATTTATTTATTTATTTATTTTTCAGTTTTGTTCCATTTATTTTGAGAGGGAATAAAAGCCCTACCTGCACATTAAAGTTTACAAGACATTAATAAGAAAGTAATTATTCTAGTTACAAAAGCACACATCTTAAATTCTTTAAGTTATAAATTCTAGTTCTTAATTAAGAGTTTGTTTAAATATCATTAATTATTTCACAGTGGCTAGAGAAATAATTAAATTAAAAATTTCTCTGAGGAACCATGCCTAAGGAGATCAGTAAGAAACTTAAAAATCTCTGGAGTAGAAGGGACACATAAGTTAGTAGCAATATAATGAAATTCTTTAAAAGGCCCATATTTTCAGAAAAACCCTATATATCTTATATAGGTAGATTAGTATAGTTTTTCTCCCAGGAATTGTTATGGGGTAAAAAAAAGTCTCTTATTGTTTTAAATATATTAAATATTTATTTTTAAACATTTATATTTGTATCTAATTATTTTAGTATTGGCTGTCTTTCCCTGTTTGATTCTGTAGTTTCTTATTTCTGCTGATTCCTAGCTCATGGTGTCTTCTTTGTGTGTTTAGTGAATTTTCATTTTTTTGCATGTATTCACTGAACTGTGTCCAGAAGAGTTCTTGAAAGTCCTGTGTTTGCTTTTGCATGCCCCTGGAGCATAGAAATCCAGGGCCACTTTAAAATTTCTGCTTGAGGTTTTTCAGGCCACGGAGTCAGGCCAAATACCAAACTAAGTTAGTATGCCTTTGTCATTAGGAATTCTTCGGACAGTATATATTTTTTCTTCCCACCTCCCCTCTCCTGCTTCTTCTTAGAGCCTTTGCTAACATAGGCTTGTTTCCTTCTACTAGCTGGATTTTTTTGTAGTTCACTTCCTAATGGAGGTTCCCAGCCTTATGTGGGATTTTCTGATCTGAGCTCTCATTTTACTTGGGTCCTAAGGTTTGTCTTCTGTCCCAGCATATGTGGGTCATTAAAACCAGGTGCTAGGCCACCAGGAATTCACAGAATCTCTCAGAGTAAATGCTGTCTCTAACCCTTTTTAACTCCTGTGGAATATTGCATTTTTTTCTTTTCCAGCTTCCTATGGTGTCCCTTATTTTACCACCACTGCAGCCATACTTTATAAAAGATGTTTTTGTCAAGCATTTTAAGATATTTTTTATGAGAGGTGGTCTCTACACAAGTAGTCTGCCATATTGCTGGAATTGGATGTATCAATTCATATTTCAATGTAAAATTCTCTCTGCAAGGAAATCTGTTAGCACAAAATGTATATATATGCAAGCTCTCAGTTTGTTTCCCAGAGTCCATAGTCTCATGTGGTTTATTCCCCCTTCTGTTTACCTCCCCTTTCTTCTTCCTTTTCTTCTCCTACCGATCTTCCTACTTCTTATGTTCCATAAATGAGTGAAACCATATGATAATTGTCTTTCTCTGCTTGACTTATTTCTCTTAGCATTATCTCCTCCAGTCCTGTCCATGTTGCAGCAAATGTTGAGAAATCGTTTCTTTTTGATGGCTGAGTAATATTCCATTGTATATATGGACCACATCTTCTTAATCCAGTCATCTGTTGAAGGGCATCTTGGCTCCTTCCACGATTTAGCTATTGTGGACAATGCTGCTATGAACATTGGGGTGCATAAGGCCTGACTATTCATTTTCTTACTTGGGTGTTTAGATGAACAGTAATTTTTAATTTTGGTAAAGCCTAATTTATCAATTCTTCCTTTTATCATTATTACTTTCTGTATCCTAAGAAATTTTGCTTACCTTCAAGACTCAAAGATATTCCTCTATCCTTCCTCTAAAAGCTTTATGGTTTTAGTTTTTACATTTAGGTGTATTATGATCTGTCTCAAATTAGTTTTTGTGTATGGTGTGAGTATGAGGTAGAGTTTAATAAGTTCCTTTTTTTTATATGGGTATACAACTGTTTAGGTACCATTTGTTGAAAAGATTTTCCTTCTCTCATTGTGGTGCTTTGGTGCCTTTTTCAAAAACTAAGTGACCAAAAGTACAGACCTATTTTGGAACCCTCTAATTTTTCCTTGATCTAATTGTTGATTCTTATTGCAGTACCATCTTATCTCGATTATTGTAGTTTTATAGTAATATTGAAATCAAGACTATAATTGGCTCAACTTGGTTCATTTTCAAAACTGCTTTGGATATTCTGTGTCTCAACAGATTTCATGTTTGAAATCATAGTATATATTCCTTTATCATTCTAGAATTAAAACAGAAATCATTAATAGAAAAAATAGCTAAGACTATCTACATGTTTAGATATTAAACAACACTCTTGAGTAATGTATGGTTGAAGAAAGCAATCACAACAAATTTGGGGATACTTAGAACTGAAGATAATGAAAATATGGTATAATGTGGGGTTTAGTTATGCAGTGCTTATGGGAAAATATATAGCTCTAAAATACATATTTTAGAAAATTAAAAAAGATTGAAAAATTAATGATCTAGGGGTGCCTGGGTGGTGCAGTAGTTAAGCGTCTGCCTTCGGCTCAGGGCGTGATCCCAGCGTTCTGGGATCAAGCCCCACATCAGGCTCCTCCGCTGGGAGCCTGCTTCTTCCTCTCCCACTCCGCCTGCTTGTGTTCCCTCTCTCGCTGGCTGTCTCTCTCTGTCAAATAAATAAATAAAATCTTTAAAGAAAAAAATGAAAGAAAGAAAATGGGGAATCCTAACTTATGTTTTTCCATTAAAGTGTCCCTTCCCCCCCACTACAAGTGCCCCCAAAATATACACAACTAAAAGAAATCTAAGAAAGATGGCTAACAGGTTGTTTGCGTGGGAATTCCACTCCAAAAAGATGTAAAGAAAGGGTAGAAGAGAGTTCATCCATTTTTAACTACATGGAGAATTAACAGCATTTCAAGTACACAGTACTCAAAGTTAAGAGCACAAAGTCAAGCGTCAAATAAATAAATAAAATCTTTTTAAAAAATTAATGATCTAAGCTTATATCTTAAGGAGCTAGTAAAAAAAACACAGTGAAGTAAACTCAAAGAAAATAGAAGGGAGAGGTTACTAAATATAAGAGCAGGAATCAATAAAATAGAACATAATCATAGAATAGAAAAATTATACGTTAAAAGAGTAATAACTTAGTGACTTGCAGCAAGACTGGTTAAGAAAGCCAAAAAACACAAGTTACTAATACCAGGAACATAAAAAGAGAACATTGCTACAGATCTTATAGACATTAACAAAGATTATAGGTGAATATTATGAACAACTTTTTGCCAATAAATTTAGATGAGACGGATCAGGGATTGGCAAACTTCTTCTGTAAAGGGCCAGATTGTAAATAGTTTAGGCTTTGTGGACTGTACAGTCACATCTATTCATCTCTACCATTGCAGCATGAAAGCAGCTGTACATAATATTTAATAACTGGGCATGGCTGTGTCCCAATAAAACTTTACAAATACAGACAGCCTGAGGGACATAGTTTGCTGACTCCTGAGATAGACAAATGTAGGAGGAAAAAAAGACATAAGACTGGCACAAGAAATAAGAAATCTTTTTTTTTTTAAAGATTTTATTTATTTATTTGACAGAGACAGACAGCCAGCAAGAGAGGGAACACAAGCAGGGAAAGTGGGAGAGGAAGAAGCAGGCTCCCATCAGAGAAACCTGATGTGGGGCTTGATCCCAGAATGCTGGGATCACACCCTGAACCGAAGGCAGACGCTTAACAACTGCACCACCCAGGCGCCCCAAGAAATAAGAAATCTAAACATTTATATATTAAATAAACTGAATCCATAAATTAAAACCCTTTATTGCAAAGAAAACTCCAGGCCCAAATGGCCTCGCTGGAGTATTCTTCCAAACAATAATACCAATCTTACAAAAACTCTATCAGAAAGAAGAAAAAGAGAAAACAGTTTCTGTGGTAGCTTTGTAATGCATCACCTTGCCTAGGCTGAATTACATTTTCCAAAATTTCCTTCCCTTTATCTGTATGTTTCTAACTGGAGTCAGCCACAAGAGATATTTTTGTATGAGACTTAGAGGACAGAAGTGTCAGCATTCATTTTGTAGCTTACACGTGATGTTCCTTACCTGCTGGCTCATCTGGTTGGCTTGGGTAACAGTCAGGCCTGCAACTGCTCTACCTTCCCTGGATCCACTTTCAGTTTTTCTGACTCCTGGGACGTGTGTGTGTGTGTGTGTGTGTGTGTGTGTGTGTGTGTGTAGTTCTGTGATAAAGGGCACTAGCCCTCCTGTAGGACAGGTCAAATGCAGCAATATCAGATATGAATTTCCGTCTGTTTTCACCTGTTTCAGCTCCTGCTTTTGAGTTCCAGCTTATCCTGTTCTTCCCTACTTTACGTCCATCTTTCCTTCCCAACTGCCTGCCCTGTGGACTCCAGCATCAGACGCTACAATCTTATGGAGACTACCTACTTAGCTTCCACAATTGCATGAGATAGAATCCCTGTAACAAATCATGTGTGCATGTATGTGTATGGGTTTGGTTCTGTTTGTCTGAATCCCGCTAATTTCACAACTCTTATTTTGAGTATAGCGTAAACCTGGCACCAAACCTGACAAGGATATTACAAGAAGGGAAAATAATAGGCCAGTCTTTCTCATAAACATAGATGTAAAAATTCTAAACAAAATATTGTCAAGTAGAAACTGGTTATATGGAAAAGATCATAATTCATGTCCAAGTAGGTTTATTTCAGAAACATAGAGAGGTTTAACTTTAAAAAAATATCAGATTTGACCACATTAAATGATTAAAGGAGTAAGAACATGATCATCTCAATAAATGCAGGAAAGCACAGTGATCAGCTGTACCAAATGTTACTGGGTAAGATAAGAATTGAGAATTCATCTTTGATTTGGTCATGTGGCAGTCACTGGTGACCTTGATGAAGTTTCAATGATGTTGGTAGAGATTGAGCCCTTAGAGGACTTAAGAAAGAATAGGAAGACAATAAGTGGAGATATTAAATATAAAAAATAAGGCAACAATGTATGCTGAGGAATGCAGAAAAATTGGCTGTGGACAGGAGAGGGTGTGGCACCAAGGGAATAATTCTCTTTAAAGATGGAAGATATTATATCATGATGATAATAAAGAGAAAGAAGTGGCATTGCTGAATTTATGGGACTCAAGTAACAGAAGGTTTTACATGTTATTGACAGTATGGAATAAAAAGGACATTCATGCCCCTCCCAACCCTTAAGTATGTGTGGTGGTTAAAAGATCAGTGAAATGGAGAATGTTATAAGGATGTTTATTACCCAGAAAGCGTAGTACAAATTGGAGAGGGAGAGGGGAGGACGCACAGAGCTGTTTGGAGATGACAGCGTGAGGGAGATGGATGACTGGAGAGCTCACATTTGGATGGAGAACAAGAACAGCAGGGTATATGGCAAGGTGGATTTGGCTGGCAAAAGAATTAGTCCTGCACTTCATAGAAGGGGGTAGTGTTTCTGTCTGTGTATGGTGTTTATGTAGTAGTCAGGGAAGGGTAGCTCCTGGTGGGCATTTAGGCCAGTGAGAATTCAGCAGTGAAATTAGGAGGTTACACTTCTGAGAGTTTGAATTTAGTTGATGAGTTGACTCCAGTCTTTCTGGGAAGAATCATCTTCAGTCTGTCTTCAATTTGGGGGCTCAGGAGAGATTCAAGGCTCCCAGCATGCAGGCTCAGGCTCATAGCGAGGGCTTAGAGATTCTTCATGGATTTGGGGCCCAGCTGAGGGTGGTGGAGGCTATAAAGCTTTTCAGTTTTGCTCATACAATGGGGATGGGTAGGGTATCTTGTCCCCATGCTCAGTGTAGTGGATTTGTGGGATGGTTGGTGGAAGATGTGGGGAGGGTTGGTGATACTCTACTGGAATTAGTCCAGTGAATATGAGACCAGGTGAGTAGA
Source organism: Ursus arctos (assembly GCF_023065955.2). Taxonomy (NCBI): domain Eukaryota; kingdom Metazoa; phylum Chordata; class Mammalia; order Carnivora; family Ursidae; genus Ursus; species Ursus arctos. Next base: position 12,912,862 of record NW_026622886.1, on the reverse strand, counting down.
AACTTTGGTATCCTCAAGTTTTGCTCCACTGTCAACAGCTGCTAATTGATTTAAATATTTATATTGCTGCAATATGTATTTGAATTATGGGCCTGCTTTGCATGAGGTTTCTTTTTTTTTTTATTTAATTGTATAAAGATTTGAATTCATCTCTGTCTATGAACACTAGTGGACTGGCTGTTTCCCTGAATATCATTACTAGATGATATGTTGCTGTTAGTGTCTTATAAGCAGAATTAATAATTAAAGAGCCAGATGAAGAGCCAGTTCTAGTGAATCATATATTACCAGTTTTTAGAGCTTAGAAAATTCTTGAGAATTGCCTTAAAACCTTAATGCCATGAATCAAGATATAAGTAACCTCAAGAGTTACATGAACATGCTTGAGATTATGTTTGTGGCCAGATTTTTCAGTTGCCTTGCAAAGAAAAGTCTTGGATATTGTTTTGACTCTTAGCAATTTTGGAGTCATCTGATAGCATGCTTCCAAAATAACAATGTGATGATAGCTTTCAACATTGGGTTACCAAAAAGGGTTGTTATATTGTATACATTGATTCATAATTTCAGGTTTCTTCACCATTATGGTAAATACTACATTGAGACTACATTGTTGCACATGTTTGGAATCTTGTGTTTGTACTCTCATGGCTGTCTTCAGTCCTCAGACATTCCTGATTATCACATTGAGAACTCTATACTCTCAAAACATTTTGAAATGGAATGGTTTCTATTATGTAGGATGCATATGAGATTTGTTTGTTCTACTTCATTTTTTTCTGTTTGTGATAGAGATTGAATCAGATGGAAACATCTTGATATTGGTATACATGCCAGTCTTCATTCTGTGTCTACAGTGCTCCTCTCTCCATCATAACTTTGTTCATGTTACTCTCTGCTCTTAAAATTCCCTCATTTTGTTCCTCCATCCATCCAAAACTAAAATATCTTTCAAGACCCTTCTCTTTGTAGCTTTGTCTGAGTGTTATAGTCAAATACCTTTTTTCTGAACTCCTACAACATTTGTAATACATTATTATCCTATTTAGAAAACAATTGCTTCTTACATTCATTAGTTTATCAAGGCCCTATATATCTGCCGAAGCTTGCCTTGATGGCTTCTGTTGTTCATTGTTTTCTGTATCCCTGCCATGTAACTATCTTGCCACTGTGGGCAGGGTGACCTGCCCACTCCTTGACTTTGGCCTCAGTCAGGTGACTTCCTTTAAGTAAGGAGATGTTATCAGATACTACAAAATCAGAGGCTTGAACCCATCTTGCACACTGGGGATTCTCTGTTGAATCTCTGCCATCACCACGAGAACATTGTCCTGTAGCCTGCTGGAGAGAGTGCCACATGGAGCAGAGCCCCAGTTGCTACAGCTGAGGCCTTCCTGGATCAGTAGATACCGATTCAAACGACAGACATTAAAGCAAGTCCAGTTGAAGTCAGGAGAGCTGCCTAGCAGACTCTCAGCTGATTCTAGAAGCATGAGCTATAAACATGAACTTTTGTGTGTGTTACAAAGCATTTTTGTAGCAGTAGGTAATTGATGTAAATGTCCCAGGTGGCCCGGCCTGTGCCTTCCTTGCTAAGGTTCTTACTATTCTCTTCCTCCATTTTTCATCACTCTTTAGCCATATTGGCCTTCTTTCTGTTCCTATGATATGCCAAGATATTTTTGGCTCTAGATCTTTGCCCTACTCTGTTCCCTCTGCCAGGAGCATCTTCCTCCTTTATTTGTATGGGCATTTATCTCTCATTATCATGAGGCTTAGCTCAAATAGCATGATTTCTAAGAATGCTTCCTTGACTCCACTACCTAAAGGATCCCTCTTCCCAGTCATTCCCTATTCCATCCTATTTTTTATATTGTTCACTGTGCTTATTATTTTCTAAAATTACCTCATTTGTGTACATGTCCAGGAATGCAGGGACTTTGTTTTATTTACATTTTTATTCCTGGTATTAAGAACGGAATCTGGGGGCACCTGGGTAGCTCGGTTGGTTGAGCATCAGACTCTTGGTTTCGATTCAGGTCATGATCTCATGGGTTGTGAAACTGAGCCCCACATTGGGCTCTGTGCTCAGCAGGGGGTCTGCTTGAAGATTCTTTCCCTCTGCCCCTCCCCCTGCTCGTGCATGTGCTCACTCTCTCTCTATCCTTCAAATAAATAAATCTTTTTAGAAAAACAACCCAGAATCTGGCATATGGTAGACTTTCAATAAATAAAAGGTAAATGTATGAATAATTTTTTGTTAAGATAACAGACAGTACAAAGTATGATAGGTTCCTTGGGATGCTGTAACAAATTACCATAAACTTGGTGGCTTGAAACTACAGAAATTTATTTCTCGGGCGCCTGGGTGGCTCAGTCGTTAAGCGTCTGCCTTCGGCTCAGGGCGTGATCCCAGCGTTCTGGGATCGAGTCCCATATCGGGCTCCTCCGCTGGGAACCTGCTTCTTCCTTTCCCACTCTCCCTGCTTGTGTTTCCTCTCTAGCTGGCTATCTCTCTCTGTCAAATAAATAAATAAAATCTTTTAAAAAAATTTATTTCTCACAGTTCTGGAGTCCAGATGTCTGAAATCAAGCTGTAGGCAGGGCCACACTCCTTCCAGGGGCTCTAGGGTAGATCTTTCATTGCCTCTTCCAGCTTCTGGTGGCTGTTGGCATTGTGGCTGGCTACAGCTCTCTCTGCTCTGTCTTCATAAGGTTTTCTACTTTGTGTCTTCCTCTGTGTATCTGTCTGTAATATCCCTTTGCTCCTCACCTGTAAGGATTCATGTGATGGCATTTAGGGCCCACCAGAATAATACAGGAATATCTCTTCATCTCAAGATCCTTAATTCAGTCACACCTATAGAGACCCTTTTTTTTCAAATAAGGTATTGTATACACATGATCATGTTACTTAACCTCTCTGTGCTACATCATCTCCTTCCAAAATTCAGTTATATAAATAACTGAATTTAAGAAAGGGGGGGGGGAAGTTCTTTGTGAAATTGAGAAGTACCTGCTACCTGCTTCTGGTCATTAGAATGTAAGCTAACTGAGGGCAGGGGATTTTGTCTGTTTTGTTTCATTTTTCCCTCTGCCCCCCACCAGCACTCTCTTTTCAATATAGCATCCAGAGTAGACCTTTGAAAATAAAGTCAAATCACTTGTCAATTCAAAAATCTCCAAAAGTTTCTCATTGTTCTTAGAAGAACATTTCAAGTTGCATAGGAGTGTCCAAACCTCTCCTTGATCTGGTAACCTCTCTGACTTTCTGATATCTTCTTCTGCACTCTTAAACTTGCTCTCTCGGGTCCAGGTACATTGGCCTATTTGCAGTTTCTTGAACGTGCTGTTTCCATGCCTGGAACGCTTTCTGGAGGTATCTGCTGGCTTGTGTCTTTACCTTCAAGTTGTGTCTCAGATTTCATCTTTTCAGTAAGGTCTTCCCTAGCCAGCCCTTTCCTTGTATGCCCTGCCCCTCTTTCCCACTTTCTTTTTTTCCTTGGAACTTAGTACCACCTGACATGTTGCTTTACTTATTTCTTTGTTGACTGGCTGTCTCCATCCAGCCACCAAAATGATAGACTTCATGAGGAGGGGATTTTATCAGTTTGTTCATTGCTGTATCCCCAGAGCTTTAAATAGTGTTTGGCACACAGCAAGCACTCAATAAATGTATATTGAATAATTCATTGAATGTTCTGCAATGTGGCAGTCCAGTTAGCCATCCAGCATTGTTGAGGCTGGGATATGATCTGCCTATCTAATACTATATGGAGATATTATTTCTGTGGATTTATTTGTATTCTAAACGCTTGACTTTGTGCTAACTTTGAGTATTGTGTACTTGAAATGCTGTTAATTCTCCATGTAGTTAAAAATGGATGAACTCTGTTCTACTCTTTCTTTACATCTTTTTGGAGTGGAATTCCCAGGCAAACAACCTGTTAGCCATCTTTCTTAGATTTCTTTTAGTTGTGTATATTTTGGGGGCACTTGTAGTGGGGGGGGAAGGGACACTTTAATGGAAAAACATAAGTTAGGATTCCCCATTTTCTTTCTTTCATTTTTTTTTTTTTTAAGATTTTATTTATTTATTTGACAGAGAGAGAGACAGCCAGCGAGAGAGGGAACACAAGCAGGGGGAGTGGGAGAGGAAGAAGCAGGCTCTCAGTGGAGGAGCCTGATGCAGGGCTCGATCCCAGAACGCTGGGATCACGCCCTGAGCCGAAGGCAGATGCTTAACGACTGAGCCACCCAGGTGCCCCAGGATTCCCCATTTTTACTTAAAACTCCAAAATTCTAACTGAAATTTTAATAAAAACCAAGTGAGGCTATGTATCATAAGATGAGTAAAGGGTAATGTAGTTGCATTAGCCACATTTCAGGTGCTCAGTTGCCACATCTGGCTGGTGGCTGTCGTATCAGATAGTGCAGTTTTAGAGCATTTTCGTCATTATAGAAAGTTCTACTGGACAGCACTGCCCTACACAGTGGGAATTGTGAAGATTAATCTTGGTAATAAGAGAGTTATTTTCTGTTTTGTCTCCTCATGGGAAGTGTAAGTATTGTGTTTTGTAATTGTACCTTTATTCATTCAACAGATGGTTACTGTGTATCTAGTAATATGTGCCAGACACTGCTAGGTGCTGGGAGTTCAGTAGTTGATGGGATAACCTCAAGCCCTTCTATATGAAGTTTATATTCTAATGGGAGAGATGCTCATTAAATAGCCAGTCATACAAATAACTACGATCTGCATAGTGTTGGGTGTATAGTAGCTGTTTAAATGACCTTTGGTTAATTAACTAATGTGTACAGTCTCACCAACTTCTTAGATCCTTACAAAGCATAGGCACAAAAAGTTACATAGTAACACATAGTTCAGGTCTACAGACAGAGTCAAAAGTTTCTGTGCAGTCAATAAATTTAGTAATATTCAGACTGCTTTCTGTATTTTTCTTATTTCTGACATAGAGAAAAGATTATGTCAGTTGCCCTGTGGTTTAAAGCCACAGTTATTCTGGGAGTGCACAGTTGCCATCAGTGAACAGTAGCTGATCCAAAAGAATTCCAGCCAAGATCTTGCCGATGATGGAAAGAAATGATGTGTCCTGGTAGTTGCCAAGAAGTATATTTTTCTTGTTGATGGCAATCATTTTGTCTTTGAAGCTCATCATATGTTGTGACATACATATATGAATGTTCCTTTGGAAGCAGAGATCATGCTGTCAAATTCATTCAAACACTACTTACCTCTGTATAATTTGCAGCTATACAGATGCCTAATAAATGTATTCAGTACTGCTACTGCTGTTGATGTTGCCAATGACATTCCATAGAAAGTTCTACAAGTGCCATGAAGACTGGCACTTTGTCATTGTTTATTATTTCAATTTCATTTTTCCCTTCAAATCAGCAAGTCTTGCTCATGCTGTTAAGTCCTAGCAATCCTTCTTTAAGGGAGGGGTTATGGGGGCCCCTGAGTAGCTCAGTCGGTTAGGTGGCTGCCTTCGGCTCAGGTGGTGATCTTGGGGTCCTGGGATCAAGCCTCACGTCAGACTCCCTGCTCAGCAGGGAGTCAGATTCTCCCTCTCCTTCTGTGCTCTTGCTCTCACTCTCTCTCGTGCTCTCTCTTGAGTAAATAAAATCTTTAGGGGAAAAAAAAAGTGTAATTTACACCTCTGAGAATTATTTTTTGCTGTTGTTGATATTTGCAACTTCCTTCAGACTTCTCTAAGGTGGTATATCTGTGTGTGCTTTTTATTGTTGGACACCCACACTGTTTAAACTCATAATAATCAAAGGGATTATTGCATTAGTTAATAATTAGCTGAGTAACAGATTTACAATAGAGGCACTTAAATAAATTGGGTGATTTAGTTTCCCCATGCAAAGAGGAGTTTGGGAATAATCAGAGAATCGTGGCTCCACGATGTCACCAAAAATTAGGTTCTCTCTTGTTCTTGGCCACGCTTAGTGCTAGATTCTACTCCCAAAGTCACTATGGTACTTGCAGCAACTCTAATCATCTTATCTGTATTCCTGGCTAAAAGGAGGTGGAGGGGGAAAGGCAAAATCTAGCACACATCAGTTAAAGCCCCATATCAGTTGAAGATATGTGTGTCTACCTCTCACAAAATCACTCCTTATTGCAGGGGAAGCCAGGAAGCAATTTTTAGCTAGATCTGGTTGGCACCCAGAAAAGTATTGAAATTCTATTAAATAAGGAAAACTAGGAGTGTGAATATTATGTTGAGAGCTTATAGTCTTGCTCACTGCCTAGCACCTATTCTTGTTGGTAAACTGTGGGCAGGTGGAAAAACTGCTGTTTTAAAAAAGAGTGTGAAATTGCTGATGAGTCAGTTTTTATTAATGTGACTTAAATGTATCTTTATGGAAAGCAAGAAAAATACACTTTCTTTGTAAAGGAAAAACTAGTTAAGGTAATAAAGTCTTTTTGGTAAATTTTGTTTGACCATAGTTAGTCAAATATTTCCCAACACCCAAAGTATCATTCATTCATTCAGGAAAGAAAAATCAAGCACGTAGTAGGCACCCAATAAATCTTACTGAAAATAATCACATTGGCCTATCTTTCTTTGGTAGAAGTTTGTCATGTGGTTTCCTTATTAATACAGGATAATATTACACTTGTATGAATAATTAATGCTACTTGATGAAGGATGTCATCATGGAAACTGGAATTATTTCTTTATATAGTTAAGTTTTCTGATTTTAAAATATGATAGCAACACCAAAAACCATAAGATACCTAGGAATAAACCTAACCAAAGAGGTAAAAGATCTGTACTCTGAAAACTAAAGAACACTTATGAAAGAAATTGAAGATGACACAAAGAAATGGAAAAACATTCCATGCTCTTGGATCGGAAGAACAACTTTGTTAAAATGTCTATACTAGCCAAAGCAATCTACACATTTAATACAATCCCTGTTAAAATAGGGATTATTATTATTGCAATTATTTAATATATTATTATATAATATAATATATAATTATTTAATATATTATTATTAAAATTATTACTATTAAAATTAAAGTACACCAGCATTTTTCACAGAGCTGGAACAAACAATCCTAAAATGTGTATGGAACCAGAAAAGATCCCAAATAGCCAGAGCAATTTGAAAAAGCAAAGCAAAGCTAGAGGCATTACAATTCCAGACTTCAAGCTATATTACAAATCTGTAGTCATCAAGACAGTATGGTACTGGCATAAAAATAGACACAACAGACACATAGATCAGTGGAACAGAATAGAAAACCCAAAATGGACCTACAACTAATCTTCGACAAAGCAGGAAAGAATATCCAGTGGAAAAAAGACAGTCTCTTCAACAAATGGTATTGGGAAAACTGGACAGCAACATGCAGAAGAATGAAACTGGACAACTTTCTTACACAATACACAAAAATAAATTCAAAATGGGTGAAAGACCTAAATGTGAGACAGAAAACCATCAAAATCCTAGAGGAGAACACAGGCACTAACCTCTTTGACCTGGCTATAGCAACTTCTTACTAGACATGTCTCCAGAGGCAAGGGAAACAAAAGCAAAAATGCACTATTGGGACTTCATCAAGATAAAAGCCTTCTGCACAGTGAAGGAAACAATCAACAAAACTAAAAGGCAACATATAGAATGGGAGAAGATATTGCAAATTACACATCTGATAAAGGGTTAGTATCCAAAATCTATAGGAACTTATCAAATTCAACATTCAAAAAATCCCCAAATAATCTAGTTAAGAAATGGGCAGAAGACACAAATATTTTTCCAAAGAAGACATGCAGATGGCTAACAGACACATGAAAAGATGCTCAACATCACTCATCATCAGGGAAATATAAATCAAAACCACAATGAGATAACACATCACACCTGTCAGAATGGCTAAAATTAACAACACAGCAAACAACAGATGTTGGCCAGGATGCAGAGAAAGTAAACCCTCTTAACACTGTTGGTGGAAATGCAAACTGGTGCAGCCAATCTGGAAAACAGTATGGAGGTTCCTCAAAAAGTTAAAAATAGAACTACCCTACAATCCAGTAATTGCACTACTGGGTATTTACTCAAAGGATACAAAACTACTGATTGGAGGGGCACATGCACCCTGGTATAGCAGCATTATCAACAATATCCAAACTATAGAAAGAGCCCAAATGTCCATTGACTGATGAATGGATAAAGAAGATTTGGTGTACACACACACACACACACACACACACACACACAGGAATATTACTCAGCTGTCAAAAAAGAATGAAATCTTGCCATTTGCAAAAACATGGTTGGAGCTAGAGTGTATTATGCTAAGTGAAATATGTCAGTCAGAAAGACAAATACCATATGATTTCACTTATATGTGGAATTAAAAAAAAACAAAACATGAACATATGGGAAGGGGGAAAAAAGGGAGGCAAACCATAAGAAACTCTTGACTATAGGGAACAAACTGAGGGTTGCTGAGGGGAAGTGGGAAGGGGATGGGCTAAATGGATGAAGGGTATTAAGGAGGGTACTTGTTATGATTAGTACTGGGTGTTATATGTAAGTGATGAATCACTAAATTCTACTCCTGAAACCAGTATTACACCATATGTTAACTAGAATTTAAATAAAAACTTAAAAAATAAAATATGAAAGCAACATTTGCAAGGACTTATTTTAATAAGGCTATTCATATTTGACCAATTAAATGTTTAGTGAACTTTTTGGCCATTTTATTGTAAAATAACACAAAAAACAGAAAAACTCACACAAATGTATAGCTTATGAGTTATTACAAGATAAAATAATCAGTGCTCAAGAGAAGAAATAAAACTTCTCCATACACCCAACAAGCCTCTGTGTGCCCAATCCCAATCTCAAACTCCCAGTTAACACCCCCAAAATAACCATTATTTTTATAGTCTCTGAATTTCTATGTACTTTGAATACTCAAGTGTGCATGCCTAGACCCATAATTTAGTCTTGCTCATTAAAAAAAAAAAACCAAAAAACTGGGTCTTATAAGTCTCTTTAATATATAGGTTTCCCCTCCATCTTTTTTCTTTTTTTCACAGTTTATCTGTTGATTAGCCCAAGATATTTGACCTGTAGAATTTCCCACAGGATTTTGCTATTATGTACTCATGGTGGAGTTCAACATATTTCTTTGCTCTCCTTATTTCATGCAAATTGGTAGTAGGATCCAGAAACTTAGTAAAACTCACATTTGATCCCTTCAGCAGGTGTATTAAGTGACGTTTTTGCTTTGTATAATCAAGAGCCACGTAAATGTTATCAGGTATTGATGCTCAATTGGGGGTTAAAAATGGTGAAATTCTAATTTTATCATTCTTTTCATTTATTATTTGAAATACTTTTATAAGAGATGTTCCCCTTTATCTAATATTTTGTTTCTTGGTGGTACAGTGTATATGAGAAATGAAAGAAAGATGCTTAATTTTTCCCCCTTATTTACAGTGTTCAGAATAATGAATTCCATCCCTCTCATTCTCAGAAGGTGATCATTTACTTTTTTTCCCCCTAAGTATCAATACGAACTCATGGATTTAAACATATTTACTGTGTTTCAGTCACTTGAGATTATTACCCAATTTATAGCTCAATTTGTCCCATTTTTGGTCAGTGGGAGCCTCTTTACATGGACTCCCGACTCTGTGATAGCTTTCTTTCTATTTAGTATGACCCAGTGTTCCAGGTTCATCTTGTACATTTCTTTTGCTAGACCTGAATTTGTCATTTCTTCAGTAAGTCTTGAAATAAGAGTTGGAATTTCAGTGCAGAGATTTCCTGGTAGCAGAGATTTCATTGCTACTGGGTTGGTCATTTTTTTAAAGCCTCTTTAGTGGATATAGCAAATAAAAACAGTATATTATATAAAATATCTGATGAATTCATCCTAATGCTTTCAGTTCAAATTCCCTATGGCGATTTTTAACTCAATCTCTTTTGTATTATATCTGTATCTACTTTTTCCCTTTCACTGAAAATCCTAGTTCTCAAGGACACAGAGGATATTAGACTATCTCATAATTATTCATTAATTTTGTCCTAAATTAAATACAAAATCTCAAAATATTTATTAATACTTCCCCTACCAATATATTGAGGAGTGTTTTAAAAAGGTGTTTTTTGTTTGTTTTTTGCCTATGTCCATTCCATTTTTTGAAGTTGTGCAAGTGTTAACCATTATCTGAACATATAAACCATTACATACTGTCTTCTGTTTTAAGTACTCATTATTTTATAAGTATAAAATTTATATATTTAATGCTCATTACTAGACTTACGTTGATGTCTCTGTAGTCATTTTGGTTGTATGAAGCTACTTCTCTGGTAGGTTCCTCCGTAAGGGCTCATAGGAACAATATTCTCAGAGTTTATGCATGTTGTTATATCATTTGTATCCTTTATCAGTGAAGATCAGTTTTGCTAGATGTAAAATTTTTAGCTCACATTTTATTTTCTTGAATATCTTAGATATGATTATTTTGACTGATGCCCACAAGCATTTGATTAAATTCCACAGCTGTTCATGAAAAACAAAAAAAATTTAATAAATTAGAAATAACATGAAAAAGAACATATGTCAGATACTAACACCAATAAAATAATTAGCCTTACAATATTTCCACTATTGTCAGGAATAAGACTCATGGTCACTATTATTACTGTTATGCATCATTGTTCGGGAAATTCCAGCAAATGCATTAATAACAAACAATATATTCTGGTATTTACCAGAGTGGAGGAGACCAAATTACCTATGTTTACAGATGATCTGAGTGTCTAACTAGAAAGACTACGAAAATAAATTCAAAAGAACAAATTGGAAACAAATATGTTCAGTATGATAGTGAGAGCAAATGAGGACTGGCCTTTGGCTGGCCCCTGGTAACTGAACTCTTGGAATGTTCTTTCTAATAAGATTGTGTGTGTGTGTGTGTGTGTTTCATGCCTGAGGCCTTGAGCCATGCTGTACCAGTTTATCCAAATAGTTTATGCTGACAATGTGGTTTAAGGTTTGTTTCTGGGATCTGGAGCTTTGGTAACTGATGTTTATAATCCAAGTGCTATATATCTACATGAATGACCTCCAATTAAAAAACCCAGGGCATTCAAGCTTGGGAGAACTACACTGGCTGGCAACACTTTGCTTATATTGTCACACATTGCTACTGGACAAATTAAGTGTGTCCCCATGTGATTCCACTGGGAGGGGACATCTGAAATCTTGAGCCGGGTTTCCTCTGGATTGTGCCCTATATGCTTTTACTCCTTTTTATTCTTTCACTGTAATAAACCATAACCATGAGTGTAACAACTTCTAAGTCCTATGTAGGAGTCCTAGTGAATCATTGAGTTTGAGGGTAGTCTTGGGGACCCCTGACATATCTATATACTGGGAATGTCTCTATGGAAAATAAGACCCCACTTATGAGTGATAAAATAGAATATCTAGAATATATATTCTACCTATAGAATACTTTAAGAAGGCTTAAAATTAAAGACTAATAAATTTTGAAAAGACAGACAAAAATTTTGCTTTGAAATTTAAGGGAAGACTCGAATAAATGGAGAGAGAGGGCTTATAAAAATATCAATTTTCCCCAGATTATTAAAAATTTTTAACATAGTTCTAATTAAAATCATAATTAAAAAAAAAACAAAAACAAAACCAAATGTGATCACCTCAGATAGCCTGTACCTTTTGAGGAAAAGAATTCTTAGTAGGGCCTTTACCTCCAGATAATAAAATTTATTTTTTTAAAGCTATAAGAATTAAAATTGGTATATACAGAACCAGAAATAGATAAATGAACTTAATGGAAACAAATATACCCAACTATTTATTAGAATTTAGTATAAACTAAAGACTACCTTCAAATCAATGAAGAAAAGTTCTTTATTCAAAGACTGGTGTTGAGAAAATGGGCTAAACATTTGGAGAAAAGTAAAGTTGGAACTCTATTAGTCCTTAAAGAAAAATGCAGTTCAGGTATAAGTAAATATTTAAGTTGTATAAAACCAAACCATAAAAGGACCAGAAGAAAACATGAGAAAATGGCCAGATAATCTTACGGTAGGAAAAGACTTATATGTAATCCCAAAGGTATACTATTGAAATATATCTAAACCTTGTAAATATTTAAATCTGATTTCTGTATGGTAAAACAGCAAAACTGCAAAAAACCCAAGTAATGCAAGCTAAACTCCAGTAAGTTCCTATACTTTTCCTATTAGATTGGCAATGATTTAGAATAATGATAAAAGCTAGGATTCATGAAGAGGTAGGTAAATGAGGACTCTCATATGCTCTAGTGGAGGGATACAGTGATAAAACATTTCTGGGAAGTAATTTGGAAATCTGTGCCAAAATATGTATCTTTTACCAAGTAATTCTACATCTAGAAATCCTTTTTAAGGGAATAATCAGGAAATATACCAAGAGATATGTGCAAAAATGCTTTTTGAAAAATTAGAAGCCTTAAATTATCATAAATAGGGAGTTGGCTAAACAAATTATGGTACAGCTATACCCTGTGGTCACTAAGGATGATGATGTAGGTGTTTGTGTACATGCAAAGATGTTATTTATTTAATGAAAAAAGTTACAAAGCCATTTTAAGATAACTTTTAAAAACACTGTGTGTATGTGTGTGTGTATATGTCAAAGATTATCCACTGAAATATCAATAATGTTATTTCTGGGTAGGAGGATTATAGGTAGTTAAAATACATGTATTTTCTTTGTGTTTATCTATAGTCTGAATTTTCTATATTAAACCTTGTTAAGAAAAAATAGTGAACTAAAAAAACAACTCACCCTATTTGCTTTAATTATATCAGGATTCATATGGGAAATATGCTTTGATGGTTTAAAAAATGCTTTGTAACTCACATAGTTAATTTTTTTTTTCTGGCCATCCTATTACTGATTCTTAACTGATTTCCCAGCTCCCGATTGCGACTGCCCTACCCCCTGTACCAATGCATAATTTGATCTACTTCCTTGATATTTTAACATTCCTGTTTTGTCTGTGACTAGCAAGCAGTTTCCCTTTTGTCATGACCCTAGAACTCCACACCTGATAATTGCCCTGTGGTCAGTTTTGTTTGAACATGCTTTCCTTCAGAGGGTAGTTATGGGTAGTTGTGATTGCTCAGGATAGTATTTACAAAGATTTGAATAAAAGTATTTTTTATCTCTAGATTTTGGTAGTGCGAGACAGATTAAGAATCTGAATTGGATACATCAGCCTTGCTTTCATTAAGCTCTTTAAAGAGATGTCCAGATATGTTTGGTTATGGGGTTCTTTTTTTTTTTTTTTAAGATTTTATTTATTTATTTGTCAGAGAGAGAGCTTGCACAAGCAGGGGGAGCTGCAGGCAGAGGGAGAAGCAGGCTCCCTCCTGAGCAAGGAGCCTGATATGGGACTCAATCCCAGGACCCTGATGTGGGACTCAATCCCAGGACCCTGGGATCATGACCCAAGTCAAAGGCAGACACTTAACCAACTGAGCCACCCAGGTCTCCCTGGTTATGGGGTTCTTTTTTTTTTTTTTTTTGCATATTAATTATATACGATCCTTTATTTTTTTTTATAATTTTTTATTATGTTGGTTATGGGATTCTATCAGAAGAAGTGAGGAGGCTTAGGTCCCAGTACTTCTAAGATAAGGATGTTCAGCAGGGCTTTTAGAGAATCTCATTTGGAATTTGGCTTGCTTATAAATGATTCCTTTATGTTTCCTAAGAAAGAGGCTCTGGCTGGTTCAAAATGGTGTTTGTTTATTAAGCGAAAGTTCATGCCAAGCAACTTCAGATGCAATTTGACTTCATATATAGCCATTGTGGATTTCTGTATGAGCAAATTATTCATCATGGTGATGAACAAATGAGACAGTGCTCATGACACTGTGGTTATAGTTGCCCTTTTCATCCTTGATTTTGGTGGGTCAGTATTCCTTGAAGCTCCTTCTGACATGGACCATCAATATGGACCTCTGAAGCTCTCACTGATAGAGTTGTTTTCTGAGCTGGCATCCACCCAAGCCAGTAGACTGTAGTACACTTATTGAGAATGACACAGTTCTTGATTTTATGTCTGATCCATGGCTTACTTGTCTTCACCACACCAAGTAACTCTGCTATGAAGTTTTGTATCTCTTATTTCCTTTACTACTTGAACTTCTTTTCCTCCTACAATTCTACTCTGTTCCAGTGGATCTGTAGAATTCAATGAATTTTCCAAGCCCATCAAAAACTAATGATATACTATATGTTGGCTAATTGAACTTATTAAAAAAAAAGTTGTATGCTAAAATAATAATAATAATAATAATAATAATAATCAGAGCATCATAAGTAAACAAAAGATTTTTTAATTAAAAAAAAAAGGCTTAGATCTGGACATTCCTCTTTCTTCTAACCATTTCTTTTCCTAAGATGGCATTGAGGATGTTGTCATGTTTGTTTAATACTTAGTTATTATTGTTATAATAGGTAATAGCTATTTTAAATTGCTGGCTTGCTTTCATCATTGTGCTATGGTTTTTAGGAACTCCAGTTTTGCCACTTAATGTTTTAATTAAGTGGTAGGTATTAGAAGAACAGAATTTAAGAGAAGTTTTCAGAGAGAATTAAAAAAGTTCCAGAGTTGACCCTTTTACAATATTCCTATGTAGGCCTGTCTTTTCTCCATGCAGTTAGTTACAACAGTTGGAGGGCCGCTTCTAACACTGGCACTAAAGAGTTCAGTTTTTCCACTCTCTCTCCCAGAAAAGATCAGGAAGTGCAATAAGGTTCATGAAAATTTAAGCTTGAAGTTTAGAAAACTCAAAACAACCCAAACCCTCAAACATTCAGTTTGGTTTGAATCTTGGACAAAGGTTTGCTATGCAGCTAGTGGAGTCATTCCAGCTTAAGGGCTGTAGTAACTTCATTTCAGGGCTAGTGATGGGGAAATTATGAAACCATAACTTGGATCTTATTTTAACAAAACCAAGAAACAAAAACACTTACTGGGGAATCTGCATGGGAAAGGGGGCCTACCTAACCCCAATTGCTGCTATTTTACTGTGGCAACTCCTCTTACTATAGGAATTATGAAACCATTCTTTCCAATTCCTTCAGAGAGAGCTGACTTTTGAAAGCGATTGAGTTGTCTGCATCCAATTTATAAGCCTCCTGATGTGCACAACAGGGAAAGATCTTTCATAGGTGATTAAATCCAACAGGGTTAAGGCCTGTCATAGTGATCTCCCTCATGGTCAGCTTTCATTTCAAAAGTCATCCCAGGAGAACAACTGTAGTTCTTTACCTAGTTGACTTCTGAAACAAATTTTCCACTTCAAAGAGAGCCCAATAATTTAGACCCTATCCTCCTTGGATACCGTTTATTTGTTCCAGGGATAAGAATTCAGTTTAATGACTATTTCTTGAGTGGCTTCATGGGCTTCATTATATCTGGCACAGGAGAATATATTCCGTGCAGGGGTATACGGCATAGAAAAAAACATTATCCTCAAAGATCTTATGGACCAGTATATAATCAACAATGAAAACATATTAGAACCAAACAAATACAAAAAGGATTCATTCTGAAATTAGAAAACTGGAGCTGATTTCTAAACATATCCAATAGATTATCTCACCTCATTTACAATTGTTCACTCATCAAATACTGCCGAACAAAATGAGGTCAAGCCTCAGGCTCTGCAGATGTGGTAGAGAGCCTGAGGGTGCAAAGAATCACAGAGGCTTGCTGAAGTTCTGAAACACACAATCTCAAAGGATTTTAGAAAGATTTGGGGCCTCAGAGTACTCAGAGATACTGAGAATTTAATAAAGTACGCATTTTCTTATTTAGGTAGAGGCATGATAGAAGTGACTGACAGTGTTCTGGTTAGCAAATAGCATAAATATTCCTCCGAGTTTTCCATATTTTTATCAAGCTGGCTGGTTTTCATACTTGAGAAAATATGTAGTTAGTGATTTAAATTGTATTATATTAAGCATTCACCATCCTTTTAAGTGATTTCTGCTATTACATGTAATCATGTTGCTGTGAAATCTGAACTAATTCATGTGAAATCAGGAATGAATCACAAGCCAATGAACTGTGGTTAATGATATTAGTTGCAACTTGAAATTTTTTCTTTTTTGCATTTTTGTTAAAATATTGTTTTAAATATTATGCTTTAGTGACATCAATATCTAACTCCATTTCTTCTTTATTTTTGTAATTTAGAACTACAGGAAGCAAGTCTGCTTCTTAGAATGTACATACAGCTAATTAACTTTCCAAATTTTGGAGATTTCTTAGAACTATTTTCTGAACTAAAAATGATGGCATATTGGCAGAGAAGAGAATCAGAATATGGTAGAATGACAAAGCAAAAAAAGAAAAAAAATGTAGAGGCTTAAGTTATTACCCTAATACCAAAGCCAGATAAGGTTATTACCCTGATACCAAAACCAGATAAAGACACTACAAAAAAAGAACTACAGACCAAAATCTCCGATGACCATAGGTGCTCAACAAAATATTAGGAAATAGAATCCAACAATACATTTAAAAAAATCATCCACCACAATCAAGTGGGATTTATTCTAGAGTGCAAGGGCAGTTCAATATTTGCAAATCAATCAATCTGATACATCACATCAATAAGAGAAAGAACAAAGCCATATGGTCATTTCAATAGATGCAGAAAAAGCATTTGACAAAGTAGAACAGCCATTCATGATAAAAAGCCTCAACAAAGTAGGTTTAGAGGGAATATACCTCGACATAATAAAGGCCATATATGAAAAACCCACAGCTAGTATTATACTCAATGGTGAAAAACTGAAAGCTTTTCCTCTAAGGTCAAGAACAAGACAAGGATGTCCACTCTCACCATTTTTATTCAATATAGCCCTGGAAGTCCTAGCCACAACAATCAGACAAGAAAAAGAAAAAACATCCAAATTGATAAGGAAGAAGTAAAACTTTCACTATTTGCAGATGACATGATACTCTACAAAAAGCCCTAAGGACTCCACCAAAAAAACTAGAACTGATAAATGAATTCATAAGGTCACAGGATACAAAATCAATATACAGAAATCCATTACATTTCTATACACTAATAAGTAACAGAAAGAGAAATGAAAACAGTCCTATTTACAATGGCACCAGAAATAATAAAACACCTAGGAATAAACTTAACCAAGGAGGTGAAAGACCTCTCTTCTAAAAACATTGATGAAAGAAATTGAAGATGACACAGACATATGGAAATATATTCCATGTCCATGGATTGGAAGAACAAATATTGTTAGAATGTCCATTTGCAATGATGTGGATAGAACTAGAGGGTATTGTGCTAAGTGAAATAAGTCAGTCAGCGAAAGACAAATATATGTGAAATTTAAGAAGCCAAACAGATCAACATAGGGGAAGGGATGGAAAAATAAAATAAAATGAAATCAGAGAAGAGGACAAACCATAAGAGACTCATAACTATGGTAAAAAATTGAGGGTTGCTGGAGAGGAGATGGGTGGGAAGATGGGGTAACTGGGTTGATGGGTATTAAGGAGGGCACTTGATGTAATGAGCACTCAGTGTTATATGCAACTGATGAATCACTAAACTCTACCTCTGAAACTAATAATACAGTATATGTTAATTAATTGATTTTAAATAAAAAATATCAAATTTAAATAAAACATTTAAAAAAAGAAATACACCAAACAGAAATATTGTTAGGTTCTGTGTAACACATCTTTTTTGTTTAAATTATTTGGATGCATGCATTGCTTTTATAATCTGTAATACATTTTTTAAATAAATTTTTCAAGATTGAGAAAACAGTGCAGCCACTGTGGAAAACAGTATAAAGTTTCCTCAAAAAATTAAAAGTAGAATTACCATATTATACAGTAATTCCACTACTGGATATTTACCCAAAGAATAAAAAAACACTAATTTGAAGATACATACACCCCTATGTTAACTGCAGCATTATTTACAATAGCCAAATTATGGAAGCAGCCAAAGTGTGTCCATCAATAGATGAATAGATAAAGAAGAGATGTGGTATGTATATATAATAGAATATTACTCAGCCACCAGAAAGGATGAAATCTTGCCATTTGGAATAACATAGATGGATCCAGATGGTATAATACTAGGTGAAATAAGTCAGAGAAAGGCAAATACCATACAATTTCAATCATATGTGGAATTTAAGAAACAAACAAAATTAAAAAAGACAAAGCGAAAAACAGACTCTTAACTATAGAGAACAAACATATTTACCAGAGGGGAGGTGGATGAAGGGATGGGTGAAATAGGTGATGGGACTTTAAGAGTACACTTACCATAATGAGCACTGATTAATGTATAGAATTGTTGAATCACTATATTGTACATTTGAAACTAACTTAACACTGTATGTTAATGATACTGGAATTTAAAAAATCACGATTAGAAGATTAAAAAAATAATGGTAGTGATTGGCAGTATCTCATGCTTTAGAGAGATTCTGGAGAAAACAGAATAGAAAAAGCCATTGATTTTGTTAACTGGGAGACTTTGGAACCAATTAAGAATAATTTTCATAGAGCAGGAAGAGCAGAGCCAAATTGTATGAGTAATAAGGAAGGACTTATTAAAGTAAAGGCAGGGATGGAGGTAGTTGGACAAAATGCGTGCAGGGGAGTGGGAGATACAGGCTTCTGGTTATGGAATGAATAAGTCTCAGGAACAAGACACAACATAGGGAATATAGTCAGTGATATTGTAATAGTGTTTTATGGTGAGAATTGGTAGCTATGCTTGTGGTGAGGATAGAAGAACGTATAGAGATGGTAAGTCACTATGTTGTACACCTGAAACTAATGTAACACCGTGTGTCAAATATACTTAAAAATTTTAGAAAAATAGAGACAGCAGGTATACATAACCCCTTTAAATAATTTGACTTGGGAGGAAAGGAGAAAAAAAAGCAAGACACATCCCAGGCCCTCTCCTTTTCTCACTCCATGTGCTCTCCCCAAGCAGATTTAATCTGTCTCATGTAGAATTGCCATTTATATGTTAATAGCTTCTAGAATTATATCTCAAATTTAGGCCTTGGTCCCTAACTCCCATATATCAGTAACTCTGCCTGGATGTTAAGTAGGCACTTTAACATCTAAAACTAAACTCATGATCTACCCCACCTCCACCAACTACAAATACAAGTAAAATAAACAACCAGATCCTATTTCAGGAGATGACATGGCCTACTGCTCAGTTGCTCATGCTAGAAACTTTGGAGTCATTTATGATACCACGATGCCCCTCTTTTCTTCATTCCTCTCATCTAATCCATCACCAAGTCTTGTGGACATACTTCTTTTATAACCATTGTCCACCCTAGTTGAAGCCACTGTCACCTCTGATACCAAGTGGTTTCTCTGCATCTGCTCCCACTCCCCATAGCAGCCGGAATGATCCTTTAAATCCACAAATCTGATTACTACCACCCTCTTGTTTAACATCTTTCAATGGCCTCTTGTTTTCTTTAAGCCAAACAAGTTTGTTAGAATGGAGTAACCATATGGAGGAATTAAGTAAAGCTTCACTAAGAAGCTGGCATGTGAACAGGTCATAAGAGTTTGCAGGTGAAGAACAGTGTTAGGGAGGCCAAGGGGGTGAGGGCAGCAGAAGATCCTTCCAGTTTAGGAATTGTCCTATGCCAAGGTAGGAAGTCGGGCATTCAGAAAAGTGTGACAAGTTCAGACTGGATATTCTCAGATACCAGGGTGGTGAGAAGTAGCTATTAAAGCCAGACTGTGAAAATCTTTTTGTGTTAAGATTTTATGAAGGTTTTTAAAGCAAGGGATGATGTAAAGAGCTAGGCTTTTTGTTGGATAACTTTATGGCAGGGAGAAAGCTTGAGAGGCTGAGAACAGGGAGAGCAGTTCAGAGCTTGTTGCTTTGACCCAGGAAAGGTGACAGAGGCCTTGACAAAGTTTGTGGCATCAGAAAGAAAAAGGGGTTGAGACAGTAGGCTTGACCTCATTTTGTTCGGCAGTATTTGATGAGTGAACAATTGTAAATGAGGTGAGATAATCTATTGGATATGTTTAGAAATCAGCTCCAGTTTTCTAATTTCAGAATGAATCCTATTTTACAGTAGGATCAGCACAACTTGTGCTGTATTTGAGGATATGTCTTTGTGAACATTGTTATTGTGAGTAGATTTACGTGCACAGTCTATTTTTTTGGCCCTGGATTGATATGTTATTCTCTGACATCAGACTCTTCAGAGTGTATTATTTTTGCCATATATAATATGTCCTGGAGATAATTTAACAATCAGTTTGTGTTCTGATCAAATCTAAAAATTCAGCTCAATAAAAATATTTTTAGAAATTTAGATACCTGGGTTCTCTATTATTTTGGCTCTCATGAGTTTTCTGAACTTGGTCAAGTCATACAGCTTAGTTTCGGGCTTACATTCCTCGTTTGTAAAATGAGAGTGTTTACTAGAATCATTAAATGATCTCTAAAGTCTCTTCAAGTTTCTTGATCCCAGTGTCAATTTCTAGGGTATTTCCCTAATTTACTTGATCGACTTGAGTCTTACCAGCAGGGAGCAGACTGCTCCACAGTTTCTTAAGGACATAACTCTCTTCTTTAGAGGACTGATGGTCCAAGGGGTGTTCTGAGTAGCATTCCTAGACCCACCTTTATCTTGGAAAATGCATTATAATTTCAATCCTTATAGGGGTTTTTCCCACTTTCCAATAACTGGGTATCAAGAAAAAAATCTGAGTTAATAAAAGCTGTTTGTAATGAATTAATTATAGTTCTACTTGGTATTTTCTCTTCTCCACTCAGGGTTCCCTTTACTAGGAGAAGTTTAAACATGGATTTATTGTCAAGTCTTTCTAAAACTTTGATTTCAAGAACTTGTGTAGACTAATGAGTGTATTTTTTTAAGTACAATCAAATTGCAGAAAGTTGGAGACATATAGTTTAATTTAACAAATCTTATGGTTCCACTAGGTATGAAATGTGGAAAGGAAGAAGAATAGGTAAAGGAATGTACCAAGATGAGTAAGGTACAATTTATGTCTTCAAGGAAGTATATCGTTTAACAGGAGACCCTGGAGTATAAATAGATACTCCATGTGAGTGCATGAAAAGGGTAGTCAGCGAAGGAAGTGCTGAGTGTAGAATGAGTACAGTTTTGTCCTTGGGGTTGCAAATTGGAATAACTGTCTTCTGGTGTGTGCTGTTCCTAAGTTCTGCCTCAGAAGGTAGATGTTAGTGAGTGTCACTTGGGTCTTGGGTCTAAAGAAGTTGACCTACCTATCTTTGGCAAATGTATATACAGGGCTTTAGTCAATTTCAGGAACCAGTTTCGATCATAGCATATCATTCAGGGAAGAGATGAAAAAGGACTGACTCACTAAAAATGGTTGATTGGTTATAAATAGATACTGTCTAAATTTTTGGCAAAAGCGAGGTGAAAGCTTTCATGAAGTTATGTAATTGTGGCAACATATCGTCAACTGTTATGCTAGTAGTCAAATCTTTAGAAAATCACATCAATAGAGTTAGTATAGTACTTAAGAGACAGGCATGCTAGCGTAAACAAGTTATCAAGCTACAGACTAAACTGAAGACCTGTAAAATAATGATGCTTTACTGTACATTCTGTGAGTATTACATTTGTTATGTATATCATGTCTGACTTCTGGACGAGTGCCATCCTTAGATTTTATGTGTTAAATTTAACATAAAGGTGACAGAATTAGACTTCCAAATATAGGGCATTTATATCATTCAAACTGCTTGCTAAAATATTCTTGTTCTATAATGTCACTCATCTGAATGATAACTATGTCTTCTGGTGGTGAAAAGGTGTTCTTTCCTGTTTTGTCTTTTAACATTTTTTCAACTTAACACAAATGACAAAAATTAGAGTACCAAAGATAAATGATTTTTGGTGCTTTGAATAAACTTTCAGATTTAAAGAGCATGAGAAAAAATTTTGGGGGGTGCGGTGGGGTTGGTTATAAACTTCAGTTAATTTTGAAAGCCTTTGAAAGGCTTGATTGTTTAATGTAGAGATAAATTTGTCTAAACTGTGATAGAAGTTCTGATCCCAGATTTGTGTCACTAAGTTTTCAGCAGGAACAATCCTACAAATAACTTTCAAGATATTATCCTCAATGAGAACATCGAAAAGTCTAAGCCACCCATAAGGTATATTTCCATTGGCTAAGCCCTCATACCCTGCCCCCAGTGACTCTTTGTATGTTAAGACATCGTATTTAAAGAGCCTTTGTTAAGATAAAGTATGTTTGGTTGGAGAAACTCATTAGTAACGTTAGCTAACACTGAAGTGCTTAATTTGTGTCTGGCACTGTGCTAAGCACTCTATATTGGTTACCTTAGTTAATACTGAGAATAAACTTATGGGGTGGATACTATTGTATTTAATCACTTTTAAGATGTACCTTTTTTCACATTTTAATACTCTGAAATCTGGATGTATCTTACAATCAACAGCGTCTTATGCATAATTTAGAGCATTCTTTTCTACTCCAGTGGCGTATAAAATCATGGTGAAACTGATAAGAGAAAGCATCATAGATTAGATGACATATGATATTAGCCACCATCCTCCTTTATCCAATCTTACCCAAGAGGAAACTGAGACATGAAGTTCAGTAAGCTATTTGATCACAGACCTGGTAAGTATTTGAGCCAGGATTCCACAAAATTGCCTGACTCAATTCAGGCAACTCCTTACAACTTGCACACCATGCTGCCTGCTGGTAATCTAGCAAAATTGGTGTTTCTGTATAGTCATCCTCAGAGAGCTCCAGATGTGGAAAAGTAGAATTAGGGAGAAAGAATTTGTAAGAACCATAATGGGCCATTGAGTGAGGGGGCGCAGTAGAGGACTCTTGGCAGCTAGAGTAATCACAAATGAAATGGACCCTGAAAGGACAGAAGAGCTACAGGAATGTTGGGAAGCCCTGAAGGGGAAGGCTACCCACTTCACTATTTTGTCTAGGGCAAGACCTGCATGTGTAGAAACGTCTAAATGGGATGCAGAAAGAAAATCCTTATATGGCAGGGAGAGTTAGTTATTTATAGCTGTCTTCTTAACTGTTTATCTGCATCTATACCTATACTTAGATATCCTTACATTTGGATTAATCTATATTGAAAGAGAGATTTGTATCATGCTTTTTGAAAAGGAACTCTGCATTACTAACAAACATTTTCTTACCCTACAGTTAGTTTTAAAACTTTGTGTGTTATGCTTTGTTTTTTTTTTTTATTTGTTTATTTTTTACAGGGCCTCACACAGTTTCATGTAAATGGAAGGTCAAACATTTTTTGAATAAATGAATAATAACTTTCTCTCTTACCTCAACGCTGCCCAGAATCTTGGAAGCATATTTAGGTTTAGAAGAAGGATGCTTTAGTGGGGGTAGGGAAGCTCTTGAAGAGTTTTATCAGTTGCAGAAATAACAAACACCACTGCACTTTCTATTCCTGCTTGTCAAGAAATGAGGTAGGCGAATTAAAGTGAGCCAAGACCTAGCACTGCTGCTCTGCCTAAGTAGTAAAGATGAGCCAAGGAAAAGACAAGCCAGTGAAAATACTCTGTCATTACTCGCTGTCAGCCCCAGTGACCATTCGCACAAACACGGCACAGACCAACACGTACACACACACATATATAAAGTTTTGTTTCCTTTGCTTGTGTCTAGTCAGCTCAAATGGGTCGACTCATGTTTTGGCTCATGTAACCAAACCAGACTCTCTGGCTCAGCTCTACCTGCAAGCTTTCTGGCCTGCTTGGGTATAGTGAAGTGGTTTGAGTTTCTGAGAACAAATAATTAGGCTCCAAAAGAAGGCCATTAGTTTCTGCCTCTGTGAGTTCTGTGACCCTGTGAAAAGGAAAACAGAGTTAGATAAGGACAGTGCTTAGCTACATGGGCTTCATGATATGCCTCCTTTTAGGGTTATCAGAAGGTTTATTTAATTGTTATTCTGGACTTGATAAGCTTAGGGATTAATATTTTTAAATTACTTCTCCTTTAATCAACCACATATGATACGTTAGACTCAGAATTAGCTTTGGTATGGCCTAGAAAGCTCACCTTGTCTTTTTTATTTATTCTCACCCTTTGGGGTTCCAAAGTAATGAAGTTTTAATTGAGGCATAAGAGCATCAGCATATCTAAGAGGCTATGAATAAGATATTTGCTTATTTTATTACTTACACCACTTACTCCACCATTTTTCTACATCTTTTCATGGTATTTTTTTTCATTCCAGAAAAACATCAGAGACTTGTGTTATTGGGAAAATTGCTCAGTTACAGTATGGACAAACTGAAGCATTGACCCTGTCAAGTGATTTTTGGTAACTAGAAGGTAACAGTTGGGCCAAATAAAAGCCTTTTTCCCTTGCAGTTCACAGGGATATCACTTAAACCAACTTTTAAGTGATTTTAGAATGTAGCAGAACATGAATCTCACTTTCTAGGTATTTTTCCTTTATTAGGGATGTAACATCCAGAAATTCTTATCTATTAATCATATTTAGGCCTTTTTTCAAATTAGGAATCATCCTACTATAATTACTTACTAATATATACCCACTGAAATAACTTTCAGTGACCTGTTTGCGTGTCCATTTACCCAGAAGCAATTACTATTTTTATAGAAATTACAAACATTTAATTTCATAAGAAAATCACAGCCTTGTCTGTTTAGCTTGAGGTAGGTAGGGAAGAAGGTGAGAAACACCTTTCTCATACTCAAGTTCAGAATTCATATCAGGAGAAAATAAAATAGAAACCACCTTCCCTTGGTGAAGCTTTTCATTTCTTAAGGGGAAAAGGCAAAAGGAGTAGTAGTCACCTCAGTGAGCCAACTTTCTGTGTCCAGTCTTATTTATCAGATGGTATTTTATGATTCAGGGATTTCAGTATCACCTATAAGTTATTAATAGAACTGAAAGTTACTTTGACCAGTGAGATAGAACAAGAGAGATGATAATAGGAGTAAACTGCTGATTTCATGGAATAGGAAGATGAGATCAGAGGAGAATAAAAACAACGGTTACAGGGGTGCCTGGGTGGCTCGGTGGGTTGAGCATTGGGACTCTTGGTTTCAGCACAGATTGGGATCTCACAGTTGTGGGATCGAGCCCTGTGTTGGGCTCTGTGCTCAGCATGGAGTCTGCTTGTGACTCTATCTCTACTTTCCCTCTGCCCCTCCCCACCACACTCTCTCTCTAATAAATAAACAAAACAAAAAGACAAGGATTACAGAAAAGTTAACTATATAGCCATTATTCCACTCCTACCCCCAATAATTTTTTTTGTAATCATAATTCCTTGAATAAGGGCAAAACTATGGTGAGAAACTGGTTGAAAACCAATAGTTGGGTATTAGAAGAACTGGGGAGGTGTGTTTTTCCATTTACCCTTTGCCTTTTTAAGCCACAGGCAAAAGCTCTACCACCTTTAAAGGTTTTGGTTATCTTACTTGAATCTTTTAGTTTTGAAGCTATCCTTTGCTTTTCAATCTAACGCATTCTGGAGCTTGGTACTGAGGTAAGAAAATGTCAGATTTTAAGTTTTGAAGTAGACACTGGACATATCCTTCATAGTATAAGCATAATGTTAAGTCTTCAATGGGTGATTTAGCAACAGTTAAATTTTTTATTTCCAAGGGCTTATTCTGCTTTCCTCTTTGAAATGCCAAAGAGTTTTGCTTGGGTCCTTCAACAACTGACTTGATTTGATCCCCATGACACAACAGAGTAATCAGTCTGGGGCTTGTACATTTAATTGGAACCCTGCAAATTTACAGTTTGGTGAAGATCAGAAGGGCAGTTCCAATGGACTGCACCAACCAAGGTCATCAGCTACATGAAGACAACCAGATCTTGCACCAGAAACACACAGGATGAGTTTTGGGACCATGCTGACAGGGCCACTCACAACTATGGAAAACTTCTGAAACAGTTTGATTGCATGGCCTTCTTTTGACTTCTGTACAGCTTACATGATAGATTTGTAGATTTGTAGACCTTGAAGCTTATGGGGACAAAGAGAGGAGCTAGGATGACATAAGAAGCCACACTAATGATGCTAAAATCTTCAGGGAGAATAGCAGTATCAGTATAGGATGAAAAACAAGCTCAGCTTTCTTCAAACTGTGACAGAAAATCAGATGGTGTATTGTACAGGAGGCTGCAACTCCCACTATATGTCCTTCTTCCTGTCACTGGGCATGGTGGCTTGGGCCCCAGAGGTCAAAGAGCAGTTAGAAGGAATTAAGTGGTGTCTAGTGGCTCTCCCATGGGCTTTTCCAACAAGGGTGGGAGAGAGAGAGGGCAAATAAAATATTCACACTGTTGGCTCTCCCAAGAACCTTTGCTCTTTCCGCTTCGTGCTTAGACTCAGACTACTAGTAATGTTTTGATATATGGCTTTCCAGACTTTCTTTATTATTTTATATGCTAACTGAAACTTTTCTTGTTTAATATTTCACTTACAAATCCCTCCTGCCTTTGCATTTTTTTCCCCCACTGAATGTGTTCTCCAATTGTTTTCTTTTGTCTCTCTACTCCTGCCCTAATCCCATTCCCCTGAGGTGTCCTCTAGTTGTGTTTTGATATATAACCTTTCAGACTTCCTCAATTATATTATATGCTAACTGGAATCATAGACTGTTTTCACTGGAAGGGACCTTGGAGATCATCTTTCTACCTCCTCCCACCCTGCACTGTCCCCTCACTGCAGGCTTCCAGTAGATACATACAGAGGTCTTGAAATGCTACCTCAGCCAGTAATTGAAAAAAAATGGGACTAGAACCCAGGCCTCTTCACTCCTAGTTAAATGACCTTTCTACTGCACCCCACAATTTTATTTTATTAGTCTGTTTTATGCCCTTAAAGGTAGTTTCTGTAAGATGGATTTAAGTGATTTGTGGCTAGATTTATTTTACGAGGTAACCGTTCATTTCCATATGGATAACAAACGAACTAACTAACTTCTAATCAAATAGAAATGACTCTAGTTAATCTCCTCTGTTCCTCCTCTGGCCTTAGTGAATGTGGCCCACAGGCCGAGTGCTCTGCTTTACTGGAGCAGCTTTCTTGTGCTAAGATTGTCATTGGATATGTGTATCCTATCGTCAGCTTTTGCCTCTCTTTTCTCCTGCTTGTCGCTTGCTTTCGGCATAGGCATAGCTCTCCCTGCTTTCTCATCAAGTGCTTCTAGGAAGATGGAACTTAAACAAGCCAGGCCATTCAAGTTGCCGACTTTCTGAGTATCTTCTAGGTATTCCCCATTAAAACCAGGATGCTCCCTTGGTGCAGGACATCATGTTCTTGACTCATGTACATTCAACTGAAATTTACAGATTCATCAGTAAACACATATTCATCCCCTTTTATAGGTAGAAAATGGACACTTTCACAAAATAACTCTAATAAAATCCCTGGGGTCTCATTCTGCCTCCACCCTTCTTCTATCCCAGTCATGCTCAGAACGTCTCACTCACCTCACCCACCTGGAAATCCTAGGATCACGCTTCTCTATACTGGGCCCAGATCTTTGGTCTTTGTTCCAAGTCCATCATATATTCTGAGTTATAATAAACTTGCTTACTTTAACTGTAGTCAGATCTCTGACGGAATTCATAGTGATTTTTGGATGAGGGATTTTTTTTCTGCCAAGGATCCAAATTGAACAAACTTGAGTTTTGAAGGAAGAACATGTCAGGGAATGGATGCCAAAGAGGCCCACTCCACAAATATATTGTGCAATTAGCAGAGTGCAAGTGAGCTCTTCTGATTTTGATGGTGGTAACTGTTTCCTCAGGCTCGCTTTCTTTCACATAACACTTTGCCTGTTGTTGTTTTCCTTTGTGTGTGTTTGTGAGTATGTTGTGGGGGATGTTAAACAAGCACCATTTTACTCAATGTGATTGTAGCATAATGCTTTCATGTTTACCTTTCATATCCACTTTAAAGATGGAATCTGTTTTACCATTGGGACGGCTGCTATGACCAATTCTCTAACATTGCCTTCAGTTCAAGCACATGCCTCTGAAACCGTAATCACTAACAGATGCTGCTCTGAATCAAGAATTCCCCTCTCTGGCTACTCAGCCTGAGCAATGAGCTGCCTGACTTGGATCCTACTAGCTTCTTGAAAAACTCCACAGGCTGCCTTACTAGCATACTGGTAACATGCAGAAGATTGATATTTTCCAGGCCCAAGCAGGACTTTGAAATAATACCTAGCAGTTGAAGAGAACTATTTATTTTCCCCTCCTCCCACAAGTGTTTTCATGAACGTGATCTCATTTTATCCTTGTCCTAGTCCTTGGAGTTAAGTAGGGAAAGCAGTATTTTCCCCTAGGAACCTGAGGTCCTGAGATGTTAAGTAACTTGCTCAAGGTCACACAATTAGCCTTGACTGTTGGTCTGGTGTTCTTTCCACCAAAATGACACTAGTATTTACTTTGTCCTGTGTCAAAGTTGTCTAAAATCTTTTTGGGTGCTAAATGAATCCAAACTGTCATTCTTACAGCTTAGATTTAAATTAAATTTATAACAACTTTTAGTGTCCCCCCCCCCCCGCCCGGTCCTTAAGTTATAAGTCTAAGGTGATGATTTTGTGTGCCTAAAAATTATTTGGGAGTCTTGTTCAATAGACCAAAGGTGGGGACCCAAATTCAGCATTTAAAAAAAAAGATCCAACCACCCAGTGATTCTAAATCAGGTAGTCTGTGTAAACACTGTTCTAAGAGCTAAAGTAAGCAAGGCACTTAAGATCCCTAAGCCTCGGTTTCCTCATTCAAAAAACAAAGGAAAGCAAGACTACAATTAATAAACGATTTCCAGAAACCGAAATGGATCCTAACCTAACAACTTGCATCAAAATTCCTCTTAGGGTACAAACAGTACTTGTCTGGAAAAACACTTTGGAGGTAGACAGTGAAACCTCTGGGGTCTGGGTTTTCTGGAGAGGGTGGGGAGTAACAATAGAGGGAAGTTTATGGAAAGACATGAAGTTAGGTGCTGAGTATGTTGAGGGGGAAGAGAGGAATCCCCAGTGGTGAGATGGCCAGAAAGGACTCTGGAGAAGAAGGATGATTGAAGTGGAGTTCTAAGGTATTTGCTCTGTGGTGCAGACTGTGGTCCTTCCTTGTGTTCCCTATATATTCAGGAAAATCTGTATTTTGTGTGAATAGAGGCCTTTCGATGGCAATGAATGAAGAAGCTAGATTTATTTCTGGGTTAATATAATTTAGAACTGAGCAGAAGAGATAAAAAAAAAAACATAAGCCTTGGGAATTTGTAGAAATCTTGGAGAGAACTTTGGATTTCTACATACTGGAAGTGGAGGCTCAAACACATTTCACCTAGCTATCATTGGATAGATGTGACCAGGGGACGTCTAGGTGAATATATGATAGTGAGCAGGAACACATGATAGAAAATACTATTTCTGAAATATTTTCATGGCTTTAGAAGAACTAGACTGTGATTAGAGACCTCATAAGAAAAGTACACATCAAGAAAGTAAATGTGAACAAGGATGTTTGCAGACAGGGTAGGTGAAAGAGTAAGAACTTTGAGGTGTAGCTCCAGCATGCGTCTAGTTTGTGGAATGATTTTAACTATGTTCTAGTGCCTTTGTTTGCTTTCCTATGCATTACATAATGGTAGTGCACACGGACTGTGGATACTTTTTTTTTTTTTAAAGATTTTATTTATTTATTTGACAGAGAGAGAGACAGCCAGCGAGAGAGGGAACACAAGCAGGGGGAGTGGGAGAGGAAGAAGCAGGCTCATAGCGGAGGAGCCTGATGTGGGACTCAGTCCCATAACGCTGGGATCACGCCCTGAGCCGAAGGCAGACGCTTAACCACTGTGCCACCCAGGCGCCCCGGATACTTTTAATCTAGCAGTCAGAGCCTAAAAAATGGGAATTTTCTACACTTGGAAGTATTTATCTCAAGATTTTCAGAAACAGTTCTTGGTCTGAAGGAACAGATGATGGAGAGGTGCAAGGCGAAGGGCGATAGAACCAAGGCGTTGATTTCCAATTCAGTAAAGAACAGATATTCTACATAAATGTAAAGAGCAAAAATGTCTTCTTTGTAAAGAAGTAGGAGCCCAGTTATGCAACCTTAAAGGTGAGGCTATGTCCTCATCTGTGATATAGATCTCTACCTCTTGGTAAAAGGGAAATAGCATCATCTGCTGAAAAATAAAAGTTGGGATTATAAAAGTTTGTGGGCTTTACAAGAGAGGTCTGCACTAGTTCTGGGAGAAGTAAGCTAGGGGGACAGTGATAAACCAATGGCAAGACTGTCTATGGGTAACTAGGGCCAAAGAACCCCTACACAGTCTTATACAAATTTCTCAAATAAAGGCTCCCTTTATTTCCTTCCTGTCAGTGAAATTAAGTTCCTTTTGAGAATACTTTTTCAGTGGGTTTTTCATTTTCCCCCTTCTTTTAGCATCATGGGACCAGGAGGAACAAGCAGAGAAAAGCCCAACATTCTTCTGGCTTCCCTTTCATCATTTATTCTTGCATTCAGCAATTATTTGTTGAACAGCTACTAGTCTCGGTGCCTGGGTTAGGTGCTGAGAATACAACTGTGAACAAAACAGAGAGACTGTCACATGGAAATTATTTTGTAATCATTTTAATTCCTTAGATAAAAGTACCTCCTTTGAAGCTTACACTGTATATAAAAATACTACCCTTTCTTGTTGGTATCATTCACTGAATTACCCATTTGTTGAAAATTTAGAAGCCTGTCCTTCAAATCTAGGTTAGGGGTATGAGGAGAGCTGAGCATTCTTTGAGCTGTCTCTCTGTTTTTCAGATGATGGAGATCCATGCTCTAACTTTCATACAACTGAAAAAGATGTATCAGTATTAAAATCTTGCTTTGGGACATCTTAACCTATTCAGAAAATTTAACAATGAATATGATGGCCATACCTTTGATTTAATCCTTGCCTTAAGGCTGGGTTTTTATCAGTATTTGTTGGTCAATTGTATATTATTTGGGATGGAAAAGCAGTTGCTTTCTCTAATCAAGCCCCCCAGTTCCTGGACTTAACACCTTTATTCCTGTTTGGAATAAAAGTTAGTCAATTCTTTAGTCATTAGTCATTAGTTAGTCATTAGTCAATTCTTTTCTGAGTTCATCTCTTTTTTTTGTAATACCTTGCTGTATTAGTTTGTTAGGGCTGATGTAACAAAGTATTACAAGCTGAGTGACTTAAATAAAAGTTGTTTCCCAGATCCAGAGGCCAGAAGTCTAAGCTCAGTGTCAGCAGCATTGGTCCCTTCTGAGGGCTATGAGGGACAACTGTTCCATGCCTCTTTCCTGGCTTCTGGTGGCTAGCTGGCAAATTTTGGTGTCGTTGGCTTGTGGATACATCACCCAATCTCTGCCTTCACTGTCATATGGTGTTTCCCTGTGTGTGTATGTGTGTGTGTGTGTCTGTGTCAGAATGTCCCTTTTTAATTTTGATGCAATTACATTAGATTAGAGTTCACCCTAATGCCCTCATTTTAACTTGATTATCTGTATCTCCAATATAAAGTCGTATTCTAAGGTCGTTGGGTTAGAAATCCAATAAATCTTTTTTGGTGGTGACAGGGGGCACACAATTTAACCTATAACACTTGCCAAACACACCTAGAGCAACTAAGTCTTGTTACTGTCTTTCCATTTTCCAGTCTTTTTTCCTAGGGCTACAAGTTCATTTAATGCATGATCTGTCTTCCAAGTTATCACAAGCAACAGTTTTACCAAATGTTAGGAAATAGTTTTAGCATCTTACACATTTTATCACCACCCAAAGAGAGGGTCCTAAGCCAATGCCACCTTTTCTTTCACATTCCAATTTGTCATTCTGGAGATACTCACAAATTAGCACAGTATTCACGATGGTTGCCCATGGAGGCCAAAGAACATTTGCAATATTGGGCAATTCATATTACCCTTAAATTTATAAGTAGGTCCATTTGTATGTTTGCCAGTTTCCTGCAGATATTAGAGGAGGCCGTGTTCTCTGTGTCTTCAACTCTCAATGCTTTTTTGACTGTATCAGTTCTCTCAGTCCCTTTCCAATTAATTTTGTCCCAATATATTAGTTCACTTTTGGCTTTCCCTCCCTTTTTTCTGTATTTATCCTGTATCCTGCAATCCACTCCTTCAGTTTGTCTCTATTATCCTCAATAGTATTACTTCCTATCCTCTTGTCCTGCTGATACTAAAAAAGATGAGTACCAAACTAGTACCAAATTATATCCAGTCATTCCAGACCTCCTCTCACCTGTAGCACATTAAGTACTTGTGGAGGAACCACACAGAGTCCCTTCAGCTTCATGGCATCTAATTCAACTGTGTTCTCAATACTACTGGGGAATCCTCCAGGAGTTCTCTTTCTCTCTCTCTTGCACTCACAGATATGCCATAATAGCTTAAGACTTTTTGAAAAGCATAACCTTGGTTTTTAAAAAATTCTGCTATGCAAAAAAATGATCCAGTGAGTAATTCCATAACTTTTACCTTTAGCTTCCACAACATTCTTTTCATTTGCACCCATTTGTTGTATTTTCCTTTTTGTTTCAATATCCCACCTCTTGTTCAATTCCATCCTTTGCCAGTGTGTTCTATCCTAACTTTTCCACCTCTATAAGAGTGTTACTCCCTTAAATGCCTCTTCTTTATCCTTGATTTTTTTTAAAAAAAGATTTATTTATTTATTTGAGAGAGAGCATGCACATGAGAGAGAGAAAGCAGGGGTGAGGAGGCAGAGGGAAGAGGGAGAGAGAGAATCTCAAGCAGACTCCCTGCTGAGTGCAGAGCCCAACCATGAGGGGCTCAATCCCAGGACCCTGAGATCATGACCTAAGCCAAAGTCAGATGCTTAACTGACTGAGCCACCCAGGTGCCCCTATATGGCTTTTAACAGTAGTATTATGTTACATACATGCTATAAATTCCACAATACATTATGATAGTTTTTGACTTAAATGGACAGATATCTTTTAAAGAAATTTTAAAAATGACGTAAAGTTTTACATTTATCCACATCTTTACCATTTTTTGTACTTTGTGTTCTTTGGTGTAGATCCAGCTTGTCATCTGGTATTATTTTTCTTCTCAATACAGACATCCTACTGATAAATTCTCTCAACATTTTGAAGATGTCTTTAATTAAAATCTGTTTATTTCATCTTTATTTTGGAGGATATCTTTACTGAATGTAGAATTCTAATGACAAGTTTTGTTTTGTTTTTGTTTTTTAGTAGTTTAAAGATGTTGTTTCACCCTCATCTAGCTTGCATAGTTTATGATGAGAAGTCTTCAGTTATTTTCATTTTTGTTGCTCTGTTCATCATGTATTTTTTTTTTCCTGGTTGCTTTTAAGATATTTTCTTTATCATCAGTTTTTAGCAATTTATTTATGATAACTTTGCTCCTATCTTTGACATTATCTCTAGACCTCATACA
Organism: Ursus arctos; assembly: GCF_023065955.2. Lineage (NCBI taxonomy): Eukaryota > Metazoa > Chordata > Mammalia > Carnivora > Ursidae > Ursus > Ursus arctos. The sequence goes on along the minus strand of NW_026622886.1, from coordinate 12,879,238 downwards.
GTTTCTTTCTGACTCTATGTGTGCTTTGCTTTAAATACTTAAAGATAGTTATAATAACTTTCCTTATACTCTTGTTTGCTGGTTTAATCATCACTGTCTTTTTTTTTTAAAGATTTTATTTATTTATTCGACAGAGATAGAAACAGCCAGCGAGAGAGAGAACACAGGCAGAGGGAGTGGGAGAGGAAGAAGCAGGCTCATAGTGGAGGAGCCTGATGTGGGGCTCGATCCCATAACGCTGGGATCACGCCCTGAGCCTAAGGCAGATGCTTAACCGCTATGCCACCCAGGCGCCCCATCACTGTCATTTTTGATTATGTGTTTTTTAAGTATTTTCTTTTGTTTATGGGTCATGTTTTTCTGCTTTATGGCATGGTGAGTAATTTTATATTAAATACTGTTCATCATGTGTTTTACATTGTTGAGTGTCTTTATTGTATTGTCTTCCTTTAATGATGGTTAGGCTTTGTTTCAACAGGTAGGTAGTTTACTTTCAAGTCTATTGGATAATTTTGAGGACCTTTTGAAAACTGGTATAGTGCATCTAGAAAGAACTCTGTATCTTCAGTATTCAAAGAGTAACTCAACCTTTTCCTCTTGGTTTTCAGCTATTTCTATTTCCTTTTATACTTTGCAATTTTTTTTTAAAGATTTTTATTTATTTATTTGACAGAGATAGAGACAGCCAGCGAGAGAGGGAACACAAGCAGGGGGAGTGGGAGAGGAAGAAGCAGGCTCGCAGCAGAGGAGCCTGATGTGGGGCTCGATCCCATAACGCCAGGATCACGCCCTGAGCCGAAGGCAGACGCTTAACCGCTGTGCCACCCAGGCGCCCCTATACTTTGTAATTTTTGATCAAATGACAAATATTGAAATTTTTCAAGATAATTTGGGAGTCTGAATGCTGTCCTTTTCTTCAGAGAAGATTTGTAGGTGCTTCTGGCAGGGAGTTCACCTCAGTCTAGTTTGGGATCGAGCTGGTTCCAAGATGGATTCCAGTGTACACGAAGGCTAATCCACTTCCAGTTTGACTGCAAGAAGTAATCTTTTGGGAGCCCTAACTAAATGCTTAGCATGTTTACTAGAGTTTCATCTCCTTGATGGGCCTTGAGGTATAGCATCAGTAAACTACCTAAAGTTTTAGCATCAGTAAACTACCTAAAGTTTTGCTCTATTTCTTAGTATCTCTTATAGGCTGAATTGTGTCCTTCCCAAATTCATGCATCCTAATCTGCAGTACCTAGGAATGTGACTGTATTTGGAGATGAGATCTATAAAGAGGTAATTAAATTAAGATGAGGTCATTATGGTGGACCCTAATCCAATGTAACAGGAATTACTTTAAAAAGAGGAGACTAGGACACAGACATGCACAGAGGGCAGACCATGTGAAGAGGCAGGGAGAAGATGGACATCTACCAGTGAAACAGAGGGGCCTCAGAGGAAACCAATCCTGACAATAGCCTCAAAAAGGTGAGGAAATAAATTTCTGTTGCTTAAGCCACCCAGTCTGAGGTACGTTGTTATGGCAGCCCTACCATATGATAGCCATACCAATGATATAGGATCCTAGCTACAACTTTTTGCTTGGCTTCTTATGGGTTCATCTTAATACATTTCCATTCCTTCTGAAGTTCTTGGATTCTCAAGTCTTAGCTGTCTTTTTGAATTCCAGGTTTTTCTCTCCGGTCGTTTGAGACTACAGAAAGTTCTGCTCAGCTTCTCACCCTCATGGCCAACTTTTCTGCTGAATTCTCAGATGCTAAACCCTTGTAAATCAGCAAATGCATTCAGAGGAAGAGTAGAACAGAATGTTGAGCTTATCTCAGTAATTCTTGACACTTGGAGAGGTGCACCTCTCAAGTTCTGCCTGGAGAGTTTCCAATACTTTCAAACATGTTGTTTTATTTTATCCAAACTTTCTTGTGTTTTGTTTGTTTGTTTGTTTGTTTTTGGTTTTGTTTTGTAGGGAGATTTGGTTTAATACAAGCATGTCTATCAAAGCTGTCAGTGGAATTATTTTTATATTAATTTTGAACCTAGGTATTTTATTAAATTAAATTATCTTGTTTGTAATAGCTTTTTGATTGGATCTTGTTTGTATCCCTCCAAAATTAATATGTTGAAGCCTAATCCCCAATGTGATTGTATTTAAGAGTGGGGATTTGGGGAGTGGTTATATCATGAGGGTGGGGCTCTCATGGATGGGATTACTGCCCTAATAAAAGAGACCCCAGGGAGCTCCTTCACCTCTTCTGCCAAATGAAGTCACAGTGAGAAAATGGCTGTTTGTGAACCTGGAAGCAGGCTGTCTTCTGGCACCTTGATCTTAGACTTCCCAGCCTCCAGAGCTACAACTGTGAGAAATAAATTCCTGTTGTTTATTAGCCACCCAGTGTATGCTATTCTGTTATAGCAGCCTGAAACTGACCAACACAGTAAGTACCATATTTGTCTTTCAGCATTGAAAATTGTTGTGAAGTATGAGGTCAGTCTAATTTCTTTCCCTTTGTATTAGGTATAGGAAAGAATGTGATACTGTACCAAAATATGAGACACAATGATTTAAATAAGATTGAACTTTATATCTTCTCTCACATATCAGTCTGGCTAGTCTAGGTTATCAGAACAACTGCTGCGTAAAGTCATCCAGCGAGCAATTTCTTCTGTCTTATTGCTTCACCATCACCTTACATCGTTGTTCTCACCCCTAAGATTGGAGGTGGGACCCTGGCACATCTACATTCTAGCTTGCAGAAGAGAAAAGGAGGGAAAATTCAGAGAAAGCAGCTTTTCTTTAAATTGCAGATGACTTTGCACACTTCACTATATCCAGTTGTCCAGAACATACTTTTGTGTCCACCCTGAGTAATTGCAAAGAAAGCTGAGAAGTGTATTGTCTACCTGGGTGGCCAGAAATAATAGGAAATTTAGAGGAAACAGGGAGACTACCTCAAACTTGTAGGTGACTTACTCATTTTGCCTGATGCCCAAAGTTCTTTGTTTTTGCATGAACTATAAGTTCAGTGCTATCACTAGGGTATGTTTTAGTGTTCTGATCTCATTGCATTAGTTTAGTTTTGTTGTTGTTGTTGCTGTTTTTGTATGAACTGCTATTTCAACTTATAGGTTTAAGTCTCAGTTTTCAAGATTACATCTTTAAATTATTTTCTTTGTTTTGTGTTGTTTTTTGTTATTGTTTTAGTCTATAATTTGTATGTATCATTTTGCTTGCTTTTCTCAATTCTGTTCTTCTATTCCTTGGTGTAATTTCAGTGATGGCTGTTTGCGCTGCTCAATGTGGCCTTGATTTCTTGGATGGATTTATTTTTTTCTTCTGTTTATTTCTGAAGCCTGCCAGCTCATGTTTCAGCTCCTCCAGTTCTCTGCTTTGAGCTCTTTGATTCATTAGGTGCCTTTATTCATGACCATATATTTGGTCATGATTTTTATCTGAGCGGTGGCCATATTTTTCTCATCTGTATTCATCACCTGCCACTTGTTTTTCCCACATTTTTCTTCTTTTTCCTGAAAGTAACTTTGCATAGATACTTGGCTGGCTCTTTTTTGCTTATTACTTTTGTGAATGAGGTGAATTCTTCCAGTTACTTGTGAAAGGTTCCTTCAGGCGAGAGACTAGAGTAGTGTTCCAGGCAAGCAGTAACTTTCTTTGGTTCACAGCAAAGCACTTATGACTCAGTGGTGTGTGTGTGTGAACTCTTTCAACCTTCATTTCTCCCTAGTTCAAAGAAATCAGCAGTTTCTGGACTGGTAGTAATTCAAGACCCATTTCCTTTACCCTTCCACAATGACACATTGCTTCTGTGTTTCCTTGTTTAGTCCCACCTCCTCTGCCTATTCTGTGGGGTCCAGTGAAGCTCCCTTTAAAGGCCCAGGCATCCTGTTCCCATTGTTTCGTCAAGAGCTGTGGTTTTGCCACATACTTGTATAACTGTGCTCTGCCTGATTTGTTTGAGGTCTTTAGCCACAGATACCTTTTTAAGCATTTCCCGGCATCTGGCAGCCGTTCCTCAAATATTATAGTTCAGGGTTACAGGTGTCTCCTAACTTTATCAAAGATCACTTTTCTCTCTTTTCATTGTTACTGTGATTTTATTTCTTCGAGAAAACTGGGTAGAGGCATCTTTTGTCTGGAATTTTATAAGCAGGTACTGTGAATAATCCATTTAGTGAAATCCATTATTATTTTGTTAGGATTAATTTAAATGGTATATTAACAAAATTTCAAGAATTCCAATATGTTTTTCAAAAAGTTATATGGGGGTGCCTGGCAGGCTCAGTCAGTAGAGCATGTGATTCTTGATCTCCGGGTTGTAAGTTTGAGCCCTACATTGGGTGTAGAGATCACTTAAAAAAAAAAAATCTTAAAAAAAGTTATACAAACCTATACTCCTCCATTAGCATATGAGATTTTCTATTTTCCTATTCTTACTTATATAGATAGAGATGTATCTATTTGATACTCTGATGTGATATGCCTCTTGAGTTGTACTTTTGATTTTTTTATTTTTTTAAAATTATGTTATATTAGTCACCATACAGTACATCATTAGTTTTTGATATAGTATTCTATGATTCATTGTTTGCATATAACACCCAGTGCTCCATGCAATACATGCCCTCCAAGGGATTTTATATTTATTCATTTGTCAGGGAGAGAGAGAGAGAGCACAGCAGAGGGAGCAGTAAGCAGAGGAAGAAGCAGGCTCCCCGCCTAGCAAGGAGCCTGTATGCGGGACTCGATCCCGGGACCCTAGGATCATGACCAGAGCCCAAGGTGGACGCCTAACCGAGTCACCCAGGCGTCCCTTAAGTTGTACTTTTAATTATTAGGGTCAAATACTTTTTTATCTTTTTTGAGAATTTGCCACTACTGTCTATTAGTGATTTTTGTTTTTTTTCTGATGACTTTGTCAACTTTCTATGGATTGAGATGAGGTTTTCCTTAAAGGTATGTTGCATATATTTTTCTTAGTCATTTGCCTGTTTTAGTTTTATTTTTTTTTTATTTTTTTTTTTGTTTTAGTTTTATTTTTAATGCAATTTTTTACCAAATAAAATGTACTTTTACAGCAAGTTTAATATTTTCCTGTATACCTTTGGTGCCATTTTCCTTACCACATTAAGATTATATATTCATAAATATATTCCTTTAGTGCTATAGATCTTATTTTTTAATTTAAATCTCTAATAAGTCTGGAATTTGTTTTAAATATAGTAAAAAGTATTAATCTGGCTTATTTCCCCACAGTTGTTAGTCATGCACTCCTTCACTATTTACAGATTAAATAATTTTTTGCACTAATGTAAGATACCATTCTTTACACATTAATCATATGCTCATACAGAAATAGTTTGAAACTCAAAATTTTTTCTGTTGTTCGCTTGTTTTTATGTCAGTACAACAATATTTTAATTATCATTTTACATACTAATATATTCTATTTTCTAGCAGGTCAAAAAATTCTATCATTACTTTAATTTTCAAAATCTCTTACTAGTTTCATGTATTATTCTTCCAGATGAACTTTGGAATCATTTGTTGAGTTTCCAAAAATATATCCTCAAACCCACTGGGATTGCACTGAGTTTATTTATTTATTTGGGAAGACTTGACATCTTGATAGTATTAAGTCTTCTTCACTGGTAATATGATAAGGTTCTCCTTTTAGACATGTTTTCTTTATGTCCTTCAATAACAATGTTGTGGTTTTCTTCACAGAGATTCTGCACATTTCTCATGAGTTTAACTCTTAGGTGATATATATTGTTTTGCTATTAAGAATGTAATTTATTTTCTTTTTTTTTTTTCATGATTTTTTATTATATTTTGTTAGTCACCATACAGTACATCCCCGGTTTCCGATGTAAGGCTCGATGATTCATTAGTTGTGTATAACACCCAGTGCACCATGCAATACGTGCCCTCCTTACTACCCATCACCGGCCTATCCCATTCCCCCACCCCCCTCCCCTCTGAGACCCTCAGTTTGTTTCTCATAGTCCATAGTCTCTCATGCTTCATTCCCCCTTCTGATTACCCCCCCTTTCTTTATCCCTTTCTTCCCCTACCGATCATCCTAGTTCTTATGTTCCATAGATGAGAGAAATCATATGATAGTTGTCTTTCTCTGCTTGACTTATTTCACTTAGCATTATCTCCTCCAGTGCCGTCCATGTTGTAGCAAATGTTGAGAACTCGTTCTTTCAGATAGCTGAGTAATATTCCATTGTATATATGGACCACAACTTCTTAATCCAGTCATCTGTTGAAGGGCATCTCGGCTCCTTCCACGATTTAGCTATTGTGGACATTGCTGCTATGAACATTGGGGTGCATATGGCCCTTCTCTTCACTACGTCTGTATCTTTGGGGTAAACACCCAGTAGTGCAATGGCTGGATCATAGGGTAGCTCAATTTTTAACTTTTTAAGGGACGTCCACACTGTTTTCCAGAGTGGCTGTACCAACTTGCATTCCCACCAACAATGTAGGAGGGATCCCCTTTCTCCACATCCTCTCCAACAATTGTTGTTTCTTGCCTTGTCTATTTTTGCCAAGGAATGTAATTTATTTTCTAATTCATCATTGCTGTAATGTAGAAAAATATTGAGCTTTATTTATTGTTGATACTACTCTAATCTTTCTTATACATCCTAGTTGCTTTGCAGATTATTCTTTTGAGTTTTATACATAGACAATGATGCCATATGCAAACAATATTAGTTTTTCTTCTTTTTAAATATTTCTACTTCTTAATTTGCTTTCTTACCCAATTGCATTGTCAAATTTTCCAGAATAATGTTAATTCGTAATAGCACTAGCAGGCATACATTACTCGTTCTTGACTATAATAGGAATACATCTATTGTTTCACTGTAACAGCGGATGTTTTTGTAGACCATGTGTAGTTGGATCTGTTAAAAATATTTTTATTTTCCCATCTAATGATCATGGTCTTGCAGTTGGTATGTGGATCATATACCGTTAATGTAACTATTGATGGTTGCATTTAAGTCTTTTTTTTTTTTTTTTTTGCTTGTCTCCTCTGTTTTTGTCCCTTTATTTCCTTTTCCTATCTATTTTTTCTTTTCTTTTTTTGGTAATTCATTTAAATTTACTGGCTTATTTTCTATATCTCTTTGTATTTTTTTTAGTGCTTGCTTTAGAGATTATGATATATATATATATATATATATATAGCTAAGCTAATATCTTTCCAACTCAAGCAAACTGCAGAAGCAAAATTTGAAGCCATAGGGTGTTTTGGACAAAGGAGTGAAATTAATCTAATTAACAAGATAACTGTTGCTCTGTTGAGAATAGGGGTACAAAGGCTAAAGTAGGAAGACTATTGCAAATATAAGGAAAAAATATAAGGAGTTTCCTTTTATTACTATTTTGCTGAGGGTTTTTATTAAGAAAAAGTATTAATTTTGTCAAATGCTTTTCCTACTTTTTTGTTGAAGTAATTTTTTAAATTAAAGTAAAATTTTCTTCTGTTAATGCAGTGAATTGTATTGATTTATTTTTCAATGCTTAATCAACTTTGCATTCTGGAATAAACCCCATTTGGTCATGAGGTATTGTCCTTGTTATGACTTTGTTAATTTAACATTTGCTAAGTGGAATACAGGGTGCTGGGTGGTGAGCCATGGTTCCATAAAAGACCACAAGAGAAATTGAAATAGAGTTTATTACTCATAGGTCCTAAAGCAAGTATATAGTATGCCTCAAGGGACCACATAGGGAGATCAAGGCAGGGTGTAGGCAGAGCATGAGGCAGGACGTGGGGCACATGCATTTATTAGGGTCCATGGGGGGAGTGCTTTGTGTTCCCAGACTAAGGCTGGATTGCTCAATTCAAACCAAAAGAATGGGGTTTTGATAAGGTCTTATCTAAGGGGCATTCAAGGAAGACCCTGAGAGGCTGAGGGGACTGTTGGTTACAAGGGCTGTTGGGGAACTCATATGAGGAACTTACATTTGCTTGTGACTCTGAGGGCTATTATCTGGGGCAAGTGCTTGCAATGAGGGAACTAGTGTCTGTTTAAGACCCTGGTTTGCTAAACAAAATGGATGCTGAGGCAGCAATACCATGAAGTTGTTTAGCTAACTCCCAATAATTTGTTTTTATATATTAAGATTTGATATGTTAATATTTTGTTAAAGAATTTTGAGACTGTTCATGAGGGACAAACGTCCATAATACTGTTTTTGCAAGATTCTAGTCTAGTTTTGGTATTAGGGTTATGTTAATCTCATACGATGAAATGAGAAAGTCTTCAAATGTGTCCTTTCTAGGGTCCAAATTGAATGCTTGGGTATTCAGCCAAGTCTCTTCATTAGGCTTGTCAAAACATAAACATCTCTCGGTATTGTGAAAGCTTTGGAATCTGCATTAATCTCATGGCCCCTGAATAGTTGTTCCCTATAAGCCTCTTGGAATCTTGCTCTGTGCATGGATAACTTAGTATTTATCCAGAGACTAAAGGGGATCCTTATACAGATATATGGGGCTATTATTCTATACAGCTGTGGTACATTTCCTCACAAATTTTACTTTGCTATCTCTACTCAGCAAGGTTTCTGCTCTCTATTTGTGATCCACTGTCTGTGCTGCTATTTGTAAAATGCTTCCAGGCAGAAAGCCAGGAAGAATATGAAGTTCACCTCATGCGCTGTTTTTCCTCTCAAGAGTAACACCTGTATTATTTTTGTCAATGCTTAGAACAGTTTCTTCATTTATTTTTGTTCAATTTTTTATTGGGGTATAACTGACATAGAACATTATATTAGTTTCAGGTGTACAACATAATGATTTAACATTTGTATATATTGTGTAGTGTTCAATTTTTGAGTTATTTATTGTGGAAGGATAAATATGATACCAATTATTTCATTATAGCAAAAACTATATATCTAGACATGTCAAATTTGAGATGTCTATTAGGTAACCAGATAGCAAGTGTGGTAAACTGTTGAATGCATGAATTTGGAATTCATGGATAAGGTCCATGCTAGAGACATAAACTGGGTATTCATCAGTTTATATAATGTATATAAAGTTTTGAAGTGGATGAGATTTCCTAAAGAGTTTGTTTAGATTGAGAGGAAATATAAGGACTGAGCATTTGGGCAACTTTAAAATATCAGGGAAATGAGGAAGAATCAACAAATTCAGAAACATCAAATGGGTGGGAGCAAAAATAGTAGAATGTTGTGACCTAGAAGCCAAGTGAAGAATATGTTTCAAAGAAGAGGTCATCTTCAACTGTGTCAACCATGCTGATTAGTCAAGTAAGGTAAGAATATGAACAGATCATTGGATTTACCAAACATTGGAGTCATAATGATCTTGACACCAGAAGTTCTATTGGAGTAGTGGGGATGAAAGCCTGACTGGTGTGAATTCACATCAGAATAGGGGGTGGGGGGAGAATTGGAGACAAAGTATGGGGACTTTGTAAAATTAGAAATATAAAGATTATGTGGAAAGGAATGTAACTATAGATAGTAAAGAATATACAGTAATGTCCTTGAGTATTTGATAGAACTTTACTTGGAAACCACTGGACCTGAGATATTTTAGATGGAGAGGTATTCCAGGTATATTCTGTTAAATGTTCAACAGCTGGCTCTGAAAAGAAAAAGCCCTGATTTGTAGCATTTGCTAACTTCTGTGATGTAAATAAATGCTCCCATTACGGGAGATTTCAAGCTACCAATGTGATGTCACTGAACACAGAAGAGATACATCTAATCCACTCTTAAGAGCTCAGCATATTGCTGGATACATATTTATCTTTTATAATTTATTTTATGACTATTGGTCTGTTAAGATTTTCATTTTGCTTATTCTTAAATTAGTTTTATCGATTTGTGTTTTCCTAAAAAATTATCCATTTCATTAGTGATCACAAATATACAAAATTTTGTTCACACCCTTCATTTGTGTGAAAATAATTATAGTACAGTATAAAAGCAATCTTTGTTGAGAACAGAAATATGATGTCCACTTTCATCACTGTTAGAAACAAACTTCATGATATATAAGAAGAACGGATATCCAACTTTTAATATATATACGAGACATACAAACAAGGTGTAATAGGACCTTTTACATTAAAAAGGCTGTTGAGCAGAAAAAAGACTAAATTGAAAACATTGCAAAAAACCTTGCCCTTTGGTCTACTTCCTAGGAGATTTAAGTTTATCTTCTAACCCTCTTACCATTTTCATTTATCCTACCATACTTTTAATTTTTAAGAATTTTTTTCATCATCTTGTTTTTGTTCACAGATACAGTATCTTATCTTACGGAAGATATTAATTATATTTTTGAGATTTTCTTCTGCTTGTAGTACTGGCTCTTTTTCTCCAAGTTTCTCCTTATGTCTTTTGGTTTGCTTTTGTTTTTCTCTTTAGGGTTATAGTCTTTCCTAAAATGTCTGTTGATCTTGGTGGTTCCATCATATTTAAGAGCAATTTAAGAGCTCTGTATCTGTGTGTGTGTAGATTTTAAATGATGTGCTTCATGGTTGGGTGATAGAAATGGGCCATTTCTTTGGGAGAAAGACACACACACACACACACACACACACACACACACACACATATATACATATATAAAATACGCATGCATATATTTTTTCAGCGAGTCAATTTCTCCAGAGCAAAGTTCTTTAATCCATTGCCTGAGAGTTGTAAAAGCTAGTCTACCAGTATTCTGGGAAGCAAGTTAAAAGTGGGCCCTCCTAAATATCACCACTTGGTATGTTCTTTCTAGTATTTTCCTTTTTTTTTTCTTTTAGCATGCACCTTACTCCAATTCTCAATGAACCATGTGTTCCTAAGTCCAGGATCCACTTGTTTAGTATGTTAAGAGAAGAAAGCCTCAATCTTCTGCCAAGGTAGGGGAAGAGTGGTCACCAGCTGGTAGTATGAGATGGTGGTCCAGGAATCCTACTGCTGCTTCTCTGGACATTTCAGTCAGTTCATCCATATTTAGCTCCAACTACACACTCTCTGGGATACCTGAGGATTCCAATTACTGAGGCTGTCTTGGATTTTGCAGCCCAAATCAGTTTGGTTCTGGGGTTCCTTCATGGCCAGTTTGCTTTCAGCTTTCTCTGGGCTGCTACTCAATTCTATTTGCGTATCTGCTTTCTTGTTTCCAAATTTGTGTGGCTTTCATCTCCTCTACTATTTTCTTTATGCCTGTGACTTCCTATCTTAAACTTAAGTTATTTTAGTAAGGTTTCAGGAGAGGTGAATCAATATTAACATTAACTTCTATCTTCTCTCTTTAATTATAAATTGACCAGTTTAAGTTCTTATCCTAAGAAGGTAGGACTACCTTCTCTCTCTATGTCTCTTCCTCTCTCCATCCCTGTCTCAATCTTTCTCTTTCTGTCTCTGAATTCAGAGCCCTTTCAACATTTGTCAGCACAGAAAATGTTTTTCTTATTGTATCACTGATTATAGTGTTGGGGTTTTGGAATATAGGTGAGGTTCAGTGGGGTGGAGTCCGGAGCCCACGATCAAGAAAGAAGTCTTGAGGCGTCTTGGGTGCAAATAGTGGTTTATTAAAGCATGGGGACAGGACCCATGGGCAGAAAAGGCTGCTGCCCCTGGGTGGTGAGGGGTGGCTGATATATACTATGGGGTCGGGGGAGGTAAGGAAAAAGGGAGGTTGAGAAAGTACTTTGATATGTTAAGGAAGACTCGCAGGATACTGGAGACCTTGCCATTGTCAGGTTAAGGTTGTTTTTCCCCTCTAACAAGGCATTAACATTAAGATAGTTGGCACCTTCCTGGAAGAATATCACATATCCCACCCAGGAGTGTGGGGTGGGGGGGAGGTTGCAGGGTGTCAGTTTATGCTTTGTCCTCAGCTTGCCTTCTGTTCCTCATCAATAGTGCATTTTCTTTCTTTCTTTTTCTTTCTTTCTTTTGTTCGTTCTTTCTTTCTTAAAGCCATTTTCTTTAAAATCTAACTCTGGGATTATCTTCTATGTGAACCAAATCTGACCTCTCCCAGCAGAGCCAATATCTCCATTCTCTGTATTTACATAGTACTTTGAATAATCTTCTGTTAATAGCACTCATCACAGTGTTTTGCAAAGTGAGTTTTGTTTTGTATTCCTCCTCTGACTGTAAATTCCTTGAGGCATATTTTATGCAGTCAGTATATGTTAGGGGAATGAGCAACTGAAACAGTGTGGCCTAGAGAGGTTTCTGATAAGGTGAAGAGGCACAGATAAGAAATGAAATTGGTGGGGCGCCTGGGTGGCACCACGGTTAAGCGTCTGCCTTCGGCTCAGGGCGTGATCCTGGCGTTATGGGATCGAGCCCCACATCAGGCTCCTCCGCTAGGAGCCTGCTTCTTCCTCTCCCACTCCCCCTGCTTGTGTTCCCTTTCTCGCTGGCTGTCTCTATCTCTGTCGAATAAATAAATAAAATCTTTAAAAAAAAAAAGAAATGAAATTGGTTCCCAGATATAGAATTATTAGGCTAAATTATAATATAAACCAAGATCCAGAGATACAGAGTTGCATAGAAGTGTTCATTGCAGCCTTGCTTATCATGATAAGAAATGGTAAACATCAATGAGGGAACGGCTAAGAACACCATAGTATATTCATTTGATGATTATTCTTGTTACTAATAAAAGAAAATTTAGAAAAATTTCACATACACAAAATTATGTGATAAGAGTGTTAAATTTAAGAAGCAAAATACAAAATTCTATATGTCATATATTTTTAAAAAACCTATACACAGAAAAATATATTGGTTGTCTTAGGGTAGTAAAAATATGGGTGGTTTTCTTATATTATCCAATGTTTTAATAAAAAATATGTACTGTTTTTATAGTAAAAAAAAAATAAAAGACAAAAATTGTGAAAATGGGAAAATTTGTCATAGCAGGTTGGGACTTTCTAAGTCCAATCTAAGGTTAATTAAAAGGGAGGGCAGGAAGAGGCATGAAAAGGAGGGGTCAGGGGCATTTATCAGAGGTCAGTGAGGGAAAGGCTTTTACTGAATAAAAAGAACAGGTGCATTGTGTTGTGAGGAAAAACCCGTAATTGACATTAGGTATGGAAGCAGTCCTGTAAACAGAATGCCAATGAATTCTTTAAGTCATTCTATTTTAAATTGAGCCTCAAAATTCTTCCTGCTGTTTACTGCCTCTTTTAAGAAGAAGGCCATGGTTTAACATGAAACCTGGTAGTTTTGGCAACATTGAATGAAGCTATCTGGTATTGAGCACAATTCAGGATGGGTGGGTGGGGATTTTGTGCATTTCTGTATTGATAAAATAATTTAGTGTCTGTATATATTGGGTGGTGGTTAAGAAAGGGAGTTTCTCTAGGATTCCTACCTTGGCCTATGGTGCTTTCCATGATAATAAAAAAAGAAAAAGCTTATTAACCATTACGAGATTTAAAAAGTTTGTCTTGTATTCTTCCTTGACTGTAAAATTCCTGTAGAGTGCTTATATTTGAAGTATAGGAGAGGATAATTATGTACCCAATTTCGGTGAAAAAATATTTTTTGACCTAAGTCATATGAATTGATTATATTGATAGACCCAAATTTGCCTGAGAAAAGGGCATTTTTCTTTGATTTTGTATTTTTTGCCTTGACCTGTTAGCATCTCTTGACCTTTTTAGTGCCATGGGCCCTTTTGGCCATCTGGTGAAGACTTAATGAATACAATAAGTTATATTGAATTACAAAGAGAACATTATATATAGTTATCAAAATATTAAATTCATAGCATAGTCATATATATACCTCTTTATTAACACATTGAATTACAAAATAATACATTTAAAATATAGCTAAGTTAATTTTATTTATTAAAGACAGAATAAAGGCTTTGCTGCTTAACTTAAATGAGAACATTAAACTCTGGGGTAGCCTCTGACTCATCTTTTTCAATCATCAGCCAATAATAGCAGGTAGGGAATATTGGAAAGCAACATGGGTCTGGGGCTCCTCTGAGAACATGCGATTTTAAAGTGAGAACATGTAAGAATACGGTGGACAAATGACTATGAAGTGCACAATAGTTGTTCAATAGTTGGTTATCCACATTGCATGCTGAGTATTTTAGGCAGGAAGATAGCAACCAGTTAGCTACCATTGATGAGGTACAGGTGAGGTTCAGTGGGATGGAGTTCGGAGCCGACAACCAAGAAAGAATTCTTGAGGCATCTTGGGTGCAAAATGGTGGTTTATTAAAGCACGGGGACAGGACCCGTGGGCAGAAAGAGCTGCTGCCCCGGGGTTGTGAGGAATGGCCTATTTTATACCCTCAAGTGGGAAGAGGCCCAGGGATAGCGAAGTCTCTAAGGAATTTTGGAAGCAAGGTCTCCAGGACCTTGAGGGGGCTAGCTACTGTTGGGAAAGGGCCATTTATTACCATCTAATAAAACTTTAGTCATGAGACCCTTCAGATATATATCGGTGGGCCATATGCTTGCGGGATGATTGCCAACACGTATCTTGGGGGGTTAGAGATAAAGGAAGTTTCCAAAGCAATTTTTATACGTTAAAGTAGACTTATAGGATCTTGGTGGAGGGGAGGGGGTCAGGCTAGGACTGCCTTTTGCCCTTAGCAAAGTATTAACATCGAGGCAACTGAGTTCTTACAGGAATGTCACCATGCCTGTTTCAAGGACTTGTCAATGGGCTTTGGTAGTAAGGGCTATTTCTTTGTCCTTTAGGGCAGCCAGGAGTGCCTGAGGAATGTTGCATACATCCCAAGGTGGTGGTGGTGGGGGGGTTGCAGGGTGTCAGCTTCTGCTTTGTCTTCAGCTTGTCTTCCGTTCCCTCGTCACCATCATAATTTTGAAGTAGTGATATGTGTAAATTTTATTTTTAGATATCTGTAGTGACTATACTGTGATATGAAAATATTTGTGATTTCTACAGTGACAAAATTATAGATGTTGATAATATTGCTGTGATTTGTTGCCTCTATTTATATTCAAGGGAGATGTCGAGTTAGTCTAGTGAAGAAGAAAAGATACAGTTTTTTTTTCTCCCACCCATGAAACTCTCAAATTCTACCCTTGGATCCAAGGTTAAGCATGTTTGCCTTAGATTCTTTATTCTAGTCTCACTCATGACCCTCGACTCTATTAGTCATGGATTTTTAGACAATAACATTGGAGCCGATCTTAATTCCTTCTCTGCCGTTGTGCTTTAGTTTAATTGGTATTAAATCTTGAAGAAGGTGTTTTTGGCAAAAGTGTTTGATTTTAGATGGTGAAATCTGAGAACAGTGAACTAAGCCAGAAACCATGGAGTCTGCTTGTTTTCAGATCTAAAAAGTGACTTGCTCTAAGAACAAACTTGCCCTGCTTTCCTTCAGGACTTGAGAAAGATTGAGCCCATTTTTGATTTCATGTTGAACCTTTTTCTTTGTCAACCACAGGAAAAGATCTGAATCAGAGACACGTGGTGTGATGTTTGGCCCCCAGAGGTATAGTTAGCCCAACAAAGCTATCCTGCAAAGCATAGTCTCAATTTATGGTTTTAATCAAAGCAACTAGTCTGGATTTGTTTAGTTTCTTTTTTCGTGTTAACAGAGATAGTGTGTGTGTGTGTGTGTGTGTGTGTGTGTGTGTGTGTGTGTGTGTCTGGGGGGAAGAATCTTTATTTCTGCTGTAGGCTTAGATCTAGTCAGATCTGTAATCTGTGTTGAGTTTTTCAAATGTATAAATTTAAGGTTTGTACATTTGAGCTATATATGGTATCAAACATTTTAATGTAAAATAGCTTTACAATGTTAGATCTAGTGTTTCTTCCAAATTTTATGGCTTTGAGGCCATTCATATAATTTAAAATTATAAAATTGAGCACATTGTTCACAGTGAACACATTGTACCTAATTCTCTATGTGCACTGTTTCCTGGGGTTTGGAAAAATAACAGACTCTTACTTTGTGTGGGATTCTCAACTGAGAACAAGGAATAGGGATTTAAGATTTGAGTTTGAAAGTCCTCTGGTTCTACTTTTGTTACACAGATAAGTCCTAATAATCAGTGCAAAATGGGTACTAGAAAAAAAGGCTGCTTTAAAAAGGAATCATTTTAAGTGGTGACAAAAATTTCAAGATAAATAGTAAAAAAAAGTTTAATTAGATCATTACTTTGAAAAAGAAATACAATCACATAAGTTTATTTTATTTCACTTTACCAAATTTAGCTTTTAACTACATCTTGATTTAAAACAAGAAATGAATCAAGTGTTATATTTTTTGCATACATTTTCTGACAAATGGTATGATAGTAGGATATGACATTTTTATCTTCATGTTTTTAATTTTTTAGTGCGATCATGTAGAGTCTTTTATTTTTTGCAAAAATTTTCAAGGGCTTCACTACTTTTCCCAACAGCTTCATTTCATATTTTTATATTCAAATTATCCTCTTTTAGGTGCCTACTTTGTTTTTTCATTTTGTAGGTTTTAAGTTTCCCTTTTCAATCTATTTGCTCTGTGTTGTCAAATATTAAGGAGTCTGAATTTCCATGAGGGTAGGTGTTAGTGTATTATATGGGAAAGGATGTTGAGTAGTAACTAATTTCATAAGTGTCTAGTTCTTTCATGAAAAATTTCAAGTTATAACTGTTATTGACCTATACATCCTCCTAACTGGGTAAAGGGGACTCATCTCCCAATTCCTCTTTAAAATATTAATGAAGACACTAGAAGAAATATGAAATTATAGTAGTACTGAACTCCTGGCTTACTGGCCAAAGATTTGGCCTATACCGGGAGGAATTTCCAATATCAAATTGTGGAAAGGGCCTGGGAGGAATATGGGGTTGAACTGGTAAATGGTAGGATATGTCCACCCCTTCCCATGTTGTCATCTACCTTGGAGACGGGGAACTTTCACTGACCAGAAGGTAAAAGTAAGAGAGTGTCTTCTGCACTCTGTCTTTATATCTTTTCTAAAACCACCCAGGGCATTAACTTTTATCATGAACTCCCCGTCATCTTTCTCTCTCAGATAGTATTTTTGAAGTTCATTTGGAGATCAAAATTTGCTATACCGCACATATTGTGCAACGGACAACCAGAGGTGTTTTGTGAGTAGACATGTGAAGACCGTACTAACAGTGATTATATATAATGATACTCTTGCAGCCAGAGTGCTTGGTTCCAATCCCTGTCCTAGCACTTTAAATGTCTCCCATTGTTTTGACTGTGGGTTAATATTCAATGTTGAACTAGTATCCTTTGCTTTTTTTCTCTTCTTAGAATCTCTACTGTCAGGAGGAAAGTTGGCCCAGAGATCCTTTCCTCAGGTAAGTGATGTAATGTGGTAGAAAAAGGCATGTGTTCTAAAAGCCTAAGAATTAGGTGAAATTAGAAGATTCAGGGTATAGACAAAATGTTTCTGAGAAACAACGAGAAAGATTGGGGCTGCTTTGTGTTTTACCAGACAAGAAAAAGATTCCTTGAGGATGAGAGGAGAGAGGTTCTATGGAGGGGTATTGATGAAAGCAGGAAGTCTAGGGGGTCCCAGAGAAAAGGTTCCTGTTCTCTGCTCTCCAGGCTGACAGCTGGGGAGGTGCCACACCTTAGAGAAGCTTGGGGATGGGATGGGAGATGACTTGGGCATCATGCCTTTCATACCCAAGAAGATAAAGTCATGCCCACCTCACAGAGAGTTACATTTCTTAACATGGCTTGAAAACAGGTGGAAAAAGAATCCTGTTCTATTCTCAGATGGTATGGAGGAAGCAAAGAGATCCTGAAGCAGCTATTTAGATAGGGAAGAGGACAGCTTCTCATTAAGCTATGTGGACTGATGACTGAAGAGCAATTGCTATAGTGGATGTCTCCGTGGACGTCTGTGCGGAGAGGTGATTCCAGCCCTAGATCTGCTCTATTTCCACCCCTGCAATCAATGTCAGCTCCCTAGAATTTAGACAAAACTCCATAGAAGAGAGAGGTAGCTGCAGTTCTAGATTCGTAAAATTTGACTACTGTCCTGACAACATTTATGTGCTCTTATTTATCCAGGTTTGCACTTCAAGATCCCTAGATACTATACTGCTCAGTCTCTGAAGCTTTGTTTTGTTTTGTTTTTGTGGCTATTCTTTAGCTAATCCTTCTAGAAAATGATATTATACCCAGATTGCCCAATTTATCAAGTACTTACATGTACTTACATACTCTCCCCTCCCCCAAATTTTAATTAATTCATTTTTAAGCCGGTAATATGTGTACTTGGTAAAAAATTCAAAAGACATCAGCTAAGTGTACTACAAGAAGTAAGTCTCCCTCCTACACTTGCCCTTCAGTCCTGCCACTGCTGTGAGTTTTTTATGTTTCCTATGATGTCATGTGTACCTATTCTCATATGTAAATACAGTCTAAAAACAGACCCACAATCGTATTTTACATACTGTTCTTTACCTTGCCTTTTCCATGTAACAATATGTCTTGGATATTATTCCATGGTTGTATTTGGCATTCCATTCTAGAGATGCACCATGATTTATTTGAGCAGTTGATGGGAATTTAGGTTGTTTCCAGATTTTTGTTATTAAGAGTAGTGCTACAATGAATTGTTTGTATAACTTCATTGCACATTATTTGAATATATTTGATAATACTAGAAGTAGAACATAAGTATGACAATTATGTGTGTTTAAAATTTTAACAGACACTGTCAGTGGCTCTCATAGGGATTATACCACGTGAAATTCCCATCTCAATATATGAGTGCCTGTTTTTCCTTTTATCAGACTTTCTTTTCTACCTGTTTTCATGCCATGATAAGAAATGTAACTCATTTGATAAGTGAAAAATAATATCTCATTGTGGTTTTTCATTTTATTTTAAAAATTAATTTGTATTTTCTTCTGTACTCTTTTTTTATCTGCTCATGACCTTTGCTCACTTTTCTTGTTGATTTTCATTTTATGTGTTCATAAAATCCATTATACATTTTATGAACTTAGTCCTTTGTAATATGTATTGTGAATTTTCTTCCAGTTTATTGTTTGTGCTTTGACTTTGTTTATTTCTTCAGAAAATTTATACTTTTTATTGATATGTGGTTTAATTCATCAACCTTTTATGGTTTTAGTCAGACCTTCTCTACTCAAGAGATTTCCTTTTTAAATCTCATGCTTTCTTTAGTACTTTTTTCTGTTTAAATCTTTCTCAGTAAGGAACTTATTGTTGTAAAGGGAAAGGCAGAATGTTAATTGCTGTGTTTATGATGTTCCATTTATAACTTTTACTTTAAATTAAGTTCCTGATGAATCATGTGTGATGGAATAAGATTCTACTTTGTACCTTCAAAATAATGTTTGAACCACTTAATTTAATTGCAAAAATAATATCTGCAAGAAAAAAGCTTTCAATATACATTTTCATACTGCAAAAAAAGCCATCCACTCTGGGTGAGTTGATTGTAACAAGATTGGAGTGGGGAGAAGTTCAGGGGGTGTGTCAGACTATTGTAAACTCAAGAGAACAAATGCAAACTATGACAAACATGGTTTACAGTTTCATGTGAACATAGACAATTCTCTAGGACCAACATTCTAAAAAATGTAGTTTTCTATAACAAGAATTTATATTCTCAACATTTTAAAAGTCAACAGTCCTTGAAATAATTAAAACAAACCTTTGAGTATTATAGGAAAACTGTCTTATTCTGTAAATTTAGGTAGAAATTTAACTTTAAGATAACATGATACAGAATAAGTATAGTTTTAATTTAAATTTTATGGTAACTGGTATATAAATATTATCTAAAGTTCTTCATTATCTAGCCAGAACAAAGTGTAATGGCCAGCCCAATGCTTTGCATTTTTAAAAACACTGGTGTTAACAATTCAAAATTTCTCATTAAATAATGTTGAAACACATTGTTATCATTACAACTATTATTTTAACCAAGGCTGAGTCAAAGACCTTGGGCACAGAATAACATACTTTAACGGATACAAAAAATGGACTTAAGCCATATGATGTTGCAAAAGATTGCACTTTGAATTTAAATTTAACAACTGATGAAAACTCTGTTGCAAGAATATTCTATCAGGCTTACTAATTTTTTTTATTAAAGTTTAAAAAATTTAATTTTTAATTACACAACAAAATATGAAGGCATTCAGTTTTGAAAACTATAAATACAACAGATAAAGCTAAAATCCTCTTTGTCTCTACTCCTTTACCTTTTTTTTTCTCTTCCAAAACCCCAACCTCAGACTGTTATAAGTTTGGTGCCTATACTTCTAGTCGAGTTACTTCTTTATTCAATAATGTACTTCTCCAATCTATTCACATTGAAAAGTGTAGATCTTGTTAGTTTCTTTCAACTGTTGCACAATATTCCATCAAATGGAATGTTGCATAAACAGCCACTTCCTCTGTTGATGAACATGTAGTTTTCTTTCAGTTTTTCATTATTATGAATAACATTGCAATTAATATGCTTGTAAATGTCTCATTATGCACCAATGATTTTTTTTAAGAAAAAAGTTCTCAAATAGGAATTTTGAGGCTCTAAGATACAAGCATTTTGAGTTAATATACTGTCAAATTATCCTCCAAAGTGTACTAATTCCTGCTTCCATCAGCACTGTATAAGAATACTGACTTCCCCAAATCTTTTCAACACTTAATTTTGTCAAACTTTAAAAATTATTGCTAATTTGGTGAATGTGAACTGTATTTCAGTATTTTAATTTGCATTTCACTGATTACTACTAAGTTGATTATCTTTTCATATGTATACTGACCATTCAAGTTTCTTCCTCTATGAATTGCCTGTTCATCTCCTTTGTTCATTCTTCTTTTGGACTTTTCAATCTCAATTTTCAAATTCTTATAGGATTGTTAGAATTCTTTATATTTTTCCAGATATTAATCCCTTTCATGTTATTTGGGTTGAAAATATTTTATCCATGCCTATTGATTATTGCAGTTTCTTTTGAATATGTGGATTGGTATCTTTCATCATCCCTGGAAAATTATCAGTTTTTTATTTCTTCAAATACTGTCTTATTACTCTTCTCTCCTCCCCTTCTCCAATCAAATTAATCATTGTCCATCTCTATCGTCTTTTGTGTCTCCACTCCTTTATTATTTTCTGTATTTTGCTTTCTCTCTATGCTACATTTTGGGTGACTTATCATAGTCTGTTTTCCAGTTTAGTAATTCTCTCTTTTGCTTTGTTCAGTTGTTAAACACATCCAGTTGTTTTTAAAATTAAATATTCCATTTTCATTGTCTTTTTTTTTCACATTTTGTAGGTCACGTTATGTAATTTCCACTTCCTTTCAGATATTTTCTGTCTTGACCTTATTTCTTTGCAAGCCTATTTGTTATATAATTGTCTGATTATTCCAAAATGTAACATTTTTTAGATCTCTTTTTTTTTTGGTTGTTTGCGTTTCTGTTCTCACTCATGGTATCATGTTTCCTTGTGGGGTTGCTTATTTTTGATTATGTACTACCAATAGCCCTTGAAAAATTATTTGTGAGGATTCCCTAGGGCATAGGGTAAAGTTTTCTCCTCTGGTTAAGATTTGCATTTGTGCTTGTCAGATCCCCAGAGGCATAAACAGTACAGAACCACTTTAAATTAAATTTACTGCTTGAGGTTTCCTGGACCACCCCACTGATGTGAGTTAGGGCTGAAAATCTATGCAAGAGACGATTTGTGGTTACCATTTTTAAGAGACAGTTTTTTCTTATTCTGTTTCCCCCCTCTGTTTTGCTCAGCATGAAATCCACCCTCCTCAAGTTCCCTGCATGTGGATTGTGGTTAAGAAGGTGGATTTACTTACTTCAGAGTTTTAGTTTAATGTGCTTATCTCATATATGATTCCTCAGGTCTGATGGGGTCTGTACTTTGACTTATCTACTCCATGCCTCTTTATGTCATCTAAATTGCAACTCCATCTTATCTGGATCAGCAGATGTCCTCAGTGAAAAAGCAACTTTGTGGCTGTTTACTTTTCTAGATATGTACTTTCTTCTAGAGTTTCTCTTGGCATCTCATCCTCACTATCCTTTCAATTCTTTGATGTTTCTAAGAAAATGATTTTAACGATTAGAGTTGGTATGAATAAACTAACCTTCCATTTCTGAAATTGGAGTTTGTAGGGCATCTTTTAAATTTACCTAGTGCTTACAGGATTCTTTCCTTTTCCTTGAAATTTGAAAATATCAACAGGATGTTTTGAGGTGACAACTTCTAAAAATTATTTTTTCTTGGTACAAAGTAAGTCTTTTTGTTTTAGCAATTTTAGAGTTTTTTCCCCAGCTAAGTAAAATCTTTATTTTATTGCGTCTTTATCACCGCTGTTCCATTTCTTCCAATCATTGCTTTAGGAACTGAGTCCCTCCTGTCTATCATTTTCATCTTTTGATTCCTTTTACTTTGTATTGTAGGAGAGTCTCTCAAGCTTATCTACCACATAAGTGATTTTGCCCCTCTGTAGTATTTTCACTATTTTAATTTCTATTTCTAGTCACATATAAGATATTTATGACATTATTTACTTCATTATAGCTTTTAAAATTTTTTTCTACTTTTGTTGTAGTATTTAGTTGTTTTCAAGTCATGTTTTTTTACATACTTATAGAAATGATGACTTTTGTAGCTTTATTGGATATTATATCCTAGTATAAATTTCCTATGAAAATGGTTTTATCTTTATTAGTAATCACAATATTTATATCTTTGTTGCAGATCCTTTGTATTTGTCCATTGTGGTTTTATTTATTCATTTTCAAATTTTTTATAATCATTTTAAAAAACTGAGATAATAATAACAAACATTTAAATGGTGAATTCCACTGAAAAGAATTAACCAAGGAAATGAAATATAAGCATCTGCCACACAATAAAAAGTAAAGCAGTTGAACTATAATATTTAAACATGCAAACAATTCTTTTTTTTTTTAACCTAAAGATATGGAAGAAGATACTTGGTCTTACTTATACATAGGCATTTTTAGTAATATATAAATGTGAGAAATCATTTGTGTTTAAAAGGAAGTCAGAAGGGGGAATTTCTAAGGCAAACTTTAAGAAAGTGGATGTTTGGATGTTTTTTGCTCCTCTCATTCCTCCTTACTTATTAGAAGAAGTAGAGAAATGAGTATAAATGAGCATTGAGACAAAATGTGGATATACCTGTTGCCACCACTGTAGGAAAAATAAATTTGTTCTAAAAGTCCTTCTGAACAGTCAATAGAAAAATACATTCAGGGGTGCCTGGGTGGCACAGCGGTTAAGCGTCTGCCTTCGGC
Source organism: Ursus arctos (assembly GCF_023065955.2). Lineage (NCBI taxonomy): Eukaryota > Metazoa > Chordata > Mammalia > Carnivora > Ursidae > Ursus > Ursus arctos. The sequence goes on along the minus strand of NW_026622886.1, from coordinate 12,855,905 downwards.
TCAGGGTGTGATCCTGGCATTATGGGATCGAGCCCCACATCAGGCTCTTCCGCCATGAGCCTGCTTCTTCCTCTCCCACTTCCCCTGCTTCTTCCTCTCCCACTTCCCTCTCTTGCTGGCTGTCTCTATCTCTGTTGAATAAATAAATAAAATCTTAAAAAAAAAAAAAAAAGAAAAATACATTCAGAAACCATGTTAGAACTTGAGGTATGAAGTTTCTATTCTGGAAATGTTCAAAGTCTAGTTGGGGGGTGATACATATAAACATTAAGTACTTACAATGTGGTATCCTCTCTCTCTCTCTTCCTGTCCCTACCCAGTATATGTAAAAATGATTTATCCAAATGATATATAAAATTATATACCTAGGGGCACCTGGGTAGTGCAGTCGTTAAAGCGTCTGCCTTCGGCTCAGGGCGTGATCCCGGTGTTCCGGGATGGAGTCCCACATCGGGCTCCTCCACTGGGAGCCTGCTTCTTCCTCTCTCACTCGCCTGCTGTGTTCCCTGTCTCGCTGGCTGTCTCTCTGTCACATAAATAAATAAAATCTTAAAAAAAAATTATATACCTGTATATATAATGTATCTATATGTATTATATATCTTGGCATACAGAAGGAAAATAGCCATCTATATATACAAAATGAAGTTGGTAACAAAGATAGCATTTGTGTGAAATATTTTGCCTTTTTAGTTTCCTCTGGAACCCAGAAACCATTGGATTCCTGAAATTTTAAACCAAACTCAGATATTCTGATAATTGCATATCAAGTGCCCACTAGTAGCTAGGTATCTCCTACACAATATCATACAAAAATTTGGAAGATGATAAAAATCGTGCAAATGGGTTCCCCATTTCTTTTCCAAGAAAAACCTCCTAATGGGCTGCTGATGAGCTAATCAGGTCAAGTGCTCTCTGAGTTGCCCTCTTTATACAGAGTCAGCAAGCATAACATTTTGTTAACCTATTGACACAGAGGAAATTTGTTTTCCATCTGACCTTTTACAGTAACTACTCAAAAATTACTTTCTCTTCAGCTAACAAAGTTAGTGAATAAATTATCCAACTTTAACACTCACAGACAGGAGCATTTAAAATTTTTGTTTTTATTCCTGATCATTTGGTTTTCTCTTTCAGCCGTTACTTCTTTCCCTAGGAAAAAAGTTTTAATTTTTACTGAAAATTTGCAGTTGTGGTTTAGAGAGTAATAGTCTTGAACTATCTGGAACCAATCACATATTCACAAAGTAATTTGTTATTTTGCAAATATTACATTCATAGATGTTGAAATGATCCCATGATAGTTTTATGATACATAGAAATGTTATTAAGAATTTGTAACCATTTGTATAAGATAGAATAAAAGTTTAACTTTGGACTACATATAAACAAAGGGTTTCCTAAGGAAATAGTTATTAAAAATACATGGGGCATTTTAAATCTGAGAATAAACTCTTTTCCAAAATGGAAAAGTAATTATGGGTCTTTGTTACTATTCTTTATTAAATCTTGATTCTGAAAACTTCTACTCACCAAAATTTTCTTAAGTGTATTCATTCAAATTACTAAATTTCTTAAAAATAATAGCCCTTTATTTTGAGTTTTCTCAAGTCCACCCTTTTAAGTTTTTCAAACTGACCTTTCCCTAAAGAGGTCCAAATTAGAAGTTTACTCTAGTAAATTTAGTTTTAATGATTTTCTATATTTGTTCTAGCTGCAAAGATGGACATCCGATTCAATTCCAAAGGTAAGCCTTCCTTCAGTTGTTGGACCAATTTTAAATACTTCTTGGAGAATGAGATTATATATATTTCCTCTGCAGACTGTTCTAACTTTTACTGTCCTATGAATATTATTTAAGCATCATTAAATCCACTTACCTCTCCAATTTTCAGAGAAAAATTCAAGCTCGCTCACATTTCATTTATCATGAATAAGCACACAGGCTATTATTTTAACATTTTCCATTAACATAAATAAACAGCAATATTATTTTACACTTGTTAGAAAAATTCTATAGACTTGAAAGAACCAAGGACATTTTGGATCATCAGCAAATGGCCATTGTTCCTTTTGGAAGCTGTTCCTGGTCACTAAAAAGTGTATTGATTTAACCACAACTCATTAAACTGGGTTTAGTGACTTCACAAATTATATCAACAGCAACATTTCTTTCAGTTGAATATGCAAAGTGGGTTTTTATTCTTGTTATGTTTGATTATCTACCTTGAACAGTCTTATAATGGAACTAGTCAAGACATCATTAAATATTCTTATAATGGGGAAGTAACTCCTTTATGAAGCAGACAGTAATGTTTAAGTAATAACTACTTTTGTTATTAAATACTCTTACAAGATGTTTTTCTTCCTAAACTTTAATTTAATTTTGCATGGTGAGTAAAGTCTCTTTACTTTAATTATTTATAGAGCCAAGCACCCAACAGTCATAATATCTCTTAGTTTCTTTTAGAGCGGAAAAACAGGCCTTGCATGGAAATTCGTAAGGAATGTCAAAGAGCTGGTCCTGTTGGAAAGGTTAGTAGTTATAGAAAAATATTTCAAAAACATAAATGCAGCAGTTTTAAACATGGTTTAGTGCCCAGAATAACTTGTTAGGTTTTTTTTTTTTTTCATTTTTAACATAAATATCAACTGCCACTGTGTAATTGAGTCACAAACACATTTGAATTCAGGAATTTTTATACTGAAATATTTCTGTGTGAACAAATCCCATCTCACCAAACAGAAAGATTTTGTTACTGTTTGTGTATTTTAAAAGCGAGAAAGCCTTGTATTACACAGAACTCCATCGGGTATTTTATGTATCTGTGTACTTTCTTATTCCATTCCCCCTCTCATATTTGTGTTTCTCAAAATATCTGGGACAGCATTTTTTCATGCTTGGATGTACTTAAGAATATAGCATAGTGGTTAAAAACTTGGATTCTGTAGCCAGGCTGCCTGAGTTCAAATCTTGTTCTGCAACCTTTAGCTCTATTACTTTTGCAATTCATTCAAAACTCCTGTGCCTCAGTTTTCTTATCTATAAACCAGGAGTTGCATTAAATGTTTGTAGATTAAGATAACATTTGTAAAGCACTTAAAATAGTGGCTGGCACATAGCAAGCTCTCAATAAGTGTTAGTTTGTTTTGTTGTTTTGATTTGTTTGGTTTGGTTTTGTTTTTGGGAGAGAGAGGGCACACTAGTGGTGGGGTTGGGGAAGGGGCAGAGGTAGAGAGAGAGAGAATCCTAAGCCACAATGAACAAGACAGGTATATTTAGTCCTCTTAGAAGTTACAAGTTAGTGGAAGATTCATACAAATACACAGGTCATTATAATATAGTACAATAACCACTATGATGGGGTAGTGTAGGGTGCTGCAGTTTTTTAATGGAAGACACTTTACCGAGACTAAGAAAATCAGGAAAGTTTTTTTGGACCAACCTATGTCTAAGGAGAGATCTGAAGGATGGATAGAAGCTTGTCATGTGATAGTGAACGGGGTGGAGGAAGAGTTTCAAGTGGACAGGATATCCAGAGGACCCATTATGAGAAAGTTACACAAGGGGAGGGAACGTGGCACATTGAAGGACTTTAAAGAGACCCGGTTAAATGTACTATATGGTTCAGGCCAGATGTAGTGCACACGGCCACTTTATTCTGAGAACAGGGAGTCATTGAAGAGACAGAAAAGGAGAGTGTCATGTTCTGATTTTAGTTTTTTAAAGATCCCTGTAATTCCAGTATAGATCATGTAGTGGAGTGAGATAAAAGTGGATACAGCATGGCCAGTTAAAATGCTACTACAACATCCAGAGGATTGTCTGATTTTGTTAGTTCGAGCCTTCTCTCTTTTATTCTTGGCCAACCTAACTAGAGTTTATCAATTTGTCAATCTTTTCAATGAAACATTGATTTTCTCTATTGTTTTACCATTCTCTATTCACTAATTTTCACCCTAATGTTTATTATTTCCTTCCTTCTTCTTTCTTTAGGTTAGGTTGCTCTTCTTTTTCTAGTGTTTTATGGTGGAAGGTTAGGTTATTGATTTTTGGTTTTCCTTCCTTTTTAATATAGACTTTTTAAACTATAAATTTCCCACTGCGTTAGCTGCCTCTTATATATTTTTGCATGTTGTGTCTTCATTCGTCTCAACTTATTTTATAATTTTCCCTTTGATTTCATCTTTGATCTACAGATTAGTTAAGAAAGTGTTGCTTAATTTCCACGTATTTGTGAAGTTTGTGTTTCCAAATTTTCTCCTGTTTTTGATTTCTAATTTTATTCCATTGTGATCGGAGAAAATATTTTGCATTATTTCTATCATTTTAAATGTACTGAAGTTAGTTTTATGGCCTAGTGTACAGCCTGTCCTAGAGAGTGTTCTATGTGCATTTGAGAAGATTGTGTATTTTGCTGCTGGTGGGTCATGATCTATTATATCTAGCAGCCTTACAGCATGTTCTATATCCAGGTCTCTTATATCCTTGTGACTTTTCTGTCTAGGTGCTCTATCCGTTATTGAAAGTTGAGTATTCAAGTTTCCAACTATTGAATTTTCTGCTTTTGCCCTCATTTCGGTCAGTTTTTTCATGTATTTTGGTGCTCTGTTATTTGCATATGTTTATAATTGATGTATCTTCTTTATTGATTGACCTTTTATCATTATAAAATGTTCTCCTTTATATCTGGTAACATTTTTTTTTGTTTTAAAGTCTATTTTGTCCTATATTTGTATTGCTACTTTAGCTTTCTTGTGACTGCTGTTTGCCTGATTTCTTTATCCATATTTTTACTTTCACTTTATTCGTATTTTTAGTTTGAAATGTATGTCCTTTAGACAGTGTATATTGAATCTTATTTTTTTATCTAGTCTGACAGTCTCATTCTTTTGATCGGATTATTTAAACTATTCACATGTAAAGTTATTATTGATACAGTTGGAATTATGTCTGACATTTTAGTTTTTGTTTTCTATATGTGTCATGTCTTTTTTGTTCCTGTATTCCTCCTTCTTTCTTTGGTATTAAGTGAATATTTTCCAATGTAGCATTTTAATCTAACAATTTTTTCCCCTATATTTTTTGTTATTTCCTTAGTGATTGCTCTAGGGATTACTATATACATTGTAATTTATCAGAATCAGCTTGAGATTTATACTAATTTAATTCCAGCGAAATATAGAAATGTTATGTCTCTATACATCTACTTCCTGTTTCCCTTTTTTTGTGGCATTATTGTTTTACATATTATATCTGTAAATGTTGCAAACCCAACAATACATTGTTATAATTATTACTCTATATACTTTTCTGTTTTTTAAAGAAGCTGAGAGCAAGTATGTCTGTGTATAAACTCTCCAATGAGAACAAGTACATTTTTTATAGTACATATATAGAGAAAGCTAGTTTACTTATATATACCCATATATATCTCTATATATCTATGTTTAAGTATATATATCTTTTGTTATATTAGCCTTTTTATTTATCATTTCTGGTTCTCTTCATTTGTTTCTGTGGATCTGTTACTATTTGACATCATTTCCTTAGCCCAGTACAACTGTACTTCCACTCTTCTCCTTTGTTCTGTTACTGGGAAATCTTTTACATTTCCATATGTTATAGTCTCAACAATACATTTTATATATGTCGTTTGTAAAATCAACTAAGAGAAGAAAGGAGAAGAAATATGCTGTCTTTTATAATTACCTTCACTTTTATAGTTACCTTCACTGAGTGCTTTTTGTTTTTTCATATAGATTCAGATAACTGGTAGGAGCCACTTGCTTGCAGCTTGAATTTCTTTTAATACTTCTGATAAGATGGGTCTGCTAGGAATAGATTCTGTTTTTATTTATTGAGAAATGTCTTTATTTTGCCTTATTTTTGTTGAATATAAGACACTTGGTCGGTAGTTTTTTTCTTTGTGCACTCTGAATATGTTATCCTGCTGCTTTCTAGCCTCAATTTTTCTTTTGTTGCATTCAAAATTTTCTCTTAATCTTTGGCTTTCAGCTTTTTTACTATCATGTATGTGTTTGTGGATCTTTTTGTATTTATCCCACTTGGAGCTCATTGAGCTTCCTGAACATGTAGATCAATGTTTTCAATAAACGTGGGAGCTTTTCAGCTACTATTTTTTTGAATATTTTTTCTGCTTTTCTCTCTCTTTTGTTTTTCTGGTTCTCCTGTTACATGTATTTTGGTATGTTCTGTGGTGTCCCATATTTCTCTAAGTTTGTTTTTTCCATCCTCTCTCTATGTTCTTTGGATTGCATAATCAAAATTAATTTAGCTTTATGTTTGCTGAGTCTTTCTTCTTCCAATTCAAATCCTCAATTAAGCCCTTCTGGTGAATTATTTATTTTATTTGTTGTGCTTTTTAAGACCAGAATTTTCATTTAAAAAATAATTTGTATCTTCTTATTGATTTTGTTGTGACACTGTCACCATCCCTTCCTTTACTTCATAATCACAGTATCCATTAGTTATTTGAAAATACTTAAATTGGCTACTTTGAAGACTTTTTTTTTCAGTGTATGAATCATTCTTTCCTGTTTGTTTGCTTATCTCATTTTTTTGTTGTTGTTGGAAGCTGAACATTTTAGATAATTTATTGTAACAATTTTGAGTGTTAGTTCCCACCCTCTAGAGCTTGTTATTATTATTTGCTTGTTTACTTGCTTATTGACTGACTATATTATTTCAGTGAAATCTGTTTCTTTCCCTGCAATATGAAGCTTCTTTTTTTTTTTTTATGATTTTTTATTATATTATGTTAGTCACCATACAGTACATCCCCGGTTTTTGATGTAAGGCTCGATGATTCATTAGTTGTGTATAACACCCAGTGCACCATGCAATACGTGCCCTCCTTACTACCCATCACCGGCCTATCCCATTCCCCCACCCCTCTCCCCTCTGTAGCCCTCAGTTTGTTTCTCATAGTCCATAGTCTCTCATGTTTCATTCCCCCTTCTGATTACCCCCCCTTTCTTTATCCCTTTCTTCCCCTACTGATCATTCTAGTTCTTATGTTCCATAGATGAGAGAAATCTGCAATATGAAGCTTCTGATGTTGTTCTTCTGGGGGGAAGCTTTGGTATGCCCACAGTTACCGTGGGAAGACAATGAATTTGGGAGGTTTTTGTTTTGTTTTGTTTTGCTTTGTTTTTGTTTTTGTTTATATATTTCTCTGGTCACAGCCAGCTCTTAAGCTCTAACAGTTGCTGGCTGATTGCTCTATTGCTTTCAGTGATGCTTTGGGACACAGATTGCTTTAAACACTAATGCAATAAAATTTGGGCTTTTTGAAAGGATAGTTTTTGAGGTCAATGTTTGATATATCCCCTTACACCAGGAAGGCCCCTCCCAGATGTCTCTTTTCCTGTTTCTCTTCAGCAAAGCATCCAGTTTATAGTTTAACCTATATCTCCAGTGAGTAACAATTTCATCGCAATTGTCTTTCACTACACCTTGATTATTTTTGAGAGCACCTTTAGACTTGAACTTCTTCATGCTCTGTTGGAAATGAAGTCAGTTCCTTTGGGGAACTGCTTCTCCCAGTGGGCAGAATCTCTGAGCTTCTCCCTATGGACAAAATCTCTGAGCCACAGGTTTGGTGCTGGGGGCACACTTCTTTGAATGAGACTCCCACTTTAGGAGCTAAGCACTTAGTGGAGAGGGGACAGTAGCCCCAGGTCTCCTTGGCTTTCCTCTCCTGATGTGGGACCTCCACGTTGTAAGCCAGGGAAAGGGCAAATGGGGTCCCAATATTCTCAGTGGCCTTGACGTTTTAAAACCTCCCTTTAATGAGTGGGGTCTGGGCAGAAGAAGGGGGACCCTACCTCTCAATTAGAGTTTGGAAAAGGTGGAAGATCATCCATCTTCAAGGAGACACATTTAATTTCTGGCATCAGAATCAAGGCAGAGTAGGCAGGACTGGTCTATAAAATGAGTTAACACTCTGCGGAGTTCTTAGACTCAGGAAATGGGACCTTTAGGGGATGGGTACTAAACTTTCTGCTAATCTGGATAACTAGTTTTTAGTGTTACATTGGACCTGCTTTCTAGGATAACCAAGACTATTCCACTCTCTTCCTCCAGTAAGAACCTCTCTTTTCATAATCACAAGTAGTTTATTATTCACAGCCCAGACTTGGCAGGACAATGCCAATTGTAAAAGTTTGTTGCATCCTCTTGATTTTCATAACTTCCTATCTGCTTACTACTAGAATCCTTGTATCTTAAGCTGGAAGACTAGCTGATATGCATAGCTCCTTACCTATTTTCTAGTGTGTGCCTATCTTTTATTTCATATGGATTCTGATTGTGTTAAAATGAGTTTCCTTGTCCCACTAGCTTGTCTCATTAAGAGATGTAGAGTTCAGAAATGTCAGCCCATAGAGCTCTTCCCATCTATCTCTACTCCCAGTTGAATAACACTGCAGAAAATGGTAGCAGTACTAATTGGGAAGGGAATAAAACATCCTAGTTGCCTTTGAAAGTAACTCTGAATCAACCAAGGCTCTCCAAGTCAAACTTGAGAGGTTAAAAACCTCATCTGGGTGGACGGATTTGTTCTAATATATCTTTGTCCATATGACTTTGCAATTATTTATAGATTTTATCTGCCACTTGGCTGGTAGAATTTTTCATAAAATTCAGACCATAGATGAATACTGCTTGTTTCTAGGGCTATTTAAACTTTGCTTTTCTCTTTGGATTTTCATTAGTGTTTCTATGGTAGGGGAGAGAGGTGAAAAAAATTAGAGATTGGTAGTTTTCTACCATGCTAACTATAAAGTCTAGATTTGGATATTCTTTTATGGCGGAGATGAGAGTATTCCCCCCGTATTCCCAGAAGTTTTACAGTTGGATTGAGTCATGTGGTTAATTATGGCCAGTGGGTTATGGCTAGAAATGACATGTGTCACTTCTGAGATGAAGCTTAGAAAAGGCCACATGAAAAATCTCCAGCTCTCATTTCTTTTTCCTGTTGACCAAGAAGGCCATATAAAAGAGTTTCCATTATATAATGAACTCTTGGAGCAAAGGAGGAAAGGCCCCATTGACCCAAGTGATGGGAGCTCCCTTTCAAATATTGATACACAATAAAGTTTTTGTTTTGTTTTGTTTGTACAAGCCAATGAGATTTTTAGGGGTGATGTGTTACTGCAGTTACTTTTTCTGACTAAAATGTCTTCTTTCTACATTTCAAAAGTCAGGTTTCTGTGAAGGAGTTGATGGTAAAATAAAAATCTAGATGAGTTGGTGGTTTTGTTTTCAAAGTTGACTATATTGTGTATCTTTACTAATCGAAAAAGTGAACAGGGGTGACTAGGTGGTTCAGTTAATTTCAGCTCAGATTGTGATCTCAGAATCTTTAGATTGAGTCCCACATCAGGCTCCATGCTTAGCAGGGAGTCTGCCTGAGATTCTCTCTCCCATTCTGCCTCCCCACCCACTTGGGTGCTCCCCCCCCCTCAAATAAATAAGTAAATAAATCTTTACAAAAAAGTGAACAGAGATGGTAGAGAAGTTATTCTTAATAGGAAAAGATAGTTTTTTTTTTTTAACATGCCTCCTGTTGTATATAGTCTTGCTTTTTAACAAATACAGTAGTGAGGTAAGTATGTTTATCTGAGTTTATTCTCCAAGTATAGGAGGGGCCTCTTGGTTTAAAATGATGGGATTCTTACTCGTGTGTGCACACTCATGCACTCTCTCTCTTTCTAAAATAAATAAGTTAAAAACACACACACACAAAAAGACCCCACAAAAAAACCAAAATGATGGTATTCTTTTACTTGAAAATGTTTGAGTGATTCCTTTGATTTTACTGGCTAGTGGTTATTATTTATTGACATCTCCCTATTATGCCTAGTCAATGTGTGATGAGAGATTGCCTGGCTAATCACAGGTACTAACCAAAATCTTTACTCCTGTCTCCATTGTTTCATTTGCTTTTTGGTGTTTATTCTGCTTTTAACACCTCAACCAGAAGACTGGAAGGGAAAAGAGAAAATTAAACTTTTTCCTATATGCTAATTGTTCTGATTTTTGAAGCATACCTTATATATTTATGAGTTTCAGGAATGTGTGAGTGTGTGTGTAAGAGAGAGGATTAAACATTAGTTTTAAAGGTATCCACATTCTCTGATTCTAGAAATTTAAGGTTGCCTCTATATATGTCAGAGTTGTGGTCTTTTACTAACTGAAAATATCCTTTATATTAACAGAAAATTCTTTATTTTGGTATAATGATCTTCTGTGCTAATTTAAGACTACTTGAAAGTGTTGATAATTAGAGAAATCCCTTTGCTGAGACAAATTAAATGTATAGCTTTATACCTGTGACAAATAAAATACAAGTATTATCTACTTTTGAACTTAATTATAATCAGCTTTAAATTTATTAGGCACCTGACTTTTCTTTTTTTTTTTAAGTAAGGAATCATTCTTTTCAGTATGTGGTTTAAATCAGGGAGGCATAGCTGTTTCTCAGCAATTCCTTCAAAACTTGAGCCTTCTGTGTTGAAAGGGATTCTAGAGGACAATCCAGGGATTACTGTATGGACAGTATCCTATACTAATTTAAGATTTTTCTTACTCATCAGGAAATGTTTTCTGAGATGGAAGAGATTGGGTAGATTCCATGTAATAGAGGTGAGTATAAAATTTTATTCATTAATTTTAAAAAACTCTATGGGAAAAGTTTGACTATGAAAGGTATAAAATGAACTTGATGAACTTAATGAAAAAAATGAACTTAAATGGATGAATCTCAATAGCATAAAGTTGAGTGAAATAAGAATATACAGATTATGGCTCCATTTATAATATATTTTTAAAAACAAAATTAAACAATATATTTTTTAGGCATACATGATTGGTAAAAGCATGATGAAATAAGCATGGAAATGCTGAACACAAAATACAGAACAGTGGTTACTTTGGGTAGGGGAAAGAGGGCTGAAATCAGGGAGACGTATACGAAGGCTTATAAACCACTTTTAATGCCATATATCTGAAGTTGAGTAGTGGATACACCAATGCTCATTTTTATTCTAGTTTTTAAGATTATACATATGTTTTCTACACTCTTTTGGAACTATGCTGTATTTTACCACAAAATAAAAATGACAGAAGTTCAGTATGAATTGATGATATGGTATGGTTTATTCAAAAAAGTTAGTTCCTCTTGTACATGGTATTATAAGAAGTCTGCAATTGAGGAAATTGAGGATATTGCTCTATTCAGTCCTGGTCATACCATGCTTTAGTATGTTGTTCAGTTCTATGCATCACACTTTAAGAGTGATACAGATAAATTAGAGTGTGTTCAGAGAATAGTGATGAAGCTGGTGATGACTCTTAATTCTACTGCATGTGTGGTAATTGAATAAGGAATTGAGAAGAGCAAAATGGAAGAAGAGAAGAAAATTATCTGTTGGGATATGTCTTCATATATTTGAAAGGCAGGCATGAGAATGAGAACTTAGCTTCATACTACATACTCCAAAGCATAGAATTAAAATTAATAGGTAGATTCTATAAAGAAATAGATGTTGTCTTGGGGCACCAGGTGGCTCAATTGGTTAAGCATCTGACTTTGGCTCGGGTCATGATCTTAGGGTCCTGAGATCAAGCCCTGCATTGGGCTGCCTCTCAATGGGGAGTCTGCTTGACCCTCTCCCTCTGACCCACCCTCTGCTTGTGCTCGCTCTTTCTCAAATAAAATCTTAAAAAAAAAAAGAAATAGATTTTGTCTTAGTACAACCAAGAACTTTCTAATAATTACATTTGTTCAATGAGTTGCCTTGAGAAGTGGTGAGTTTCCCATTGGTGGAGGTGTTTAGCACAGGTTGGATGATCTGCTGATGAGATATTATCAGAGGGTGGCCCTCAAAATCCCTTTGGGCCCTAAGTTTCTTAGAAGGTTTACAGTAGTCTCTAGTCAACTTGTAATTTATATTCAGTGTCTCCTACTTGAGTGGCATCATAGCTTGGTGACTAAGAGCACAGACTCTGGAACCAGGGTTTTTTTTTTTTTTCCTTAAAGATTTTGTTTATTTGTTTGACAGAGAGACAGCCAGCCAGCGAGAAAGGGAACACAAGCAGGGGGAGTGGGAGAGGAAGAAGCAGGCTCCCAGCAGAGCAGGGAGCCCAATGCGGGGCTCAATCCCAGGACCCTGGGATCACACCCTGAGCCGAAGGCAGATGCTTAATGACTGAGCCACCCAGGCACCCTTGGAACCAGGATTGAACCAGATTCCTGGCAGTGGTGAGACTTGGACCTTGAGTTATTACATAAGATCCACATGAGCCTTGAGAAATATGCTCTGGATGTTGGAGTATGGAACCATACCTAGTCTATAAATTCTCATGAATGGTCTGAGTATTGTGCTACCGCTGTAGAAGGAAGAGAAAAGGCAGAGAGGTTGTCAGCTCTGAATGACTGTGGGTGACTCTAGAGATAGCATAAGTCTGTTTATCAGGGCTTTCTGGGTTTGGTATAACTTAGTGTATCAGTCAGGATAGGCTGGGTAATGTTGCTGTAAGAAAGCACTCCCAAATCTTGATGGCTTACAACCTTAGAGATTTATTTTTTTCTTATATTACATGTTTGCCCTGCCTTCATCCCATCCTCTACAATCCATTAGGGTCTGGAGAAGTAGGATTTCTATGTTTTCCTGTCTTGTTGACACTTCCTTTGAGTCACAATATTCTCCTTGATGTAGGGAGAATTCTCTGTGACTGTAAGAGTTAAATGACTGTCAGGAAACAAGAATAATGGAAAGAGCAACAAAAAAGATCATTGGTTTAATATTTACAAAATATTAACCCCACTAAATTTGAAAGAAGCTGAAATTTTATAAATATGAAAGTTATTAGAAAAATGCTGATTAATTGGATGTAGAGAGACATAAAGTTTGATGGCTAGATTTGTGGCCTCTCTAGCCAATTGGTGGATGGTAATGCCAGTCAATGAGATGAACATGGTTGAGAGATGGAGAAGGTTTTGGGGGAGAAAGTCAAGAGTTCTGTTAATATTTGTTAACTTAAGAAGGTATAATTATGGGTGGTTATTTTTTTTAATCCTCTTCTTTTGGTCCTAATTTTTTAAAGGATGTGTTAATAGTAAAAATAAGTTAAGGACCAAAGAAAATATGTAGGTTATATTCCGATGTCTGGGACATCTGCTGGTTCTAAGTCTCCATCCCAGCTTGGGTTGGGCCCTATCTGAAAAGGAGGAATGCTGCTTGAGGAGCCTGGGATGAGCTTCCTGTGGTTTTTTAGACGCTTCTTGCTGAGTGGAAGGGCAGGGCATATGGCTTAGGTTGCCAAGATGGTGCTAAATACCTCCATTTGGTTCAGGGTGACTTGATGGATGCTTTTGAATTTTTTAAAATGTTTCTCAGCTTGAAAATGTTTCCAATTTCCATCTTTTTCATGGGAATTTATTGAACGTAAGTAAGTCAAATGTTTTTCTCATTAACTAGAGGACTTAATCATGTAGCATGACAAAAGAAAGAAAGACAAAAGATTCACAATTCCCAAGAGTGGACAATTCCCTTGAAGGGGTGGATTTTTCAGTGAAGCTGTTTGTTTGGCCTGGGTTTTCTCTGAGTTTATTGTTCTCCTCACTTTGGAGTCAATTGATACCTTGAGTGTTTCTGACTACCTTCCTTAACCCTATCGCTTTTTCTCAGGCTTGTGCTCTGAATACAGGACCATCCAAAGGGCTTGTGGGACCTCCAGCAAGTACCCTTTGCCTCTTAAATGAAGTTATGTAAGGATAGCCTGTGTACAATGTAGACTACCCAGTTAACTCAGGTCATAGTGATTTATGTTTTTTTTGTTTGTTTGCTTGTTTCAACTGTTGCTGTTGAAAACTGTTGTAGAAGAATTTAGTTATTTTCCTACTTTGGTAAATAGATTGGCTTTTTCTATGGCAAATGAGAATTGTGCTTGTGTCACAATGTAAATATGTGAAGGGTAGGCAATAAATAGTGATAGGACATACACAAGACATATTTTTTAATGTTTCTTACATAAACTATTTATTTCTGTATTCCTAAATGCTTGTTATATATTTGTATTCAACTGGGTGCTCAGAATTATTTTTAAGAATGGTAGGGAATATTAAGGTTAAGTTTCTGATCTTGGGTTGCTTATGAACCAGATGGAAAGAAGACATGCAGTTGGAAGAATAGCTACCAATACCTGGCAAAATATGGTAAGTGCCATGTGAGCCAAGCAGAGAGAAATGGCTACAGGAGTTCAGTAAGAGTATAGTCCATATGCATGGCATGATCTGAGAAAGCTTCTTGGAAGAAATGGAATTAGAGTTGAGATTTGAAATCTGGATTAGTGGAGTGGACAGTGGTGAGGAAGTATTCAAGGAAGGAAGAAGCAAAGGCACTGAGATGAAAAAGTACAATACAAGTTTGAGTGGGGCAGGGAAGCACTGCAATGAACAGATATATTTGTTTAGAACAGATATATTTGTTTAGAACAGAAACTCACCCTGGCCACTAATCCTATTAATTGAAGGGTTCATGGAGTTCAAGTAGAGTAAGGTCTGGTTCCTTACCCTTCTAAATCCGAATCAGTTTCCTTATTTGTAAAATGGAGTTACTGTATCAATAAGCCATGGTTGCTATAAGGATTAAATGAGATACAAAACTAAAAGGAAGGTGCTAAGGAGGGTTCCTCACACTGTATCATCCCTCTTCACTCAGTTCCTTGAGTTCAGCTTAATTTTGGTGCCATTATACCATAAAGAGATATCCTACTCCTTCTTATAGATCATATAAATTTGACTATTATTGCATTTCTTTAGACCAGTTTCCAGTCATTTTCTGGTTTAGAATTTTCTTGGCATAAGCCATCTATATGTGAAAGGATACCAGTGTCACAGTTAAGAGCTTTAAATGAATAACTCACTAACTAGTGCAGAGTGGCTAGAGCCTAACAAGCTAATAGGGAGTAGTTGGAGATAAGAAAGCATGCTTTTCTTTTTGTAGTTATAGCAACATCTTCTGTTTTATAAATTTCCCTGTAAACAATAGGCAAAATATATGCCATTACTCTGAGGAATTCATTTAAAAACTCACTGCTGTTACATTTGATCCATAGAGGAAGATGACTCAGGTCTGGGAAGAAGGAGCACTGTACTATGTCTAATCTCCATGCCATATCAGAATGTTCACCCCAGCCTGAGTGGTTGTGATGGGGTCGTCTACATCATTTGGTTCTTGTCCTTGTGACTCACTGTTTCTGCTGTGGGATTAACTCCCTGCAGTGGAAAAGGGAGAAATTACTTGCCAGACCATATGGAGTAGAAAACAGCAGATTGACTGAGGTTTCAGTAGAAGCTGAAAGCACATAAACTTAAGCCTCCCAAAGGATAACCTTGGAAAACTCTTAAATAGCATCCTCATAGAGGTGTCTAATTTTCAAGATCTATCTTGAAACCTTAAAATTCCAAAATTAGTTTATACAAGAAGGTTGAGAGAGGACAAATGGTACAAGGGTATGCAGTTTCCAGTTTGGAGAATCCAGAAAAAAGGAATGCCTTCTTTTGATTTGCTGTAATTCTGCCTAGTCTAGGCGATCTGACCATGGCCATGTGTGTATCGGAGATTCTTGGTCTTCAACTCTGTAAGCTGGGTTTCTGTGGTCCTGTGTTGGACAAGCTAACATTAAGGAGTGTGAATGAGCCAATGAAACTGGAAAACTGGAAATGCATGTGTTTCCAAGTGGGATTAGGGAATGCTCTTCCTGTCAGCTAACCCTGACAACCCATGGATTTATAGATTAATGGTGGCCTTAAATCTACAGTGTACCTGGGTTATATTTTGTACTGTTACAGAAGAATGGAGCTTCTTTCTTTAACTCATTCATTGTAAACTTACTGAGCAACTACTGTGAACCACGTGTGTGTTAGATGATAGGAATAGAAAAATTAACAGGACACAGTCTTGTGGGAATTTATGGTCTAGTGGAAAGCAGTCTGTGTGAACAGTTATAGAGCAGCGTGATAAGTGTTATGATAAAGGAATCTGTAGTGAGTTATGGTAGCAAGAAGGAGAAAGCATTTAAATCTGTTGATGTTTGGAGGGACAGGTCAGAGATGGCTCTGTAGAAAAGCTAACCCTATAGTAGGTCTTGTAGAATGGGCAGGAGGAGGCAGGTGCTGAAGGAAGAAGGAAGAGCATGGGTTGGTGGGTCTGGGTTGGAGAACAATGCAAGTTAGGTTATTAAATACATTAGCTCTCACTTCTTTTAATTCTTGTAGGATTAATAATCCAATTCAAAATGAAGCAGAAATATCATCAGGGAGATCTTCAATTTAATTGGCTGATAGGTCCCAAGAGTTAAAGAAGAATGAGAAAGCAGAGATAGACTTTAAGTTAGAACACAAGCAAGCAAGAGTGGAATGACTTAGGGGGTTCTGGCAGGAAACCTGCATACTTAGAAGAGCTGAACTGATTTATAAAGGGACTATTTCAGGTCGAAGTTAAGGGAATCAACAAAGGATAGTGAGGCACCTAGGGACAGCAACAGCTAGGAAACCCTTACTACTTTGGGGCCTGAAAGGACCAGGTGAGGAAATGGTGTTATTGCAGCCCACTGAGAGCTAAAGCCATGCAAGAGGAGAAACAGCTGTTCAAGAGCAATGGCTGTGAAGAAACACAGCTTCTGTCAAAATTACTAAGAGGCAAGGAGGAAGCAGGGAATGAATACCCCAAACGCAGCTTCCTCTACCCTCTGCTATTGGCCAAATCAGTGGCAACCAGAGGACAAGGGAGCCCAGATGACAAATTCTGTAGAGATTAGCCCTTAGGTTGCTTCCCAGCCCCCAATACCACTTTATGTGCTAATTTATATATATAAATTAAAGTTGTCCGAATGACACACCATTGGATCCCATTGCCCCTGGCTAGAACCAAGCTGAGTTCTCTGACTCCCACAGCACACTTTCTGTTGCAACTACTAAAGCCCTAATCTCATTCTTCAGAGTCTAACTAGTCATATACATGTCAATGTTTCCATTAGGTAGTTAAATTTTATAGAGAATGCTTGTGCTGTGCCATCCAGAGACCCAGCCCCTCTTTAGGATCGGTCATTCATTTTCCTAGATGCTGGGAATATTGGCCGTTGACAGCTCATAGCTGTGTCCCTCATTGGGAACCATCCTCCTCCTAGGGGGCAGCTTGTGTTCAAAGACTGGCCAATGCAGGGGTACAAAGGCTCAACCCCTTTGCTTTAATTGGAACCATTCTTAGCCCATCCATCCCCAGAATTCCCCATGGGATTGGCAGAGGCCTTTTTTGGGACTGCGTGACCTACTGTTCAATCTCGCTTCCTTCAGTGCTTCACAAGTGTTACTCTCAGGAGCACTTCCCAGTAAAACTTCTGTAGGTAATTCTTCCTTAAAAATGTTTTCCTGCATCCCTAGCACAGTGTTTTATAGATTCTTAGGTATTAAAATCAAAGATGATTGTTGAATCAATGGAATGAATGGATGTTATGTGACATTCATTTCTTTCATTCATTTATTGAGTATAATTTGCATAATAAAAATTCAGCTTTATTAAGTGTACAGTTGATGTGTTTTGAAAAATGTATAAAATCTTGTAACCTCTACCAAAATACAGAACCAAAATATATAAGCAAAATAAGGGTAAATTTATCACCACAAAAGTTTTTTCATGGTCCTTTGCAACTAATCTCTTTCTTATACCAAACCTCTGACAACCACTGATCTGTTTTCTGTACCTGTGGTTTGACTTTTCTAGAACATCATATAATGGAATCATATACTATTCAGTCTTTTGTATCTAGCTTTTTCACTCAGCACATGCTTTTTATTTTTTTAAGTCATGAGGTACATACACCAAAGTTTACCTTTTACAGGTGTATAGTTCTATATGAATTTTGAAAAACAATATAGTTATGTACCCACTGCCATAATCAAGACAGAATATTTTTATCACATCAGTTATTTTATTTATGTATTTATTCATTAAAAATCTGTCATATGTAGATGTATAAAATGGTATCTCACTGTGGATATAATTTGCATTTTCCTGATAAGTAATGATATTGAATATTTTTTCAAGTACTTATTTGCCATTGATATTTTTTCTGTAGTGAAGTCTTGGTCCAAATTGTTTGTTTACCTTACCTATTTTTAAATTGTGTAGGGATGGCATTATTTTTCTTATTTTTCAAGTTTGAGAATTAATCTAAGAATTAATTTGTTTTTTGTTTTTGGTTTTGAAGATTTTATTTATTTGACAGAGAGAGACACAGCGAGAGAGGGAACACAAGCAGGGGGAGTAGGAGAGGGAGAAGCAGGCTTCTGCCTGAGCAGGGAGCCTGATGTGGGGCTCAATCCCAGGACTCTGGGATCATGACCTGAGCAGGAGGCAGACGCTTAACGACTGAGCCACCCAGGCATCTCTACGAATTAATTTGTTAAATTTTAACATGTTGTATTTTCATTTTAATTCAAAATATTTTCTAATCCATTATTTTACTTTTGTTTTTGACTTATAGGTTACTTAGACATGCACTGTTTAATTTCCAAATTTGGGGATCTTTAGATCCTTTTCTTCTATTGACTTCTAGTTTCATTATCATGTTCAGAGAACATACTTTATCTGATTTAATCTTTTAAAATTAGTTATTCTGTGGCTCAGAATATGGTCTGTCTTGGTGAATGTCTATGTTTATTTGAAGAGTATGTACTCTGCTGTTGTTAAATTGAATGTTCTTTTTTTTAAAAGATTTTATTTATTTATTTGAGAGAAAGAGCACAAACAGGAGAGAGGCAGAGGGAGAACAGACTCCCCATTGAGCAGGGAGCCCAACATGGGCCGATCCCAGGACTCTGAGATCATGACCTGAGCCAAGCCAAAGGCAGATGCTTAACTGACTGAGCCACCCAGGCTCCCTAGATGGGATATTCTAGAATCATCTAGATATCCCCCCAAATGGGATATTCTAGAATCATCAGGTCAATTTAGTTTATAGAGTTATTCAGGTCTTTTATATCATCAACTGATTTTTGTGTCTACTTGTTCTATCAATTATTTTAAAAAGAGTGTTGACATCTCCAACTATAATTGTGTATTTCTCCTTTCAGTTCTATAGTTTTTGTTTTACATATTATTAATTATTTTTAATAATTATTATTAATTTTAATTTTAATAATGATTATTAAGCTGTGTTATTAATGTATACACATTTAACATTATTATTGCCTCTTGATGAATTTACCTTTTTATCATTATGTGATATCTTTATTGCTGTTAATATACCTTATTCCGAAGTTACTTTAACTGGTATTAATATAGGTATTCCATCTTCCTTTAATTAGTGGTATAATTTTTCTATCCTTTTACTTTTTAGTTGACTATGTCTTTATATTTAAAGCAGATTTGTTGTACAAAATATATAGTTGGGTCTTACTTTTGTATCCAACATGACAATATCAGTCTTTTAATTAAGTGTTAATTTCAATAATTATTAATAATTATTGATGTAGTTGGGTTTAAATATACCAGCTGCTACATTTTCAACTTATCTCATTGGTTCTTTATTTCTCCTTTCCTCTCTGGTGCCTATTTTGAATTGAATATTTTCTATTTAATTAATTTTCACAATTGGCTTATTAGTGTTTGCTTTAGAATTAAAAAAAAAACACCTCTTTAACTTTCAAATATATTTTACTTCTAAATATATTACTTCACATAGTATAGAAATCTTACCAAATACACTTTCATTTCCTTTCTTGATTTTTGTCCTATTGTTATATATTTTCTTCTACGTGTATTATAAGCTCCATACATATATTATTATTATCATCACTCTAAAAAGTCAATTATATTTTCTGATGGCCGAGTAATATTCCATTGTATATATGAACCACATCTGCTTTATCCATTCATCTATTGAAGGACATCTGCCTTCTTCCATAGTTTGGCTATTACGGACATTGCTGCTATGAACACTGGGGTGCATGTGCATAAAAAAAAGTCAATTATATTTTAAAGAAATTCACAATAAGAAAAATGTCTTTTACATTTAACTGTACTTTTACCAATTCTAGTGCTCTTTATTCTTTTATATAGATTAAGTTTTCTACTTGGTGCCATATTTCTCCTGCCTAAACAACTTATTTTAACATTTCTTATAGTGCAGATTTGCAGGCAATGAATTCTTTCAGCTTTTTTTTTTTTTAATCTGAGAAAGCCTTTATTTCTTCTTTATTTTTAAAGGTATTTTTTGCTGAGTATATAATTCTTTTAACTGTTATCATTTAAAAATGTTCCATCATCTCCTGGATTGTATAGTTTGACAAAAAGTCTACTGTCAGATTTTAGGCCTCCAGAACTGTGGAAGACTAATTTTCTCTTATTTTAAGTCACCCAATTTGTGGTAATTTTTCACAACACCACTACGAAGTGAGTTTATCTCTCTGTTTAATTTTCTCATCTATTCGTTCATGTATAACACTTTTTCTACTAGGCCCCTTAACATATGAATTATAGTTATTTTAAAACTCCTATCTATTAGTTTCAATATCTGGGCCAAATTCAGAGTCTGTTTTATCTCTTGACAGTGGGTCATTTTGTTCTTGCTTTTTATGTTGATCACAATTTTGATTACACACCAGATAATATATATAAAAGAACATTAGAGACTGGAACCAAATAATATTTGTGCCCAGAACTGGATATGCCTCTTTTTCTGTTTGGTCATTAGTCTTTGGGGAATTGAGGCTACCTAGTCAGTAGATGAGCTGGGTTCAGATTTGCTGTCATTGTTGATGTGTTGTTGTCACCTGTAGTGAACTCTAGGCTTAAAATTTCTCTAGGGTTAGACTGCTGCTACCTTGTTGTTGGTGTGAGGCCTGGAATTCTAGAGTGATTTTCTAAATGTTCCTTCTCCATCCTCAACTTTCAGCAATCCCTAAGTGCCTTTGCCACAAAGGAGGTTTCTCTCCATGTTCTGGTTTTTCCTCTAGCCTTAGACTTCTGTTGCTTGTTATTCTGTGCAAGGCTCATGCTGAGGCTGAGGGTTTTTACTTCTCCTGCTTTGGCCTCAGTCTTAGGCAGACCTTTTGGTCCTGAACCTCACTTGTCAGGGTTTTTGATCACTCCCACCTCTCTGCTGAACAAGCTGTCTTTGCCTTCCCCTCAGTGCAGGTAGGTGTCCTGCATTTCCCCTCCCCTCTGCCTTTTAATAAGTTTCCTGCTTGTCCCTGGGCGGTAGCAGACCTCTGCTTTGTTAGCAGTATAGGATCTTGGGTGTAAGCAAGTTCTTGGGCACTTCCTCCTCAGAAGCAGTGAACTTTTGCCTGGGAATAGAGACATGACAGGGTTTCCTGACTCTCCCTCTATACCAGATGCATTTTATTTCATGTAAAATCATGGTGATATTTGGGATATGAGCAGGTTCTTTCTACTATCCCCAAGAGCAGACAGATTTTGCTTCCTATCTAGGAGATTCTGGGCTGTGGGCAATGACAGCTGCTCAACATCCTATACTCATGCAGAGCCCAATGTGAGATGAGATTCTATTGATACTCCTGTTCCACTTTCAAACTTCAGCAGGCCCTGCACATCTGTGTTACCAAGAGGACTTTCCAGTTTCCTACATGCACCCAATCTTTCTTGTGACTACCCAGGAGAGGCCTGTGGAGAGTAACTGGTGTGTGGGCATAGACACCCTTTTACCCGTGGCCTCTGGGAATTCTACACTTTAACACTAGTCCACATTTGTCTTTTAAGAATGTGGAAAAATTTCAGTTGTGTACTTCTTACCCACTCCTATGGCTGTCTTCTTTTCCTCCTGTGTTCCATCCAGGGTGAAACATTGGGTGTCCCATGCTTCCTTTGTGCAGTCTTTTACCCTTTGGAATTTAGTTCGCCTGATTGATTATGTTGCAACCTTAGCTCGCTGATGAACTCAAGAATGATTATTTTGTAGATTATTTGCTCTTTTCTAAAGCAGTGTAGATTATTTAAGAGTATAGATTATTGAAAAAGACAAATCCAGAAAACCACATTGTTTTAGGACATTCTATGAGACAACGGACCCATCTTCTACAACAAGTCAATGATATGTAAACATAAATA
This sequence comes from Ursus arctos, assembly GCF_023065955.2. Taxonomy (NCBI): domain Eukaryota; kingdom Metazoa; phylum Chordata; class Mammalia; order Carnivora; family Ursidae; genus Ursus; species Ursus arctos. The sequence goes on along the minus strand of NW_026622886.1, from coordinate 12,833,741 downwards.
AAAGGAGAGAGTACTCAATAGTTAGAAACCTAAGAAATGCAGCAACACGAGGTAATTTGTAGACCTTGTTTGTCTCTTGCTTCAAACAAGCCAATAGGAACATGATATTTCTTAAATAAGTGGGAAATTTTGAATACGGACTAGTTGACTAGATGATACCACAGAATTACTGATAATTGTGTAAGAGGGATAATAACCTTATAATTACATAAAAAGATCCATTTTTTAGAAATACATAATAAAATATGTAGATGTGAAATGATGGTATCTGGGATTTGCATTAAAATACTTCAAAGGCTAGGCTGGGAGATATAGATACATGAAGCAAATGTGTCCAAATCTTGGCAATCTTAGAACTTAAAAAGTTTTCCTACCATATGTGAGGAGAATGAATTAGGAAGGCATGAGAGTATAAGTAGAGAAATCACTCCTATGGTCTACTCCTATGGAGAATGATGGTAGCTTGGACAGAGAGGAGCAGCACATAGTAAGTCCGCAGTAAAGATTTCGTTAAATAGATGATAATAAGTTTTATACACACACACACACACACACATACACAGATTTTTTTTTTAAACAAATATAAGAAAGTAGAATGTGTCCCTTTTGAAAACCACATTAACTTCAAAACAAAGTTTAATAGGAAAGGGCTCCGAGGCTCGGGAAGGCTAGAACTGTTCAGCTCATACTCTGCCCAAAGAAATATTTCCTTATCAGCCTATCAGTACCTGGAATTTAAACTTGGGTATTTGGACTTAAAAAACAAAGAATATAGATTATCAGTTTTGTTTGGGTGATGGGGACGTTCTTTTTTCTCTGCATCCTAAATGAAAGGAGAACTACATTTATTGTTTTAGCAAATATTTATATCAACAAATGTATACCAGGAGAGACTAATTGATGTCTCAAACTTGAACATTTGCATAATGGAAATTTTTAGTTTCCCCAGCCTCTTCCTGTTCCACTCTACACCCATCTCAGTGAGTTATCTTGCAGTCTACCTAGTTGGTCAAGACAGAAACCCAAGCATTATCCTTACTTTCTTTCTTTCACCCTACATATTCAATCCAACAGTAACTACTATGATTACTGATTCTATTTCCAAAGCAGATATAAAAATACATTCACTTATTTCCATGATTGTTGTCACTAGTATAATCTAGGCTGTCATTGTCTCTTCTCTGGATTTATTTGAAAACTAGCAAATTGGTCTCACAACTTTCACGTTTGTCTCTTTAGACTACATTACCCACTCAGCAACCAAAGTCAAAACCTCAGTCTAATCACATTCTAAAAACAAAAGTTAAGTCAGAGTATGTCTAACCCCTGCTAATAATCGTTCAATGTCTTCTCATTGCCTTAGAATAGAATCCTAACTCCTCACTATGGCCTGCAAGGCTCTGACTGATCCAACCTTGCCTATTTCTGCACCTTCATTTTGGGCCACTTTCTTCCTTACTCACTCTATCTGGCTACACTGACATCTTTCTGTTTCTTGAATACACCAAGTTATCTTGCCACATGGTCATTGTCTTTGCTGTTCCCTTTGCTTGAAAACTCATTTTTAGAACTTTGCAATGCTGGTTTCTTATCATTGCAGGTCTCAGCTTGAATGTTGACTCTAGATGTGCCTTCTATGACCCTGTGACCCCATGTCCAAGATACATTCATCTTGACCTCTTCGAGCCCTAGTATTTTTTTAAAAGATTTTATTTTATTTATTTGACAGAGAGAGAGAGAGAGAGAAGGAGAGAACAAGCAGGGGGAGTGACAGGCAGAGGGAGAAAGAGAAGCAGGCTCCCTGCTGAGCAAGAAGCCCAACTCGGGGCTCGATCCCAGAACCCTGGTGTTATGACCTGAGCCAAAGACAGATGCTTAACTGATTGAGCCACTCAGGTACCTCAAGTCCTAGCATTTTATTTCTTGGCATCCTATTTATTTTGTTCATAGCATTTCTTAAATAGATGTTTATTTATTTGGTTTTTTAGTTTCTCCATTACTAGAATGTGAGATTTATGAGGGTGAATTTAGTTCTCTATCTCCAGTGTCCAGCACAATGTCTAGAATGTAGTCAGTACTCAATGGAATTTGTTGAACAGATGAACTTATTGGCACCATCTATATTTCAAGCCCTAGGCATAGTGATGGGAATATGGTAGCAAACAAGCAAGAGTAGTTCTTAATCTACAGCTCAATACTTAATGAGCGAGACAGATATAAAGAGTCACAAAATTAACAATTTAACTATAATTGTATTTGGAGATACAGAGGGATCACAAACAGAAGAAGTTGATTTTATTCTGCCCCGAGGAAGTGGTGTCTGAGATGTTCTCTAAGACCTAGGGGGAAGAAACAAGTGAAAAAGGGTGGACAAGAGCAGTCTTAGAAAATGAATAGCATATGTAAAGGACCTGAGGCAGGAAGAAGAGTGGGGTTTTTTTTTTGAGACAGAAGCAGTCCTGGAAGGTTTTTGCGCTAAGTTCAAGAGTTTTCTTTGGCCCCTTCTCCTGGTGCATTTGGTCTTAGGGGTTCACAGTTAGACTGTTGCCTCACTCAGTGGCCTTATAAATTCTCACAGACATACTGCCTTATACAAAAAACACAAAGAGACGATCTACCCTAATTGGAAAGATTAAGTTGAAATGTTTCCTCAGAATTTTAGGGAAACGCAGGAAAGGAAGTAGAATAGGCTTCTTTTCCACCTCAGTTTCTCTTCATTCTGACATATATCAAAGGCAAAGGTGCCCCTTTTCTTATTTATACTTGTGGACTAAGAATTTAAATGTGACATTTAAATGATGAAAAGCAGAGTTCAGTCTGTTAAGTCAGGAGAGACTGGTGTGACCTCAAGAAGTCCCTGCTACCCTTGACTCCATGGTGGTCCAGCTGCGAGATGCCGTAAAAGCCACTAGCCTCTGGACTTTTGTTGTCTCATTTGTACAATAATACATTTAAATCTATTAAAGGAGGCCAGAAATTAAACAGATTGCTTATAATCACACAATGAAGTATCAGAATACAAAGCAGTGTTTAGAAATTTATCTCACTGCAAAGTGAGTTTAATAAAATAATAATATATTACCTGGAATTCATGTCTAAATTATTTGGCTTGGTAACTTTGCTAGAGGAGAGAAAAATGCTTTTTACCATAGTTTACAAAATACCATAAAAAAAATCTGAACGTATAAAGTATATGTATCATGGGTACCTGGTTTTTAAGGTGATTTTTAACCAGATACTGTAAATAACCTATGTCATTAAACGTGTTTAAAATACCTTATTGTAAAGATTTTATCAATGTAATGCTTTGAGAGGCATTCCCGACTTATGCATGTTTGAAGAATCAGAGCATCCCATGAACATATCCCTGAACTCTGAAAACTTAAAAAATAGAAAATATTATTCAAAAAAGAATTCTAAACAATTTTTTGAGGTGATATCTCATTGTGGTTAAGAATTCTAAACTTCAATAATAAAAAATTATTATTAAAAAAAAGAATTCTAAACTTTAAATAATCTTTATTTCAACTTTGCTTATTTTTTGACCTATATGCATTATTTTCATCTCTTTCAAATCTGACTCATGTTTTTCATAGTTAACTTTATTTTTGCAAATGGACCATTGAATCAAAACACTATGTTTACTGATGACAGTGGATTCTTCTGAATCTTTTTATACACTTTTGATAAAATGTCCCTTTGGTATAGAGTGCAGTGCAGTTTGCTCAGGGTAGACGTGAAGAAGGCAGGATGTTTGTCTTTGCTCAATTGCCTGGCCATTGCATCTCATTTGGGAATAGTCTGCTTCAAGTAGTTAAATCTATTCCTGAAAACCTCTCTTTCTGTTTTATCTTTTTCCTTTTTTTCTTTTTCCTTTATCTTTTTTATGTTTTATCTTTTTCCTTTTTTTCTTTTCTTCTTGCTTCTGCTTTTGCTTCTTCTTCTATTTCATCATGCATATAGTTTGACTTGAGGAGATCTTGAAGACAGTGGTTTCCTGTGGCAATGGTGACTTCCCTGTCACTGGAAGTGTCTAATTGCATGTAAATGCACAGCCATTTGGAACCATTCTTTCATTCAAGAACAAATATTTATTAAAACACCTCCTTTGCCAGGCACTGAGATACTTACTAGGAGTTCAAAGATAGAAAGTCACGCTCTTGGGGCACCTGGGTGGTGCATTTGGTTAAGCATCCAACTCTTGGTCGTGATCTCAGGGTCTTGAGATCCAGTGACACTCAACATGGAGTCTGCTTAAAACTCTCTCCCTCTCCCTCTGCCCCTCCCCACTGCAGCTCGCTTTCTCAGATAAATAAATGAATCTTAAAAAAAAAAAAGACTTAAAAAAATGACTATGCTCTTAACAAGGGTCCATTTTAGGTGTCAGACATACAGCTTTAAGTCAAGTGCTGATTATTCTAATGGAAAATAGGGAATCCAACTATCAAACTATTGCATGGCCTAGAAGACCTTTAAAAACATTGACTAATTTCTGAGAGTCTAAAAATTCCCCTGCAAGCTTGCTAGAGGGATTATTAAAGAAGGAAAACGAGAATGGTCTTCAAACCAGACAAACTTGGATTAGAAATCTGATTATACCATCTCTGCACTTTGTGAATCTTGGGCAAGTCCCCAAACTTTCTGAAGCGCAGTTAAGGTTTTTTTAAATCTTTAAAAAGGGAATAATTTGAAGAGGGCTAAATGGGATAATACATATAAAGCCCCAGTGCCTATTAGGTATGGTAGAGTGGGGGTGTGTTTAATGAAATTGGAGATTGGATTTAAGCAGATATTTCACGATCTTTTTTTTTTTTTTTCTCTCAAGAGAGAGAGTTAGGGGATGTGGTGGCAAGGATGTTTCATATTAAAGAAGCAAAACAGAAGAAAAATGTGAAGATCTAGGGAACACTACAATAAACTGTGACAGGCAATGAACTGTACAGCCTGAGCCAGTTCTGAAGGCAGTGAGCCTCAGCTAGAGCATCTTGTATGCACCCAAAGAAGATAATGACATTCAGTGTATCCAAGTGTATGTGCCTGATGACAATTTTAAAATCAGTCTCTGTTTGCAACCTCAGAGAACCTGGAAAAGTTAATCTTAGTAGTCTTTATTTTGGAGAGAAAAGTTTTTTAAAAAATATTTTATTGCTTTATTTATTATTTCTCATTAAGGAAAGAACAGTGCATTCCTGACCTAGTCCCAACTTGTTAGCAGCTAGCTCTTTGTGAGGCACTTTAGTAATAATAACCAGTTTTGCGGGTGCCTGTGTGGCTTACTAGGTTAAGCATCTGCCTTTGGCTCAGGTCATGATCCCAGGACCCTGGGATACAGCCCCTCAAAAGGCTCCCTACTGAGTGGGGAGTCCGTTTCTCCCTCTCCCTTTGCCCTACCCCTGTTCGTGCTCTCTCTCTCAAATAAATAAATAATCTTTAAAAAAACCATTTCGTAGCATTGTACAAGTTGCAAATGTCTTCACATGGATGATCTCATCTTTGTCATTCCCATTTTACAGATAAGGAAATTGAATTTCAGAAATGACTTGTCTGAAGTCATGCGGATGGTATGAGTTAAAGTAGAGATGAACTCTGGTCTTTCCCATCATACTGCACATAAATGGGCCATGCCTCAGAGTAGATCAGAATTTTCAATGAAAAGAAAATTAAAATTCGATTAATATCTGTCATTCTATCTTATATCAGTCAAATATGAGTAGATAATCTTATAAAAGATCTTGTATTATCATTTAATTTACCCCTGCTGATCAATTTCTATTCTACTCAGTTTTTATATTCTATTAAATATTATATCACTGAAAACTTCTGGAATATGATGAGCTGATGAGATTGGACAAACAACTCACTCAAAACACAAACACCCCTAGGCATTTATTTAAATATAAAAACTGTATGCAATGATTAATTTAAGCAACTATTATTTGTTTATTATGTTATTAGTAAGCTACTTTCAAATACTCCAGTAAAAATGGTATGACATAAATTAACTTTAATTCATACCATAGGGACGGTCATTTACAGTAATGTGCTGGCAACACAGCTCTGGGGAGGGACAGAGTCCTGACTTGTATTGTTTGCTGATTTCTGTTTGTAACTATTCCCACCATAGCCAGTTTCAAGCAACCAGTGCGAAGTCACAGAATGCAGTGTTGGGAAGGGATGTGCAGAATTGACTCACCACCAGTGTAAGCCAGCTGTAGCAAACCACTGTGACCTTGCAGTTCTCTACTTAGGGATCCAGATCCAGTACACTTCAAATATTGCTATTTAAGTCTGCACCAGACAGTTCACTGATGAGTGCAAGGGATGTTGGACATAATTTCTGGGGTGTAAGTGAATGATGGTATGCAAGGTATGTATCTGGCTACAAGACGATTATGTAGGAATCTCTATCCTTGAAGGAACAAAATTGAAGGATCCAACAAAACCCAGAAGCCTAACATTTAGACTATGTTCTAGGTCTAGAATTTTGATTTTGTGCCTCCCTATTTAATCAAGACTGTTTCACCTGATCTAATTAGAAGTTTTGCTAATTTTTGTATTCAACTATTATTGTAAAGCTTGTTAGTAAGCCTAAAAGGTAGAGAGCAGGGACTTCCTCATAGTTTGTATGACTATTTTGAAGCTTTCCTGCTAATGAATATTTCTATGTGGTAGAATTTGGTCTGAGATTAACTTTCACTACACTTACCACCTAATGGTGAGGTAGGGGAAGAAGTCATAACTTTTACTTATCTCTTATCGTATTACCAAATATTGAGGCAATCAATATTTACCAAAAGAATCTGACAATTGTGTAGAGTCAACTTGGCATATATCAATTTTCAATATCACTAAATGGGTACTATGTTTCGGGCATTTTAGCATGATAAAGTCCCTGTCTACAGAGAGCTTTTAGGTTGATTGTATCATGAGTGATTTCAAAATGCAATGTTACCATTTGTATTTGTAAAGAGTGAAAACAAATTAGATGCCAAGTTCACACGTGCCAGCAAAGAATGGTTTATTCATAATACTCGGTTGTAGTCAAGGTGAATATACAGATCCCTTCACTCTCTTATAAGATAGCAAGGGCTTAAATAGAAACTAATGAAAGTATGCAGGTAATATTTAACTGTATTCATTATGTTTCACCTTGTTGTAATGGGTTTAAAATATGGCCTCCAAATTTCTGACCCACCTTCCTTCTACGTGTGGGAGGTCTGTGTCTCTTCTCCTTGAGTCATTATGGATTATGATTGTTTGACCAATAGAACAATAAAGTAGAAATATTGCTGTGCCAGTTTCTTAAAATATGAGTTTGGAAACTGGCACTGGATCTGGTAAAATACAGGACCAGATTTTAAGAAATTCCTCGCAACCTTTGTAGAATGAGGTAAAAGGCTTGCTCTAATAGTGAGCTACATACTGGAGGAACATAAAAACATGACCCCCGCACAATATCCCAATAACCAAACAATGTATAGTCTTTGGCACACCAGTGAGCATTCTATCAGCCATTACTACTTGGAAAGGACTGGGCTCCAAGTAGAAAACTCTGAGGGAACTAGAACTACGGCTTGATGGTCTGTGCACCATGTGTTGGGATGGAGAGATTTTCAACAGAATGTAGGAGCCCATCAACCTAAAAGGATTAAACTCAAGTCCTGATTCCCATCCCTACCTCTGTTCCACTCAGAGCCTTCCTCATTTCAGTAGAATGGAAACTCCATTCTTATTGTTGGTCAGGCCAAGTCACCCTTGGTGACTTCTCTTCCTCTCATCCGGAGTGGGATCCCTCCTCACCATCTTCATTGTCTCCACCCTGGTCCACATATCCACTGTCTCTCATCTAGATTGTTGGAGTCCTTTCTCACTGGCTTTTTCCTCCTACCTTTGACACCCTACCTCCTCTCCATTCTATTGTCAACACAGCAACTGAAGTAAGTCTGTTGAAAAGTCCAAGTGGATGTTGAGGTGTAATTGACAAGCAATAAGCTGCACAAATTTAAAATGTACAATCTGAGAATTTTTGACGTGCGTATACACCCATGAGACCATTGCCATAATCAAAATAGTAAACATATCCATCTTCCCTACAAATTCTCTGTTGTCTTTGGTAAGCCTTCCTTTTCACCCTCATCTACTCCAGGCCCCAGACAACTATGGAGTGAGCTGTTTTCTGTTACTACAGGTTAGTTTGTATTTTCCAGAATTTTATATGAATGGAATCATAGAGTACATATATTTTTCTAACTTCTTCCACTCAGCATAATTATTTTGAGATATAGCCATGTATCAGTAGTTCATTTCTTTTAGTTGCTGAAGAGTATACCATTGTATAATTATGCTATAATCTGTTTATCCATTCACTTGTTGATGGACATTTGGATTGTTTTAGTTTTTGGCTATTATAAATAAATCTGCTATGAATGTTCATGTATAAATCCTTGTATGAAAATACCATTTCATTTTTCTTGAGTAAATACCTAAGATGGAATGGCTGAGTTGTATGGTAGTTGTATGTTTAACACTTCAAGAAGATTTTCTAGTGGTTGCACCATTTTACATTCCCACCACTAGTCTGTAAGAGTTCCTCCAAAACCTCACCAATATTTTAAATGGTCATTTAAAAAATTTTTAGCCATTCTAATAAGCATGTGGTGGTATCTCAATGTGGTTTAAATTTGCATTTTTCTACTAACTAATGGTGTGAAAATCTTTTTCTGTGCTTATCTGCCATTTGTATATTTTATTTGATGAATGTCCAAATTTTGTATCCATTTTTAATTTTTGTGTTTTAAGTTTTTAAAAATTATATTTGTGATAGAATTTCTTTATTGGGTATATAACTTGTAAATATTTTCTCTCAGTGGCTTATATTTTCATTCTCTTAATGTTAGTATCTTTTTAAAGAGTTTTAACACAGATGAGTTATTTTACAAACTGCTTTACACTCAAAGAGGGGCTTAGTGGATCTGAGAAGAAAAAAGTAATAGCAAACAATTCAATGGTTTGACATTGAATGCCTTTTTGTATGATTTTCTTTGGTTGGCATGTATCTAGTGACCTTTCTTTATAAAGCATTGTAGTATAAATAAGCATTGTGGTAAGTATTGTTTAAACTTGAATTCTGGGCCCAATGGAAACTTTTAAAAACAGTTTCCAGTTTACGGGCACCTGGGTGGCACAGTTAGTTAAGCGTCTGACTCTTGGTTTTGGCTCAGGTCATGATCTCAGGGTCCTGAGGTGGAACCCTGAGTCAGGCTCCTCACTCAGTGGGGAGTCTGCTTGAGATTCTATCCCTCTGCCCCTCCCCCCATTCTCTCTCCCTGAAATAAATAAATCTTATTAAAAAAAAAAAAGTCTCCGGTTTAGAGAAGACCTTAATCTCAAGGTTCTCAGTGTATTATGTCTCGTCTGCAAACAGTCTAAGCTAAAACACCCATGCATTCTATCTGTATTTCTATGCCTATGTCATCATATGTATCTATAACTATTTTTATTTCTATATATGTATGTATGACTTGCAAAAAAATCCAACTTGCATTCACATTCAACTCATGTCTTTGGTCAGACATAACCATTGGGAATACTGTTATGATCTCAGAAGTAAACTAAATGATAATATAATACATATCACAAAACCCATGTGCTTTAGTCCACAGTAAAAACACAGATCTTCTCTCAGGCCTTTATCCAGACAATTATTTATAAAGCAAGATAGATTATAACCAGTGAGGCCACACTGACAGCATGTGGAATAACAGTTTACAATGGTGGGAGGAGAGAGAGATAAAATACAGATCCAACAACTACAATGCACAGAAGTCTGGGTTTATTTTATAATATAACTACAGAAAGCCTTATAAGCATGAATTCTCCAGAGGACCTTGAGTCATCAAAAGTTTATAATAATTTATTTCAGAAATGGTTGCAATAAATTATAACTTCTTAAAAGGAACAAAATTTTGAGGAACATATAATTAAATCCTTGATAATATAAAAGAATTTATGTTATGAAAGGATCTGAGGCTATAGAAAGTATAAGACTTACAAAAGAATGGTGTCAGAAAGCTGAATGGAGTTAAGGTAGAGAGTTTATCTTGAAAATGCTTCCACTTTAAGTATTCTAAGTATGAAATAGAAAGATATAGTTAATTGGAGGTGAGAAAGTAATACCTATTGAATGGATTTCTGTGTGGTGGCAGTAATTGAAAAGGGATATTCCCATGCAACCAATTATTAAGCCTCATATCAAAATTTTGTCTAACATTTGAAATATTTGATCTAGAAAATTAAGAACAGGTAGGATCTGAAGGAAGGAAGTATATTTCCTCTGTTGGAGCTTTTTAATGCTTAAGAGCTTAACTTTAGAAACAACCCAATCTAGGTTTGAGTCATAGCATGATCTCCGAGTTGGCATCCAGAAACCCCAGGTTTCTCATGTGCAAAATGGAGCTAGAAATTCCAACCTTATGGGATAATGGTGGAGATTACATGGAAGGCTGGTAAAGGGCTTAGTTAGTACAGTACCTGGCCCAAGGTTTCACACACTCAATAAATATTAAATATTACAATTATCATTCTTGTTTCCTTAGGCAGAAATCTGAAAGTGAAGAGGCACTGGAAAATTCAAGCAAAGAACATCAACTGTCGGTCCCATAATTTGGGACTGAGGATTGAAATCAGGTTTTATCTTCATCTGTTTTTGTTTCTTTGATTTTAATAAAAAACTTGAGGAAGCCCCCAGAAATAACTGACCACTTTTTGAGGGTGTCCCTAGATGCTTTGTGGGCTCTACCTGGGTTGCAGCCACTATTCTACCTACTCCATACAAGGAGGTGCCTGAGGTTAAGTGTTCTTTGCAACAACACCCAGGTCGAAGGCTGAGTTCAAGTATGCCCCAGGTCGCATAGCTCATTCTCTGTTCAAGAATCTTCCCTAATCCCCGGTGCCATTTGGGAACGGTTTCAAAGGCATTCCAACTGCAGAATCATGCCAGTGCACTGGTTATCAATTATTTTGTTGATCCTTTAGCAAATCCTCAAACTGATTTTTCTGCCCTCCTGGGACACAAATCACAAAGCTGACCTTAACCACTTTGGCATCCCCCTCTACTCCCAAGGCACACAAAAGAGCAATGTGGGGCTAGTGATTTATTGTTTTCCCACGCAGGTCACCCTCGAGCCCAGACAGATAGAGAAGATCTGTCTTTAATGAGAGAAATGTACCATTACTTGGTCATAAATTCAACTTAATGGTAATTTTAGTAGGGCAGCTTGCCCAGGCTTTGTAGAAACACAAATCAAAAATCCCAAATTCCAGGCATATCCTCCTAGAAACTCTTTTGGCAACTTCGTTCCCTTTGCTTTTTAAGGAAATCCATTTCCCTAGTTATAGTGTCTAGTTGCTTAGGGTAGATTTGCACAAAGTCTAGAATCACTGTGGCAGCAGAGAGGGGAGTGGGTGGCATGCTGCTCAAATTATTTTTGCCAAGCGTTAGGCCCTGACTTCAGTCGTCAAGGAGGCACAAATGAACTGACACACAGATTCAGTATACAGCCCAGGAAAAGTAGTTTGCAGTAAGTACTCAGACAACTCTGTCTAATGAAGGGTTTTATTTTTTCAAATCTTTATGTCCTTGGCCAGTTCTAAACCAACTAATACTAGTCCTTACCACACTTAGATTGCAGAACACATTTTTATCCCCAGAGTTGACTTAATTTGAGTTACTGGGTTAGAAATATACATAAGAGTATGTTCAGGCATAATGCTACCAGACACCTTGCCACACTCTTAGAAGTAGGTTTGAATGTATCCTTTTACCTTGTATCACATCCTGTGCTCACTTCCACTGTAACAACTAGCAGCTCCTTTTGTGCTTAATTATTCATGTATGTTGCCTTCCACTAAACTGTGTCCTCCCAGGTGTAGGATCATATCTGAGTTTCTAGGCCAGTGCCTGACATGTGACAGATGTATAGTTAACATTTGTTGAATGAACAGAAGTATGAATAATCATGCCTTTCCAGTAAGGTCTGACTTTAAAGTCAGGGAACCTAGTAAATGGCCATTTCTTTCTATTTTCAGGATGATATATACTTGACTAGGTGAGGCAGTGCTCTGGAAGACAGTGGAGAAAAAACAGAACCAAGGACAACTGCCTCCCATAGGTAGGGTAACTGGAGTCTATTAAAAATATTACCTCATTAATTTAAGCAAATATGTGTAGATTGCCGACATAGCTAAAGCACGTGTGCCAGCTACTGAAGAATGTTCGGGGTGACTAGAAATCAAAAAGCTTATAATCTATTAATCTTTAGTTCTCAGATCCAATGTATAATGTTATCATAATTTTTTTTTTCCAATAGCATAGCTCTATCCAGAGAAAAGACATGAAATTCCAGCTCTCTCCTCTGATTTGGTTTTGTAGGTGGGTCTACTGACTCTTCTCCTCAGTTGTAGAGGGCAGTTTAATTGGCAGTTTATTTGTGTTGCTGTTCATTCATCTAGGGGAAGGTCAGGATTAGAGCAGGAAGGGAGGCCTGGGACACCTATGGGATGGCATGTTTGGATCCTTATAATTCTCTAGGAAAAGTGATGAAGAGCTATCATTTGTACACCTTCCATTTACATGATGTTAACTTACATATAGCGATTATAGTTCAGTAAAACTGGAAAAAAGGAATTCAGCAATAATGACAAAAAGACAGTGTCTCTCAAGCTTGGGCAAACATCAGAATCACCAGGAAGCCTTATTAAGACACAGATTGCTGGGCTCCACCTCCAGAGTTCCCGAGTCAGTGGTTCTGGGTTAGGATTCCAGAAGTTGTATTTCTAAAAAGTTCCCAAGCAGTGCAGATGATACTGTCCAACACCAGCTGATCTGAGGTAAGCCCTGATACTTACCTTCTACCATGTCTTGTTCTGCTGTTCTCTTGTGTAACCCCATAGGGTGATTCTGTTTTTATGGTTTTGTCAGGGTAGCCTTGGACTGGGGTGAAAGAAAATCCGTTTGAATTATTTTGTAGCCATTTCTTAGTGACCCAGGGCAAGTGTTTTTAATGTCAGATATTTTCCTTTTGCCATTTAGCCTATGTACCTATGAGCTGTCTCTCCTGCCATTAGTTGGAGATAAAACCAATGATAATATCAATGAAAGTAACACATAAACATACTGTTAGCAAAGACATGTATTCATGTGAAGTATTTTATTTATGCCATTGACCTTGTATGAATAACTACCTGAAATGATGAATTTAACATTAGCTCTTGGATTCTTCTTTCCCTCATCTGCTCTGATCAGGAAAATAATTGTAGTTTCAGTCTAAATGGGGAAATATCAGCCAGGTCTTTCTGTCTTCTAGATAGTTCCTGTAGTCCAGCCAAACTATCTGGCTCTCTGATTAGACAGTTTTTTAAAGAGAAAATTTTTTTCCCCAAGAATCATTTTTAGTTATTTTCCTACCTCATGATGAAAGGTTTATCTAAAAGCCCAAACTTCATTCAGGATTCTTCCCCACTCTTTGTCATCACCCGTCCTTCCCTGACCCAACGCAGCCCTCAGACAGCCAGAGATTTAAAAATATGTTGGAAGATTTTAATGGTGTCTGCAGAGTAGAATTATATTCTTCTGTAATGTAGCATTTGGACACTGAGTGGAAAGATAGCACAGTCTGTCTAGCTCTTTGTAATTAGTTTCATGATACTGTTTTAATTATGGCACAACTTAATCACTGGCTATGCACAGATTATGCCACATAGTTAAAATAATTATGGGTTTTTGATAAGATAATTCTTTGAATTCATAAAATGCTTCTTTTCCAATGGGCTCCACACTTTAAAAGGAAAGAGAGCAAAGAAGGATAGCTAATTGATACCAGTATTTGTCATTTTCTGCACCTTGTCAGGGCTGGCCAGGGGAATATTATTCCTTTATTCCAGGTCATCTTCTACCTGCCCAAAGAAACATTTTATCGAGTACTCAGAGATTCTGAAGATAGTGTGAAATGATACATACCCTGTTTGCCAGCTAATATTTAATACAGACTACATATCTAGTGACCTATGCAAGCCTATGTGTATGCATTAGTTCCAAATACAATGCTTTGTTTACGTAACTGATGGCTGCTGTCTTCCTAAGCAGTTCTTCACTTTCAGAAAAGTGGAGTCTGATCATAGATCTTTTTTAGAACCACTCTACAGTTTGTATGGTTTATCGAACATTCATTCATTCACAGTAGTATGTACACTATGTGTCAAGTACTATTCTAAACCCTAACAGTAAACAAGATAAGCAAAATTCCTACCCTCATGGTTACTGATGTAGGGGACATTCTAGACGTAGGGGAACTGACAGTAAACAAACAATAAAATAATGACTTCAGATATGATTAGTCCTATGAGTAAAATAAATCAGGCTTAGGGAATAGAGAGTGTCTAGAGTGGGGAAATTTTAGATAGATCAGGAAACAACTTTTTAAGAAAATAACATTTGGGGGCATCTGGGTGGCTCAGTTGTTAAGCGTCTGCCTTCGGCTCAGGGCGTGATCCTGGAGTCCTGGGATTGAGCCCCACATCAGGCTCCTCTCTGCTGGGAGCCTGCTTCTTCCTCTCCCACTCCCCCTGCTTGTGTTCCCTCTCTCACTGGCTGTCTCTCTCTCTGTCAAATAAATGAATAAAATCTTTAAAAAAATTTACATTTGAGCAGAGTTCTGATGATAAGAAGGAATTAAACATGTGGAGATTAGAGAAAAGGGAATTCTAGATAGAAGGAAAAGGAAGTGTAAGGGTCTGAATCTATATCAAGCTTAGTGGCTCTGGGAACAGCAGGCAGAGTTGAGGGGCTGGAGCAGAGTGAGTAAAGGGGAGAGATGTTGGGACTGAGGCTGAGGAAGAGGCCCGGTCAGAGGGCTGTGCTCCATGACTTTAAGATTGGATTTTAAGGTGATAGTAGTTCTTAGAGAGTTTACATTGCCTGATTTACATTTTTGATTTTTGATTTCTAATCTGACTAAGGAGATTAGTTTTATGAGCAAGAATTGAGACGGGAATAACTAAAGGATATAAGACCTTTTTTTTAGACATTTGAGTTTGAGATAGATGTTATATATCCAAGTGAGGAGTCTAATATAAATCTGGAACTTAAGGGATAGGTCCAAGTGGGAGAGATATATGTGGAATCCTTCTGTATACATATAGTATTTATTACCCAAGCTGGATCCAGGGCAAGTGGAGAAATGAGGTAATGCAAAGGAAATATATGCATCATTGCTTCATCCTAAAAGAGATTTTTAGAAAATGTTATCTTTTTTTTTAATTTGAGTATAGTTGACACATAATGTTACATTAGCTTTAGCTGTACAGCATAGAGATAGATTCAACAAGTTTATATATTATGTTATGCTTTTTTATGATCCCTGTAATGAATAATAAGAAGTAACAGAGTATGACTTTAATACATTTTTTGTTTGTTTGTTTAATAGCAAACAGAGCAAAATTTAGATATTCAATAAATTTTATCTTTCAAAGGAGCCATTTGGGAGGGCTAGCCAATTGGCATAACAATGCTGTCATTCCTTAGAACTTTCTTGGAATGATTGGGACCCACTTTTAGATTTGCTTATGCCACATGAGAAAGTCAGCCTAACTTTTTCATAAAATTTTGTTTCGTTTTTGTTTAAAAGATAGAACTGGCTTAAAAATTCACCTGCTATTATACTTGTAACATTTTTAAAAATATAAAACCAAATACTTCACCATAGGGAGATGAGTTGACATCATTGATGATTTTAAAATGAGTTTGTCACTTGCTTTGGGGATTCTCAGAACAGCATTTGGATATGTTTTGAGCAATAAGGGGATGATTGGGATAAGTACACAACCTCCCATGTGATAACTTTGAAGGAAATGCTGTTTTTGGGTTTGAAGCTTTAATTTTAGTCATTCATTCACTTAGTCATTCATGAAAAAAAATTATTGTCTGCCACATGGCAAGTGGTTTTCTAGGCAGTGAAAAGGCAGTTATGAGCAATAAAAAGAATAAGACAATGATAATTTTCAGGACTTCATCTTTGGCCTTAAAGAGTACTACATCTAAACTTCAAAAAATCCCATTTCTGAAAATGGCTCCATTAATCAATTTATTGAAACAAAAATATTTACATGAAGGAATAACATTTAACTTTATCTTTGCCTTCCCCATCTGTTTTCCTATTCCTACCATATTTCCAGAAACCTAACTCTCAACCTCTGATTTTTAAGTTTAAAGTAATCTGTTCCTATATGTCATAAGATCCCCTTCAGACATGGAACACCTTATTATTTTTCTTCCCCCCCTCATTTTGTTACTAGGAGATGTTCACAAATTTCTGGGGTAGGATTCTAATTTATTAATTAATTCATAGTAGGGTGTAAATGACTTGATGCTGATTTACTATGGGCTGAATTTTTATTTTAACAACAGAACAAGATTTAGATCGAAGAAATACATCTGTAATGATGGAAAGTAAAGCATTTGCAAGTAGTAAAATGGTATATTTCTTGGCTGAGAGCCTTCTCCATGTCTCTGAAATCACAGCCTATACAGCTTACTTAAATTGGCAATCATAATCTCTAGGAACAAGAAACTTTCAGTTTCCCCTTGATGCTACTATTTCTTTTCCTTTTTAAGAGATATTCTGTAGCCCTCCAATGCCATATAATACATTAGCAAGCAATCCTCATAGCTTTGCTAGAGCAATGGACCAAGTTTTGCCTTGGCCTTTGTTTAGCTGGAAGGTGCCTACCCACTGAACTGGGGCTCTCCACTACCATTGCTCCTTCAGCCTTGTGCAGCATATTATTACAATCAGCTTCACTTGTTCCCAGTTCTTTCAGCATCTGTAGTGGCAGCTGGCGCATCTCCCTCTTCATCAGGAAGTGCATTCAAGGGTATCCGACTAGAAAGCTCCCCCAGCAAGCATTTCTTCATATTACAAAATGAAGAAGCAAGGTTTCAGTTGGAGGTATTCATATTTGGGGTCAAGTAAGGTAGAGTAAAGTTGGGGAGATCTTCCATCATCAAAATGTCTTCATCATGGGTGAGACCAGACCAGTAAAAAAAAAAAAAAAAAAAAAAAAATCCATTATTTTTTCTAGTGGACTGGCATTCCTTTGACCCTGGTTTAATCAGAAAAGGGATGAGCAGAATTACGCGATTGGCACTGCCCTTGTTTGTTTTCTAAATTCTCAAAGAGAATTGCTCTCATACCATGGGTTTCCCTCAAGATCTACAGTTCTGATTACTGTGGTTCACTTTTGTGTGGAGTTTTCTGTGTTTTGCCTTTGGACACCCATATCTATCTTTATTCCAGCAGTTAATAGGAAAATTCCATTGTGCCACTTGTGGTTTTGTTCTTTTTTTTTCTTAAGAAAACAACCTCTATTATCCTCCACCTGCCTTTACCTCTTGTATTCTGTACTAATATGTAACTGCTTGTCAGAGAGGTGGTGACGGTGATCAGCACATGTCAGAAAACTGTCCTGGTTAATTAGAAAGAGCTATGGTTTTGGAGGTTTAGCTCATGTGAAAATAACTGTGGCCCAGAGAACTAACTTGTATATTTGCTCCCTGGGAAAGAGCTTTGGGACCACAGCTCTCAAGGTCATTCATTTTTGCCTTGTAAATTTTTAGTACATGCTGTGCATCTGGTAATGAGTGTTAGAGCCAGAAGTGTTGCTAGCCTTCAAAAGACTAATTGGAGCCTGATATGTTTAAGGAAACTAACAATTATTGAGTACTTAGTTTGTGCCAAGCAATATGCTAGGAATTTCTGCTTGTATTACATCATAAAGCCTCAGTTTTTTTGTGTATTAGTTGGAATATAGATTTTACTTAGTTTTATTTAAATCTTGTTTTTATTAATTTGGTCTGGAATGTTACCTATGTAGTTTTATACTAGAAGGAAAGTAAATTTGGTGCTCTAAAAGAGCAATGGTGGTAGTAAATAATTTGAAATTAGACCTGTTTGTGAAGTATATAAATTCAAAGTACACAAACAAATTTAAATTACAATAGGGCTAGTCAACACAACCAGACTCAAGTGAGTAATTCCAAGAATTTGGTACTGTGATAGTTAACGAGACTGTTCATCAGTATTTCCAGACATCCCCCTTGAGTGTTGCCCTGTGTCCTATAACATGTTAGTAAACAATCCTCATAGTTAGACTCTATTTTCCTACATCCTTAAAATTAGGTGTGGCCATGTAACTTACTTTGGCCAATGAAATATGAGCAGATTGACGAGTATCACCTTCAGGTAGAAGCCTTTAAAGCCAGTGCACAAATCACCATCTTCTCATCCTTCAGTTGTTATGACTAACAGCATTCCAAAGGGAGAGGCTCTGCCAACTGAGTCCTGAGTGAGGATAATATGAAGCCAAATTCACTACTGACTCAATACAGCATGAGTGAGAAGTCAAATTCTTCTAAGACATTGAGATTTGGGGATTGTTTGTTAATGGAGCACAACCTAGATTATTCTACCTAATAATGTAGGATCCATCCATCCAGAAAGTAGAAACCCCCAAAGTCCTTCCTAAATGTATCTGCTTTCCTTATCTGAGTGATATAACCAGAGGTTTGAATAGACCAGCCCCTTGTGATGACTGGATAGTATACAGGTAAAGGGGTCTGTGCCGTCAGGCTACCTCTGGTCATGTACTAGCCCTGCTATTTTCTACCTGTAAAGACTTGAATGAGTTACCCAATCTCTGAATCTCAGTTTCTTCATTTAGAAAATCAGACAAAGTTCCTACCTTACAAGGCTATTGTGAGGTGAATTAAAATAATGTATAAAAAACCCTCAGCTTAGAGGATACCCTTTTAAGATCTTGGGGAGGGAGGAAAATGGGGAGTTACTAAAAATGGGCATAAAGTTTCTGTCAAGCAAGATAAATCAGCTCTAGGATCTGCTGTATGATATTGTACCTACAGTCAAAGGGCACATATTGTACACTTAAACATTTGTTAAGAGTGAATCTCACTTTAAGTGTTCTTTCTAAAATAATTAAAAAATAAATGTTAGCTATCATTCTATTATCTGGTACCATTTGAGACTGGCTTTACGGATTCGGTCTTCTTACAGTCTAATTGTTTGGGTGAGTGATCCTCAAAGTTCCTTGCAGCTCTAAAACTCTATGGTTCTGTGGAATACCTTGCTTTCTAGTCCCCAACTTTACTTAGAGTAGCTTTAGCTGTGGTTTGAGTTTTGTGGTACATGAAAGAACAGATGCCAGCAGAGTTTCTTTGGCTTAGCAAGAAATCTTCTACCAAAAAATCAATTTATTCTGCTTCAACTTTCTCCTGTTAGTCCACTCCATCATTCCTTGAAGTTGCTCCAGAATTCTATTTAACTTCGTAGTTGCTTGCTTCTTTCTGATTCTGAAATATATTTTTATTTTTGGCCTTTGACACTGGACAACATAATTTTTCCTTTTAGTAGACTTGCTTATGTATATAGTAAATAGGACCAGGAATATGTCAAGGAGACTTCCCCAAGAGATCATGGAGGTTTTTGATGGTAAGTGTAGTGTACTAAGATCTTCTAAAAACACTGAAGTGGGGAGAGGAGAAACACTTACTGTTAGACACATATTGATTTTAACATTATACCAAAATATTTCATATGCACAAGTTTGTAGAAATATTTCTGATTTGCTGTGTATATTTGCCAGTACTCTCTCTGGGAAAGAATGCAGTGTCCCCTGAAAAAGTAGTAATCATTGGCTAAAAATGTTTTGTTAAAATAAAAAAAGTGCAGTCGTTAAGTATTTCATTAGTGTGGTTGGGATCAATGACTGTGCTTTGAAATGCAGATGTGGATTGTGAAGCTGTGAACAGAATTGCACAAGGAAAATGGCATTGTCTAGGATGAGGGAAAAGGGCAGGACCTGTGTCAGATGTGAGCAGGTAGTGCCAAGGTTATATGTAGAAAAGATAATGAGGGAGGAGGATGATTGAGTTCCTGGGACAATAGCCTGAGAGCTTGGGGAACTGGAAAGAGTAGAGGGCAGGAAAAGTGACCCTGGGTGTGGGGGAGGTGAGAAAAACTCAGACAGGAAGAGGGACGAGATCAGAGAGGATGCAGAATCAAGGCAGGGCTGCAGACAAAGCCCTCAGGACCAAAAGCCAGAGAGAATCCCAGTTGTTTAGTCCAGAGACAGGAAAAAGGACATCCTCTAAAGGGACCTAGGTTAAGGGCTGGAGGGAGAAGATAGATAACAGGAAAGAACCCAGCTTCTCTGGGGACCCAAAGAGCAAAGCCTGCCCCTCCACCCACCCACCCACCCCCCTCTCTATCCCTGCCCTAACCCTTCTCACAAGACAATAGCTTGAATCTGGAAGGTAGAAATGAAATAAACTGCCTAAAAAGGAGAGAGAACCTGAGCCCCCAAGCCAGGGGAATGCCAGGGAAGGCCTGGCAGGAAGGCCAGCATACTAATGGGGCCTGCAGTCACAGGCCTTGCCAGGAAGGGCTTATTTATACTTTGAAAGCATTCTTTTATTGAATAAGTGACTATGTGGAGTGGGAAGCATTGAACTTGAGCTGAGCTTACCAGCAGCATGGCATTTGATTCCAACTCTAGAAGCTGAGAGCCTGAAATTTCCTCACAGGTGGGAAAGTGCCTTGTCTGTAGTTGATGCCCAATAGGTATTGTGTGAGGGAGATGACTCCCTCCCAGATGTGAGTGAAGGTGGAGAGAAGGAGGAGGAGAGGTACCCTGTGCTGGAAAGCATGTGCACTGTGGCAGTTCCCTCTTTTCTACCCCCCACCCCCACCCCCACTTCTCAGATTAGGTGAGTAATGGGGAACTCAGATTGATAAATTCATCACCCTAGGGTTGCTTTCACATGATGGCATTGTATAATTTACTGTAACACTTCCATCATCTAGGCTATATAAGGGGGTCACTGAAAATCCAAAGCAGATACAGGAAGAGTTTGGAAAACAACCAATGCTAGGAAAATTTCCAGAATTCTCTGTCAATTCGGAGTTATGAATTCTTAGCTATTTTTCCTTTGCAGTCTTTATGGATCCCAGTTGACTCAAATCTGATTTAACTTTAAGGGACTTTGATTCCCCTAGTTTGGGTAACTAGTTCCTTGACTTGCATCTTTTCTTCTGAGGGGTTTTCTCAAATGTTTTTTGGGAGGATAGCCTTGGGTACTATTGCCTGAAACTCTGGTTCTCCACTCGTTAGCTATATCCTAGGGAAGTACCTTACTTCTCTGAACTTCAGTTTCCTTATCTATAAAATGGAGTACCAGCACTACCACAGGGAAATTCTATGAATGAATGACATGATATATTTGAAAAGTGCCATGGCCTGTGGCATACAGAAGGCATCCAGTAAATAGTTCCCTTCTCTCAGAAGGCCAGACATCTAGTATGTCTTACTGGGGGGTTTTGCCCCAGAAAAAAAGCAAGCCAGCATGGTGTAAGGGTGTCAAAGACTGCTCCAAGGAGACAACCTTTCTCCAAAATAGCTGAACAGGCATGGGTAATGGACAGTGTCATTGCTGCTTTCATTCTTCAGCAGTAGAGCTCTTCTGAGAACTCTGGCTGCCTGAAGAGGTCAGCCACTAACCCCTCCATGAGTATAACAGAGGACTGGGCATGAGAATAGGTGAAAATGGGCACTAGTACATGTATGTTTTACATAAGTTATACTTATCTGAGGTCAACTTAAAGGAAGTAGGTCTTAGCAAACCTGGGGATGATGTCAAATAGGGTCATTTGCTAAATGTGGCTTTTCAGGAACCCACAAATCCTAACAGGAGTTACATTTAGGTGCTTTCCCGACCTTCAGCCACATCACCCTAGAACACCGTGTGGTGACCTCGTAATTGCACTAGCATTGCATTCCTGTCTTAGCCACAGTTTATAAAATAATTTACTGGATGCCACACAAATGTGACCATAGCGATGACTTATCTTTTAGCCCTAGGCCTGGGAGAGGCTGAGCACCTCCAGCCTGGCCGTAACCTCCCCAGGCCTGCAGTATTTGTGCTGAAGGCTGCTGTGATTCAGAGGGTCAGCAGTGTGCGTAATGTGGAATCCTGTACCTTCTGGTGGACCTTGAAGAGCTCATGCCATCTGCATGCAGGGAGCCACATTTACCAGGTTTCCTTGCCACCTGGTTTGCAGGTGGGTTTGGCTACTGTAACGTATTGGTGGAAGACCAGAAGGCAGGATGGACCAGAGTATTTCTCCTCCTTTTTGCTTCAAATGAGGACTCCAGCACTAGCTGCTTTTGTTTGCTTGTTTATTTATTCAGTTTCAGCTCCTATCGGTCAATCCCATCCTCTGTGTTCACAGCTACTGTGGATTGGTCCCTACCATATTTCTAAATCTCACCCACTGGCTTCAGTTCCTTGTTCTGGTAATGCCACATCTTCCCTGTGTCCCTTCAGCCCTAGGCTAGTGTCAGCTTTCTGTTCTTGCTAATACCTGAGTTGCCTCACCTTGAATTCTTAGCTCTTTCATCACCTGTGTAACCAGTTCCTTTGACATTGATTCTGTTTGAAATGCTTCTGGCATGTCTGTTTACCTCGCTAGACACCAACTGCTACACCTCCTTCGGTCAGTGCTATTATATCTTCATGTTGGACCTGAGGCTCCCAGGCAAGGTTTGTAGTCTCCCAGGCTATACACTGGGAAACTAGGCAATGGTTCCTTGCAACAACTAGGTGTCCCTTAACATACCCTGGGTTTCATTTACCTTTGGGCTTATGACTCTGTGGGGAAGACAGAGTGCTTGTCATTTCTTAGTGAGCTATTTTATATAAACATTGGTTAAGCTTCTTGAGATTGTCCTTGTCTTCCCTCCCATTGGTTAAACTAATTTCTTTTGAGGTAAAAAAAACTGTTCTTACTTCATCATCTATTTCCCCTTTTCCTGGGTTTGTGTTACACATTCTATGTTATTTCTCTAGACTTTGATGCTAGAGAAAACCCTTAAATACAACAAATAAACACAAATGAACAAGGAAGCCAGGGATGCAGAGCATCAAGGACACACAGATCCATTAAAGTGATCAGCAGCTACATCCGATTTCCAGGGACAGCAATGGCTGCAGGGCTATCAACAAGGTACAGTGTTAGTGGTAGTGGCAATGGTGTCTCACCAACCAGGTTCTGTAGCATGAATTCGAACATGATCCGTGAATGTGTATCATCTGAGCCTGGTTTGCTGACTTTCCTAGAGATTTTGTGAGCTACCCAACATCATTTTTTTTTTTTGGTAAATCATAAAAAATTTGTTTCTGATATTTATAGCTAAATAATAGATACAGAAATTGGAACCATGCACAGTGTTTTCTGATCCATAAAAACCATACATTCTGGTGTGCCCAGGTGCACTCTAATCTGATGTGCTTTCAAAATGAGTCCACAATATCTGAGTTCCATATAAAAATTCACCAAAAGGGCCTGTGTTAATTAGATGATTAATATGATCTGTCCTCTGAATGCCAGTAGGTCTTTGACCTCAGCTGTGCCAATGGTGCCCAGTGGGCTCATTAATTAATTGGCCATGGCAGCAGGAACTAACCTACTAGTTTAATTATGTGGAATTCCCTTCACTAAGGATTTCTCAGAATCACCAATTTGTCAGTATCAGCTCTGGTAACCAACCCTAACCATCTCAACTGATACCGTTCCAGTCATTCACATGGTGGCAGGTTCATCATATTTGACTTCTTTTGTGGAGGGAGAAGCAGTATGTCCTTACTAAAATAGATACTATTTGTATTTGTATTTGGATTTAGATTTGGATTTGCTTCCCTTCCTTCTGTGCTTCGGCCAAAGCCATCATCTACAGATACTCTGAATGCCTTGTTCACTGCCACAGTATCTCACCCATTGTTGTTTCTCACCACGAAACTCACATTTTAGGAAGGAAGCCAATGGGCTGATGCTCATGGAAATTTGTAGTCTCACCATAAACTCTGTCCTGGAAACACCTGGCTTTTTACATTAATAGGATTGAGATAAGACTCAGTTAATGTGCCAACATAAAGTCAACATCTTGAAATGTTGGGGTGTCATCTTAGAGGTGAGACTTATGTTTACTTGTGTTTGACTTATGGTGCAGACCCTTATAGAAAACAAGGATCCAGCGACCAAGGTGAAGAAATGGGAGTGCCACTTCCCACAATTACATTTAATATTATGGTCATTATACTATGACTTCTGGACAATAGTTGTATAGAAGCTTTAGTACTTGGAGGAGACATGCCTCTCCCAGAGGAAACAACAGAGACTGCCACTCTGCCATCCCCGGCTCCTTTTACCACTGGGCCAGGAAAATACAGGCCATAGTATTGGCTGGGGTGACTGATGTGATTGATCCTGGTCATCAAAGCTTTCTGATACAGTGGGGTCAGAGAGGAGTATGAATGAAATCCAGAGGAAACTCCTTGGACTTCCCTGTTCAGTCATAGGTTAAGGGAAGCTATTTCAATTCCCTCTAAGCGGGAACCAATGAAAGCTCAGATCCTTCAGGAATAAAGTTTTGGGTCATTCCACAGTACGAACACTGGCCACCTGAAGAGAAAGTAAAGGGATAAATAGTGGAGGGTAGAAACAATAAATATCTACTATGGTCTTCTTACCAGGGGAGTCATGCTTTAAGAGTAAACATGAAAAAAGTAGGAAGTTATCCTCATTTTCAGGAACATAAAGGAAATCCTCCGAATGTTTGCTTTTGCAACAAGAATAAAATCCAAAGTTTACTCTGATTTACAAAAGCCTGTGTGAGTTGGTCACTGCCTACCTCTCTTACTTCATTTCATTCTATGCATTGCCTGCCCTGTTAAAGCTTACCAGCAAAGTTCATTCTAGTCTTAAGGATTTGAACCAGCTGTTCCCCCAACCTGGAACTTCCCCCCAGATATCCACATGATCTCATCTCTCACTTTATTTGGATTTCTGCTCAAATGCCCCTCATCAGTGAAACTTTCCTTCCACCCCATATGAACTCTCCACCTCCTCAATCATGCTTTAGTTCTAACAACTATATTGCATGTTAGATAATAGACTTATATATGTTTATTGTCTGTCCCTCTCCAATGGAATGTGATCTCTATGAGGACAGAAACTTTTTGTTTATTATTATATCCATATAGCCTAGAATAATGGAGGTATTGAGATATTAATTGAATAAGTGATTAATTAATTAATTGGATAAATTATTATCTAATTTAGATAAAATGTATTACCAGATAATGGAAAACAGATGAGATGCCTGTATCTCTCAAAGTTCAGACAACTTAATAAGCATAACATAGAAGATGTTTGAAATTGCTCAGGGTCCTTTGCTATCGTCCAAGTTCTTTAGCCATTCAGAATTGGGCTGATGGCTTATTCTACTCTGAAAATGCTTTTATATTGATCCCTATTCTTCCCAAACTACTCCCAAATTTCCCTTCTGAGCACCCTCATTTCCTTTTCCAGCAACTATTGACTTCTGGGTGGTTTTTTTTTTTCCCCAATATTTTCTCCTCCAATATATCTTGCTTATCTGGCAGCTGCTTCATAAAGATGTTGGAGAGGGCCTTATATCTTTGTTATCACCCAGCATCCTGACTAATGTGACTGTTTGCTTCTGTGTATCAGCTTTTGAAGCTATTCTGAAGCTTTTGTTTGGTATTTTCATTATCAGAATGTCCACACTGCCACTCAGATGGCTGGCTCTCATGAAATATGGTATGGAGTTAACTCTTTACTGTCCCATCAGGACAGTCAAGGTGGTCTTCTTTTCCACTTGTTCTGTCCACATTATCCTGCTGCTTCAAGATTTGTCCAGAAATTTCTGCTGCTCTTCCATGCCTCACTGCTTTTCCCTTTGAGCTCATTTCACATATACAATTTCTACCTCACATTTAAACCCTTAATTACATACTGTTTGGCATTCTATTTCAGTAGTGGGGGTTCAAACTCTTTTCTGCCTCAAGAGAGTTACCGGTTCCCACATTCTCATTACCAAGATCTATCTCCCGTTAGTGATCATCAGTAGTGGAGAATTTGACATACCCTGCTGCATTCTATTTGAAAACTTCTGCCTATTTCATTTGTCTCAATTCTTTCTCAACTAGTTTGTAACTTCTAGGATCCTTGATTGTATCTCATGTTTCTACAGTATTTCCTCCAAATAGTGGCTTAACATCTGGGATAGTGCTAGGCACATAGCAAGTACTCTTTTCAACAAAAAGTAATTGATTGATAGATTTTTTTATTGATTACTAACTGAGGGTTATACTGAAATTTAGATGAGTCATTATGTGTGTGCGTTTATATATTTATATATATATATGCACACATATATATAAAATGACATATATGTTATATATAATGACATATATATTATATATATAATGACAAATATATATATTTGAATACCTTTACCTCAATTCCAAACTTTCAGTAAGGCTGTTCTTGGATTGATACAATGATTATGTTTGTGGATGGGGGTCCTACAGCTCCATGTAAAGTCCAGTTTTAGTTCTGCAAGCATTAACTCCCATTTCAAATATGGCAAAGACCAGACACCCTGTTACCCTCAGGCCTTTTAGCCCAGCCTCTGGGGAAGTGTGAAGTGCCACTGGAGACTGAGTTCAACAATGTGGGCAATCAATCAAATCAATCAATTATAACTATGTAATAAAACCCCAGTAAAAACTCTGGACACTGAAGCTGAGTTTCCCCAATTGTCGATTACTGTATTTGTATTGTCACACATTGATGCTGGGAGGGTAATATGTCCTGAGGATGGCACAAGCTTTGCATTTGGAGCTCTCTGAAACGCTGTCCTATGTGAATTTTCCTTTTGTTGGTTTTAATCCCTGTAATAAATTATGACTGCATATATAATAGCTTTGAATGAGTTCTGTGAATCTTTCTAGTGAATGATCTAAACTGAGGGGGTGTTGGGAATCCCCCAAACTTGCATTTAGTGTCAGACATGAGTGAATTTTGAGAGACTGTGCCCTGAGACTTTGCAGTTTGGCTAACTGTGGTAATGACACCCCCATATTCCCCTCCTTTCTCAGAGTTTGAAACATGACCAGAATCACAAATTTACATTGTTGTAGTTTGGGAGAAACAGGGCTGACCTTTGCTTTTGTTCTGATTTATTTTTCCACCCACTCAGTCTGTGCTGGATTTATTTCTACAGCCTTTCTCAGCTTCTGTTTTCCTTTTCCACAATGTCCATTACCTTATACTCAGC
Source organism: Ursus arctos (assembly GCF_023065955.2). Taxonomy (NCBI): domain Eukaryota; kingdom Metazoa; phylum Chordata; class Mammalia; order Carnivora; family Ursidae; genus Ursus; species Ursus arctos. The sequence continues at coordinate 12,806,471 of NW_026622886.1, read as the reverse complement.
CTTGCCCAGCTCTACACTTCATAGAGGTTGGACGGATAGGAAGAGCTGCCTCTCAGCTGTGCAATTCACTACAGGTTCTCTAAAAGTTAGACATGGTGTTCTGGGACCTAGGGATGACCCATGCCCAGTGTTCACCAGACTTCAAACTTACCTCACTTCCCACCAGATATAGACTTAGTACCACCAAAGCAGGTCATCAGGTGCCTGGGGATGCTGGCTTTCCTTTGCATTAAAAACTTTTTCTACCCATTCTCAGCACTTCATAAAATTGCTTAGCCGGGTGTTTCATAAACCTGACTGATTATAAGGATCACTTGAGGGCTCTTGTTAAACTTTCAGATTCTCAGCGTATCTCATGAAGATTTTGTTTGTAGGTCTGGGCTTTGACTTGAAAGTCTGCATTATTTAAATTTAAATAATAAGTATACCAGTTATTCTTATGATTACTAACCATATCCATGAGCCTGGACTTCTGCTTCATATCTACTTCTAACTTTCAGTTACCATCCTATGTATTTTCCTTGTCCCTGCTCGTGTTAGGACACAAACCTGAATCTGTTTTGTATGCCCTCTGTGTTGAAGGAGTCATGCCCTAGCCTTGGTTCTGGGGCTGGCAGTCCTCCTACCCCACCTTGTTATGGCCAACACTCCTCTCTGGCACTAGGATCTTTCCTGTGCCTTATCCCAGCGTCTGTAGTCTTGCCACACATGGATGGATGGATATCAAATATGATGACCAACTCCACAAACAACTTCATTTAATTCAATAAACATTTACTGACTTGAGTTATGTCCCAGGCACTGTGCTAGGTGCTGGCGAGATGAAAAAAGGTAAATACTCATAGTTTAAAGGGTGTGACAGGCACATAAAGAAACATCCATAATACCGTATGATAAATGCTTTAGCAGCAGCATGTACAAAGTGCTATGGAAACTCAGATGGGGAAGTGATTAATTCCTCCTGGGAAGGGTCAGGAAAAGTCACAGAGAAGAGTTTACATTTGGAAGGTGACCGAAAGTTCTCTCAGAGGTCAGGGTGAGGGGAAGGCATTCCAAGGAGAGAGCAAATCCGAATCAGAGCCAAGGAGAGTGAGAGTGCTCTCTGTGCTCAGGCAACTTGGACTGAGTAGCCTGGTGGACAAAGAGCAGTGTTTTTTCCAAGTGTGGTCCTCACGCCATCTGCACCATGATTCCCTGGGGAGTCTGTTGAAAATGCACATTTCAAGGCTTCCACCTCTTACTCACTGATTTAGAATCTCAAGGGTGGGGGCTAAGCCATCTTTATTCTTAATAAGCCTCCTAGATGATTCTTAAACCAATTAAGGCAGTGATTCTCTACTTCAGTATGCTATAATCACCATGGGGGCTTTACAAAATATTAATGCCTGAGTCTCACCTTCAGAGATTCTCTTTTATTGGATCTTGGGTGTGGCATGGGCATCAGGGCAAGCTCCCTTGGTGATTCGAATGTGGAGAACCATTCCACCCCACATTGAAAACCACAGGACCACAGCGTCAGATTCAAGAAGTTGAAATAGGCGCACAGAGAGCTGCTACAAATATAATGGAGATGTAAGAAGTTAATGAAAGGGTTTGGGGAGTTTGGTTTTGATTTTATGGGGGATAGAATGTGGGGGTGGCTCCTACAAGCTCACATTTTCTGTAGATCTCATTAAATGGTGGTGGTAGGAAACAAGATCCAAACTGGTTTGTACACACTTTGTGCTGGGGGAAGGGATGTTCTCATGGGAGCTTGTCTCTATGAAGTGGCTCAGCTGTGTGTGACTGTGCTTTCCTAGAAACTGGGCACTGAGTATTCCTGTTACTATCTTCAGAGATGCATTGGGTATCTATACTGTGCCCACTGTTGAAAAATCCCTGTCTGTATCCCAGGTGAATTCTGAGCCATGCTAAGCTTCAAGGAGGGAAGGCTGCAAAGAGATTGATAGTGGGGGTTACACATTTTACATAGTCTTCTTTAAGCTCAGAGGTTAGAGGTCTATGCTTCAACCAAGTCCTTGAGATTCATGAGTAGAAAGAAATGTGTTGTGTGGATTATGGTGCCTTTGGAACACAGAGGAGAAGTTTTGGGGTGAACCAAAATAGCATAGATGAGGGAGAGGTAGGAGATAAGGGAGAAAGTACAGGAAAACAGCCAGTAACCATCTGAGACTGAGGTCCAGGAACCTTAGTGATCAACTTGATCAAGATAGAATGAGAAATTTTATGGGTACAGGTGTGAAGGGAAAGGAAAGGAGGTCAGAGGCCCAGTGCAGGAGCCACCTGAAGGCTCTACCTAGCAGCTAGTCAAGCAGACCTCAGTGACATCTCTTCTTCTTAGAGTTGGCTCCAGTTACCCCCTTTCCCTCTTATGTGTTCTCCATTCTTTTTCCTCTTCATTAACCCTCTGCATCCTCATTACCCATAGGGCTCCCAGGAATAACAAGCAAAGCCCACCAGACTCAGAAGTTTTTAAATGAGTCCACGAGTCATAGCCTTTGTTGAATCTTAGGGGTGAGACAAATGTGGACAATTCTTGGTCCAACTCATTTAATTTATGAAAGAAGAAAAGACCAGCGAGCAGAAGATCACACAACTAGTCAGTGATAGAAGCGAGACAGACCACTCGGTGTTGTATGTAAGTGATGAATCACTAAATTCTACACCTGAAACTAGTATTATACTGTATGTTAACCAATTGGAATTTAAATAGAAACTTGAAAAAGAAACCAACCAAACAACAAATAAACAAGACAGACCCATGTCTTCTGACTTTCTCTCTGAGTCTATGTCTGCTGTACTAAGCTGTTGTCATAATGGCGAGTTCTTAGGTTTTGCATGCTTTGAGTGAGAAATTTTGTATTCATCAGCTTGGTTCCTACAGCCACTTTATAAGAAGGCTACAGCAATTAGTTCCTCATGTTTGCTAAGTCAACTGAAGAAGAAATCTACTTTGCTTAAAAACACAAGTTTCTCCAGAAAGGAAGTACACATTTACAAAACAGGGAATTTCAGGCTCATATAATTTTAGGCCATATGATCAGATTTTTCATATAGTAGATTCTAGAATTATAGTTTGCCATTATCACTATGTAGAGTCCCAGAACCACTATCCTGGGACAAGGAAAGACTTTTATGATTCTGTGATTGAGTGTAGGAAAGGACATTATGTGGTTACATTACTTTGGTGCTGTGACCTTTGTTTTACTTCCTTTTGAAGTCTTCTGACCTTATCTGCTGCTGCTCTTACACTAGGATGTGGGAAACGAGCTCATTGCTTCTCTCACAAAGCAACACAGTGGTGCCTTTTGCTGTGGCTTTATGAAACTTGGGAACCCAACATAGTGTCTGACTCAGTGCCTGACACATAACAGGTACTCAGGTTATTTGATGAACCGAGTTGAGATGACATCTGCAGAGCTGCACTGAATTACTATGAGGGCAACCTTTGACAAGTCATTTCCATTCTCCAAGTTTACTCTTTGCTCCTACAAAATAATAGACAAGAACCAGACACTTTCTGATGTTCCTTCCCACTCAGAGATTATATATATATTGGCATCTCTTTCAAAAAATCCCAGAAATTTGGACCAGGAGTGACTTTGAAGGTCAATTAGCCCAACCCACAGCTTGTTCAAGGCAGAGCCAGACTATTCAAAAAAGTGGAGATTTGGCAACTTTGTGGTTTGTGTAATAGTGAAAGTCAGCCAAAAAGAATAATTCAGATTAAAAATCATTTGAGGGCCAGAATTATTCCTTTTTTGCTCAATATCCATCAAGTCAGTGAGAAATAGTTATGTCTCTGTTTTGGTTTTCTTCTTTGTTTTCTATGAATGTATACCTTACGTACAGTAAAATGCACTAATCTTAAATGTACAGCTTGGTGAATCTTTACATATGTATTCATCCATGCAACTACTTTCCACATCAAAATATAGAACATTTCAACACCAGGGGAATGCTCTCTCATGCTCTTTCTTAGTCTTTGTCCTCTCTCAAGGAATAGAGATCTAATTTCTACCACCACAGGCTGGTTTTGCCTAGTTTTGAACTTTACATGAATGGAATCACACAGCATATAACCTATTATGTCTGACTTTTTCACTCAGCAGTGTGTCTGAGATTTATCCATGTTGTTTCACATGTCAGTTGGAGTTTTATTTTTACTTGCTATATGTGAATTGTATGACTATATCACATTGTGTGACAGTCATACAACTTAAGTATTTACCAGTGCAGAATATTAGCTACAGCCCAGGAGGAAAAGTCAGAAGACTTGGGTTCTAATCTTAATTTTACCAGTGAGTAGCTTTATAAACTTCTCTCTGGGACCATTTTCCTCATTTGTAAGTGAAGAGATTGGGCTAAAGAATCACTAGTAATTTTTCTAACTCCAAAGTTCAACAAATATTATGAGTCACAGACTCAATAAGGAATTGGTAGATAGTCATAATCATATATCTGACTCATATTGAGAACTCATATCAAAAAACCCATATCAAGAATGTGTAAGGGACTCCTATAAATCAATAAGCAAAAAAGAGAGCACAACTAAAAACAGGAAATATGCTTATATGCTGTGTGTGTGTGTGTGTGTGTGTGTGTGTGTGTGTGTGTGTTACTGTTGTTATGATGGAGGAGAAATTTGTTGAGTGGGAGATCTTGGGGTGCAATGACCATGTAATGAATATACTTAGACACTCAGAACCATTTGCTCATCTAGATACATGCTGTAGAAACTGATTTTTTAAAAAGTATCCCTTTGTACTATTTTCTGTAAGGGAGGCACCATATTTAAATGAATGCATGAAATGTACATAAAAGGGCTTTATAAACTGTAAAGCTCTCTGCAAATGAAAGGCATTATTATTATTCCAGATATAATATGAATGCAGCTGACATCAACCTCCATTCATCCCATTTGCAGGTGTAACAACCAACAAGGGTATTTTCCTTTGTTCCTTTGCCATGGCCATGGGAGACTTTCTAAACCCAATGCACAAATAACAGCTGTGATTTTAATTGAGACTTTTGAGTGGATAAGCAAGGTGTATACTGAATGCATAGCAACAGATAGGCTTTCACTTGGGCAGCCACATTATTATTTCCTCAGACTTTGAAAAGGGAAAGTTTTAACAGACCTCTTGGAAGTGACCCTTGTTTTTCACCCCACCTGTTCGCAGTTACTGTCACAGAATGCGTCATCTCTCTCCCACGCACACAGTGGGAAAACAACTTTGCCATGCAGAGCAAAGAGAGTATTCTGCTGTGTCAGGGACAGGAGAATCTGTATATGGTTCACTGTCCATTTCCCAATTAAGTTCCCTCCCTAGGCACTGGAGTTTCCTGCCCAGAAAGCCTGTCTGGTATCCTTATCATTTCAGCAGAAATAAGTCATCATTAGAGGCCACTGCAAACCAGAATTTTGCCAGAATGCTTGTGGTCTCTGCCTTGCCCTTTCTAAAGATTTTGCAACTCTGGTCTCGCCTTGGAAGGGTGAGAAATTGTCCCAACAATGTAATCAACCCAGATTGGTCAACCAAAGGGAATTTGCTTGTTCACTCACATTTGCTGTCTGTATCTTCTTGGATGAGGATATCCCCATGGCTCTGCCCCTTGACTAGGGTGACTAACTATTGGGTGTTCTCTTTCCAGAATTGGGCATAGATATGTTTTAGAATGTGTATTTGCCCATTAATGTCCCCGCTGTGGTGGATTTAGGAGCCCTATGATAACACACACACACACACACACACACACACACACACACACACACCACACAATAATAGATGTAGAGTGAAAAGGGTTTCAGAGTCCAGAAAACCTGGGTTTGGATCTTGGATTTATCACCACACCTGGATGATAAGCTTCAGTTGCCTCATCTGTAAAATAGAGATGAAAATACCTTCCTTGCTCTCAGGATTCTTGTGAAGTCAAGAGAGGCAATGCCTGTACCCCTTCCCAGAGAGGTCTGGCCCATGGTAATTGCCTCATAAATGGTGGATTGTTCCCTAGGTTGTGCAACTGGGACAGATTACCCAGTAGTGCAGGGAGCCCAAGTTCTGCAGTAAGTTAATGGCAGTCTTAGGCAAAAGTTAAGGCCCAGAGCTGTTTTCCACTCTGGAGCAAATCAGGCCATGTACAAGAATTTCTTCTGCAGGTTTTGGGAGGGGGCAAAATGAAACAAAAGAAAATGAAACAACATACTTCAATGAAGTAAATTATTAGGCTTTGATAATTTCTTAAATTGAGTAGACTCTGGTTGGCTGGCATGAAAGGGAAGTTTTTATTTTTATTTTTGTTTTTGAAACACTAACCTCTCTCTATGTTTCAGCGTTTCTTCCATGTTTAGCCACAGGCATCTATATTGCTTTGAGGAGAGTTAGGATCGTTAGATAAGGAAAGCAGAAAGAAAGAAACTAATAAAATATGTTTGTGCAGCCTACAACAGAAGCATAGATTCGAATGCCAGAACTTTTGATTTATAAGAGACAGGTTTTGTTGATAGAGGGAAAAACAAAAAAACAAAAAAACCTTGAGAATCCAAACGAAAGGTCCTTAAGGAAGCAGGCTATAGAATCCATGGCATAAAATTAGGTGCCATTTAGGGGACAGTCATATTAGCTGTGTTAGCCTTTTTTTGTCCAGGACCTTCTATAAACAGCAGCCTGAATGTCACCTTCACATGGGCTCTCAGAGGAGGTGAAACACCACAATGTCCCAAGATTTTGCTAAGCTCCTCCATAAGAGCTACCTATTTGTTTTTTTAAAAGATTTTATTTATTTATTTGAGAAAAAGAACATGAGCAAGAGAGCACAAGCAGGGGGAGCAGCAGAGGGAGAGGGAGAAGCAGACTCCCCACTGATGTGGGAGGGAGTCTGATGTGGGGCTCAATCCCAGGACCCTGGGATCATGACCAGAGCCAAAGGCAGCTGCTTAACCAACTGAGCCACCCAGGCACCCCAGAGCTACCTATTTGGATATTTCTCCTTTAGTGGCCAACGACACTAACAAGTTACCCCAAAACACAGCCACACTTCTCAGAAGGTGGGTGGAGATGTGGAGGGTGAGCCCCTAGCACAATTATCCTGAGTCACCAGTCATCTTCCTTACTTAGGTTTAATGTCAATTTGGAGAGTTAACAGAGCATAGTGATTAAGAGTGTGTGCCTAATATACTGGTTCTCTCCCCTTTTTAGATGGGAAACTTTGAGAAAATTTATGAGACTCTCAACCCATTAGTTTCCTCATCTGCCAGATGGCATAATCAGTGTCTGCCCCATAGGTTTGTTTTGGTTAAAATGAATTAATACATATGAAGAACTTAGTTAGAACAGTGCCTGATACATAGAAAAGTCCACTAATTGTTATTTCTAGTTGTTCTTACCATCTGTGTTCAGCCACACCAGAGCAAATTTCTGTGTGTGTGGTATAGATCCAACAAACTGGCAGTTTTTTACAATAACCAGGAGGTAAGTTACATTTCACTGTCTCAACTTTATAGATTTGTTCATTTGATTTTTTATTTATTCATTTATGCGTGCTTTCAAGAAATATTTATCTAGCCCCTTCTATCTGTCTGCCAGGCATTGTGGAAGGTGGTGAGGGTAAAATGACATAAGAGAGACATATTTCCACCCTCATGTAGTTTACAACCCAGCTAGTCTTTTCAAATGACTTTTTTTCCCTTTATCTGATCTGGGGACACAGGACAATCTCCTGAGCATATTCCCTAGTGCTGGCAATCTGGGGTCCTGGAGCAGGCCATAAAATGCATGGTATATGGGTTTAATAATGTCAGGGGAAATTTTCAGTTAATCCCTTGGACTGTGGGTACACTCAGGATTCAAAGGCCAGACCAAAATGGCATGAAGAGAAACAGAGAACTGGTAATTATCTGGTGAATTTGGGTCATGTGGAAAGCCAAACCAAATTACTTTAGCCAAGGAAAAAATGATTTTTTTTTCTCTTCACATGAATTGGTAGTTTTGGTAAGATTTTGCAGGGGTCTCCCTTCCTCTCTTTGCTTTATTCCACCAGGTATTTCCTAGAAACCAGCATATCGTGGGAAAGATCTGAAGACAAGGGCTTTGAGGGAAATGACAACTGTCCATTATGGGGTATTATTTTGGGAGTGCTGGTCTTCTTTCCAGTACATATATGGAAAATCAAAGCAAGGTTTTCAGTCACACTAGGTCGGCAGTGCTATCAAAAATCCAATCAACTCTCAGGTGCTCTAACTTTGAACTAAATCTGACAACTTTTCTTCATTTGTGAAACAAATGTTTTGAGTTAGATGCTTTATTTTAGTTCTAAATTGTATTATGAATTTGTATTTCTAAGGCAAAAAAGCAAATGAAGGGAACATGCTTTAATTTTTATGTTTTGAGTCATTTATTATCCTTTTAATAGAAGATTTCAATGTATTCCCCATCCAGGAAATGGTAATGGAAATCTCCTACTTCAACGTGTAATCTATAAAATCTTGTTAAATAGTGTAATGAGACTTTGTCACTTTGTCACCTAGCTGAACTTTTACAACTCTGAGACCCAAAGTGGAATGACACCTTCCCCAAATCAGATGAAATGCCCACATATTTTACTGTGTTCTTACCAAGAAAACCCTGCAGCCAAAATCCAGCTAGTCCAAGTCGATTTTTAAGCAAAGTGCATAACCAGAAATTGGCACAAACATTTGTGTATCATCCTTTCCATATTCAAAAGCTGTCTGAGACTCATTTGATTAAGCATAAAAATAACTCTGCGAATGTCATTAGAAAGGCTGATGAACATTCCATGTCTGGTCCCTTGAATTTGTATTCTGAAGACGCATTATTAAGTCACTGCTAAATAGTTTCTCTTGTAAGAACCTGATCGTGCTCTCTAGAGTCTGAAGGAATTATTTTTATATTGAGTTTAGGAGGTTTAATTTTTCTATTTCCATTCAACAGAAAGGAAACAGCTGGTAAATTAGGGAAGGCCGTTACAGTTTATTTGACTACGTAACCTCCACTGGCTTCTTTGGTTAATAGAACATCTTTATTCCAACCAGGGCCCCCTCCCTGCCAAATCTCCTCATTAAACTGAGTTGTGATTAGAAAAGAATAAATGACATTTTGTTTCATATGTGGCTCCTTCCAAGCTTCATCCTCCTCTTTAAGTTTTCCTTTTACACGACTTTTCCTTGGCCTTAAGCATTTCTTCTTCCTGGCAGCTCTTCAACACAGGAGGTGCAAAAGTTCTTGTGCAGTCTTATAGACTACTACTGAATGTAACATCTCCTTGCCCCCTCCTTGGACTCAACTGTTATCCATTCATTTATTCATTCCGCAAACAATTCTTACACACAAAATGGCCTTATGTACTTTAGATTCAAGCAGTCATCTCTGAGGATGATTTATTGGTTCAGACATGGAAGTCCTCTTTCACTTTATCAGATTTTTTTCTCTATTAGGTGGGGCAGTGGTGTGTGTGTGTGTGTGTGTGTGTGTGTGTGTGTGTGTGCTTCTTTCCAGAGTCAAGAAAGACCAAAATCTACCTTGCATGTGGTAGAGTGTGTTTCAGATGTGGACAGATGTTGACTGAAAAAGTATCACTTGAGTTTGTTAAAAATGGAGATTTTGGGAGGTTAGCCTGAAGATAGTGTAGGAAGATCCTGAACTCACCTCCCACAGACACAACAAATCTACAGCTACCTATGTAATGATTCCCTCTGAAAAAACCTAAAAACTTGTGTAATAGCATCTCCAAAGCAAAGGATAAAAGGACCATATCAAGATAAGAAGGAGAGGCAGAGATACAGTCTTGCTAAAAACCCCACCTCTGGCATGATGACCCACAGTTGTGAGGGATCTTACAAATATGGAGCTTATCCCTAAGGAGCCAAGTGTTTGTGCTCCACATCAGGCACCCCAGCCCTTGGGATGTGTCCTGGAGAGAAAAGTCCCCAAAACATCTGACTCTGAAAACCCATATGGCTCATGTCCAGTAGAACCAGAGGGCTGTAAGGAATGAAGATTCCACTTTTAAAGGGCTCATATGCAGACTCATTTAGCCTGGGACTCAGTGAAAAACCAGCAGTTTGAAAAGCACCTAAACCATGTGATAAGATTAATTTGCTAGTCTCGAAGCATCTATTAGAAGGGCAGGAGCTTGTTAAAACTCTCTGGGGACTGAGGCACTGGCAGGTGCCATTTTTTTTCATTCTCCCTCTAACAGTGTAGCAGGGGGCCCACCTCTGTGCTGCTCCCATGGCCCTGCCAAAACCACACATGCAGCTCATACAGGGGATGCCCCTTGAGCACTTAGGTCTGGTGGCCAGGGGGTTTCTCTTTCTGGGCCCTATGGATCTGAAACAATCAGAGAGATTGTTCCTGGTGGGCTACCACTCCAAGGCACTGCACAAACAGCAGACCAAGAAATGCCTCAGTCCTCCTGTGAAAAAGGCCTATCAACCTGTCTTGGAGCTTCAGTCTGAGGGGCAGGCTCTAGGCTTACCACACATCTAGAGGCTCTTAAGGAACACAGGCCAGGGGATGCCATTTTTGTGCTCTCTCTTGACCACACTACAGCTCACGATTACTTCCCAGAAAGGAACTCGTACACTTGTCTGGAACCCTGATTTTTGCAACTGTTGCTGAGGGGACACCTCCAGATCACATGGTTTGAAGGCCAACAGTGTTTACAATTGCAACCCCACAGGACTGGATATGTTCACATATCTTAAAAGCTGTTTCCTGAAGTTCTAGCTTCCAATCAGCCTGAAATTAGGTGCTGACTGAGATCCTGCCTTCTGGAACACTTGACATAATAGTAATAATAGAGTTAGTAATAGAGTTCTATCAAGAATAAATCAGGCTGTTTAGACAATCACAAAAGTTCAGGAGACAACCAAGAGCTAGGGCAATGTTAAATGATAAGTTTCATCTTCTATATGAGGCTCCTCCTTCAAGACTGGGAGAGATGTTTCACCTAATACATTAAAAAACAAACAAACAAACAAACAAACAAACAACCACAGAGAGTCAAGCAAAACGAGGAAACAGAGGAATATGTTATACACATAAGAAAAATAAACTCCAGAAAAAGACCCTAATAAAATATGGATAAGTAATTTATCTGGTAAAGAGTTCAAGTGGTCATAAATATACTCACTGAGCTTGAGAGAATGGATGAACACAGAGAGAACTTCAACAAAGTGATAGAAAGTATAAGAAAGTACCAAACAAAGGTCATACAGCTGAAGAATACAATAATTATATAAAAAGCAGCAAGAGAAAAACAACTTGTTGTATACAAGGGAAATTTATCTGTCAGCAAATTTATCAGGAGAAACTTTACAGGCTGGAAAGGAGTGATATATGTGATATATTCAAAGTTCTGGAAAGAAAAATCTCCCAACTAAGAATACTCTACCTGGCAAAGTGATCAATCAGAATTGAAGAAGATAAGCAAAGCTATGGCAGTTCATCACCTACAACTGGCCTTATAAGAAATTATATAAGTAAAGGCAATGGATCAATCAATTATAAAGCTGGTATGAAGGTTGAAAGACAAAAGTAGTAAAAATAACTATAACTATAATACTTAAGAGATATACAAAATAAGATGTAAAATGTGACATCAAAATCATAAAACAGGGGGTGCAGAGTAAAAATGTAGAATTTTAGAATGTGTTCAAACTTAATGCACTATCAACTCAAAATAGGCATATATATTTATATGTGATCTTCATGGTAACCACAAAACAGAAACCTATAGTAGATACACAGAAGACAATGAGAAAGGAATCTAAGCATTAACATTACATAAAACCACAAGGGAAGAAAGTAAGAGAAAAAGAAAGGAACAGAGAGGAACTACAAACAACCAGAAAAGAGTCAACAAAATGGCAGTAAGTACATACCTACAATAATTACTCTAAATATAAATGGATGAAACTCTCTAATCAAGACATAGAGGGATTGAATGGAAAAAAAGACCCATATATGTGCTACCTACAAGAGACCTACTTCAGATGTAAGAACACACACAGATTGTGAAAGTGAAGGAATGGAGAAAAGATGTTTCATGCAAATGGAAACCAAGGGAAGCTGAGGTAGTTATACTTCTATCAGACAAAATAGACTTTAAAACAAAGAGTGTAATAGAAGACAAAATGGACATTACAGAATGATAAAGGGGTCAATCCAGTAAGAAGTTATAACACTTATAAATTTTTATGCACTCAACTTGGGAGCACCTAAATATATAAAACACATATTAACAGACTTAAAGAGAGAAATTAACAGGGATACAATAATAATAGGGGACTTTAATATCCCATTTACACCAATGGATAGATTACCCAGACAGAAAATCACCATCAGCCTTAAATGACACATTAGACCAGATGGACTTAATAGATATATACAGAACATTTCATCCAAAAGCAGCAGAATACGCATTCTTCTCAGGTGCACATAGAACGTTCTCCAGGATTGAACATATATTAGGCCACGAAATAAGTCTCAAAAAATTTAAAAAGATTGAAATCGTATACATTATTTCTGACTACACTGGTAGGAAACTTGAAAAGAATTACAAGAATAAAATGGGAAAAAAACCTCACAAATATGTGGAGGTTAAGCAACATGTTACCAAACAATCAATGGGTCAATGAAGAAATCAAAGAAGAAATAAAAATACCTTGAGACAAATGAAAATGGAAATACAAGATGCCAAAATATATGGTATGCAACAAAAGCAGTTCTAAGAGAGAAGTTCATGGTGATAAGGCCTACCTCAAAAACAAGAAAAATGTCAGATAAACAACCTAACTTTACACCTAAAGGAACTAGAAAAAGAGGAATTAATGAAGTCCAAAGTTAGTAAAAGGAAATAATAAAGATCAGAGCAGAAATAAATTAAACGGAGACTAAAAAGACAATAGAAAAGACCAATGAGACTAATAGCTGTTTCTTTGAAAAGGTAAACAAAATTGATTAATCTTTAGCTAGACTCACTAAGAAAAAAAGAGCAGAGCAAGGGTTCAAATAAAATCAGAACTGAAAGAGAAGTTACAACTGATACCAAAGAAATACAAAGGATCTATAAACAAGTATGTGCGAATACATTGGACAACCTAGAAGAAATGGATAAATTCCTAGAAGCATAGAGTTTTCCAAGACTGAATCAGGAAGAAATAGAAAATCTGAATAGACCAATTATTAGTTAGGAGATTGAATCAGTAATCAAAAACTCCCAACAAACAAAAGTCCAGGACCAGACAGCTTAACCAGTGAATTTCACCAAACATTTAAAGAAGATTTAATACCTATCCTCAGACTCTTCCAAAAAGATGAGAGAACACATCCAAACTCATTTTATATGGCCAGCATTATCCTGATACCAAAACCAGTCAAAGATACCACAAAAAGAAAATTACAGCCCAATATCCCTGATGAATATAGATGTAAAAAAATCCCCAAACTCAACAAAATATTAGCAAACCAAATTCAGCAATGCTTTAAAGGATTATTCATTATGATCAAGCAGGATATATTCCAGGGATGTGAAGATGGTTCAACATTCACAAATCAATCTATGTGATATACCACATTAATACAATAAAGGATAAAAACCATATGATCATCTCAGTGGATGCAGAAAAAGCATTTGGCAAAAGTCAACATCCATTTATGATAAAAACTTTCAATGAAGTGAATATAGACAAAATGTCTCAACATAATAAAGGTCATATATGACAAGTCCAAAGCTAACATCAAATTCGGCAGTGCAAACTGAATGCTTTTCCTTTAAGATTAGGAACAAGACAAAGAGGCCCTCTCTCACAATTTTTATTTAGCATAATATTGAAGTAGTAGAACAATTAGAAAATTAGGGGAAAGAAACAAAAGGTATTTAAATTTAAAATGGAAGAAGTATAACTGTTACTATCTGTGAATGACATGATTTTACATACAATTGATCCTTCAACAACATAGGGTTTAAAGATGCTGACCCTCTGAACAGTCGAACATCTGTGTATAACTTTTGACTCCCTCAAAACTTACTTACTAATAGCCTACTCTTGACCAGAAGCCTTTCCAATAACATAAACAGTTGATTAGCACATATTTTGTATGTCATATGTACTGTGTACTGTATTCTTACAATAAAATAAGCTAGAGAAAACATGTTATTAAGAAAATCATAGGGAAGAGAAAATGTATTTATAGTACTGTACTATATTTATTGAAAAAAATCCATGTACAAGTGGACCCACACAGTTCAAACCCATTTTATTCAAGGGTCGACTCTATAGAAAACCCTAAAGGCACTACCAAAAACTTTTAGAGCGAATAAACAAATTCAGTAACATTGCAGGGCACAAAATTAGTATAGAAAAATCTGTTATGTTTTTATACACTAACTACAAACTACCCGTAGGAGAAACTAAGAAAAAATTCCATTTATAATCAAAACAAAATGAATAAAATACCTAGGAATAAATTTAACCAAGGAAGTGAAAAACCCATACACTGAAAACTATGACATTGATAAAAGAAATTGAAGAAGACAAATAAATGAAAAGATATTCCATGCTCATGGACTGGAAGAATTAATATTGTTAAAATACCTGTATTACCCAAAACAATCTATAGATTCAATACGACCCTTATCAAAATTTCAATGGCCTTTTCACAGAAATATAACAAATCTAAAATTTGTATGGAATCACAAAAGATCCCAAAAAGCCAAACCAATCTTTAGAAAGAACAAAGCTGGAGGCATCACACTCCCTGATTTCAGAATATATTACAAAACGATAGTAATCAAAACAGTGTGGTGTCGAGATAAAAGCAGACACTATCTGTCAATAGAACAGAATAGAAAGCCTAGAAATAACCTATGCATATATGGTCAATTAATTTATGATAAGGAAACAAGAATATTCAATGGGGAAAGGGCGGTCTGTTTGATGAATGGTGTTGGAAAAAAAAAAACCAGCCACATGCAAAGAATGAAACTATATCCCTATCTTATATCACACACAAAAATCAACTCAAAATGGATTAAGGATTTCAGCATAAGACCTGAAACCATAGGGGCACCTGGGTGACTCAGTTGGTTAAGTGTACGACTCCTGATTTCAGCTCAGGTCATGATTTCAAAGTTGTGAGATCAAGCCCTGCATCGGTCTCCATACTGTGCGTGGAGCTTGCTTAAGATTCTCTCTCTCCCTCTCCCTCTGCCCTTTCCCCCGCCAAAACCAAAACCAAACAAAATAAAATAAAAACAAAAACAAAAACAAAAAACAAAACCCGAAACCATAGAACTCCTACAAGACATAGGAGATAATTTCCTTGACATCAGTCTTGGAAATAATTTTTTTGGATTTGATTCCCAAGGCAAGGGCAACAAAAGCAAAAATAAATGACACCACACCAAACTGAAAAGCTTTTGCACAGTAAAGGAAACCATCAACAAAATGAAAAGGCAACCTACTAAATGGAGGAATGTATTTACAAATCATGTCCAATAAGGGCTTAGTATCCAAAATATTTAAGAGCTCATACAATTCAATAACAAAACAAACAAACCAACAATCTGATTAAGAAGTGGGCAGAAGATTTGATTAGATAGGCACATGAAAAGATGCTCAACATCACTAATCGTCAGGGAAATGCAGATCAACCTCACAACTGTCAGAATGGCTATTATCAAAACACCAAAAAATAACCAGTATTGACAAGATGTGGAGAAAAGGGAACCCTTGTGTACTGTTGGTGACAATGCAAATGGGTGCAACCACTACAGAAAACAGTATGGAATTACCTCAAAAAATTAAAATTAGCTGGCATTTGGTATCAAATGATACCATATGATCCAGCAATTCCATTCTGGGTATTTATCTTAAGAAAATGAAAACACTAATTTGAAAATATACATACACTTCTATGTTCATTGCAGCATTATTTAGAATAGCCAAGATATGGAGGCACCCAAAGGCCCATGGATAGATGAATGGATAAAAAAGATGTGTTATATATGTATACAATAGAATACAGCTCAGTCACACAAAAGAATGAGATCCTGCCATTTGTGACAACATGGATGGACCTTGAGGGTATTCTGTTAAGTGAAATACATAAGACAGAGAAAGATTTCACTATATGTGGAATCTAAAAAACAAAACAAATGAAAAAATAAAACTCATAGACACAGAGAACAGACCGGTAATTGCCAGAGGGTGGGGGTTGGTGGGGTAGGCAAAATGGGTGAAGCGGATCAGGAGGTATAAACTTCCAGCTATAAAATAAGTAAGTCATGGGAATATCATGTACAGCAGGGTGACTATAGTCAATAGTATTGTATTGTATATTGGAAAGGTGCTGAAAGAGTTTTAAAATGTCCTCATCACAAGAAAATAATTTTTTGTTAACTTTGCATAGTGACAGATGGTAACTAGACTTATTGTGGTGATGATTTTGCAGTGTACAGAAATAGTGAATTAGTATGTTGCACACCTGAAATGAATATATGTCAATTACACTTTTATTTCTTTATTTACATGGGAGAGAACACATATGTGAGCAGAGGGAGGGACAGAGGGAGAGTAAGAGGGAGAATCCCAAGCAGACTCCACACTGAGCATGGAGCCCGATGGGGGGCTCGATCTCATGACCCTGAGCTCATGACCAGAGCCCAAACAAAGAGTGGGATGCTTAACCCATTGTGCCACCCAGGAGCTCCATACACGTCAATTAAAAAAATGGAGACTTTAGAGTCCCAGTCTCTAGAAGTTTTGAACCAGTTTGGATAGAGCTTGAGGATTCTTATGTGAAACTAGCTTTTGCCCCATTGATGTACTTCCAATAGCAGTAACTATGGAACACATTAAAGAAACACCCAGAAGGCAGAATGGGAGGGCTTGACGGCTATAGGTGGCTACACGAAGGAAGGAAAGAAAATGATCAAAGATCACTCATTTATACCTATTGTTTCTCAGTTCATGTATTTACAAAAACAAAATAATACTACTCATTTAATTGATGGAGAAGCTTTCGGAATAGCTTTAATTAAGCAACACCAAACACTATTATCCAAATAATTCTTTGATTTCAAAAAATAAATGCCCAATAGAATGCACACTTTTTGATTGTAAGTTTACTGAAAGTTGAATGAAAGTAAAAATGCTGTACATTTCTCTAGAATATTTAACCTATAGCCACAGACAAATGATCATATTGTCATATATATTTGTAATCCTCAATCTTAAATAGATATTGTCTGCTAATACATTTCCCTACTAAGATTGTTCTCCTACCTACCACAATAAATGTATTTTAGACCTTTCACTCCCACCTCAAACTTTTATTTCCCCCACACCCTATACTGTCCTCACTTTTTAAAAATTATATATGTTTCAGGTATATAGCATTATAATTCAACATCTGTATACACTAAAGAGTGATCCTCCCAAAAACATCTAGTTATCACCCATCACCTTACAGTTGGCTGCCTTTGCCTCTTTTGCCCATCCTTAACCCCTTCCTCTCTTGTAACCACTGATCTGTTCTGTGTATCTATGGGTTTTGTTTGTTTATTTGTTTGGCTTTGGTTTTGGTTTTTATTTTAGATTCCATTCCATATGGGTGAAATCATATGGTATTTGTCTTATTCTTCTGGCTCATGTCATTTAGTATAATACCATCAAGTTCCATCCATGTTGTTGCAGATGGAAAGATTTCATTCTTTTTATGATGACCTTGAATTCTACTACTTCACAGAAAATGTAGACATCATCAAACATGCACACCTCATTTTTTTTTGCTATCAAATTTATAAGCCTATCTGCAGCTACATTTCTTTTTTCCACCTTCCCTCCTGTTATCATTGAGGAAGTACCCCCTCTCTTATCAAAAACCACTTTTTCTTCCCCCTGTAAGGGTCTCGATCTTATCCCTTCTCATCTTTGCGAGGACTTTGTTCTTCATGTTTCCCCTTTTCTCTCACTTTCATCTTTGATCTTTACCTTTTTACTGGGTCATTTCTGTTAACATACATACCTTCTGTAGTATCTTCCATTAAAAATAACTCTTGGGCTCACAGCCCCTTGTGTCTCTGATACGTTCTTGATCAAAAGTTCTCTATATCTTTTTCCTCATTTCCTCACCTCTCATTGATTCTTTGCTTTCACCTTAATGTGTATTCTCTCCTTATCCACCAAAATTACTCAAGAAAAGACACTGATATCTGCTACAAAAGTAACCTGCTAATCATTTTTATCACCTTTCAATTTAGTGGAACACTGACGGTCTCCTTGTAACATTTTGTTGACCTCGCTCAGTGGCACCTCTGTGTTCTGGTTCTCTTCCTATCTTTGTGATTGCAGCTTCTCAGAACCCCCTTCCTTTACCCAAACTCTGAGTAATATAGCTCCTTGGGGTTTAGTCCTGGGCCCTTCACTCTTCTGCATATTCTTTCCTTAGGTGTTTCTATCCATTTTCTTATTCTAAATGATCTTCTTTTCTTCCTCCCTCCTTTCCCTTACCCCTCTTCCACCCTCTTTTTCTTCCATCTATCTATCTATCTATCTATCTATCTATCTATCTATCTACCTATCTAGTTTACTGCTATGGTCTGAATGTTTGTGTCTGCCCCAAATTTGTATGTTGAAAACCTAATGCTCAATGTGTCGATATTGGTAGGTGTGGGCTTTGGGAGAGGCTTGGGTCGTGAAGGTAGAGCCTCATGGATGGGATTAGGGCTTTTATAAAAAGAGACTCCACAGAGCTCCTTACTCCCTTTTGTCATGTGAGGATACAATGAAAAGTCGGCAGTCCAGAAGAAATCCCTAACCTGGTCATGTTGGCACCCTGACTTTGGAACTCCAGTTTCCAGGACTGTGAGAAATAAATTTCAGTTGTTTATAAACCACCCAGTCTGTGCTACTTTGTTATAGCAACTTGGATGGACTAAGATATTTATCAACTATCTATCTATCTATCTATCTATCTATCTATCTATCTATCATCTATTTCCATAGAAAAATGTGTTGTTTTGCTTTCTATTGCACATATTATGCAACCATAAATATCATTCTAAATCTTCCTTTAGGCATCTATTCATGTAGTTTATAGAGATACACCCCATTTTTTAAAACTACGTTATAGTGTTCATTATCATGAATTCAATCACAGTTATTTGATCATTTCCCCGCTGTTGACATTGATATTATTTACGGGTCTTTATTTTAACAAATAATGCTGCAACAGATATCCTTGTGCTTTCCTTTATGCACACACTTGTCAGGGCTTCTCTAGGGTAGTAAGTTGAATTGATGGAGGATACAGACATTTTAAATTTTAATAATTACTGCCCACTCACCCTCCAATGAACTAGGATATACATCCACAAGCAGAATATGAGAATACCTGTTTTTCCATACTCTTGTCAATACTTGATATTACCAAGCTTTAAAATTTTGTTTCAATACAGGTTTCAGGGGTTTTTTATTTTGGATTAAATATACATTGAATGGTCAAATGTGTTGCTAAGGACAACTCCAAGGTTCTGAACTTGGTTGACTGAGTGATGGTGCCATAGACAGAAGTTCCAAATGGTAAATTCCTTTCAGGGGTGGGGGCTAAGAGAGGAAAATGGGTTGAAGTCAAAGTGATGGAAGATATCCAAGTGGAAATTTCCAGTAAGCCTTCAGATGACTAAGGGATTCAGAGAATGTAGTCTCTTTCCAAATCTTCTTTTCTTTTTGCCTATATAGAAAGTGTTTACTTTATGTGTTTCCCTGTGGCTCTGTTGATTACATTCTTATGTGTGGTTTCGAGCTTCTCTGGCTTCAAACCTGTATTTGTTTTGGGCATGGTTGGAGTAGAGTGCTAATGAGCCCAAGGTCATGGGTTTGATCCCCAGAAAGGCCAGGGAGTTTCATGGAGAGGAAAACTGTGTTCTGTGGTTCACAGACTTCACCCCTAATCTTGTCTACTTGTCTCTAAACTATGTAGCATTGGTCCCAAGGGGGCCCATGAGAAAGTGTGAGTGATTGTGTACAATCCATTCAAACTATTTAAAGAGTGGTTTCAAGTGGGTTTATCTGGGTTGCTTCTTCAAGAAATTTTGCCTGCCTTCCTCCTTCATCTTGTGGACAGTGATCATATTTTCAGAGACAATGTCATGACCAAAGGCACATGGAACTGTATTGTTTATGGCCACCCACATCTGTTTTCCCACATTTTTTTAAAAAGATTTTATTTATTTATTAGACAGAGATAGAGACAGCCAGCGAGAGAGGGAACACAAGCTGGGGGAGTGGGAGAGGAAGAAACAGGCTCATAGCGGAGGAGCCTGACGTGGGGCTCGATCCCATAACACCGGGATCACGCCCTGAGCCGAAGGCAGACGCTTAACCGCTGTGCCACCCAGGCGCCCCTGTTTTCCCACATTTATTTACTTCTCAGGTAAAAGGCAGTGTGATGATCTAAGACTGTGTTGATCCAAGACTGTGCAAGCGTCTTCTTGGAAATATTTGAATATTATCAGTCTGACTTTGGGAATTGGCTTACGAATATTGTACAAATAAACCCTGGAGAGCATGAACATGCCCAAAAGACTCTCTTAGCAAACCTTTCACTGACAGATTTTCCTTATCTTATCAGGCTGTTCTAGCCTGCTGCATACTCTTACTGGGAAATACAAGTCTACACTCAGAATTCTTGCGAAATGGTCATACATGGATACAGCATAGAATGTGCTGTTTAAACGAGTGACAATGTCCATAGAACAACCTTTGGAAAAACCCACAGTAGACATCTTCTACACAAGCACAGAGTTGCCAGGATTTGCTGGGATGGCATCTGAAGTCTGTTTCTGTGGATACTTCATTTTCAAAAATCAATCCTAGAGTTTCTCAAATTGCTTTTCCAGTTGCCTGATACATCCCTGGGTCCTGCAGGAGCAATCTCAAAGAGGATTTGGAATAATGTTACAAACATATTGAAAGTTTCAAAGAAAATCCTCACAGCTTAAGAAGGACTTGAAAATAGGTTCACTTTTCTTTCAGGGACTCTATGTTTGCCACATCAGGGATATTTCTATTTGACATTATGGAAAATTTGAAAGGCTGAGGAGTAAGAGACCAGACCATCAAATACCATTTAATAGATTGCCAAGAATTACAGTGATGACTTAGAAGAATATGGTGTGGAACAAATATGACTAAAAGTAAAAGGTAGAATAATTAAAGTTATATGCTCTTGAATACAAGAAAAGTGGTTAAAAAATTAATGGACTTTAGGTTGTACATAATGACACACAAGGGACTTACTTAGATTGTTTTCTTGAATTGATTATGGTAACAAGAGCATTATTTTGGTACTATATAGGGACAAGCTGAAAATACCATATAAGTAGTTAAAAATCATTATATGGGGGGCGCCTGGGTGGCACAGCGATTAAGCGTTTGCCTTCGGCTCAGGGCGTGATCCCGGCGTTATGGGATCGAGCCCCATGTCAGGCTCCTCCGCTATGAGCCTGCTTCTTCCTCTCCCACTCCCCCTGCTTGTGTTCCCTCTCTCGCTGGCTGTCTCTATCTGGCTGTCTCTATCTCTGTCGAATAAATAAATAAAAATCTTTAAAAAAAAATCATTATATGGAAAGTTTGTAGCCCTGATGGCTGGGCTGGGCTGGGGTGAATAAAGAGAAAGGATCAGGGATACAGCAAGAAAATGCTAGCTTTGAGATTTTACATTTGCCTTTGTGGTGCAAGGAATTTTAGATTCAAACAGTACTTTCTACCTGATTTTGCTAAGTCAGACTCAAATTAGGGAAAAAATCTCTTGGTAAGTGTCAGAAAAGTTGAGGCTATGAACCAGAATGTACAGAGAAAAGAGTATGACAAGGCGCATCTGGGTGGCTCAGTCAGTTAAGTGTCCAACTCTTGATTTCAGCACTGGTCATGATCTCAGGGTTGTGAGATTGAGTCCCACCCCCACTCCCCTCTCAGACTCTGCACTCAGCATGGAGTCTGCTTGAGATGCTCTCTCTCGACTATGTAACCTGGGAAACAAACTGAGGGCTTCAGAGGGGAGGGGGGTGGGGGATTGGGACAGGCTGGGGATGGGTATTAAGGAGGGCACATATTGCATGGTGCACTGGGTGTTATACACAAATAATGAATCATGGAACACTACATCAAAAACTAAGGATGTACTGTACGGTGACTGACATAATAAAAAATTATTAAAAAAAAAAAGAGATGCTCTCTCTCCCTCTCTGTCTGCCCTTCCCCCTGCTCTCTCTCTCAAAATAAATAAAGAAAGAAAGAAAGAAATTATTTAATAATAATTTAAAAAGAGTGTGACAAGCCAATGGAGATGTTCTACTTTGGATATCTTAGATCTTTAATTAATTCTCTTATAACTAATAATAACAATGAAAGTAGTGATACCGAAGGTAACTGTACAAACTGTACAAACGTTAGGAACCACACCACACAAGAACTGATGAGCAGACCAATGCAGGACTGTGCCAGTGTTTTAATCTAGCCATAGAGAAACTGAAAAGATGAAAAAAACAAGTTAACACAAAGTGATGAGTTTCCCTAAAGGTTAAGGTATTAAACTTAAGACACTTCCCTTTATTCTAAGATTATATCCATGTTATTTAAATAAATTCTCTTGTAGTGACATAATGATCAATGTTTCTTTAAAAAAAGTCCTTATTTTAGCCAAATATATTTTTCCACCTTAAGTCAATTTATACTTTTATTTTTGGAAATTTCACTCTTTTGAGAAATCTAGAAGTTTAGGGACTTGCATGATAATGTTTAATCCTCAAATAATATGAGGTAGATTATATTGTTATTATTACTATCACTTTGCAAAAGAGGAAACTGAGCCTCACGGAAGTTGTTTTAATTTGTTCAAAGCATCCAACTAGAAGTGTCAGAACGACAACACAACCCATGTCTGCCTGATTTCAGTGCTCCTGCTTCTTACCACTATGTTATTCCTTTGGGTGTTAGGGTCCAGTGAAGGAAGGAGAAACCATTCTAGGTATTGTAAACAGGGCATATTTAATACAGGTGATGGAAAAGATGAGTAGCCAAATAAGAGAGGGGAGTCAACCCAGAGATCAATATCAGGAAGTCACTACCATCCCTAGGACTAGGAGAGGAGGTGGTGTTCCCATCTGAGAAAAACTATCTGGATGGGTCTAGATCCCCTCCAGCAACAGGGTGCTACTCAGGATGGGGGCAGGGACCATGGAGGGAGGAACTGCCATGGCTGCCAACAATGCTACTTGAAGCAGAGAGAGAAAATGGAGTGTGTGGGGGGGAATACCTTGGCTTCTTCCCTCCTCCTGCCCTGTTTCTTTTGTTAGTGCCTCTTATTATTAGGCAAACCTATTCAGAAACCAGAGAACACAGGGACTGGGAAATGTTCCTTGTGAAACAGAGTCAATGAAGGGAATATTGGGAAATGGATATGAGAGCAAACAGATAAACAACCAGTATATTATAGCCTAAATATGTAAATTATTTCAGTGTACTTTTTACTATGGCAGTGAGGTCTAGAGATACCAGAAGAGACTTTTCAATATTAACAGTGTAAGAGAATTTATTTGGCTATGGGAGAGGGGGTGCGCATGTTTCCATTTCCAAATGACCTTTAAAGCAGAGAGAGGCAAAAGAAATGAGAGAATTTTGGTCTTGGGGTAACCCTGCCTTTGAGTATTTTAGGTTCTATAAGGGTGGCTGAATTAGAAGTTCTGGGCCAAATAAGGTGGCAGAGCCCAACCCTGACTATCATTTCTGCCCCTGTCATTGTGTCTCTTTTCCTCTTTAGAGGAACAATCACTTTCTCCTCACTCTCTCTCCCTGTCTCAGAGACTTGGAGTGGGAAGGACAGTTCCATATTTGTGGAGTAGAATGATGGATTCAGCCACTGCACTTATATAGAGACTTGTCATGAATAGAGACGAGGACCTCCTCACCCCCCACTCTCCAATTTCCATTTAGAGAGAGAGACTATTACTAGTGTTTCCCCTGGAGGAGGTTGGGGGCTAAGCAGGAGCCACTGAGTTAAATAAACAAAGTAGAATTAGGAAATTATAGGGCAGGTACTCCAGTTTTAACTTTCCTGGTAGTAGCCATTAAAAAGGGAAACCTCCAGGGGTGCCTGGGTGGCTCAGCTGGATAAGTGTCTGACTCTTAGTTTCAGCTCATGTTGTGATCTCAGGGTCCTGAGGTTGAGTCCTGCCTCCGGCTCCATGCTCAGTGTGGAGTCTGTTTGGGATTCTCTCTCTCCCTCTCCGTTTGAATCTCCCTCTGCTCTCTCTCTCACTCAAATAAATAAATAAATAAAATCATTAAAGAGAGAGAGAGAGGGAGAGAGAGAGAGAGAGAGAGAGAGAGAGAGAGAAACCTCCTTTCTAGGCCACATTTCGTACTTTGCTTGAAATCCAAGGTCGAATTTTACTTCTAATGTACTGCTGCAATTGTCTCAAATCCAATTTACATCTGTTCCTGTTTTTACTGATTGCTTTATTCTTTTCAAAATCACCTCATCCCATCACACGGTGAAGGAAAAGAACATTTAGAAACCAGATGTTATATTAACCATAACCATTATCCTTTATTGGATCCCCCAAAGATTTAATCTCTATCCATAAACAGGTGAGGAAGACACCAGCTTTCAGCTCAGCTCTACACTTTAAAGATGCCTCACTGAGAAGAGGGCAAAGGGTCTGTCATCCACCTGCCATTATGACCCAGAGAGGATTGTAATTGGTATGTATAGCCCAGTAGTTCAGTTCTATCAAACCCAAAGCTCTCCTTTACGGAACAAATTTTATGATATACCCTTTGGTGTCCCAAAGAGAAATTTATAGATAATGCTGACATATGCAATTTAAATAAAAATCTAAATGATGCCTGAACCATAATATAAAGGAGAACTAAAATGAAAACAGTTTATAATAAGTTAACACGCATTACAAGATAGAAAGGCTCAGGCACAACTGTATTAGAACGTGTAGTGAAGTGGTGAGATGTTTACACTTATGTGGAGAATCATGAATGTGACAGCTGCAAGCAGACTGATCCGCTCAGAGAATGGAGAGATTCAAACAGCACAATTAGCATTGTCATCAATGATATTTTTTCTAAAATAGTGGACAACACTTGGTAAAAGTTCCAAATGAAATAAAGTACCACCTTCCTCTTAATTTACATGGTAATTGCATTCCTGGAAAATTCAGTTTCTATTAAAATCATGCAAAAGTACTTTGATTTTGTAAGTAAATTGGAGTTATAGCCTAGGCTTAGATGATTACAAATAGGTTTGTCATCTACATGAAATGTCTGAAGCCCTAACCCCTTGCCCAATTAAATGCCAATAATACCTTCCTCACTCATGAATGATAACCTCAAATGATCCCACACATTTCCAAAATGCCATCTAGGACTAGCATTATGCCCTTTGGAACTCCCGAGAGTGGTGTAACGAAGGCCCTTTCAAAGGGCAGAGATATAAGAACATGGGTCTCATGAAACTCACTCCCCAAATCCACATTTTTGTCTGTGGAAGCCCTGATTCAACCATGTCCCTTGACAAACTGTCAAGAGAGCAACAGGCATATTGTTGCCAAAGCTCTTGGCGGGGTTCTTCCTCATCAGCTTCTAGTTTACTTATGTGGAAGTGGTTTATTTCTGGATTGATAAGGACCCAAATCACATGCCCTTACTGAGGAATCCTGAGATTGGTTTAACATCAGTTATTACATACACCATGTGAAGGCTATCAAGAACCGACACTGCAGTGTGAATGAGCAGAGAAATGGCAGCAGGTAAGGTTGAAAGCCCAGTTAGATACATTGGTTATTGAGCAAAAATGCTTATTTATCCTGATAATATAATATTGATAAATAGTTTATCACTCAAAGGTGCAATTAGCTTTATTTCTGCCTGTAGTATGTAAACCAAATTTTAATAGGAACATATCTGTCACCGTTTGGAACTGTCCTTGTGCCTGGATTGGGGCATGAATTGCAAAGTAGTAAAAACACAGGTTTTGGTGTCCTCAGACACAGACTCAAGCCCATCCTGCCTGTATGTGACCTTTAGTAAGTTACATAATGTCTTTGAGTCTCCATTTCCCCACCTGTAAAATAGGGTTCATAATAGTGCCTGACTCATAGAATTTTTGTAAAGACTAATGAGATAATAAAGGTAAACCACTTGACATAGTGACTGACCCATAGTAAGTGCTCAACAAATATGAATATTATTTTTATTTTATTTTATTTGTTTTTTGGGGGGAAGGGGCAGAAGGAGAAGGAGAGAGATTCTTAAGCAGGATCCATGCCCAGCATGAAGCCGGACGTGGGCTCAATCTCACAACCCTGAGATCAGGACTTGAGCTGAAACCAAGAGTCAGATGCTTAACTGCCTGAGCCATCCAGGTGTCCCCCTCCACCTCCGCAAGTTCTTTCTAAGGGAGACGATGAAGTGTTGGATAGGAAGTGATTCCAGGGAGAGTTTGCTGAAGAGAGGAAGGAGTCTTACTAAAATGACAAGAGGCACATGAACAGCCAGAAATTCCTTAATGGATTTTAGTTAACAGTGATGTTTGACATTAACAGCCAATTTCTGCCATGTGCTTACTTGCCTCCCACTTCATCATCCCCAAAACCTTTAGTGAGAGCCTGTACCCAGTTTAGCCTAGTGTGAATGAAGGGGGAAAAGTATTGTCTAAGGAGAGATGCAATGCAGTTAGAAGCTCATGGCCATAGGCAGCAAGATGTTGAGCACAAATAGGACAAGGAGGTTGGGAGCATAGGGTTAAAGAGAGCTGGGGAAACTCTGAGGGAGTGAGGGGAGTCAGGGTGAACTGCACGTGGGAAAATAATAAACTGGTATTGCTAGTAGTTCCTTAAAATCAAGTACAACCCTCCTGAGCCTTTTTTTTTTTTTTTTTACATTTAGGTAACTTTCCAAATAGTTTATGGAAGTTTTAAGAAAAGGAAAATAGAATGAGATACTTTCAAACAACAAGAGGGAAATTACTTATCTTTCCACCTTGTGCTTCTAGAAATGCTGCTGTGAGTTTGATATGCAATAAAGATTTAGAAAGATTTATTGAAATAAAAACTCAATGCTAAGAGACCACAATTTTAATCTCACAATATGGGTGAATATTGAATGCTACTTGTATATTATGTACCCTATTTGATAGAAGATCTTGTCCCAGACCCTTTGTGTCATGGATTATAACTCACTGTTGGGTTACAGTGAGTGGGGTCAGTTAATTACACCTGCTTTATTTTTAATGCATATATCGTACAATTCATACATCTTTTACATAGTTTGTACAAGCTCTTTGAAACATTTATTTTTAAATATAATCTGTAAATTCTATAAGATATCTCCATTCTGGTGTATGATTAGTTTTATTTTTCTGGGTAAGTTTTCTTGTTTATTTGTTGCAGTGACCTTAATTAATAAAAATGCTACATAACAATAGAATTCTTAAGGAATGACACATTACACCAACATTGTCCAAAAGAACTAATTAATCAAACATTAATTTTAATGTAATTACTAAAGAAAGATATATCATTTTATTATGACGCTCTAGCCATACATTTTTCCAAATATGCTTACTTAACAGTAAATGTAAGATAATGATTCAGTTAGTTACAGTTTTAGAAGTCATTGATATTCCTCTGCCATAAATGAATAATGATTTCAAATACAATCAGAGTTAATTTAATAAAAAATATGCTTTTGAACTAAGACAGATATAACGAATGACCAATCATTATTTCCCGGTTTCAAAGTAGCAGGGAAAAATTCAGTGTCTGTAAGTGCACTTATCACACTTGGCCTGTAAGTGTGATAAAACCATACGAAGCAAAACACATGATGTAATCCCAGTTCTCATAGTTCATTAACTCTCTCAGTAACAAGAGATCTGACATGGTATTTGGGGCCTTTATGTAAACTGAATACAAGCTGCATGGTGTTTGAAAGTTTTTAATATTTTGAATAGACATTATAATGATACACAGACACAGATAAGAGATGTGAGTAGACAGTTCAAGGTTTCAGAGTCCCTCCTGCAGTGTGTTTAGCAGCAGGTACAAGATAAATATCCAAACAAAATCAGAGTAAGGGATTAAAAGAAGTGACTTTGCTCTGGGTAGGTAAATGGGGCCAGTGGGTGACTTGGAAGGGATTTTTGACTTTTGTTTTTATTTTTCCTACTTTTACATCAGTGCATTTTGGGCAAAAGAAAATGAATAATGTTTACTTTTAGGATGCAGTAGGCCTGGGCAATTAAACAAAAGGCAGATTCTAAGGCTTGCAAAAGGTCATTCTGAAGGTGTCAGGTGATTCAGCAGGGATTAAGTAGGAGAAGCTATCTCCATCTTAACTCACATTTCAATTGGGCAGTAACATTTGGACTTTTGTGTTCCCCTTTTAAAATTAACACTTTTTTTTTCTTCAAAGACCCTATCAATGACAGCTGAAGAATGGGGAGATAGAGGGACCATGTTTAAGATCAATGTATAATAAATTAGGAGGGACATTGTGGAATTTTTTTTTAAAAAAGGTCCCTTTAGTTCTAGGGTGTCAGCTTGGTCACCCTCTATAAAATTTTGAGGCAAATACCAAATGAATAAGGACTGGGAGGAATGGAGACAGTTTCAAAAATTCCCTGGGCCTCTGTCTTATCTATGAGAGGTTTCCCAAAAAAAGTATTGTTCTAGATAGGACTTGGTTATTTCAATTGGTATCTTTATCCTGTACCATATGCACTTTAAAGCTTCAGACAGTCCTCTCATCTCCTTTTTTTTTCAATAGAAATCACACAAAGAAGATATCTATGTATCAGTTTCTAACACCTAACAGGAAAGTCTTTTAGAATATTAAAATAGCAATAAGCAAATATGTACTATAGGATTAAACACTAGCATTGAAACAAACAAAAACCAAAGAATCAACAAAATTTTCTTCTTGTTTTTGCCCCTTCATATTCTGAACTTCATGATCATTGCAAGAGAGGGGCATAAAGAATTACAATTCTTCTATTAAAAATTTTTTAAATAAATGATGCCATAATGGATAAATCAGATTTATCTTTTGAAAACATTGGTGCGAAAGCCCAGGTGATTTGAGTGGGAATGCTCTTTCTTATGAAGAAAGCCAAACAGGATCTGTCTCTAATAAATTAGTACACTCTTTTAAGATTAAAAAATAGCAAAAACATTTTAAATAGTCTGATTATAGCTTCAACAAGTCAAACATACACTTCTATCTAGCCTATAGTTTTAAAGAGTCTATGTGGGTTTAACTTATCATCCCTCATTCCAATATAAAAAAGAAGAAAGAACCAAGTCATTTTGAACATTAAGATATTCATAAAGACTGTATAAAGTAAAAAACAAAAACAAAACAAAACCCAAAAACAAAAACAAACAAAAAAATCTTCACAGATTGTTAGCCATCTCTTTCAACGATTTCTCATAAATTCTTCTCTTTCCTTATCAGTAGATAACCCCCATCTCATAAGGAAATACTTTCCAACACTTCCCAATGAGATCAGTGATTGCTTTTTATGAGAGCTACTGCTCGTTGAGATGTTTAAATGAAGGAAGAGTATCTTCTATAAACCAGTAAATGCCAAAGAATGACTTAAGGGGGATGTGGCAGAAGCTATTTTTAGCAGATTTAATCTATGCATTTTTTTTCTCTTTGTTTTTATTTTCTCCCCTTGCTGAATATCTGTTTTAGAGCAGAGGGCACAAAAATCAATAAGTAACTTTATCATGTTTTGTTCTGCCATTTGCCTATAAGGTCTTTTTTTTCCCCCATGTATACTCTATGCTCTTGATAGAGGTGTTCCGATTGGATAACGTATTGCTAATTTTGCCGAGTTTGAGAGCCAGCGAATAACAGAGCCTTCTAACTTTACAAACATTCCATCTTCTGTCCCTACACCCCCAAACTCACAATTTGGTGAACAGTACACTACTTGTGAGTGATAAAAAGTTGAAAGGTGGTGGTGACTAGACCTCATGCTATTTTATTAAGCCATCTATCTATAGAATTGTTGTTTTCATACTTTAAAAAAATATGTCTATGCTTTCTTTTTTTTTCTTTTTTTTCTTTTTTTTTTTTTTTTTAGTCAAGTACTTTCTTAAAGAAACAATAGCACCACATTGGCATAGCCGGCCAAACAATAAATGGGAAAGCAAAATGTGCTACATCTTTCATTTAAGCAGTCTCCCAAGTGCATAAACTAGGAACAGAAACCCTGGAGCCACAGTGCATGAGATGGTTTCATCTATACAAACATTGACATTCCAAGGAGGGGATGGATTCTCAAGGGAGGCCAGGCATTTTTTTTTTTTTTCCCCGATAAGCTTTTTCAAGGAAGTGATTTCTTCTCAGTATTCCACTGGACTCTCAGATCGAGTGTGTGCATGTGTGCACGTGCGCATGCATGCGTGGGGGAGTGTTACAAGTTTTTCTTTATTTCTAAAAGAGTAGATTCTGATGGAAGGATACCTTAACTTTTTCAGTGGAGCCTCCTCATCTTAAAGTGTTCAAATGATACTGTTAAATTATTTGGGGGAACTGGGAACAGAAATTTGATCCAGGTATTCAGTATTGTCAGTTAAAATAGAACTAAGCTTGAAAGCTGAAAGCTCATGCTTACTGATATTTACAAGCTATTTCATAAACATTTTGAAATTGCCTCATTTGAAAAATCCAAAACAAAGCTTATAAAAGTTTTGAGATGTGAAGTTTTAGGTGCTCCTTTCTATCGATCCCGGGTCATTCTGCGGCAGTGTGGAGATCAACTGACTTGAAGTTTTACATTGATTTGTCTTCTAGTTTTATTTTATTTAAAAGTAGGACAGTGAGTTAGTGAAATTAGTTAATTTTTAATTCATTGACTTATGATACAGTTGGAGAGGATTATGTGTCAGAAAAAATTAAGAAAGATATGGCATTGCATATTTAAGCTTTCCTCACTAGGGTAGTTTTGGCTGTGAATAGAATTATTAAGTGAATCAAATAAGTCATAGACACTCTTAGAATTGCCATATCCAACTGCATCTGGAAGCCCATAGGTCTGCAGAGGATTGCATGTAAAGTGTTGCTGGGAGACAGTAATTTTAAAAGGTATACACAAAGAACAAGAAATAAGAACCAGAAGTGCCATTTTGGGAAGAGAGGTCCAGCATCTAAATCCATAGAACACGTCTGTTTGAAAACAGATAAAGGGTAAAAATGACTTTCAGTTTCTTTTGCATTTGTCTATAGTGATCACAGCATTGCTCAGCATGTCAGAGGTGCTCAATTCAAGTAATGCTGAGGGTCTGAGGACTTAAGCACTTATTGGCTTAGCAGGGGTACCCACTATATAGGGCTTCTTTTTGCATATGTTTGAAGATCCAGGAAGTCTTAGACTTTTTCTGGTTTCTGAACCTTGAGGTGAACCAGTGGGAAGAAAACTAGTGGGAAGAAAAAAGATTCTATTTTTGTTTTCCATGTACAATTTTCAAGAATAAAGAAATACCATTTGCATGAAGTAATCAAGCCTTGTTGCTTTTCACCAAAAAGTTGAAGGCAGATAAAAACATCTGAATGATGGATGATTCATTTTTCTAATAGAAAATCTTAATATGTAGATGGGAAACGTTTTCTAGGTCACCATGGGCCTGTCCTTACTGTTGGATTTTCCTGATATCAGTTGAATGGATAAGACGCACCTGCAGAGGGCCAGAGGTCACTCTCGTAAGCAGACATGAAGGAAAATTTCTAGTTCTAAAGGAAAATTTTGCCTCTCCACTAGCAACTCTAGTCAAATATATTTTAACAAAAAATTTTTTAAAAAATGTGTATGTAAATATAGCTAAGGATGAGAGCAAAATTTATTGAAGAAAGTGATTTTGTGATTTTTTTAGAATTAGATATTATTTCAATATTTGAAATCTTAGGCCATTTTTTTTAGATTGCCCAAAGAGAAGGAATAGCTAGCTATATTGTTCAAAATGAATAGAGTATCATTTATAATATTACAAGAAGTATTACTAGATTACTAGTAACTGCCTGGAAGAGTCAATGAGTGCTAAGATGGAGTAGTCGCTCTTTCACTGGTGGAAGTCTTTTCGTTTTTCTTTTCCTTTCTCTCTTTGCACTTTGTATTCATAAATCCAAATGCAGAATTCAGATCAAATTGTAAATCAGATATTTCTAACTTATTTTGAAAGGGTTTTAAAAGAGATGGAGCTGGCAGCTTTTAACAACCAGAATAGTTGGATAGTTTGTGGGGTAGCTTCATTAACAAGAATTAGCATGTCAGAAACATTCAGCTGATCAATTTCCTAGCTATGCCGTGAATGGGTTGTTTCTACAATTTGTTGCATCCCAGCAACTGAAGGACTCTGACCTTGTGCCCTTATAGCAACCCAGGATAAAATCTGGAGCTTTATCTTTGTAATCTTCATACCACCCCTGTGAGGTAGGTAGATGGCGTATTACCCCCATTTTGTAGATGAGGAAACTGAGGCACAGAGAGGTGAAGTGACTTGCCCAAAGTCACACAGTGGTGAGTCCATGACAGAGTCGGCAGATGTTTGTTTCTTCAGTGAGAAATAGAAGCCAGGACTGTTAAATTCCTAGCCTTCTGTTTTTTCCACTCCTCTCTGGACTCCCCAATCAAATTTACATTAGCGGACTTTGTGTCTTAAGTTTTTCTTGGAAGGCATAATTGGGGGAATTTTGCCTTCTTTCCCAAATGGATGGATTTTTAGTACCCTTCCCCTTTGTGTCATCTTCGGCTCCAGGTTTCTTTTGTTTTGCTTTCACCTTTTACCGTTTTGGCCAGACTCTTTCATATAACAAACTACAAAATAGCACCATTGTACTAAAAAACAGAGTTTTACATACTGTTTGTGATATATCCTGTATTCTTGATATGCTAAATTTACATAGTGCTCTATATGGAAAAAATAAAAAGAAAGAAGTTACTAATCAGGTTGCACACTAACTCATCATTTGAAGAAACTGTTGGGAGTTTGAGACTTTCTATGCTTAAAACACATGCCTAAAAATGATTGGCCTCAAAATTGAAACTACTTGCATTTTTTTAGCAAGATGTGGAAAAATAAAGCTTTGTGTCTAAAATAAATGCATCCAACTTATATTTGGTACAAATGCCACAGATGGAACTTTTGGGTTAAACTCTTTTGGGTGTGCTACTTGACTGCTTGTTGCTGCTCTTGAGGAGGCCAAATTTGGCAAATATAAAGATGATGAAGTGGGGGAGGGGTGGTGATAGACAAACAAGATTATCAGACACTGTAAAACAAACGGCCTGTGTTGGCGTAGAAAGAAGTGCAAATTAAAAAAAAAAAAAAAGAATAAACCACTTAGACAAGACTGCTGAATGAATGGCTCCAGCAGCCAAGACTCAGAAACAAATTTAGTGCAACTGGATCTATACAACGCCCATGCATTTGTGGCTCTTGAGAGGCAGGGACTAAGATATATTTATATATATATATTTTTCTCTATAGAACATTATTGATAAAGGATCAACAGCAATCTACCAACTCCAGGACCATTTTTGCAAGGTGCAAAGCTTTTAACAATTACTCCTAAAGACAATGTTGGAATGTTTACTTGCGTATTTCATTGGGGGTGAATGCCCATCTTTTGAAATGTTATCAAACTTATTTTTTTTGGTAGGTCTTCTGGTGTTTATCAGGTAACTCCTACAGAGCAAACGATCCTGCCGGTGACATGTCATTCTTCACAATTCAGGAAGGTCTTCCTACATTCTGTAGTTCTTGTTTCCTGCACTCCCTCTACTTGCATTCTTCAAATGTACTTCCTAAAAATAAGGGAGAAAAAGTGACATTAACTTAATGAAGTTTTACATACCCTACCCATCTATTTCTAACACTGGGTCTCAACCTTTCATATTTGCTGTCTCATCAGTCAATCTCACAGAGAGCTTGGGCCCATTTTTTTCTAAGAAAGAAGTACGTAAGTAGGTAGGCCTTTAGTTTTTAGTTTAGTCAAACTTTACTCAGGCTACTTTTATGTGTCCCTGGTGTCATGGGGACTACAAATTGTTTTATAATCACATAGAAATGTGTTTCTATTCATCTGCCGCTATCACGGATTTGTTGACTGGAAGGAGACTCTGAAAAATCCAGAATTCTGGCCTGTGGCATCTTTTCCTATAAGAGGAAAAAAAAAAAAAAAAGGAACACATTCTGGGATCATCCTCTGCTGTTTTATTGCATTTTATTCTGGTTTAATTTTTGTAAAAAGGAGACGTTTTTATTTTTTTTCTTTTTCTCCTATGGAGAGACGGAGAGTTTTAGAAGTAGAAGATTGGGAAGTTTTATAATTGACTTAGAATCTGTAAAATCACAGATGTACTGAGCTGGGTTCAAATCCCGACTCAGTTTTAGTTACGTGAACTTGTGCAAGTGGCAATCTCTTGTGTCTCAATTTCATCTATAAACTAGCGTAATAATAGTTCCTACCTTGTAGGATTAAGAATTAAAGAATTAGTATGTAAAAAGACTTATAATAGGTCTGGCACATGGTAAACACTACATAAATATTAGCTATTTATTATTATTATTATTATTTACTCACAATTATTTCATCTTCATTGGAAACCATTCCTGGACTAAAAACCCTGGGTTCCTTGCTTTGGTGCTACCATTCACTTATTAGCAAACAATACTGTTATCCAAGGTATACTGAGTTTTGCTTAGAATAGAAGCCTTATACATTAGAGACCCGTCTGTCTGTTCACTGTTATATCCTTGTGTCCAAAACAATGCCTGGAATATTGCAGTTGCTCAATAAATAGCTATAGAATGAATTAAATGACTATAATGGGCCCTCTAATAATGTGTAGAATCAAGTCATTATACTTTTCCTATAGTTATTATTTTATCCTTGAATATATTTAAATAGTAAAGTTTATTATACAAATAAGAAGATGTGGATTAAATCTGGGAGGAAATGGCATCTGCACACATAAACATAAGGTGCTTTTTCTCTTGGTTTCACCTCTAGCCAGGAGGACCTTAGAGGAGGACATAATGAATCATTATTGGTACAGAATGAGGTTCAAGAATCCATAATACCCCTTTTTCCCAGAACATGTTTTCATCATGACGAAAAAGAAGAGTTCTCTCTATGGTCTCTGGAATCTCCAAATTCTTTCTTTTGGCTAAGGTAATGAACTCTTAATCCAGTCATTCTTAGGAACTTATAGGTCATTGTAAGGGACTTTGGAAATTGTTCAGATGTGAGACCTCCAGTGCGTGAGAAGCTGGGACAGAATTGACTACCATCCCTGGAAATAATACCTATTGGCTAAGGCCCATGGGGATTTGGTAATTTTTCTTACACATAATTTTCAGCTCTACCTGGAATGTTAGAGTTATCATCAAGTCCTTCAAAAAAGCTAGTTAGCACTTTGTAAGTTGATGGTCAATATCCTGTACTGACTAAATAGAAGGAAGATAGTGTCATTGTATAAATATGTTTATTAAAATAACTAGCTCAGTGACCATTGAAAACTTGTGGGAAGAAGTTTGGCATTTGTATAGGATAGCTTGAAATGCGTCTGTTAAAAATCCTGGCACTTTTTCCCCAGATACCATACAACTTTACCAAGTCCACTTAACATGCATTTGTTGTTATACAAAGCATCCACTGTTAAGTTACCAGTAAATTTAAATTCCTAATCTTACACGTTATTCTGCATTCTTAAAGGGGTTCTCCCGAGAGATGGAAGAAAAACAAATGGTTTTACAGAGTTGGATCACTGTTGTCCCGAACTCCTTGAAACATTTCTGTTTAGTATGCAATGGACACTGCAGATGGTATGTGGCTCATCAAAACCCTCAAATGGCTATTATTAAGGATGCCACCTCTCTACCAAACTACTAATCAAATTAAATAACAGATCTAAAAATATGCTAATTTGAGTTTGCCCTGTTTTCTCTTTAACAGGCATACCAGCTTAGAAAAAGAAGATTTTAAGAATCTGGATAATGAGCACACTAGGAAATATGCTCAAGAATGAAATAGTAACAAATCAAAAGATGAGGTGTTTAATCTCCAGTCTTTCTCTCAAGCCAAATTAATCCCAGATTTACAGAAGAAAAATTTCAGGTATCTTCTATATGTCTGTCCCTCTTCAAATTCGTTAGGGCTGTAGCAAAAAGGATTGAGGTTAGCTTGGTCAACCATATGGATCTTATCCTTTTCCCCAGCAGAGAGATTCTTCTTCTTTTCTCTCATAGCAGAGGTGTAAAGTGTCAGTCTGAGCCCAGGGATCCTCTGGCCTATTTCTTCTGGATCTGTTTCGGCCTTGCAGCAAAGCCATGGGCAGAAACTCACTTGAGTAGAGCAGACACTGCTCCAAGTAGCATGGTTCCCAAGCACACTCGCGTAAGGTGGAGGCCATTCAAAACCAGCTGGGATGTTGTCTGGTTTGCATTTGGCTCTCTTCCCAGGCTCTCACATGTGACTTCTTTGTTGCAGACAATGACAGTGACAAAACAAAAGCACTCAGGGATTTGGTCTCAGTCGCATCTGTTGCTTTGCTCATTGTCTTAATTTAATTATGCTAGCCACCCTTGACAATGGGCAGCAAGTGGAGGCATGTTAGAAGCAGCCGGAGCTGGCACCCACCTTCAGTGCACTTCTTGAAGGGTTATGAAACTGTCCCACATGCAGCCAAGCAAAAACTTTTCACTTCAACAGCTTGTCCAAGACAAACAAACCAGCTGAAACTGTTTCTAGTATGCAACTAGACAGATTTTTGAAAGGAAAGCAGTAGTGAGTAAATACTGTTTCCTATTGACACCAGGGAAGGTAAGATGATTAAAAGAAAAAAGAATGTTGTTCCTTTAGCTCACTCAGGTTGGTTGAGAAAATTTATCACTCTGAAGGAAATGTTAACCAACTCATCATGGAATAAGTTTCAGAACATCTTAATTTGTGATATACATTATAAAACATTGTGTGCCATACACAGATATTTAGGAAGCTGGAAAATGCCTGAAGTATTACATGACATTTACATTCTGCCATTGTCTCTTGGCTCTTATCCTAGCTCCTGGCTTTACAGAGGAAAGCAATCCACAAACTTTTTGATTAAAAAGATCACTGAGAGCTAATAACAATGGCAGTAACAATAACCTTGATTAACATTTGCAGACACTTTATAGTTTACATGTTAATCTCCAGTAAGGTGATATTATTTGTATCAGTCTTATTTATAACCTAAGGCTTGCTAAGATTTGGTGACTTGCTTGAGGTCACATAAGAACAAACTGATAGACCAAGGACTAATAATTAGAAAATTTATTATTTTAATAAACTACTTCTATCCCTCAGGGCTGGGCACTATATTATATATGTTAATTGGACGTATTTTTCTTATTTAATTCTCCTAGTTCTCTTGGGGATGGATACTATGTCTTGCTCATTTTACCTTTAAAGAATCTGAAGCTTAGAAAAGCTAAACAACATGCCTAATTTCTTATAAGGAAGATGTGACTATGGTTGGGATTTGTGCCAGTTTCTTCTGATTCTTGAGCTCACCAGTTAGCCAATCTACCATATTGCTTCCCCAAAAGATAAAACATTATTGGGTGCTTCACAGTCCAAATATATTTCCAATAATAATAATCGACAATGTAATAAACTGCCCATAATCCCAGATGGTGGTATATGCTTGTTTAGAGGGTAAGGCAAGACTAAACTACGGAGGGGTACCGTCGCTTACCACAAGAGTGAGCTGGGCCCCATTTATATTATTATTGATAGGAATCTAGTAGCACAGTATTCATTTAGCAAAAGCTAACTCTGTGGATATTCTAAGCCCTTCTTTTTGCCCCACCTATCTTAATGAGATTTTGCCTGAGAAACAGTATCTAAAAGAAGGATGATAATAGTCTCTTTAAATTTCAGAAAGGAAGCAGTGATGTTTTCAATAGACTATGTTTCCATCTCAACTACTCCAAACAAGTAAGTATTGTATGACATAAAGTCTAAGAAAATCCTGGCATCCTATAAGAAATACTGAGAAAATACTGTCCAGCATGGAATATTAGCAGCCTATTGTATAGCATAAAGTCCTAACGCAGCATTGACCTTCTCCTAAAAACGGCAAGATGGGGGGAAAAAGAGGAACAGATAACTGGAAAGATCGCCCAGATATCAGCTCTTTACCTGTTGAAAAGGATGTGCTCTAGCTATTTTCCTGGTTTGGCCTGGAGACATATGAAATTGTGGAGGACAATTTAGATGTTTCTGTATCAACTTTGATATCTCTTTACTTCAGGGAATCACAAGTTCAAATTCCAAGAGAGTTGGGTCAGCCTTTCATCTCTGGGAGCCAAGTGTCATGTGATCTACTCAGTGCTTTGGGATGTGACTTTTAAAACCAAAGGACAAAGGTGCACATTTCAAGAGACTTG
The DNA here is from genome assembly GCF_023065955.2 of Ursus arctos. Taxonomy (NCBI): domain Eukaryota; kingdom Metazoa; phylum Chordata; class Mammalia; order Carnivora; family Ursidae; genus Ursus; species Ursus arctos. The sequence continues at coordinate 12,767,927 of NW_026622886.1, read as the reverse complement.
TGCTCCTGGTGGGATGGTTACCTTTGTAACAAAGTAAAAGGTATATAGATTGGGCATAATGTCAGTCTGCTCAGCCTCTTCTTTTTTTTTCTGGAAATTACCTCATCCTACCTTTTCTGTCATTATGGTGGGAATGGTCATTTTTTCCAATATTACCCTTTTCTCTGGCCATGTTCAATGGCCCAGAGCTGGCACCTTCCCCAATGCCAAGACTGACTATGGTGGGAATACAAGGTAGACCCATTCCTGGGAAATACAAGATTCTTTTATTGGCAAACTTTTGGTTCAAGGACTCCCCAGTGGCTTTTCTGAACATTTCCTTAGACTCTACAGCAGTCCAAGACATTTCCACCCAACACTCTCTCCCCCTGCCCTTCTCCTTCACTTAGGGTCAGACTTGCATTGTGTTCTGATGGTTTGCCCAGGCTTTCTGGTTCCTCCCCTATTTCACACAGGTATTTCCCCTAATAAAATCCTGCTTATTTAACCCAGTTTCATCTCTGTTTCCCCAAAGACCTGGGCTTACAAACCTGATTTGGATCCCACCTCCCCACACAGGAATTAAGGGACCTTGAGAATGATCACTACATTGTTCTCTCCTCTGTTTCTTCTGTGAAATGAAAGGTTTGGGTAAGAGCACCCACCTCATAAAGTTGTTATGAGTGCAGGTGATCACCCTCACACATTTACCTGCCACAGCTGTGTGTGAGAGAGCCTATTCTTTCAAGGGCCCTTGATTTTGATCCATTTTATGAACTCATTTATTAGCAACATCAGTCTGCTCAGGCTTCGGTGCTATCAGAGTCCACTCTGCCTCTATCTTTGTTAAAGCATTGATGTGCTGTAGAGTAAATTATGTCTGTGTTTATTTCCCCCACTAAAAAGTAAGCTCCTTGAGGGCAGGCAACATGTTTCCTTCACCTCTGTTTCCTCCCCAGAGGCATGGTGCTTCGAGCAAACATAGCAAACCAGGAAAAGCTTGCAGAATTGTTTAAACTTTTCTATAGAAGTAGTAGAATAGAGTTTAAATAGCAACCCTGGCATGGCTTCCTACTTCCTGCTGTGCTCTCTATGGGGACAAATAGCACAGAGCCCCCTCCTGTTTTGGAACTTAAAATTGGTGGGTTGTGGTACAAGAAGTATCAATGAAAAAATGCAGAAGAGTGAGGGCAGTGCATGGTTAACACACTGGAGTCCATCTTGAGTTTAGATTCTGGTCTGGCCACTTGTTAGAGCAAGACCTTGGTAAGACATTTAGCCGTACTCAGCCCAAGTTTTTAAATCTGTATAATGGGGATAATTTTAGTATTTACCCTATAGACTAATGGTAAAGATTAACTGAAATAATTCACTATAATCCTTTCCACAGGGCATGTGCTTAATAAATACCACCTATTCTTACTGGCCACTGCCCTTTTTATAGTTACTCTTGTCAAAGCACATCCCATAGGTGGGTGTTGCCTTTCCCTGGCTGGAGAAAGGGAATCTACTTACTAAGTGCTCAGAGCTCCCTTGAATGCTGGGATAGCAGATATATACCTTTTTTTTCTAGAGACTGGTGCATCCCTAGGAATCCCTAGGATTTAGGGAATTTATATTTGTCCCATAATTATTCATGGATTATCCAGATTTAGCAACTTTCTTACTCTTCAAAGGATACCACCTGACTCTATTTCAAATATTTCTGTCTGTGATGTAAGAAATCACTACCAAAATTGTTTAAAAGCCTGGAAAAAAAAAGAAAAGGAAAAAAGTGCTGAAGGGTATTTTCCCTTGTTGGCAAGAAGTATTTACGTTGCCTTTAATAGTCTTGAAGGATGTTGTAAAACACTTCAGGGTTCAGACTGCTTAGACTGTTGATTTTATGGGCAGCTTGTTTAGTTAGCTGTTTGTGTTTGTGTTACATTTTTAAATTAAAAAAAAAGTTTAAGCACACTATCTTTCCCAGAGGGAGTTGATTTTGGAATTGCTGAAAGGTTCAAATGTTGTGGTATTTTAAAAAGTGAAACACCACATTCTAGCAATTTCACTGATATGTGCTAAAGATTCAGCACATTTTTACCTAAAAACTGGATTTGATTATTTTTTTTTCCTCAAGCCTCCAAAATGCCATACATCTGACATACAACTTATGCTGGAGTACTTAAAGTAGTGTATGAAGTGATTTATATTGCCATGTTCTGAGGAGATGTGAGGCCCAGGGTTGTACCTTTTGGTGTCATTTCAACACCATAGTGATGAGTTCACAGGATTGGTAGGAAAGGGTGTTGCCCTCCTCCACTCATTCTTTGTGTGTGTGACACATCTGGGCAGAACACTCAAATGCTGTGTTCTAAATTTTCCTCCTCGCTGAATTGAGAGAAATTTTGGAAGTTTGGAAGGCTTGTCTGAACTTTTAGGATGAACAAAATAACACTATGACAAGTTAAAGTGATTTGCATCTGTTTGAGGTTGATGGGAGCCTTTCAGCATATAAAAGTAAACACGCATGGTGCCAGCAGAGCTTTTCCAAGACAGAAAATGGCGCAAGAACAATTCATGCGTGTATACAGTTTTTAGAAATCAGAATTGCTTCATTGTGCCAAAATCACTTCTACCCTTATCCTAATATTCATTTGAAGAAGGAAATAAATGTCATTATTTACAGAAAGACAAACCAGAGCACCCAACAGTGGCCTAAGTCAACCGATACTGACAAAGTAACAGTAATAATGCTATGTATCTATTGATTCATCTGTAGTTTTCTTATTTTCTAGTCCTGCAATGCCTCATAGAACTATTCAAGCATGCCACATTCACACCATGATATAAATATTGCATATTCCCAACTCTACAACAGTCAACTGATTAGGAATCCTTACCCAACCCTCAACCTGCCACGGTCTTGCACCTAATCATTTGGAATTTTTGTCTTGCCATAATTGTTATTTATAGCTGTGAAAAGAGCACATCATATTTTCACAGATGGCAGGGATGGTTGGTCTTTGATTACTTGACATCCTGGAGCTGACCAGACAGAAAGCCCCATACAAGCATTTATATATTTTACACAGAATTTTATAAAAACTTTTGGCATAAGAATCCCATCTTAGAAGACTGGGCCACTTGGTCAGTTTGGGTTTGATGTAAAATCTCTTGGTCTCTCAGTGGGAACTTTGGGGTTATTTTACCAGACAGGAGAATTGCCATCATGCTCAGTCTTTCATAGGTCTTGCTCTTAACATCCCAACTTCCTATGGAAATCCTGACCCTACTAGTTAGAGAAGCCAGGGACGATGGTATAAACCATTGCCACCTTCTTTCCAGAATGACAGTGATACATGCCTACTCAAATAAATGTATGTACATTTATCTGATCCAATGGGAACAAAAGTGTATGCCAGAATGAATTGAGGAAGTTAGAGGTTTACAGTTATGGAAAGGGAAAGTGGTGGAAAAGGCATTAGATAGTTTTTTACCAATAACCCCAATTTCTAATAGAAGTAAGTATAGGGGATGCTGGAATGAAGACAGTCTGGATGCACTGAACTTTGATTGTGCTGGGTCAAGAAAGTTTCTAAAGTTGCAAATTGGTTCTATGTGAAAGTTTCTGTTTTCTGATCTACAGAGCCATTCTCTTTCTCTGTAGATCAGATTAGAAGTAGTTGAAATCCATGGATCCTTAGAAGATACAATAGAAAGAGAACCAAAATCTTTCTGCCTCTTCAATAATGTTTCCTTTATTTCCTGAATAATATTTAAGACTAAACCTGGGCCTTGGGGAAGACAAAGGAATAATGTGATTTCTCTTGAATGATGATTAGTTTTCACGTAAGAATTTGCCTTCACTGAAAGAAAAGCCAAGAAACTGTATTTACCTATAATTTTGGAAAGTGATTCACCCCAAATCCCTAGTGGTTGCAACAATGCTAAAACATAAAACTATATAAACACACACACACACACACACACACACACACAGGGAGAAAGTAGAGAAAAGAATCCCTTTTTCCTCAAAACTGTTTTCTGTAGTTAATTACAGATTGTAAATTACCAGCAAGGACATTTAGAATTAAAATTAGTTGGATGGATTCTTATTTCTATCAAACTTCCTCTTTTCAAAAGAGTTATTTTCCTGACCAATGGGTCTTAGAACTGTAACCACATTAGCTAATAAAATAAAGATAGGTATTTTCCAAAATGTTTTCTAGCTCTTGTTACTTATCTAGCAGTAGCCCATCAGATCTGTAATTGAGCTTCTTGTATATGGTGAGAACTTTCCTGGCTGCTCGCTGGAAGTATGAGATACGGACTCACAGGTCCATTGTCCCACATCTCGCATAATTTCCCTGACGTCCTCAATTTCTATTTCTCTCTTTTTGAGTTTAAACATAAGTCAGTATTTCTAAATAATATCTTTTGGTTGCTGGGTAAAAGTGAGGTAGCACTAAAGGCATTAAGGAGTCCCATCAAAGATGAACCCCAAACATGTGGACATCAGGGAAAGGTGCTCAGATTTCATTTAGAGCCCTGAGGATGGAGAAACTGATTTTGACCTGGAAATTTAGTGGTCACTGAAGAACATTTGCTAACCTCTCCTGTTCCTTCTTTAAAAGTGTACTTGTCTTGCTGAGGTCAATAAATACTGTCACTGATTTTCATAGCAATTAGTAGCTAGGCTTTTAATCATTTTGATGAGCATATAACCTGAGGAATTCTTCACTGAAAGAAAAGCCAAGAAATTGTATTTACCTATGATTTTGGAAAATGATTCACCCCAAATCCCTAACCTCATAAAAGGGCATTCTGCTTTGTCTAAAACAACTGACCTTCTTATTGCTACCAAAGACATCAACTTTAACTTCAAACTATCAACTTTGCCCTTGGATTAAAAGTCAGCTCCCTGTTACCTATTAAATAGTGAAAAAGTCTTATTCCCTTCAGACAGACAAGTAAGAGAATAGACCTCATCTTTCCCCATGGATGCTAATGGACTTGAGAAATTGCAAAATGTATTACTTAGGAAAACATTATTTCTTGTTGGTGGTTGGTGGGAGGGTGGTCAAGGCTTGAGGGGAGGGGGGAAGGGCTCTTGGAGGACTCCTTTTTTTGCCTCTTTTTCCACCCTTACATCCTAACAGCACGCACATTCGAAGCTGTATGAGGTTTTGTTTGTTTTCAAGAGATGTTTGAAAGAAGATCAAATGCTTGTGAAAGGCACTGGATCGGCAGCCCTAGAAACTGAAATGTCCCGGAAGCTGTGTGAGCCCGGAAATATCCCACATTTCTATTTATTTTGGCAATTTTACTTAAAACTAGTAAGAGCTGGAGTTCATGCTACAATTAAATTTTCCTCAGGCACCATGAAATGAAAACACATATTACATTTGATTTTAACTGGTTGAGAAAAATGGTGGTTTTCTGAAAGTTCATTCTGTGACCTTGAAATAAAAGTTAACGGTTCCTCACATGGGAGAGTTGAGCTTCCGCTTACGTTGGAATTATTCATAGAACTGGGGTTCTCTGGGTTGGAAGGGCTCTTAGGTCACTGAGTTCCCTTCTATCATCTGCTCAAAACCCTGCTACCACCTCACCAAAAAGTGCTGGCAAGCTTGGCTTTGAAGGTTTTAGTGATACAAGACTCACTTCCACTTAGAGATCTATTTATTTTTCAAATGGCTCTAATTTTCAGAACTAGATAAAATAATATTAACTAAAACTCTAATAGTGATTACTATGTGCCAGGAACTATTTTAAGCAATATAATATGTATTTGTACATACACGCTCACATACACATTTATATAGATATTATCTCAGTAAATCCTCACAACCATAGGAGGTAGATTCAAATAGTACCCTTGTTGGACAGATGAGAAAACCAAGGCACAGGTAAATGACATGATTTGCTCAAGGCCACACAACCAGTAAGTGAAAGTCAGGATTTGAACCCAGGCAGCGTGACTCTAGAGTCTGTATTCTTAACTGCTATGTTTTACTGCCTCTTCAGTCTTTATAATTCTCCTATATAATCTGCCTAGTACAGAGGTTGGCACATTGTAGGTGCTCAATCAAAATATCTTTTGACAATTTTATTTCAGGATCATGATTCCTTCCATCTTCCCATTAGTTTTACATACAGTCATCAATTTGCCTCAAGAAATGGTAGAAACAGAATTTTGAATGATTATTAATACTCTGCCCACTTCAAAAAAGCATCAAGGAGAGCAATAGTGCATAACATTCACTATAAAGTACTACTCAACCAGTTACCACCTTTAGCAGTGGGTCCTTGAACCATTTCAGTTTAAGCTCTAAAAGGAAGTTCCAAACATGCAATGCAAGGCTTGTGTCAGTGCAACTCCTTTGCCCTCCTCCATTTTTTTTTTTCTCTGTCCTTGCCTCACTGTCCTATGCAAGGACGAGAGGAATCATTTCATCTCAGCAATGCTACTTATTTTTATGGTCTGTCTTTCTCTACCGCTATTCAGCTACCTGTCTCACTTATTTGTCCATCTGTTTCCTCCATCTATCCATCCATCCATCCATCCATCCATCCACCCACCCACCCATCCATCTGGCATTATATGCCATGTATCACTAGGTACTTGGTATTGACACTAGGAAGGAGGAGATGGAAAGACAATAATAGGTTCTTCCTGTTTACTTAGTTCATATTACTCAGAAATCATATGTAGGCATTCAAGATGACTGCTTTAGAGTTGATAAAACCCATTCCAAAAAGAAGTGTATTTTAATCCACAGTGTGAGAGTTAAGCATTTTTTAACTAGAAAGTTCCGTTTGTTTTTTTTCTTTTAAAGTCTTTGCCTCCCTTCTTTTGAATGAAGTTTATCGTAGAGTATAATTATAGTTTATCCAAAGCCTTGAGTCATAATTGACATTTACTTAGTCAACAATGAAACAGGGAAGAGATAATCCCCTAAGGAAACTTTCCATAGGACATGAATTGTTAATTCTTCCGTGGAACTTGAAGAACCATCTGTATTTGCAGGCTACTCTTAGGTGGTGGTCACGATAAACATCAGCTTATGCCTGAGGCTGGTCTCAAAGCATGGATGTCTTAGTGGAAGAACTCAGCAACTCCTCAGTAAGGTGGCTGACTAGATGGGCTTTGGCACCAGCCTACCCTTGTCTATTCAGATAGGCCAGGCTTTTGCAACCATAGCAGGAGTGGCTTAGCTCCCATCTGGGGCTTGACATGTTTCTGACTGGACCTTTTCTTCCTGGGTTGAGCCTTGGGCATGGCCTTATATGTTTTATTATGCTATATTTATTATATATCCTGGGTTTTCACTGCACCATAGAGGAAGGATGATCCTGAAGTAGAAGCAGCAGGGGCATGGAGGGCCAGGCGGAAAGGAGGTTCCTTTATACCATGACATCTTCAAAGTAGGTTACTTGGATGAAATGCTTCGCTTCTTGGTTTAGTCATCTTCTTACCCCAAGTGTCATCATTTGCTTGGCTGACCACTTCTCTCCTACACCCTCTCTCAGCTCTTATAATTCACAATTTGGATGATCTTGAGACTTTTTGTTTTATATCTATGAAGACTCTAAGCCTACTAGTTAAATCAAAGAAGCTGAAGGAGAAGATTTACAAGACCTAAATTCTATATTCTACTTAGCTTTTTTTTTTTACCTTCAGGGAAATCCAGCCCCTTGCTGTCACTCATGCCCTTCCTTCTGGTGGAAAACTATTAAGTTAACGGAAGATTTCATGTGCCATCTATTTCTGTCCTGTCTTTTCCTTTCAAAATGGTTTCTTAGTCCATGTTGATTATGTGCTCTTCTCTGCTAGCCAGAAGGAGGGCAGCTTAGAACTCAAGCATGCTTTTACCCTTTTATGGATCTCAGTATTCTTGTCTTTAAAATGAAGGGATTGAACCAATCAACTTCAGAGGCCTTTGTCCTACTGTGTCCATGGAACAAAAACTCGCAGGATTTCACATCTGAAAACCTAGATTTGTGTGTTGTGTGTGTGTGTGTGTGTGTGTGTGTGACAGAGATAGACATACACACAGAGTTTTATAGGAGATAGAATTAGAAGGCAGTAATCAGACATCATAAATCTTCTGTTATGGGCTAAATTGTGTCTCTCCTCGGCCATTCATATGTTAAGGTCCTGTCTGTCAGTACCTAAAATGCAGTCCTATTTGGAGCTAGGGTATTTGTCGAGGTAATTATGTTAAAATGAGGTCAACACCTTCATCTGAACTTCCAGCTTCCAGAAATGTGTGAAAATATCTGTTGCTTAAGCCACCCAGTCTGTGGTACATTGTTATGGAAGCCCAAGTAGACTAATACAACTAATATATCTTTTATATCTGATTCCAAAGTGCAAAAAAAGAAGGCAAGGTTCAATGACTCCTCTTGTAGGTTACCTCACTGGCCTCACAGGTCTTTAGGCAAATACTGAGTGCCCTTTGGCCTGAACCTGGACTTGACTAAGAAACCCAGCCTCCAATGACACTGCAGGAAAGGACATCTGGGAACTTCTATGACACAATTCAGTCTTGCTGAGAATTTTGGGCTAATATTTAACTCTGGACATATATTGACATGGGCAATTTTTCTATAATAGCTTCACACAAAATTTTAAAATACATATAAAAGCCTTGATTTTTATCTTAATTCTTTTACTCTTATTTAATTGGTTTTTTTGGGAGGGAGGGTAATGTGTCTTATTTGCCTCTTTTATAATTTGTGTTCTTTTTTTCATTCTTGCCACTGTATTTCTTTGGACTTCCTTGGGCATTACATTTCTCTTTTCCATTCTCTCCATGTTTGTTATCCACATTCTACAACAGGTTCCTTCTCCTTCCATCACATGCATTATCTAGCTCCACCAGGCCTACTGTTCTTCATTCCTCTATAGCACTTCCCACTTTTCTTTATCGCTGTCTGCTTCTCTCTCATCGTCCTTGCCTCTGTCTGCTTAGTCCTTCTCTCCTCCAGTTTCCTTTTTTTGCCTCTGTGTTCAGTTTCTAGCTCCAGTCTCCCTTCTCTGCTCTTTCTTCTTTCCTTTCATCTGCTGACTTGTTTCCGTCCCCACCTTCTGTTCCCCTCCTGGGCGTTTCTTTGGCCCACCTTTCCTTCTCCTCTGAGACTTCGTTTTCTTGGCGGTAGATGGGGGACGATACTGTAAACATCACAAAAATAATTGCATTGAGAACAGGTGGTTCCCTTGATGTGTCCCAGAAGACAGAGCCTTTGAGTCAGCCCAGAACGCCTGGGCTCCATGTGGTACAGGAGATAGCATTGGTGCTGGAGGGATGTCTAGGCCTCAGTCACAAGACCCAAACTTTTAGAACTCTGGGACTCATCTCTGACCCCCACCCCCTCCCCAGCTAGAAATTGTGAGGCACTGGGTCACCTGGGAAGAGAAAGAATTAACCTGCCTTTGTCCCCTCAAGCATACTTCTCAGCCATATTCACCTAAATTACTTCTATGATGTTTTCTCCTTGACTTACCCACTGGCTACTATGTTCTCTGTGCACCAGATTGTGCCCAAGCCCTTTCCATCATTCATGGTGGCTCCCTGGGGTCACCTCTCTGCTAAGCTCCCTGGTCTTCCTCCAGCCTTGGCTGCAAGTGTAGGACCAGGAAGCAGCACATGTGTCACTGTGAACTTCTTGGTTTTTCTTCTTATGCTTTCTGCACGATGCTAGTTTTGGCTCCAAAGAGTAAAACCACAGTTTTTTGTTTTTGTTTTTTGGTTTTGGTTTTTTTAACAGTGTCCCCAAGGAGACCTACTTGGGCTTTACTCTCCTTACCCACCCTTCCTCAGTTTCTTTTTTCTCCTTTACTTACCCCCTATTCTTCAGTTCTTATTCTTTCTACTTCAGGACTAAAATTTAATTACTTTTCATTTGTTCACTCATTTATTCACTCATTCAACAAAATTTATCAAGTGACTCATGCATTAGATCATTTATGTACTTTTGATTGCATAGACAGTAGTTCTAAGGTTTGTTTGAAGTCTAGGTCATAGAAAAAGACACCTACAGATTTTGATCATTAGAAATTTCTAGGTATTCTTAGAGCCAAACAGCAATTACTATGTTTAATGGGGTTTTTTAAAAGTTAAGCTTGCCATTGAATGTGAATTTCAAATAGTTCCCATTTTAGCATATTTTCTTTCCTTGCACCTTTGCAGAATACCAGGACTTGAAAAGTTACATGCTTTTTTTATTAATTACAATTATGGAAGGCATTAGCACTTGCCCAACAGTTACTTTGTGCAGGTTATGAAAAGAATTGCATGTGTATTTATTAATTCTTGAAATTACTTGATGTGGTAGGTATTATTATCCCAATTTTACTGATGAAACTAAGGTTTGGATAGGTTATGTTATTTGGCCAAAGGCTCTCAGTGAAGCTAGGACTTCAGTTTTGTCTAACACCAAAGCTCACATTTAGTGACTCTTCTCCATTCAGGTCATCCAGAGCAGCGGAAAGAAGAATTTGCAATGTGGAGTGACTAAAGGGATGGACATCTGAGGTGAGAATGGTGGTTTTTTGACCTGTAAGCCAGGAGACTGTGAGACATAATTTCTGTTTGGCCTACCCACCAGGGATAAGATACCTCAATATCTTGAGGATGGTGGATCCCTCCCCACCAGCTGGTTTACCTTCTGAGCCTTGGGCATGTCAGTGTGGCGCTGGGCACGGACTGAGCGGGCAGACTTGGCAGGCTTGAGGGGTGCGCAGTACATCTCTAGCCTCCTCAGATCACAGCTCCGGAAGCAGCACTCATCCACGATGCCTGTCTGAGGTGCCCTCCGACTGCTGGAGCCATACCCCGTGGGCTTGTCTATGCAAATCAAACACAGAGTGGCCTGGCTTTAGTGGGGAATCTGCTATCTTCACAGTTCCACCCAGCCCCTGAAGCCTCTCTTCTCCCCACACCTGGTCAACCTACACATCTCCGACTCTTACTGAAGCTTCCCCAACAATTCCTGACCCTACATATCCTTCTAGATTCTAGTGTGTCTCTGGACTCAGCCCCACACTCCTTAGCACTAACTCATGCACCATGTATTTTATTTCTGTTAATTCTCTAGTTCTCAGAAACCTGTAGTCAAGGAACTTGTCTATGCTCAAGCCTAGTTTTTCTTTATATATTCACTTCATTTGGAGGCTGCTAGGAATATTAATTAAAAGAAGATCATGTTTTAAGTTTTCTTCATCTTTTTAGCAAATTTGCATAGTTTTCATGTGCAGGATGGCTCAAGTTTTTGCTCTTTTGCTTAACTGCTTCCATTGTGACATCAGGTTGAGTACCAAAGGGGTTTTAAGTCTGGAAAGGGCTCCTCATTTTACTGATGTGGAAATTGAGACTCAGTCATTCATGCAGTAAGGAGTTGAATCAGGATTCGAACTCACATCTTTCCCTGCAGAGTTCAAGTGCCTCAGAGAGCCCAGGAGACCTGTTGTGTAACTATGGATAAGATATTTAAACCTCCTGGGCCCAGTTTGCCCATCTGTAAAGTAGGTTTAATAATATCTTCCTTTTAAGGATTCTTTGAGGATTACATGAGATAATGTATGAAATGTGCTTAGAACATCACCTGACAAAAGGAGATCCTAAATAAATGTTGGTTCACTTTCTCTGAGTACCCTTTTCCAGGATCTTATATAATCTGTGAAGAAACAGCTTTAGTATTAAGTGCATCCAGAAGCCTTGGAACTTGGGATTGATAACAATACTAGTATGATGGGGCTTCCTCTCCTATCACCCTGGAGAGACCAGAACAATCAATTCTGTTTTCTTATAGAATAACTACTACACTGAGACAGAATGAACTAAACGTCCATCTTTCATGTGATTCTAATTGCCCAGAGGGCACATCATGAATCAAATTTCTTTTGATATTTGCAAATCAGTTAGACATCTTTTCTTCGCAGGTAGGTTTTGGTTTAGTTTTATTTTGCATTGTTTTGATTCGGGCACACTTTTTCGGCTCTAGAATTGAAAGAGAGGGCAAAACAAGCTTACATGAACTTGCCACAGGAACTTAAATGTACCTGAGTTCTTTGTAAACTTTTTGTTAAAGTAGAACTTCTGTTAAACCAAATCTTGCTTATATACCAATGGATAAAGCAGACAAAAGTGAAACTGCTCTGGCTCAGGCAAAGGCAGGGGGAACTGGATCTTGGCTTTCTCTCATCTCCCTTACCTCCCTTGAGAAGTGGGGGGCTTGGCCTTCTGCACTGATATCTAGTCTTCATGGAGGACAATTTGTGAACCACTGAGCTTGAAGAATCCAGCTAATCAATCTGGCATATGTTCATTCTTTATTCCCAACACAGAAGACAATGTTATATTTTAAATAAGATCTTATATTTGTGTAATAATGACACCATTCTTCAGGATGGCATTTTGAAAGTCAAAATCCCCATGTATGTTTTGAACTCCCTAGTTAGGGAAGATCAGACCCATGGTAATGGCCTGCTACCAAACTAGTATGGCTGCCTTGCTGCTTGAAGGGCCAACTGTTCATGGCATCTTCTACAAACCCAAATGTTTTCCTGATGTTTGGCACAGGAGCCTGGGGATGCTTCCTCCCCATAAGGCAGGTTTATTGTCATTCTTAGGGCAGCTGGGGGTAGTAACTCAGTGAGGGTTCATTTGTGGTCTCTTTGGGTGGGGTCTGCTTCCTCACTTAGGGGCAAACCCTGTGGGCACCTCATGGTTGAGGGGTTTGGGAGGGACCAGGCAGCTGGCCCCAATCGAAGCCTCAGTAGTGCTTTCACTTGCCATTGGAGAATCCACTAGTGCAGAAGACTCTCTGGTTCTACTCGCCAGCCAGGCCCTGGCAAGCTGAGACTCGGTCAGTCCCCTAGGCAATGTAAACAATGTCTTTTGGTTTTTGTTTTTATAATCTTTTCCTGGGACTATAATTAGAGGAAAGACGCAAATGGGCTTACATGGTTCTTTGTAATCCACAAAAGACTTCTACATACTTTTTGCTAAGTGGTTATTTCAAGAGGTTGAAGGGGTCAGCCAGTTAAGAGTAGCTGATATACTGGTTTTCCTCTTGGGGTGGGAAGGAGAAGGTGACTTGACTTACTTGAGGTATCCCTGTTGTTCACCATAGGTAACAGTTGCTCTTTGTCGAAACTATACATTTCTTAATGGGACATACCTGGGACTTTTTGTTGTTGTGTAGTATAGAACAGTAATTTGATGTTTAAAGGTGGGGTGGTAAAGGTGGTTCCAAAAACCTTCAATCTTGGCTAACTCAGAAACAACTGATTTCAAAATTTATGCTTATGGGTTGAAGATGGAGAGGGATAGGGTTTGCAATTCCAGGACCTCTTTAGCATTTCCATTTCATGCATCCCTAATGTAATCTTCCTTCTGGAGGAAGACACCACTCTTAGTCTTGGGAATGCAGAAAACACTGTATGTATTGCATATTCCCTTCTTGGCAACTATCAATAGCCATGAAACTCACCACAGGTCTATTTCCTTTTATGAAGTAGAAAGTAATCATCAGCACAGCAAAAAAAATAATAACACACACACCCAAAGTTGCTTTGTCACCTTTCTGAGATGAGCTCAGAGTTTTACATGGCTCAGTCTATAAAATAGCTGTGCTTTTTCAGTCCATAGATCAATGAATTTAGGAACAGAAGTTTAGGACTTTCCTGCAATGCCCCATAAAAAAAGTTTACCTTATGTCCATATCTTTTAAAAAAATATTGTTGAAATAGTGGTATACAGACTTGGATTTTACCATAAATGTAACTACTGGTTATCTTTAGTTACTGCAGTTCTAGAGAGATGTTTTTCTTTGTCTATTCATAATATCTGCAATGGACTAATTGTACTTCATTGGGAATATATGAATATAACAAGTTTTACCTATTGCCTTTTAAAGTTTAATTCATCCTTTGAAGTGTCCTATAGGCTTGGTTTCTGGTTCTACATCAAGATATGTAAGTAAAAAAAATTATTTCTGACTAATTGAGAGGCCGCAGTTGAGGGTCAAAGTTTTGTCCTTTATCTTCAGATGCCTCATATTACTTCTTTTTTTTTTTTAAATTGAAGTATAGTTGACATACAGTATTATATTAGTTTTAGTTGCATAACATAGTGATTCAACATTTATAAACGTTATGAAGTGATCAACATGATAAATCTAGCTACCATCTGTCACCATACAAAGTTATTACGATGTTATTAACTATTCCCTGTGTTGCACATTGCATTCTTGTTTTTCATTTGTTTTATAACTGGAAGTTTATACCTTTTAATCCCCTTCCCTTATTTTGCCCACTTCCCACCCCTTCCCCTCTGGCAACCACAGGACTGTTTTCTATATCTATGAGTCTGTTTCTGTTTTGTTTGTTCCTTTGTGTTGTTTTTTAGATTCCACATATAAGCGAAATCATATGGTATCTGTCTTTATCCATCTGATTTGTTTCACTTAGTATGATACCTCTAAGTCCATCCATATTGCTACAAATCACAAAATTTCATTGTTTTTTATGGTTGAGTAATATTCCATTGTATATACTATATACCACATCTTTTTTATTCATTCATCTACTGATGGACACATAGGTTGCTTCCATATCTTGACTATTATAATTAATGTTGCAATGAACATAGAGGTAGACATATCTTTTCAAATTAGTGTTTCATTTTTTTCAGATAAATACCCAGAAGTGGAATTGCTGGATTATATGTTCTATTTTTAATTTTTTGAGGAACCTCTATACTATTTTCCATAGTGGCTGAATCATTTTGCATTCCCACCACCAGTACACTCATATTACTTTTTTCTAGAACCAAAATAAAGACATTTGTTGCTATGGGCTAAAATCAGAAGTCTGAAACAATATGGTTTATTAGAAAGGCTGTAAAATCATTTGTTCCAGTATCAATTTTGAGAAAAATGGAGATTTTTAATCACCTGTAAATTATAGCTGTTGTCAATATGATTAATTTTTAAATGAGGTGGAATGAACTTTTCTATCCTTGCCTTTAGGAACTCCTCATTAGGAACTATGTAATTCTGCTCCTGCATGCAGAGTCAGAATTGGTGGGTGAATGGGAAACAAATATTGCTACTCAAAAGTGTTAAATATGGGACAAACTTCTTTTAAAGGTAATGTATTTCCCATTGCTAGAAACAGTTAAGTAAAGGCTGTATGAACACCTGCCAGAGATCTTAGGAGCATATTCCTGTATTGTACACAGTGTATGACTGCCATGATCCCGTCTACTTCAGATATTCTGAAGCAAGTAAAGAAATGGAGGAGAAAACCCATCTAGGCCAAATACTCAGTATGGTTGGGAGCTACTTACACTGTCTTCAAGAAAGAAGTTCAAATATATATATATATTTAAAGATTTTATTTATTTATTCGACAGAGATAGAGATAGCCAGCGAGAGAGGGAACACAAGCAGGGGGAGTGGGAGAGGAAGAAGCAGGCTCCTAGCAGAGGAGCCTGATGTGGGGTTCGATCCCATAACGCCGGGATCACGCCCTGAGCCGAAGGCAGACGCTCAACCGCTGTGCCACCCAGGTGCCCCTCAAATATTTTTTAACTTAGAAAGTGAAAATATTTTTTCTATTTATTACTTGAGTTCCCCAAGAGGCTTAAAATATTTTTCCTCACTTGAGACTACCACAAAAGAAATAGAATAGAAAAAGGACAGTCCTTTCTACAAGTAGGTACAGTCCCAGAGTTCTGTGGTACTGGCATTATGAAGTGACCATATACTCACTCAACCATTAGCATGAACAGATAGACATGTATAAAATTTCACAGACTTTTTCTTGCTGACAGAGTCTTGACATTGAAAATTTATATATTTATTTATTTATTTTGTCAGTAGTTTTGCTCCAAAGCTTGCACACCAAATATTGCTTAGCAGACAAGTTGGCCACCACCTAACCTAGGCTTTGACTCCACTATGAGTAGACATAATGCGTAGTCACAGTGCACTGCTATATCTTGAAAGTTGGCCAACAGACAGAATTCCAATGGTTAAGCAGCTGGCTTCTATAATAATAGCACTTCCCTTTAAATAATGCATGGTCAGTGGAGTAATTCAATAATCTTCAGGGCAAACTTGCTAGTTACAAGGGTTTTGGGCAGAATTGTGGCATCATCAAAACCACACCAATTAGCTGAGTCTCACATTTTGTCATGGATGCAAGCAACTTGCTTCCCTCCATCTCTGAAGGAGAAGGTGTAATGCTGAGATTAAACTGGGGTCATCACTTCTAGAACAAAGAGCTCTAGTCATTCATTACTGGTAGAAATGGTACTACCTCTACTGTGCTATGCATGCATGTGTTTCTTATAGGTTTCTTGGGATGCAGTTGGAATGCTGTACTCAATTTTAATTTGCTTTGAAACTTCCCCTCTTATTGAGAAAGCTTTACTTTAATTATTTTAACCCTATCAATGGAAAGAGGAGACATTGATTTGAAGAATCAGTATTTAAACAACGAAAAATGCTAACATTTTGCAAACAGGGAAATATCCAGTTCTGAAGACACAACTTGCTACTCTTTGGGTTCTGAGGAATAAACCTAGTCTTTAGAAATTGCTAACAGGAGTAGGTTCTAAAGTCAATCATATTTTGAAGGCAGAAAAAAAGAAGTAAGACAATTCAAGTTGGCTATTTTAAAAAAATTCACAATTATGTGTTTGATGGAAAACACACATGAGGTTATTAAGTAATAAGAAACTACTTCCATTTAACTTTGATTAACTGAGGATTGATTTCAAAATTAACTACTACAGTAAGAATCCACAGAAGCCAGAAAATTAAGTTTCTTACACCATTTATCCAAAACCTCCAGACATGTTGACAATTTAGAGTAACTCAGAATAACTAATTTCTTAGGGCAACGTTTCCCCATGGGCCACCTTGTCTAATAAAAAAATCATTCAGTTGACATAATTTTGCATGGTATTCTTAGGAAAGTTGGGTAAAATATGAGTAATCTTGAAGTTGTCTCTACTTTAGCATTTTAATTGCTATTTTCATTGGTGGAAAAGTGAGAATCACTTCTCAATCCTTCCTACACATTTTATGGCTTTATATGGAAAACTAGGCTCCTTTCATGAATTCCAACATAAGGAAAATTGAGATAAGACTATTTATCCAAACACAAAATATGATACATTGATGGTTAATATTTTCTGAATTCATAAGATTTGCATTTAGCTTAAAGCCTTTTGATGAGTCAATATTTTACCTTTAAAAAAATTCTATGGTAATCACACTTGAATGAAAACAATTATTGAGATACATGTTGTCATGTGCTTAGTAAAGATACAGAAAGAGGCTTTCACTTCTGTAAACTAGGCACATCATTATGTACCTAGAATAACATACACACACACACACACACACACACATGTATCAGGGAGTAAAGTGACTTACCATCAGTATCAAGGCTACTGCCAAACACTTTGAAATTAGGACTATTTTTGAAGAAGTTTTTTAAAAAATGTATACCTATTGCCTGCCTTATATGTTGCTAGTGGACTCTATACATTTCTGCTTTTCTGCAGAAGGATCTTTCCAAGTAGGACTGACCTTTGGCATCTGTAAAAGTGAACACTGAGAAAATGTCCACTTTTCTATGAACTACATGTCATGAACTTTTCTGGAAAACCTATCACATTTAGGCATTGATTTCATTTTGGCCTATGTTAATTTTTAACTGCTGGTATTTGCTGGTCGCACTACTTCTCAGTTGGACGAGGCCATCTTTTCTAGGAATCTTGGCCCTATTTGACCCACCCCCCACCCCCACCACTCAGCAACTCTTTCTCAGCTACTAAATCCCCACAACCCCAAAAGACAAAAATCATCTCATTACCCAATCAAGTCAATGTTTGTGTATCTGTGGGTCTGAAAGGAATGAAGCAGAGATCTATGGGGCTTCCCCTTTCTTTAAACCCTCCTTTCTTTTGGAAGCCTCAACTCAAGGGCAGGTGTAAAAATAGTGCTATTTAGCCCACCTCTATCTCTAAGACCAGGAAGCTAAAGCACAAGGCCCAGGAACAAGAAAACTAGCGATTCAGAGCAGAAACATTACCGTTTTAGGACTCTGGAGAAATGGGCCAACAGAGTGGGAAGCAACATGATGTATTACTTTAGCCTGATACAATGCCCTGGAGGACGAGCGTCTTGCCAGGACAGCACAATTTACTAGCTTAGGTCTGATTCCAGGGCTTGGAGGAGATAGATGTAGCCAACAAAATTATACTTTGGCAAGAGAAATGCTTTGCTGGACAGAAATGTTGTCCTAAGGGAATGGTTTGGTCTAAGGTAAAAGATAATCAGATGCCAAGAGGTCATTTTTATGTTTGAATGACTTCATTCGGGCCTGCTATATAAGTTAGCTACCATTTTCTAGTTACATAGTTTCAGTTATTTAGAATATATTACAGGATTTGGTATGATCTGCCTGTGACATCAGTCATACCAATGAAGGAGGCAATATGTGGAATGGCTAAAAACACAGGCTTTGGAGTCAGACAGACCTGGATTCTGCCACTTATTCACTGTTCACCTTGGGCAAGGCACCAAATATTCTAAGACGCAGAGGCTATCTAAATTGGACATATGTAAAAGAGTACCTCCCAGGATAGATGGGAAGATTAAGTGATAATGTATGTAAAGTATTTTGTACAATGTCTGGTATGCAGTAAAGTCTAAGTGAATGTTAGCTATTTTAAGTAGTATTATTATGGAGTTGAGTTGGATAACATAGCTAACTAGGCAGGTATCCTCTTCCCCCTACTCTTAAAAATGCATCCTTTCCAATGTTTGGTTGTAAAAGATCCTTTCTAGATAAAGGAGGACTGTTTGCCATTAAAATAAATGAATAACTGTTCCTTTGAAAGGACACCCAAACTATATGTTGTATAGATTGTTCTAAATAGTTGTAATCTAGAATAGACACTCTGACAATGGATGCTCCTATCAAGTCAAACAAGTTAAAGTCATATGGGCTTATCTTGACCTCTTGCTACCTTTGATTTCTCCCCAATAATTATTCAGAGTTACCATCCCCATCCATCCACTTATTTCAAAACAGTGTTTCAAGGCATGAGATGGGTGTGGGCAAAATAGATGGTTAGAAGTGGTTTCCCAATCACTTTCAACCAGCATATGTGTTTTTCTCCTCTCTCTTCGCTTCATGCCTCAGCTCTTTCTCTTCTCTTCTTCCTCTATATCTTCTTCTCTCCTGCTATTGACAGCCACTGATGTTTTTACTCACTGATGAATTTTAGGACAAAAGTTGATGCTATGCAGACTCCATAGTAGGCTAGGAATTAAAGTTTAGTTCCCTCCTTGGAATAACTGAAAACTAGGGCTCCCTCTCCTGCCAACCTCACTTTGGGAATAAGCAGTCACCAAGTATACAGTGTCACCAGGCCCACTTAGTTACTACTCCATCTTGGTCCCATGCCTGAATGAGATGAAAACAGACAGCAAGAGAAAGAACACGAAGGGATATTGAGGAATTATGTATATGGACTTTACTTATCTCATTTTTTTGAGAAAGACTATGACGGAAATTGTAAGATGAGTCTGGCTCCAACCTGGAGATTGTAGCTATGCTACCAACATTATCTCCTATACTTGCATTGTTATTGTTCGTTTACTCTTTCAAATGTGGTAAGAGAGGCCTTGTAGGCAAAACATAAGGCACTGGTGAATAGAGGGTAACACCCCTCTCTCTGGTGCCACAGAAAGATGAATCAGCCAAAAGGGTATTAAAACACATTCTCTTTATTTTTAGTTTCACTCTGAAGTCTATCATTTCTCTTTTCTTTGCAACTTGGCACCTGCTCTGCGTTCTCAGGGGCCCTGTTCCCTGTCAGTCTCCTCACTCAGGCCTCTGTGTTTTGCTCAGGGCACATCTGGAGATTTTCCCAGGGGTGGGTGTGACATGGTCAGGATGGAAGGTGAAGGGGTGACAGCTGCCAGGGCAGTCTGGCGTGTCTGAAGGGAGAGTGTTGGGAGGTGGAGGCCCCGTAAGGAGAGGCACTGGGCCTGCATCAGGGAGTGAGCTGTTGGAAGGCAGCCTCCACAGCAGCAGAGACAGCCTTTGGCATTACCGCAGAGAAGGAACAGCCAGAGTCAGCGACAGACTGAACACAGGGAGAAAAGGAGGAGGAGGGAGGGAAAAGGTGGTTAGGGCGTTACATGATATAAATAACCACATGGTGTGCACTTCAGTGCCAGTTGGGTTGTGTGTGATGTCCTTTTCATGCCGGTGTGTGTTTAACAAGGCTGTTCCTGAATTGAAAGGTCCTATAAAATGTTTCTGTAGCACCTACAAGAGTGCCATATGCAGAGAGGGAATAAAAAGAAGGCAATGCGGTATGATGAAAACAACATTGGATTTTAGCCCCAGATCCTTTGTGTAAATTCACAAATCACCCAAACTCTCTGAGATTCAGTTTCCTTATGTTGATAACCAAAGTACTGGATAGTATCAAGCACTCCTTCTAACAATATGACCCTAAGGATTATCTGGATGGTTATGTTACCCACTTTCTAATCAATAATGTACATATGGCATATCAGTGCTTCTCCCTAATAATAGGGAAATATATAGTGAAGAGAAGTTTGATGAGAGAACCAGGAGTTTCCATTTTGTCAGGTTTAATTTTAGATGAAAACAGGATTCATATGCCGAATTTAAGGAAATCAGGGATCAGTGTTGGATTTGATGGAGGAAAATAGGGAAAGTCCAATATGGAGGGGGGTGTGAGTAAGAGGAGGGAACAAGACCATCTATAGGGATTGAAGAAACCAGTTCAAGGAGGATACAGGTGTGAATTAGATGCAAACAATGAATCATGGAACACTACATCAAAAACTAATGAAGTATTGTATGGTGACTAACATCATAATAAAAAAAAAAGGGTAAGAAAGGGAGTCATTTATTGGAGCTGTTGAAATAGTAGAGAGAATCAAACTACGTTCTGGAAATCAGGGTCCTGAAGGCTTTGAGGAATAAGTGAGGGATGGCCTTCACTTATGTGGACACTTGGAAATGAGAATTAGTGTGAAATAGTGGGTATAGTCTTTTACCATTACTCTTTACAAAGCTGCATCTTGAAAAAATGAATAAGTGACAAGCCCTGGGAGGGTTGCTAATATTGTTGACCAGAATGCTAATAAACTTTGTAGCACTCAGAGTGGCCAATTTTTTATTTCACTAGTTTCCTTGGTGTCTGTGAATGGTATATGAATCCTCTGTGAGATATTCAGTTCCTTCCAGGGGGACACATGCATAGTTTCCCTGGAAAATTCCAGCTACAACCATATGCTGTATCATCTCTGATAAAGTGAATGAGCTTCCAGACAGGTCGTCATCTCCGCTATTGGTACCTAACATCTGCCCAGGGGACAAAATTAGAAGACGACCATTAAAAACATGGTTTTTCAAACATCACCCCCTTTTTTGGTAAAATAAACTAATGTTAAAGTTATTAAAATTTTAAAATCTGTACAAGGAGTTCTCAAGCAAGGTGTAATATTATTTATCAAAATACCAAGCAGGTATGCAGACTGAGGCTGAAAGGTTTATTTAGAGTGTTTATGTTATTTCAGGAAATTTCAGCTAAAGTCTGGACTCATGAGACCATCTTTTATTTCTTTTTTTTCAATGGAACTTTGCTGCTACAATTTTTCTCCCTTTTCTCTTAATATTTGATAGCTTAAACATGACCAAAAGACTTGAAGTGCTTTCCTCAAATTATTGTATTTTAGAATTTCAAACATCTTTGGACATGATAACAAACTTAAGGTCAACTAAAGAGATTTCTTAGTAATCTGGCAATCGCTAAGCCTGTTAGCTTTTAACCACCCACTCATCCCAACCTCCTTCCCCCAAATATTATTTTTCTGAATTGAAGAAGTAAATTATGAATAAGGAGAGAGAGAGGTGTGGTTAAATTGTGGCCTGTCTCCATGATAAACACTGTTCTTAATTTTATTTCATCTAAGACTGATGGCATGCCTACCTCTTCAAAACTTATGAATGCTATTTAGCAAATATTATTCTCAATTAAGAAAAATCTCTGATTCTCTTATTTATTTTACTAAATTCAACAAAGAAACATACTTTCATCTTGTGATATTGGGAAATCACAAAAGAGAAACCAAACTCTTTTATTTTTATTTTTTCTCACATAGTCAAACATGCTGTGAATAACCACATTGCTCCGCTCTGGGACCCCACTCTGAAGCAGTGGCCTCTTGACCTTCTAGCCAGTCACTCACTTCCATGAATTTACTTTCTGAGAACTAGAGACAGTTGCCCCATAAATTGTTTTTCAGTTTATCACATAAACCAGTTTATCCATGGTTGGGGAATTAATTAGCCTCATTAGGAACAAGCAACCTGAGGACTAATATGTCATATTGGGACAGGATACTGCTTGTGGGACATTTTATTTCCCTTAACACTTGTCTTCTATCTGCTCTCTTTGGCTCAGATCTGATTTGAGAAGGTTGCATGGAGGCACTGCTTATGCTAATACTTAGGCAAATTAGCTCTGTCTTAACTCCAGCAGGAAGTGAGGGCCCAAGTTCAGAGGCTAACAGATCTCTTCTGATGCATAGTCTTTTAGCAGGGCAGCCTCTATTTTCTCTTCCCAGCTTTCCAGAAAGTATCTTCTTCCCTGTAACCCCACACCCAAGCCTCTCACACTTGTGAGAAAGGAGATATCAAATCCATTGACCTCTTGATGGGTATGGTCTCCATAATCTCCACTATGTCAATTAGATGCATATTTGTATAAAAACTACATATAGAAACCTTCAGGCTGATGAGAAGAAATGATCCTCAAGGTCTTGTAGCAACTTCTATATACTTGGTATGAGAGGAGAGTAGTAAAGCTTTTTAACCAAGTAGTGTGTGTTCTGATAAGAGAATGTGGCGAGAGCTGCATACATCCTCATTTCTGAACTGTGAGTTCAAGTCATGGATGATGACTTCTTAAAAGAATGATAGGAAAAAGGGGGCTGTTGGTCTAGAAACATTTTAATAACTTCTAAAGACTTGCTAACATTTATTTTTCTTCTCAAACAACTTCTTGTCCTCCTCCTCCTCCTCCTCCTCCTTTGCTTCTGGTTCAAGATGATACTCTGGTAAAGGTCACTTGTGAAGTCCTAGTCTTCACATATCTTCTCACTGAACCAGTGCTCCCACGGTCCACTGAGATCTGCCCTTGGCAGGCATTTCCCGCAGTCAGACTACGAATCGTCATAAATTCCTTGCATTCTTCACAACATCTGTGCCTTCTTTTGCCACATCTTTTTTCCTGGTACTCAACAGGCCACAAATTACCCTGGACTTCTCTTTCCAGGCTGTTGATGTCTTAACACTCTCTTTTCAAACCAAATTCCTCTCTTGTCCTTGGCTGTGGCTCTTGGCTTCCCAGACTTCTCATCTCCCTCATCTGGGTTAGTCATCTGTAGCATCACCAGCAGTGTCTCTTTCTCCTAGCCTTCTATCTGGCCTAAAATTAAGCGTTTCTTCAAATGTCAGAGTTACTACACCCAACCATGCTACCTGGTTGGATGCTGAGTTAAACTCCCTAATATGATTGAAACACTATAGTGCAGACAGTACCTCCATACAGCAAGAACACTCAAACCCAGAGGATGCTGATTAGCCAGTGGAAGGGAAAGAACTATAATAAGACCCAAAGATACAATCAAATGAGGTTGCAAACTTTTCCATTAAAAACAAGTTTCTCTTGAGAGTGAAAGGCAGCATTTCATTCTTTCGTTCGTTTTATATTTAAACTTATTTCTTTGACATTTAGAACAATGGGGGCCTTTGCAATAAAAACATTACCCATAGCTTCCTTTTGTTGAGTGCTTTCTATTAAACTACTATCGTAAATATTACTTTTCCTGTTTTTTTTTTCCACTTACATCCTACAGCACTACATGGAGTAAGCATTATTACTATATCCATTTTACATATGAGGAAACTGACACTTAGCAAGGTTAAGTAACTTGACCCAAATCATACAGCTAGAGAGTTGTAGAGCCATTTCCCTTCAGCTGAGGACACCTTGAAAATGGGAGAAATCCCAGGTGAGGAAAAACTCTGAAGTTGATACTGTTACTGGGATTCTCGAAGGCATGTGATGTTAATATCCATGAAGGATGTGGGTAAGGCCGTTTATGTCCGTCAACCCCAGGGTTTGAGCACATGCAGTAGATAGTTTTACACTAGCTATTCTAGAGAGTGTCAGAGGGAATGCCATGGCTTTTGCCCTTGAGAGAGAAGTCTATGCAATCCTACAGTTTGGGGTGCAGCTGGGTATGTGATGCTCACATCTCACTCAGTATACTGTGATTCTTTCCAGTTCCAGAAGGGGCAGCAGCCAGACCATCTTGTTTCCAATTCTTTTGAATTGCCAAAGTTATAACAACTTTAGCAGAAATTGAAATAAAGAAATTTTACCCATAATCTTGGTATCTCAACAAATAATATTATCTTTGCTAAATTTTTTTTTCTAGTTCTCATCCAGATGCACACATCACTTTGACATAGCTTCAGTCACAGCCTAAAGTTAATGCAGTATTGTGTTTTCTTTGCTTAACATTATATTGCAAGCGTTTTCCATATTGCTAATAATCTTCATAATTATAATTTTAAAGCAGCACAATTTTTTATTGAGTAGATTTTTCATCATTTATTTCTTTAACTATTTTCTTGTTACCAATCATTTAGGCTATTTCCAGTTATATCATTATTTTAACTAACATAACACTGTTTTTGTGCACATAACTTTCTACTCTCTGAGGTAATTTATAAGATTAAATTCCCAGTTGGGACACCTGGGTGGCTCAGTCAGTGAAGCATCTGCCTTCGGCTCAGGTCATGATCCCAGGGTCCTGGGATCGAGTCCCACATCGGGCTCCTTTCTCAGTGAGGAGTCTGCATCCCCCTCTGCCTGCAGCTTCCCCTGCTTGTGCCCTCCCTTCTTTGACAAATAAATAAAATCTTTCAAAAAAAAAAAAAGATTAAATTCCCAGGAATGGAATTGTTAAGTCTCAAAGGATGTTGTCAGACAATCCAATTTTGATGAAAGACCTTGATTTTGCATAAAGACCAGAAGAGAGGACCAAAGGACTAAAACAGAGAATTATATCCACATATTTTCTCGGGATTAGAAAAGACACAGCCAAGGTGGAGCACAAACAGGAATCTTACCTGCATCCCATGAATTAGAATAAAAGAACTGATTTCTGTTTTCAATTACTAGTGCAGTTTCCTCTGAAGGAAACATGGGGTGTAACCAAGACTTGGGCTTGGCATCCAAAGGTTTGCTAAGTAGAAATAAAACCAGGGAAAATGAAATTGATGACAAGAGACCCTGGTTCTCAACTTTCAAAATTACCAAGTACCTATGAGGTTTCTTCTCAAGGTGGGGAGAGTGGGAGCTCAAGGAGCCAAGACAGCACCACACCCCACTGTATGGAGTAGGGAAATTTGTATTGTAAGTAACAAAAGTCTCTGTTCTTGTTCTCCTTCTAAACCCAAGTTCTCCATGGAATACCAGGCTCTTGCCCAATCCACTTTGGGGATATCCCTGACCATCCATCCCAAAATTTGGCAAACTATACCTGTCCTTCTTCTCCCACATTATTCTTCTCCTGCTTATTATCATTTAATCACAGATGTTTATGGAGCACCTAAAATGTTCTAGATACTGCTCTCAGTACTGAGGATAAGTGAACAAAACAGACAAAAATGGGGTAACGGGTCACCATTCCCTTTATAATCCTGATTACTGTTATAGTCCTGAAGGAGACTGTGTGCAGGGATCCTGAACTCAACAATTCAATGACAGTTGCCCAGAGCAATCGAAGTCTGAGTCTAGCAATAGGAGTTTCCTTCCGGCCCTTGTGAAAATTCCTGTTTGAGGACTTCATTCCCACCAACCTCCCTGAAGGTGTAAAATGATTACTTTATATGTCATAACCAGCACTTAACTACCTATTAGCCTTTATTTTCTGTTTTATGAAGACTGGCAATTTTTGCCAACTTGATTTGAAGCATCTTAAGAGCAGAAACTGTCTCATATTTCTGTGTCTAGAAGGACAGCACTGGGCACTAATCAGGAACTTCATAGATGCTTATTGATTAGTTGATTGGTAAGTCAAGTGCACAAACAGTACACACAGAGGTGCAATATGAAGACATTTTTACCTTGGTAAGAAGAAATCCAACATCAGGACTAGTCTCTGTGTCTCTGTTTATCTTAACTAATGTAGCAGTAAATATCTTCATTGAAATAACTTTCTACTCCTTGAGATCATTTATAAAAATAAATTATATTAATAATGGGATGATAATAGTATGTACCTCTATCAGGTTGTGATGAGGTAAGGCACAAAGAGAGCTTGGAACAGTGAGCAGCACAGAGCAAACATGAAATGTCCCCTCCCATCACCATCCTTAGCACCACTACTCATAGATTAGTTGTGAGGCTGTGCAGGGAAGTTAGAGCTCCGGAGCCGGTTTGCCTGAATTCAGATGCTGGCTCCACCATTTCTAACTATGTGGGCATGGGTAAGGTACTTAACATCTCAGTTTTCATCCACAAAAGGGGATACAAATAGTACCCACATCAAAGGGTGTTTGACGAGTGCATGAGTAAACATTTACCAAATGTTAGTTATAATTATTCAGCAAAAAGTCAACGAATATTGCCTGGATTCAGGGTTTAGAATACTGATGAGGACAAAAGAGACACAGTCCCTGCCTACACCCTGCCGCCCCCCCCTACTCCCAAGGAGCCTGCAGTTCATAATACACTTCAGCATTATTGATTTGTATAGCTAACTCCAGAGCTAACTGCATAGAGTGCCTTGCAGTTCAGGAATCACATTCACACATATTCTGTCCTTCAGCCATTTCAACAACCCTATGAAACAGAGCTGGGAGCTACAAAATGGGAATAACTCCCATTCCCATTTTGTAGATAAGAAAACTGAGAGTTCAAGTGACTTATGAATCTGGAAGTTCCTTTGATTTCAAATGGTAAAATCTCCCCACCCACAACTTATCTCCACTAACCTCCATGCAAGGATGGATTTCAGATTTATAAATCTGTGGGGATTCCTGAAGCAGCCAGTGTACATGACTAACAAACCAGGAGGTGGGTGGTTACACAATGATGCACATCAAGGCTTCTCCTGCATCAGTATCTTCTGGAGGGCTTGTTAAAACAACATCACTGGGCCCCACCCTCAGAGTTTCTGTTTCAGTAGGTCTGAGGTGGAGCCTGAGAATGTGCATTTCCAACTAGTTCTCAGATAACACTAAGGCCAATGCCTATGTGTGATGTAGACTTCCAACATGTGTATATAATATATGATTTAATAGAACACTAGCAAGAAGGAAAAGGCCAATGAGGACAGGAGTTCTGGGAAAGACCTCTTATGCTTTAAAAACTCCAGAAATACTTAATATCTCTTTTGATAATTGCCTAATAAAGGTATCCACATGTTAGTCTGGTAGCAGGAACAGTTTTATTGCAAAAAGGAAAAAAAAAAAAAACCCTCCAAAGTAAGAAACTAAACTGAAACGAAAAACACATGTTGACCTTTTCCCCTTCCCTGCATTTTTTATTTGCACAGTCTGTGTCATTCTGACTTTCAGCTAGCACCTGAAGACAAGCCAGGTCGCAGGGAGGGAAATTAGAGCCTTAACAAATTCCCCGACCACATGGAAAGCTAGAAACACAGGGACGTCCTCTGATATTGAAAGCCACCTTTTCTAAGTACCAGGTTCAATTTATTTTTAGGCTTTCAAAATTGTCAGGTGGGTATTCAAGCCAATCTGCTCAATTGTAAAACTTACTTCAGAAGACAGACTTCCCAAGGACCCAAATCTACCTTTTCTATGCCTTCACCCTTTATAACCACCCGGGGTAATGTAGAGAAGCCAAAAAGGTGGGGTGGGGTTTTGGCACACCTTCAGGACGCACATTATCAAAACATCCTTTCATGGATCATTCAAAACTCATGGCGAAAGAGAGTGAAAGGGAAGTATGCCACTGATGATTGCCTATAGAATCAAGGTGGTTATATAAACCAGAGGACATTCAGTTTTGCAAAAAAGAAAAAAAATCATAATTTGTTATTTGTCAGTCAGGCTACACATAATCATCAAAATTTTTCAAGCAAGTGTCAGGATCAATCCTGCTGAGGAAACAGGGTTAATTAATCTAACTGCCTTCATACAGAAGTGGCAGGAAGAGGGCAAATGCTGCTCTATTTCTTTTCCAAGCTCTTCTCATGAGAGTGTGTGTGAGGCTCCCATAGCTCTAAATCAAACGGTACCCTGCAGGCAGGAAATCCATATTGAGAGCATGGGGAGGAAAGCAGGAGCCACTGCTGGCTTGGCAGTTATAACCCTCCTCCAGGTCCCTGTTTCCATTTCCCTTTTAAAGAAGAAGTTGGGTTTTTAATAATTCCCCTTCTAGTCACTTCCTTCTCATTGCCTTGCTAGGTCATTTCAGTGCACGCCTTCTTCACAGATCTATTTCTGGAAAAGATCAGAAGGAAAATGATCTCATTCACTAATTGGGAAGCCAACTGGGTATCCCCAGGGTTGGTTGGTACTTCTTTGTTGGGGGGGTCTCTCCACTCTCTCTGGCTGTTTCTCAGGCAGCAGCCACCATAGGACCCTCTGGGGAGGTGACCACAGGCACATGGATACTTATTAGCATCCTTTGTGGGCTAAGCACTCCACCAAGGCTGAACGAGCTTGGGAAAAGGTAGAACACCCAGTCTCAAGAAATCCACAGGCTAATAAAAAACATGAACTGAGAAGATCATAATCTGAGAGCAGAAACTTAGAAGTTTAACACTGAACAGGTCCTTAGAAATCTTCTAGTCCATACATGTGTTTTTGTAGGAGACCTGTGAACCCTCTGCATGATGTGTAATTATGTATGTTTGCATATTTTCCTGGAAAGAGGAAATTCAAGATACTCAAAAGACTCTCAAAATGCTCCATGATCTGTAGAAACAAGAGGAGTACAGGCCCAGGCTCATGGAGAAGCTCATTTTGTTTCTGTCATACCATTCAGAAACATCCAAGGCTATCCTGCATACTGGGTGCTTATGATTTGGAATCATATCCCCAATGCCAAATCCAGTGTCAAAAGACACCAAAGGATCCAAGACATCTCCTCAGCCCAGCTTTCATCACAGAATATTCTTTCACAGATTCCATGCCAAAAGCTTAGGGAATAGCTGTAAACATCCCATTTGGTGGAGTCCTAAAGTTTATCAACCTATTCAAGGCTGTAAGAAACCCTGGAGTGAAGAAATCTATGTGATGGTATTGAAGTCCACTCTCTCCACACCTAAGGGACCACCAGTAGATCCTTCCGATGGAACTAAGACACCTGTATCCTGAAACTCATCATTCCTTTTGATTAAAGAACATGAAAGAGTCCTTTGGAAGTGTAAATAATTTACTAAGGTACAGAATTTTCAGCCATTAACTTTTGCATCCCAGCAAAAGTTAGTTCTGGGTCTGAGAGAAGAGACCATGAGGAAGGTTTGGTTTGCTAAGGAGGATTGGTTCAGAATAGCAGAACCCTGCTAGGCTGTAAGGTCTTCAGAGCCCCCTCCTTGGGGAGGTCTCTCCTGTATACCCTCTAAGATAGCCACCACTATGATGTCTATCATCCCACTGTTTCTTTTAGAACACTTACCAGGATTTCACGTAGTACTATTTATTGGTTGACTTGTACTCTGTCTCCTTCCTCCTCTACTTCCCTTAGAATGTGAGATCCATAAAGGCAAGAGCCTTATATGTCCTGTTCACTGTTACAGTCCCTATACCCACCACAGGTTTGCAAAGAGTAAGTACTTCAGGAATACATTTTGTATACACTATATGTATATGTTACTGGATGGATAAAGAAATTATGATTTATCCATCACTGTATCCCCAGTGCCTATCATTTGTGCTTGAAAAGATATTTGTTGAATAGATGACTGGAGAAGGGTGGTCTGTGGTGCTTTTCCTGCTCAAACCATGCTTGTGGATATTGGGAGAAAATTGAGACTACTTCCTTGATAAAATAATAGACTAGAATGTTTTTCAGATTTCACTAAGCCAGGAAAAGATCTTCAAATATTAGAAGGTAGGATTAGAATTTAAAGTAACCTTTAACAATGTAGAAAGGGGGAGGTCATTAAAAGCAGGAAGATGTTTAAAATGGACAAAAACGAGCTCCAATTGGCAGAGACAAGTACTATAGCAAAATAGCTGTGGGCCCCAACTCAGCGGGAAAGTGCTACAACAAAATTGTAATATGAGGCAGGCGTATGTCAAGAATTATGAAATGAAAGCCTAGAGAGTAATCCTTCTACAAAACTTGGCATTGCTGAGGTTTTAATTAGAGTGGGAACTCAGATTTCATCCTCCTATTTTAAGACTCATTTGGAGAAGCTGGAAAGAATCCAGCTAGGAGTAAAAAAAAAAGAAAGAAAGAAAAAGAAAAAGAAAAAAAGAAAAAGAAAAAAAGATTAACTGAGTGGAAAATGGAGTTAAGATTTAGCCCCCAGAAAAGGCTAATAGTTGACTGACACGACTGCCAGGTGTAAGAAGGATTATTATCACACAGAATATTCTTCCTCATCTCCACTGAGGACTAGACTAGTGCTATATTGAAAGTGTTTCCACTTAAATACAAGGAAGAATTTCTTGATTGTAAGAGGGAAACATGCTGACCCAGGGCGCTGTGGGAAGTTGCCCTGGAGATCTTTAAATGTAGAATGACAACCATCTGCCTTGGAAGGCTTAGATAGACAGGGGACTGGACCTAAGGACCTCTTGGATTTCCTTCCATCTTTGATTTTGTGTTCAGAATCACAGCCACTAAGCACCCCCATTCTACAGTAATCCTCCATTCCCGTCATGAGACAGACCCTGCACTGTCAAAATCCGAATGGCTTCCCCTGAGAGGAGCTCGATTGTTCTCTTCTGAATGGGAAGGAAACTGATAGTGTTGCTTCAGCTGCTTCCCTTCTCCAGCCCCCACAGAGAGAGGCCAGTTCTTGTCCTGATGGGCCTCCCCAAATACTGGAATGGGCCTGTTCTCCATCTTGTGTGGGATTAGAAAATGTGGATCCAGTTGGAGACAGCTGATACCTCCAAGAATCAAGGAACATCAGAGCTGCAAGGCATTTCAGAGCTAATTCAGACCGATCTCCTTGCTACTCAAGTGAGAAAATGGATATCTTGAAAGATTAAATGACTGTCTCCAGGTCACATAGCCAGTTCTTTCCGTATGGGACTAAAATCAGGCCCTCTGGCTCCTTATTCTACACTGTCTCCTCACTATCTGTTTTTTTTTTTAAATAAAGATTTTATTTATTTATTTGACAGAGAGAGAGACAGCCAGCGAGAGAAGGAACACAAGCAGAGGGAGTGGGAGAGGAAGAAGCAGGGTCCCAGTGGAGCAGGGAGCCCGACACAGGGCTCGATCCGAGGACCCTGGGATCACGCCCTGAGCCGAAGGCAGACGCTTAACGACTGAGCCACCCAGGCGCCCCTCCTCACTATCTGTTTGTACTTCAGTTGGAAAGAACATTTTTAATCAGGTAAAATCTCTAAAAACATATCTGGCAGCTGAACTGTAGCTGAAAAAAATGAACAAGGAAGAAGAGAAATTCTACTAGTACATTATAGTTACCTGGCATCACTATTTAGCTTGAGTGAACAATGATAGTCACCTGGACTCTCTAGAAGATCAATTTCCCATATGTAAGTGAGGCATTTGGACCAGGAACATTTTAGGGCTTATTCCAACTGTAGCATGTTTTGATAATAATGAGTAAAAACACAGTTGCTGTCTAAAGAAATGAGTTTTTGGGGAGATCATTTGTGATGTAATTGGATGATGCTCAGTTCTTTTGAGACTCCAAAATGGCAATTTTATTTCTTCCTTCTTATTTTAAAAAAATAACTTAAAATTGAAATCCTGGGGTGAGGGGGAATCATGCTTTGGCTGTCATGTGTACAAGGAAACTTCCAAACCTATTTCTTTGGGCTGGTGTCTCTCTGAGCTTTGAACCAGCACCAATAATGAGCCATGGGAATTGTCTCCTGAATGCACCATTATGATTCAGTATCTCTAAAACCAAAGTCAACATCTTTGCCATTGACTAAAATCAACCAAAGTCAAATCTTCCTCTGGACTTGTCTACGTCTGCACCATCATCCTCTTGTTTATCCAGACTCAAAATAGTCACCTTTGTTTTCTTGTTATTCCATTCCCCCTTTATCCAAGCAGGCAAAATATTGCATCAAGTCTTATTTATCATAGCTCTCAGGGCTTCTGCAAAATTCCAGGCACTCACAACTCTCTTGCCTCTAGTTTTTTCCTACCCTTGATTCATCTTTTGATGGGCTAGAGCAAAGGGGGAAGGTGAAAGAAGAAGGCAGTTTCAGGAGTCAAGAGTGACAACTAGGAGAAGGAAACTGTGGCATGAACTAACTAGGGAGAAGCCTGGTCCCCCAAATATTCAGAGCTTTTGGGCAGTGCATGGACTTCTCATGGAATGTAGAAAGGGGTCACAAGCCATTTTATGTAGGTAGTGGATAAAAGTATGACCCAAGCAGACAAGAAAACCTGGGCACATCTAGTTTATACATATGCTATTTCATTTAATTCTTAAAATAATCCTATGACATGAAGGCCATTATTATCCTCATCTTACAGTTGAAAACACCAAGGCTTAGAAAAGTCTATTAATATGTCTTAAGATCACCCAGCTATTAAGTGGCCAAGCCAGGATTTAAACTCATGTCTGCCCAAGTACCAAATCATTCTACTACAGTACTTTTCAGTCAGAATAGTAACTTCCTGACTAGATAGAAGACAATGGGAGGATCTTAATGCATCTTAGAGCATTTTCTAAGAGGAACTTAGTATGAAACAGTGGAAAATAAAGCCAGGTATACCTCTCAACCCATTTACTTGATTTGGCATAGTAGGCAATGCCAGGTGGTATATATATTTCTTTACCCTTTTCCAGAGTGACTTTCCACAGTAGTTTGCTTGACCTGATAGAGTGAAGTGGAATGAATACTCTTTGTATTCTAAAAAGCCTACTATCTCCTTCATCATTTTAGGCTCCTTTTTGAGCATTGCTGATTCTAATTGCCATCTCTTGCAGTGCTGAGTAGTTTATTAATTGCTTTTGTCTTGTTTGACACCATCCAACAAAGACAGAAAGGAAAGGACAACTAAGGATAAAGACATTCTCTTGAGCAGGCATTCATTTGCTCTAACACATCTGGCTAATGGATAGGATGTGAAATTATTCAAGAAACATGGCCACCAGGAGCTTTGTTAATGTTTTCGTGCCCAACTTGGTCTAAAGCCTGGAACAGAGCAGATCAGTCTCTCATATGTGGGCAGAATGATAATAATAAATGTTGGCCGAGGATCTACTCTGTGCCAGGTACTGTGCTATGCACCACCAGCCATCTTACATCATCCTATAGAAACCTAAGTGGGAGGTGTTATTCCCATGTGTGATAGCGTGGGAAAAGGTTCAGAGATCACACAGCTGATTATGTGATACTGCCAGAATTGGCATCTGGATCTGGCTGACCCAAGATCAACCTTTGATTTTTGCAGTGCATATGTGAGCACCTAAGTGATATGACTTAAAGATTTCTGGGATGGTCCTTCTGGCAGGGATTCCTTTTCATTGCCCAATATCCATTCTCCCTCTTTCTGTGATAATGGAAACATTAATTTTCAGCTGACTATATTTCCCAGCATCCCTTGAAGCTATGTGTGATCATTCGCTCAAATTCTCGACAATAGAATATAAGTGAAAGTTTCACAAGACAACTTCTGGGATCCTTCCTAAAAAGACAACCAGCATGTATCCTTTCCTTTTTAAAAATCTTCCTGCTGACAGGAATGTTGTTCTAAGATGCTCCAGCAGCTATCTTGGGCCATGTAGATGAGGGCCACACTATAAGCATGGTGAAACAGAAAATTAGAAGGAGCTTGGATACCTGAGCTGCTCTGTTCAGCTGATAGTTCAGCAGCTCTGAACTATGTATCTTGGGACTTCTATGTGAGAGAGAAATAAACTTCTATGTTGGTTAAGTCAATCTAATCCTGAAACTGTTACTTGCACAGAATCTTAATGATAACCACTTCTTGAAAGAGCAAAGTTTATTGAAGGTCACTGGCTTATTATTGGTTCCTCAAATGACCCCATTATGGCT
The DNA here is from genome assembly GCF_023065955.2 of Ursus arctos. Lineage (NCBI taxonomy): Eukaryota > Metazoa > Chordata > Mammalia > Carnivora > Ursidae > Ursus > Ursus arctos. The sequence continues at coordinate 12,733,618 of NW_026622886.1, read as the reverse complement.
TTTTCCCATTGGATTAGGAAATATTTATACAGAGCTTCTGGGAAGGAAGGTAACAGATCACTCAGTGTGCATGAATGGAGTAGGACGATGTATAAAATAGGCAAGCCTGAGGTTCCTATAATTCTGTGGCAGGGCTTACTAGGTGCTGCTGCAGAGGGTGGGGCTCAGGATGAAAGAGGCAGAGCAGAGTTAGGACCTCCCTTGCTCTTGACAATATGGAAGAGGCCCAATTTATACTTTGTCTACTTAACAGTTTAGTTCAGGGACTGTTCTTTTCTAAGAAATTCACCCAGATCTGTGATTACACAGAACAAAAGTTCAGGTTACATCAGTATTGGATTAACGGTGATGATGACACCTTTTTATCAGCAATACTAGACTGAAACAGGAGAGTGAGGGTCAGATAGATAAAGTATTCTCCCAATGCTGCCTCAGCTTCACAGGGGAAATGGGGAGCACCCTCCATGAGTAGTTGTTCATTGATTTATTCACTCATAAATTCATTTAACAAACTTATTCATTGTCTACTATGTGTTGGGCATACTTTCTATGGATTAAATGTTAAGAGAATATTAAGGAAATTTAAATCTATGGTGACAAAATAATTTCTAATCTGAATAGTCTTCCTGTAGAACTAAGATGAAATTCAATTTAAAAATAAGTTACTTTAAAAAGGAAACAAAACTTTTTTGTCACCTGCCATTTTTAAGATGCACCATCCTAAATGTTTTAGGGTATATGAAAATAGTTGGGTATGGCAAAACGCTTGTTTTGCAGGAGTTTATGACCCAGCAAGGGATGAAACAACCCATAAATAACCATAATAAAAAGCAGAATAAGGCTAAGTGTCTGAGCAGGTACAAGGTACAATGGAGGTTCAGAGAAAGAACCCTGCTGAATCACTAAGGGGTGACCTCTATTCATAAGAGATGACCATCTCATGGATTGGTATAACACCCCATTGCTATGCTTTTCTGCTCACAGACTGGGGGGGCAGTAAAGTTGGGGGGGTTCAGCAGAGTTCTTCTGTCAAGATGTTGAAGAGCAGAGGGATTTTATGAGTTTGAAGTTTTTTTGCAACCCTGTAATTCTACAGTCCCTCTATCTCCATCCTTTTTTTTTTTTTTAAAGATTTTATTTGTTTGAGAGAGAGAGAGAGAGAGAGAGACAGAGCACAAGCAGGGGAGGAGGGGCAGAGGGAGAGGGAGAAGCCAACTTCCCACTGAGCAGGGAGCCTGACTTGGGGCTCGATCCCAGGACCCTGAGATCATGACCTGAGACAAGGTCAGATGCTTAACTGACTAAGCCACCCAGGTGCCCCCCTCTATCTCCATTCTTGACAGAAACTCTTACCCTCTGGTCTACCAAGGGTTTCTAAGTCTTGTCATATTTCTAAGTCTTGTCACTATGGTAGAAATGAAGCACAAACATGGGTAGGCATAGAGACCTCTGAGGGACTACACCTCATGTGTTCTTCTTTTCATCTCTAGTAGATGTAGGGTAGAGAGAAGAGAGAGAACAAAAGGAAGTGTTCAACCACATTAAATGACAAGTCACAAGATGAAGACTTAAAAAGCATTTAGTAAAGTGATAAATTTTTCTGAACTGAGAAAATCCATCCAGAGTGTATCTGTTTTACAAGTGTGGATTTTCACATAGTAGATTCTTTAAAGAGGAAGTACTCTTTTCCAGGGCTTTTATATTATTTCCCTATCACTCTTTCCCTCACTGAATTTCATGCTTTTCTTGCCCAATTCACTCATTTGCTGCTTAAAGCTAAAAATCTCCTTACTTTTACACAACTCTCATAGAAATTGCTCCATTACAGAGTAAAAGAGCAACACAAAGAGCTAAGTGAACTATTTTGGCTGTGACAGGAACCGTATTTGCCTGTTGGCACTGTTTTCTGACTTTCTTTGTGAAGTCTCTCTTGCTCTGATGGCCCCAGCAGCTTTCTGCATGAACAGAAACACAGACACCAGGCAATGCTCCACTTGGAGACAAATGGACTCCCAATAGCTCTAGGACTAAATTAGACCTGATAAAACACTGCTTTTCTGGACTTCTCAATCTCTTTCACCTCCCATTTGAAGGCCAGGGTTTTCAACCATCTCATTTAGAGATTATGATTTTTACTTTATTTTGGCAAACACAGATAAAGGACACATTGGCTCTTCTTTCAAGTTCATTTGGTGCACTTGAAAAGTTCTCTCCTATTCCTGATTTTATTTTATCAAGTTCTACATGCTGTTTATCAGTATTCTATCCTTCTATCTATGCATCTAATTTTGATTCATTCTTTCCATTCTAATAAGACTCCAGTAAGACCTTGGGTAGATTTTCAGAAGAAAAGTCTTGGGTCATTTCTTCTAAACTTTTGTTAATTACAGGATTTGGGGTCTAGGGATACAGAATCACAGAGGTTTAGCCTTGAATGAAGCTTCAGATGATATTACTACAGCAGGTTAGTCTGTGATAGTGTCAGAGAACAAAGAAAAGGGTTTTGGAAAACCAGATAGTCTACTGGTGAGAAAAATAAACAAGGTCAAAATATACATTCTTATATCTTATCAAGTGAGTCAGTTTCATATCTAATTTGATATGATTTGATCAATGATTCCCCATATTAAATCTGGCTTTTCTATTCCCAGAACTCTTCTAGGTAAATCAGTTGGCTCCTAGATTGGGATTGAGTTCATCAATGAAGTTGTATTAAAACCTGTGACTTCCTTATAGATTCAATCAAGGACCAGAGACCATTGCTTTCTCTTGCACAAGGCACTTGGGTATTTATCAGACAAGTAATTTGAGACCTACCCAGTGTTTCCTACTATTCTCTATTTTGTTTGTTTACACAGAGTAGGTAATAAATTTCCAGGAAGCTGGCACTTCTAAAAGCTTGAGATCAAGGTGCCAAGACATAGGCCCATTGACATTTTATGGTTTCCTTTACTTAACACCTCAGGAACTGTGGCTTTCCCAGGACAAGAGACTCCAGTGTATATGGAATATCCCAGTATGTGTAGAAAAACAGAGGGGAACAATGAGTCTGACTCCTGTTAGAAACAAACTAGTCACACAATTTAACCTGCCTCCTTTGTCTGGGATAAGAAAAGGAAACAGCAAGAGCCCAAACTGAACCTAACATCGAGGTTTCCTTGCCACAATGCATCTAAACCAATGCCTTTAACAGTGGGTATGCCCGCTGTAGAGGGCAACAAAAATAAGAGAGGGTAAGAAGAAGATGGGAGATTGATTAGAAAAATATTCCAACAGTTAAAAAGAAAAGAAAGCTTGGGGAATGTACTGTATAGTTCTCCCCCCAGACAAATGCAGGACATAAGAGTCTCACAATTCCTTGTTCACCCTTAGCACTGGACTTTAGCACATTTGTGGCTAAACTCTAAGCACCTAAGGCAGGAAACCTGTCAGTTTGGTTCAGCACTAAATCCCCAACACCTGCTTCAGAGCCTGGCATATAATAGATGCTCAGTAAATAACTGTGCACTCATCCATCGCATTTCAGCACTCAACTTTACCTATCTCAATTTGTGTAGTGTTGGCCTTGACAATTAGATAATTGTAGGCCATTCCACATGCTTGTCTGACATCCTTCCAAAGGCATCACATTGTGCTTACTTGCTGTTATTGACTCTCTGAGCTTGGAGGTAACTCACGACAAACATTAAAAGGATACTTTTTAAAAAAGATAAGACCTTCTCTTCCTATTGAGTAACCTCACCTGTGGGAGAAAGAAATCACGCCAGAAAAGAGTTGGGTGAAAGAGGAAGAGATTGGGGCTGGAATCTGCCTGAGTTACCTGGCCCGCAGTTATATCTAAGCAGCAAAGCAATTTAAGGACGTGGGCCGTAAAAAGAAAACAGCACCTGCCTTGCTGAGCAGTCTAGTCTGGAAATTGCTGGGTTAGCAACACGTTGCACCCTGTGAAAACTTGCAACTTCAATGTGAAAAAAGAGAGGTTTTAATTAAATTGGGTGTTTTTGAGTCTCCTGCAGAGAGTTGGGATTTGGGGGTTGAGAAACTGAGAACTTTTTTAGGATAAAGGGAGACTTCTCAGAAATCCTGGAACCCCACAGCCCTTGGTAAGATACTTCTTCATCCACGTGTGGCCACGTTTTAGCCTGTAAAAGCACTTTTAGAGTTAGCATTCTTTTGCAGCCAAGCAGGGTAACCCTGGAATGGTATTCTTGGTCTGTGGCCTGGGATTGTCCACACTGTGCTTTTCCAAATGGTTTTTGATGGACCGTAGGATATCAGGGGTGGGAGAGTTCCCTGTAGGGCTCAAGATATCTTAGTCTTTTGTTGTTTTTGTTGTTTTGAATTTGGAAAGATGGTATAAACGATATAAACGAGGTATGGTAGGATTAGGGGACATTTCTCCAGGCTTCAATCAGTGGACTCTGATACTCAATTCAGCTATGTTGATTGAGCACTTCCTACTTGTAAAGCACTATCCCAGGGTCTGTGTATATAAAGGGGGATATGTTGACAAGTCTGGCCTATAGAAGTTTGTAAATGAGCACATACTTAACTCTAATATAAGTAAGATTGGAAAAATTACTGCAAATACAAATAAAGAGGAACTTGGAGTAGGGAATGATAAATTCTTACCAAGGGAGTTGGAAGAGATCTCACTGAGGATGAAATATATGAGCTTGCCCTTAGAGGTTACCCAGTATTTCCATAGCTAGGGAAGATGGGATGGAAGAAAAAGCAAAGAATAAAGGCATGCTATGGGCAGTATGCTGAAAGGCTACCAGGTACAATGGATGCTGGGGTCAGTTGCCTGAGTTAAAACCATGGTTTTGTCTCACTTAGAAGCTGTGTGCCTTTATACACATTATATCCTTCTCTGTGCCTCAGTAGTCTCATGCTAAAGTGAGGATACTGATAGTATACACTTCACAGTTTTGTTGTGAGGATTTAAAGAACTAACACATATTAGTGCTTAGAATAGTACCATGCATATAATAAACACTTAGAAAGTGCTAGTTATTATTATTCTTCAATACAAATGTTTCTCTAACCTATCCCTTTGGGCTTATTTTACACTATTCTCCACTAGCCTACTACCCCAACAACTGGCTGGATGGTTTATGCACGTGCAAAGATGCCCTATATTTTGCTGTTCACGGCTTTTCCACTAAGTTGTTTTCTCTGCCCAGAATTTCTCCATCTAGCAAAATCCTCTCTATTCAAAACCTCTCTTAAACACCAGATGTAACTTCTAGACAAATATGAGTATCCTTATTCCACTTCGCAGGCATCATAGCAAATTTTTGGAAGCTTCCTTTCTGAAACTTCCCATTAACCAAAGCTACTACTGACCTTCTGGAGTGATTTATGAGGTCTGGGGAATATCAGGGTTTTCCCTTCCTTTTCCCTTGGGGGAGTAAAGGGTAGATTCATCTCCCTGCTATTTCTAGATTTCCCTGAAAGATGACAGCAACACAAAAAGAACAAGGTAAACCTGGTCTCTTGAATGTGCTAATGTTTTACTTAACCCAATCTGAAGGCCATTGTCACCTTTGTGAATCAAACAGGACTCAGAGAGAGCTCTTCATGAAGTTCCCAAGAACATTCTGGACCAGCCTATTTTAGAATGGAGAAGGGTCTCATCTCCTCAATTTGAAAAAAGCATTTCATAGATTGAGCTAGAGGAGTGATCCATGTGGATGAGGATGGAAGATTCCCCCATCAAAGAATCAGCAGGTTCAATGGCCAACATTGGAAGGAGAGTTGGGGTGTTGGACAGAATCCCAAAGACTTGATTGGGAATGCAAGGCTGAGTGGAAAGAAGCCTTTCCTATTTTCTGTTTACCTATCTGTTTGGGAGCAAATGGACAATCTCAGTCTCATGTTTTCATATCCTACTCTGTCAGAGTCCACCATAATGTAGTGCTCAGTGGAGAAGTTCAGAACTGAACCTGCAAGGCCTGCAGCTTCGTTCCCATTCAGCTCTCTCAAGCCTGGAGAATTTTGGCTGGGAGTGTGGGGGAAGGGAATAAGAAAAAGGGAGGACATGGCCCCAACCACCCACTGTGCCATTCCTGGGTTTTGATTAAAGAAGAAAATATTGGCTCTGACATTCTTGATTTGCAAGATCCAAATGTATTTTGACTTTTTAGAAGAACCAAGGGCTCATGTTTCACGGGAATGATCCTGCTCAGAACTTCTGACTCAAAACCTAAAGCTGCTTCTCGGTAGTTGAATGTACAGCAAGTGCAGTTAGCAAAGTGACATTGCAATGGCTGTGAGTTGCACAACAGCATGATGTCAGCCTTCTGATGAGAGCTGGGCTGTTGAGCAATGCCATTTGGAAGAGAGAGGTCACACACAGAAACCTGTCCAACAGTTCTAAGAATTTTATATCTTTAAAAATATTCAATATATTTCTTTATGTGTTGGGGCCCAGGCTTTCCAAATCCCTGATTAGTGTTTTTCCAGAAATCTCCCTTGAATCTTGGGTCAGGCAGTGAATTTCCAGTTGACAAGCTAAGTTCATTTTAAAATATCCTACAGTGAAATCAGGGTAGGGCATTTAAAGTGTGTGTGTGTGGGGATTTCCCAGAAAGGTCCCTGCTCATTGCATCTCCCCTCTCCTCCCAATTACTCTCACCTACAGCCTCTTTCTTCATGCTGAGTCTGGGATAACTGAGATCAAGAGTCTCCAAGAGGCAAGGTAGTTTAGACTCAGGTAAGGTTTTCCATCCCTTCATGCTAGCAGGCAGGAGACATGCATTCCATTGCATTCCATCATGCTTGGTACGGCAGCACCCTGCTGCTCCATCCACAAACCCTCGTCCCAGGATGAACCTAGCAGACAGCTTGGATAGGAAGCTGCCACTTCTCTCCCTGGCCCTGGGAAGAGATGAGTCATGAACATGAGCAGAGGACGAGGAGTTGGCTAACCAGAACTAAAGAGTTGGGATCCCTCTGGATATTGCTCCCTGTAGAATGAAAGGAAAATGGCTGCATATCTGACAAGTGCTCAGTGGCAACAGCCTATGATATATGACCCTTCCTCTACTGATCGTTTACTTTGGCCCTTCAGTCATTATGCTAATATGTGTTTACTAAGGACATGTGATTTGGTAAAGAATTTCCTTCATGAAAAGGCAAACTTTTGTGATAGGGTATGGTGACCATCTTGGGAGCCTCTGAGGAGAGTTTTACCTCTTTTGAATTCCTAACACTGATAATCAATTTGTTCAATTTTTCAATTTAAAAAGTGGTGTGTGTGTGTGTGTGTGTGTGTGTGTGTGTGTGTGTGTGTATTCTAATCTAGACGATAAGGAGAGATCCTGAGGAGGTGATGAAGTATGAATAAATGTACTTCAAAGACTAAAAGTGGATTCTAAACACAAATGTCTTCATTTAGGGAAAATCAGAGAAAATACCTCAGGGAGGAAAAGGTATCAAATCTAACTGTTAGCATGTAATAATATTTTGTCAGGAGTTTTTCCCTCATTTCAGTTCAACTATAGACTTTCAGCTAGAACTAATCTTCTAATCAAAAGGGAACAAATCTATTTATAATTGACATAAATGATAGTCCTATTTATAGTTCTCTTTGGTGTTCCATGTTTCTCTGTGGGAGATTTTCCCTGAAACAAAAGCCTACTTTTTGAAGCAACTGTGTTCCAGGGACAGCATTGATCATTTCTGTTGCCCAAGAGATATATTTAATTAACCTCTTATCACTACTCATGGGATGGTGGAATATGGGAAGCACTGACCAATAATACAGCTACTCCTACTTTTGCCCTTGTAATTCCAGCAAAAAAGCATACACGACCCAAAAAGGAATGGCTGTCCCAACCTCTAGAGGAAGGTGTCTGGATGTCATCTTGGCTAACCCAGTTGCAACTTTAGAATGCACTCTAGCCTAGCACTCCATCAATTCAAACAACACTTCATTCAAGTTATCTCTAGAAACCTGTAGCTGGCTTTGATTCCCTAGAAACTTTGTGATGACTCCAGAGGTATTATCTTGACTGATACTCACAAATGCCCCCCCCTTTTGAAGGCAGAACAGGGCTGACAGTACCCCATTTACAAGCAAGAGAACTGCCTAAAGTCACTCAGCTTATAACTAGCAAAGCCAAGTCTCCTTAGGGTGTTCAGGTCCTCACCTCACAATCAGAGTCCATTTTGACACCTAACATCATCACTTTGATAAAAAAAAATATATGTATTATTCAAATATGTCCAGATACACATAGTTAGATTTCTGTTTAATTTGGAAAAATACCTGTTTTGAGGAATACTTGTGCTGAAAGAAAAGGAGTGAATGATGCCCATGTTCTCTGTGTCAGATCCTGTCTGACCTGGGAGATACAGAGAATCAGGTGGACGGGGAACCTCATGACTCCAGGTAGGATTTGAATACATCATTGAACTTGAGTTGGAAAGATTGGCCTGGCAACTTCACAAAGGGAGAGATTTTTTCATGTACTTCCCATCAATTCAAAGTCAAAGCAGCTTGTTCACCCAGTATTTCTTGCCTCTCTCAAGCACCAGAGCACATCCATACCTCTACCTAGTTAAGGACCCAGGCAGAGAGAAGGTACATGAAGGTGACAAATTCCATCTTCCTTTTAAACATCAATGGAAAACCTCACAAGACTATATGTATAGAGAGAAGAATGAAAATTCTCAGTATTCATCTGGAAATTTAGTAAACATGTTTTGACATCTGCCATGTCCAGGAGGAATAGAAAAAAAGAATGCCATTTTTATATTTTATTAATTATTTTAATGCTGTCAGTTTACCTTGATGATAATTCCTACACATGGGTAGAGGTTGCATTCTTAACCAGACTGAAGGCAACTTAAGGCAGGCTTTTACGTTGTATCTGGAGAACATGGTGTGTGCTTGTTAATATATTAGTTGTCTCCACTTGCATTCTTGTTTTAACTTTCTCTTGATTTCTAGCATTATCCTGGGTACATATTAGTCCATAAAACATTGTTTAATTGAATTACATTTTAGAAGAATGACTTTCTTCCTTCTAGTTCATATTTTACAACCAGTTATTCTGATCAAAATCTGTTAAGTTGGAACCATTTCTGGAGCCACTAAGTTCTGACTCCATAACCTTGCATCTTGTTGATGGGTTCTTCCTTCTGCCAGGGAAAACAGAAATGAGAGTGCCTTTCTGGGTGTTCAATAACTCTGGAAATGGATACCTTTGAATGCAGTGTGCAAAATTCTTTCTGTTTCATTTTTTCAAGGGTATTTGTGCTCTACCTGGCACTGGCTCAACTCACTGTTTCAGGCCTCCTCCCCCAGCCCCCTTCCCCCCCGTCCCCCGCCCCCTGCTGGAATAGACTGACTCCTGTAATTCTGACAAAGCTGAGCATACCAAAGGGTTTGCTGATGCTCCTTGTGAGACATGCAATAGGGATTTAATCAGAAGATCACAGCCAGCTTCCAACAAAAAGGATCATGTTCTGTTTACCTAAATTCCCTCAGTAGTTTCCTTTAGATACAGCATTTCTCACTCCCTACTTGAAAATGCTTAAAAGTCCATGGAGACCTTTCGACTCAGCCATGTCTGCATTTCAAATGAGTTACTACCTTCTTATGGGCACACACAACTAATCTGGGCTGGAAGGCCAAAGAAAAATGGATAGCTTAATTAATTCCATGCGGGCATGGACTGTGTTGTATATAAGGGGGTATGTGGGATTTTACAGAAGATTAATAAAACAGCCCTCACCTTCGAGGAGCTTATAGCCAACCAGATGGTATAAAGCATGAACATTACCAAAAAACACAATATAGAATAGATTATAAATGTTGTAAGAGTAATAGTATTGTTATATAGCGGAAAGAGAGTTGACATCTGGCAGAAGGTTTTTCAGAGGAGGTAACATTTGAAAGAAGAACAGGAGGAAAGCCCAGGGAAATAATATATATAGTAGGAAATCACCTAGGTTAGATGTTGAATATGTAGGGAGCATTTGTAAACTCAAATGCCTATAAAAGCCAAGCAAATCATGTAAAGGAATGAGTGGACCACGGCAATGCAATAGAAAGTGGTGAAGATTTTGGTGCTAATGTAGAAGTAACAGTCATTTATATTGACAGATAATTCAAAGTTTTGTAAAAACACTGCATTTGCCAAACAAAATACTTCTGAAGATTGGATACAATTTACAGACTGCCAGTTTGTGAGCTTTGCTGTAGGGAAATGTGAGGAAATACAGTTGAAAAGTTAGATAGAGGTCTTATATAAAATGCCTTACTGTCAAATTGTGGAGTTTGGATTCAATTTACTTAGCCATGGATGGTCACTGAAGTTGTTTAAAAAGGAATAAAGTGATTAGAACTGTGCTTTAGAAAGATTAATTTCATGGGTGGGATGGCTGGTGTCAAGCAATATTGGACACAGAGTGATCATTGAAGAGGCTGTTGCAATAGTTTTGGTGAGTGATGAGGAGGACCTAAATAGTGATGGGAATGGAAGGAAGGACACATGTGTAATCTTCCAGTGAATTGGTAACAGCTGTTCTGGATCTCGGTGCAAAACAAACTACAATGCTACAACTCACTTTGTCTGAAGAGTTGGGTTTGATGGTCTTCATTGTCCTAAACACTTGGAGTGATTGCGTAACTTGTCCATTGCATTGGCTGGGAACCTGGTCTTTCTTGCTTTACAGGGTCACTGGCCAAAAGTTCCACTTACTCTTGAAGAAATCTCCTTTTGATGATCTCTAAATTATTGAATGTTCAGTTTTTCAGATTTGGGCTCTTCCTTCACCAGGAAGACTTGATCGTCTTTTAAATTTTACCTGAGCTATGTACCCTTGCTAAGTTTGAGGAGAGCAATGAAACACCTTAAAGAAAAGTTTTGTGTCATATTTACATGAATCAGAAGTGGCTAGTCTAATGTGTGGGTGATAGTGCAAAGGCAATAAATGAGTGTTGTGTTGAATAAAGAAGAAAGGTGTATGGTTAATATCCAAAGAGATCTTGCGTATCTGGGGAAGGGGTGGCACAGGTCCATGTATGCTGAGGCCCGATGGGTATATAGATGAATAAAGCAAGCCTGTAAGGCACTGTGGTTAGCTGGAGGGTCATATATCCCACCTAACAATCTCTAGCCAATGGCTGCTATTCAGGAATGCTGGCCAGTAATTCTAGATCACCTAACTTTTCAAGAGAAGCTGTTAATCTTTTTTCAAATTTAAGATCTCTTGGTTTTTATAATTCCAAAATTTAAAAAGTATATTTGCTGGTGCAAACAAAACATGTTTGTGGGCTAGATTCAGGTGGGGTGGGAATAGGGCACCATTTTGTGACATCTACTCTAAAGTAACTCCATGAGGGTAGTTAGTGTCTTTACTCATTCCTTTCATTATTAGTGTTTTGCTAAGCAGAGGGCACTCAATGAATGGTGTAGGTTGAAATACTATAGGGAGGGAACACTTCTATCTTATCCAAGCTTGGGGTTCATGAGTGCTATTTAATGGGTCCTCACACACAAATGAGAAATCTCTTTGAAGGCATGGGTTCGTCCTCTCTTGGGTAGTGCTTAGCACAGAATAGGTGCCCAGTCAATGCTATAATTAAATAAGTTAGTGCCATAATTTTACTTCCATACATTTTACTAAAGCTCTAAATAAAAGTAATGAAAGAAGAATTCTAATAAAGAAACAATAGCTCTATATCCAGTTGGATTTCTTAAAGGATTTTAGAGATTTCCATGAAACAACAGTAAATGTTAGTTTTGGAAAAGGTCTTAGAGAGTATCTTGTCAACATTCTTTCAGTGGGTAGAGTGCCAAGGAGTAAGGGATGTTGCATTAAAATTCTGTGGATTAAGTCTAAATAAATTAAATATATAATTGTGAGCTAAGTCTAATACCACCAGTTGAACTGAATATAATCAAGAGGTGACAGATACTTAAAGTTTAAGGAAAATGTATATGAAAAAAATGTGAAAACTATATCTATGACTTATTTTTTTCCCTCTGGAGAACTGTGAAAAGAGATCATAGTGACCCCATTTCAGAAGTGGAATGTCATGGTTCAACTTATTATTGTTCCAATGGAAATAGGTTTTGAGACTCATGGGACTATTCACCAAATTTACCAAGTCATTTAGTGGTAAACCTCTGAGTAAATCCAAGATACCCAAAGTACCTCATTCAAAGCCCTCCCTCTTTTTTCTAGTGTCATTCAAGGAAAAGAAGTTATAAACTGTCCCTCTCTTACTTTTACCTGCCTTGCTGTGGGATGAGCTCTTTCTGAACAAGCATGTCCTTTAGCTATCTGAACTTTCAGTGATGGGTTCAGGTTAGGGAACTTGCCAAGTTCCAGAAAGGGTCTAGTGAAGGCTTTCAACTGGGGACCCAGCTGCATCTTTGCAAAGCAGTTTTAAAGTTTTCCCTTCATCTTCCAATAGGAAACAGAAATCCACTTAACTCAAAACCATTTCTTTTAAATTCCAATAGCAAACCTAATGGAACTAATCAACTGAGAGTCATAAGAAATAATACTAGAACCTGGCTAAGCATGACAAAGGAAGCAATTTGATATGAGTAAAACACACATTTGTCCACTCAATGCAATTAGAAATATTTTTTTTAAGGACACTTGCTTGGCTGTTCTTATAAAATGTAACTATTGAAAAAGAAGCTGGCAAGATCTGAAGGATTGGATCTCAGTTCCTGGCCCCAGTGATGGGTTTGGAAATTGCAGCCACAGCAATTAGGAGTTCCAATTTCCAGTTCACAGAAGGTCAGGCCTTGGGGTTATCCTTGGAGCAGTTCTATACTTCCTCCCAGGAAAGGTTCTACCAACCTGAAGGAACTGGGGACTTGATACGGTTGAATCAGCATATATATTGTTAATGATCACAAGCATGTTTGGCCCCAATAACACTTTTCAAATATTCAGTGGAAGTTCAGCTCTGACTAGCTTGTGTTCTCTTTCTTAACAGACGAGTCACCAATCAACATGTACCTGTTATTCCCTATGATTCCCTAGACCAGGGCTCCTCAAATCCCGATGTGCATATGAATCCTCTGGGTATCTGTTTTAAAATGCAGATTTTGTTTTAATTGGTCTGGAGTAGAGCCCCTGATTTTGCATTTCCAGCAAGCTATCAGGTTGTTTTGAGTAACAAGGCCTTAGTCTTCACATACTAAACTCTATTTTTACTATGTGACATGTGTGGCCCTTAGAATGTTTGTTAATCAAACCAAATTTTCCTATCATAAACAAGAGACTATTTCTTGCCACTTTCCATGGTCTTCAATAACTTCTGGTTTCTTCTAAGAGACTTCTCTGTTCTTTATTATTGCCATTGTTTTTTTTGTTGGGGGAGCATATCGATATCATTTATATTGATTGAAATCAATTACCTGGTAAATGACTTTAAGACACTAAGTGATCAGTGCCTACTTCAGAACCAGCCAGAAGTGAGTCCTTCTGTGTCTTTAGCTTACACAGCATAGTGTTTTCTTGAAGTGTTACTGAACACTTGTCTGGCTTTTCTGGTAAGGGAGATTTCCATAATTGCATGCAAAGCACTAGTAATCTACAGAAATGCCAGCCAGATTTGTGGCACTAATACCTTTTACAAACCTTATGATTCAAATGACTCAGGGCCCACAGACTGTCTATCTTAAGGTAAGCCTGAAATGATGCTTATTGTATGAGTATGTCATTGATCTTCGTAGAATCTATCCCCAAATATCTGTTCCATAGTGGGAGGCAAGAATCAGCAAAAAAGAAGGAATCTTTGGAAAGCCAAAAACATCTCTACACAAAATTGAGAGAGCGGAATTATAAGGTGAATGCAATTAACTGGCAGTCGTGTCTATGCCGAAAACAGAATCATCCCTTTAATAAGGAACATTTGCTGTCCTTGACAAACTCACAGTGAAATGGTTGGATCCATAGGAAGGAACATGCTGAAAATGGTTTCAATATGATTCTGTTTTTTCACTCAATAACCATTGATTGAGGATGTCCAGCCAAAAACAATGAGAAAATGAGCCAACAATAGTCTTACCCTTTGACCATATTAGATATAGTTGCAGCTGAAATTTGTTATATGTTTCAGTAATAACAAAGCATCCATATGGAACAAATATTTGGCAGTATGGCAGCTGATGAAACCAGGAAAAATTAGACAAATTATCAATCGCTCGCTCCCAAATTACCCCAAAAAGAAATTAGATCCATTTTCAGTAGCTTTGCTTTCAAATTTCTTCATTCCATGAGTCACCACTACCTTCTGCCAAACTAAATATGTCTATGAACGGCTGGAAACTTTAATGGAAAGAAACATAAAACTCAAAATACGTAGGAAAATTTAAGCTTCTTCATGGAAGACCTTCATGGAAGACTAGCAAGTCAGGAATGCGTGGAGACAGAAATAATGCATCGACAATACCTTTTGTTTTGGGTGGCTTCTGAGTTAACAAGCAATACAAAATGCATAAACTAGGCAACCGGCTGACATGACCTAAAATTAAAGGTATCTCTAAAAAGAAATTAGCTCTTTACTATTTTCTTTTAAACCTCTAATCAATCAAACTACTAGAATCTATGAAGATCCATAATCCTATAGTCATGTTCATCAGATTTGGAATAAAGAGACTTGATGATGGGTGATAGAAGTTGGGAAAAAAAAGTTTTCTGGTTGGTTAAGGGCTCAGATTTTCAAACACTATTCTAATGCATTACACCAGAAGTGACTGACATAGCAGTTCTGAGTTGCTAGTACTACCTTTATGTGAATTAATCAAGGTTAAGTTTAAAGTGTCCTCTTGTGCCTTAAAGAGCCCTGGTCTAAGCGAGGTGACAGAATTGCAGTTCTGGCTTTCCCACTAGTATACTTTGTGACCTCATGCCCATTATGTTATTTCTGGACCTCACTTCCTTTATCTGAGAAGTGAGTGTACTGAACCAGATTGCTCTATATGGTTCTTTCTAGATCTGCAATTCTTCAATTATGTTGTGGCAAACAAAAATTACTTATTCTCTGAGGGCTGGTGCTCCAGCTGTTATACCTACCTTGGGGGCTTATTTGCCAAGGATACCATTTGTTATGTGCCTTCCCTTGACTACCATCACTCCTTTTAGTCTGAATATCTCAGATGAGATAGAGAAGAACTGAGTGGAGGTTCTGTTTGTAAAACCATTTCCACAGATGGAACCTCTTTGTGAAGGCTCTTTTGGTAGACCTTGAAAATTCTCTGTTGACTAGAATTAGCTCACTGTTGAGCTAGGAGAAATTTTTACTGGGGCAATAGTGAAGGGGTCCCAAGAAATGATATCTCAAATAGGCTTTTTTATTCTATACCTTAAATCTCAGATCCTTAATGGTAGCAGTAGCAGATGGAACGTCATGGGGGTATATTCTGGGGACTGATAGAAAGAAATAGCTATTGGAATGACTTTGTCAACGTCAAGTCAAGCAGTTTTATTAAGTGCCCAACACTGGAGGCTATGGAGGACAGAAAAAAAAAAAACAAAACCTTAAAACTTTATTTTTCTGAAAGAGCTCAAAATAGAATGAAAATTCATGGCAGCAGTGACCAGTATTTGATTGTGGGGTTCAAAAGTGTCTTTGCTAAGTCAAATATTGTGTCTCTAAGAGCTGTTGGATGTGAGCCTCTGAGATAGAAGAACCACATGCCACATGGTCACTGGACCATATGGTGATAAAACTCAATTTTTATTTCATCAAAGCCATGCCTCCCCCCCCCAAAAAAAATTCAATTCCCCTAAGTCAGGGTGAGATAAGGAAGCAGTTACACTGGGCAACCTGAGAGTGCACAGATACTTTTCTGATTAGTGAGTACATTCCCTCTGCTGAACGCTGCATTTTGAGGCTGAGCAGAAATCACCAATAGCTGACTTGGGAGAATGGAAATCTTTTGCCTACATGTGAAACCTCAGTGACTACCTAAACACTTTGAGGAGACAGACTCTTTAAGCAAGCTTAGTGTGTTAACATGATAGGCTCTGTCTTTTTTTCCTGCTTCCTGCAATGAGGGCATGAATAGTAATACTGGGTGAGCTGAAAATCCATTAGTTAACTCTTGGGCAGTCTAAATGCAAAATGATATGTTAATAGAAGTTACCAATATACTTTTCATTCTAATTAATAATTTTGAGATGATACACTGCTAAATTAACTTTTCTAGGTTATAATTATTAAAGAACAATTGAACTAATAGGTTAATGTCATTAATAACTGAAGTCGAACCACTGAACTAATTTGTGGTGATGATTAGAGGGACAAGGCAAAGCATTCAACTCAATCAATTACCAGTAACATATTTGATGGCCCCTTAGGTTTTCTAAGCCTTCTATAGTTGAGCCTCAAAGCAAGTCTGAGGTGTAATATTTTAACTCCCACTTTACTAATAAGGAGAATGTAAGACCCAAGGATATTAACTAACTGTGCCAAGGGGGAAAGGTGCTATTAAGTAGGGGAACTGGGTGAGGCTCAAATGTGGAACTTCTGGTTTCCAATGTAATACTTCATTGATCTTCTTTCTGTTTTCTGCGGGGGTTGTTTCTGGGCAATAAAATGCCTCTAATGATATTTAGATAAGGAAGACACAGAAGGTATGAGAAAAATTGTGGCCACCATACCTGAGCCAGGCCTTTCACTTATGGGATATTGACAGCTATTTATTATATGATTAAGAAGGAAACGACCGTAAGTATTGAGGTCATAGATAACGGGCTTCTTTTTCATTTGCTCCAAGTGGTCATAATCATATTTCTAAGCACAAAGTTTTGCTTTACACCACTTCTGCCTTCCTTTACTGCTGTTACTAAAATGAGTTCCATAGCTATAACATAAAATGGAGTGCCGACAAATACCTTCTAGGTAGCCTATAGGAAGAGCTTTTTATTTTCAGAGAAAAGTTTTTAAGACCACAGTGAATCTTCTCATTGTTTACTCAGGGCAATGGAACATAGACTCCTGATTAACCAGTGACTGATAATTAGTTTCTCTGTTACTTTCATTCATGGCTTTCCCATCCCTCTAGTGGCTTCTCTTTTGGAAACCTCTAGTGCAGTAGTTCTCAACGAGGGTGATTCCACATCCTCACCCTGGGGGCATCGGGCAATGTCGAGATGCTTTTGATTGTCATGACCCAGAGGGAGGTTACTGGCATCCAGAGGGTAGTAGTCAAGTATGATGTTTAACATTCACAATGCAAAGAAGAGCCCCCCCCCCCAATAAAAAATTATCTGGCCCAAAATGTCAATAGTGCTGAGGTTGAGAAACTGTTGCCAATGGCACTCTGGGGGAGGTGAGTCGGGAGTATGAGAATGAAGTAGGATTTAAAAACATCCACTTGGTCTCACAAAGGGGCTGGGGCTGGGGCTGGGGGCAGTGAGGAAGGAGAAGTGAAGAGGCCAAAATCTATAGTATCCTCAAATCAGTTTAATACAGAATTCTAACTGTTGGTGCTCCTTTCCCCAGTTTCATAGATAATCAGGAGTTGTTGGCTGCAAGTGGGTTGGCTCAGTGCAGACTTTCTTAATCACTTGCCTCTGATGAAAGAGCCATTTCACCAGGGTAAATGGCACAGAGGTAGTACCATCTTCCCAGCAATATTCACAGAATTGACTCTATGACTAACCTGATTTCAAAGTTTAAAAAGACCCTCCAATAGCCTTTTTAGTACCTCATAAAGACCACAGATGAAAGAAGAAAGTCTGAAGAGATTCATAGAGTATTTGCTTGGAAGGCTGCAAAAAAATCAGGTGTAAATTTCTTTTGGCCTGGGGCCGTGAGAGAAATCTCCAGAAAAAAAGCTGATCCAACAACTCGTCAGACTGTTTCAGATTTTCCAGGAGCACAGCTTTGCTAAGTCATTCCAAAGCAGCTCTACCCAAGTTGACATTGGAGAGAGTGACCAAAGAGTCAGAATAATATAATATACAATAATAGTCTAAATTATGACCTTAAGTGGACTTGGAATGTCTAAAGCACATCTGAAGGTTTTGTGTAATGTATAAGAAAGAGGCAAGGAATTACTTTGGTTTGTGCAAATTTCTACAGGAAGGGAAAAACATTAAACTTAAGTTTCAGGTGAGTTTATTGGAATGAGAAAGCCACCAAGATCTATATTCATTTGGGTGAGCTTGATTGGAGGCCTCTCCCAGGCCATTTTAACTTATCTGGTAACTTTGACATAGACATGGTTCATTGCTGCCAAAGGCCAAACACTGCATTGGAATCAGAAGAGAGAATCAACAGTATCTTTTTCTATTTCTGACACTAAGTAGCAGTGTGACCTTGGACACATTACCTGTTTGTGAGTTTCATTCTTGATGTTTGACTATTTTTCAAGGGTTTCCAGGCTTGCAGCAGTCTTTATTTTTACTTCCTTTGAATAATCAGGTTTTTTTCAGAAGGAGATATTAGAGAGATGTATACTTGATCAATAATCAGGTTCTTGGGTGTCTTTCCAGGGGCTTCAGCGTGTTTTTTGTTTTTGTTTTTGTTTTGCATGGAAACCCTATCCTGTAGTCCTGTAGTATGCATGAGCATTAAATGCAAAAGGTTTTAATTTAAGAGACTGTGTGGTCTCTACTGGTTGCACAATTTCTCTTTGTGTCTGTGCCGCTGCTGATCAAATATTGCAAAGCCATTAATTACCTTAGGACAAATGCAGAGAGCCACGTGCAAAAGTTCTGGCCAATTGCATAAAGCAATATTGCCAGATATAAAGTAAGTGAAGGGTTTTTCTTGGTATTTAAGGTTCAGTGAAAAAGTAAGAGGGGCAGTTATGCCAAGAATGAAAAGCCAGAGCTTGCCAAGTGCTTCTTTAAGTGGCTTTAGCCAATATGAGACTAAACAATGCATTAAATAGGCATACAACTTACTGCAGTTAAGGAATTGCACGTCAAATAACAGCTCTTTGCTGTTTTAAACATGATCTCACATATAGATAAAGACAAACAAAATGCTATGTTGTCATCTTCTTAGTCTAACAGCTAATAAGTCCTGAGGATTTGAACTTTCCAGGCAACCAAAAGTAATTCTTTGTGATGTAAGAGCTTGCTGATGTTTCACAGAGAGGTGTAGGATGGAACTCTGCCAGGGCAGCAGCTCAGTGCAAGAATGATTTTTTGCCACCATGGTTGTCAAAGACATCTGGCTGAATAAAAGAGCAAAGGCTTTGTGGCCCATTATTGAGAACAATGAGAAATCTACTTGAGAGAGATCTTGTTGTACCTGTTTTCAGTGTCTGATTCTTTGTTATAGGCTGTGAAATGGGAAGGAAGCCTGCTAGAGGGATGAGGTCGACTCTTAACAGAGGCCCTGAGGAAGGCCGGCATGGTACGTGACGTCTGAAAAAGGTATATGGTGGCCCAGGGAATTTGAAGAATACCAAAACTCTCTTCTGGATCCAAAATGCCTAACTTACCAGCCACGTAAGATACGAGACATCCAAAACCAAAAGTGTCAAACAACTGCTTGAGTGATACCTGCACAGGTGGAAGCCTTATATCCAGACACCTGACTACTCTCATAACTCCTTCCATGGTTAAGCTGGAGAAGCCTCTTCCTCCTGGCACACTATCTGGATTATGGAACCTGTGACCACCTCTCCTTTACCACCTCTCTCCCATAACACCCAGAGAAAGATTCCTGGTCCAAATAAACAGCCCTTCTTCAGTTGGTCTTTGAGAAATAATAGCTGTAAGAAATGAGGTACTTGAAGGTTGCTGGCAGAGAAGGAAAAAAACTTGAAGTTGGCTAGAAGAGGAGCTCCCCCAGATCATACTGCATATCTTGGTGCTCACAGGTGACCTGCAGTGTTTGGTCTGAGTAGGGTCCAGTCTCTTGAACAGCAGCAGCCCATAATCAAAGACTTTTCTTGTGTGCCCTGAAGAAATTCAATTAGTATTTCCTAAATTTTTCTGGAAGATAAAATGTAGGGTCATCACATGAATATCTCCCTCATGCCTCCTTTCAAGGAAGTGTTCAGAATCAACTGGGTTACTCTCTCTCAGAAGAGGACTGGGATTTTTGGAAGCATCTCCCTATGCCATAACATTTTGGACCTCTAAACAATGTAAATGGCCAAATGAACATGCTTCTTGGAGACAAGAGACCTTAACTTTGGTTCTAGATCCATCCAGTGAGGTAAGTCACAAAATCTCAGTGTCTCACGTTTCTCATTTGTCCTGAGAAGCAATAATTCTTGCTTTCCAGGGGGTAAAACCAAAGTGAGAGAGCTGATGCAAGTGGATTTTGAAAAAGTAAATATAGTAGTCAAACGTAAGACATTCTTCTTCTTACTGATATTGCTATATGCCTATTACTATTAATAATAGGTTTTATCAGCTACCCTTAAGGAGAGAAAATGAGTGTATAACTAATTGGGCTGTTCAGATACCTCAACCTTTGCAATAGACTGCGACTGGCCCCACAAGAGAGTAAATAAGTATTGCTAACATGCATATGGTGCTTACTATGTGCCAGGCACTATTCTAAGTTAATATGTTCTAATATATTAACTCATTTAATCCTAATACCAGTTCTATGAGGTAGGCCCCACTTTACAGATGAGGAAATTGAGGAACAAGGAGGTTAAGTAATTTGCTCAAGGCCACCCACCAAATAAGCTAGAATTCAAACTCTGAATTATTGGCAACAGAGACCATGCTCTTGGTCTTGAACCATTCACTCTTCTGCTGCTTATAATTCTCCATCAGGGAGATGGTCTTAAAGAATATGAAAATGTCAGGAAAATGCAAATTATTTTCTAGTTTTGCACAGAAACTATCACTTTTTTAAGTTGTCCTTTGGTTGCATAGACTGGTCCTCTTGGGCATATTTAAAGAGTAGTAGCAAGCATTTAGGATCAATATAAAAACTCATTACTTTTCTTTAAGAGTATCTGTGGCCTATTAGCTTAGTGGTGCTAATGAGGCTGGGGCCATAAGGTCAAACCCCACATGTGCCAATTAATTTCAAAGAGAAAAGCTTTTCCACAGCCAGAGACTGTACCCTTAACTTTGACCAGCTGTCATACAAATGCATGGCTGGGGGTGTAAGGGGTACCAAGCTATGGAATATGAATGGTGTAGCTCAAACCCAGCCCCACTCAAAGCTAATGATGTATATCTTTGAATGCCCTGAACTATAGGCTGGCAAAAGGCGGTTGGCCAAGGTTTAGAAGCCTACAGATTCTTATTTGTCCCATCTGATTCAATAAATGGCAACTAAAAACTGACCTACCCACTTGTTCTCACATCCAAGAGAGTGAGAAAATGTAAAGATGAGAACTGTCAGCTGGTCCTTCCTCACAAAGAAACATGGCAATCTGCTTGCATGAGACATGTGCTCCTTTGGCCAGATGACCTTCGTATATTTGGTCCTGTCTGAGCTTCTATTCCATTCCTGAGGGGTTGGAACCCAGCTTAAAACAAAACAAAACAAAATAAAACAGAAGCTGGCTACACTTTCTTTAAGTAGGTGGAATCTTCTATCTTTGGGGGCAAATGGAAACTCTTTAGGGAAGATAAAGGACACTAAATGTTCTTGGGTCACTACTTAAATCTAAGGTTCCCCTTTCTTGAATAGCACCAAATCCTTGTTCATTACAACCTGGACTACGAGTCTGTTAAAGTTAGAAGTCATTTACTTTAACAAAATCCCCTTGTTTTATGGACAAGGACATTTTGACCCAGGAAGTTTAAACGCCTGCCAAAGTCATACAACTAATGAGTGACAGATCTGGGAGCAGTTTTCTGAGGACTATATTTCAAATGAAAGAAGCCTGAGTTAATAATAATACCTAGATCTAGGAAGGTTGTTGCAATCAATAACAAATTCATTGCAAAGTTTCACTTAGCCTCCATAAAGCAGTATGTTTTAACACTGAAGAATGCCCTTAGTTTACTCAGACCTGTTCTTAATAACTATGCATTGGAAGTATGTTTTACAAAAGCTATAAATCTGTGATAGCTGAAAGGGTATCCAACTTTCTTTTCTAATTGATTTACTTCTCCTTTTTCCCAGACCGCTGAGGTAAAGCATACACAGTTTATTTAAGAGACTGTTTATAGACTCTTAAAACTAAAAAGGACCCCAGAAACTTGCTTTCTTTTGGTTGCTCTTAATTGAAACCATCCAAGATGGTTGGTTGTCTGTCAATTTTTTAAGTATCTCCAAAGAGAGAAATTCCACAAGCCCCTAAAGTACATGTTAAAACGGTTAATCACTATGACTGTCAAAAAATTATATCTATGGCAAGCTCAACTTCTTCTTTTTCACTCGCAGCTCTTTTCCTCTTGCTATGTCTCATGCAAAATGAGGTTATAACAAGCCCTTCTCTATGAGGGCTCCATCAATCTGGTGAGATAATAGCTAGCTCTTTCCCACTGTGCCACTTCATTACGCCACCATTTTTCTCACAGGACTGTGAGAGCACAAGACTGGCTGATACCTTCTCTTACTATGATGCATAGGGAAGAATTAGTAATTAGCTCTTCATTGGAACTTTCATTTCATAAAATGTCTGGGGAAGCTGCATTAATTATAGAGGAACTGTTCCACTTATGCTGGAAAAATTGTTCACAAAACAGATAATCTAGAAGTTTGCTTCCACTGTGTTGTAGTGAAGCTTGTGCTTATAGAGAAATATGAGCTCATTCACACGCTGGGTCAGTCTATACAAAGTAAACATTAAAATTTTTTTTATTCAGAACTGTTCTGTTTCTGATGGGGTAAGAAAACTCCCCTTGTTAAACATTCTGACCTGACAGAAAAGATAAATATGGAGGCAATTTTCTTTTAGATGTTTGAATTTCAAATGAAGATCAGAAACTGCTTTTCACTATTAAAAAGAGAAAACAACAATGAAACTATACTTTCAAAATGGATTTGAAGCAGCTTAAAATAAAAGGCACGGCCGCAATAAAACTTTGAAAATAAGGGTAAAAACAATGAAAAGAGTTAACTGACTGGGGATAGAGGTGAGGAAGACTGCTTTCCTCTAAATAGTATTTCAAAGACCCATAAATGCTTAGAACTGACTTCTCCACACACACTAAATCTCAGGGGACAAAAAGGAAACTCAATAAAATTTGTTGACAACAGTTAATGCCTGTTAGAATAGTTGGCTCAGACACAAAACAGACCGTCAGTGTAGCTTGGGGATGATGACCAAAATGTAGCCTCTAAGTCATTGTTAGTATATGCCATATTCAGTTGAATAAAAGAAAAACAATTTTATTCAATAGCTGGGTAAATAGGAGATAAGAATTATCCAAAGTACTTGACAAACCTAATTCTTTATGGTTTAGAAGACTAAGATCCCAAATAAGTAATTCCACTCCATTCAATTGGATTCAATTCAATTCAAGCTTGTCAGTTCAATGATCAAATATGAGCCTCTACTATTTCAGTCATTGAGCTAGTTACTGGGATTCAACGGTAAATAAAAATAGTCTTTGGCATCAAGGAGCCCATTGAGAGGGTAGATCCTGGTTAGATGATTTTAAATGGGACAAAATATTCAGGAAAAGCATAAAAGACTATAATCTATTCTCCTATGATTATTTTTCTCTTATGACACTTGATAATACTTATGTGTATTTTTTTAATCTCCTAACTAGACTATGAGTTCTTTGAAAGCAAAGTCAATTTCTCATTCATTTCTAGGCATCTCATTCATGCCTAGTACAGTGTCTGACATATAGCAGATGCTCCATTGAAGTTTTAAATTAAAAAATTTAAAGAGGCTAACTTCTCTTGGGCAAAAAGTACTGTCCAGTTGACTAGAAAGTTAACGAGAATACTTTTGGTCTATGTCAGACAAAGAATTTACATAAGGCATGGAATTCTACAAGGCAGAATTTATGAAACATAGTCTCAATGACAATACTGACAATAGTCACAATCTTTGAAACCACTTTCTATCCAAAGTCATAATCTAAACATCAAAAGTTGCTATATATAACCTTTCCCTTTCAAGTTATTAGAATGGAGTTGAAAAACATTTGCTAAAATTTGATCATTGTAGTAACAATAAAAGAACCTTTTTGGTGCCTTGAAATTGGTTTCCATCATAGTTGCTCAATACTATTGGCTGTCTGTTTGCACATATATCAGTATTATATGGTTACTTGGGACCAAATCATTATTTACATTCCTGTTTTTCATTATCTAATGCAAACATCACAGGCACAGAATGATCCAGTTTCCTTGCACTGTACATGGAAATTTGGAGCACATCAAGTTGAACAAGACAATTCACCCTGGCACATAACAGAAGACATAACATAATTGTGGGCTTGGCAATCACCTTGATCCTTGGATCAAAGGAAATTGCACAAATGGATTATCAAGGCAAAAAAAATCCTCTTGGGCATAATATGTGAGAATTACTTTTTCATTTTTTTACATGTGCATCAGTAGCAGTAAAGCAAAGAATAATGACAACCCATCATTGGGTGATGTTGATGTAACACATTTGCCTTTCACTATATATTTCAAAGGTAAAACAAATCTGCTATTTGAAAAGTACCCACCCAATGAACTTATTCATCTGCACTACAACAGAGAACTGGATAAAACTGCTTTATTGCCAGAAAAATGAATTCACTCTATTAAAGCATTAGCTGGAAAAAGAGGGTTGTTTGCCCATTCAAGTAGTAAAAAGCACTTCTCATTCTGTCACATGTTGTTTAAAGACTATTTGTTGCCAAATCTCTGGTGAATACAGATCATCAATCCCCATCAGCCTCTCTCTTCCCATCTCCCAGACTCATCCCAGACTGCTATATTCAGGCCCCTCCCCCCAGCCTCTCTCCCTCTCTCTCTGTCTCTCTCTCTCTCTCTCTCACACACACACACACACACACACGCACACGCACAGGCACACAGGCAGACACCACCTTCCCTGGGAAGAAGATGAGAAAGACTTGAAGTGTGTGAGTCATCAGAGGAGCTATTCAAAGCTTAGTGGGCAACTGAGGTAAGCTGTCTACACTCGAGTGATAATGAACCTCTAAGAATGATTCATGCTCACTGCGGACCTGAACATCAGTTTCCTGGAACCCTCTAAAATTCCAAATAATTATATAGAATGAGCAATTGGCTTTAAATCTTTCACTGTCCTATAATATACAAGGAGACAGATGCCTCCGAGGTAGATTCTGTAAGTGCTCAGTTCCCCCAGGCAACATCGACTTATGTTTGTGTTTATTATTTGCAAACATTGACTGGGCTATCTATTTTTTATTGACTGTCAGCTTTTTAATCACCTGAGACCTACTTATGGGATAAGTAACCCCACACTTGTCAGAAACTCTTTTCCAGATGGAGATATCACTGGAGAGTCCCAGAGAAAAGCTAAGTCAAAGGAAGGCAATAACAAAACATCAAGGTCAATTTGCATAGAGGACAAATTAATATGGCATTTCAGTTTGCATTCAGAGAGTACCTGTGTTTTTGCAAATGTGCCTTTGAGCAAAGTTCACCTTCTGTCCCTGGTGATTTCATATCACAGGGAGACATCTGGGATGTGCCCCCTTAATTCTTTTTCCAAGTTCACCTTACTGTTCTATTCCAAATTACCTAGCTTTTAAAATAGGCCTCCATATTTCCATATGTTTATATGGGCACCCACGGATCTAGAAAACAAAAACCTCAATTCCCCAGGGTCATTCTGTCCTTTCCTTTCACTGAAAGGAAAGGAATAGTGAGGGTAGAACACAATAATTTTGGGAAAGCTCAGCAGGAAGTAGTTAAAAGACAAACTGCTAAGGAGGAAAATTCCATCCTAAATCTGCAAAACCTGCCACAGCCCCGCTGAAACACTAGGCTTACTTTAAGGTGAGGAATCTCAGAGGCTGAGGAGGGCTGCCAGCCACGGGCAGTCATTCAGTTATTCACACACTCCCTGCGGTTGTAAATCCACAGAGCAGTGAGAGGGAGGGCTACTTACTGAAATAAAAACCCCTGTCTCCACACACGAACTGAAGAGCGTCCACCAATTCAGCCCCACAGAGCGTCTCCGGTCCAGCTGTGGCAGAGCTGGTGAAGGTGAGCAAGCACAGGGCCAGGTAGAAGAGATGCGAGGAGGACATGATGTGCATCTTTACCTGCCAAAAAAATAGAAGGATGGTCATATTTCCTCCTTGGTCCTTGCAAGGGCCGTGGGGGTGAGTCAAAGGTGCATCACCCCTAGCATTCCATTACTGCCATTAGTCAGAACCACCCTGCACAGAAGTGCAACAGAGTGCATGACGGACCACAGGGTGTTGTGGACTGAGCATGTCTTGGCATCAAACAACCTGTGTTTAATCCCCTTGCCACGTTGGACTTCACTGAACCCCTTCTTTGCAGATTCCTATTGCAATTCAATGAGATAAAATATCTAGAAACATTTACTATGTAAATGAAAAATGCTATTATTGCAGTAGAATCCCACACCACCCAGAGATCCTGGTAAACCTTTTGAATTATCAAAGGTTAAACTATGCTCAGTCCAGATTTGGGGCCAAATACGTTTTATTAATTTAAATTCTCTAAAGATTGGCCATCTACAGATGGCATATGTGTTCATTATGGACCAGAATATTAAGTTAACTAGGACATCATTCCCCAGCTACTGATTAAAGATAATTTACTGTGGATAAAAAAGGATTTGTGAAAATACTATATGTCATTACAGGGTTTTTGTTTTTGTTTTCACTTGAGAGAAACAGAGAAACAGAGACAGAGAGGAAGACAGAGAGAGAAAGAAACTTCTTACCTGGGGAATATCGGCGGTTAACACAACCACAAGTGGAAGTGAAAAAAACCCCCAGAAACAGGAAAAATAGGATTTAGGAATGAAATTGGCTCATGCTAAGTAGACCCTACATCTTCTGTATTCTAATGCCCTCTGTGTCGAGTGCAATATCAAATCAACATATGTGGGGAGATTGCCTTCCATGAACAGGGCATTGGGCTCAAAACCTGCAAAAGATTTTTTTTTTCCTGTCACAGGAATTCTGACTTTATGTCTTGGAGGGACTTATCTGTCTCTGTATCCATTTTATAGCAAAATATATTGAAGGAGCCCCAGTGATAGCCAAATGGCAGCCTGGCCGAAAGTAGGATTTCTGTGGCTCAGGACTCCATCGTCTCTCAAAGTAGTAGAAACAACGCTAACGTGATCACTAACTTTTCCGTATCGCTACTTATGGCACAAAGATGTGGTTTCTTCCAGGAAGCCTCCCAAGGTGAGTAGCTTCACAACTCTCTCAGATGCATTTACTTTCAGTGGCCTTGGTAGAGTCACTGGTAGGATGTAAGTGAAGGACCTTATCAAAAGTGTCATGGAGTTACACTGGAAGTTATCATTGTAAAAAGAGGCTTTTCTGAACCTCACAGTAGTGGCAGGCCCATTCAACCCCATCCCTTTTGGAGAAACAGACTCAGTCATTTGCCTTCCCTGCCCCCCATGAACTCTCAACTTTATGGCTCTCTAAAACAGTGGCAGAGTTTGCTCCATCATTTTAATTAAGATTTCCATTTTTGTGGCCAGACCTTCAGCTCAGCAACTGGGAAAAAAAACCTTAAGCCCCTAACTCTCGTTAACACAACGTAAATATGTAGTTAATGCTTGTAAAACAGTTGAAGATGAAAAGTGCCCTCTATTTGCAAATCATCATAAATAACGGGCATAAAATAGAAGAGGAGGAGAAAGCTCCACTGAATACTTCTTCCTTTTCTCAATAGGACCTCCACCCCCACATAGCCAAAGCCACCAGGACTGCTGGAAACAGGTTCTCATCCAATCTACCTTTTTGTTAGTTATAAAATAATTGGTGGGGGTTTTCCCCTTCAATATTTCCAGTGGAAATCTCAATAGTTCCAACCTATCTGGACTTCATTGCCTTTTTCAAAAGAGCAAACTCTGAATTGATCTTACAGAACATACTCCACACTCTGGCAATGGGCCAGTTCTAGAATGCATACTATTCTTCCAATCTTATTTCTCCATCCCTCCCTTCTTTGTTGAGTTTATAGTAATGCTGAAGGCCAAGCACCTGCAACTGTAGATGGCTTGAAGTTCTTCAGTTCTCGTGAAATCCATGGGAAGAGGTAGCCTTAGTGAATTAAGAACTTCGTGAGATGTTAAAACTATATTTTTAATAGTTATTTCTGGCATAACACATATAAATTCAACAATACATATAGACCACTAGCATTTCAGAATATAAGATTTATTTTTTATAGCTTTTTTTCCCCTTTTCTTTCTTTTTTTGCTGAGTTGTGTTGTTAGATAAATATCAGCACTTGCAGTTCTAGGACAAGAGAGAACCTCCATTGCATTTTCCTTTAGTTCAGGGAGCAGTCCAGTACACCCAGAGAGAACCAGAGAATTCTATCACATTATGTTCCCCCCAAAGAAAACAATAACAAACTTGCTTAGGGGTTAAAAGTTTGAAACAAGTGGTCCCATATGTCCGTCCTTTTCTTGGTCTTTTATTTTGCCAAACACAAAAGAAACAAAGAGAGAGAAAGGAAAGATATAGAGAGAAAGGAAGCAAGAACCAGAAAGAGAAGAGAAAAAAAGAAAGAAAAAGAATTCAGAGCACTATTTCTCAAAAATCATTTGCAAATTCAAAATTTAAAAGACCTTTCTTTTTTATCTTAAATAAATGGAATATCAATTGATTCCAGATTTCTGGGCTACAATGAAAATGCCCAGCAAAATTTGAGGGCAATAGTCATAAGAAAATACTCACTGTAGGTGTAACCATTTTTTGTTTGTTCCAGATCTTTTACAGCAGGTCAGGGTGGGTATTATGAGGCTGATGTGAATAGAAAACTGAGGACTTAAAAACATGTGCTGCTTTGTGGGTGGGGTTTGTGAAAGCGTCTAGTTACATTTGGACACCCAGGCAGGTATGCCATTAGCCTGGGTAAACTGCCTTTTGTCCATTCAGACAATGAACAGATTGCACAGCTGGGATTTGAGTCCATCTTTCCCCCCGCAATCAAGGCACCAATTTCCATTGTGTGCCTATTGTAGCCGCTCTGAACAAGGATCCCAAGCTCTTGTCCTCTGCCTTACCCCCTTCCCTCTGACTCGAACGCTTACAAATATCTTGACACTCACAGTACAATCAGCTTGTGAGTTCTGCCTCTAGGCAGGACACCTTTACTTATCGAATTACATCTGAAGGACCACACAGCCCTCTCAAGCTCCAGGTACAGGGGAAAAGTAACAACATTGCTAGCTCCACTTCTGAAAAGTTCATTTTGGAGACAGTTTTCCAAACTTGTAATTAATACAGAGATAACACTCAACAACCCCTTTTATGATCATCTAAGTAGGGAGACAAAAACCTTAGCTGTCAGACCACATAGTATATTATTTATACTATGTATATAGTATATAGAGAGACCCCTATTTATTTTAAAAGCAAAGTAGCCAGCATGTGTCTTGGCACCTGGAAGGTAGCAGGATCAGGTGCCTGACAGAGATGTATCTTAACTCCTAAGCCACTTACTTGACTAAGAAAAATCCTAGTGGTGGAGTATTTGAAAGCAGCGAATGAATGCTGCACTAAGTGGCAGGGACGTTTTATGAATTGAGCTCTTAGGCAATTGCATTGAGGAGCCAGTGACAGCGGCTTAAAAATGCTTGCAAATTGGAAAAACACAAGTCTTGAAGGATATAATTTTGCTGAGAATGGAAACTTGAACTAGGGCCAGTGATTGGAAACGAGAAGTTGGCATTAACAGCGGCAGCCAAATTTACCTAAAGAGACTTTACAACACCGAGTATAAAATCAGAGTTTTACAACACGAAATCCCAAGTCCAAACTTCACCCATGAAAGTCCTTTTCCAAAGGGAAAACTTGGACATGCAGTTGCTAGAAAGTTTCCGCTTTCCATATATACAGTATGCATTTGTTTAAATTATACGAATATGCAGGGTCAGCAAGAGTTGTCAGGTTCTTTTTCAGAAGAGCAAATTAAACTTTGCTCTAACTTTGACTCTCTGGGCATAAGTGCAGAGAGTTTTGGGACCTTAGCTCCAAAGATCATATTTAAAAGCTTTAATATCACCTAAAAGGTAACTCTTCATATGCGGCATACCTTGTAATAAAAAGTCCTAACAAGTTTTACACACACACACACACACACACACATACACGCACACACGCACACATGCACACACATGAACATGGTCTTAAAAATAAAACATCTGCACCTGCAAAAAAAAAAAATCTAAAAGTTCATATCCATGCTCTATAGCCCTTAACCATAGACAGGATTTAAAGGAATCTTCTATAATGATACCACTGAAGCCCTGCAGAAGTGGAGGATTTAGCATAAGTACCTTGCAATAGTTTCTACTCATACAGATATCTGTGCAAAGGCATCCATCTCCCGGAGCTAGTTTTTCAGATCCCACAGAATTGCATATTCAGCAATTTATAAATAACTCCCAGTTCCGAAACAATGAAAATTCTAAAGTGAATAACATTTCTAAGCAGAAGCAAACAGTAAACAATTTAAAGAAAATTCCCCAATGACTTCAAAGAGTAAGAAATATTTACCTTCAAGAAATCACAAAAGCAGCACTTAAATAATTGAGTTGGAAGACTGCTGATTTTTCCCATTGCTTCTGAAGTGCAAAGTCTGGAAATGAATTGGTTAGCAGGAATAATGAGGCAAAAAGAAATCCAGAGAGATGGGAGATGTTGAGAGCAATGTCACATTTCAATTTTGAGGACTTTATTCCATTGCGCAGGCTCTATCTGCTCTGAATTTAGCAGTGACAGTGAGATTTAGCAAACAGAAGAGGGATTTAGAGAAAATCCTCACATTTATCTACAAAACACAGACACTGTAGACAGGAAACAGCTGGGGGAACATTTGCCTTCTCTCTCTCTCCCTCTTCTGGCAAAGTTATCGAGTAAGGACTTTTTTGGGCATGGTGACAAATAACATCATACCTTTGCATTTTAAAACTAGAGCACAGAAGCATTTTTTTCCCTTAAAAGAATGTGTGTTAGTGACAGGGTTAGCAGACGTTAATATACTGATGCTGCCATAGAAAATAAGGATCTGTTCTCTGATTAACTTTCTACTGGGCATGGAGACACACACATCTGCTAATACACCTTACCGGTATTAAAGGAACATACAATGGAGGATGGGCGAGCATTTTTATATTCTAGAGCAAATGCAAAATTAAAAAACAGAAATGAAGAAAAAACCATCTCGAGCAAATCCTACAATTTTAACCCTGAAATGACTGGGGTAAAGTAGGTTGGAAGACAGCACTGGGGTGACCCCTTGTCCTAGTTGCCAAGCAAGGGGAATGATCTCATTTCCTAGAACCTAGAAAAGGGGCAGGCAGCATTGCAATTGGCTCCCTTTAGGACACTGTCTCATGCTTTTTGCCCGCGACAGGGCAAAGACTTTGCTGAGCTATAAAGCCAACTGAAAAAATAAAATCTTGTTCTTCCTTTCTCTACTAGGCTTCCTATCACCACCCCCAGGCGAAGGGCACCTGAGGGGCAAACTATTTTTCCATTGTTCGTGTTTTTCTGCATAACTTGAACCTGTGTGTGTGTGTGTGTATGTGTGTGTGTGTGTGTTTTCTTTCTCCAATTTTTGTGTATTCTAAATAACACCAGCTGGCTAGCAATACCCTCTCAAGGGTTATGATGTCATTCAAATCCCTTAACTGGATGAGTGGCCGGCAACATGGTCCAAGCCAGCTGTTTTGCTATTTATAATGTATACTTGTCTTTGCCATTGAGAATCAAGTTCTGATCTTTTGTCAATACAGTTTGTACCGATTCCTCTTTGGTTTTGCGAGTTAGTAGATAAGAAAGTGGATTATGAAATAAGGTTGCAAAAGCCCAGATCAGACATAACACTTTGCCTAGATGTCTATCCAAGCTTGGTTTCCCAGGGTTGGTGGAAATAACCTGGACCTTGCATTTCTCTCTGGTGATTCTCAGGGGACTTGATGAGACTGACGCAACAACTAAAAACAGAGGTCTGCTGGATACCTTAGTCTGGACCTTTATGTTGTCCTGTGGGCAGAAAATTGTTAGCAGAGGTGAGTGCCCTCAAAGGAAAACCTGGTTGGTTTTGAAAGGGAGCTGGGTTTGGTGAAGTCTTCCATGTAGCTAATAACCTGTGGCAATGTTTACCTTCCAAAAAGAAGAATTAGAAATCTGGAGTTATGCTGTTTTGATGGCGCATTATATTCAGCATTATGTCTGCTATGTGCCCAACACACGCATCATAGTCAAGGTCCTGCCAAGTCTTTCAGCTGAGTGGCAGAGCTAGAGAGGAAAATGTCACTGTCATGTGGTGGGTATGTACTCTTAAAAATACGGACGATGCACAATGAAAGGGAATAAGACATTCTCTAGAAAGACAGGGAAGTGAAACTCTTTTGAAAATCCAGAATGAGGGATGTGTCACGAGAGGGTTTGGGGTACAAGGCTGGGAATTCGGTGGATATGATTTGACCTGAAGAGTATATACACACACACATCATCAAGAGGTGGCCTGGTAGGCAGCCACAGGCATGCGGGCAATTCCTGTCCTTAAAGAATAATCCAAATCTTCCTTTAATGAGCTCCCCTTCCTGCAGGGGAATTTATGACTTGTTATCAAAAATCTTTTCTGCAGCCTTTGTGGATCATGCCCTTTGTGAAAAACAAAGTCCATTCGGTCGTGGACTATAATGATGTAGATTGTGTTAAACCAAAGAACTGTACCTATTGCCCAAGTAGAAAGAACTGCATTTTCCAAGTGTGCATTCAGGTGTTGGCTGGAGTCTTGGCGCTGAGTGCCTTGCTCCACCAGTGGGCACCTTCACAGTGAAGGCCAGGACGTGCCTCTTGCAGTTTTAGCATATTGTAATCTTTCCAAGATGTCCTAGAAGCTCACTGCACTTCTCCAAGGCTGTCACCCGGTCTGATGTACTCTCTCGGTATGCACTGTGCACAGATCACCTTATCCCCAACCATTTCGTGTGAAAGGCTGTTTGGGATACAGAACACATACTGTTCCATCAGACACTGTGCTCCTGCGATATCGACACACTGACTCACAGTCTCTTGGTTTTATAACCCCAATTACCCTTAAAGGATAATTGGGTTTTAATTTATGTCCCAGTTTTTATGTCACAATCAAAGAAAACTGAAATTTCAGTGAGTCGTAATTATCATCAGCTGTGCTGTGGAAACATTCCGATGTGAGCTCTCAGTTTCCAATAGGGAAAGCAATTTCCTGAAGTGATTATTGTAGACTTCGATGTGGAGAATGGTCTGTATTTCTGGGTAGGGTGAACCAGCGACAGAACAGGGCAATAATTCCTAGAGACACGGCCATTTTCTTTGCTAATTCCAGGAGTCAATCTGAAAGGAAAAGGGGCAATAAATGTGCCACATGATTACCTTTTAATAACTGAGAGCTGTACTTGTTTAGGAGAAAAAGAAATGAAATGTGTCTACTACTAGACAGACTAAGGTGGTAGTAAATCTAATCCCAGGAAAAGTTCAGGTCATGCAGTCCCACTGGGAGAGAAGCATACAGGGTCAGTCTAAAATTACTGAATGATTATGTAGTCTCCTGCCTAGAATAATCTGACAGTTAGGTATGGGAATTGTGTGCCACCAAAATAGCTAACTGCAAGGATGCGCTCATCATGAGAACATCCACTCCTGGAAATTCAGAGATTCACAGTTTCACCTTTTGCATGTGTAATGCCTGTGGGATATAAATAACTCTCCCCTAAAGCCGTCTTCTTGAGTAGTGTATTTGCATAAAGCTGCAGCTTCAGAAGACTTCTGACACCTCTCTTAAAAAAAAAAAAAAGAAAGAAAGAAAGTTGTTCATCTCCTTAAAGAACAGGCTGACTGAGATTCACAGAAAGGGGTGGGCAAGGCCCACTCTTCACTCTTTTTGCTCAGGCCCTGTTCCCAGTGTTCCCCATGTCAACTTCAGAGGAGCTCATTCAAAAGGCAATCTCATATCCATGTGCGATAGGGCATATTTACAGTTTATTTCATTAATGTCATTGCTGACTCCCAAGAAAAGCTCAGAGTGGATATTTAAAGGGAAGGGGAATTTAGGATCAGATAAAGGGTGAGGTCTAAGATTCTAGGGCCACCCACCAGGCGAACAACTTAGGCAGCTCCTGGATGTATGTCTTGGATCATGAGTTGTAGGGACAGTTGGTCTGGGAGTGTATTCTGCAGTGTTTGAAAGCGAGGGCTTGTCAATTCAGAATGTAAAATTCAGAGAAAAAGGCCGGACCTCAAAAATACAACATGCTGCTGACAAGGGCACCAATGTCAGCTCCAAAAGATCTGCTGAGAAAGATCTGTTACTCCTCCGAAAGATCTTTAGCTCAAAGGAGCTGCTTTAAATCCTTAGAGGAGCATTTTCTCCACAGCTAGGGAAAACAGTAACAGGGAGAAGAAATCTTCTCACTAAATAAATCAGTGCTTTCTTTTCAACATTAAACTTGGATCTTATTTCTTCTAAAATGTCAAAAGGGCAAATGCTGAAAACAGTCAGAAGCAAAACTATTGTGGTTTGGGGAGCAAAAGAATTCTTCGTAATGGCAGACAAGGAGTCACTGCATGGGTCGAGGATGGCTTAGTGGAGTGAGAGAACCTGAGGGCTCGCCACAATTGCCCCAAGTTGAATAGAAAGCGGGGAAAGGAGACACCAATTCCAAAGTTCAGGGGTAGTATCCACATACGCACTTTCTTTCAGAATCGA
The DNA here is from genome assembly GCF_023065955.2 of Ursus arctos. Taxonomy (NCBI): domain Eukaryota; kingdom Metazoa; phylum Chordata; class Mammalia; order Carnivora; family Ursidae; genus Ursus; species Ursus arctos. Next base: position 12,698,820 of record NW_026622886.1, on the reverse strand, counting down.
AAAATGTGCGCGCCGCCTAGTGGCCTGCGGGGAAACTGCCACGGCAATCTTCACGGTTAATGGGTGTTCGGGAGGATTGGGGAGTTCTGAAAACCTCTGGATTCAAATATTCTTTAAACTGCACTGATCTTTAATCTTTTCATCTGTTTGAAATAAATAAGCTGAGTATTTGATTCGCTGTAATTTTAAAAAGGGGAAGAGAGCTAAGGGGAGAAAGAAAGACGATAACTCTCAGCTAGGGCGCGAGTGTCTTCCCTGTGGCTATAGTCCCAATGCTGAGCTTCTGGTTTGGGCTCAAAACATTTTGTTGATTTAATGAAAGTCTGGATAATAAGTGACGATAAAAGTAAACTATCTCACGTGAAAACTATCATAAACTCTCTTGAGAGTGAATAAGAAAAATGAAGGGCGGGGCATCGACGGATAGAAAAGTGACTTGTTTAATGAAACAAATTTAGGTGCTTTCAAATGGATCTTGAATCCAGTCTCCCTATAGGCTCTGTGCTCATCAGCCTTCAAAATGTGGGTTTTTCAAACTGAGGGCCTCAGAGGGGAGGGGGTGGGGGAATGGGATAGACCGGTGATGGGTAGTAAGGAGGGCACGTATTGCATGGTGCACTGGGTGTTATACGCAGCTAATGAATCATTGAGCGTTACATCGGAAACCGGGGATGTACTGTATGGTGACTAACATAATATAATAAAAAATCATTAAAAAAAAAAGAAAAAAAATGTGGGTTTTTACACTGATGGTCAAAGGGCGTTAAAGAATCACACAAGCGTGGAAGTGGTCTCACTGTCAATTCTTTCTACCCTGAGTTTACCAGGGAGCAAATCTCAGTTTGGTACTAGTGTGTCTTCAGTTTTCTCTAAAACTTGCTGATCTTCCTATTTGATTATTACAACAAAAAAACACCCTGAAAACAGAAACTATGGACCTTAAGTCCAAAGTCATCGCATGCAGTGGTTTTATCCAGAATTTAACAGTACTGTTTTATTTTCATGGTGTTTATTTTTAAGGATAACTTCTATTTAGGGTAAATGATGCTGTTTTTGAAGCAGATATCTAACTCTTAAAAAAATCAATATAAGAAAAAAATTTCTTAAAGTAAGTAACTACTACTACAGGTGGCCAACAATTATGACCAAAAAAAAAAAAAATGTGTAATTGGTATTTGAATATCTAGTGTTTGGGAATCACTGAAGTAGAACATGCCATGTGTCAGGGGGAAAGTACATAGGCACAATGAAAAAGCAGGGAACAAAGACCCTGCATATTAAAAATATCACCATATGAATGTATTAATTACATTTTTTGATAATTTAAATATTCTCTAAGCTCACACTCATTTTTATTCTAGTCTTTCATAGAGCTCAAAGATGTTGAAAAATGTTTGGAGGAGTGAGTAGCATTTGAGTTAGGTCTTGAGGTATGAGTTCACATCCAAGATGACAAGAAAAGAGTAAACACTGTTCTGGGCAGAAGGAACAGCATGGACAAAGTTGTGTAAGAATGAGGAGGTTCCCAGTGTGGGGCAATGTGGGGATGAGGCTGTAGCCATGTTCTCAGATTCCTGCACTATGGAGGCCCTTCGGTCTTCTCATTTCCCCACCAGTTAGCGCTCACTTAGCTGGAAGACTGGAAAACAGTCTTAATTCTGTCATGATCCCCTTGTATAAAAAGATATGTATGTAGCTGAATCTGTGATTAACTCTGGGAATGGCATCATGTCTCAAGGTACACATGGAACAACAGACCTGGATTACATTATAACATAGGTCAATTTGAGAGCAGTGCTAGGTAAGAAGAACTGAGGTGTCTATTGCTCACTTAATGGTCTTTCCAGAGCTTCCATTTTGAAAGATTAAATTGTGTTTCTACTTTGGTAAGTAAATTTTAATAGAAAAATGAAATAATTATACTTGGTAAAGATTTTGCAGAATAAAGGTTGATGCAAAAAGGTCTTGTTTCTGGTGAGCCCTAAACTTGCTAGAAAAACTGGTTCATCAGAGCATCCCATTCTTCATGTGGGTTGGTTAGAGAAGTTTTGTTGTATTCTTTGAGAGCAGGGAACACAGCCTCCAGCCTTAATTCTTCACTTAAACATGGCTGCTAGGGAACATATCAGACTGCTTTCTGTTAAGGTTACCTGCATAAATAGCAGTTTGAGTAACCAATTGAAGAGGAGATACAGATTCTAGGGGAGCACTTGGTAATGACCCATTTGATAAGCATTTACCCTTGGAGACTGCATCTTATCCTCTACCAAGCACAGATCCCTGATCCTGGAATGAAAGTCAGCTGTGGACACCTTGCAGGCATTCAGATAGGTCTACAACACATTTTGCTCCTTTTCATAACACATGGTGTAGTCCTCAGAGTTCTCCAGACAAACAGAGCCAATAGGATCAATATCTATCTATCTATCTATCTATCTATCTATCTATCTAAATTTATTTTAAGAAATTGGTGCATGTGAATGTGAAGGCTTAGCAAGTTCAAAATCTGCAGATAGGCCAGCAGGCTGAAGACTCAGAGGAGAGTTGCAGTTTGAATCCAAAGGTGGTCTGCTGATAGAATTCCTTCTTCTTCCAGGGAGGTGTTCAACTAATTGGATGAGGCCCACCCACTTTATAGAGGATAATCTGCTTTTACTGAAAGTCTACTGATTTAAATGTTTATCTCATCTAAAAAATTACCTTCACAGAAACATCTAGAAGGTGACCAAATAGCTCGGTACCGTGGCTTAGCCAAGTTGACATATTTATTAACCATCACACCATTGGTTCTCCAAAGGTATACTCACTAGTCCTCCCTCACTAAAATTGAACAACAATAGTCCTTTCCCGGTTTCAGAAAAGAAAACTCAAGTTAATGGATTATATTTCCCAATTCTGAGTTTCCTCCCATACATTTTTCTTAAACCTTTGTCTCCTGTATTCACTATTCACTGATTATTGATAAAAGGAAGTCACAGGGCACTTGCCTTGACTATGTCATTATATTTTATGAAGATATTACTCATCGGTGCCCCCCCAAAACCTGTTTTTCCCCCTACCACTAAGAGGAACAAGTGTGCATATAACACACATACACACACTCATATACCCCAAACACATGTACACAGAAACATCTGGGCTTAGTTTCTCTAGATAATAGGAAATGTATTCATTCCCTTATTTTAAAAATAGCTGTTTAGATCACTGGAGAGTATTTTCAGGCCTAGGGTGGTGTTTGGGTAGGGTGAAGTCTTGCCTTTTGGCAAAATGGAGAGAGAAGTTTCCTACATGCTTCTGCCTCTAGAGACTGACTCCATGCCTGGCTTTATGGGGGTGTTGACCCTTTCAGTAGCTGGACCACAAGTGATTTTAACTTTCTTCTTAATACTTTTCTGCATTTTCCCATTATTATTATTTTCTATATTCAGGAGGTATTACTTTTATAGTCATGAAAAGTTTCAAAAATTATTGAAAACATCATTGATAGGTGCTATCTGTCCCTAGTATTGACTGAATATGTAGCATATATGTGTGTGTTTGTATATCTAGTAACTCGGTTTACCTCTGTAAATCTTTTGAACTTCTACGATTACCGTCTTGGTCTTGGCTTACTTACATGACATGTATTTGTACTAGCTCATCAAACCTCACCCTCATTCTTCCACCTTCCCTTATAATGTCTAAAAAAGTTTAGCCTCCTTCTCTCAATTTGCCCAGCACTGTTCTAGATTGGATTAATAAATTTCCTGGATTATTGCACGGGCTTCTAAACCATCTTCCCTCATGTCAATCTAGTGAATTCTGGTTTCCTCCTCAAATATCATGTTCATGTATTTCATACCTCCTCAGAGTCCCTTGGCCACGTCTAAGTCTATCTCCTCCCATTCAAAATACCCCCTTCTTCAGCAGCCTCCTCTCTTGCTAATGCCCATCATGGCTTCTTCATAACCTGTTGTCCATCAGCATATCCCTAGCCCCAGCATAGTGCTTGCTTTTTAATAAATATATATTTGTTAATTAATAATGCTAATAACCACTAACAATGAGTATGTGTTGTATTCAGTTCTTTATTTCATATTACTTTCATTGTCTCACTTAATTCTCACACACCTCAATGAAATACTCTATTTCCCCTTTCATTTCAAAGTGCCTGGTGCAGTTCTTGGAACATAATCAGATTCTCAAAAATATTTGTTGAATGAATGAAAAGAAAATTGAGCTAGGAGAGTGTAATGATTTGCCTAATGTCCCATAGCTGGTAAACTACAGAGCTGGGATTCAAATTCGGGCTGGTCTAATATACAACACTACATGGTTTACACATCTTTAGTAGCTGGATGATCCTATTCAGTGTTTTGTTATATGACCCCTACATTCCCTATTATAAAATGTGGTACTTTCATTGCTGCTCAACAAAGGGATAATTAATTCTAAACATGAATTTAGAATAATTGTAATAGTAATTTCCAAAATAGCTAGTCTGAAAAGTTCAGAGGTGAACGCTTAAGATGGAGTCTTGTTACAGCCATGTTTGGAGCATTTTAGGAAAAACTAACAAAGAAAGATTATGCTACCAGCCTGAACTGCTGCCTTAGAAACATAGAGAAAAAAACAAGTCCCTACTGGTTTTTCACTCTACAATGTGCCTCTAATAAAGCAAAACAAGTAACCAAAGTTTCTTACATAGACAATTACTCTCAAGACACAAATGTTGCAAGAGTCCAAGGCAAAAACTCAGGCAGAGCTTGCCTCAGACAGGAGGCCACTTATACTCTTCCAACTGCAATAAGAACAGAGTATAGATTTTCTGGGATGTAGATGTGGGCAGCTGTAGTAAAGCAACTTACACTGTCAAGCATCTATCTACTGAATCCTTCTCTGATTTATATAAACTTTGTTTCAATGAGACATAAACACCTTAACATTTCCTATTTAAGGGTAATTTATGCTCAACTTCTTAGACTCTCAGAGGTTAGGGCAAACTCAATCTTTGGGCAAACTCAGTCTTTGTTTTCTGTACTTCTTAAGGTTAGGGAAACATCTACAGGTTGTCCTGGGTTAGAAAACATAATAAATCCCTCTCAATCTGCCTTAGAACCAGTACAGCTTGAGGGTTCTCAGAAAGTATAACGGGAGCTCAGGATGAATTAGGGACAGTTCCTAAAGTCTTATGGACTTTTCTCAATTCAAGGTAGGATGGTTTGACCAGACTATACGCTCACTAATTAGTATTTTGGCCTTTTGTTCCCAGTTATTTTGTGTTTGTTTGCATCACCCTTTCTTTCCACTCTTTTCCCGGCTAATGAATACTAGCTGAACTAGTTCCCTTTAATCAACTGCTCTCTGGCTTTCCATCCCTGATTCTTCACAAGGAAGATGGTGACTTCAGATTTGGATCTTGCTGGGGCTAGATCACTGCCAATCCAACTGGCAGGCTCCTTCCCTGCTTGAGTTCCCATCAAGGTAGCAATCCCATAACCTGGAATGCCTAGCTTCTCTGCAAGGTGCCAGGGTTGTTAAACTCACTCCACTACTTTGGAAAGCAAGAGACATCCAGAGGCATTTGTAGCATTCGCAGGGTTTGGAGAGAGGCTGGGACTGTTAAGTGAAGGCATCTGTTTTTCCCAAGAGGCTATCTTCTTCAAGTTTTCCAATATCTAACCTTTTTCTACCCACTCATTTTTGTGAATTTTTCAGAAAAAGCAAGTGTTGCCAAACCAAGGACAATTTGCCAGGTGTTGCCCTGAAAGACAGTCTCAGTGGGGCAAGGGACTCTTGCAATCCAAACCTGACCAACTCTTAGGACCCAAACACAAAATAGACAAAACATAAAACCCAACATTCATGGGGGAATGAAGGGAATCTTTTCAGTGGGAGAGAAGAACCAAGAACAGATGCTAAGTATAGTCAGGAATAACCAGACAATAGCAATCGTCAGCATCTAGAACCAGTGGTGATAAATTTTCATTTTTTGCAGTTTATAAATAATAATTTTACAGGATCCTTGTTGAGACCTTTTGAAAAATTTTAGTGGCAACCATGTCCCAAACATGCCAAACCCAGGGCTGTGTTATCCTACACAAGAGAGATTTTCTTTGTGAAAGGAGAGACATTTCTGAAACATAGGACTAGAAGATGCAACTCATCAGTTGGGGGCATTCCAGCCACCCACACTGAAGCTGGAGTCACCCCAAACTGTAGAAAACATTCTCTTATAACTACTAAACTATGCTGCCTTGTTAGTAGCTAACACTAAAATATGCTTACATAGCTAGTGTCAAGTAATTTGGTTTAGTCCAGAAAATGGGCAAGAAATGCCACGGCAGGGCCGACATGGGTGCCCTGAGTTAGAGCATCACTTTGAATGAGACCATTATTTACTTTTTAAAGTAAATATCATGTGGCAAAATCATGCCTTATACAAACCCGCTGAAGTGTGTGATGTAACCATGTTAACACGTTTTTATAGTCTTAGAAGAACGCAACAGGATTGGGTCTATCAGTAATCATGTAAAGAAGCCGAGTATACATTCCAGATGTTCATTATGTCCCAATCATCTGCTGGGAGCAAAGTGGAGGCTTTCTCATTGCCCGAGAAGTCTGATTTTAGTAACTGAGACAGAGACACACTTGAAATATGATATGTGTGGAATTATAATGCTAAATCCCATAGTTTTAGTTAAGTAAGTGTATGTGTGCAAAACAAAACAAACACGTAAAAAGCGGTGGGAAGAAAAAGAAAAAGAAAAGAAAGAGCAAGCAAAGGAGATACTGAAGGACCTTTCCATCTGAGATCTTTCCCAGTTTAGCCTCACTGTGCCATGCTCATTTCCACTGTCAAACAGAACCTTTGCTGGAAAGGTCTAGGGGCATGGAGTGCAAATGCAGATGTAGATCACCTTGACCGTATCACTGAGTAACCAACCTTTGTTAAATCAGACCTTTCAATGTCCTGCATGATCAGAGCAAGAGGCTTCTATTTGTTGTGTTGCTTAAATTTCAAAATCTCCTCCAAAAGGAGGAGTTCTAAGCAACCTCTAAAGAGTCATTTTAAAAACTATTTAGACTTTTAGACTGTAGATATCTGCTTCACAATGTTCTCTATCCTGGAGAGTAATGTTTTGAAATACACCAACTTTTTTTCTTAAGTTATTATGAAATTAATACAACTTCCAAGTCCTTTCAGTTCAATCTGAACTGATCTTTGCAAACAAATGTACCTCTTGTTACATAACTTCATCTGTCCCTTGGGCCGAGTTAGACTACTTGCTATACTCTAAACATGTTTTGCCCCATTTGTACCTGTAGCTCCTACTAAGTATCTTCACTCCTGCCTCAACCCCAGCACATTTATCTTGATAATTCTGGTGCATTTTCCACCTATCCTTCCTTAATCCTCCTGTCATTTCTTCTATGCCCTCCTCACCCCTGTGCTAGCTAGAAGTGATGACTCATCTCTGTAAGCTCCCATATCACTTGTTCATCCCCTTCTCCTCTTGTATGCATTTATGTAGGTATGTAGACATTTATTTGTGTATTTATTCCTTCATTCATAAAGCAGTCATTGAGCACAATAGGCAACACACTAAGAAGTGGAAATACAACCTATATTCTTCTAGCTGTAGTCTTCTATCCAGTACCTGGATTAATTGATCATGTCACTGACCCACTTTGAAAAAAAGCTTCCTAGAAGCACAAAGGGAAAATGTGCTGTGGGCACTAACTGGGCTTTAACTAAGCAACATGAACCCAAAGTAACTTTTTTTGTTTTTTTTTTTTTAAATGCAGGTAGAAATAGGTTGGACTCAAGAGATGGTAGACAATTTTAATTTGAAATAAGATTAGAAATATAAGAATCTAGAGGTAGTTCTCTAAAAAATTGAACATATAGAAATCACCTGTTATAATAATCATGGTGTTAAGAAACAATAATAAAAACTAAAATCTCAAGTTGCTTAAACCTTTTAGCTGGCAGAATAAGCTTAATACTATAAGTCAAATCAATGTCCTCATTTGAAATTATAGTTTCTATAAATTGAAAGCACAGGGTTAGGAAACAAATATTCAAATGTTCTTGAAAAATGAGCAAGCAAATAGATTAAGAATAAATTTCAGTTAACTCATCTAAATGCTACAGATAAAGATTTTACTGTATTTGCCATGGGCCACATAAAATTTTGTCATGCCTTCCTGGTGACATTACTTGAACACAGTAAGTCTTTCAAAGCCATCACTGTGGTCTGAAGTCTCCACAGAGCAGATGACTCTCCAGTATTTGCATCTCAGTTGGTGCGCTCCTAACCATTATGCCCAGCCCAAATCCCCAAGCCCCAAAGGCCAAGGAGCTCAAAATCAACCATTCTGAACCACATCTCTTTCTGTGTTGGCATCGGACTTGTGAGCTCTGCCACACTAAGTCAGTTTCTGATTCTAGAGAGGTAGCAGTTATGGTTCTAATTGAATGCAGTGAGCATTCATGGAACCTCTCCTATGTGCCCAGCTCCTTTGGTAGCACTATAGGGTCACAAAGAAATATAAGATATGATCTGTGATGACCTTGAGGAGCTTGCTGTCTTGCTTAAGAGACACTAAACACAAAAAAAATTAGAGATGATATGATCATGAAGTCTTAAACTGAGCATGGGATCAGTTTCTAGATTATGTGATCATTGATATGTGTTTATTGCTATGGTGAGCAGAGAGGGGAGAATGGGCCCTTGACCTTGGCTAGCAATCATTCTTTATTTTCCTTATCTGTTCACTCACTTCCTCTTATAGATGGCTGTTTTCATTTTCTCTTCTTTCCCAAATTCTCTACTACCTTGGCCAGCGTCCTCACTTTTAGTTGAAGACCTGTTTCATCAAAAAGCTAGAAGCTTCATAAGAGACTTCCTACAGGCTCCTCCCATAATACTTTTCTATCTACCCATTTTTTGTTGCTACATATATTGTTTTCTTTTCCACGTGTAGGTGTAAATATCCATGCTCCTGGTTGATACTAACCACCATTTGTATCCGCTCTTGCCTATTCAAGGACCTCACTCCAGAAACTCTTCCCCTCTCCTGTATTCTCTACTAGCCTTCCGTCCTGCATCATTCTCACCGGCACATAAATAGGCTGGCTTTTCTCCCATCTTGATTCTACCTTCCCTTCTAGCTGCCACCTCATTTTTCTCCCTCCTTTTACCACAAGCATTATTTTGTTGAACTTTTTCCCACTGAATTTGACATATATATGGAGCAGGGGAACTCACAGTTTATCAGTGGTAAGAATTTCTAAAGGTCTGATTCCAACCGTATAGAAATGAAGTATTTTCTTTAGGAAAAAAAGCACTTCTCAAAAGTAGGTACAGTGAGAAGAAAATTGGGATAAAAATAAGGGCTTACGTATTGTAGTGTGACTTCATAGCCAATATTCTAGCAAGTGGGTTAATGCCCACAGGCCTCAGTTTCTTCATGCAGCTATAATTTCTTGGAGTTCATAAACATTTAGAACACAAAACATTTAGAACACATTGGTGAATTAGATACTGCTGCTTATATAACTGAATTATAACTATGATAATTTTAGTTTATTGGCAGCAAATAATTTAATCTATCTCATAAAACTGCACCAAAATTGTGTTAGGTGTAGGTGGATAGCTATTTGAGAAAACTCATGAAAAATCAGAAGCTGCAATAGACGTAGCTCAACTGGTAAATTGCCAAGACGATTTCTAAAACAGCCAATCTGTAGACATCTACATGAAGCACATAAACCACTTGATAAATACATACCTATTCTCAGCCTCAAAGACAGGCTAATCAATGTCATCTTTTCATCTTACTACTGAGTATTTGAAAACTTGGATGGCAAATACAGAAAACCATGACCACCTTCCATCTTTATGATCAAACCTTATTACTTGACATCATAGAAGAAACTACAGAAATGCAAATCCGACATTTAAAATAATTACTATGCATATTTTTGTTGGAGTGGGGGGGAGGAGGGTAGTAGCAACAAAAGCACATATCTGCTATCACTGCTTAATGTACCATATTTCAAGACAAGAATCAGAAGTACAGATTGAGAGATTCATGGCATTTTAGAATTGGAAGGGACCCTGGAAACCGCCTCAAATCCGACTGCCTCTTCATTTGATACCTTACTGAAATGGAGAAAGGGAGATCTGATGAGGGATATGTACAGAATAATGAGCTACAGTGATCTCAACTGGGCAAGAGAAAAAGAAGGAAGAAATGTGTATTTTTGCTACATATATTCACTCGTGTGGCACTTTGTAGAAGAGCCAAATGGTAAGGATGACCTCTTTGACACGTTGATGGGCACTTGCTTGGGAAAAAGATTTTTTTCTAGATTTGTGTGCCTCAGAAAAGACAGGTAACATAAAAAGAAAGGAAGTATAGACAAAGTTTTTTGGGTTGAAAAGCCAAGCTTCAAAATGGTCCAGAATGGGGCATAGAAGCATCATGTTGGAAAGAGTAAATAATAGTCTCCCAAAATAAGTGTCACAGAAGTGGAGACAAGACCTGAGTTTAAATCCCAGAAGTATTGCCAAATAGTTCTATGGCCTTGGACAAGTTACTCATTCTCTCTGACCTTTCTTATCTACAATCCCAGGTTGAAACAGACGGGAACTTAAATCCCAGCAGCATCATTAACTCTTTGTGTGACCTTGGCCTAGTTATCTATAAAATTAGGTTATGGATACCTACATCACAGATGGAGCACACAAAATGCTAATAGAATAGATGTTGTTAGTATGAGAAAGTTTGTGTATATTTAGTACAAACCACTAACATAAAGTTTTCCAATTTGGAATTTACTTTCGTTATCTGTATACAGAGTTTCCTGATGGCCTCTTTTTAGTAGAAAAGTTGGGTCAAGGTCAAGGTGACCTGTTTCAAACTGATTTGGGTAATCCCAAATTTATGTCAGTCTTGATAAATAAGCTAGCTAACATGAATGATTGCGAAGCCCTTAGGAAATATCACCTACTATAAAATGTACCATCCCTGTCATTAATCCACAGTGGACACCAAATCTGAATATCCAACCTAATAGCTATCCAAAAAATTTCAGATTCTTTAATTTCTTCAAACCACAAATAGTCACATCAATCTCTCTGTCATATTTGTTAGCTTTAATTTAGAAAAACACTACATTAAATATTTGTATTTATTTTATTTTGATGATTTGATGACAGGAGAGTAGCAGCTGTAATCTTTGTTCTGCCATATTAACTCTCCAGACAAATAGCTGAGGTGAAGTGGGGAACATACATGAAAATGGGTCAGAGGAAGCAAGATACAGAGGCTCAAATCTCTTCCCTCCATACATTTAAGGAAAACAGCCTCACTTAAAAATAAGAACAGTCCCTGAAAAGGTTACAGTTTATGCAGAGATTAATAGGAATTGCTTTGGGGTTCCTTACAAGGCTAATAGAGCTTCTCATGCTTTTTAGCAAGACCATGTTGCTTTCCAACACTTCCCACCTCACTACTGAAAACTGTTTCAGAGACTACTCTCAGAAAACAGACCATAGTCAGAACTGGTTACTGATCTCCCTCTAAAAGACCACATGGACTAACCCCATTATGTTTTTGATCCTGTTTACATTCCAGGTCACATCTCATCGTAAGTACTCTTTATCCTGCTCTACACATTCCTTAATCTGACTTAGTCTTCTATATTCCTTCCCTAAACTCTTCTGCTGTGTTATCTGGAACTCATGACATGTCATCAGCAAAATCTCCCATTTCTTCATCTTTTGCTTCCCCTTTTTACTCTAACTGAAACCCATCTGTCTCTCCGGAGGATAGTGATTTTTCCCAGTCTTCTCTTGAGATTGTTTTATTTTTTTGTGTTATATTTCATAAACAACAGGGTCTGGGGACGATGGATAGGTGTCCTCTTTATTCCCTATGATTACTTTCTGATTTTTGCTCTCTCTTCCCAAAGCTACTCCACTTCCAACTCCTCGGGAGCACAAGCTATCAGAATATGCCACCTTCTTTGACACCTTATTGCTATTACCTATTATCTTCTTGGTCATTCACCTTTATGCACTGAAGATTTGTTGTCTGGATCATTGCTTTTCCTTCCGCCATTGCTCTTGTCACCATTCTCAAGTTCTTCAGCATCCATGTGAACAGTACATCTGACAACGTGGCCTTTGAACTCCTTGACCTCCTTGCATCCAATCATCTGTTCCTCCACTCTATCTCAGCTATCACCTTCTCTCCACACACACATACTATACCCCAGACATTGATATTTCAATTACCACTGTCTTGGATATCTCAGTTGGTAGGGCATCAGACTTTTAATCTGAGGGTTCAGGGTTCAAGTTTCTGTTTGGGAATTTGTGGCATTTGCCACTTACTTAGGTTACCAAATATTATCACTTAAAATTCCATTGCTGAAGCATGCATCCACTTTAAATTGAATTCAATCCATTTTTTTCATTATTTTCAGAATATGCTAGGTAAACATGTTTTCAGGAAAGGAAAAAAATCATCTCCAAAATCCTCATTTTAAGTATATTACAACCTGCATACCATTCTCTATCTTTCCAGCTCATTTCTTTTAGTACTCTTCCTCTAACCATTCTTTACCCCATTGGGATATCCAGTCCTTTGATTCTACCATATTTCCCTATTATTCCCTTATGCCCTTGCTTCCCTCTCTACTCAGTTTAGATTCTATGACCCACCACTTTAATCCATCCCCATGTGTATATATACCTTGTCCATCACTCCTTCCACCATACTTGTTAGGCAAAACCCCAATTCTAAATCTCTGTGGACTACCTGGGTGCAGCTGAATGTAGCTGAAGAAAACACTTAAACAGGCTGAACAGCATCACATTTGATTTTTTTTTTCTTTTACCAGAAACATCAGGTCAACCTACAGTGCAGTACTGCTTGGAAATCCATGACCTTTCCAGAAATAATGTGAAGAATGTTGGGGGAGGGGATAAGACTGCAAGAAGAAGATTGGGTGTGATTCAGAGGAGAGAGTCAGAAAAGAAATGATGAGCCATGGACTAGAGAAGTGGTCACAGGAATGTGGGTCAGGGAATATTTTCCAGAAACATTTAGGAGGCAGAATTGGCAGGATTTGATGAGTGAAACTTGACTTGAGAAATTAGATAATCAGCTTTGCTCATATCAGGAACCACCAGGTAGAAGCTAGAGACAATGGACAAATGAGGTCATTCTAGATTTAAGATTTTACCCAGAGTACTTCATTGGATGATTGGAAGTTCATTGAAGCTTCATAGGAAGTTGTTCATTTCTGTTGTTCATAAATTGTTCATTTCTTTGCACTCAGACCATACTTCCACAAGCTTCCTACTTAAGCCTTCTCAACAATGGTCTTTGTAGCTTCTCTCCATTCCTGTTTGTGAGGTTTCCATTCTATTATTCTTTGTTATTTGTAACCTCCAATTTGAGGGGATGAAGAGAAGATACTGATCCTTATTGGTTTAAAAAATCATTCATTTAAAAAGAAAAATCCATTCAAAGAAAACTGAGTAGGAAGTTAAAAGTGGGGAATATGCTAATTTTAGTTTGGGACATTTTAATTTTCCCATTAAGTGACAGGATCAATAGGTAATTGGTTATAATTGTTAAAGATGTAGACTTGGAAATTGTATCTATTGTTTTTACCCACCTAGAATTCATTATTCCTATTAACATCCTGATAGTCTCTGGGAAGTTACCCCTGTCCCCCTCAGCAGTCTCATCACTCTCCGCCCCTTTAACATGTTACATGAACCAATAAATGCTATCTTTTGTTTAACGTTGCTCAGCATCACTTAAGTTGAATTGCATTTTCTGCCATTTATAACCAAGAGTCCTGATTAACACAGGTTGTAACTGAAGTGTTGTAAATAGATGACATCACATGGGCAGGGCAGATAGTGAGATAATAGAGCACCAGAAAAAAAACCCATATTTATGGATGAATGGAAGAAGGAGACTAAAAGAAATAGCTTAACATGTAAAAGAAGAACCAGCACTATGTAGCTTACAGAAACTAAGTGAAGAAAGAATTTTGCAAAGGGAGATAAGAGGTTAGAAGTCTTAAACTTAAACTCAGAGTCACCTTGAGGGCTTACTAAAACACAGATTGCTGGGCCCTACCCCAGCAGTTCTAATTAAGTAAGTCTTGAGTGGAGCCCAAGAATTTAAGTCTCTCGGGAGTTCCCAGGTGATGCTTTTTTTTTTTTTTTTGGCTGATCTGGGGAACACTTTTGAGAATCACTGCTAGAGAGATTTTTGAAGAAGGTGACCTTTGAAAAGAGTTTATTGGAATTGAAAATGTGGAAAAGGAGAACAGTATGTGCCTTTGTGGTGGGTGGATGAAGATGTAGGGAGTTACGAATGATTGGAATAAAAGCAATGAGGATAGGCAATTATTTCAAGGCATCAGATTACCAAAGAAATAAGAGGGAGCCAGTTAGAAGGAATGACAGAAAAAATGCCTTTTATTTAAAAATGGGAAAGATCTGGGCATGTTTATTTGTTAAAAATAAAGGGCTATAGTAAGGCCTTGAGAAGGTGACGGCATAAGAGCTACAGGAGGTGAGCCCTAGGGTAATGAGTTGGAAAGGACCAGAGAAATAGATGAGGTTCTTGAGTCCTCTCAGAAATAAAGAACAGGAGTTGGTGCAGATGTGGAGAGATTTATGGATGGAGAAGCTCCATTTGGATTGCCCATTTTTTCCCTTAAAATAGGAAAAAGGTTCATGTGCTTAGATTAAGGCAAAAAGCAGAAGATCAGGGGTTTAAAGAGAAAGGAGAAAGTTTGAAATAGCTGCTGAGAAAAATGGGGGAAAGTTAAGCACAGACAAGTACAGTTATATTCAAAGTATCCAGGGCCCAGCTGTGGTTGGAGTCCATGATTATAGAATGGAGGGACTTCTTCCCAGCAAAGCTTGGCAGCCTGGTTTAGGAACAGAGAGGCAGACTGTGGCATTTATCCAGGATAGGGGTGACTTTCCTTCTTGTTCTTTTAAGAACAATAATACCTCCATTAATTAGTGCTCCGGGAATAAAACTCTTTACTACGAAAACAGGCAGTCTGAAAAACAAAAACATGTCCATAAATCATGAAAGCAGAACATTTGTAGCTGTATGACAGAATTGCTCACTACACAGTTTCTTTTTGTCCTGAAATCTCTGAAGAATATCTTCTGTCCCAGGTCCCCTTGACCTACTTCAAGGGTCTGATATCTCCTGTTCTCTTCAACCCCAACCCTCCACAAACCTGGGGAGGATTTGATAATCTGTCTTGTTGCTGCTGATTACAGATTTTTGGAATGCCTCACTTGTGTGTTTCTTTGGTCAGGATTATGCATTTTCAATGCTTTTGCTCCAACTGTGGAATGATATTGGACTTACCTTTCTTAAAAGAAATTTAGGTGTCAAAGGAGGAGGAATACAGGTAATGGGGGTATGTCTGATCTTTAGTGTTTTGTATTGTATCCAGGGGCCAGCTAAGTGCCTGAAACATAGAAAATGCTCAAAAATTATCTATTGAATGAATGAACAAATGAATAAACAATAAAACTGATGGTGAGTTGGGGTGGGGATGGAATTGAGGTGGGGATGGGGAATAGACATTGTTGGTGGAAGTGCAAATTATCACAACATTTGTGGAGGGTGCTTTTAAATTGTGTTTCCTCAGAAATAAACCCTGAGACAAAGATTTGAGGGCAAGTAGTTTACTTAGGAGGTGATCCCACGTAGCACTGGTAAGGGAGAGGAAAGGGAAGGAAGTCAATAAAAGGGTATATTAATGAGAGATTTACCATTGTGGATAGCTGAGGCTCGGTTCCACTGGGGACCTCTGTATAGAGTTGGTCCCAGCCAAAGGGTGAAGAAAGTGGGGGCATTTATTTGTCATTGACTGAGGACTTCTCTTGGGTATGTTCAGTCCCCAGTTTTTCTGGCCTACCTTGTGAGTGCACAAAGCCCACTTTTATTGCCAGAGAAAAACTTCAAAGAATTGCAAGTGCTTGCAGTAGGAAATCATTAGTGACTGAGGAAGGGGTATGGTGGGGGCATCAAGAGCAAAGTTAGAGAGCCTATCCAGCATAATCATTCAAAATTTTAAACACCTATACCCTTCTAGGCAGTAATTCCAATTCTATAAATTTATGTACTTGTTAAATGCTTGCATCTGCACAAATAACATACATGTATACATACAAGGATATACAATGCATAATTATTTGTGGTAGCAAAAGTTTGGACACAGTCTCAGTGTCTATCAGTGTAAGAGGCTGATTAAGAAAATTATTGCACCACCATATATTGGAATCCTATGTGGCTGCTAAATAATTAAGGCTCTCTCTGTACTGATACATAAAAATCATCAACATGTATTATTAATATAGAAAAACAAGATTAATAATGGTTTGAATACTTTGCCACCATATGTGGAAAAATGTGTGTATATATGTACGTGTATATATGTATATATATATTTATATATGCATAGAATATCACAGGAAGGATATTGAAGAAATTGGACATGATAATTCCTCTGACATGGAAAATGAGAATGAGAGAAAGGCAGACAAGGTGAAAGAGAAAAAAACCTTATTTCTTTACTATAATATGTTGTACTGTGTAATTTTTTAATGTGCTCAAGTAGGAATTATTTTAAGAAATTAAAATGGTAAGTGAATTGGAGTAGTTGTGTGTGTGTGTATGTGTAGATTGTAGTTAATGAAACAAAATAGACACTTTTCTCCCTACTTCCATTCCCTACCTTCTAATCACAAGGGAATTGGATCTCAAAGGGTTCCAACAATTTTCTGGAACTCTTAGATGCCCTAATGCTGAGATTACTCCATTCCCAGCCAATCATGAAAACAACCTCCTCCAGACTTCTTTTATTGTTGCATGTTTCACAGGTCTCTGCTTTCCTGTGAACCAAAGAAATGGTGACTGAAAACTGTTTTTAAGACAAACACAATCAACAAATAAGTTCTGGCACAAGCTGGACTAGATGTTCTTGATAATACATTGCCAGCAGAAATATTCTCATCCTTGAGGGAAGTCCCCAAGTGGTCATGACACTCTGGGGCAGGGAAGCCACTCCTCAGGGGTGCCCAGAATGTGTTACTATTTGGCTGGGCAGTGGCGTGTCACAGAAATGTCTAACACAGATCTTCATTTTGAGGAACTGGTGCTTTCTCTGGTGTACTGGGGTCTAGAGGAACTGTTTTTCCCTAACGAAACTGGTGAACTGCATAGTTTCTTCTGCCTTCTCAGCCTCTCCTCGGAAGAGAGGATTAATCAGCTAGTTCTCAGTTGAATCAGTACCGGCAGCCACATTTAGCATAGACTGACCAGATTAGATGGTTTAATCTTTGGCAGGGAGTTGGGGGAAGGTATGGAATTCCCATTTTTCAGATGCCTGGATGGCTCAGTCAGTTAAGTGGCTGCCTTTGGCTCAGGTCAAGATCCCAGGGTCCTAGGTTTGAGTCCCCCATCTGGCTGCCTGCTCAGCGAGGAGCCTGCTTCTCCCTCTGCCTGCCACTACCCCTGCTTGTGCTCTTGCTCACTCTCTCTCTAGCAAATAAATAAAAAAATCTTAAAAAAAAAAAAGAATTCCCATTTTTCTTAGTTGGCACCATTGAAGAATAAAAAAGATCATAATCACATCCAGATCATTGCTACAGCAAACCTTAAATGCTCTTCCTGTTTCTAGTCTTGCCATTTTAAAAATCATCTTCCAAGATTTGGCCATAGTGATCTTTCTAGAATATGGATATAACACTGATGATCCATTTCTTAAAACCCTTCAGTGGAACCCTATTTTCCTATAAAGTAAAATACATTCCATTAACCAGGGTACTGAAGTCACTCATGGTCCAGCGTGTGAAACCTTTTTCTAGCTATATCACTTACCAGTTCCCATCCTTTTGTATTTTTAGCAGTGTCTATGGCTTTCTATATGCTGCTCACGTTCACCTGCTTTTCTAAGCACAGAGACACATTTCCTGGTCCTCTGGGTTCCCATGGATGTGTTAGAATCCTTCTCTGCCATAGTACTTATTGCACTGTATTACAATTTCATGTTTGTCTATAACCTTTATTAGATGGTAAGCTTTTCTAGATAAAGACTGTCTTATTTTTATATTCCCATGCAGTAGGCAATCAATAAAAGTTATCTACATAGGCTAACTTCCCTCTACCCTATTCCCATCAAGTGCCTGTGCTTGAATGCCTTCAGCTTATGTCCCTTTGTAGACATCTCATTCTATTTTAATGATGATAAGAATAGTGTTGCAGGCTGGGTTCCCCAAGAAAAAGATTCTGAAATGGAGATTTGTGTGCAGAAAGTTTTGGTGGAGGTTTCTCAGGATCTGCACCTGTGGAGGAAGTGAAAGGTTTCTCAGGAAACTTCCTCTGTGTGGAAAGTGCACTGGGACAGAGGATGTACTATGGCATGGCAGCAGCAAGGCCTTAGCTGACCACAGAGAGTTCTGAAGCTGGGGAAGCCCTACAGAGTTGGCCCAGACTGGGGGAAGGAGACTGAGCTTCATATCTCTACATGAACCAGATGTTGGATGACCCTGGAAGGAGTCATGACCTTAGGCAAGGTGTCTCTTTTCAACCAAGAGCAATTACTGTGGAAGCCTGAGGACTGAGAGCTGTTGGTGAGCAGCACACCCAGCACTTGGATGACTATGACTTTCTTTCCTACAGGGGAATCTGGGCAGTGCAGCACTTTGTATAAACTGCAAATGTGGACTCTGAAATTAGAATGCCTGTATTCAAATGTGAGCTCCACCATTTGCTAAGTGTTCCAGTTCTCTATTGCTTTGTGACAAACTACCCCAAAACTTAATAGCTTTAAAACAACAATCATTTATTTATAGCATAAATCTGCAATCTGGGTAAGGTTCAGTGGGGACAGCCCGTCTCTGTTTCACATGGTATCAGCTAGGGTGGCACATTTAAGGTTGGAAGATCTACTTCCAAGATGGCTCACTTACATGGCTGGCAGTTTCAACAGGGACCTCTCCACAAGAGAGCTTGGGCTTCCTTACAGAATGGTGGCTGAATACCAAGTTTAAGATAACTAGGCAAAAGCTGTATCACCTTTTATGACCTAACCTCAGAAGTCACAGAGCATCACATTTTGATAGAAGAGAGCCAAGGCTACATTGTAAGAACATGTGAGATTGGAGCTATTGTTATGCCATTTTTAAAAGAAAATACAATCTTCCGTAATCTACTTTCTGGTCACAATAATTAACATTTGTTCTTTATGCAAAATATATTTATACCCATCTCTAGATCCCCAAATCTCATCTCATTATGGCATCTGGTGCAGTCATTTGAATACTGCTCTGAAGACCTGTGACTAAAACGGCAAGTTATCTGCTCTTTTCATGCTCAACATATAATTTGGGACAGGCATTAAATAACTTCACAGACAAAGAAATTTTCTTTCAGAGAGAGGGAAAATAAGAAACACACAACTGTTTGGGGCCATAATAATTTTGGAATCCAGCCAGATACATATGTTAGTTCCTTGATTAGGGCTCATCCTATTCTCTCTGGGAATGGTTCTCCATGGCTCTTGGTTCTACCATCTGATTCTTGGTTCCAGCTCCTGAATTATCCTCTATTTTCCATAAACTGTAAACCATGTTTGCAGTTGAGTATTTTTCTTAGTCTACATTCCAGCCCAAATATCTCTTAATTTTGTATAATCTCTGTTCCTTTCAGCCCAAATTAGTTGTGCTTCCACCAGAAAAATTATCTTAAAAACATTGTGGGTTTTCTATGTACCATATTGATGTTTACCCATTAGACAAAAGTTATACCCACAAACTTATTTGAAATAGGCTTTTAATATTTGATCCCCTGTGAGTCTACTGAATGACATTGCCTTTAAGATTTTTGGAAGCCCTTTGCTTAATGGAGAGAATTGGTGATCTATGCTTCTCATATTCTCAGAGGTCCTTTTGTCAAGATCTCTGAGGCATCAGCTTAAATATTTCTTAAGTCCTAACAAAGGGATTTATAGTCACATCCTGTATTTAATCATCTTTGCCTTGAAGTCATTTAAAGATTTGAAAATCTTGGAGAGGCTAGGAATGAGACACAGTTTTATTTTCAAACCCTGCAAATCCTGGCTGATTTGTATATAATAGTTTGTTCTTTAGCTGATCTGTCTCCTCGAACATTTTATCATAGATCGTGAGAAGAAGTAAAGTGACTTTTCCAATATTCTTGGTGATCCCTTTAGCTAAGTCCTTAAATTCGTTACGTACATTTCCTATTGGTCATATTACCCTATGTGACTGACCTGTCAAATTTTCTGCCACTACATTATATGGATACCCTTTCCTCCAGATTCAAAATAACACTGAATTCACTTTTCCTTTTGATACCTTCTTGAGGTTTTTAGGCTTTCACTAACACTCTTTTCAAGATACTTTAGATTTCTGCCCTGTTCGATCCCAAAGCCAGTGTGGTATATTTCAATTTTCTCCCCTATTCTCAGTACCAAATTTTGTCTATTGCTCCATAACATACCATTTCAAACTTATGGGTTAGAGTAAAACCAATCATTTGTTTGGTTCATGAACCTTCAATCCACACAGCACTCAGCAGGAACATTTCATCTCTGAGCTCCTCCCAGTTGGGGTGGCCCATCTATTGTTGGATGATCCACTTCCAAGATGGCTTATTCACAGGACTGACAACTTGGTGCTGACTGACAATTTCTCTCCATTTGTGTTTCATCACAGGGAGACCTTAGTTTCCTCACAGCATAGTGTCTAAAATACAAAAGCAATTGTCCCAACCAGAGAACCAGGGAACCAGGTGGAAGCTATATCACTTTTTATGAACTTGTCTCAAAAGACATATAGTTCCATCATGCCATAGTCATAACTTTGCCCAGAGTTAAAGGTATGAAATGTTGACTCCACCTCTTGATGAGAGATGTCAAAGTCTCATTGTATGAATAGCATATGTAATGGGAGATGTTGTTATAACTATATTTGAAAAATATAAGCGACTACAGGCATATTATGTAACCTCTCTGTGCCTCAGTATATTCTAACAGCGTAGTACCTGGGAGAAAACACACTGCTGGAGGGTGGAGAGAACTTGCCTTCTCCTTTTCTCCTTTATATCAGGGTTCCGCAAACTATAGTGCAGGGTCAAATCTGATTCACTGCCTGTTTTTGTTGATTAACTTTTATTGCAACACAGCCATACTCATTCACTTATGTATTAACTATGGCTCTTTTCACATTATAATGGCAGAGTCTAGCAGTTGCAACAGAGACCATATGGTCTGCAAAGACTAAAATATTCACTATTTGTTCCTTTAGAGAAAAAGTTTGCCAGTGCCTACTTTACATCCTGTTCAATCATAGAGAATGGGAACTGAGAGTCACCATTGAGTTAGAGAGCCTTGAGCACACTATTCTATGGATGTTGCTGAGACTCACAGAGGACTAAGTGACTAGTTAGAAGCAGGTAATGACCATTTTTTGCTATTTACTGTATACTTTGTTAATGTGTTTCTAAATATTTTACAAACATTCTCTCCTTTCATCTAACAGGAAGGTCTTATTTTCATTACCAATTTATATCCAAGGAAAGTGAGAACTTAAGTAATTTGTCCAATTACATAGGGACAGAGGGCGAATTCCAACCCAGGTCTTCCTGACTTCAGAACCCATGCTCTTAACCATTGGAGTTACCTTTCTCAAAGCGCAGTTTTCATTCTATTCGCCTCAGAACCCCCAGTCTGAGACCCACTGCACTGCACATATGTCATACTCAAATTCTCAACCCTGGCTTTACATTGGAATTACTTGAGGAAGTAGTTGAATATACATGTGCTTGTAAAAGTACAAACTTTGTCTTACTCCATTTGGGTTGGTATAACAACAGACTACGTGGCTTATAAACAATGGAAATTTATTCTTCACAGCTCTGGAGGCTGCAACATCAGGGTCCCAGCATGGTTGAGTGAGGGACCTCTTCCAAGTTGCAGACTTTTTATTGTATCCTCACATGGTGCAAGGGGCAAGGGATCTCCCTGGGACATCTTTTATAAGGGCACTAATCCCATTCACAAGGATGCTGTCCTCATGACCTAATCATCTCCTAAAGGCCCCACTTCCTATCACCTGTGGTGTTAGTATTTCAATGTATGAATTCTGAGGGGACACAAACATTCAGGCCATGGCCAACCTATAGATTGAGGAAATCTATAATGGATCCTGAGGCATCTCTGTTTTTAACAAATTTCTTTGGTGATTCTGATGCTCAGTCAGGGTTGAGAACCATTATTCCCTACCCACTAGAACAAGGTCCCCCTAACTCTTATTTAGGAGTTCAGTGGACAGTATTTTTGTTCAACTCACATCTTTCCAACACCTCCTCCTTACTCCGTCCTACAATTGTGGCCTCAAAGAGACCATGTGAAAGACAGTTATGACTGCTGTGCCCAACACTGGGGGATTTTAATGCAGTGACCAGAAGGAAGGCATATCTTTTCCCACCTGGCCTGACTCTTCTTCCTAAGGCAAGTTCTCCTTTGAAGCAGGAAGAGCTTCATGGGTAATGACCACCCAAATCCTCACTCTGGAGCTGTGGAGAATTAGAGTAAGAAAGGAAAAATGGGGAAGTTTAGGAGAGGAGAATGTGGCTGCTTCTATGGGCTGGGGAGCAGTTTCTGACCCAGCACTATGATGTGGAGCTTTTTACATTCAGGTTTCTTCTGCCTTCAATATTAAGTGTATTTGCAGAGGATCTAAAAATGGAATAAAAATGCCAACAACAGCTCTAACCAGTCAAAGTCAAAGAAAATAACAACTTTTTAAGTCATCACTACACTCATGAGCTCATTTGAACCTTGGAACTTTGAAACAGTACAATTGCATCTCCATTTTACATGTGGAAGTTTGGTTTTATTTATAGGAGATGTGATTTTTACATGTTGTCACAGAAGTTTTGGGTGCTGCACCATTGGGAGGGTAGGAATTTAATCCCTGCTCATCAGGAACAAGACTGGCAAGAAAGAAGCTTTCTAATTAAGATTCTCACATTCATAAATAATTTAAAGCATTACTATTATCCTGGGAAGCGGCTTTTGAAAAATTATGCATTCTTTGGATGTGGGAAGATACGTTTTCTCTCCCCTTTTGCTTATTTAACCTGTTACAAAACTCGACAGTGTTTCGCACAGTTTGACAGTCCTTTGAATTTTTAAGAAGTTATTTTGTAAACTAGATGTTAAACCAACTCCCATAAGTATGTGTGTTGCCCTGGAGTGATTAACTACCCTAGTTTGTCCAGGACTGAAGGGCTCCTGGGACATAGGACTATGACCGCTAAACTGGGAAAGTCCTAGGTAAACTGGGATGATTTGGGACAGGTCAACCTACTGGTTGCCTACTGTTCTTGGGTACAGAACACAGCTATTTAATGGATCTCCGAAAAAAACAACTACTCACGAACATTTCATGACCAACATTTCTCTCTTTCCTCTTTCTTCATCCTTTCCTTTTAAAGGAACAAATACAATTCTCTCCTCTTGTGGAGAGGGGTTATGTCCCCT
The DNA here is from genome assembly GCF_023065955.2 of Ursus arctos. Lineage (NCBI taxonomy): Eukaryota > Metazoa > Chordata > Mammalia > Carnivora > Ursidae > Ursus > Ursus arctos. The sequence continues at coordinate 12,675,197 of NW_026622886.1, read as the reverse complement.
TTCCTGAAGCCTTGGCACCAAACCATTTCATGGCCCCAAGCCTTCAACTTCCAGTCCAAGTAAGCTTATCACAACATTCCTTGAAACAAACACTGTGCTCTCCTCCAGTGGAATGTTGGCGAACACAGTTTTCTTCTCGTCTTGTTACTGTTTTTGTACCCACCTTGTTGCAAATGGATAGTTTTGTGATGGGTCTTTCTAGTCTGTGATAATCTTTCCCATTCATCATATGGACCTCAATGTACTTTCTACATTGTGTCATATATAAGGACGTGACTAATTCTGCAGCCTAAGACAAGTCATTTGACTCCTCTGAGCTTAGATGCTTCATCTAAGAAAGGGAGCAAAACAAATTGATTTTGAAGATTCCTTTCTGCCCTGAAATTCCATTGTATTATTCACTGAGTTGAATGCAACTGGTCAAGGCAATCTTTTACATATAGCCTGGAAAACTTATAACATCCTTTAAATGTGTAACAATATAGAACAGGAAAGTGTCAACAAGGTTGATCCTTAAATCTTTCATGACCATAAATGGCTATTTGTGTCCCCATCATTCTCAGAAGTCACTGCTCTCTACTCTGTTCTCCTATGGTGGAGTGCTATTTAAAGAGTTGTTTTAAAATCAACTACTTAAAAACAAAAAGATGCATCCTTCCCCCACCTCCTAATTTTGAAAGCATTGTAAGTACTTTATATAGATTGCAGAAAATTTAGAAAATATAGAAAATCACAGAGGGTGACGAAAGCCACAAATAATCCTTTCACGAAGATGTAACCACTGTTAAACTTTTGGTGTATTTGGTAAAAACAACAAACAAAACAAACAAACAAACAAAAACCCCATTGTACTGTACTGTTTTATTTATTTAGTTAGTTCAATTTGCCAACATATAGTACATCATTAGTTTTTGATGTAGTGTTCAATGTACTGTACTGTTTCATAATCAGCTTTATTCACTTAGCAATAGATTACAATTTCTCATTTCATCATGAAAAGTCTAGTGGCCCATTGTATTCCATTTTATGGGAAGCTGTACTTGATTTAATTAGGTTTCTGGTTGGATATTGAGAAGTTCCCCTCCAAGGTTTTATAAAAAAAAATCTAATGTATTATTTTCCTGCCAGATATTCTTAATGGTGAATTTCTAGAATACAAGTTATATACATTTCTGGGTTTTTAATATGAACTGTCAAATTGTTTTCTAAAAAGTATCCTCAATTTATACTTCCTTTAGCAGGATAGAAGAGTGGCTCTTCCTTGCAGCTTTGCCAACAATTAGTCCCTATGACCAATGATCACATTGGCCAAGGGCTTTGGGCAGTGGCAAAGTCCACTGTGACAGCCAAACTCTGATATTGCTCTTTGATATTAGTGTGTTTATCAAACATCCAAAAATAGAACAGGAAAGCAAACAGCAACATCGATCATTTGGGGTCAGAGTCATACACTGAGTATTAGAGCATCTAAACATACATCAGGGATTCTTAACCTGGTGTCTATGAACCTTACCCCAGAATTTTATCCCACTTAATATAAGTGTTTGCTTCAACCTGTACAAACCTATTGGAGCCAGAGTCTATGGCTGCCACAAGGAAATTTGAGAATAAATAAAGTGTTTATGAAAAAAGAAGAAATGAAAGGAATTTTCTCATAGTGAGTGCACTTGTCATATGGGTCAACTTATCATTTTCAAAGTGTGGTGTAAGTATTTTTTTTAAAGATTTTATTTATTTATTAGACAGAGACAGCCAGCGAGAGAGGGAACACAAGCAGGGGGAGTGGGAGAGGAAGAAGCAGGCTCCCAGCGGAGGAGCCTGATGTGGAATTCGATCCCGGAACGCCGGATCACGCCCTGAGCCGAAGGCAGACGCTTAACCGCTGTGCCACCCAGGTGCGCCAGGTGTAAGTATTTTTTATACCCATTTCATCGATGAGAAAACTCAGAACTCAGAGTTTGAAATTTGTCCCATTGTCATGCAGCTAATTAAGAACAGATCTGGGAGCTAAAGCTTGGTGTTTCTGACCCTAAAGCAGTGCTGTTTTGTTGTAACACAAAGATCTTCCTCGAAAGGAAGAATAGGCTGGGATTAAAAATAAAGTATAAAGATAATGTGAAGTTAAAGGCATAGTGCCTAATGCACGTAGGACTTGAATGCATTTCAGCTGAGGAATTGAATGAATGACTAATATTTCCTTCTTATCGTTGGCTTTATGTATCCTAAGCAATGGCAAAGGTATTGAGAAGTTTTCCCTTCCATAGAATTGTTTGGTCCTAGACTTCACCCTTTAATTATGTTCCATATTTTCTTCATTCCAGATTAGTCTAAAACAGCTGACAATAGATTTGGGTGCCATGACTGGGTGGGAGAGGCAAGCGGGAAATGTGTTAGGCTGAGTGATATGAACCTTCTTTTTTTGGTAGGTAACATACTGGCAATTTCATGTGGTTTGCCTTCATAGTTCAGTTCTGGAATGTTGATGTTTCTTTCTATTCTAAGTGTTTATGGGAAAAACAGATCCACTTCTTTCTTTTCAAGGTCTTAGGGACACCCTTTCTATCTGCTATAGAGGAAAAGCAAGCCAAGTTTTCTTGATCTTGGTGTACTAGCACTTAACATGGCCTACCATTTGGGTGTTGGCTGATTTGGTCAAAAGTTGGTGGAAGGGGAATGTGAAAGACTTTGGTGGGGGATATGGAGATAGATCCAGAGGAGACCCAGCATGCCAACAGTAGTGTGGCCCCAGCACAAGGATGGGATAAGGACCAGGATCTAATGCCTAAGATTGAGGGTGAGTGGATAAGAAAAAGGCAGAGGGAGAAGCAGGGAAAATCAAGGCAGAGTATATATATATGGTGTGAGAAATTATGTAGATATTTAGGTGAAGGAATAAGCCACAACTTAGGAGTTAAACCTCAGGTCCAAGGTAGGAGCAGGCCTAACATGAGGGGGATTATGTGTGAGATCCAAGAAAATCAGGGCTCTTTCAAACTTTCCTAGAGTCTGGGGCCAAGTGGAGCCATAGTGTGTCAAAAGGCTTAGCTGTGCATTGGGTTGAGGCCCAGGGTAGGGGAGCAGGCAGGCTGATGCAAGAATTCAGGCTTCTGCATTCACAAGCTTTTAAAGGTTTGCCTTACTTCATTTACATAATAAATAGTTACTGAGCTCATTTTCTGTTCCAGGCACTGTGCTAGCTGTTGATAATAGAGTGGTAAAAATACAAATGATCTATCTTCATGGAGCTACTATTTTAATGGAGCAGAGAGACAGTCAACAAGGGAGGAAATAAATAAAATAATTACATATGAGGACAATGTTATGAAGTAAATACCCAGGGTGATGAAATAGAAACACCATGAAGGAGGCCCATTTTAAATAGGGTTTTCCCAGGGCAGTTGATTAGAGGCCTGAAGGATGAAAATAAACCACCCTTAGGAAGAGCTGCAGAGGAACAGGCCAGGCAGAGGGGAAAACAGGTGCAAAATCCTTAGGTGAGAACAGGCTGCAGGTTCTAGGGTCAGGGAAATGAAAAGAGGCCAGTGCAAGAGAAGGAATGCTGAGATGAGGCTGGAGAAATAGATATGAGGTAGGATGGGTGAGAACTTGGGGGCCCCCGCTTGAAGTTTGGGCTTTATTCTAAGCACAATGGAAGAACATTAGAGAGTCTTCATTGGTGGAATGACATGATCAGAATTGCATTTGAAAAATTTCACCCTAGCTGCTCTCTGGAAATTGTAGAGGGCCAACAGAGCATCCAGGTAAGAGACTTCAAAGCCCTTTGGGGGAATCAAAGCCAGTCCTTGACCCCTTGTGAGATCTCCCAGAAAAGGCACTTGGCAAAGATTTACACTGCTTTTTTACAAGTGTCTAAAATTTATATTGAGATGGAATCATGGCCAGAATCTATTAAAAACTATTTGGGCATTCTTTTATGAAGATGTCTGTAAAAACATATGTGTAGAAAAGTGACCCCAAAGTTCATGCATCTTTTAATTAAATCAATTAATTATTCACTCATTCATTTTTGTCTTTTTTTATATAACAAATATGTATCAGTTCCTTGCTCTGTGCCATCTACCCGAAGAGTTAAATGGTGAATAAATAGATAAGCTCTCTTCCTTCCTGTAGCCTGTGGTCTATTCTAGGCAGTTTTTTTTTCTTTTTTTAAGATTTTATTTTATTTTATTTGAGAGAGGGAGAGAGAGAGACAGGGAGAGCACAAGCAGGGGGAGTGGCAGAGGGAAAGGGAACCTGACATGGGGCTGGATCCCAGGACCCTGGGATTATGACCTGAGCCCAAGGCAGATGCTTAACCAACTGAGCCAGCCAGGCGCCCCTCTAGGCAGTTTTCATAGCCTACTAAGTACTTAAGAACTGAGCCACATGGAAGCATGGGGAAGAGCAATGGAACCTTACATGGAAAGAGGCTTGGGTTCTCTCACCCACTCTTGGGGAGTGGGAACTTAATAAATGTTGGTTGACAAGTGATGTTGAACAAATCACTGAACTTCTTTGATCTTGTTTCTTCCTGTGTAGAGATGGGAAGAGCTGGTCAGAGGATCATAAACTCAGAATGGTTTCTTCCTTTTTCTTTTTTAAAAGACTTTATTTATTTATTTATTTATTTATTTATTTATTTATTTATTTGAGTGGGGTGGGTGGAGCACAAGCAGGGGGCAGGCACAGAGGGAGAGGGAGAAGCAGACTCTCCGCTGAGTAGGACCTTGAGATCATGACCTGAGCTAAAGGCACACGCTTAATCGACTGAGCCACCCAGGTGCCCCTCAGAGTAGCTTCTTTCAATGTTGAAATTCTATCACAAAGAAATCAGATAGAAGGATCAGGGTGACATCACCCGAGCAACCATAACATCACTAAAAGCAGGACAATCAGACGTTACTGGTCTCCCCAAAGGCACAATACAATGTATGTTCCACTCCCTGTGAATTCTTCTTGCCAAAAAATTAGACAGTAGTCCAAGTCTGGTCAAGTCTCTGGTCCTACCAGCAGCTTTCAGGAAATATTGGGACCAAGAAGCCTGCCAAATCCTTTCCAGGGAGCATGGGCCAGATCTAACATGGGCATGTCCTATTCTATAGGACAAATAAACTGCTTTCTCTAACAAATGAATGGCACAAAATAGTGCCAAATTTTGGGTAAGAGGGCACTGTTAGATTAAAGGAAATTTATCTTAATAATATCATATTCATTTTTCAAGGATAGAAATGGTGCTGGATTTTGCTACAGAAAAAAGTCCTTAGGGGTTTCATGCTGCAACATGGATGAACCTTGAAGAAATAATGCTAAGTAAAATAAGCCAGACATGAAAGGACAAATATCGTATGATCCCACTGTAACTAAGATCTAGAGGAGTCAAACTCATAGAGACAGAAAGTAGAGTGGTGGTTACCACCGCACTGAGGGAAGAGAGAATGGGGAGTTAGTGTTTAATGGGCACAGTCTTTCAGTTTGGGAAGAGGAAAAAAGTTCTAGGGATGGGTGCTGGTGATGATTGCATAACAATAGGGATGTTCTTAACACCACTGAACTGTACACTTGAAAATGGTTAAATAGTAAATTTTATGTCATTTTTATTTTACCACCAAAACAAAAAAGTCCTGGAGTAGCTACAGGTGAATAATACTATCACTAGGATTTGATTTAAAATAATCTAATAAAGCAAAATGAACAAAAACCCTGGAGGACAGAGAGGAAGCAGAACTGGTAAAATGAACCTAATTGTTGAAGTCTAGAGATGAGTAATGGGGATTCAATCACGCTGCTCCTTCACTTTTATGTATTTTAAACTTCACTTGATAATACAAAGTTTAAAATACATCTATCATGTTTTGGTATATTGAGTTTAATTTTCTGAGATGCTCTGAGCATTTATACTTTTTAGAGGACTCAATTTTTTAAAAAATCCCCTGTAGCGCCTTGATGTCCTGAGCTGTCGTAGTATGAAATTGAGCACGAAATAGGCCCAAGCTTGAGGAGGAGGTCACTCATCCCCTCATGCGTGATCCCCTCATGTGTTATACTTGATACTCCTGCCGACCTTGCCAGACTGCAGGGGAGAATAAAGGAAATTGTATATATCAGTGTTGCTTACTGCTGCCTCCACCTTAGAGTCACTAGGGAGCTCCTAAGAATACTAATGCTCAGCCCCCACCACATACGAACTGAGCTAGAATCTCTAAGGGTGGGCCCCAGGGAGCAGTATTTTTAAAAAGCTCCCTCTGTGATTCCAATGTGCAGTCAAGTTTAAAGAACCACTATGAACCACCGGGTACCTAGAAGGGCTCACAAAATGCTGATTGAAAATGAATCTGGAACTAGTTACCTAGTATGCTCTGTTTCAGTCATTTGATAAAGCCTTTTATGGAAAAGAATTTATGTACAACCTTTTCTCCCTCCCACCCAGGAGATCCAACTTCCAGAGGCTATAAACGTATTTCTTGAGCCTTTGCTAGAGCAGGCGCACTTATGCCCAAGAGAGTATTGTGGTGGCTGTTAGCAAGAGCCTGGAAAGATAAGAACAGTTTCAAAAATGTTTTTGGGGCATCACAAAAACCCCATTGTAACACAACACTCTTTGGAATAACATTAAAGAAAAGTGAATTATGCCCCTTTATCAAAGGGAAAACGAAAGCCCCTTGGACACGAATTTTATTTTGAAGCTGAAGCCTTTAATCAAATTGACAATAAAAGATATGGTCCTTCTATGAACTGAGGAATGATAAGCAGCCATTTGCAATCTCAATCTGTGGCTGCTGGAATTTAACTCTATGCTTCACCTCTGATATGTTAAAAATGGACAGATTTTCACAAAGGAGAGAGAAATGCAGTCCTTACACTGATTCAGTTAGCTGCATGAACATAGAGTATGAACAACTCCACAGATCTTCCTTCCCTCACCTTGCACCTTGGGATTTGGCATGAATATTCACCGGGGAGTCCCTTCAAACTGACAAAAAACAAATGCTCTAAAGTCTCATTGCAGCTCTTTCTTCCATGAGGCGATAGAGTAAGCGGTCCTAAGTCTGAAGTGCGTGTTGTGCAGCAAGAGCGTCTTCTTTTTCCAGCGCCAACCCGAGTTAAGTAGTAGAGGAGTAGGGTTGTCAGGTTTAATAAATAAAAAGTGCGGAATGCCCAGTTAAATTTGAATTTTAGACAAATATTTGCAAATATTGCTCAGACTATACCAACACTAAATAATATTCAGACTTTATTTGAAATGCAAATTAAACTGGGCATCCTGTATTTTACCCAAGCAGCCCTGCAGGGAAGAAAAGAGAAGTCTTTTCACATGTAAAGTCTATCTATCTTACTCCAAGATACTCAGGATATCTAGGAGGTTCAGGTCGTCAGTGAATGTCCATGAATATGGGCCAAGAAGGTGATATTGACAGCCTGTTTAAGGAAGTCAGCGTATCAGTTAGCAAATGCTACATAACATATTGCTCCAGAATATGTGGTTTAAAATAATAACCATATAGTATTGCTAATGTTTTTGCAAGTTGGCTGTGGTTTGTTCATCTAGAATGGACTAGGGTGAGCAAATCTGTCTGTATATGTAGATCTTTGGTTAGGTTCGTGTAACTCAGTTCAGGCTATTACAGATGGGAAGGCTGTCACAAATCTCTCATCCTCTTCCTGGAATCAGTGATAACAAAGTGTAAATAGAGGTATGCGAGTCCTCTTAAGGCCTAAGCTTGGAACTAGCATATTGTTATTTCTGCCCACATGCCATGGGCCAAAGCAAGTTATATGGCCAAACTCAAACTCAAAGGGTAGAGAAGTGCATTGCTCCCATGAAGAGGCCATGGCAAGATCACGAATGCAGGAGTGAAGAACAGGGGCTGATGATTTTATCTACTGTGGGCAGACATGGGGAAAGTGAAATGCAGGAGAAGGAAGTAAAGTCCCTGGCAGCTTCAGAGCCAAAAAGGACTGAGACACAGGGGGAAGGGGGAGCCAGAGGCCAGTTCCTGGGGAGAGTGGCTTCAAAGGTTAGAGGGACCCAGATATGAGGCCTATTTGATTCCAATACATCCATGTTTGCCTAGAAAAGTTCTCATGAATGGAGGTAAGACTGAGTGTGCAGGTGGGTCTTTAGTGGTCTTAACTGTGAAAGTTAGAGGCCAGGCATATGGTTTGAAGTTCTTTTAAATGTTATCCACAACTCACATGTACTCCTTGCCATCTTGTGTCCCAGTAATTACTCCTTTGGTTGCAGAGGCAAGACATTAAGGCCATTATAAAACAACAACTAATTTGTATCCATCAGTGTGGTAGTCAGTACTTTTCCCATTCAAGTAAAAGAAACCTGACTTAAACTAGCTGAAGCTGAAAAGGGAAATTATTAATATAACCAAAAAGACTGGGGACTCTAGCTTCAGGTAGGGTTGGACTCATGTGCTCAAATAATATCAATAGGATTCTGTGTCTCTCCATTCCTAGGCTCTGTGCTGGCATCATTCTGAGGCAAGTTATTGTTTCATAATGCTGCAGTGGTTTCTGAAAACTCCAGATTCACTTTATCAACTTGGCAACCCAGGAAGAAAAAGCATGTGAAAATCCTTTAGTACAGTGAAACTCATCGAATTGAATTTTAGGTTTAAGGCTGGTCAAATGTCCACCTCTGAACCAACCCCAATGATCAGGATACTGATTGGCTATACCTGGGTGTCCAAACCTGGATCATGAGGTTTGGTCAGCTCCACCTAAACCACATGGACTGAGAATGGGAGAGGGAAAATGGAAGTATGATAACAGATGGGAAATGGGTGCTAGGTAGGCAACAAAGCAACAGATGTCTCCATCCAATGGCTCCCTGTTTTCCTTAGAGTAAAAGGTACTACAGTCTCTGCCCTCCCTAATTCATTCCCTCATCTCCTACCACTCTCTCCATTCCATTCTACTTTATCTGTACTGGGCACCTTGCACATACATGAGCATTCAAGGATTACCTGGTCTTAAGGACTTGGGCCACCTGTTTGATCACTTTCTCACTGAGACCTACCCTAGGGAGATCCAGTGCCCACTGCACAATCTCCATTTGGTTTTCTAAGGAAGAAATGTTTGTCATTCACTAATACTTAGGTTGATGCTTTTGGAGAGATGGAGAGTGATCTGGGATTAGCAGTGAGTGGGAATAAGTGCCATTTCTGGACAGAGCAAGCATTTGGAATAGAATACATTCGGAAGGTTCTATTTGAAAGGTTATTTTTTAGGGCCTTGCTGATAGAACTGCACTTTAATTAAAAAAAAATAAAAAAATATAAGCAGCTTATGGTGAAAGGAGAACTAAGGGGAGAATCCCAAATTAACTCTTGGGACTGTCTTAACTTGGGGATCTCCAGGACAGCACAGATCCTTGGGAATGTCTTTCTTTGCCAGTGACCTCATGTGTTTATTTAACTGTCCAGCTGAGGGCTCACCCTGACATTTTAGCAACCAGGCAGAGTCTGCCCATTTAGGATGACATGAGAAAGGGAGAGCTGTCCCACAGGGCTGCAGGAAGACTATTCAGGAATCTTCTGCTTTTCAGGATTTTTCTTTTTGATCTTTTTTTTTTTTCTTTCTCTCATCTCAAGATTCTAGTGACTGAGCTTTCATCCTTTCATTCAATGGTTGTGCTCAAAATGACTGGACTGTGCAAAAGTTGGCAAAGGCAGTTCCTCCTTCCAGGGGAGGGCAAAGAGGCCTTGGGGTGGAGGTGGGGCAGGGAGATGGGAAAGATATAGGAAAAAGGCAAAGGATGGTTTTTGTCCAGAGAGTGCTGCCCTGAAAGGTGAGGGAAGGTAGGAAAATATGACTTAAAAGGAAAAACTGCTTTTTTGCATATGCAAAGGGGATTTCTGCAGAATACCTTCTAGAAGGTTCAGTTGTTACCCTCACTGAGGTGGACAGGAAAGCTAGAAAGTGACAGCCAGGTACGGAGATTTCTGTTTCTCACTTACTCACTCTACACAATCTTCAGTTAGGTTATCTTGTGTACCTATTATTTTTTAATGGAAACTTTAAGAAAAGACAAATTTAATAAAAACAAAGTTTCACCTACTCTATCTTTATTTTCTATGATCCAAGAAAAAGGGCTTCATTTATTTGCTGTGTGGACTTTGGCAAATTATTTAAGCTTTCTGTGACCCATGACCTCATCTGGAAAATAGGGTTAGTGATAGTGCCTGCATCATGGAATGGCTGTGGGGATTCAATGAGAGAAGGTGTGTCAGGTACTAAGCACTGGTTATCACAAGCACTCAATCATCCTAGCTATCCCTGGTATTGCCCAAATTCTGTCCTAACACAGAACTCGGCATTTTAGACTTGTTCATCCTAAAGTCAGTGCCTAATTGTCATGGCAGGTGTCCACAGCATCTGGGGCTGTGATGGATGATGATGGTCATGGTGGTGGTGATGGTGGATAGATGGTTCCTGAACATTCAGCACATTAGAAATGGGGAAAGAAGCAGGTGTTTGAGACTGAAGCCATAGAAATAGGCAAAAGGCAAGGTTGATGAGGTCACAAACACACCTGTCATCATCTTAGTAGAATAAATTGTCTGCCTTTTGTCATGTCCTGACTATGTCTGAGATAGACCTGAGAGGAATAGATAATGTGTAATGACCCCAGTGGTAAACAAGAAAAGAAGTATTCTTTAATTTGGTGAAAATGTAGTCTTCCCTGCCATCTTCTACCAGAACCCCTTTGAATTATTTACCTTTCTATTGAATACATACAGGGCTAGAAGCCACATCTAGATGTTAGCCACATCTAGAATCATAAAGGACTGAAAAGAACCATACAAATTAATTTGCCAGTATCTCAAGTAACAGGAAACATGATTCAATCTAACTTATACAGTTAGGACATTTGTTTATCTCATGTAATAAGTTTAGCAATAAGGTGGACTTCAGGTTTGGTTGATTCAATAGCTGAATGATGCCATAAAGTCCAGGTTCTTTTTCTCTCTCCTCTCTGCCATCCTTGTCATATAAGTTGTGTTCTTGGACTGCTTTTTTCCTATGGTCATAAGGTGTTTGTTAGTGGCAGGTAGGACAACATGCTTTCTTGTTTCTAACCAATGAAGAGGGTAGAGGTGAGGGAGAGAGAATGAGACAGAGGAAGAGAGAGAGAGAGACTCTTCTCTAACCATGGGGGAAAAAATCCTTCTTTGCAGTCAAATGAAGCTAATTTAGGATAGTGCTCACTCCTGGACCTATACTAGTGGCCAGGTGGATGCTGTGTGGTGCATGAATTTTAAATCAATCATGAGCAAGGGGTATAAAATGATTAGCTTAGACCGGGGTTTTCAGCTTCAACTCTATTGACATTAAGGGATAATTCTTTATTGTGGGGGCCTCCTGTGCATTGTAGACTGCTTATCAGCATTCCTCATGTCTACCCACGTTGTACCAAGAGCAAGGGACAGGTGAGTGTAGGAGGAGGGCAGAGACTACATGAGGGACTTTGGTATTTATCCAAAAAGTACCAGTAAACTACCAAATGGTTTAGCTGGAATCTACAGAAAGAACAGGAGGAGACTTGGAGGGAAAACAGTGGGACCAGTTATTGCAGGAGAGCAGGTAATGAATGAGGGCAGTTTCATTTAGGGTGGTGGCTGTAGAAACAGAGAGAGATGGACATGTTTGAGTGTTATTTAGGAACTAAACTAGGACCTGCTTGAATAGATAAGAAGAGTGAGGAAAGGAAGATAGTAAGGATGTCTCATAGGTTTCTTGTTTTCTCACTCTAGTGAACAATATTATTTCTCATGAAACGAAGAACACTAGAGTAAGAGCAGACTGTGGAGAGATTAAGTTCTAGTTATGTTGCATTTGAGGCCTGTGTAAGTTACCCAAGTAGAAATGTCCAGTGGGCAGAAAGAGATACAAATATGATATTAAGGGGAGAATACAGAACTGGAGATAATAACTGGAGCCATGTGTGTGATAAGAACTCACCTTAGGGACTCTGTGGGGTAGAGATCCACAAATCTTGGAAGGAGCAGCCAGAGGAATAGAAGAGATTCCCTGAGACGGTTTTATTCCTTAATCTATAGGAGAAGAACATTTTGAGAGAGAGAGGGCTGGATTAGCAGTGGTATGTGCTATTGAGAGGAGATGGGATATAAGGACCAAAATATTGTCCTTTGGATTTAGTGACATAGAAGCCATTGGTGAGCCCAGCAAGAGCCATTTGGGAAATGGTGGGTATTAGGTTCAGAATATAGGCTGGAGAGGCCCAAGCAATGCCCGAGACAAGACGTGGAGTAGATTCCTCTTGGAGAAGATTGGCTGTGGAAGAAGGGGGAGAGGCTAGCTAAAGGGGAAACTGAGGACCAGGGAAAGTTTTTCTTTAGGACAAGAGACCCTTTACCATGTTTAAATGGCTTATGGGCACCAGAGTACAGAGGTTTGAAAATATAGGAGAGACAGAAATAGAGATAGAGATACAGAGAGAGAGAGAGAGAGAGAGAGAGATTAGAAATGGATAATATAAGTTTCCTGAAAAGGAGGAGGGGATGGAATCATCCAGACCCATGAGCCTTAGAAAGGAGAAGGGGCACCTCTGCAATTATAACTAGAGAGGAGGAGGAGAGGAGGGACAAGCTGTAGGTGGACTTGAAGGGTTTGTGGTGGGAAGTGGATAGTACTCCTGTTTGAACTCTTCTATGGTTTCTGTAAAGCAGGAGGCTCAGCATCTGTATGGAGAATGGGGGGAAGTTTCTGTGGTCAAATAAATTTGGGAAACACTGTTAAAGTCAAGCAATTATTGTCACTGATGGGCTTTTCAGAGCCTTTACTACACAAGAATCCGTTGTGAGTGTCCAAGAAGGGGACACAGCACCTATCGTCAGAGGAAACCGCAATCCAAAGATGGGAAGGGGCTTGAAGAAAATCGGTTGGGTTAGCAGGTGTGGAGGGCCCTTCTGTAAGGAGGACAGGAACTTCCCCAAACCTTCCTTTCTGAGAGCATAGCCCTCTCATTCTTGACTGTGCTGTGTGACCCCAGACCATGGCCATACTCAGCAATCTGGTTTTACTTGGACATATGAAAATGAGACAGAGATAGCCATTAAACCTTTCTATGTGACATGAAAGAGTATGAGGCAGGACACAAATCTATTGCCTCTGAGTTCAGCATACCTGGGGTCCGTAATAGAACTAGCTGTGTCCTTAAGCCAATTATTTAATTTCTCTGTATCTCAGTTTCTTTATCTATACAAAAATAACACTCATGGCATCCTTACCATGTTGTTCTGATGATTAAATATAACAATACTTACAAAGAGCTTAGAATAGTGTCTGACTCATATGAATAGTAACTATTAGCAATTACTGGGAGCAGGACAGCTGTGTTCCATCCCATAAACAGGGCAGAAGAAAAATCTACTCTGGCAAAGAAAAGAAAAATGAACAGATGTATTGAGCAAAGTAGAGAAGAATAATAGAGAAATAATGGAGAAAGCGTATTCTTTCCAGAGGCCTGGATCTGCCTTTGGGATCTATGAAACACCGCATGTCTTTATGATAAATCTCCCTGTTAGTTCAAGCTATCCTGGTGACTTGCAAACAAAGAGATATAATGAGTACAGTGGCTAAGACAGGATTTGAACCCAAGTCCCCTGGCTTCCAATCCAGTACTCTGGTGATTACTGTACACAGTTTGTTTAGGATCTGGATGTGACTTAGTGAGAAAAATCTTCTCCCAGAGGAAGAAAGCATATTTTTACAGTGGTCAATTTACAGCAGCAGATTGTTTCAGAGATTAAATTAAGTGTCCCAGTTTCAAGAAAGGCAGACTTTTGACCTTCCAGCTGCTGCAGCCCACACCTGATTGAAAAAGCTAAAGGTGTTACAGAGACTCAGGCACTGAGGGCTCCAAATGCATTTCAGCTCTTCCCTTTAAGATTTTCAACTCAGCAGTTAGTCTATGACATCATCTAGAAATGGATGCAACGGATAATTTTTGCAGATTCTGAGTTTTCATGAATGTCTGTAACTCCAGACATCAACTTACACACTTCTCGCTGCCTGAAATGTTCTACCCTTTCTTTTTTGCCTACAGAGGGCTGCCTTCAAACTGTAGTGGGCTGGAGAATCACTTGGGGACTGGGGGCTCATTAAGCTGCCACTTTTCCGGAGAATCTCTCCTGAGATTCTGACTCAGGCAGTCTGGGATGAGACCCAGGAGTCTGCCTGTTAGATAAGCATCTCAGATGATACTGCAGTTGGAAATTCAGGGACCACTCTGAAAAAACTCCGTATTCTTTTATCCAGACATTCTGCAAAGAATTCCAAAGTTGAGGAACATAAAAGGTGGAGTTTTTAAACACAATTTTGATATTCAAAGTCAAAGTTATGTAGGGGCTAGTTTTTTTTTTTAACCTCAAGCCTCAGTTTTCTGGTCTGTTAAATGGGGTTAATAATGGAGACACCTCTCTCTAGAGGTTGCTGTGCAGCTCAAAGGAACTCAAGCAAGTGAAAGTAGTTTATTAGCTATAGAGTCAGTGGCAGCAATTATTTTGTATTAAAATGCAAATCTCTTCTGGAAAGGATCTTAGCGGTCCTTTAAATTTTCAGCAGGAGAGGCCTGGAGCAAGAACCACATCTTATTTTCCGCTGTATCCCCTGTCTTAGCTCAGTGCGTAGTGTGTAGCAGCAGGCTTAATTTTTGTTGATAAGGACCTAATATTTTTAAACTTTTGAATGCAAATGAGTCATCATCCAAGATGCTGATTGGCTGACACCAGTTCTCTTTGGTTGGATACAAAATAATGAGGAAGAAAAAACTGGTTATTAATGCAAAGAGGCTAAGAAAAGGCAGTGAATAGCAGCTCAAAAATAGCCTCAATAATTATAAGTCTTACAAAGCCTGTTGCGACACACGTTATGAGTCAAAAATGAAGTGTGTGTGACATGAAATGAATCATTGTGTGAATAAGAGAAGGAATCTTATTTATCCAAATGTGTTTTGTCAGCAGTAATGCTCTCTCCTGAATAACGTGTGCCCTTAAAGAAAAGTGATGGATAGTTTTGTTGTTATCTAACAAAATATATATCTAACAGTTATGTACATAATATGTATCAATGTGTAAAATAACATACATATCTAACATAAAATAGGTAAAATTCTTCTTTAAAAAAATCATGGTAGTTCAGTATTAAGTTGGTTCTGGTCTCACTTTAATGCAGACACTTAAATAAGTTTTCATGTATCAGCTCCTTGCTCTTTGGGAATGTATGGCTAGCATCATTCTTTGACTTTGAAATTGGATGTCATATATAAATCAGAAGACCATATTTTCCTCTTATCTTTCTCAAAAGCAACCTCTCAGTATTGTTATATGCTATTCTCATAAGCTGCTTGTCTTATATGTTAAAATGTACATATTTTCATAGTTATACTATCTGTAATTATTTCTAGTGTTTTTGTTGAGGGGGGAATGGAAGATGTTTCTTTGGCATATCAGTATCTTGTTTCCAGAAGAAAACTCAGTCAGATATGTTCAGTTTACCATCTGTACTGATTTGCTGTGATACATCGAAGGTATTGGGTTTCAGTAAACAAATCCCTTCTTCCACTTCTGAGTTTGAAACAATTGAAAGAATCACAAAAATGGCAAGCCAAGGGAGATCCACGTTTTTCTTTCATCACTAATAAAGTGAAAATGTAGGTCTAAACCATGGCTAGATGGGTTTGCTAAGATTTCTCTTATGAATTAAGTAGACAAGACTGCTAGTCCTAATATCCAATCTCTCTTTTTCCTTAGTAATAAAATTCCCAGGTTTTAGTGGGACACATAGACATCCAGAATAAAGATCACATTTCCTAGCTTCCTTTGCAGCTAATTATGGCCATATGATTGTTTAAGATCTATTCAATGCAATTTAACAGTGTGTGTAACTGCTAGATGGCCCTTAAAGGGAAGTCTTTCATTATCCCTCTCTTTCTTCCTGTTGAGTGGAAGGTAGATGTGATGGCTGGAACTAATAAGCCATCTTGCACCATTACGTTCTAACCACATGTTGACAGTGATGGAACAATAGAACAAAAAAAAAGCTGGTTTTCTGATGGCCACTGTGATGATTAATTTTATGTTTCAACTTGACCAGACCATTGAGTACCCAAATATTTGGCTAAACATTATTTCTAGGTCTGTCGTTGAGGGTGTTTCCAGATGAGATTACCATTTAAATTCGTGGACTCAATAAAGCAGCTTACCCTCCCAGATATAGGTGGACATCATCCAATCTATTGAGGGCGTGAATAAAATAAAAAGGCAGAGGAAGGGAGAATCTGATCTCTCTGCCTGACTACACAGCTGGAACATCAGTCTTCCCCTGCACTCAGACTCCAACTAGGACTATATCATTGGCTCCTCTAGTTCTCAGTCCTTTGGTCTCAGAGTCAGACTATGCTGCTGTCTTCCCTGTGTCTCCAGCTTGCAGGTGACAGATCATGGGACTTCTCAGCCAATTCTCTCTCTGTCTCTTTCTCTGTCTTCATCTCTGTTTCTCTTTTTCTGATCTGTTTCATTGGAGAACCCTGACTAGAACAGATTTTGGTTCTGAGAATTGTCCAGAAGGTGAGCCTATTGCTCTAGTGTGTCTGAAAGAGCATTGAGCTAAAGAGGACTATTCATGAGTGTTAATATCTCATTGCTAAGTTTCAGATAAGCCTGGGACCCATCATCCCTTCTTTCTTTTCTATTTCTCACCTTTGGAATGGGAATGTCTATCCTATGCCTGTCCCACCATTGTAGGTATTCATGTATTTGAAGCACCTTGTTTGGTTTCACATGTTCACAGCAGGAGAGGCATTTTGCCTTAGGATGAATCATATCTTGAGTCTCACCGTATCTGATTTAAATGATATTTAGATAAGACTTTGGACTTCAAACTTTAGAATTGATGCTAGGATGAGTTAAAACTTTGGGGCCATGAGGGTGGAATTAATGTATTTGCATGTGAGAAGGACATGGGTTTTGGGGGATCGGGGCAGAGTGCTATGGACCAAATGTGTCTCCCCAGATTTACATGTTGAAGCCCTAATCTCCAATGAGATGGTATTTGGAGGTGGAAACTTTGGAAGGTAATTAGGTCATGAGGGTAGAGCCCTCATGAATGGGATTAGTACTTTATGAAAAAAGACAAGACAGAGATGATCTTCTGTCTGTCATGTGAGCACACAGTGAGAAGGCAGCAGTCTGCAAACCAGGAGGAGGGTTTTCAGTTGAGACTGAATTGGTTGGCACTTTGGTCTTCGACTTGTAGCCTCCAGACCTGTAAGAAAGCAATGTCTGTCTTTTAAGCCACTATCCTGTGGTATTTTATTGTAGCAGCTCAAGCTGACTAAGGCAGTAATAAGGTGCCATGCTGGTCTTGAATGCTTACTTCTGAATTTCCTTTACACAAGGTAAAGGATAAACTTCTATATGACTTAAACTCTAGTCATTTGGGGTTTTCTGTCATTTGCAGCCAAACTTCATCTTAAATAATAGTTATTTAAGAAGCTGAGAAGCACCTTTGAGGTCATCCAGCCCAATAATCTTGATTTTACTGATGTGAACCAGAGTGGTTAAGAGAATTTTTCAAAAATTGGTTACAGGATTCCTATGGGTGTTATTAAACAAATCAGGAGCAGAGTTTTAATCCCTCAAAGGTCTGTGGTTTGGGACTTTGACAAATTAGGAGGAAAGGAGGATCAACACAGATAGAAGAGAAAGACAGGAGCAAAGGCCGAAAAATAGAATTGCCAAAACATATTCCACACACAGTAAAGTAGTTACAATAGGTGATTCATGGTGCTAAGAGGTGGGTTGAACAGGGCCATTTATATGGGTTTTTAAATGTCAGATGGAAGTGTTGTGAGTTTATCTTTTGGCACAGAAGGAACTATGAGGATTTTGGAGCTGGTTTATTTATTGTTCTGTGACCCTGGACCAGGCACCATGCAAGGAATGTGTCATGGGACTGTGAGCCCCTCAAAGGCAGGAGGGCTTGACTAAAGCATCTCCCCAGTGACCTGTAAGATAAAGCTCGAGCACCTCAGCATGCCTATCAGGCATATCTCTTGACATTCTCCTCTTTGATTTCAGGCTCCAGAAATACTAAGGTGCTTTCAGGCTGCAGCATCTGACAAGTCCATATTTTAGTGGATTAAAGCAAAACTTGATTTCTCCAGTGTGTTGCACATCAGCTGCAAGTGAGCAAAAGTTCAGCCCTCCAGACTGATGGAGGCTCCATTCCAAAACGTGCTCCAGGTTGGCAGAGGCAGGGAAAAGAGTGCAGTAAACCATGCACTGAGTCTTAAAGCTGCTGCCCAGAGGTAACACATCCCTCATTCACATTTTGCTGGCCAAAAATTCGCATAGCCAAGACTGTCTCCATGGAGTGCCAGCTATAATCTTCCCTAGGGAGGAGAAGCAGGTAACAGTTTACTGCAGCCCCCACACCTTACCTTGCTATCTCTGCCCCTGTGCAGCCCACGTTCTGTGCTCCTTTAGCACACCTGTGTTCTTCCCCATCATTGCTCGCTGTATGCCAGGCACTGGGCCAAGCCTTTCCCACCCTTTCTCTCATTCAATCCTCAGTGACTCTACAGAGTCAGTGCTGTTATTAACCTCACTTTACAGAGAAAGACATTGAGGTGAAGAGGTTAATAGCTAACTCTTCACTCCCTGCTTCTGTCTGTGTTTCTGGCCCTGTGGTGACCCATTCTGATTTCTGGCTTCACTAGTTTTTCTTGTCTGTCTTCTCCACAGCTTCTGGTGAGAGATGGCTGTAGCTTTGGAAATCTTAGAGGTGGAGCCACCTACAGTACCTTCAGCCAGGGATGGGGAGTTAGGGACAAAGACAAGGTGCTTTGAGAGCACAGAAGAGTTGACTAACTCTACTGATGAAGAGGAAAAGGAAAGGCAGTGGCTTGGGAAACATGTCAAGTACCAGTTTAGTGGGCAAAGCAGAATTGCCTGTGTGATACGTGGCAGGCTTGGGAAGGGACAGGTCTTGCTTACATGCTCTTATTAGAAAGATGTTTTTTATCTGCCTTCTTATCTCTGTAGTTCAGAATTTGAGCTACACATGTGATGATGATGATGATGGTGGTGATGGTGGTGGTGATGGTGGTGATAGCAAACATCATATTGTATGTTTTTATGGTATATGGCTCATAATAATATTGCTCATGTTAAGTTCTCTATATATCAACATATTTAATTTTCATGGTACTCTTGGGAGTAGAGACTATGATTATTCTCATTTTACAGATGATGAGACTGAATCAGGGCAGTTAAGGGACCTGCCCAAGGCCATACAGCTACTAAGTAGCAGAGACCATGTTTAATCCCAGGCAATCTGTCTCAAGAGTTTGTGTTCTTAACCTCTGTAATTATAACGTGAATGCTTTCTATGGGCCAGGTTCTAAGTGTTTACATATGTATTAACTCATTTGCCTCATGCAACAAGAAATTTTTACTCTTTTCATTTGACACATAAGAAGTTGAGGCACAGACAGGTTAAGTAATTTGTCCAAGCTTTCACAGAGGTAATTAGCAGAGCTGGGGTTTAAACCCAAGGAATTAGACTCCAGAGCCAGTGCTCTCAGCTCCTGTGCCACACTATTCCAGTGTTTGTTCATTTATAACCTACTGGATACAGAGCTCTCTGTATTGAGACCAGATGGGTTTGAGTCTAGATTTAACAAAGACAACACTGACTGATCTATCCCATGAAATAAGCTCTCTATAGTTCAGTGAGTAGCTAAGTATGTGTGTATCTATAATTAATACATAAGCCTCAAATGCCGTGTAATTCCAGTGTTATGTCAGTTCCTTTTTGCTAGGAATCTGGTGAAACTTTAATTTGATAGGGCCATGAAAATCACCTCTGTTCTGGTTCTGAGTAGATGCTATTCTGTGTCCCATCACGACCCACATCCCACACTGATCTGTGTAGTTTAGTTTATTCATGCATTCATGCATTCATTGATCCATTCAATAAATATTTATTGAACCCTACTAAGGACCAGGCATTGTTGTAGATACTGAATCTATAGAATTGGGCAAAAATAGTTAGATGCCTGCCCTGTCCAGTCTACACTCTAATGGGAAGAGTCAAATAATAAACAAATAAATAAGTGATAAGTCCTCGGGAGAAAAAGAGAGCAGGGAAGGAAGAGATGGAATTCTGAGGGGAAGGGAATTTGCTTATTTAGGTGGGAAGCTAGAGACAGTCTTACTAGAGAGTCCTGGGGAAGGTGAGGAAGTGAGCTGTGTAGATATTGGTGAAAAATGTAGGTCCAATTGAACAAGAAGTAAAAAATCCAGAAGAAGGACAGTGTGTGATGGGTTTGAAGAGCCACAAGGAGGTCAGCATGGCTGGAACAGAGTGTGTGAGGCAGAGAATACCCAGAGAAGGTGGAGGGGAAGTGAGGGTGGAAGAATCATTCATGACCTTGCAGGCCATTGCAAGGCCTCTGGATCTAATTATGATTGAGAAAGGATGCCTGTGGAGGGCATTGATCAGACGAGTCACAATCCATGAGTGGCATTTAGGCTGCAGAGCATAGGAAAACCGAATGCTCACCAAGAGGTGGTGGTTAAATAAATTATAGCACAGTCAAACCACAGATTAAGCCATTGACGAAGATTGAGTTAGAGCTTGTCTCTTGATTGGGAGGGCATTCCATGAGAAAATGTTGAGTGAGAAAGCCAAAATGCAGAAAAGCATTGAACATTACATCAAAACTAATGATATACTATACCTTGGCTAATTGAATTTAAATTAAAAAGAAAAAAGTAAAGCATGTATAACATCCCATTTTTTTTAAGATTTATTTATTTATTTATTTGACAGAGAGAGACAGCCAGCGAGAGAGAGAGGGAACAAACCAGGGGGAGTGGGAGAGGAAGAAGCAGGCTCCTAGCGGAGGAGCCTGATGTGGGGCTCGATCCCAGAACGCCAGCATCACGCCCTGAGCTGAAGGCAGATGCTTACCAACTGTGCCACCCAGGCACCCCTATAACATCCCATTTTTATAAGGGCTTTCACAACTTTCCATCTGCAATACAAACATGCATTTATTGATATGATTATATAGGCATGGAAAAAATTATGGGAACGCACATACTAGATAGTTCAGAGGGGCTACATAGTTATGAGAGGATAAGTTTGCAAGGGTTGGGGAGAGAAGAAGGGAGACACTAAGTTAAAAAAATCATGGCTGTTAAAAAATCCAGTATGTCTGAATTGATCACATTTAAGCATTTTTGGAAAAAACTGTATGTGTTTGTGTGTGCGTACACATGCATTTGTAGATATATAATGTATATGTTATATATATGTTTTATATATATATACATACATATATATATGAAGAAATTTTAATATAAATATGGCATCATTCCTATGACAGAAGCATGACTATTCATGCTGAGGCTTGGTGAGTTCCATGGCGGCCCAGGGCCACACAGCCATGTAGCAACTGCAGAGGAGGGGTTAAGAATTCTAATTCTACAACCCGCATTTCTTCTTCTGTCCCACATTATTCATTCCTATGCCTATTTTTCCCTTCTCCTAAAGGAGAGTAACTTTTCTTAGCAAAAATGGAAAGAGAAGTCATGTACAGGATTTTCTGCAAAGAGATAACAGATTTCCTGAGAATTTTAAATGCTGGAAAAGCACTTTAGTCCAAATTCAGACCTGCAGGGACTGTGGCATTCATGAAAAGGGTGTCTGTACCATGTAGAAGAATACCATTGGTGAGATAATTGCCCTCCTCCACGGTGAACAAAAGAAGGTGAACTGGAGTCTCTTCACATTGGAAAAGATAAATTGCCCATTTGGAAGGGACACCAAAAGAAAGAAGGCCCTATTATTAAAAAAAAAGAAGAAGAAAGAAAGAAAATGACAATTGTTTGTGAGATTGTGCAGGAATGGGAACCCTTGTGCATGGCTGGTGGGAATGTAAAATGTTGCAGCCTCTGTGGAAAACAGTATGTCAGCTCCTCAAAAACTTTAGCATATAATTGCCATATGATCCAGCAACTCCACTTCTGGGTATAAAACAAAAGAATTAAAAGCAGGGTCCTGAAGAGATATTTGTATACCCATTTCATAGCAGCATTATTCATAGTAGCCAAGTGTCTATCATCAGATAGGTGGCTAAAAACAATGTGGTCTATACATGCAATGGAATGCTATCCAGCCTTATAAAGGAAGGAAATTCTGATACATGTTACACCATGGATGAACCATGAAGACATTATGCTAGATGAAATAAGCCAAACACACAAAAGAAAAGTACTGCATGATTCCACTTGTGTGAGGTTCCTACAGTAGTCAAATTCATAGGAACAGAAGGTAGAATGGTGGTTGCCAGGGGCTGGGGAGCAGAGGGATTGGAGAGATAGTCTTTAATGGGTACAGAATTTCAGTTTAGGATGACAAAAAAGTTTTGGAGATGGATCATAGTGATGGATATACCACCACAAATGTGAATGTACCGAATGCTACTGAACTGTACAGTTAAAAATGGCTAAAATGGTGAATTTCATGTTGTGTGTATTTTTAATAATTAAAAGGGGGAAAAAAGAAAGGAAGGAAGCCTTGTGTGACTGAAAATCCACCATTCACAGTGGCTGGGGTCCTATGAAGATCACATCAGGAAGAACTCACCTGAGCCTATGGCTGTCCCCTCTTGGAACCCTTTATAAAATGGGGTCAATTCTTTTGTGCTCCACCTTTCATAGCATCAATTAGTTGGCAGTAACCCTGGTGTTCCTTGCTCTGTTCTGCTCTCACAACCTGATTGAGTAGGCCCAGGTGTGGAGGTTCCTAGGGGAGGACGGATGGCGGTGGCCATCCATCACAGACCATGAAGACTGGCTCCCTAGAATTCCTGACCTGTAAACATGAAGCTGAGATCTGAGCCTACTGTGCCCATGAGGTCGCAACTTTGTCTGTCTTGCTCACTATCATCCCTCTCTCTTACTACCATCAATTCCTTAGTCATGAGTCAGACTGCCTGGGTTCAAATCCCACACCCCTAGGCCTGAGGGTTGGCCAAAGGGCAATGCTTTGGGGATGAGGGGACCCTGGGTGCACCCCGAGGCCCTCACAGTGCTGGGCAGAGGAGTGCCCACCCCTCTCCATCATCAGGGAGACAACTGAAGTCTGTCTGCTGTTGCTTTCTCTGGCTGACTTTGTTAATTCATCCCACATGTTTCCTTGCTGGCTGGTGAAAGAAAACTCCAGTGTCATGTTGTGCCTGAGACCAAGTCAGAGCAGCTTCCCCTGACATCTCTGTGATCCTGGGCAGATGTGTTTCCAGGGCAGGGCAGCATGACCACTGGTCCACAGAAAGTCTGTGTCAGAGTAAAGCACATGCGTGGTCTGGGGGGCTCGGCAGTCACCTCTCAAGGGCACTCTAGTGTTAAACAGTCCAATATTGGAGGCAGGAATGACCTAGTTGAGTCAGCTACCTGTGATAGCATGGGCCTTCACTTTTGGTTGCTGTTTTGCAGTTCTGAATACATAATTCCTTAATAAGACCTATCAAGTGCAAGTGCAACCTTACACACACTGATCTGCTAATGGTATGCTCAGATGATCTTACAAATGAGTCTGGAATACCTTCACTCTCTTTTACCAATGAGAAAATGGACTCACAGAAGCAGGTAGCTTGGTTTGAGCCATCCAGCAAGGAAGCAGTGAAACCTTGAACATGAACTCCCTGGTGGTGGAGCTGTGCACTTTTCTCCTACTGCAGGATATGGGTTGATTTTGCAGAGCCAGAGAGAAGGGTGGTAGAGGAGGGGCAGGGAAAGAGCCCTGAACTGCTTCCAGTGCCTTCATTTAGTCAATCCCCTTTCGCATCTGGAAAACAAGGAGCTTGGAGAATCTTAAGTTTACTTTTAATACTCTTTGCCATTCTTATTTATTTATATTTACTTGTGTATTTATTTTTGCTTGTTTCTTTTCTCTCCAATGTAAAGTCATTTCTGTTTTGTTTCCTTTGGAGATTTTAACTCTCAAAGCGCATTTGTCTCCCTCCCAGCACCAGGGCTAGGCAGGGCTGCCCTCAGGACAGGACGAATAAGCATGGTACATAAGATATAGGTAGTATAGGATGACAGTACAGGATCTCTGCCCTGGGTCTTGCCTCCATCTGTCCTCACCTGACCATGCACGCACTCCCATGGAAACTTCAAACCCCAATGTAGTTGTCGCCACCACAGAGAAACCTTCCTTATTACAATCTTGTGCTCTAGCTACCCCTAAATAAAATTTAGTTTGTACCTGCTTTTGTAGCTGAGATGTCTTGGGTTTCATTGCTTAATTACACACAATGTGTTTTCTCTACAGGTACGTGGATCTTCAAAGTGCAGGTATGTCTTCCACTACAGTCTTCTCTACAGGTATGTGGATCTCCTGAGTGCAGGGACTAGGTTTTATCACCTTGATTTAATAGTGCCTAGTATGGTACTTGGTGTAAAGCCGAAACTCAATCAAGATTTGTGGGAGGAAGGGAGGAAGGGAGGGAGGTTGGCTCTTTTCTCTAGTTACATGCTTAAGGAAATCTTCAAGGGGCATCTGCTAGTGAGCAGGGTTGCACCACTATCTGATGAGGTTTTGCTGGGCTTAACAGTCAAACATACTCACACACACACACACACACACACAGCCACAGCTTCACCTTTGAGCAACACAATTAATTTTAATAAGCCTCATTTCCCTTCCCTTCAAACTTAGAGAAATTTCATGAAATCTCCTTTAATTTCTCTCTAACAAAACTCATGGGTGACATTTGAATTATTCAGATCCATTTATATATCTATGACTATCATTCTTCTCTGTTTGTTTTATTCCTCTGGGAAGCTTTATTTTTTATTCATAAAAATATGTGTGTGTATAACATCAAGCAATAATGAATTTTTAAAACTGATTTCTTAAAGCATCAAGACTATTTAAAACTTTTCCCTCATTACTTATTTTTCTAAAATAGAAGCTGTGGTAAAAAGTATAAGAAAAATAAAGTCCATGTGGTAGAAATAGTGTTAGCTATAGGCACGTCCACTTATTCCTAGAGGTCATGTCTACAGGCTCAACTATACAGATACATAATAATTAGGAGGTGTGATAAGGACTGTTAAGAAATAACTTGAGGAGCAAGACAGAAAGTCATGGATGTGGGTGACATCTCTCAAATAAGGTAAATAGGGAAGGCTGCTCTGAGATGAAACCAAAAGGATATGAAGAACAAGGGGAAGAGAATTTAGGATAGCAGAAACACCATGTGCAAAGGGTCAGAGGTATAAAACACTTTAGTGTGTTCTAGAACTTGGCAGAAGGCCAGTAAGTTTGTAATTACAAATGAGAAAAGCAGAGGTGGCATAAAGATAGATGGGAGAAGGATGCAGGGGCCAGACCTTACGTGCTTGGTTGAAACAACTGAATTTCATCTGAAGTTCAGTGGAACACCATTGAAGGTTCTAAGCCAAGGATTCTATATGTTAAGAAGAATGTGGTCGATTCTATATTAAGAAGTTCTATGAAGAGTGGATGAGATGGGCAAGACAATATTTTGGGGTCCTATCAGGAGACAAAAATGAGAATCCAGAAGAGTGTTAACAAGGACCTAGAAAGACTAATGATAATAATTACAAGTCACAGCTCCATGGTACTCCCTCTGTGCTCTGTTCTGAGTACTTTATGGACACTGGCAAATTTAATCCTCATAAGACTCCTGTGCAATCAGTTCTTCTTACTACCTCTATCTTACAGATGAGGAGATTGGTTCATAAAGAAGTTAAGTAACTTGTCAAGGCCACACACCATTTAGTTGGTGTACAGCAGGGATTTGAATCCAGGCAGTCTGGCTCACAACTAAGGAATGGACAGTGATGTGAGAGAGGAGAGGATGACCAGTTGGAAGAAGAACTAACTCTACATTGTGACTTAGTGGTAGGAGGTGGCAGTGGTAAAGGAGAGAGAAGAATCGGAGATCTTGAAGATTGTGACTTTGTGCTGGTGTAAATGGTGCTGAAGAAAGCAAGGATCTATCTTTTGTCTGTGCTGCACACAGGACGGCAACTTAGAAGGGCTTGCCTTGCCACTTGTATGGCATTAAGAGAGCCCCTTGTAATCCTGTCTCCCAACTTGATCTGCACAGACTGAAGCTTCCCAGCCAGGGTTGGCACACATGTGTATAATGTGAAGACTTCGCTGGAATGTCACAGGGATTATGACCCTGCCTTTCCAACCTCCCAGGAATATTGTGACCATCAAATGAGATAATGAGAGGCAGCTCAGCAGAGTGGGAAGCCAGAGGCTGGGGCCAAATTGCTCTCCCTGTCTCTGAACCCTTGTGGGAAATCAGCTAATGCCAGCAAGACTCAGTTTTCCTACTGGTGAAAGGGAGTCGTTCTTCCAGGAAGTTATTGGAAGAACGCACTTTGAAAATGGTTGAGCTCTTCACGAATACAGGAGTTGTTGCTATGATCATAACTACGTGGCAGTGGGACAATGGACTCTACACAGTGCATATTGTACAGGTAAATAATTTCCATTTATAAACATGTATAATTGTTAAACAAAAGCAATATATTGACTGAAATTTTCAGATGTTCTGAAATCACGGAACTTTAAGCCTTAAAAAGAGATAGGATATGTTGAGTGATCTTAGTCCTAAATCTCTTTGTGACATCTCCAGCCAGGAATTCATTCATTTCACAAGCATTTTTAAAGCACCTGGCTAGGGTACAGGAGTGAATGATTCAGAAACATTCCCAGGCTTCAGTGAAGTTGCATTCTAGTGAATCCAGGCAATAAGCAAACAACCAGATAAACAGGCTGTTTAATTTCAGATTATGTTAAGTACTGTGAAGGACACAATCAACGTGTTGAGGAGAAAATGACTAGAGGAGCAGGAGGTGGCAGCTACTTTACATGGGCAGCCAGAACAAGAAGGAGGAAGCTATGGGAATATCCAGGAGGAGAAGCTTCTAGGTATAGGGATTCTAGAGTGCAAAGACCCTTAGGTAGGAACCAATAAACAAGAAAGCCAGTATCTCTGTAGTGCTGTGAGTGATGATAAATGAGGCTGAAGTTATTACATCATGCAGAAGAGGTCATATAAGACATGGTAGAGTTTGGCTTTAGCCCAAGTACAATAAGAAGCCATTGGAGGATTTGAAGCAGGAGGATGACAGGCAGGAGGAGACAGTCATCTACAACAGAGGTGATAAGGGAGTGGAGAGAAGCTGGGACACATTTTGAGGATAGAGGCAAAAGGACTTGCTGAAGGATTAGATGTCAGTAATGAGAGAGCAAGACCTGAGAAAGACACCCAGATTTTGACCAGATATAAATAAAGAAGCTCTTGCATCAAACTCTTTGCTCCAGACTTTCATTAAGTATACGTTTTTCTGCAAGATTGCAATCAACAAAGGAGCTTTCATTCATCTACACCCAGAACTGTTCAGTCATCAAAGTGAGCAAGGCATACTCAGAACAAGAGCTTTGGGAACTGAAACTGGACCAAAGCAATAAGAAAACTTGAGGTGTAGAAGTAGGAAGAATGTCCCAGCTTCTTTCCTTCTTGTCTTTTCACTGAGATCATTTTTGACTGATACCCTGCCCTGACAATTCCCCTTCATATCTGTGAGCAATGCCAGAAGTATAGAAAAAAGGCCTAATATGTTCATCCTTACATCCATTTCAATGCTAGCTGTTATTTCTCTTTCCATGTCATTTCTGAGATTGTCCCATGGTGCTGTGGAGGGGCAGAGAATGGAAGAGGGCTAGAGACATACTAGGGGAAACAGGAGAGGAGTCAGAATTTACACTAAAGGAGTGGGGTTGCTGTGGAATTTGCTTCTTCTGCCCCTCTTCCAACCTCACATATTGGGCTTGAGGTCTTTTCTACATCCACCATGGATGACAAAATTGAAAGGAAGACGTATACCTGGACTGCAGAATTTCATCCCTACAGACTGGCAGCTCTGCCCCAAGTTAACCCTGAAACAAGAAAACAGGCTCAGTGGAGCATTTATTACAAGGTTTCATAATCTCCTATTTGACAGCAGCTGGTGGTACAAAGTGTGGAGTCTACTGGATCTGATTATTTAACAGATGGTTCTGTTTTCAAATTTACTCCAAATGTTCAGATGCTTTTACACTACATTCATATTTCCCATCTGATACTACCCCCTGGGGCTGAGCTTTAATCTGGGTTGTAGTTTGTAAGTTTTTAGAATTTTCTTTTAATCTCCCAACAGAAAGAGAATTCCCAAACACCAGAGGCACCCACAGGGGCCAGACAATGACTGCACATGAATATAAGAGGATTATTCTCTGAGGCAAGTCTTGCCTCAGTGAAACCTCTTGCCAGAGGTAGACTCAGATATGCCCTATTTGGAGAAGCCTCAAAACCAGGCTCAAATGACCTTGAGATTTGAACAGTATGTTCCCTTCCTTGGGCAGGACATATTAGCACATCAAAATTCTTAGTAGCAAATTAAAACTCCTTTAGCAGAGAATAAAGGCACTAAATAACTGTGTTACTGGCCCATCATGTGTCTCTAATCGTGTCACCTCGCTCCTCAGTAGGGTTTTACATTCATTATTTCCAGGTCCTTTTCCCACTGCTGCACATTAATGGTCTCCCTATTCTTTCTCTTCGCTCCAGCTGCCTACAGCTGTCAGCCACCCACTCCAGCTTTGCCTTTCTAGTGTTTTCATCTTCCTGCCAGCATTATGAGATTTAATTTATAACAACAACAACAAAATGTTCCCTGAGCCTCCTTTTCTTGATGAATTTCTGGTTTCCTTCACCATTTAGGATCCTCCCCATTTCTCTGGGCACCTGTTTCTAGAGATGTCCTTTTAAAATGTTGCTTTTCTCTGCCCAAGTGCATGCTCCTAGTGGACCCAGGAAAGAGAACAAAAACTTTGGAAGGTGGGATGCGCTCAGGAGCTAGGGTGGTGCTAGGTGGAGAGTGTATTGCTTTGGAGGCTTGGTTCTGAGTCAGTGTGACACATCTCTAGGGACCATTATTCACATATAATCAAGTGGATGTTGACTTCTGCAACTCTAAGATATTGAGGCTGATGCCACCTGGAGTTGTGCCAAGCAATGGCCTTCCCAACAATGAACTGTGAGACTTGGGGTCGATTACTTCACATCTCTGGGGTTCTATTTTCTCACCTGATGAAAAATCTTTGTACACAATGATACTAAAATCATTCCTGCCACTGTTTCTAAGACCATTATAAGGAAAAGACCTACCCACTGTTCTCTGTGTGTGTACCTCTTCCATAAATATTGGTCAGAGATAGCTACATAATTTGTGGGGCCCAAAATGAAAATGTGGGGCAAGGCTCCTTATTCAATGACAATTAAGAATTTTAAGGCAATGACTACAGAACATTTAAACAAGTATGGGGCCCTTCGGAGGGTGAGATTTTGTATGATCGCCCAGTTACCCGTCCACCAAACTGTCCCTGATGCTGCCACTACCATGTGACCATGAATAACCTACTGGGTAAAGTCATACCCACTTGAGAAGGCATGGTTTTCTCAGAAAGGAAAGATTTCCTGAGTAAATCAAATGAATAATAGATGGATCATCAGATAGAAAATGAGAAACTAAAAAAAAAAATAAGGTCTTATGTGTGTTTGTCTTGGTTGAAGTCCCTTGGCTCTAAATGTCAAAGAACATGTGCTGCTGGGTGGTGGCGGTTTCCATGTGATGTTCTCCACATCAAGGTAGGCTTGAAGCTTGGATAAAATCAGATCTATGGGGGCACCTGGGTGGCACAGCGGTTAAGCGTCTGCCTTCGGCTCAGGGCGTGATCCCAGCATTCTGGGATCGAGCCCCACATCAGGCTCCTCCGCTATGAGCCTGCTTCTTCCTCTCCCACTCCCCCTGCTTGTGTTCCCTCTCTTACTGGCTGTCTCTATCTCTGTCGAATAAATAAATAAAAAATATTTTAAAAAAATCAGGTCTATGACCATTGAAGGAAGGTAATATTTGTAAAGTAGGTTCACGAATTTTATATCACTCTCTAGGTTTATTACAAAGACAGAGAAGGGGGATTCAGCAGAATTATTCTTAGAAATGCACTGTATCTATGTGGAGGGAGTTCTTTAATAAATTTCTAGGGCTGGAGGGTAAGATTCCAAGGGTTTGTTTATTTATTTATTTGTTTGTTTATTTATTTTTTTTAATGTTATGTTAGTCACCATACAGTACTTCATTAGTTTTTGATGTAGTGTTTCATGCTTCATTTTTTGCATATAATACCCAGTGCTCATTGCAATATGTGCCCTCCTTAATACCCATCACCATGCTAACCATCCCCCCACCCCCTCCCCTCTGAAACTCTCAGATTGCTTCCTGGTGTCCATATTCTTTCATGGTTCTCTCCCCCTCTGATTCCCACCCCCCTTCATTTTCCCCTTCCTTCTCCTGATGTCCTCCATGCTATTCCTTACGTTCCATATCTGAGTGAAACCATATGATAATTGTCTTTCTCTGCTTGATTTATTTCACTTAGCATAATCCCCTCCAGTTCCATCCATTTTGATGCAAATGGTGGGTATTCACCCTTTCTGATGGCTGAGTAATACTCCATTGTATATATGGTCCACATCATCTTTATATTTAAATAGCAGAGGATGGTTGCTAAACTGTTAAGAGGAGAAAGGAAGCTTATGTGGCTCCTGAGCGGGTGAAGGATTGAGAGACCACAGGACAGAAGGGACCAGAGGCTATAGGGTCCTAACAAGCTTCTGGACATTCCCAGACCATGGTAATTGGCAATGGAGGCAGTTGGTTTTAAGGAATTTCTTCTAGAACAAAGGGATAAGGAAGACTTCAGCTTATATCTGTATTTTCTTTCCTTGTGTTATTACTGAGCCTTTAAAAAAGTCTTGTTTAAACATTCCAGCTTCGTCTCAAGCTGTAGTACAGACTAGGAGGGGAAGGCTCATGTGTCCACACTTGGACCAGAAAGTGAAACGGAGGAGAAGCACCCCCTCCACCTCCTAAGCTAGCACAGTAGTGGCATTTGTTCTTCCTTAGAGATGTTCATGGTGATGATGAATTTTGGGGACAAGTTCCTACCCCCACTTGAATGTGAAGATTTTCTCTTCACTGGCATCCTTGAAGCATCTGCATACAGTTCTATTTTATTTAAAAAAGACACTTAATGTCCTTCAATCCACACATGTTTGCAGTTTGGGAACCATAATAAGGGCTATATTTCTGTGCAGCTATATTTCTAAGAATTCTGGAATTCCATAAGTCTTAAATCATGCTGTGATCCATGTCTCTGAAAGCTTCCCCCTAAAATAGAAATGCTGTTATAGATCCTACAGCATTAATATTTTTAAAAGTTGATAAATGAGTAAAAGTGCCATTTAGTCATTAAAATTTAACATATTCTGCTCATGCTTCTTATCTACCCAGTTATGTTCTTAGAACTAATTTTCACATTGTATTTAATGTGTGTTTTATTGATAGCTTCTTTGATCTGTGTAAGATGATAATTCAGGGAACAAAATGAATGGGATTTCTGGTGTAGGAAAAAGTACCTTTCCTAATAAGTCATTTCTTAAAAATAGTATTTCAGTCAAGGTTTTCTGGCTGCAGGGAACAGAAATTCACAGTTCAAATATAGTTCAAATTAGTTCAAATATAAGGAGAAATTCTATGGACCTCCAAGGACAGGAAATGAGTAGAATTATCTTACCTGGACATTTGAATTAGGGAGTCACAAACTAAGACAAGAGCCCTGTGATAATTATAATTCCTTTTATCTCTCCTTGGGTTGGATGAAAACTACCTTTCAATTTCCTGCCTTCGTGCATTTATTTTCTCCTCTCAACCCCGGGCTCCTAGATAATGTCATGTCTCTGTGGTGGTTTGTGGCTAATGACAGCATTATAAATCTAAATTATCTACATGATGGGTGCTGAGGAGCCCACTGTGCTATGCAATCAGAATGGTAGTGTTCAGATTTGCTCATGGAGGCTTTATTTAGGCGGGGGGTGGCAGCACTGAAGACATATACCTTTGGAGGAAGAGGAGATTTTATCAATTCTTGTAGAGAATAATGCAGGAGATGCTGAAGGAACCCAAATATCATCTGGCTGAGACTGAGCAGAGAAGAAATTGGAGAAGAGAGGATTTTTGATTTTATATATTTAGCTTTTTGTACTTTGAGCTTTAAAAGGGGACTTTGGGGGTTAACTTCTGGGCTTTCATTTCACCGAGAATTGAACAATTAGAAGTTTCTGTTATGTAATTTTGGAATAGTCTTCACTGTATTAGTTGGGTTCATTGTATAATCTCTGGTGAGCCAGACCACGTGGCTGGGCATGATTGGAGATGGGAAATAGATTAGAGAGTGATTCTTTAGCCTATAAGGAAATTGATCTTGATGGTAATAAATGTCCTTTTCTAACCCAGAGCCCTCAGGGCCAATAGTTGAATGGCTCATCTCAGAGATCCAGGGGAGCATATTAACAGTGGTAGAAATCCAGACGGTAGGGAGACCAAATATCCTGGTTTGCCTGGGACAGAATGGGTTCCTGAGCTATGGGGCTTGCAGTGATAAAACTGTAAAAGTCCCAGGTAAATCAAGAGGGTTGGTCAACCTGCCTAAAGGATGGAGCAGATTGGATCTGAAATATGGCTGGGCTTTTCCCCTCAATGATCATGGTGATGCAGATGGGGAGGAGACAACTCCTGTGGTTGTTCATAGTCCTTACCTCCTTGCATTATGGTGGTCTCATAGTGGTTGGACTTCTGATATGGTGGCTGGTTTTTAAAGGGGGGAAAACAGAAGCTGCCAATTCTTTTAAGGCCTAGGCTTGAAAGTTCAAAAGTTACTTCCATCACATTCTTTTGGTCAAAGCAGGGACAAAGCCAGCCTAAATTCAAGAGGAGAGGAAAAAGTTCCCAACTCTTGATGGATGGAGCAGAATGCACATACGACAAGGAAAGGAAATGGTGATGGCAATCTTTGGAGACTATCTGCTACAAATATCATTTTGTAAATTATGAGGCACACAGGAATATAAAATGTTAATGTTGTAAGGGCTTACTATAGGCCAGGTCTGTCTACCCTGAGGTAAGTAAGATAGTTTCTCTCCTTAAGAACTTTGTTCTAGAAGGAGAGACATACATTCAAATACACATATGCAATACAGCATAATGTATATCTATTTACACATACATCTACATTTCACATACATAAGATATAGAAGTATTATATAGATATCAGTGATTTTTTTTTTAAATTTGGAGGTGGTAGAAAATAACAAGATTTCACATACAATATAAGGGATTTGAAGGATGAATAGGAGTTTTTGTGCTGTATAAGAAGGGTTAGAGCATACCACGTACAGGGAAATCAGGTACAAAGTTTCAGGAATTAAAGAGTGTGATTTGCACTATAAGATTGGAGCATAAGACGTGAGAGGTGAAAATGAAGGACAGGTAGGGAAAATAACATGGAGGACCTTGTCTACCATGTTGTAGAATCAATGTATTTTAAAGTGAGGGAGTGCTTTAATTAATTTTGGTTTTTTAAAAGTTTACTCTGGCAGCAGTAAACAATAGTAACAATAATAATAACAATTAATACCTAATGAACATTTATTGTTTTCCAGGCACTGTTCTAAACACTTTAAAGTATTTGATATTACAAGAACCCT
This sequence comes from Ursus arctos, assembly GCF_023065955.2. Taxonomy (NCBI): domain Eukaryota; kingdom Metazoa; phylum Chordata; class Mammalia; order Carnivora; family Ursidae; genus Ursus; species Ursus arctos. Next base: position 12,641,455 of record NW_026622886.1, on the reverse strand, counting down.
AAAAAGTTACCATTACTATCATCCCCATTTACAGTTGAGAAAACCGAATCATAGAAAAGACAAATCACTTGCTCAATATCTTACAGTTGCTAAAGGGCCAAGCCTAAATTTGAAGAGAGGTAGTCTGTCCCCTTAACCACTATGCTATATTGCCGTCTACTCTATGGCAGATTGTTTGGTGTTAGGAGTGACTGGATCTCCAGTCACTTTGGAGACTACTGAAATAATTGAGATGAGTGTTGTAATATCGTGAGAAAAGGCAGCAATAGTAGAAAGAAGTGATACAGATGAGTCCCAAAGCTAAGGGAACACAGATAATAGGATTCAGTGAACAACTGAATACATGGAAAGTAAAGAAAGAAAAACAGGATGACTTCCGAGTTTCTGGTTTGGGTGAGCTGATGAATGCCAGTGCCATTATCAAGAATATGAATAGACAAGGATAGTTTGGTTTGGAGGGAAAGACAGAGAGTTCAATTTTGACACTGATTTTGCAGTGCTCATAGGACAACTGAGCAGAGGAGACAGTTGGAAGTTGGGAAAAATTCAATGGAAGAGGGAGTGCTTCCTAGTGCCAAATGCATTAGGAAGGTCAAGTAAGGTGAGACATGCGGAGCTACCATTGGATCTGTAAATACAGAGGTCAGCATGACCTTGTCAAGATCAGGGTGAGTGGAGAGGTGGCTGGAAGCCAGACTGCTGTGGGTGAAGAGAGGAGGAAGTGAAATCAGCAAGGGGTGGCCTAGATTCCCAAGAACTTGCCTGGGAAAGAAGAGAGGAGGACAGAGCAGGAACTACATAGAAAAGTGGAGGGTAGAGAGAGGGCATGTTGTTGGCCCATTTTCTTGTATTTTTAAAGAATGGGTTAATTTTCTGGGTTGCAAGAATCAGAGGAGAGAGAAAGAGACTTAAGATTTATGAGGAAGAGGGCACGATGGATGGATAAAAAATGCTAGAATAGACCAAAGGCAGGGGTAAACAAAGGACAGATGGCAGTTAATTTCTCCTTTCAAAAGAGGAAGAAGATAAGAATTTTTCAGAGAAATGGGTATATTTGTACTTGTGTGGGTGGGATAGGAAATTGAGAAACTTCATAATACTCTCTAAGAAGTATTAGCAAGTCATTTGCTTAATGAAGAGAAGAAGGCTAGGAACCTGGAATAAGAAAGACATTGGAAGTTGAAATACCACTTTGGTAAACAGGATGATGGGGATGGGAGGAAAATTGCATTCATGGTGAGTTCTGTATGTGATAAGCACTGTGCTAGGTCTTTATGCATAATTACAGTGGTAATAATGGATAATAGCTGGGGTTAGATCCCTTTGAAACTGTCCGTACAAAGTTGGTCCTCCATAAATATTTATTGAGTGATTGCATTTTGTTTTTTGTGGCTCAGTTCACAGGTAACTCCTTCCTCTCATTGAATCAGGGAATGTTAATTAACAATTACTATGTAAAAACCTGATGCTAGAAGCAAGGAGGGGTCTCAGGAAGTTACAGTATTGTTAATGACACTTTTATTATTACAATTATTTATTGAATGATTATGAAGTACCCAGCACCATGTAGTTTACATGGGATCACATTTAATCCTTATCAATAGGTTTTAGTTTATGTCCATTTTCCAGATGAGAAAAGTGAGGTCAAACTGCTTTCTCAAAGTCACTACAGCCAGTAAGTGGTAGTGGGGATTCAAATTGAGATTTTTTTTTAATCACTAGGCACTTAAGTCAGCAAATTATAGTGCTGACTATGTAAGAAAAGTCTTAGGTTCTCAGAAAATACCCTATCATTCTCTCTCAATCTCTCTCTCTGTTTCTCTGTCTCTCTTTCTCTATCTCATTCTCTCTCACACACACACTCACACAAATTTATCAGTGACTTTAACATTGGCTTAATTGATGGCTATTACCCATCTTAGTAAGGGATTCCTGTCTCTCAGATCATCTATCCTTCCTTTCATGTTAAGTGCAAAAAGTCTGTTTTCTAGAACTCATTCTTCCTACAACTACTCTGCACAGTTCCAGCAAAATCCATGAGGTTCACTGGAAAGTACAAGGTGTTATAAGACAGCACACTGTATTCCATTTCACCTAAGCAGATGTCCGTGTTCTGATCTCTCTCTCTCTCAGTCTCTCTTCTCTCCCCCTCCTCCCTCCCTCCTTCATTCTCCTGTCCTTCCCCTCCCCTCTTTCTATAAGCAGTTGTCTTACTTAGTTTCTTCAATGAACCCATCATATTAGACCCTCCGTACAGTTACTTTTGCAAGAAGCTAATTATCTAACATGCAGTGTACCAAGTACTGAGAAATTCTTTTCCGTAAAGAAGTGGGCATGGAGTAGCTCTGTGAATACATTCTACATTGGCCCTGCTGGAGGGAAGATACTTTCTGGAAAAATCAGTCAATTTATCCCACTTCTGGCAGCCTTCCCTTCTCACCAAGCCTGTGGTTAGGTCGCTGGAGCACAAGAACTGCTGTGAGCCCTTTCTGCATCTGTGGCCATGGAGGTAACAGAGGAAGCCAGAGACTGCCGTCAGCACCCCAAGGCCATCAGAATGATGCTCTGAAGTTACTCTGAAGAGGTGGATGCTGGGGTCGCTGGCTGCCTAGAGCTTTCCAGGGCTTTCAGTGCTCCGTTGGCCTGGAAATACATTCAGGGCAAAGGGCTTGGGCTTTTTTTCCCCTTGTGGTGTTTGGCTATGTTGAGCTCAAATCCTAGCTCAGCCCTGGCAGAGCTGAGGACTGTATAAGTGAAAAATAGTGGAATGAAACCTCAGAACACGTTATGACCTTCAAGAAGGTTTGGTTTGGATTGGGTTCTAGAAATGGTCTGGGTTTTTTGGTTGCAGACTTTATTTTTTTTCCAGAATGCATTTTGAACCTCTTCAGAGAGCTGTTCATGACCTCTGAGAGGCATCTGAGGCTCTGGTGGTCCTCACTTTGCCCGCCCCTATAACCTTACTCCCAATGGTAACAATAGGCATAAAAGAAGGGTAATGTTAGAAGTTATCATTAAATGAATGTCATGTACCAGGAACTGGGCTAAAGAGCATTATAACCATCACTGCATGTCATTTTCAAAAGACTCCAGTAAGGAAGGTATGGTTGTGCCCATTATATTGATACTAAGGCTTAGGGTATTTGATGTCTTGTCCATGTTCTCAAGATAATGGCAGTGTGGGATTTGAACATAAGAATGTTGGACTTCAGGGTGTGGGGTCTGAACACTGTATTGTACTCTCTTTCTCTTTCTTTTCCTTCTGTTCTCCTTCCCTGCTTCTTCTTACTGACTTTGTCCTCCTCTCACCTCCCCTCTGCTCACCTCCCTCCTCTTCTTCCCCTCTCTTCTCCTCTTGTCATTCTTCCCTTTTTCCTCCATTCACCAGGGCAATTCAGGCAATACTTTTGGAGTGACTGCTATAGACAAACTACTATGCTGTCGAAAATGAAGAAGACACATCAGTGTCAATTGAAGAGACCTTTAAACATTGACAGGATAAAATTGGAGCTGGGTCAGTGAGCCTGTTCTTCATGGGCAGGGTCCTTGAAGCTAGTCTTATTTAAGAACACATGTTCTTTCTTTTGATTTCCAAATATGGCATTCAAAAATCTGATGCTTAGATCCTAATTAATTGAGAATAGAAAAGAGTAAGGACATCTATCGTGAATTGATCGTCATTTGTGGCTTCATGTTTGTGTCTGCCACTGTCTATTTAAGTTGGGACAATATGAGACTGGAATTAACTTAATTTGTTCAAGGTCAGTCACATGGCCCAAGCCAGACCAATCAGAGATCTCTACTGGACTTTTGTTGGCAATACCAATGAAGATGCTTCCTCTTTTCTTGGGGACTTGCACTACACAGTAAGCTTAGGGCTGCCAGCAACCATCTTACTACCATATGAAGAATGTCCATGTAAAAATAAAGACAAAAGGAGGTGCGCAGGATTGAGGAAGAAAGCGGACTCCTTAAGAAAAGCATTGGAATGCTGGATCTAGCCATCCTGAAACTAACATATTACGACTATCCCCTACTTTCTGGAAGTTCACATTATGAAGACCTACATTAGTACCTGTTTTCACTGACTGCAAAAAATTCAAAGAGAATTTATGAAAAAGTCCATTACTGTACTAATGAAGATCTTTTGTAATAGCAAAGTGACATAACCCAAACTTTTGGAAGATGGGGATTCTTCCCTTTATGCCACTAAGACTTACAAAAGTTTTCATAGGAACACTCCGCTTTCAGATAATGGGGGAGCCTGTTATTATGAGCCAATAAATTCCAAATTTTGCTTAAACTGGTTTGAATTGGGTTTCGGTCACTTGCAGACAAAATATTCTAAGCAGATACAGACAGAAAGAAATACAGCAAGTTGGTCATATGGGATGTCTGGCCAAAAGATGACAGGAAAGAGGAGTCTGAGTAGAGGCTTCCCTCTCTTGCTCTATGATTTGTACCTAGCACCTAGAATAATGTTTGGCACATGATAGACACTTAATAAATATCCGTTGATTGAAAGAAAGATAGAATTCAGGTTGGATCAGGCAACTTGCTGATCAGTTTTAGCTATCTTAAGTTTAGAGCATTGTGGTGGTATGTTTAGCCATTTGCCATGCTTTTGTATATTTCTTTCGGTTTCCCCTTGGCTCCTAACAAAGTTCTTCTTCATCTTTTTTTTTTAAGATTTATTTATTTGAGGGGGAAGGGGCAGAGAGTGAGGGAGAGAGAGTCTTAAGTAGATTCCATGCTGAGTGGGGAGCCCCATGCAGGGCTCATCTCATGATCCTGAGATCACAACCTGAGCCAAAACCAAGAGTTGGATGCTTAACAGACTGTGCCACCCAGGCACCCTGATAACAAAGTTCTTAAAAAAATTCATGCTTGTCTTTTGTGACAAAGTGGCAGAGAAGAGAAGATTTATCCTGTCCTGGGCTAGAAAGAGGAACAGAATGCCCTTGGAGGCTGGTAAAAGAGGTAAATGAGGTAAGGAAAGGATTTACATAGCACCACGATGTGAAGATGTGGGGAGAGATGGTCTGAGATCAGCAGTGAAGCACTGTTCTCTCTCTCTCTCTCTCTCTCTCCTCCTCCTCCTCCTCCTCCTACAAGCTCTTTTTCCTCTGTCCAGTGGAGAGTTTTCTGTCATTTGCAGGGGGACATTTTCCCTCTCAGTTACTCGAACATAGTTGTCTTTCTCCTTTTTCTTTTCTGCTTCTCTCTCTTCTTTATGCTATCCCCATTCTTAACAGGGATTTTCCCCTTCTCTCTGTATTTTCTCTTTTTCTTTCTTCTGTTTCAACCCTATTCCTCAGTGATTATTTTCAAAGCTACATGACTTTCAAAGGCCGGTCCCCCTGACCATGCCTCTCCAGCTCAGCCCATGCTCCACATCTTCCCTCTGACCCACTATTATTCCAAATCTTGGTTATATTATGGAACAATATGGACAGAGGCACATACATAGACTAAAAGGAAAGAGCTTCTGAAGGGGGCACCAGAATTTGCCAACTCTCCAACACCAGTTAGCTCAGAGTCAAAAGGATTCGAACATTGCCAAAGCATTCTGCACAATTTGCTACCTCAAAAAAGGTTACCACTGTCTATTCACTAGGCAATTAGTTGGGGCAGTGTGGGAGAATACAAAAGACAGGGGATCTCACAATCCGGTAAAAGGCTCAGATAGAGGGAAGAGTGGAATCCTTGGAGTTCTTGGGGTTCCAGATTCACATCCCAGTTCTCATCTATAGAAGGCTGAATTTGGCCAAGGTACTTAATGTTTTTGTGTCTTAGTTTCTTTATTTGTAAAATATAGGTAATTGTGATATTTACCTACCAGGGTTTTTGTGAGGATTAGAAGATTCAATATATTTAAATTACCTACTTAATAATTAAGAGTTGGTAGTTCTTGCCTCCTTCCCTAGTTGCTGAAACAAAGCTTAACAGTATAACCCTTCTCTTAAAGAAGAAGTTGCCAGCCACCACAATTCCCACCACCAAGAGATCTGTGGTAGTTTTTCAGCCTTACAGCTGGGCTTACAAACTCAAAAGCCTACTGGGGTCAGATAAATAACGTGAATGAGGCACATTGGTTAGGTTCACTCAGTTACGTAGGGTAGTGTGGAATAGTGAGGATTGTGGCAAACTGGAGAGTGTGTGCCTCATCTAACAGTGAAAACCAACTTCCATCAGTTATTCCCTGTTGAACTGTGGGCTGAGTTGCCACACCATTCACTGGTTTTTAAGAAAAGCTGAAAGTCTGAATTTTTAATAGTGAAACTTGCTGAATTTTACAATGTTGTCAAATTCATTCTGATTAAAAATGACAACAGCAAGAAAATACCATGATGGATCAAAATACACCCCTTTAGAAATCAAACATGTTTCACCTCTTCTTCACTGTCTCTTTGGGAACTATGGCTCATCTTTTGGGACCCCTTATACTTGGGCTTCTGCATACAGAAGGTGCTCCTTTGCTTGCTTTCACAAAAAGTCCAATGCTCTCAATGCACATTTAATGTGACAGATATTTAGCTGGGAAGTTGAGGGTCACAGAAAAGTCATATTATACCATATGCTTCTCTTGCCCCTTTCACCTACACTCCTCCTCACCTTTCCCCCTACTTCCCCTCCACTGTCTCAGGAATAACTAATTTTTCTATGTCTTAGCTGAATTTGTAAAGCTCTTTTCTTTGAAGGGCATTGTCTGAAAGTTCTGCAGAGATCAGAATGGTGGACCTGGGGAGCAAGAACAGAGAGTGGACATCAGAGAGGCAGACTACAGTGGTTATGAGGGTAAGGTTGGAATCCCAAGTCTGCCACTTGCAAGTTATATACTCTCTTTGAACCTCAGTTTCCCTCATCCACAAATAGAACACAGTAGTTTCTTACAGTTGTTGAATGAATTTCGTGGAAAACCATGTGTAAAGTACCTGGTCATTGTAGACACTAATGAATGCAAGCTTCCTTCCTTCCTAATTCCGTCTCATTCTTCCAGGTTCAGCATAGGCATCATCCCCTTCAGGTTGCTTTCTTTGAATTCTCCTTCATTCCTTCCACATTGGGTTAGTACTCCACTCTTCTCCATGTCCCAGACTTCCTGGCATACCACTTGTATGTATCATCCGCCTGCTTTTATTTCTGGATCTTCTTGAATGCTAAAAACCATCTCGCGTTTACATTTCTCTCTAGCTCCTCGCACAGAGCTATGTGTGTAATAGAAACCCATTAAATGTTTCCTGAACATAGGGGCTCTGAAGTGAGGAGAAAATTATCTTAGGTAACCAGATAAACTTACAATTTAGAAAGACCTTATAAAATACTCTATTTTTGAAAAGGTGGGTTTTTTAGGATCTGTATCTCTCTATATGTAACTTATTACCCAACATCAGTGCTTAGTCAAGCTCTTGCACTTATGGAGGACATTAACAACGGCAAAACATGGAGTTTAACCTGGTGTCAACTTGAAAGTTTGGTCAAGATCTCAGAGAGAGAGAATTGAGTGGGAAGGAGAATGCTTGTTTCCCTTGTGGAAAATGTCTTTGAGGGATGGCAATTAAAGACCCAGTGTACTTGAAAGTGTCTCTTCCAATCTGAAAATAAACTAAGCTTCCTGAGCTGCTTTTGGAAAACCAAAGCTTGGAGGATTTTTCTGACTTTCATCCTGCCTGTGTCAGCATTTGGAAGAGAAACAGGGAACAATTAACAATTAAAAGGAACCGACTGTATTAGCAATCAGTAGATTTGGGGGAGAGGGAGACAGAAAGGCTAATGACTCTAACTTTTTAATTGTGTGAAGCCTAAAGAATTATGGAATTACCTAGAACTTAAGCTTTTCATCTTTTTTTTTATTTGATCTCTAGCCAAGCAACTACTGTAGAATAATTTAATATTCTCTGAGTCGTCAATAATAAGGCTTGCAATGTGATAGTTAAATGCACTTGAAATTTTGATGAGATCATTAATAATATCTCTTGTCAGTGACTTAACTCTAGTTAATAACTTCCTTGTGACTTTCGTCAAATAGATTTTCCTGGGGGATATTAATTTCCAAAGGTTTATGGATGTCCTTCAATTGTTAGCCAGTGACAGAAATAGCTTTTCTGCTGTGGCATGTTTTGAGGTTTTGCCCTTACTTCTAAGAAAAAGGCGATAATTGTGTAAACCAACTACTCATCTGTGTTTGGCATCAAGCTTTAACCTAAAACCTGAAGTAATATTTTCTAAAAAGAATAGTTTCATGTAATTTTCACAACAGCATGCCAACACCAACTATTCTAAAATGGCAGCCTGTTATTTTACGAGTTATATAAGTCTAATAGAGGAGAAAAAATCCTCTTACCGCCTCTCTTTGGGAACAGTTTCTTAGAATTTTTCTGACTAATAGGAGATCACGTCAGTATGCTCATTTCTCATCTTCTGCAGCTCACGCCACACCACCAATCCAAACCCATTCCCATTCCAGAGCCAACCCCAGAGTTGTCAAAGTGAACAGTATTTGTATCTGTTCTGTGGTAGGGAGGAAAAGCTTAAGAAAGGGTCAGCAGAGAATTGTCCATCAAATACTAGAACTGTTGAGCAGTGGGTCACCCTTCAAAGTTGGAAGGAAGTATTTGAGGGCAAAAAAGAGAGGACAGTGCTATACATTGAAAAATATTCACTCAGAATTTGTCACTTTACATAGGAACCTAGAGCCTCAGTGCCAAGCCCACACACATTTTTGTTGAATGAATGGATGTAATAAATAGAGCCAAACAGGGTTTGGATAAACTTACAGATGATTGATATGTAACTGATTAGGAAGAGGAATTCAATTTCTCTTAGGTTGTAGACCTCCACTTCTTTCTCCTCTCATCTTCCTCTTCTAATTATGTGAATTATTGGGAAGATTCTTGCCCCTGGAACCAGGAGAATCTTTCCACTATCATGTTCTTAGAAAACATAAACATATATTCTTTGAAATTTCTTCTTTAAAAAACACTGAAAGAGAGAGAACTTTGTACATGATCTCTAACGTCCTTTAACCATGCAGCCCAGGAAAGGACTGTACTTTGTACATAATCTCTAATGTCCTTTAACCATGCAGCCAGGAAAGGACTGTGTACATAATCTCTAATGTCCTTTAACAATGCAGCCCAGGAAACTACCTCCAAATGTAGTAGAAAAGAAGCAAAGTTAAGAGACAATCCTTTTCTGGGCTGCATGGTCCTGTTGGGAGACAGGACACATTCATAAATAAGAGAAATAATGGTACAAATGAACATATGCTGAAGTCCAAAAATTAGCATGTCACCCCATATGCTGTCACCCCAGGAGAGAAGACATCCTTTCACCCATCAAAGAAGACACTGGCCCTAGGCTCTTGCTCCACTCTGCTTGTTCTTCCAGGTCATCATTCCACCAATTCATCCTTTCTCTATTAACTTTAATATATCCACCTGTCTTGGAGATTTCTTCTGGGCTCAGAAGAGTGCTCAAAAATTTCCTAATCTAAACAAACACACACCAACTACCTCACTGGGGCAATGTTTCACTCCACCTATTGGACTATCTCTCTTTGTCCTATCTTCTCAATTTCCACAGTCACTACTTCTACATTCTCATCTGTCTTTCATTTCTCAACCCTCCCAACCTTCAGTTTTTATCACTTTCTCTTCCTGGAGATGTTTTTTCTAAGCTATGATGGCCTCCCCACACTAGCTAAGATCACTAGCCCAGTCTCTAGACACTTTCAGTCCTTGTTTTATTGGATGGATCACTCCACTTCCTTTGGCACTACTTCAATGATCAACTGAAGTCTCTAATATTTTTTGCCCCTTGGTTCTCTGCTTTCATTCTCTTCCCAACTTTCTCACCATTTTCACCATCTCCATTGTGAAATTCTTGTTCCTCTTACCTTCTCTTAGATGTTGGTGCTCTTCCTTTCTTTTTTCCCAGTTCTTTTCTCAATTTATATGCTTTCTTGAGGCAATTAGATTCACTCTTAGAATTTACATATTTTTGCCTCATAAAACTGTATCTTTCTTGGCTAATGTTCAACTGTCTGCTCACTGGATAGTTTTATATCAGGCATGATGAGCTTCATGATGGAGACTGTGAGTTTTCAAGGGCCTATTAACACCTGTGAGTCTTAAATAAATAAATGATAAACTCCAAAATAATCCTGCAAACCTGAATTAATAAGTGTTATTTAAAACATAACCTTTTGTTAATTTCGTTACAAAAGTAAATTTCTTATTTAAAATGTTCAATTTGTAAACAGTTTAAAAAATCATAACAATCAAAAATTAAATAGATTGAAAATAATTTCAAAAATCAAAATTATAAAAACTCAAATTTTTTATTGCAAAAGTTAAATTTAATGTGGGATGTGGATAAATTTTAATATGTTTGTTATGATGTGGGATGGGGCTTCCAGAAATAAGAGTGCCTGGGACTTTGAAGGTCTTACAAACAGCACCACTTCCTGTATTATCTCCATCTGGATATTCCACAGGCATCTAAAAACTTGGCATGTCCAAGGCCAAATTCATATTCTTTCCTCTCTGGTATTCCCTATTTTGGTTGGCATCACCCAGTGATCCAAGCTGGAAGTCATCCTTGGCTTTTTGATCTTATCCAAGTCTCTTCATATTCTCCCATTCAATCAATTGCTACATCTAATTAGTTTTATCTCCATATTATGTATTAAATCTATTCATTCCTTCCCTTTCTTTCTTGCTGCTGTAGTTTCAGCCCTGGTCAACCCTCACTTTGAGTTTTGTGATAATCTTGTAAGTGGCCTCCCTGCAGCTGTTCTGTCTGCTCTTTCCTTACAGTTGACTTAAAGTTCACATTAGACCTTGTCACTCCTACATAAAAGGCTTCAGGAGCTTGGTAGTGATTACACAAGAAAGCTTGAGCTCCTAAGCATGGCCACACAAGGCTTTGGTGACCTGTTCTTACCTGTTTTTCCAGTCTTATCTCTCACTTCTCCCTCCCTGGCACTTGCCAGTTAATCAGTTGCTTTCTAGGCGTTATGGGGGCTCTCCTGGCCTGTTTGCTCAAAATGACCTCCCTGCTTGGAATACACTTTTCCACTTTTCTCACTTAACTTCAATTTATTCTTGAAGATTCCACTCAGTTATTACCTGTTAAAGAAAGCCTTCCAAGAATGTCTCAAACTTGGACAGAATTCCCTCCCCTGTAGCATTCATACCTACCTCTATCACAGACTTACCATACTCTATGCAACAATGTATTCACATGTCCTTCTCTACCCTCTCAATGATAGATCACAGGATGGCAGGGGTGCTGTCATTCTTATCTTCCAATTCACATTTACTACTTCAAGATAGGAGTCAATTTCTTTCTTTCTTTTTTTATTATGTTATGTTAGTCACCATACAGTACATCATTAGTGTTTGATGTAGTGTTCAGTGATTAATTATTTGCATATAACACCCACTGCTCATTACAACACATGCCCTCCTTAATACCCATCACCAGGCTACCCCATCCTTCCACTCCCTTCCCGTCTGAAACCCTCAGATTGTTTCCTGGAGTCCGTAGTCTCTCATGGTTCTCTCCCCCTCTGATTTCTACCCTTTCAGTTTTCCCCTCCTTTCCCTAATGTCCTCCCTGCTATTCCTTATGTTCCACATATGAGTGAAACCATATGATAATTGTCTTTCTCTGCTTGACTTATTTCACTTAGCATAATCCAGTTCCATCCATGTCAATTCAAATGGTGGGTATTCATCTTTTCTGATGGCTGAGTAATATTCCATTGCATATATGACCATCTTTTTTATCCATTCATCTGTTGAAGGGCATCTCGGCTCCTTCCACAGTTTGGCTATTGTGGACATTGCTGCTATCAACATTGGTGTGCATGTGCCCCTTCTTTCATTACATCTGTATCTTTGGGGTAGATACCCAGCAGTGCAATTGCTGGGTCATAGGGTAGCTCTATTTTTAACTTTTTGAGGAACGTCCATACTGTTTTCCAAAGTGGCTGTAGCAGCTTGCATTCCCACCAACAGTGTAAGAAGTTTCCTCTTTCTCCACATCCTCACCAACATTTGTTGTTTCCTGACTTGTTAATTTTTGCCATTCTAACTGGTGTAAGGTGGTATCTCAATGTGGTTTTGATTTGAATTTCCCTGATGGCTAATGATGTTGAACATTTTTTCATGTGTCAGTTAGCCATTTTTATGTCTTTTTAAAAAATTTATTTTATTTGAGAGAGAGAGGTAGAGGAAGAGGGGGAGAATCTCAAGCAGACTCTGTGCTGAGCACAGAGCCAAAGGTGGGGCCTGATTCCACACCCCTGTGATCATGACCTAAGCTGAAACCTAGAATTGGATGCTTAACTGATTAAGTCACCCAGACAGCCCAGGAATCAATTTCTTCATCAGCCTTATGTCAGGGAAACCATTTCCCAAATATTAATCACCTAGAAACCCAAGTCTTGACTACTCAGGTAGAACTCAGACACACCCAGCCCAGAAATCTATCTAAAACAGTCCCTATGAAATAATTTTTTAAGTCAGGTTGAATTGAGTGTGAAAGAACATGTTCTTTGAAGTAGAGACCACATCTAATTTACATAACAATTGATACCAACTTAATCATATGTGACCATGGAGACTATCAATTTTTTATTTGCTCCTCACAAAGAATTTGCTAAAAATCTCTTGGCTAAGTGTTGCCGACGAATTGTCTCTGTCCTGCTCTGGTTCAGATGTGTTTTTCCTTTAATTTCCCACTTTCTGCTGATCCTGTTCTGGGACCTTATGTTCTTATGGTCTCTGATGTTTACATGCAAGACTCATTTCCTCTAATACCATGGTCTCTATTCATTCTCTTCATCTGCACTTGTTCAATGTCCATGTCCAGATTTGAAATAGTGTCTATACCATCTACATTTAAGGAGGGTGTTTTTCCCCAGCACTCTGCCAAATGTTCTCTGACAGCTCTTGATTCTCTAGGTTCTTTTCTTCTCCTTTCCCTACACAACCACAGCAGAAAGTTAGTAAGACAGGTAAAGGGAACGAGGAGGCATATTTGTTTTCTAACGGCTTGTTAATAAATAGGGTTGTTGGATTTAATAAATAAACAAACCTAGGATGCCCAGTTACATTGAAGTTTTAGAAAAACCATGATTTTTTAAGTATGTCTCATGCAATATTTAATACATACTTACAGTAAGGAAAAAAACATTATTTATCTGAGATTCAAATTTTATTTTATATTTTATTTGGCAACCTACTCTTAAGTTGTATTCTTAGACTCAGACACACTTCATGTGAATATTAAACAAGTAGGAATATTTTTCATTTGCACAAGGAAACATCTTCATTCCCACTTTTCCTAAAGCAAAGATGCCCTCTTGTCTATCTTTAATTTCTCTACATGGAACAAGGGCCCATAAAATAGTCATTTTCTTCTTAATTCTACAGTTAAAAATGACATCACAATTATGATGATACCTAGCATCTTGGCACCACATCTGGATTTTAGGGAGTTAGGGGTATTCGGTTCTGTGGGAAACCAGAGGGCATGTTTCCCATCTAAAGGAGATGCCACAACTTGGTCTCAGTTTTGCTATTTGGCAATACAGGTTCAGTATTTTGAGAGTCCAGTTTTTGTTTTCCTCAAAAGAAATGCCAGATATCTTGATTTATTGTGAAAACTCCAGGACTGTAATCATTGATAACCAGTTCAACTGTTAATGGAAACAAATTAGCACAAGGAAAAACAAACACACATGCATACTCTGCATTTGAGTGTCTCCTCCTCTTTTCAGGTAGTTAGCTGATGCTGGAGTCCTGCACTTTGTCCCAATGTCTTGGAGCACAAAGAAAAAGGTTAATCTCTGAGTGAGGCAATTTTGGAAGAGATTCTGATGAAAATGTTCCTTCAGTGGGACAGAAACACAGGTGTCAAGGTAGCAAGATGATTTTTCTACACATCTTTCTGAGTTTTCTCTTTTGCTGTCCACCAGTTAAGCAGGCAGTGGGATCTTATTTCCCTTTCTCGGAGTTTTATGGTAGGGAACAAAGGATGTAAACAATGACCTTTTCTGGCTTTTGTTTTCAAGATTCCATGCCATTCAGGAAATTTTCTAAGGTTGCAGTCTAGAGAGTTTGAGGAGAGAAAGAATGGCCCTGAGGGAACCATAAAGAGTGAGATTCTCCCAGACTAAAAAAAAATAATTCTCAGACAGTAGAAAGGGGCAGAGGTTTGTGGTTTCTGTGAGCAGTGGACAACATCCTTCTCCTTACCACCCCTCCCTGGCAGTGCTTCAAGGAGGTGGCTGGATCCCGAAGGGAACAGTGGCAGAGGAGGCCAAGAGTAAACACTGGGCTCCCCAGAGGCACGTCACAATCCCACGACCTGAGGAAACCATCTGAATAGAAAAAAACACAAATCACAGAATGAATTGGTCTCTACTGTGATTGGTGAGTAAAGGGGCTTCCCTGTTTCAGGGTGCTACTTAAGACCCCAGAGCTTATCTAGTGCCAGAGTGAGAGGAGATCCCAAAATGATCATGGTTGAATACCCTAACTGCACAGTGTAATGGGGACTTAGAACTGAAATTAGTTAATTTCTAAAACATGAGGGAATAGGCACAAAGGAACAGGAATATTCACCTGAGTGTATGGATAGAGGTCCCTATCTACAATCCCTTGATACTTCTCAAACAAATGTCTAATTTGTAAATAACGTTATTTGTACCTACTCTGGTGGCAACAGCTCAGAGATTTACTAGTTAGACATTTCTCCTCATTCAACATATAGGGCGCACTTAGTCAAAGTTGGGCTTTTTCACAGACTAAAATATAAAAACATAGAAACTCTTGGATTACTTAGCATAACAAATGCCTGTGCTTTTGCCAGAAAATGTTAAGTATTCACCACTAGGTAACTCACCTAAAGTATTACTTGCTAAATCCTGACCTCCTGATGCATGTTCCCCCAAACCAACAGAGAGTGTTAGCTGTATTTAGTACGTGTCTGTAGTTTAGCACTTACAATTAATCTTCATACCAAAGGAACTTATGACATAACAATAACGATGATTATGATAACTATAGCATATAATAATAATAAAATCATGGTATTAGAATAAGGTATGATAATTTGTTATATTATTAAGTAAATAATTATTATTCAATCTTATTTACAAATGAGGAAAATAAAGCACAAGAGGTAAAATAACTCATTCAAGATTACACAGCTAGAAAGTTCTAGAGCTAAGCCTGAAATCTGAATGTTCTGACTGGCTACAGAGACTGAAGCCACTCCCCATATGCTGTCTGGCCTCTCCATAGGTTTTTCCTGCTTCCTGAATACTCTGGACTTGACCAGTTTAGCCTCCCCATTCTATGCTCTCAGGCTGCATGTATGTTTCCTTCATGGTGTTTATCATAGTTTATAAGGATTTGATTATTTTCTGTCTCCCTTCTAGATTGTGAGCACACAAAGGTAGGGAAGCTGGGAAGGTTTGACTCACTGAGGCCAGGACAGCTGTCTTTGCAAACACTTCCTCCTCTTGTCCACAGTGATAGAATTATAGCCGGGCACATGACTCCCAGCTACCGATGTCACCCAGCTTCCCTTGTAGTTGTGTGTGGCCACATGATTAAGTTTCTACAAATAGAGTGTGGGCACTTTTATTTTCCCTTTCTGTCCTTGCCAGCTGGAATCAATTGTGACCCAGTGTCCACTGTACGGAGGATGCAAGGCAAAGCCTCAGAGAATGGTAGAGAGGAGGGAAGAAACCTGAATCTCCAGATGACCAAGTGGAATTTAACTACCCACCGACCTGTACCTTACCTCAAATTGTCATATGAGAAAGAAATTCACTTCAATCTTCTTCAAACCACTGAATTATTTTGGTTCTCTTTGTTACAGTAGCCTAGCCTCACTCTAACTCCCCACCACATTTCTAGAACTTAGCGAAGTATCTGGCACAGAGCAGAGGCTCAACATATATCGGTTGGATAACCCGTTGCATTTGTTGAGTAACCAACATGGATAATTGTGTCCCAAACTCCTTGAAAGTTGGGACTGTGTCTTCCACTTGTTTTCTTCCACATCAAGCACAACATTGAACCTATAGTAGGTGACCAAAGAATGAATGGAGAAATGAGGGAGAGAAAAATATTGGTCATGATTATGTTGATATCTGTATGTCTTTTCATATCTTGCCAGCAATAGAAATATTTTTCAAATGGTTATAATTTATTCTTATATGAAAAGGAATTCAACCTGAAGCTCATGTATGAGGTATTTTCATGTAGATTAATTATCAAGCCAAAATAATTAGGAAAAGTTAAGGCACTATATCATGTTTAATGGACTTGGAGTTAGGCGACCTAGATTCTAGTTCTATTTCTAGGTCTGTGATCTTGGAAAAATCGCCTAGTTATCCAGGCATCAGTTTGCACATCTACATATTCATGAAATGAATAAAAAAGTTTCTCCTTGAAGGTTCCTTCTAGTTCTAAAAGTTTATCTTTCTATATACTACATACTTTTTATTTTCTGACAATATCTTGCTTCATATTCCTTAGATTCCAACTCCTTCTAATGACTATTCTGTGATTCATACAAATGATAATTTCATTTTTTCATTATCACATAATGAAAAATAATTACTCTGATCCAGGCACTGTGCTAGGCATGTTAGGTGCACTTAACCCTCACAGTAACTCTGTTAGTTAAGGTGAGCAAACTAAGCCTCATAAAGGTTAAATGTTTTCTTAATATTCCATAGCTAGTAAATGCCAGGTATAGGTACCAAGTCCAAGTCAAATTGTTTATCAATTCATTCATCAATATATTCATTTAGCAGCTATGTATTGAACACCTACTATGTGTTAGTACAAGTCACTGTTTGAGGTGGTAGAATCACAGCAGTGAACAAGACAGACATGGCTCTACCCTCATGAAGCTTAAATCCTAGCTTCCTAGCCTGAGGTGGGGCAGACAGTAAATAGGTAAAGACACAAATAAGGAAATTTCACATAGTAATAAGTTTAATGAAGAAAATAAGATAAAGTAGTATGACAGGGGCATAAGTAGAAATGGGTTTTTAAAGGAGAATCTAGAGGTCTATTTTAAGAAGATGAACTTCCAGATGCGTCTTTCATATCTAAGAGAACACACTCCTATTGCTACTACTGGTAATAATAATTGCTATAACTTATTGAGTGTCTACCATGTTCTTGGAACTGGTATATATTCCTTAAATGTGTCAACTCATTTAATCTTTAAAAGAATCCTGTGAGGCATTATTCCTGTTTCATAGATGAGGAAACAGGTCCTTAAATTTCCAAAGTTCTGAAGCAAATAAATGTCAAGTAAGGATTCAAAATCAGGCACTCTGACTGTATGGACCCCATGCTTACTTCTCTTCTATTCTCTATCTGGCTAGTGGACTGTTAGAGGAGTGAGAAGTCCAGAGACAAAGCCAAGATAGGCAGTGTTGTGAGTGTACATATGGCATTAAGACAACTGGACAGGATCAAATGACAGAGAGACAGACAGAAAGGCAAAGAAAGCCAGCCTGGAGTCCTGAGGCACACCAGGATTTCAAGGCCAGATGGAAAGACTGGGAGATGGCAGGGAGGGGATGAAACTAGGAGAAAGTGGAGTTAACAGTAGCCAAGAGAAGAGATAAATATTTCAAACAAGGAAGGTGGTCCTTATGTGTAGATTGTTGCTGAAAAGCCAAGTAAGATAAGGACAGGGAGGTGACAACATGGAGGACAGTGTTGAACTTGGTTATGAGTGGCCTGGTTGTGAGGGGACAGCCACCTGACTGCGGTTCTGGAAAGAATGTGAAGTGAGGAAGTGGGACACACATATAAATATATGTAAATAACTCTTTAGAGAGTCTTGCTGTGAAGGAGATCATGAAATGACATGGTAAAAAGAGGAGGATGGATGGTCAAAGGAGGGAAATACATGCATGTATACATGCCTACATGCTCACATACATATTTTTAAAAATATTTTTATTTATTTTTTTATTTGAGAGAGAGAGAAAATGATGGGGGGAGGGGTAGAGGGAGGGGAGAAGCAGACTCCCCACTGAGCAGAGAACCCAACACAAGGCTCAATCCCAGGACCCTGAAATCATGAACTGAGCCTAAGGCAGACACAACCCACTGAGCCATCCAGATGCCCCTACATGCTCATATACATATTAAAGATGGGGGACACTAGAGCATGTTTGGTTTCTCTGATTCCTATTCCATGCTCTCAACCTCCATGCCACACTATCCCCATAATTACATTAAATGAGAAATGACTAAACAGGCTTTTTAATGGACTGAAATGGACTCCACATGTAATTGATTAAAAACAACAAAGTTATAAAGCTATGTCAATGATGTAAAAGCAGTCCTTGGTGCTGGAATCACATTGTCAATTTCTTCATCCCTCCATGTCACTTACCCATCACACAGGCAAATAGGAATTCAAGGAGTGGCAGGGGCCTCCAGTGCATTTTCATAAGTTTGCCCCTAGGATATCTGTTTTTGAATTACAATTTCAGCTTCAGCCTTCCCTTAGCTGTGTGACATCTGTGCTTGGGTAGTTTTGAAAGCCAAGAAGTTGCTTCATCATTTGGGAATTGAATTCTGTATGTGCACAGTCAAACCTTAGTCAAAATAGAAATAAAAGCTGTGTTTATGTACACATTGACATTAGACTATTCATTCAGTTGTTTATCCAGCAAACATTTATCGAGTGCCTACTCTCTGATGAACACTGTGCTAGACACTGATTATATAAAATGGAGAGGGCCTCTCATGGGTGGAGATAGAAAGAAACCTTTTACAACTAGATGTCATAGAGCAAACCAAATGCAGTGTTGGTGACATCACAAAATTCAATGGTGCCCTTTTAAGTGGAAGCAGTCTGTGTGTGAGAGATGTATGTGTGTGTGTGTAGTCTAAATGTACCTATGGGAAGGGGAAGTTTGAGCTGGGCCCTGAGGGTGATTATGATACACCTGGCACAGGGCACAGTGTAAAACAAAGGCACCTGGGCACATCAGTTGGGTTCATGATTTGAGCTGCCAAGTATGTCTACAACACTGCAAAGGCAAATGGGTGGTGAGGAGATCTGAGTGGTGGAGAATGGTTGTAGGTAAAGTAGCAGGACCTAAGGCTAGAAATGTAGGTTGGCCCAGATAATTCATTAGTTCATTCATTCATTTATTCATTCATCTTTCCATTCACTTAACAATGACTTTTGGAGGCCTACTTGGTACCAGGCACCTGTGCATGTTGTTAAGGATGCAGTGGTGAGCAAAAATGGACACAGTCCCTTCACACATAGAGCTTTTAGTCCAGTGTGTGAAGAACATTGGCTGCTGTGCTAGTTACAAATTTCAATTTTTATTTTATTTTTTATTTTTTATTTTTAAAGATTTTTTTAAATTTATTTGACAGAGATAGAGACAGCCAGCGAGAGAGGGAACACAAGCAGGGGGAGTGGGAGAGGAAGAAGCAGGCTCATAGCAGAAGAGCCTGATGTGGGGCTCGATCCCATAACGCCGGGATCACGCCCTAAGCCGAAGGCAGACGCTTAACCGCTGTGCCACCCAGGCGCCCCAAATTTCAATTTTTAAGAACTGTAAATAAGATCTTTGCAGTATTGATGATCAGATCTGTGTTATGAAAATTCAACTCTGGAGGTCATGTGGAGGACGGACTTGAGAAAGGAGAAAGTAGAAACAGGGACATTACTTGTGAGACTGGTGCAGTGGTCTCAGAGAGGAACGCTGAGGAGGGAAATCAGGGCGACATAATGGAGCATGCTGGCGCTCAGCCATTTATGACCATTTTATTCATTCATTTAGGAAATACTTTTTGAGAGACAGCATAGCAAAGCTGTTACCATGGGCTTTGGAGCTGCATCTGGGCTCTGCTGTTGATTATCTGGGCAAACTTAGCAAGTTATTTCATCTCTGTGCTCAGGTCTTTTAATCTCAAAATCTGACATGACAATAACAGTGCCTACCTCTGCTGGCTTGAATAGTGTCCCCCCAGATTCATGTCTTCCTGAAACTTCACCATGTAACATTATTTGGAAATAGGGTCTTTGCAGATATAATTGGTTAAATTAAGATGAGCTCATACTGGAATTGGGTGAGTCTTAATCCAATGACTGCTGTTCTTATAAGAAAACAAACACAAGGAGAACACCATGTCACAATGGGGGCGAGACTTAAGTGATGCCACTGTAAGTCACAGATGCCAGGCATAGCCCATCACCACCAGAAACTGGAAGAGGCAAGGAAGGATTCTCCCCTATAGATGTGAGAGGGAGTATGGCTCTGCCAATTCCTTAATTTAGGAATTCTAGTCTTTAGTCCAGCCTGTGGACTTGAGAACTGTGAGAGAATACATTTCTGTTGCTTTAGGCCACCCAGTTTGTGGTAATTTGGTATAGTAACCACAGGGAACTAATGCATAGTTTGTGGTGAAGATTAAATTTGTTAATACATGTAAAGTGCTTAGAACAGTGGCTGTATGTAGTATGTGTTCAATAAAATATAGGCCATTATTATTATGTGCCTGACACTATTCTGTTGCAGTCTCCTGGCTAGGCTCATTTGGTTAGGAAAATGTCCCATTGAACTAGTTGTTGGTAATTATGTGTGAGTAGGTGCTTGAGTGGGTAAAAATGATGTTTGACAATACCCTTATCAAGAAAACTTTTCTGGAGAGATGGCCCATTTCACAAGGCATCATATTCTTTTAAAAGCAGAATCTAAATGGCAAGTTTTTATTCTTTTTGATGGCTTAGTAATATTCCATTGTATATATATACCACACAAAACTAGAGGGTATTATGCTAAACAAAATAAGTCAGAGAAAAACAAATACCATATGATTTCACTCATATGTAGAATTTAAGAAACGAAACAGATCATAGGGAAAGGGAAGGAAAAATAAGATAAAAACAGAGAGGGAGGCAAACCATAAGAGACTCTTAACCATAGAGAACAAACTGAGGTTTGCTAGAGAGGTGGGTAGGGGGATGGGGTAATTGGGTGATGGGCATTAAGGAGGGCACTTGATGTAATGAGCACTGGATGTTATATGCAACTGATGAAATCACTAAATTCTACCCTGAAACTAATAATACACTATATGTTAACTAAATTGAATTTAAATAAAAAGTTAAAAAAAAAATAAAAGTAGAATCGACACCCTTTGTCATTCACTCAATACATTTCTGTCCGCTCTTGGGCACAAAGGCTCCTATTCTCCCCTGCAGTCACCTAGAGAGTAACTGTATTAGTTTGCTGGGGCTGCCATAACAAAGTAGCACAGACTGGGTGACTTAAACCACTAAAATTTATTTTCTTATAGTTCTGGGGGCTGGAAGTCCAAGATCAAGGTGTTGGCACATTTGGTTTCTCCTGAGGCTTCTCTCCCTGGTTTGAAGATGGCAGTCCTCTCACTGTCCTCACATGATGTTTTGTGCGTGGGAATCCTTGGTTTCTCTTTTCGTGTGTCCAAATTTCCTCTTGTAAGGATATAAGTTAGATTGGATTAGAACTTACCCTAAAATGGCCTCATTTAACTTAATCAATCACTCCTGTAAAGTCTCCTATCTTTAAATACACAGTGTGAGGTATTGGGGGTCAGGACTTCAGCATACAAATTTTGACACACAATTCAGTTTCTAACAGTAGCCTAGGGCACTTCAAGTTCTATGGTTCAGTCATTGGCTAGAAGCTGTTTGCTCATCTTATGAAGTTCTTATGACCCAGAAAGACCCGGATCAAAGATTCCAAGTTCTCTGCCTGGATTGGCAGGAAGTGGAGTGAGAAACAGGGAGAGGGCCTGGTGTGGTTTCTGGAGGGGCTGTGTGTGGGGGGGCACCAGGGTACTGTGTGAGAGATGGGACCTTTGTAATTGCCCGTTTCTGTGTGTGCATGCCCTCCAGACTGTTATTTTCTGGAGGGCAGGGACCATTTCTATCTTGTTCATCTTTGAATTCCCTGATGCCACATAGTTGGCATATTTGTGGAATGAATGATTCACTTTTGCAGCCTTTTCCCTATGTGAAAGTTACTTTCCATGTAATGAAAGCAAATTCTTTCTGCATCTAGAAACCTTCACCATCCTCCAATCTTGATCTTAAAGAGGCCTGGTCTTATTTTTTCTCTTCGGAAATGTTTAATGCTCACAGATGTAGGCACTGTTTATGGAAGGTTTACCATGCTCCAGGTACCATGCTAAGGGCTTCACAAATATCTCAGTCAATCCTCATGGCAACCCTGTAAGGTGGGTGTTGCTTTATTCATTTAATAGGTAAAATATCTGCCGCTCAGAGAAGTGAGCTTCCTGTTCCAGGTCACACAAGTGGCAAGTGACTGCTACATAGGTTTGAAACCCAGGTCTCTCTGGCTCAAAAACCCAGGCCCTTAACCACCAGGCTTTTCTGCCTCACAACCAGCATTCCTGTCTCAGATTTGTCAATGCTTGTGGTTTTTCAGAATGGATTCCCAGGGATAGCCAGGCTTTCTTACCATTTAGGTCAAGTGATTTGATTTGATTTGATTCATAAATGTATTACATGAAGATATACTTTGTTAAGCCAAATAATAGTGACACTTGTTTTATAAAAACCTTTGCTTAGAACCCATGATTCTAGGGAAGAAACCTCCAAGTGACACCAAGCTTCATCTTCCCTTTCTTTCAGCATTTGGTCTGTGTGTGTGTGTGTGTGTGTGTGTGTGTGTGTGTGTGTGGCAGGGGGGTAGACATGGTGTTTAGGTCCACACACAGATGAAAATTCACAAAAGGAGCCTGGTTTGTATTTCCTTTGTCAACAGACTCAAACTACAAGATTTTTCTCTTTTTTTTTCCTTTTCTTTGCTTTTCTGCTGCTGCTTCTTTTTTAACCAGTTTGTCTTATTGTCTTAATATTGTGTGGACACAGTCCTGGTGATACCTTAGGATGAGTTTGGTATTCTTCAAGATCTAAACACAATGGGGGTGACTTAAGGACAGAGTTTCAGCTTTGCTTCTGACTCTCCTTGGTTTTGTGGGTTTTACTTAATGTTATTTGAAAGTTTTTTTGTGTGTGTGGTTGAATATATACTATAACTTGTTCTTTTGTGACAACAAGATTTATACTGGCGGTGTCTCTCATACCACTGGAAACTGGAAGGAAATCTACAATGTGAACCTCCGAGAGTTTTAAAAAGACAGCAGCCATTATTCAGTGGTGATGGGTTCAAGCTGCCCTTGAGCCTAGTTACAGGCTTGTGCTCCATCCCGGCTTACCAGTGAGGTCAGTGTGCAAATGGTCTGTCAGATATTTAATACATCACATATGCATTTAGACCACTCCCCTGCCTTCTTCTTAATTAAGATTTCTTCAGTGAGTAAGACTTCAGGGGAAAGAAAAGGATCTGATGGACCTGTATTAAATACCAATTTACTTCCCAAGTTTCTGAGTTTTTTTTCACTTAAATTAACTTGGCCTGAAAGACGAAGGGATTTGAACAGAGTATAGAAGCTAGTGTTCCATTTTGTATATCATTTTGGCTCCAGGGAGCTGCTCCTGGTAAAAATGAGCCTGTGAGATGTAGCTGTTTTATGCAAGGGCTAACAATACTAGTCTTTTATAAATCATAAATCCTCTTAACCTCAAACAATTTGGAGCCACCAACTGTAATCTATAAGGTTTCAACTCACAGGGATTTCATTTCTTCTCAGTGCCTTTTAGGCCATTAGGCAAATATTTATATGAAGTTCTCAACTATTAGGGGATTTAAAATCATTTTGTGTGGGATAGAAATTTCTGGTCTATACCTCCTCAGTTGAATTTTTTGATATGAGTTTTATGCTTTCCCTTTTGTATTTTCTGCAGTTTTGACAACCATTTGATTTAATTTCTTTTAGATATAATTTGTAATAGAAAAACCTTAGGTTTTTTTGGTTTTGTTTTGTTTTCATGAGGAGAATGGTGAGGTAGACTAATTATCATTGCATAAGTCTTTCTTTTGGTAGTTTTCCCTGTACCATGTGTTTCTGTTTTTGAAAATAAATAGTAATCAATGATAATTATTACTTGACACTGAAGCAATTAAGATCCTTTAGCATAAGCAGTAGCAAACAACTCTAGGAAACTTGAGCAGAAAAGGAGTTTATTGGGTACTTATAAAATCAAGGAGAGGGCTAGGGGATTGATCTCTGATGAGTAGAGAAATCAGAGCAAGACTGTGCAGTCAAAAGCAGGAACTATTGAACAAACCCATCAGGATGCGACTATGGAGTGAGACAACCAGTGAGCACCAACTGTTTACTCCCTCCCTCCCTCCCGTGTTATCACTCTGGGCAGATTGACTGCAGTCCTGGGAGACAAGGCCTGATTAGGATGCTTCATCCTTGTCTGGGGAGAGATGGGGTCTGTTCTCTGAGATACCCCAAACCTCTAACAATCCATATAATGGAATCTCTCTGAAAGGAAATAGGGCACTGTTAGGAAAGAGAACTGAATGCTGAGCAGCCAAAAACAACATCTACTTATTGCTTAACATCACACTTAGAGAAATAAGCGAAAAAAAAAAAAATCCATTCTCTTCTCAAACCTAGTGCAGGAATTCCAAGAAATTCAATAAGTCTCTTTGCAAATTAATTTTACCTCAGTGAGAAGAATCTGATCATCTTAGATTCAATTCAGTGAAACAATTGTGAAATCCCTTTGGCTTCAAAGTGGAGAGAATCCCAGGAACAATACCCTTGATTCAATTCCACACTGTAAGCTGGGCAGTTTAGAAGAATAGCCTGGGTTTTCCTCCAAGCCCTAATGAAAGTTAATGATCAAGAACTGGGCTACATGCTTTTTTATGGTTGCTTATTATGAGCTATTTAACTTTTACAGCTTTATTAAATGTTTTATGGAAAGGTTTATTTCATGTTTTATTACAGCTTTGTAGGATGGCCATGTTTGGCTAAGAAGCCTGACAGATGAGCACAGATATTTTGCAAATATTGCTGGTAAGCAGTTTCTGGGCAAAATCACGGTTCATTTTGACATTCTGTGGAGGTTGGGTGGGAGTGTTCTCTTTAATGAAGCCCAGTAGAGCTGGGTGACATGATGGGAGGGGAGTAGAAAGTAGAAGAAGAATACCCCACATTCTGATTTTTTAGATGGAAAAAATAAATTAATTAAAATAAAATATGGTATAGAAGTCCATTTTGGCTGAAAGTGAACATTTGAGTTAAGAACCCCTCCCCTGAGTCAAAATACATCTAGCTGGTATTAAATGTGCTTTATAAAACTAAAAATAATATTTTACAGTGTGTTTATTTCATTGTTACAATAAACTCATGAGGTGGGTAAAAATAATAATAATTACCATTACAAGGTGTTCTAAGCCTTTTTCTAAGCACTTGACATTTGATATCTCATTTAATCCTTACGATAATATTGACACCATTTTATAGATAGGAAAACTAGGACTTCTCTAAGTTTCCTAAGCATTTGAGTCCAAGTCCAATTTATGTCTCACTCTGTCACAGAGACCTAACTGCCTGATAGTTTGATGTGTGGGCTATTCAATTATCAATCGATCTCTGAGACATCTTTTTCTTATTTTTCTACAGACAACATAAAACATAAAAGCTATTGAGGATATGCATTCTAAGGCTATAGTCACACTGGTTCACATCTCCAGATTCTTGGTTCCCATTTGCCACCTTTGCTGGGAAATATGGGCTGTAAGTTGAACTTCTCCCTACAAAGCAAGAATCTAGCTATTTGGAAATCAAAGTCTCATGCAAAGAATCCTAAATACTTGCCTAATTTTTATGAAAAATCCAAATTTTGTTTTTCCCCTCCTAATTTTGTTGATGTTGCAATGAGGAATTGAGCTGAAATGTCATTCTTTGTAAAAGCATTTCATATCTACTCCTTAGACTACTTGGCTTTGTGTAACATCTCATGTGTTTAGAATATAACACAGTATTCAACCTATCATTAATTGAGAGCCTACTTTGTCTCAGAGACTGTGATGGGTACTTTACATATGTTGTCACACTTCATTTAATTGTCACCACAACACTAAGTAGTGAGTATTATCATCTTTCTACACATGAGGAAACTGATACTAAGAGAGTTTATGAGGCAGATATGGGTTTCAAACTTAGGTCTCTGCCTCCAGGACTCAATTGTCTTTCCTGAACGCCATGTGGACTTTTTCTGGTAGTGAAAGAAGGACATGTTTCAGGATGTCCAAGTTAAGCTCACTGGGGAAGTTTTCTAAAGTGTTGTGACATTTAAGTCAGGGAGATATTTGTAGACAGGTGTCCTTTATTGGGACTATAAAATAAAAAGCTTTTGGCTTTATTAATAGTAAAGTCTCCCATCTCACAATTTGATTGTACTACCCTCTTCTCCCTACTCTGCAGATCCTCTCTCTTCTGTTGCTCAAGCAGCAATCTCAGTCCCTAGGGTGAAGTCCAAAGAATTTACCAGGCACATTTAGGGCCCGAAAGTTGATATGATTCTTGAAACTTGGCATTTGTGTGTGAGTTCATGTGTATATGTATGTTTAGTTACATGGGTGTGGAGTAAGGTATGAACAGGAGACATTATCCAAAGGGACATGTATATGTCTTATGTGTCCATATGTGTCTTTCTGTTGGGAAAGGGGAGTGTAAAATCAAAAAGTGTGTGTGTGTGTGTGTGTGTGTGTGTTAATAAAGTTTGTGTGTATAAGGGATGATTATGTGGTCATGTGTATATTTGTTAATGATTTGTGTGTGTAATCACAGAAATGAGCATGTAAACTGGGAGAGTATATGTGCTCAGGTGGAAGGGAAGAAATATCCAAATCCCAGGTTCAAAATTCAATTGAGGAAAATGTATGAATTCATACAGTTCAAAATATATACAATGGAATATTACTTGGCCATCAAGAAGAATGAAATCTTGCTATTTGCAATGATGTGGATGGAACTAGAGGATATTATGCTAAGCAAAATGTCAGTCAGAGGAAGACAAATACCATATGGTTTTACTTATATGTGGAATTTAAGAAACAAAACAGATCATAGAGGAAGGGAAGGAAAAATAAAATAAGATGAAAACAGAGAGGGACATAAACTATAAGAGACTCTTAACTATAGGAAACAAACTGAGAGTTGCTGGAGGGGAGGTGGGTGGGGGGATGAGGTAATTGGGTGATGGGCATTAAGGAGAGCACTTGATGTAATGAGCACTGGATGTTATATGCAACTGATGAGAACACTAAATTCTACCCCTGAAACTAATAATACATTATATGTTAACCAAGTTGAATTTAAATTAAAATTTAAAAAAAATACATCCCCTAAAAGATGACCTATTTAAATTTACCCTAGACTAATGGTATAGTCTACTACACATACACATACACATCAAACTACTCTGAATAAAGCAGAACCAGAGATATGACAGATCCATTTTGGATACAAAATGGGAATCAATACAAAATGGACTGAATCATAGGGCATTACTGCCACTTTCCCCTGAGCTAATTATTTCTATTTATCTCTCCTGACTTCTCCAGAGTGGGCTAACTCTCTTGTAACTGTCGAGACTTTCAAATATATCAAGATATTGGTAAGCAAGGGCTAGAACAAACAATCAGGAATTAGGTTTGTCACCCAGGTTTGAATAACCTGGGACGGTCACAGTCTTACTGTACCTCAGACTTCTCATCACCTAAGGAGGCATTAGAGTATTTGTCCAATCTACTTTGCAGGGCTGTTTCATGTAACCAATGAAATAATGTGGAAGCTTCTGAATAGCATATATATTGTAAAGCAAATAGATTGTTATGGATTTTGTTGTTTTGGAACCAAGTTATTGAATGTACTTGTTGCTTAGATTTCTCTGCTAACTGATTAAATGAAATGAGTCAGAAGAAGAAGAAGAAGAAGAAGAAGAAGAAGAAGAAGAAGAAGGGGAGGGGGAGGGGGAGGGGGGAAGAAGGAGAAGAGGGAGAAGAAGAAGAAGAAATGAGCATCTGATGTAAACACAGGAGCTGAAGATATGAATTTGAGCACTACTTTCATCACTTTTTGGCAGAGTGGTTTTGGGACATGTCATTTTACCTCTCGAGTCTTAGAAGTGTCCACATTTATAAAGTAAATTTATGATACTCTAATTGACTCACAGGATTACTTAAGGATTCCAAGGGATGTGAAAGCACTTTGTAAGCTTCCAAATATCATTCACATGAAGAGACTACTAGTGTTTCCCTCGTGCTCTACTAGCAAAGTTCACTTTATCTTGGTTCATGTGACAAAGGGAAGTTTCAAGAGCTTTGCCAATACACATACATTTTATTTACCTCCCTGTCTCTGAGCATGTAATTAACAGCTGCCTGATATTCATGGACCCAGATATGTTATTGTGAATTAGGATTAAGAGGCTCTCTAGCTACTCAAGCTTCTTGAAGGTTAGTTGATCATGTAACACTGAACAGTTGGCTAGTCAATTGATTAACTAATGACTTTGTGGTACATATATACAATGGAATATTACTCAACATCAGAAAGGATGAATACCCACCATTCACACTGACATGTATGGAACTGGAGGGTATTATGCCAAGTTAAATAAGTCAAGCAGTGAAAGACAATTATCATATGTTTTCACTCATATGTGGAACATAAGGAATAGCATGAAGGACTATAGGGGAAGGGAGGGAAAACTGAAAGGGAAGAAACCAGAGAGGGAGACAAACTATGAGAGACTCTGGACTCTGGGAAACAAACTGAGGGTTTCAGAGGAGAGGGTGGAGGGGGATGAAGTAGTCGAGTGATGGCTATTAAGAAAGGCATGTGTTGTGATGAGCACTGGGTGTTATATGCAACTAATCAATCATTGAACACTACATCAAAAACTAATGATGTACTATATGTTGGCTAACTGGACATAATAGAAAAAAAATTAACAAATGACTGTGTGTTGTTTTATCAACCTAGGTATTTCTAGTTTTATATCTTCAAGCTTAATATCTGGACACTAATTGATTTGTTCGTCAACATTTATGGAGTTCTTACCTGGTTCCAAGTAGAAGCTAGATATCCAGAGATGAAAAATA
This sequence comes from Ursus arctos, assembly GCF_023065955.2. Taxonomy (NCBI): domain Eukaryota; kingdom Metazoa; phylum Chordata; class Mammalia; order Carnivora; family Ursidae; genus Ursus; species Ursus arctos. The sequence goes on along the minus strand of NW_026622886.1, from coordinate 12,612,330 downwards.
CGTGGTAGTTGTTTCTAAATAGCTTCAAGTCTAGTTAGGAAACAGACAAGTAAAAACTAAAAACTTGATTCTAAAAAGGTGCATTAGGTACATTAATAGAGGCATAGATGCAGGTGCTGTGGGGAAAGAGAGGATGGGAGTCCAACTCTGACATTTGCCCCAGATGTTGGAGGTTATGATGGACCTGAGTCTGGAAGGATCCATGAAAGTTTACGATGCAGAGAAGAGGAAGGGAGAAAGATTTGAGGCAGGGGAAATGATAATAAAGGGGAAATACAGAGGTAATACAGACATAGAAGTATGAGAATGAATCATACATAGTGGAATTGAAGATAGGTTGTGAATGACCCATTAGGATGCTTATGAGCATAGAGTTAGAGCTTCTCTCGTAAGAGTGAGAGAAGTAGGGCCAATTTATTAAGGACTTGCAATTCCAAACTGAGAAAACTAGAATTCTCTCTGCGTTCAAGGACACTCTAAAGCACTATAGGAAGCCAGGTAAATGACATAACCAAATTTGCATTTTAGGAAGAGTCAAGATCAAACTTTTATTGAATATCTACTATACACTCTGTGTGAAGCTGTGACAGACTAAAGATAAACTATCTTGAGGATTCTGATCTTCTGGAACTTATAGTAGAGTGCATGAAGGAGACTCTGGATTTTTTAGCCCTTGATTAGTTTAGAGGATAAAGGCACCAGGGTGGAGAAATTCAGTCCATTAGAGCAATAGCAGAAGGCAGACTGATAGATGATGGAGTTTGGGCAAGAATTTGTTTACATCAGTTTGTGTTCCCTCCCCCATCCTATCTCAAGGTATTCTGATAGGGGAACTCTTCCAAACCTTTGTGAGTGGGGACAAGGGCAAGTCATATACACTATTATTAGCAAACATCAATTACAGGTCTCTCCTACTTTCAGAAGAAAAGAGGAACCTCTGATGAGTATGAAAGTATACTCTGTAAAAGAGGAATCCTCTAGGCCTATGAAAATTTATGGCAGAAAAAAGGAACACATTTCTTTGTGTTGGATTAGAAGATAAAGATCATTATCTTCAAAAACTATTTTTTAAGGGAAAACAGAAAATTGTTTAATAGTAAGATGCAAATAGACACAGGCTTTTTAAAGATAAGAGCAGAGAATAATGAGAAGAGAACATTCTGAAATAAAAATACAGCAAGATGAAATGTGAAGACAGTAAGTTGAGCAGAAAAGAGAACCGGGTGAGATAAGGAAGATGCAGTAGTAACCAATTTAGTTAATCAACCTACTTATTCCTCTCTCTGAGCCAGCTCTCCTACTCCCCATTCTCACATTGGGGAAAGGGCACATGATTTGCCTTGTTCCCAGTTGATTGGATGAGAGAAGGGTACATGATCCAAACTTGGCCAGTCAATCTTTTTCTTCTAGAAAATTGCAATAGGGACCCAGGAATGCTATGCAGGCTTGAGTGGTGCTGAAAGAGAAAAGTAGAACTACCTTGGGGGCCATTTTTCTTTTCTGTTCATTGAGAAATAGAAATCTGAATTACAGAGAGGAATGAAGTAAGAAGATGAACAAAGAAAAGCAGACAAGAGACCACAGAGTCTGTAGAGAGATAGACCCAGAAAGAAAGTAGCTATCTTGGTTCCTGACAGCTTTCCAGTTCCTCATTCCAGTCTCCCATGAGGCCTCACAAGACTTCCTGACTTTGGGTACTATGAATTACATTTGTATTATTTTAAAAACATTCTACTTTTGGCTTACCCTAATTTGAATGGGATACTATTATTTGCAACCAAATGGTCCTTGACCAAAAAAAGAGGGATTACAAGAATACTAAAAACAAAGCAAAACAAAAAACCCAGTACTAGTGTAGACTTCTGTTTTGAAAGTCAGCTGGAGAACAGCTTCTACTGCAGAATTTCTTGATTTCCCACAAAAATACATATAAATTAAAGGATTTAGAAACAAGTCACAAGAAGGTTGAAAATTTAGACTTGTAGTCAACTTAATTCCAGAAACAAGGGAGTTGATTTTCAATACTTATTTGGCTTAATCTCTCAATGGCATTTGTCCCTGTGAGCTATCCCCTCTTTCCTGAAGCATTTTCTTTCTTTGGCTATCATAACTATATTCTTCTAATAGTTTTCATACCTCTTTAGCTACATCTTTGTACATTTTCCTTGTTCCTCCTTCCCTACTTGACCCTTTAATGGTTTCTTTAAGGTTATTCCTGGGCATTCTTCTCTCTCACTCTACTTAGGGTGGTCACACTCATGGTTTCGGTCCATATGCCAATGAGTTTGAAATCTAAATGCTCACTCCATAGCCCCAAAGTATACAGACACCTTCCTACTAGAAATTTCCATTGGGATGTTATGACAGTATATCATAGGTAACCCAAATCATTCTCTTTCTAGCCAAATCTGCCCTCTTTCAATAAATACCACCTTCTCCATCTTCCCAGTCATTCAGACTAGAAACTTGGGAACTATCCTGAAATATTTCCTCTCCCTTCTCCTTAATATTCAGTCACTCATTAGGTCCTGTTGGGAAGAGGATAGAAAAGAAAGTAGGACGACACCCCCCCCACCACCACCATTGACATTTGATTTAGTACCAGCAACCGCTAAGCTTCATCTTCCTTCCACGTTCTTCACCTGTAACACAATCCTGATAGGTTCACACAGGTCCTAGCAAAATGAAAGCCTCTGTGTGTGAGTGGGCACTAGAGGAGGCATATATTGAAATAAAGAACTCTAATAACAGTGGATGATGGAAATTGAGTTCTATATAAATACTATGAGATCAGAGTATCAGAGAACAAGGTGATGAGTGTAGGGAAAGCAGGTCAATAAGTGAAATTGTGATAGAACCTGAGGATTAGACTGGAGTGAAGCATCCCCACCTAACCTCACCTCTGTATACCACACCACCACCATCATCCTCCACCCACATTTGTATAGCTGGCTGTAAAGGAGGTTTTCCATCATATGACAAAGTATAAGTCCAATACAATCCACATACTGTCTGTGGACAAACTCTGTCTGAAAACACTTTTCTATGTTTAAGAATGAATCAAGATAGAAAAAATGGAAAGAACCAATATGGGAGTTATGAAAAAAATACTGTGGAATAAGGGAAAGGAACAAATATTAGAAGACTCAAAGGAAGGACCTATTTCTGAAAATGATCTATTGCACTGTATTAAAGTACAGGCAAAGCTTCTGTTAAAAAAAAAAAGATACTCCATAATACAGGGTATCTTTCTTTTCAAAGAAAATAAAAGTTTATTCTTCTTTCATATAATATTCTAGAGGCAGGATGGTCAAGAATAGGAAAGCAGCTCTAAGAGATGTCTTCTATCTTATTATTCTGCAATTATCTAAAGCAATGCTACTCAAAGTGTGGTTGAAACCAGTGAGACATCTTTGGACTTTTTATGAACATTCAGCAGTGAGACAAGTACAGAAATTGACAGTGTTTATCTTCTCTGATTTTGCAAAAACAATACAGTAACAAGCAATTTTCAGACTGTACCTGTCTATGCACCACATTTTGAATAACACTGACTTAGTGGGTCATCCTCATGGTACACTTGACACTGACTAACTAACACCATGCTATATACAGAGAGATACAAAAGAAAATTCCTTTGGGAAGAACAGGCAGCAATTGCACCAATATAAAATTAATAAGATAAAATGAAATAAAGTAGGATATGATAAAAAATTAAAAAGAGAATAGAAGGAGATGAAAAAAAGAAACAATGAGCTAAAGATGTTGTTGAAACTACAATTTAACAATAACCTTAAAATCTACATTGGAGGCTGTGGAGAGCATAATCAATGCTGTCCATAACCCAGTAAGTGGTGTAAGAGATAAATCTGAGCTGTTCTCCTAGAATGCAGAAAAAAAGCTCAAAGAAACTTAAAAATTTGAAAAGGAAAACGACTGATACAGAAACCAAAAACAGAGAACCAAAACCCAAATAAGTTACTCTCCTGAAAAAAAAGAGAAAAACACGAGTAGAATCAAATTATTAATTAAAGATATAAGACAAAACAATTTTAACTGAGATGAGCTAAGGCATGTTTAAAGATTTAAAAGCTCACTCCATTCCAGGGGAAAATAGTGAAAATGAAATTAAACTTATATTTATCCAGATAAGATTTCTGGGCTAGAAGGATAAAGAAAAATCCATTGAAAATCCAGGCAGAAAAAGCCATAATGGGGGTAAATCTAGTTTATTCTTCTTAAAAACAATAAATTCTATGGTTACAGAATTTTGAGGGAGAAAAAAAAACCCCACAACTATTAGTCAAGAATTTTATATCCAACCAAATTATCTTACTCTTTCATAGATAAATTACTAAGATGTCATTGAATTAACTTGTTCTACACATACAGCCATGTTTGTTAGATGTCAGGCCCTTTGGATACAGTGGTAAACAAGATATATATATATCTTTCTCAACTTGGAAATATAAAATGAACAGTATTGTTAGATGAAATGAAGGAAATATGGGAGAAAATCAGAGGATTAAAGATACTTTCTCATTCCTAACCAAGATAAAAATAACTAGAGGTTGATTAATATTCCATTGTATATATGGACCACATCTTCTTTATCCATTTGTCTGTTGAAGGGCATCTCAGCTCCTTCCACAGTTTGGCTATTGTGAACATTGCTGCTATGAACATTGGGGTGCATAATGGGTATTAAGGAGGGCACGTATTGCAATGAGCACTGGGTGTTAGACACAAACAATGAATCGTGGAACAACTACATCAAAAACTAATGAAGTACTGTATGGTGACTAACATAACAATAAAAATAATAAATAAAAATAACTAGAGGTTAAAAAATGCTTTTGAAAATCTTATAAGTAGCAATTTATAGAATTAACAATAGGAAATTATTTAAAATATTATTTAAATTATTTCCTTAAAATAATATTAGTACAAGATTGCAGATCATATATGTTAGTTTTAATCAAAAGTATCCATGGACAAATTTGCTTTATTAAAAGGGTTTCAAACTAGATTAAAATAATATAATTATTTGTTTCTTCATAAAGAACATGTATAACACACCTTGAAAGTTTAAAAGCAAATTATTAGCAGTGATAGATGTTGAAAATTCAACGAGAAAGAAACAGATTGAAATATTAATTTCAAGGCAAAATTCAAGGAAAACAATACGTATAACAAATAATTATTTTGAACATACAATAAAGATAAAACTATCATGAACCTTTTCTTGCTGAATGCTGTCATATTCAACTAGAAGTTGAAATGGCAAAAACAACTAGAAGTACAAATAAAGTTGAATGAGTATGTACTGGAATCTTTTTCTCTCAACTCAATCCCAGAAAAATGAAATAAAAGATATATTTAAATATTAAACTAATAAGAACCATATTTGAAAACAGGAAAATAATTTTTCTTGGCCCAAAGGCCAATCTATAGAAGAAAATGGAGAATGGAGATCTCAGGACTGAGTTAAGACTGCTTTTGCAATAAGCCACCTATAGGCAGGAACCCAACCTAGAAAGCCACAAGTAATAAAGAAGACACTTTAAGCCCAGGACACAGGGTTGAGAATTCCGTTGCAGAAGATGAAGTCACAACCAAACATCACTGAATCTATGAGGACCATACACCTCAACAGGGTCTAACAAGCTTAACAAATAGAAATACCCTCAGCTTAGGAAATAAAGTTAGAAAGCCAATCAGAAAATGTCTTTAAATAAAAAGAATCTTCCGAGAGATAAAGGAAGAAATCTTGAGATAAGAACAGGGCTTATAAAATAGGAGAAGGTTGATATATCAATATATCTGTATCTATATATCATCTGTAACTATATCTCCTATTAGAGACCTTGGAGGAAGTATGTGTGTATGTATGTATGTGCATGGGTGTTTCTGTATATAAAAGAAAATTAAAAGTAAATAACATGCTGGTTAGAGCTAAAGAACAAACCAACAAGCCAAACATCTTAACTGAGGATTTCAAAACACAGTACAAAATAATAAAGAGGTAGGAAAGAGGGGGGAAAAAAAGGTTAAGAGACTTGGAAACCGGATCCGAAAGTTCCAACGCTTACCTAGTAGAAGTATCATAAAAACAGATTTTAAAAAAAAACCCAGATTAGTTAAAATGAAGGACAGATAGTGTTTAAAGGGCTTGCCAAGTAACAAACCAGATAGAGAAAAAATTACACGTTAGAGTGTTATAAAACTTTATTTTTTTTATTATTGAACATTTGATAATTTTATTTTTTAATAATATTTTTATTATATTATGTTAGTCACCATACAGTATATCCTTAGTTTTTTTGTTAAATTTTAGAAAGATGAAAGATAGAATATCTTTAAAATATTTTTTCACCAATAACCTTGAAAACAAGAAAACAATTGAAAATATTTTCAAAATGCTTAAGGAAAAATACTATTGAATCTGGAATTTGATACTTAAGCAAACTTTCATTCAATAGTAAGGATAGGGGCACCTGGGTGGCACAGCAGTTAAGCGTCTGCCTTTGGCTCAGGGCGTGATCCCGGTGTTGGGGTATTGAGCCCCACATCAGGCTCCTCCGCTATGAGCCTGTTTTTTCCTCTCCCACTCCCCCTGCTTGCGTTCCCTCTCTCTCTGGCTGTCTCTGTCGAATAAATAAATAGATAATCTTTAAAAAAAATAGTAAGGATAAAAGAAAGACATTTTCAAGCAAGCAAGGACACATAAAGCTTACTCAGGACTCTCTAAGCAGGAGGGGGAGAACTACTAAATAATATAGACTAGCAAGAAGAAAAATTAATCCAAAGATATAGTAGAATACAAGAATCAATGGTGAACAAAGAAAATGGTCTCAATACTGTGTACAAAAATATCTATTTAAAAAATTATTAAATTGTAACTAAACCTACATATGAGACGTTAGAGGTGAGGAGAGTAGCTAAGAGAACTAACTTCTCATCTTCTTGTCTTATTTGGGATGAGGAAGAATAAAAATTAAAATACTGATTAATTCTACAATATTTCATAAAAATATACATTTGAAAGCTAAATAAGGGTAAACACTTGGTGAAGAAAGTGCATAACTTTAAAGCAATAGAGAGAAAATGGAACAAAAAAAAATGTACTCAATCCAACCAAATGCTCAAGAGAGATAAAGCAATGACAAGGGAAGAGAAAAACATAAAATGTAAAAATATCTGTAATAAAGTATGAAGTAGTTTGAATTACACGTTTTATAAGATTGATCTAATACCAACCAAAGGGCTCTGAATTCAACAAATAGAAATAAGACAGCTTTTAGTCAAATCGAACAGGTGCAAAAGCTGATTATATACTATGCCACAGGGGAAGCCTTGTCAAGACTGATATTACATAAGCCATGTTCAATGACTGCAGTGAAATAAAAATAAAAATTCACAACAGAAGTAGAGTTTTCCAAAAGACTAGATATCAGGAAATTAAAACAAAACAAATAAAACACATCAATTTAATTCATGGATCTAATGGAAATAAGTATTTATGATAGAAATAAAATTTGTTAGGTATTAAACAATGTGGTACATAGAGAAAAATTTATATCCTTAAGTGGCTTATTCTAAAACAAAATTTAAGGTTTAAAAATAAACTAATTTTCCACCCAGAAAGCTAGGAAAAACTCAAAGAAAGTAGAAGGGAGGAAATGAAGACAAAGGCAAAATTTAATAAATTAGAAAAATGCACAAATGCCAAAAGTAGAGTTGATTAACAAAACCGAAATGTAGTTCTTTGAAGTTTTATAAAATAAACAATACTCTGGGAAAAAATTCTATGAAAAAAGAAAGAAAGCACAAATAAATAGAATCTGAAATGAAAATAGAGACATAAAAATGCTTTAAAAATTAAAACATATTATGAAAATTATGTGAACAATTTTGTACCAAGGAATTTGAAACATAAATAAGCAGAGTATTTTAAGGAAAATATAAATTATAAGAATGAGCTCAACAACATAGGCCAAAAACATAAAAGAAATGGACACAGAAGCCAAATATATTTCCTAAGAAAAGGCACCAGACCCAGATAACTTTATGGGTGAGTTCCAGCAAATCTTCAAGGAATAGATAATTCTCATCTTATGCTAACTGTTCCAAACAACATAAAAAGGTGGGAAACCAACCAACATATTTTGTAAGGCTAGCTTAACAATGATATCAAAACCAGACTATGTTCATAAGTCAGATTTGGTGTGCACTTTTCTTTTGCTTTGGAGTGTGAGTGTGTGTGTGTGTGTGTGTGTGTGTGTGTGTGTGTGTGTGAATTTTATTTATAAGTAGTGAATTATGGTTTTTGTTGTGAACATGGATGGGAACATTCTTCCTATTATTTGTTTAATTGGTTATCACTGTTTCAAATACAATACTAACTATTGAAAATAATTCTGAAATCAGCATAACCTAATGGAGTTTGATAGAAAGGGACATTTTGCCCCTGAAGGGATTTTAGTTTCATGCTTGATTTCAATAGTCGTCTCATAACTTCAGGGTATAGTAATTTGTATAGTGTAGACATATACTCTGATTTATGTGCATTTTATTTGGAAAGGAAAAAAAAGGGATGAGAAAACAGTCTCTAAGGTCCCAACCATCATACATCAAGATCCCCTTTCATCTTTCTACATGTTACAGATATTTCATATATAAGCTATAGAGAACTATACAGATGTTAGTCATTACAAGAATGGTCACTCTTCTGTGACAGGATTGGAAACAGTCTGCCGCCAGTCCTAGGGAAATAAGTTGCTTTTCATAGTTCCTTTTCTCTCCAGTGCTTTGTGAGACCTTTGCTGGAAAAAGAACTAATACTTGAGTTGCCACATTTACTGTTCATGAGTTAGTAGGAGATTGAGGTGGCTCTGGCCAGAGGCACACAGATTCTCTGAGCTACCATCACCTTTTCTTGCCATTTATTGTCATTCACTTTCGCATAGACTCAGTGTTAAAATGGTGAAGTAGCACCACACACACGTAAAGTAGTGAAAAGAACACGTAGAATCAGTCCTAGTTAAAATCTTGACTCTACTGTTTTCTAGAATTTCTAAGACTTTCTAAAAAGACTTTCTAGACTTTCTAAGAAAGTCATTTGAAAATAATTTGGCAATATCCTGCAAGTTTGAAACTGTGTGAACCCAGCAGCTCTACTTCTAGATATATACTCTAGGGGATCTCTCTACAGGTGCATAAGGACACATGAACAAGAATGCTTATTGGGGCATTGTTTAGTAATAGTAAAAATTGGACAACTTCCATGCCCATCTGTAGGAGAAACAAATAAGTAAGCTATGTTTTTTTTCGTAAGATGTAATGTGATACAACAATTAAAGCAATAAGTTAGCCCTCAGAAAAGTGATACTGAGTGAAAAAAAAAAGAAATTTTAGAATGATACATGTATCCCAGAGTCCAGAGTCTTTCATGGTTTGTCTCCCTCTCTGATTTCTTCCCATTCGGTTTTCCCTCCCTTCCCCTGTGTTCTCTGCACATATAATAAAAGAAAAACTAAAAACAAAATAAAAACAAATGAACTTAAAAATTAATTAAATCAATAAAAAAAGAATGATACATGCCGCATGATAGCATTTATGTAACTGTTTAAAAAGTGAAATAATACTATTTATCTAGATACCACAGACTATTTATCTAGATATATATTTATGCTAGACCCTATTCATCTAGCAGGTACATATAGCATATACTTGTTATAAAATAGAAAAATGTGAACTATAAGAATACATAGCAATTTCAGCATAATGTTTGCTTCTGGGGAGGAAGGTGGGAGATGAAGGAGAGCAAGGGGGGCTTTTATTTTATCTGTGGTGTTTCTTTTCTTTCACATAAAAATAAGAAACATGATAAAATGTTAGCATTTGTTAATTTCTTGTATTGGGTACACAGATGTGTTTGTTTTATAATTTTCTCTCTTTATATATTATTTAAGCTTTTCAAAATTAAGAGAGAGAAAAAAATATTCGTTTAGAATGGAGCAGTACAACATAGTGATTAAGAGCATGACTTTCAAAGAGATCAGGTTTGAATCCCGGTTCTGCCCATTTCAGTTCTGTTAATGTGAAACAGGTCTCCATAACTCAATGCTTCTCAGTGCCTTTAATATGCTTATGTGTACTGTGAGCCTTTAGAATGAGAATATAGCATTTAGAATTTTACAAACTTATTTGATCATGAAATGAGAGTTTCTTAGAACCCAGCCTGGTAGAGCCTGCCTTATAGATATTCTGTATTTAAGCATTAACTTAAATGATCAGTTGTCTTCAATCAGGAAAGGGTTTCCCTTCATCTCCTTCCTATTTAATCTGTCTGTATGTCTTTTCTATTCCCACTGTCTCTAAGGAGATAGCCTCTGTCGAGACAGCAAGGTTCATTTGATCTGGGCAATTAAAAAATGTTTGTAAGTTCTTTTTAGAAAATGTATTTATTTTTCAGTAGCATTTGTTATTTCCAGCTTTGGGCAATTTCTGTTAGATGTCTGGCCACAGCATCAAATCCAATTTCCTCTCAGTTACTCAGAAATCCAATTTCATTTATTTTGTTCAGTGCTCATGCTTTATAACAAACAGCATGAGGATCTTCCAGGCTTAAGTTTCCTGAAGAGTATCTTGAGCTGTGGTTTCCACCATACCCATAGGTAAGCTTGCCTATTCCTCAGGAATTCCCCTAGGAGACACCTCAGAAGGCGTCACACATGCCACACACATAATATAATCTTGTTCTTGTCCCTCCCACTCATCAAATCCTATAGGACAATGTCCAAAAATGGGATTTCTTTGATTTCAATGAACTTGTTTCATTTTACTCAAGGCTTACAGATTTCTGTTGTAATGCTGGTTTTAGCCTTGGGTGTAATCCTCAACCTGAGTTTGGAGCTGTAGCCTACACATTGGGAATTAAGGGTTCTATTTCAGGTTCTGCCTCTGACCTTGCTCTCCATTTGACCTTGAGTAAATTCAGATGTCCTGGAGGGCAAGCTGTCCAGACAGAGAAGAGTTAGCTATGGATTTGAAATGTTTCCCCCAGTGATTTATGTCTTTGACATGGTCTCATTTTATATAGCCCCAAATAAAGCCTCAGTTGTTTCCCTTGGCCTCTTCAAAATCACCAGAGCTGCTTACTCCATATATTCAAGTTTTGCAAAATTCCCCGGGATGTATCCCCTTATATGTAATAAAGCCAGCTCTGCTTTGTCGATTAGCTTGGTGATCTTTGGGCCTCTTTTGGGATTTCAGAACTTACGTTCTCATAGTTAAATGTGCCAAAACTGACAGATAGAAAGTATGAATCAGTTCTTTAGAACTGAGAGGGCCCCTGAACTCACTTCTTAGAAGTTGAGCTCTGAGCTCTACATTTTTCCACAATGAACTTGGAGTATGGCACATACTATATTTGGGCTTAGAACTACAGTGACCCTGGCTAAGTCTCTTCCCCACTGAGGATGTATAATTACTCTCAAAATGCCAACTGATCAGTTTCAAAGGCCATTGATAAACCCTTCCTTTTTAAATTAATTTGGTCAGGTCATGTCATAAACAAACATATTTCTATGTGTACCTATCAATTCACATATAATATTAATTGAGCCTTTTCCATAACCACTATTTTGCTATGGTGGAGACAAGCAAAGGATAGAACCCTCGTCTCTGCCTTCTAGGAACTTCCAGTAGAGTTGAAGAAACTTAACCACAGGAGACAAACAGAAGGTCAGTTAATATTATTTAGTACTGAAATTTGTGTGAAGGAAACTATGATGCTGCTGAGCATCTGACCTATACACTCCGAATGACAAAAAAAAAAAAATAGTATAATCTATTAATAAGCTTCCAAAGAATTGTAACAGCATTGTCTGGTGTGTATGTCTGTGTAAGGATGAATGAGTGTATTACTGAGGCAGTTTATGTATAGAAGAAATACAAGAAGACCAGATAGTTTAGACCATCATGATTCCTCCCTGGCGCCTAGACAACTGTAGATGATGGATGTTTCTGATGCTTTGAAACTTTCATTAAATGTTGGGATGGATGAATGACCTACGACACTGAGAAACAGGACACGAATGGTTAACATCCTGGCTTTCATCCTTATAGTCTTTGAGTTGATGTCACTCAATTGTTGGATTATCTGTTCTCTGAAAATTCAAATCCATCTGTGCCTTGGCTTCTTTTAGAGAAGTGCTTCTGAGATCCTTAACACACTATGATGGGCCCCATCATGACCACCTTCAAAGACTCCATGCTTGTTCAATTTTGGATGACTTTCTTACTATAGGCCCGAGTGACCAAAATCATTATTTATGTCCTGGCAAGCTCATTGCTGACATTCTTCCAGATTAAATAGGATTTAAATGTGATCGTTCAGGTAGTCTGCTTTGAATTTGAGGGAGCATGTTTCTACTTCATGGAGATGGGGGGATCTGTACATACTCAGGAATGACAGTAAAGTTAAAGGCATTTCATATCACCCTTTCCTTTCCTGTTGATTTTTCTGAAGTTGTTTAAAAAACAACAACAACAACAAAAAACCTCGTGGACTGTTTGAAGGAGGCCCATTCCTCCCCTCAAGTGTCAAGCTTCCTTCTCAAAGCAGTATTTCTTAGATACATGTAATTCAGATCTGTGATTACACCGTGTAGTGAAGTGGAGAGTTTCAGATAATTCAAATGGTAAATGATTTTTTCCCTCAATTATCCAAATAATTTGGGTGAATGTGTTAAAAAATTTTTGTCTGACATTATCTAGATCAAGAACTCAATTCTCTATAGGGTCCCTGGGGGGCTCAGTTCGTTAAGTGTCTGCCTTCAACAAAGGTCATGATCCCAGGGTCCTGGGATAGAGCCCTGAGTCAGGCTCCCCAGTGGGGAGTCTGCTTGTCTCCCTCTCCCTCTGTCCTTCCCTCCTGCTTGTGCTTGCTCCCTCTCCTGTGCTCTCTGACTCTCTCTCTCAAATAAATAAATAAAATCTTTAAAAAAAAAAGAACTCAATTCTCCATATTACCTTACATAAGTATAGGATGTATATATCTTTTGTTAGGGGTTATTAACCATAAAACCCCCAGCATTGGCATTTTAATTCATTTTTATTCCAGTTTCCTGTAGAAAGAGAATTTAGCAAAGCATTCTGTGTCCCTTCTTTATCCCATTATATTCTCAGAAGCAGCTGCTGTTGCCTTGGCCACAATACAGCATTTATTTGCTGATTTGGGGACATTTATGTCCAATGTTGGCTGAGCTCTGGGGATGTTGAACTTCTTGGAATACAAGGCTATAAGCCATGGCTTGTGGTCCTGTGAGGCACCTGTGAACAGAACACCCTTGCTAGTCTGTAAGCACAGACCCCTGGTTTTCCACTGACCATAGCCTAAACCCAGAGGAAGCTATGGTGGCTTTTAAGTACAACTGAAGTGGGTAGACTAAGGCCAGGCCTTCACACACAACTTCCATGGAGCAAGACTTTCTTCAACGATCTAGAGATTCACTATCTATACATGCTTATTTGTCTGACCAGCCTTTGGGCTTAACTGGGGAAAGAGGGACATAGTCTGGGTCAAAAGGACATTTCTGGACTCCTCCATTCTTGATAGTTTTAACCTAAACCCAATTCACTCACAAAGTCTTAATTGCTGGCACTAAGTTAAGGAGCAAACTGTTTTCTATGCTTCCTGCCTTGGGCAAACTGCCATGGTGCAACTTTATACTGTCTTGAGAGCTCTGCTAAAGGATAAGAGACCTCTGACAATGGTGCAGTTGGAGGCACCACATCTATGATTTAAGTCTCTGTTTTAAAGCCTTCGGTGGCTCATGATCTAAAATTTCCTTCATAATCTAGTCCCAGTTGACCACTCCCATTTTATCTCTTACCACTGCTTGCCTTGTACTTTATATGCCAGCAATTCCAAACCACCCAAGATTTCCGTAAGTCGCCAAACAAATCCATGGTATTTCTTGCCTTTTGGTTTTTAAGTGTTCTTTCTATCTGAAATGCTCTCTTCCCAGTAAATGCTCAACATCTTCCTCATGCATCCTCCTTTGTCCCCTGTCTTATTATTTTTTTGTTGCTTTTTTATTTATTATTATTTTTTAATAATATTTTATTATGTTATGTTAGTCACCATACAGTACATCCTTAGTTTTTGATGTAATGTTCGATGATTCATTATTTGTGTGTAACACCCAGTACTCCATGCAATATGTGCCCTCCTTAATACCCATCACCGGCCTATCCCAATCCCCCACCCCCTTTCCCTCTAAAGCCCTCAGTTTGCTTCCCAGAGTCCATAGTCTCTCATGGTTCATTCCCCCTTCTGCTTACCCCCCCTTCATTCTTCCCTTCCTTCTCCTACTGATCTTCCTGCTATTTCTTATGTTTCATAAATGAGTGAAACCATATGATAATTGTCTTTCTCTGCTTGACTTATCTCACTTAGCATTATCTCCTCCAGTCCCGTCCATGTTGCTGCAAATGTTGGGTAATCGTTCTTTCTGATGGCTGAGTAATATTCCATTGTATATATGGACCACATCTTCTTTATCCATTTGTCTGTTGAAGGGCATCTCGGCTCCTTCCACAGGTTAGCTATTGTGGACAATGCTGCTATGAACATTGGGGTGCATATGGCCCTTCTCTTCACTAAGTCTGTATCTTTGGGGTAAATACCTAGTAGTGCAATTGCTGGATCATTTATATGACCCTTTCTTTGTCTTTTCCAAAGTTAGTCCTCCCTGAACCTGGTCAATCCAGCCTTATCTCTGTTAGTGGGTGTACACATACCACACTGTCTTATAACTGTCTGACTATATGACTGTTTTCCCCATTAGACTGTGAATTTCTTTAGAGCAGTTATCAAGTCTCTTTTACCTTTGTTTTTCTGATGCTTGTCTCAGAGACTGGAGCATAGTAGGCACTCAAAGTAAACGCTAAATACGTTAAGTGAATCATTAACTGTTCCTGGATGGGTAGGAGACAATGCTTTTTGGTTGGGTGTTTTAGTCAATGGTAGGCAGAGAATAAACATCACAATAATAATAATAATAGTTATGTTCTATCTAAGCAGCTATTATCTGATAAATGTTTTTAATATGTGTAACTTGCAATAATACCATGAGGTAGATATCAGAATTATTCCTATTAAAAAATAAGGGGATGATTATGATAATGATAACAATTATAGCAATACTAAAGAATTTAAAATAAAAAAATATAAAAGAACCACATAAGAGAGAATTTAAGTGACTTTCTTAAGACCACACATAATTGGGGTGCCTGGGTGGCTCAGTCAGTTAAGTGTCTGCCTTCGGCTCAGGTCATGATTCCAGGACCCTAGGATCAAGCCCACGTCAGCCCCCTGCTCAGCAAGGAGCCTGCTTCTCCCTCTCTTCCCTACTCATGCTCTCTCTCGCTATCTCTCTCTCAAATAAATAAGTAAAATATTTGAAAAAAAAAAAAAAGACCACACATAATCACAAAAAGTAGAGCCTGGAATTACTATCCAATGCTAATCATAATATGTTAAATCAGTGACATCTTACAATTTGGAGAAGGGTGTAGGAACTGGCCATATTGGAGACCAATTGAAATTCCCTCAAATGCAATTAGACTTTGAATTACTCTGGTGGGAAAACTCTAAAAGCAATAGAATCAAGAAATACTTCATTCAGTTTGGGGCTGGCAGAGTCTATGTACACATTGCCTCCAAAGGCAAGAACAGCTTGTTAATTTGGCATTTAACTACCAGAAATTCTATTAACAATTATTACTGGGAAGAGTAGTTGATGCATAATACTGGCCCTAGAGTATTGCTTGGTCATGATGTGCCTTCTCAATCATCAAAGAAAATTGAAATTATGCTCATTCTAAGTTTAGTATTGTCTGTCTTATTGTCTTCAAGGCCTTTGTTAGTATCCCTGAGTAACAGGTCCACTAAACTATCTCATGTATTTTAATAACCAGAACCCCCCCAAGAGAAAATTTATTATTATTTCAAATCTGGCTATTTTTCCTTGAAATATATGTAGGTGTTGATGTAATTTCTAAAATGCAAATTCATAAGAAAATAGGAGTTCATAGTAGTTTTTGATTATTATATACTTTTCAATTAATTGGTAGCATTTGCTCATTTGTAAATATTTACCAGGCACCTACCTTGTGGACAAGCATTGTGTTGGGTACTGGAGTTACAGGTATACTTAAAACAAATACAGTTCCTGCCCTTCTGTAATGAGGGAATCCATGAAAGTTTTTGATGTTAAAGAATATCATCTCAAAGATGAATGCTATCATGATTAGTCTAAGACTCCATGGTTAAGACTAAGTACAGAAAAAGAGGTGGGATTTGACTTGGGGACTGAGAGGCAAGAAAGTGTGGTGATCACTTGGAATAGATGATAAGCAAGAGACATTGTAGCAAGAGGCAAGAGGTCTTGTAATGGGAGATATGCTTTGGTCAGATTTTGGAGGCCTAAAAAGTTTGGGCATTATTCTGTAGAGTGGATGAAAATAGACTTTTGTCTATATGCCAATGCATTGGTAGTGTCTGCTTATAGAACCATTTGGGGAGTTTTAAAAGGCCTCTTCTGCATTTTGGTGAAAGTCATGTGAATGATTTTTTATATCCTCCGATGGTGTTGGAGGAAGAACGGGAACCCCAGGGAATGAATACATTTGCCACCTCATCTGTGAAAAATGGAAGACCATCAATCAATGAATATTCATTGATCATCTTCTATCATTTGGATAAAGTATTGATCAGAACAGGGCTTGGCACTATGGGAAAATAAAGAGGTCTTAATGTCTATTGTTTGAATGTCTAAAATACTAGACATTGTTCTTACAATATAGTTGTGAAGAAGTATATCCATGGCGTAGTCAGATTTCAGTACAGGCTCAAGAAGAAATCTTGACTTGACTTTATGGATCAGGCTTTGATGTATGGAAAATATGTTAGTTTCCTGTAGGACAATTCAACAGCAATGATGGAGAGCTAGAGAGAGCTCTTGCAACATCGTTTAAATGTCTGGTGACGAGACATAATCAGGGCATTGGAGAGGGAGGTCAACAGCCTGAAACTATTATCCAAGCAGGCACTCAGTATAGTGCTGGCCAAGCAAAGTGCACATGAAGAAGTATGGGCTATGAATTAAGTTTTTAGGGTCTCCAATTCCCTTCTCACTAAGAACCTTCAAGTCAGGGGTCCAAAGATGAATTGGCTCGGCTATGGATTGGCAGTTCACTTAGACCACTGGAGAGCTGGGATTTATTTGCTTTAAAGTTTTCTCCAAGACATGTTTAATAGGCAGATGTAAACCTATATGTTCTCCTTCCAACAACTTTTGGATCCTTGTGTTCCTTGATGCTTGCACTGCTTTCCCAGGGTGACTTTAGCAACATAATCTTTACTTTGCTGAAGGAGAAAGGCCTTTGGCTTGCACGCTTTCCCACCACCCTGTCAGTTATTACGTCTGTTTTCTTGAAATGTCTTGCTCCAGATTGTTTATTTATTACGGGCCTTGTGGTCAGCTGCAAACATAGTTTGCAGTTTTTTTGGTAACATTTATTGTTTTCATCTGATTAAAGAAAAATACATGCCAATGGTTGAAAAATTGAAACATACAGGGAGGTATAAAAATGAACATTCAAATTACTCATAATTGCATCATCCAGAGTTAATTGCTATTGACATTTTAGAATATTTTCTCTCAAGGTTTTTTTAAATGCATACATATATGCATATATAATAGTGCATGTATACACACACACACACACGTAAGCATGTCTTCATGTCTTTGTAAACAAGAATTTAATGGCTGTGTAATTTTGGTTGATTCTGATTTTTTTTTTTACATTTTAACTAACATGGGTACCTTTATCCATATTTCTTTAGGAATCGTTTTCCATAAAAAGAATTAGAGTCTCAAATGTATAAATATTTTTAATGACTACTGATACAAATATACCAATTTAAGTCTCCACAAGCATGATAATGCTAGTGTTGTTTTACTATGCCTTACTACAAGTATATATTATTGATTTCAATTTGATAATTTAAGAGACCAAAAATGGTTTTATTCTTATTTTAAATCCTATTTTTTGGATTACTAGTGAATTTTATAACCTTTAATAGAGAAGTGATTCCAGAGTTCTTGGTCCTTAATTTTCTGCACTTACCTTTATTTACATTCCACTGGTGTTGAGCTCCTGGTTCCCTAAGTAAGACCTCTGCACCTTATTTTGATCCATAAGACATATTAACTCTCTGCACTGTGTGTTTTCCCTTCACTCAACAATCATGCAGTCATGAGATATTTATTGAGAATCTACCATATTTTAGGCTTCTCAATCTAGAGACAGAAAGATGAAAATTTAGGGTCCCTGACCTCTAGAATCTCATAGTATAGAGACAACACACACACACATAACTTGAGAAATAAAATACAGTGTTATGCCATGCAGTTGACAATACCTAGTCACTTTCCTTAGAAAGCTTAGACTCTTACTGGGTATACAAAACAGTATAAAAGTTATTATAATTTTACAATACGGTAAGTCAGGAGCAGCTTAAAATAGTGGCTAAAGACATTTCTCTGAAGCCACTGTCTGGGTCACATTCTGACTTAATCACTAACTGACTGTACTCTGAATATGGACGGGCAGGTAAATTAGCCATTTTATTCTTCTGTTTCCCCATTAGGAAAATAGAGGCAATACCAGGGTTGTTTCATAGATTCATGCAAAGGATTTAGAATAAGAGCAAGTATGTAGTGAGTGATCAATACATGTCTCATTTTATTAAAAGAGATATGATATGGAAAGCACAGTTTGTGTTATTGGAATGTGTAAGAGGTGTTTTTTATCTACACTTATAGAGCAGAAGAAGGTGTGTGTGTGTTGTTGAGGAAGCTCCCTCTGGAGGAAGAAGTGGTTACCTGAAATCTGAAAGAGGAGTAGGCAGTATGACACCTTTGGGAAAGTGCAACGGAGTTTGTAAGTGTGTGAGAGTATCGTTTCCATGAAGAGGGAACAACATGTGCAAAGTCTCAGAAAAAAGAGAATGAATGGCTTTCAAAGAATTAGATGAAGTTCAATGTGATTGGAATATAGAGTTTGAGGGTCTTTCAGCTGTCAATTGTTGTTTAAAATACCACCTCAGAATTCAGTGGCTTTAAAATATAGTGGTTAGGAGAACAATTCAAATAACTGTGAAAATTTCATCAGAAACCACAGAGACTAAAAAGGAGTGAAACAACCTCTTTAAAGTGATGACAGAGAAGAACTATCAACCCAGAATTCAATATCCGGCAAAAATATCCTTCAGGAATGAAAATGAAAGAAAAGCTGTCTCAGACAAAGGTAAACAGAGAGAATTTGTCACCACCAGACCTACTCTAAAATAAATGCTAAAGTAAGTTCTTCAGGCTGAAGGAAAATTATACCAGAAACTTGAAACTTCAGGAATAAAGCCAGAGTAAGGGCAATGGCAAATAGCTGGATAAACATAAGAGACATTTTTCTCATCTTAAAATTCTTTAAAAATTTGTATGAATATTGAAAGGAAATTTTATAACATTGCCTGATGAGATTTTCAGTGTTTGTAGGTGTAATACATCTGACAACTATAACATGGAAGAGGAAAGTAAAGGTATCTATTTGGTTTGTAGGGCTGATAGAGGTTACTTGAAGTGGTAAAATACTAACTCTGAGCATCCTGTGAAGGTTATTAGTGAATATTGTGATTTCTAAAAAAATAATATAGAGATATGGCCTGGAAGCCAATGGAGAAATTAAAATAAAATAATAAAAGTATTCAAATAATAAAGAAAAAAGGCAGGAAAGATGAAAAAAGAATGAAAAAAGAACAGACTAATGGCAAACAATAAAATAGCAGACATAAATCTGACCATATCAAGAATTGCATTAAATCTAAATCAGTTAAAGGGCAGAGATGGATTTTTTTTAAAAAAAGACACAATTATATGCGATCTACAAGAAATTCACTTTATAATGATATAGATAAGTGAAAAGTAAAATGATAGAAAATACATGTTATGTAAATAGTGATAAAAAGAAAGTTGAAGTGACTATATTAACATCAAAGTGGACTTTAGAAGAAAAATTGCTAGGGATGAAAAGGAACATTTCATAATAAAAAAGAGGTCAAGTCATTAAAAAGACGTAATAATCCTAAACATGCACACAACAAAAACAGAGCTTTAAAATACATGAAGCAAAAACTGATAGAACTAAAGGAGAGATAGAAAAATTCTCAATTATGGGAATCTTTAATATTTTTAATCAATAATTAATAAAACAATTAGAAAGAAAATAACAAGAATATAGTCAACTCAAACAACACTATCAATCACTACAGACCCTACAAGCATTAGAAGAATAATAACAGTGCTATGCCTATAAATTTGACATCTTAGATGAAATGAATCAATTCCTTGAAAAACACAAACTGCCAAAACACAAATAGTCCTATATCTTTTTTAAAATTGAATTTTTGAGTAAAACCTTCTACAAAAGAAAACTCTAGGTCAGATGGTTTCACTGGCAAATCTTACCAAATATCTTAGGAAGAGATAATACCAGAAAAATCAAAGATAATGGAACACTTCTCAACTTCTTTTATGTGGCTACTGTTACTCTAATACCAAGATCAAACAAAAACACAAGAAAAAAGAAACTATAGACCAACATCCCTCATGAATATAGGTGTAAAAATCTTCAACAAAATATTTAACACACCAAGTCCAGCCATATCTCAAAAAAAAATGGGTATTGGGATTTGTCCAGTGGCATGCTATTAAAAAAAATTCTTTAAACAGAAAAGCTCTGATTTGTATTATTTGCCAATTTCCATGTCAATTTCCATATTCTCACCATGGTAAATATTAAGCTACCCATGTGAAGCTACTAATCACAGAACTGGAAAGGCATGTATACAATCAGCTCTCATGAGCCAGTGGAAGCTGGCTTCATAACCCATGTTTCAAAATTTGGTCTTTATCATAAGGAAAATGGGAAACATTTGAAGCTTTTAAGCAGGAACAGATTTGTGCCTTAGAATAATCCCTCTTGCTTCAGACTAGAAAATGAATCAGAAGTGGGCAAGGTTGGAGCCAGAACGACCACTTATGAATTGCTCATTAGCATTCCTAAAGGTGGTCATGGCCTAGAGCTGGATTGTGGAAGCTGGAATGGAGAAAATGGACACTTGTGAACTATTTTTAAGATGTAAGCTCAATGAAGCATCAAATTGGCTATAGGGTGTGAGGCAAAATGGGAGAGTCCTACATCCCACCTAGGAAGGTCCTTATCATTATTTTTGACAAGCAGGGGCACACAATCGTCAAGGAATCATTTTCTTTTTCTGCAATTCCTCAGTTCAATGACAATGGGTAGTTGTTAATCTATGGAACAACACTGGTATTTTTAAAAGTTTTACTCAAAATGAAGCTCCAGCCCTTCATGCCCTTTCAGTTAGTTGCATCTCTAAGGTTCACTATTGAATGCTTTCTTGCACCATGCACTATTCTAGGTATTTGGGATATAATATTGAATGAAAATATATCCCTGTCTTTGTGGAACCTATATTCTAGCTGTGCAGTGAAGGGAAGGCAGAAGATAGAAATTAAACATAATATGAAAGTAAGTGATATAAAATGGCAGAAAGTGAAGAGTATTTTATTAAACAGAAATGTGGAGCAGGGTAAGAAAGTTCAGAAGGGATGCTGAGCAGGATTGTAGAATTAAATATGGTGGTTAGAGACAGACCCATTTAAGCAGTAACACTTGAACAAAATCTTGGGGAGATGGAAATGCTAGCAGCGGTGACTTTATTCCTGTCATTGAGATCAAATGTCTTCTCCCATGGTATACTTGTCTCAACGATATTTCTATAGTCATTGTGCTGTGTTACAAAGTCAAAATTCTTTCCTCACTTTCCCAGTTTTCTGTGACATATTGGGAAGATGGGGTTAAGTGCACTTTCTCTGTTTTTCTGATATTCTGGGCACCCCTTTGACAACAGAACTGCCCCAGAGAGTCACAAATGCCTCTTTCCTTTGCTGTTTTTCCCATTGGACTGAAAACTCCTCAGGGATTTTGACTGTCCCATTTAAATTTGTATTCCAGTGCCTGGCGTACATATTTGTTGAAGGTACCCAAAAATATGCCTTTAAAGAATTGATGAATAGAGTATTCTAAGGAGTTTCTCACTGATAAGTAATGCCAAGATTTGAAATGAACGCTAATCATAAGATTTGATAGGAAGTGATAAGTTGTCTGATTTCATTATCATCTCTGTGTCCACTTCATGTGTTTTTGTCACTTCTGTATAAGCAGCTATGAAACTGCAGATCAGAAACAGTATTCAAGTCTATGCCTGTGTGTAAAAAGCCCATTGTTGTGTGTGTTTGTGTTATAAAACTAATACTAGGGGTGCCTGGGTGGCTCAGTCGTTAAGCATCTGCCTTCAGCTCAGGGCATGATCCCAGAGTCCTGGGATCGAGCCCCACATCAGGCTCCTCCACTAGGATCCTGCTTCTTCCTCTCCCACTCCCTCTGCCTGTGTTCCCTCTCTCACTGACTGTCTCTCTCTGTCAGATAAATAAATAAAATCTTAAAAAAAAAAAAAACCTAATACTAGATGCACAGTTTCTTTGGCAAGAAAGAAAAGAAGTGTAATAGTTATGTCTGGGTACCAAAGTGCTAGACACCTTATCAATGCTTAGATAGACCAACCAGAAGTTAGAAGCATTTCAAAACATTTTTTTTTTTGAGAGAGAGAGAGAGAGAGCGTTCATGAGTGGGAGGGGGCAAGGGCAGAGGGAGAGGGAGAGGGAGAGAGAGAGAGAATTTTAAACAGGCTCTGTGCCAGTGTGGAGCCTGACATGGGGCTTGATCTCATGACCCTGAGGGCATGACCGTAGCCAAAATAAAAATTCAGATACTAAACTGACTGAGGCACCCAGGAGCCCCCAGAGACATTTAAAACTAAAGTAGACAGTGATGTTTTTGTTTGTTTATTTATTTTGTGTCTTCTTTTTGAAGGGGAGAGAAAGCAGTAAAGCACTGACTGAAATGCTTAGGGCATATAGGGTTCATCTTTGTGCTTTGACCTTCAAAGATAGAAATTTAATGATGCTATCAAATGACAAAACCCACACACATACACCCAAGCACACAAGTACTAACGAGGACTGGGGAGGAAAATGTAAAGACAGGACAACTTGAATGATGGCTGCCACAAGTACATACACTGAGCAGAGCAATTGGCTGAATGTTAACAGAGCATTTTACAGGTCTTGAGAAAGTGTGCCTGAAACATCCATGAGAGGCCAAGAAAACATTTCTCTTGGAGGAGGAGATTGTATGCCCTGAGCACCCCTAGTCTTGTCAGAGTTTCAAAGGAATGAAAGAAGTATGGATGAATGAAGGAAGATCTTGGAGTTCCGCATAAAATAATTCTTCTGAGTAATGGTCTGAGGAATTAGTTCCAAGACTAATGGTGGAATATTGGTTCTTGGTATCTTAATGGAGTTTCCACATCAACACTGTTCCAGCAATCAAGATATCCATTCATTCAGTCAAGTAGTCTTCACCGACTGCTCTCTATTACCAGGCACTAGAAACTGGGAAACAGGGAGGTGCATAAGACATGTTCTTGTCTTCTTGGAACTCATAGTAAACCAATGAATTACAATATAATGTACAAAATGGCAGGATGTGAGTATGAACATAGTGCTTTGGGATCACCAGAAGTGGTAACCACCTTTGGCTGTGGGATCCCGGGAAGACTTCAGGGAGGGAGAAGTACATTGATCTGTGTCTTGAAGAAGTGGGCATTGGCCAAGTAAAAAATGGCAAGAGGGTTGGGAAGGGCATGCTAGATATGACAGTAATGATGTCTTAAGACAAAATGTGTGAGGAAAGTCAGGAAGGGAAAAAGGAGATGATGAAAGAACAATGGAATTTCAGGTCCAAGGGGATGGAAAGTCTGATTGAGGAAGTCTTGTACCATGCAAGGTGTCCGGAGTCTGAAAAGCTTTAGAGGCATTCCCATAATTATCCCAGTACATGTCATTTATTAAGTACTTAGTTTTCTACGCTGGGCCAGATTTAGACATGAAGCGGAAGAGGGGATGCAGACATAGGAAAAGGGGGGCACCAGATATTGTGATGCCCACAGCCTGAAAGGTATCTGCAGAAGAGGTGGTACAGGTATAGGATTATCAGTATTGCCCTCATGAATAGGAAGTACATGGGTTAACAAGAACAGAAGAGAAAGCAGAAGGCATTAGTGGGCAGTTTTTAAGAATGAGGTTAGAGTTCGACTCCTGTGAGATGTAAAATTCGAACCCCTTAGCCCTGACAGGGGAATAAGTTCCTGTTCCTTTTAAAAGATCAGTCCCTAGCATCTGGTACCTATTAGGCCTCTTCAACCCAAATGGGGCCAGAGGGTAGTGAAGGTAAGAAAACTATGACCAATAAATGGAAAATTCTCTGATCCTCCCATTGGCATATTGTATTCTTTGCTACAGATTACAAGCTTTATGCTTCCCAAGAGTGTCAAGAACCAGTCTTGTATGTTGTGTGTCCGCACCTTTCTCCCTCCCATTTCCCCAGAAGGAAGGTGGAAGGATGGAAATAATTTAGAACTGTTCTTCTTCCACTGTGGTCAGAGGACTGTGGGAATGCTATGGCATTTTTTAATTGTTTTCTTCCTTCAAGGATACCTTGAAAAAAATGATTTTAGCAGTTAAAAAGAAAATGATCATTTTTTCACTGACAAATTAAAAGTATGTGCATGAAATGAGTTTTTTTTCTTTTTTTAAAATTTAAATTCAGTTAGCCAATGTATGGTACCTCTTTAGTTTTTGATATAATGTTCAATGATTCATTTGTTGCATATAACACCCAGTGCTCATCACATCATGTGTCCTCCTTATTGCCCATCACTGAGTAACCCCATCCCGCCACCCACTTCCCTTTCCATAACCCTCCATTTGTTTCCCAGAATCAAGAGTCTCATATGAGTTGTCTCCCTCTCTTCTTTCTTCCCCTTCAGTTTGCCCTCCCTTCTCCTATTGTCCTCTACACTATTCCTTATGTTCCACATATGAGTGAAACCATATGATAACTGTCTTTCTTTGATTGACTTCTTTTTTTGAAGATTTATTCATTTGAGAGAGAGAGTGTGTGTGTGTGCACATGAGCAGGGAGGGGGCAGAGAGAGAGGGAGAGAGAAAATCAAGCAGACTGACCTGAGTACAGAGCCTGCCTCGGGGCTCTATCTCACAACCCTGAAATCAGACATGAGCCGAAACCAAGCATCAGATGCTTTAACCTGCTGTGCCACCCAGGCATTCTGTGAAATGACTGTTCTTAAGTGAGAATTTTTAAAATTCAAGTCCATAGATTCTGAGGATCCTAAAATAAATAAATCCATGGGTATCAGAAATAATTTTTTCCCTTAAAAGAGAAGTCAGCAAACTATGGCCCACAGGCTACATCCCACTCTCTACCTGCTTTTATAAGTTCAGTTTTACTGAAGCTTAACTAGAACCCAATTATTTATGTATTTTCTGTGGTTACTTTCTGGCTACAAAGATAGAGTAGTCTCAAGAGAGAATATATAGCCCACGAAGCCTAAGATCTTTACTATTTGGCCTTTTATAGACAAATTAGCCTATCCCTGCTTTCAAAGAAGCTTTGTATCACTGAGATTTAAGATATACTGACCCAGGCATCAGATGCTTATCAACTAATTGGGGTTAGAGTTATGTAGTTCTGGCATCTGACATTCTGTGCACAGGCTTTGGACTCTACAGATCTTGTTTCACATCCAGGATCTACCATTTATTAGCCATCTGACCTCTGCTTTTTTACCTGTAAAATGGATGAAATGAGGTATCTACTTCACACTAAAAGCCCCTGCTTACTCACCCCACTCAAGTTTGGATATTTGGAAATTGGTTCCTGGACACAGGAGTTCCAGTTGGCTGCACAGGATTTTTTTCACCTTGAAACAAAGCAACCTGCACTTAACAAAGCCCAATGGCAAGATTTTACTGCTTTTAGTATGCCTGGGGCACATAAAAAGAACTCAAAAATGGTAAATTACAGGTTTATCTCTTACTATTGTTGTCTCCAAGATCTGCTTCTGTTTTGTACAGAAATCCCTTACTACCTGAACTCTCAAATATTTACTCAAATATTTACAAAAAAAAACCCACCAGCGTATATATGGCAAAATTGCTTGTCACCTATGATTATAGATGATGAGCATCACAATTTTTTGCTGTTGCCTCTCAGTTCTAATAAAATTGCATCTCGTTATTTCAACATGTTATGTGTTATCACTGTCTTCCCCACATTAAGTGATGATGTCTCCTCAGAAAATGGAAAGCCTGTAAAGAAAGTTGGTAGGTCTGAGATGCTTTGGAAAGTCCATTCACTGGAAGAAAGATTGGAAAGTATAAAGTACAGTTAAGAAAGGTGACTGCGTAAAAAATACGTTTATCATAATTTTGTCTATATCTACTATGAATATCTTTTCTTATGTGGGAGGATATAAAAAGTTATTAAAGTACTTTTGGTTTATTTGTGCAGAAATCCTTATTGGACTATAATATGGCTGATTAGTGACATTTAGAGATGTTTGGGGGTTAAAGGACACAACTGTATTATTATTATTGTTATTATGATTATTAATTTTTAAAAATAAGGGACTATGGGTTCCCATTATCTGAACATTTGCTATCCAACAGGTTTTTAGGAATGGATTAAATTCAGGTAAAGAGGCAGGCTTATACTATCCTCCAGGGAATTTAACTCCTATTTTGTTCCCACGTGTGAGCCTCTCCCTTGCTAACCTATCCATGCTGCAAACTTTGCATTGTTTTGCCAATCACCTCCCAAGAACTAGAATCATCATCTATGGTGGTGGGTGGGCCTCTGCTCTCCAGGTGCCAGCTGTTTCTGCCTGTCTGCCTGGGTCTCCTGGCATAGCCTGCTCTTGTATTCTGCTAATTCTTCTCCTTTCCTCTTCCAAATGTGTCTCCTTTGAAGCTGTGCGTGCCTAGGCAGAAGTCCCATCCTTTAGTCAAGCAAGTTCAAATATGCGTGCTTGCCTGTTCCCAACATTCCCTTTCAATATGTTCCTTCCATGGGTCAGGACATGCTGTGCTCTGCCATGGACTTCTCTGGTGTCCATTGCTTTACTGACCTACCACCTGTTGTCTGCTGCCATTCCTTCAAGGTGCAGTTGTTCTGCACATGGATCTGAACTCCCTCACAAGTCTGATACCTGGGTTTGCTTTCCTACCCTCACTCCTCCCAGGTGATGGTTCTGATTCCAGATCCCTGCTTTCCCAACCATCTACATCACCAGCTGCAATGAACAGAGCAATGACTAATCAGATTCAGACACAAACCAGGCTACCTTTTGGGGATTTTTTTCCTTCTGCTGTCCTTTGTTGGTTCATTTAAACTGATTTGTCCAATATAAAATGTTGGATAGAGAATCAGGGGTAGCTTGTGGGTAACATGATATGATGTGACTCAAACTCTAATTTCTGTAATTATAAGCCATATGCAATGACCTCAGTCATGGACCCCAATCATACAAAGCCTCTGTGCCATGAGAAGTTTGGAAATCTAACTTTCTGTTTCTACTCACTAGATATGTGACCTGAGCCTCAGTTTCCTTTTTCATAAAGTAAGGAAGATAAAGCCTACTTTGAAAGGCTGTTACAAAGATGTAAAGAACCTAATACAGTGTCTTGACCCAGTGATTGCACAATGTCAGGTAACTGTGTCTATGCCTTTCACTGGCCCCAGGATTTTTTTTTTTTTTTCAGCATTTACTTCCTACAACTGCAATTGGCCCCAGATGTGCAGAGGTGCCCAGTTATTCTACCTTAGAGTTCCAGAAATGAGACAGTTGAGCACCAACATCTGTCTAAACTAGAGATTCAGATGTAGTAAAGATCATACCTGTCACCCTTATCTGGGTTCCTTTCCTCCCTTCTATTCTTCCCATTGGTCTCTCTTTTGCCAGTGTTGAATGGCCTTATGGCTCGAAGCAAACGCTTTGTTCCAGACTTAGCTTTGCAATATCTCTTTAACTGTTTCCTGCTTGGCCACCTTACCTTTCCAGCTAGAAAAGATTCCTTTGCCTTTTCACATAGGAAAGAAAGCATGAACTTATAGAAAGAATACCAGAATTAAAGCCAGAAAACTGAAACCAGTACAAGATCTACTCCTTTACCAGTTGAGTGATCCTGGAAAGTAATTTTATTCTCTGCATGTTATTTCCCTCGACTTCCAGATTTTGAAAGTTGAAAAACTCTATACAACTATTTACTAAAAGTTATTTCTCTTAATTGGCTTCAGAGCCTTGCATGGTCCTAAAAAATGGATTGAAACTCAATAACATACTTGTTGGTGGATGAATTGAAGAAAACTTTATGATGTTGTAATTCACCTGAAGTAATTGAAGTTGGATTTCCCAAATTAATGGGTTGACTGGAGATGGAGGCTAATGCATGAGAAATATCTCAAATTCAAGGACCCCTGTCTATTCATCTCAAAGTTTTGTTCCTTTCTTCCCTGTCCACACACACCTTCCTAAAATTGAATGAGGCTGTTAGAAGTTTCCTTCTTTCCTTCTCATGGTAGCTGTTCACCACTTGATGTTTTAGCACTCTGAAGACTAAAGAGTTGGGAATGGTTTTCCAAGTGGCATGGACCAAGTAAGCCTTTTCAGTGAGCTCAGTGGGTGAAAATTCCATCTGCCTTTTGTCTTCGCATGAGAGAGTCCCCAAATGACTGACCTCTCCAGAGGAGCTACACCCCTCCCACAGAGCCCATGTCATTCCTGTCTAGCTTACAGCTCACTCTGCATCCACTCTGCCTCCTTCCTCATCAACTCCCCCAATCTTTCTCCACTTACTGCTCCACTGGTGGTCTGGGCTGTGTGGCCCAGATGTTTTCCCCAAGCGAATAGAAGGTTACTTTTCAAGTGTCTTCATAGAGCAGATGTTCCCATTCATACCCCGCCCCCTGCACCCCCAATTGCTGAAATCTTTCTCTGCCCCAGAGAGCACATCATGTTGCTGCTGTGCGTTTGATCAGGAGAGTACAGAGCGGGAACAAGAGAATAGCACACTAACGACTGTTTGGCAGGCGAGCTCCTGGGTGTGTGTGTGTTCCTTCTCCCTTTGTTCCCATTACAGTTGTGAGCAGATGTTCTCAACTGGCCCATTGGCTGCTCTTTCTCTGGCCCCTTACACCGGGCTTCATTCCATTCCCCTGCTTGAGCCTAATCACAATTTGCCCAAGACTGTAATATCTTTCTTTGCTTAGATACACCCCCATTCCCTTTACTTCATCTGGAACTTTGCTTGCTCAGCCTGGGAAATCTCTATTAGGTAAAGGAATTTGCTCCTAAGTCTAGAGTTCAGTTACAGGTTCTTCCTTACCCTTTGATTCACTTGAGTCTATTATTTTACCTACCCTCTGTTTCCCTCCCCGATCCACCTTTCCTTCCAAGCTCCAGCCCCACCAAACTATTGCAGATCAACCATGCTCTCTCTCACCTCTAAGCCTATCTGTGTGCCTTCTCTTCTTTCTGGAGCATCCTTGCTCCTCCTTTAGCTTGCTCATCCTTTAGCTCTTTGCTTAAGCATGACTTTCTCT
Organism: Ursus arctos; assembly: GCF_023065955.2. Lineage (NCBI taxonomy): Eukaryota > Metazoa > Chordata > Mammalia > Carnivora > Ursidae > Ursus > Ursus arctos. Next base: position 12,582,588 of record NW_026622886.1, on the reverse strand, counting down.
TTGACCTCTGCTTGCCAAGCATAAACTTCCATAGAGCTTCTGTGTTAATTCCAACCCAGCCCTTATTTTTCTATACTATAGTTCTTCTTGTTTGTTTATCCATTTTGTCATTAACTTATTTTGCAAATCTGAGAAAGTATGTTTCCGCAATATCAAACAAGAGGGTTAGATTCCCCTCTCTCTACCTTCTTTTGACAGTGTTCATTGAGCATCTAGTCTGTGTTAAACACTCTGTTACATCTTGAAGCCAGGAATTGTCTTTGCCCTCAACTAGGTAAGTCCTATATACAGACTTCCGAAGTAGTATGATGGTATTATACTAGTGAGATATTCAAGATCACATGGAAAACTGAGGCACAATTAAAGTGACAAACCCTGAAGACAGAACTCAAAAAGAATGTGGCAAACTTAGTAAGTAAGAATGGTTTAGAGCAGGAATTGGCAAACTACTGTTCACCAGCCAAATTAGAGCCTGCTGCATGTTTTATAAATAAAGCTTTATTAGAACATAGACATGTCCATTCATTTACATATTATTTATGACTTCCTTCACAATGGCAGAGTTGAGTAGTTGTGGTATGTACTCAAAGTCTAATATACTTACTGTCTGGCTTTTTATAGAGAAAGTGTGCTGACCCTTGGTCTAGAGCATGAAAAATAAAAGTGGCCAAGAAAATTTTAGAAAAAATCAAAAAGGGTGAAATTCCTCAAACAGATTTTAAAATGTATTATAGAGCTACTACTATAATCAAAATAGTATAATATTGATTTGTCAAAAGGTGAATGGCTCACTGGGAAGATAATAGGAAGTTCAAAATAAATTGTTTATAAAAGAATTTAATATATGATAAAGATGACATTTCAGTTCTATTGGGAACATTATTTATTTAGTAAATAATGTTAGAAAAATAAGCTATTCATTTGGAAAAAAATTTTTTTCACTAGTTTTTTAACATTCCTAACCTACCTCCCCCTCTCCCCAAAATAAGCAGTGTATCTTTGTTTTGCAGTCAATACTTATCTTTTTTCTTATCATTGTTTCTTGCTTTTCACTCCTTTCTAGGTTCAATTTTTTAGTACTATGTTATAGCTTTTAGCAAATCTTTCTGTTCAGGTGTCTGACTAGTGAATTTTCTGTTTTTACATGTAAAAAAACCTTTATTTTATCCATAGTCTTGAATGGTAGCTTAGCTAATTATAGGGTTCTGCTCTCAGAAATCATTTTCCTCATCACTTCACAGACATTATTTCATTGTCTTCTGACAAATTTTAGTGCTGACAAGAAATTTTCTACAGATCTAATTATGGAACTCATTCATCTGTAGAAAAACTATCTTTTGGTTTTTCTATCTTTTAATGCATTTTCTTTGTCTTTGACACTCTGCAGGCTCCCATAGTGTGTTGAGATGAATACTTTATGTCTTTCTTCAATTTTAGAAAATTCTTAATCATTATTACTTTGATGACCACCTCTTGCGCATTTCCCCAGTTCTCTCCCTCCTGAGCTCTTTTAGACATTTGAGTTTCACACTCTTTGTTTCATATATCTTAATAGCATTTACATGTTTTCCAACTCTGGGTGATTTGCTCAGACCTGTTTTCCAATTTGCTAGCACTGTTTTCAGCTGTGTCCACTCTGTATTATTGTTTAACCATCCATTGTGTGGGGGTGTATGTATGTGTGTTTAATTTCAATGACATTTTCCATTTTAAAAATTTCTATGTTTCCAGAGAATGAGAAGACAAGCCACAGGCTGAGAGAAAATATTTGTAAGACATATCATTAAAAACAAAAACAAAAACTGCTGTTATTTAAAATGTACAAAGAACTCCTAAAACTCAACAATAAGAACATAAACAATCTGAGTTAAAAATGAGCAAAAGACCTAAACAGATGTTTCACCAAGAAAGATGTAAAGATAACAAGTGAGTATATTATAAGATGCTCCACATCACATATCATCAAGGGAATGTGAGTTAAAGCAACTATGAGATGCTTCTATGTGCCTATTAGAATGGCCAATATCCCAGGGCGCCGGGGTGGCTCAGTCGTGAAGCGTCTGCCTTCTGCTCAGGATGTGATCCCAGGGTCCTGGGATCGAGCCCCGCATCGGGCTCCCTGCTCTGCTGGAAGCCTGCTTCTCCCTCTCCCACTCCCCCTGCTTGTGTTCCCTCTCTCGCTGGCTGTCTCTCTCTCTGTCAAATAAATAAATAAAATCTTAAAAAAAAAAAAAAGGCCAAAATCCAGAATACTGACAACACTAAATGTTAGCAAGGATGTGGAGCAACAGAAACTGCATTCACCATCAATGGGAACGAACAACTCTACAGCCACTTTGGGAGACGGTTCGGCAGTTTTGTAGAAAGCTAAAAATACTCTTGCTATATAATCTGGCAATTGAATGCCTTGATATTTACCCAAATAAGTTGAAAACTTGAGTCCACACAAAATCCTGCGCACAGATATTTATATAAACTTTATTCATAGTTGCCAAAATTTAAAGCAACCAAGATGTCCTTCAGTAGGTGAATAAATAAACTGTGGAACTTTCAGACAATAGAACAGAATGAGAGAAGATATTTGCAAATGTCATTAACTGATAAGGGGTTAGTATCTGAAATACATAAAGAACTTATAAAAGTCAACACCCGAAAAATCAATAATCCAATTAAAAATGAGCAGAATACATGAATAGACATTTTTCCAAAGAAGACATACAGAAGGCCAACAGACACATGAAAAGAACCTCAACATCACTCATAATCAGGGAAATACAGATCAAAACTACAATAAGATAGCACCTCATACCTGTCAGAACGGCTAAAATCAGCAACACAAGAAACAATAGGTGTTGGTGAGGATTGGAGAAAAGGGGAACCCTCCTGTGCTGTTGGTGGGAATACCAACTGGTACAGTCACTTTGAAAAACAGTATGGTGGTTCTTCAAAAAGTTAAAAATGAACTACCCTATGATCCAGCAATTGCACTACAAAGAATATAAAAATACTAATTCTAGGGATACATATACCCCGATGTTTATAGTAGCATTATTTATAATAGCCAACCATGGAAATAGGCCAAATGTCCACCGACTGATGAATGGATAAAGAATAGGTGAGATATATTTATATATATTTGAATATTATATATATATGTGATATATATATATAATAGAATATTACTCAGCCATCAAAAAGAATGAATCTTGCCATTTACAATGCCATGAATAGAGCTAGTGAGTATTATGCTAAGCAAAATAAGTCAGTCAGAGAAAGACAAATACCATATGATTTCACACATATGTGGAATTTAAGACACAAAACAAATAAGCATAGGGAAAAAAGAGAGGAACACCAAGAACAAACTCTTAACTATAGACAACAAACTTGATGGTTACCAGAGGGGAGTGGGTGGAGGGATGGGTTAAATAGGTGATGGGGATTAAGGAGTGCACTTGCTGTGATGAGCATCTGGTGATGTATGGAAGTGTTGAATCACCATATTGTACACCTGAAACTAATATTACACTGTATGTTAACCAACTAGAATTTAAATAAGAACTTAAAAAAAAAAAAGAAATGAGTCTGGAAGAGACATAGAGGAAACTCAAATGTATATTACTAAGTGAAAGAAGCCATCTGAAAAGGCTACCAACTATATGATTCCAATTATACGGCATTCTGGAAAAGGTAAAACTATGGAGACAGTAATAAGAACGATGATTGCTAAAAGTTGGGGGAAGGGAGGAATTAATAGGTGAAACACAGAGGATTTGGAGGGCACCAAAACTGTTCTGTATGATACTATAACAGAGAACACGTGCCATCATATATTTTTCAAAACCCATGGAATGTACAACAGCAAGAAAGAACTAATTGAAATTGTGGGTGATAACAATGTATCATTGATTTTGACAAATGTATCACTCTGGTGCAGGATGTTGATGGTGGGACAGGCTGTGTGGGCAGATGTCCATGGAACAGGAGTTTTTGTTTCACAGAACAAGGGATTTCAAAGTAGGCAGTACAGGGTGGTGCAGCTACTCAGAATGTCACCAATGATCCTGCTCTATTATGTCTTTCTGCTCCACAATTTTTTGTCCTCGTTTTCACAATATGGGTGTGTGCCTCCGAGCATTGTGCATGCTTTCCAGACATAAAAAAGGGTGAAGGTCAAAAGGGTTTTCTTTCAGTGAAGCTTTGTCTTTTTATTGAAGGGGAAAAAAAGTTTCCCCAGGAACTTCTGCTTTAATCTCATTGTCCGGGACGCTGTGTCACGTGACTTGCTACAGCTGCTAGGAAAGCTGGGATAGTGGGTATTTCTTTTTCTGGCTTTTGTCGTAGAAGAAGAAAAGTAAAAGTGTGATTCAGAATAGACGTTAAGGAAGTCAATCTACAATATTTTCTACAGCTGTTTTATACATCATTAGATTTCTTTATTTTTGAAATATTGATTTTAGGTTCCTTTTGAGTGGGGAGTGTTTTCTTTCTCTGTGTATTCACCCCTCCTTATCAATGGCTCCATCTCCTCACTTAACAAAGTAGGTCTATTAGTAGTAATGGTGCAGGGTTTTGTGCTTGTGGTGTTATTATAGTCTTTACCTATCTAGTCACCAAGTTTGGATGACGTTTTTCATTTCTGGTAGTAAAGTTATGTCTATGCCCTCCTCTTCCCTAAGCTTAGTGCACTGGACAGCAGTTGTTTGCAAAGTTTTCAAACAATTCTTATGATAGGAAGACTAATTTTAATTCTTCATCTCACATGAAGCCTTTCTCTCCCCATCAGCCCACGGGAGCCAAACTTCCGGACTCTGTTATTCTAGACCCAGAGCCCAGTATGTCTGTTTATTGTTTATTGTTTCTGTTCCAGTTCAAGTTCACCAAAATGCTTTTGTGTGTGTTTTTTTTAAATAATAGTTCAGCTATGTCATTTTGGTTTTCTCCTCTTTTACTCCGACTAGCATGTCTACATGTTTGAAACACATAGCAGCATGTGAATGCATGAACTGACCGAGCCATCTATAATTTTTTTCCTTGATCACACATCTTTTTGTATTGTTCTTTATTTGTCTGTGTGTTCAATTAATCTTCATAATACATTTGCAAGATTCTTAAAGGCACAGACAATGGCTTGTGTATCCCACAAGAGGCTTGGTAGAGGCTAGGGCTGGATGTAAAGATAGACGTATGGAAGTACCAGTCACTAGAGCTCTGGGTAGTAGAACACTGAGTACATGAGATTTTCCTGTATATATTGAATGGGAAATTGGAGGAGATGATTTAAGGATCCAAAGATTCGTATTAACTCTGCCTGGGATTTTAGAGAATTTCCAAGATGTCCTAATAATCACCTGGCCTGGAGATTTAAAGAAGCAGCTCTTGAACCAAACAGACCTGAGTTTAAAGTGCAGTTCTGCTATTATTAGCCAATGTGAACTTGGAAAAGTTCTTTAAATTCTCTAAACCTCTGATCCCTTTCCTAAAAAAAAAAGAAAAATGGATGTAATAATAGTATTGACCTCATAAGATTGTGGCAGAAATAAATGGACAACACAGGTAAAGCTCTTAGCATGGTGCCTGGCATATAGCCAACCAGTTATAGAGGTTACCTGCTATTACCACCTATGAATTTTTGACCAGGCACAAAAAGGAAAACAATATTTTTGTTTTTATTTTTATTTTTTCATTGATTTTCTAGACTAGAAGTACATTATAACCAAGGTAAACATGGATAACCCAAATAACCAACAAACTAACCTTTTGTTGTAATCTGAGCCCACAGCACATGCCTTCTTTGTTCTTTTGATCACTGACTATTAACTTTGTAACAGGATTTTCTGAGAATTGCTATCCAGTTAAGGTCAAATTCTAATAAGTGTTGTGCAATTAACAAGTCCCATGCTTATCAAATTAAGAGGTTTTAATTTCTCTTAGTCTGTCAGTCATTGTACACTCTCCTCCCTGTTTTACCTTTGCCAATTCTCTGGTTTCTACCACTTTCCATTCTGTTGTCATCCCCCAAAAACATCTGCCTGCCCAACTGAACAAATCTTCACCGAGTGGGAAAATGTTAACTGCACTTAGGCTGAAGATGAATGTGTTGCTCCTAATTGTGCTTCCCTTCCGAAGCCCTAACTAATGGCTTCATGCACCCTTCATACACTTATATCCGATATGTACAGTAAGTGGCAGGACTTTATTCAACCATGAGATCACCCTGTAATTCTAAGCCATTTAAAGGAGCATTATTATGTAATTTGCCTTTTAGGTATCACAGCAGCAATTTACTCAGAAACAGAAATAATCATTTGTTTCCTTTCCACCCCACTGCAATACCTGTTATCAAAGAATTACGGTGATTATGAAATAACAAAAGTTATTTCTATCAAGTATGGCAATTAGGTAGGCAATGCAAAATGAATCCTTTGGTGGGACTTGTTCATAGTTAAAATATCTGAAATGTTTTGAATTGATTTTCAGAGTAAAAAAAAAATCTAGCTGAACACACCATGAAGAGATAAAATCATTTCTCTCTCTCTCTCTCTTTTTTTTTTTTTTTTTTTGACCGGTTTCTGCACATTTGACTTGGTTTGATCCTTTTGATTAGTTTTTGCCACTTAAATGAGATCAGAAAGCCCCATCTTTCCCATTCTACCTGAACTCATTTCCATCCCACCAAACTGTATGATGATTGTCCATGTATGGACTAGATCTTTTAAAATGGTGCTACAGTCTCCTATAATCCCCTGTTCAGTGGATTTTTCAGATGTAAGCTTAATTTTCAACCTCTATTACATGTTCAAACGATTTGACTGGAATCAATTTTTAAAGATTGAATATTGCTATCGGTGCTTGGTTTTGCTTGTTTTGTTTACTGATTAAGTAAATATTAACTTTTAATGTGCCTCAAAGTCACCCAAGAAATTTGTTTAAAAATGCAAATACCTGTCCCAGACCTGGAAGTTCAGTAAACCTGGAAGCACCCCCAAGTGACTTTAATGCCTTTGCTCTTTGGGCAAGACTTTGAAAAAAACATTTTGGATGGTGAAGGCATGAAATAGCAACTGGCCTGTGACAACACCCTTCTTAATGGAAGGAAGAACTTACAGAAGTTCTGTAAAGGACTAGCTAGTAAATATTTTAGTGGGCCATTATACTCATCTCTGCTGCTGCAGTGGGAAAGCAGCCACCAATAATATATAAATGAGTGGGCATGGGTATGGGCTGCTAAAACTTTATTTATGGATACTGAAGTTTGAATTTCATATAATTCTCATGTATCACAAAATATTATCTTTTTTAAAATTATTTTTCAGCTATTTAAAAATGGAAAGACCATTCTTAGCTCTAAGGCTTGTTCAAACACAGTAATGAGCCAATTTGGCCTGTGGATGGTAGTTTGTCAACCTCTGTTCTAGAGAAGGGGAGAGTCCTCCTCCTATTCAAGGCCAGTCCTTCCACTCAATCTAGACCCTATCTCTTCCTTCTTCTTCTGAGGTCTCACTAAATCTGCCATACCCTTTCTCCCTGCTCCTTTTTGTCCTCCTCACTCCTGGCTTCTCCTTAGAATATACACTTATCTTATTCTAAACTGAACTACGTTGTCCCTGTATCATCCTGCTTCCTACTTTCTGTCTCTCTTCTCATCTAACTCTAGAAGAGCAGTGTTGAGACTCAGGTGTTGCAAACTGGGAACCTGTGGACAAGTCTGGCCTTCAGATTTTTCATTTGACCAGTGCAGTCTCAGGCTCCACTGTTTAAAAAACAAGATTGGAAGCCAGTGACATCATTGAGAAATGGAAAAATTTCACTTAAGAATCCAGATTTCTACTTTTTTTTTTTTTTAATTTGGAGATTGGGAAACTGAGGTCACATTCTTAAGTGGAGCTGAGTAGACGTTATTGACCAGCAACTGTCCCTTTTGAGTTAGACAAGTGTTCTCCACTCTGCCATGGTCCACACTACTTTCTATCATCTCCAGGATGATTTATTCTTGTGCTTAATCTGTGACTTTCTGGACACTTCAACCTGTGGTCTTTGCCATGGCCAACCAGCTTGAGTTAAAATAACTCCTGTCTAGTTTTCCTACCTCATCTGCAAACCCCTTCTCCCTGTTAAGGATTCCCAGCCACACTGTCTTCTTTGTTACTGTAGTACCCCAAGCTCATTCCTGCTTCAGAATTTGTATTTACTGTTTGCCCTTGGCCTAGAATATTCTTCCCCTACATATTTGCATGGTTGAGTTCTTATTATTCAGGGATGAGTTTAAATGTCATCTCCTCAGAGAAGTCTTCCATGATCCCCCCACTCACTTACTCACTTTGCTACTACTCTTTGCTCCATTTCCCTGTCTTGTTTTCTTCATTTTCAAATAATCTCCAAATATATATATATTTTTTTACTAATTTGTCTGTTGTTCTCCACATCACTACTGAAAATTCCCATGTCTGTTATATTACTTGGCACTTGTAAGTCTGGATACATATTACTGGATAGACTACCATAGTTTACCTATTTAGCCTACCTATTTGACCCAAGTGAGTATTTAGATCCCTGATCCCTGGTCTTTATTCACCATAACTACCTCCTTACCTCCCATTTATTCCTTGGCTCACCACACTGTAGTATAATAATAATTCTACTGCAGTGGCTCTTGCCAAGGTCACCAGTGACCTCCAAATTGCCTCATCTCTCAGTCCTTTTCTTCCTGGGCATCTGTCTTGATTATCTCCTTGTCCTCCTTTCTAACATCTTCCTCAGACTCCATTCTCAACCCTCACCCCTTACGTTCTGTGCACTCTCACAGAATAATTGTGTCTAATTTCATAGTTTCAACTATCATTTCTATGCAGTCACTTCCAAATTCATTTCTTCAGTCCAATATCTTCCTGGAGTTTCTTTCTTTTTTTTTTAGTCATCAAATAGCTGAGTTTATTTATTTTTACCATCATAATTTAGTTGAGGATAAAATAGTTTTTATGTATTTTTATTTTTTTAATTTTTTTTATTATATTATGTTAGTCAACATACAGTACATCCCTGGTTTCTGATGTAAAGTTCGATGATTCATTAGTTGCGTATAACACCCAGTGTACCATGCAACACATGCCCTCCTTACTGCCCATCACCAGTCTATCCCATTCCCCCACACCCCTCCCCTCTGAAGCCCTCAATTTGTTTCTCACAGTCCGTAGTCTCTCATGCTTCATTCCCCCTTCTGATTACCCCCCCTTTCTTTATCCTTTCTTCCCCCCTACCGATCTTCCTAATTCTTATGTTCCATAGATGAGAGAAATTATATGATAATTGTCTTTCTCTTCTTGACTTATTTCACTTAGCATTATCTCCTCCAGTGCCATCCATGTTGCAGCAAATGTTGAGAAATTGTTCTTTCTGATAGCTGAGTAATAATCCATTGTATATATGGACCACAACTTCTTAATCCAGTCATCTGTTGAAGGGCATCTCGGTTCCTTCCATGATTTAGCTATTGTGGACAATGCTGCTATGAACATTGGGGTGCATATGGCCCTTCTCTTCACTACGTCTGTATCTTTGGGGTAAATACCCAGTAGTGCAATGGCTGGGTCATAGGGTAGCTCAATTTTTAACTTTTTAAGGGACCTCCACACTGTTTTCCAGAGTGGCTGTACCAACAATGTGGGAGGGATCCCCTTTCTCCACATCCTCTCCAGCAATTGTTGTTTCTTGCCTTGTCAATTTTTGCCATTCTAACTGGCGTAAGGTGGTATCTTAGTGTGGTTTTGCTTTGAATTTCCCTGATGGCTAATGATTTTGAACATTTTTTCATGTGTCTGTTAGCCATTTGTATGTCTTCATTGGAAAAGTGTCTGTTCATATCTTCTGCCCATTTTTTGATTTGTTTGTTTCTCACGTATTGAGTTTGAGAAGTTCTTTGTAGATCTTGGATACCAGTCTTTTATCTGTAGCATCATTTGCAGATATACTCTCCCATTCTGTGGGCTGCCTCTTAGTTTTTTTGACTGTTTCCTTGGCTGTGCAGAAGCTTTTTATCTTGATGAAGTCCCACAAGTTCATTTTATCTTTTGTTTCTCTTGCCTTTGGAGATGTGTCATGAAAAAGGTTGCTGTGGCCGATGTCGTAGAGGTTGCTGCCTATGTTCTCCTCTAGGATTTTAATGGATTCCTGTCTCACATCGAGGTCTTTCATCCATTTGGAGTTTATCTTTGTGTATGGTGTGAGAGAGTGGTCAAGTTTCATTCTTTTGCATGTAGCTGTCCAATTTTCCCAGCACCATTTATTGAAGAGACTGTCTTTTTTCCACCGGATGTTTTTTCCTGCTTTATCAAAGATTAGTTTCCCAAAGAGCCGAGGGTCCGTTTCTGGGTTCTCTATTCTGTTCCATTGGTCTATGTGTCTGTTTTTGTGCAAGTACCATGCTGTCTTTGTGATCACAGCTTTGTAGTACAGCTCGAAATCTGGCATTGTGATGCCCCCAGCTTTGTTTTTCCTTTTCAACAGTTCCTTGGAGATTTGGGGCCTTTTCTGGTTCCATACAAATTTAAGGACTATTTGTTCCAGTTCTTTGAAAAATGTCCTCGGTATTTTGATCGGAATAGCATTGAAAGTGTAGATTGCTCTGGGTAGCATGGATATTTTAACTATGTTAATTCTTCCGATCCATGAGCATGGAATATCTTTCCATCTTTTTGTGTCTTTCTCAATGTCTTTCAAGAGTGATTTATAGTTTCTAGGATATAGACCCTATACGTCTCTGGTTAAGTTAATTCCAAGGTAACGTATGGTTTTTGGTGCTATTGTAAATGGGATGGATTCCCTAATTTCTCTTTCTCCAGTCCCATTATTCGTGTATAGAAATGCAACTGATTTCTGAGCATTGATTTTGTGTCCCACCACATTACTGAATTGCTCTATAATTTCTAATCCTTTAGGAGTGGATTTTTTGGGTTTCCATATAGAGTATCATGTCATCTGCAAAGAGAGACATTTTGACTTCTTCTTTGTCGATTTGGATACCTTTTATCCCTTTTTGTTGTCTGATTGCTGTTGTAAGGACTTCTAGTACTATGTTGAATAATAGTGGCGAGAGTGGGCATCCTTGTTGTGTTCCTAATCTTAAGGGAAAGGTGTCCAGCTTTTCCCCATTGAGAATAATATTTGCTATAGGCTTTTCAGAGATGGTTTTTATGAGATTGAGGAATGTACCCTCTATCCCTACACTCTGAAGGGTTTTAATCAGGAAAGGATGCTGTATTTTGTCAAATACTTTTTCTGCATCGATTGAAAGGATCATATGGTTCCTGAGTCTTTTCTTGTTGATATGATGTATCACGCTGATCGATTTGCGAATATTGAACCACGCTTGCATCCCAGGGATGAATCCCACTTGGTCATGATGGGTAATCCTTTTAATGTACTGTTGGATTCTATTAGCAAGTATCTTGTTGAGGATTTTGGCGTCCATATTCATTAGGGAAATTGGTCTGTAATTTTCCTTTTTGATGGGGTCTTTGCCTAGTTTGGGGATCAAGGTAATATTGGCCTCATAGAATGAGTTTGGTAGCTTTCCTTCTGTTTGTATTTTTTGAAATAGCTTTAGGAGAATAGGTATTATTTCTTCTTTGAATGTTTGGTAGAATTCCCCAGGAAAACCATCTGGGCCTGGAGTTTCGTTTTTTGGAAGGTTGTTTATCACTGACTCAATCTCTTCATAATTAATTGGCCTGTTTAAAAAATCAATTTCTTCCTGTTTCAGTCTTGGTAGTTTATAGGTTTCCAGGAAGGGCTCCATCTCTTCCAGATTGCTTAATTTATTGGCATATAGCTGTTGATAAAAGTTTCTAATAATCCTTCCAATTTCATTGGTGTTGGTTCTGACCTCTCCTTTTTCATTCATAATTTTATTAATTTGGGTCCTTTCTCTATTCTTTTGGATAAGTCTTGCCAGTGGTCTGTCAATTTTATTGATTCTCTCAAAGAACCAGCTTCTAGGTCTGTTGATCTGTTCTACTATACTCCTGGTTTCTAATTCATTGATTTCTGCTCTAATCTTGGTCAACTTCTTCCTCGTGAGTGGATTAGGCCTGTCCCTCTGTTGCTGTTCCAGCTTCTTGAGGTGGGAATATAAAAACTGCATTTTAGATTTTTCTATTCTTTTGAGTGAGGCTTGGATGGCTATGTATTTCCCCCTTAGGACTGCCTTTGCAGTATCCCGTAGGTTTTGGACTGTTGTGTTTTCATTCTCGTTGGTCTCCATAAATTGTTTAAATTATTTTTGATTTCCTGGTTTATCGAGTCATTCCTGAGCAGGATGGTTCTTAGTCTCCAAGTGTTTGAGTTTCTTCCAAATTTTTCCTTGTGGTGGAGTTCCAATTTCAAAGCGTTGTGGTCTGAGAATATGCCGGGAATAATTTCAGTCTTTTGGTATCGGTTGACACCTGTTTTGTGTCCCAGAACATGGTCTATTCTTGAGAATGTTCCATGGGCATTAGAATAGAATGAGTATTCTTTGGTTCTGGGGTGTAGTGTTCTATATATATCTATGAGGTCCAACTCGTTGAGCATGGCATTCAAAGCCCTTGTTTCTTTGTTGATTTTTTGCATGGGTGTTCTGTCTATTTCTGATAGTGGAGTGTTGAGGTCCCCTGCTATTAACGTATTTTTATCTATATGTCTCTTTATTGTGGTTAAGAGTTGGCTTGTGTATCTTGCTGTTCCCCTGTTGGGGGCATATATATTTATAATTGTCATATCCACTTGTTGGATACATCCTTTAAGAATAATACAGTGCACTTCTGTGTCTCTAACTGTAGTCTTTAGTTTAAAATCCAATCTGTCTGATATAAAAATTGCTACCCCAGCTTTCTTTTGAGGTCCATTGGTGTGAAAGATGGTATTCCATCCCTTTACTTTCAGTCTGAATGTATCTTTAGGTTCAAAATGAGTCTTTTGTAAACAGCAAATGGATGGGTCATGTCTTTTTATCCAATCTGCAACCCTGCAGCGTTATGGGAGCATTTAGGCCATTTACATTGAGACTGAATATTGAGAGATATGATTTTAATGATGCCATGTTGCCAGTAAAGTCTTTGTTTCTATTGATTGTGACTTTCTGTTCTGTATCACTCTTGGGGCCTTTTTACCTTTATAGAACCCCCCTTAATATCTCTTGTAGGGCTGGTTTCATGGTTATGAAATTGGTCAGTGACTGGCGATTCTGGAAGGTCTTTATTTCTCCATCAATTCTGACTGACAGCCTTGCTGGATAAAGGATCCTTGGCTGCATGTTTTTCTCTGAAAGAGCTTTAAAAATGCCCCCCCAACCCTTTCTCTCATTCCAGGTCTGTGTAGACAGGTCTGATGTAATTTTGATACCTTTGCCTTGGTACGTGAGAAATTTCTTTGCCCTGGCCGCTTTCAATACTGTATCCTTGGATCTAATATTTGCAAATTGCACTATGACGTGACGTGGCGTAGGTTTGTCGTGGTTGAGCTTGGGAGGGGTCCTCTCTGCCTCTTGGACATGAATGTTTGTTTCCCTTGCTAGATTAGGGAAGTTTTCAGCTACAATTTGTTCAAATATCTCTTCTAGACCTCTGTTTTTCTCCCCCCCCCTCGGGGATGCCGTTGATTCTGACATTGGAACGTTTCATTGAATCAGTAATCTCCCGTAACCTACATTCTTGTGCATGGATTTTTTTGAGTCCAGATTCTATTTTAGTTTTTTCTTCTACCAACCCATCCTCCAATTCGCTGATTCATTCTTCTGCCTCATTCACCCTGGCCATCGGAGCCTCTAGTTTTGACTGCATTTGGCTCATAGAATTTTTAATTTCTGCCAGATTCGCTCTAATTTCTGCCCTTAGAGATTCTATATTCTCATTAACATTTTCGTTAATACTTTTTTCAAGTCTATACATCATCTTGACCATTGTTACTCTGAATTCCATTTCTGATAATTTGGTTATATCCATATCCATTAGTTCTGTGGCAGAGGCCACAGGCTTATTGTCTTTTCTTTGCTGGGGGGGATTTCTCCTTCTCGTCATTCTGATGAGGAGAGGTTGTGGGGTTGTCCAGAGCCCAAATTATTGACCGGGACCCAGTCCATGTGCCCTTGTTTTATAGGGATCTTAGGGATGTGGGCTTCTTGATTTTTTCAGCCTGCCTTCTGGGGGAGGGGCCTGCCGCTCCGATACTCAGGTAACCCTGTTTGGGTAGAGTCTCCGTGTCCCCTGCCAAGGGGGATGGGGATGGGCATGCTGTGAGCCGGTATTTCCAGGCTTTTGTTCTCTGGCGGCTTTCCCTGGCGGTTTGCTGTGCCTCTTCTGAGAGTCAGAGCAGCAGTGGCCGAATCTCAGCCTCTGTCTCAGAACAGAGGGATTGTGGACCGTTCTCCACTGATGTTCTGGCCACTTTAACTCTGTTTCCGTTGGTGCTGCTCAACCCTGCAGCGTCCCAGGATGTGCGCCCCACACCCAGCGTCCTAGCCCTCACTTCCAGGGCCTGTGCGTCTCTGTCCTTTGTGTTTCTAACATCGCCAGCCACCCCCCCACGCTCTGGAGCTCCTGGTCTCAGTCTGGTTCCAGTGAGCACACCAGAGCTCTGGAGCTCCGTGAAAAGTCTGGTGGCGCGCGTTCCCTGGCTCCCGGTCTCATTCTGGTTCCAGTGAGCGCACCGGAGCTCCGTTTCAGTCTGGTGGCGCGTTCCCCGGCTCACAGTCTCAGTCTGTTCTCTCGCGGGTGCCGGTCTGCGAGTCCACCTGCTCCCCCGTGCAGGTGGCTACCGCTTCCTGGCACCCAAACGCGGCGGCTCCCTTCCCCTTCTGTTTATCTTCTGATATCTGTGCGCGGTTTCACGGCTCCCCACTTCGTACCTCAATACTCAGCGCTGGAGATGTTCATTTGTAGAGATCCAGATGTATCTTCCTGTGTCTCAGCCTGATTCTGTGGATGTTCAGGCTGGTCTGGTACCTATCCAACTCGACTCAGGGGACCGGCTGGAAAAGGGGTCCCCTACTCCTCCGCCATCTTAACTCGCCTGGAGTTTCAATATGCAATATCCAAACTTCTGTTAAGGATCACCATGTGGGTGTTCTACAATAATCTCAACGTAAATTGAACTTATCGTCTGTCTTAAATTGGTTTCCTTGGAATATAGACTCTTAGATGGAGATTTGCATGCAGGAAATATACTGGGAAGTACTCTTGACAATAGACCCTCATAAGAGGGATTGAAGGAAGGAGGATTGAGTAGAAGAACTTGAACTAAAATATATTTGCAACAAAGACTTAAGGTGATTCAGTAGGAAGTCTGAATTGAGGGAATGGAGATAGACTTTTGTATCCTTGCATGGTCCAGCCATTTAAGGCAGGTTCTTCCCTAGGGAGGAATATGTAGGGCTGAGGCAGCTTGTTTAGCAGATGATAACTCCTAGGGAGAGATGACTCTGTGGACTATCAGCAGATAATGCTCCCCCCAAATGTCGAAATGAATGTCTCAGTACCGAAAGGAAGATCCGGGTAGCTTAACATATATTATACCTCTTGAGATACTGGAAGCTTTCACTTCTTCTAATAAATTCTCCTCATGTGGGAATAGCCTCTCCCAAAACTGTGATTTGCCCTTATCCTGGTGAAACTTACAAAAGGAAGATTAGTGGGATTAAAATTATAAACCCCTCTGCTCAGCTGATCTTGGCACTACAACTGACACTTACCATCTCCTTCTTCTACTATCAACTCTGAATTCCCCTCACTTAGCACTTTTACTAGTCTAGGTGGCTTATCTGGAAGAGTGACTCAGACCACCCTCCCTGGAGGGTCTGATCCTCTCATCACAATGTTCTTGTCAGGCTTTGGCTATTTTCCCCATCCATTTAGTGACAAAGTTGGATAGGGGAGTACCAAGATGTACCCCACTGGATCACCTGGGTGCCAGATTGATTCTTCCTTGTCCCACTGTATAGTTGCAGCTCTACCTGTTCTTTATAATCATGATAATTACCCCTGATAGTATGCTGTCTCCTTTCTTTGACTGTAGTTCTCTCGGTACAAGGAGATTAAAGAGAGTAGGTGGCAGCCATAACCTAAAGTTTAATGGAATTCAAGCTGTGCCTCCTTGTATGAGCTTTGTGATTGTGGGAACAGACTCCTCTAGACCTAAGGAACCTACAATTGGAGTGTCTGAGAGTACAAATTCCTGAGAGGGTCAGTGGGAGTGTTAATAAGAAGGACCACTCTTTCCTTTACATCTTGGTTCCTGAGCCCATGTATTCTACCTGTTGGAAATTTAGTGCCATTTAATTATTTTTCATTTAGGGTGGACATTATGTCCTGAAGGATAGCAGTCCATCCTTACAGGTATCATCCCCAAGCTGGTAGTTCAATTGCACCTTCAAAAGGCCTTCAGTATTAAGCCAGCAGTGTCTAAGTGTTGGAGTATGTAAAAGAACTAGTGGATCCCATGGTCATGTGCCTTGGCCATATCTCAACTAATGTTAGTAATATTAGTAGATCAAATATTCTTTAAGCCCTCTGATAGTGGTGCTGACATGCTCTGTGGTCTGCAAAAGTAAACCCATACTTGGGAGATGTGTCAGTTCTGGTCAAAATAAATTGTTGCCCCTTCCCCAGTGAGAGAAGTCTAATGTGGTTGACTTGCCACCATGTGACTGGCTGTTCTCCTCAAGGGACAGTGTTACATTGGGGTTTTAATGTTGAATCTCTATTGTTGGCAGATTGGGGTTTTGGCAATGATGATAGCTAGTCAGCCTAAGCATGTAAACCCATGCTGCTAGTTTATGCATAGCTTCTATACCTGCCATCATGGCTACTCTATTCATGTGTTTATTGTACCATCACTGGAGTGGCCAATAACTAATGTCAACTGCTGAGTCATTCTGTTTAATTGGTTATTTAGTACCTCTGTGGATACTCTCTGATAGGCCTTTAGATATGATACAAATTATTCATATTTTGTGCTTACTTTCACAAATCAATCTATATTGATTAATCCATCAATCTTCTTATCCAAAACTTCTTTTTTTTTAATCTCCCAGATATTTTTTTTTTTTTTTTTTTTAGACCTTGGACCAACCAGAAAATCCATTTACCACTACCCATGAATCCATAGTCTCAAGTCACCTCTCTTTCCATACAACGTGGATGCTCAGATGCAACACCTGAGGTTCTATCTGTTGGGAAGATTTTCTCTCACCACTATCTTTTAGGGCTACTCCTGAGTGGAGCTATAATACAGCATACAGTTTGCACCACTATACTGAGTTGACCTATCCAGGAACTTAGTTGGGCATTTTGACATTTTTCTTCCTCCATCACTTGATCAGAAGGAACTCTCATGAAGGCATAGTGTGAGCTGAGCAAGAGGCAATAGTGAAGTTGATGATGGGCATTCCTGGGAGAGTCTTAGACTAAGCCATCAGCAGCCACACTCCCAGCAACTTGGAGAATGAGAATATAAATCCTGGACAGTATAAAATAGCTTCACTATACCATCACTCTCACCAAACCTGCTCCTCCCTCATCCTCTTTCTTTTGGGGACATCATCATTCATTTATTCAATTAAATTGTGAAGTGTAAGTGATTCTTGACTCCCTCCCCATAACTTTTGCCCCTCCTTCCAATTGTATCCAATCACAAATTGTTGATGGGTACCTTTCTAAATATTTATAGACTGTCCTCTCCTCACCGTCTTTGCTTTAAGCAGCTGGAATATACACAACTGAACTTCAGGAAAACCACTCCAGTCTCAATGTAGAAAGTGGGTTATTGGGGACAAGACTGGCAATAGGAAAAAATTTAGAAGGTTAATGCAAGGAGAGAAATATTAGAAGATTGAAGATTATCTTAGGTTGGAATGTAGAAAACTGGCTAAAATCTAGAAATATTAATAAGGCAGATTTGAAAACTTGGAGGTGAGTGGCAAAGGAATGCACAATGACTTCTAGGTATCAACTTGAACAAGGTGGAAAAGGAAAATGACATCTATTAATTTCTAGGCTCTGTGCTAATAATTTACACATATGATCATCTGGAACCTAGAAGACCTGTATTGCTTATATTTCACTTATTTTAGGACTTAACTGGTTTGGCTTTGGATCTCTGCATCTAGCTCTCTTTATCTGGAAAAAAGAAAAAGAATGTTCAATTTGGCTGTGAATAAATACCAATCTTGCAGATAGCATACTTTAGTCATAAGACATTTTGATTTTTCTCATTTATTCTGTGTCTGTAGGCATGCAACAATTATTTGCTGAACTGAATTAAACGATTTTTTAGAATTAAACAATTGTTTAACTAAACTATTAAGTAATTATTTACTAACTGAGACTGAACCATATACGGTTGCTGGAAATAGAGTTGGGCAATGGGACCAGGGTAACATTTGGTTCATATTCATCTCCACCTTCCACCATGTTTTCTGGGTTGAAATAAACTCTGAAAGTCCAGGGTGGAATCTTAATAACAACAAAACAATCACTTGGATTGCTTGGAAATCAGCTTGGATAATTCATCATTGTAGGGAACATAGTCAGGACAGGCAAAGGGAAATGGAATTTGGCACCAACGATTCCTAATACTCATCCTTAGCTTAATAGCACTGCTTTAGTAAAGCCATGGAATGTTAGAATTGGAAAGGGCCTTAGAGACCATAAAACCCAATCTCTTCCTCTTACAAATGAGGACTGTGAGACCTGGTAAGGCTGTGCAAAATTACCCAATGTTTCACAGCTAATCAGTGACAGAGTGGGACCCGGAAGCCAGTGCTCTGTCTAGGTCAGAAAGCATAAATTGTGTGCCTAATATATTTCAGACACTGCAAAAATCAATCTCCTGACCTCTAGTCTTCTGTCTGATGGGAGACAGACATATAATCAGATTTTCATACCATGAATTAAGTGATAGAATACAGATCCTATCATAGCTAATTGCTACCATTTTTTGAGCACTTGCTATGATCAGGATTTTGCTGATAACTTCCTATAGCTTAGTTCATTTAATTGTCTTGTAAATGGCTTTATCTATTAATTCCTTTCCATTTCCATGCTGTGAATAAGACTGGAAATACACATTGGAAAGATCTCTTCAAATGAAAATCCTTGTTCAGATTGTTCGCCTTTACCCCAAGTTTAGAGACATGTGCTGCCCAGACTGTTGGAGGTTACCACACTCTTCTCCTACTGTGGATAGGGGCATAAGGGAATAATAAACAACTCTGGGAACCTTAAAAGGACCAGCACTAGGGGACATCTCTGTGATAACCCAGCAGTTGGAGAGGAAGCTCTCCATGTTTATGATTTCTTTGGGGCTCATATAGGAGTGTTATAAGACCATATGTTTGTACTTAAAGGTGGTAAAGGGCCTTTTATGGTTTAAAAGGCACACAGCAGAGTATCGGTTGGAGTTTCTGACACCTAAGCCATGAACACAACTTTTACTGCTTCATAGGGATTGACTGATGAAAACCTATGACAACAACAATTTACATTTTGACAGTTCCCTAAATACATCATATTCATGTCCTAAAATGCTTCACAGGAAGGTGGGACAATTGGCTGTTAAAATCAAGGAATTTCAATGAAAACAGAATAAAAAAAGGCAAATTTACTTTGAGATTTTTACTGATCCACATGGGGAAAATGTTTTCCTGTACCCTCAACCATTCCAGTGGACTGATGTCATCTCAAACAAGAAGGGCTCAAGGGGTTACTACGCAACAGTTTGCATATTTTTAACACTATTTCCCTAAAAATTTTGCTACCAACCTTACAAATATATGACATAATTAGATAATAAGATGAGCATCTTTAAGAACTCTGTAAACTTTCCCCTTCTCTGCTTGATCTTTTATTGTTGATCATTTATTATTTGCCAAACACTGTTCTAGGCCCTGGGGAAAAACAAAGAGGATTAGTCATGGCTCATAACTTGAAAGGGCTCACATTCTAATTGCAAAGATGAGTGGGTGTAGAAAACAAATAAATACAATTCTGGTATTTATATACAAATAAATAATTCTGGTACTGAGTAAAGTACTGAAGAAGAGAAAATAGGTAATGAAGTGGAGAGAAGTTTGGCTATATACGTGTGGTGTAACTGCAGGGGGACATATTTTCACTAAAATGATTAAGGAAGACCTCTCGGTAATTGAGAAAGATGAAGAGAAAGGCATGGCTTTACAGAGATTTGGGGCAGAGTAGTCCAAATAGAAGAAACAGAAAGCACAAGAGCCCTGAGACAAGAAGCAGGAAAGCATTCTTTGATTTTTAATGTTATGGTGTTGTATCCCTTTTCAACAGTAAGTATTTTGAAGGCCTAAAGATTTATTTTAGTATAAATGTGATCTCCAGAAAGAACTCATACATAAGTAGAAAGAAAACCAGAGTAGCTGAACAATAGTAATGGGGGATGGGAAGGTGGGTGGGACCCAAGTGAAATGAGAAGAAAAGTAAGCAAAAGCTACATCATACAGGATCTTGAAGACTATCTAAGGACTTTAGATTTTACTCTAATTTCACCGAGAAGCTGTTGGAGAGATTGAGCAAAGAAGACACAGTCCGAATTGTTTCACAGAATCACACGTACTTGGTGTCCCCATAGCCCTTTGCACAAGCCTCTCTTGGGAACCAATCAGTTGTGTTATAATTAGTGATATGTTTGCTTGCATCTCTCCATGTAAATTTATAAGTCATTACAAAAGAAAGATTGTGTTTTATCCATCTCCCTTTTTATCCAACCTCCCCCAACACTTAGCAGTGGGACTGATTCATAGTAAGTGCTCAGTAATGTCTTAAAGTAATAAATGCATGAGTGAGTGAGTGAATGAATGAATGAATGAATGAAGTGGCACTGTGCTCAGTATTCTACAGACATAATCTCTATAGCTGATTTTAATGCACATGCTTTGTAGATAGTTCCAGATTGAGGGAAGTTTTTTATTAACTTATTAATTTAATTCATGCATAATGAGAATGTGATTTACACAAGTAGATGGGTATGTATGTTTTATAAAGATATAATTTTGATTACATTGTTTATTTTTTTGGTGTTGAGTTGTGTAAGTTCTTTATATACTTTGGATATTAGCCCCTTATCAGATACATCATTTGCAAATATCTTCTCCCATTCAGTAGGTTGCTTTTTTATTTTGTTGACAGTTTCCTTTGCTGTGCCAAAGCTTTTTATTTTTATATCGTCCCAATAGTTTGTTTTCACTTCTGTTTCCCTTCCTTAGGAGACATATCTAGAAAAATGTTGCTATGGCTGATATCAAATAAATTACTGCCAATGTTCTCTTTTAAGATTTATATGATTTCAGGTCTCACATTTAGGTCCTTAGTCCATTTTGAGTTTGTTTTTGTGTATGGTGTAAAAAAGTGGTCCAGTTTCCTTATTTTGCATGTAGCTTTCCAGTTTTCCTAGCACCATTTACTGAAAAGACTGCCTTTTCCCCATTGCATATTCTTGCCTCCTTTGTCATAGATTAATTGACGATGTGAGTGTGGGTTTATTTCTGGGCTCTTAATTCTGTTCCATTGATCTCCGTGTTTATTTTGTACTAGTACCATACTGTTTTGATGAGTAGAGCTTTGTAGTATATCTTGAAATCTAGAATTGTGATACCTTCATCTTTGCTTTACTTTCTCAGGATGGCTTATAATTCTGAAAGAAGACACACAGATGGCCAACAGACACATGAAAAGATGCTCAACATCACTCATCGTCAGGGAAATGCAAATCAAAACCATAATGAAATATCACCTTACATCTATCAGGATGGCTAAAATAAAAAATAACAAGAAATAACACGTGTTGGTGAGGATGTAGAGAAAAAGAACATCTCGTGCACTGTTGATGGGAATGTAAATTGGTATAATCACCATGGAAAACAATATGGAGATTCCTTTAAATAAGTAAAAATAGGAATACCTATGATTCTAATAATTCCACTGCTGGGTATTTACCTAAAGAAAATGAAAACACTAAGTCAAAAAGATATATGCACCCCTGTGTTTATTGCAGCAGTATTTACAGTACCCAAGAAATGGAAGCAACCTAAGTATCCATCAGTAGATGAATAGGTAAAGAAGATGTGGTATATATACACAATGGAATATTATACCATGGTTAAAAAAAAAAGTGAAATCTTGCCATTTGTGACAACATTGATAGATCTAGAAGGCATCATGCTAAGTGAAATAAGTCAGACTGAGAAAGACAAATACAATATGATTTCACTCATATGTAGAGTCTAAAAAACAAAACAAATGAAGAAAGAGACAAACAAGAAGCAGAAACAGACCTATAAATACAGAGAACAACCTCATGGTTGCAAGAGGGATGGGGATGGGTGAAGGAAGGAGGAACAGACTTCCAGTTATAGAATCAATAAATCGTGGGAGTAAAAGGTACAGAATAAGGAATACAGTCAATGGTATTGTAATAGTGTTACATGGTGACAGAAGTAATTACAGTTGTGAGCGTGGCATAACAAAGCACTACATTGTACACCTAAAATAAACATAACATTGCTTGTCAACTATACTCAAAAAAAAATTTTAAATAAAGATATAATTTTGTCTATGGGATCATTTGACAAGCTGAATTTAAAATCTCTGTTTACAGCTTAACTATGAAGCTATAAATAATCAAAGCTAAACACACCCATCTACTAGCTGCTGTCCTGTTGTCATCAGTCATGTTGGAGTCCTGCCACATGTTGCAGCGATGCTGCTGTGGACTCTCCGGTGAGTAGGTAGTGTAGTGATGGAAGTGGGTAAGACTCAAACCCAGAATTCTCAGTCTCCAACTGAGTCACTTTTTGGAAATAAGAATGCTGGCTAATTTCATGGCTTGTAATTCTGGTCATTCTTGACAGTATTTAAAAAAATAAAAATGTTTACAGTGTAAAACTCCCACATCTCCACTTCCAAAGAGTATAAAGAGCCCAAGGGTTGGAATTAAGCATTTCTAGGTTAGAGCTGTGGTTCTCTGGACATGGGCTCTTGTGCAAACCACTTCACATTACTGAGACTCATTGCTTCATTTGTAAAAGGAGAATAGCCATGCCTACCTTATAATTTTCTGAGAGGATTAAGTGAAATACCGTGTGGAAAATGCCTTGACAATTGCCTGGCACGTAGGAAATACCTAATGAATGTTAGTCTCCTTGCCCTGCTCCCACCATTGTATATCATGGATCTCCCCACACTGGGAGACAGTGTGGTTTAATGGAATGACACTGAACTAAAACTTGGGACACCTGACTTGCAGTTCGGGCTCCACTGCTAACCAGCTCTGAAACGTTGAGTAACCTATTTGGGTTTATTTCCTCATTTGTAAACAAGAAGTGGATTAGAGTGGATTATCTCTAAGGTCTCTTTGATCTTACTAACTGTCTGCTTTTATGATCACAGTGTCTAATGGACGATGCCAGCTAAATAAAATTTCACTAGTAGTCATTGCCATTTACTTGATGATGTTCTCCACTGAGGAAATTCCTTAAGAAACTAAAAAAAGCTAAACCAAACCAAACCCCAAAAAAAAAAAAAAATCCTATGCTTTGCTTTATTGATCATTAAATATCGTGATCATGCAAAGTGGTTTTTCCCCAAAATTAAGTATACCTGCAGGCATAGGCATAATTATTAATAATTAGTCACACTAAGGTTGGATTGGAGCCGTTTTATTATTACAGCAGCTATCACAATTGCTGACACTAAGGAAGTGGCATTGAGAACATCTCAGGGCTGGGTGAGTCCTTGAAATCCAGTTGTGGTTCTTTCAAATGCCAAGCCCTTGTGCTGATGACAGCAGGAAGAAAATTAAAATCAGGAATTTGTTCATATTTTAGTTACCCGGAGAAAAATTTCTCTTTCTTAATATATTGTAGCTATAAAACTTGTGGAGAAGATAAAAGCCTACTTTTAAAAATCACTAGGATTAGAATTAGTAGGTGAATTTAGCACATCATGAAATACAAGGTCAATATATAAGCATTAATTATATTTCTATATTTCAGAAATAACCCGCTAAAAAATAAAAAGTTTAAAAGTATGCCATTTGCAATAGCATCAAATGACATCAAATATTTAGACTAAATCTAACAAGAGATATGTAAAATCTCTTCAGAGAAATTACAAAAAATTTTTAAAAGATTTTATTCTTTTACTTGAGAGAGCACACAAGGCCGGGGATGGGAAGAGGGACAAGCAGACTCCCTGATGGGTGCAGAGCCCAACATGGGGCTCCATCTCAGGACCCTGAGATCATGACCTGAGCTGAAGTCACACACCTAACTGACTGAGTCACCCAGGCACCCCGAAAATAACAAAAATTTTTAAGGGAAATTAAAGAAGACCTAAGTAGAGGGATATATTATATTTATGGGTGGATACCTAGAAAAGTAGAACAAGATGGAGACTCCAGAAAAAGTTCCCACACATATATTGCCACAACATAAAACAAATGTAATACCGTGTGCAGTGCAGAAAAGAATATTTTCAATAAATGTCACTGGGTCAGTTGGTTATCCATATGGAAAAACTAGATCTTGACTCCCCACCTCATACTGTACACAAATACCAATTCCAGGCACAGTGCATATCTAACTATGAAGAATAAAATAATGAAATTTCTAGAAGGTAACATAGAAGTATATTTTTATGACATTTGGAAAAAGTGAACATTTTTTAAACAGAACACCAAAAGTGCTAACCACAAAGGAAAAGATTGGTAAATTGGACTACGTTAAAATAAGGAATTTCTATCATCAAAAGATAACTAAGTGAGTGAGCAGACATGTCAAGGAGTGGGAGAAATTTGCAATATGCAAGTATAGGGTATAGCGCTCGTAGACTATGTTAAGAGCTTCCACAGCAGGCCTCCACTAGAAAAATGTACAAGAGGGAATGCAAGTGAATATATAAAAAGACGATCAGTCTTGTTCTTCAGTGAGATGCAGGTAAATCTATATTGATATGTTCCTATATATCTGCCAGAATGGCTAAAATTTGAAAGACTGACATTATCAAGTGTTGTGACAATATGGAACAACTCGGTCTTTTGTATATTGCTTGGGGCATTATAAATTGGCATAACATCTTTATAAAATTATTTGGCAGTGCCTAAAAAGCTGATTATGCACATACTAGGAGGAGAATATGCAACAGGGACTGTGTATGGCCTTCAGAGGCTGAAATATTGACTCTCTGTCCCTTTAGAGAAAAAATTTGCCCAACTCCTCTTGTCTGACACCCTCCCGTTGTACAGATTATGAAACGGAGGCCAGAAAGAAATGACATCCCGAAGCATCCAGCGAGGTGATAAGAGAACTAGGCCTGGAAGTTAGCTTTTTTTTTTAGCTCACATGATACTGTTCTCTTCACCGATTAATGTGCCTCTTCTGTATCTTCAACCCAGATCTCTCACTAGACTTAGCTACCCAGACAACGTAAAGCTCAATTTATCATCCTCCTTAACTACACTTCCCCCCACCTTGACTTCTCTCCATCCTTCTCACCTATCTCAGCATCTACCTCCCTGTCCAGGCACCACTCAGGAAGCAAAGGGGCATTTGCAGCAACTCTTTCGTGCTCCATTGCCTATATTTAATTGATCATCACGACCTGTCAGTTTTTTCTTAAAATACTTCATAACTAACCCTCTTTTCTATTTCAACCACTTCCTTTCCTTCAATTCATCCACAACGTGAATAATCTTGCTAAAGGGGAGATTTAATGGCTCATTTGTCTACTTAAATAGTAGATTTTATTTTATTTATTTTATTTTTTTAAGATTTTATTTATTTATGAGACAGAGAGAGACAGCCAGCGAGAGAGGGAACACAAGCAGGGGGAGTGGGAGAGGAAGAAGCAGACTCCTAGCAGAGGAGCCTGATGTGGGGCTCGATCCCAGAGCACCAGGATCACGCCCTGAGCAGAAGGCAGATGCTTTAACGCCTGCGCCACCCAGGCGCCCCTAAATAGTAGATTTTAATAGTGAATTAATAACAAGATCTTCCCCCCCTTTTTAAACCAGGACTAAATTTCAAAATCATGAAAAATAATCTCATTAAACATAATTATACCCATCATTATTTTTCGTAGTGGTAACATTTTTAAGTATTTCCTTTTTTTTTTTTTTTTTTTTGAGAGAGTGCAAGGGTGGGGAGGAAGAGAGAAAATTTTAAGCTCTGAGCTGAGCACGGGGCTCCATCTCGTGACATTGAGATCATGACCTGAGCCCAAACCAGGAGTAGATCACTTAACGGACTGTGGGAGCCACTCAGGCAACCCACATTTTTAAGTATTTCACCCTCCTAATGATGTATAATTTCGTTCTTCTGTACTCATGCATCCATTTATTCATTCATTCTACCGAAAAAATATGTACTGAGCAAGGCATTAATATTATTTCTTACCAGCGTTCAGAAAATGAGGCTTGCTGCCTGAAACTGGCCATGCCCATTCCTTTACGTTTGATCTGTGACTGCTTTCACGCTACACCCGTGTGTGAAAATCAATTCAGTTTCCATCATTTAGAGATGTTCAATATGGTAGCCACAGACAGATGTGGCTATTTAAATCTAAATTAATTAAAATAAGAAATTAAAGGTTCTGTGCCTCAATTGCAGTAGCCATATTTCAAATGCTCAGTTGCATGTGGTAGGTGGATATTATGTTAGCAATAGGTACATACACTGTTTTATTGTCTGATCCCTACCTTTTTCTGCAGTCATCTCTTGTCACTACCTTTTAGAACTCTATACTTCAGTGATAGTGAAGTGCTTATGAATTCCAGAAACATTGCTAGTTTATGCAATCACGCCTTTGCACTTGTTCCACCCTCTGCCCAGAAAGCTGGTCCCTATGATAAACCTCTATTCTTTCAAAACCAACTCAAATGTTACCTCTTTTAGGAAACCTTCCATGTTTCTCTCCCTTTATTCCTCTCTTAAGAATTTCTACACATTAGACACGTTTTTGTTGGTGTATTTATAACAAAGAATTGATTGTTTTTACTGTTCTGTGGACTGTGAAAAATCCTTGAGGGTAAGGGCTATGCCTAGTTCAAGAGTCGGCAAATGTTTCCTGTAAAGGGCTATATAGTACATATGTTTGACTTTGAAAGTCATGTTGCCTCAAAAACAATTATGGAACACTACTGATAAAGTGTGAAAGCAGTTACAGACCAAATGTAAATGAATAAGCATGGCCAGCTTTAGCCAACAGGCATCATTTTCTGACTCCTGGTCAGAAATGATCATAATGCCTTGCTCAGGACATATTTTTGAGTAGAATGAATGAATAAATGAATGAATGAATATGAAGACCAAAACTACATAACATTAGGAAAGTGAAATGCTTTAAATTTTACCACTGCAAAAACAATGCTGGGTGTAGTTATGTTGAAAGAGATTAATTTTCTTGATCTTGAAACTTAATCCTGATTTAAATAAAATGGGAGAGAGAGATCTTATTATGTAATTCACTATTAAACACATATATTAAACAAGTATATCACTACATGACAAATTTCATTCTTCAAGTATTTTATTCTTTTGATATAACCAGCTTTCTTTGTAATCATAAGCACTTTAAGTATTAAGAAACATTATGAACAAAAAGGGACAAATAGTTAAAGACCTCTGTCTGTGCCTGGGCTCTGTCTGTGGGTACTGGCGTTCCTGGAGCACACCAAGGGAGGGACTGTCTGCTTCGTCTAGACTGGAGGAGATCGCAGTACAGCTATAGCTAGGGAGTCCCAGCTCAGCCAGAGGAGCCCTGCGTGGTGCATGAGCAATTACCAAGCTAAGAAGCTGCCTGCTGGAACCCTCCCCACCAAAGAATGCTTGGCTGCTTTCTGGGTGTCTGTCTGGATTTGGATTCCCCAAGGGTTGGAAAACCTGCCATCCCAAACACTTTCCTCTGCCTTTGCCATGGAGTGAGCTAATGGGACCAAGGCTCTACCTGAAAGCTCTTTTTAACTCTATTGTGTGTCTAAGCCAGGGGATGGGTGGAGAAGACAGAGAAACTGTGAGCCTTGGGGTTGTGTGCATTGGCTAGGGCTAAATGTGCATTGATTAATACCAGGGTAAGAAATTGTGGCCTGAGAGTCTATGGCTAAGAGGATGCTAATTATATTTTTTTCTCACATCCTGCCTCAGGCCAGGGCTCAGGTTGCCAAGTATAAGTGTGGGCTGGAGAACTTTTTCTTGTTGCTATTGTTTTCAAAAGCCATTTCATGTTCAAATCCTTTATAACAGAACTGAATGCTCATTAGGTGAATTAAACAAACTAGAGACTCTGGTCATGGATTAATCTCCAGAAATTTGCAGTTGCCCAATCAGTTCCCTTTGGGGGGAAAAGAAGTCTCAAATTCATGCTCAGAGAAGATGGACGCCCATGGTCTCAAGTCTGGAAATGCGCAACACTTCAAGTTATCCAGACATTACTGATGACTCAGCATATGCATTGTGTTAAGAGTCAGGCCAACCTAGGTTTAAATCCAAGTTCCTCATACATAAAATGAGTACAATTATCCCTACCTCATATTCCAATGACAAGGGAGGGCATAGGTATCACACTCCAGGTAGAATGTAGGTTCTAAATAGCTTGTGTTGGGATCTTTGTTTTTGCTAATTGAGGCCCACTGGCTCCAGTTGGGCAGACACAATGCAGGAACATCTCTTCCTTGTCTTCAGAGCATCAGAGCTACAGTGGGGCAAACTCATAGTAGACACACGATAGTAACTTGATCAAGATTATGTTTTAAAACTTTTTTTGAAAAAAGATTTTAAGTGATCTCTATACCCAATGTGAGACTTGAAATCACAACCCTGAGATTAAGAGTCATATGCTCTACCAACTGAGTCAGTCAGATATCTCCAAGATTATTTTTTAAAGTCTTTCTTTGGCTATTTGATTTACCATGTTCTTTCAGGCCCATATATAAGCCTGTAGCAGGTCGTACTACAACCAGACAGACCCTTCTGTATCACTTATACTTGTATGCTACACAATTATTTATTAATTTTTGCAACTGGCCAGTTTTATCACCTGGGTCATCCTCCCTGTCCTTGCTTTCACCTCACCTTTTCTGGAGAAATTTTGAAACTGCCTGTCTCTTTCAGACAGAGTGGCTTTGAGTTCCTATTACAACATTCACAACTATTTGGCTAGTTTCATCACCAGGATCACCACTCCTTATCACCTTAAGTGATATCATTAAGTAACTAGGTT
Source organism: Ursus arctos (assembly GCF_023065955.2). NCBI lineage: Eukaryota > Metazoa > Chordata > Mammalia > Carnivora > Ursidae > Ursus > Ursus arctos. Next base: position 12,553,321 of record NW_026622886.1, on the reverse strand, counting down.
CCTGACTAGGCCAGGAGACTTCCAACTAAAAAATGTTCTTGAGGATTCCATAGGGCTTTCTCTTGTGATTGAGGGAGACAGAAGTGCTTAGATGAATTACTGAGATCTAATAATGTTTCCTGGTGGAAGGCTTTAAGTGAAATTGTGGAAATGTTTGGGCCATTCATCCAGCAAACAGTTGTTAAAAAATAAATCCACCCAGCCCACTAGAACATAAGCACTCTGAGGACAGGATTCATGTGATTGTTCTATTGCTGTGTCCCAGTGCTTTGAACAGTGACTAGTTTGAAAAAATTTTGTGGAAACAACAAGTGAGAGCCTTGTAGAGCCCTTACAGGTTATAGGTATATGAATCACTATGATAGAAATGGAGGCATTGAAGAAGGAAGACCTGAACCAGCTTGAGGGAGTCATGGAAGGATCATTGGCGGGGGGGAGAGGCAGTTTGAGCTAGGTTTGAAGGATGTTCAAGAGTTGTCAAATGAATGCATGATGGAATTTCAGACAGAGGAACTAGTGTGTATGAAGCAGAGAGAGGTAAGATAGCATAGTATATTCCAGGAATTGAAAACAGTTTGGGATGGCAGATGTTGGTAGGAAACGATTTGGCAAGATGTCAGAAGACAGATCATGAATGATTTTCCATGTCCTGTTAAAGAGTTTGGATTTTATCCTGCAGGTAATAGGTGAGTCACTAAAGTGTTGAAAGCAGGAAAGTGACAAAATATATTTTACAGTGGTCTCTCCAGAAGACAGATTTGAGAAAATAAGACAGAGGCAGGAAGACATAGAAGATCATTGTAGTGGATTAGAGACTGAGAGAAGAGAGATGACTAAGGCAGAGCAATGGGATGGTAAAAGAATGGGCTTGATATACTTTCAAGAAGTAAAGTTTATATATAAGTTGGATTCAAAAAAGAAGGAAGAGCTAAGAGGTTCTCTGAAGAGGTTACTGATTTGGGCAGCTCAACCAATGGGAAGGAAGTGATTTGCAGGCAAGGAGATGAGGGAACATTACCAAGGCTTACCATGGAAAGCGGAAAGAGAAGAAGCCTGTGAACAAAAACCCAGGAAACACCAAGATTCAAGCATCAGGAAGAGAGAAGGGAAGAAAGAGGGAAGAAAGAAGAAAGAGAGGTGCCATAGACCAAGGGAAAGGAGGGTTTCAAGAATGAGGACAGCCCCAATATTGCCACATGAATAAAGACCATTGGATCAGGAATTAAGAAACTGTAGGTGATAGGAACATTTTGGTGCTAAGGGAGTATTTGGTGATGAGAGCATTTTGGTGGTAAAGTAGGGGTTTAGGACAGGTTCCAATGGGTTACAGAGGAAATGGGAAGTTATAAAGTGAAGACAGCAAGTGTAGACCCTTATTTATGGATATTCAATTGGCAAAGGGGAAAGGAAAAGGTAGTAGAATTGAACTCAGAGAAATACATAGGCTTGAGGAAAGTTTTTGCTGTCATGTTTTTTGTTTTATTTTGTTTCCAAAAGTAGAACAGACCTGTGCAAGGGACAATAATTTGGAGAGACGGAAAGAGTAAAGATACAGGCAAAAGGATTTTTCCTCCTTTTTTATGAAACGAGGTAATGGGATTTAGTTAAGGAGAGAGGAATTAATCTTGGGTAGAAAGAGCAACCTTCCTCCTTTGGACATGGAGTATGTTGGGGGCAGATACAAATAAGCAACTGCACCATAAATTAAAACAGCCCACTTGCCTTATAATAGATGGCCTTTCTGACACCATCCAGAAAAAAAAAAAAAAAGAGAGAAAAGATCCTAGAAACTACAAAACTCCTAAGTCTCTCTCCATCCTCTTTCCTGCCCAGCTTACAAAGGCTGGATAAAAGCATGGGCTTTGGGGCTAGACTCCCTGGGTTCACACGACAGTTATATTACTTATTGCCCATACAACCTTGGGCAACTTCTTCACTTTTGTATGTCACAACTGCTTCATCTGCAAAATTAATATAATAGACAACACTACCTACTAAGGTGGGTAAGGAATAAATAATAGGTAAAATACTCAGAACAGTGCCTGTCAATAGTAGGCACAGAATAAATGCTAGCTCCTGTGATACTAGGAAATCCGGTAGGCTCACCGGATACTAAAAGCAAACACAACTCATAGGAAGAAAGATGCTAAGTTTTACAATACGGAAAGGAGACCTCTCAGTTTCACCAAGAATAGGACAATGTCTTTGTTAAGTGAACAAAAGCCCAACTTGAATCATAAAAACAGACTCACAGCCCCTCAATCAATCCCAAAACTCGAGTCAGTTTACAGAACCCCTTGAATGAAGGAGGAAGCTGGGTCCCATTGAGGACTAGTACACTGCCAAAAATTCATGCTGTTAATCTTCCTCCTAATCTTCCCCAGAGGGGCCGATAGCCTTTTTTCCAGGATAACCATGCATTGGGGGAAAATAAATAATCAGAACTTTTGTGGACTGCTGGACACTGGCTCTGAACTGACACTGATTTTAGGAGCTCCAAAATATCACTATGGTATGGTCAGAGTAGGGGTTTATGGAGATCAGGTTGGTAAGACTTTAGCTCAGGTTTATCTAACAGTATGGCCCAGTGTATCCCTGAACCCACCTTGTGGTTATTTCCCCAGTTCTAGAACGCATGATAAGGATAGACATACTCAGCTGATGGCAGAATCCCCACGTTGGTCCTTGACCTGTGGAGTGAGGCTGTTATCATGGAAAAAGCCAAGTGACAGCTACTAGTACTGCCTCTTCCTAGAAAAATAGTAAACCAAAAGCAATACAGCATTCTTGCAGAGACTTCAGAGATTAGTGCCACCATTGACTTGAAAGATGCAAAAATGGTGATTCCTACCACATCCCTATTCACCTTGCCTATTTGGCCTGCACAGAAGACAGATGGACCTTGAAGAATGACAGTGCACTATTATAAGCCTAACCAGGTGATGACTCCCATTATAACTGCTATATCAAATGTGTTGTTATTGCTTGAGGAAATTAACACATCCCCTGGTACCTATGCAGCTACTGATCTGAAAAATGTCTTTTTGTTCATCCCTGTCCACAGACCCACCAGAAGCAATTTGCTTTCATCTGGCATGGCCAGCAATACACTTTCACTGTCTTATCTCAGAGGTATGTCAACTCTTCAACCCTACATCATACTTTAGTTTTCAGGAATCTTGATCCCCTTTCCCTTCTATAAGATATCATACTGATCCATTACATTGATGATGCTGTGCTGATTGGACCTATTGGGAAAGAAGTATCAGCTACTCTATGCTGATTGGTAAGATGTTACATGTCAGAGGATGGCAAATAAATCCGACTAAAATTTAGGGTTCTTTTACTGCAGTGAGATTTCTAGGTCCCCAGTGGTGTGAAGTATATCAAGATATATCTTCTAAGGTGGAAGATAGGCGGCCCTTTTTAGATTTTAGAGGCAACATATTCCTCATTTGAGTGTATTACTCCAGCGCATTTACTGAGTGACCTGAAAAGTTGCTAATTTTGAGTGGGCCCAGAACAAAAAAAAAGGCTCTGCAATGGGTCCAGGTGGCTGTACAAGCTGCTCTGCCACTTGGGCCATCTAATCCAGCTGATCCAATGGTGCTTGAATGTCAGTGGCAGATAGGGATGCTGTTTGGAGCCTTTTGCAGGTCTCTGTAGGTGAACTGCTGCACAGTCCTACCATTTCTGTGGATAACTACTTTCTTTTTCAGAAACAGGTCCTGGTCTGCTACCTTTGTAGAGACTGGACACTTAACTATAGATCAAAACATTACCATGTGACCTGGGATGCCAATCACGAACTGGGTGTTATCTGACCCATGGGTGTGCACAGCAGCACTTCATCATCAGATGCAAGTGCTTATATACATGATCAGGACCAAGGGGATCATGAAGACACAAATGAGTTATATGACGAAGCGGCCAAATGCCCATAGTCTCTACTTCTACTATACCTTTTCTCTCTCAGCCTGTACTAGTACCCCAGAAGAGTCCTCTACCATCAGTCGACAGAGAAGACTCGGGCCTCGCTTACGGGTAGTTCTGTATTATATGCAGGCACCACCAGAAAGGGGACAGCTGCAACACTATAGTCCCTTTCTGGGACATCCCTGAAGGACAGTGGTGAAGAGAAATCCTAACAGTGGGAAGAATTACAAGCAGTGTACCTGGTTGATCACTTTACTTGGAAGAAGTGGCTAGACATGTGATTATACACTGATTTATGGTCTGTGGCCAATGGTTTGGCTGGATGGTGAAGGACTTGGAAGGAATATGATTAGAAAACCAATGACAAGGAAATTTGGGGAAGAGATAAGCGAATAGACTTCTCTGAATGGGTAAGAACATGAAGAAATTTGTGTACTAGTGTAAGGCTCACCAAAAGGTGACCTCAGCAGAGGAGGATTTTAACAATGTGGATAGAATTATCTAATCTGTTTATACCAGTGAGACTCTTTCCCCAGCCACCCCTGTAATTGCCCAATAGGCTTATGAAAGTGATGTGGTGGCAGGGATGGAGGTTATGCATGGACTCAACAACATACACTTCCGAAACTCAGCAAGCTCAACCAGGCTACTGCTGCTGCTAAATGCCCATGTATCCACAGTAGAGACCAACACTGAGTACCTGATGTGGAACTGTTTCCCAGGATCATCACCCAGCTGTCTGGTCCCTTCCATCATGAAAGGGGAAACATTTTGTTCACACTGTTCAGACACTCTGGATATAAATTTGCCTTCCCTGCATGCAGTGCTTTTGCTAAAACTACTATCTGTGGACTTACAGAATGCCTCATCCACCATTATGATATTCCACACAGCAGCACTTCTTTTTTTTTTTTAAAGATTTTATTTATTTATTTGACAGAGAGAGAGGCAGTGAGAGAGGGAACACAAGCAAGGAGGGTGGGAGAGGGAGAAGCAGGCTTCCTGCTAGGCTAGGACCTCGCTGTGGGGCTCGATCCCAGAACTCCGGGATCATGACCTGAGCCAAAGGCAGATGCTTAACGACCAAGCCACCCAGGCGCCCCAACACACAGCAGCACTTCTGGTCAAGGAACTCACTTCACAGCAAGAGAAGTGTGACAATGGACCCATGCTCATAGAATTTAGTGGTCTTACCATGTTCCCCACCATCATGAAGCAACTGTCTTGAGAGAATGGTGGAATGGCCTTTGAAGACTCAGTCACAGTGCAAGCTAGGTGGGAATGCCTTGCAGAGCTGAGGCAAAGTTCTTTAGAGGGCCATATATGCTCTGAATCAGCATCTAAATATGGTGCAATTTCTCTGATATAGCGAGGATTCACAGGTCTAGCAATTAAGGAGTAGAAATAGGAGTGGTGCTATTACCTCTAGTGACCCACTAGCAAATTTTTGCTTCCTATTTCTGTGACCTTATGCTCTGCTGGCCTGGAAGTCTCAGCTCCGAAGGGAGGAATTCTTCCCTCAGGAGGCACAACAATGATTGCGTTGAACTGGAAATTAAGACTGCTGGCTTGCCACCTTGGACTCCTCATGCTTCTGAATCAACAGTCTAAGAATGGAGTTACTGTGCTGATTTGGTGATAGATCCCAATTACCAAGGGGAAATTGGATTATTATTCCACTATAAAGGTAAGGCAGAGTATATTTGGAATACAGGGCATCTCTTACTATTACTATGCCCTGTGATTAAGGTCAACGGAAAACTACAACAACCCAGTCCAAGTAAGACTACTGATGGCCCAAACTCTTCATGAATAAAAGTTTGGGTCACCTCACCAGATAAGGAACCACTTCCAGCTGAGATACTTGCTGAAGGCAAAGAAAATACAGAATGGACAGTGGATGAAGGTAGTTATAAATACCAATTACAACCATGTAACCAGTTACAGAAATGAGGATTGTGATTGTCATGAATATTTTTTCTTTATTTTGTTATGAATATGTTTATATGCATGTATATTTGTATGTTTATATTTAAATATATTTATTTTCTTTCTGTCTAATCCCTTTATCATGTAACATAAGATATATTGATTTTATATGGTGGTATTCAAGTATTGTTAACTTTACATCATAGTATTTAAGTAATAGGATACCAAGAAGAAGAGTAAATACCACTCAAGTATTCTACTTTCTCTTCTGGGGAAGGGATTAGTGCATTTTTGGTTGTGTGCAGGATAGTTGTATCATGTTAGGTAGAATTATGACCTTATTATTGTCTTCATGTGGACATTAAGGACAGTTTAAGGAGATTCCTGTGGGTGCCAAACTGATAAGGGGTAGAGTTGTGATATTTAATTTTGTGTCAATTTGACTGGACCACAGGGTGCCCAGATATTTGGTTAAACATTCTTTTGATTGTTTCTGTGAGGGTGTTTTAGGGTTATATTAATATCTAAATTGGTAGACTGAGTAAAGCAAGTTGTGGGTGGGCCTCGTCCAATTAGTTGAGAACCTAAATAGAACAAAAATACTGATCCTCTGAGTAAGAGAGAATTCTTCCTTACTGATTACCCTCGAACTAAAACATTGGCTTTCTTTCTGCCTTTAGACACAAATGGAAGCATTGGCTCTTCTTGGGTCTCCTGGTTGCCGACTTACCCTGCAGATCTTGGGATTTGTCTGTCTCTGTAATCATGTGAGCCAATTTCTTTTAATAAAACTCTTTAGGGGTGCCTGGCTGGTTCAGTCAGTGGAGCATGTGACTCTTGATCTCAGGGTTGTGAGTTCGAGCCTCACACTGGGTGTAGAGATTACTTAAAAAAAAAAAAGTAAATAAATAAATACATAAATCTCTTTACTTAGACACACATACACACACTTTAGATGAATCCATAAAGTAGCATATCCTTAAGATTTATGTGACTGTATTAAGTTGGAATTGGATTAATACAGTCAATAAGACTAGTCTATAAATGTCTTCTAGCAATCCTGGACTTTCCTCTCCAGCCCTGCCTCCTTCCCTCCTTAAACCAATGAGGGCACTAACCCAGAGACTTATAAATTATTTTTTATCTACATCTGCTTTGCTTTTTCCTTTCTTGGATTTACCTTGGGTAAGCTATGTCTCTCTCCATCATGTATCAATGATTTCAGGCCAGCATTCATGGGACTGTATCCAGTACATAAAACATCCAGGAGACCTCCCTGTCAGCATGGAGTTGTCCAAATGCATGCAGGGGTCACCCCAATAGGCACACTGTCCTCACAACACCCATTCAGCTCTTGGCTAGCTAGTCCTTGCAGATTCCTCTCTTGACCTATTCCCAGATGGTTCTGACCAGTCCTTTTCATTTCATTTGTATATTTGTATAATGCAATGAAGCATATCCTTGCTGGGACTGCAGAGCAAATTGGTGGCATGCCTTCTGAGAGTTCCAAGGTTGTCATGGGCATGATAGCAATACCCTGCTTTAACTAAAAGTCAGTTCTAAACTCTCCAGGGAGTTCCAGAGGGTGCATGCTCTTCATTCTTTTGGATACATAGCAGACACCCAGAATGTCCTGAGGTGCCCTAATAACAAAAGCCCATTCCCTCCACATACCAGGAGAAGAGGACCAGGTCGGTTTTATTTCCTTAGTGATCTGCTGAAATCTCTCTCCGATTGAAAGTCATCTTTTTCATAACACTGAAAAGATGTAACATTAGCTTAATCATTCCCAAATGAATCCTGAAAAATATTTGGAAACAGTACACTTATACAAAATCATTTCAGCATTACTAGAAAGTTTCAGCCATATGCTATAAACTTGTACTTTTAAGTGGCGACCATGTGGTCTGCCTTTGGAACATCCAGTTCTTTCTTTTTTATAGAATTAAAACCCCTGACACTTGTTTTAAGACCTAAAAAAACCTTTATGTGCTTAGCAAAATGCAGAACCTGGCATGGTCATAAAGAAGATATATTTGATTTTACTCCTTGAAGCCATAAAAAAAAAAAAAAAAAGAAAGAAAGAAAAGAAAAAGAAAAAAGACACAGGATACTGTCTGTATGAAAACTAAAATGGCAGCTGCAACTCCTTCCCAGAAGTCTCTGGGAGGAGACATGTAAGGTCACTCCTTATTCTCCTGGGTTCCAGGAAAGCAATTTACCCCTCCACCCCCCATCTAAAGCAAAGAGCACTGGGGAGAGATCCAACTCTCAACAGAGCCTGTCTTGATTGAGAAAGTTAACACTTCAAGAAAAGGATTCTGTCTTCTTTCAGGGCTCTTGAAAAGGATCCTTGCCAAACCCAACCCCAAGATAGAAAAAGTTCTTTTTCTAAGACTTGAGAATTCGTCACCAACTTGTATTAGCAGTCGGACCTGTAAAGAATTCTATCAAATCATTCAGCCTCAGGGACCTAATTTTCAAAATTAGTGTCCGAGTGGGATATAAAGGAGAAAATTCCAGTGCCAGAGAGCAATGGAAATTCACATTGGATATATAGTGCACTCTTGGGAAGAAAGGCACCACATTGGAATCTAGCACCTGTGAGATGATGAACAAAAGATTCTAAGAGGGTAACTCTCTTTTGGGAACATGAGGGAGAGAGATTCTCAGTTCTAATCTACTGAGAGTTTAATACTGTAGTGAAGGAAAGTATTGATGTGTCATTAGCAACATCCTCCTACCATTCTGGCTATAGCTTCTCTGGATTTTGGGAAGAGTTTAGACCAAAAAAAAAAAAGATGTTTGAGAAGGTGAGAAACTCCTCTCACCTGTTTTATATTGTATTGATTTTTTGTGCCTAGTAGAGTGCTTCGCACAAAAACTCAATATATACCTGATGTTGAAGGAATTGATTAATCAATTTTGTATGTATGTGGGTGCATCCATTGGGCAAAAATTTTTTTTGGCACATTTTGATTCCTTCCAAAGTACTTAAAAATGAGCAAATGTGAGAGCAAAAGAGTGATCTAATTTGAACATACAATATCTAACATTTTAAAAAGACCATGCCTTTCTTTACAGCTAATGAATTTAGTGGTCAAAAACACAAAGGAGCTGCATACCATGAAATGAAGCAAAGGCAATGAAACCTATAACAGGATGTTAAAATTGAACTTATAATTAGGTCCCAAAATATAATTGATTGGAAATTCCAAAACGAAGTGGCAAATTGCCAATTGCATATTGATCAATGGAAATGATCCTGAGGAACTGATAGATTAGTTTTTGACCCCTTAGCCAGGTTAAGACAGTAAAAAGGGAGAGACAGAAGGTGATCTACTATACATCACCTCTAGTCTAGTGAGAGGAGATTTTGAGGAAACCACTACGCAATTAGGAGTAATCTGACCCCTTACCTGGGAAACCTGTAAGACAAAGAAGGTTGCCCAATGTTTTGGCACTGGAGTCAGGACATTTTGGAGCAAGGGATGCAAGATTTCTTAAGAATCAAACGTGGACCAATTGAGAGAGAGAGAGAGAGATGGGTTATTTCTGATCCTTGAGGTAGAAGGGCCCAGCACAAATAATCTGGAGGTGAACACCTTTGGTAAGAAGGAATCAATAGCAACCACTCAAAAGAGACATGTTTTGCATCTTTCTGGATCAAGGGATCTGAGGAGAGAGGAACCCAGTGGAGAGCCTGAGAGCCTATCAAAATATCCCTATTGAGACAGTATCAGCCAGGCTCAAAGAACAAGAAACTAGATGATGTGGTTCCACTAAGACCTTTCTCTACCACTCCCTTCTTACCTCTGAGGGGTCAGAAACTGCTGGCCAGGAAGGAAGTGGATGGAGAGGGAAGAGAAGATAGGATAGGAAAATATAGAAGAAATCCACCAACCTTCCCCTTCCTGACTGCAGTTTTCCAACCTGAGATGCACCCTAAGTAAGAAGGAAAGAATTAACTCTAAATCAATTCTGGGATTTTTTTTTTAACATTTTAGAATCTCATTAAACTTTCTAAATTGAGACTATGATTTCAATTTAAAGTAATTATACAATTGTTTGTTACCTAAATGCCTACAGAAAAATCATGGGAGTGCTCACAGGCAGATCCTAATTTGGGGGGGATGCTCACTCAGAAAAATAGTATAAAATTGTGATTATAGAAAAAGAAATCACAATAAACTACAGATTTTTTAAAGCTGACAAATAACACACATATATCACAAAACAACATTTTTTGTTAGCTGTCTGGCACATTGATATATTTTCTAACAAATTTTTGATCGAATATTCTTTTATTCCTTCTTAAATATTTTCTGCAAAGAGAATGAAAAAATATAGTATTTTTGTTGATCAAACTTTATAGTACGGATGTAAATTTGTGCCCTATGAGCATAGGTATAACGATAAATTCCATTCCTTTGTTTTCCAATTAAAAAAAGAAATATAATAAATGTGTGTGGCATTTACAATTCTAAAGACTGCATTTTCAAGTTTGTTGTAAGTAGGATTCTATGAGAAATGAATAAATCCTCTGCTCACGGTCTTACATGTGTAACAATTAGAAAAGCTTTCAACAAACTTGTTTCTGATTCTGTATCGTTCAAATCTGGTCTCTTTTTACCTAGGCGTAGTGTGACACATTCACATCTAGATACAATCTTTGCTTTGTACCCTATCATTGGAACTCCGGTGAGTTAATCTGGTAAGCAGTAGAGGCAAAATTCAGTCAGACTGCTTTTGTGGAGCTTTTGGCCTTCTATGTAGAAACAAATGCAAATCAATTAACCACACTAAAAAGGTGTGAGGTAAGATTTCTGGAGGAAAGGAGCATTGCTCTGTAAGAGTGCATAAGAAAGGAACCTCATCAGTAATTATTTTATAGTAGATATGGATTAATAAAACAAAGGTCCAGGTGATGTGGCTGTAGTCAGAGGAAGCCTGTCTGACTCTATCTTAAAGCCCTTGGTTGAATAACATCTTAGAGCCTGCCCACTTTCCAGAATCTCATTTCTCTCTGTGCACCTGGTATTGGGAATTCTTCTTAGTGCCTGTTCTCAGGCTCTGTTACCACTACTGGCATCTATGCTGCTCTGCCAGCCGTGTTGTTTTCCTGGAGTGTTGTTTTCCTGGAACACAGCAAGGAGAGAACTCAGTCTGGCTTGAATCTTAGAAAACTCCATTGAACTCAAGCTGCCTCTTGGCATTTCAGATCCTACTTGTACATAGGCTGGGCTTCTGTCCAAATTAAGCAATGTTTCTCCACTACCTTCTAATTCTGCACCTTTATCCCATCACCATAACGTCTTTTACCCCATAATACGCAGTGGGGTAGGGAGGTGGGCAATATCAAGAGAAGATGAATTGAATGAACAAATGTAACATTTGCCTTAAGTTGTGGGTTGTGTTTTCCTGAGAATGTATCATCCTCCTGTGAGCTGTTGGTATGTTTGCCACCCTATACTTCCAGGTAACCAGTATTGGAAAACCTGCTTCTGGGTGTGTAGCAGGTCATCTACTTCCTAATGATCTGAGGTGCTTATTTAAAAATACAGATTTCAAGCTCCACTCTGAAACTAATTCTCAGAGGATCTGGAGACTGAGACCTGGGAATCTGAATGTTTATTTAGCCCCACTCCCTAGTGAATGTTCTGTACCTTAAAGTTTGAGAATGTCTCCACTAAGGATAGTACATAGATGACCTTTCCAGTGTCCAGCATCAAGAGGTAAGTTGGAGGCTCAGACTGTATGACACCAATATGACAAAGGCAGGGAAAGATCTCAGCTTATAAGGCAATCACTGGAGAAAACTATAAACTATGCTAAACTAAAAGGTTGACAGCATGAATAAAAATGACCAAGTAACAAATTGATTCTTTACAACATTGTTGAAGTAGCAAAAGTGTCCACGTATGACGTAGTAATTAAGTAAACTCTAATACATTCAAACAAAGAAATACTATGCAGCTATATAAAAAAATAGAACACTATATACTGCTAAGATATGTTAGTAAATGAAAAAAAAGTCTAAGTAGTACATGTGATGTACTGTCTTTTACATGAGAAAGAGGAAAGTACTTTCTAGGGGAAGAAGCTAAACTACATATTCATATTTGCTTGTGTTCCTGTAAGGAAATGCTGGAGGGATACAGAAGAAACCAACACAAGTGATGTGACTTGTTTACAGTAATAACTTCACTGGCTCACACTTCTCTTTCTCCACTCTTTTTGGATAGTGTCTTGCCACACTGTCTCTGGGCTTGACGATATAATTTTCTTTGGCCAATGTGAGGCAAGCAGAATTGGGGAATTGCCTTGTCTTGCTGCTCTTGGAACCCTCTGAATGCCATGTGAAGAAGGCCAGGCTAGCCTGATAGATGATCAGAGACACATGATCCAACTGTTCACCCACTTCCTACCCCCACAACCAATCTGCAGCTTATCAACTGCAGAGTGATATGGAATAAGGGCTGTATTAGAGGGATTAGACCTTGTACAATTAAAAGACATTAGCCAGAGACCACAAAGAAGAGGTGCTAAAGAAATCTATGGAAGGCTTCTTTTTTATCTGATGCTGTTCCTGAAGTCACTGAAGGTCGGTGGGGCAGGTAGTCAAAAAGAAAAGGTGAACACAAAGCAAGAGAGATTGAGGACAAACTGGAACCTGTGTCTGTCTCCAATTGCATCACGTTTCTTTGCTGCCAAGATGTACCTGTGCCTGGTTCAGGACTCGGAAAACAGAAGGAGGAAATCCGTGGGAGCTGAAGGAGCGTGGATCTTACCACTGCCCCATGGCAAAGGGTGACCCAGTTGGTCAACAACCAACTGCAGGAGCTACAGTAGTGGTGCCTGGGGCCCTAAACCAACATTCCAAGCATAATGTCAGTCGCTTCCTTCTACCCTCCAAACATCATGCAAGTATCTCATGTTGCCTACCCTAATCCAGAATTATATAGGGAAGGGAAATGTACTTGGTAAGGTAATCATCACACCAATCCTAGATCACCAGCCTCCAGCCAAGTGGCCAACTAACCCCAGAAACATGGAGTACAGTCAGCAGAGTTCAATCGAGATCACCCAGACTAGAAAACTTATTCAGCCCACCACAGATTCACAAGCTAAATAAAGTATTGTTTTAAGCCACTAAGCTTGTTGCATGGGGAGGGCTAATCGCTAGTAGCTAGACTTCTTGGTGTATACCTTATTCTGTAAGACTTGTATCATTTAATTTTTTGAACCAGGTAATATATTACTAATAAAGAATGAAATTAACATAAAATATCTGAAAGGACTGTAGAATGTTACTGGGTAGCTTATTAGTTATTGAAAAGGCACCATCTAAAGGGGTAGGTAGCTCAGAGAGGCAGAAGGAGAGATGTGTGTAAATCAATTGAGTCCCCCACAACCTTGTCCATTTCAGATGTGGAACAAGCATCCACCTCTGTCAGATTACCTACGTAGGAGTCAGCCTTTTTGTCTCTCTTTCCTCCTTGATCCCAATCTATACCCCAAGGTTTTGGATTCCATGTCTGAGACATCTCTTAAATATGCCATCTTCTTTTTGTCTCCACTGCCATCACTGTAGCCCAGGCTATCCCAACAACATCCCAACTCATATCCCTGCTGCCACATTGCCTCTCTCCAATCCATTCTCTGTATTTAATAGGAGTTAAAATATGAACCAGATCATGTCATCCCCTCACTCCATTTCCTGCTTGAAATCTTCAATGTCTTCCAATTAAATTTTGAATTTATACAAAGTCCTTGTCCTGATTTATAAGATCCTATAAGACCCTGCTCTTACCAACTTCTCTGATCTCCAGTGTTGCTTTCCCAGAGCCATTTCACTTGACTCCAACTACAGTAGCCTTCTTTCAGTTCCTCAACACTTAAGCTCTTTCGTATCTTTGGATTTGCACATGACATTTCTTATGCCTATTTCTTTCTCCCCCTAGTAGAATATAAATTCCATGAGGGCAGGACCCTGTCTACTTTGTTTATTATTGTGTCCCTGAGGCCTATCAGAGTGCTTTACACAATGGGCCCTCAACAAATACTTGACAGATGAATGAATGAATGAATGAATGAATGAATGAAGCAAGGTGATTGAAGTATCTATCTCCTTCTGATTCCTTTTGAGTATACATTTAAGCATACCATGTATCTTCTTATATTTATCTGGCTCTAACCCTCGCTTCACTCATGTGTCTGTTTAAATGTCTATTCATCAGAAAGGCCTTCCCTGACCCCATCTCATGTGGTCTGCACTTGACCCTCTCTAAGTCTTTATATATTTATCACTCTTTGAAAATACATTATTTGCGTGCTTATATAATGGCAGGAACTGAGCTTGTCTTATCAAGAGCTGTATCTGCAGCACCTAGAATAGTGATTAACACATAGGAGATGTTTGGTGATACATACATACATACACACACAGAATAATGAACAGTGACCCTACCTTATTCTTCCTTGCTTCGCTCTGAGGACTGACAGTCCTTAGCTTGAATTCCAGCATATTCCCTAGAACCCAGCTACCACTAATAGGACCGTCCACAGCTAAGCATGTTAAAATAGCATCTGCTTTGATTCTCTGCTTCTGAACTTCACCCACCTCCTGGAACTCACCTGCTTTTGCTCTTTCCCAATTGGTACTAAATTGCCTGACTTATGACAAGATTGCTGTATACCCTTGGCTATGCTTGGCTTACCAAACTGAACCTTCTCTCTCACTGTGTCTCCCCATATCACCTCTCTTGGAAGGTCTGAGGCTTGTTCCTGTTGCTTCCTCCAGATGCCTCAACTTTCTGTATGTAACTGGCTAAACCTCCCTGACTTCTGAGACATGACTAAACGAACAATGAAATCAAGTCCAAAAAAAGGTTAAGGAAATTTAGCAGTGTCTCTTGAAGCTTTAACTGTTCACTTAGAGTTACATTATTTCTCTAAAGAGCTTCATAGAATTCCCAAATTCGAATATACCACAATGCATTCAACTATTTCCCTACTGACAGCCACTGTTCACAGTAAGTATCCTTGTGCAGATCCCTTGGAGACATTCACTGTGATGCCATTTACATAAAAAGAAAAAGATTCTGCACGTCTTCCATTGAACAGTCATGTACGTAGGTACATGAATGCACGGCTATGTCTGTTAATAGTAGCTGCATCTGGAGATCAGGGGTCATGTTCAAAGACAATTCTGCCTTCTCTATTTCGGTTTTATAATAAGGAAAATGCAAGTGTGTGTTACTTACAAGATTAAAGATGATTAGAAACACCAATGAAACAAATTTTAACCAAAAAAAAAAAGAAAGAAAGAATGTCCTTTTACCAAAATACCTTTCTCAGGGATAGTAGAAAGTGGTAATATGATTGGACTTTCTGTATTCCCATCGCTGGGTGGAGGTATGGAATGTTGCAAAAGGCAAGCTGTCAGGTAGCCCAGGGAGGAGGCCATCTGGGTAGTCCATTACCCAATTTAGCAACATGGTAACCTGTCCTCCTACAGTGCATTTTAATAACTTTAATTTTTACTTTGAACTTTGTCTCTTGCATCAGGGGAGTAGAGCCTAATAAATGGACACCTGTCTCAGCATTTCATCACAGATTTCTGGAACATAGCTGTATCTCTACAAAATCTATCCAGGACTTCCCAGAAAATTCCAGGCCTGGATTCTAGAATTGCATCACAGTGCAATGATTGGGTTCCACAGCTAAGTCAGTGGGATGTCATGGGGCTGTCATCTGGTATCCGGGTCATTGAGTTATATTAGAAAGGTGTGATAACAATGAAACAGTACACCCTGGTGTTTTTATTGGGCTTTTCTTTCTCAGGTGCTTCCTGACACCTCACATATCTTTGCAACATAGCAGTGTGATAATTTGGGGGCAGATATCACCATCCGGTTTTACTGAAGGTCTTTGCTCCAGCAGTGCTGGCCTTTCAATATCTTTGCCAAGTACCCCAGGGCCTTTGCACTTGCTATTTCTCTGCCTGGGAATGCTCTTTTCCTAATCCTCTGGTAGAATCCTTTTCATAGTCCCCAAATCATATTCTAGAGCAATCTTTTCTGACTATGCAGGTACTCTTCCAGTTACTTTCTATTACACCACATCTTATATTCTTTACAGCACGTATTACTATCTGGAACTATGTGATTTATTTATTTGTTTATCTATTGTCTTCCTCTTCCCAGTTGAACATAAAAAATTTTGTCATGTTCACTGCTAAATACCCAGCACAGCTCCAGATACTCTGTAGGCACTCAGGAATGTCTTTTGAATACATAAATAATTAATTTCCCAGAGATGAGGCTAGAACAGTGATTCTCAGTCCAGGCAGGCTCATTAGAATCATCTGGAGGGCTTTTAAAAAATACACTGCCCAGGGCCACCCTTCTTAGATGTCTATTTAACCGTTTAACAGGCTGGCCTAGGCTTGGCATTTTTAAAAGTTGCCCAGGTGATTCTAATATGTGTCCACAACTGGGTATCCAAGGCTGATAGTCTTTTCAGACATTTCTGATGCAGTTACAATTCCCCAGGAGGAAGACTATGGTGATAAGGACAATAGTAGTCATAGGGACGGTGGTAAGATGTGGTTGGACTTGGGTGAAGATTTAAGATGTGCAGCTGAAACTGGCCAGGTGAAGATGTGCCCAACATCTGTTTATTAGCAGAACTGAGACAATGACCAACATTCTCTGATTAAAAATAGCAGAGCTCATCTGGGAACATGTTGCCTCTCACTTCTTGGCCGCTCCTTCCATGATATTCTAAAACACCCTACCGAAATCTGTGCACAGACTTTGACTACCCCCTCTCTGGGAATTTCGAATTGCATCTAAGTGGAAGTTCTGCTCAAAGGAAGAAGATCCTGGATATAAGCCTCCTCTCATAATTGTACTTGTCCTCTTCTTTTTCCTTCTGCTTCAATTCTCTTCCTCTCTCCATTTCTTTTCCCCTATAACCTTAGCACTGTTTATTTCCCCAGAACTCTCTAAAATGTTTCCTTAAATATTTGGAAGTTTTTAGTTTTTTAGTTCCAAAACTCAGAGAGTTCTCTGCATAGTGTTGTGGGTAATCTATGGATAAGAAAAAATTCTTCATCCAAGCATTCCATCTCATCCTCATGCAAAGAGGCCACACAGATTATAGTTTGCCATAAATCCCAGATGATATTCTTGTCTTCTCAGACAAGAAAAATGGGGAGAAAATTGGAGTGCAGGAACTTGACCCTTCTCCAGACTGTGGAAGTTGCAAAGTTCCTGGAAAAACAATAGACATCAAGGTCTTCTGGGCATTTGGGAAAGATGGGTCATATGAAATTTTGAGTTTTGGGAGCCTCTGAACAAATCTCCTCTTTGTCAATTAAACAATTGATTTATGAGGAGTGAAGTTGCCACGTGGTTTGGATACACCATGCTCTGGGGATGAAAAGAGAAGGAAATGTAATTTTGTTTGGAAGACCTTTTGGACTGTTGGCCATCTACTGCAGAGAATAAAATCTGGGTGCAGAAAGGATGAGGAGGGGGTGGGGCTGATGCAGAGTGGAAGGACAGATTGGACAGAACGCAGGGTTTGGTCCTGAGTGAAGCATTACATTGCTTGCAGCCATGGGATGGTTTGGGGGTCCCATTTCCTAGATTCCCTTAATGTTTCCTATTTTTCTGATGAGGTGATGAGGAAGCACAGGGTATGTTGGGTTCAGCCCTCTTAGCTCCAGGGGGAGCCTGTGTTTTGTGTCTTTGTATGTAGACATGTATGAAACTTAGCAGACCTGACACTTGTCTCTGCAGGGGAGTTCAGGGGAAAAGGCCAGGTGGGACATGGCATGGTTATTACAATGACCACACAGCACACACTGTCCTCCCTCAATTCAGCACTTCACATTCTCTTCACATTCTCCAGTGAAAAATTAGTGGAAAATGCTCATTTGTGTCAGGCTTTCCTCATGATTTAAATGTTGCATGCTTCACCCAGGACACCTGTGTTTGTTGAGCAATACTAGAGGAGGCCTTTGAGAGGTTTACAAAAGACCAGGCAGTGAAAGGGATGAGTAATGAAATGGAGGTTCCCCCTGGGGTTGAAGAGAGCATGTGGGAAGATGTTGTTGGGAGGAGGGGGTAGAAAAGAATGGGGTAGTAAGGAAAATTAACCTCTTTATTCATCCATTCAGCAATGTGATAGCTATTTCTTGGGCATCTTTATGCCAAAGTACTTTCCTAAGCCTGGTTGATATAGCAAAGTGAATCAGAGAGGCTTTGCCTTTCTCATATTTTGCTTAACTTTACCCTACGTCTCTTCTGTGGACACTTTCCTGACTCCTGGATGAAGGTATTGCTCTCTTCTCGATTCCTCAGTAGCCCTTTATGCAGACTTCTCTTCTGGCGCTTACTACATTTGTTATATTCTAATTTTCTGTGTTCACATCCACCTGCCTCACGAGGCTCTGAGCTCTGCAAATAGGGATCATGTCATAGTCATCCTTGACACTCATGCATATGGAAGGTGCTCAGTAAAGGGTCATTAAATGGACTTGAATTAATATTTAACTTGGACATGTAGACTGCTCTTCACATATTTATAAATATGATGTTGTTGTGGATTTAATTTCTTAATCTGTTCCAGGAACTGAGGAGACAGGTTTGAAAGTGATATGTTGAGATCCATGGATTTCCTATTTTGTTCTTCAGAGAATCAACGGTGTCAGAACTATCCCATGGAGAATTGGTGAGTGGCCTAAAACTAGTGGTCATTATTTAGACATAGTTGATACAGTTATTTTTTTAAAACAGTGTGGTCCTTTCCTAACTCATTGTTCTCTCTCTTATTGTTCAAAACCAAGCCCTCAACATGTGCCACATCCATGAAGTACTCATCCGTAATGACAGTGATAATAAACAATATTTATGGAGTTCTTCCATGTGTCAAGGTTTATTTTAAGTGTTTTGTATGTTTTTGCTTCATTTATTCATCATGAAATCCCATGAGGCTAATACTACAATTGTTCTCATTCTAAAATAAAGAACCTGAGACATAAAAAGGTTAACTTGCTTAAGGTCACATAGCTTATGAGTGGGATAGAAGCGAGATTCTTGCCAGGGACTGGGCTCTTAACTTCTTTGTTATATTGTCTCCCCTCTTTGACTACTGATCCTGTAGGAAGTTTATGCACAAGAAGGGATAAACATGTGTCACCTCTTGTGTTGAGGATCTGTTAACAGAGGCATTTCTTGAACTGATTGCCCTTGCTGAATCTTCAAGACTGGGTATCACCCCCTCTGAGAACTTGATCTTTTCCAGACTGAGCCAGATATTGCTTTCTGTATTTCTACAAAACCTACTGCTCTTCTTTTTCATATGGCATCAATTATAATTGTCTAATTTCTTGTTTGTTTCCCCCCTGAGCCTGTACATTAAGGACAAAAATTTTCATCTCTCAGTGCCTAGACCTGTTGCTCAAGAAATATTTGTTTAATTAATTAAGAAAAAATTGCAATTTACTTCCAACTTCTCAAGAGCATTTTAATAAGACTGCTTAATGCTATACTTATTAGCAATGCTTATTGCATCCACTGATTTGTTCATTCTTTCAATAGATATTTATTGAGGGAGGGCCTGTCTGTGTAAGCATTCTTCTGGAGGCTGAGGTGAGAAAACATACATGGTTCCTGTTTTATAAGAGGCTTGCAATCTACTGTGTGGGTGTAGACATTAATTAGAATTGTCTAAGCACAATTTGGGATATTGCTATGGGAGAAAGAGAAAGGGTGCTATATGAAAACATAAAACTGAACAGAAGAATCCCTGAATCTCAGAGAAAACCCATAATCCTACTAAAGGTTCAAGTAGAGCATCCTTTGACTCCTTAGGATAAACCCTTGAGTCAATAGCCACTGATGATGGTGAGCCAGTTAAATGCAAATTTGGAAAGTTTGAACAAGTCGGTAAGTTATTTTTTAAACAGTCTCAGAATCATTGAGTTAAAGAGTCCCCAGCAATCATTGAATCCAACTTCACATACACTAGAAAAGCTTACTTGGAATTAAGGTTCCAGGTAAATTGATTGTGCAAGGATAATGAGAATCAGTCCCAGTCTAGGAGGATTTGCTCTGTGTCCCAGTACTGTTCCTGGTAACAGAGACCAGTGTCTACCTTGAAAATTTACAAGACATTTAGGGAGTTATCTTGATAAGCTCAGGTAATTTTACACAGAATCCAGAGCAAATTATCCCAAACCAAGTCTGAATTTTGCCAGGGATTTATTCCAATTTTGTCTTGGTGCTACCCTCTGGTGAGTAAAACCAGAGAGCAGAGATCGAACTTCTAATCCTGGAGAATATACTGATAGAGTGAGTTTTGTTTGATTTAGAGGAGGGATCATAAGATATTATTAAAACAACTTGAACATCTGGTTTGGGGATAAAGTCATTTTATTGTGCAGCTGCCAAGCCACAGAGCCAAGCTTACCAAGAAAGCCTCCCTCTCTCCAGCCTTCGGTAAAGTCTAATACCCAACTATAATAATATGCACCCTCCAACACAAATGAAGAGTAAAGGGGAGCAGAGTGAGGTCTTCAAAACTCAAGGAAAATTCACCTGGTAGTCGGAAAATCAGAGCCATACAGAGTAGCTACACTCCTTTTTGAATCTTTTCTCAACATAACTGCTACCTATTCAAACTCTCAATGAGAACATCCAGAAAGGAAACAATATCCACAAGAAGTATTCATTGAATCCTAGTAAAATTCCTCCTCCCACCACATTTATCCTCTTCTCCACGAAGTTGAAAATTGATGTTCAGTCTTAGAGAAAATAAAAATCAGAGTTGGTAAGGACCCTTGGGGTATACATGGAATGGAGCTCTTCTCTCTACATATCTAGTGCTGGTGAAGTCCTTTTTTGCTGCTGCTCTATTGCTCTGGACATGCCCTTAAGTTACTTAATCTCATTCATCCATTCAAAAAATATTAATGAGCACCTATTAGGTAACAGGCTCTGTGTCAGGCACTAAACTTTATGATATGATGGTATTTATATTTAGGCAACTAAGATGCAGTTAAACAAACACATACATAAAATGACTGCTAGTTGCAAAAGAGCTATGAAAGAAACAAAGCACTGGGAATATAAACACCTGGTCCTCCCATTTCCTCCATTCACACCCAGGGCTGACCTTTCAGTCAATCGTGACAGCCTGTCCCACATTCCAGACAGTTGTACCAATTGATCAAATTGGCAAACAAATTAAAGTCTATCTCCTGCCCCCGAGCCTGGGTTCTCAGACAAGGACAATAAAACCCCTAAATAGGATGTACCTATGTCATATGTGTCTACTCACAGTATCAGAAAGTTGGAAAACAGACTAGAGATCTGTTTTTGCTCAATCCCTTTGTTTTTGCAGTGGCCCAGAGTGGAGCAGTGATCTGCCACAATCTCTCAGGTCACCAACGGCAAGGCCCTGCTTGGAACCCAAGTCTCATGAATCCAATTCCAAGACCTCCACCTCTTGCCTTCAATGAAGACTGTAGTATTTAGGTCTTATCCCATTCGACCATCTCTCCATTCACTAATTGTTCTTTCATAACTTGAAGAACCCAGAAGAGGGAGGAAGGGAAATATACAAAGTTTAGGAGTCAAGTAATTTTTCTGGTTGGCAAGATGAATCAATGAGAAGTAGATTGTAGAGGCTTAAAAAGGAAAAGCATATCAGAACCCAGCAAATGAACAGGGATTAGGTTCTTTCTGTCTTAACTATTTCAGAATTTCCAGAATGTGGATAAATTATCCTCCTTTTGAGTCCTCAAGCTGTCTTTTCAGGGGTGGGGATTTGGAAAGAAGGGAAGGGTGGAATGAGTGAGATGTGGAGGCAGGACTGGACTTTCTTTTTTATATTTGCTAAATGCTCTTGCATTGACTATCTACTTAATGCAAATGCTGAGAATAATCCACTATACTCTAAACCAATGACACCAGTTTTTGCATCTGATAGCAGTTTGCCAGAGGAAGTCAACTATAAACAGGTTTTTAGTCTGACAATCCAAGACTCCTCACAGAATTGACTCAGCGGTTATTTCGTCCAAGGTACATAGAACAAGTTTGCTAAGTCTGGGTCATTCTGATAAATTCTTGAAAACAGGGACCCCAGACTGCAAGGGGAGAACATCAAAGATCTCCTGGGGCTGTAACTAAGAGCTGGCAACTGGCCTATGTCCTCACTTCACTCCAACCCTGGGCCCGAAGCAAGAGGAAGCTTACTAGGCAGGAGTCCTCCTCTGCCTTCTTGAAGGCATCTGCTTAGCTGTGGTTCCCTTGAAGAAATAGAGCCTCTCAATTTGAAAAAAATCCCAGTGGATCATCTAGTCCAGCCCTTTCTCCAGGGAGGTAAATTAATATTGTCATTAACAAGACTATACTACAGGCTTTCATGTGGAGAGAGAAGGGATTAGAAAACAGTGAGTTAAGCAGTCCCCAGAGAACCTCATGGAAACAGGAGGTGACTCCCTGCCTCTGGTGGAAAAAAAAAAAAAAAGGATTTAATAAGATAGTAGCCCTCAAACATTTGCATGTGCCAGAATCACCTGGAGGGCTATTAAAACATAAATCACTGGACCTCACCTCAGAGTCTCTGATTCTAGTAGGTCTGGGACTTGAGAATTTCTAAGAAGTTTTCAGGTGATCCCGATGCTTCTGGTCCAGGAACCATGCTTGGGGAACTTTTGTAATAGGCAAAAAGGAAAAAGAAGATAGCAACTACCCAAAGTCATCCAGTTCCCTCACCTTCTGGAGGCCTCAGAGAGGGAAGTGTAAGAGCAGGCATTCTTCACAGTTAGATGAACATTAGTCTTTTCTGTCCACTAAATGTCATATTTGAAATTAGTGAGGAAGGGAGGCCTGTGCCAGCTGGTATAGGTCACAAATATAACTCCCCGGGGCGCCTGGGTGGCACAGCGGTTAAGCGTTTGCCTTCGGCTCAGGGCGTGATCCCAGTGTTATGGGATCGAGCCCCACATCAGGCTCTTCCGCTATGAGCCTGCCTCTTCCTCTCCCACTCCCCCTGCTTGTGTTCCCTCTCTCGCTGGCTGTCTCTATCTCTGTCGAATAAATAAATAAAATCTTAAAAAAAACAAAAACAAATATAACTCCCCGGGGGAATCCACTTAAGAAAAACATAAAAAGATAAAGCTGGGTGCTACATGCAGTTGATGTGGCTAAGCTCTAGAAAGAGTGACAGGACTTCCTTGGGTCTGATAATCTGGTGAACTGGGGTGTGCATTGGGCAAGCAGGAAAGACAACAAGACCAATTGCTCCTTCATGGTATCACCAAGTGTATGATAGGTTGTAAATTATAAGTTCTTTTGTCTTTCCAGTTATGTTAACTTTTATTCATATTTAGCAAATCCCGTGATGTGGGAGAAAAAGCCCCAGACCAGGAGTTGGCAGGGCCCAAGCTTGGCTCTACCTTGGTTAGTTTTGTGATATGGGCAGACCACTTCAGCTATTTGCATCTTAGCTGCTTCATCTGCGGAAATCACATTATTTACCCTATAATTCTGCTGAACTCTCTAAGGGTCCAATGAGATCAGGTGTAAAGGCACTTTACAAGAATATAAAGTGTTATATGGGGCACCTGGGTGGTTCAGTCAGTTAAGCGTCTGCCTTCAGCTCAGGTCTTGATCCTGGGGTCCTGGGATCAAGCCTCTGGTCAGATTCCCTGCTTGGCGGGGAGTCTGCTTCTCCCTCTTGCTCTGCCTCTCCCCTCAGCTTGTGCTCTCTCTGTCTCTCTCTTTCTCAAATAAACAAATAAATAAAATCTTTTTTAAAAAAGAATATAAAGTATAATAGAAAGGGAAGAAATCATTCATTGATTCATTAATTCAGTCAACAAAGTTGTATTGGGTGTCAACCACATGCTAGGCTCTGTTGGTAACCCAAGGAAAAAATAAACAAGGTTCTTGCTTTCTATGGGGAAAAAAGGAAAATATTGGAAATAACAGAATATAAAGTATTATAGAAAGGAAAGAAATCATTCATTCATTCATCCATTCACTCATTCAACAAAGTTGTACTGGGTGTCAACCATATGTTGGGCTTTGTTGGTATCCCAAGGAACAAAATAAACAAGGTTCTTGCTCTCTGTGGGGAAAAGAGGAAATAACAGGCTTTCTTTTCAGGCAATTTTTTTCTCACTCCCTCCCCTCCTGACCTTGACACTACTGAGAAAACTTTTAATGGGATGAACAGAGAGTTAATAGATGCAGCTTTAAAGGTTTCTTGGGAGTCCTTGGGTGCCCTTGCATGCCCTCTCCAGAATATTATGTACTCTCATGTCTAAGCACCAGTGACACATGAAGGAAAGTAGTCAGAGAGCCAGCAAGAAGGGTGGAAAAGGCCTTGCAGTAGGGTCACTGGGTCCCAATCCTTATACTCAATGGACAGCCTTGGGTGAGGTATTTAAAGCCTCTATGGTTCCATTTTTATCTGTCCCAAGGAGATAAGCTGGGGCTAAGATTCAACAGTACTAGTTGTCTAAACATTGACATACTTCTGTACCAGTTGATATAAGTTTATGCCACTCAAGTGTCCCCCATTTCTGCTAAGCTGTGCATCCAGGCCCCACCCAGTCCTGGGACCCCTGGATGTTTCCCTACTCCAGCACCTAGGAGGTAATGCTTGGCACAGTGGGTACCTCTGATGCTGGATCCAGTGCAACTTCCATATCACTTCTGATTGGTTGGCAGCTGAATGAAATCTATTGGTAAATATATTTTTATAAAAATTTTTTATTGTGTCATGTTAGTCACCATACAGTACATCCTTAATGTTTGATGTAGTGTTCCATGATCCATTATTTGCATATAACACCCAGTGATCCATGCAATACGTGCCCTCCTTAATACCCATCACCGTCCTATCCCAGTCCCCCACTCCTCCTCCCCTCTGAAGTCCTCGGTTTGTTTCCCAGAGTCCATGGTCTCTCGTGGTTCATTCCCCCTTCTGTTTACCACCCCTTCATTCTTCTCTTCCTTGACCATTGCTTGGATATCGTACAGTATTTGTGATGATCACACACTGATCTCAATAAATGAATGTCTCTATTGCTACTATAAGTGGATACTCAGTACAGTTTTGCTTCCTCCCAGACAAAAGCAGATATCGTAGTTATGAAGGATGGACAGAGGTGAGCAGAAAGGAAAGAAGGCAAGAAGTTGGTTGAAAAAAAGCAGAGAGCAAAAATATTATGGGAGACACACTTCTTTCTGGACCTGGGATGTGCTTAGCAAGTGCCTTCTTAGAGTCCAAAGAGTCCTGTTAAAGGGCTTGGAGTCCCTTGAATGGAGCACAAAGTGTTATTGTTATATAATAACAGCTCTTGCCCACATTGCTAACTTATTCCATTCTAATCTCCTCGTCACGGGGGAGACAAGAGTCCGAGCTTTTCTCCCTTGCACAGCCCTGCAACCTGCTCCTGGGAGAATAGTTTCCTTGTTTCCCTGGGGCTCCCCTTAGATTTGACCTTCTTGGCAGACCTGCCAAAAGGTATCAGAGTCACCAGGCACACCCCAGAACATTGATATGTTTGGAATTTAATCAAATGCCCCACAAAATGGGACTATTTATTTTATCCTTGGAAGTGCTCACTTTAAAAATATTTAAAAGTGATCAAAATGCAAATTATTAGGATTCTGCTCTTCACAATGAGCTCTTTAGGATTTACGTATTTTGATATACACCTCACACTTCCCAAGAAGGGAGGCCTGGCATTTCCCTGATTCCGACGTGTTAGTTCACTGAAGGGTAAAAAGATGGTGGGTGTGCAATCCTGTTTTTCAGTGGTACTTTTTTGCCTTGTTTCTTGGCCTCTCTTTTCTTTCAGGAGGGGCCTAGAAAAGCCTCTCACAGGAGTCTCAGGTGGCATGGTTTCACTGCCCGGAATTACCAAGCTATGAGTTCCAACCCTGTGGCTTTGGAGGCAAGGGGTAGGCAGTCACAGGTCTGAAAGTCAAAGCTCACAGGAGGCCAACAGTCCAGGAACCAAGAGAGAAAGAAATCTACTGCTGCTTAGCAGTCCTTTAACTCCCCACTTTTTACTCCCACAGTGCCCCCTGACCCCACCCTAGTGGCTGCATTAAAACCTCTTTATGAGTCTCAATCCTCAGACCCACCCTTCTCACCTGACTCTCAAAAAAGCCCCAGGCTCACCCACTGAATTAAGATCTGTGGTTCCCACTCACCGCTACGCTCTACCTCTAAGCTTTGTTCCTTTGTCCCTTTGTTGATAGCACTCTCTCTTCTTTTCCTTTGCCCTCAGAGGAAGGGTTTGTCCTCCTCACCAAACCGAATGCCCCCCCTTAGGGCTGATGATCAAATATAAACACCCCCCCCACCACCATGATCTTATCTCTTGGTTAATCTCTCCATTTGGGGGCCACTTCATCCTTTCTAACAGTTATCTTTCCCCATGTTGTAAGAAAGTCCTTAACCAACATGTCAAATCATCAAACACGTCTTTCTCCTCCCTGTCCTCGTGGGCATTGTTGAACTAGTGCCTCCACTGACTGGCTCCACTTTCTCAGCCCTTTCATTCCTTATTCCTTATACCCTTGCAAGCTGACTTCTGCTGGAGCGATGTTATTGAAAGCCTTACAAGAGTTGGTGAAGTAACTATTTCACCTTTGACTCTCAAACATTAAAGTCAGCTGTTTTTCTTTTTTTCTTTCTCCATCTCAGCCTCACCCTTCCCCCCTCCAGGGCATACGACCCTGTTGACATCCCCTTTCTTGTTAAAACACTCCCTGTACACTCTGGTGGTAGTTCTACTCTTGCAGCAACGAAGTTTTCTCATTTCCTAAATGGCTTCTCCTTGGCTGAGAAAGAAAAGCATTCCCAGGATTCCTAACCTCTACTCCCATTCTTTTGCACCATCCCTCCCCTCCCTTCTCCTCTTCCCTCCCTTCCCTGCCCCACCCCACTCCACCCCTTTTCTCTCTCAGCAGGGTCAGCCACTGCTATGGACTCAGTGACTGACACTTATCTGTAGAATCAATTCCCAAATCCTTTCCTCCAAAAAACTCAATTGCCTCCTGGGTTCCAGACCCATAATTCTAAGAATCTGCTGGATGTCTCCTTTTATGTGTCCTGCTGGCATCTCAGCACAGAGTTTTCAATACCTAAACCATCCTGTTCTCCTCGAAACCTACTCAACCTTCTGCTTCTTTATTTTTGTAAACAGTGCGAATATTACCTTAGTCATGCAAACTAAAAATATTTGACTCTTTGCTCTGCCTCACTCTGTTTATTTAACTCACTTTTTATGTTCTGTTGTTTCCTGAATTGTATCTTGGCCTCTCTCCCTCCTTTCTGTTGCAATTGTTATCACCCAAGTTTACGCATTCTCTTCCTCATAAGGACTGCTGCGGTAATCTCTCGGGTGGTTGTGTCCTTGACTTTGTGTTCTTTTCTATTTGTCTTACATACGTCAATCTTCCTGAAGCCCACTTCCAATGAAAGTCTTTCATCATTCCACCTCTCTGCTCAATTAAATTTGTACTCTTAAAAATGTTATTCAAGGCTTTCCATATGTTGGTCCTAAAAGATTTTTTCGAGCTTAATTCTCAATACTGTCCTATAATTAACCTATTTTCTAGTCAAACCAGATGGCATTTCCTAGTTATGCCCAATGCTTTCCAATTTTTGTCTTTTTGTCCCTACTCTTTCTTTTGCTTAATACCCCCAAAAGTACTTTTGTTCAAATGCTGTAGAACCTATCACTTCTCTGAATCCTTGCACAACTTAGTTTGAGCTTCCTTGTTTTGAGCTGACCTTTGTCAGCTTAAGAGTACCTGTTTTGAGAGCTTGGCCTCACTACTTCTTTCCTTTCCAGTTTGTAAGACCTTTGTGGGAAAAGAGTATATCGTAGACATCTTTAGAATCTCATACAGTACCTGGGCTAGTACCTTTTACATAGTTGGCCCAATGTATATTTGTTGAATGTTGAATTAAAAAAATTATATTCTTAGAAACTTTATAATTAATTTCTTGTATTTTGTTTTGGAAAGATCTTAACATTTTTCTTCTATTTATTTTTTATTTTAATTATTAACTGGAAAATACTAGAAACTATGCCACATAAACATTTTCACAACAAACTCATTTCTGCTCAAAGATTACTACTCTTACCAACATTTTTAGAGTGATCATAAATTCCTATTTAAATAATTTAGACCTACTGGTCTTTGCATATTACCTCATGATCCTATACATCCAGAGGAAAAAATTAAACTTAGTCAACTACCTGGATATTAGCCCTCCAAATTAAAAAATAATAATAATAACTGGAAAATACCCTTAATAACTAACAACAACAACAACAACAAAAAGAATTGGTTATTGAGTGCAGGGACCATGCGTTAGTACCTTGTTTATTTCTCCCACAGGATTAAATCCAGTTCTGAGCACATAGTGAATGACCAGTTCTCATCGATCAATTATAGACAGTTGATTTACTTCTAAGAGACTCTTTCGGAAACTTTCCTTGATCCCTCAATCCAAGTGAAAGCTGACATGTGTAGACCAAACCTGTGTCTAGAGCCATATATTGTCTGAGAACTAACCAGACAAAATGTTGTCAAATAAGTGGTTGTTGACAAAATTCAAGCTTTGTTAAATGAGAATAAAAAGTAGTTGGCAGATGGGATCCAAGTCTTTTTCAAAGCATTGTTTTTTACTGTGTGTGTGTGTGTGTGTGTGTGTGTGTGTTTCCAGATGCACTTGTATGTTTTTCCCTGCCTGCAGAGTGGAAACAAGCAGTCCTATCTCACTTGGGGCAATTGGAGCCCTCTTCAACAGGTAAACTCCTCTAGCCATCTCAGACCATTTCTGTGCTACAGGCAAAGTTTTCTTCTTCCCAAACTTTATTTTGAAGCAAATTCAAGGAAATTCAAAACAGCAGAGTTGGGTAGAAAAAGTAAGTCTTTTGTTCAGCATGTACAGTTTGAATCGTGTCAGGAAATATTGCTACTTCCATTTCATTACACTTTACTTTGGAGGAACTTTTTTTTTTTTTTAACAAAGTCAGGAGAACTCTAAGTCAGGAGGCTGTCCATAGCTGAGCCTCACGGACAGATGGCCGGCTCAAACACATAACAAAGGGTCTGTTGTGATGTTGCCAATTCTATTTCATGAAATCTTTTTTGGTATAAACTGGAGAAAGCACTTTGTTCAGTTAAAGATTTTTTTTTTTCAGCCAGTTGTCTTTGCCAAGGTCAATGTTTCTATTACATGGGGGAAGTATACACTCCCTCTGGTGGCTGATTTAACACATTTGTCTTTACCAAAACACCCATGGATCTCAGTACCTTGAGTGTCCTAGTGTGATGTGCATTCATCGAACAAATATTAATTGAGTTCTTATTATATGTCAGGCAATGTACAAAGGTAACTAGAGTTGGAAAACCCAGGGTCTTGCTCTGGGTCTGCTACATACTAACCACTGGGCCTGATCACCAGGCAGGCGCCTAAACTCCTTGTCCTTCATTTTCTTTTTTTTTTTTTTAAAGATTTTATTTATTTATTTGACAGAGATAGAGACAGCCAGTGAGAGAGGGAACACAAGCAGGGGGAGTGGGAGAGGAAGAAGCAGGCTCATAGCGGAGGTAACGCCGGGATCACGCCCTGAGCCGAAGGCAGACGCTTAACCGCTGTGCCACCCAGGCGCCCCTGTCCTTCATTTTCTTAATAAAGAAGTGTATATCTTCACTGCTTACCTCCAAGCATAGTATCCAAGATCAAAAAAGATGAAATAACAGCACGAAGGATCATGTGTTGTAAATTAGATGAAGTCACTTTAATGCTAAAAATAATTCAATCTCTTTTTCTTGCCCTTGGAATAAAATCCAACCATATTTCATGGATTCATGGATTCAGTATAATCTAGACTCCGCATCTTTACCAATTTCATCTCACACCATTCATCTGCTGGAGAATCTCATGCCTCCATACTGGCCAAACTTCCATTTCCTTGAAGGTGTGATTTCTCCCTCAAGACCTTCATATGTACTTCCTCCTCTTCCTGGTAAGCTCTTCCTCCCACTCTTCACCTGCCTTTTATTCATCCTCATTTGGAAGACACTTTCTCAGAAATTCTTCTGCCAATCACCAACTCTAAAAATGGTTCCCTTTATTATGTTCTTTCATAGAAGCTATTTCCCTTCATTTATCCCATATAGAAATGTATTTGTTTATTTTATTTTTTTACTTTACGTATTTTTTCACTCTGCACTAGAATGAAAGCTTCGTGAGCACAGGTACCATGACTGTATAATTCATTAATATATACCCCACACCTGTAAATAGCATCAATTAGAATTTTGAGACTGTCTGGATGAATGAATCTTGTGGAGTGTTAAGGGAAATGTGAATTCATTATTATCTAAAAATAAAATAATATATAATATCTAAGGAAAAAGGAGGAAATGCAGTTTGAGA
The DNA here is from genome assembly GCF_023065955.2 of Ursus arctos. Taxonomy (NCBI): domain Eukaryota; kingdom Metazoa; phylum Chordata; class Mammalia; order Carnivora; family Ursidae; genus Ursus; species Ursus arctos. The sequence continues at coordinate 12,522,955 of NW_026622886.1, read as the reverse complement.
AAGAAGAGGTTGGTGTGCTTGACAAGTATTATTGGGATATGGGCTTTAAAAATTATTTTAGTTATGTACTCAATCATGTTAATATCGTATATTTCATGACCGTGTAATTAAATAGAATTATATAATTTTATATCTAAACTATTTGGAAATGATAAAACTTCCATCCAGAGATGTGAAGTGATGTATCTAAAGTCACACCGGACAGATACAGGACTAGAACGTGTGCCTCTGATTCAGTTCTTCTCACTACCTCGTGTATATTCACGTTCACCGTTATTACTATAAGACCTCATTTTTTTTTTTTAGTTTAGAAACAATTTTTTTAAGTCGATTTATTTATTTAAGTAATATGGGGCTCAAACCCACTACCCCAAATCAAGAGCCACATGCTTTTCTGATTGAGCCAGCCAGGAGTGCCAAGACCTCATTTCTTAGTTTGGTAGGTTTACTGAACTGCTGTGTTAATTCCAGACTAAAGCAACTATAAACAAATTGCTTAATACTTCTCAGGCATCTTTCACCCCAGTGTCCTGGAATTAAACAGACGTGTATCTCTGTTCAAGTTCTTTCCTCCTTCCCTCTCTCCTTCCTTCTGTCTTTCCTTTTTTACTTTTCCCCTACTGAGGGCATTTTGTCATCCTTGTGTTCAGAGGGTATTTTCCTTCTGGAAATGCATGCTCTTCAGTTCTGGGACATTTTCTTGAATTATTTCTTTGATCATTTCTTATTCTCCATTCCCATTGTTTTATTTTTCTACAATTCTGCTTTCCCTTCAGACTGTTTAATTTTTCATTTCTGCTATCATCACATTAATGATAACTCTTTATAATGTTCTTTGACTATTTCTTTTTAAAACAAACTGATCTTGTTTCAAAGGTACAATGTCCTTTCTTAACTTCCTAAGAAAACAAATGGCACTATTTCTGAAGGTTGTTTTTTTCTTTGCATTCTTTGGTCTTTAGTCTATGTTCCTTTTTTCCCATTAGTATGTGTTAGTCACTGTCTTTCATGTTGAGGCTTTCCTCAAATGTTTGGTGATTCTTGGATGTCCATTCTTATGTAAGAGAGGATAAAGTTGCCAGATAAGTTAACACTCAGTTAAATTTGAATTTTATGAAACAATGAATACATTTTTAACATAAATATGTCACAAATATTATATTTGTATTTTCTAAATTTGGCTATCTTAAATGAGGAGCACAAAGCAGCTGCAGAAAACTCTGTGTGCAAGGGCGGAGCTCATTGACTCCTGGGTGTCACCAAGGTGATGTGGCTGAACCATTTCATTAGGGGACGCCTGAGCATTTGTATCTTTAGGTCTTCACTGCAGGGCTGGTCAGAGTCCCAGACCCAAATCATTCAGTCTTCAGCCAAGGACTGAAAGCATGGTTGTTAGTGTTCTGGGAGCTGAGGTGGGACAGGACGTTGCTGTGTTCGTCATTCAGAATTCGTACTTTCAAGGAATCTCTTTGTTTTCAATAGAATATCTCTGTCTTCAGTAATGGCTGTCATCCCTCTGTCAAAGATTTTTCTGATACAGCCTCTCTGGAGAATAAGTCTTCAGTCTTCTGCCAGGAGTGGGAGGAGGCTTCTTCCCAAATAGACTATCAGAAAATCCTGTATCATCTTCAGCTGCATCCCCACTTTCAGAGGTGCTTCTTGCTGCCAATTTCTGAACCTTTTAGGGGTTTTGCAGCACAAATCAGGGTTGCTTCTGGGCTTCGCCCCCCGCCCTCCACCCGCAACTTAAATTTCAGCTTCATGGTTCTGCTAAGCCAGTTACCACTCAACCATCTGCTTTCTGTCTTCTGAAATGTTGTTGTTGTTGTTTTCTTTCTTACTCTTTTTGTCCTTATGGGTTAATGTCTTTCAAATCAATCTCTTTACTGTCTTTTTAGTGGGTTTTGGAGATGGGGTATAATGTAAAGCATATGTTAATCTGCCATCTCTAACTAGAAGCACAGCCATGAATTTTCAAAGTGACTCCAGAAGAGTCATTTAATTGCTTTTCTCTCAATTTTCTCTTTTGTAAAATGAGAAGACTAGGAGGGAGGGTTGTTGATGGACCCCACACAATATTTTATGGTTGTGTAATCTTCCACATTATCATTTTTAACTGAGTCCATCAGGTTACAACTTCCTAAGCCTTCAAAACAAATTCTGTGTTCAGTCTTATAAGGAAGACAAAGACACAGTCTACTTTTTCAATTATATTGAGCCTCTCTGCTCTGCCACTTGTCATCATGGGACCTTGAGCAAGGACTTCTCTAAAATTTATTTCTCCTAACATGGAGACGTTAATGTCAACTTCTCTCATGGGGCTGCTGAGATTAGCAGATGAGTGAATGCATAAGAGAGTGCTTCACATCTGGAAATTTGTTAATGCAAATATTAGTTAATGTTGTTAATTTTTGGATTAGGCATCTTCTCAGAACAATAATGCCTGGCTTTTTAAAAGTCTTCTGGTTGAAGAATTGTAGTATTTACTTTTAATTGCCCGGAATACTATGATTAGTGCAATTAGTTCCTGCAGGTTGCCAGTGAATCTGTTCCTATCAGACATGAATACTATTAATGCTGCTAATAAGGGTCATTCCTAATTGAAAACTATTAATGTGTCAGATAATCCACTAAGTGCTTTATATACATCATCTGTAATGTTTCCAACCATCCCGCAGGGCAAGTTCCATTGAACCCATTTTACAGATAGGGAAATTGAGGCTCGTGGAAGTTAAGCGGCTTGGCCAAGCTCATTCATTCAGTAAGTGGTAAGGTCTATCTGGCAGGTCTATCTGGCACCAAAATTTATGTATATTCTTTTCCTTATGCCACAGTGCCTTCTTAACTCTTTAAAACCCACTAATATCTCTTAAAACATTGAGGCCAGAATGTGAACAAGCTAAGTACGGTAGCCATAATCAGGCTCCTGCTAGTCTCAATTCCGACATCCCTACAATGGATTCTGAATTCCAGCCATAAGAATCTATTGGTTATGCTTTCTCATGTCCACTACTTTTGGTCCTGCTATTTCTCTCCTTAAAATATCATCTCTCCTTCTCTCTGTTCAGTGACTGTTTATCCACCCAGAGGGGCTCCATCGGGGTCTAACCTCTTTGTGAGTCTTTCCTTTACTTCTCCAAGCAAAATTAATTTCTCTCTTCTCTATGTTCTGTGAGCGTTTTAATTTGTATCCTGTAAAATTGCCTCTTTTTAACCATTTTTGATCTACAAAAATTACAACTTTATATCATTTAACCAAATATCTCCTTATCCCATTATATTATAGCTGGGGACAGGATGTGTCTGTTCTCCCCTGCCCTACCCGTGAAACTTTAAGTCTATGACAGTTAACCATAGTAAAAGCTAACCTTCTGAGGCCTTACTAAGGACCAGGATTGTTCTACACACTTGACATGAAATTAGTCTTTTAATCCTCAGAGCAACCCTACGAAAGTCATATATGTATATATGAGGAAACTGAGGCCCACAGAAGCTAAATAACTTGCTCAAACTCTCAAAACGTGGTAGAGCTTGGATTTGAGCCCAAGCAATCTGGCTTTAAAATCCACTGTGTGTGTGTGCATGTGTGTGTGGAAGCCGCGGGGGGAAGTTATAAAATACATAGTCTACCACTTCTCTAAAAGCCTTTCTTTACTATTCTGTGCGTTATGTTTTGTTTACTAATATATTCCCTGGACCTAGTACAAGACTAGGTGCCTAGTAGATGCTCAGTAAAGAGATAAATGAATGAATTTGGTATCAGTCATGTTTATTCAGCACCTACCCTGTGCTCCTAGGTATTATGGTACTAAACGCCAAGAAAACTAAGGCCCAGCTCCAGCCCTTGTGGAGATCACAGACCTACAGGGGACCATGGCAAGCAGCACAGCAGTTATATTGGAAAGTGACTGCTAGATTAGAAATGAGCATTAGGAGAGGTATAAAAGGGCTCCTGAGCACCTGGTAGGGAGGAAGAGGTGGTACAGGAAGCAGCTGAGTCCTGGGGGGAGGGTAAGGGTAGAATTATCCAGGCAGGAGAAGCAGGTTATGCAAAGGTCCTGAATGGGGGTCAGGTGGCGGGTAGGTACAAAGAAGGCATTGGGTGTTCAGAGCAGAGCAGAGAAGGGCTGGGGCTGTGGGACCAAGGGCTTGGATTTGACCCCTAGTTTAATTAATTACTGCTTTTGTGATGTTAGGTAGATTTCTTAATCTTCTTGTGTTTTAATTACTTTTTTTATAAAATGGGTATAACAACAGTACCCACCTGGTGGGGTTGGAAGGAAGATTATCTGAGGTAATACTTTTTTTAAAAAATTTTATTTATTTATTTGGGATAGAGGGAGAGAGCGAGAGAGAGCACAAGCAGGGGGAGCAGCAGCAGCGGAAGAGGGAGAAGCAGGCTCTCCACTATGCGGGGAGCCTGGCGCAGGGCTCGATCCCAGAACCCTGGAATCATGACCTGAGCAGAAGGCAGACACTTAACTGACTGAGTCACCCAGGCACCCCTGAGACAATACTTTTAAAGTACTTAGAATAGTGTCTGTCTGGGTTAGGGAAAATGCTCAAAAATCGTTCTTACATAATTAATTTTCCTGTATGTAGAGTTAATGAAAGAAAATACTTGCTTCAAGAGAGTTACAAGTTTATGATTTTAGAGCCTCTCAATGGGTTTTCATAATTATAAAATAATTAGAATAATAGCCATCACTTAAATATTGTGTGCCTAATATGTATCCTGTAGCATTCTCTCCTCAAAACAACCTTGAGAAGAACACGTTAATGTCTCCATTTCACATGAGTGCATTGAGGCTCAGAAAGGTTAAATAACATCCCCACACTCGAAGAAGGAGAGACAGGTTTTAAACTAGGCATTTGCCTCCAGAGTCCTCGAGCTGAGTCACCATGATAGAATGCCTCCGGTTTTTAAGTTTTAAAATGAAAATGAGATGTGTTGGGTCCTAGGTCATTCTTGGTTTAATGGGGCTATTTGAAAACACAATATAATATAAGTGAATGAATAAATATTTGTATGTCAAATTCTTGGTTTCCATCTCTTCAAGCTTCTTCCAATGGATAGATGTCGCCCCAATCCCCTTAAGGACAATCAGTAAGTAAAACCTTGCATAGACCTAAAAGTGATCCCCTTGTGGCCAAATGTTCAAGAAATAGTGAGGTTTGCCCCTTCTTCATTCTTCATCCTCTCTTTTAAAATTTTAACCCAAACCCAAGATTTCATTTAAGGTTTTAGACTGAAGTCTTCAAAAGAAAATATTTTTGACGAATTTAAGAACTTATGTAGATGAAAGAGTTAAGGGCAAGGCTCTGCTTTGGAAACTTGTGAACTTGGGAAAGTTATTTAACTTCTCTGTGCACCAGATGCCTTATCTCATAAATGGGGATAATAATAATAATACTTGTCACAAAGGTTATGACATAAAGAATGAATGAGTTAACTCATAAAAAATGCTGTGTATGATGCCTGGAAGACAGTGCAAAAGTTATTTCCCTGAGACCATTTAACCAGCTAATGGCAAAAAACAGAATTCTCTCCCAATCCTGTTTTCTGGGCAAGCATTTTTTTTCAACAACAGATTATTATGAACACTCTTGATATAATTGATATTTGAGTCTCAGGGTGTGTGTTTGCTTCTACGAACTGATTCATATTCATTTACTCTTATTCTTTTTCCTTCTGGTATTGTAATTTTTTTTAAAAAGATTTTATTTATTTATTTGACAGAGAGGGAGACAGCCAGTGAGAGAGGGAACACAAGCAGGGGGAGTGGGAGAGGAAGAAGCAGGCTCCTAGTAGAGGAGCCTGATGTGGGGCTTGATCCTGTAACGCCAGAATCACGCCCTGAGCCGAAGGCAGACACTTAACCGCTGTGCCACCCAGGCGCCCCGTCTAGTATTGTAATATTAACTCCTTAGGTAAAAAACCCTTTGATAAATTTCTGAACAATAGTAATCATCCTAGCTCAAAGCTGAACGGTTGAATTTATGGTATGTATCCTTTAAAAATTATTATTAACTTAGAAGAAAAAAAGCAGTATCTGATATAAAACTCAAAAAATTTGTGTTTGTTTCTAGCTGAAAAATCCAGAATTACCAAAGTATTAAAAATCTTCAGAAATAGCTGTAGATGGAGCTATTAAAGTAGACAGTGGCAATGATGTTGGTATCTGAAAAGGAGGTAATTGCAAGGCTTAAAATTTAATATCTTTTCATTTTTGGAAGTGAACCATTATATAAAGACCCAAACTCAAGTTATCCAGAACTTGCAGTTAGAAACAGAGGAAAACTTGTCTCCTGTTCATTTTATATTATGGAGTGTAAGATTAATCAGGGAAATTTTGCCATGAGTTGGGGAGATGTAGCCACTCTTCCCATTATTTTCTTCTAGCCCGGCTGAGGAGCTTAGGAGTGATTCACAGTGGAGGGAATAAGGATTAGGGGGCTAACTGTATTATGAGAAAAAGCATGTAATTCGACGAGGTCATCAGGAAATCATTTCCCAAGGAGGGCCCTTGTCTTTGAAATCCTTTCTCACTCTTGGTCTAACAAAGCCCTAGTTCATTGAACCTCAAAGGATGAACCCAAGCAGCTGGTTTGGGCTGGCCAGCTTTGATGGCTGGGGCGTTTGAACTGCAGTGGGGTTAAAATGGTCTATTTCAGTTTAATTATTTGTGTATCTGTCCAGGATTCCTCTCAAGGAAGAATGGGCTTCATCCTGTGGGAAATGAACATCTCTCTGTAAGTAATATAGGGTCTTAGACAAAATAAAATTACTTTTTTCAAGAGCTCAAGTTGATGTTTTGGTGAGTTAATTCATCCTATATCTTGGTGCTTCTGTGGTCCACTTGGTTTGAGTGAGAAGTATCTGCACTTTGACATCTCTGTGCCTGCTATTTTCTGCAATCTAGAAAACTCCTCCACACCTTCACACTTTATTAAATGCTGCTCTTTCTCCAAGGATTCCCTTCTGTAACCTTCCCAAATCATTGAACTTCAAAATCCAAAATTAAAATAGGATTTTAACATCCCTTTGTTGTCCTGGGGGAAAAGCAGAGGGACCAACGCCCTCCAGACTTACTTTCATTTCAGAAAAGATTGTTGAGAGTGTATCAGAGGATGGAATTTCCTAAATTTAGCCTTGTCTTCAAAGAGAAGGGTTAATTTTCTTCTACAGTAGATGTCTTCCTTTCTGGGCTGAAGAGTTGCTGAGTTTGATCTCACTAGAATATAAGTTCCAGGAAGGCAAGGACTTGTCTAGTTTATTGTTGTATCATGAGTGCCTAGGACATTGGCACATAGTGGGCTCTCATTCATTTAAATGAGTAAATGAATGACCCAGTGTATCGGTCAGGGTAGATTGGGCTGTGCTGTAATAACAAATAATGTTCACATATTCGTGTTTATTTCTTATGCATCACAGGTCAGCTGGAAGCTCTACTCCACACCTTCTCACTTTGGAACGCAGGCTGACAAGTCAGTTACCATCTTGAAAGTTGCTTCTCACTGCATAGAGGTAACAAGAGCTCTAAGTTTCCAAAATGCAATAGAACATTCTGATTTGAAAGTGATATGGGATCCTTTCACTTACAACTCTTTGTGCAGACAGGTGGCCCTCCTCAAACCACACAGGGACACGGGAGTATGTGTGCAGTCTTCCTATGTGCTACGAAAGTATTGATAGCAATGATAACTACTACATCAAGAGCAGCAAGGCTATAGTTGAAGTATTTTAGAGTAACTCGTCCATTGTTAGAATGTTAGTGAGGCCATGAGCCAGCTCTATTTCTCAGAATGACCTTTAAAGTCATAATTCAGGCACTTTAAGCAAGAGCAGTATCATGCCAAGGGGTTGCAAATTGGTTCTTGGGGGCTGAAAAAGATTAGATCTCTAAGCTCTCCTAAGGGTCACACTACATGGATAGATACACAGTATATTTGTGGTATTTAAATGTCATAGTGGGGGTAATTAGGGAAAAAAAAAAAAAAAAAAATATATATATATATATATATATATATATATATATATATATATATATATACAGGCTCCCTAGGAATCAATAATGAAAAAAGGTTGAGAAACACTCCTTTAAACCAATGAGAGGTGAGCTTATATCTGGACTTTTTGTTGCTGGTGTTGTTTAATGGGAGTTATGGCTCCCTAGCCCATATGGATTGTTTCTTCTGGTAGTGAGGAGATGATGCCTACACTCAGGCCACTTTCATAGATGGGATCCCTTCCTTTGCCGTATCTGCTATGCTCTAAAATGTACTCTTATCTATAGGTGTACAAGGCCTACACCTAGAACATTGCTAACGTTAGTAGCAGTAGTAATTTCATCGTCAAGGCAAAGTTCACCCCCTGGGCCATCATTTAGGATAATCAATACTAAATCAGGTATGTTCTATGCTAAATAATGCACTGACTGATACTCTTATTCTGATATTTTTGGTCATGAGACTCAGAAATTTAAGTCTCAGTCTTACATTGGCTAAACATTTGCTGATTTCCTAAGAAAAATCTTATTATAAAGACAAGGCAAAGGAAGCAAAAGATCCCTTTCTTATTTCTTAGCAAACCTGGGTTAGAGTTTTTGCTCGCTGTGTTTCCATTGCAGCTTGAGCGCTTACTCACTGAGGGACCTCCTCCACGTTGTACGATTTCTTTGTGCCTTGGTTTCCCCATAAGTAAATAGGAATAATAATAACACTTACCTTATAAGGTTGTTGGAGGCATTAAATGAAGTAGTGTATATAAGTATTTTGAACAGTGCTTGGTGTATAGGAAGTCCCAGATAAATAGTAGTCATTGCTAGCTACATTACGTTATTGTTATTATTCCTCACACATTGTCTTCAGCTTTGTTATAAATGCAGGTTCCAACCCTTCTTTTTTTATGGCATATTTTCATATAGCTCAGTTTTGGCTATATTATTACCTGTGGCAGACACTGTAGTGTGCTGGACACAACCCCATCTGCAACTTGCTCTCTCCTAGAAGCTTTCAGAGGTTTGATTAGGTATGCCTGTGTGACTCCATGAGCTCTAGGAGGAAACACTGGATGGAACACCAGGAAAAACTATTTCAAAGGACTATACTCAAAAACCATGGTTCTTTGGCATTTAGTTCTTCCTACCTTCTACTTACCATCTGAAATGCAGATAGATTTTATTCCTGTTGGTGCAACAGCAAACTTTTGATTATGAGGCAACAACCATGATACCATCACTTTAAGAAAAGTGCAGCAGAATGATAAAAACCTGTCAAATCCACAACAGTGTAGTTGGACACCTCCATCGCCCTAGACAGACTTCTTGATAGGTGGAAGAAACAATGCCGAGCTGTTGAAATTGCTGTTTTCTCTTGCTTGCAGGGAAGAGAAAGCATTCTATTTTTTATTTTTTTGAATTTTTTATTATTTCTCAATTCAAGTATAATTAACATACAGTGCTATATTAGTTTCAGGTGTACAATATAATAATTCAACAGTTTTAGGAATTTCTCAGTGCTCATTAAGATAAATGCACTCTTAATTTTTATCTGTTTCAGTCATTTCTCCACCCACCTCACCTCTGGGTAGCCACTAGCTTGTTCTCTATTTAAGAATCTGGTTTGTTGTCTCCTTTAATTAGAAGGAAAGCATTTTGAAATGATATACTATTTTTATTTATATGGAAATCTTTCTATAAATCTGAACGCTTTATAAATGTGAATGAAAAGTGAAAAAATATATATTTATAATCTACTGGTAAGAGGTATATTCCCAGAACATAGTAGTAGTGAAAGAAGTCTTTTAATTTCTTTCCCCAAAACTTATAAAACACAAGGATCACTCCATATGATACTAGAAAATAACCATTGGTTCTTTTTTAACTTTTATAACTTATTTTATTTTATTTTTTCTATCATGATTGAGATAAGTTTTCATATAACATAGTATAAGTGTAAGGTGCATAAAATAATGATTTGCTATATGTATACAGTGCAAAATAATTGCCACAATAATGTTAGTTAATATAGCCATCACCTCACACAGTGTTTGTGGGTGTGGTGAGAACTTTCAAGATTTACTCTCTTAGCAACTTCCAAATGTACAATAAAGTGTTAACTATAGTCACCATGCTATACATTACACCCCTAGAAATTATTCTTAAAACTAGAAGTTTGTACTCTTTGATCATTTTCACTTATTTCTTCTCACCACCCCCTTCCTGATGCACCATTCCTGGCAGTCACCAATCTCTTCTCTGTTTCTATAAGTTCCGTTTTTTTTAGACTCCACATATAAGTGAGCTAATACAGTATTTGTCTTTTTCTGACTTATTTCATGTAAAATAATGCCTTTAAAGTCCATTCATGTTGTCACGAATGGCAGGATTTCCTTTTTGTTATGGCTGAATATTAGTCACATATATATACATGACTAGTATATATATATAATCAGTTGCATTTTGGGGTGCCGGGGTGGTGCAGTAGGTGATCCAGCTCTTGGTTTTGGCCCAGGTTGTGATCTGGGGTCGTAAGATTGAGCCCTGTGTTGAGGTCTGTGCTCAGCATAGAGTTTGCTTGAGATTCTCTCTCCCTCACCCTCTGCTCCTCCCCCTGTTCTTTCTCTCTCTAAAATAAATAAATCTTAAAAAAAAATCAGTTGCATTTCTATACACTGACAATGAATTACCTAAAAAAGAAATAAAGAAAACAATCCAATTAAAAACAGCAATAAACAATGCAGCACTAAGGAATAAACTTAACCAAGGAAGTGAAAGAGTTATACACTGAAAACTGTGAGATATTGCTGAAAGAAATTGAAGATGACACAAATCCTAGAACTTCTGCTTATACTGTAGTTGTAAGGAGGGTTGGAGAGATGGGATCTGGCTTCCATACTGGGAGGTGGGCCTTACCTCCCATGAAGATTCATATATGGAAGGGCATTTTCCAAACATCGGAAGAGATTTAGGATATTAGCCAGTCAAAAAGAATGATTCTGCACATCTAAGAGGTAGAATCAGAATTCAAAACCAGATCTCTCTAACAATGACATCAATACTTTTAGCGACAACACTGAAAGCCTCATAATTTGCAGCGAGGAATCTAGTTCCCCAATTTTTAAGATAACAGGGCTCATAATATATTTATAATGGAATGTTTCTTAGCCATCAAAAAGAATGAAATCTTGCCGTTTACAATGACGTGGATGGACTAGAGGGTATTATGCTAAGCAAAATAAGTCAGTCAGAGAAAGACAAATACCATATGATTTCACTCATATATGGAATTTAAGAAACAAAACAGATGAACTTAGGGGAAGGAAAAATAAAATAAGACAAAAATAGAGAGGGAGGCAAACCATAAGAGACTCTTAACTGTAGGAAACAAACAGAGGATTGCTGGGGGGGGGGGGGAGGGGGGGGTAATTGAATGATCGGCATTAAGGAGGGTGCTTGATGTAATGAGCACTGGGTATTGTATGCAACTGATGAATCACTAAATTCTACCCCTGAAACTAATAATACAATATATATTACCTAAATTGAATTTAAATAAGAAATTAAAAAAAAAAAAAAAGATAACAGGGCTCCCATCTGGTGAATCCAGGGGTATAAAAACACTATTTAGTGCGTATTTCTAAGTCACCTTTTCCCTTTCTTCTCTTCAGAGGTTTCTTCAAGATCCTGATGGCATTCCCATGGGGCAGATTGACCAAGAGAAGACTTTGTTTACTTTGACAGCTGCACTGATAACTGTATAAATTGCAGTAAGGAAGGGGTTTATCCGTTGAGAAGAATGCAATCCTATAATAGGCAGATGTGACGGACGGCTTGAAATGAGCTTTGGAAATGGAATCATTAGGAAAGTGTCCTTATTCACCTTCCCTTACTTCTTCAACAGGTTTCCATAAAAATGGTGAGTCATGGCTGAACTTTTCAGTTGTTTTCTGTACTTGCTTACTCATACACCCCCTAGTCCTTTGGGGAGGAGTAGCAAATTTGGTTGAAAAGAAGCTAGGCCATCTTGTTTTTGCTAATGGGTGGAGTCACTGTCAAAGGTCCTTGACCACGCCTCCTCCTACTGTTGTTGCAGGAAGCACTCTCAACCTTTGATCCTTGTTTCCTCTCTCTCCAGGGGAGGTGGGGATTTCACCAGCCTCTTTTGGCTGCTGTCTCCTGTGGTCAGCTGGGAGTTAAGGTGGGCTAGTGACTGGCTGGTTATGTAGACTGAAGGGCTATCTGAGGACCCACTTCTTTCTACAGGGCTCCCAGGTCTGTATTTAGAAATAAAGTAGAAAGTCTCATTTTGTGTTCTCCAATGCCATTTACTAGATAATCTCAATTTCTGCTTTATTAGGTCATTGATAAAGTTGATATTTTGGTTTCCGTTTGGCTACTAGAGCATAAATTTGTCTTAGACTAAGGAAACTTCAGAATTAGACTCCCAGGTTCAAATATATCTACTTAATGAATTTGGCAAGTCAACTAGACCCCCAGAGCCTCAATTTCTCCAACTGTGAAGTGGGGATAATAATATCTGCCTCACCAATATATAACCGTAGTAAGGATAAAAGAGCTTCCATGTGTTAAGTGTGTTACCTGGTCGGACCCACAGTAGGTACCCAAACCATGTGAGCTGAATAAAAATTTTTAGAAAGACAGGATCTATTTACCTTTTAAAATAATTATTTAAAAAAGCTAGTCAGGAAGGGTAAAAGACAATTAACATGGGTTCTAATTTGGTAACATTGCATGTAATTTTTTCCCCCTCCTTAATAATAGCTATTACTTATTGAGGACTTACTCTGTACTATAATTTTACCAAAATTATATTCAACCCTTTGAATTCAGTGCCATGATAAGCAATCCCATTTTACAGATGGGAAAACTGAAGCTTAGAGAAGTTAAGTAGAAAGTCACAGGGCTGGGGGTGGAGCTTGGGCCTGTCTGGCTCCAGAATCACTACTTGTAACCATTACTCTCTCCTGTGAGCACAAAGGAAAATTTGGCTCCGTCCCTCCCATCACATGACTGCACATTCCCAAACGGTGGAGTGTAAGAAAGTGAAATTAACTTTCCCTGTGAGCAACGTATCAGAATTCAAACCCAAGTCGGTAACCTACAACACCTGGTAATCCATGACGCTAAGCAATATTGCTCTCATCCTGGGTGCTGTGTAACTTGTCTGCATGGGTAGATGCAGTCCTAATTCTGGCCCTGAGGTCAGGAAGAGAACAGTGAGGTGGGGAACTAACTGTTCAGGCTATCTGGATGTGAATTGACACCCATACCCATCAGGACTCCTGGTTTGTTTACTCATCTCAGTTGGCTACGTAAGTGGTAACAAAAGTGGCCGGGGCCTGGTTTCATTTGGAAAGCACTGGCTTGTTATCTACCTAGGTTTTCCCTGTCTGCTGAGTGTGATACCTATTCAGGGGCAAAGTTCTGTTGAATAAGCAAGCTGTCCTTCAGGGCAGCCATCCAGCTAAACAGTCCATCTATTGAGAATCTGAGCTCTGGGCAATGAAGCACTATTGTTATTACAATATATTCTAATTCTTTCTTCACAAGGCAGGGTAGGTTCCCATGAAAAGAAATCCCGTGGTTGGCATTGGATGTCATTTCTAGTAGCATTTTTCCTGGCACTGGCTTCAGGAACTGAGTGGTAAGATGTACTCATGTAAAGGGATCCTGCCTGGCGGGGGGATGGGATGGGATGGAGTAGGGAAAGGCGTAACCGAGGGGCCAGTCCCAGGCCTGTCCCAGACACATAAACAATGCGCGACTATCATGACCCTACACAGTAGTCCTCGAAGGCAAAGTTAGGAGAAACTGTGTCGTGTGTGTGTGTGTGTGTGTGTGTGTGTGTGTGTGTGTGTGAGAGAGAGAGAGAGAGAGAATGATGGAGGTGTGCTCTCATCAGATTCTTATTTATTTGTTTGTTTAGGATTTTATTTATTTATTTGAGAGAGCACAAGCAGGGGGAGCAGCAGGCAGAGGGAAAGGGAGAAGCAAGCAGTCTCCCCGCTGAGCAGGGAGCAGATGCAGGGCTGGATCCCAGGGTCCCAGGATCATGACCTGAGCCAAAGGCAGACGTTTAACCCACCGAGCCACCCAGGCAGATTCTCTTTTAAAAGGGGGGTCCAGACCTCAGAGTTCATCTGATGAAGGATTTAAGTCCTATTTAGTGTTGTCTCTCTTTTATATTCCTCCTTAAGTTCTGACTTCAAACTTTTCAGCATCTTAAGATCTGAGTTCGTTACATTAGAAACTGAGCATTGGAGTGCCTAGGTGACCTTTGGCTCGGGTCATGATATTGATGAGGGAACAAAAGGCAGGCTGAGGACAAAGCAGAAACTGACACCCCGCAGCCCCTCCCCCGCCATGGAATGTATGTGATATTCCTCAAGCACCCCTGGCTGCCCTAAAGGAAAAAGAAATAGTTAACCTTATAGAGACCACAATCTTGCAAGACTTGAGTCTCCCTCAGTTTACAAACATTTTAGCAGTCTACGAGAACAAAGCATTTCTATCAATAACCTAGCTTCCAGAAGGGAATGTAAATACAATTAAATGTCTTTATAACCTGCAGCCCACAGATACTTGAAGCTGGCAGAGTGTAATGTATCCGGAAAGTTCCCAGGTATCTTCTTGTTAAGGCCTTGTTAGGGGGGTAAACAACCTTAGCTTGACAATAGCAAGGCCTCTTGTATCCTGTGAGTCTTCTTTAACATATGAAAGTACTTTCTTGAAACCTCCGCCCCCCAACCCCATAGTATATAATCAGCCACCCCTCACAACTTGGGGCAGCGGCTCTTTCTGCCCACGGGGTCCTGACCCCGTGCTTTAATAAACCACCATTTTGCACCAAAGACGTCTTTGGTCGTCGCCTCCAGACTCCACCTCACCCCACCCCACTGAAACTCACCGATATCCCACAACCTCATCAATCTCAGGGTCCTGGGATTGAGCCCCACAGCAGGCTCCCTGCTCAGTGGGAAGCCTGCTTCTCCCTCTCCCTCTACTGCTTCCCCTGCTTGTGCCCTCTCTGTCAAATAAATAAATAAAATCTTAAAAAAAAAAAAAAAAAAAGAAAAGAAAAGAAACTGAGCACAATACCAGTATCAAAGAACTCTCATTCATTGGGAGTTATGATCAAGTGCTTCCTATGTAAAAAAGCCACAATGTACAACCTGCACAACCATCCATGGCAGTCCTGCTTTGGACAAAAGATATGAACAAGATATAGTTCCTGTTCTCAAGAGATTCAGAGTCCAGGACCTAGAGAGGACTTAAATGGCAGCTGGAAGGAGTGGAAGATTCTTTTCAGCTGGGGGGTTGTAGCATTCGAATTGGGCATTAAGGTGGATGAAGAATTGGGACATATGGAATGTGAGCACAAAGGATGGTCTTCGAAAAAGAGCATAGTGTGACAAATTGTAAAGGGGCCAGACTGCATGACTATGTATTGAGGCAAAGGGTGTGTGAAAGAAAGTAGTGAGAAATCAGGTGGAGAGAGGTTGAAACCTTACCCTTAGCCCAGTGAAACTGATTTTCAACTTCTTACAGATCTGTACATAATAAATTTGTGTTTTTAAGCCAATAAATTTGTGTTAATTATTAAAGAATCAATTGGAAACTATTATAAGGACCCTAAGACAAGAAGCAAAGCTTTCTTCTAGCAATACCACATAGAAGAAAGGGGTCCAGTCCTGGAGAGCTAGCTCCTTGGCCACACTGGCTGAGACCACTGACCAGCTGCTTTGTAAGACAGAACTAGACACAGCTACTTCTTCTGGATTTCTTCCACTGAACTTCTCTCATGGGAAGGGCAGAGATTTACTGCACTGGAATAGATGTATATTCTGGGTATGGATTTGCTTTCCATGCCCTTCTACCTTCCTATGCCTTCTACCACCACACTAATCATGGGCTAACAGAGTGTCTCATCTACCACCATCATAGTATCCTGTGTAGTATGATGTCTGACTAAGCAGGTCATTTCACACCAAAAAAATTACGCAGCAATAGCTTCTACCCATGAAATTAACTGGGCTTACGGCACACTTCCATCATCTGGAACCCGCTGGTGTAACCGAAAAGTCTTTGGCTTACTGATCACAGCACCAGCCGAGAGACAAGCCCTGGAAGGATGGAGTTCTGTTTTACATGGTGTGATACACACTTCAAATCAGGAACGGTGACATGTGTTATCGTCCCCACTGTCCCCAACCATGGGTTCAGGAATTAGGGAGAGGAACGGAGAGTGGCTCTGAGTTCGTTTCCTAGGGCTGCCATAGGGATGGGCCACAAACTGGGTAGCTTACAAGAGCGATTTGTCCTCTTACAGTGCTGGAGTCTCAAAGTCTAAAATCAAGATGCTGGCAGTCCACGCTTATGGACGCTCTAGGGAAAATCCATCATTTGCCTCTTCCAGTCCCGGTGCGTGTCAGCATTTCTTGACTTAACAGCTGTCATCAGTCAAATCTCTGCCTCAGGGTCACACTGCTACCTCTTCTTCTCTGTCTCTTCCATGTGCCTCTTTTAAGGACACTTGAAGTAGGAGTTAGGGCCCGCTTGATAATATGGGGCCCTCCTTATCTCAAAATTCTTAACTTCATACATCTGAAAAAACTTTTCCCAAATAAGGTAATACCAACAGTTTTGGGGACTAGAACGTGGGCATATCTTTTTGGGAAACACCATTCCACTCACTGCAGCTACATCTGAATCATAAGAGCAGCTCTTTAAAAAAAGGAGAGAGAGAGAGATTTCCTTGGGCATTCTGAGGGTGGTATCTAGAAGTCTATATCCATAGGTGGTTCTTGTACATCTCGGCCATGGACCCGCGTTTACGCACCACAGTATGTCGCACGCACGGCCCTTCAATTTTAGATCGCCAGTGTCACCACTTGCTAACCGTATTACCCTGAATAATTTACTTAACCTCTCTGAGCCTCAGTTTCATCTATAAAATGGAGGTAAAAGTAATAACTTTTACAAAGGATTCTTGTGAAGATTCAATGAATTAATGCACGTGAAGTGCTTAGAAGAGAGCCTGGCTCGTAGTAAGCCCTCGGGAAGAGTTTGCTATGGCTGTAATCATTATTGCTACTGTTTTTATCATCATCGTCATTATCATTAGTTATTCCATGATGTGAGAGCTGGCTTCCCAGCCATGGCTTCCACCCCACTGTGGTTGGGAATTTTGCCCCATACTACCCAGTGTCGGGGGGTCACAACCATCTTTCAACTCAAGCAGGAATGGATGTCGGTCTTCACAGCATCCTTACAAATGTCAATCATCTGTCTTAGAATTGCTACCCTAACAGAATACCATTTTCAAATTAATTTTTATCCGCCCCAGTTTGGATGCGGTAGTCTGATTTACAACTCACAATTCTAAAGAAGGACGACGATAGGTTGGGTTGATTTTCCAGGTTGCTACAAAATATTGTGTATCGTGCCTGCTTATGTGCTGGCAGCTTTCTCACTGTAACAGCAGAGTTGAGTAGTTGTAACAGAAATCATACGGCCCATAGAACATATAATATTTACTATGTGGCCTTTACAGAAAAGTTTGCTACGCTAGGTGTGCAAGGTACCAAGAGGCACACATCTTTGTTCCTGTTCTCAAAGAGTTTACAGACTAGGGTGGGGAATGGGGGAAAAACCCAAAAGCAAGTAGAGTGCACAAATGTCTCTTTGTGTGAACCATGAGAACAAGATTATAAAGGAGGAAATGATTAGTTCTTTCTATGACAGTTTCAAGAAAGACTTGGAAGAGGAGATGACACTGAGATTGAGCATCACGGCCGGTAAGATTTTGCTCGGTGGATACCACAGGGTATTTCAGAGGGAGATTTAGTAGGATCAGAGGAGTCAGGAAAGTAAGCAGAAAGCATGGGAATCACTCAGTAAGTTGCCCAGTGTGGCTGCAGCATCTGTTGTGTGGGGGGGACAGAAGGAGTACGTTAGGCTAGTGGTGGGCGGGTCCTAGAGAGAGAGAAAAAAAAAAACCCAAACTCTTAACTATGACGTGGGAATCCCCTTTCTACCTTGTAGCCTTGATCAGAACTGCTGTGGCCTCCTGGATGACTTTTTTTTTTTTTTTTTTTTGTACAACTGATACTCTTTATCTTTAACCATGTAAAGATGGGAAAAGGAGTGGGGGTGGATCCGGTCATCGTGACATTAGCCTTCTAATTTATGTCTTTGTAAAGATGTTTGCATAGCAAAGTTATTATGTTTTATGATTGGGAAACTATGAAAACTCCTCTGGAATTGATGGCCATTCGTTACAACAGGAATCTAATTTTTCAAAGCACGGTGTGGACAACACAGAAAGAGTCCAAAGATAAAGAGAGAAATGCCTTGAGGCCCACCCCCCAACCCCAGCCATAGTCATATAAAAATGACAAGTAAATGAGTTTTGAATAGAAGATGAGAAAGCCAGTCATTGTTGTAGGAGGGGATGTTCCAAGAACAGATATTTCACTGACAAAGCTGTGGGACTGGCCCATCACACGGTGCACAGGAAAGATGCTCTCCTTTTCGGCATTCTTTTGTCATTGAAAACTGTTTTCTTGATTGCCCCATCCTTTAACTCTGAACTCTGATGGAGGATAAATTAAAACTCTGTGATGTTCTGTTGAGAGAAGAAAGGTGAAGTCGGAAGTGCCCTGGGAGGGGTTGGAACTGCACTGAGGGCTACAGAACCACAATCATAGTTACGCCATCGTAATTCACAAAGTTTCAGCGGATTGTATTTGAACTGTATTTGACTCATTCTTCAGAGGATTTCTAATTGTTTGCTATTACAAATTGACCCTGAATATAGTATCATGTTCTTGATAAAGAATTGAGGAACTGAATCTACTCTATTATCTCGTTTCTTCACTTCTGAAATAAGGATATTGGAAAACTTGGGATAGAGGGGTGGAAGAGCATTGGATTTGAGGTTAAGAGATTGGGTTTCCCAAGATAATTCTAACGCAGTTGTCTCTAACTTGCTATTATTTATTCTGTGATCTTGGACGAATGGCCCCTCTGAACCACAATTTCTTTATCTGAGAGTAGTACGTAGAAATCATATGACACTACTAAGAACATTAAATTAAGTAAAGGAGAATTATAAACTAGCCAAGAAAGACTTCATCTTCCCCTAAGTTTTGCAAAAAATCAAGAAGAATTTAGGTGATAAGAAATAATAAGTTTTATACATGCTTAATCAATTGTCTTTAACATATGTTGAGAGCCTGAAACATAGTCTGAACTCTACCCAATTTTCTCACTCTGGGTAATCTTTCTTAAAAAAACAATATGGTACTATTTAGGATTATTTTGTGGTAACAAAAATTATAAATAATCTGAATGTTTAACTAAATGACTAAATAAAATAGGATGCTACTTTGTGAATTATTACAGGGTTCTTTTTATGGGTTTATAATTCTACAGCCCCTGCTGAAGTCTCTTCCAACTTTAAAAGCACAATGACACCTTATACAATGTATTTGAAATCACAACATTAAAGTGGGGGTATATTTTTTACAAGGAAAAACAGTATAAAAATATGTGGAGTTGTGCTTGGAGAAAAAAGAAAATCACAACATTGAACATGGCTACTGACACAACGTAGTGCCAGAATCTGTGATAATTTTCCATAGATTTTCTGGTCAGTGGAGTTGGATTGAGAAAAATCAATCAGTAGCCTACCAATGCAACACGCATAAGGCTAAGAAATCCTAGACTGCTGGGACAGATAGAATGATATTTCATTTCTTCCTCACTGTTTGCCCTCTGGCTCATTGACTCAAGATTTTTACATATCAAAAAAACAGGTAGCCATGCTTCAATTAGGTAAGTGCTATGTTTTGAGGAAGCCATAGTTGTCTTACTCCCCATCTGCTATGGACTGAATGTTCGTGTCCCCTCAAAATGTATCTGGTGAAGCCCTAATAGGATGGTATTTGGAAGTGGGCTTCTGGGAAATAGTTAGGTCATGAAGGTAGAACCCCCACGATGGGATTAGGGCCTTTATGAAAGAGAGCTGAGTGAGTTTGCTTCCTCTTTTTGCTGTTCACCAGGTGAGGATACAAGGAAGCAGTCCCTCACCAGACACCACTGGCACCTTGATCTTGGACTTCCAGCCACCAGAACTGTGAGAAATGAATGCTGTTTAGGACTCCTGGTCTATGGTAGTTGTTACAGGAGCCTGAGTGAAGACACCGTTGTATCTCTGATCCATCTTTCAATCTCATTTTGCAGAGTGTTCCTTCCAGAAAGCAGGAGAGTCAGCTATGGGATGGTGGTGATAGCGGTGGTGGTAAGCGTGTTACCACGGTGCCTGTGCGTTCTGGGGGTAGAGTTCCCTCAAGCAAAGCGTTGTCGGGAATTCAGCAACAGGTAACCAGCAGCTTGGGTAAAAGCACAACTTAGGCAGTTCCAAGTTTCAGAGACCTGAGTAACAAAGGTAGCAACCGTTTCACTGTGGGCCGGAAGAACTGATCTAGGTGAGTTCCTGGTAGACACTGGCCGGAAGCTGTGCAAATTGATCGCATTCCAGTTATGCTTTCGAGGGAAGCTGATGGATACAGAAGGCAGAGAACAGAGGTCAAACCAAAAATACTTAGAACTTTCTTGGCCTAGAAAATCTCTTCAGCACATTGTTCCAAAGGCCCTCTAAATTCCAAGTAAACAAATATAAAAACTTACTCCAAGATTGTGAACCTCTTTTTTTAAGTCATGCCTAATATCCCAAACATGAATTTGCTTGGCATTTCTCGCCATAGTTAACACAAGATACGTTGCAAACTGTTGGTATATGCTGGTGGGAGAATGAATTAATGACCGTGGACACAGTTTTATTTTGGCTGTAGGGTAGATATTAGAATCACTCAAGTCATTGCTAGAAAATAAATGCTTGTCGTGAATGATGAAGAACTAACATCAGGGGCCAGATAGACCATCTTATATGTTACTTAATTTAGTCCTTACTACTTTTGCAGGTGATCAAAGTGAAATTCGGAGATGGGTTACATAATTTGTCCTAAAACATATTTCTAGCAAACGACTTAAGCAGGATCCACATTTAGTTGTCTGCATTATTGATGGACGTCCACGTAATATGAATTCAGTAGAAAAGAGGGAAGGCTTAAGGAAAGGGGGCCGGAAAGAATCTGTGCCCCATCTAGGAACTCCTCACAAACTCTCCAAGAAGATTTAAAATTCCAGGATAAAAATTCTAATCCCTTTGTTTAAAAACATTGTTCCTATTAAAATGCAAATGTAAGTAGGAGTGGAAAGATTAACTATCAACTCTCAGTCATTGTCACATCTATGACAGTTACCCTTGGCTCTCTTCCTGAAAGTTGACTTTGATAAGCAAAAGAACCAGCGTGCCAGAGGGAACTAGTACCCTAGGTAAAGATCCTCAGGCTTAGGAGAAAGTGGGGAGCTACTCTAGTATTTTGGTTCTGGCATTGTATAATGTATGCTTGTCAATATTTAAGAAAAAAAAAAAATATATATATATATATATATATATACACACAAGTATAAATGAGAATCTGACAAAGAATGTGACAATAAAAACAATTATCCACTGATTAGTTGGGGACTTGTTTGGCTACCTAAGACAGAAAATCCAAACAGTGATGACTAAACAAGATAAGGTTTATTTTTCTGGCATGTAATGCCAGAAAGTTTGGTGAGACCATGCAAGGACCCAGTCTCCTTTTAACTTTCCTCTCTGAAAGCTTTAAAGTTATCCTCTCAGAAAGGCTGCCAGGACTCCAGCAACTGTGTGGAGGCAGGAAGACTAGAAAAGGCAAAGGAGAGGGTTCAGCTGATTCCTCTTTAGGGACCTTTCTGAGAAGCCCCCATTTGGGGACTTACTCCTATAATTAGTTCATTGGCCAGCACCAAGCTACATGGCCACCCTCTCCGCAAAGTAGGTTGGGAAGTGTAATTTTCGCTGTGCTTATTTCTACACCCAACTGACTTAGGGTTTAGTTAATAAGAAAGGTTAGTAAGGAAGGAGAATGCATATTGAGTCAGTATCTGCCACATTTAAATCTACAAAAGTTAGACTGCTATTTGGCTTCTGCTTTGGGTGTGAAATAATAGCAGTTCATGGGACAGTACATTTTGGAGGCGAAAAGTGTAACCCATAATTTTATACATAATGAGGTCATAATTCATATGAGAAGCAACAAAAGAAATTTTCCACAGCTAAAAAATTTTCCAGTATATAAGGGCTTAGAAAATATACGATCTCTGTGCACGTCTTAAAAAAAAATCCCAAATGATTTTTGCTAGGTGACTAAAAATGAGTCAAAATCAAAAACATAATCATGAATTAAATATAATATAAACTCTGGAGATAAGCATTAAGATCAGTTAAACAGGGAGTTTGACCTAGATATTATTTTACATAACTATTTCAAATACAATTAAAATAAACGCAATGTCTGATTACGTACCTCAATGAAATATAAACATTTTTTACAAAAACATCAATTAATACAATTAATTCAAGATGACAGAGAAAACATCAAAAGATTAATACCTGTGAAGGCTTTGAGAAGTTATCAAAGAATTGCCACAAAAGGCTAAAAGGCCAAATAATTTTATTGGTAATTTCCTTCAGGCTTTTAAAGAAAAGATAATGCCTATACTAGTAACAAAGTGTTGTGCATATGAAAAAGTGAAAGGTTTCCTAACTGATCTGTAAAGTTTCATAAGCTTGACGCCCAAAATTAGTAAAAATAACCAGTTGAGGTATCCAATTCAATACTGCATTTATTTTAATTGTAATTAAAATAGTTGTTAAAATAATTGTGTAATCAACTCATTAACTGATGACAAAGTAGTAAAAACTCTAACTTCTCTGTTTTTGGATCCCATTAAATTCCATTTAAAGTCCTGCTTTGGGGGCACCTTGGTGGCACAGCGGTTAAGCGTCTGCCTTCGGCCCAGGGCGTGATCCCGGCGTTACGGGATCGAGCCCCACATCAGGTTCCTCCACTATGAGCCTGCTTCTTCCTCTCCCACTCCCCCTGCTTGTGTTCCCTCTCTCACTGGCTGTCTCTATCTCTGTCGAATAAATAAATAAAATCTTTAAAAAAATAAAATAAAAATAAAGGTCTGCTTTGCCTTTTTTCAAATATTGGAGTGGGTTTGAGGTGTGTTTCCTCTCTCTTCTTTTTTACATAATCCTTCCATTTCTAGCCTTGAGGTTATATAATCCTCCCGTGTTTTCTTTGTTGAGCCACCAACCCATGTTCTGTGGGAGTGTAGGGGCAGAGGGGCCCTGCTCTGGAGTGGCTCCTTTTCTGGTAGGAGAAGGAGGAGATGGGGCTTTCTGTGTTACAGTCACCTCCATGCGTAGCAGCTGATTGCTCTGTAGTTACGTGCTTGGCACAGAATAAGCATTCATTAGATATCTGTTGAATAAAGCTTTTTTGCTGATTTGTAATAGTCTTAATATTTTCTCACGATTATTTGTCTTAGACTGAATGATAGTCAATCCACAAATTAGCTGACCCACTGCAGATAATTGAGAGTTGGTTATACATACAAAACAAAACAAACTAAGAAAACAAAATAAATAGTCGGTAGAAGAAAAAACTTAATAAAAGCAAAGGAAGCAGTACATCAAGGTGGTAACCATGGATGAGCTTGAATAATGGGATTTCTGGCTTTTCTAAAATATGTAACCAATATTCACTAATTTCATAATAAAAAACAGTTTTTTAAAAGTATTTTCAGATGTGTTTGCACTTTGTGGCGGATTTAGGATTTTGTTTACATGGTATCATAAAGCTCAATTGATTTGGTAGTTTATTAGACAAATCAACAGATCTAATAGCAAAATACAAAACAAAACAAAACCAAACCTCCAAACACTTAGACTTGAAATTTGTCCCTAATATAATTGAACTCTTAGTTTATAACTGATTTATTCTCACATTGAAATAATGCATGACATTATCTCTTAACACTAGAGAGAATAGGGATAAGAGGTGTATTTAAAAGAACAGTAAACAATGGTTAGCAAACATCAATTGTTTCCCCCTCAGTGCTCCTTGTGTACCCAACTTATGGTGCTAGTACAGAATTTATCCTCATTATTTTATGATTATTCTCTCTCCCTGTTAATGAACCTACAAATTACCCGAGAACAGGAACCTTGCCTTAATCACACAGCCCATCCCTGAAATAAGTTAGGTCCCCATGTTGTGCTCTCCCATAATGCCCTGAGCTTCCCTGTCTGAGAACTCATCATAATTATAAGGAATATGTGTAGCCCTCACTCTCTGGCTTTATGTGGAGGGATCTCCATTAGGGTGATAACCTTGGTCTCTTATTCCCTCCCAGCTTCTTGTACCCTTAACCACTGGGCTTAGCTGGGAGTGTGGCTCTCCCCTTCCATGGAGGAGACCAGCCAACTGGCAGGGCCACCCTGGGTTAGCTACTGGGCAGATAGGAGAAGGTGAAGGTGGTCGTAGATTGTTTGCAGTGGATGCTACTGGCAGAGGACCTAAATGATTTTTGGCTCTGTATTCCCACAGGGACTCTCAGTCAGATGATTAAACTACTGTGAAGAAGTCCTGTGGTTTTATAGAGAAAATTCAGCTCAAGGGAATATTAGAAAGCTACGTGACTAGGTAAGCCACAGGCTCCAAACAATTTTATCAGTCATAAAGCTGGCATTGTGACCTCCACCTCTCTGATTCAGAACTTTCATGAGAAAGAGAACGGTATAATGATATTTCTTAAAATGCTAAAATTACTTTTAATATGGTATCTCTATTACCTACCAGATGGAAAGATTCATGAAAAGCATAGATCCTACATCTGTTTGTTTCAACATTGTCTTCCCAATGTCCATCATAGTGCCTAGCATACAGTAGGCAGTCAATGAATATTTGTAGAATCAATCAATAAATGAATTAATCTTTTGATTTTTGCTTTTTAGTACAGTCCCTGTTTGAGTCTGATCAGGCTGCTGTAAAAAAATACCATAGACTGGGTGAGTTAAATAACAAACACTTATTTCTCACAGTACTAGAAGCTGGAAGCACAAGATCAAGGCACTGGTAGATTTGGTGCTTGGTGTTCGGGCAAGCCACCTTCGGGCTCTGTCCTCGCTTAGCAGAAAGAGAGGGAGAGCTCTGGTCTCTTCCTCTTTTATAGGGGTACTAATCCTATTATGGGAGCTCCACCCTCATGATTTTCTCTAAACCTGATTATCTCCCAAAGGCCCCATATCCAAATACCATCACATTGGAGATTGGGGTATCAACATATGAATTTTAGAGGGGCACAAACACGAAGTTCATAACAGTCAGGATATTGAATTGGTGCTTAGTAAACACTGATTTGAACTGAAGCTTGGATTTAAAGGACGGGGGTCATGGAAGGAAGCACATTCTGGTTTATTCTTCTTGGCACCTTAACCCAGTCCTCTGTTTCTGAGTGAGCGCAAACAGCCTCTTAAGTCCACCTGGGATCTTCCCTGTTGCTTCCCTTTTCCAGCTCAGCACCGTGCCTGACGGATGGGAGGGAGTAGAGGCAGATGGGAACCTGTTGCTTGCCTGCTTGCTTGCCTCATCTTAAGTACTATGGAAGAAAAATTATATTTTATTGAAAAAGACAAAATCTGGAGTGAGAGGAGAAATGAAGGCATCTAATAATAATAGTAATAATATTTACAATCTGCTGCACCTTGTGTGCAGCACGAAGAGCCTTATTAATTGTGCTGTCATTCCCTTGCACGAGTGATTCTGTCCAGGCCTGGCCCACCTCCCATGTCCGTGGGCTCTCTTTGGGCCGTGCCTCCTGCTGGGTGACTCCACTTAGACCCTGAGTTAGGAGTGGAACATTTTCTTAATTTCCACCACACAGAAGAATGATACTACACATTGAACATCTGTGAATCTGAAGTGTGGGCTTCATACAGTACCCACAGCACTTTCCCACACATAAATCTCTGTGTGAACTTAGGTCAACTGATACTTGCCTTCATAGGTGACTGTGAGGCCAAGCACATGTTGTCCTTTTGAGCGTAAAACCAAGACTCCCTTTCCAATGGGAAAAAGGCCACAGTTTGAGAAGGCTTGAACAACAGCTCACAGTAATGTTGCTTGTCTGCTTTTTCCTCCTGCTTTTTCCAGCTTGGGTGACTGGAAGTTCATTCGGTCAGCTGGAATCTCAGATTCTCAGAGTCAGAAGTCATGGCCTCCTCAACCACCCAGGGCTAGTGTTCTTCCTCAATATGTGTGGTCCAGCCTATGTTTTTCCTTCTCTCCAGGCAAGGGGATGACAATGTCTTTGAGATCATTCACTACATCTCCAGACAGCTTCAGTCACATGAAGAGGAGGTTATATGACAATAAATGTCGTAAATCCAGATAGATTAGATGATAGATAGATGATAGATAGATAGATGATAGATAGATAGATGATAGATAGATAGATAAAGTAAGCATGAAGGATGATAAGTGCTTCAAAATACTAAAGAGCTCTTCAAAACACTTAATTCCACCCTAAGGAACTGTGTTTCTATAACCTGTTTTGCTTTACACTATCTAGAAAGACAAGTAGACCAAAGCATTTCTAGAAGAAAAATAGTTCTATTATTACTCAAACACAAAAATGCAGATGCAGAGAAATCAGGGAATGGGGCAACACCATTGTTTCCTTCCAGTCCATTCACTGAGTCATGGATGGTCAGTTAGAGCCCCTCTTCCTCTGGTTTTTCTCTCTCTTTATCTCCATGGTTTTTCCATCCTCTTACACATTTCTGTACCATCCCAACTCCACCCTGGATTAAATAGATCCTTTACAAACCTCCACAGGAGTAGGCTTGGGCTTCCAGAGGTTTCTGAGTGGGGCATTGTTGAAGTGAACTCTTCTTACTGATATTTAGTCCATCGTATATAATTTATGATATTATTTATGTTTAAAAAAAACTTACAAAGAATAATTGGAGCAGAGAACTCCATTGGGTTACATTGAGTTTTCCATATAATTAAACAGTTGTAATGACAAAAGGTATTAATCTAGAAGAGAAGATATCCAGTGTTTATGGAGAGCAGAAGTTACTCAATCACAGTCATAGTCTTGAAAGTTGCTTATTTCTATCGCCTTACTCTTTGCCCTCTCCTCTTCATCATCACTCTATATTTTTTTATCTCCTGGGAAAAAAAAGAAAACCACTTTCACCCTTTGTTTTGCTTCTTAGAGAAAGTTTGATGTATGAACCCTCCTCCTGTGCAAGCTGGAAACATTGGGTTTCTGATTCAGGTCAGAGTTACTAGAGCCAAAAACGCTATGTAGGACAAGGTGTAAGAATGAAGGCAGTGAGAATCAAAGACACAGTGAGGTGATGCCTCTGGGCTAGATCAGGGGATGCCTATTGGAGGGTAGGGCATATAAGATGGACAGCTAAGATGGGGCCAGACTGTGGAGGGCCAAGGAATCTTGACTTAGTTCTGTTGCCCATCGGAAAAGCAACCATACATTTGCAGCAGCAGGCGTTCCTCTCCTGCACCTCTGCTGCTATCTTGTCTCAATTTCTGCTCCTGGCTCATCTCCCTCTCTCGTTAGGTGGGGAGCTCAGCTGTTCTGGACAACAGAATGGGAAGTCACTGAGACACCCTGGAGCTTTGCTTTTGTGGTTCTGATACAGAGCATTAGACCTAATTTAATTTGAAAATAATATAGTAAGATGAAAGGAAATCCCACTTGAGCTCCTCATTTTAAAAAGAGTTCAAATAAAAAGATGATGTGAGTCTGAGACCTGAACCTCAAAGAAGGCCCTCTGGTTAATGGAGGCAGAGGGGGCCAGATGTTTTTCCCATCTGTCTCTCGTCCCTTCTGGCATGGGGGCCAGATGAGGGAAGGAAGCACACAGCAGAAGAACACGCCAATTGCTGATGCTGCCCTCTTATTTAGCTTATGGAAATTTCATAGCATCTAAGGTCTAACTTTCCCCCTGGATTTGAGGGGAAAACTACCTATAGCCCTCTTGAACTAGTTTCATGGAAGGAGCTTTGTTACTGTGCAGAATTTCACCCAAGATTAATTGAACTTGACAACCTGAATGTCTTCTGCGTGATGAGCTAAGGTAGTGTTTTTGAAAAATGTCAGTATCTGATCCTTGGTGTGTGGTTTTAGATGTCCGAAGTATTCCCACTTCTCAAATTCCCTTCAAGAAGCTGGAATGCGATGCGTTTCTGGGTTTTCTTTATTTCAGATGAATCCCCACCTTGTTATAGCGGAGCTAAATATACTCCAAATCAACAATTCATCACAATAAAAAAAAATTACTGAACGATACCCAGAGTGGCTGACCTCGGTTCAACACAAACCATTCTCTACTTTCCGGGAAATTGGGATCACAGGCCAGCTTTACATTAAATGGAAAGTGTACGCTACCATCTTGTGGACAAAATATAAATAACACTGAAATATACTCAAGACGACTTCTTTCCCTTGAAGTACAGTTAATTCCTACCTGGTCCTGGCCTACCACATGCCATCACGATGACCGTTCCATGCAATTTGGAATTTTGGCCCTAAATGATCTTTGTCAACAGATCAGGGGTAGTGAAGAAATGAGAGTTTACTGAGAAAATTGTGGATCACAATTACCAGAGAGACTGGGGCCTCATATAACCTTTTCCTTTGACTCTTGTATCTAGTTTTCATTTTCCCAATTACAAAAGGATTCTGTTCATCTTGTGTTAGACACATGGGTTTTGGGTGGTGTTGACAGGGTTAGCTTAATACAATGTCCTATGGAGTTGAATGTGTTAATACCAATAGAAATTAGTTTGTCCATCAATTATTTTCTAATAAATGTAAAAATTAGTTATTTTTCTCCTGAATGATTCACACATACACACACACACACACACACACACACACACACACTTCCCTCTCTTCACGGTACTAAAGGAATGACATTCTAGAATGTGGAACCATGATTGTTGTCATCACAGCTGAATGAAAGAAGAAGAAGTCACAGAATCACAGCATCTTAGGGTGGACAAGGACCTTCAAGTTCATCAAACCCAATCACTCTTGTAATGCTTGAATCACTTGTACAGTATCCAGCCACCTTGAATATTTCCTCCCAGAATATAAGAAAATACTGGCAATCTGAATCCATGTGAAAGACTGAGAAACGGGAAATTTTAGTACAAATTTCCATAGATGCATTTTGTTGTTGTTAATACAGAAAAAGAAATTAGCAACATTAGGCTAGTTGTTAGAGAATGTCTACGGAAGATTCTGTAAAGGCCAGTCTTTCTCCCTTGAGGTAGAGGTCCTAGCCTATGTACATATGCCAAATGGCTCCCATGCCCACTGTAGCTCAGTAGATCTTCGAAGGTTAGAAGCTTCCAGCAGTAAAAGAGAAGCAAGATATCTACCACAGGGCGAGGATCTGTTTTATTCCATCAGTTCTTCCTTTAAGCCATCACATCTAGGTTAGGGATATAGTGTAAGAATGTTTGTGT
This sequence comes from Ursus arctos, assembly GCF_023065955.2. Taxonomy (NCBI): domain Eukaryota; kingdom Metazoa; phylum Chordata; class Mammalia; order Carnivora; family Ursidae; genus Ursus; species Ursus arctos. Next base: position 12,493,422 of record NW_026622886.1, on the reverse strand, counting down.
ACGTATGTTTGTGTGTGCTCTGTGGATTCTCCCTCGTAGGGAAATTATGACTCCCCTGCCCCCAGGCTGATCCCAGTGTTAACCAGCCCTGAAGGAGACTGGATCATGTTCATTTCTGCTGTGAGTAAAAATATATATAACTGGTCTTTCATGGTTTTCTTAGCTGTAGATATTATATCTTGTACTATCTCCCATAGAGATATTTCAAAGATTATGATACCACCATCCCTCATTAGTTCACTAAGCTCAGTATTTCTATTTCTGTTAAGACACTGCATACACAATAGAGAGCAGAACCAATTTCGACAGAAGCATGTCCACCCTCACTTCATGGTCACTGTTGAAGCCCTGAGTTTCTGCAAATAGACATGCTCTAAAACCACAACGCAATGACAATGATGACTACAGCAGTGACAAAGACAGACGGATGCCTGGACAGGTATTGGTTCCCAAACCGGCTCCAGGGAGGAAAGGTGAGAATTAGAAATGTTACTCATCACACTTGAGCAACTGTTGGCCTTCCAGACCAATGCCACTTGTCTCTGCGTTTATGATTTGCTCGACCTCCCTCCTCGGGTGTCTTTAGGTTGTTGTTGCTGTTGCTTGTTTTCATTGTATCTTGTGGCCAAAGGTATAAATGCAGCCTCTGAGGAGAGACCATTACTTTAAAGGGTCTGAGGAAGCTTTGAAAGAAAAGATGGTTATAAGCTGTGCCTTTATAAACCACTTTTAAATCACCAGAGCCAAAGCACCTTAAAATCAATGAGAAAATTACCCAAATCTGATGAGAAGAAGGAACCTTCTGCCCTGCTCTGTTTTCCACAATTTGAACATGGTATTTTCAGTTGCTCTGTGTGTGTGTGCGTGCGTGTGTGTGTGTGTGTGTGTGTGTATTCTTTAATTGAAGTATAAGGGATATATAACATTATTTTAGCTTCTATTGTACAATGTAATGACTTGATATTTGTATATATTGCAAAATAATCACATGATAAATCTAGTTAACACCCATCACCATATGTAGTTAAAAGTGTTCTTTGTTTCTTGTGATGAGAACTTCTACTTTTTTGGTAACTTTCAAATATGCAATGCAGTTTATTAACTATGGTCACCATACTGCACGTGACATCCCCAGGACTTATTTATTTCAGAAGTGGCTATCTGTTTTTACGGGAGTGATTAATTTTTTGAATGCTAATACTAGCATTTTGTCATAAAATTTTCAGGGTTCTTCTGTGCTTAGGAAGATTTTACTGGATTCTTAGATATAGATTTAGGGTAATTTAAAATTATTCTTGTCACCAGACAATCTCGTCTCCAAATTAGTAGTGGAACTCAATGGGAAAACAAAGCTCAATGTCCAGAATGTTCCTGCATGGTCAAATTTTTATATACTTCTTTGTTCTTTATTTGAAAAGTTTGTGTAATAGACATAAAGGATACTGTGAGAGTTACAGAAATTCCAAAAGAGCTCAAGAATAGAATGAATGGTATTATTTCTTGAATGTCTGTGAAAGAGTTAATCTGCCAAGATGTCTCCATATACAGTAGCCTGAACATCACCATTCCAAGCCCCAGAGTTAGAAGTACTAGTTTAGAACTCAAAGTCTATACTCAGTTATGCCACGTGTGTGATTCTCATATAGAGATTGAAGTGTGGCCTATGTGAGTCCTGATAAAATAAGAGTAAATATGATAAAGCAAAACATTTAACTAGAAAGTATCCAATTAACACTTTGGCTCTGAAAGACTGGAACTTGGGGGAGAAGTCAAAGCTGTTGATATAGATTTTATGGTCATCTGCATAGATGACAGATCTAAAGCCATGAGAAGAGGTGAGATCATCAAGGGGTGGCGTGGAAAGAACAACGTGCAAACCCTGAATCCCAAGGAAAGCCCACAGGCAAGTGGGTAGATAAAGAGATGAGCCTCTGATCCGCAATCAATCCGAAAGCCAAGAGGCAGGTATCATTGCTCCTCCTCCTTTACAAATCAAGAACCTGAAATACGGAAAGAAAAGTGACTTGCTCAATGTTACACATCAAATAAGCATACTATCTCGGCCAGAAACTAGGGTCCCTGTCCCCCAGCCCGTGGCTTTTTGCCCCACAATGTTAAAGTGGAGGCCTTCTGCCTTCCCTAAGCCAATCATTTTCTCCCCAGCAGGTAAGAACAGATGAATAATCCCTAGGAGAGCACTGCAACCCAGTCTGGGCTTCCATCTCTGTTGATCTGACAGCTTTCTGGTCTTTAAATGAAATTATCTCATGTTAAGGCTTGGTGTACATGGAGGGCGTGAGGGCAGACAGTGGGGGAGAAGCAGGAGTCAGTATTCGTTTTCTCATTTAATTAACCGTATTCAACAGAGCTAAGGCCATGGCAAATTACTAAAGGCCATAACACATACTTCAAGGAATACTTGGGGCCCATTTTTTCAGCCCATTAGTGATCAGAAGAACAGCCTCATAAACCCAGGTCTGCGAGCCAAAAAGAAAAATGTGTATAATTGGAAAAAGACTGAAAACAATCCTGGATAATAAATTATACTTACTCAGTTCCTTTGTCCTTCCAACTCTACGGCTAACCTCACATTTCATAAGGGAGCCATGGAGAAGAGGCAAATGCTGAGAGGAAGCCTGTACTTATTAGGCACCAGGGGGAGGCCTCCAAGATGAGTGAAATCAGTTGTTTACTTGGATTCCACTAACTTGCAGGGTGCGTCATGCCGAGAAGAGGCTATGGCTAAGGTCTAGAGTGGGGCCCCACGGCTTAACCATTATCTATAGGAAAATTGGCAGGGATTGCTTAGCAAAATCTCTTCTAATTAGGTGTTCCGATAATCTTCTAAATTCCTTCCTGCAAAAGCCAGCTACCTACCTCATTTCCTTGGGCTGCCTGGAGTTACAGTCTTTTCTGACATTTAATGGATTTCTCTCCCTGGGAGACAGCTCTTCAGCAAAAGGAAGATGAAATGGAGCTCTTCTGCTTACTGAGTGCATTTTCTTTAACATGTAGATGCCTAAACATGTGTGTACACACGTACACACGTACACACGTACACACACACACACACACACACACACACACACACACCCCAGCGTCTCTTGGGGATTGAAACCAGCTGGAATGTATCTGTCAGGGAGTGCCAAACTTCAGCCAGTCGCAGAACTTGAAATGGATTCTCCGTTTGCTGCGATGAGTCTTCTGGTTGTTGTTTATGTCGCTACCAGGGACGCATGAATTTGATCATTCAGTTCTCCTCCCCAGTGACATCACGGGAGTCATATTTTTAAGTGCAAAATTCCTGAGGGGGGGGAATCCTGGGGGAGGCAGAAAAACCAAAACAACTTGAGCTCCCTGCTCAGAAGTTCCCACCACTGTCCCCTGCCTGTGCCACTCTTTACCCTCTCCACGTGGCACATAAGGTAGTTTTGCCTGCCATTTCCCGCATGGGAACATACGCAACACAGCTGCCATGCCCATACATGTGTATTGTAAAGTAAGGGCTGGGAGAAGAATTTGCTCCCAAGAAATATTCCCTAGTAGTGGCCCCTTTCCAACATTGTTAAGATGCCATATTCACCTCGTATTTATTACGGTCTATTATGAAAGTAATAGCGTCTGCCTGTCGACTTCTCTACTGGAGTATTCGGCAGTCAGACCATGAGGCAGTGTGAGGATGATGCCTTTTTACGCAAGGGCACCCCCCCATATTAGAAGTAGGATTCCTTTCTAAGTGTCAGGAAGCCTTCGTAATATGATTTGAAGGCTCTTTTCTTCTCCCAGAGTCTGTCTCCACCTGAAACTGTTAAAGCCCTGCTAAGAAAGTAAGCTCTGCGAAAGCAAGAATCTTACTTGTTCTGTTTATTATTACTGTGTTTGCATGTTGCATGACCTAGAAAATGCTTATTGAATAAATGGATGAAGGAAACCAGGAATGCTGCCATTTTGAGATTTATTTCTTTGGGTCATCAGAGCGTTGAGGCAATTATCTCTGAGAAATGGGTAATGTTTTCAGCCTTCCCAACTCATGACCCTGTGGACTTCACAAACTTATTTCATCCTTCCGACCCAGGGAAACTTTTAGCAGTAGCATTAACTATAGTCTTTTTGTGAAGAATGAAGACAACTTATGTTTATTTGGGAATATAGTATGTACTTCATAGACATTATCTTTATTCTTCACAATAAGACTGAGAAGAATAACAGCCTGACTTGACAGGTGAGAGACCAGGAGCTCAGAGAAATTAAACAACTTGTCTAAGGTAGCCTAATCCGTGAGTGGTAGATTTGAATCCAGATTTATGGGAGATGAAGCTTGTACTTATAAGACACCAGGGGAAGGTCTCAGAGGAGGGGGAAATAAAGTGTTTACGTGGATTCACCCAATTTAAATGCTGATAAGAGTGAGGATTCCTGTTCTGATTTTCAAAATGGATGTTCTTTCCTCTACAAAGTGTGGCCATGAGCCAGCAAGATTCCCATGAGAGAGTGTATGGAAAATGCAGAGTCTTGGACTTCGCCCTAGTCCTACTGAATCAGAATCTGCCTTTTAACAAGACCCGCAGGTGATCTGTCTGTACACTAAAGGTTGAAATTGCTGGCCTGCTCTCAATGCACACTGCCGCAGGTTCTGAGGGAAGAATGGAACAGAGAGAAAAGTTTGGAATGCAGTCAGCTCTCAGAGAAGAAAGGTCTGTCCCTATAGCCATCGTATCACTGGGAATAGCAGGGAGCAGGTTGAGGGCCCGGTGAGGGGTAATGGATCTCTGATTAGAGAGAACAGCACTCCCCACTTAGCATCACAAACCCTTGCTTCAATCAGAGGAAGCATCTCACTGTGACCATAGATTTTATGATTAAGTCTCTATTAGGGTGGCCAGTTTGTCCTGGTTTACTGGGGACTTCCCTGCAGGTCCTACATCCTGGGAAACTCTTCCATTGCAAGCAAACTATAACAGTTGGTCACTCTAGTCTCCATATCTTCCTAAAGGAGCAAATGGTAAAGTTGCTTGAGACTTAGATCCAGAAGATGCCCAGTACCAGCTACCACTGTTGTTGTCTTATATAAGCCACTCAGTGTCTTTTTTCCTTACCTGCAGAACAGAGATCATACCAACCTCATATGGCAGGTGCAGGACTTAATTAGAAGCTATAGACATTAAGACCATCGAGACAAGGACATTTATGGTCCATCGTAATGGACCTGAATGAGTGTTTGTGAACACACTATGTGAACTAAGATACAATCATGTCTCCGAGGTGTTGCTGGTATTATGAGTATGTGTTGTTTCCCAAGTACCACTGTGTCCAGTTCTACCCAATCTGAACAACTCTGGATAAGTCATAGTCTCCTCTTTGAAGTCCCTCAACTCACCCAAGCCATAGTGGATCCTCTCACTTTTGAAGAACCTTGAGTCACTTGAAGAAAATCATTCAGTGTTACCAATGTTAAGAGGGTGTGCTCTGGAGTCAGAGGGGCAAATCTTGGCTCCACCAATTAATATTCAGGTGACATTGGGGATGTTACTTAGCCTCATGGGACTTAACTGTTTATTTATAAAATAGAAGTAATTCAAGTGCTACCTGTCTCCTTCATAGTTGGGGGTATGGAAAGAGACGATGTTATATCGATGCCTGGCATAAGCCAAGTGCTTAGATATGTTAGTTTATCTGTTCTGAAATACATTTAGTGCTTACCTTCTTAGAAGCCTAATTCTTTTTTTATTATTATGTTCAATTAGCCAGCATATAGTACATCATTAGTTTTTGACGTAGTGTCCAATGATTCATTAGTTGTGTATAACACTCAGTGCTCATCACCACACATGCCCTCCTAAAATCCTAATTCTTGTAGGACCTCCAGCTCAGAGAAGCATCCTTTTGTAAGAACAATTTTTTATCTTCTCTTTTTTTAAATTTTTTAAAGATTTTATTTATTTATTTGAGAGAGAGGGAGAAGGAGGTGGAGAAGCAGACTTGCTGCTGAGCAGAAAGGTTGATGTGGGGCTCAGTCCCAGGACCCTGAGATCATGACCTGAGCCAAAGGCAGATGCCCAACCTCCTGAGCCACCCAGGGGCCCCCAATTTTTCATCTTCTTTAAACTTCTTATGTGTTTGCCTTGTTACTTTCTCCTAGATTGTAAGCTCCTTAAAATTAATAATAATAATTTTATCTAGACCACCTCCTTCAAGACCAGCAGTAAGAGCAACATTTCAAGCCCTCATTATTGTGCCGGGCATTGTGAAAAGCAAATTGCCATCACTGGGTGAGTACTTACTATGAAGGCACTTTACTTAGGTTAGTTCATGAATTGTCATAACATCTCCATGCGGTAGGGATCATTATCCCCATCTTACCTATCCCCCACCTCCCCACCCATATAGACATGGCCATCATCCTGGCTTCTGTGCCCAAACTTGCATGCACTTTGTTTTCTCCTGATTACCCTGCTTGTCCCTAGTTTTGGATTCATCTTCAAGCCAGGGGCCTGGATGGTCTTTGAGAAATCTGAGGAGAAGGTCATTAACACAGGATCATTTCCCCAAATTGACCTTTTATGAAAACCTCAAGTAAAATCCCCCCACAGCCTTGTTTTCTCCTACTAGAAGATAGTGTCATGTGAGCTTGAGCAAGAAGTTCTGAAATGATGCAAGTGCAAGTGTTAATGTCCAAACAATTCAGAGCAAATAATTTAGTTTAATGAGTCAGTAGATATCTAATGAGGGATTAATATGCAAATAACTGTAGTGAAAGAAAATGAGTGACAACAATGGGCCGTTGCTCATATGTCGTTTTCCCTACCTTCAGATCTGCTCCTGCACATTGGGTTTTGAGGTAGAAGCCATACACTGACAGGCTGCAGGCCTGATATGGCTCACAGCTAAGTTTGGTTTTGGTTTGCACCATGTTTTAAAACTCAGGAACTTCACACTAAAATCTATACTTATAGCTTGTCTTTAAAAACGGAAAGATCTGGCAACATTTCCATATGTTAACAATTGCTGGAGCCACCATTTCCCATCATTTTACACCAGACTCTTTTACTCATTTATATTCTTTGACCTTTACAGGAGTTGTGTTTTCTACTCTGTTATGCAAGTGTCTACCTTCATGGTCAAGTCCAATGAAAGGAGGTTGTACCTGTCCACAGTCTCTGTTAATGGCGTGGGCTTAGGCAGCCATATTTTCTATGTTACCTCCCACCAGTCGTCTACTTCTCAGCTGTGGCTGACTCTATCAGGGAGGGCAACTGATTCAGAAGTGGTCCATCCTGAGGCCTGCCAGGGACTTCTGGCCTGGCAAAGAAAAGTGAGCAAGGGTAATCGCATTCTTCTCTCAGAATGTTGGAATTAGAAAGCTGAATAACTATTGCCAGCTAGTGGGGGAGAAAATTGGAGAGATTATGAAATGCGCTTAGCATCACAGTGAGACAAAGCCCCATGCAAGCTGACTTGTGAGATGGAGAAAACTCATTAAGAAAAGAGAATAAAAAAAAAAGAAAGAAAGAAAGAAAGAAAGAAAGAAAGAAAGAAAGAAAGAAAGAAAGAAAAGAAAAGAGAATACCTTTTGCATCAAAAGAGGCAATGATAAGACACCAGGTGGCCCTGAAAGGTTGAGAGATTAAAGATAGATGTCATTCTCGATTCTAGTTCTGGTGAGACCTGATGTACTTGGCTTTTAATCCTTGGGTGTATTTGAGGTAGGGGAAACTTGCCCCCACTTGTCCTATATCTACCCTTCTTCTTAGGGAAATAAGACCTCAATGTCCTGAAGTGAACCATCTCACCATATGAGAAAAGCCCATCTGAGAATGAAGCCTTATACATAGGGGAGAAAACAACCCCACCCTACCTCCAAATATTTCAGATGTTTCTTATTTTTTTGAAATGGTTGTATTTTTTAAGTCTTCACTCAGCATATTTACCTGTATTTAAGACACAAGGGAGAAATGCAGTAATGATGGAAACATATTTCCTGAGCATTTATTGGGTATGATCTATACACAACCCACTGAGGTAGGTACTAAAAGGAAAACAAAGACGACCAAAATCCCTATGCTCCAGGAGCTTACAACTGAATGGAGACAAAGGACAGTACCTGAATTGCTACGGCATAGCACAGAATGGAATAAACACTGCAGTGACTACTTGCCAGTGGTCAGAGTCCTTAGGGAAGAGAGGGAAAGGAGCCATTCTCTCCATTGGGGTGGGGCAGGCTAGTAATCCAGCTTCCTAACACAGGAGGAGAGAAGATAGATGGGTAGCAATTTACAAGGAGCACCGACAAAGGGCAGTGTTGACGGACATGAGGGGAGGAGATGGAAAAGGAATGCAAGAGAAGCATATCAGGACAAAATGGATGATCCCCTTCGCAGGCACTCAGGGCATCCCTGAATGACACTCCACAGTGGCCATCGCCGTATACCAAAAATGAGTATCAAGAAGCGCAGAGAAGGGAGAGGTCACTGTGGATTTGGGAGGTCAGGGAATCCTTCCTCAGGAGATCAGCCTTCAATGGGGCCTTGAAGTTTGCCTAGGAGTTAGAGAAGGTTGAGAGGCACAAGGGCATTCCAGGTGAACGGAACCTTGGGCACAAAGGCAGTGGGCTGAAGGAGCTGTTCTCTGTCCTTTCAGGGGCAGAATGTGTATGTTTGTGGGGACAGAGGAGTGATGGACCAGGCCTTAGCTGCAGTAGAGAGCTCACAGTGGAGAGAGTGGTAGAAAAACACGGTCGATAAGGCCGTCCGGGGCCAGCCTGGGGGAGGCCTCAGATTTCAGGACAAAGGGTCTGGACTTGATCCTGGAGGCAGTGGGAGCCAGAGAAGACTGGGGAAAGGGGTTGACTTGATGAAAGAGTTCCTCATTCACTAAAGCAAAGCACCAGCACAGCTCATTTTTCTCCTTAGAAAACAATCTCAGAATTTAGCTTTAAGTGCACCCCCAACTCCATGAAAAGCGTATACCAGCCCCTGCAGGGCTCCCAGGGGGAGTTCATGAGTTCAGACTCAAAGCACAAGATGTGTTTTACTTGGCATTTAAGCATGTCTATGGGTGATGTGTGTCCTCAAATGAGGACAGACTGATATGATTAAAAATTTTATATCAGTTATTCTGACTCCCTCATCTTGCTTTGCTCTCCACTGTTCAGCCCCGACTCCTTCGCTTCTGGATATCCAGAATAAAATGGCTGCAAGATAGATCAGAGACTTAGTAGCATATGTGGCGTAGATTCTCAGGATAGGGGCTTTGCAGGATTTAACTACTGCTTTCTCAAGCTAAGTTTCACTTTGTCTGTGCAGGATTCTAGGAACACCTAACATAGTGTCTGGTACTTGGCAGGGACCCTACTAGAACAAATTGGTAACAATGTTTATGATAGCAGAGTTTTAAATGAAAACCTTTTATGTATTTCTTCTCTCCTTTCTTTCTCTCTTTCTTCCTGCTCACAATTTCTTCAATTCTCTTTCCTCCTTTTTCTTTTTACTTTCTATCTCCTTGTAACTTTCTTTTTCCTTACAGGAACTGGGAAAGACAAGGGTGTGTGGGCGGTCATGGCATTCCTCCAAGGAAAGTGTGAGGCTTTGGGCAAAATAGATCTCTCATTTCTTCCAAACATAGGTCTAATCTGAACCGTCTCCAGGCTTTAGTCTCCAATCCAACTTCAGTGGTTTCAGTTGGACTCCACGAGAAGGGACCCCAGGGATGCTGTGTCGTTAGTCTTGTCTTGGAGAAAACCAGCTTTCTATGCACCTACTTGTTTCAAAGGTTGGGGCACCCACACTCCCTTTCCTCAAGTCACTAGAGCCCAGGAGAGACTCTTCTGAGTGGAATGCCTTGCTGAAGAGAAGCAGGACTTCATGAAGAGTTTGATTTAGCCCCAAATGATCTATTGTTATGCATCAAACATGTTTTCCCTACGAACCAGTTGGCAGGGAGCGCGCAGATAAATTACTACAAGATGTAACCAGACAAGCTGTTGAAAAGGGAAATGGCTCTCTGTGTGTGGAACTCAGGAGAGCACATCTATAAACATGTGTTGGGAAATCAATTCAGTGTAACTTTGTTGGAAGAAATGAGCTGCTGCCCCCAAACTACCAGCTTGCTGTGATAGCTGTTTTTTTGTTTTTTTGTTTTTTTGTTTTTTTGTTTTTTTTTTTTTTTTTTTTTTTTTTGAGGTCATCGCCCATTGTCTCAGTGGTGAGGATGGAAAAACACGGGTAAGACCTACTCCAAAGTGTCTTCAAAGGGAAGTAGATACTGGATTATCCGTAAGCAACCGTGAATTCTCTCCATAGGCACAAGTCACGTTAGCTAACCTTGTTTTCTGGAGAGAATGCGTTAGAGTGATTCTATCTGCCTAAAACAATATTTAGTTGATGTAATGACAGATTTCAAAAGAATAATAGTAAAATATAATATATAATATAATATGATACAATATTATAGCACAGTGCTATACAGTTTGATATATGGGCATGGCATGGGGCTGGGGATAATAAATCCTGCCTGACCACATTCCACTTGCTAGTCTGTGACTCTTGGAAAGGTCCTTGCCTTCTCTGAGATTTCCCCCTTTTATAAAGGAGAATAGGTATATACTGCTTGCTTTGCGAGGCTCTTTTGTTTTAAAACATGAGACATGCTCTATAATTTCATTGTGGTTAATTAAATTTAAATAAATTGAGTTAAATACAATGAGAGTCTAGTCCCTCATTCACACTAGCCACATTTCAAGTGCTCAACAACCACATGGGGTTTGTGACTACTGAATTGGACAGCACAGATATTGAACACTTCCATTATTGTGGGAAGTTCTATGGGACAGTGTGGTTCTTGCCAGACACAGAGTAGGTACTTTGTACATAGTTGTTGCCTCCTGCTTCATAGTTTTCAAAGCACTTTCACACATGGGACCTGACTGAAGGACTACCTTTCCAGTGAAATTGGAATGCCCTTTGACAGTCTCTTGGACAAGACTGACTCGCTATATGGTGTCCTAACCCGGCTCAAACCTACAAAGCATGGTGACTGCTGGAAAATTAGACTTTAGTTAAAAGATTCCAAATGCATATGTGAGAGGCTTTGACTCCAACCACATAAGCTATCTTCATAGAGGTAATAATAACGGCAGAAATGAAGCACAATCAACAACTACAAACCAACTTATAAGAATAACCATCAAATACTCATGCTTTAGTCATGATGGGAATACTCTAAATGGACTGGTGCTAACAGGTTTATGATCCTCCTAATGTTTCATTTAACTGCCTTGGAAACACCCCAGGGTAGAAGGAGGCTACCCAAGATGTGTAGCTGAAGCTTAAGAAATTTTCTCAAGGTCAAAGCAGAGTTATTACAAATTTGCTTCCATTGGTTGAGGACCATCTTGACTTTCTAGGGTGAGTCCAACACATCTACACTGCAGTTGATGGGATTGCAGCTCTCTGAGAAGGTCCTCTGAAACTTCAGAGCATATTTCTTGGCAGAAAAAAAGAGCAAGCACATGGTACAGATGCCCTCCAAACGCAGAAGTGAAAAGAGAAAAAACAACGGCTGCATTTGTTGAGTGCTTATTATGTAAACCGTTCTATTCATATTATGTAGGTCATCTGATTTAATCTCTGCCATAACTTTATCAACTTTATCAAGTCAAAACTATTAATATTTCCATTTTATAGATGAAGAATTGAGACAATGAATGGTTAAGAACTCACCCAAGGGCACAAGCTAGTAAATGGTGGAGCCAGGACTTGACCCTGGGTGGTCTAGCAAAAGTTCATGTTCTTAACCACTGCTCTCTGAGGCCTATTAGGGTAAGTGATCTTTCTGTGGTTTCCTCATTTAAGTTTCAAAGAAAAAGAAAAAAAGAGGAAGAAGAAAGAGTTCTTTTACAATATTTAAAATTTTCCTTTTGCAGTTTTCTGTCTACTGTAGGAAATGGCTCTAAATACTAAAGAAAATTATAGTATTAAAAATAATGATGAAAATGCTGTTTTCTAGATAAGGCAACTCAGATTTATGAAAAACAAGCATTGCATGAAAGATGAAGTAACAAATGCAAATGAGACAGTGAGATCATTTTATCTTTGAAGGTGTGGAACCATTTTGTCTTTAATGTTCAAGTGAAGAAAGTGTCAGGTGAATAGGACCACTTAGATGGGAGGGTCCACAAACTGAGACCTGTAGGCCAGGTACCTGCTTTTATGAATAAAGTTTTATTGGAACACAGCCACACCCAGTCACCTAAGGATTTGCTATGGGTAGGGTTGAGTATATGTGTGGTCCGTAAAACCTAACATACGCACCATCTGGCTCTTTATAGAAAAAAACTTGCTGATCCCTGACATAGATGACAGTGAGAAAATAGAATGATGTTCTGAAAGTGGGGTGTACTTTATAGCCATCATTTTCAGTAGTCTCAATATATAGAACTTCAATGGTATGTTATTATTACCATTTGACACTGTCTAGAATTAGCACGAAACTGCAAATAAAGGGCGTTCACGGGTCAAATGGCAAACATTTATAATAAAGTATTGTTGAGTTCTTCATTTGAAAGCCAAAGGCAATTCTTAAATAGGGTAGAATGAATAGTTGCTCTGTGATCTTCCAACCCTCTGTCCATTCCTGATAGTTCTAATCACAAGGAATCATCATGATTATTCTTGATGTTGTTTCACTTTTCTTGCCTGGGTTTCTTGATAACAGAAGATTGTTTTTGGCAGTCTGGCGCAGTAAGTCACGAGAATTGCAGCATCACTACCTTAGCAAAGTGCTAATGCAACCCAGGGGGAGCTGGATAATCATGGCTGACTTGTACTGATTACACGTTACGTGCCAGAGACGCCCTCCCTTCAGCTTCTCGCAAATATTTATGTCCTTAATCTTCACAACTCAAGGAAGTGGGCTCTGCTCTTCATTTCATAAGTGAGGAAACTGCAGCTCAGAGTTTATTACTGCGTGCCAGGACACACAGCTAGAAAAGGGTAGAAAGAAGTTTAGACCCAGGAAGTCTGAATCCAGAAATAACACCTATAATAATTACGCTATATTGGTCTCTCAGTGGCTGTATCTATAACCTTGTCTTCCTTAGTTTTCAAGATTCTATGGGAAGCTGATCCTTGAGAATGCATCTTCCCACTCTTCTAATGAAACCCAATAGCCCACCCCTAGTTTGTTGTATAGCTATTTATTTTACAGCCAACTCCACTAGTAACTGGCCTCTAATAAAGCACATCATTTGATCAGGGATAGTCATACTATACTCAATTGTCTTTGTATTTCCAGCAATCCTTAGGAATTTCCTACCTCAATTATGCTGTCTATGTAATTAAAAATATATTATTTCAAATGTAGAAAAACTAGAAGAGTTTTAGATAGAGATTCTTGCTGCTCAAATCTCAATCTGAGGTCCATAGCATTAATATCACCTGGGAACTTACTAGAAGTGCAGAATCTTGGGCCCCGGCCCAGACCTGCTGAATGAGAATCTGCATTTTAACAAGACGATCAGGTGAATCCTACCCAGTTTAAAGTCTGAGAAATTACAGACTGTGACACTACAGTGTGATTATCATGGGTTCCCCCTAAAAAATACTAATTTAGGACCTACAGAAGTAATGAGTCAAATTGACAAAAGCTTGCTCTGTTAAGGGCAAAGGCCTCATCCTAGCTGTGAAAAGAGCTGGTGGTTCACAGCCTGGACTGCACAATCGGATCACCTGGGGAGCTTAAAAAAGCAAACAAACAAAAAAACCCAGAGCTATTCAGGATCTTCTGTGGTTCCCCTCAAATTTTAGTTGTTTTTTTCTCCTATGTCTGTGAAAAATATCTTTGGGATTTTGATAGGGATTGCATTGAATTTATAGATGGCTTCATGTAGTATGAACATTTTAATAATATTAACTCTTCTGATCCAGGAGCAAAGGATGTCTTTCCATTTATGTGTGTCTTCTTCAATTTTTTTCATCTATGTCATCGTTTTCAGTGTATAACTTTCTCACTTCCTTGGTTAAATTTATTTCTAAGTATTTTATTGTTTTTGATGCTATTGTAAATGAGACTGCTTTCTTTACTTCCGTTTTCAGATAGTTTGGTTTTACTGTATGACATCACAACTGATTTCTGTGTGTCGATTTTGAATCCTGAAACTTCACTGAATTCATTTTTTAGTTCTAACAGTTGTTTGGTGCGGTCTTTAGGATTTTCTATATATGAGACCGTGTTTTGGAGAGATAATTTTATGCCTTCTTTTCCAATTTGGGTGACTTTTTTTTTCTTTACCGATTGCTCTGACTAGGACTTCTAGTACTATATTGAATAGGAGTGATGAGAGTGGGCACCCTTGTCTTGCTCCTCAGAAAGAAAGTTTTCAGCTTTTCACCATTGAATATGATGTTAACTGTGGATTTGTCATATATGGCCTTTATTCTGTTGAAGTATGCTTCTTTTATACCACACGTATACACGGTAGAGAAATGAAAGTATGAAAATTCCGAATAGACATTTTCCCAAAGGACACAAACAAAGGCCAGTAGGTACATGAAAAGGTGTTCAGCATCACTAATCATTAAGGACATGCATGTCGGAATCACAAGGAGATATTACCTCATACCAGTTAGAATGGCAAGACAAGAGAAACAAATGTTGGCGAGGATGTGGAGAAAAGGAAACCCTTGCACACTGTCGATGGGAGTGGAAATTGGTGCAGCCACTATGGAAAACAGTATGCAGGTTCTTACAAAAGTTAAAAATAGAACCACCATATCATCCATAATTTCCACTTCTAGCCATATACGGGAGTCATCTGATTTTCAAAAGTTTGTTTTACACCTCTTTGCTTTTATAAACGACCTACATTATTACTTGTTTTTGCTAACTGAAAGAAATCTGAGGAGGGTTTTTACTTTTACAATAAAAGCAAAAATAGTGTTCAGTGTTTTGGGTTTGTGTTTTTTGTTTTTCAGCAAGTTGTTATAGAGGCAGCTATACCCTAAGGAGCAAGAGTGGCCCTGCCAATCCCCTTCTACGCTCAGCAGCTTAACGTCAAGCCACCATAGCTTTGAACTATGTCTGTATCTCTGCTTTATCTGCATTTATTTTGTGCGTCCGTTAGCAAAATGTGTTCTAAGATATAAATAAAAGCTAAGAGAGGTTATTTTTTGGGTCTGGGAATGTTCAAGAATATTTTCATATGGATTAACAGTCATTGCTTTTTCACGTCATGTCACTTTGGCTTACAAAAGAAATGCTCTGCTTTCAGATAGCTGGGAAACCTGTGTCTGAAGGAAAGGACGTCACTACCTCATAAAGATATCTGCACCCTCCTGGTTATATTATTCACAGAAGTCAAGACATGGAAACAACCTAAGTGTCTATTAGGAGATGAAGGGATAAAGAAAATTTGGCACATATATACCATGGAATATTATTCAGCCACAGAAAAAGTAGTAAATTCTGCTAACATGGATGAATCTTGATGGCATTAGGCTAAGTTAAATAAGTCAGACAGAGAAAAATACTGTATCTCACTTATATGTGGAATTTAAAACAGCTGAACTCATAGAAACATAGTAGATGGGTGGTTCCAGGGCCTGGGGGCTAGGGAAAATGAGGAGATGTTGGTTAAACTTCCAGTTATAGCAGAAATAATTTCTGGGGATCTTATGTACAGCATGGTGACCATAATTAAAAATACTGTGTTACATACTGAAAGTTGCCAAGAGAGTAGATCTCAAATGTTCTCACCATAACAACAAGAAGGGAAAAAATGGTAATTATGTGAGGTGAAGGATATGTTAACTAATCTTATTGTGGTAAACATTTTACCACATGTATACACGTATCAAATCACCACTCTGTATATCTTAAATGTACACAATGTTCTATGTCAACAATATCTCAATAAAGCCAGGAGAATAATCAACCCCAGAACTCAGGCTGCTTACAATAGCAATTAATTCAGAATCTCTAGCGGGTGGGATCTAGGCATCAGCATTTTTAAAAGATTCCGTGGTGATTCCAACATGCAGTAAAAGATAATCCGTCATTTGGAGATGGGCTATTCACTGTGGAAGAAGAGTGAATGTGATTCTATTGGCTTGAGTCCCTCACATGAGATGATCTTTCTATCTGGCCCCCTTTACCTGGGTAACTGTTGGCAAAGAGTCTCTCGTTGACCATAATTTTTTTTTAAAGATTTTATTTATTTATTCGACAGAGATAGTGACAGCCAGCGAGAGAGGGAACACAAGCAGGGGGAGTGGGAGAGGAAGAAGCAGGCTCATAGCAGAAGAGCCTGATGTGGGGCTCGATCCCAGATCGCCGGGATCATGCCCTGAGCCAAAGGCAGACGCTCAACCTCTGTGCCACCCAGGCGCCCCTCGTTGACCATAATTTAATCAGACTCTTCTGAGTCCCCTGCTCGACTAAGTCTGACTCGGGCTTCCGTCTTTTCCTCATAGAGCCTACTTTTGGCAAGAATCATGTCAAGTCAGTATAGCTAGAACCCTCATCTCCATATCTGATCACCGTCCTCATTCCTCAGCATACCCAGGTGTTATCTGACTGCCTTGGCCTGCCTTCAGCAAGAATCCTATTTGGTTAGTTTAGAGAGAATTATCCTACCCTCTGAGTAGTTTTCCACCCCCTGACCTCCATCCTGCTCCTTGGTTACACCCCCACTCCCTTGGCTATTCAGAGTGCAGCCTGACCTCTCCTACGGCAGACCCTGCATTACAGGGATCCTCCTTGAGAACAGTCTTCCTTACCATCTTTAACAAGTACCAGAATAATTTTTTCTTTAACAATACTGCTCACCCTTAATGTCTCACCATAAACCTGAAATTTCCTCTCTTCTAGAAGGTCTGAGTTAGATGCCTCTCCTACGCCCCCACAGCACTCCCTCTTCTCCTTTTAATTGCTATCATAATTTCCTGTGTACTTTTCTCTGTGTCCCATTTGACTCAAAATGTCATAATGGTAACATTGCATACTCTTTGTTTAGCATGAACAACGGCAGCAGCAATGAACACTCATCACATCCCACACCGTGTGTCACTCTCTGTGCCTGTTATCTTAGCTCATCTATTTTACAGGTGACAATCTAAGGATGGGAAAATTAACTAACTTGCTAGGGAGCCCTTAGTGCCAAATTCAGTTCCTGGCACATAGTAGGGTGTTCAATAACGATTTCCTGAGTGAAAGAATGAATGTATGAATTACTTCTCCAGTTTGTCCACACCCTCTCTGGTGGGATTAAAGCCACACCGAGATTACTTTCCCCTACTCCCCGCCCCCACCTCATACTTGCTAGAGCCCAGACTTGACATATTCCAAGTTCTCTGCCACAAAACAGATGGGCTGAAAGCCCTGATCTTCCTATGGATGAAGAGTAGCAACTGCTGACGAAAGGGTTACTTTTCCAGCTTGCTTGACAAAATGTACTTTAAGGAAAAATAAAATGAGAGACTGT
Organism: Ursus arctos; assembly: GCF_023065955.2. Taxonomy (NCBI): domain Eukaryota; kingdom Metazoa; phylum Chordata; class Mammalia; order Carnivora; family Ursidae; genus Ursus; species Ursus arctos. The sequence goes on along the minus strand of NW_026622886.1, from coordinate 12,475,946 downwards.
GTGTGTAGCATTTCCCAAAGTGTATACCTTCATCTTACAGTCTCAAGCTGTTTCCCAAGCTGAAGGTTGAGGACCCAGCGTGGGGAGAGTAGGACACGGAATTGTTGCAAAGGACCCTTAAGTCCTAAGACATGTCACACATTTTCTGAAAGCAGAATTAAACATTATTCTCCATTCCTAGATTACTGCTGGGTTGTAATGCTGTCATAACCATTAAAATGTGAGCTCATTTAAAGTCCTTATCAAATCCACATTAGTTTCCCATCATGTTACTCACTAGGTACAAACATAAGCACTGATACATTTTGTGAGGTCCAGCAGGGTTTTTGAAGTTAGTAGTAGTAATAAAACTTCTAAGTATTTATTGACTGGGCAGCGTATTATAGATGCAGATTATCTCACCTAATTCTCCATCAACCATTTGAGGTAGGTATTATTATTCATGCTTTATATAAGAGGAGTATAAGATATACTAGAACTGCTAATAATATTTCCTGCTTTATACTGTGATGACGACTAAGCAGCTGGGGAACTCTGTCAGTTCAATGCCGGAGTGACACCAAGAGAAGTCCGTGAAGGCTCAGTCGCTTAGGTGGTGGTGGTGCAGAGGAAGCTAGCACTTGCCCCTGGACATGAAGGAGGGACCTCAGATGAACTGATGGTGTCTAGAATTTGGGAGCAAGTAATAATTCGAGGAGGAAGTATATGCCCAGAAGATCAGTAAGGGTAACGTGGTTGTCTTGGTAAATGAAATGAGAAGGGTGCCTGTCTGTTTGAGGCAAATGGTGATCATCTTGGATGGGGTGGGGAGAATATAGAAGGGACCTGTGACCTCCAATAGCTGGGAGGAGTGGTTCATAGCTACTCAAGCATTCACTGAGTCCCTATTGTGTTCCATGCAGAATTCGAGTGGTTAGAGTGCAGTTCTGAGAAAAGAGATGTGGCTTCTGTATTCATAGGAATTGTTTAGGAAATTATTCAACTATCTAAATAATACATCATTTAAAACTGTGACAGGTGTGATGAAGGAAAGGTACAAAGTGCTATAGAAATATACAGTAGGGAAATTTGGGCTTGTTTGGGAGGGAGAGGAGCAGAAAGGTTTTCTTGAAGGAGTAACTAGAGAGAGGGAAGAAGAGTAAGCATTCTTGGCAGAGAGAACAGCTTGTACAAAGGTCCTGAGGTGGAAGGAAGAGGGTGTATTTGAGAAAATGAAAGAAAGTCAATATATCTACAGCCCAGTGTGCTGAGAAATATACCTCTGTCTTGGAAGAGCTGGGGCTCTTTGCATAGGGGTTTCTATCCTGGAGAATGAGACAGGGAATGAGCCATTGGAAATTGTGTCGAAGCTAAGACCAGAAGGATTAAGCTATTGAATTATGTGTCTGAACTTCCTCAACATGCCCCCCACTAGGGACGCAGGTAGTCCAAATGTGGCCCTCACTACACTGCTTGGCCGGTTTGCAGGTGGCAAATACCCTGATGAGGGACCAGGAAGGTAGAGAAGGTAGTTCAAGATGGCCATGTAGGAAGATCCTGAGCTCGTCTCCTCCCACAGACACAGAAAGTCTACAGCTAGACTGTTCCGAAAATTCAGATGGATAAAGAAAGTGTGGTCCATATATACAATGGATAAAGAAATTGTGGTCCATATATACAATGGAATATGACTCAGCCATCAGAAAGGATGAATACCCACCATTTTCATCGACATGGATGGAACTGGAGGGGGTTATGCTAAGTGAAATAAGTCAAGCAGAGAAAGACAATTGTCATAGGGTTTCACTCATATGTGGAACATAAGGAATAGAGTGGCGGGCCACAGGGGAAGGGAAGGAAAACTGAACGGGAAGAAATCAGAGAGGGAGACAAATGATGGGAGACTGTGGACTCTGGGAAACAAACTGAGGGTTACAGAAGGGAGTGGGGTGGGGGGATGGGGTGACTGGGTGATAGGCATTAAGGAGGGCACGTGTGGTGATGAGTCGGTGTTATATGCAACTGGTGTGTTATATGCAACTAATGAATCACTGAACACTACAACAAAAACATGATGTACTATATGATGGCTAATTAAACATAATAATAATAATAATAATAATAATAATACAGTTTTTGGAAAAAGAAAAAAGAAAAATTCCCTCTGAAAAAGACCTGCAAACTACCTGAACAAGCTTTCCATAACAAAGGCTAAGGGACCCATTGAGATGGCTGGCAGAAGCAGAGGCATGGTTTCGCCAAAACCTCACCTGTGGTGTGGCAAACGACAGTTGGGAGAGGTCTCAAAAATCTGGAACGAATCCCTGAAGAGCAAGGGGTTTGTGCCCCACGTCAGGCACCCCAACCTCTGGGACCTGCATGAGAGAGACGAGCCCCCCAAACGTCTCGTGTGAAAACCTGCAGGGTGTATGTCCGGAAAGCCATAGGGCGGTAGGACTCAGCCCCAACAAGCAGCAAAAAGAAAAAAAAAAAAGGATTTTAGAGTGAAGATAGCCTAAGGAACCGATGGGACAGCATCAAGGGTAGTAACATTCACATTCTAGGGGTCCCAGGAGGAGAAGAGAGAGAGAAAGGGAGAAAAAAACTTACTTGAAGAATTAATGCCTGAAAACTTCCCTAACCTGGGAAAACACAGACATTCGGATCCAGGAAGCCCAAAAAGTTCCAAACAAGATGAACCCAAAGGACCCACACCTAGACACAGCGTAATTAGAATGTCAAAAGTTAAGGATAAAGAGGGAGTCTTAAAAGCAGCAAGAGAAAACCAGTTTGTTATGTACAAGGACACCCCATTAAGCCTATTAGAAGACTGCACAGTAAGAACTTTGCAGGGGAGAAGGGACTGGCACAATGTAGTCCTAGTGCTGAAAGGAAAAACACTGACCAGAATATGCTACCTGGAAAGGGTATCAGTCAGAATTGAAGGAGAGATAAAGAGCTTTCCAGAAATAAAGAGCTTTCAAAAAAGCTAATGCCAAAAAAACCCAAACACTAAACTAGTCTTATAACAAATGTTAAAGGGACTTCTTTAAGTTGAAAAGACAGGGCACTAATTAGTAACAAGAAAAATCCAGAAGTAAAAATCTCACTGGTATAACGTCAGTGGATTAATCACTTATTAGGCTAGTACAAAGGTTAAAGGACAAAAGTAGGAAAAATAACTATAACAACAACAATTAAGGCAGACACAAAATAAAGAGTAAACTGCAGGGGGCAGTTAAATGTAGAGATGGAGGATGCATTCATACTTAAAGGCTACCAACTTGAAATGGGTTGTTTTAGAGAGAGAGGCTGTTATTTATAAGCCTCGTGGTGACCACAAAGCAAAAGCCCATAGTAGATACACAAAAGATAATGACAAAGGAATCTAAGCATAACACTATAAAAAGTCATCAATCCACAAGGGAAAAAACCAAGAGAAGAAGAAAGGAACAGAGAGAAGCTACAAAACAACCAGAAAACAATTAACAGAACGGCGATACTTCTCTATAACTACTTTAAATGTAAGTGGACTGCACTCTCTAATCAAAAACATAGAGTGGCTAAATGGATTAAAAAAACACCAAGACCCATCCATATGCTGCCTACAGGGGACTTACTTCAGAGGTAAAGACGCACACAGCCTGAAAGGGAAGGGATGAAAAAAGATGTTTTATGCAAATTGGAAACCACAGAAAGCAGTGGTGACATTGGAATACAGTATGGAGGTATAAGAACTGAAATAGAACTACCATACAATCTATCAATTCTAGTTCTGGGCACTTATCTAAAGAAAACAAAAACACTAATTCAAAAAGACACATGATCCGAGGGCTGGGCACTTCTCTGCCCTTTATGCTGTGGAAAACAGTGTGGAATTTCCTCAAAAAGTTAAAAATAGAGCTACCCTATGACCCAGCAATTTCACTACTGGGTATTTACCCCAAAGATACAGATGTAGTGAAAAGAAGGGCCATATGCACCCCAATGTTCACGGCAGCAATGGCCACAATAGCCAAACTGTGGAAGGAGCTGAGATGCCCTTCAACAGATGACTGGATAAAGAAGATGTGGTCCATATATACAATGGAATATTAGCCATCAGAAAGGATGAATACCCACCATTTGCATCGACATGGATGGAACGGGATTATGCCAAGGGAAATAGGTCAATCAGAGAAAGACAATTGTCATACGGTTTCACTTAAATGTGGAACATAAGGAATAGCATGGAGGACATCAGGAAAAGGAAGGGAAAAATGAAGGGAAGGAAATCAGAGGGGGAGACAAACCATGAGAGATTATGGACTCTGGGAAACAAACAGGGTTTCAGAGGGGAAGGGGGTGGGGGGATGGGCTAGCCCGGTGAAGGGCCTTAAGGAGGGCATGTACTGCATGCAGCACTGGGCGTTACACGCAATGAATCATGGAACGCTACGTCAAAAACTAATGATGGGCTGTATGGTGACTAACATAACATAATGACATTTAAAAAAAAACAGGTTCTCCAGAGCTGAGTGCATGTCTGTATCTAATATATTGACATATATGTATATGTGTATTTATGTCCATGCTTAATAAATTGCATATATGTTTGTGTAAAAACAAAAACAAAAAGACACATGTGCCCCTATGTTTATTGGGCATTATTTATAATAGCCAAGTATGGAAATAACCCGTGTCCATTGATGGATGAATGGATAAAGATGTGGTGGCCATATATACAAAAAAATACTAATCAGCTATAAAAAAGAGTGAAATCTTGCCATTGCAACAAAAAAGTCAGACAGATAAGGACAAATAGCAGATGGTTTCTTTTCTACCTAGAACCTAAAACACAAAATAAATGAACAAACAGAACAACACAAAACTCACAGATACAGAGATCAGACTGGTGGTTGGCAGAGGGGAGGGGACTTGGGGTGGGCAAAATGCGTGAAGGAATTCAAGAAGTACAAACTTGCAGTTATAAAATAAGTAAGTCGTGGGTTGTAATATACAGCGTGGTGACTATAGTCAATAATATTGCATTGTAAATTTGAAAGCCTCTAAGAAAGTAATCTTAACAGTTATCACAAGAAAAAAATGTTGCAAATTTGTAGGGTGACAGATGGTAAACAGACTTACTGTGGGGATTATCACGCAATGTATACAAATGTCGAATCATTATGTTGTACCCCTGAAACTAACACGATGTTGTATTGCAATTACACTGCAATTAAAAAAAAAAAAAGAAAGAAATCAGTTCTATACCAGACCTAGTGTGTCCAAATTTCTAAGGATGGGTCCCAAGAATGGGTACTGTAAAAAAGTTCTCCTGGCACTTAAAAACAAAAATGGAAGCACCAAGTGATACATTTGGTATTTTGTGATTTGATGGGTTTGATTTCCCAAACCCAAGCCCTGATTTAGATTTGTAGATCTCAAACTCATCTGATTCAGTCTGGAATGGGCCCTGAGATTTTGCACTTCCGAAAAACTCCCAAGGTGCTGTAGCTCTCCGAGAACCACACTCTGAGTAATGAAGTTCAAGAAATGCAAATGCAAGAATGAGTGTCTTTTCTCCAAAATCTGCCAAGGCCTGTACCTGAAATCAATTAGCATATAGGGACCTTATTTATAAGTCCCTCTCCCCATACCAACCCATTTTTCACGGCAGAGATTGGGTCTTTGTTATCTCCATGTCTTTCCATCTCAACACAGTGCTCAGCGCATTAGAAGCACAATAAATGGCCTTTGAATTGAATAAATACCATCATGTCCTTAGGGGCCAAGCTGCGGAGCCAGCTGAAGGTGAGGCATGGCTATGATGCAGGCCTTCTGCCACTTCCAGTCATAAATTCCAATTGGATGAGGTCCAATGCGAAGCTGTGTGTTACCAAAGCCTGCTCTGTAGGGGGTAGGGTCAAAGCAGGCCTCTGGAATATTAATAATTCTGAGCGGTGACCACAGCTATGATATTTACAGACCCATGAAGCACAGGGGACAGCCTGAGTTTGCGCACACAGCTATAGACTCCAAGGACTTATTCTGCTCCAAATGGAGCATGTATATTGCTCAAGGCTGCCAAAAGCTATACGGTTCATTAGCTTTTACTCTAGAGAGAATGCGCCAGGTCTGGTGCTAAAATGACACGAGGAAGCACATTTGACAGCAATGGTCAAAGGAAAAAGCACAGTGGGAGCAGGACTGCTCTGTGGGCCGTTGCTCACGCCTTTGGAACAGGAGAAAAATACCTCTGTCTCTCCATTTGGAGGCCCAGGCTGGTTGGAATCTGACAAGGACTTATTACTTCAGAAACTTTTTTCAGGGATTTGGTTTCTTCCCCTGGATTCTCCTTGCATGGTGATGGATGTTTTTTTCCTGAATATTTTTTGATACTGTGACTATTTGTGTGGTTTTTGAGTTACATATTGTGAGAGGGTCAGGAGATAGAAAAGAACACAGAGAGAAAGCACCAGAAAGAGACAGAGAGAGACAGAGAAATAGAGAAGTTTAGGAGGAAGGAAAAGGAACATGATTTTATGTAGAAGGGAAAAGGCAGAGAACAGTAGGGAAAGGTGTGGGGAGTCAGGTAAGGGTAGAGGGGAGGAGGGTCCCAGGCCACGGCTGCCCCTTCTTTTTGGTTCTTTATACTTAAGGATGGTCAATGCATCCTTCAAAAGGTACTTACACAAGACTCCCCTTAAGCCCTACAGGAGGCAGAGAACCAGCATGTTGGGTCCTGCCCTCAGCCCGAATCACTCACTTTGGGGTCTCACCATGAACTCTCACTCCTGTATTGATTCTGCCACTATCACTCTCACTTTCTGGCTCAGGGGCATTTACATTTCATGGGTTAAAATTCATTAGTGGTTGGAATAATCAAGATCTAGTCTCTTAGCAAGCTTGACAGTTACAATACAATATTGTTATCTATATTTGCTGCACTGTGCACCAAGTCTCTAGGGCTTTTTTATTGCTTGTTGCAAATATGTGTTCTTAAACGATATACAACCTATCCCCCACCCTGCATACCCTGGTAACCATTTTACTACCTGTTTTTGCAAGTGTGGCTGAAAAGAAATGATACTTAATGACCTGATAGAGGTGCTAATTATCGCTCAGTGGCAATCATATTATGATAGATAAATGTTTGAAATCAACACGGTGTACGTCTTCAATTTACACAGTGTTATATGTTAAATATATTTCAATAAACAAAAAACTTCCTCAGGCTATTAGAACCCCACTTTATCTGACCCTGCCACACTGAAGTCTTCTTACTGAGTTTCCCCCATGCCTTCGGCAATCTTCTCTGCCCACAGTCTGTGATTAAGATCTCATCCTGCGCTTCCCACACCTCCCCAACCCATCCGAGGTTTAGATACCACGTGGAATGTTACCAATAGCTCCCTGTTTCCCAAAGTGTGTGCCCTGGACCAGCTACTTCAGAATCACAGGGGTAGGAGTAGAGGAGGAAGAGGAAGAGAGGATTTATTTTTTATTTTTATTTTTTACCTGCAGTTTCCTGGATCCAGTCCCCCCAACCCTACTAAACCAGACAGAGGAGGAGGGACTTCAGAAAGCTGCATTTCTAGTTTCTGACCCACACGATTCTGATATATGGGGCAGTTTGAAAACCTCAACAAGAATGGCCTTCAGGCTTCCCAAATTCTTCCTTCTTCAAGACTCAGAAGATCAGAGACCCGCCCCTTCCCCCAACACACAGTGTCCTGCCCAGAACCTGGGCCAGACCCTGACACAAATCACTGAAGCCCTCCAGCCCTACACTTTCTGCTCAAGAGCGGGAAGCGGTGTAAGTCCCGGAGAGAACAGGTGCAGGGCGGTCATATGCACAGGAGCACGGCAGGCCTGGTGGGGGTGAGGGGCCGCTAGAGGCTGGCTGCTCTGTGGGCGCCGCTGCTCCCCAGTGCAGAAGACTGGCTGGGCGGAAGTCCCACCCAGAGATGCCAAATATTCTGAATTTTTAAGGGATGCCAGGAATCTAGATTTTTATGTAAACTTTTCTGATTTTTAACTTCTGGCTCAGATTTTTCTAAGGGGCCGAACAAAGACATGTGGGGGCACGTTCAGGCCGAGAGTCTGCATTTGTAACCTCCAGACGAGAGCTCCCCAGGCTTATCTTCAGCACGAGGGTTCTGGGATATGTTGACCCTGAACTTCCCTGGCTTAGTAAGCTGTTTTGCTGCTGACTGGAGGGTCTCTGCTGTCCCCTCTCCTTTCCAGGAAAAACCAAAGTTTCTGACTACCCCGCAGCCCCAGTCAGTGGTTATGTGATGGCTGGAACGTGCTAGACCAATGATTCTCAAACTTCAGCACACATCAGATCACCCAGAGGGCTTTTTATTTTTATTTTTTGTTTTTTTTGTTTTTTTTTTTTCATAGATATTTAATTTTTTCAAAATGTAAATTTTCAAAAATGCACAGAAGAGGAGAGACGGTATAATGAACCTACATCCCTCTTCAAAAATGATCAACTTTTGCCAAATGTTTTGTCACCTTTTATCTTGTCAGTCTATTTTAAAGTTAATCTGAACCATCATACCATTCTACATATAAATACACTGCTTTGCATTTCTAATATATAAAGAGAAATTTAAAATGTAGCTATCATATAGTAATAATTTCTAACAAATTTAACAATAATTCCAAATCACTTACATCTAATCCTTAAGTTTTACCCAGAGGGCTTTTTAAAAACACAGACTGCCTGGCGCAAACCCCAGCGTTGGTGATTCAGAAGATCTGATGTAGGGCCTGAGAATTCGCACTTACGACAAGATCCTCGGTGACGTCGCTGCTGCAAAGGCCTACTTATTACCTAACATGTCGTCTTCCCCTTTGGGTCAGCACTCAGTCCTTAGCTTCTGTCTCATTCCCCAGTCGCTTCAACAGCAGTCACTCGGAGCCTTTCTGGGGTTGCTCACGCGATGGAGCGCAGTTTGACAATCGCAATTGTCGCTGTTGAGTGTCTGCCCAGTGCCAGCTCTTCGTCTAAGCTCTTTACTGTGTTTTAACCTTAACCTTCATCATGACTCTCTCAGGAAGGCATTATCACTCCCAGTTTGTACAGGAGGAACTGAAGCCCAGAGAAGTTAAGTACCTTAAGTCACACAGTGAGTGGCAGAGTGGGAGTCCAAACCCAAACTGTCTGACTCCAGAGCCTGCTTGTCCTCGCGTTCGCAAACCCACCTGGGCCACTTCTGAAAGCAAAAGGAGACCCTATTAGTAACTGCATCTAGAGAGCAGAGGTGAGCCACAACTCTCCCAGGCAAACTGGGACATAAGTTTCTATGTGTTCTGTCCTTCCGAATGTACTCTTTGAGTGCTCTGCAACTTCGTGAAAAGGGTACAGACTTTGCAGCTATTTACATTCTAGTTCAACTGAGCGAAAACGTGAAAGGACTCAGCTCAGGGCCCGCGGCATAGCAGGAACTCAACAGATGTCTGTTTCCTTCAGTCGAGCTTCTAAATCCTTACTGGCAAATACAGGCAAGTGTCATATATAGCCCTGACTCTCGAAGCCTTCAGAGTATAGTGGATAGAAAAAAAAAAATCTCAAAGCGAACCCTTAAAAGATCATACAAAGACTCATAATCCATGGCTCAGGGTAACAGTTCAGAGAAGGTGACACCCTCAGGTCTTAAATTTTTAAGAAGTGGGGTTTCAGTTGAGCCTTGAAGACTGAGAAGAAGACAGGAAAGCTAGACTCAGAGACAGCTAGAGAAAGACAAGGAATTTATGCAGAAGCTAGAGAAGAACTAAGAAGCACCTTTGCAACGGAACTCTGTTGGATATTTTAACTCTGTCCAGTCTTTGTAATACTCCAGATGACAAAATAAGGAAATATCTTTATTTTATGTATTTATTTATAGTTTCGCATACTCTGTCATTATTTTGCATCCACTCGCAAAAACCCTAGAGAACCCAATGAGGACTTGATCCTCCAGGGCATAGACGTACAGACGGAGACACTGGCCTGTGGTTTTCGAAAACTTACGAATTTAGGGATTTTGAACAAAATCCTGCCCATCACAATGATTTTTACAGTAAGAGCAACAGCTGCTGGGTACTTAGTCCTCCTGATTTATGTAAAAAGGAAGAGCAATTTCATCGTACTTTTGCCCAGTCCGAGGAGCGGGAAATTCTAAACAGGCTCAACACTGCCCTCTAGTGTGCGAAAGGGAGATGAGGGGATCACGGAGCGTTGGTGCCAGGGCCGGCTGGAAGACTGGAGAACAGGGAAGAAACGTTACTGTATCTGCAGAAGGTCTTTGAATTGATAAATATCCAAGTGCCCTAAAAAAATATACAAATAAAAAGGTCTATTATGGTGCTTCCCATAGAATATAACGTTCTGTGAAGCACCAGTCCCCCATGATAATCTATTCACACAGCCCCTCCCAGGGCCCATGGTTAGCTAAGTTAGGAGTTATCTGCATATCATACCCCCAAGAACTAGCTACAGGATTTAAGCCTCAGTAAAGGCTCAAACAGTAAAGGCTCTGGGAAGTTATGCAAGTGATGAAATCCCATTTCCCACACATATGTGACCACTGAACATTTTTCTGTTTTGTTTTCTTATAAATCCATGTCATCCCTTTGGACAACTGCTCAGGGAACATACTTTGGACAATGCTAGAGGAAAAACCACAAGGTTCTTGCCTCAAGTTCTCTATATGATGAAAGAATTCCTGTCCCATAGGCTTTGATGGCTCCACTTCGCTTGCGAAGATTGAACTCAATAGTAAATCAGAATTGCTGACCAAGCTACAAAAGGGCAGAAGAACAGGTGATGATGGAAACCAAATACCTAGTCTCTGGCAACAAGGCCTGGAAGGTCCCACAAGAGGCTGAGAAGCCATCCAGCTCTCCCCCCCCCCCCATCTTAGTCTCCAGGCAGGACATAAAACTTCTCATAGTTCTCCTAATTCAGCATACTCACTCTCTATTAAGTTCAACTGAGGCTGAGTTCGAGCATCCCCTTCTTCAAATTTGCTCATGCTAGGCGTGTCGAACACCTGCTATGTGTGCGGCAAGACACTAGGAATACAGATCTGAAAGAGAGAGTGTACTCTCAAGGAGCTCATAATTTCTACCACTGCAGGAAGATGGGAGGAACAGAAGACACAAGTTCTGTTCTAAGGAAGACCTCAACAGACGCAGACAGAGTATGTTGCAGATATGTTCTTCTAGAACACACCCAACAGGGTTCTCACTGTGATCACGTGGAATTCCTAGAACAAACAAAACCTTCCTCGTGGTAAGCATTCTGTAGATATCAGCACGCGTTGCTGTTGTTACTACAACTATATCATATGTTACACTTCCTTTGAATTACTTAATTCTCTTTTTGCTGTCCAAGAAAATAGAAGGGTAAGATGCTAACCTACCCCACAAGTGGTTTAGTTGGTGAAATCACTCCTTTACTCAGTGACTGGTAGATACCAACAATGACACTTGATTTCTCCACCTGTAAAATGATGCTACCAATAACTCTCTTTTTGGCTGATTCCATTGACTTATCAGTTTCTTCCCTCATTCATTTAACCAAGTACTTACGGAGTTTCCAATATATGCGAGGCTTTGTGCCAGGGACAGGGAATAATAGTAATAAATAAGACAGATTCGGTCTCTACCCTCCTACGGCTTGCTATATTCCAGGATTTTGGAGAAGGTTTAAAATGAAATTATGTTATATGAACATATTTTGTAACATATAAGTCTGGATAAATGTAGAGTATTATTATAATTTAACAACTCATCAACAGTATTGCTGTTAAGCTTCACCTCCTGTTTCTGGAACGGAGAATACCATTGGGCTTATTACTTGGCACTATGGTTTCACAGGCACCTTCAGAAATGTCTGCTGAGTGAATTAATGAGTGGAAGAATTAATTAAAAGTATCATTACTGGAATTCCATTTGCTGCATAAGTAGTAATAATGATGAAAAGAAGGGAAATCAACAAGAACACATATGAATTAACGAGCTCTCATTATGTGATAAATATGATATAATGGACTTTATAATCATTGGCATCTCAGCATTAGGTATCATCTTCCCATTTTAGAGATGAGAAAAATGAAGTTCAAGGTAACTTGCCCAGGGCTTCAAATCTGTAAGCACAGATATTAAAGGGACCAGAGGCCTGAGAATACATTCACATTTTCCTTCCCTTGAAGGGGAAATTTCATTCTTTCCTCAGATCCCATTTTTATTATTGGGGAACACGGTCTTCTTTTTCAAACTAAACTAAGTGAGAAAGGATGAGGTGGTGCATTCTACCTAACGTGTTGCAGCTGGAGATGGGTACGAGGGCAATTAGCTGAAATTAATGCCCTGAAGGCAATCATTACCAGCCCCAGCCTAATAGGAACCCAGGGCATCTATGATAATTCAGTCTTGATTCCCTCCAACATTTTCCCAATAAAGTGAAACAAACAACAGAGTCCTTAACACCAAAAGGCCAGGAGTCTCTGAGATGAGCGAGACCTGATGCAGAACCCAGTCACACAATAACAGGGCAACAGAAGGCCTGAAAGTCACCTAGTCTAACTCTGCTTAATGCATCCATCCCACTAAGCGCCCCCCGGCCTATGCTCTCACAGCCCTGAGGCTAGAGAACTCACTCATTGGAAAGTCTGCCATATGTTGAGCTGAAATCTGCCTCAGGTTACTTCTACTGATGGGTTTTTATTGGGGGGGGGTCACTCAGGACATCTGATATGTTATTCACATGACTGGTGTTTCCATATTGTTCTCACGGTACTTGTCATACCACAGACTAATACTATTATACACTTAATATTTTTTCTTTCAGCTTATTGTAACTTAAACACCTTTTTTAATCTCAAAAATTAAGCAATGGTATGTGTGAATTCATAGATTTGATGTATTCATTTTATATTTTTCTAATAAATATTAATTATATTATCAACATTTGTTAATTACATGTATTTTGTGTATTATGGTATTATTAATATATTAATGGTGGTACGGCTATCTCATTTTAAGAAACACCATATGTATCCCTTCTCTATACAGTAGTCCCCTCCTTGTCCATGGGGGATACGTTCCAAGATCCCCAGTCGATTCCTGAAACAGCAGATAGTACTGAGCCTTATATATACTTTGTTTTTTTCCTATACATACCTACCTATAATAAAGTTTAATTTATAAATCAGGCACAGTAAGATATTAACAACAATAACTAATAATGAAATAGAATAATTGTGACAATTTACTATAATAAAAGTTATGTGAATGGTCTCTGTCTCAAAATATCTCGTTGTACTGTGCTCACCCTTCTTGTGATGATGTGAGATGATAAAATGCCTATGTGATGAGATGAAATGAAGTGAATGATGTAGGTATCATGACATATGTTAGGCTACTATTAACCTTCTGAAAATATGTCAGAAGGACCACCTGCTCCTGGACTGTGGCTGACCACGGGTAACTGAAACCATGAAAAGCAAAACTATGGATAAGTGGAGGACTACTGTATAGACTATTTGAGGTTTCATTAGAACAAACATCTCCAGTACTTTCAATCATATAACATTATGTAAAATTAATTTACTACCCTGGTTATTTGCCTCGAGTTTGTCTATTTGCCTGTTTGAGTTTAGGGACACCAGTCTCATATAAAATTCTCTCATTATATATCATTGGTTTTATTAATACAATCTGTGTTTTCATTAGATTTCTTAGCAGTCAAACTGCTATATGTATTTCTAAAGAGTTCACTGGTCCTTAACATCTTTTTTTTTTTAAAGTAGTTTTTCCTTTTTTTTTTTAAAGATTTTATTTATTTATTTGACAGAGAGACAGCCAGAGAGAGAGGGAACACAAGCAGGGGAAGTGGGAGAGGAAGGAGCAGGCTCCCAGGGGAAGAGCCTGACATGGGGCTCAATTCCAGGGACCACGCCCTGAGCCGAAGGCAGACGCTTAACGACTGAGCCACCCAGGTGCCCCTGGTCCTTAACATCTTTTAGTCTTATTTTATCCATGCCAGTGTTATAGCATCTTTTCTCATCTTCTTCATTTTTTTTCCAGTAGAGAATGTCCTTCCCCCCCAGCTTTATTGAGATACAATTGACATATAATGTGTGAGTTTATAGTGTACAGTATTTTGATTTGATATACTTATTGCAAAATGATTGTCATCATAGCATTAGCTAACATCTTCATCACCTCACATAATATCATTTCTCTTTATGGTTTAAGATCTACTCTCTTAGCACTTTCAAGTATATAATTTAATATTGTTAACGATAATACCTATGAGGTATATTAGATCCCTGGAACTTATTTCTCTTATAACTGGAAGTTTGTATCCTTTGATTAACATCTCCCAATTTCCCCCATCCTCCTAACCCCTGGCAAATGACCATTTCATTCTCTGTGTCTATGATTTCAGCGTTTTTAGATTCCACATGTAAGTGATATCATACATTGCCTTTCTCTTTCTGATTTATTTCACTTAGTATCATGCCAAATTGAAGAAGACACAAAATAATAAGTATTAAATAAAGATATTTTGTGTTCAAGGATTGGAAGAATAAATACTGTTAAAATATCTATACTACCCAAAGCCATCTATAGATTCAATGCAATTTCTATTAAAATTCCAATGGCATTTTTCATAGAAGTAGAAAAACAATTCTAAAACTTGTGTGGAACTACAAAAGACCTTGAGTAGCCAATGCAATCTTGAGAAGGATGATCAAAGCTCCAGGAATCACACTTCCTGATTTCAAACTCTACTACAAAGCTATAGTAATCAAAACAGTATGGTACTGGTGTAAAAATAAAAAGGTAGACCAATGGAACAGAATTGAAAGCCTAGAGGAAAACTCTCACATGTATGGTCAGCTACTATCTGACAAGGCAGCCACGAACATTCAGAGAAAAAATCTTCAACATTCAGTGGGGGAAACTCTCTTCAATAAATGGTGCTAGGGAAACTAGATACTCACATGCAGAAGAATGAAATTGTTCCCTATGTTAAACCATTCACAAAAATTAACTTAAAATGTATTAAAGATGTAAGCGTAAGACCTGAAATCATAAAACTTCTAAAAGAAAACACAGGGAAAAAGCTCTTTGATATGACACCAAAAGCCCAAGCCACAAAAGCAAACATAAATAGGTAAGACTACATCAAACTGAAAGCTTCTGTACAGCAAAATAAACAACCAGCAAAAGGAAATCACAACCTATGGAATGGGAGAATGATACATCTGATAAGGAGTTGATATCCAAAATATAGAAGGAACTTGTACAACACAATAGCAACCCCCCCCCAAATAATCTGATAAAAATGGGCCACACACCTAAATAGGCATTTCTCCAAAGAAGACATACAAATGGCCAGTAAATACTGGAATAGGTTCTCAACATCACCAATTTTCAAGTGGTGATCAAAACCACAACAAGATATCATCTCACACCTCTTAGAATGGCTGTCATCCAAAAGACAAGACATAACAAGTGTTGGTGGGGATGTGGAGAAAGGGAACCCTTGTGCACTGTGGGTGACGGCTACTATAGAAGATAGAATGGAAGTTCCTGTAAAAATTAAAAATAGAACTACCGTATGATCCAGAAATTCCACTTGGTATATTGTCCAAAGCAAATAAATTCAGAATCTTGAAGAGATATCTGCACCCCATGTTCTTTGCAGCATTATTCACAATAGTCAAGCTATGGAAATCACCTAAGTGTCCCTGAATGGATGAATGGTTAAAGAAGATGTGGTGCATATATAAACAATGGGAGATCATTCAGCCATGAGAAAGAAAGAAATCCTGCTACTTGCAAGAACATGGATGGACCTTGTTCATTCTTTTGGAAGCAAGTACAAGAGATTGCATTGGTCCTTATTATATTTTATCTTGGCCTATCAATTTAACCTGTAAAGGTATGTGTTGGTTCTGATTCTGTTTCCTAAAATATTCATTCTCTTTCCTAGCCTCTAACCATCTATAGATTTGATAAACATGCCTTCTGCATCTTCATCCAAATCACAAACAGGCATGTGGACCTAGGAACTTGCTTCCAGGTTGATATTATCCATCAATCATCTTAATTTGAGTACTGATTTCTATAGTTGAATCCTTGGGTTTTTTCATTATTAATCCTTTAGACTTTTATTTAATATGATTTATGTGATACTCTGGTATATTACTTTGACATTCTTAAATTCTGCTCCATATGTACTTTGACTTTTTTAAGATTATTAAAGAATTATTTAAAGACCATTCATCTGTGAATGTTATAAATAAGGTTTATTGATTACCTGGTTTTTCCCTCTCTAAACCAAGCTCTTCACAGATACTGAGCATTTTAAATACAATCAATTCATAATGGTAGTCATTACTGTCCTTAAGATATAGGGAAGGAGTTCTTGAAAGGTTATAAAATCATCAAAGTAACTGGAGAAGCTAAGATTCAAATGCAGGTCTGATATCAAAGCACAATCTACTTCTTTTCTAAGATGGTAGGCTCAGAATGGAAATTAGGTTTGTACCGATGGGCATGTCTGCTATCAGGTTTGCTTGGTAAAATTTCTGCATTTGCAAAGCTAATTCATAACAGCTATCTTGAAAAATATCAAATCCTCTGCTAAGCGGTTTGATTTGGAAACATTGAAAGCCTGAGTCACAATATCTGCACAGAAGAGAGGCTCATATAGAATGAAGATGAGGCTGACTTTGACCTTGTGAGGAGTCTCAGTGGGGAAGGCAGGAGCAGAGGGCAACATCAGAAGGGGTGCATGTTTGCTGTGTACACTAGAGTGAGACTTCTAAAGGCTGGTGTGCTAAGCCAGAAAGCAGAATTTAAAATGAGTTTCTCTTTTTTCCATTGGATATTCTTTCCTGCAGAGAAAACTGGACGATCACATGTAGAAGAATGAAACTAGATCATTCTTTTACACCATATATGAAGATAAACTCAAAACAGATAAAAGACCTCGATGTGAGACAGGAATCTATCAAAATCCTAGAGGGGAACATAGGCCATAACCTCTTTGACATTGGCCACAGCAACATCTTTCAAGACACATCTCTGAAGGCAAGGGAAACAAAAGCAAAAGAACATTTGGGAACTTCATCAAGATAAAAAGCTTTTGCACAGCAAAAGAAACAGTCAACAAAATTAAGAGGTAATCCATGGAATGGGAGAAGATATTTGCAAATGACTTTTCAGACAAAGGGCTGATGTCTTAGATCTATAAAGAACTTATCAAACTCAACACCCAAAACACAAACAATCCAGCTGAGAAATGGGCAGAAGACATGAACAGACATTTCTCCAAAGAAGATACACAAATGGCTAACAGACACATGAAAAAATGTTCAACATCACTAGCCATCAGGGAAATACAAATCAAAACCACAATGAGATACCACCTTACACCAGTTAGAATGGCAAAAATTAACAAGACAGGAAACAAGTGTTGGCAAGGTTGTGGAGAAAGGGAAACCCTCTTACACTGTTGGTGGGAATGCAAGCTGGTACAGCCACTCTGGAAAACAGTAGGGAGGTTCCTCAAGACATTAAAAATAGAGCCACCCTATGACCCAGCGTTTGCACTATTAAGTATTTACACCAAAGATACAGATGTAGTAAAAAGAAGGGGCACAGGCATCCCAATGTTCATAGCACCAATGTCCACAATAGCCAAACTGTGGAAGGAACAAAGATGTCCCTCATCAGACTAGAATGGATAAAAAAGATGTGATACATATATACAATGGAATACTACTCAGCCATCAGAAAGGATGAATACCCACCATTTGGATCGACACTGATGGACCTGGAGGGGATTATGCTAAGTGAAATAAGTCAAACAGAGAAAGACCATTATCATAGGGTTTCACTCACATGTGGAACATAAGGAATAGAGTGGCGGGCCACAGGAGAAGGGAAGGAAAGCTGAATGGGAAGAAATCAGAGAGGGAGACAAACCATGAGAGACTCTGGACTCCGGGAAACAGAGGGTTACAGATGGGAGGGGGTGTGGCGGATGGGGTAACCGGGTGATGGGTATTAAGGAAGGTATGTATGGTGATGAGCACTGGGTGTTATACACAACTAACGAATTACTGAACACCACATCAAAAACTTATGATGTACTATATGCTGGCTAACTGAACAAAATAAAAAAAAGATGATATAAAAATAAGTAAAATAAAATGAGTTTATCTGTGGTCTTTAACTGTGGCACAATTCCATTAGAAGAAGAAATAAATGTTTTCTGGATTGATCCCTCAATCCTGCAACTGCTGCCACTGTAGCTACCACTATCTTGCTTCTACTGGGTGAGTAACTCAGTAATGCCATCTTTAACCACTGGACTTATCCGACCACATTCAAGCTCACATACGGAATCCAGTTCTTTTCCCTTAAGAGTTGCTGTCCTAGAAACAGGGATACATTCTTCATCCCATCCTACAGAGGCTACAGAGGGCCAATCAACATGGGAACCATTTCAAAGTGATGTAGGAGACTGATGGCTCCCAAAGGAGAGACAGGCTACTGGCTGTGCCATATGGACTTCAATTCCTGGACATTCATTCACCCCTTTGGGAGAGAGCTGAGATGGCAGCTTTTCAATGGGTACAGCTTCTCTGCAACCTTGGCCTTATTTCCTAGCTCTTAGAGGGTGGGTAGCAAGCAAACTTTTCCAGTAGAAGGCTGTGTTTCTGGGTGCCAAAAATGCACTTGGACATGGAACTGTTGCAGAAGGCCTCTGGGGGAACCTCTGTGTTTTTGCATGGTTGTGGGTTGCTAGGTCTGGGATAACCTGGGGCAGGCTGCATTGCTCACCAAATCCTTAAATGAAGTGCTTCAGCAAGGGAACGCAGGATAAACTCGCCTGGCTTTTCTGTCATGTTTGGCAAAGCCAACTATAGAGCTGCCATGTCAAAGACCTCACGCAAGGTATGTCCAGCTGAAAGCATGGAACGACTTGGTCAGACCAGATGGCTGGTCAGTGTGGGAGAGAGCCAGTCATCTACCAATGCTTGTTTAAGGTAATATGAAACATTTTTTAATAATAATTTTATTAAAACAACTTTCCACCTGCTTCTAAATAGCACAGGAGCCAAGTCTACATAACTAGGGAGAATTTCATTACAGTGGAAACTGTCTTGCACACATTGTTTTCTTCTGTAGTCCAGTAACTATGCTCTACAGAGAGATCAGGCTAAGACTTCCCAGGATGCACCACATCAAAGATGCCAGTGCCAATCTGGATTCCCAGAGAACCTGAAATCCGATTTGATTTATAATGTGATCTGCTTGGTTGCTAGAACAAACAGAACGCCCTCCTTCAGCCCTAATGAAAGGCTTAGGTCAGCATCCCTCTGGGTATGGCCCCTCCACCCAGTAAAGTGAATCTTCCCTGCTTTGAATGGATGCCTCTGAAGCCACCAACATGTCTTAACAGTGGCTAGCTGACTCAGAGAATTTTCTTTAACTTGTGGGGGTTGGTATGTGAGGTTCCGGACCTGTTCCCAACCCAACGGCAAGGGAAGTCTGTCTCCACAGCTGCCCAGTGTGCCCTGATGCACGTGGAAATTAAGGTGTACTTAAATGTCCACACGATAGAGTGGGAGAAATTATGTTATTTTGCAGAGTGGCTGTTTTGATGTCCTTCCCCTTCTCTGGCTGGAATTACTGCCACAATTTCCTAATGATCTCCCTTCTTTCCCCCTCATCCCCTCAGTCTGTTCTCAACACAGCAGCCAAAGTCATGGTGTTCAGGCCTAAGTCAGACCATGTCACTGCTCTGTTCAGAACCTTCCAAAGGCTTCACACATCACTCAGAGTAAATTAAAAACCAAAGTTCTCACTTTGGTGAGAACCTATAAGGCCTTATTGATTCTTTTTTTTTTTTAAAAAGATTTTATTTATTTACTCGACAGAGATAGAGACAGCCAGCGAGAGAGGGAACACAAGCAGGGGGAGTGGGAGAGGAAGAAGCAGGCTCATAGCAGAAGAGCCTGATGTAGGGCTCGATCCCAGATCGCCGGGATCACGCCCTGAGCAGAAGGCAGACGCTTAACCGCTGTGCCACCCAGGAGCCCCAAGGCCTTATTGATTCTAACCTCATCTCCTCCTGGTCTTCTCTTCCGTCGTCTCTGCTCAGCTACACTGGCCTCTTTGCTCTTTCTGGACACATTCCTGCCACGGAGTCCTCATTCTCACTTTTTTGCTGTGTAACCACATGAGTCACTCTAGATTTGCTTCAATACAATCTTCTCAGTGAGCCCTTGTCTGTCCCCTCTTAACCTACTAGCAACCCCCCTCTGCTCCCTTGCCTAATTTTTCAGCCTGGTATTTATCAATGTCTAATGTACTACAAATTTCACTCATCCGTTTCATTTATTGTCTTTTCTGGACAAATAATCTCCGGGAGCAAGGATTTTTGTCTAATTTGTTCTCTGTTGAATGCCTATGGTCTGAAGTGTGTCTGATATAAGCACTCAGCAAATACGTGTTCAATAAATGAATTATATCATTTAATCCTCTCAAAAAACTTGGGAAGCAGATTCTGCTATGTCCCTCTTACAGGTGAAGAAAATAAGGATTAGAGAGGTTAAGTGACTTGTCCAAGGTCGCATTTATTGTCATTAATGTTTCCTTGCCCTGACTACTTACTGTGGGGCAACAATATACTTCTTCTCCTGCCAGAGTGCATAATATGTAATACTCCTAAATTCAGTAGCCTTCAGGTATAGTCCTACCACCTCTAATAATACCTACTTGCTTCCACACCAATTCTTAGAGACTAAAGTTATCAGTGTTTGATCATAATTTCTCTTAGGCCTTCCAAAGTAAAGAGCCCTACATTTCCATGTTTTAACTCATTCTCTGTCCATGAGATAAGGATCTCCCTTTTAGCCCAGTCCAGTCAGATACTAATGAGAAATCCTACAAATAAGAGCATTCTAAGTACTCTTTCGATAGCATATTGGGTATAAAATGTACTTTATAAAGCTTTCTTATTGTGTGTTCTTCCTGACCACTCCAGGTAAGAATGTTGCCCCTAGACTCAGAAAGTCCCACTTCAAACTTCCATTCTGCTGTATGCTAGCTGAGTGGCCAAGAGAAACCTACTTAGATATCTGTTTGACAAGACTTCCTAACCACAGAGGATGATTTTAAGTGCTGAACGAGATTATGTCCCTAAAGCACTGGTGAATATGATGGGAATGCACAGAATATTTAGGTATAATTAGGACATGGTAGCATAATTATCCAGAGTAGGGATCGAAGGAGGACTCATGAGCTAGGGGCTTGTCACCATTCCATAGTTGCAGCCACACTCTTGATTCCATAAAACCTATCTGATATATTAATCCACTGTTGATACATCAGCTCAAGTTAGAGTGTGTGAATTAATTCATCACCATGGCTAAAAAGAACAGAAAATCATCAAATCATCAATCAATTAAAAAATGTTAACAGACTTCCACTTTATTGTCTTCATTACCAGGTCCTGAGTTAAAAAAAAAAAAAATCCTCATAAGTCTTACAGTATAGTAATGTATTTGCAGAGATAAACGTTTATAAGGGAAAGAAAAACTAAGAGTACCTCCAGTAAACGGGTAGGGCCCAAAATACAGCAATGGCCATCAGCATTAAAGAGGTACAGATCTTTTCCAGAAAAGGGGGATTCAGAGTGGAGATGATACTTTGGGCTAGCCTTACGTGGGAACTGGATCTGAATGGGCAGCTGGAAAGCAGATGTATCATTGGAGGAATAGGCTAGCCTGAAAGTGAGGCCAAAAAGGAAGGATAGGGTCAAAAGTTAGAAGTTCCTGCGTAATAGTTGAAGAACTTTGGCTTTGATCTTACAAGCAATGGGAGAGTGGGTCCATGTTTAAGAAGAATGACATGGAATCAAAGAAACCCGGAATGTTGGAACTGGAAGTTACCTCATCCAGTTCAGCCTCCACCTGGGAGTGAGGAGGAATCTGAGGTCCAAAGAAATGAAGTGACTTGACCAAGAGACCATGTCAGTCAAGCCATGACAAAACCAAGACCTCAACTCAGGGGGCGCCTGGGTGGCGCAGTCGTTAAGCGTCTGCCTTCGGCTCAGGGCGTGATCCTAGCGTTATGGGATCGAGCCCCACATCAGGCTCCTCTGCTATGAGCCTGCTTCTTCCTCTCCCACTCCCCCTGCTTGTGTTTCCTCTCTCACCGGCTGTCTATCTCTGTTAAATAAATAAATAAAATCTTAAAAAAAAAAAAGAACTCAACTCAGGTCTCTGCCTCCTAGTCTGGTTCCCTTTCTACCATGTGATCTTCATAAAAGGGCAGCACATCCATGACTAATTTTAGAGCCCATAAAACCAAAATGTCGTGTATCTCTCATCCTATCTTCTAACATGTGAAACAGCCATGAATATGCAATGTACACTTCCTGTTACTAAATTTTAAAATCAGCATCAAATGATCGAAGATAATTAGGTCCAGTATTCTAGTGAGAAAGAGAGGAACAAGAGTTAACACAGGCATCTATGCTTGTTCTTCCAATAGCCTGAAATCAAATGAAACTCACTTTTCCTTCACATTTGCTCCTCTGCCCTGGAAATTCCACTTCTTCCCCTCACCCACTATTCAATCAGAAGATTATAAAAAAAAAAAAAAAGTCTTAATCCCAGGTCCTGTCCCATGTCTGAGCCTGGCAACTAGGTCCTGGTTTGCCAAGAGCCAAGTTTTGTTTTGTTTTATTTTGTTTTTTTAAAGATTGTATTTATTTATTCGACAGAGATAGAGACAGCCAGTGAGAGAGGGAACACAAGCACGGGGAGTGGGAGAGGAAGGAGCAGGCTCACAGCGGAGGAGTCTGATGTGGGGCTCGATCCCATAACGCCAGGATCACGTCCTGAGCCGAAGGCAGACGCTTAACCGCTGTGCCACCCAGGCACCCCTGTTTTATTTTGGTTTTTGTTTTGTTTTGTTCTATTTTTTAAGAAACTAGAATTGATTAAGCCTTAGTTGTAATAAAATTTGTTATATGCAAACAATGAATCATGGAACACTACATCAAAAACTAATGATGTACTGTATAGTGACTAACATAACATAATAAAAAAATTGTTTTTACAATCTACATACTGAAATAAAATTTAAACTCCTGCTTGGTGTATTGAGAGGAGCCAAATAATGAATTGACAGTGAAATAGTTGTCCATCCATATGGCCCAGGACCCCTGGGAGTATGACTTGCCTGGACCAAGAAGTGATGATGGAGTCGGCAGTGCGATAGGCTGAATGCTGGGTGGGGATCAGGTCAGGATACAAAATATGTTTCTCCAGAAATCATTTCCTGGGAACAAAATGACCTCACTATACTGAACTCTTGGATGTGTTTTTGTTTGTACATCTGTAGCACAAGGGTGGGCAGGTAAGTGGGTGAACCAGATGACAGGATAATCTTTGTTACTGAAGCCCTATAAGAACTTGATACAGCTTTAACCAAAATGTCTCAAAATCAGCTTTTCAGGATTTTAGTCATTAGGAGAAAACAGTCTATGCCTTCTTGCTTTATCTGTGCTCTTATGCCTTAAACTATATTCCATACTCCGAGACCACAAGTATTAGCTTATTAAAGGCCCAAAGAAGTTTTACAGTAAATAAACTTTGCTCAAACAGCTGTTGCCCAAACTTATTTGATCATGGAATCCTTTCTTTTCCCTTAAGAAATTCCTAGCCTGGTTTTCCTAAGTTTATCAGTTGGGACAACAATGAATGAAAAAACAAAAGAATAAATGCCTGTAAGAACTGGACATATTTCTTATCTGCCAACAAAGGAACATGATCCAGTAATTCATGGTAGCAGTCTCCAGAGAAGAAAAACACAAAGTGGTAAATATGATCTGTAGTCACAAAGGAAAAGCTATATGAAGGGATAGTTATGGAAAAAGCTAAACATGACTTCTGTTTTGACATTCAGAAAATGATTCCAGAACTGCTCACCTGCTAGCTTGTTAAACATAGTGTTATCTTAGAAAGTCCATATATTCTGAAGGTAAATTTCTATATAAAACAAATATTGCTGTATTTGTATAGATAGGTTCAAATGTCATGAAAGATTCATAGTAGAAACACCAAAGTCATGTAAAAACCCTATGATATCAACAACCCCCACTTGAATAACCATGTTGTCAATAAAGCCTTTTCTTATACATTATCATATTTGAGTCACTCAACTATTCTGATTCTCCAGTTTATACATAAAGAAATGAAAACTCAGAGAAGCTAAGTATAGGGGATGTGATGTGCTAGCCACGTTCCCCCTAGCACCAAGTCTCCCCTCTTCAGCCAAAATTGTAGGCTGCTGATGGATCACAGCTGAGCCCCTCCCTGGCAAAGGAAGTGGACTTGTACAAAGTCAGGTCCCGTTCCCAAGATAACCCACATCTACTGACCTGTCAAGAAAAGGGTACAAAGCTTCATTCCCTTGCCTCCATTCAGAAAGTCGCTGAAGGGCCATCCACATTCACTATTCCTAAACTGTAGCATCTTTGCCACAATTCGCTTTTTACCTAATCCTATTCCTCCCTCCCTCTTAGGTATGGATGCTTAGGCTTCCCCAGTTAAAATCCTGCATGCAAATCTCCACCACAGAGCCTGGCTCCCCGGGGAACCAGACCTGATGTCTCCAACTAACCCGACTGAAGTCACCCTACTAGCAAATAGCAGAAGCAGAACTTGAATGCAAATTCCATGCTCTGTCAGCCAATCTGCCACATGGCAGGTGGACCTATGAATGGTTGTGACCTCTGCTCCCACATCTCCTGCCATGAGGCACCTCATTTGCTAACTTCAGTCACACTGGCCTCGTTTGCCTTCTTGAACATGAGGTCATACCCAATTCCATTTTAGGGCTTTGCACTACCTCTTTCCTCAGTCTGGAAATTCCTTCCTCCAAATCATTACATGACCGGCTCTTTCTCATCATTCAGTGCTCAGATCCAAGGGCAGCACATCAAAGATGCTTTCATATTAGCCCTGACTACTCTCACATTAGCTTATGCTTCTATTTGTTTATTGTCTTCCCTCCAGTGCTGGATCTGCAGAAAAATGTAATCCCTACGAGAGACGGGACTTTATGAGTATCCTCAGCGCTTTGAATAATGGATCTCAAAGTGTGAGCCATAAACCTCTGATCAAATCACTTTCATAATAATAAGACATTAAATGTCTTTTTTTTACTGTGTTGACATTTTGCAGTGATGGTGTGGAAGCAAAGATAGGTAAAACCCCTGGCTCCTTAGCACAAATCATGCAGCGGCCATGAAGCCGTACAGACGGTCATTCCTCACTGTTAGGTCCTCATAGCAAAATAAATAAATAAAATAAAAACATTTTAAAAAGACAGTTTCATTAAAGAATGTCCTTGACAAAGCAATAAAAATTGTTTTAAAATTGTGGCTCTGGAGTACACATCCCTTTAACATTCCCTGTGATGAAAGGAAAGCATCTATAAAGCATACCCCCTCAAAAATGAAGCGTGACGATTATCTTGAGGAAAAGCATTTCTACAATTGTTTGGTTATAAGCAGCATTAGCTCCGTTTTTCATGAAGCCCCATTGTTACTTGAAAGAAAAACCAACAGTCAAATTATGGTTATTTACATTTGGATATATGGCAGGCATTTTCTCAAAAATGAATGAAAATGACACTTTAAGGAAAATAGTTAACAGTATAGTTGCTGATGATAAAATTAAAATTTTCCAGTGAAAATGAGAATTTTGGAGAATGGCCTCTACCACTCTCATTTTGACAGCTTCCCAATAATGAAAGACTTTTTTGGTGCAATTGGTAGTGATATTAGCAAATGTGTGATTTAAAAATATAGTACATATGAAGCATGAGAGACTATGGGCTCTGAAAAACAAACTGAGGGCTTCAGCGGGGGGCGGGTGGGATAGGCTGGTGATGGGTAGTAAGGAGGACGCGTATTGCATGGTGCACTGGGTGTTATACACAACTAATGAATCGTCGAACTTTACATCAAAAACCAGGGATGTACTGTATGGTGACTAACATAATATAATAAAAATATTATTATGAAAAAAATATAGTACATAAAGTCTTTTGTAATGTGTCAACTTTTAGACTATCTGAATAACTCAGTGAGCTATCATTTTCCAAGTGAATCATGGGTAAAGTTACAAAATTACACATGGTTAAAGGGTCAATTCCAAGTGCCAAGATAGACCAATGGATTTTAATGTAATAGAGTATGAAAAGTTAATTGATATGGTTTCAAATTCCTCATTGCAACTAAGTTTTAAGAACTTACTATGAATTGACTTTTATTTTAGCATCAAAGATTATCTACAATTATCTAAAAAGGTTATTAAAATACTTTCCCTTTTCCGACTGCATAACTATATGAGAAGCAGATTTTCTTTATATACTTTAACCAAAACACATACCACAACACATTGAATACAGCTATCAGATGAAACCAGATACCAAAGAAATTTGTAAAAATGTAAAACAATGTCATTTTCTTACTATTTTTTGTGGTTTTGAAAAGCAAAGCTATGTTATGACATTTATGAGTGTTATTTGTGTTAATATATAATTGATTTATTATTATTAAAGTCAATTGATCAATTTTTAAATTTGGGGGGATTAACTTCTACATTGGTAAATATTGACAGATAGAACACACATAAACAAAAGTTCTTTGGGGTCCTCAATAATTTTTAAGTGTATAAGGGGATCCTAAGACCAAAAAGTTTGAGAAACTCTGGCTTGGAATCAGTGCTGGCATAGAATTGACTTCAAAACTATTTATTGAACGATTCCAATATTTATAAAAGGAAATAGGTAATAAAAATACACTCCCAGTTGGATTATAGATCAAGTCTCTGCACATTACAAAAATAGAATATTGTATTCATCTGAGTGAATGCATGTACTATCCCTGTAGCTCAAATTAGGTAGCTGTCAAGAAAGAGAGTATCCATCCCAAGTTTGATGGTCTTGAAAGGAAATCTCCATTTCCTACAGACAGCCAAAATCTCAGGTATTTTTAGAATGCAGGAAGTCTGTCGGCTTAAAATTAGTTCTCATAGGGCTTGCCTTGCCCAGTAGTGCTCTTTACCTGTAGCCAAGGAACATTTATGAAAGGGAAGAATTTAGCACAGTCCCAGACAGCTAATGAGTTCATATCTATTCTCTACTCATCAGATTGCCTAAAGACATGGCAGGAAGTGCTGTTTGAACAGGAAGTGTGCTTTGGAAACCCAAACACTTGAAGTATCTCTTTAATGGAGATATGTCAAATCAGATTTATAGTCATGACCACCAAGCTGCCCTTCCTCCTCAAGCTACCCTCTCAAACTAGGGCATGATAACCAGAGGGAAGAAAAAAACAAAAAAACCCCAAAAACAACAACCAAAAAAAAAACAACAACAACAACCAAAAAACACCCAACAACAAAAGACTAAGATTATCATCTGAATAGGGGACTCTTTGGCAATGCCAATGTTATGAAAGCTAAAATTAATGAGCACTGCAGGGAGAATTCTGAATATGGAGACTCAAAGATGACAATGGGGCTTTCTGCCCAACATTTTCTGGAGCTGGCTTGGGGACTTTCAACAGTTTTAAAGCAGGCTTATTCTATGGCTGGCAGATTTTTGCAATAGTCCAGACCAGCTTTCATAAGAAGAATGCAGGAGGCTTGCCTCAAATTTTGGAACAAGAAGATTGCTTTACCTGAATTATAGCAACATCTTAATTAACTAGAACTGAAGCAAAAAGATCTTTCAATTAGACACTTTTTATCCTACACTAAAAAAATGAAGTGATAAGAAAACCAAGTGACATAAATAATTTCATAAGGGGGGAAGGACTACTTTCAGAGCGTATCCATGGCTAAATATCCTTTCAAGTCATCTTCTGTACTTTCAGTGTTCAGTGCAATTGAGAGTAGCAATTATGGCTCAAAATGATGATTCAGAGAAATCAGACACTCACCAACCCTTTATGCATCTTAGAAAGTTAACAGACACAATTTATTATTGAAAACTTTGCATCATGTCTTGAGATAACTGGGAAGCCTGTGAGGTTTTACAAGGCTAGACTACAAATTAGCTAGACACATTTCCCTGGTGTGACACAGTCACACGGATAGACACTGTCAGTTAGCAAACAGTTTGTTTCTAACAACAGCTAAGATGTTAAGGTGGATATGAGATCATCTTTATCATACTGAAACAAAGAGAATAATTTTTTTAAATGTTCTTTGCTCCCCTTTCCTTCTATGGACTTGACCTTCACTCTCTTTGACCGGTGATTCGTGGGATTTGATGGGGAAGTGGGGATGTCACAAAGGAGTTCACAGTTAATGTTCATTCAAAATTAGATTTCAAAGCAAGAAAGAAGGTGTGGTATTGGAGTTTTTGTTCAGAAAGTTTTCCAATCCTTTTGTCTCCTTTTTAGCATGGGCCATTTCCAGAAGGTCCAGCCCTAAGACTTCTCCTGTAGGGTGGTGAATATACCCCTTATATACGTTACAGAAGTTTCAAATTCATAGTAATAGAGTATGATATAAAAAGGTACAGGATAAAAGTCGCATGCCTCTCCCAATATACTAAGGCACCAATCTCAGGAAAAAAGGAAATGAGAGATAGAAAACAAAACAGATAGATTATGTGCCTTGATACTCTCTTCTCCCACCTTCGGCTTTGAAGAGGGAAGTTATATTAGGAAAGTGAAGAAAACTCTGAATAAAGAAGGGGATCTCCTGTCTCTCACTCCCCCTTTGAGGCGCTGGAAGGTGTCACAAGTCACAGGCTTCCCCAGGGCATCCTGAGGCATAGCCACATCAGAGCAGGCTTGACAGAGCAGGGTGGTCAGGCTGAAGGTGGCCTTAAGTTGAGGTTTTTCTTGAAGTTGCCTTTCGTACCCATTTAGGGTAAGTGTGGCATTAAGAGCCAAGAGGACGATGGTAGAGTCTTTTCTACGGCTAGTGAGTGAGATGACCCTACAACAGATGCCAGGTGGGCACTATACCAGGGGAGCAAGAAGAAACCAAGTTAGCAAAGAAGGGAATGGACAGTCCTCCCCAAGAGCACTGTCAAGGTCAAAGAACGCTTAGCATTAGAAGCCAGCTCTTCTCCTTCTTCACAAGGTCACATGAGCCACCTCATTCCCCCATCCCCCCATACACCAAGATTCCTCTTGCAGAAGAATCAGGGAGGTGATCAGAAAACCAAATACTCGGAGACACTGAACACTATCCAAAAGGACTATTTCAGTGAACAGGTATTTCTGAAGTTTTTAAGTAACTAGGACTAAAACTCATCCCCCCCCCCCCCCCCGCTATCAGAAACAGGTTAGAATTAGTTGTAGATAAAGTAATAACGTTGCATTTTCCTTACAGATTTAAGTTGTTGGATGAGTGAATTTGTGGCCAACTACATGGGATGGGGGGGAGGGTGCTGAAATCAACTAGGATTTCTAGGGTCTGTGGACACTCTGTCCCTACCTCTTAGGAAGATTAACAAAAGCCCAAACTAAACTTAGGGAGGCACATGTAGAATAATCAGCAGACGGGAGGAACGAAATAAGTTATCATGAAGCTCTTTCTTGAGTTCTGAAAATTCTAAAAGGCTAATTGTTATTCCACACACACACACAAAAAAAAAAACCCTTCCAATTCCATTTTGAACTCAGACCACTATTTCACTGATCTGGGACTTTTTCTGAGACTGGAGAAAAAGATGGGACTCCATAACAAGGTCATAAAGAAAACAGGTAGTAATGTGGATGCCAAGGCCTGTTTAAGAAATCGCTGCGAAGCAGAACCAGAGCCACGTTGCTCTTGCAAGGGCTAGCTCATCTAGGACCATTTCGTCTCTCAAGCCAGGCAAGCCGGAGCCTGGATAATAATTCAAGGAGTTTGGGAGGGGAACGTGATAGACAACTGGGTTGAACTATCAACAAACAAGCTACTCACTCCCAACACTGTAGAACTCACTAGGGTTTAGTTCTGCTAAGTGCACTTTCTCTGCTCCTGTGATGAGCAACTTGCAGGAGTCATGGAGTCCATGTCAGGGGGATAGCCAAACCTCTGCAGGGGTTTGTAGTAGTGACTCCTAGGGGTGGGAGGTGAGATCTACACCAGGGTTTACCAAGGCAGGATTGGAGGGGCTTGGAGGATGGAGAGAAAAACAGATTTTGAATACAGATCTGAGCCCTACCAACTTGAAAAAGGTGGCTCTTACATGTGAGTAAAAATTATTTGTGAGTATATCAAAGTTCGTCAAGGAAGAAATGAAATGGGGCAATAATTTGAAAATAGTAATGTGCTTTACTTTTGCTTTTCCCAGTGCATGGCTCAGCAAATCCATCTGCAGAGGGGAGAAATTAGGGATGCTGCAATTAGAATGCAAAGAAAAAGCACATTAATGATTTTCAAAATTGGCCCCTTTTATAATAGCCTCCCTCTCACTCATTTGCATAGCAATGTGCTTTCTGGAGTGTGGAAGGGGTGGAGTCTGGGTCTCAGCCGTGAATTACACATATATTATACATACCCCACAATGGAGCTCATCTATTTCACAGTGTTTGATCTTGGCACATCTCAGGGCATCTGTCAAAAATGCAAGTGACACCCACCACCTGTGCTTTGGCAGGAAACAGATTCGGAACGACTGCTTGAGACAATGAACCTGTGGTTTGGATAATAAGCAGCTTGGAGGAATATTAGGGCTGCTGTGGGGGGTGTTGGGGGAGACCAAGTGCTGGGCATGTGATCTTGGGCCAGTAGCTTCACCTTTCTGAGTTTCAGTTCTCGTTTCTGTGGAAGGAGACAGTTGAAGGTGATTTCTAAAAGACTTTCCAGAGGAGAGAACCATGAACTCTTCAACTCCTCAGGACGCGGGATTGAGCGCCCTGACGAGCCTTCAAGGATGCCAGAAGAGACACAGCCATGTGCAGAATGGCCTCCTGGCCTGCAGCAGAGACCCCTGAGTATGGCTTCACTGGGCCCCACAGGATGGCTTGGGAGGAAGGTCACTTAGTTACCTGGCCTCTGGCTTCTGCTTTCTTCTCTAGTTCCTCATTACCTTCTTCCAGCCCCCACCCTCAAACACCACAAAGTACTCGAGATGCTCTCCATGATCAAAAAGTGCTTTCTGTTAAGCTCATACTAGTATCTTATGCTTTGGTGTGAATTTCGGTGAAGTGTTACCCTCCTAATATTCCTACACACCCCATACCCTGCCCCATGTGATAACATGCTTTCAGGCTTCTGTGCCTGCCTATATTCTGTTTCCTCTGCCTCAGACATATCCCTCCTGCTGCCCCCTTGCCAAGCCGCCAATCTCCTCAGGCCCTCTTCCTGGTGAATTAGGGAGTTCACCAGAGAAACCCTCTGTCCAGGGTCTAATGGACAATCCTATGAGGAGGCTGGGGTACCCGCCTGCTTTGATGACACCCTGAATGGGGAGTGAAGTTGAATTGAGATTCTGAAGCTACAGTGCTAAAAGGAATTACTGTGGACCTGAATTATTACCCATTATGTCCACTGTCGCTAATCTGGGCTGTAGACAGGATTCTAGAAGCAATGGCAGTAAGAGGTTAGCTGTAAACATCCCATTTATTGAACCCTGACACCAGCTGGCTCCTCACTCTTACTTCTTTAGCCTAAAAGTAAAGAAAAAAGAAGAAAAAAAAAGTGTCTAGTTAACTAAGGGCTATTACTTACTAAGTTTTAGTTAACTGAGGTTTACCATTATTCACAGCAGGCAAACCATCTCTTTGCATCCTTTGTCTGAATCAACCTTAAAGAAGGGAAAAGAGTCTATTTTCTTCACTTGATTTTCAATGTGCGTTGACCTGACTTCCGATGGTCTGTGGACCCCACCCTCTGTGTCTGTACCCGAGGCTCTAGGTGAGAGATTCTAGAGTCCACCTAAAACATTAGCATTTTTGGATCCCAGCTAACAAGAAGGTGAATGTTTCTATTGTTCAGTCATGCAATTTTCCGTATTGCTGAAACAGGCATGTCCTGCTTACTGGAGAGGATCCGTGTGGACCGATAGTTGATGAAGGAGCCTAGAAGAGAGAGGAACGAGGCAAGGTGGCAGGAGGGTCAGCAGGAAGGCAACGAGGCAAGAGAATGATGGGAGGGTTGACCAAAGCACTTGGCTGGGGAGAGCTTGCAGTGTGAGCACAGGGTTTCACTCTTGGCCTAAGAAAACCTTTGCAGGGGCCTAAATAAAACTTTTAACTTAAAAAACTTCAGCAGTAATGAGTTCCAGCTGTGTGGCAGAGCAAATTCCTAAGTCCGAATAGTTTCCCTAGAAAGAAACAATTGTGTCTGCCCCTGCCTTGTTAACTCTTTCATTCCTGTGGGAGAGACACTCTCAGGTCTGTTCTTTGGTTCTTGGAGATGGCATGGGCTGAGCAGCTCTGGTGTCCTTTGCAAGGTGGGCCTGGAACAGGTTCATGTAGCCTCTCCCATGCCAATTAGATTGCTGAGGTCGAGGTTTTGTCCCTACTATTTACCCCCAACGCTGTTACAGCCACCATCTCAATCAAGATGCTGCTGGCCAAATCCAGCGTGTTGCCTGTTGCCTGTTTTGGTCAATAGAGTGTATCGTACTGTCACTAATGTACTGTCTACAGCTGCTTTCCTGCTACATTGGAGTTGAGTAGTTGTGACAAAGAGAATATGGCTCACAAAGTCTAATATAGTCACCACCTGGTCCTTTACAGAAAAAGATTGTGGGGTTCTGATTAAACAAAATGTAAGTTTACTTGAGGCTTACCTGTCGATACCAGTATCAAAGATTTGGTCTTGTTTTCACCATAGAATTGGGCAAACAAGTGTCTCCAGAGATCGTAGAGTTCAATCAATGTTTTATAAAAGCCAAGATTCCCAAAGTAAAGGGGCTCATCCAGGGTTAGGTAATGGTTGACTTGAGATTAGTATGGAGTTCCCTTCCCCAGACCCCTGACTCTAAGGCCAGTATCGTTTCTGCTAAAAATATGGCTGCTGCCCCATCACGGGAGCTCATTCACACACAAATGAAGCGATAAACGGGGCTTTGCTTTCCAGGATCAATAGCAAAATACCCACACCAGGCTGGTTTTCGGAAGGGATATGTGATTAAGATCTTTCTGCTATGTTTTTCATGGAAATACTACAGTGTTTGCCAAAACATATTTTTTAACTTGTGTGTGTAATGATCTGGTATTTTAATAGTTGAGTATTTGTATCACCGAATCCAACAATGGGGAAAATAGTGCTCTCTGCTCATTTGATCAAATACTATGAACAGGTGGCAAGAACTTGCACAGTCATTGTAATTCGCTATCACACATATATCAAATACAGAATAAGTTATTTTTTTCAGTTAAATTTTAATTTTTTTTCCTTCGGATCTTTCAAGGATAAATTTTGACTCTACCTAAACAGACCAAAAGTTCTTAAGGGAGCAAGTAACAGATGCTTTGAAATGTATGCATTCTTTTTAGGTTTCTTAGAACTTAAATGACATATTAACACAATAGAGCAAACTTGCAATTAAACTGGAATCAATCTAAGTCAGAGCCCTTGAACAACTGAAATTCAGTTTTCAGGTTCCATTTCCCATCACACAACATGTAGGGAAATGAGCCTCATAGTAACAAAATAAGCTGAGGAAATTTAGTTTAAGAATTGACAAAGCAACCTCTGGAAAATGTCTCTGGAGTCAGTACAGACATGGAATGGGGAAGATGAGTAATTTCCTGGGGGTCCCCACAATTTGTTAGGTATAAGCCTCTTGGGGGGCTAAGGCAATAGATTCCGGGAAACAGCCAGAAGAAAAGGAGGAGTCACCACTGGAACTAACCAAGAGAAAAGGCTTGCGTTCTTACAACCAGCCCTGCATCAGATCATCCCAGGCATGAGAGCTCCTTTTAACTCCCACCCATGGGCTTCTTCAGCCTCGTGTCTCACTATCTCCAGCCCCAGGGCTGAGCATCTACCCAGTTGGGTTCTCCTAAAGCACCCATTCTCTCAAAAGAGAGGCAGAAGGGAGTAGTATGAACTCAGTAGCTTGATTCTCTGGGTTCAAAGGCTAGGTCTATTCTTTACCAGCTGTATAACTTTGAGCAAGTTATTTAATCTCTCTGTGCCTTCGTTTCCTCTTCTGTTAAATGGGTATAATATTAGTGTCTCTCTCATAGGGCGGTTATGAGGTTTAAATGAGTAAATACCTGTTAAGTGCGGAAGACAGCCTATTACCGCCAGGATTATGAACAAGCTGTTCCTGCAGCTTGGAACACTCTCATGCTACCTGGGCAAGAAGGTGACTTTGCTGATTCTCTCACCTTGTCTGTTCCCATAAAAGCCTTGGTTACATTTCCTGTCTCTGGGTTTGCATGAAACCCTACACTGCTATAAAGTATTTTATCTACTCCCATTGGACGAGTACCGTGGCAGCAGTAATTTGGTCTTAAGCATCCCAGTGCCAGGCACAACGTCTACTAGCACAGATTATACCCCAAGGTATACTTTTTAAATTAATGCATAATGTATTAACGAATGAATGTATGAATAAATCAATAAGAAAATAGATGAAAACTAAATTTCTCTTCCATTGATCTGGACCCTAGATTATGTCCATGATACTCACCTATCTGGCTTTGAGTGAGTTTGAAAGAAGAGCTTTCCTCCTCAAGACATTTCACTTCCATCTCTCAAAAAATTGTTATAGCACACTGATTTTGATAGAACAAAATATTTCACTGTCATCTTCCAGAAAGTCCTACTAGCAAATATATAAATATATAGGGCCTATCATGTCAGTGGTACTCCCTGGGGTTGTGCAGGGTCCAACCAACTCTACGCATGGTGGCCTGGCTGTGCTTCCTAAGGCAAGAAGCCAAACCGATATATTTAGAAATAAATGTTCTACTACCTCTAAAACTTAGAAATCAGACTATCCTGTGAACCTACTGATTGGTCTGGATGGGTATTCTGCTGTGGAGAACTGAAAATCTATCTAATGTTATACTGGGACAAAACACAGCGTCAGTCTCTTTACTTGGTTCACCCATCCTCCTCAATCATCCTTACTCTGGGACTTCTGTAGTGAGATATGCAGTAAAAAGCATGAACTGGAAGCCGAAAGACTTAGCTTTCATTTCCAGCTCTACCACCAATTACTTGGGTGATCCTGGGAAAATCTCTTAACTGATCTGAATCTCAGTTCCGTCCTTAGAAAATTAAAAATAAAACAATTTGAAGACCACAAAACTCTCTGGAAAAATGAAGTACTATCATTATCAACATCATCATCAATAAGAATTATTATTACCAAAGAAAAATTACATTATTATTTGGTAATAATAATTCTTATATTTGAAATATTCAAGTGTTATTTAGTAATAATAACATTAATAGGACTAATACTAAATGCACCACGAATGCACATTTTAAATTGATTCAAATATTCTATAAATTAGGTGAGACAGCATATTAGTTCAGGGATGTTACCCGACTAATGCCATCCTCATCTCAGAATGGAGAGCAATAGCCTGGAGGGAGGGACACTTGACAAGTGTTGATTACTAAGGAAGAGATGAGGAACACGTAATGCCTCCATACCAGAATTTGAATCAGGGGAGCAACAGGAAGGCCTGGGAAGCCTAAAAGGGTGTAGAAGTCTAGTCCTCCCAAAAGTGTTGTCTCAGGGTTTGGCACAAGGATTTCTCTGGACACAGTATTCGGGGCCCTGGGATTTTTTCTAATGGAAAGCTCAAAATTGTGTTGTGCACCATAATTGACACATTTGTTTGTGACCCAAACACTAGCGTGACCCTATTGGCCTCAAAGGATCAGTCCTAATTATGGGTAAGGGAGAGAATATAAGGAGGGAGTTGTCTAGATAGAACTCTCCCCCTTAAGGTAGAAAGTTCCAGATCCAAGTGAAACCTTGTCATACGTTGGGGTTTAAGACAATGTCACAACCTTACAATTAAGATGCTTTGGTGTAAAGATACTGGAGTGTTAGGACTGAGAACACAGATAATGTAGCCCAACAACATTTTTCCTAGAGATGAGGAATCTTAGGTAACTTGTCCAGAGTCACACATCAAATCAGTGCAAGAGCCATAATCCCAACCAAGCTACCCCAAATTGATGGATATTAACCAGCCACTTTACTCCAAACACCTATACACCAATGAAGCACAAACAAGAGTTCTTGAGGAACATCTGCAGGCTCCATCAATGGGAGTTTTCTGAATGCTTGTATCCAGTTGTTCCCCGGGTAGTCACACAGATCTTGAGGACCTGCAGTTTTTCCCTGAGATTTGTCACTGTGCATTCACGGCGCAGCATTACAGACTGACAGGCGGGGAAGGCAGTAAAACAAAGACAATGAACATGATGGACTGAAAAGTGACGTTGGAAATAATTCTTGTGCAGGGTCTCTAGAACTGTTGCCAGGGCCAGGACCAGGCACACAATTCTGGCCAGTGCTGGTCCTCTCTCTTGCCCCTCCTTCCCATGTTCTTTGGGAGAAGCATATACCACTAAGTGGATGTTCCTTTTATTATCCAAGTTCACTCCTATGCCTACACACTGGGGTTCACCATAGTTCTAGATAATGTTTTGTTTTTGCTTGGGTCAATCAGCATTCATTGTTACTGGTTTTATGCTCTCCCCTGAATCTCAGGAGCTGGAAGCCAAGAGAACTACATTTCCCAGACTCCTTTGTCTCCCGTGTTATCTCCAACGTGATCGATTTCTAGTTTGCTAGTGAGATCCACTGGCATAAGATGTGGAGGAGAAGTTGTAGCCATCATTCCCTTCTGGAAGGAACAGCATGTGATGCCATGCAGATGGAAGGTTTTGTAGTGGGCTCCTGAAATTTACACGCCTCAGGCCTGGGAAGGAGCTGGTTTCCAAGCTCTGGACAGCTTCCCAATTCTATGACTCTTGAAACCACAAATTAAAAGCTAGTGGCAGTGCTCCTGACTCTTGCCCTTTTAGCCTTAAATGGTTTTGTAAGTGCTTATTTCCCCATGTTAAATCCTTTTTTTATTTCACAGATCTAGAGTGATTTTCTTTTCTTTTCTGAATTCAGCCTGATAAAAACCAGCCTGCCACTCACCATTGTGCGATTGTGAGCAAGTGACCTCCCCATTCTGTCTCAGCTTCCACTCTATAGAAAAGGGCTTTGGATGAGAAAGAACCCTTGAAGATTCCTTCTAATTTAACATCAGTAAAACTCCATGAAACTATAAGTTCTTTCTCATAGGTTTATGAGCACAGGAGAGAAGGGAAGGGAAGCTTACCTTTCAAGAATCTAAATATGTCCTGCGGGTTGAGGGATATAGTCCTCTGAGTAGCCACAGAATATCTCCAGTAGCTGAAAGGCATCCAGGTACTGCTTACAGCCCTCAGTTTGATACAGACTACTCAGCTTTTGGTAGACCTCTCTCCTGGAAAGAATACTAGTCACATTACCACTCTTTTATGAAAGTAGAGCTCATCTCACCCAGAATCTTAAGAAAAGCTCATGCATCTGCCTTATCTAAACAAAACTCATTTGCTCCTTTCCACCACCAAATCTCAGCTTCTTCTCTTATCTTCCAACCTAAATATGAGAGGCATTCATTTGAGTTAAGGCATTATTCCATCTGAGCTCTTCTTCAGAAAGTCAAATCTCCAGGGTATTTGTGGCAAATGTCATCATCCATTTCATCCATAAAGAATTAGGGTGGCCAATGCTGTTGGTGCTCCATCCACAATCCTTCAGCTTTACTTCTTCAATGTGCCAAGTTACTTCCAAATGTAGGTATCATTATTGCTTTGCCTGAGTGCTTTCTCTAAAACAGAGGAAAGCCAATCTGCCCACGTGCAAGGAAGTCTAGAAGTGCTAGAGAATGAATACCCCTCAGTCAGTGACTGACAAGGAGGTATATAAATATCTCAGCTCTCTTGCCCCTGAGTGGGATAACTTGGAGTAAAGTGGCATATTTCCCACAGAATTTTTCAGAATTTCCACATGGAACTAAGATCCAGTGGCCCATACTGGTAAATTACTTGATAATACACCCTTTATTGGTTGTCTTCTTTCCAGCTTCTCTTCCCAAAGAAACAACATGAATTTGAATCCTTGCCTCAGGCTCTGCTTCTAAGGGAACTCAACTAAGGCACTTAGTTTATCAAATTATTTTCTTTGCAACAGTCAGTTTCATCAGGGAACTATGATAGTGAGACTTTTTATAGGTAAAGAGGGCAAGTAAATTCTGAAGTTAGGGTTGGAGGGCATCCTGGGTCAGGGGCTGTAGCAAGCAGCCTGGAGGCCACAAGGGACTGAAGAAAAGCAAGTAAGAGCAGGAAGCACGTTGAAGAATACGTAACACTTCTTCAGTGACATCACATAAAAAGCTCTGACGTGTAACAAGGGCTCAGAAGTGTTTGTAGTCTTACTGGGTATCTCACTTTCTTTAGTACAAGCCCTGGAGATCAGATTATTCATTTATTCCTTATTCATTGATTCAATCACATATTCACTCATTCAACATCAAAATCATTTCTTAAATGCTTTTGTTGTGCTAGGAGCTGTGTTTAGTGCTAGGATGAAAAGATGAATAGGACACAGCCCCTGTCTTTGAGGTATTCCCAGTCAAAAGGTCATGAATGGGAGTCCCTACTAGAACCAAGGATACCTTCCCATGCAGGCTTGCTTGGCTGGAGCCTTTGTAAAGAGGTCTTTGCTCGGCTCTGGAAGGGGTGGGCTGCACACTGTATTTTGTTCATTCAAAGCAAATAAGCAATAATGTAATGGCGGGAAGCCTCATAAAATGGTTATTTCTATTCCCGGACTGCTCCGGGGTTCCATCTAATTTATAAACATTGTTTTATGAAAAATTGAGATCATTCTTGGAAGTGCCTGGAGAGAGTGACCTTTGCTTGTTTTGGTGCAGTGTTTGTGTGTGAATGTGTACACAGCTATTGTTGCTAAGGAGGCAATAGCCAGCCTCGGTTAATGGCTGTCTTTCCATTCTGCACATTTCCTTAGTCAGGGCGGGTGTGACTGACATCCCCTCCACACCCAGTTCTCCTCAGAAAGAAATGGAGTCAGCAGCCTCACTGAGTGCCCGGAGAGGCTGGCCTCCTATGGCACAATAAGGGCAAATTCCAACGATGTGTCTAGATGCTTTCAGACCCAGAAATCTTTGGGCACATGAAACAGAGCTTCTAACAGCTCTGAGTTCTGGAATTTGATGCAAACCCCTTCAGACAGAGCTTGATAGAAGCTTAGAATGGTGGGAGAATATGACTTATGTAGGGGGAACAGAGAATCAGATTCAAGTGAAGTTTAAGAATGATTAGTCCCAGGAACAATTCAGCGTAAGAATGAAGAGCACTTAGGAAAAGTCACCTTCCAGTTCTGCCACTTAACTTGCTGTGTGGCCCTGGGCACATCGCTTAACCTCTCTGAACCTCAGTTTCTCAAATGTCCATAAAAATACCTGTCTTCTATTTTATGAACTAATTCAACAAATATTTTCGAAGTGTGTAAAATACATAGCAGCTAGCCAGATGTTTGGTAGGGCTCTTTCCTTTGTGTGGAATGTTCTTTCCTCAGATATCTGCCTAGATCACCCCCTCCCTTCATTTAAGCTTAGACTCAAATGTCACTTCAGTTAAGAAGTCTCCCCTGACCCCCAGGTTAACAAGCAGTCCTGTTTCCCCTTATTCTGTACCCCTCTTCCTTGTTTTCCTTTTCTTCAAAGCTTTTATCATTACCTGAAATTATTTCATATATATCTTTATTAAATTAAATAGTCTGTTTTTGTTTCTGTCTTCTCTTACTAAAATATATATACCAAAAGGGCAAAGATTCTCTGTTCATGCTTGTATCCCAGTGCCCACAACAATGCCAAGCACATAATAGTTGCTCACTATAAGTTAAATCAACAGCAATTATGTATTACTATTACTCCCTATATGTAACCCAGAGTGTATATTCTGCGCTTAGTAATATGGAGCCCAGATTAAACCTAAATGTTCATAAAAATGTCCCCATCAGAATTTGCCAGACTTGGTTAGGCTTGTACTCTGAAGAATGCATATTTTCCCTTATCCGCAAATGTCACTGTCTTCCCATGGGTATCATTCTATCTCCTTCTTCCCACCAGTTTGCCACCACAGTTTGTTTTAGCCCTGGAGCTGTTTTGGAAGTGAATCTTTTGACTCTGGGTTTATTTTTTTCTTTTTATGGACCAGTGACACTACAGAGGAAAGCATCTTGCCGCCACTCCTCTAAAGCCCTTGGAGGAAGTTGCAGTGGGCTGCGTAGCTCCCTGGGGGCTTTGCTGGAGCCATCACATCCATGAGGTAATGGATGTGACCCTCTCACATAGCCAGAGCACATAAGAGCTAATTTGGAGAGCAAATTTCGAGAAAGGGTTGAAGTAATTGGCCCCAAGAGTCCCTGGGTGGGGCCATGTGGAGAAGACAGCCTTTTCACTGGGCTGGCA
Source organism: Ursus arctos (assembly GCF_023065955.2). NCBI lineage: Eukaryota > Metazoa > Chordata > Mammalia > Carnivora > Ursidae > Ursus > Ursus arctos. The sequence goes on along the minus strand of NW_026622886.1, from coordinate 12,435,415 downwards.
TGGCCTAACTCGGAATTAAACAATAATTGACTGGCAGGAAGACAGAGGCACAAGAACTAGTGAAATACCAATGTAGATGGTAGCCCACCACCCTCAAAAGCTATTGGTGCCCCTCTAGGGGTAATGCTGAACTAGATAGAGGTTAAAATAAGACAGTGGAAAAGTGGCTTATCCAAGGTCACACAGCTTGTTAGTGGCAGAACTAGAATTAAATTTTTGTTTGCTCTATTCTGGCTAGACTATAAGCAAATCCAAGACAAGGACTGTGTCTGACTTACTCATCATGGATTCCTCAGCACCTAGGACAGTGCTTGGCACTTACATATTTGGAACATTCCACGTATCTGTACATCCACCATTTGAACTAATGTATTTAGAAAAAAGGAAGTCAAAAAGGCAGAGAGACCATAAGGTTGAGTGGTTGCAGTGGTTATCCATGAGCGTTTATCATAAAGTCGACATTTCTATCTCTGTCCTCTGTTCCACTCCATCACAGTTGTTTCCCAGCATCTTGAGCAGGAGGCCCAAGGTTCTTCTTCCAAGAGAGGTTTGCTGAAATCTAAGCATTATTGTTTCTTCATTCTAGGGTCATTTAAAAAAAGGAAATAATTTTTAGACTTATGTCCATATTACCAACAGGTCAGCTGAATACAGTGCATCAATTCATTGGTAACAAACTGGCTCAATGGCCTGACCACAGCTGACTAGCTGAATAGCTAAATGGAAATGTGTAAAATTATGGTCAACATTGTGTGGGGCAAAATGCAGACTCATGGGTTTGAGCCCCAGAGGTTCTAATTTGGTAAAGCTGCGGTATAGCCTATGAATGTGTATTTTCACAAGCATCCTGATGACTCTGAGCAGCTGATACTCCGTGCAAAAGCCATCATGCAGAAGTCAAGAGATAAAAGTGCTAGCTGGGGATATGCCTCTTGGTAGCTATGAGCACTTATCCAATTCACTCAACCTCCCTGGACATGACTTTCTCATCCGGGCAATGAGAACATCATTCAGGGCTTGTAAACAGGCAACTTGGTGACTCAATATGGCATCCAGAAAAGTTTGGGATTGGCATTTTTTTCAGGGGTCTGGACACTTTTATTCTCGTAGGCCCATCAAATCTGTCAAGCATGTTAAAATCAATCCTACTCCACATTCCAAATGAAATGTAATTTAGCTACAAAACAGTTGAATTGCAGTTTGTTGGTTAGTTGGTATGCAACATTTTGCAGGCATCTAATGAATATATTAATTTTGATTTTGATATTTTCTTTTTATGCTTTGAAGCGCATACACACACACACACACACACACACACACACACATACACACACACACACATGGTTATAGGCTCTGAAATACTAGGATCTGGAGACTGTGTCTTCAGTAATACCTAGTGGTTGAAACTGCTCTAATGTTGTTTGGCCAACAGAGTATTTTAACAAGCAATAAAACCGGCCAGGAGCTAGCCTGATAAGAATACAAACTGCTTAGCCTCTAGGGTCTTACGCACCATTCATTTCACAGATTTGTGTTATCTACCTGGCCTTAAAATTATTACTCATGATCTTTCATGAGAACAATTTTAAGATGACTTCCAGCCCCAATTCGTATTATTTCACGAATTGTGACTTCCCCGTCCACAAAGCATAACTCTAGGACATAAATTAGCTAATAGATCTGAAATATACAGTTGGCTCTGTTTGATCATTTCAGATTATCCATTTGTGATAGAGAACAAATGTTTGTCTAGATCCAAGCGTTAACTTCTCTACTCACTTACTTAAAATTGCCAAGGGTATTGACATATAGAGCATTGAAATCTCCACACCTACATGGCAGAGCCATCAACAAAGTTATACAAATAATAATGCTCACAATGATTTTAGAAACTCTCTTCATGAATTGTGAAGCCAATATCTATAATATCTATCTATCTTTCAAATGAAGAAAAAGCAATAGAGAAAAGGAGGAAGGAAGGGAAGGAGGGAGGGAGGGAAGGTGGAAGGAAGGAAGGAAGGAAGGAAGGAAGGAAGGAAGGAAAGAAGGAAAGAAGGAAAGAAGGAAAGAAGGAAAGAAGGAAGGAAAAGGAAGAAAATGTGGTATGTTCATTAGGTTGAAATCTCCTGGGGTGTATAAACAGTCTTGGAAAGGGATCATCACTTGAAAAGCAGGGAAAGAGAGAAAACACATTTTGTAAATATGTGATTTAAATTAGTTTCTTCTCACATGGATACTAGAATTTCGTATATATGTCTAAGGAACTCTGTGCACTTTAGTGCCTGGATTATCTGGGCAATGCTCTCATGATGTTGTTTTCTCACTGAGAAGTTTTCTGATCCCAGCAAGCCTCACCCAGCTAGAATTTAAGTTCCATGAAAGCAGGAACCATGTCTATCTGTTTTAGTACTACACCTCCAGGATCTTGCCAAGAGTAAGCTTGTAATAAATGTTTATCAAATGAATAAACTCAAGTTGTTTTTACAATATTTATACTGCTACCAAGTGGCAATAAAGAAAATAAATAGGTTTTTTAAAAGATTTTATTTATTCATTTGAGACAGAAAGATACAGAGAGAGCATGAGCAGGGGGAGAGCCAGACTCCCCGCCGAGCTGGGAGCCCTACACGGGGCTCGATCCCAGGACCTAGAGATCATGACCTCAGCTGAAGGCAGATGCTTAACCATTTAAGCCACCCAGGAGCCCCAAAAAGAAATAGTTTTTAAGCCACCTGAAAATCTAAAAATAACATTACCAAGAGAGACAGGTATATAATTCTGACCAGGTCAAGATGACATTTATTCTATGTATCTGGGCTCCAGACAGAAAATAGGTTATTTAGGTAAATTTTTGGTTTGCCATTATGTGATTTATATGTGACTATCATTGTTCATGCTTTGGGCATGGACTACATCACACTATCCCAATCATAATTCAATAGCAACTTGTTACAGATATAGGACTTTCTATTGGATAATACTGCTATAGGGAATGTCTCTTGTTTTTTTTTAAATAATCTTCTGCTTCATATTTTGTTGGAACCATTTTAATTTCTGTGTTTTAATGTCTCTGTCAAATACCAATATGGAAAAACATTTGGTGCTTTGTATTATCTATGGATTGATGAAATGCTGTTTGATAAAGTGAACTTTGTGGTATATTAATATATCTTGTACTTGTTAGAAGCAAAAGATGAGTTTTAAAAATTCAAAACCAGGGAGGTTTGGGTGGCTCAGTCAGTTGAGCATCTGGCTCTTGATTTCAGCTCAGGTCATGATCTTGGTGCTGTGAGATTGAGACCACCTCGGGCTCCCCACTCAGTGGGAAGTCTGCTTGAGATTCTCTCCCTCCCCCTTCATCCTTCCCCCCACTCTCTCTTTAAAATAAATAAATAAATCTTTTTTAAAAATTCAAAATCAATTACTAAACAACCATAAAGTTAATGTTAACACAAAGCTTCAATATAAGTTGTCATAAATAAAATATCCCAAATAATGAAGGTATTTTTTTGGTTTGACAAATTTATATCAAGTGTATTTGATGTTTTTGTTATCGTTATTAGAGAGAATCAAGAAAATTATCATCTGTTTATGAAAGTCGATTATCTGTTTATTCAATCACTGTATTAAAATATAAGCAAAAGAACAATTGATAATTTAGAACACACTATGAAAAGCATTTGAAATTGTGATGTCAAAGTGGCAGTAGATTTCATCACTCATTTTTAGTCTTATTCTTCAAATTTGTTTTTACCTTTAACTTAGTCCCAATCCTACCATTTTCTTTTTTCACAACCTGGCAGGTTTTTTACCTTTAGAAAAGCATTTCCAAAGACTGGTATACATACCACTTTAGATGGATCACAGACGATTACTTATTTTTAAATATATATATTAGAAAAAATGATTATTTTTTAAAACCATGAGTTCTTAGATATTAAGCTCTTTAAAAAATAAATTTATACCAAGGTATAAGACAGTTTATAGAAAATGCTAGATAAATGACAGTAGTGGTACCTTGATAAGAAAAAAAAAAATCATGAAGTTAGCATGTAAATGACTAAATCTTGGAAAATTCTGCTTAAAATAGACACCAGACTTATCTGGCATCCAACCTCCTAATAGATTATCCCTTAACTCTTTTAACTTTACCGAAAAGGCCTTGTGTTGGTCAGAGGTATCGCTCTTCCAGCTGTAATTCTCCAACATTATTTGGAATCTCAGTCTTATTTTTGGACTTCCATGAGAAAGTGAGTGTTTCCCCCACTTTCCTGGTACATTTCACACTATAACTGGCTTCCCTGCTAAAGCCTGTAGCTTACAGATCATACCTCTCTACCCCATACCTTCTTCTCTTCCTGAGAAGAGCTAATTCCAACTGGTATTTGACATTAAATGTAGTCAATAGTCTGGATTCACAGGCACTAGCTTTGAGAGCGGAGATTAGCACAGCAGGAGCCCACCCATCAAAGCAGAGTTCAACTGAACGTTAACCATTCGCTTACATAATGGGCCTGTGGATTTATATTTCCAGTTAAATTTTAAAGAGGGATAACATTACTAATCACATGATGGAAGTATTTCTCACAGTGTGTTCTATTAAACATTAGTCCTCTACGCTGATCAGAGGGAAGAAAAGAGTTCGAATGCCAAATAAATTCAATAAACACAGACTATTAAATCCCCCCTCTTGGAGTTTCACATTGTGAAGCATTATAGTGTAATGGTCAAATACGTAGGTTCTGTAACTAGACGGCTTGGGTTTGAAACTCAGCTACCATTTGAGATCTCTGTACCTCTGTTTTCTTCATTTGTAAATTGAAGAGTGGTATTAATGGCCCCTCATAGGGTTATTATGAGGAATTAAATAGGCCAATTATAGGGAAGCTCATAGCACAGCGCCAGGCACAGTGTGAGCATACCCCAGTACTGATTTCGTACCACAAAAGCATATTAAAGGTTCTGAGAAGTCCTACGGGAAGAACAAGTTTTAACTTTGTTTAAACCAGAGTTACCCAGAATTTATTTGACTATGATTCAAGTATAATTCTTCAAAATTAATATTTGTGGGATCAGTCATTTGGGAAACACTACTCCAAAAGCTTGTGTTTGAAAGCTAGTTATTCAGAAAGCCTGTTGTTTCCTTCAAGGTGCTTTTCTACTTAGGGATATGCTGCCCCCAGGTGGACCAAAGGGTCTTGGCCAGAAACCTAGAATCTGAAGAACGAAGCTCTCCACAGGTGCAGTTAAGAAAAGCGAAACAAACAAATGATTTTTCTGTTAAGAGGTGTTTTAAAATAGTTTGAAGAAGAGCTTTTTATTAAAATACTCAATATAAAACTAGATATTACTGGGCAGAAGGAACATCAAGAAAGTTGCCCCTATGAAAAGACACTGTCTTGACATTTTTGTATTCCTCAACTAGAACACTGCCCAGGCCAACACAACACAGGTGGCCGACATGTATTTGCAGAATAAATGAGTGGTTGATTGATTTCTCTACAAAGAGGGACAGAAAATTAAGAGTGAATGTTGTGTTTCCAATCAGCTCTTTAGGGAAATGCAGGTGGACATAAAATTCCAGATATTATGGCTTGGAATTTTTTCTCTGGGATGATTCAGTACTCGCTAAAGAATGAAAGTAAGCTATTAGCTTATTTTAGTTATATTTTAACAAAGATGTCAGCTAGAATTAAAGAGATGTTCCTACTTGCCAAGGATTTAAAATCATTCTTACTCTTGTCCTCCTTCTCCTCCTCTTTTCCCACCTCCTCCTACCCTTTCTCCTTCTCTTTATTCTTAAATAGGAGCTCTTGTTCAACATAGCTGGGAATTATAGATATAAATGCAGGGATCTATTAGTAATACTGGAAAAGACTAGGGTGACTGAGAAAACTTGGGCTTTGTTTAGGTAGAGACCTTAGGGTTGCAAGCATCTGTAAGTGACTTTGATTGGGTTAAGCAGAAGTAAGGACCTTATCAGAAACGTCTTACGGGGCTGAGTATCCAATGTATAGAAAGGAATGGAAAAAGAAAAGTCAAGATTCTTCAGCAGCAGCAGAAATTCATGGATATTCTGTCATGAACCATGAACGGTTCTAATGACAGTTTCTGTGGCTCTGTCTCCAATCTAGAGAGGGAGGAGCTGATTAGCCAAACTGAGGTCAAATGTGTGCTGAATATTTTCTGTTCGCTCCTCCAGGTCCATTCTCCACCCTATATATCCTGTTCTGTGCCCCAGCGAGGTCAACCTGTATGGGCTGAAATATTTCCGATGCCTTTTGGATGTCCTTACACCTTGCCCACTTCTTGTATCTAGTCCCAATATTTAATTATCCCAATTTACTCAATTTGAGTGTTTCTTCTGTTTCCTCTGGGACCTGATAGATACCAAAGATCTACCATAAAATCCATCGGGCAATCATTTAACGTCTCTGGGCAATAGTCTTCTCAGCTGAAAGGTCAGATCAAGAACTCACAGGGTAATGGTGACGCTTAGGTGGATTAATACATATAAAGTTTGGCCAATTAAAAAAAACCTCAATAAAATTAGACTTATCATCATTTTGTCTTTGCAATGAGGTTATTAAAATACATATGTAAATGTGATTTAAAATGTTATCTTTTAAGAGTTTTCACATAAGCGCTTTTCCAATCAGGAAAAATTTATTGTGACCAAGTGACCCCATTTTGGAGAGAGGAAAATGGGATCACAATGGCTCTGGTGCCCTTCCCGGTGGAAGGTAAATAACACATTCTTAGTGTTATGGATTAACTCATATTAACATCTTAGAGATGGGCTATAAATAGCTCTTCCACCTACAGATCACCCCCACTGCTGACCACAATGAGGATAGGGTCTCAGAAGAGCACCAAAGGCAGACGTTGCTCCTTCTTCCCATTGGAAGAACACTACCTGCTGACCCGTTCTGCAGGAAAAAAATATTCCCATGAGGAAATGCATTCTTTTTCCAGGGAAAGCTCTGGGCCCAGAAACTCTATCTGAGGGGTTTACTTATTCTTTGTAGCCCAAAACCAGTCCCACAATGTCTTCTGCTAACTTCAGTAATCCAGATCTATGTTACCCTAGAAAGGAAGAGACTACCTGAGAAGGATCCATCCTTGGAATATGGCCCCAAATATGGAATTTGTTCATTAAGGTTTTTTTTCTTTCCTGAAGGGAAGTTACAGGAGTATCATAAAAGACAGGCAGTATGGCCCAGTTGACAAAGGTTGAGCTCTAAAGCCAGAGAGACCTGGGTTTAAATCTACTTTGGTCAGTTATTGGCTGGATGATCTTGGGAAAGATTTTCATCCTTTCTGAGCCAAAGGATCCTCCAGTAAAGTGAGGGATACTTCCTATTTTTGTAGGATTCTTGTGAAGAGTAAGTGAGAGAAGATACAAAATGCCTAACATGGTGTTTGGCATACTCAATAAATAGTGGCTATTGTGGGCAGGCATGTAGTAGTTTTTACTTGTTGTTTATTAATGCCCTTGCTTGTCATGCAGAGTAACTCCAAAACATCTTGAAGACCCACAGACCTTCAGTTAAAAGGGGACAAAAGATCCAGCTACTTCAACATCCCCCGTCCCCACCCCCATACCACAGCAAACTCTACAGAGCCAATTGAGCAGAATGTAGGGATCCTTCTGAGACTTCCAGCCAGCTTAAGTCTGGACACATAATAAATAGTTTGCATTTATTAAGAGTTCACTTTATGTCAGACACTGCACTAAAACATCTATGAACATTTTTCAAATTAATCCTCAGAATAATCTGTTGTAATTTCTACTGTGGTCCCCATTTTAGAGATTATGAAACTAAGGTTCAAAAGGGTTAAGTGACTTTCCTGAAGTCACACAGGCTCAGAATTTGACCTAGGAAGCCTGATCACAGAGACCCCGTTCCTAACCCATTTATTGTACTGCCTCAATATCTGGCTGAAAGGCACAAGCAAGACAGAACCACAGGATCTATATGCGGGGACGGCCATTTGAACTAAACTGGTGAGTTCGTGTCCCGACTGCTTGATGTGGGGCATGCTACATCCATCAGTAAGTATCTCGTAGACCAGAAATTCTTCACCGTGGTGGAATATTAGAATTGTTTAGGGAGGTTTTCAAAAAGTACCTATATCTGGACCTCACTGAAAGTTTCTTATTTAATTACTCTGGGGTGGAGTCTGGGCGTGGAAATTTTTTTAAAGCTCCCCAAGTAGTTCTAATGTGCAGCCAATGTTGACAACCACTGGTGTAGACCCTCCTGACCCATGATGGGCACTTGACGGTGCCACTTAGTCATAGAGCTTCTTGGAGTTCCTTAGAGATTAGGTTTGTTTATCTTGACATTTAGTTCAGAACTAATTAGCTGATACTCATATGCTAGGCAATAATAAATTGTGTAAATTCTGACTTGGGACACCACTTTGCATAGAAATATGAGACTTTCCAAGGAGAACATTTTTCTCTATTACTAAGAGTAGTCAAGTTTCCTTTGGAAAATGGCAACATACAAATCTTTCCCTACTAATCATGTATTACCAAAAAATCGCCTTAAAATATTGCAAGAGGGCCAACACCCTTCAGTAAATTACACCATGTAGCTGGCTTAGGCCTCATTAGGCTTGCCCTCTTTGGCTTTGTTAAGAGAACAGCCACTTCCCTTTGCAATCCCCCTTCTGGGAACGGATTTCTTCACTTTTCCCTGAAAGGTCAGGACATCCCCCTTTCCCTGAATCCCTCATCAAGTAGCGGCAGCTCAGCCTTTTGCTATCTTTTGCGCAGCTCCCTTGAGGATGAATTTTACTTACAAATAAGAGATGTCTGCAATTTTAGATAGTTTACATTTGAAAAAGAGACAGAACAATTTTATTTTGAACAAGGATACTTATAGTGAATCCTGTTAGATATCTATCCAGCTTTCCCCTTCCCCTTTCCTACCAAGATATGATTTTTAAAGATATCACTCCCTTCTGCTGTGCACCCAGTATGCTCAGTCTTCTCTTGTGCTCACTATCCCACTTGCTCCTCCAAATGCATCTTTGTCTTTCTCTACTCTGACCTAGGGTCAGAGTAACCTGGGTGCTTAACTTGGTGATGGGTGCTTAACCTGGTGCTTAACCTGGTGACGGGTGTGCATTCTGGCATCAACGGCTCCCTTGCACTGCGGCTCTCAGCAAGGGGTAAAACAGTAACATTGGGGTATTTATTCTGGGATATTTTCCAGGTTAAGTAGTTGCAGATTGACAGTATTTCTCTAGGAATGGAGAAAGATCCTCTTGGGCAACCCTCTCCATTTGCTTCTCTGCATGAATGTTCTAGTAACAGCTCCCTACTCCTTGGTCTGAGGAGTAGTAAAGGCTCCCTGTTGTTGCTAGCTCTTGGGTACCCCACCATTGAGTTCCTAACTTTGCCTACAACTTCAAAAATAATCACTTTATTAAATTCTCCTATTTAAGAAAGGGGAACACTCTTACACTGTTGGGGGAATGCAAGCTGGTACAGCTACTCTGAAAAACAGTGTGGAAGTTCCTCAAGAAGCTAAAAATAGAGCTACCCTAGGACCCAGCAATTGCACTACTAGGTATTTACCCCAAAGATACAAATATAATGATCCGAAGGGGCACCTGCACTCCAACGTTTATAGCAGCAGTGTCCACAATAGCCAAACCATGGAAAGAGCCCAGATATCCATCGATGGATGAATGGATAAAGAAGATGTGGTATATGCATATAATGGAATATTACTCAACCATCAGAAAGGATGAAATCTTACCATTTACATAGACGTGGATGGAACTGGAGGGTATTATGCTAAGCGAAATAGGTCAATAAGAAAAAGACGATTATCATATAGTTTCACTCATATGAGGAATATAAGAAATAGTGCAGAGGATCACAGGGGAAGGGAGGGAAAACAAAATGGGAAGAAATCAGAGAGGGAGACAAACCATGAGAGACTCTTAACTATGGGAAATTGACAGAGGGTTGCTGGAGGAGAGGGGGGTGGGGGGATGGGGTAACTGGGTGACGGGCATTAAGAAGGGCACTTGATGTAATGAACACTGGATGTTATATGCAACTGATGAATTACTGAACTCTACATTGGAAACTAATGATGTTTTATGTGTTAGACAATTGAATTTAAATAAAAAAATAAACTATCCTACTTAACTAGTTTTAATATATCATCTGCTTCCTGCTGGGATCCAAATACATCATGTGACTCACATCCCCAGTTTCAAGGCCTGGCTCCTGAATAATCTAGTCTAGTCACACTATCCCATTTGCCAACAGACCCCAGCATTAGGCAATCAGTGTATGGTATTCTCTTAAGAAATGTTTTAGATCCAGAGATGGGCACTTGACTTAAGTTGGTCAATTATATGGAAGATACCGTAGTCCGTTCAGGCTACAATAACAAAATAGCACAGGCTGCGTAGTTTATAAACAACATAATTTATTTTTCAGAGTTCTGGAGGCTGAGAAGTTTAGGATCAAGTCACCAGAATGGTTGAGGTCTGGCGAAGTCCCTCTTCCTGGTTCGTAGCTGGCATTTTTTTTTTTTTAAGATTTTAATTCATTTGGCAGAAAGAGACACAACGAGAGAGGGAATACAAGCAGGGCGAGTGGGAGGGGGAGAAGCAGGCTTCCTGCTGAGCAGGGAGCCTGATGTGGGCCTTGAGCCCAGGATCCCGGGATCATGACCCTAGCCGAAGGCTGATGCTTAACGACTGAGCCACCCAGGCTCCCTGTAGCTGGCATTTTCTCACTGTCTTCACGTGGTGGAGGGGAGAAGGATCTCCGTGAGGTCTCTTCTATGAGGGCACTGATCCCATTCCTGAGGGTTCCACCTTTATGACCCAAGAAACTCCCAAAGGTCCCAGGTCCTAGTGCTATCATCTTTTGGGTGAGGATTTCAACACATGAATTTTGGAGGGATACAAACATTCAGACCATAGCAGAAGGGAAGCACCTAGTCTCAGCTTCTGCCAGTAGCCATCCTGTGGTCATGAGGGAAGTCACCATGAAGAAAAAGCACACACATAGGGCAGAGCCCAGAGTAATGGCACTGGAGTCCCTGTTATCACAAGTATGGACTTACTGTTATGGGAAATAGTAAATTTCCTTATAAGTTAAGCCAGTTTTAGTTGGGTTTTTTATTTTTGTCTTTCTGCATTTTGCTGCTGAGAGCACCATAGTCAACAGAGTTTTATCAGCGTTTCTCTTATTTGTATAGCAGCCATAGATTTTAAAGCAACTCCCATGTATTGTTTCATTTGATTTTTTTTCAATAGACATGTGAATGATTATAATAGTGATAGCTAAGGTAATAAGTAATAATAACAGCAATGTGCCATGCACTATTCAAAGCACTTTATCTATAAATATTCATTTGGTTAAGTGTCACAACAACTCTGTTCAGTAGGTACTATTATTATACCTGTTATAGTTATTATTCAGTGACAGAGGGCAGAGAGAAATAAAAAAATATACATCAGGTACCCAGCTGTTAAATGGCGAAGCTGGAGTTTGAACTCATGCAATCAAATTCCAGAGTCTGTGTTCTCTGTCACTATATTCTACCACATTGTGGATTGGAAAGGGTAGGTATTCTTATGTTCATTTTTCGAGTGGAGAAACCACTGTTCAGAGAGCCAAAGAGATAGAAGACTCTGGACTCACATTAGATCTATTATTTATTTCTCCATTAATTCTATTTCCACTATGACACATTTCCCACCCAGTCAGCTTCCCACCCTTAGGGCCTTTCTAACAGTTTATGGAGCAATCAATGCAAGTAAGAATTCTTTACCCCTCCAAATTGTCCTTGAAGTGGAACTGGGTCCATATGTGAGGAGAGACTCCCTCTAGAGGCCACTAAGCATGGTTGCAGCCTACAGATTACACACATGGTATTCAAACGTATTTCATATACTACCTAAAACAATTTTATTAAAAAATTAAAATTTTATAAAAAATTGTGTATACACCTTATATATTTTGTTATCATCTGAAAATGTTTATTGTTACAAAGAATATTATTCCTAGTGTATTAAAATATTGACACTTAAAATTGTAGATCATTCTGTAGGTATCCAATGAAATCTGAATTCCATTGCGATTTGATATTCACCATAATCCATTCAAAATATGTCATAAGCACTTTGATAATCATTACAAATTTTATAATTTTATGTCTTTCTATTTTCGTAAATCCTATTTCCATTTCAAACTGCACACAGAATTTTATCCGAAGGCAATATGTTTTATTTCTAAAAGCAATTTATCGATATTTGCAACAAAAATATAAATATAAACTAAAAGTAAGTTTAAAAAAAACTCCTGTTACCATAAGATCCTAAAGGTTAAAATATTTCTTTTGGACTTAGTAAAATTTACAAACATTATTAGTATACAATTTACGAATAATTATTAACCAAAAAATACACTTCAATTGCAAATGTATGTATTAATTAGATATATATTTTAAATCTCTATTAATTCATATAGGATTTATTTACAATGAAAATAAGATAGGACCTAATGTTGATTCTACTTCTGTGGGTGATTTTTAATTTTTTATGGTTGTAAGTGTTGAAAAATCTTATCGACATAAATAGGCAAATGAGAATATAAGGTTTATTATAGTGATGTCACTTAATTCTTGAATACCTTCAGATTATTTGCCAAGAGTATATAGTGATCTATCATCAGGAATTATTTTAATGAGCAACCCAGGGGTTTATTTTCTTCACAGCCCTTGTCACACAAAATAATTATTCTCTTTATTTCTTTATTTTGCATTGCCCTTCCTGTCCCCCTTACTCATATACCAGGATGCAGGGTTCACAAAAATAGGAACTTTACTTCTATTCTTTGGAATAGTGTCTGGCACATAATAGGCAATTAGCAAATATTTGTTGAACAAATGGCTGAGGCCACCTGCCCCCAAAGGGAAGGTGATCTTAGTGATTCTGTTAGGACAAGGGGAATGAAGGAAGATTGGAGGTGTAGGTAACTGAATTCTCCATGAGCTCAACTGTTGAGCTTCCCTCTTCCCCATGAAAGGAAGTACACTGTTGTTTCAGTAGAACAGAGAATCTTCTTCCATCCTTAAACATGTAGCAGGGGCATCTCCCCACTTCTCCTATATCTCTGGCCTCAGCGACCTTGGCCACCATCCCGCTGTCCTCTCCTCAGCAGGGTCTCTTAATAGATCAGCTAGTAGGGTGGATGACCATCTCTGGTGTCTTTGGGTAATTTTAGTGTGCCTGGTGTCTTCATGAAACTTTATTCATTCCCTGGCTGTGTGCAACATAAGAGGAAGCTTCTAGAAATCTCCAGTGGTACCTTAGTTTCCAGTTCCATGCCATTTGAAGGCCTACAAGTTATGTTTTCATATTTAATTTTTATTCTTTCCTCAGCTTTGTGAAGAGGGCAGGGAAGGTATTATCATCCCTTAATTTAATGATGAGAAAACTGGGGCCCAGGGAGATAGATAAACATGCCCAATATCAGAGGCATGTGGCTGAGTATAGGTCTGCATACCTACTCTAGAAGTAGTATAGATTTCAATTTAAATCCAGCCTGCTTTACTAATTTACTAGTGTGGCTGTAGGAAAGTAACTTGACTTCTCTGAACTTCTGTTAACTCAGTAAAATGGAACCATTAAGGACATTTGATATCAGGAAGAAATTAACTATGTTTACAGTCTTACCAATCAACAGTACATTGCCTTTCCTGCCATGAGAAGGTATTATGATTATTCCCATTTTAAAGATGAGAAAACTGAGGCATAGCATGGCAGAACAGTATCATCACCAACAATGTGTGCTTTGGAGTCAAGCTGCCTGAGCTCAAGTCCTGGGTCCATTACCAACCAGCTAAGTGATTTTTGGACAAGTTACTTAATACATGCCTGGCACAAGGTAAAAGTCAATATATGTCAACTAATATTAGGCAACTTTTCCAAGGCCATAAACAAACAGTGGCAGTGCTAGTTTCAAAACTAGTAAATCTGATTCTAAAGACCATGCTCTGAACCATAACACTATGTTATCTTTAGAGCCAGAAAGTCAGGAGATAAGAACATACACGTGAGAGAGAGAAAGAAAAGCTTCAATGGCTGAGGATTGAGAAATACAAAGTACAGGAAAGAGAAAGGAGAAAATTTTGTAGATTATCAGGATATTTTTCTGTAAGGAAAGAAATGGAATTTTCCCTCAGATCCCCTTTCCAAAGATTCCAGTAAAGAATTAAATTGCCCAAAAATGCTTCTCTGACACAAAAATGATGTTTCTTTAGAAAGCAATATTGTGATAAGATAGACCACAAGAAACACAGCACAGCTTTGTTTAGGGTTAAAATTTCTGAAAGAGTTCTAGCCTTTCACTCTGGATAAGACCTCCAACTTGGGGCCTGGAGACACGGAGCAGAAATTTCTAAGACAAATGCCACAGTGTATGTCCCCAGCAGCAATGTGACCTGCATACTGTGGATACTCATTCTATCCTGAGAACCAGTCAACAGGACAATCTAGATATCAACCCACTGAGAGTGTTTAGGCAAAAGTCATACTCCCTTCTCTGTCTCTATGCATGTCCATCTCAGTGCCATACTAATTAAACCAATTTTTCCCTCTGGAAAACTGAGCCCAGGAAGTCCCATCTCTTCTTCCAAGATGAATAGGTCCCTGTCCACATTCTTGGCTTAGAGAAGAGAAATAGTCCCCTATTTTAATCTAGTGCTATGTGTTACCTGTGGCCACCTTCCAGGTGACAATAAATAGGCTTTGCTCTGATCTATAACCTTAATGTCTTCCAACAACCAGTTCTCCCCGTCACATGTAGTTCCAATAGCAACACCAATACCATTATATCTAACATGTAGTTAGCAATTATTGCATTTGCTTGCTGAAACCACCTGTGGACTCTGTAGAATGTTACCTCCTCTTACCTTGGTTAGAGGATTGCTATCCTGCAAGATGTCAACGATCTCTTTTTAGCTTCCAGAATCTATAAATACAGTACATACTATATGGTGCCTTATGTTTCCTCTACCAAATGTTGTTGTTGTTGTTATTATAAATAGGTAAAATGAGGGTCAATATTTCTTGGACTCTTACTATATGCTGTTGTATTAAGTACTTAATATACATTAGCATATTTAATCACTAGAAAAAAACCTGTGAGGTATGTATGTGTATATATATGTATGTATTCTTATCCCCAATTTGCAAATAAGAAAACCAAAGTTTAGAGAGATTAAATGCCATTTCCAAACGTTACACAGTTAGTGGTGGAGGAGCCAGGATGCGAACCTGGCTTGTCTAAATCTGGTCTGCCCACTCTACTATGTGGAATTGCTCTTTCCATGCTAGTCATGAATAGGAGCATTCAATTTATCTTTGTCTATGTATTTGAGGTTAGAATTTTTGCATTTTTCAACACGCCATATATACCAGCCTAAATCCACATTCAGATTTCTGTTTTTTGAAAAGTTAGGAGTTTGCCTCTCAGATTCCAGGGTGACAGTGACAATGATGGTATTTACTTTCAGAACAGTTGAAAAGCCTACTTGGAATCCTCTTTTGGAATTTTGGAAAGTATAAATAGTAAGTCATAGAATGGAATTCAGAAAAACAAGGGCATTTCACTTTCAGGGAGATAGTAGCCCAAACTGGGTCCATCCTTGGTTACCAGATGGTGGCAGTTGTCAAGATCTTGTATTTTCCTTGGAAACTAGGGAAAGGTAAGGAAGAGAAATGAAGATATCTGAGTTAAGAGAGAGCAAAGAAACATTAAAATTAATAATTTCATAGTATATAGGCTTCTGAATGGCAATCTTGGAAGGAAATAATGCAGAAGCTTGTATGAGCAACAGATGTTGCCATCATCATCACAAAACGCTATGTAACTCTGTCCTACTTAGGGGTCTCCCAGAAGCAGATCCTGAGAAAGGGACTCTAGTGCAAATAGCTTAAGAACTGACATTAGAAAAGAAGGAAAGAGAAACAAAGAAGGAAAGGCAATAATTAAAGGGAGTGTTGTCAAGCAGCTATCATTGTGGGCAACTGAGCTTAATCCCAATCAGGAAACTCTGGGAGACAGTGTCTTGGTAGAAGACCAATGGGAGGTTATTAATTTCCAGACAATTTTGGTCTACCATAAGGGCAGGCAAAGTGCCTTAGAATCAGATAAAACTTTCAGAAAAAAGAAATGCAGCAACAGGCCGCTGAAAGTTAGCCTTCTGCCCTGAAGTAGTAAGGGTAAAGAGATAGGTTGGGTCACTGAGAGCATCTGAAGACAAATAGAAGCTAGCACGTATTGAGTACTTAGGATTAATTTAATGATCACAGCTACCATATAAACTGGGCACTATTATTGTTGCCATTTTGTCGTTAGCAAAAAGTAAAGGAAGGTAACATAATTGTTCATGTGCAAATATCTGGTAAATGGTAAAGCCAAGAGTTGAATCCACAGGTTCTGACTCTTCAAAATCATCACCTTATTACATGCAAGTATGCAGACTGAAGCGTCAAGTTCTTCAGTTTATTCCCAATTCTCCAGCTTTGTCTCTTTTGCCCATGGTAGGTGGTAAGTTTTTTTGTTTTTGTTTGTTTTTTTTGTTTTGTTTCAGAAAAGATCCAAGTTGCTCCTAACAGGTTTCCATTGCCCCTTGATTTATATTTTCTAGGCAGAGTTAGTGATAATAATTGCTGACACTTCATTCTTCTAAGTTTTTACAGGTTTATCTTAGTTAATGCTCTTACCAAATCTAGGAAGTAGGTACTATTATATCCCCACATTACAGATAAGGGAGCAGAAGCACAACTTGCTTGAGGCCATTGATTCAGTGAATGGGAAAACAGTGGTTCATTCTGATTTCAATTCCTTTGCTTGGTTACTATGTTCTTCTGTCTCCTTCATCAGAAAGTTCTATAAGAACAAAGTTCTGAGTTGACTATAGTGTTTGTGAATTCCAGGAGCTACCTTTAAAAGGAAACAAGGTTAATGAACATAGCAAATCCAGGAAAATACCAGCACTTCATCTCTACTCAGGTTTGACTTACAAAGTCTTAATAGAAACATGGGATATTCCTCTTTCTTCTGGATGAACGTGCACGTCTCTGAACTCTTGCTTTAACGTATCAATAACCAGGCTGACACTGGACTTAGAAATGTTATATTTCTGTAAATTTCTAGCTGGGAAAAAGCACCTCTGGCTTTGGGAGCAGGTCTGGATTCTAGATGGTGGATCTTTGTTTCAAAGGACTAAAGGGAAAGATGGATCAGTAATTGACATCTTCATGTACTTGTTTGTTTTTTATTTCAGGAGTATTTCTTTGTTACAGAGAATATTGAAATATGGGGCGCCTGGGTGGCTCAGTTGGTTAAACATCTGTCTTCTGCTCAGGTCGTGATCTCGGGGTCCTGGGATCAAGCCCCAAGTCACGCTCCCTGCTCAGTTGGCAGGCTGCTTCTCCCTCTCCCTCTGTTCCTCCCTGCCACTTGTGCTCTCTCTCACTCTCTCTATCTCACATAAATAAATAAAATCTAAAAAAAAATTGAAATAAAGAAAATAAAAACAACAGAAAAAAGCAAAATTCAAATTATTTTTAATCACGTCGTTTTTCTTCTCTTTAAAACAAAATATAAGGTAAAGAGTGAAAGTAGTCTCCAACCCCCATTCCGGCCCTAGTAGTAACCATTGTCAACATTCTGGTCCTCGCCAGTCTTTTCTCTCTTCTGTGATTATAGAAATATACCTATAGTCCATGTACATACCTACATATCATTGACAGCTTGTTTAAAAAAATAAAAATATGATCATGATTTTTTTCACTTAACAATACCTCTTAGACTTCCTTGATAGTCAGTATTTACAGACTTACCTCATTTTGTTTTTAATTCCTGCACAGTATTTCATTATACAGATCATAATTTACCTAAATAATCTCTTACTGGTAGACATTTGACTTGTTTCAAAATATTTGCTAATACAGAAATTGCTGCAAAGGTCATCTTAGTGTATATTTTTACACTCTCCAGGCGGTGTCTTTTTAGATCATTCAGCATGAAAGATGTCAGATGGTTGGGATTTTCCCTCTTTGAACTAACCAAGGTAAAGTCTAACTGAGTAGTTTTCTGATTCCCAAACTCCCTTCCAGTAATACTTCCTGCTTCTAATTCCAGTTTAGACACCTACAACCAGTAACAATGATTTAAATTACAAATCCTAAAGCCAATATTGTGTCTGCATTCCCATCTCAATACCCAACCAAGAAGAAAACTTAGTAGGCACCTTCCCTCTTCCTTCCTCCATCTTCCCTCCCCCATCTCCTACCTCCACCTTGGTGTAGCCTTCCATCCTGACCATTGTCTCCAGGGCCAGCCCTGAGTCTTTTTGGATTCACAGAGACCAAAGCCTTGGAAGCTATTGCTCAGTTGAATTGAAATATGCTTTCCATGCCTCACCCACTACTCCCACCACACCCCCACCAAAGGTCCAGCTCCTTGAACAAAGGCTATATCTGTGAAATGTTTCTTCAGTCTTGGAGAAACAGGAAGGCTTTTCCTTCTTGCACTCTGCCTCTACATTTATAGTGGGAGCCAGCAGAGAACATTAACTGAAACAGAATAATCTCACATTCTCTCTCCACTTTTCAGCAGAGGGGAAGAGCCCCCATGCCTCAACCCCAGCCTGGTCCTGGTCACCCACCTTCCTCTCAGCTCTTTCCACAGGACCTGGTGATTGCTGGATCTGGAAAGAGGGGAGGTGAGGAGTGTGGGGACCACTGGTGGTTGGTGAAGCTGGGACACTGGAAAGGGGGACTATGAGTGAGGGCATCACACATCTGGCCAACCCCTCCCCCCAAAGAGCCTGTTAGGAAGGGCTGGAGTTGGGGTGTGGAGGCAAAAGCAGAGAGTGACTGAGCTTATCACCCTGGGAAATCTCAGCTCCACTGTGCAGTCTTCTGACACGTCTCTCTCCCCTATCCCTCACTTGGAAGTGAAAATGGACCTAAAGCAAGAAGCGTACCTCAACGACTTAGGTTGATTTCAACAGGCCAGCCTCCCTGGGGAAAAAACGCAAGGTCACCCCCGCCCTGTCGACTCCTGACTCCCACCCCCCCACCCCCACCCCGGTCGCCTTCTCCCCGCAGTCATCTTCCTGGGTGCTGCCTTTCTGGAGCTGAAGCTGAGATCCCAAGGAGCTGCGGACCTCGGTCTTCATAGGGAGCCCCATTCTTGGTTCTCTGGCTTAGGCCCTTTGTGGGCTCATAGCTCAAGGACGAGCCCCAGGCTCCTAAAAGGCACCCAGGGGTGGCTGGGGAGGGAGCAGAGCCAAAGGATGCCAATCCGGGCAGCCGCACTCTTTGTTGTCTTGGGGTGGAACTGGAGACTGCTCTGCACTGAAGAGGCACAGGGACCCCGGGGCGGGAGCTGTCCGTGGTCCTGGCCTACGTCAACGCGTGGATATTTAAGGCCAAGAACAGTGCGCCCATTTTCCACTAGAGCAGATGAAGAGTCCCGGACTGTGAAGCTGGAATTGATCTTAAGGAATCTGCTCGCAGGCAAGGTCTGAGAGTCACGTTTCCGCATCCTCCAGAGCGTAAGTCATTGTCTGAGCGAATCTGAAAGTTTCTTTTCACCTTCCTCTTCTGTGCTAGCTCCTCTTTTTGGCTATAGAAGGCTTTAACTCTTTTGACGCTTCCCAACCTCTCTCACTGCCCCCTCCCGGAATCTATTCTTCCTCCAGCTCCCTCCCCTGCCCCACCTCTGGATGTAGACGGAAAAGCGAGAGGTGAAAGATGCCTAGCCAGGTGCTCATGTCATCTTTACTCCTGATGGCCAAGCCATCAAGCTGATCCTGATAATTTCAGGGCAGGTTGAAGCTGGGATTGGCTTAAAACCCACTATCCTGGCCTGTGTGTGGAGGGGAAGGACCTTTAATGTCGTCAAATAGAAACTGGATATTTGAAACAATGAGTTGTAATCCTCTTTAAATGAATCGTGTGCTTGTGGTTTCATCTGAGCTGATTGTAAAAGGACTGTAAAATGGAGGTTGCCCCTTTTAGTTCAGAGAGCTTCGGGAGAGGGATGGGGGAAAAATGTGAAGAAGGAGGTGGTGCATAGGTGGAAACATAGATCTGCTAAATCAGCTCCGCTCAGAGGGGCCACTGAGGTGCTGCTGGGTCGCCCTCACAGTAAACATTTTAATGCTCCAAGTCTCTCCCAGAGCAGGAAATAGATGGTCAAACAAATACTTGTTGAATTAATCCCGAAAAGTGCAATAAATTGCTATTTTAATCATTATAATTAAATTGCTTATCTCTTCCCCCTGTCAAACTATACAGTTGATGGCAGATTTCTGGCGATATTTATTCTACAATCCTTTAATGAATGGGGATGGAGCAATACTCTTAGAGGAACAGGATTCCTTCTTATCACATCTGCTTATTTGAAGGACTAATTTGTCCTAGCCTATTTTGCAAGAATCTTTAGTTTCACTTTGCCCTATACATTGGCTTTTTATAAGGTGGGCTTTGGAGCCAAGTGCCCAGAGGGGCAAATGGCTTGATCAAAGTTCCAACAACTTATTTTTAAAATTGGTCTCCACTTCCTGCCCATGGAAAGAAAAATAGCTTCCCAAGTCTCATTTCCTTTTTTTAAGATTTTATTTATTTATTTAAGAGAAAGAGCACACCACACAAGCAGGGGGAGGAGCAGAGGGAGAGGGAGAAGCAGACTCCCCACTAAGCAAGGAGCAAGGCAGGCAGATGCCAGGACCCGGGGATCAGTCCTGGGATCATGACCTGAGCAAAAGACAGATGCTTAACCTACTGAGCCACACAGGTACCCCCAAATTTCATTTCCTAAGGGGATCTTAAAATTAGGCAGCAAAGTGAGGCCATTTTTTCTTATATTGATTCCTCAGTAAAACAACATGTCTGGAGAATGTTCAGTTTTTACATCAATCTTGTTTATGTTAGCTATTTCAAAAAACGAGCACATGATAGTCTCAGTTGAGAAATAGTGTCCTTAGCAACAGAGCGAATGCTGGCTTTTAGGACATCATGATTTAAAACCGTACTGGCAATGCTACAGCTCTAGAAGGGAAATGCCTAACGGTGTGTGAAGGTCAGAAATGCAGGTGGAAAGTGCAGTTCTATTGCCTTTAACTTCAAACAGGACATTTCCATTGCAATCTCCAAAGCTGTCCTTTTCACAAAACAGTTTTAGCTTCAAGTGGATGTAGATTTCTTATTTTACTGCTCACAACATTAATTTATATGTACATATAGATTTGGACTGTGTTGAAAGGTTTAAATTCTGCTTTGGCCAAATTCTTTTCTCAAATGGAAGCCACAGAGTCTTTATGTAGAGCACTCCAATAACCGTCCCTTTTTTTTTTTTTTTGGAAAGAAGAACCAACTGAGATCAAATTGCTGGACCAAGATGAACAAAACTATAATAACTAATTCTTATGGGAGCTCATTTGTGCTTTTTTTTTTTTAAAGATTTTATTTATTTATTTGACAGAGATAGAGACAGCCAGCGAGAGAGGGAACACAAGCAGGGGGAGTGGGAGAGGAAGAAGCAGGCTCATAGCGGAGGAGCCTGATGTGGGGCTCGATCCCATAACGCTGGGATCACGCCCTGAGCCGAAGGCAGACGCTTAACCACTGTGCCACTCAGGCGCCCCTCATTTGTGCTTTTTAACAGTATAATAAACATTTGAAATTGCTAGAGACTGCTGAAAATGAGACGCTTCTATGCACACGATATGCTATTTTACCTTTGTGACAATCTTGTGAGGTAGGCATGCATCTTCCCTATATTAAAGAGGAGGAAAATGAGTCTAAGGGAGAGTAAGAGTCCGTCCAACTAGGTTCAGCTTGACGGAAAAACTGGCATTCAAATTGGGATTGCCAGAACAGCACTACTGAGAAATGTTACACCCTCCCATTTCAAACAGTATCTCGTGGGAGGGCACCACTAAAAGAACGAACTAACAAAAAAGTACCTGGCTTTACTCTGTATACAGCACAAAAACACTGGTCATTGCTACCAAGGGAATAAACGTCACACTTGTCTATTCTGTCTTTCCATTACTCAGCCAAAATTTATTCAAAGTCTGCAGTGAGCAGAGACAATCATCAGAATCATGTCTCCTGGCTTCTGTACTAACTTCTTCACGACACTTACCCCATCCTGACTTTTGCCAAAAAGGGATAGGCTTTGGGGCTTTACCACTCCCTGCCATGCCAGCGGTACCTTTCTGGCTGTCCGCGGTGCTGAGCAGCTCTGCTCTGAAAGACATGAATAGGCTTATCCTCACTCTTGTCCAGCCTCAGCATGCTCTCTTATGAGGCACTTCACATCATAAAACCACTATATTCTAATCCCAGACTGCCCTCCGCTCTAGGAAACAACTTTTTTTCCCAAGAGGGACTCAGCAGGGAGTCTCTTGTCTCTCTGACTTTCCCAAGGACATTCAGGGAATGGAAAGTTTTGGAAAGGTTCTGTTTTCTCCTTCCCCACTCCAAAATTTGACTTTTTGTTAAGCCAAGGAAGTGGAGCTCATCAGGCTCCACAGCTTCGGGGCTGGTGGCAAAAGGAGTATTAGTACCTGGAGGATAGAAAGCCTTCATAGTCCAACAGTTACCCTTCGCAAATAATGCTGTTGTTCCAAGCTGATTTTCTACTTCTGGGTGGTGCCAATCCCTGAAGACCCTCCAAAGAATGGCTTTGAAGTACATTCTCCCACAAACAGGGTGGGTATATGCTTATGGGAAGGGCCAGCTGCTCTGTGCCTGTGTTGGTGGAGTCCTCAACTCAGTCCCAAATCATCCTGTGGCTTCTTAGAGGTCAAAAGGTTGGGGTGTGTGTCTGTGTGTGTGTGTGTGTGTGGTGTGATGGGATGGGATGAGTGACTTCTCAGAGAAACCCAAAACCCACACTTTAGAGACATAAGGGAAAAACTCAAAGACATGAATGAATGCATTCCTAAACCTTCTTTTCTAGGTCCCAACTCCACTCTCCCCTGACCACTCTGAAGGAGTAGTGGAAATTGGCCCTTTGCCACAGCCCTCTCCATTTGCAAGGTGATTCCATAAAAGGACAGGATGCAGCTGATACTTCTTTGAGAACCTTTAGGAATAAATAGACCTCAGGGAAGACTAAGTTTATTTCTTTTTAAGTAGATATTCTTATTTTACTTCTAGGAAAAGTAAATCATAAACATACAAAGTATACACCGATTTTAATAAACTCAATAAAGGATACTGATACACTTACTTTCTTTGGACATCACCTATCTCCAAAGAATGATCTGAGAAAAAAATAAAGGCTACAGTTCCAGCTATAATCATTTATCTTTTATCCATTTAGGCAAACTGGAAAATAAGCAGGTGTTATGCTCCCTGCAGTAATATCTTCGAATTGGGAGACTTAAGAAATCCATCATCTATCTTTCAGGGAGGTACATCTTTAAAAAAAATTTTTATTTCAGAAAGAGAACGTGCAGGGGGTGCGACCGAGGGAGAGGGAGAGAGAATCCCAAGCAGACTCTGTGCTGAGCATGGAGCCCCATGTAAGACTCGATCCCAGGACTCAGGGACGTACATATTTTTGCCTTTTTCCCCCATTAATGTTCTATTACTTAGAGACAGTTGTTGTAAAAGAAACTGTGCCAAAAACATAAAAAAGCATTGTTGAAGAACAACCCTGAACAACTACGAATCATATTGTAGAGAAGGGTTGTATGTGTACGCTAGAGGGCTAGACTTAATCTTCTCTACAATTACTGCTCTGAATTTATTCTTTAAGCTTAGTACACATGAGAAGGTAAACTGTATCTTGGAGCTGGCAGAATTAAAAGTAAGATTATAAATCGGAAAATTCACAGCACAGAAACTATCAGAGCCATTACTAGCACATGTCAGATCTACTGCAGTTTATAGTTTTTGAAACTGCACAAGAAAGCTATTAAAAGGCAGGGATCTTGTGTGTGTGGTTAGGGTGGGGTGGGTACATACTCCACTGAAAAGAAGCTTTGATCATTTTTTTTTCCTCTTTCCTTTGCAGAGTCCATTACTTTTTTTTTTTTAAGATTTTTTATTTATTTATTTGACAGAGAGAGAGAGACAGCCAGTGAGAGACGGAACACAAGCAAGGGGAGTGGGAGAGGAAGAAGCAGGCTCCCAGCGGAGGAGCCTGATGTGGGGCTCGATCCCAGAACCTGGGGATCATGCCCTGAGCCGAAGGCAGATGCTTAAGGACTGAGCCACCCAGGCTCCCCTCCAGAGTCCATTATTATAGCTTTTCCTATTTTGTCTCCTCTATAATTTTTTGCAATTGTTAGGCAAGTCATTCATTGCTTTCTGACCATTTCAGCCCCACTGTGGATAACTGAAACATTTCACTGATGTAATTTTGCTACCTTTATTAATAAACATTTATGAAGCACTTTCATATGTCAATTATTGTTCAAGCAGTACAAATACAAACTACCTAGCCATAATCTACTCCAAAGGTGCAATATCTTTTTTTTAAAAAGATGATAAATTAGATTAAGATGCAAAATGTTCTACAGCATTTAAAAGGGGAAATTGCAAATTTAGTTGTTTTTCAACTTCTTGCAAAATAGCTTATTTGTGAGAGACAATCTTCACTACACTCCCTATGATTCACTTTATTCAAATATTCTTTTAAAGATTATTAAACACCTACTATGTACTATATGTTAAGGCTTTTAGAGTTGAAGATAGGCAAGGTTCATGTTTTATGAAGTTGACATTTTAGTGTTAGATTCTTTGATAAACAGTTAAGCTATATAACTTAGGAAACTAAAATTGAAATTTAAATTGATCCTTTTAGAAACTTGTTGAACACTAATACTAAAAATTTGTAATGTTCTTACATGTATTTCTCTTTTTTGGACACAATAGAATAGCTATCAGTAAAGCATTACTATTGTTTCTAAAAAACAGCTCATTTACTAAATATTAAACAGATAAAAATACTAACACATGAAAATATATTGAATCCATTGCTGTAGGTTGGGTTTTTATATCCAGATTAAAACAAAACAAAACAAAACAAAACTAAGTACTGAGTACCACATTACTAAAAAATCTAAAATTATCTTCTATTCAGTATATATTTTTTTCTGAAAATTGCAAACTAAACCTAAGCTTTAACACTAAATTATTTTCACTAAGACTAAAAAGCACTACAAAATAAAATATCCAGCCTAAAATACTATAAAATATTTTAGTTCCACAATCAAGAACTTCTCTGATTTACATTTAATATAAAGTAAAGAAACATTTATCAAAACAGTCCCTTTGCTGGGTGTTTGGGGTCTAAAGAAACAGATAAAAGAACATTACCACTTTTAGAATCAGTTTTTGTCAATGGGTTCTACAGAGGCATGAGGAAATAAATACAGATGTGAAAACCCAAATTCAAAGCAATGAGACCTCAGACACAATCAGACCAAATTGCTCTTTCCACCCAGGTAGGATACTTATGCTGGTTTTATTACACACTGTTAGTGGGTCAGGGACATCTGTTTAAAGACACATGTTAGCATCTGAATTGT
This sequence comes from Ursus arctos, assembly GCF_023065955.2. Taxonomy (NCBI): domain Eukaryota; kingdom Metazoa; phylum Chordata; class Mammalia; order Carnivora; family Ursidae; genus Ursus; species Ursus arctos. The sequence goes on along the minus strand of NW_026622886.1, from coordinate 12,409,799 downwards.
ATTTCAAGGCTGGAAGAAAACTTGATTCATCCAGTTAAACTCCTTCATTGTTCAAGTGAAACTGAGATCCGAAGTAAATTATGCAAGGTGGCATAATTGGCATTTGGCAGAACTGGCCACCAGTCAAGTTTTCTCAAACTTAATGTACCAAACAGATTTGGCTGGGCATAAAAACAAAAAACAAAACAAAACAAAACAACAAAAAAACCCAGCACACTTGGTTCCTTAAAAATGCAGGTCTCCATGCTCAATCCCCAGATATTCTAGTTGGATCGAGCTGGGATGTGCCCAGGATTTATTGTTGATGATGGTACAGCTGGTCTGAGAATCACATGTGAAGAAATACTACGTGAGTCCTTTAAGATTTAACTATTTCCAAAATAAACTGTTAAAGTGGCATGAAAATTTCAAAGCATAGATTTAAAGACACTGTTTTTCTCCCTACTGTTTTGCAGATATTCATGCATTTGTGTAAAATGTAAGGCCAACAGAAATCAAAGTCTCTTGACTATCCAGACATAACTTAGATCACCACAGTGAACTCCTGTAATGGGTTAGAAATCTGAGACTGACCATTTGTTCATGTCACAAGATTATCCTGTTGATGTATTTTTAAGGCAATGGAGAAGAATATTTCCTTCCAAGAAACATTTGAAACTGCAAAATTTTCTAACCACTAGATTTTTTTTAACATAACTAAAATTCTCATTTTTGTTCAGGATTTGCTATTTAATAATGTCTTCCCTTATTCTTTCAATGAGTACTTATTGAATATCTACCAGCCAAGCCTTCAGTTAACATCTGTTGCATCGCATGTGTCTGCAAAATATCTCCAAAACAGATGACAATTAATTGGACAATGATACTGAAAGTGGTGGGAATCAGGTGTGGAGTGGTATTACCCTCCATGGCAGTACTTATGATTACAATAAAATATTCAGAAATGCTTCAATATTATGCTACGAACTTCAACCTCTATAACTATTTTAACGGGCTCTTGAATTAATGGAAATCTACATGGATAAAACACAATAATTAGAATCATAGTTGACTGAAATAAAAAATGACTTTTGTAGGTTAAAGTTATATGAAATCAGCAAATTCAATCTAATATCAGGCTTGTGTTTTACACTGAGTGATACGTATTCCTTTAGGAATTCTCTATGGCAAATAACAAAAGCGCATATGAAGCTTGAATAAATCACGTCCCAATTTTAATTAACTTTGATGACATGTGACAGATTATTGATTGTAACTGAATCGAGAGTATAGGATTATCGTCCCTAAATCAAAGATGACCCCAAAAGATTATGCTTTGGAGTATACTAATATGCTGTCATTTCAAATTATTTGGCTTTATTTGTTCATCTACCATCTTGTACCAAAAAGGATTTAAGGCTGTCAGTTCAAATTAAGGTTTGCTTTTCAAACTTTTTCAGATGAAATGAAAGTAGTTGGATTTCCATCAACAGATTCTCCTTTGACAGGTTTTGTCCATGGTTTCACTTTATTTTCTGGAGGGCACTACAGAGGATTCCAACTTCACCTACGAAAAAAAAAAAAGGGGGGCCACTCACATCATGAGAAAACACCCTTTAAATTTCTACAATGTGTAACACATTAGGGGATCAGTGGGATATGCTGGGTACCGCCCCAACCTTCAAGGAGCTTACAGATTAGTTACGGTGATAGAATTTGGGCAGTTATAGCATAGGGACTTACAAGTTTTAATGTAATTAGCTTCCTCTTTCCATGGAAAGAGTTAACAGTTGTCTCTCTTTTTCTTTTACAGGAACATCTATAGATACTTGCAAGGACCTAAGCCATGAAACCTAAAAGTATAGTTCACATGAACCTCCTGAGTCAGAATCACCTAGGGCCTTGTTACAAATACAAACTCCCAAGACTTACTACAAATTCAGTAAATTTCATCTGGGGCTATGAGTCAGGACAGTGCATTTTTAACTAGCTCTCCAAATGATTCAGATGTACACTGAGTTTGAGAATGCGTGGTCTAAGCAGATAACTCAGCCTAGATTGCTAGACCACTGGACTACAATGGACCTGCTCCCGTTCATGCGATATTCTCACATGCCAAGGGGCCCCAGGAACAAAGACACTTCAGAGAAGTAGAAGGGGCCCTGGAGATGGACAAGCAATATCAGTGGGGTATTAGAGGGATATTTCAAGCCCACCTGCCTTTTTGGCTTTCGTTAGTGTTACATAAGGTAGGAACCTCCACTTGACCTACGATTCCTCCCTTTAGGCTGCTCATCCCTTTGATGGTTTTATCCATCCTTTAATAACTCTTGAGGACCTAATACACTTTTTTAGGATTAGGGTTAGGTAGCAGGGATTAGACAGTGCACCCAACCTGGTCCTCTACTCAGGTCTTGTTGGGGAGTCAGACAAGTAAACAATTACAAAACAATATAGTGATATGTGCTCTGAGAGAGGGATCTGTGGGAATGCCAAGGCAGGGGAAGGACACCCACACCAGTCTTCCTAGAAGAAGAGATACCTATGGAAGACTTAAAAGATGAACTGGAATTGGGGACCTCTAAATGAGAACGGGCGTGAGAGTACTGCATGAGCAAAGGCCAGAAGCCAGGAGGGAGTATGGGAAGTAAAACCTGGTCAGTGGTGCCGGAGGGGAGTTTGAAGCACTGGAAAGAGAATCCAGTGAAGATCAATGTAATACTGTGATTTGTTTACGAACAACTGTTATAATAGCCTCATTGTCTTGGAAGCGTGGAAGGCCCATGGATGAGCTACTAGATGGCCAATAGAGTAACTAGAACCTGTCGTATAAGGGCTGGAATTCCAGGCACAGCAATATCCACTGGGCACTTAGAGGAAACAGAGTGGACAGGCAAAGGAGAAAGAGGAACATGGCGGTGACAAGCCCGGGTGGAAAGCTGGTATGGTGGTGGGAGGTAGCATGGAATCTAGGAAGGTCAAGAAGAAAAGACACTCAAAGCAATTCTGGCCTTTTTGCTGAGTTTTTCTCCCTCGACAAACAAATTGCTTAACTGGAGATGCTTTTCTCTCTAATTCAATATTTAATAAATTTCTTATTGTTCCTATGGTGAGGTTAAGAAAATAACTCTATTTCTGGAAAAAGAGAGTGGCTTCCTGGGGTGTAAGTTACTTACTGTTGATGGAGTCGGCCAATATTTTAAGTTGCTGCGTATTGTCCAAGACCTCAATCCTTTGAGTGTATGGGTCATAACGAACTGAGAAGGGCCGTGGGATTGTAGCAGCAAAGTTCCTGAAACCAAATCCACAGAGCTCAGTAAAGGGCACCATTCAGGGAAAAATAATCCTAAAAGATTTCTCAGTGGCATTTCACTTCAATCTCGCTAGAACAGGGGCTTTAGAAACCAGGCTGAGAAGTGAGATGTAATTTTAGTGAGATCCTCTTGGGCAGCCTTTGTGTGCTGTGTATGTGTCTAGGTGTATAGACACACACATATAGACACACACATGTAGTTATGTACCTCCAAAAAGACAGAGATAGCTTACAATAAAAGCACAGAATACATTAAGGCCAAAATTGGTAAGAATTAAATAAAATCAAAAGAGCAAATAAATCTAGCCAAAGAATGCTATAGAAAAAATAAGCTCTGAGATGCTTGGAAATCAATGCAAGGAGGGAAAGAAAGCCTCAAGAATGGAAGAAAACATTATGCTATTAATGAAATTTAACATGAATTGAGTGCCTCTGATGTGCCAAGAACTATGTGAAGTCCTAACTGTTCTATACTCTTTACAACTAGCATTCCTAATTTAATCTTCATAAAAACCTTAGATGGAAGGTACTATTACTATCCCTATTTTACTGATGAGAAAACTGACTTTTGGGGAGGTTCAATGACTACCAACGTCATCCTGGCAATAAATTGTGCAGCTGAAGAGGGATCTAGGTAGTCTGACTCTGGCCTGTTCTCTTCACTTCTTTGCCTTCTTGATGCATTCATTACTCCTGGGTCTGGGAGGGATGTAGCAGGAGGGCCTTATGAGGGACATCAAGCAATGCAACTAATAAATACTCCCAAATAGCCAATACACTGCAATGGCATCACGAATGATATGGCTAAGTCGGCTTCTGGTGAGAGTCGAAGCTACCATACTGAGAAGACAGTTCTAAGGGAAACTAGTGGGCTCTCCAAGTTTGGCAAGAGTGGTGGATCATAGTGGCTGGAAACCCAAGTTCCAGAGCCAGGCACTGGGTTCAAACCTTACCTCTGCCAACGACAGCCCTTGCGGGCTCCACCTGTGTCCTCATTCCTCTATACAACTGGAACAAGAGCAGTGCGACCTGAGAGGGTCGTAGCAATGCTGTTACAGTATAGACTAAGGGCTACATGAGTGTTCGCTGTTCTCTTTCATTAGTGACTGGGGACTCAAGAAAAACAAATGGTGACGGATGTCTCTACACCTCTACTTCTCCGAAAAGAGCTTTCTCAGCCCCACTGGTGACATGAAGCACGTAATGCATGTCTGTGATTTGGCCTGCTCTGCACCTCTTCCCTCTTAGTCCCATAGTTAACCTCATCTTTCCTTTGGGCAATCTGCCTCTATGCACTGGAAGTGCTTCATCTAGGCGGTCAGGTTCAGGGCCCGCCCCTCGTCCAGCCAGGGAGTGGGCACATGGCCACACTCAGCACTGTTTCTTTCTGCCTAGAGCTTGAATCTTGAAACTAAAAATGATTGAAGCTGGTTTCTCTTAGCGGGGAGGCTCTGAGAGAATCCCTTCCTTTTCTGAACCCTGTTTTTCAGCATTCCCTTTGCTTCTGTAAGTCACCTCTCAGCAGGATGGAGTTTTTGTGGATGTCTCCTCTGTCTGTGGACACTGACAGGGTGGGTGGGATTTCAAAGGCCCAAGAAGTCCAGGTTCTGTGAAGCTCTTCCCTGTTGGTCTGGGACTGATCACTTCCTAGGTTGGAAAGTCATCACCAGGAGGGCCCATTTAAATGTGATCCTGGTTTGACAGAGAGGTTATGAATACTGTCTCTGAGCCCCACCACCTGCGTCCAAACCCTGGGTCAGCCACTTACCAGCTGTATGACCCTGGGTGAGTCTCTTACCCCTTCTATGCTTCTGAGCCCCACCTGCAAACTTCGTAGTCTTATTTGAAGATTAAATGAATCAATACATGAAAAACTCTTAGAACACTGTTTGGTACATAATAGGTGTTAGGCATTTAATCTTCTTCTTCTTCTTCTTCTTCTTCTTCTTCTTCTTCTTCTTCTTCTTCCTCTTCTTTTTCTTCCTCTTCTTCCCCAGATGGGTAATGCACAAAACCACTGAAATCCATACTCCAAAAGGGTCCCAGAAATGGCACAGAGGAGCCTTTAGAGGCTAGAGAAAGGCTATACTCCCAGTAAGGGGTGGAGATTTAGGAAATAATTAGAAAGGAATAACAAAAAACTTGAAGGCCCTGGAGAGATAGGAGGAAGGGAGTCATCTTAGGCCAAACCATGTGGACCAGTGGGCAAGCATTTTACCTTCTATTGCCTAAGCTCAACGTGTGGAAGCTGGCATACCCAGCTTCATGGGATCCCAGAAACCTATATATCTATGTCTATCATTGCTCACTGGTAAGACAAAAAACAAATGTGGTAACAAACACTGAGTATCAGGATAGCCATGTCCAGGTAGACCCTCTGCCTGGCCTGTCTCCTGCTGGGAGGAGAGTCACTCAAGCAGATTATAGACAGGGCTGTCAGCTCAGAGGGCTGAGAATCCGAGTCCTGCTAGCTTTCCATCTCCATCAGCCTTTTGCTGGATTGCCTCTGAGATGGATGCATTTGCCTATTACTTATCGCCTCCTCACTGTGTATCGGGAACTGTTCCAGAGACTAGGGAAAGAACAGGAAAACAGAAAGGACAAAAATTCCTACCCAAATAGAGCTTAAATCACATAATATATTAAACATTAGCAGGTTGCTAAGGAGAAAAATAAATTGCATAAGGGGGTAAGGAGTGTAGGGATGGGGCTGGGTAGGTATTTTAAGTAAGTTGGTGAGAGAAAGACACATAAAATAGGTTAAGTGTGGGTGAAATTTGAAGGAGTTGAGGGGGTGAATTATGCAGGTGTTGTGAGAATAAAGTGAACAAGGGACCGACCCCCCAGGGTTAGAAGAATCCTAGGAATGATTTGTTGCGGGCCTTCTGTGGCTGCTCTGTACACAGGAGAGTTCAGTGCCTGGACTTGGTGGCTGCATTAAAGCAAGGATCCAGTGGCAGAATTGTCTGCAGGGGTCAACATATCCAGACAATAATCTGTGAAATGGGATCCCACTAAGGAACCCCTCCCAAGCAGAAAGTGGAAAGGGACAAGGGTGGGGAGGCTCTGTCTGCTGCATACTGTTGCTATAAGCATTGGAGTCCACTCTCCTGGACAACTACCCATGGATCAATGGCACCAGACCACGTCAGGAAGCCCCAAGAGTTTCTGACCCACCTTGGTCACCACCTCACCTCACTTTCTCCTTTGCATCATTAAAACTCTCAGCCACGTAATAGAGGGGCTGGAACTCTGTGACAGGGTAGTCCTGGATGGCTGTCTTCTCCAGCTCCAGGGGGAGGAGATTTGGCTTGCCAGACAAGCAGTACTGCAGGCAGCAAGTGGAAAGTTGTCACAGTTAAGTCTGGGTAAGAGGTTCCTGTTGCCTCCCATGGGCTCTTTGTGCACCTTCTCCCATCTCATCCCGATTCCTTCTACACCCCAGCCCAAATGCAGTAAACTAAATTATTTCACGTATACTAGATCCTACCCTTCATAGCCCATCTAAAACCTACAGTTCAGATAGAAAGGAGTAACTCCCTCTAGCCATTTTCATGTGAGATGATCAATAGAGGATGTGAGAGCAACCACACGGATTTGCATACATCTGTACGCACAGTTCAGCCTTGGGATCGGGAGGCCCTTCTGTTTTGTAGACCCATGTACTTGCAGTTCAATTTCCACATCTAATCCCCAAAGTCATGAACAAATCATAGCTGCTAAGGTACCAATCACTTGAGGATTAATCCCTGGGTTGAATCTCAAAATGCATATAAATGGGGTCATACCTGTAATTCACCAAAAGACGACAAGAGCCCAGCACCGTATGCCTTTATGGAGTCTCCTTGTTTGCAGAGGCCAAACTCCACAGTAAACCAGTAAATCTGGAATGGAAAGTGAAGTTGAGAGCACACCCCAAGGAAGGGAAACTCAACAGATGCCCCAGGGTTAAGAACAGGACTGTCCAGGTGGGAGTTCATACAGGTGTGTTCTCTGAATCATGACAGAATCTGAATCTCTGTGTCCTATGTCTTACTCTATCCAGTCACTGGTTGAATCAAGAAGTGGCTGAATGTAAGATGCAGTAGGAAGGAGAGAGGGGATACTGAGGAAGCCCCAAGAAGATACCCCCAACAGGTAACTCCAGATGACAGGAACTCCTCAATCCCTTTTGCTTTCTTCTCTGTGGCATTAACTAGAATGAGAAGTTCCCTTTAGTTGGTCAGACTTACCACGCAATCCCATCAAGCTCAATCATGGGAGGTAGGAGATTGGGTAGTGATAAAATCATTGAGGGCATCCTGCCATCCATGCTAAAACTTGGGAGGGGGGGTTCTGATGTACTGCCAACAACTGCACTTATCCTCCTCAAATAACCAAGCCCTTTTCTTTAAACAGCTCCTGGTCCAGCCTGTCCTAGATGCCTGGCCTGGAGAAGGTGATTCTGGAATTCTGGCATAACCCTACTGACCAGGGCCAAGAGAAACCTTAAGCCCAGTAGCTGCTGGAGACAGTCATGGTCTTGGAGAATTAGGGGTGGGTTACTAGTTAAGTCTGTTTATTGTACTAGAGAATGTGAAACCTGGGAAGGCTGTCAGCTTAAGTCAGTCTGACCTCCTCGCATACAGATGAGGTGTTTTCAGCCCAGAGAGGTCAAGCAACATGCATCCAATTACACAGCAAATCAAAGATAGAGTGAGAATCTAGAACCATTCCCAGCCCAGTGTATCAACAATAAGATTTTTTTTTTTTTGAGAAGTTAGGTTGGTGAGGAGTATTTTATCATTGTCACAGCAGGTAACATGATGCTCTGAGTTCTGAGTTTGTTTTCTTCCCACAAGTGAGGGATTCTATCAAGCTCTTCTACTTCTTTGAAAGCTGCATCTTGCATCTAAATAGAATCTGACATGTGAAAACTCATGTTCACACACACTTAACTCTTCAGACCCTTATGATATACTTTTTATATGGGCAGAATATAAACGAATGTAACCATTTTTAGAGATGAGGAAGCCAAAGCCACTTGCCCAGGGGTTCACAGCAGCTGGTCAGCGAGAAAAAAACTTCTGAGGGCTTTTGCCCTTCTGATATACTGAATTCATAAACTTCTAAACTGGTACATCTTAATGATAAATTTGCATCCATTTATGTTCCCTAATTTGCTTACAAAGCTTTATTTTTCATCTCCCAGGCTGAGCAAATTGTAAGAAATGTGACTCAGACGCTGGGGAGGGATGAACTCAAGTTGGAAAGCAGTCTGTAGGAAGCAAACCCTGCTGTGCAGAGCTGCTGACTCCATGCTTCCACGGACGAGTGTCAGTCATCACAGTCACTGGGGAGAGCGAAGTGTTTGATAACACGAGGAAAGCCCACCCCCATTTCCACCTTGTGTCTAATAAAGGAAAGATCCTGATGCTGGCTCCAGCGCAAAGGTAGAGAGTAAATATCTCCTTTTCAAAGCCATGAATCCAGGCTTTCCCCCTCCCCCCACACACACTTCATGCCCAAAGGTTCTCAAGGGCTATCATTACAGCCTATTTGTGTTGAAGACATTTTGTTTAAAATTACATGTAAACATTTGCATGCAGCTGATTTCAAAATCAGACCATTAGGGAAAAATCAAAACGTGAAATTTCACTTGTGTCAGTGTAAGTCAGCACATTCTGATATTTTCCCCCAAATGGCCTGGCTTTCAGGGGAGGATCAAAGCTTTGAAGCCCTGAGGGCTGCAGCCTACTGCACTCTCAATCTCCACCAGGGGCAGAGGGAACTTACCGTGGCGAGTTTCTCAATGTACTCATCAGGTGCGCCCAGAGAGGCAAGGCCAATCTCCTGTAATTGCACAGAAACAGAGTCGCTGGCATGGCTGGGGTCTGCCTAACTTCAAACTTCACCCTCAGCTCCAGCCACGTACTTGACCACAGGAAGGTGATGGGTGACCAGAAGCCTTCAGAAGGGCCCAGATAGACCCGATTACTCTGTTAAGTCTTCCCTAGGCACACATCATAGAATCATAGATCTCTAGAGCAGGAAAACCTTACTTTATCACTTGGTCCTTTGTATTTACTTTACAAATGAGAAAACTGAGGCACAGAGAAGGGAAGTGACCTACTCAAGGCCATACAGTAGGTTGTTTCTAAAGTTTCATTTCTTGATTCCAGCTCAGTGATTATCCTCCCATAGCTCAAGCAGAAGATTCCTGGAATACAAGATGAGTGTCTTAATGATGTCTGCTCGAGATGCCGCAGGAGAATTGCAGAGAAATGTTTGACATCCACCCAGGTTAATATTAGCAAGAGAGTCTGAAATGTTATGGATCCCTTCTCATCACAGCTCCAATTACAGAATTCCCCTAGTGGTTGCTTTGTCTTTGTCCCTTTTACAACATTTGCTCCAGCCTGCTTTGTATCAGACAGAGTGTATATACACAAATAAATATACATGCTTTCCCTACAATATGCATTTATTCATTCTAAAATGTTTGTTGAATGACTTCTATGTAGGTGGCAGTGTACAAAATCAATAAAGATCCTAGACCTCATGGCATTTACATTTAAGGCAGACAATAAATAATAAGCATAGACGTAGGTATATTAGAAGGAATAAGTTATTTGGAAAGGAAACAAAAGAAAAAAGGGACAAGGGGGAGTGGGAGTGCCAGGAGAACAGGGGGAGGCTGCAATTTTAAATAGGGTTTCAGAGCAAGTATCATTGAGGTGATATTTGACCAAAGATTTGATGGAAGTGAGGTTGTTGGCTCTGCTGACATCTGAAGAAAGAGCACCATATAGACCACATATATAGCCAGTGAAAAAGCTCTCTAAGGAGGAGAAATGTCAGCAGGTTTAGATAACAAGGAGGGACCAGTATGGCTAGAACAGGATAAGAGTGGGGAGAGTAGCAGGTGGTATCAAAGAGGGATCTGCGGCTCAGTCATATAAAACCTTTTTTGGCTATTTTAGGGTTTAGGACTTTCTTCTCAGTGAAATGGAAGTCACCGCAAGGTTTTGAGCAAAGAAGTGGCAAGATCTGATTTATGTCATCCAAGATTTACTGTGGCGCTATGTGAGAACAGATTAGCGGGGTTCAAGGCTAGAGGTAGATAGACCAGTTAGATGTGGTAGATGGACACAGTTCCCGGGTGAGAAACAAGAGTGGCTGAGACCAGCTTGAGAACAGTGGACGTGATGGACAATGGTCAGATCTACACATACTTTGAAGGCAGAATACATATAACTTTCAGAAAGATTGGTTACGGATATTTGAGAGAGAAAGAAGCCAATAATGTCCCCTAAGTGCTTTTGGTTTGAGCAACTGAAAAGATGGAGTTGACATGAACTAACATAGGGAGAGCTGTGGTTGGAGGTTTGGACAAAAAGATCAGGAATTCTGTTTTGGACAGGATGAATACGGATGTCTAACAGACATTCACGTGGAGAGATTGAGTACGTGCTTGGATACGTAAGTCTGAGTTTGGGGACTGAGATTTGGGCTGAAGATATAAATGTGGTCATCATCAGGATAGAGATGATATTTAATACAGTGAGTTTGGGTGAGATAACAAAAATAATCGGTGTAGACAGAGAAGGACGAAGGACTGGGCTTACTTTGAAGCAAGAGGGCACATGGTCTTCATCTCTGGGCCAAACTTACAGCCTGGCCCATATTACATGCTGAGAAAATGCTAAGTTAGAGTGAACTAAGTTCAGACAGCTTGGCTATCCTCTCTTGCCCCTCTCCCCATCTCTGTTCCATCCTTCCTGTCCAAGCATGCTGCAGTCTAACAGAAGCCATTGAAAGAGTGCTCTGTTCCCATGGTCACCATTCTTTGTGAACCCAAAGCCTAAAACAAGGGGTCCCAAGATTTCCTTGTGTTTCATCCCCATCCCATCTTGCACTCTAGTGGGAAGCAAGTCCTCCTTTAGATCTAAAAAGAATGTGCTTTGAAAATGACATCCTGCCTTGGGACTGTCCAGCTATAAGTTAGAGCCGTGTGACACTGATGGCCCAGTAGCATCCATCTGTTGACTCAGGTAATTGTCCACTCCTCTGGGGGGCGCCCCCAAATGGAAATGGCTTAAGGTGGATTGTCACTTAGCCTCTGACCAAGCAGAAGAGTTTCTAGTAGTGAGAAAAAAAAGTTCCTATTCTCTAAGGAAATCACTGATTATTCTTTGGCCATAGGAAAAAATCCCAGTTTTAAAGCTGTCCCAAGCAATCAATGACATCTCTACAGCAGGAACCATGCTTCTGAAAGTTAGCCAGTCAACAACAGCCTCGGTCCCATGGTGACACTTCTGAGTTAAAGTTCAGCTAATCCCCAAACATTCCACTTGTAAAAGTCCAACAATCTCTGAACACAACAGGTCCCCAAAGGCCACACAATAGCAACGGTTTTCTTTGTTTGGACAGATTGTATACAGGTCTCCCTTACTTAGCAGGCAGTGAATTCAGCTTTTTTGCTTGTTTGTCTGTTTGTTCCAGATATTAACTGGTAACCCCTTCAACCAACAGTGAAAATATTTATTTCTTCCAGCTGAGGGAAAAGGCTTATAAAATTCACACACAATCCCATTACTCCGAAATTCATATTTGGTGCAGTATTTACTTATGACTTGTTCCATTTGATTCTTTATTCTTCCCTGTGAAGGAGAAGATTGGCAATCAAAGCTTTGTATTGATTCTTATTTGTGGAGACTGAGGCACACAGGTCGCACAGCTGGTTGCTGGCAGGGTGGGATGTGTGGATGCATCATTCAACTTTCCCACGATCCCAGCTCCCCAACCATGGTTTAGCCTCTCAGCGCTCTGAAGGAATTACTAGGTTTCTTTCTCTCATGTAAAAAGCTCACCACTGTGATAGATGAATCAAGGCCTAACCTGTTGCTTTGATGATAATGGCAAGCCATTTCGCACATCAGTTTTTGCCAACTATGAGTTGGGCTATTGGCATTGGATTCTCAGCAAATATTATCTTATTTAATTAAAGCATATACCAAAATGACTGCCTGACAAGGTAGGAAACAGCAAGGTCCTAAAGAGGAGGGGAAAGGTGCCAGGAGAACTTGAAAGAAGGTAAGGTTACTTCTATGTGGGGTTCAGTCAGGCTTTCATGGATGAAACGCCTCTTAAAGTAAACCTGGTAGGACAAGGGAGATTAGCAAATTCCACAGCACATATATAATTCAGAAGATGAGTGTTCACCACCCCCATGCTGTGATCCCTGGAATGGGTATTTAGCCATCCGCATGGGACCATACGCCCATCTCTGGCGGGATCACAGAACTGTATCTGGTTTCCACCCTTGCACAGGACACAAGGGTCCCTCCAAAGGTTCAATTCACTTGAGCAATCTAGATCTCAATCTTATAATTAAAAGGCCAAAAGGATCCATTCCTCACCTGGGAAAACTGGGCAAAGCTGCGATCTGAAAACAAGGGCACATGTCCCAACAGCTCATGGCAGATGTCACTGAAAGACAGAAAGCAAAGAGCTTGGAAGTAAGGAGGGTTATAAGCCAAGTCAGACTCAGTCTTTCTACATGAGAAATAGGCAGGTTGAAAAGAAGTGAGCCATTCAAGTTTATGACCTCACTCCTAAGCATAAATGGTATGTAAAGTTTGGGATCAGAAGAGGCAAAGTACAAAAGAAAAGGAAGAAGGGGAAAGAAAAGTAAGGGGCAAGTCAGAGAACAACAGCCAGGGGGTCTCAGGTGCATGCTCAGTGGGGCGCAGAGCAGAAGACCCTATGGACTGCCTCCTATACACCTGAGCAAGCTGCGGGTCACGAATGCTTCCCATCCCAAGTCTCCATCCTGGTATTGACATCCTGGGCAGATGCAGTGTGCCCAGTTATTCCCCATAAGAAATAAAAAATGAATAAAAAAAATAGTGCTGTTCTTTTCTTATTCTAGAAGGGAGCAATAGTCAGAGAAGAAAATTTACATTTATTTAACACATTATGTGCCAGGTTCATTAGGAATAGATCTTTTCTGATTTGTAGTTATAAACTTTGAGGACAGGAAAAAATCATTTTGGGCATCCTACTGACTTTTTATAAATTGCATAAGTTTTATTTGATTAAGAAGATGGCTAAATGCCAATGTAAGGGGCACAGTGGCCAGCCATTCTCTACCTTCAGACAAGACACAGCTAGACATAAAAAGATTAGAATCATCTAAATGTGTATTCTGGAGGTATTGAGATAGTTTGGCCACCACTTTTTCCTGTTCGCATTTGGAACATCATAGTTCTGACTCTTACAATTCCTTTAGAGCTTGACTGTGACCTCTTATTCCCATGGCCAGGGGAGATCTGAATGTGTGGTCCACAAGACGCCCAAATCTCCAATCAGTATGGTCTACTGGACAGACAGAACACCTGGGAGAGATGCTCTCTCTCTTTGTGCTACCATCAAACCATCCAGAAAACTAGTCCTGTGGACCAGCCCTCGATGAACCCAAACCTCATTCCTGGAGCAGTGAGGAATGGCACTCACTGCGGTTGGATACTGGTAGCAGGAGGAGAATACTCACGGTTCAGGGGTATACATGGGTTTGGACCCATGTCTGATGTACTGAGTGCAGTGGAAGACTCGGAAGGCCAGGCCGCCCAAGAAATCCCGAGAGGAAAGCAGGCCAGCCACAGGTCGGAGGCGGAATCCAGTGCAAGCTGTGAAGCAGAGAAAGAAAACCCAAAGCCTATCATGGCAGAGCCAGAGGGGCCTGAAGACCTTTAGGTAGGGAAGCAATACTCCCAACCGTCTAGAGCACGGGTATTGATGCCAAGTAGACTTGGCTTCACATCTCTGCCCTTACACTTTGTAGCTGGGCGATGTGGGTCAAGTGACGTCATTTCTCTGAGCCTTATTTCCTTCTCTGCAAAACGTGGATAGATATTTACTAGGGTTATTCTAAGAATCAAATGAGCTAATAAATATAAAGTACTTAGCACAGAGCCTAGCACATTGGGGCATTTAATAAATTTAGCTTTCATTATTGTTTATTAGGATGAAACACTCATTCCTTATTTCTCATGTCTCTTCCACAAGCGCAGAGTGTGAAAGGAACACTTCTAGCTTCTCTGCTGTCCTTCACACATTACACCCCAGAAAGAGCAAGCACTTCTCTGATTGGAGCATTTGGGAAGAGAAAACGAATATTCTCAGTTTGACCCCTTTGGCCCTTTCTCTCCTGACTGCTCACAGAGGAGTATATTCTGGTCTGTTCTGGGCCAGGCAATAGAATACACACTTCACCAGTGAACTGGCAGAGAAGTTTCTATAAGTCAGAGACGAAACATTAGAAAGTCCATTTTGTTTGTACATCCATTCCACATTCTCCAAGTAGCTTTTATCAGTGATAATGTTGCCATTTTGATCCTCTCTCTGGTTCCTCTATCTGGCTGGTGATGATGATGACGACGACGACAGCTAACACGATATGCTGCGCACCATATGTCAGACACCGTTCTAGGCACTTTATAAATACGGACTAGTTCTCCTAATAACTCTGTGAGGTAGGTGCTCGTATTGTCTCCACTTCACTGATGGGGAAGCTGAGACACAGAGAAGTGAAAGTTCGTGTCCAAGGTCACAACTACAATCAGTCTGGCTTCAGACTGGATTCAGAATAAATCTATTCCTTAGTTACTTCTCTATAACTCCCCAGCTGTTAGTATTACCATTTTATTATCTCACTATTGGCCATGAAAACATGGATAATTATCCAGAGAATGTCGTTAGGACCTTCTTGTCCCTCTGCCTATGTCCCCTGGACCTTCAGGCTGAAATTCACTCTGCTTGCCCTCTCCTCCCCTTCTTTATCTGGTAAGTAGAGACTGTTCAAATAGGAGGGACCCAACGGATCATCGAGCCCATCCCCCAATCTATCCCAGCTACCACTTTCCTCCCTGCCACATAATTTCCCCGGCTCCTTGCCCCAGAGCCAACCATACCATCTCCACCTAGCTCAGGGGCACAGAAGCTTCTTCATTTCTGTAAACCTGTGGTCTGTCCTCCCACTTTCTCTCATTCTACCTGGCGCATACTAGGTGTTTAATATGTGTTAGCTGATAGCTTTATTTTGGGTTTGCTGAATTAGCACCTCCTGGCAGAAAGGAAAATGTTTCACTCGGAAAGGGTGTGCAGAGGCCAGTCATCCCAATAATGTATTTCCCCACAGAGTGACTCAGATTCCAATTCAGCCCAAAGTCGCTAAGCGACTCTTGTCTATGTAGCACCATGCTGGGTGTTTTCACTTGCGATGTCTTATTTCATTCCCACAATTTCCCTAAAAGACAGTCTCTGTTTGACAGATAACTAAACTGAGGCAGCTTCTTCCAACTAGAGAGGGTCAAAACAAGATTCATACCAGTTGGATGAACAGACTTAGAGCTCAGGGCTCTTGGCATTGCCACAAAGAGCACATTTCTTACACAAATGCACACTGCAGCCATCTCACAAGACAGCAGGAATGACAAGGAGAGCCCTGCCTGGGCACCCAGGGCTTTGAGTATGGGGAAAAGTGTTTTTCAGAGACGCGGTTATGGCAAAATCCACATGTGACGCCTTGTCTTGGATGAGAGTGGACGAACAGTGGAAGCTAGGGTGAAACAGAACACAGCAGTGGAATGTTTTTCGGAGAATCGACCTGCATGCGTTACCACAAAAACACTCACACGAGCCTCGATTTACTTTCTTCCCTTTCCCTTCCCTCCCCCTCCTCCCCTTTTGTCCCTGAAGTGGACTTACTTTGCAGAAATTGAGAAACCTCTTCCAGCTGGGGAATGTTATCCTCACGGAAGCCACAGTACTTTTCCAGAAGTGGGAAGATGTGATTGTGCTCGTAGCAAGCATGGGTTTTATACAAGGACTTCAGGGTCCTGAATACCGTCCCCCATGTTTTCTTTTCTTCCTCCGTGTATTCCACTTGAGGGATGGGCTGACCACTAGAATACAGGCATGAAATATTTGTCTCCAGCAGGGCAGGTGTAAAGAAGAGGAAGGAGGAGTATTAGCTGAGAGAGACAGGTGCAGAGTCTGTGAGCTGCTGCCACCTGGGCTATAGGGGATTTCATAAGTTATTTGAAAGCAGAAAACTATTTCATGATATAGGAAACAGTCATGCAATTTGGTTAGGCAATGATATAAGCTCTCAACTCACCTACCACACCAAAAATTTGATCCCACTTTGGGAAGTCACTTGGCCTTTCTGTTCTCCTCTCTCTCCAACTATTTACCCAGGGTGGAAATTAAGTTGCCTGCAGGGACCCAGCAGGTTACTTAAATGGGTAAAGTAGCAGGTATGGACAATAAGAGGGTGAGAGTCTAGACAACTGAAGAATGCATCCTCTTTCTAAACAAAGGCACCCAAGTTCAAATAAAACAGTATCATGTTTTGTATTGTGTCAACTAACGTAATTTTATCTGTGGTATAAAGTGGATCTAATTTGTGGACCATGAGTGTGAGACCCTTGTTTAGTGGGCATGCACTTGCTGGATTTGATATTTGTGACCTTAGGAAGCTAGAAAGGTATTTAAACGCATGCTAGGTATAAGATCTCTTATGCAACATCTTCTGCTATGACGCAACCGAACTACGGGGAGCTGGGTAAAGTACATGGGTTGGACCCTGCCCCACAGCTCCTGATTCTTTTGGGGAGGGAAAGCTAAGGCCTTTGGATTCCAATAAGCTCCCAGGGGACATAATATGGTTTGAGAGTCATTGGTTCGAAAGGTCTTTTTGGAAAACATCTAAGAATGAGTTGTGTTCTCAACAGTAAAAGCAAATGAAAATCAAACAAAGCCTGACCTTAAAAACAAGTGACTGTTCTTTGCACTGCAGGCCTGTTTCCTAACGGTACACAGTGTCTGGGGACAGGCAGCACTGTTTACTTCGGAATTATGGATCATCTTCAGGCTCCAAAGTGGTTTTCTCCTGCCCTTTCAAAGTTGTAGCTTATCCACGGACATTAAAGCAAAGACACTATATGTTCCCCAGAAGGTGGGCAGGCATTAGGGAAAATGATAGATTTTTGCTTAAGAATTGGAAGTAAGACAAGCTCAGAAGCCTGTGTAATGACCACCAGGGATTGTGAAAAGAACATCAAGTAAGCCCCTGCCTGAGGACGCACCATTATTTTAGGGCCAAGCGCTGATGGAAGGAAAAAGCAGGCTTTGATCACAGACAGAGATAGGTTTACTACTTGGCTCTGCCAGTTCCTTGCTGGTTAGCCTCTGCAAATATACTAGTCGGCGCAGCTATTACATGGGTTAATAATAAGTAACTATTTGGAGGGTAGAGAAGAAAATTAGGTGAAATACTATGTATAAAGTATGTAATATTGGTGCTGACCAATAATACCACTGGGTAATGGATAATTGTCATTCTAACAGTATTTAAAAAGAAAGGTATTTGCTATTTTGTAACAAATTTTTAAGAGATAGTAACATCCTAGGTACCAAGATGTCCCCTGATTGATATTTGCTGTTCTAGGGGTTCAATATCCCTTCCCCATTCTTTCAGTAAAGCACCCTTCTCCCTTCTCAGTCTGAGGCTCAGGTGGGAGGAGACTCCACCACTCCCACCTGGGCATGTGACCAGGTCTGGCTAATTAGACTGTCTAATTTCCCTAGGCATAGAGACTGGCTGAGAGATGGCCCCATGTCCTAATCAGAGCCAACGAGACTCAATGAGAAAACCTGTGTGGATTCTGTTGGAAAGAGACAGAACCTCTGATTGAGTTGGGGTTTCAGCCTGGTGGCCCTGGGCTCACCTCCAATGGAAATGAGACCAATGTCAGAGACTAAAGCCAATGTAGAGGACTCTAGAGTCAGAGAGAGGCAGGGAGGGAGGGAAGTGTGGGGGACCCTGAACAAGTTACTGCCACTTTCTGGGCCATATATACATTCAATATAAAGACAGTCAAATCTATCTTGTAATGTTGTAATAGCAATCACATAGGTCATATCTGAAGTGCTGTCTGGATATAGTAAATATTTCGGAATTTATTTTCTGTCTCTCACACACACATACACAAGAACACAGCACATTTTACTCCATCTTCTATTTCTACCAAGAGACCTCAGGTTCTATAAGGTCCTTGGTCTTTGAAGAAATCATCAATTATTTTTACCAAGTCACGGTCTCATTAAGTAAAATAAACTAAGATATTTTAGGAAGAATGTCAATTTCGTTTGAAATAAAAAGGAAATTTCTAGTTAAGTCAATCAGGATCCCTCTTCAAAAAAAAAAAGTTTTAAGTAGAAGACATTGTTTCTGAATTATTCTGCCAACCAAAGATGGCATTCAAGGTACTCCAGCACCTGGCACAGCCCTCCCCATCCTTGGTGTCTTATTTTACTCCAGGTCCTTCCTCCCATTCACGTACTTACTACAAGACAAATAATTTGGTGCCCCCAAACACAACTATAATTTGTCAGTTCCTCTTCAAACTGATGTTTTAAGACTTATTAAATGTTCTTAGGCGGGGGAGTCAGAGCATTACATGGCAGATGGGCAGAGAAGAGGGTAGCTAGCAGTGCTGGGATTTAGCTGCTTCTTTATTTTCTATAGCAATTCACGTTGACCCCAAATATTCTCATCTCAAAACAAAAGCCCCATAGCTAACCAGACCCACCCTCTCATTCACTACCTCCATTCTCTTTGGCTATAAATTCCAACTCAATCTTTAATTCTCAGCCTAAACTTTACATCTGGCTGACCTATTTGCTCAGTCTACATTTAAACTCCTAATGGTATGGCCTCATGACACCTGAGTTTTGACTTTGGTTATACCGATTACATTGATTGTTACTTTTGTCATTGTCTTCCCCAGTGTTCCCCCCAGAGGACATGGACTCTGTTGGTCTTGCCCTTGGGGTAGGTTCTGGAACTTAGTAGATATATTTTATCACCTGATCAATATCCTGTAATTCTATGACTCATGATGCATGAGTTGGTGCTTTATTCCCCTTGTGGAATAATGATTGGGAAAGTGCCAGAGATCTGAATGTGGGGACTGTTGGCATGGAGGGTGGCAGAAGCCAAGGAAGAGGGCCAGAGCTGAGTCCTGAAAGACATTACAACTTCTGGGGTGGGATGAACAGGCCAGGGAGAACTGAGAAAAAGCCTCAGAAAGGAAGGAGGGAAACCAGTAGGGAGTGGAATACATTCAATTCTCATTATATGTGGTAGTTATGCTACATATAGTCATTGTGAACTCTGAACACTGAACTACTAGTCCAAAAGGAAACCAGGACTAGGGTCTTGTGACTTCTGGTCACATTTTAGTTAACTGATCTTACCTAATCTTGTTTTATGTGAGCTTTTATATAAAGAAATCTAATTTAACATATATGGTTGAGTCATCAACATTGAACTCAATAGCACTATAACTCATGCCTGATGAGGCTTACCTAACACACGTATTTTCTCCATAAGACACATTCCAGCCTTCTCGCACTTAGGAACCCCACGTAGCACTCCACCACCATGCTGCATGCCATTTTAAACAGCAAAATTACCAACAAAAAGTATGAAAATTTGGCAAATGTGGATCTAATCTAAATAGATCTCAAAAAGAACAGCTGTTTACAGTATAAGAGCTCAAATAAAAAGGTGGTGTCACCTTGTTTGACCTGAAAACTTGTGTATCAGGCAACTCAAATTTTTCCCCATTCTGTTCATGTCTGGGAATGATCACAGAAGTGCCCCAGTATTGATGTGGGGGACTCAAATAAATGTAGCAAGTAATCCTTGGATAATGAGACACCGCTGTGCCAGGCACCAAGCTAAGAAACCGTTTCGAAGAAGAAAGGAATGATAAACAGTATCAAAAGTTTAAAAAAGAGGAGCACAAGTTCTGAAATAGGCTTTGAATTGGAGAATAAATTCAGCCCTACTACCCACATGACCTTGGCCACATCACTTAACCATCTGAGATTCATCTGTAAAAATTGAAAAATTGACTAGAAGATCTCTAACGTTCTTCAGAGAGCCAGCCATCCATGGATGGTTTTCAATAATCAATTTAACTTACTTGATAAACAGCCAGGATGGTGAGGCATTCAATCAATTCCATGCTTCTTCATTAGGTTTAACATTTTTATGTAAAGGAGGTAAGGGGACCAGTTTCTTCCTTCGAATCCCAATAGCTAAGCAGGAAGTGAATATACTTCCTCAGCAGCTCCTGGGTTATATGGAAAAGACCTGGCTCTGAGAATCCCAGCACTCAGGGAAGAGGGTAAGAATGCTTTGGAGTTAAAGAAACCAGAATTCAAAACCGGATGATACGAGGTATATGACCTTGGCAAATACCTCAAGTGCATGGAACATTAGTTTTCCAATCTGAAACATAGGGAGTTATTACTAAGACTAAATGAAATCATGAAATCATGGGAGCAAAGCATGTAGCAAAGCCCCAGACATAGCAAGGAGATCACAAATACAATTTATTATTATCGATTACCTGAAAAAGGGCTCATGTCTGCCCCTGATTTGATAGTGTCCACTTGACCATGCTAAAGCAAATACAGGGACAGGGGGTTGCCATGTTCTGGATTCCTGCTTGTTACAAGCCCAGGCCCAAACAGACCTAGATTTAACCAAGGTCAGCAAAGTTCTGGATCTTTCCACTGCCAGGAGTCATTCAGAGAAGTGAATTGTCTTATTTTCTCTGGAGGTCTTTCCATCTGGAAGGTAACTTTGTATTCAGTAAATAGAGCCCTATCCTTTTTTTTTTTTTTTTAATCTCCCTCATAGCCTATCAAAGCTGTTCAGGGCTCTGGTCAACTTTTAAGTCTCTTCTTGAGCCTGTCTTTTCTTCTGTCCTTCACTCGCGAATGGAGCTCAGGCCTCAAACACTAAGTTTCCCATGGTAGCATTTCTGTAGGTCCTGAGGACTCAAAATAGCAAGAAAAGTTCTCTTCCCAAATGACATCTTCGATATTTGCATTTTCCTTTGACTAAAATAGGGTAGAATCCCAGACAGAAAAAAATAAACTCATCCGAAAATTGCCCTTCGCAGCTGGGTCAGATCAGATAAAAGTAGAACACTGAGGCAGGGCTCGTCTGAAACCTCAAATGATTCATTATTTCAGTAAAGCAGCCAACTCCTCCTTGAATGTAAATGATTCTTTTTCCTTCTTCCCTGTTTAATGTGAAGAATACCAGAGGCTGTTTTATTCAGGGCTGAGGCCTTTTATAATGACTTCAGACGTCAGTGCGTAAGGACACAGCAAAGCTGGGGAGAGAGCTGGGCCCCCGTGCAGTGGGTAATTTTGTTTTGTCTAGCAGCGTTTTTTAAAAACATGTGCTATTAAAGGGAGGGTTTAAACACACACACACACACACACACACACACACACGGCAGGACTCTCTATGCTAGTATTTTCCGAACTTGGGTGAGGAAAAGGTTAGCTAGGCGTATGCTCCTGTCTTCCCCCAGACAAGCGAAGTGGACTTACTGTCGGTAGCTATAGGCAATGTCAGCAAACTGTTTTCTTCTCGCTCGATACACAGGATCTTTAAAACCCTAGGAGAAAGGAGACTTGGTTTCTAAAGGCTTGAGCAGAGAGGTCTGGCATATCTATGCATGATTCGAATGGGGGCTGGTGAGCTCTGACAGTCCGGCTCTCCTTCCTCAGATTATACCCTGAAAATAAGGTTTCAGTGAAACTAAGGGTAAGCTCTCCACCAGGTATTGTGAATGGCATGTTATTAGCAACACCTTCAATTCAGTGTGGGTCTCTCTGCTATGGAATTCCAAAGTGCCGTGTACAGGTTTTTAAAAAATCTCATCGACAGCATTTTTAACTTGCAAACTTGCTAAATTAGGCCGTTAACAGGATAGATGTCTATGATGAAAATATACAATATCCACAAAATTCCTAACCAATGATGTGTGTCTAGAACTGCTTCCTGACTTCTTAAAAAACAGGTACACACTTGCTGCTATTGCAATTTTTAAAAATACTATTCATTGAGTGCTTACTATGTGCCTGTCTGTGTGGGCTCGGGACTTCTCTTATTTGTAAGTCTCACAAAAAAACTTGTAAGGTAGATAAGTATGATTAGCTCCATCCTTCTAGAATAAACAGTGGCTCAGGGAAAAAGGAGTCAAGCAAAGATGAGGCCAGAGTTTGACTCACTCAGTTTCATGTTCTTTTCACTACACTTCAGTAATTGTCAGCCTTTATGCCATGGCAGAGGCTGAACTGAGAAATCAGTCTCAATATATAGAAATGAAGATAATTGTTTCTTCTCTGAGGCTCGCCTGCAGGCGGCCTTTCCCCAGCAATTCATAAGCAGCATATTTCTAAACAGTGAAAAGAAACCAAGAGTGTCTTTCAGTGTCTCTGCGACCTATCCCTCAGTCAGAGGTAAGCCCAATTGATTAAAAGGGTCTTTTTCCTGCACTTTCCTCTAGGAGTTCTATGGTTTAAGGTCTTGCATTTAAGTCTTTAATCCATTTCAAGTTAATTTTTGTGAGTGGTATCAGATAAGCATCTAATTTCATTCTTTTTGCATGTAAATGTCCAGTCTTCCCAATTCCATTTATTGAAGAGACTATCATCCTTTCCCCATTGAGTGTGTTTGGCTCCCTTGTCAAATAATAGTTGACTGCATATGCATAGGTTTATTTCTGGGCTCTTGATTCTGTTCCATTGGTTGGTCTGTTTTTATGCCAGCACCACACTGTTTTGATTTCTATAGTTTTGTAATATAATTTGAAACCAGGAAGTGTGATACTTCCACCTTTGTTCTTCTTTCTCAGATTTGCTTCTTGAAATTGGTTTTAGCAATGATTTTTCTGACTATGACACCAAAAGTACAAGCAACAAAAACCAAAGTAAACAAGCAGGACTATATTAAACTAAATGCTTTGGCACAAAAAGGACACAACTAACAAAATCAAAAGGCAGCCAAGGGAATGGGGGAAAATATTGCAAACCATATATCCAATAAGGGGTTAACACCTGAAATCTATAAGTAACTCACACAACTCAACCAAAAACATTCCAATTAAAAATGAGCCATTTTCCAAAGACGAAATACACATAGCCAGCCAGTAAGTACCTGGAAAGACGCTCAACACTAATCATCAGGGAAATGCAAATCAAAACCACAGTGGGATATCACCTCACAACGGTTAGAATGGCTATGATCAAAAAGGCAAGAGGCAAGAGATAACAAGTTTTGGCAAGGATATGGAAGAAAAGGAACCCTCGTGCACTGTTGGTGGGAATGTAAATTGGTGCAGCCACTGTGGAAAACAGTGTGGAGGTTCCTTAAAAAATTAAAAACGAAACTACCATATAAGCAGGTAATCTCACTTCTGGGTATGTATCTAAAGGAAATGAAAACAAGATCTTGAAGAGACATCTACCCTCTCATGTTCACTGCAGCATTACTCACAATAGCCAAAATATGGAAACAACCTAAGAATCTGTCAGTAGATGAATGGATAAAGAAGACGTGTACGTATATATTATGTATATTATAATATATGATATTTAGTATAATAATGTAATACACATATAATATATATCATATTATTCAACCATAAAAGAAGGAAATCTGCCATTTCCAGCAACATGGATGGACTGTGAAATTATTATGCTAAGTAAAGTAAGTCAAACAAAAACAAATATTGCATCATCTCACTTCTATGCAAAATCTAAAAAAAACTGAATTCATAGAAACAAAGAAGAATGGTGGTTTCCAGGGGGTAGGGGTGGGAGAAATGGGAAAATGTTGCTCAAAGGGTACAGACTTGCAGCTATAAGATGAATGAGTTCTGGGAATCTAATGTAAGCATAGTGACTATAATTAATAATACTGTATTATATACTTGAAAGTTGCTGAGAGAAGCTCTTAAGTATCCTCATCACACACACACATATACACAAATGTTAAACATGTGAAGGGATAAAGATATTAACTAACCTTATTGTTATAATCATTTTGCAATATATCTATATATCAAATCATCATGTTATACCCTTTAAACTTACAGAATGTGATATGTTAATTATATCTTAATAAACCTGGAGAAGGGGGTATTTTACAAAAAGAAAATGACTATAATCCAAATTTTAGAAAGACAAGAGACTAGCATCATCACTGTAGGACTTTGCTTTGCTCCTTCCAAGTATTTCCCAGTAAGCAATGACATCTACCCCCTTAGCTTGCAATCTCTCTGCCCCTCCATCCCTCCAAACCAAGGTGTTAATGAATCGTAATCAAGGACTTGCATCAGGAAGTGTAATATTTAAGGGAGCTTTTTAAAGGACAAATACTTCCTGATTTTTATTTATTTTTTTTAATACTCCCTGATTTTTAGATATTGTTTTTGTTTTGTTTTATCTGATTGGCTGGTTGGTTGGTTGTTTTGTTGCTATTGTCATTGCTTTAAATCAAGGCCTGCCAGCAATTCCAAAGAACCAGGGAGATTACACACACACACACACACACACACACACACACACACATTTAATCTGAGAATCTGTAGCATAGAGTCTGGCATATAGAAAGAACTACAAACACTTGCTGAAAGAAAGAAAGAAAGAAAGAAAGAAAGAAAGAAAGAAAGAAAGAAAGAAAGAAAGAAAGAAAGGAGAAAGAAAGAGGGAGGGATAAGCAGAGGGAAGGAAAAAAGAATGTCTTTATTAAGGTATATCTTGAGAAACAGAGAAATTTAAATGTCTCATATTGGAAAATCAAGATCACCATAATTTTTTTTCCAAACCTAAATTGCAAGTAAATTGAGTGATTATTCAGTTTAGAAAAGATTCCATGACACAGTTACCACAAAGCGTAGCTCTTCTGTTTTCCTTAGAGTGCTGAATGGTTTGGAACCATTAATTACAGGTAGGAAGACTTAGGTATCTAAAAACTTAAAACTACCCTTGGCATACTTCTAACGGATGAAGATAAGCTGCCGTGGGCTGATACAGTCAGGAAACTGGGCACCGTGATTTGATACCCAGATAACAGTAAATGCACCCCTTTAGGAACCTACCTACCAGGCTAAATGAAGAACACATCTCCACAATTAAGACTCAAAATATAAACTTAACGCTTGCCAGTCATTAAGGTTTGATCATCACAGTTTCCTTACCTACCAGTCTAATTTAATAGTCAGTAATAAATGGCTCTCTCCAGCCCCTAAGTATACAGTGTAAACTTTTGCACCTATAAGTCATCTTGGAAAATACCTATTTCTATATTTTGATCTAATTATATGAGGAAAATGAAGCCCATAGAGCCATTTTCTGAACCAGCACCTCCACTGGGGTTTTCTGTTTATACCCATGCTAGCAGGCTGAGGTTTGAGGATTGAGGAAGGAAACCAGGATGATGAGGGAAGAGTTCCCTTAACCAGTGGATTTCCACTTCATTATGCTGCCTCCGGGAATGAGATGTCCATGACAATTTCTCTTCCCCATTTGTTTCTTTATCTTTGATCTTTTTTTTTTTATTTAAATTCAATTAGTGAACATATAGTACATCATTAGTTTCAGATGTAGAGTTCAGCAATTCATCAGTCAATGTACTTTGTCTAGGTCGTTCAAAATATTTCCACTGGTGAAGAAAAGTGTACTGAAAAATTGTATATCCAGTAGGTATCAACTCTGTGAGAGGAAACACACAAATGAAAAAATGGAAAAAGTATACAGAGTCTAACAAATGTGAAAATGAGAAACAGTAACTGTGTTTATTTTTCTATACTATTTATGCTTTTGAAGTTTTGTACTGTAACTGTGGATTTCTGTTGTAATTAGTAAGAAAGTTAAATAGTATCACAAATCCATCTCAAACCATTATGAAGTAACAGATATTGAGATATACGAACATTGAGATATACGAACACACATATACATAGTGTCCTGCACGGATCTTTCATAGGGAAAGTTTCCAACCACAGTTCTTTCCAGCTCCAAGGGACTAAGTTCATTCTCAGTCTTGAAGAAGCCCCCAGCAGCCAGGCTGCAAGGACTCCTGTCCCTCAGTTACCAGTGAAAGAGATCTGTGGCCTCGAAGTCCATCTCTTGGTGGTTTGTTTTTTTGGTTTTTTTATTGTTATGTTAGTCACCATACAGTACACCCCTAGTTTTTGATGTAAAGTTCCATGATTCATTACTTGCGTATAACACCCAGTGCACCATGCAATACGTGCCCTCTCTTGGTGGTTTGGCCTGGCATTGTTTGGGGTGCCAGATGACCACAGGGCCTCTGCAGCCATGCGGGGTATACTCTGAATTAAGTACACTCTGAATTAAGCTTCACTTGATGATGACTAATCATCCTGTCTCAATTTAGACTAATAGCAGCAATTTCAGTAGCACTGCATGTAATTTATTTATAATCACCCCGTCTCAATTAAGCTAATAGCAGCAATTTTGGTTGCACTGCATGTAACCAAGTATGTTTTGACAGGAAAATATATTGTTGGTGAAGGAGGAGTGGGGAGGAGGGGGAAGAGGGGAGCAGTGGAAGGGACAAAGTGGAGAGAATTCTACAGGAAGGAAAGTTCTAACATCACCTGCAGTCTCACTTAATCTCAGAATTTTTACGACTTGGTTGTTGAAGTGTGTGGCTTTGTTTTTGTGGGGCTTTGGGGGACCGGGTAACTATATGGTAAAGTCTTCTGGGTATTCTAGACTAGGATCTTTATTTTATCATTTCTTGATGTCATGGCCGCGGTTAAACCTCAGAAATGCCATCTTCAGACTAGCAGGGAGAACAGGGGTTTTCAGGTCAGACAGGTTGGGTGGATTACTAATTCCAGTGACTAGGAGCTTGGCTTGAGGTGAGTCAGTTCAACTCTCAGAACCTAAGTTTCTTCATCAGTAAAATGAGACTGTTGGCTACGTCACAGTGTCGGGTGGGTTAGATTAGGTAACGTAGGCAGGGCACCAAGTAATATTCTGAATCAAAAAATGATATATTTGTACAAAATGGTGGGAAATCCAAAAGCTGAGAAATCTGGCTCAGAACACAAGAAGGATAGAGTCTATAATGGGTCACTGAGCCCCATCACCCAACCTTGGGCCTTCTAAACAGCATCGGTGGAATTCTTACCTTGCAATTTCTATTTCATCTATTCCAATAATGAGAGGCTGTTTGCATTCCATCGGTCCCACACCAACTGGAGGAAGGATGGTACACAGGAGACAAGAGGTTCAAAGTGATAGATACGGTATCTGTCAAAGCCATCCTGCAGGCATGGCTGAGATTTGCCAACCAACAGACCAGGGCAGCACTGACAACAGCCCTGCCCCTTGTCCGCTCTCTGTTGCTGGCTGTGGCCGCCACCAATAAGGCCAAGAAGTCTGTTTTGGAAAGGATTCAGACACCTGGTTGTCCAACCCAATAAACTGGGAGTCACTGTTTTCCTCCTCTCTTCCTTCAAATCCGATAATCAATTTATGTCCATTCTTCCTTCCAAATACATTAAGTCTGTCCTTTTACTTTATTCTCACTGCAATCCCTTGGTTCAGGACCCCATCACTTCTCACCTGGACTACCATAATTGCTTCCCAAGTGGCCTTTCTTTGTGTTCTCTCTATGCCTTCCCCCTCATGCAGCCCAAGCAGATTTATAAAGTGCGAATCTGGTGGGGTTGATCCCTTCCTTAAAAACTTTCAATGGCCTCTCATCAATTTTAGGACAATGTTCAAAATTTTAGCGCAGCCCACACGGCTTTGTGTGACCTGGCTCTGCCTATGCTTCCAACCCTGTGTTGAGCTACAATTGTAGTTCGGCATACTACAGTCCAAATTTACCTAAATTGGTCTTATTTTAATTCTTTAAACACACCATGCTTTTCCCCACATTAAGACCTTCACACATGCTGTTCCCTCTTATTGGAATTCTCTTTCCCACTCTTCCAGACCAACAAGCTATGACTTGGCCTTTCCTGGTTAAACTGCATTTTTAGAGACCTTCCTTGCTTTTTCCAAGTTTATTGGTTTTCCTCCATAATACACTTTCTCAATAACCTGAGTGTTTCTCTTTTCAGATAATCATTATGCTTTTTAATATCATTAAACTCAGGACTCTGTTTCACTTATCACTGGATTTTCAGTGCACGGCATATTCAGCACACTTCTGAGTAGGAGCTGTTAAGAAACTATTCAAAAAAAACTAGACCACTGCCTAACAAGCTCACTGTATACTCACACACTCAAGGAGCGTGTCTATTTGTTTTATGTGCAATTTACTACTTAGTAAGACCCAAGCTCTTCAAGGTAAGATGCTGACTTATAGAAGATGGACAAGTAGCAGAATATTTATTTTATGGTCTACTTGCAAGTGATTTCTGTTCAGTAGAAAAAGGAACATGCACGCTTATGGCTTTGTTGCCTTTTAGAACATTAATCGCTTGTATAGCAATCTCTGTGATCTTGCTCCAACACTCGAGTTTTCAATGACCATCCGTACTTTGGTCTTTTGTAGCTTCCTTCACACCGGTGTCGTCATCTTGCTGGTTTCCTCACTACCGAGTTAATGGATTTTTTGACAAATGTTGACTATATATCTGTACGACAGCTGTTTTTAACTTTTTGAAAATTATGCTTTGACAGAGCAACTTAGGAGGAATGCAACAAGTCTTTGACGACTGACATCCTTAGAACAGACTCTAATGGGGCCCTTGGATGGAGACATTTGAATGGGAGAAAGGAAGAGGAGAGAAGTACTAGAAATATAGTCCTGCTCTTGGGAAGGCCAAGTCTCTTTCTGCAGAGAAATATCTATATCTGAAAGACTGAAAAACAGTTTGAAAGCTTCAGATGGTAGAAGAAAGGACAGTTGTGTTGACTAATATTTTCTCCCTAGAAAGCTCCCCAGTGCACATCTTCAGCTTTAGACACTGGCGTAGGCACCAAGGGGACAGGAATAGGGAACTCTGGGGTTCAGGCCTGTGTGGCAGATGCTTCCCAAGATCTGTGTCTCATCCTCCTTTCAGAGAACGCTGCTCAACCACTTTTCTCAGTCTTCATAGTGGCCATGTGACTGGGCTGCAGTCAATGAAATTTGAGGGAAGGTTTGCGTCACCTCCAGGCCTGGCCCATAAAGACCTGGGAGCGACTCTCGCTCCCTTTTCCCATGTGCTAGCAGAATGGAAAGGGCTCTGAAGACTTGGAGGAAGGTGCCAGCATTAAGTGGAAGAGACTTAGTCTCTGCAAGACTGTGTGGAGCAATGCCCTTACTGACCTGGACTGGAAATAACCTTTTAGTGGGTTAAGCCATGGAGCTTTGGAGATTGTTTGATAAGAGATTAGCCTACCCTAGTTGTTAGAGGTCTCAACTCACATCTCCCTCTTTCCAGAAGTCCTCTCTAACCATTCCAGTCCACAGGGACCTTAGAACTGATAGCACATGCCATCTGATTCATTAAAGCTGGTGTTTAATCATGTAATTTTTTGTGTTATATTTTAAAATAAATATTACCCAAACTGCATTCCATGGAACACTACCATTTAAGATAATGTTGGTAGGTATTCCATGAAAAATGGGATCCATAAGTAAAAAAAAGTTTGAGGAACATTAGGTTGAATGAGTCTCAGGTTCACAGGACTTTCCAAAGTCCCTAATTAGATAATGGGACTTGCATATGCTTAAAATGCAATTCTGAATACAGTCTTTCTCACTTTGATCATGAGATTTTTTTTCATAGATGACAGTTTGGGAAGCATGCATATGACTGTTTCACTTGCGTGTGTTTCTATATATCTGTATCTTATGTCTTCTATGAGGTTACAGTTCATGGGGAAGTGAATTTATTTTCCTCTGATACTCTGTGCTCAAAGCATGAAACACCAGGCACACAGTTTTACAGCATCAGCGTCAAAAACTCAGCTTGGGGAAGAGGTAGGTAGAAGGCTTCAGGGAGGCCAACATATGAGTTGGGCCTCAGGAAATGAATAGAGGGTTTGCAGCAGGGAAAGAGCAGGTGAGAGGAAAAAGAAAAGCATCCCACGTGAAGGAGACCAATGGACAGGCCCACCGAGGCTGGGGAACGGTCAGAGAAAGGAGACTCAGGTTTACAATGGAAATCAAACAGACCACTTGCTTTCTGCCTATTATGCAACTGTACAGTTTACAACTTTGTAAAGTTGTAACCCAGCCACCTCTGGCACCCCCATTTGGAAATTGTAAACACCACTCCTCCCTGTACCCCACGACCAGAGGCTCCTGGAGGACGGGGGTCATGTTTTCCAAATCATTTCAGCACCCCTGTTCCTTTACACAGCCTGGGACGCAGCTCACAGCCCTCCGCATCTGAGATTGCTCACCTGAATGAGAAAGCACAACCCTTCCAGGACAGCTCTAACACCAGTGACTAACATAACATAATAAAAAATTATTATAAAAAAAAATAATAACACCGACGTTTAAAAAATGCCGGTAAAGCATTTAGCGCCGCGACCGGCATAGAGTCTACGCTCAAGAAATGTGGGCTGCCGGTATCACTTGCGTAGTAAATGCTTGGGGAAGGGAGGAAGGCAGAAGGGGAGGAGGGAGGGCAAGACACTGGCAACAAAAGAAACAAGGCCGAGTGGGATGCAGCTGTCCTATTTCATTCTCCCACTTGGCTAACGCTGGCGGGCAGATGCCCTTTACCCTCTGTTTCAGGAACAATCCTTCCTTGGCTGCATTTCTCAGAGTCGCTGTTTTGGAGGCCTCGAAGTGAGATATTGAGTTAAACATCAGCGCACACTGCCAAGGGCAGGGGAGCGTCCTGGCTGCACCGGGGACAGAGCGGAACAGAGGGTCCTGACGGGAAGAACACCCACCACTCCTCACACATGGCAGCCAAGGCCTGTGGGGCCTGAGGGAGTGCGGGCAAGCACTCTGGAGGGCTTACTCTGTCCTTGGCCCAGCGGTTCCCCGGCTCTGAGGAAGGAACAGAGAGAGCCTGGCCTCCTCGGCGGGAAGATCGTGTACCTGACAAAATTGTTCTTTTACGATAAAATTCATCACAGCGAGAGGCCAGGGAACCAAAAATGTGGGCTGGGTCTGTAAGCACAAATGAATTTCAGGGAATTTGAAGACCGGCTCATCTGCGGGAGGAGACACAAGGATAAGAGGAGGGAAATGTCCACGTCTGTGGCCTCCTCCCTCTTTCCCCTCTGTCCCAAATGAGCAGCAAGTGTGGCCAATGGAAAGGTCTTGGGTCAGGGCAGGAGGTCTGGAGGCGGGTAAGAGGAGGAAACACCCTGATGGGTTGATTCCATGCACTGGGTCAAGGTGACCAGACGGCTTTTCCAGAGGAATGATCTCTTTGCAGATGCTTTGCTCCCAAGGCCCACAGCCAAAGACCTGTGGAAGGGGCTCTGGAGCCTCTCCTGGAGCGTGTTTACTGCCCCTGGGCCCCACCGGAGAAGGCAGCATCGTCCCCAGGAAGGTGAACGGGGGTCAAAATCCTCCAACCTTACCTTTAGTGTTTTGGGAGAGAAGGTGCTTAAGTATAAATGTATTAGGAGACTGAAATATGATTCCTATCCCGAGCTAAGCAGTTTCACAAGTAGGAATCAAGGAAGCTATGGGGCAGCCTTGTCAAGAGGCACAGGCCAGAAAACGATTGTAATAGAGAGACCAGAAACACGCTGGCCGTTGGCGGCTGCTTAATAAGTTATGACAATGCCTACAAAATTATATATATAATAATTTAATGATATACGTAAGTAATCATACATATTAATGTCTAAATAATAGAGAGACAGAGGGAAAGATACAGGGAGAGGAGGAAGGAAGCGCACCAAAATTAACACGATTATTTCAGGACAGTGTGACAACAGGTGTTTTTTTTTTTTTCCTATTTTGAAGTCTGGGAGCCAGGAGAGAATTCGCCTTTGTTTCTGTTAATAAAATAGTTTCTTGTTATAAGAAAAAAAAAGTGCAGAATGCCACCAAGAGGAAAAGAGAAATAACTGGAATCATGGGTGATCTTCATTTTCTTCCTCACGCTTTTCTGTATTTTTAAGTCCACTATAAGGGGTTTACTATTTGAATTAGAATAAGTAACACGTGTTCATATTTTAAAAGAGCAGCCACTCCAGAGATAACTCTCTCTTTGTCTCTGGGGAAGCACTGGAATTTCTGCCACTGGCTGGACCTTTAACTTCCGGCACTGTGAGCACTGGGGTGAGAGTCTTAAGACTGAAAGATTAACACAGGACCTTAGAAAAGTCATTTAGTCTCATTGGGCCTCAGTGAATCTATCTGGGAAATGGGAACATCTGCTTTGCTTACTGCAAAGAGCCTTTGTGAACAGCAAGTTCACAACTTAATTCAACTGTAAAGACCCACAGATACGTAAGAACACAGACTCCAGATGAAATGCAGACACTGTCACTGAGTTACACTAAACCATTGGAAATGAAAGCAGCTTCCAAGTCATTTAAAGATTAAGAAGCCATTTGCCTGGGCAGAGAGGAAGTGACAGCCCATGTGATGGTGGCCCTCTTCACCTAAGGAGGATGTCAGAACTGGCCCTGGCCCTGAGTCCAGCCTCAACTACTCCTCCCCAGAATCCTCCACCCCACAGAAAATGGTGATAAAATCCCCCCACCCTGGTCCACTTCTCTGAACCCAGGAAGGGACCCGCTCCCCTGCCCACCAGATACAGGACACAGTCTGTGTTCTTTGTCTGGTACATCAGGCCTTTTATTTTTTTATTACTTTTTTATAGATTTATTTATGTATTTGAGCGAGAGAGCAAGCACAGGGAGGGGCAGAGAGAAACTTTAGCAAACTCCTCGCTGAGCTCAGCTCAGAGCCCAGTGCAGGGCTCGATGCAGGGCATGACCTCACGATCCTGAGATCATGACCATGAGATCACGACCTGAGCCAAAACCAAGAGTCAGATGCTTAGCCGACTACACCGCCAGGGGCCCCACATCAGACCTTTTAAAATCTGGCCCTCACACCTAATGCATCTGCCAACCATTTCAAAATATTCTGCATTTCAAAATATTCTGGATATTTTCAGGACTCTGAGCCTTTGCACAATACTGTTCCCTCAGCAGCTTCTACTAAGTTTTTAGGATCCAGGTCCAATGTCGCCACTGCCCTGCTGTACCTGGTAGAGTTATTAGTGGTTTACTGTTTCCCAAAACCGACTTAAACCTCTGTAATTATATGAAAACAGAAAGGAAGATGATTTTCGTATACGTGTGTGTTTGTGCACATGTGTACATCATATATACTAGAAACAATAATTTCCATATTTGTGCCAACAATAATCACGACCTCGATAACCATAGTGGTGATGATGGATATGAAGACACCCTACAAATGTCTGTCCTACAAGCAAACAAATGAAGACACATTGCTGGGGATCACGGAGTGGAGTAGGGGCAGGAGGGGAGGACTGAAAGGTCTCATCGGAAGGGCCACCAACACAGGGACTCACGGGATGGTCTGCGTCCAGTTCCGCTCCATAGCTGAGAATCTGATTGGCAAATCTGTCGAGCTCTTGAATGGTTCTTGGGAACCAGGGCACTGAAACACAGAAAGGGCAAAGTCCTGAGCAGAAGATGGACAGGACATGGCCAAAGGCCTCACCAAGGTCAGAAGCATGGATTAGCCCCAATTAGACAAACCAATGGGGGGACAAGGACGGTCCCATAGAACCCCCAAGTTAACTATAATACAAAAGTTAACTCCCATTTTCCTCGGAAATTAATTTTTTAAAAAAATTTCAGCTTTGTTGAGGTATACCTGACAAATAAAATTATAAGATATTTAAAGTGCACCTCATTGTGATTTGACACAGGTATACATGATGAAAGCATTTTCCCCATCTAGTTAATTAACACATATTTATCTGTGGACGTTAGTAAAAACATTTAAGTTCTACTCTCTTAGCAAATTTCTATTCTCTTAGCAAATCGACTATAGTCCCCATGTCTTACACTAGGTCCTCAGACCTTACTCACCTTACAGCTGAAACATACCCTTTTACCAACCTCGCCCTATTTCTCCCAGTCCCCAGCCCCCAGGCCCTGGCAATCGCTTATCTACTGTCTGTTTCTGTGAGTTTGGTGCTTTTCTTTTTTTAAAATTTCCATATATAAGGGATACCATGCATTATTTGTCTTTCTCTGCCTAGTTTATTTCACTTAGCACCTTAGAAAGTAATTTTAAAACATCTCCCCAAACATAATCTCTTTCCCGAAGATTTTCTCTGAATTATCTCAAAATTTACCTCCCTCCCACCTATGATGGTATAGCGGAGTGGTTTTTGATGGTTTTCTTTAGTAGCAAAGCATTACACGTAACCCCGGAATATAAATCAGATAAAACCCGAGCTGTTCTAAGCAAGGATGAGCCCATGAGACCCCATCTTCCTATCACATAGCCCCCTCCCAAAGGCTCCCAGGCATCACCCTGGCAGAATCTTTTGATGCCCAAGCCAATTTGAAAGTTCCATTGATGAAACAGGATGGAGTCAGGCAGTTTAGGATTTGACAGTGGCTTCTAGTACATAAAGAACCGACAGGCTTGTTTTTGCAGCAGCCTCGTTGGGGCGGGGGTGGGGGTAGACGAGGCCTGAGCTGTGTGGTCTACGGGGAAGAAGACACATGGGTGGAATTGTCCCAGGAATGAACAGAGACTAGGACAGTTTGGACTGTCAGGTCCACAAGGACGGGAGCCATGAGTGCCTCCTCCAGGTGCCCGGAGGAGAGGGAGGGCATGGAAGTGGGGGGCGAGAAGCGACGGAGGAAGGAAGGTAGGAAGGAACTCTGGTTACGCCAACTTGTAAGGCATTCGCAACAGTAACTACCATCCACGGAGCGTCATTCTGCGCTAGTGGCTGTTTCTGATTTCTGAAGTATCTCCAAAATGAGGAAGGCATCGTGACCCCTATTGTACAGATGAAAAACTGCAGCTCTGAAAGCCCAAATAACTAGTTGAAGACCACACAGGAAGTGAGAAAGTTGGAGTTCAGGAAAAGTCACAGAGCCAAAGGAGACATGGGAGGCTGGGGGGAGCTGTGAAGGGAGGCCAAGGCACCCCATGCTTCCCCTGAAATGAGGTTTGGAGGAGAAGATGCTGAACTTGGAGTCAGTAAGGTCTGGCTTGGAATCCGGGCTGCATCTACCTGCCTTTGCTCTCTGTGCCTCAGTCCTAACTGCAAAAATGGGACTAATAGCCACAACAATAGGAAGATTAGCAGATGTTTTTGGAGGCCTTACCGTGTGCCAGCCACTGTGCTTGCCATTAAATATCTCTTTTAATCTGGGTATTCCTGTGAGGAGTAAATGAGAACGCAGGCAAAGGGCGCAGCCCAACGTGTCACCCATAAAAGGAAGCTTCCCATCTCAGGCAGGTGGTTTCGGATCCTGGCCCAGCTCAGGTGAGGCGGGAAAGCACATGCTTGCCATCTAGTGGCCAGACTGGGGAAACGCACCTCTTGATCTTGACATTTAGAAGCCGCAGGCAAGAAATCGGCCACGTTCCACCAAAAGGAGATGCTTATTTCAACAGCATTAACAAAAGGCCATTTAGAGCCTTGTTTCCACAGATGTGAGGTGCAAAGCTGTGAGTGATAAAAAGTAACCGAGTGCTGTTCTCAATATTTCACCCGTGAGGCGGGTGCTATTGGTCTCCCCAGATCACAAACAAGGAAAGCTGAGGCACAGAGAGGTTAGGTGGCAAACCCAAATACAGGGTTTCCTCTGCTAGGAAGCAGAGGTGTCAGGATGCAAACTCAGATCTGGATGACGCGGTGGTTTCCGTCATGACCATGAATCCATCCTCCCACTCTGGGGAGTTAGAGCACATCGTTAGCTGGGCTCTGGAGCCTGACTGCGCAAGTGGCCTTGCCGTCTCCCACCTGGAGGTTCTATGCCCCTAGAAGCTCACTTCTCAGGGTTGGCTCTCTGTGGTCAGAGTCACAGGAAGCCACCTTGCAGTAGTATTCTAACTAAGGCTTACCTAGCACTTGCTTGCTGCCAGGCACTGTCCTAGACACATTACATTTACTGCCCCACCCAATCCACATAGCAACCCCAGGAGCTGGTGTTATTACCATCCCCATTTTACAGATGAGGACGTGGAGGAACAAGGAGGACAAGTCTCTTTATCGACCTTCTGGGTCCCAGCTGCTAGACTTTGGAGTCTAAATGACTCAGCACCAAGCTCTGCTCACCTAGCATGGCACCTGGCTCCCTACTTTGTCTCTGCAACGTTTCTCCAGGCTTTTCTTTCTTCTTGAGTCCACGGCTTTACCTTGTACAGTGGACCTCTGTTGTCAGCACTGAAAAGGGGGTCTCTTCCTTATTCAGATTTGGAAGGACTTGAGAAAGGGCATCTAGTGTGGTCATCCGGTGCTCAGGATTCCCTCTGAGACCATTCCGGCTTCCCCAGAATGTCATGACCCCATCACCTCCCTTCCAGGGCACCCCTTCTCCACTCACTCGCTCTCTCTTTTGCCTGGGAATCATCCATAATTCCAGCAGTTGCAGCTGCCCCCAGAGACAGGGCAAGTCAGCCTTGTCTTGCTGCCCCCACCTTCTCACTTGGGGCACCCTTCACCTTGTCGAAGTAGATTCTACAAATATGTATTCGGCACCTACTACTGGGGCACTAGACCCTGAGGGAGTCCTCACCTCTGCGGTGCTTGCATTCTAGTGGGGGTGGGTGGCAAGAAAGAAACAATAAATACATTTAAATAGATAACAATGCCAGGACGTTCTTGAAGAAGAACGTGGTGTAAGGAGATGGAGAGGGAGGGGGATACGAATTCATACATCATCCTGTGTCCAGACCCCAGAGGGAGGGTCTCTGCACCTGACACGGCCTTGCCTTGGGTCAAAGGGACCTGGGATAGCCAGGGTCCGTCCTCCGTCCAGAGCTGGCTCCGTTTGTCTCAGGGAGAGTCAGTCTGGCGGTCATCAAGACCCAGCACAACAGAGCCGGCCACCTTCGGCTGCAATGCTATCTCTGAACTTACCATCCGTGGCACCCAGAACAAATTATGAAACCTCTTTGTGCCTCAGTCTCCCTAACTGTAAAAACGGGGATAATAATAGCACTATATGATCCTACCTGATTGGAACAATATGAGATTAAACGAGTTAATATGTGTGTTCACTGAGAACAGTACTGGCACATAGTAAATACTATTATTGTTCACCGGCAAGCTCCTGGGAATTTTTGTTAACTCTGCTCTTAGCTTAGAGAGCAGAGTAGAAAGTCTTCAGGTGAGACTGGGAAGTCCGCTACTTATTTTGTTGTGTAATTGAGCAGGTATTTTATCTCTCAGAGGCTTATTGTTTTATCCACAATACGGATTAGAATCACCTTTCCATATTACTTCATTTTTGCATGAATTAAATACTATAGCAAAGGTGACACATCTTAGCACAGTGAGTGGTCTTCAGTAAGCACTTTTCTGTATTAACCATGAGGGTGACGAAGAATTTAATGATGGTGATAAAGGGAAGAAAAAGAAGGAAGAGGAAGAAGAGGAGGAGGATGAGGAAGGATGAGGAAGAGAAAAAGGAGGAGGAAGAGGAAGGGAAGGAGGGAGAGGAAGAGGAAGAGGAGAGAAAGGAGACTGGAGTCAGAAGCCCATTCGCAGTCAAGCTCTGATACTAACAGGCTTTCTAATCTTGGGCCTCAGTTTCCCCCTTCTATACAACGTGGGGTATTGGATTCACTTGTTGCTGTAATCCCTTTTGGGTTTTTTATTTCGAGCCCTACCGGAATGCTGTGAAGAGCCTCTGGCCAGAGGGGACATGAAAATATACTTCTAGTTCAATTAGTATGTCCATCTTGCTTGCTTCTGGAAATATAGCCCTGCGTTTGTTCGGCACCCACAATGCCCTGCGCCTCCCATTCCCCTTTCTCCTCTCACCAGAGGATCAAGGTTCTACTCCACAGACGCAAGCCTTTTGCCCCACCTGGACTCAGAGCTGTGCGCGTGGCCGTCTCCCTGCCGAACACCAGAGGGCAGCAGAACCAGCATATTGTCAGCTCTGGGTGTTTTTTTGTTTTGTTTTGTTTTTTAGCTCCTTCAAAGGGAGAACTAGTTGGGCCAATTAGCTTAGTTCAGACCTCTAGGTGGAAAAGGAAAAAAAAATCAAAGAACGTGAGAAGACTGTAAAACCTCAAAGGATTCAAGTCTTGGCAAAGAGGAGACAAAGAGGGGAGCAGCCCCCCAAACCCCAAACCCTTGTCACAGAGACTGTGAGGGACCCCCAGGCAGCACTGCAAGGCTGTGGGGCGCTCACCCCTGTCCAGGGATGTCCGGTAGTTTCGGGGCCTTGTCACCACCCAGAAAAGGCCCAGAACACAGCCAGGTTGGAGAAGCGGCAAAGCTTGGTGCTAGTCATACAGACTTCTGAGCCGAACCGCCTGGGTCCACATCTTGCCTCTGCTACTTGGTAACTTTGGGACTTCGGGCAAATTACTTAACCTCTTTATCCTCCAGGGTCCCATTGGTAAAATGACTATAATAATATACCTCAGAGCATATGAGCATTAAATGAGCTAATGTATGAATAGTGCTTAGAACCATGCGTGGCACATGGCAAGTGCCTTATAAGAATTTGGTTCCATTATTATCATTATTATCACTGTAGAAGGCCAAGTGACAAGAGGCGACAGGCCTGGTACCCTCTTTATCCAGGCAGCAGCCCAGCCCTACCTTTGGATCTATTCACCCGTCCCCCCCCCCCCCCAGACCTCCTCTGAGGTGAAAGCATCCTGTCCCAGAGGCCACTGGGTGTAAAGCCTGTGTATCGTCTGGGGTAGAGGGAGACTCAGGCCAGGCCCACGACTGAGACGAGTTCAGCAGCCATCGCCGTGGAGAGCAGGACGAGGCTTAAGGAAATATGACCCCAAAGAGGCAAGTTCTGGCTGTCGGGAATGGGGGAAGCAAGGTCTCAACAAGGCCGTGACGCGAGCAGTGTGAAGACCCAGGTGCTACAGGGAAGGAGACTACAGAGGACCCCAGACAACCCCAGGACCAAACCTTTACCTTTCTGGATGAAGCCTGCACTTTGTTTTACAGTCTATCATATTTCTTTCTTTCAGTTCTACACATATATTTATATACACACATCACACACACTCATGTATGCGGGGAGGTGCATGTCTCAGAGCTCAGAGAGGCCGAGCCACAGCGTGTCCCTATAGCTACATATCCGTGTTTGTTTCTACGTACCTGTAAGACCACTAACCTCCTGTGTGAGGCCGGAGCTTGAAGTCCCCAGGGCAGGAGACAGAAGGGAAGACTGGTGTGAAAGGGAGAAGAAGAAGGCTGGAACCCCACAAGGACGGACAAATGGCTAGTCTTCAGAGAACAGTGGAAGCCTACAGTTGGTAGACTCCAGTCATTCTTTTTTCCCCCTTTTTAAAAAGATTTTATTTATTTACTTGACACAGAGAGAGAGAGAAAGCACAAGCAGGAGGAGCAGCAGAGGGAGAAGAGTGCCCCCCTCCCCCCGCCCCAGAGCTGGGAGCCGAATACAGAGCTCGATCCCAGCACCCTGGGATCATGACCTGAGCCGCAGGCAGTCGCTTAACTGACGGAGCCACCCAGGAGCCCCCGGACTCCAGTCATTCTTGTCGCCTCACCCTTGATGGAGCAGGGGCCCTGCTTGGTCTGCAGCTGAAGACCCTCACCTGGCCTGAGAGCTGGCGAGCCCGAGAGCCTCCAGGGAAGGTGGACTGTTTGCAGGTGCAGTTGGAAAGCCTGCACCTTACCCTGTGCAAAAGGTGGGCACATCCTGGGCCTGAAGACCACGTTTCCTCTCTCCCACTCACAAACCCTGTGATTCTGAACAAGCGACTTGATCCCTGAGACTCCGGCTTCTCCACTGTGAAATGCGTGAGGCAGCCAGTCTCTGGCTTGCTTCCTTGGTTGGGGTGAGAATCGACATACCCACAGTGGGTCCATCCGCCATCCTCACACTTGAACCTCACAGAGAAAACCCAGAGACACTTCTCTGGTTGAGTACAGTCACAGAGGTCACTGGTGGCAGGTCAGAGTTCACACCTGCGAACCTGGGATCGTCCGATTTTCCCAGCTGAAAGTTATAGCTGCCTTTTTTCCTTTGAAGTTAATTTTTTGAGAGCTTAGGTTGCACCAGATACTGTGCTAAGTGCACTACTTCCATTGTTTTCATTCTCAAAGCAATGCTAGGGGCTTGACATTATTTCTGCTCTTCTGATGAGCAAACCGAGGCTCGAAGAGGGGCGGGGACTTGTACAAGAACACTGAGCTCACTGCAGAATGAGGACCCTGAAGAACTGCTCTGCCGGGCGGGCTTCGAAGAAGGTGCGGGGCGGTGGGGGGTTGATTTTAGATTCCTGATTTCCCACCTGGAGACAGAAAGGAGGTGAAGAACTAAAGCAGGACTCTAGAGCACCTGGAGAAAGTCCCTAGGACTGACCTGGGTGCTCCCCATCTCCCATCCCAAGCCATCCCGGATTTAGGGGTAGTAACTTTTTACACTGAAGTTCTCAGCTGCTCAGAGACACCTTCACATTTCCTTTCTCTTCTTTAGTGGCGATGGTGGGCCTCTCCCCCACCCCAGCACAGTGCTGGGAATAGAGACTGACCCCAGCGACCCAAGCCTTCGTCTTGAAAAGTTAAATCAGATTAGCTCATTAATGACCTTTGCAAATATCTCCGCGGTGGGCTGGCCTCTGTGGGCCCCTCGACCGCCTCACGGGCCGCTGGGCTCAGCGTTAATGAATGACTTGGGCAGGCTGGTGCAACAGAGGCCCTCTGTGAGGCCAGAGGCACTGGAGGGGGGCGGATCATTAATAAATATTGATTTGGCTCCAAGGGAAGCAGCCTGCCGGAGAGCCAGCCCTGGACACCCACGTCGTGGTCTCATTAAATCGGGGTCAACTGCTCAGCCCGGACGCCAAGGGGCGGCTGGCTCAGGAGTGCTCCCGAGCAAGAGGCCCCTACAGGCCTGGTGGGAGCCTGCTTCCTGGCCAATGGGTCAGAGAAGGGCTATTAAATTTACAGCAGTTTAAGGTGCAGGCTGAGTCCCATGAACCCCTTCCCTCCACCAGACATCCACCAGCCCCAGGGTCTAGCCAGCGAGGCACCCGGCCTTGCCCCAGACTTCTGCCTCCAGCCTGTCTCACGGAGGGCAATAAATCTCCTTTCCTGGGCCCAAAATAGAAGGGTGTTCTCACCCCCTCTTTCCAGGCTCCTGGATGTCTCCTCTGAGGCATGGCCTCCAGCCTCACGGAGAAGCACTGGTGCGCTAATCCCTCGGGAAGGTCTTAGCAAGACCGGGTGCACCAAATGCTGGCTGTTGGTGCCAGACTGATTTCTTCCCCCTCCTGGACGGAGCAGAAGAGTGGTGGGCTCGGGGCTCACTTTTACCAGTGACGTGACAGGCAAAGCATTTGATCTCTCCATCCACATGTTAAAATAAGAATGAAAACCAGACGAATGAAAGGGCCTTAGCATAAAGTGAAGAGGTGAAAATGTGTCGGAATAAATCAATGATGGATATGTGTGAAATCATGAATAAGTAAAAGAATGACCCGCAGCATCCTGTATTCCAATCACCCTCCTAAACTGGAACTATCCTCCCAATACCCTTTGAAGATGCCATATAGCGTATAAACAGATCTACTGGCAGGTTGGCTGCTGTATCCCCAGATACCGAGTTCTGGTTTCTGAAAGCTTACATTGCACTCAGTCTGAGTACCTGCCACATACAATGGGAGTTATGGCCAATCTACCTTGAGACAAACAGAATACATCGAAAGCCTCTTGCCTATTATGTCTGTCTCCCTCCAGGGGTCCCTCCCTGACCCTGCTCCCCCTCCTCCCTCTCATGCCCAAGACTGGCTTCAGTGTACCTCCTAAGTGCTCCTGGTACAAACCACACTTCCCTATCCCTGCAGGTATCATGCCCTGTGGGAACCACCTGCTAGATTATAAGACACAGGAGTCTAGGCGCCATGCGTGTCTTTCTCCCTACTGCGTCCCTATCCCACAGCTGCCCCTGAATGGGCGTTCGGTGAATGTAAGTTGCACAAATGAATGATTAACTGAATTAGGGCATAAATGTGGACAAAAGAAAAGAAGGTGACAAAGCTAACTGTGGTCTTTGAGAAGGAGTAGTAAAAGGAAAAGAAAGAAACCCTAAGAGTCAGGATTGTAATAAGTTAGAGCCACATAATTTATAAAATACTAAGGAAAGAGAGAATTCCAGGGGTATCATGGTTAAATGCCACAAAAATTCCAAAGACAATGAAAACAAAAAAGAGGATACTGGTTTGGGTCGTGGGTGTTGTCAGGAAGGTAAGGAAGAGGAGAAGGGAGGAGGAAGAAGGAAGCGAGAAGAGAGGGAGGGAGGAAGAAGTAAGGTAACCTGCATGGGAAGCTGGCCTTCTATCTCTTAGACCAGTGCTATTTCCGATATAACCCAGCCAAGTGGATACGGCATTGAAATCACATGCACAGGAAGTGGTATTTGGAAATGACAGGTCATTCCCAGCACCCCTCACATCATCCCTCTTAGAAACAGAGTCTGCTTACAAATTTATGATTGTCCTTAACTTGAAACCCAGTGACCTGGCAAATGGACTGGGGTCTAGAAATCACATTTGCATTGCATCTTCCCCCGTCAGTGAATAGAGCTGCCTCTAACAGACTGCAAGGGAGCGAGCCCCATACCCACAACACCAGCTCCTCTTCCAGCCCTGCTTCCAGCTCCGGGCTTGGTACACACCCCCTGCTTTGGCTTATCCTCTTAGCTGCAGGTCTGCTTGTATCAATGAGGCATTCTGCTGAAACAAAAGTCTCATCCCCAGCTGTCATGACTTAGGACAACATCAACGCACCCAGCAAGCACCCAGGTGGACTGAAAAAGGCTATCAATCCCGTGTGTTTTTGCGAACATGCAGATCCTTGGTCTCCTGCAGACCCAGGGCCACAAACAAGCACCTTCAGCCCTGAGAAGTGCCCTTGGGGCAAAGTGAAATGCACAGGAAGAAGGTTTGGAACTGAGAAGAGGAAAAGGGAAGATGGCAGCACAGAACGGAAGAGCAGAGGAAGGGAGAGAAGAGAGGCAGGCACAGGCCCTGGGAATGGGGAACCCCCAGCCATCTGGAGCCCCCTACAGCCAGAAGCATCTTCTCTCTAAGGGTCCTCAACTCCTTGGAAACCATGAGCCCTTCGAAAATCACTCTTTAAACAT
Source organism: Ursus arctos (assembly GCF_023065955.2). NCBI lineage: Eukaryota > Metazoa > Chordata > Mammalia > Carnivora > Ursidae > Ursus > Ursus arctos. The sequence continues at coordinate 12,366,307 of NW_026622886.1, read as the reverse complement.
GCAGGCACACACATAGGTACCATCTTGCCTACAATCCCATAGGCTTTCCAGACTCTTCCAAGGAATTCTAGCCTTCCTCCCCCCACAACTGATCTGAAACCTCAGCCTATCTGGGCCCTGCGTCAGGACAGCACTACTGAAGCAGCAAGGGGGCCGGAAGACAGGGCTGGGAGTGGGGAGGGGTGTGTAAGGGGGAGGGAATGAGCGTCATGACACTACACTGGTCTTCTCACAATAACTCTTCCCCTTAAATCACTGCTTCAGGAATCGATCCAAATAAAAAAGACAAAATTGTAAGTGCCCCCAGGCCAAACAGATAGACACAGACGGACAGATAGACAGATACAGAGATAAGTAAATACATAAATAGCCCTCCCCTCCCCACAGAAAATACAGTCGTACTGGCAGTGTGGACTCCCTCTGCGTCCACCACAGGACTCTTATAATTACCACAGCTTGAACAAAATCCACCAGATGTCCATCTGCTCTTGGAAAATAACTCCAATCGGATAAATTTCTCAAAAGGTGATAATCCCGTACCTCCATCTAGCCAAGACATTCTGTCTGTCTGCTCCTCCTGGCTGCAGTCTGCCTCCACGTAGGAATTTTCCATCCCCCTCTAAACATAATGTCATGCAGAAGACTCAAAGGGAAAGGTAAAAGGATTAGTAGATGGACCGATGGAAGATATTAATGCTCTTTCATGTTGGGTTGAAGGAGGATTTGAGGTCATCAGGAGAGAGGGTAGCAAGAGAATAGACCTCAAGTATTCAAAAGACTCTCTGGATTAAAATCCTATTAAAGTCACATCAGCTTCTCCAGGAGGCATTTTAGAAGGTTGGGATTTCTTTAACATGTCACCATAATTAACCTTCCCTTAAGCTGTTTTGGGTGGGGAACTTTAGCAATTAAGAAACTGAAAACTTTCCTTTTCTATCACCCACGTGGCCTTTTGAATGGTTTAAAAATAAGAGTGGAAAGTGGTTTAGCCTAATTGATTCGAGGGGTTCAGATCTCCCACTTCAACCTGCTGTCAGACTCGCTCCTGAGATCTGAGCCCCTCAGAAGAAAGGGCATTTTTGTCGAGTGAAAGAATCAAAGGTTCAGATCTACCATGATGCTTTTCTTCCTCTAATCATTCTCCCACTCTGCAAAGGCACAGTTGTTTTCCCTAGAAAGATCTGTCTCTGGGCCCAGACTCCAGTTCACAACACGAAGAAACCCAAAGAGCCGCCCCTCTCTGCAGAGGCTAGACTGTGCTGTTTGAGCACCGTTAGCGCCCTGAGCAACCGTTCGGTTCCATGGACACTGGGGTCAGGAAACAGCGTCAGGTAGGGTGGCCTGTAGGGCCTGGGATGAACAACCACATGAATAAATAAAATGAGACACATGTTGTTTTCAAGGTTAGTCCTACCAGGGTTGTCTTCACTAGGTCAAACGTCAACTCAGTTTCAAATGTCAACACCCTGCCAGATTCCGTCACCTCGCCCTCATCACAACACCTGTCCCTCGACTGTAGTCACCTGGGTGTCTTGTCACCCTTGTCGGCCTGTGAGCACCTTCAGAATGCGTAGTGTTGAGCCCTTCCCCCACCTCCGCCCCAGCTCCTATCACGATGCCTGGTGCAGAGTAGTGCTTGACACAGGCTTACACACAACCACGCAGAATTCATTCTGTGCCTTAAGGCAAGTCATGGCCTCTGTTTTTTTACAATGAAAAATTAAGGAGTCTCTTAGGCTGCACGACCTCTGAGGTCATCTGCCGGTTCTCAGAATCTCTGAAAAATGTGTTGTGTACAGGCTGGCTTTTCATGGCTCCTGTGCTGGGGTCATGATTTATAATAACAATGATGGTAATGGTAAGAATAGAGAGCATCTATTAAGCCCTTAAACATCATCTGCACGGTTCTCAATGCTCCACTGGTATTATTTCATTAATCCTACGAGGCAGACTCTTGTTACTCCCATTTGATACAGTAGGAGATTGTGAAGGTCAGTCATTTGCCCAAAGTCACACCAGGTGTAGCGTGCCCTGGTTCTGGAGTCTGGACTCCTAACTATTCTTGCAAGTTTCCATTAAGAACCTTCTTTCTGAGCCTTCAGTTCAGGCTGCCCGCCCTTCAGTTGATCTACATACATCTTCCCTGGCTCCCCAAGGAGCTGCCTGCCTGCTTGTCAATTGCTTTGATTTCCTACCCCAGGACCCCAGCTGGTCCAGCCTCCCCCTGCTCCAAGCAGAGGCAGAGTTTGCCCCAGGATCCGGCAGGCCCTTTGTCCTGAGGGCCTGCAGCTCCTGTCGGGAGCAGGTGGCCGGAAAAGCAAGAGAAGGCGTTCATCAGCAAAGCAGCTCGGGAGGTGGAAGGGAAGGAAGGCAAATAGGGTTGATCTAAGGAGGAATTCCAAGTGCCTGCCCCTCAGTGACCTGAGCCCATGGGCTTGGCTTTCTACGCTCTGCGGGTGCAGAATCTGGGAATAAACTTCCTTGTCTGGTAAGAGCTACAGGAGGACGAGGGCAGGAAAAGAAGAGAGATCTCCTAGGAAGACCTTGCAGGTATCTTTTAGAAAATGTTTCAGTGGCCTGTGCAAAGAGGTCAGTCTTCTCTCATTTTAAGGCATCTCTGCTAATTAAAATGTTATTTTCAGCTACAGAGCTTGAAACCCTCTTGACCCAATGTCTTCACTGCTCTGGCAAAAATAAAAAATAAAATAAAGACAACCTTTTGATTTTACAGTAGAAAAAAGTGTTTTGATTTAGGGGAAAAAAAAAGCAGTTCAACTCAGCAATCACACTCCTAAGTATTTACCCAAATGAGTTAAAAACTCATGTCCATACAAAAACCTGCGCATGAATGTTCATAATAGCTTTATTCATGATTGCTGAAATTTAGGATATATAAAATTGCAGCAAGAAAAAGAAAATTACTGGGGCGCCTGGGTGGCACAGCGGTTAAGTGTCTGCCTTCAGCTCGGGGCGTGATCCTGGCGTTATGGGATCGAGCCCCGCATCAGGGTCCTCCGCTATGAGCCTGCTTCTTCCTCTCCCACTCCCCCTGCTTGTGTTCCCTCTCTCGCTGGCTGTCTCTATTTCTGTTGGATGGATAAATAAAGAAAATCTTTAAAAAAAAAAAAAACGAAAAAAAAAGAAAAAGAATATTACTAATATAAGAAATAGCTATCTCGAGGAAGTGAAAAAAGCACATTTATTAAATGTCTAAAATGTGCTAGGCACTCCTCTAGGTCCCTAGCATACCCCCTCCAGCTTAGTCCCCCACAGTGGTCTACCAGGATAGACACCATTTTTGCCAGTAGTTTTTGAAGAGAATTCAAGTTGCTTTTGTTGCAAAATCCCTCTGTTTCTTACCTGTGTCTTTCATCTTATCCCGGGAAAGCTCATGGACAGTGGCACCGATCTCATACCGCAAGATCTTGATGATGTTTGCCAGGACAGGCATGCTACGTTTATCCAGATAGGTAAAAAATTCATACTCGTCTTTCTTTAAGCGTGAAGGTCTGGATTCAATATGGGTCAGGTTTATATCATTCTCCTAGAAGAGAGAAGTGGGAATGTGAAGGAGACAGTCACCGGAATTAACACAGACGAAACACACAAAACTAGAGGGGCGCCTGGGTGGCTCAGTTGGTTAAGCATCCAACTCTTCATCTCAGCTCATGTCTTGATCTCAGGGTCATGAGTTCAAGCCCCACACTGGGCATGGAGTGTGGGGCCCACTTTAAAACACACACACACACACACACACAACCAGAGCAAAACATGCAACACAATAAAATGCAGAAAGAGGAGGAACGGGACTTTTTTTAATATATAAGAGTAGAAGAAACTCCTTAATGTAACAAAAGTTATTGACTTCTCTGTGCAAAATCAAGTAACAAAAGGTGAAGGAAATAGTGCAAATGCTACAGAATTTTATCACATGGAAATCCACTAAAGACCTAGAGTTACAGACCTAAGATTTTGGTTTGGTTCAAATGTGTAGGGCAGCAGTTGGCAAAAATGTTTACATAGGGAAACCTCCGTTCTCAGATGAAATCCCCTGGAATCCCAATAATAATATCTCAGTAAATTAATAATACAGAAACAACCTTGTCCCCTTAAATAGGGTCCCTGGGAATCAGGCTTATTGGGTTCAAATCAAAGTTTTCATATGGGTTGTAAGATTAGACAAATGACAAACACAAAAGATAACTGATTTATGTATTTTCCTGGGGAAAGTGAGGACAAATTGTAGTACTAAATAGGGCGAACACATGAGGTCTCATTGCGAAGGGAAGGTTCGTGTATATGTGGGTTTTATTAAATGCCAAAAAATTAATAATCACTATAGCTACTCAACTCCCGTGTCTTTGTCTGGTGATGTTTTAGCTATCATCAGTTTTGTCATGAAAAGAAAAAGTCATATGTGTAAATTGATCCTCAAATTTGAATGCATGGTAGTCATCTGTTTCTTATTCAGAAAGTCTGATTTTATTGACAGAACTGTTCTTTGTGAAGAAAACCAAGGAATATATTCTATACTTTCTTAGAACAAATAAATAAATAAGGGTTACCCCAAACATTTAAATGGACAAAATGTACACTGAAAAAAATCTAACTTGACTGATTCTATAATTCCAGAAAATGAAATCCATCAATCTTGTAGTTTAGGAAATATATCTTTTTTGGGGGGGAGGGAGGCAGAGGGAAAGGGAGAGAGAGAATCCCAAGCAGGCTCCACACTCAGCATGGAGCCTGATGTGGGACTCAATCTCACAACCCTGACATCATGACCTGATCAAGAGTAGGACGCTTAACCAACTGAGCCACCCAGGTGCCCCAGGAAGTATATCTTTCTCTTTGATTGTTGAAGAGAAAACATGGATAATTACAATGATGACACTTTTTGTTTTGATCATCACTTCACAGTTTAGAATTAGGTTCTGGGACCTTCCCAACAAGCCTTTGAGTAGGTTAAGGGAGTTGTAAAATATAAAATCAGAGATGATGATGCTTTGCCAAAAGTGGCCGGAGAGTCATCGGTGTTCTGACCACACTATCTTTCCTGCGATACCATGAGAATTCTGCAAACATCAACTTTTATTACTATTACGACTGGTGTGCAAAGCACAAAAAATGAAAACTTCTGGGCCTGGCAAGCACAATCATAAGTGACTCCACCCAGGTACTCTTCCTGTGTTTTCTTCCTCCTAACCCCCGAGGGCACATGGTAGAGCCATTGCTTATGGGCACCGGCTGCAGAGAAGTCAGGCTTGGCAGGGATGGCCAGGGAGCCCAAGGTGAGGGTCCCAGCTAGAGAGAGAGTGTGTGTGCATGGAGGAGGGAAGACCAGAGAGATAGCGGTTGCTCTGAAGCTTCCCAGACAAACAGAGGTAACTTCCTAAACAAAGCAAAGAGCAATGTCATCCTTCTTGGCTCAGAAACAAAGAGAGGCCCCACCTACTATTTACCTAAGTTGAAAGTTGAAAGGAAGAGATAACCAGTTTCTGCTTTGGGTAGAGCAGAAAATACAGCAGAGCCAGGAACCAAGAGTGGACACACGTCCGGCATGCTTATTGGCAACAGTGGGGCAGGTGATGGAAGGGGTGGCAAAGGTGGGAGGTGGAGAAAGAGCTGGAAGACAGACTATAGGCTGCGGTGTTCAACACCCACGCTCCACCCTTCACAAGAGCACTTCCAGAGAGAAGGCTCTCACTTCAGGAATAGCCCTAAAACAACAGATGCCCCATGACTCAGTTTTTCTAAGTCTGGAGATCTAACTTTAGGGGAAAAAATTCACAAAAATTCATACACTAATTAAACTCCCACAACAGGGGAATGATTAGGAATTTTATAGTGGAATCACTCAGTGGAGATTATGCCACCTTTGAAAAGAAAGTAACATTCACAAATCAATCAACATGATACAAAATGTTGGTTACCAGAGGGGGCAGGAGTTGGGGGGCAGGAAAAATAAGTGAAGGGGATCAACAGGTGGAAGGTTCCAGTTACAAAAAAAATAAGTCAGGGGCATGTAATGTAGAGCATAGGGAATTAGTGAGTACTGTTGTAATAACTTTGTGTGGTGACAGACGGTAACTAGACTCAGGCTGGGAATCGTTTCGTAATGTATAAAAATATCAAATCAGTATGATGTACATTTGAAACTGATAGAATAGTGTATGTCAATTATACTTCCATTAAAAAAAAAAAACCTCCCTCTGGCCCTCAACCCTCCCCCCACCCCACTCATGCTCTCTCTCGCTTACTCTCTCTCTCTCTCTCAAATAAATAAATAAAAACTTTTTTTAAAAGATTTTATTTATTTATTTGTCAGAAAGAGAGAGAGAGAGCACAAGCAGGGGGAGCGGCAGGCAGAGGGAGAAGCAGGCTCTCCGCTGAGCAGGGAGCCCCATGTGGGACTCGATCCCAGGACCTGAGCCGAAGGCAGACGCTTAACTGACTGAGGCACCCAGGTGTCCCAATAAATAAAATCTTAAAACAAACAAAAAAAACAAAAAAACAAATAACAACAACATGCATGAGCCAGTGTCAGTAATCACTCTAAAATATGTTGACAGTAGTGGTCTGTACGCGATGGGCCTACAGATGATTTTGTTTCCTTCTTTCTATTTTTTTATCATAGTTCAATTTTCTAAAAACAACACATATTACTTTTTCAATGAAAAATTAACTTTAATTCTTAAATGGTTACAATGACAACCACTTGGGAAAATACTTATGATCCATAGAAGTATGTGATAATTAAAACATGTTTTAAATAATTATGCCCAGGCCAAAAAAAAAAAAACAAAAAAAAGAAAAAGACTAGAATGAAATGCATCAGAATGAATTATTATGAGATTATGTACAACTTCTATTTATTTGCCAAAAGTCTTACAATATTATGCATATAATGAAAAGAAAAGTGTATCTTTTAACTGTGAGTGAAGTTTTTTGGCTAAGAACACTCCACCAAAAAAAAAAAATAAAATAAAAAAAAAAAAAAAAAAAAGAACACTCCACCAAACTCTCCAAACTATTTCTTTCCCATTTGAATCAATTTGTCAATAATTAACTCTCAAGTTTGGTGTGCAATTTCCTTATTGGGAGTTTTTCCAGCTTATCAGTGTGGATCCTTAGAAACCAATGATTTTGGTTGCTAAGAGAGACTTCAGGAACGAACCTCCAAACTTGACTATAATCATAGTTACCTCTTAGTAAATGAATTTTTATTTTTAAGCAAGGGTTCTCTGTAGGTTTACAAATTGACCCACATACACTCACTACATCTTTGGGTGAGGGACAAAGAAAGAACTCTTTCTGTTACTCCACACGGATATCTGGGTGGAGGCAAGAAAGGTTTAGAGCTAAACATTTCGAAGACAATTTCATGATTTGTCCAGTGGTGAATCTATGCATAAAAGATAACAGTGTAACACCTTATTTAATGAGGACTCTTGAGCGGAGAGTGTGGGGACTCAGAGAAAAATAAACTGAAATGAACAGCCTCTTTTAATAAGGATTGGCCAGAAATCCCTTCCCGTTCCCATCCTGGAGGAAAATCTTTCTAAAAGGGTCTTGGTCACTAGTGACTAAAACTACAGATACATAGAATTCACAATGGTGAAAAACAGATTTGCCCTTCTGAATCTTTTCAAGCTTAGGGTCCATTCTTTCTTCTTCCATCTCATTCCTCAAGAAAAGGAGAATGGTATAGTGGAGAAAGGGTGGGCTTTGGAAACTCATCTGAGTTCAACTTCTGGTCTGCTGCTACCACCTTTGTATACATTAGTTGAATTTTTATTTGTTTATGTTTGAAATAAAGACAATAGTATCACTTGGTAGCTCAGTAAGAAAAACGGAAAAAGCTCTTCACACCATTTTGGCTTCATTGATGGATACCCAGTAAGGGCTTATTATACTTTGCAGCTCTCAGCTTGGTATAGATATACATTTCCCTGGGAGGCAAAATGCCTTATGTTTTATGAGTTATTTTACCCTTTATTATTTGCTTTACCCTAAGTTATTCTCAGCTTCTTTCCTGAAAGCATGCTTCAAAAAGGAGAAGGAAAGTCTAAAGATATTTTCAGACGGGACAAGCCTGGAAAAGGAGAGCCTTTTGGACCACTCCATGCTAAACTTAAATGAAGTTATGTTCTGGCCTATTCCAGAGGTATCTGGGGGCAAATCAAAGACATTCACAGAGCATGTCCCAAATCACTGGTCTCAAGTAAACAGGAGCTTTCAATAACTGATTCGATCAAGCTCCTTCCATGTGCCAAACACTGTCCCAGGTGCTGGGACACAACAGAGAACAGAATGGGGAAAATCCCTGCTCTTCTGGAGCTCACATTCTGGAAGCAGGAAACAAATAGTAACTATGAAAAATAAGAAGAATATACAGTCTTTAGATGGAATGGGAGAAAAATAGAGCAGGAAAGAGGAATTGGATATTCCGGGGGTGCCATGAAGGTGCTATTTTATATGGTGTGGTCAAGAAAGGCTCAAAAAATAAATAGGTGACATTTAAGCACAGACCTGAAGTCAATGAGAGAGCAAGCAGTGAGGGAACAGCAAGTGCAAGGGTCCTGGGGTAAGATAGTACGCAAGATGACTGCGGAACACCAAGCAGGCCAGAGTGTCTGCAGCAGAATGAGCAAGAGGGAGGGTATCAGGACAGGAGGCAGAGTAGTAACTGACCATGACCCATCAGCCGTTATCTGAACTTTGTTTTTCACTCAGAGTGAAAATAAATAAGAAGCTATAGAAGGTAATGAGGCAGAGATGATACATTTTTGGACTCATGTTTTAAAAGGAGCATTCCAACAGCTGTTTCAAGAATAGACTATAGTGGGCCAAGGGCAGAAGCAGTCTGGAGATCTCTACAATATTTGGGGTAAGAAACAACAGTTACAAGGATTCGAGAAGAGGTCTCATGGAGACACAAACAGGGGTTCTTATCTATTTTACTGATCTCTTGGGAGAGGACCAGGAAGGACTCTGGTTGAGAAAAAATCTGGAAACTAAGCCCACTGGGATGAACAGGAAACCAAAAACATTCAGGAAAGTATGGGCAGCACAATTAAATTCTAGAATGGGTTCCAGATCATTCCCCACCCTGCTCTGGAGGAGAGTTCTTGGTCAGGTTCAAGCTGGACTGTCAGCAGGATTCACATACCCTGGAGACCATCTTTTGGGACACACTCTTGCTTCCTCTGGAAGAATCTCTATTGTAATCTCTGGGTCTTTGCTTCCCTCCGTCTTCTTCCTCTTTGTTAGAGTATTTCTTCTCCACCCTCCCTTGCATTGGATTGGGGTTGCATCCAACTCAGAGGAGACCCATTTCTGGGGAGAACTGGGGTAGCAGCTTAATCCAGGCTCTTTTTTGAAGCTTTAGGAAAAAGAGCCTTTTTGTCCCTGTGTTCCTCTTTGTACACCTTTTCTTGCCAGCAGGGTCATAAGATGAAAAACGCCCTGTTTCAGTCCAGAGCTACCGAAGAACAATCACAACTCATGTGCCGTTAATGGGGTCATGGCACTCTAAATTTTCACCATGTGAAATCGAACTTCATCATAAAAGTTCGAAAAGTAAGCACTGTGTTGCTATTTCTCATATGCGTCCTGCTCTAAACGGTTTAGCAGCTAAAAACAGTGCCAGTTTTCAATCTGAGTTCTTCCAGTCAACAGACAGTCACCTGGCCTCACAGAAAGTTTCATGCAGCACCATCCGTATGGGTAAACGATGAAAGCCACCTACATGTCCCCCAGTAGGAGAGGAGCGAGTACAGCCTCACCAGGAATGTACAGAGGGGAGAATGGATGACCTGCCACACTATGAACAGCTCTCCAAAGCAACGTTCACCGCTCTGTCACCAAGAAAGAACACTGCAGAAGGACGCTTTGCAATAAGGTTCCAGTTTTACGAAGAGTCAAAGCTTGCAAAACGAGGCCATACAAACCACTGGGTAGCTGAATATAGCAAAGGCTAACATGATAGGTGGGAGTAATATCGAATTCAGATTAATAGCTACATCTGAGGAGGAAGCAAGCCCATGGGGAAGGGTCTCCAGGGACTTGGGTCACTCATGCAATGTTTCATTTCTTAAGCAGGGAGTGAGTTGCATGGGTGTTCTTTGTATCATAATCTATATTGGCGGCCTTAAAGAAACCTTCAAAAGTCATCTGGGTTGTAAGAACTTTTTTTTCCCTCCAGTGGAGCTCAAAGCTCTTCTTATTTTGATTAAAGAAGCAATGTTCCCATAAACACTTGTACCGCTTGCGACTGCTCCGGACCTACGGCCAGAGGGGTAAAGGCAACCCTCGTGATTCATTCTAGACCCCGTCCCGCTCTCCAGGCCCAGGGGTCACAGGTGGGACCTTACAGTCCAAACTTTAGATAGTAAACATGGCATATCTTCCTAGACTGCCCCACCCCCTGCCACCCAGCCTCTGTCCCCAGGAATGCTGGGGTTGGCAGATGGAAAGGCTGTGAGGATTCTGTGACCTGAGCCCTTGTTTATTTTCTCCCTTCAAGTTATGCATTTCTTTGTTCTGGAATTAAGTTCCCCCTTCTTCTCTCCTGCCCCCCCCCCCCTCAGGTTTCAGCTTAAACATTACACCTGCAAGAAACCTTCCCTGGCCAACTCTGCCTCATGGAACCCCAAGCTTCTCTCATTTCTGTAGGGGCAGAGAATGACTGACTCACTCCAGTCTCCCCAGCACCTTTATAGGGTCTGATAACAGTAGATACTCAAACAGTATTAATTGAATGCACAAATGAGAGAGGATGAGCTCACCAAATATCCAGTGGGGAAAAGGCATGGGTCATCCAGGCACAGGCAGAGCACAGGAAGTGAATACAACAAATATTGACTAGGCCTTTTCCATTTGTTTCCAAAAACCCTGTCCACTGTGAACATGGAGGGTGAATTCTGAAGCGGTTTTGGCTCTAATTGTCTAGCCTTAGGCAGCTTGCGTAGTCAGAACCTCTGTGTCCCCGTCAATTAAAGGATGCTAACTGAGCATACCCATGAACTTCAGCGCTCTGTATGTCCATGTATTTGTTTGTTCCCTTCCCTAGAGAATCTACAGTAAGGCGATTAGTGGAATGCTAGCAGAGGGAGGGAGACCTCTTCTTTGCAACCTCCCCAGGGAGCCAGCCTCTAATTTTACAGCCATTACTAAGCCACTTGCAGCAAAGATTCTCGGGAGACTATTTTTCTAAGAAGGCGCAGGACATGAGCTAGTAGAGGCTGAAAATATAGAGAGCTACAGACAATGTTTAAATAAAAGCATGCAGAATTGAACATTAGAACAACCGAGGACAGTGGGATGTCGGCAGACCAGCAGGTAGAGGTCTGGGTGTATTCCTAATTGTTTGACCCCAAGCCACTAAAACATCTGCACCGCCGTCTCACCACTTAGCCAACACAGGCAAACACAGTACTTCTGTATTTCTCCTGTAAATGCCGAACGGATTGTGCTACATTTTGATGTAGTTACTGGCTGAGGTTGACAAGGCCGCAAGTCCATCGGCAGGCAACATCGTCCCTTAATGGGACGGTGACTTGGGTGCTAATCATCTCAGGAAAAGATGGGCTCTCAGGCAGGGAATGAAGCCTGACCTGGGAGAAATCTGCCCTCACTCTGTACACCTCACTTTTTGTTTGGGGAGCTAGGATGTCTGTATGTGCTCCTGGTGGCTAGGGGCTAAGAAAGCTGTCACCATATGGAGTCAGGCAGGGGGGCCAGAGGGTCTAGGTTCCCACAACTGCAGTGTTTGGGTTATGACTCTGAGCATGTATTAAGCTTTAGTTGAATGTCCCTGTTGCTTCTCTGCTATGCCGCAAGCCGTCAAAGGATGGTCTTGCTCATTAAACATATGACTGCAGTGAGGGATTCCTAGAGTACAGGTGATTCTCCCCTATGGAGTGTTCTCCCCCTATTGTCAATCTTGGGGGAGCTGGATAGATTTGTACCCTTTGTCTCTATTCAGGAAAGGTAAGTTTATTTATACCGTCATTTTGGTTTTGATTCTGCCCGGCCTTTTGCTGGCCGTTTCACAGTAGTAATACCTGAACTCAGTGCCATTTAGCACCCTTCTACAGTAGAGATATTGCCTTTAAGTGATTTGAAATATGCTCCTTGTAATTTCTACACCTTGCTCTTTTACCTCTGAAGTAATAGAAATTAAGTAGCATTTTTCTCCCATAATAGCTCTTCAAACATTTCCTTGCGCCATCTTCCCTCTTCAAGACAAACAATCCTAATCCTTAAACTCTTTTTCAAATTGCCAGGAATTTAAAAGTCCTTGAAGTTCTATGACCCTCTAAAACTGTGGTGCCTAAAAATGAGAATAAACATCTATTTTTTTAAAAAATTTATTTATTTGTTTATTAGATAGAGAGAGAGAGCACAAGTAGGGGGAAGGAGCAGAGTGGCAGGCAGAGGGAGCAGGAGAAGTAGGCTCCACTCGGAGCAGGGAGCCCGATGCGGGGCTGATCCCAGGACCCTGAGATCACGACCTGAGCCGAAGGCAGACGCTTAACTGACTGAGCCACCCAAGACTTGGCGTCCCAAGACTAAACATTTATTCAACTCTTACCATGTGCCAGATATTCTTACAAATATTTTACATGTGTTAATTCATTTAATTTTCACAGCAGCCCTACAGTATAGGTTTATTGTTACCTTTATTTTAAAATAAGAAAACTAAGCCACTAAGAGCTTATATAACTTCTGCAAGCCCATCCAGCTCGTACAGAGGGCAATGGGGTGTTGAACTCAAACAGTTTGGCTCTAGACAGTATACTCTTAACCCCATGCTGTTCTACTTGTTGGGACCCCAAACCTAGTTTATAACGGATGGTCTGGAGCTCATAACTCTAAAACAGCAAAATATTAATAGGCCTTCCTTGAACAAGACCCTCTGGCCAAACACATTTGGGAAATACCAAGTAACATAACATTGGATAAATATCCTCTCTGCAGGGCTTCCTGGGGCCTGCAATACATATGTATATGTGTACAACGGCTTTCCAAGATCTAGATGGAGAATTCTCCAGACATATTCACCCTTCGATCATTCTTTTAATAAAATACTTACTAATGTATAGAATTCAACAGAATATTGTTTAGGAAACACTGCATAAAGTGTAGTTTAGATTCTTTCATTGGTTTTTGCCTTTTATTACCTTTGTCTTCATTTTATATGGTCCAGAAGTTTAGTGACAACCACAAAATTTTGGGGTTTTGTCTCCATTTCCATCTAATGCTCACTCTTCTGCCTCATTTACACAGATATCATGAGAGATATAAATACACAGACACACGATGGCCACCACAATCTCTCCGCTCTACTAAACTACTCTGCTTTTCTCTAACGGCCCTGCCCTGACTCTCGGTCATTGCCATTTGCCTGTGAATGCTCACAAACGATATTCAGTAATTCATTCTAGACTTTTTTTTACCTTCTTTTGGAAAGAAAAATTAAAACTCAAGGCTTTGGATTTTCTCTAGTCTTCTAACATCCTCCTCATCTTCATAATTTTTCCAGGATTTCTCATAGGGCTCATAGAGCACATGTGGAAGGGATCAAGGAAGAGACATGGTATGAGCACCTTTTGTAGGCTCAGAGGCATATCACACATTTTATGCAGCATGTAAACCCTCACGGCTCCCTGGAGGTAGGGATCATTAGCCCCACTCTTCAGATGAATACACACAGGCATATGTGTTAAAGGATCTGCCAAAGTCCATGAGATCCAGGATTCAAACCCCACAGTACAAAATCTATGCTCCTAATACTCCATATATCACAACATGGAGCTACTATGATATTTGGGACCAAAGATACGCACTCTTGATAAGGGATCCTTTGAATCCTCATAAAATCTTAACCCCAGAAAGCTCCCTAATGCACCCCCGTAGTAGTATCAGAGGGGTGATGGGATAAAGTGGCTTCCCCAAGGACACAGATCCTGAGATTTAGAAAGAGCACTAAAGCCCAGCCATTTCTCTCTTGGTTTTCAATTCTTTGTTCTGGCATTCCCAGGTCAAAGGCATTCTCTTGAAAAGAAGATATGCAAAATAATGGTTATATTGTTTTGCTTTCTCGTAAACAATTGATTTTCTCTGATAAAAATGATAAGCGTAGGGGTTTAGAACCACAGACCCTAGGTCAATTTCTGAGGTTCTACCCCATTGAATGTTTACCTAAACAAACCACGGAGCTCCCTGACCTTTAGCTTCCTCATCTCTAAAATGGGTATGATATCACCTATCACCACTAAGTAACAAACGATTTAATTTATAGAAAACATTAAAATATTCTGAATATTAAATATTATTTATTTCATGGAATGTAGTGGGTATAGTCCCTGCTGACAGCGAGAACTCCTTCCCTGGCAATAGCTTAGAGCAGTGAAACTCATTCCTGATTGAGTCACTAGTGAAATTTAAGAAAAATTCAAGAACAAAAAAACAACAAAAATCTAAAACCCATAAAGGAAGTGACTGAAAATATAAATTACACTAGAATTTAAAAGCTCAGTATGACAAATGATACCATAAACCCAAGCAAAATAAAGAGACAGGAAGGAAATATTTGTCATCCACACAATGGTATTCAGATTACAAAAAATGTCAAGAAATCAGTAAGAACAAGATAAAATTGCAGCTGAAAAAAATTTAAATCTGAATGGACAAGTCCCAATTTACAAAAGAATAAAATCTAAGGTCATGTAATATGAAAAGACACCCTATCATCTCGCTCATAATCAGGGAAATGAAAATTAAAACAATAAATTACCACATTGCACCCATTCTATTGTCCAAGATGAAAAAGCAATAAGCAAATAACCTTAAAAATATAGAGAAATCAGTGTTCCCACAGTAAACTAATGGTAGCATAAATTGTTACAGGACATTTGGAGAACAGCTTAGTTTCTTTTAAAACTAAAAATGTTGGAATGCCTGGGTGGCTCAGTTGGTTAGGCATCTGACTCTTGATTTCAACTCAAGTCATGATCTCAGGGTCATGGGATCGACCCCATGTCAGGCTCCGCACTGAGCATGGAACCTGCTTGGGATTCTCTCTCTCCCTCTGCCCCCCTCCCACCCCCACACACACTCTCTCTCTCAAATAAAACAAAATAAAATTAAATTAAAAATGTCCATGCCCTAGGACCAGCAATTGAAATTCTAGGTATCTACCCTAGAGAAATATTTGCACATTGCATACCAAAAAAAAAAAAAAAAAAAAAACCAGAAGAAGAAAGAACAAAGTACTGCAGAATTGTCTGTGACTTCAGAAAATAGGAAACACCATGGATGCTCAAAATAAGGAGATGGATAAATAAAATATGGTACATGCATATTAAGAACTACTCTTCAGAAGTTATTAACTTGATCTGTGTGTATCTATATCTATTTATACACATATATATCTCCAAGCACTGAATTCAGAAAAAAAAATACATAGCAATTCTTCCTGAACACGTCATGTATAACTACTCTGAGGGTTTTACCTGCATTAAGTCATTTAATCCTCAGAACCACCCTCTGAAACAGATGCTATTATTATTATGAGGAACTGAAGCAGAGAAGTCAAGTGATTTTTCCAAAGACACAGCTTTATCTCCAGAGTCCATGCTCTTGACGGCTCTACTGAACTGACCCAAAGAGACTGCAGAACAGCGTGCACAGCCCAGTCCTTGTCAATATCAAAATCATTTTTTAAAGGCCTGACATATAGAAAGAAATATACTAAACTCACAATAATACTGCCTTGGCCGGGAAGTTTGCAGCATGACAGGACTGAGGGGAAAGGACTACAGAAAGGACTACAGCGGCATCTTTAATGCTGTATTTCTTTTTTAAGAAACAGAATGTTAATTTGTAATTTTTGAAACCATAATCATACATGAAAAAAATGAAAGTGAACTTGTCAAAACGTGGCTGATGTGGTTGAGGGAATATGGATAGTTATTTTTCTTGCACTTTGATACACGTTTCACTTTGAAAGAAAGAAGGAATACCTAGTGACAGATTCCTTTCCCTCGAAGAATAGGAGGATGGAGCCATGATATTTGCATTTTTAAAAAACTCCGGAAGTACTGGGATGTGCAGAGACAAGTGTATTTGGCCGAGGTGTGGGGTGCCAGAGAGAGCTCATGGCTTGGAAATCCGGGATCCCATCATCAGCATACATTAGCTGTGTGACTTGAGCAAATGACTCGGCCTCTCTGAACCGCACTTCCTTCATGCCCAATAGTAATGCCTCCTCCACCAAGTTGAATGGGGACCAAATCAAGGATCCTCTGTGCCTGGCTTATCATGTACGGTGGTTCCACAGACACTAGAATTCCAATGTCGATCTTCCTTCAACACCTTGAATGAATCTAACTTAACTCTGAATTTTGCCAGTCTATTAAGAAGGGTAGAAGGGATGCTGGTCTATACAATGTCTAGAGCAACTTCTGAAATATATTTGGAAAAAATGCAACACACAAACTAACAAAAACCCTTCACCAATCCCAATACAGTGACCTCTGTTGCCTCCTCTGTGAATGTGTATAATAACGCCACTTACTGACCATGGCAGTTGACTTTTGAATAATGCTTTAAAAAGTTCACTCAGAGTAAACACGCACACACACACACACACACACACACACACACACACACACTGCCTCTGGGTGCATTTTATCTAGTCCTGGTAATTTAGTTACTTGTGGTTTATTTATTAGGTTGAAAACATCTTGTTAATTTACAATTATTTAATTTATTAACTGATTAAGGCCTGACCTCTCAAGGGGAAAATGCTGATTAACTGTGTAATACAAAGGCTAAAATGTTGCATAGGAGCATTTTGCAGATACATTCTGCCTCCTGAACAGTTTGTCATTCAGAAAGTACTCTGTCTGTCTTCTCTGTGCTCATTGTTTGCTCTCATTCAGGCAGACATTCAACTCCCCACCCCACCCCCACCTCCTTTGGATAGCCAAGTTCAACGTTTTTAAAAATAGACTTTATTTTTTAGATAAATTTTAGATTTATAGAAAAATTGAGAAGATAATATGAAAAATTTCCATATACTCTGCACCCAGTTTCCTCGATTACTAGCATCTTACGTTAGTATGGAATATGTGTTACAATTAATGCACTAACATTGACGCATTTTCATAAACTAAAGACCATAATGTATTTGAATTTTTTTATTTATATCTAATGTCCTTTTTCTGCACTAGGCTCCCATTCCAGACCCACATTTCATTTAGATGTTATATCCCTTTAGGCTCCTCTCTTGACTGTGACAATTCCTCAGACACTTCTTGTTTTTTGATGCCTTTGATAGTTTTGAGGAATATAGGTCAGGTATTTTGTATAATATTCCTTAACTGAGACCTGTCTGATGTTTTCTCATAGCTACACTGGGATTATGGTTTCAGGGGAAGAAGACCACAGAGGTAAAGGACCATTGTCATCAAGTCATATCAAGGGTTCATCCTCCTACATGAGTCATCACTGTTGATACTGACCTTCATCGCCTGGGTGAGCTAGTGTTTGTTGGGTTCTCCACCCCCTTTCTGTCCTGTCCTGTTTGGAAAAAAGTCACACTATGTGGCCCACACTTGAAGAGTGGGGAATGAGGCTCTTCTCTGAATACAGAATATCTACTTAGATTATTTGGAATTCTTCTGCATGGGACATGGGTCTCTTCTCCTTTGATTTATGTATTCAGTCACCACATGTAATTTTTTTAAAGACTTATTTATTTATCTGAGAGAGAGAGAGCATGTGTGCAAGAGCAGTCGGGGTGGGGGGGAGCTCAGAGAGACGGAAAGAAAAACCCAAGTGGACTCTGCACTGAGCCCAACATGGGGCTCCATCTCAGGACCCTGAGATCAGGACCCCAGCTGAAACCAAGAGTTGGACACTTAACCGACTGCACTATCAAGAGGCCCCGCGAGATATAATTTTATTAAAGAACTTGGGGTAAACATTAATTGGTTCAAAAATATTCCTTCTTAAAATCCAGGACAAAAAAATTAAAAAATAAAGCCTAATTTGTTTTGCTTTTATTTAAATTGAATTTCATTATTAATTGAACATAAAATATGTATAAAATTGGTCTGTAGAGGATATAAAGATGACTCCGCCGAGTTTCCCTGCCTGAAGAAACAGGCCCAGACAGAAAATGTAGATATGTAACAAGGCAGATAAGTGCTGCAGTTAAAAGCAAAGTGCTTTGGGAACACAGAGAAGATAGGAATTAATTCAAGAAGAGCTTGATAAGAGAAGTCTATAACCAGCGCCAGCTTCCTTTGCGTGCCACAAGTGACTCTCAATGATTCTGATTATGAATGGAGAAACAGCACTCCAGATACAATGGAAGACTGCACTGAAGTCACACAGTTGGTTAATGTCAGCGCCTGAGCTGAAAATCAGGTCTTCCGGTTCCAGATCCCATGTTCTTTTCACTGCGTTCAATTAGAAAATAACCCAGAAGTCTGCTATGCATTAGCCAAGGCAGAAACGAATACTTACCTCAAATAAGCGCAAGACCTTGGCCAGGGCACCAACTTCTTCTTTGAGGGAGAAGATCAATGATATGGCTCCACTGTGATTGGAGTTGTCTTCAATATAGCTTGTTTCCTACAAGATGAAGTGCTCTTGGTTAAAACGTTTTCCTGTGAAACCTCCAAGAAAGAGGCCAGCATGAACTCTCCCAGTCCAGGCTTGGACTACCATAAGCCATCTATATTCTACGTCGAAGCATATAATATCTGGTGGAAGATAGGTAAGTCAGGGGAGGTGATATTTTCAATGATACTCAAAGGTCAGAATTCAATTTTGGAAAACTTTCATTACTCACGGATGTCAGCAGGCATCCTGTAGATCCAATTCCTCTTAATGAGCACTACCAAGTGCCAGGCACTATTAGGTCTCTGAGATCCCAAAATGAATAAGACAATGCCCCATCCTTCAGGAGCTCAATATTTGGCTTAATAGACACAGACGCCACACAAAGATCCTTAGAGGTGGTAGAATACAGTTCAAAAAGTGTCCATGAAAACACTGAAAAATATGGTATGGAAAGTACTAAAAATGGGTGTTTGAGACCAAAGACCTGTCTTCCAGTTACCAGCTGGAACACTTTGGGCAAATAGTTCTTCTTCTAAGTTTCCTTATCTGGAAAATCATGCTTATCATAAGCCCTGTCAAAGCAGTATTCACAAGATGAAGAAAACACAAAAGGTAAGACAGTTTACATATAAAAATGATGGAAATATAAATACACAAGAATGACTTCTTGGCCTTTGGCAAAGATCTCAGGGAAGCATCACGCTCAGGAAAACATTGTCCTTGTATGCTAGGACCTAAAATATCCAATTATTGAAAGAGTCACAAAATACATAAAAGTAAGCACAAATAACCTATCAGAAGATGGAGGTCTTACACTTCATAGCAAAATATCCAAGGATCTAGCACTTTCTACATGCATATGACAGCACACTAAGGTAAGATTAGGGTTGACATTGCAGGGTTTGCTGCAACCTTTAAAAACTGTACCGTCTAGCTTTACAAAAATATATAAAGTTCCATATGTGCTCACAAATCAAGAGCATGTACCTAAAACTAGGAAGAAAAAAACCCGGGCGGAACAATTACTCTCTTGTAAGGAAACTGATGAAATTAGTGGCATGGGTGTTACATCAGCTCAGTGAGAAGGCTGTGTTGGGCAGGCTCTCCCAGTGACTCAGCATAAATAAGTCTGGCGTGAATACTGATGGCCCCTGATGAAATTCTTTTCATTCAGAAAATTCAAATTTTCCCAGAACCTCACCCAGAACAGAGGTGGGGGGCAAGAACCAAAATTATCTGCAGGTATAATTAGAGGGAGCGTCACGTGAATTGGAAGGCTGAACTGTTACACATCCCTAAATGGACCATGATATTCTTTCTTGAAAAAAGTTGTCTTTTTTAAAAATTCCAGTATAGTTAATCTACCATTTATTAAGAGCCTATAATGTCCCAGGCGTTATATTAAGCACTTGATTTGGATTATCTCATTTAATGTTGATACAATTTAGGTGGCGGGTTTTACTATCCCCAAAGTGTCTGCTTTTACTGACAACAAAATGAAGCCTTAGAGAAGGTAAGTAATTGCCCATAATTCTGCAGTCAGCGACGGAGCCAGGGTAGGACCCCACGCCATCTGACCTCAGCCTACGTCCACGACTCACGGCTTCTTGCAAGACTCTGTCCTGCCTCTCCTTCTTTTAAACCCTGCCAGAGATAAGCAGAAGGTTCTCTGAGGTCAGCCTTCTTCCTCCCAGAGAACACTGAACCCTTAGTCCTTTCTGGTTTCCTTGAAAGGACAAAAGAGTTTCATTTCTGGTTCAATTGGCAACATTGTTTCCTGTTGGCTTCCAAGAAAAGTAACACATTCCAGATACACCACCTATGACTGGGGCAACTCCAATTTGAATGCACCCTTCCTCGACTCCCGTCACCACCACCTTTCTGCTCCGGTGCAGGTCCGAGTCCCAGCTGACCTTCTCCAGAAATGAGCCTTGGGGTCAGGTCCTTCTTTTGTTCTACTGCTACCACACTAATCGAGCTCTTAGTGATCTATATCGATCCGCCCTAACAGAATTTTGCTGTGTCCTTCTACTCAGAATTCTTCAAAGTCTCCCCATGGCCAGCAGGATAGAACAGCTCTTTCTGACATTCAGGAGTATCTTGGGACCTCATCTCCTGAGACCTGCACACAGGAACCAAGGCTTTCTCCTTGTCTTTTCAGCTCCTCATTAAAGCAAATGCCCTGCACCACTCTGTCTCCTCCCCTTTCAAATAGCTTAGCTTGCCGTTTGGTCTCACTTCTGCCAGGAGACCTCTGCATTCCCCAGCGGAGGTGAACAATCCGTCCTGGTTCTATGTATCCCATTTGGCTTCTGATGCCGACGTGGGACTTGACTCGCAGAGCAGGCCCTGTTTTTAGAGTTCATTTAGTTTCACCCCCTTATTTTGCAGACGGGGAAACTATGCCAGAGAGAGAAAGGTGTGACTCCTCTGAAGTCATACAGGTGGTGGGTAGCAGGTCAATAACCCAGGCTTCTGAATATCATTCTGCTTAATTCCTTCTGCTATGGGCAGTATGTCCATATTAAGGCCCCTATTTCTTGCAGACCAGTTATTCAGTACCACTCCTGACAGCCTACTCTTACCCACGCCTGTCCCCTTCACTTTCTCCCCATATGCTTTCTAGATCAGAGTTTTTCAGTGAGTGTTCCTTGCTTCTCCACTTCGGAATTACCTGGGGATTCTCTGTTCCAGTGCAGATTCCTGAGCCCCACCCTAACCTATCGAATATGAGTATCTGGGGTAGGAGCTTAGAATCTGCATCTTCTCCCAAATGATCCTTAACCATGAAAGATTTTGAAACCACTGATAAATGCACAACCTATTTTTTTAATTATGACTTTTCCCAAATATGTCTGCAAATTCACATTTACCATACGATAAGGTACTACTCTTTGTTGTTATTAATATTAATAATAGGACTTGCCATTGCCCACTATGTGCCAGAAGCCATACCTGGTGCTTTTCATAGTTAATAAACAACATCACTGGCAGCAACTAGCACTGTTGTAGGAGTTTACATGTAATTAGCTCATCTAGTCCTCACAATTGCACCCTGAGGTACGTGCCATTATTTTGCAAATGAGGAAATAGACTCCGCTAGGTTCAGTCCATTGTCCAAAGACACCCAGCTAATGAGTGGCAGAGCTTGGTTTCGAACCTGGGTCCAACAATTCCACGATCCTTTTTCTGCCTCCCAGTGACAGACCAACTGAGACAACAGCTCCCCTTTTCAAAATTTGAGGGACCTTAAATGAAAAGAAGCTCATGGAAGTTTGTGATACGGTGTGGCCTTGGGTGGATTCTGATTCCAGCCTTGCTGTGTTGATCCAGTATGGGACCTTGGGCAAATCTCTCCCAGAATATATTTTTATTGGCTCATAATCTATACCTTATTTGTTTTCAAAAGGCATGTGAGTTGACTTAGAAACACGTCCAGCCAGGATGGGTAAAGGTAGAGAAAAGTAGCTCGGAAACTAGACAGGAAGAAATAGGGCAGGGAAACTGAAGTTTACTAACACCTGGGAAGGAAAGAATTTTGATCATTGGGCAATACATTTAACAGGAGAAATACATTCTCCATGGTTGTGTCTCGCAAATACACTGTTATCTTTGGGAAAGAGTATTTTTCAAAATTAAGAACAAAATTTAGCTAGGTGTTCCTTTCGATCTTAGTGCTTTTTGGAGCGGTGGTAGAAGGCCTGTAATTGCATGTGTGATTTTATGCATACACACCCACAGGGGAAGACAAGCAAAAACAAGGTGCAGACATCCTACCACAGACACACTATAGCTCCGTATTCCAGCCTGGCTCTGCAGGAGGAGGCTGTGGGGCAGAGCAGTGCCCCGGGGGTTTGGACGTGAGATCGGCACTTGAACCCTGGCTTCACCATTCAGAGCTCTGATTTCTGAGTTCCCCTCCTCTCGTGTTCCACTGCCCTGCTCTATTTTTCTTCACAGCTCTTTTCTCTACATGAATTTATGTGTCCATCTGATTCGCTATTGTATCGTTTTTCTTCTCCACTAGAATATGTTTCACTGCCACGGAAACTCTGCTGCCCCTGGCACACAGTAGGGGCACAATAAGTCTCCTGGGTGAATGAATGAGCCAAACATCTCTTGCAGGCTTGTCGTGTCTGTTCTGTGTGTAGAGCACGTGACATAGCACGCGCTCTCCAGCCTTGTATCAGAATTGCGTCCAGCAGGGGCCGTTCATCTGGGTGGGGAGCTTCGAGAAGGCATAAACTATGCCTTTTTTGCAGACTGTCAGAGCTGGAAGGAATCCTGAAGACTATTCTAGTCCAACCCCCCCAGTCCCCCACCACCTCAGTTTTACAGATTCCAGACTGAGCCCGTTCATCCTAGTTAAGTGACTTCCCCACTACACAGCTTCAGTAAACCAAAGACGAGAGCTCACATTTTCTGACTCCATGTCCAGTCTCCCTCCACGGTGTAGCTCTACCAACCACTGTGCTCGACTCGGTGCTTGTCTCTCTTGCCAATGTTCCAGACACGTTTGGTCGAACAATCAAATCAGTTCTGGCTAGACACTCTGCTCCAGGAACTGTGCTAAGAGCTTTCCGGACACTATTTCATTGAATTCTCATCCCAGCCTAAGGACATGGGTATTTTTATTCCAATTTTTCAAGTGGATCAACCTTAAGTTTTGCAAAGTTCAGTACCCTGCTTTCAATGCCAAGGTATTACCAGGCCTGCTCTGAACCCTCCTCTCTATCCACAGTCACCGAGAATAACAGTCTGTGGTTCTCAATCTTCTAAGTATTCTATAAATAAAGCTTGAAGCTCCCATGGCTCTGTAACCAGATGGCTACCCCTCACTTCCTCCCGTGTTTGTGGGAGGCCCATGGCCAGGGGCACCGGAACTAAGTGATGAGAGCCAAGATCTGTTCTGGAATCTGTCTGAGGCTCACGCTATCCCTTCTCCACGTGGAGTTCTGTCTACCAAGCACTGCATACCTTTTTCAAAGGAAGTCTTTCTTACAGGACTCAAAAAAAAGTCAGTCCAAAGTTCTGTGGTGGCTCTAGTTAGATAAAACATCAACCATCCTCTCCTCTCCAGCCTGTCTGTTCTCTAGCTGGCTCTCACTGATCCTGCAGACGACACATGTCTGTCAAGTCGTGTTATTTCCCAGGGCTGGACTTTAAGCCTGAACCCTAGAGCCTAGGAGTGTGATAAGTCAGTTAAAGGATGTATTCTGCAATTATCCACCTCGAGAGAAAGGCAATGAATTCCGGAGAACAGAATACACCCTGACATTATCCCCAAGTCACGTCTAGGGTTCTGTCACATTCCCAGTCCAGGGCTGAGTCTTGTTCATTTTCCTCTCTGTTTAATTTTCCCTTTCCCCAGGCCTGAGTGAGTCTGAGACTTCTTCTTGCCTCATTTTCTCCCAAAGGTGAAAAAAGGATACAATTTCTTACAATTTAGCCATTTTGATAGCTGGCTGAGAGCACTTCATAAATATCACAAGAGAGCAGATCTAGAAGAATCCCATCTCCCATTCCAGATTATAACGAACCAGCCACTTCAGGGTAGGCAAGAGAAAGCAGGCAACAGAGAGGGACAGTGACTTGTCCAAAGACACACAGCTAGTTGGGGGCAGCTCTGAGAGTCAGATCCCCAACTCCTCAAGCAGCTCTCTTTCCCTGAAAGTCCCACAGGATAGATGTCCTTCCCTAGGGAACAGTTGTTGAGGACCTTCCTGGACACTGTCATCACCTTCAAATAAATTCAGACTCCCCTGTGAGCTTAAGGGAGTAGGAAACGTCAACATTCCTCAGACCCTTTACCACCAGGGACCAAACTCCCCTCATGGTGCAGCGCGCAGGCGGGCCTGCTTTGGCTCACCTGTCCGTCCGAGAATTTCCTGCCAGAGCTTGCGTTCTCCAGGACCACAGCTGACATGCTGGCTCCCCTAGCGAGTGAGGTCTCTAGCTCCGGGTCGTCGGTGGCAGGCAGTTTTGCAAACAGCAAAGTGCTGCTGAGGTTTTTAACCTGGCGTTAGGAGGGGAGGACAGATTCCAAGGATGTCCCCTGCGACATAGGGGCCGCAGAAACGCCCCTGGTAGGCGTTGTCCTGACGCAGTGGGCTCCCGGTCCTCCAGCCGGGCAGCCCCGAGGGGAGGGTGTGGCTGACGCCTGGAGGCGGGACTTGGCTGCAGGCCCTGCCTGGAGCTTGGGGCTAACCCGTGCGCTGGTTATTAGGCAGGGTTGGCAAATCCGGGACTCAAGAGCACGGCAAGCGGGTTCTCTGCAGTGCGAATAACCCTGACATCTGCTAATGACAAAAATTGTTAAGAAATAATCCTTTCTTCCCCACTCTCCTCCCCATGGCAGCAGAGCAGAGATCCTAATTCAGATCTCGACTAGGGGTGGGGGGCAGGGCCCTTTCTATTAACCATTAAGCCAAACTATCTTTCTGTGCTTTGACTTCAGAAAGCTACAGAGAGGTAGCTTTGTGAACGCTGAGCACAGAAATAAAGAGCAAAGGTAAGAGCACAGTCCGGGTCGCAATGCGTTCGCATGTCCTCGAGCTGTTTACAGAACTGCTGAGAGCACCCGAAAGACAGCAGTCGAGCCACCTTGCCAGAATCTTGTGACAATATGAATAAGAATGATGTCATGCATTAAACATTTAGTACAGTTCTTGCCATCTAGCTAAACGCTCAATAAACAGAAGGTACTGTTTAAAAGGATGTGACAACAAATTCTCAGTGAGGACCTCTGCTGTGGGCCAGGCAGTATTCCAGGCCCTGGGGACCAAGCAGTGAATGAAGCAGAGGGTCCAGCCTCTCCTGCCAGGCTGCCATTCCCTGTGCGAGACAGAAAATAAATTAATAAATAAACGTAGTCAGAGCTAAGCCTGCAGAAGAAAATAAAACAGGGGGAGAGGACTGAGCTGGTGGGTACCGAAGAGTGGATTCAGGTCTTCAAACAGGTAGGAAGATGGTATTCACCCCCATATTTTCAGAATATGGAGTGTTTCAGATCAGAAACCGGAGATGAGGTATTCGTTGCCAGGAAAACAAAATTAGAAAAGGACACTGCAAAGTCGGAGGTTCAGAAAAGATGTGAAAAAATCAGGGGCGTCAGGTTGGAGTTAAGATGGTAGAGGAGTAGGGGACCCCTTTTTCAGCCGGTCCCCTGAGTCGAGCTGGATAGGTACCAGACCAGCCTGAACATCCATGGAATCAGCCTGAGACACAGGAAGATACATCTGGATCTCTACAAATGAACATCTCCAGCGCTGAGTATTGAGGTACGAAGCGGGGAGCCGTGAAACCACGCACAGATATCGGAAGATAAACGGAAGGGGGAGGGAGCCGCCGCGTTCGGGCACCGGGAAGCGGTAGCCACCTGCATGGGGAGTGGGCGGACTCACAGAGGGCACCCGCGAGAGAGCAGACTGAGACCGTGAGCGGGGAGCGCACGCCACCAGACTGAAACGGCGCTCCGGTGCGCTCACTGGATCCAGACTGAGACCAGGAGCTTCCGGAGCGCGCGCGGGGCGGCTGGCGGCTGGCGGTGTTAGAAACACAAAGGACAGAGACGCACCGGCCCTGGAAGTGAGGGCTGGGACGCCAGGTGTGGGGCGCACATCCTGGGACGCTGCAGGGTTGAGCACCACCAACAGAAACAGAGTTAAAGTGGCCAGAACATCAGTGGAGAACAGTCTGCGATCCCTCTGTTCTGAGATAGAGGCTGAGATTCGGCCGCTGCTGCTCTGACTCTCAGAAGAGGCACAACAAACCGCCAGGGAAAGCCGCCAGAGAACAGAAGCCTGGAAATACCGGCTCACAGCGTGCCCATCCCCATCCTCCCTTGCAGGGGACACGGAGACTCAACCCAAACAGGGCTGCCTGAGTATCAGTGCGGCAGGCCCCTCCCCCAGAAGGCAGGCTGAAAAATCAAGAAGCCCACATCCCTAAGATCCCTATAAAACAAGGGCGCATGGCCTGAGTCCTGGTCAATAATTTGGGCTCTGGACAACCCCGCAACCTCTCCTCATCAGAATGACGAGAAGGAGAAATCCCCCCCAGCAAAGAAAAGACAATGAGTCTGTGGCCTCTGCCACAGAGCTAATGGATATGGATATAACCAAATTATCAGAAATGGAATTCAGAGTAACAATGGTCAAGATGATGTGTAGACTTGAAAAAAGTATTAACAAAAATGTTAATGAGAATATAGAATCTCTAAGGGCGGAAATGAGAGCGAATTTGGCAGAAATTTAAAATTCTATGAGCCAAATGCAGTCAAAACTAGAGGCTCTGACGGCCAGGGTGAATGAGGCAGAAGAATGAATCGGTGAATTAGAGGATGGGTTAGTAGAAGAAAAAACTAAAATAGAATCTGGACTCAAAAAAATCCATGCACAGGAATGTAGGTTACAGGAGATTACTGACTCAATGAAACGTTCCAGTATCAGAATCATCGGCATCCCTGAGGGGGTGGAGAAAAACAGAGGTCTAGAAGAGATATTTGAACAAATTGTAGCTGAAAACTTCCCTAATCTAGCGAGGGAAACAAACATTCGTGTCTAAGAGGCAGAGAGGACACCTCCCAGCTCAACCATGACAAACCTACGCCACGTCACGTCATAGTGCAATTCGCAAATATTAGATCCAAGGATACAGTGTTGAAAGTGGCCAGGGCAAAGAAATTTCTCATGTCCCAAGGCAAAGGTATCAGAATTACATCAGACCTGTCTACACAGACCTGGAATGAGAGAAAGGGTTGGGGGGGCATTTTTAAAGCTCTTTCAGAGAAAAACATGCAGCCAAGGATCCTCTATCCAGCAAGGCTGTCTTTCATTCAGAATGGATGGAGAAATAAAGACCTTCCAGAATCGCCAGTCATTGACCAATTTCGTAACCATGAAACCAGCCCTACAGGAGATATTAAGGGGGGGTTCTATAAAAGTAAAAAGGCCCCAAGAGTGATACAGAACAGAAAGTCACAACCAATACAAACAAATACTTTACTGGCAACATGGCATCATTAAATTCATATCTCTCAATAATCTGTCACAATGTAAATGCCTAAATGCTCCCATAAAATGCCACAGCGTTGCAGATTGGATAAAAAGACATGACCCATCCATTTGCTGTCTACAAGAGACTCATTTTGAACCTAAAGATACATTCAGACTGAAAGTAAAGGGATGGAATACCATCTTTCACGCCAGTGGACCTCAAAAGAAACTGGGGTAGCAATTCTCATATCAGACAGATTGGATTTTAAACTAAAGACTATAGTTAGAGACACAGAAGGGCACTATATTAAAGGGTGTATCCAACAAGTGGATATGACAATTATAAATATATATGCCCCCAACAGGGGAGCAGCCAGATACACAGGCCAACTCTTAACCAGAATAAAGAGACATATAGATAAAAATACATTAGTAGTAGGGGACCTCAACACTCCACTATCAGCAATAGACAGAGCACCAGAGCAGAAACCCAGCATAGAAACAAGAACTTTGAATGCCATACTCGACGAGTTGGACCTCATAGATATATATAGAACACTACACCCCAGAACCAAAGAATACTCATTCTATTCTAATGCCCATGGAACATTCTCAAGAATAGACCATGTTCTGGGTCACAAAACAGGTCTCAACTGATACCAAATGACTGAAATTATCCCCTGCATATTCTCAGACCACAGCACTCTGAAATTGGAACTCAACCACAAGGAAAATTTTGGAAGAAACTCAAACACTTGGAGACTAAGAACCATCCTGCTCAGGAATGACTCGATAAACCAGGAAATCAAAAATCAATTTAAACAATTTATGGAGACCAACGAGAATGAAAACACAACTGTCCAAAATCTATGGGATACTGCAAAGGCAGTCCTAAGGGGGAAATACATAGCCATCCAAGCCTCACTCAAAAGAATAGAAAAATCTAAAATGCAGTTTTATGTTCTCACCTCAAGAAGCTGGAACAGCAACAGAGGGACAGGCCTAATCCACTCACGAGGAAGCAGTTGACCAATTAGAGCAGAAATCAATGAATTAGAAACCAGAAGTACAGTAGAGCAGATCAACAGGACTAGAAGCTGGTTCTTTGAGAGAATCAATAAAATTGACAAACCGCTGGCAAGACTTATCCAAAAGAATAGAGAAAGGACCCAAATTAATAAAATTATGAATGAAAAAGGAGAGGTCACGACCAACACCAATGAAATTGGAAGGATTATTAGAAACTTTTATCAACAGCTTTATGCCAATAAATTAAGCAATCTGGAAGAGATGGAGCCCTTCCTGGAAACCTATAAACTACCAAGACTGAAACAGGAAGAAATTGATTTTTTAAACAGGCCAATTAATTATGAAGAGATTGAATCAGTGATAAACAACCTTCCAAATAACAAAACTCCAGGCCCGGATGGTTTTCCTGGGGAATTCTACCAAACATTCAAAGAAGAAATAATACCTATTCTCCTAAAGCTATTTCAAAAACTAGAAACAGAAGGAAAGCTACCAAACTCATTCTATGAGGCCAATATTACCTTGATCCCCAAACCAGGCAAAGACCCCATCAAAAAAAGGAGAATTACAGACCGATTTCCCTAAGGAATATGGATGCCAATATCCTCAACAAGATCCTGGCTAATAGAATCCAACAGTATATTAAAAGGATTATCCATCATGATCAAGTGGGATTCATACCTGGGATGCAAGCGTAGTTCAACATTCTCAAATCGATCAGCGCGATACATCATATCAACAAGAAAAGACTCAGGAACCATATGATCCTCTCAATTGATGCAGAGGAAGCATTTGACAAAATACAGCATCGTTTCCTGATTAAAAACCTTCAGAGTGTAGGGATAGAGGGTAAATTTCTCAATCTCATAAAAGTCATCTATGAAAAGCTTATAGCAAATATTATTCTCAATGGGGAAAAGCTGGAAGCCTTTCCCTTAAGATCAGGAACATGACAAGGATGCCCACTCTCACCACTATTATTCAACATAGTACTAGAAGTCCTTGCAACAGCAATCAGACGACAAAAAGAGATAAAAGGTATCCAAATCGGCAGAGAAGAAGTCAAAATGTCTCTCTTCGCAGATGACATGATACTCTATATGGAAAACCCAAAAGAATCCACTCCCAAACTATTAGAAGTTATAGAGCAATTCAGTAATGTGGTGGGATACAAAATCAATGCTCAGAAATCAGTTGCATTTCTATACACGAATAATGGGACTGAAGAAAGAGAAATTAGGGAATCCATCCCATTTACAATAGCACCAAAAACCATACGTTACCTTGGAATTAACTTAACCAGAGACGTAAAGGACCTATACTCTAGAAACTATAAATCACTCTTGAAAGACATTGAGGAAGACACAAAAAGATGGAAAAATATCCCATGCTCATGGATCGGAAGAATTAACATAGTTAAAATGTCCATGGTACCCAGAGCAATCTACACTTTCAATGCTATCCCGATCAAAATACTGATGACATTTTTCAAGGACCTGGAACAAATAGTCCTTAAATTTGTATGGAACCAGAAAAGGCCCCAAATCTCCAAGGAACTGTTGAAAAGGAAAAACAAAGCTGGGGGCATCACAATGCCAGATTTCGAGCTGTACTACAAAGCTGTGATCACAAAGACAGCATGGTACTGGCATATAAACAGACACATAGACCAATGGAACAGAATAGAGAGCCCAGAAATGGACCCTCGGCTCTTTGGGCAACTAATCTTTGATAAAGCAGAAAAAAACATCCGGTGGAAAAAAGACAGTCTCTTCAATAAATGGTGCTGGGAAAATTGGACAGCTACATGCAAAAGAATGAAACTTGACCACTCTCTCACACCATACACAAAAATAAACTCCAAATGGATGAAAGACCTCGATGTGAGACAGGAATCCATCAAAATCCTAGAGGAGAACATAGGCAGCAACCTCTATGACATCGGCCAAAGTAACCTTTTTCATGACACATCTCCAAAGGCAAGAGACACAAAAGATAAAATGAACTTGTGGGACTTCATCAAGATAAAAAGCTTCTGCACAGCCAAGAAAACAGTCAAAAAAACTAAGAGGCAGCCCACGGAATGGGAGAATATATTTGCAAATGATGCTACAGATAAAAGACTGGTATCCAAGATCTACAAAGAACTTCTCAAACTCAATACACGAGAAACAAATAAACAAATCAAAAAATGGGCAGAAGATATGAACAGACACTTTTCCAATGAAGACATACAAATGGCTAACAGACACATGAAAAAATGTTCAAAATCATTAGCCATCAGGGAAATTCAAATCAAAACCACACTAAGATACCACCTTATGCCAGTTAGAATGGCAAAAATAGACAAGGCAAGAAACAACAATTTTTGGAGAGGATGTGGAGAAAGGGGATCCCTCCTACATTGTTGGTGGGAATGCAAGTTGGTACAGCCACTCTGGAAAACAGTGTGGAGGTCCCTTAAAAAGTTAAAAATTGAGCTACCCTATGACCCAGCCATTGCACTACTGGGTATTTACCCCAAAGATACAGACGTAGTGAAGAGAAGGGCCATATGCACCCCAATGTTCATAGCAGCATTGTCCACAATAGCCAAAGCGTGGAAGGAACCAAGATACCCTTCAACAGATGACTGGATTAAGAAGTTGTGGTCCATATATACAATGGAATATTACTCAGCTATCAGAAAGAACGAGTTCTCAACATTTACTGCAACATGGACGGCACTGGAGGAGATAATGCTAAGTGAAATCAGTCAAGCAGAGAAAGACAATTATATGATTTCTCTCATCTATGGAACATAAGAACTAGGAAGATCGGTAGGGGAAGAAAGGAATAAAGAAAGGGGGAGTAATCAGAAGGGGGAATGAAGCATGAGAGACTATGGACTATGAGAAACTAACTAAGGGCCTCAGAGGGGAGGGGGGTGGGGGAATGGGATAGACCAGTGATGGGTAGTAAGGAGGGCACGTATTATTGCATGGTGCACTGGGTGTTACACGCAAGTAATGAATCATCGAACTTTACATCGGAACCCGGGGATGTACTGTATGGTGACTAACATAATATAATAAAAAAAAAAATCAGGGGCATCAAAGCCTTGAGGGCCTGCCTAATAATTACCCAGGACAGAAAACAAGCCAATAATAGAGGTTGCCAGAAATCCGCCCCCTTCCCCTCCCACAATTCTGTGACGGAGTGACCAAGAATCTGCCAAAGGGCAAAAAAAAAAAAATTCTCATGTCTGAGATTCAGAACAAATGGACTAACTCCCGGTTCCACCCCTGATGAGCTGTGCAGCTGTAGCTTCGGTCAAGTCCATGCCTCAGTTTCTTAGTGTTTAAAATGGGGTTTTTAAGGATTGTTGTGTAGGATTCCTTGAGCCTCTATGGTGTTCCAGCTTTCTACTGGCTGCTAAGAATATAGCCATAATTAAGGGTAATTTCTGTCCAAAAGGAGTCCTCGTGTGTCTGATTCATATTTCCTATGGTACATTGGAAGATCCGTGTTGCTGAACAAGGGAGAGCAAAGCCTGACTTCCACCCTCGGGAGAATCTGTATCCTTTAACTGACTCCAGTGTCTTTTTAGTGTGGTAGACATGAAATAAAGAGTTTTCCTGAGCCCCAGGACTGCCTGACAAGCATGTTCACCAGTTGCTATTGTTGGCATTCTCGAGAACAGTGGACGGGACCATCCCTGCATTCTGAGGGCGAGCAATAAATGAAAGCAAACAATGACAGCTACTTATTTACATGCACACTGTATGCTGGGCACCGTGCCAAGCTCTCCACACACATAATTTCATTTCTTCAGCCCAACAACCACATGCCCGATGCAGCCCCACTGGACAGATAAGGAAACCGAGACCCAGGAAGTTTCAATAGTCCAAAATTGAACTACATTTCACCCAATTCCAAGATACTGGCTCCTAAAATACTTTTTTCTTCCTTTTTGAGATATAAACAACAGTGATTTTTGGAACAGCAAAAATAATAGCAAATCTCTTTTCTCCATCACCAGCTAAAAATGGAATTCTTTAACCAATCTCACATAAAAATGCCCCGGACCTGGGTTGGGAGTAGAGCACACTTGATTTTCAGCTACCTCAGAGAAAAACACTGATAACCTTATTTTAAAAAATTATTCCAGCAAAATGGGAACATTTCTCCATGCAGTAAGCTAAAAATTCCCATTGCTTGCGATAGAGATTTTGTAGAGGGTGTTTAAACTATCTTCTTGTTTAATTGGATGGAATACAATGTGTTGGTCTTACTAGTGAGGGCTGTGCTGAGTCCTGAGAAAATTGCACTGGTCCCCTGTGCAAATCTAGAAGGAGCATCCAAGACTTCATCCTAGAGACCACTGAGGTCCAACCACACAGAGGGGCATCATGTGGCAAGTTGTGTAGCTGGTACACTTAGAGATGACCTTCACTGATTTGGAAGTTGAAGATTTCTCAACTACTGCAGGTTATCAAGCAATCCCTTTTCATTTAACCTCATATGTAGAGGGTTGAGTTAATCATAATCTATGATTTCATGGCACGTAATCAAAACCTACAAGGTCCTTTCTTAATTTATTTATTCATTCTCTTTTATCTTCATTCCCTGCCTCCATTCCCTTCTCCCAGAGGTGGCATCCCTACAATTTTTAATACTCAGTCTTGGATTTTTAAAGTGCATGGATATATTGGTTCAAGTATGTACTTCCCGTGGATATGAGTGATGTGATAGCAGAGTTTTACTGTAGAATGTAGATGTACTATAGATTTCGTAGTTTCTAATGTTTTTTTTCACCATGTTCTTAGGATCTAACCACCCTGTGAATGCACATCTAGTTCTTTGCTTTCCTAACTGGTGTAGAGTACTCTGCAGTGTGTGTCTACCACATTTGACTTCTCCATTCCCCTAGGTTCTCTCTAACTCTCCCCACCCCAAACACTTCTGCGATCAACATCTCTACCTTCGTCTCCTTAGAGACCTGTGTGAGAATTTGTCTTGAATAGAAGGGTGGGATCCTGGATCATAGGGAACATGTATTCTTAATTGCACAAACTACTGTCAGATGGCCCATTAGAATGGCTTGTACTAGTCCACACCCGTACCAAAAAGGCCAAATAGCTCCTGTTGCTGGGGATCCCCAATATCTGGCATTTTCCAAATGTCTGATTCTTTGCCAGTCTGATCAGTTTGAAGAAATAAGCCCTTGCTGTTTGTATTTTGCATTTCTCTTGTGACAACGGGGTTTGAGCTTCTCTTTAAACATTAATGCCACTTAGCTTTCCCATGCTGTGAAGAGTTCATTATATCCTTTGCCTATTTTTCTATTGGGATTGCTGTTTCTCAGTGTTGACTTGCAGGAATAATTTGTGTAGTCCAGATACTAGCACTGTGCCTTTTTCAGTCACTAATCTGTCTGTCCTAATCTATCACTGTCCGTTAACTGTCAACTGGTTCTTCCTTGAGAAAAAAAAAAGAATTCTGATACAATAATAATTTATCTTTTAAAATGTGCGTGTGTGGGGGGTTCAATTTAAGAAGTCCTTCCTCATCTCTAAGTTACAAAGATATTCTCTTCTTCCATCATCATTGGTTTTATCTTTAGTCTGTCTGCATCTCTGTGGATGGGATGCAGTAATGGCCCAGGGTTTTTTTTTTTTTTCTCTCCTCTCTTCATGTCATGAGTCAGTTTTTCAACAACATGGACAGACTTTTCCTCATTGACTTTGTTTGTCGGAATTTTCTGAGTTGAGATGAGATCATGTCTTCTCGGAGAGGCACAGTAAGAGACACCTCTTTGACTTTTGGTATCACATGTACAGACAGAGTCTGTCTCTGAGATTTAATTTTATCCCATTGGTTTATTCCATTATGTCTCCTCTTGTGTCATGATCATACAGCATTGATTAATATTACAGTACGGTTTGGTAGTGTAGCTTAGCTGGCAAGTCCCCCTTATTGCTCTTATTTTTCTCAAAGTGTACTTATCTGTTACTGCACATTTATTCTTCCATATTCCAGCTGAAATCTTTATTGATTTAGCTCTGAATTTACTGGTTAATCTGGGGATGCTTGTGTTAAACAGTAGCAGTTTTAGCAGACATACATGCTAGCTTCCAATTTATGATGAATGCAGCCAAAGTTTCTCCGTTACTATTATGCGTGATATAGGGTTTTGGTGTCCGCACCATCATTAAATTTATGAAGGCTTCTCTGTCCTTAGTGTAATGAGGTTTTTTTGTTTTCATCACAAAGTGTTGAACTTAGCAAGTGCCTTTTCTGCAAAGCGATGTGATGGATTCCTTTTCATTTATTAACATGGTAAATTACGTTGGAAGGGTTTCTAAATGTTAAGCGCTTCTTGTGTACTAGGATAAAACTTCCTTTTTCTGATATATTAATTCTTATTGCATTATTAGATATGGTTAACTTATATTTTATGTAAGATTTTACCATTTATGCTTCTTACAGAAGTGGGTCTGCCACTTTATTACTTGTACTATTGTTATCATATTTTGAAATGAAGATTACTGTAGCCTTACACAAGGCGTTGTAAAATTTCCCTGTTTTTCTCATTTTTGGAACAACTATAGAAGGTGGAAATTATTTGTTTCTTGAAAATTTGGTAGGATCTCTTATAAATGCAATGGATCTAAAATTTGAGGGGTCAGGAAAAGTAAATGTTTATATTTCAATTTATTTAACTATTACTGGTTTATTTGTGCTTTCTATTTCTTCTCATTCAGAAATTAATTCAGGCTGTCAAGGTCTTAACAAAACTGACATATTCCTGTTCATAGCATTCTTTTATTTTTAGGCCTATTTTTGTGTCTGTATTTATTTTCTCTTTTTAGTTCCATATTTTGTTTATTTTTATCTTCTCCCATCTTGCCAGATGCTTGTCCATGAAGAATCAACATTCATAAGACTGATCTTCTCTGATATTTATTTTCTATTGCATTTTCTCCCCACTTTTCTTTATTGTTTCCTTGTTTGAGGTGGCTTTGTTGTTCTTCTCCCAGCTTCTGAAGTAGAACACTTAGCTTATTTGTTTTCAGTGTTCTCTGTTTCCTGAGAAACGCATTTAAAATGAAATATTTCTAAGTACGATTTAAGCTGTGGCTCATTAATTCGATAGAGTTAGTGTTTTTACTATTGTTTGGTTCTAAGTTCGGAATATAATTTTCTCAATAACTCAAGCGTTATTAGAAGTATATTACTTAAATTCAAGTTACTTGGGATATTTTTTGTTTTTTTTTTTAATTTCTAACTATATTAGACTATGATTAAATAGCCCAGTCTTCATGATTTTGATTCCTTGGAATTTATCAAAGCTTTGTGACCAGGCATATATGGTCCTTTTTTGTAAATGTTCAGGTATGCTAGTATTCTCTATTTCTGGAAGATATGTATATGTGTGTGTGTGTGTGTGTGTGTGTGTGTGTGATATTTTTAAATTCCTATTTGAGAAATTGGTAGATCAATCAGACAAAAAGTTGTAGAACATGTATTTATACATAGATTACAAATATATATGATTATATATATATAACTTGCATTT
Source organism: Ursus arctos (assembly GCF_023065955.2). Lineage (NCBI taxonomy): Eukaryota > Metazoa > Chordata > Mammalia > Carnivora > Ursidae > Ursus > Ursus arctos. The sequence continues at coordinate 12,330,079 of NW_026622886.1, read as the reverse complement.
TATTTACTTTATTTTCTTTTAGAATTAGTTTCTTTCTTTCTTTTATGTTCAGTTAGCCAACATACAGTACACCATTAGTTTTTGATGTAGTGTTCAACGATTCATTAGTTGCGTAGAACACCCAGTGTTCATCATATAACTTATATTTTAATCTAATCTAATAGTTTCTGTCTTTTTATTAGTAAGTTTAGCCCATGACTTTTATTATAGAAACTTTTATTCTAGTACATATTTCTGCCATTTTATTTCATATTTTCCACTTCCCGCACTTTCTGTTTATTTCATTTTCTCCTTTTTAACTTTCCACTGGAGGAATAGATCAGGTTTTCTTTCGCTGATTTGAAAGTTATCCTTTCTATTTTTTTAAGTTTTCTTTATTATTATTATTATTATTATTATTATGTTATGTTAGTCACCATACAGTACATCATTAGTTTTTGATGTAGTGTTCCATGATTCATTGTTTGCATATAACACCCAGTGTTCCATGCAATACATGCCCTCCTTAATACGCATCACCGGGCTAACCCATCCCCACCCCCCACCGGGCTGAAACCCTGTTTGTTTCCCAGAGTCCATAGTCTCTCATGGTTTGTCTCCCCTCCTTCCCCCTTCACTTTTCCCTTCCTTATCCTTTCTATTTTTATTCATCTTCTGGTTATAATGGACTGAAATGTTTGTGTCCCCCCACCCCGCCAAATTCCTATGTTAAAGGTTTAATCCCCATTGTGATGGTGTTTGAGGACTTTGGAAGGTAATTAGGTCTTAAGGTTGGAGCCCTTATGAATGGGGTTAGGGGCCCTTCCAAGGAGAGACAGGAGAGAGCTTGTTCCTCTCTCTCTGCTCTCCACCATGTGAGGATACAATGAGAAGATGGCCATCTGCAAACCAGAAAGGGAGCCCTCACCCAGTGGTGGATCTTCCAGCACCTTGGTCTTGGATTTGGCAGCCTCCACAATTGTAAGAAATAAATATTTGTTGTTTAAACCTCCCAGTATATTTGGTATAGCAATCCAAACTGCCTGAGAAACTGGTCATCTTTAAGTCATTCATTTTTTTTTCATTTAGATATAATTTTTGTATCATTTATTTATTTTTAAAGAGTTAAATACTTGTATGAATCAAAAAGTTAGAACATAAATAGTGAAAATTCTCTCACACTCCCTTATCCTTCAGGCACCTGAGTTTCTTCCCCAAAGACAACCGATATTATCAGTTTCTTGCAGAAATTTTTAAGCAAATGTGTGTGTGTGTGTGTGTGTGTGTGTGTGTGTGTGTGTGTGTATTCCTCTCACTTTCAAATGGCAGCATACTGTACATGGTTACGTACCTTGCCATTTTAAACGTTTAACGTATATATATTGAGATCACCCTGTTTGCTACAGGTAAACCTTCCTGAATCTCTTTTTTTTTATCTTTACAACTATTTATTATTATTTTTTATGGCTAAGAGATAACTTTTATTTTTATTTTTTTAATGTTTTTTTATTATATTATGTTAGTCACCATACAGTACATCCCCGGTTTCCGATGTAAAGCTCGATGATTCATTAGTTGTGTATAACACCCAGTGCACCATGCAATACGTGCCCTCCTTACTACCCATCACCGGTCTATCCCATTCCCCCACCCCATCCCCTCTGAGGCCCTCAGTTTGTTTCTCATAGTCCATAGTCTCTCATGCTCTTCCTGAATCTCTTTTAATAGCTCCATTGTATTTCTTTGTACAGATTATCATAATTTAAGCATTACTCTGTTAACCTTGTTGTATTTCCAATCGTTTGCTATTACAAATAATGTTGTGATGAAAAACTTCATATGTGCATCATTGTACACACATGTCAGAATATGACTGTATGTAAGTGTACTGTAACCAGAATTTCTGGGTCAAAGGATATGGACATTGATCATTTTAATAGATATTGGCAAATTATCCTCCAGAGGGTGGCCATATAATTTATTGTCCAAATGGGAATTTTTTGAGAGTGAAAAGAGGTGCTTGTGGTAGATATAATGAGACAACAGGTATAAACCGGGACTGTCACAGGCAGACTGTCATGTATGGTCCCCCAATCCATGTGTGTACTACCAATTTACACAGTACAGGAAAAATGTGACAGTGTCTATTTCTTTATAACTTTTCCAACCTAAGTGAGGTTGCTTACCTCGGTATTAGGAAATGTCAACAAGTAGGTTCGGAAATACAAAAAAGACCAGACATCACTTGAGTAAATCAAACAAGTCTGCTGTGTCAGTATTCACAGCAAAAAGATCATCAACATTATCTAGGGATAAGCAGGGGTATAAGTTTCCTACCCATAAACTTCACCAAGGAGTACGCACTTGCGGATGGTAATATCTGAGTGAATGAGAGATACATCAGACCTTCTGGAAGCTCAGCACCCCCCTTACACCCAACTAACGGACTTGAGATTAAAGCTGTTCTACACAGAATCTTCCCTGGAAAAGGCATAACTCATTAATCTCAGCCGTACATTGCACGGACTGGTGAAGAGGCTACAGCACAACATTTAGAAAACTCCGAACCAACTTCCCACGTATCACAAACTCCTCACACCGATGTAAACCGCTTGACTAAGAACACCCGTGAATTGATTGTTGTGGGACCAGAACAAATGTTAGAACCAAGACATATGGTCTTTAGACCAGCCATGAGGCTCCCGCACTTAGCAAATTTTTAAATCCTTGACAATCTAGAGAAGCAAACGCTCATTATGGTTTTCATTACAATATCTTTTAGTTTGAGGAAGGTTTTTATTTCTATTTACTCTTATGTAAACCATCTGGACTTTGGATTATCTCCCTACCCTTTATTTTTGAAATCACCAGGCAGGACACCGGCCTAGGCTTCATTCCTACCCCCCACCCCAATCTCAGATACACTGCATCATGGGAAGCACATGTTCTTCATGGAAGCACCTACCGCTACAATCTAGTAATGTTATCATCCAGTACAAAAATAATGTCCAAATTCTGATTGTTTTTCTAATGGGGAGTTTTGTATGTGCCTTGGAGATTACCCAGTGGGGGCTTTTAGACATGGTTCTGTGGTCCAGGTGAGAGCTCCCAAGAAAGGTCCATTTCCCAATAAATTCTATTTCTTTGGGGCTCATCTCACCATGCAGACTAGTTCAAGAAAAACATAGCTTTGTCCTGCCTATGGTAGAGTCCAGCCTGTCCTCACTGTGGCCATCTGTCCGTGTTTAATATTCAAAGAAGCTAGACAGTTTGCTGCCTTTATACATGAGTTAAATATACATCCCTCAAATTTCAGAGGACATAGGCTGAGTTTTCTGATAGGTTCTTTTTACCCTCCTACATTTGGTATAAAGTGAAGAAGAGGGGTTTATGTAAAGAAAAGAGAAATGTCACAGCACAGTAACGAAACTCTTTTTAATAAAATTCTTTCTTTCCAGTCAGTTGGGTGTCTTAGTCTGCCCTTATAAATCTTTAAAATGAGTTTTGAGTCAAGGATTGCAGAATGGGCTTCACCATCTCTTAGCATGTTCTACATAGAAAGTCTCAGATTCCAAAACAATGACCCCAAAACAATCATATTTAACATATATAATTGGAGTAGTAACCAGACCAATGGAGGTTTTAAAATTTGAGATATTCCCTTAACCAGGTCCATGCATGTATGCAGAATTTGGAGAAGAGGAAAATTGAGAGATAATTTTCCTCACGTTTCTTGGACCGTGTGTTGGACTACCTTTTCAAGGATATTTGCACAGCAATAGCCTTGGAAGAGGGAGATGGTAAATTGAGAGATTGGGAAAATTGGGAAATTTGAGAGATAATTTTCCTGACATTTCTTAGACTGTGTGTTGGACTACCTTTTCAAGGATATTTGCACAGCAATAGTCTTGGAAGAGGGAGATACAATCTCCCTCTCTCTGGGTCAAAGGGCAGATTTGGTTCTTGACCACCATGAGAGATAGAGATCTCCACCCCCAAAGACCTTCCGTGGTAATGAAGTCTTTCCCCTCTTCCTGGAGAAAATCTGCTTGCATCCCAGAGTAAAGGTGATGCCTCTCTTTGGAGAGGAGGATGGGGAAGGTGCCATCAACCCCATAGAAGATGTGAGTTTCCTAAGCTCAGGCTCCCTCAGCGGTGACACAGATCCAGTGTACACTCAGCATCCACCTGGATCCACTCTGTTTTGACACCTATGGGACTTGGGGGACAAGGGGAACCAATATAAACATGACATGCACATTGCCTGTTGTGCTCTGAGCAATAAACAATCTGTATCCACTGGGCTTATTATTTCCTTGCTGACCAATTTCATGGAAGTATGGCAAGTCATCCTAGCAGTCACACTGATGTTTAGGAAATACTTGATCTACTCGACAGAGAAAAAAAACAGAGATGTGACAGTAATGGCTAATGTTTTCTTTCCTCCTCTCTCATGAAAATAGAAGCTCTAAACGTTAGCCAGCCAAACCCAAGACTTTCCAGAATAAAAAACTGCACTGCCCAGCCTTCCTTGAAGCTAGATGTAACTGCAGGTCTAATATTTGACCAGAGAAGCACAAGGAGTAGACGTCTGTGTAACATCTGAGAAGTGCCTTCCCCTTCCATTTTCTCCTTCTTGCAGGTTGATATGCAGAAATGCTGACTCGAATTGGAACAGCCACATTGGATTACAAGGTAAATGTAGGAATGGGGGCCGTGGTTTTCAGAATAAAAAGAAAGAAGAATAAAGATAAAAGGAGTCTGGTTCATGACACCGTCGAGCATTACCCCAGCAGCCTTGGACTTCTGACTTGACTTTGATATAGGAAAAAATTAACTTCTATTTTGTTGAAACTCTTGTTATTTTGAAATTTTTGTCACTCACAGCCAAACCTAATTCTGACAATATGAGAAGCACGGAAATGATATTTAAGATGGATTTCTCTGTCCAAGGACTCCTCTTTTCTCATCTGAATTTAGAGAGTAGTGCAATGTCTCGTTGGAAATACTTAGGAAATTCCCACCCAGCAAAATCGGTTGGCTGCGAGCTTCTTCAGATCCTCATTTCTATAGCGTACTTCTTCGTAGTCTAACTTCTCCCACACAGATAATCCAGAAATCCGAAGATCACCATCACCATAAACTAAATGCAATTAACGTGTGAAGTCGTGATTTGAACCAAAATAAAATTTAAAGCAGGCTATTCCTAGAATTCTTAGGAGAACTTAGACATTTCTTTGGATTATAATAAAATCAGTTGGTAAACCAAGTGCATTTGATCACAGGAGTATTAAATGAAGTGTGTGTGTGAGTTGTCTGTGTATTCTGGAGACTTTGAAGCCATTGCATTAGCATTCCTTCTTGGCAACATCAGAGTGAAGTCACTGAGTGTTGTCATTCATACGTTCATTCATTCAACAAATATTTGTTGAGAATGTACTACGTGTCAGGCAATGTTCCACATAGTAATGAGCAAGACAGTCAATGCTCTCATTGATTTCACATCCTATTAGGGAACATGACCAGTAAACAAGCAGATAAAAAAAAAAAAGGCAAGATACACTCAGTACTGATAATGACCAAGAAGAAATAAAGTTTTAAAAAGAGGTATTATAAAAGAGATTGACTGTTTTGGAGAGGCTGATTTAAGTCGAAAGCACAAGGAAGACCTAGTCCACATGGCATTATTTGAATTATGGGAAGGCTTTGCTCTAAATACAAAGATCTGGGGGTAAAGGCTCCCACTGGCAGGAACCCCTCTGCATAAAATCTCTGAAATCACGAACACATGGGACTTCTTTGAGGGGCAGACAGAGGACAGTTGTGGTTGAAGTAGAAAGAATGGAGGGGAGAGAGGTGTGTGCTGAATTTGGAGAGGCGGCAGGACCAGTTGATGTGTTTATGCCCGGGGGTGTACTAAAGCCAGCTCATACAGACTTGCGAGAGCTGATTTTGCAGAGGTTTTGTGAGCCTGTTGCTAAGCATACCTATGATTAAAAACTCAATTGTGGAAACTTACAATTAAATAAATTATATTCAAAACAAAGATAATGGATACTCAAAGTCATTATTTCATCCTTATTTTACTACGCTCATTGTCCCAGGTTATTGACACCCATTAGATCTACGTGGGAGAAATACTACGTAATCATGTGCGAGGGCCCATCTCTCCCCAGCTTCATGGTCACATCCGTAGCTGGAGATCTGCCGTAGAGGGAATACTGACACCATGGAAATCAGAAAACCCTGCGAATCAGGAGTAGAGTCAGGGGTTTGCTAAACGTTTACCACGTCCCATTGACTATAACTATGGCAGCAAAACACAAGTAGGACTGGATTGAAACCGGATTCCTCAGAGGGAAGGACAACAATGTCACCCAGTGATTGAAGACATTTTGGGGCAGAATGGGCCCAGCTAGGGGTCAATGGAGTAAGAGCACCAAATCTAAGGCGATCAGGATGAGATTCAGTCTGAAGAAAAAAAATCCAACGTCAAAGCCAGGAGAGGCTGCCTCATTGGTGAGACTCAGCAGTAAGGATTAGTACTCACTTGGTTAACCCAAGGGCCACTTCCAAAAAGCCTTCTGACTCACTGCCCCCAGTCAACTCAGATAGCGTTTTCTTTATAACTAAACTCATAAACTGTCTTGCCTTATTGTCACTCTTCTGTCCCCTTCGTCTAGAGCTCTCAGACCAGAGACCAAATCTTAGTCTTTCTAAATTCCAAGACTAAGCGTGATACCTGAGTCATACTAAGTGTTTAATTCATATTAGTTTAACCATAAATGTAGGAAAACATATACGGAAGTGTTCAAGGCAAAAATATTTGGGGAGAAATTAAAACTTTAGCAGTAGGCAAATAATTAAATAACAGTTCATTCACATAATAGATACAGCCATAAAAATTATTTTTAAAAGTCCTAAAAAATTATGTCTCAGACTGCACATAATTCAATTAGTGACTGATAAAATATGAAGCCTTGTATTTCCTGTTGTGTAAATATATCAGGACGCATACCACCACAAAAAAAGAGGAGAAAGAGGTGTTTTCTCTAGATTGTGAGTTTAAGAAAGAGATTTTTTTTTTTGTTATCATTATGCTTTTACATTTATGTATGCAAGGAACGAAGTTGCAACGAGAAAAATTAGCTTGCCTAGAGAATTTGCCCGAAGCCATACTGGATTTTTAGCTAGACATAAATGGAGCTATCTCTCAGTGTTATTCTTTCCATCTCATTCTCTCTGGGAAGAGAAAGGGACAAATATTTATTCAGCACTTAAATATTTATTTAGCACCAGGCATACTTCAAAGGTTATCTTATTTAATCCTTGCTACCGTCCAATGAGATGGGTTTTTAGTATTCTCACTGGATGGATGAGGAATTTGAGATATTGTGGTCTGTGGGATAGGAAGCAAAAGACCTGGAGTGCTGAGGTTTAGGGTTAGGAAAATTATCTCCTCTCCTTTCTCTCTGGCTCTTGAGTGAGAGCAGAGCCCTCTGCAGTGGGCAAAGGTGGTGTAAACACCCAGGCCCAACCAGAGACTCCCGGTCCTTGTGGAGCCTCATTAGGTCTGACCATTAGAAAGCTAAGGTCTTATATAATTGGCTGCCCCCATGTTAGGGGCATAAATATTTACTAGAGGGGAAAAGGGTGGGGGCTGAGGGGGCTGAGTGATGGACACTGGGGAGGGTATGTGCTATGGTGAGCGCTGTGTACTATATAAGACTGATGAATCACAGACCTGTACCCCTGAAACAAATAATACATTATATGTTAATAATAAAAAATAAATAAATACATAAGAAAAGACCAGGGAAGGCTGGGTCTTGAAATCCCCGGAATGCAATTTCGAGTTCAGGGACTACATTTATGATTCTGTACTATAGAAAAATAAAAAGGGAAACTTTTTTTTTCTATTGTATTTAGTGAAAATACATCTGGTGACATCTAAGTTTATTGTTTTATCCTCAAGTGACATTGGCTCATCAACTGACTAAACTACAAAATTAAAAAAAGAAAAAAGAAAAAAAAAGCTAAGGTGTTGGTAGCTGCAGTCATTGCTTGTTGAGTCACAAATTTGGGAAACGCATCTACTGAGGCACTCAACCCACCAGACCATGGGGTGCTCAGTGTCTTGGTAAGACAAATACGTGATCTTAGGCATGGATTCTTTTTCTAATTCTTCTGCATCTGTTTCCTGAACTTTAAGATTGAGAAGACACTTGAGGGACTAGAAGTGAGATTCATCCATGCAGTGTCAAAATACTTACTAAGCTTGTGCTACAAGGCAAGCAGTGTTCGAGGATCAAAGCTATAACTGCCTCCCTGCGTTTACATGCTTTTTAGAATGGATATTCTATTAGAATGGATATTAATCAAACCACAGGAATACATTCAAGTTTCCAACTGTAATGAACGGCATGAAGGAGATGTACATGATGCCCCAAGAACTTTGCCACAGGAAGTTTCCTCAGTCTAAGGATATGAAGTAGAAAATCACCATACGAAAGGGGAAGGGAAGAACCTGGAACTGCCTGACACCTCCAGACAAAAGAAACAGCATATGCAAAATCTATGTGGTAGAAACAATGGGATTCGGGATTCGTGGTTGAAGATGCAGCTGGAGAATTAGGGAGAGACTCATAGACCCTGTTAAGGGTCTTCTCTCTTTTTTTAACCTTTATCTTGAACGAGTTGCGAAGCCATTGAGGTATGCAATTAGAAGGTGCTCCCGTGAGATGTGAATTGTCATAAGGCCACTCTGGCTGCAGCATGGACAGTAGAGGGGGCATGGGGTGCGGGGCAGCAGGAGCAATTAAGAGATGCATACAGTTGTCCAGGTGAGAAATGGCCATGGTTTCTTGGATTCAAGTGGTACTGATGACTGAGGGTAGAGATGAAGAAACTGGGATGGATTTGAGAAAGATTTAGAAGGTTGAAAAAGGAGTCAGCTTAGCTATAGGGAGGGAAGGTGAGAAACAGGTGGAGGATGAATCCTAAGCTGCTGTGTAGGGCGAGATGGTACCATTCTCAGAGGTCACTCCGTTCCTGCTCGTCCCAGACCAAGGAGATCTATCTGTATTGGACTCACCAGCTAGCCATTGAGAAGGTCCCTGTGCAACAGGGACTCACTAGGATAGTAAATTAAAAGGGGAGAACCTAGACCTTCTCTTCTGTGCTTCATTTCTTTTTTTAAAAATTTTTTTAATATGTTATGTTATTCACCATACAGTACATCATTATTTTTTGTTGTAGTGTTCTATGGTTCATTGTTTGTGTATATGCTTTATTTCTAAAAACAATTTTTCTATGAGCCTTTTTCTTTTTGATTTATAGAGTATTTTCACATACATTATCAGTAAGGCACAAATTAGTCTTCCTGTTTTGAAAATGAGGAAATAAACTCTGAATGTCGTTGAAAGCAACACAGGCCATCTGAGTCCAAATTCTATGCTTTTTAAAACTTTATTTCCGCTATTAATTCATTCATTCTACATGTTTACCACCTGCTCACAGGCACCAAATGTAGATTTGTCACGGAGCTAATGAAGCTAAAACTGGAGGGCCCTGCACCTCCATAGACTCCTCCATGGCTCTTGAAGGGACCCTAGCAATAGACTCATCTGGTTATAAATGGGCATATGTTTTCGTAAAGTTTTCCAAAAATAGTTAAACCATAAACAGATAAGACTGCTGTGTCTTTCCACTCCGATGTCCTCACTTCTGGTGGCCCAGACATCTTTGAGATCTGCCTGAGCAGAGGTTAAGATGAAGATACATTTCACCTGCAATGATTGTCTTCGTGGTCACTCTCATGTAAAGTTACTGCTGTCGTCTACATGTAAGAAGGGTTTCCAGGAACACTCCCACTGCCACTGTCCTGAGTCACTGAGTCTAAAATTTTGGGGACAGAAGTCTTGAGAGCATGTACTAAGTGCCTAGTTTTCTTCAACCCTTGGCCAAAACAATTTTCTTTCTGGAGATCTAATGTACAACAACACAACTATAGTTCACAATACTGTACTGTATACATGAAATTTACTAAAAGGGTGGATCTTAAATGTTATTACTACACACACACACACACAAACACACACACATGCACAGGGAAAAAAAAGAAAAAGAAAGTGGTCACTATGTGAAAGTAAAGAGTATGTTAATTAACTTGATTGTAGTGATACGAATATTCAAGCATCAAGTTATATACTTTTAATATACACAATTTTTATTTGTCAATTATATCTCAACAGAACTGGAGAAAAATAGTGTATGCCTGGGCAATCCCTGCCCTTATTTAAAAAAACCAGAATTTCCTTCCTTGTTAGGAATATACTTGACAACAAAGCATGAAAAATTATTAACACGTAATTTTTTTTCCTTTTTGAAAAGAAGTTTGTGAAATAAATGTATCAGAATTCTTGTATGTATATGGCACAAATATACAGTAGTTCTACAAACTTATGTGTGAAGTGATAGGCTTTCAGCATCCAAACTATCAATACTAAAGAAGAAATTTCAATCGTATGTTACAAAAAAGATGATTTATCTTTTCATTTGCTCTAAAGATGAGAGTAAACATTTTAATGAGATGATCAGAGTATGCACCAAAGAATATAGAACAAATTATAGAAGTTTATATTTATAATTTAAAATTATATTTATAATTTAGAATTTATAAAAATATGTTAATTTATCTGAAATGTGTTTTGTTAGCTTTAAATAGTGTATAATTTGTATTTCTGCTCTAAAGTTATATTCATTTTTCTATATAATATTTATAACTTTATATCTTTTTCCTAAATAGAACCCCAAAGTTTTATAAGCTTCAGGGTCCCAAAGTCTGAATCTGCCCCCACATAGGAAATACGTGGTTAAGACAGGAAAAGTACCCTGACTGAATCCAGCTTAAAGTCCAGTGAGAGAATAGACAATGAGACAGGTAGTAACAGCAGGTGGGTAAGGGGTAGGCTAGGTGAAGGTCAGATGCTGTGGGAGAACACAGGAGGTACCCTGCTATGTCCAGGGTCCTTGGTGACTATTAGGAAAGGAAGGTGCTACCCAAGCAAAAAGGTGAGGTGAGAATTTCCTAGGTAGAAAGAAGAGCTTGAGCCTCACGTAGGCAGGGCACAAAATCTTCACTAACTGATCTAAAGCTCATGAGTTGCATTTAATGAAAGCTTGAATGACTTCAAACAGCTTGGGATCTCCTCCTCTTTTATTGCTTCCCTAAATTACCTTGTGTAACTTCACCAAGGAGAGTCAGCTGCCCCTTCCTTAGGTCTGGTTTTGCATTCAGAATAGCCTTTTTGCTTGCGCTCTTGCAAAAAGGAATATTATGAATATTATGTAAGCTCTCTAACCACAGGAAATGAGTTTCGTTTTTTTTTTCTTCAATTTTTGCATCCTGGAGCATACTACATGCTTGGAATATAGGTGGTATTCAATAAGTGTTTTTGCAAATCATATTTATTCAGCTCCTGTCATATGTCAGGTCCTGTTCTGGACACTGAAAGCCACTAATGAATTGAACAGCCATAGTCCCTGCCTTCTATTCTAGTGTCTGTTGAAAGAATGAATGAATGGTAGTGTGCATGCTTAAACAGCTTGCAAAAAAGAGATGTTAGGAAAGGGAACTGGGTTAATCAGAGTCTGTCCCTGCCAATCCCTCGTCCTTAGCTCCAGACTTCTCTCAGGGACATGATAGTGTCCCTCTCTTGTTTAAAAATCTTTCAGACTGTAACACTCAGGCCATTGGTCTGTCATTCAAGGCTTCCCATAGCCCAGCTTACCCTGCCCAACCAACCCAACCCAAACCAACCCAAACCAACCCAACTCAAACCAACCCAACCCAACCCAACCCCTTAGCACTAACCAAAACATGGCCCCTGCTCCTCCCATCATGCCCCTTCTCACACATTTGTGGAAATTTACACGAAGAGTTCTGACAAGTTAACAACCCTCATTATTTGATACCATCAATGTCAACTACACTGAGTCCTGATTAAGTACCTGCTGCATACCAAGTTCTGTGTATTCCTTGGAGAGAGCACCTCATTGCTTTCCTGATGTTAGGAAGACATTCACACAAAAAGATCACTGCTGATCCTAGGGAGCCTAAGCCAAGTAGTATGTGAAAGGAGAGATGTACCAAAGGAGGGAGATAGTTTTTCTGAGTTCTTTAAATTCTTTATTAAAAACATCACATGCCACTTTCTGTATCACAGATGCATACATCTTACGCCATTCAAACAGCTTTAGTTGCACCAAGTCCATTCATTCAATCAACAAGCATTTATTGAGCACCTGCCTTGTTCTAGATACCATGCTGGGCATGCAAAATGAGGCAAAGCAGAATCCCTACTCTTACGGATCATCAAGGTCAGTGGATTCTTGTCCTAAGAAAACTGGGAGGCTATTGAAAGGTTTGAATAGAGGAGCAATAGGGTACATTACACTTTGAAAAAATTAGTCTGCCTGAGCTGTGATATAAAGTCCCATTTTCTTTGCACTCTGATGCCTTTTTCATATTTGACTATGTCATCAATTTAGATTGTTCTGGCAGCCATGAGGAGCAGATATTTGAGGGAGGTTAAAAACTGGAAGCAGGATGACCAGTTGGAAGAGTATTGAAATAGGGCGATGATATTAGCAATAGACAGGAGGGAGATGACATTTATTTATTTATATAAATATATATTTAATTTTTATAAATATGTAATTTAATGTAGATAAATTGATAGATGTAACTATCAATTATATGAACAGACAATGAAAGAAGTTACATATAGTTAAGATGCAGCAACTGTTGGGGGGGGCGAGAGAGCAGTGAGCATGTAGGACAACTCCCACGATTTTGTTTTCAGTGCATGAGTGGGTGGTGCCAAGCCCTGAATTACAGAACAAAAAGGAGGTAAAGATTTGAGGGAGTCAGAATGATGAGCCCTGTTTCAGTCATGTTGCACTGACTACACCAGTGAAGCAGCGGTAGTGATGCTGGTCACACTGTGTGAGACCCACCGAGAGGTCCCGCATAGAAATAAGAATCTGAGAGTTGTCGGCAAAAGACGGGGAAGCTAAAACCTACAGACAACGTGTATCATTGGGAGACTTTATGCTGAAAATGGAAAACGAAAAACTAGTACTGAGAAAAAATTACCCAAGGGATAAAAATCCTGGTAGCCAGAGGAGGAGGGAACATGAAGAAGAGGTAAGGAAGGAATCAACAGGGCCTGGAGAAGCTATTACATTCAGCAAAGTAGAGTACTGGTGGGTGTGTTAGTGTGTATTCTGCAAAGAAACAGAACCAATAGGAGATATCTGTATCTATCTACATGTGTACTGATAGATAGATAGATAGATAGATAGATAGATAATGAGAGAGAGTGTAAGGAGTTGGTCACATGGTTATGAAGGCTGAAAAGTCCCCAAAATGGCAGTCAACAAGCTGGAGACCCAGGAGAACAGATGGTGTAGTTCTAGTCTGAGTCCAAGGGCTTGAGAATTAGCAAAACTAGCGATGTAAGTTCCAGTCCAAGCCCAAGTCTGAAGATAGAAGGAGACCAGTGTGCCAGCTTGAAGACAATCAGGGAGAGAAAGAGAAAGGGAGAGAGAGAGAGAGAGAGAGAGAGATCTCCCTTATTCCTCCTTTTTGGTCTATTCTGTCCTTGAATGGATTGGATGATGCCCACCCACACTGGGGAGAGCAATCTACTAAATCTGCTGATTCAAATGTTAATTTTGCTCAGCACACCCTCAGAGACACGCTCAGTGTACTGTGTGACCAAATATCTGGGTCACCCACGGCCCAGTCAAGCTGACATGTAAAATTGACCTTCACAGTGAGGAACTCCAGTGGGGACAAACCTCAGAGGGGCAGTTGGAGCTAAATACATGAAACCGTGGTGTAGACTACTGTTCTAAGAAGTCTGACTGAGAGGTGAGGGGGATCATAAGATCAAGGAATGTGTTCGATGTTTTTAGGATGGGAAGTTAAGCATTTAATGTTATAGGTTTAGGAATTAATCACACTCTTCCAGACGGAGTTGGGGAGAGACGAGATTAGGAAGAAACAGAACCTGGGAAAGGAGGTTGGAGAGACATCCAGCAGAAATGAAGGTGAGAAGGAATCAGAGTGGAGAATGGAAAGCTGAGATTTCTAAGGTGGAGCTGTTCTAGGTGTAGACAAAGCCCAAGATATAGTCTCAAAAGGAGTGGCCAGAGGGGAGTGGAGGTTAAGTTTGCTGGAGTCTCAGAAGCCAAGGAAGCAAAAGGCTCCATGCTGGGTGGGTTGTTCCTGTGGTCCTTTTATTCAGACTGAGAGTTTCTGACCATTCTTCATGGCCAACATCAAAGACTATCTCTGTAACAATTTACCAAGCTTCTCCACCCCCTTCAGAAGTCACTAGGGCATTCCTTTATCCAAAGAAAGTGTATCTATGGGGTGATTAGTTCTTCACAGCTCTGAATAATGGATACTGTATCTTATCACTAGAATACCTCTAGAATGAGTACTGGTACTCCATTTTCAGAGTACAAAAAGTTCGTAGCTTGTCAAAAGGCCTACTGGCCCCAGATTATGCCTTGATGTGCCTGGGATGAAGCTTCAGAACCTGAAAATTAACAGGCACCTCATATATGTCTACTGTGGGTATTGTGAGGATGTGATACAAACAGCCCAGCCCTCTATGGTGAACTGAATTGTACAGGATACAATTAGTAGAATGGACTCCTGATGAAGGAATCGAACGGCAGGATTTTCACGCAGTTCTCCCCACAGTTTTAGAAATAACCAGCAGGTGGCGAGCGACTCACACAACCCGCAATGGAGGATTATGAGCTTTCCTGGCCCCCAAATTCCCGACCAAAATCTGCTCAGGCCAAGTAAAGGAGAATCCTGTTTCCCAAGCAAAGTTGTTAGAGTGGTGCGTTTCTTCCCTTTATACCCGAATCCTGGTGAGCCAATGGCCCACCTCTCTCCCTCTTCTCCCCATAATCCTGATACCAGCAGGGAGGTACTGGTCTACATGATGATTTTCTGGATGAGGTCATTTGCTCCCTGAAGGTTCTTTCCATAAAAAACTGGAAGAGATGTTGTCTGCTCAAAGGAGGGAGCCATTGCCACTAGAGGGTCACATGGTGATGCCTGTATTGTCTATATAGTCAGAGCTGGAGGGGAGGTATCTTACTCAGTCCCTCATTCTGTAAACAAAGAACAATCTAGGAAGAGGATGAGCAATGTGCCTGAGGACACAGAGCTAGAAAGTTCCAGAACCTGGAATTTGTCTCTTGACTTCAAGTAGCTTGCTGTTTCACTGTACCTGACACTACAGGCGTCCATGTGCTTCGTTCCCGGGTGTCTGCTCACGACTTGGGAGAAGCTCCGATGACTGTTCGGTTGGGGAGGAGGAGCTGGATGACTTTAGGATGTGTTTATATAACAAATCCACCCTTCTTAACTAGACTGTGTATTTACCTGGGGGTAACCTGGTGGATGAGGGAGGGTCAGAGTCCAACTAATGGAGCTGGAGGCAGAGGGCTCTCCATTGTCGTCCCACTGTGGTTGTAATGGACCTTCTTTTCTTACACAACTCCTCTTCTGCCTGCTAAACTACACGTGTATTGAAGGCAGTGATTGTCTTGTTTCTCTCTATGTCCTATGGTTATTTCATGACTCTATGAGCATACTGGCCTTGATCATTTTTGGATCCAAGTGGCGTTTTCTAAGGTCTTAGAGGAATAGCATATACCTCTTGTTATGTATACTGTATGCTTGCACTTTTTAACAAACACATACACACTGTCCACTGTGTGCCAGGCACTGTTCTCAGCATTTTACGAATATTAACTCATTTAATTTTGTTTTTGTTACTGTTTCTTTAAGGTTCCATGTCAATAAATATCCATGTATCAGAAATCACCCTCTTCCTCACCCTCCATCCCCTCCTCCTCCTCCCAAAAAAGACTGCAGATAACAGGCCTAGAGAAGAGTGGTGGAGAAGAAGGAAAGAGTTAACGGGCCCACCTAGGAGTTCACAGTTTTCCTACTAGACAGCGGGCCCTGGCGGTGGCCTCCTTCCTAAGCTCACGTGAGCAAACTTTCCCCTTGGCCTTTGGGGCAGTCGTCCAGGTCTGCAGGGGAGGTGGAGACGGCTCACAGCCGCCAGGCTGATTTATAGGCCAGAGCATTCCCGGGCAGCGCCGCAAGGAGTCGGGCTGAGCTCGGACTTTGGAAGGTGATGATGGACACAGGACACGTGGCCACACAATGGGGACACACGACTGACCTCAGTCACTTCGGCAAACTGCCCCTGCTTTCCTGAGGCGGCAGAAGCTTTTCAGGAATTCCAGAATCCGGGGCGCCCGCGTTCTTCACCCCAGCGGGTAGCTCCCGTCACCCTGTTGAGCTCACAGAGCGCCCAAGGGCGCTCAGGGCCCCCGGAGCTCTGAAAGGCCCTCAACCTGAGCTTTAAAGTCTTTCCCAGAGCCTTGGTGCGTTTCACACTGTGTATAGAAAAGCACAGGAACCGTTTCCGCTCGGGACTGAGGCCGGCCAGGACGCGCTTGGGAGCGAACTTTCCCCGCATGTCAAATACCGGCACCCAGGGATTTGGGGACACCGCAGTGCGGCCAGGCAGGGTGAAAGACAGTGGAAGGGTCAAAAGGGGGTGGAGTGTGTGTTGTGTGTGGTGGAGATGGGATAAGAGGAGAGGGAAAGGAGAAGAAGGGGGGAAGGTGGTTGAGGGCGTATGAATTTGAGAAGGAGCAATCAAGTTGGGGGGAAAATAGCAGGGCTTTTTTTCTTCCCTCCTATATGCAAACTGTCACTTCGGGTTAGCGTGAGCCCTTATCTGGCTCATTAGCATGAGCTGTGGCTAACGCGCTTAAACCCTCTAATTATTTATTATGCCGTCACGGAGCAGGTCGCAACCCCAGGGCGCGCTTGCGGGGACCCGCAGAGGCGGGCACTGCGCGGGGCAAGGGCGCAGCGCCCAGTCTGGCCCTGAGCTCCCAGGGTGAGATCCTCCCCGCCAGGAGCCCCTCTGGGCGCTGTTGCTCAAGGCAACGTTGCAGAGTAGTTGGGGGTGCATCAGAAAGATCCTCTCCCCAAAATTCACCCCAGAGAAGTGGTGCAGCGCTCATCTCTGTCGTCTACACTTGGCGCCCGATCTTCTGCACTGCCAATTCCAAAGACCGAAGTTGAAGGAAGGGAACACGATTTTTGCAAAAGTGGAAAAATGGAAGCGAAACGAGGAGCTGGAAGTTGGGCTGGGTGGTATGTTGGCTGCCTACTCTGGACAGAACCTAAAGCTTGGGGGAGCCCTCCTTTCCTCCCCACCCCCACTCCCGCCGCGTTCCGAGGGAGTTCGTAAATTGGGGGGAAACACGCGGGGCTGAAAGCCGGCCACTCCCGTCCAGGGTTCTATTCAGAAAACAGTTTCAAAATAAGTTAACCTCTGTAGGACGTCTTCCCCCTCCCCTTCTAATTGTCCCCCCTTGCCCCTCCCGCTCTCCATTCGAGTCTGTTTTATGTTCCTCTGCGTTGTGCCAACTATTTTATCTTTATTCCTTCTCTTTCTCTTTGGCCATTCATTCCTTTTTTTGTGTGTGTGGCTTCTCTGGCTGATGTGCGGCTCGTTACCACCCACTGCACGCTCGCTCCTGTAGCTGAGGTGTTTCTATACAAACTCAAGCGTCCAGTTGTCATATTAATTATTACACTGAGTAATGACTGAAATGGTCAAAATAAGGGTAGACTCGAGAGCGCTTTTTCTTGCTGCTCAAAGATTCAGCAAAGAAGCCATGCAACAAAGCAATAATTGGTCCCCAGAAACACTCCGACAAGGCATGGAATATAGGTTTCATAGAACCCTGCGATTGTGAAGGGGGGAAAGCTCTGAATGGACCCCACGCTTCTTTTCTAAACTCTCTTGCTGAGCAAAAAATGGACCTCTGTTTGAATACTGCCCTGATCCTTGAATACTATACCCAGCAGAGAAAAAAATGCACCATTTATTGTAAGTTTTTTTTTTCTTCTCCAGCTATTCATGGGGTCTCTGTGAAGAATCAGCTGGTTTTGTTTACCGTGAAAGACCTTTACTTTATTTTCATTCTTGGAGGAGGTGGGGAGGGGGGAGGGAAGGAGAGCCATGTGCCTAGACCGGGAGGAGCTGGCCTACTGTAACAAAATAGAGTGTAACAAATCCTACAAAAGTTTAGAATGTATTGATTCTTTGGAGAGCTATATAGATTAAGGACTTTCTTTATGCTTATCCCAGGAAGGTATTTAATCATAATGTAAATGGGGCTTTAGAAAAAATAAAGACTTAGCAGCCTTACTTCTCCTTATTTGGAGAACTTCAAAAGGACTTGTGAGAGTGGCTGCAAATTACTCCCTCACCCCACCCGAATCTCCCCTCCCCAACCAAAAAGCCACAATAAAATAATAGTTTGTGCTTTTTTTTTGTTTTGTTTTTCCAGCTTTTTTTTTTTTTCTTTTTAAGGCGTATTGAAAAAGCAAATAGATTTGTTTGAAGCCTGGATTCCTTAATGCAGGTGCAAGCCTGGCTGCTGTGACCAAGCAGGCAAGCCAAATCCGTGGTTTATACAATTCTGCCTCTCCCCCCAACCCCCCCCTTCCCAGGCCTTTCCGGGGGCTGGTCAGACCCAACTCAGGCTGGGCAGCAGCAGCTTCTGAGGTTACCTTGGGAAGGGTGAGCTTGGAGACAACAGATTAAACAGTAAGAAACTTTTCCTTTTTCCTGGATAGAACAGTGTCAAGTAGAGGCTTCGAGCAGCATCCACCCCAGGCCAGAAGCCCTGTGTTATAGCTTCTGGAAACCAAGTATCTGCGATGAACACCCGGGATACTCGCTCTTCTTGAAGTATCTGTGGCTTCTGATAGCGCTCACACACATTGAGGGTTGCACTAAGAATCTTATCTCCAAATCAAGAATCGAAGGCCTGTATTCATCTTTGTACTTTCTTTGCTCTTTGTTCAAGATCTGCTATAAATATAATTTTCTGAAATAATCTAGTTTCACTTTTAATGTGAACTCCCCTCCCCCCAAAAGAAAAAGCACCGATGGAGACTTTTAAGAAAGATACGGCCTCCTTTCCACAGAGAGAAGGCGCATAATTCTGGAGCCTGAGGATAGTGTGTGAGCAACAGTGGCACTGGCCTGGCCCTCAGTGGTGAGTGGAAGTGAAGGTGGCAGACTTGGGGCACTGGGACCTCAGGTCCCCTGGGCAGCAGATTCACCTGCATCACTAGGAAAGCCATCTCCCCATGCAGATAGCAGCGCTGACTGCAGACAAGGGTTCATCCAAGGGAAGGTCCTATTCCAGGATCCCTAACATAGAAGAGGATCCTGAGATGCTAGAGAAGCTAAGGGCTTCTATTGTTTTGGAGGAGAAAGAGAAACCATCCCATTTTTCTGGGATGTCTATATTCTGGGTAATACGCACCAAAGGAGGTCAGTGTCCTGCCACCCCATCACAAGAATGGCGATCCCTGACATGTGTGGAGGGATTTACAAAGTGAATTCACAAACAACATCGGATTTAATTCTCCTGACAGCCTTGACAGATAAGCAAAGAAAGTGTCACTACTCCATTTATGGATGAAGGTATTAAACACTCCTTTTGTGCATTTTTTCTCCCTCCACATTTAGATAAATGGCATTTTGAGTGTCCTAGTCAAGTAAAGCCCAGGGGACTTGCTCAGAGGCAGGCCCCCTGGTTGGCAAGGGAGGCACAGAAAGCTAAAGGTCAGGGCCAATGGCTCTGCTGACACCCCTTCATGTACAGGCCCTGAAGCATGTCTGTATCTGATCTCACTTGCTTCTGTTTTATGTTAAAATCTTGGGTCCTCTATCTCCTTGATTTTTGAGCATCACCGCCATTCCTCCAAAAAGACAGGAATTACCCACTTCCAGGTGCTGGGACAGCGGGACGGGGTGGCATTGGATCTCCAAGGGCTGGACAATGGCTGCAAGACAAGGCATCTTTCCACAGGCCCCTTCCTGGATGGGTTCATAGTTTTAGAAAAGCTGTTCTCATTAATCCCTTCTGATTTAGACCTGCCTCAGAGTGCTCCACATACATCTTGTTGAAACCTCACAACTCTTGGAGGTAGATACTTTAACTATGGGCATGGTACAGACGAGGAAACTGAGACTCAGAATATAGGCTATTTGCTCTAAGTCTCAGCTGCTAGGCAATGGAGCCTGGATATGGAATCAAGTCCATTTGCTCGATCTGCCAGTGCAAGGTCTGGGTTCCCTGGACCCAGGACGGTACATGACAGTTCTCTCGGGGCGGGGGGGGGGGGGTGCGTGCGCGCGCGCGCGCGCGTGTGCAGGGGTGGATCATAATCTAGGTCACAGGGTCAGAGGCGGGATTCTCAGCGGTTCTTAAGCCTTGGTCCTTTGTTCCAAGGACACCACTAGAAAGGCAATCTCCGTAGAAAACTCCTTTTGGTAGTGCACAGTCCCCAGAGGTAGAGGCCCAGCCCCTAGAAAACAATTCTGGACCACTCTACCTTCCGGTTGGAGAAGATGGAGAGGACGCTGCTGGGTTAGGGCATCCTTTGCGTTTACTCGAATAGGCAGAAGGGAGCACCTGAGTTCTTGGACATTTTGCAGAGCCTGTAAGGAAGCAGGCTGAGGATGTGGCGGTGGGTGGGGGGGGGGGGGAGGATGGGATTTGGCTCTGGGCTGGAGCAGGGAGAATAAGGACAAATGTTCAGGGCCGGAAGGATCCCAGCGCCCGCTGTCTTTCTCCTGGGCGGAGGCCAAGAGCAGGGCCACTACAATGCGCGGCTTCACTAGTCGGAGCTTCTGTTTGGGCGCGCATTTGATGGCGTGTGTGGGGTGGGGGTTGGGAGTAGGCTCTGGCCTTGAAGTCCCTGATAATTAGGATCTCCGTGCACGCGTGAAGTCCGCACCCGAAAAGGAAACTAAGAACGCGTGCTGGCTGTTGGCAAATTTTCCGCACTCGGAGAAACCTCTCGAAATGAGCTGGTATCCGCCGCTCCTGCACAGATGGAGAAACTGAGGGCGGTAGAGGAAGAGGGGCTTGTTCAAGGTTACAGCGCAAAACAGTGCTAGAGCCAGGACAAGAGATGTTGGTCAAATGCGGGATGACGGAGTCCGAATTGGAAGGGCGCTTGAATCCGCCTGAGAAAGAAAACGCACTCCGCTGCGTGGGTGTTGGCGACGCCCCCCATTTTGCAGAAGAGGAGCGGATGGGGCACTGGAGGCTTTTCCTAGGCGCCTCCTAGCGGCCTGCACCCGGGGCTCACAGCCCGGCCACCTGGGTGGGGAGCAGTGCCTGAGTAACCGCTCTTTCTCCAGGTGCTCGGAGGCTTCCTCGGGGAGGAAAGCGGTGGCGTGGCTCTGTTTTAGGCCTCACAACCTCCTGTACCTCCCGGAAGGGAAGACAAGAGTGATCTTGGAGTCCTCTCAACTCCTTTCCTGGGGTGGGTTGGGGTGGGAGGAGAGGACAGAGGTGTAAATCCCACCGAGTCCAGCAGTCCTGTGGGGTCAAGCCACAGGTTACTGTGGGGGAGGGGACTGTGTGGGGAAGGAGGTTTACAGAACTGGTCCCTGTTGGCACGGTTCCGATCGATGCTTCCCAAACCCACACGTTTTCAAAGAGGAAACTGAGGCAGAGAAGAGAGGTGCTTCACCTCCGGAGCCCATCCGTCCTTACTGCCCATCACCACTGCGGCTCCTTGGGTCACCCCCACAGATCCTTTAGAAAGACCCTTCTCCACAAAGGGAAGTCCAATGAGAAGCAATTATTTGGATAATTCCCCACAATCAACCCTGCTTGCAGGTCTCTGATCAAAACTATGTCTACTGGACAAATCCACCGGATGATTACCCTCTTCTTCCTTCTGTCTATGTAGACGCGACCTGAGACGAGCCCCAGCCTCCTTCCCCTGCCTCCATCAGAGCGGTGCAGAGGTAGGGCCACTGGCTGGGTCCGCATTCTCCGCAGAGCAGCGTCCCAAGGCGCCCCACAGCTGGACCGGGCTCGGGCCAGAGAGAGCCAGGGCCGAGGCCCAGGAAGGGCGCCTGGGTGGGCGCTGTCCAAGCGGCCGAGCGACCGCTGCAAGCGCCTCCCCCTCCCTCGCGGCGCCAGCACGCGGCCCCGCCGGGCTCGGCTCCCAGTCGCCTGCCACCGGCCCGCCGGGCACACGCCTGGGGCGGGATGGAGGCTGCGCCAAGGCCGCCGAGGTGCCTGCGGCGGCGCCGAACAACCAGAGAAGCTCCTCTGGCCCCTCAACCGCCACCCCCCATCTCTTTTCTCAGATTCACCCTGGGAATACCCCAGGGCCCTCCCCTCTTTACGCAAACCCCAGCCAGTCCGGAAATAATCCTTTGAGAAGGGAGGCGATGCTACAGGCAACCGAGGTCATTGGGGGGGGGGGGGGTATCGCTGCCATATACCACGTATAGCGCTGACCACAACCACCCCTCAATGAGATCACCTCCCGTCTTGTTGGTCCCCTCCACATTTGCTCAGTTGTGGGGAGAAGATCCTAGTTTTTACACCTGGATGGGACATTGGAGACCATCTAATCCAAACTTCTATTGCTACAGATGAGGAAACTGAGGCTCGGAGCGGATGCCACTTATCAAGGGCCACAGAGCTAGCGAGAGGATGTGTTGGGACTAGAACTCAGTCTTAACAGTACTTTTATTTACTTGAACAGTCCAGTAAGTCCCACGGAGTTCTCCCCATCTTTCTAAACTTCAATCGCAAATTTGCTTCAGCTCCCCCAAACAGCAAAGACCCCTCAAGAGAATGACAGTAGATAGGAGATGAAAGCAGGAAAAATGGAGCCCCCTTCTCCCCAACCTGCACACCCACCCGTGGCAATTTTCTGCTCAAATCCTTCTCTGTGCTTTGCTCCAAGTTCTCAGGAGAATCCCGAGGCACTTCACCCCAAACCATTGCACCCATACACCCCCAATTCCCAGGGCCATTGGCCCCTCCGGCGACGCTGGCCCCCCCTTTCTAGAGCCACCCCCGGCTACAGCCCGCCCTGAGCGCGCCGCCTGTTTATTCAGCCGGGAGTCCGGCACGCGCCAG
This sequence comes from Ursus arctos, assembly GCF_023065955.2. Taxonomy (NCBI): domain Eukaryota; kingdom Metazoa; phylum Chordata; class Mammalia; order Carnivora; family Ursidae; genus Ursus; species Ursus arctos. The sequence continues at coordinate 12,306,997 of NW_026622886.1, read as the reverse complement.
GCGCACGCACTGCAACAACAAACCCGGCTGAATGGAGAGTTTGCAAGGAGCGGGCGCAGGGACCGGGCGGGGGGAGGGGAGAGGAGGAGGGAGAGTTTAGGGAGTGGGGGCGAGGAGGAGGTAGGAGGAGGGGGAAGTGGGGGCTGCAGCCGCTCGCTGCAGCAGCGGGGAGTGGGGGGCGAGGCGGGGCCAGGGCTGCGCGTGGGGCTGGGTGTCCCATTGAAAAGGCGGCCGCACTCCGGCCGCCCAGCACTCTCTCACTTCTGGCCAGGGAACGTGGAAGGCGCACCGACAAGGAGACCGGCCAGGGAGGGCGAGTGAAAGAAGGAAATAAGAAAGAAAGGGAGTTAACAAAATAATAAAAACAGCCTGAGCCACGGCTGGAGAGACCGAGACCCGGCGCAAGAGAGCGCAGCCCTAGGGGGCGAGGAACGGGAGACTCAGCAGAGCGTGCTCACCACTGACTTTTGCTTCTTCTGCCTTTTTTTTTTTTAAAACGAGAAGGCGCTAGCGGCAGCCTCACACGCGAGCGCCACGCGAGGCTCCTGAAGCCAACCCGCGAAGGGAGGAGGGGAGGGAGGAGGAGGAGTGGAGGGAGGAGGAAAAGCGTTTGCACCTTCTCTGCTCTCATCCTAAGAAGTCTCCCGGGCATTTTGTATTTTTTTTTTAACTTCCGTCCGGCCTCCCTCTTCATCTCTCCCCTTCTTTCGCTCTCTGTTCGTGCACCCAAGTCCTGTTTGTGTCCCCTCGCGCGCGCACCTCGCGTCCCCGCTTGCTCCCATTCCGCGACTCCTTGGCGGCCGCTGCGCATGGAGAGCTCTGCCAAGATGGAGAGCGGCGGCGCCGGCCAGCAGCCCCAGCCGCAGCCCCAGCAGCCCTTCCTGCCTCCCGCAGCCTGCTTCTTTGCCACGGCGGCGGCGGCGGCGGCGGCGGCAGCGGCGGCGGCGGCGCAGAGCGCGCAGCAGCAGCAGCAGCAGCAGCAGCAGCAGGCGCCGCAGCTGAGCCCGGCGGCCGATGGCCAGCCCTCAGGGGGCGGTCACAAGTCAGCGTCCAAGCAAGTCAAGCGACAGCGCTCGTCCTCGCCCGAACTGATGCGCTGCAAACGCCGGCTCAACTTCAGCGGCTTCGGCTACAGCCTGCCGCAGCAGCAGCCGGCCGCCGTGGCGCGCCGCAACGAGCGCGAGCGCAACCGCGTCAAGCTGGTCAACCTGGGCTTTGCCACCCTTCGGGAGCACGTCCCCAACGGCGCGGCCAACAAGAAGATGAGCAAGGTGGAGACGCTGCGCTCCGCGGTCGAGTACATACGCGCGCTGCAGCAGCTGCTGGACGAGCACGACGCGGTGAGCGCCGCCTTCCAGGCTGGTGTCCTGTCGCCCACCATCTCCCCCAACTACTCCAACGACTTGAACTCCATGGCCGGCTCGCCGGTCTCCTCCTACTCGTCCGACGAGGGCTCTTACGACCCACTCAGCCCGGAGGAGCAAGAGCTGCTCGACTTCACCAACTGGTTCTGAGGGGCTCCGCCTGATCAGGCCCTGGTGCGAATGGACTTTGGAAGCAGGTAGGTCGCATTTGGGAGTGAACAGGATGACTTTCTTATCTTCCTTCTTTTTCCTCCGTCTTAGTTTGGAGGAGGGGGACTGTCTCCACGGCGATTGGGGGAGGGGGTGGCTGATTTAAAGAATTTGTTAAAGTTTGTCGACTTCAGATGCTGGTTTGTTAGTTTCAGTATTGGCCTCTGAAAGTGGCTTTGCCCAGCTCTCCAAGGACTGAGGGTGGGTGAGGTGGGGGGATGCTGGAGAACGGAGTACTCCCACCTGTCAAAAGAGGTGCTCTACCTGACAGATCCTCTCCCAAACCTCCACTCCCCCCACCCCCCCCCACAGCCAGCCTCCAAGTTCACACTAACCTCTCCCCTTCTTCTTAAGTTATAGGGTGACCGCACAACCTGCATCTTTAGTGCTTTCTTGTCAGCGATGTTGGAAGGGAGAAAAAAAGAAAAAAGAAGAAGAGAAGAAGTAAAGAAAAACAAAACAAAATAAAATCAGGCAACCAACCCCAAGACCAACTAAGCAAAGCATGCCTGAGAAGCAAGGCTCTCGCAAAACAGGGATGCGCTCAGAACTGTTATCTTTGCACTCCAATCATTGACGGAGCTATGAAGGGTGACTAGGACCTGAGTCAAAGCGCAGAATGCAGCTTGTGTGCAAAAGCAGTAGGCTCCTGGCGGAAGGGAGCAGCACAGCCCTATAGAAACTCCCATCCACCAGTAACAGGCAGAACTGAAAGCACTTGCTAGGGTGCCTTCACCTCCCCGCCCTCTCTGAAAGCGCAGTTCTTAGCCCTGTAGAAATGGGTTGGTGTCTTTCGTCTCAGTATCCCCCATCCCAATAAGCTGTAGACATTTGTCTGCAGTGAAATTATGCTCTACTCAGTCCTTTGAAACTCCGATCCTCCCGGCGGGGGGGGGGGGGCTCCTTAAACCCCATTTCCTTACACCATCTTTTCTACCATTTTCATCATAGAATGCTTCCAATCTTTTGTGAATTTTTTTATTATAAGAAAAATCTATTTGTATCTATCCTAACCAGTTTGGGGATATATTAAGATATTTTTGTACATAAGAGAGAAAGAGAGAAAAAATTTATAGAGTTTTGTACAAATGGTTTAAAATGTGTATATCTTGATACTTTAACATGTAATGCTATTACCTCTGCATATTTTAGATGTGTAGTTCACGTTACAACTGCCATTTCCCCTATGTGGTTTTGTAAAGAACTCTCCTCATAGGCGAGATCAAAAGGCCACCAGATGTACTTCAGCACCAATGTGTCTTACTTTATAGAAACTTTGTTAATGTATTAATGATGTTATTAAATACTGTTCAAGAAGAACAAAGTTTATGCAGCTACTGTCCAAACGTAAAGTGTGGCAGCCAGTTGGTTTTGATAGGTTGCCCTTTGGGAAATTTCTATCACTGCCTTTTTTTTTCTTACTGTTTTATTACAAACTTACAAGAAACGTGTATAACCCTGTTTTATACAAACTAGTTTCGTAATAAAACTTTTTTCTTTTTTTACAAATGAAAAGAAGCAGCTGCCTCCAAGTCTTCCTTGACTCCACTGTCCCTGTCCAAGTTATTTTCGAAATGTGAAAGGGAAGGAGTGGGCGGGGAACAAGAGGGTGGGGTAAGACACGCTAAGTGGCAGAAATGACAAAGACAAGTGCTATGACCAGTCCTACCCAAGGTAACTCTACGATGAATGTAGAGGGAAAAGACGTACATAAGCAAACACAGCTTTCTTCCCCTTTTATGCTGCAAACATACACTTAGACCTACAGAACAGGTGCTGAATAATGCCTGCAACGTCTTTTGATGAGATGATTGCATATTTTTAAAATCCCCAGAAGGTGAAGTGGAGAGGGTCCTCACCTTACTTTCTAACCCTTACCCCCTTTCGGAGTTTCTTTTTGTGAAACTGGAAAGGCTGGATGGGATAATGGACATTAGGGGTGGGTGGAAGGCTGGTGGTACTGGAGCTTGGGCATGGGGGGAGGTATCCCCCGCAGTCCTCCCCGTGGTGGGCGTGCTCTTCCTTCACCCCTAGGCACACATTTTCTCTTCCTTTGCCCCACTCCACACACTTTCCGTATTGATTTTAAGTAAAGGACGCGTATGATATGAATTCTTGCCGAAGGAGTTGGATTTAAATGAATAAAAGCCTTAGAAATGTGTGGTCGCTTTGAGACACTGGCCTATCTAAGCTTGTGACTCTATCCGAATAGCGTGAGCTGCGTGTAAAAGTACCCAATTACCAAGATTCAAAAAGAAATTGGTGGGTTTTTGGCTGGCTTGCTTCTTGTCAGTTAGCAAGGACGTGATCAGAATCCTACCCCCTCTCTCGCCGGCTCCTCGCTCGCCGCCGGCATTACTTGCAGATTCAGTGTGCGTGGCTCCAGCCAAGCGGAAAGCCTAGCGCAAAATGCATCTTACAAAACCCAACAAAGAACGGAGAGCCAGCACGTCTTCCAGAGTTAAAAATCTAGTCTGTGTTGGTACATCTATACCATTTAGTGGCACAGAATAATCATTTTTTAAAGCCGCGATGCACGGAGCACGCCACAGCGTCTGATGTCATTTTGCTAAATGACCCTCTATAGAATGCACATTGAAGCTTCAGTCCCTTTCAAAGAGATGAGCGTAATTAAGGGGAAAAAAAATCAGTAAATTCCTCATCGCCATAAATAATCGGACTTTCTGCCAGCAGTGGGCCAATTTAGAGCTTACTTGAGGGAAGTAATGCTTTTGTGATGCCTGCTTTTATTTTTATCTTCTCATTTGGAGGACCAGAGCTGGGGTTCCCCCCCATTTCTTTTTCTTTTAATTTAGCTCCTTTGCAAGTTTCCAGATAAGGTATGCAAAGAAAGTGTAGCAAGTCATTTATGGCTATGAATATAACATTAGGATAATGTTTCAACCCCCACAAAGGGGATTTTCCCCCCTTCTCCTTGTGAAGACAGGTGTTCTTTTACTCACTTCTGAATGGGAAATATCCAGTCTCGTTAAACTCGAGGCAAAGTTAGCCGTTGTTTGCCACAATGCGAAGGCAAACTCTAAAAATTCACAAAAACACACACAATTTTGCCGAAGCTAGGAAAGGGCAAAGCGGGGATTGGGCAAAATCTCATTACATCTGCTCTAATCGCTTAGCAACACAAAGCCGGGGCTTGTGCGGGGAAGGGAAGCCATTCACCGAGCTCTGACAGGCCGCATTCAGCCGGCATTAGTCAGCTCCATAAATCACCGCGGCCCATTGGCTGCGCGGCGCGCTTTGCAGCGGCCCTGGGCTGTCAGCGAAATACAAAATGTAGACCCCAGCGGCTAGCAATCGCGGCCTCTCCCCGTCCTAGCCTCCACCTCACTTCTTTCTTGGAGGGGGTCCTGGAGAAGAAAACTGCCTTGACTTTATTGACTGAGAAATCTCACCTATTCAGAAATGGCCCGGAGACCAGAGACACGCCTGAAGTTGACGGGGAGGAGCGGGCAGTGCCGGAGAGAAAGAAAAAGCGGACCTGCCGCTGGCTGCCTAACTGCTGGACGCGAGAATTATCAGAGGCTGAGCTGGAGCTACTGGGACGCACGTCGCACCTCCATGACAAAGCCTTTTAACATTTTTAAATGGGGAGTAGGAGTGTGTGTCTGGAGAAAAACCTCTCTCAAGTGCAAGAGACACCTGCTCCTCACGACCTTCCTGAACCACGCAGAAAGGTGGTGCTGGAGGCTTTGGCTCCAAGATGAACAATCAGGCAGGCCCACCAAGGAAGAGAGAAGAAACCGGTCTGCTCTCTGCGTAGAGCAAGCATCAAAGGAATAGGACTGAGATGTAATAAGAAGGAGGGAGTGGAATGTGCGTTCCCACCTGGCTGTTGGAACACAGAAGCAACAGCAGTTCAATTCCTTCCCAGCTTAAGTGTTCTTGTTGGTAACATGGGGTTGATGGTACCCACAGCAGCAGGAGGAGACAATGCAAAGCAGTTAGCACTTGCCTTGTGCGGGAGGTTACAAGCGCTATGTAAATGTGAGTGCCTGTAGTTGTTATTCTTGGCTTCCAATCCTGCCTCTCATTTTCACAGGATTGGTCAGCTGATGGATCTAAATCACAACCTAGATTTGAGGCTAACCCATCAACCACATAAAGTCTGGCAGTAGGTGTAGAGTTAAGGCAGGCTTTACTGGGAAGGTCAGGTCCCCTTACTTCAAAGGCCACCTCCTCCAAGAAGTTTCCCTGAACACTCTATCTAAAGCAGCTTTCCACTGGCCACCGTCACTCTCCATCCATTATGCTGTGTCTCCTTCCTGGCATTAACTATACATGAAAAAACTGTATCTTGGTTTATATGATTGCCATCAACTGCGCCCTGCTAGATGGTAAACTCCAGGAGGACAGGGACCTACCTGTCTTGTGCACTGGCATCTCCACAGCCCCCGGGGAGACAAGTATTTGCTAAGTGGATGGTCTGCCCTGTGCTGCTTAGTTTCCTTTCCTCCTCCAGACCCACCTTCTCTGCTTTGTTTCAGAAGGCTGGTTGTTACGGACTTCATCACCACGGCTCCCTTGCCCTCTGGCTTTCTGTTGGGTTTGGCCAGTGGGAGGCACCAGTAGGAGATTGAGAGGTAGTAGGGGAGGTACGTTGGGTCCTTTGTATCCCTGCTCCCCACTGCTTGGGCTCCGTTGCTGTGGCACTGGCTCTGCTCCTTGGTCTAAGGCCATGGCCAGCTCTTGTCAGGAGGCCTCTCTCCCACCACAACAGATCTTGTAGTAGCAACAGAGATGGAGTAACAGCTTCCTCCTCTTGCTCCTTCAGGCACAGAGGGGGTAACGGCTCCCCCTTGTTCATAGTCTCAGGGTGCTGCACCATTTGGCTTCCCTTAGCCCCACCCACATCTCCTCTCCCCATGAAACTCTTTTCATTTACCCTTTCAAGTGTGCCATCTGGTTCTGTTGATCTTGGCTGGTGCACTGGCGATTCTCCCACAGGAGCTCAGGGATGTATAGTTTTGAGTAAGATTTCCAGGGACTCACAGGGCTATCAGTAGGAAGCTAATTAGGGCAGAGGTGAACCTAGTTCTTTTCTAAACACGTCATCTTTTTGAGCTAGGAATGACTTACCCCAACAGTTGCAAAAGAAGTCAATTCTAGTGTTCTCTTCCGGAAGATGAGGATAATACCTTCCCTTGATGAGCAGAAAACGAAAGGGCTTTAGGGTTGTCAGTGCAAGAAATACCAGTGCAAGAGACACCTGCTCCTCACGACCTTCCTGAACCACGCAGAAAGGTGGTGCTGGAGGCTTTGGCTCTAAGATAAACAAACACCATGCCTTGGTGGGGAAGCCACTCGTTCATCCACTCAGCCACTTAGGTACTCCATTAGAAACGGAAGAACAAATCATTAAATTTAGTCAACATTTCTAGGACTTAGTCGTCTTAATTTATATCTTCTAGAGTGAGCTCTCCAGGAAGCTTGCTTTATTGCAACCTCTTTTAAAACACTATGGATGCGTCTCTGATATATCGAATGCCCTCAACCCAACTTCCCTTTTCCTATTGCTGAGAAGTCTCTGAACTTTTTTTCCCCTGTTTCCACTCCTGGGCCAAGAAATGATCCGTTTTCGGATTCCCCCAGAAACTCCAGGTTATCAGAGTCAAAGGGAGGCAGGGACGTGGATTCGCTGACACTAACGTTCTCTTCCCGCGGCGCATGCAAAGGGCTGGGCTCTAAGGCAGGTCGAAGTTATATTCCTTCTTCCTTTGTATGCAAGATTAGGTTGTTACAAAAGAGGGTGTGTAGGTTAATGGCAGGAAGCAAGTTGCTGCGCGGAGCGCGGGCCCCGAGCGCGTGTCAGGTTTAATGATTTATTCAAGCAGCAGCGCATCCGGGCGTTGATTGGCTGCAGGCATGCGTCCGCTGTCAGCTGCGCGCGCCGGCCTCGCCCGGCTACCTGACCGCAGGGGTGAGGGGTGGAGGGGGGGGTAGGGGCTGGAGGGGAGAGGGGGCTTGGGCGCCGCCGGAGCCCAGAGGTGTGAAAGGGGAGTAAGAGGCAGGAGATGGGTGAGAGGGGACGAGAGAGATGGAGGAGGGTAGAGAGAGAGGAAAGGGAGAGAACAAGGGGAAGAGAGATTGGGATGGGGAAGAGAGGGAGAGAGGGGAGAAGGGGAGAGGCAGAAGAGAGGAGGAAGAAAAATTCGAAAATAAAGTCGGGGGTGGAGAGGGGAAGAGAGAGCGAGAGAGGGAGAGAGCACAGTAGAGGAAAAAAGCAGAGGGAGAAAGAGACAAAGAAGGAGAGGAGGGAAGAATGAATGGGAGAATAGAGGGAGGTTGGAGAGGGGAGTGGGACGCGCTCCCAGAACGCCCCACGTGCGCCCCCCTCCAGGCAGCCTGCAGGCGGCCTCTCACAAAGCCGCCTTTGATGCGCTGGCTACCAGGGCTATTTTGGGAATGAGACGGGGGGAAAAGGCGCCAACCCACACTCCTTGAAGGGAGTCACTTTCTGCAAAGTACGCTGGAGAGGACTGGGCCCTGGTCCGGGCAGTCAGGGCAGGAAGTGGATGCCGGGGACAAAAGCTCGGCACCTGCCAAAAGCAAGAGCACTTGGAGAGCACCTCCCCTCAGTCCCGTCCCCCCCCCCCCCCCCCGCCCCGCGCCCTGCTCCCCGGCGGGCGGGCGGGGAGGCTGCGCCGAAGCACTCGGGAGCTCCCCAGCCCCGCCGCCAGCAGACAACGCCGCCGCCGCCGCTCAGCGCACCCTCCCAGAGCCTCCGTGCCCAGATCACTCTGCCTGCCCTTTTTTGGGTCTTTCCCCGTCTTTGAGTCACTGTCTCCTCCTCTCTCCCTTCCCTGTCTCCCTTAATTTCTTCCTTCCCCTCTCCCTCCTGCGTTCATTTGCTCTCTCTCCTTTTCCCCATCAGTATTTACAGTTAGCAACAACACCCAAACACTTCTAGATTGGAGCCCTACTCCAGTCAATGGGTTCTTTGGGAGGAGGGAATGAAGTGGGGAGAAAGAGCAGAAGAAAAATATTTTGGGGGAAAGAGAGTGTGGCATTTGAAAATCAAATGAGAAACCCAGCCCATGATGTGGATTTTCCTGGATAAAGTTGTTGAGCCTAGAGTTGGCCATCAGAGTGACTACTGGTGCTGGGGAATTGGAAATTCTATCAGTAATCATCCTTCTTCCAAGACCAAGACAGAAGTAAAGCTGGCTTCCCCCTCACCCCCAGCCCTCTCCTCCCACCTCCAGTACACTTAGCCCTGGCCTCCCCCAGCTATCGCTCTTTACTAGGAAAAACAGTCTGTCCCCATTGTCCAGGTGCCAGCAGGGCCTTTGGCGAAAGGGAGGCTGGCCAGCCCTCTGATCAAACTCAAAGGTTAGTTAAAAGACAAAAACAGCTGAAAGTCTTCATGAATAATGCTGGGCCAACCCCCCCCCACCCCTCCTCCAGCTCAGTGTAGTGCAAGCCCCGCTCAATGCCCTACCACTTTGTTATGCTGCTCGCCTAAGTCAGAATTTCACAGAAAGCCCGAGAAGAAAAGCTCCCACAATTAGGGGTCGCCTGTCAGAAAACATTAACGCCTTCCTCTCCCAGCCTGTCAGGCCTGCTGCAGATACAAACCGCCATGGCGAATTGGCCCTCCACCCCGTGAAGCACCCGCCAGCCAAAGGAGCAGAGATTTGAAAGCCAAAGGAGATGGAGCCCTCCTAAGTGTGGTTTCTGCAGTGCCAGGGTGTGCAAAGATACCCCCAGCTTCTTCTTTCTAAGAGTCAGCACAAGAAGCCTAGGAGAGATCATACAAGATAGTCCTGTGGATGGGCGCATGGACAGCCCTCCCAGACCAGGGCGCTGTAGGAGGCCTGTTTCTTGCAGTGGCCATGGTTAAAAATCTACACACATGACCACCCCCTCATCTCCCCTGACTGACCATTTTCCAAGTGCCAGGCATCTTATTTTGTTCATAATCAGAACAATCCTATAAGGTGTTGTATTATCATTTTTACCTTGTAGATGGGAAAAAACCGAGGGGCTCCATGCTCATATAACTTGGTAGTAGCAGAGTCAGTATTCAAATTCAGTTTTGTCCGACTCGAAATTCCATGTTCTTTCAACCATAATCTCCCCATAGTTTTTCCAAGAAGATCCAGAGACCGACTTTGTCTGCTTCTGAAAACATGACTGACATGTGAGATGTTCTTCGCCATCTTTCTTATATTACCAAGAGTATTTCCTGCTTCTAGAACAGCATCTGGCTCATGCTTGACACTCAAAAATTTGTGGAACGAAAGATAGAAGGAAGAAAGCAGGGATTCCTTAGAATGGTCCTTTGGATTTTCTTTTACCGTAATTTTGTTCCAGAAGATATTTGATTTGGGGGTCAAGAATTCTGGGTGGGATTCTCCATGTACCATCAACTAACTAGAGTTGAATCTCTGTTTCCTTATCTGCATAAATGGAGATACTAATACTTATCTGTGAGGGGAATTAGAAAGATAGAATATGTGTAAAAGGAAAAGTGCCTAGCATGGTATCTAGCACATAGCAGGTTACTCAATTCACTTGAGGGGTACCAGGGAGGTGCAGTCAGTTAAGCGACTGGCTCTTGATTTCAGTTCAGGTCATGATCTCAGGGTCATGGAATCGAGCCCCATGTTGAGCCCCATGTCAGGCTCTGCCCTGGATGGAGTCTGCTTAAGCTTCTCTCCTTTGCCCTCTGCCCCTCCCCACCTCTCTCAAAAAAAAAAAAAAAAAAAAAAAAAAGAGAAGAAAAGAAAAGAAAAGAAAAGAAAAGAAAAGAAAAGAAAAAGAAAATCCACTTTAAAATTAAATAGTATTAAGTCTTTTATTTTTGTGTACTAGGAAAATATATGCCACACATGCAATTAAATCCATGAAACAAAAATGATCCATGGATGCAATGATGACTGTGGCTAAGAGTTCAAGCAATTTTGTATTCTGTTGTCTTGTGGTGTTCATAGCCCAAGGGTAGTATGAGCTAAAACAGAATCTCTGCAGGTGGGTCTTTGGGAGACTGTCCGGTGGTGTGGAAGAGTTTCGGGGCCTCCCAGAAGGGAGCGGTCACCCCCAGTAAGAACAGAATGATTTGGCTATTGCGTCCTGCTCTCTGGTGAGGCAGACAAGAAATTATCAGCCCATTTTGTGGAAGGCAAAAATCAAGTTCCAAGAAGTGATCGCTTTGCTAGGAGAAAGTAAGCACTAGAAGTTAGAACTGGCCATTGTGATTTCCTCCTAGGAGCCTTGTCCTCTCAGCATTCGAGAATGATTCGAACTTAGACCTCTTCTCCAAGACTTAGAAGGAAAATTTTCAGAAAACCATTCTTAGAAATTCAAGGGATGGCCTTCACTCCTGTTGCATCTCTCACTGTAAGATTACCTAAATTTCCATTAATTCCCAAGCCTCTGGGATTGCTGTCACCCCACTGCTGTGATTCCACCCACCAACCAGCTCTCCCAAGTTCCTAAGCACCAATTTAAAAAAGAAAGAGAGAAAGGAGGGAGGAAGGAAGGAAGAGAAAGAAAGAGGAAGGAAGGGAGGGAGGAAGGAAAGAAGGAAGGAAGAAAAAGAAAGAAAGGAAACCAGCAACGCTTTAGTTGATCATTCCAGGAATGTTTAACAATTCTGCAACAGTTGGTCAGCTTCTCCATCATTGTTTTTCCAGTGATTCCTTGTGGGGATGGTTTGGTTTCCAGAGAACAGGGATGCTCTTCATGTCCTTTGTCTCTCTCACATGTTTCTTTTTTCTTCATTCTCCGAGCAACCTTCTTCATCTTCCAGAAGACACAGTCTGTCCTTGATAAATAGTCATTACTTCATGGGCTGCCGCCCGAAATAATGGAGGAGTGTAAGCACAAGGTCTACTTTGAGCATATTTAATGAAAATACGACATTGCCTGAAGATGTTGAGAACGCAGTCATGTTTGAAACGCAGGCCAACCTCAGGAGCACCCCCACCAGCACATGACGGAGCACTGCTGCAAGTGAGACCGGTGGTTTACAGACTACGGTGATGCAGCCAGTGGTGGTTTATATCAACGAAAGATGAGATCTTTTCCGTGAAAAAAACAGCATGAGCAAACATCGCAGCCCCAGGAGGGGGCCAGGCTGGACCAGTCCGGCTTCAGCATTCAGAGGTTTGTCATGTCTCCACTTCCCAAGGGGATGGAAGCAAGGCTTGGTAGAGAACGCAGTGCCCACATTGGGTTCTTTCCCCGAACAGTCCTTTCTTGTTGGAGTGGCCAAGAAACCGCCTCTGGACCCACCTCCCCAGCTTCAGTGTTACCCTGCTTCGCTGGGATGGACACACAAACGAAAGGCGTTTATTTTGCGGCATCTAAAAAGGGTAAACATTTATTTCTTGCCAGAGATCCTGTACAGATAAAAACAGACGTGATAGGGGCGCCTGGGTGGCACAGCGGTTAAGCGTCTGCCTTCGGCTCAGGGCGTGATCCCGGCGTTCCGGGATCGAGTCCCACATCAGGCTCCTCCGCTATGAGCCTGCTTCTTCCTCTCCCACTCCCCCTGCTTGTGTTCCCTCTCTCGCTGGCTGTCTCTATCTCTGTCGAATAAATAAATAAAATCTTTAAAAAAAAAAAACAGACGTGATAATTCTAATTCTTGGTACTTTTCCTAAGGACAAAAAAAAAAAAAATCAGGTGTGCTCAAGACGCACGGCGAGGCGTGTTGTAGTAGTTTTATTATTTTCTATAGTGTTGAAAATATAAAACAACCTGTAACTTTCATGTTGGCGTTCTGGTTCAAATAAATATTGGCAGGATTATATGATGGTATATTGCCCAGAATTGTAAATGAGGATGTATATTTATGGAACTTTATGTAGTTTATAGACCTGTGATATAATAACTATCTCTTCATAAGTGAAAACAATAGCCACTGCCTATAATTCTAGTAACCAGAGAAAATCAGCCAGTGTACAATTACCTATATATTTTTTGACAAAGTGATGTCATATAATTCACTTTTCTACTTAAAATATGAACATAAATCAGTTTAGTTATCACTTCCACAAATATTTTCCCAAGTCCTCTTCTAGGCCCTCAGGATACCATAGTGAGAGACCAACGGGACCCCCACTCTTACAGTTTGTGGGATAAGAAATACATTAAAAAATCTTGTAGTTACATGTTTCTGATGAATCATGGCCTTCTTCAACAACAAATAATTTCAAATGTTAATTGAATGTACCGTGATATCTTAGCCAATCTGTGTATTTTTACACAAAGAGATTTTCTTTTTTTTTTTTTATTTTTGTGTTTTGCTATTTGTGAATAAATCCTGTGGCAAAAAAACTTTGTAACCAAACAACTACACAGGATTATGTCCTGAGGACATGTGAAGAAGGAGAACCATCCTGCTAAAGGAAATGTGTTTTCTGAAGACTTTTGGATTCATGTCACCGATTGCCTTCAGAAAGGCTGAATAAGTTACAATTTCACCAGCAAGGATAAGGAGGACCAACTTCTTCATGGCCTCATGAGGTATGATTATATTTTAAACAAACAACTTCCCCAGTTGGTATTTCTTTTAAAGTGATGTCTCCTTCTTTCATTCTGCTTGGCTTACCTCACTAGCGACGTTCAATTTTTTTCATATTTACTTATACCAGTGATTCTCGTACACTAGGCTGCATTATAAGGAAGCTGCTTTATAATAAATGGGGGCCTGTCTGCTTAACATTCATATTCCTGGAGAGTCTGATTAACTAAGTGGTTCTGATATAAGGCCAGTTTGTGGACAGTGATTGTAATGTTAGCCCTTCTGGGGGGAAGAAGTCAGATAACCAATTTTAGAAATGACAACTGTGAATGAGATAAAATAACCAATAGCAAAAGGTGATTCATATCCCAAATTTACTTTTCCAAAGTTCCAGGGGTTGAATGTCCCTGATGGTAATCCATAGGTCAGGAATGTGGAGGATTTCTTTGGATTCTGAGTCCCCAGTGTTCCTGCCTCTCTTGTTCGTTTCCAGCCTCTTCCCATTCATGCTGACCTCCCAGCCCTGCTCCCCACCTGCTGCTGGCCTAGAGAAGAAAGCCATTTCCATTGGCCTTGGCTGCCTGGGGAGATCTATATTACTCTGGGGAAGACAAGAGCTGTCCCCATCTTGGTAAAGTGTGAAATTCGGTTTTGATTGCAAAGGGAAGCCATTTCAACGGGATTACACCGTGACCATGTACATTAAACTCAGCCATATGGCCTAGGATGCTTCTTCCTACTGCCAGGTAACAGCGCATTGCTAATGACGTGGTGATGACATTTTCAAATGAAAAAATAAAGCCACCTGGACTGGAATAAAGGAGGCAAAAAAATGACAAGATGCCGGGAAGCATTAACAGAGCTCTCAACCCTCTGTGGGCTTTGAGGAAGAGGCGAGACTTGTTTAATTTATAAGTATAACCAAATGATCATGTCCCTGGTGTTATAAAAAGGCTGCTCTTGCTTGGCATAGTAGAAAGAGATTCCATGTTTGCATCAAAGGGGACTCCAAGTGTTGACTGAAAGAGATCGCTTGACCTCACTTAGCCTCAGTTTCTTCATCTGTTAAATGGGCATAAAAACACACCTCACAGGGTTATCATAAGAACAAAACAGGTTATGTGATGGTGATTGGTAATCTGCTAGTTGCTCTACAAGGGTACAAGAAAAAAAAAGATGGTTTTAGGGTCGTCTGGGTGGCTTAGTCGGCTAAGCGTCTGTTCAGCTAAGGTCATGATCCCAGGGTCCTGGCATTGAGCCCTCTGTTGGGCTCCCTGCTCAGTGGGGAGCCTGCTTCCCCTTCTCCTCCCCACTCGCTTGTGATCTCTGCCGCTATCTCTGTCTGTCTCTCTCAAATAAATAAATACAATCTTAAAAAATATATAAATAAATAAAATTTTTTTAAAAAGATGGCTTTATTGGTCAGAGCTCGTAGTTGCAAGCACAGAGATAAACTGGCTGGCTTACACTGAAAGAGAATCCCTGAAAGGCTTTCAGTTGTTCAGAGTAACTGGAAAGGCTGATTCCAAAGGTCAGAAAATGAGGCCGGACAGCAGTCAAATAATGATTAAAATAATTCTTTGCAATAGTTGGGTGAAGCTGTAGACACTTCTGCCTCCAGCAACTGGACGCCACCATTTTTGCTGCCACCATGTCCAGGATGTCCCACTGGCACCAATGGTGACATTTCCAGGGAATTGGTTGGCTGTAGCCATAGTCCCAGCTGCCATTGTGACAAAGATGAATTTTCTGCTGTCTCTGTTTCTCTGTGCCACTAGCTATCAAGTCCCATCTGGGGCGGGAACTTCTGATTGGTTGAGACACAGATGCGAGGGAGACCAGGAAAGCGGTGTCTGGCCTTGCCCACTTTTATAGTAGGAAACGAGCTCCGCTTTCTCCCAAAATGTTTAAGAGCGCGCGAGGGAAGGGCACGCAGATGCTGGGTGGCCCAAAACAGAACAAAAAAAACAACTAAAAAAAAAAAGACAAACAGCTTGTAGAACAGGGGTCATCAAACTCTTTCTGTAAAGGGTGACAAGTAGAGGGGCCCCTGGGCGGCTCCATCTGTTAAGCATCCGACTCTCGCTTCCAGCTCAGGTCATGATCTCAGGCTTGTGAGATCCAGCCCCACTTGGGCTCTGCACTCAGTGAGGTGTCTGCTCCAGGTTCTCTTCCTCTCCCTCTACCCCTCCCCGCTCTCTCTCTCTCTCAAATAAATAAATCTTAAGAAAAAAAGGGAGTAACAAGTAAATATTTTCTGCAATAGTAGTGTAAGAGAAGCAGAAACCATATGTCAATGAAAGTGTCGCTGTGTTCTAATAAAACTTTATTTACAAAGACAGGATTTGGCTTTCAGGTCATAGGTTGCAGACACTTGTTCAGAGTGATGATGATGGTGACAAGTGGAGTCACTTTAGAGACTGTCCTTGGAGTCCTGGCTGGAAATGGATGCCGCTGGAGACGGTAGCAATATTTACATTGTGCTCTGGCCAGACATGCCCTCATTCAGTTCTCCTGCCACTACTAACAGTTGGTTTCTCCAACTGAAAATTGTTTCCTAGCTAGGGGGTTATAAACAGATAAGCCATTTACATCCAAATAGAACTGGAATTCAGATCTAAGCATTAGTTGAGAGGCTAATTTCCAGGTGAGGAGTGTGGCAGAGGAGAGGGAATAAAAGAAGGACCTTCTTTGTCTCTGCCTTCCCGCATGGTGACCCCAGGTGCCCTCTGGGTCTCCCAGGGGCTCTCTCCTTAGCTCTGCTCCATCTTTTAGGGCGAGTGTCATCATTGCTTGCCATGGATGGTAGCAGAAGAGCCCTTAGTTTACTCCAGGAGTCTGGGGATTAGTTTCTTCCTAGGGCCTGTCAGACACACGGTGAAATAATCAGTAGATTCTTATATTTTCTATGGGACATTCCCCTAGACTCGTTTCTGTGACCTGGGGGATGGCGGGATGAGAGTCAGTCCTATGGGCTTAACGACAAATCATCACAGGTGAGTGTTTGCTGTCATATAGATGGACTAACTCCTTGACGGAAAAAGATTAGCTCCTTCTCTTCGTCATTCATTGAACTCGTGGGGATTGTGACGCTAAAGTATGTCATGTCCACATTGGGCACTGCAGCTATAAAGATGAATAAAATATGGTCTCTGTCCTGGAGGATTGCAATTAGTTTTATCTTTATAAGCAAGCTTTTTTCCAGAAGCAGTCATTTATTATATCTGGTTCTTCCAAGCGTTCTAAATGTTGCAGGGAAATGGGCTTATTCATCACTATATGGGGGAGGTCAGGCAACACTTTCATCAGAAATAGGTTTTGATGGCACGTGCAGAATATCCAACCTGTGATGGTGAAACCAAATATGAGGGACATGCCCCTCCTTTCCTTCCTTCCTTCCTTCCTTCCTTCCTTCCTTCCTTCCTTCCTTCCTTCCCACCTTCCCCCCTTGCTCCCTCCCTCCCTTTTTCCCTCTCTCCCTTCTTCCCTTCCTCCCTCCTTCCCTTCCTTTCTCTCTGAGCAAGAAGACTGGCTGTAGGAACTGGGTTGGTATGATGGCTCAGAATGCTCTCAGGCCACAGGTGCTGACTAGCTTTCATCCTTACTTAGCATTTGACTGGGTGCCTTGTGGCCCCAGGATGCCTGTTCCATCTCCAGATCATGTCTGGTTTCTAAGGCAAGAAAGGGGAGGATAAAGAGGAGGGCTTTGCCAGCCGAAGTTGTTCTCTAAAGTGCTTTCCTGAGACCTCCTCCGTAAGCCCCAATTGTATCTCTTTGGCCAGATGATATTAAATGGCTAATGGAATGGGGCAAAAGTAGCCAGAAATGGACTTTTTAAGCCACGAGTGTGGCTGCTTCAAACACAAATGGGAAGAAGAGGAGGATGAATATTGGGTCTCAAAGAGACTCAAGGTCCCTCTCCAGTAGTTTCTACCCCAAGAGTCATTTTACACTGGGGTGCCGAGTGGGAGCATCGGACTTTGGCTCAGCGGCTCAGGTCATGATCCCAGGGTCTTGGAATTGAGCCAGTGTGGAGCCCTGAGCTCAGCGGGGAGTCTGCTTGTCCTTCTGCCCCACCCCCCATGCTCTTTCTCTCTCTTTCCCTCTCTAAATAAAGAAATAAAATCTTAAAAAAGAGAGAGAGACCCTTTACACCAATTCATGGGTCCCACCACCAAGCTCCCAGTCCTTTCAGTCTTCCTTATTTGTCTATACTTTTAAGTTGGAAACTAGACCAGATTTCTCAACACAGCATCATCAGTTTTATTTGTGGAGTCACTGGATATTTCAAGGTCTCCTCTTTCAACCCTCTGAGCTACAGATGGTGAAATGGAGGCCCAGAGAAACTAGCTGACTTGCCCAACATCACACAGCTAGGAAGGGGTATTTCTAAGATTAGAACCCATGGAGAGGATGCCAGGTGTATTATTTCAAACGATTATGTTCTTGGTAGGATTTCAAGATGGCAAAAATATCAAGCCATCAAGGCCAGGTGGAATCTTTTCTAATTGTTTCCTTTCATTGCTGGATTCTGCATTTAAGCACATGACACTGACATTGGTGTTGGAACTCCATGTTCAGTCCTTCTAATTTTTGCCCATTCTTAGAGTCTCTAAGGGTCTTAATCCAGCTCTCATTAGCTGTTTAGAAGTTTTCGAACATGTTGATTGAACGAACATGCCAAACTTCTTTTCCAAATCTGGGCTTCTGATATTGCCACCCACCCAGTATCTTCGACCAGAAACTCAAGAGTCATTTCCAAGATTCTCTCTTGCACCTTCCAAGTGGCAGCCAGTGAGCATCACTAAATCCAAAAGATTCTATTTAGTATCTGGAACACCTGTAAAAACTGGGAAATATTCAAATTATTTATTGATCTCTTTCTTCAGAGTAAAGATTAGCTCTATTAGGCTTTAATTTAGAGATATTTTGCCTGTGAAAGTGTCTAGAGGTTGAAGGAAACATATGGAGCATGTTATTTGAAAATGTAACAAATATATTGTTCAAACATATGTTCTTTTCTCTGTTTCCAGACTTTTTAGAGACCCTATATTTATCTCTTAGGTTCAGCTCCTGCTTTCCCAGCCCCGTTGCTTTTACCTTTGTTTAGGACCTTCTCATTTCTCCCTGGGTCTCTGCCTTTGAGATCGACCCCTTGTTTGTGTCCCATCCAATTCATACTGTGGACAACTGAGTACTTTAAAAATAATATGCAGACCACACCACTGCACTGGAGTGATCGCTCTGAAGTGTGACCGTGTATCTTCTATGGTTTCCCATTGCCCATGATAGTAAGTGCCTCACTTATGAATGGTTGATAACCTAGCTCCTGCCTATAGTTCCATCCGGATCTCCAGTCATCCCTGTTGACCTTTATATCCCAGCAACACCAAATACTTTATAATCCCTTGCACACTCCTGTTTTTTTCTCATCTCATTACCTTTACACATGCCCTCTTTGTTAGTCTGGTGTATTCGTTTGCCCTTTAAGTTCCTGCTCAGACATTGCTGCCTCCAGAAAGCCTTCCTTGACCTCACCTTACACAGAACAATCACTTTTTTTCTGGAACTTTTACATATTCTGTTGTTATTTAGTTACCCTTATCACAATGTTCCCTAATTTATTTGACTACAGCTCTTCCCTTTTTTTGTAAAGAAATGATAGAAACAAAAGGACTTTGAACTGTGTTTAAAATTCAGAAACACTGCCCAAATCACTTTTATTAAGTAGACTCTGCTGTATCAGGAAGAGGAATGATGACAATTTTCATATTGACCACCAGGAGTTACAATGAGCATTTTGTAGCTCTGAGAACAATAGCTCTTAAGAAAAGGAGCCAGGAAACTCCATGATGCTTCTCACTCACTCTAACAGTTTGTGAATCCTCATTAATTGTCTAACAATGCTTTGTAAGTCTTAAAAGTAACTGAATAAAAGGGGTCATTAGTGTGTGCTTCAAATTAGGGAGAAACTCTCAATTTTCAGAACCCAAGAAGAGAACTTTTTTCTTTCTTTCTTTCTCTTTCTTTTTCTTTCTTTCTTTCTTTCTTTCTTTCTTTCTTTCTTTCTCTCTTTCTCTCTTTCTCTCTTTCTCTCTTTCTCTCTTTCTTTCTTTCTTTCTTTCTTCTCTCTTTCTTTCTTCTTTCTTTCTTTCTTTCTTTCTTTCTTTCTTTCTTCTCTCTTTCTTTCTTTCTTCTCTCTTTCTTTCTCCTTCCTTCCTTCCTTCCTTCCTTCCTTCCTTCCTTCCTTCCTTCCTTTTTTTTAGGTTTCAGAAAGTCTAGAGAACAGAAAGGACATCTGTAGCTAAATGCAAACTGATTTGGGACTTTTCTTCTCAGCCTAAAAAATCCAGGTAGTGAGGAAAGGGATAGGGGTGTGGAGGGAATCTAGGAAAAATGGAATCATATGTTAAAAGAGAAACTCATATTTCTATTCTCCTAATTTTTTTTTCCCCAGAAGAGGGGCTTTTATATTTTGCGTTCACAGCAGATTGTTAGATATTTGGAAAAGGAGCAGCGGTTGATATCCTCAATGCCTACTGCAGACACCATAGTAAGTGGTAAAAGCAGATTTTAATTAAAAAACATTATCTAGTTGGTGATTGGTTTTGATGGGAAAAGATCTAAAATTGAAGAGAAGTGATAGACAAGGCAAGAAAAAAACACTGGCTGTGTGAAGTCACAGGCCACCGGAGATGACCTCGTTCTGTATTTGCGGGCAGGCGGGGCCCGCGCCCAGCACTGGGCTCCCAGGTCTCGCACCTAACAGTTCTGGGCTCCACAACTCAAGTTCTGTTTTTCTGGTCATGTCCCCACCTCCTTTCTTTTGTTGCCTTTGCCAGTGACATGGAACTTTTCTCCTGCACTTTATTCTCAACTTTTCTTTTCAAGTAACCTCAGGGAGTCCAGGTGTAGAAGGAGTGTGGGGAGGCCCTCGGTGCTGTGTGGGCCCACTGGGAGCAGGGATCCGACTTCATTCTTCCTGGCCCCCAATTCATAATTTTTTTTTATTTTGTTCTTGGAGCCCTCTTCTTTATAAATCCATTCAGCAATTTTTAAAAAATTTATACAAATTCAATATGTGTGTGGGTTTTGGGTGGGCTGTGGAAATTGATTTACGAGTCAACCACTTTTCTCTTTTCTTGCGATCTCCGCTTGAGTGGTTTGTCGGCCCTGGGCCTTTCTTTCACTGGAGGAGAATAAGGTTGTCTATGGAAGAGGTCAGCATTTCAAATTGGTGGAGTTCAACTGCACAAATGACATAGAACTGACAAGAAAAGACAGGGGGTTTGGAGGTCACACACTGCGTAGGTCTCGCTTAGGGTTTTTGCTTTGTGATGAACCCTGGCACCAAAATGAATTAAATAACAGGCTTAAGGACTATTGAGGGAGGACTGAATGCAAATCAAAGATAAGTAGAAGTTTTCTTTCCTAAAAGGGGAGTGATTTTTTTCCTTGCCTCTCCCCCTTCCATATCTACGCCAGCAAGAGCTGCCTGTTAAACATGATTTCGCCGGCATTATGCTGGACGCTTTCACGCCACTGCCGCCGTGATGGCCTATCTTGGCCTATGATTAACGACCTGCTAGGCAATTTGGAAGCCATAATAACTCCGCGGTCCGCACACAAACTATATAGTCGCATTCCTTTTGCGGATTTGCCAAGCTGTTACCAAGGGGCCCACACAGGAGCCGGATTGCTTGAGAGATAGTGAAGCATTTCTGCAAATGCCATTCGGGTCTTATCTTGCTGGAAAGTGCGATGAGCAGCGGGCTCATTTACAAAATCCAGAGCACAGATCTCACGGCTTCTTTATTCCAGCCCAGATTAGGGAAAACAAACAAAACAAACAAACTAAAAATGCTAAAAAGAAAAAAGAGAGAGAGAGAGAGAGAGAAAGAGAAAGAAAGAAAAGAAAAGAAAAGAAAAGAAAAGAAAAGAAAAGAAAAAAGAAAAGAAAGGAAAAGAAAAGAAAAGAAAAAAGAAAAGAAAAAGAAAAGCCTGGTAAAAACCAATGTTTCTATGTGGTCTTTAGGTTCTGAGTGATTACACAGACAGCATATAGTGGTGCTCCCAAATTTTGAGTCACACTCATCAAGGCCTAACGTCGCTGATGCCCTCTAAAAGCAAAGAGATCTTTGAAAACCCCGGCAGAAACAAAGCCTGCTCTTCAAGGTTTGCAGTTTGGAACTGCTTGCATGCACACTTCTAAACAGGCAACCTGCTTACTGGACTAAAGGGGGATTGGGCTGGGAGTCAGGTGGCTGGTGTCTGGACCCAGTTCAGCCACTGCCTTGCTCTGTGGCCCTGGATGCCTTTCTTCTCTTCTCTGGGCTGCGGTTTTGTCATCAGTCTAATGAGAAGGTTGGGTTGAGCAAACGCTCTAGCAGGCCTTTGCTGGCTCTAAGTTGTATTCATGTAGCAAATAGTTACTGAGTGTCCACCATGTGTGTGGCGCTCTTTCAGGCTCTTGAGATATTTAGGGAAGAAAGCAAAGGTCCCTGTGCCCCAGAAGCTTACCTCCTAGAGGGGTGAGACAATCACAAACAATAAACATGATTAATAAGTAAATGGTATCTGTTTGAGGGTAAAACGTACTTGGAAAAGGAAAGAGTAGGGCAGAATAAGGGGGAACAGGGACACCATGGGGGTGGGGTTGGAGGCCAATTTCAGTATGCAATATGGTGGTCAGAGTAGGCCTCCACGAGAAAGTGGGATTTGGCAGTGACCTTTAGGCGATGAGAGTCAGCATTCATCCAAAGGGGAAGCATTCTGGCAGAGAAAACATTCTAGAGCAAAGTGTCTAACAGTCTGAGAATCTATGAGTGCTGTCATGTTCCTTGAGATCCACTGGCTTTCGGTCACTTAGCTAGCTGGTGGCAGCTTCATCGCCCAGATTCGTGGTTCTCCACTTTGGCTACATGCTGAAAGCACCCTGGGGAATAGAATAATACAGAGGCCTCGGTCCCATGTCCAGAGATCCTGATTTAATTGGTCTGGGGTGCAGCCCTGGCGTGGAGAGTGTACAGCCCTCTACAGGTGTTTCTAACAAGCAGTCAAGGCCAAGAACCGTTGATCTACAGCACGCAGGTCAACCCCACCATCAACCTCCCCTGGGGCCGTTTGTCACTGAGGAAAGCTCTCTTGCCGTTCACAATGTCAAAGCAGCTGTCACTTGTTCATCGGCAATGTCTCATTAAGAGCTTCCTATGCACAAGCTTCACGTGTAGCGCTGGCCGTGCAAAGGAGAGCAAGGTCCGTGCTACTGGGAGACGACAGACGTGGAACAACAACTCCTCACTGCGCCTGGCCTAGAGCAATAAAGGCTGCTGTGGGATGCTGAACGTCAGTCTACCACGAACACAACTTAGTCAGATTATGACTTCATGATATTTGCCATATCCGTGTAAAATTGACTCATGGCTTTTATTTAAATTCTTTCTTTACTGCAGTCCTCATCAATAATACCTGTGACATTGGTGTGAATGAATCACCTTAGGAAAGAAAGAGCTGCCCAAAGTTTCAAAGTATGCATCTACACGCTAAGGACATTCATCGTCTGTCAGCGTTGCCTACGATCCATGAGAATGTTTTGCGTGCCACTGTGTCCTACGTCAACGAGTCTGTCCCTGGGATAGACACTGAAAAGTGAAATTGCTGGGTTATAGGGCATTAGCATTTTAATTTTAATACATACCGCCAAACTGGCCTCCAAACGAACCGCATCGACTCGCACCAGACTACAGTTTTGCGTTCCACTTCTTAGTTGTGTTTTTCATGTAGCACCACTGTTTGTAGGCGGTGGATTCATTGACATCTTCTCACCCACCGTGGAAGGGGTATATTTGCCAAGGCCTATCCATACTCTCATCTGCGGTACGGAGAAGTCTGTTCGAAGTGGTTGGAAATTGTGGAATTATCTGGCCCAGGCAGGGCTGCGATTTCTCATCTGAGCACTGTGCTTTGACCAGCGGAGCTAAGCAGAGGTCCAGCATTTTAGAGTAAAGGGCTGAAGATCACTGACGCTGTGAAACCTCTGGTACAACCATGTTGCATTAATGAGGACAGAGAACAGAGAGCCAAAATAATAGTGGCTAAAATAAGTTTGGAAAATGAGTTCTCACACATAACTGTCAGGATCTAATAAGTTCAGGGGTGGCACTGAAGATCCGTGGTGGTAGGAACTCAGACCCTTTTATCTTCCTTCACTTTTCTCAAGGTGTTCTCTTGTTCCATCTGGTCCAAGATGGCGCACGGCCACATCCACATTCCAGCCAGGGGGAGGAGGAAGACGCACCCTGACGTCACATTCACGCTGCGCATGCACAAAATTTAGTCCATCAGCCACATCCAACTGCAAAGGTGTCTGGGAATTGTTGAGTTTTGTTTGTTTGTTTGTTTTTTAACATAGTCATGCACTCAGCTAAAAAAGCCAGTGGTTCCATTACTGTGACGGAGAAGGCGAGAATAGGTAACGTCAGACAATAGCAATCTTGCGGTAGGTGTCAAAAGGGCCATTACACAGGATCTTAACCACAGAACAATGGCAAGTGACATATGGAGAGTCATTTATGGTTTAAAAAGTGTTTTCATGTACATTGTCTCATTTTGTGTTCACATAATCCAGTGAGTTAGAAAAGTGGGGAGGGAAGAATTCAAGAATCTGACGAAATGGACAGTTCAGAAAATCACGCTATGAGCAAGCACTGTCACCTGCTGTACTTGATTTAAGAGCCTCATTGGGTCATTAATGAAACACACTCCTATTATCCTAAACACTTGATTCTGCAGAAGATAGGATTTCTGAGAGAAGTGGAGATCTTTTTTTTAGGATGCAAATGTGAGAGCTAGGTGGAAATAACGAGGTAAAGAGGAAAGGTGGGGGTGCAGGGAGGCAGTGCTGGAAACTCAGAGGACAGACGGGACCACAGGGATAAATAGCATTTCGAAGGGACACACTCAGCTATCCGGGATGATCACTAACATGATGAAGAACTTGTGTAGTTAAAAAAAAAAATTAAAAAAAAAAAAAAAGAACTTGTGTAGTTAGGATTTATTTTGAAAGTGGTGTCAGCGGTAGGGCTAATGGATTGGCGGGGTGGCATGGGGGCGAGGGAGCAAAACAGAATCTCTGAAGATACTGTTGTTTATGCTTTGTGTTCTTGTCTGTTCTGTACTGTTTGTTCTCTCCTTTCTGGCTCATTTTGGCTCATTCTTCAAGCCTCAGTACAGAGGTCATCTCTTGTTGGAAACCTCCAACCTCTAGCTGGAATGAACCTCTCCCTCCTTCTCTACCCTTTACTCAACACTTTCTACATTTGATACTTTACTGAAGAAATCTGTAGCATATTAGTGCCCCCAGGATCAGGAACTATATTACGGTCCTTGCATCTTGGTTAATGCTCACCCTGGCTGAACTGAAACTATCCAGTGCTGCATTTTGTTGATGACTTGTGAAAGCAGAAACTAGTATGAGGTGGTGGAAGGTGCCCTAATTGGTTGTAGCAGCCCGGGTTCAAATTGCAGCCCTGCTTCTAGTGAGTCAGAAATCTTGGTCAAGTCCTTTCATCTTTTTTGACATGAGATAAGATACAAAGGCTCTTATATCTCAGAGTTAATGTGCCACCAGAATGTTTAGTAGTTTTAACTGAGTAATTATATCAAAAGTTTGGGTACAACCTCCAGAGGTTTAAGATTCTTAGAAAGTTACAATAATGAAAACAGTATGGTAATAATCCACTAATTAGTAAAATGAACCAAGGGAAAGGAAAACAACATCTTGAAACAATACTTACGAAAAAAGTAATTTGAAAAGTATGGTTCTGGCACAAATGGACACACAGATCAATGGAACAGAGTAGAAAACCCAGAAATGGACCCACAACTATATGGTCAACTAAACTTTGCCAAAGCAGGAAAGAAGATCCAATGGAAAAAGGACAGTCTCTTCAATAAATGCTGCTAAGAAAATAGGACAGCCACATGCAGAAGAATGGAACTGGATCACTTTCTTACATCATACACAAAAATAAGTTCAGAATAGATGAAAGACCTAAATGTGAGATAGGAAACCATTAAAATCCTAGAGGAGAACACAGATAGCAACCTCTTTGACCTTGGCTGTGGCAACTTCTTACTAGGCATGTCTCTAGGGGCAAGGGAAAGAAAAACAAAAATGAACTTTATCAAGATAAAAAAAACCTCTGCACAGAAAAGGAAATAATCAACAAAACTAAAAGGCAGCCTACGGAATGAGAGAAGATATTTGCCGATGACATATCTGATAAAGGGTTAGTATCCAAAATCTATAAAGAACTTACCAAACGCAACACCCAAAAATGAATAATCCAGTTAAGAAATGGGCAGAAGACATGAACAGACACTTCTTCAAAGAAGACATGTGGATGGCCAACAGACACATGAGAAAATGCTCCCCATCACTCGGCATCAGGGAAATGCAAATCAAAACCACACTGATACCACCTCACACCAGTCAGAATGGCTAAAATTAACAACACAGGAAACAACAGATATTGGTGAGGATGCAGAGAAAGGGGAACCCTCCTACACTGTTGGTAAGAATGCAAACTGGTGCAGCCACTCTGGAAAACAGTACGGAGGTTCCTCAAAAAGTTAGAAATAGAATTACCCTAAGACCCAGCAATTGCACTACTAGGTATTTACCCAAAGGAAACAAAATACAGATTCAAAGGGACACATGCACCCCAATGTTTATAGCAGCATTATCAACAATAGCCAAATTATGGAAAGAGCCCAAATGTCCATCAACTGATGAATGGATAAAGAAGATGTGGTATAAATATACAATGGAATACTACTCAGCCATTAAAAAGAATGAAATTTGCCATTTGCAACGACATGGATAGAGCTAGAGTGTATTATGCTAAATTAAATAAGGCAGTCAGAGAAAGACAAATACCATATGATTTCACTCATATGTGGAATTTAAGAAATGGAACAGATCAACATAGGGGAAGGGGAAAAAAAGAGAGGGAGGCAAACCATAAAAGACTCTTAACTACAGAGAACAAACTGAGGGTTGTTGGCGGAGAGGTGGGCCAGGGATGGGTAAATGGGTGATGGGCATTAAGGCGGGCTCTTGTGGTGACGAGCACCGGGTGTTATTACATGTAAGTCCTGAATCACTAAATTCTACACTAAATTTCTAAACCAACTTTACCATGTATGTTAACTAAGTAGAATTTAAATAAAAACTTGAAATAAAAAAATGTAGTATGAGATAATGGAACATTATAAACCAGTTGGAAATAAGTGCTTTATTCAACATATGGTAAATTTGGCTATTTGAGGAGAAAACTATAAGTTAGTTTCTCACCTTACTTACTCTAAATGCAAGAAAATCTGGCTTGAGGGAGGGACTGAGTATAAAAAACAAAGCCATGAACAATTAAAAGAAAAAAAGGCCCTTATTTAACGATTTGTGGGATGTGAAAACATTTTTAAGCACAAAAACAAAAACAAAAAAGCCCACAAGACAAAGAATAGATTAAACTGTAAGGATGATTTAAAATTCAGTATATTACATTGTCATAACCACATTAAAAAGTGAAGGACAGTCTGGCAAAATAGTTGCAACATGCATTACAAATATTTAGTATTTTCAATAAGAAAAAAGTTTTTATAAACCAATAGGCTATACCAAAAATTTACAATAGAGAATAGTAAAAGATACAAACAGATCATTTATAAAATGACAATGGTCAATAAAGATTAGAAAAATATTTCACTTCACCAGTGACTAAAGACATGAAAACGTAAATGAGATACTTTTCTGCCCATTTAAAATATAATAATGAAAGAAATTGGTAATACCCAATTCAGGCCATGGAAGTAAATATTTCACAGTGGTGAGTGGGAACCAAGTTGATGTAAGCCTTTGGGAAGTAATTTTACAATACATATCAAGGATTTTGACCATCTCATACCCTGTACACCAGAAATACCATCCATTGGGATTAACATCCAAGAAAACAATCAGAAAGAAACGATCAGAAATATAGCCAAATATTTACCTTCAAAGACCATAATTGAAATACTACTTATAATAACAAAAACTTGGGAATAACCAAAATCACCAATAGTAGAGGAATTGTAACATGAATGATGGTGGAGCCGTAATTGAGAACTATTAGGATCTTCACTAAAAAGTGTTTGGAGCTCCTGGGTGGCTCAGTAAGTTAAGTGTCTGCCTTTGGCTCAGGTAATGATCTCAGGTCCTGGGATTGGAGCCCCCAGTCAGGCTCCCTGCTTAGCGGGGAGTCTGCTTCTCCCTCTCTATCTGCCCCTCCCCCCAGCTCCTGCTCTCTCTCTCTTTCAAATAAACAAAATCTTAAAAAAAAAAAAAAGCATTTGTTTGAAGTCTGTTAATTGATATGGAGATGATCACAATAAAATGTTAAGTGAAATTTAAAAAGTAGGATCCATAAATTGCATCTTCAGCACGTACCCAACCCAATTGTGTAAATACAGTGTATACAACCGCCCAGAGAGAGGATGGAAGAAGAGAAACAGCATGCTAACGTTCTTGGGTAGCAGGATTTCAAATGGTTTTAATTTTCTTTTTAAATATTTCCTGTGTGAGAGTACATTTTATTTATATTTATATTTATATAAGCAGAAAAATGCAAATGGTATGAAATCTAGCAACAAGTAGACAAGCGAGCAACCTCTCTCCCCCTCCTTCCTTACTCCCCAATATGTGTCATAAATGATCTAGGGATAAAGTACTTTTTCAGAGTCTGGGTTTTTTGACTCAGAAAACCCAAGAATAAGGCTGGAATTGATTCACAGACTCATTTATAGGAAGCTAATGATGGGACATAAAAGATGCGATTTATCGAGCACCTCTTCTGTGCCAGGCAGGACGTAGGCACTTGGCAAACATGGTTCCACGTTAGCTGCTGAAGCCCCACTGCAGTCCTCCCCAGGGGCCCCCTCTGATGGGTCTTTTCTGGTGGGACCCGCCGCTGCTACACAGAGAAGGGAGGAAAAAGACAAATCCCTGTGTTCTCAGCCAGAATTCAGAAACCGTTTCTTCACAAAAAACATTGGTAATGGGGGGAGGTTAGGTTCTCCCATGATTCTCTTTATTGTTCTTATAGCTTTTTTCTTTAAGGTTTATTTTATTTATGAGACACAGAGAGAGAGAGAGAGCATGCGAGTGGGGGGAGGGGCAGAGGGAGAAAATCTTCTAGCAGACTCCCCACCAAGTGTGGAGCGCTGAGCCAGACTGGGGGTTCCATCTCAGGACCTATGAGATCACCACCTGAGCCAAAACCAAGAGTCAGGTACCTAACCGACTGAACCACCCATGTGCCCCTCATTCTCTTAGTTCTTTTTATGTGGGTCTAGAAATCGAAGCCTCGTTTGTTTAAGATGACTGGGTAATTGGTATCTGCAAAGCATTGTGCTAAGTGCTTTACACTCACTAACTCATTCAATCTTTCTATATCTTATGAGGCCATTATCGTTATCCTCAATTTATTAATAGGAGCCTGAGACTTAGATGTGTTAATTCAATACCTCTCAAACTTCAATGTGCATAAGAAATAAGGATTTTTTAAATGCATGTTCTGATTCAGTAGACTTAGGTAAGGCTGAGATTTCTAACAAGCTTCCAGACGATGCTGATTCTGCTGGCTCCCAGACCACACTTTGATTAACAAGAGGTCAATCCACTTGCTAGATCCCAGGTCTTGAATGGGGCAGAGCCATGCCATAAACCCCCGCAGGCTGACTTCACACGAGGCTACACCACCAATAATATCGTATGCTTTGGTCCTCTTGGTCCACACTTTTCCAATACCCTCTCTGTCCTCCATCCCCCATCAGGTCTTCTGTCAAGAAGACAGTCAGGTCTGTACTCATTGCCTCAGGGGAGGGATTGAGAAGACTGGAAACAGAAATAAAGGATTAGTCTTTCCTTTCCCAAATTTCACAGCCTGGATCCCTCATCGTACAAGAACACCAGTCATTGAATTAAAGTCCACCTTAATCCAGTATGCCCCCCCCCTCCTTTTTTTAGTAAACCTCATCTTAATTACATCTTCAAAAACTCTATTTCCAGGTAAGGTCACAATCATAGGTTCCAGGGGTAGGAATTTCAATGTACCTTTTTTGGGAGACAGAATTCAACCTACCATTGAACTATTTATGTTGGAAAATTCGTTCAGGGTTCCAATTAATACCTGTTAAAGGAATCTTTTTTGAATATCATCCATTGGTAAGTTAGGGTTTTTGTCTTTATGTCTATATTTGTGGGTTTGAGCTGGGAATATGCCATTTTTTTCCAGCTTGGTGGAAAGAGCAGAGGTTTTAGAGAGGAAGAAGGAAGCTAAAACATTGACAGCATGTCAATTATCTCATTGAATCCTCACAATTCCCGTTTGGTGTAGGTATAGAGATTCCATCTTATAACTCAGAGATGTTGAGAAATTTGCCCAAGTCACACAGTAAATACATTCTGCAAGAGGCATTGGAATCAAGTCTGTCTGATTTCAAGCATATGATCTTTCCACTGTACCTGGTGCATCGCCTTTGGTGTCAGGTCTGGGGTCTAGTCCTGGTCCATTATCTCCTCAGTGATGTGACCTGAGTAAGTGTCTCGATCTCTTAATTTTGCTGAAATCGCTCCTCTTTAAATGAGCTAATAAATGTCATCTTCATTGATTTTATGAGTATTTAGAAAATTGAAGTAGAACGTGGTGGTAAGGGCTGGGTCTTGTGTTTAAACTGCCTTAAGTTGGAGTCTTGGCTCTATGTGACTCTGGGTATTTTGTAACAGCTTCCCCAGCCCTTAATTGCTTTATCTGTAAAAAGGAGATTGTATCCCCTACTTCAGAGGTTTA
This sequence comes from Ursus arctos, assembly GCF_023065955.2. Classification (NCBI taxonomy): domain Eukaryota; kingdom Metazoa; phylum Chordata; class Mammalia; order Carnivora; family Ursidae; genus Ursus; species Ursus arctos. Next base: position 12,277,043 of record NW_026622886.1, on the reverse strand, counting down.
TTATAAAGATTAAATGAGATCATATATTTAATACACTTAGCTCAGTATCTGCCAATAGTAAGCAAACCCTCAAAGATGGTCTACAGTTAGGTATTTAAAAGCATTTTCTAAAGTACAAATTTTTAATTAGTGCCAGTTATTAAAGTGGCATTGTATTTTGGGCCTGAAGGAATCACGTGCTCTCAGAGGGCAGGGTGATTGCGCTGGGTTTTGTCTAACTGAACGTCACCAGGTTTGAGCATCAGCTGTAATTAAACCTCTCCAGGGCCACTCTCTTGGCTGGAGATTCACCACATAGGAGGACAAAAGCGCCTGCCACAGAGTAGGGGGAGGGCCACCAGCCTGTTCTAGGCTCTATAAGGTCTCAGGGTCTCTGACAAGTCCCTCATTAGCTCATCCCCGCCCGCACACTCCAGGACCTGACAGCCCGCCTCGGTGTGGTGGTTCCAAGCCGTCACGTGGCTGGCTGCCCTAGACCTGTTTCAGCTTGAGCAACTCGGGGCAAGACAGAATGTCTGTCAAGGTATTCACCGGGGTATTCTAATCAGCCTGGAAAACATTTGCCTGGCTCCCTCTGCTGATACCCCTGGGGATCCCTCATTTGTAAAGTTAGCCTTTTAGCTTTCATTCCCTTCCCTTCTCCAAATCTTCCGTTCACTCCTTCCTCACTCAGACAAAGGCTGGTACCTATGCCGTGTTCTGGGGGCCTGCCGTACCCACAGCCCTGTCCGAGGGAAGTCACTTTGTGCGTAAATCTTGATGCTTTCTAGCCACATGCATTTGACCACAGCTCTGTAGACCTGAGACCAGTGTCTGCCCCAAGAGAAGCTCTCTGCGGGCAGCCTGAGAAGTTAGCATGGCCTAAGATTGCTGGCCAGCAAGGGAGCTCAATGCCTTATGGTGACCTCAGTGCCCACGCAACTCCTCTCTTCCGAGGAAGAGAGATCCTTAAAGAAATAGGAGAGATCCTTAAAGAAATATGGCCCATGAAGTGCAATCAGCTGAGGGAAAGCAGTGACCAGAAGCCACAATGAAGCAGACACTAAGAGGCAGAGGGAAAGCCTGTCCAGAGAGAAGTGGAGTAGAGGCAGGAGAGGGAATGAGTCCCGAGTGTGGAGGAGTCGTGATTGAGACCCTCTGAGGGGACCATTGCTAATGTGGCTCTTGAGCCACCAGAGACTCAATTCAGACATCGCGGTTTTCTAGGCACCCCAAACAGTAATGCGGACTCTATAATTTTGTTCTTGGGCTGCACGCAATCATAATGAACTCTGATGACTTGAGGAAAAAGGAAGTGTGTTGGAAAGCTGTGGGAAGGCTCATGGACCTGAAGAGCGGTAGGAGAAGCCGGCCTGGCAGAGAGCAGAGGGCAGACATGTTTGGGATCCAGGAAGCAGGGTCGTCCTGGGCTCTCCTCTGCAGTGAGGCCAGCAGAACTCTGACTTCACTCCGCTTGAGAGTTCAGCCGTCACTGAGGTGGTCTGTGTACCTTACTGTGGCCCTGCTTGTGATGAGGGAGTTGTAGGAAATTTCATCTTACAGAAATTAGGCTTCTTTTTTTTTTATAATAATTTTTTTATTATGTTATGTTAGTCACCATACAGTACATCCCATGTTTTTCAGAAATTAGGCTTCTTTAACGGAGGTATGGGTGGGCTGGATGCAGGTGCGGACAAAGAAATAGTCATCTTGTCCTCTCAGTCTGGCTGTGCGGCTGCAGACCCTGCTTCCTGTTCCTGCTACAAACTCCCAGTACCTGAGGTTACCTGAGCCTGTCTCACAGACGTGGTCCTCCTTTATCCATAGTTTTGAACCTGTGTTGAAATGGTGTTGATTTTTTTTATTGTTGTTTTATTGGTCAAGCATTAGTAGAAGGCACTAGTGTTCCCATTCCCTTTCTCCTTCTTGTATCAAAGGCTGTTGCCATGTGATTTTCTAGCTCCTCCCACTAGAGGACCAGCGGACTTTCCTGCCCCTTGTGTGTGGGTAACTTGCATTAGGCCCTGGAATGTAGATGGAAAGAAGCAGAGGCTTGAATCCTGCTTAAGCAGCTGGGCTTTGTCCGTTTGCATTTCTGACACTGCCAAGAAAATTACATGCTCTAGGTAGCCTACTGGCTCCAGGACATTGGCAGTTCTACGGAACACACCCGCATGTAACTCGCACCTGGGAACCCAGCCCAGTTGAACTCAACCTAGATCAGCAGACCTCCAGCTGACCTGCAGATGAATGAGCAAGGATATATGTTTAGTTTGGAGATGGTTCATTACACAGATTTATTATGGTGATCGCTAATACAAACATCTTGCCATCCAGTAAGGTAATAATATAGATTTTGTAATAAGACTTATTTTGGAATCCATAATTCAATATTTGCAAGCTATGGAACTCTGGGGGAAACCTCTTTGAGCCTCAGTTATTAGGCTAATGGAAATAAAAATCTCTTTCTCACTTCCCTCTTCCTAAAACATTTTTTAAATACACCTTTATTGAGGAATAATTGATATATGGTAAATTACATGCGTGTAACGTGGATAATATGATAAGCTCAACATATATGTGCAGCCATGAACCATCACCGCAGTTAAGATAATGAACAGATCTATAACCCAGAAAACTTTCCTGGGGCCTTTTTGTAATTCCTCTTTCCTCTACCTTCCATCCCCAAGTAACAACTGATCTGCTCTCCGTCAGTGTAGACTAGTTTACATTTTCTAGAATTTTCTTGAAATGGAAACATACAGCATATACTCATCTTGTTTATTTGTTTAGGTTCTTGGGCTCACCATAATTATTCTGAGATTCATCATGCTGTTGTTTGTATCAATAGCTCATTCTTTTAAAATTCTGAGTAGTTTCTCATTGTATGGATGAAACATACTTTGTTTATCCCTTCACCTGTTGATGGACATTTGAATTGTTCACAGATTTTGACTATTACTAATATAAATATCAATGTAAAAGTCTTTGTATGGCAAACTCTTTCATTTCTCTTGGGTGACTACCTAAGAGTAGAATGGCTGGATTGTAGGGTAGGTGTATGACTTTGTTTTGTTTTTAATTGAAATTTTTATTGAGATAATGGTAGATTGACTGGCGGTTATAAAGAATAATAGAGATCCCATGAACACTCTTCCCAGCTTCCGCGATAACTTTTTGCAAAACTATCGTAGAATATCACAACCAGGATATTGACATGATGCAATCCACCAATCTTACTCAATGTATTCATTCATGAGTGTGCTTATTCTTATCTTCAAGTCTGTGTGTGTATTTAATTCTATGCAATCTTACCACACGTGCAGGGTTTTGCATCCACTACCACAGGCAAGATACTGATCAGTTACATCACCACAAGGATCTCTCCTATTGCCCTTCATAGACTCTCCTCTTTCCCCACATCCCTAATCCAGGCAGCTAGTAATTGTTCCTTCATTTGCACAATTTTGTAATTTTTAAAGAAGTTATATACGTGCGATTGTGTAGTATCTAATCTTTTGGGCTTGGCTTTCTTTATTTCCAGTCAGTATACTTCCCTGAAGATTTGTCCAAGTTGTTCCATGTATCAATAGTTTTCTCTTTCTTTACTGCTGAGTTTATTCCACAGTGTGTATGTACCACACTTCGTTTAACCATTCACCTGTTGAAGAACATGTGGTCTTATCTCAGTTTTTAACTATTACACATAAAGCTGCTGTGAACATTTATATATAGTGTGTGTGTGTGTGTGTGTGCGTATTGTGTATAGAAGTAGGTTTTTATTTCTTGGGGGTAAATTCCCAAGAGTACAATTGCTGGATGTGTGATAACTGAATGTTCGGCTTTATTAGAAACTAAAAGATTCCTTTCCTGAGTGGCTCTACTATCTTATATTCCTACTATCTTATATTCCTACTATCAAGCAATGCATGAGTTATCCAGTTTCTCCACATCCTTACCACTGTTTAGTGTTTTAAATTTTAGCCATTCTAATATGTGTGTAGTGACATCTCATTATGGTTTTAACATTCATTTCCCCAATGGCTAATGATGTGAAATATTTTTTCATGGGCTTATTTGCCATGTCCATATCCTTTTCTATAAACTGTCTATTCATGTCTATTGCTTTCTAATTTAATATTTTCTTTACTATTGAGTTTTGGAAGATGCTTATGTATCCTAGATACTTATCTTTTGTCAGGCAAAGATTTTCTCCCCGGTTTAGCTTATTTTTTACTCCTCTTCACATAGGCTTTCATAAAATAAAAATGTCTAAATTTTGTCACAATTCAATTTATTAATCTTTCCTTTTACAGATCTAAGAACTCTTAGCCTAGCCCTAGGTTCTAATGATTTTCTCTTATTTTTATTCTAAAAGCTTTATAGTTTTATATTTTATGTTTAAGTTCATGGTCTATTTTGACCTAATGTTTCTATAAACCGCGAAGTATTGGGTGAGGTTCGTTCTTATGACTGCGGACGTCCTATTGCTCCAGTACCATTTGTTGAAAAGTTATCTTTTCTCCCTTGTGTTGCTTTTGCACCTTTGTCAAAAATTAGTCAGGCATATTTATGTGAAACTATTTCTGGGTTCTCTCTTCTGTTCCATTTCTCTATGTATTGATTCATCAGTACCACACTGTCTTGATTACTGTAGGTAAATAGTGAAACTGACTATTGGGTAGAGTGGTTATTTCTACTTTATTCTTCTTTATTAAGATTATTTTAGCTATTCTAGAATTCACAATTCATAGTTAACAGGTCTTTGAATTCAAGTTGACCCTTGAAAAATTCTTTCTGGCCTCAGTGGTTTCAGATGAGAAAGCCGCTGTCAATTTCAAATCGATCGTTCAAATCCTATTTCTTATAGATTATGTGGCATTTCAATTTTTTTCCTTTGTCTTTAGTTTTTCAAGGTTTAATTATGTTGTGTCTTAGCATGGAATTCTTTGGGATTATTCTCTTTGGAGTTCACTCGGCTTCTCGGATCTGCAGTTTTGTGTCTTTTGCCAAATTTAGGACATTTTCAGTGATTGTTTCTTCAAATCCTCTTTCAGTTCCCTCATTTTCTCCTTTCCTTCTGGTACTATAATAATATAAATATTGGATCTTTTGTTATTGTTCCACAGGTCTCTGAGATCTGCTCAATATTTTTTATTCTATTTTTACTCTGTTAATATGGTTTTTCTAGGATTGCAAATGGTATTGGCTTTGTAAAATTTCAATTTCCAATTGTCCATTGCTCATATGTGGACATAAACCGGATTTCTGTATTCTGATCTTATATTCTGCAAACTATTAGTTTCTATGTTGGAAATTCCATCTAATTTTCCACATACATTGTCTTCACTGAGGATTATGTCCTCTTCAAATAATAGCAGTTTTATTTTATCCTTCCTAATCTAGATATCTTATTTTTCTTCTTAACTTATTGCATTTACTAGAACCTCCAGTACAGTGTTGAACAGAATACTTTTTTTTCTGATCTTAGTGGAAATGCATCTAGTTTTTCCTCATTAAGTATGGCATTAGTTGAAACTGTTTTATAGATGCAATTTATCAAGTTTAAGAACTTCCTCTTAATTCCAGTTTTCTGACAGTTTTTCTTTTTTTAATCAGGAATGAATGTTAAATTTTGCCAAATGCAATACATATGTATGTATTGTTTTGGTCTATTAATTATAGAGTTTTGATCTATTAATATGGTTAATTACATTGATGAATTTTAAGGTATTAAACCAACCTGGCATTTCTGGGATATATCCCACTTGGTCATGATACATTTATCATCTTTATATTTTGGAGATGCTGGTTTGCAGTTTTCTTGTCATGTCTTTGTCTGATTTTGGTATCAAAGTAATGCTGGCCTGAAAGAATGAGTTGGAGAATATTCTCTTCTCTTGGATTTTCACTTTCCTGGAAGATTTTGGGCAGAATAAGCATTATTTTCTTCTTAAATATTTGGTGTGAGTGAAACCATCTGGATTCAGAGGTTTCTGTGTAGAAAATATTTCCTAACTACAAATTCAATTTCTTTAATAGATAGGGCTATATATAATAGGTTAATCTCAGCTGGTCTGGATTGACCGCACGCTTGTCTCCAGAGATGGTAACTCATAGCTAATCATATTTTGCAGGCTTGGCCGAGTTGTTTTATAACACGGTGTATCAGATTGTCAGCATTTTTTAGTAATAATGATGGGACTTACGATTTCAGTGTGGTTTCAGTGGATCCGGGAGGTTCAATGGTTAAGCCTGGTCAGCCACAAAACTAGGATGTATTTATATCCCCAGCTTATTATAAGAGAACCCCACCATGAACAGTCTTTTGGTTTTCTTATACTGAGGTGCTTTGCGCACATGCTGGTTGTAGTTCAAGTTGTGGAGACTATGTAGGTCCTATGCAACCTGACCCAGTGGTCAGAGAAAGAAGAAGCCTACACACAAGACTTCTGGAGCCCTTTCAGTGCATTCGTTCTTCCTTCATAACTGCCATTTCTGATGTTCTTAATTGCTTTCGTAAATCCAGATTTTTACCTGATATCATTGTCCTTCCACTTACAGCATTTCTTTTCACTTTTTTTCTGGTGATACATTTTTCCATATTTGTATGTCTGAAAAATTCTTTATTTCATCTTTATTTCTGAACAATATTTTTACCAAGTACAGAATTCTAGGTTTGGCAGGGTTTTGTTGTTGTTGTTTTCAGTTTTATGATGACGTTGTTCTGTTACCTTCTCACTTGCATTCCTCTCTGATGAGATATCCGATGGAATTCTTACATTTGTTCCTCTGTACACATTTATTTTTTTCTCTGATTTTAAGATTTTCTTCTCATAATTGATTTTAAGCAATTTGATCATGCTGTGCCTTGGTATGCTTCTTGACTTGGGACTTGTTGAGATTCTAGAATTTTGAGTTTGCAGTTTTCTTCAAATTCGGAAAAATGCTGGCCATTGTTTACTTAAATATTATTTTTCTAGACACTGCCCCACCCCCACCCGAAACCCCCGCAATTTGGGGACTCTGATTAACACGCATGCACATACATATTGTGTCACAGCTCACCGATGTTCTATTCACTTTTTATGATCTTTTTTCCCCTCTTATTTCATTTTAGGCAGTTTCTATTGCTGGCTTCAATTCACGTAATCTTCAATGTCCAGTCTGCTATTAATCCTATCGATGTTTTTCTTTACCTGAGGCATTGTGATTTTTATCTCTTGATGTTCGACTGAGGATAAAAGTTAAGTTTAGACTAAACTTTTGCCACTCATATATGTTGACTCCTCACTTAAAGCTTAACATCCTATAGGTCAAGGACCAAGTATAATTTCTTTGTGTCTCTCTTGGCAACTAAAAGCAGTAAGTAGCTGAGCGACATTGGGAATTTTTTAGAAAACTTCTCTGAATCTCAGTTTCCTTACCTATAAAAAGGGAGACAATATTATTGGGTTATTACAGATGATTATTAAATGTCATCATTTATCAAAATGGGTCTTAGTGCCTTAGCGCACTATGGTTTTAATAAAATGAGTTAACCTTTCTCTCATTCGTAGTAACTATCCCAGTAAATGTTTCTAGAGCCCTGCAGTCAGGATTCATGGGGAGTATACTGGAAAATATTCAACAACTAGCTCTAGAGAGGGGGAAAGTCACCCTGATTGGTAGTATTTGCCATTATCTTGATGAAAATTCTGCCCCGGCTGATTTCAAGCAATCAACATGACATCACTGAACATAGACTCGGGAAGAAATGAATGGTAACACAACTTTATACAATATTTCCATCATACAGATTTAGAGACAACAGATGCAAACCACCTCAAGAACATAATAATAAGATGGAATAAAATGGGATGTGATGAGTTTTGGATAGCATTATCTTTGTTTTTAATATAATTTATTTTGTTTACATTTATTTAATGTTTAATAATGGCTATGTTTAAAAACTGGCTCACACAACTTAGGAAAAATTAGTAACTGGCTCTTGTAAGCCAGTTCCAGTCAACTCCAATGCCCTGTTTTATTTCAACTGCCACTCCCCTAATCTGCCTTTCTAGGGCCATCTTTGAGTAAGTCATTGGAACAGTGGGAGTTTTCCTCCTATGTTTCTCTAAAACTGAGCTTTGGAATCTGCTTCTCAGTGTCCTATTTTCTCTGTCACTCCCAGTTCCACTTCGGGTCACCACTTGATTTACTGCGGAGCGGCACAGAGAAATGGAGGAGGGCAGGCCACTCTCCTCCCTACTGTCCTGCCCCTTTAACCTCCCAGCACTGCTCTTCACAAGCTGCAGCAGTGATTATGGCTTCCCTTAATGAGTAGTTGAGGAGTAATTAGGGAAAATTATAATGTTGGAAGGGGAAATCTAAAAGCTGTATGATAATTATGACTTTTCCAGAGTCCAAGGGAAAGCATAGAAAACGCTAAACCCTTCACTTCTGAAATTCAAAAACTACTTATTTGACATTTACTATGTGCTAGGCATGGTTTTAGAGTCATTTAAAAGTGGACACATCCCAAGATTTTAATTTGCCTCTCCCATTCTCAGTTTTTATTCTCTCCCAAAGAACCTATTTTTTCTCACCTTTCTAATGTGAACCTCTACTCTACTCTCCAGAAGGATCCTAATCTCTGACATTTCCCCTTCTGTATTCTGTTTCCTCCATTTGGTATTATTCTGTTTAAGTCACACTTTAGATGAAGTATGCATAAGATAGGGAATTATAAGGACATATATTGATGACTTTTCACACTCTCGATTCTGCCAAAGAAGCTGGGCTAAGGTGTGTTTGGGTCTCCAAGCTGTACAGAAAATTGCAGAAACCTTCCAGGTCTAGTCTCTGTTGAGATCTCCCCATCAGTGAAAATTACAGTCATATCTATTTATTCTCTTTGTATTTTGCATGTAAACATTAACCCATTTCATTAAAGACATAAATATATCTCTGAAGGACAAACGTTAATTCTCAGTGCCAGTAAACCCTAAACCCAAAATGAGGAACAAAATGTTTACCTAATAGTCTTATAACTTGCAAAGCACCTCTTGCTATGGAGTCAGAAAGCCTTATTGTTGTGCAGAGAAGTGGGGTTCCTTTGCTTTACCTGTTATTCCTCAATTATATGGCGACCGTGATGCTTTCCAGAAATAAGAAACAAGCCTACTGCTGGTCCATTTCACTTCCTTAGCCTCTCACAGGAACAGGGCTGGTAATTCAGCATATTGGGATTCAGGTGTTAAGACTAGAGAGATGAAATGAGACACAGCCCCTGGACTGAGGAACTCACCTTTTAGTGGGGAAAACACAGGCGTATAAGGGAAAGACCAGGACGTGATGTGATAAATACCATAAGGGCGTGTGAACTAAGCGGTGTGGGAACACAGAAAGGACCCTTCATTCCGGCTGGGAATGTGGAGAGGTTGGGGGAGGGCATCACACTGGCATTGGCAGTGAAAGATTAGAAGTTGGCTCACAAAGAAGAGTGGGGGTAGAGGGCATGTGAGGTACAGAAAACTGCATATTTTCTTTAAATGGGGAATTGTGTGTGGTCTATTATGATTAGAGCATGTGTGTTTGTGTGTGTGCATGTGTATGTTTGATGGGGAAAGAGGGGTAAGGGATGAGGCTCAAACGGGTAGAACAAGGTGCTGACGATATTTGAATGTGCTAAGTTCAGGGTGTACTTTGTAGAAGTACTGGCTTAGGTCATATGGCCAATTAACATCTCACGTGAGATCACGATCTGTTCAGTGTATCAGAGATAACCTTGTGGGCTATTGCTAAGTATGACTTCTTGGGGAGAGACTGGGGCGGGGAGGCAGTGAGGTGGGGGTCAGGATAGTCTACATTTCAGAGCTCTGAACTAGGGTATTTGGGAGTCAGGGAGGTACTCATAGAGAACATGACAGAGTATGTGTCATTGAAAAGAAGGAATAAAGGAAGAACGGAAGAATGCTCTAAGTTTCCTGACTGAGCATCTCCCCGGTAGGTGGTGATACTGCTCACATGGGCGAGTACAGAGGTAGGGGAGCGAGAATGGGAGAAGACCTTTATGTGTTGACTGTAAAGTACCTGGAAAGCGCTAAAGTGCAGATGTCCAAGTTGTCAGCTAGAGACGACTACTGGAGCGCGGGAGAGGGGTCAGAATGGAAGGCTGCTGAATCTGAATCATTAGAAAATCATTCGCTTCCCACTGCTGCTATGAAAAAGGACGACAAACTTGGGGTCTAAAACCACATTAACTTATTCTCTTTCAGAAGCCCGAAATGAGTTTTCAGGGCTGAAATCAAGGTATTAGTAGGGCTGTATTCCTTCTGGAGGCTCCAGGGGAAGATTTTGCTTCCTTACCCTTTCCAGCTTCCAGAAGCTGCCTTCATTCCTTAACTCATGGCCCCTCCTCCACTTTCAAAGTGCACCACCAACCTGTTTCTGCTGTCACACCTCCTTCTCTGAATCTGACCTGCCTGCCAACCCAGACAATCCAGGATAATCCTCTCATTTCTTTCTTTCTTTCTTTCTTTCTTTCTTTCTTTCTTTCTTTTTTTTTTTTAATATTTATTTATTTATTTTAGTGGGGTGGAGAGGCAGAGGGAGAGAGAGTCTAAAGCAGACTCCCTGCTGAGCACAGAGCCCAAGGCAGGGCTTGATCTCTCAACACTAAGATCACGACCTGCGTCGAAATCAAGTGTCAGATGCTTAACCGACTGCACCATCCAGGTGCCCCTAATCCTTTCATTTTAAGATATTTAACTTAATCACATCGGCAGAATCCCATTTGCTACATAAGTTAACAAATTCACAGGTTCCAAGGGTTAGGACGTCGGATATCTTTGGAGGAGGGGCATTGTTCAACCTACCACAGGGGGAGAGGAGGAAAGTCTGGCGGAATGAGGAAAGAGAAGAACTCAGTGTAAAAATCCAGGAAAATCATTATGCAGAGAAAGGAAGGAAGATACCTGGATAATAAATGTTTCTGAGAGGTCAGTGGATCAAGAAATATCTTAAAAGAGGAATTAAAACCCTCCAGGAGCCTTCCCTGTCTTGGGCCCCATAAACCTGCCAGTCACTGGATTTACCTCGTTGGCCTATGAAGTCAACAAAAAGACCAAATGGTAGAGGGTGTGATCATCCAGGACCCATTTGGCGGTTTCTGACTTATTTGCTCTCTGAGCCTTCCATAATCAGCTCTAAACTCCCAGCTTGACTCCTCGGTCTAAATCCAGACTGGATTTTCAGGAATGTGGCCCTTGACCTTCCTTTTTGGAATTGAGGTTCCCTTGTCTTCTGGTGTCATTCTTCCTTCAAAGTAGCAGCAGCCTTCAAGATCCCTTCAGCTTCTAGAATTGGTCTCTTCCTTCCCTCAGTAAGAAGATGGAGAAGCATGGGTCTGAAGGCCTCACTTGGGATTTCCTATCTTTTAAAGTAGAAGTCTCCAGAGAAAGGCCTTTCTCAGTTACTTTGAGGCCATATGCTCCATTTCTGGGGCAGTCACCTGACCGGGGATTATCTGTGACTAGGTTATCTGTCTTCCATCCAGGTGCAGAGAAGGAGACTCTGAATTGCAATAGTCCCAGAACCACACGGAAAAGGGAGCTTAGTTCCCCTAACAAGAGGAGGTTGCTATAACTACAAGACAGAAAGGAAGGATGCCAGGCAGGAAACTAAACAGATGTCCACTAAACTGGGGGTAGATGTCTAACTTTTCTACTAAGGAGATCATGGAATTCATGGAGCATCATTAAGAACTCTACGCATAGGCAATCACTATGAGAGGCCAGCAATGATTAGGCCTTTAATTATACAGCCTACAAAGAGTAGACTCCATTCCCTAGTACCTGGTATTCATGTATAAACGCTGTGAAAAGAACACATCTTGGTAGGCCCTAGCATGGTGTGTGGCACATAGGGAGGACTGGACGAATATGTGTTGAATTAACGAATGCATAAATGAAAATATCGAATGTAGATACATCTGTCCTTAATCTGCGAGTGCTTTCAGGAGGCAGCACTGTTTTTTTTTTTTTTTTTTTTTTTTAATGAAGACTTTATCTTGTGACCTACAGCCAGCAGTAAAAGTTTAAAATTTCCACTTCCAAGCCGGCATTTTAGAAACTCTACCTCATCCTCACAGGCTGGCCTTGGAAACCAAGACCCTCTAAAAGCTTTTGTATAATCTGATTAAGAGCTGAATAAGAAGAGGCAAGGGTTAACGATTAGTGGTTTAACACCACATTTACCTAAGCTGAAAGGGTTTTTCTAAAGGTCTTTAAAAAAAAAAAAAAAACACCTTTGTCAAGTATGTAATGTGAGGGCTGGGCTGGAAGCCTCAAGTTAACATACCCACCATCCTTTTTGCCCATTCTTCTCATCTTCCAGGTTTAGAATCCTTCTACACCTAAAGCTCTGAGACAACGCTCCTCCATTTCCCTCTGGGACAGAATTCATTCCCAGATTTTATAGCACCATCAGAAATCTGTATGCTTCTACTCTGAGTGACAGAACCGGTTATAACATGCATTCTCAAAGCGGGTGAGATCACTCTCCGGAAGGCAAAAATTGGTTCTTGGGATGAGAGAATCTTAGACATTGAATTGTTTTGTAGCCTTTCAAAGAACCACAGTAGACAAATAAATATACGATATATCTTTGATAATTTCATGGAGACCAGTTAGGCAAAAAAGGGTCCAAAAAGGCTCCTTAGAGGAACAAAAGTAATAATAGCTTCTTTTAAAAAAGGTTACATTGGGTGATAAGGAAGTGTTTAGTAACACACTAGCACCCTTCCTTCCCTCATCCTCATAGCGCCCCAAACCAAGGGATATCATAGTAGGAGTAAAGCAGACTTGTGTTCTCATTTTCCTATCTACCACTCATGAGCACATTCATTCACTTACTTATTCCTTAAATTTTGTTTTAGGACCTTCTATGCTCCAGGCACTGTTCTAGACCTTAGAAGTATAATGATAAACAAGGCAGAGAGTTCTCATACAGCTTATGTTCGGGAATAGAACAGATAATGAATAAGCTCTAAATGTCTATAAATAATAGTGACGATGATAAATATATACATATTCTACAGCAAATAAGTAATTGTAAAAATGTATAATACATGCTATAAAGAAACTTAAAAGGGAAAAGAGGAAAAGTTAAACTAATAGAGCATGAACAGAGGTGGTCTCTTTGAGACAGGGACATAGGAGCAGACTCTGGAAGGATTGGCTCCACAAAGATCTGGGGGCAGAGCATTCCAGTCAGAGAGAAGAGTAAGGAAGATCCTGAGGTGGGAGTGGGCTTGTTGTGTCCAGGGACACAGTATAGGTAGATGTGACTAGAATAAACTGAGTCAGTGGGGAGAGGTGGAAGATGAAGCAGGAGATGGGAGAGACGTGAGATGCAGGGCAATGCAGGCTGTGTGCAGAAGCTTGATTTTATTCTAAGTGCTGTGTGACTCTGGGCAAGTCACTCAATTTCTGTCAAAAGGCAAGTGTGGGGCAGTTGGGTTCATGGGAAACAACTGAATGGCTGCCTTGTTCTAGAATGCTAGGTTGAGTTTCATCTAATTCGGGACCTGGGAGAGATGTCTCAAATCTCTACAGCGAGTAAGATAGCAAATAAAACTCAGACACTTTCAAGGCTTCTCATCCCTGAACTGGGGTAAATTCATGTTTCTTCTGGAAAGAAAGGAGTGGAAAGAACCCAGGATACACTCCTCTGAAATCAGAACCTGCTATCCTTCCACTTTCAAGTTTTGAGATGCACAGACTGTGTTTTTCTTAGTCTGCCAATCTGCTTCTTGTGTTAACTTGCAGTTGTGTAGTGGGGAACAGCACGGGATTGGGGGCCTGTGACCTGAGCAAGCCAATTCCCAGATCGGAGCCTCCAGACCCTCATCTGTGGACCATCATTAAGATTCCTTCTAGAATACAGACTCTGTGATTCTATTATTTTCTTCTTCACCAGAGATGGGGAGGGGTATAAAACCTTGCATGCAAGCTCACCAAAACTCTCCTAAAATAATAAAGCAATTTCCTTTGAAATGGCTGAGAAGAAAAGTCAGGAGGCCCTTGCAGAAAATGATGAAACCCAGTCCCAGCTGAATATTAAGTTAGAGGTCTGTCTGCAACTGGGGTGGGGGCTGGAGGGAGAAGGGAGATGCCAGGGTTGGGGAGAGAGAAATTTTAATTGCAATTGTTTGGCCTGCTGATCCTAGGCAAATGACAAGAAGCCCTCAAGCTGCCTCAAACACAGATATTTGAAAGGCAGAGACGGCTGGGGGATGGTGTGGCTTCTCCCTCCCCTCTGAGGCTGTTTGAGGAGCGGTCTGCAGCGCTGACAAGCACGGGTTTTGGAGGCCATTGAAAAGTTTTGGGCCTAAATAGGGTAGGCAGCTTGGCTTAAGTGTTGCTAAGGAATACCTGGCAACCGGCAACAATAGGCCTTTTAGAGAATCCAGGGCAAACAGTGACCGTGGTAATGGGGTGGGCTTAAGGGTCTCCTTGCCCGGCTGGGCCCCTCCTCTCCTCACACAGAGGCCTGGGCACTGGGCTATGTTCCGGAAATTCCCTGCACAAAGCCCCATTCAGTGGGAGGAGGGCCAATGCGTGTGCTTTTGGGGGGGGGGGGGGTGGAGACAGGGGGGTGGGGAGAGGGCGGGGGAGGGGGTACGGGAGAAGGAGCTTTACTGCCAAAAAAAAAAAAAAACCCTCTCAAGTCTCTTTCTTCTTGCAAAGACTAAAAGAGGCACAGAAAGTGCTAAGTTTGTAAAAGAGGCTGAAAAGGTTCAGAAAAGTAGCATAAAAGGGGCTGGGGAACGCCCCGTGAATTTTGAACAGAGAGCAGAAAAGGGACCCTAAAAAGCAATTAGTGATGCTGCTTGTAAATGAAGAGGCAGCTTGCTGGGGCTGGGGAGCTGTGGGCTGGAGGTAGGTGCGTGGGGCGGGCGCGGGGGATGAGAGCAGGTGAGGAGTAGGGGTGAGGTTCCGAGTGGGTGAGGGGAAGGCGAGGCGCGCGTGGAGCGGAGGGATGGAACCGGAAGGAACCGCCGCCCAACCCTTGCTCTAACAGCCGCGGTCAGGCCGATCTGGTTGTAGGCTGTGCAGCTGCCCCTTCAGCTCAAATTCTGCCTCCTGGTTCAGGCAGCGGCAGCAAGGCAGCGCAGCCCAAGGCAGTGACCGGCGCCCGGGGTCCGTCCCTCCAGCCCCGGGGTCCGCGATAACGGAGGGAAAATGATAAACGAAGGAAGCCCCACGCTTCTGAGTGAGTGGAGACTGCACTCCTCCTCTGTCCTCACAGCTGAAGAAACGGCAGGACCCCGGGGAGCTGCGCGTCTGCTGGAGTTCCTGGGGGAGGCTCCGATGACAGCCCCAGGAGGAGGGCGAAGGAGCCAACAAATGAGCCTCTACAGATCCCACGTGCCTGCACTGCATAACGTCTGTGCTCAAACACCCTCCTCAACGGCTCTGAAGAGAATAATTTTATATTTCCAGCAGAATGTGCACAGTGACAATTATCTGTATTCCTACTGTGTCGCAGCATCAACTGATAATCAAGAGAATTATGTTCTAGTTGAAAGCAGATTTAAATAAACAGACACTAAATGGGAGCCAATAATAGATGTACCAAAATAGTCCAGGGGAGGAAGCAGCCATTTAAATACAGAGCCATTTAGTAGAGAAGGTAGGAGGTCTCCAGAGCCCAGGGTTTACAGCTCCCTGTCTGTAGCTCAGTGAAGCTGATTCTTTCTCGCTATCCCTGGGGCCCTGATCAGACTACTGTCCTAAACTGCTTCTTTACTCTCCTCTCTCCCTCCCTTCCCTCTCCTTACCCCCTCTCCCCCCTTCCTTCCTTCCTTCCTTCCTGCCTGCCTGCCTGCCTGCCTTCCTTCCCCCTCCCTCCCTTCTTCTCCCCCCTTTTCTCACTCTTCCTTCCTTCAACAAACATTCATCATTCATTATCAACTAGGTGCATCTGGGCACCAATATCGGAATGAATAAACCCTGCCCTTTTTCAATTTTTGTGTTCCTAAGCTCAAGATTCAAATTGGGTCTGTTGGACTTCTGTATGGGGCAGGGGAGTAGGGTGTCAGCTCTCCCAAGGGAAGTCAAGCTGCTGTTTCTATAAGAAAGGGGAATGGGATGCTGAAGAGGCAAAATAATGGAAGTCCATTATACATTCATTCAATCACTGCGTATTTATTAGAGGTTACTCTGTAGGCCAAGCGCTGTCCTAGGTCCTGGGAATTCAAAGATCAAAGTGTGAGTCTCTGTCCTCAAAAAACTTCCAACTTTGCAAAGGAGAGAGTCCCAGACCTAGTGGCAGGTGGATGGGTGTAGTGTACAATATACAATGGGAGCACCAGAGAAGGGCTCTGCCAGAGCAAGGCAGAGGGGGATGAGTGGCGGAGAAAATTTTCCTAGACTGAGACCTAGAGGAGGAAATGTGCAAAGGCATGGAAGGAAGAGAAGGCTTGGTGTGTTCAGGTCCCCGCAAGTCCTTCAGCAGGAATGACTTCAGGGTATGGAAGTCAGAGAGACAGAGCTGGGAGGGGAAGTGTCCAAGTAATCAGTGACAGCAACATAGAGGGTTTTGTTGATATGCCGACTCTTTTGAGGATGGCATGATGAGAAGGAACCTTACTTTTTCTGGTGTCATGTTTCCTTGGGGGAGCCCTCCATTAGCATTATTCTCCAGGCCTCTCTGCTCTTCACGCACTCCTGTTCAGAAGCAGGGAGTTCAGCTCCATTTCTCTTCTATCCTGTACAGAGCAACACTTCTGATCTGTTCTTGGCTTCACTATAAAGGAGTCTGTCCTTACAGGGTAAAGACATCCATGGATGACCCCTGTTAGGTGATCTAATTTAGGGGTATAGTATTAGGAAGCTATTATTTCCCCCAGACCTAAATCTGGTTCTTTGACTATATTTTCATTAATAAAGCCATCATTTTTATCTCTGTTTTTGGTTCCTTTCAACGGAGTAGAGAACAGGGGTACTATTTTTTAACCCCTCTAAATGTCAAGGCAAACTAAAGAGGTCAGAATCTATCCTGGAGGAAGGGGATTATCAGAGGAGTGTGAGCAGCGGAATGACATGATAAGGTTTTTATGTTAAAAAGGTCACTTTGACAGTTGGGTGGAGGATGGATTGGAGAAAGTAGAGAGAGGAGAAAAGAGATAATGAAGATCTTAACTGGGAAAGCGGTGGCAGGGGTGGATTTGAGTAGAAAAAGAGAAGGGATGTGGAGAGAGAGAGAGATTCTAAAGGTAGTATTAATAACAGTTGGGAGCTAATTGGATATAAAGGTAAGGAAGAATCAGATTTTCTGGTAAGTCAACTGAAGTCTCATTCCCTGTGATAAGGAATGGGTACAAGTACAAGGGGTGGGAGGGAGTGGAGAAGAATGATAATGAGCTCATTTTATGACATGCTGACCTTGAGGACACAGAAAAGTCCATTAGGCTATTAAATATACAGGTCCAGAGCTCTAAGGAAGATAACCTGGTTGGATTTGTAAATGTGCCTAAAAATAACTGTTGACTCACAGAAATAAATTAGTGAGAGAGGGCATAGATGAGGCAAAGAGAATTGTGTGGATGCAAATGAACATTTAAGTCAAGTTCAACAATAACATATTGAGTCCTTACTGGGAACTAAGGGAACTATTTTATTATAGTTTCTTTTATTGGCATTTGATATTACTTGAGTATCTAAGTTGTCATATAATGTGCCTTCCACGATGCCCAAAAAGAGTCTTATTTTTTTGTTTGTTGTTTACTAAGGACTCAAGCTATGTGCTAGGTATCCATCACTGCATCCATCATCTACATATCTTACACATATATAACATATATAAAAGCTAACATGTATTGAACATTATGATGCATTAGATACTTTGCTAAACTCTTTATACACATGTATACAGGCAGGTATTATTAACTTTCTTTTACAAATGAGGAAACTGAGGCTCAGAGAAGTCTAGCAATCCACACTTTGAAACCTGGCTTATGCAATTGCAAAGCCCATGCTCTGAACCAGAGGTTGCATGGCTTATCTTTATTAAAGAAGATGCAACAGGAGTTGAGGTCTTTAGGAGCTTACCATCTGGCTGTGGAGATAAAACACACCCTTACAATGACGGAAAAGAGCCACAAAGTACAAAGTAAGCAAGAGCATACTATATTGGTAAATTAGCAGGAAGACTGCTTGAGAAAGGGTAATCATAGACATGAAGCCAGACAGTGTTAAGTTTGGATCCTGCCACTTATTTACTGTACAATGTTAAGTGCTATGAACCTCAGCTTTCCTCACTGATAATTTGAGTGGGCAATACCTTCTTTGAGTGGGCAATACCTCAATACCTTCACAGGCATACTTCTGCCCTCCACCCTGTGGAAAGCCTTATTATAGAAAGTTCAGGGACCAAGGTGGACACTCATACTGCAGAAATATTTCTTTTCCCTCTAATTTTAACAGTAAAAAATAAATGAATGAAAATAAAACCCAAAACACAACAAACCAAACTCTAAAATGAGCTGTGAATAGAAGAGGCATCAAGAATATGGAACTACATTTATTTGTTCAAGTAGTTATGATAAAAAGAAACAACGTAATTGTGAAAAGGCTCTTGTTTATAAACATTGGGAAGAAAAAATCTAACAGAGAAGATTATGTGGCAATATTCAAGCTTTGATAAGAGTTGGATGTTTTTCTTACAAAAGAAAACATAATTAAGACCAAGAGGATTAGGCATTCTGGTTTCTGTTTAATTTTTTTCCTGTTTGTATTTATGATTATTTTTTAGTTGTACATTATTGTAATTTAAAACTATCTGCCAGAATAAGAGAAACAATTTGCTCCATTAATTTATCTGATTAGGAGTAAAGTCAATGAAGATGAGATTAAATTATCTGCCTGTATTCAGAAATCTTTAAGAATCATTTTGTCTTTATGGGAAAATGTCTCATTATTAGCTGTAATAAAAATAAATAATAAAAAGCATCCATGTTTGTAGTAACTATTTTCAGGACCACAGACAGCTCAGCATATTTTGCTTCTACCTCCTGTCCCTTGGATTTCATTTCATGATAAAAAGTAAAATTACATATGCATTCTATTTATACAATCTTTATTTTCAAATCTATATTTTTACTCTAAAAGAATGAAGTATGTTTGGGAACACCAAGTCTTTAGTTCATCTTGTTCACTTTCATTTATTTTTGGTATTCCATTCTCAATTTTAATTACTCACTTGATATTAGCAATGAGTGATAAAATTAACCAAGATCTGAATTTTTCTCATATCCTTGCTTCAAAGTGTTCTTGATACTTTGAAGCAAATCTTTCTCTAACTGAAGTTGGATGTATGCTTAAAGGGAGATGTAGGGAAGAGGGGAGTCTACAAAAGAGCAGATTAGGATTATGTTTTCTTTCACATTTCATGTAGACTAAGGAAGATAAGAAGTGTGTAAAGGCTACTTAACTCTCACCTCTGTACTGAAGTTCCTCTACAGGTGCAAAGGGGAGGATCTTCTGAATGGAGAATCCAGGTTGGGGTTAAGAGGCAAAGGAAAATATGACTAGAGTAGGTTAAGAGGCATTTAATCAGAACTCTTTCAGTTGCTAGTGAAGAAACCCTAAATCAAATCCAAAGAAAAGAGAAGCTGTTGGTCATAAATTGAAAAGTAGAAGCTGTTGGTCATAAATTGAAAAAATAGAAGTATAGTAGTTGTATTCTGGTGATCAAATTATATGTTATCAGAACTCTTTTTGTCCCCATCGCTTCAATTGGCTTTTCTCTGCATTGGCTAGAGTCTCAAGAAGGTTATCCCCTCACACAAGCAAGGGGGCCACTACTAGCTTCAGGCCTACATCCTATCAATATAGCAATTCTTGAAAAAGATTTCAGCAAAAATCCCAGCCTGTTTTTACTAACCAGTCACTATGGACACCCTGATTGATTGTGCTAACTCCTGGAGCTGTGGATTGGATCAAACCCAGACTGAGATGGGTGGAGGAGAGGTTCCCCAAAAGAACTACAGGAGGAATAGATGATAGGCAGGAAAAACAACAGGCACCTTGCATTCTTTTTCTAGGGCTGCTGTAACAAAGCCCTGCAAACTGGATGCTTAAACAACAGAAATTTATTGTCTCGGTTCTGGAAACTGGAAGTCTGAAATCAAGTTGTCAGTAGGTGCTGGTTTCTTCCAAGGGCTGTGAGAGAAGTACTTGTTTCAGGCCTTTCTCCTTGACTTGTAGATGGCCATCTTCATGTTCACCTGGCATTCTCTCTATATTTATGTTTGTCCCAACTTCCTCTTCTTATAAGGATACCATGATGGATTAGGGCACACTCTAATGACTACATCTTAACTTGATTACCTCTGCAAATACCTTTTCCAGACATAGTCACATTCTTAGGTACTGGGAGTTAGGACTCCAACCTATTTTTCTTGGGGGGACACACTTCAACCCATAACATGCCTCTACACTAGATATTTTATTTCCTGGTCTAAACCATCTCTGCTCTTTTGATTTAACCCTTTATTATAGAGCTATTATAAATAGCTCTCCAGCATTGTACCCTCCCAGTCCAAAGAATATAATGTAAATCATTTAAGGGAAACAGTTTTTTTCTTGTTTTTCTTAAAATATAGATACATGTTTGGGGAAAGGGATATGATAAATAAATAAATGTGTACAAGGTAATTTGAAATAATTTTGTTTCTCCAAAATTCCCAGGAGATTTCCATAAAAGAGTATTCCCTAGTCATGTAAGTTTGGAAAACGCTTTATATATTATCCCTCTTTTAAAGAAATACAATGCATATTAGCATATCATGATAGAGTGCTTGCATCAATGCCCCTAAATATTCAGCTCTCCCTACATCCATGTCCTTTACAATAGAACTTTGTAGGTCCTTTCCTCAAAAGATAGAGTACATTCCCTTGCTCCTCGATTCATCCTTTGACTATGTGACTCACTTTGGATAACAGAATGTTAGCAGACTCAATGTGCTGTGCTGTTTCACTCTGTGTTTGTTCCTTCCCTTTCTTTTCCAGCTAGCCTGCTGGAAGATGCAACACACAGAGCAGAACCAAGTTGATGTTGTCATCATGGCAGACGCCATGCTAAGAGAAGTCAACAACCAGCCAATTCCCAGATATGTGGATAAGCCCAGCCAAGATCTGCAGCACCATCTAGCCACTTAAGAGCCTTACGAGCAATAATAAATGATATCGTTTTAAACCATCAAGTTATGAAGTGAGTTACTTAACATTATTGTGGTGAGACAACCTAGTTACATAGCAAAGATTCCAAGAAGTCTCACAGTAAAGAGCCACGTTTTTACTTAGGGTAAATTAGGGCTTCCCTAATGTGTTTTTATGGCATAACTATTAACATCCTGCATAACAATGTTGCACAATTCCAGATCGGGAAATTCTTCCATAGACTTATCTAGGGAAAACATGAAAGTAGTAGAAAGATTTTGTTTTAATCCTAGATTATTGATAACCATCTCTAGTGTTAACCGTGAATTGGCCCTTAGCATCGATTTCAACCTTATGCTCCGTACTTCCTGATAATATCCTGGCTGGAAAGCCAAACACTATGTTTCTCAGACTCCATTGAAACTTTTTTAGATGCAAATTAAATCACGCCATTTAGATGTGTGAGATTTGGAACGTGAAAGTGAAGCAGAACTTACGTTTTTTGTTGGTGGCAGGTAAAAAAAAATCGTGGGGGACTTTTTTTTTTTTTTTTTTTATGAACCAACAACCCAATGTCTAATTTAGTTTCTGGCTGTTAAATTGTGATAGCATTGGTGGCCTCTTGTTTTCTCCATCATCACCATCCTAGTGCATTCTTGAATCAACAGTTCCAGAGGATGTGGCAAACATTGTCACTTCCTTGGCACCAGTTTTCTGGGAGTCAGTCTTTGAGGCCCAGCCTAAAGTTCTCTTCTTTAACTGATATACTAAGGGATTTACTGAGTAAGCAGATCACAAAATGAAATCTCTTTCTGCTTAAAATAAAAAGGTTCGCTCTACTGTTCCCTGTACTGATAGATCACTGATCCTGTGTCAAACTCATTGGAGCCAAGTTCCCCCATCAGTAAAAATTAGAGCTAATAATATCTTCCTTATGGAATTATTGGGAGGATCCATGAGACAATGTTTAGCTCTGTACCTTGCATATAGTATAGCAAATGCTCAGTAAAAGGGATTCTTGTAATATAACACGACATCTTTAAGAAGTGCTAATTTTCTTTTTTTAAAGATTTTATTTATTTATTTATTTATTTATTTATTTATTTATTTGACAGAGAGACAGCCAGTGAGAGAGGGAACACAAGCAGGGGGAGTGGGAGAGGAAGAAGCAGGCTCCCAGCAGAGGAGCCTGATGTGGGGCTGGATCCCAGAACGCCGGGATCACGCCCTGAGCCAAAGGCAGACACTTAACGACTGAGCCACCCAGGCCCGCCAAGAAGTGCTAATTTGTTGCTCATGTTTGTTGCATGTTTTAGCAGGAGGAGGAGCCAGTGACAAATTTGTTACAAATATTTGTAAAGTGAAAATGACCATTTTTTCATTCTTTTCTCATCTGACATGGGAAGATATTGCACACTATGTGCCCAGAACTACAAGGAAAATGTGTATAAAAGAGAGTAAGTGTGGGGCGCCTGGGTGTCTCAGTCGTTAAGGGTCTGCCTTCCGCTCAGGGCGTGATCCCAGCGTTCTGGGATCCAGCCCCGTGTCTCAGCAGGAAGCCTGCTTCTCCCTCTCTCACTCCCCCTGCTTGTGTTGCCCCTCGCTGCCTCTGTCTCTGTCAAATACATAAATAAAATCTTAAAAAGAGAGAGAGAGAGAGAGAACAAGTGTAAGAATGGGAAGGGAGTAAGAATGAACAAGTGAAATGACTCCTGTTCTGGAAGCCTATTGCTGCCTTCTTGGGGTCCTTACACAATCTGTTATTCTCCCCCCCTCTTTTTTTTTTTTTTTTTTTTAAGATTTTATTTATTTATTTGACAGAGAGAGAGAGACAGCCAGCGAGAGAGGGAACACAAACAGGGGGAGTGGGAGAGGAAGAAGCAGGCTCCCAGCGGAGAAGCCCGTTGCCAGTCTCGATCCCAGGACTCCAGTATCACGCCCTGAGCCCTGAGCCACCCCGGCACCCCAAGTTATTCTCTCTTTTTTGCTGAATTACAAATACCCTCCCTCTTTGTTGGTAGCTTCCTCATCAATATTTACACATACTTGAGTTCTTTCAATGAAAAGAAAATGAAAATCATCTGTCTACCCCTACCTCACTTTATTCAGCTTTTTCCTGCCCTTCATATCCAAGGGTCTTGAAAGGGATGACTACATTTGAGGTCTCCATTGCTTTCTTATTTCTCAGTGTTTGGCAAGCCAGCTAGTATCTTGTTAATTTCACAGAAACTCATATTCAAATCACAACCAAATAAATCAGGTATATATCAGCTCTTAACTTATCTGGTCCCTAAAGAGGTTCTGACCAATTTCCGTTTTGGGGTGGCGGTTCCCCACACATACAACAAGCAATGCTCTGATACTAGCTGGGTGTCTTGTATATCAGCTCAACTCTGACACTATCTAGGCATTGCATCAGATTCTTACAAGACTGCTCCCCGTATACACAAACTTCAGATGCACACCTGTGCTATAGCTTGGGGGTTCTGACAATACCCTCCTCGAAATTCAGGTGCTAGTTGCAAGTCCAGGTTGTTACCCCTACTTCTGAACCAACTGGCTTTAAATCCAAGGTTCCCAGGACCCCTTCTTTGGGTTCAATTAGTTTTTGAGAGCAGCTCACAGAACTCAGAAAACCCATTTACTCACTAGACTACCAGTTTACTATAAAATCTCAGAACAGCCAGATGGAAGAGATGCATAAGAGGAGTATGGGGAGAGGGCAGAACTTCCGTGCCTCTCTGAATGCACTACTCTCCCACATCTCCATGTGTTTACCAACGCAGAAGCTCTCCAAACCCCCATCCTTTTAGATTCTTGTAGAGGTTTCATTTCATAGGCATGACTGATTAAATCATTGACCATTGGTGACAACTTCATCTCCAGCCATTCACCCCTCTCCA
This sequence comes from Ursus arctos, assembly GCF_023065955.2. Taxonomy (NCBI): domain Eukaryota; kingdom Metazoa; phylum Chordata; class Mammalia; order Carnivora; family Ursidae; genus Ursus; species Ursus arctos. The sequence goes on along the minus strand of NW_026622886.1, from coordinate 12,252,952 downwards.
GAGTCCAGAGGGTGGGACTGAAAGTTCCAGCCCTCTAATCATAATGTCTGGCAACCATCTCCCATCCTTAGGTGCTTTCCCAAAGTCACCTAATTAACATAAAAAAATACACATTTGTCACTGCAAACACTCAGGAAATCCCTAGGGTTTTGAGAACTGTGTGTTGGAAACATGGAATATATATATATATATATATATATATATATATATATATATGATAAATTACAATATTATAGTCCATCCCTTGATCCCTTATAGCAAAAACAATTGTACTAGCACATTATTAGAATCCCATTCAGTCACTAAAAACTATCTAGTTCATCTCCACACCATATGGATATGTCCCCCAGGGTGCACTTAAGTTAGGCTGGCAGCCTTACATCTGATCTTCTCAGATTCTAAAAGCAGGAGTGGTCTTGACAAAAATGGCTTAACAATTTCAGGGATCTAGTATAATTGAGCTAAAAGACAATATCATCTCTTGCTCTGAGCCTCTTTGAAGGTGTTACCTTAATAGTGGATTTCCCTCATTACATAACCCATTTATTCAGCTGCTCTTTTCCTTCTTATAGGAAACAAACTGAGGGTTGCTGGAGGGGAGGTGGGTGGAGGGGATGGGATAACTGGGTGATGGGCATTAAGGAAGGGACATGATGTGATGAGCACTGGGTGTTATATGCAACTGATGAGTTACTGAACTCTACATCTGAAACAAATGATGTACTATATGTTGACTAATTGAATTAAAAAATATAGTCATGGTTTCTTGCTTAGGAATCATCCCTGCTTATAGCCCTTCTCCTTGCAGCCTTGGGCCTATGACCACTGCATCAGGTAGGGGGGAAAAAAGTTGAAGTGATATGGTGGAGAAAGAATATCAGAACTTTTCCCACACCCCCTTCCGAAGATCCATCAGAAAAACATAGAAATCTCTCCAGTGGGGACACTCACGGTGTGTGCATCCACACATGAATGCCTGTAAAGCTAGCCTTTCATACCTGTATTTCTCCCCACTTAAGACAACCAATATTTCAATTACCCATTCCAATTCTCTATCAAACTAATACTCTGAGAAGAATTTCTCTGTCCGTAGCCTGACATTATGGGCTATATTGTGTACTCTGATGTAGGAAAAGGCAGAAGAAAAATTATTGAATTTCCTTACTACCTATTTACTTAGCTGCTGACAAGTCCCATTGACAAGCCCTTGAAACAGGCAGCGTGACATTCCTTTAGGAATTCAGCTGCCTCGATGTTGATACTTTGCTAAGGGCAAAAGGCAATCTTAGCTCAACTCCCAGGATCCTGTAAGTGTACTTTAACATATAAAAATTCCTTTGGAAACTTCCTTTTTCTCTACCCAAGATTTATGTTGGCAATTATCCCCCAAGCATTTGACCCACCGACATACATCTGAAGGGTCTCATGACTAAGGTTTTATTAGACAGTAATAAATGACCCTTTCCCAACAATAGTTAGCCCCCTTAAGGTCCTGGAAACTTGCTTCCAAAATTTCTTAGAGATTCAGACTATCCCTAACCCCCTTGCATCTTGAAAGTATATAATGAGCCACTCCTCATGACCCCAGTGCAGCTCTTTCTGCCCACGAGTCCTGTCCCCGTGCTTTAATAAAACCACCTTTTTGCACCAAAGATGTCTATTTGTTGGCAGACAGAACAGTTCTTATTGGCATTTCATACCTCAGTGGGTGGAAGAGGAGTGTCTAGTTTCACCCATCTCTGCATTGCTACAGACCCCCAATGTCCACTTATTTCATGAACCCAGGTGGCCACCTCAAGCATGTACACAAGGATATCTACCTGCTTGTTCCAATCACCTTCCAAACCTGGAAGGAGTCCTTCTGATGGGCATTGACAGGTCCTATTTTAAAGCACCCTCAAATTTCCATAGGGTTGTGCCCCACACGGGCATCCCTTTAACAGGCTGGGTTTCCACTGTCCTCCTGCCTGACCATATGGCTGGGTTATTGGCTACTGCCCATGAATCAGTAAAAATTCCAAATATGGAGGTTTTTACCACAGTTCAGTTCCTCTATCAGTGCTAGGAAAACAGCATGCAATTCAGCACACTGAGTTTATTTGTTTTTACCTTCTTTGATTTGGAAGTGGTGGACTTCCAAACAGGATGTTGTCCATTCACCTTAGGACTGCTGCTCATAAGCCAAGCAGGTCTTTGTTGATCAGTCTAGGTCATTTTAGGTCATTGCCCAACTGATGACAGAATCTAGTAGCAACTCATGCAGTTTCAGAGACAGTCCTACGGGAAAAGAGGCTCCCTGCTCATGAGTATCTCCTTGCAATTCCCAGGCAGCATGATCCTGGAAAAATCATTTCCATTTTATATGGAACTTTCCTGGGCACTGCAATACCCATTAGGGTGTTTCTCTGACATCATCCTAGACATTATGACTATTTTAGATTTTAAGATCATTTTCTGCCCATCAGTCATTGGGGTATCTTCAATTAACATCTGATAGCAAGGTGGGAAATGTCCCTCAAATGGAACCTCTCTAGTCCAAAGAGCCAGTAGTCATTGCTGGGAGATGACCACAGCTTTTGCCAAAAGTCCCATGCACGGCTCCACATAGTGTTGTCACACAGAGAATTTGTCCCTACCAGCACTCCAGCTTCTGTTCACACCGTGTGGGCTCAGGCAGTCTTACAGTTCCCATTCAGCATGTCTAGCTTTCCATGTCTGTTTGACAGCACTGTGTAGAGGACACGTTCTGCACTGAGGGACAATGTCCATTCCCATAAGACAATCAGGTAAGAGAGATAAAACTTCTTTACACAGAGCTTGTTCAAATGTTTCAACTTTTATAATCTTATCAACCCTTACATTTCCATGTTCTCTCAGTTTCATTGTGCATGAGTCAGGGCTTCACCAATGGGTTTTATTACCACAATTGAAGGGACTATCATATCAAGGAGCCTGGGAAACTTCTCTTCTCCACCCCCTGACCATTTCACTCACTCTTGTGTAAAAGACCTTGGGTCCCCAATGAGAGGGTGAGCCAAGGGACCCTGGTCCTTTTGTCCATCTTTAACTTGATTAACCTGCCTAACCACTGCCCACTTGCTGGTCAGGTTTCTCATAGTAATCTCTGCTTTCTGGCTTTTACAATTTCTCCAAACAGGGGTAAATAGAGAGGACTTGCTGGGGACCTTGTAAGGTTGGAGAATCTGTAAAAGGTCTTTTTTGGGACTCCTAACCTTATATAGTGCTGAATTAAAACCTTTGTTTTAACCCCATCAATGTCTGTTTTATTCATCCCATTTCTTAATGACCATCTAAAGATTTCCACCCTGCTGGGATGAGTCCTGTGACTCCCCTTTCTATTTCCTCTTTGTTTCAATCCTATCAATATTTGATTTGTTTACCTTTATTTCTTAATAACCTTTTAAAAGACTCCACCTTCTTGGGAAGAAGCCCCTGACTTTTCCCTCAGGCTACTCCCCATTCTCTTGTTAATTAACCCAAAGTTTTCATTAGCATCTGTAAGACACAGGAGGGTTAGTTGAGGCACAGAATTTGTTAAGGCTTTCTGAGTAGTTCTTTTGGTTTTGCAACAGTAAGTTTATATGGGGTGCCCCTGTGAAAGGGGCATTCACCATGACCAGGGTGGCAGGCATATTCAGTGGGTGAATATCCTGGTCATTATAAAGCCAGTTCCACATGGCTTGCTATGAAGCATATCATCACTCTATCAGGTGTGTTGCCCTTGGCATTAATGGGGGAAAAGGAGAGTCTTCCTTCTCAGGATGAGCAGCCCTTATACTTCTTTTAGCCTGTCCACCAGAACTGTTCCTGCGTGTCTGGACCACATATAGCCATCTGTGATTGTTCCATAGTGAACTGTGGGTCCTGCATTAACCCACACATGCTCTTCCATTCAAAACTAAAGACACAACCCCCAGGTTAGTTACTCTAAGAATCCATTTCAGTAAAAGTTCCTCAGGAAGCTCATGTTACCGATCCCCAAAACAGAACAACTCCTTCATTCTATACGTTCTCGTTTCAATAGTTTTTTGGTTTTGCCCTTTGCCCACATCACTACCTTCTTGGTAACCAGAGATCTTAGAGGTATTTTCTGTTGTCCCTGCATAATTTTTCCTTTGGGGGGGCAGTTATGAGGCTAGTGGCCGAAGCTCAGACTCACTGAAATCTGAGCTTGGTCCAGCATCAAGGTCCAACCAAGCTTTCTCTTTCACTTTTAATTTAGCTATGTAGATAACAGGAACCAAGGGATAGAATGTTTGCCTTTTACTCATTAGTTTGCATTTCTTCGTGCATCAAGGAAACAAGTCCCCAGGAGGTGGATCTATCTGCAAATTCCATTGGTAACTCTTACTTTAGCAACTGACTAGCACATCCGCGGCTCTACACTATGGGTGACCGCGTGCTCACCCAGGAATCACGGATTTCCTCATTCTCCATCCTTTCATCCTTTCTCTTCACAAACCCCATGTTTCTGTGAGCCAGGCAGGGCCGTTCTAGTAAGTCCCACTTCACTGACACCAACTAAATTGGGTTTCTAGACCCAGTTCCAAAATGTGTGTGTCGGTAGTGGGGGGTCTCCATATACAACAAGCAGTGCTCTGACCCCAGCTGGGTATCTTACAAATCAACTCATTCTGACACTATATACCTGGATATCGCATCAGATTCTATAGGTTAAGGGTTCAGTCATACGAGGCTGCCTCCGCCCCACCCCACCTTCAGATGTCAGACACAAGCCTGTGCTTCTGACTGGCCATACAAATTAGAGGTTCCAATGACCCTTCTAGAGCAGCTCGCAGAATTCAAAGAAATATTTAAATTACGAGATCACCAGTTTATTGTAAAAGAATATAACTCAGAAACATCAAGATAGCAGAGATGCATAGGTCACTCCTTTTCCATTCCCTCCCCAGGTACACCATTTTCCTCAATATCCCCACATGTTCACAAACCAAGAGCCCGCCAAACCCTGTCCTTATGGGGTTGAAATGCTTCATTAAAGGCTTCATTACAGATGCATAACTGATTAATTCATTGGCCATTGGTGTTTGACTCAACCTCTAGCCTCCCTCCCTTCCCCAGAAATCAAGGGGTGGGATTGAAATTTCCAACCCTCTAATCATGGTTGGTTCCCCTGGCAACCAGCTTCTGTCCTTAGGTGCTTTCCAAAATTAATCTCATCATCATAACCCCGGTTGTGGTGGGAAGGGGTTTGTTATAAATAACAAGATATCCGTCTTACCTTTATGACTCTGAAGTCATAAATAGAACCATAAAATGAAGCCATAAACTGAGGACAAGAGACAAATATTATAACAAAAGATACTTCTGTTATTTTTATTGCTCAGGAAATTCCATGGTATTTGGGAGCTGTAAGCCAGGATCTGTGGATGATGACCAAATGTATATTAGAAATACATTTTGGTCATCTGAATGACTAAATATATATACATATATCTGTAGTCCCTGAGCTTCAACTGGCAGAGTTAAACACTCCCCCTCCTTAGACACACTTTTTCTTTACTTAGCTCAACAGAGACTCCTGGTTGTGTACCAATAATCTGTTCCCTTTTCTTCCTGGCCATATAACTAGACTACATTTTCCAGTCTCTTTTGCAGTTAAATGAGTCCTAATGACTAAATTCTAATCAATGGAATGTGAGTTGAAATGATGTATGCCATATCTGAGCCAAAGTTTTTAAAACGTGCATAGATCCTTCATGCTCTTTTTTTCCATTCTATTGGCTGAGCAAAGATGATAGCAGAGCTTCAAGGGATGACGGATCTATGAGATGAAAATAATCTAAAGAACCTGGGTCCCTGAATGACCACATGGAGGAGAGTCACCCAAAAACTAGAGATTTCGATCTCCCAGACTGGTATATAAATAAGAAATAAATCTCCATGTTTATTTGAGATGTATTGGTCATAGTGATGTATCTTGCCCTACTAATACTTAAAGTGGTGTCATGTTGTAATCAAAATCTAAAATATATGGCAATAGCTTAGTATTTTGTTGTCAAATGGTGAGAAAACAGAGCGTCCAGAGACCAGAGATCCCTAATGTTATAGAAAAGCTCTTGATTAAACTGTTGTCTGCAGCAATTGGAAGGCAGAAGAAATACTTTTGGAGTCTGTATCTTTAGGTAAAGAATTTGGAAGAGTCAAATGTTAGTGTGTGTTAGCAGATTCTGGGCATATTCCAAGGATTCCAAGAAAGAGATGCACTCAGGCAAGAATTTCAAAGAAAAGAAAGAAAACAGAGAAAGGATCCAGAAATAGAGAGCCTCATAGAGATGAAGAGTCCTCTACTTCTTGACCCTAAATAGCAGGAAATAACAAAGAGATGTTAAATGACAAAAGACCCCAAAGATTTTGCAGTTAACTTAAAGGATTTGGGTTTATAGCAGTCAGATTGTGTTGCCTTCCTAGCCATGGACATTGTTTGATATGGCGTCCAGTTGGCCAATGTTGAGTTGAGAGGAGGAGAGAGGTAGGAGATGAGAAAACAAATCAATAAAGCAGGCTTTAAGGACATGTCTAGGAAAGAACTTTGAGTTTGGTTACTGACACTTAGAACTATCTGAAAGCAAATAGATCCTAGAATTTAAAGCTGGGATCAAATCAAAGAACTTCTAGTACCAATGCATGGGTTTCGTCACTGGTGAGGACTAGAGCCTGCTGGTTTACCATCCCTCTCTGTCTTGAATGAAGGTTTTTTGTTGCAAGTAGATTGTCCCTGCTTCATCACCATTTACTGAATGTTTTGTTTGTATGTGTGTGGTGAGGGAAAACGTACATGGTGTCAGATAACTTATTTTTAGTTTTACATCGGGACCTGATGAAGAAGATTGCATATCACCCAGAAGTTTGGGACTTTGAGCTGGATGTGGCAAATAGATGAGGTTTGGTGTTGCCTATCTTGGGGAGGAGCATGTGTGTGTGTTATATTCAGAAGACCTTTGGGGGTTGTTGTATTGACTTGTTACATTTACTTGCCCAGCATCTTTTTCATTTTTACTGCAGAAAGAAATGTTTCCCACTGACAGGTTGCCTCATCACTTGGTCCCTCATTCTCCACTGCAAAGATGCACTCATGACCCAGGCTGGTCCATGAAAATACATCATCATCCTGGACCCAATGACTGGCTCATGGTCAACCACCTGCCCAAAGAGGGCAAATCAAGTTCTTATGGGGGGATTTATATAAACACTGAGAGACAGTTTCTCATCTTTTGTGATCTGCAATGGTAAGGAAAATGAAGCATGGAGTTAAGGGGAGCCATGTTTACCATCAAACAAAATGGGTCTACCAAGAATAAAGCCAGACAGTGGTAGATAGAGGTGATCAATGCATTGAGAGAGACAGAGTCATAAGGCTGTTATTTCAATCCCTGGACAGTCTTGTATGAAATTAGAGCCACCCTTTGAACTTTCCTGTTTGGACTGCAAATCTTTCTTTCCTTTGTCTAGTTCAGATGGAGTTTTGTGATTTGCAACTGAAGACATCTTGAGCTATCTTAGTGTTAGAATTGGGACCAGAGGGGCGCCTGGGTGGCTCAGTAGTTAAGCATCTTCCTTCGGCTCAGGGCGTGATTCCGGCATTATGGGATCGAGCCCCACATCAGGCTCCTCTGCTGGAAGCCTGCTTCTTCCTCTCCCACTCCCCCTGCTTATGTTCCCTCTCTCACTGGCTGTCTCTTTCTGTCGAATAAATAAATAAAAATCTTTAAAAAAAAAAAAAAAAGAATTGGGACCAGAACTCAGGTCTTCTGATCTCAATTTAGTGCTTTCCCCATACCCTATGATATTTTATAAAATAGTTGTTAATTAAAATTAATAAAAAATTAGTGATGAAATATGGTAACAAAGACACTAGCCAGGCATCAGACTAATATTTGCAGAGAAATGAGAATAGTTCTCTTCCAGGGAAGTAGAATTGTGTGACCCTGGGAAGTTGGAAGTCTAAGCATAAGGATGGTACCCCACTTTCTTGCTGAGTACCAAGGACAAGTTGTTGATATTTGGAGACTTGCATCAAGTAGCCAAGAAGCATGAAGCCAATGGGTCAGAGCACTGGGAAGACCCCATCCTGAGATTGACCCAGTAGCAAGAGTTTAGATTCTATGCCTAAGCTGACCAACTTCAATGGTAACTCCTTCATTTACCAGTTGTTTGAATTTGGGTAAATCCATTACCCTTTCTAAACAAAGTTTCTCATACAAAAATAGTACATTCCTCATTGGGTTGTAATAAAGATTAAAACATATATTCCATGCAAAGCATGTAGCACATTGTAGCACAAGTTTTTGACACATAGTAAGAGCTCAATTTATATTCACGATTATTATTAGTCATATCATATTTGTTACTGGCTAGAACAAACAATTGGATATGCTATTTGGGGCTCCAAGAACCTCAGCAGAGAGAAAGACAGAACTGCTGAAGTTTAGGGTTAATAAGAGAGGTCCAGCATGTCAGTTTGTGTCCTCTGAGAAGCAGATGCCAAGGGAAACTTAAAGTGCAAGAGAGGGGTGCCCGGGTGGCTCAGTCGGGTAAGCGTCTGGCTCTTGCTTTCAGCTCAAGTCATGACCTCAAGGTCCTTGTCTTGAGGCCCCACATGGCTCTGTGCTCAGCGTAGATATGCTTGAGTTTCTCTCCCTCTGTCCCTCTCCCCACTCTCTCTCTCTCTAAAACAAAATAAATAAAATCTTTAAAAAAATAAAGTGCAAGAGATTTATTGGGGGGAAATCCCTATGAAGGATACAGGGGAGAGGGAATAGGAATAGGTGGGAAGACCTTCAGACTGCAGTGCAGGGGTGATGTCTGTGAAAGGAGAGGGGAGAGGAAGGAGGATTAGGCAGGAAGAGCCTTGGACTGCAATGCGGCCCTGAGGAAGTCTCCAGCCAGAGCAAAGATTGTGCATGAGAGGAGCCTGCCTGAGGCAGAAACCTGGCTCCTTTGACTTTGCTGGGTTCCGTCCTGGGCTGGGAGCAGCTGCCGCAGGGGATCAGGAAGGCTCAGCAGCTGAGGGCTGTCCGCTCCTCCACTCCTCACAGAAGATTCCTCCCCACTGCTGATGGCCGCCACATTTTACTGGGAGGGCTCTTTCCCACTCAGTGTCTCCAAGACACTTAGCAACCAAGGTAAAGAAGCAGCAACAGGGGTAGGGCCAGACCTATTTTTCACCTTTCGGACCATTTCTCACCATCTCCCTAACCTGAACCAGTTACCATCTTTTGCCTATTTTATTATTATTATTTGTCTCCTCATTGATGTTCCTGTTTCTGTCTTGGACCTTGGTTCAATCTATTCCCAGCACAGACCTGGAGCTATTTCTTTCTTTTCTTTTCTCTCTCTCTCTCTTTTTTTTTTTTGACATGTCAGTTGATGATATCCTTTACTCAAAACCCTCCACAAGCTTCCATTTCACTCAGAAAAGCCTTCATGTAAGCCTGAGGTCCAGCTCTATTTGACCTCCCAGGACCTCCTCCCTTATTACTTTGCTCCTTGCCCACTCAGCTCCAGCCACGTTACCTTTTGTGCTATTCCTCGAACAGGCCAGGGAGGCAGAAGCTCAGTACTGCTCGCTCCTCCCTCTGCTTTAAATGCAGAATCTGCAGATTCACTCCCTCACCTTCTTCAGGTCTTTGCTCCAATGTCACCTTTCAGAAGAGCCTCCATGGGCCACCCAGTCTATAATTGGAACTTCTCTGTCCCCAGCAAATCCTTTCCAGATTTATTTTTCTCTACAGCACTTACCATCATCAAATACAACACCAGAGGGGCTGGAGGTAAAAACCTGGATCAGTGAGTCTGGGTTTGGGTCTAGCTCCAGCGCTTAAATATTGTACGACTTTGGAAGAGTTGCTTATCTTTTGTGTGTCCCCGTTGCCACATCTGCAAAAAGGGGATCACAATAAATATCTTGCTAAGTGTAAATACTAATGAAAGTCAGACAACAGACAGCCCAGGTGTTTTTCTTGTTGTTTCTCTGGCCCCATAAATAGTGGCATGTTGTGGTTCCCAGGCTAAGGTGTTGAAGTCATTTGAAATTCCTTCAGTGACATGTTACACCTTGGGTTAGTTAGCATTAATCAGAGGCTGGGTCCTAATCCCAGCTCTACACTCATTCATTCTGGGCAAGGATCTGGGCCTGTTTCTTCGCTCATGTAATGAGATAATAATATCCACCACACCTAGGTTGGAGGGATAAAGATCAGATGAAATGCAGTTTGTGAAATCCCGTTGAAAACTGGGACTATCGACACAAATGCAAAGGGTTCGTGATGGTTGGTGATGTGGCCATACATGTCAAGTCTAGAGCACCCAGCTGGAGGGAAAGAAGATCCTATGGGGAGGAATTGTCACTAAGAGTTTCTATACCTTCATCCCTCCCAACCCATCACCATTTCCATCTAAGCCATTCAGCAGACACTCCTTTAGTGCTCGCTGGTCATTTGAGAAGCACAGACTTTATATATCCTTCTTATTTCAGTTTTTTTCAATCACCTTCATCTGTTAGACCTGCCTTAATTTGGGGCAGGCCCATCTATTCAATGGCTGGGCTACCTTCTGATAGTTTTTAAGTGGCTACATTGTGAAAGAATTGTCAGGATCAAGGAAAACGTTGCTTGAACTGCTATCTTGAGTTAGGTTTTCACGTTAGTCTGTGATCGTACGTACGTGTAGCTATAATAACGTACTCTTTGATTCCTTTATTTAAAAGCTTTACCATTTTCTGGCTCTGAGTAACTTCTGTGTGCTTTTACCTTTGTTTGAGAGAAGGCTATCCCTTTCGCCATTACAGCTTGCTGCCCCAAATGGACATAAACAGAGCACTGTCATGTATCCATGAGAAAAGGTGACCTACACAGACGATGTTACAGTAGGGTATTAAAAGTACAATTGCAGCCATTTCTCCCAATTAAGGCTAACTCATCTGTGATTTCAGCCTCCCATTTGAAATAAAAGTCTGACGATAATTGGAGCACAGAGCTATTCACCACTGTACTTCAATCTGGAAATAATTGTCTTTGTTCAATTAGGAATCTGCATTTTCATGCCAGTCTTCACAGATTATTTTGAATGGAGAATGCACTCTGATTAAGAGCTATCCCTCTTGGAAGGAAAAAAATAGCAGCAGCCTGAAGTCCTCAACCCCTTGTTGGATTTAACATTTCATTTTGCCCTCCCAGGCTGAGAAGGATGTCATATGAAAGACTTTCTAGACTTCTTTATTTATTATGACAAAAATTTCTTAGGGCATTCATAGATAGCTTTTTAAAAATTTTAAGACCCAATATTGACTGTTTGTTAACTAACTAAAATGTAAGTGAAAAAAATTTTGAAGGGGCAACTGGGTGGCTCAGTCGGTTAAGCATCTGACTCTTGATTTCAGTTTAGGTCATGATCTCGGGGTCCTGGCCTTAGGTCATGACATCTGGCTCCTCACTCAGCGGGGAGTCTGCTTAAGATTCTCTCCCTCTCCCTCTGCCCCTTTCCCTGCTCACTCACTCTCTCTCTTTCTCAAATAAATAAGCATTAAAAAACAATTTTAAGCCCTCCTTGCAATGATTCCTTAGAGTTGAGTTTGGAAAGTATGACATCGTCTGAGGTCTTCAATTGATTTGTCATATTATAATAATAATCAGGTTTTAAATGAAACAAAATCAGACCACCATTTATTTTTGCCATTTACAGAACTACTTACCCTCTGAGGTGCTTTTAAAATACCGAATCATAGATGACCCTTATAAAAAACACTTTAAGAATTAAAGATTGTTCTCCCCATTCAATAGATGAGGACAATAGAGAAAGGTCAAGAGTTTATGTGACATTCCCAAGGTCACAGTGACTCACTGGTGAAACCAAGAGTCAATGGCAGGTCTGGCTAGCTTGAAAGCCCATGTTCTTCCATGCCTCTAGCAAGTTTTTTTTTTTTTATTAATTTAAAACAGCCAAAGGAAAATAATAAGAAACATTCATGTTAAAAATGATAAGATGTTATGGATAGAACTATGAAAAACTCTGAAAAATGTGAACTCAACACGTTACTATAAACCATCTGGCTCCAATAATCCTGAACGTGCCCATATTTGGCATTTCTAGATGAAAATAAAAGGCCTCCAATTATGAAAACATATTAGAGCAATAACAACTTTCTTAAATAATATGAGTTACTATCCATATTATTACATAATTTAATCCTTTCCCCAAGATGTATTCCTTCAGAAACTAGACCATGCCTTCTCCGTGTTTTCATCCCTCCCATCAAACAAGTGACAAAATGAATAAATCACTCTTTAATAACCCCAACAAGCAGGCAAGATATATAGAATCCACATATTACAAAAATATGTGTGTTGTGTGTGGTGTGTGTGTGTGTGTCTGTGTGTGTGTGTGTGAATATGCACACGCAGGTCAAAAAACCCATCAGTGCAAGAAGCAGAACTCTGGTCAAACCTTTCATTATCCCTTTTAGAAACATTATACAGGTATTGTAAATCTCTTCCTTTGAAGCAAAGTAATTCCTGCTCTTTAATAATACTCCCGTAAACCAACACATGAGTGTTTCCCCATTCTTCATTCTTCCCTGCCTTTGACCATGCTGTTTCATAACGACAAGAAGAAGAAAAGACTTACTTAAGCACCTGGATGGAAAGTGATAGCTAACCCAAGTTTTCTGTTTGAAAGTATAGAGTCAGTATTTGAGAGAGTTTGGGTCAAATGGGACTTGTAAGCAAAGGGACTGGTAACTTCCACGTTTCATGCTGAAGTTGATTCTGGCTGTAGAGTGTTTGTTTGGGGGCCATGGGTTGGTGGGAGGAATGTAAAATGTTCTGTTTTTATCAGTCTGCTCTATAGGCTGTGGCAGGTGTGGAGATTACTTTCCAATAATGCCTGGAAGCAATATTTCTCACCTTCATAGGAACTTGCCATCTGGCTCTGAGGGCCAGAGATAATTCAGTCTCTAAATTTGCTCACTTCCAGGTCCTCCCGAGGAAAAACTGATAAATGAGTCAGATTACACTGCTCCACGGCAGTGTCAATAACACATCAGCATTTGGCCTCTCCAGGTGAGTGTGTCAGATGCTCTCAGAAAACCAAGTAGACCTTACATTAAATTAACCTATCTCAAACCCAAACACATTACTTAAGGGGCAGGGGGAGCAAGCTTTATGAAGATTACACAGAAAAACAAAAAAACTCAACTTACATAGTATGTATAGTGTGTAGATATCTTCTATATAAATTTTGGTCTCATACAGTAAAATATCAGATTGAATTTTGGCCTTGTATACACTAGAATGAATAATTTGACCCATGAAAATATTCTTCCCACTAAAAACGGTAGCTAAAGCTATAAAATTATGAAGGTTTCTAGCTAACAAGATCGATGGCTTAAAAAAAAATCAGTGTATCCATCAAGCAAAGCTGTGACATGAACTATTTAAACCAAAAGACATACCTTTGAGAAAAGAGATAGTTTTCTTCTTTTCCTAATTAATTGAAAAGGTTGCCGAAGTTGATAAAACTGATCAGATAATACCTTAAACCTCCATTTGATTTTGTCAATGTGGCCATAACCATCTTAGGATGGTCACCTTGTATAACTAACATCAGGGAAAAGAGAGTTATGATTTGATGAGAACCTGGTTCCCTTGCTCTGCTATCAGACTTTGGGATAATGCAAATATTGTTACTAGGTGACAGACATTAAGAGTCTTGAAAATGGTGAAAATACAGGTTACATATATGGTGGTTAATTTGATGTGTCAACCTGCATGATGCTTTTGGATGGGATTACCATTCAAACTGGTGAATTTTGAGTAACCCAATCACCCTCTATAATGTGGGTGGGCCTCATCTAATCAAGGGAAGGTCCAAATAGAACAAAAAGACCAAATTCCCAGACCAAGAAGGAATTCTCTATCAGACTGCTTTAGATTTCATCAGCACCATCAGCTCTCCTGGATCTCAAGCCTCCCAGCTCACACTGAAGATTTGGGCTTGCCATCCTCCATGATCATATGAGTTTATTTCTTATAATACATCTCCTTCTTTATATAGACATATCTTACTCATTCTGTTTTTGAGGGAAGACCTAGCTAATACACTGTAGAAAAGGCTAAATCAAAAAACCAAGGTTGTAGAGAGGGATGACAGCAAGATGGCAGAATAAGATACCCCCCCTCCCCTCCCCACCGATATCCCCTCTAAACAATAGTAATGTGGCATCCATCTACAGACAAGTACCTTTGAGGGAACTTTGGGATCCACACTTGAGATCCTGAAACCCTGGTGTAGTCTAAGACTGAGGAGAGCCATTTTGAGAAAACAGGCCCACACTCAGGTTGCTGACTCACCAACTGTGATCCTGGCTGCAGGCCTAGAAATAACCCCATACACCTGAGGACTCAGCTACATCCCCACTTGGCTTGCTGCTGTTACCAGCACCATGTGCCAAGGGACTCAGGAGTCACCTCTACCTATGCATTGAGTAATAAGCATACAGAACTCCATCCAGGCTGTGGATCCTAACGTGGCCTGTGAACGGGCTCCAGCCCCTTCCAGCTGTGATCTGAGAGCCCCTGCAGTAAACCCACCAATCTCAGACTGTGGGTTCTGAAAGGTCCCTATAATGAGGCTCCAGATGGTCTAGCTGTAGTCCACAAACATACAAACAAACAAAAACAAAAACCACCCCCAGAAAAACGGTGTTTTTTTAAATCATTGTTTTTTGTGTTAGAACACTTCTATTGGTTTATCTTTAGTTATCTTATTTACTATTTTTCATCTTTAATCTATCCAGTGACTTTTTTTTCCTACATTACATTTTTCAGTCATAAAATTCCCATTTGAATTTTATGATTTCTTTTTTTCTGCTGATACTTTCTGTCTTTAGTTGGTTTTGAGGATCATAGATGATTTAAAATTGTTGTCCAAAATTTCCAAATTCTGGGTCATCTCAAAGTCAGTCTCCCTTGACTGTTTCTTTACTATGAGTCACATTTTCCTGTTGTTGTTTTTTTTTTAATGTCAAATAATTTGGGGTTGTATCCTGGAAATTGTACATGATACATTGTTTGGACTCTTGATAGAGTTATATTCCTATGAAGAGTATTGATTTTTGTTTGTCTTATCAAACAGTTAATTTGGCTGAACTCAGCTTCAGATTTTTGTCTCCCTGCAGTGGGCAGTAGCTGAAATTTTTATCCAGTTCTTTTTGCTTTGGATGAGCCATTAGGAGTTTGCTGCTAACTACCCATGTAAGTTTAGAGGTCAGCCAGGGATTTAAGACGAGTTTATATACAGAGTTTACGGCTCTGTCTCTCTGTTCTGTTCACCCAGGGAATCTCCCTTCTTCTGGAACGGCTCTCTGATCTGTCCTCTAGGTCTTCAGGCCAGCGACCCCCTGAACTGCTATAAGAACAGGAACTCCCCCAGTGGCATTTCCTTTTTCCAAAAGTCAATCCCCCTCCAGAATTTGCCTGTTTGGGTGACTTTCCAGTGTCTTCAGGCAATTGTCTCTTCTATTCTTTCCAGACTTTATGTTGTTCTGAGCAAGACAGTCAGTCATACAGGCGCTACCCAGCCATGGCCAAAAGTGGCGGTCTCGCTGGAACTTCGAGACTAACGTCTACACATCACCCTGCACACAGACCTCCGGGGAGGGATTCCTTTAGCTTTTCAGGAACAAATATTAAGAAGATTTAGTGCTCAAGGACTTACTTCAAATGAAGCCAACCTCAGTCATTACATGCTTATGTCACACTTCAGTAAGTGGCCAAACGTGTAATCAGACACAGCTGTTTTGAACTGGAATCTCCTTAAGTCCCAAATATCGAATTTCCAGCTTAGTAAGTAGCACATAATGAACAAGTAAATTATATAGTATGTTAGAAAATGATACCTGTTATAAAAATAGTAAAATCAGAACAGGGGAATTGGGGGACCAAGGATGGGGTAGAGGGTATTGTGATTAAAATGTGATGGTCTGGGTATAGCTCATTGAAAAGATGATATCCAGATTCTTGACATAAGGGAATTCGCCTCGTAGATATCCAGGGAAAGCGTTTCAGGAAGAGGGATCAGTATCATAGGCCACGTGTATTAATTGCTGCATAGGCAGTCCTAATAACGCTGAGGAAAAGGTTCTGTTATCTCTCTTTCAGAGATGTAGAAACTGAGGCTCAGGGAGGTTCAATGATTTGTCTCTGGTCATAAAGCTGGTAAATGACAGAATCAAGTTCAATCCTTTGCCTTCTACCTTCAGACCCCACCCTCGTAACCGCTCTGCTGTATTACCCATGTACTGGGCTCCTCACTATGTTTTCGAACAAGGCTTTTAATTCTTGAAAAGTCTAGTCCCAAGCCTTCAGGCGATTCATTCCAGTGGAGTAGAGATCACAGAAATAGATAAATTGTGGGACAGGTATCCCCTGCTCATTTAAAGTTTGCCTTATGCCGCTTGGCTTTTAGGAAAGACCTACCTTAGTATCTGTTTTCAAACTGGCCAAAAGAAATCCAAAGAGGATTTTTGCTTTTATGAAAAAAAGATGAAAAGGGAAACTATCATTCAGCATTTGTTTTGCAGCGAGTTGCAACAGGGGCAGTGCGCCCCGGAGACCAAGCAGGACAGAGAGGCTCCTTCCCCGGGAGCCACACTCCGCATCCCCGCACCCAGCCGCCTTGGCTCTGCGCTGTGTCTGTTTATCTCAACTTGTTTTGTGCATTCCTTAGCGAGATGTGTCCTAAAGTGTAAGAAAAGCCTAAGGGAGGTTACTTTGGAGGACTGAGGAAGGCTCAACATTTTTTCCATGTAAGTTAATGATAATTCCTTCTTTCCATTACATGATTTCAGCGTATGAAAGTTTTCAGGGAAATGCTCTACTTACTGATAGAGAGGAAACCTGTATCACGTACTAGGGGTTATAACAGAGGTCTACAAGGGACATGGGAGTGAAGCACCTTGTTCGCTTCACACTGAAAGTTGACTAAACAAAGAAACACCAGAAACGTCACCATCTGCTACTTCTGGTGGCGGTATTTCTCTTTGTGTAGGCCCTGAACTGAGTGGTCCTGCGGCACAGAGCTGCTTTGGGTCTAAATTCCAGTCATCTCTGCAGGAGAGGAAGGAAGGAAGGAAGGAAAGGAAGGAAGGAAGGAAGGAAGGAAGGAAGGGGATGGAGGGAGGGAAGGGAGGAAGGGAGGGAGGGGGAAGGGAAGGGAGGGGGAAAAGGAAAGAAGGAAGAGAGAGAATGGAAGAAAGAAATGGAACAATGAAGGAGGGAGCAAGATAGGAAAGATGGAAGGAGAAAAATTATTTTGTTTCCCCCCTGGGAAAATTCTTGATAGAATTTAAGCTTCCTCTATGCAGGTGTACCTTCCTGTTATCAAAACATCACATTGTACACTTTAAATATAGACAATGTTTACTTATCCATTATATCTTAATAAAGCTGAAAACAAATAAACAGATAAGCACTCCTAAAAAAGGAGTTTGGGCCAATAGCTCGTGTCTCCTGGTGAGCTGTTACATGCTCACTAAATGGTCACGTAATTATTTAAGTTCCAAACTGTTTCTTGGACACTGAAGTGCTCAACAAGTGATTGGTGATTATGAATTTTAAATTTTATTTCCTGGTTGGCATAAGTAAAAATATTTGGGAGCAACATCATATAGGACAAGCAATGGAAAAAGCACAGATTTTCAGAGACAAAAAGATTTGGTACCTAAATTTGGGGCGCCTGGGTGGCTCAGTCGTTAAGCATCTGCCTTTGGCTCAGGGCGTGATCCCAGGGTCCTGGGATCGAGCCCCACATCGAGCCCCACATCGGGCTCCCTGCTCTGCTGGAAGCCTGCTTCTTCCTCTCCCACTCCCCCTGCTTGTGTTCCCTCTCTCACTGGCTGTCTCTCTCTGTCAAATAAATAAATAAAATATTAAAAAAAAAAAGATTTGGACATGGCTGGTTCTGCCAGTTATTAGCTAAGGGAACTTCTGGGAATCACTAAACCTGTTTCCTCATTGGTGAAATAAAAAGAGCAATCCTTAATAATAAATAGCTGTAATTTATTGAATCTTACTGTGGGCCAGAGATTGCTCTAGATATATATATTTTTAAAAGATTTTATTAATTTATCTGCCAGAGAGAGAGAGGGAGAGAGCACAAGCAGGGAGAGTGTCAGGCAGAGGGAGAAGCAGGCTCCCCACTGAGCAAGGAGCCTGATGCAGGACTGGATACCAGGACCCTGGGATCATGACCTGAGCTGAAGGCAGACACTTAACTGACTGAGTCACCCAGGTGTCCCTCAGGGCATAATTTAGATTTCTAGAGCAGGGATGCCTGGGTGGCTCAGTCGGTTAAGCGTCTGCCTTCGGCTCAGGTCATGATCCCAGGGTCCTGGTATCCAGTCCTGCATCAGGCTCCTTGCTCAGTGGGGAGCCTGCTTCTCCCTCTGTCTGCTCTGCCTGCCGTTCCCCCTGCTTTGTTCCCTCTCTCTCTCACAAACCAATAAAATCTTTTAAAAAATTAAAAAAATAAATTATGCCATGAAATCTTTACAAGGTAGGTATTACTAATATTATGGGTATCAAAAAAGGATAAGGATGATTGAAAAGACGTTAATCCTTGATATTGCTGAGAAGTCTTAGCCTCCTTTGCAAGTATGTTCTCATCTCCCCGGTCACTGCACTTTTCACATATTCCAAGGCTCAAATCTGGGCCCTACTTGTCTGGATCAATTCCCCCTCCCTTGGAATGTCATCCAATCCCACGGTTTTGAATATAATCTATAAATTGACTACTTTCGAATTTATATTTATATTTTTCAGCCACACCATCTCCTCTGAGTCCTAAAGCTTATATCCAGGTGTACACTCTGTATTTTCAAACTTAGCATGTCCACATGGAACCCCTAACCTTTTCCTTAAAACCCACTCCTTATTTATTATTGGCAATTCCATTCTGCCAGTCACTGCAAACCAAAACTCTTGTGGTCATCTTGACCCTCTCTGACACCCACAGCCAACCGTTCAGCATGGATTGTTTGTGTCCCTTTCAGAATACCTCCCGGCCACCATCATCTCTTACTTGGACCATTGCAGTGCCTCCAAAGTGGTCTCCCTGCTTTGGCTTTAATGTTCTCCCTGCCCATCCCCCACCCTCACACCTCTGTTGGAATTGACCTTCAACCCTGAAGCCAAAGTGGTCCTATTTAAAGGTAAAACAGGGGCGCCTTGGTGGCGCAGTCGTTAAGCGTCTGCCTTCGGTTCAGGGTATGATCCCGGCATTCTGGGATTGAGCCCCACATCAGGCTCCTCTGCTGGGAGCCTGCTTCTTCCTCTCCTACTCCTCTTGCTTGTGTTCTCTCTCTCTCTGGCTGTCTCTCTTTCTGCCAAATAAATAAAAAATCTTAAAAAAAAAAAGGTAAAACAAATCATGTCACTGCTCAAAACCGTCCTCTCCTGTGTTTCCTTCTCACACAGAGAAAAGCTAAAGATCTTCACTATGGCCTTCCAGGGCCCTACCCTAGTCCTGGCCCCTCTTCCCCCATCACAAATCACTATGACCTCAGCAGCTTCTCCTCTCCCCTTTGCTAATTTTTTCCTTTCTCCTTTCTGTGTCCAGAAAACACTGGGCATGTTTCCGCTCAGAGGCTTTGCACATGCTTTTCCCTCTGCCCAGAATGCTCTTTCCCCCATAGCTACAAAGCTTTCTTTTTACCTCCCTCAGATTTTTGTGCAAAAGTTCCCTTCACAGTTCAAACTTCCCAGCAGGACTGGTTACATAATCTATGGGACTCAGTGCAAAACAAAAATGCAGGACCCTTATTCAGAAAATATCATTAAAGACTCTGAGAAATCCAGGGGTAATAACTTTATTTAATTCAAAAGTATCCAAACTTATTTAAGCACAGAAACCTTTTTCCTTCTGAATGACCATTCACGATATTTCCATGGAACGTATTTTGCAAAATACCTGGAAGAACCTTGAAGATCTCTTTCAATTCTAAATTTTCATAAATCTATGCTTGTAACAATATTAACAATCTATAAAATTATATAATTAATATAAAAAGTATAATATACTTCTATTATATACAACCCATGTATTATGAAATAATAGATGTGTAATATAATAAATGTATAATATATATTTATAATATATAATCTATATAAAATAATATATAATATTTAATATAAATCTATAATATATATGTATAAAGATATTTTTACCTTATAAAGGTATAAGCCTTTACTCATTTCCCCTTAGTTTTATAGGAAGTTTGTCAGGCAAATATGAAAATGGGAATTTGCCCTTTGAATAATTTCTGTTCCTAAATAAGTAGGAAAAATGATATAACAGACTTTGACAGGATATCTTTTAAATTTTTCTCCCAGCATTCTTTTAGCTTCTTTTCCTTGAGGTTTTTTTTTAAGATGCCTGTGTGTTTTTCTTTAGATTTTTATTTAAATTCCGGTTAGTTAACATACAGTGTAATATTAGTTTCAGGTGCATAATATAGTGATTCAACACTTCCATATGTCAATCCCGGTGCTTGTCACAACCAATGCATTCCTTAATCCCCATCATCTATTCAAACCATCCCCCCACCCACCTCCCCTCTGGTAACCATCAGTTTGCTCTCTATAGTTAAGAGATTGTGTCTTGATTTGTCTCTCTCTCTCTTTTTTTCTTTTCCCCTAAGCTTGTTTGTTTTGTTTCTTAAACTCCACATATGAGTGAAATCATAACGCTATTTGTCTTTCTCTGACTAACTTATTTCACTTAGCGTAATTCCCTCTAGCTCCATCTACATTGCTGCAAATGGCAAGATTTCATTCTTTTTATGGCTGAAGAATATTCCACATATATATGTAATATATATATACCATATATATATACCGTATATATATATATACCCCATATATATATGTATATACCATATATATACACACCATACACACACACACACACACACACACACACACACACACACCCCACCTCTTCTTTATTCATTCATTAGTCTATAGACACTTGGCCTGTTTCCATAGTTTGGCTATTGTAGGTAATGCTGCTATAAATATCATAAATATCAGGGTGCATGTATCCTTTGAATTAGTATTTTTGTATTCTCAGAGTAAATACCCAGTACTGCAATTACTGGATTGTAGAGTAGTTCTATTTTTAACTTCGTGAGGAAGCTCCATACCGTCCTCCACAGTGGTTGCACTAGTTTGCACTCCCACTAACAGTGCAGGAGATTTCCCCTTTCTCCACATCCTCACTAACACCTGTTGTTTCCTGTGTTTTTGGTGTTAGTCATTCTGACAAGTTGTAAAGTGGTATCTCACTGTAGTTTTGATTTGCATTTCCCTGATGATGCGTGATGTTGAACATCTTTTCATGTGTCCGTCGGCCATCTCTATGTCCTCTTTGGAAAAATGTCTATTCATGTCTTCTGTCCATTTTTAATTAGATTATTTGTTTTTTGGGGTGTTGAATTTTATAAGTTCTTTATATATCTTGGATACTAATCCTTTATCAGATATGTCATTTACAAATATCTTCTCCCATTCAGTAGGTTGCCTTTTAGTTTTGTTGATCTTTTCCTTTGCTATGCAGAAGCTTTTTATTTTGAGGAAATAGAAAACTTGAACAGACCAATAACCAGCCAAGAAATTGAATCAGCAATTAAAAAATCTCGTAACAAACAAAAGTCCAGGGCCAGATGGCTTCACAGGTGAATTCTACCAAACATTTAAAGAAAAGTTAACACCTATTCTTCTCAATCTATTCCAAAAAATAGAAAAGGAAAAAAAAACTTCCAAATTCATTCTATGAGGCCAATATTACCCCAATACCAAAACCAGATAAAGACTCTACAAAAAAAGAGAACTACCGATCAGTATCCCTGATGAATATGGATGCAAAAATTCTAAATAAAACACTAGTAAATCAAATCCAACAATACACTAGAAGAATCATTCACCACAATCAAGTGGAATTTACTCCTCAGTTTCAAGGATGGCTCAATATTCGCAAATCAATCAACATGATACACCACACTGATAAAAGAAAGGATAGGAACCATATGATCCTTTCAATAAGTGCTGAAAAGTATTTGACAAATACAATGTTGATTCATGATAAAAACCCTCAACAAAGTAGGTTTAGAGGGAACATAATTCAACATAATAAAGGTCACATATGAAAAACCCACAGCAAATATCATCCTCAATGGGAAAAAACTGAGAGCTTTTCTTCAATTGTCAGCAACAAAAGAGGGATGTCCACTCTCACTGCTATTATTTAACATAGTACTGGAAGTCCTAGCCACAGCAATCAGACAACAAAAAAGAAATAAAAGGCAAGGAAGAAGTAGAACTTTCACTATTTGCAGATGACATAATATTCTACATAGAAAACCAAAAGGATCACCAATAAAATGCTAGAACTAATAAACAAATTCAGTAAAGTCACAGGATACAAAATCAACATACAGAAATCTGGTGCATTTCTTTAAAAAAAAAAAAAAAGATTTATTTATTCATTTTAGAAAGAGAAAGAGAGAGCATGACCAGGAGGAGGGGCAGAGGGAGAGGGAGAGAATCCTCAAGCTGACTCCCTGCTGAGAGTAGAGCCTGACGCAGGGCTCAATCACAGGACTCTGAGATCATGACCTGAGCCGAAATCAAGAGTCGGATGCTTAACTGACTCAGCCACACAGGTAGGTGCCCCTGTTGCATTTCTATACACCAATAATGAAGAGCAGAAAGAGAAAAACAAGGAATCAATCCCATTTACAGTTACACCAAAACCATGAGCTATCTAGGAATAAACCTAACCAAAGAAGTGAAAGACCTGTACTCTGAAGACTATAAAACACCGATGAAAGAAATTGAAGACAACACAAAGAAATGGAAAGACATTCTATGCTCATGGATTGGAAGAACAAAGACTGTTAAAATGTCTATATTACCCAAAGCTACACATTAAATGCAAGCCCTATCAAAATACCACCAGCATTTTTCACAGAGCTAGAACAAACAATCCTAAAATTTGTATGGAACCGTGAAAGATCCCACATAGCCAAAACAACCTTGAAAAAGAGAAGCAAAGCTAGAGGGATCACAATTCCAGACTTCAAGCTCTATTACAAAGCTGTAATGATCAAGACAATATGTTACTGGCACAAAAACAGACACATAGATCAATGGAACAGAACAGAAAACCCAGAAATGAACCCACAACCCTATGGTCAATTAATCTTTGACAAAGCAGGAAAGAATAACCAATGGGGAAAAAAACAGACTCTTCAACAAATGGTGTTGGGAAAACTGGACAGCAACAGGTAAAAGAATAAAACAGGACCACTTTCTTACACCATACACAAAAACAAATTTCAAATGAATGAAAAGACCTAAATGTGAGACATGAAACCATTAAAATCCTAGAGGAGAACACAAGCAGTAATCTCTCTGACATGGGCTGTAGCAACTTCTTACTAGATACGTCTCCTGAGGCAAGGGAAACAAAAGCGACAATAAAATATTGGGACTTCATCAAGATACTTGTTTTCTAGAAGGAGACGTGACTTTGAGTTTTGGTACTAAACCCTCAAGATCCAACGGTGATAATCATTATCTTGAAAGAGGACAGCCTCTGAAGACATGAAGGTAGAAGGAGGTTTCTTCCGAGACAGAGAAGGTAGGGTTTCAGAGGAAGAACTTCCTTTGCTGACAATAACTGAGGACAAGTCACATGCGTGCTCTCCCACAGGGTATTTTTCTACCGTAGACAGGATGCTAAGCCTTGTGTGTGTGTGCAAATGCATATGTTCTGTCTCAGTTGTTCAGAGTGAAGGGCCAAGCCTGTGTTCAAAATTACCGTTCATAGACGTCTGTTTTTGCAAAACATAATACAAAAAAACAACTAGAATAAAGGAATTTAAAAAAGCCATATGAAATACAAGGCCAGATACATAATTATGAGGCTCAACAAACATAAAAATCACTCTGTCAAATTTCTATGAAAGTTTCCAAATGCATATTTTCAATTTTTGTATTTATATCACCTCAGACCAGAACAGTCAGGGGACTGGCATGAGCCTGAGGGGCACAGATTAAATAGCACTGCTCTAGATCTCTTGGCTTTGCCACTAATTTCGTATGTAGCATATACTATCATTTATTGTGATTTCTCTTTTTATTTTTGTAAGCACAAGAGATATCTGTTTGTGTCCTTGAAACACCTTCGTGAAAACACGATACTGATTAGGTCTCAATGAACGTGTGCTGACGTGCACATTGGATAGGCAGGTAAATATGTAGGTAAGTAAGTAGGTGGAGCTTTATAAAAGAAGAAAAAACCCTTTGCATTATTTTTCTTTTGTATCCCTTCTTGGCTCAAAGTTCATCACCCTACTTGGCTCAAAGCTTTGAGCGTTTTAACGAGGAAACAAAAAACCTTCTTTAAAAAATTTCCAAAATGCAGATACGTATTACAGAGTGGGATGTTTATGATGTATACAGAATCACAGAATAATAGTTGTAGAAAGCTTTTAAATAAGTTCTCTTTTAAAAAGAAGAGTTGCTGGGGCGCCTGGGTGGCACAGCGGTTAAACGTCTGCCTTCGGCTCAGGGCGTGATCCCGGCGTTGTGGGATCGAGCCCCACATCAGGCTCTTCCGCTATGAGCCTGCTTCTTCCTCTCCCACTCCCCCTGCTTGTGTTCCCTCTCTCGCTGGCCGTCTCTATCTCTGTCGAATAAATAAATAAAATCTTAAAAAAAAAAAAAAGAATTGCTCCCACACATTAACAAACTTGTATGCAGCTGTCCTGCTTTCAAAGATTTAAGAATTCCCTGTTAAGTGTCTCCATCGTGCATAACGTTATCTTAATACAACCAGGTATGTCATGTTTTGTAAGGAAGAAAAGGAATTTTTGGTATCTTCTGAGCTTCCCTGATAGAAAATTTTACTCGAAAACTCCAAAAAGTAAAAGGGAGGTGCCTAATGCGTCTGCCTTTTAGAGCTTTGATGTTTCTTCGATTCACCTCTAATGCTCTAATGGCAGAAGGTTGGCATAAATCGACTGCATTTTTCATGCAAGCTGGTGGCCTTCATGTTAGGCATTACAAACAAAAATATTTTTAATGAATTACTCTGTGGTTCACTACTAACAAGAAATAATTTTTTAGTGCAATATACTTCATTTCTTTTGTACACACTGTTACATTAACATAACAGTGGCCAGAGAAATGAGCCCTTTCCTTGCTTGTCTGGAAAGCGGGATTCCCTGAGATCTTAAATCACACCGTCCTGCAATGGTCCGATGGCTGGTGATCACTGGGTTCTACAGAAGGACAAGGAAGGGCAGGTGTGTGATAGAATCCAAGATATTAAGCTTGGAGACGCGCTTCCTTTAATTCTTAGCTCCTAGCCGTCTCAGGCCCTTAGCTGCTTCCTCAGCTTCAGAATTAGCTGGTACCTTGACTTGCATTTAGACTGCAGCTCGGAGTTCCACACAAAATGTCTGTTGGGATCCCAAACGCCGAAACAGGTTAGTTGGAAAATGTAAAGATTCGAATGTGCTTTATTAAAGGCTAAAGAACCAAACAATAGTAAACAACAGACGGGAGCAATATATTTGCATCTGAAGGGCTCGTGTTATTAATATTTGCAAAGACCTATTCAAATTTATCAAAGAAGTCCACATTTCATTTGATAAATGAGCAAAAACAGGCAATTCCTCCAAGAGAAAAATACAAATAGGAAATCAATGAAAACATTTTAATTCTCATTCGTGATCAAAGAAATAGGATTAAAGAGGTTGATGGTAAAAAGATATCAATTTAGAGAAGCTAAAGTCTAGAGAAAGTTAAGGTCGTAGAAACTGAAACATTCATTAAAAATTATCATTGAAACAGATTGTGTGTTGGAAGGGGAACTGGGAAATTCGCACACTTCTCGTAGCATTCTAAGTTGGTAATCTACAGATCAATAAAACAAAAATTATGAAGATATTTGTACCATTTGGGCCTGAAAAAAACCTTGGAGGGATTTATTCTAAAGACATAACTCATCAGAATCAAGAGCTCTAAGCATGAAGACACTTACTGTAACTAAGGAAGAGTAATGCGTTATGGAACAAAGCACGAGTAAGTGGCCAATAAAAATAACACTTTACAGAGCTCCATAGATAGGGGGAGGGAATGATTTCGTGATAGAAACTGAACATCAAAAATGCAAAACAGTTCCGGCTATTGGAAAACGTCATGCATATGGCCATAGGTCAACTATACTTCAATAAAAGAAAAATAAATACATAAAAATAAAAATTGCATGCATGTTGGTGAATTGCAAAATTACAAAGTTGCCAGCTGTTTTTGAGTGGCAGGTTAAAACGTTTCCCCTTTTTTGGGGGGGGTGTGCAAATTCCTCTACTTGGAATAGTTTACCTACTCTGTGCCTTTTTTCATTTATTTACTTATCTATCTATATCTATCTATCTATCTATCTATCTATCTATCTATCTATCATCTATCTATTTGAGGGAGAAGGAAGGAAAGGATGAGTCTCCAGAGACGATACTTCTCCCCCCCCACTTTCTAGTCCGGCTTTTGCCGACACTCAGTTTTCTTCCGCGCTGTCAGCTCTCCGTCGGAGGGGTCGATGTGTATCGCTAATCCCGTCTGCTGGCTGCCTCCCTATTCAGGACGGTATGCAAATACTTCCAAACCAGAGCATTTTAGACCTATTCAGGGCCCAAGACAACACACTTTTCATTAGCATTTGAAGTGTGAGGGCTGAAAAAGGGGAATGGACAACTTTTTTTCTTTTTCTTTTTTTTTTTTCCTTTTGGCTCCAAGCTTTGGGGAGACTTGAAAATGTACGTTTTTCATCCCTTTGCACACATCAGCATTGGCGCTAAACTTCAGAGAGAGGCATTGACTGCCCTCAGGGGAAAGCATTCAGGGGGATTTTTACACATACACAGAGGGCCAGCGCCTGAAATAAATCACAGAATGGAGGTGGCAGAGATGAAGCGAGAGGGGTTCAGCGGGCTAAGCTATGCGTCCAGAGGCATGAATTTAAATCACGATTTATTTTCTTCTCACTCTGCTCTCGCAGGAACCTCAGTTTCTTAATCTTCAGCCCTGAAGAGGGGGCCTTGGAGAGAAGGGCATGGGATTTAAAATGCAAGGCAGGTCTCCCAGAAAGCCTCCTCTTCAGGGGCTGTGTCTGCAGCCCCACGGTTAGCGCCTGGTGCTCTGAAATCTGGGTCACAAGTTCAATCCCCTTCTGGGTCAGTTAGCTTTTCTCTGTTCCACAGCCACAAACTAAAGGCCTGAGCCCCTCATTCAGGCCGAATGTCTAACAAAATGTGTGCCCTTGGTCACTGCACAAAACAGCCCAGCCAGAGCCTAGCAAATCCGTCCTCCACTGCGGGGGACCATCAGGAAGCAAGCTGTCATTGGGGCCCGCAGAGGCAGGCGCATTTCTGCTAGGACAAGGTGGGAAGGGAGACAGGTGTGTGTGTAGGGGGGAAGCGGTGAGGAGTGGGTGCTGGGGACAGCCAGACCTTGAGGGAGATCCCTCAAGATCCCTGCAACTTACTGTGTGACTCTGGGTAAGTTATTTAACCTTTCTGAGCCTCAGCTGTAGACCGTGGCTACCGCATTGGGCTGTTGGGATGAATGCAGTTCAAGTGATTCACGCTGTGACTAACAAGCTCTGAACTCAGCCATACGCTGCTAGAATGCTCCCATCCCCATGATAAATTGGTGCCCTGAGGCTCTTTTGGGAAACTGGGGAGGATGACTGCATGCATGAAGGTAGGACAGAGAGGTCTCTGGCTGAGAGCAGCAAAGGTTATTGAGTGCCTGAGATCTACCAGGTACCATGATAGATTTTTTTGCCCATAGCAGGAAGGAAGGGTAGTAACAATAATAAAACCCACTTGGGTCTTGTCCCAAGGAATTTATAGAGCTAGATGACTCAGCTATAAATTCCAATTCAATAGGTTACTAACTGGGTTATGTTGGCTCAGATAATCTTTCTGTGCCTCAGTTTTCTCATCAGTAAAATAAGGATGGGCACTCCCTACCCCATAGGGTGGTTGCAGAATGAAATGAGCAATGTATGCGAAGCCCTTAGTATTTATCGTAAGCCTTTAAAGGGATGGTATTTGTATTGTAAGAAAATAAAACACACCTTGCCATTTTTCAGCTTTGTAAAAGCTATTACCTCCGGTTGCAAGCCCCATCAGAGCCTTAGCTTTTTTCATAGTTGGACTACAACTTACCTTCCTAGTTTTGCTTTGGCTGCCTCCGTGTCATAACACCCTCCCCAACATACCTTGCGGCTCACGTATGGTGACGGGTTCACCATTCCATGATGTCTCTTTGCTTCCACCCTGTCCTTCCACACAGCCTTACATGTGTCCTCCCTGCCTAGACTCTTCCTTTCTCATTTGTCCACCTAGTGACCAAAGGCTCAGGATTTTCTTCCCCTGGGAAGCCCTCCTTGAGCTGCCAGAAGAATCCCCTGTCTCCTTTAACCGCAGGTTGTTTTATGCCCAAGGATATAAAGTACGATAAAGTGGATCCATTTACAGGAAGGGCAAAATTTCAAGAAAATTATGAAAAGCAAGTTCCCTACTGGCCTTCCAAGGGGAGGCAATGTGTCTGCCTCCTTGCAGTGGAGAGCAGAAGGGGGAAGCTACCGAGGACAAGAGCTGCCGTCCAGTTCTGTTATAACATCTTCCAACCTCCCACAGCAAACGTCACCCCTCACTAAGGAAGCCTAATTTTGTGTCCATGACAAATCCAGTTTGTACTTGGTCGTATCTGAGCTGCTTCTTTATCAGGATGAAGCGAGTAGAGGGGAAAGCCTTGAGCCCCCTCTTGAGCAGATTTGGCAATTGGTTTCATTTCGAGACCTAAGTGCCTGGACAGAGAAGCATGGAACTGAGAAGGACTGCCAGATTGAGGCTGCATCCCAGGTCAGTAGGAAAGAGTGCTGTGGTCGATTAGTGATGTCTGCAGCAGGTGCTAGAACAGACAGTGTTGCACCTTAGCTACATACTTGCAAACCCCGCCTGAGAGGTTATAGTATGGTCCTCGCACTTGTTTATTATTTCATCCAGAAGTCGGAGGCCACCTGAAATGAGCTCTCGGACATACTGTCTACTTCACTGGTTCCTTTTATCTTCACCTAGCATCTCCTAAGAAACAATCTCAAGGGATAAAAGAAATGTTCTTTCTCCAAACTAGCTTCTCCCTGCCTACCCTTGATCCAGTCTCCTCCCATCTTCCTCCAACCTGAAAAAATGAAAACTCCAGATGCATGCATCTGCCGTCTTCTTGATATTCCCATTTGAATGCGTGAAAGCCATCTCAAAGTGAACATCGTACACTTCCCCCCCAATCTGCTCCTCCCCCCTTATCTTTGCCATTTCCATCAATAGCAATACTGTTATTTTAATTGATCAGGCCATGAACCTAAGAGTAGCCCTTGATTCTCAAATTCCACATCCGATTCGTCAACAATGCTAAATCTTTGATGCTACATCTTTGAAGTGTGTCTGACTCCTACATCTTCTCATTTTCATCGCAACCCTGTGATCATGCTACCATCATATCTCACCCAGATTAAGGTAATGGCTGCCCACCTAGTTTTTCTGCTCCTATCCTTGTTCCCTATGTCTGTTCTCATCACGGCAATCAGTACGATCCTATTAAATATACCCAGGTCTTAACTCCTCCTCTGCTCAGAAACCTTCTAATGTTTCCTCTCCTTTTTTACAATAAAAGCCAATGTCCTCTCAATGAGGATTTTATAATCATCTCTTACTTTATAATTATCTCTAACTACTCTTTCCCTTGTTTGCTGTATTTCAGTCACATTGGCTCCTTCTTATTCCTGAGATTCCACAAATCTCATTCCCACCGCAGAGCCTTTGCACCTACTGTTTCCTCTGACTAGGATGCTTTTTTTCCCATGGATAATCTACTTGGCTGATTCCCTGATCTCCATCAGTTCTTTGCTCAGATGCACCTTCTCAGTGAGTCCTTCCCAATCACCCTGCTCAAAATGGCACTCCCCCTCCTCACATCCCTAACCTCTTTCTCTGCTGTATTTTTCTCCAGAGCACTCCTTCCATCTGATGCACCCCATATTTATTTATTTGACTGGCTGGTTGTTATCTGAAATATGAGCTACATAGGGTAGGGACTTGGGCTGTTTTGTTCCCTGCAGTATTCCCTGGGCCCAGAACAGTGCCTGGCACAGAGTAGCCACCAATGAAAATTTGTTGAGTGAATAAATGAAATAATGAGTATAACAAGCATCACACTGTGCCTGGTACACAGCAGATGTTCAATAAATGTTATTTTGTTTCTTATAGGGTTTTGTTAGGATCAAAGAGTATACCAAATGAAGAAACAGGATTTATTTCTAGAAAACACTACACCATTCTAAGACACTACTCCCTTCATTGTCGTGCTTATCGCAGTGCCTTGTATTTAGCCCACATGGATTTTGAGCAGAGATTTAGATGGGATGGCTGCCAGAAACAGGCACCGGGGCCGCCACAGCTTCTTATCTGTTGTGGGCTAGAAATCCAGATGACTGAGTGATTTTAATTATGTTTAAAATGAGAGTAAATGTTTTTATTGTGTTCTCATGGCTGTATATAAGAGATAAATCCTATACAGAATAGCCACAAGGGTGCAAAAAGCATGGCCACTTGAGGTCACTTGGGGCCACGCAAGCTGGCCTAGGTATCTCAGCAGCTCTCTCTCTGTGGAGACCTGGATGAACAAAACTCAGCCATTAAGAAAAGGCTGGGCCTCTAGTTACACTAGGTATCAAGAAAAGGAAATGGAATATATTTTAGGGAGATTTTCCTACCAAATGGTCAAAATTTTATAGAAACTCATTTTTGAATCTTATATGAGTACACTTCAAGACTCTGAACAAATCAGTTTGTGTGAATTCCTCCAGCTTTCAAAAGTAGTAGAAATAACATTATTATTTACACACTACAAATAGCCTTGGAAGTAAAAGGCTTAAAAACCACTCTGCTCTCAGTGCCTTTCCTGCTTACCCAGCTCTGCTTCTTACACTGACAATCAAGTATTTTCTGTACATTTCTGAAGGGCGCCTTGGTTATGCTATATTACCTTTAACGGGGTTCCTTCAGGGGGTTGGAAAAGATGATTTTCTGGATAGAAGATAAAACTAGAAGTGTTCCATAGTGACCAGCGAAGGGGTGAAGTAAGCAAATCTAAGGGGAAAAAACAGAAAAAACAAACAAACTAAAGAACGCCAGCAAGTCTGTGCTAAAGGCGTCAGATAACCGATTAACCAGAGGTAATTCAAATGAATGAACAGGTCATAGTTAGACCTCAACCACACTCCTGGTTGGTAAAGCCTCTGAGCTTAGGTAGTGATCAGATGAGGCGTTTGCCAAAGACACTGGCATCCCTCCCTTTGGTTACGTCGAAGTTCAAGACTTGGAAGCTCTGTGAGCCTTAAGAAAACGAGGACCAACACTCATCTTTTTCCCTTTTTAGGCCAGGACAGACTGCGGCTCTGGAGAGGTGACCTCAGGAGAGGGAATGACCACCATCACAGCAAGCTGTCCCCAGAGATCCAGAAACACATCGGCCATTTTATTTACCTCAATTCCCTTTGCTCCTTGTAAGACCTTACTTCTGCCATATAACATATACATATTCTTCTTTTATAGACATTTATGCTCAAGGACCAAAGCAGAGCTGCCAAAAGCAATCATTAAAAGCCATCAGCATTGAGTGTGAGCGGGCTAGCTTCCTGAGTGTGGGTGTCAGATGAGGATACCCACTAATCAGTAAGAAGGCTTCAGGGAATGCAAGCCCGGACCCCATCTCTGCCCACCCCTTCTAGACGGTCCTCCCCCGGTCTCCTCTCCCTCTGGTCTCCTTAGCCTCTTGCAGGCAGTTTTGCTCCTTCCCTCAGCCCAGAGGCCACTCAGTGTCCTGCGAAAACCAACTTCTCTCCAGTTTCTTTCCCTTTCTCTTCCAAGCTTTCCCTAAGTGAGGTCGCACCTGCTTTCCCCACTTGCTCACTTTCCATTTCCACATGAGCCCCTCCACGCTGCCTTTCACCCCCTGATGGGGTGATACTCATCTTGCTAAGGTAACCGTTGACCTTCAAACTGACAATGCAATTATATGTTTCCTCTCCCTACACGATGGGCTTTATTTCCTTGGCTCCTGTGAAAGTACGCACTTCTGACTGTTCTTGAAGCGCTCTTTCCATTCTTCCTCCACATCATGGGTCATTCTTCCTGCCTATGGCTCCATCCATTTTCCATTTATTGTTCTAATATACGCTTTTTCTGGAGGACTCTCGTGGGTTCGTAGGTTTCAGTTAACACCTGTGCACCCATGACCTCTATCATATCTATCTGTAGACAGAGATTTAGATACGTTTCCAACTCAACTTGTCCAGAACTGAATTCCCTAATTCCTTCCTAAACTGGGTCCCTCAATGTTTAATTTATTTTGAAAATGCATATATAAAATACACTTTCTATAAAGCACTAACTTAGGCACTATGCAAACATAGAATCATTTCGTGACTGCCCTAAACCTGTGAATGGAGTAAATGCTACTATTAGCATTACCTTTTACAGTTGCAGGAACGAGGCACAAGAGTGTACATAACTTGCCTAAACTCCCAGAAGTAGTAGCAGAGCCAGGATTCAAACCAAGACGTTGTAGCTCTGGAACCCATGCGGTGAACCAGTAAGCGGCATTGCCCCCCAGTCTGCTTCTCACGCTGGACAGCTTACCATCGCCCCACTCACTCATGCCAGAAACCTACGTTTCTTCTCCTTATTGCCTGCACCTGGCAGATGACCAAGTCCTGATGATTTTTAAAAACATTTCATTGAAGCATAAAGTACACGCAGCAAAATGCACAAGTCTGAAATGAGCACGTCAATGAATTTCAGAGCATACATCCACGTAGGCACAACCCAGAGCAAGATGCAGGATATTACCAGTACCCTGGAAGTTTCCCTCATGCTTCTTCTTAGTCATTACACAAATTACAAAATGTGGCTCTCGTTTTGTCTGTCCCTAAACTTTATTAAATGGAATTATAGAGTATAAATTCTTTCGAGACTGGCTTCTTGCCCTCCACACTTGCTGTCTGATATTAATCATGTTGTATGTGGCAGTAATTTATCTCTTTCATTGCTTTATAATATTTCATTTGTAAATATTTACAGTTGCTCCATTTTCTTGTTAATGGACTTGTGTTCTGTTTTCAGTTTTAGGTTATTAAAAATAATGTTGCTGTGAATGTTCTGTACATGCTATTTCATGTACACAACTACACATTTCTGTTAGGTTTATATCCAGGAGTGAATGTACTAATCAAAGGGTATGCCTATAATCGGTTTTACAGATGCTGTCAAGCAATTTTTCAAAGTGGCTTCAGCAATTTACATTTCTGCCAGTAGGTTTGAGAGTTTAGGTGATCTAAATCCTCACCGATTCTTGGTATTTTCACGTTTTAATTTAATTTAATTTAATTATTTAATTTAATTTAATTAATTTTTTAAAGAGACAGAGAGGGTATAAGGGGCAGAGGGAGAGGGAGACTGAGAATCTTAAGCAGGCTCCACACTCAGCATGGAGCCCTGACATGGGGCTCGATCTCATGACCCTGAGATCATGACCTGAGCCAAAATCAAATGTTGAACGTTTAACTGACTGAGCGACCCAGGTGCCCCTCACATGTTTTATTTTAGACATTCTAATGGATGTATAGTGGTTTTATTTGCATTTCTCTGATAACTAATGATCTCCAGCATCTTTGCATATATTATCATTCATTTAGAATCCTCTTTTGTCAAAAGCCTGTTCAAGGCACTTGTCCATGTTTTATTTGATTGTCTGAATTTCTTTTTTCCTGATTCAAAGGAATTATTTATATATTCTGAATGTAAGTGCTTTGTCAAATACATATACTATAAAATCTCTTTGTGGCTTTTCTCTGCACTCGAATAGTTGTGTTCTATGGGGAACATAAAGTTCTTAAGTTTCATTAAATCCAATTAAAAAAAAAGATTTTATTTATTTATTTGAGACAGAGAGAGAGTAGGGTGAGGACCAGAGGGGGAGGGAGAGGGCCAAGCAGACTCTGCAGAGAGCACAGAGCCCAATGTGGAGCTGGATCTCAGGACCCTGAAGTCATGGCCTGAGTGGAAACCAAGAGTTGGATCCTTAACCACCTGAGCCCCCATTAAGTCCAGTTTATCAGTTGTATCTTTTATGCCTAATTCTGTTTAAAAATCCTTTCTTTTTGGTCCATTCCATCTAAGTTGTGAAATGTATCTATGCAGACCTCCTCGTGGTTGTCCTTATTACTGCTTTGATGCCTGCAGGGTCTGCGGTAATATCCCCTATTTCATTCCTAATATTGGCAAATTGTGTCAGTCTTGCCTGTGGTTTGTCAATGTTATTGATCTTCTCAAAGGACCAGCTCTTTGTTTCATTGATTTTCTTTTTTTTTTTTTTAAAGATTTTATTTATTTATTTGACAGAGACAGAGACAGCCAGCGAAAGAGGGAACACAAGCAGGGGGAGTGGGAGAGGAAGAAGCAGGCTCATAGCGGAAGAGCCTGATGTGGGGCTCGATCCCATAACGCCGGGATCACGCGCTGAGCCGAAGGCAGATGCTCAACCGCTGTGCCACCCAGGTGCCCCTGTTGCATTGATTTTCTATATTGTTTTTCTGTTTTCAATTTCATTGATTTCTGAACTTAACTTTATTTTTTTCTCCCTTCTGCTTGTTTTTTGGCTTATTTTGCTCTTCTTTATGTAGATGTTTTAGGAGGAGTTTAGGTTATTAATTTGAGACTTTCCCTCTTTTCTAATGTGTGAGTTTAGTGCTATAAATGTCCCTTTCGATATCATTTTAGCTGTGTCTCAGAAGTTGTTTCATGCTGAATTTTCACTTTTATTTAGTTAAATGTATTTTTAAATTTCCCTCAAGACTTCTTTAACCATGAAAAATTTAGATGCTTGTTGTTTAGTTTCCAAGCGCTTGGAGATTTTCTCATGATCTTTCTGTCATTGATTTCTAGTTTGATTCCATCGTGGTTGGAGAGCACATTTTGTATGATTTTAATTCTTTTAAATTTGTCGAGGTTTGTTTTACCACTCAGGATATGGGCTATCTTGAGAGATGTTCTGTGGGCACTGGAAAGAATCTGTATTCTGCTTTGTTGATTAAAGTGTCTTGTCAATGTTCATTAGATCTTATTGGTGATGGTATGCCTAATTTTTTGTATAGTTCTCTACATCGTTGCGAGAAGTATGTTAAAGTCCTCGATTCTAATTGTAGACTTGGCTATTTATCCTTTCTGTTCTACCAGTTGTCTTCTTATATTTTGCAGCTCTGTGTTCAGGACATACACATGTAGGGTTGTGATGTCATCTTTTCTATCACTTGAAAAATGTGCCATTTCTGGCCACTGTGGTTTCTGATGAGAAATATTCTGTCTTACCCTATAGGTAAGGTGTCACTTCTCTCTCATTGCAGTCAAGATATTTTGTTTGCCTTTAGTTTTCAGAAGGTGGAAGATGATGTGCTTTGGACTGAATTTCTTTAAGTTTGTTGTGTTTAGATTATGTTCAACTTCTTGAACCTGTAAGCTTTTTTTTTCTTTTTTGCCAAATCCTAGAATTTTTCTTCACCATTTCTTTGCATACTTTTCTCATCCCCTGTAATTCTTGAGGGGGCATGTCCCTGGTCCCTGCTAGGTGGGGATGGAAGTTTTGGCTCCCCATTAGGCCTTCACTGATACCTCCTTTGATGGGGGAAGTAAGAGTGTCTTATTACTGCTCTCCATATTGCCTCCATTGACACCATGGATGGAGGTGTCCTCTCTACTGCTGGTTAGTGGTGAAGGTCCTAACTTTCCACTGACCTCCTTTGGCACTACCCAACTGGGAAGGTAGTAGGAACTCTCATTTCTGCTAGGTAGAATGGAAGTCCAAGTTCCCCCTATGATCTCCACTGAAAGAGTGGGGGGAGGCAACCTACTAGACTTCTCTGACACAACCCCAATTTTTTTTTTAAGATTTTATTTATTCATTTGACAGAGAGACAGACAGCCAGCGAGAGAGGGAACACAAGCAGGGGGCATGGGAGAGGAAGAAGTAGGCTCCCAGCAGGGCAGGGAGCCCAATGAGGGGCTTGATCCCAGGACCCTGGGATCGCGCCCTGAGCCGAAGGCAGACGCTAAACGACTGAGCCACCCAGGCGCCCCACAACCCCAATTTGTGAGGCAGGGATGGTCAAGGCAACTCATTAACAGCCTAATGTGGGTGGAACGCTAAACCTCCTTCTTAGTCTTTGCTGCTGTGGGTGAGAGATCAGGGTCACAGTTTAATCTTTTGTATTTGGAAGGTGTAGAGAAGTTATTTCTAAAATTTTCCTGTCTTGCTACGTTGTCCTTTACCTCATCTTTTGGCTAAAGAGAGCAGGCTTATGTCAGGGCTTTTGTTGTCTGTGCCAATTGGTATTTCCAAATTGCTGGCTTCTCTAGCACCAAGTCTGGGATATATTTGTCAAAAAGAAAACCCAGAGAACTCACCTCCATGTTCTTTTGCAGGTCTCAGGTCCATAGCCAATATCCTTTTTCTCCATCTTTCAGTCTTCTTATGATTGTTTTATACATAAAGTCCAAGGTATTTCGTGTGCTTAGTGTGATAAAAAAAGATAAAGTACATCTACTCCATCTTCCCAGAAGTGGAACCCCTCCCTTCCATTTTTGAATCAACCTTGTAATTCTATAAAAAATCCTGTGAGATTTCAATTGAATGAATAGATCCATTTGGGGAGTATTAACCCCACGCCAATAAATAAATAAATAAATAAATAAATAAATAAATAAATAAACTTTTTTTTCTCTTTTAGCCAAAACAGAAAAGTATCTTCACAAAACTGAGAGCCTTCTTTCATATCATCTCCTGTAACAGGCAGTTTTTCTCACCAGCCCGTCAGTTCCACAAGAGCAGTGTGCTCTGGGCATGTGAGAGTACCCTGCTTCACGTAAACCATAGAAAGGTACCCTCCCCCCCACACCCACAGCAGTCAGTTATCAATCAATAGTAGCTATTGTTTTTTTAGAATTTTTGCCTCTACCCCAGACCACACATTTTATAAGAGAATTCGGTTAATTAGCTTAAAACTAAGTGTGAGGACCCTGTTATTATCATTGTGTCTAAGAATATGGAAAAGAATTCTAAGAATGCAAAAGCCACCCATAGTTTAGCCAAAAGAGTGTCTGAGTTAAGGGAATTTTCAGGGAGATCCTCCGTGAGCATGGCTTATGACCCCTTGAAACCTGTATAAAGCTGTTGGAAGTGATAAGAGGGACCCTTTTTGTATAAATTTCCAAAGACTTCCAAGTAGAAACCACAGGCTGCCCCATTGAAAAATAATAGGCAAAATGATTTTCAGAGGAAATAGTAAGTGTTGACCAACCTACCTAAAAGGAAGGGAACCAATATTGTTGAGTCTCAAGTATGGGTGAAAAACATCAAGGGCAGTAGGTCACTAATTTCCCAAAGCATCTCTTCATGGGGGGTTTTTAATATGGACATTTTTAGAGATAAGAAAAGTGGCAGTTACAGAGGTGAGGATATTTACCTACAGTGATACATAGCTAATTCTGATCAAGTAGGATTAGAACCCAGTGAGAACCAACCCCATATTTTACACCCTTCCCCCACTGCTCATCACCTTCTAGTCTGAAGACTTCCTAAAGCCTCTTGAGCAAGTAGAATTTAGATAATTGAGCTTCTCCATAGGACAATAAAAGGTGCAGCATGCATTGAGGGAGAGAGAATTTAAATAAAACTGAATGATGAAGGAGCTGTGAGCTAAAAGTTATAATCCCAGAGAAAGTCTCTGAAGAGCTGAGAATCATAGAACTCTTGGTCAGGAAGATACTTTACCTATTCTTGAAGACAGCAGCTCCCACTGTCAAAACATTTATTTATTTTACAATACTTTTTGTTTAGGTACCATGAAAAATACTTAGGTTAATACAGAGCTTAATCAGACATAGGTGCTTCCATGGAAAAGCTTATACCACAGAGTAGAGTAGATGTGCGTGCATGCAAATAGCACAGCATAACCTCAGGTTAGATTTCCCTTTAATCAGAATCTGACCCGTTTCATGTTCTGTACCAGTTTATACCTTTTACTCATTTCATAGGTCCTCTACTATTCCATCAAGCTTATTTGCCTAATTCTTTAAAGCAGCTATTTCTGTTTTGTAACTTTAACCTCAACCAATCCATTTTTGGCCACCCAACCAGGCAAGGAAGAATGAAGTCTCAGTATCACCTTCTAGTTCATGAACAATGGAAGGTATGATCAGAATAGTGGCTTTGGGGGAGGACTATTATGGGACATCCTAGGAGCGTGATTATTAGGATTCTGTGCATGATTGCGGGTTGCAGGGGTAAGGAGAAAGTGTGAGATGTTGCACACAGCTCCACATGTTCTAGTTTGGGTAAAGGAGCATAGAGCACTCAGAAGGAGCCAGTGTCTGTGAAGGAAGGGAAGTCATTGAGTTTGGTTTGGGCAGGTGGTGTTTGAAACATCTAGATGTCTTTGAGACATTTATGTGATTTCCAAATGTTGGGTTGTCTTCAAGAAATCGACATATTTAAAATATGCATCAATATCAGGTAAAATTCTCAAAAGCAAGTATGGTCTTGTGTTGCAACTCCCTCAGATGTTTCTTGGGTAATTTATAGGGAGCTATTGTTTTGTGTGATCAGATGAGGGCAGAAGGCAGAGAAATATGGGCTATCACTGTTCATCACTCAAGCCCAGTGTGTTCTTTTAAGCTTAGGAGGACTGGTAATGTGCCTAGTCTAGGGCCAGAGAAGACTTTCTCAGATACGTAAGAGGACTGGGTCCAGAGCCATTCCTAAAAGTCTCAAGAGGGACTTATTCAGTGATTCCAGTGAATGGGTAAAGTCTCTTTTGGTCTTATGGATGCCGTAGGAGAAAGCCCTGTGAGAACTATATGGTAACATGTCACAGTGAAATCATTCTATTTCATGCTGATCAATCTGTGCCATTCTAATGATACCTAACCCTTATTTATATAAACAAATGTGTCTATAGCACTCCAGTGTACCAGAGTCTGTGCTAAGTGCTTTATAATAATCTATTTAATCCATGTATCAATCCTGCCATTAGGTAAAATTATTATCCACCTTTTATAGATATGGAAACAGAGGTAAGAGGTTAGTAAAATTTCCCCAAGTCAAACTGATAGTGAGTAATGGAATTGGGATTCAGACCCAGGCAGTCTGACCCCAGAGCCTATGCTGTACTATTGTTCCTAATGGCCAACTAACTTATATTGAGTTTCTAGGTTGAAAAAATAAAATTGTACCGTATGTATATTGCATGGAAAAAGATCTTGGCACTTTGTTCTAGACTCATTTGCCCAAAGTATGTACACTCTAATATCAAATTATTAGGACTGATATGAAAGAATGGATTTGTCTGTTTGCTTATGTCCTCCTTCTTTCAAAAATAATTGAAGATGTAATTAACATGTTCTACAAATCTGGAGGCATTGAATTTAAATTGCTAGTTGGAGTACCTCATGTAGAAAACATCTATTAAGCATTGTAAAATGCCAGTCAACAGAGAAGAAAGGTACAAATATTTTGGTATTGGAGATTATAAAGTCAGGAGAGACCTACACACTGAAGGAAGCCTGATAAGATTAGTAACAGCAAACACATCGTACTTACTGTGTTCCAACCACTCTTCTAAAAACTTCATACATAGGGATTTAGCTTATATAGTGGATAAACCAAAGTGCAGAGAAATTAAGTAACTTGCCCAAGCCACCTAACAAGTAAATGGTGGAATTGACTTTGAACCCAGGCAGCTAACCCCAATCCTGTGTTCTTACCCACAATGCTGCATTGACCCAGACTAGCCACGTAGAAGCTAGGGATAAACGGGGAGACTGTTTGGCATCCTTGACTGAGAGTTCTCTGAGATAAGTCCCAAAGTAAGCCAAGAGAATTCCTGGAGGGATTCCTAGTGCTAGGTGATCCTGTTACGCCATAAAAGAATAATTCTCCACACTTATGACGCCCTAACATCTGGTGTGGGTGAGAACAAGGTTCCCTGATATGTCATGAACATCATGGAAGGGAACCAAATGGCCACTGGCACCTTAAACCCCAAAGTCAGTATTAGGAATCAAAATCCTGAATTTAGAGTCCATAATATTTCCCTCTGTTAGTGACATTTATCCTTATGCAGTCATAACTTGAATTGAGTCAGTCCTATTTTCAGCCTCACAGTGTAAGAAATGAAATTTAACTTGATGAAAATAAAAAGTCAAGAAAAAGTTGATGGCAATAATATGCACAATATGAAATGGATTAAGGGCTTAAAAATCTGCCTTAGTTCTACCGTTCATTCACTAGATGACCAACTTTGGGCAATTCTCTGCTACTGCATGGGCTTTTACTTAATCATCTCTAAAGTAGGGGGAGAAGAAACTAAAGTTGTTGATTGCTTTTTACGTACAAGAGCTTGTTTCAGGTACTTTACATGTGTTGGTTCATCCAATCTCATAATATTAGTAATATAGCCCATTTTTAATGTTGAGAAAGCAGAGGCTTAAAGAAATTAAGAATTTGCCTAAAGTCCAAGGAAAATAAAAGCAAAAATAAGCTACAGGGACTACATCAAAATAAAACGCTCCTGCACAGGAAAGGAAACAACCAACAAGATTAAAAGGCAACCTACTGAATGGGAGAAGATATTTGCAAATGACGTAACTGATAAAGGATTACTATCCAACATACATAAAGAAATGATACAACTCAACACCAAAAACCCCCAAAGAATCCAATTAAAAAATGGGCAGAAAACATGAACAGACATTTCTCCAAAGAAGACATACAGATGGCCAACAGACACATGAAAAGATGCTTAATATCACGCATCATCAGGGAAATGCAAATCAAAACTCCAGTGAGATAGCACCTCACACCTGTCAAATGGCTAAAATCAAAAACACAAGAAACAAGTGCTGGCGAGGATGTGGCACTGTAAAGATAGAACTATCCCTATGATCCAGCAATCACCCCACTGGGTATTTACCCAAAAAATAAATATACATACACCCCTATGTTTATAGCAGCATTATTTACATTAGCCAAATTATGGAAACAGCCCAAGGGTCCATCCATAAATAGATGAATGGATAAAGAGGACGTGGTGGTGTGTATATATATGTAGATACACACAATTGAATATTATTCTGCCATAAAAGAAATAAAATTGTGTCATTTGCTACTGCATGTCTGGAGCTAGAGAGTACAATGCTAAGTGAAATAAGTCAGTCGGAGAAAGATAAACAGCATATGACTTCATTCATATGTGGAATATAAGAAATAAAACAAAGGAAGGAAAGAGGGAGAGAGAAACTAAGGAACAGACTCTTAAACTATAGAGAGCAAACTGATGGTTATCAGAGGGAAGATGGGTGGGGGGAAGGGTGAAATAGGGGATGGGGATTAAGGAGGGCACTTGTCATGATGAGCACTGGGTGATGTATGGACTTGTTGAATCACTATATTGTACACCTGAAACTAATATAACACTGTATAAAATAAAAATAGAATAAAGTAAAATTAAAAATTAAAATAAATTAATTAAAATAATTTTTAAAATCATTTAAAAAAAAGAAAAAGAAGAATTTGCCTAAAATCATTCAGCTGGTGGGATTCACAGCATCACAGTTTATTTGTTTCTCCGTTTATTTATTTGTTTATTTTGCATTTTACCTCCTTTTCATTACTGTAAGTATAATTCCAGAATTTTAGAAGGGCACAAAGATATGGTATCATTGCTGTTCTATAAATTCTAGTGCCACTACCTAGGTGACCACCATGTTAACTTGCCTTTAACCTCCATCTCCCAGGAGTTCTCCTTGGATTCTGGTGTAATAGTCAAATACAATGGAAAAGTTTATATTGTCATTACCAAAGTTTAGATTTAGTCAGCTGTATGATGGCTGCACGTACTGGGCTTCATACAGTGCGTCGATGGTAACCCAATAAAGTGAAAACCTTGAATGCATTCCCTCAGGAGGTTAATTTATGTCTAGGGAGTGACAGGTATTAGGGAAG
Source organism: Ursus arctos (assembly GCF_023065955.2). Lineage (NCBI taxonomy): Eukaryota > Metazoa > Chordata > Mammalia > Carnivora > Ursidae > Ursus > Ursus arctos. The sequence goes on along the minus strand of NW_026622886.1, from coordinate 12,210,665 downwards.
AAAATTTGATTATAGGTATTGTTTGCATGGTCTATTTTAATCTTGAAATATTTGAAAAGACTTGATCTAAAGACAAGAAGGGACTTGTTCGTGGCAGTGGGTGTTTTCTACTCTTATGAATGTAATTTTGTCCCTGCTGAAAATTCAGAAGTTGCTTTGTCCAAAAGGACACTGACATCTTATACTATGCTTTATTTGACATCTTATACCGCACGCTAAACCACACGGGGCAAACTTCAAACAACTCAGCTATAGGAATGTATATCTGGTTTGAAAACTGAGGTCAGCTCCAGTGTGCTTCCTCATGTTGCTCTCAGAGGAGGTGAAGACATCTGTGAACACATCCTTTCATTGCCCTTTTCTTCTTTTATTTTTATAAAATGGCCATCAGATCTTCAAGCACTTATACATCTTCCATTACACCTAGAGATTACTGTCTCGGTGGTGGTTGTTTTGGGTATTAGTAACAAGGCCAAATATGGACTCTTGATGGCTTCCAAGAAAGAATGTGAGTGGAATGGATCATTAGGAAAAGTTGTAAGAAAAGAAAGAAAGAAAGAAAGAAAGAAAGAAAGAAAGAAAGAAAGAAAGAAAGAAAAAGAGAGAGAGAAAGAAAGAAAGAAAGAAAGAAAGAGAAAGAAAAGAAAGAAAAAAGGAAAGAAAGAAGGAAAAAGAAAAAGTTGTAATTGACTGAGGAAAAGTTGCCCCACACCAGTCAGTTGGGATAATAATGGCCAAATAATTTACTCATGTAAAAGTAAGATAAAAAGAACTGAGAATTTTCTTTCCTACAAGGGTACCAACTTATAGATGGTATTACCAAAGACATAAACAGAAGCCCAGATTGTGCAATCATAAATTAGAAAAAAAGATTATATCAAAGAAAGTGGACACCCATGTATACTAATAAATCAGGAATTCCCCCAAAAGCCCCCCTCGGTGTTCTTCAAAAATTCTAGGTATACTTTTGTTTCAGAGAGTTTGTGCTACCTCTTCCTTTTCCTTAGAATACTTTCTTTCAGATAACCACAGGGCTCGCTTCCTTAACTGTTCAAGTCTGTGCTCAAATATCACCTTCTCACTAGGAACAACTCTGATCAGCCCTGTTTAAAACTGAAAGTACCTCTTCCCACTACCCACTAGCTTATCTTTAATTTGCTTAACTTTATTTCTGTGGTATGGAAATAAACCCTTCTGTCATTTTCCCTCCATTAGAATGTCAGCTCCCAAGGGCTAGAATTTTGGTTTGTTTTGTTCACTGCTCTATTTCTGAAAGAAGTCAGAGTCAAGGTTTGGGAAAACCAAGTATTAGGGCTGATTCCACAAGGCAAAAGAGAAAGAGAGATAAGGTATAGTAACTAGATAGAAATAGGGTTGGGAAGAGTAGAGGTCAAAGGTAAACAAAGGGCAGCCAAGAACACTTTTCTGAAAGAATATGAGAACAGTTGCTTTTATTATATATCAGGTATTAGCTGATAATTAAGAGGTTTGCGTATGGCTGAACAAGTTTCAAGATGTTTGGCATACTTATCTGTATGTACTATGTATCATGTAGTACTTACATCATCTATAAGTACTATGAGGAGCATTTGCCATGTTTTTGTGCAGCAACGGAATCACCTCAGTTAGGCTTGGCAAGGTTAAGCCGCAGTAACAAGTAATTCCCCCCAAATTGCTGTGTTTTAAGCAATGATGTGGATTTCTTGCTCATTCTATATATCCACCACAGGTTGGCAAGGAGATTTTGCTCACTGTACTTAGGGACTTAGGCTGATAGAAGCGTTATCTTAGCATGCTTGCATATATTCAGAGGCAAGAAAGAGTAAATTGGGAGAACCCTATGCTGGCCCTTAGTGCTTCTGAGTGATATATGTCACCATTACTCATATTTGATTGGCCAGAGTTAATCATATTGCTCAGCCCGAGTCAATGGGGGTAGATAATGTGCTTCTCCCATTGGAGAAGCAGTGAGTGTAAGTGACGATGAACAGTCTACCTCATCCAGTTGTATAATTGGAAAATTACCTGACCTATGGCTCCTGGAGGGAAATAGAGCCTCTATCCTGGTATAGAAATTTAAAATACCTGATAATTTGTCTTCCCAGGCTTCCTGCCCCAATCATATGCCCTGGGGTACGATTTGAACTGAGATTGGTGATATAAAGCAGCGTAGGAAGGGAGAATTCTTTCTGGCAAGGCTCTGGTGACAGTAGCACCCAATGCTCAGGGACAGCTGTGGCAACCACACCAGTAATGACTTCCAGCATCCTAAGTGTAAACTGGGGTATTCAGAGTCCAGTGGCGAACAATATGGAATGTTCACCTCACCGCATGCAGTGAGATTCCAGGCATAGTTACGGTTGTAACTTCCTGTCACACCTGTCCCTTTTAAAGCCTAGTTCTCTAGCATTCCAATCAGCCCTGCGAGCTCCCCAACATCTTTTTAATTAATACGTTTGTATTTAAACTAGCTCAATAAATCTCTCTTGCTTATGTCTAAGAATCAGGTTAATACAAGTGGTCTGGAAGAGCACGCCCTCTTCTTGTCTGATTTATCATATTTGCACCTGAACAAAAACTGCTTTATCCACCCCCAGACTACATGAAAGAATGTACTTCCTATCACTTTTGAACTTAGCTGTTTTTTTTTGTAAAGTTATTCATGAACATAAACTAAAAAAATAAAAAAATAAAAAAATCAAATTCCTACAAAGTATCAAAAGCAACGATCTTTTTTCTACAGCATCAGTCACTTCCCCCACAACCAATTGCTATTTCTTTCATTGATTCTTTCCATATTTACTGCCACATCTCTAGCGATGTTTTCTTAGTAGCCAATCCTCCCATATTGCTTGCTTTGAGCCAAGTACTGTTCTAAGCACTTGAGAAATTTAGCCCACATAACAATCTTACCAGGTAGATAACTACTATCCCAGTTTTCAGGTGATGAAACTGAGATACAGATAAGTAGGCAATTTGCCCAAAGTCACATGGTTATTAATTGGTGGGGGCGCGATTTCACGCAGAGTCCAACTCAAGAGTCTGTACATGTAACTACTATGCCACTTGCACTGCTGCATGCTCTCTGTATTTGCGCTCCGATTATTCAGTTTTAAATCTTTACCTGTTAACTTCGCACTCGGCGACTACCTCTTTACCCCATCACACACAGGCACACTTTCCATACCCCATCTTTCATGGGCCATAGAAATATTTAGTAAACAGTAGATCTGTGAATATATGTATACATGAGCCACTAATTTAACTTCAAAATCTCCCCAACTTGTGAAAACCCCCTCTCAATACATTCAAACATATTGGGTGTTCCAAAGAGTCTACTTTCTCGCAGATTGCTCTTAGAGTGCCCCGAGTTAGTCTCCTCTGAGCAGATTACTCTCTGGGCCTGGTCCAGAGCTGTTCTTTTGGATCTTTCTTCATAGAGACTGCTGGTCTTCCTGCACCTCCCTCTTGTGTTGGCTCTCCTATTTCTAGAATCCCATATCATCTGTTTTCTTAGTTCATTATTTGTTTCGCTAAGACACATCCTCTAGCAGCTTCCTGAGAAAGACTGCATGAGAGATAATTTAGCAAACCTTTTCCTTCCTGAAAGTGTATTTATTCTGTGTGCACGCTTAAGAGATAGTTTGTCTGGGCCTAGAATTCTAGTTTGGAAAGAAGTTTTCCCTCCTGATTCTGAAGGCATTACTCCATCATCTTTTAGCATTCAGTGCTGCTTTCGAGAGGTTCAGTTCCATTCTGATTCTTGATCCCAATTACAAAAACATTACAAAAATTAATCGGATAATTTCTTAATTATTAAGTTAGTTTGATATTTTGTTAAATTTGCAGTGTACATTAGTGCATATCTGTAAGATTTTTATGTTTGGCTTGTAGTTTCATAATCACCTGGATATGTTTTGCATTATGGTTCAAATATGACCTTCCTCACTCCTACTGCTAACACAACTATATATTTCTCCCCTCCCCCCATCTGATTTTGTTTCTGCAGAAGCTCTTTTCATGTTGTCACTATTTTTTTTTTTTCTATTCCCAGTAGAAAGTGGAACAGTTGGCAGGGAGATGCAGAAGGAATGACTTCATACACCGGAGAAGCTGAAGGTGAGACATAATCTATCCGATTCAACTATTTTATTTTATATATAGAAAAAAAATCTGGAAAAATTTAAATGATGTTTTTTTTCAGTGTCACATGCTAATATGTCAAGTGGCCATAGAATTTATCATTCAAACCAGGGCACTTCTCAGAGTAAAAGTGGATGATATTAATAATTATACCACAAAGGCAGATATAAACCGGGTGACCTAGGTCTGTTCTGGGCAAACTAGGACATATGATTAGCCTATGGTAATCATGGCTTAACCAGCCCTAGACTTCTTGACTGTGGTGTTTTTCTCCCCTATTACCCTTCTTTGTGCTAAACTCACTTACGTACAATCTCTGTTTCGTGGTTTCTTCTCTCACATCCTTTTATTTCGTTCATATAGCCCTTCATTATTCTACAAATATTAATTAAACATTTGCTTTCACGTCTGATCCTTGAAGTCATTCCTAGCCTTTTAAATGATCAGTATTACCCTCTGTTTAATATATCCTATGTGCACACAGCCAGTAAAAATATTACAAAACTACCACCATAGAAGCTGAGGCCACCATAGTTTATTCAAGAGGCAAATCAGTAGGTGAACTGTGACCTTATATGGTAACATATAACAAGTGAACTCCTTCAGTGACACTTCGTGTGACTTAGACACACGGCCAGCTCAGAGTGTGGCGGCTCAGCAGGTTTTTGTGAAGGCACTGGCATACTCGTTCCATGAGCATTTCAGGAACAGCTTTATAGCACACCCCAAGGGCATGCCAACCGAGGATGGAGACGTGAAGTGAAACCCACTGTAGAAAACACACAAGTGTAGACATAAAAGTAAAAAAAATAATAATAATAATTTCAAAGTCCCAGCATCCAGTCTCATGCTCAGGGTTACTTTTTTAAGACTTTGTTTTTTTAGAGCAATTTTAGCTTCACAGCAAAATTGAAAGGTACAAGGATTTACCATATTCTCCTTGTCCCAACACGTGCCTGGCCTCCCCCATTATCAACATCCCTCAGGAGCTGGCATATTTGTTACAATCGATAAACTGCATCGACACCTCAGAATCACCCCCGGCTCATGGTTCACCTTAGGGTTTACCCTTGGTGTTGTCTAAGGTGATGTTTCTATTTCGATCATCTAAACAGACGAATTAGAGCTTCATTTTATGAGAAATGTGTGAAGTAAGGTTAAACTAGTTCATCTCTTTACCAGCCGTTTAATAGAAATGCTAGCTAGATTCTCTCTCTCTCTTTTTTTAAGATTTTATTTATTTATTTGAGAGAGAGAGAGAGAGAGAGCGAGTGAGAAAGAGAGCACAAGGCGGGGGAGGGGGAGAAGCAGAGGGAGAAGCAGACTCCCTGCCGTGCAGGGAGCCTGATGCTGGGCCCCACCCCAGGACCCTGGTATCATGACCTGAGCCAAAGACGGATGCTTAACCCACCGAGCCACCCAGGCGCCCCGCTAGCTAGATTCTCAGGCTGTTGCTGTCTATTGTTTAATATAATTGTTTCGTCTCAGGGATGGATTTTAAAGCATGTCGTTCTTTAGATGGACGAAACTGCAGTTGGTAGTATCATACGAAGAGCTGAGTTTGAAACTTCTGCACCACAGATCGGGTCTTCTATGGCTCTTAGAAAATGTGAACGGTCTTTTGATGTCAGCCTGCTGCAACAGGTTGTGAAACGATGCAATGTGCAGTGCAGGTCTTTGATTACTAGACAATCAAGTGTGAGTTGTCTGACTTTTCCACTTAGCGCATCTTCATGCAAAGTTGTTAACATTCCTAACTTCCAGGCTCCTCAACTATAAAAAAAGGAAATATAATACTTCCAGACAGTTTGTTGGAAAATTCAATGCCATGTGGGGCATTAGGTCCTTAGCACAGAGCTCAATGCAGTAGGAACTTAGGCAGTGATGCCTGCGGTTTCTAATTCCCAAATTTTTATACAAATAAGTAAACTCAGTTTTAAGATTTAGTTGTAGATGTATGTAAATGCTTTGATACTTTTCTCAAATAGCTATAGAACTCATAATCTCAACATGGCTGACAAGATCATTTGATTAGTGCAGGAAGAAATTCGGAGTGTCTGTTTCATTCTTGGAAGGGGATGTCAGTGACGCAGTTTCACGGCCACAGGTCGTGCTTACAAGTAGATCCTGAGACTGTATGGGGAAGCACTGACCTGTTTCTACTGGCAGCCATTTTATATTGGTAAGGGGTGTTTGAAGACGTGTTGGCAGAAAGGCGATACAACAGCAATAACAACAGTAACAGCTAAATAGAGGTTGAGATGTTGTCATTTGTCAGGAGCTGAGTTTCACACCTCGTATGCATTATGTTGGCTAAAACCAAGACATACCTGTGGTGCCTGGAAAGGCCTGAAAACCTGGCAGTGTTGTCAGGTTCTTGTAATCTAAAACCAGTCAGGCAAAGTCAATGCTGCAGGCTTACCCAGATAGTCAAATAAAAAATGTGTGCCATTCAGCTCCAGGAGAACTGAGTAAGACAGTGGAGGGGAGCCGGTGGAAATGGAAAATGTATCGTCTTTGTGCGGCAGCTTTAGAACATTTAAATTTCCAGAGTTAAATAATCTAAAATTGTTTTTTTGTTTTTGCAAGTGAATTATAACAAAGAAGTAACTCGGTGCTAAATGAATGGAACTATCATTATATTAGAAAGTAGATACAGTTGGGGGAAACTAATAGAAAGTCCAACTGAGGACACTTAGAATCTAGGAGTTCCTACACAATTGCTTCTAATTCTAAGCAAAGATCTTAGTAAAAAAAAAAATAATAATAATAATCTTTCATTTGTTTGCATGAAGCCCTTTGACTTTCCATTTTTGCTGTTGTTTTTAAGGTAGTAGCTATTTTTTTCTTCCTTTTTTTAAACGCACCAATGTCACAAATACGAACTCATTTAAATCCAACTCACTTTTCTCTCCAGCACACAGGTCACATGAGAAGACCAGAAAGAAAAAAAAAAAAAGATTTCAGAAAGCACAATTCCTTTGAGGAGTCACTGTGCCTGCTGCAAAATTATTCGAATGAAAAGATTTTCTTTTTGGAGGTAAAAACGACAATTAAGGTCGACCTCCTCCGTTCAAATTAAAAAAGAGAAAAAGGAGTGTAATGAAGAATCTGACTCCTTCCTCTAATTTTACAAGTTCAATGGTAATCTAACCGTGCCATTCATTTACAGAAACCATTAATTTTACTATGTGGCTGAAAGTAGTAGGCCTCAGCTTTCATTCTCTTGCTTCTCCCCTCCCTTAGTCTTTGTGTGTGCACCTGTTCCGGCCACTTTAGCATCCCATTTGTAAAACTTTGGATAATCCTCTGGCACTAACCCTGGTGTGATAATACCTCTGTTATTCAGCAGCCTAATTACAAAGGACAACACAGATAAAACACTCCAGTCCTATTTTTAATAGCTGATTTGCCAATTTCTCCAAGCTCCAAAGAGAATGGTCTCCAAATCTTGCTGGATTTAAATTTAATCTGAATGTGTTCAACACATGGAAGTCCAACACCTCAGAGCAGACCTTTTGTTGTTAGACCTCTGGACACCTCACTCCTTCTCCTACCTTTTCTCCATTTTAATAGTGATGTTAGGAATCTGTTTTTTAGAATATAGTCTAATAATAGAACGGGAGCATTTTTAAAGCATTCTCCAACACCCTTTGGAGACAACTGTTGACATTCTCCGATAACAAAACAATCAGAGAATTGGGGCTGAAGGCACCAAAGAGTTACTTTACTCAATTAAGCTAAATGAAAGATGAGCTAGTCACCCTTCTTAATTTAGCAAATTCTTCGGAGGGCACTCTCTTCAGAATTGGAGTTCAGTAAAGAAAAATGTGTCTAATATTTCTTTTCTGGTTTAAGACAGAAAAAGGAGAGGATTATTTCTAATGCATGACAAACCTGAGGAAAGGATCATTACTTCAGTACAGATAAGCCTCTCAGCATCTGGGTGCTTAACTCCACGTCTTTGATGTAGGAATGGGACTGGAGATCTGGCAATAAGCGACCATCTTAGGAGTTCTGGGTACTTCCAGGTCAACCAGGGAATATCCTGAAGTTTTGAGGGATTGACTAAATCTCTCCCACAAAACATGTTTCGGGGGGGTTTCAAAAGGGCACTGGGCACCTGAAGGACAGCCCCTACCACTGTCTTTATCCCTTGATTTTGTAACCCCAAGTAACTCTAGGGAAACTTAATACGTATGTTTCTGATTCGCTTACGCTGCTTCATCAAAACCGGGTTTCGCAAGAGCTATTTGATATCTAAGGAGACTTCTCAGTCTTCTTTCTAAGCCTTTTATTTTGCTCCAGGAAATCACATTTTCTTCGTGTTCAGCAGAATTGGAAGCGGGGAGGCCGAAATTTGGTTCTAAAGGTCATACTCACAAAATCAGCAGAAGTTTGGATATTGGCAAAATATATTGCTCTGCTCTGTTATGGCGACAGACAAATGAAAAAACCTGACAAGGGAAAAACTCAAGGATATTATCTGAAGGAGGACAGCACAGGTTAATTTCACCTACTATTCCATTTAATAATTTTATTAACATGTTCATCCCTGCTTTGAAAGATACCAATTGTCGTGTATTAACTGACAGAAGACTAATAAAAACATTCATCCCATTTTGCCTATGGACAAATATGTCCTAGACCACAGTGATTCTGGTTTTAGTCCAAAATGACACTGTAATTTGTTTAAAACACCAGCTATGCTGAGTCGTATAACCAGTTCCTGGGTCATAGAACACTGGCGAAAAATATGCAGAAAAAAATACGTAGACGATACATCCTCTTTAGATCATAGGAGAGCACATTAGCTATGGAAGATTTTAAGGCTTTAGGAGAAAAGTTTAGTTAGAAATTTGAGTTTTTGATCAATCACTGAAATTCTCTAAAAGAATGATAATAAATGAGTAACATCGAAGTAAAGCCACTTATCTGTGAGTGGTTTATAACGTACTGGTGTGTAATAACATTTACTGAGCACTTACGGTTCAGGCACTGTGCTAAGAATTCTATATAAATTACTGCATTCAGTTCTCACATAGTCCTGTGAAATGGGTACTCTTATTTTCACACTTATTTTTTTCTAATGAGTAAAATGAGATCCAACAATTTGAAGGGAAAAAGACTGTCAGGCCAAGGATGGCTATTTCAATCATCTCTTACATTGGCGTAATATTTTTATCCAATAGGGTATGATTAATATATTCAACTTTATGAATAATACAACATTTGCTCGTAAGTACTCTAGGTAATGTAATGAGTTGGATGTTATGAACCAAGACCAGGAATTATGTCTATTATGACAGGTTTAAAGACTGCAAACCACATTTGTAGGTTTATGCTTGTCTGGTTGACCTTCACCAAAATGTCCTTCCCTGCACCAGCTGGGAAATGTATCTTATTTGTCTAATATTTCCCTGGGTATGGTAGTTCTTTGATCCCTAGGGAACATGGCGAGTGGAATGGGACTCACGAAGAAGTCAGTTTTCCTTTAATAAGCAGTCCCAAACCTAGAATATTACGAGAATTTCCCATGAGGAGCTAGAACCTCAGTGGTACATTTCTGTAAAAGTGGAAGTTGAATTCTATAGACTGCATTCTAGATGTATTTTTCATTATTGTTATGCAACACCTACCACAGCTCCTGGCAGGTCCTTGGCAAGTTTTTGCTGAATGAAAGGATGAACACAAGACTAAATAGGAAATGGAAGTCTTTGTATTTCCTAGCCACGAGTTGGACATTAACAGAAAACACAAACGAGATAGCTTGTGATCTGGGTCCCTGCGGTCTCTGCTTCTATGTACACTTGCATATGAAGAATTAACCAGTTGGCTTTACTCTGTTAGTTGAGTGGGAGCTACCTCTGTCCTCCTTCACCCAAAGCAGTCCTAGAGTCCAGAGTTCTGTGGTGGAGTTTGTGGTAGCTTCCTCCCCTATGGCCCTTGGTGATTCTCTCCTCCCATATTTTTGCCGCTATGTAGTCCCCTCCTACACTGAGTAGGGCTGGCCTGTGCAACCAATAAAATATTGAAGAAAGGATACCTATGACTTCTAAGACCGGGTCATAAAAGATACTATGGCTTCCACCTTGTTCACCCTTAGGGAACTGTGGGAAGTGGTCGCCATGTATGAGGAAGACACTCAGGCAGCCCCGTGGAGAGATCCACGTGATGAGACAGTGAAGGATCAGTGGGATAGCCATGTGAGTGAGCCATCTCACGGGAACAGATGTCCCAACCCTACAAGCTTCAGGTGACTGTGGTGTTGGCTGACATCTTAACAACCCCAGAGAGACCCCAGAGCCGAAGCCACTCACCTCAGCTGCTCCTGAGCTCCTGACCTACAAGAACTGTGAGACAAAAAAAAAATTTATCATTGCCCTCAGCTGCTAAATTTTGAGATAAGTCCTTTTGCAGCAAGAGCTAATACAGAGTTGTATTGAGTGACACAGAGTCAGACTCGGACACTTTAGAAAATAAATATATCGTATCAGTTGGCACCTCTTTCCATTGTTTATCATTTTCTATTTATATTGGCTCGTCAGAAACCAGTTAATGAGACTTCAATCTTTCCTATAAGAATTAGGTCTAACGGTATCTTTTCCTAGTGATATTTCACGTGGTCTGGATGCAATCTGTGATTTTGTGTGTGTGTGTGTGTGTGTGTGTGTGTGTGTGTGTGTGTGTATGTGTGTTTTAAAGGTCCCCAGTGATTTTGATTCATAATGAAAGTAATTCTGACACATCATGAGAATTGGATTCTGGTGTCAGGTCTACTCTGTGACAATGGCCGAGACACTGGAGCTCTCCGAATTGTAAAATTGAAGTCTGTTTCAGATGAAGGTTTTATGAACAAAGTATTTGGATCAAACAAAACCAGGCCTGACAAGGGTGATCCGTAATCTTGGACTTTAAAGGTGGGTGTGTGGAACTTCAGCATGATCTGACTGACACAAAAGAGATTTTTTTTTAAGGTGAGCGCACATGCGGTATAATCCAAAAGGTCTCTGGTCCATAACCGCCACCACACACGGCGTTCGAAGCTGGCAGAGCAGCTGGCATGACTCCCAAAGAACAGCAATGTAGCAAGCCATCCGTGCAGACAAACTACCCTTTGGAGATTACCTATCGGCACCTGAAGTTTTCATTTTCCATGGCTTGTTTGGAGAGAGTGGGGTCCGATGCGTGAAGGAGGGGAGTTCAAGTGTTCCTGGCATCAGCCCGATGTCTTAGCTTCATGGAGGAATGTTTCTGCCAACACTGGGTAAGTGAACTGGCTGTGGCACCTTGTGACATCAGGTGGGATGTGGGGGGAGGCACAGTCACCACTCAATTAAGCACACAAGCCTTGGGGGGCTTCAGACAGTATGAATGCCACCTATAAGAAACACAGACCGAACTTGTGTTATAATATAGGCAGTTCACATCCTGCCTCCATCACTTACTGGATGCATGGCTTTGGGTAAATTATTTAATTCCTTTAAGTGCCATTCTTTGTAAACAGGCCTAAAAAAATAATGTGTACCTTACTGAGGTGTCGAAAGATTTAATAACCCACATAAAGCATCAAGCACAGTGTCCGGCACGTTGGGCTATCTCAATGCTATCGAATATCATAATGATTATTATTACAATTTCACCTGTGACCCAAGTGGTTTGAAGACGGGCTTGGGAATGTTAAAGGTTTGGGGAGGTGCGGGGGGGAGATATCTACATTTCAACTAGGAGGTATAGAATAATTATAAATTCTGTCCCTAAACCAGACCAGAGAGAAGTCTTTCACAGCTAGCAAGACAGAAAGCTAAAAAGCAATGTATGATTTTTGGAAGACTTATTTCACTGGGACCAATGGATAACTTTTGTTCCTGAAAGGGGAGGGTGCTTCCTGTGAGAGACAGTAATGTCATTATTCATGCAGTAAGCCAGCCCACTTCAACTGCCGGTCCTCACAATGCCTACAAGTGTAATAAAAAAAAAGAATACAAAAAACCCACTTGCTTCCTTTTTTATGAGTATTGACATTCTTGTGCAGTATTAGGGGAGCTAATTTAGCTTCCAGTTCTAAGAATTTTTGAATCTATAGCCAGTAATTATTGGCATTCAGAGGTACAAAAGAGGAAAACAAAGCTTGCAAATTCTAGCACATTCATGTGGGATTGGGAGCTGAATTAGGATCCTCGCACCCCATTGAATGATCAGCCCCCCTATTAGAGCCTTATTAAAATGGTAATGATTATATGCCAGCTATAGGCAGGCAGCCGCACCTGTCAAAAACTACCCCGATTATCCTGTTCATTGAACTGTCTGGCTCTTGAATCAGTGTCTCAGGTTTACTTCTCTGTGAAGTTTTTTCCCCCCCGTTTTAAATAAAAAAAGATACAAGAACAAACATCTCTTTGGGGTCACAGAACACTCTTAGAGTCCATTATATCTTCTCCTCATTTTCTGTTTTCGTATCTGGTCTGGCAATCTGATAGGGGAGCTGTCCTCTCTTTGGTTTGGGATGGAAATAGGAGAAAGAAACAGAAGAAATGTAAACGCTCATCCGAATAAAAATTCTAATGTCAGTAAAAGATAATGCAAATCTATAATTAATCTGTAAACTGGGATTATTCGATTGTCAGTTATAAGTACTGTGATCAAGGCATAGATCCTTGTTACTCATGCATTATTTGCCAAGCCTAGAAATCTGCTGTCCTTTATTTAAAGGATATTTTGGGCTGTCATCTACCTTTTGCCTTTTAAAACCGACAGAACAATAACGTGTTCCATTTGAAATCACTTTTTTCCCCCCAAATGAACCATATCCTTGAATGCACAACATTGTGTGTGTGTTTTTTTTTTTTTTTAACCAGACTAAATTCTGCCCTTACTGGGAGGAAAAGTGTCTTTAAAAGTATTTCATCTAGTGGTTTGCCAAATCCCAGAATTATAAAAGAGCATCGGTGAGAGAGGGGTTGGATGTCATCCATAGGACTAGTGTCAGATGCTATGATGGTAACTTCTCAGAGCATAGGAGAGAGGAGTCAATGTACCAAGAAAAGCAGATTTTTTTTTTTTTTTTTTTTTTGCTTTTGTTTGTTAGAGGATCGCTTCCTCCGATTCCAAACATTTCTTGCGTGGGTGGGGGCATCATGAAGGATTTTGGTTTCCTACAATAGCTGCTGAACCTCAGGGATTTCCATTACTTACCAGCCCCCAAGTCCAGGCCATCCGAGAGGAAAGCAGGAAGCACAATTTTTCTCTTCATCTGCTTTTGGTAGAACTTCTCCTTAAGGGGACTTTGTTTTTTGTTTTTTTATTTTATTTTAATTTTTTTTGTTATATTATGTTAGTCACCATACAGCACATCCCTGGTTTCCGATGTAAAGTTCGATGATTCGTTAGTTGCATATAACACCCAGTGCACCATGCAATACGCGCCCTCCTTACTACCCATCACCGGTCTATCCCATTCCCCCACCCCCTCCCTTTTGAAGCCCTCAGTTTGTTTCTCATAGTCCATAGTCTCTCATGCTTCATTCCCCTTAAGGGGACTTTGAAGATGCAGGAAGCTAATAATAGAAAGAATCTTGGATTCCTTTTACACATTGTTTTGTTAAGTTGCAGGAAGACAAACACAATTCGAATTTAGGATTTTGCAACACTATCCTAGCCGAGAGTACATTGGGTTTCCAGTCACTTCGATATTACAATGTGAAAATATTCACAACTAGGTCTGTTAACTGAAATCTTAATTATACTGAGCTGCTGCTTCTATTACTGTAACAACAAAAGAATGCGTTTTTAACAGCAATTCACAACTCATCTGAGGCGTTCTTTCTCAACATGCTATTTATTTATTGAATGACTTCGGTGCAATGTATTCGCGTGCCTTCCCAACACCCACTACGATCTACCTTGTCCCCATCCAGCCGGTATTGATTGAATATCATGAATCATTCTCAAGCCTTTCTTGCCACAATATTTGAAGAGGGTTGTATTATGGGATAATTATGTATTGAAATAATTGATTTACTATGCAGGCAAGATTATTACCAGGGCGTCTGAGTGGCCTGTTCGTAGCCCTTAAGCTCCCTGACCTTGCTCTAGCACGAACAACTATTGCCTCTCTGTCCAGAACCACTCAGCTTGACATCTTTGTGATGTATCACCATTCTGCCTCTCCTCCTACTTCTCTTCTCTTTTCTTTCCACAGTTTCCTTCTTAGCAATTTATTTTCTCCTTTGATTCCTTGTAATCTCTTCTAAAAACACAGCCCCAAATTTCAACCTCAAGCAGGGAGTACTGCAGTCATTCATTCCCAACAGCTGATCTCTTCCCTCAAGGATGTCTCAGGAGTCCCCCGCTCAGCTTGACCACTTCTGAGTTCGTTGTTGTTATACCTGCTCCCATTTCTGTAGCATTCTCCTCCAAGAATCGATCACCAATTGGCCATCAATATTCAAACCTTATAGCGTCTTCCAGCAGGACATTCTGATAAACTAGACCGTGTGTCAGCCTGCCCCCTCCCACACCCATGCTTCCACACGTACCTTTTGTCTCACAAAGACCACCATTCACTGGGTAGCAAAGGGTATCACAGAAGAAAACAAGCTTGTGTCTTCAAGTTCAAAGCTGAGACTCCAAGAGAATTCAGTGTGTAAACACTGAATTTGGAGAAATTTGTGGTAAATTCCAGCTTCCCTATCCACATCAGCTAGGTAAGGATATCTTGGGTTGAAGGGAAAAATGAGAGGACCAGAGGGGTAAATAAGGAGAGAAGCCTGTGGGTTCTAGGGCAGGGAGATCAGGGCTTGCACAACCTCCACTCCTGTGGATGTCATCCTCGGCCAACCCCGTGAGCCGTGGGGAGCTGGGCCAGTGCTCACGGTGGAGGGTCATCTCGGGTCACAATGTACATGGCAACATTGGACAGCTCCATTAGTGGTCCTTCATGGTGGCATCTGGTGCTCATCTGTGGAGAGTAACCAGCAGAAGTGACTTGGGACTTACGACATTGAGGTCCTAAATGCCTCACTGTGACTTACCAACTTACCATGCATGGGCAGGCTCTTGTCACTAACTTTGTAAACCTCTCCCTCCCAGCTATCCCTTGAGGTGGAGAAAGGTCTCTGTTGTGCATTTTAGAGAGAGCATGGTGGTGTGAGAGGAAAAGCTCAAGGTCTGCCTCTTAGTCAAGGCGACGGTGGGAGAAACAGCCCACCCCACAATCTCTTAAATCTGTGACCTCATTCCTACTTTGCCTGCCACTAACCTATATGAGGTCTTCATTACTTCTCACTTACGCTGCATGTTATCGGGTTTTCCTCCTCCCATCTTTCTTGCATTTTGAGTCCCTTCAAGTTAGTTTCCTGTTGAAACACCATGAGTGGTCCTCTAGTTCATACTGAATCAAGTTCAAACTCCTCTTATGTCTTATCTATACAGGTATAAAAATCAGTCTCACCTCCTATAAGCCTTAAAGGGAGTCATCGATTCCTGGCTCTGTTTGAATTCATAGACCACAGAGGTAACTGCTTATTTCAACAGATTTAAGTTCCTTCCACTCCCAGAGGCCCAGGTAATTCATAAGTCCTGTCCCCAGATACCGTCCTTCTACAGCAAAAGCTAGAAGTCATCTCTTCCTCCTCTGACTCTCCACAACACTTTATCTGAACCTCTTTTCTGGCCCCTTTCTCTTTCAATATTCCATATGTACATATTTCCTTTACCTCCTTGGCTGTACCTCTCTTGAGGGCAGGAGCAAATCACGGGCATCTGCAGAGAGCCCAAGACCTTGCGAGCTGCATCAAATTCAACACACAGACTTGTTAGGGGAAAAATGATGTTTTGCTAAGTATCCATGGTTTGTGTTATGCATCTGCTGCACAGAAGTGCTGTTAATGTGTTCTGAAATAATTTCCTAGTAAAATTGCTTAATATTCAGTGCAAAAGGTGAAAAAAAATAGAAACATTCAAAATTGAACAGTAAAGTGAATTTTATTATTTTACAAACTGATTCACATCAATAGTTAAAAACATTGTTTTAATTGTAGCATTTTATTTTTGCTTCATGCCCCAAATCTTGGATTCTTTTTGACTCCCCTGGTTCCCATCCCAGAATCCATCAGAACATCCTTTCAGAATATATCCAGAATCCCAGCCATTCTTACACTTCTCCTACTACTTCGGTTTAAGCTGCCATCAACTAGGTTACCATATGTATATGATATAGAACATATATGAAATATGATATATATGATATAATGTATGATGCAACATATATGATAAAGGATATATAATATATGCCATGTAATATATATGTATAAATAATGTTAGATGTTATCATATCATATTATAATCACCACCACCTAGATTACTGTAAGAGTCCCCTAATTGACCCCTTGTCCCCACAGTTTATTTCAATACAGCAGCTGAAGTGATCCTGTTAAAAAGTAAGTCAGATCGTGTCACAATCCCTCTCAGAACTCAGGGGCTTCTCATTTCATTCAGAAAAAAACAGTGTTTTTATAGTGGTCTACCAGGCCTTACCTGTTCTGCCTCCAGTCCTGCCTCCTCTGTGACCTCTTTTCTTACCACTCCACTTCTTGATGGCTCTGATCCAGTCACACTGGTGTCCTTGCTGGCTCTTGAGCACCCCAGATACTCTTGTGCCTTAGAGTCCACGTGCCTGACTATCCCTCTGTCTGGAACAAACCCTCCCAGATTTATACAGATTTATACTGTATAAATCTCCTTTCCTTCGAGTCTCCGCTTGGATGTCACTTTCTGATAAGATCTGCCCCCAACAGCCCTGTTTAAAATTGTAGTTGCCCCGAGACTCCTGATTCCCCCCACTTACCACCTTCCAATATACAACATAATTCATTTATTTTATTTTATTTTCTGCCTTCCTTCACTAGAATGTAAGTCCCATGAAGGCAGGTTTTTACATTTTGTTCAATGGTATAGCCTAAGACCTTAGCTCAGCTTCTAATATACAGTAGCTGCTCAATAAATACGGAGACATGAATGGTACTGTATTAGATTTAAAAGAGAGGTCTCTACAGATCCTCTGGTCTAGTGGTTCCTGACTTGGGGGCCTCTGAAAGTCATAATAGCATCTCTTAGCACTTTCCATGATTTTCAAGAAGTCTAGTAAAAACAACCACTTGGCTGTGATAAAATTGTCTAGTTCTGTGGCTCCCACACTGTGTGCTAAGGACCAGGGTTATCATCGATCCCTTGTCCCTTTCACAGTGTACTTCACTAGGCTTTTTCCTTAGACCTACAAGGAGTCTGCGGAGGGATTTTTGAATACATTGGATTTTGATAGGTACATGATCATTCTATCTGCGTTCTAGAAAAGAGTGTACTTTCCTCTCTTGGCCGTGTCCTTTGGGCATGGCGTAATTCTTGGAACATTTTCAAAAAATGCATGATAAATTGAATTATACGGTGACCTTCCCATGTATAGATCATGTTTCTTAAGCTCAGATGTATATTGACGATCATGAACCCAATAGGGAAGTTAGAAAAACTGCTTAGTTCACAGAAGGAAGGAATCGGTGCTGGGTAACGCATCAATGCATTAAAAACGGAGTGTGTTGAGCAGGCGTGCTCGGACATGACTTTATTTCCCAGAACATCTTGTGAATAATAGAGAAAATATAGCCCTAGCATACACAGCACTTTTAGTTAAGAGACAAGTTGGATTAAGAAGTCAAGGCCCTAATCATTTTTTTTTAATGTAGCTCATGTGTGAGGATTTGGGGGTAAGATTACTTTGAATTTCATCCTTGACAATAGAAACACCAGTCTTACTTACCAAATCCAAGCCAGCGATCTAAGAAATGCGTTGAGTTAGTAACCATAAGTATCTAGAGTTGTATATAGAATCGTTTCAAAACTGAAAAATGAGAAAATGCAGAAAAATGCCTGCTTCTTTTACATTTTGCACTCCACAGATGGTCCCCCGGCCAACATAATTTTCTCTCTCATTTTGATGATATGGGCTGGAAAATGTCTCAACCAAATTAAGCTAATGGAGGTCAGTGTGTGGTATGTGCCATTAATTTGAAAAACAAGGAGATAGATAGAGGAAAGACAAGGTAATGATTTGTGACAGGGGGCCCCAAATTTGATTTAAACAATTCAATTACCCTTTTTAAAGTCCCCCAAAGAAATGTGCTGCAAAACTCTCCATTCCCCACCCATGCAGACAGGGACACAAAAGCTGCTCTTAATAACAGTTCTATATTACTTCCTCTGCGACATGCTGTGGGGATTGCAAGACAAGAACAAAACAAACCCCAATGTATCCTATTGTAAAAGATTAGAGGTGGCCAGGCAGCGAAGGGCTGTTTCTGCAGGGCTTGGAGAACAGAGGATGGCAAGTCTCATGAGAACAGCCTTCTTCGCAGCACCCTACCAGGGATGCTGGGCTAATGTTCCCAGAGTTGCGCTGGCATTATGAGAGACTTATTTAAGGAAATTTCCATCTACAACAGCCCAAAGATGCCAAGTAAATTTAAAGTTCGGCGCCGGCCTCACAAGGGGAACCAATGGAAGCATGCACTCTTGTCAAGGACACAAGCTCTAAAAAGAAGCTTGAACACTGGTTCAGTGGCCGTCTAGCTCCCCTAATCTTGGGCAAATTGGTGAGCTTTTCTCTGCCTCAGTTTTTTCATGTGTAAAATAGAGATTATAGCAAGACTCATCTCAGAGGACCCTGAGAAGTATTAAATGAGATAATTCATATAAAGTATTTATAACCAAATTGAACTTGTGAAGGTCAGAGCTAAGCTACTATGGATACAAAAGAAATTTTTTAAAAAGCAAACTATAAGGAATTTATATTTCTTTGTTTTTCTTATTTTAATAATGATAAAAACACTTCAAAGTCTGAGTTCTTAGCCATCTTAGCCATGGGCACTTCCTTTCAAAACCAACACCAGTTATCTCTCACCCTAAAAAGAAGCAAGGGCCATGTGCTTAACCTTCTATTGTCTGGAAAAGAGAGAGAATTCTCTGATCAAAGGGGAGATTTTGGGGCGCCTGGGTGGCGCAGTTGTTAAGCTTCTGCCTTAGGCTCAGGGCGTGATCCCAGCGTTCTGGGATTGAGCCCCGCATCAGGTTCCTTTGTTGGGAGCCTGCTTCTTCCTCTCCCACTCCCCCTGCTTGTGTTTCTCTCTCTGGCTGTCTCTCTCTGTCAAATAAATAAATAAAATCTTAAAAAAAGAAAAAAACAAACCAAAGGGGAGATTGTACCAATTAAATAGGTTTATCTACTCAAGGGATAGATATTCTATTATTCCTGCATCCACGGAGCTAAAACCCACAGACACAGGCTATGTGAGGTACACATCATGAAGAAAATTGTTCAGTGTCTTAAACAGAACAACCATGGAAGTATTTCACCATTGTTTATAAATATGCAACCCTTGCCAGGGGCTGTGGCTATGACACTGCGTAGAAAGACTGCACAACCATCGTGTGAACTTACATATTCACGGAATTAGTTGAAGCTGCTGGACAGATTTGAACGAGCAAAGACCATAGTCATCAGTTTGTGGCTGGCACATAGTAGCTGCTCAATTATTGGAAGCCATGGTGATGGTAACAATGGTAAGAGCTATGATGGGAAAGAACCATATCTTAAGAAGAAAACGTAAAAATAATTTGGAGACATACTGTCAGTTAGAATATGGATATTTTTTAAATGTGCTCATCCTGCTGCAAATATTTTGATCAGGAAGTGATTTTTACCTATCATAACCTGAAGTCCAAAATTTGCAAGTATGTTGACTGGATGTAACATTCCAAAAATGTTTAACAGGCTGATCTCTTTTTGTGTCACCACGAGGTTGAAAATACGAAGGCATAGGTTCACTTGTTGGTGACTTGGTGACACTGATCCTTAATTCAACATAGAATCGTTGCTCATCTACTCACCCGTATGTGCTGAGTCAATCAAAATAAGCAAGAAGTAGAAAGAGCTTTCTAGCGCTCTCAGTGTAGAAGGGATGCAGACACACAAGCCAATAACTTAAAAATCTGCTAGGTCTTGACTGGAAAAGAATTATATACAAGAGCGTGCAGAAGCTGAATACACTAGGCATATAGGGTCTTGAAGGGTGAGTTGAGGGATTCAGGATCTTAGATCGTGTTGACCATTGCCTCCTTTGTCAAATACAAAATAAATTACAACAGCCCCTTTGTAGAGAACTTTAAAAGAATGGAAAAGATATTGCATCCAAACACAGGAAATTTTATTCGTTTAGTAATAGAATGCATTTTCCACAGTGGTATAAAGTGCTATATCTGGTGAATCATTTTTAGTGCTTCTGTATTTCAAGAAAATGTGACCAACTCTTAATCACCTGATTTATCAAAACATTGCACAAATGGGAGTATCACCTTTCTTTCTAAAAACCCATAATAAAACTTAAAAAGTTTACATGACATTTTATAGACAACTTTCTCTTCTATGTACTGGGAAAATAGACCAAATTATTCAGGAATTAAGGAATATACATCCTTTGGGTAGAGAAACCTATCTAACTAGTGCAGTCTCTCCTTTGATCAGAAAGTTCTCTCTTTTCCAAGCTATAGAGTATTTTTTTGGATGAAATAAGTAACCCAATCTCGCCATACCTGTAATTTCTGCTGTGCTCATAGTATATTCTCAGCCCAATTCTGTACATTACACGTCATTTTGGTTTTCTCTCTGATAAGGAAATCAGACCTTGGATGTCTGTGCTGTTCAGATCCCCAAGGCAGGAGGGCATAGGCCTGATGTCCTGCCTTCGGAGCCACACATGCCATGCCCACAGGACTGGCCCAAACTTTGGCGGGCAATCTTGCCCACAGAATCGGTGAGCTGATGATGAATGGCTGTGAAGGCTTTGTGATTGCTCAGGCTCCTTTGTGGGACTGGACAATGGAGGAGGACACAAGTCTGGCTCAGGAGAGCAACGGATAAAACTGCTGGGCAGGATGGCGGGCTCCTGCCGACACGACCACTTGTTGACATTGAAAGGATTTCACAACAAGTGAGCAGAAACAGAAACGATTCTGTTCGGCAGGGCTATTAGTTGCAACGTGTGGCACCGGAGCGGTCACTCCCGATGTGTTTCCTCACTAATGAGCTCTGAATGCCCATTAAACTGGGCTGCCATAGGCCCAGAGCCACCCGAACAACGGCATGCATGAATGCCTTCCCCTGTTGCTATTGGTTGGCCCAGGGAAGAAACAACTGGTATCACTCAAATTTAAACAGAGTTGACAGTACAGTTAAATGATCATTAATTAGAGTTTGTGGGCAGATAAAGACGCAGAGCCATTTCTAATGACAAGATAGGTTAGAGTGACTCACTCGGGAGCATAACCCAGTCTGGTCCTGCCCTATTTCTTGGGCCATGTGGAGGGGCATCTATGGGATTTTAGACAGGGTAAATAATCTGTAGGAAAGTGTGTGGAGGTGACAAAAATAAAGCTTTATAAGATGTAGGAGGTTTTTTAATAATTAATAATACCTCAGAAATAGTACTAAGAAGTGAAATCAATTGTATATATGAAAAGTCCTTCAGCTGGGATGTGATAGTGTAGTTGGGGTGAAAAAGACTTCAGTTAGAAAACCAGGCTTGAACTTTGGCTCTTAAATTTATCTGTTGAGTGAAAAGTTGAGTTCAACGTTTGAAACTCAAGAATCTCCATTTCTCCATCTGTAAAATGGGGATAATCATCACCTCAACTTCACAGGGTTATTGCAAGGATCACGTGAGGAAGAAATTCATAGGTTATGTTGAATCATATAGCTGTCATTATCTCTCACTTTTGAGCTACCTAGTTATACACAGATATGACATATCCAGCAGGTAGGTACGTCTACCAATAAGCAAAGGTAAAGACGGTTCCAGTGAAAGGAGAAATTTAAACTTTGTTTTCCAAACATTTCATTCTTAGAGGATGATTCAAGCTGCATGACACCTCAATATACCTCAAGAGAAAAATCAATCACTCTCTTAGAGCTCTTTTCCCTAATCATTCATCTCATGACAGTATCTCCTCAGAAATAATGGCACTAGAGCTGAGTGAAGAACAATATTTCATGATCAGAAGATTAACTTATTCAGGAAGTAAGAAATATTCTCATATACATCCTTGACATCAATCGCCATTCCCATGCCCATAACCCATAAATCTCTACATAGAACTTCATCTACTCTCCTGAGATCCAGATCTGGAACTCAAGTTTCCTTCATATCTAAATGGGTATTCCACAAGAATCTCAAATGTAATATTTCTATAAAAGTTAGCTTTTGCTGTATGATAAACTTCTCTAAAACTTAGTGATTCAAAACAGTGACTATTGGTGTAGCTCACGATTCTGTGGGTTGGCAATTTGGGCGGGGCTCAGTGGGGTGGTTCTTCTGGTGTTGGCTGGACTCGCTCCTGTGTCCATGCTCAGCTGTTTGGTAAGGTGGGCTGGCTGGCTGGTCCAAGATGGCCTCAGTCAAGGTGGCTTGTTTCTGCTGCACATAATCTTTCATCTTTCATCCTAGAGTTGGCCAGCCTAGGCTTGCTCACATGGTTCCAAGGGCCACGTGGTTCCAAGAGAAAGAGCAGAAATGGTCAGAGCCTCTTTAGGTATAGACTGGCACACATTCCTTCATCTGCATTCTATTGGTCAACACAAGTCACAAGTCAAGGGTGGGAGAAAAGGGTTGAGTAGATTCCATTTCTTGGTGGAAAGAGCTGCAAATTATCACTGTAAAGAAGCACGGATATATGGAGGGAAATTAATATGGCCATTTTTGCTGGTAATCCCAAACTGTCCCAAACTGAACTCATGTTCCCAATGAAACTTTTCTCACCCCTGTTTGTTCCATTTTGGTTAAAGCCATCAAGGCCTACATGAAAACCTTAATGTTATTCTGGGATATTTCATGCCAACAGTGGGTGGCTGAGTTTTATTATGTCTCCTTGCTTCATAGATCTTTTTCAATACTCTCATCATCTCCATTCCAATGGACTCCGGGTGAATATAAATTCTTCTCATTTTTGCCTGGATTATTCTGATAACTCAACCGATCTGTCTCCAGTAATACTTTCTGTATTAGTTTTCTATTGCTATGTCACAATTTACTACAAATTTAGCAGCTTGAGAAACATGCATTTATTATCTCACAGTTTCTGTAGGTCAGAAGTCTGGGTATAAATTAGCTGGATTCCCTGACGAGGATCTCACAAGATGTCAGCTGGGTTATGTTCCTTTCTGGAGCTCATAACCCTTTACCAAGGTCATGGGGCTATTAGCAGAATTCAATTCCTTGCTGTTGTAGGATGGAGGTCTCCACTTCCCTTCTGGCCATCAGCACTAGAAGCACCTGTTGTTCCTGTCACAAGGCCTGCTCCATAAACATGAGAGTTGCTTTCTTCCAAGTGTAGGGGCACACCTCTCTGACTTCCATCCTTTCCCCACTCCAGGATGCTAAGACAGAATTTTATATACAATATAAATGACTTGTCATCATTCTCAGGCTCCTCTCACACTCAACGGTAGAGGATTACACAAGTTATGCACACCTGCTCACAGTCAGTGAGAATCTTGGGGACCGTTTAGAATTCTGTCTACTATATTTTCCTCCAAAAGTAGCCATCTCATCAGAATGTAAATTGGATTATGCCATTCCTTGGCTTTTAATCCATTCATGGATTCTATTACCTATAAGATAAACATCTTCTTTGACAGACTGAATCTTTCCCTTGAAATCTTTCCTACGTAAGCCAGGACACAGGGAAAATGCTCTCAGTTTGGAGTAAGATCAGCAAGTCAGAGACATGGCTAGACCAGCAGACAAAAGGCTCATATCTAAATGACTTGGGCTCAAAACACATCATCTGTTCAGTATTTGATTATATTTAATCATGGGCCCTATGGACAATAAAAAAAATCATCAGAAAGAAAATACTGTGGGCCAAACAGGTTTTTTACTTCTGTTAAGACTTGAGAATAAAATAGGTACACGGCATACAAGCATAAGCTTGTGTTTATTAAAAATAAACAAACAAAAACTGATTCTAATAATGTCTAAAATCTGTAGAGTTCAACAATATAATTAAAGTTAGCCAACTGTACTCAATCCCACTCAATTAATAGTTCACATTTACCATGTGGCTACTCTATGCCAGGTGCTGTGCCTAGCTTATATGCATCATTTCATTTAATCTTCATGGCAGTCAAGTACAGTAGGTATGGTTAACTCCATTTTTTTGCAGGAGGAAACTGAGGTAGTAGGAAGTTAGAGCACAGCTAATAAGTGACAACAAATGATATTCAAATATATATGTTGAAATGAGGTTACATATGAGTACTTTCAGTCCTGGCAACATGGTAAACAGATCCAGTGCAGAGTCCCTTCCCAGACTAAACACACACACACACACACACAGTGGATAAAATATAACACGGTTGGTTAAATATGAGTTCAGAATAAAAAAAGACAAAAGTCCCAGATACCAGAATGAAGAACCCAAATGAAGTCTGAACGAATGAACACTACAGCCATCTAGGAGAATGCTGGATGTAGAAACATCTTCCAATAGCTAGGAGTTGTGGTTTTCATGTTCATGTAGGGAAAGAAGACTGAGAAATGTGGCCTTGGGCCCGCTCAAAATGTGCAGCTGGAGCTGAAGCAAAGGTGTAAGTTCTAACCCTGGTGGGGCTGCCTTGCCATACAAGAGTGGGGAGAAAAGCCTCTACCCACAAGGTCATGAAAACAGCAGGGATGTTTGTCTCTCCTTGGGGCTCTAACAGAACAAAATAGCCCCCACCTTCCCCATAAAATATCAAAACCTAAGCCTGAACTGTCTGCAGGTGTGGCTTGGAATGCATGTTCCCGCACTGTGCTGCTATCCAAGCAAAGAAACTTGTATAAAGATTTGTCTTAGACAAAAGCCAGAGGCACATGAATATGCTGTGTACGGACCCTTCTACCCTGGCTCGTGCGACCCGGCAGGAAGAAAATGCAGATAAAGATGAATTCAGAGTCAAAAATTACAAATCACATGAGGGGATGATCCACTCTGAGGGAGAGTCAGCCGACACAGGGAAGAGGAGGATAAGCATCTCCATAATTTTCGATGTTCTTATAGCTGAAGGAGTTTACAAAGTAGGAAACAAAAAACTTAATTTAAAAAATAGATTATGGAACATAAGAACTTGGAAGATCGGTAGGGGAAGAAAGGGATAAAGAAAGGGGAGGTAATCAGAAGGGGGAATGAAGCCTGAGAGACTATGGACTCTGAGAAACAAACTGAGGGCGTCAGAGGGGAGGGGGTGGGGGGATGGGATAGACCGGTGATGGGTAGTAAGGAGGGCACGTATTGCATGGTGCACTGGGTGTTATACGCAACTAATGAATCATCGAGCCTTACATCGGAAACCGGGGATGTACTGTATGGTGACTAACAAAATATAATAAAAAATCATTTAAAAAAAAAAACCAAGAAGTAAAAAAAAAAAAAATAGACTGAAAACTTAAACATAATTAGATTTGAAGAAAAACTGAATGGAACTACCTATAATTTACTGTTTTATTTAAATGGAAAACTCAATAGTTATTAAAATTAAATTAAGTAATAGTTATTTAAATTAAAACCTCGACAGCAGACTAGATACGAGAAGATGAAAGTACAGATTTGGAGCTAAATATGAGGAAGTTACACAAAGGGATAGAAGATAAAACATACAAAATTTGTGAGTTTTTTCCTTTTTTTTAGTGACGTGTATTTCACACACAGTGTTATATGAGTTTCAGGTGAACGGTATAGTGATTTGGCAGTTCTATACATTACTCAGTGCTCATCACCTTAAATGTACTCGTAATCCCCTTTATCCACATGTGAAATTTGAAAGGGATGTTAGTGACAGGAACATAATGATACAACATTTCAACAGGCATCTGGGAAAAGGTTTGAGAATGGAGAAGACAATATATTCAAAGATACAACGATAGAAGTTCTTTCCCGAATTCACCAGAAACGTGAAACTATAGACTGAAGAGGCACATTAGTACCAAGTAGGATAAAAAAGAATGAAGTCATATCTGATACATCATGATACAATTGCAGAGAAAACATTTTAATGGAGCCATAGGGTGAAAATATATGCCCTCCTGAGGGATGGTAGTTCAATTGACAAGGCTCCCCAGCAACAGAAATAGAAATCAGAAAATGATGGAATAATGCCCAGCTTACATAAAATCCAAGAAAGAGAGTGAAATGAAGGTATGTCAGACACGCAGTGACTGGGTTTATCACTTGCCGACCATCGCCGAAATAAGATTGCTAAAGAAATGCACCTGGGCCACAAGGAGGCTGAACCTGAAGGAGACGGGGTGCACTAGCAATGGTGGGAAAAGAAAATAGCAAATGCAGGGGAAAAATATGAACAAACACGGACTGTTTTCTAAAAAAGAGTAATTTTTAAAGTTGTAATTCCATATTGTTTTATTTTTAAAAATAAGTTTATTTAAAATTTTTTTAATTTTTAAAAATTTATTTTAAAAAATAAAACAATATGGAATTATAATTTTGCAAGAGTAACATGAAATGTGGGATAAGTGATCTAAAATTTTTTGTTTCATTAAGAGGAAATGTGGAAAATATTGCTAAACTTTAGACTTTGTGAATACAGAATTAAAAGTTGTGGGTACCCACTACAAGTATGAAAATAATATATATGACTTCTAAAGATTGATGGTGGGGCAAAAGGGAATAAAGAAAAATCAAGTAATCTAGGGGTGCCTGGGTGGCACAGTGGTTAAGTGTCTGCCTTCAGCTCAGGGCGTGATCCCGGCGTTATGGGATCGAGCCCCACATCAGGCTCCTCTTCTATGAGACTGCTTCTTCCTCTCCCACTCCCTCTGCTTGTGTTCCCTCTCTCGCTGGTTGTCTCTATCTCTGTCAAATAAATAAATAAAATCTTTCAAAAAAAAAAAAAAGAAAAATCAAGTAATCTAAAGAAGACAGGAAAAGAGGAGGGAAAAAAAAGAAGGCATGGGGAAAATAAAACTAAAAATTAAACAACAAAAAGAAATCACATGTATTAGTAATCACAATAAACATGAATTTGTAAGCTCCATAGTCAAAAGACAGATATTCTCAGAGTGAATAAAATTATAAAATCCTGCTAAGTCTGTTTCTAAGAGACACTATTGAAATACAATGATAATGAAAGATTGAAAATAATCTGAAGGAAAAGTATTTACCAGGAAAATATTAATCAGAAGAAAGCAGGTGGGAATGCAAACTGGTGCAGCCACTGGAAAACAGTATGGCGGTTCCTCAAAAAGTTAAAAATAGAACTACCCTCTGACCCAGCAATTGTCCTACCAGGGATTTATCCAAAGGGTAAAAAATACTGATTCGAAGGCATACACGCACCCTGATGTTTACAGCAGCATTATCAACAATAGCCAAATTATGGAAAGAGCCCAAATGTCCTTCGACTGATGAATGGATAAAGAAGATGTGGTATTTATACACAACGGAATACTACTCAGACATCAAAAAAATGAGATTTGCCATTTGCAATGACATGGATGGAGCTAGAGAGTATTATGTTAAGGGAAAGAAAGTCAGGGAAAGACAAATACCATATGATTTCACTCATATGTGGAATTTAAGGAACAAAACAGATGAACATAGGGGGAAGAAAGAGAGGCAAACCAGAAAACAGACTCAAGCGTGGAGAACAAACAAGGTTGCTGTAGGGGAGGGGGGTGGGGTGGTGGGCTAGGTGGGGGATGGGTATCAAGGTGGGCACTTGTGATGAGCACTGGGTGTTGTATGTAAGTGATGAATCGCCAGATTCTACACCTGAAACGAATGTTACATGTTACGCTGTATGTTAACTGTATGTTAACAAACTGGAATTTAAATAAAAACTTGAAAAAAAAAGGGAGAAAGCAGGTATAACGTTATCAAAGGGAAAAAACATTATTATGAATAATACTAAAAAGAATGAAACATGAGAGACTATGGACTATGAGAAACAAACTGAGGGCTTCAGAGGGGAGGGTGGTGGGGGAATGGGATAGACCGGTGATGGGTAGTAAGGAGGGCACGTATTGCATGGTGCGCTGGGGGTTATACACAACTAATGAATCATCGAGCCTTACATCGGAAACCGGGGATGTACTGTATGGTGACTAACATAATATAATAAAAAATCATTATTAAAAAAAAAAAAAGAATAATTTTCAGAAAAATATAGTAATCCTGGCCTGGAAGAACCACGTCATCTAGATTCACACTGTCTAAAGGAGCAATCAGATAATGACAGACTCACAAGTTAACACACTCCTGTGAGAAACTGTTAGGTCGGTTAAGCAGATAAAGTTAACAAAGTCATAAAACATTTGAAAAACAAAATAAAAACTCTTGGATATATATCTTGCATATTGAAACCTTGAATCGTAAGATTACATAACAATATTCTTAATCCTAAAACTAGAAACAGTATTCTTTTGAGGCACACAGTGGACATTTACAAAATCAATCATGCACAGAGTCACAAAGCAATTGCCAAAAAGTATTTAAGAATCAAAGTACCAATCTGTTTTTTTTTTCTCCTTGATATAGGTAAATATTAAAACAGTAATAAAATTATAGTCATAAACCTCTCGTATGTTTGGAAATTAACAAAATATATTTTTAAACAGTTTACTGGTTAAAAATGAGTTACAGAAATCACGATGTTTAAAATTAAGTGACAATGAGAGCACTACATTTTAAAGATTATGAGATGCAGCTGGTATAAGTACTTGGAGAAAATTTACAATCTTTAACACATAAATTAGGAAGAGAGAGAGATTAAAAATGAATTAAACATTTAAGTCAAAAAGTTAGAAAAGAAGGGCGCCTGGGTGGCTCAGTCAGTTAAGCATCTACCTTGGGCTCAGGTCGTGATCCCAGGGTCCTGGGATTAAGGTCCCTGCTCAGCGGGGAGTCTGCTTCTCCCTCTCCCTCTGCCCCTCCCCCTCTCCTACCCCCTGGTTGTGCAGGAGCGTGCGCGCTCTCTCTCTCTCAAATAAACAAAAAAAAATCTTAAAAAAAAAGGAAGTTAGAAAAGAGCAACATTGTAAACTTTTAAGCAAAAAGAAGGAAATAATAAAAAGAATGTGTTAATGAAATGAAAAAAGAGAAAGATTAAGCCAAAAGCTATCCTGCTGCAAAGACAATAAAATCATTCTCCAGAATGACTGATTTTAAAAAGAGAGACAGAAGACATAAATAAAATCAGAAAGTTTAAAAGGACAAATAAATACAGACAGAACATATTTAAAAACATAAAGTAAAAAACAGCTTAATGCCAATGATTTTAAAATTATTAAAATGAACAACAGTCCAGATAAATATTAATTACTATAATTGACTAATGCAAAACTATATGACATGAGCAGATTTATTTATAATCATTATATAAATTTGATCTACATCCAAAATTTCCTTGTTATGAAAAAGAACTGGCCAACAAAATTTTTCTGGAGAGACCTATCAAATCTTCCAGGAACAGACACTGTTGTGCTATGTCAACGGTTTCAAAAAACGACGAAGGAGGGAAAGCTCCCGAAATCATCTCAAGAGGCTAATAAAATCTCTGCGGCAAAAGCAGACAAACTAGCATTGGAAGGAAAACTTACAAGGCACACTCATTCATGAGTATATATGCAAAATCATAAATAGAATACCCGTAAATCAAATCCAGCTCTGTGTGTGTGTGTGTGTGTGTGTGTGTGTGTGTGTGTGTGTGTGAGACAGAGAGAGAGAGAGAATGAGAAAGAGAGAATGTGTGTATATGTTTGCATGTAGGATTTATCATAAGAGGAAATATGATTTAATACTAAAATATTTGTTAGTGTAGTTTAAAACATGAACAGATTAGAGGAGGAAAAACCACCACATGTTAATTTGAAAAAAGGTAACCGTGCAGCACAATCATTACTTTATTTATTTATTTATTTATTTTTTAAGATTTTATTTATTTATTCGACAGAGATAGAGACAGCCAGCGAAAGAGGGAACACAAGCAGGGGGAGTGGGAGAGGAAGAAGCAGGCTCATAGCAGAAGAGCCTGACGTGGGGCTCGGTCCCATAACGCTGGGATCACGCCCTGAGCCGAAGGCAGACGCTTAACCGCTGTGCCACCCAGGCGCCCCCACAATCATTACTTTAAAACTTTTAGCCCAATTGGAATTGAAAGACTCTTTCTCAAGCTGATAAAGAGAATCTACCTCAGACTGAAAACAAATATTATAATTACTGATAGGAGCACACAGTTCAAAATAAGGAACAAGTCAAGGATCCCAGTCATCAACGTCTATTTAACACTGCGTAGAAGCTCTTAACCAGTTGCCATCCTCAAACTGTGGATTAGCCATATACTGAGGTATAATATTTGCAAAACATGTATTTGATAAAGGCCTTATATTCAGAATATAAAAAGAATGTTTCTGGAATATGTAAGTAACTGTAAGTTACCTACAAATAGACCCACGATATGAAAGACCCAACGGAGACAATTATAAACATTTGTTGAGGTCCATAAGGGAAGATGATAATCTGTGGAGAGACGTATATAGCATTGTAAGAAGATTTAATATCAGGGGGCTGTCAATTGTCATCTAATAAATCTCTAAATTTAATGCGACAAATCACAACTGACAGTTTTTCATGGGCTTGGCAGAAAGTTAATCCTCAAATTTATATGATGAATAGAGGGCCAAGAACAATGAAGACAATTTGGAAGAATTAGGAGGAGAAATTTGCCTAATCAGATATTGAGTTAGTATAGAGCCAGATTAATGAAAGTGGGATGGTAGTGTTGCAGGTGGAGAGAGACAGACCAATGCAACAGAGTAGACAGCTCAAAAACAAGCCCATATACACACCTGTGCTTGTGTGTGCATGTGGGTGTATGTGTGCATACGTGTGTGTGTGTGTGTGTGTGTGTGTGTGTGTTGTAAAGCTAGTCTATGAGACAGGTGCCGTTACACATCAGTGGGGAAAGAAGAACCACTTACAATTTGATTTGGGGACAAATGGCTTGCATTACAGAAAAATGAAAATTGGATCCCGTCTTAAGCCTTTCACTAAAAGCAATTCTAGGTAAGTTAAAGTTCTCAATGTGAAATGCAAAACTTTAACATGCGTAGGAGAAAAAAAAAATATTATAATATTTTCTGGATAAGCAATGATATCATAAACAATACACAAAAGCATCAACCACAAATGAAGCCTTCTTATAAACGACACTACATTAAAATTTAGATAATTAGATAAAAATGGGCACCATGAACAAATAAAAAAGATAAGCCACTGATTTTATTTAAATGCTCATTAAAGGGTTAAAGACAATTTGTTAACATCTAAAATGTATAAACAATTTCAATTAATGTTAAGTAAGTGGCAAACGATCCCTGCCCCATCTCTAGCTCCCTACAATGAGAAAAGGTTATGAACAAGAAATTCACAGAGAGGGGACACCTGGTTGGTGCAGTCACTGAGCACCCCCTTTGTCGTGACCAGGGTCAGGTGATGGAGCCCCATGTCCGGCTCGCGCGCAGCCCAGAATCAGCTTGAGATTCTCTCTTCCTCTCCCCTTGCCCCTCTTGCTCGTGCTCTCTTTCCATCTCAAATAAATAAATAAATCCTTTAAAAAAATTCACAGAGAGGAAGAAAAATCCCAATAATAACATCGATGGTAATCAGAAAAAGTCAGCAAAGCAACAGTGAGAGAATGTTAGCTCTTTACACTATGTAAAAATAAAAAGTCTGATGATATCAGATATGGTGTCAGGAGAGGGTTTAATGCTGGAACCAGGCACTCCCACAGTCGGCTACAACGTCTTTGGAGAGTAATAATCTGCGAGTCCATCAGCAGAAGGCACAGAAATGTATTTATTACACCATGAACTTCTACAGAGCAGAGATCAATGAACCAGATTTAATCAACATGGTTAAAACTGGAAAACTTTATGGAGCGAACAAAGCAATGATCAAAAATGGGCCTTGGGTATGATACCATTTATGTAAATTCTCAGAACACACAAACTAAGATTGCCTATTGTTCCTGGAAGAGTGTGTAGTAAAAGAGGAAGGGTACATAGCAACCTTGGGATAAGAGTTCTCTCCCGGACTGCAAAAGGAGAGTTGGTTAGGAAAGGTTACCTTCCCGTTCATTGTCCATTTTGTGTAAAACAAATGCTCTGGAGTAATTATGACAGTGCTTTGTTAAATCTAAGTCGTGGTACAAAATATCCTGATAAACTGGCCTGTGGGCTTTTTTCATGTTCGATATATATAAAAATTAAAGTTTTAAAAAGTCATACAAAATTTCTGGCTAATGCAAAAACTAAATAAAATTACCCCAAATCTCTGAGTTAGAGTAAAAATAAATACAAATATCCACTTCCTTCCTTATTTTTTTATTTGAAACTCTCCTGGATTATAAAAAGAATAACTTCCTATATTTTAAACTTGGTTTGTACATTTGGGAGGAGAGATTTGGTGAGGGTTTTATTTGCAAACAATGCTAATATCTTGGAAGCCCAAGTTTTTAGTCATTTATAGCAAATATGCAAATAGATTTTAAATCGGTAACACCAGATGGGTTATTTGGTCATTATTAAATATCACGTTCCCGGTGCTCCCATGACCAAGGAGGGCTGAAAGGGCAGACAGCGCTGAGCCCCTCTTGCTTTTTATCAAAACTCTATGTGCCTCCGGGAAACTCAGAGCTCACTGAATTATCAGCTACAGCTGCCAATTTAACTTGGTTTGGGGTCTTATTTATTTTTTTCACCTTTCACTTGGTTTTTCATCTTTGATCATCCTTTCAACAGTCTTGCTGTCCTGTCTCTTAAACCAGTCCCAACAGCAATAGAAAACAAAAATAAGACTTTGGAAAAAACCTAAAATGTGAAGAAATCATTTGCTCAGAAAATTAAGTTTAGAACATGTACATTTAAAACGTGGACCCCCTCCCCTGTCTCAGCCTCTTTGGGAGTAGTCAGTGTCCCTACACCCAAGTCATACAGAAGTGGGAGGGAGAGTGTGTTACTACTTTCAGAGTCCCTGTACCTTTCAAGAATTTCGTGGAAATAAATGGCCAGTGGTTAGCCCCAAGGAAGACAAACAGTAGGATTTCAGGCACAGTGAAAAGATGTTGTGGGGGTAAGGCCTCCCCAGCATCTCTGGAACTACACGAAATTAACCAGCTCAGTTATCTTGGTTACAAAACGCTCCACCCAGCCTGGAGCATGGAGCAAACAGTCAATTAGAGTTCTCTTCTCTTAAAGCCTTTGTTCTCAACATTTGGTCACGCCTGGAGACTTTTCGGGTTGTCGCAACGAAGGAGGCGCCCCTGGCATCTAATGGGTAGAGCTTCGGGATGTTGTAAGAATCCTAAAATGCACTGAACAGCCCTCCTCCCCTCCCCAACAAAGAAGCACCCAGCCCAAATGCCAAGAGTTTCAAGGATGAGAGACCCCAGCTCAGAGTTGAAGTTTAATAGTAGCGATTTAGAAGCAGCTAACTGCTTTTTATATTAGAATCGTTGATTTCTCCTCGACACTATGGTGTCCTTCAAGTATGTGTTTCAGAGTCTTCGTTTTGTGAACAGTCACATAGGGTTTGGGGTAGGGAAATATCGATTCCAATCGGACCACACTTGATCTGGTATATGTCTCTTTTCAGCAAATGAGTTCATTTGTTAAAGTTTAAATTTTCTTGTCAAATCATAGGTTTTTAAAAAATACTCTTTAATAACATGATTTGTAATTGTTCTTTCCCCTACCAGTAGGAAAAAACAAACAACGCTTTCCATTTTTGTTAAAATGTTTTCACAATAGAAGATATTCCATTGGAAGTGTTCGAATTGTTCGAATAAGACTTTATGGTTTGCATTTTAAAGAAAGAGGAATTCAAGGTGGCTGGAGGGAGAAGGCCAGTGGAGCCTTGGCCATTTGTCAAACACGGGCAGTGGGGTGTAGAAAGAGGAGACATGGCTTGGAATCAGACACCCGTCTTTTACTCGGGTGGTCCTCAAAGTGGGGTCCGCAGAGCAATAGCAGCATCAGCATAACCCAGGAATTTGTGAGAAATGCAGGTTCTCGGGCCCCACCTCGACCTGCCGAACTGGGGCAGGCACACAAGACTCCCATAGAACCCTGATGCACACCCAGGTGTGAGAGCCACGGACTTAAAGCTCTTTCACTTCCTACTGGTATCACTTGGGCAAGTCAGTAACCTTCGTGACCTGCAATTTCTTTGGTATTTGCCTGTCTGGAGGAAAGCAAAAGGAGACTTCGCTATAAAAGCCCTTTGCAAACTGCATGGTGTAACACTAGTATTATTAATTGGTGACGTATCTGAACCAGAATCCACACTGTTGAGGATAGAAGGCCTGGACCTCCCTTACAATGTGTCCTTGACTTTTTCTGTTCATTATCCCCAAAGCAGAGATGTCCACCCCTAGGACAAGTGGCTCAGGCCATGTATCAATCAGATAGAGGGTTCACAGAAATGACTCAGTGTTTACCAGGGTAAACAAGAGAACTTGCAAGCCGTGCAAAAAAGGCACCCCAAAACACTTAACGATTATTTTCATCCTGGCATAACTGTATCAATGTACTTGGTCCTTGTTGATAACAAATTGTACACTGAACTTCAGTCTCACCGGTAAAGTCTGAGAACTAAAAACACGCTGTGGGAATGGCATTTGGTCTGGTTGGTCACCTACCACCTCTCAAAAAAGGAATGAAGTCTTTGTATTGATCTCTAAATTAATAATTTCTAAATTAATCTCTTGTGTTCTCGTTTTCTTTTTCATTGCTGAGCTAACGTAGCAGCCAGTGCTCGCAGAATAACACAAGCAGTGAGTCTCACCTGGCTGGATCCCTAAATAGTCAATGGATAGTTTTTTTTAAAGATTTATTTATTTGAGACAGAGAAAGAGAAAGTAGGGGGAGAGGCAGAGAGAGAGGGAGAGAGAGAATCTCAAGCAGACTCCATGCTCAGTGTGGAGCCTCACGTGGGGCTGGATCTCACAACCCTGAGATCATGACCCGAGCCGAAATCAGGAGTCAGACGCTCAACCGACTGAGCCACCCAGGCATCCCCTCATTGGATTATTTTTTGATTATGACTACAAAATAATCTGGAGATTTTGAGTGTTTTAGTTGAGGTTCCAAAGTGATATGATAAGGGTATTTGCCTGCACCCCCATCCCCACAACCCAGCAAAGTCTCTACTAGAAGTTAAGAGTTCTAAGCTGTTTTGTTTCCTTTATCTCATAAAGTCGAAAGAGTATCTTAGAAAGTTATGTGGGCGACAAAGTAAAATTGCTGTAGATGCTGTCCCTATTTGGAGCATGCAGAAAAGGGAGGCATTTATTCACAGCGGGTCCTGGTCTTGGTTCCCACCTGTAAAGTAGGATCATACCACTCACCTGTCAGAGTTGTCTGGATAATTTAATGAGATAGTAACATGTTTAGCATATGCAAAGAACTTCATGCAGTGAATGGCACACAGTAAGTGCTCATTTAAGATCATATATATTTATCTCCGAAAGTCATTTCAAAGGCCCAGGCTTGCTCTTGTGGACACATAAGGACCTCTCCCAATTCAGCCCACAGCGTTTGAATTTTCTTGGTAAATATGGCTGGATTCACTTGTGGAAATCATGAATATAGTGATGGGCTTCACAGAAACTATAGCTTTTTTTGCCTAGCTATCCACAGAGGTAGCAAGTGGAACAGGATCTCAGTCATGGGGCGCTCCGGGAGTTTGGGTTATAAAAGGACATTTGTGAAACGATGGATCAATACGTGAACATATCATTGCCCCTGCTGATAAGGAGAGTCAAACAGAGCACATTTTTACTGCCAAGATGGGGTGCTGAGAAAGATGTCATTTGCCTCCTGGTGACATTTACATTTGGGGTGACACGGTGCCTGTCTTGTTGAGTATGTCGGAGTGACTTTCAGCCAAGCCCAGTGGTTCAGTTACATGGTGAGCATTGCGACGTGCCCTTCGCTCCCTCGGTCCCAAATGTCTCCTACCAGCAAGTGTTATTTGTAAAAATAGTGATGACCCATTGAGCAGTCATCCTGATCCAGCAAGCTGCTCCCATCGGTTCACTAGTGAGCGTTTGCTGTGTTGAGACACTGGGTGACACACTGGGGACTTAACAGTCCACATGACAAAACCAATCCCTGTCCTCACGGAGTTTCCCCTTGGGTTCTTTCTGTACTTACTATAGTCTTCACTAC
Source organism: Ursus arctos (assembly GCF_023065955.2). NCBI lineage: Eukaryota > Metazoa > Chordata > Mammalia > Carnivora > Ursidae > Ursus > Ursus arctos. The sequence goes on along the minus strand of NW_026622886.1, from coordinate 12,174,195 downwards.
AGGAAAGATATTTTTATTCCCATTTCACAGAGTACAGGAGTGAGGCTCAGAGAGTTGAAGTCCTCAGAGACTGGATTCAAACCCAGGTTTCCCTAACTCTTATTCTGATCTTATTTTCAAATTGCCTGATGGTCTCCAACTATATTTGGTGTTGAGCTCTTTTTGTGATGAGAACTGTAAACTCTAAGTACCATTTCAATGGAGAAGTGATAGATTCTGAAGACCTCTTTGCACTTCATGGTGTTTAAAGCATGTTTTAAGGTTAAAGCAATGACTGCCATCCACGTACAGGTTGCTTATGAGTTATGTTGGTTGTCTGCTTACATTTTTTTTTTTTTTGTATAACCTTCAATGTAAGGAAGTGAGTGCTCATCCCCGTTATCATTCCCACATGCAGAGAAGGAAATTGAGAACCCAGAGTTAAGTAAGTGGAAAAGTTGGCATTCGAAGCCAGTTTTCCAACTTCATGCACTGGATTTACTTTCTACCCCGAGTGGCCGTGGGAGCAGCGGCACAGGGTACAAATTTGTGGCTGTGTAGGGTGCATGAGTATCAGACAAACAGCCCCACTTCTGTCATTAAAGTGATTTCTCTCCTTTTAACAAATGCATTTTTCTGGCTAATCTTGAGATTAGCCAATTTATGTTGATATAGAGATTGCTTGGTCTTTAAAACATATTTTTATGTATGTGGTTGATAATGATTATTTCAATATTTTGGGAATAATCCCCAAAAGGATGGAAGAGAAGTTGCAATAGCTCTAAGGGTCAAATTTAAATCTGTAAGAGTTTATTTGTAGAAAGATTTGGGTTTTGTTTATTTCCTTCCAGTGCATTCTATGAATGCAATCTGGGTATAGTACTGATTTGTAAATAAAAACCTTGAATTTTCACACCCTGACCCCCCAGCTTATTAACCCTATGGTCTTGGAAAACTCAAGGTTCAGCTTCCTCATCTACCTAATGAAGCTAGAGTACCTTCTTTCTATTGTTAGGGTAAGGATTAAAGGTGATAATTTATGTAAAAATGATCTAGAAATTATAAGTCACAAAAGAAAGTGAAGCATTAGATACTTTGGTGTCCTTAAAATTTTAAATTGGGGGCATAAACTCATGATAGTAGAAGGCTAGTGTTTTCATACCTTGGGAGGTTTAGAGGGAGCTCATGCCTGGACAGAAATTATGCTGCTGAGTTTATCATTTGTGAGTTTGCCTCCTTCACCTGATGGAAAATCTGGAGGGCAGGCATTATGACTTATTTAGCTTGTTTATCTCCATGCCTGGCATGTGCACACACAGAAAACACTTGACCACTTAATAAATATTTTGAGGAATGAGTGAATCCAACCATCTACAGTGAGGTGAGATCGTAAAAGAACCATAAAGCCCTATAGTTCATCATCGGGTTCCCCTGCTAACTCAAAGGCTTGAGCACCAATGGAAATGAGAGTTGGTCCAGGATTATACATGATCTTTTGTATATTTTTCATTGATTTCTCTTTCTAAGCATTAGCTTTCTTTATATACCTGGAACTAGGAAAACACTAGCTTTCAAATGATCGTAAGCTATGCCTTAGATTTACGAACTTGTGGAAGCAAAGGTATTTAATACTTTACATTTCTGTGTTTATACTTACTCATTCCTGAAAATTCAGCCCGAGATTGCCTATAAAAGTAAATACATGCCCCAGTTTGCCTAAAAAAGTCCTGGCTTCTTCTATCTGCGGTCCTGAAGGGGGGTTAATTATTAATAGTTCTTTCATCCTCCAAAGCATTCATTTTGGATGATTTAGAAAAACTGGCTTGGGTGTAAATTGCTGGATTTCTTTGTTGCTGCTAGAAGCGAGGGAAGCAGTATTGTTATATGGTTAGAACATATGGGCCTTGGCATCTAACAACAGGATCTTAATTCCATCCCCTTAATTTACTATTTAATCCTGGGCAAGTTACACAAACTCTCTAAATGTCCTTAGTAATTACTGCTATTAAAACAGAATCGCTGGGGTGCCAGGTTGGCTCAGTCAGAAGAACATGTGACTCTTGATCTCGGGGTCATGAGTTTGACCCCCACGTTGGGGGTAGAGATTACTTAATAAATAAATAAAAACTTTTAAAAAAGCCAGGACTGCTAATAACATCAACCTTGACAGTTGTTACAATAACTGAATGATACAATACGTGAGAAGCGTAAGGCCTGCTGTAAGATGATCACTCAATAAATATTGGCTTTATCAGCTACGAATGTAGTTTTCTCTCCCATGTTTGTCCCACTGACGTGCAGCACAGCCACTCAATGTAGTTGGTGGTATCTGCCCTAAGCTTCAGGGAAGAGTCCAGGACGGAGAAGGTGGTGGCAGAGAAAAGTGATGGTAACAGGTCAACGATTCATGAAGACTCGTGATCTGACAGTTCCAAATAACTTTTCAGAGAATGAAGTGATTGTTCAATTGTTCAAAATCTGTCTTCCCCCGAGGCAGCTATATGCTCCGTGAGGGCAAGGATATAGATCTGACCTTTCTACTATTTGTGGCTTTGGAACGCTGCGTCATGTCTTAGGAAGGCCGGAATGCAGAGGAATGTTAGACCACCGGAGTTCACATGGGAGTCCCCAGTCTAAGGATGAGCTGTATCAAATATAGAATGTCTTTAGTCTGCAAGACTTCTGTACCAGCTGTCTGGGAGGGACAGACAGACCAGGTCAGCATGTGGGAGGAGAGAAGACAGGCTCTGGGATCTGACTCAGTGGGCCAAGGCTGGTAGGCTATCCCCAGTAACCACACTGCCATTGTCCACCATTGTCCCTCAGATCCAACCGGAGTTTTGATCCTCAGTTATTTCTCACATATGAAGGCTGCTTCAAGTGACCCTGGTGTCCAAGATTTGCTCCACCCAAGGGTTCTAGATTTCGCTCATACTGAATAAAAAAATTCGCCCCTGCTAGTTTTTGTGGCCTGAATATCTAGATGACTATATTGTGTGGCTAAGGTCATTTGTATTTCAACTCAGTGGGAAACTAATAACACAAGTACTTTAACATCTATATAGGGAAATTTAGATGGAAATTACCTTGCCTAACAGAGATGGTATTTTGAGCAAATGTGTGAACTGAGGGTTAAAGGTGTAGTTTCAAAGAAAGTGGAGAAGTCAGGAAATTTTAGTCATTACTCAGGCTGAACAAGCCATCTAGTTGATGGATTCTGGGGTTTTTTGTTATCCGAAAATTTGCTTTAATCTTTTACTTCATTTTATATGTGTACATACAGCCCCCATGTCTGCTCAAGGTGGCCAGGGCATAATTGTTTCCTGTGAAATTCTGTGAGAGGAGCAAAGTATGGGTCAGGCTGGAGGAAGAACCACAAACACAGCTCAAAATGATTCGAACTCACAAGGAGGTAAACCAAGGGAGGTGGCAAACGACTTTTTCTCCCATTCTTCCTGCTCTTCCTTCTGTCTGTTTGCATTTGTGACAACTACCCCCGCCCCCCTTGTTAGAAAGGAACAGGCAGCAATTTGTGGAGGGGTTCCCAGGAAATGCATTTCAGAGTTCCTGAGGGAGCAGAGCCAGCCTTTCTAATGTGCAGGGCCCGGGGCTTTCTGCATGCATCAGGGCCCTTCTGTTTCCTTCTGCCACTTGGGAGGGTAATCTGGGGCGAGGTTTCATCCACTGTTTTTATTCCTTCAGCCATTCAACAAATATTTATTGGGCACCTACTATGAGCCAGGTACTATGCAGCTTCTGGAAATTCAGGTGTAAACCAGATATAAACGGTCTAGGAGAAAACCTGGCAGACAAGAAAAAATATATATAAATATGTAAGTAAAATATATATAATGTTAGACATTGGTAAGTTCTATGAAAAGAACTGAACAAGGAAAGGAGATCCAGTGTTGGCAGGGGGTTGCCATATTGAACAATGATAAGGCCTGTCCTCAATGACTAGGTAACATTTGACTAATGACCTGAAGGACATAGAGGAGCACACCATGGGGCTATCTATCTTGGGGGTACATGTTCCAGGCAGGGGAAACACACGTGCCAAGGCTCTGAGTGAGGAGCCTGCCTGCTATGCAGAAGGAGCAGCAAGACGGTCTAGAGCAGAGTTAGAAAGTGGGGAGGCAGGGGCCTAGGAGTGTTATTGCAAGGGTCTTATAGGCCAGTGTTGTAAGGACTTTAGCTTTTTACTGTGGCTGAGCTGGGAGGCCATTGGAGGGTGTGGGTCAAGGAGTGGCATTGAGTTACTCTGCATGTTAACAGGATCAGTCTGACTGCTGTGTGGGGAATATACAGAAGAGGGGCAAGGGTGGACGCAGGACGACCAGTTAAGAAGCTACTGTGATAGCCTAGGCAAGAGATGATGATGGTTTGAATCAAGCTGTTAGCAGTGAACTGATGGGAAGTGGTGAAATTCTGGATATATTTCATTGGAAATATTGTTCACAGGGCCTTCTGTAGAGACTGATGCATGTTAGCGGGAAGCTACTGGGTTCAAATCTGAGAATTTTCGGAGAGTTTGCCGTAATCCGTACGGGCTAGCACCTGCCCTGTGTTGCTAGACAGCCACAACCATCCTCGATCGAGGAGGTTACCTACCCAAGGAAAGTTCAGCCAGTTGGCAAATGTTTGCAGACAAGTCATGGCAAGCAGGGAGTGCAGAAGGCTGCAGTGTTGCTCAGATGCTCCGACCGACTGGGTCAGAAAGCAGGCTGCCAGCTCTAGCAGGTGGCAGGAAGTCAGTTTCCAGGATAATCCTGGGATGACCCTGGGCACCGCTGTCTCAGCACTAGGTCAGAGAAGGTACCCGATTTGAAGGAACAGGCAAGAGATATGACCTGGGGAATTAGACTTTCACCGCTCAACCCAAAGCACTAACTAAGGAACTTGGTGAGGAAGAAGGAGTGCCTGCCCCTAAATAATAATAATAGAAAGCCTATGTTCAATGCTTTAGAACTGTTCCTGATATGTAGCCATTAGTAACATGTGGCTATTGAGCAGTTGAAAAATGCCTGGTTGGCATGAGATGTGCTGAAGGTGTAAACTACATATGGATTTCAAACGCTTCATATGGAACAGCAAGAAGGTAAAATATCACTTTAATAGATTTTATATGGATTACATGCTGAAATCATATTGGATAAACTTTAAAGAAATATATCAAAACATCAAAATTAATTTCACTTCCTTCTTTTTAAAATACGTGACCACCAGAAAACTTAAAATTATACTAGTGGGACAGACTCATAAATACAGGGAACAAACTGGTGGTTCCAGAAGGGAATCAGAAATAGGTTCCAAATGGGCAGAAATAGGTGAAAGGGATTAAGAGGTACAAACTTCCAATGATAAAATAAATAAGTCCTAGGGATGGAAAGTACAGCCTAGAAAATCTAGTCAATGATATTGTGATAACTTTGTACGGAGGTAGATGGTAACTACACTTTTGTGGTGAGCATTTTGCAATATATATAATTATCAAATCACTATGTTGTACACCTGCAATGAATACAATACTGTATGTCAACTACACTTCAGTTAGAGAAAAGAATATACGGGGTGTCTAGGTGGCTCAGTGGGTTTAGCATCTGACACTTGGTTTTGTCTCAGGTCATGATCTCAGGGTCGTGAGATTGAGCCTTGCATCGGGCCCTGCGCTGGGTGTGGAGCCCGCTTAAGAGTGTCTCCCTCTCCTTCTGCCCTTCCTCCCTCACTTGCGCTCTATCTCTCTCTCTCTCAAAAAAGAAAATTTAAAAATTAAATGGGGTAAAATTATACTATGGCTCCCATTTGTGGCTCTCGTGCTATTTCTATTGGACAGAGCTGCTCTGTATAAAATGCTTTCATGCAACACCGCAAGGTAAGTGCCGATTTGTCTTTGCTTTTCTCGAAGTCAAAGTACAGAGAATCCTTACCAAAGGATACCCAGCCGGTGGTTGAAACTCCTACTCTTTCAGCCATGGGAAGAAGACTATATATTAAGAATGGATATTCAAAATCTCTGCTAGTTCAATTGCTCTACATTTGCTTTAACTTAACCATGGCTTTTTCATGGGGACAGGATTTAGATCAAGATAGTTTCCCTTCTCCCTGGTGTAACTTCTTGGTCTTTAAAGGTCTAGTCTATCTGGTGTGTCCCTCTAGGACACATTTGGTGTCACTCATTTTCAGTGTATTTAGGAGCACCATGGTCCCCAGAAAAGTATGTACCTTGGCTAGGGCATCAAGTCTTCTCCAGGGGAAGCCTCTCCCGATGGTGGCTCTGCTTAAAATAGAGCTGTGTCTACTCCTTTGGCCATAAGGTTCCCATTCGCTATGACCCCGAGATACTAGAAAGGTTGTATGCAATTCTGTAGGACTCCAAAAGAGAGTTTTCTGCATGATAAGCTGGTTTTGATTTCCTTAGGGCCTTGTTAAAGAGTGTGAAGGAGGGGAGTTTCCATGCTGAGGCTATAAGTTATTGATAAGAGGTGGGTTTGTGGTGGTAGCAGGTTATCTGTACGTGGATGGGAAAGTCACTAACGTCAGTAAAGGAGGTTGAGAAGAACCAAATGGCGCTCTTGGCATCACACAGTCTCTGAGCATAGGCACTTCCAAAGCCCCTGTAGGTGCCCCGGTAATATTACCACTACACATTTCATAGCCATAAATTTACCCTGCTTTTAGACCTCTTGAAGACTCTTTTTGGCATTACAGTATCTAGAAAATCAAGAAGTTAACCTTGGCAGGCAATTCCAAGTGACCTCAGACTCAAATCAAAGGGCCATAGTTATTTATGGCTGTATCCAGCATAAGAATACACCCTTGGTTTTTTAGTGGCCTTCATACCTATACATCATTATTACGTAGCATTATCTTCAAACATTTGGGATATTGACACAGATGTAGATATTTAAGATCAGGACCAGGAGTAAGTGTTAGTAAAGTGGGCTTTCATCTATGAGGCTCATGAAAATAATCCTCTCCTCTCCTAAAAGGCTTGTTCATACAAATTTCACAGTGATTTGCACTCTACCATTCTTTCATATTCCATCTTTTGGTCCTTAAAAAATTGGGGGGAAGGCTACAGACTGAATTTATTCACCCTAAGTTAGATCAGAAAATTGTAACTTTTAAAAGACTCAGAGAAAATGTACCTGCCAGAAACCCCAATTTAGAAAATAATCCGAGACCCATAGGATACCCTGAAAAATCCTAAGAGGCTGACCCTAAAATCACCTACAACCTCAGTCCAGGAAGAAGATGTATCCATGTCACCAGCAAGACTGTGCAGGGGACTCTCCAGGAGCTCGGATTGTCCCATAAACACCTGAAGACCACACAACAGTGTCCCCTAACTGTAAGTGCAGAGACCCCCCCCAACACCAAGAACACTAGAAAGAAATTATAGATTAAAAAAAAAAAAGAAAACATGTAAGAGGTTAATAAGAATAAAGAAAGAGATGGACCCACTACTTGGTAGAATGTTAACAAATGGCAGAGAAAGCTAAGAACCTCTTTCCCTTGTTTCTGTATTGTGTATCTGGAAGTACGGTGTTTGTTCTGGAAGTGGTTGGCCAGCTAACACTAACAGGCAATTGGCTATTGATGAGGACCTCTGGGTCGAATGGCAACGTGTTCACAAGTGATCATTTCCGTCTTCCCCAATTCCCATTAAAACTACCTTCATGATGTAGAAATAAAGGTGGGACAGACTTAAAACATCACCAAAAACTAAAGAAAAATGTAGTTGTTATGCCAGAAACACTGGCAGATTTCTGCTAGAAGTGGTGTAAGAGAGACCACGTCAGACCGAGACACTGTCAATTCCCAATGCTTCATCCTGAGAATGAACAGGAAGTGGCGAGCACAGTCTGGGCTCTCTTCACCACCATGCGCATACACAGAAGCAGCTTGCAACTCTGGGCCACACTCAGAGTTTACGCGTGATGAAGGTAGAGACAGTGACCACAGGAAGGCAGTTTCCCAGTTGGGCTCACAGCCCAGGGTGGACGTGTAGGCCACACTGCTTCCTGTATCTATCTGCCTCAGGAAACAGCAGGTGCTGTTAGGACAAACCTCCTAGACGTGCTTGATTTATTGAAAGCAAAAAGGAAATGATGCCAAGACAGACCCCTGTTGGAAAGGCCCACGGTTCTGGCCTTTTCCATGTCACTTCTAGAAAGAACCTAAAAAGGTTCAATACCCACTCTTGATTATAAAATAATCAAGAAACACCCCCATTGTAAAGAGGATGAGTAACTTCTTAATAAAGTTTTCTATCTGCAAAGTCACCATAATCATACCTAGTGGAGACATGTTAGTATCAGATCTAGTCATATCAGGAGCAAGATGAGATGCCCATTATAAGAGCAATTATCAACATTGTTCTGGAAGCCACAATCAATGCAATGGTTCAAGAATGGGAAGAGAGGTTATATATTAGGAAGGGAGTTATAAACCTATCGCTACTTGGATGTGATGGAAAACTTCATGGCCTTATCTGAAAAAATAAACAGAAAGGGCCACGAAAGGTGTTCACAAATACTACCCCCCATCAGTTTCCCACGTATGTTTAATTTTTTTTTCTGAAATGAGATTCTATTCACAAGAACTACAAAATATGAAGTAGCTAAAAGTAAAATTACAAGAAATTTTTTCTTTGTAAAAATATAGTGTTAAACTTACTGCAGGACATAAAAGGAGACATGAATACATAGAAGGGCATACAATATTCCTTGTCTAAAAATGATGAAATGTCAATTTTCCAAAAATTAATATTAAATTTAAAGTATTAGTTTGAAACATATAAAATTGTCAATATTCCATCATTTTTTAAACTAAAAAGACTATAATTCCAATAAATTTCCCCGTGGGATTACTTATGAATTTTATGAGTAATGTTAAAGAATTTTTAGATGATTTTAAGAATTTTAAAAAATTCTTGTACAATTACAAAAATTATAACTAAAGTTAAAAAGCCAATAACAAACTGGGAAATTATTTGTTGGATATAAGAACATTAAGGGTTATTATACATACCATACAAAGAATTGTTATAAAAATCAACTCTTAAGAAAACGCCCAGATAAAAATAAGCAAAAGACACAGAATACAGTTCCAAAAACAAGAAATACAAATAGTTAAAATATGCAAACAGATGTTCAATCTCACTAGTAACCAAAAAATTCCAATTAGCCGTGTGATGCTATTCATTTTACCTTGTCACATTGGCAGAGATTTAAAATATTGCTAATACCAACTGTTGATGATGGTATGAGAAATAAGCACTGTCATACAATGCTGAGAGCAGCGTTACTTTGTTTTAGGGTTTTATTTATTTATTAGAGAGAGAGCACACACATGAGAGAAAGAAAGAAAGAAGAAAGAAAGAAAGAAAGAAAGAAAGAAAGAAAGAAAGAAAGAAAGAAAGAAAGAAAGAAAGAAAGAAAAAGGAGAAAGAAAAGAAAGAAAGAAAGAAAGAAAGAAAGAAAGAAAGAAAGAAGAAAGAAAGAGAAGAAAGAAAGAAAGAAAGAAAGAAAGAAAGAAAGAAAGAAAGAAAGAAAGAAAAAGAAAGAACGGGCACATGAGCAGGGGCAGAGGGAGAGGGAGAAGAAGACTCCCCACTGAGCAGGGAGCCCAACGTGGGGCTCAGTCCCGGACCCTGGGATCTTGACCTGAGCTGAACAGACACTTAGCTGACTGAGCCACCCAGGCACTGAGAGAAGCCTTACTTAATGACCTGATTACTTTCTGGAGAAAAATTAACAAAATCTACAAAGGTCATCAGCCTAGAAACTCCACTTCTAGGAGTATATCAGAAACAAAACCAAAAACACCTTCCTTTACTAATATGTATGCATAGGACTATTCACTGCAGTGTTTCTTATGCTGGGAAAACAATCACCTTAATGGGCAAAACGAGGGTAAAGTTTAGGCAAATATCATATAGGGATAAAATGCCGTATTCTGCAATACTAGGCATAAAATGCATTATTATTGCAAAATATCTAGGATATTATAATTTAGGTATTCTTACCTAGACAAAAACAAATGGTTATAAAATAATGTGCATAATAATCTAATTTTTGATATATGCAAGTATATCGTTTGCATAGAAAAATCCTGGCAATTAAGATGTAAGTGTGCATGTGTGTGTATGTGTGTGTGTGTGTGTGTGTGTGTGTACATATGGAGAGAGAGAGAAAGAAAGACAGAGATCTCATAGGAGAAATCTTGCCTCTTCACCAGGAATCATTTGATCAACAGAAGATGGTTTTTGCTTCTCACAACTGGACAGGGGAAACGTACTAACGTCTAGTGGGTTGGGCCAGGAATGCTATGTATCCTAAAATGTGCAAGACAGCCCTCACCTCAACAAAGAATTATCTGAGCCAAATGTCAATAGTGCCAAAGAAGCCCTAATACATACATACATATTTCTGTGTATAGTACTTACGGGAATATTTTTTGCTTGGGCTCTTGTTTTTGATTTTTGCCTCCTTATACTCTTCTGTGGTTTAAATGTTTTTGGCCAAGAGGCTCAATTATTTTTAGAGTCAGAAAAATCATAAAATATTATCTAATTTTGGGGAGGGGTAGATGCCCTTACAGTGTCACCTTCTGCTTGCCTCTTATTCTTTGCTATCCTTCCTTCCTCTCCCTCCTCTGAACTACTATAATACTTCTAGTAGTATCACACCATTTAGGACAATTATAGCCCATTTGGTTTTATTCTGGTATAGTTTTCTATTTGCCTCAACCATCCAATGAAAATTATAAATCCTTTGAAGTCTTAGAACCATGAACAACTATCAGAGGGGGATCTTCATAGTTTCCCCTGTTCCTCTCACCCCAGCATCTGGCACAGGGCAGCCAACAGAGCCAGCAGCATGGTATAGAAAGAGAGCAGTGTGGGATGGTAGAAAGAGCACCTGTTTGGGAATTAGAGAGATGGGTTCAAATTTTGATCCTGCAACTCACTATTTTGGGGAGTTTTTTTGTTGTTTATTATTTATTTATTTATTTATTTATTTATTTATTTATTTATTCATTCATTTTAGCAAACAAACACACAGTGCTTTCCATTTGCCAAGCACTTTCTGAACTTTTTGCAAATATTTACTAACTGTATCGTCTTGCACAGACACGTTAATCTTTCAGAGCCTGAATTCTGCATTTGTAATATGGGAACAACGGTACCTTGCACAGTGTTGTGAAGTGTAGGTGTGATCATGTATGTCCAGGGCTATGGCCAGGGCACCATGTGTGGCAGGCGCTCAATCTCATCCTCATCCTCATCGCCATCATTATCTTTATCATTCTGATCATCCAACGAATGCTTTGTAGATGATGAGTTATTCATGGGCTTAATGCATTATGAGACGTAAAATATATCTTGTAACAATTCTGCAAATGAATTACTAGCTTGCTAGAGGGTGGCACAGCGCTTCACACACTCTTAAAGGAAGAAATCGCAACTTCCTCCTGGGATAGCACACTGCCTGGCTGACTGCAGAGTCTGGGGATTGATATGCAGGGAGTGGTGGGGAAGACCCACTGGATTAGCTGGGTGGCTTTCCCATGCAGTGTTCCTAGCAATCTGCGTCAACCACTCTATGACCCTTGACAAACACGGGGACCGCACGCTGTGTTCTTGGAAGCTATACTTAAGGACCAACATCAGAGTCATGGATTGGAGTGTAGGAACATGGGGAGAGAGGATATGCTGACGCAGCATCCAGAAAAATGCTTGGGGCTACAGGGAACGAGACCGTGAACAGATATGGGAAGAAAAATGATTGATTGTCCAGACTTTGCCCGTGATTCCAGTGTGTTATGATACATGGAATAAAGTGGCATCAGGGCATGTTGATGCTGGACCTTGACCAGAGCTGAGTCAGATGGAATAAAAGATGAGAAGGTTGATAGCAGAAATCAAACAAATGGGGGGAGGTTTCTGTGAACATATTTCATTGGTTTGTTGCATTTGCCTCTCCAACTTTTCCCAGTCAATAAATCAATCAACCAGAGTATTTCTTCAGCAACTACTACATATCAGAGCCATCCTAAGTGATTATTGGTTTTGCTGCCTTTTGATGATGTCTCTGAGTCCTAGTCCCCTACCCCCTTTTAAAATCTCCTTTCTCACCTATTATGGTGTGTTTTTCTCTATTCGCACCTTCCTAAATACACTGGAGAGCATTCCAGCCCAGTCTTCACTATCCACCATATTCCAGCAAGCTGAATGAGTTTTGTCTTTTAATCCTGCAATGCACCTCTGGCATATTCCAACCCACTTTACCCCAAATGTCTTCTTGGCCCAAATCCAGAGGACATCACCTGCCACCTACTCTTGCCTGGCTTAGGCTCTGTCTTCTGTGCGATGTGTGGATTTCTCCCTGTCTTGCCCACCTCTCATCCCCAGTGCCCATCAAACCCCCAGACAAATGCTGAGGATGCTAGCTAGCCAGATTCCTGAATGTTGTCCCCATCCTCTTCCCTTGGGAGAAGTGCCTATTCCATGAAGATTTGCATCACTCATTCCTGGAAACATGTAAATACTTCACATTTTTTAACTTTTCCCCCCAGATACAGACAACATAGTTACACTTTCTCCAAGTCAGCCTTGGTGCCAAGCCCTTTAAGTGTTATGTCTCATCTGATTAACAAAACTCTTTGGTAATTATTGTCTTCACTTCACAGATTAGAGAGTTGAGATGGAATGAGGTCAAGTCACTTCTCCAAGGTCATGTCGCTACAGGTGGTGAAGCAGCGATTCTAAGCCAAGTTTGTCCACTTTCAGTCTGTATTCCCAAATTCCATACTGGGTGGCTCAGGTGAGGGTTTGTCTCTAACCATCATTCTAATAAAAAGAAAGCAAAACTTACATTGTGGTTTTCAAAGAGATTTTACTGAACCAGCTCATTTGATCCTCGAAAGAGTTTTATGGGTTAGAAGAGGGCAGTGAGGCTGAGAAAGAGGACTGGGTTACTTTTGCAGGCTGGGTCCTCCAGGGAGCGGACTTGGAAGTGGAGCTTAGTGTTTAGATCATGTCTTGGGGAGATGGTTGCAGATCAACACTCAAGGAAAAAGGGACAGGAAGGACCAGGCAGAGGCAGAAGTCAAGCTCAGTGCAGGAGACTCAATGGCACCCTTGGCCAAGGTTGGGGAGCTCTGGAGATAAAATGGCCTTGAGTAGGGATGAGGGGACTGAGACTAATTACCTTACTGTGATCCGTCACGGGATGTAGATTGCCCTCAGAAGTTTGCATGACCTTATGCCAGCTAGCTCTGTGCTGCTGCTGCAATCCCCGGCAGCTGAGGGGAATGTGGGTGGTGCATTGGGTTTTTCCCCACAGTTACCAGCTAGTCAACGGTGCAGTCAGATGAGGATCTGGTCCTCAGACACCCACATAGACACCCTTGCACTTCTCTAGGTAGTCTGTCACATTGTCATTGCCTTCCTAGCATTGACGGTTCTTTATTGATTTTGAAGCTAAGTAAGAATCGAATAATTTGTATTGACCATCTTGATGCTTAGAAGCTGCCTACATGGGTGTCCAGAGTAGATGTTGGTGAGTGTGTTTGTGGGATTCATGGGGGCCCCACATAGCATAACAAAACTGATAAAAGTGGAACCTAGCCAGTGCATTCCATCTATTACAAAAGGACAATAAATTTCCCTGAATTAGAAATTATTGTGAGGCATTTGTGAATGATTTGGTGTCCTTGACAATTCACATAGAAAGAGAAGGATTTTGAATTCTTTGGAAATACATACAAAACCCATTACATGCATATGATCAGTCCTGACTTTTAACTTGTTAAAAGTGATACATCTGGTATTTCCTCTAATCCAAGTCGCTTTAAAATACTTGCTTTTTCAGCCCCAAGCTGCATTCTAATCCAAAAGTCATAATCTGGGAAATATCCATTTTCATATACTTTCACATGGTATAGCTTGTCAGATTTTTTCCTTGATAATTTTAATCAAATCATCTGTGGTTTAGTTAGGGCCTCATATTATTTTGAATTTCCAAGATCCTTTGAATTATTTTGTTATTAAAATAATTTTAATTATTTTAATTAATTAATTAATTAAATTAATTAATTTTTGCTCATTCTCATCTTGTTTTTTCAGAAGAAATCTAAGAAATTCAATCCAGAAAGATTCACCTCTGAAGACTTTTCTTGGAGAATTGGACAGCTATAGTCATTTGAAGGGAAGTTCTGATGCGGATGTTGGTGGTGGCGGTGATATTTTTGGTGGTGATGGTGATGTTGGGGATGGGGTACTGTTGTTGGGCCTGGGGTATTGTTGGGTGGTGGTGGTGGTGGTAGTGACATTCTTATTGGTTGTGGTAAAAGAGTGCTTTTGTCGTGATGGTGGTAAGGAGTTATACTGAGAAAGCCACACCTAAGACCATCTATGGAAAAGGAGCTAAAGATGAATTAGACACATCCGCTTTCTGTCCCACTCTTCCAAGATTTGAGCCAAAATAGGGGTGAATAGTACTGGATAAAATTCTTTCCTGAGATGCTCACTCAAAATTCTTTCCCAGGAAACTATATATTCCCTAGAAGAAAACAAGTCAGAGAAGAAGATTTCCTGCACTTCCTGAGAAACCAAAGTCATCATGCTCCCCATCACCTCAATTTCACTTTGACTGATGCCACAGCACACTTCTTGTGCCAACCTGAGTGTTTCCTTCCTCGGACCCTGACAAGCCACGTCACTCTCCACTTTGCCTTTGCTCACCTCTTGCCTTTCTCTTGCACCAACCCTTCCCCTGTCATACTTTTCTCTGTTCTATCCTTGAAGATTCAGCTCGAATTTCAACTCCTTATAGGGGGAATCCTCCACCTTTGTAGAATTCTTATTCCTGCTCCCATCGATACACAGTTCAGCTCGATTATGTATCTGTGTAATTCTTAGATGATGCCATATGATTTCGTCTGGTCTTCCCGGATGGATTTTCAGCTCTACAAGGACAATGTCCTTGTCCTGTACTTTCCTTATATTCCCCAGAGGATCCGGCACTCAGTAGGTACTTAATTAAATACCATACTTTACTATAAAGTACAAAGAAAGAATATGAAAGTGGAAACAAGGACCCCAGCCCTGGCTCTGTCCCTAATCCATTACATGACCTTAAGTCTTTACTTCACTTTTCTGGTCCTGTTTCTTTGTCAATAAAGTCCATTATGGAACCAGATGATTCTTCATCATCATCATCATCATCATCATCATCATCATCTTCAGCACTGTTTTCCAGGCATGTGGATGATATATACATTTCTTTCATATTTTCAAACAATATTATTCAATGAATTGCAAGTATAATCTTTGAATTCACCATTTATTATGTCGGGTTAAAAAATAACGTCAGAAGGGAGCCTGGCTGGCTCAGTCGGTTAAGTGTCCGACCTGATTTCATCTCAGGTCATGATCTTAGGGTGGCAAGATCGAGACCCATGTCCTACACCATGCTCAGCACGCAGAGTCTGCTTGAGATTCTCTCTCCCCTCCCCCCACTTGTGCTCTCTCTCTATAATAAATGAAATCTTTTTTAAAAACCTTCGGCGGTTTTGTTCCTGATGTTCTAGAAGGTGGCTTCAACACATAGAATCATCCCTGTTCTGCTTCTACAATCACAGGAGCAACAGAGAACAGTACTTAGAAATATTAATACAGGTTTAACTGAGCTCAAAAACAAGAGCAAAAACAGAGATTTCCAGCGACAAAAAATTACGATGTGCATGTTACTCTTAAGAAAGAAAGAAAGAGGGGCGCCTGGGTGGCACAGCGGTTGAGCGTCTGCCTTCGGCTCAGGGCGTGATCCCGGGGTTACGGGATCGAGCCCCACATCAGGTTCTTCCGCTATGAGCCTGCTTCTTCCTCTCCCACTCCCCCTGCTTGTGTTCCCTCTCTCGCTGGCTGTCTCTATCTCTGTCGAATAAATAAATAAAATCTTTGAAAAAAAGAAAGAAAGAAAGAAAGAAAGAAAGAAAGAAAGAAAGAAAGAAAGAAAGAAAGAAAAAGAAACAGAACATACAGAAATGAATTTGGGCTGATTTTGAAGTACAGAGAGGGTCAGACATGGATCTGGGCCCTGCTGCAGAAGCTCAGGGGCTGAATCTGCCAAGCTTTATCTGTAATAGTTTAATCTTTTAAAGAGACACAAATGTTATGTGTAATTAAAGAAAAAAATGCAAATACACAGTAAAAAAAGGTCAGGAAGCAAACATGCCCAAAATGTTTTCTAACGATGGGACTATGAAAAATAGCTGTTTTCTTCTTTGTCCGTTTCTGTAGTTTTAAAGTTAAAGCACAGACAAAACTACCCCTCCATCTCCTTATCTCATTGCTCTACATGTCTCCCTTCAATTATCTGAAATAACTGCCGAAGTACAAGCAACCTGAGCTCTAAGCCCAACCTCTGCGGGGCCGACATACTAAAACCCAGGGCTCTGGGAGGTGAAGCTAAGCCAGAAATGGTGGCCTCTTCCAGTTGTCGATGGAGCTGTCCTCGGGAAGATCAGGTGGGCTCTTGTTTGTGGCTCCTCTGTCCCCTTCCCCCGGGTGTTATTCTACAACAATACAAACATTCCATCATTAAAAGCTAAAAACCCACTGGCTTCTGTTTTTGAGTCATTTCATTGTTTTGATGCCTTGTGGCAGGGCAGCGATGAATGGAAGCCAGGCTGACCTAATCTAGTCTAAATATTCAGAACGCTAGACGGGGATCCTTGTGCAGCAGAATGCCAACCTACATCTTTTAATTGCCTCGGCTCCTGATAGATTGGCTCTTACCCCCTTTGAATTCCTTTGTTGCAGAGGAGTTAAAATTCATGAGCGCCCCATGCCTGGGAAAATTTACTCCAGTGCTGCGATGTTTTTGAGCCAAGCTGGCCAACATCGCAAAGAGTCGGAGGTCTGTCGGGCCATCTGTTACATAATAGTCAACAATCTCAAAAATCTAGGGAAACAGGGATGGGGAGAGAGAAGATGATGAGGCATTTAAACAGAACAGATTGCTGCCTTACTTACAGGAAAAAAAGGGAGAGATAATATGCTTTGATGGAGGCAGAGACAAGCTTTATTAGCATAGAGAACAAAACAAACTTAAAAAAATGGCACCAATAAAGCTGACAGTCTAAAGAGTCTTGGTGACAAACCCCATGTTGAATTGTAGGTCACAGGGGCCCCCAATGTGACGGGGAGACGTGCACACAGGAACAACGCACAATGTATGTGCTGGCACATAGCCGCACACACAGCAGTGACAGAGGACAGAAACCATTGGGAACTTGCTGTTGGACGCAAACACGAAATAGAAGCCTAGACTTGAATTTCAAAAGCTTACAGGCCTGGGAAAGGCACTTGGCCTTCACCACCTCCAAGCGAATCACCTTAGTTATTATGGGGTCAGAAAAGAGGCAGGACACACTTTGACTATTTCAATAAAGCCAGGGCTTCACATTTGATCAGGACTAGGCTCTTAAGGAGCCTGGGTAGCTGCCTGGAATCTTCCTAATCTTTACTAAGCACAAGTCAGTTCTCAGCCCTGACCTGTAACATTCCACCCAAGAAATACTGTTTCTAAAGGAAAGGAAGGAAACAAGGAATCAAGAGTAAGGAAAACCATAGAGAGGGACAGTTGGGGAAAGAAAAATAGCAAAAGAGACAGAAGAAAATCTGGAAAAGACATAATGTCAGTAGAGAACTCCAAAATATAGGACAAAAATAAAGTATGTTAAAAACCAACTAATGGCAACAAAAATTGAGTGCTACTTAACGGTGTGCAGACCCAAGCGTTCCGAGGGTAGGAGAGTCTGCCGATGTCCACATCTTACCTTGAAATGCATCCAAAAATAAAATGGACTGATGGACTGAAGGACGGATGAATGGATCAATTTATCACAAAACAAATACAGAGAGACGCTCATTGCAGCACATGGCTGGCGGGCCATGTGGATATGCACTGTGCAATTCTGGTCTGATTTTGAAAATGTCCACAATGAAATGTTCGAAACGAAATAAACGAACACGTGATTCCAAGGATTAAAATGGAATGAACGCTGACACTAAAGTCCTAGATATTTTAAAATGTCCAGTTACTCATCTCTTCGACTTCCATTTTTCTTTGATGCGGCATTGTTTCCAAATATGTCGCTTGAAGTAGAAACGAGAGACATGGATTAAAGTACGTGATTGCCAAGTTGGAGTGACCAGTTCTGCGGCTCTGTTTACTCCAGGGTTGTTATTTTGTGGTTGTTTTCGGTAAACTCGAATTCATGAGATTGGGGAAAGTCAGAATTTGGTATAAAATGAAGATTTCTCACTGTCGCTTTCTCACAAATGGACTCTCTTTGAAATGAACAGTACAAATTCTTAATTCCTCCTCCGCAGCTCCTTCTCCCGACAGATCATCACCTCAAAACGAAACAAAACAACAACAAAAAACACAACAAACAAACAAACAAAGCCTAAAACCAGTTTAAAATGTCAGATATTTCAGAGAGTTTTTAGAATTTGGAATGCTTTTGGCAAATTTTACTCCAGGGAAGATGATTGTACATGGTTTGTTTTTCTTGCAAATCTTCACTGGGTCTAAGTAACTAAACTCGTTAGATGTATCTTTTTTTTATTGAGGGACTGGCCCCAAATTTAAGACTCTTGTGTATCAAAGACAGAGAGAGAAAGAGAGAACTTTTCAAAGATTTCATTTTGTTTATCTCTCTGAACTAAACTATGAAATGGCAGGTTTGAATCAGTGATGGAAGAAATCAAAAAGGAAGAGGGAATTCAAATGGTAGCAAAACTTCATGTGCATGTATTTGTCTGTGTGTGTCTAGGAAAGGCTTACTCTCCATGCTCAGGGCATTTTATGTCTAGTTCAGCCGTGTAGCAAACCACCTTTTCCCGTAATACCTAATAGCAAAATTATAAATATATATATTTTGACCAACTCCACCCAATGTGTTTAAGTCAAATTTTTAAGCATCTGACATTGGAATTTCAAATGAAAACATAATGCAATTCTATTTAACAGACAAAACCATCTTGAGGGGTGACTTCCCAGCTCAGAACGTGAAAACGCAAAAGGGGGCAAGATGAGAGGCTCGGGTTTGTGCAAGAATATCTGTTTGCAAACAGCACATTTTACACTGGAATGCGACAGGCGACAAGGTTATTGTCTGCAAGCTTTCACCCCAGGGGATAAAAAAGAGAGGGGGAAAAATGTAAATGCATTTGAGCCAATAGTAGACACTGTGGGGTGCCCTCTTTTCCAAGCCAGCAACAGCATTTTCAACGCCCTGACCCATGAAAGGAAACGTTGGTAGCTCAATGCCCACCAAATGGCAGGCTTGGAATTCAGTAATGGAAAATTACTGGGTAGAAGTAGATGCAATTTCTAAGAGCAAAATAAGGCAGAGGATCTGGAGGAGGCCAGCCTCCCTGACTGTTACCTCCAATGCCTGTCCTGGTCTCTCTCATTCCTCCTCCTTCCTTGGGTCACATCCCAGGCCTGAGAAGCCAGCAGGGTACTTACCACCTCAGACACCAAAAACCCCAGGCAAATTGCCTTCTGTTGCCCAATTGTTTCTTCATACTCAACGTACATTTGCAAAACCCCACCCCATTCATTTGAGAAGAGTGAAAATTCACCTTGTATTTTTTGTACCAATCATCTCCAAAGGCTTGCAATTCCAAATGGAATTCCAAATGGTGTCTACAAATTCTTTCTTTCATAGGAGAAAAAGTCTTTGAAGAATTTCTCAGATGGGATAACAGAACCGTTTGGGAAGCTTTTTATATGATTGTAACCTCTGAAGCACAAACAAATCAAACATTGATTAAAAGTCTGATGGCCAGGCCCGGGTGGTTCAGTCGGTTAAGCTCCAGACTCTTGGTTTCTGCTCAGGTCATGGTCTCAGGGTTGTGATATCAAGCCTCTCATCACGTTTGCGCTCAGCGTGGAGTCTGCTTGAGCTCCTTTCCTCCTTCCTGTCCCTCCCTCTCCCTCCCCATCTGCTCCTCTCCTACCCTCCCCCCCCCGCTCTTGCACACACTCTCTCTCTAAATAAATAAGTAAAAATCTTAAAAAAAAAAAAGTCTGACTGGCTGAGGACCAATTGCCTCTCTGCCATTTTGTACTTGTGTATAGTGTGCTAGGTTTTTATATCTCTGGTCTCAGCTTTCCCATATGTAAAATGGGATGATAATAGTAAGACCAATACTACTACTCATCATTATTATTATCACAGGGTTACTGTGGGGATCAAAGGAGCTAATCCAGACACAGCATATACCACAGTGCTTCACAGTCAAGTGTCAATAACTGCTTAGTAAATCAACTACTGCTATGTTTATTGTTATTATCTTCTGAGTAGAAAGAAAATATAAACTCCCAGTAAAATATATTTACTGGGGGACTCCTGGCTAAGGAGTCTTGGACATGTACTTTGGGAGCTTGGGCTGAAATGCTTTTCAGTTTCTTTGGCTTCCTTCTCTTAAAAGAACAAAAAGTCAGAGGAAGAGGAGGAGAAGAAAAAGCTAAAAGAATGTGTTTGTAGGCAATCTTGGCTCTAAACACAAACCATTTATCTCTCCAGAGATGTGTGGCTATTTGCGGTCACCTCAGCAAGACTGAGGAAAGTCCCATGGTATTTTTCTATTCTGAAGCCATATTTGCAGTAATAAGGTAAGTCCCTTAATGAAAAATGAGATACCAAAGAGGCAAAGAGTACAGTTTTCTGATTTTGCAATGTGCTAGGCAAAGTAGATGTGGGTATCAACTTTCATATCTCAAGGCAAGGAGAGAAGTCTTCCACACAGATTTATTACATTCGAGGGTCAAACTTTAACACATTCCTCATGATCATAGGGGGTGATATAATTTCGAAGGGTGGGGGAAAAACTACTTACCGGTCACATCTTTAGTATATATATAGAGAGAGAGAAATATCACATTATCCTCTTGTATGTCGTTGGCGTTCTTGGTTGCAGGCAACAGAAACTGACTCAGACAACTGAAGCAGAAGGAATTATTTGGGAATGATAAGGAGGAGACTGTTTAAAAGGACCAGCCTTAGAATGAGCAAGAACCATTGGAACTATGGGGGCCAAGCTGTAAGAAGCCCACCTCCATTATATAAGGGTCATCACTGACATCTCCACGATGTGTCCTCCCCTCAGGAGGGGGAATCCCAGGAGAGCATACTTGATTGGCAGGGGTGGGTCATGTGACCTACCCCGGCTGTCTTGCACCTGTTTGGGGGCTGTGATCTCCTCACCTCCAATGTGGGGGGTGGGGAGTGGGCACCCCTCACCTCCCATGCGGGGAGGAAACGATGGCTACACGCGATGAAGGATTACCCAGAAAAGCAATCAAGATGTTACGACGGCTAGTATTGGATGTTGGGCTGCCGGAAAAGGCGCTTATACACTGTACTTTTCTAAACATTCCAAAAAAGTTAGAATTAAACTGTTCTTTCTAATCATGGTTATCATCTTTCACACATTTTAAAAAATTCCTATCTTAAAATAGGTAATTCTTAGAGGTCTGAGTTTTCTTGTTCCAATTCAGTAAGTTATGGATCTTAATCTCAAAGAGGTCTTGTGAGAAAAGGTAGAAATTAACAGATATGTTAGAGTTCTGGCTCACCTCTGCTGCCTTGACAAAGATGGGTTAAATTTATTTTTTGTATATGAAACTGACCAACATAAAAATGGAATAATTGCCAGTAGTGATGAGGTTATAATAAACCAGACACTCTCATACATTGCTGGTGAGAGATTAAATTTGTGCAGCCCATCTGAACAGCAATTTGGCATTATGTATCAAAAACCTTAAATAAGTCCACATCCTGGGTTGCCTGGATGGCTCAGTCAGTTGAGCCACCAACTCTTGATTTCAGCTCAGGTCATGATATCATGGCTTCTGGGATGGAGACCCCCCCACCCCCCACCGCCCTTCAGCTTTGCACTCAGGGTAGAGTCCGCTTGAGATCCTCTCCCTCTGCCCTCCCCACGAATAAATAAATCCTTTAAAAAAAAAGTCCACATCCCCTGACCTAATAATTTCATTTCTAGGAGTTTATCCTAGAGGAAAAATTAATGTAAGCACAAGGATGTTTATTGCAACATTGTGTATAATTGTGAAAAATCAGAAATCACAAAAATATCCAACATAAGGTAGATTGGTTGATTATACTGTGATACAACCATAGAACGAAATACTTTCTGGTTATTAAAAGACATGGAATTTTTTTATCAACATTTTAAGATGTTTGTGATATGTTGTTGGTGAACAAAAGAAGTTAGAAGGGAGCATATGAAGTATGGCAAAGTTTTTATTTAAAAAACAGAAATACAGTTTGTATGGATTAATATATGTAAAAATATAGAAAGAGAAACAAAGTTTGGAAAGCCACCCCAATGTGCTAATAATGATAGCTGCAGGAGATTGGATTATGGGTGATTTTTATGTTTTTCTTTGTGCTTTTTGTTTGATTTTTTTTCTTTATGTACTGTAAATATAATAGAAATATAATAAACATTTTTAATAAGGCCTTTTTAGGTTAAGAATATATAAGCTAGGGGCGCCAGGGTGGCACAGCGGTTAAGCGTCTGCCTTCGGCTCGGGGCGTGATCCCGGCGTTCTGGGATCGAGCCCCACATCAGGCTCCTCCGCTAGGAGCCTGCTTCTTCCTCTCCCACTCCCCCTGCTTGTGTTCCCTCTCTCGCTGGCTGTCTCTATCCTGTCGAATAAATAAATAAAATCTTAAAAAATATGTATATATATAGGCTAACATAAATAAGCACGCAGAGGCAAGATCGATGTCACAGGTACTATTTCAGAAAGTGCTTTGTGTAAATTGTGCTATTTCAGGGAAAAAAAGACTCTTTACACAAGTGGAGAACATCTTGAAAGCACCCTTACGTGTTTATAAGACAGATCATAATATTCTTTCTTATGTCTTTGTTCACACCATGAGGCTAAGGCATTTAAAAAAAATTATCTACTAATGTGGTTTGCATATACCATGGGACACTGGGAAAAGCTGCCTTCCTTTGCTCATGGGTAGAAGAGTAGAAAACTGCATTTTGCCAAATAAACAGAAGGCCCACTAAGGTAACCGGAAATGCCATTTGGACGTGGCCTAGATGTGAGATCAATAGATGAAGCAGCGAGTGGATTGGCCCAATCCCTTATTTCCAGAAGGACAAAATTGGCTCCTGGAGCATACTTCAGAGGGCCTTAAGATGCAGAAGATGGGCTCATCTAGAGCAGCTCAGGATGAATTTGTACACTTTTTATTTAAATTAAGCCTTAATAGTTGGTTTTCTGTAAGTAAGGGGAGCCCCAGAAAAGAGACAGGAAAGCAAGCATTAAAATGTTTCCCTGTGCTGTGGTCAAACTGGAGTTCCAAAGCATGAAAACAGTTTAGCCTACTGCTTTTCCCCTTATCTGGCTTCTAACTTTCATTTTTCTCAACAACTATTTTCTAATTCAGATGCTTATTAAGAACCTTCAGGTCCATATGATGAAAGACACTCTGTAAAATGGGGAACCAGCATTATGCCAAAGTTTGGGCCTTTGCAATGAATGAAGCATTTTCTACAGAGAAATCCATGGTTATGACCCAGGGGCAATGCAGAGGTTAATTTTTTTTTTTTTTTGGTTTTTTTCTTTTCTTTCTAATGAAATTTTCTCTCTTTTTTTCCTGCCAGTTGTCTTTGTGTCTCAGAATTGAATGCAACCCACCGGACCTCGCCTGTGTTCCCTCCCTTTTCTGCACGGCACAACAGTCACTACTGCACAACGTGTGCTCTATAAAGCCGCGATTGTGTGAGGCTGGTGTTCGCTTCGAGTGTTGGTACAGTACACGTCATCTTGTTTAGGTCCCTGGCCCCCTTTTCTATCTTGCTTTGAAAAACCTTGTTCAGCCGTTGCAAGAGAGAACAAAATGCCCTGCAAACCCGGGGCGGGGGGGCGGGGAAGCGATTGCAGAGAAAGTCTGTTTACCCAAGACACATGGACCAGAAACCAAAATAGCCTGACCAACTTTGTGGTTTAACTTTTCATAAGTAGGGACCACAGGACAAAGCTCCTGGGGAACAATGGGAGAAATAAATGTTGGTAGCATCCCCTCCTCTTTTTGTTAGTCATACAAAAGAGGGCCATTTAATTTTAAAAGGACTAGCATGTGTGGGAGAATCATACCTCCCTCTATGTATCATTGATGGGTGACAGTAACACGGACAGATGGAAAAATAAATTGGTTTCGTTCAATAAAAGCAAAAAAAGGTAGGTTTGTGGAATTGAATCCTCGCTGTGGCATACCAGAGACGTGGTCAGGTTTATGTGTGGGTCTGCTAGAAAGCCAATTACTTTAGGTTATTTTAGGTTCTTGCACTTACAGGGCTTTGCTAATTAATGCAGGTTGTTATTGTAGTTATCAGTGTATGCCTGTATCAAGAGTCAAGTCCTTGAGTACAACTTCAGTGTTACCGGTTTCAGACCAAAGTATGTTTTCCTTTAATCAAGGCACTCCCATAGTTCTAATTATGTTTTTAAGTCTCGTTTGTAACCTGGATTTGTTATGGTCTTGTGTGGCCCATACTGTACTAACTGGAACACCTAGCTGGAAATTCTCTGCAAATCCCACCTTATTTACAGTTCAGTGCTTTTTGTTCACCAAATTACTTCTTTATCTACCACCCGTGTTTGAAATATTAGAGCATTTTGGAAGAGTGTGAATAGAGAAGCTTCCTTTTCTTTCGGTGATTGGATTTACATCATGAAGGCCTTTTTTCAGCTTCTTCCTTTAGCCCTGTCTGTGTTGTTCTCTGGGCCCCGGGACATGAGCTAAGCAGATGCTAAATGGGGATCACTGCAGCTACTGGGATTTGCTAGCGGATATAAATAATAGTGTCCATTTTAATAAAGTGAGGTGTCTTGGAACAACCAAGAAACAAATTGGTATCCATTTCATATTATATCAGCCTTTCTTTAATTATCCCTGTAATGTAATATATGTGGACATAGCTCTTAGTTCTACTTTCCATACGGGAAACTAAATGCAGATTGGTTAAGCGTTATAAAAAATCACGCTCTAGCGTGCACCTGGTTAAAAACCAGGGCTAGCGAAACTTCGGAAGAAGCTCCCAAGAGGCTTGTGCGGCCAGAGAATTATGGGTCCTTTAATCACTCAAGAAGGAATTTGTATATCATGGCATTGCCTTATACAGATTTATATTAAGACTATAAAACGGGGCCCTGAACATAGTTGGTATACAATTCCCTGTTCTCATTTATCCTGGAAGGCAAATTTGGTCAGGGAGCCCCGATACCTACCTACTTGCTACCTAAAAGTTTACTTGTCTTCAAAAATCCATTTTGAGGTACAAAGGAAGCAAAACTATTTTCAAAGATTGAGCTTCAAGTGTATTCCCTTTTCATTGACTTTTAAAACGAAAGCCTTGCTTAGAGTTAGTTTTCTGTCAGAACAGCTGAAGTTTTCATTCTGATTTTGGGGCCAAAAAGAAAAAAATAGCAATTCTTAAACCGTGCCCCCACCGAACACTGTATGACATAGACTGGCTCAAGATTTGGTTCATCCTTAAAAATAGCATATTTCATGTTGCCAGTTTAGCAAATGAAAATGCAGGACACCCAGTTAAGTTTGAATTTCAGATAAACGATGTATATTTCCTAATAAACAGAAATGAAAGTATATTTCTCTGCCTTCTGAAAATACTTAAGAACCAATCTAGTCATGATGTTATGATTTCTTTTCTTTAAAAAAAGATTTATGTATTTGAGAGAGAGAGGGAGCACATGTGCACGAGTGGGAGGAGCAGAGAGAGAGGGAGAGAGACTCTCAAGCAGACTCAGTGCTGAGTGCAGAGCCTGACACAGGGCTTGTTCTCACAACCCCGAGATTATGATCTGAGCCGAAACCAAGAGTTGAACTCTTAACCAACTGAGCCACCCAGGAGCCACAAGCTTTCATTTTTAATTTATTCTCTTTGTTCAAAGTTTCTTTAGTGAAAAGGATATTTAAGGTTGGAATTAATAATCTGGCAATGTCTAGTCTCTCATAAATGTATCAATGAAATACTGCTCATTACTTTCATAAAGTCGCTTTTTTTAAACAAAATGACTTATTTTTGCACCTATATTAAAAATACCAAGTTATCCCAAATCTAAGGAATTTATAAAAGTAAATTTTGGGAGATGAATTGTCAAACCAAAGTTTTTAGGAATACGTATGTTCTTAAAACTTAAGATAATGACATAATTTAATAAATCTCTGTCACTGATACTTTGAGATTTTTCTTTTTATTTGGTCACTTAGTAGAGATTATTGAGCACCTGTGCTGCATCAGGCACTGGATGTATAAATATGAAGGAAGCAATGTCCCTTTCTTCAAGAATCTCATAGTGAAATTGGCAACAACAACAACAGAAAAGGTAAGTTAACTGCAAGAAAGTGTCGTTGTCGCTAAAATATCTCGGAAATACCACCCACAAATGTGTTACTTCTGCTAAGAAGACATGTTCCAAAAAACCAAAGTGCTTCTAACACAGGGACTAGATAAACATTTTTGAAGTTAGCTTTTAATGAATGCTTATTGTGGGCCAGCCTCTGTGCTAATGTAGGTTAACCCACAATCCCAGTGAAGCCTCCTAATTCTATGACATGCATTATTTTATGATTCCCTTTTTGCAGTGAGAAAACCGAGGCACAGCAAGACAGAATCAGAGCCCAAGGGCACACCTCTTCGGAAAGGTGGCCCAACTGGTGTCCCCAATGAATAAAAAGAACCGGGATATAGGATTGAGTCAAAGTGATTCATGGTTTTTGTTTGTTCAAAGTAGATTCTCTGAGGGATCACCAATAGCAGAGCACCTATTTCTAATACAAAATACTGAAATAGCTGAGTACTGTTGGACTGGTAACTGCTTATATTGGAGTTTCTCTCTAGTAGACGGACTCATTCTTTTTCCCATCAACATGACTTTGCTCCAGAAAACCATCATAGATTACAGCCTTGCTTTCTTACCTTGTCTATCATCTGAAGGCAGAGAATCTTCGAACGTGATTAATACTGGCAGCTACTCAAATAGCTTCGCCAATGAATTAATTCAAACACTTAGGAATGGAATAATACCCACATTGCACAAACTCTGCTAGAGATGAGAATAAATGGGATACTTCCTAACACTGTCGGAGGCAAGAATACCCTCAGTTCTATAACCCAACAAGAATATTTTCAAGAAGGAAAAGTTATAGATCAGTATCTCTCGTAAAATAGATATAAAATCTGTGAAAATATTAGATTTAACCATATAGATTACCACATGTAGGTGAAATATGGTCAAATGGCAGCCGTTTCACATGATTCAAACTAACATTAGCATATTCTTTAAGAAGAGTAGCATCATAATCAAATGAGATTTGAAAAAATCAATCAATATAATTCACATATTTAAAAAAGAAAAAAGTAATAGTCATCTCAAGAGATGCAAAAATTTGATAAGATTTAATACACATTTATGAAAATAACTCTTGGCAAGCTAGCTATAGATTTATTAATTAATAAAGAATTCTCTGTATGGCTCCCTCACCTTGAGTGTGGCAGAGCCTGTAAATATGATGGGATATAACTTCACAATTAAGGTACTAATTAGTGATGTCAAGTTAATCAAAGGGCAGATTATCCAAGTGGGCCTGACCTAATCAGGTGAGCCATTAAAAGGGATTGAGACCTCCCTAATGTTGGAGAGATTTGAGGTAAAGAGGATTTCCCACTGCTAGCTTTGAAGAGGGAAGAGACCGAATGGCCAGGACTTGAGTGTGGCCACTAGGAGCTTGATGAAACCCCCAGTCAGGGAAAACAACAGAAAACAAAATAGGGACCTCAATCTCATGATCATAAGGAACTGAATTCAACCAATGAATGATCTTAGAAGAGGACCCAAATGTCCAGACCAAAACCCACCCTCAGCTGGCACCATGATTTCAGCCTTAGGAGACCCTTAATAGAGAATCCAGTCGGACTCTGCCTAGACTTCTGATCTATAAAACTGTGAGATAATAAATTTGTGTTGTTTTAAGTTGCTGAATTTGTAATTTGTTATGCAGCAATGGAAAAATAACTCAAAACTGTGTTTTAAAAATCCACAAGAAATATCAAACTAGTATGCAAAGGTCTAAGAAGAGCTAAGAAAAGATTATTATGACACATCAGTTAGGTAGAGAGAGAATAGTTTTTTCAATAAATAGTACTGTATCAATTGAATATCATTATAGAAAAAATGTATCTGAATTCCTACCACACATTGTACAGAAAAGTAAATTCCAGGTGGATTGCAGATTTAATTGTGAAGAATAAAACAATATGTCATTTAGAGAGAAATTGCAGGAGAACATCTTCCTGACTTGGGTGTAGCAAAGATTTTTTTAAAAAACATGATATATAAGGCAAAACTATAAAAGAAAACCATCTGTTAAATCAAACTATACATAATTAAAATTTTGTGTTCCTCAAAAGATACAAATAAGAGAATTAGAAGCAAACCTATGGAGTGGGACAAGGTATTGTCAATGCGTTTTTCAACAAAGAATTCATACCCTAAATATATAAAGAACATCAACAATTCAAGAAGAAAAAAGCAGACTTCCCAATAGAAAAATGATCAAAAACCTTGAGCAAATACTTCATAAAAATGGATATTCGAATCACCAATGACTTATAAAAGGTACTCAAATTCATTAGTCATCAGGGAAATTAAAGTATTACACCCACACTAAAAGGGTTAAAATGAAAAAGATGAAGTATTGACTAAGACATGGAGCATGTGAAACTCTCATGTACTAGTGGCAGGAGTATAAATTGGTGCAACCATTGTGGAAAATAGAGTATCTATAATATCTGAATATATGCATATTTTATGGCCCAGCATTTCTACTCCCAAGTGTGTGTCTAATAGAAATTAAAACATATGTCCACCAAAAACACATACTATAATATTTGATAGCCTCACTATTTGTAATAGTAAAAAACTGGAAACTGCCAAAATCCCCTTCAATACTAGTAAGTAAATTGTGGTGTAATCACAGAAAGCAATACTACACAACAGGGAGCATGAACAATCTACAAGGACATACAAGAATGGGGATGAATCTCAGAAAAATAATATTCATAAATGAAGCCAGACACATGAGGTCATGCGATGAAATTCCTTTTATATAAAAAGTACAAAGTAGACAAAACTAATTATTGTGGACAGATATCAAGATGGAGGCTACCTTGTGTAGGGAGGTAACTGGAATGGGCTGTGAAATTGGGGGAGGGGTTTCTGGGGGTGCTGGTAATGGTCTATTTCCTAATTTAGGGGCAGGTTAGATTTAGTTGGTGAAAATTCATCTAGCTATGTAATTATATATGCATTTTTTTCTCTGCTGGAATATTTTACTTCAATAAAAAGTAAACCTTAAAAACAAGCAAACCAAACCCCCACGCTTTGCAGGCAGGTCAGGCATCCATCAGCGTCATGACCAGCCTGGAGGGATGCTTCTAGAGGAAGCAGGCAGTTCATTCACACTGGGTGATGGGACCCGTCCTAGTTTCAGATTCGATCAAAAATTATTTGCAGAAATGCAAGACATATAAAAAATGTGTCGGCCTAATTAGTAGTTGAGAAATGCATATTAAATGGAGAAATATTATTTTTACCTGTCAAACTGGGAAGCGAATGCCCATGCCTGTGCTGTGAAGGAACGGTGATATTTTTGGGTGAGGAAACAAGTTGATTAAACCACACTTGGAAAGTATTTTGGTGATACATAACTGGAATCTAAAAAGGTTTTTTTTCTTTTGATTCTTTCATCTAGTAATTCTTCTTCTGGCAACGTAAACCAAGGAAATAAGATGAGTTACAGAGGAAGCCTATGACTAACATTGTATTTTGAAGGAGTATTTATAATGATGAAACAGAGAAAACATTCAAATATGTGACAAAAGGTAATGATAAATAGACCCTATTACTTTCATTGATTCAATAAGACATTAGGCAATCATTCAATATTATGTAGGGTGTTGCAATAACATGGAAAAGCCTTAAGTTTAAGTGTTGAATAGGAAGAAATAAACTTAAATAATAATAATTTATTTGGGGATAGGATGATGAATGTTTTCTTTCTTCCTGTTCAATTTATTTCTATCTTCCAGATTTTCTTTACTGAGGATAAATTACTTTCATAAGGGAAAAAAAGAGGAAAATTGTTTTTTTTCCAGAAGACAATCATATACTCAGACAAAACAAAGCCAGAAAATGAGGTTTGTCATATTGTTTGCTTAACTAGTAATGACTTTCCATTTAAAAAATGAGTTGAATTTACGATTATATATTTGCACTGGTGTATTGATTTTCAGCTGTACATTGTGGGTTTTTTTAATTTTTATTTTGAAATTTTTAAAAATTGAAGTAGAATTAACATCCAGTATTACATTAGTTTTGGGTGTAAAATATAATGGTTCAACATTTCTATACATTACTCAGTGCTCAGCATGACAACTGTACTCTTACTCCCCTTCACTTTTTTCACCCCTCCCCACACCCACCTCCCCTCTGGCAACCACCAGTTGGCTCTCTGTATTTGAATCTGTTTTTTCATTTCTCCTTTTTCCTTTGTTTGTTTTGTTTCTTAAATTCCACATATGGATGAAACCCTATGGTATTTGTCTTTTTCTATCTGACTTATTTCACTTAGCATAATATGCTCTAGGTCTATCCATGTTGTACTTTAAATTTCACACGTCTGGAATAGAACTTGCCAAGCCAACCACCACTGTCTCTCTGACAAAATGCCTAGTCCTGTGTTCTGTTAGTGAGCTGGTGCTTAAAGCGGAAAACCCCCATCTCTCTGTGTGTGTCCTAAGTCAGTATACACCCTTTATATACTACTACAACATTTTCCTGAAATTAATCCAAACATACCCGTTTCTCTTTGTTCTCGCTGCTCCTGCCCTAGTTCAGGCTCTTTACAATCAAGCTTGAACAGGGTCTTCCTAAATTATTTTTTTGCCTTAGTTTCTTCTACCTCCAGCCCTATGAACAAACCACCATGCTGGTGGGGGCAGGGAGGGTGAGTCACATTTGAGTGGGACTGGGGTGGGTGGCAGGCATATCCAATAGGTGTGCGACCTCAGGCTGTAGGGACTGCCGCAGTGAAACCTGGTCACAAATGTGGATTTTGTCCTTCAACTATACCTTCCGGATGAGCCACAAAGGCACTAATGACAAAGGCTGTTCCAATTACTCACAATTAAACAGAAATAATGAGCCAATTTGTGAGCAAGGATAGGTGGGCTGCATTGCAGGGGAATGACGGGGCACAGTGGAGCTGCAGACCCCTCCCTCTATCAGAGAGCCCGCAGAATGCTCCCATTGCTCATGTACAGTATTTCTAAAGAAGTTATTAAGGGGCTGGCTCAGTTGGGTGGCTCAGTTGGTTAAGCGTCTGCCTTCAGCTCAGGTCATGATCCCGGGGTCCTGGGATCAAGTCCCACATTGGGAATCCCTGGTCAAGGGGAGCCTGCTTCTCCCTCTCCCTCTGCCGCTCCCCCTGCTTGTGCTCTCTCTCGCGCTCTCTGCGTCAAATAAATAAATAAAATCTTTTAAAAAAAATTTTAAAAAGAAGTTATTAAGATTATCTGCTAGTGGGTTACAATGATACATACACTTCTTTTGAAGAAAGTTGCCTTATGCCGTCTCCTACATCTGGCATTTACTTTTTCATTAGTATAAAATAGATACCTGCTAATGTGTTCTGAATACCTATGAATACCAAATAATATTTCATATTATTATGAATAAGCATTAAGAATAGCAATAATTATATTAATTATCATTATAATCCTATTTTCTACTATCTATTGGTTCATAGACTACTGCCTGTTGTTGCCTTGGGGGCAGGTCAGAGCTGAAAAATGATCCCTTCCAGATCATTCGGGATGTTTAAATCTCCAGACCACACGGTTTCTTTCGATGTTTAAAAACATGAATTGTACGACTCGGCCACAAAATCATACCTAGTATATGGATCTATTTATGTAAGTATACAAATAGGCCAAACCAACCTGTGGTGCAGTCGCATTTGGGGGTGGTCGTGACGAAGGAAGGGCCATGAAGGGGGCAGGGCTTCGAGGGTGCCGTAATGCTCTTCTCGGCGTGGGTGCTCATTGGAAGAGGCCACTGAGCCGCACGTGTGCTTCTCTGTGGACTTCTCTGCACAAGCGTTATGCTCTGATAAAATGTAAAATAAAAAGGTAATTTGTTCACATCGTTGTCAATAAATGATTTACATAAAAATTACTGTACACAAATGGCATGGAAATTTACAAATTCTAATTTTATAAACTTGTGTTTTCCTGATGTTACAACATCTTCCTCATCCATCAGTGTATCACTTGTACTAAGGAATACTTGCTTGATGATGTGGTTGGTTTTTTGTTTGGTTTTTTGTTGTTGTTTTTGTTTTTTTAAATTTCCACTCTGTTATGTTCTAAAAAGGTGATTTAGAAATAAGGAAAAGTCTTTTCATTCTGGGGGCAAGGATGTCAACCATAAAAGTGGTACATGTTTTTGAATGTCTAATATATGTCAGAAGCATTGCATGTATCGTCTCTAATTAACAAGCATCTGGTGAGATGAGTTTTGTTATTCCTTTTTGCAGATGGGGTAACCAAGGCTCAGAGACAAAATCATTCCCCCAGGCCACACAGATTTTTTTTTTTTTAACTCAGGTTTGTTTCATTCCCAAACTTGTTCCTTTTACATGATACCACGTCATGCATGTGTCTGCTTTTCAGGATGACACCAGCTTGTTGAAATGTGCCCTGGACACAGAGGAGCGGCTGACCATCAGGGCTGCAGTCTAAAGATGGAGAACTCCTGTGCCTTCGTCTCCCTTCCCCAGTGAAGCCTTCGTCCATGCACTTTTTACCTCGGTCCTCCTAATGAGGGGTCGTCTTATTTAGATGCTGCTTGGAGTTCCGTGATATGTATCAGTGCTTCAATTTCAGCTCTTGTCTTTTTTTAATCCCCTTCACTCATTTCACCCATTCCCCCAACCACCCCCGCTCTGGCAACCACCGGTCTGTTCTCTGTTTCTGTTTTTGTTTGTTGTATTTTTTAGAATCGACGTATAAGTGAAATCGTATGGTATTTGTCTGGCTTATTTCTCTTAGCCTAACGCTTTCTAGGTCCATCCCTGTTGTGGCACATGACAATTTCAGAGGTTTTACCTGTCTCTTTGCAAGGAGATGAGGAAGTAAAGTTATTCATAGGGGGCTTTTAAGAAAAAAATGTAAATGAAGGCCCAAATTAGGCTGATAGGATTGCTTTCATGGACAGAGTCCTCTCCACTTACTTCTGCCCCATCAAAGTCATGCTGCTTTTGCTTGAGCTCCAAGGGTGCATGTGGGAGTCCCTGGCCTAATGCTAGGGATGGCACAGGGGTTCATCGTGTCCTTAAATCAAAACTTCACCAAGAGCCTGCCATATATACCAGACGTGTTATGTATTGGATCCTGAGGATACAGCAGTGAGTCAGACATTTTTCCTGCTCTCGGGCTTCCAATCTTGCCACTAATGGATTTGGGATCCAAGAGCCTCACAACCACCTCAGAGCGAGCCTCCTTCTGTAGATTGCTCCCAGGACCACTGGTTTTGCTTAGATCAAGCCAGCTGAGACACCCCCAACCTTTTATTTGCCACGGCATTTGCCTTCTCCAAGAAACCCTTTTTGCCATCCATTTACTCTCCCCTCCACAGTCATGGTCACACTTTCCTTTTCACGGCCTCAGCTGTTCCTATGCTGTGTTCGTGGCACCCTTCAGTGGTGTGTATGTCTGCCCGGGCACGTGCACGCATATGCGTGTGCATGGGTTTCATCTTCCCAACTAGATCTCCCCGACTCTTTGAAGGCAAGAGCTCTGTGTTTTAATTTGTGCATGCTTAGAATGCCTTGTTCACTCAACTTAGCGAAAGGCATACTGTCGATCAACTGACTGATTGGCTGAATGACTCTGAGACCACCTATCCCCTGTAACAAACCAGGTTGGCTAATCCAGAAAAGCTTCTCTGGGATGAGGTCACCAGAGGTGAAACAACAGGGCACTAGTCGATGGGCTGTTCACCTCGTGGTGTTTAATGTTATCAGCTGCTGAGAGTTTGCCAAAGGTGACTGATAATGAGCACTACGAGTTCCTTATTAAAGTTAATTCAGTGAGAAAAAGTATCCAGAGAGCATTAAATAAAAATGCAATCTTTGGTCCTTCCCAGAATCTGCCCTGATATCAAAAACTCCTGTGATTCTACAACAAAGGAGAGTCGAATAATCCCTATAACCACGCGTGGAATTCCTCTGAGCAAAGGCTCCCAGGGCTAGTCCATCCCCATCCCTCTTTTCCCATAAAGGGGTTCAGGTATTCTAGAGGTTAGTGACTAAGGCTTATAGGGGATTACCTTGTGGCATAGACTAACTGTTCTCAAATACAGGTTGCCCCAAATAAAGCAAAAATTAATCAGTAGTGGGACTTGAGGTCACCATTTGCAGGGGATGGGCTGGATCCCTCAAAGACAAGCTCTCAAGCCTACTGCAAACACAACTCTTCCCACTTGCTCATAAGATCCCTTGCTGGGGAGCCACTAGACAGATGGCCACCCCCAATCCTTACTGAATCCTGGCTCTTATCGTCCCAAAGGCATTTTGACTCCTACAGAGCTAGCCTAATAGCCTTGAGGGTTTCCGTCTCCATGAGAAAATAAAGTTCTGGGACTCCAGTAAACTGTGACTTGGACGAGGTAAGATATACAGATATGTCAACATAACCCAGTGGCTAAAAGTCGGATTGCCTCATTTTGTTCGGGACACTGTGTCTGGGTTTAAATCCTGGCTCTACCACCCGTTAAACAATTACGCCGTGGGGCAATTTGCTTAACTCCGCTTTCCTCAGAAGTCGAGTGGTAACAGCAACCCTCACCGAACTATTTGGAGGACTAAATGACCCAGGGAAATTTTGAGCATAATGTCTCACATACCTGAGTGCTCGATTTTTATTGATCCCTCTCCAATGGATCTCAGACACAAAAGTGGAATGAATACCATCCCCTCTCAAGGAGGGGAGGGGTAGGTTCCCATTCGTGTCATTGCAGGGATTCTAATTCTCAGGGTTCCTCTTGAAGTTCCCTGTGTCTCCACTTCTTATCCCAAATCCCAAACTTGAGCAGAGATCTTATGACCTCCCAATAGTTCAGCATCATAGAGGGCTGACATGGGGATGCATCCTTCTAAAGTAATTCGGGGAGGGGTGGGGGGAAGAGGCTTCACAGTATCATGTTCCCCTGCAAGTTCTTCCCAGCTCCGGTTCTATGATGTCCTCATCAAGAAAAGGCTGTTCTGGCCAAATACATTTTAAGAACACTGCTACCATTTCCCTGTCTTGGAGATTCTCAGACTCATCAACATATGAAAGGCTCAAAAAGATCATTCAGGAAAGAAACCTATTTGACTTCATCTCGCATACTATCTCTGCCATTTATTTTACTGCAGACCCTTTTGTTAATATCTTGGAAGTCGCATTCTTAGGAAAACACATTGGACATGGAGGGAGATGTTAAAACAACAACAATGACCAATAAAATGTACTGGAAACAGCCACCAATCAACTTTCCCAAATGCTCAGAAAACATTTTTTAAAATGCTATCATTAGTATTGTCACAGTTAAGCTTTCCTTTCATAAAATGATCACACCTGGCCGCAAAACTGAGGTCCCACAGACTCAGGGACAGTGACAGGAGTCCCATACACACAGACGACCTGTTTGTGAAAAGCTTTATGTACTTACTAAGCACAAATAGCTTGATTTTGATTTTGTTTTTGCTTTTTTTTCAAAAGAGAGTTGTCTTCCTTAGAAAATAGATCAGCTCCATTCGACGCCAATATGTTTTTGCCTCTCACTCTTTCTTTGTGTAGTAATCTACGATAGAATCTGTTCCCACAGGTTTGGGGAAGAAAAAAAAAGCCTCCATCCCCCCAGCCCCCCTCCCGTTTGCCTTCCAATGCCCCCGAGCAGCTGGTAGAGTTTATTGCTCTTGCCTGACATTGGCTTCGTTCTATACATGGAGTAAGATTGATTATCCTCATTCTAAAATGTGAAGATCCAGCGTGCGCCTTTGTCCTGTTTCCCCCGAGAGTGAATTGGCATCAGCAGCACTCGGTAAAGAGGCGGCACCTTTTGGGCCATGAACAGTGACAGCGACAGTCTGGAGCAGGCGTGTGGGGGCCGCGCCACCACCCATCGTCCTGACGAGCCTCTACCTTGAGGGCAGGCCCCACCAGGGCAGGCTACTGCCTCACCAGACTCTGCAATGGAAAGAGTGTCCGCGTCCAAACCCCCTGCAGGGCCTGCTTTGCAAGGCTGGCCAGAGGCAAGCTGTAACCACAGCTGAAAGGGCCTTTCAAAGGCACCTTCCGTTACACATCTGAGGCTACAGTGATGGGGAACCGGATATGTGTGTGTGTGTGTGTGTGTGTGTGTGTGCGCGCGTGGTGCGTGTGTGCATGGTGTGTGTGTGTGTATGTGCACACAACATCTGCCTGAGTCACCCCAAAGACAGGTTGCACAGACCTGGCACGTGACAAGATTCTCGCCAGGCTCTCATTTTTCTCTTTCACCAGTTTGACTGAAATAAAAACTCAGAGCCCCCGCAGTACTGAATCACCATTCCAGAGCCGGCCAAGGTTTGGCACACAGAGAGAGCTGAACGAACCAGCGTGCAGGCGACCCCGGGAAGGTAATTGTTCTTCTTAGCAGCGTGGCTGCTTCTCTGCTTAGCATCGGAACAAGTTAATTTGGAAACATGGCCTTCTGGAAAGAAATGGCACTCATCTCAGCATCCCGTGGATTCATGGGGAGAGATGCCCTTTCACCAGGTAGAAACAGTAAATTATATTTGAAAACCATTTCTATTGAAGGGAAAAAAAAAATTCTTCCCTTCCCCGGGAGCTGCTCTGCTTGCATGATGGCAACACTTAACACCGGTTGTCCAACTTCGGAGGTCACTTTTGGCTCACACCAGCGTCTGGCAACTAGGGGGAGAATTTCACTAATGCAACAGGGAGCAGTTTAATTAAATACAAATTCACATAAAGGAGTTTGCCCTTTGCCGATCCTGGGCTTTGAGGAACTGATCTCAGCAGCACCTAAATCAGACAAACGAGCTAAATTGATCCTGCTCCATAGAAAGGGTCCTTCATCTAGACCCAATCAATGGCAGATTGAGGTGTGATGTGTGATCAGGGGAAGAAATCAGGCACTCCCCTGTTTCTAGGTTGGGAGTCGGACTTCAAGGAGCAAAAATACCTTCCTTTCGTGTTGGTTGTGTTACCCCTGAAAACACAGGGGCTGCCGAGTCCTGGCTCCAAGACTGCCCTTTCTTCTGAACGGAGGGAGAGAAGGCATAGGCTCAGAAAAAAAAGAACCAGAGAAATAAGATCTAGGCATTGTGTCCTTTGTGGTGTCTGCAGCTTTGCAAGTTTGCATTTGACCCTCTATCACCAATTAATTAAACAGCAATAGCAGAGAGGACCCACTGAGTCTCTGAACCTGGCTAGATGGTTTGCAAAATGATTTTTCATACCATAGACCTGAAAAGTCAGCTGTGGAGTATTATGGAGAAGGAGTACGTGGGGGGGGGGGTGACTCCCAGCTTCTAAGGATTAGCTGTGGATTTGGGTCAAGTGACATAGGCTCCCTGAAACTCAGTTTTCTCATCTGTAAAATTGGGATAGAGATAGTGAAGGATTCAAAGTGATAATCCTCAATTTATAGATAGGGGAAGAAGCTCAGGGAAGATGATTTGTCTCAGATCCCATCGCTAATAAGTCACAAAATTAGGGAATCCAAATTGGATTTACTGGTCACCGAAATCTAAACGACTTCCTCCCTGACAGCTGGCCATGATGCAAAGCGATTGTTAGATGCGCTCCGCGATGTGCTCTGTGCTAAGATTTGTAAAGAGAGATTGTGAACGAAATCCAGTGTATCATTTTTTTTTGGTCTCAGAAGCAGTCCAGATAATGAGCACTTATGTTTAGTGCTCACCATAAGCAGATTAAGACTCCCCGAAGAGACTCTGTGTCACAACAGAAGTGACAACACTATTCCTATCTCCATAAGATCCCCCGCAACCAGCCTTGAGTCTTGGGGACATTAGTAGTCACTCTTTGCTCTCTGACATCGCAGCTGTGTCTATATCCTTCTAGAATCTTGCCTCGCATTTCATGGAAAGTATCAATTTATATACACTCTTTCTTCCTTGAAAACAAGGTATTACCAGATCCTATCTGACCTTCTCGAACCTGGTGCAGAGCCTAAAACATGATAAGCTCTGAGCAAACAGATGTTAATGAAAACCTAAATGAATAAATGAATGAATGAGTGAATGCTTCTCTTTACTTTTCACAGGACTGACTGCCTTCATAACTCCTGGGTAGGCCCAGAGGGGTGACCGTCTAAGCAGACATTGTCCTCAAGAAATTTACGTGTCACAGTATTTTCCATATACTCATACTCACCCTAGTATTTCCATCCTGGCACTGTTGTTTGTGTCAGTTGTGTCAGCCTTTTATTCCCATCCAGATTCTAAGCTCCTGGAGAGAGGGAACCATTTATTTACTCTAGACAATACCCTACACAGAAATGGGCTTGCATTATGTCATATTGCATTGAATTACTGGCTTAGTAGAAGAAACAAGATAAAAAAAAAGATAAAAAAAAAAAAGAAACAAGATAAGTTGGCAGATAACATGTGCCTAAAAATATATTCCCAAATGTGGAATATTAGAATATTAGGATATTAGCGTGAGATATGTGCAGAGTTAAGAGAATCTTGGGTAAAGGGACCCATGACACTCCTAAGTATCTTCAGATAAAGCCGGTAAGGTTTACCACAACCGCATGCAATCCAGTGCATTTCCTTCATGCTGAAATCCACCACTTCGGCAAGGGAGAGGGTGGCAAGTGTACGTCAAAGATAATAACAGGTCTAAGAGGTATGGAAACAATAGTAGGAAGGCCTTCAAACTCATGCAACGTAGCCAACTAGGGATGATTTCCCTTTTGTCTTTCTTTAACAAAAACCTTGAGAAAACCACACAGGTTAGTCTTTCAACCTGCTATGAGCTTGGTATTGTACCAAGAGCTGTGGACAGAGCATGACGAGACCAAACCAGATCACTGTGCTTCGGAGCTCATAATCAGAAGAAACCACATGGCACTGTGGTCAGGAGCATGGGCCCTGCAGTCAGCCTTCCTACCTTTGAACCCTTGCTTCACAGCAAGTTGAGTCTCAGTCTTTGTGCAAGAAATGTGAATGGCTCTGTGCCTCGGTTTCCTCACCTATGCAGTGGTGAGAACATAGGATGGGTGTCATAGGGTGGTTATTCTGAATATCTAATGAGATCTTATATAGGAAGAACTTAGTGATGTTCCTTAAGATAAATGCTTAATAAAGGTTAGCTGTTGGGGTGCCTGGGTGGCTCAGTCAGTTAAGCGTCTGACACTTGACTTCAGCTCAGGTCATGGTCTCAGGGTTGTGAGACGGAGCCCCGCGCAGTGCTCTGTGCTGAGGCGTGGAGCCTGCTTAAGATTCTCTGTCTCCCTCTCCCTCTGTTCTTCCCCACCTCTGCTCTCAACTCCTCCCCCCCAAAAAAGATGAGCTATTATTGTTATAATATATAAAATACAACATATATAACATATAATATATAATATAATAAAGGAAATGCCCTTAGCTTCAAGAATCAGATACTCTAATAAACATTTTGGTATTTTATCTCATTCCACTTGACTGTCACAACAACCCCGTGAAGCAGGTCATATTATTCCCATTTTACAGATAAGAATATAAAGATTAAAAAAATTTAGAATAATTTTATTATGATCTCATAATAAATGAACTCAAGGTCTGAAGTGAAGCCTATTTGTTCCCTAAGATAATGCTCTTTCAACTATCCAATATTACTGAATAAATCCTTCAATTCAAAGACAATAAGCTCTTCTTCCATTTTTAAAATTCTTACCTGGGATGAGTAGAGATGTTTCGTTTCACATCTATCGTTTTCCTTTTTCTCACACTGTCTTCACTCTCTCTCTTCATATCCATTTGATTTGGTTTTATGTTAATGATGGGCAGATTTTTCCTTTTCAACATGCTAATTAATTTCTGGGGGCAAAGTTTCATGCATTGATTCTTTTGTTCAAATTGCTCTACAGATGAAAATCTCAGGACTGAGCTTGGTACTTATTAATGGCTCAGGAGATTGGTTGTTGTTATTATTATTATTATTATTATTATTATTAGTCTTTGTCTTTCCTGACTCTTTAAAAAACATCTACCTGAAAGCCATTTTGGTATTTCTAATTCTACAATAATTCTTTCTGCTGCTCTCCAAATATTCATGCTTCTGAAGTGAATTGCTGTACTCATCAGTATATATGGCCCCTATATATCACCTTACATCTCTGGTTTGGCAGGTCTCTCTGACCCTGGTAGCTTCTTTGGTTGTGTAATCATGGTCTTTTTCACATGCAGATCTTTCCAGGTGTATGTCCTAACCTGCTCCAACTTGGCCCAGCTCCAGACACCAAGGACCTTCAGGTTCAAGTCAACATCACTAAGGTCCCTTTCCAAAAAGAATTACATCTGGCAAGAGATTAAAAGTTAGATCTCCACATGTAAATCATGCATATATTTAGCTTTACTTCCCTAAGCCTGGTCCCTGGGGTACCTGGAGAATCACTGGAAAATTCCGTGTTTCCCAAAATCGAGGCTCCTTCCACTAGTCTCCTCTGTGTGGGCTCAGACCACAAATCTCTAGTCCTTGATTTGTACACTAGTCATCTCTGGAAGCTGTGTCCTATCTTGAATCCACTGAAGCCCTGATAAATTTTTGCCTCTTCCATTTCCTTAGCCATTGGCTGCTTTCTTGCTTCAATCCAATGGATTCTCCTGGAAAAATATGCTATCCTTGGCCCACTGGTGATCAAAATCTCCTGTTGCATTTCTTCCACTCCCTGGATGAGATTTTAAAACTTCATTTCAATAATCATATAGTAAACATCATCCCTGGGCTCAAACACTGAACAAAACAAAAATATAAATTAGACTTTTTCTTGAAGAACTTTCAGAGTCACAGGACAAACCAACAGTAAATGGAAAAAAAAAGTTACAAATGGAGGTATGAAGGAAAGTAAGCCAGAAACAGAAAGAAGTATTTAACAAACTCTCCCCAAGGGGTATGTGCATATGTGTGTGTGAGAATATATAAATGCTTACAAACAGCTCTCACTCACAACTGAATTCTAAATAATCTCCATTTTTTAAATCGTGTCTATGTTCACATGTATGTACATGTCTTTATTGGGGACTGGGGGAGAGATATTGGGGTGGGGGGAACCAGGAAATGATTACTGTTGTGGATACTTTCTGCTTTTATTCTCCACAATGGAAGTCTTTAAACATAAATAATTGAAAAATTATTCTCAGTTTTGTATA
This sequence comes from Ursus arctos, assembly GCF_023065955.2. Classification (NCBI taxonomy): domain Eukaryota; kingdom Metazoa; phylum Chordata; class Mammalia; order Carnivora; family Ursidae; genus Ursus; species Ursus arctos. The sequence continues at coordinate 12,132,576 of NW_026622886.1, read as the reverse complement.
AAGATGAAACCAATAACAACACATCAGAAAAAATGGGAAAGTCAAGAGGCTGAAATGCAAGACACCAGTGCAGTAATCCAAGCTTGGGTGGTGAACAGTCTGGTTTTCTTCCAACCCACAGGCTATGCCTTTGAGTCTCTCTTTTTGGATACTCTTCATCTTCTTGACCCTGGAGTGCCCCAGATTTACACTAATAAATCTCTTTTCTTCTCTATTTATACTTATGTCCTTATTTCATGACTTTAAATGCCCTACCTATGCTGGTGATTCCAAACTACATACCCAACATTTTCACTTGAATGTCTAGACTTACATGTAGCCAGATGGAAAGCTGACAATTTGGTATTCCTCCAAAACTTGCTTCTTCTCCATTTGGTGGCCAAGGTCAGTCTTGACTCTTCTTTTTCACACTCTTTACCGACAAACTGGCGCTCTCTCTCTCTCTCTCTTTTCAATTTTGACCACTTTCCTTCCCTCATGCCCTAGTCCAAGCTCCCATCAGCCTCCCACTTCCCTCACTCACCTCTCCTGCTCTCTTCTCCACACACACAGATTGTCTGTTCTCTCCATAGTAGTCAGAGTGATCATTTTTAAGAAAGGAAGTCAAGTCATGCTGTTGTCTTGCTCAAAATCCCCCACTGATTGTCTCAGTAGAATCTGAGACTTATCATAGTCCTCAACAAGGTCCCGCAGGAACTGTCCTCTGCTTTCTGTCCTCATCTCCACCTCCTTTTTATACACAATTAATACCCAATGTACTCAATTTAATGCAGTGTATGCTACTGCTTTGTCACTACAAAGGATATAAATATGAATTCCATGCCTTCAGATGACTGGTGGTCTGGTTGAGAGGATAAAATATTTCAGAGCCTGACCATATGTTAGAGATCATCCAATCTAATTCTTTCAATGCCGACAGGTGGAATGACTCCCTTGCTTTTGCTTATCAGGTTGCTCACTCTGATCTTTCTACTCAATACTCTTTCCACCCTGCTATATCTGCTCTTGTTCCTAGAATAATCCAAGTGCACTCTCTCCTGGGGCTTCTAGGATGGCTATTCTTTCTTCAAGATGACTATTACCTCATATAGCCACCTGCTCACTCTCACTTCATTGGGATTTCTGCTTAAGTATCACCTACTCAGAAGGGGCCGCTAAAATAGCAGCCCTCGGATACCATCTCTCCACTCACCCTGCTAAATTTTACTTCATATCACTCATCACTACTTGACATTATATAAGCACCTAAGTATACGTTTATTAATTTGCCTTTTGCCCATCTTCCTTTCCTAGAGAGTGAGTTCTATGAGGACATGTCTGGCCATATGTCTGCCCACATGTCTGATTCATTCTTCATGTTATAGGTGAGAGATACTATCCCCCCTTTATTTATGGATAAGTAAACAGAGGCTCAGAAAAGCAAAGGACTTGCCGGAAGGTTCCCAGTCCCCGAGCCAATTCTCACTGCACTGTCATGTAGCAAACCCACAAAGTCCTCTGCCAGCACAGTTTTGTTTCCTAATAAACCATCCCCAGATTTTATTGGCCTGTTTCAAGGATAGCCTTACAAAATCTTTCCAACAGTTTTAGTGTTTTCTTTTTTTCCTGGAATTTTATCCAAAAAAAGAACATGGAGTAATAACCCAATTCTAAAGCTAACATCAGCTTCCTTTGTGCCTAGAATCCAAATTTCATCAAATGTATCTCTTGAACTCACACCCTGTGTTAGTAATTAAAGTTCCCACCACATAATTTCCATGGGTGTTTTTCTTTGGATTGCCCAAGAGTTGATGTCCAGGGACAGAGCTTCCCCCAAACAAGGCTTTGAAGTGTGTGTCCTCTTCTCTCCAGGAACAAAATGGTCCTTCGGGAAAATCAGCACCACAATGGCTGTTAGAGGTAATCCGGTCCAGGTTCCTCGAATTACAGACTGCACTAAGGTAACTAAGGTTACCAGAGATTTTAGTGATATTCTCAAGGTTCCAGGGCTGACAGAGCAGTTTATTAAATCCACGTAGTTGTAGGTTTGCATTTTTATTGACTTCTATATGCCCAATATATAAAATCATGAAATATAATTAATCAGGGATTATTGAGTTCAACACCGTCATTTTATAATGCAGAAGACAGGTGCAGAGCAGCTAAGTGATGAGTCTGATTTCACAGGGGCGATCAGCAAAAGCTGACACCCGGACCTCCTCATTCCCTCTTTGGACATTTCGTATAGGAGCCTGCTTCCCTAAGTACACTCCACGGACAGCTTCCTGTGTTAAAGAAAATCTGCTTCCCACTCTAACTGGACTAACTGGATCATGATTTCTGGTAGTCACTCAGGAAACTTAAAGAAGTCCTGAGAACCTTCTGAGTCCTGACATTACCATTTTCTCATGCAGGTTTGAGTACCTCAAGCTATGAGAAGACAAATTTTACCTCTGCCCCTGTATCTTAGACCTTTAAGGGAAAGCAGTGGAAGAGTCTTTGTAACTTTCATTGGATCTCTGTCCCTTGTTCATTTTCTCAGGTCGATAGCTTCCATTAAACAAGTGCTCCTTCCCTCTTTAAAGCCTGTTTCCCATGATTCTCTCCTGTGCCAAAAGAAGGCAACAGAGGCAGGCAACTCTTACTCATTTTTTCTGCCTCCTGATCACTGTCATGGCTCCTTCGCCACTTTGGCCTCACGCTCAGCGTTCTCTCATCACGTCCTACCTGATGGGGTCACTGCGGCAATTTCCACACACTCACTCTTACGGCGCCTACTGTAAATACTCACAGATTTGGGAAGCAAATGAAGAGATGATGAATCTGAGTAAAGGGGAGCATTCTATCTGCATTTCCACATGTTTTCACTGTTTTCTCCCCTATTGGATAATACTGTCCTGAGGAACAAGTATATATTTTCAAATATACATCGTATAACAAGTGGCTGAGCACCCATGTTCCAGAGTCAGGCTAGCCACATTCATAGATGTAACTCTGTGATTCACCACTTTGTATTCCGTGACCTTGGCCAAGTGGCTTAGTTTCAAGAAACCTCAGTTTCCCATCTCTCGAATACGGAAGTTAGCAACTACATTTTTGGTTGGTTGTATACCTGAGGTAAGAATGCCCATAAGGGGTTAGCAGAGTGCCTGGCTTATGGTAACTGCTCCATAATTAATGAGGTCCCAATTCACATATCGGACCCTGTTCAATGGCTTTACACATGTCATTTAACTCTTACCACAACTTTTTGTGGTATCATCATCATCCACAAAAGTTCTTCATTTTGCAACGAGGAAACTGAGGCCGACTGAGATGTACAACATACCGAAGATCTTGAAGTGAGCAGTGGCAGAACCGGGCTGTGAAGTCAGGCTTTCAGGCTCCGGAATCTGTGCTTTTAACTCATATTTTGTACCACCTCGAAACAAAGTCCAATCTGGTAACCACAGAGGAATATTACACTTAACTCTCTTGGGACTCAGGTGCGAGTAAGAAACCGACTCCATTCACATTGGAAAATGAAGTCACTGTGAGTAATTGTTACTCATCACTTACACCTGAGGTGGAAACAGGTAAGTCTGTTTTATAATAGCACCTGAGGTCCAGTAGAAGCTAGGCTAGAAGCCAGCAGTACAAGAATTCTCCCAACCCTTGCCCCTTGCCTGCTCCATTTTAGCTTATCATTCAACAGTTTATGGGAATGTGCCCTGTATAAAGTAACAGCCTGTTGGGATAGCGCCCGCCTGAATTATACCTTACAAGTAAAGGCAATGGAAGACACATTTCTATAAAGAACTGTTGGATGGAGATTCACACACTGCTTTATAATGGAATGATGACTGCCAAGAGGGAGCAAATAGGGCAGCCTGGCCCCTAGAAAATCAAGGTCAACTTCTGACGCAGTATGCCCCCTGATGTTTGGTGAGATGCCTCTATTCCTAAGATAGAATGGGCCTCCTTCAAGAAAAAAAGCAGGATGCTCTCTACATATCTAAAGCATATTACTGCCAAAAGTCATCCCAAAGCATCCAGCTATAGTTACCAAAGGGAAAACCAGTCTTCTTACTCTGTATGACCCTTTCCAACTCCAGATTTCCAGAGAGCTAAAGAAAAGTAAGGACTCGCAAGGAGCTAAAACCATCTGAGTAATTTCTGGAGACACACTTCAGAAACAGGAAAGCAGTTTCAAAAGAGGAAAGAAACATCTTTTCAAGCACAGAACTGCCACCAAGAGACTTCTGGGGACACACTCCGAAACCCTGAAGAAAGACTGACTTTCTCGCACAAGCAATCAGATAATAAGACTCCTTTAAGAAGCACAGAATAGTTAAATTCATCACCATAATTTAATTGTACAGGTTATTAAAGAGCAGTTCGCCTCCTCTCTTTCTCCGGCGCTGCTTTTGTGTATTAAACTCAGACTAATCAAATTGGGGATTCCAAGAGTACTGTATTAGTCATCCCCATCCCTTTTAATTTGTTTAATGGCCTCCTCTGTGTGTGTGCGTGCGTGTGTGTGTGTGTGTGTGTGTGTGTTCTGACTGGCTGGACATCGTTTAGCCTTACCACAACATGTAAATAAAGAATGGATAGGGAAACTTCTGCAGAAAAGAATAAAGCGTGTCTCCATCCTAAAGTTACATTTGATGTTTGAGTCATTCATGGACGTGTCCTGCAAGCAACGGCGCTTATTATTTCTGCTTAGCGGTCTCCAGACACAGGAGAAGAGAGAGGGCGAAGAAAGGAAGGAAGGAAGAAAGAAAAGGAGTCTGAATTTACACTCACCGCTTCAAAAGCTCTTTTGTACTCAGCCAGCTCCTCCCGGCTGAAGATGCAGTATTTGCCAAAAAGTCGCCTGCAAGAAAGCACACAACAAAACTATAAAACAGTCCATTAAGGGACTCCTTTTCTGCCCACCCCCACCTTCTTTTAACAATTATCCTTTGACGTGAAGGACATATTTTTAGAAAGCGGCACTCGGTGAGGGACAATGCAGACTGGGATTAGAAAATATTCACCTCGTTAGCGAAGTTTGGAGCTCAAGTTGGCTGTTTGGGTCAATTGTCTTTTCACCTGGCTCGGGCCACCAAGTCAACGTGAACGAAGAATAGGGGGTTATTTAGCATGTAGAGCCCGTCGGAGAGCAAGCCTCTCGGAGCGGTGGTCTGAGGGGAGTGAGAATGGCTGTCTTGTTTGCGTTGTTGTTTTTAGCTGCTCTTACACATTCAGACTTTCTGTCCATTCAGCCAGAGAGGCCACGTGTCCAAAACCTGAAAGGGGCTAGTGCTTTAGAGCAACGTGGTTAAACTTGCCTTTTCTTCTGTAGGATTTTCCAGGCGGACAGTTCAGGGCATTTTCTGGCCAGCCGAGGGAATTTTCTCAAATATAAGTATTTGAAAGGGTTCCTATATTCACACGGGTGCTGAAACAGCAGCATAGGCTGCGGGGTGTGGGTGGGAGGTTAGGAAAGAGGAGAAAGTAGAAACAGACAAAGAGTGATCAGTAACTTCTTCCATCCGGGCTGCACGGACACCTGTTGAAAAGTCACAAGTTGAGTGAAATGACTGGTTGAATGTTTTGGTCTCTGTGATGCCAACTGGCTGACTTTTCCAATGAACTGACCAGTTGTTTTGGCATCTTTCAGGAGCAACTCTGGTTCAAATGGAATTATTTAGAAGTAATTATCCCATTGGTGGATTCTCAAGGCCTTTCTATTTCCTTCCTGGGCACCTGCTTTTTTGGTCCATTTTAATACTAATTAGTACCCCCAACTTTGGGAAGGGTAGTTGGGTTTACTTCAACAAACATTTTATTGAACATTCGTCATGTGCCAAGCACTCCGCCAGCTTCTGGAGATGGAAAAATAAAAAGAGGAGGTTGCTGCCATCCACAAGTTTGGGATTTAATGAGAGACAGACGTGATTTCAAAGTGATGCCACAAAAAGAAGCTCAGAGCGGCCCGGGATTCTGGGGAGGACGTTTTAGCACAGTCTGGGCTCTTGGGAATGGCTCTTCAAGGAGGCAAAGACTGGGCTGAGTTTTGAAGGCTATGGAGTAACAAGCCAGTTAGCAAAGAATGGAAACGGAATCTCAGGAAGAAGGAACCACATAAGGAAGACAAAGAAGCATAAAACAGTGAGATTCGCAGTTCAGGAAACCGGAACATAAAATGTGAAGACAGGAACGTGGGGGATGGGGTGGAGAAATAGCATAGGCGACCAAACTTTAGACAGTCAGCCGCCATTTTGAAGCATCTGTGCTTCATCTCAGAGGCATCAGGGAGCCACTGAAAGGTTACAGCAAGGGTGTGAAGGGGATCAGATTTGAATTGAGTCAGATTTTGTGTACATCTTTAGTCAAATCTTTGGGCTTGAAGACCAGATATGAGAAAGAGGTTAGCAGACTGTTGCAGCCATTCAGAGAAGAAAGCATGACATTCAGAATGAGATATTTGGTGGTTGGTTTATAGAAGATTTATGTTTGTAAAGTGTGTGGCAGGTAAAATTAGCAGGATCAGGGGGAAAGGAGCGGTTAGGATAATTCCAACACTTCTGACTGGACAGTGCCGTTGATCGACAGAAGACATTCAGAAAGGATAGTCTGAAGGTGGAGGAGGAGAGATGAAGTGACTAAGAAGCATGGTGAGTTCTGGTGCCCACTGGCACAGCGGGCATCCAGGGACGGGCACAGTGAGCTTCCAAAGCCTTTGATTTAAACCATGTATTCCCAATAAGACCAATGTCTCCCCAAGGGATGAAAATTTATTCATGGTGGGGGATGGAAAAACACTTAAATATTACCATGGTTTGTATCTCCTCAAAGGACCACAGCCTAAACATATTTATCGTATACTGGTAGTATTAAATTTTCATGGCGGGGGATGAGAGGGTAGGTGGTGAGTAAGAAAAAAAAAAAAAAAAAACAATAAAAGCTCCTTGGGAGGGCATTAATGAGCCAAAGGTTGAGAAAGACTAACTTAAACCATGGTTTTATTGTAGGGTGTTAAAAGCTGGCTTCAATGGCTGAAATGTGAATCTGGCTTGTGTATTGAAATGCTGATTCTAGGACTCCCACCTCCTAGGATACTGATTCAGAATTCCATATGAGTAAAGCCCAGGAATCTGCATTTTAAATAAACTGACTAATTGCTTCTCACTCCCTGCCCTAACCAATTAAAAAATACAGGGATCTCAGCCAGGATTCAGAGGCAATAATATCCTAATGGTGGTATGAAATTGAAAGGAGAAGAAAGAGTGTGAAAGCACCAGAATCCTGTAAGTGGAATTTGGGAGCATGGATCTCATTTGCCAAACCTTAGAGCGGGCAACCCGTCACTCTTCATAAAAGAAGAAAGACAGAGGCAGAGGGAGATCTGGCAATGTTGCTATAGTTGTTTCAGCTTGAAACATCAGGGGCCTGTGTAAATTGGAAAGGAGGAGTGAATCCACTGGCAGACACTGGTCTTCATGGGGGGCCCAGCGAGATTAGTTCTACATAAACCATGAGCGTGCCAGCGTGAAGTTCCTCATTCGCCTAGCAAATTCTACTCTGTGCTAAGCACTGCCTAAGTTCTGGAATTGTACAATATCCATCAAAAACTCCTCAAAGAAAAAGCATTTATAGAGATTGCCTGTAAGACCTACAATCGATCCATGTATCCACCCCTCAATGAAGATGACCCATCATCTCTTGTACCCTTACTCCTACCATCATCCCCTTTCATTTGGGCTGCTGAAAAAACAAATGTCTGAATTACTCACCATCAGTAGCAAGAAGAGGGGACTCAATTATTAGGTGTGTTTTTAGTAGCCTTGTTCTTACTTCTACTTTATGTCCTTAAATAAAAAGTAACCAGGGCCCCTGCATTTATGGCTCTTTAGGGCCTTGTAAATGAGGTGAAGGTACTATGTTACCTGGAAATTACCAGCAGAGCAGGGATTAGTTATCTTATTGACCCGTTCTAGCTTAGGGCAAAACTGCAAAAAAACAGACATGAAATAGATAAATTCTAAGGAAAATGGCATGGGGAGGGGCAGAGCAGGAATAGTTATAGGTCAAGAGAACCATATTCTACCCACGTCCTACTCATGTTATAACATTAGGTGTATTGGTTAATGGCTTCCTAAGCCGAGCAACGTTTCTACTAACTTGGTTCAAGGATAGGCACTTAACCCTAACGCACCCAGTGATGAAAAAAAAAAAAAAAGGATATTTCCCAAAGTTTTGGGGGGAGAAATAATCTTCTTTTCTTTCACTTGACTTGGTAATGATTGGATATGAGACTTGGAACCACAGCAGCAAATCCTGCTGCCATGCTTTCTCTCCATTTCTCTCCTTCTGCTAAGACTATCCTGAATTTCCTTCGGAAATCCCTCTCTCTCATCCATAAACGTGTCTTGCGTGGAATCAGTCTCATCTTTAGGTCCAAATAGGTTGAGTTGGATTAGCTGTCAGCTGCCGAAGACTGCTAATTAATACATAGATCAAAGGACAGAGTAAGGAGCGCAAGAAGAAGGCAAGGCTGGAGTTAATACATGAAACGCATCCACTTGCTTCAGGTAGTCGCCAATTTGGGTCTGACCTTTTTAGCAGTCAATACCAAAGTAGAAGGATGAACAGCTGTTGTCACATACTGAATGTGTCCCCCCAAATTCATATGTTGAAATCTATCCCTAATGTGATACTATTTGGAGGCAGGGCCTTTGGGGGGTAATTAGGTCATGAAGGCAGAGACCTTATGAATGGGATTAGTGCCTTATAAAATTAAAAGATGTCCCAGACAGCTCTCTTTCCCCTTCCACCTGTGAAGACACAGCAAGAAGACAAACATCTATGAACTAGGACATGGGCCCTCACCAGATACCAAACCTGCTGGCAACTTGATCTTCGATATCCCAGCTTCCAGAACTGTGAAGAAATAGATTTGTTGTTTATAAGCCACCAAGTCTACAATATTCTGGTATAGCAGCCTGAACTAAGTAAGAGAGTTGTTTTCAGGTTTCATAGAGTCTATAGATTAAAAGAAGCCGGCTGCTTAGAAAAAGAGCATCTATTCTTAGAAACAACAACCTAAGAAAAAATTTCCCTTGGGTCTTCATAAAGGGAACCTTATTTAATGTGGTAAGCAATATCTTCAATAATATCCTTACAATAAAGAAAATTAGTTTTGTGCGCCTGTAAGCATTTGCATAACCTCCCTTAATGCAGGCTGAAACATCACACCCAAATATAGTTTAGTAAAAATAACTCTACCAGCGTCTAGAATCTAGCTTTCTGTAGCCCTGGATTAATCCAGGGAAGTGTTTCTGATTCTCTGGAGTCATGATTTCCTGTAGGGCCTTAGGGAGTCCCAATGACCCCTGGAGCCCTCTCTGAAACTCACAAAAATCAGGGATAAGTGAAAAAGGATCTGTGTCCCCCAGTCACTCTTTAACTAGCGTCTCTGCTTGGATCGGTTTACATACCTTACTTAAAAAAGAGAGGGGGGGGATTTTTACTAGAGAGATTTTGAACAAATGAACAAAATTCTTTTAAGAACTAGTGACCTAGAGAAATGTATAGTTTACTCATTATTCAGATAGGTCCCTACAAATGATCTTTCCACAATGTTTAAGTGTACAGGGACGAACGATGCATCCTGAAAATACCTAGAGGGTACTTAGCACATGTCTGGTCGAAAGAAGACCCCTGGGTGTTAGCAGTTGTGTCTAACTGGAAAATCTGGAAAAAATAAACTACATATGCTTCAGTCAGCTCTTGCACTTCTCCTCTTCGGAGAGGGCTGCTCATAGAAAGTTCCTTGCCTTTCTATGCTGTAAGTCTTACTCAGGTTGCTCTTCCCTAAGTCTAACATGGGGAATATTGCTTATATCTGGTGGATAAATCTGTCCACTCCTGGGTTTCAGTCAGCAGGCTGATTTATCTCAAACTAAACTATTTCCTTCAACTTAGCCTTCATCTGTAATAGAGGACAGAAGGTAAAATCCTTGCCTTAACATAGTAAGTGGCGACTAAACAATTCAGTTATAGGATAGGTAATTAGGAGACTGGTGGATTAATTGGTGACACCACCTCATTGAGAATGATCAATTCAAAATTTTGTGGCCAGTGGGGACTGAATGGTGGCAACAGCTCCAGACTCTCCCCGCTACTTGATACCTGCTTTCTCATACTGATTCAAGTATATCAGACCAGGAAAATCCTGGAGATCTGGAGACCCACCCCTCACCTTCCCATTTTTCTAGATGGAGTTATCTGAAGTTACCTTGCTTGGGTTTGACCTCCCTTCCACATTCTCCTTTCCTTCTAAACTTGAGAAAGAGGGCTGGATAGGGAGCTGACCCCAATCTCTAATCCTACACGATCATGAAGCATGCTATAACAAGATTTTTATTGTAGCTCCCTTAGTTCTCAATATCTTTACTTTCTCAATGTGCTTCAGAATCTAGGCAGTGAAAAGAGTATTTACTGGGCTCCTGAAGAGGCTACTAAGAAAATGTTGATTTTTAGTTGTGATTGAAGCCAAGCAGGTTAATCTTCACCAAAACTTGTAGAAACATGGGCAATTAAAGCTCATAACTACATTTTGAAGAACTTCCTGCCCAGGTTGATTAGTTGGAAGCCATGGTTTGCTCACATCCTTTCTTGAAACGGAAACGGAAATTTATCTTTTCAGATGGAACCCCTTCCTGGGACAAGGACACAGAAATAAGAAATCATCAATGGCACCACTGCAGTACAATGACAGGTTGAATTTCCCAAACTTATAAGAGCATGGAAATTCCCATGCCGAAGAGTATGAGGTAGTTACAAAGGAAGGCACGGTTGCTAGGTGTCAGTGATTCTCAGCCGTGGGGGTACAGCACAGTTAAGTGTAAGCAATGTCTACAGAAAAATGAGCTGTAGCTCTAGGAAAGATGAGCACCCAACCTCTCAGGCCAGAGAAGGGGAAGAGCAGGAACTTGTTTTTGGTAGAAAGGGCATAATTGGGGGAAAACCCCCTCACAGGATCAGCTCACTTTCCCCCAATAAGCTACAACAGCAATGATGAAGAAGTCACTCCTTCAGCTGGTCAAACCAGCCAGATGCGCAGGTCCAGCTCCAGCTTGAAGGCACAGCTTTGGCCTCCGCCATCTTAAATGCATGGCTACATTCTTGGTCCTGAGAGATGCATAGGGGAAAGGGGAATTAGCACTTGGGAATATGTTAGGGTCAATGGTCTTCCTAATGTCCAATGAGATGGCTCTAGGGCACCGCTGGGAGTCACTGCCCTAAGTGACATAGGTCTTAAAAGGTTATGGATAGACCCTAAAACTCTCAACTTCCTTAAATAATCCCATTATAAAACCATCAGTCCATGAACTTATCTAAACCTTTTTGGATCTGTTCATTTTTCCAGACTACATCTGACAGATTTTCTTTGCCACCTCCTGCTAAGAGTTAATTTTTTTTTTCCTTTTAACTATTCCAATGATCATGCCTCCTGAAAAGAGATTTCAACTTTAAAAATTCAGCTGAATTGGAATGGCATTTGTATGTTTTTGCAAGGTGATTTCTTTTTTTCTGTTTAAACAACCAGCTCCATTTCTTATGGATTCAACGGCCAGACTTAAAAGAACTGGAAGCTAAAATGAAGGTAAATTGATCTTTTTGCAGAGAAAATGGTTTCTTTTTCCAGGTACTCAAAATGCTTTTTTTCAAGGAAAGAATAGTACAAGATACCTTCTCATCTGAGAACTAAATGAGACAATTTATTTCACAAGGTTTCTGCATCTAAAATACTTTTGCAAGCATAAGATAAACATATTTCACAAGACGCATTTTTCACAAGCACTAACCAAAAGGAAAAAATTTGATACACTTTGGTTATTTTAAAATTAAGAACTTCAGAGACATCATTAAGAAAAGCAACCATAGAGCATGACAAAGCATTTGTAGTATTTATCTAATTTGTAACATCTTATACATCTGAAATATATAAAGATCTTACTTAATTTACTAAGAAAAAGAGAACTCAAAAGAAAAATGGACAAAACCAGGCTTTACTCACAAAAGAAGAAAATCTAAACAGATTAAAAAAATAGGTGAAAAAGTGCTCAAATTGATTAGTCATCAAAGAAATGGAAAATAAAACAATGATGACACATGGCTGGATAGCCACCAGGTGACTACATTCAAAAACAACAACAACAACAACAAAAATAAAGATACTAAGTTCCAAGGAGGATGGGAACGACAGAATTGCGAATGCAGTTGGTGGGAAAGGAAGCTGGTTGGCATTCTCTAGAAAGTTGAAAGTCTGTATAGCCCACATCCCAGCAGTGCAGCTCCTCGCTGCCCAGTCTAGACACACACATAAAAATATGCACCAGGAACCATTTATATGGTGATATTCATAGTATGATGTATATATACAGCCAAAGGTGGGAGACAGCCCAAACGTCCTTCTGCAGGGGAATGGATGAATAAACTAGGGTATAATGAAATAGAATACAATATTCTCATGGAAATGAATGAACTACAATCACAGACAATAATGGTGAATACTAAAAATGTAATGTGGAGTAAGACAAACCAGATATGTTAAAAAATGTATGTGGCATGCTTAAATGCTAAAATTTAAAAGTATATGAAGTGGTTACTGTAAGAACTAGAGTTGCAGATGTTGTGTTGTTCCATGGGTTCCCCTCTTCAGGAGACCTGCACCTTCCTTAGCTGCTGAGAATACTCTCTTTTGATGGCTCACAGCTGGGTCCCTCTCACTGGGCATTACACTTGGCCATAGGAAACTGTACACCCAAGGCCACACCCCGGCCTCCCTTGGGGTTGACTTATGTCTAAATGATTGGCTCGTGTGGAAATAAGAAAGCCCAGCCCACTTGTTTCAATTTAGGACAACTCTGAAGGGCTAGCCCATCTCAGAGACACCTGCAGGGTTGGCTATGGCCTCTGGGGCCACCACCCTGTGAACCAGCTTCTCCCTCTGCTCATCTTGCCTTCCTGATTTTCTTACAGGTGCATATCCCAAGAACATCCCCTGTAAATTTTCTGCCTATAGCTTTCCATTTTTGAGTCTTTTTCAGGAAACTCTAAAAGAGCCTTTACCAGTTATCTCTGAGAAAAAGTAAGTGAGGGGAGCCATTATCAGAAAGAGACACCGTGGGGCTTCCAGAATACTGGCAATGCTCTATTTTTAGAACTGGGTGGTAGTTGCAAATATGTTCTCTCTATAATAAGTCATTAAGCTACTTTCATCTTTTCGGATCTTTTTGTAATCTTTGTATCTCACACACATAAAACCAGATTAAAAATGACTTTTATTCCTCACGGGGGAAAAATTATTTCTCATATAAGTGAAGTGTAATGTTTGAAATAGTTTCTCTTTTGGTGTTTCCTCCTTTCCACAACTATTATTTGGCTGTGAACAATATACCTTGCAGCCAACCAACTTGGAACTTTATATTCATCAGCCACGTCATGACGAGTCTGGAACTTTCTCTGCACCAGAGCATCTCCAACAGCTTTGTGGCCAAAAGTGCTACCTCGCAGTGCCACTGAATGAAATCAGAGACATCCAATTCCCTTACATTACATATGGGGAAACTGAGGCCTGCTTAAGATAGCATTACTATGGTTCCAAGCAGGTCTGTCCCCTTGATGTGCAATGTTTCTCTTTCCTCACCTCGTGGATGACAAGCTTAGCTCTGGGCTATACTTTGTCAAGGAAATGTGAGTGGAAGAGACACATGTCTCATAAGCAGAGGTCTTAAGAGTCATCGCATGATTCGTCATTCTCCCTCCTCCCTCTGCTATGACACAAGCAATGTCCCAGACAGAGGTTGCTCCGGCCACCTGGGTCCCAGCACGGAGCCGAGCTGAACCACAATGGACACCGCCTTAGTCAGCTCTAGCTGCCACAAGGGGTACCATAGGCTGTGTAGCTTCAACAATAAGCATTTATTTCTCACAGTTCTAGAGGCTGGGAAGTCCAAGATCAAGGTGCTAGTGCCTGGGGAGAGCTCTCTCCCTTGTTTGCAGATGGCTGTCTTCTGGTTGTATCCTCACATGACAGAGAGAGAGAGAGAGAGACTAAGCTGTGGTCTCTTCAGTCCCTGGGAAGGTCACCATTTCCATCATGATGGTTCAATCCTCATGACCTCAACTAAACTTAATTACCTCCCCAAGGCCTACTTCCAAATTTCATCACACTGGAGATTAGGGCTTCAGCGTGTGGATTTGGGGGCGGGGGGCACAAACATTCAGTCCATAGCAGCCTCATAGCATAGACAACAATTCATTCCGTGTAAACCTCTGAAATTTTAGAGGTATTTGTTATCCAGATACAACTCAGACTGTTCTGACTGATACCCAGAACCAGCAAGGAACCCCAAAATCCCAAGCAGCACATGAAGAGATCTCAGCAATGGTGCAGATTCTCATGCAATACGCTTTCCAGAAGCTGCAGTCCCTCCCAGCATTTACATGTTGAAATGCACGCACATACAAAGACATAAGGTACCATCGCCGATAAACGGACACCACTTCTAAGCTAAGCTTTCCCGGATAAAAATAATACTAGTAATAAAACCCAAGAAGAGAAAAATTTATTTAAAATGACAGTCACGATTTGATCTTGCTTAAAAACGACTCTGCTTTGAAGAGCTTGTCTTAGCCCCTCTGCCAGCAAGCTGAGAAATTTCGATTAAGTCACCTTTCTTGCTCCCGCACCTGAAAATGGTCTGTGACTGCCGCATAAAGCCACAGCCTGCCTTTTCATCCGGGTCTCTCGCTGAAAACAGTTGCCGGGCACAGCTGACACATCTTCTTGAACATCCCGTGTTCACCACCAGCACTGCGACATAAAACGGCTAAGAAAAGAGAGATTTTCATCACTGGTCCTCTCAGGCAAGCTTAATAGAGATTGAAAGAAATGCTCACAGGCTCCATTTTCAACCTGCTTGAACTCTGCGAGACAGCTGGCAAAAACTTGATCAAATCGAACCTTCCGAGGCTGCGGCTGGGTCACATCAGGCCAGCATGGAAAGGCTTTTGTTTCAGCCGCATCCAGGCCTTATCACCTCTTTCTGTCACTCATACTTCTCAGTCCACCCGCAAATCCTCCAGGATTTATTGCAGATGTAGCAAGCTTGCTGGAAATAATAGTACAAGCAAAGAGACTAGTTGGCTATCGACTCCAAGCTCTGGGTAGTACCAGTGGGAAACTGTGTGCACAAAAGGTGCGCTGGGGTGACAAATGAGGAGAGGGCTGGCCCATTGAAGCTGCTGGGACTTAGGCAAAGCTGACAGACTAATACCACGCCACTAGCTTTATCTGATTACATTCTGGGGCTGGGGGCTCCCCACACCCACCCTCCGGGCCTCCCCCACCCACCCGCACATTTTGGAGAAAGACACAGGTTGCTTTCTTTGGTGTGCAGTGTACCATGAAATGGTAATCTCGAGAATTATTACATTTATATAAACCATGAAGCGTTTTTACGCCCCATGGAAAAAAACAACTTTCGGATCTGTAATAGATTTGTCTTTACGTTGTTGACTGGAGAAAAATGTAAAGGTTAGAGGAAGGCATTACATTACGACGAAGGGAATTAATACCACTTTTACTAAGAGAGCAACTTCCTGGCCTTATCTTGGACATATTTCTCTTAGACTCTGATCAGACTCGATTTAGGGAAAACATTCAGAACAACAGCAATTCCGTTCTTCACCCACATTTTTGCAACAGAAAATGTGTGTGCATTTTCCCACTTGAAGCTTTGAGCAGGGCCATTTTGAGGTAACTTTTTACATTCATGTGTGTTATTTTTACTCAGGGTGCAGAAGCAGGTGGCAATTCTGGGTTCTGGGCGATGTCAAACGGGCTTAGTGTTTGTTCCTCATTAGAAAAGCCCTCAGCCCTTCGAGTGAGGAAGAATTATCCTCATGGACAGAGTTTGCCCCTTTTCTAATCTTCTCATTTTCATAGAAACAAAGTGAAATTCTTTTTATCTGAGTCCCAGTGGACTGTTAATGGTTCCAACTGATTTAGTCAAGATGGGCTGCAGTTCTTTCCCATTTCCTTTCCACAGTGCTTTTCCTCAAGTTTGGTAAAAAGCAGGGTAAATTGGATAAATGACGACATTTGAGGATCATTAATGCAACTCCCTAATGTAGTTTTGAGGTGAGAGGTTATGGACGGAATGTGAAATGTTGAAATGTTCAAAAATGAACTTTCCTCAGAATGTACTCAATACATCTGTTTTATGGAATGACACGTCTTCAAATATCTGTCATAAGATCTACGTAACTGGGCAGACTATTTACCTCACTTGGAAATACAAAAAGCGCTTAAAATTTCAACAGCTGGCAATTTATTCATTCCACTGGGTGGAACGATACCCACTATATATCCATATATCCACTATATGTCTTCATTGTAACGTGGTCTAGGAGACATAGCAGAGAACAGAACAGACTCCTGCTTCGATATTTAGAGTATATATAATTCATTAGAAAGCCATGTATGCAAGCATCTCTCCAGCAAAGTTTCGCTCTCCGGTCTTCATTCGTTAGCTTATGTCACGCGGTCCTTAGGACACAGGATTCATAAAAGATGATTTGCAAGCCAATAAAAGTCTACCAGTGTCATCCATTCTTAAAATGCCCTGACTCTGACTCATACCCACAGAGCAGCCAGTAGTGAGTCACAGAATTGGGACCGTTTTTCAAAGGAGAGGTCTCAGAGGGCAATCTTTGGAGAAACTCTCATTCCTGAAATTACCTCCCAGCAGATTGGAGCGGCTCAACCTTTCCCTGGTCCCTGATGATCCCTTCGCGAGTCTCCACCTTGTCTCGCATGACCAGGCAACCCGGCAGGGCTGGCTCAGTCCCTTAGTAACCACACGCCCAGAGGCAGATGGAAAGAGTGTTTTCTCTGTTCTTGATTTTTAGTGTTCATCCTCCAAACAGTTTTTTCCCCGATGAGATGAAATTTTGCTTTTATCAAAGCATAGCATCCATACACATTTTTTAAATGATTTTTTATTATATTATGTTAGTCACCATACAGTACATCCCCAGTTTCCGATGTAAGGCTCGATGATTCATTAGTTGTGTATAACCCCCAGCGCACCATGCAATACGTGCCCTCCTTACTACCCATCACCGGTCTATCCCTCTGAGGCCCTCAGTTTGTTTCTCATAGTCCATAGTCTCTCATGTTTCATTCCCCCTTCTGATTACCCCCCTTTCTTTATCCCTTTCTTCCCCTACCGATCATCCTAGTTCTTATGTTCCATAGATGAGAGAAACCATATGATAATTGTCTTTCTCTGCTTGACTTATTTCACTTAGCATTATCTCCTCCAGTGCCGTCCATGTTGTAGCAAATGTTGAGAACTCGTTCTTTCTGATAGCTGAGTAATATTCCATTGTATATATGGACCACAACTTCTTAATCCAGTCATCTGTTGAAGGGTATCTGGGCTCCTTCCATGATTTTTAAGGAGAAAAACTGAACAAGTGTGCTCCAAAACCCCAGCAGAATCCTGCCCTGCTCTGTAAAAGCCACCCTTCCCTGTGTGTCAGCTGTGTTTTCTGGATTTCTAAAAGACGTCTACCTAAAAATATCTTGCAAAGTAATATGGCCTCCACTGAGAGGCTATGCTTCCCAGCCTCTCTTGCAAGTGGAATGTGAGTAGTACGAATGTGTAAAAAGAATACCTCGAAACTTTCATCCTTTCTTCTTGTTCACTCTTTGCTAATAGCTCTCTTGAGGTATAATTTCCATAGAATAAAATTCATCCATTTTTGGTATTCAGCTTGTTGAATTTTGATAGTTAGAGGCACTTGTGTAAACTCTACCATAATTACGATAAAGAACACTTCCATCATGCCCAAAAGCTCCTTCGTATTCTTTGTGGACAACTCACTCCTTCAACCTTTGGCCCAAGAAATCTGCTCTCTGTAACTATAGTTTTTCCTGTTCTAGAATTGCTGTCAATGGTGTCATACAATATATAGTCTTTTGTGTTTGTTTGTTTGTTTGGTGTTTTTTTTACTTCACATGCTGTTTTGAGATCCATCCATGTGGTGTGTGCATTAACTGCGCAGTGTTTTCTGTTGGAAAGTGCTTCCGAGCTTGGGTACACCAGAGTTCACTTATTCCTTTACTAGCTAATGGACATTTGGTTGTTTCCACATCTTTGCTTCTATGAATAATGCTATGAATATTTGCATGCAGTCTTTGTATGGACACATACCTTCATTTCCCTTAGATAATATTTAAGAAGGGGAGTGCCAGGTTATGTGGAAAGAACATGTTTAACTTTGTAAGAAAACTGGCAAACTCTTTCAAAAATGACTGTAGCATTATGTATTCTTACCAGCAATGTAGGACAGCTGTGGTCGTTCACCAACACTTGGGATTGCCTATCTTCCTACTCTAAACATTCTAGTGAGTATGCAGGGTCTTATTGTAGTTTCAATTTAGCATTTTTCTGACAACTGAGCATCTTCTCATGGGCCTATTGGTCACCCATATATCTTCTTTTGTGTATGTGTGTTTAAATTTTTTACCCATTTTTATTGGGGGCATTTGTCTTACTTGTTTTAAACAATTATTTTTATATTTTGGAGATAAGCTATGGCAGCCAGCCTTCAAGATGGCCTCCAGCGTTCCCTGCTTCCTTGTGTAATCCGTTCTTCCTACGTTGTATCAGGGTTGGTCTGTGAGAGCAATAGCATATGGCAGAAGTGATGGTATGTGTCGTAGTCATCTGTGGCTGTCATAACAAAATACTATAGACTGAGTGACTTAAACAACAGAAATTTGTTCTGCCAAAGATCTATAGGCTGGAAGCCTGAGATATCTTAGTCATCATGGTCAGATTCTGGCAAGTGTTTTCGTCCTGACTTGTAGATGGCTGCCTTGTGGCTCTGTGTAAATATGACCCTTTTTTGGTGCATAAGATCAAAGAGAGAGAAAGAGATCTTTCCTTTTGCAGTAGTTTATAGCTTTAATAGCTTTAAGTGTTTAGGTAAAAGAAAAGAGTATTTGACTTGAGCCTTTTTTAAACATAGTTTCACTATCATTATTACTCACCAAATTTAATAATTATTCCTTAATAACATCAAATAACTGGCCTGTGTTCATATTTATTTGATTGCATTATAAGTGTGCTTTTTTTTATAGTATATCCCTTTGCAACCATCAGTTTGTTCTCTGTGTTTATAGGTCTGATTCTGCTTTTTGTTGCTTATTCGTTTGTTTTGTTTTTTAGATTCCATATGAGTGAAATCACATGGCATTTGTCTTTCTCTCTCTAATTTATTTCATTAAACGTAATATCTTCTAGGTCCATCCATATTGTAACAAATGGCAAGAGCTCACCCTTTTCAATGGCTGAGTAATATTCCGTTGTGTATATATACCACATCTTCTTCTTCTTCTTCTTTTTAAAGATTTTATTTATTTATTTGACAGAGAAAGAGACAGCCAGTGAGAGAGGGAACACAAGCAGGGGGAGTGCAAGAGGAAGAAGCAGGCTCCCAGTGGAGGAGCTTGATGCGGGGCTCGATCCCATAATGCTGGGATCATGCCCTGAGCCGAAGGCAGACGCTTAACGACTGAGCCACCCAGGCGCCCCATACCACATTTTCTTTATCCATTCGTCTATTGATGGGCACTTGGGTTGCTTCCATATCTAGGCTATTGTTAATAACATTGCAATAAACACAGGAGTGCATATATCTTTTCAAATTAATGTTTTCATATTCTTTGGGTAGATTAGTACACTAAGAGTAGACTAAAATTACACAACTGGTAAATTATAATACTTGAAGTTGGACCCATACAGTTTGACCTAGGAGCCTATACAGTAGTCCCCCCTTCCCTGATCCATGGTTTTGTTTTCCACAGTATCAATTATCTGCAGGCAGCCATGGTCTGGAAACAGATGGTCTCCTTCTGACATATTGCCAGAAGGTCAATAGTAGCCTAACACTACGTTACAGTGACTGTAGCATTCACCTTGCTTCATCTCCTTACATAGTTATTTTATCATCTCACACCATCACAAGAACAATCACAAGAACAATGAAATAGTACAATAAGATATTTTGAGAGGTAGAGAACACATTCACATAACTTTCATTACAATATATTGTTCTAATTGTTCTATTTTATTATTAATTATTAGTAGTAATTATCAATTATTGTTATTATTTATTTTATTATTAATTATTGTTAATATCTTACTATGCCAAATTTATAAATTAAACTTTATTATGGGTAAGTATGTATAGGAAAAAACAGCATATATGCTGTTTTTACATATGTATATTAGTATTATATATATATTAGTATTTGTACTAGTATTGATGTCAATATTATAGATAATATCGACAGATAGATATATATACAGATATCTATCTCTATATATATAGATAGATAGATATAGATATACATAGGTTTGGCATTATCCGCAGTTTCAGGCATCCAACGCCCATCATCCACTGGGGGTCTTGGAACATATCCCCCACAGATGAGGGGGATTACTGCACTCTGAACAATTGCACCTGAGTTACCACGGCTGGTTGCTTAGACTTTAGAATATTAGTTCTCCTTGAGCTCTCAGAATATAAATATAAGAATCACATTGTATAGTCTACTGGTACATTGTGATCTCTCTCGTTTTTGTCTTGTAGTGATGACTTAGGGGATATTTTAGATGCTTCATGAAGACTTGCCAATGACATCTCACTTAGCAGGGAAGAAACCATGGTGTGTAACAACGATCTAAATATCCCCCTTTCCAAAATACTGACGAATGCAGTTTCCACTGACTATGCCCTGCTTCATTTCAGCACTAACAGCTCAATCCTCCCCCACACACAAAGGTCCAGTCTATCTAGCATGTGGCATTCTATATTTAACAAAGTAGGCCGACAAGCTGTTACTGAAAAAATGTATCCCGAGTAATAAGATTGCTGATGTAAAAACATATCAAAATCAAACCCACTGGAGAGCAGATCGTTCTCAGGCAAGACATCTTAAGATGAAACATCCCCACTATCTTTGTTTGTTGTATGGAAACAACTGTCATCATAAAGGGACACCCCTGAAAACCCCAAGACCCTTGTTCTCACTGACTCCCCTGAAATGGTTGTTCATTCTTCCTGTTGTGTCTCTGCAAGGCTGGACACTGGGGAGGAGTTCTGTTCATGCCACCCTCCCCACCCCCCACCCCCATTACTACCCTAATCTCTCTACTCATCTCTCCAGGATAGCACCTCACCGAAACTGCCAAAAAAGGTTCCCTTCTCTATTGGGGGCTCCCCCATATTCCCCAAGAATGACGCTACCATTCAAAGTACTTTTCAACCGGGAATCTTTTCTACACCCCAAGGTCAATACTCTGCCACGGCGGTTCATTTGATTCAGTAAAATGATTCTCAATAAATATTTATTACGAGGAAGAGAAAGAATCATTTTTTCCCTAGAACAAAAGGAGAAATTTCAGTGAAGGGAAGCATGAGGTGGAAAAAACAAAACAAAACAAAACAAAACAAAACAAAACCTTTCTTGAGCTCCTATTTGTCCCAAAACATTGTTCTAGATGTTTTATTATATTAATACGAATGCCAATAGCACTTTTAATGCTAACAAATACTGACACCAATACTGATGATAATGTTGACATCAATACTAGCACAAATGCTAATACAAATACTGATACTACCTACCAGTACCAATACTAATGCAAAGACTGATACTGGTACTGGTACTAATCAACCATTTCTCAGGTTTTTTCCCCACATGGTTGGACCTCTACGAGAACAACGCTCGTGGTCTCTTACCTCCTTTCTTACCTATTCCTCTCCATGGAGAAGAAACGAGTAGCTTAATGGATGAGTAGCAGCCACTGATCAATTAAAAGGCTGTAATCCCTGAACAGTTATTCTTTTTTCATCTCTATCCAACCACTGCCCACAACAAGCAGTAATCCTGGGTAAGAGTGTCTATAGGACCCAGTGTCCTTGAGGCCCTGCCTGAAAGCTTGGATTTTGAGGGCTGGTGGCACAGAGAGCAAGCCAGCCCATTTGCCTAGCTAAGTGGCCCCTCTCGCCCTCTGAGAGAGGAAGTAACAAAGATTGTTTGTTTTTCCATGCCACCTGTTATGGAATCAATTGTATCCGACTCCAAAATCATGTTGAAGTCCTAACCTCCAGGACCTCAAAATATAACTATATTTGGAGATAAGAGCTTTAAAGAGGTGATTAAGTTAAATGAAGTCATTAGGGAGACCCCTAATCAATATGATTGGTGTCCTTATAAGAACTTTGAACACAAACATGCATAAACTCAGAGGAAAGATCATGTGAAACACAGAAAAGAGACAGCCAACTACAAGCCAAGGAGAGACCTCAGGAGAAACCAACCCTGTCAACATCTTTGTCTTGGACTTCTAGCCTCTAGAACGGAAATAAATTTCTGTTGTTGAGTTAAACCACTTAGCCTGGTACTTTGTTATGGAGGACCTAGCAAACGAATACACCACTCACCATAGCAGAGTGGTAAAAATCGTGTTGAATTGCTCTCTTGATGGGCAGCTTCTCCCAGTTGTGTTTAAGTTCACAGATCATGGGCTCTTAGTGACAAGCATAGACTCACTGGCATCCTGACAAAGAAACCAAGACAACTTTCTCTGTCTTCCCTCCTTCCTTCGGATCTGGGCATCGGCTATATGGGCTCTGGCAACACTAATATTTGATTCTGGAAACATGATTGTTTCTGAGGTAGTAGCTGCTCTTGCATTTATACTAAACAACAATGACAACAAACTACCCACTGTGATTTCAGTTTCCCTTGGGTTCGAACTTACCCTCCATGGGTGCAACAAAAACTCCTTAGTGGCTCCTCTGTCTAGAACACTCTTTTCCAAAATCCACTTGTCTTGGGTTAAATATCACTTCTCCGAAGATGCCTGCTCCAACCTCCAAGATGAGATTAGGCACCTCGGTGTTAACCATTCTCGTTGCACCTTACATTTTCCTTCATGAGCATTACGACCACTGGAATTAAGTCCTTATGAAAGGTGATTAATTTTTAAATGTCTGTTTCTCTCCCAGGAATCCATAACCTTCATAACATCATGGGCTATGCTTTCTTCTTCTTCCACTTTTAACTCCAAGACCTGGCCTAGTTCCCAGCACATAGTAAGTCCTCAAGACACATTTGTTAAATGCATGAATAAACCAATCCTACCACGTTAAAGATATATATCTCTAATTTTCTCTCAGACTCAGTTCACTCAAGCCTCAAAAATTCTGGTAAGAGCATCTGAGGGAAGCGCTCAGGGGTGACGTCATTTAGGATAGCCAGGGTATACAGGGTGCCCAGTTAATGTGAATCTCAGATAAGCAACAAATGATGTTTTAGTCTAAGTTTGTACCAAATATTGCATCATTATTATTTGTCACTTATCTACATTTTATATTTAACTGGGCGTCCTGTGCTTTTAACTACTAAATCTAGTGATCCTCTATTCAAAGGATCTTATTAACAGAAAGCTTAGGGGCGCCTGGGTGGCACAGCGGTTAAGCGTCTGCCTTCAGCTCAGGGCTTGATCCCGGCGTTATGGGATCGAGCCCCACATCAGGCTCTTCCGCTATGAGCCTGCTTCTTCCTCTCCCACTCCCCCTGCTTGTGTTCCCTCTCTCGCTGGCTGTCTCTATCCTGTCAAATAAATAAATAAATAAATCTTTAAAAAAAAAAAAAGAAAGTTTAAACAAGCCAACAAGAGAGGTGAAAATTGCAGACTCCTTGAGAATAGGAACCAGGGCACTTACCTTAGTACCTGCCCCACCCATTCTCA
Source organism: Ursus arctos (assembly GCF_023065955.2). Taxonomy (NCBI): domain Eukaryota; kingdom Metazoa; phylum Chordata; class Mammalia; order Carnivora; family Ursidae; genus Ursus; species Ursus arctos. The sequence goes on along the minus strand of NW_026622886.1, from coordinate 12,108,718 downwards.
CATACACACACACACACACACACACACAAACACACACACACACACACACGTGCACATACACCCCCCCTGGGGTGCCCAGCACAGGGCTTGACCCAGAGGCACCAATATCGATTGCTGACCTGAACTAAAGTTTTTTTTTTTTTTTTTTTTAAAGATTTTATTTATTTATTTGACAGAGATAGAAACAGCCAGTGAGAGAGGGAACACAAGCAGGGGGAGTGGGAGAGGAAGAAGCAGGCTCATAGTGGAAGAGCCTGATGTGGGGCTCGATCCCATAACGCCGGGACCACGCCCTGAGCCGAAGGCAGACGCTTAACCGCTGTGCCACCCAGGCGCCCCTGAACTAAAGTTTTAAAATGTCACTAAGTATCTCCATCCACAAAGGACCATGACAGGAAAATGCTACTAAAATGAATGAATAAAAGAATAAGACAATAATTACATACCCCTAAAGCTGGAAGGAGGTAGGGACCACCAGTGGGGGAAATGTGGCCTAGAGTCCTTCTATGACTTGTCTAAGACCTTGCAATTGGCAGTGGCATTTCTGCAGCTATAATCAGATCACCCCAACTCCTCAGTGCTCCTTCCACACCCCACGCTAAAGATATTTCTAACAAAGGCAGACCTTTCTGGACATGAAATTCCACACCTATGTTCTCAATCAGCTGCCTCAGCTGTGTACCCAACCAGCACCCGCCAAGCTATTATGCATATGCTTTGAAGAAATCCAAGGAAGAGCTTTTCTCTTTTTCAAGCTTGTAAAGATTACTCTTAAGATGGATGAAACAAAATAATAAGTCAAAAATATTTAAGGCCTTTTTCATGAAACTGTCTTTCATTTGTAGACATATCAGATTATACCAAAGATCTCTTTATACATTTTTAAAGGGTGGTAGCTTCGATTCAATAGTGTTAGGGAGACAATCCCTTAAGCTGTGTCAAAATGCCAGTTATCCTAGATGCCACCCAGATTTGAATAATTTAGAGAGAGACAAAACACATGCAGAAAGAAGGAATCATCTCTTGACGACGGCTGCTTTTGACGAGACTGCTACCCCCGCCTCCTCCCTCCCCTCCCCAAGCATCTTTCTCTCTCTATCAGCGGTGACAAGTGTCAATCAAAGTTTCTGTGGCTGAGGAAGGGGGAGGAATGGGCAGCGGAGCTGAGGGGAAGGGAGGGGGACAAAACATGAAACATTCTCAAACAATTGCTCAAGGAAGATTCCCTATCAGTGTGTGGTCTGGGGGAAAGAAGTCTTTTCCTTTTTTCGCTTCTAATCTCTAACCGACTATTTACCTCTTTTTATAAACTTGAATCTCTCTGTTGCTCCAAAGGCTCCAAAACAAATCGCCGGTCAGCCAGGATTAAGCTGCTTTGTTGCCAACGATTAGCAGGTTTGCTTGTAGTTTCAACATCTTCAGCAACAGCTGAATGTCAAATGATTCAGGAAATACTGGTCTTATTGTGACCGAAGCCATACAAATGTTTGCAATAAATTGGGAGAAAATGCCACATAGAAAAAAAAAAAAAATACCACATAGAGAGGATTCTAGAACATTCCAGAGAGGAATTTATTCCAGAGTGGAATTTAACATGGACAGACTGAGAACTCTAACAACATTTGTATTTCTGTTGTTTTTTATGCAGCCATCATTTTGAAAAATGTTATATCACAGCCAAACCCATCTCAAAGAAAAATCTGTAAAACATCTACTGTAAGTCCAGACTCCTTTACTCCAAACACATTAAATATTTTGTGGTTCAATATCCACATAGCATTCATTTATTGAAAACCTACTATGTGCTAAGTACTGTGCTGGAATAGAAATGAATAAAATCCAGTCCCAGTTTTCAAAAATCTTCTATTGCACTCACTTATATACTAATTTCAGCATTTAGGCATAAAAAAAAGCCTCTAAGAAGGTAATTACCTGGGCCTCTGCCTCTGTTCTTGTGCAACCTTAAAGGTCAAGGATGATGCCTTCATCCTGTACCATCCCTTACTGCCCTTCACACTGATTTTCCAAATTGTAGCTGCTCACGGTATAGGGAAAGGCACTAATCAGGAATCAGAGGCTCTGACTCTGTCTCTGATTTCATGATCACGGGCAAACCCCTTAATCAGTGGGCCCTTGACTTTCTGCATTTATAATATGAAGAAAGCCCCCTTCCATCATCCCTTCCAGTGCCAATGTCTGTGATTCCTTGACCTCAGTTCAAGGAGACTAAATAACAGGATTAGGGGCCCGTATTCAATTTTAAACACCTTGAGGACAGAGCTTACTTCTCTCATTGAATTCCCAGGGATACAGTGCCCTGCAGTAAAGATCTACGCACTTGAAATTTATGTTGAGTCTATGAAGCAGAAAAGAAAGCAATGGGGATAGGCTTAAGTCTAGATCAGACCCAAGATCATATATGGTTATTTTTGAGGCAACCAATAGCCACCAGTGTCCATGAAGCTTGCAGATAGAAGCAGATAATCTCATCAGGGGCTTCCAGGTAAGAATGTATAGGCAGCGGGACTGGGGATAAAGCAAGGCTGCGGCCTTGGTAGATCTTGAGATACTAGCTATGGAAATTTTAACAGCTATGGAAATTTAAATTATACATTTCCCTCATAATGAGCATATTTTGCCCAAGAGAACATTTTCTCCCATCTCTGTGTGGATCTACTTCTTGTCCCCACCTGGGTGTCTCACCTAAAATCACAAACACAACAGTGAACTTACCCAGTGTAGGGTACAAGAAGGGGGCGCCATCAAGCTCAGAAGCCTTACCTTTCCTGCTTTTCCCTTGGGAATCTTGATCCGACATTTCCCTCATCTTCTACATCTCCAGGTTTCCCTCCGCATCAGCTTCTATTCAGTCTACAAACATGCTCAACTCATTCATTCATTCATAAACTATAAATTCTTTTTATAGAACGTCTGTTTCTTCCTTTTTCCATTTTTCTAATTTTCCATTCTTTTTCTTGTTGTATTGCTCTGTCTTAAGTCTCTAATGTAGGATTGACTAGAAGTGTTTACAGCGAGTATCTTTGTCTTACTGCACAGTTTAAAGGGAATTCCTTTAGTGTTTTCAGTAATTATTTGTTAGATATCTTTTGCCAGGTGAAGCATATTCTATTTTTAGGTTGCTAAGAGGTTTTTTTTTTTTAATAAATATGCTTTAATTTTATGGATTTTTCTGTATCTGTTTACATGATGAATTACAATAATAAATTTTCTAATGTTGATCCAAATATCCATTTCTGGAATGATTTCAAATTATATAGTTCATTTCTGAATTTTCTTTGCTAATGATTTTTGAGGATTTCATCTACATTTATGAGTTGAGTTATTAATTTAATTAACTTGGTTTTCCTCTGTTATAGTTTTCTTGTCTGCCGGTATCAATCTAACATTAGCTTATAAAATAAGCTGGAAAGTAAAATTTTTTTTTTTAAAGTTCAAAGTTGGAATTGGCTATTTGTTGAATGTTTTCTAGAGCCCATAAAAATCATCTGGGCCTGGTGTTTTCTTTGTGGTAAGGTTTTAAACAACAGATCCAATTTCTCTTATTGGATATTAGACCATACCGATTTTCTATTTAATTTGTAGTCTGCTTCAGTTATTTGCAGTAACTTTCTAGGAATTTGGTTCCAACTTTTGGGTACAAAGATATTTGTAGCTTTCTCTTATTATCTTTTTAAATTTCTGTTGCAGTTATGATTATGTTCCTTTTTTTATTCCTAATACTATTGAGTTTTTCCTTCTCTGAATTTCTCCACTGATCCTGCCAGAGGCAAGAATATTGGTCATTCAAAAGAATTAGCTTTTAGCTTTATTGATTTTCTCAGTTCTATTTTTGTTTGCTTTTTCATTTATTTTTGCTCTTATATTAAACACATTTTCTTTTCAATTTTTTGGACTTATTATGCTGTTTTTTTTTACAACTAAAGTTAAAGATTTAGTTTACTAGCTTCTGGCCTTTCTTTTTCTAGATATAAGCATTCAAGGGTGTAAAGGTTCCTGCTATAGCTACATCCCACAAGTTTTCTAAGTATCTTTTATATTATTCACATGGTACTTATACTATAGTTTCCAGTATAATTCTTCTATAATCCATAAATTATTTAGAAGTATACTTTACATTTCCAAATGTATGGGGTTTTAAACAACGATCCCTTTTTGATATCAATCTTTAATTGTGATCTTTATACACTATTTTTAAAAAATTTGTTGGTGTATCTTTTATGATATATAACGTGGTCAATCTCTAGAACTGTTTCTCATGTGCTTAGGCACTATTACATATTTGTCTCTTAGAATAATCATTAATATTAGTCTTCAAGTCTTGTATAGCTTATAAGCTTTTGTCTGATTCCTGTTCTAGAGAGATTTGTCATGGTAATGTTTTGTGGATGGTGGCTGTTGAGGAAGTGGGAGGACTGAGGAAAGAGTACTTCGGGCTATGATGGTGTTATGTCTCCCGAAAGAAATCTGCATGGGTAAGAGCAACACTTGATGCACTCTCGCCTGCCCATGCCCCGTTGGTGCACAGCACATTCCACGTACTGGCTGGTGTGCCGGAAGATCATACATGCTCTCTACAACTTTGCATTTAATTTACTTTCTTACACTTTTCCCCCAAATCCCTCACACATTCACTATTGCTGACACATTGGACCACTTACCTTGGTTTATTTCCCTGCCATGAGTTGCCTTTTCTCCTGCTGTTCCCTCCTCTTACAGTGAACTTCCCCAACCCACATACACGTACCAAACACGTTCTTTATGAAGTCGTGGCACTTACTCTATTTCCCAGTTATGAATTGCTCTATTTTGCACTGAATATTTTTTGTGAACACATATTATTTCTCCTACTGGATTATTAAGGACCTTGAAGGCTGGAACTTAATCTTGGTCATTTTTGTAGCCCAACATTACCTAGGAAGGACCCAATATATAAATGATAAAAGAACATGCACATTTCCATGTTTAAATGCAGAAACATTCATGGCTGTAACCTCACTAATTAAAAATCACTTTGAAAGAGTCTGTCTGCCTGAACGTCATAAGTGTTCTAAGTTAGAGCAAACTAATTATAGCATGTGAATAAGCTTCCATAAATACTACTGACATTTTTTACATTAATTGTCGTGTAATTCAAGACCCAGATGTTCCAGATTTGTTGTACGAAAACAACTTGAATCAATTTGACTCAGTTCACACCCGTGACAGGTTTTGTGACAAGTCAAGTCACATTTTCTCTTTAGCTGGATTTGTCCTCATTTTCTCCAACATGACTGGCTCAAGGTAGAGGCATCAAGAGAGGCTTGATGTGAGGGTCAAGAAAATAATTTTCTACCGGTCGTTTTAGCAGTTTCATTTAAATTTGAACTTTTCATGGCATTATTAATAAATATGACCTTATTTTAGACAAAATTATGTTTGTAACAATTTCCAAAAGAGTTTTTTTCTTCTTCAGAAGTCTAGATGGACAGGTGCATCTTGTCATGCTTTCAAGGCAGTGGAGGTCTGAGTACAGAGTGAGCCACACTGCCAGGGTCTGAATTGTAACTTCAGCACTCAACTAGCATGGGATCCTGAGCAAGTTATATGTAACTTCTCTGTACTTCAATTTCCTCATCTGTATGTGGCCTTAATTATAGTACTCATCGAATAGTGTTGACATGAGCATTAAGAGAATTCATATATGCAAAGCTTCTAGAATAGTGTCTTTCTCATACGGTAGGCATTGCTTTCCTATCACATTAATATTATGCTTAGAGATCCAACTACAACTGCCTCTTCATTTAAATGATGAATCCATGTGTTTCTTAAATAAAACAACGAAGAATTTCTAACTTAAAATATATACATGCAATAACTTTGGAGTAACTTGTTTAAGATTCTTGCCAATTCTGGTGGTATCCGATGTGGACAGAATAGCTCAGAAATGTTCCTTTCTTATGGCCTTAGAAAGAGAGTCAGAAACTATTCTCAGTCAAATGCAAGACAATTTCTCTGGGAGTATCCGCCTCCCAGTTGCCATTGTTTGAGATGCTCTGAGTTTATATTTTAGGAATTCCTTTATTTTCCAAGTGTTTTATTGTTTCTTTTTTATTTTATGAACAATTCCATTTGATTTAAACATTTTAATTAACCATATTTTTCAATATATTAATCATCCATTGTGAGTTGGGTATGTATTCCAACTCCACATCTGGCTTTGACCTTTTATGTCAAATGCTATGTGAATACCGGGGTTCTAAGTGTACCTTGAGATAATACGTTACTGGTCAGACTTGGCCAGATGAGTAAACTTTATCAAGTGTAACTTGAAACCTTATTCTTCTACCGGCTCAAAAAATTAAGCCCACTTCTAAAAAGCACACTTACCTTGAACTCCGTGAGTTGTGAATTTGCCCCATGGGACTTCCTGGTTTGTATCACCTGAAAGTGTCTTTTTAAATAATGGCTGAAATGTAGGTTTGCACGTGGATGGTATTTGCGATTATCTCAGTTCACTAAACTACAAACCCGATTATTCTCCCAATTAAAACAGCAGTGGTTGCCTATTTCTCAGCAAGACACATGGAGCCACAACAGGGTCTTGAATGACCAAGATTTCATCTCTTTCTCAGAATATTTTATACGATTCAGTAATCAGTAAAATTGGTTCTTCTACAATGGGCCTCCTCTGTCATTAGTGAGAATTAGCAAAGTTCTATTGCCTTAAAAAAAATTATAAAGTGGTCAATTATCGTGAATGAACCTGCTGTGTGTGTGTGTGTGTGTGTGTGTGTGTGTGTGTGTGAAGACTTCTTTTAATTTTAAGGAGGGCTTTTATGCTTTTGTGTTGTGAATTAAATCACCATTTCATGAGGTTTATCTTTGTCTGGGAAGGAAGAAAATCAATCTTTCATTAAATCTGTGAGACCAGAAATTGTGCTTACCAAAAGGAGTGTAGGCCTGCAGATCCAGCAGTGTCAAACATACTGTGTCCAGGAAAGCATTACTCCTCGCCCAACGCCCGCACTCGGCAGAATGTACGTTAATATTTTCTTTTAAGAAAGTACCATTTGATTTTTTTTTTAAGTTTTACACAGGTACACTGATGCCAACGTTCCTTAAGTAGCTTATTGGCTTGTGGGTTTGGATATATTTGAAGTTCAAGCTTGCGTGGTCTGAAACGTAACACACGTGGCCTGCGCTGGGAGCAATCCCATAGGCTGTAGAGTTGTTATAAAAGGACCCTCAGCATCCGAGTGAGCTTTTGTTTCCTGGTGGGCTTGAACTTCCAGTGTCAAATCCTCTACAATGGTCTCTGTGTGTGTGTGTGTGTGTGTGTGTGTGTAGGGGCATTGCTGTGGTTGTGGGTGGAGATGAAGAGGGGGACAGCAGACCAAACTGAAATGACAAACAGTGTTGGTATAGTAACAAGAGCCTTGGCCCTGGGTTTAGTTCAAACCCCAGCTTTGTCACTTATCCGCCATGCTACCTTGGGCAAGTTCAGTAGCCGAACCATGGCTCTTAACATGGCAAGCGGGGATCATACTTAATGAAGTGGTAGTTGGAAGGATTCTTGACAACGTATGCAGTTTATCCCATAGTAGGTGTAGCAGTTAGTTTTCACTGCATAACAAACCAACCCAAACTCTGTGGCATAAAAAAAAATTATTTCGTTAGCTTGTTGTTCTGAAACATGGCCGTTTAGACTGGGCTTAGCTGGGCCGTTCTGGTCCTGGCTGGCCCTTCACACACCTCTCAACAGCCCTGCTTCCGCCATTTTCAGGGCCCCTCCTTGTGTTTTCTTATCTTGTGTCAATTAGTGCACGTGGTTCCTTTGGTGGAGCCTGAGATCCAAGAGGGCAGAAGTGCATAAATCCTTTTGAGAACTGAGCTTTAATTGGCCAGTGTTACTTCTGCCATGTTCTATTGGCCCAAGCAAGTCACAAGGAAGGCCTAACTTCAAGGAAAAGGAAATAAATTCTGTTTCTTAAAGAAACGATCTGTGAAGTCATACTGCAAAGGGCATAGATACAGGGAAGCCATTTGTGGATGTCACCAGTGTAAAAAATATACTACAGTATGGACAGAGAGACAAATAGAGAGACAAATCTGCCCCCTGGAGTAGAGTAAGCCACTGCTGGTTTTGTAAATAAAATTCTGTAGGAACGCAGCCACACCCACGTGTGGACACACTGCCTATGGCTTCTTCCACTACCGTAGCACAGGTGACTGGTAACAACACGGATGCTATAGCCTCCAAAGCCCAAGATACTTACCTTTGGTCCATATGGAAGAAGTCCACTCCAGAGCTTTACTTCCCCAAAACTGCAGCCGCATGGACCAGCAGATTTGCTATCACCTGAGAGCTTGTTAGAAATGCAGAATCTCAGGTCTACTGTTTCAGAATCTGCAGCAAGATTCCTCTGGTAACGCGCACTGAAGTTTGAGCGCCGCTAGCGTGGATAGCAGCTAGGTGGCTTGGACACAATCTGAGGAGTGTAGGGGCCCCAGTGATCACCCCTGAAGAGACGGGCCCTGGCCATAAGGCCCAGCAGCTGTTGTTCATTCGGGAGCCAGCCTGGCTGCTGTGCTGGTTCCAGGAGCTCTGTCCACCTTTGGCAGAGATCATGCCCTTGACCTAGGGATACAGAAGGGAATAGAGGTCCCTTAAGGGCACACTGGTGACAATGAGGCTATGGGATGCCCCAGGCAGATCAGTTGGTCGGGAATGGGCTCTGATTTCTGAGGGACCAGAGGAGGAAGGACCAGGGAACAGTCGGGAGCCTGGTCTGAATCGAGGTGGCAGAAGCCAGTGCTATAAACTGGGTGGGGTCCAGAAGGGTAAAGAGGCAGGCAATTCCGGGACCACCTAGTACTGCAGACATTGAGCGTGGCTGTCAGCTGAGACCCGTGGAGCAGCTGAGACTGGGCCACTGTGCCTGCACTCGCTGGTGGGGTAGAGTCCCTGCTCAGGTTGTTTCCTTGGGATTTTAGGTTTTTAATTTCTCAAGAATATATGAATGACAATAAATGCACACGAGGGGTTTCTATGAGGCTATAAATAGGCACTCCGTAAACTGGAATAACACAGAACGTTCCTTGTGGATGTCTTGTCGGCATTGAGTTAATTCATATTAAGGTTTAATTAGGTAAAAGCGAGAGATAAAGTGTGACTGAATTTCCAGCTGGAGGCTGGCTGAGGTTCCAGCCTGGAAGAACTGTGGAAAGAAATTGGGATAAATAAGGACGAGGCGATGCTACCAATAACTACAACTCTGAAAACTAGACATTCAACCCACAGTTAGGAATCCCATCCTGTGCACGGACCCTTATTGAGAACTTCGTAGAGTTAGCAAGCACCACTGAGCATTTCTATGTAACTTGTTACTTATAATAACAAATATTAGTATTACTATTTTAATATCAACATTTACTGGTTGTTACCACGTACCAGGTAGTGAGATAAGGCCTTAACATGCATTTTTTATTTAGACCTCACCACAAATAGGGGTCAGACAGGGAGACCGTCAAAATGCCCCACAGCCTATATGGCCCAGACATTAAGAAGTCTGAGCAGATGCCAGCTAGACACAATTGGTAAGACCATACAGGAGACATGGGTGTCACATCAACTCTAGATGTGGTTTGTATTATTATCACCATTAGTAAATGAGGAAACTAAAGACACAGAAGGAAAGACACATGCTGGCAAATCATAGTGCTGGGTATTTGAAGCTAAGGCATGTGGTTCCAGAGAGTTCTCACATCCTTACCTACAAAATTTGGAGCTCTGAAGAGTCATACATAATCCTGAATTACCTGGAGTTGGAAGTAATGGTACCCACCAGCCAAATAGTAGTTGGATTACGTATAGGCCTCTAGCTAGAGTTTTTATTTAATGCAAGGATTTAATGTTTTCATGTCCCAGGATAACTGGAGTGCTAATCAATTTCTACTTCAAGATCATTCCAAACACTGGACCTCAGTCCAATCCTTGCAGCCTTTCCAGAGTGTCTCCACTTTGCTCCATACACAGAATTAGAGACACATCTTCCTTGCATAAGCAATACTTTGTACGTACCTCTACCAAAGAGTTTCCCACATTGCATTGAACTTAAGTATACGTACACTTCCCCAAGAAGTGAGCTCCTAGATGTCAAGGACTGTGGCTCTTTTGAGTCTGTGTTCCAAGTATTAATGTAATGTTTAGGACATAGTGGATACCCTACACATTGTTAAATGGAGGGAAGAACGAATGAATGGCTGACATAACAAATTTCTCATGGTAGAAGTCTATGTTCTTATATCATCCAATGACTGTGAAAAGAGAGTCAGCTAGCATCACTAAAAGAAATGCAAATATCTAATAAAATTTCCATTACATTTATTTGTGATTTATGTATTATCATTAAATTCTATTACACCTTTAGGGAAAAAATGATCAAATTTATTGACAAAGATTATAAAAATCATCGATCTCAAAATATACCATGACGTTGTATTAAAATCTCTGTGAAAAACATAGCTGTTTTTCTTTAAAAAAATTTTTTGTTAGGTGTTACTTCCTCCTTCCCCTATCCGTGTTTTCCCTTTCCTCACCCCATAACATCACGCAGCACTAAGATGCCACTTCATTTATTTAGATTCCATTTTAGTGGATTAGTCATTTACCTAATGGAGCTGGTCTCTCTCCTACAGAAAACAAACATACTGAAAAGTAAATACAACCGAACAGATCAAGTAACTACGTCCGGTGGCTGCACCTGCCATTCAGACCACTTTCCGTGGGCAATTTGAAAAATACCTGGCAAATTTTTGTATTTACCTTCTGAAGGGAGTAGAAAGAGCACTGGAACAAGAGTTAGGAGATCTGGGTCACAGCCAGAGCTTTGATCTTAAAAGCAGCGTGACTGTTGGCTGGTCACTTTCCTCTCTGGGTCTCCTCTTCCTGGTCTTTAAATGGAGGGTTGGACCAAATTTCCTCTAAAAGTCTTTCCAGTCTTAAAATTCTACATTCATTCGTGTAATAAATATTTTCTCAAGACCCATTCTGATTAAGGCACTCTGCAAGGCATTGCTGGGGATACAGAGTTGCAAGACCACATGGCTTCTGCCATGTCTCAGGGCTTGAAACGCGGACACAGGATCGAAAACAAGCTTGAAATATGTGTTAAACTCATTCGTTTTAGGGCTATCTATTTAGTCTATGTTATGAATGTTCAAAGAATGGTCTTAGTGACTAATCCTACTGATTTATACCTATTCACTCATTTACTTAAACACTTGCTGAGTCCTAAGTAATCTAGAAAGCTCCTCTAAGGACAATTAAAAATGAAAGCCGGAAGTGAGAGAAACATTTTCCCATGATGGATGCATCTTTTTCTCTTTCTTCTCCTTCATGTGGCTCATGGAATTTAACTACTATTTCAAGTCTTAGAACATGAATCACAGGATTCTCTAACCTCTTTCCACCAATAAACCAACAAAGGAACTAATTGTTAACCTTCTCCTCATGAGCTTTCCAAAGTCAGCCCCAGAACCCGGCTCTGAGACCCACCTGTTCTGAAATGGGAAAACGTGAGGACGCTGGAGATTGCCTTTGTGCTTCACTTAAATTTATTTTCTTCCATTTGCTGTATGAAGCATTTCTCCAGACTGCATTTTGGTCTTAATTTTTGAAACAGAAACTCTTGGATCAATAGCTAAGTTGTGTTTTCTACACCAATATAACCATGGAAATATCTCTTTTTATAGTATCAGTTTGCATAGAAAATTTCATCCTGTGACATATTATTTTAATATATTGCCATACTTCAGTCTGTCTAAAAGAATGTTGTTTATGACAGTTTCCAAATTATTTCTTTCTACCACTAAAAAAATCTTAAAAGGTCACTAAACACCAAAATTCTAATTTCCGAGAAGTCACTTTATCCCACTAACCATCTGCAAAAAAATAAGTATCAGATGTGTACTCACAAGATATTGCCACCCTAACATTTGGATAGAAATATACGGCAATCAATTTGGGTTAGGTGATTAAACATCTTTTTTAAGAAATAAAAAACAATATTTTAGTAGCTACTTAGGAGAAAAAGATATGAAAATCCACATGTATACAAAAACTATGTGATGATTCACTTTCCAAAAGGATTCACAATAAAATTATATTGAATATTAAATTTCCCTGATACATTGAAAGGAAGTTTATTAATATAGATTTTACTTAAATCCAATTTTAGTGGCACTTACCTATTATGCTAATTACTATCTTCAGTATTATTATATTACAATGCTCTTATTTTGCTACTTGTCATTTACTGTCATTTAATCATAACTAACTCTCTGAATTTCTGTGGGAAATCACTGAGTATCTGAATGTTATGGACAACCCTACCATATAATGTATTTGAAGTTATGATGGGAAAACAAAATTTTGAAAAAGACAAGTAGTTGGCAAATGTCCCCTTGCTGTACATGCCACAATCTCTGCAAAAATGTTCACAATAACTTTTTTATAATCATTAAAATAATTTCAATTAGATATTCAGGAAATAATGCCTTGTTTTATTCAGTGTCTTACCATTTGCATATTTAATATCTGCCTGAAAGGCATATTAATATTATAATTATACACTTAATGATCTATCTTGCCCTTACAAGTAGAAAATGTTTCTTTTTGTTAGCAAAACTTTATCCACAATAAGCTTAACAATGTACTGACAATTATTCTTAGCTACTAGATTTAATTCTATGAAAATGCTTAGGTTTGTCCCTTTTTCCCAGCTGTTGAGGACAAAGTAAAGTCACTTATGTTTTGTTAGAAAAATGATTGTTATTTCTGGCAATACCAGAAGAGAAAGAACAGAAAATGAATGTGTCATAGCAGCAGGAAAGATGTACTTGAGGGCACTGGCTTTCAATATTCGTTGCACATTAGAATTAATCTGAGAAGCTTCTAAAAATTTCGTTCCAGAGGCTACGCTCATTCTAATTAGATCAGAATCTCCAGGAGGTGTGGCCCACACACCAGTATTTGGTAAAGCTCTCAGAATGGACTCAATCAGGCAACCAAGTTGAGAACTTGGCACACAAGAGGAAGAAAGAATCTGACCTTGATGGCCTTCATAGCTCTCATTTCCAGTAGACCACATTCCTGAGGTGACCAAATAAAACATTCAGCCACTTGGACCTTTCGCTCTTAAAAGTCCTAATCCCATAACAGGCAAGGGCCCCAATCCCTGGCTTGCTGGGGTCTTGGGGCTGATGTCAATCTAAGAAGGGTTCTTCCAGGGAAGAGCTGTGTGCTCTGAGAAGATGGAGGCCATCTGCTCCAAGTCCCTCCACCAGCAGCATGGCTTCCCCTCTGAGGTCATCTGCTTCACATGGCTTGGTCCATGTGTAGCTTGGCTCACGTGTGGATGCTTAGACAAGGGTAGTGATGGTATCACTACTACAGGAGTCTTGCCATGTGTTCATTCTTAGCTCCTGAAGACCCATTCTGACAATTGCCTATCAATTCCAAGTTTCTCTCTTCCCCTAAGCAATGTCCTGCATTTGTGAAGAAGAAAACAGAGGTGAAAAATACCCGAGTTAATATCAAGGTAGAATTCTGATCAAAAATGGTGCTGTAGACATATCATACTATACTGTAAATAAATAACTATACCAAAAGGTCCTTTCTTCTCTTGACTCCAAGGCCACATATATAGCTTATTTTTTACTTGGACATAATGTACTTTTCACTTTTTTTTCCCACTTCACTCCCAACCCCCTTTAATGCCATTAATGTTCTCCAGTTACTTCTAGAGATTTATCCAGTGTGTCAGGATACACCATCTTCAAACTAATATTCCTGCTAGCATGATAATTCCTGGATACATAAACATCTTTTTTAGGTCTTTATCTCAGCTGATTTCAAAAGCAAGTGTTATTTCATCTTTTCAAAGAACATATTTAATGGTAAGCAGTAAACAGAAGCAAAGAAAAAAAAGGAAAGAGGCTATTATTTGTATTATCCTATTTCCACCAAGTATCAGGGACAAATGAAATTAATAACTGTCTGAAATGAATAGAATTTAAGTAATCTCAGAAGATTGATATAAAGGTTTATTTTTCAAAACTTGAGCCCCATTCCAACAGTATAAAAAGCATCTAACACTAGTATCTTGAGATAAGAAAAATTCTTTGGAAACAGACATTAGAAAACCCACCTAGTGAAGAAATTACGAATGGTTATTTGCTATACAACCTTAGGCAAAATTATTAAGCTCTCTTAGCTCCAGTGCTTTTACCTGTAAAGTGCTGGTAATTCTTGAGGGACGTAATTGCTTCACAGAAGAGCATGGCTATGGAGTAAAAAAGACATGTCATTGAATTCCACTTCTGTTAAATACTTGCTGAGCAATTACAGGCAAGTTAATTAACCTTTCCGAGCTTCACATTTTTCATGTGAAAAAGAGTGAAATAATCTCTTAATGTAGACTGTTATTTAACAGATTAATAAGATAACATGTATAAAGTGGCTGTTTAAAGGCTCTGAGTACTCTAAGCACTTTATAATTGATATTGATTATTATTTCTCCTAAAGTTGGAAGCTACAGCAAAGATTAGCAATTGTAAGAGCCAAAAACTGGGCCAAAAATTCTTAATTTGTTCCATAAATATATGTTAAGCCTTGGTGCATGGAAACCACTACGGAGAGGTAAAAAAATACATGTATACAGCATTCCTTTGCCGTCAATTAGTAATAATTTAGAACGGACATATGATACTTATACAAATAACTGTTGGATCAATCAGTATGTTAGAAACTAAGTGCCAGTACCTGCCCAGACCAAGTGCCTTAAGACAGTAGAAAATGAGAAGTTTCCAGCTAGAGTAATTTAGATTCTAGAGGGAAGAAGGGGCTTTTCATTTGGACCTTGAAGGAGTTGGGTGGGCCAAAAGAACATCCAGGTAGGACAAATATAAGTTAGTCAACAAAGCATCCAAAATAATAGGTGGAGTTTACTTAATTTGGTCATATTTTTGGCAGACCAGGCGTGATCGGCAGTAGTTCGATTGCTAACCAATTGTTATAAGTCATTCTGAAATTGTCAACTTGATTCCAGGTTACAGAGTCAGTCAAAGTAAATCCAAAATAAACTAGCATTTTAAAAGCCAAGACATGGAAGCATTCTATATAACTCTAGAAATGTCATTTGAGAACATTGCGCCAGAAAGACGCCATGTAACTGAGGATATCAACTCTCCCTGTACCGAAGGAAACTGGATTGTCAGTTTCTTTTAAGAGAACATAACTGGAAACTGAAGTGACTTTTACTAGGGAAGTTTCCTTGGATAAACATTTGCCATACATTAATTTACCTCTTTAGCAATTAATGCTATTTTAAGAGGGCAGGATTTAAAGGATTTGGAAGAATACCAGAATATATTCAAATGATCTTATGCCATATGACCCTGTACCATATGTGATCAAACTTAATTAAACTGATTTAAAAAAAAAAGATGTCATTGTTTGCCTACAGTGTGGATATAACCCTTGGAACCTAAACATTCCAAATATTGGAAATGAAGTCATAAAAGTAGTTCAACCGTGCAAAGATTTAATATCTTTTTAAAGACGTAGACCTGAGAGAAAGGGATTATCTGTTCATATGGTCAGAGTAAACAACCCACTTTTGGGCCCAACAGATGGAGGCTTTGAATCTGGGAAGGAGAAAGCAGAGAAGAATAAAAATGCAGAGCTTAAAATGACCATTCGAACTATGTTTTACAAAACCTTCTTCCCTACTCAGTGCGAGCCTGCAGGCTCATCATTACAGGTATAAGGAAACACGAAAGTCTTCTGGGTCTGAAATTTCTGAGTCTCTATTATTTATTCATCAGTAGGAAGGCTTGCTTTTAATATGCATAGTTAATTTTATAAAAAGCTGAGTTAAGTAAAATTATCATATTTTTTCTCTACTTGCAATAATTTATTTCAGTTCCTTTAATATTTATCTTGATAACACTATGCTTTGCAAGAAATGAAAAATTTTTATGATCTTTAAAAAAGAACCAACTGTAAAAATCAATATTTGGTAAGAAATTTCAAGCCTGGGAACTCTTAACCTGATCAAATGAAAGTCTCTTTTTCACTGAAACAAGCACCATTTTCTCAAAAAAAAAAAATTATTATCAGTAGTCTCATCATGTTAATATTTTGAGTTAACATTTAATCAACTGTTATCGAGAAAAATATACTAGAAATGTACATGTCACACATATAACACAACCTAAGATAGCTAAGTGCCTTGAGGTTTCTGCAGTTTTGCTTGAAAAATAGAGCAAAAACAAAGATTTCGTTTGTTCCCTGACACCATAAAATAATTAGGATCCTGTCTAACATGCTATTCATTTTACATCAAAGAATTTTTTAAATATTTATTTATTTATTTATTTATTTATTTGAGAGAGAGCGAGCATGTGTGTGCACACGGGGGGGGGGGGGTTGTGGTGGGCAGAAGGAGAGAATCTTGACTCCCCCCCCCAGCAGGGAGCCCTCCACTGGGCTCAATCTTACAACCCTGAGATCATGACCTGAGCCCAAACCAAGAGTTGGACATTTAACCGACTGAGCCACCCAGGCACCCTGCAAAGAAATTTTTATGTTTTGAGCATATCATTTATGAAATCAGTATTCTCACACAATTCCAAAAGGTAGCTATTCATTGTTCCATTCAGGAATAAAGTGTTGAAATGCTGTGAGGTTGAAATGAGAAAGCAGAAGTGAAGCCCTGACTCTCTAGTTCCCCTGAGTACCTCTAGGCCAGTTTGTCTTCCCTACACACACCCCAATTCTTTCCTCTTTTCTCATGAATTCTCCCTACGTTAAGACTAACCTAACCCAACACCTTCTCTCTGGGACCCTGCCTGATTGCCCCTAGTCCAGGTGGGCAAGCTTCTTGACTACTCTGTATTTATCTCTAGTGGTTGAACTTGGTTATACAGACTGAGAATGTAAAATTTGTATTAAAATGATCATTTAGCCTTAATGAGCTACTCAAGACCGAGTTATAAAAGGGAAAAATAGCTAATAGTTCTGAAGTGTTCATTGGATGCCAGGCTCTGCTCGGTCCTATTGTATGAATTATCATTCCACCCTCCCGACTGGTATGCACTATTATTATTCCCATCTTACAGAGAAGGACACTGGCGCTTGAGAGAAGCAATCTACCTAAGGTCATGCTGCAAGTCATTTGCAGTGAGAGAACACTTCAACCCAGGTCTCCCTGACTTCAGAACCTGTCCTCTTAGTCACTGTGGTGTACTACCTTTCCCTAGGGTTTTAGTCTATGCTCAAGACTTAAACTCCTTTGAGATGTAAATTCAAAATTTATAAAAAGCACTTATGAAAAGAAAACAACTTCATTGTCTTTTTAAAACAATGAATTGGTTTTTCTTATCAAATGTTTAGCCATTATAGAATGAATTTTTAGCATACACTACCCTTATTCATTTACGTCTATGGAAACCAACATGATGATGTTTAACACTCGCTAGTCAAACATCATGACCTGACATTACAGTAAGTCAACAATAAGGCACTCGAAATTGTTTGATTTATTTTTTTTAATTTAAATTCAATTAGTCAACTTACAGTATGTCATTAGTTTCAGATGCAGTGTTCGATAATTTATCAGTTGCGTTGCTGGAGGGGAGGTGGGTGGAGGGATGGGATAATTGGGTGATCGGCATTAAGGAGGGCACATGATGTGTTGAGCACTGGGTGTTATATGCAACTAATAGTTTGATTTAAACTATCTCTGGCACAGTCTTCATGGCTAAATGATAATTCAAGTCAAGGCAAGGCAATTATTCATTTACGGGTTCCATGTGAACAAAGCAGTTTTAATTTGAAAATTAAGTTGTCATTCTTCCAACTATTTTTTAAAAAAGTATTTATATATACATAGAAGTACATATATATGCGTAAGTTTATATATATATGCACATACAGACATATTACATAATATATAAAAAAGATTTTCTCATTCTTTTGGGAAATATAAAGATGTAAGAGTGACCTTGATAATTCCAAAGTTTAAGGAAGTCATGAAGGACATGGATTTTCTATTGTCTTGAGGCAATCTCTTTGGAGCCAAATAAAAATAGAATGGGATTCCTGTCTGGCGCCCTCTAGCTGTGGGACCTTACACAAAGCACTTAACTCCTTTGTCTCTTTTTCATCTGTAAAACCTGGTTGATTGAAAGAATTAAATGTAATTATGCATGTGAAAGTGCCTTAACAATGTTTGGTACTTTGTCAGCTTTTTAAAAAAATTAATTCTTTTTCTCTTTCTTTTAACATTTTACATACCTTTATCGAACCCCTACTAGTCTTCTACTCGTGGTTCACTCCTGGGAATACAGACATTGAAGGCAGAATGGAACCTCCAAAACAGTCTGCAGTTTAATAAGAATGATCAGAAGACCAACGAACAAAACACAACATAACCCGTGCTGCACAGATATGAGCACGGACTGGGGTGATGACCCAGGTTGGAGTGGGGGCTCTCTGAGAAGATGGGTCTGCACAGGGTGGTCCAAGCTTGGGAACACTCCGAGAGACTGAGAGGGACGTTCCTCACTTTGTTTCTCCTTTAAACCTCACAACAAACCTGCAAGTTACTTATAACCCTTCCCACTTTCCAGATGACGAAAGAGCAGGGCCTGGAGAGTGCTTCCCAGTGTTGACAAGTACGAATACCAGAGAATAAATAGGGATGGCAATGGTAGGGTACCACGATTCGAAGACATGGCAAAAGAGGGTAGCTGACTAAAACCAAGGAGTTGTGCCAGAATGTTAGCGTAAGTGAAGCGAGAGACAAAAATCAACCCTCTTCCAGGCTGGAGTGAGTGGCGTTCTAAAGACGCCAAAGGCCCCATCAGAAGTCTTGGAATGGTGAGAAGTTAGGGAATGTCCACAGTAGCTAAGAAAACCTCCTCATGTCATCCCACATCTCCCTTTTCCCTGGTCCAAATCAATCCAGGAGAGAAGGCAGGCACTCACAAGAGGCCACTGAATAAACAGAGACTACCTAGTTTCAGTACAGCTCATATTAAATCAGAGAACAAACTCAAACACACAGGGCAGACAAGGCCAAGTGAGGCTAATCAGTCAGCTTTCTGTTATCTTACTGAAAGACTAATATTACCCATTCGTTAGGAAACAAAAGCCAGGGTGAGTGAACAAACCTGTCAACCCTTAGATTTTCTTGCCTTCCAGGAAAGAGTTACATATGTCAACATTGACTCAGCAGGGCCGGTTGCTATTTGGAAAGAGAGCCTCGTTACACCCACAAGGTTTTTGTTCAATTTATGACAATGTTCCCTATAGACCATCAGTCTCTGCATAGTTAAAGTCATGATCTGGGTTGAGGTACACAAAAATTGTTTTCCTACTTTTACAAAAATTAAATCTCTCTATGTGTGTGTGTGTTTAATTTTATAAGGGACTCTAATATATTTTATTTCTAAAATGTCAGTTAAGATGCTGAGATAAAAATGCAAAGAGGTTTATCAGCTCCTACAATAGAGATAGGGCTTGCCTTGGGCATGGTGTGACTGGCGGTTCCAGTGATGTCACCAGGCCCTGGTTTTCCTGTTTCTTAGATCTTCTCTCTTCCATGTTGACTCCCTTCTCCTCTCGTTGTTGCAAGATGGCTTAAGCGGCCACAAACCTCATACCTCTCACCTTCACATCCAGTAGGAAAGGCAAGCCTTTTCCTCAACACCGGAAAAGGTTCTGAGATACAATCCAATTGGTATAGCTTTGCACCGAGCCCACCCCAGAAGAAAACAGTCATTATGGCCACGAATGCAATATGTGCATGATCCAGGGAAGGGAGAGGTGAACAATGAATACACAGTGTTCCTGAAATATAGTCCAAGGGTTCTTCAAAGGGGAAAAGGAAGAGAATAAAAGCAAATCAAGCTGGTCTTCAAGGGGATGTTAGGGGAAAGGCTGATTTATAGCAGACTGGTCACACTACTACAATATCAAGCTTTATTTTTAAATGATGGGTTTCTTTTTTGTTTTGTTTTCACAAATGCCACTTTTTCTAATCACTTCTCAGTATCCTTCACCAGATTTTTCTTCTTCGTCATTCCCTTGAGTGGGTGTACTTCAAGACCTCCCCTGGGGATCCTTTTATCATTGCGTATATATCCCTGCATAAGTCCATCCACTTGTCCATCCACTTCCGTGGCTTCAAGCACTGTTCAAATCCATATCTCAAATTCAGATCCCCTCTTTGGTGCTCCCAAAGAACACCCCTTTTGGGGGCTCTAAAATTGCACTCACCTAGTATTTATTAAGCACCTGCAATATGCCATTCATTACTTGATATGCTATGACAACAGCAAAGCAAAAGCAGGACGGTTCCTGACCTCAAAGAGTACTCATTCTGGCATGGAAGGTAGGTACTGAGTACTCACAAATGTAATTCATGCTATGACAAGAGAAGAACAGGGTGGACCAGTGGTCTCTAGATCCGCATGGTTAAGTGCTTGCTGGATGCCTCTACTCGGTGTTCTCCAATGTCTTCATAACTGCAAATATGATTTCACCATCTTCTCCCCCAAATCATGTTCCATATTCGGTGTTACACATAATGAAACCACCAACCACATAATCTCTCAGATTGGAAGCCTCAACTCTTGCCTCTTCTCTTCTCTCAGTTTACTAAATCTTACTGAATTGTATTTCTCTCTGCATGCTAACTCTAGCTTCAGTGAACTTCAGACACCTTGAATTTCATATACTCTTTCACACGCTACTCCTAACCCCCGGAGTCATCTTCACAATTCATTCTTCCTGTCTCACTTTCTACCTCCAAGACCCTTTGCATGAACCTCTCAACTTATTTTACTAGAAACAGGACATTAAGCTATATGATATCATGGGTCAGAGTTTTTTCTATTTTCTGGCTGTAAAAAGGGTGCTTAGAATATAGCAGATTATCATTAAATACAAAATGAATAAATGAATGTGTAGATGAGAGATGTCTTCCTACCATTTCCTCCACTGGATTAAAATAGTATTATTGGTAAGCACTTCACATCGGGTAAGACCCCATCTCCACTATGTGCTACGGTGGTTTTATGTTGTGTCAGCTTGACTAAGCTGGAATCACACTTCTCAGAATCCCCTTTCTGTATGGTCCTGGGGTAGACTTGGTCAAAAAGAAACTTGTGGGAGGTTTAGAAGGCAGAAGCGAGGCAGTAGCCCCTACACTCTTAAAGGTTATTGTGGCTAGAGGTGGCAAAATTCAGTTGCACAGGTATCAGCAAATTCCAGTTTGTTCCCACTGCTTGATTTCCAGACTGAAAGCAAACCTAAGCCCATCACCAGGAACCTGGCTTCAAACTCACAGAACAGCATCCACAGAGGGCAAAAGACTTCTACACCAGCCCCCTTCACACCCTTACTCCAGGAGCTGAGAGCTCCAGTTTTCTGCAAGCTCCAGTTTGTGCACTGGTATCTGTGTCTCATGGTGGGTGATGGGTACCTCTTCTCTGACCCTTCAATTCTCCTTTACAGACCTTCTTTCCCCAGCTCATTCCATGTTGTATAAAGTCCATGCCTACAACACATTCCTTAATCCATACAATTCATAGAGTGTTCTGCTTTTCTTTTTTTAACAGATATAAACTATTTATTGAATATTTGCCACCAAATACTATTAAATAAATTATCTGGCAGTAAATTGCTTTCAAGTTAAAACTTCAGACACAAACACTAATATTTATAATTCTTTTAAGGAATGTTATATAATGACACATCAGGGCATAAATTCTTTTGGCTTATAATTCTTAAAAAAATGATACTAGCAAAAGTGATGGGAAATCCTCAGCATGAGATTATGATTAAGCTACGTTTTACAAAAATATGGTGGAAGATGGCAATAATCCCATTCAGCATCCTGGATTCGATCCCTTCAGGAGAGATGGGTCATTTAGACAGTCAAACTTGAAAATCTACAGATAAGGCAGGTCAGGACTGCCACTGAGAAGTGCATCTCTTTTTTTTTTTTTTTTAAGATTTATTAATTTATTTATTCGACAGAGATAGAGACAGCCAGCGAGAGAGGGAACACAAGCAGGGGGAGTGGGAGAGGAAGAAGCAGGCTCATAGCGGAGGAGCCTGATGTGGGGCTCGATCCCATAACGCCGGGATCACGCCCTGAGCCGAAGGCAGACGCTTAATGACTGCACCACCCAGGTGTCCTGAGAAGTGCATCTCTTAGCATGTTCAACTAGGAGGCCACAGTTGATCTGAAGTTTCGAGTCCGTTTGACAAATGAGTCGGTCGGCACTTACAAACATATTGATTGCCTTGTTATCTTTAAAAGAGGTTTTCAGAGTGTCCGTGAAACTTCTGGACTACTTTACAAGTTCTTTCTTTTGGTGCTCCACTGCCTTGGAGTTCTGGTACTGATATTTCCTGAGGATATTATTCACTATCTCAGATTCTTTTATTGTGCTAGTTATATCCTTGATTGTCTGCAGAAACCTTGTTCTGTGACTGATCTCACGGGAGATCTTCCTAAGAATCTGTTTAGGTGCTCATGCCTTCTCATTCGGTCCTGGAACTCTGGCTCTGGAGGGTCAATCATATACTCTTTTATGTCATCAGCTGCCATGTGAAGAAGGGACTCTGTGAATTAATGTCTACTTTTTTTTCCTTTAACATTTTCATAACAATGTCTTGTATGAAACCTGCATTTGCATTTTCTTACCCATTCTTTTTATTTTTTTTAAGATTTTATTTATTTATTTGTCAGAGGGAGAGAGAGAGAGCACAAGCAGAGGAAGCAAGCTCCCCGTGGAGCAAGGAGCCCAATGCTAGGGTTATGACCTGAGCCAAGAGCAGATGCTTAACCAACTGAACCACTCAGACATCCCTTCTTCCCTGTTCTGATACATGTAGTCCGTGTGCTGAGCTCATACCCAAGGATTTTTCTTTAGTTTGTTTTATATATCTCCTACTGTAAAGAAGGTTTCTCAAAGAAATAGGAACTTGGCCATGTACTGTCATTATCTCAACTAATTTTGAACATGGCCTGCACAGTGTAACATCTACCAGGGCTTAAGTACCAGCATTGACAGTGAGGATACTTTACATTTACAGTGTGTTTAGTTTTTTTACTGTTTTGCCATGTATCAATTATTCTTCACAGTTGTCACTAACGCACGTGTATCATTCCCTACTGTGTGCACAGCACATACCAGACCTTTATCAGTCTGTCTGATCTTCACAATGTAACGAAATCAAATTTTCACATGTGCTGAAATAAAAATATACATTCTCTTTTTAAAAAAATATTTTATTTATTTATTTGAGAGAGAGACAGAGAGCATGAGAGAGAGCACAAGCAGGAGGGAGGTGAGAGGCAGAGGGAGAAGCAGGCTCCCTGCTGAGCAGGAAGCCCCATGTGGGGCTTGATCCCAGGACCCCGAGATCATGACCTGAGCCGAAGGCAGATGCTCAATGGACTGAGCCACCCAGGCGCCCCCCGAAATATACATTTTTTTAATAGTGGCCATCAAAATGCCTTTTAGGACAAAAACTATAAGGGGGGGATATCTTGATAAACTGCTTGGAATAGAAGTTGGAATCCTGAAGGTGTGGATGTTAGCAGGAACCCAAGGAAAATAAAGATGGTCAAGGAAATGGGAGAAAAGGAGAACAGCGGGGCGGAACTTAAATGCAGAAAGGGTGTCCAGGAAAACCTCACTGATGTGACCACGAGAGATAAGCACCTTAAGGTACTCTCAGAAAGCCAGGGAAGGGTCCTGGAATTTTTATATTTGAGCTCATTTTATTTGTATCACAAGGAACAGGGAAATCTTAGCCATCATGTTATTTACCTACAGATGGGGAAACTGAGGATTAAAAAGAGGAGCAACTTAGGCTCATAGAGTTGGACACAAGTTTGTCCGACTCGAGCTTCTACAAGTGGGTCTGAGGTCATAGACGTATTCTCCATCCCAGACATGCTTGACACGACATCCCCTCTTTCGGCTAGACCACGTGTGACCCCCTAGGATGGGGAGAACTAGCCTGAGCCAAGGAAGAGTTAGCAAACCTGTTCCCAGTGTCAAAGCAGAGCAAGAGCAAAGGTAGCCCTGCACCTTCCACAGGTGAGTTTCCTCTGAAGTAGTCTCAGGGATTGACAGCAACGACGTCTGACCTTCTCTTCCCTGCTCCCGAGCCAGAGTGGTGTGAGCTTCCCAGTTGTCAGGGAACAGGAAGTGAAGGTATGTTGGAAGTATTTCCAGAATATAAGGAATGCAAAGGTCCTGGAGACCCTTGGAAAGGCATAGGTCATGGGCCCACTACCTCTTCTAGACAAAGTAATGCCTAGAGGGGAGACACAGAGAAATCTCAGCCTATAGGAATAAAGGAGGTGCTGTGTTCCCAAGGGGAGATGCCCCTGACTATATTCATTGCTAAGAAATCCATGGGAGCCCCAAGGGGACTCTCCTTGGCTTGTGGAGACAGCTCAGCAGGAGTCTTGCATATCCACCATCCCCAATTGTACAAACCCAGATGCTTGAGGAAATAAAAAACTCATAATGAACAACAGAAGTTACCTATGTTGGGTGCTTATTACATACCAGGCACTGTCCTGAGGACTATCAAGCATTATCTCATTTAATTCTCCTGATCCAGCTAGGAGGTTGTACCATTATCACGCTGCTTCTACAAACGAACACACAGAGAATGAAAGAAGTAAAGAATAACTTACAGCCTGTGTCAAAGGCCCCTGGTGATAAGAACATGGCAAGGTGCGCTGGGATGAGTTGACTTTCCCCATCACTGAGAAGACAGGATAATGATGTCCCTGGACCGACCTGATAGAGCGGAGCAGACAGGGTTCGATAAGCAAAGCGCAACTTCCCACTTGGAAATGTGATGGAGATGGAGGGTGAGAAACATGGGGAAGAGGTCTAGACCGTGGAGCTATACGGTGGAGCTTAGGTTTCTAATTAAGGGTTGCAGTGTAGCCAAGATCTAACATCCAGGTAGCTGGCTTCCGTGTGGGCCCTGCATCTTTGGTTAGTGGGGCATTGAAAAGACTCATTTTTGGCCAGTGGGATTGAGAGTCCAGACTGCCTACATGCCAACATTGGCTCTGCCACGTAGTAACTTTGTGACATTGAGCAAGTTGGAAGATGGGATCAGAATAGCATCCCTTTTACAATATTGTGAAGATTAAATTAACTGCATTTGTGTTAGCAAGTATCAGTTCAAGCCTGGCAGCCTCACACCAATATCCTTTTTTTTTTAAATTATGATATGTTAGTCACCATACAGTACATCATTAGTTTTTGATGTAGTGTTCCATGATTCATTGTTTGAGTATAACACCCAGTGCTCCATGGAATACGTGCCCTCCTTAATACCCATCACCAGGCTAACCCATCCCCCCACTCCCCTCCCCTCTAAAACCTCAGTTTGTTTCCCAGAGTCCATAGTCTTTCGTGGTTTATTCCCCCTTCTGTTTACCCCCCCTTCAGTCTTCCCTTCCTTCTCCTGCCGATCTCCCTGCTATTCCTTATGTTCCATAAATGAGTGAAACCATATGATAATTGTCTTTCTTTGCTTGACTTATTTCACTTAGCATAGTCTCCTCCAGTCCCATCCATGTTGCTGCAAATGTTGGGTATTCATCCTTTCTGATGGCTGAGTAATATTCCATTGTATATATGGACCACATCTTCTTAATCCAGTCATCTGTTGAAGGGCATCTCGGCTCCTTCCACAATTTAGCTATTGTGGACAAAGCTGCTATGAACATCGGGGTACATATGGCCCTTCTCTTCACCTGCTGCAGGCTGACTCTGCTTTCACCCTTCCCCCTCTGTGTCCCCACACCACAGACCTAACAGTCATCAGACTTATATGTGAGAAATGATTGAAAGGTACCCCTTCTGAGATTGTGCTCAATGTGATCACTCTCTCTGCTCCCTGGCTGGCTCTCCCACAGTTTAAGAGCGGCTTTAGAAAAAAAGAAGATGTACCCAGAATCAGGACTAGGGTGAAGAGAGTGAGATGCATAGAGCTCGATACTGAAGGGGGCACTTGTGCTCAGGATCATGCAAGTGTCTATGTCGTGGCTTTAAAGAGAAGAGCCGGAGGGCTAGGCTTTCGGTATTTTAATTCCTGGTGGTTGTACAGTTTATATAGGAGTTATTCATTTTGTAGGTAAGTTGTATTACTCAAAATTTATTAAAAGGAAAAAAACCCAGCTTAAATGCAGTAGGGGAACTTGCTAGTTAAAGGAATTAACTTATGAACGCATTTGCAGAACCAAGTATCCATTGGTAAGTAATTAATCGTTTACCAGCAACTGAATTTTCCTTTGTCATGTTAGGTAACACTCTCCTTTTAAAAATTGCCATGTGTTGGGGCGCCTGGGTGGCACAACGGTTAAGCGTCTGCCTTCGGCTCAGGGCGTGATCCCGGCGTTATGGGATCGAGCCCCACATCAGGCTCCTCTGCTAGGAGCCTGCTTCTTCCTCTCCCACTCCCCCTGCTTGTGTTCCCTCTCTCGCTGGCTGTCTCTCTCTCTGTCAAATAAATAAATAAAATCTTAAAAAAAAATTGCCGTGTGTTATGCATGTGATATTTGTTTTTCCGCAGAGGAGGTAAATTTGTGTACGGATTTCCTTGTATTTTCTTACATGCAAGAAATGCAGCCTTGAGGGAAGTAAAGTATCAAAGGGTCTCAAAGAAGAGCCAGGAATTTTTCTACATTGTTGCGAACGAACTAGGTTTGACAACAACAAAAAAATCTTTAAAAGATACAAGGTTACGTGAACTCTAAAAGAATGAGTCTTGCTAGAATTTTGGCTTCTCGATAATGCTCAAAGAACCATCTTTTATCTTTTTAAAAATCTCCTCTTTTTTTCTGTTTTATTAGGTTATTTTTTTTTCAAAATGTTCTCTTTTTCCTCCTTGAGTTCATTCTGTGTTTTTTTTTTTTTTAACTTCTTAAGTGGAACACTTAGCTCATTAATTTTTTATCTTTCTTTTGGGTATATACATTTAAGACTACAGCTTTAGTCGTATCCCCTTAGTTTTGCAGTAAGTGTTTTCCTTCTCAAGTTCTAAATATTTTAAATTTTCATTATATTCCTTCTTTGCTTCATGGCATATTATGGGTGTTTTTAAAATTTCCAAGCATGTGGATTTGGAAAGAGGGATAATCCTTCTGTCCAATTGTTTTGTTTTGTGGCTGAAGAATGTGGCCTGTGTAATATTAATTCTGATATTTATTAAGTTTCCATTTGTGACCTTCCACAGACTCATAGTTTATAAATTTCCATATATCTTTAAAAAACACCCTATAATTGTTTAATGCAGGATTCTCTCTATATATGTTCATTATATCAACTTTGATCATCGTACTATGCATGGTATTGATATGTTAAAATTGTCCACGTAAATTACAGATTTGTCAATTTCTCTTTGCAATTCATTCAGCTTTTGCTCTATACAGTTTTAAGGGTTATTTTCTTAGGGAAATACAGAGTCATGATATATATATTCCTGGTGAATTGTTTTCTATGTAGTTTTTTTTTTTTTTACTAATAATGCTTTTTGTCTTAAAGTCTATTTAATTTAAGTCAATATTATTATTCCAGTCATATTTTGATTAATAAATGCATGGTATATATTTATCCCTTTACATTAAAATTTTCCACATAACTGGGTCTTAGGTACACCTCTTATTAAAAAAATAATTGAATGTGTTACTATATTTGTAATTTTTGCTTTTAAAGTCTAATCTAGAGGTTCTGGGGAAATGGTAGTGAGAGTGACAGTGTAGTTTTTGGTCTTGTTTGAATCCCCTCTACATTAAAGCAGTCACCACAATTAAATGACAAAACCAAAGATCCATGTACAAAATTACAACAGAATTAGGCAATAATGTATCCCATAATATAAGCAAGTGAAGACGCACCACCAACAGCCACAAGACACACATGGTATTAGCATCTGTGCAGGACAAAGCACAGGGAAGCAAATAGGGTTGTGTCTAATGTTGACCAGAACCCCAAAAGAACAGATAGTTATTTATTAGGAAGCATAGTGGGACAATTTGAGAACACCAGATGAAACCGAGAATAGATTTTCCTCTCTCTAAAACCAAGTGACTGAAAGGGTTGGAGCAGTTTAACTCTTATGGACTCTCAATCCTAAATTGGGCTTCCTTTCAATAAAGAAACCATGCTGTGGAGAAACTACTAGAAGTAGAATTAAGTTGATTAATTTAAGGAAAATTAAGATTAAAAGAGAGAAGATTCAGACCCAAGTAGAGTAGGGAAGACAGTCAGAAAGTCTTAGGGACCAAGCAGCCATATTTTTTTAACATTACATAAAAATAACAGAAGAGGGAGCTTTGTGACATTAGAAAATCTTTCCTGAATCCTGCCTCAGTCTGAAAGTTCAGGATAACTAATTTCATGTAAATATGAGCAACGGAGAAGTATCAAGGTCAAATACCACATAAAGTAATAAGAAATGAAGCAATGAGGAGCATAACATTTCTAGAGATGATGAAAGCCAGAAAAGTATGTTCACAAACAGATCAACATGGAACTTACCATTTCAAAATTAGTTAAAAGACAGTAAGAAAATTATACAGGATATGAAAAAATAATACGAATCAAAAATTTTCAAGCTGAGACCTAAAATGACAGAACTCAGGAAAGAATTAAAAATAAAAGAAAATATGCTTTAAGAAAGTAAGAGTAAAATAGAAGAATACTATCTGGGAAAAAAAATCACAGCAAATGAATTAAAGGAAATAGAAAATGAAAAAGGATTTTTTTTAAATCAGAGGAAATAAGGATATTAAAAAGGGCTCAAGAGAAAGTGACAAATACAAAGATGGACAAAGAAGATCTAACATACAGATACTAGGAGTCCCTGAGGAATAAAACGAGAGAAAAAGAATAGAACAAGTATAAACATTCTTATTTTTTAATTTTGTATTTATTTTTTTTTCTTTTTTCCACTTTCTATTATTTTTTCTATTATGTTCAATTAACCAGGATATAGTACATCATTAGTTTTTGATGAGTGTTCAATGATTCATTAGTTGCATATAACACCCAGCGCTCATCACAACATGTGCCCTTCTTAATACCCATCACCTGGTTACCCCATACCCCCACTCCCTTCTCTTCTGTAACCCTCAGTTTGGTTTCTGGAGTCCAGAATCTCTCACGAATTGTCTCCCTCTCTGATTTCTTCCCATTCAGTTCTCCTTCCCTTCCCCTGTGGTCCCACTATTCCTTATGTTCCACATATGAGTGAAATCATATGACAATTGCCTTTCTCTGCTTGACTTATTTCACTTAGAATAATCCCCTCCAGTTCCATCCATGTCAATGCAAATGGTGGGTTTCATCCTTTCTGATGGCTGAGTAATATTCCATTGTATATATGAGCCACATCTTCTTTATCCATTCATCTGTTGAAGGGCATCACAGCTCCTTTCACAGTTCATCTATAGTAGACATTGCTGCTCAAATATTTTTAATTAAAAAAAAATCCTCTGAAATTAGAAAAAAAATTTTGAAACCACATATTGAAACATCATACTGACTACCTGACATTGTTGACTTAAAATGACCAATATCAAAGAAAAATCCTAGCAAAATCAATAAACTTTAAAGAGGAAGGGAAAAAATCCTTTGTGCATCTAGTAAAAAAGATCATATGACTTAAAAAGGAAACCTATTAGATTTATACCAGACTTTAAACAGCAATATTTTATTCCAAAGAAAATCAATAGCATCTCTAAGATATTTAAGGGACAAAAGTGTGAGCAACGGTTTTCATATCCATTAAAACTGACTTTAAAGAATACCAGACACAGAAGAACTGTTATCAATGTGCAAGAACTAATGGAATACTATTCTAAATGGCCCTTCCTGCGGAATTTACTACAGAGGAAGTTTCAAACAACTTAGATGAATGGAGACCTAAGACTAATTAAGAGCTTGGGGGAGAGAGTATATTATATAATAGGCAGAGGCTCTGATAAAGTAGATATCATAATGTAGATCAAATGTGATCAGAATGGCAAGAAATACGTCACATACCAAAACCGTGGAGCAAATGTACATTTCATGATAAAGCATTCAATTGGAAGACATGAACAAGATTTCCAAATCAAGAACAGAGATGCCCCATCCCTACTTCTATTCAGCATTATACCAGGGCTCAAACCAGTACAAAAGTATAAAGGCAAAAAGTTTACACTAAATAAAAAAGTATTGAAAACTGTTATGACTCAGACACGATGGTTCAAGAGATGATACAAACTATTAGAACTAATAAGGGTTTTTAAAGTTCTGGGGGGCGCCTGCGTGGCACAGAGGTTAAGCGTCTGCCTTCGGCTCAGGGCGTGATCCCGGCGTTATGAGATTGAGCCCCACATCAGGCTCCTCTTCTAAGAGCCTGCTTCTTCCTCTCCCACTCCCCCTGCTTGTGTTCCCTCTCTCGCTGGCTGTCTCTATCTCTGTCAAATAAATAAATAAAATCTTAAAAAAAATAATGAAGTTCTGGATATAAAATCAATGTACAAAAAATTTACATTTCCATATATCAGTAAAAACAATCAGGGAGCTTCGTGGCCATAGAAAAGCTTTCCTGAATCCTGCCTCATTCTGAAAGGGCAGATAGGTAACTTTGATAATAGCATCGAAACCTATATGATACCTAGGAACAAACATAAGTCAAGACGTGCAAAATTTTAATGGAAAAAAATTATAAAATTTCATTTAAAGACACAAAAAATGGTTAAAATAAAAGGAAAGATACTATATTCATGGACAGGAAGATTCAACATTATAAACATATCAAGTTTCCTCAAATTAATCTATCAATTTGACATGATTTTAATTCAAACGCTTCAAATTGATCCTAAAGTTTGCATGAGAGGTCAAACGGCCAGACGATTTCAAAAGACAAGACGGTTGTATGGAAGTTTCGAATCACTATACTGTACACCTGAAAGTAATATTCTACTGAACGTTAAGTGTACTGGAATTTAAATTAAAAAAAAAAAAGACAAGATGGTGTCCTCTCCCTACCAAACATCAAGATTTATTATATTAGAAAGTTGTAATGATTAAGATAAATTTATAGGCCAACTGAATAGGTTAAAGGATCCAGAAACAGAAACATATAAATGAAAATTGGAACCCTGAGTCATAATTGTTTTAGTTGATTCTGTTTTACAGTCTGTAACCCAGTATTTTGTCAGGTCTCAGATTTCACTATTAATATAAGACCCTGAACTGAAATTGGACTATGACAAGATCTATTCTCCCACAATTTGTCATCTTACCTTGTTATATGTAAAATAACTTCATATTTTGGGATGTTCAATTTTCATACAGGTTTTTTTGTTTGTTTGTTTTTTTGTTTTTTTAGACCATCCACGAAGGTAGAGTAGAAGACTTTGGCATGGAAGCTCGGGTAGTTTAATTGCAATGTAGTCTTTTGTCAAAGGTTCATTGTGAGCGACTCCATCCTTTTCTCATTTGAGGATAAAATGTGACAGTATTCACAAAAGTGCTTAAAAACTTCTCAGGTATTCTTCTGTCTCATGGCCAAAAGCAATAATAAGAGTTAGTAGCTGTTGGAGCCTTTATCATGACCCAAACACTGTACCGAACACTTTATATGAATTATATATGGGAGTTAATCCTGAGAACTACCTTGTGAGGGAAGTGCAATTATCATCCTCAGGTTATGGTTGGCACATTGAGGTTGGGAGGAATTAGGTAACTTTCCAAAGGTCAAGGTCAATTGCATAGTAAGTAATGGAGCGAGGACTTGTATCTGTGTCTGTTGAACAACAGCGCCCAGTCTCTTACTTACTACTCCGCAGTGTCCATTGCTGTCTCTGCAGTCTGCCATTGCCCTGTTTGAAATGGAACTGGTACATTTTCACCTTAACATCAGAGGAAAGGAAAACTCATATAATCTGAACAAATTAAAACCAACCAGTTATCTCTCCCAAAAACATCATTATAGAACTAGATCAACTTTATTTTTTAATAAAACTTTGTAGTCTGCTGCCAAGAAAGGCACCAGTGACCAGCAGGCACTTCCGAAAAACAAAACAAAACAAAACAAAACCAAATTTTAAAAGTGTGAGAAACTTGGAGAGTGTGCTGTGTCCTGAAACATGAGTAAGCCCCTAATGCCCCATTTATGGAGCAGGTCTTGCACGGACACATGAAGAAGCTCTTTTAATTAACTGGGTAGGAATTTAATATCTTCACATATGCAAGGCAAGTGGACTTGCCCAGGCAACCAGATACACCCAGCTTTGTGCACTAGGTCTGCTCTTCTGGCTTCTGAGTGAACCTTCTAAGTCATGGGCATTAAGGTTGCCTTAAGTAAATGATTTTCTACTCAGCTGTTCCTTGGGAAAATTAGGATATGCTAACCAGTGGCAGACAGTACAAGATGACCCAGCAAATTAAAAATTAATAATAATAATAAATAATAATAACAATAAACCACAAGACCCCAAACAAAAATAGCCAGGAGATTAATTTACTGGATATCATGTGGTGCTCACTAAATGTGGGCAGAGAGATCTTCGGAATCTTGCCAGACTCTGAAACTCACAATTAGGATGCCATGCAATGCATATCTGTTTTCTCATGGCTTTTTCAGAAACGATTTCCAGGAAGTTGAGGTGAGTTTTTCCACCTTCGTAGAGTGGTGGCTTTGCAGGCATATCGTGAGTCTCCGCAGAAGTGCCAAACTCAGCTAGTTTTCATGTCCATCCTCGTGGTCTGCTGAATTCTCACCTAATGAAGTAGACGATAGTTTTCCTAAAAATAGAATATTATTTCTTCTGATATTTTCCTTCAAGAAATTTAAGAGCATCACACTTCGGATAAACGTAACACTTGCTACAAAATTTCTCAGTTGCATCATTTACATCTTTAGCGTTTTATTACCATTTTATTTGATGTATCTCCCCAGGGTCCACAAACTCTGTCTCTGTTTATGACAGTATATTACCCTAAGAGTAATTGTTGAAATTCCTATTTATTTGTAAATTATTTCCCCATCAAAATTCATATAAGATTCTTTTCTTTTTAAGATTTTCTCAATTTATTTATCAGAGAGAGCACACAAGCAGGGGGAGTGGCAGGCAGAGGGAGAAGCCTGATGCAGGACTCGAGCCCAGGACCCTGGGATCATGACCTGAGCCAAAGTCAGATGCTTAACCAACTGAGCCACCCAGGCGTCCCCACATAGGATTCTTTATGCAAGAGTTCTGCAAAGTTTTTCTGTTTATATTTCTGTCTTTCCTAAAACTTCACAGAGATTATTACTCAGAGGATAAATAAATTTGTTTAATTACTTTTTTAAAAGATTTAACTATACTAAATTCTGTAATTTTCAGTTTTCCCCTCATTCAACAACTGTTTATTGCTTCCCTACCGTGTGCTGGGAACATGTTAGTATCCCATTTCCTGTGAAGCAATTTTTTTCACAGAATTACAAAAAACAAGATCATAGAACTTGACAGATGGAAGGTCCCTCGGGGGTGACCGGTTCAACATACTTACTTTAGAGAAGATGAGGGCATTTTGCAGGAGTTTGCATAAGTTTGTAAAAAGAGTATCGAGCCTCAGGGAAAATCTGGCTAGTGCCACAATGGGAACTAACATCCAGATCTCTTGACTTTGATGCCAGGCTTTCCCTTGTCATGAGTGACTTTTTAAAATTTTCTAGTCTGTTTATACATGAGAAGTTCATCAAAGTATGCCATGTATTATAGCTTGAAATGGGTACGGGTTATTTCTTGTTACAGTGATTCTGCTTTAATAGAAGACAAATAAATCTGTAGTAAGAATGTTTATAATCATAGTGAAGAAACTTTAAAATATTTGCACGCTTTGATTCAGTAATTCCACTCTTAGGGATGTATCCCAGTGAAATAATCAAGAGAGACACACAAAGAATCATGTACAAGTCGATGATTGCTGGCCTTTTATCAAAATGTCCAACCGTAAATTAGGCGACACCCGTCCAATAGAATATTATGAAGTTTCAAAGGGTGTGTAGTCATGCACCAAATTTACTTGGGATAATGTCAAGTTTTTAAAAGGTTAAAATGCCTGCAGTCTAATTTCAGTTCAGTGAAATGAAATTGGGTGTGCGAGATAGTACATTCTAGTCTGAAAAAAGTAGACCAAACTTGTAACTGTGATTATAACCACCCTGATGAGTTTGGTCTATTTTTTGGTAATAGAATTACCCACGGCTTTAATTTTCTTCTTTTATTTTTTTCTGCATATCCAATTTTATAAAACAAACACATATGCATGTATAAAAGGGGAGCGAAAAGGAATGTTATCTTAAGCATACCTTCTATTCAAGGTACACCGAGCAGGTGGCACCCACAAGAAAAAAAATTAAGTACAGCCATAATAGCTCTCTATTTTAAACTTTTTAATGGTCTCTTTGCTGCTGGCCTGCCATGATGTCCTCTTTTCTATCTGGACCGAACCGAGGGGCAGGGTTAGAAGAGGAAGGGGTCTAATTCAGAGTGGACTGCCCACAGTGCTATACGTGCTCCAAGAAGATGCAGACCCATGGCAGCCTGGCCACGCGACCCCGCCAGGCTCTGCGCTCGTCCTGCTCCACAGGCTCCCGGCCTCCCCCGCCGGCCTGCATCTGAGACCATAAGGCTAACACGGCCGTGCCCTTGCATATTTACTGATGACCCCAGGACCTCCCATGTCATCTCTCACCCCTTTACATCTCTGTACATCCCCTAATCTGATTCAATCTCCTTCATGACTCCAGACCCTTCCCCTGCAGCCTGGGAAAGACTGGTCAGCAGCCAAATGCCCCAGACTGGCAACCTCTTCTTTGAACATCCCCTTACTTTTGCTCTTTAACTGAAACCTGACTGTCCCCTGAAGCCAATCCTTATTAGAGCAGGGCTGTTTTTCATCCTCTACCACCAGGCTTGAGGGTGGGTTACCTGTTTTCTATGTTTCTCACTGTGGCTTATGAAACACTGTTTGCCCTCTACCCCCACCCCCCCAAAAAACTGAGTTCTGGTGGAGTTCATGGAATCAGCATGTACCCTGTCTTGGACTATATTTATTTAATGCTCTGTATTGCTAGCTTCAAACCTGAGAGAGTGACGATACTTCTAAAACGCATTCTTGGAGTAAACTTGCACTTAAAGCTTCGCCTGGTTTTAGGTCTTAGAGGGAGGGCAGCGCTGTAGCAGTGGAATGAGTTCTGTCGCTTCACCCAATCTAAACTGATAGGAATCATCGTCACGGATACTGCTGAGATGGTTAGAAGAGGAAGGGGTCTAATTCACAGTGGACTGCCCCAGTGACTGCTGTGTCCCAGAGGATTCAGAAAGGAAACGAGCCACCACTGTCCAATCAGCACAACTCCCAATGAGCCAAAGAGAGAGCCCTACAGACCCTGGCACCCGCAGTCCCCAGCACAGCCCTGGCACGCAGTAGGCCCTCTACACATACTTATTAGCTCGCCAAATAATGGGTTTCAGTGCCACTCTATGTAATTCAAACTAGTTTAGCCTACAAATTCCTGAAGCCTGACATTTCCTGATGGTTTCTCCTCCTCTCCTTTATTGACCTGGCTACCCAGGTAAATGGGCCCAAGCAACATCGCCTCTCATTCTTTGCAATACTTGCTTTCCTTTAGCAAATACTTATCCAGTGACTTTCATGTGTCAGTGCTATGCCAGGTGTCAGGGATGCAACAACAAACGAGACTGATTATGTCCCTGACCTGTTTATCTTTTACCAAAGTGGCAGACAAGTGCTTCCCATATTTTGATACTATTTCATCTTGTTCTATTTTAATAGATTAGAATTATATCATAAAATGATAACTATTGTTTTAATAGTAATTTAAAACTAACAAAGAGACTAGGGTTTTATACCCAGTATCTTTCTGATGCTCAAAAATGCCCCATGGCATCAGACAGGGGACTGGTTTTACTGATGTCATTTTACAGATGACAAAGTCAAGGCATTGAACATAATGATGGTAGCTGGAGTCATTCCAAGGATACGTAGAAACTGAGACACACTTTGGGTAGGAGGCATGGCAAAAGGGGAAGTGAGACGACAAAAGCCATAGCATCTGTCGGAGAAAATACGGTCCACACACACTGCCCACCACCACCCTTTGAAACTTCTCAGACTGGTTTGTTTGGTGGTGGGTCATGCCACTGCCACGGCTCTAACTACCTCCATGCCTGAACACCTTGTCTTGCAAGATCTGTTGACCAAAGCTACCTTTGATCATCTTAAACAGGTATCCTGTAGCTGGCATTTGGTGGAAAGACTCCTCTCAGGGTATAACCTACCAGCCTGATAAGCAGAGAACACGATCCTTGTCCAGACAAGTCAGCCAACATCATCTGTGGTGGAGTTGGCCCTCTCGGAGGGCAGGGACTGTGTCTTCCTTTGATCACCTCCCACACAAACCTTCTAAAGGCACCAGACAAGTGTATTATTGAAGAGGTCTCTTTAAGATCAAATCATCATAATTCAATACAAAAGTATATTTTTATTTGGAAATGATACCAAAACTCTGAAAACTTGGTATCCGAAATAGAAGGAAGAAATCTTATAAAACAAAATCTCCAGGACTGGTTGTGTTTCTGTCTGCATCCTGTATGTTATAAGGCAGATGGCCTCGCCCTGGCCAGTCCAGCTGATGGCTATTATTGAAGAGAATGTGCCCATACTGCGTTACCGGAGAAGTCAGGGATGGGAAATTTCTATTAGATTAGCTAGTCTGAGCAGCCCCTTTTGCAAAGTTCTTTTTCTCTATTGTTAAAGTAGCTGTATTTGTATCTAAAGAAATTTTAAAAATAATAAAAAGTAAAGCAAGGGAATGTCAGCTTGGTCAAGATAAGCATGTGCAAAAGTGGGGGCTCTCTCTTCCATTTCTCTGTAGATTTGGGGTATAAAAACATTAGTCAGATGGAACCCAGGTTGGTCTGGAATGTTTCTTGCTGAATTTGACTGTTTAAACTTTTTAATTTCGTTCTTTTCTGTTCTACATCTTTAAAAAAAAGTAGAGTATTTTTAGATTAAAGAAATAACATATTTTGTGAGCAGGTGGGGAGCTAGAAAATTCCAGTCACCAGGTGTCACACTATCAAACAGCACGCCAGGTGTAAAAAGTGGAAAAATAACCTTCTAGGGTATCTGGGGAAAATTCCAAGAAAGGCCAGACAGTAATTATCCTAACCCCTGGCAGCCATTTTGCTTTGCAACTTAACTACAAAGAAAATATGACTATTAAAAAGATGTATGCTAATTAGGAACACCTTCTAATCCAAATCCAGAGAGAAGCATATAGAGAGCAGAGTAGAAGCCCAGGGTGCCTGTTTCCACCATCACCAGCTTTTTCTCAGGTAATTCCCAGTGGCAGTGTCCACCCATC
The DNA here is from genome assembly GCF_023065955.2 of Ursus arctos. Classification (NCBI taxonomy): domain Eukaryota; kingdom Metazoa; phylum Chordata; class Mammalia; order Carnivora; family Ursidae; genus Ursus; species Ursus arctos. The sequence goes on along the minus strand of NW_026622886.1, from coordinate 12,071,163 downwards.
ATTCATCTGTGGAAATCCTGTATAACCTTCCCGTCTCGGAGAGAATGCCATCACTCTGGAAACTTTCTCTGGTTCCGGTCAATTCAGCAACACCATTCCAGGTAGTGAGGAGTCAGCACAATGAAAGTAGACATTGGCCTCATATTGCTGAGCATTTAATGGAAAGAGAGGCACCACACAGTCAACAAACATTCATTGACATTCTACCATTCACATGGTAGATAACAGAGCCTAGGATTGAGAGAGGGAAAAAAGGTAGTTGTAGTGTGTGTGTGTGTGTGTGTGTGTGTGTGTGTGTGTGTGTGAGTTTCTATGAAGTTATAAGCACATAAGCAGTATCACAATTATTCATAAATTGGATTAGCATCATTAAAAAATAATAATGTTTCAATCATAATTTATAGTTTACAAAGCACTTTTTTTTTGATTTTCAAATGGCTATATATTAAAAAAATCATAGTCCATTGTTCAACAAAAATGTCATAACTACCAAATACATCCATGGTTCTCATTTCAGGGCTTCACTTGTAGATTGATGACAATTTGAAGATTTTCGAGCCAAAGCAATGAGTGGTTTTTTGTACTTCTCTTTTTTTTTTTTTAATGATTTTTTATTATATTATGTTAGTCACCATACAGTACATCCCCGGTTTCCGATGTAAGGCTCGATGATTCATTAGTTGTGTATAACACCCAGTGCACCATGCAATACATGCCCTCCTTACTACCCATCACCGGTCTGTCCCGTTCCCCCCCCCTCCCCTCTGAAAGCACTTTTACATCAGGGTCGGATTGGAGGCTCAGACCAGCCACTTGGGATGGCAAGGACAGCTAGCCTCAATGACTTCTTTTTACAGATGACAAAGCACAGGGTAAGCCAGCGGCATATAGCTATAAACACAGGAGCTGGGAAGGGGCAGCAAATTCAGCAAGGAGCTGCCTCTAGAAAGGGCGGAGAGACAAGGCGTGGGGAGGGGAAAAGGCCCCAAGGTGACGGCAAGTTTGTAGGCAACATTCCATTGCTTTTATTTAAATAAGATCTGAAGCAGAAGTGCAAAAAGTGAACTTCGCTTAGTTCTTGGTGCTGAGTAAGCAGTTCCTGCATGCGACGCAGCCCTTCCGCGTTTTGAAAAACATCTTTTAAAAATAACAAAGAAGGAAAAAACTATGACCAAAAAGGAATTGATAGCATTTTTAGAATGCTTGCACTTCCCTCCATGTTTTCACCGTATCTTGCAAACATTAAATGTCCTCCAGGAGCGGACGTCCTAGCCTGTGTTAGTAACAGCAATTAGCTTCTAATAAACTGTCCTTTCTATTTTCTTTTTCATTTCCTTTCCTTTGTTTTTTTCCCTCTTTTCTTTTTCCCCACCTCCAACAATTACATGATTCTGACTTACATAGCCATGAGAACAAGCTGTTTACAGGTCTTTGTCCATCATCGAAGAGAGCATCCTGAAGGCCCGTCTCAGGCACGCTCCCATATTCAGGGACTGTCACCATGCCTCGTTAACAAGTATGTAATAAATGTTTGTTGCGAAATACACCACAAACAGGGAACTTAACTCTAAAGGATATTAGCAGAGGCTGTTTCTTTTATTTATTTATTTTTTCCTTAGTGGCCTGCTCTTCCATTAGGATTCAAGAATAAAAAAGGGGAAGAGTGATTAAAGAACACACACACACATCACCATTCAGGATCAAGCTCACCATGTCTTTGAAGTGTGGCTGTCTGAATTACAAGTCCTCCTAAACTTGTAAGCAAGATTTGGTTGCATTATACTTGGAGAAAAATGAAGACTTAGTATTGATTTTTTCCTCCTGATCCAAAGAGAGTGCAGGTGTTTAAGCATTTATGAAATTGATTGACTCCCCTCCAGCAGCCAATTGATAATAAGTTTAAGCTTCGGAGAGAGGCTGTAAAAGGTTTGATTATATTAACAATACTAATAGTCATGGGTTCATAAATCTTAAGAGAAAGGATGCATATGTCACATAGAATGCATGAAAAAGTTGTTCTTTTATCATGGATAACTCACTATTGTGTGGAGACCCAGTTGATCAGCTATTCCATTATTTGAATAAGTATCTGATGTCTTGTTTTCTTTCAAGAAGGCAGGTGCAGGATGAAGCAGGAAGCCTGCCAAGAAAGATGATAAATTACCATTTGGTGCCTGCGACCAGAGCCCTGTGATTGCAGGCTGCCAGGAATTAAGAGGGAAAGTAACCAGAAACTAGGAGGGAAATGACTTCTGACTACAACTTCAGAGGTGTTTACTTTTTGTCTTCATTATCTTTGTGGGATTTCAAGGGTCTCTGTTAGTTCTCTAACCTGTAAAATGAAGTGCTGTTTTAAAACAACCAGGCACTACCTCAAAATATTATGTTACACCTGCCGAAGTCAAATAAAAAACCCGAGCTGAGAGAGAACTGGTCAGTGAAAGCAAATAAATGGCCTAAATAGACAAGTGACAAGGTAAAGCAAAGGTGAAGTGTGGCTGGAGCTTCGTTTGAGAGGAAGCACCTGGGCTGGACGCTGGGGACGCCCTCTGGCCCGGCTGCCCAAGCCAACCCCATCGAATAGGGCCATACTCGTCTTGTGTTTCGTTCTCCAAAGCCCAGAACAAAAAAAAAATAAGAACAACGGTAGCAATCGTAATCATGGTTTTGGGAATCTGCGTGTTCTATTAAAGTCTATCTGCCCAACACAGGTGATCCTAGGACAAGTTTTATAAATCAGTTTTCATTATTCATGCAATGACTATTGGAATCACCACTGGCCGTGGCTGCTCTTAATTTATCAAATTCAACAAGGATTTATGGAGCACCCAAAAACTGCGTGACACTCAGCTGGGTGTTGGAGATGGACAGACAAAAGACCCAGATTCTCTCCTGAAGTCCTGGTCGGGTGGGGGACAGACAAATTCAAAGCAGAATGCTCAGCATGGTGGTAAGGGTACCAGGAGTGTCCTGGGAGAGCATGGAGGTTGCACCCTGGCAGCCAGGGAGGCTCAGAAAGGGCTCCAAAGAGAGGTGACTTTCAAATGTCCCCTGGCAAAGGGTGGAGGAAGGGAGGTCCTCCGGACAGTGGGGAAAGAATGGGCCAGAGATGTAGACATGAATAGCATAACTCTTTTTGGCATCTCAGCTTTATGTCTGGAGCTCAGAATAAAAGTGTGGATGATAAGATGGGAAGGAGAGGTTCTCAGGGTTTAACAGCAAAGGATTCTGGATTTCAGTCTAAGGAGTTCAAAATTTATACTGAAATTAATGAGAAGTCCCTAAAGGATTTGAGTAGATGAACCATGAGATCCATAAATGTTTGGCAGCAAATATTTATAATACAACATGGCGGGCACTCTGACACACGAGCTAGGTGCTCTGCACATACAGAAAAGCAGCTCTTCCCTCTGGGGATGGAGAGAAGGAAAGTGAAAAAGTCACACTTAGGATGGGTTTTAGAGTATCAGTAGGAGTACACCAGACACGAAGGAATGGAAAGCATTTCTACTAGATTGGGCCTGGGGTGGGGGTGGGATGGGGGAAAGATTGAGAGAGAGAGAGAAAGAGAAAGGGAGGGGGAGAGGGAGAGAGGGAGGAAGGAAAAAAAGAGAAAAAATTTCAACAGAGTGTGAAAAACTAAAGAAACCTCAGATTAGATTTTGATTATTGGTTTTCCATTTTTAATAATTTTACAGCATTTAGATCTTAAAAATGAAAAAAAAACACAAGCATGTCAGATTGATACATCAAAGGAGCGATAACCAGTACTCGGTTTATTAAAATTGAACCTACTGGTATTCTTTAATTACAGTGATAGCTAAGTGAGATAATTTTGACAGTTCCCCAGAGCAGGGTAGGAAAGAATAATGAAATAGAGAACAAAACCAAGAACCCAGAAACGTGAATTGTATTCTCTTCTCTGCTAGGGACAAAGCAGTAATTCTAGAACTGTTTGTTTTTTCTCAGCTCTAAAATAGCCCGACGGCACCTTGCTGTGTGTCACCAAGAGCTGTGTGACTTTCGCAAGCCACAGTGGCCTCCCCTATAGACCGGGACAGGGGCGTTGGCAGCCCTCCTCTCTGTTTGAGGGTTTAGCACCTACGTGTCCTGTTTGCACTCCAAGTTGGAAATCGCTTGTTCCCAGATTGAGTACAAGAGCTTAACCCCAACAACTAAGACAAACGAGCCACTTTGAAACAGTTGTCCTTAGGAAGATACAATGTTCAGATGGGATTTTCACAGAGAGGTGAGACTAAATCCACTCTTTGCTTGCCTGTCTGTGCCTATGAAACAGGTGGTCCTGGAGAGGGGCTTTGAGTCGGAGGGAGAGCAGGAAAGTACATTGCAGAGGAACAAAAACCCATCTGCTGTGATCCCGAGTCTGCCTCCGTGCCACTTGTGTGACTCAGCAAGACACTCTTTTGGAGCCTTAGTTTACTCATCCATAAAATGGAGACAATGATGTCTATTTCCCTGGATTTTCATGGGGAGATAAACAAGACAGCGTAAAGAGAGCGCTCGGGACTACGGCTAGCACTGCAAGAGTGTGGAGTAAATGCGAACTCGGGGCGGATGACGGCGAGGCTGGATTGTTAACACCGGGATGAGTAAGAACAAGGACACCCGCCAGTGGAAGAGTCAATCACGGAGCCTGTTCTACTCCACAAGCAGGTGACAACTGACACTTACTTCCAGGAGGTTCATTTAAGTGCATTTAAATGGACTGACTTGTTTGCACCATGTTGACAGCTTTTGATCATTATTTCAAAACCAAACACAACCCTAGTACTGGCCACACGGCTGTGACGAACGGCCACCCTCACAACAGAATTTGAGCTCCACCGCCAACTCTGTACTGTCGGGCACATCCCCGAACTCTCCTGGCACATTTTCTCATCCGTGAAATGATAAGTGGGGACTCTCTAATTTCATGATTGTACATCTGTCAAGTTTACTAATATGTAGAACACAGTGATGAAAGACCTGAGAGGTGAGAATAAAGAGGTGGTGCGAACTAGGATGACTAAACGAAGCATGACGTTAGACGGTGCTGTGGAATAACCACGGGCAGGACGAGGAACACACTGTCCACGCGTCCATCACAATGACCGTGACCATGTTATTCCTAGTTCTTTAGTATTGACTCAACAGCGTTGACCTTAAAGAGACACTCAGGTAGTCTGCTGAGTTGGTAAGGGAATGACAAGAACACTGAGCGCCTACTATGTGCCCAGCACTGTGTGAGATCACTGCACGCTCACCACGGCCCCCTGAGCGGACCGAGGCCGATGGCGATTTCACATCTTGATGGAGGGCACGCAGCTCATCAGGGATGGAACCAGGCATCTGTCTCCAAGGCCTAGGCTCCCAATCATTACGTCGAATTGCGCCCCCCCATGGGAAACTGGTTTGAAAACTAGATTGTATTTCCTACATTTCCAATAAAGAGCACCCTTGCCTTCTAACCTATCACCTCTGACACCTGCCATAGGGACTGCAGGGGTTTCTTTCTCCCACAGAAGGTAGGCTTTGTAGAAAGTAGTGTAAGATCACAACGAGATAGAACTGTAGACTTTGAATCATTGTAAGTGTCTTCCTTTAGAGAGAATTTCGAGACCAGTCCATTCCTTTTGCCTGGAAAAAAACAGGCCCGGGTCGGTGGGCCACACAGCTGGCTAGAGGCCATGGCAGGACCGCTCAGGCCTCCTGACCAGAGTGTGACCTGCTTTTCTCTGTCTCTCAACTGTCACCCAAACGTGCTTTCTGCTCGGTCCTTGGTCAGGCTCTCATCTTCCAGTAAATCACAAGTTCATTATCTTTGCACATGAAGTCTAATTTGCTCATTTGTTCCAGCTTATTTTTATGCTACCTTTTAAGCAAGTGTGTTCCCTGTTAGACACTAAATAGAAGAATATTTTTAATACAGGTTGTTTTCCTCCTTACATCTTAACACCTGCTGATGTTTAGCTGTCAGGATATTAGTCACTCTTTCTGTGCTGGTGTGACTCAGTATCGGACCATCTGGAAGCTCAAATTCACATTTCCAGCCTGGATCCACCAGTGACCCACGCAGTGAAGCCTTTGGCCGGGGTTCAGCTTGATAAGGAAAAGAGCATGGCCTTCTTTTTCCACTTAGGGTCACTAAGGTTAAAAAAAAAAAAAGTAATAACAAAAGAACAAGAATGTGTTGCATGTACATAATTTATCTAATTATCTAATAATTATCTAATTGAAGTGATATACAAAATGTTGATGGCCATAACGATTGCTTATAATAATTATTTAAAACATAAACACATCATTGAATAACGGCCTCCCTACCCCGCTGTACTGGAGAGCAGGCCATTCTAACTGCTGGAGGACACTCCCGGGCTTCATCATTTTCACTCTACCACCTCTGTCACCTTCAGCACATCAATTCACTCTCCTGGCACATTTTCTCATCGAGGAAATGAAAAGTCTGGACCCTTTCATTCCTAATTCCATGCCTGAAAATCTGTCAGGTTTATTAAAACGCAGGATGCTATGTCTAAAGGTCTAAGGAGTAAGAATAAGGAGGTGGTATGGGAATAGGACAAGCAACCTAAGAAACCAGAAACTGGAGAAAGGAAAAAGAGGAGAAGGGGGAGGAGGGAGAGGCAGAAGGGGGGAGACAGGAAGGGGAAGAAGAGAAGCCTCAGCCTCTTACTGGATTATTTAATCGGTCTGAAGCAGCACCGGCATCTGCAGTTTCAAGATGACACGCTTATGGGATGGCTCGGATACTGGCTCTTTTAGCTAGAAAGGTCAAGTCCAAGAAGGGAAAGCAGAATTGTAAGTATTCAATGTGCTGTCCAGGGTCCAGAAAAGTCCTCCCAAGAGCATTCCTATGCCCTCCCCTGGTTCCACATTTTTCTCCTTTCCAGGTTCACGGTAGGGTATTATCAAGGACATCTTCGGGGACAGAAACCATTCCCCCTTGCTCTACTATGCATTCATTCATTTAATCCTCACAACAACCCAAGGCCATAGGTACTGTTAGAGATTCCGTTCTACAGATCGGGAATTTGAGACACAGAGAGGTGAAGTAGTTTACCCAAGGCCACACAGCTCCCAGGCAGCAGAGCAGCTCTGAAACTCAGAGCAGCTGCAAAGTCTGTGCTCCAAACATCTCCTCGGCTGTCTGGAATCGGATGTTCCCCTGTCTCTGCATATGAGGTGGTTGACCTCGGGGACATCTTTAAACCAACCAAGCCATTGGGAAGGTACTAAATGACACTGAATTGTACACTTTAAAATGGTAAAAATAATAAATTTCATGTCATATGTATTTATCACAATAAAAAGTTTAACGTATCTCTCCCTTTCAAAAAAAATGAAAAAATAATAAACCACGCCTCATCTTTATTTATTTTTTTAATGATTTTTTATTATATTATGTTAGTCACCATACAGTACATCCCCGGTTTCCGATGCACGCCTCATCTTTAAATTGAGAACAATAAAACCCATTTCTCTGGGTTACAGTGGGTATTAAATATGTATGATACTCAGTATATATGAAAAGCTTAATTTTCTTCTCTTTCCCTGGGAAGTCTCAAGTTAGTCCTCTCCATTTTGCAGCCTACGGAGCTATAACTCTTCTCTCACGTAATCCTTGTTCGCTCTTCTTTCTCATTGAGGCTGATCTGGGGACCTGACTTATCACACATTGGTTCATCTGGGCACAGAAATAGGTACTTGCTTTTCCTGGGGTTTCTGAGTGTGTGTGTGTGTGTGTGCGTGTGTGTGGCATGCACGCACACACTGTGGGAAACCATATTTTCAGATGTACTAAATAAATGAATCCTTCTCAAGCTTTAACATTTACTGCCTGAAAAAAACCCAGAAATACAGATTTTTCAAATTTAATAAGTGGAAGTTTCCAGCTGTTATTCTTTCGATCTAGCCAAACACTCAATGCTCAATTTGAAATTAGTTTCCTTTAGTTTCCAGAGCCCTGACCGATATGCCAGAATTGAACTCTCTTTCCCCCTGATATCTTAACTACTTGGTTCTATCCACATTTAGCACATTTCGGAGTTTTCTTTTGTGAGAAAAGAGACAAGTTTTGGAGGAAAAAAAATCACTCTTTTTTCCCCATCTATAGTTTTTTAAAAGACTTAGAGTAAATGCCTTACCTAAGTTCAGTTGAATTTTAACCCTTGAATACCAACTCCGTGTTTTTATTGGCATATACTATATCTCCACTTTCCTATGGCTGACCATTTGGAAAAAAGACCTTATTTCTGGGGATAATTCATCTAGAAGCATTAGGGATAATGATTTTATTGAAAATAAATTTTTGAAAATTGAAAATAATTTAATTGACAAAGATGAAAGAAAATGAGTTGATAGAATTAGGGGGGAAAGGATATAATAGTTATCCTTTATACCATAAAAGAATATCATGAATAACCACACATCAATAATTTTGAAACCTATATTAAACACATCAGTTTTGGGAAAAAATGTAAAAAGTCAATATTGACACAAGAAGAAACAGAGTTACCACATGGTTCAACCATTGCTCCTTTCCCTTTGCCATTAAAAGTCTTTCTTTCTTTTTCTTTCTTTCTTTCTTTTTCTTTCTTTCTTTCTTTCTTTCTTTCTTTCTTTCTTTCTTTCAGATTTTATTTATTTATTTATTTGAGAGAGAGAGCACGAGCAGGGCAGAGGGAGAGGGAGAAGCAGACTTCCTGCTGAGCAGGGAGCTCAATACAGGGCTTGACCCCAGCACCCTGAGATCATGACCAGAGTGGAAGGCAGATGTTTACCTGACTGAGCCACCCAGGTGCCCCTAGAAGGCTATTTCTGATAAGAGCTGTTTCTTCCACTTGAGCCACTAAAGAAGGAAGACAGAGTTACAGCCAACTGCAGCCAACTTGTTACTAAGAGGTAAATATGATCAAGAAATAAATTTTGATTTTGTAAACCTCGAGATCTGAGAATGTTTCTTCTCATGTCATAACCTAATTAAAGCTGACCGATACAGTCCTGAAGGAATGTTTCAATATGAAAAATTTTCTAATTAGATATAAGGACTGAAAGAGAAAAGACAAAATTTTCAGAATCATTTACAATAAAAATCCAAGAAATGCAAACAACTATTAGAACCAATAAAGTTGAAGGAGCTTACTGGATACAAAACCAGCCAAAGCATCAATAACTTCCACCAACAAATGATACTCTTCTCTCAAAGAGATAGGGAGTTATGGTCCATCTCTTTGGGGCCATAACTCCCCATCTCTTATGTTTGGGCTGCCCATAATGAATTCCATATGAAAAGGGAATAAAAAGAGTGACATTAAGGGGAAGAACCTGACAAACACCACCTCAGCTGAGTGACCAAGGTTAACATTGATACTGTCATGTTGATAGTATGGTGCAATGAGAAGGGACTTGACTTCTGTGGGCTTCCTCACAAAATCCCCAACCCCAGCCTAATCATGAGGAAAATAGCATTCAAATCCTAACTGAGGGAACTTCTATGAAATGCCTGACAAATTGGTCAAGGTCTTCAAAAATAAAGAAAGTCTAAAAAATTGTCACAGCCGAGAGGAACCCTTAGGAGGCCTCACTGCTAAATGTAGTTGGTATCCCGGAAGAGAATAGAATCCCGGAAGAGAAAAATGGCACCAGGTAAAAACTAAGGGGATCTGAATAAAGTGCTAGACTTTAGTTAATAACAATATATTAATATCAGTATATTAGCTGTATAAAATATTCGAGACTAATGTAAGATGCTAACAATAGGAATAACTGGGTGTGTCTGTACTACCTTCTCTTTTCTCAAAGTCTAAAACTATTCTAAAACATAAAGTTTACTTGAAAGATACCAATGGCAATAACCAATTAGTGAATGTAATAGAAAATAAAATACTACTTGCAACAGCAACAAACCGTAACCCAGGACAGAGGTTTTCCAATTTTTAAATTTTAGGACCCTTTTACACACTGGACAATTTATTGAGGTCCCTAACATTAAGAATGATAAATTTAAATTATATTAAGAATTATAATAAAGTTATTACATATAACATAAATAATATTATTAAATGAAAAATAGCTGTGCTTCCAAAAAATTAATGAGAATGGCATTGTTTTACATTTTTGGAAATCTCTAATGTTTGGCTAATTGTCATATCTCCTGCATTCAATCTGTTATATCACATGTCATTTAGCTTTTGGAAAATGAGACTAAAAAAATAAATAACTTCTGATATAATTATGAAAATCATTTTGATCTTGCAGACTCCTTGAAAGGGTATCAAGGACCCCTAGGAGCTTCTGGACCACGCTAGAGAACCACTGATAAACAAACACATTTGACCCTCAACAGGACAATTTTTAACTCTATTAAGGGATACAGAAAAGTCCTGAATAAATTGGAAAATAAATCATTTTCACGAATAGGTTGACAACATTTTTTAAAGTAAATTTCTTTCTCAAAATTGCTCAATGTGTACCGAAAAAGTTGCAATCAAAATTGCAGCAAGATTTTTTTCTTGGGGGGGTGGGCGTGAGGGAATTTAACAAATTCATTCAAAAATGAAAATGTTAAAACACAAATAACAATTTTTTAGCAAAAGCAAAAAAAATTTTAGAGGACTGCTTAGTTTTATGAAAAATTACTAATTTTTATGTTAATGTGCTTTGTTCTCATCTTACCAGAATGTAGTTCTAAGAAGTTGTGAAACTAAGGGTAAATTACAGAAACATTGGCTGAAGGGTTGCTATGGAACAACTATATTAAATTAACAGTGTCAATAGTCCCAGCCCTAGTCTCCAAAGATAGGAAATTGAGCAGTGGGAGCTGGAGCTCTCTAGGGCAGTACCAGTGGGATGGGTAAGACGAAATGGTTTTCCAGTTTAAGCATTTTTTTTCTTTGAAAAGGTCATCTAATATTAGAGAGAGGGCATCAGGGTATGACTCTGATCTCCTTGCACTTCTGACTCAAACAAAACTGTGAAGTCTAGTCACAACCCTCGGTTGAGGGCTTGGCTCCAACCGGTAGATGCTGGAGAGGCCCTGAACAGCTTAAGCAAGCACTCCATCGACCATACAACCAGATGAAGGGTGAATTCTTACCCGAATTCTAGAAGGCTTGCACTGGATCGGCACTGTTCACTTCCAAGGCCCTTCTTTAGCTGTGCCATGGATCCTTCCAAAGTGTCCCCACCCTCTAGACACTGCGGCAAATGGTCTTTCAGGAAAGCTGGTTCCATTCCTCTTCAGATTGGGTATCAACAAATGGCCCCGATCACCAGGGCCAGCTCCCACTTTCCAGACTCCCCCTGGCTTTGAAGAACCTCGCCACTTGCCCAAGAATTGACCTGAATTCAGTGTTACCTTCACTTTTCAAGAGCAAACCACTACTTTTAATTACATTCATAAAGTTCATAGCTATAATCGTTATCTTTTACATTTACTAGGAAAGAAAAGAAAGGCAGGCCAAACCGTTATCATTTTACTTTTCATTTTCATAGATTTGAATTTGAAAGCCATCGGGTTAGACGCTGATTATCTCGTATCACCCAGACATCCATGCGGGCCATCTGTGCTATTACTTGGTTCTATCCACATTTACAGAAAAAGGTAATGTCTTCTTTCTACCCTAGTCAGTTTCTGGTGCCTGTCACCTTCCTTGATGTGTAGTGGTTGTTCAATAAATGTTTTGTGAATGACAATGAAATGAATGAGCTGGTAAATAGTTTGTCCTCTTTCAGGTCCAGAAAACCAGAACAGAGAGAGAATAGGTAACTTGTAAGTATTTTCAAACGCAATACATATTTTGTTAATAGTCCACTCTAATTATTAGGAGGGGGAAAAAAGCCTGAAAACTTTGTGCCAGCTTCATCTAAGACATCATTTAGGTAAATTTGGGGATGAGGAGAGCTTTTGAGCAGCAGAGTATCGTCAAAGACTTGTGACAGAATTTATGAATCTCTCCTGAGTCTTGACCCCTAAGTGTTCCTAATCAAAGCCGCCCCCGAGAACATCAAATGACACGGCAAGGGCTTCTCACATTTCCAAAATTTCAAAACTGCTGTAGATATAAAGAACTATCTGGACTTTTTATTTTTCATTCCATCATGCCTGTTTGGTAACATAGGGAAAGGGAAGGTTTTGTTCACAAGCATCGTCCCTTGACCATGACCTTATATTCGCTTGAGACAAATATGAAAAAAAAAAGGGGGGTAGAGTGAACTGGACATGAAAAATAGAGCAGTCATTCGGTAATCAGTCCGCTGGCTTTCTGGAGATCCACCTGCCCCCTAGAGGTACAAGGAGGAGTGACTGATGCTCCCGACCACAGGTTCAGGGCCTTGTGGGGAACACAGACACCACCACAGAGTCACCAACAGTCTGTGATTTGGGTCTGATGCATGAGCTGTCTCGACCTGTTTCCTCACCTGTAAAATTGAGGGCAGTGACAACACCCACCTCTTAGAATTGCTGTGAGACTAAGGTATAAAAGGCTTAGCACTGTCTGATACATAATCGTTTATACCAGTTGGAATGCTTTTGCTTACAAGGGGCAGAAAACCTGGCTTAAATCATGCAAATATTTGTTATTCTGTTGACAAGAAGTCTGGAGATGGGCTGTCCATTGACTGTTTAGCAATAACAGGGATATTATCCAGCATCTCTGGAACTCTCTTGACCTGCCTTCCCAGTGTAAAAATGGCTGCCACTGCTCTGAACTGGGACTTCTCACACACCTCTCCTTTAGTGATGTTGAGTAGGTCTTTCCTGAGAAGCCCAACATAGTTCTTTGATGCTTCACTGGCCAGAGGTATGTATACAATGCTTAGCATAGGCTGGCGCGTACTAAGTAATCAATACACTTTAGCTATCATCATCATCATCAGTATTTTTTTAAGATTTATTTATTTGGGGTGCCTGGGTGGCTCACTCGGTTAAGTGTCTGTCTTCTGATCAGGTGATGATCCCAGGGTCCTGGGATCGAGCCCCATGTCAGGCTCCCTGCTCAGTGGGAAGCCTGCTTCTCCCCCTCCCCCGATTGTGTTCTATCTCTCGTAATCTCTCTCTCTCAAATAAATAAATAAAATCTGTAAAAAAATAAAATAGAATAGAAATCAGTTCTCCTGAAGCTTATGCTTTACAAAAACATTGTTACAAAAACGCACTTTAAGGGTAACAGAGAAAAAAAATACCTAAAAGAGACTCAAATTATTTGTGGAATGGATTGCTGTCAAACTGACATATTTTTATCCCTCCATCCTGGCATAAGAGGGTTTACTAAATAAAAGTTCTCTGCTTGTTAACGACAGAGAATTCTAAAGTTTCTTTGGTTAGGTGATGGCACAAAATCTTGGTGGACGTAATGTGCTTGCAAAAGACTTCTGAGTCGATCGTGTGTGTTTAATCACAAGCCCGACTTTTGATTCCTTGCCCCTGGTAACAAAGGGGAATCTCTAATTTAGTACTCATATAGGGGATCTGGATGCGAATCATGGTTTGTTTTCCCTTGAAAAAAGTCTAGTTTCTTTGTCCCTCTGGAAATAGAAACAGCCACTCAAATCATGTCCATCGACAGAAGAATGGATAAAGAAAATGTGATATGTGTACACACACACACACACACACACACACACACACACACTAGAATATTACTCAGCCATCAAAAAGGAGGAAATCCTGCCATTTGCAATGACACAGATGGAAATAGAGGGTATTATGCTAAGCAAAATAAGTCATTCAGAGAAAGACAAATATCGTATGACTTCACTCATATGTGGAATCTAAGAAACAAAACAGGAAAACATAGGGGAAGGGAAAGAAAAATAAAATGAAATCAGAGAGGGAGGCAAACCATAAGAGACTCTTAACTCTAGGAAACAAACTGAGGGCTGCTGGAGGGGAGGTGAGTGTGGGGATGGGGTAATTGGGTGATAGACATTAAGGAGGGCACGTGATGTGATGAGCACTGGGGGTTATATGGACTGATGAATCACTAAGCTCTACCCCGAAACTAATCATACACTATATGTTAATTGATTTTAAATTTAAGAAATCATAATCCAATTATATCTAATGTTTATATTTGACTTTGTTTTGTGTTTTAGCAATTTGTCCACGGATTGGGTACACATGCAATAGATGAGAAGTAAATGATGTGTCAAATGCTAGCTCAGCATAAGTAACGTAAATATCTGATCGTCTTTTGGATTCTAAAAAGATGAGATAAACTTGAGTATCAGAGATAAAACACAGTGGCACGTCAGAGACAATGACAACCAGCACTAAATCCTTAGTAATAACAATAATAGCTAATACATAATCAGCACCTTCCCCATGTCAGATATTATACTAAGACCTTGACACACATGGTCTGCTGCATTGAATCCTCACGACGACCTTCTGAGGTAGGGACAGCTCTTGCCAACCCCACCTGGTAGAAGGAGAAAATGGAGGTCCAGAGAGCATCCCCCAAGTGGAAAATGATAGGCCAGGATTTGAACATACTCAATTATATATGATAGACACCGGACTTCAGGGGCTTAACCAAATGAGTTCAATCTTTCTTACATAAGACGAAATCCAAGGGTAGAGAATTTAGGGCTCACCCCTCAGTTCAGTTTCCTTCTACCTTCCCGCCGTACCATCCTTTGCCTGTGGCTCTTGTCCTCAGGGTCAGGAGATGGCTGCTCCCTCCCCGGGTATTGCATGTGTCAGGAAGCAGGAAGGAGAAAAGTAAGGGACAAAGGACATGCCAGCTGTGTGTGCTCCTTGTATCAGAAAAATGGCAGCTTTCTCCGTAGAATTCTGTTTATAATTCGTTGACCAGAACAGGTGGACAGCATGACTCTAACTACCAGGAAGTGTAGAGATGAGAGTATTTTTAACCTAGCATATTGTTGCCCTAAATAAAACCGGGGTTCCGTTACTAAGAAGCAGAGAATGAGTAGTGGGTAGACAATTAGCAGCGCCTGTCACAAATCCAGATGGCTATTGGGTAATAAAGCTCAGTAAATAAGTGCATGCATAACCTCTAGGCCAGCACGAAAATCAGATATTCTTCCCCCACCCCCAAAAAAGTTTGAGGCCAACTTGTCCCTCGAGGGATAGTTTTCATTACATTGCCTCTTCTGAAAACCCAGCCCCGCAGCACAGAGGACGGAGGCCCGAACGGGGTCCGGGCCCTATAATCGCCACTTGCCTCCCATACCCTTTGTCAATGCAGTAAATGACCAAACACCGAAAATAATTTTCTTTGAGAAGACTTTGTTCAACCTAATTTGTGAGTAAAATTTCCTAAGGGCAGCAGTGAAAGGCCTAAGATAATGAGGAAGTCTTCAAACTCAGGGGAACGGATGAGACCTGCTCTCAGAGTTACCATACACCATTAATCAATTGTTACTAGGCAGAGTCACGGAGCCCAGATAGAGGTCAGCGGATCACATGACCCATGGCCTGCCAAACTGCCCGTGTCCTGCTGCTTCAGCGAAAGCAGCAGTCCCGCTTAGCAGAATTCACAGCATAAGTCAATTTCTCATTGCCACCGTTCAGCTCAGGCTGCAGCGAGCCACCGTGTAAGACAAAGTAGAAAGCTGGAGGTGGGGGCCAAAGGGTGGGGGCTGGGGAGTCCCCAAGTAAGAAGGGTAAGCTGGCCGTACTGTTTACAAGAAAAACAAATTGGAAATAAAAATTACATGGAGCACACTACGCAACTTAATGTGTCCTTATTTGAAAATTCTAAGTATTTTTTCCCATTAGTTTCAATAAACATTTACATTTAATCTTGTCTTTTTTTTTTTTTCCAGTCCAAACCACCGATGCCATACTTTGTCATTTTCCACAGTGCACGGTATTTTGATTTTTCAGGCATTCTCTCAACCAGATGCCATGACGTCAGACTTGTGACAGATGTTGCCCTGCATTGGCTTCCGCTCCATACTGCTTGTAGGGAAGCACTTTATTTGTAAGTATCTTTAAATGGCTCTGAAAGTAGACACATGAACATCCCAGCATCTATTTCTGATGTTAGCAATACCCCAAATCCAAACTCTGTTGGTTCCTTCTTCTTCCAATTCTAAAATTTTCTTAATATGAAAAATATGAAAAAAAAATAAAATGAAAAATATGAATTAAAACAAAGTAAAATTACTTATTACAGGGGATGGGGTAACTTTTCTTTTCTTTTTTCTTTCTTTTTTTTTTTTTTTTTTCATTTTCTTTCCTAGACAATTCCCTCCTATCTTGGTTCAGCCTGTTCTTTTTAGTCATACTTGGGACAAGGTGTTAGGCAATGACCACAATTAATAGAAATACACAAAAGAACATCCAGAGAAACAAACTGGACAATATTACATTTCTGTTTCCATATCAGTTTAGATGTTGGACAATTACTACTATTTCATTATATACATGGATGCTTCCAGTTTTAGCTCCTGAAGTAAGAGGAATCCTCTATTTTGTCAGATAAACACTTTCCCCTGTTATACCAAAGCGGAAAAATCGATGTAGATCAAATTCACCATGGCAAAAGGTGAAGAGGCAAAATGATTTAATTTAGGGTCTCTGGTGTCTATTTCTGTTTAAGCGAACTCTTTCGTAACATCATCTCTTTCTTAAGTTCTGGAAGTCAGAGAACATGTCAGATGAAATACTTAGGAATTTTTCTGGATGGGGCAAAAGATAATCAAAAGCTAAATCTTGCATGCATTTTGACCAGCGATTCCACACTTAGAAATTTACATTATAAAAATAATCAGAAAAGTACATATAAGAATACATAAGATATATTCATCAAATTCATCACAAAAAAATATTTGCAATAGTGAAATTTGGAAGTCCCAGAAGTGTCCTCACATAATGAATTGGTTAATTAAATTATGGTGGTACAACAAAATTCGATGTAGGTATTTAACATGGTATGATATAAACTATTTGCTGATTTGGCAAAGATAGCCACATTCATTGTGATGGGAAATAAATCTGTGTAAAAAACAGTGTGTTCAGTGTGGGCTCATCCCCCCCCCAAAAGTACAAAATGTAATATGCTAAGAAAAATGTATGAAAGGGTATGCTCCAAAATGTAAACAATGGGTGTCATTGGGTTATTAGGTCATAGGTAATTTCCACTGTTTCCACAATAGACAAGGCATGTCAAGGTCTTAGCATACTATCTGACACACGGAGGGTCTCACTACGTGTTAGGCATTAGTATTATTAGGGTTTTAGCTCTGTCGACCATTGCCTCTGATGTGCCACTGTGTTTTGTCCTTCTGTAAGTAATTTTTTTCTTTTCTTTCTTTTTTTAAAACAATAATGAGAAAACTGAGCTAGAATTGATTTCCATTTTGAGAAAAAAAAGGGTGGGGGGAGGTTCGGGGAGAGGTTCCTGCACCAGTGCCTGCCTTCCCATCTGGGTTAGTGACATGCGTGCAAAGGGCCTCAAGAGTGAAGAGGAGGGAAAGCAAGGAGGAAGGCTTCACCACAGTAAATGAAAAGCAAACAATACGCATATCAGCATCCTAAGATGTACCACTCTGCTGGGAAAACCCAAGACAAAAGAATTATTGGACACAACAGTTCAAAGCATATTGCACCTGTCAAAACGTCTGTCATCTTCTATAGAAAGGCACCATTCTAAGAGAGAAAAGGGAAACTTTAGCAAAGTCACTCAGGAACAACAGCTTACTTTGTCTCATTCCTCTGGCCAACGCCTCCATCTGAAAGCCATTTAGCTCCGTGCTAAAGATTGCCTGGAAGGACCAGACAATAGGAAGGTCTCTTTCATTGTCAAGGACAGTTACACTTTGAAGATGACGCTCAAAAGAGGTTAAAATGGGTCAACAAGCAATTGTTGGGCTTATGCAAGGACATGTGAAGAGAATATTGTTAAAGTCGCACACACACACAAAAAATCGCGATCTCAAAGAATTCAGCTTTAACCTAGAGGAGGTGTGGGAAGGAAGGAACTAACACGCAATACTGATTTCATCCCAAAGAAAAATTCAGGGAGGGGGAGGGGACTCGTTAATAGACGGTTTCGGGATGGTCTTTGCCATTCCGAAACTCTACCCACACTGCATATTAGAAACATAAGTGTAATTTGGGGCAAAGTGAGAAAAACGTGATTAAAAACAAATGATGTAAGATGTGCAAGGGGCGCTAATTCCCTGCAGCTCATAACATTTGTAAGAATGATATTTTCTGGATGCACTTTAGGAAACAGGTGTAGCACTTAGTCAGATGACAGGTAAATGGCTGGAGGTGGGTATATTTAAATGGCAGTTATTACTTTTGTACAATTTCTCAGACGTCCTTAAAAGGAGAGCCTGGATAACCTTTGGAGAAGAACTGGTCTAGAGAGAAGCGTGTGGTTTATGGCCTGGCTTCACCTTGCACAGGTCATGTGACTTTGGACAAGTGCCCTAACCTCGCAACCCTGTTTCCGCCTGTGGGAAAGGGGATAAGAACAACAGGCCAGGCAGTACCGGCAGGATTCATGCAGACACTGCCTCCGGGAGGAATCAAGACATATGCCCACCCAAAAACTTGCATACAAGTGTTTTCAGCAGCATGATTCATGATAACCAAAAAGTGGGAACAACCCCAATGTCCATCAACTGATGAACGCATAAGCAAAATGTGGTCTAGGCAGCCGATGGAATATTGTTTGGCCATGAACAGGAATGAATACCGACACTTGCTACCACATGCATGACTCTTGACAAATTACGTGAAATGGAAAAGCCAGCCACAAAATGCCACATATTATATGATCCCATTCATACTGAATTCCCAGAATAGGGAAATGTATAGGGACAGAAAGGAGATTAGTGATCATTTAGAGCCAGGAGGGGGAAAGATAATCGCTAAGGGTATAGAGTTTCTACGTGAGCTGATGAAAATGCACAACTAGTTGTGAAGATGGCCGCACAGATCTGTGAAAATACTGAAAAACCAGCAAAGGGTACAATGTCAGCAGAGGACTTGTATATGACATGTGAGTTATATCTTAATAAAGCTATTAAAAATAAATAAATAAGAAGTCAAGCAAGAATTACAATCAGATCTTCACGGCAAAAACAAAAGACTCAAAAAAGAAAGGAGGGTGGAGGTCCACTGTGATAAAGGGATCAGAGCGGTACGTGGCCCATAGGAAGTTCCCACAAAACATGGACTATCAGTATTATTTTTATGAATAAATTGAAATAAATGTGCATAGCTTTGGAAAAGAGTATTGCTAGGTAGTCTAATTGACATTTCCATTTTAATCTTAAATTATTCATCTCTAAAGATTTTTTTTTAAGATTTTGTTTATCTATTTGACAGAGAGAATGAGAGAGCACAAGCAGGGGGAACAGCAGAGGGAGAGGGAGAAGCAGGCTCCCCGCCGAGCAGGGAGCTTGATCCGGACGTGGGGCTCAATCCCAGGACCCCGAGATCATGACCTGAGCTGAAGGCAGATGCTTAACCATCTGAGCCACCCAGGTACCTTCTAGTGTATCCCCTGAAATCTAAAGAAAATTAAAAAGAAATTTTCAAATGAAATATGGCTTTATCTTCCCTTTAAAGAGTTTGGCCACTTAAATATATTATATTATTTATGATTGTCAAATCTTCTTATCACTTTAGAAGTTGACTAGCTACAGAATCAAACATGAGAAAACTAAGAAAGGCCATTCATTCTGAAATACACTCATAATTAGATTCATTCTTTAAAAAAAACCAACTTTTTGGACCATTTTTCAAAGGCCATACATATTATGCCTAGATTGTTTTTTAAAAAGACAGTATGTTGTGGTTATCAATTTTCAAAATCTCAAACAATTCAAAAAGATGAAAACAGTCAAATTCGCTCCTTTCTCCTACAAGAACTCAAGTCTTTTCTCTCCCACATACCAACATATATATTTATTCGTAGACCTACAGGTGTATTTCACTTTGTAAAATAAATGATCTATGCTTTTGGCCTTGCTCAAAGATGAATTTACTAAAAAACAAATAACTTAAGCTTTAAGCCCTTTCATCTGCAAAGGTCTTTCCCAGCCCATCTAACTAACAATATCCATAATTTTGTATTCTTTTCCTTAAAAAGACCCCCTCAAAATGTATAACCTTCAGGGCCCACAGAAGTGGATCTCTTCCTTGTTATTTCCCATCACATTCACTACTTTGTTCTTTCAAATCCTCCACTCTTCAAAGTCAAGTTTAAATCCTGCCACAGGAAGCCTTCTGTGACAGTTCCAACTTGGATTGACTTCTCCCTTCTATAAGTTTCCACTGAGTTTATCCATTAGACAACTTCAAAATCCTTTGTCCAAAACCCTCCAGGTTGAGTTTGGGAATTTGAATGTTTTTGTATATGATAGTGCATAAACTATGTATTATATAGTTTACTATGTATTTATAATGGTGCATAAATTATTTTTCATGTAACACTATTCATTAGGGTCCAAGGCAACACCCATAATCAAATATATTAATACATCTTTATCAAAATACATGACTATTCACACTAAGTGAGACAGAACTACAAATTGCCTTACTCCAGTTCGGGTCATTGCCAATGCCAAATGAGTTATAAAAGAATTTTCAGTCTTCCGAGATTTTGGATTTCTGAATGATGTTTAAAGGATTATAGACCTTATCATCGTGTCATTATTTCATGTCTCACCCCTTAGGTTTTACTTGACCAAAACGGCTCTTCACCACTAAGCTATCAAGAATATCGTGGGTGTTCATTAAATTTGATAGAATGAATGAATGAAAGAGCTGAGTCTTAGACCAGGGGGAGCTTGTCAAGGAAAAGGACCTTGTCCTTTTCAGTCAATATCCCCAACACCAAGGCCAGTGTCTGGCGCCTGGGGAATGCCCGATAAATGCGGTTGAGTGAAGTCACACTTCTCAGATCTCTCACAAGAACTACCTAGGACAGGAAGCACCCAACAGACACTTTACAATTACTGATCCTGATATCACTGACTTAAAAATCAGATTGATTCCCATAGGAGTGGGAAAACACAGGGTGGTGTGTATGGAGGAAGCAATAGGAGAAAAAGCCCAGACAGAGGGACGAACTTGTTCAGAAGTTCTGATGCAGCAGCTACCATTTCACAACGACCTTGGCCTGTGCGGGAGGGATGCCACCCATCTTCGGATGCTGGAGCGTCTTTCTTAATGTCAAGTCTTCTCCTGACAACAAGCGCTTTCCTGGATCCCTGTGTGACTTTGAATCCTTCACATCACATCTGTAGTTTACAAAAACGTTGCCTTATTCCGCCCCTATCTGGGTAGCTTGAGACTTTTGGAGAAAGTTGAACCAAAGATGGCATGTGATGATAGAGACTGCCGTGGGCATTCTGTGCTCTGAACTGAACTTTTCTAAATTGGAGGCTCTAAATGGAATGATTTGATAATTTCTCAGCGATGTACATCGTTTTTCATAAGGAATGTCTGCAAACATCTCTGCTGGCGGCAATCATCACTGCGGCAAATTGCTTTGTTTCTCTGTTTCGGTTTCTGCGTCAGTAAATGGGACACTACGGCTTACCCCACAGCACTGAGACAAGGTAAAGAATATAGCATATAAAACCTTCTCAGAGAGGGACATGATGGGTCTCGTGGTCACCAGAAAGAATACTTACTACTGTCAGCGTGAGCAGCCATTGAATGCCAGTGCTGACGCTCAGGACAGTTATTGTTATTAGTCACAAAGAATGACTTCCATTTGCATGTTCTCTTACTTTTCAAAATGCTTTGATGTGATAGAAAACTTAATTCCCAAATTCACCTTTGCAGCGAACAAAAGATGTCATCGCCATTTCACAGTGAAGAAACTCCAGCCAAAAGATGGAGGGAGCCTAAGTTCAGGTCACATTTACCAGAATGCATTCTTGGTTCTTCAGATCTAGACAGACCCCAACACCTTAGCTCTTCCTTACTCCTCACTCTGCCACATCCCATCCCTTCCACAAGTCTGATGTCAATGAGCTCCAGCGCTGCCTTGAAAAAGTGCTGCCATCTCTAATGAACCTCAAAACCATCTTCTCTACCCTTATTTTTGGAGCCTTCGTTCACAGAGATGACGTGTCAGACAAAAAGAACTATTCGATCAGTCTCTGGCCCGACTTTGCTCTTCAAAGACGTCAACCCACAGTTACCAACTCCCATTCTGCACCTTGTCATCAGAGGGAAAGGGATCTATAAATAGACTTTCTATGCCTCCCTCACTTAGGCAGCAAGAGCATGGTGTATGGATTTATAGATGCTATCTGTGTAAGTGGAATACACCCAGAGAGACATACATACACATACGTCAGCTTTAATAATACAGTATATAATATACATTTATAATGAAATAAAATTGCATAACAATATAGTTTTTAAAGCTTATATGTGTGTATATGGGTGTCTATACACATACATATGTATCTTACAACTGCTAAAAATAAAGCTTCGTCCATCAGTGAAATAGACAAGAGTAATAATGAGTACTTCATAAAGCCATCATGAGAACTAAATGAATTAATATCTACTATCTAGAATAGTCCCTAATACATAATGCACACTCAATAAATGTTATCTGTCATTGTAATTGTTTATTTTATATATTATAAAAGGAATCCTCATTTGTAAACATCATTCACTAGAGAGTGTGTTAAATACTTAGTTTCTTCAACACATCCATTTAAAAAATTTATCAATATCTATTTGCCAATGCGATTTTCAGAAAAACATTTTTTGGCTAAAGTGGCATATTATCTTCCTTAGAAGACACTTACAGTATGCGTAATAAATGTATCATAAGTCGAATCAGACACCCTTGAAGAAATATAAACAAGTTGTAATTCAGAACCTTAGTAACAGTTATTTTATACCATAGGACTTTATTCTATTCCTCAGTGAAAGTACTATAAATAAATATATATAATTTATATCTTAAAATTGATTCATCCTCAGTTATGGCTGTTTAATTCGGCATTGTTTTCAGAAATAATAGCATTGGGAAAGATTTAACTACATTCACGTTGGTGCATTCATGTCTAAGTTCTAATACAAAAGTGGTCATCATTCCGAAGACCCTGAGTGCCCGTAGCCCCTCACTCTCACGGTCACGTTGGAAACGCTCCACATCCATCACTATCAAAACAGGGTCCTGGCTGGACTGACTAACCTTCTTCCAACCAGGTGCACCCAAAGGAGAAAAAATAAGCATAACAGCTAGACATTCCCCAAAGAAGCATGGGGTCCTGGAGGTATTTATTAAGGGTTGCTTTCTTAGCTCTGATTCTTCTTTCTTCACTACGTCTGAAGAGAAATCCTTATTTTGAACCCTACCGGTTTACATGAATTTTGGTATATTTAGAATAGAGTTGGAGCAAAGTTTTCTCACATGTGTTCCGCAGGAACTAGTGTGAAAGATATTGGCAGGTGCTATTTTTAAATATATGTGTGTGTGTGTGTATAAATAAATAAATAAATAAATAAATAAATAAATATCAGGATTTCCTGATCAAATAAAATTGAAAAACACTAGGCTAAACAGAGTTTATCATTTTTTTATGATGTAATTTCTGGGGCTCCCTAATATATTACTGCCACTCTCTAAGAGGGAGCTTGCTCGGATCACATCCCTCAGACGTATCTATTTATAGACTCCCCATCTCACAAAGCATCTTTCTAATTCCAATGTTCCATGGAACACACTTTGAGAAACTGCTTTAAAATATGGTATATCGGGGTGCCTGGGTGGGTTAAGCATCTGACTCTGGATTTCGGCTCAGGTCGTGATCTCAGGGTCCACGTTAGGCTCCACGCTGTGTTGGAGTCTGCTCAAGATTCTCTCTCCCTCTGCCCCTGCCCACCTCCACCCCTGAACTCTCTCTCTCTAAAAAATAAAGAAATTTTTTAAAGATAAAATATGGTATACCACATATTTCACATCTTTCGTTTATACCTCCTTTCTCCATTATGAATAGAATTGCTTCTTCTCTATCGTATTTTTAGTAAATTCACTATTTTGCACTTCCACAGATGAGAGAATCGATTTACTATATCAGAAACATTTCTTACTCCTGCAATTGACCATTACAGATTTCTGGTTAGTTGTTTTAAAATCACTTCAAGCAAAGCAATGATTTCTTTATCTGAAAAAAAATATCAGTGGTCCTAATTAATGAATAGCAAATTAAAATATCCCAGAATCAAAATTTCACCTAAAGCCTGAATTTACCCACACATTCTCTCCAACCAAATGGCATGAAGTTGAACTTGGGATTGTCATGTGCACTCTGGTAGCAGATGCCACTATCCCCTCAGGGAAATACAGCAACCACCCCTGGTAACCTGTTTGCTCTATTACAATAAAATCGTGTTAATAAATAAATAATAAAAATAATCATAGTCTGGACGAAGGAATGCTCTAAAGCCTGGGGATTGTTTTTTGTTTGTTCGTTTGTTTTCCTTTAAAGTGCATTACCCCCTAGGGAATGCTCAGAAATCAAGTCAACCTCAAAAGGACTAAACAGAGTTCTAAATGTTAAGCAGTTACGAGTTAACGACATTTCATTCCTATTAAAACTTGGAGACTTAAATTTGGACTTGTAGACTTGATGGTAAGTCTTGAATATGGGCATACTCTATTAATTCGAACTGAATGGGGGAAAATGCAGTAGGATTTATAAACTCCATTTATCAGACTCTGAATCCAAGCCTGGGGGAAAAATTGCAAAGAACTTGATTGCATAAGTACACATGGATGTATCGGTCTCATTGAATCGTGTTTCTCTTTCAATGCTGAAAAAAAGAATACTACATTTTAAAAAAACATAAAATCATTTGATAAAGTCAGTTTCTGCATTAAATCATGGTGAAATGTGCTGTCGAACCTACGTTAACTGAAGTAAAAAAATATTGCCTAAAATGGCCAATTTGATAGAATGTTACCTAAGGTTTATTCCAAAATAAGAAAACTCAGTATCTCTTTTGCATTAAACTGAGTTCCAAGTGTTTCGAGACCTCAGCGGAGCAGCCAGCTTCAGGTTCCTGACATTAAAAAACCCTAACACAGTCTGAAGAATTCCCCGAGGCACATCAGGAGTAATCAAATTTCATGTTAACTATTAAATTACAGACATTCAATTATGTTTTCCAAACCTCTGTTTAGAGACTCAAAAGGCCCTTAGAAAACATCCTTAAACCAGAGCTCAAGTTGGCAAATGAAACCCTTTACCTGTGCGAGCAACACAAAGAGGGGTCCGATCCCCGCAGGCACATTGCGAAGTGGCACGCGATGTACCCCATCCCCATTGTGAGGCACAAATTCTTTGTGACACTGGGAGACACCGCAGAACAAAAATACTCTTAGAAATGCTTCAAAAGGAACATTTTTGGCAGCGATAGAGACTTTTGACATTATTTATTAGGTTCAAAACTGCTTCACAAAAGCCTAACAATGGTTCTGTGGAAACCCGTACATCTGAGGTCCTTTCTGTCGCGGGCAGGCATTGATTGGAAGATGGGCAGCGCCCGCGGACAATTCCCTCGCAGCGGTCAGTGTAAGTGAGCATTCACCCCCGGCCTAGGAGGGGCCTGTGAACAAACCGTGTGGAAACGCTGGGGTGGGCGGGCGGGGGGAGAAGAGCAAACCTTGATTAACTTCTTTGAGGGGAGATGGGTGGGAGCACCGCGGAGCAGAGGAAGGGGCGCTCCTGCCAGATTGCCGTGAAGGGAGGCGTCCGCCCTGGGCCCCCTTTTCCCTGGGGGACTAGGATGCTTGGGGAGCATCTCCGGTGCCATGGCAACCGCGCCTCCTCCGGCAGGACTCAGGGGCGCGCCCAGGGGCCGGCTTTGGCGATGGGGGTCTGCCTGAGCGCCTCCTGGGGCTGCCTTCCTGTCCTCCATCTCCGGCTCCGAGGAGCTCCGGGGGACCCCCGACGAGGCCAAGGGGGTCTGGCTTCTCCTGCAGAGGCCGATGGCCGTGTAAGGCCTCGCTGCGGGACCTGGAAGGCAGACAAGGGAGGAGTGGCCCTGAAGCGTGCGGAATTCACCCTCCCCGCCGCGACTTGCAGAAAATCTCTGCTGATAACTGGATGTGTGAGAAATCAACATTTGCAGTGTGCTGAGAGAAAGAGAGAGAGAGAGAGAGAGAGAGAGAGGCCCCGGACATTCATTCCCCTTGCGTGCTTTCCCGGCATTGCCTTAAGAAAATAAAATGCAATCTATTCCTTTCCTGCTGTTTAAAAGGACCGTCTCCAAAAAAATCATTTTTACAGACTCTTCATAAAACTTTTTATTTCAAGGAAAGCTGTCCGAAACGGCTCGAGGGAGATGAAACAGAAGAATTGGTGATGAAAATAGGGCCACAAATTCTAAATCAGGGAAAAGTTTGAGTGGAAAATTAAGTGAAATGAGAGAGCAGGCAAACAAATGGATCCATAACCCATGTAGACGTCCAACTGATCATTTAAACACCCAAGAGGGAATATTCTGGAAGTTTTAGAAGTTTCAAACAGCTGAAAATTAAAACAATCAAGGAATTAATCTGATCCGGATCTATATAACACATCCATACACACTAATACTAATAATCAGTTTGATGTTTTTCTTTATTTGCCCAGTCAAATAATTTTATGAAAAAGTCGAGATTTTTTTTACAATAATACAGTCAATACTGTAAAAGAATATATATATTCCACCTGCATTTCCATATATATATATATATATATATATATATATATATATTTCCTTATGTAAAGTTTTTCCCTGAGAAATTCTACCCGTTGACCTATATAAAGTCTAATTCTTCAGTAGTAAATTAAGAAAATTTTTGTGCTTTAAATCACTTTCCACAAGTTTTAAAGGGCTTTGACTAGCATGTAGATATATAGAATTTGGAGCAATCCACAGCATTCACATTTCAAAAATTATGCATGAGATTAAAAATGCACAGTACCCTCTTTACAGTGGGTGTCAAACAGCTAGTCTATATCCAGGCAATTCAATTAGTTCATTACACACTGCCTTGTACGTACTGGACATCTCCCACTACACACTCAACCTACCCAAGTCAACCTACCCAAGAAAAACTTTTCGTGACTTTGATTTTTCAGTGTAAGAATTATTTCCTGGAGATAAAGGTGGAATGGCATTTCAATATCTCCAGGTAAGTAAAAGCTTTCAGAACGCCAAACACACTGCTTTCTGAAAACTAGACGCTTAATAGCTGTTTGTGGATTTGGACTTGCAGCTGTGGCAGATGACCAATTCATTGCTATCAATAATCAGTGCAAGAGAATTCTATAAGAGAACATGGATATGGTTTTGGAATTTAGAGCCACAGAATATAACCTAGGCAGGTCAAGACAGGTCAAGGCTGTGCCATAAACAAAGAATAGGAATTCCTTCCCTGAATGCAATTCGGTAACGATGCATTTTGTAACAGACTCTCTTAGGGAGGGAGTGTGGTGTAATGGAATCAACAAGGCTTTGGTGTCAGACCATCGTAGATGCAAATCCTGGCACATCACCTGGCCTAAGCCCCTTTGTCCTTACCTGAACCATGAGGATTGTATTACCTACTTCACAAGGTCACTAATAGGATTAAGTTTGTTCATTCATTTATTCGTTCTTTTAGATTCGTCTGTTATATGTCTGCCGGTATTCTAGACACTGGCGATTCAGAGAAGCACAAAGCAGGCGATATCCCTGCACTTACGGAGCTCACGTTCTAGTTGTGGGGAAAGGGGATGGGGATGGGAAAGTAGGTGACTAAGGATCAAATGAAGAACTGAGTGAGTGTCAGCTGGTAATAAATCCGAAGTAGAAAAGTAATGCACACATAGGTGGCAATTTCAAAAAAGACTTGAAGGAAGTGGAAAAGCAAGCTAGTTAAGTACCTGAGAGAAGCGCGTGCTAAAAGTAAAGCATCTAGTAAGCAGTAAGCGCTCCATACCCAAGAGCTGTTATCATCATGTTTAAAATCAGCACAGGTATACTCTGGCCTGGAGTCACAATGGAGGGCTTGAATCCTGCTCCAGCCCTAACGCTACAGAATCTCCACGGGCTTCAGGTTTTGCATCTAAAGCATGGGAAGACAGCAGTTCCTGTCTCAGAGGATGGCCACGTGGATCAAAACTGAAGATGTATGTTCAGATTTTAGCACATGGCCTTATACATAGTAAGACAAAAAAAATGTTGACCAGCCAGTATCCTCAGCATCCCATCCTCAAGCCCGTCTTCCCAGAAATGAAGCGATCTCTGAATGAGCATCTTTGGTAGGAGGTCTACCAGCTCCTCCTCCGCCACCTCCAGTCCAAGCAGGACATTCTCCTCCAGTTCAAAGAAAATTCTCCTTTGTATTGAGTAAAAATCTGTCTCTTTCTTCTATTGGTCAATTCCAACAAACTGCATAAACATATGAAGTGAAATCTACCAAAAAAGTTTCCAAAAAAAAAGTTATGTAAAATTAATCTAATCTTTCTACATGATGGTTCTAGAGCATCTGGAATATACGTTGTTTACTCACATTTTCTTACCTCCAGTCCGGACGACAGCACCATAAACACCGCCGCCATCACCCCCACCGCAGTTTGGTCCCTGCTGTGTCCAGCGGACTTCATTTATACCAGTACCCTAATGACAACATCTGTTCAAGGCAGTAACTGTCATTAGTTTGCAGATGAAAATACGGAGCTCAAAGAACATGTGTAGGACTGATCATGGCTACAGAATGGAAATGGGAGAAGGGGGAGATTTGAGCCTAGGTGTCCCTGGTTTCAAAGCTTATTCCTCCTGGTCCATTTCCTTATTTTTACTCATTCCTCCTATGAGCAATTTTGAAACACTTTGTCGTCATACACATTATCGTGTGCTATGAATTCACAGTTTCCTTACCTGTAAAATGGGGATAATGGCATTACCTGCCTAAAAGTGTTATGAGACGGTTTCATAAAATAATGTGAAATGCTCAGCACACTGTCTGGCACATGGTGAGAGCTAATTAAATGAGAGCTGGATTGACCATGACAGCAATAATTGTCATTATCATTATTATCTGGTGCAATACCTGAATCATCACATTACTTGTCATCAAAGCACACTTGTTCCCTCCTCCAATACAATACTTGGCAACGAGTAGACTTCCATTCAAGACTGACTGATATAGCTCTTACAGAACCTTCTAGAATAGGATCTGCCATTGAGTCAGTAATTTTACTGTTTATATGAAGTTAAAAACAAAGTGTGACCAATTGAAGAGAGAAACAAAGAATTAAGAATCACGAAGTCAGGGCGCCTGGGTGTAGTCAGTTAAGCATCTGACTCTTGGTTTCCGCTCAGATCATGATCTCAAGGTCACATCAGGCTCTGAGCTCAGTGTGGAGTCTGCTTGAGACTCTCTCTCTCTCTGCTCCTCCCACTTGTGCTCTTTCTCTCTAAAATAATTAATTAAAAACAAAAACAAAACCCAAGAACCACAAAGTGATCCTTACCGAGTGGGGCAGAATCTCCCCTGGAACTGCGGGAGGGCCGGTTCTGAAGTCTCGCGTGCCTACTGATGTGCGTGCCTGCAGCCTCCAGGTGCACGGGAATGACTGACTGCGATCTAATAGGCTTTTTTGTCACGTGCTTTGCCAAAATGGGACTGCTCCAGGCCTCACTGGGTGCTCCTCTGGCTCTCCTAATTTCTCGTCTGACAGTGGGGATCACTAGGGTCTCATCGCATTCATTGGATGGTAACTGGGAGGAGCTGGATTCTCCATGGCTCTCTTCTTCCGAAGAAGCTACACTCACCACAGGAGACCTGGGGACGGTGTGCAGGTGGGCACAAAGCAGGCTTTCACATGCCACTGGAGTCTGAATCTTTCCTGGAGACACTGCAAAAGGTAAGCATGTTAGTTTAAAAGAATGCACTTCAGTATTACCTTCGAGATTAATGGTAGGAAGAATGAAATCAAGCAATATGTGGATTATTTGTTTGTTTCACATTTCTGTACCAAGCAAACAGAAAGGACAAAGAAGCCAAGGACCTGAGAGCCTAAGTGGGAGAAGCAGAGGAGGGAAAAGATATGGCAAGGGTGGTAAAAGGCTGAAAGTGCTTCTGTTGGAAGCCTAGACATGTTGGTCAATCAGTCCTCACACGAACTGTATCTGACAGATGCTATTATTACCTCCATTTTATAGGTCAGAAAGCTAGTTTGAAGCTAATGGGTTGAATTGTGTCCCTAAGAGGATATGTGGAAGTCCCAACCCTCTGCACCTGGGAATTATTTGGAAATAGGGTCTTTGCAGGTGCAATCAAGTTGAGGTTGTTAGAGTGAGGCCATAATCCAATATGACAAGCATCCTTGTCGGAAGGAGAAACAGACATGGGCGCACAGGAAGAACACCAGGTGATGACGGAGGCAGGGACGGCAGTGTGGGATCTCCGAGCCAAGCTATGCCAAGGATTACAGCAACCAGCAGCAGCAGCTCAAAAGAGGGTATGGAAGGAATTCTCCGTGAGAATCTCCAGAAGGCGTCAATCCTACTGACACCTGGATTTCTGACTTCTGGCTGCCAGAACTGGGAGAAAACAATTTGGTTTTCAGCCATCCCATTTGTGATTCTTTATGACAGCAGTGCTAGGAAACAGGTATCCACAACAGCTCCTATTGTCCCAGAGCAGTTATTAACAGCAGCCTTTTCATACTTAAAAAAAGAAAAAAATAAAAAGATGTTCAGATTTGGGGAGTAAAAGGTAGAAAAGAGGAAAAACCAGGAGGTGGGAAGTGTGGAAGGGGAAGGGAATCTATTGCATGAGTTCTACTGTGTGTCAGAACGGTGCCAGGGTGCAAAAAGTCTTAGCAAGATTCCTATTCCCTGTGCTCCAGCTGTGGGCAAGGGGCAAAGAGGATGCTGGTCATGTTAGCGACCAGGACACACTCCTCCTAAACCACAGCCTTGTCTGCAAAAGGAGGAATCAAAGCGAATGCCTCTGGGGGTTTGCAGATAATAGAAATGAGACAAAGGGCCAAGGAAGGGTACCCTGGGAGTACATGTCCTGTCAACTGGGGCTAACCACTTCTCAGATCACGCCTTATATGTTGCCGTGAGGGCAGGTGGACCCAGTGTAGACAGATTTTTCTGGATTCTCAGGAGAAGCAGAAATATATTTTTTATATATATAAACATTTATAATTTTTCAGTGTTGGTAACTCACTCAATTTTTGAAAAAAACACAGCGTGAGCTCCACAAAACACATCTGCTCTCTGAATCACTACAGGCCATCAATTTGCATCTTTGGCCCACGGCCAGCCCTATAAAAGTCACAGTATCATTTGCGTCCCTTCATACCATCTTCATCTCAGAATATGATTTTATAAATATTCAGCTGGGCACCATGGGAATGCATGTGCAAGCTTTGTGCGTAAGCAAATTTTAGAGTTCTAGAAGTTTTGTCTACCTCCAACACTTTAGGAAGATTGAGCTCTGTTTTCATTTTAATTGATTGCCTCATTTCATTTTAAGCCCAGAATTCGAAATGGCGCACAAATGCACCAGGCTTTCCCAAATGCAAAGCAATAGCTAGAATCTTTCAGGACAGCAGCTCTGGGACTCTGGATCCCAAAGGAAAATCCATAGCATTAGAACCATCGCCATTTGATCTGCCCTTGTTCTATTGTTCAAACATCAAGGACAGGATGGAAGTTTCAAAGACACTTCACACACCTTCTCATCCTAAAAGTTAGGAGTTGAAAGAGACCTTATAGATCATCTGAGGCTGACCCACCACCCTCATCATCCACCGCTGCTTAAATACCTCCAGGAGCCTGTGGGGCGTCGGGGTGGCTCAATCGGTTAAGCGTCTGCCTTCGGCTCAGGTCATGATCTCAGGGTCCTGGGATCGAGTCCTCCATCGGGCTCCCTGCTCTGCCGGGAGTCTGCTTCTCCCTCTCCCTCTGCCCCTCCCCCTGTTTGTGCTCTCTCTCCTTCTCTCAAATAAATAAAATCTTTTTAAAAAAACACCTCTAGGAGCCTGAATCTCACTACCTCTGCAACAGAGGTTTCCTCGATTATTAGAAGAGCAAATAACATTGTATTTGCAATATAATAAGCGTATTATATACATGGATATATGTAATACTATATATGGGGAATAATTATTAAAGCCTCCTTATATGGTGTTGGGACAGGTGGTGACTATGCTTATTTAGTTATTCAACCAATATTTATCGAGCTCCTATCAGATACCAGGTACTACGCCAATGACAAAAGTTACCCAGGCCAACAAAATGGATCATTTTGAGACTACATTGACCAGTCGATTTACAGCAAAATGGACATTAGTGCAGCAAGCCAGAGCCTCTCAATCTCACAGACACTGGAGTGAATTTCAAGTTTCCTTTACAATACAATTACCAGGTTGCCTGATTGAATAGAACCACCAGTTGTTTTAGCATTAAACACCCTGAGACTGTGGCAAATGGAAGGGTATTTTGCAATCTCCAATGGTTTCCAGTCTTTTTTTTTTTAAGTTTTCAAATTTCCCCACCAAGATAGTGACAGACCTTGAGCCCAAATCCACCGCTCATGATTTCAAGCCCAGCGCACGTTGTTAGGTCCCACATCTCTTGAATCTAATGTGGTATTTTCCAATCCTGGCTGTGCATTAGCCAAAACCCAGCATGCTTTGAAAAATACGGACACATGGTCCCAGGACCCCAGGACCTGTGGTTTGCGAGCCTCTTGGGGATTATAATGAGTGATCAGGGAAACATTTGTCTAATTCACTCGGAAGGAAGTTCAGGTACTGTTAACTATGAGTTAGTCCCAGCAATCATGAACGTGCTGAAACATGAAGTCCGAGGCGTCTTTCTCCTCAGAGTATTACCTCTCTGTGGACAAGTCTTCATTTCAAAAACCAGCATTCTGTATCACTTTACAGCTTGTATACTCCTTTACATCTTATTTCTTTTCCCATCAGTAATCCCCCTTGAGTCTGACAACAACCCTTTTGCTTCCTCATTTTTCTGAGGAGAAAACTGAAGTCAGCGAGTGAGCACCTTGTCCACACCACTCACCATGCATCACAGAAGCTGGGGTGGGGACCCACGTCTTAGATGTTGAGGGGGTTTTGTTTTTCTCCCACACAGTCAATGCCGGCTTTGCCAGAGCAAACTACGGGAACCGGTTTTGATGAAGGGAGGGATAGAAGTGGGCACAAGAACAGCTAACAAGCGGTGGCGCCTGACCACAGCTCTGACACGGTCCTAGGTCCACGCTTCGGGCCGTCGTCAATGCTGTCAGCAGGGCTTCTGATGTGCCGAAGAAGAAAGGGCATCTGCCTATGGCCCAATGCGTGGAACTCGCCCCCATGAAAGCCCACATTCTTGTGGCTCCCCCAGCCACCCGTCCAACTTTTCTCACTAATCGAGGCCCTTGTTTTGTGGTGTGTTGTTTGCTAAAAAAAATTCTTCCCATTATCCCAGGTTTGCGAGTTCTTTTCATGTGTAGGCGACTCCGCCTGTCATCTTGCTCTCAGGTCTTCCATCTGTTGCTAATTTCACTGGAAGCAATATTGTGGCAGACAGGAGATTTCAAGGTACAGTAAAATAAGCCTCAGAGCTTGAACGTGTTCCACAGAAGCAATTTATCTTTCTCTTGAGCAGCAAAATAGTTCATGATAAGTCATGACAGATTCTGATTTATTCATTTTATTCATTTTCTAGTCCTGTAACTCCTGCACTTTCCGCCCCTCCACGACACCAGCAGGCACGGTGCCGCAGCCCTTTGTGCCTGAGCCCAGCAGGTACCCCTCAATATATAACTCCTATGTGTTTGCATCCCCTCTCTGTCTCTTTGCTTTCTTGACTAGCATGTTCATGTTATGGGAGGACCAGAGGCGACTGTCTTGGAAGGAGAACTAAAACCCAGAGACAATTTCCCAAAGCTCATTTGCCCTTGACGGTCGGCACAAATAGGAACTGAAGCTAATTTATGTCATCTCCTGCATATAAAACCAAATGCAACCCTGAAACAGGTCTTTAATTAATGCTGAAAACTCCAACAACATACTCTTTAAAAGGATTCTTAAACCACACCATGGAGTTTAATAGAATCTGCCACTTTACACCATCTCTCCTGGCTGTGGAGTGAGAGTCCTTTGTGAGCCAATGGGGTTGAGTCTACAGAAGGAGTCGATGACGCATCAAGCCCTGAGCAGTGGTAGAGCTTAAAGACCAAGTGTACAAGTTCTGCACCCAGACTCCTCGGCCCAAATCTCTCTTACCTCTTCCTGGCTGTGTTACTAAGACCAAGTTGCTCAAATGCTCTCTTAGTTTTCTCACTCATAATGTCAATAATCATAATACCTACAGGTATTATGACAGGGTTCAAGTGCAGACTAAATTAAAAACAAAGCAATGCCTGGCACACAGGAAGTACTCAGCGAGGCTTAGCTGTTATTATTATTGTTGTTGTTATTGAAAACGTTCCTTCCTCTCTCCCTCTGTAGCTCCTGGCTGGGCTCTTTCAGTGATAAGGACTCAAGCGGAAAACTCAAGTGGATGTGCATGGTCGTTTTGTACAGCGGTTACGAGCTAGAGAGTCTGTGTGGCTCTGTCTCATCCGTAAAATGGGGAAAATGATAACAAAAATGGGGGAAAATATAAGAAATGGACTTCCAGTTTTAGCTCCAACATGGAAACAGCTTGGAAACTGACATTCCTATCCTTGCAACGAGAAAGAGCTAAATGAACTAAAAATCAATAACTTTATTTGGACCCATCAGAGACTGAGTTCACAGAACAAACTGGCACTCTATAATCTGGACACAGGTGAACCCAAAGACTCAAACCGAGGTCTGTTTCCCTAGAGTAGAAGCCTCTGAAGCCATAAACTGGTAGGATCATTTAAATGGTAATTTTGATGAATTGTTGGAGGCTAAGTGTAGAAGAGTTTGAGAGCGAGAAAATCCTGAGGGCTACAGTTTTGGGGGGTCTGTATACGTATTTCAGTGGGTTTTGCCTTAGAAGAATCCCACTCACAGTCCCCCACCCTAGTTTCTCAAGCTGAGGATCTAAGAAAGATCCTTTCACACTTCTGACACCGAAAAGGGAAGAAGAGTCATTGTAAAATATGCCTAGAGCCCTCTCCATAGCAAAGGCATACATCTTATCATCACAACACTAGGTCCCTAGTGTATTACAGCTGAAGAAGCTGAAGACGAAGGGGGAAAAGCCAAAGACAAAAGCAGGAACACTGAGGAAATACGAAGCCTCTGACACCTACAGCTATAACAAACATTAAACACAACCCAACACCTAGCCAGATTCACATCAATACCCCCCTCCACGCAAGGATCTGTTTATCTCAGTTCCTATTTCCTCCTATATCAAGATTGGCCTTCCACAAAACATTATGAGGCATGCCAAAAAGCAAGAAGAAACACAGTGGAAGAGACAAAGCAAAGCCTAAGAACCAGACTCAGATATGACACTGATGTTGGAATTATCAGAGAAGGCATTTAAAATAACTCTGATTAATATGCTTAGGGCTCTAATAGAGAAAGCACACAACAAGAAAGAGCACATAAGTAAGGTAAGCAGAGAGATGGAAACTCAAAGAACCAAAAAGAAACACTACTTGATTTCACTTATATGTGAAATTCAACAAAGTTGAACACATAGAAGCAGAGAGCAGAACGCTAGTTACCAGGGGCAGGGAGGTGGGGGAGATGGGGTGTTAGTCAAGGGTACAAAGTCGCAGTTACATAGGATGAATAAATCTAGAGATCTAATGCGCAGCATGGTAACTATAGTTACTAATACTGTACTGAATCCTGGGAATTTGCTAAGAGGGTAGATTTCAGGTGCTCTCATCACACACCAGAAAAATGGTGACTATGTAAGGAGATGACATGTTAATTAGCTTTATAGTAGTAATCATTTCACTATGTGTGTGTGTGTGTGTGTGTATCAGATCATCATGTTGTACACTTTAAATATATACAGTTTTTATTAAAAAATGAAATACAATAAAAATACAACAAAAAAAGAAATGCTATAAATACAATACACTGTAACAGAAATGAAGAATGTCTTCAATGGGCTCCTCAGTACACTGGAAAGAATCAGTGAGCATGAAAATAGGTCATTAAGGACTTCTGAACTAAAATGCAGAGAGAAAGGATTGGAGGAAAAATTAAAAATTTAAAAATTTAAAAAACAGTACAGAACATACAAGAACTGTGGGACAATTTTATGAGATACAACATACACATCCTTTTTGGAAGACGAAAAGAGAGAGAATGAGGCAGAAGAAATATTTGAAGTAATGATGGCTGAGAACTTTCAAAAATTAATGACAGACACCAAACCATAGACCCAGGTTGCTCAAAGAACATTAAGCAAGAGAAATGACAAAAAGAAAAAAAAATGACATCTAGGCATATCATGTTCAAACTGCAGAAATCCAAACACAAAGAGAAGATCTTGGAAGAATCAGGGGTGGGGAGAGGCAGGGAGCACCTTTTAGAAGAATAAGGATAAGAATTAAAGTGGATTTCTCATCAGAAACAGCAAGCAGGAAGAGAGTGGAATGAAATAGTTACAAAGTATTGGAAGAAAAAAACCAAAAACAGCAGCCTTGAGTTCTATATCCAGCAAAATTACACTTCAACACTTACGGAGAAATACTTTCTCAAATAATAATAAAAAAGTGGAGAGGGGCACCTGGGTGGCTCAGTCGGTTAAGCGTCTGCCTCCACCTCAGGTCATGATCCCAGGGGTCCTGGGATCAAACCCTGAGTTGAGCTCCCTGCTCAGTGAGGAGTCTGCTTCTCTCTGCTTCTGCCCCCCTCCCCCGCTGGTTCTCTCTCTCTCTCTCTCTTTCCAAATAAATAAAATCTTTTCAAAAATTGGAGAAAATTTATTGTCCACAGACCTTCCTTACAAGAAATGTTAAAACAAGTTCTCAAGGAGAAGGAAAATAATAGAGGTCATAAATTCAGATCTACATAAAGAAAGGAAGAACTCAGAGAGGAATAAGTAAAATCTTTAATTTTTTTATTTTTAATCTAAAAGGTAACTGCTTCTAAAAGAAGCCTACTCCTCCATTTCATTCCCAAATGGCCTCCTGACCTCCATCATGTCTCCGTTCCCTGATCTGTTTTTATTCAACATAGTATAATAATATTTTATATATCTAATCATTTACAAGTTTATGCCAATATTCCTAGCTCTATGAGGGCAAGTACCATCTCTCAATCATTCCCCACAGTATCTCAAACACTAGGCAGGAAGTTCATGCTCAGAAACTTCTCTTGGAAAAAACGAATGAATCTCTCACCTCTCCGATGGATGCTCTTTGGCGTTATAACATTACCTTTATCCATGTGCACATCATCCTGTATCCTCCCTTTCTGCAGATTTGTCTGAGAGTAACCACTTCCCTTTTCTTTCCTTTGGGATTGGTCCACACTGCTCAGTTCACCCCAGTCACCACCCAGCTCTCACTACCAAAAAGGGCAAACAAGTTTCATCTCAAACACCAGAAGCCCAAATTGGAGGTGGCACTGAGTTTTAAAGAGGAGTTCCACAGCCGTGTCTTGGTTCATGGGGAAGTTGCCGATGTCTACCATGGGTTTAGGAGAATGAAGCGGTCACTAAAAGGGCAGGCACCTGTCACAGCTCAGGTACTCTGGAAAGTGTGAGGGTCCTGTCCCTGCTTTCTGCAACAGGGTGTTTCTTCTGATATCATTCTAGTAAAAGGACACACAGAGCCAGCCTCTCACTGCACATCAAAGGTAACTGAAGAGCGTTCAAACATACCTCACCGTCCTCCCATGACACCACCTCTTCCCCATCATACATCAGCCTTACTCAGTTCTAAGTACACGGAATTGCAGAAACTTTCCAGTCTAGGGACATAGAAGCGGACTGGATCTGTAGTTAGACCCTAGATTCTTTCAAACACAGAGCATAATTTGAGAACCAGCACACTGGGTTTCTAGTGGATTCATTGAATGAACGTTTCCAGACCCTGGTTTCCTCCTCTATAGATGAAATACTATGATCTCTTAATTATTCTCCAGCCCTATTCTCCAGGCCTCCAGGCCTGTGAGTCTCTGAGTTTTTTAAACTACACTGAACATTTTTTTTCTTGATTTATTTTTGGAGCATTACGTTACCAGATGAAATTGCTATTTTGTAGGACAAAAATGGTCAAACGTGGGCAATTTCATATTTTACAATTTAATACGCTTAGAAGAGTACGCATGACATATACACATAGTTTAAAGAAAACAAATAGCCACAGACCAACCCAATTTCAGTACACAAATCTCCACTACTTATTCATCCATTGTCTTATTGATGGGTATGCGGGTGAAGTCATTTTGTTGTTTTGTATCACAAACAAGACTGCTGTGAACATTTTTGCACACGGCTCCTGCTGCCTGTACACTAGTTTCTCTAGAAGTGCAAGAGCCAAGTCACTGGGTGTGCATGTCTTCCGCCTCATTATACACTACCCACTGTTTTCCAAGTGTTTTTACCAATTTACACTCCACCGGCAGTGTAGAAGGCTTCTTACTGTCCCCCAGACTTGCCAACACTTGCTATTCCTTGATTAGGTTTCTCAATCTTTACCATCCTGGCAAGTATGAAACAGTTCTGCTACCGCGGCTTTAATCCGTACATTTTCCTGTTAAATAATGAGCTCGAGCGTCTCCCTTCTCACCAAATCTTTCATCTGAATTGCTTACAAGCTTTAGAATCATGGGTTGAGTTTCAGCCTCTTTTCCTTCTCCTGCCCCTTCATAGTCTAACCAGCTGGTGAATAGTGACATTCGCCCTGGAGGACACAGCGGGAAGCACTTGGGTAATCCACCAAGTTGATAACCTGCGTCTAAATAAATAACCAGGACTTGACCCTCGGGGACTGTACTCACGCCATTCAACTGCCATGACCCAGTGCAATATTTCATGTCTTGCTAAAACTCCGGCCCCGCAGTATTTTGCATGCAGCTAAGGACTTGGACAATTCTTTCATCTGAGTGATTAGCTTATTTCAGCCACGGCTTGCTCGAGACACAAAGGCTTGTGCTACCTGCCTGTGCTATCACTCCAGACGGCACCTTAGCTTTCGTGCATGAAACGTGCTTCACATCTCTCACCCTTCCCCCGAAGGACGTGAAGTTTCCCAATGACCCTTTTAAATGTGATACTAAAAGACTGGAAAACATTTTAAATCGCACTATTCAATAGCACATGTTTGGGAAAGCAACCCTTCATGATAGGTATTCTGTTAAAATAAATAAATAAATAAATAAATAAATAAATAAATAAAGCAAAAGTGTTTTCCCCGCAAGCTAGAGAATGCAACAGAAAGGTGGATCTTTCTTAAATGATTCTGTGAATAAATGATTCTGATTCTGACAAACAAAATGAAGAAGGGTGGAAAAAAAAAAGTCACACATAGAATCAGGAACAACTGAAAGAGGAATCCAGGCTACCTCTTACCCCGGCCTTTGTTGAAGGGATCACCAGAGATCTATGTAGATATTATTTTGAAATTTAGAGCTTCAACTTGTATGAACATGAATGCCCATGCTGAGTTTCTGCGTGCCTCTGTGAAACTGCAGAAAGAACCCGACAGACCCTATTCTTGCATTAAAGCAACACACTGTGGAAAGCCTGAAAATAAACCATCTATGCTTGATTAATTAGGTTTGTAAGTATTGTTTCAGAACCAAACAATATTTCTAAAGATTTCAATAGTTCAAAGATTGCCCTATGGCCGTCTGGCCAATACATCTTCCAACACACGCAGTTTACAAGCATTTTTCTTCCCAATATGTTGTCTTTGGTTGGTGCGACATTGTTTGAGTGCAGGGCTATTTGGGTCATAGTGGTTTTCTCCCCTGCACAGCAGTGGTGCTGAGCACAGCACTTTGACCATACATCTTCCATGTCATTTCCATCAAAGGCACATGATACTTCCTGGTGACCAATCAGAAGTGGTCCAACATCCTAACAGAGGGCATATTGGCAAACCAAGCTTTCTTAATGACAGCCATTGTTGGAGGCCAACAAAGGGAGGTCCTGAATATTAACATGTGGCCTTGTGTAAAGGTCACCAGTATGGCACATCCATCATATTTCACAACCGAGAAAGAGAACTTTCTAAGTTCTGTCAGACCCTACTGTTGTCCAAGTAAATGTATTAGCCTGACGGCTGACACCAACGAGGCAAAGGATCTTGAGCAATGATCTCCTCTTTTAACAAATACCCTTTCACTTCTTTGAATCAGCAGCAGACATTATGGTGAGAGATCATCTTGAAGGAATATACCTCGAGGCCATAGGGGGTTAGAATAACCAGGCAACCCAATCAAAATATTAATTTAATAACATGTAATCATTAGACCAAATGGCATCTCCTCTTGACAGGAATAACCTTCCACACTGAAAAGAGAAATCGCTTATTTTAACATATCAGAGCCTCGAATGGTCTTCTTAATAGTAAAGACCAACAAGCCCATGAAATTTCTATCAGTGAGATTTAATACAGTTGGTACAAAAGAACTCAAAGACCTAGGTCTATTGATTACACGGAGTCTTGGGTAAAGGCTATCCAAAGGGAAGTATGATGGCAGAATTGAACAAAGCTAAATTGTATCACATGTATTTATTACGAAACCCAGGCGCAGACGGCAAGCTTCCTTATTTAACAGTCTTGGTTAGAACCAGTTCTACGTTCGATATTAGAAATATAGGGTTCTGGTTATTAAGCACCATCTTGAAAAGAAGTTGGAATTTATTTCAACCTAAGAGATCTGAAAAGAATATAAGCATGAGAAAGATTAGTGAATAAGCATGTATCCCTCAGCTGGGTCACTCTGACCTCAGTCATAGTCATGGTGTGGCTCAGGAAGGGAGAGACAAGAAATGGAAAGAGAAAGAAGAGAGAGAGTTCTTTTTAGTTCCTTGGATACATCAGACTTTCAATACTATCTCCTGACATCCAGACATTTTCTATGTGGCATATCTTCCACAGTCCCTGTTCCTCTGACCAGTCTCTACCCCTCTCCTTTTCTTGTTCTTTTCCCTAAACTCTGAACTGCTTAGCTCCCTCTCTGCATGTTCTCATAGTTCCTTGGACTTGCTTTATCATAACAATCAACACTTGAAATTGCTTATCGAATTATCCTGTCTTCAAAATTAGTCCAAGCTCCATGAGAAGAGAGACAGAATATGTCAATTTCATCATCGTAGGTACTCCATAAATTTTTGTACATAAATAGTAACTTTCAATAATAAAACAGGATCAAAGTCTCAATTCATCAGCTCTTGACCTATAATAAGTTTCTGTTAAGTAAAAGAAATTCTCATACACATTAAGGAAGGATTCAGCATTGGAACAATTTACTTTTAGTGTACTATAGACAAGACACCAACTAACTACAATACAGCCTCACAAATTCATATTCTATTATTTCATAACAAGGCATAACCAGATAAAGGATAAAAGGAAGCCAACTTTTGAATTATCTGTGAAAAGGGCATATTTTAGGCAAAATAATTGTATACATAATATATCAGGAAGGTGTTTTGAAACACTCAGCCACCTGCCTTGGCATTGAGTCCTCTTTCCATCCCTGTACATTGACTCCACTTAGAACACTCTCCACGTGGAATGTTGACTACCTGTCTACATCCTATTAGTCTTCAAGGCCCAGGGTAAGTACCACTCATTTTATGAAGCCTTCCCCTGCTGCCCATGTTCACAGCACTTTGCCAACACTCAGGGTAAGTGGTTCTAGTTCTTCCTGTATTCTCACTGGACACTAACTACATTGTAACTAAAAATCTTAGATGAGAGGGCACCTGGGTGGCTCTGTCGGTTAAACATTCAACTCTTGAATTCAGCGTGGGTCATGATCTCAGGGCTGTGAGATCAAGCCTGGGTCAGTCTCCACACTAGGTATGGGGCCTGCTTAAGATTCTCTCTCTCCCTCTGCCCCTCCCCCACCTCTCCCTCTCTTAAAAAAAAACAAATAAAAATAAAAATAGTTTTTTAAAATGTCTTAGGTGAGTATTTTTTTAACAAAAAGAAAATGTTGTAAATCATTTGAGGAAAGAATCTGCATTTTTGTACTTCTCTGAATTCAGCCGAGTGCCTAGCATGTTACACTCTGTGAGAGGTCAGGAATGTTTTCTAAATAAATGCATTAACATACAAAAGTAACCATTCGAAGTATTTAAGCAAATTTAAAAAAAAAAATTAAAAAAAAGAATTTCTTTTGTCAATGCTTTATTAAACTTTAGTAATCATGTTTTATTCTGTCTGCTCACACACACACACACACACACACATACACACACACACACTTTCTTCAGGCCAATGATCCTATGACTCAAAGTGGTTTAAAGGAGAGTTTCCTTATTATTAGATTCTTCCCTTCAGCTACAATGGGAAAATCACCCAAGATGGTAACACTCCCAGTACACAGTTTTGTGCAACTGACTCAAGCTCAGATTCTTTCCAGATATTTTTGTTCTTAGGACCTAAGACACGACATC
Source organism: Ursus arctos (assembly GCF_023065955.2). Taxonomy (NCBI): domain Eukaryota; kingdom Metazoa; phylum Chordata; class Mammalia; order Carnivora; family Ursidae; genus Ursus; species Ursus arctos. Next base: position 12,028,595 of record NW_026622886.1, on the reverse strand, counting down.
TCTATTCCCTTTCAGAAAGATGCTCTGAAATATGAGCTATGAGTTATTGGAGACCATGTTTTCAGTCTTCATTGAAGAAGCTACTCTGAGGAAATAAAGGTAACATGCAAGAAGAATGAGGGGGCACAAGATGGAGGGTCCTAGAGGCTCTCATAGTTCCTGGTTCAGATAAGCCCTGAGGCTTCAGCCCAAATTCCATTTACTTTAGAGAAATAAAATCAATGTAATTCAGACTGATATCCATGATGTCTACTCAAAATAACTTTAATAAAACTAGTCAATATATTTTTTAAAGATTTTATTTATTTATTTATTTATTTATTTATTTATTTGAGAGACAGAGAGAAGGGGGGCAGGTCAAAGGAAGATGGAGAAGCAGACTCCCCACAAGCAGGGAGCCCAGCACAAGGCTCAACCCCAGGACCCCAGGATCATAACCTGAGCAAAAGGCAGATGCTTAACCGACTGAACCACCCAGGTGCCTCAAAACTAGTCAATATTATTGTATTACATAAACTGTAACTGCACTTTTTTTTAAGTTCGAATTGATCTCCACCACAAGTGTCTAAATTCCTAAGAATGCTCTTAGGCTCATCTGCTATTTCTCTTAAGTAAATGGAGTGGCTTATAATAAAGTTACTTAGATAAGTAATGAAGACTTTTCATCCTCATAAATATGGTGAAATTTATTACCAACTCTTAATAAATTCAAAAGACAAGAATGAAAATGACAAGGCACCAAGTAACAATATGCATAATTTCACATTTGTCATTGGAAATATTACAATTATGCATCATAAAAAAATAAAATATTGCTGAATTCTGCTCGATCTGTTTCACTCTAGGATGATAAAGAAATAGGTTTAGAAAAGCTAAGGGACTTGTCTAGGTTGTCCAACTCTTCATCGGTAAAAGTCAGGCTTGACTTAAAGTGCTGAACGCCATGTCTACCCCCGCATAGGTGCACCTAACCATTAGTTCTTCTCCAGCTCTTTCCCCCCACCAAATTCTGGCCTTTCTCTACCACATCACTCCTGAATACTGGAAGGATTCCTGAGGCTGAATTCTGCAACCTCCCTTTCTGACTTAGGGCAACCCCTCATCCTCTCTGCCTCTGTTTCTCATCAGAAGGAAAGAAATAGTTACTATGTTCATCCAACAAAAAGGAAATTAATGGTTGATTAGATGCCTGTTCAACACACTGAGGATGAAAACCAGTCTTCATGGTGAATTATTGAATTAGGGGGCCAACTTACAGTGAGGCTGTGTCTACACAAAGCCAAACATCCAGTCAATTCAGCCAAAAAAAAAAAAAATAGTTTAGCGGCAGGAAAAATGAAATTAGTTGATCAGGACTGTGCAGAGAAAGTAAAATGAGAAACGAATGGCACTACAATGGCATGGTAAATGTTCTGGCAGAATTTACAAACTTAAAGGAGAGAAAAGTAAGAATGAGACTTTTGATGCTGTCAGAAAAATAAAAAGGTCTTATTGAGCAAACAAAACTAGACTCCTTCATTTTGTTATTCTGTTCCCGTCTCCTTCTATCGCATTTTCTGCATTCGAATTTAAGATGGAAATCGCGAAAAAACAAAGCCAGTATCCAAAGATTTGAGTCACGCCCTAGCCCAGGATATTAAAAAGGAACGCCTTCCTACAGTTAGGGCGGCAGAGGACATATTATGATGCAAGCATTGAACATGACTTAGTTTCCTATTTGGTGAATTAAATCTTCCCTTCATTCTCTGCAGGGCACGAAGGATATTGAGATGCATATTATCGATGGCGAATTCTAACTCACAAAACTCATTTGATGTGCACACTGATTTTCCCAAGTCATTTTCAACACCATGGCAAACATCAGAAAATCCTCGGTAAAATGTGCGATTTTTGTTGGTTGACTCTTTAGATAGTCATCACGGACTAGCATTAATGGTGAATATGAGCTGTGCTTTTAGGAGATGCCATTCGAATGTCCCGGGTAGTGTTTTTTGGAATGATGTTTCCATTATGAGCCCCGTGTTATTACTATGCTCTAATACGGAGATCCCCTAAGCTCTGAAGAGGCTCTAAGACGGCATGAAGTTTTCATAACTATTTCATAACTATTGATTATTAAGTAAGGTAGGAGGAGAGATCATTTATGCGCAATTTATCCTTTCATTAAGAATGAAATACAATTAATTAAAATTGTCGGTCTTAATTAATAACTTACTCATTTAACTCTCCCTCTAACGCTAAGAGAATTAGGCCCAGGAGCTAGACAAAGCAAGCATTCTTCAAGACAAATTGGAGAGTACAGTTTTGTGAACTGAGTCCTGAACCCCAGGAATGAACACTTGCAGCTGCGACATGAACTGTTTTCTGTTACCTTAAACACTGCCGGGCCATATGGAGCATTTCTGAGGACCTTCTATTTTAAAACGTTCTGTTCATATTTTATGCTTTTCCATATGTCTCATCCTTACTTCAGAGTTTCTATTCATTTCCATAAAAATAAGATCTTTGTTTTACAAGAGTTCATTTTTCTCTCTCCCCTCCTCCCTATTATGGCCACAAACCTTCACTTGGGTTATTACAGCCACTCTAGGACCAGCTGATTGTGGCAAGATGAATAGCGAATTATTTGAAAGAAAAACAGCAGTGGCAGATGACCGCGGGGCTGCCGAGCTCCTGTTTTCTTTGCTCATTCCAACCGACCCGGGATGCAGGCGAATGAGCCTGACGCTGGGGTCGAACTGCTTCCGAATGAATAAAATGTTGACAGAAATCCTCGCTGAAACCCTGAAGGAAGAGCTGAAGCAAGATATCATTTGGTGAACCGAAAATTAACCAAAACGCGCTTTCCGAAAAAGGGAGCTCCCTGTAGTTTGGGGTTGACTTCGAGCAATTATCCAAACAAAACAGTTGGCGCCTGTGTTGGCGACAAAATAGTGTTTGCATAACGTGGAAGGAGAAGACAAACGTGCATGAAAATTAAATTTAGGCCTCTGGGACTCCCCTTTTGGGGCCATAGAAGAGCTGATTACATGTTCACAGCTGGAATTGGTGTTGGCAGGCGGGCCGCATTCATGGGCAGAGGGAGGGACTCCCTCTTTGAGCCTCGCTCCTGTGGCAAAGCAAGAAAGGCAGCGTTAAAAGCATCTGATGTTTACAGACCTCGAGGCCTGTGGCCCCGAGCTGTTCGGAGCTGGCATCAAACCGGGGCGTTCTCCCCTGAGGACTCAGTATGCAGCCCGAGGGGCATGTGGCTGCTGGAGCATAGGTTCTCCCCCCCACCCCCCATCCCACTCTCTCATGCCCCCAGACCGCTGCTGGCAACCCTTCCATTTAGAAGGCAGCGAATCCGGCCAAGAGAAGAGCCAGCATTCTGGACAACAGGAGAGCGCAGGCTTGTAATTCCAAGGTAGACGGTCACACGCTGTCTTGAGACGGGGTCTTTTGGGGTCTGAGGTGACTGAAAGTGTGCGTTCTGGCAGCTTTTGACAATAGTTCTCTTGGTTTCTCTGGTTATAGATTGCAAAATGGCCCTAACTCCGCCCTTTCTCCGCAGTGTGACTCTGTCCCATCTCAAGAGAGAGCGTGTTTCCCCATCTCTTTTTTTTTTTAAGATTTGATTTATTCATTTGACAGAGAGAGAGACAGCCAGTGAGAAAGGAGGAGTGGGAGAGAAAGAAGCAGGCTCCCAGAGGAAGAGCCTGACATGGGGCTCGATTCCAGAACTCCAGGATCACGCCCTGAGGCGAAGGCAGACGCTCAACGACTGAGCCACCCAGGAGCCCCTCCCCATCTCTTAATCTGGGCTGGTCTTGTGACTCGTTTTGCCCAGGAGGATGTGGTGAAAGTGATCGGAAAGGCTTCCTGTAACAACTCAGAGCATGAAGGATGAACAGACATTAGCCTGATAGAAGAGGAAAACGGACAGCAGTGTCCTAAGGCAAGAAAGAGCAGGTTGTGCTCAATAATCATAATAACGTCTAACGTTTATTGGATGTTCACGATGGGCCAGGAACCGTTCAAAACATTTTACTTACATTAACTAATTTAATTCCCCACAACAACCTGATGAGGTAGGTATAATTATGACCCTCATCTTATTCAAATTAAGAAAATAAGGCCCAGGGTAGTTAAGAATCTGGGCCAATGTCCCACAGATAGTAATTGACAGCGTTGGGGTTCAAACCCAAGGCCCTTCGGCTTCGGAGCCCATATTCTTTCACCATCATGTTGTGATGCTCTTGAGAAAACTGGAAAAAGATCAGCAAGACAACAGCAGGTTGTCAAAGGCAGGAACCAAAACTTTGTTCAAAGTCTCACAACCATGGTCCAGTGTCCATTCTCGTGCTCTTCAGTTCATTCTCAATAAAGCCACCAGAAGGAGCCTTTTAAAAGTTAAGTCAGATCCTGTTAATTTCCTCACTCAAACCCTTCCAATCGCTTCCCATTGCACTTACAAAAAATCAAAGTGTCTTACCACAGTCACAAAGCCTTACACAATCTGCCCCCTCTTAATCTCTCTGCCTACATGCCTTCCCACCCTCCATCTTTTTTAACTCCACTCCAGCTTCTTGACCACTCCACGCTTGTTTCTTGTTTCCACCCAGCTTCCATGCCTTTCCTGGTGCCTCTACTTTAGAATGTTACTTCTCTAGACCTTGGTATTGGTTCAACCCCTTGTCTCCACCAGGCTCTGTGCAAATCTCACTCCTCCGAGAGGCCTTCCTGGTCACCTTCTCTAAAACAGCATCTCTTAATCTCATTGCTCTCTCCCTACCCTGATCTACTTTTCTTCATAGGACTCACCAGCGCCTGAAATCATGTTATGACATATTTGCATGTTTACTTGTTTGCAGTCTGGCTGTCCCACTAGAATGTATGTTCCATAAGGCAGAACTCTTTGTGTTGTTTATTACCTAGACCCGTGTCTGCCATATAAAAAAGACTCAATACATTTAATGAACTATCCCAGAGCCTTGGTGTTGCTTAAGACCGCAAAAGTTTCAAAAACTTGGAACACTAACCAACGAAAGTATGCCCAGAGTAGGACATGTAGGGGTGTACAAAATGGTTAAAGAAGTGGTTCTCAAACGCCAGTGAACAACTATGTACCTTTAGTGGCAGGACCTCTAAGGCGGGGAGCTCCTAGGTGACTCTAACTCAAGTGATATGTGGATAAAGTTGTCAGACTTAGCAAATAACCTATAGGATGCCTTGATAAGCCTGAATTTCAGAGAAATGTTATAGTGTATGGGACATGGTTATACTAAAAAATATTCTGAAGGGTAAACGGAGTGTCTTATAGTCTATTTGAAAACACTGTGGATCACACTCAGAGAAAACCCCTATATTAGAGGGAGAGATGATATTCCGTCTGGAGAAAATCAGTTTGATTGAGAAAGAGACATGATTCACAGTGATACTCAAATACCTGAAGAGAAAAGACCTCTAGGGGCGCCTGGGTGGCACAGCGGTTAAGCGTCTGCCTTCGGCTCAGGGCGTGATCCCGGCGTTATGGGATCGAGCCCCACATCAGGCTCCTCCGCTATGAGCCTGCTTCTTCCTCTCCCACTCCCCCTGCTTGTGTTCCCTCTCTTGCTGGCTGTCTCTATCTCTGTCAAATAAATAAAATCTTAAAAAAAAAAAAAGAGAGAGAAAAGACCTCTAGTCTCTGTCACTCTAGAGGACAGAACTAAGACCAGACACTGACACCATCTTTTCAGTAACTACAGGTGGGCAGCGGTGGTAAGGATTGCTGCTCAGCACCAGTGGTTTTCCACCTCCAAGAGTACGTAAGCCACGCTGCGGAAAGAACTGAATGTTGATGAAAGGAGTCTCTTCTGGGTGAAGGTGGATCACTTCCAAAGACTGTTCCAACACTAGGAATTCAGTTTCACAGACGGAGTGAGAACAGACAGACCTTCTCTGTATTAGACGGGACTCCATTCGTTGAAAGTAACCAAGATCCAATACAAACGGGCTTATGCAAAAAACTGAGTTTATTATTTTGCACTGAAAAGTCCAGGAGGATCTTGATTCAGGAATGACTGAATTCAGATATGTAGAAATGATGTCATCAAGATTCAGATCCAAGTCTCAGCACTATTTTTCCATGCATTGGCTTCATTCTTGGGCAGTCTGTTCTTTCATGGTGATAAAATGATCATCTGTGTTCCAGGCCAACATCTTAACAGGTTAGCAATCTCATCAGGAAACAGGGATTCTTTTTCTCAATAGTTTCAGCAAAACTGCAAGGACAGCATCTGATGGCCTGCTTTGGGTCAGATGCCAACCCTCGAACCAATATTACAATGCCAAGGAGATTCAAATGCTCTGGTGAGACTCACTGGGTCGTGTGCTCATGAAATTGGGAGTAGGCTCAGCGCCACCCAAGTTACAGGGACTGAGAGTCGGGGAGGAGGGTGATGTTACTAGAAAAAAAGGACATTGGATTCCAGGCAGATAAAAATACCAGAGAGTCCTATATTCCAAATTCAGTCTATGTCAGTGATATTAATAGTATCACACAAGCTAGCACACTTATTTCACTCATCCTCCTCCAGCCATGCCTCCACAATTTCAGTCAGTTCTTCCCTCACAGTAGGAAGATGCATCTCCCCACCTTCCCAAAACTCCATCCCTTGCCCACTGTTGGGTTTCATTGAGTGAAACAGCTCTTGAACAGAACACATCTCCATTCTTTGGAAAGACAAGCTTTCTAACATATATAGGTGGGCAATGGTGGAAAGGGTTGCCTCTTGAGCGGTGGTTTTCATGCAAGTCATAGGGTTGAAAAAAATGGAATGAATGTTGAGGAAGGCAGTCTGTTCTAGGTGGGGGTGGATCAATCCCACAGACTGCTCCGACACCAGTAAATTCAGTACCTTGGAAGGAGACAGACAGAGGGCCCTCCTTTGTATTTCTTGGACATTTCTGAATTGAAAACAATTATTGAGCACCTAGTATGGTCCAGGTACTGTGCCCCCAAAACTAGGAATACAAAGATAATTAGTGCACTTCAGACTATCCAGACCTAGTGAGGGAGAAAGAAAGAGTACAGAGGAGATTATAAAATGATGTGATGAGGGTAGCGAGGCAGAGAGACATTCAGGACCATGACCGCACAGGAGGCGGTACTTCACACAATGGGGCCACACAGAGGGCTCACATCTCTGTGCTTTTCAAGTGCAGGGGCTGCACATTTGTGTGTAAGGATTTCTAACATCTTTTAGTTTGTCACCTTGCTGTTTCAACGGTTAGTAAGATAGTCCAAAAGAGACAAAATGATGAGCCATTGCTTTTTACAAAACATAAAGGCTTTTTGTTTGCTAATAAAAGCATACATATTCATTGTACAAAATTTGGCAAATGAAGAAAAGACATGGGAACAAGGAAAAAATACATAACCACTCTTAGCACTTTAATGTTATTTTTATCCAGTCTTCCTCCTTTCTCTGTCTAAAAATGGATCATTGTATGTATTGATGAGATCTATGTCAAATGTATAATGTAGAGGTATATCCATGAAGATATAATGACACCTATAGTAATAGAGATTTTATATTCTATTTTTAACTTAACCCTCCATCACCACACATTTGCAATGCCAATAAATATCCCTTGAAGACTTTTTTATGACTTTATAATATGGTTGTGTGATAATATCATCGTTCCTTCTGGACAGTCTTTTTGACAGAAGCAATAAAAAGAAATTGTCAAGTGAGGGGCGCCTGGGTGGCATAGCGGTTAAGTGTCTGCCTTCGGCTCAGGGCGTGATCCCGGCGTTATGGGATCGAGCCCCACATCAGGCTCCTCCGCTATGAGCCTGCTTCTTCCTCTCCCACTCCCCCTGCCTGTGTTCCCTCTCTCGCTGACTGTCTCTATCTCTGTCGAATAAATAAATAAAATCTTAAAAAAAAAAAAGAAAAGAAGAGAAATTGTCAAGTGAAATGACTCATTTTGGCAGGCCAAGACATCAAACTTCAAAACAGACTGAGATTCACAACTCCAAAAATTTAAGAAAATTGAAGTGCCATAAACTTTTAGGGAGATAAAAATGTCACTGCACTTCCTTGGGGTGCCTGGGTGGTTCCATCGGATAAGCATCAGACCCTTGATCTCAGCTCGTGTCTTGATCCCAAGGTTGGGCTCCACTCTGAGCGTGGAGCCTACTTTAAAAAACCATGTCACTGGACTTCCTTTGCTCATTCACCTTTCTCCAAGTGTACAAGCAGTTATAATTAACAAATAATTCTTGTGTGATTTTATAATATCTTCCTTCCCATTCAGACCAGCATCAAAGCATTTTTTATTATATTTGTAGTGGTGGGTTGGGAGGAATATCAGTTGCTTTTAATACCCCACTGAAAGGAATTTAATCTTATTCCAGGTGGACCTATATATAGAGGCTGTGGCTCTTGATTTCATGGACGTGCATCTGTGTTAAATACCAGTAATGATTTTCAGATTATCTTATCTTATTTTGTAAATTCAAAAATGAGGTCGTTTCATTGGAGGTAAAGGAATTGCTCCCAGGAGCGCACAGGGAGTTCTAATAGGATTAGACCCATTAGTCTCAATGAATCCCTTGGTGTCAAAGTCTGGATAATCTGTAACTATTAACTTTAAACTGATGTGGTTCGCTGCTCCGGCCCACAGCGTAGAAGCACTATTTGGATCTGAATTTATTGCGGATAGTTGGCCAAGACAAGCATGACTCTGTGGGGAAGGATGAAGGCCATTTGTCCACCATCACTGTTGTTCTTAAACCCTCACCTTCTGCTTCCCGACTGTATGACTTTTCTTTATCTTTTCCTGCTCTAACTCCCAGACAGCTTAATTTCTCACCAACTGTATTATTTTGAATTACAGTCATCTGTGTCCTTACCTGACTCCTCTGTTTGCAAAGATTATTTATGTCTTCCTCATCTATTTTGTTTCCATGCATCTAAACTGAAGGGTAGGAGGAACTCAATGTCAAGGTCTCACCAGCCCTCTCTCTTACCCCTCACCTTACTCCCTTCCTCAGAGTAGGACTGGACAGACTAGCAGCTACGGGATCACTGTACCCCAAAGCAGGAAAAAGGAGTAATGCCTTCTGTCACACTGCTATTTTCTTATATGTCTGCTCTTATGAGGGGCAGGCTCACCTGGTGCCTCCTTTGCCCATGCTGTAAGCACCCCAGGAAAAACCGCCACATTCTCCCACCCAGGTTTACCATTCGCTGATGAAACTGAAGCTTTGCTCCTATTCTGGCTCCTGGTGTCTATTGTCAATTGGATGGGGAAAGATTAGTGACTGCCTCCCTCCACCCCTCCATCACTCCCATTCTACGGACGTGCACAAAGGCATACACGGCTTGATGTGTTTCAGTGAGAGTGCAATCGGCATCCTGTACCAGACACACACACCACCTCCTGGAAAGGCCTTTGCTCCATGCATCATTCTCTCTCAAAGACGACTTACAACTTTCAAAGTTCACCTAACTAGTCATTGTTGCCTTCTCTGACACACAAGGCATTGTGCTAAACATTGGTCTTAGAGCAATAAATAAATGAAGCCCAATCTCTACCCCCAGCTGCTCCAGCCTAGAGACAGCAAGGTAACTAAATAATCACATAATGTGATAAAGGCTGTCATGGAATCCTGCACCAATGGAATAGGAACCTCTCATAGAAGTCCTGGGATATAGAGTCAGCAGACATTAATATTCCCACTTTACTGATGAGATAAATGAGGCTCAGAAACACTAAGTTCCCCAAGGTTAAATAGCACAAGATAGTTAGAGCTAGAGAAAGCTCTGGTTCATTGCATTTGCACTACAGCATGGCACCTCTGTGGAATCGTAGGACCTCATCTATCCTAGAATGGAAGGGAAGTGAAGATGGCTAAGGAAGTCAGCCATTCTTGCCTTAGGTTTATGCCAGATTGCTCTAGCCTATGTAGCTATTATGATTCTCTGAACCACTCTTCTAGACCTTACTGCTGAGGGGAAATCAACTAGCATCTGATTTCGAGTCCTATCTATTGGTCAGTTTAAGTCTAGGTTACGGTGCAATGACAAACATCTCCCAAGTCTTGGTGGGTAATAGAAAAAAAGAATTATTCTCAGTACTTCACAATTCATTATCAAGTCAGCTTCAGCTCTGCTCCACATCAGCTTCATTCTGGGCCTCATGTAGAAAGAGCAGTCTCTATGTGGGATGCTGCTCGTATCATAGCAGGGGGGAAAGAGGCCAAGAAGTGACACACTTCTGTTCGTACTTCATCAGCCTGAACAATCACATAGCCAACCTTCTGTCAATGAGGCAGAGAAGCATAAACCCCTCACAATTCAGGGCAGCAAATGTTTTGAACAACAGCCCACTGTCTCTTTTAATGACTATAGGGGTGCAACTAGGCATAGAGACAGAAGACCTGGAAATGAATACTAGCTCATTCATGAACTTCATCAGGGATTTTCTGAGGGTTAGAACTGTATTTGAAGGACTGTTGGACATATTAGACTGACAGTTGATGATAGTGGTTCCGCAGGCCAAATCTAACTATCAGATATGCAGTGGAAAGCAGTGAAAGAAAGAAAGAAAGAAAGAAGAAAGAAAGAAAGAAAGAAAGAAAGAAAGAAAGAAAGAAAGAAAGAAAGAAAAGAAAGTTAGTTCATGAAGTTCAAGTCCATAATCAAATAAATAATATATTTATCTTATTAAAAAGTATGGCCAACAGCCAAACATAAAGTACCTAGAATGATATAGAAGACTCGCGTCTGCTAACTGGTAGCTCCTTCTTAATAAAACAAGCATAAAAGATCTAATAGTTCATGATTAGCCCTGATGAAAGTTTTAACTACTTCAACTGCAAGGAAGTGTCCACTCATTTCTTCATAAAATGTTTGAGTGATTGTTATGTGGAAGGAGACTCTATAAGGCTATTTCTCTTTTATGTCTGATGGAAATATAGCAATTCTCATACAATGTAGAAAATACAACAGAAAGGTAAGCCCAGGGAGCTAAGGGGGCACATGGGAGGAGCATGTGGCCCAGTTCACTGATGTAAAGGGGCGGAAGTACTCACATTACAGAGGGAACTGCATTGTGAAAGATGGGAGAGATAGTGTAGGATTGAAAAACAGGACAGTGAGAGGAGCCCAGCATGGGAGCGCACCATGGAGAACAAGGATGCTGGGGAGGTAAGCAGGGCTAAATCAGGCAGGGCCTTAGCAAATGTGTCATTAGCTTAGACACATATAGTTAAATAAATGAGGTAGAGATGGTTCTTGCCCACAAGGGGAGGCAGGTTAGGATACAGGCTCTTCGGCGTGAAGTCCTATGGAGAGTTAGAATAGGGAAGGGTTCTAACCTCTCCACCCTCCACAGTGGGGAGTATAGGAAAAGATGTTCAGCATTTGAGATGGGCTCTGGAAAATGGAGAGGATTTCAATTAATGGAAATTGGGAGGGGGGGAATTCTAGGAAGGACACAGAGATACAGAAATTAAGAGAGTAACAATGAAAGCAATTTGTGCAAAAGGAGGTATAAAGAAGAGGTAAAAGAAGGAAATGAAAAATCATACACTGTACAGCAATTGTTCATCAAGGACCTGGGTGCTAGGCTCTGGCCTTAGCATGGTATGCAAAGTAGCTCATTTAATTTTCATAATAATACCATTTCACTGATAACAGTACTGAAGCTTTCTTCGAAAGTTGCTTTCTTTAAGGTCATTAAGTAAATGGTGACCTCTCTGGCTGACTCACCATACCTAAAATTTACTCCAGAGGAAATAAGTCAGAGTGATGAAATCAGTGTTTGGGGCAAATTCCTCAAGCATGAAATACAAGGTGATTTGAAGTGTGAGACTAAGGACAGCACAGGGAGTTTGCTGACATTTAAGCGTCCTTAATTATCAAAAATCTCCCAACAACAACAACAACAAAAAAGCCCAGGACCAGACGGCTTTACTGGTGAACTCTACCAAACACTTTTTTTTTAAGATTTTATTTATTTATTTATTTGACAGAGAGAGACAGCCACGAGAGAGGGAACACAAGCAAGGGGAGTGGGAGAGGAAGAAGCCGGCTCCCAGCAGAGGAGCATGGTGCGGGGCTCGATCCCAGAACACTGGGATCATGCCCTGAGCCTAAGGCAGCCGCTTAAGGACTGAGCCACCCAGGCGCCCCTCTACCAAACATTTAAAGAAGAGTTAATACCAATCCTTCTCAAATTTTTCAAAAAAAAAAAATGAAGAGGAGGGAACACTTCAAAACTCATTTTACAAGTCCACCATACCCGAATACCAAAACCAGACAAGGATACAACAAGAAAATGAAATCACAGGCCAATATTCCTGACCCACATAGATGCAAAACCATCAACAAAGTCCCAGCAAACTAAAAGGATCAGGAGGCATAGGAAACAAGAGCAAAAATAAAGAAAAGGGACTACATCAAACTGAAATTGCCTGCACAACAGAGGAGACAATCAACAAAATCAAAATGTAACCAATGGAATAATGGAAAATATTAGCAAACCATATATCTGATAAGGAGTTAATATTTAAAGCATATACGGGAATCCATATAACTCAGTGGCACAAAACCAAACTGATTAAAAAATGAGCACAGGACTTGAATACACACTTTTCCAAAGAAGACATATGAATAGCCAACAGGTATATGAAAATGTGCTCAGTATTACCAATCACCAGGGAAATGCAAATCAAAACCACAATGGGATATCATCTCACACCTGGTAGGATGTCTATTATCAAAAAGTCGTATAACAAATGTTGACAAGGATGTAGAGATGGGGGAACCCTTATACACTGTTGGTGGGAATATAAGTTGGTACACTCATTATGGAAAACAATATAAAGGTTCTTCAAAAACTTAAAAATAAGAGAGCGCCTGGGTGGTTCAGTTGGTTAAGTGACTGCCTTTGGCTCAGGTCATGATCCTGGAGTCCCAGGATCAAGTCCCACATCAGACTCCCTGCTGAGTGGGGAGTCCGTTTCTCCCTCTGACCCTCCCCCCTTTCATGCTCTCTCTCTCTATCTCAAATAAATAAAATCTTTTAAAAAAACTTAAAAATAAGATACTATATGATCCAACAATCCCACTTCTGGTATATTTCCAAAGAAGATGAAGAGATGAAGATGTCTCAAAAAGATACCTGCATTCCCACATTCATGGCAGCATTATTCACAACAGCTAAGATATGCGAAAAAAAAAACCTAGAGTGTTCATCAGCAGATGAATGGATAATGAAAATGTGGTGTCTGTGGATAATGGAATATAATTCTGCCTTAAGAAAGAAGGAAATGTGTCATTTGCAACAACATGGATGACCCTAGAGCTGCAGAGAACATTGTGCTGGGTGAAGTAAGCCAGACACGGAGAGGCAAAATACTGCATGATCTCACTTATATGTAGAATCTCAAAAGCCGAACTCATAGAAACAGAGAGTAGAAAAGTGGTTACCAGGGGCTGAGGGTGGGAGAAATGGGGAGACCTTGGTCCAAGGGTACCAACTTTCAGTTATAAGATTAAAAGTTCTGGAGACCTCATGTACGGCATGGTGGCTACAGTTAATAACACTACATTATATCCCTGACATTTGCTACAAGACGAGGTTTTAAGGGTCCTCACCACACACACACACACACACACACAGTAACTATGTGAAATGATCAATGTGTTAGTTAGATTTGGGTAATGATTTTGGCAATCGTTTCACAATGTACGCATATTTCAAAACACCACCTTAGACACCTTAAACATATACAATTTTTGTCAATCATATCTCAATAAATAGGGGGAGGACAAAGGAGGCCTTAAATGATTTCACCAGCTAAAAAAGTCCCTTGAGTTTTTATATAGGTACCCTGTTTGATTTCTAAATAGCACTCATCCCTAACTGAAAATATTTTATGAAAATATTCTTTCTGTTCCATAGAGGCCCCTGTGTGTAGCTGGTTTGCCACTGTATCCACTGGAATGCCTGTACCTGGTCAGCACTTGTCGTGGGCTGAATTGTGTCCCCAGAAAGCAGATGTTGAATTCCTAACTGCTAACACCTATGAATGCGACCTTATTTGAAAAGAGTCATTAGAGGGGCGCCTGGGTGGCTCAGTCGTTAAGCATCTGCCTTCGGCTCAGGGAGTGATCCCAGCGTTCTGGGATTGAGCCCCACATCAGGCTTCACTAGGAGCCTGCTTCTTCCTTTCCCACTCCCCCTGCTTGTGTTCCCTCTCTCGCTGGCTGTCTCTCTCTGTCAAATAAATAAATAAAATCTTTAAAAAAAAAGAAAAGAGTCATTAGAGATGTAATTAAGATGTAAGTTAAGAGGAGCTCATACTGGAGTAAAGAGGGCTCTTAATTTACAGTGACCAGTGTCCTTCTAAGACAGGGAGAAGAGGCCCAGAGACACACAGGGAGAAGGTCAGTTGACAATGGAAGCAGAGGTTAGAACCACACAGCTCCAAGTGGAGAAACACCAAGGGCTGCTGGCAAGCACCAAAAGCTAGGAAGGGGCCTGCGAATCCTCCCCTAGACCCTGCTGAGAGCATGACCCCGCGACACCTCGATTTCAAGCTTCCAGCCTCCAGAACAGTGAGGGAGTGAACTTGTGTGGGGGAAGTCACCTGCTTTGTGCTACCTTTTATAACCACCCCAGGAAACTCATACAGCACTTGACAAATATCCTTTGAATGAATGAACTGTGCGGTGATACAAGTTGAAAGAAGTGAGTGTTGAATGTGGGAATGGATGGAAAGAACGGGAATCAGGTGCACTGGAAGCATCGACAGGACTTGTTAGGAAGGACCCAGTCTGAGTTTCCATCTTGCAGCTGGAAAGTCATTCTCGAAAGGATTCACTCTGATTTGGGAAGATTCTCATTGCGGATCCTCAAATTCCAGAGTTCTAGATCTATACAGGTGGTCTACCAGAGATTAAGAGTAAGGCATTTAATGAGACAGGCATAAGAAAAATCTGGGCTTGGTTTCTGATCAGAGGTGTGACCTTGGAGAGTTATCTTCTAGCCACTGACTCTGTTTGGCCAAACTTGAGTCTCATGTTCATTCCTGAAACACTCAGGGTGTGTGGGAGAATAGAGCACAGGAGTCAACTTTTGCTACCCCAGCATTTAGCTCTGACAGTTGCGTTTAAATTACACCAAGGTCACACCTCCGATCAGAAACCAAGCCCAGATTTTTCTTATGCCTGTCTCATTAAATGCCTTACTCTTGAGTTATTGGACATCTCTGAGAGGGCTCTGCTGTCTACCCAGCACTTCCTCTTTAAAAAGCAGACTCTGTTTCAGGAGATCTGGGGAAGAGCCTGTGACTCTGCATTCCCAACAAGCTCCTGAGTGCTGATGCCCGGGCGGCTGGCCCTCAGGCCACACTTTGAGCAGCGGGGGAGGGACGAGAGCACATTACTTTTAAAGGGACTCTGAAGGATGGATTCCGCAAGACCAGGAGAGGCTGAAATGAAAAAATGGCCTGGCTGGAAAGATGTTAATACTTGACTGAGTACAACACTTGCTCAGCAACGCTGCATAAATCTACAATCCATGGCCCAGGGACCAAATGTGGCCCACCCATGCCCTGCAAATCCTAAACTATTCACTATCTCGACCTTTACAGAGGGAGTTTGCTGACTGTGGAGTAACCAGTCTGCCTCTCTGTTTTAAGAATCAAACAAATGTTTAGGAAGCCACTCTAAACTGCATAACATGTCATCTGAAGACATGATACACAATAAGAGGGACTTCAGGTGGCAAGAAATGAAAATATGGGGTGGGGGGACAGGCTAGCCCAGTGAGGGGTATTAAGGAGGGCATGTATTGCACGGAGCACTGGGTGTTATACGCAAACAATGAATCATGGAACACGACATCAAAAACTAATGATGGACTGTATGGTAACTAACATAATAAAAAAAAAAAGAAATGAAAATATAAAATGCTGATCATGCTTGCCTCATAGGGCCACAAAGGAAAACTACACAAATTTGAGAACAGGGTGATGACCTCTGCCTAAAACTTACCCAAAGTTAAAATAAATTTCAGGAGCATCTGCGTGGCTCATTCGGTTAAGGGACCAACTCTTGATTTCAGCTCAGGTGGTGATCTCAGGGTCATGAGATCTAGCCCTGGGTCGGGCTCCGCACTCAGCAGGAAGTGTGCTTTGGGATTTTCTCTCTCTCTTTCCCTCTGCATCTGTCCCTGCCTCTCCCCTTCTCTGTCTCTCTCTCTCTTTCTCTCCCCCCACCTCTCAAAACAAACAAATAAATCTTTTTTTTTTAAGTTAAGAATAAATTTCAGAAACAAGAAACAAACATAAAGAAGAACAAAACCCATTTTCCCTTTTCCAGCTCTAGCAGGGAAACTGTGTGCTGCCTGTAAAAGCTCAGAACACCCACTTCCCAGATGAGCTGAAAAACTCCCAGTGTCCTCTTTCAAAACCATCTTGTAGTAGCACCAAACATTCAGTAATAGAAATTCGAAATGTAAAAAGTCAAAAGAAAAACAAAAGACCTATAATTCTTGAACTTCAAATCACCAAGTGATTTTGCTTTTAGAAGCTCATAAAATGTAAACGACGGCAGTTGGCCTTCAGGGTGTCTCTCTGTGAGGAGTCGGCTTGGGAAGCCAATCTCCAGAATTAAGACCAAGAACCACACCTCATATTTAGTAGGAGTACCAGGGCTATAATTGAAAAGTAAGAACAGCAGCATAAATACCTTCCCAGGGCTGTAACTTTGGTGCCCTCACTGCAAGGGCTTCTTAATTAAAATTTAAGTTGCTGAGTGAACAATTTTAGCTTCAGCTGTTTTTATGCATATAAATGCCCAGTTAATCTCTAATTGGCAATATCTTCTCTTTCTCCTCTTTTGTTTCTTTTGGACAATGTAAAATCCAGAAAGCACCCAAGTTGTGCCTCCACAACGTCTACATTACTCTTGGCTTTCCTGCATTGGCTCCCCGGGGGCGGGGAAGAACCCACCCTAACGAGTTTCAGGAGGTTTAAGTCTCCTGAATCTGAGCCAGCCCTTATCTTAACTTGCCTATGTGAGATTTACAAATGGGAAGAGAACAAATAAAGAGTAATTTAAATTTTAATTTAAAAAACCCTCTATTTTCTTATCCTTATCAAACTGCCAGCATTTTTCCTGCTGACAATGACCAAGTGTCATTGGCATAGGCCAGACCCTACCCACAACCCAGGAATCTCTTTCATCTAAAACCCTGATCCCTTTAATAAACAAAATACGAAAAGGCAGTCAAAATTACGCTGCGGCTTTCTAAAAAGAAGGCAGGGAAGTCCTCGGAGTACAATCCCCTACTTGTTATTTTCACAGGCCATGTGACTCCAAGTCATTCTGAAGGATAAAGAGACAGGGGCTGCCACTAGATCCCAGCCATGATTTCCCCTCCGTTCCCAGCCCTGGCCCATCTGTTCTCCAGAGGCCACATGAATGGCATATGTCAAGAGAGTCAGAGCTGTGCAAACTGCCCAAAGAAATCGCTCGGCCAACTTCCCTTTGCTTCCACGGCTTCAGCAATTGTTCCTGAGCCAACCACCATATGGCGAATAATTAGTTTCTCGACCCCACTCAAGAAAAATGTCCGCTTCATTGCCAAGCGTTAGCAATATGTGTGTTAATGAACAGTGCGAGTTGAATGCCTATACATTAACAAAAGGTGTGTGTGTGTGTGTGTGTGTGTTGTGTGTGTGTTTTCTTTTCCAGCTTCAAGCTCTGTCCCTTTTGCTTTTGCTTCCTTTCAAATAGGTGACAGTCTAGAGTCCATGGCATTTAGGAGCAAACTGTAATTTTGTGTTGCTGTCGATGTTGTTTTCTCTTCATGAAAGGCTACAACCCAATGGGAGATGCCCAGATTTCACAACCAAATACCTTTCTTTTAATAAAATGGCTTTAATCTTCTTTTTTTTTTTTTTCCAAAATGATGAATTCAGTCCACATAAAGATTGGGACGTCCAAGCCGAGCACCAGCATGCTTTTTGCCCCTGATGCATAAGAGGTAGGCATAAATTTACGCTGAATGCCATTAGTGCTGTCTCAAGCAGGATGCCCTTCTTGGCCTCTTTAAACACTCACCGCCTTCCTCCGACAGAAAATGCACTTGATGCTCTTAGCATGAAGATTTAGGAACCCGGTTAGGATTTCAAGTTCACTACCCCAAGAGTAAAAGCCTTAATAGGCAGATAATTTCTCTCAAGGCAAAAAGATCTTCAAGCAGACAGAAAATAAACATGCACTTAGTAGATATGCTGCAAGACAAAAATACCTAAGTTTGCACCCATTTTTGCATTTTCTAGGGCAAGGCAACACTGATTTACTCCCGATAAGTTTTTCAGATTTTTTTTTTTTTAATTTGACTGCTTTCTGACCTTGGCCTTCACATACTCTGCATGCAAACGTAGAAACCCTGAGAAAAAGAGACAGGCAATTGACATGTTCTCTAATTCAATTCTCAAAGTCTGGCTATAGGTCAGTGGTTCTCAAATATCTTCAGTTTGCAGACCACCGTACCATGTCAGAAGTTCCTAAAGATCCTCCCTCTTATTTGCGGGTGAAAAAGAAATGCTTTGCTGGAATAAATCACCAGAGGGGTGCTGATTTAATGAGACAGTTGAGAGGAATCTCACAAGCAAAATCTGAATCAGTGCCAGAAACAATGAGTGACGACTGTCATTTTCTCTTTATACTTGTGATCAGTCAGAATAACACCTGCATCACCTTCTAGACTGCAAACTCACCGAAGACACGATGGCTTCTTTTTGCTCCCTGCTCTATTCTTAATTGCAGCTGGATGCTCGGGGCTACAGTGGATAAATTTTCAATACGCAATTGTAGAGTAAATACTTTCAATATTTTAAATAATCTTGAATATGGCGCAAGACCAGTCTAGGAACCACGAGCATTTTCTAGATCACAGTTGGAGAATCCCTGCCAGTGGACACTGTAAGCTGATATTGGACATTATATCTATTTAACAGCATTGTCGCTCTGACTACCACTGGCCTATAATTATAGTCTCAATCAATCAATCAATCAATAAAAACTTTAAAAATTATAGTCTTTATGTATTTCTGCTCTAAAATTCGAATTGTAGAATAAACAGGCTCTATTTTGGGTCAAAGAGCAGCTGACAACGTGTTTTCTATATATTTTTAGACAGAAAATGAAGAGACAACAGCATAATTTGAAAGTCATCTATCCCACACTTCCCTCCACACTTCGCCATTACTACCTGTCTCTTGATTCCTCCAAGTCTGTTTTCTTATCTGTTGATAAAATGTGGTAGGAAAGGGAAAAAAAATAATACTTCCTTTGTGGCGTTTTGTGGTTTAAAAAGTAAGTTATGCAAACTTCCCCAGATAGTGTGGAACAACACGGCAGATTACAAAGCTTGGCTATTTTTGAGTTCACAATCAATGAATTTATTCTCAAAACATCAAATCTGCTTAATCCCAGGGTTTCCGATTCGAAGAAACCATTAACAAATGCTAACTTGGAACATGAGAGGAGTTTCTTATGGGTCTACTCTCTTACTTTGAGCCAAGCCTTTTCCCCCCATACATATCAATTCATAAAACACTAAAAATGCCTCACTGGGGGAAAAAAAAACCCAGCTTGAAGTGGCTCCCTTCATGGTTCACACAGGCATTAGAAACAAGCCCCCTTCTGATTCCATCCTGAGGAGAAATAACAATAACTTGGTCAAACAAAGGCTTCTCAAGTCTCTGGCACCCTATTTTCATCCTGCTGGTGGGCATCAAATCTGGTTCAAAGCTCAGCCCCTGAGAGAAGGTTGGGTTGCTTCACCAATGAATCTGCTCTTAAAGAAAGTACTTCTGCTGCATTCTCAAAAACATTATAATGGAAAGTTATAGTTAAATGAGTTGGAGACATTAAAGCAGAGTTGCTGTTCTGATTGGTCTGTGGCCGAGAAAGGTATCCAAGGAGAAGCCAAAGCAGAAAGTGTCAAGTCCAGTGTCACTGGAGTAGCTGCTGCAGGTTTGCTCCTATCCGGCAGCCTAGGTATACGGCTGGGGACAAGGTATACGGCTGGGGTCCCTGGTATATGGCTGGGGACAACGGCCTGGGTCCGTGAGGAGGAGCAGACCAGAAACCTGGAGGGACAGGGAATTTTAATATAACATATGGCTTCTCACTTGGACTGTGTCCCTCTAGTGGGGTCTTCTGTAGTAAGCCACACACACCATGGCACCCTGCCACCAGTCCAAGCCCATCCTCTCCTCTTCCCTCTCCATGCTCATGCTACCCAACCTCCCTAATCAATGGTTAAATGGCTGCTGTGTAAAAATGATTCTCTGAACATCCCCCTGGACAAAACTGCCCTGCTTCGAACGAGCTGGTTGGGTAAATAGGGGGTGACAATCAGGGTTAACTCTACGGAGGGAGGAGTGGGGCCCTACCCACGTGTGTTGAGCTGACGTGTGCTATCAAGTCTCCTTGCCTTGTCCAATGTATGTCTACTTGGGCTTAGTAAGTGACCCTGAAATTCTTTTCCTTACATAGAGTCATGGCCTGGGGTTAAGGTATTGCCTCTAGAAGTTCTCCACTAGAAAGCCAACATTTAATTTGGGAGGGGCTGCTGCATGAGTTCCTTCACACTCATGACTTCATCTCTGTGGGCTTGCCATGGTGGCCATACAAAACTCCTCCGTACTCCTCAAGCCCAGAACCTCATTCCCAGCCTGACCCTAACACCGTTGAGAAGACGAAACCTTCTACCAGGAACCCCTTCGTGGGCTGCCTGTCTGTCCCTCGCATCCACTCTTCGTCCTCTTTCCTTCCTCAGGACACAGGTAAACCTCTACCGGGCCTCTTCCTTTCACACTTTCTCCTTCTCCCAGCATCTTATTGTGTTGACTGTCCCTGTTTCTGTTGGAAATTTCCATCTCTTCCTCTGCACCTGTGAACAACTCGGATCTTTTAGTTCTGATACTGCTATCTTCTCTTTCTCTTTTCCTGTACAATCAAACTTTTGAGGAAGGGGGCCCACTCTGAATGCCTCCATTTTCTCATTCCTAATTTATTCCTTAATCCTATTTGAATTTGGCCTCCACTACTGAAACTGCTCTCCAGATGGTCATCACTGCACCACAGAGACCCAACCCAGCAACCTCTTCTATGTCCTCTTCCTTCTGGTCCACCAGGCAGCATCTTACTTTTTTTTTTTTTTTTTTGCAGCATTTTGCTATTTCATCTGCTCCTTACTTCTGTGACTTTCCTTTTCTCTTCAGACACTGTCCTCTCTGCTTCCATCCACCCGTCTAAAATGTAAGCCTTCCCTAAAGCAGCATTGTACAAGAACTTTCCACACAGATGGAAATGTTCTCTATTTGTGTGGTCCAATACAGCAGCCACTAGCCAGATGTGGCTAATCAATATAGGAAATGTGGCTAGCACAATGGAAGAAATCAATTTTACATTTTATTTTAGTTTAATTAAGTTACATTTAAGCTGCTAGATATGGCTAGTGGCTAGTATATTAAGCAGCACAGCCATAAAGTTCTGTCTCTTCTTTTGTGCATTCTTCCTTAAAGACTACCTTCTCTTCTAGCTTGCCCTATCTCCTCTCTGCAAAGGACAACCAAAACTCTCTAACAGGACAAAGAAACCCATGTTTCCAGGTTCCCTTTGAAAATCTGTAACAACTCTCTCACAAACACCTGGAACTCAACATTTCAGATTCTGTGTTTTACTGCTATACTTATGCACTTGAAACTGATGTCATCCTGGCAAAGTTCAGAGTAGCATCTGGCTTCAGTTCAGCAAACTCTTCTAATGAGGACCGAATAAGTGTTTCCTGGTCACTTGGAATTGCTCTGTAGCATTTAATCTTTTAATCCTTTCCTTCCAGATTGTATTTCTTCATAAAGCCCTTTCTGAAGGTAAGAACTTCTTAAAGGGTTTCTTTTTTTTCCCCAACACTTTTACCCCTTTCAGTTTTAAGGCCACAGATTTACCTTGTTACTTATAGTTCTTGGGTCCCTGAAGCATGCCCAATAACAGAGGTGTTCTGTGGATTCTCTGGCTGATTCTCAGTTCACAAAGGCTGGTGACGTGTACATTTGCAGAAAGAGCTGGCATGGGAAACAGTGCAACAGGAGTGGGAGCAGGAGAGGAGGAGGACGACAGGAGACATTTTGACTGATTTCAACACTTTTACCAAATCATTAGCTGAATCCAATTCCGTTAAGACACAGCCACCTAGCCTCAGGGCACGAGCTCATCTCTCTTTTGTGCTAAAGATTCATAGAAAAGCATATTTTTATAAAAGCAATCTGGAATATTCATTCATATTAAACATAAATATGTCCATGTTTCATCATTTTACTGATTTTTAAGCTACAAACAGATTACATTTAGAAGATTTCTCTTTTCTTAACTTCCACAATAAGAACAATTTAAGACATAAATATTATTTGCATTTTGGGTCTCTAAGGCAGGATGACATATTGAGATACATATTTTATTGAGTAAATTCAAATACACATTTGGATTTATATTTCATCTGTGTGCTACTCCAGCAAGAACATTTATTTCAGAACTTCAAGTGATCTGCAAAGAATCACCTGCACTCAA
Organism: Ursus arctos; assembly: GCF_023065955.2. Classification (NCBI taxonomy): domain Eukaryota; kingdom Metazoa; phylum Chordata; class Mammalia; order Carnivora; family Ursidae; genus Ursus; species Ursus arctos. The sequence continues at coordinate 12,005,961 of NW_026622886.1, read as the reverse complement.
ATAATTCAATCAGAATTTAAATAAAATAAACTACTGTCACATTATAAAATGCCTTTAACAGTGTTTCTTGGAAAGCTGGAAAGACTTCTTAAAAAGCTGCTAGTAAAAAATTAACATGTAAATCAGAAAGCACAGGGACTCTGGAGGGGTGGCAGAAACCGAAGTAATCACTGAGATTGTCCAGCTCACCACCTTCAAAGAGTCCCTGAGCCTTGACAAAAAATTTGAACAGCCAATTCACCCAAGAAGATACGTGGATAACAAATGAGCATGTGACAAGATTCTCAACATTAGTCATTAACATGCACATGAAAGCCATTACACCCCTGTTAGAATGGGAATCAAAACCAGTGAAGCGTTGTGGAGCAACTGGAATGCCCCACACTGCTGATGGGACTTAACACAGACCAACAGGGAAGAAAAACGTTCAACTACCACATGACCCAACCACTCCCTCCTAGGTATTTATCCAAGAGAAATGAAAACATATGTCCATATGAAGGCTTGTACTCAGACGTTTGCACTCACTTTGTCCTAGTTCCAAACTGGAAACAGTCCAAAGCCTCTCAAGAGGTGAAGGAATAAACAAATTGTGGTATACCTTACAATGATACCGAACAATGATAAGGAGCAAACTACTGGTCTGTGCAAGAGCGTGGGTGAATCTCAAAATATTTACAGTGAAAGAAGACAGGCCTCCTCTTCCCCTGCCAAAAAGAGGACATACTGCCTGATACCAGTATCATAAAATTCTAGAAAACGCAAACTACCTTATAGTGACAGAAAGCAGACCAGTGAGTGGGTTGTCCAGGGAGGGGAAGCCTGGAGGGACCAGAAGGAGGGATTACAAGGTAAAGGAGGAAGCTTTGGGGCATGATGGGTATGTTTACGGTCACGAGCATGCTGAAGGTTTCAAAGGTGTCTACATATGTCAAAATTTATTACATTTGTGTACCTTAAATAGGTGCCATTTATTTTATGCCAATTATGCCCTGATTAAAAGGTCACTTAGCTTAAGCCCATTTTACATTTTAAAAAGAAAGAGAGAGAGAAAAGTTCCCTTAACTAGAGGGAATATGCTTTGGTGTTACGGGCCCATCATCTCTCAGTTTCCTCCTAGTCTATGATATTCACTACCTACCATGCATCCAATAGCTATGTAGCATAATCAATATTTCAAATAAGTAAGTAGATCGATGATAATGGTGATTATGATAAAGAAGAAGAGGAGGAGGAAAAAGAAGATGATAGATAGATAGATAGATAGATAGATAGATAGATAGATGATATGGGTGGATTGATGGATAAAATATCTACACCGAGCTGATCGATTCGCCAGCATGTCTGCATTTCTATGGATCTCCCAGGTGGAGGGGTACTGGGTTAGACACATGTGCACATGATGAACCTCAAAACTCAGCAGATACTCAAAACACTTATGAGCCTTCTCGACCTTTTACTTTCAACAGAAGAGCCAACTTTCTAAGACTAAAAAGGTTATAAAGATATCAAGCGTCAGGCCAGACTTCATCTCTGATCCCGTTTAGTCTGGGATACATTAGTTTCTTCCTACAGAGATCTAGACAAGGAATGGGTCTTATTGGATCCCATGACACATGATGCTCAGATAAAGAGAGGTGACGGAGAATAACGCATACGCATTGAGAACCTGTTGTGCTGGGCACTGTACTAGGTGTTCTACACACACTCTAGTCTTCCAATCTGCCTGCGGTATATATAGCATTATTACCTCATAGTACATACTCCCGGAGAAGCTTAAGCAAAGTTAATTAGAAAGCTTGTAAATTAGGGGCGCCTGGGTGGCACAGCGGTTAAGCGTCTGCCTTCGGCTCAGGGCGTGATCCCAGCGTTCTGGGATCGAGCCCCACATCAGGCTCCTCTGCTGGGAGCCTGCTTCTTCCTCTCCCACTCCCCCTGCTTGTGTTCCCTCTCTCGCTGGCTGTCTCTCTCTGTCAAATAAATAAATAAAATCTTTAAAAAAAAAAAAAAAGCTTGTAAATTAGAAAACATCCTAACTCTTTCAGGTTAAAAAAATAGAAATGCAAATTCAAAGATTAAATATGCATTTTCCTCTATCTCTCTATAAAAACAAGCCTACTCTTGAATAAAACTCCACGACAGAAGCTACAGAATGCACAGCCAGCGGGACTGAATTACATTACAGAGATGACGTCTGCTTCCGAGGGTCAGCATTGATAGGAAAACTTCATTGTCCTGTCACCAGGTCTCTGCCACCCTTCCAGATGCCAGAAAGAAAATAACCAGAAAAGTACGGGGGACAGATTCAAGAGCAGTGCTTGAGAACCCTTTGCCCACTCCCCTGTTTACAACTCATACTCCACATCCAGGGAGTAGAGAGTTTTAAAAACCTGGCAGAGATGTTGTAACATTGAAAACAATAAAAGGAAAATATGTAATTATTAAAATTTTAGTACAAATCCAAACGGAGTGATTCACTTTCAAAACACCGAAGTTTGCTGCCAATGTGATTTAACAAAATGAAATTCTAATGTTCACAAATGAAAGCAAAACTCTTCTATACCCCAGCACACACAAAATGATTCCCCCAAATGCCTTCCCATAAAAAATGGAGATATTTAATATCTTCTTTTAATATGTTTTTGTGTAGGCATTTGAAACACAAAATCAATTCAATCTGACTTCTTTTTACCTTGAGGGGAGAAAACCTCAGTGCACCAAAATTAAAACATTGCTTTGAAAAGGGAAACATGCTGAAATCAAAGATTTTTCTCAAATGAGACTGTGAACAAGGTTCTCTATTTCAAAAAGAATATTTATAAAAGTCATTATGTAGTTGAACAATCTTAAGAGAAGCAATAAGGTCAGCTAAGGAATACTTCCTGACATGCTTTCTAATGACATTTCAGAAGCCAGAATTTTAGTAATGCTTGAATAGGATCATGGGGAGAAAGTCCAACATTTTTCTCCAGGGCCACTAACACTAATGGTACAAACTCATTGAATTGGCACCATAATAAGCACTACCAATTAGTGTATCCATGTGCCCTGAATGTACATCTCTGGAAGGAAAGATTTTTATCTTTTTCATCTTTAAATCTGGACAAGGAGTAGTAGCTAGGCGCAGGCATGTTACCAGTTGTCAGCTGATGCGACCAAAACAGGGAAAGGCCATGTATCAGAGGCCCCTCCTGTATTTGTATAAAATTAAGTTGTTTTCAACCATTTTCATCTTTGTGATACAAATAAAGAGGGAAGATGGGGCAGCTGGGTCTCAGATCAAGATAAAGAAGTCCTCCTGACCTCATCCACAAAGATGAAAATTAATCTAATTCAAACTTCCCCAAGCTGTGTTCTCATGGCACAAAGGGGGCCACGCTGAAATGCTCAGGATGATGCCGGAGCCAATGGACACTGAAGTCTTTCATGAAGAACAGTATATGAGAACTCGGTGGGCTGACCAATGAAAGCACTAGTAGGTGGCAAGGACCACACAGTCCCATTCCTCTACTGGGAAAGCTCTGGGTTTTCCTATCTGATTCCAGTCAGCAATAAACCCGCTTTGCTGCCCATATCCCCTTCTGAGAGAAACAGGCTCACCACAGCCTTGAACCATGTGACACACACTCACCCAACACAGGTGGTTGGATAATCCTGGCCCACATTGGACCAATCAGACTTCCACTCTCAGAAATCTGAAATCCAGACCCAGGGGCTAAGTCAGCTGGCCTTAAAGTCTGGTGGACCTGGGGATGAGGGCACACTCGGGACTATGATAGTTCAGGCACAAGTACAGCAGAGGAAGCTGGTCTATAGAAGCTGACGGAGGCAGGTGTGCATGGAGTAAGGAGCAGAGAGCGAGCGAGTGCGAGCGAGCAACCCTGGAAAAGATAATAGAAAGCACAGCAGGGTGCTCGAAGGGCATGGGCCTAGGAGGAAGGAGATGGGTTTCAATCTGGGATTTCCTACTGCACATCAGGTGGCTCTGGGTAAATCATTTGATGTCCCTGGATTTTGGTTCCACACCAATAGTCTCAGTCCCAGGTAAGCTCCTTTCAGCAACTTTGGGATCCAGCAAAGTTGGGTTTAAGTCTGTGCTTTGAGCTTTATAAGTACTGTGACCTTGTCCCCTGACTTGCCCCTTTGGCTTCAACACTTCACATGTAAAACTGAAAAATTACATGCCTAATAAGGATTTGGGGAGAAATAAATAAAAAGATACATGGAAAGCAGTTAGTAAAGTCATTGACATGAAGTATCCAAGAAATATTAATTTGCACCACAATAATAAGGAATTTTTAACCTCTGTGTATGTCTCCTCTTCTGTAAAAAATAATATATATATTATATATATATAAAATATAAAAAAAAATATATTATATATATATATATATATATAATATATATATATATAAAATGGCATCTTACTCATAGGGTTGCTGTGAGAGTCAAATGAGTTTATACACTTAAGGCATTTAGAAGAGCACGCAGCATAAAGTGCTCCACAAATTTTAGTGGCTGTTCTTATCACTACTACCATTGTTGATATTGTTGTTCTTATTTTCAGGATTACTATTACTATTATTTTATTGTAATCCCAGCACCTTGCAGAACCCAGCAGCGCTTTTAATGTCACCACATTTGCAGATTAAGCCAGTCAATCAGCAAATGATGGAATTATGTTTGCCTCTGTTCAGAACTTTGTAAATCTTGGACGCTTCATTGGGGTTATTCTTGCTGACACTCCTATTAAATATACAGCAAGGGCAATAGTTGACGTTAATGTGGTGCTTGAATTCTATCGAGGCAAGCATTTTGAAGTTATTCATGAAAGGGAAAAAAATGAGTAAAAGCAACCTGTATGTCCCATAAGGGAGAAATGCTTAATTCAATGATAGTAGGTCAACTGAGTAAATTGTTGAGCCATTACAAGAATATGGAAAAATGTTTGTTGAGCTGAGCTATGAGGCTTTATAGAAAAATGATGTGATGGTAAGTTAAAGCATTATAGAGTCATACATTTTCTATGATTGAAACCCTATGATAATATCTATGCATATGGGGACAGTCTAAATAAGTCTTCGAAACAATGATAAGTTTTGTTAAGTTAGGAGGATCCGAGAATTCTCACTCTTTTGGCCACACTTTCTGCAATGAATTTTTCATAGTAGAAATGCTTGCATTGTACTCTGGTAATTAGATTCCTCCAACGTGAAGTGACAAGGAAAGTCGTCGAAAGCAAATCCTGTTGTTTTCAAAATAAAGAGGAAGCCTATGATAATCCTCCACAATTTTGACAGTAATCACTTTCCTTAATCACACTCCATCAAATATTAAATTAAAATTTGTCAAAGGTAACTCGGCAAGAAGAAGGGCACCTGATGTGATGAGCACTGGGTCCCACATGCAACTAATGAATCATTAAACATTATATCAAAAACTAAATAGGTACTATACTGGCTAATTGAATTTAAGCAAAAAATAAATAAATAATAAATAAATAAAATAAAATGATGTTTAAACATCAAAAAATTGTCAAAGGTTAAATCTTTAAATAAATAATATGTTATTGCTGATATAACAATGGGCTAACCTAACTTCATTCATTGCAGCATGTAACAGTGGTGCATGAATGGATAAACACTATAAACACTAGCACTTAGCCGTGTATAGTTGACCGTTGAACAGCATGGGCACTAGAAGCACCAATCCCTGCACAGTCAAAAATCTGTATGTAGCTCCTGACTCTCCAAAAACTTAACTACTAATAGCCTACTGTTGACCGGAAGCCTTACCAATACCATAAATGGTCAATTAGCACATATTTTGTATGTTATATGTCTTATATACTGTATATTTACAATAAAATAAGCTAGCACAAGAAATTGTTATTAAGGAAATCATAAGGAAGAGAAAATAAATTTCCAGTACTGTATTGTATTTACTTTTTTTCATTGCATATAAGTGGACCCATGTGGTTTAAACCCATGTTCAAGGGTCAACTGTGTAACAGTTGATTTATAAAACAGATGATTTATAAAAAAAAGACCCTTTTTATAAATCATCTCTACACCATGCTAGAGAATGTTGAAATCAAGTGAGCCTCTACCAGATGTAACTGGGAAAGAATGTTTATTCCTCTCTAGAAGCCTCAGTGTGAATTTAGGAGGCACTCCTACACAAATGCATCTGTTCCCAGTGGTTTGGCCATTCCAGGCAGAAGCCCTCAGCAACTGACACGGTTTCCCCAAATAGGCCTCCTGTATCGAGATGCTCTGTGACATTGCTCCTAGGAATTCTGTTATCAAGTCAGGTACCATCTTGACAAAGCCGCAGGCTGAAGCAAAGACTAGGTCACAAGGTATTTATGAATGAAGACAAGTTTCAAACTACATAACATCAAAATTTCACTCTTGCATTTCTGTGTAGTCTTATTCCTAGCATTAATGGGGAGAGGAAGAGGCCATAAGCTCCATGTTAAAAAATGAAATGAGGTACCAAGCGATGAGAAGTATGGAAGAGCTGTTGTCAGCCCATCCCACAGCTGACATCACAGGGCCACGACAGTCTGTGCCATCTCTTGTAATTGCCACTTGTATGGATGCTATGAAATGTAAACAAGGTTATACGGCCAAAATTCTATAATCTCCATATTACCAAGTGAAAAATCCATTATTGGAAGTATGGTGTGAACTTCCAGCCATTGTTCCCAGGTGCAGTTTCTCCACACATTTTACTAACTCTAAGTCTGTGAGACGCTCCATGATGAATTCTAAGGGGCATTTTTATGAAGAATGACATGGAAAGAGAACTGCCAATACCATATCCACACTTTAGAAGATTAGCAAAAAGGCCCAGCTCATGGGAAAATGGGAGGAAGATGCTTTGCCTCATCCAGGTGTCCACCTCCCCAACCAGCCCAGATTACAAGGGTCTGTGGCCAAGATAAAAATAAAAACAACAACAACAATGCATAGTCACCTCTACATACCATACCCAGTGATTTTTGAGGCAGGCCATGTGTTTTTCCAATCCCTGCCCGACACCCCGCTTGGACGTATGAGGGACAGAGGGACAGTGGCAGAGGTACAGTCTATCCCAAAAGATGTAGATCCTCCATCCCGAGCGTTAAGTTAGAGAAGAGCATGGTAACAATGCTCGCTGGAGTGTAATCCTTCGTATAATCCATGAGTACCAGAGAATCGGGCAGTGGGCGGGAAGTCCCAGCTTCTCATGGGAAAGCAGTGCTAGGTGGAGGTGGGGTTAGGGTTACAGTGGAGGCTAAACCTGGGCACAGGTCTGGCCCTGTACCATCACCTTACTTTTCAGCAGTAGGCCTGAAAAAAGATTCTAACAACTTCCGAGTGGATAATGCACAGAGGCAAATGACACTTGTACATCATGTCTTCTAGAAAGCACCAAGGAGCAGAGATTCCTGCTCACTCAAAGAAGACAAACAATGAATTCATATAATGTTATATAAAATGGAAATGTAGTTACATACAGCAAAATGAAGGAGAGAATGCATCATCCCAAAGGCTCACAAAAAACCCCAACCAATCATTTTAGGAAATTTCAAAAACAGAGCTTGGCAATGTAGACACAGGCCAGTGAGCGGCAGAATCTTGCAACCAGACCATCCTTTTAAGAAGAAGCCACTGAAAGACGTTGAGTAAGAGAGAGCTGACGTGAAGGGTTTCAGAAGATCGTACTGACAGCTGCATAGAAGCAGATTTTCAGGACTGGCTTGAAGACTTGGGCATTCTGTCCAGTTCAATGATGAAAGATGAGATGGCAGATCCAGTTGTCAAGCTGCTTGGATGGTCTGGGGCTCAGGGTAGGGAATGAACATGAAGCGAGGCACCCTTGCTCTGGACCATATAAGGGATTTTTGGAGAGGCAGCTTCGAATATGGAAGGAACATGAAAGTGTCTGATGGAGAAAGATGAAATGATTTTTGAGTCAGGAAAGAACAAACAAACACCACCAAGGTTGGCATACTTAATGGAAAGAGGATACAGCCTTACTGGACAGGAAGAGAAATCAGCAAAAGAACAGGATGAGAAACAAACAACAGGATGACTGGCAAAGACCAGTGAGCAGAGACAAGACAGAGCAGGGTGAGATGAGGAGCAATCCCAAGTAAATTAAATGTCCAATAGCAAAATCAAGATCTTCTTTGGATGACTAAATGGAATAACCAACATTACAAAAAAAAAAAAAAAATCCAGAGTAAGGAAGATGCAGCAGACACTGTTGGTGCAGTAGAAACCACGATCTCTACAAACAGAAGCCGCCTTTCATTGAGGCATCCACACCTCCGAGAAGTAGCCCTCTCCCCAGCTCAGGGGAAAATCCCTATTAACGGTAATCTCATTCTGTCCACCGTGATTGGTCGAGGGGAGGACATGTGACTGAGTTCAACGTAAAGAGACCGGCAGGCAAGTCTGAGGAGGGTTGCGAGAAGAGTTTGCTCATGAAGATATCCACACGCAGGAAGACTGCTCTTCTGGAAGGTGATGTCTTACTAACATGGGGGGAACTAATTCAAGCCCACACTGGGCTTGGCAGGCTTCTGCTCGTTGGATTTAAAAGAATACTGATGTGCAGGACAAACAAGAAGTTCACTGTTTCTGAAATTAAAAACAAAACAAACAAACAAAAAAAAAAACAACAAAAAACAAGTAAACGTGTTCCTTTAAAATTTTACTTGAAAATGTCCCTAATAAACTGAAAAATTAATCTAGAGTAAGAATTAAAAATGAGAGTTAGCAGAAGGCTGAGGGTGGACATAGAAAAAAAATAAAAGCACATAGATTAGCTTTAAAGGATTGTGGTAAATAATATGATTCAGATACAAGAGGAGCTATATAATTGAATTAAAACCAATGCATTCATAATTAATTAAATAAAATATTTACTAAAAATAGTATTATTCTAAGTTCTATAACTGAAGACCAGAAGTGAAGGGGCACTGGGATTAAGCATGGTTTGCTAACTTGCTTGTTTGAAGGAAAAGTCAAAATGCACCTTTTGTATAAAATTTCCATCATAGAAATACAGATGGGAGAATATTTTGTAAAATATTTAAGGTAGCTACTAAAATAGGATCCTATTATTATCTGCATGTTACAGTGGGAGGAAAAGGTACAGAGAGATTAAAATCTTTCCTCAGAAGAAAAGATAGGTGAGACTCCTTTCTGCATATTAACCCTTTCATTAACTTATTTTCTGTAAAACCCTTTCAACTGTGTCAAATATTTCTTGCTGTGTCCTACTGATAAAACCAGTTATCACTTTTCCCTGCCCCTAAGACACTAAGTCTTCACTTTTTAAAAATTTATACCAGCGATTTTAGGGTAACAGAATACACTGATTTTATCTTCAATTTTCAGAAGTTTAATTTGGATGTGTTTTTATGTGGATTTTGTTTTAAATCTATTTGGGATTCTCTCAGCTTCTTAAATGTGTGGGTTTATGTTTTTCACCAAATGCTTTTATTCCTCCAAATGCTTCTTCAGTCTCACTCTTCCTCCTCACCTTCTGGGCTTCCAACAATAAAAATGCTAACACTTTGGTCATTGTCCCACCTAACAACTAGAATGTTCTTTCTTTCGTTCAGGTTGGGTAAGTTCTATTGATCTTTCTGAAGACTTTGATTTTTAAAAAAAATAGAGATGTGAGGAACTCTTATTAAAAATATATTTCCAAGGCGTTTTCCTAAAAATTAGTAGCATACTTCTCTTCCCAGAGCTCTTCACGTAACTAGGTCCTTTTTATCTTTCGGATCCAGATTTAACCGTCACTTTTGCAGGGAATTGCTCCAAGTTTATTTCTACTATTTTTTTTTTTGCACAATCTGTAATTATGTTGTTTATATATTTTAGTGGTTTACTTTCTGCATCCTCCCCTAGAAAGCCAGTTCTAAATGCCAAGAACTATGTCTTGTTTGGTACTGGTTTGCCCAGAGTAGGCACTCAGCAAATATTATTTTGAATCGAAAGTGAAGAGATAAATCAGCTACACCATGTATGTGCAAAGAGAAACAACTGGCATGGTCCACATCTTCTAGCAATGGGGCTCAAGTTGGACCAAGAAAAGGATGGTGCATGTGCCCACACCCTGGAGATTTTAAGATGAGTAACCCCTAAGGAGGGGAGCCCACCTGTGGCTCCTTCTTGCCTAGATGCATCTAGAAGTCTCAATAAAGTAAATTTAACTGTTGTCTAACGATTACTGAAGATCAATCTGCATCTTAATTTCAGTCTATTTTGAAAATACTGAAGGAAGTCTACATTCATAAGGCACAACAAATTCCTTGAAAGCCTCTTTCCCCCATTCTTCCTCATTTTCTCCCTCTCCCCCTCCCCCCATTCTGCCCCTTCTTTGCCCTTTTTCTCCCCTCATTCTCTCTCCTGTATAAATAGCAGCTGTCCCCATATCCCCCCCACCATGCTGCCCCACTCCCAGACCCCCAAAGCCCCCCCCTTCACACCAGCTGGCACCACAGGCTCCCTGCCCTTTCCTCTTGGCCCCCCTCCACGCCATCATTTTTCTTCTTCTCTTGTCCTTGCTACTTTCCTGCTTCTTCACTCACCATTACCCTGGTCTGATATTGAAAGCCAAGGAGCTAATCAGTGAGGGCAGAATTCTTCTTTGCTGATCGATTTGAAGAAGAGACCAAGTGGCCTGAGAAAAAAGAAAGAATTCTTCCTCTGGAGGGAAGGTGAAGGAGGAGGCGGCTGTACAAGAGATAGACTCTGAAGAGTAAAACCAAGTCCCTTCACCACATCATAATGGCACTCGAACAATAAGTACAAGGTGCCGAAGTGTCTGTATGTGCCCGTCCATTTCAAGACATTGCTTTTTCTTGCATTACTAGCTGCTCCCTGTTCTCCATCCATTTTCCCCTCTGTTGTTTTTCCCTATGAGGTTCATCAGGGTTTTCCACCTAATGATGGTAACTATGAGCTGGGGCTGAAATAGGAAATTGTCTGCCATGTTATCATTTTGAAAAAGGCACAATTCATGAAGGCGTGTTCCAACATAGCCTAGGAATCTATCTTCTGGAAGAAGGCACCATTTACCAGGGCTTAAAGGAACCGGCTTTAGGCAGGGAGGGACCATGGTTAGGATCACAGCTTGGGAGCATGCTGGATCTGCACAATCTCAGCTACAGCATTTAGCAGTGGCATGAACTCCGGTCAGACGCTGCACATCTCTGGTCCCAGTTCTTGTTTCGGGAAATAGAAATAACACCATGACGCCTCCTAAGGTCTCTGTGAGGATGAAGTGAATACTTCAGGTGAAGAGGTAAAACGATGTCTGGCTTCGTAGTCACAGTCCTCAAGCTTTAGCTGTTGTTGACTTAGACACAGGCTGACTGATCTTACCCCAGAAGACAGGGAGGCTTGGGTTCGTGAATGTGAAACAGGCTAAACAGAATTGAGACCAACATACACATCCCTCACCAAGCCCTTATCTAATATCCTCCACCACACATGAAATGCCTTTGATGTAGTCTTTGTCTTGTTTACAGGTAAAGAACTGCAGTGTGCTACTTTTCCCTCACAGCAAACTATGCCAAGTGTAGGGTCCAAAAGACACCCTGAGTTCTCCCCAAGGCACAGAGGTCACCATATAGGCTCAAACAGGAGTTCCACACAACTGAGAAATTCAGAGAGCCTACCTTCCAGGCGGGTTGAACCAATGGACCATTGGCCGGGATACTCATAGAAAATGCCTTTTGTTCTTTCAGAGTTCCACAGAATTTTAAAAAGCAAAGGGGGAGGCGGAGGGCAAGTACAAAGGCTAGGAGGCACCAGTGAGTGGAGGCGACTGTGTCTTATTAATCCATGGGATTAATCCAGCATGCTAAGGAAGACTCTTTACAGAATCAAAACTTGTGTGGTTTTGATCCACTCGGATTAGAAAACACTGTTGCTTTCACTTGCCAGTGCCTCCTCCGCTTTGTGCTTGAGTTGTATTCTTCAGAGTCCGGTGGGAACAAAGGAGAAAGAGCATTTATATGAGGACGAGCAGCGCAGGCAGTTTGACAAGTGTCCTTCTCCCCCTCCTCTTCTGCAAGACGCTTCCTGAATTTCCCAAGAACTAAGCCCTGGGTTTATATTTGCACTGTTTCCTCTCAAAAGCCAAACAACTGGAAATTGCCCCAAATGCAGATTTCTGTCAACTCATGGAAAGTGATTTTCACCAAGGGATGGGTGGATGGTAAATCCCACTCCAAGCTCTTTGCAAGAAAGTGGTGAGAAAGGTAGAGAGCATTTAAGGTTCCAGTGAGAGCCAGCATTTCTTCACCAGGGTAAGTGGCAGGAAAGAGTCCTGTCAGAATCCGAGAGTTTTCTCACTAGTTTTAGTAGGAGAGGAAATGAGAGCCTTTGGATATGGCAAAGAAAGAGCAAGAGAGTTTCAGGAAAACAGAGAGGAAGCTGTCCCTGCTAGACCCATTCAGCTTCACCCACCTGTGGTCGGCTATGATGTGATTCTGCAAACTGGCAGGAGATATGTCTGGACAAAATAAGACATTTTTAAGCTATTTCCTCTTTTCCTATTCTACCTGGGAAGAGCAGAAATGAGTCTTCTCCAGGAAGTCCCTATGCTCTGTAACACAGGAGTCTCCAATCTTGGTGAGACTTTTCCAGACAATGCATTGTGTTGAGGCTGATATTAGCGCCAACAGAACGGTAGTATGGGGTAGTAATCACAGAAACCTTCCCAAAGCACACCTAGGGACACAGGAAGTGTCATCTCATTCCCCTGTCCCATCCCCCCCCTCTTTCCACAGTTCCCTTACTCTACTGCCCAGACTGAGGCCAGCAGCAAACCTCCCAGGTGACATGTTGAGATCACCTGGGGACTGTCAACTGATGGACCTCATTAAAAAACTGAAAGTTTATGAGACTTCTTTATTAGAAATAATTTTACACTCTCCTTTTTCTCAGGGCTCTCCCCCAATACCCAGTACAGTGGTTGCCAAGGAGTTAGCATTTAATAAATATTTGTTGAATTGTATTGTAGATCTCATTACCAGTCAGCTACCTTGTCCTTTGGTAAATTCCTAATCTTCCCATTAAACTATAAGATCTTTAAGGACAATCATCCTGATGGATTTATCCCCAGGATAGGTATCCCTAACACCTAGCAGAGCACCCAGAACATGGTAGGTTTTTAGTAAGTGGTGGGTGAATCTGTGGTCTGTGGCATAATCTGCTTATGTACTGTCTTGTCTTATGGGTCTCAGGACAGCAGGATTTGTGTTTGTGGGTGCACACAGACGTGCCCACACTCTTGTCTGCATTTATACCCATATTGGTGTATGTGTCTGGCTCTGAAAGGAAGAGCACCAAGGAAAACGAGAAGGGGGAGGCCATAAACTTTGGCAGGTCATCAACCCTCCCATTTGAAAATAAAAAAATCATTTCTACCACATTCTGCTGGATGACCGTCTAAGCTCCCATTGGTTGATTGAAAAATATTTCAAAATGGAGAACAGATCACCGAGTGTCCTCCTCCTTTAGTTTATAGCAGAAGAGACTAATCCAGAGAGGTTAGGTGGCTTGTGTGAGGTCACACAGCCAATGAGGAAGCCAGGCTTGGATCACTGGTGGTCTCACTTCTTCCTTATGCCTCCAGTCTCAGCAGCCTACTTTGAGCCCTGTGACTCTGCAAAAACTTTTCTTTCCAGTGTTCCCAAGACATCCTGCTTATTAAATAAAATGAGCATTCTTAGTGCATTTCTTATTTGTCTTTCCTTAGTACTTGATGCCAGCTAACCTCTCCCTTCTTTTAAAACCCATCCCGTCCTTTGATTGTCATACCAGTAATGCTAATGATTACTGGGCATGTAGTATGGGCCAGGCACTGTCCCCAAAACTCGAACATGTTGTGATACTCACCCCTCACAATAAACCTTAGGAGTTAAATATATTGGTATCCCATTTTAACTTAGGAAAGCTAAAGTAAAGAGAGGTTAAGAGACTTGCCCAAGGTTATACAGCTAGTCATTGGTTAATTTGGAATGCAAACTCAAAAATCTAAGTGCAGACTGGGCACTCCTAGCCGCAGTGCCTCTTGTTGACTCCTGCTTCTTTCTCACCTTTCTAGACCACACACCTTCTCAGTTCCCCTCCCATGCATGTTCCTTAAATACTATTTCTTTGAGTTCTAATCTCAGCCCCCAGAATTTCTCCCCTGTCTTCAACAGGTCGTCTTCTCTCAAGACTTCCTTACAGTCTCCTTAGGACTTCATAATGTTTCCTCCAGTTCAGAGCCTTATTCTAAGTCACAAAGAAATAAAACATCTATAAACATGTCCATTTGAATGTCTGTGTCTCTTCGGGTCCATTAGAACCGTCACCTTTGCTCACTTCTGCTCAGCTGATAAGAAAATGGGTTTAGCTTCCTTTTTCTCTTCATGCCACTTGGGTTTGGTTCATTTAAAGCAAAACTAGCACTCTAATTCTTTCTTGTTATATTTTAGTAAATGTGTACTTGTTGCTTTTAGCCAAAGGGTTAGGTATGTTATGAGAAATGTTGCACCTGTCTGCTGAAGGGAAGGTCCTGGTTTCTCAGGCCAATCAGGACTCCAAAAGGTCCTTCTTTGGCCATTGCCATCAGCCTGGGCCCGGACCTGACTTCATGATCATAGCCAGGAGGGGAGAGTCAAAGGCTGATGGTCCCCTCATAGTGTTAGCTGGGGTGACAGCCTCAAGTTCCTCATCATCCAGTAGGATAGCCTGAACTCATTTATGGAATGATGGAAGAGTTTCCCGCGGTGAGAGAGGCCAGCCTCAATATACAAGCACTTTCCAATTTTCTATTTATGCCATATTTTCTAAGATCCCATCAGCCAGAACAAATCATGTGGCCAAGTACAGATTCAAGGAGTAGAGAAATGAACTCTACCTCTTCATAGGAGGATTTAAAAAGACATATTTCAAAGAGGCATACCTTTAGGGGTACAATGGATTACTGTGGCCATGTTTGTAATTTTGTAGACTTTCCTTAGTCATGTCATAAGAATAGAAACTTGAAAGATCCCAGGGATGTAAGATTACTGGAGTTATTCAAGAAGCAGTGGGTTGAGAGGCAATATCTGTGAGAAGCCATTTCAAGGGTCAAAGTGATTGCTCTAGACTGATCAAGATGGCAATCTCCAAGATCTCCCAAACTTTGTGACTGAGTATGACAGAAATAAGCTCTTACTCTACTCCTTACTTTTCTCCCTAAAACAGGTCCTCACTCAGTAATTCTCCAACCCGGTAAGTGACAGTACTATCTATCCAGTTGGTTCAAGCCAAAGAAATGAGAATCATTCTGGATTCCTACCTGTCCCTTATCCCCATATCCTAACCGTCAGCAGGCTTATTGGTTTTTTCCACCTAAAATTTATTTCTAACTTCCACCCACCTGTTCCCATCCTCACTGCCATTACTGCCATCTGGTTCCCCTTCATCTTTCACTTGGATTTCTACTATAGTCTCCTAATTGGTCTCCCTGCTACCTCACTTGTCCCCTTTATAATTAATTATCCAAACAACCACATCGGAATCATTTTAAAAAGTAAATCAGAAGATCGTACAGCTCCACTTAAAATCTCCATGGCTTCCCACAGCATTTAGGATAAAATCCAAAGCCCCTCCGTGTGACCTAAAATGCTCTTTACAATATGGACTCTGCTTGCCTCTTAATCTTAATTTATACAGCTTTCTTCTTTATTAACTATATTCTAGCCACACTGGTCTCTTTTTTTTTTTTCTTTTCTGAACACATGAAATACACAAATCTTGGGCTGAATGTCAGTTCTTCAGAGACAGTTTTCTTGACCTCCATATCTTAAACAGCCCCCAGTCCTCTGCCATCTCAGTTATTCTCATTTATTAATCCACTTTTTCTTCTAGTCTTTTCTAATTTTTTAAAATTTTGGGTATACAAGCATTTTTAATGTGAGTTTTACTGAGACATGGTTTATATAAAATAAACTTCACTCTTTTTAGTGTCCAGCTATGAGTTTCATCAAACACATAAAGATTTGTAACCATTATCACAAATAAGTATATGACATTCTAGAAAAGGTAAAACTATAGGAGCATTGTCAGGGACTGAAGTAGAAGGGAAGCTGACTAGGAAGGGGCATGAGGCAACTCACCCATCTTGTTTATTTGTTTGCTTGCTTATTAATTGTTGCCTTCCTCAAAAGGCACATCCCAAGAGGACAGGAACCTTATACATCTTGCTCACTTCTGTGTCTCTAGAAACTCGCATGGGGCCAGTCATTAAATAGGTGCTCCCTCTTCCTTTGTTGAATGACTTAGTGAATACATAACCCTCCCCAACTTGGCCCTCTCCCTCAGTCCTCATCTGTAATCCATGACCACGTCCTATAGATATTACCTCTTAAATATCTCTTTTAGTTACCTTCTTCCCTCTAACCTCACTGCCATGTTCCTGCTCTTACCATTTTTCACTTAGATGATTATAATAACTTCAAAAGTGGTTTTCCTGGCTATAATCCTGCCCCCTCAATCACTGTCTATGGCTACTGCTACTTACAATCGAATTACATCACTCCCTTGCAAATGAATGAATGAATGAATGAATAAATAAATAAATAAATAAATAAATAAATAAATGTTCCCCACTGCCGAGCAATCAAACCAAACTAGTTTGACTCTCCTTTTCTCCCAAGTGCCTAACCCTAACTGCCCTCTTTTCTACCTCCCAGAACCAAGATGTTGCCGCTCCTCTTGTCCTGCCTCCAGCCAAGTGAGCGCCTCGTCTCTGGAAGAGTCCCTGCAGTCTTCATAACCCCACTCCTCGGTGCTCCCTCAATTCCAGCATGCCTAAAGACTTCATGTCCCCAAATTTAAGACACATATCAACATGGCAAGGAATTTAGAGCTATCAGAGCAAGCCGTGTAATTGTTAACCATGACATGTCTCAAAGTTATACCCATTCTCTCAACCATCAAATCCTAGTACACTGACTCTTGAAGCCACACATTTTTCAGATACTGAGAGTGGCAATTATTTTCCGTTCTTCCATTGTATTTCAAAAAGAATTAAGGGGTTGGCATTGAATTATATTAGTTGGCTAGAACAAAGCCTAAATTACTCTTTCTCTAAAACTAACAAAAGTGGACTGGGTCAAAATTTTCAATAATTTTTAATACATGCCATCAAGGCTCTAAATATGAAATCCTAATTATTTCATTGAGGTTTTTGGCAGGGGAGGGGGAATCACTAGTGTTTATCAAAGGAAACTGGTTAAAGTATATTCATAAAGTATGTTACTCTGAAGTTGCAAGAAAAATGAAAGAAGAAACTCTCAGTGCACCGCTGTGTATAGAGCCCCAAGTTATAGTGTTAAGCGAAGACAGCAAAGGCCAGAACGCTGCTACTAACCTATACACTTATATTTGCTCATGGACACACTTTTCTTGGCTTAGAGAAAATGTGGATGGATTCCCAAGAAACCAGAAAAAGCAGGGTCCTGTGGGGGAGGGGGAATGAAGCAGATTGGAGGAAGGGTGGGAACAGGACTTTCCACTGTATACCTGTTCATATTTTGGGTTTTGAGCCATGCAAATGTATTTCTGCCCCCCCCAACTCAGTTTCCTAACTTTTGTTAAAAAAAAAAAAAAAAAAAAAGAGGAAGAAGAGTTTGAGTGGGTATCACAATGTGACAAGATCCCATTGAAATCGTATTAGTCCAGAACTTTGGAAGTATCAAATCAACAAAACCTTTCAAACAGTCCTGATATGTACATATATGCCACAAACTTTATTGCTATATAAATACAAGTAAATAAATAAATACATTCTAAACTAAGACATTGTCCGAATGAGAGTGTAGCAGTTATCTGCTTTATCAATTGTCCTAAAAACTTGTTTTCTCTTAGGTAGGAAATTGGACACATAAATTCATTTATCCTTTCAGGTCAGTGAAATGGTCCAAAGTTGTCAAAATAGTTTATGGTGACAGCACTGTATAGAATATAAGTAATGCAGCCACTTATCATTTTGGTTTGACACAAAACAATACTTTTTGCATGTCCCTTATCAATTTATTTTGGGAAACTGTGCTTCCCATTCTCCTTCCTCCTACCCTCCCCCCCCCACACACATACTTTGTGTAATTTAAATGCAACTGTCAGAGCTAAATGCTGGGGTAGCAAAAGTTGACTCCTGTGCTCTATTCTCCCACACGCCCTGAGTGTTCCAGGAATGAACATGAGACTCAAGTTTGGCCAAGCAGAGTCAGTGGATAGAAGGTGGGGACTGTTAAAGGTGCAGGGCCAAAGAGGGTCTCTCTACTTATGAACTTACAAGCTCTAAGAATCATATAAACCTGTAGCTGCCAATACCCATTATTGTTATCCATTAAAATAACTCAAAAAGAATTATATCAATATGGAGGAAAAGAAAAAGAAAAAGAAAATCATGATACTATCAGTGAAGAGTGGATCCAACCATACTTTGAGCCAGTCCCTCCCATGGATTTGCTAACTTCACAAGCCAATAAATTCTTTATTGTTGCTATTTGGAACATATTTCAAGTGTTCTTCAATAAAGTCTTTATGCTTTTACCTGTACCTAGTTTAGAGTTTCTTTAGAAACTCTGGTCTTTCTTGGGATTATCTCCAAACTTACCTGGGAAGTGCAGAAAACATAAACTTCTAAGTTTAAGAGATTCAGAGAAATTCTTCATGTGATGAGTGAATCTGGAGCAAGGTAAGGCAGCCCTTTCATGAGGAGGGCTGGGCTATAAGGTAAAGGGGGAAAATACACAAAATAAAATTAGATCTGCGGCTCCTAAAATAATCCATGCCACCTGTCATGCTTACTTCCATAAATGAATGATATTTCAAAACTCTTTTTGTGTCTTTATTTTTTAAATAAGATAATTCTGAAAGTAACTGCAATTGACGCCAGTTACCAATATATATGCACACCCTTCCCAAATATTTCATTAAAGTGGCTAATTATTTATCTCTTCATTCAACAAATTTTTATTGAGTTACACTACATGCTGGATGTTGTTCTAGAAACTGGGGATATAACAGATGAAGTCTCTGTCCTCATGAAATTGACATACTAGTGGAGGTGCCATAAAATAAATAAATTCATCTATAATATATCAGGTGGCGATTTTTTATTGCTAAGAAGAAAAATAAGGTAAGGGGAATGGAAAATATTGAGGATAACATACTAATTTATATACATAAATACGAGATGCCTTCTTGGACAGGGTGACTTTAAAGCAAAGATTTGAAAGCAGAGATGTCATAGCCATGGGATGTCTTGATGAGGGTAATTCCGAGTACAGTCAGTGGAGACATAGGGTAGGAAGAAGGATGACAGAAGATTGAAGTGGGGGAAGGTTTGAAATTGGGCTTTGTCTCTTTGAAATAATAAAAATAAAAGGGGAAAACAAGGAGGAGAAAGAGACAGATATTGGATAATTAATAGGAATAAGGTCATAAATTAGGATGGCCCGATTCAATTTGAAATAAATCAATTCAGCAAACATGTAGTCAGTACCAACTGCCCATTAGTGTTTGTGTGTAATGCTGGTGGTTTGGATATGATTGGATATGATTGTTCGGATAATATATGTTCA
Source organism: Ursus arctos (assembly GCF_023065955.2). Classification (NCBI taxonomy): domain Eukaryota; kingdom Metazoa; phylum Chordata; class Mammalia; order Carnivora; family Ursidae; genus Ursus; species Ursus arctos. The sequence goes on along the minus strand of NW_026622886.1, from coordinate 11,986,319 downwards.
AGGTGGTGTCAACCCACTGGGTCTATGAGACCAAACCACGCTTGCATGAGGAACAGGATCTTACCTGAAGGGTGAGGTTTTCATCCCACCGCCATATTCCCCCAGCCCCATCCATTCCCTGTGGAAAAGCCTTGTATCTCAAGCCAGAATCTTTAAGGTGAGAGGGAGGGCCTTAGGAGGGAACAGAAGAGAAACATTTCCTTGGCCGTGACTACAGACCAAGGAGGGATGAAACAAGAGGACACACAGTCTGTTAAAAGGTGGAAAGGGAGCCAGGAACCCAGTGGCCCAGGCCAGCTGCACCAGCCACAGGGTATGGGAGATTAACCGAGTCAAGGTCAGACACCCATACTTTCTACGTCTCCACTGCTGCCAGCATTTGCTTTATTTCTGACAGTATTTGTTCCATCTTAAGTCAAGTCTTTTTGAAAATCATCTTAGATGAGCTAAGACAAGCGAAAGGGAGGGGCTTGCTATAATTTAAAGGGAGGGGGTGTCTCAGAGGTGACAGTAAGAGACCTTGAGAGAACGTGAAGTGAGAAGAGACTTTGGGTGGCTGAGTGAGCGCCGCTAACTACTGGAGCGCATCTCTCCTTGGACAAACCTTGGAGCTAAAGGTTCAGAGCAGGGACTGCCCAACAAGGAAGACCCCATGTGGAAAACTCATCTCCACTCCTCTGCACCCGTGGGAGCAGGACAACTTATCCTCCACTCCTCAGGCTCTACCTCTGCAAAATGGGGCTAATATTACCTCACAACAACCATCACCCGTGTTTTGCTGATGAAAAATTAACTTGCCAAGGCTGTGTAAGTCAGCGTTGAAGACCGGTCTCAAATCTACTCTTTGCCACTCCCAAGCCCACCTTCTTAACCCCACACCATACTGCTTCCCCATCTTATTGGCACAACCAGAAATGGAGACATCCAAACCAGAACGTGGAAAGTCACTCTGGCCTCCTCCTACCCTCTTCACCCCCAGACCCACTCATAACCGAATTCTGTCAGCCCCACCCTCTCAATGTCCTTCAGACCCATCCCCCTGCTACAGTCCTGTCTTAGCTTCTCCACCCATTTCCACCATTCACCTCAGTGGAATTCCCTTTTCACCTTCTCTTTCTAAAACCCAAAATAATAAGTATAATAATAGACATAGCACTCACCTTCTCAACCGTTCGATGGCTTCCTATCAACTAGTTGATGGCTCTAAAACTCTATTGTGCATACAAGTCACCTGGAGAACATGTTAAAATGCAGATTTTGATTCAAAAAGTTGAGAGGGGGCCCAGGAATGGGCATGGTTCATAGGCATCATACAGGTGATTGATACAAGTAATATGTAGATGTTTCTTACTCAAAGTGTATCCATGGACCAGCGTTATTAACGTCATTCGGGAGCTTGTTAAGACTCGAGATTCTACAGCCTGGCCTGAGTCCTACCAAATCAAAATCTGAATTCTAACAAAGTTCCCAGCTGATTTGTATGCATGTCAAAGGTGTAGGCTACACTTTGATCTGAAGGATAAAATATCACATCTTTCCATGGTATAGGAGGCTGGTCATGACCAGGATTCCTGCTGTGATCTAAGCTTGACAAACCGGGGAAACTAAGGCACCAAAAAGCAACTGTCTTCTCCATCTTGGTCACCCCAGTGCCTAGCACAGTCCCTGCTGCATAAGACACGCTGCTTTATTGACATGTTGAGTCAAAGTGAACTAAATCAGTGTATATTTTAAAACATATTTTGAAGTATAGCATAACATTCATATTGTATCTTCTTCAAGGTATGATTTAACAGGAAAGAGAAAGAATGGATGGAGAAAAGACCGTCAATGTCATGAGCCAGATACATTTTACTCCTTAAAACACTGAACATGTCATCATTGGGCAGGGATGGAGGGTACTTAGTTCTGCCTGTGAAGTCCTTGCTGTTCGCAGTTGATTTACAGCCTGAAGTCAAATCCATGCTCTATAAATTAAAGCACAACCCGCACCTTTTTCTGTTGTTGTTTAAGAAGAGCAAACTTCCACCACAAAGATACAAGAACAGTCAATATTGATATTCTTGACGGATGGTGCACCTCGCGCCACAGGCCACTCCAGCACCTGCTCACTACCACCCAGCCCTCCCTTTTGTGGGGAAATAATGCCAAGTGGCCTCCTGCGCTATCGGCCGCAGATTGCAAATATTTAAAAGAAATAAATTTCTCTGAATGAAAAGCACCTTTCTTTGTTCTCCAACCCCCTCTCCTCCCAAGTCATGTTGATTTTGGGGCTGTGCGTACTGCCAGCACCTGTACGTTTCAATTGTCTGCTTGCCAACCTCACTGTGGTTTTCTTGCTCGGGTTTAGGAACCATTCTAAGTACAGTAGCCAATGACAGTGTGTTTTCTTTCTCTCTTGGCAACCTGTAGGGGAAGCATCAGCCTCAGGACACCTAGCAGCGACTGTAATTAGAGGACACGGGAAGAGGAGAACAGAAATTGGAGCTTCTCTGACAGTATACTTGTCCCCGTATGATAATGAAAATGGACCACCGCTGCAGTCCAGAAAGAAAGGCTTGGATTTCCTCACTAGCCGTATTCCTTGGCAGAGAGCTCTTCGACTCCATTTTGGGAAATCCAGAATCATTCTTTAACTGAACATAAAGACCCACAACAAGAAATAAGGGCGGGATTTCAGCAAGAGGAAATTCAAATTGTGATTGAGAATAGCCACGTAGAATATTACCCCAGGGATCTGAACATAAATATGGAGTAAAACTGTTATTTCGTCTACATGAAGCATTACCCACCATGTGGTGAAGTAGCATCATGCCCTGTGTGACCTGGATCACTGCTCTTCATCTCTTCCCACTGAGCATTAGAGTGAAACGAACTGCAGCCAGGCGTTGCGACTGGCCAGTGCCGAGGACGAGTGCAGGGGCAAATAAACGGTCCACACGTAAAGCTTGAGCGCTTTCTCTAACCCAAAGCTGACGTCTCCTCCGAAGAGAGGGCTACAGCCTCTATTACCACCATGACGGGGGAAGGTATTTGTGCCCTTTCAGCCCCTACATACCTTTATTCTACCTCCAGGAGCAAGTCTTCTGGCATCCATGTGACTTCAAATCATGATCCCTGTGCTTAACATGCGTGCCTCCCCCAAACTTCAGGGATAAAGCAAATGCCCACATCTGAGCACAGCAGTGCATTACATTCTGTTGGCTCCAGGGACTGAAATTCAGAACCAATGGGAGAGCATGAGATTTTTGTCGCGACGTCCAGGTTCAAGGTTTGGCTGTGAGAAAGCATAGAGTCTGGGGTTCCCACAGCCACCTTACCAATGTGGCACCTTACCAACGTGGCAAGCACAAGTCGGCCTTGAATTGCTTTTTGGGTAAAACAGTTTGAATTGGGGGGTGCCTGGGTGGCTCAGTCATTAAGCGTCTGCCTTCGGCTCAGGGCATGATTCCAGAGTCCTGGGATTGAGCCCCACATCAGGCTCCTCTGCTGGGAGCCTGCTTCTTCCTCTCCCACTCCCCCTGCTTGTGTTCCCTCTCTCACTGGCTGTCACTCTCTCTGTCAAATAAATAAATAAAATCTAAAAAAAAAAAAAAAAAAAGCTTGAATTGCCTGAGCTGAACTCTCTTGCCTGTTCTGCCTGGTGCCCAGGGACCTGTATTTGTGATATGAGGATTTAAAATGCAGTCTATGGTCATGGAATGGTTTATTTCACTCTGGGTAAAACTGATCCTTCTGACAAAGATGGTACTGATACTGGTAAGGATGATGCCCACTTTGCATTAGTTGGCATCATTCTCCAATCAGCTGAGTCCAAAAATCCTAGGTACTTTCCTTATCCCCAGAATGAAAAATATGATAGTTGCTACAAACCCTTACAACCAAAAGAAAGAGGTATTTTGCTTTTGTCAATATATGTAATGAGCCACAGAGTAAGGAGATAAAACCAGCTTCCCTATTTGCACTGAGTTAGGAAGATCTTCCTGGAATTGCATAACAAATGTTTTGAATTATGTGAAAATCATTAAGCCACCTTCAGTTTCTTGTAAGACCTCCACAAATGACAGAAATGTCAGAGGAAACGTGAAACTACCATCGTACAAACTTTAAGTTTAAAATTAAATTCAGATTTACACAAAACAAATTTGTAGGAAGAGTTAAATATTTTTAGAAAAATTGTCTGAAAAAATCATCGACTCTAGATGTACCAAAATTTATATTTCAAAACAATTTATCATAAATGTATCCCAATGTTGTCACCATCTATAAAAATACTCTTAACAGCTTGAGTAGCATTTGTATCGGCAGAAAGATTCTTCTGAAAATTAAAAATTATAAAAAATTATTTGCAATGTTGGCTACCCATTGATATTTAATAGTAAAGCACGAAAATGCTGCCTGCAAACTCTGGATTCCCTAGAGCAAGGCTTCACCGTGGCATCAGGCAGTAAGCCTGCCTTTCTCATGACAGATCCCTCCATGTCAGAAAGTGAAGGGCTTTTCTCTGACTTCTCCACAAAGAATGCTCCGAATGCCGGCCCAGGAAATATTTGTCTGGCTGATCGAATTCTGGGAATAGAACAGGGAAAAGGGCCTGGAGGTCCCAAAGGCTACTACCTAAAATTTCCAGAAATCCCTATTTGGAGATTCCACCTCATTTCTGAGCCCAGTGTCTCTGGGTTGAGAGCCTCTCTAGCTTAATTTTGCCAGACAATAAATCCTTACCTTGACTCTACAGGGTGAGCCAAGGAAAAATGGGGTTCTGGATCCAGACTATTGCCAGCCCCTTGTTTTAAGCCCTGTGCCTGTTTCCTGCTTTAGAAGTTATGTGAAACCTTCAAGTTCCAGGTCTCTTGGGGGTAGAATGAATTGATTCACTTCTTCTTGTAGGACATCCGCATAAAATTGTGTTGGGAATCACTCCATTCTGTTAGGTCAGTGACCACATTTTAGCCAATTTTACAGCTTTCAACAAAGAATTGTTGAAATGTTAACTCCTCTCTTTGTCTTTGTTTTTTATCTTGGGGGTGAATGCATTTTGTTTTAAAGCAGTGCTTCCCAATCATTTTCAAAATTCCATGAGACAAAAAATAAATAGCATTTGTAGGGAACACTGGGGTAAATGGATAAGACTATTCAAGGCCAAGGCCAACTGGTCTGACTTTACCTGCTATCCCAGCCCTCACAACACTACTGAGAGGACTAAAGAGATTACTATCTCTGCCCACCTGTGACCCATTTGCAACATACATTTGGGAGGCTTTGTTCTGTTGTTGATTCTGAGGGGTCTGGGGAGAAGGAGAAGAGATGAATAGATGGCGTCAGTCTACCATGTTTAACCAGTCACCCCTCACTGCTCACTCTTTTATATTGTCCAGGTTAGATGATATTTTGCCCCTGTGCTCATCCATTTCATAGCCCAGAGTATCCATCCAGCTGATCAAAATGGCTTCTTCCTCATACTTCTTACCAGGAACACCAGAGGCACCAATGGCTTCTCTATGATTGCTATCCCTGGAAGTGGTAAAGGCAACACTTCTTGCCCCAATATCTCACCCAAAGCAAGTACCTAGCTCCATGATGTCTCTTATGTCACAGGAGCCTGAACTCCAGACACATCCAGCTTGGTCCCTGGTGACTGGAGAAAGAGGGCCATCTACCCCAGCCAATGAAATACAATGGCAAAGAAGACAAAAGAAATAAACTAAAAGACGCTAACGTACAGTTTGATAGGACAGTACAACCCAGTACGCAAGATCATGGGATTTGGAATTGATAATACCTGTGTTGGAATCTGCCTCCACCATTTGCTAGATATGTGATCCTAGGAAAATTATTCTAGCTCTCTAAGAGTCAATATCTTCATCTGGAAAACAGATTGAAAAGTAATTCCTGTTGCCCTGAATGTCTAAGTGAGAAAGCAATTGCAAAGTGCCTAGCACAGAGGTCATGGGGGAATGAGCGGGAAGAAAATATTAATGAGGGGTTGAAAGGAAAAAGATAACATTCACAAAGGAGAAAAGATAGGGTCTTAGAAAAAATTACCATTAAACAGAGAATAGAAGGAATCAGAGCCACTGTTTACAAACACACTGATACTTAGGCCCCTACCATCTACAGAGAAGCAAAAGATATATAGAGATTTACTATATATAAAATAAGGCATATGTGTAAATATACATGCATGATGTGTATGTATGTATACATACATTGTCAACAGCATCTGAGGTCCTTACATGTGATAGCAATTCTAGGAATTAGCTTCCCGATATTGTTTTCCAGGAAATGAACGAAGTTATCATCTCCATTTAGTTATTAATTAGCCCTTCAAATGGTGTCAGGCATCCTTGCCTATTGTTAGCCTTCTTTTTACAAGACCATAAATAAAAATACAGCTGATCTCTCATTTTATCATCTGTCTTGCTCAGAGGCCAGCCCACACACAATCCTATGTAGCAAAAAGAGCCCAATGTGAATATTTAAAACTACTACATTGAGGGATGTGCACGTGCACAGGGCCAGACCATCACGCACTTATAACTATGTGCCAAATTTGTCCAAAAAAAAAAATGACTAAAGTGGAAGAGAATAAATAAAAGGTCAACACCTTCTTGACAGCTATGGGTACATATATTATTAAATCTAAAGGTGTTACTTCTAAAGAAAACATAAACTGAAGTTCCTTTCAGGTTCTCCTTAGTGTTGGGGTTTCAGATTGTCCTTGGACAAAGGAACCATAATTCAATTATCCAAAGATTTATTACAAAACACTTTGCCCACACTGGATATTTTGATGTGTAAACATCAGAGTATTACACTCCCTCTATCCCAGGCTTCACATTTCAGATTTCATTAGCCAATAAAGCCAGGTTTATTTATAATAAAGTTAAGCCCTTCAAACCACTGACCATGGAAACCAGATTTTGAAATAATTCAGATTTGTGTTTCTGTTCTTTCTAATTAAGGGTAATATCGGGAAGCACAGACAGTGGGTAGCATTGTTCGAGCACCATGGATTTAAGCAAGAAAATCTGATTATCAGCTCATGTCAGAAGCCAAGCGATAATGCAGCTTAGCATTCGTTTGGGCTTTTTCTTTGGCCAAAAGATAATTACCGTTCGTGAGGCCTTACGTAAGTGTATCTAATATCTAAGGCCCTAAAATTTATGAATAGCAAAGACACACAATAGGCAAAGAAGAATTACTGTATTTATTATTTCTATGGCTTGTTCCACCATGATAATTTCATTATCTAGCAAAGTCAAACCTCTAAAATCAAAGTATAATTTCTTAAAGGACAAGAAGTTAAATATGCTGGCAAGGTTTTCTGCCCAATTTCCTCTGGTGAAAGTTATTTCTAACAAATAAGAAGTAGACCAGCCAGAATTCTAATAGGAAATTTACCAAAGCGGATTCAGAGTTACCTATTGGGGTCATTGCACAAACAGATGTTAAGCTTCTACAGTGAGATATTTTTTCTTTCATAAAGTGTTACTTCTTAATCCTGTGCTGTTGAAAAGAAATGCAATGCTTCTCACCGAACAATACCAAAATTCTGAAGATTGAAAAGCACCTCTCGGCAAAGACGATGGTGTCAGAATGAGCATTGCTATAATACAAACAAGCAACACGCAGAATCAATTTTGGGAACTCAGAGGGAAAAGTTATTTGAAGGGGTTAGACGTTTGATATACAAAAGCAGATCTAATTAGAAGGATGGGAAGAAAATCAAGTTGTGAAATTTCTAAAATAAGAATGTTGAGATCTTCCAAAACATAAAGAAGCACCTGCTTTTGGAAGAGAAAGATGGCATGCTTGTCCTTACCTATAGATTTTTATTTTTTTAGGAATAACTTTTATTATTAATCTACTATTCATTCTATATATATACATATATATTATTAATCTACTATTCATTCTATATATATACATATATATTATTAATCTACTATTCATTCTATATATATACATATATATTATTAATCTACTATTCATTCTATATATATACATATATATTATTAATCTACTATTCATTCTATATATATACATATATATATTATTAATCTACTATTCATTCTATATATATACATATATATTATTAATCTACTATTCATTCTATATATATACATATATATTATTAATCTACTATTCATTATATTTGTAGCAAAAAACACTCTGTTGACTACCTTGTATAAACCAGGCATTGTTTCAAACACTTTAGACATGTGAGCTCATCAAATCCTTATGGTAACCTGATGAAATCACTACTTTTCCCTCCCCATTTTACAGAGGAGGAAAATGAGTCACACACAGGTCCAAATAACTGCCAAAATGGCACTCCATACCCCAAACTTACATATATATAAGATTCTCAATTTTATTCATCTTCATAATTCAATTTGGTTTTAGATATCAAACTTCTAATCTTTCATTTAAGTCATTTTTCCCCTGGGTGTCTAGAATTTATTCTGTGAAGTTTATACTGAGGCTACTTGTATTACAGCAATGCTCACTCTGACACCATCCTGAGGCAAAAGGTTCATCAGGACTGGTCGGAGTAGTTCCAGTGCTGGCTAGGCACTAACAATGAGCTCCCCAGCCTTGGGCACATTGCTAAGCTCTCCGTTCAACAGAAGTCAAATGCAACTAATGAATCACTGGACACTACATCAAAAACTAATGAGGTACTATATGTTGGCTAATTGAACATAATAATAATTAAAAAAAAAAGAAGTCAAATGGGAACAACAGAAGTAGGAGAGAGGGTGACACAGAACTTGATGAAGGAGATGAAGATCAGTGCCTGGGCATGGCAGCCCTACACACTCCTGCTTGCAGCCTCGCTGATGCACCAGTGAGGAGGCATTGGTGCTTCAGGCCAAGTCTACCCTGTGCTTCTCCTCCTGTCTTCCATGTTTGCTTTGATTACTTTTTGATTGATTTCCTGGCCTTAACTATCCTCTTGCTTTTTTTTTTTTTTTTTTTTTTGCATTACACTCTGGGAGATGTTCTGCAACTTCTTCTTGCAGTCTTCTGTTAAATGATTTACTTTTAGCCAGCATATATTTGATTCCATGAACTCTTTGTTTGTTGAGTGCTTCTTTTTCAAGGACACAGCCATTCTTATTTTATGGATTTTCTCAGAATTCCCCAGAATTAGATATCTTCTAGAGTGAAAATTTTCTTCTGGCTTCTGAATTATGTCTGTTTCTTCTATGACAATTTCTCTATTTGTTGGGTCTTCTTGGTCCTTTTTGTGCAATTGGTTTCCCTTCAGTTGTGCAACTGGCAGTCCTTGGCACAGGCATACCTCGTTTTATAGTGTTTTACTTTATTGTGCTTCACAGATAGTGCATTTTTTACAAGTTGGAGTTTTGTGGCAATCCTGCATAGAGCAAGTCCATCAGCACTCTTCCCCCACAGCATTTGCTCGCTTGGTGCATCTGTGTCACATATTGATGATTCTTGCAATATTTCAAACTTTTTCATTATTTCTTATATTTCTTATGGTGATCTGTGATTGATGATTACAACTTGCTGAAAGCTCAGATGATGGTTAGCATTTTTTAGCAATAAAGTATTATTTAATTAAGGTATATGTATATTGGGGTTTTTTTAGACATAATGTTATTTCACACTTAATAGAGTGCAGCATAGTGTAAACATAACTTTTATAAGCACTGAAAAACAAAAAAAAAATCATTAGACTGATTTTATTGTGATTTTCACTTTTTTACAGTGGTCTGGGACCAAATCCACAATATCTGAAAGGTAGGCCTATATTATGAATAAAAGCCTTGTTGATGCGTTTCCTTTCTGTTTGCGCAGATATGCTTCTCTTTTTGGAGAATTCAGGGCTCCTTCCCATGACCGTGAGCTTGGTAGAGGTGGTCAAGACATGTGAACTGACTGGCTTCACTTCTGGGTGGGTGAGCTGGCTGGGGCTTCCAAACACCAGAATGAGAGGGCTTCATTCTAAGACACCAACTCCCATATGAAGGGTCCAGGTCCTCCCCCATTAAAACTTCTCACTTTTTTAAGAAAAAAAGTATATTCCAGTTTTGTCCTGGAGAGAAGACCCCACCTGCAAATCACTCCTGCCTTCTCATCGATCCCTGGAGGTGCAGTGATTCACTTGACTGGGGAGTTTGGAGGAAAGAACTGAGCATGCTTGACTCGTTGCACTCTCCTTCATCTTTGAGATCTACAGAAAGCAGGTGGCTCCAGTCTGCCTTTAGTCACGAGGTAAGACTATCAGGAAGGGTCTATTGTCTCCCACTCTTCAGGAGTTCTGCCATTTCCAAGTGCTACCATGATGGTTCAGGCAAGGCTGCCATTTTGGAGGTCAAAACAGAAAGCCCATTTTGGCCACACACCTAAATCACATTCCTAACCTATCTGCTATTTTGACTTCTATCACCCAGCTTCTCTGTCTCTCTCACTGGTTCAAAATACATGCAGAGAGGAGTGTTGTGTATTGATCCCTTAGACCTTACTATAAACATTTGTCTGGCTTTTTTGGTTGTTTTTTATTCTGGTCTATTCAGCATCAAGCCAATTATTTGCCATGTGAAGAGGCAGCACCCAGTATAAGTCGGAAAGACAGACACCCATCATCTCCCCAATTCTTGGCAAATATCTTTGTTTCTTAACCTTCAGAAATACTTTAGATGCCATTTTCCAAACTCAGCTGTCTAGATTCTCACAGATGCTATGAGCCCCTGATGCCCTTTCTGCAATTTGAGAATAGAAAGGTCCTCCCTGATACACTCCCTTCGAGGAATTAAACACTTAGTGATTTAGCTAGATCTTCCCTTTGGTCTGTGCACTATTCCGTTTCCAATAAGTCTTGATGCAATTGTTTAAACTTCAGTTAGGCATCAGAAGCAGTTTTCTCCACAATCTTACATATTTAAAATCGTTTGAGGCAAGAAACATAACTGCTGCTTGGGACAATTCCTCCTCTTTGTATTCCTATTCCATTTAAGAGAAACATAAACAGTATCACTAAAATATATCTATTTTTAAAATTTTAAAAGTAATAAATGCTCACTCTAAAAATCGTAAACAGTATAGAAGAGTATGTCAATTTCAGCACTCTCAAAAGGTAATTAACATTGCAAAAATGTTCTTAGTTGCATTCAGAAAGTTTGAATGCTTATATAGTGCCATTATACACATATATACTTTTTTTTTTTACACACAAGAGCACAATGTAAGCCAGATAAAGCTGTTTCCTCATCGTCCATCCACTTCAGTATGGGTGCCACAGTGAAAAGAAAGCAAGCCCAATCCCTACATCCAAAAACCAGTTGGAAAGCAAGTAAAATCTTTCCATCAGTAATCTTTTAAAAAATAAGAAAAGTGTTGCCTTACACGGCAAACAGCAGTGTGTTCTCAAATTGGTCTCATATCTCCCCTTTTCTCCTTAAAGTCCTGCTCTTCACAGCATGGTAGCGTGCTCTCTCTCTCTCTCTATCTCTCTCTCTCTCTCCTGTCCTCCCACTTCCTTCCCCCTACCTTTCTCCCCCCCATACCTTTGTCCTCCCCACCCCCAAAAAATCTCCTCAAAATTCAATCTATGCTAGCTTTAGTTTTCCCCTTTCCTCCTGCCTCTTCTAAATATAATTTTATTCCTTAGTAGCTTTAGTTCATTCCCAAATCACTAGCTCTCCTGGGGTTCTCTCCGTTCCCCTCCATAGCCAGTGAAAGGTCTGACGTGGCTGGTGGGCCAAAGCAACAAAGGCACTTTTCTCTTCCAAGGCCAGTGGAGAGGTCAAGGTTGTGAATACACACATGCACCTTGTCTTTGTCACCCTTGTCACAATATGATACTTACTGCCTACAATTTGCTTCTTCTACTTATAAATTCATCATGGGCGTCTCTTCTCATCAGCACATAGCATCCTGCCTCATTCTTTTTAAAAGGCTCTAGCATTCTATAGTGTCCAGAATGCATTTAACCAGTCCCTGCTGATAAATATATAGGCTGTTTCTGGTTTTTTGCTATCTCAGGGAATACTGCAATGAATAAACCCTGTTCCCATATCTCTTTATACATGAGGAAATGTAGATGCGTGCTCTTGGCAACCATTTGACTTATGTTTCTCTGGCTCAGCTTCATATAATATAATAACAAATGCACATTCTTTAAATGAATTCTTTAAATTCATTCCTTGAATGAATAAATTGGCAAATAACTGGGAGTGTGATAATAAACCACAACCAAGGGAAAGGATGTAGTAGCTGGACTTGTGCTATAGGATTTAAACTCTACTTAGCTATTCTTTTTTTTTTCTTTTTTTGTAAGGGAGGGAGAGAGAGCGTGCATGCAAACACGAGCAGGGGGAGGGGCAGAAGGAAAGGGAGACAAGCAGACTTCCCACTGAACAGGGAGCCCGAAGTGGAGTTGGATCCCAGGACCCTGAGATCATGATCTGAGCTGAAACCAAGAGTCAGACGCTTAACTACTAACCCACTCACGTGCCCCTCTACTTAGCTGTTCTTGAATTCAACATTCCCCACCTGTAAAATGGGAACATGTTTTTAAAAACCTTTGAAAAATTAGATTAGGTAATATCAAAAAGTTGCTTAACTCAGGGAAATGTAAGATACTTTGAACTAAAATCATACATCCATGTAAATCATTTAATTAAGTGAAGTCTGGGTGCCGTGACCCTTTCATGGATTGGGAAAATCACCAGAAGTGCTTGAGCTCCACAATGCAGACAGAGCTGCCTCAAATCCTGGAGGGCATGTTCGTGCCTCCAGGATTTCAAGGAGTAGTCACAGCTCTATTATGCTCATTGTTATCTCCTTTGATCTTCCAATGACAATTTCAAAAATTAATCTTTTAGGTGCACAGTTTCTTATTCTTAAAAGATAAGTACAATGACAGCTATGCAAGCATTCTAAGCCGTAGGGAATTTATATGCCATCATAAGCAGAAGTATTTATGAAACCATTGCTTATATGCTAGGTAATATTTAAAGCCAGTGTGTTTCTGACCTTGAGGATACCAAAAAGGCCACTGAATCTAGTGGAAAGATCTTTGGAGCCATATAGACCTCGGTTTAAAAAGCCCAGCATTCATTCATTCATTCATTCACTCATTCAACAAAACTTAAATGGTTTGAATGCCAGACACTATCTTAACTGTGGGTGAACAAATTTCCTGCATTGTCACTTAAAAGATATTTAAACCTTATCAAATGACTTAGCTTCTCTTTTTCCAGGATGCAATGCCAACTCTTAAGCTTTTCATAAAGGCACTTATAAAGTGCACAGCATTGTTCAGTAAATGTTGGTTTCTTCCTGCTCCTTCCCAATTAAGGGCTAAAAATTCAAGATAAGCCATAAACATTTTAACACACTCACAGAACTTAGTGAAGAAAACATTAGCTTATAGAAGAATAAAGAGCAGAATAGTGACATCAAAACCAAGTTTAAGAATTTAGAGATCCTGGAGCCTAAAACGGGCACATAGTTAATACTCAAAAATGTCTACTGACTGGATATATTAATCAAGAATTCAAATAGTTAGAGGGTCGCCTGGGTGGCACAGTGGTTAAGCGTCTGCCTTCGGCTCAGGGCGTGATCCCAGCGTTATGGGATCGAGCCCCACATCAGGCTCCTCTGCTATGAGCCTGCTTCTTCCTCTCCCACTCCCCCTGCTTGTGTTCCCTCTCTCACTGGCTGTCTCTATCTCTGTCAAATAAATAAATAAAATCTTTTTAAAAAAAAAGAATTCAAATAGTTAGAGTCTCACATTTGACAGGAGGCAACACAGCATGCTAGGAAGAGTTCTGCCACAACAATTAAGAGGCTCAGGTTTGAGTGTACAAAGAGTGTGGTCCACCAGCCCTGTTTCCTTGGGCAAACCATGACCTTCTCCAGCCTCAGTTTTCTCACTTGGGAAATGAGAAGGTTGAGCTGCATCCTTCGTAAGGTACCAATAATTCCAGGTAAAAAATACTTGTCAAAGCTTCAGACCACCACCTGGAGTTTATTCGCTCAGTCTGACGTCGAACCGTACATGTGTCCTCCAACCTCCCAGCACCTTCCAGAGATGACTGGAAGAGCCCAGAGAGGTGGACTTTATCAATAGAGCTCTGTTTAATTTTTTGCTCTAAGGTTTAAAGTATAGACCAGCAAGTTAAGAAACAAGTATCACCGCACACACACACAAAAATCCATTTCAAAATCTAAAGACTAAAAATTAACCAGTCACGTCATGTTTTTAGCAAACACACTTACCATTGTGTGGAGTTTTATTGTCCCCCTGGTGAATAGAAGCCTTTAAAAATATATATGCCTAGAACTGAATACCGTGTCAGATCTACTGGCACTGTGTGTTTAAACACCTGCATCTCATCATTAGCCCTTCATAATATTGTTAAACAATAATTATACTTATGATGAGTAATGAATCCAAATATATCTTTCCTTGAGATGTACTCATTCTTGTGTTATGTAAGTAACCCATTAACAGAATATGAAAACTACTCAGGTAAGACAGATTCATAAATCCATCCAGATAATACTCAATAAAGTTTTTAAATGATTATAATGAACTGTAATGATGTCACATTCCATATTAGCGAATCCTTGCCTTATTTTTCTGAGGATAATTGATTTCATCATTTCTGTTTACCAGGGTTTTAAATTTTACCTGTCTAGTCAGATTTAAAAAAACCAAACAAGGTTTCCCCTAGAAATTTGGCAAGTTTAGTTTGCTTTTCTCATATTTGAAATGAAAGTGAAAATTTGAGATAAAGGCTATGCTTGCCTTTGCTTAATACCAACAACATTGGCTGACGGATGTACAGAGGACTCCACAGGAAAAAAATCCACCTACTTCCCAAAACAGAAAGATGATAGCGTGCCCAATCACTGTGATCAGAATAGACCAGCCTCCAAACACCAGCCTTCAACGGATTAGTCTATAAGATTCAATACCAGTTAACTTCCAAAGTCAAAAAAAAAAAAAAGACGTTTCATTTAAAAAAAAAAAAAGACTGGCCTCATGAGAAAGAGGGGCGTAAATATAGAGTGCATTCGTCAGAAGAAATAGTAGTAAAAGCTAACAAGTGTGGCAGACTTTCCATGTGTGCCAGGCACCGCTCTAGGCACTTTACATTCAACCCACAACAGCCTGACGAGGTTGGTGCTATTATTATCCCATGTTGCAGATGAGGAAGCTAAGGCATCCGGGATGCAGGGCGGCAAGCAGCAGAGACAGGTTTGAATTCAGGCCGCTGACCCCAGGGTTTGCTGGTGTAATCACCATCCCTTACCATTCATCCCATTTGCCACCCATTGAATCAACAACCTTCCGAAAGCAGGTGCCGGAATCCTCAGCACCACATTGCTAAGGAACCTGGGATACAGTCAAGGGCTCGATGGCAATTCCAAACTCTACTCTGGAACTGAACTGGCCTTTTGGAAATCCATCTTGTCCTGCCCCCAGGTTATCTCTGGCTTACTTCATCCTTTTGCATCACTCTAAAGCCCCAAAACTCGTCGGAACCATGTCACATCCAGCATGAGGGAAGGAGGCTGCTTGAGCGCTCCAAGTCCTCTGCCACTCGGGAGTCCTCCTGAAATTGTTACTAATATGAGCCCCTGATCCTCAAGCACAAGTGTGTGTCACAGAAGAGAGCTCACATGACCCAAATGATAGCAACCGGTCCTGCAGCGGGGGATTGCTTAAAAGACACAGAGCAGACTGCCGTCGCCCTCCCTCCCTCATGAAGCCAGGCAGGTTTGAAGTGGGCTGAACACCCCCACGTACCCTGGAGTGTTGCCTCAGGCGCCAGGTGTTAGACCCAGGAGGATGTCCTGAGAATGAGGCCAGCTGCCTGGGCACCCCTCCGGCAGGAGCCCCGTCTCTTGGGGCAAACCCACGCCTGCAAGCTTGTCTGCCACCTCCAAGAAGTCAGCTGAACAGTCCTGTTTACCCGAAGTCATATCGCGCCACTCACAGCCCTCCAGGGGCTCCTCATCTCATTCAGAGTATGATCCCCAACAGCTTCTTACTGAACTGAACAGGACTGGTACCCACATACTTACAGACAGACAGACAGACAGACTGAACAGGATCTGGCACCTGCACCATGGCTTTGACCAATTCAGTACATGTTTTAGCATAAAAAAGAAGCTTACTAACAATTATCTGGAAACAACGGGTGTAAACCTGGACTGTCCCAGGCAATGAGGGAAGTCCTTCTTACCTCTCTTATTTCACCTAGTACTCTCCCCTCATGACTCTTCTCCAGAGGCTTTGCTATTCCCTCAACATCCTAGCCTATCTTACTGTCTCGGTACCTTTGCACTTACAGGTCGTTCTGCCCAGAACATTCTTCCTCTGTATGTCATGACTTTCTTAACCTGATGGCCCAAGGACCATCCTTTCTCTTTCAATGAATGAAAAACACATTCATTGAGTTCCCCTCTTCTTTCTACCCAATGTTTGTGTATTCATTCAAGAAGCCATCCAATTAGTTTCTGACCTTGGAACCACATACTGCATATAAGTGTAATCATACAATAATCTTCCCTCAGCAAAATGTTTCCAGGGTTCATTCACGTTGTAGTATGTATCAAAACTTTTTACATTCCTACCAGCAATGCACAGGGGGTTCCAATTTTTCCATATTCTTACCAACACTTGGTAGTGTCCGTTTTTGTAATAATGGTCATCTAATGGGTGTAAACTGGTTTCTTATAGAGGTTTTGTTTTGCATTTCCTTAATGACTAATAGTGTTGAGTATCTTTTCATATGTTTATTAGCCATTTGTATATGCTCTTCAGGGAAATGTCTATTCAAGCCCTTTGGCCATTTTTAACCAGATTATTTGTTTTTTGTTGTTGAGTTCTAGGAACTCTTTATGTATTCTGGATATTAACCCCTTATCAGATATAATTTGCAAATGTGTTCTCCCATTCTGTGGGCTGTCTTTTCATTCTCTTGATAGTGTCCTTTGATGTACAAAAGTGTTTAATTCTGATGAAATCCAGCTCATTTTTTCTTTTGTTGCCTGTGCTTTGGTATCATATTTAAGAAATCATTGCCACATTTATGGCAACGAATGAGGATTTTTTTTCCTGTTTTCTTCTAGGAGTTTTACTGTTTTAGCTCTTATTTAGGTCTTTGAGCCACTCTAAGTTAATTTGCATATATTCTGCAAGGTCCAATTGCATTCTTTTCCATGTGAATATCCAGTTCTCCTAACACAATTTCTTGAAAAGACTGTCCTTTCCCTATTGAATGGTCTTAACATGCTTGTCAAAAATCAATTGACCGTATGAGTGAGGGTTTATTTCTGGGCTGTCATTTCTATTCCATTGGTCTATATGTTTAGCCTTAGAGTACCACACTATTCAGATTTCTGTAGCTTTGTAGTAAGTTTTGAAATCAAGAAATATGAGCTCTCCAAATCTGTACATTTTCAACATTGCTTTGGCCATTTGGGGTCCCTTGAGTTTCCATAGATTTTTAGGATGAATTTTTCTATTTCTTAAAAGGAAAAGTTGGGATGTTGCTCGGATTGCATTGTCAATCAAGATCACTTTGGATAGTGTTATCGTATTAGTAATGCCAAGCCTTCCAATCTATGAATGCAGGATGCCTGTCCATTTATTTGGGTCTTCTTTAATTTCTTTCAGCATTTTTTATAGTAGTCAACATACAATCCTGAGCTTTTTTGCTTAAATTTATTCCTAGGTACATAAATGGAATAAATAGGTAAATACAATTGTTTTCATTTCCTTTTCAGATTGTTCATTGCTGGCATGTAGAAACAGAGCTGGTTTTCGCATGTTGATTTTGCATCCTGCAGCTTTGCTGAAGTTATTAGCCTGAACTCATTGAATCTTGAAATAAATCTGAAAAATGGACATTGTCAAGGCCCAGGCACTGACATCAGCAGCCAGACTCATGAACCAGTCACAGGTGAGGAAAGAGCAGGAAGCTCTTTCTCCTCCTGCCACAAGTTTGAGTGTCCCACAGAAGTGACAGTGGTACAAACCGCGGCAGCTCATTCTCGGTGGTGGAGGCAACGGAGGTGGCAACAGGTACTGGGTCAGCTGTGCCATGTTCTTGGAGTCACTGTTCCAGGAAGCCTACCCTCGGATCTGGTTCCATAGCCCTCCCGCAGATCCTGCGAACTACCCAATTTTATTTTGCTTACTCCCTTTTCTGATGAATTGACCTGAGTTAGCTTCTGTTGAGTCCAATTAAGAATCCTTTTTGAAACACTATCAACAACGGCACATACCCCCGTTCTCTGATCGACTTTTGCTCTACAGTACGTACCAGCATCTGACCTCTCAATGAATTGTCTGACTCTCACACTGGAGTGGAATCTCCATGAGGTCAAGGTCATTTATTTTGTTCACTGCTAGAAGCTGAAAACCATGCCTGGTATATACTGCACTTAATACAGTTTGTTGAAAGAATATAACATCTAACCCTTGTTAACTCATTTAACTCTGACAACTACCCAGGGCTGTTCATTCACAGTCCTATGCCTGTGATTCCAGCTCTGCAGTGCAGCGCTCTCCAGCTCTATGCCCGATGATTCTGGGCAGAGCAAATTCCTGGGCACCAGCGGAGTCGCTAGTGGGACCTTCCCCAGGGATGCAGACATGCCCCCTTGTGTCATTCCTCTAGGACACGGACTCTCCAGCTATCCTCTGGCCCAATTACTATCAGCTTTGGGTCAAAGCAAATGGCCATTCCTCTCTTTTATTCTCAGATTTTCATAGTGGATATTACAAAATCATAGTGGATATTGAAAATCATTCAGAGGCCACACTTAAATGTCTGCAGAAGCACTTAGTTGAATATAAAAGGTGTCCCCAGACCATCTCAGCCACAGCAAGATTAATTTCCCACTGAAATCACAGAAGAGATAGAGAATCAGCTTGCTACCATGGTATGCTGAGGTGAAGACACTCCTCTTCTCAGATAACTCATTCGTCAAAGATCTGAAAATGCCTTCCTCACACAAATCTAACTCACTCACACCCACTGAGGAACGGATGCTCTTTTCTAGGTCACAAGTGTCACGACCTGCCCTACATTTACCTTACTTCTCACAGCCGTCAGCTCACCCATGACTAGCTACCTCCTGGTTCATTCCCTCAAATGCCCGTTTTACCTCTTGCCGTGGAAACGATGCACTGCAAGGTTACTAACCCGTTTATGACTGACTCTCCTGCATCTTTCCCCATTCGAATCCACCACAGCTTATATACAAGCCTTGAATAGACATGACTCTAGAATATGTATTTAGTGTACGATCACTGATGTGGCTCTGTGTTTAAAATGTAGAACCACGTGAAACCAGACTTTCCAGAAAGCAGTATGTTTTCTACTATGTTCTATCAGCCTATTCTTTTTTTTCTTAAAGATTTTATTTATTTATTTGAGAGAGAGAGAGAGAGAGCATGTGTGCCCACGTGCATGCACGAGCACAAGCAGAGGGAGGAGCAGAGGAGGAGGGAGGGGGCAGAGAGAGAATGTCAAGCAGAATTCATACTGAGTGCAGAGCCCATCACAGGGCTTGATCTCATGACCCCGAGACCATGAGCTGAGCCGAAACCAAGAGTCGGATCCCTAACCCATGGTGCCACCTAGGCACCCCCTATCGGCCTATTCTTGGGCTCATTGTCGTCTTATAGCTTTCTAAAAAGTTTTGATATCTGGTCAGACAAGTTTGCACATTTTATTCTTCATTACTCTTTCATTTACTCTTAGTCTTTAATCTTTCATGTAATTTGTAGGATCCGCTCTTTAACTTCAGGAAAATTCCGTGATAATCTTCTCACTCATTAGCACAGCATCTCTTCCTTTATTCAGACCCTCCTTTACATATCCTTACGTAATGCTTTGTCCTCTTATCCATATGTGTCTTACAAATATTTTGTTAGGTTTATTCCAAAGTAATTTATAGCTTTGGTTTTAATAATTTATAGGGTTTAATAATATGAATATAATTTTAGATTTTGAAGGTATATAATCAGTATTATCTTTTTTTTTTTCAAATATTCTTATATCTCGGGGTGCCTGGGTGGCTCATTCAGTTAAGCATCTACTTTCGGCTCAGGTCATGATCCCAGGGCTCTGGGATCAGGCCCCACATCAGGCTCCCTGCTGAGCAAGGAGCCTGCTTCTCCCTCTCCCTTTCCCCCTCCCCCATTTGTGTGCTCTCTTTCTCTGTGTTGAATAAAAAAATAAAATCTTTTTTAAAAAATTCTTGTATCTCTTTTTTTTCTTGTATTTCATTACCTTGGGCCCCCAGGACATTTTTGAATAGAAGCAATAATAGTCAACATTCTTGTTTTCCCTTACTTTAATAGAAATGCTTTCAAAGGCTCACTATTAAATCGAATTGTGTTTTCTGTAGATTTTTATAGATTTTTTTTAGGTTAAGGAAGTTCCCTTCTATTCCCACTTTTCTAAGATTTTTTTCCTCCCATAAATTAATCTTGACATATCCACTGGGATGGTTATATGATTTTACTCCGTAAATCTATTAATATATATTTCATGGATTGATTTTTTGATAGGAAACTATTCTTGTATCCCTAGAATAAATTCTACTTGATTATGATGTATTTTATTGTGTATGTTGCTGAATTTGATTTTGCTAGTATTTAATTTAATGAGATTAATGCATAGTTTACCCCATTTTATTTTAAATGTTTTGCTACCTTCAAAAAATAACTTAGGTGGCTTCTCCTTTTCCTCTATATAAGGATTATCTGACATTTGAAATTTTAATAAAACAGCTACAAAACTCTTGGCATGCTATTTTTGAGAAAATTTGAGAAAATGGAAATTTCTGAATATTGATTTAATAGTGTGTTTTTATGTGTTGACATAAGTTATTTATAGTATTGACTCTGCATTTTATAAGTACCATCGTATTGGTACTTATGTTTTCCTTTTCATCCATAATATTGTTTCTCCTTTCTTTTTCTTGATCAGTCTTGCTTGGTTTATCTATTTTATACACTCCTTCCAACAACAGGTTTTTGGTTTTGTTAATTATCTCTGACTGTATTTTTTGGTTCCTATTTTGGTGACTTTTTCCTCTTCTCTTTCCTTTTTTTCTGCTTCCTTTGAATTCATTTTGTTGTTTGAGTTGGATGCCTCGCTCTTTAATGTTCAGCCTTCATTTTTCTCTACGATGACATTTAAGGCATAAATCTACCCCTAAGAACCACTTAAGCTGCATCTCTCATTTTTAAAATTATTATCATTCCATTCTGAGTATTCTTCTTCTTTTCATCATTATTTCTTCTTCAACCCATGAATCATTCCAAAGTAATTATTTTTGGAAACCATAGACTAATAATGTATGCCACAGAAATAAACAATAACAGTGTGACCCAATTATATGGTTTCTATATAATATGTAATAAAATGTATAGTAGTCAATATAATATAAACAATGACAAATAATATAAAAGTTTTTTAAAGACACACACCTTAAAAGTTTTTAGTCCTCTTCTATAATTCCTCCAAAGTCACACAAATGCAGAAAGAGGAGAAGAAAGAGGGAAAAGAAAAACAGGGGACAGAACAATCTGAAAGAGGCTCCAACTATGCCAAGCCCCTGATTTCATGCACTTGCTTCCTGGTGCTTAGTTGAGCTGTGGGAGGAAGAGGGGGAGGCACCCAGGCAGCACCTGTCTGTGAGCTTGAGAAGCCCTATGTCTCTGCAGTATATAAGCTAATTAGCAACCTCCGATTTTCCCTGTGACCTGTGTCACTCCTTGTCAGGTGAATGGGCCTGTGGTTCCCTTCCACGAAGTTTTGCCTTCTTAGAGTCTTAAGGTGCTAGTGGTGGAATGGCAGCAATACGGGGACTTCATTGGGGTCTGTTTCCTCCTCAACACAGTCCATGCTGGGAATCACAGAATCCCTTAGTTGATTCTTAAGAGGTTCCTAAGAGGTCAATTGCTTGATGGGAAAGTGATTACCAGAACAGCATATTTCAGACACCTTATTTAGATACATTCTGTGCTTCGGGGGTGTATAAGAACACCAGGTCATGTTTTTCAACTGGGTCATGTTTCTCCTCTTCCCGCACTTGGCCTTTTTCTTTACTCTTAGAATATGATTTTCCACATCTCTTGATTTCTACTCTTGAACTCTATTTGCAGTTACCATATGCTACTTGTCAGCAAGCAGTAATTTGGAGCTACTCTGCTCACAAATTTTGGAAAGTAGAGACACTGAAAGACATCGCTAGCATGACCCCCTCCCCACATGCTTGGGACTTTCTGCTTTCCTCAGTGTCAGTGAGCTGTGTGGTCCTCTCCAAAAGACATTGCCATTCCCTGCGTGGTAAATAGGAAGGAAATGAAGGCAATTAGAGCTCTTCGGATGTAAATTTAAGTGTTGGCTGAAAGGTTTTTTTCTTTGCAGATCCTGCTTTTGTCAACACAGCTCTGGCGGGAGGGAACCTGGGAAGCTCCCACAGCTCCATGACAACTGGACAGGCCAGCCATGGCGACCATCTCCGTGTGCACATTGCAGTCATTCATAGACACGCATTTGCACGCTGTAGCAACAAACACTCACTGTGGCTCTCACCAACAGGAGATCATTAGCAACCCGGGGGTAGAAGATGGGATGAGGGGAGAACATGACCAACGGGTCAGCCTTTCCCTTGATGAACTCAGTCATTTATTGTTATTGATTATATTAGGTGGAATTATTGTCCTAGTTGCTGTATGTTGTGCCAGACGCAAGCACTGCCCACACACCTGATGCGTGGTGATTTCTACTGCTGCTTATCCAATGAACAAGTTACTTTCTCAGTGTACAGAATCTGCATGTAAAGGATACAAGGGTAGTGCAAATCCCAGACAGAGACCCGGAGTTCCATAGGATATTGTTTTTTAATGTTCTCCCTGTTTCGAAATTTAAAAGAAAATCTTTCCCAGTTATAAAGTAAAAACACAATACAAAGGAACAAGTTTTCTTATGTATCAAGCAACCGAAGCCAAAATCATTCAACCACAGTTCCACTCTGCTTACTCACATTTGCATGGGATATGTTTCTCTCCCACAGGGTAGCAGGTCTCACAATGGGAATGTAGCAAGAGGATTTCTGAAAGATTTGAAACAAGGCACTTAGTATCATGTCAGTAATTCCCACAAAGATATTTCCATGCCTGAGATGATTTTTAGGTAGACCAGAGGTTAATTCATTTGAACAATGGCTGTTCATTCATTGAGTACTTGACATCATCCAGAACACTGTGCTAGGTGCTAGGGGAACAACAGTGAGGCCAGACAGACACAATTCCTACCCTCAAGAGTCCAGAAGAAAACACAGGCAGTAGCTAAAGAATCATGCCAATCAATGCAAAATCTCAACTGTGACAAATGTTATGAATGAGAGAAACAAAGTATTTTGAGAATCTTGTAATATATTAGGATGAAAGAGATTTAAACATTTACATCCTTTGCCATGTGGCTTTGAAGTCCTTCCCACTTGAGTAAATGAAGTATGTTTCTTTGGCTCATTGATGTTGAGCAAGGCCCCATGACTTGCTTTAGCCAGTGACATGTTCACACACATGACAGGAGCAGAGGCTTTAAATGTCCATGCAGGGTTTCCCTTGCCCTCTTGGGTTTCTGTCTTAGCCAGGAAAAAAAAAATGCCCCTAGTAGTCATTGGTCCCAGAATAAGGAGACAAATGTAATAGACTAGACCCCAACCCACAGCCTTCAGCCAATCGCAACTGAGCCCAGCAGAGCCATGGCCAACACGCAGACCAGGAAACATAAATAAGAAACAAATGTTGCTTGTGGAAAGCCACTGATTTTGGAGTTGTTTGTTGTGCAGAATTATCACAGCAGAAACCTGACTGATACAAATATACAACACCTACAATAGTTCCATTCCGAGGTCAGAAAAGGCACCCCGAGGATGTGCCAATGGTATGGAATCTTGTAGCCTTGATATTAAAATATCAAATCTCAATAAGATACAATCAGGATTTCTTTTCATACTTCTGCTTTTCAATTTGATACTTTTTATTTGTTTAGTTAGTTGCAATCTTCAGGGTCCTTGACCTTTTATTGTTTAATATTTGCTAAAATTGTGCCTCGGCCTTTTATTGACCTGCAGAGCCTGCTGTGGTGAAGACACTATCCTCACAGATCTATGACCAGGATACAAGCGTATGTCCAGACACCAGAAAGACAATTAGTCTGCCACATCGTTTCCCTGAGGAGATTAGAGTCTAAGGCAGAAATAGTATCCAGAGAATCACACAAATCAGGGCGAAATTTCAGGGACACTGAATGTTATGAGGGAGAGACATGTGGAGGACAGACATATGTGCAGCCAAGGAGCACAGGTGTTGCCGACTCAGCTGATGGAAGCAGAACCCCAAAAAGAGACAAAACTGGAAGAGACAGGGATGTCTCTGAGATCAAAGTATCAAAACTAAAGGAATGTGACAAGAAAAGTAGAAGAAATGTCCAGATGGAAGAATAAAGAAAGAAGATCGAGAGAAGAGCAGGGAGCATAACAAGATTTCAGAGCGCTGACACTGAGCGGTATTGTAAGTATCACACACTTGTACTGCCTGACAGGTGTAGTGGGGGCCTTGAGTCACACTTACTTGTCTTCCCATGACACAAGGAAATGTATCTTTTACACAGTAGCCCTGACATCACCTCCATGCCAGGCACACGGTAAGCATCCAATCAATAGCTTCAAAGAAAGCAAGTGGACTCTCCCATGATCCCAAAAAGGAGTCACAGAGCATAAGAACCGGAAGGAATACCATACCACCAACATTCTCATTGGATAGATGGGGAAACTGCTCAGTCCACACCAGCACGTAGTGACTGGCCAGCGACCAAATTTCTGCATCTGGGTTCTGTGTTTAAGCCCATACACAATCTTCTGTTCTGTTGTCAGCACACAAATGGCCTTCAAAACACAGCTGTCGAGTTTGACTACGAAAATAACTCCACATCTGTGGGAAAGGAAAGGGGTCTCACTTATAAAACAATAATCACCAGGTGGAGTGTAAGGCCCATCTCTATGATGTGTACCTCAGTTCTCCTCCTCAATGGACTTCCTGCCATGCACTCCAACCATGTATCTTCACATATCTGGTTGTCTTCTGAGTAGATAATTCTTGTCTAGGACAATCAGCACCAAGCACTGAGTGCCGTCCCAAGCCATACTGCTGTGACACATTTCTTATTTCAATGCAGATTTCTTAGTGCCACTGCCTGAGTTATGCAGGTTGTAGATAGCACATTTCACATCATTCAGAGTACAAAGCAAACAATACCTGCAAAGATTGTTCAGTGCACCACTTGAACACCTGTACAGGACAATCCTGAGATTTTTGCTGTCTGAACAATAAGGCTTCGTGATAGCCAATGGTTCAAGGAAATCATATGCATTCTGACTGTCCCATTTTATAGGAGATTCTTTGTAAAGGGTAAAGGCACCAGTAAGCAGAAAGAAGAATCAGGGAGTGGGGTTATCTGATTTCTTAGAAAAGCTTTATCTTGAACTTTTAAGCAAGCCTCTAATGCAGGTAGAATTTCTTTGTAAACAAAAAAACTATTGTAATCAACAAGCAAAAAAAAATGTCTTGAAAGAATAAAGGAGCTGGGGTATTCATTGCCAGTCATTAACCTGATTTTCTAATGAATATGGCATTAGGCATTCATTAACAATCATTTGTGTTTATGTTGAACAGTGGATGTATAATGAAGGTTGGTAAATGAAAGCAAAATTAAACCAGGGAATTTTGGACACTTATAAAGCAATTAACTTGTTTGGCAGTAATTACACATTGAAAGCTAAATCAAGTGCATTTAGAAAGCCACAAGAGTCGCCACATAAACCAGAGGTGCTTTGCTCTAAAATAATAGAAAAACCTCTCTTTCTTTCAAAATGAAAGAGAAAGGCAAAAGTATGGTGTAAATGACAAACGAGGCCCAGGTCTAATGAAAAGAAATACGGTTACAGCCCATATGTTAGGGAAGAGGCCAGTTATTGAAAAATAGGACAGCTCAGCTAATTAAAAAAAGAGAGAGAAAGAAAGAAAGAAAATCCTTTTGTGACAACAATGATGTGAAAACAGGTGGTATATGCTGGAGAGTTCAAGTTTTCTATTTGTGCACACAGGCATGCACATACATGTGCACACGCACGCACACACACACACACACAGCCTACATACTTGAACTACGTCTTAGATGTGTGAAGAGTAAAATCTGAATCCACAATCCAATTTTTGGACAGCACGCATCTCAGGAGTCACCAGGGTTCTGTCACTGACGGTTTTGCAACTTGGTTCCCCCTAGTATTTGACTAAAGTCCTTTACTCAATTTGACACCTGGCACTAAAGGCCAGTCACATCCAGGGGAAAGAGGAGCAGAATGAGGTGTGATGAGTGAACCCCCTGGGGGAAGACTCAGTACTGAACTATGAGGAAGCAAAGGAAGCAAACTCGCCATTCCATGCGGCCACAACACTCAGAACCACAAACTTTGCTCCAAAAATACATTCAAGATCCAAGAAAGCTGTCAAGATGAATTTTGTCAGAGTTTTCCAGCCTACCAGAGTCAGCCAAGACACACTACAGAGGTGCTGTTTGGTTTGGTTTTTTGCTTATTTTTTTTTTCCTTTCCTCAGCCAGAGGAACTAGTCTTCAGATGAGCCCAGAGGTCTGAGCCAAAGGACAGAATTTTCCAAACTGGAGGTTGAGCATCTTCCTCCGAAAAATTGGAAGATTCGTGAGCCCTTCCCATATGACAAATACCTTCGCAAACAGGGTCTGTGGGTGCTTGAGGGTTGGTAACCAAAAGAAAGGTTCCCAGGGGGATCTATAAAGGGCAGCTGGCTTTGTGGAAACATTTGCGAGGTGCTCGGGTATCAACTATGCTAAAAGCAAATACTTGCTTTGCCTTGGATTCGGAACAGAAAACGGAAACCAGGAGAGAGCTCTGAAATCCTCACTCAGGTCATTTAACTGCTATCAAAAAAAAAATGTGTTCGCCATGATGGGGTGTGTGCGTTTCTTTACAGAAATATGGTCCTTCTTTAAAAAGATCAACACTATTATTTCCAAGCAGAGAATCAAGACCTTAAGCTGAAAAACTCATTTCTCACTTACTTGAAACCATTTTAAATATTTAGATAGTCTGCCTTGTTCTAATCTAATATGGAGTGTTTTATTTGAGGTTTTCTTGGTCACAAAATTACTTCCTGGTTTTGACCAAGACTTCATCGCCATATCAGGGAGTCTGCTTGAGATTCCCGCTCTCCCTCTCTCTCTACCCCTCTCCCCGCTTGCATACTCTCTCATTCGCGCTCTCTATCTCTCTCAAATAAATAAACAAATATTTAAAAATATATCTCAGGAGACACTTCTCGGAAAAGATACTGAATCTCGAAGCTTGAGCGAAAAAAATTTCTAGTTCAAGAAGAGGAACTAAGAGTATTGTTAGCAGGTGATCAGCATGGGGAAACGTCTAGATTGTGAGAACATTCCAACTGCGGGCAAGATAGAAGGTGTATCCCTGCAAGAGCTCCCCTAATCCTCCACCAGAGGACTATTGAGAGGCGACTATTCTTATCACTATTTTGTAGGTGAGAAATCTGAAGCCCAGAGAATTTCTGACAGCCCAAGGCGGTATCCCTAAGTAAGTGGTGGCACGGAGAGGCCAGCATGAGTCTGCCTGGTTCTGCACCCTCTGCTCTCTGCCTGTGTTCTGACGTCTCCCCTAAGTATTTCAGCACCTGGGCTGTGGAATGTAAGGCAGGACTGATCTTTTTTTTTTTTTTTAAAGATTTTATTTTATTAATTCGACAGAGATGGAGACAGCCAGCGAGAGAGGGAACACAAGCAGGGGGAGTGGGAGAGGAAGAAGCAGGCTCATAGCGGAGGAGCCCGATGTGGGACTCGATCCCAGAACGCCAGGATCACGCCCTGAGCCGAAGGCAGACACTTAACCGCTGTGCCACCCAGGCACCCCAGGACTGATCTGATAAGGAAGCAACACCATATTTTCCATGAGGATCCCAGCCCTGATTTTTCCTTCCCTCAACTGGTATTTTGCTCAAAAAACAGAAAAATAACCCATCCCAATCCCATGGTGATTTAAGATTTTAACAGTCTGGGGCAGACTCCAGTTTACAAAGAATTTTGTACCCATAAAAAAACTAACGATTTCACTCTTGATTACATGCTTATTTATTGTCTTATTAAAGATCTAGATTTCGAAGAATAAGATCAAGATCGGGCCAAGGGAATTGTTGACAGAGCCACAGCTAGCGCTATGGAACCTTCGGGCAAAGTACAAAAATCAAAATGTTGCCCCCTCTAGACTGATACATCCCCATGACAGGGTTTGGTGGGGGCTCCAATGCACCTGGATTTCAGCCTCGACGTATCCCCTTGGCCTAGAAGCCTTGCGTAGGAAAAATTCTTCCAACCTCACATGGTGGCCCCAAAGTTGGAGACTTCAGCTGGGGGACATAGTATGTGGCACATGGGTGATCCTGGAGACTAAGCTCCAGAGAGAGAGTGAGATGGAAAGAAAAGCTGTGGGAGTAGCACACAATACTTTTAGGAGTTCAACCATGAGTATTAAACAAGAGATGAGACAGAGGCCAGACAGGTCAGCGGGGTCAAGTGTTGACTTCCCCCCACCCTCTAAATAATTACAGAGACCTGAACTCAGAAACAGAGGAAGGGGGTGTGGTCTAGGAAGTCGGCTTAATGCACACAATAGTCAACTTTAAATTCAAAAGCATCAATTCCTCATTCTAATCCTCTCTTCAAGGAAAACAAAATCATGTGGGATTAAAAGATTCTTTGAATCTAAGACACAAACCTGATTCCTCTCAAAATAAGCACTAAGACTCAAACTTGAATAAAATAACTCACTCTTTCTGTAGGTCTTGATTATAAAATTGATTCCTCAATTCCTCTGATTTCAGAAGCCTAAAAATAACAAATAATTACCAAACAGTTATCAAAATGGATTCTCCCATTATCAAAATGGGAATATGGATTTTCAACCCACGTATATATGTGCTTATTGCTTCTTATTAAAGTGTAACTTGTAGATGACCTTCTTATCAACAATGAATATGCATGACAAATTGTTCACAACCAAAAACTGTACATTCTTTCTGTCGGCACCTCTTGTAATAGTTTCCTAACAGAAAGTACTAGCAATACATCTGAGGCTGGCTGTTCTTCTCTTCCTCTGGTAGCCAGAGAATCAAAGAGACAGACCAGTTATATGTTTTGTGGCCAAATATTAGCAACTTCATCATAAATCTAAGATCATCATTTTTAGTTGAGTATAAATAAATGTAGTGAAGTCTTAAAAACATTAACCTTCACTATAATTGTCAGGAATAAGAAGAGTTAGAGTTCCAGCCAGTCCTATGCTTTATCTTTTATTGTGGGTCTCATTTCAGAAGACTCATTCAATTTTTAGGAACCCGCCAGTCTAGTCAAAAGAAATCACAAATCCTTAACTAACATATGCTAACTTTTCTTTGAGGAACAAAAGAAGCATCTTTGTTTGTTCCTCACCAGCAAACACCAAGCCATTTAAAAAGGAGTCTTTTCAGTGGCAATGTTAGCAGGGAAATTCAATTGTATTTAATTAAGTTCTTCCCCCAAAAACTGCACACAGAAGCACCAAAGAGGTTATCAGAGGTCAGATGCCTGTCCTGACTTTCTGACCCTCCCAATATGCAAAATAAAAGATAGTGGTGTCCCTGCTGGTAAGATGGGCTCCCACATTTGTGCCTCTCTCTTTCTGCTTTAATTTAATAGCAATCAGCACAATATGGCTGCTTTTTTCTGAACAATAGGACAGGCAGAAGTTAGATTTACAGCGCTGCAAGGGGAAGGTGGGAGACAAGAGAGGCTCACTATGGCTTTTAAGGTTCAATAAGAACATCACTGTGTTCCCCATAAAAAAAAAACTTGAAAATCTACTTAACATGCATTGTTGTCAAAAATGGACAGATGTGCACTTCTGATATGTCATGTCCTAGAATTATGTTAAATTGCCAACTTTCTTATAGATCCTATTTAAAAGTGATATTTAGATGAATAAGATTTCTTCCCTATCAAGAAGAAAATGATATCTGGTCATGCATTTAGGAGCTCCTTGACTTAAAAGAGTAAAAGCATTTACATAGCAATCCTTATTTTCCAAATTTCACCATTTTCACAGGTCTGCTAACAACCTTTCAATGAGCGAACACACTCATGTGGTCAGAAGTACTAACTGTGTTTCACGAAACCAGACAAAAGCTAATTAACCTAAATTTTATTTAGAGTCTTGCATGTGTAATTGCAAATGAGCCCCAGACATGGAACTTACTTCCTGAGATGTTTCATGTTTAGGAAATTGCATTTTTCAGTGACACTGTTAGGAGAATCTTAGAATCTGGGGCCCTTCTGAAGTCATCCTCAAGACCATTTAATCCAACATCCTAGCTGATGTTTGAATCCCCCCCAGTAACACTCCCACCCTCTCTCGTCCAATTCGTAGTTGGACGATTCCACAAAGACTTTGAACTCACTGCTTCCTGCAGCCAGTGTTTGCAGGGAAACAACTCTTTCATAAGCACAGAGTGAAAACCTAGAGTAAAAGGAGCCTTAATTTTGAGATAGAGGGCCCCAAATTTTAATCCTGGTTCTGCAGCCAGTTTGGGATTTGGAGTAACTCATTTAATCTCTCTGTGTTTGTGTAAATAAAAGGTAAAAATATTTGCGTGCCCATCTCTGAGACCCTTGTGTTCAAATGTGTGTGCTGTAAATTGTTTCTTATAGAGCTGTTCGATCAGGATGGCGAATCCCCTCCAACTTGAACATCAACTCAGATCAATTGGCATTAGCTACCTGGACTGTTATCAGGACATTGAGCTTTTCCAGGTTTCTTGGGAAAGAGCATCGAGACTGATTGCCATGATTCTCATGGGCACAACCAATCTCAGGATGGATGAGGACCATATGCCCCTATTTACCACCTTAGCTCTAGGGAATGCCTAGAAAAGAGCTATGAGAAGGACATTTGGGGCTGTTAACTTTGTCTAGCAAGAATAGCTGGGAGACTGGTACAGGTGAGAATTATTTCCAGAGAGGTTCTCGTTTTAGAGATTAGATCAACCTTTGATTGGCAAATCTGGTTAAAAGTAGAAGACTCTCTAAGCTCACATCCATTCACTGTCTTGAAAGTTAAGCAGTAGGTTAAGGAGAGAGAGAGGGACCAGCATTACTGAGCACATCTCAACAGCCCTACAGGGTAGGTATTATGGTCTCTCTTCAGATGAAAACACTGACTGAGTGATTAGCTGTCAGTCCCAAGGATACTCAGCTACTAAATAAGGGGGATTTGCACTAAGATCTGTCCTCAAAATACCTCTAAATATACCCGCAGGAGCTTTCACTGTTGTCTTAATTCCCTTCAAGATGGAAAGGACAGCAAAAGACTGTGCTGTGTTGTTCCCAACCCCTCTCGTCCGTTCTGCTGCATCGTGTAACTGCAGATTCATTCACCAGTCTCATCCACGATCTCGAGCTAACACGCAACTAATTAACTTGCTATGTACCTAAAGAACCATCCTTCTTTTACAGTAATAACACTATTCTAACAGGGATATATGTCTAACCCTATTAATCTTTCCTAATAAGCAAATATTTTAAAAGAAGTAATGTACAAGGAGGACTTACTGTCCATTTTATTACACAATTCTGTAACAATATATTCTTCACAGAACCCTCTATTCTTTCCTTCCATTGGGTATGTATCATCAGGTAGTATAAAATACAGTTATTATCCAAAAGTAAAATCACAGAAAGTAAATCTGTGATATGGACAATTAGAGACAGAGAGAGAAAGGGAGAGAGAGAAAGAGACATAAAGCTGATCATTTGAGGGGCACCTGGGTGGCTCAGCTGGTTAAGTATCGGACTCTTGATCGTGATCTCATGGTCATGAGGTCGAGCCCTGTGTCAGGCTCCATGCTCAGTGCGGAGTCTGCTTGTCCGTCTCCCTGCCCCCTTACCCCCTCCTCAAATAAATGAATAAATAAAATCCTTTAAAAAAAACCCAAAAACCTGATCACTTGAATTCCATCCACTACTCCCACTCATACAAACATAAGTCCTGAAGGAGCCCAATATAGTTTCCCCTGGAAACGGGCTGAGTGACCCGTGCAATGAGCCCTCACAGCTAACAAGGGTGCCCTGAGTTCATAGAGTACAATTAAGTCGACGACACATAAACACAGGAGCCACAACTGGACTGGTTACCAAGGCAGCAAACACCATCTGATACCCCCGCTTTGTAAAGCACATGTTCTGGAACTCTTTCTGCTCACTAACATTTTAACTAGGTCCAAATTTTTAACCTTTGAAAGAGCACCAGTGAAATGCCATATTTCAAAATCAAAATGAGAAATGCACTGAACACCAAGCCCTTTTCTATTAACAGCCTTTCAACCGAACACTAAGATAATTTTACCTCAACTGAACAGTAATAACCAAATAAATATCATGGTGATACAAACACACTGTGGTGTTTATCAGATAAACTGGAACAAAATTTGAGAGATACCAATCTCCCATATCAAAGAGCAAACTTGGCTTCTCTTTTCACAGGAGAGGCTGAATCGTGTGTGAAGCGGGTAAAACATGGCCTCCGGAGCCTGACATGTTTCATTTGTCTCTTCCTTCCTTTGCTGGCTTTGTGACCTCAGTGACTAATAACAAAAGCAACCATTTATCAAACACCTACGCTGTGCCAGGCGTCCACATGCATTAGCTCTCTGAATCCCAAGTTAAAGTTGTATTTGAGAAAGAAACTTTTTTTTTTTAACCATCTGAGGAAATGCCACCGGTCTTCCCCAAACAAGAGAACCAAATACACAGCGGCAGTGGAGACCTCTTAGTGTCAGACCACATGGGTCTGGAAGAGGTAACGGAATTGAGCGAAGGATCACTTCATGATTTCAACCCCAGCAGCCCAGTAGAACTGTGTATACTTGGTTTCAGCTGAGGGAGAACTGCATGGCCAGTCATGAGGGTGGCCTAGGGCGCCATGATGCTCATGGTGATAAAGATGGTCAGCAATGTGCCTACTCTGGTCAATTAGGCAGCCTGGTGAGACTCTCCTGAGTGGGGTACAGGCTGCCCCCGGAGGCAGGGGACTTTATGGAAATCAAAAGAAACAATAAGAAAATGAATATTTAGAGGGGAGTAATTGCTTAAACCTGTCTGAAAACTCCTGGGCATCACAGACCCCTTTCTTGGGGATTCTGGTCCAATCTATGAAATTAATACATTTTCTAACAACGCATTCACATTGTCTCACGTGTCCCTCAAACCCCTCAACCCTGCTACTGGGAGGAAGCTACAGTCTGAGACACCAGAGCCGTGAGGTGGCCTGTTCTTAACGGCCTCCCGTTCTCCCGGCATGGCCTGGGGAACGTAGGGCCAGCCCAGAGGAAGCTCGGCCAAACTGTCTCTTGCCAGCATTTGCTAGACAACGAAGCAGGTCCTTCATCAGGAGAGCTCTCCTCTCTGGTAAGAGGTGATGTTGTG
Source organism: Ursus arctos (assembly GCF_023065955.2). NCBI lineage: Eukaryota > Metazoa > Chordata > Mammalia > Carnivora > Ursidae > Ursus > Ursus arctos. Next base: position 11,952,678 of record NW_026622886.1, on the reverse strand, counting down.
GGTTCTAATCCCAGGCCCCCTGAATACAAGGCTCACGCTTCTCCCACCATGCTCCCCTAACGCTGGCCCATGCATCAGTTAGCACAGGCTCTGGCACATAACAAGCACAGAGAAGATGTAGCTCTTTGCTTTTTTGTTTGTAAGACAGCTGCCGAATAATCTTCTGCAAAATATCATGACAGTCTGTGACTCATACTTTACAGTAACATATGCTTTCAGAGTTTAATTTGGTTTTGAACAGGATTAAATGTGCTGAAAATCAGACCACAAGATTTTCATAATGAGGGACAGAACACAATAGTCACCTTACGTGAAGAGCAATTATTTAACATGAATTCACGAATTGCTTGATGGTGTTTTCTTGTGGAGACAGGCACAGCTGTTACACTGAGAAAGTGCCAAATTTTATTCATTTTTCCCCCCTGTTTCCAGGAAGAGAAAACCCCTCTGCCTTCTCTTTCAAGTGTCCTCATTCTCCAATGGGTCCTGATGATTTAGCAGCAATTCCTAAGGCACCTTTGTCTTCAGTTCAAAGTGTTTCTTCCTGGCCTTTTTTGCAATTGAGTGCATGTCCACGTGTGTCGTGGCGTATCACTTGGGCTGCTGGGTTTTGTTATAATTAAAATGTGTCTTATTCCATGAAGGCATGTGCATTTATATAAATACTACAGAAGTTGATAGAAAAGCAAAGTAGAAAAAGAGTTTTGACTTCCAGAATTTTTCAGTTGATCTGAGATGCTGGGCAAGCCCTCAAGATCTGAGAGATCAATCTATGAACCAAAAGGATTAGTGCATTTTAGGGGATGACATGCAGTCAGCCCTGGGCTGAGCTCGACGCACTAGGACAATTTTCTTGGGAGGCTGAAAATCCAGTGGCAGCCAGAGAACATTTGTGCAGTGAGGTTTGAGGTTGGTTATCTTCAACGTGGCTATGCAGAAATAATAAATTCATGGGGACAAGACATTTTCTTAATACAGAAGAAAGCATTAAAGTGGCCTGCTCCCAAAAAAGGAGCAACTTTCTTCATACATGTGCCATGTTTACTGCTGTATGCAGGGAGTTGAAACAGTTTGCTTCCGAGACAGCAAAGATATTTTTGCCCTGAAGAAACAACTTTAGAAACATTTTATCCCCTCTGTAAAAAGAATCTACTCTTCCATATTTTGCATGATTCTGATTTTGTTTTCTTTTATACTGGTAACCTTGAGAATTGATCCCAAATTCTTCGCCTCTGTTTTAGCTCTCCATACCCAGAGCACTGCGTGTCAAAGCTACCTCACTAATGAGTCAAATATTTGTTTTCACGGTAGTTACACAAAAGATATTACAACTGGTATGCGCAAGGACGAAAGACTGGTTTCTAAGGTTGATGTTATTTTACTAAGAGAAAGGGCCTCTCCTTCCCGCACTCTCCAGTTCATGCTTGGTAATTGTGTCTTCATCCTAAGCAAAAGCCACCTGAATATTCAGCTCAGAAACAGTTCTTTTGAATAAACAAAGCACCCTCCTCAATAATTAGGAGACAGTCAACATTAAACGTAAGCCAAAAAGAACAACACAAACAACTTCTCTGTCTATCCCTGACATGTGACCAGCACCTGATGAGCTTGAATGGGAAAGTTCCCTGACTTAACTGTAGCCCAGTCCATGTGTGATAAGTGACCCAAATCAGAGCAAACCTAATTATCCTGAAGCACTGACTCTGCCTCTTACCTCTCTCTTATGCCCCTCTTCCAACCCATCTCCCCAGTCGACCGGATTGATCTTCCAAAAGACTAGTTAACCTTCACATCATTTTCCCTGGTGAAAAATCACCAGTTTCTCCACACTCTTTTGTTTGGCATGTAACGTTCTGTCTCTTTATCCAAACTGCCTTTCCAGCCAGAGCCACCGTTTTCCCCTGCACACCACCCTGGGCCCCCCTTCCACACACCTCACTGTTCCCACCATGCTTCCCGTTTCCCAGTGCGTGGCAGCATTCATAGTCTGTCCTCTGCCTTGATACTCTTCTCTCCTTAGCTCTATCCAGACCCCCATTGTAGTGACCTAAGAGCCCATTAGTGACCTTCAAGTGCTTTGAGAGGATAGACTGTCTTGCTTGTTTTTAAATCCCTTCTGTAACTAAGAATGTCTCACTCTGGGTAGATGTTTACAAAAGATTTACTGGATGGATAAATGGACGGACACAGAAGATGGACAGGAAGAAAGATGGTGAGATTGATGGGTAGGTGGGAGGATGAATGAATGAATAAGTAAGTGGATGAATGGATGAGTCAGCGTTAGACGAATGAGCTAATGAAGGGTATCTTATTACAGGAGATCCAAGTAAGAGAAACAACATCTAATAATGTCACTTGACACCAATTTCTGGAAAAGAACATCAGTTGAACTCTGATTCTAGTCTAACCCAACTTGTTGTCAAAGACATTTTTAAAAGATAACTTTGCTACTCTGCAGCCTAGAGCTATTTGGAATAGCCATTCATTTCTAGGTTAGCATGGGAGTGGTATTTAAATTAATCTCAACCCAGATCTATTTCTAAAGTACTACCTAGCCAAATCCTCCTTTCACTGACTCAGAAAATATTTTGTTTTCTCAATACAACAATCTTCCATCTGAAAAATTCAGGTTTCTAGAACTATCAACACGGGTCTTTGAGATTCCAAAACAATGATGATAGAAGTCTGATATCAGTAGACATGTGCTCTTTTTAGATAGGGGTTTGCAGCCTTCACTGAAAGCCTACAGACTCGTAGACAACACACAATGCTACCAAGATCATTTGATCTGCACCAAGCTGCAGATTGCAAGCAGCTACTTGGATACAGCAGGAGGACCTGGCATAAACCAGTGTATTTACTGCAGTCAAAACTAATGATTTAGAGCCAACTGCCAAGCGGGTTGCAGGAACACTTTTTTATTTCAGGAACACTTTTGAAAACTGTTTTAAGAAGCTTGTTTTCTTTCTTTCTTTCTTTCTTTTTTTTTTTTTTGAGATTTTATTTACTTATTTAAAAGAGAGAGGGAGTGGGGCGCCTGGGTGGCACAGCGGTTAAGCGTCTGCCTTCGGCTCAGGGTGTGATCCCAGTGTTCCGGGATCGAGCCCCACATCAGGCTCTTCCAATATGAGCCTGGTTCTTCCTCTCCCACTCCCCCTGTTTGTGTTCCCTCTCTCGCTGGCTGTCTCTATCTCTGTCGAATAAATTAATAAAATCTTAAAAAAAAAAGAGAGAGAGAGAGAGAGGGAGCACAAGCAGGGGGAGTAGCAGGCAGAGGGAGAGGGAGAAGCAGGCTCCCAGCTGAGCAGAGAGCCCAATGCGGGGCTCGATCCCAGGACTCCGGGATCATGACCTGAGCTGAAGGCAGATGCTTAACAGACTGAGCCACTCTAGGTGCCCCAAGAAGTTAATTTTCTGTATGCCACATTTCATTAAGTTCTTTGTTGGTTTCTTGGTTTTGGGTTTTGGGGGTTTTTTGGTAGCCATGTATATAAGCCACAAACAGCTTATTTATGTTGTCTCTACTGTTGACAAAAGCCCAGCCTTCTCTACACATGTGCTTCTGGTTTTCTGAACTCGTCAGTAAAAGAGAAAATCAAATAGATGTGTCCCACACAGCCGCACTAGAGGAGAGTCATTTACCTGGTCCTGGGAAATCACGGAAGACTTCCTAAAGGAAGCACCATCCAAACCTAGCCCAGACTGGAGGATGAGTGGGAAGGCAGCATATGCAGTGATAGAAAGACAGCACATGCAGAGAACCACACATAGTTCAGAGAAATGGCAGAGGAGAGAAGAAAGGGAGTTTAGTGGCAGAAAAAAACCTAGAGAGGAAGCAGGGCTTAGCATGGCAAAGGACATTATAAATTTGTAAATTTATCTTGGAGGCAATGGGAGGGCAGTAGAAGTTTGTAAGCCAAGGTGTGACTTCAAAGCAAAGATACATTTTAGAAAGATCACCTTGGCCCCAAATGGGGAGGTTTTATGGGATGAAATAGACTAGAGGCAGAGTAAGGACATAGGAGACCATGCCATTGATGATTGAAAGGATCCCAGTAACTCCAGCTCTTGGCACGGCCACTGCCTGGAGTTTCGCAGGCTGGGCTCCCAAGTTCTCCAGCTCTGCTTGGCACCCACGCCAGTCCTCCAGATGTGTTTGAGTCCACTCCTTTAACTGAACTTGGCTTCTACGGCCTGACCTTGGCACTTTCAGAGAAACTTAGCTGAGAGTCACCCTTTGGCAGTTGCATTCCTGGCCTCCTCTGGGGATACACTGCCATAGCTCTGCCTCCTAGAGCCCAAACCTGGTATCAAATCCCTCCAGTGCTGCCTGAGCAGGGATTTTGACACTAGGGAGCCTACACAAAGTGTTTTCTGGCACAAAACTGAACCTGTGGGGAGTTCCCTGCAACAGAAATTTCCATAGTTATTATTAGCTGTACAAAAGTATACAAAGATATATATTGCATCCAAAATAGCATTTTTAAAAGCCAAAGGAAATGTGAGAAAGGGAAGAAGGTGCACTGCCCTTCCTATACACCCATTTTACATGGTCATTATTGCTATAATCTTAAACATGGAAATCCAGAGATGAATAGAAAATGAGAACAAGAGAGAAGGGAGGGAAAGACTGTAGAGAGAAGAAAAGAGGCCACAAGAAGAGGCAGACCAAATCCATGTGAACTTGAAAATACTTTAGAAGACAAAATGTACTGATATCAATATAGCAATCAGAAATAGCAAAAGAAGTAAATACAACTTAATGAAACAAATATTCCGGTCCATTTGAACAGTTTCAGTGTTGTTCCGAAACAACTGTTCCAGGTTATACTACGGGGCTATGATTCCCTCACAGTACTATCTGAGTGATCACAAGTGTTTCTGCAAAAGGTACAGATAAATTGCTGAAATTGTCAAGATAACAGCTTTCCAGAAGGAATGACTAGTCACAAAAAGCTTCAGTCCTTATTCTCGGGTCTTACACACCTGGTACATTCATTTTCCAAAAAAGGAAATACGAGATGGTCAGAAATGATGCCATTTGTATCTGAAATATATTCACTGGAACCAGAGGGATTAGTGTATGTATAATGAAGTATTGAATTTGATTGGATTCGGTATTGAATTATTAAATCAGTTCTTAAAGAAAAAAAGAGGTGTCGCTCTGAGGGTGGAGAATGGAATAAATCTGGGGGAAAAAGCTCTGTTTTTGAAGGATCCCTTGTTCTATTCAAATCTCTTTAAATTGATGGGAATGAATTTGAGGCCTGTGAAGGTCATGACTGAAAAAAGAATCCCAAATTGATTTAAAGGGGCTCATCAAGGAGAGATTTGCAATACTTTCACGAAACAGCCTTCTGAAATGGAAGAGAATTGGCCAACAATTCCATTTTCCTGAGCGTCCCGTTAATAGAACAGCCAATTATTGTTCGGCAAAAGCAATATCCCAATTCATTCTTTTTCACAAGGTAACGACTCTGGTCTGAGCTGAGACTATGAAATGGTGGACCGGACACACGCCGCAGAGGAAAAGCGTGGGGTAGGATTTGGGGCTTTTTACTGGCTGCAGTTCATTTCATTAGAGGTTCTGAGTCTCCCGCTGGGCTCTTATTTCTAAGCCTTTTGTGTGGGATTTTCCTTTTAAAATGATACCTCAATGCAAACGTCCACATCAGTGTAAGAAAACACTTAGCACACGCCTAAGAAACCTGTAGAATGGTCATAGAAAGCGCAGAAACATTTTAAAGCAAAAATAGAGGGAATAAAATGGAATATTTTGGGCTGCCCTAGCAGGTGGGTATTTGGTGGTTGAAAACCGGCTCTCACACAAGCAGGACTGTAACTGTAACAATAGAAAACACACTTGTGTTCTAATCATCCCAACAAAACTAAATTGCAGACCTGGGAACATTAAAAAAAAAGAAAGAAAGAGAGAGGGAGAGAGAAAGAAAGAACTGGAGAAAGAAAGAAAGAAAGAAAGAAAGAAAGAAAGAAAGAAAGAAAGAAAGAAAGAAAGAAAGAAAAAGAAAAGAAAGAAGAAAAAAAAACACAACACCCTTCAAAAGAAAAATAAAACAATGCTCCCAAAATCGGCCCGATTATGTGGGTCACTGCATACTGTGTATTTCCCCTGTAGCATTTTATCGTGGTTACTGTTGCCAGGGGACACCTGATGCTCTCATTATATATGTTTGTCTTTCACATCAGAGCCAGTCTTTTCCCTTGGATGCTCCCAGAACTGTAACAGAAATAAAAATAAGGAATGGACCCCATTATTACACAAATACCTACAAAGCAGAGGGAGTGACCCCCGTGGGTCAACGTGTTGTCCCTGGAAGCATTGATGCCCTTGCCCCAGGGGCCCCCAGCCTTTTGTCACAGGGTCAAAGCCAGGACCTCGGCTGAGTATCCTCTGTGAAGAATTAACAAGTGTGACAATTTGTGGGCCCTCCCCCCTCGGCCCCTGGTCCGGCCTGCCTGAATGCTGTAAATAGAGACATCTGGATAGGGCCCTTTCACTGCAGTAATTGAAAATGAACACGGATCAAGTTCTGGCCTGTTGTATTCATAAATCTTGAGGCTTAATTACATTAAAGGGAAATCTAGAGCCCAGCACTATGGAAACTGCAGATTCTATCAGGCGCTTGAATCATGAATCTTTAAGATAAGTGGGTTTCTCTCCCCACCCCACCCCCCAAGTCCTTAGTAGGGTTGAATGAGAAAGTTCCAAACCAAACCTTCCGTTTTAACGTACCGGGAAACTTCTGGGAAGATTTTGTGCCCCTCTATTTGTACATGTGAGTCCCCTGCATGTTCACTGGCTGACATGCGTGGCATTCCTCCGAGCAGATGAGCGTTTTGAGGCTTACAATTAGGTGCATTTCTATGAGCAATGATGACGGACTTGACAGATATTTAAAATATGTTTTTCCCCCAAGTGGAGCAGAAAGAGCATGCATCTAGTTAAAATTTAATGAGTTTCAAAAAAAAAAAAGAATTATGGCAAATGAATGTTCCAAAGGGAGTCAGAGCTCTAGGCATCCCCTTTAAAAGATAACAAGTTGAAAATTATTCCCAAGTGATTTGTAATTCTATTGAAATATATATATGAAATGACTTTTTATTTGCTTAATATAAAAATTCACTCAACTCTATCAACCAAAGATGGATTTTTCAAGAAGTACATGACACTGGTGGTTCGTGCAGTTCATACTTTTGTAATAATCGTGTGCATTGGATGACATTTGGCCACTTTGGCAAATGGACGGATAGAAAGCATTGGCACCTACCTGTTAGAAACACATCGACACCAGTCACCACGCAGAAGTGAAGCCCTTCGAGGACACACTCCACCTGCGACTGCTGCCTGCCCTGCAGACAATGCCTCTCCCAGTTTCTCATACACCATGGGCACGAAATAAATGGGGTGGGGACGAGCTGCTAAATGAATCTACGAACTAGATCTGTATCTCTGGGGTCAGCTGTAATAACGAAACCTGCTACTACTACCCCTGTGTCTCCACTTCTTGAGGAGAAGCATTGAATGACAAAAAAATCACTGAGTATAAAAGCATGCAAGGGACTGTGAGGGGTCTGGCATAATAGTTATCACTGATCTAGAATCTACTCTTTCAGACATTGTGCTAGGGTCTCCATACACAGGTTCTCAAATGCTCACAAAAATTCATCAAGTTACACATCATTATTTCCCCTTTCTTGATTGAAAAACTGTGACTCAGAGGAATTAGGAGCCCAAGACCGCACAGCTGGGAGAGATGAAGTCAAGAGGTAAACAGGATTATTTTGACTCTAGAGTCCATGCTATTTCCACCAAACGACACAAACATCTAACCTTTTATGGAGATCTACCATTTATAAATCATTTCCCTAAATATCTTGGGCAGCATAATATTGTGGTAAAACCATGGGCGCTGGGTTCAAATTCTGCATCTTGCACTTCGTTGTCATGGCAGCCCAGACAAACACACATCTTTTTCCTCCCAAGTTCCTCATCCTTAGAAGTGGGAATGGTAATGATAGTAATAAACGTCAAAGTTGAGGGTCATTTTGAAGGTGCAATGAGGTAATAACCTGACCCATAATAAGTGCTCAAGGAACAACAGCTGTGTTATCCTCTCCTTCACACAGCTTTCAGTGAGTGTTTTCTATCGTGATCTAACTCTCTAGAAACCTCTCACTATAAACTTACTAGAACCATGTGAGGAATTCAGGAGGTATCATAGAAGGTCCCTAAGGAGGCTCCCAGCTAGTGAGGGAGAAAAACATGTAAATTCTCAGCTTCACTCTACGGTGTGGGCTGAATTGTGCCTCCCCCCCCAATTTATCTGTGGAAATGCTAATCTCCAGTACCTCTGAATGTGACTGTACTTGGAGAAAGGCCTTTAAAGAGGTCATTAAAATTAAATGAGGTCATATGGGTGGGGCCCGATGCAATCTGACCAGCGACCTTATAAGAAAGAGGGGATTAGGATGCAGGCAACATGCAGACCAGAGGAAAACCATGTGAAAACACAGCAAGGATGTAGCCATCTGCAAGCCAAGGAGAGAGGGCTCAGAAAAAACTTACCCTTGATCTTGGACTTCTAGCCTCCAGAGCTGTGAAAAAATACATTTCTGTGGTTTAAGTCACCCAGACTGTGGCATTTTCTTATGGCAGCCCCAGCAAATGAACAGACCATATAAAATAGATTAAAAACACTAATAGAGGAACAAAGAACCCCAAACCCAGAAGGACTCCCATAGAACTATATACTATCTTTATAATACTTCACACAATATGGTGAGTGTTTATTTCCTCATCTGTATTACCTAGACCGTAGGGTGGAGATATGTTTGCTCTGGTGTCCCCCACAACCAGTGCAGTTCCTGGCACCCAATAGATACTCATTTAATAAATAAAATCATGAGCAATGTTTTATCCTTCCTTTCCTGTGTTTCACGGTAACCAAATAGTCAATGACAGAAAGTTCTTCTTTCGAGAAACATTGTAGCTAAAAAATGCAGACACAATGACAAAATTAGGCAATCGCCATCTTGTAATCCTTACTGCAAAAATGGCTCTAGCCAATCATTAAAAATAGATGCTGAAATTATTGGTGAATGGTTGATGAGGAATTTACAAAGAGAGGATCATGTTGACACCATCTGTGTTCATTGATCAATCCTCAGATATCTAATAAGACTAGATATTTTGTGACTTATGACGTGATGCAACAAGAAGAACATAGCACCACCTTGGAAGTATCTTCCCTAAAAAAACTATACCAGTGTCTACTGAACCTCTAGATCCAACTACCTGTTTACAAAAGTACAGGGGATAGAAGAACAAGTTAAAAGACACATCCATGAAGCAATCAGCAAAATCCAGGATGCAGGACATTTGCAAAGAAATGACCCACTTTCTCTAACAGAAGAGTGATATGGGTTGGAGGGAAAAGGACAGGGAGAGAGTTACAAATGAAAGTGAACTCAAGAGACATAACAACATACACAGAACGTGCCATTGCCTGGAGTCTTGACCTAATCCTATCAAGTGGAAAAATGACACTTTGAGACAATCTGGGAAAAAGAAATGTGGACTACATTACACTGTGTTGATGAATTATTGATAATTTTCTCAGGAATAATAACAGCATGGTAAGTATGTGCAAATATAGAAAGATGTAAATTTAGGTATGAATATAGATACCCTTATCAATTAATGATACATACTGAAGAATTCGTGTATAAAATGGCATGATGTTGGAGAATTTCCAAAACAAGTTTAAAACTAACTTGATTCTCATAAACGTGCTACGTAAAAGAGCACAGATCTTGTTGTTGCTGTTCTGGAGGAGGAGGGGGAGGAGAAGGAGGAGGAGGGGGAGGGGGAGAAGGAGGGGGAGAAGGAGGGGGAGGAGGAGGAGGGGGAGGAGGGGGAGGAGGAGGAGGGGGAAGAGGAGGAGGGGGAAGAGGAGGAGGGGGAGGAGGGGGAGGAGGAGGAGGGGGAGGATTTTTTAAGGTGAAGGCACCAGGAACCCAATTCTTTTGGTTAAGAGGTTTACCGAGATTAGTCAGAAAGTGTCAGGACCTGCTTCTTCTAACTCCTAGTCCCATGCATGTGGCTATTTCACTATAGACCCCTAACTCCAAAATTAGGGATAAGGGCATAAATTTTAAATTAACATTTAACTTTGCAGTAACTTTGCCGAGTGTTTTAGATGCATTACCTCATCTGATGTTCCCATACACCCATGGAGTGTATGCTATTGGACCCAGTTTGCAGAGGAACTAGAGTTCAAAGAGGTTTTGTGATTTGCCCAAAGTGGCACAGGAGTCAAACCTAGGTCTGACTTTACATCAAAAGAGAAATTCAGATCCTTGGCCCTGGGGCCAAATCAGCAAGGCAGTCACTGCATATCGCAGCTTCCTTCTCTTGGTGAGTCACGGCCAACATTGGCTTAGTCAAAATCTTTGACCATGGACATTTTTTTTACATTCAACATCTGTTAACTTCACATTTGCCCATGGAGCACACCTTGAAAAATGTGCTTTGCTCTGTGCCAGCAATGGGTGAAATCTTACTGTATTTCTGCCATTTTCGATTTGGGATATTAACGCATACCATTGAGTGGGAAAGGAATAAATCCACTTATTTAGGAAGCCAACAGTTGATTATATGTGACCAGCATCATTTCTAATTGACGAGCAATTATTTTTATGCTGTGAAAAGCTGTATTATTTATTTCCAAGTATTTAGACTCCTAAGTATTATACTTTCCAAAAGGCCATGAGATTTTAGACACCCCTTCGCCAACCTCACAAGCTCATTGGAAAGCTGATTTCCTAGAAGAGTGGACAGAAAAAGGGGGAGGAAATTTACACTTTGCAAGACGGTCTTGTACTTTTATGCTGCTGTTAATATTATTAATTCCAGCCCAAGGCATTGGGCCAAATTTAACAGAAATGAGAAAAAAAAAATTCTCTCCTGATGTAAAAGACTTTGAACTTCTGAAACTTGATTATTAAAAGAAAAAGGGAAAATGGCACAATAATGTCAAACTGGGCTATTTTAAGAAATGCTTTCCACACATACCCAAAAACTTGTCACCTCTTCTTCCGTCTCCACATGCCCCTATTTTTTATACATTTCTGAACTCAGACATTTCTGTGGATCCCGACAGCAACAGCCTCTGAGGCTGTGAGCAGCACCCGATGCAGCCCTGATCAGACGAGAACCGTTACAGTTCACCGTGGGAGAGTCCCCGGCCGCCAGGACAGAGAACTGAGCTGAGGAGCTGTGTAAAGAAAACCCCGTCTTCAGGACGCGCTCCGCAGCCTCCCTCATGTTTCAGGCCCCGTGCAATTTTCAGATGGGCAATTGTGAAATCAGGAAATGTGTTCTCAAACGCCAGAAAGAAACACAGAACCTTCTGTTAAGAAAGGGAGAAATGGCATTCCACTTGAAAGAAAATGCAATTGTTCAAAACAAATTCTTCTCTCTTAAAAATCAAGGGTGCCTGGGTAGTGCAGTCGTTAGGTGTCTGCCTTCGGCTCAGGGCGTGATCCCGGAGTTCTGGGATCGAGTCCCACATCGGGCTCCTCCACTGGGACCCTGCTTCTTCCTCTCCCACTCCCCTGCTGTGTTCCCTCTCTCGCTGGCTATCTCTCTGTCACATAAATAAATAAAATCTTTAAAAAAAAAATCAAGGATCTGTATCATAACCTTTACAACTTCCCGCTAAAATTTTCACAACACGCTCATTTTCCTCCATGTTCACACCTTTACCCTAGTCTCTGTTCCATCTTCTGAAATCTGGTCCACATACACTTCTCCGATTCTTACAAGATCATTGAGCCAGTAACCCTAATGCCTGTGCACACTCGCAGCCATCTCTCCGCAGAAGCAAGGAGAGAAGTAACTGATGATCTCCTATCTGCTTTCCTGGCCACGGTCACGCGGGTGTGACAGCTCTGCAACCAACGACGCCTGCAAGCACTGAACAGCACTGATGTATAAGTCAGCAGATTGCCCGAGACCTTCAGCAGGCTGAAGACAAGGTAGATTTCCCTGGAAAACCCTATCGTGGAGGTTCCAGTCTGGCAAACGGAGCACTAGATTATTCTACCATGGCTCCTTCCTGCTGAAATCAAATCAACCCTGCATTCGGCACGTTCCTTGTTATGTCCCGGTGCCACCTTTCTACGCACGTCCTGCTAGTCACTGAATTCTTATTTTTTATTTTTTAACAAATCACCAAATCACACTGCTTTGTGATCACAATAGTGGAGATCAATTTCTTGAATGAGCAAATAAATTCTTTCTATGTGCCAGACACTGTACTGCATGCTTTCTTTTTGTTACACATAATTTTTTAAATGAAAAAATGAATGAATTAAAAAATAACAGATACATCAAGGAGCAAAGAAACAATTTTTCATATTATTTGAAAGGAAAATTGCCTTGGAAATTATACATACACTATTTCTGCCTCATAATATATTTATATTTTTATAATTACATAGTTATATATCTATATTACATAATATAAATGTATTACCTATATATTTTGTATTTAATTATAGATGATTATAGATAATATATACTTCTGTATATAATAATCTCTTCCTTAAAATCACTCACTCAACAAATACGTATGAAATGCCTATTAGGTGCCAAGTTTTGCTCTAGGAGCTAAGAATGGAGGCGTAAGTGGGGCTTTCCTAAAAGGAGCTTGCAGTCTAATGAAGAGAGCTGCCAGGTGAAGCTAGGATAGGGGAGGCTGTGAAAAGAAACAGGTCTTGAGTTTGCAAGTTAGTGAGGAGGTACCTGGCTAGTGACCTCTGCACGTTAGATTAAACCAAAACCAAACAGCACGTGGATCATTGTGCAAATAAGCAGAGGATATCAGTTACTACGGAATATTCTGTCAAATAATTGTGTAAATAACAGGGGGCAGTGATTTTATAAAAGAACAACCACCAAGGGTAAAGAGGAAACTGCTAGGTGTTTCCATGTTCAGGATCTTAGTTAATATCCATGAACCTGAACCAACACTTTATAAGCCTAATATTTCCTCCACCCTGCAAATACGGAAAACCGACAGACTCCAGAGTGGGGTAACTTTCGCAAAACAATCCTGCTGGTGGATGGCAGAGTGGGGTTAAAACTTGGGCCCCCTCACTCCACAGGGAATGCAGGAAGTAGAAACACACAGGCCACACCCAAGCCTCAGTAACTCCAATTTTGCCGTGACCGAAATCTAGATTTTTTTTAAAGATTTATGTATTTGGGGCTGGGAGGGCAGACAGAGAGGGAGAGAGAGAGAGGATCTCAGGCAGACTCTCCAATGAGCCCAGAGCCAGAGGCGAGGTTCAATCCCAGGAGCCTGAGATCATGATCTGAGCAGAAATCAAGAGTCAGACCCTTAACTACTGAGCCACCCAGGTGCGCTAGAAGTCTAGATTTCTAATAAAATGCCCTAGTAAAATCTCTGGATTTCTCTTTTTTTTAATCGGTAATAATTCAAAAATAATCTGTAAATGCTATGCAGGCCAAACAAAACACATCTGTAATCAAATGCGGACGGTGCATTTGAAACCTCCCCAACATCTCGCTCAGCAGAAATTACCGAACTGAACTGGGGAGACACGGACCATAAACACCACCAGAGGCGGCATATGCAGTCGTGTTGCGTTGGCATCGGTCCTAAATTTATTTTCTTCGGGGGATTAGAACGCGAAAGACAGAGCCTACTACACACTTCATAGATTTGCATTGAGTGGGCATGGCTAAATCCTTGAAATTTAATTCCCTATTTCCAGATTTAATGCTGCACTTCTTTTAACTTTTTTGTATTTCTAAAGTCTGTTTGATTTTATCACCAGTGTCAAATAAAAATTCTTCTTCTGTCCTTTCTTTTTTTTTTTTATTATATATAGCAAAGTTTTTTTTTTACTGTTTTTTGCAAACATGCAACTTTCGGTTTTATGGGTCAATGTCACTAGCTTTGTTTCCCATTTCAATAATATCTGAGTTTATCTTCAGTAACTGTAATGATCAGGCTGGATATTGTTATTCATTTAGAAGCTTCTTAAACTGAAAGCTTGATTCTTTTTTTTTTATTACTGTTTTTTGTTTTTAATTAAATGCCACTGAAAGCTACATATGTTTCCCTGGCCCCTGCATGGCTGATGTCCAGTAGGTTTTGATATGAAGGGTTTTCATTTATTACCCTTTAGTTCTTAGTTTATAACTTCCAAAACTTCAAGCATTTTCTAAGGTTTTATTGCATGATTCTTTGTCATCAGTCAATGTGGCTTCTGTGATATCTAATTTTGAGAATTGTTGAGTGCTCCTATGTACGTAATGTGTAAGTACATGATTGAATCTTATAAATTTTCCAAATGTATTTTAAAATGATGCTTACTACCTATTTGTATTTATAGACACAGATACATATATGTATGTGTGTACTTGTTAATTGTGTTACTTATATTCTCCACGGGCATAATCATTTTTGACTACTTGATTCATTTATTTCTGTCCTGAAGATTTACCCACGTTCAATTTCTCCTTACGGGTATTTCAATTATACAAATAAGCACATTCTTTTCTCCTCTATCAGGAGATACATACATACGCACATACACGTAATGTTTGCCATCATACCTTCTTAAGTGGTTGATCCTTGTATAAATATCAGAATTCTCTTCTTTTTCCTTTTAAATATCCTTTGCATTGAAATTATTTTGTCTGAAATTAATGTTAGTGCACGTGCTTTCTCGGTCATGTTACCTCCTAAATTCTTTCACGTAAATATATTATTTTTATCTTTTTAAATATATATTTGGTATATATAGAGAATACATATAGTCATGCATAAATTGTAGACATAATAACAAACATAAGTGAACTCACAATCCTCTTCATGAAGAAGAATTTCCCCTAATAGTTGAAGCTTTCTGTGTGCTCCTTGCCAATCTCTGGCTCTTTACCCCGGGGGGTAAATATTTTGTGAATTGGATTATCATTCTCTCGATTAAAAAAAAAAAGTTTAACTAAATATATCT
The DNA here is from genome assembly GCF_023065955.2 of Ursus arctos. NCBI lineage: Eukaryota > Metazoa > Chordata > Mammalia > Carnivora > Ursidae > Ursus > Ursus arctos. The sequence continues at coordinate 11,937,606 of NW_026622886.1, read as the reverse complement.
GTATTCCTAACAATACCTGGTTTGGTTCTACTCCTTTTTGTGCTTTATGTAAGTAGACTAACACTTTCTGTTCTTCCATGACTTGTTTTGTTTTTAATCTCATGTATTTTAAGAATCATCCGGTGCTGCTGCATGTTGCTGTCATTGATTCATTTTATTGTGGTATAATGTTCCTTTGGGTGAATATTTTATATTTTGTTTACATCCAATGTTTGGTTGTTTTGTGTGTTCATTTTTTTCCTATTACAAACAACATTATTATAAGCATTCTTGAACATAATTGACCAAGAGCTTCTCATCCAGGGTATGCATTTGAAACTGATGGGTCATAAATTTAAATATGCAAGATAATACAAAATTGGTCTTTTCAAAGTCGTTGTATAAATTTGTAGCATTTCTGATTGTTCTACTTTCTCACCAATATTCTATTTAATTATTGGGGGCGGGGCACAGAGGGAGTCCACTGTATTAGTTTCCTGGGGCTGACATAAAAAATACCACAGACTGGGTGGCTTAAACAATAGAAATTTATTTTCTCACAGTTCTGGAGGCTAAAAGTCCAAAGTCAAGGAGTCAGCAGATTGGGCTCACTCTGAGGCTTCTCTCAGCTTGTAGACAGCTATTTTCTATGTCTTCACCTTGTCCTTCCTCTCCGCACAGACATCCCTGTGTCTCTCTGTGTCCTCGTCTTATGAGGTCACCAGTCTAATTGATTAGGGCCCACCCATGTGACCTCATTTAACCTAATTACCTCTTTGAAAGTCCTATTTCCAAATGCAGTCACATTCTGAGTTTGTGCAAATTAGGGCTTCAGCTTATGAATGTGGGGGTGACACCATTCCCTCCTTCACGTTCACCTAGTGCTGTCTCATCTTGAATTTATTATTTTTTTTAAAGATTTTATTTATTTATTTATTTATTTATTTATTTATTTATTTGACTGAGAGAGAGAGACAGCCAGCGAGAGAGGGAACACAAGCAGGGGGAGTGGAAGAGGAAGAAGCAGGCTCCTAGCGGAGGAGCCTGATGTGGGGCTCGATCCCAGGACTCTGGGATCAGGTCCTGAGCTGAAGGCAGATGCCCAACGACTGAGCCACCCAGGCGCCCCTCATCTTGAATTTAACTTGCATTTCCTTGATGTCTTAATGAGAATGAGCATCCTCATATTCTGATTGGCCATTATTTACATAGGCCGTTCTATAAAATGCTTGGCCAAGTCGTTTGCTCATTTTTCTGTCGTGGTGTTTGTTTTTTAAAAATAAAGTGTTTATAGGGGTGCCTGGCTGGCTCAGTCAGTAGAGCGTGTGACTCTCAACCAACCTCAGGGTTGTGAGTTCAAGACCCATGCTGGGCATGGAGACCACTTAAAAAAAAATCTCTCGGGCGCCTGGGTGGCACAGTCGTTAAGCGTCTGCCTTCGGCTCAGGGCGTGATCCCGGCGTTCTGGGATTAAGCCCCACATCGGGCCCCTCTGCTGGGAGCCTGCTTCTTCCTCTCCCACTCCCCCTGCTTGTGTTCCCTCTCTTGCTGGCTGTCTCTCTCTGTCAAATAAATAAAATCTTTAAAAAAAAAAATCTCTCAAGAATAAAGTGGTTATAAAAAGTTGTTTATATATCCTAGATATTAATACTTTCTGGATTATGGGTATTACAAATATCTTCTCCCTTTTTTCAACTTATTGTTTCATTTTCTTTATGGTGTCTAAATGAACAGAACTAATTTTTAATATGTTGTCCTTATCGAGACTTCCACAAATACAAAATTTTATAATTAATTTTACAATTAGTACTCTTTTTATATTGTTCCCAAAAATCTCTCCTAGAGGTCATGAGGATGTCCTTCTATATTAGCTTTTAAAATGTTTATAGATTTGTCTTTTAAGTCTCTAATCTATCTTGAAATGATTCTTATATATAGTATGAGATAAGAGTTAAACTTCTTTTTTTCCTAGGGATAGTCTACGTATATCTAGGGGTAAGCAATTTTCCAAGCACCGTTTGTTGAAAAGTTCCTAGTTTCATCACCAATCTGCAACAACAACAATAATAGTAGTAATAACGATCCCATCTGCTCGCCTTCTTGCTGGAATTCTCCCCACAGTTAGAACAGCACTTAAATATAAATATAAATATAACAGCACTTAAATATAAATATAACTGTTATTATATATATATGTATATACATATATATATGTTATTAGCAATCATAGTAGTGTTACACCAAGGAATGCAAGTCTTTGTTCTACTACATTATTAGCTCTCAGAAGGAAGAACTCTACCTTCTCATCTTTTTATCTTTCAGATAATATAGGGAAAAGGCTAGGTAGAAAAACCATGTAAAAGGAAGCCATGGAGACTTCCATTTCAAAATGATGACCTGAGGGGCGCCTGGGTGGCACAGCGGTTAAGCGTCTGCCTTCGGCTCAGGGCGTGATCCCGGCGTTATGGGACCGAGCCCCACGTCAGGCTCCTCCACTATGAGCCTGCTTCTTCCTCTCCCACTTCCCCTGCTTGTGTCCCCTCTCTCGCTGACTGTCTCTATCTCTGTCAAATAAATAAATAAAATCTTAAAAAAAAAAACAAAATGATGACCTGAGTACACCCTGCAGTCTCCCACACCTACAAATGTTTCTTGAATTAAATTCATCTGCATTACTCATATAAAGCAATGGCTCTTATATTCTAGATCTGGAGTGATATAATTTTCAAAGAAGAGTGAAATAAGTAGAAATGTCCATCATAACCCTTGATATGGGTTTGAGGGGGTTCAAAAACACGGTGCCAAGCAATGTTTATTAGAAAATGTTTTAAAGTTTTAATTTAAATTCTAGTTAGTTAATTAACATACAGTGTAATATTAGTTTCAGGTGTACAATTTAGTGATTCAACACTTCCACACATCACCAGTGCTCATCACAAGTAGTGCACTCCTTAATCCCCATCACCTATTTAAGCCATCCCTCCACACACCACCCTCTGGTAACCATCTGTTTGTTCTGTAGAGTTAAGAGTCTATTTCTTGGGTTTCCTCTTTTTTTCCCCCATGATCTTTTATTTTGTTTCTTAAATTCCACATGAGTGAAATCATACGGTATTTGTCTTAGCATAATGTTCTCTAGCTCCATCCAGGTTGTTGCAAATAGTAAGATTTCATTCTTTTTATGGCTGAGTACTATTCCGTTGCATTTTATCTTTGCTGAGATAGTCTTTTGTTCTTCTTCCTCAAATAAGCTCTCATCTGCACCATGTGGTTCTCCCACCACCATCGGGGTCTCCTGCCACCATCTTGGACAGCCCTTTCCTTCTGTTTCTCATGACACTGTCTGAGAGTTCTCCTTTCTCCTGCATGTCCCCTAAGACATGAGGTTCCTCTTTCCACCTTCACTGATTTTCTCTTAAGAATAAACCCGGGGCTCTTTTCATTCTTTTCTCTCTTTAGAGAGAGGGAAAGGAAAGATATGGACCTGCATGTTAATTTTTATCCCGTCAACCTTAGAATAAGTATTTATGAGTTTAATAGGAGACATCTAAAATTATCTACTTGTTTTCTACAAAAAACATCTACTTGCACAATATTCCTTTTTACTTTATCCAGGACGCATTTCACTTACTAAGAATCCCAGACTTACATGTCCTTTGTCTACTCGATGTTGCTGTCACTGATGGCTCTAGAACAGAGCCCCTTTGAATAGGATGGCTTTTGACATTTATAGGACATTTTCTGGAAACAAAAGGGATTTTTCAAATCTTGTCAAAGGTCAGTACAAAGACATTTCATTCCTGCCTCAGTTCACTAATGTTTGGGTTCAAAAGTCCATCATTTGAGAGCTGCCATGCTCACTGTACCAGGAAAAGCAGACTTTTAACTCCATACCCACAATTTCCATTAGGCAAACAGTAGAAACATAGCACACATGAGAAAAGAACCAACAGCCAAACGTAAAGTAAGTATTTGGAAATTACACCGGATATTTCTTCTGATGTCTGCCCAAGTACATGGTACTCCACACATTTCCATACAAATCAGTTCTTGCTAAAAGACTTGAGGTTGTTCAGTAGGCCATTGAAATCGGGGTATAGTTTTTCCCTTCAGTCTGAACTAATCCACTTTTCTTTTCTTCTAGAAATTCCTCGCTGGGGTGCCTGGTTGGCTCAATTGGTTAAATCCGAGTCTTGATTTTGGCTCAGGTCATGATCTCAGGGTGGTGAGATCAGAGCCCCACGTCAGCCTCCATGCTGCGTGTGGAGCCTGCTTAAGATCCTCTCTCGCCCTCTGCCCCTCACCCACTGCTTGCAATCTCACTCGTTCTCTCTCTTTCTAAATAAATAAATAGAAATTCCTTGCAGATTTAGGGATGTTTCTTATGTGTGACTCTATGCAATAAATTAATAAGCTAGTAAAATACTCCCATCCAAGTACTAACCAGGCCAGACCCTGCCTCGCTTTCTAGTAAAATCCATCACACAGTCATTTATAATTTGTTTTCTTTGTATGATTTTTAAACTACTATAATCGGCTTTGAAAAATTCACCAGGATGGTGAAAAGACTTCTCAAAGAAAGAGATTATCTCTGTCCAACCACCATCCTAAAAATGCAATTCCTAAGAAGCTTAAATGGTCCACGCATGGGACACAGAGGAGAAGGATGCAGGACCCTGATGTTTCCTCTTCCTTTTGTGACATTTCCTCAGTTAACTTGTTCATCGGTATGACTGAAGAACTGTGTTCATAGAACTTCAACCTTGTTGCTTGTGGTCACTAGAAACTGTTACCTGTTTACTTTCTACTTTGAACCTAGACATAAGATGCTACAGAGAGAATTCTGGCAGTTTTCGATTCCAAATGAACATAAAGGTAAGAGTGAGTTTCTGTATCACGTTCCTCCCAGAAAGTCACTTTTAGTAGAGTTAGCCACAGAAGACACTGGGGCCGTTTCTCTGAGGAAGTTCACTTTTCTCCTTGCCCTGCTTGTGCCCCAGAAGACACAGTCTGCTCCTTCATCTGTGACTGAAAGGTGCCGAGAAGATGAAGCGACTAGAGCCCTTGTACTGGTGTAGCGGGGGTGCTGTAAACTCCATCCAGCTGACCATCTCCCGGAAAACAGCAAGAAAATGGCCGCTTTGGTGCGAGGCCGGCTCCCCTGGCTGGAGCTGTTGTTTACCAGACACGTTCCTTTGTGCAGTCTCTCCAGTTGTCACAACAATGTCTTACTGCTGTGCCATCCAGGTCAGCTGAATGGGGAGCTACATGGGTCTGTTTTTAAAATATTTTTAGTTCTCATACTTTTAAAAACATCTAGTTAAGTTGCCTAAATAGCCTGATCTTTCAAGCTTTTCAATCAGTTGCCATGGTAACAGATGTTCAAAGACAGGGGACTACAATTTTATATTAAACTATGTTTTCTCCGACTTCCCACAAACTTCATGTCTATATGCTCTGTCTTGGCAGGGTCGGGTAAAGGCATAACTAAAATTTTCAATCTTCATTCCCTCTTTATATGATACTTTTTTTAAATAAAAAAACTCCACATTGCACACAAAAAATTGGCCATAATGTAGTGCTATTCCATATCACTCTTGGTGTTTAATAAGACCTGAATATATTGAAATAATAATCATAGCAACTGAGAAGGAGGGAGAAAAGCAGTGGGCTCCATTGCCCGTCCTCCAACTGCACTTCAGATCAAATGAAAACCACACAACTCCATTGACTGGTCATCTTGAAACAAAGAACAAAAGCTTAATCACATATCTAGACAGGGCAATTAAAGTCAAGAGCACAGAAATCTAATTCTCCAAGCACATCCATGCATAATAACCACTTTTGGAAATGTGGTCTATACTGAAAAGCTTCTGTGTCTGTATAGAATCTGTACTTTTTAATTATGAGACATTTCACATAAAGAAGACGTGGGGGGCAGGGGCAAATCCTACAACCATGGGAGGAGGCCTTTCCTTCTCCACAGACTCTGAAACCAGTAGGTTTCTAGCACCAGCTTGTAAGAAAGAAAACAGACAGTGCTTTTCCAAGAATTCACGGCAAAACTGCTCTCTGAAAAGGCATGTGGCAAAGGAGAAAGGGTGTGATGGACAGTGGTCTGGAGGTCTGGGTTCAAATGCCAGCTCTGCTTCTTACCGGATTGTGATGTCAGGCATGTTGCTTACAGTCTCTGAACCTCATCCCCTTTGGGATAAAAACAGTACCTGAAATGGATTTCCATTAATAATTCAGTGAGATCCCTGTGGAAAACATCCAGCTTAGCAAGGTCTTAGTAAATGTTCCTCCTCTTCTGTTGTCCCCATCTCCATCAGGGATCCCCGAGTCTAAAAGCTAGAAATTCTCTTTCCCAGGGACTTTTGCAACTTGGTTGCCCTGTTTCTTGAGTGGACCACTGGGGTCTCTGCCACCATACCCAAGATAGCCCAAGTGCCAATGCTCATGTTCCACAATGGAGTCGCACCTGGTCAAGGAACTAGATGACACAACCACAGCTCCCTCATGTTTTAAGAGAATTGGTCCCTTTCAATACTTCCAAACAGATTAGAATGATTTTTGTGTTGGTTCAGATCTTCTGAGAAGCAGATGCCATGACAGATTAAACAAGCAAGAAAAGTATTAGGGGAAATACCTGTGGGAAAAAAATGGGGAGAAACAAGTCTGACCCCAGGCAAGGAGAAAGGAAAAGAGAGGAGGCTGGGTGGAAGCTTCTGAGACTGACATACAATCTAAGGAAAGTGCATCTAGAAGGTCTGGGAGTCCTCAAGCCAAAGTCGGCCATCAGAGGAGTCCCTTATCTCCCAGGATGGGCCTGCGTACCCCTACCATGCTGGCCTCCTGACAGACTGGAGAGTAGAATTCTCATGACAGCCACAGCTTCCTAATTAGCTTTCACATTTTCTCCAGATGTAGACACAACCTTAAATTAAAATTTAGGTGTTTCAAAAAGGAGTGTGTGTGTGTGTGTGTGTGTGTGTGTGTGTGTATGTGTGTGGCGCCAATCTCTCAATTAAGAAGAGTTTTACATGGGGGCGCCTGGGTGGCACAGCGGTTAAAGCGTCTGCCTTCGGCTCAGGGCGTGATCCCGGCGTTATGGGATCGAGCCCCACATCGGGCTCCTCCGCTGTAAGCCTGCTTCTTCCTCTCCCACTCCCCCTGCTTGTGTTCCCTCTCTCGCTGGCTGTCTCTATCTCTGTCAAATAAATAAATAAAATCTTTAAAACAAAAAAAAAGAAGAGTTTTACATGAAGCAAGCATTGCAGAGAGCTGCTGAAGACACTGCTTTTGCTCTTCCTGGAGCTGCTGCCACAGCTAGAAGACACTCTTTCACCCACTTTTGAGGACCCTTATACTCCTGTCCTCTCCATACTTCTGCTACAAGCAGCCTTCCTCCTCAGCTACCTTGAGAGCTCCCCGTACCCTAAACCATCCCATCTTCCTGAAAAGCTCAGACCAAAGTGGCTTAACTCTGTGGGCACAGGATTCATAAAAAGAGTATTTGTTAACACTCACTGCTGTGACAGATAAATCCCAAAAGCTCAATGACTTCGCACAATTGGAATTTATTTTTTGTACGTCCAACAATCCCTACAGATATGTAACAGGCGGCCTTCAACACAATCAGTCAGGAACCTCTCGCATGACCAACCCCTTAGGACTTGGGGACCTTCTCTTCCAGCCAGTGGACAGAAGAGAATAAAATGTAGGAAATCCTGGGAGACTTTCCTGGGCCAAGCCTGGACATGAAATCGATGACTTCCTCACTTATTTGTTGACCAGAACAAATTCCATGGCCACATCTAACTGCAAGGGAGGCTGGGAATTGTGGTCCCACTGTGCGCTCTGGAGCAAGAGTAAAATTTGATTAACACCTAGCCATCTCTGCAAAGAAGGATCCAGTACTGGGGCCTGGGGGCTGGGGTCTCGGGCTAACTGAATTACTCTCTGTGCAATGAGAGCTGCAAAGGTTTTTGAGGTTGGCTTCGGAGCCGACCCACAGGACTGAGCTACTTGAGGGTTCAGCTTCGAACACTCGGTAAATGTTTTCAGGGGGAAAATTTCTATGAGAAACTGTATTTTGAGTTATAAACAACCTATTTATAAGCAGACTTTAGTAAGAAAGTCCATCTGTAAATTACACGTGTGAGTGAAAGTGCGTATGTTAAATGTGAATCTGGATATCAAGTAATAGACAATTGGTTCCCAATCTCTAACAAACTTAAATTCTTATCATTGGCATGATTAGATCCAAAGTATGTTAGGAAGGGACACTCGTGATCATTTCAGTATTTCCTCGGTGCAATATACTGTCTGTTGAAAACACTATTAAATTGATCTTTACTTCCGTGGTCTTTGTGACAGATCGACTAAAAATACCATCTTCCACTAACCTCCAATGAAGCAATCTGTCTTATAAGAATAAAATTTTAGGACCCCATTTATTGCATTATGGTGAAATTTCATTTGATATTCTCATACTTATGCAAATATGCCATTTTGAACATATGCTTAGAGAGAACGTGAAAACTGCTGGCAATCCAGCCACTTAGCTCAGACAACTAACAATAGTATCTTTTTTTCAAGCTACATCAGAACTTGCCCTTACTTTGAAGATGACAAATAGCTCTTCATAATCCCCTAACAACATAATCCTGCATTGCCTCGTCCATTTTAGAGGACAGACAATATCACGGGCTTACAAATTCAAGTCTGGAAATTTTAGGTCTGCGAAGAAGTGGAACAATACATTCATGATTAGAGAAATATGCAAAGACCGCCTTCCAGATGCACTTTGCATTTGTAAAACATTTCCATAACACTTATAGACATGTGGACATAAATGATACCGTATTTGCCATGTCTGCACTTATGTTCATGAAATTAGATTAGAGATAGCAGATTGTGATAAGAAGAGGAGACTTGAATTCTTGATTCAGCTCTGCCTTTACTAGCTGTGTGACCCTGAATAAGCCACCTGACTTCTCCAGGCTTTGGTTCCCTCGTTTGTAAAACAGGGATTTGGATTAAATGACTTTTCCACACCCAGGGGTACCTGGGTGGTTCAATGGGTTAAGTGTCTGCCTTCAGCTCGGGTCATGATCCTGGGGTCCTGGGATTGAGCCCCGCATCAGGCTCCCTGCTCAGAAGGAGGCTCCTTCTCCCTCTCCCTCCCTTTCTCTCTCTCTCTCTGTCAAATAAATGAATGAATAAATCTTTAAAATTAATTAATTAATAATAAATAAATAACAAATGGCTTTGCCACATCCAGCATTCTAAATGATATCTTTACCCTTTTGGGGTCTCCATTTCCACAAATAGAAAACTGGTTATAAAACTATCCACCCTTTTTTTATCTTAGGATTCTCTTAAGGATCAAAAGAAAAAGTATATGGAAATGAGCTTTGGAAATTGCAAGGTGCTATGCAAACGTAAGATCTTTAAAAAAAAAATAGTCACATTCATACCATCCAAATCGTTTGCATGTTCGCTTAGTCTGGACCCCAACGTACATACAGTGGAGTTTAAGACTCCGCTGTGCTGATCCATCTACCCGTCATCTAGGAAGCAGAGAGTTTCTTCCATTTTTGACAAGCTGTGGAAGATGCCCTACACTCCAGACAAAGAAACGTTGTTTACAGCCAGAAACTGAAGCATCCTCCTAACACCACAATACACAACAGGGTGCTGCTGTAGGCTGCATTCTTTAGCAACTCAAACTGGAATGTCCCCTAAAAGCCACACACACAACGTGTCCACCAGACTAAAATACAGGAAAGCAAACTCCTTAGGTAAAGGTCAAGCGTTACTGCCATTAATAAGGGCATTATTTACTATGAGACAGCTGGGCCTGCAAAATCCGGCATGGAAGACATGGAAGCCCAACAGACCTGACTTGATGTGAAGAACACGAGGGGTGTCTGTGCACACTGTCGGCGTGATGGCACGTACTATCAAAGGTGTTGTGGGGTCCTTGATCCCATTACTCACTAAAGCCCATCAGTGGAGAATGTCCTAAAAATCAGTGCGTTCACACCTTTTGTTTCTCGCTTCCCTCTGGTCCAGGCAGTGTCCTGAACAAGAACGTGGTAATCTTGGACACCTGGGTGGCTCAATTGATTAAATGTCGGCCTTCGGCTCGCGTCATGATCCTGGGGTCCTGGGATCGAGTACCACATCTGCTTCTCCCTCTGCCTCTGCCTCTCGCTCTCTCTGTCTCCCCTGAATAAATAAATAAAATCTTAAAAAAAAAAAAAAAAAAGAACGTTGTAATAGAAGAGCCAGCCTTTGGAGCTGCCACTGACAGGTTTGAATCCTGGTTGTGTCATTTGCCTGCTCTGTGGAATTAGGCAAGGTGCTTAAATTCTTTGTGCTTCAGTCTCCCCCTGTATTAAGGAAACTGCCCCTCAATTTCCAACTGTAATAGAACAATGACATATAATAAGGTCTGTATATATTACATACAGATATATACATAAACCGCTCAGTACCATGCCTGGCATGGAGTAAGAATACGGTTACTGTCAGCCAGGATTATCAAGACTCGCTGCGAGATTAAGGCTTTCTATACATTCTGACCCTATATTCTAATTCTCTCTACCTCCCCTAAATATTTTATAACTGCTAGTTATGACCTATTAGTATATCATAGGGTCAATTTAGTGGGATACAATCAGCAATTATTTAGAGAAAAATGGAATGGAATGCAATGCAATGCAAAGGGACAGAACATAAAAGAATAAAATAGGATAAAATAGAATAAGAAATAGATCACATGTAATGAGGTTAATCTTGTCATGTGCAATTGGGGGGAGGAGGGCCAGGGGTGTGTGTGTGTGTGTGTGTGTGTGTGTGTGTGTGTGTGTGTGTGTTACTGAGGTAGGATGAAAAATATATTTTCTAATGTGGGATGCTATCAAAAATGTTTCAAAACTACAACCCTAAGCTTTTCCATTGTGCCTTCTGGAATCAATGGCCCATGGTGAACAAAATTCCCTATATTCTCAGACTCTTTTCTGAATGGTCCTCTTGACCTCTTACTGTAACTCAGTGGTTTTCAAACTTTAAGTGCATCAGGGTCTCCTGGAAAACTCTGTAGCAGACAGCCACTGAAAGAGTCCCTAACAATCCCTCACTCCTAGTATTCACACACTATGTAATGCCTTCCAATGTGAGCTGAAATCACAACTCGCTTCTTAGGAATAGAACACAGAAGTCATTGTTTATCACTTCTAAGACTACACCAGCCTCAAGATGACTGCAGACCAGCCAACAGCTTGACTATAGCCCAATGACAGACCTTGAAACAGAGGCACCCAGCTAATGTGCCCAGATTCGAGACCCTCAAACACTGTAAGATGATGTCCATTGTTTTCAGTTGCCGAGTTTGGGCATAATTTGTTACACAGCAGCACATAACCAATACAGGCTTGTTAAAACGCATATTGCTGAGCCTGACCCCAGAGGTCCTGATTCAGTATGTCAGGGGTGGGGCCCAGGATTTGGAATTCTGTCGAGTTCCCAACTGATGATGCTGATCTGGAGGAACATATTGAGAAGACTGTTCTATCTGAACCCAGGTTCTCACTGAGGACCCCACTTTGCCTATAGCCCTCTCGAGTGAGAACTGTTTCATTTTGCTTCCTCTCTCTCTCTCACAGCCCATCATCCACAGGGCATTCCCTTCCATATCTCATCAGCCCTCCCCCGCCCACTCTCCCGAGCTCAGAAAGTGATTCCATCTCTACTCTATCTGGAAGGAAGCTGCCAGATAATCTTTTCCAGGATCCAATCTACTCTGTAATGATAAAGCTTTGATCAATTCGCCAACCTTATTGCTAGGAAAGCCTCTTGGAATGCAAAAGCTCTCTTCTCTCTCAGACACCTGACTCTCACAATTGAAAGCTGACCTCCAACGCCATTGTTTCTGAAATGCCATGTTAAATTTAGCTTAGTCCCAAGGGATAGAATGGGTAGAAAAGCAAGAACTCTGAAAAATGCAAAATAAATCATATAACATTTCAAAATGTTGTCCCATGTGGTTGATTGCATGACCGGCTCCCTGTATATCTCTCCCTGTATCCGTGCCCCATAAATGTGTAGTAGCTCCCGCTCAAAGCCGGGCCCAGCCACGTGACTGCTTTGGCCAATGGGATGCTAGCAAATGCAAACACAAGCATAGGCTCGAAGACCTTGCACTGTTGGACTTGCTCACTCTTGCCCCGTGTCATTACCCGAACATGTGTCCTGGCTAGCCTGCTGGAGGCTGAACGACACATAAGGCAGAGCCAGGTCGCCCCAGTCCTCCAGGTCAATGCCAATCTAGATCAGCCAACAGCCAACCAATCCCTGAGCCAAAATCAGCAGAGCTGCCTAACAGACAGACTCAAAGCTGAGCACAGGTGTGTGAGGGAGCCACGCTGAGATCAACCCGGTCCAGACCATATCAGCTAAAGCCCTCAAACAGCTGAGCAACATAGTCACTACTGTCATTGTCTGTTACAAATTTGATAATATGATAAGAGAAAGCACTTCGCTCTAAATGTAGATCACTGATGAGATTCTATATACTTACCAGAATTTTATTTATAAAATTTGGTAGAATTTACTGTTTATTAGAATTATAAAATATACACATATAGACACAATCATCATGTAACCATTGTATACTATCACTTAAAGTATCCATCACTTCATTCATGGGGAGTGGGGAGGGTAGACAGGAGGGTATTTGCTCCGAGAGAGGGGATTTCTGCTGAATATTTGATGGATATGAATCTCTGCACACGATGCGCTCGGAGACTGCTCCCCATCTCTGAATACAATTAGAAGAAGGTACTGATGGCATCTCAGGTCAAGCAGCTGGGATCATCATGGAGGGCCTCTCTCTCTCTCTCTCTCTCTCTTTCTCCCTCCCTGTCTCTTCAAAGACACTGGCTTGTTCTGGCTGAAAAGCAAGCCTGCTCTGCCCTGGTTTCCTTGGAAGGAGTGACTGTGGGCCCTCCGCGACCAGGGGCGGACACCGGGCTGAGAAAGCACCTTTCAGCACAGGTGCTCTTCTTGTCTGCAACCAGGGGACCACAAACCTGCAGACCTCCGATGGTGGCAGATGCATTGTATTTCCCTTGGGCCGCTTGCCCCTCAATAAATAGCATCTATTTGAAGAGCTCAGATGCCAAAAAGGCTTAGACACGACTAAGATATTTTGAAACTGAAAGCATTAGCAAGATCATGGTGCCCACTGCTATATGCAATTCAAAATAATGTGTTTTTTAAAGCTGCAAAACTTCGTGTATGCTGTGGTCTAGCTGTTCTGACTACAAACTTTCTGACATACTACAGAAAGCCAAACTTCTCTATTTTGATGGATTTTTGTTTATTTTCTATTTGTTTATTTGGGGGGGGGGGAGAGAAGTTCTTGTTTTTCTGTCCATTTTGCTGGGTTTTTTTAAAGCACATATTGAACCCTTCTGGTCGGTAAATATATCTATCTGCAGATTAGAAAAGACTGCAGGAAAGCTACAGTTTTTTCTACCCGGGACTGGCCGATTGACCTGATGAGAGGCTTCCATTTTAAAATGGAAACAATGCAACAGCAAACTTTCATTGATAGATACAAGATAGGTAAAGTTTCATTCAACGCACTTGGGAAAACAACTTATTTCTGAATGTGATTGCATTTACAGAATAAAACTGTCATTGAGAACAGAAGTTCGGCCCATAAATGCTTATTTTCAATACTATTTCTACTTCATAACCTGCTAACCACCCTCCTGATTTTTTTTAGCCTGCTTTTACATCTTAATGAGATGTAATGTTCAGAAAAGCCTAAAATGCTAGCATTCAGAGAGGAGTTGATGTATAAAGTACAGTTTTTCTCCTCATAAATGGGACCTGCCCTCCCGAATCCCAGACTTAGCCCCTACACAGCTTAAGACTTGCTGGGTTAAGAAAGGGGTTTATTCTCCAAAGCTCTGTAAACATAATGCATGTGACAGTTATTCATAGAATGGCTAAATAATTCTATCACCCAGAGAGCAAACTTCTAGAAGGCAAACTGCATGCACATTGCAACCTGCGGTTGTGTCCTGATCAGATTTTTAAAGGTAAAATTCTCACTGTTCTTAACTCAGACCCCTCGCTCTCGTGACAAAGAGGCAATCTCCTCGTTCGTGGTGTTTAACAGAAGAAGACTTTGGAATTCTCCCCCATTTCAAGAGCCCACAGAACTGCTCCTGTCTTTTACAAGCATCCAGAGGCCTGGCTGTAAAAACAAACCCTATGGGGGAAAAACAAAAAACAAAAAACAAAAAAAACAAAAACAAAAAAAACGGGTGGATGAATTCAGCCAAAGTGCAAATTACCTCGAGACTCAGGCTCCCCTTTTCTGTAGAACTAACAAGTGAATCTTATAGCGCAGACAAAAAAAACCCACTGAAGTGAGCCTTTGAGAGACACTGGTGCTGGTGAGGACAGCATTTTCATGGTAATTTGTTAATGTTCTTGCAGAGCTGGGGTAATTTACTGCAGTAAAATCCAGCTAATAGTCTTAGAGATCTGGGGCCTTCTTCAGGGAGATCGCACACAAGCCCACAGGCTGTCTGGTGCCTGCAGGCTCCCATAGCCACTCACAGCTCCCCTCCTAAACTTTGTTCCCCTGGACCTGTAGGACCCCCCTGCCCTGCCCGCTTCCCCCACCTTACAGCCTCAGCGCCAGCGCCTGGGGAGGGAAGCCCAGCTGGGGTGAGAGGGAGCCAGGAGTTTGGGGAGGGGTCAGGCAGAAGGCTTGGTGTTCAGGACACTCAAACTCTGAGAGGTCTTACCCTGATAGCTCTCTTTTGGGGCAGGCTGTCAAGAACAAGACAAAAAAGAAAAAAAGATTTGTAACAGACATCTATCGATACTATTCATTTTCTTTTCTGATTATGAAGGTACACACTCATAGATTTTCAAAAACCTGGAAGACCCAAAAGGGGACAAAATCACCAATAATTCTATCTAGACCTCTTGATTCAGTTCCTTCCAGTATTTTTTTTTTAAAGATTTTATTTATTTATTTGAGAGAGAAAGCATGTGTGCAGGAAAGAGAGAGGGCACACAAGCAGGGGGAGTGGAGAGGGAGAGGGAGAAGAAGATGCCCCGCTGAGCAGGGAGCCTGTTTCAGGGGCTGGATCCCAGGACCCCAGGATCATGACCTGAACCAAAAGCAGACGCTTAACCGACTGAGCCACCCAGGTGTCCCCTTCCAGTCTTTTTCTATACAGAATTTAATTACTGTATGCAACTTTATTGTGAATGAACCCTTTTTTGTTCTGAAAATAGGATTCTTATAGCCACCTAATATCATTGTCTGTAAACTCTGTAAGTCATAGAATGATCCTGTTAGTGGATCACAGCGGTGGCTCTCATTATTGCATAACTACAAATAACATTGTAGGGACCGTCCTTGTACAGAAATCTTGGTCTCACACTCTATTTTATCAAGATGCATTCTCAGAAGGGATGAATGGTATCGACAGATACGGACATGTCAACATACGTGGTACAAAAAAATCGAGTCAAATTGCTTTCCAGAAAAGCTGCAGCCATTAGACGGAACAGGAGTCCCATATTAATGCCCTTCAGTCACATTCGGTTTTTAATCTGTGCTCCTTTGACAGGCAAAATTACAGATGGAAAGTCACTTTTTCAGTTTATGGATACAAAATGCATTATGTATAGCTTGGTTTGCTCATTAAATGAACATATCTGGCGCATTTGGGAAGGCATAAAATCAGTCACTGAGAACTGAAAGTGACCTCACAGAGCGTATGATCCGTCAGGTAAAGTGGTTTGCCCAGGGTCACACAAACATTTGGTGATGAACTTGGAAGTAAAACCAAGAATTGTTCTAATTCCCATCCCATTGTTGTTAAGTAGAGATTTTTAGTAAAAATAAAGCCTACTTTAAAATGCAGAAAGAACAGAGAGATGGGGAGGAGTTTTAAGGGTCCTTAGACAAACTTCGTCCCCATCCGTCGTCCACATCCTTACAGCAGTGCACGAGGCAGGCACTCCGCTCGCAGCAGTTCATCATCACCTTCCACCTCTCCGAGAGGGTGCTTTTGGAGGAGAGGGGTCACAAAATGCGGATTTGTTTCTGGATTAACCAGAGCCAGTTGTCAGGGGGAAGCTCAGCCCATCCTGAAAATATCTCAAGTGACAACCTAAAATCAAATATAAATGACTCCTTCTTGCCTCTCTGTCTTTCCTCCCAAGTTGTCTCTGTGGCCCTGTTATGGCAAGAACATGAAAGTCATGGGCCCGACTGAAGACTCCTGGTGATACCACCCTTCCCATCTAAAATCACCTTTTAATTTCTGCATTCAGATGCCTCTCCATCTGACCCTGTCGTGGCTTTAGAACAGAGTCACAAATTCTTCCTGATGCCAGGAGATCTACGTCCCCACCCCTTGAATCTGGGCAAGCTTGTGACTGCTTTGACAAATCGAGCATAGGAGAAGTGATGTCACATGATGCACTGGGCTAAGTGACAGAAAGCAATACAGCCTCCTCCTTACCTGCTGGGAACACTTGTGCTGGGAGCCATGAGCCACCATATAAGAAGTCTGACCATGCTGAGGCCACCATACAATGAAGAAATTCACATCACATGGGGAAGCCACAGGTAGATGTGCTGACTGACGGTTCTAGCCTTTAAGTCATTCAGCTCAGATGCCAGACAGGGGAGTGAAGAAGTGTCCAGTACCCAGCCATTTGAGTCAACCTTGACTTTCATGTCTTCCCAGCTAATATCCCAGGCATCATGGAACCAAAGCAAGCCATCCCCCTATGCTTTGGCTGAATTCCTGGCTCTCACAATTAATGAACATAATAGAATGACTGTTGTTTTATGGCACGATGTTTGAGGCATTGGTTGTGTACCAGTAAGTAGCTGAAATACCCCCCTCTTATTGCATTACTGCTATGATCGAAGGTTTGCACCTGCCCCCCACACCCCAAATTCATATGTCGAAATCCTAATGCCTAGCACGATGGTCTTAGGAGATGGGACCCTTGAAAGGTGGTTAAGTCATGAGGAGCGTTATGGATGGAATTAGGGCCCTTATAAAAGAGGCCCCAGAGAGGTCCCCTCACACCACATGAGGACACAGCAAGAAATCAGCAGTCCATAACCTGGAAGAGGGCCCTCACCGGAACCTGACCATGAGGGCACTATGATCTTGGACTTCAACCTCCAGAACTATGAGATGTAAATTTTGGTTGCTTATAATCCACCAGTCTGTGGTATTTTGTTATAACCGTCCTAATGAACTAAGACAACTCTTCTCCATCCTTTCCTTTTCCTTACACAGCCCGTGAGCTACCGTTTCCCCTACCTTTCTTTCAAAAATCTCTGAGGACTGGATTGGGGGCATTCCTAACAATATTTACTATGAATATCGTTGATGGTTGCATTGAAAAGGAGACTTGGAAGTCACGTAGAACACAAGGGGACCTAGAAACGGACTTTCCAGATGACATTAAAATGTCAAATGTTTTCTCTGCTCTTTTTTTTGTCATCCATTTCCCAGTTCCTGATGCCTATCCACGTCTTGAATGTAGAGAATTTCCAGAAACTTCCCATACTCAATCAAGTAAACAATTAACAGGAGTCAATTTCATTAAAAAAAAAAAGCTACTATTTACTTGAGTGATATGCTAAACACTTTCCCCATATTATCTTAGCATCTTGATTGCATGAGTTAAGTCTTCTTAACCCATTCTCCTGAAGAGGAAACTGTGGCTTAGTGAGGCAAAGTAACACAGCTCCAAAATGGTAGAGTCAAGATTTGAACCAGGAGTACAGGGCCCCAGACCACTATCAGTGGTTTTCAAGTCTTTGGTCACATCCCATAGTAAGAAATGTATCGTGACCAGTGAACACCGCCACACATAGATGACCACAATGAAAGTGTCAGGAAACAATGAATACCTTATCATGGACACAGCACATTGACCTCTATTCTTTTCTGTTTATTTTCTATTGTTAAAATGTAGGTAGTAACCCATCAAATCAATTGCATAACCTGCTACTAATTGTTCACAGCATGGATACTACAAAATCACTACTAGGTATTTATCCAAAGGATGCAAACAGTTTTTCCAAGGGCTGCATGCACCCCAATGTTTCTAGCAGCAATGTCTACAATAGCCAAAATATGGAAAAAGCCCAGCTGTCTATCGACAGATAAATGAATAAAGAAGATGTGGGGGGTGTGTGTGTGCGCGCACGCATGCACACGCGTGTATAAGGGAATATTACTCAGCCATCAAAAAGAATGACGCCTTGCCATTTGCAATGACATGGATGGAACTAGAGGGTGTTATGCAAGCAAAATAGTCGGAGAAAGACAAATACCATATGATTTCACTCAATGTGGAATTTAAGAAACAAAACAGATGAACATAGGGAAGGGAAGGGAAAGTAGAATAAGATGAAAATTGAGAGGGAGGCAAGCCATAAGAGATGCTGAACTCTAGGAAACAAACTGAGGGTTGCTGGAGGGGAGGTGGGTGGGGGGATGCACATTAAGGAGGGCACTTGATGTAATGAGCCCTGGGTGTTATATGTAACTGATGAGTCACTAAATTCTACCTCTGAAAATAATTTTTTAAAAAAGTTCTATCCACCTCTCTCCTTTGTAATATGAGACTCTTCAATAAAAAGCTCTATTGGGTAAATTTAACGAACAATAAAATTGATGCTTCAGTTCACACTAGATCTAGTTGCTGGGCAGGAATAAGATGTAGGACAGATGGCCATCTCGGGTTTGCCTTTTTCTCCTCTTTCCAGAAGGGCACCGGCCACAGCTCCCAATGGGCTCGAGGGCACAGAACACAGCTGGTCCCTCCTCGTTCCAGCTGTTCAGACCATCAGTGACTTAAGAGTCATGACATGACCTCGCATGAGAAAATACACTGGACCAATGTCAGAAGCTAGAATGAGGATGACAGGAAGGTAACCCCAAGAATTGGGAGAAGATGCTGAAAGGTCATGACGCAGCACTGGGGCTGGAGGGGCCTTGGTGACCACAGACAAAGCACAATGGTGAAAAAACCAAAGATGCCACTGAAGGGAGAAGAGAACGGAGGACTCATTAGGGGAGGCAGAGGCCCTGTGCCCTCCAGACAGAGTCAAAGAGAAGCTGGTCCCTCACGGGGCAGCCAGTCCTGCTAGTTCTTTGGGAATTGGCTTTCCAATTCCAGTGACATGTACACTCAAAATAAAGACCTATCTTTCTTTCTGAAAATTCGGAAGGCTTTTACTTCTTTATGATCCAAAGATCCTTACTAAAAATGGATGCCAAAAATATTCTTACAGTGAGAATTGAGTGTGGGACAGCCACAGAGTTACAGGCAACAAACAGGACCTCCTAGAGGACTTGTCCCATGTTTTGCCTTTGGAAATATTAATGATATTAATGGCAATGCCTTTTATTTAAATGATACAAGACTTTATAGTCCACCAAAAAACTGGTGACACATAATTGTCTGTAAAGTGGGGATAATATTACCTTCTTCCTATTTTTGTTGTGGAGATGAAATGAGTGAAACATGTGAAAAATCCTTGGACTAGTACCTCCCACATAGTAAGTGCTCAACGGATAGGACCTGACTCTTGATCATACTGGAACACGGGTAGACGTTATAGAGTCCTCTGATAGGTAAAGAAATGGGACACGTGGAGAGACCCAGGGCCACGCTAAAGGTTACACAGCTGATAAGTGGTAATTAAGGTCTTTGAACTTTGCGTCATCCATCTTTCATTCCACAGGTTTTCATGGAGTCCCAGGATCAGGGTCAGGCCCACACTCTACACAGTGAATGTGATGGATGTGATTTCTACATCCACATTCAAGGGCTCTTCCCCATGGCTTCTCATGTGTCTACAATACAGGCATCAACTAGATAGTTGCTCTTTGTTTTATGCCCTGCAAAGGAGTTTAAATTAAGCTACAGTACAGAGGCACACAATTATGCATGTGTCTTCCAGTATCTTGAGAAATTAGTGTTGGTGCCCCCTCTGTGCCTGTCCACAGCCTCCTGGGGTCACTCTACCACAGCACTGGGTGTGCTGTTTTGTAACTGTCTGGATAATGATCTGTCCCCCATGCCTCAACCCAAGACTGTCAGCTCCCTAAGAACAAGAACTGTCCTTGGAGCACAGAGTGGGTTGATTTTTTTTTTTAAGATTTTATTTATTTGACAGAGAAAGAGAGAGGACAAGCAGGGGGAGCAGCAGGCAGAGGGAGAAGGAGAAGCAGACTCCCTGCTGAGCAAGGAGCCCAATGTGGGGCTCAATCCCAGGACCCTGAGATCAGGACCTGAGCCAAAGGCAGCTGCTTAACCAACTGAGCCACCAGGCGCCCGAGTCGGTTGATTTTAACTGAATAAAAGGGAGCTTCTCATATCAATGCAGCTGACTTGGTTTTTCTTCATGCTCAGATTGGTCCTAGTTTTTAGTGTCATGAAAAGTTTTTATTCCTCGGAGTGTTTTGAGTTTGTGTTTTTTCCCCCATGGTGGGTTTTCTGTTGAAGAGGCACATAAAGCTCAACGGAATCTGAAGTAAACAGCCAGGAATTGAAATGGCTTCCACCAACCACCAGCAACACTTCCGTGCAATTCCCAAGCCCTGAGCTCTAGGGAGATGCAAGGCAGAAGAGAAAAGTAAGCAAAAGGGTAGAGAAGAGAGAAAAGGAAGTGAAGGTGAGAAAGATGGTGGAATACAGTTCACAGCCATTCGGGCATGACAAAGCAAAACTGATTAAAGGTACCAAAAGGAGGAATTGTAAAGTGCCATCGGTCCACACCTCTTTCCCACCAAATCCAGAAGAAGGTCTGGCCGATTAGATAGGTAGATAGATAGATAGATAGATAGATAGATAGATAGAAAGAATATAGATATAATGTATAAAGCAATAATAATTATTACATGTTATTTGTTTACAAAATATATTACATATTATATGTATTACAGAGAGAAACAGACACAGAGAAAGATCAAGAAATATTAATCAAAAATCAGTGTGGAATCCTTTGCAATCTTTTATTAGAAGTAAACCTTATTCTAAAAACTCCTAGAACACAGCAAATGTAAAATCAGTCACGTTCAAAAAAATCTATCAGCCAGAAACATAGTTCTCACTTTTAAATAAAGCCACTACACTTTTGGTTGATTCAATTTTGTCCAAAGTAGATTTTTCTTCACCGTTAACATATTTCATTCATATTAATTCCAAAGAGAGCAATTCTGAGATCAAAATAGCTTGCCAGCAAAGCTAGAGTCCACAAAGTCAACAGTGCTAAATGTTAATGGATTCCGCCCTCATCAACCGGGGGTATGGGAAGACGGCTGGATCGTTTGGAAACTTCATAAAAACTTCATAGACATCGAATATTGGGAGTTAACTGTGAAGAGGTGAAGGTTTAGAGACCCTCTAGATAAACTTTCCAAAGTTAGACTTCTCTCCTGGTTTACCTAAGACAAAGGATTCTCTGGGGGAATACAGTAAATGTGAACTTTTGTGTGGCCTTTGTATTTGTATGTGTGTGTTTTAGCAAGCACCCCAGAATGGCAAATGCTTCCTCCTCGGTGGAACCATGTAGATTCAGAAAAAGCCATCTTCCACTGAGAAGACAATTGTTTTCTATAGAGACAAGAAACAAACGCCCATGACCCGGGTCACCTCCTCCCAGCAGGCTTTTGCTGCGGCTTCCTCTGAGCAAACACAACAAAGTCCGGAGCAGTCAATCCTGCCGCCCCTCACTGGGCCCCTGCAGTTGTGCTCTGCTATTTACCCTTCCTATTAATCTGTCAATGTTCTAGTCAAACATGCAAAACAATATGGTGGGTGCATAGTTTGATTGGCCATTGCTAAGTAACTTGGGCCAAAGATGAAGAAATGGAACTTCCACCCAACAAAATGTGAGGCCCAATTTGATTGTAAGAAAATGTTCAACAATACCAGTGCATGACAATTTTTCAGGGTGGCTGTGATTTAACATCCCCCTCACCAGGAAAGAGGGATCCCAGTAAACGACATTCAGCTCTAGAAGCTAAAAATTCAGGTCATGTTGCTGCCCCTATCACTGTGGGACAGGACTGTCTGGGAGTTTAGTAGAGGAAGGTATTTGTTAATGAAGAGACTATTAAGGGATTTGGTCTGGTACACTGGTGAGCCCCTGGCTAACAACGGAAACATTCTTTGAACTGAAAAATGAGAGTCCTTGTTTGAACACTCCCTGAAAACTGTATATGCTACAATGTATAGCTCAGTAGTTGCAAAACGTAATCCAAATTCTCAAACATCATGAGACATAGAGGTAATGAGTAGCTCACGTCTTCATTGCTTCCTCTTCTGCTAGCCCAGATGAAGCCTCAGAATCCTTCTCAACACAAAGGTCTAAGTAGCCACTCCCATCCCACTGGAACTAGTACAAATTATGGAGCCTATCTGTCATTCTAGCTAGTCCTTGAGCCTCAAGTGAACAAATGTATCAGAATATAAAATGTGTAAATGATTTTTTAAAAAATTGTCCCCTACTAATACTATAGAGCATGTATTTTTCCTGCTGTGTGTTTTCAGAAACCGGGTAGAATGGCAAGAGTAGTTAGATTTATGAATCTGGGGTACCAGGACATGGAACAGCAAAGGGAAAGAAAAGATGGATATTGCAGTTAGGCTGACTTAGGGTCAAATTCCCTCATATGCTAGCTATTTACCAGCTACCTGAGCTCTGGCCAGTATTTAACAGTTCTGAGATATGTTTGTTCATCTATAAAACAGAGAAAAATGTATAAGTGAGGACTTCTCAACTCCCATCTCTGTTCCATTTTCTCTGATGATTTACTTCTCCACAGACCACAGGCAGCTGTGGACTCATATCCTTGGCAGTTTTTGGCCCAAGAGAAAAAGGAAACCTCTCTTCCCAGCCTGAGCTCAAAAACTGATGGGAAGAATTCTGATCGGCTTGACTGAGGTTATCTGTCAACCTCTGGACTCCCACTCTGATTGGTCCAGACAAGGTCATACACCCATCCATAGCCGGGGTACTATGGTTGGGCTACCTCTAGAACCACTCACTCACTGGGAGTGGGTAAGAGTAGTTTCCCAAGAGAGGTGTTGAGTAGGGGGGGGGATACTTTTCTGGGGTAGACAAAACAGTAAATGCATGATCTGTGATGTCACAGAGTGAGAAGATTAAAATAATCCATGTAAAGGATTTAGTACCTGGGCACTTAGAAAGCATTTCTATAGATGGCAACAAAGATGATGGTAATTATTACTGTCCCATTATTATCAATCCCTAGTCTCCAAAGTTATAGCAATAATAGGGGCATTCACAGCAACATAACATCGATGAACATGGAGTTCATCACTCACTGATGTTAGTAATCTGGCTACTTAGACTATGTACTCAAAGAGCACTCTCAGTGAAATAACTAAGTGGAATGGCCATACTTTTTGTACTTCAATTTGAATTCAACTATTAATTTGAATTATACAGATTTCACTTTGGTCCAGTTCACTGAAGCAAAGGATGAAAGTAAGAAATTGATTCACTCATGCATTTACTTGAGCTTTTATGTGCCAGGCACTAGGTTAGACACTGGGTGGTAACGGGAGCCAAAGGGATCAAGTCAGTTATATAGAAGGAGCTTACTTTCCAGAAGGGAAGCTGGAGAGTAGTGAGAAGCATTATGGAGAACAATGAAACATAATAAGAGGTTGAAAAGCACAGAATGGACTTTAGGTAGAGGCAGGCCCTCTGAGGAAGGGACATCCGGGCGGAGACATGAACAAATTAAAGAGAACATCCTTGGAGGGAACAGCATTCTACACTGAGGGAACAGTGAGTACGAAGTCTGGAGTGTAACAGTGTGGCCAGAGCAGAGTGAGCAGGTGAAGGAGACAGGAAGCAATGTTAAACAGCTTGCCCCCCCCCCCCAGGATGTTCATGTCCTAATCCCCAGAACCTGAGAAAATGTGACTTCACGTAGCAAAAGGGACTCCGCAGATGAGATTAAGTTAAGGACCTTGTGATGGGACATTATCCTAGATTATCCAGATGGGCCCAGTGTAATCACAAGGGTCCTTAAAATGTTAAAAAGGGAGGTAAAAGAGGAGGTTAGAGTGATGTGATATGAGGAAGACCCATCTGATGTTACTGGCTTTGAAGATGGCATAAAAGTGACATGAGCCACGAAATGCAAGTAGCCCCTAGAAGCTGGAAAAGGCCGGGAAATAGAATGTCTCCTAAAGTCTTCAGAAAGGAATGCAACCTTGCCAACACCTTGATTTTAACCCAGTAACACCCATGTCAGACTTAGGGCCTACAGAGCTGTAAAATAATACATTTGTGCTTTGAAGCCACTATGTTTGTGGCGATTTGTTACAGGAGCCACAGAAAACTATACAGCATCGTTCTCTACATTTCCAGAGGATTCTTGCTTTCTTTCCAGGCCCGAAAGTTTCCTTCTGTCTTGAAAAGCCTTGACTTTCACAACTTGTCAGGAGCAGCACCAGTTACGTCAAAGTGAGTACACATGTCCCACCCTAAAATGGTCTGGGGTCACCTTACAAATACACAAATGAAAGACTGGTAAAGGAAACATGGGCTGTGTCTCCAGGTTTTCCTAGCGGAGGTATAGGGTGTCCCTACGGTAGCAAAGACACGTGTACTTTATGAGGGCGTGTAAAACTATGTTATCATTCACAATAACGTGGGTAAACATGGAAACCAAGTGAATGTTCCAAAATATAACAAATGGCACTAAATCAAGAATCAAAATTATTGGCTGAAATGAAGCTAAAAAATATGAAAGTATATTTTTTCTCATACGCTACCTGCATCCTCGTTGCAAAGGATCTGATATATGGTCAGCAAGAGTGTTTCTTCTCCCATTGCTCCATAGTACGTCACTTAGACGTCCATTTGGTGAGTTCAGCTCCCTATAAATGATGGATGGAGAAAGAAGAGCAGGCTTACAATAATGCACCAATGGGGAATCTGACATTTTTAAGAAGTTGAGCCATCCTAACTATGAACATATTTCTTTCCAAGGGTTGTCAATAAAATTTTATACCATTCTGTAAGAAGTTCATGACCACCTTTTGTAAGATACAATCCTAGGTATTGTTGGATTTTTTGTTTGTTTGGTTTTGGTTGTTTTGCATTATAAATGATATCTTTCAAATTAAATTTTTTCTAATAATTTCCAGGGTATAGAAATGTGATTCAATTTTATACACTGTTATTTTTTTTAAGATTTTATTTATTTATTTGACAGAGAGAGAGCACGGGAGAAGGAGCAGAAGGAGAGGGATAAGCAGACTGAGCAGGGAGCCCATCATGGGGTTCAATCCCAGGACCCTGGGATCATGACCTGAGCTGATGGCCGGCACTCAACCAACTGAGCCACTCAGGCTCCCCCAATTTTATAGACTTTTAAAACTGCAAGCTAGCTCAACTACCATATTAATTCTGAATTATATGCCTGTAGATTATTTGGGGGTTTTGACGTGAACAATTGCTAATCACCTGCTAATAGTGACAGCTTTGTTTCTTCCTTTCAGTTTTTTATACTTTAAATTTCTTATCTTATTGCACTAACTTACAACTCTAAAATAGTGTTGAACAACAGTGGTAATAGTGGACATCTGTGTCTTTCCTACAGACACATTTATTATTTATTTACTAAAGCAAATAAAGGTTGCTTGCACAGGCCCCTGTGAGCTCTAAGAATCATTAGGATTTACAGGGTATTGTAGGTAGAGAGGGAAAACCTAGTGAAATTGAGAAACACTTTTGATAAATTGCTATAAAAGGTTTTCAAAATGACAAAACTAAACATATTCTTACCATATGACCCAGCAATCGTGCTTCTTGGTATTTACTCAAAGAGGTTAAAAACATGTCCATACAAAACCTGCACTTGGATGGATGTTTATAGCAGCTTTGTTGGTAATGGCCAAAACTTGGAAGCAAACAAGATGTCCTTCAATAGGTAAATGGTTTAATATACTATGGTGTATCCAGAAAATGGAATACTATTCATCAATAAAAAGAATTAAGCTATCAAGTCAAGAAAAGACATGGAGGAACTTTAAATGTATATTATTAAGGGAAAGGAGCCAATCTGAAAAGGCTACATACTGTATGATTTCAACTATATGCACTGTATATGACATTCTGGAACAGACGAAACTATGGAGACAGTAAAAAGATTGTGGTTGCCAGGAATTGGTGAGGATGGGATGAATAGGCAGAGCACAGAGGATTTGGGGGGCAGTGAAAATGCTCTGTATCATACCAAAACCATGGACACATGTCTTTAATACATTTGTCCAAACCCATAGAATGTGTAACACCAAAGGTGAACCCTAACGGGAACTAGGGACTTGGTGTGACAATGATGTGTCATTGTAAGTTCATCAACTAAAACAACTGTGCAACTCGGGTGGAGGACTTTGACCATGGGGGAGGCCAGGATTTTGTGTGGTCAGGTATATCAGATATCTCTGTACCTACTTTTGGGTTCTTCTATGGACCTAAAACTACTAAAGACCTAAAAGAAGGTCTCAGAATGAAATGACCTACATCTCTAAGTCTCTAATTTTTTGTGTTTTATTGTCATATTCATTTTGGTACATATTTTTTAATTATAGTATTGAGGCTTGAACTATGAAATATTTCAATCAAAAGGAAGTTAAGATGGGAAATTGCATGCAAAGATGCTGAAAAAGAAAAGAAGAGGTGTGTGGAGTTGCAAAAAATAAGAAGAGGTGATATGGACACGCGACAAGGTGTTAACGCTCAAGGAATGGAGCCACCAAAACAACATAAGCTTCAGCCTTTACAAAAATTATATATGCCTGATTGTTTCTGAGGTAAACAGGAACTTATACAACATTTCTCCCAGCAAATACAATGTTTGCTGTATTTTTTATTTACTTATTCTTTGTAGATTGCTTTATCAGGTTAAATAAATTCCTTCTATTTCCAGTTTGCAAAAGCTTTGGGGTTGGGGTAGGTTGTTTGTTTGCTTTTTCATTAGAAAGAAATGGTGAATTTTATTGAATGTCTTCTCTACATCTGGTAAGATGATCATATTTTTCCTTTTAATTTGTTAAAGTGATGTTACATTAATCAAATTTCCAATATTAAACCAGCTGGGCCTTCTTGGAATAAAAACAACTTGGTCATAATATATATTCTTTTTAGCATATGGCTGGACTTTCTCTGTTAATATTTTGTTTTATTTATTTTTATTTCTTTAATGATCATGTTGAAATTGAGTTCTTTCCCCCTTATAATGTCCTTGCCTTGCTTTGTTATCAAGTTGTGAAAGCCTCCTAAAATGACCTGGAGAATATTCTCTTTTTCTGGTTGCTGATAGAGTTTGCATAGGATTGAAATACCTGTCCCTTAAATATTTGGATGACTATATTCGTAAAACTATCTTCTGATGTTTTTCATGTGAGAAAATTTTTAGTTATTCATTTAATTTATTTAATGGTTATAGGGCTACTTTTTTTCTATTTCTTTTGAGTCCATTTTAGTAAATTGTGTTTTTCTAAGAAATTTTTGTTTTTTAAGTTTCCAAATTTGACCATGAAGTGTACATTAATATCCACTTTTGTTTTTAATCTATTCAATATATGTTCTTTTTTAAATTCTTAATATTATTTATATTGCATTTCTCTTTTTCTTGACAAATCTTGCCAGAGGCTTATCAATTTTATTATCCTTTTCAAAGAACCAACTTTTATCTTTATTGATCTTGTTTATATGCTTATTTTCTGATTCATTAGTTTTTATTGTGTCTTTTAAATTATCGTTTTTCCTATACATTTTGGGAGTTTATTCCACTGCTCTTAGCCCATTGATACTTGGTTTTTAAAATATTTTATCCAGCATATTTGGTCAGTTTAGATGATAATATGAGATAATTAGCCTACAGTTTCCTTAGAAATAGAAAACCCTTATTATATTTTTCAACTTATCTTTATGAATACCTTTAATAATTAAATTTCTACTCTTATTTGGCATCAATTAGTTTATTCAACATGATCTATAAAGTGGAACTTCTAATTCTTTAAAACATCGAAAGAACTCATTTGTAAAACTGCCTGGGCTCAGAGCCTTTTTCAGAGTTAATTATTTGAAAACATTTTTCATTTTTATCATGACTGCTGTTCTAGTTAGGTCTTCCATCTCCCCTTGAGTTAATTTTAATTATTTTGCCTATAAATACAATATAATAATTTTGTGAGAATTTTGGATGTATCACCACAAAATTCTACATAGTGTTTTCTTAAATTTTAAATCTTTATATGTACTATAGCAAGAGGAAACTAGTTTATCCATTCCATTTCCTTGGAATTATAGGTATAGTAGCTTCTATTCTGCTTCTCAAGAGAAGTTTTAGAAACAAACACCCCTCCCCTCAAGAAATTATTGGGCCAAATTTACCAGGAGTTACACAATTTTAAAAGTAATAAGGATATATCTCTCACTGTGTGTCTTTATCTTGCTGCTGCTTTTTTTTTTTTTTTTAAGATTTTATTTATTTGTCGGAGAGAGAGCACACAAGCAGGGAGAGTGGTGGGTAGAGGGAGAAGCAGGCTCCCTGCTGAGCAAAGAGCCAAATGTGGGACTTGATCCCAGGACCCTGAGATCATGACCTGAGCCGAAGGCAGATGCCTAACCGACCGAGCCACCCAGGCTGCCCTCTTGCTTCCTCTTCTGCTTTCTGGTTCCCGACACAGCAGGCCTGGGTTCTGGCAAGCTCCTGATTGCTATCTGGTGAGCAGAATTCACACACTTCGACCAACATGCCTGCCAGTCATTATTTTACCTACTCAGCTTCTCCACTGTGACTTGTGAGTTATCTTCAGTCAATTCAGATTGGAGAGAGTAGGAAACCCATCTAGCTTAAAAGTCAAGTCTCAATCCCCAATTCATTTTTACCAGGGAGCCCTTTACCTGAGAGAGTCCTCTGGCCTACATTAATAGAGCTGATATGTTGATGCAAAACAGGTGTTTACTCTACAAAGCAGGACTCTGAACGGGAGGAAGGAATTATTGACTTCCCAAACATAACCCCTAACATATTAGAGACCTCTTTCCATTCTCAATTTTATGTGTTTGTAGTTTGTCCTTTTTTCTCAAAACACCTTTCCAGAAATTTGCATGTCGTTGTTTCACGGTCTAAGATAAGAGATTCAGTCTGGGTCAAAAGCAACTGTAAAGACCTCAAGTGCATGGCTTTATAGATCTTCCCTCTAATGTTACTCTAGTCACACATTGCAGCTTCTTCACATGAACTTGCTTCCCCCAGCCACCTTCTCTCCCTCTAACACATTACAACCCCCTCCAAGCCAGGTTTCATAGTTTCTGCTTATTCATGTCAACCATTTGATCGCGACCCTTAATAGTTCTTCCTCCAGCTCATAACTTTTCAGCAACTCCTCTGACACTAACCACCAGCTGTCTCAGGATATCCACTTTGGATTCAGGATGTAGGGCATCTTACCAGCCTGCTCATGCCTTCACGCCAAGCCACATCACTGATCCTGAGAATCTTAGGGAATGACTACGGCCCAGGGCCAGTCAAGTGTCTGCTCCTAAGCCTACCCTCTCCATTTGGCCTCCTCAATAACAGTTCAAAATTAACATGTTGAAACAGAATTCTTGATCCATACTCTTTTTCAGTCCTTAATGTACATTCCCCATCTCCATAATGTGACCACCATCTGCCAAGTTGTTCTCCTTGGTTCTCCTATGTGTTCTCCTTGGTTTCTCCCTTTCCCCCTTCACCTCACTCACACACTCTCATTCATCACGTCTTATCGTCTTATCATTCTTTCTCTAAGGTAGGTCCCAAATCCGTCCACTCTTCTAATTCCCATTAGCATCTCCTTAATCCAGGACATCATTATTTCCTATCTGGATTATTACCACACCCTGCTAACAGCTCCCTAACGAGCTATTACACTTTTGATTCTTTCCATCATTCTATCCACATTCCTCACAGCAGCAGTAAGGATCTTCTTAAAATATACATTCAATTGTACAGCGCCCTCACTTTAAATCCTTCAGTAGTTCCCTATTTCCCTTAGAATAAAATCCAGTCTTTTCTCATGCCTGACACAGTTTCCCATGATCTGGTCCTGACTAATGTCTCCACCTGATCTCACCGTTTGCCGCCCCCACCCACAGTGTGCCAGGCATACGAAACTTCTCCCGGTGACTCACGACCCCTGAAGCTCTTTCCTGCCTTAGGGCCTCTGCACAAGCCTCCGCTTGCTTGCTCCTCACTTTGTTCCTTCGCTTGCTTTAGATGGGGGATCTTCTCTGAAGAGTCCTTCCTTGGCCACTCTGTCCAAAGGAAATATCCCCTGACTTGTATGTAATTCTTTATGTCATTGCCTTGTGCTTTCATATTTTGCCTATCTCCCTAAATTACAGGGAAAGAAACTACAAAAAGACAGAGAGAAAGCAAAAGCCATAAGAAGAGTCAAAAACTAAGAGAAAGGAGAGGAAGAAAGAAATTGAAAGGAAATCGACATAAAATTACCAAATTCCTTAGAGAAAAAAGTTCATAAAATTAATAAGCGCAAATGTTGTCCACCCCTCCAGTGAGCATTCTGTATTTCTAAGTCTAATGAAATGATTTCTAGCTTTCCTGCCTTCAAGATTTATGTCAGTGGATCTTCCTTGAATTCTGGCAACTACAATATTCTCTAGTTGGAGAACTTATCAAAATGAAGGTTCAAAATGAGTTAGAAGTATTTGAAGACGTCATTAGGAGCCACTAGAAGAGTCTAATGCTGCTTTTCTCATTGTGAGTTTGCACAGCAAGCATCCAAGACAAGTTTTAAAATAAAACAACCCTCCCTTAGGGCCATGGGTACATGAGGCATCATTTCCCCACAATAGCCTGACCCTCTCGCCTCCCTTTGTCCTCTGCAACGCCTCTTTGTAAATCACAGGTGTTTGTGGGCATAAAGCCCATCGGAAGGGAGTTTATTGTACAGAGTTCTTTCTTTGCCACTTGTTCTAAACCTGTTCAGAGAGTGCTCCGTGCCTTAGACCAAATCTCCATAAAAATCAAGAAACAAGAAGTTTTCTGTACTCCTGCCCAGCAGCCGCACTATGACATTAGTTTCGACAGCTCTGTGACCCGGTATTATCCCAACTTTATTCACTAGTCTCTTTTTCTCTTTTTCTCTATTTCTTTTTTTAAAGCCTACTGGCATTTTTTTATCTACTGTAAAATAAAAAGGAGGATGGTTGTTTTTTTTTAAAGCACCCTATGTGGCAGCCAGAAAAAGCTATCTGTAGTTACTGTAGTAATGGTTTCAAAAAACACCTGCAAATCAAAGAAAGACACCATTGCAGTGTCTTCAGTGTTGTTTTTTGTGGGGTTTTTTTTTTTCTTCCCTTAAAGTTCCTTCTTGGCCATTATAGGGGAGGCTCGGGAATGAATTTATGTGACAGCTATGAAGTTAGTATTAAAATTGTGAATAGTGCCCTAGAAGTTTTCATGCCCTTACTATAAGATCGCCTCAATTTGCCACACAGCGGTGAATAGGGTAAAGAAGGGGGGGGGGATGTCAAATGAATGGGAGGAGGAGGGTATGTGAATGGGAGGGTCTCCCTAGAGGGAGCAGCATGGTAGTCACGGGGAAGAGTGATTTATTTTTGAAATTCCAGGAAGAAAGGCCAAGAGAAGCTGCCTAAGAGATCCCGAACCCTGGGGTAGGGGGTGTGAGATAAATAATACGTCTGCACACATTTAGCAAGTGTCAGCGCCAACTCTAGAAGCAGGGACTGGGGCAAGGGCGAGGGGGGAGGTGTGATGGTAAATCCATTCCTCTGGTCTTCTAAGATTGAATATTAAATGCCAGCAGGGAGCAGATGCGGGTAGGGGCTGCAGAGTGGGGGTAAGAGCACGGAAGGAGGGGGTTAAGCGTTTATCTCAATGGAAATTAACCACTTGGGGAGAATTAGGAGAGGGCTGGAGCAGGCTGGGCGGGGGGAGAGTGTCTCTCAGTGAGTTTAAAGAGAGGAACTCTTCTGGTGCAGTGATTTGGGGAGGGCGTTCAGAAATCCGAGGTGCGCGGGGCCACAGAGAGCAAGGCGGGGCGTGCCCTCCGCAGCCCCCGCGGCCCCGCCCCCGCAGAACCCCCCACCCACACCGTATTAGCATGCGGGCCGCAGAGGGCCAGCCGGGCGGGGGAGGGCGGCAGTGAGATCGCCGCGCGGGGCGCATTGTGGGCCGCGCTCGCCTCCGCGGGGGACCATCTGCTCGCTGTCAATGCATCACCTGCTCGTCTGGGCCGTCGCCGGGGCAACGTGGGGCGGGGGGGGGGGGGGGGGGGGATTAAGGAGCGTGTGCGTCTCGGTCCGGGCTGCGGCGGCGGGGGTGGGGCGTTCCTCAGCCGCCCCCGGCCTGGGACGGTCGGCCGCGCGGAGGGGGCCCGCGACCACAGTGGCTGGCTCAGCCGTTCGCCGCTGCCCCTCCGGCTTTGCAAAGACAGCCGGACCGCCTTCCCTCGCGGAGGTGGCTGGTGTCCCGAGGAGGAGCAGACAGCAATAGATCCAGCCCTTTGAACCCACCCAGAAGGCGAGAAGTGTGACCTTCGCGTCTACCTGGAGCTTCTTGGGCCATGTCCCAGGACCGGCGTCTGCAGCCTCCTGCAGGGCAACTGACCCGCCCAGCCCGGTCCCTGGAACCGTTCTGAGCAACGCCCCTGCAACGCCGTTCTGAGCGCCCCGCAGTCGCTGGGCAACCACAATGGGGTGCGCATGGCAGGCAGACCCTTCCTGGCTCCTGTCACCTAAGTTACAGATAACTTCCGCACCGCTCATCTGATATTTTGGTCTGCCGCCCAACGCCCAGACTGGGGAGCCTTTGACATCAGAATACGAGTGACTCTTGCTCTTTGGGGGCGGATGGTCCCAAGGTTTATCAAAACGGGTTTATTTTCCATGGAGGAAGTGGTTCTGGGGATGAAAATCCCCAGAAATCCTGAAATCCCCTTAGTTCTGTTCCTCTCACTAGAAATGCTTTTGTACAATGAGAGACGCAGCCAACAGCAGGGGGCAGAGCGAGGCTGTGGATGGAAAGGAGTGTCCGCCTTGGGATTACATTTGCTCCAAAGTCACCAACAAAGGTCCTTCCTATCTGCCAAAGGATTCCATGCCCCTTAAACTCCCTTACCTAAATTTTCCATGGACTCCACGGAAGCAACATGTTATTAAGCTTTAACCGTAATGGTAATAGATGGTGTTTTCTTTCTGGGCCGGCTAAGTACTTTTATTCCCCTGCAGAACAACCTGAAGCAGCAAAAAGTTCACCAAATCCCAGGCTGGACCTCCCAGACCCATATCTGAAACCTTCCCAGCCAGGTAAAATCCCAGCCCGTTTCTAAAGATATCTGAGTCAAGCAAGCCCCAAACCTGTCTTGTTAGCTCTCCCAGGGGCTGGCAGCTCTTGAGAATCTAGTCTTTCTTTGACAACTTAGTCACTTCAACCCTTTTCCTACAGTCCTGCTTTCTGAAGAAACAGAGAATTTGGCCTTTTTTCCAGTCAACCCTTTGTGCTGAAGATATTATTAAACTGTCCATTAACCTTCTCAGATTTTCTCCTGTCTTTGAGTCCAGCCATTTTTCTTCTCTTTAACCAAAGCCTTATTTAAAGTTACACTATATACAAGTTGGTAATATCGATCCTATGTATTCCTCCAACTAAAATCTCAGAATCATCAAATACCATTTCTCTCATCCTTTTATGATTTCTAGATATGAGCATAAAAATTAGACTAATTTCATGATTAAAATTATGGTTTTAAAATTTACTGTTGCCACCATTTTATTTGCTGTTCCTATCATTTATATGCAAGAGAAGAAAGTCAATTATACAAATACCCATGTGTTCTGACATAACAGATGAAGGGAAAAAAAACAAGTGTGTAATGTATTAACTTGCTCAAAAGATAAAGAAAATTCTACCCATCCAAAACTGCTGTTAATTGTGACTTTCATGGATTAAAGTTGAGAGTTCTGAGAAGGCAGGCTCTTCAATTCACAAGGTATAGTTGACCCTGGAACAACATGGGGGTTAGGAGCACTGACCTCCTACATAGTCAAAAATCCACAGAGAACATTTGACTCCCCCCAGATTAACTACTAATAGCCTACCGTTGACCAAAAGCCTTACCTATAACATAAATAGCACATAATTTGTATGTTATATGTATATATACTGTATTTTTACAATAAGCTAGACAATAAAAAAAGTTATTAGGAAAATCATAAGAAGAAAATACATTTATAATACTGTAAAAATCTGCATAGAAGTGGACCCATGCAGTTCAAACCCATGTTACTCAAGGGTCAGCTGTACTTCCAAAATCATAGAATCATGGCATCATTCCTATTTAAAGAAGGATGAGTCTGAGTCCGACCATCCTCTCTATCGACAAGGTAACTGAAACAGAAGTACAAGTAACCAGCCCAAGACTGTTACAGACAGTAGCTGAGGATGCCCAGGGCACTCTCAACCCCACAAACCTCCCGAGGGAGCCCTTTCCACACCAAGAACACCTCAAAGTGCCTTTTATAAACCGCTCTATTCCTATTCCGACAGCTGCTGGCTTCACAGCAGAGATGAGAACTCTTCATCAATTCAACAAATAATCATTGAACACCTGCCACATGTCAGGCAAGCTAGACAAAGATCCCACCCTTATGGCACTCACTGTTTAGTAGGGGTAAATAGATTTAAAAAAAAAAACTCTTTTCTTTACTCATTTATCCAATAAACATTTCCTGAGCAACTAATCAAGTACTATGGTAAGAGGGAAAAAAATATATCCATACATAAGATAGGGATACCTCTCTCAAAAGGAGAAAAACACACAAAAAAATTAGGGCATCACGTAGTTAATTAGAAAATACCAGTAGGACAAAGTATCATGGAAGTAAAGAGGATGCATCAGATAAATTTGCCTGGATAGCACCACAGAAACGTGATAAATCGGGCCATGAAGAATTAGTAGGAGTCCCCAGCACCTAAAACAGGGCATGGACATCGCAGGTGCTCAATAATTAGTTAAATGAATAAATGACGTAGTTTTCAAGTAGACAAAGGGAAGACAATCCAGGCAAAGATGTCACAGTATGAACAAAGGCGCCAGGAAATACTATTAAAGGGATGATGAGTGAGCAATTCACTGTAAGGCAAACAATGTAAGGAGAAGAAAGAGGAAGATGGAATGCCAGTGTGGAGGCATGTGGAGGAGGGATTTACAAATCATGCCAAGGAGGTGGACTTTGTCTTAAGGATGAATAAATTTTTCAACAGCAGAATGCTTGCTTTAAATAGAATCTTACAAGGAACACAAATACAATAAAACCAATCAAAACAGAGCTACCCTACTTGAAACAGGGGTAGGACCTGACACCCTGTCCTCTGGCCACAATCTCACTGCCTAGCCACTGCTGGAGAACCCAGCATGCCCCTTGGAACACTCTTTGAAAACCAGTGTCATGGTCAGTGGGTCATCACTGAACATTATTGGACATGACAATGCGAGTTTGGATGGAAAGAAGCCAAGAAGAACAGTTAGGATGCTATTGAAACTGTCCAAGCACAAAATAATGAGGATTTAAATTAGACCAGTGACAGTTGTACTGAAATGGAAGATAAAGAGATTTTGAAGATGGACTCCTTAATATGTATGGTCCTTCTACTTCAGGGAAAATAATTTCACCTCTCGTACATCTGGATTTTAAAATGATAATATATAACAAAGTACATTATAGCTGTTATTATGGCCAACACCTTCCCACACTTGCAAAAGTTTGTGGAAAAAACACAAATTCCTTTGCAGTGAGTAGGTAAAGTATGGCTTGTATCTCAGAATATTGATTTTTGGATTCTAAGAGGAGCAAATGGATGATTTAGAAAAACAGCAAAAAGGAGGGCACAGATGAGAGAGGTCCAGTACTCCCTTAATCAATAACCAGGAGGACCAATTTTTGTGCAATAATCAAAGTTATGGTGAACAGTGACCCTTCCCCCCACCGCCTCAAATGTAAGCATTCAGGTGTTGTTCTTAAAAAGCCATATAAAAATCACATATAATATTGCTCACTTATATTTAGGTATGATTGCTGATTAAAGGCCCCTCCTGGGTAGAAAACCTGTGACTTAAGGAAACCACAAATTATGGACTGGGTAAAACAAAGATACATGCTCTTGCAAATAAGCTAATGGAAGAGAAGCGGCAAAGGGGAGCTGGGAAGCCAAGGAAATTCACATGATGAAGATAGCTGGCATTTAGCCAAAAGTGAAAACTATAAATATTAATCAGATGAGAATCAGTGTCACTTTACTGCAAGAATGTTCTGTAATTAAAAGGGTGGGTATTGTGTTGTGCATGTTAGCACAATTGCTGCCAATAATATCGGATGCCAGCAGCTCCTGAGCGCTGGAGAAAACACAGATTCCTAAAGATGTCACCTACCAGAAAGTTTACTACATACGCATGAGCCATTTATGTCAAATTCAAATGATACTTCAAAATAAAGGGGGAAGAAACACCAGGCCTTCAAGATTGTGTTTCTGTCTTTAAAAGAAAACAAAAGACAAAGAAAGAAATATTTGTTGGACACCTACTATATGCCAGGCATTTACTAGACACTTTCCATACATCATTTCATTTCATCCTTACCTCCAACCTGCAGAAAAGTCCTCACAGCCACATTGCAAAGACTCATCAGTTCCAAAGTTGGCTCTGCTGTCCAGGGTGCGACTCTGGGTGTGTCTGAAGTGGAACAGAGGTGAAATGTCCCTGGTATTGGTGAAGTGACAAGATCATGAGATTAAGGTGCTTAATGGATTATCCACGTGACCAGTGAGTCTTCTAGGGAGCTGATGTCCCTTGGTGTGGGTGGAAAGTCTTGGAGGGAGTACCAAAGCTCTCATTTGGGGAAGTTGGCAGTAACTCTACTCAATGGTCAGGTAAAGAGTGTTTAGAAACATACTGAGTGTCCAAGGAGAGGAGGTTACTGGAGATCAGAGGAGTCACGGTTGAAAGAGGCAGAGGGGGATGAAAGCATGTTGTTCCCTTCTTTGCTCTGTGCTGGACACAGATGAGCAAGGGTAAGGCACCCACTGCAGCAGGGTGCAAAAGCAGGCATCTCTTCAAAGGAAAACAAGGTTTCAGTTAGGGCAAAAGTGGAGGGCTCTTTGAATGAAGAGGCCAAGGATGCAGAGGTCCCTTTCTTGTCTCTCCCTTGCCTACAGTCTAAAATCCAAATACTTAAAGGTCACTGAAGCCCTTCAAGAGATGATTGAGTCCAGTGGCGCCCTGGTAAATGTGTAACAACCAGCTCTCTGAGAGGATAAAGTCCTAATTTGTAACATCTCCCAATACCCCTGCTGTAAATACTCCCACCATGGTTGACTTCAGCTTCTGGGCTGACATTAGTGAGTGCAGAGTTAGCAAAAGATGTGCACAGTCAGCTCTGATGAGCCGGTGCAAATTGGTTCCAACACACCATTGCCCTTGTCTATTTCATGTTCTCCTGTTACTTCTTCCCACTCTGTATTCTTGTTCAAAGGTAGGGCTGCTAACTTGGGCAACTATACACGG
Organism: Ursus arctos; assembly: GCF_023065955.2. NCBI lineage: Eukaryota > Metazoa > Chordata > Mammalia > Carnivora > Ursidae > Ursus > Ursus arctos. Next base: position 11,899,896 of record NW_026622886.1, on the reverse strand, counting down.
CACAATTTTGGCAGAACCATGTTCATCACAGTCATCACTGACACATACATGTAATATAAATCTTTCCTTCAGATGGTTGGTAAGTGTAGAGAACAGGAGACTGTTGCATAGAGACACCATTTGCTTGTCATGCAGCTCAAAGACCACATACTGGAAATCCACCCCACAGGCACCTTTTTCTTTAGCTCACATGGAATTTTAAAATGTTTGTTTTTTAAAAATAAATTTGCCATCCATCTATTGATGGACCCTTGGGCTGCTTTCCTAATTTGGCTATTGTAAGTAATGCTGCAATAAACATAGGGGTGCATGTATCCCTTTGAGTTAGTGTTTCTGTATTGAATGGATAAAGAAGATGTGGTATATTACAAGCCCATTGGAATATTATTCGGCCATAAAAAAGAATGAAATCTTGCCATTTGCAATGACATGGATGGAGCTAGAGAGTATAATGCTAAGTGAAATAAGTCGGCAGGAGAAAGACAAATCCCATATGATTTCACTTATATGTGGAATTTAAGAAACAAAACAAATGAGCAAAAGAAAAAAGACAGAAAGAGAGACAAACCAAGAAACAGACTCAAGTATAGAGAACAAAGTAATGGTTACCAGAGGGGAGGTGGATGGGGGGGTGGATGAAATTAGAGACGGGGATTCAGGGGCGCCTGGGTGGCACAGCGGTTAAGCGTCTGCCTTCGGCTCAGGGCATGATCCCAGAGTCCTGGGATCGAGCCCCACATCAGGCTCCTCCGCTATGAGCCTGCTTCTTCCTCTCCCACTCCCCCTGCTTGTGTTCCCTCTCTCACTGGCTCTCTCTCTCTGTCAAAATAAATAAATAAAATCTTTAAAAAAAAAAAAAAAAGAAAAAAGAGATGGGGATTAAGGAGTGCACTCACTGGGATGAGCACTGGGTGTTGTATGGAAGTGCTGAATCACTATATTGTACACCTGAAACTAGTATTACGCTGTATGTTAACTCTACTGGGTTAGAATAAAAAAACTTAATAAAAGATAAAAATAAAAATAAAAACTAGCTTGCCAAAATTAAAAAATAAGAAAACAAAAGTCCTAATTTCTGGATTGTCTTGGGAAAATCAGAGCAGGCTGCATTATGAACAAATGAAAAGTGCTTCTGCCTACAAAAAGCGGGTCATTCAAAAGATGTCCGATCCTTCAGCCCACCCTGGCTGACATTTTATACTCAGCATTTTTACCCTGATATCCTGGAATCCATGTTATCTAGACTCCATTCTCTGAAGCCCCTCCTCTACCTCCTCTCGGTTTCTAGAACCATCTTTCCACCCCAGGGCCTCGCACCTGCCATTCTTCTTCCTGAAATACTCCACTCCCCACTCTTTTCACTTGGCCAACTCCCACTCATCCTTCCATTCCAACCAGCTCTCAGCGAGACTCCCAAGTAGCCTTCAGCCTGCTTATACCCATACCATGCACCACAGAGCACTCGGAGTGGTCTTTTTAAAATGTAAGTCGGATCATGGCACAAGGAATTATAATGGGACACAAACTCCTTAAAATGGTCCTTAAAGGACTATGTGATTTGGACACTTTCCCTGTTCTTTAGTCACATTGTTTCCCTTTCTCCTTCACACACACCACAATTATACTCTTGCCAACTGGAATGTTCTTTCCCAAATCTTCATAGATTCCTTCACCTCATTCAGGTCACAGGACGAATCAACTGCACATCTTCAGACAGGCTTTGTCCCTGGACATCCACAGTCTAGCACAGCAGCCTCCGTCCCTACCAGGCTCCTTTCAATGACCCTCTATCACATCCCATTGTGACATATCTTAGATAATCCCCTGGACCTCCACATCAGAATTCCCCAGTGGTGGGGCCTGTCAACCTATGCTTTTATTAAGCTACCCGTGATGTGCACCAACTTAGGAACACCCCGTCCATGGGATGATGGAAAGAATGAGGAAGGAACATCATGCATGTTAAGGAATGCTGTGGCTCATCGCTAGTGCGTTGTTCCTTCTGGGTTACTGTAGTTCGGTTCAGCACTGATCAGACGGTACCACAAACCCAGCCTCATTTGTCACAGTAAATTACTATCATTTCCTTGCCTGTTTTAGTGATACCTAACACCCCGACAAACAAAATTCTAGAGAACCTGTTAGAAGCAAAATCCAAAAGTCCCTCCAGTCCCTTTGAAGAAATGGCGACGTGAAGGACGAACGCCTAACAGTGAACTCAGCAAATGAACAAGATGGAGGAAAAAAGGCAGACACATGTTAAAAAGAAAGCTGGAGATTCTGTGAGGACTTAAAATCACTGGGAAAATGTCTGATGCCATGAAGAATTGTAAGATTAAAATCTTACTTGATGGTTATGAAAATACAAAGACTAGAGGAAAAGAAATGGAACGTGGCCATAAGATCAGCAAAGTTCAATGGATCTTGTGAGTGGGGGGATGGTTTTCCAGTCAGGCTGAACATGGGAATCATGAAGAACTGATTTCCCAGTGGCCTTGCAAGCTTTTGAATTTGTCTGAGCAACACTGAAGCCACTGGGGATGTCATTTTTATGGTATGCTTCCAAATTTAACCCTTACATAGGGAAAAAAAAGGTTCCACACCAAATTCGAAAGCCCACAACCAATAACCAGAAATGCAATTCAGTCGATATACAACTGACAGTATTACAATCGTCCAGAACATTGATGGGAAGAGATGTTGCTCTCCTCTGAAACAGCCTTCCTATGGACTATGAGAAACAAACTAAGGGCCTCAGAGGGGAGGGGGTGGGGGAATGGGATAGGCCGGTGATGGGTAGTAAGGAGCGCACGTATTGCATGGTGCACTGGGTGTTATACACAACTAATGAATCATCGAGCCTTACATCGGAAACCGGGGATGTACTGTATGGTGACTAACATAATAAAATAAAAAATAATTATAAATGAAACAGCCTTCCTCTCCTTCGTTGGACAGAATCTCTCCTAGGACCTTTCCTTGATTTCTGGAAATTACAGTTACTTACAAACATATGCATCTTCCTTCCTGCATTGTAAGTTCCTTTAGGGCAACATAATATTGAGGGTCAATAACCAAAGCACCAGAGGCAAAGAGCCTGGATTCAGGTCCTGGGTTGACCACTTGCCAACTGTATGTTCTTATGCAAATTATTTGACCTCTCTAAATGTTAGTTCCCTCACCTCTAAAAAGGTAGTAATCATTTAAGAAATTGAATAATAGCTCACATCTATAAATGCTTCTGTGCCAGGCAGGGGCTAAGGATTCTAAGTGTTCTAGTCAACGCCATAAGAACCCTTTGAGGTAGCTACAGTTCATCTCCCCATTTTATAGATGAGGCCAACTGAGGCAAAAGAATGTTAAATAACTTGCTCAGAGTCGCACAGCCAATAGGTGATTGAGGTGGCGTTTAAACCTAATGTACTGAATACTAGAGTGATGGAATGCTCGTAAAGGGCTCAGAGCAGCAGTTGTATGCCTAGACTGAGCTTTTCCAGGGATTCCTCATCTGTGCCCTTCAGCAGTTAGCAACCCTAAACTACCTTACGCTCTAATCATATAATGTTTGTTGCTGAAGAATGGGGGAGGAGGGTGGGGGATACAAGAATAATCTATAAAGTAACTCACTCCTTCTGAAGTTAATCACCACCCAACTGAGAGCTTCAAGGAAGAACCATTTTCCTGGAATATTTCCAAATCTGCCATCTTCAAAGGGAAAAAATAAATCTCAGCCCCTGAGCCAAGCTTGAACACCTATAGTCAGGCTTGAAAGTGCAATTTAAAAAAAACTTAAAAAAGCATCTTTGTGTAAAATATAGATGATATTGCCAAAGAAAGAAAATAGGTAAATCAAAGCAGGTTTCCAAGTCCGAACCAACTTACCATCATTTCTGAGCAAAGCAGGTACTAAATATTATGCATGGCTACACTGACCCCTAACCAAGTTTCATTTTTATTCTGAATTTCTGTTCGGAGCAGTGCAACTCAGCTCACTGTCAGAAGCCATACTCAGATGTAGGATATAATAAATCCGAAGAGAGAGGCTTTCTCTTTTCTTCCCTAAAATCCACCACAACAATTTCCACATCCTGTTTTATCTTAGACCTTCAGACTTTCTGAACCTAGGGAGTTCTGACATGGAGATACAATTTTCTTTAAAACCCCCTGAAGCAATCATTTAATTTGTGATAAAATTACAGTATCACACTCCTGCCCTGGCTTCCTTCCCTTTGTGCTGTAGGCTTAAGAGAGGCCAGATCGTAGATATTGGAGAGAAGGAAACTTTTATGTGACATCAATAATCTTACATTTTGTCCCTTCTTTAATGGCTGCAATTTGGTTCATGGACCATCCCTCATGCTGCTTGCACCTTCTTTTATATCATGTCCATTGCAGGTCAGGTCCAGCACCCCCTTCTTCCAGGAGCCTGCACGTTGCTGGGTGGACCCAAGCTAGAAAGTGAAAGACATTACCTGACCACTTTGGACAGTTGTCAAGGTTCCCTTCCATGAGGCCAGGGAAGAAGCTTGCCCATCCTGACTCAAGAGGCTCACTGGGTGGCTCAGTCCCTTAAGCATCTGCCTTCGGCTCAAGTCATGATCCTGGGGTCCTGGGATTGAGCCCCAAGCCCCATGCCGGGCTCCCTGCTTAGCAGGGAGTCTGCTTCTCCCTCTCCCTCTGCTCCCCTCCCCCCCACCCCCACCCCACCCTCCCCGCTGGTGAGCGCGCTCTCTCTCTCTCTCAAATAAATACACAAAAACTCTTTAAAAAAAAAAAAAAAAAAAGAGGCTCACTAGTGAAGCTGTCATTTTTAAAGCCCCCAGAGAAGAAATGGGGGGGACAACAGAAACACCTTTGGGAAGAAAATAGAATTTCATTCACCCAAGATGTTAGTCTCATTAGGACTTTCAGTTGGATCCCAGGGATGTTTGGAAGGTCTAAGAAGTAAAAAAGAACCAAGAACTAAAACAAATGCTATATATATTTAATAAAATTATGTTTGTATTTTATGTAAGTTATAATATATAATTTACTTCTATATAAATATATTATAAAATATATTTGATGAAATTTATAATACTTGTGTATGTACTGCATATGTGTATATATATTTTATATATATATATGTATATATAGAACTGAGATGTAACAAAGATTGTCACACTATAGAAGCACCCTTTAACCCTCAATTGCGGGTGCAAGGTTTTCCAGGCTGGCTCACTCCATTGCCCCACTCCCCTTTTCCTTCTTTCTTCTACCTCAACCCACATGCTCTCTAGAGGCATAGATAAATGCATTCAATTACTCAAAAGAGCCACTGATGAGTTACTTTATCGATAAAAGTTAGTACACCTGAAGCCAGGGCAAGGGGACCCACGTTCCTTGGCCTCCAAGTTGACCAGTTATATGACATCCCTGGTACTGTGATGTTTTCATGCCTTTTCAAACTGTTATTCTTTAAATATTTAATATTTTCACACTGATGTCATGTTTCACTTGTATGTATTGGAAGGTCAATTTCTTGCTTCAAATGGGCCTTCAATGGGCATTAAGGAGGGCACATATTGCATGGTGCACTGGGTGTTATACCCAAATAATGAATCATGGAACATTGCATCAAAAACTGGGGATGTACTGTATGGTGACTAATATAACAAAATAAAAATTATAAAAAAAAAACAAAACACAAAAAACAAATGTGCCTTCATCTACTCTGCAAACCAGAAGCCCTAAAGGTACCTGCTCCAGTCTTCTTAGCAGTTTGGGAAATAAGAGTGTTCATACTTGAGCCTGCTCCTGGGGAGCCTTGACCCCCGCCCAAGTGGGTTAGCCATGTTTCCTTTATCACTATCGTGACAAGTACTGAAATATACTGCATTTTCTCTGTCTCCTTGCATTTTCAGTGATAGTTTGGTTCCTTTCATGAAATGTATAGCAAACAGCCCAGGGGGTCTGTCCTCCAGTGAGGTTCTGGGAATCTGTAGGATGGTTGGAGTTGGGGGTGGAGGTGAAGCTGGTCTTAGAGCAACAGACCTCTGCTCTTCTGTCCGCCCAGCAATCCTTCCTGCTTCCTCAGGTGAGAGTTTGCTGAGATTCCTTTGGGAGAAATGCTCATCCTCTGCTCTCTGTTCATGGGTCCCCTGGGGCATGTGTCCCAGATCCAGCACAATAACTGGTTCAGAGAAGGCCGTGTGGCCCCACCAGACCAGGGAGAGTCAGGATGTCTGCATGAACCCTAAGGAAAAGGGAACTTGCCCTCCACGGGGGTTGCTAAACCGATAAAAGGATTCATTTGGCCATTTCTTGTCGTTGGATGAAGAATATGAAGTCCCAGGGAGGGAGGCGGAGCGAAGAGAGTTCCCTGAGGACATGACTTCACACTGAACCAGCCACGCCTAAAGACAGATAGGCCCTGAATTTTCAGTTTCATGAGCAAATACCTTCCCCTCTTTGCTTAAATTGGGTTTTCTGTCCTTTGCAATCAGAAAAAGTCCTGATTAATAAAGCCAGCTCTATGATCAGTCTTCCCCTCAATAAAATAACAACAACAAAAAGGTTTCATCTGGATTAGGAAATGGGCTCTTTCTTTGAGCAAGGATTATAGCCCATCTTGGGATCGGGATTAGGAAGAAAATGAAGACAGAACCAAAGTATTTGAACTCAATTTATTAACAGAAAGTGTATTCAATCCTTTACTATATATTTATTGAGCACCAGATGTGTGCTGGACAAGTCGGTGTGCCAGGCACTGGGACACAGTCTGAGCAAGAGGTGGAGTCAGGCCCCTTGCTCACACTTAGGTGGAGAAAAACAGAAAGTAAACAAGGAAGTGCTACATCACGTGGTGGCCTATGTTTTGAAGAAAAATAAAGCAGGATAAGGAGGATAGGGAGTGGGGGATGAGCCATGCAGGCCTGTCATCCAAGCAGAAGGCAGAAGCGAAAGGGAGCCATGCCGTTCTCTGAGGGAGACGACAGCGCAAGAGCAAAAGCCTGAGGTGGGGAGGTGCAGGGCAGGGCCGTGGAATGGCTAGGAAGAATCCACAGGAGCTAAAGTCAGAGTTAGAAGGGAGGCCAGATCCTGTAGGACCCCCCTAGACACCATAGGGACTTTCCTTTGACTTTGAGCGAGCTGGGAGCCATTGGAGTGTTTTTGCAAAGAGGAGAGCTGTGACCTCCAGTCATTTAAAGGGTGGCTGCAGCTGCTGTGTGGAAAATAGGTAGGAGTAGGGCTAGGGGGTTGCGGGGGGTGGGGGGGGGGGGGAAGGGGGAGCAAGGACAGAAGCTGAGAGATGCTGTCCCAATTCGACCCAAGCTCTCCGATGGAAATAGCTTAAAACCTCTAAATCCAAACAGTCTGCCAGAAGATGAAGAGTATTGAAAAAACAACTCTCAAATACCCCTGCAGAGAAAGAGTTCAAAACCAGAGCACATAAATAATTATGATTTTAGTCCCTCATAGTTCCAGACCAGTGGTTCTCAATCAAGGACCCGTTTTTCCCCCAGGATACATCTGGCAATGTCTGGAGACCTTGATGGTTGTCACAAATGGGGGGGGGGGGGAGTGCTCCGGGCGCCTTGCGGGTGGAGGCCAGGGAGGCCGCCAAACACCCACAATGCCCCCACACAGCCCCACACAACAATGAGCGGAGCCGTCCAGCCTCACATATCAATAGTGCTGAGGTGGAGACAGCCTAGTCTACAGAGTGTAAAGATTCATTGTTCTCAGTTTTTGTGTTAGTGACTCTTGCACGAAATATGAAATCAGAGAAGCACGGACAGAGCTGGATTATTTTCCCCTTGGGCTAATCATTTGAAAGACAAAAGCTATCATTGCTGTTTTCCATTTAAGAACAGCTTATTGAAAAAGAAAATAAGAAAAGAGCGGCCTGTGCTCTCCAGTAGATCGTTAGGAAAAGAAGGGACAGAAGAATATTCCTCAATTTGTAACAGGGAGAAGACTTAATTTTTTTTTTTAATATAAAATGTCATTCCAGGGAAACAAAAGTACCTGGCACAGATTTTGCTTTGGGGAGGAAAATGCCTTTGAAAACCCAACTAGTTGTATAATTAAGTGCTAATGAATGCAGAGCTGCACTTTGTATTCCTTTCCAGCACATTGGAGTTGAATCTGAGCTTGAAAAGCGAAATCCCTCAATGCTCTGGCCCCTCATCACCGCAGTGCAAACCAAGGCCTTCAACTGCTACAGAAGGGGTGTTTCCAAAAAAAAGTGTGAACTACAAATATTATGTTTTCAAACTGCCTGCTTTCTAATGATATGCTAAGTTGTAAACGCAAACCGTATTTAATAGAAAGCAATGTTGCCTCGGAACAAGAAAGCAAGCTATCATAGGTGATGTTTTATGCAAAATGGAACGATAATCGAGTTTTTAAAAAGAAAGAAGGGCTATTAATTTCCAGTTTATAGGGGCAGCAGGAATGCTTTCTGGATGTTTAACTCGCCGACGGTTTCACTTAGAGGAAGACTGAATAATTTTATTTGGGCTCTGGCTAACATCATGTGTAAGAAAGACATTTGAGAATAGGTACGTGTGTCGGATTAAGCCTTCTGCTTGGTTATACAGATAATTGGTCTTTGGAAATTTGCCTTAACAAAAGTTGAGAAAACTAAAAAATACAGCAACAAATAGAGGACCTGCAAACATAAGAAATTCCTCAGTTGACGAGTTATTTAAAATGTTATTATGATCAACCTGCAGACAGGTAATCCTTCAAAGAAGCCACTGGCATTTGATGTTTTTATCTTGATATTTAAAAATAAACTGAAAGTGAAAGAGATGGAAATTTGTTTGTTTTACTAATTGGTATTTTCTCAAAAAAGGACTAAAACAAAAATTCCACATACAAAGAATTTAAGAGATAAGCCCAATGGGAAGCAAAATAGACAACCTAAGTTGTCTTGAGTTCAAGTTCAAGTAGCATTTTGATAAACAGGTAGGCTTAAATGGCTGAAGAGAAACAGGGCACTACAATAGGAGGGTAAACGGATGACAAAAGCAATGAGTATCCTACTTATCGGTTAAATACCAACTTGGATCTGCCTGATTTCATCGGAAACACAGGTTCTCACCCAGCTCTGACCACAGACGCGTGCCATGGCCCAACATCCCTTCCAAGAGAACCTGGAAGCATGGGGCTATGCAGGGAACCACCACGGAAGACCAGGACAGCAGTGAGATGAGGCTGCCCAACAGTCTATTCCTGCCCAGTGATAACACAATCACAGAAGGAAGAGGTTGGGGCAAACCAGTCTAGTGACACAGTAAGACAGACCCGATATATTTTTCTCTGTTGTAATCATGCATACATCCAAAGTTGTCTGCTTAAGAACTCTCTGGGTGAGACAGGCAAATAGCTTCTTCTGCTGGCTCTGGTCAAACCAGCAGAATTAACCAACTGTGGAGCTGCATGTCCACATAGCTCCACCTTGACTGCCAGTCAACATCCCCCACACCAGCAAAGCTACGGATTGGGAAGCTTGCAGCCTGCAGCCTGGATGGCTCGCTCGCCCATGAGATTTTGGCAGAAGTAGTCCAGGCTAGAGCAGCAAGGGCAGAGTGGGAAGGAGGCCTTTAGGATGCCTTTGTCAATGCCAAACACGGAATGTAGTCAGCCTGCTTGAAGTTCAAGAGTGAGATGACCCACAAATTAAACAGACCATTTCAGGTGAGTGGTTGGAGAGTCAAATGAACTCAAACTTCTTTTCTGATATTTTTCTGAATAAAAGATACCTACGGGGGGGAGGGCCCTAGGTGCTCGTCGGTTAAGTATCTAACTTCGGCTCATGTCATGATCTCAGGGTCCTGGGATGGAGCCCTGCATCAGGCTCCCTGCTCAACAGGGAGCCTGTTTCTCCCTTTCCCTCTGCCCCTCCCCCTGCTCAGGCTCACTAGCTCTCTCTCTCTCTTTCTCAAATAAATAAATAAAATCTAATTTTAGATTTTAGTAGCACAAGGGAGTCCAGTAGCACAAGAGACGTTGGCCTATGGGAAATGTATTACCTTGAGCTTTGAATTATTGATTTTTTAATGGGAACGTCTCTTCTCTCAAACCGAACTCTATGTTTCTTATATTTCTCTATTATCAACCTCCCATCCCTGGCATTTAGCATTTAAAAACAGCCTCTTAGCAAAGGCTCTGCTTAGAGGAAAGAATAAAGAGTCATAGGTGATATTTTTTAAGAATTGAAAGAAAATTCAATGCAAAGAATTTTTAAATAATTGCTTCTGAAAGGGCACAAAAATTAATGGTTTGTGGGTAACACTTCCATATTTTTTCCTTCAGTTTTTTTATTTTTTATCATCATAAATTTGAAGGCAAAAAAAAATTGTGAGCAATATTCAAAGGGCAATAGAAATACTTTAATGTCACTGAAAACCCAGCAGAAATTAAAGCACTTCTGTCAGGATATCAGGGTTAAAGAAATTGTGAATCAGGAGAAAGACACACGGATGTTACTTTGAACTCCAAGCCATAACCTGGCTCGTAGGCCTGCCACAGTCTAATGCTGAATCAGTCAGAGCTCTTGGTGGCAATCACCAGAATCTTCTTTGACTGGTTTAAACATTTATATAAAGTTATTTTTAACTTTATTTATATATTTAAAAGTTTTTATTTAAAGTCTACCCCTCACCACTATTCCCCAAGTATCCAAGTACCAGGTCCTTAGTAACATGTCCTAAGCAGATAGCAATTGAATTTTTTTTTTAAAGATTTTATTTATTTATTTGACAGAGATAGAGACAGCCAGCAAGAGAGGGAACACAAGCAGGGGGAGTGGGAGAGGAAGAAGCAGGCTCATAGCGGAGGAGCCTGATGTGGGGCTCGATCCCATAACGCTGGGATCACGCCCTGGGCCGAAGGCAGACGCCCAACCGCTGTGCCACCCAGGCGCCCCAGCAATTGAATTTATATCAACAGTTGTGCTCTTTTTTTTCTCCCCAACAGTTATGTTTTTAATGCTTGGAAGGGAGCCTTGGTTCAGCCACTTAGAAATTATGTGATGTTAGGCAAATTACTCAACCCTATGAGTCTGCTTCCTCCTCCACAAAATGGAAACGATGCGTTTCTCATAGAGTTGATGTGATGACATTTTTGGAAATGGGGCACAAGCCTGGACTGGAATAGACACACGATAAATACCAGGTCCACACGTGCACAAGCCTTATGCTTTAATGGAGTAAGCAGCTACCTAGCTGTGTGATTGCCAAGGTCCCAGGAAACCCTCCCACCCCTCAACCAGCCCCCAATACACACACACACACACACACACACACACACACACACACACACACACACATCTGCTCCCTGATGACTGAAGTCAGGGAATGCTGGGCTCTAGCCATGAGAAATGAGTTTGACAAGAGCATGGATTTGGGTAACCCACATTGAGGCAGATGTGGTAGCTATGAGAGCCCATTTGGAGAGCCGTTGTAGCGGAAGAGGAGGGGAAAAGGCAAAGGACGCTGTTGGTCTGGCAGTGGCAGGAAACAGACACCACAGAGAACTGCCTGGAAGTAAGAAGGGGTGAGGCAGCCACTGAAGTGGCCCAGATATTCCTCAAAGTGACAAACAACAAGCCCCATTTGCCCAATGTAGAGAGTGAGCCGTGAGTATAACTAACCCATATTATAGGGATTCTAGGATAGAAGTCACAAAAGACTGGGTTGGGCCGTGCCTGCATCACCTTGGAAAGGGCACAAACTACCCGCAACTCTTGGACACAGGCAGTCCCAGGTAAGGGGGGCAGGAGGGGCTTCAGGGGACATACGTGGACCTCAGGCACAGAGGGCTGAATTCATTTCTGACCAAAGAAAAATCCCTCCTATGTGTAATCCCTGATTTCTTTCTTTTTAAAGATTTATTTATTTGAGAGAGCGACTGAGAGAGCACAAGCAGGGGGAGAGGCAGAGAGAGAAGGGGAGAAGCAGACTCCCTGTCCAGTGGGGAACCTGATGTTGGGTCTGATCCCAGGACCCCGAGATCATGACCTGAGCAGAAGCCATGACTGACTGAGCCCCCGACTGAGCCATCCAGGTGCCCCTGTAATCCCTGATTTCTAATATCACCTTACAGTAAACACCCACCCAGAATAACTCTCTATTTCTGACGGTCAAAGCAAAACAAATAAAAAACCTAAGTGAAATAGTGAACTGAGCCAGGAAGGCTTGAGAGAAAGTATAGAAAGGTGAAGACTTCACGGGCAGGCCCACACCACATAGGCTCTTTTGACTCCCTCTGTCTTACATGAATGCCCTTCATCCCTGTCACTACCTGGTGGGCTCCTCTTCATCCTTCAAGACCCAGCTTAATTATTTACTGCCTTCTCTGTAAGACCGTCCCAGGACTACAGAAGGAATTAGTCACTCCTTCATTGTGCTTTATCTCACTGCTTGGGTACCTCCTGTGTCCCACTTCCTGTTTTCTTGGCTCACTTTTCTGACCCAGCCCTTGCTGTGGCACCAGCTGTGCCCAGGAATTACATGGCAGCCTTGTACCTCAGCCACACCCCCATCTCTTCATCACGGCCCCGTCCAGCCATCTTGACACATGTGCAAACCACAGCGGAAAAGAGAGTTAACATCCTATGGGGCAACCCTTGACCATCACAAGATGGGAGCTGGTGGAAAAAATGCCCCACTCCTACACGTCTCGGGGAACAACGTTGAGGGACATTCTACACAGCTGTTAAAAGGTCCCCAATGGATTGCATTCCAGTTGCCCTCAGCAGTAACCAGTTAATAATACACCCTTCAACTGGCTTTCAAGCCTTCCCAGTTTCATTCTGTCTAGCAAGCACCCCACACATACCTTGAAATCACTTCCCAAAATAAACTGCAGCAAACAAGCCCTCGACTCAGGCTCTGCTCAGATAACAAGTTCACAACGGTTTTGATGGTAAAGCACACAGAAAAACAGAACATCCACAAAGACCACTCTTCTATCCTCAACAGGTCAGCTTGGAAACCAGTCCCATTGTTACGAGGATTACAAAAAGAGATGGTATCTAGCAGGATCCTGCGGCTGGATGAGCATGAAACTATCACTCTCAGAGAGGAAAATAATCCCAGCTTTGAAAGATGTTAGTCGAAGGACCATCTGTGTGTAGCGAGGCCATCTCCTGCATGCAATGTGGCTTACTATCAATAGTAAGATAAATTAATCCTCTCTTCTAGAAATGGCCCACCCACAGTTAGAGTTCAGTCTTTTCCACTGGTGGCTCCTCGTCACCCGGAAGTCAGTGGGGCTTTTGCAAGAACCCATGATAATTTATATGAGCACCGTGCCTTGTATGCAGAGAGAATAAATGGCTCATCATTTTCATCTGACTACTATGCATGTAGATGAGTTGTGATTAATCAGAGAGAAATTCATTTAAAAAATGTTGCTGATTTGGGGCACCTGGGTGGCTCAGTCGGTTAAACACCCGACTCTTGATTTTGGCTCAGGTCATGATCTCAGGGCTGTGAGATCAAGCCCCCCAGAGGGCTCTGCTCTGGGTGTGGAGCTTGCTTAAGATTCTCTCTCTCCCTTTCCTTCTGCTCCTCTCCCTCCCTCTCTAAATTCATTCATTAATGAATGAAAATGTTACTGATTTCAGCCAGGATGTATGCTCTCCATCAGTGGTGCATATTCTAACATGGGGGGTATCTGCAAACTACTTGCAAATTACAAAGGGGCGCCATGTTCCAAAAGATTGACAACTCCCTGTTTTAAGTGATATGAATGAAAAACAATAATTGCTTAATAATAACCTCTATGCACTGAGTGCCTACATATATTATCTTAACCCTTTCCACAATCCTGCAAGAAAGTATTATTAGTCTTATTTTAAAGGTAAGAAAACAGATTTAGAATGTGTAAGGGACTTTCCTGGGGCCACGGGGATAATAAGTGATGAACTGAAGATCAAAACCCAGGCCTGTGAGACCTTATTATCACTCTCATTCATTCATTCATTCATTCACTCACTGGTAGCCACCTCTGGGGACATGGCACGTGCTAGAAACTTTGGGAAAACACAGCCGCTATCTAAGCCCTGCTTCTCAAAACATCTTTCTTCTGCCAATTTAATTCAATTATTCTGTCTTTCTGCTCAGCTTAAGCAGGTTTAGAGTAACAGAACCTGACCTTGTCTTTCGGCTTCTTTTCGCAGCCCCTAAGACCCATGCTGCCTATCCTTTTTCAAGGATTTCTTGTTCTTTTATCACCTGTTTGTTCTCTGGCCTTTAACTCACCTACAGAGAAAGGTGAAAGAGGAGACAAGCCCAGTGACTTGCACCTCTTCTGAGAGCCCAATCCCTTCCTTTAGCTGGGGAGGAGAGGCTGGGTCTGTAGAAAGGAATCAAAATGTTGGCAAGTACAGGGCCCCACCGTGTCCAGCCACGCTTCCGTGAGGCACGGAGTGGAGGCAAGAGAGACATGTGCGGCCATGTTTTCCACGTGTGCCCTTTTTGTTCCAAAATCAGGGACAATCCCACTGAGAAACAGCTAACTGTGGGCAAGTCCTCCCTTTAAAATGCCACCGTGAACAAACCCAGCAAAGCCAAGCAGCCATCAACCCTGCTACTTACGACAGAATGACTGTCAGCCCTGTGACACGGTGAGGCTGGACCCAATCAACTTTGATGTATTTGAAATGTGTGATTCTCTGAGCACATGTATCCATCACAATGGCCCGGGCCGTTCCCTGACAGGGTGTCTCCTGACGAAGGACTGCTCAGAAGCACAATGAACGGAAGTACTCTTCCCAGATCCATCCACAGACAGCACGTGGGTAAACAGAAGTGCCAACACAGCCACAGGACATCTCCAGGAACTGTTTCCAGGGACACATATGATGCTACAGTGACAAGGGAAACCCAGCATCCACAGTACCCACATCTGGTTTTGGTCAGGGTTGCCTTCTCCTGAGTCCCAGGGATGCCAGTCTCAAAACACAGCTGGCCCAGCTGCTCAATTAACCATGAGATCTACTCCGCGGAGTTCCCGAGTCTTAAAGAAGCAGGGTGGCAAATGCTCTTTGAGCCAGCAATCGAGCTCCTCTCAGAATTCTTCTGAATGCACACGCCAAGGTTTGGCTGTAGAGCTGTTCATCGCAGTGTGATGGTGATGGTGACGGTGATGGTGACGGTGACGGTGATGGTGATGGCGGGGTTGGAGGGGTACACAGCACTGGTCTATGCACTTGGTGTATATTAATTCAGTTTGTCCTCATAACAACCCCAACAGGTAAGTGAGACTATGGTCACCAGTTTACAAGTGAGGACAACTGAAGGAGTTAAGGCAGTGTCAGTATGACCCAGCCAGCAAGAGGCCGAGCTGGCGCTGTGGCGGCAGTCTCTCCGGAGACGGCTCTCCTGACCGGCTGTGCGGGTTTCGAGAAACCAACCACCGTCATGTGCTGCCTCCTTCAACTGTGCAGAACTTCCAATTTTATACCTTTTAGTCCTCAACAAAAAATGACAGAGAATCCATAATAATAAACTCATGACAGAATTATGAAACTACCTTCGAGACGAAATAACCTACTCTACTCTTCAGTCAGAATAAAACGTACTCGGGTTTTTTAAAGCATATTTAACTACTCTGGCTTCCAATAACCACCTTCTTGCTGTACCCTCCCCTGGTGTAGGGTGAGATCATCCCTCTCGGGTCTCTTTTTATAAGGACGCTAATCCCATTCATGAGGGCTTCACTCTCATGACCTAATCACCTCCCAAATACCTCCCCTCGAAATATTATTACGTCAGGGGTTAGGTCTTCAATATATGAATTTTAGGGGGACACAACATTCATTCTGCAGCACCAAGACTCAGAGAAGTTAAGAAATGTATTCAAAGTCACACAGCCAGTAAGCGGTAAAGCCAAAATTCAAATTTTCTGGACCCAAAACGCAATGTTCTTTCTACCAAGTAATGTTTCCAAAGGACTATGAGCTTACGCCCTTAAAAAAAAGCACCGATTCCAAGTGAATTTAATATTTTGTCCCATGATCTTATGAGAACCAATAAATGCCTCTCCTCCAAGTACCTGAGAGCTTCCATGAAGGACCCAACCTAAAAACAGAGGTGATTCCTGCCCCCTACACAGAGCCCGTCTCAAATAATCCTGATGCAAGTGGTACAAGATCCCCACCTCTCTGTCTACTTATTTCACTCTTCTCTTTACCACTGTTCACAGCCACAAATATTAAGCTCTAGCGGATCCCTTACAATTTCTGCTGAGAAACGGGGATGTAACTCCAAGGCAGATTCCTTCAGAACGTAACCCTGGAAATATTAGCATCCTTGACCTACCCGTAGAAGGGCTGCGGTGGCTCAGGTCGGAGCCCCTCCCCACCACGCGCTGTCAGGGTTAATGGACTAGTCCAGCTGGGTCTCAGCTCATTCTCCCCACTCAGAGTGTTCACTGCCAGGCGAGCAACCCAACCTGACCAATACGACCGTGGAAACAGCCTGTGCTGAGTTAGCACCACAATCCACAGGTCTGGGCTGGCAGTAGGAGATAGTCAGGGATGGGGGATCCGAGCAGCAGAGCTCTACGGACCGCCGGCTTTCTCCGGACAACTGGAGGGTGTGAGCGCGGCTCTTCAGAACGCTGGCGGCTCTAACAGATGCGTTCCCATTATCATTTCAGCCTGTCATTTGCAGAAATCTGATTTCTCTTACGACGTGTGGCATGCCAATGGGGAGGCGAGACCCATCCTACGTGGGCATTGGCCTCTCATCCTTTTTAAACTTCTGCGTTTGCTGTCCCCTGAAAAGCTAGTTCCCAGATTTCCCCCCCGCGGTCACCCTCCTCTCTCCTACTTCATTAGATAGCCTTACCCTCTGACACGGTCAAACTTCTCCCCAGAGACCCACAGGACACATCTTAGGACCGAACACCTTACAATCATCCTGTCGTAGTTTGGCTACAATCAATATGCTTTGGGCATGTTACTGACTTGACTGTAGGTTTAAGAAGCGCAAGGACATCTTCTCTTTATACTAGCAGCGCTTGCGGAGATGCTGAAAATAACGAAGGCTGGGATGGGAACATTTCACCTGAACCCTTTTGCAGAGATGCCTCTGAGAAGAGAAGGTGACGGGTGCCAGGAGATCAAAGGCATCAGGAAGTGTTTGCAGAGTTTTGCTGGGGGCTGTGCTCCTCTGGAATCCGAACTGTCACCAGCACATGGAGCCGGGCTGACTTATGAAGTGGGCCGCATG
Source organism: Ursus arctos (assembly GCF_023065955.2). Classification (NCBI taxonomy): domain Eukaryota; kingdom Metazoa; phylum Chordata; class Mammalia; order Carnivora; family Ursidae; genus Ursus; species Ursus arctos. Next base: position 11,882,662 of record NW_026622886.1, on the reverse strand, counting down.
CTCGTTTGGTATTCTGGAAAGGCAGTGGCGTGTGTTGGGGGGCCGAGGCGTGCTGGCGACTCTGGGGTCTGCCAGGCTTTCACTCTCTCCAGCTTGCCCCTGCCTCCCAGCAGGAGCTGACCCGGGCTTGGAAGAGGTTAACTAGCACAAACAGCTATCATTTGTGACGAGTGGGAAAGCCCCATGTGTTGCCCCAGCTTCTCTTTATGAGGCAGGAGGGGTGGTTTTTCTCTGTTGTTCAGACGGTTGGCACAAGGTAAGTACCCAGCATGCTTCTGCTTTAGGAACTGGAAGGGGCCTGTCTCCAGGCAAGTGTTCAGGAGGCAAATAAGAAAAGGAAGGCATCAGAAACCCTCCTGTTTCTCAACTGGGGGAGGCGAGGGGTGACGGGGGTAGGGAGAGAAGTTGGGGTAGGGTGGGGGTAGGAGCAGAATAGCGCTGAATAAATGCGTTCACCTCGACCTAATCGGTTCAAATGCTCTATTTTCAGACCCCATCTGCTTATCTCAAGGAAAGTTTGGGGAACAGCTCCCGTCCCATTGTGAGCCCATCATTTTGCAAATCTATTCCCGTCAGAGCTCTCATTATAACAGATGTCAGCGGAGGAATCCGAGCTGTCGGGGAACCGCCAACCATGAAAAGGAGGGGCAGAGGCAGCGAGCTGCAAACAAAACAGTCGCCCCCACCACAAACGTAAACAGCCTTGTTTGTCACAATATTTTCCCACATTGCCTGACAATTCCAGGGGACTTCTTTCAAAAAGAAAAAAAGGGGGGGGATCACTGTAACAATGAGGAGGCCGAATTCAGCAAGTTCGCCTCCTCCAAGTTGAAGGATTTGTAACCTGTTCCTAAAATCATCTTTCTCTGCAAGGAAAATGAACGTGTGTCCCTTCCCTACAGGAGAGTTTCTTGCCAACACTAAAAATGGTGCACTAGCTTTTAGTCTGGGCAGCAATGTGAAGGGTTTAAACTGTGGGATTTGTTCCCTTTTTACTTTCTTTTTTCCTTTACCTTTTTTTCCCTCTCTTTTGGTAAACCCTGCCTCGCCCTGGGTTGTGATCAATGCAAGACCTAAAATTTTGCACACTGTGAGAAGAGAACAATTTCTTGCCAGCCCTACCCTCTTGTCAGATAATCCATGTGAGATAATCCTCTGGGAGGTCCGTAACCGTAAGAACTCAGTCAAGGGCTGCTTACCCCGGGAAGCATTTTGTCTAAACTGGGTTTTCTGTTGTCCAAAGAAAGCAAAGGCTTGCTTTTGGAACTAGAAATACTGAGGGCTCCAGGTTTTCACCCAGCTCTTGATTTTGGTGGTTTGAAGGCAAGTCCCTCTCACTACATTTTTGATAAAAGAAACTGAACTCGGGAACTATTAAAAGCTAGCAACCATCAAAATAGATTAATTCCAGGAACCTGAGAGACTTCCCTGAATTCCCACTGAATATCAAAGCCCATCAGTGACATAGTTTGAAGACAGAAGGCCTCACACACACGGGAGCTTGAGTTAGTCACTCGGAGTTAGTTAGTTCTTTGTTGAAAAGAAGACAGATCCCTAAAATAGCACTTTGGTTTTTTAAAAAGTCCACTTTAACCAAAATTCTAAAACTGCATAATGAGACACTGTGGGGTTCAAGTTTTGACATAACTTGGGTGGTGATGTTTGGTTGGTTTACTTTTCTATTTTTAAGACCAAATGATTAAGGCTGACTCTGGTGTTGTGGCCTGCCCACGTGCCCCATGAAGGCACTTACAAGCAAGAATTCCTTGGGACACCTGGGTGGCTCAGTCGGTTAAACGTCTGCCTTCGGCTCAGGTCATGATCTCAGGGTCCTGGGATAGCAGCCCACGTCAGTCTCCCTGCTCAGTGGGAAGCCTGCTTCTCCTTCTCCCCCTGCTGCTCCCTCTGCTTGTGCACTCTCTCTCCCTCTGTCAAAAAAATAAATAAAATCTTAAAAAAAAAAAAAAAAAAACAGCATACTAGCGTATGCTGTTCTACGCTTCACGGAAACTCTCTAACTTTCATGCCAATAAGGCAGCCAGGCCAATGTCAGTATTCCCATTTTATAGTTGAGGAAACTAAGACCCTCAAAGAGCTAAGGTTTAGAGCTCTGTATTCCAACCCTAACACTTTTCCTCTACATCCTATGTATGAAAAGTCCCATCAACTTGGTGCACAGTCATCTGCACCTTGGGATACCAAACAGCCACAAAAACAGGGAAGAGAAGAATATTCATCCAGATGAGAAAACATTTGCAACATATGAAGCAGGAAAAAAGGCCTGATGCCAGAAGTAATGTGTCGTACGATATAATTTGTTTTATCAATGGATTCATTTACGAGCCTGGATTAGAAATATGTATACAAATACTAATCGTGGTTATCACCAAATGGTGAGGATTTGACTTTCTTTCCTATACTCTGCATTTAAAACATCTGACACGATAAACTTATAAAATTGTATTTTGTCCATCAGAAGAAAAGTCATGTATTTGATTGGCAGTACTTAATCACAAATAATGTTCTGGACGAAAGAAAGCTTAATTAAGAGAGAAAAATCGCTCAATTTTATTTTGTTGAAGTCTCTGCGAACTCCTGACACAATGACACGGAAACCTCTTGACTTTCAGATCTACGACCTCCACGGCAAAATCAAATAGTGTCATCTGCCATTGGAATGGTATGCTTATTAAATTATCATTAGTATGTGTGGCTTGCTAACTACGGGACAGAATGCAGAGAGAGGAGGGAGGCCACAGTAACCGTTCTAGTAGCATCTAGCCTTGCCAGCCTCATCTAACAAGGGGGTGAGATGCCGCACTGAGTCTTCCAAGAGGTCACATCAAACCACTCCTGCCCCACAGGCAAGGGGAAGCGTGGCTCACACGGAAACGAGGAATTATGTGTCTGCTGGCATGACTGGAACCGATGCCAATCAAACAAAAGTTCCGCCTTCCGTTCAGTCCTTGACGGGCTGTGATTCCTTTCAGATGGAGTCGGCCAACAGACTGAGCTACCGAGTATTTTCTGGCTGCATTTCATAACGCTAATGATGTAAATGAATATTTAGCCTCAAATATTAACTTGGAGCCACAATGCTGGTTATGTCCTTGAACTCAGTAATGACTATGCTTATTGAATACTACGGTGATTTGTCATTGCTGGAAACAGCAAAATTGTCCCCTCAGATTTCCAGGCAGGAATTCATTCTGACAATATGAAGTTTAATATTTTTAATCCCCCCGAAGACCTCTTGGCTGATGGGCTGCTTGCTAGTTCGGCACCTTCGGCACCTGCTATGGTCTTGACTGCTGCTCCTTTCCACTGTGCTTTTGGCCGCATGGGTCTCAGTTAAGAAACATCCTCCCCTTAGTCCCTATTTTCTGTGAAAAGGTCCCCTGGGTGACCTCAGAGTCTAGGTAAACAGTAAAACTGTGGTGCCCAGCCTGGTTTGGGGATCCAAAGCACACCCTGTACTCGGGATAGTTAAAGTTTCTGAAGCTGCCTTTTGAAAGCAACATTTCCTGACATCATGTTTACAGCACGTGTTTGAGGTTGCACTATACGAAGCTGACGTTTTTGTAGGGCAAAAAGGGTTAAAGATCAGCAATTTGACTTTGTTCAAGCACAAAATACTTGTCAAGCTACAGATTTTCAGATCATAAAATCAGATAAGGACCCACCGACAATGCATGACATAGGTTAGTATTCTGCCACCTCCCCTCTCAATAAACGATGACCCTCCATCGCTGACATTTTATGGGCAGAGAGATGTTTGGTGTAGAGTCACTGCCTGGGTCTGAACTCCAGCCTGACATTTGCTAACAGCGCCGTAGTGGACAAGTCTGACTTTCTCTAGGCCTCAGTTTCCTTGTCAGCAAAATGGGGCTATTCTAGTACCTAGGTCATAGGCTCCCTGTACGGATGAATGAAGTACATTAAGTGCTTAGCCCCACACCTGGGCATATAGTCAGTGCTCCATAAATTAAACTCTTTGATCCAGTCAACAAAATTATCTATCATCTCTTATTATCTCCAAAAATGCCCTCATGGAGCGTTCATTCTGATGGATGTTATTGTTTTATCAAAATTCTTTGACGGGTGTTTCAAGGTTCTTCTCGTCCCAGAAATATCTGCCAGTCACCAGCCTGGAGGCAGACTTAGGATTCAAGTAAGTATCCCAACAATTATTCGGAGACTCCATACATCCAGCTGGCATGCTCTGGAAGAGGGGAAAGGAGGAGGAGGATGTTGGGGTATCTCATAATTGCATTCATCTTCCTACACCTGCAATCACACTCCCAAATACTTGTCCATGCATGACCCTGGGCATCCACGACCCGGTAGGAGAACCCCCGCGCTCCTTCCCAGGTCCCGCTCTAACTTCAGACATGGAGCATCAATCCTAGCTTTCTGTCACAACTCAAACAGTGGTGTTCATTCATTCATTCATTCATTCATTCATTCCACAACCACTTGCTTCACATTTACTATGCACCGGTTACCATCTTAGGGATAAAGGAATGGAAAGAGACTACACTCCACCCAAAAGAAACTTACAGTACTGTTAAAGAAAATGTCAAATGAACAAGCAATTACAGTCAGCTGTAGTAAGTGGTAGGAGACCATTCGCCATGGGTCTCTCAAATCTCTGCATATCTTGCCAGCAGAAGCACTAACTGCCCTTTCGCTCACACTGTCTCTTCAAGAATGTTTGTATAGCAAACAGCTTTGGAGGATACAGTATTGCCCTCCAGAGAAAAGAGAAGGTTTGTTTTTGGTTTTCTTTTTTTTACTGTCTAGTATAATAAAGCTAAGGTCTCTCCTTGGGGTAAATTTGGGACAGATTTGCTTGCAACCCACTATAAAAGATTTACGTCCTCTAAGCTATGGGTTTCTCTCCTGTGATTCAACCCACGCATGTACAGAGGTCACCAGGCCCTCAGTACGTCACTCACCTAAATTGAGCTCAGGAAGCCAGTGCAAGAAAATGAGGCTGTTCTGGCAATGGCTATTTCTGTCACTCTGACCCAGGGGTCTCGTGTCCTCTGCCAGAATTTAGGAGACTATGGAAGGCTAATATTTGAGGGCAATCTTTCCAGACATGGGGATTAAGGAGCCAAATCCTGAAGGCTCAGTAGAGTTCACTTATCAAAGTGGAGGGAAGTTGCCTCAGATGGGGAAAAAAAAATGGCACGAATATTCTGTTTCCCTGAAAGCTAGAAATGACTTTCCTGACCTTCACCCACACCCATAGTTTTGTGAGCCTCTAATTCCCTGTAATATAGCCCTCACTGCTTGAAATACCTACAGTGGATTCTGTTTTCTTGGCAGACCAACCTTATTGATACAAAGAGATGGGAAAATCAAGAGAGAACAGGACAGTATATGGAACAAGGACACGGAAGTAATGGAGATGAGGAAGGGATTCAGAGTTTGAGTGAAGGAGAGGACCTTAAAGAGGTGGAGGAATCCTTCTCTGATTCTCTCAGAAGAGAAGGAAGCAGGGAAGAGCATGAGTAAATCAAAGTGAAACAGAAAGCCAGGACACTAAAGGTTCTTTTCTCTCTCCGAAGCAATAATAATTACTAACGTTTATTGACGCCCTGGTATGTGTCAAACAATGATCTAATGACTTTGTATGTATTAGTTCATTTCATGTTCATGATGTAATAAAGACAATTATTATCATTTCCACATTACAAAAGAGGGAACTAAGGTAAAGGAGATTGAGTGCAGAGCCGGAATTTAACTTGGGCAGTCCATCTTCAGATAGATCTAGATATAGGTAGAGATACAGATATGGATATTCAGTTACAGAATTGGAATCGGATTAATATCCTTGGTTCTTGCTCATTTATTTTTTTAAAGATTTTATTTATTTATTTGAGAGAGAGAGCATGAGCAGGGGGAGCGGCAGAGGGAGAAGCAGACTCCCCGCTGAGCAGGGAGCCTGATTCAGGGGCTCAAAACCAGGACCCTAGGATCATGACCTGAGCTGAAGGCAAATGCTTAACCTACTGAGCCACCCAGGTGCCCTCATTTATTATTTTAATAAGGAAAAATCACCTATCTACGCACCCCCCCATACACGAACGACAATGTTGACAAGTTACATGTACTTATGTGTTTCCCCAGTTCTGTTCCTGTGCCTCTCGCCATCTGAACTAATCATCATACTGAATCTTGTCACTATCATACTTTTATTTATTAGGATATAGTCTTGTTTTTGGCTCAGGTCATGGTCTCAGGTTGTGGGACCAAGCCCCACATCAGACTCTGCTTGTCCCTCTCCCTCTGTTCCTTCCCCCTGAGCACTCATTCTCATTCTCTCTCTCTCTTTCCATCTCTAAAATACATAAATAAATTAAATCTTTAAACTATAGTTTTATGACATATATGTGTATACCTAAAAATTACATATTTAATTTTAACTTTTCTTAACTTGAATAAAAAGGTGATGTGTTAAATGTAATCTTCTGAAAGAATTTTTTAAAAGATTTTACTTATTTATTTGAGAGAGAGAGAGCATGAGCAGGGAGAGGGACAGAAGGAGAAGCAGGCTCCCTGCTGATCCCAGGACCCTGGGATCATGACCTGAGCTGAAGGTAGACGCTTAACCAACTGAGCCACCCAGGAACCCCCTGAAACAATTTTTTTTCACACTTTATTAAACATGAGATTATGTATATTGTTTGAACTTTTCAATTCTTTCATATTATTATTAATACTTTTGTCTACTTGACCTATCAATTACTGAGAAAATTGTACTAAAATCTCCCTAGTGTGGTATTGGATTTGTCGATTTTTTCTTGTAGCTAATTTTGGTTTTATCATTCTGAGGGTATGTTGCTAGGCAAATACACGTTTAGAATTTTTATATTTTTCTCATAATGTGAACCCTTGTCATTATGTAGTAACTTTCATTATTTCTCATAGCATTCTTGGCCTTAAAGTCTGAAGTTATTAATATTGCTTTCTTATGACTAGCGTTTGCCTGTTACATCACTTTTTATACTTTCGGTTTTTTTGTATCTTCATGTTTTAAATTTGCCTCTTTAAAAAAAATAAAATAAAATAAAAAATTTTAAAAACGCTGTTTGACAATCTTCGTCTTTTAACTGGAATATATGCAAGTTAATTTTTTGCAATGACAAATATATTTGGGTTTACTTCTACCAGTTTAGTTTGTACTTTCTATTTGTCTCACACTTTGTGTTTCTTTCCTCTCTTGGATTGAATTTTTTTCTTATTCCATGGACTCCTAGCAATTTAGAATTTATAATCACTATTTCTATTATTTCATATTTCCATATAGATTATAGCATGCCTATTTAAGTTACTAAAGTCTAAAATTAATCATACATTTATCCTCATCCCATGAAATGCAAAGCCTTAAATTGCTTTCTATTCAATCAGCCATTTCTAAGTTGCATGCTATTGTTGTTCTGTTTATTTAATTCTGTCTCGGCTTTTCACCATAAATGTTTTATATAATTGATGTTTGTTTCAGAGATACACACACACACACACACACACACAGCTTTTTCACTAATCATACCTTCTTGTATCTACGAACCTTCCATCTAGGAACACCTTTATCATCCCTCAAATACATCCTTTCAGAATTCTCTGTAGTAAGAGCCTGTTGGTAGCAAACTCTCTGTTTTTGTTCTTCCTTGAAATGTCTTTATTACACCTTGACTAGTAGATTTTGAGCTGCAGAATCCTGGGTTGACAGTTATTTTCTCTATACATTCACAAAATTCCACTGTCTCTACTTGCTTTCATTCCTGCTGCTCACAAGTCAGTCCCATTCAATTGCCATTCTTTTATAACTAGTCTCTTTTTCTCTATATGCTTTTAAGATACTCTCTTTCTTTGGGGATTCTGAAGTTTGACTGTGATGTTTCTAGCTGTGTATTTCTTTCCCTTCACCTTGATTGGGGTGAAGGGAAAGATAGATTCCTAACTATGAAGATTGGTGTTTTTCATCAGTTCTGAAAAATACTTATCACTCTCTCTTCAAACCTTTCCTCTCCCTCATACACCTCATCTCTACTGAAACTCCAAATATTAGACCACTTCACTCTATCCTGTGTCTCCTAATCTTTCTTAACTATTTTTCATCTCTTTATTTCTTTGTGCTTCATCCTGGATACTTTCTTCAGATCTAAGTTTCAATTCATCAATTCTCTTTTTCACTGTGCCTCCTCTACTATTAAAATCCATCCACTGATGGTTTTTCTCTCTTCATCTAGTACAAGTCTCAAAGCAGACCATTTTCCTTGCTGTTCCCTGCTCGAGGAGTTGGCAGCTTTATTTTTAGTTTCCCCTTACATACTCAGCTTCTGTTGGCTTGTGGGGTGGCAGCAATATTTGGGGTCTCTTATTCTTCTCACTTGCAGTAGAATCTAGTCTTTCTCCTTTTTCCCATTACAATCAACACAAACTTCACTGGGGTTTCAGCAGATGTCCTCAGAAAGAAAGTGTCATTGGAAATCTGTATGCCTCTTTGATTTCCTTCCCTCCTAACAGCTCATTAATGAATTTTAGGATTTTTAAAAATTGTATTCTGCATTTGAAGATTTCACTGGGAGGGTAGTTCAGTGTCCTATCCACCGTTCTGACAAAAATAGAAAACTGGTTTGTTTTCAATCAGGATAAGAACAGACTCCAAATCCAGCACTACACATCTCAGGTTTTGTGGAGCGATTCAAGCAGATGTTGCATATATATGATGTATGAAAAGCAAGTGGCAAATAAATGTATACGATACAACCCAATTTATGTAAAAATAAATATTAAAAAAGCTTGAAATACACATTTGTTTGTATATGGATATGAGCACAGAGAAAGATGTAAAGGGTTACATACAAAATGGTCTGGGTTATTTCAGAATGGCCAAGATAGGATGTGAGAAAATAAGGGAATATACTACAAAAAGAGAAAAAATATACAAGTTGATAAAATGTACAACAAAATATTCTTCTGAATATGTACAAGTTTAATAAGTCTGTGGACAAGGACTGAAAGGTAACATGGACAAATGTCTCAATGATTAAGATATTACCTTGCCCAACTATAAAGGGGTTGACCAGATGGTCCTGCACATATCCTTTAAATTTCCATTTCAGTAACCCTGAATTACGATGAATACACAGCAATCTCTTCTCTTTCCCAGTTACACTCCTGAACCACTTTCTCTGCCTTATTCTATACTTACATTCCAGCCCATCCATAGTGCCCACTTTTATTTGTCTTTACAACAACTCTATGAGGAGAGGTCCAAATGCAGAGAGGAAGCATCCTAGGAAAATCTGATTAGCGAGGGAAACCAAGACACTCATCCAGAGGAGGTGATGATGAAGTCACCTCTTGTAGAATGGGTGGGAGTTAAACAGGTGACTGCATACCCAAGGAACTGAATCCAGGGAACACGGCATGTCATGACTCAATACCAACCTTTTCATTGGCAAAGGAAGCTATGTGGATATATTTTTTAAAAGATCAGATTACACATTTGCCCTTATAGAGGAGCCAATATTTGGAGACTCATTGAGTTTAAAGCTATGGCCAAACGGTCCTGTCACTGCTCCCTCTGGAAGGACCCAAGACACATCTTCCCTAAGAGATTGGTGGGATCAACCCTATATTTCAATTAGCATTATGTTCCTTGTTGGTTTTAGATTTTTTGTAATTTTTGTTTAGATGATGAACTGAACAAAATAAGCACTTAGAAGAGAGAATATTTCCTTGGGATCTTAAGGGATATGGGAGAAGGGGAGAAAATTGGACATTTAATGGTGAGGTGGTGCAAAATGGTGAGGTGCTTTGAAGGAGGTCATTGTAAGAGAAAGGAAGAGTGTTGAAGTCTGAAGCTACTACAATTCAGTAATTTACCATCTAGATTTTCTGTGCTGTCCTATGTGTAGCCACTAAACACATATGATTATTTAAACTTTAAATAAAATTAAAGATTCAATTTCTCAATCTCACTAGCCGTATTTCAGGTGCTCAACAGATAACTGTGGCTAGCAGCCACCGCATCAGACAGCTCAAATAGAGAATACTTCCATTATTGCAGAAAGTTCTATTGGACTGAACTGAGAAGTAGAGCTCAGAAGGGAAAAGCCTTCCCTCATGTCCTACTACACATTTACAGATACAATTTTCAATGCAGGGCGCCATTGTCCAAAATCAAACGTCTTACATGGAATTTCTATCCACCTCAGTAAACATTTATTAACCAGCTTCTAGATGCAAGACACCAAATCAACCACCGGGGAAGACAGAGAAACTAATAAATTAGACAAGCCCACTGCCCCTGACCTGCTTCAGGGGCTGAAAGAACTCAGGGAACTTTTCCTGAAGCACGATTTCTTCCGAGGCTGGAATTATACAAGGTACCACATCAGAAAGTCTCCAATCTTAGAGTTGAAGTGAAGGTCTCTGGAACTGTGGGGCGATGGAATAGGATTTGTACACTGGGACAACATAGGTCTCCAGGAGAGAATCCAAGACGAGGATTCTTTTAAAGCTTTCTCCCCTGCCCCATTTCAGGGTAGAATAGAATGTGCTGGTGTGGCAGCACGTGATCTAACGTGGTTCAAGGTTGTGTGAAACTAAATTGTCACCTTCCTCCAAAGAAGGAATATAAATAGGCTTGTCTTGGCCTATTTCCTCTTTTGTAAAATGTGCGTTGGATTGCAAAACTATTTTCAGCCACAAAAATATCATGTTCGAGTGACATTTTTTTATTGAAAATATGAGAAAAAAAATAAGATTTTACTCATCTGGCTCGACCCCAGGACCTCACCTGCGGGCTGTCAGAGGGTCGATGGTGGTCTCTTAAAGCACATAAGGAACTCTGAGACAGGAGAGAGAGCTCCACAGCACGGGAGTGCCACGGTCTGTGCCTTGAATGTACAGTGACACTGTACAGTGGGGGCCCAGGGAGTAGATGGATGTTACATGACTCAGATCACCAATTCTTCCAAAACGGACGAGCAGTTAAAAAAAATTCTGCCAAAGAAAATGCAGGCTGAAGGTAATGCAAAGAATGCATGTAAAGGTAACCCACATGATATTTCTAATATTTGCTCAGTTTCTACCTAAGAAAAATAGCAATTTAGTATGGTTCAAACTAAGGCTTGCAGACAAGGAGAAAACGGCTCTATTTCCGGTGCCGGCCAATCAGCCACGTTATAAGGCAGACGCAATGACCATCTACTAAGACTTGATAGGAAGTGAGCCCCCAAAGGGTGAAATCATCAACATCATTTGCAATATGGACTTATATCCACTATCCGCAACTGTGAACCTCACTGTATGTGTGAACACACTCTGCCCGAAGATGCTGGCTCACCATAGAATGACCGAAGACAGGAAAGTGATTTACTTACTTCATCTTGACATCATCTCCTAACTCTGTCTGTTGGTGTATGTCATCACGTAGGTAATAAGTCAGGATAGCAGTGCCGGTCGTGGTCCCCAGTGAAAAACAGGAGGCGATGACTCCAAGATCACCGACCACAGGACCCCCGCGGGGCCTCTGATGCGGATGGCTTACCTTCTGCTGCCATCTCGTGGTAAGCGTCCGGAGAGCACGCCTTGGGGACCGGGGAACTGGGGAGGACCGGCTTGGACCAGGGAACTCCAAACTCGTGGTGAGCCTAGAGCCCAAAGAAAAGAATCTGAGTCCTTACAAGTGTCACTGCCCTAACAGCTAGGGAGTTTGAGGACACGGGCCAGCGTCAGGGTCCTGCCACATTAGTTACCTCGCTTCTTTGGACCCCTCTTTCCTCTATCTGTAAAACGTTGGCGATTTGCAAACTCTAGGTGAACTTCAGGAAACACGGGCCGTTCTGAAATGTCTATGATATTTATCAGGCGCCACTTTTCATTTTACTAGCTTCCAAACCTTTCATTTACTGCGCCACAAAGCTCTCCCCCCCCTTGTCTGTTTCTATCTCATTGTGTACACGCGTGTTGAAATACATTTCTAGGTCTAAGATCGAGCTGCTCAGGCCCAGGGCGCCACGTGGGCGTGGGCGAACGGAAACTTAGGTAACCTTCAGGTCCCTTGAAGTGCTCCGCTTGGCCAGAAACACAGTATATCAGGTCCGCCAACCCCCAATCGCGGAGCCAACTCTGCGTTTTCTTCTTATTTCCTTGTTCCTTATTCTCTGTCCTATAAAAGCTTCCTGTCTTTGGCGCCTGGCTGGCTCAGTCCCTGGATCGCGCAACTCTTGATCTCAGTGTTGTAGGTTTGCGCCCCACACTGGGTATAGAGATTACTTAAAAATAAAATCTTAAAAAAAAAAAAAAAAAAAAAGGTTCCTGCCTTCTGCCCCATTTTGCAATTCTCCGGACCCTTGGGAATGGAGACCGCCCACTTTATGAAGTGTTAAATGAAGTTTATATCACCTAAATTGTCTTCTTTAATTATTTTAAAACATGTTTGCCTCTTACAGTTAGTAGGTTGCTGTTTGCTTATTTTTTGTTTTGTTTTGTTTTACTTCTTATTTTGAAATAATTGTAGATTTTCAGGACATTGTGGGGGCGGGGAGTACAAGCAGGTTCCATGCACACTTCTCCACCTCCCCCCATGGTAACAGCCTATATAGCTACAGCGCATGAGCAAAACCAGGAAATCCACACGCGTGGAAGTCCAGAGTTTATTCAAATTTTACCAGTTTTACTTGCACTTCTTTGGGGGGGAGGGGGACATTTTTATTTATTTGCTCATTTTAGCTTACCTGGCTCCTACTACAGTGCCTGGTAGACAAATGACTTTCCTTGTTGATGAAGGAAGACATAGAGAAAGAGAGGATGAAAGGAGGGGGGAAGGGACTCCTGGCAATTAATAAAACAAATACACCAATAAATTGAAAATGGTACTTAAGTGGATTTTTCTGAGATAACAGGCTAGATCAATGTTAAAATGCAGCTTCTCACTCAGAGTTTCACTCAGGAGATCATTTGATATGCCAGTCGTCAAGACGCCCATACAAAGGACATCGCTGCAAATTACAGACTCACTTGGGTTTCAGCTGCTGTTCAGGTGGCCGATGAGACCCCGACACGCACCTTTTCTTTGTCTCTTTGTTGTTTTAAGTCTGTCTCAAAAGTGCTGCTGAAAGTCTGTTTTACTTGGGGCGGCAGCTCACTCTCCGGGTCTTCATTTTCCATCTGAAAAATGGCCAGTGTCCTTCTCAGAAATGAAATTCTAATAACTCTATGGCTCTATAATATCAGAACTTTCTTTTTAAACCTACTCTTGTATTACATATAAATGTAATAAATATTTGCTTGCCCCCCAAAATGTATTGAAAAAGAAAACTCAAATCACCTATAATCTCATCCACTGATGATACAGAATTAACATTTTGAAGGTTTTACTTTTACTTGGGTTCTTTCTACACCTGCTCATCTGTTTTACATACACACACACGTCTATTACACCTTTGCTAAAATATTGTTATTTTTGAAACTTTGCCTAAAATTTTATAGTCGGAAAGTTATATCTCTTTGTTTTTATTTATATTTTTTTACTGGCTAATAAAGTTAAACTTCTGTGTGTCTATCAAATAGCATCACATTTATCAAATAACGTGGTTGCAAATTCTGTTCTTCACCTATTAGGTTGTTGGTGTTTTCTTATTAATTTTATAGTAACATATATTATGGATATGAATGCCTGTTATATTTGTTATTCAATTTTTGCCCTTAATATTTATGACAACCATCTACGGTTTTATTAATACGTCTTTCACTTTTTTTTTAATTCATAGAAATCCATTCTCTAGGGGCACCTGGGTGGCTCAGTCAGTTAAGCATCTGACTCTTGGTTTCAGCTCAGGTCACCATCTCGGGGTCATGAGATCGAGCCCCACATCAGGCTCCATGCTCTGTGCAGAGTCCGCTTGAAGATTTTCTCCCTCTGCCCCTACCTCCACTCCTGTGCACACGCTTGCAGGGACATGTGTGCACATGGGCTCTTTCTCTCTCTAAAGCAAATAAATAAATCTTTAAAGAAAGGGAATCCATTCTCTAGAATCACTTAACTATTTATGCACATTTTTCTCTTTCACTTATGATTTTGTTTTTTTATATTTAAATGTTAACACCTACAAACTTATTTTGGTATGAGAGGAGCTGCTATAGCTTCATTTTTTTTCCCCTAAATAGATTCTCTTCTTAGGATGTAGGAATCTGTCTTTTGCTTGTTTCCGCCATTTGGGGGACTACAGCTACACCACTAGCTTTGCTGGGTCTCCAGCTTGCAAGCAGAGACCATGGGACTTCTCAGCCTCCATAATCACACAAGCCAATCCTTCATCATAACTCTCTTTCTGTCTACAGAGATCCTACGAGTCCTTTGTGTCTGGAGAACCTGACAAATAGAGGAGAGAAGACAAATGAACAATTGCCACAGGTGTGATCGGTTGTTGCAGAGAAAGGGGAGAAGGAGCTGTCTGTCTGGGAATCCAATGAGTCGCTTCACAGAAGAGTCAGTGCTGGAGGTAGGAATACTGGGCATTCGGTACAAATCCAAGGTCCACTCACAACCTCAGAAATGCTGTTGATGTGCACCCAGGTCTGAGGCAGGGCTTCTCGACCTCAGGGATGTCGGTATTCGGGGCTGGGTAATTCTGTTGTAGGTGCTGTGCTGGGAACACTGGAGGGCGTTCAGCTGCATCCCTGGCCTCCACCCACTGGATGCTGGGGGCACAAATCACCCCTGGTGGAAAACTGCTAGACTAATCCTATCTCCTCTCTTCCAGAATGCAAAAAATAAACATTTGGGTATATAAGAAAGTGTAGGACTCTCACACTTCAGTTGGTTATCCATCCTCCCCTGAATATGGTATACATAGTACTATAGCCCTTAAAACAAAGAAGCTTCTTCAAGCAACACAGTCTACAAGGAAAGATTGTAACCTCAAGGAAAGTCCCCATGAGCCTTCTGAAAGATTCAAAGAGACAATCGTAATATCAGCTCCTTCGCCAGCAACACAGCACAAATAAAAATATTTATGCACAAAATGTGTATATCCGTAGAAGAAATCCAGTTCACTAATGTCATTTATAGCAACATGGCACTTGAGTGCCAAAAGTTCATTGGCAATGGTTTAGGTCAGTGGTTCCTGGACTCCCGAGCTGCGTGGCAAATGTGCAGATTCTCAGGCCCCACCCTAGCCCCACCTGCTCACTACGGTCGGGAGTGGAGCCCAGGAATGTGCTTTTAGTAAGGCTCAGGTGCTTCTTATGATTTGGCAAGTTTGTACAACTCCCATTCAGGGCGGCCCTTCATCTAACCGGTGGGGACACTGAGCTCTAGGAAGTGATTTTCCCATCATCCCGCAGGTAGAAAGTGACAACCCAGGACTCAGGCCAGAAGGCTCCTGACTCCTGGTCCAGTGCTCTTTCCTTTACACCAACCTGAGGCTGGCAGGCCCAGCAAAGCCCTCAGGAAGAAAGCAGAGAAAGAGGCTCTCCCAGGTTAGGTGACACGAGGGTTGAGAAGTGGGATATGTAGATTGGGGGTCAGCAACTTCCCTATAAAGGACAAGAGAGAGAAGAGTTTCCACTTTGTAGGCCATATGATCTCTATCTTAGGAGACTATAACTCCAAAGCAGCTGTGGGCAATACATACCCAGCTAGGCATGGCTGGGCTCCAAAATACACTGTATTTACACAAGCAGGGTACCGTGATTCGCCCACCTCTGATATAAATGACATTTGACCCAAATAAACAAGCGTACCTTGAAAAGAAAGGGGGAGGCATGGAGGGGAGGGGAGGGGGGGCTGAAATCTAGCCTGTGGCCCAAGAGATGCAGATAAAAGTTTTGTGTTACCTAGCTAAGTACATCTTACACAGAGCTTTGTCATGATAAAAAGTCAATCATTAAGCAAACTACATAAAGTGTTATCCTAGTTCGAGTTCTCCAGAAGGCAGCCCTAAGACCAGAATTCAAGTAAAAATCACTCATTTAGGACGCGATGGGAAATACCTCGTGGGAATCAGGGAAGTAAGATCTGGAAGGCAAGTGAGGAAATGCTGGGTACTTTTCAAGGTCACTACCACTGTGGGCTTAACCCTGCAGGGAATGGGAAAACAGTGTGGGGCAGGACTTCTTAAACTTGTAGGGCATCAGAAATACCTGGGACCTGGGTCCCACCCCCCAGAGATTCTGACTCAGTAGGTCTGGGGTGGGGTCCAGGAATTGGCATTTTTAGCAAGCTCCCAGGTCCTGCCAGTGCTGCCCGCGAGGATCACACTTGGAGTAGCTCTGATAGAAAGCAGACTAGCCCCACTGGCATTGCCTGGGATTTGGTTCTAAACACCAAGTCTCAGGTCCCACTTCAAAACTACTGAGTCAGAATCAGATTTGGAACAAAACCCTAAGTGTTTGTATGTGCAAGAAGGCTTTAAAAGCCCTGGTACAGAATGTGAATCTTAGATTTATACCCCCAGAGAGCTAGGGTATTCATATGCTGAGTTTCACCTGTCACCGGTTGAAATCTACTGGCAGTGTGTGGGCTAAAGGCCCCTCCTGCTCCCTAGCTCACCCGCCCCCTGCCCCCCAGCTTCCACCTTCTCATCTGCTCTGTGGGCAGTGAAGCAGCCTTCAGGAAAGCAACACAGGTAGGAGCAGGTGGAAGTCAGCCCTCCCCACTGATGTAGGGAGGCCCAGAGATGTGTGCGGGGCCCCAGCAGTCTGCTGGTCCTGCTGAGACACAACCTAACGGAGTGGGGGTACTGCCTTGACATACAGCATGCAGTGGTGGGAACAACCAAGCTCTGGAGTCCTACAGCCCTGGGTTCAAAACCTGACTGTGTCCCATACCAGGTTCCCAATAGGAGGGATCTCTTATTTTGCCCTCTCAAAAATTCAGTTTTCGGGGCACTTGGGTGGCACAGAGGTTAAGCGTCTGCCTTCGGCTCAGGGTGTGATCCCGGCGTTCTGGGATCGAGCCCCACATCAGGCTCCTCTGCTATGAGCCTGCTTCTTCCTCTCCAACTCCCCCTGCTTGTGTTCCCTCTCTCACTGGCTGTCTCTATCTCTGTCAAATAAAATTAAAAAAAACAATTCAGTTTTCATCTACAAATGGGTATATTTAAACCTTCCTTGAGTCCTTATAGTCAGGAACATTATAAACACTCAAAAACAATACTTATTATTATTGTTTTCTTATTACCGCCAAGCTATGAACCTCTCAACACTGAAATCTCATAGACTGAAGTTTAGGGCTGAGTCATAATGAGTATCACGGTCAGAGCTTAGACAACCATGTACATAAGTCAGGGTTCTCCAGGGAAACAGGACCAACAGGACATGGAGAGGTACAGGAAAAGAGATTTATTAAGACAGACTGGCTCATGTGATTATGGAGGCTGAGGAGTCCCAACATCTGGGAGCTGAGGCCCAGGAAAGACATTGTGTATTTCCAGCCCAAACCTGAAGGCCTGAGAACCAGGAAAGCTGATGGTGTAAGTCTGAGCCTAGAGACCCAAGAGCCAGCAGCACTGATGTTCAAAGGCATGAGAAGAAGGATGTCCCAGGGGCACCTGGGTGGCTCAGTTGTTAAGCGTCTGCCTTTGGCTCAGGGCATGATCCCAGAGTCCTGGGATCGAGCCCTGCATCAGGCTCCTCCACAGGGAGCCTGGTTCTTCCTCTCCCACTCCCCCTGCCTGTGTTCTCTCTCTCGCTGGCTGTCTCTCTCTCTCTCTTTGTCAAATAAATAAATAAAATCTTTAAAAAATAAAAATAAAAAAATAAAAGAAGGATGTCCCAGCTCAAGGAGAGACCAAATTCATCCTTCCTGCACCTTTTTATTCTATTCAGGTCCTCAGTGGATTGGATGGTACCTACCCACATTGGTAAGGAAGATCTCTACTCAATCTACTGATTCAAGTGCTAAGCTCTTCCAGAAACACCCTCACTGAGACACCCAGTACTAATGTTTTACCAACCATTGGGGCACCTCTTAGCCCAGTCAAGTTAACACATAAAATTAACCATCACATCATCCCCCCAAGAGGTTAGTTTTGAGTTACTTTATCAGAGACTTCTTCTGTTTGGAAAATGCTCACCCGTATTTAGAGCAATAGTTCTGAAGAGCAGAGTAGCAGCTGCTTAGCAGAATTAACCTGGTTGTGGAACGCTCATGCAAACTAATCCTGCAAATAGCCATTAGCTACATTTATATGAAAACTTTTGTCCCATGCGAAGGTCAGAAGATTTAAACTAACAAAAAGACCTCCATAGGGTCTGTAGTACGTTGAGAGGCGGTCCACATTCTCATCCCCAGAACCTATGAATGTCACCTTTCTTGAATAGTCTTTGCAGATGTAATTAAGTTAAAGATCTGGAGAGGAAATCATCCCAGATTATCCAGATGGGCCCTCTATCCAATAACAAGTGTCCTTCTAAGAGGCACAGAGAGAAGAGACAGAGGGAGAAGAGAAGAAAGTTATCACAGGACAGGGCAGACATTGGAGTTATGCAGCCACAAACAGAGGAAGACCTGGAAGAAGCAAGGAGGAATCCCCCTGGAGCTTTCCAAGGGAGCATGGTCCTGCCAACACCTGGGTTTCAGACTTCTGGCTTCCAGAACTGTGAGAGGTCAGATTTGTGTGTGATGATATGTTACGCCAGTCCTAGGAAACAAATACAGCATCCAAGAGCAAAAGAAACAAATATTCAATTCCAAGAAACCACTTGGGTTCACCCAGAGCCATGCAAGCTAAAAAAAGCAAATGACAGGAAGAGAGTTGGAGCTCAGTGAAGGACACAAAGTTTAGAAATCACATAAAATATGTCCATAAGATTTTAACAGAAAAAAAACTTTAAAGTTTTTTAACTCAAAAAAAAAAAAAAGCTCAAAACTAAAACTGTCTACACTCACACATGCAATTATCTAATCCTTTGAAAGAAAACCACAGCACATTCGGGTTATAGAGTATTTCAGTCATTGCTGATGTCACTTCCGCTGTGTAGCAAACATTGTCCACCCCATGGGCTTTACCGTTCCCGGGCAATTTGGCCCAACTGCCAAGAGCCTGCACCTCTTCGCCCGTGGGTTTCCTCTGGCCACCAGGGCCTACTCTGCCTGGGACATGTGGCAAGAGGGAAGGCTGGGAAACGAGACTCCCAGGAGTACCCAGCAAGTAGTGCATGATGGGAGTCGAGGTATATGTGCCCGATCCCTGGCTGGGATTCTCTGACCAGTGACTCCTCAGCAGGACTAACCCTTGGGTGCCCAGAGCACTAACCAGCTCCACGATGGATGCTTCCCTTCCCGTCTCCTTTCCTGTCTCCCTACCAATGTTGTGATCACCTCCCAAATAAACCACTTCCTCTGGAGTCCTTGTCTGAGGTCCGCTTCTTGAGGAACCCAAACTAAGACAGATTGCAAAAGTACCATGCTGGAAGCAACTCAGAACCAAAAAGCGTAACATGAAGCCTTTGTTTTCTTTAGGAATTCTCTCTTAGCTGCTGCCAATCTCACTACAATGTTAGAAGATGATCTAAGGCATTAAGCTGGCCTTGCCTGACGTCGACATCTGCCACATTTACTCCAAGGAGACACACACTGAGCTATAGAGCTCCCCTTTTCTCAACCTCAAAACTACCCTCCACCAGGAGGCGAGTTCTTTTTTCTTTTTTTTTTTTTTAAGATTTTATTTATTTATTTATTTATTTATTTATTTATTTATTTAAGAGAGAGAGAGCACAAGCAGGAGGAGGAGCAGAGGGAGAAAGAGAAGCAGACTCTCGGCTGAGCAGAGAGGCAGACATGGGGCTCAATCCCAAGACCCTGGGATCATGACCTGAGCTGAAGGCAGATGCCCAACTGACTGAGCCACCCAGGTGCCCCAAGAGGCGAGTCCTGACTCCAAAACACACCTTGTGTCAGTCCATACTCTCCATGGCCACTGCAACTCCCCTGATGCCCCATCACCATCTCCCACAGGACTGTCACTGTGGCCTCCTGATGGGTCTGTCCCCACTTCCCCTCTTGAGGCTTCCAATCTACTCTCAAATAGCAACTAGGGAAATCATTTAAAAACATAAATCAGTCCATGTGACTCCTGTCAAGAGATTTTCGATAGCTTCCCACTGCACACAGAATGAAATCCCAACGCCCTCTCCTGGCCCACAAGACTTCTCCAGCCTTCACTTTAAGCCACTGTCCTCTCCACTCTCAATGGTCTGGGAGTCTCAGTTCCTCTGAATGGACCCAGCTTCTCCCAGCCTCCAGATCCTTGTGCTTGCTCTTCCCTCATCCTTGAGTCCTCTGCCCGGACTCTCTGTATGTATGCTTCCTCCTCATCTTTCAGAGCCCTTTCTCTGAAGGCGTTCTCCAATTACCTTATCTAAAATCATCCACCCACACGCCCCACTATATCATTGTCTTGCATTGCTCCCTGTTTATTTCCTTCATAGAATCTATAACAGGTGTGCTTCCATTTGTGTACTTGTTCATTCAAAAAAAATGTATACTCAGCCGCCATATGTGCCAGGCCCAGTCCTCCTACTTGGTGTGGGAGGTATATATGATCAAAAACAGACATGGCCCCATCTTCACTGTGGAAGGAGTCCAGTGAGACAGACAGTTGTTAAACAGATAATACATGCAATCTTAAGCTGGAACTGTGGAAAGTGTTATGTCCAGGGTGCCTCCAGAGCTCGAACTAGATAAATTTGGCCTAGTTACAGCAGGCTTCCCCAAGGACATAAAAAATAAGTTGAAGGTCTGTGCAGGAAAGGGTTAACTCAGGAGACCTGCATTGCTCAAACCCTGCATCTTCCCAAGGACTGGACCTGGAAGATGAGCCCTGAGCCCTTGGAGTTGCTCTACCTGACAACAGTGTTTTATATGCCTGAAAAGCACCAGTTTACGCTGACAATGTGATTTATGGTGAATGTCAGGTTTTTGCTCTGAGAGGTTGAAGTATGAATAGCTGAGGTCAGTCACATGGAGACTATATTCCTATATATTGACCTGCAATGAAATACTCTGAATACTCACTTGGGTGAACTTCCCCACTTGGCAACATTCCACCCAAGTTGTCACACATTGTTGCTGGGAGGGTGAAGCATCCATGAGACTCCACCAGGAAAGGACATCTGGAAACTTGCACCTTGTTTCTTCTACATTCTGTCCCATGTGTCTTTTAACTTGTCTGAGTTTCATCTGTTTCCTTTCACTGTAATAAACTGTAACCATGAGTATAACAGCTTTTCTAAGTCCTGTGAATTCATCTAGCAAATCATTCAGCCCAAGGGTGGTCTTGGGATGTCCTGACACAAGGTCAATGAGAGCACTCAAGGCAGAGGGAACAGTGGGCTCAAAAGCCCTGTGGTTAGTTACTGTCATTGTTCCCACAAGTCATCCAAGACAGAAATCTGGGGGGTCATTGTGAGTTACCTTCCTTCCTCACGCACAGCATTCAATCAACAACAAATATGACTGATTTTTAACCTGAAATACTTCTCCATTCAGTCACCTCATTTTCAAGCCAGCCTTCATTTCTCTAATTCAGGCCCTACCCCTATCCTGTCTTTCAGTGGATCTCTATGCTTTATCACCCTTGAATCCTTCCTCCACCAGGGTGATCCATAAGCACTAAAATACTGACGTGACTTAAGACCCATAGACCCGGGCCTAAAGCAGGAGTCTTCACACTGTGCTTCAAGGGACCTCTTCAGTGTCTATGGAATGGGGAGGGGCTCCTGCCGTTCTTACTGGAACCAAAGCAATGCCAACTTCGTGGATTTTGTACATTGAGCTTCCTTCTGATTTAAAGAAAGGACTGCACTGCACAGGGGTGCCTGGCTGGCTCAGTAGGAAGAGCATGTGACTCTTGATCTAAGGATTGTGAGTTTGAGCCCCATGTTGGGTATAGAGATTACTTAAAATAAATAACATTTTAAAACAAACAAACAAAAAAAAACAGACAAATAACCACACCCACACTCTTTTGAAAAACGGAATACAGGGTCCTTAGCACTATTGAACCATGGCCTCCAGCTGCATGTTTGCCTTTACCCCTGTTTCTGCTTCATTCCTCTCTGCCTATAGCCTTGATCTAGGTGATCTAGGGCTATACCTTTCAAACGTTTTAGTCTCAGGACCCCTTTACACTTTTAAAAAGTATGGATCCCCCATATTAGTATCTTCTCACTACTAAAACAAATTACCATACATGCAGGCCTTTTAAATACCACAGATTTGTTATCTTATAGTTTTGGCCATCAGAAGTCTAAAATGAGTCATTGGGGTTGTAGTCCTTCTAGAAGCTCTAAAGCAAACAATTATTATATATTCCACTGCAGGAGATCTCTGAGTCGGGCTTTGCAAAAGTCAATTTATTATACTAAAAGTCTCTTTCCATGAAGCTCTAAGTACTTCATTTTAGTTTTCACCTTTTCAGTCTACCCAGGTATCTCACGCCATTAAACTCAATTGCTGATGCCAGGGTATCTGTTCCGGGCAGAGTGGTTGCATTTTCTTCCTTTCTCACTCCAGCAGTTGGATTAACCAAAACCTTACACCTCAGAAGTGTTGCTAAAGTCATTTGATTCTCTGGCGGTTGTAATCTGGAAATGGTTCCCACTTATCGAGCATTTCCTGCAAACCTGACATTGTGTTAGCACATCCCGTACTTTATCGCCTTCAGTCTTCACAAACACTTCCCCAAAGGAACTATCACGATCCTCACTGTACCAGTGAAGCGAGGACATTTAGAGAAGTCACGTAACTTCCCAGCCCACATGGTGGGAATGCGGGTTTGACTGAAAGTGTCCACCACAACACGGCTTACTGTCTCCGGCAGCATGACTCAGTCCTTCCACACTTGGCATCGGCACGACTTTACTATTTCAGAAACTTCTGGTCCCGGAAGATGAAGGTCCAAACAAGTCAGTTGTTTGTTCCCAGAACTTTCTGAAAATCTGTTTATCAAACAATAGACTACTTAACGAGCATTAGGCCCTTTCTCAGAACCCTCAACTGGGGTCATCAAACCACTGCTTACTCTAGAAGGCTCACTTCTGAACCTCACCCCGCTGTGTGCACCCATCCTAAACCACTATATCTCAGTGGGGGCCCACTCTCCCACAGATCCCTGCTTTGAAAGACCCACATGTCAGACCTCCACAACACTGTAAATCTCCTGCACTGAGGCAGCGCCTCCCCATCTCTGATGTTATCAAGACTGTCAGTGTAGTCGTGTCCTTTACCACAGTGAGCAATACATTTGGATTTGCTCGATCAACAGGTTATTCCAACATCTCTTCTAAGAGTTGGCAGTCGATGCACAGCTTCTCCTGTATTGACTGGGCTCCTGATCAGTATCCATATTCTCTTCAGGTCTCTTGAACAAGTAAACCTTCACAGGTACCTGTGTCCAACAGAGCAGCAAATCGCCAATAAGTACATCTCTGGGGCCCGGGCCTCAAGGTCACTCTGGCTTCGGTCCAGTGCCAGGAGTGTAAATCCCGGACTAATCCCAGATATTCTCTGGTTCCCTTGTCAGTAAGTTACCATAATGGGCTAGAGCCAATTACAGTCCATCCTGGAAAAGATCTAGAATTGCCTTGGAGGTCCTAGTTGCACTAAGAACATGCCTGGTATTTAAGGGCTGTAAAAGAAGTCAGATTCCCTGAGTCCATGTTATCAGTTTTCACCACATAATAAATAACCACAAAACTTCATGGTCATACGATAGGCATTTACTGCTAACATGTTTGAGCTCAGCTGGGATTTGGCCTGGGGGCTCTGCTATCTCCTCTCAGTTCATTCATGTGTCTGGGAGTCAGCTGCCTGTCAGCTGATCTAGACTGGTTTCAGCTGAGGCTCTTGGGATGCCTCAGCTGTGCTCCACTTGTCCCTCCTCCTCCAGCAGGCCGTCCCTGGCACATTCTCATGCCTATGGCAGAGGATCAGGAGATCAAATCCCAGTGCTCAAGAGAATTTCAAGTCTCTGCTTACATCACATCTGCTAACATCCTATTGGCAACAGCAAAACATAGGCCAGAGTTCCAGGTCAAGCAGGGAGGATTCTACCAAGTTACACTGCAAAAGTCATAGACACAAGGAGAAGTAAAGAACAGGGACCAGGCAATGGTCTCTCCTCCAGACTTGTACCCCATAATGTATCCCCCTATACAGCCCCCATATAAAGTCCATCCCATGAGGAGCAATCTCTGGGTTTTGATTTTATAAGTGATTTGCTTAACAAGACAGCCGACTCTCTTGCCTTTCTCAAGATCTCTTACTCCTGTCAGATGGGTGCCTTATTCTATAGATTGTTTTTGTCCCTGACACGTCTGTCTGTCCTTTCTCCAAGAACCATAAGAAACCAAAACACAGAAGGGCACTACAGAGGGAAGATATGCTGGCAATGGAAATCTCCGGTGCACTTGATGTCACTTTCCCCTTGTAAGTGACTCCCTTGGATGGCATCTCCCTCTGATTTCCCCCAATGGCTCCTTAGCCTCTTTCTCTTTTAGTCACTGTTGCCTGTGAGGGAAAGCACAGGTTTTGAGGCAAACAGTCTTTGGTTGGCCTTGCAGCTTATTCACTTATAGGCCATGCTCCCCTGGGTGGACGTACTTCACCTCTCTGAGCCTCAACTTCCTTATCTGCAAAACCAGAATAGGGTCTATCTGGGGTATGGTTGGGAATGTTGAGTGAGACAATGTGCAGTGCATGCCCAGCAAGTGCCAGAGACAGTGGGTCCCTTCTCGTTTCCTCTGCTCTTCACAAGAAGGGGCTGCGAAAGATGGTCTTAAAATAACAGGAGTAGATCTGTAAGAACAATTTGATTTGCAAAAGGTAGAGAATATGACTCAAAGGCACTTAAGAAAAAGATATTAACTGTAGGCTTAATTAACTGAAAATCCAGGGTAGATCTCGTTAAAGACCTGATGGGCAAAGTCCAGTGTAAATAGGGCTCATTCTCTCCTCTTAATCTCGTAACTCTGCTCTCCCCGCAGATAAATCGTTTTTAGTGTAAGTATGCCCTATGCATACTTACACTAAAAAATGATTTGGGGGAGCCTGGGTGACACATTTGGTCAACTGTCCAGCTCTTGGTTTCAGGTCAGGTCATGATCTCAGAGTCATGAGATTGAGCCCTGTGCTGAGCCCCGAGACGGACTCCGTGCTTAGCAGGAAGCCTGCTTGAAATTCTCTCTCCCTCTCCCTCCTGCTCACTCTCTCTATCTCAAATAAATAAATAAAATCTTTTTAAAAAAATAATTTGTTGTTAATCTGAAATTTAAATTTAACTGGTATAACTGGGTGTCCTGTATTTTTATTTGCTAAAGCTGGCTACCCTATCAAGAGGGAAAATAATAATATTCTTAATAGAAGGAAAGAGTCTCACACACACAAAAGCAACAGGCCCATGACAGAGGGAAACTGGCTTTAGCTGTGTCTTGTATTCCCACTTCAACCCCAAGACTTACGTCCAGTCTCAATCCACAAAGCTTACGAGGTATAAGAAGATATACTTCATTTTCCTCTCTCACTATTATTTCTCTGTAGCAATACTGAAAGCAATTTAAAAACTTTCCGAGTCATTTATATGTAACCATTACATTTATAAGGGAATTTGAAAGTAGTCTCCGTCAACCCCATTATTTAACAGATAAAGGCACTAGGATCCAAACAGTTGAAAAAACCAATCCAAGTTTACACAGTGTTTGAGGACGGGACTGAGCCTAAAGCTCAGATTTTCTGAAACCTAATCGTCCTAATTTCCACTAATTCTCTGATAATCTTCGCTCCAGCATCTAGAAAGAAGTCCTTTGAGGCTTTATATAACTTTGAGTTGGGAGAAATAAGAGAAACCTCTCTTTCCACAGAGCACCAAACGCATGCCCCCCCCCCCCCCGGGAAGAGGCAATCCCTCCACAAAGCAATTTGCTTACACGGCAGCCAGGTATGTCCTCAAAACAGGTGCACGACCCAGTAGACCTTAATTTGAAAAATCCAGGAGAAGCTGAGCTCTCGAATTCATACTCAACATCCGAGTTCCATACAGCCCACTCTGGGCGGCAGGTGTCCCCAGGCAGGCCTACCCTGCTCATGTTCGGAGAGTTTCCTTTTGTTGACAGCGACTGCACCCGCTGAGCGACTCTTTTGAGCCACACAACAAAAAGACACTAAAAGAGGCAGCTTTCAAGATCTAATCTATGGGTAAGACCACCCCTTCCAGGCAAGCAGGGTGGCTGTCAGCTCTCAGCGGCCGGGGCTGCATTCCACGGTGGAAAAGCAGCGTGTGTCCCCTAACAGGGCCACCCCGCCACCGCCACCGGGCTCAGTGTGATAAAGGCCGGCCCACAGACATTCCTCCGCAGAGCAGCTGCCCTTGTGTCTTCACACGTCCCATTGTACCGTTGATTTAATGAGGCCTCTTGGGCGCGGTGTTTGTAAATGGCAGTCGTCATAATGCCAAAGCACCGCGGACACAACCGTCTTGTGTTCTGCCATCGGAGAAGCTTGCACCATTACAAGAATTTTTTTCATTAAAAAATAAAATACAATCACAGTAAAATCCTGGTGGATTTTATGTCTGGTGGATTTTATGAATTCTCCTCTAGTTTGAGCAAGTCCTTAGGGCAAAGCAGCTTAGAGCACAAGCTTTGGAGGCATGAACAAGTCCCAAGGCCACTCTTGCTTGATGGGACAAGTTATGGAACCACTTGGAGCTTCAAGTTTCTCAGCTAGAAAATGGATATAGAAATCCATTTTATGTAAAAAATCGTACCCTCAAAGGGCTACAGAAAGGCTGAGTGGGATTAAGGCATGAACAGCACCTCACCTGCCATCGGGCACCTTCTAAGAGCTCAGCGAATATTAGGTATTCTCTATTTTACCAAATACATGTGAGGCTAAAAACAATAGCCCAAAACAAGCGTGTGATGTACATATATATGAACGGGTATCTACGCTAGTTCCTAGATCTCTTTATCACGTTCGTTCCCTTTCTCTAAGCAGGGAAAATGAGTTACTATTTGGCAAGTGATGACAAGCATGGAGAGGCGCAGTAAGTGCTGTATAATTGCCAGCATTCTTTGATAGTATCGTCATTGTTACGATTATTGCTGACTGAGAGACTACAGACCTTTTGGAACCAGATCTCAATTGACTTGATCCATGGATTAGCTCCTGGCTTTCTCTGCTCTGAAATTCTGGGAGAAAAAGGAAGATGAAATCTCCTAAGGGATGGAGGTGGAGTGTGATAGAATTAGGTTAGAATAGGGATCAATAAATGAGAGCCCACAGGGCAAACCCAAGCCCACTGTCTGCTTTGGTAAATAAAGTTTCATTTGAAATACAATAAACCCCATTCACAGTTTACAGGTTGCTCTTGCATTACAGTGACAGAGTTGAATAGTTGCCAAATGGGCCTTACCTACACAACCTGAAATATTTACTCCCTGGCCCTTCACGTAGAAAGTGCTGGAGAGGTGCCTGGGTGACTCAGTTAAGCGTCTGCCTTGGGCTCAGGTCATGATCCCAGGGTCCTGGGATCCAGCCCCGCACTGGGCTCCCTGCTGAGCCTGCTTCTCCCTCTCCTTCTGCCTGCTGCTCCCCTTACTTGTGCTCTCTCTCCCTCTCAATCTCTGTCAGATAAATAAATAAAATCTCAGAAAAAAAAAAAAAAAGAAAGAAAAGAAAGTTTGCTGGAGCACCTGGCTGACTCAGTAGGTGGAGCAGGCAACTCTTGATCCCGGGTTGTGAGTTCCAGTCCCACATCGAGGGCAGAAATTACTTAAAAATAAAATCTTAAAAAGAAAAGAAAATTTGCTGACCCCTGGAGCAGAGAGAAGAGAATGAACCTAGAACAGGGTCTGGCACATAATAGGTCACCAGTAAATGTATATTGAAAAAAAAAAATGAATGAACTGAATACATGAATAGTTAGGAAGCAGCTGATTTATTGTTGCTCCTGACCTATCAAGGTCTTCATGAAGTCACAACCACTTCATACTGATGTGTCAGCTCTATTATTTTCCTGGGGAATTGCTTGAGCCATTGTTGGGAACGAATAGGACATAAATATCACTTGTAAATCAGACACACGGTACTGGGTTCCTGCCAGTTGGCTCCAAGTGTCCCATCTTCCACCCTAGTCAAGCAGTAGAAGGAGATAGGAACCTGGTGATGGTGGAAGATACATTAAATTTACACTGAGATAATATAAAGAATAGAGAACAAAAGGGGGTAGACTAAAATGGTGCATTTGCCTGTAGTGCAGCAAAGGAAAAGAACGCATCTGATTTCCAATCTTGCGATAAGAAACGTAGACCTCAACATTCAGAGAGATCAAGGAGCACAGCCATTCTGACCCAAATAAATAAATAAATAAATAAATAAATAAAACTAAATAAAACTTGAGTTCAGATTTGGCTAGGGCTTTGGCTGGATCAGATTACATGAACACAATTGTCTGCCAAAGCTCCCATCAAAATTCCTAGCTTAAATGTGAATGCCTGGCCTTTCCCCAAGAGAACGTGGGCTCTGTGAAGGCCCAGGCTCATCTTTGATCTCTGTTTCTGCCTGCAGAGCTTAGCAGTTGTCCTGTGTTGAGAAGTCTTATATAGGAGTCTTGAGCAAGACCAGATGACTGAGGAACTGAAGCAGGGCCTCAAACAAGTGGTAGACCAGCTGTCCCAGAAGGCTACTGGGTATCACCCACATCTGGTGGCATCTTTGGTTAAGAGATCTGGCGTTGGTCTTTTGCCTCCAGTTTGCCCTGATCGTTTGTCATTGGCCCAGCATCTCCATCACCTTCTTGAACCAAGAACTGAATTTCCTCCAAGAAACTACCTCTTCCCCATTCTCAGCTATGTGATTTAGCTGAGAACCCCTTTCCTTGTCCCAGGGATGGATCCTAATTGGTTTTCATTTATTCCATCCCTCTAGCCACATTGGCAAGCTATTTTATAAAACAAAACCAAAAACAAAAACAAAACACCAAAATCTCCATGACTTTAATATAATAGGGGTTTATTTCTTGCTTATATGAGTACAGTCCTAATTGGTGGGTGATTTTCCTCTATTCAATGATTCAGGGACCCAGGCTCTTTCTATTTAGTTGATCCACCCATCTTAAACACGTGGCTCCAGCGTCACTCTGGGGGCCGTCTCCATTCCTGTCAGCCAGAAAGGCAAGACAAGCCAGAATTCTGTCAGGCCATATCTAACTACAAGAGAGGTTGAGAAATGTAGTCTAGTTGTTTACACAGAAGAAAGAGATGCTGGATTTAGAGTGAGTCTGTCTCTGTCACAGATGGGCATTTACTTGAATCAGAGCCAGTGATGCATGAAGTCAGTTTTGCTGGGAATTCTGTGGAAAAGATACCTCATTGATTGGGTATAGAGAGGAAGTGTGTCTAAAATACTGGGGTCAATAAGCAGTTTGAGAATGGTGCCAACCTGCAAAACCCAGATCTAAGACATGGATACTAGGGACATCACTTGAATCCTAGATCAAGCCATGCCTGAAGCTAGGCCTATCTCTAGACTTTTCATTTGTGTGAACCAATAAATCCCCTTTTGGTGTAAACGCTTTTGACTTGGGTTTTCTTTTGCTTGCAACTAACTTTGTCAAATTTATACCATTATTGTTGGCTACCAATGAACTCTGCTCGCCTGTCCTCCTAATTCTGTTGATGGCAAAGAGGCAGTAGAAGGAGAGGTTAAGGGTTCAGAATCTGCAGCCAAACTGTCTGGATTTGAACCCCAAGAATTGCCAATTGCCCTTGAGCATGTTATATCTTTGTTTTCCTTACTGATAAATGAAGAACAAAAATAGTACCTACCTCATAAGATCGTTGAAGATTTGTGGAGTGATTTATGTAAATGCTGAGAATAATGCATAAAGCCTAAGAAGATTATACAGATACTTGTGATTGTTACTATGGTGATGTGTCAGACCTACTTGTACCCTTTGCCCTCACCTCAAAGAAGGTATCAGCTGCCTGATGCTTTCCCTAGCTTCTCCCCTCTCTCTTTTCCTCCACAGCCCTCTCTCCTCCATACCCAGCTCTCCTCCTATCTTAATTGACATGGGATTATGGGGAAAAAAAATAAATTCTTTTACTACCCAAAACAGATCCACTAGCTCGCCCTGGATGAAATGGGCTTTTTGAACCCTAGAAGCGTCATAATATTAACAACCAGAGATACACACAAACCAAAGGTATCAGAGGTCCGAAGCTCCATTTTCCACTTATTTGTGACCAAAAATCCTCTCTTGCAAGGTGGCAGGAGGGGACCCAAGTACAAAGTCCCAAATGCCACTTTCACTCCACTAAAATGTCACCAGCATGAACTGCTCCACATACCAGAGGCACCTGTTTATTTTCTCATATCACCTCTCAAGGCCCCATTAACCTTATTTGACATGGTATCATCTCTTTCTATAGGATTCCACCCCATCCCATGTCCTGATGGTCCACAGTCCAAAAGGGGAGGCCAAAAGGCAGGTTCATAAGACTCCCACACTAAGGCTGGGAGAAAAACGGTCTCAGGTACTGTCATTGCGGCTTGTCGCCACACGGGGTCACTGTTAAAGACAGATGCCGCAGTTTGCGGGAGGCCAGGTGCTCCCTGGTCCCCGTGGGTGCACTGGGTCCAGTCCTGACTCCCGAAAGAAGTCGATCTAGTGCCAGAGTGACTCTAGTGTGTTCCCAAGGTTGCGACTCTCCGGGACTGGCTCTTTCAGTTCACATGCCACCTTCCAGAACATTCAGCCAACCCCAGGCTAAGGGAATCAAGATTCATTCTAACATCTCCCTTCTCGCCGCCCGCATCACCTTCCCCCTTTTCCTCTACAATGTGACTATATTTTAAAATGGTTGCATTACACCCTCCTTCCCGTCTATGGGAGACCCTCCTCAGTGGCTGCCAGACGCAGTGCCTTTAGAAAGGAAATTGTCCTCAGTGATTCCAGAAGGCACCTCTCTCAGGACAGAAAATACATTTAAGCTCAGGCAGCGCCTCCTCCTACAGCATAAAGTCAGTCTCCTGCTAACTCCTGAGCAAGAAGGAACTTGGGGTAGGTGCAGCTCACCCTCTGCCCTGCCCCCACTCCACCCACACTCCGTGGGCCACTGGAAGAGCTTGCTTGCCCTGTGTCTGCCCATGTAACTCCTTGGGTTAATTTTATTAAATCTATAGGACACGGGAAAAAATATAATTTGTGCTTATTTTTGCTAAAATCCCACTGACTCTCCTTTTGGGAACTGTTCAGTCCCTTGTTGTTTGTGAATTATCAGGGTAGCTCCTATGCCTTACAAGTCCACAGAATGAGCCATTCGATTTTTAACTTCTGGTTTTTACTTAATCGGCTTCCTAAAGCAGGTAGTGAGCAATTTTCTCATTATAATTTCTTCAGTGACCCCTATGCATATCAAATTTAGGCAATCATTAAAATATACACTGTATTATAGCAAGTGCAAGCAGTGGGTATATTTTTTAAGAGTAGGATTATTAAATCAGGTCTTTGCTTTTTCAACAACCAGAGGTGTTTTTCTATTTTCCCTTCTCTACCTTCTTCTCCTGCTCTATCTCCCTTTCTCATTGTCTCACGCTTTTTACCCTCTTGATCCTTCAGGTTTTTGCCCCCCTTGATTGTTGGTCATATTCAACTGAAATGTTTTCATCAACGTATTTATTGAATAAAACATAATGGTCCCTGTTCTTTAAGAAACAGCTTCAGTGGAACTTTTATCTACATCAAGGTCACAAATATACCAAATTATGAACATGTGAGAGCTAAACCTATAAAATTCTTTTTTAAAAAATCATTAAAGGGGAGCCTGGGTGGCTCAGTCAGTTAAGTGTCCAGCTCTTGATTTTGGCCCAGATCGTGATCTCGGGGTTGTGAGAGTGAGCCCTGTGTCAGGCTGGGTGTAGAGTCTGCTTAAGATTCTCTCTCTTCTTCTGCCCCTCCCTACTCCCTCTCTTTAAAACTAAAATCACTAGGGAAAAGTTTTGAAAAATCGATTTGGCAATGATTTGTTGGATATGACACGAAAAGAACAAGCAGCAAAAGAAAAAATAGATAAATTGGACTTCCTCAAAATTTGAAAATGTTTGTGCATCAAGGGACGCTATCAACAGTGTAAAGAGGTAAGTCATGGAATAGGAGAAAATATTTGTAGATCATATATTAGAGAAGAGGTTAATACCCAGAATATGTAAAGAGCTTCTACGACTCAAGAACAAAAAACAAAAACTCAGTTTTAAAATGGGCAAAGGAGTTGAATAGACATTTCTTCAAAGAAGATCTATCAATGTCCAATGAGTACCTAAAAAGATCAT
Organism: Ursus arctos; assembly: GCF_023065955.2. NCBI lineage: Eukaryota > Metazoa > Chordata > Mammalia > Carnivora > Ursidae > Ursus > Ursus arctos. The sequence goes on along the minus strand of NW_026622886.1, from coordinate 11,850,300 downwards.
CATTAATCATCAGGTAAATGTGAATGAAAATCACAGTACAATACCACTTCACATCCATTGTGATACTTCCTACCAAAAAAATAAAAATGACAAGGTGTTGGCGAGGCTGCAGAGAAATTAGAACCACTGTGCACTGCTGGTAGAAATGGACACTGATACAACCGTTGTGGAAAATAGGATGGCAGGTCCTCAAAAATTACACAAAGGACTATAACCTTATAAACCACACAGCTAAGCTTCTCCCAAATTCATGACCCACAGAAACTATCTGGTTCGTCCTCAGAACAAATAAATAGGGTCGCCTGGGTGGCTCAGTCAGTTGAACATCTGACTTGATTATGGCTCCGGTCATGATCTTGGGGTCAATGAGAATTAACCCCACATTGGGCTCTGTGCTGAGTGTAGAGTCTTTTCAAGATTCTCTCTCTCCCTCTGTCCCCCTGCCCCACTTGTGCTCTCTCTCTCCCTAAAAAAATAAACAAAAATAAATCAATAGAATTAGCAGATGATACAACAATTCCACCCTCTAGCTCTTTACATATTCTGGGGGGATATACGCACAAGAAGTAAAACCAGGGGGACGCCTGGGTGGTTCAGTCGTTAAGCGTTTGCCTTTGGCTCAGGGTGTGATCCCAGAGTCCTGGGATCAAGCCCCACATCAGGCTCCTCTGCTGGGAGCCTGCTTCTTCCTCTCCCACTCCCCCTGCTTGTGTTCCCTCTCTCGCTGGCTGTCTCCCTCTCTGTCAAATAAATAAATAAAATCTTAAAAAAAAAAAAAAAAGAAGTGAAAGCAGGGACTCGAATAGATAATTGTACACCCATGTTCCTGACAGCATTATTCACAGTCGCCAAAAGGTGGAAACAGCCCAAATGTTCTTCGAAGGATGAGGGTGTAAACGAAGTGTGACAGATCCATACAGTGGAATCTTATTCAGCCTTAGAAAGAAAGGAAATTCTGACAAATGCTCCAACATGAATGAACCTTGAAGACATTCTGCTAAGCGAAGTGAGCCAGACACAAAAGGACAGATATTGTGTGATCCCTTATATGCGGTACCCGGAGTGGCCAGATTCATAGAGACACAAAGTAAATGGTGGCTGCCAGGGGTTGGGGTAGGGGAAGAGCAGCTCTTGTTTGGGTGTGGGAGTTTCAGTTTGGGAAAGACGAGTACTCGGTTTAGGGAGATGAGTAATGAGGCACATTCTGCGTCACGTATCTGTGTCATACTGCACCATAATATGAATGTACTTAATGCCATGAACTGTACTCTTAAAAATGGCTAACATGATAATTTTCTGTTATGTACATTTTACCGCCATACAAAAGAAAGAAAGAAAGAAAGAAAGAAAGAGAGAGAGAGAGAGAGAGAGAGAGAGAAAGAAAGAAAGAAAGAAAGAAAGAAAATGAATTGCCTTTTAACTTATGTACCCTTGAATTGTATGTTTCTTAGGTTAGTAGTCCTCAACCAAAGAGAAAGAAAAGCAAAAGTAAAATGAAAACAGAAAAGAAAATTTCTGTTCAGATATCCACGAAGACTTAGTGAAGCTAGAATGATAAAAAGTCAAAACAAAATGGCGTCAAGTTGAAGAACCCACTGACCCTGATAGTTAGGGGGCTTGTCCAAGGTTACACAGCCCATTAACTGGAGGTGTAGTGGTTTTGTGATTTTCACATCTTGGAGTAAGACATTAGGAAAGATCAATTCCAGATGCCTCTTTGAGTGTGGTCTCCGAGTTTGTGACAGAGCCACATCTCCCTGCATCTCTAATGAAGGCATTCCCTCCAGCAGAGCGCCACAGGGCAAGAAGTCCAGCGGAATGGTGTAGACCGCTCAAGCTACTGAAAGCTCCATCTCTCAGGAACCAACGGGGGCTGGGGCTCCAGTAGGGAGCATGGGGAGTGGGAATGTTAGAGGGAGAACACAGGTGGATTTGGGGCACAAGTCGTTGGTTTCCAGCTACCAGATTGCCTGTGGTACACTTTAAATTACTTAGGATAGACAATACGGCATGTGTGTGCGTGATCACATATTAGCTTCTGACCTTTATCATGGAGCCTGGTTAAAATTTATCTCCATCTGGAATACAAACACTAGGAAAAGCTGGTTAACATTTGAAAGCTTCCACATTAAAAAAAAAAAAAAAAAAGGAAGAACGAAAGAAAAGAAAAAGAAGAAGAGGAGGAGGAGGAGGAGGAAGAAGAAGAAGAAAGAAAGCTTCCAAACAGAAGCCTACAGGCCAGAAGTAACTACCACGTCCGTATCTAACCATCTAATCGACATCAGGTGGTGAATTAATTAGTATGACATAGATAAGGATGGTTTTTCAGTATTGACATTAATCGTGATCCTCATCAATTTTTCTTTCTCTTTTGGAATGTTCCCTCCAGCATATAAAAACAGAGAATGTTTCTCAGAGATGTTGTTTCTCTCATCTTTTAAACGTCCTTCTTGACTCATTTGCACCCCGCCCTTGCCAGTTACTGCCTTATTTCTTTGCTCTTCATTGGCTGCAGAACTCAGTGAAAGACGGATCTTCTCTGTCTCCACTTTCTTTCTCTCCTCCCACTCTTTCTCAAACCTACTCCGTTCAGGTGTTCTTCCCCATCTCTCCACTGAAAGTGCTCTTGTCAAGTTCACCAAAAGCCGCCATGTTGCTGAGTCCAACGGCAAAGCATCCATCCTCACCATACATCACCTACCACCACCACTCAACACAGGTGAGCATTCCTCCTCCTTGACTCAGTTCCCCTGCACCTGTTACTATCAGAGCTCAGGCTCAGTCTGCTTTCTGCACTCTCTCCTTTGGGGATACGCCCTGTCCCAAGGCTTTAAGTATGACCTGTAGTGCTAACGATTCTCAAGTGTGGATATCCTGCCCAGACCTCTCCTGGAACACTGGACTCATTTATTCAACTATCCCTTGACCACCCCTGGATATCTACTAGACATTTCAAACTTATCATATCCAAGATTGAATTCCCAAAGATGCCCCCCAAAACCCTGCTTTGCTCCCACCCTCCCATCTCCATGGTTGGCAACTTCATTCTTTGAATTACTCAGGCCAAAAATGCAGGAGTCATCCTTGACTCCTCTCTTTCTGACTCACCCCCTTCCAAACCATCAGCAATTTTGTTGGCCCTCATTGTGGAATGTACCAAGAAGCCGAATCCTTCCCGCCACCTCCACGGCTCCCACCATGGCTCAGACCACCATCATGTCTCACCTCGCTTGTCCTACAGCCTGCTGGGAGGTCTCCCTTGCTCCTCCCAGGCTTATTCTCCACACAGCAGCTGGGATGTGGCTTCCTAAGGAAGCCAAATTAGGTCTTTCCTCTACTCAACCCCTCCGATATCGCCCAGAATCCTCACTGAAGACCTTTACCTGCTGCCTCCCGTTTCCACCTTCACCTGCGGGCCTTTGCAATCTCTGTTCCCTCTGCGTGGCATGCTCCCTTGGATAAGCACTTAACAAACTCCCTCACCTCCAGGAAGTCCTTCTCACATTTCACCTTTACACTGAGGCTTACTTTCTCTAATATTTCACTGCCCTATTTAATTTTCCTAGCTCTCTAGAACTCCTTTCATCTGCCCTACTGCTTCTGTCTTGAAATTCTTAATTGTTTTTTTTAATTTAAATTCAATTAACCAAAGCATAGTACATCATTAGTTTCAGACGTAGCGTTCAACAACTCATCAGTTGCGTATAACACCCAACGCTCATCACATCAAACGCCCTCCTTCATGCCTTCATTCTTAATTGTTTTTTTAACAAGGGGCCCCGCATTTGCATTTAGCACAGGGCCCCACAGGTAATGTAGCCAGCCTTATTTAAAGATCTCTACTTGCCTCTGTTTTCTTTTTTTTTTTTAAATTATGTTATGTTAGTCATCATACAGAACTTCATTAGTTTTTGATGCATGTTCCATGCTTCATTGTTTGCGTATAACGCCCAGTGCTCCATGCAATACGTGCCCTCCTTACTACCCTCACTGGGCTAACCCATCCCCCCACTCCCCCTCCCCTCTGAAGCCCTCAGTTTGTTTCCCAGAGTCCATAGTCTCTCGTGGTTCATCTCCCCCTCCGATATGTAAAATACGGACAACAACAGTACCTTTCTCATGGGAATTTTGAAAGGATTAAATAACATAGTAAGTGTTGAGTGCCGGGCATGTAACACCTACACACTCATTCACAACATTTTGACTGTCTGCTATGTACCGGGCGCTGTTGTAGGCACTGGGGAAATGCCTATGAAAAGTTGCTGTCGTGGACCTTACATTCCAGTGAGGGAAAGACAGTTGCTATCACATGGAATAAGTACGATGCGGGGAACTAAAATGGAGTGATGTGACGGAGTGGCTGGATGACCACATTAGCTTGGGTAGTCGGGGTGGCTTCCCTGTGAGGTGTCATTTAAAGGAGAACTGAAGGGGCGCCTGGGTGGCACAGCGGTTAAGCGTCTGCCTTCGGCTCAGGGCGTGATCCCGGCGTTTTGGGATCGAGTCCCACATCAGGCTCCTCCGTTATGAGCCTGCTTCTTCCTCTCCCACTCCCCCTGCTTGTGTTCCCTCTCTCGCTGGCTGTCTCTATCTCTGTCAAATAAATAAATAAAATCTTTAAAAAAAAAATAAAGGAGAACTGAAGACAAGAAAAAAAATCAACCATGCAAAAAGCAGAGGGAAGAGCATTCCAGGCAGAGGGAATAGCTTCCGAAAATGCCAAGGAATGGGAGCTCACTTGGGGTGTCCGGGGCACAGAATAAAAGCAGGGCGGGGGTCGCTGCAGAAGGTGTCACTAGGGCTCCAGGATGAGCCCAGCCCCAGGAGGACCCAAAGCCCCAGGAGGACCCAAAGCCTCAGGGGTTGATGCTGGTTAGCGCTGGGTCAGCAAGTCATTCAAGAGCTGTAAGCTGGAAACGCCTGGTCTTACTTACATGTTTAAAAGATGACTCTGATTGCTACTGGGAGAGTGGGTTGGGGAGGGCAAAGGTGGAAGGAGGGGTGTCAGGTAGGATGCTGCTCGACCGCCACAATTATGGAAGCAAGAGATGAGGACGGCTTGAAGCAGGGCCACCGAGGTGGGGGCCGGGAGAAGTGGTCAGATCCGCCCTGGGATCTGACCTGTTGCAGGTGGAATTGGTAGGAATGGCCGATATCAGCGGTGAGGAAAAGAGAGAAACAAAAATGATACGGGGCAGTTGAGCGGATCGGTGTTCACGATGATCATGTAAATACCAAATATGATGATGTAAATACCAAATAATTCATAGCAATTAATTAAGTAATTAACCACGAATCCACACTAAGAATCAGGACGTTCTCATGAACTGACATCCCACCCAGAACGGCGCCTGGGTGAGGGCTGGTGCCGGTGGTGTCAGGGAATGTCGGTGGACCGACCGACTGACCTGGGGGGGAGGGAGAACCCTGAATGGGAAGTAGAGGGGGAAGCTCAAGGGGAAATTTGCCTACTTTACAGTTTTGCCGAAAGCAGGACCTGCTGACTGGTCTCCACAAAAAGGAAAAACAAAATCAAAAAGAAAAAAAAAGTCTGCTGCATGGAAAGATTTAAACTAACAAAGGAAGAGGAAAGGGCCAGGAGGACAGGGATCCATGTGTTTGGACACATCCCCCGCTTGGGAAAGCTGACTCCTAAAAAGGCCGGTATCTGATGAGTGTGCAGGAAGCCCTTTTGCCCTGTCAGTTCCTAATAACAACCGGTGTGTTCTATTTACCCTCTCAAAGCACAGGGCAGAGGAACCAGGAGGGGTGTTCGGGGCCAGGTAAAGGCATGGGCATTCATCCATCTGTTTGTTCAGCCCTTTCTGTAGGATGGGAAGCATCACCGGGAGGGAATGCCTGGGCCCCAATGTACCTGCTACCTGAAGACACGACATTTCTACCAAACTGAGAGCCCCTTAAGCCCCATTACAATGATAGCCTTCCCGGAAAATTCAGTCCTTAAGGAATGGCAATGGGCTAAGTGTGCTCTCTAGGAAGATTAAAAGTTGAACACAGAATGCGAACACGTATGTATGTTAGGCTACACCATATGAAGTTGCTGGTATTAGTCCTTTTTATTTTTTTAACCTAAAATAGTGACTATTTCATACGGTTCAAACTGATACTTGCCTCTGTAGCCTGACGAAATCATTTGGGCAAAATACCACCATGGCAATAAATCTTATTTTAAATATACCCCACTACCCTTTCTTCAAAATCCTAGAATGCTTCTGTTTCCTTTGAGAAAGTAATTTTGAGGGACTGGAGCAATCTGGATTACTTGCAGGAGAAAACAATTTATCTCTATTCCTCTAGGATGCACCCAGCACTCAAGCCAACCAGCAAAAAGTTCAAGGCTTAAAGAAGTTGGGAGGGGGGAGAAATCCCCTTGGGCTGAGGAGTGTGAAAAGAAATACTTCCAGTCCTGTAAATGTAGAGAAGGACAGGGAGTATCACGTCATCCCATTCCATCGCTTTATCACGGAGGCTGTGTCTTTGCTCAAGGGCAGGGTCAGTGGTTGGGGGCAGAACTAGAGCCAAACCCTTGTATGTTACACCAACTCTCTTTTCTCAACCAATACTCATATATGGAAAGAGTCTGAGAATTTGTGGATGAAAATCACTTCGTTCATAAAAAAATAGAAAAATATTTAACGTACTTACAAGAATTCGATTTTGCAGATATTAAAATAACAATCTAATAATAATAATAATAATAATAACCCCACAGAATAAGTTGTGGAACACAAACCAAGGAGATTTCAGATGATTCATTCAGAGGCCGGTGCGATGGCAGAACAGAGTGGCACAAAGAGCAGAGAAAACTGATTTCGTGAGCGGCTCAGAGAATTTAAAGAAAAAAAGGAGAATATTTTTCATAAAAATATTTTGAGGATGGTGGTATTCTAGTTGAATTATCTAAACTGCTTATCTACATAGCAGAGAAAATTTCATTCCCATGTTACTCTGTCAATCATTAGTATGCACCAAGCACTATTCCAGATATTTGGGATATATCAGTTAACTAGACAGAAAAAAATCCCTGTCCTTAATGAGCATATATTCTAGTTGGAGAGACAGAGAACTAACCATAAGTATAGCAAACAAGCAAATTGTAGGGTGGCTTAGAAATTGATACATGCCAAGGAAAAAGAAAGGGATCAGCATGAGAAGGGGGAGTACCGGGCTGGGAGGGATGCATGTTGCAGTTTTCAACAGAGTAATCTGCACAGGTCTTATGGAGAGAGTGGGTTTGAACAAGGGCTCGAAGGAAATGAAGGAGTTAGCTAAGTGTCTCTTTAGGGAAGATTGTTCTAGGCCTAGATGAGCCACTAAGATAGAGGCATGACTGGCAGGTGTGTGTTTCACCATGTGCTCCATAGTGCTGGTGTGGTACCTGATCCTAGAGCATGGCTAAGATCTTTTATATGGAATAGGGGGCCTTGATGCATCCAGTTTAGCCATATTGTATGATGCCACACACCACAAGACCAGTAGACCGTGCAATGGACCGCTGGGAATTGGCGACCCAACCCTCGGTTCTGGTCCAAGCATGCCTGTGGTTAATCTCAACCATATTCTTTATATTTGCTCCTCAAGCCTTCTGTGACCAGGGCTCTCCTTTCAGCGTGACAACGAATAGCACCCAATTCAGTTCAGCGTTTTCATGACTGACTTAGATGAACCACAGATAATCCACTCAAGAGCTTAGGCATCAGGTATCAGAATGGTGGTCTGCTCTAACAGGCAGATAGAGTGAGATTACCTGGCATTTATTACTAGTTCATACTAATTGATTGACCCTGACTAAATCACTCAACCCCTTCATGCCTCCATTTTCACATCTACAAAATCAAAATACTACTCTTTGCCAAGTCTATTTTGCAAGGTTGAAATAAGGTTTACGTGAGATCATACGTGCAAAAGTACAACAGAAGCCTTAATGCACAGTGCAACCTGGCTTATCCACCTCTATGTCCCCAGCCCAGCATAGAGTCCGACGTTCCATAAATGGTTGCTGAATAAATAAATAGGTAAGTGAAATTTACAGTGTGATAACAATCAAGAAAAAAATCATCCTGTTAGATATGACTCATGCCTACACAATCAAAGTAAAGGTGCGTATTTGGGGCAGCTTTCCATATAAATAAAGACAAATGAAATATTATTTAGACTTTCACTTGAAGACTTTTTAAAATAAGTTATTCCAAAAACATGATAAAAAATTATAGACTGCTCTCAGTTTAACTTAAGTCCTTCGATCCATAAAAACATAAGATACTCTTCCCCAAGGCAGGGAAGGGAGGACAGAGAAAAAAAGAATTCATTATCACTCAGCAGATCAGTACAAGAAAGAGATTTTTTTTAAATGAAGACAGATATGAGTTCCTTTTTAATAATTTATATATTTGGAATATAAATAGCTGTTGAATTGTTTCAATGTTACAATAAGATGTAAAGGAGAGAAGGAAGTATTTTGTATGCCGGCCAAGAGGTTTTAGGTGCCAAAAATTCTGCCCAATGGGTACAGAGACACACCCACACAAAAATGTCCAGGTGAATGTAACCCCAAACTACTTGTTTAATAAAACTAGATTCCATTGACTCCACATGAAAACCACGTGCTCAGGCAGAGAAATCCGTCTCTCCTCCCAAGACATTACCTCTAACGGTAAAACTGAGGTTTAATGCCATGAACCAAGATTCTGAAAGCCTGTTCTGTTGGTCCTGTTTGCTCCACATTGGCCAGCGTCTAAATTTGTCAAGGACCACATCAGGCAGAGAGGACTCAGCCGGGATCGGAGGCATCGCCAAAGAATTCCCACTGATTTCTCCTACTGGAAGTTTTCAGGGACATAGAAGTATTTTCCCTTTTCTAAATTTTTAGTTCCCGAAGTGAAAATTCAGAAAGGGGAAAAATTCTAGGAGCTGTTTGATTTGTGAAACTATGTGAAGCAACGCTTTCAAATTTCTAGATTGATGCTCAAGAAAGATCAAAACCCAGCTGCTATTCTGCAATTGATTTCTTCTTCCGTCTGGCAAAAACTGCCGAGAGAATGAAACCTGAATTCTAAGCAGAAGATCAACCTTACAGCCCCCATTTCTGCCCTTTTTTCCAGCAAAGCAAAACATACAATTGATCCCCATGTAAATGGCTAGGTTTGTCCTATTTCAGAAGCATTAACTCTTCTTTTAAAAAAAGATTTTATTCATTTATTTGAGAGACAGACAGAGAAAGAGAGAGCAGGAGCAGGGAGGAGAGGGAGAAGCAGGCTTCCTGCTGAGCAGGGAGCCTGATTCTGGGCTCGATCCCAGGACCCCAGAATCATAACCTGAGCCAAAGGCAGACACTTAACCAACTGAGCCACCCTGGTGCCCCAACTCTTGTCCCGTTGGCCACCTCACAAGGTCCATAAGGACTTTGCTCAAGATTCAAGAACCAAAGCGTGTCACGTGAATGCCTCCGCATCAGCCTCTGGCTCCACACTACCGGGGTTCAAATTCCTGTTCCACCACTTACTAGCCTTACTAGAAACTTGACAAGTTACTCAACTTCTCTCTGCCTCAGTCTCCTCATCTGCAAAATGGAGGTGGTGATAAGATAATGATAATACTTATGTCATAGGCTTGTGGGGAAGATTAAGTAAATTGAGTTAAATATTTAAAAACTGATCGACATGTATAAAAGCTGTGCTTGGGTTTGTAATGAGGAGGAGGATGGGGGTGACGATGACAATGACGGTGAAGGTGATGACCCCCTTCTTGGCATGCTACTTGAAGCAGACACGAAATGCTTTACTACTCAAAGTGACCAAGGACTGAAATCTCAGGCGCGGGCATCGTGTAGAGAAAGGAGTAGTTAAACACGAACAACCCAGAATCCTGGGGCCACAGAGGATGCTCAACAGCGTCACCCCGCAAGGGTCTCAGCTCCTCTTCTGCCTTTTCTAATATGGGAAAACTTTGCAGATTCCAATCTGGAAGTGAATCTCCTCACTCAAGAGGCGACCAGCACCTCTCGAGTAACCACACCAAGAACAGATGACAGGAGCAAAGGAGATGCGTGCTGACCCAGGAGGACCAAGCAGGAAGCCGTGAGAACGCGTGAGGGCAGCGCTGGGTGGAGGAAAGCCACTGCAGCATCTAAAGCGAGTGACAGCAGCACAGTAGGGGATAATGGAGAGAGCAAACTGCCTGAGAAATGTTGCTGATGAAAAACCCTTGTCTCAAAATGACTCTGAATGGTTAGAGACGGAGACTACAACAATCTGCCAAAAAAGGAATATGGATGGCAGTCGAGAAAGTGACAGCCCACTAAGGGAGGACACACAGGTCAGAGGAACTGGAGTGACTCAGAACAGAGGAAATTCAGACCCAATAAGAAGCTGCACTGGGGGAGGGTAGAGATCTGTGTAGCTGCTGTCTATGACACTGGCATATTTTAATAATATAACAATAATGGTTCAGAGTCATGGAGCACCCACTGTGTGCTAGACACCATTCTGAGCACTTGGCTTGTTAATTGCAGGGACGGGTGGTGGTATGGGTTTGAAATAACTTGAAGAATCTCTATTCATAGCAATCAAATGAATTTAACAGAAATGCAATTATTTAACAAAACTATTCAAACAATTTCTAAACAAAGCCATGTAGGTTGTATGTGTTTTTTAATGCAACTAATTAATGAAGTATATGAACAGGTCCTAGACTGCAGAGTCCCCATGGCCACAGGCAGGCTGACTTCCACCTCCCAGCAACTTTATAAAATATTCAGCCTGCTAAAATCTCAGACAGTATTTATCTCAGAAAGATCAATAGAACACTGGATCTGGAGGTTTAGTTTGCAAAGAGAGAAAGCATCTCTTGGTTTACAAAAAAAAAAAAAAGGAAAATACAGCTTTAAGCAAAGTCGAACTGTTTACGTTTGGTTTTGTTACATTATGCTTTACTGCAGGACTTCTCAGAACCTCTAATGGGCTAATGAGCATGGTCAATTTATAAGAAAGGGACATCAAGGGTAGGGTTTTCCAAATTATTTGATGAGCAATTGCTCCCCTAGCCCTCCTGCAGCATCTCCCAGAATTATTTAAGGAAATTCGAGCATGAGTTCATTTATTCTTTCCCCAGAGATCTAGCCCATTCCAAGCCCCAGATATTTATTCACGTCCTTCAGAGAGAAAAGAATCAGAAAGAAGTCTCCAACCTCTCTCCCTGCTGTAAGGAGAAGTTAAGGTAACACATCTTCTATGACAGATAAACCTCAAGATCCCACTGGCTTCACTCAATAATTGTTCATTCTTCCTCCAGAAGCAGTCCCATGCCAGCAGCATCTCCCAGGAAGCTCTGGAAACTATTTGTTCTGTGCCCCACACCCAGAAGTTCTGATCTGATTGTTCTGAACAAGGGTCGGACATTGGGGAATTTCTTCTAAACTCCTTCAGAATTCTAAACCAGGATTGAAAGACACTGAAGCAGGGGATTGTAGGAACTTCCTCATGTAACATCTTCCCTTCAGACCTCTGGGTTAGCCTCTGAAGAGCCTGTCTGTACTGGAATTTTCTTGGATTATTGATGGATTATTGATGGATAATAATCTTGGATTATTATTATCCATGTAATATAATGCTGTTTCCAAAATTCAAAGAGAGAAAGACTGCAAAAAGAGAAGAATTATTGAACCAAAACTAGTGTCTATAACACATGAATCTCTCAGTTAACCCAGTGTCATGAGACACATCCTCATACCTTATCTTGTTGATAAGCCCAGACTTTATCCTTTCTGGTTCTGAGCCTGACACTTTTCCATCAGGTCCATGAAACTGGAGCCCCACCTCCTGCTTATTTATGTATTAAATATACATTGTTTAGGGCAGTAGAGGGTAGTGGTTTACAGTACTGGCTCCGGGGCCACACAGTTTGAAAACTGGATGCCCACCAACAGCTGTGTGACCTTAGAAAAGTTCCCAAACTTCTCTGCCTCCATTTCCTTATGTATAAAGTGGGGGGAATGATCCTAACTATTTCACCAAGACCTGTGAGGTTTAAAAAGGGTAATCCATGGAGAAGTCTAGCATGGTGATTAGCATATACTAAGTTTTCAACAAATGTTGACTGTTACTATTTGTTTTTATTATTTTCAAATCAGGTCTCTGCCCTAGGCTCTCGGAAGTACAGAGAAGATGAAGGCTTGCCCCTGTCCTCAAGGAATTCACAACTGGGCATGGAATATAGACATACAGACAGATGGATTGTGACAGATGTGACTGGGCTTTTGTAGTATTATGTGCAAAATGCTGGGAGAGTTTCCAAGGTGGCATTGGAGGGGCAGGACAGGAAGACTTCCTGTAAGAGGTGGCATTTGATCTGGGCCTTGAAGGGGAAGGTGAGACCGACAGCCTCGGTCATTTGCTAGGACATGACATGGAAGAGGAGAAAGGATGAGTTGAAACCCCAACTGTTGACTCCATTTTTTTTGCAATAGAATTTGCCAGCCCTGCCAAGTGAGGCCACCACCCTCTCCCAAGTCAAGACCCTGAGCTTCTGCAACATTCCCTCTGTGGGATCATTCCCACTTATGCGGATGCCCACAAATACTGCCTGGTAGCAAGCTTGGGACTTAGGATTCAGAGACAGAGGCCTGCAGTTTTCCGTGGTGTGGTGGTATACATGCTGGCAGGGCTATGGGTCCAGGAGGAGGCAGGACCAGAAGTGGGATGGGCAGAGCAGTAGGAGGCAGGAGCTTGTCCTTGGGAGTTTCATAAGGCACAAAAATTCCAGAGCGTGTCTCCGCCTCAGCCCCTTCAGGATATCCTGTCATTCAATCAAGACATATATAGAGTTGAGAGTGGCCAATTTCACCACGACCCCTGGATTTGCCAGTTTTCCTGTCTTGAGGCAGTGCTCCCATATCATCTGCTTCAATTCAGGAAAAAGAGGGGAAGGGTTTAAAAGCAAACACTGAAATGAAAGAGAATTCCCTAGGAGTTCATCAGACTACGAGAAAATAGCTGAGTGGTTCTGACAGGTGCCTGGCATCAGAAGGACTAAATAGTTTCTCACCATGCTACAAAATCTCATACTTTTTCTTCTTGGATTGGTTGTACACAATTCCTGCTCCCTGCCTGAAACTACAGACCAGGTAAGATGACACTTGCAAGTTTGTTATTTTTCAGGTTCATGGTGTGTGCAAAGCTTTTTTGCTTCCCTCTGTTGTCATGGGTAAAGAGCGCTATCTGGTCTTTATACGATAAAGAGAAAGCCAGTGGAGATGGGGTCGTGATGATGGCGTGCCGTCTTTCTGAAGCTGTGTTCATCCAATTGGTTCGAGTCCTGTGCTAAACCACCCTTGCTAGGAGCTCTATTTAGTGCGGAATTCCTCTTTCCACTGCTGATGTTGGTACCCTGGTGGGGGGGGGGGGGGTTGGTTTGTTTTGTTTTAATAGTCTCATCACTGCGTCATTTTGAATATAGGAAATAGCAGTGGTTGAAGAGAGATGAGTAGAGAGATGTTCTGGGGAATTCCGGGAGGGGTGATGTCTGCTGGAGAAACACAGTATTCCAGAATGCATTGGGAACTCACCCCTTCAACTTTTCACAAGTCGTAGTCAAAGTACCCAGGGCGGTCATGTCAGCAGCTCCCGTGAAAGACACCAGGACGCCAGGGTCTCATGCAGGCTCACGTGAGCTGTCCTAATAGAGCGTGTTGGGTATCAGATGTGCAGTGAGGTCAGCCTAAACAAGGGGGGTATGAGCGAGGCAGTCTGGTGATTCTTTTAAAATGCATTTCACAAGGCGTGGTTTCTGCTCTGTAATAATAGAACTTAAATATGATGCCGCATCTGTACCGGGCAAATTGCTTTCGGTGCTAACTTTATTGGCTGTACTCTGATGATGCTCTTCACGAAAACACTGGAAGATAGCATCACAATTCAGGGCTCCAGCTTAGAGGTTTGAGAGCAGCAAGTTGGAACTGTGGCCCTCGTTTGTTTGTTTGACAAATATTTCTGAGGACCAGTCACTGTGGTGCTCCACAGCCCGCTAGCTCTTCAAGCTTTAGCAAGTTAGCCAGGCTCTGAAGCTTCCATTTCTCCCTAGACAGTGCTTCACAAGGAGCCAGAATGACCATCCACGTCATCACCACCACCAGCATCAAGTGCTTGCTTTAGTGTGGAAATCAGGGCCTGACTGGTGTTTAAAACTGAGTTTGCTTTTCAGAGGAGACCGTATGAGAGATAAAAGTGAGCCATTCCGTTTGAAAAGGACAACTTGAAAGTCAAGAGGCTTCTTAAAAGAGAGGATTAAATCTGACCTTTTAAGAAAGAAAAGAAAATGTAATGTCCTTCCACACACTTAACTAAATGGGAAAACCTAATATAAAGAAAATCCTGCTTTTAAAAATCTGGAGGTTCCGTGACCATTAAAGGGAGTTGATTGAAACTCTAGCTAAGGGTGGCTTTTATTATTAGTCCATAAAGAACATTCCAGGGCTATTTTGGTTCCTAACGATCGCCAAATGAAAGCTGCCCATATGCCACCATACAGCGTGCAAGGAAGAGGAATAGCGAATCAGGGAATCAAAAGGACCCCTAACTTACAGTGTGACCTTGGCAAATCACTGAATCTCCCCTCTCCTTGTTTTTCTCCTCCCTAGAATAGGCATGATGAAACCTGCCCTATTCATCTTCAGCATGGTCAAGATCAAATAAGATGATGCCCTTGGAAGGATGTAGAACCATAAATTTCTCTGTAAAAATAAGATTTGTTTTTATGCAGCTTTTATCCATTTCAGGAAACTTAGAAGTAGTTATGATGTTCCCACCATCCCTACCTAGTGCTGGGCCTGTGCCGCTTGGGGATAGGAGTCAGTAAGAAGGGAGAGATGTGGCGCCCTCCCACAAGGGGTTTTTAAATGGACATCAAAGACAATGAAATGTGTTCCACTGGCCAGCCACATGCAGAGTAGCAGTTGAGGAAAGGAAGCGAGGTGGGTATGGTTTTGTGGAAGTGGTGTTGTTACCCGGGGCCTTGAAGGATGAAGTTTGAGTAGCCAAGAGGAGAGGGAAGCACATTCCTATCAGGAGAGGCAATAAGCAAAACCCAGAGGTGGCGAGAGAGAAGCATCACAGGAACTAGCATTTGTTGCCTGCGACCTTCCAGATCCTGGGCCAGGCAATTTGTGTGTGTTATATCAGTTAAAGTCTTGATAACCTGGAGAGTGGTTATCAACATCTCCCCATTGCAGAGGATGGCAAAGGGTAAGGAATTCATTCAAGACTGTACACTTAGCAAGATAGAGATCTTGATTCCAAGCTTAGGTCTTTTGATTCCCAAATTGGGTCTCTCTTCATTGTATGAAGCTGCTTCTTCTTAAGCTTGATGGGAAAATGAGGGAGACTGGAGAGAGGGGACCAAACCCATTTGGGAGGATCGGCGTCAACATCATGGACAATGAGCGATCCTGAGGACAGGGCCAAAGTGGGTCTGCATCCTTCATTTTAGCATCTGATTCTCTACCGCCTAATGTTGCTTAGCAACTATTTCTAGTGTGTGTTGTATTTCCTACGACTCATTCATTCAATCAACAAACATTTACTAAGCACTACGATGTGCCAGACACTGTTCTAGGTGCTTAGGGTATATTTAAGGACAAAACAGAAAAAGATCACTGCCTCTTGAAGCCCATATTCTAGCTGAATTATAATCAAAAGATTGCAAACATTTTGGGGGCAGAAATTATATGCTTCATAGCATTTAGTATCCAGACTAAACTAGTTCTGTAGAATCAATACTGAAAGAATATTCTTGAGACCTGTTGATCTACAACCAATTGACCTTAAATAACCACTTTAAAATTTTCCCGTTTGGAAAGTGTACTCTATAATATATTTCAGGTTTCCCATTGTTGTGTATGTGTCTGTATTGATGGTACCTTGCTTTGCTAAATTCCGGACTTCAGATCAAGGATGGCAAACAGGTGGTACAAGCAGCCTCCTTCCTACCCACAGTCATGGCAGACATTGCTTGTTGTTGCCAACACTCTTCCTAAATAAGGTTGAAAGCAACTAGCCAGTCACTACCAATCAACCCTTTTGTCATCCCTGACATTCCGTTGACTTGCAGCCAACAGGGAAGAATGACCAACCAAGGCTTTACTAATGGGACTTAATTTTTTTTTTTTTTATGTTTTCACAGGCCAAAAGATGTGATAAGAAATCTCTGCTTACAGTTAGAACTGAGTGCCAGTCCTGCTCACTCAACGTGGGAACTAAGTGCCCAGATGGTTACACCAAGGTTACCAATGGCTCCGTGGGGGTTCGAGATTGCAGGTGCTCATGAGAAAATAAGTTTGCTCAAGTCTTGAAATTTAAGGGATTGTGAATCCAAATTGAAACTTCCCATCTCAAAAACTACAAAGCATTTCTATGATTTTCCCTCACTCTAAGACTACATTCAGTCCAACTTCGGTAACTCCAAATTTGCAACCTTGAATATAAAAAATATATTATTGATTCACATTTTAATTCAAAACTGCCTATATTGCATTGTACATAAACACTTTCCCTTCATCTTGCCCTACTTTATTTTGAAAATCTGGGTTTTGTTTCATTTAGAAAGGGTTCTAGTCAGAACATGGAGGAAAAAGCCGTGGGTCTGACAGTCATCTTACTAGCTAGCTATGGATCCTGACACTGATTAGAACCTGAAGTGGGAAGACAAAGGAATTACAGCTTCGTGCATTTTATGTGAGCATTGCATTCCTGAAATCCTCTTATGATTCAAAACTCTCACAATTCAAGGCTAAGCCTCACAAAAGATGGCGAGCATTTTCCCTCACCAGCTAATGGAAGCAGCCATACAACTCAAATGTAAACACGATGTTTTATTTACTCAGTCTACTAATGTAGACATTAGACAGCTCTCAACGCGTTCATTCTTAATTCAGGGATGAAGGATAAGTACTATTTCTCATTTTGCATAAAACAAAAACTGAACACTGTTATATCACACTATTTTAAATTCATGTGTGCTTACTGTGACCATGAAATATTCTAAAACCCAAATCATCAGTTTTAATAAAAGGTTCCAAACACTAACCGACCTAGAATTAGCAAGCATATGTGACTGGGTGACCTTTCAAAGTACCAAAGTAGGCACACATCTGTGACCAGATTCCCTTAAAAAGTGTATAGAAAGACGTAGGGTTCAAGATTAAAATTATGTGGTGACTTTATTGAGGCCTTTTTTGTACCAGCTACTTTTTTTCATGACAAGGTAGACACTTGGTTACATTCTCCCCACCTTACCATCCCCCTTCCAACACACACACACACACACACACACACACCCACCCAGGATTATTGCACTCATGCTCTCTGTTTTAGAATTGACGACTTGGCTCTGTCATTCATTTATGCTGAAATAAATCCAAGATTGGCTCTTAAGAGGATGTTTGGTTCTGCCCTTGGCTCTTCCTTTTCCCATCTTGGTGAAGAGAGGCCCCTGCCAGGATTCTCAAGCTTTCAGAGGAACTGTCAGTTTTGTCTCCAATTTAACTGCGCATCAAGCCACTAGCTCAGCGACTGGATTAGAAGTACAACCTTGCACTCACTGTCACATTATTCTTAACAACACAGTTGAAAGAAATGATATTCATGGAGAATTGTCTCTAGAAATACTAAAGTTAAATCCTGGAAAAAGTCCTCCATGCGGAGATCCCCCAAAAATAGACAATGGGATTTCGCCTCCACAGAATTGCTATTCCAGATCAATACCTCAGATGGTATAAAAACCGTTCTAAGAAACGCATCACTACACCTTCCTTGAGGATACGGTGGCAAATAGTGCCCATTATATTACATATCCTCTCACAGAAATGTCTACATCTACAGTATCTGGGGGAAAAAAAGTGCTAAATCCTAAGCAGTTGCTTCGTTTTAAATCCAAAGATCCTGTGCATCACAGAACTCATGATCATTTCCTTCTCGTATTGGCTGCAACAAGTGTGGAATCTAGAACCTAACACTCTTCTGTCTACTAACCTCACTTCTGACATCACTGTAGGTAGCCCACCTTCAATTGCATTGCGCTCTGAGTTTTTTCATCCATTTCGTTCAATTAAAGGTAAATCATGATGAAGTTTTGTTCTCCCTAGACAGAAGAATGTATTCAATTTCTAATTTTTTAAATATAGGCAAGTGTAAAGAAAACTAAATAAAAATCTGGGCTAACCCCACTGCCCAGAGTTAACCGCATTGCTCTGATCATGGGTTTATGCTTTCTCCATCCCCTCCAAGGTACATCTTCGAGATCAGGAAGTACTCACTGTCTCTCCCTGGATGCCGTCACATCTGTAGGAAGGACTATGTCCAACCTCAGTGCTGTCCAGGCCACTGGGGCCCAGACTGCATGGGTAAGTGGCATGGGGCTTTTCTTGGACTTTGATACTTGCTTCTCGATGTCCCATTTCACAGAAAATCGAAAGGAAGGAAGCCTGATAAAAGGACAGTGTCAGCACCTTTTTCTAGAAAGTTCCATTTCAGTCTATATGTAGAAAAATCTTTCTTGCTCTGTCAGCTTTCATAAACTAATCTGCTTTCCTCCAGTTAGAGGTCTCTCTTTAAGAGAATTCCCTTACAAGTCAGAAAAAGGGACAATTGAAAGGATATCCATTTTTATAAAAAAGATAAGGGACCATAGAGAGGATGTAAGAATGCTGGGCTACTATAACCCCAAGTACAATTTTCTTTAAGAAGAAATTTTATTACAGCATCTCAAAAACCATAGCTACTTTTTGGCAACACAAATAATTATTAAATCTACTAAAACTCTAGTCTTTAGGATGGAATATCACACTCCATGATGACCAGTTCCACTGTAGGAAAAACTAGTAGCCAAATCTGAGTTGGTGGTGTAGTTAGACTTCTGTGGTCAAGCATAGCATTTGTCAGCTAAAATTGAACTTCTTTTTTTTTTTTTTTTAAAGATTTTATTTATTTATTTGACAGAGATAGAGACAGCCAGCGAGAGAGGGAGCACAAGCAGGGGGAGTGGGAGAGGAAGAAGCAGGCTCATAGCGGAGGAGCCTGATGTGGGGCTCGATCCCATAACGCCAGGATCACGCCCTGAGCTGAAGGCAGACGCTTAACCGCTGTGCCACCCAGGTGCCCCTAAAATTGAACTTCTATTGTGATTAAAGATGTTGACACTTGAATAGTGACTGAGTCCTCGCTATGATATGCAAATTATGAGAGATCACTTTTTTCCCTTGGAGAGTAAAAAAGTCAGGCATTTTAAAACACGCATTGACCATTTATTTCCCATTTTCCAGATATAATGAAACATCTCCTTAAGAATCCACATAAAGGGAGGGGCGCTGGGGTGGCTCAGTAGGCTGAGCATCTTACTCTTAGTTTCAGCTCCGGTCATGATCTCAGGGTGGTGAGATCGAGCCCTGTGTCAGGCTCCTCGCTCAGTCTGCTTAAGAGTCTCTCTCCCACTGCACCCCCGCCCCACACTCTCTCTCTCTCTTAAATAAATACATAAAAATTGAAGAAAAAAAAAAGAATCCACTTAAGGAGAGAGATTAGTTCTCTTTTGCTTTTTTTTTAAATTTAAATAATACAAGCAAAGTGCACACAGCTTGTAAAGTTTAGAAAGACATAAAGAAAGAAAAAACAGCAACTTCTTTTGGTCACACATAGGAAACCCTAAATGGTTTGGCTTATTTCCCTGCTCTTTTTTTTTTTTTTTCAGATGGCTTCTAAATAGTCGAGCCCTTCTTGTACCTATGATGTTGAAACCTGCTGTTGTGGGTTTTTTTAACTAACGATTAAATGAATAATAGCTTCCATTTATACAACATTGCTGACATGAGGTACCAGAGAGATACTTGGCCTCTGTTATCTGATTCAATTCTTAAAACAAATCTTTGAGCTAGCTGTTTTTATCTCCATTTCACCTATGAGGGATCAAAGATTTAAAGCTGATCTCTTACCAATTTCTTTTGACCTGATAAGTGATAAAGCGAGTTCAAATTCAGGGCTGCCTGTCACCAAAGTCTGCTGTCTTTCTACTCTGTCCCATTGCCAGAGCAGAAAAAAAAAAGATGGGGCACCTGGGTGGCTCAATTGGTTGTGCATCTGACTCTTGATTTCAGCTCAGGTCATGATCTCAGGGTCCTGTCGGGCTTTGCGCTCAGCATGGAGTCTGCTTGAGTTTCTCTCTCCCTCTGCCCCTCCTCCTGTTTGCATGCACTCTCTCTCATTTAGGATAAATAAATAAACTCTTGGAAGGAAGGAAGGAAGGAAGGAAGGAAGGAAGGAAGGAAGGAAGGAAGGAAGGAAGAAAGAAAGAAAGAAAGAAAGAAAGAAAGAAAGAAAGAAAGAAAGAAAGAAAGAAAGAAAAGGAAATCCTCCAAATGTGTTTCTAACTTCTCTTTTGATTGGCAAGTGCCTTTAGCCCTCCCAGTCAATGCCTGGGAGGTTATGCTCCTTGTGCTGGAAAAGTCAAGATTTGGAGTTCAGGAAGTCCTGGCCTTCCCTCCATTAACCTGTCTGTTCTCAGTTTCATGCCAGCATGTGGACACCGTGTGACTCTGAGTTTGTTACAATGGAATCAAGTGATTAACCCACCCTTTGGGATTTCAAGAACATTTTTTAGCACCAAATGTGGTCCTGATTACATCGAGTTCTTATAGGCATGCTGATAGAATACAAAAACTTTTAGATTTCCTTTACTCTTTCTAACCCATGAAAACTAATCTGATGCTATTATTGGTCAGACCCCCATAGAGAACAAAAGACTTTGTCCAAGAAACAGCAACAAAAGGCAGCTCGTGCAACGTCAGGAATAACAGACCACAGCTCAGAGAGCAAAAAGACTCTAGTCCTGCCCCCATGTTTGGGCTTGAATCTAGTCCCATCATTGGGCAAGTTACTTCCTGCCGTGCCTCAGCTTCCTTAGCTGTCAGATAGGGGTCCAAAGTCCTACCGTACAAAACCGTAGCAGAGATTTTAAAACGTCCATGTGGACGAAAATACTTGACGGAGTGACACCAAAAAAGCACTTTCATGATGTTTTGGTAGTAAACAAACGAGTGAATAACAGTCAAAACAGACCTCTGACAGTGAAAGCCAAATACAGTGACCTTCTCTCTTCCAGCCCTTCTTAAGCAGGGGTAACTCCTAAAACATGAGCAGGCAGATGGGATCCAAAATCTTCAACGGGCTTCATGCCATCACAACGTGCTATGCACGAACGGGGCAAGGCTCCCGTCTGCGATCCGGTGTGCACGAGTCCTCGAAGGGTCACACATTTCCTTCTGCTAGATCTCGAGGCCAGAGAAGCAGAGTATGTGAAAAGCAGGGGCTGGACAGTCTTTCTGCTGTCCTCTCGTTGGAGCAAAAGGACTCGTCCCTTTATCTTCATCTTCCAAACACACCAAACGTCTCCAAAGGCTTCCTTCCTTTAGCTCAGGAAAGAGATAAACGCTCTACTTAGCCGTATATTTCACCTCTCACATTTTGTGGTGATGACAAGTGAGATCTTGCCTATCACTTTACATTTCCGCAAGGATAAGGCCATTTCAGAGCTGCTGACGTGTGTCCATACATCTTTTTGAGGAAGCACAAGCTTTGGAATGGCCTTCTTTCCAAGGCCAGTGTGGCATCCAATTCCTTTTCAGAGCACCAACAAACGCATTCATACTCAATACCCCTGGGTTACTTTTAAAATTGTTTTAATAATGCCTCATTCCAACAAGAAAATAACTCTGATCAATTCCAAAAAAAAAAAAAAAAACCCAGAAAACACCAAAAAAGCACAAAGAGAAAAAAATTACTCATCATCTTCTAAAATTAAGAATAAGGCATGGATTCTCACCTGGGAGGAAAAAATATGTCATGCTGACATAAGAGAGGTGTTTCTACCCAGATTTAACTTGCTTCTCCCTCATTAAAACTCGTACTGCTTTATCAGATCTGCACACAACAGCCTTTACTAATTAGCACACAAACATATTTTTAACATTGAAATGATTACATTTGAACAACCAATATCTTTCTTGAGAGGAAATCTATTTTTTTTAGTTAGACATCCCAGTTCTCTTGATTTCACCATGAACATTAACCGATTTCTGCAAACGACTGAAAGTAATGGAAAAAGAATGTGGGCAAAGGGGTTATACAGAACCTGGATCACAGCCAAAACAATCCGATTATTTCAAAGGGAAATGGTCTTGATACTTCTTTTTGAGGTTGGTGTCATCCAATTCAGCACATTTATTTTGTGTGTGTGCTGTATTATTTATGTTTCCAGATCTCTTTCTTTCCTGTTGTCCGTTTCTTGCCATTCACTGCACAGGTTGCAGATAACGGACTTCTGTGGACTTGAAACCGGTCTTGCAGGCATGTGCCTTTTGGCTTAGAGTGAGAAAGAAAGCTGAGTTCACCTGAGGAAGCTAATTCTCATCAGTTTCCCAGGGAGACAGTTTCAATCAGAGCTATAAGAGGAACACCAGGACATAGTCTCTGCCAGCACCGTGAGCCAAGCTTTCCAGCAAAGGAAGAAGCATGAAGTAGGCACCTCTAGTGTTCCTTCGGAGATAAAGTTACAGGGAGGTCTTTGGCCTCTTGCTGCCGGGGAAGTTTATTATCTTCTTTTAAAGAAACAGAAGGGCTGATGATTTGCTGACAGCTTATAACCCGTAAGCCTCCTGCGTGAGGACAGTCACAATGCAAGAGACCACCAGGGTAGCCGTAACCGAAGGGAAATGGGATAATGACCTGAAATCGCTTTATCAGCTACTTGAGCCTCACAACGTGTCAGAAATGTGCCCTGATAGCAAATTCTGTAATATCTTTTCGAGCACGGTTGCTGAGAACGTCAATTTTACCATCTTTCTTCTTAATGGGGGCCTGAGGTGATAGGAAATGATTTGAGAAGCAGGACTAAAATTCACACTTTTTGCCTTCAAAGTTTTATTTAAAAACTGAGCAAGTCGTTTCATAAATTTTAAACTTAAACCATTCTATTTAGGACATAAAATGAGGACTCTTTGTGCCCTCACACTCCTGCTGTCTTTTTCCCAAAGTTCCTTCCAGGGTTGGCCAACCCTAAAAAATCAAGCATTTAGGGAGCACCGACTATACACTGCTCAGAATCACATATCTGATAGGTTCACTGTCTACTCCCAAGGAGCTCACAGATTAATATAAATGCAGACGAGGAAAAATAATCATACCTGAGCGCCCAGCACCAGACCTGGGGATTTTGAGGAGTTTCACAGCTTGCCCAAAAGCAGCCAGACTAGGAAACAAGCCTGTCTTCCTGCAGAGTCCCGGCTCTAACCTGCTACTCTTCCCTGCTTCTCCAAATAACCACTGGTTTTGCCAAGTCAGCTATTGGCAAGATGGCCTGCCCCTCTCTAGCTTACTTCTAGAAAACTTGCTTCTACCATCAGCCAGATACCTGTCACTGCCTGGAGTCGATTCCATGACACCTGAGCTCCCCCTGGTTCTACCCCTTAACTGAGAGGCTGTGTGGTTTTACAGTAAGATGGCACGCAGACTCCAAAGTCCCATCGGCCTCCTGTCCCAGCATTTACCACACTCTGGTTCTGGAACCCACTCTGTAGGGATATCAGATTTAGCAAACAATAGAGGACACCTGGTTAAATTAATTGCAGATAAACAACAAATATGCACACAGTATTTGGGACATACTTGTCCTAAAAAATTATTCATTGTTTTATCTGCAATTCAGATTTAACTGGCATCCTATTTTCTATCTGGTAAACCTATCCTTCAGCCTCGGTTTTCTCATCTGCAAGATGGAAATGATGATGCTAATAGGCCTACCTCCAAAGCTCATGCTGAGGATTAAGTGAGCTCGTACCTACAAAGCACTTAGGCTAGTGCCAAAAGGCAGCGGTTATTCAGAATATGCTAGTTACCATTTCTGTGTTTTGTGGTTCTCAGATCACTGGCTGGCCTCTTTATTCCAGGGGTGTGTCTAGGTTTGATTTTATATTCTAAGGTATTGATCTTGTATGCTCTGGCTTAGTGGTTAAGGACTCAAAATCTTGAGTTAGGCCTGATTGCAATGCCCGTTCCAAGACTTGCCAACCACGTGATCTTGGGCCTCTGGGCCTTACTTAGCCTCTGGGCCTCACTTTTCTTATCTATAACCTGGGGATGATGATAATGATGATGATGATGGTGATGTCAACAACAGCCATGCCTTCCTCGGTTGTTGGGAGAATAAGACTATGCGTATAACGTGCTTAGCAATGGCAAACGCTCTACAGATTCTGTCCATCTGTTACAGAGCTG
This sequence comes from Ursus arctos, assembly GCF_023065955.2. Lineage (NCBI taxonomy): Eukaryota > Metazoa > Chordata > Mammalia > Carnivora > Ursidae > Ursus > Ursus arctos. The sequence continues at coordinate 11,825,968 of NW_026622886.1, read as the reverse complement.
ATAACTGAGTCACAGTGCTGACAGCCTGGGGAGGACATTCCTGTGCATCTCGTTGGTTATGTAGCTTATGGCCCCTTAGGTCTATTATTTTTCTTTCCATGATTGTCTGCTCTTCTGTGGACCCCATGGGTCACTCAGATGCCTCAAAGCAAAGGCCTGCCCTTCAGGGAGATGGGGAAGATAAGCCATCAGTCTGCTTGGCCTGCTATAACCACATACCATAACAACAGACATTTATTTCTCACAGTTCTGGGGCTAGAAAGTCCAAGATCAAGATGCTACAGAGTCAGTTCCTGTTGAGGCTCTCCTCCCTGGCTCACAGATGGCCACCTTCTCTCTGTGTCCCCATATGAGACATATGAGGCCCCCTTCTCACTGTGTCCCCATATGAGACATATGAGGCCCCCTTCTCACTGTGTCCCCGTATGAGAGAGAGAGAACACGCACTCTGGTCCCTCTTTCTCTTCTTACGGGGACATTAATCCCATCATGTGGTCCCCACCCTCATGATTTCATCTAAACCTAATGACATCCTCAAAGTCCCACTCCCAAATGCCAACCTGTGGGGGTTTAGGACTCTAGCATATGAATTTGGGGAGGCACAGACAATTCATTCCATTAATAGTAAGTACTCACCCTGGCCTTCAGCCCACTGGGTCACAAGCCACTGGAGAGAAGACTGAGCCAGGACAAAGCAACTGCTAAGAGAAAGCCTTCCTTCCCTTGCAAAATATGTGCTGTGGAGGCTCAGGAAGATTCCCAGAAGACAGCAAATTAGTACCCAACCAGCAGATGCCTTGACTCTCAGGACAGCCACAGGCAGACACCCAATGACCCCTGAACAAAGCAGACCGCTCGTTTCAGCAAGAAGTATGTGTTTGGCACCTCTTCAGAAATAGGTCTAAAACCCTGAAGCTGGACTCGCCAGCCCCTTCCTGCCTACAGCAAGAGGAACAAAGGCCCCTCCTCTGCCAGGCTAAACCTCATTTCTCTTGCTTGTAAAAACATCAGCGTCTCTGAAAATAATTGTGGGCATTCAACGAATCTTGAACTAATTACTTAATTCAATGAATCGCTTGTAAAAACATCTAAGTCATGTAAAATAATTTTAAGCTATCCATAGAGGGAAGTACAATTCTGAGCCTTTAAAATCCAACAGAGCTGGGTGGGTATCCTTGTCTCCCAGCCTGACGGCTGTGTGACCTTGTGAGTGCCCCTCTCTCTACCTCAGCGTCCTCGGAGGTAAATGGGGACTGTAACACTTCAAAGAGTAAAGAGTAGTAGTTCATAGTTGTGAAGATAACATGTGATGTCCTTGGCATTCCACTCAAGGTTTAGACTGCAAATAATAATAATAACAATAATAAAAAAGAACAGCACAAAAAGGAAACAAAAACAAGTCAAGTTGGTCTTTTGAAGGCCAACATCTGGCTCATGAAGGTGTTCTGTAGCAGTTTACCAAATGGGCCCTGAAGAGATGCTTCTGGAACATCGGTGTTCTGGAACTACACTAAAGTATTTGAATGAAAAGACCCAGAGATTGAAGGTCGGAAACTGAATGACTTACCATGTGTTTAAAAATAGCCCTTCCCGATTCTAGTGTCTTGCTTTGTTTTCCTTTCCGGTCAGTATAATTATAGAAAAGGCCATCTCTGAGGTCCAAACAGAAGTCAGGTTTCATTAATTATTGACAAGGACACTGACCATCTTTCCCAAACCTACATCAGTAAGGCACATGCTCACCTAATGGATTGTTCTCATTTATTCTTAATTTATAATTTTCATACAGTAAAACCCACCCTTTTCGGTGCACAGCTGTATGAGTTCTGACAAGCCTCATTCGTGTAACCACCACCACCATTAACTTAGAGAAGAGTTATTTCATCCCCCCATTCCCTTTGCTGTCTTGCCCCCCGCCCCGCCCTGTCTCCCAAGCCCTGGCATTTGCTGATCTGTTTTCTGTGCCTATAATGTTACGTTTGTGTCATACAATTGGAATGATACAGTGTGTGCCTTTTGAGTCTGGCTTCTTCCACTTGGCATAATGCTTCGAGATTTGTCTGTGTCGCTGTACGTGCCCGTAGTTCATTCTTTGCTAATGCTTCATAGTCTGCTGTGACGCGGCGGCAGCCAGTCAATCCGTTCACCAGCTGGAAGATGTTTGGGTTTGTTTCCAGTTTGGTGCAACTACGAGTAAAGCCATTGTGGACATTCATGCATAGGTTTTTTGTGTACCTAAGTTTCTATTTCACCCGGGGAAAACTACCTAGAAGTGGGAATCCTGGGGACACCTGGGTGGCTCAGTCAGTTGAACGTCAGACTCTCGGTTTCAGCTCAGGTCATGATCTCAGAGTCGTGAGATCGAGCCCTGGGTCAGGCTCCACACCCAGAGGAGAGTCTGCCTGAGATTCTTTCCCTCCCCTTTTGCCTCCCCCACAGCTCGTGCATGCACTCGCACTCCCTCTCTCCCTCTCTCTCTCTCTCAAATAAATAAATTAAATCTTAAAAAAAAAGTGGGAGTCCTGGATTGTAAGTCACTGTATGTTTAACTTTATAAGAAACCGCTAAGCTGTTTTCCAACGTGCATGCGTCATTTTTTTTTCATTCCTACCAACAATGTGTGAGAGTTCCAATTGTTTGGCATCCTTGCTAGCAATTGATATACTCAGACTTCTAAAAAATTTGCCATTGTGTGCAGTGGCATTTCATTGCAGTCATTTTAATTTGCATTTCTATGTGCTTATTTGCTATTCACGTATCTTTCAAGTTGTTGTTTCTGCAGCATCGTGAGTTCTTTAAATGTTTGACATTCAAGTCCTTTATGTGATATGTGATTTGTAAATATTTCTTCGCGGTCTGTGGCTTGTCTTTTCAATCTCTTAACACTAACTTTTGATGAGCAAATGTTATTAATTTTGGTGAGGTCAAATATATCGATTTTTCTTTGGTAGATAGTGGTTTTTGTATCATACCTAGAAATCCTTGCCTATCCAGTGAATCACCCGCAGAGGAACACCTGCTTAAATTTTTTAAAAGAAGGGCTTGCTAACTGTCTCCTAAGGAAAAAGGAGGCCCAGACTTCCTGGACGTAGCATCACACTCTTGGGAACGGGGATGGGAGATGCTCCTTAATTCCCCTGTGACCAGCCTTTGGCCTATAATTACATTCTCAGAAGATGGCTTTGCATTGTTTTCTGCTCTATATGTTATCAGAAGGCAAGGGCTGAGCAAAAGGGACAGCCAGAGGATGGAAGGGTCGTATCTGCCTCAGAGGAGGGTCTGGGAGAGCATGTTTGAATAGGGGGAAAGGTACAGGCAAAGTGTGGGGGGAAGTGTATGTCTGGGCAGCAGGATAGACAGAAGAAATAGGAGATGGGAGAGGAGGGGGTCCAATGCAGGGAGGAAGCTAAGGAGCAGAATGTGAGCATGGGAGACTGGGATTCTGGCATCATTGCCTACAGAATAAAAATGCCTGGGAGAGCATTTCTGCAAGATGGCGCCGATTGCCACGTTCCAGGCCTGGGGAGGCCCTGTGATTTTCTGAGCCAGCCCACAAGGCAAGCTACCAGTCACTCAGAGAGCACCTTGCACACCTAGTCATAGGGAGAGGCACAGGGACCAAGAGAGGGAAACTGCGGCAGATCGGTCACCCCTCTATCTTCCTGGCTCTGTCCAGAGGTGGGCCTGGTTCCCAAAATGCCATCTCAGCCCAAGAAGGGTCTCACATCAAAAGGAAATAGAAGAAGAGCCATTGGATAGTCAACGATCTGAGGAAACGCTCTCATAGCACTCCTTGTTCAGCATTGTGAACGCAAGGGCTTCAGTTGGGTTTCAGATGAACTTCAAAGTGTGTACCTGGTACCTGCTTGATTAGACCCTCTCCCTCCTCTTCACCCCCACCTCCCTCTTTTCTTTTTAGGATAAAGACCACAATCTTTAACAAGGCCCTTCTCTAATGATCAGGCTGTTGCCCCCTATCGAGATCAGATCTAAGTCAACTGGGCCATTGAGGGTTAGTTAGGTTGTTAGGGGTCAATGTTGGTAACTTCCAGTAAGTGGATTGAGGAAAGCTTCTTCTCCCGTTGGCCTCATCCCAGTTTGCAAACCAGTATTTATCTGATTGTCTGTTGATCCATGACTTTCCCCCCCACGACACTGGTAGGACCATGGAAATAAGGGACGGGGTTTGTGTGCTCCCCTTGTACACCCAGGACCTTACAGAGTCCTGACTCAAACACATGCCTAATAATGTATTTCCTGAGTCTTGTTACCTGTTATAGCGCCGGTCTGAAGGAACAGAAACTGGAGAGGGTGAGGAATAGCCACTCTAAATAATAACAACCTTTGACTGAGCACCTCATATTTCCAGCCCCTACTGCAACCTGCCAGGAAGACACTTGAACTGAATCTCAGAGCCACGCATTGATTTTCCGCAAAGGGTGCAGTTAGCAAAGACTTGTACCGGGACTCGAACCCAGGTGATCCCGACTGCAGAGTCAGGGCTCTTTCATGACACTATTGCGTCTCACGTAGCCACCGCCCCAGCTAGTGAGAGCGGCCCAAACCAACATCTTAGTTTTCAAGGTGATTTATAAATATTAGCTACATGTCAGTGTGTCTTCTCCTTTCCCCCCTCATAAACATATCTGTTATCTGTGCTGTGACTGGGGGATACAGAAGTGCTTGACGAGCATATAGCATAGCGACGAACAGTGTAAGCATGGTAGACTCTGGAGCACCTGCCAGGGTTTGAAGCCTGGCTCCAACACTGTCGTGGGAGGGCAGACCACAGACTCAAAATGTGTCATCTGTAGGTTACCAACATTCAGCAGGGAAGACGGGAGCCAAAGAGAGCACCATCCTCGGGTGTGGAACTCAACCATCTCACCTCCCCATACCAACAAGTTGTAAATGTTCTTTTAATGAACTAGCCTAGTAACTCAAAGTGAGCCACTGGGGTCTCTTCGGGAGAACTGGTTCTGTCTGTGGTTAAAAGTCTCTTTTTCCAAGAACTGTTTTTCATTTTTTATGGGAGCTGATTTCTTGGAAGATACATGGCAGAGCAAGCCTGTGGCACAGGAGAGCTCTATCGATGGGGGTAGGAGAGGAGGGAGGTCCGACAAGTGGACACTTCTGGTCGAGGAGGGGGGGAATCCCTCATTACCTCTGGCCAGCTGGATGGCTTTGGGCAAGACACTCTACTACTCTGTGCCTCAGTTTCCTTATCTAGAAAATGGGGCTAAAATAGGACTGAACTTCAGGGGCTTGCTTTGAGTGATAAATACATGCACTCTTCATTATTATCTAGAACTCCATATCATTAGCTATTTTTGTGGAAGGCATTTTTCCTGCTAAATTTAATTTAGAATAATATTCGATTCTGCCTCTTCACACAAACTCCTACCAAGCCTTCAAAACCCCAGCTGGAATGACTCCTCCTCAGGATGTCTCCCAGACTTCTCAAGGCACCTCAATAGCTCCCTTCTCTGGGCTTCCTGGAGCATTTTGCTCCAGAACACTGAGGAAGAAGCCCAGCTTTAGAGTCATGCTGAGAGCTGAACTAAAGTCCCAGCTTTGCAACTTACAAAGTGTGAAACCTTGGGCAAGTTTCATGGCCTCTCTGAACTTCAGTCTCTTCATTTGCTAACCAGCACCCATAGCAATGTCTCAGGGTTTCAGTGGGATAACTTAATTAGAAAAACATAAAGTATAAAAATTTTAAAGTGTGAAGTATAGCAAATGCTCAAGAAATGGTTAACAGTCCAAAGCCTTAGGACAGCCCCTGACTATACTGTGATTTACTCGCCTTCCCCACGTAACCCTGAGTGACATCAGCAGGGTCTTTAATCATTTCTTATCCCTGGCAGTTAGCACACTACCTGGCACATAGTAGATGCTCAGGGCACCCTTGCAAAATGCTGTGCGCAGTCATAAATGAATGACTCTGAGCCCTCTGACTCCCTAGAGTGTCCGGGAGGCGCGAGCTCCCCCTGCAGCGGCAGGGGCAGCTGTGCGGAAGGCATGGAAGGAAACGGAAGTTGCTCCTGCCAGGTAAGCTCCTTCCCCCTCTCCTTACCTGTCGTCCCTCCTTAAACACATAAACGCTAGGTGGAGTGTCTAAGAAGTAGCGCTATTCGTAAAAAGAGTATATGACCTGGGACAAAATGACCTGGGAGGGGTGGAGACCTTTGAGAGAGTCAGTTCCCTGCTCAGCCTTAAGCACATCCTTCTGTAAAATGCATTTGATGAATTAAAAAAAAATGACTATGTCATTACATTTGTTGAAAAAGTGCAATGAGACCATATATTCAGTGAAAATATTTCGTGAAACTCTACAAGGCTATAGAAATTACTGGATTTGTTCTTGTTAAGAATCACCACTATAAGCAGACCACTCTGTGGTCACTGGGTCTGCCAAGTGAAGAAGGTCTATTGTTATCCCAGGAGAGTGACTTCTTGTGAGCTTCGAGAGCCTACAAAAATTTAAATACAAAGAAATCCTTCTGAAAGGGATGGAGCTCAATTGTCTTCAGAAATGCAAAACCGAAAGAGTGTTCATTTCACTCTTGAGTGAATTATATGTGGCTGTTAGCACTGGCCCTCTGCCTCTGTCTTTGGACGGACAAAGCAGCTTCCTTCTGAGGAGCTCCCGATTCTTGGTGAAAAATGACGCAGGGTTAATGTTTGCATCGCAACACAAAAGCCCCCAAGTATAAAGACAGAAGTAGGAAGAAGGAGCTTCGGGAAAGGACATAAGAAAGATACAGTGGAGAAATAAATGCTGACCAGACCATCAGTTAGAAATCCCAGGGCTTCCTGGAACGTCGACCACGTGGGTCTCACTCCATCTCCCTCGTTTTCTACAGGACAGGTTTGGGGGAACGGCCTGCGAAACCTGTGCTGATGACAACTTATTTGGGCCCAGCTGCTCAGCAGGTATGTCTGATTTTTGTGTTGCATTTGTAAGAGCTAAAGGACAAACTTGCCTTATGCCGCCGAAGACCCCAGAAAGGCTGTTCCTTGCAGGGGCAACACCGAAAAGTTATGTAGAACTAAGTCTACACAGGCAAAACAAAGAGTTGACAACAAATGTAGTCTTTGAAAAGAGAGACAGTGCTTTCTGTGGTTTACAGCACCCACAGTTAGCTACTCACCAGTAATCCTTCCTGGCAAAGTTGGCCATATACAGTTCCCTCTCTCTAGGCTCCAGGATCCAATATCCACCTGCTGTTTGCTCTTGTCTTTCTGGGTCCTGGTCTCAGCATCGACCTTCTTCCCAGGGGCCTCTTCTTACACGATAGGTCCCACCACATTCTGTTCCTTCCTTTTGGGAGTTCTCAACTACCTGAGGGGACCAGGGGATTGTTGGTTCCATTTTGCAGATTCAACAAACAAACAAATTGACACCAGCTTGTCCGTTCTCTTGGCTTCCCCCAGAAGTAGACCCTGAGACAAGAAATTTTCAGTACAGGTAGCGTATTTGGCAGGTGACCCCAGAAACACTAAGAAAATGACATAAGAAAAGAAAGGATATATTATCAAGACAGAGACCAGTGTAGATGATTAGACCTAATGCCCTGGGGAACTGGGCATTACTGTAGAACTGAGGAACATTCCTCTTGAAGTCATCCCATCAGAGGAGAGCAGGAACCACAGTGTGGTAAGCAGAATAAGGACCTCCCCAAAATGTCCACATCCTAATCCCTTGGCCCTAGGAATATGTTACCTTACCTGGCAGGGAGGACTCAGGTTGCAGATGGAATTCAGGTTGATAATCATCTGCCCTTAAAGCAGAGAGATGATCCTGGATTATCTGGGTGGGCCTACTGTACCCAAAGGTCCTTGAATGTGGAGAGGAATGCAGAAGATACCAGAGTGATGAGATGTGAGGAAGACTCCTCCGGCCTTTGCTGGCTTTGGAAATGGAAGGGGGCCACATGCTAAGCAATGTGGGCAGCCTTTAGAAGCCAGGAAAGACAGCAAGCTGATTACAGCTCCCAGGGAGCACTTGGGCAGAGCAGCCTTCCTAGGAAGGGCTCATGGGATACTGGAAGTTAGCTGGAAGGCAGAGAATTGGTAAGGCCTAGAGAATGTGGGCATGGTAGGGACAGTGTCTGCCACATTCACAGTCTCCCAGAAAGGATATGTCAGGTGACCTTTCTCCAATGCTACCTTAGTTGCGGCTTTAATGGAAAAGTTGAATTTGGTAGACCATGCTTTGATTCAAATATGTTTTGCAATAAAACCTATGCCCATACATAGACATCTCACCCCCGTAAATTTGAAGACTGTAGTAACTTTGACCTGCAACCTCCTAACCCATGGTTCCTGGAAGGCAGGCGCTGACATGTCTTTCTCCCCAGTACCTCCCACAGTGCTGCCGGCATGGGACACACACTACACTTCTGTTGGCTGGATGCATGAGTGAGTGAGTGAGTCAGTGTATGGATGAATGAATGAACGATCGAATTCACTCCAGCCACGTTGTCCTGACCCACAAGCCTGACTTGGAGAGGCAGCACGTACAGAGAATTAGAGCTTTGGCTTACACTCAGACTGGGCGTCAGCCCTCGGGCTTCTGACCGTGGGAAACTTCAGTTCACCAAGCACACGTTCTGTCTTGTCTTCATCTGTAAAAGTAGAAACGATATTGTCCCCTTGAGTGTCATTATGAAGATTTCCTGAGATCGTCAGCGCACAATAAATGTTAGCAATTGCTATTATTAATACCTAGGGCTCCCTAGTGGCCCCCAATCTTTTGTTTTTGTTCATCCACCACTCCATAGAAGATTATTTCGTAAGGGTGTTGTCAAAAACAAATTGAAAGTAGATGTTGGTATTCAGTGTGCTTTTAACATTGTATGTTATATTAAAGGATGTGTCTCTCAAATTAGCCCTTTCCTACCATAATCCTAGGATCTGAATCACGTATTTTATGCATTTTTTTAAGATTTTATTTATTTGAAAGAGAGAGAGAGAGAGAGACAAACATAGTGAGAGAGAGAGAGAGAGAGAGAGAGCATGAGTGGGGAGGAGAGGGAGAATCAGGCTTCCCGCTAAGCAGGGAGCCCGATGCAGGACTCGATCCCAGGACCCCGGGATCATGACCTGAGCTGAAGGCAGACACCCAACCGACTGAGCTACCCAGGCACCCCCTGAATCATGTATTTTAAATAAATATTGAAATGGAAAGGAAAAAAAGACAGCATCCAACACTGTTTACTTAGCAAGAAAGCCAAGTACGTCTGAGGGATGAAAATTTGGAGATGAGCCCATGTTGCCTCCAAGAAATTGGTGCCAGTAGCTGATAAGCACAGATACACAAGGAGATTCTAAACATTTCTAAATAAAGAAAATATCCTCCCATCACACTTGTTTGTGCCATGGAGGAAGGGCAAGTGAAAGGGAGAAAGGTGGATTAGAAACCTAAATTTTTAAGGAAGAAACCTAAACTGAGACTCAGGAGAGAAAACTCCAAGCTCTAGTTTCCAAGCAATAGAACTTTGGGAGATGATGGAATGTCCTGAATCTATACCATCATGCAGATGCCTGGTGCTCAGTGGCTGGACACGTTGCCACTGAGCCCCTGAAATACAGCTAGTGCAACTAAAGAACCGAACTTTCAATCTTAGTTCATGTCACTTAATTTAAATTTAAATAGCCACATGTGGCTAGTCTCCACCATATTGGAGAACGCAGCTCTAGAACATAATGGTTAGGAGAGCAGGCTTTGACGTCGAGTGTCCCGAGTATGTAACCAACCCCACTTGCTGTGTGACCTGGGGCAATCTATTCGGCCTCTCTAAACCCTCCCCATCCATAAAACAGGAATAATAATACCTGCCTATGGGATTGACAATGTAGCAAAGCTCTGAGCAGCAGGTCACAAGCACTTGCTTGATGGTAGCATGTAGTCAGTGAGGACAGAAACAGTTCAATGGTACACAAGCCATGGATGGATGGATGGATGGCATATGGATGGTGGATGGATGGATGGTGCATGGATGGTGGATGGATGGATGGTGGGTGGATGGATAGATGGATGGATGGTGGATGGATGGTGGATAGATGGATGGTGGATGGATGGGTGGTGCATGGATGGATGGTGCATGGATGGATGGATGGTACATGGATGGATCATGGATGGATGGATGGTGGATGGATGGTGGATGGATCGTGGATGGATGGTGGTTGGATGGTGGATGGATGGATGGATCAGTGATGGCTGATTTTTTCCATTAGCAAAGACAAGGGAAACTTGCCATCTTTTTCAGCTGGGCCTCCACTGGGTGCCAGTGTGGTTTCATCCAGTGAGGCACTGGTCCCATGGAAGTGGCAATTCTGCCCGTAAGTAGGACAGCCCTATGAGCTGCAGTTTATTTTTAACACTGACTTTAACCTGCTGCCAGAGCATTCTCCCACCCTGCTGTTGATTAGTTTAGAAATGATTTAGAGTTGCATTGGCAGAGGGTTTTCCTCTCTGGTGCCAACGCCCTCGCCTGCTCCTTGCCTCATTCCTGGTTAGGGCAGAATGCGAAGCCCAGTGTCTCTGACACAACTCTCAAGTCAATCCCACAATTTTGTCTCATTAATAACAGTAGCTAGCATTTGCTGAGCCCCCGCTGTGCACCAGGCAGTGTGCAAAGTTTGACAGGCATGATATCCTTGCATCCTCACAACAACTGTGCAAGCTGGGTTCCTCATGTTCTGGATAAAGAAGAGAGAGGTTTCTCGAGGTCAAGCAGCTATTTCAGAGACAGAAGCGGAATCTGACTCCAAATATCTGACTCCAGAGCCTGGGCGCCCGAACACTGCACTGTTCTGCCCCTGATGGGGCACCCACCATGCATTAGACCCCTGACAAACGATAGGATGCTAAAGAGGAGACGGATTAGCTCCCCAAGGAGCTGGAAATGCGGGAGACACTTACAATCCAGTGCCCACAGCACACACAGGACGCTATGGGAACAGGAGGGGGAGCAGCTCCCTCTGCCAAGGGGCAGAGACTGGGGGCTTTGGCCACTGTCCCTCTGACCTGATTGGCCATGGCTCTGACCACTTTAAAGTCACACACCCCAAGTTCTTTTGTGTCTCTAGAGATTTGCTGGCATCAATTCGACAAAGTCCAAGAGCTCCTTAAGAGACATCTCAGAATCCCTCCGCAATTCAATTCAATTAATAAAATATCTACCAGCTCCTACCTAACGGCAGTCACTGTAGGAGGCACCAGGCATAGGAATCTGAGTGGTTCACGGTACCTGAAGTCAAGAACTCACAGTGCTGTGGGGAGCTGGACTCAGAGGTTCAAGGTCCTAAGTGTCATGTAGCCGAAGCGGGCGAGGAGGCAGAAGAGGAAATTAAATGTAACTCAGCCCCGGCTCCCAACTTCGATGCTAACTAAGAGCTGTCCTTGCCACTAAGCTTCCCTCCAGGCTGCGTGGTATGAGCTTCTCCCTGTGTCCTGTCTTCTGGTATGGCCACTGTACTGGACTAACTGGTCTGGCACGGACACCCTTCGGGAAGATCTGATACCTATTGCAGGGTCACCAGCCATCGCTGAGAAAGTGTCCTTGCGAAGGAGAAAGGAGTTGCGGAGGGATTCTGGAATAAGAGAAAAACTAGGCCACTACATAATCATGTCTGAATAGAGAAATCAACAATGACAATGGGCAACTGGAAAAATGGCCCAGCAGCTGCCTCTGCTGGCCACCAAGAGCAGCTCTGCTGCTCTCCCTTCAAGGCCACCCAAAGCCCCCACCTCTGTGCTGCCAGCTCAGAGGTCCCAGCACAGAAGCTGCTCTTCTGGGCTCCAGCAGCACCTTCTTTGTACCTCGTCCACTACCACACCCTACTGTAATGACCGATTTTGTCTATGCCTGAGAGCCTACTACCACCAGTGGTCAAACAAAGTCGGCAGCAAGGGTCAGCGACTGTGACAGAGGCTGCAGAGCCATTCATGGATTTCCATTGGCGTGCAGAAGGGCACACAGCAGAGGCAAAGGCACGAAGGTGTGCGATGCAGGAGGCGTGTCTCTCCTAGGCCAGCTCCACCCACCTATTCCTGGCCAGCTGCCATCGCCACTGATCTGTCTCACCCTGGCATTCATCACGCCGCATTGTGATGGGCTGCCTTCTTCTACCATTAGACACAGAGGGCACAGACTTTGTCCTGTTTCTCTTTAGGTCATTAATCCCAAGCACAGGGCCCTCAACAGGAGATATGTTCAATATGCATTTGGAAGGAAGGAAGGTAAACTAATGAGAGTCATCCCTTGTGCTTAGAACCTAAGATGTATAAAATAAAGCAGTGGAAAATGAAAAGTACAATGTGGGAACCAGATTAGACAGAGCCTTGTTTGCCAAGGAGAGAGATTTAGATTTCATTTGGTTAGCAACTGGTGATCACTGAGATATTCTGGGGAAGATCACCTGCCATTACTGGCCAAACAAAATGGACGGAACAGAGAGGTGGGAACTTGGACAGCAAGGCCAGATAAAAAGCTACTGCAACAGTCCAGGCAAAACATGACAAGCACCCGAAGGAGAACAGTTCTGATGGATATGAAGAGCAGGGGATCGAGGTGAAACACATAACAAAGAATTCGAAGGATTTGATGTCTTACTAGATATTTGGAATACTTTCTTAATCCTTGCTTTTCCAATATTTGGTCAGGTTTTTAAGCAAGTGGATCTTCTTAATTATGTTTCACTTGAGTTAATATTAAATTGGCTGACGTACACTGAACCCATGTGTGGTAGGCAGAAGAATGGCCCTGCAAAGAAGTCTGTATCCTCAGTGCTGGATCTTATAAAGATGTTAGGCTACACGGCAAAGGAGAATGAAAGTAATTAAATTAAGGTAATAAGTGTGTGTTGTTTTAAGTCACAATTAAGTCATGGTAATTTGTGACAGCAGGAAAAGAAAACCAACACAGTATGCTGCACAGAGGGCTGGGCCGAGGGTGCTGGTGACCCTGTCAGATCGTAAATCTTGCTGCAAGTGTGCTGCAGACTGAGTGCTAAAGAATTGACCATTTATTTCAAATGCCCTTCACTTGTCACTCCTGAAATGACCTGTCAGTGGGCTAAAAGACTATTTATTTCAAGCTAAAAGACATGGCATAGTTATTCTCTGCCCTTTCAAATTTGCTTTTTATATTTGAATGTCCGCATCATTCAGGAAGTAGTATTTATCCCAAAAGACAGTAGATCCCCACCACCAACAGTGATTGAGTCAGTGGTAGCTTTTCTCTGTTAAACATGACAGGTGTATAAAAAAACATTAAGTTAATTCCCCTCTTGAGGCATCCAAAGATGAAGTAACTAGTTTGAAAGTAGAGGAAAGCACTCCAATACGCTCCAACATACGAATACATTACCTCATCCAGCTGTAGAAATCCCAGGAGGTAGGTATCACTATCCTCATGTTATACTTAAATAAATTGGAGCTCATAAAAGGAAAATGAAGCCAAGATCCAAACCAGGGTCTCTAGGACTTCAGACGCATGGTTCTTCCCATCTCCTCATGCAGATTCTCAATAAAATGTATCTCAAAGCATTACTCCTCCAGAATCTCCAGAAGTCTATATCGGGTAATGAAAAAAATCCCTGTTTTGTGTCTGCAGTGTGCAGCTGTGTGCACGGAGTGTGCAACAGTGGGATAGACGGTGATGGAAGCTGTGAGTGCTACTCTGCGTACACGGGCCCCAACTGCGACAAGCGTAAGTACTGCTGGCTTCCGTAATGCCCCGCCAGACCAGATAGGCCCGGATGGATGCCTTTCAACTTGGTGTTCACACACCGGGGCTCTGCATGGGTGAGGTACCATCAAATGTTTTCCTGGGAGAAAACCAAATATTAAAGAGGGAGAAAAAGGAAAGGAGGGGAGGGGGGAAGGGGTAGGGAGGGAAGAGGTAGTGTAGAAGAGTGGAAGTCATGGGAGATTTGGGAGCAAGGTACTGACATAGCTATGATTTAGGAAGGTCAAGCTGGTGGCGGTACGAAGGATAGGAGAATAGAGAAGCCTGGAAAACCAGTTGAGGCCACAGCAACAAGTCAGCCACCCAGTAAGGGGGATAAGGCGTGTTCTCAAGTTCATGTCTCAAGGACAGAACACATGCACGGGACAGGGAGGTTCACTAAGGCTAAGTGACTCACCAGAGGTCACAAAACCACCAAATAGAAGAGCTGGAACTCAAATCATTTGAAATTCTTTAAATGCTCTATCACACTGTGTCCAAGCATGAGATAGGAACCAGAGGGTGATTGAAACAAGGGAGGTTTAATAAAAAGAATTAGTAAGCTATGATAGGAGAGTGGCTATAAAAGTGAAAAGTGAACTCTAGGGCTGCTAGAGCGTAACGGAGGACACTTGGAAGGAGGTGGCCATCCCCAAGGCTGTGTTCAAAGCTTGTCAGAGAAGGTATGGGGGCAGCGCACGGGGTAAAGGAGAAGTTTGCTGGTTTGCCCAAGCCAGCATGGGACCCCACTCATCCAGCAGGCTCAGGCAACAACGCCCCAGGGTGCGGAGGGGCCAAGGCTGGTGAGCAAGCACACGGAGGGAGCTGGAGTGCTGGGGGTGCCAAACTCCAAACTCGGAGTGTGCAATGTCTGGGTGTGGAAAGGGCTGGGGGAAGGTGGTCACTGGGTCCCGGCTGAGGATGCAAGGTCACCAAAGACCGTGTGCTCTGAGTGATGGCTGAAGGGGAGCGTCACTGAGTGTCCTTACACAGCCGCTCACAGACTGTAGGGCAGCAGCAAGCAAACACAGCAGAAACACAACACTGCGCAAAGGAAGCAACGAGAGGAGCCCGTTTCTCCTGCAGTGGCCCCCAGAACCCCCTACCGGCCAAGCTTCATATAGCTCTGTAAAGGAGAAATAGAATCCAGTCCATTATCAAAGAGCAGGTAATGAGGGTGAATTCAGAGCTTATCCATTCAGAAACTGGACATTCTTCCCTTGACACTAGCCTCACTTAAGTTATCCTCTGGGTTTTACTCTTCTGGTCTGCAAAATGATTGGACCAGATTCAAATCCAACAAATTCAAACCCATTTAATGGAAAGTCACTGTGGGGCTATGCACAGTCAGGAAGACGAATAAAACCCAGCCTTCTTCCTGTGGAGGAGAGGGGCATGCAAATGACCACTTCAAATCAAGAGCAGAATGAAACACAGATGGGTAGGATAACCCCTTCTGTTGACCTCAGTCTGCCTCCTTCCCTGGCCACTCCTATCATTGCCCAGTGGACTCATGAGCAAAGACCTTTTTAGTAAGACAGCAGACCCAGCCCAGAAGCCAGCCTAATGGAGAACACACACAGATTTGCCTCCAAATGACAAAATAATTCCGCTGAGTCGAAAGATAAACCCAATAGACTGGCACAAAATATTTGCAACCCACACGGCAGAAAAGTGTGCGTAATAATACGAACCCAATTTTAAAATTTGCCAAAGAGCAGCTACTTCTCAGGAGAAGAAATAAAAACTAGCCAAGCATAGAGAAGGTGCTTAACCCATGCAGAAATGTCAATGAATCACAGATTAATTCAAAACCATAACAAGGTGATATTTTAGAGGTTTGGAGGTTTGGTTTTGGTTTGGTTTGGGGTTGGTTTGTTTTTTTGTTTGTTTGTTTGTTTTCTGGGGGTTTTTTGCTCACTATGTTACCCAGATTGCAAAGATAAATAGTATCTGCCTGTGGGTAGGAGAAAAATTACAGTACAGTCAATGGGGAGATGAATTTCTACAAACTATGAGGGAATTTTATCTATTATATTTGAAAATATGCTTACAGTCTGCTGCCATAGCCCCAATTCTAGGAATTTACCTGGAGAAAGAGAGAGGCAGGCACCAGCAGGTGACAGAATATCTACAAAGAAATTCATGACAATATTGTTTGTAAGAACAACACGAGCTAGAAACAACTTGAATGTCCGTCGGAGGGAATGGTGGAGTGAACGGTGGTGTGTCCTACACCAGTTAGCGTAACGCTGGCTATTGTAAGAAACAAACGTAAAACTCCAGTGGCTTAACACTAAGATTTCAAAGCTGTGCCAAGGCGTCCCAAGCTACCACATCAAACTTGGACGGGTGTTACGGAATATTTTAAACTTTGGAGGGAGACAGTGAAGTGTCTGTAGAATACCGTACGCATTGCTGGCTTGAGTTAGTTCACAATTTCAACATTAGGTAGCACTGCATCCCTTTCAACGACATGATCTTTACAAAGCTGTGTGTTCAGTGGTTGCTAGGATAAAAAGCAAGTATCAAAGAAAAATCCTTCCGAATGGAATAAGGGTGGTAGTTTCCAATCTGATTCCAAGGTTGAAGGAGTTGGGCAGTGTCCAAAAAGCTCACACATTCCACTTATAAGTAAATGTGGTTATTTAAGAATGAAATGAGAATATATCTCTTTATAGTAACCACATTACGTTTTTAAATGGTTACTGAGGTCTCATGGCACACTTACCGAATTCCTTCGTTCCAACGACTTAATAAATGGACCTGGTAGATACTTGTTTTAGACTGGGGCACCATGAAAACGTTAAGACACTGAGCGCCATGACCTGAGACTTCGGGGAACCTCTAGCTTAACCTAACAGAGATGTAATTCTTACTCATGTACAGTCCAGTGTGGGTGTTCTGGCTGACACCAGCTTCCCACCGCATGGTGATGAGGGATCCAGATCTTTCTATTTTGTGCTTCTGCCATCCCGTAGCACCTCAGGGTGCTCTGCTTTGAGCCATGGAAGGAAGAAGAGAGGGTGGAGAAGCCCCTGCTTATGAAATCCAGAATGACACATCCAACTTCCTCTCACTGGTCCAACAATGTAGTCATGTGACCCCACCTGATGCAAGGAGGGGCTGGAAATGTAATCCTTGAAAGGGCAGCCACTTTCTGGCAAGATTCTACTTTATGGAAGAGTTGTGGGGGATATTCTCTCTGAATGTTTGGTTCGACAAGCACCGTTGGGGACAATTCTCCACGAGCATCTCATATTCGAACACCTCTTGAGGGCAGCACACTGACTACTCTTTGTTCCAACTTCTTTAAAGGATGTTTGTATCGCAAACAGCCTTGGAAGATGCAGGGTCTCCCCTTGGCAACAAAGTGTAGGCTGTGTCCTGCCTGTTTGAGTTATCAAGGGATTACCTTTCAGCTCAAAATTCATCCTTTTTGCTTGCTCTATGATAATGGAGGGGAATTTGTAAATAATTCTCATTTGCCAGCCAGCAAGATGTAAAATCTTATGAATAGAAGGTGCTGGAGGGACACTGAAGAAGAAAGGGTTTTCTCTTCCTGTTTCTGCTTTAGCTCACTCACCAGCACCCCAGAGAACTTGGGTTTTCTCCACTGCTCAGCCCTCCACAGTCTCTCCCACACTAGGTTCCTGCAGGGCTCAGCCTCCTCCAGCGTTTGCCTACTGTGAACCTTGTCTAAAGCTTGACTCAGGTGGCAGTGGCATAGCCAGGAGCCCCAGACACCACAGAGCTGTGCCCCACCACACAGAGGTGTGCTTGCTGTTCGGTATGCCTTCTCCTCGGAGCCGTGCGACCAAGGGCCCTGCAGGGTTGGCCATCTGGAGAGCCAGCCATGCCACCTCTCTCCCACATAGCTGGGCCCTGAAGTCGCCCTGGCCCCAGCCACACACACAAGTGTACTACCCTTCCAAGGGGGCAACTTCTCAGCTTCTGGTTCTAGGAGCACCCAGTGGCGAGCAGCTTTCCCAGGCACCAAATGAATCCTGAGGCTTGGCCCCTCATTGTGGATGAACTTCCCTGGAGCCCTAGGGGAAGATTTTCAGCAAGTCTCAGCTCCAAGGCACCTCAGCACTTTCTCCAGCATTTAGTGACCAAGGCATGCCCTTTTCCAGTGACATCTAGAGCTCGGTCCTGGCGAGAGAAGGGCTCTACCTTGGGTACTTATTTCAACCCCCGGGGAGTGGTTACTTTGTATATATCCACTATCCCTTCATTCTTTAGAACTCTTTTTAACTCTCATGAATTTTCTGCTGATAATTCTTTATACTAAAACATTCAAATAATTGTGTGGTTTCCGTCTCCTGCCGGGGCTCTAACTAATACATTGCCTATTTTTAAAAAAATAATAATAACTTAGATTCCCTAAGACTGGGGCTCCTCCCCTGTACTGGAATCCACTGCAGCCCCTCTCTCCATTGCCCCAGGGGACTTGGGGCTTGGAAGAACTGGCTTGAAAATGCCACCACTCTGGCTACTATTCTTGATGTGAGTAATAAACCATCCTTCCCCCTCTGACCCAGGAGTGTCATAGCTTCTACCAGCACCCACGGAACTGTATTAGCTCAACTTCAAAGCTTTGCACATTGGATAATATGTCAGACTCCTTATAGTTTTTGACAACCATCTGTGCCCCCCAGATGATGAAATACTAGTTATTAGAGATTAAAATAGATCTTTAAATACCTCCATAAAATATATTGTTAAATTAAAAATCAAGTTGCTAAATATCTTCACAGGATTCCATTTTGTAAAAAAAAAAAATCATCTAAATAAATTTATAAGTGAATGTAGTATATTGGTTGTTGATATTATTTACTTTGGGAGTGAAATGGAAGAATGAGAATCAGAAAACAGTTAATTTTTACGTTATGCATTCTGTGTTTTTCAAATTGTCACAATGAGTCTTTTTAAATTATTTTCTTAATCACAAAGAACACTGCGTTGGTTGAGTTTTTTAGAATCAGTTATTCTACTAATGTGGGTATCTCAACAATCTTCCTTTGCAGCCATTCCTGAATGTGCGGCCTTGCTCTGCCCTGAAAATTCCAGATGCTCACCTTCCAGCCAAGATGAAACGACACTGGAATGCAAATGCCTTCCCAATTACCAAGGCGATGGCCGCTACTGCGAGCGTGAGTCGAATTTAGATCCTGCTAGCTCAGTAATTGAGATGTTTAAGTTACTCAGCAGAAAAAAAACCAAAACCTCGCAACCTCCCTAACGTTAACATGAGGGCGCTTCTGTTTCTCTCTGTGTTAAGCTGAATGAAATATACAAGTGTCGAGCACACGCTCAACCATGATAGCTTTTCAATAAATGGCATTCTCTCCTTCTATTATCAAAGCACATAAATAGATTTTTACACATAGTTTTATATCAACTGTACCGATGTTAGGTTAAATACAGTCTATCTTTCTTTCCTTTCCTTTCCTTCCTTTTTGTTTATTTAAATTCAATTAGCCAAGGTATAGCACATCATTAGTTTTTGATATAATGTTCAATGATTCAGGAGTTGAATTAAAGAGGGCATGATATGCTGAGCAGTGGGTGTCTATTTCCTTTCCTTTCCAAGCTCATTCGCTTTGTGAGACATTGTGTTGTGTATTGATTATGAACATGAACTCTGGAGGCAGACAGCTAGCATTCAAATCCCAGATCTGCTTATTACTAAATACATGACCTTGGACAAATTCTTTAACTTGCCTGTGCCTCCATTTTCCTATCTATCAAAGGGGGATAATAATGGCTCCTACCTTACAGAGTTGTTGTAAGGATTAACTGAGTTAATGTATGGCAAATGCTTAGACAGAGCCAGTGCCTATTATAAATACCACACGTATTCGTGCTTTCTTTCATGCTATTTTATATTTAAATCCACGTGTAACATGGCATAGTAATATATCAATACAGTATTTGTAGTTATAATCTCTGACAGCTATATAGAAATCTGTTCAACGGATGGGGGGCATCAGGTGGGGTAAGATGAACCGTTTCTCTCTCTCTCTCTCTCCCTCAAAACTATCAAATTGCCTGTGCAACTTTGATGAGCTCATACCCTGTCACTGCCTTTCAAGCCATCAATCCGTGTTTACAAGCAGTCTGCCATCCTCACGCTCATTGCACGTACCTGGGACCGAATCAGCACAGTTGCACCTGCCTAGAAGGCTACCACGGGGATGGCCAAGTGTGCTTACCAGTAGACCCCTGCCAGACTCACTACGGAAACTGCCCTACAGAGTCTACGGTGTGCATATATGATGGGCCCGGACAGGTGAGCCCATGATGCGTGGAACTAGGGTGTCTAAAAGTAGGGCGGCCCAGCAAAGCTAAAACCGTGCCATGGGTATCACTTGTCTGCTAGGTTCTCCCACTTCGCCCTTTCAGTGCTCAATTTGGGCTTCCTCTCCAGGTAGACCTCCCTTTGCTCAGGGCTAACCTCAGTGTGTCCCCTCCCCAGACCATCCTCTGAACTCACACTTTCCCAGCCCTTCAGGGAAAACTTAACTGTCCTATGTTCTCTTGTATCTTGGTCATAGAGGGTGATTAGCAAAATATATATACAATTCAAATTAGATTAACAAATCAACTGCTACCCAAGTCTTGGGTGAATATGTCATTGACTTTAACCTGTAATCCTCTATTCCCTCTCATATCTTTTCAAGGTAAGAGAGGACTCTTAGAACCAAAAATATTCTGTCCCGAAGAGATGAGCCTCGACAAAACGTCAGGCAGCCCAGACAAATAGTAGGGAGCAGTGAGGCTATTCTGGGGTGAGACCCTGTCCCTCTAAATCACATCATGACCTTGACTGGTAAAAAAAAAAAAAAAAAAAAAGCCAGGTCCAGAGACCTTTGTTGAGGAATCCAGTTGAAAGAGCCCTTTTGCTAATACTTCATTCATCCATCAACTATTTAGTGGGTGCTCACTACGTCCATAAATGCGCACCCAGCTCAGTGGAGGAAATCTCTCTGTACAGAAGGATATTGTTGCCCTGGTAGGAGGAAAGGCT
The DNA here is from genome assembly GCF_023065955.2 of Ursus arctos. Lineage (NCBI taxonomy): Eukaryota > Metazoa > Chordata > Mammalia > Carnivora > Ursidae > Ursus > Ursus arctos. Next base: position 11,805,196 of record NW_026622886.1, on the reverse strand, counting down.
TCAGTGCCTGGCCCAACCAGAGTCCCGTGTCCCCAGCAATCCAATCACCCCGTGGCAATGCTCCAGGAGTTCCCTGCAGAGAATCCACCCAATCCATCTTCCAGGAAAAAATGTATCACACGCCATTTCTGCTATCAACGTCTGAGGTGGGTTTGGAAAGAAATTCAAGGAGCTGAGCCGCCATCCTCAAAATGAGGGCCCTTCTGGGAAAAGCCACATCATACTCTGAGCCAAGGTCCCAGAACCTTGGGAGTGAGATTAAAAATAAACTTTGTCTCCAAAAAATGGGTCCCAAGGTAGATTTTCAAGTCTTAGAAACCCCCCATTATTCACACAGAAGCATTATTCCCATTATTCCAGAGTAGGGTTTCTCAACCTGGACATGACCAGAATTTGGGGCTGGAGAATCCCTTGTGGTGGGGGCTGTCCTGTGCATCGTGGGATGTTTGACAGCATCCCTGGCCTCTGGTGACACCGGCCTCCTCCCCTGTTGTGACGATCAGAAATGTCCGTAGACATTGCCCAGTGTACCTTAGGGTGAGAGTCCCCGTTGAAAACCACTCTTTAGAGCTATAATATCTCCCATCTGAGCCTCAGTCTCTACCCACCTGTAGACAATCTAAAACCAGGAATTATGGAGCCAGAAAGGCCTAGGGTTAGGAAACAAGAAAACCAAAAAGGTGAACTTTACAAACAAGGTGTAATTTCCCAATGGGTGAAATATGTAGACATGACTGCCAATTCCGAATACTTTGACAAATTTTCAACTGAAGCCCACACTTCGGACAAGCCCTAAGTTAGTTTTTATGGCAGAATACAGATGGGTTAAAGAAGGATATCAGCTTCTGTGACTAACGAGAACTCTTTCTTTTTCTCTCCTTGTCTTCTGAAGTCTCACTGTGAGTGTAAAGAACATTACCGCAATTACGTCCCTGGAGTGGGGTGCAGTGTGATCGATGTCTGTGAGTCCAATAACCCTTGTCACAGGAACGCTAACTGCACTACCATCGCACCAGGCCAACCCAAGTAAGTCTGTTCAGTTCCACCACCTTCTTTCCAAGTGGTGGCCAGCCAATGCTGTAAGTTCCTCAAAGGGCAGGAAATGTGTCTTACTCAGTCTTGTACCCACACTCACCCCCACCTAGCAGGATGCAAGGAGCACGGTAGGTACCCAATTACAGCTTTCTTCAATCACTGAATCATTCGACAATTGTTTCCTTTGTAATGACCATTAGAACGTGCTGAGATATGCCTGATAACTCGGTAGTAAGTGGTCTGAGCGTGGGAGAAGGAAACCACCGTCGCTGGGAAAACAAAGGTCTGCTGTGATGACAGGCGTTTGACCTCGAATGTATATGCCTGTTTCCTCATTCATGAAATATTGCTTGCTAGTGGTGCCAAACAAGACTGGGGAAGGTGAATAAACACCGGTGGTGTTTCCTGGACTCTAGGTTGTAAGAGAAGGGACTTACCGAGAGTGAAAATATTTGTGTGAAAACTCCCGAGGCCAAGGCAGGTTGTGTGGTATTTGGGGGTGAAAGACCTGGGTCTGAGTCTCAATGCTGGTATCTACGAGCTGAATGACCTTGGTGACACCATCTCTCTGGTCTTAGTTTCTCCATGTATGAAATGAGCATAGTGATGTCTACTTCGCTATGTTGAGAACATTACATGAGAGAATGTTCTAGAAACTACTATACAGCTGTATTATGTTTTCATTAGTGGGTGAACTGAGGCTAGAACCCCAGTCTTTGACTCCCAGACCGAGGCTACTGTGTCACTTTCTGTTCTCATTGTCGTCGGCATCTGTGAAGGACTCACTGCCACTGTGAGCTCAAAACCATAGTAGTAGACCTTGAACCGTGTAATTACTAACCAGTTTCTGTGCTTGCAGAGCCCCTTTTCATCTTCTCTGAAGTTTATTCTTTTTACAGTTGGGTCTGGAATGTGTGGATTTGCCCAGATAGGTTTTAGGATTGTCACGTTTTATCTAGGCAAATAAGTAGATCTGTACTCACTGTGGGTAGAGTCAAAAGAGCTTGGATGCCAGAACACCTGGGTTCAAGTCCCAGCTCTGCCTTTTGCCTTCATCTCTCTGAATTATGTTTCCTCTGTCCTATAAAGAGAATTGTACCTCCCACGAGACCTGTGATGAGGATTACATGAGAATTATTCATCAGTTTCTGAGCAGAACCTGGCATGTAGAAATCACTCTACACATGTGTGTGCTCACACCCACACACCACAATCATGTGTATAGGCATATATGTACACACACTTGTGTACAGCTTACATACTTTTTGCCATCCTCTCAGCAAGTCTGAGTACAATACTTCAACACTTTCTCTCCTTTGTATTTGAGAGCATAAAATCAAAAATGAAACTGGAAGGAACATCAGAATAATGTAAGTGGCATTAAAGCTTGGGTTTAGAATGCCCGTGGGGCTACCACTTGATCCCCTTGATCCCGCTCCCTCAAAAATGGACTGTCTGGGAAGGCTGGAAAGAGGATGAAGTAAGACTAGCTACGTGACACTGATAAAATATGGGGCCACTACTAACTTCGTGCAGGTCATTTAGTTCACCTTGGATAAAGATTTAGTTTACGCCTCTTCAGTATGGTAAGGAGCTTATGCAGAATATTCAAAATCCTACTGCCTTAGTCACAGAGGTCCACCCAATAAAGAAGAATGGGCTCAAACGTGGGCTCTTTCACTCACCCCTGGAGTGACCTTGGACAGGCCATGTAAGCTTTCCTTCACCTGACAAGTCCACTAGAGACCAAGAGGATCTCCCTGGAAAGAGTGGAGCTGATGCTTATAAGCGTCTTATAAGCAATAAGCTCCGTGTTGATTATTACTAAGAAAAACAAACAGCTTCCTGCCCTGCCCTGGGCACTGCATTCTAGAGTGCCCCATTCTGGCCCTCCACCAGCTACACCAGGGCAAGGGGTCTGAAGGAGGAAGGGGACATGCTCTCCCAGGGCCCGAGTCCCCCTCACAGACCATACTCGGGCACCTCTGCCTAAATGCCTCCAGACCAGCCTCCAGGACCTGCACGAGCGCTCCCTGGTACGATTCCCCCAGGGGCATGGCCGAGGGTTGTTTGCGGAGGGTATGAATGAGCAGCATTGTTTTCACCACCCTCACGAACACCCTCTTGGCTCTGGCTCACCCACTGCTGTCCCTGAAACACGCCACGCCGTTCCCAGCTCCATACACTTGCACAAGCTATTCCCCCTGCTTAGACGTCATACCCTCCTCACCCGCTCTGAGTCAGGCTAGCATATTGATCCTTCACTCTTCTTTGCCTCTCAGCCTTTGGGCTAAGATCAAGTGATCCTTCACTGTTCAGCTCAAGTGTCCCCACCTCTAGGATGTCTTCCCTGTGCTCCCAGACCACTCAGCAACCCCCTGGCCTCCTGGAGCACCTGAAATGCTTCTGTACATAGTACACGCGTAGTACAGCGGTGATGAGTGCAAACACTGCCACCTACACGCTATGTCATCTTGAGTGAGATACTGAACCTCTCTGTTCCGCTATTTCCTCTTCTAAAGTAGGGCTAATAACAGAACCCACCTCGTAGGATTGTTGTATTAAATAAGAAACCGTATCAGGCCCCTACCAAGGAAACTGGAATAGCAGCTATTAATAGATATTAGCTATTAGTATCACTGATCTCAATTCCCAATTAGAACGTAAGGTCCTTGAGGGTCCACGTCTTATTTATCTTTATTGCAACAACTCCTGGCACCCATTAAAACAATGACATGAGTGACACTTTGGAGGAACAAATGAATCAATGAAGGACTGAAATGAACAAGTGAACGAGTGAAGGCAGCAACTGTAGTAAGTCTTTTAGGACACCCTAGAATTTCACTAAATTTCATCCAGCACTCTATGTAATTAATTACATCCCATATCTTATAAAATGCCAATGGCTTGGGGTGTTTTTAGAGCTGTAGGACAGCAAGAGACCTTCACTCCTAATAGAGAAGCAATTGACAAAAGGGGGCCCCACTGTGAATACGCCACGGCCAGCTGAGAGCGTTTAAGTCAGAAAACCGTCTCCTGAAATGTCAGAGTCCAGACCAAGATTTTAAACAATAAAAAGTATTTATATCCCATGCATTCCATTCAGCAGCGTCACCATTAAAATACGATTCTCCTGCCATCCTTAAGCAAGATAAGTCAAGTTATTTTACACAAAACAGACTATTGGCCTCATAACAACTTAGGGAACTTTTAGAGAGGAACATACTTGGCGGTTCGTACAGGTTACTTGTCATGCTATTATCAGATGTCTTTAAATGAAATGTATGTAATTTAGAACAAAGACTATTGTAATAAGAGTTACCAATCCCCCCCACCGCCCACCCTGTGCTTCTCACATTCACTGTCCTGGAGCACAGGTCTTGCAGAGGAAGTTGATGTTTGTGTAGGAAACTGTTATTTAACTGTATTAAGTAGACGATTGATTCACTGTTTGATCCACCAGAGTGATTCCTTACAGCAAGGTTTCTCAAGCTCAGCAGTATTGATATCCGGGGCTGTGGGGGCAGTCCCCTGCGTTGTAGGCTGCTCAGCACCATCCCTGGCCTCCACCCACTAGATGCCAGCAGGACCTTCACCTCTGTTCTGACAACCAAAAATATCTCCAGACATTCTCAAATGTCCCCAGGGTACTCTGGTTGTTCTACGAAAAATTCCGAAGTCTCAATCAGTAAATGATCTGCCAATCATCCATCCAGCAGGAAAACTCATACGTATCCTAGAATTCTCTAAAGTGGTACTTTCTCCAAAACCCTGTTTCATATTCCTCCAGGCACAATTAGTCACTTCCTCCTCCATGCCCCATAGCACCCTACTCAAGCCTTCATCACGGTGCTTCTCCAGAGCTTCACCTATGTGGTTATGGACTTGCCTTGCTATATTCTGGCTCCCCCGCAGGACTGGTGGCCCTATTGCCACCATCTCCACCATCACCGTCATCATCGTCGTCACTGTCAGCATCATCTACCAAGTACTGAGCTTTTCTTATGTGTCTGTCCCTGTGCCAGCTGTTCCTCGTGCATCTTCTCTTCCATAGACAGCCCTAAACGTATCAGGAAATCCATTTCACAGATGAGGAAGCTGAGACTTGAGGAGATCAAGTGGCTTTATCATGTGGCCCAAGATTGTTTGTTTTCAGGCCCATCTTCACAATGTGAGACACTAAAAGGGCAAGGTATCTGTTATCGTCATCTCTGTAGCCCTCCTCCCTGGCAAGCTTCCTAGAATTAAGTGGATACTTGGTAAATAACCAGTTCAACAAGTAAGCATCATCCCAAGTGCTGGAATGTAACGAGGAAGGAGTAGGATGCAGGTTCTGGGAGAGCTTCCCTTCCAGCAGAGGAGACAACACCTCAGGGGCTCATTTTGGTGGACAGGGTTGTGATGGAGGGGGGTACCCACAGTCTGCTCCTGTTGGGGAGAGTCATGAGGCCAGGTAAGACTACTTAGAGCAGATCACTCCTGAGCCATGAGGTGAGGCCAGGAGACCATTCCTGGCAGGGCACATGGCCTGAGAAGGGCATCCCAGTCTCTGAAAAAGAAGGCAACTTGGGAATGCTGGAATTTGCAGCGTGCAGCAGGAAGGAAACATAAACAAGTTCCCCTTTGGGGTCTTGCAGGCCATGCTAAGCACTTAGACCTTCTTCTGGAGGTGAACGGAGTCCATGTAGTTTTAGGCACAAAGGTGCCAGATTTCCCTTTTGGCGAGGCCACTCAGAGGGTTGTGCAAAGGACCGATTTGAGGAGAAGGAAAGTGAGAGCAGAAAGACCAGTTAGGAAGTCACTCCAGCAATCCAGGCGGGGGTAATAAAACTCCGAAATGTTTGCTCAGCAAACTTGTTAAAAATACGTCTATTTGCCATGGGACCATATTTGGAAATACAACTGGACTCATGAGTGTCTAACTGTCCTTTGGAAGCCTTTTGTCAACATGAGTCATGCTGGTGGTATGATGACCGCGGCCTCCCTGCAGCTCTCATCTCTGCAGCACCCCTCCCCTACCCCACCACTTATCCCAGGATCCTGTGCAACGTCGCCTTCCGAAGCACCTAGCTGGCTTCAGCTGGCTATCAGCTCCTCTTTGCTAGGCAGCGGTGGTGTGCTAGAGCCAGGGCTTACTGAGTCGCGAAAGCTGGTGGTTACGTTTTCAGGATTTTGCAAGCTGGTTGACATCACACTGGTAGTTTGAGATTGGCCAAGGTGGGAGTACAACCCGTGGAAATTGGCAAAAGCTGAAAAGCAGGGCTCTGCCCTATCCCCCGCAGAGAGCTGGTTATTAAACCTTTACCAGCACGCCAGGGCTGGCGCACCTTTAAACCTTGTCCTTAACTCCGTGAGTCTTTTATGAAACTATTGTATAAAATTTCTGCAAATTCCATTATCTATATATTTATTGCAATTCAGTTGCCGCTTATCATTCAACCGTTACTTACGTACCTGCTCTGAACCAAACCCTGCGCTAGATATGACGTTAATATAGGGCATAAATATACACACGGCCCTTGCCCTTACTCTGTTCTCAGATGAGGGAGTTGGACTGTAGGATCTCAATACTCAATGGCTCTAAGACCCTGAGAATGTGTTTTCACCCTCCCTATAGATGCACTTGCCAGAAAGGTTACGTGGGTGATGGCTCAACATGTTATGGAAACATCATGGAGCGACTCAGAGAATTAAACACTGAACCCAGAGGAAAATGGCAAGGAAGTCTGACCTCTTTCATCTCACTCCTGGGTACGCGGCTGCGGGTGCAGGTTTCCACGTAAAGGGCACCCATCTTTCAGGCAAGGCATCTGTAAGACACAATCATTCAGAAAGGGATGGGCAGGGGAGGAATCTATTGGAATCGGCCCTCCTAGGGAGGAATCGTGCAGGTGAGAGGGAAAGCACAGGCAGCTGTTTCCAAGGAGACAAGGAATGAGTGCCAAGAGGTCCAGCAATGCAACAGTTAGTAGGCAGAATGCTGAGGACAGGGTCCTGGGGTCACTCTAGATTAACAAGTCTGCGACAACGAGACAGGGCAGCTACTGATATGAGGATGGAGACCACCCTCTTTCCCTTGACCTTGCAGGTCCTCCAGGTGTGAAGCAAGGTTGGCAGATAATACTGGGAATAGAGAGTGACTAAAACCCTGGGTTGTATCCATGTTCCACAGTGGGTGCCACTGAATTTTGAGAATAGTTGGTGTGACCTTCTCACATGCTGCTGGATGTTGCCCTTTGCCATCCCCCAACCACTAATTGTCTATAGTGACACCGCCTCTCCCAGCCCCTCAGGCGGGGTGACAATCTAAGATGCCCTCATCATTTCCAAATGCCCTCCAGGGGTTATTACCCAACACCCCCTTCAGAATGAAATATCACAGCTGATCGCAGCATTGGACAAGACTTTCAATAAGATATAAATTTGACCCATCAACAGAAAGTAAAACACAGACTTGACCCATCAGCAAAAGCCTTAAAATATCAGTATCGAGAATTTACCCGTCACCAAAAAATGATTTCCCAGAAAGAGCACAGATAGAGAATGGGTCAGTGCTGCGTTGTGGGCATAAACCTTAACATAGGGCCTGCACAAATGTCCTCCTCTTTCCAAGGCATCCTACAGGGAGTCACGCGTTTGTGGCATGCTTCTGGCTTCTTACAGCCTTCCTCTAAGAACTCGGACTATCAAATGACAGCAGACAAGGGTGACAGAGTGTCCTTTGCAGAATGTGCTCTCGAACATTTCCCAACAAAGTCCTGTTGACCTTCCACCCATTTATGAAGTGCCGGTCCACATTGTCTGCTACGGGACAGCCCAGAGCCCTCCCTGCCGTCCCAGCATCTCTGGGAGGATGGAAACAGGACCGGCCATCTAATTTGCAGGACATCATGCAAAATGACAAGACGGGGTCCTTGGTTCAAAAATTATTAAACACTTCAAGGTGGCCACAGCAGAGGATTAAATCAAGCATGAGGCTCTTCGGAGCTGGCCCTGGATGGAGCAGGCCTGCGTCTTTGCTCACCACCATGGCAAACAGCTCAGATAGCCGGGCACAGGGTCAGGCACCTGCTGGGATTGACTGAGGATTTTGTCACATGACCCTCACAAGTCTCATCCCAGGGTCTCCTTGAAGCTAAGACTGTGTCTGCAAGGAAAACCACACAGTGATGTAGACGCTTTGGGGGCCATGGCATCATGATATCTTGCTTTCTTAGAGCTTCCCAGTTTACCAAGGGCCGCACATACCAATTAGAAGAGAAGAGCTCTTGATTCAAAGGGCCTAAAGGGACCACAAGGACCACTGCTTGATTTTACTCTTCAGGTGCCACTGATTCATTTGGTGTTTTTTTTCTTTATGTATTTCTATTCCTAAGACAAAGCCTATGCCTGGCCACTAAGTAACCTGGGACCATTCACTGTGCTCTTGCCCACAGACAAGGGACTGAAAGGATTCAATGTAAGTATTTAAAATAAAGTGGGAAACCCCTATTAAAATTAAATCTACTGATGATAAGGTGGTGATTGGGGGTGGGCAGTAAACTTTTAGTGCAATATAACATCCTTACAGTAAGCATACAGATTGTAAGTGCACAACTCAATGCATTGTCACAAAGTGAATGTACCGGTGTATCCAGCAAGACCATTACCAGCTCCCTAGAGGGCCCAGCGGTGCCCCCTTCCAATCCTGACCCCTTCAAGGGTAATGACTGAGGGATCTTAAGTGTAGTCATTTGATAAACAGGATTTGCATAATGCAAAACTGCTTACTTCCTATGAGAAGAATTAATCTAATGTATTAACTATATATTTGTTTCTTTAAAATCATCATAAATGATGGGGTGCCTGGATAGCTCAGTCAGTTAGGCATCCGACTCTTGATTTGGCTCAGGTCTTGATCTCGGCTCAGGTCTTGATCTCAGGGTCATGAGTTCCAGGCCCACATTGGGCTCAGTGCTGGGAGTGGAGACTACTTTAAAAAAAAAGTCATTAATGATAACAGTGGTAGGGGGCGCCTGGGTGGCACAGCGGTTAAGCGTCTGCCTTCGGCTCAGGGCGTGATCCCAGCGTTGTGGGATCGAGCCCCACATCAGGCTCTTTCGCTATGAGCCTGCTTCTTCCTCTCCCACTCCCCCTGCTTGTGTTCCCTCTCTCGCTGGCTGTCTCTATCTCTGTCGAATAAATAAATAAAATCTTTAAAAAAAAAAATAATGATAACAGTGGTAGAGGAAAGTAGGAGAACACGGTAGTCTTCCCTGTGAGCTGCTGTTGTCTGGAGTGATATCATGCAGTGGGAATGAAACTCCTGGTGCCCATTGGAAGCATCCTATCATGATGGTGTCCATGATATTTACTACATTTGGTTTAATGGAGGTAATGGACATATTAATGTGTATATAAGTGGTTTCTCTTAATCCAAGATATCTTGTGATAATAATTTTTGCTGTATTGAATAAAAACCCAGGGAGTTACAGACCCACCCTCACCCTAATATGCGACCACCGTTGGACAATCTGAAATGAATCAACCATTAAACCTCAGAAATAGCCTCACGTCTCTCCTTATAGGGGAGGAGGATTCACAAATGTCAAATGTCTCTGCACGAGGCACTTTGCATGTGGTCTCTTGTTCGCTGTATAGATTATTTACACAGTTAATAAAAAGTCTCTGCTGATTGATTGCTGATGATATATAATACTGACAAAATGTAGATTTGATCCAGCCAATTTCAAAAATCCTACTTTTCCTGTCCAAAAGCTCCATGGATTTAGTCTGCACTTTCTTTTCGCATAACTTCTTGTTTCATTCCCATCTACGCCCTGGGCTCCGGATGACTCCCGGTGCCTGCACCAGCCTCGCTCCTGGTGGTTGAGAGGACACGGACCACTGCCTCCAGGTCGCTAGATTCCACTCCCCCAGAAGTCACCTGTGCCTGAAAGGGCCAAGCCCGAGTTAGGATGCCTTCTCATTGACATCTTTGATTGGCCAATCCATGCCTCACGACCTCATTTTGTCCTTCAAACACCAGTGGAAACTGAAAGAACTGGCTCTCTTTCCTCAGGTCAAAGAGCTCTTGATGGACAAGGAGGCTGCTCAGTACTTCGTGAAACTCCACATAATTGCTGGGCAGATGAACACCGAGCGTATGAATAACACAGACACTTTCTACACCTTGACCGGCAAGTCAGGAGAAATCTTCAACGGCGATAAGGTAAGGGTCTCTCTGATTTTGCTTCCGGAACAAAAGAGTCTGCTGAGCCAGTGCCCACAGCCAACTCTCTCTGTGGTTGGGCTCCTGAAGTTTATGAAGAACTTCTTTCCTTACTCCTTGTTTGCCAAAGCACTTCCCTATGAGGGCAGAAGCAGAGCGCAGCACCAGGAAGGATCGGGCAGGAGAGATCTGTTGTGGAAAGAGGTTATAAAGTGTTGGATTTTGCTCTGGTCTGAATTCGTCTTCAAGAGAACGTCATTCGGGTGCCAGCAGGAAGGAGAAGCTTTGCAGTAAACCTGTTTCCTGGAAGCGCCAGCACAAAGCCAGCTCGGCATCCCTCTTGCAAGAGGAAATGGATTATGTTTGTTTTAGGTTGCTGGAGTTTATCCACCTTCTGCAGACCTAGCATTCCCTCTCTCCTAATGCCATTAGTTCTGTTCTGTTGTTTAAGTAAAACCACCCCTCTTTCCTCTCACAAATAACTCTTTCTGAGCCAGAGGGGATGTGATTAATAAACACAACATGGGTTATGGCCTATATTGTTGCAGTTCACCCACTATCAGTAGTTGTTAGATTATTGAGCCCTTACTCTATACGAAGTACTGAGATGAATCTTTATTTATGTTATATAAGACTTGCAACAGCACCATAAAGATGATTTTTCAAGTGAGAAAACTGAGAGGTCACAAGTAAGGGCCAGAGCCAGGATTCAAATGCAGGTCTCCTTGACTCCAAGACCCGAATCATTAATCAGTGTGTTGTACTGTGTGTGAGAGGATGGATGGATGGATGGATGGATGGATGGATGGATGGATGGATGGATGGATGAACAGATGGATGGACAGATGGGTGGACAGATGGATGGATGGATGGATGGATGGATGGATGGATGGACGGATGGATAGATGAACAGATGGATGGATGGTTGGATGATGGATGCATAATGGATAGATATCTAGATAGATGGATAAAATGTAGCTTCTTTTCTTACAAGGACATTCCTTCACTGATTCATTCATTCATTCTCTCACTTATTCATTCACTCATTCAACGCATATTTATTGTCTATAGCTTGTAAGAGCCACATGAAAGGAAGAAGGAATTAGCTTCAGTCATTTATGCAACAAAAATTTTTTGTTGTCTGCCTTGTCTATTCGACACACTAACGTAGGTGATAAGTTTACAGTAAATTGAATCATTTTGCCCTTTCTGAACTTGCAGTCCATTCACATTTAGCAATCACAGGTAGTCATCAATGATTTCACACATTATCTTATTTGATCTTGATGAATGAAAGACCTGTGAAGTCAAGCAAGCAAATGACATCTTTCCCATTTTGGGTTAAGTGACTTACTTATCCAAAAGATCATATAGCCAATAAATGACATCACCCAAGGACTCAGAACTTCTAATCCAATACTCCTTCAAGGATACCACATTAATTTTACTTTTCTTGGTGTTTTAGGACAATCAAATAAAGCTTAAACTCTACGGAGGCAAAAAGAAAGTAAAAATTATACAGGGGGACATAGTTGCTTCCAACGGGCTCCTACACATACTTGACCGAGCCATGGACAAGATGGCACCCACATTTGAGAGCAACACTGAGGTGAGACATTTTGGATAAAAGTTAGGTCAACCCAAATCCATCTTTTTTTGTTCCCTGGAGACTCATATCAACGAAGAAAATGCATGCCAGCGTTATGTGCTTGTCCTTCATGTCTGTTAGGGCCCTGACTATGGGGAAAATGGGATGATTTCTGTTTTCAGTAGAATTCTGGGTACGTCTGCCAACAGAAGGAAAAGCATGCATTAGGTGTTAGAAAGATCTCAATTTCATGACCTCTTTTATGGCCACATATAATCATTCAGTCCAGTGATGAGTTGTCATGAAAAGTTATCCCTCGTACTTTATGGAGGAGGGCAGTCCTCACTACGATAAAAATTTATTTCTTTTGACTCATTTGATGATGGCCAAAGGCTACTTCAGAACATGCGATCTGAACCACTAATTTAGCAGGAAACATTTCTATCATGCGTTGCAATTGACAGGGCATTTTCTATCCACATTTACACATACACATAAACTCTGTCACGGACCTTTTAATGTTGGGATGTCTATATCCTAAACCACCTATTTCTTTTCATGATTTTTAGCAAACTATAATGACATTGCTACAACCAAGATACAGCAAGTTCAGATCTTTGTTAGAGGTATGTGCTTTTCATGAATTTCTGGAAAATGGTTTTATGTCTAATCTTTCATATAATGAGCATAGGTGTCAATTAGTAATATTTGCTAAGGAATTATTTAAAGTATTTGTCAGAGATAGGTTGCATATATAAAATTTCACTTCTCAAATGCAGGAAACCAATGTGGGACATACCTTAGATGAAGATGGGACCAATGGACCATACACCATTTTTGTTCCAAGTAATGAAGCGTTAAACAATATGAAAGATGGCACCCTTGATTACCTCCTTTCTCCAGAGGTATGGTATCCTACTTACTCTGATGGAATCATGTAGGCATCATTGCCTCAGTCTGTGCCCCTACAGACTTTCTCCAAACTCGGGACATTCAATAAGTGACACATGTATCACCAGCTACCCTCCTGCAACCAAGGCAGACATCATTAATCAATCACAGTCCTCTGGAACTATGGATGTGGCTCCAATCTCCTAGACAGAGTTCCAAGTAGCTAGACAGGCTGAGCACAGGAAATAAAATCTATTTGCAACCCCAGGTCTAAATGATTGGTTTGATTTTTCCTGGCTCTTTTAATATTTCTCAGTATCAAAATCAATATTTTAAGTTGCCTACAACTCTAAAGCTGTCCAGGAAATGAACTCTAAACCAGGCTATTCTGGGCCAGGTCTAGGCTAAATTTAAAAGGAATAAATATTGGGGGCCACCTGGGTGGCTTAGTTGGTTAAGTGTCTGACTCTTGATCTCAGCTCAGGTCATGATCTCAAGGTCGTGAGTTCAAGCCCCATGTCTAGCATGGAGACTGCTTTTAAAAAAAGAAAAAGGGGGGCGCCTGGGTGGCACAGCAGTTAAGTGTCTGCCTTCGGCTCAGGGCGTGATCCTGGCGTTATGGGATCGAGCCCCACATCAGGCTCCTCCGCTATGAGCCTGCTTCTTCCTCTCCCACTCCCCCTGCTTGTGTTCCCTCTCTCGCTGGCTGTCTCTATCTCTGTCGAATAAATAAATAAAATCTTAAAAAAAAAAAAAAAGGAATAAATGTTATTTTTAGATGCCCAGGCATTCCTTTCTTTTGCTTTCATCTTTCTTCATACTAACCCTCTCCTTATATACCATAAGCCTTCAATTCTTTCACATTCTCTTCTAGAAAGATTTTTTTAATACTTCACACAAAAGTATAAGTGACTGAAACCATTTAAAGTGTTTCCTTTCCCAGAAATAACAGCCTTAAACCAAAGGGAATGGTAACTAATATGGAATTGTGTTCATTAGAATGTCAAAGGATGGAATTATAGGAAGGGCCACAAGCTTTCCTCCAGTGCCCTGAAATCATGCCACCATCTTGGCAATGGGGCAAGACTATCCATGACCTCAGGTAGATCAGTTCATTATACAGAATGGAGGGTCCGGATCTTTTACAGTAGTGATTCCTAAACTTCAGTATACTTAGGAATCACCCTTGGAGCTTGTTAAGTAGGCAGCTTTACAAACCATACCCCAAGCATTTTGATTTAATGGCACCTCTGTAAGATCTAGAAATAGACATTTGGGGAAGCACCAACTTTCTGACTCAGGCCATGCTGTGTTTGGAACCCTGAATCTTGTTGCATGTATGGTTTAGAGATGCACATGGATACATACTTTCTAGAATACTTTCAGGTATCTACAAGGACATCTTGCCTTCAGAAAACTTTGGATTAAAAATATGTGGATCAAAGAGATAAACTGGAAGGTAATCTCTTACATTGCAAATAAACATTCACCATATTAAAGGATTTGCTACAGGTTTCCACTTAAAATGCTAAATTTCCCAGTGTCTTTAAGATAGGATGCTATTTTAAAAATACAATTCACACGCAAGTTTTCTGAAACCTAGCTATTGCAGAAAAGCAGTTATAGCTCTCTTTGGCACTCACACTCATTTAATTTTAAAGCTAAAAAAGTAATGTTGCTCCCTTGGGAAATTATTAAAATCCTGAGATTATATGGCTGCAATGAGTACATAGCTTCTAATTTGATACCGGGGTTGTTTTTTAATAATATGAAAAGAAGTCTCAAACACCTAACCAGTTACACTTAAAATTAAAACAAAACCTTTTAATTAGAGTAGAAAAAAATCAACCTCCCTGCTTTTCTGTCAAGCACCTTTGCTCAGAAATCTGTCTTTCTCTTGCTTCATAATTCCTTCAGCCTGTGGCTGGAGCTGCTGGCTTGGTCGGGCTCTCAAGAGTAGATTGTGTACCTCTTCCCAGCTTCGTTCAGTGAGATGGCCCTGTAGCTCGGAATTAACCTATGGGGGGAGTATTTACACCGCAGAAATTGGCCGACTCTGTAAATCTGGGCTCCTCTGTTCTCCCACAGAACTGACTTACCAGCACACCACCTCTCCTGGCTCTCACTGTCCTTGCTCTCAACGGCAGTATCTTTCTGCCTGCAGAGAATATAAACATTTCAAGTCTCTCCATTCTGAGTCAAAACTGTTCTCCCACTTTAACTTCTAAGCGAGGAACAGAATGATCATTTCCGCTTTTTTCTCAGGCCCAGAGCCTGTTTGGTTAAAACTTCTCAACCTGTAGGAAGGTCTCTCTCTCCATGCACTCTAATAGCATCCTTCAGCTTTATTTCAGGGAAGAAACTCAGCTGGAGACAGGAAAGTCCCCATCAGCCATGCCCATGAGACAGAAAATAAGCTGATTTCATTAGAGAAATGGCTTCTAATTCTGATTTTGGAATGTCATGTTTCCTTTTCAGTGTATTTTTCTGCTTCTCCCTGAAGCAAAATTTCAGTCCAGGAACCATCCTATCCGAACAGAGACCACAGCTACTGATGACCAGCCCCAGTTTATGACTTCATCACTGAACTAGGCAAAATGAAAGCACAGGGAACCAGAGATTGGCCCTTGCCAGCCCACAAATACCTTGCAAGTAACATGGGACAAAGGGAGGTGAAATTGCAGAGCTCAGGGTCAAATTAACATTCGATAGAAAAACTCTCTCTCTGCCCTGGCATCAAAGGGCTGGGTTTTTGTTATTTTTACCTAGAACAGCAGGGAGGAAGCGAATGTCTTCATAAGGGAGAGGAGGTACTAACTACATGGAAAGGCTCTGCTACCAACAGCAGCACCTGGACACACATCCTGTCGATTTGAATCACACTGGACTCAATCTAACTGAATGATGGCCCTCATGGCTCCCAGCCAGCCAAGGCGACAGGCACACACATGGCAGGAAAGATGCCGATCAATTCCTTTGTCCCTTTCATTCTCCTCCTTCTTGTAAAAAAGGATCCAACACCAATTAATTCTTAGGACTTTAAAACTGAATGATCCAGTTGGTAACGTCTTCCCTACAGAATCAGAAGGTTGGAAGGGGTCCACACCACTCTCTTTATTTTGCAGGCCAAACCAAGCCGAGAGGTGCTACGTGGCTTGCTCAAAGTCACAGCAGCACAATCAGAATTAGAACTCACGACCCCAAGGTCCAGCTCAGTGCTCTTCCCAGGACCCTATCGGCACAAAAGTTTTTACGGGGCCCACTGTGTACCGCACACTGTGTGGCCTGAGGACTCTGATTAATAAGCCAGACAGACTTAAGCCTAAGAAGGACCATGGACCATGGACCAGCAGGGGCTGACCCCTGCCCTCCGGGAGCTTGCAATCCAGCTTGGGCTGACATTTCCCAGCAGTCCCCACTTTTGCTTACCCCTTCCACCACTGAACATCCAAAGTTGTAATCACATTGCTCCTGCCTGCAAGTCCTCACTTGTGGGTACCATAAAGCAGCTGCAAGGGGACAATAAGGGCCAGAGTCTAAGAGTCTAAAGTCACATGGTAGCAGAGCCAGGGCTGCAGAAAGCAGCCTGTCAGGGCTGGCTACCTGGGGTTCAACTCCAATGTTCTTATGGGTAAGCCTGCCCTGCACATACTGCTTTTGACTTATCGATATGGTGGCCATCCAATGTATCATCCACACCAGGATACTTGAGAGTGAATGGGACTGCCAACATACTAGGCGTAAAGCAGGGCTGTACCAGACAAGCCAGGGTAGGGGGTCACTCTACTTACAGAAAACTCCTCTGGCCTAGGGACCTAGGACAAGTGCAGAGGGGAGTCTGGGCGCACGGGACTCTGATTCAGCAAGGCTCTCTTTCGACCTGGGACTTCTTGCTGTTGGAACATGTCCCTAGAACGGTCAGCCTCTGGGAGGTGACTACGATCTCGATTTGTGATTCCCCTCCCGTCCGAGCCGAGTAACCACGGCTGTGCCACTTAAGAAGCAGAACTCAAGGGTTATGTAGCTTGTAACTCCCAGCTCTGACTCTGCCAGGAGATTGCAGACCCCCATGGCCGCTGTCCCCAGAGTGGTTCCCTGCGCTTCTCACCTCTGTACGCTCTCCCCAGGGTACCCCTACGGGGACTGCTCACCCCGCTGATAATCCCAAGACTCTCTTTTTTTCCTCCACCACTACAATGTTTCTGAAACACGAGAAATCGTGGAAAGCACTTTGAAGGAGAGGTGACCATGGACCATGGTGGCACAGAGGGGGAAACTGTCCTGCCCAGATATTCCTAAGAAGGCTTGTGTATTCCTAAATATCCAGCACATGGTCTGACAAGCAGACATTTATTTATGGAGAAAATGAAACCGAATCGTCAACTGAGGCTATCTTAGAAATTCCAGAATGTAGCTTTAGACGTTCAGAGAGGTAATGGAGCAGAGTGACTGAGAACTTCTTAGGCTTATTAACCTAAGTTAGCTTTGTGACCTTTGTCGTGTCTTTAAAACTCAGTGTTATCACACATAAAATGAGTCAATAGCGGTCCCTCCCTCACAAGGCTTTTAGGAAAATTAAATAAAATGTGCTTATAATGCTTTCAGAACAGCTCCTGCCACAAAAGAGGAATTTGGTGAATGTCAGCTCCTGAGGATGGGTTTTTTTCTCATCCTGAACTTCCCAGTGAAGAGATTACGGGGCATTGAGTTTTCTGGATTATGCATCCAAAGTCATTGGAAGTTCCCACAAAAGGGGGAAAGTTGTATTTTCTGCAATGACTAAAGAAGTATTTTGATTCCATTGCAGGGATCTCGGAAGCTTCTGGAACTCGTCAGATACCACATTGTCCCATTTACTCAGGTTGGCCCCACGTTCCTGCCCTATTTTTTCCTGCTTTCCACATATCTGACCTCCTCTTACATTCCATTATTAGAGTGCTAGAAAATCCGTGACAATTGTTCCTTATCTCTAGCTCTGGGCATACCCTTAGCAATGAATAATGAGCCGTTATCAGAGAACCCTCAAAGCCACAAAACAGATGACATCAAACCTCCCATAATTTACTTCCTAGACTTCCGAGCTATTTTTTCCAATGAGAACTTTACAAAAGCAGGGCCCCATGCATTGCTCAAAATGTCTGTGTTGTTCTCTTCTCTTTGCAGCTTGAAGTGGGTACTCTCATTGTGACCCCACACATTAGGAGCCTGGCCAACCAGATGATACAGTTCAACACAACCAACAACGTAGGTGAAAATTCTACTGCCGTTGTCATGACTCGCATGCATTTTTGCTCTGCTTATGATTGTTCACCGGGTTATCCTCCCTCTGCTAACTCACAGGCTTACAGTCTTGATGATTACTTCATTCATTCGTTATTTCTTGCATTTCATGATTTCATTTATTTGCTGAGCAACTGCAGGTGTGAGACTCTGAATTAGATGCCCGGGATAAAGCAATGCAGAAGCCAGGCTTACATTCCAGCAAGGAAAACAGACTTTGAGCAGCTAATTAATGACTAGCTAATTATTTCATTGCAATTATAAGAAGTGCCATTATAATTATAATGAGAGTTTACAATAAGAGGAGGCTGGGCGTCTAGAGGTCCTCAGTAAGGTAGTGATGCTTTAGCCAAGTTTCAAAGGATGAGTACAGGGAACTTCAGCAGAGATGAGTAGAGAAGAGTTCCAGGCAGAAGGGAGAACATGTGCAAAGGCCCTGTGGTGGGAGGGAACATGACTTACTTAAGAAACTCAGTGAAGGCAGCATTATTCAGCTAACACCCTGGGCTAATATCAGCTAAAGTCTGACAATGCGCAGATTCTCTCTCCTGTTGATTCACTGGTGGTGGTGATGATGATGATGATGATGCATCTTTTCTGCATCTATTGAGTGCCCACTATGTGCCAGACACCATTCTGGGTCTTAAATGTAGACCAATGAGCAAATAGAGAGAAGTCCCTGGTTGCATGGAACTTTCATTCTAGTAAATAAGAAGATAGACAATAAACAAATTAAATAAGTAAAACACAGCATATATTAGAAGTTAGTAAGTGCTAAGGCAAACGAACAAAGAAGGGGGATATAAAGCAAGGAGGGGGCTGGCATTTTAGATAAAGTGCCCAAGAAATCCTCATGGAGAAGAAAACATCTGAGCAAAGGCCAGAAGGAAATGAAGACACAAGCAAGCAGCATGAATATCTGGGGAAAAGAGCATTCCAGAGAGAGGGAGCAAAGAAAGGCACAAAGAAGGGACCGTATGCCTGACCTGGCTGGGGAACAGCAAGGTCAACGTGGCTGGAACAGAGGGGATGAAGGAAGAGTGGTAAGAGGTCAAGGCAATGGGAGGGAGAAGGAGAAGTGGGGTCAAGTCACGCATGGCCTAAGAACTCTCACTTTAAATGAGATGAGGAGGGGCGCCTGGGTGGCACAGCGGTTAAGCTTCTGCCATTGGCTCAGGGCGTGGTCCCGGCGTTGAGGGATCGGGCCCCACATCAGGCTCCTCCACTATGAGCCTGCTTCTTCCTCTCCCACTCCCCCTGCTTGTGTTCCCTCTCTCGCTGGCTGTCTCTATCTCTGTCAAATAAATAAATAAATAAATAATCTTTAAAAAAATAAATAAATAAATAAAAATAAATGAGATGAGGAGCCATGGGGGATTTCACGCAGTGGGGAGACATGATCAGACGTCCATTCAGGGAGGCTAGTTAAAAGCTGATGGCAATAGCCCAGAGAATGATGGCGACTCAGACCAGGGTGGTAGCAGGGCTGTGGGATGAAGTGGTCACATTCTGAAGGCATTTCAAAAGAAGCCCCAGGAGAATCTGCTGATGGATTAGAGGAAGAAGTCTCCTGAGCTTCTGACTCGAGCCACCAGAAGGATGGAGTTGCATTTAATACCACAGGTGGAGCACAGGGGGGGAATTGGAGGTCAGAATTCTTTGCCAGTCTGTTCATTTTCTGCTCCCTCCCCTACACCATAAGCAGGGGCTTGTCTGGGGTTGTTACTGATGTATCCCCAGCGTCTACAGCAGAGCATAACACAGGGTCCATAAATGCATCTGAATGAATGGATCCCCGCTTCTCCAACAGAGAGGTAAAACAGGTCCCCCGCGGTCTCCTAGCAAATATACTACAGAGCTGGAATAGTTGTACCCCTTCCCAGCCCTGCACCTACAAGGACCATTTCTGCAGAGACATCCTAGCCTGGTCTCAGTCAGCAATTCATTTAAGATCCGTCTTGCCCTGGGGCGCTTGGGGGGCTCAGTCAGTTAAGCTACGGCCTCTTGGTTTCAGCTCAGGCCATGATCTCAGGGTCCTGAGATCGAGCCCTGCATCATACCCCCCACTGAGCGTGGAGCCTGTTTGGGATTTTCTCTCCCTCTGTCCCCCATCCCTTGCTCTCTCTCTCTCTCTAATAAATAAATCAACCATTAAAAAAAAAAAAAGACCCATCTTTTCCTGTCAGCCAGGCCCTTCCCAAAGCAACTGTCTGAGCAGTCACCAGCACACAGATCTGCCTGGGGATGGCTGGTGCCCCGCAGGACAGAACGAAAGACGTCATTGCTTCTTTCCAGGGACAGATTCTGGCAAATGATGTGGCCGTAGAAGAGACCGAGGTCATCGCCAAAAACGGTCGAATCTACACCCTGACTGGCGTCCTCATCCCTCCCTCCATCGTGCCGATTCTGCCCCACCGATGCGACGAAAGCAAGAGAGAGATGAAATTGGTAAGGAAACTAGGAAGATAAAGAGGGGCCCCTGAAAAGCCCCACGGGGCAGGCATCATCCTTCCCTCTCACACTTCTGAGGAAGCTCACAAGGAAAGCCTCACCCCAGGAGCCTCATTCCAGACGGGTTTCTGTCTCCACGAAGAGGCAGGCGGGCCTGAGGTCCTAGCTCATAAACTGTGACTGAAGGCTCCTCGGGGGAATGTTCCACCATGATCAATGCCTCCCAGCTCTACTGGCTCTTTAGAGCTGCTGTACCAACTTAGCACAAACTAAGAGGCTCAAAGCAGCAGAAGTGCATTCTCTCACAGTTCTGGAACGCCGTGGTCTGAAATCCAGGGGTTAGCAGGGCCGTGCTCCCTCTGAAGGCTCTGGGAGGGGGGGATCCTTCCTCGCCTCTTCCAGCTTCTGATGCCTCCCAGCAATCCTTGGCATTCCTCGGCTGCGTTAGTCCAATCTCTGCCTCTGTCTGTACATGGCTTTCTTCCCTGTGTGGGTCACTGTGTGTGTCCCCCTCACTTCTGTTAAGGACACCAGTCATTAGACTCAGAACCCCCCCCCAATCTAGTGTGACCTCATCTTAACTAATTACATTTGCAAAGACTTACTCAAGGGGACATGAATTTGGTGGGGAACACTAGTCAGCCCTCTACACCAGAAGTCGGGTCAGTCCCTGCCTGTGTCACCTGGGACCACCTTGCTCCAAGCCCATAGCTTTTCTCCAAGGAACTTAAAAAAGAATTTCTTCTCAGGTTGGGTGCTCTGGCCTCACCAGTCAACCATCTTTCTGTATTTCTTTTCAAATACCAAACTTTCTGTTTGCCTGTGAGCTTGTGTACCCTCTAATGGCTTTTCCTGCTTCCATAGCAACCTACTTGGCTGAGCTGGCTTTATTCAAAGCACCCCAAATTTCAACACCGCTGTATATGTGATCTTTCGGTTCCCATGGAAACCATACCCACCCCCGTCGTGTGTGGCCAGTGCTAATGCGTCATCTCTGGCGCAGGTGGACAACGGCAATGCTTCCTCGGGGACAGGTGCCTCTACATGGCAGACAGTCCATCAGAAGCCTCAGGCCAGTGGACAGTCGATCTGACCCTGAAAGAGGGAGAGGAGGGGGCTGCTCCAAGCAAGCTAGTTCCCCCTCCCAAAGCTCTGGCCACGGCACTGACTTCCCTCCTTCTCTCTGGGGAGGCGTCAGTAGGGAGTGGAGAGGGAGGCCAGGAGTGGTCCACTCGTGGACCCTATTTCAGAAAGAAGCCTGAGGCCAGATGGGGTGGTCCCCTGCTCCCTCTTCCAAGGATGCCTGTACTGATCCTTGTCTTTCCTTCCAGGGCACCTGTGTGAGCTGTTCTCTGGTGTATTGGAGCAAATGTCCTGCTAACTCTGAGCCCACAGTGAGTGTGACGGCTTCATGAAACCACACCTCACCCAAGCGACCCCACCGGTGTTGCTTCTCATCCTTTCTACCTTTCCTCTTAATTAAGAAGAATTAATTGAGAATTAATGAACTGAGAATTAAATGAACATTATGCAGATTAACAAGAGAAAAGTTCACAGATTTTATGTGTACACAGGGGCACCCATAGGAAAGCGAAGACCCAAAGAAATGGCAAAATGCAAATGTTTATGTGGTAGGTTAAATAAAGGGAGGCAATTGCGGGAAAGTCACTGAAATGTACAGGGAGGCTAGAGGAATTTCAGAATTATTTTAACAAGGTCCATTTGTGCAGCTTTTTCTCTGCTTCAGCTTCCTGTCTCTGGTGACAAGATGTCTCTTTTGT
Organism: Ursus arctos; assembly: GCF_023065955.2. Taxonomy (NCBI): domain Eukaryota; kingdom Metazoa; phylum Chordata; class Mammalia; order Carnivora; family Ursidae; genus Ursus; species Ursus arctos. Next base: position 11,782,959 of record NW_026622886.1, on the reverse strand, counting down.
CCTGGTACGGGGAGGGCGTCTTTCACAGGGGAGCTTTATCCCCTGCTTTCAGAAATGAAAGGGGTAAGTCAAGAGTGCCCCTTTTCTATCTGCTGTTTTTCAAGTGTGACTTGAGCTCAAAGCAATCCTTAGGCCAAAGTGGCCAAGCTGGGGCTGGCATATTCTGCCACACTTTACTCCTGTTTGGTCTTCCCAAGGATTTTTCTAGATAGAAATACAAGGACTATCATGAGAATGACATTAGGACCATCAAACCCTTTTCAAGTTGGACTGAATTCTGCACACATCTATTGAGAGCTGGTTCCCAGGGCATAGAGATGAATGAGACATAGTTTTGTTTTGTTTTCGTTTTTGTGTTGAGAAGCTGTAGTCTAACAAGGAAAACAGATCATTCTACAACAATCCAGAATTCATATGCCAAGTGCTCTATGGATGACAAAAGCAAAATGCTCCAAGGTAAATGATGATAGAAATCTCTGCCTATAATTTTGTCCTAAAAAAGAGCATCCCAACCCGAAGTATCATTCAACACTAGAATAGGTCACTAAGGAAGGAGATGAGCTCTTTAACGGAATCCTACTGAGAAGCATTTAATAAAGCAAAACATGAACATTAAATTGGCACAGGTGCGTAGATAGTTAATTTGCTCAGTGAAGCCATCACCGCTGAGTCCTACAGGATATTGTCAATCAGGGAATATGGAGAGGGAGGAGAAGAGAGGAAATCATGCTGACCAGCATCAGAGTGGCTGCTGTGTGCCACCGTTCAAAATGCTTTCAGAGCACACCTACGAGGTAGGTATATTACCATCACAGCCATCGTGTGACCTGGGAACGAAGGTAAGGAAACAGAAGACACTTCGTACAAGGTCACACGGCTAATACGTGGCAGAATCATGATCCTACATCCCTGAGCCCAAGTAAGGAAAAGAAGGAGAGAAAGAGCAGAATTAAATACATGGGTTAGAACCAAAAAAGCCCCAAAACTTCCCTTCCCAGGCTCCCGTGATCTATACTTACTTAATTATCCTGAGAGCTGACAAGAGGACTGAATATTCCTTCCTCAATGACCTCAGAATGCCTTTACACAGCTCAGATTTGAGGATTTTACAGCCCATGAAGTTCTCAACGCTACCTTCTTGAGCAAGAGCCTAAGACAAAGATGTGCCTCCACATCAACGTTTACCTCGCATAAAATTAGAGCCAGGGACGAAAGGCTTAGGATAAAACCTGGGATCAGCATTATTGTCCCATTTCACAGATGAGGCAGCTGAGGCTCACAGAGACTACATGACTTGCCTGTGATATCCTAAAGTTAGTACGTGGTAAGACCCATTCTCTGGACCTGTCCCTCACTAGCAGAGCTCTTGAGGAAAAAATCATTTACCTGTCGGGACCTCCGTTCCCTCATCTACAAAAGAGGGATGAAAAATGTCCACACCGAGTTGAAGATTGATGACCTTGTACATGCAGTGTGTCTGCCCCTAGTGAGTTCTTGATAAATGGCAGCTCTAGATAATGACGATTAGGCAGCAGGGGGTTGAGAATGGAAGGTTGCATTTAAGTCTTTCCCCTACGCACACACATACACGCCACTCCTAAGAGAAAAACTCGGACCATCCCTATTTTGTTTGGTGGATCTTTCTACAAACTAGAAAGAGTCTCTACCGGCTCCAAAAGTTCTCTGTAGAAGGAGCTTGGGGACGGTTATTGCCTGGAAGAGGGACCTGAGCCACACCCGGGATGAATGGGAAAGTGTTCCCTGATCAGCTGGCAATGTCTGCTATGGCAGGAGAGGGGAGGTGAAGATAAATGTGCCCCGATTTGTGCCAATCCTGGCCTGTGTTCTACCAACAAGGAAAGAAGGTGACTGGAGCTCTGACGGGGAGCCACATGAGCTGGAGAGCTCTGGTGCTCTTTCCTGACGTCGAGGGGAAATGGAAATAGGCTGTCGAATGTATATAGCAAGCAATGCCCAGAGGACCTCAAAATGCAGGCTCAGTGCATTTTTCCCGTTGGCTTTCTTCCAGACACTCTTCACACACAGATGTGTCTACACTGGCAGAGTAAGGAGCCTAAAGAGCGGCTGTGCCCGATACTGCAATGCCACCGTGGAGGTGAGGCCGGCAAGCCAGGCAGCTCCAGGGCCACACTCCTGGGCCTCAGTGTCTGTGAGGTCACAGGGTGCCAGTGGGGCCTGGGCAATGCCTTCCTGCAGGGGAATGGCAGGGTGAACTCTCTCCGCGGGGCCCAGGTCACCCCCTTCCCTGCATCCATCCCTCCCATGGTTCCCTCTCACTCTTAATGGTGAGCCCACACTCGACGCTCCCCCCGAAGGACCAGCCACTGCCTTGTGTCCGACCTGCCTCTTACCCTCTTTCTGACCCCAGAGTGTGCACGCTGGCCACTCCCTCCCTTGGAGCACTTTTCCAGATTCTCCTGGGGCTGATCCATCATTCAAGTGTTTAACTCTCACCACCCCCTCACCCTGCCATCACCACCCAGTTCACAGTGGCCTCCCCAGGCTCCTCCCACCTTGGCCCCCACCTGCTACCACTTCCTTACAGTATTTTGTCTTCCCAGCACGTACAGGTCCCTTTTTTTCCATTGATTGTCTCTTCCTGACTACACAGAGGTTGGGCTCCATGAGTGCAAGCCTTCGTGTCTTGTTCTCTCAGTGCCAGAGCTGGCTTGGCACCCATAGTCAGCCCTCGGTACACGTGTGGTGAGCAGATGGCCGAGCACCAGCCACGCCATCACCTGCAGAAGAAGTCGAGCCCATAAGGGGGAGCTAATGCTGTTTATTACAATAATGGAAATTAAAATGTTATTCCTTTGAGGAATTGGCACTCTGCTTGCGGTTTTAAAAGGCAACACGTGTTTTGTTTCTCAGATACCGAAGTGCTGCAAAGGTTTCTACGGGCCTGACTGCAACCAGTGTCCAGGAGGCTTCTCGAATCCGTGTTCGGGGAACGGCCAGGTGATATAAACCGTTTCATGAATGCTGAGCTTGGCCTGTCCTAAGTCAAGTGGAAAAGTAATTTTTAAAACCACTAAACCAAGAAGTGTTACAGTGCCAGTCACTCTTCCCAGAAAGTAAGAGAAACAGATCAGTTGCAGATCAGAATAGAAGGTATCTCTAGCAGAAGGAATTGGGGCCAGGGATGGATGGTGGCAGGGGTGGGGGTGGGGAGTCTGGGAGTGTGCCAATCGCTGCTTTCCTGCAGCTGACCACTTGACCTTGGATAACTGAAGGAGTCTCCCTCTAACCCCACTTTCCTCCTCTGGGAGGAGAGCAGAGTCCCCTGCTTTGATCTCCAAGATTTCTTTCAGGATGAAGATTACTTTACTTAAAAAATAAAAAAGGCACTGCCCAGTGATTGCTTTTTTTAGCTCACCTCCAAAACCTAGTAAAACGTAAAGGCCCAAACTTAACTCCTCCAGCTTAGAGGCCAGAGCTCAACAAACAAAGGTAAAAGTAGCCATGGTTCACATGGGAAATTACAGATCTGTACATTTCAGAAACACATCTAAAATATGCCCCTCTTGAGGGGAAGGAAAAACTGCAACGACGGGTGGGCTGAGGTGAGGCAAGAACAGGGTGAAGTGGGTACGAATTAGCGACCACAGCCCGTGCCAGGAGGTCACCAGCGCCTACTCTGGTGCACAGTGACCATTGCAAAGCCAACCTTGAAACGGCGGAAATGGGGAGGTGGAAGGCAGAAAGTCTCACGCTGCAGGGGGAGATGCGACGGGGCGGGGGGAGACACTGCTGTCTGAAGTCACAAAGCTGAGCGAGCGAGCCCCTGGAGAGAACGGCCAGCCTTCATTCTGAAGGTCGGTGGCTGGTCACACCATCCCTCAAGCATTGTTTGCAGATTCCGGTTCACCAATGACTTCCCGTAAAGTTTGAAACCCCGACTCAGAACCCCAAGCTTGTCACTGTTTGAAGCACCCTACCTGATACCAACAGGACTCCCCTTTCGACGAGGAGTCCCAAAGAGCCACGTCTAGCAGATAGAATCTGACTTCAGAGAAGTCAGGCCATGACACAAAGGCATCTGGGACTTCTTTACAGAGGGGCGTGGTCCTAAATGCCCTCCGGGCCTGTCTTTGCTTGCAGTGTGCGGACGGCCTCGACGGCAATGGGACGTGCATTTGCCAAGATGGCTTCCATGGCTCCCAGTGTCAGTTCTGCTCCGATCCCAATAAATACGGACCTCGGTGTGACAAAGGTAAGTGGCACTTCAGCAGCTTCCTCCTGCTCCTCAGCCGGGATCCCCGCAGCACTGCAGCGAGGCCGTAGTGCAAGCCTAGTGCTGTGTGCCCCTTTGCTTGGCGTCTACCCGCATCCCAGGGCATTTCTCAAGCATGTGGCTCTCAAGCTGCAGCCCACACCAGACTGCGGGGCCCCACCACAGAGTTTCTGGGGCAGCAGGCCTGGGGTGATATTGGAGAACTTGCGATTCTAACCAGTTCCCTGAGTGCACCAACACTGTGGCCCAAAGGACCACAGTTTGAAAACCAGTCTCTTAAGGTTTCCCCACAAACCTGAAGTGACCATGGGCTCAATAGCAACACACAGACTCACTCTCTACACTTCCAGCAATCCCCTTCTCTCTGCTCCCCCCTCTGCAAAATGTGTGACCTTGGGCAAGTGACTTCCCTCTCTTAGACCTCGGTTTCCTCATCTATAAAGTGGGGATAATATTAATAATTACCTCATAATGTTAGTGCAAGTTACAAATGGAAAGCACTTGCCTTGGAACAATGCCTGGCACCTAGAATGTAATACAAATACCCTAGCTCTTATTATTATGTGTGATTGTTGTTACTGTTGCCATTATTCTAAGTTCAGTGACATAAATGTCAGGAAGCTCGGAGAACAAGCAGAAAGTTCCACAACACTAGGCATTAAAAAAAAACGCAGTTATTTGATCTTAGAAAATGCATTATGCCTTTTAAAATTACAACATGTGTATATTTAAGTAGATAGATACATAAATATATAGAAATAAATATAGATGTATATTTCTACACTAAGATTAGAACTTGAAAGAAAAAAATGAATAGATCAGAGCTGGCCATGAAATCAGGCCAAGCTGAAGTTAAATCCCCGTTCTGCAACTGACAGGCTGTATGACCTTAGAAGTCTCACTGAGTCTTAATTTCCCCGTCTATAAAATGAAGATAATAATAGTACCCATGTCATGGGGTTTTGATGAAGTTAGACCATAATTTAGGGCCATAGCACAGAGCTGTACCTAGCAAGAAATCAGTAGATGAAGCAAGCCATTCTTACTACTGTCACTACTAACTCCATTCACTGGTTACAAGGCACCCAGCCCTTCCCCCCTCTCATCTGGTCTGATCTTCACAAGCACCTCTCAGGATGGACAGGAATCTGGACAGGGTCATGGGGGCTGACCCTACTCTACCATTCTTTGTGCCGAACAAGGTTTCTGAGAAACAAAAATACAATTTTCTTCCACAGCCTGCCAACGTTGGCATTTTTATGAGGCCAACGGGGCAGGGTGCTGAGGCCAGGGGAAGCCATGGAGGTTTCCGCTCCAACGCCTCTCATCCCGGTCTGCGGCTGCCCACCATCCCATGCAGGAGAGCCTCCTCGTCCTTCTGGGCCCCTGTCCCTGGCAGATGAAGTCCTGATTTGCTTGAAAGTTTATGAAAAGTCTTTTGTTTTAAATCCAGCCATACTTTTCCAGCCCGCTCACTGAGTCTCTCTCTCCGTCCTGGATGTTGGCGGCAAGTACCCACACGAATTCCTCTCCTATCGCCCTCCTGGGGCAAAAACCACAGAAGCCTTCCTTTCTGATCAGAGCCAAGCCCCCAAATCCTTGCCACCTGCCTTTAAGAAATTTTGCATCCTTCTTTCCACTCCCGCGTGCATAGGAGCCTGAGTCTGAAGCACACATTGCAACTTGAAACACCTATCATTGAAAGCAAAGTAAACCGTTCAAGTTTAAAATGATCACAGGCATGCGGAAACACCGACTGACACCCTGACCTATGGTGTTTGCACGTGGGCACTAACAGACACGGAATTTGAAGGCCTAGGTTCCAGTCCCTGTTTGAAAACTTAGCAGCAAGTTAGGCAATGTGCATCACCTCTCTGGGCCTCAGTTTGCTCATCTGGAAATGGAGATGATAAGAGTACCTACCCTCTGAGGCCGGTGGCTGTTTATGAGATGGTACAGTTAAAGGCCGGCTCGATGCCTAGAACAAGGCCAGTGCACAGATACTGGCTGTCAGTTAACGGTGGTTTGCTGTGATAGAGAGTAAAGAACAAGTTGTGTAAGCCCCATGTCAGAGGCCATGCCGGAGTGAGAAACCGCCTCTACTGATTCCAGAAAGTTGAGAAATTTCCAGACTAAGCTCTCCAACCATAAAGTAAATGAAGACTGAGCTCCTTGGCATCTTTCACACACACACACACACCCCACACACAGACATGCAAAGCACTTCTGAAACCGACTTCTTCCCATCCTTGATGGGACAGTCAAGCTCACCAAGCACTGTCGTGGGTACATGGAGAGACACCTGAGAAGCAAAGACACAGCTTCCAGAGCCTTCCCCCGGCTCAGCCCTAGGTTCTGCTCTGATGGGCACGAGGGGGGGGGCGCTGAGGGGAGGTGGTCCCTCTCCTCCATGACCCATGTGCCCTATTGCTACGCCTGTCCCCCAACCCCCAAATGTCCCTCTTCCTTGTCTTCCAGAATGTCTGTGCATTTATGGAACGTGCGATAACAGGATCGACAGTGACGGGGCCTGCCTGGCCGGCACGTGCAGAGAAGGCTCTGCGGGGAGGTTCTGCCACAAGCAGACCTCCACCTGTGGGCCCTACATGCACTTCTGTCACATCCATGCCACCTGTGAATACAGCAATGGGACGGCAAGGTAGGCCTGTAGGGCACCACCCTTAACACCCCACGGCCACTCTGCCTCCTGTAGATAGACCCAGCCCATATCTCAACTCTTTGCAAACAAAGGCCTGTTATCTCCAGCTGCCAATGTGGCTTTTGTGGAGAAAACCTCAGACTGAGCTGGGTTCAAATTGCAGCACTCCCTGCTTTGAAACTTACCAGCTGTGTGACCTTGGGCAAGTTACTTAACCTCTCCGAGTTTCACTTTCCTCGTCAGGACAATAAGGATGATGCTGCCTACAGAGCAGGGCAGTTGTGGAGATTATAAAAACTCGATGTAAAAGCACTCAGTGCCAAGGGTGCCTGGGTGGCTCAGTTGGTTAAGTGCCTGACTCTTGATTTTGGCTCAGGTCATGATCTCAGGGTCCTGGGATCGAGCCCCAAGTCAGGCTCCATGCTCAGTGGCAAGTCTGCCTGATATGCTCTCTCTCTCCCCCTCTGCCCCTCCCCTCACTCAATCTGTCCCTCTCTCTCAAATAAATAAATCTTTTTTTTTTTTCAAAGCACCCAGCCCCAGAGCTAACACATCATGGTGCTCAGTCACGGAAACTATAATTATTATCACTACTCATGTGAAGAAACGAAAATGTAATCCATCCCTTTCCAACCCTTTATAAAAAGCCTTTATTTCTTAGGGCCATTAATAATAACTCCCCTGTTAAAGGCATCTTACAGGAAATTAGCTCTTGGTCATTAGATCACCATTTGTTTCCTTAATAGTGTCTAATATATGCACTGGGCTTGGAGATGGGGGAGGGGGAATGTCAGAGGAAGTTTTCCTCTCTGGAAACATCTCTGGTTCAAAGGCATGTACCCACCTGAAAAATAACCTGGGAAATGCAGAGAATGGCTGATAATCTTGGCCTCAGTTTTACATTAATTTGCAATTGCACAGTTACTTACTTCCCTGTTTACAGTCTGTCTCCCCCACGAGACGGTCAGCAGCATGGGCCCAGAGACTGTCTCTTCTCCTCCACCGTAGTACGACAGAAATGCATCTGCCTCGGGAGTGAGGACCTACATCCATGCATAAGGCAAAAATCACAAGTTCTCAAAACTGTCCTTAAAACCTCTGGAAACCCTCACAAAGGGCTATCGACATGGGTCTGTATACACTACATCAACGTAGGGAAATCACAGTGTGGAACAGAGCAATCTACTTTTTCATGGGGGCACCACATAAAGTATTTTGTTCCTCATGGAGCCTTGCTACATGAAAAATGATTCTATTTAAATTCTTGTGAGGCACCCATGACTGAATTTGCAGCAAATGATGTGGGATGTGATGGAACCACAGGGGATGCAGCGCCTCTCACGAGGGAGTCACTGGATAGTGGTAGGCCAGATGAATGCACCAACGGCCCATTTGATAAAGTATCATGGTGGAATATTTTGGGAGGAGTGTCTCAAAGGGTAAGGAGTCAGAAAACTATGTCAGCTCATGGAATCACACACTTGAGAGTGTGGTGCTCCCAAAAGAGAAAGTCTGAGGGACCAGAGAAGGGAGAGAGGGGAGGTCTCACCTGATCATCATTTGTAAATACTTTACAAACTCCTAGAAGAGGGGCGCCAGGGTGGCTCAGTCCGTTAAGTGCCTGACTCTTGGCTTTGGCTTTGGCTCAGGTCATGATCTCAGGGTCGTGAGACAGAGCCCCACATCGGGCTCTGCGCTCAGCGGGCAGTCTAGCTGAGATTCTCTCTCCTTCTCCCTCTGCTCCTCCTCTCTGTGCGCGCTCTCTCTCTCAAATAGATAAAATTAAAAAAAAAAAAAACTGTCTCGTAGAAGAGACGGTAGTTGTTCTCTGCAGAACCACAGATAACAGCTAGAGGCAGATTCCAGCGCCATCAAAGCAGCAACGCCCCCGGATGTCCGGCCTCGCCAGGCGCAAGCGCACTCACGCAGGCTAAATGCTCCACGTGCTTTAATTTCCCTCGCTAATCTTCGCAGCTTTATGAGGGAGATGTCAGACTCATTTTCCAGACGGGGAAACAAAGTCTCCCAGAGATTAAGAGACTCAGACTCATCCAGGGTCATAGGACTGCTAAGAGGTGGGGCCTGGATTCCCACCCAGGCATGTCTGACTGCAGACGCCCCAAGTGCCTGGGACCACCCTGGTACACTGGCTCCACCCACAAGGGCAAAGTGTCACATGTCTGGCCAGGAGCCGGTTCACCCCGGGCTGGCCGGGCTTTTCCTGGGGGGGTGCGGCTTACATTTCTGATTCTGTGCTGATTTTGCGCACGTGCTCTTCGTTGCAGCTGTGTTTGCAAAGCAGGATACGAAGGGGACGGAAACCTCTGTTCAGAAACGGACCCTTGCGCGGGAACCACGCCGGGGGGCTGCAGCCGAAACGTGAGTGTTGCTCTTTATTTCCAGGCTGCCTGGTTTCTTAGGAAATCCTGAGGGAAGGCCTTGCAAAAAGCGGTGTCTGAAGGCTTTTTCTTGCATGAAGCACATCTGCTGGAACCTCGAGTTTTAAAGATGATGCCCGCGCCTTCTGTGAGCCTCCACTTCCTAAGTCCGCATGCGCAGGGCGTGTCCCAGCACCACAGGAGCGGGGGTCTTTGGGCCCTTAAAAACACAGCCTGAGAATCAGATATTGCAGATTATTAGTAAAAAACCAGTGATTCAAATGTTAGAGCTTACAAGAAACTTGAATGTCCATGATCTCATTTGCTTTCCCTACCCCACCCCCAACCCAATAAAGAATATGCTTATCCCCATTGTACTGATAAAGAAACTGAGGCTTGGGGACGCTAAGTCGACTTGCCCTAAGTTCTGTTACTGGGGCTAGCCCAGGGGTATAGCCCAAACCCACCGCTGCTTTTGAATATCCCCACCACCACGGGGCCCTCCTCACCTCCATTCCCTATGCACAGTTTACTAACTGGTCTCCCTGCTTCTTCGTCGGCCCACCCTGTACATTCATTGTCCACCCACAGCCAGAGGGACTTGAAGCAGGTCGGATCATGTTTCTCCCATGCCAAAACCCCTTCAGTAGCTCCTCCTGCTCGGCTCGGAGGGTGAAATCAGACAGGAATGCCTTGCCGCGCCTCACCAGGCACCCCTGGGGCTGGTCCCGCCCTCTGGACAGCCTGCCTGGCACCTCCTTCCTCTCCTGCTGTCCTTCAGCTTCCCGGGCTGCTGGTCCCCAGAGGCCTGGAGTTGCTACAGTGGTTAGGAGCTGACAAACCGAGGGCGTCGGAGGGGAGGGGGTTGGGGGAATGGGATAGGCTGGTGATGGGTATTAAGGAGGGCACGTATCGCATGGTGCACTGGGTGTTATACGCAAGTAATGAATCATGGAACTTTACATCAAAAACTAGGGGTGTACTGTATGGTGACTAACATAATATCATAAAAAATATTAATTAAAAAAACGGAGCTGGCACTTCAGCATTCTAGAGACGGAGTTCCTGAAGTTTTGTAGCTGTGTGACCTTAGGCAAGTTACTTAACCTCCTCTCAGCCTAGCTTCCTCATCTGTAAAGCACGTAATGACAGGACCTTCCTCAAGCTGATGGCTTATACCAGCAAAACATTAAGAACAGTCCCCGGCTCCAGAAATGACAGCAATGTGCCTGGGGCCAGCCCCTAGCTGGCCCACAAGAAGCAATTCTGTTCTTTAAATCGTCTCCTGTTTCCTCTCGGTGCAAATGTGCATTTTAATCATTTCTATCGCACTCCAGGCAAACACGCGTTTCTAGAAGGCACCTTCTCTTTTTGCTTTGGGAATCACGTGGCTGGACTGAGGTATCAGAGATCCGCTGCTTCTTTCCCCCCTGCAGGCGGAGTGCATCAGAACTGGCGTGGGGACCCACACGTGCGTGTGCCAGCAGGGATGGACTGGGGACGGCAGAGACTGCTCGGAGATCAACAACTGCCTGCTGCCCGGCACTGGCGGCTGCCACGCTAACGCGACGTGTTTGTATGTGGGCCCCGGGCAGGTAGGTGGGGCGACGTAGAGAGCAAAGAGGAACAGGACTCCGGCAGTGGCTCTTCCCCGCTGCACACGGCAGTACTTTGTCCAGAACTTACTGCAGCTTTTTAATCATTTGTGGTAGTGAGAAGGGGTTGTCACAACAAACCTGTGATGCGGGTACTATTTTTTTTCACCTTTTGACACTCTTCACCCCTTTAGCCCACCCCCACCCCCACCCAGCCTCTGGCAATCACCAATCTGTTCTCTTTATCTATGTGCTTGGTCTCGGTTTTTGGTGTTTGGGTTGTTTGTTGGTGTTTGTTTTTTTAAGATTCCCTAAATAATTGAGATTGTATGGTATTTGTCTTTCTCTGTCTGACTTATTGCACTTAGCATAATTCCCTCCATGTCCATCTATGCTGTTGCAAATGGCAGGATCTCAATCTTTTTTATGGTTGAGTAATATTCCATTATATATATCACCTCTTCTTTATCCATTCATTTCTCAGTGGACACCTGGGTTGCTTCCATATCTTGGCTATTATAAATAATGCTGCAATGAGCATGGGAGTGCAGATATCTTTTCAAATTTGGATAAATACTCAGAAATGAAATTGCTTGAAGGTATGGTAGTTCTATTTTTAATTTTGTGAGGAACCACCACACTGGTTTCCACAGTGGCTGCACCAATTGACATTCCCACCAATAGTGCATGAGTTTCCTTTTCTCCACATCCTCACCAACACTTGTCATTTCTTGTCGTGTTGATAATAAGCATTCTGACAGGTGTGAGGTGATATCTCATTGTGGTTTTGATTTGCATTTCCCTGAGGATGAATGATGTCGAGCATCTTTTCATGTACCTGTTGGCCATCTGTGTATCTTCTTTGGAAAACTGTCTATTCAGATCTTCTGCCCATTTTTTAAAAGGATTGTTTGTTGTTTGGTTATTGCATTGCATGAGTTCTTCATATATTTTGATATTAACCATTTACTAGATATATAATTTGCAAATATCTTCTCCTATTCAGTAGGTTGCCTTTTCATTATGTTGATGGGTTCCTTAGCTACGCAGAAGCTTTTTAGTTAGATGTGGCCCCATGTGTTTATTTTTGCTTTTGTTGCCATATAGGTTACTAGCATTATTCCCATCTTACAAAAGAGAAAATTGAGGCACAGAGAAGCTAAGTAATTTGCTCACATTGCACAGAAAACAAATCATGTTGTGAGATTTACACCCAGACAGTCTGGCTCCAGAGCCCCCTCTTAGCCACCTGACCACACTTTGTATTTCTGTAGCACTCTACAGTCGGTGATCACTTTCACTTAACCTCACGTAAGGGAGACTGAGGCAGAGAAAGCTACTGCTCGGGAACCAGTCCACACTGGGGAGGTGACGACGACTCTACTGCCGTCTTATGTCTCACCATGCACTTGGCAAACAATTGCATTTGTTTTTTGACTCACCTAAACTGCTAGATTGCATTTGAGAAAGACAAAATATGTCCTGGTCTCTGTATTAGTTTGCTAAGGCTTCCATGACAAAGTGTCACTAATTGGGTGGCATAGAACAACAAAACTGTATTGTCTCACAGTTCTGGAAGCTAGAGGTCCAAGATCGAGGTGTGGGCAGGTTTGGGTCCTTCGAAGAGCTTGAAGAAGAATCTATCCCATGCCTGTCTCCGAGCCCTGGGTGGTCTGCAGGCAATCTCTGGCATTCCTCAACTTTTCCACACATCATCCTGATCTCTGCCTTTGTGTTCACAGGGCATTCTCCCTGTGCGTAGGCCTGTGTCCAAATCCCCCCTTTTCATGAGAACACCAGTCATATTGGATTGGGGACCCACCCTTCTCCAGCGTGACCACATCTTAACTTATTACATAATAATAATCTTATTTCCAAGTAAGGTGACATTCTGAGGCTCCTGGTGTCAACATTTCAACATATGAATTGGGACTGGTCGGGACCCAGTTCAGCCCATAATAGTGTCTATCCCCTCTCTGCTCTTTCATTCTGTGGATAAAGGCATCCTGATGTGGGAGATGGAGGAAGAAAAAGGTTTAAGTAATAAAATAGACTATATCTAGGATAGCCCTCAGTAGTTACTAGTTGGCTGGAGAACTTTTAGATATTCCAAGTAGGTACAAATCTTAATTACCATGAATATTTATGTAAAAAGACAAACCATGTTTGGCTCAATATGTCAGGGTTGGGGGTGCGGGGATGTGCTATCCCATACCAAGTGGAGAGGATTAAATACCCATGTTCATAAGGTCTCGCCCTGCTGCATAAACGTGTATACAGGTGCTTCTGTATACATATGTCTGCATCTAAGATACACACATTTACCAGCGCCTGGGTGCCTCAGTCAGTTAAGTGTCTGACCTTTGGCTCAGGTCATGACCCCAAGATCCCCTCCCCCTTCTCGTGCTCACTCTCTCTCTCTCTTTCAAATAAATAAATAAAATCCTTTAAAAAAAAAGATACACACATTGACCTTATAAAGCACACATAGCAAATGATACTTACATTGTTAAAGATACAAATTCTAAGTAGAAATTCTATTCCTTTCTTCCCACAACTTCATGGGTTGTGGCGTATCGTGCTTCTGGGATAATGAGTTCAAAAAGAAAGTGCCAGGGAACTCTCAGATGAAATGTAACACAGAACGCGCAGACCAACAGCTCTGGAACCTGAAATATAACAAACAAAAGACATTAATTCGGAGGGTCAAACGGCTGTGACCTCCGTGGCTCGTTTCTCAGGCCATGTGATGCCGACGCTAGAAAGGCACTTGTTTTCAGTAATCCCTTTTGTTCTTGGAATTATAGAATGAGTGTGAGTGCAAGGAAGGATTTCGAGGAAATGGGATTGATTGTGAAGCAGTAACTTCATGCTTGGAACAAACTGGGAACTGTCATCCACTGGTGAGTTACTTCGTTTCTTTTATCCTTACTTAAAAAAAAAAAAAGTTGGGGCGCCTGGGTGGCACAGCGGTTAAGCGTCTGCCTTCGGCTCAGGGCGTGATCCCGGCGTTATGGGATCGAGCCCCACATCAGGCTCCTCTGCTATGAGCCTGCTTCTTCCTCTCCCACTCCCCCTGCTTGTGTTCCCTCTCTCGCTGGCTGTCTCTATCTCTGTTGAATAAATAAATAAAATCTTTTAAAAAAAAAAGTTAATTGAGAAAGAAAGAGGCTAGTTTATTTCTTATCCAGAACCTACTAAGGAGCAAAATATTTCCTCTTCCCAAAAGGAGTCCCCAGGCAGAATATGAGTAGTTCTTACAAATGTCACTCCAATCCAAAGCTTGGAAGAACCAACATAACGATTGCCAGATAAAATACGGGCTTTCCAGTTAAATTGGAATTTGAGATAAATAACAATCCTTCAGCACAAGTATGTTCCAAAGATGACATAGGGCAAATTTATACTAAAAATTATCCAGACCTTCTCCAAAATTCATATTTAACTTAGTATTTTTTATTTGCTAAATCCGGCAATTCTAAATCCACTAGATAACTGGACTCCCATTTTGAACGTCGTAACCTAACAGATGATTGGTGTGACCGAATCCACACGAATCAACTTAAGCAAAAAAGGAATTTGCAGGGAGTACTCCCAGGGTAGCTCCGTGGGCAGGAAATACAAGTAGACTTCCCTAGGACCCAGAATCAAGACCCGAAGATGCAGAGATCAAGGCAGCCTCTTCCTCCAGTCTTCTGAGACTATGTGTTCTCTCATGTTACTTTTCTCTGTACACCTGTTTTCTCTTTGTTTCTCTCCCTCTCTACCAACTTTTAATGCTCCTCTTTGCATCTTGAGGTACACAGCTCCCTTCTCTCAGATCAACATCACCCTCTGCCCCCAGTGACACCCCTAACTTATTGGCAACTTATGTCCCAATTCCAAATCATAGGAGAAAGGAGCTGACCAGCCCAACTGGATCCAGGGGTCCACATATAAGCCAGTCAATTATGGCCAGGGAGTGGGGTGCCATATTAGGAACATGGTCGCCAGGGCCCACCCCTATGTAAGGGAGGCTAGTTTTTAAAGAAAAAAAAAGGGGAGATGCCCCACAATATCAATTTCTTGAGAATCATGAGAGCACTTCATAAATCGGAAGATTTGCTTCAGTACTTCTGCTTCATTTAAGCCCAGCCAAGCCCTGATGTTCCAAATACGAGAAGTTATCGCAACTGTCACTTCATTCCAAAGCATGGAAGATCCAACACAGAATTGGCAGATAAAATAAGTACAAGACACCCGGTTAAGTTTGCATTTCAGATACACAGTGAATCTTTCTTCAGCACCGGTAGGCCCCAAACATTACGTGGGACTTACTTACACTAAAACGTACTCGTTTATCTGAAACTCAAATTAACTGTGTGTCCTATACTTTGATAGGCTAAATCTGCAAGGGATGAAAAGAAAGAATTTAATTGTGATTAAGCAGGAGCTGCACCAAACATGCACACAGGAGCCTTTCTTGGGGACAGGGCAGGGTCTGTGGGTCGCTCCTGCCTCTCTCAACCCCAAAGTCGCAGTTCTCACCTTCGAGGGAGCCTGAGGGCTCACGGATGTAACTGGGAGCTATAACTCCTTTGTTAGGAAGGCAAACTCTCTCTTGTATCTCTGTTTTATCAGGCAACCTGTCAGTTTACTTCTTCTGGCCTCTGGAGTTGTGTTTGCCAGGAGGGCTATGAAGGAGATGGCCTTCTGTGCTACGGAAATGCAGCCGTGGTAAGTCAGCCAAGATGAACTCCTGTGCAGAATAAGGACAAAACTCTAAATAAATAAATAAATAAATAAATAAATAAATAAATAAATAAAAAGCTCTTAGCTAGGATGCCTTTAAAGTGTTCTACCAGTCATGTGCTCCAGGAGCTCATACATGAAACAAGCTGCTCATTCTACTTGCAAACAGCTCAGCCTCGCTGTCCTATTGCCGGCTCCGCTCCCCTGGCCCAGGGCCCCAGTCTCCCGGCTCTCTGCCACCAACTCAGGTCCCACCTGCGCCGCCCTCTGTCTTGGAGCAGCCCCTTCAAGGGGTTCCTCACGCATCTCAGCCCTTGCACCTATCAGTTTACATACTTACTATCTGGCAGGTATTTAGTAACTCATTTGATAACCTCACTACTTCCAAAAAGGAATTGAGGAAATGCTGAGATTTATTGCCTCTGTGTAAATTTGCATACAATAACTATTGCCATTTTCATGGTGTTTAATAGTTTTAAAATGCTTTCCCCTACACGAATGTTCATAAACCCAGCAGCAAGGCATTAGCATATTCATTTTTGAGATAAGACTTGAGTTCTGAGAGAGGTTAAGTGACTTGCCCAAGATCACACAGCTAGCAGAGGGCAGACTCAGGAAATGAACGCTGTCTATTTGAACTCAAGTCTAGCCCTTCCTTTATCCCACCTGCACCAATCACTGACCTACTGGCACTGTGGGTACCTTTTCAAGTCTTAACTTCCCCCAAACAAGTGTACGTTGTGTGACAGCAGAAGTCATCTTTGCCCTTCTGTATGCCCTCCCTTTGCTCCAACCTGGTGCCCAATATATGTGATCATTAACACAGTCCATGGTGGAATGATGAAAAAGAAGAGTGGCTAAGACTTCCCGAGCATGTCCCGCAAGCCAGCCTCTATTCTAAGCCTTCAAAACAGTAACTTGTTCAAATTTCACATTGACCATCAGTGGGGGCTTTTATTATACCCATCTTACAGACAAGAACACTGAGGGCCAGAGAGACCAAGTAACTTGCCTAAGGAATTAGGAAAGAGCCAAACCAGAATGAAAACCAGGGTGGTCTGGCTCCGTATTCCACCACTACTCAATGTGGGGGCTGTCATTGAGCTCTGTGACCCTCTCTAGGGTCAGGAGCCATGTCCTTAAAAACTAAATTCTGACTTGGAAGAACTTCAGGTGGTTGTTCGAATAGAGAGGATAACAGAGCCGCTAAGCATGAAAGAGCCATGCAGCTCTGGCAACATGGAAATTCAACTACTGGCCGCCTTTCATGTCGGCCGGGAAAACGAGCTGAGCCAGCCCCGGGACGACTAATCGCGTGCTGCTCAGACGGGCGCTGTGATGATGCTTATTCACTGTTCCTTCTCTCGTGTTCTCTCTGATCTCTCCCTCCCTCCCCTGCGCGACATGAATAAGGAATTGTCATTTCTCTCCGCGGCAGCTATATTTAACCAGTGGATAAACGTGAGTACCTTTGTTGGAACTTTGGAAATGTATATGATTTTAGAAATTTGCAATACATATACCACAAAACTGAAAGCGCAGCTGGTAGGAAGGAGGGAAGGCAGTTGTCTAGAGCAGTGGTTCTCCACCTTGACCGCACTTTAGAATCACATGGAATACGTGGTTTAAATAGCCATGCCTAGGCTCCCGCCACAGACACTCTGACTTGATTGGTCAGAGGTGTACCCTGCACATCAGTGCATCTTAAAATCTTCCCAGGTGATTCTAACACACAATCAGGGCTAAGAACTTCTGGTCTAGGTTAAGCTGGAGGGGTCAGCTTTTCAACTAATCGTTTCATTCATCGAGAGGTCTTTTTTAAATGTCAACATAAATCATTATTGCAATTCACTGAGTTGGATTTGGGGTTTATAGTTGTAATCTGGAATAATCCACGTGTGTTTAGCTCTCAGCCCAACGTGCTTCAAGGAACTTCTTCCTCTCTCCTGGAAAGTTCTATGAAGAAGAGTCCAATCCCCACTATACCCAGTTGTCTTCATCTCTGTCGTCTTTGCAGGAGTGGGCCAAAGCGCCATCACAACCACTGGTTTATCCCCTTTGAGTAGATATACGCCGAGATAGGGAGTGTGTGGTCAGCACCCCTCTGGGACAGCTCCTAATTGCTTCTATATGCAGCCTCTCTGCCCCACCACATAAAAGAGCAGGGACTGAGAGTCCTATTGCACATGCTGATTTGCATATAGACTAGGCCACATGCGTAAGCTTGCCCAGTGGTGTAGTGGACCCAGCTCATCCCAATGCACGAGGACACATCTTCCCCAAACTTACCTTCAGTGCTGTCATGTTCACAGCTTGAAATCAGCCATGGTGGGAGGATGTACAACATGACAACCAGGGCTTTTTGTTTGTTTTTCCTGGAATCAGTTGTTAAGCATAAGCACACCACTTCTATCCAGAACTAGCTCTAGGTTAGAACAAAAAGTAGGTCAGGTTTGATTTCAGGCCTCCAGTCTGTCCCCCATGCTGAAACTCTTCCTGTTATCTTCCCACCATCCTTTTTTTTTTTTTTTTAAGATTTTATTTATTTATTTAACAGAGAGAGAGACAGCCAGCGAGAAAGGGAACACAAGCAGGAGGGGTGGGAGAGGAAGAAGCAGGCTCCCAGCGTAGGAGCCTGATGTGGGGCTCGATCCCAGAATCCCAGGATCACACCCTGAGCTGAAGGCAGACGCTTAATGACTGAGCCACTCAGGCACCCCTCTTCCCACCATCCTTATTCCTAGGGCATCCAAGGGTCCTTAAGGTTCACGCACCCACACGCATGATCATCAAGACTATTCTCTGGTTCTTTGTTTAGACTAAAGGGTAAATGACTGATAATGATTCAAAGTCTGAGCAGGGGATTGGGGAAATTTGCCTTTTGAGAAGCTTATACATTTAAGTAACAAGAATGCATCTCAGAGGAGAATATGAGGCACCAGCCAATGGGTGGGAGGGATTTGGGAAAGGGGTCCCTAAGAACCTTTCCAGTATCCCAGAAATTACTTCCCCTGGGAAACTGTCATCTCTGTCAAGCATTCAGTCCGCCCTCTTTGTCCTTTAACATGAGTCAGGCCCGCTTTCTTTTCTCCTGTGATTCAGAACGCTTCTCTACAACCCATGCTGTCAGCCGCCTCAAACCTCACTGTCCTCGCGCCTTCCCAGCAAGCTATTAAGGACATGGATCAAGATGAAAAAACCTTTTGGTTGTCGAAGAGCAATATTCC
This sequence comes from Ursus arctos, assembly GCF_023065955.2. Taxonomy (NCBI): domain Eukaryota; kingdom Metazoa; phylum Chordata; class Mammalia; order Carnivora; family Ursidae; genus Ursus; species Ursus arctos. Next base: position 11,764,114 of record NW_026622886.1, on the reverse strand, counting down.
AGCCCTTATAAAGTAGGTATTATGTATTTTATTCTTCGTGCTCTCTTACTGGCATCCGTGTGAACAAAGTTCAATAGAGGGAAGCCACATAGTCCTTGAGATCCATAGAACTCAGCATGTTCTAGAACGCTCCTCACCTTCCCCTGGGATGGTAATAGTTAACTTTATTGACAGCCACCTCTGTGCTAACTACCTTACGTGTAACTCACTTCATCCTCCCAACAACCCTATGAGATAGGCATTAAAATTACACCCATTTTACAGATGTGTAAACTGAGGTGTGGGGTGATTCAGTAACTAACCCAAGGCTCCATGGCTGATAATCCCAAGGGAAGAGTTTGGCTCCAGAGCCTATTTTCTTAACTATTCAATGATACTCCTTCATGCATTGATATGTCATGATAGCCCTTCTGGATTGTTGTTTTAGAAACCATGTGCTGCTGGGCATGTACGGAGTGGCAGATCTGCAGGCTCTGTCACCTTCGGACATGCTGGCAACGTCTCTGCCCGGCAACTTCCTTCACCTGGCGAAGGCGGATGGGGTAAGAGTGCTGTAATTTGTTAAGTGGAGACGTGCCATCTATGTTTGTGCTGCCCACTTTTAAAGTTCACATTAAGAATAGAGCTTTCATGTAGGCACCCAGCCTCAACAACTGTCGACATATATTGGTACACACACACACACACATACACCACAGAAATCAGGGAAATGACAACCAGGGCTAGTAGTGGTGCTGTAAAATGTGGCCGTCCACCCAGAGCTTGGCCACAAGGCTCTTCTCGACAGACCACAGACTGATCCAGAAAGGCCAGCCTTTCCCTGGTTCTGGGTAAAGGCTGCCCAATTCTGCTAGTAGTGGTGCTGTAAAATGTGGCCGTCCACCCAGAGCTTGGCCACAAGGCTCTTCTCGACAGACCACAGACTGATCCAGAAAGGCCAGCCTTTCCCTGGTTCTGGGTAAAGGCTGCCCAATTTCACAACTTGGGCTATTCGAATATGAATAACTAAAAGCTGGTTACCGGTAACCTACTAATTGAGTCATTACAGGTTACTAACATTTTCTCTCAAGTTGGAGTCAGTCCACCAGTCTTGACTGAGCACCTACGATGCTCCAGGCACCGAGTGCTGGAGTCAGGGCAGTGGCACAAGCCAGAGCCGCGGCCGCGCAGACACCCAGCTTCGGGCCCCCACCGCCGTGGGTCTGGACTTGGAGTCCATCTTGCATCGGGGAGCTTGGCTGTCTTGCTGCATATGCCAGTGTTTGAAAGCTCTTTCTATGAGTTGCACAGGATGAAAATGAAGATTTTACTGGAACGTGAGAACTGCTGCATCAGTGGACCGTGGACCACTGCCAAAAATGTTTTGGAATTACTGCTCTGAAACATTTTTTCCTTCCCACTCATCAGGGGGAGCGCTGTGGAAAGGTCTATGCCAAGCATTACTGGAATCTGTGTGCCTCATTAGATCATTCTTTGTAGAAAGCAGAAAAGAGTTGCATACAGTTCCATGGATTCTTTACATAGTATTGTTCTAATTCTAGTGCATTACGTACCTGTATCAGACAATGGGGCTGTATTCCATCAGTGTTTTAAATTATTGATTGCCTTGGCAAGCATGAGCTGAACACCCACCCTGGGCAGGCTTATGCCAGGTTCGATAAATTCAGAGACAAACCGACAGTACCATTAACCTGGGGTTAGCTACCAACGACACATTTTTAATGAGTTCCTAGGTCTGATATAAATGTCTCCCTTTAACCAAAAGAGATGTGCAAGGTGGCCAGAATGTTTTCTCCAGGGCCCTCTGCTGATATGACTTGGGAACTGTCAGGATGTGACAAGTCCGCTTCTGCACCGAGGGTCTCAGGAGGCATTTCAAATAAAGGGTAGGGGTGGGGAGAAGAAGAAAGGAAAGTAGAGACAGTGGAGCCCCGCTGTGTCGTGCTTGGTTTGTGGCTGGGTGAGTGTGTAGGTTGGATAACCAGTATTCTTGAAAAGGTAGCTGGATTCTGATCAGGAAAGTCAGGTACTGTCCGTATGAGTTTGCTAGGGCTGTTGTAACAACGTACCACAAAGCGAGTGGTTCCAACAACAGAAAATTTTGTCTCATGGTTCTAGAGACCAGAGGTCCAAGATCAAGGGCCAAGCAAGGTTGGCTCCTGAGGGCTGTGGGAGGGACATTCCAGGCTCTCTCCTTGGCTTGTTGATGGCCTTCTTCACGCTCACACAGGGTTCTCCCTGTACCATGGTCTGTGTCCAACTTCCTCTTCTTATAAGAATACCAGCCATGTTGGAGTCGGGCTGACTGTAATGATCTCATTGTAACGTGATTACCTCTGGAAAGACCCTATTTCCAAATAAGGTCCCGTTCGGAGGTACTGGGGGTTAGGACTCCGGCATATTAATACTGAGGACACAATGCAACCCAGAGCACTGTCTACAGGGTTTTTCAAAGTGCAGGATCGCTTTGGTGGTCCTCATCCAGCCCTCTTTGAATGAAGTAGAAAAGAGCAGACCTGGTCTTCAGGGGCCTCCCTGATTGTGTGTGTGTGTGTGTGTGTGTGTGTGTGTGTGATACCTAGTGTGTCACAATTTAAAGACATTTCTAACTTCGGGTCATAGTCAAAAGTGTGAAAGTCACTACTGCTTGAAAAGTATAAAGCCCAGGGGTGCCTGGGTGGCACAGCGGTTAGGCGTCTGCCTTCGGCTCAGGGCGTGATCCCGGCATTATGGGATCGAGCCCCACATCAGGCTCCTCCGCTATGAGCCTGCTTCTTCCTCTCCCACTCCCCCTGCTTGTGTTCCCTCTCTCGCTGGCTGTCTCTCTCTGTCAAATAAATAAATAAAATCTTTAAAAAAAAAAAAAAGAAAAGAAAAGTATAAAGCCCAGAAATAGGTTCGATCCCTGAATCTCCTGCCCTGTGAGACTCACCTCCCCACTGTGGTTTGCCTTTACAGAATATCACGATCGAAGGAGCATCTGTCATTGACGGTGACAACACAGCCACGAACGGCGTCATACACATCATCAACAAGGTACACACTCGCAACCTCCCACACATACAGCATCTCTTCTGACTTCGTTGATTTGTCCTCCTGCACAGTAGCTGGGCGGGGAGGGCGGGGGTGTGGAAATACCTACTTCTAATGGAAAAGTGACCTGCGTCGTGCTCCATGACGTTAATGTTAAAACTGCTTAGGGGTTCTCTGCACCCAGTCGGACTCAGTTCTTACTTAGCCCATATTCGGCAATGGGCCCTACATCAAGTGTGGCCACATAGAGTATTTTTCTTATTTATGTGAATATCTTAATCAAGAACTGGAGGAGAGGCAAGTGGTTATGTATTATTTTCCCTCTCCCCTTTCTGCATTATTGCACCCTAAAAAGATGGGGTAAGGAAGGCCTAGGAAAAAAATAGAAAAGGGTAGAAAAGGTATTTTGAGATTTTCATTTTCTTCTAGGACACAATGCAACAGTATTCAAAGGTATGAAATTTTTAAAAAGTACAGCGGGGAAAGGGGGTTTTAAGCTATCCTATAATTTTCAGTTACTATATTAGTATTTTCATTGAAAATTAAGGTTAGAACTTAGGGTATATTGGGAACTTTTGAAAGGTGGAAGATTGGAAAAGACAATTAACTAATAGGATTTTTAACTAAAATTACCCTCACTTGGCACTTATATACTTACTTTTGATTTTAATTTACAGAAAAGGTCAGCTATTTCTGTGCAGAAAAAAAGAGGCTATTTGTAAGACTCCCAGGTGCAGTATTTTGCAAAAACCTTGCAATTCCCTTCTATTGCCAAGAAACATTAAGAAAAACAACATTTTTTTTTAAAGATTTTATTTATTTATTTGACAGAGATAGACAGCCAGCGAGAGAGGGAACACAAGCAGGGGGAGTGGGAGAGGAAGAAGCAGGCTCATAGTGGAGGAGCCTGATATGGGGCTCCATCCCGTAACACCAGGATCATGCCCTGAGCCGAAGGCAGACGCCTAACCGCTGTGCCACCCAGGCGCCCCAAAAAACAACATTTTTGAGCAAGTGATCACTTGCAAGGAACTATGGGTTTATGACTTCTTATGATGCAAATGAACATTGGTTATCAAGGGTATTTTTCTTCTCTGATCCTGGCTTTCCTACTAAAACTCTTTTTAAAAAACATTAAATTACCTCTCCTCATTTACATTTCTGATGGCCACACCTTGTTAGTACAATGGCCCCTCAATCCATCTTCTGTTCTAAACGTTATTATCATGGAGCCAATTCAGGTCTCACCTCCTCCTGGAAGCCTTCCCCGATTCCTGCAGCCCATAACATCAAGGAGGGCATACAGAATCAGGGTACCGGCCCATAGCAAGCTATGCGAACTTGGACAAGTGACATAACCTCTCTGGGCCTCATTCTTCTTCTCCAGGGAGAATGAAACAACACCCTCCCTCTCAATGCCTGCGTAGCAGGCCTTCCCTCAATAAATGTTGGTTTTACTCCTTTCTCCCTCTTCTGTAATTTCATGGGGTTTAGGGGTGTAGAACTCATTCGGCACACAGTGCTTTCTTGTACTGATAGTTCTTCCTTGCGGTATAGTCCCAGACCCCCGCATGATGGCATGTCCCAGGGGTGGGGGAGCTGTGCCTCTGTGTCCCTCGTCAGCACTGGCACCTGGCCTCATACACGGTAATAGTAATAACTGGAATGATTGACCACATGGTAGGTACCAGGCCCTGTACAAAATATCGTGTCACATTATCTCGTGTGATTTTTACCACGACCTTAAGACAGTAGATGCGACTGTCCTTATTTCACAAATGAAAGGAGTAAGCCTCCTCAGGGTTAAGTAATTGGACTGAGGAGGAAGTGATGTGACCACCAAAGATTCCTAGATGCCTGTCCACTAGTTCAAAAGGACCTCCTCCTCCTGCCCTTGGACACTGTGGTCACCTTGCCAAGGCCACCATGAACACGTGTGTGGGTCATGCCCTGCATATCGGTGCCTGTCCCAAGGGTGGTGTGGGGCTAACCCCCAGTCCACTTCACTCCCCAGGCTACGCACGCCCATTTGGTGTTGCCAACTGTCAGAGGAAATATACCCTTTGTTAAATTTGCAGAGGCACTCTGGGGACTAGCAGTGGTCCTTATAATCGCATCTTGTCATGTGACATGACCCTACTTACCGGAGGGCAGCAAGCCCTACAGACACATGCTAACAGAATTTGGGGGCTTCCTTTCCCAGGTTCTGGTTCCCCAAAGAAGCCTAACTGTCTCCTTGCCAAACCTGATCACCCGGCTGGACCAGATGCCCGACTATTCCATCTTCCGGGGCTACATCATTGTAAGTACCACGTTCTTTGCACAACCCGCTGGCTCGGGGTTCCTGCCCAGGGAAATCCCTCACGCATTCTTGTCTCTTGCCATCGCAGCAATATAACCTGGCCAGTGCGATCGAGGCAGCCAACACCTATACAGTGTTTGCTCCAAGCAACAACGCCATCAAGAGTTACATCCAGGAGAAGAAGGTCGCAACTCTAGTAGGTATTGGGAACGACAACCAGGAAAACTATTTTCTGAACATTCAAAGTCAGCATTTTTCAATCCATCTGTCATGTACCATTCCAGTCTCATCAAAACTTCCTTATCTGTGTCCAGATGCTTAAAGTAAACTCAGAGACTTTCTCCCCTTCTGTGTTTCATTCACACTCCCGGAAACACACACTCAGGCCCCTACACAAGGATGCAGGTGTCCCAGGAAGCTGGAAGGATCCTCCTGGTCGCCCCCCATTCCCACCCTCACCTCCCTGGTCCTGGGCAGCTGGCATGCCAGCGGCAGAGATGAGGAGGAAGTGGGTCATCTCTGTCTTCCTCCTCTTCTCCCCTCCTCTATCCTCCCTGATTCCTAACATCTGGGGCTAGACAGTCCAAATTTGTCAGAAGAGTTTGTCAAAGAATATAAAGCTCCAATCATGCCACTCTGTGCCTCAAAACCCTTGGGGGATCCCCATTTCTTGCAGGACTGAGTTCAGACTACCTGCCCAGGTATTTCAGGCCTCTGTCAACTGGCTGCCATTCATCTTCTATTCAGTGGTGGCGCCAGAATTTTCACTTAGGAGCCGGGGTTGCCCTGCTCCCAGCCCCGACCCCACAATGGGAGGACATGTTTGAAGCTATATTTGCACAACAAACACACTGTTTTCCCTTAGATCTTCAAATCAGGTGCCTGAGACGGAGACGCTAATGAAATGTGGACAGACACTTGAAGTCCCTCTAAGCCATCCTTGGGCCCACCTGTTCTCTGCAGAAACCCCATGGTCTAACCAGAATGACCGTCTCAGAGACCCTAAACAAGCCAAAGGCATTTGATGCCTTGGTTCCTATCTGCCCACACACGCAGACACACATGTGCACATGCGTGCACACACACGCACACACACACGCGCGCGCACAAGAGCACGCACACACTGCCCCCTCGACCAGGAAGCCTGCCCTTCCGCCTTCACTACCTCCAGAATCGCCCCACCCATTCCAGTCTGACCCTCGGGGAAGCTGGCCCACCACCCGAACCAACAGGAGATCTCTCCTGCCTCTGAGCTCCCAGCATTTGCACGCCCTTCAGCATCTCTATGGTGTGCTGAGCTGGCCTTAGCTCGCCATGGAGATTGTAAAGTACGTGAGGGCAGGGACGGTGTCCTCTACTGTCGGAACTGACACGATGAACAGGCAGGGCTCCTGGGAGGGACTCAGAAATCACCTTCCCTTTGTCTCCCCTGCCCTGCCCCAGTCCCTGCGAACCTGTTCCGTGGAAAATATTCTTTTCCTGCCTTGGGATGAATCTTCAGGCAATCCCACGGCCTTTCTGTTTCCCTCGAGAGTCCTAAGATCATTCGAAGTCACAAACACAGTCTCAATTAAGTTAAGAAAAAAATTCCAGCTCCTGTAATAATGAACACCTTGAATTGGATTTAAAGTCACCTCTTCTGTGTCCGTTCCCTGCTGGGGCTTTGTCCAGGCAGAAAACTAGAGGAGGGGGCTTGTCGCTGAATCAACCAGGGTCCATCAGGAGACTGAAACTGTATCAGAGGGAGTTTAATAGCATGAATTGTTAATTGGGTACAAAGCTCTGTAAGTATAACTGAGAGGTTAAAAGGAAAGAGAGAGAGAGAGAAGTCACAGAGGTAGCGACTGCAGGAAGCATCTAGACCCCAAAGGCTGGGAGGACAAAGGGAAGAGGCTAGAATCACTAAACTTAGAAATACAGAGGAAGAGCCCCGCGGAGCTGTTACTGGGACCTCAGTGGAGGGGGTATTGTTCATCTGGTGTCTCTGACCCTGAAGGAGGGTCCCTGGGGGTCCAAGACCCAGACTCTAGCAGAGGGCTTTGCCTGGCAGGTGCTGATGTCTGGGAAACCGCCTTCCAGATTCAGCTGCCACTTTCGGGGCACAGAGTGGGGTTGGGCTGATGCCCATAGGAACAGGAAGCAAACAGGATGAGGAAATCCCTTCCCCCTCCTTCTGCTCTAATAGGCTTCACAGTGTCCTTCTAGCACTTCCCACTGGCAGAACCTAACAGGAGCCCTGGCAAAGGAAAAATGTGGACTGCAGTCCTGGCCCCAGCATCACAAAGCAGAGTGTGGAGGGTGGGTTTGGAGCTGAAAGATAATTAACTTAAGTAACCTTCTAGTCCCTTCCTCGAGCTCATTAAATTCAGTGTGGGTTGCATCAGGTTTGAAGTTGAAGGGAAGAAAGCCTTGCTGGTCAGGAAGAGACCTTAAAAGGATAGGAAGGTTCTTAATCTAACTGGTACTGTCTTGAGATGCCATGGCTCTTTCTGGGCCGGGCCAGTGTTTCAAAGCACTCACTCACTCTCTGTCTCTCTGTCTCTCTCTCTCTCTTTCTCTCTTTCTCTCTCTCTCTCCTTCTTTCTTTCTTTTCTTTGTGAATCCATAAAATATTTATTAATCGTGGAGACAGAAAATTCTCCGAAGATTATGTTGAAGTGACTAATGTCTTACAGGCACCTTTCTCTCTCCCTCTCTCTGTCTCCTTCCCTCTCTCCTTCTGACGCATTGGTGGCTCTATGGAGACCCCACCCATCACTGCTGCTCCCTGACTGCTGTCCCCTTGACCTGTGTGCATGCACCCGAGCCCTCAATCTCCTCCTTGGACCCTAAGTATCCAGAACCTGCCTCCAGCTTTTCCCCTGGGGAAGCCTGTCTGCCCCACTAGGCCGCCATCTAAGATAGGACCTAAGGCCCCAGTTCTCTCCGACCCTGCCACACATCTGACCCACAGGACACACATCCTCTCTTGTCCCAAGCCAGCATTGGGAGTGGTGGCCTCTCCCAGTGCAGGGACAGCCCTCCTCCCTCCACAGTGAACCAACCAGCCAGCCATTCTTGGGTGAGGTTGCTCAGGTCTGAGTACAACCCCAGTCCCACAAGCCACCATTCTTCAAAACATCCCATCGAATCTCCTCTTGTGGCCCCGGAGGTGAAAGGCAGGCTGGGGTGTGGGGACTCTCTCTTCACAACACTTCTCCTTGAAGAAATCATCTTTAAAATCCTCCCTTAACCTTCGTGCCCTCAGTCTGGGTTTTAGGGTCACATCAGGAGTTCTGGACCATCCCACATGGAAGAATGGCTACGTCCAAGGTGATGTGTCTCACAGAGTTAGTATTTAATATCTACTGCATCCTGGTGCCTGGGTCAGACCTTGCAGTTGAACAAGATGTTGTTCTGGTAATTCCTCAGGGCCGGGCATGCTGGGGCAGTCCATTAAATGACTGGGGACTGGCCGACCTATGAGTTGATATTCACCTTTGTGTGTTATCCAGGAGGAGGACGTACTCAGGTATCACGTGATCTTGGAGGAGAAACTCCTGAAGAATGACCTGCACCACGGCATGCACCGGGAGACCATGCTTGGCTTTTCCTACCTCCTTGGCTTCTTTCTCCACAATGACCAGGTGCGACCCTTTTACTTAAAACTCAGGAGTGAGTGTCTTAGCTCCTATCATCCGTCATCACTTCCATGTTGGAATAATCTCACCGGTGCTTCCTAAGCCTTATCCACAAAAGACAGTTGCCTGTCTTTCACCATAAAGAGCAAAGAGACTGCCACGCTCCCCGCTCACCGTCCCTGTCACCAGCCTTCGGAGAATCAGTGTGGGCTTTACTAATCAGGGTATTTGAATTTCAGCCATCACAAGGGCCCTCTGATACCGATTCCTAACAAACCCAACAGACAGTCCCCAGGCAGTCTCTAAGATAGAAGGGGACCTGGCAGCAAAACCCAATTCCCAGGACAAGGCACTGACTCCACGGGGCCAAATGACGTGTGGGTTCCAGGAGCCGAATGAATAGTGTCGTGATAGCATTATCGTACAGACCGCGGTCCTGCGACCAACTGAGCCCCACACCATTATTCCAGTATTTATTTCACACAACCACTAAATATTTCAGTGTTCAGAATTCATGAAAAAGAGTTGATGAGACTAAATATGTAAGGTATTTCAGGTATAATTCTAATGACATATTTCAAACATCAAGGAAGAAGATTGGTTTATGAAAATTCAACAAGAAACTCACAGTGTAGCTCTAGTGTAAATTCTCATAAGAAAAATTACTAAAAACAAATTATTGTTTAAGATAAACTAAGCACGATGTTAAGAGGAAGAAAGTTTAATTACAGACATTTTTTTATTGTTAGTATTATTTGGTCCTTTTAAAAAGTGCAATGTTAAGACAATGTTCTCAGTAGTATCATCATTGAATCACAAGAGAAATTTTGTGGACATTTTGTTGCAACCTGCTTGGGTAAAAAAAGAGCCTAACTCTTCTTTACTTCCAAATATTTTCCTCCGACTCCTGCAAATAATCCCACCTATTATGGATTCACTTTGAGGAGATCCTTTTAAACACATTTTCTTATTTTTCCTGGGAAAGCAACTTTTTATTGGTAAAGAACTTAGATTTTTTTCTGTTTTTGTCTGTATCATTTCTTACTTCATCCCATAGAGATGAATTTTCTAATGCAGTTAGTTGAATCAAGTTTAACTCTGTCATGTTTATTTTCCATTTGTTTGGAAATTCTTTGATCCAGAGCAATTTTACACTGGAGGCTTTAACTGAAAGTAAACAAATAGTTCTATCTCACAGTCAAGGTCTTGCTTTTATCGATAACTCATTTACTTTCTCTTAGGACAATGGAGTTGTACGAAAAAGCTAAACCAGTAAACTTGGGTTCAAATAAAAATTTTAATGCAGCCTATAATTCTCTGGGTACATCTCACAAAGAAAATGATTCAGACTTTTTTTTTAATGCCAAATCAACAGTATCATAGCTTCAGAAGTTCTGTCATTTTGATATTTTTTTAAATAGCTCAGTATCTCAGAATTCTGGAAGTTTGTGCCACAATCACCATTTGACACCACCTGTGAGGTTCCCTGCTAGTTTTCCAAATCTACACAGACCCTAGAAGACCTCTGTGGAGCTCAGCCATGATTTATCTCAACACCCACTGGAAATTCACCTGACTCCAAGTAAATCACATTTCCATGGGAGTTCAAATTTCAGCACTTCAAAAAGTCATTTTAATATTGCTGCTGTGGGGAGTTTGGGGAAGTTATTAATCATTTTTTTTAAAAGATTTTATTTATTTATGTGACAGAGAGACAGCCAGCGAGAGAGAGGGAACACAAGCAGGGGGAGTGGGAGAGGAAGAAGCAGGCTCACAACGGAGGAGCCCGATGTGGGACTCGATCCCGGTACGCCGGGATCACGCCCTGAGCCGAAGGCAGACGCTTTTAACGACTGCGCTACCCAGGTGCCCCAAATCATTTTTAAACCCTTATCGGATACAAACTTAACATTTCCTTAGTACAAAAAATATTCCCCCTTCTCCCAACTCACATCTACACACACACACACACACACACACACACACACACTCAAATTTTTTAAAGAACCATTTATTCCTGATTCTTTTAGTGATATTAGTGAATGAATGGATGGATTCACTTGTTCTGCATTACTCAATCATTAAGGTAGCCCCCCGCTAAAAAAAAAAATCAAAACAAGTTGCAACTCAGAGTTGAATTTGAGTTAGCAGCGCATAACTATACCCTACAGTGGAGCACTTTCACAACCAGAAACACTAAAAAAATGCTAGTTATTTTTATTCTGAAATTGCTGTCTCTTGGCCTTTCTGAGGGTTGCTTACGAACTAACCATGGAGATGTGCTGAAAGGCCAGTGAGATTCATTCTCCACGCCTGGGCTTTGGAAGGCATTCAGACCGCTATGGGTCACCGGTCCGCAGCAGAGCGGAGCGCACCCACAGAGCCATCCTGCCGATGCGACTCCCGTAACAATCGTGATTCGGAATTCCTCAAGCAGTCATAAACCAACTAATGGGAGGGGTGGAGAGAAACCTTAGAGATCATCTAGAACAGCCTCTTCCTTTTACAAAAGAGGACGTTGGGATTCAGAGAGGAAAAGCAACTGGCCCGAGGTCACAGAACAAGATGGTGCCAGATGCGGGACTGTTACTTAGCGTCTCCTCCCCAGGAGAGCTCTTCCCACTGCACAGCGCTGCCTTCCAGGTGAACGCTGGAACGTCTCCGAGGCTGTCGTGATATCGATAGTCTCTGATCCTTATCTTCGCTGTTTCCCTTGAAGTCACTACATCCAAACTCACGTGCAACCCTCTTGTTTACAGCTCTACGTAAACGAGGCCCCAATAAATTACACCAATGCAGCCACTGACAAGGGAGTGATCCATGGCTTGGGGAAAGTTCTGGAAATTCAAAAGAATAGATGTGATAATAACGACACTACGATTGTACGAGTAAGTTCTATCCAAGGCCAATGATGTACCTGTCGGCTTCGTTCTTTATAAATTTTTTAAGCATAAAGTTCATGGATCAGGATATCTCAATTCAGTTCCAAAACACATCGAGTGAGCATGTCTGATGTACGAAGAAGCAGCATTCACGTGACTCTACAAAGATAAACAAGACATGACCCTGCCCTCAGTGGGCTCGCAGTCCAGTGCAATGAACTGTACCTTGGGTGCCTGGCAACTTTCCTATTTGAGGGTTCTGTTGAGCACGATTCTCAAGCCGTGGTCTTCCTCAGAGGGAAATATGCCACCCCTAGCATGGGCTCAGAGAGGGGGCCATGGTGCACCTATGGCAGGTATCGGCCAAGCCTGGTCTACTGGGAGAGAAAATACGGAGATGCATTATTTCAGTGTAACAGAGGATGCACTGATGGAGACTTTTCACTGCAGTCCATGGGATGGCTGTGGGATCTTCCCATAACAGTAATAGCTGCTGACATTTGGGGGGCATTTATTATGTGCCAGGCACTGCACAATTTGATATTGTGATGAGGGTTTTATACGGGTTAATACACATGTTACACGTATTAATCCGTGCTCAAGACACCCTACAAAATAGGTACTATTACTATCCCCATTCTACAGATGGGGAAAATGAGCCACAGTGGGGTTAAGTAATGTACCCAGGTTCACAGAGCTAGCAAGTGGCAGGCAAAGAATTCAAATCCAGGCGGTCTGGCCCCAGAGCCAGAACAGTGAACAACTACACTATCCTGTCTGGTGGAGGCCAAGTTAAGAACTAGTCACACTGGCCTCCTCCTTTTCTAGGAATGGGTCACATTTAAAATTCTCTGTCATTCTTAACTTGCACTCATTATTTTATAATAGTGTATATTATCTCCATGCTGAGCCCTCAGCTCCCAGGTGCTCCCAAGCCTGCGTACTGTGTGTGAAACACCGAGTGAGTCTGGGAATCTGGATGAAGAATTCACTAAATAACGGGTTTTCCATAAATGAGGGCTGTTGTTAAAGGAAGTAGGATGCAAATAGGGATAAGACTTCCCCGCGGTAAAGGGTTACTAGCATCGAAGAGTATTGAGGAGGGAAGCAATGCTCAGACATCCATGAACACGAAAGAGGTTGACCAGATGAACTTCCTTAATGTCTTTCTGAGTCTCAGTTCTACATCCTAAAACCTTCAGCTCCGAGGTCTGGAAAATATTTGCAGCCTCACTTTGCACTAGAAGTAATAACCGTGAAATGTTCACCTTGCCTCTCTGTGTTTTGCTAAGGGAAAATGTGGGGCGTGTCTCCAGCAGCCGATCTGCCCGTTTGGAACTAAACAACTAGTAAGTGTTTGTCTGCTTTGATAAAATAGTTTCCAGATCCCAGGATGTCCAAATTAGAAAATGAACCTCAAAAGGGAGGAAGGAAGGAAGGGAGGAAGGAAGGGAGAAAGGGAAAAAGAAAGAGAAAATGAACCTCAAGCATACCTCATTTTCACGGCCCTCGATTCCTGTACGTGGTTTGAATTTAATTTTACCTTCCTATATGCATCTTTCTAAAGTCCTGGATCCAATTTTTTGGACCAAAGCAAAATTTAATTAATATACAAATAGAAGCTGGGGTTCACATCAATCAATGTACAATACAGGAAGGGATCTTTCACTTTCTACATCTTTCAGTTCCAGAAGCCAGTTGAGAACAAGAGCAAGAAATCTTCCCAGGGAAGGGCAGACTCCATATCCAAACCCACATCCAATCTGGACGAGTTTCACCTGCTTGATTTCCTTTTATAGTTGAAGTTACAACTTTCTCTAAGAAACAGATGGTGAACTTGGGAGAAGTAAACATGTCTTCGAATTAATTACCAATGTTTCTTGTAGCTATTTATTGCAAAAGCTACTTCTGATAATGTTCCAATCAAAAAAAAATAGATGCTTATGCATCTTTCATAGCATGAGAATCAGAATTCCTAATGATATCAATGTTGATTCTTTCTCTAGAGTTTAATCTTGTTATTACAGGATAATTTTACCTAATGTACTCTGTGATTCTTCCTAACTTGAATTAGTTTTCTCGACCAAAGTTCTTTTTACAAAGTACCACCTTAAGGTATAATAATTTGGATTTTGCCACCTGTTCGGTTCTGGCAGCCAACACCGTGCCTTTGTGTCTCCTTTCTTACAAATCAGCTCCAAGAAGCCAACCCCCTCCATTTCCAGAACATTTCAGTCAACAAAACAGCAATGCATCAGCCACCTACTTGCTCTTAGAGACTGGAACTTTTTCCTCACCCAAAAGCTGATACAATCATTTCTATTTCATAGGGTGAAGAGATAAGGAGATGTATCTATACCATCTATTTCATGGGCAAGCGATCCCTGTTCATTGGCTGCCAGCCAAAATGTGTGAAAACCATCATTGTGAGTATAACGATTGAATCGCCCTTCCAATTCCTGCAGCAGCATGGGGAAGTTTTACCGTATGCCACACTTTTCAGATGCCTTCCCATCTAGTCCTTCCGCCTCTCCTCTTCCTCCCCATCATCCCCATTGTCATCGTCATGCAAGGTAGCGGTAGTTGCAGGAAAACTCAGGACAGCCATGTAAGTCAGGAAACGGAAAAGCTGCAATATTCTACTGCATGGTGAGGAAATTGAAGGACTGAGAGCCTAGGAGGACTCCTCATTGTCACAACAGGGACGGAGGAGACAGCCAGCTTCCTAAGGAAAGAGAAGGTGTGCCTGCTTGTTTAGAAAGTAGGACCCCAGAAGCTAAGCACGTGTGCACTGTTGCTTTGGAATCTGCAGGAAAATTCTTTATAACTTCCTGTCCTGCCTCTTCCCCAGAAGACTAGACATACCCTCAGCCTACCCTACAGAAGCAAGATGGTTTGGCCTTTAAGCTACAATGGTTGGGGCTGCAGAAGATTTTGTGGGGTTTGAGGTTTCATTTTCCAGTATCCAGAAATGTTTTATTGGAACACAGCCATGCTCATCCATTTATTTTTTACTGAAGTATAATTAACATACAATGTTATATTCATTCCATGTGTACAACACAGTGATTCAATAATTCTTTTTTTATAAGAATTTTTTATTATGTTATGTTAGTCACCATACAGTACATCCCTAGTTTTTGATGTAAAGTTCCATGATTCATTAGTTGCGTATAACACCCAGTGCACCATGCAATACGTGCCCTCCTTACTACCCATCACCGGCCTATCCCATTCCCCACCTCCCTCCCCTCTGAAGCCCTGTTTGTTTCCCAGAGTCCACAAACTCTCATGGTTCATTCCCCCTTCTGTTTACCCCCCCTTCATTCTTCCCTTCCTTCTCCTACCGATCTTCCTGCTATTTCTTATGTTCCATAAATGAGTGAAACCATATGATAATTGTCTTTCTCTGCTTGACTTATTTCACTTAGCATAATCTCCAGTCCCGTCCATGTTGCTGCAAATGTTGGGTAATCGTTCTTTCTGATGGCTGAGAAATATTCCATTGTATATATGGACCACATCTTCTTTTATCTTTTATATTTTATTTCAAGATGCATATTTTTAAATGTTTAAATTTCTTGATAAATAAAACTGAATTAGAGTAGAAGATAAAAGGTAGGCAGCAAAGTTCTCTAGATGGATTTAACTAGAAATTACTTGTAGCCAAGTCTCACATTTTTATTGAATAGTTTCCACAGATATTTGTACTTTGATACGGCCAAAGAGAGGTGGCAGGAGTAAAGGGACCACAACTTCTTAATCCAGTCATCTGTTGAAGGGCATCTCGGCTCCTTCCACGATTTAGCTATTGTGGACAATGCTGCTATGAACATTGGGGTGCATATGGCCCTTCTCTTCACTACGTCTGTATCTTTGGGGTAAATACCCAGTAGTGCAATTGTTGTGATTCAATGATTCTGTATGTGGAATCTAAAAACAAAACAAAGGAACAAAGAAACAAACCAAAAAAAAGGAAAACAAACAACCACCACCAACAACAACAAAAAACAACAACCACCACCACCAGACTGTTAAACACAGAGAACAAACTGGTGGTTGCCAGAGGGGAGGCGGTAGGGGTGGGGGGGTAGGGGGAAGAGTGCAATAGGTGAAAGGGATTATGAGGTACAAACTTCCAGTTATAACATAAGACTGAGATGAAAAGTACAGCATAGGGAATATAGTCAGTAATCGTGCAGTAACGCTGTATGGTGACAGGCGATGTCTGCACTTACCGGGCTGAGCACTGAGTAGTGTGGAGATGTGTGTGTTAGTGCCCTCAAGAATAAAGGCATCTGGGGTGCCTGGGTGGCTCAGTCAGTTAAGCTTCTGCCTTCGGCTCAGGTCATGTTTGGGGGGATCCTGGGATCAAGCCCTGTGGTGGGCTGCCTGTTCAGCAAGCAGTCTGCTTCTCCCTCTCCTTCTGCCCCTCCCCCCCATGCTCGCACACGCGCTCTCTCTCTTACTGTCTCTCAAATAAATAAAATGAATAAATCTTTTTAAGAAAAAGAATAAAGGCATCCGTGATGGGGATTAAAGAGTACACTTACCATGCTGAGCACTGAGTAATATATAGACTTGCTGAATCACTGTATTGTACACCTGCAACTAATATAACATTGTATGTGAACTGTACTGGAATTAAAATTAAAATTTAATTAAAAATTTTAAAAGAAGAAGAGGAGGAGGAGAAAGAAGGAGGCGGAGGAGGGGGAGGAGGAGGAGAAGCAGGAGAAGGAGGAGAAGCAGGAGGAGGAGGAGGAGAAAGGCATGCCCAGGCCCAGTGCACAGCCTGTAGGGCTTCCCTAAACGACAAGAGATTCACTTCTGAAAGCCCGGGGCTTCCCCCGCCGAGGCCTCTCCGGGTCAGTAGCATGAGGATGAGTAGCACACCGGGAAGGGGCGGGGCTCCCCAGCGGCATCACCTGCATTAGTCTTCACTCTATTCCTGCTGCCTCCTTCCCGCTCCTCTTCATCCTCGTCTCGCGCTTGCCTTTTTCCTTTGCCTCTTGCCTGCCTGCCCGGCGTCCTGCTCCCTGCGTCCTGCTCCCGGGCCCTCCACGCGCGGTCCAAGCTCCGGGCGCGCAGCCGGCCCCACCAGCAGGATTTCCAGACAGCGTCAGGGACAGAACCCGCGGAGATGGAGGTGGGGCCTCGTCCCAGCCCAGCCTTGCCCCTCCGTTTCAGACGAGAGAATGCTGTGCGGGCTTCTTTGGTCCCCAGTGCCAGGCCTGCCCGGGGAAGGCCGAGAACGTCTGCTTTGGAAACGGGATCTGCTTGGACGGCGTGAACGGCACGGGCGTGTGTGAGTGCGGAGCGGGCTTCGCGGGCACGGCCTGTGAGAGCTGCACCGAGGGCAAGTACGGCCCCCACTGCGACCAAGGTGCGCACCCACCTCCCCACCTGGCGGGACCTCCCGCCTCCCCACCGTTGTGCAGAAGCAGCCGCAGGGCAGGCGAGAAGAGCGCCAACCGCTCCCTAGTTCACCCCCCAGGCTGGAATCCCGCCTCTACTATCATGTGAATTGTAAGAATGTCTGTGTTGTGTAATTTGCATAGAACCGTGTTTCCAGACATTTTCAGTCACTAACTAAACCTACCAACCCACCTCCAATCCGTTGCTTGACCTTCCGCAACCAACCACATGTGTCTGCGTTTGCCTGCAGGCACACTGATCCTCGCGGTCAGCCTGTCGGTTTTGGACATAGCTTGATAGTTTGAAATGCCCGTTTGTGCACGATATCTGCTTGAATCCGCTCAGGAACCTTAAGCACTTGGGTACCCTCGTACCCATTTTACAGACGAGTGTATTAAGGCAGACCTGAATGACTTCCCTTAAGGTCACACCTGACAGGAGGCAGAACTGAGATTTGAATGAGTATCTTGCTTGGCTTCTAAGCCTTGCTTTTGAATCATGCTGTCCTTTACCCGAAGATTACTCTCTTAATTCACCTTCAGCAAGCCACATGATTTAAGCTGTTTTCACGAAAATCGTCATCTGTTTACATTCTCTGACCTTGTGCCCAAGGACACACGTGGGAGGAATTTCCTAATCCATGATGAGAAAACAAGGCATTTTTTTTCTACCCTGCACTAAAAACCATAAATTGGACCTGGCTATCACTGCTTTGTCGTCAGCTTTCCAAGCCAGACAAAACCAGTATATCATGGAATCGTTATAATTGGACCATATAATATGTAGCTGCAACTACAGGGCTGACTCTGTCATTTGGAAGCATCTTCTGCTTTCACTTGTGCAGGACTTCCTAACCGGTGATCCGTAGACGACCTTCATGGGGGCCAGCAAAGCCCCAAACCTGGATGTTTTTCTTGGGGGAAGGCATCCAAAGCTTTCCACCAGTTCTCAGAGGCTCACGACGCTGCTGCACAACAAAGGGATCGGCTTTTCTATGTTGTTAAAGAAGCCAGTGCCACCCAGGTTTATATAAACCTAGCGCACGGACCCTAGGGAACACACATGGTTCCATCCCAGGGCGTCGCACACGACCCTGGGTCCTCCACTATGCTTAGCTGACCCACAGGGCTACACAGTCGCACAAATGTGGTCTCTGTCAAATCAAATCATGACCTGATTTGACTCTGTCTCCTGTGCCCCTGCCCTTCCTGTGAATCCAGCCCTCCAGTAAGGACAGTGGTTCTCTTGGAACCAGGTAGGAGACTGAAGTGCCCTTCATATGAAGAGTCCCTTCACAGTAAATGACAACGAGTTCCGGAACACAGGTCAGAGGGCTAACAGTCTGTGGACTCTTTCCCACTTAGTGTGTTCTTGTGTCCACGGGAGATGTAACCAAGGACCCTCCGGAGACGGCTCTTGTGACTGTGACGCTGGCTGGCGAGGAGTGAGATGTGACACTGGTAAGGGCGAGTCTCTCAGTCCTATGTTCTTAGCCTCACTTCCGAGCAGCTACATTTGTCTTCCTAAAATAGAAATGACACCTTTAGGGGGCGCCTGGGTGGCTCAGTTGGTGAAGCATCTGCCTTCAGCTCAGGTCATGATCTTGGGGTTCTGGGATCAAGCCCCATGTCAGGCTCCCTGCTCAGTAGGAAGTCTGTCTCTCCCTCTCCATCCACACCCCACCACTTGTTCTCTCTCTCTCTCTCTTTCAAACAAATAAATAAATCTTTTAAAAAAGAAAAAAAGAAAAGCAGAAAGAAGAAAATAAGAAATACACTCCCACAGCAGGAAAGACTATCGCTGATATTTCACATTAGCCTCCCAACCTTTCTCTGGGTGTGTAAACATATGTGGATGAGACCGTGCCCTGCATGCAAGGGTTATAGCCTACTTTTCCATTTCACAATGTGTCATGGATATCTTTCCATGTGAATAAATATCGATAATATCATTTTTAATTTTCATATAGTATTCTATTATATGACTATATCACACTCTCTAAAACCGATTTTGTATTGTCATCATGGTGCTGCAATGAATGTCTCATATGTACATTTTTTTTGCATTTGTCTAACTAATTCATTCACTAGTATTTCTAGAGAGGGGATTTCTGAGTCAGAAGTTGGCACATTTGCTACTTACTGCCAAGTTGTCCCTCAGAGTATATCCATTTATTTTCCCACTAACAGGATCTGAACAGGCCCATTTCCCCCAACCCTACCACATGGCACTGATGTTTCTTTTTTTTTTTTTTTCAGATTTATTTATTTATTTGAGAGAGAGAGCATGCGGGGGGGGGGGGAGGGCAGAAGGAGAGAGAGAGAGAAACTTAAGCAGACTCCCTGTTGAGCGCAGAGCCCAACACAGGGCTCACCCCCAGGACCCTGAGGTCATGACTGAGCTGAAACCAAGAGTCAGATGCTTAACCGACTGCACCACCCAGGCGCCCCTGTAGTGATGTTTCTTAATGTGCTCCAAGGACGGACCTCCAGACTCACTCTGCCTGCTTGCCTAACTGGGAAGACAGAGCCAGCCTACCCCCACCAGCCTACCCGATCTAGAAACCACCCACTTGGCCTTTACGCCTTCCACTCCCGCTCCCTCACTACCTCACCAGCATGTCTCCGTTATTCTAACCTCCACATCCCCTCCTGCTGCTCAGCTCCCAGCAGGAGCCTTGTGATCTGTCCCTCTGCCTCCTGTCCCAGCTTCCTCAATTGCATCCGTCCTCCACATGGCTGCCAGAGAGAACATTCTGAAACACAGATGACTTAGCTCAGGCTGCTATAACAAATACTATAGATGAGATGGCTTAGAAGCAACAGAAATTTCTCTCTCATAGTTCTGGGTGCTGGAAGTCTGAGATCAGGTGCCAGCACCGACAGGTTCTGGTGAGAATCCTCTCCTGGGTTGCAGACCTAAAAGATAACTGGGATGTCTATCGATAGAGAATGGGGAGATCAGGGATTTCCAGGCCGAAGGAAGAGCATACACAAAGGCACAAGATCCCATTGCATCCATTCCCGTCCACTGGAGCCTCTCACTGTTCCCTCTGACTCCAAACAGATTGCCTTGATGGTCAGGTCTCTCTTCCTGGACCTTCTGGGTGACTTGGCCAGCTCTAATGAGATTCTATCCCAAAGGCTCTTAACACGAGCATCTTCCCCAAAGGGTCCTCTTCCTTCATCTCTAAGGATTTCTTTCTGGATCCTCCCCTGCTGGGAAATATCTGTTAGCTGTACATCCAAGGGCAAGAGCCTCTGCTATTCCAGGAAATTTAGGAACGAATCGAGCTAATAGAGAATAGGCACCTGCTGTGTGCCTGCCTGGTCCTGAGTACTTTTTGCATATGCAAAAGGGGAAAAAAAGTTTAATATTCATTATAATTAGGTTTTGCTTGTTTATATCACTCCGTAATAAAATGAAAGAATAAGGAACATAGGAAATATAAATGAAAGTAGAGAATCAGGCCCCAGGGAGGAGCATGCATCAACATCCAGACCCTGAGGGAGAACACTGGTTTAGTCTCCTTGCATCCTCGTGGAGCGGCACGGGGCCTGGCATGCAATAGACAACTCCATCAGTATATTTGACCTTCCAATTTGGCTCTGAGCTTCCTGGCAGCCCATGCGAAAAAAGGTTTTACAAGGTCACAGTGTTTTGCATGGTTCACATGATGCATATCATTACTTCTGAGGAATTAAGCCTTTTCTTAGCACCAAGTACTCAAAGAAAGTTCTTGAGGTAGGTTTAGTACGAAAGGACTGACCCAGCAATTGGTTCTCTTTTTCAGAGATCACAAAAGACGACTGCAATGGGATATGCCACACCAGTGCCAAGTACGTACCTCCGAGCTTTCTTTGGGGGGTGATGCAAAAGTCAGTCTTTCCTAGAAGTGTTCAGCTCAGGGTAATCGCTTCCTGAGACCATTTCTGAAGAGTTAGGATAAAATTAAGTATGAACTGAAAATTCCCTCTGAAAAGGCCACCGTCACCTTGCCAGGTGCAGTCTTTTCAACAAGCTGCCCCCTGAGTTTCCTGGCTTATTGGCAAAAATGCCAGTTGTTACCCCTAGTTCAAGCCACGGGGACTCTTCATAGAAGCCAAGGAGAGGCCAGTGCACCTCACCTTCGTCCAAACTTGCTCCCGATTCACCGCCAAGCCTTACTTGTTCAGACTTTGGCCTCACACTCCTAACTCCCAGAGGGGCTTCATGGTTCATTAGTTGACCCAGTAACTAGACGTTGACCTGAATTCAAACCAGCCCCTGTCATTTTCATTTTCTGCATGACCTTGAGTCGATTACTTTATGCTTCTAAGCCTCAGTTTCTCCATCTATAAAATGGGACGAATAATATCGTCTTGTTACGGCTATTGGATATTGTGTAGGTTTTACAAAGTAATGTGCAAAGCACAGCCCCGAGTACATAAGTGGCTCTCTGAAGATTGGTAGCTATCCTCCCTACCCCTGGGCCGATGCCGACATACATACACCCTGCAGTTTTAGCTGCCCCTGGCGGGGCTGTGCTAGAATGGCCTCTCCTTCCAAGGCTTAGGCAAGACTTTTGAATGCTGCCTGGGGGCAGGAGCCGGGATGCTGGGGATGAAGGGGATGGTGTTATGTTTTTTGGTTTTTTGTTTGTTTTTTTTTTCCCCACAAACAGCATTTGCCCTTTCCAATTGCAGCTGCCTTCTCAATCCAGACGGCACAGCCTCATGCAAATGCGCCGCGGGATTCCAAGGGAATGGAACAGTCTGCACAGGCAAGCGAGGAAGGGGTCTGCTGGGGGGGACAGCAAGCGCAAGCTGTTGAGAGGTCTGTGTCCCTGCAGACTGGATGGACAGCCGCTACCAGCCGCTGAGGGTGAACTGGCTGGAACAGGGCACCTGACTGTGGCCCGAGGCAAGAATACTGGTCACGGACGGGGCATGTGTCGGCTTAGGAATGGGTGGGTCGGTTGCACCTGTTTTCTTCTCCAAACATCGGTGCACGGCCTTGACCGCGATTGAAATCACCTGGAGAACTTTAAAAACACTGGTTTGACCGACCCAGGGTGTGGCCCAGGCGTGGGGACTCTGGAGTGGGACAGGGACTTGAATCTCGGTTCGTCCTCCGACTACCCACGTGGCTTTGGGTGGGTCTCTTACCTGCTCTGAGCCCCCTTAGCTCACTTACAAAGTAAACAAAACTGTCTCCCCAGCAGAGTGGTTTGGGGATGAAATGACCTCTCTGTACGTACAATGGCAGAATGAGACAGCAGTTTAAAGTAGCCCCAGTGTCAGACTCTCCTGGGTTTGAGTCTAAGTTCTTATCACTTGTGCTGCCATGGGAAAGTTGCTTGACTGATCTTTGCATCACATTTTCTATTTGTAAGTTGTAGATAATAAGAGAATCTCCCTCACTGGACTGTTGGGTGATAACCTGGATTAATCCCCGTGAGGTACTTAGAACAGCCCTGGCACAGAGCATACTCAACAAATGCGAGCTAATATTCTTACAGGACCCACCACATCTTTGGTGCTAGAAAAATGGAAACACTTAACATCATTTTTCTCTTATGCACCTTGTCCAGGCAGGTTTCGGCCCAGATTCTAGTGGAACTGGACAATGAATCTACCAGCTTGCTTCCTAGACCATCGTAGCCTGGGGATTGTCCGAGCACGCAGGCGCCCTGACCCAGGGCCCAGATGTTTCCTGCACTAGGATGTGCTCAGTATGCCAGGGAAAACAGCTGGAAAGGGACAATAACGGAAACATTTTTCTTGCCTTCTGCCTTTTGGGAAAAACAGCAAAAGCAGAAGACACAAGTTAACAGGAGAACAGCCAACATTTCTATAACACTTTCATATACATGATTAGATGGGAGTCTCTAAACCCGTAAACAAACCCCCATAGGTGGACCCCAAGGTTCATATTAACTAAGCGGCTTGTCCAAGGTCACAGTGTGGGACTCCAAGTGGATCTGGGTCTTGGCTCTACTTTGAATTAATTTGAGTACATGTTGTGAGGCCAAGGTCCAAGTTCATTCTTTTGTATGTGAAGATCCAGTTGTCTCAGTATCATTTGTTGAAAAGATTGTTCCTTCCCCCATTGAAATGTCTTGGCAACTCTGTGCAACATCAGTTGACCTTAGATGTATGGGTTTATTTCTGGACTCTCAATTCTATTCCATATATAGACATCCTTTATCAAAAGGTTAAGGAAGTTTCCTTTCATTCCTTGCCTGTTGAGTTTTTATTATTAAGGGCATGGAATTTTATCAAATACTTCTGTTCCTTCTATTGAGATGATTATGTGGCTTTGTCTTTCATTCCATTGATACGTTGTAGTACATTAATTGATCTTTAAATGTTGAACCACCTTGCATTCCTGCAAAATTCCCTCTTGGTGATGGCGTATAATTCTTTTTATATACTGCCAAATTTGATTTGCAGATATTTTCTTGAGGGTCTTTGTGATATATTCCCAAGGGATATTGGGCTGTAATTTTCTTGTGCTGGCTCTGTCAGGCTTTGATAGCAGGGTGATACTGACCTCATAAAATGAATTGGGAAGCTTTCTCCCCTCTTCCAGTTTCTGGAAGAGTTTATGAAAATTAGCTGTTTATCCTTCTTTAAATGTTTGGTAGAATTCACCAGGGAAGACATCTGGTGCTTTGCGTTCTTTTGAACTATTCGTATTTGATCCAGTGCCTGGCATTTTGAGGTACCTTCCATTTCTCACTCAAGTAAAAATGCATCACTGTTTTTTTCCCCCTCTCCCACCTGCTCTGCTGGGCGTCCCATCTCTCTCCTACAGCCATCAATGCCTGTGAGACCAGCAATGGAGGTTGCTCGGCCCAGGCTGACTGCAAGAGAACCACCCCTGGGAGCCGACAGTGTGTGTGCCGGGCAGGCTACACGGGCGATGGCATCGTGTGCCTCGGTACGTACTGCCCCTCACCTGTCCAGTGGCCGCGGTTCAAGAGTCAGAGCCCTGGACAGTGGTCCTGTTATCAGGACCTGCCACTGCTTGGAATCATCTGTAAGTGTATCTGGGCGGGAAGGCATGAGGGTGTGAAAATGTGACGGCAGTGGTATGAAGGTGTGTGATGGCCAAAAGTCCCCTGGGAAGGAGAAAACGGAGACATGTGTTCCAGTTAAATATTGTGGTGGTGCCTGGACTTTTTTTTAACATTTATTAGTCCTTTTTTTTTTTTTTTAACACAATAGCACATTCTCACTATAGAAAAATTAGAGAATGCATATATGCTGGGGGAGAATATTCTGGAAAGAACCACCCTTCCTATTGTTATATCACTCCAGACCATACTTCCTTGAATGGAATTCTGTCTTATGATACATAGTATTTACTATGCTTAGCAGTTTGAAAGAACAAATCTCTCTGAAAATAAGCGTACCTCCAAAGCAGTATCATCATGGCTACACACTACTCTAAAGGTATGCCATAGCAAGCTGTCTGGCTTTTGACATTTTCGTTGTAAAAATAATAATAGTAATAATATTTGTACAGAAGCCTTGCAAGCATAGTACAAAAGTAGGCCCATGTGTTCTTTACCTGGATTCACTATTGTTAATGTATTGCTCTATTTGCTTTATCATTTGCTCTCTCTCAATGCCTGTACACATTTTTCCTAAACCATTTGAGAGTAAACTATATATATCACATTCCCTTTACCCTTACACACTGGAGCATATTTGAGAATAAGGGTGAATTCTTGCATACCCGCAGCAGTTAGCAACTTCAGTCGATTTACTCCTGATTTAATACATTTGTCTAATTACCATTTGTCTTCTAATTTTGTCCCCTGACCCCATAACATAATGTCCTGTCTTGGCATTTTCTTCCTCTAGTGCAGGATAGGGGTGGGCATCGTACTTGGCCACCGGGCCTCTTTAGTCTCCTCAGATCGGGGGTAGTTCTCCAGCCTTGCTTTGTCTTTAATGACATTGACATTTTGGAAGAAGACAGCCCACCACCCCAACTTTGTTTTTCATAGCATGTCCTTCATTTGGGGTTTGACCGATGTTTGCTCATGATTATATTGAGATGATGCCTGCAGACCCAGTATCACAGGAGTGGTGATGCGTCCTGCTCAGGATATCCCACTGGAGGCTCATGATTTCCAACTGCCTCTCATCTGTGATGTTAATTTTGACCACTCGGTCAAGGCGCTATCTGATTTCTCCACGGTACAGTTGCTTTTTCCCCATTGCTACTAAGAAGCAGTCGATGGGGAGATACTTGAACACCCAGCAAATATCCTGCTCCTCATCGAAGTGTCCTCCTAGATGGAAAGTCTATTGATGAGTCTTCCCTGAAGCAATTATATTGTGATAGTGACAAGCGATTTTTTTAATTCCTGAATTTCTTCCTTCATAGCATGTTGGATTAGACTCTGAGATTCTGTTATTTAAGTCCTTGGCCGCAAATGTTCATCTTCATTCAGGAGAGGGACAGAGGCAAACCCACAGACTATGGCTCTGTTGGCACAGTCCCATCCCAGAGGGGCTAACTTTGAGAAACCGTATCTAGGACCTTTCCTGTGGGGGTTACTTCTGCCGCAGGGTTGTTGGAAAACTGAATCACACTTGGACACCTGCTCACCTTGTTCAGTTAGCCATCCCACCTCGTTCCTCAAGATGTCTTTACTTGAAAATGAGGTTTGATTTTCACGCCAGGTATTGGCTTTTTGTTTTAAAGAGATCAACCCATGTTTGGAGAACAATGGTGGCTGTCACAAGAATGCAGAGTGCACGCAGACGGGACCCAACCAGGTGAGTTCTGCCCCCCGGGGGCCCTTAGTTAACCAGGAACAAATTCCTGAGTCTTCAGACTGAGAACAGACCTGTGGACACCAGCAGCATAAAAAGAACATGTTAGGGGAAAATCCTGAACGAATTCCCAAAGAGGCCATTCTGTGGGAATGAGAAATGGTGGAGGTGAAGGAACAAAGGGTTCTTGGGAGAAGGGACTTCCTGAGTGGGAGACGTAGACAGCTGCCAACGCAACATGGTTTCAGAAGCACCTAGAAAGTTTCCAACAACGCTCTCCTTTCTTTCGGCTTTCTGATGTCCAGAATCCCACACGTTTTCTTGAGGCTCTGCAATGCTTGTGCCATGGCAGAAGATAGCATCGTTAGGCCCTCTGTCCATCGTTTAGTCCGTAACATAGTGAACCTTACAGCCAGAGCTAACACGAGGAAGTTACCTCCATCAGAAACCAGATGATGAACTGAAGTCCCCAGTAATGTTCTAGGGACCTTCTTGAGCCCCAGAACTCAGTGCCAGATCTCCCAATGGGCAGAACAAACAGGAGCCTAAAGCACCCAAAAATAAGGAAAAACACACACTTATTTTAAAGAATCGTGTGTGTGTGTGTGTGTGTGTGTGTTTACACATATAGTGGTAGAAAAACCCAGCACAATTAGACATATTTTGGGGTTCAGCAGAGTTCTTATTTCAAACCACATATGGAGTAAGGAAAACCTAGAAACGTTGTGCTGCTCAAGGCCTCCCCAAATCCTCCTCCAGACCTAGAAGGCAGTGAGAGGGACACAGGGTTGATCGCGGAGACAGGACCTCAGCCCAGGAGGGGAGGCTGGGGGTGTCTTGGTAAAGGTTTAGGGCCAAGGTCAGGGCCCACAGTGAAGGACGAGGCAGAGGAGTGAGCCCCTGCTCTTTGATGCTGGCTGACCCTGCCAATGAGTTCCAGTTCCAACAAGCAGACATGAGACCGGAAACGCTGCCTCTCTGGGGGACACATTAACAGCAGGTGCGCTTTCTTCTGGGCGCGCGGCGTGGTGACTGGAGTGTAGCCGGGTTTCAGCCCCACTCGCTCCCATGCAGAGCGCCAGGGAAATGAGGGTGAAGTAGACAGTCCCCAGCTTCCTACAGACAGTGTCCCCTCCGTCAACGTGAAGCCCCCGCTGACTTCCTTGGCCAAACAGTGGGTCTGACTGATTGTTCTCACGTGTGCCACCCGTGCGACTCCAAAGCTCGCCTCCAGCAGCTCCCGGCGCTGGCGCCTCAGGGCAGAGCGTGGTGGAGATGTGCAGGAATGCAGGGTGCGTGGGAGTGGGCCTAGCTTAGCTTCCTCACGCTGAGCCTTCACCAGCCAAGGCAACGAAAGAGGTGAGTGCCAAGGAGGCAAGGGACCAAATCAGGCAACAATGTTTAAAAAAAAAAAAATAAAGTCTCTTGGCAGCAAAGTTAGGCTATGTAGGAGACGCCAGTGCTAATGTGAAGTGTGCCGAATGTGCTAGAATGTGAGATGACAACTATCATTGTAGAAAAGAGCTTACCAAGACCGAATGCAGACTCTAGGGGCATTACCGTTACCGTTATAGAAGTGGAGCCTGAGAGCCCACAGAATCTCTCTGTGAAATAACCCACCCCCCTCCCCTCCGACAGGCGGTCTGTAACTGTTTGCCCAAATACACTGGAGACGGGAAGGTGTGCTCCTTCATCAACACCTGCTTGACCGTGAGTATGGCTCTGCGGCCAACGCCCTCGGTGCCCAGGCCTGCGGCGCCTTCTACACCCCCTGCTGGCGGGTGGCACCTGGAGGAGGCCTCCTTCAGAGCTGCTTCTGGGCCCTGAGGCTCATTTCTCCCTCGTGTTCTGGTTGTAGTTGGAGAAACTCCATTCTCTGCCTCTTCTTCTCATGGCCTTCACCTCTATGGGGGTGTGTCTCTTCTAGTAAGGATTCCTGTGGGCTCCACCTGCCTCATCTACGATGCTCTCTTCTCTAGATCCTTAATGGCATCTGTAAAGACTCTCTAAACAAGGTCACACTCACACACACCATGACGTAGGACATGGGCAGACCTTTTGGGTATAGAGCGAGCACACAGCATCGTCAGAACTTGAACCCATGTCTGTCTTACTCAAAGGCTGCACCCTGGATCCCTTTCTGTGGTGCTTGTTCCTCCCACAGGGCAGCGAGCCCCAGAGGAGGACCAGTCTCTGCACCTTCCTTCCCTTCTTCATATCACCAGCCTCCAGCTGTGGCCATGAGCACAGCACAGACGCCATGTAATTAAAGCCCTTCCTCTCCAAGCTCTAGCCCTACCGTCCCCTGTGTTCGTCTGGCAAATGCCTCAGGAGAACACGTCCCCATAGGGAGTGATTGCAGGAAGCAGGGTGCTGGGATGTGGAGCTGTGATGACCAGACCCATGGCCAGGTTTATTTCTACAGCAATTCTTCAGTGAGCCTTTCCAACTGTCTGTCTGTCTGTCTGTCTGTCTGTTTTGTAATGGCCACCTTGTCCTGGCAACTCGCGCAATGAACCCACATGTGCCCAAGACTCGGTACAAGAGTGATTAACTCGCGGCCACTGCACCCATGACCGTCACCACCCCCTGCATTCTTTTCAGGAAAAATGGAAGTTTGTTTTCTTGCAAGATGAGTAGAATTAAAGCATGTTTTTCTGCAGATGAGGATAATCCGATTAGAGAGAAGGACACTGAAACTGAGGGAGGGAGGGAGGTGGGTTGTTACAGGAGGAAGTACAGGCGTGGATGAGGAGAAAGGGACCCAGAGCCCACAGCTGAGCCTCCGGGATGAGCAGGGGCGGTGGTAGGTAGGCAAGTAGTCAGTTAGTTGGTCAGTCAGGCAGTTAGTCAGGTAGGTAGGTAGTCAGTTTGTTAGTTAGTCAGCCAGTCAGTTACTGAGTCCCTCATGGCCCTTACTGTGAAATAGCTTGAAAATGTCTGTGTCTGACCATTCTAAATAAATTGTGACAGAGGACAGAGGCCACTCAAATTTCTTCACATCCAGTGGGGAACCTCGCACTGAATGACACACATCTAGGTCGATGGGCATTCCCTAGATACCAGGCGCCATTTCAGGCACTGGGAGCTCATCAGTGACCAAGCGGCGAAGTCTCCTCCCTTCAAGAGTTTACACTGAGGGGGAGGAGAGGGACATTTGGTGCGTAAGCGACTGGTCAGTCAGTTGTCGGTTTCTTTGTTAAATAAGGAAAGTAGAGTTGGAGGACAGGCCCAGGCAGGCGGCAGTGAGCGTCAGGACAGGAAGATGGGCTGGTTCTTGTGTCTATTTTCTCCGTAAGGTATGAGGCGAGCTCGTCCCTGAGAGTGAGGGCCAGGGGTTGAGAGTTGCAGAGAGGAGTGAAGGTGTGACGTGTCTTCTCCAGGGAGAGAGAAGGTACATGCGCTGGAGGAGGGGGGCAGTGTCAGTGTCTGTGTGATAACTTTGTGGCGAGTTCAGACAACAACACCCAGCCCGTCCATCAGGCCGGGCCCAGAGGCCGCGGTTTTTCGAGCCCTCCTGTGGGCCGCTGGCCAGGACCGAGCGAGGAGCCAGGGCGACCGGGCCCAGTGAGTGGGCGGGAATGTGGGTGAGAAAGAAGTTGGCTCAAAGGAGGGGAGGCCCCTGTGAGTCAAAGGAGGCTGGAGCCGCAGCATCGGAAGAGGTGGGTTGCGATGATGAAAGCTGGTGGTCAGAGAGAGCAGGGGGTTGAAGCAGAGCTCTCAGGAGCCGTCCACTTTAATGGCGGGACAATGTCAAGCGTGGTCCGGCGGGGTGGCGGAGGCAGAATGGGGGCAGGTACAGTGGAGACCATTGACAGGGATGCTGACGCCGCCGAGGGTGACGACAGGTGTGGAGAGAAAGCCAGTGATCCCGGCCCCACGGCTAGGACGAAGAAGGGGTGACAGTAGACTCCATGTGTTCTCAGGGAGCTGGGGCCTGTGAAGCATGAGAGCGTAGAAATGCTTTGGCAGTGGCTTTGGAAGTGCAGCAAGAAAGACACCGTCCTAGCCCCCCCCCCCCCGCACCCCCAGACCATGAAGTGTGGAGTAAGAGAAGAAAAGAGCTTTGCCTGAGGGGTGCACGGAAACCTCTTCAGTAAGAGGCGGAGAGAGTTTTCTGAAAACGGGTGTAGACTGTCAAGAGTTCGTTAATGGCTGTGTGTTTCAGAAGTCACCAGAAATGGTTTGTAAGGGCAGAAAGGGGTGGGTGTGGGGTCAGATCACGATGTCTAGAGCAGCGTGGAGGGGAGCGTCCATGAGGTAGGAGGGAGCCTTGAGAGCCTAGACCTTGCTGTCGTTGACTGAGATCAAAAGCAAAGTGGCACAAGGGGGGATTGGTCTTGGTGGTCTTACAGCAGGCTGGCAACGGGACAGTAAAATCCAGGGTACCTAGCCGGAAGATCCAGGGCCCCCAGGAGATGGTGAAGGGTCTTTCAGAAGGCAGCTTTCTTGGAGAGCTCACGGAGCTGTGTCAGCTTGAGGCGGGAATCTGGGACACTAAGTCCCCCCCGCCCCCCGGCCCAAATATCATGCTCCACAAAGACTTTGGGAACAACAGTTAGAGGAAAGGAAGATTTTACAGTCGGCCTCTAAGTCTGTTGATCTCCTTCTTTGTCAGCCCTATCAGGGTTCTTTTTCCTGAGCTCACTTTAACTTGGCTTGGGCTGCGGAGCCCTCCTCGGTGTTCCTATGGATGTCAGCTTTGAGCTGTACTCTGCTTTGTTTCTATTTTCGGTCTCTGTCCCATCTTCCCCAGTTTTTAAGCTCTTTGTGGACAAGGACAGTGTGTTCTGTTTTATACCCACTGCCTTCTAGCTGATGACTGTTACCTTGGCTATTATGAGATCAGAGCTTAAGCCTAAAGCTGGGAATTGTCAGACAAGATTGGTGTCTTTCTGGCCAACCCCCAGGTGCCAAGAAATTTCCCATTTGGAACCTCTGGTTTTGTCTGTATAAGGCTGGAGATCTGCTCGGTTGGACCCGAGCATCTTGGGATACAAGGCTGGGTGAATAAATGGCCCTTACAACCCTAGGGAGTTGAAAGGCAAGTTCAGGAAAGGGGCAAATCATGCAAACATGTCAGTTAGAGAGTGAGTAAAAACCTAAATGTCAGTGCAGAATTGCTTGGAGAATATTGACAGAGCTGGCAAACTGGTCTGACCCCTATCCGTATCCCTCACCCCTTGGAAATTTTTCCAGAAAAATGGCGGCTGTAGTGAATTTGCCATCTGCAATCACACTGGGCCAGAAGAAAGGACGTGTACTTGCAAAGCCGAATACACTGGGGATGGGTTTACCTGCCGTGGCAACATCTACCAGGTAAGGAAAAGCATGTTCCCATAAAGTAAACCCTATATCCCTCCCTGCGCTAAGAATCCAGGTTACCCAAGGGAGGTGCAAGAGTTTTGTAACTTGTAAAACTCTACAAAAATGGGAAAGACTGTTCGTATATAAATTGGCAATGAGAAGGGATTTTATCTACTTGTGGGAATTCTCAGATCAACGGTTCTAGAGTCAGAAGCACTGGGTTTGAATTCGACTCTGCCAGTTAGAAATGTGGCATTGGGCAATAACATCACCTCTCTAGGCATCAGCTTTCTAATCCATTAAAAAAAAAAAATACTAAGCCCATCAGGTTGTTATCAGAAATAACGTATGTGACAGGCACAGAGCACACAGTAACTCCAAGGCACCATGCTGTGGGTTGCTGTTGGAACGTATGGGTGAGGGCAGGCACACAAGCCTCTCTGCTGGGCATAGCAGACGAGGCAGCATTACACTTGTAGATGTCTACCCCTTTACAAAGCGAATGTCCTGTTATTTGGTTTAAAGAGGGACTAGAGCATTCTGGCTAATCAAATATTCTTGTTGAGGAAGAAATGAAATCTGCCATAAACCCATAACTGATTTTTTAAAAAATATTTGAACTTTTTAAAATGCTCCTAAAGCTTAGCTGCTTCTGGAAATGGCTGGACCTTTCTTTGATAAATCAGACGGTGACTCCAGAAAGGTTTTGGAACTCCCAGCATGTCCCCGTAGTTGTTCTGAACATCAGTGGAAGCCTGTGGATGGGATGGAAATAGGCCCATCAGGGCAGATTTCCAGTTGAAAGTATAGGAGAGACTCTCGACCTTAGAGAAATTGTCCTTAGACAACCCCGGATGGTTCTTGCACATAATCCCAGACATGAAGTGGCCCTGCCCTGTCTTTGTTTCCAGGAGCTTCCCAGGAACCCAAAAACGTCCCAGTACTTCTTCCAGTTGCTGGTAAGAACATGTGTGTCTGTCTATAGCTGTAGGACGTGGGTCTCCAGCCAGATCCGGGGAAACTGTAGCCTCTGGAGCTGGTGAAGGGAGAAGAAAGTCTGGGGATGTGGATTTCTGAAATAGGGTCCCTGTTGGTCCTTTGTGGACTGCTCAGGCCTTGGGTGGGCGGCAGGAGTGGAAGCAACGCCGCCCTGGCCCGTTTGACGCACAAGAATGCCGTGTGTGCAAAAACTACCACCGGTAGAGGAAGGAAGCATTACTGGGGCGATCAGCGAACGCTTTGGGGGAAAATATGAAGTTAGAGCTCTGTGCACATCAAACATCAGCATAAGTGCCAGACATATTGAAAAATAAAAGATAAAAATATAAATGAAGAAGATAATAAAACCCAGAAGAAAATATAAGTAACCATAGGACCTTAGCATCGGCAAGAAAACAATTAGAACCGCTAAGTCATTCATCTTATTATTTACATTTGTATTATTATCCCAATTATGTAAAATATTTGTATGTAGAAAGACACTGGGAAAGAATACCTAAAAGTAACAGGTGACTTCCAGGCAGTGGGATTATGGGTGGTTATTTCCTTCTTTATGCTATATTTTCAAGTCTTTAATACAATAAGCATGTGTTATTTTTATAACTGTATACAAAAAAACATTATTTCAATGACAAAGAATATGAATGGATTTAGGGTGCCTGGGGGGCTCGGTCAGTTAAGCATCCAACTCTTGATTTCAGCCCAGGACTCAGGGCTGTGAGATCGAGCCCCACATCAGGCTCTGCCCTCCATGGGGCGTCTGCCTGAGATTCTCTCTTCCTTTCACTCTGTCCTTCCCCTGCCCCACTCATAGGCTCTTTCTCTCTTAAAAATATATATATATATATATATATAATTTTTTTAAAAAAGAATCAGAATGACTTTGAATCTGAGACTAAATAAAACACAGATCGCCCAATTCAGTTTCCCCTCCTCTCTGCCACCATCCACTCTCTCTGCTCTTTGTCTGAACCCCCGCCCAGTATTTATGTTAAATAGGTGACATGCGGCCCCGCCTTCCTTCCCACAGGAGCATTCTGTGCGAGACCTGAGTGGTCCAGGCCCCTTCACTGTCTTTGCACCTTTATCTGCAGCCTTTGATGAGGAACCTCGGGTAAGCATGACGCTCTAGACAAGCAGAAGACGTTTGGGACTGGAGCCCAGTCTTTAGGTATCACCCTGGAACCAATGCTGGGGACATTTCTGGGCAGGAGATTTAGGAAGAGCTGGTGCTGATCAGCAATGGGACGGGCTGCCTTTCAGCATAGGGACCCCTATAAAGGGGAAGGATTTAAGTGAATTTGCGGTGTAACAGCTAGAAGCCCGCTAAAAAATATTCCTGAATAGGGTAAGAGGTTGGAAAAGATCAACAATTCTTAAATGATCCAAACCTTCCATAGACAAAAAGAAAGAAGAAAGAAAGGGAGAGAGAGAGGAAGGAGGAAGGAAGGAAGGAAGGAAGGAAGGAAGGAAGGAAGGAAAGAAGGAAGGAAGGAAGGAAGGAAGGAAGGAAGGAAGGAAGGAAGGAAGGAAGGAAGGGAGGATGCTGGGTTAAAGGAATTTAAATCTTTTTTCTTGCAGACCTTATCAGAGCCTTTACTGTTCTAACATTCACTGGGACTCTTCATGCTGGATTACCCATTAACATATAAAAATGTAGCAAACATTTATTGAGTGTGCCAGACACTGTTTCTAGTACCTGGCCTAGATTAATTCATTTAGCGTTCACAACAACCCTATCAGTTGGGTGCTATTATCCCCATTTTACAGTCCAGGACATTGGCAGAAGTAACTTCCCCAAGGCCATATGACTAGCAAGTAGTGGAGCAAGGACTCAAACATGACTCCAGAGCCTGCGTCCTTCACTATGCACACTGCCTCTCTATGCATATATTTGATTTTATTTTTTTTAAGATTTTATTTATTTATTTGACAGAGAGAGAGACAGCCAGCGAGAGAGGGAACACAAGCAGGGGGAGCGGGAGAGGAAGAAGCAGGCTCCCAGCGGAGGAGCCCGATGCGGCACTCGATCCCAGGACTCTGGGATCACGCCCTGGGCCAAAGGCAGACACTCAACAACTGAGCCACCCAGGCGCCCCATGCATATATTTTAGATACTAGTAAAGCAGAGATACAAAAATACTTTTTGAAAGATGTTGACATTTGATAGTTTTTCTCTCAAAAGCATCAAAAGAGATATCATGAAACAAAGAGAACCTTATGGGCCTTTTATTACTTTTTATACTTTTTATTAATGGTTAATATTGTTTGTGTTTCGATTTATAAATGGGAAAGTATCGTGATCTTTTCCATACTTAAGGTTTAAATCTGGCCCAGGTACCTCTCCAAGGGGGGCAGGTGCCATGCAGCATTTCCCAGCATTTTTCACAAGAAAAGTCTTTTTGCAAGTAGCATCTCACAGGACTTAGGGTCCCGCCACATGTGTTGTGAAATGCTGGGCCAGGGGAACTTCAAGCTCCCTTCCAAGCTGAGAATCTATGTTGGAAGGAGGAAAGGAACGAGGACCACTTTCTCCCTCCTGCCTGAACAGCCTGTACCCTGTAACTCTGACCACCAGCCAGCCCTGACTGCCTCCTTCCCAGTCCGGTGGGGAGGGAGGCCCCGGCGAGGGCATCGGGGAGGGGAGACCAAAGGCTCCTGGCTCTGGCTGGAACCCTCCCATCTTCTATTACAGATTAAAGACTGGGACAAAAAGGGTTTCATGCCCCAGGTTCTTCGCTACCATGTGATCGCCTGCCACCAGCTGCTTCTAGAAAACCTGAAATTGATCCCAAATGCTACTTCTCTCCAGGGGGAGAAAATCTTCATCTCCGTCTCTCAAGTAAGAGAGGCCACCCACCACGTGGCCCTTTCTCTTCTCCTCTTCTTTAGAGTAATACCAGCGATAATAGTAATAACAACAACTAGCACATGTTGAGTGATTCCTTTGTGCCAGGTGGTATTTGAAGTATTGGATGTATGCTGACTTATTTAATCCTCAAAAGAATCTGTGATGTAGATACTATTCTTTTCTCCAATTTACAAATTGGGAAACTGAGCTCAGAGAAGTTAAGTAACTTGTCCAAGGTCACACAGCACGTAAATATTCGAGTTGGGACTGAAACTCAAAGGCACCCTGCTTTAAGTGGTCATCAGAACTGCTTCTGATCAGGAGCCAGCCAGGGAAGAATACTTTGGACCACAGCCACTTGGCCATGCTGGTCCCCTCGCTCCCCACAACAGAGAAACAAGTAGCGGCGGTAGAACCCATTGCCGAGAGAAGCAAGCGAGTGGTGGGGGCAGAAGGTGGTGTAGAGAATACATGTGAGAAAGGCGCCAGTCTCAAGCTGCTTGCTATTTCAAATTTGAGAATCACAGTGAAATGACCATGGTGGTTGGTGATCTGTAATTAACTTCTCCAGGTGAGATTACAGGCTTGTCTCACTTCTCTTTTTATAATCACAGTAAATAAATGGGCTCAAGGCTCTACTTAAACATTCACTTTCATGATAAGTTAGCATGTTGCTAAAAGCATTCTGAAAGAAGTAATTTTGTGTCTGTTTGTCTCTGTGCTCATTTCTTTTTTTCTTTTTTTGGTTAATTTTAGGACACAGTGTATATAAATAATAAGGCTAAGATCATATCCAGTGATATCATCCATACCAATGGAATCATCCACATCATAGACAAACTGCTGTCTCCCCAAAACTTGCTTATCACTCCCAAAGATGCCTCTGGAAGGATTCTGGTGGGTGAATTCATTGTCATACTTCCGGCACAGAGTGACTCATAAGACTCATAATTTATTATCACAATTCTGATTTTTTAAAGATTTATTTACTTATTTACTTATTTATTTGACACCCAGAGAGAGAGAAAGCACAAGCAGAGGGGGAGGCAGAGGGAGAGGGAGAAGCAGGCTCCCTGCTGAGCAGGAAGCCTAACAGGGGGCTCGATCCTAGGACCCTGGGATCATGACCTGAGCCGAAGGCAGATATGTAACCGACTGAGCCACCCAAGCGGCCCACAATTCTGATTTTGAGGCATCATTCGGAGACATTTTAATTTTGCTCCTTCAGTCTCAAGCTACTATTAAAAGCCTAGTGAATATTATTCTGGTAAGAAGTAAATAGGTAAAAGTCTAATTTAAATAGATAAATGGATTTTATAAGATTTTCTTTCGTTTCCGCAAGGATTGGAAGATGGAGAATTACACAGATGGATGAGACTGATGATAGGTAGAAAGATAAATAGATATGAAGCACCTGGAGTGGCTCGGTCAGTTCAACACCCGACTCTTGATTTTGGCTCAGGTCATGATCCCAGGGTTGTGAGATCAAGCCCTGCATTGGGCTCCATGCTCAGCAGGGCCTCTGCTTGAGGATCCCCTCTCTCTCTCCCTCTGCCCCTCGACCTGCTCACATGCACTCTCTCTAAAATAAATAAATAAATCTTTAAAAAAATAAAAGAGGGGCGCCTGGGTGGCGCAGTCGTTAAGCATCTGCCTTCGGCTCAGGGCGTGATCCCAGCGTTCTGGAATCGAGCCCCGCATCAGGCTTCTCAGCTAGGAGCCTGCTTCTTCCTCTCCCACTCCCCCTGCTTGTGTTCCCTCTCTCGCTGGCTATCTGTCTCTGTCAAATAAATAAATAAAATCTTTTTAAAAAATAAAAGAAAAAAAGAAAAGAAAGATAGATAGATGGTAGATAAATAAATATCACTCAAAACAAACCTGGAGTAAAACTCCTTTTCAAGTGAAAGAAAAGACAATTTTGAATTTGATTGTTATTTTAGTATTGGCCAGGGTTTTTCATTGCAGACAATAGAACCCACTATGCCTAACTTAAACAAAAAGGGGATTCTTAAGATATTAAGTTCATCACTGAATCTCTAAGAAAGCCAGAGAGCCAGGAGCTACCCAGGGAGACCAGTGTAGGGAGGACCTGTGAAGGGAGGACCCCTGACTTCACCACGGGGCTGTCCGGACCTGTCTCCGGCCTCGGCACCTGCAACATGCAGGTCTAAGCACCGGATGCCTCTGCCACTGTGCCAGTCACGGTCCCCCTCCTAGCAGTCACACCCACCTCACGTTGTTTCCTTCCACCCATACGTCTGATGAAAACCCCTGTGCTTGCTGGGTGCCCCGTCGCCTATGAGGCTGTGGCTGCAGGGCAGTCTGGGAAAAGGCAGCACATAGCCCCCCAGCCTCCATCACGCAGAAAGGCCCGGGTACACGGGAGCTGGAGTGGGTGCTGCTGAGCCGATCCCCAGCACCTGCCGCGTTGTCTCACCCTCATTCCAGTCGGTTGAGCTTTCGTGGAAGTGCTTTGTGAACCGTATGAAGGAACGTGTCGTTCCACTTCTTACTATCTTTGCAGCAAAATCTCACGACAGTGGCAGTAAACCATGGCTACACCAAATTCAGCAGCCTGCTACAGGTAAAGCCCTCGGGGATAATCTGCCGTAGGAATTTGGTTTTTCGGAGGGTTTTTTGGTTTTCTTTTGTTTCGGGGTTTTTTGTTGTTGCTGTGTTGTTTTGTCATTCGGTGTTTTATTTGGGGCGCTAGCCAGCTGTTGTGGGATCTGTGTAGGGAAGTCCTGATTTTCTGCAGCGCGAAGGCATGGCAGACCACTCCATTCCCCAAATAGCATAGGGTTTCTTTGGCTATCCAGTGCACATCGGCTGTATTAGAAGCTGAAGTATTTGAGGTTGGAGCAAGGGAAGGAATTAGGCTGTGCCGGTCCCTGAACGAGGTGCTTCCCATCTGGAATTATCACCTCCATTATAGAGATGGGCAAGCCGAGGTGCAGATCTGGAAAATCTACGCCTGAGGCATAAGTAGAAATTGTATTTAAAGCTATATCTTTCTGATTTCAGACACTTTCCCCACAAATTGAGTAGAGAAACTTCTTGTTCAAACAAAGATTTCAGAGGAGAATCAGGGAGGGACAGGGTCCTCCAAGGTCTCCTCTCCTCCACCTACCCTGAGAAGTCTCAGGAGGGCTCTGAGAACCAGCCCCCCACTCCATACCCACCCCTGTGGCACAGTCTATAAACCTCTGCACAGACCAGCGATTTCCAAAATGGTCTGGGGCTCACTCTCGGGGGAGCTCTTCAGAAATGGAGATTTCAAGGTGCTCAAAATGAGACTCACCAGGGAGATTAGGGGCAAGTATCTTTGCTGGCCCACCCAGCTCCAAAACCTGAGCAGCTCGTCTGGTTGAGCACAGGCTTTGAAAGCAAATTAGCAAACCTCTCTGGGGCTCAGTAGAAGGGAACACTAAAGCCTACTTCATAGGGCTGTTGGAAAAATCGCAGGGCTAATGTCTATGATGCACCCAGCTTATAGAAGGCTCTCGAAATGACTCCTCTCCATTCATCCAGCAATTTCCTTTTTGAGTCCATGTGAGCTAGAAATCTTATAAATACATAGGAGCATCTCAATATTGTATAAGTTTCACTTTTTTAAGTGAAATAAGAGGAAAATGCTAAGTGGGTCTTCCAGAAATTACAATTTGGGGGCAGTAGTAGGGAAAAAAAAAAAAGGGGGTTTGTTAAAGCTTCTTTTTCTACTCACAAAAGCCCAGAATTTGTCTGTTTTGCAATCCAAGAAACTGAGGGTCAGAATGGTTGAGATGTGCTGGGCCTCTAGTTTCAGGCTGTCACCCCTGAACCAGCTGGAATCCCAACAAGCCCCCGGGGCAGGCACGAAGGGAACCCCTCCAAATGGCTTTGGGCCTCAGAAAGACGCTCTGCCTCACCCCGTGGCCGGGCTCTGCTGTGCACACGTCCTGCTCCCTGTGTTTCAGGATGTGGGCTTGCTGGGTGTCATCACTGACCCCGTCCATGCTCCGATCACTCTCTTCTGGCCCAGCGACCAAGCCCTGCAAGCTCTACCCCCCGAACAACAGGATTTCCTGTTCAACCAAGAAAACAAGGACAAGCTGATGGAGTATTTGAAGTTCCACGTGATCCGAGAGTCCAAGGTATTTCGTGTGCATACAGATGGGGTCCATTCCAGGAATGGTCAGTGTGTCTTCACCTCCTCAGCGCAAAGGAGACCTGAGCGCCCCTGCCCCACTCTGTCCTCCTCCAACTGGCCGTGGTTACTTGACCCCCGCAGTGTGCCAGGCCTGCCCTGTTTCTCCAACCTACCATCATTCCTCTGCTGTACTGCACATCGGCTTTCTTCTGCCCCAGATCACACGGCCAAGTGGCTATTGGCAACAGCTCCCAAGTTTGTTCAGGCGGAGTCGTTCTCCCCCAATTCCAAAATTTCTAGGCCAAGGGCTGATTGAGCCAGGTGCAATCAGCCGTTCACTCCTGAAGAATCTACCGTGATCGAGGAAGCAAGATCTTGTAGGCACATGGCAGCTCTTGCTGAAACCCTGTCACTCTGTGTCCTCAACTAGGACCCACGTCTGTCTCCAGGAGTGAGTCTGTCTAATCCCAGAAGGCCAAGTGTCCTAACTCTGGCTAATTCATAGGACCTGTGTTAGTGTCTTAGGGCTACATAAAAAATAACCACGAACTGGGTGGCTTGAAACAACAGAAGCGTATGCCCTCAGAGCTCTGGAGGCTGGGAAGTCTGACGTCAAGGTGCTGACAAGGTTGTTCCTTCTGGAGGCCTGGACAGAGAATGTGTTCCATGTTTCTCTCCTAGCTTCTGGCGGTTGCTGGAAATCCTTGCATCCCTCCAGTCCCTGCCTCTCTTGTCACGTGGCTGTCCTCTCCCTGTGTATTTCTGTGTCTCCACATGTCATTCTCCTCTTCTCTTTTCTTCTTATAAGGACACCAGTCATTTTGGACCAAGGGGCCACCTACTCCAATGTGACCTCATCTTAACTAGTTACATCTGCAATGACCTTATTTCCAAGTAAAGTCACATTCTGAGGTAATGGGGTCAGGACGTCAATAACGTTTTCAGGGCTCACAGTTCAACCCATAACCACGCCCTGTGCCATTTCCCCGACCCACGGATCCTGTCATTAGCTTCATACACCAACACAGCCTCTGCCGTGGACTCCCCAGCTTAGAGGAGGCACGGAGGGGTGACTGAAATTAGCCCAGCTGGAGGAGACTTGCCCTACGGAAAGAATTTCCAGCTTTCTCTAGAGCCCGTGATGAGTCTTCCTTTTGATTATGTCTGCCGTCATTTTAAAGGTGGAAAAACTTACGTCTGTATTTGGTCTGTTGGCAAAGCTCCTTTGGGGCTTCTGCGGCTAAATCTGGCATGTTAACGCGGCACCATCGCTCCTACAGATTTTAGCAGTGGGTCTCCCCAGGGCCACTGCCTGGAAGACCCTGCAAGGCTCAGAGCTGCGGGTGACATGTGGAGCTGGCGGTGACATCG
The DNA here is from genome assembly GCF_023065955.2 of Ursus arctos. Taxonomy (NCBI): domain Eukaryota; kingdom Metazoa; phylum Chordata; class Mammalia; order Carnivora; family Ursidae; genus Ursus; species Ursus arctos. Next base: position 11,723,428 of record NW_026622886.1, on the reverse strand, counting down.
TGAGTACCCACAACACTCCCCAACCCCCGCCCCCTCAAGGGAATAGTCATTTTTTCCTCAGTTGACAGCAAGCCCTTTTCTCTGCCTTCAGGGGTATTAGTTGAGAGTGAGTATTTTGATGGGAAGAACCTCAGAAATCCTGGCCCAGCACAAGCCCTGGTAGCAGAGGTTAGGGAGCCCCCCCGCCCTTACACTTTCAGAGAGCAGCTCTGGTTTTTGTTTTTTTGGTTTTTGGTTTTTGGTTTTTTTTTTGTTTTTTTTTTTTCAGAGCATTTATTTTGCAGTGTGAGACACTCCGCTGAAGCAAGAAAGATCCGGTCATTCCTTTCCCTTCCTTCCCAGCCCCACTGCAGCCTCACCTCTAGCCCCTTGTTGGCATTCAGAGCCAGCTCTGGGCTATATCTACCAAGATCAGCCAACAGAGAGAAAGTTCGTAGTTGTCACCTTCCCCGGCTAGTTCCTGAACCATATTGCCTCCCTGAAATTCCATATAATGAATGGGTCTGATGGGACAATAGTAGCCACATCCTGTATCCATAGACGACCCAAAATGACAGTGGCTTAAATATATAACGGTTTGTGTCTTTTTAAAAGAAATCAGGAGGCAGCCAAGCCAGAGCTAGAATGATGGCTCATTGGGGGAGCACCTTCTGTTTGACTGCTCTGCAGCACGTTTCCAGCCTCAGAACCACCTCCAGGTACAACACGGCTGCTGGAGCACGGAGCTCCCACCACCAGGGCCAGGAGGAAGGATGAAAGGGATGCAGCTCTCAGCTGAGTTGTTTCCCTTCAAGGAGCCTTCTTAGAAGTGCCATACGTCATTCTGTTTCTATCTTATGACCAGCCAGAATCCCTTTGGTGTTTGCAGTGGAATTGCATTGATTTTATAAAGTGAATGTGAGAAATGTTAGCACCTTTACATTCCGACTTTTAGAACATTGTTCCAATGTACTTACACTCTTGAGATTGGCTGTACTATTTCCATAGATCAAACAGGACACCTATCAAAGAAGTATAGTAAGAATGTCTGCTGCTCATTCTGGGTGCTACTGTAGCTTTCAGAGCACTTGGCAATGTATTATTTAGTTTGAGCCTTCTAACAACCCTATGCAATAGAATCATTAATCCTATTGACCTGATGAAAACAATTAAACCTCAGAGAAGTTCAGTAACTCACTCACAGTCACACCGCACATAAGCGGAAGTGGAGGATTTAACCAGTTTTCCAGTGCTCTCGCCACTGAATCACACCGTGTCCATCCCATCAATAGATGCTGAGATTTATCTTTTGTTTTCCTCCCACAGAATTTTCTAAAAGCATTATGCTTCCTCCAGGGGTGGGTGGAGATGTAGTCAACGATTTACTAGCTGGGTGAACCCTAAGGAAGAAAGCTCTGGAATTGTTGCAAGCAAAGTGAAATAATGTCTCTAGAGCATGATTTAGACAATGCCTAGTACATGTGAAAAGAAGTTATTGTCATCATTATAGACTTACAGCCCATCACTTGTATATCCTCAAAAAAAAAAGGTCATGGCCACATTTTGCTAGAACGTAGCACTCAGTAAACAAACAAACAACAACAAAAAACACACTACTGCTCACGAAGTGGCCACGTTACCAAAGTGGATCCTGAACCACAGACAGGTCGCGGCTGCTCCAGCCCGTCCCCCTCGCTGCCCCTGTTTCTACTTTGGTGGAGGCCACGGCTGGGGCTCAGAGGCTGATGGCCTGTGGGCGTGCCCACACCGCCACTCCCCAGCTGCCTGACCTAGGGCAAGGTATTGAACCTCCCCTGTCTCAGTTTTCTCATCTGGAAGCAGTGATCTTGGTAATCATTCCTCTAGGAAATTGTGAGGATTCAAGGAATTTGCACGGGCTCCACATGTAGCATTACTCTGCACATAATAGGCACTGGCTGTTTGCTATATGTATCTTACATCTATAAGAATATATATATATATATATATATATAGTGCTTTCTGAGTCTTGCAGGTGTTGGCCACTTTATATGGCCTTAGGAAGAAGAGAAGTCTAAGAAGGATCGTTGACTGTTCTCTCTCTCTCTCTCTCCATCTCCCTTCCCCCCTCTCAGGGCGAGCTTTTCCTGAATGACCAAACATGCCGAATTGTGCAGCGAGAACTCTTGTTTGACCTGGGTGTGGCCTACGGCATTGACTGCCTCCTGATCGATTCCACCCTGGGGGGCCACTGTGACACTTTTGCCGCATACAATTTTTCGGTCAGTCCCCAAAACAGTACCATAATAGGAGAGTGTTGGGGTTCAGCCCTCACGACCCAGCATGGATTCTGCCTCGAAACCAGTGAAGGCTGGTCCTCAGGGAGCCCAGGACCCACGAGATCTGAGGGCCAGATGATGGTGCTCGTCAAACTCAGAACCCACAAGCATCTCCTTAGCCCTGCCCCAGCCTGGCACAGTCCATTTACCCACAGCCCCCCATCCATTCATCCCTTCACCATTAAGGAGGCAACTGTGTGCCCATGATCCTGCAACAAGCTCTTCCTTTTCAAAGCCCCCTATCTGCTCAGTCACTCACCCATTCATTCAACAAACGTTTTTTGCTCTTCTGCCAGATGAGACCATATAAAATTGTCGTATTTGGCAGGGTATGAGTACAAAAATGGCAACTTCATAGGGTTCAACCTAGTATCATATGGCACCCACACCACCGTTGACTTATTCATTCGTTCATTTAACAACAGTGCTTGAATGTCTGCCCTGGGCCCTGCTGTGTGAGACGCTGTCACATTTCATACTCATTCATCTGTCCAGGATCGTGTGTAGAGCCAGCCATTTGGCTCAATGCTCATCTTACCCCTAAAGGAATCCAACAATACAAGTTGTTATCAGTAACTCTGTGATGGAGATTTGGAAACTGAGTCTCAAAGAGGGGAGGTGGCTTGCATGGCCAAGTCTATGACCAGCTGGCTTTGGTACCTGGCAACTTGTAAGGATTCGAGAAATATCCCAAGTTCTTGAGATACCAGGCAGCCAGAGTAGAAGGTGAAAAACCTGGTTGTCCTTTCTGCTGTAGAAGTTGTGGCCTTCTTAACTTCCAAAGTATATTGGCACACGTTTTTGCCATTAATAGTTTCCATCACCAGTCCCCTGAAGGTCAAACAGCAGCGAGAATCGTGGTCTCTATTTTGTAGGTCAGAAACCTGAGGGTCAAAGAGGGTGACTCGCCAAAAGTATCATAGCTGGTTTATAGTGGAAGGGACACTTGCGTGCACATTTCCCACTGCCACTGGACCAGATGCCTGGAGAGCACTGCCCGCCCTGGCCCAGCTCTGTGTAGCAGGGAAGGTCTCACCTCAACCAACAAAAACCAAGGAGCTGAGGGCCAAGACAGACTTTCAGAATTCTCCATGGCAAAGTCGCAGTGTGCTTGCCTTTGTGTTCTTGATCGGAGCCAGAATCTTAGTCAAGATTAAGTTCTTTGTCAACTCACCAAGGCATTAACCAGGGGCATATCCTTGGGTTGCCTGATATTCTTGATTTTTAAGCATTTCTTTTCTTGCATACTAGGGAGATTGTTGGAGCTGCGCCAATACCCCCAGCTGCCCGAAGTGGAGTAAATCAAAGGTAATTATGAATGCAGTGATAACGTTTGGAGCACGATGTTTGTTCCATTCTCATACCCGTGTTCTGGTAGGTGTGAGTGTGTGTGCACGGGTGTGCCTCTGCAGGTCTGTTGTATAACTGCAATTTGCATCATTCTTTTAACAACCAGGCATCCTTAGCCTCCTTGAACCCAGGCAAACTGTGAACCCAGTACCCACCTTCTAGGAACTATCTAGAAAAATCATGGGATTGTAGACTTAAAGGAGACTTCAAAGATAATGATAATTATATAAAGAATAGCTGCATTTTGTTGGCCGCTATCCCTGTCCCTGGCTGTGTGCTGGGCCCTTTCTTTATTACACGTTGCCCCCATTATAACTCTCATAGGAAGCTATTATTTCCTCCACTTATGAAAAAAAAATGTATCTCAGAGAGGGTAAGCAATTAGGCCAAGACCACAGAGCCAGTAAGGAGCAAAGCTAGAATTAGGGCCCAGAAAGCAACGTAAAAGTAATGGTTAAGTCAATGGAATGTGGAGTCCACGGCTCTTCGAGCCAATTCCAGTGGGTAATCTTCGGCAAATTACATAATCTACATGGTTTTTCCTCCATAAAACGGAGCTAATAATCATTCTGTGTGTGGGTATTAGGAAAAGTACGTTTTAAAATGTGCGTACAGAGCCTGGCACATAGTAAACACTCATTAAATATTGCTTTTTTTACTTATCCCTTAGCCAATTTCCCTCTACCCTACTAGTAAAACCTCTAGCAAAAACACGCCTGCCAAACCTTCCCTGCTGATGATTTGGGGGCCTTGCCACAGAACCCCACCCCCTCACGATGGAAAGCTCTCTCTCCCCCACTCCATTCCCAAAACACCGCACCCTTTGCAAAAACACTCAGAGTCAGCAAGTCCTTCCTTTTAAGGCTGCGGAGAAATCTTTCTGTGAGCTCTAGCTCTGCCCCCTGCCCCATCCATCTGCCTAGCTACACCCCTAAGAAAAGCATTCCTTGTAAAGGGCTCCGAGCCATGGCGTCCCCTTTTGCAGTTTGGGCAGTACCCAGGATCCTCCACTGGGGGCGGACTAGAGCCAAAGAGCCCAAGTCCGGGCGGTGGAAGGCGGAGGGTTAGTGCGCTTTCTTCCTTTAGGGCGTGAAGGAGAAGTGTCGATACTACTCGGCTTTCAGCGGGTACCTGGAAGGCTGCCGGGAGCAGTGCACCATGGTGTTACGGCTCCCCAAGTGCTGCAAGGGCTACTTCGGGCGAGACTGTCAGGGTGAGGGCGCCTCTTACCACCTCGCGATTCTGAAAGGATTGTGCGATCACTGCGCAGTATTTGAAAGTACAGACGCCGTAGGGGGTGGGGGAGGGGGCGTCGGAGCGCGTTGCTCCCAGTAACTCCTCTAAAATCCGCAAGCCATCGTTCTGAAGAGCGGCGTAGCTTTCCTTCCACTTTTACCTTGTGTCATATTTTGTTTTTTCCAGAGCTGAGATTCTCCTGTGCGTTGATTGTCATCGTGTTGTGCTTTTTTGCTCTACGTGATAGCGTCAGACATTTCCCTTGGTGCTAGAAACATCGTATTTCGTTTCTGATGCTAGTCCAGGATGCTGATGAGCACATAAGTTTAAATGCATAGGATTCTACCTTAGCAGGGGGCTATGCTAATAGGTGTGGGGGCCGTTGTTTCCTGAAGCCTCCCCCCCCATGGAACGTATGACATCACCTCCCTCTCTTACCTCCGTAGGAAAGGGCTCCTTGCCAAAGGACATTTGGGCCCATCCGGAAACCTCTGTGTATAGATAGAACGTCTGGCCAGTGGTAACAAATGCCGTGGCACCTCCCATCGGCCGCACATTGTTTTAGTTGAGCACATTTATGGAGTGCTACTCCCATATATAACAACACATTTAAACCTGGCAACAACCTCTAAGAAGTAGATTCCATCGTTATCCTCATTTTACAGATGAGAAAATTGAAGCAGAGAAAGGATAAGCAGCAAGCCCAAGGTCCCACAGAGTGTCCCCAGAAGCCATGGTTTTAACCACCATGTGTACTCCCTTCATTGTGGTCCAGTCAAGAAAATTCTGGGCTGGGAGTACACACACACACCCAGTATCCACACTCTATCACTTACGTGTGCACAAAAATCAGTGCCATTCCTTACATTTGCTCAGTGCTTTCTGTTTTCAAAGTGCTCTCAGTTACAGTAACATTTTTTTAAAGATTTTATTAGAGAGAGCGAGCGCATGCGCACATGAGCAGGGGGGGAGGGGAAAAGGAAAGGGAGAAGCAGACTCCCCGCTGAGCAGGGAGCCTGACGCAGGGCTTGATTCCAGGACCCTAGGATCATGACCTGAGCCGAAGGCCTACACTTAACGGACGGAGCCATTAGGACCCAGGCGCCCTACAGTAATGTGTTTGATCCTCAGTCACAATGCGGTCTAGGTCGCCATCACCATCATCATCATCCAGAGCTAAGAAAACTGAAGCTCAAACAAATTCAGCCCAGATCTACTCAAATCCAGGCCTCCTAGCCGCCAAATACAATGCAGGGTTCAGCATATTGCTCTGCCGTAGTAGAATCCTATCAGATACATTTAAGTGCATGCTCCAGAGGCCACTGGCTTGCCCGAAGCATCTGATGACACTCTGTGGGTGTGTCCCCAGAGCCACGGTCTCTCTGGGCTGATGGAGATGAGCCCCACAGCTGAGGGCCGATCAACAGCACATTACAAAGGGGCTGAGCTGCTCTGGGTCTTGGGAGACTGTTGAGTCATTGTTGTCTCATCTCTTCCAGCCTGCCCTGGAGGAGCGGATACCCCCTGTAATAACCATGGTTTCTGCCTCGATCAGTACTTGGGCATAGGCGAGTGTAGATGCCACATGGGCTTCAACGGGACGGCGTGCGAGCTGTGCCTGCCGGGGAGATTCGGGCCTGACTGTCAGTGTACGTGTTTCCCACTCCCCCTGCTTTAGCTTGTCATTCAGCTGTGTGCTCCCTGTCCTCGTCCATATCCCCTGCCTGACCCAGAAGCATCCCTCTTCCTCTCTCTCCTGTCCCCCCACCTCCCATCTGCCTGCCTTTACATGATTTTTCCCTCCCTGAATGTTTGCCAGTTGCCATCCACTGAGAGAGCCCATCTCTAGAAGTGAAATTCACATCCCCTGCAGCCATCAAGACAAGCTGTGGCTGAACAACACTCATTCAGTCATTCAACCAACATGCATTTAGAGTCCTTATCAATCTTGACAGCTCATGTTTACGCTAATGTTTACGGAGCACCTACTATGTGCCAGGCAGGTGTGTTTTATCATTTAATCCTCACAACTGCCCTTTGCGGGAGTACCGTTATTATCCCTACTTACCAGATGTGGAAACTGAGACACAAAGGGGCTAAGTGACTTGCTCAAAGGCCAGGAATAGTTCTAAGTTGTAGGGATACAGTGGTGTTGGGAGGGGCCAAATCCCAACTCTCAAGGAATATATGCTCAGAAACAAAGGTAGTTATAAAGGTATAAAGAAAAAGAAGCAGGTGAAGGGGATGGGGAAGGAAGGGAGGCACTGTTTTAGAAGACATCTCACACAGGGAATATTTGAGGTGAGACTGAAAAGAGGTGGGGACAGGCATGGGGATCTCCAATGGCAGCTCTGCCCAAACAAATTTTCAGTCATTGCTGGAAATGTTCTGTAACTCTACCATCAGGAATGGGAACCACTAGCTACCTGTAGCTATTGAGCACTCAAAATGTGTGACTAAGGAACTGATTTTTTTATTTTAATTAGTTTAAATTTACATAGCCACATGTAGCAAGGGTTTCTCTACTGAGCAGTGCAGACTAGAGGAATGGTTTTCCTAGAAGAGAAGTGAGCAAGTGCAAAGGTCCTGAGGCAGAAGTGGGCGTGGCATGCACTGGTGGCTGAGCAGAGTGGGCAAAGAAGAGGAAGAGAGGAAGGAAGTGAAATCTGAAGGCCACCAGGGGCCAGGTAACATAAGAGCTTCTTGGCCAGAGACAGCTCTTCATCTATTCTTAGTGTAATGGGCGGCCAATGGAGGATTGTGAATGGGGGAGTGCGCTGAGCAGATTGGAAAGGATTGCTTCAGCTGCCCCAAGGAGAGTATACTGTAGGAGAACAAGAGCAGAAGCAGAGCCACCTTTGGGGAGCTGAATGCAACAATCTAGGTGAGAGCTGGTGATGCCTTGGGCCAGGGGTATAGTGCTCAAGGTGGCAAGAAGAGAAAGAATTGGTACGTATCTTGAAGATTTCACTGTTAAATAGATTTCTCTGTTAGGAGATCCCAGATAAGGTTCTCTCCCCCTTCTATTCTGTTACATACCCGATGACGCCCTCTACTTCTGTGTTTATAACACTCACCATGTTAATAATTACACGTTCAAAAGCCAGTTACTCCTAGACTGTAAGCCCCATGAGAGCAGGAACCTTATGTTTTATGTTTTTCACTGTAAGTTCATTGCCAAGTCACGTCCACCCCATGATAGCCACTGACTATGTTATTTTTGAAACGTTTGAATGAATGAATGAAACTGTGACATAAGCATGGTCCTTCCATGCTGACAGCACAGCCAACAGGTGGACAGTGAGCTGCCTGATTGGATTTCAATCCCTGATCACTGATTTCTGATCACCCTCCTATTTGCTTTACAGCCTGTGGCTGCTCAGCCCACGGACAGTGTGATGACGGCATCACGGGCTCTGGGCAGTGCTTCTGCGAAACGGGGTGGACAGGCCGCTTCTGCAACACTCAGACAGGTCCGTCCCGGGGGCGGTCAGCTGCCCACAGAACCGTGCCGCAGCGGAGCCTCCCAGAGCATCTAGCTGAGGCTGGGGGCTGTGCGACGCCTGAAAATACCAACAACGCAGGCGTTTCCTTTTCCACAAGGAAAAGATGATTTGGAAATGTGGCCCCAGGCCTCAGGCGGTTTGCGGTCTTGAAGGAAAACTGGATGAAAAGATTTAACTCAAATCCATGAAACCAGCATGCCGTCCTGTGCCATCACGGAAGGACCCAGCTCAGGCAGACAAGGGTCCCTTGGGTTGGGCAGGAGGGGTCCCTTGGGATCGTGGTCCCGGGCCCAGACTTGTGCCGACACAGAGGCGGAGTGGTTTCATAGCAAATGCACAGTTCTCTGGAGTCCGGGATCTGACCCCTGGTTCTGCTAGTTACTAGACGAATGGCCCGAGGGAACCTACCTGGTCCGGGCCCCGGGGCACTCATCTGCAAAAGGAAGTGCCTGTTGCACCCTTTGCAGGGGAGAAGCTGTGAGGGTCAGAGATGGTGGTTGTGAAGAGCCTAGTACGTGCGGCCCTAACAAGAGCTGCCATTGCCATTGTCAGTCATGATCCTTATCATCACAATCTAGATCCTTCCTGAGCAGCCAGTTTTCTGAGGTCTCCCGTACACCCTGAATCCTGAGGTCTGGTGGAAGGTCCGAGATGTGAAGGCTGAATTTTCCACTGCGAACCACTGGGGGCAGGAGGGAATGACTAAGTTCTTCCTGTGGGCTTAAGCAGCCTGAGATTCCAGAACCCCTGAGCTTCAGTTCCCACACTTCCCCTCCTCCCCTGACCACCCCATGGCTCCAAGCTGCCTGTTGACATGGCCGCCCCATTCACTCACCAGAGCTCCAGACTTCTCCCAAGCTGAGCGGTGCCCTCCGAAGCCCATGGAATTTCTCCTCCAATTCAGCCATCTCCTTCTGGGACCCCATGCCCACAGGGCCAAAGAGCTAATCTGCCAAACGTATCCTTGTTGAGGGATAAGGCTTTAACAGGTTGCCCATAAAGATGACATACTATAGTTTAATCCGAATAACATTCCAGGTTAATGTGTTAATGTTACAGGGTAATTCTGGAATCTCTGACTCTCCAGGCTGGGAGGAACCTTAGCAAATCACCCTAATCTCCTGCTGGAAGGGGACACTTATGAAACACAGGGACAGGCCAGACAGGGTGTCTCGGTGCGTCCCGAGTCCTCACACCACAGGGAGAGCATGAACAGTGACCCCTTTGTTTGCAGCCTTGGCCCCCGTGTGCACGCCTTCTTGTTCCGCTCACGCCACCTGTAAGGAGAACAACACGTGTGAGTGTAACCTGAATTATGAAGGGGACGGAATCACGTGCACTGGTAGGTCCCGTCGGTGCGTGTGTAAAATAGGGCAGGGCGGGAGCAGAGCGGGACTTGGTCAGAGTGCCTGGACTTCCTCCTGACCCTTCCACTCCTGCCTGGGCCATTTTCCCAATACCTAGCCTCTCTGTGATTCAGTTTCCTTAGTGGGTTTGCTCATGCTTGACCCGCACACCTCCCAGGTCATTGTTCTGAAATCGCTTTGCACACTCAAAGTGATGCACTTTATTATATAGTGTTTTTGTAACTCTACAGGTTATCCAGCCTCACTTCAAAAAATTTTTTCAGGAAATACATTACAGTACTAAGAAAACAACAGTTACTCTCATCAGTTGGTGAGAATCACTTTGACCATTGCCATGTCTGTATTTAGTAGTTAAAAGATAGGTTCAGCCATGCAGAGGCCCAAAGGGACAGTGGCATAAACAAGGCAAATGTTTAGATGTTTGTTTTTATCTCATAGAGTAGTTTGAATGGAGGCATCCAAAGCTAACATAGCCCTGAAAGGACATCTGGGAGCCCAGACTCCTTCTATCTTGTTGCTCTGCCATCACTCACTAACCTGGCCTGAGATGGTCATCGGCACATCCCAGGCAGCAGGATGGGGGAGGCGAGGAAGGAGGCAAACCTCCTTCCCTTTAAGGATGCACCTAGAAGTAGTTTAAAGATGTTGTCTGTCTCCATGGCATTGGCTAGAGTCTCATCATCTGTCATACCTAGTTGCAAGGAGTCTGGGAAATGTAGTCTTCATTTAGGCAACCATGAGCCCAGCTAAAAATCTCTTGCTATAGAAAAAGGAAACAAAAGATATTGGGAGAAACCTACCAGCCTATGCCACGTGTTCTTTCTAACTTCTTTCATGAATAAATGTGCAAATAAAGATACATAGTTTCTTTACAGAAATGAGATCTGCTGTACCTGCTCTTTTGTAATCTGCTACAAGACAGTCCGGAAGTAGGTCACTGAGCAACAAGGGCAGCAGGGACCCAGGTCCTGTCTTTCCATGCTACGATCCTTAGGATGAGGCCTTTTGTCCTCGTGTTTGTTCTCTCAGAGCCTCAAGGCTGCCATGACTCCAGGCAAAAGCCAGGCAGGAGAAATCAGATGGCTTTCCAGCTGCTCCGGAGGCTGGAACTAATCTAGTAGTGGGTTGAAATTCAGGAGATCGTGAAAACAAAGGTCCTAAGGGGTAGCACAACACAGTGGGGAAAGCATGGGCTTTGGGGGTCAAAACAAGCTGGGTTTAAATCCCAGCGCCACCACGCGATCGCCATTTTGCCTTTGTCAGGTCAGTTACACTCTCTGGGTTTCAGTTTGTTCATCTGTAGAATGGGGGTAATGATCCCATCTCATGAAGTGCTCAAGAATACACTAACTCTACACACACGCACACACGCAAGCGCACACACGCGCGCATGCACACACACGCGCACACACACGCACACACGCACCTGTCCTAACATTAAAAACCCAAACTCGTTCAGAGAACTACTACCAAAGTGGAACCAAGGTATGTGACAAAGGGGCTCAGAGGTGCACAGAAGTCACCAGGCCTGGTCTCGGAGGATATCAGCCATGGGATTCTAGTGATCACAAAGGCCAGCACAGGGGCCCTAAGAAATGGGGAGAGATGACTCCAACATGCTGGGGCCCATTTCCTTCCCGACACCACTGATTCCAGGGTGACCCGTACCCCCACCTGAAGCCCACATTCCACAGACAGTGGTTCAATGAGGCCTCTCCCCTCTGCTCGTGCAGTTGTGGATTTCTGCAAACAGAACAACGGGGGCTGTGCGAAGGTGGCCAGGTGTTCCCAGAAGGGCACAAAGGTGTCCTGCAGCTGTCTGAAGGGCTACAAGGGGGACGGCCGCAGCTGCACAGAGATAGACCCCTGCGCTGATGGCCTCAACGGTGGGTGTCATGAGCACGCCACCTGCAAGATGACCGGCCCGGTGAGTCTCTCCTCCCCCTGGGGAGCTTGGGAGCACTCCCCTGCCTTGCTCAGCCTCGCTTCACTCTGCTTACCGTTCGGCCTCCTCCTCAGCTTCCTTCCCACCGGGCTCTACGTCTCGTTAAGTCTGCAGATGAAATGTCAAGTGGCATCCTAAGCAGAAAAAGGACATGAGGGGGAAGACTGGTGAAATCCACATAAAGTCTGTTGTTTAGTTAATAGTAATGTGTCACCATTAATTTCTAAGTTTTGATCAAGGTACTATGATTAGGTAACATAGGGGAATCTGGCGAAGCGTATATGGCAACTCTTTCTGCTATCTTGACAACTCTTCTCAAAATCTAGAATTATCCAAAGTAAAAAGTTTATTTAAAAATGTCAGCAAGAAGTGGGGGAAAATGCAGGTTTGGGCACCCACTCGAGTCTTTTTAGAATGGGACCAGTGCCCTGGTGTCCGGTTTATCCGTTGGGAAGAGAAGATGGTAGGAGATAATGTCCATCACGGTCGTAAGTGTGAACTTAGAGGCACTCTCTGAGTCTTAGCTCCGGCACTTACATTCCGTGGCCTGCGACTGGCTAGTTCATTTCTCCGAGTCTCCGCTTCCTCATTTGCCAGGTGAGCCTAATAATAAGGCAGCCTTCATAGAACTGTTGTGGGGATTAAGTGAGATCATTCATTGATTCGGCAAGTGGTCACCAGGCACCTGCTGTGTGCTGTTGTCAGGGCCAGGGATGTAGCAATGAAACGTGTGGGGGGAGGGGGCAATGCTCCGTGCCGAAACAGGTGCACGAGATACCTTCAGAAAGCACCAAGAACATGAATTGGGCCAGTGTGATAGAAAGGGACGGGGAAAACTGCTTTGTTTAACTGGTCAGGGACACTGTCTCTGAGGAAGTGCCATTTGAGCTGAGATGACATTTCGTCATGAGCCTGTGCAAACATGAGACGTGGCAGTGACTTAATTGCCACTATTTACAGGCGAGGCATTTTCCTGGTGCTTCTGAGCATCTCCTGTGCTGGATGGGGGCCCACAGAGCACATAGGGGTCCCGGGATCCTAGAAAAGGGGCTTCTCATCTTCTCTGCTCTCCCCACAGGGCAAGCACAAGTGTGAATGTAAAAGTCACTATGTGGGAGACGGGTTGGACTGTGAGCCGGAGCGGCTGCCTGTTGACCGCTGTTTGCAGGACAACGGACAGTGCCACGCCGATGCCGAGTGTGCCGACCTCCACTTCCAGGGTCAGTGCGGCTGGGGCTGCCCCAAAGCGCCCGAGCCTTCAGGCTTGGGGAGGGATTTGTGCAAGAGCAAAGGGGAACAGAATTAAAAGCCAGGCCAAACGGCACGTGCGTTGGCCAGGACCCAGTGCCCAGGAGGTAGCAGGCTTCAACAGCAGAGGAGTGGAATCACTCGCATCTGGCCCCGGAGCCTTAGAGCCAGGAGGGAGCGCAAAGGTCATCCATCGTGAATGTTCCTGCTACATGCTTTCCCCAAGTTGCTTAGCAACCATTGATTGGCATTGAATCTAAGGGGCATAGCTTGGGGTTTAAATAACAGAGAGCAAGCGCCTGCCCCGTGTAGATGCAACTTCTTAGCAGGCTTGTTGCTAACACACGTTGATGGGCATGGATGGCATTCTCTTCCAAGGCTGATCCGAACGGCTTATAATAAACCCCCAGGTGTAACAAAACTAGGAATCACAACACACAACAACCTAGAAAGCCGAATGGGAAGTGCAGAGGTGCAGGTGACAGGGCATCCTGAAACCTCACGGAGGAAATCCATAACAGACCCTGAAACGTAATTCTGAGCCAGGGCAGGGGGGGACTGCCGTGGTTCAGAGAGCGACTCAGCGCATCACGTGTCGTGGCCAATCAGGATTTATTGGCTGCCTCTGACTGGGATGGGGTTGTGTTACAGACATGGCAATCCTAGTGAGGCAGTTTTTACATATCTCAATAATAACTACCGTGTTAACACCTGTTACGTACCATCTTCATCCGTTCGGACTGCTTCCATCGACTGGGTGGCTTAAAAACCGCAGAAATGTGTTTCTCACCATCCTGGAGTCTGGAAGCCCAAGATCAGGGTGCCGGCACGGTCAGGTTCTAGGGAGGGCTCTCTTCCAGGCTCAGACTGCTGTCTTCTTGTGTCCTCACACGGCAGAAGAAGTGAGGAAGCTCTCTGGGCCCCTTTTATCAGTATGTGACTCTTGATCTCAGGGTTGTGAGTTTGAGCCCCATGGTAGGTGTAGAGATTACTTTAAAAAAATACACACACACACACACACACAGACACACCAACCCCATGCAAGAGGGCTTTCCCCTCAGGACCTAAATTACCTCCCAATGGCCCCACTTCCTAATACCAGTACGTTGGGAGTTAACATTTCAACCTATGAATCTGGGGGGACACAAACATGCGGTCCATAACATGGACCAAATGCTAAGACACCTCAAATCCCTTTTGGGGATGAGATAGAAGAAGTGTGAGCAAGGAAGAGACACAGGATATCTGACATTGTCTCCTTGCAAGGGGGTTTCCAGTGTAGCTGAAGAATTTTTTTTAATTGCTAAGACAAGGAAAGGCAAGTCACAAAACAGAAGATAGCAGTTTTTCTCATGCTGATGGTTCAGCTGAAACGAGAGGAAGAATAGAAAACAACTGAAAGCAGGGACTCCAGAAGATGTGTGTAGTCCACATTCCACCAGCAGCTGGAAACAACCCCAGTGTCCACCGACAAACGAATGGATAAACACACTGTGGCCTATCCATGTGGTGGGATATTCTCTGGTTCCGAAAATGCAAGGAAACTCTGGCATGTGCTGTAACATGAATGAAACTTGAAAACATGCCACACGAAATAAACCAGACACCACAGGACAAATATTGTGGACATATACAAGGGATCTATAACAGGCAAATTCATAGAGACAGAAAGTAGAATAGAGGTCACCAGGGGCTGCGGGGAGGAGGAGGGAGAGGCACAATTTGATGGGGACCACGTTTCTGTTTGGAATGACGGAAATATTCTGGAAATGGATAGTGGTGATGGTTGCATAACATTGCAAATCTACTTAATACCACTGAATTGCACCCTTCAGATGGTCAAAAAAGTAAATTGTATATTATGTATATTTACGACCATAAAAAATTTTTTTAAAGAAGAGTCAGAGATGGAAAAAGTCTTTAAGTAAGATGAGAGAGGGAATCGTCGGAGAAGCTAAATAGAGGCCTGGGGCTCCAGTGGAGATTCAAAAGATGTCAAGGCAATGACCTCAAGGTGACAGGGTCTCCACTAGGAAGAAGGGTGAGCCCAGGGCACCCCTATGGGCATAGAGGGAGAGGACAAGTAAATCACGTAAGGTTTCCATCTCAAGAGAGCAATGCCAGTGGTGGTTGGGTTAAAGCAGATGGGAGGGAACATGGCGCAACGTTTGAAAGGTTGGTTGGGACATTCTATGTTCAAGGTGGGGCTACCCAGCAGAGGGATTCTATAGGCAGGTGCTATTTAGGATGGGGGCCGAAATGAGCCGCTGGGACCAGGGACGTCATTTGCCTCAAAGAGTGTGAAGTCAAGAAAGTGCTTGGCTTTTTTCTTTAAGGCATGGTCCACTCGGCCGGTCCTTTCTGTTCCCACAGTTGACTCACAGGTGGAAATCTATTTGGTTCTTCTTTGCTGAGGGGCTTTTCTCTTCTGCTGTCTCATGAACGCCAAGAAAGTGTTGGTAGTGTTACTAAGTGACTGGGCCTCATATCGGACCCACCTTCTGTTGAAGCTGCGTGGTTACCCTTAGTGAGACAGGATGGCATCGGGATAAGACCGCAGCGTTCCCTGTGGGCACAGTTCCAGAGCCATCCCACACTCAGGAGGAACTGTCTACCTTTCCAGTTGAGAGGAGGGCAAACCGTGCAGCCTTCGTGGCAACCCATTTGACAATGTGTGCTGAGAGCCTTAAAATAATTCACGCTGAGACTCGGTAGCTCCATTTCAAGGAACCCATCCCGTAGACACACAGTCTAAGAAGGGAATAAAGATAAACAGCATTACTTCGCATCATAAATGATAACTAACACATACCTAACGGCAAAGGATGATCAAATGTACTGTTACATATCCACTCAAATGCACTATGAAGAACCGTGTTGCCTTAGCAAGAAGACAAGGAAAAACATCTATCCGTCCTTCCCCAAACTGTTATGCTGGTGTTTGCATTTCAGATAGAGCCGACAGGATCATACGACCTGTGGAATGTTCCACTGGACGACGGTTAAAGAAAGATCTTGAACTTAGCTCTTTTCTTGGTGTAGAAAGTGACCTTTTAGTGGCATTTGGTAATGAACTTGACAAGGGAAAAATAAGACTTGGTTCTTGAACTATTTCTGGTCTCCGCATTCAGTTGTCTGGCTAAAAAAGATTTTGGCCAGGAAAAAGTGCTAAATCAGTATCTTAGGGGAGAAATGGCTAGAAAACTTTTTTAAGGGCATAGTGGTGATCAGAAAACAGAGAGTCCTTGGCAAAAACTCTTTTTAAAGTATTTTTCCATAGCTGTAAAGTTCACAAAAATTATTCAATTATAAGTAGTGAGGGCGAAATCCTGTTGCCAGAGAAAATTTGTAATATGGGAGAATAATCATGATTTAATGTTAAGTTTAAAAAAAAGATTTCTAAAAACTCTATATGCAGCATGCTGCCACAGTTGTAAGGTATATGACATGTAAAGGAAGAGGTAAAAAGCCTAGAAGAGTATAAAATTATAGCAAAATAAAAAGTTACCCAAAAAGGAAGTAAAAATTCTTTAGGGGAAGTACGCCAAAACATTAGCCCTGGAGTAATGATTCTTTCCAGGGAGTAAGATTATAGGTGATTTTTCTTTCTTTTCTTACTTTGATGGATTGCCCAAATTTCTACAATAACAAGTGCTGTTTTTAATAATGCAAAAAGAAATCAGTATTTTAAATGATGTGCTTCGACAGACCTCGAAGGCAAGTGGCTCTCCGAGGCACCCGGGATACAGCTTGCCTTCTGCTCGGCCAGTCCTTTCCCGGGAGCCCTGCCAACCAAGCGGGCTGACCTGACAATTCCTCTTCTCTTCCCTTCTAGATACAACCCTCGGAGTATTCCACCTCCGCTCCCCGCTGGGCCAGTACAAGCTGACCTTTGACAAAGCCAGAGAGGCCTGTGCCAACGAGGCCGCAAGCATGGCAACCTACAACCAGCTCTCCTACGCCCAGAAGGTGGTCCCCAGTTAGTCGGCACCATGCAGGCAGGGTCTTCTTAACACAAGGGAGGCATGGGCTGTGGCCTTCTTGGAGGGGAAGGCAGGGTGCTCCTGGAGCAGTGGTAGCAATTCGTCACATCCATCGGGCATGGACCGTGTGTCAGGCACCGTGCACGTGCTTTGTTGACAACCCTGTCCATCCTTACAGCGTCACTGGAAGTAGGTGTCACTATTCCCATTTTACAGACAGGGCAACTGAGGCTCTGAAAGGTTAAGCAGTGTGCCCAATGTCACCCAGACAAGAGGTGGCAGATCCAGTATTCAACTGTAGCCCTTACTCCAAAAGTCTGCTCTCTACCATGACACTCGACTGCCGAGGCAGAAGCACAGACTGGGAGGGCATGTGTCACAGAAAGAGGTCCACCACCATAGGCCTAGGATCTCCCTGAACCCACAAAACAGCCGAGTTTCTCTGAGATGTCTGGAGGGGCTGTGAAGGTCACAAATGGGGATTGCCCCAGCTCTCAGCTGCAACCAGGTAGGAGACGAGCTCTAGTGAAGGCCAGTCTCCTGGCCTGGGCAACCAGAAGGCCTGCCTGTTTGGAAAGGCCAGCACCTTGGAGTTACTGGCTAGTGATTGCTCAGTGGGCATAGAGGAGGAGACTGCCTACACGGTATGATTCTAAGGCCGCTCCTCCAGCCTCCCTCACCATCCAGCCTCTGCCCTTCCTTCAGACCTGGCATTTCTTTACCAGGGAACAAAACCTCGGAGGCCAGGAGCTGGCATATTGGAGGGTCTGAGTTTTTACTCTCCTGCTTGCCGATTTTGTGGCCTTCATCAAGCCATGGGAACCTCTGTCCTACTTGGCATGTTTCTATAGGACTAAAGGTAATAGGGCACAGGGACTGGTACACTCAGTTTTTCACATTAAGAGCTCTGGAAGAGACTGCTCAGGTCTGAATCTCAGCTTAACTACTTGCTGGCTGTATGACTTTGAGCAAGTTACTTAACTCCTCTTTGCCTCAGTTTTGTCGATTATATGATAGGGATTTTTTTTTTTAAGTTTATATCTTATAGGGTTGTGTAAGGGTTAAAAGTGCTGACACAGGGAAAGCCCTTACAACAGAACCTGGCCCACAGTAAGCACTCAATAAGTATTGCAATGATGAGGATGATGGCGATGATGATGGTGACAATGATGGTGATGGTGATGATGATGACAGTGATGGTGATGATAATGATGATGACGGTGATGATCACGGCGATGATGGTGATGGTGATAGTAATGATGGTGATGATGACGGTGATGGTGATGGTGATAGTGATGATCATGGTGATATGATGATGGTGATGACAGTGATGGTGATGGTGGTAGTAATGATGGTGATGGTGAGGACAGTGATGATGTCATATGATGATCATGGTGGTGATGATGATGATGGTGATGGTGATGACAGTGTTGGCGATGATCATGGTGATAATGATGGTGATGGTGATAGTGATGATCATGGTGATGATGGTGATGGTGATGATGATGGCGATAATGATGGTGATGATCCATTAGCGTTCTATCAGTGCATAAGCAGAAGAATTTGCACCCGGGTGTCGATGGCTGAGAGTAAACTTAATTCAAGAACAGACAGAAGAGAAATGAGTGTGAAGGACTTGAGCACCTACAAGAAACAAAGGGTACCACTTTCATCTGTTCAGTGAATCAATCAAGAAAAATTTAATCAACAGCCACTATGTTCCAGGCACAGGGGCACAGTAGGCAAAATGAGCCATAACCCTGACTCCACGGGGTTTACAGTCTGGTGGGAGAATCAGACGTGAACTAAAGGAGCTCACACCAAATATGAAATCGTAGCTGATCCATGGCCATGTCCGTGTCCCTACAGGCCAAGTACCACCTCTGTTCAGCAGGCTGGCTGGAGAGTGGGCGGGTAGCCTACCCCACTGCCTACGCCTCCCAGAACTGTGGCTCCGGCGTTGTTGGGATAATAGACTACGGACAAAGAAACAACAAGAGTGAAATGTGGGATGTCTTCTGCTATCGGATTAAAGGTAACCACCCCAGCCACGCTCCACATCCCAGGCCACGCAGCTGCTGAACAACCCTCAGCCTGGCCAGCCAAGCTCCAAGGGTGAGCTGGAGCAGCCCAGGCCTTCCCTCACCGGAGTGGGGCCCGGTGTGCCCCTGTCTTCCAGATGTGAACTGCACCTGCAAGGCGGGCTACGTGGGAGACGGCTTCTCGTGCAGCGGCAATCTGTTGCAGGTCCTGATGTCCGTCCCCTCGCTGACGAACTTCCTCACGGTATGTACCCTGTACCCCGTCGGCTTGGTTTGGCCTCAGGGGAGGAGCGCTTGCCTCAAAGCCGTTATTCCAGAGGCGAGCCCTTGAAAGAAGCCCCGGGCTCACAGTCACGGTTAAGAGCGTGGGCGGCAGACCACACTGCCTGAATTAGAAGCTTGGGTTTACCGCTCGTCCCACCACGTTTGACAAGTTACTTCCCTCTCTGGGCCTCAGCTTCCCCGGTGAAACGGAGAGGATGCTAGCCCCGGGCTCCTAGCATCACTGTGATCATGAAATGTGTTGGTACTGGTAAAGCGCTCAGACCCGTGGCCCGCATGCCGAAACGGCCACACTGGGGCTAGCGAGTGTTAGCGTCTCTTTTTCCATCTAGAGCAGCTTGAAAGGCTGATCTGCAGCAAGAAGACACTCTTTGGTCTTCTCAGACCGGGTGGGGCACAGTTAGCTGGGCTGCCTGGTGAGCAGTGAGCCCAGTTATCGACGTGCGGTCAACCTGCACTTAGCATGCCCTTACAGTCACTTCAGTACTCCACAAGTTATGCTTCATGAAGAGAAAGCTCCAGCTGGAGAAGGATTTGGTGCTGACCGATCAAAGCACTGAGCTAATAATAATAACTAGGTCAAGAATAACATTTCCTGAGCATTTGCTTTGCACTGTGAATGCATGAACCCTTTCAGAGCACTTATAACTCAGTCCGTGGAATGTAGGCTCCCTACGGGAAAGGACTTTCTCTGCCTTGTGGCAGGCATATAATAGGCACGCAATAAACACTGTTACTAGGAATAAATTCTCATGCGACCTTATGAGGTCACTTCGGCTATTATCCCCATTTTGTAGATAAAGAAACTGAGGCTTACCAAGGTCAAGGGCACAGCCAAGGAGAGGGGACTGGACCTAAGTATAGGGCTTACAGGATTAGGGCAGAATAAGCCAAGGGCTCCAAAATGGTGAATCTTTATCCACAGACTAAAAGTATCCATCTAACTATTCTGAAATTCAGGGTTACCGTAAACACACTAAAGACAAACACTCAAACTAGTGTTTCTGCCATGCGGGAGCTTGGCTTGTCACAGAATTTCAGAAAAAAACAGTGTCAGAACAAAACCCACTGGCTGTGTGCCCCTCAGCAGATTAACTTCTCTGGGCTTCAGCAGCCCTGTCTGCACAGTGACAAAGTTGAACTGGTAGTGAGGGTTCTTAAACTGTTTCAGCGAGTATTCATTGAGCACCTACTATGTACTTGAGATAGATCAGTGAACAAAATAGACACATAAATCATAAGCAGAATAAATAAGTAGTTGTAGTGAATGCTAGGAGGTGATTGTATATACTACGGGGGGAAAGGAGGGGAAGGGTGGAGTAGGGAGGGGAAGGGGTACCACCGCAGGGTTCCCAATTTGCAGAGTGATAAGGGACGGCCTTGGTGAGAAGAGGACACCTGAGGAAAGAGTGAACAGAGGCAAGGGAGTTAGCCATGTAGATTTGGGGCAAGAACATTCCAGGCAGAAGGAAGAGGCAAAGAATCAAAGGCGAGAGTGGCCACACAAGTTTGAAGAACGGCAAGGAAGCCAGTGTGGCTGGGGCCGAGTGAGGGGGAGAGAGGCCAGCTGGGCCCGGGGGCAGCAGAGCAAAGGGGGTCCAGATGGTTTGGGCCTCATGGGCCATTCCTCGTAAGGCCTTTGGTTTTCCTCTGAGTGAAGTGCAGGCCATGGCAAGGTTTCGACAAGAGGAGACTCAAATTTGATTTAGATTTCGAAGGACTGCACAGGAGGCCATGTTAAGAATGGTCTTGATTCTGTGATGTGGCTGTGACGTAGGACCGTAGGATTCATTGAGGAAAGAACAAGTGCTTCTAAAATTCTGCCAAGAGGCAGTCAGAAGACAGCAGATGAGCGGCAGCCGGAGGTGGGGCCAACATCAGGGACAGTCCCGGATGGGTGGTGTCCCGTGACCCCCTCCACCACCCCAGCCCCTGCACATCAGAGCTGATCACTGTTTCCTCTCCCCAGGAAGTGCTGGCCTATTCCAACAGCTCAGCCAGAGGCCGGGCCTTTCTGAACCACCTGACGGACCTGTCCGTCCGCAATACGCTCTTCGTGCCGCACAACAGCGGGCTGGGGGAGAACGAGGTGAGGCGGGGGCCTGCGGTCTGTGCTTCAGACTCGTGCTTCGACAGGATCCCTTATCTGTCACCACAAGTCACCCAAAACTCAGTGGCCGCCCAGGTTCTCAGCTCACACACCTCAGGTCAGCGGGCCGCCGTGGCCCTGGCCGGGCTCGCTCACGGGCCTGTGATGGCCTGGCCTCCGGCCGGCGGAGGCTCCCGTCCCCCCGCACACCGGCCCCGGCATGTCCGTACGGCGCTGGCAGCAGGCGGCCATTAGGAACAAGCCCCCGCTTGGTCACTGGCTGAGAGGCCACCCGTCCAGCAGGTCACGCGGCTGAGCCCCAAGAGTGGGAAGCAGAGTGGGGTGGCAGAGGGCAGGACTGCAGCAGGGGTGAAGAAGCAGAGCCCCGGATGCAGTCGGCCCGGCACACTAGCCTTCTTCACGTGCGGGCGCGCGGAGGGGTGACATGACCGCGGGCTCCGGCAGCCCCAAGCCCTGTCCCCCCGGGGGCTGAGAGGAGCCGGGGCTCTGTCCCCGGTGCTGCTCGGGACCCGCCCTTCACGAAGGTGACTTCCGACGCCCCGAGCTGGCTAGAGCCCAGACAACCAAAACCCGAGGAGAGCTTGGCGCTCCTTCTCTCCATGTGCAGGCAGAAAACCAAGGCCATGAGAAGCGATTGCTTTTTCTGTGTCATCCTTATTATTACAAATAAAATCGCCTGGCTTCTACAGACCATTCTTACGTTTCTCCCTCCCTCTCAGACGCTGTCTGGGCGGGACATTGAGCACCACCTCGCCAACGTCAGCGTCTTTTTCTACAATGACCTTGTCAACGGTACCGTCCTGCGGACTAAGCTGGGAAGCCAGCTGCTCATCACCTCCAGCCAGGACCAGCGACAACCGGTATGAAAACGCTTCCGGATTTACTGGCAGAACTGGAGGGAATACGTGCAAAGCTCTTAGCGTACAGTAGGTGCTTCGTAGATGGCAACTATTATGACGTGAAAGTAAACGCTAAGCCCGCAGTCAGGGGATGGCATCAGCTGCGTGCCGTGCCACACCGTGCTGCTGGGCGGCCCCTGCCCCTGGGGACTAAGCCACTGGTGGCCGCCAGCCCCGGAAACTGGTAATGACAAATGAAGAACTTTATATGAAACCATTTTTATTTTTATTTTTTTGAAGATGTATTTATTTGAGAGAGAGCGAACGTGAGAGAGAGAGAGAGAGAGATCATGAGCGGGGGGAGGGGTAGAGGGCCCCGCTGAGCGGGGAGCCCAATGTGGGGACTCGATTCCAGGACCCTGGGATCATGACGTGAGACGAAGGCAGACGCTTAACAGACTGAGCCACCCAGGGGCCCACACGAAACCATTTTTGAAGCTTTCTGACTCTCCGCCTCTGTTTCATGGTGATGGTGGCGGTGATGCCACCGGTGATGACAGGGACGGTGATGATGGTGATGGCGATGATGATCTTGGTGGTGGCATGGCGACCATGACAACCACGATGTCAGAATCACTGGCACGTGGGAGGATTCGGTGACTCCGTGCTTGTGGCATGTGAGAATAGTGCGTGGACAGGAGCAAGTGCCAGATGAGTAATTCCTTAACATGTTCCTGATCAGTGATTCCTTTTATTAAAGATTAGTGGTTTAGACCAGTGCTTCTCAAGTCTCAACATGCATTTGAGTCAGCTGGAGATTTGCTGAAACGCAGATGATGATTCAGCAGGCGGAGTGTGGGGGCGTCAGGTTCTGCACTTCTAATGGACCTCAGGTGATGCCCACGACCACAAGACAATAGATCACGCTTTGATTAGCAGGGGATGAGATCACTTAAAAATCCACTTCCTAACAGCTCAGTGTGATGTCAGAGCAGTGGACCTGACATCCAGAGGCTTAGGGTTGGCCATTTGCTACCAGGGTGATCTTGGACAAGCCATTTTCCTTCCGAACTCTCATCTGGTAGACAAGTTGGTGGGA
The DNA here is from genome assembly GCF_023065955.2 of Ursus arctos. Lineage (NCBI taxonomy): Eukaryota > Metazoa > Chordata > Mammalia > Carnivora > Ursidae > Ursus > Ursus arctos. The sequence continues at coordinate 11,700,124 of NW_026622886.1, read as the reverse complement.
CAGACTGGCCCCTTGGGTTCTCTGCAGCTTTTAAATCTGCTTTGTAGCCCAAGGGCAACTAATGTGTTCTGTGCGGTCTAGACACGAGCAGGAGTCCTGTGCTGCCTATCGGTAACAATAGGCCTGACATCTGGACTGCAGGACCTGGGAGAAACTGAGTAACTTCCTTCCACGGAGGGGTTGCCCACGTGGGGAAAAGAGGCAGATGGCCAAAGATCTCCACCAATCCCCCTCTTGTTTCCCCAGGAGACCAGGTTTGTCGATGGAAGAGCCATTCTGCAGTGGGACATCTTTGCCTCCAATGGGATCATTCATGTCATTTCCAGGCCTTTAAAAGCACCCCCCGCCCCACTGGTGAGTATCCAGGGCTCCTGGTGGTGGGGCGGGGGGTGTCCAATGTCCACTTGCCAAGAGGCAAACTATAGCTAGAAGCCGTGTCTCCTTTCCTCTGGAGATGGGAGGAGCCTCCCATATCATCAGCAGCTGGCCTCAGAGATGGGAGGCCCTGGTTCATCCCACCCCTGCATTAGCACCACAACACCTGTCACTGTTGGTGTTTGTTGAGTGAATGGGCCAATAGAGAAGCCACTGGAAGGGAAGTAAGAAATTCTGAGCTCTGGTTTGTCCCCTCCATTTCATTCACTATGCAACCTTGGACAAGTCTCTGAGCCCCATTTTTCTCATCTGCAAAAACGATACCTACCCCCTGGATTCTTGCGAGGATTATGAGTTGACAAATATAAAATAATTAGGACAGTCCTTGACACAGTACGGGCTATATGAGGGTAGGTTGGTTGGTGTTGTTAGTATTCTGCTTTCTAAAAGTGTGAGGGAGGCGTGAGCCCAGCTGACTTCTGGGAAGTTCCATAGCATAGTGGTTAAGTGCACCAGCTCTAAAGCCAGGCCAGCTTCAGAGCCCACCTACCTCTACTCCTCACTGGCTGTGTGATATTAGGCAAAGCACTTTCCCTCTCTGGGCCTCAGTTGCCCCATATAAAAATGGAAACATTAATACTTGTCCGTATCTCTTGGGGCTATGACAGGTTTAACTGGATTATGTCATGGAAGGGGCCTACACAGACCCTGGCAGTAGGAAGGGCTAAATACATCTTACCTATCTTATCCTTATTTTTATCCCAAACGGCACAAGATGCCTCGGGCCAGCAAGAGTGGGGTGGGCTCCAGAAAGCAGTCCTCTCTTGGCAAGGCACTCGGTTTAAGTATCACCCCCTCCCCTTTCTGTGTTGCAGTCTTCAGCCCACACCGGCATGGGAACAGGCATATTCTTTGCCACCGTCCTGGTCTTTGGAGCCGCCACTTTGGCTGCATATTCCTACTTTCGGCTAAGCCGAAGAGCAGCTGGCTTCCAGCACTTTGAGGTAAGAGAGACATGGGAACATGGTGGTGGGGGAGATCCCCTCCGGAGCCCAGCCCCCGACTGGCTGCTTCACAGAGCTCACCGGGAGTCGGGGGCCCAGAAGCTCGCTCACCTTGGAGGATTCAGGAGACAAGCGCCTGCTCTGATTGGTGGTGCCTTCAAGGCTGACGGATTCTGGGGTGGAGGACAGGGTCAGGGACCTGCATGGTCAGGCCTCCCTCTTCAGCCAGCCTCAAAGCTTCCCGATTTGAACTGTTGAGCCCGCATGTAGGTCAGCGGGTCTCAGCAGAGCAGGGGGGACCCCTGGGGACCAGGTGTGGCCGCAGCACAGCAGCTGAACACCCTCCCTTCTGTGCTTTCTGCCCCCGCCCGGCCTCTCCTCCAGCTGCCTCCCCCAGACGTGCCTCCCCCGCAGTAGGCCATTTCCTCCTAGCAGAGCACCTGCCTATTCATAAGCTCCAGCATCTTTGCGGATGGTGTGCATGCTGTAGGAGTCCTTTCATATTAAGTTCAAGGACAGGCAAAGCCCCTCCAGGGTGAAGGGGGTCAGAGGAGCAGTTACGCTGGGTGGGGTTGGGCCCCGTGGGCATGGACGTGAGGACGCTTCCTGAGGAAGGGGATGGAAACACCCTCTGTGCGGATTCGGGTGGCGGTCACGCTAGGAGGGACATACGAAGTCACTGAGGCCAACACTTAAGAGGGGCGCACGTGGTTACTGTAAAGTAGATCTCGCTCGGTAAAGGAGGGGGGAGAAAAGGCCCCGGAGGTGGAAGTGGGGCAAGGCTGGCTTTACCTGCCACCTTGAATGAGCCACTCCTGCCCTGGGGACGTCCTGGCCGTCAGCCTGTGCTTGTCTTTCCGCAGTCGGAGGAGGATATCGACGTCGCGGCTCTCGGCAAGCAGCAGCCTGAGAATATACCAAACCCCTTGTATGAGAGCACCCCCTCCGCTCCCCCAGAACCCTCCTGTGACCACTTCATGGTGAGTCTGCCTCTTTACCCAGAACAGATGCAGGTGGGGTGCAGGCGAATGATGTCTTCCAGCAAATCCACTGGAAAGCTTTGCACCAAGGAAGGCACATTTCTAGAATTTGTCTCGGGGCAATAAGCCTAAAAGCCAGTCTTGCAAGCTGACTGAAGCCATGTGGCTGTTCAGTATCCCTGGGTTCTTTGGGGTGGACTGAAGTCTCCCACAATCAGAGGTAATAGGGGAGAAACAGAGGCTGCCCACCTGCCACCTCATGACCAGGTGAGAAGTGATACGTCACACAACAAAATCTTAGGCTGCATTCTGCCACAAACGTTTATGAGGTAGCCAGTGCAAAGTAAGACTCAGGCCTTAAGAAGGTTTTTTTTTTCCCCCTTATGTTATGCTTTAAGCTTATATTTACATTGTTGGGGTCTCTGGCTGGCTTAGTTGGTAGAGCGTGCAATTCTTGATCCCAGCCAGGGCCATCAGTTCAAGCCCCATGTTGAGCATGGAGCCTACTTAAAAGAAATTTTTTTAATAAACTTTTATTTACATGGTTGCCAAAATTTGCCCATTATCAGAGAGCTGCTTCTTGCCTTTGGGACTATGTTCCCTTTGACAGCAGCAGGCTGGGTCCAAGGACCCAGAGGGGTCCCACAGGACCAGCCAAGAGTGTCAATGGCTTCTCGCAGGATGGAAATGAAACACAAGCCAGCAGGAAGTGAGAGTTTATTGAAGATAGAGAGATGGCAGATACACAGAGTGCCTGGGACCCTCGGAAAGGAAAAGAAAGGAACACGAGTCCCATCTTTGTTCTGGGTCTGGAGCTTTTACTGAGGATGATGGTCTGGTGTGTACGTCCCCGCAGGCATCCCAGAACTGGTTAGAACAAAGACCAGGGCCCAAGTGTTAGTCCTTGGAGCCAGGGGGCCTAGGCCTGGAGATGTCTAGCTGCCGGTGGCCTGGAGTGCGCATGTGATAACTTAGTCCTGTCATTCTCACCTGGTCCTTCCTTAGATGTTATCTGTTCTACAGAAATCATTAACTCCTTGTCCCTTCCAAGGAAAACATAGGCTATTTGCGTTACGAGGCATGTGTAAGGGGGGGTGGGGGTGCAGGTCCTAGCAAGAGTAGAAGCAAGAAAAGGAGCAAAAGCAGATTTCTATGGAGTCCTTCGGCTTCCCTATCTCACTTTGATCAGGTCTTTTCTATCTAGAGGGACGTGTTCTGCTCTGGTATTCCAGGAAATAATCTTTTGTTTCTAGTTAGTGATCCCAGAGCCCGGATGGGGCTCCACTGACTTCAACCCAGGGGGAGCCCACAGCAAGGGACCCCATTTACACTGAATGTGGAAGCTACCCCCTGCCTGTAGCCTGTTACTGGGTCTGGACTGAGCAGCTGGAATAAAACTTAATTCTTCCTTTTATAGGAAGATAAGAAAAATCGACAGCTAGTTATGTACCTCAGCAGACTGAGCTGACAGCATTACTCAGGTTCCAAGAAATCACCTGAATCTGGGCTGTTGGTCTAGAACCCTCGTGAAGAAGTAACCATTGAGCCCCGCATCGGGCTCGCTCCTCAGTGCAGAGCCTGCTTCTCCCTCTGCCCCCCACCCCACTCCTGCTCTCTCTCTCACACACTCTCTCCCTCAAATAAATAAAAATCTTAATTAAAAAAAAAAAAAAAGCAACCAAAGCCAGAGAGCTGCCGTGACTGTTTTACGTGTGTACATATGCTGTCCCTCCCCTCGAGACTTTATCTCGGCTGTTGCACTCTTGTAAGTTGGCACTGAAACACTACAGAAATAGTTTATTGCGCCATTTTTCAGCTCACATAGTGCAACAGACGTTTGTGTTCTTCTGCAGCGAACCAAACGTAAATGTCCTGTGTTCTCCGTGCCCGCGGTAGCAGAACTAATATCTTTGCAATAGACTGAAAAATAACCAGATCATATCCTCTTTTGTTTTTCTTATCAAACCCATGTAGAAGTTTCCCCATCCAAACTGAAAGGGTAAGCTGGGCTGTGCATGTATGAACTCGTAGTTCATTTCCGTAAGCAGACTGTTACTCTGAAATCAACCTCATTTAAAAAGCTGGGGCGGGGGGCGGGGGGCGGCGGCGTCCACTCAGTCCACGCTCTTCCCCCTTCTCGGCTGCCGTCCTCTTCTGAGGGCTCTGCCAGCACCACGCATGAAAGATTCTCCTGAGGCGGGAGAGACTGTGTCCCGGACGCACGAGTCAGGTGAACCTTTGTGATCAGAGCAGGCGGCAAAAATGTGGCAGGAACAGAAGTCCTAAGCCGAGCGTGCCATCCCTGAAAGGGACCAAGGGACGTCCTCTATTCTCATACCTTCCACATTGAAGGTGTGGAGACTGTACAATAACTGTAGCCAACCCAGGCATCCGGAACATATCCCGTATGCAGATTTACACCACTTGGGAGCCAGCTGGAGCCGCAGACAGCACGAGGCTTGGGTGCTGCCTCCGGAGTGTGGCTTCTCACTGGACTCTCTCAAGTGCTCAAGAGCCACCCTGGGTTGACAAAGAATCTTTCATCTGAGAGCAGGTTTTTGTCATGTTAATAGCCACCTTTTGTAGGGTGCCTGTACCTTCCTCAATGCAGCATCTAATTTAATCCTCATACTTCCCTGTGAGGAGAATGTTATCATGGCCCTTTACAGACGAGGAAAAAACAGCAGATCTGTCCAGGGCCCATAAGCTTCAAGCAGCAGTGACCCCCCCCCCCCCCAAGAACCATCCTACCGCCTCCCAACACAGGACAGAGCGTGAGCAGACGCTCCCACCACACACGTGTTCTCAGGGCACCTGGAGAAGAATTGTTTTAGGCTACTGGGAGGGGAGAAGTTTTCCTCCACCCTCTTAGGGCCACTGGCTGGATCTGAAAAGTAATCTGACAGATTCATAGGAAAAAAGCATCTCAACTTTATGGAAAGTCTCCATGTACCTGGGAGCCTTGCTGAGAGAATGAAGAGCCGAGGTGACCAGGGCAGGAAGTTTCCCATCTTCTATACAAAGAAACAATACATTTGTGAGGAACCGACAAGACAGGGCTTGGGGGAGTACGTGGTGGAGGAAGTAGGAAGATAAAGAATTTAACCAGGTTGTTTATACAGATTTCCTGGCCCCAATTCCTGTCTCTGGTAATCCGCGTCTTCCCTCCTGGTCCGGGGAGGGTTTCATGACCTGCTCGAAGGAAGAGGGGCAAGATGGGGAAGGTCAGAGTGACCATCCTACTTCTGCTGTTTTTTTCAAAAAAGTCCTTCCACTTAAGATCAATTGCCAAGGTGCCATATTTTGGGGTGGCGTGTTCTGAACCCCTTCACGGCCTCAGAGCAGGGGCCAGAAGGAATGCTCAGCCTAGAAAGATCCAGCAAGCAGAAGGGCCTGGGCCCGGAGTGTTTCAGAGACCTCTCTTTTCCAGGACACCGAAGACCGACAGCCGGACAACAATGACCCCCTGGGGGCGCTGTAAGGGCCCAGACCTGCTGCGACCAGCCACCCCCCTCGGCCACCTGCCCGCCCGCCAGAGCCTCCTCAAAAAGGCTGTCGACTGTGAATCTTCTGTACCAGCTGCCTTCTGGAAAGTAAGGTCCTTTCACATCTTGAAGTATGAAGCACTCAAGCCATACCTCATCTCTTTGGTTAATCTGGGGGATTGTTTTGTTTCTATGGGTGAGGGGCCATGTTAAGCCCACCCACCAACCCCAAGGGACTTGTCCCTCCACTGTCCTTCCTTTGTACCTTTACGTGGCACTTATTTTACATTCTCCCCAACACTACCTATGACCTTGTCTCCTTTCCCTGTTAGATTGTAAGCATCCAAAGGCAGGGACCTGCCTCATTCATCTTTGTATCTTGGGGTCTGGTACTTGCAATGTGCTCAATAAATGTTTATGGAAGAGAACTAAAGTCAATGGAACAAATCTGGTGTTTTGGGAAACAAAAATACTGTTTGCCACAGGAAGGGTCAAAGTTTGAAGGTAAAATCCACTTACTGGGGCTAATTAGGGCCTTTTCATTTAGCCAACACCTGCCTTATAAAGTCTTCTTTCTTAATTCTGTTTTGCTTATTTGTGTTTAAGAAGACATGACAATCACAACGAGACACCACTTCACACTCACTAGGGCGGCTAGAATCAAAAAGACAGATAATAACAAGTGTTGACAAGGATGTGGAAAAATCAGACCCCTCATACATTGCTGGGGCGGGGGGGGGAGTAAAATGGTGCAGCCACATGGAAAAGGTTTGTCGGTACCTCAAAAACTTAAACACAGTGTTACCACAAGATCCAGAAATTCCACTCCTCGGTGTATACCCAAGAGAAATGAAAAACATGTCCACATGATAACTTCTATAGGCATGCTCACAGCAGCGTTATTATTATTATAATAGCCAGAAAGCAGAAACGACCCAAATGTCCATCATCTTATGAATAAATCACCAAACGGTGGTATATCCCTACAGTGAAATCTCATTCCACCCTACAAGGGAACTAAGCACTGATGATGCCTGCCAACAACAGCGAGAGAAACTGAAAACGTCATAGGCTACGAAGGCAGACACAAAAGACCACATACTGTATGACTCCATCTATGTGAAATTTCCAGAATAGGCAAATTCACAGAAAAGAGATTAGTGATTGCCAGGGACAGGGAGTGATGAAAATGTTCTAGAACTTCCCAGTGGTGATACATGGACTCGGGACAGTTTTTTACTGTGCACGACTCTCCGAAGCAGTGCATGATGTTTACCACACCGGCCCCTGCCCTCAAAAGACCAGAAGTGCCCTTCCATCACCGTGACAACCAAGCACCCTCCAAACCCCCCACCGCACACCTCCAAATGGTCCCTAGGGGGCAGGACTGGCCAGCTTTGGGAATCCTTGCTGGGACAGAGAAGTGAAAGGTTGGGCTGTGCAGACCTCAGACTCTCCTTTTGGCCCAATAGCTGTTCCACATCCTCAGGGTTTTTGCTGAGTCAGGGGAGACATTCTGGAGGTCCCAGTGTCTTGTAAGCTTTTTCACAACTCCAGGCAAGGAAAGAAGTCCTAGTTTCTGGCAAAGGAACAGCTTACCGTCTCCTCTGGGACAACATGCCATGATGAACGCAATGCCATGTTTCTGGGAGATCGCTGCCCAAAAGAACGAGAGACAAATTCTGCAGTGAGTCCTCCGATACCACCATCACAGGGACAAACAGGCAGGCCATTGAAAGGAAGACCAGCAGGCTCCCCAGGGAGGGAGTGAATGAGACGGAGGTCCTGGCACATCGAGACATCAAGGACATGAAGGTGGTTAAACACATCTGCACACACATACACAGTTTTTTAAAAAATCAGCTCTTCAAAATATTTATAAATTTATCCAAAACCCAGTAGTGATTTGACTTCAGAGCACTCACTCTTAATTTAGTATTAGTCACTATCTTCTTCCCTTAAGACACGGCTTCCAATTTTTCGCTTTCCTGGCAATCTGATTGCGTGTGGATGACCATCTTCTCCTGGCTCTCAAAGAAGGAACTATGTGTGGGGGCACAGCAGTTCCGGGGGGCAGGGCGGTGTCTGCTGCCTACCTAAGTCTAAGCTCGTGCCCATTTTCCGTCTGTGCCTTAACTGGACAGTCTCCTGGCTCTGAAAACGAGCACGTGTGCTCTGCTGGGACAAAAGGGGTGAGAAATGAACCACACATCTTCCTCCCCTTCTCACCGGGGTGTTCTTTGTTGGGTACAGAATGTGAAACGGCTTTGCCACGAAAGCAACACAAAAACAGGCGACTTACAACGAACCGGACGACACAATTCAAACTTTTATTTGGCAAGAAGTTCAATCCTGTAACATAATGTCAACATTTAGAATAAATAGCAAATTCGCATCCAGAATAAATACTAAGTCTACCTAGGGCACATGTGTGGCGCCCCACACCGTACAGGCACACTCTGTCATTCTACTAAATACTTAGAACGCGGTTTCCTCGGGGTTCAAGCCTGCAGGACTGAAAAGGTACAGAAGTGCTGTAGCGGGTTGGCGGCCCTGGGAAGCAGAAGCTGAGATGAGGTTTGCATGCAGGACGAGTACGGGGGAGTGTTCTTGGGATCAACACCTGGGAATGGAAGAGAAGGAACGAGAAGGGAAGGACGCGGGGCTTGTGGGCTGGCGTTGGCTGCTCCAGGAAGGGGGTGTGACCTCGTCTGAGGCAGGGTTTTTCAGTGGGCGAGGCTCTCGAAAACGCCACCCGGCTGAGGACGGGGAGCCAGCAGCTGACCCAGCAGCTGGGGGGGTAAGTCCTTCGGTTCTGAAGGGTGTCCTGGGCAGCCAAGCCCATCCCCCCTATGAGCACAATCACCAGTCAGTGCAATGAGGGATGGTCAGCTAGCGCCCGAGCCTGGCGGTTCAGTGACACACGACAGTTACGCCATGTGCTAGAAACACTGGCCACAGCGGCACGGATGCCCAGAGAGCAGCTCTTAGGGGAGTGTGGCGCGCTCACCTACAGAACTTCTCTCCACCAGCCGCACGCAGCTCTGAGGTGGTCCATCTGCGTGCTTCTAGCAAGGTCATGGTGCCATGGCCACCGACACAAGCCACTGGAGCAGGAGTGCGCAAACTACGGCCGGAGAGCCAAACCTAGCCTGCAGCTGTCTTTGTAAGGCAGGTTGTGATGGAAAGCAGCGTGCCCGTGCCCAGAGCAGTGGTGACGGAAAATGGCCCACGAAGCTGCAAGGGCGTCCTCGCTGGCCCTTTACAGGCACCGCCGGCTGAACCCTGCACGAGAGACGCTTCACTCCCTTTCCTCGCCTTAACCCCCAGGGGTGTTAAAGGTTAGCTGAGCTTGAGGCCAGGCTCCCAAATGCTAATACATAGAGAGAGGGAGAAAGAGAGAAAACTGGTACAAAAGGAAATTAGTCTTAAGAGGGCAAAATATAGGCTCCCCAGTAGTTGAATAGGGCAATCAAGGAACCCTGCCTCTGGCCAAATGTAGTCTCAGCGCATTCTGGACAAGGGCCCCCAAGTGGGTCTTTGGCAGCAAATGAGCCCTCGGCACAGGGAATCAAGTCCAATATTTAGCACATTCTACTGATGAAAAGGCCTTTGGGAGAAAGAGAGAGAAAAGCCATTTAGCTCACCCAAAGCTAAATTAGTGAGGAGGGAAGATTACTTCTCATTTCTCCTTTGCAATAATTAAGAGGGCCAGTGCATTCAAAGCAACTACTCATTTAGTCTGAGATGTGCCCAAATCGGTAACAGGTGGTGTATTTACATAGCATTACTGGTGTGGCAGAAAAGGGAGCCGAAGAGAATTTTAAAAATTAAAAAAAAAAAAAAGAGAGACAGAAAGGCTATGTCAGGAGGAAAGAGGGAGCTCTAAGACAAGCTCCTAAAATATTTTAAAAGCCAAGTTTCATCTATAAAAGCAAGTGCAAAACTAGTTGTGCGGGCCCCTTCCATGGCAGTCTGCTCCCGGTACCACGAGCCTCGCTGAGCCGCCGTGGCCGGTCGGACCGTCCCTGCACCACCAGTCCAACCGATGCGAAAAACAGGAGGTGTTTTTCAACGTGCAAATCCATTTTATTCTGTTCACTTTCCAAACTGATTTTTTAAATGGTAGAAAACAGACTCCGTTCCCTTGTGCCACTGCGCCTCCCTCAGCGTGCACCGCAGAGAACGGGAAAGAACAAAATGCCAGTGCAGTATGCCAAATCCCAGCCGAGTCGCGACGGTCACGATCTATCTTGACCGAGCACACACAGGAAGCATACCTCTGTCTGTCCTTCCCGTGGACACGGCCGCCCCGACCCGTGTGGCTGGCCCTGGCGTGGGTTCAGTCCGCCAGGTGCCTGCTCCGTGGGCCCGGCTCAGACGGATGCCAGGCTTCTGCTATGTGGCCTGTCTCAATACTGCCATGTTCAGTGGCCCAGAGGCTGAAATCTTAATTGGTAATGTGTTGTTAATTCATTATCCATTCCGAGAAAAATCTATTTCTCCCCCAAGGCTTGGGTCACCAACCTCGCTCTCTGTAAAAGCAGTTTTAAAAACAGTGCTGCCTCATTCTTGAGTAAACAAGACACCTTGTAACTGGCACCGAGGAGACATCAATGACTATCTGATGAGATTAAAACTGGGGGGGGGGGGGCTTTTTTACTTCCTCACTCAGCTTCTCCAGGCAGAGACTCCAAAGCCAAGAGCACAGCCTGTCTGCCGAGGGCCCCAACAGCAGGCACTTCTGGGCATCCACCTGCACCCATTAAATGCCCGTCTCCGACACCCTCTGATGCTTAACCACATAGGAGCTAACACTCAGCAAACAAAATGCCTACCCCATCCCCGAAAAGGAACAGGCTACTGTGTTTATAACAAAATTTAGAAGTAAAAAAAGTGGCCGAATCGGGCCTCCTGGGTCTAAAGGGCATTACGCTCGGCATCACAAAGGAAGCGGGTAACTCACTTCATCTGTGCACCGTGGCAGGCAGTCTACGGAACCCCAAGCCAAAACTTCATCGACAGCTGGTTCCGACACACTGAGCACAACAAAATGCTGAATAAGCGAGCACTCTCCACCAGTCCCGTTTCTTGACCCTGCCATCCGCATCCACTGGGGACAAGCCTGCGTGCCACTCGCCTTGTCCTTAGGAGTGAGATGCTACATCAGCCCGTTCCAAAGTCTCTTCCTCGCTTCCACTGCCCTTTAACCTCTCCCATCTTCAACACACACCTAAGGAAATCCACCACACTCCCAAAACAGCCACACAAACACGGCAGGGAGGAGGGCTACGGGGAGGACAGGGCCACCTCCTCCGCCCGGCGGGTCACGCAGATGTTTTACCAAGATTCCAACACTACCCCGCAGGGGGCAGGGAGGCGCATTTCATCACAGGACATTTTTTTGTCTGCTTCATTTTCTGTCCTCCAGTGGGCACGCCAAACCAACAGTGGCGTTGGTGGCATTTTCAGGGGGATAAACGCCCGGGGAGCCCAGCACAAACGCGCCGGCTCTTCTGACCTGCTTGTTTCTCGCCCCTGGAGTCTACACCGTCTGTGCCGCGAGCTGGGCAGCAAAGCAGAGCTCTTCCCTCCTCGCCCTCCTTCCCTGGGGAAGGAGTGACCGCCCATCACCTGCGACACCACCGCTGTTCCCGGGCTTGGGCATGGGGCAGGACCCGGGAGCGGCTGCTGAGGACAAGCACGGCTCAAGGACTCGCAACGGCTCGTGTTCTTTCACAGAAGACTTTGCAGGGAGGCTGAGTCTCCCTGCGAGGGACGCACCGGGACGCCAAAGCCCTAGGGTCACATGCCGTGGGAGCCACCTCTGCTCCTCCCTGCCGTGCGATGCTATCACGGGGCTCACGGACTCCTCCGCCAGCCTTCCGCGAGCTGGTCACTGTCGCACGGCACGGTGCCCCTGCGGTCCCCAGAGCGCCGCCCGTGAGCGGTCAGCCCGTTTTCCACGGCAGAGTCAAGCGCAGTGTCGCCCCTTCAGCGGCTGGAATCGCGAGATGGCATCAAGGGTCTCACCTGGCCCAGAAACACGGACACCCGTGCCGGCACCCCGGTAAACAAGAAGGCTGCTCGCAGGGCTTCCGTCGGAAGCTCGCCGCTCAGCCCGCCGAGAAACGCCAAGGCGGGACGGGTGGGCTGCCAGCTTCTGTCAACGGGGAAGGCGTCTCCGTAGGGTAATAAACATCAAAGGCGTATTTGCATCGTCTCCAAAAGCAACGCTCACTTGCACACAAGTCCACCGCACCGCGCCAGCCAGTGCGGGTTGTCCCGGCCTCTGGCTTTTCCCGCAGGTGGCCCCGGTTACTCGGCGTGGGCCTCCTGCAGCAGGGGGAGGCTGAAGGCGGGGGCGCTGTCCGGCCAGGCGGGCAGCTCGTGCTGCAGCGGCGTCCTCCGCGGGTAGAACGTGTGGCTGACGTCGTAGTTGAGGAGGCAGCTCAGAGACGCCATGTAGATGTCGGCAAAGCGTGACAGGCGCCTCAGGAAGTAGGTCGGGTTCTGGTCTGTGCGGAACAAGCTTCCAAACTGGGTGTTGAAGAAATTTTTGGTCATTTCTCTGAAGAAGCAAGAAAAGAGCAAAGCAACAGAGAACGATTCAGAAGAGTCTCTTTTGAAGTGAATGGAATCAAAATCACCTTTTTACGTGTACGGGACTCCTCCGAAAGAGAATCCGCCTAGGGCAGCCGCAGCCCCTGCTCGGAACCGGTCCCCCATCCGCTCATCAAAACGGCTCCGACCGCACTTCCCCCTTAGGCCACCCCGAGAGCAGGGCGCAGGCTCGTCCGTGTGGATGCCCCTCCACGCAGACCCGTCGCGTTTTCCAAGCCAAAACAGAGGCGGCAGGACAAGGGTACGCGGACGGATGCAGAATGTTCTCAGGGTCCAAATCGCCCTCATCTACAGAATGGGATCGAGACCCCCTTTCTACGTGGTTATCGTGAGAACTCAGTAAGAGAAGTAAAAGCATAGGAGACACTCAAAAGTACTCTGATATCTGGGAAAGTAAGGATTATTTTGTAGTGATGTAAATAAATCTCCATTATCCGTTACACAGCTCCGCGCGCCTCACTGACTCTTCGAGGCCCAGGGGACAGCATTTGGCAAGGCTGCTCACCCCTGCCCCAGGCTCTAAGCCCCTGCAGGTGTGCGTCTGTGTGGAAACCAACGCGCCATCACACACACACAGGATATGCGCACCATCTGACGGCTGGGACCTCTCCACTCAGAACAGTCCAGCAAAATGGATAAATACCACCTGACTGTGATATCAGTCACAAACACGGCAGAAAATGTAACCAGGTACACACTGTGTGACACAAGCCACTAGCTGGTAGCAGCCGTCTGTCCAGTAGATGGTGATGGCAGATGCTGTGACAACCAGAGTAGAAAATTTTAGAAACTCCATTAGGTCTGCAAGTGGAGCAACATAAATGGTTTCCACACTTTTCGTGAAAAATCTCATTAAGATGTGACGGGGCTGGAGACCGAAATCCAAAACAGAATCTCTGATGGTGGAGCGGCTCCTTCATCGGACAATCTGCGATTCCTGGGGTAGCGCCCGGGCCCAGCCTTTGGGGGCACGGGGCCTGAAGTCCAATCACACCATATGCCTCCCCTCACCCTCTCACGCAACATTTTTATACCAACATTAGAATAAGAATCAAATCAGAATGAGCCCCAGGCAGCCAACACCAAGAGGGAGGAGGAAGGACTGAATTCAATACGGCTGTGGTCTCTGCACCACCAAGGGATGACTCTGTCCCCTGTCCACACTGTTCCCCCCAAGCAGCCTGTCCACTGCTCAGAGGCCAGAACCCAGGCAGTGACCACTCCTTCCAAACCCTAGAGATGGCCAGGCCCCGCAGAAGGGAAGTCACGGGCAAGAGCAGAAATGGTCATACAAACAGTGTCTTCCTTCTTAAGGAAGACGACTGTCCATGGGCCTCTTTCGGACACCTGTTCCCTTAAGATGCCCACCCGCCAAACTTACCAGACAGCAGGTGGGCTCTGCTCACCAGTAAACATCCTGATACAGAGATGTTTACATATGCTCATATATCCCTGGTGACAAAGCAGCAGCTGGGCAGCTGGAGCCCTAAGAATTCACGGGGCTTCTGAGCCCACCTCCCATGCCGTCCCGGGGGCCACCCTGGGCAGCCGGCATGACCTGCGCCTGGGCCACCAGCTGCGCAGATGCCACGTCAAGTGGGCAGGAGGAGGGAGGGGAAGGAGCAGCCCCTTCAACCCTGGCATTCAAAGGCAAGGGCAGGAGGTTTGAGAAAGGTCACCGCTGCCTCAAGTTAATGTCACACGCCCCCCTCTCCCCCAACGGCAGCCATGCCTAGTTGTGGCTACAACACGACATCATGGTCCCATTCACACGTGGCAGCTAAAAAAAGGAGGGCTGCCTTGGGCCAGCGCTGGGGACAGCATGCGGGCGCAGACAGGGTGGCGGGCTCGCCGCATTCAAAACAGGCCCCTCTTACCTCATCTCCTTTCTTTCCTTTTTCCACTCCTGCAACACCAGCTGTGACTCGGCGTCTCTGTGAACCTGCAGGACACAAGCTAATCACTGAGGCTGCTCTGGCTGCAGATAAGCTCATGAGGTTTTAAGAATTTTTTAACGGGCAGCTCTTCTCGGAAGAATTGTATTCTTTTAGGTCGAAGGCATTTGTGAAAGAACACATTTTCAGATTCCTGGCTGCAGTCCTGCCTTCTTCACCAAAACAAAAGTTTGGAACGTCCAACACTAGAAACGTGGCTTAACAAATGGAGAGGGAACATTATGAACCTACTAAACAAGGCCCCTATTAAACTGGAGCTATTACAGTAGTAGTAAAGGCATATGTGTGTGTAATACATATGTGTGCAGTGTGTCCATCACACACGTGTACCACATACATGAACACACGCTTCCTGACCACCACCTACTGCACGCAAAACGGCAGGTAAGTGGAGCGAGCAGGTGTAACGCTAAACCTCAAACTGCAGGCATGTCAAAATACGTGTATATATTTGGCAATGAACATGGAAATTTTTCTTCAATTTGTGCAAGGAAAGCAGGATCATAAACGGTTTTAATATTTACCCTTGATGTTCTATTATCCTTTTAAAGTGTTCAAGAGAAAATAATTGTTTCATGAAAGACAAGAAGGCAGAGCACCTCAACCAGATGGAGAAGCAGAGAATTCTCCAGCTGGGCTGAAATGTGAGCAAAAGGCAAGAAGAAAAAGGACAACTGCCCACAACCTAACAAACGGAACCTCACAAGTCTCCCGTGGCTGAACAGAAACGTCCCCGCCAGGGTCAGAAGCGCACGGGACACGTGGGGCTCCCTGTGATTCGTGCTCACAGGAACGGCCTTAGAACCCGGAGGAAAGCACCTGACAAGCAAACCACCTGCTTCCCACGTGGGAGCCAAGGCCGTCTGTTTACTGCCTCTGCCCCGCTCAACAGTTTGGCTGGCAGTCTCCTGCGAGAACCTCCGCCACTCACACAAACCCAGTGCGGACCGAGCTTGCACTCGGGACGCCCAGCCCAACACCACTGCCTACGCCAGCGGAAAGCAGCCGCCAGCGGATGACCCCTGGCTGGGTGGCACTGGGAGCATGGGAAGATGGCGCCAACGCTTCTGGGGGTGCTGACGGAGGCTCTGTGAACGCGGTTTTAATTAGTTTTCACATTTTAATCCAGAAGTTACTCACTATAGAACTGAGGCTCTACAAAATACATGACTAGATCAGAAAAGGGAAAATGTGTTGGGCACCACAACAAATTTCTATACACACACACACACACACACACACACACACACACACACGTACATGCACAGCTGTATGGAGCACCTGCTATGTGCCCAGCATTGTGCCTGATGCTGAAGATACAACAGAGGACAAGACAGAGGCCCCTCCGTGGGGTACGCCTAGGTAAACAGACCGTGACAAAGACGACGTGACACCCGTGACACCACAGAGAGTGAGGAGTCAGTCCGTGAGCGGGAACCCCCACCTCTGCCCACACACCCTTCTCAGCCCATGAACTAGGCACCTACGTCCTGTCCAAGCAGGAGGGAGAGATGTCTGCTTCCTCGCTCTGCCCCTAAATGCAGGACAGGAGAGTCTCTGGTGACAGGCGTAAGGATTACCAAAGTTAAGCTACCCGCACTCCCTTTCTGAAACTAGCTGCCATCGGGCACGTGAATTGCCCTTTCCGCTCCTGCCCTGCAGGTGGGCCCCCACCCCAGGGTAAGCTCTGCAGGCTTGAAGGGCCACCTTGGGTCTCCCGGGTCAAGGCACATTCTCCAGCTCTTCTAGAGACGGAGCAGACACCACGTGCCCCACTCTGTCCTCCTGGGACCCTTTCTCCCCTATTTGCCATCACTGCCGGAAGCTCAGCCTCCTCACCTGGCGCCCCCCCAACAGTATTTGTACATGCTCAAGTCTTTCCCATTTAAAAAAAAGAAAAAGGCCATTTTTCCTCTTTTTCCACCAGAAGCCCACACCTGAGGCTGACCACATCTTTGGTCCCGATCATTAATTAGCATGGTCAGCTCCACACTCCCCCCTGCGGCACCAGCCCTCCCGCCCAGTGTGAGCCGGGGCGCTGCAATCCAGCCGCCCCCCAGCCTCCACCAGGGGAGGCCATGTCCGGCCCACCAGCCGTTTTTCCCATCGGCTTCCGAGCTGAAGAGTAAGTTCCTTTCTAAATGGTCGGGGGGTGTGGGGAATCAAAGGAAGAACAATATTATGACACACGAAAACGATAAAAAATTCACAGTTCGGTGTCCACCAACAAAGCCACAGGGACACAACCACACCCGGTCGTTTACACATCATCCACGTTGTCCAGGGCTGCTTCTGGGCTGCAAGCACAGCTAAGCAGCGGTGACAGATGGCTTGGCCCACACAGCACGACATACTGACTGACCTGGCCCTTTGCAGAAATTGGCCAACCCCTGAGCTAAATGTGGTTGTGACACGATAACCCGGGAAGACTCTGTACCACCATCAACCACATCGTTCTGGACCACACTTCGAGGCTAGTCAACAGAACTACCTTTACTCTTGACAGTTACTTTCTCAAAGCCAAAATTATATACTTATATTTAATTCATCAGATTTGGCTCCGGACGACACTCTGCTGGCTTCGCCAACAAAAATACCAAACCCAACCTCCGAGGACAAATTCTCTTCAGAAAACAGTCCAAATAATGTACTACATTTCTGAAAATAATCCCCAAAGGGGAGTTTCTAGAAATATGTGACACAGGATCACTGGAATAATGGAGCTTTTCAGGTGAACATGGGGGCAGCAGGGCGGGTGGAAAGAGAACAGGAAGAACATGAGAGGTGACACTTGTTTGGATTTTTTTTTCATTATCTGCCATACTTCTATCCTTGTGAGTCTAACTGGACAGAAAGCTGTAGAAGTGTTAGAGCCCGAGGTGACATGTGGAAGTTACGACTCCAGAGCCAGACCGTGCAGGTCTACACCCCAGCATCGCCCCTTATTTGCACAAGTTATTCTCCTTCTCTGTGCCTCAGGTTATTCATCTGTAAGGTGGGGGTGTTCGTCTCCCCTTCAAAGAGTTGTTTTGAGAAAGAAATGAACATAAAGCCCTCAGCATCTGGAAGAGCATCTAGAATATGATATCTAGAACATGGTATCTAGAACGTGGTGTCTAGAACATGGGTCCTACAGTGTTGTGTCTAGAGCATGGTTCTAGAACGTGGTGTCTAGAACATTTCTAAATAGCTTGGTTCTGCTATTCATGAACTCTGGAATTCAGGATAAGTGACTTGTCCTTCAGACTCCATTCCCTCCCCTGTACAATGAGGGTGACAACTTGAATGGTAATTCCCTCTTCTTCCTGCCCCAACCTCACCCCTTATATAATTATTTCCAAAGTCAGAGAAATATTTTTAGCACTTCCATTCTCGAAAACACACACTCCTTAATCATCAAACTTTTTATACAGGTCAGAGAGAGGAAAACAAAAAAATTATCCTCAAAGCTAAAATGTAGTGACATGGGGCACCTGGGTGGCTCAGGTGGTTGAGCAACCAGCCCTTGGTTTCGGCTCAGTTCATGATCTCAGGGTGGTGAGATCAAGTCCTGCATGGGTGGAGGGGAAGGTCTACACTCAGCAGGGAGTCTGCTTGAAGATTCTCTCCCTCTGTCCCTCCTCCACTCTCATGCAAGCACATGTGGACATGCACAGACTCTCTAAAATAAATAATTTTTTTTTAATTTTTAAAATAACATGTGGTGACACCAGCCACATGCAGATTGTGTGTGTGTCCGCCCAGCTGCCACCATCACAGAGAGACAGCACCCGAGGGAAGGAGTCGCTGCCACACCTGAGATTTCTAAACCTAAGAGCAGGGAGGCACTTTGACGTCGTGCTCAAAGTCATGGACTTGGGCATCACACAGCCTTAAGTTCAAGTTCTTGCTTTGTCATTTTATGACCTCAGACATGTTGCCTGACTTCTCAAACACCCAGTATTCTTATTCTAAAGTGAAAAAATTGTACCTGCCTGCAAAGGAGAGCCGGGACTCTGAAGGACTCATGTGTGTGGGCGCGGCGTCTGGCATGTGAAAAGTAACTACTATTATTGCCTGACCTATGTACAGACTTGAAGCTATGTTAACCCAGAATGGATGCCTCGTATTTTTAGAAAATCACCTCACAGATAAACATGGTAAGGGGAACATCGCAGATCCTCATCACAGACCAGCCAAGAACTCATGTGGGCAGAGCACGCTGGAAGCAAGGCCTGGGGGACGTGCGCGGTCCCATGCTCTGGAATGTGTGGGTCCCGGAGCAAGGGCCTGGCTGGTCACTCCTCACGGCTCTGCCTGAGCTCACGGCCAGCTACCTCCACAAGGGCTGCCAGCTGGGCCAGGCCAGGCAGTTCCCTGCCCATTCCCAAAGTGGGCTGGCAGACTATGGGTCACAGGCTGTGGCCAGAAGCTACAGGGGTGTTAGCCAAGAGAGTGGGCATCGTGCCCCTTGCCCTAAAAGAGCACTCACGCTGGGATGACTGCAGGCCAGCTCAGCTGAACCAAGCAGGAAGCAAGGTGTCTCAGGAGACTGGCAGTGGGTCACAGAGACAAGAGAGGGGCAGCTTTTGCGGGTCGGAAAATCACCAAAAACAACATTCCTCACTGACTGTCCAAAACTGGCTACGTAACACAAAGAAAATACTGCCACCGAACTCCAGTGAGCCAGCAAACTGTAGGTATTGTCTTCAAAGTCAAACGGAGGCTGCATGCAGAGAGGGTGACTTTTGCTTTGAGACCCTCTCCGGTAAGCTGTGATGCCTAGCCTGAGGTATTCATCCCACGGGACCCTTCATTTTACAGATGGGGAAACTGAGGCCCAGAAAGGACAAGTCCCACAGCAGGCCAAAGGCAGAAGCAGGACTAGCCCCACACATCAGCAGAGGTTCCCGAACCCCACTAACCCACAGGACATCTCCCAAGAGAGCTTTAGTGGGGAAGCGGGGACACGGTATTTCCACCGACAGGGGAAGCTACACAGACACCTGCTGATATGCCCTCCTCTAAATGAATTCGCAGGGCATTTTGAAAGCTCTCTTCCGGGAAGCTGGCAGAGGCTCTCAGGGGCAAAATAACCCCAGGAGCTACTCTGCAGGATGCTGTACACCTCATACTTTATAACCCCAATTAAAAAAGAAAATATCTGAAATAACTTTGATTAGTGGACTAACTTCAGACTTAAAGAAAAAGGAGGAGAGAGAAAAAAATCCCAAACCTGCATCTGTTCCAATAACCCGGTCAGGGTCTGCAGCCAGGTCATGGTCTGAATGTATTGCTCCGTGTTCATGATCCTGAGCTCGGATCTCAGCTCCGGGATAATCGCACCAGTTCGCCAGCCATGCTTCAAAGTCAAATCCTGATCACAAAAATCACAACAAGTCAACATGCATCTCGACAGAATTTAAACCATCTCGTTCCCTTTCCCAGATGCAAGAGGCATCCGCCGAATTACTTCATTGTAATGGTTAGTTATTAACCAAGCCAAATTCAGTGAATTACATTTAATTAAAACCAAGTCAGCCCCAGGCTTTGACCATTACACCCAAAGAAAGTTTCTGTTCTGGAAATAACTGCTGTGAATCACAGTCCCTGCAGAAACACAGGGTCTGAAATCATTATAATCATTAACCATGGTCCGTAAAACAACAGTTAGGTCAGGGGCAGAAAGAAGCTCCACCGAAAAGCCACTGGAGGTCTTCATTCAATCCGTCCACAGACCACTGGGGAGCACCTACTGTGTGCGGGGCCTTGTGGGTTATGGGGAATTACAGAATCTCAGACTTGGAATGACCCTACAACACAGACATACATGATCACATTTTTCATTCCAAATATAGTAATCTCATGATTTGACAATAAGCCAGAATATCTGTCAACAGATACATCCTGGGAAATCTAAGATATACAATCACCATACTAAGTGAACATTCATTTTCTCATTTGGCAAATATTTATCCAATACTTCTAAATGCCAGGCCCTGTTCTAGCCAATGAGGATAAAACAATGAAAAAAAACCTGACAAAACCCTGCCCTCATGGGAAATACAGGCAAAAAATAGGCAAGTAAATATACAAAGGCAGGCGATGATAAATACAATGGTCAAATAACAAGCATAAAAAGGAAAAAAGTTACCATTGTATATAAAGTGGTTATAAAAACCAGGCCAATAAAATGATGTTCGAGCAGAGATCAGAAGGGAAGGAGAGTGAAAGTATGCAAATGTGTGGGAGAACAATTCAGGCTGAAAAAAACAGTAGGTGCAAAGGCCCTGGGGCAGGAACATGCTGGGGTAGGGGGCGTGGAGGTAGAGTTTTAAGGGAATAGCCAGGCAGGGAGCCTACAGCAGAGTAGGAGAGGGCAGAGTCAGGTCCTGCCTTCAGAGAGGTAGGCTGGAGAAGGATAGATCAAGCAGCACCTTGCAGGAAACAGTAGGAAATCAGGTTTTTACTCTGAAGAATAAAGGAAAGCTTTGAGGTTTTAAGGAATAAAGTGGTATAAGGTATACAATTTTAAAAGTTCACTGGCTACTCACCTAAAGCCAGAATCCCTGCTCCATAAGTGCTAAGGATATTTATTGCCTACCTTCTTCACCCATTGAAATTTTTTACACCTTTCAGTATTTCTCCTTCTCCTATAATATATAAAAACCTACAGCACAACCTTTTTAAATACTCCCAATGGTGGCAAACTTTTGAAGGTGGCTTTTATTTCTGAAAATAAGTAAAAAGTCATCTGCAACATTCCCAAGAATAAAGTACGTGATAATAAATTACTAATAATAAAACTGATTCTCTTCTGTGCGTCAACCTGGCTCTCAAATCTATCCCAAAGGGGCACCCAAATGTGTTCTGAGAAACAGCAGCAACATTAGAAGTATCTACATTCTCAAGGTAACTCCCTTGAAGGATAATGTGCTTTGCCACATAATTTCTGACATGTTAGTTAATGAATTGATCTTACCGCTTTATAACAGTGGTTTTCAAACTTTGGCATGGGATCCAACTATATGCTCCAAGAGATTCTATTTATTTATTTGTTTGTTCGTTTGTTTGTTTTTAAGCAATCGCTACACCCAATGTGGGAGTCAAACCTACAACCCCAAGATCAAGAGTCACATGCTTCACCAACTGAGCCAGCCAGGCATCCCTCCAAGAGATTCATGGTAGATCTAAGGACACACATAGATTGAAAGGATTAAAGAGAGACTCCATAAAAATAGTAGCCAAAAGAGAGCAGGGATGCTATGCTAATTTCAGGCAAAACAGACCTTAAAAACTGTCACAAGACACAAAGAACGACATTATATAATGATAAAAGGTCAATTCACCAAGAATATAGAACAGTTCCAAGCATATACACACCAAACATCAGAGCTTCACCATACATGAAGCAAATACGAACAGAACTGAAGGAAACAATAGTCAGCTCTGCGGTAACAGCAGGAGACTTCAACAGTCCACATTCTACAACAGAAAAACCACCAGACAGAAGACAACGCATCAGGAAATATAGGACTTGAACAACAATGAAGACAAGCAGACCTCACAGACATGTGCAGCACACGCCACCCAACGAAATCCGAAGGCACGTTTTCCTCCATGCTCATGAAACAGTCTCCAGGACAGACCTGATGTTAGCCCCCGAAACAAGTCGTAACAAATTTTAAAATCATACAAAGTATCTTTACTAATCACAGGAGTGAAGCTAGAGATCAACAGCAGAAGGAAAACCTGAAAAGTTCACAAACATATGGGAATAAAAGAACACCCTCTTAAACAATGAGTCAAAGAAGAAATCACAAGAGAAATGAGAAAATACCCTGTGCCAAATTTAAATGCAAACACACACACGACATAACAACACCTACGGGATGCAGCAAATGCAGTACTCAGAGGGCAATTTATAGCCATACACACGTACAATGAAAAAAAAAGTCCCAAATTAACAATCGAACTTTACACCATAAGGAACCAAAAACAAAAAAACAAACAAAAACCCAGAACACTCAAATTACTAAAATCAGAAATTTAAGTAGAGACAATACTACCAATTCTACAGAAATAAAAAGAACTGTAAAAGCTACAAACTACTGTGCACCAACAACCTGAAGAACCTAGATGACATTCCCAGAAACACACAACCCACCAAGCCTGACTCATGAAGAAACAGGAAATCTGAAAAGACCTCTAACGAGTACAGAGATTAAATCAGTAATCAGAACCCTTCCCATGATGAAAAGCCCAGGACCAGAGAGACGGTTTCACTGGTGAATTCCTCCAAACATTTAAAGAGGAATTAACACCAATCCTTCTCAAACTCTTCCAAAAACTGAAGAGGTGGGATCACTTCCTAACTTGTTCTGAGGGCAGTATTACCCTGATATCAAATTTTAGTGTAAAAAGCTGTTTAAAACACAGATGGTTAGCCCCACCAGAGTTTCTGACTCAGCAGTCTGATGTGAGGCCTGAGAAACTGCATTTCTAACAAGTTTCCCAGGTGATGCTGATGTCGCAGGGACCACACTTGAAGAAACTACTACCTGGTGAGCACCTCTCATAATACTAGGACCTGGACGTGTGTGTGTGCCTTCATGGGGCCCTGTACCCACATACCTCCAGGGCAGCACACAGTTATCTCAGCAAGGCCCAAAGACCACTTAGCAAGAGGCAAATGTCCATGACACTATGTCACTTGGCCAAACATTCTGGTAATCCCGACATCCTTATAGTAGCACTTTATAGTTCTACTTTACTAAGCACTTTTACATATATCATCTTACTTCACTCTTCTCACAAATGAGCACATCGGGGCTTGGAGGATGTATGTAAGGTCACCCAGCTAAAAACAGTAGAGCTGGGATGAAAACCTGTCTTCCAGTTCTGAGCCCATGATTCCTTCCACTAGACAGCCCGCTGGACAGACGTGACCGTGCGGGGCATGTGCTGGAATCACCTGGGAAGAGTGTCTCCGCACATAGGCACTGGAACCCCCCCCTCCACCCCCACCTCCACCAGACAGTCTGCAGTCTGAGGCCACAGACCTCGGACTCCAGCACATGTGCCGTGAAAACGCTTCCCAGATGGTCCCTCACTGCACAGCCCGTTACAGCTCACTGCTTGGATGGCCAGCGGACACAAGAGGGACAGAAACATGAGACCACACTCATGTGGGTCCACATGCTCAGAAATACCAATAATGGAGTTCGACCGCCAGCCACGCCCCTGCTCTGGTGACTCTGCTGACACTGGGCGTCACTGAGACTGCAAATCGTGCACGGTGCAACTAGCCCGGGCTCCCTGAGCAAACAGAAATTCACTGCACCAGGAGCCAAGCATGGCAGGAAATGTGACTGACTCGGTCTTGTTCCTATTATAGATTAAATCATAATTCAAGTCCTGCGACGCCGCTCTTGTTATTCCAGTGGACATGAAATGCCTCACTTTCTTATAATAGCTTGTTTCCTGGAAGTGCCAGTTTTTGAACTTGCAAAAGCCACCCTAATGTTTACGAATTCTTTGTCTGCCTCTGAGGTTAAATAAGAGGATAAAAAAGAAAAGAACACTGGCATTTATTTCTTACCGTTACTTACATGGAAAGATTTTTTTGATAAATCCTGAGTAAAATGCTGATTTCTATCATTTCAAAACAAAATTTACCTTTTTTACACCCCTGATCCATTCTGTTCTGTAAACAAGGAGACATTTTTTATTTTTTTTATTTTTTTTTTTAAAGATTTTATTTATTTATTCGACAGAGAGAGAGACAGCCAGCGACAGAGGGAACACAAGCAGGGGGAGTGGGAGAGGAAGAAGCAGGCTCACAGCGGAAGAGCCTGATGTGGGGCTCGATCCCATAACGCCGGGATCACGCCCTGAGCTGAAGGCAGACGCTTAACTGCTGTGCCACCCAGGCGCCCCTAGACATTTTTTAAAAAGGCGACCTAGTCCTCATTTTTATGAAAGCATAAAAATGGTCTTAAACAAAAGAAAAATTCCTTAGGAAGTGGGACTAACACATCTGTCCCCCAACAAAGAAATGGAAAAAAAGGCTCCTCACCGCCAGGTCACTGTATATGTGGTCACCAAAATACAACACCTTGGATCCTCTCCATCCAGTAAGCTTCAAAAATTCATATAAATTGCCCTGCAATAATAGAAAAATATAGATATTATATCATCTGAGATAGAAACCTATATAACCTGTGGCCCAAAACATCTATTATTAAATCCTTAACAAAAACTTTGCTTTTATATATAATTTATGTATCAAAACATAAAAGATAAAAACACCTTTGTGTGAAATCTCTCAGACCTTTCTTCTAAGTCAAACGCACTTTCCAAAAATGATTCATATTGTATATACCTCTTTGTAATGATCTTTTTACACTGAACATTCTATGATCATGTCAATAAATACTAACCTACCATTTCAGTACATGAGAAATACTGTGATTCCTTTTACCAATTTCCTGATGTTAGGCATTTACCTTGTAACCTATTTCGTAACCCATGGTAAATATTCTTATAGCAAAATTTTAGCTACATCTTAATAATTTCCTTGGTCTAACTTCCTAGTAGTGGGATGGCTCTATTTCAAAGCAAATCTTTCAAGGTCTAGAAAATATACTTACTGCCAAATCCAGCAGGGTATTATAAATCCACCAGGAATGTATCAAAATTTTTTAACTGTGTAGTACTATCCTATAAAATTTCATGATTTTATAAATATTACAGAAATATAAAAACTTTAAAGGATGAGATAAAACAAACTTCAGTAACACAAGAAGGGTCAATGATTCAATCACTTATTCAAACATTTGAGATCTTTATTGATACCAAAATATATCGAAACTGTATATAACAAAACACAGTTCATCAGGAAATAATCACTAATTTAAGGTGAGTAATACACCATGTGATTCAATGATTCTTCAAGACAAATATCCAAGGTTTACTACTAACATCTTAAACTGTATATACTATGAAAGTAATGCTTTAAATTTTATTTTTAAGGACTGTTCAATTCTGAGTTAATTTAGACATAGCACACTGAAAATATACTGACTTAAGTTTAAATTTTGCTGCCAAGTTATAAAGAGCCAATTCAAGCAGAACAACACTCAGAACTATGCTGGGCACACAGTAGGCCTCGACAAATGTCGGCTGTTATCATTCTAACTGACCACCAAGCAAAGGAACAAGAAGGAAAAATCAGTCATGAAGTACCTGCTTATAAATCTGGCCTTTCTGCAACTTGTGGATCTTGTCCCAGAGTAAGACACCTTTCTCGTTCACCTTCCGGAAAGGTCTAACAACAGAAAGGGGAAACACCATGACCTGTGGGAACCGTGCAGGGTGTCTCCTTAGCAAACACCACACAGTCGGTTACTCAGTGGGAACGGAAAGGGACTGCACAAACCTGGAAAAGGCCTGGGACCCAAACTCTACCACCACAACCCCTGGTCCAGTGCACACATCCCAAACTGCAGACCCCGGGATCCAAAAGGTATTTAGGAAAGAACTCCACAGTCAAATAAATTTGGAAAACACTAGGCACTACTTAGGTCCCTCTTAAAAAGTCCCTGAGGACTCTAAAAAGCCCTCCTGGGAGAGAAACATTCTTTAGCCCAGATTTCCTAAAATGTATTTGATCATGCAGAAAATCTGCTTCACAAAAACAGCTTATGGAAAAACCGCCTTAGTACACGTGTCCCTCCCGGTGCTTGAAATCCAGCCACTTCAGACACAAAACGAATCTGAGGATGAGACAAATCACTTTATGATGGAGAATGGGAGTAAGAATAAAGGCCTCAGGGAGCTCCCCTCTCCTTGCTAGATGGGATGCGGCCTAATTCATCAATCGATTAAGAGAGCCAATTATATCTTTAAAATTAAAAAGAAAAAAAAGAATAAAAGTCCAAAGTATGTGGGGTCCGTTTGCCTTTTTTTAAGGTAACATTTATTTGGATTGCTTTTGTGATTAGAAAATTTTAAACTGACTGCAAAAAATCTGGACAATGCAGAATAGAACGAAGAAAAGGGAAATGACCCCTAATCCAGGTGCCCAGATACAAACACCTAACATTTCAGGAGGTGTCTTTCAGTCTATAAAGATAACATCTGTTATCTTTCTCTTTTTTATGAACATAAATGAGGATCACTGTGTATACTGATTTGTATCTCTTTTCTCTAATGTTGTGAGCAATCTCTTTCATACGGGTTTTTAACAGTCATAAAACATGCTCACTGCTTTCTTTCCCAAATACATCTTTTTCTTTTTTGACAGGGAGCACGCAAGCAGGGATGGGGCAGAGGAAGAGAGAGAATCCCAAAGAAGGCTCCATGCTCAGCACGGAGCCCAATGCAGGGCTTGATCCCATGACCCTGAGATCATGACCTGAGCCAAAATCGAGAATCTGTCTCCCAACCTACTGAGCCGCCCAGGCACCCCCCAAATACATCATTTTTAATGACTGTCTAATATCCCCACCACGGATGCTCCTTTAGGTTGTCTCTGAGCTTCATCATTATAAATAACACAGGGGTGAACGGAGGTATTCCGTGCATGCGGAACAAAGACAAAATAAATGGGCGCGGGAGGTGGGGGATGACTCTTGGTGAAGAGGTCTGTTCCACACATTGAAAAACATTGTAGGGGCACCTGGGTGGCTCAGTCGGTTAAGCGTCTGCCTTTAGCTCAGGTCATGATCTCAGGGTCCTGGGATCAAGCCCTGCGTTGGGCTCCCTGCTCAGCGGGGAGTCTGCTTCTTCCTCTGCCCCTCCTCCTGCTCGTGCTCTCTCTCTTTCTCTCTCTCAAAATAAATAAATAAAATCTTTAAAAAAATAAAATATTTTTAAATGTTAAAAAAATATATATTTTAGGATCCCTGACCCCCACCTATTAATGCTAAGAGCACACCCCAGTCACCGTCATAACCCACAACTTCCCCGCTCCTCTATCTTCTGTGGCAGGAAGACACTACATAAGTCTTGGTAGAGATTTACTCCATTTGACACAACACCTGAGCTTCGCGAAATCCAGCTGTAATTTTAAATGCACCACCGAGAGCTGTATGTACCAAAAATACCCCCCAGGTGATTCGCTGTTGCTGTTGTTTTGTTACGCTTCAAAACACATCTGCGTCAAGAGGTCTAACTTATGACGTAATACTAAGTTTGGCTTTTTCATTGCTGTCATTCTTTTTCTTAGAGCCTGGCCCCCAGGACTGAAGTGCCCCAGCTGAAGTGAGAACCATCTCAATAAGTACGAGCCGTCCGCTGTGCACCACTCCCACCCACCCTGTAACTCCTTGCTAGAAGGTTCAAAATCAAAAGCTATAACGTCAGATGCTTCTGATTGTCCAACTAGACTTCACCAAGTCACACTACTTAAGCATTCACGGCAGCAAAGGACGACAGTCTAGTTCTCCCAGAAAGACAGATGCTCACCTCCGCTTATCGTTAAAGAAGTTTGGCTTCTCGGCCTGAACGATGACCACATCAAAGAGGTCCCTCCAGTCTTTTCCAACAATATACCTCATCCCTTTGTCCCTGAAACAACATGTCAGCCGGTGAGTCTAACAAGAAAGGGATTCACTACTTTTGCAACGTTTGCTTTCAAATCTTCAGCTGTGCAGGTAAGTGGGAAGACAAGACGTGAGCCAGACGGCAGCAGGGACACCCACAACCACTTACACGAAACTGCTGGGGCTGTTGGTGATGAGGAACATCTTCTTGCCGTGATCGGCCAGTTTGGCCAGCACTGCGCGGGTCTGCTCGGCATAGCAGATGTATTTTTCTAGGAGCAAGACAAAAACGCACACACGGACTCAGCGTGAAGTCGGGTCGGTCTGCAGCGCTCACTAAACGGGGCCTCTGGGTCTGGCGCATCGGGGCACTTGGGGGAAGAAAAGTCTTAAGGAAGCGTGGTTCAGGCTGGCCTCGAAGTAGCTGGTACATTAGGAACCAAGATTCTGCCTCCTCGGTCTAAGGGAACCCACCACATGCCTGCTGCCCAGGCCAGCACGTCTTTTTGGGTGGGGATTAGGGTGAGTTCTGAGACCAAGGGGAGGGAGACGTCTGAGGTGCGAGGAAGCACGGCCCTCACGCTGCCCTGGGAAGAGGTCCTGAGCGCCGGCTCGGCACCAGGAATGAAAATAACGCCAGCTCGTGGTCCGGGAAAGGGACAGGCTGAAGCGGCCTTCGTGACAGTGCTGGCCACGTACCAATATCTGCTTCGATCGCACTGTACATGATTCCTTTGATGTGCACATCTCGGATTGAGTCCTGTCAAAAGAGAGGTTTCTAATCAGTGAGACGGTCAGTGAGACAGCCTGAGTAACAGGATAAGCAGAACGGCATTCGTGACGATGTCCGTCTTTAGAAGCCCGGCCATCCGGGCACCCAATGCAATCTCAATGCTGGGCCATTTCGCACAGGCGGCCAACACTTGGGTTTCCATGGCGACAGTGGCAGTTTTCAGAAGGGTCGCTGGGGGGAGATAACTTGTGTGAACAATTCTGAATAAAATTCCACGTGGCAAATGGCAATTTCTATGCACTATCACAAACAGACGATTCCAGGGTATCTGGACAAAGGGAATTATTGCTCTTTTCATCTTTGCAGTCCTCCCTAGACCCCAAGAGCAGGTTCTCTAATCTAGACAGACCGAGACCAATGCCAGGCTCTTCGGTTCAGTGAGCTGAGGAGCGGTCAGTGAGATGCTAGCACAGGCAGAGACGTGGTGCGGCTGGCAGACACGAGGAAGAGGAGGCCGCGAACCCCTCACAGGCCGCAGGTGGTGGCAGCCTGGTGCCCGGCAGGTGTCAGAGCACAGCACCACTCTCAGGGGGCACTGAGCAGGTCCACCGCAGAGGTGGCTCTCGTGGAGGCACAGGGAAACTTCCGGGAGCCTACAGCAGGAGACTGGGCTGCAGGCAAAACTGAGCCATAAGCCTTAGAAAACTGGTAGGAGATTTCTATCAAGAGTGAGCACCTCCGGACTGCAAACTTGACTTCAGCCACCTTCTACTACTGGCTTGTTTCAGCTTCACATTGGCAGAAGACAGGCTCAGAGCAAGCTGCAGCCAAACTTCCTGGCCGGAAATCTCGGCTGGACCATTTACTAGCTATGTGACTCTGGGCAAGGGACTCAACCTCTCCGTGCCTCAATTTCGTTATCTATAAAATGAGAGTAATAATAGTACCTCCCTCCAGGCATGCTTGTGAGGATTTAATTAGTTCATATGCAGAAAGCACTCAGAGAAACAGTGCCTGGAATATACCTAAGTGCTCTCTATTGGTGGTAACAAAGAAACATCTCTCCTCATGACTGCAAGGGTTATAGAACTCCAAGTGGTTCTTTTCTTTATTTTTTACTACAAGTGATACTTAAAGATTCTTAGAGCATTCGTGCACACAAAAAGGAGAACAGAAACTAAATATTTAATTTTAGTTCAAATTATAGCAGACTAATTGAGAAACTAGACTTCATCCTCCATCTTCCTAAAACCCATGATTTAAGGCACTTGAAATTTAAAATTAGTCATAAGCATATAATAAAAACACTGTGGTATATAAATACAGATCTCTTAAAAGTATAAGTACTTAAATAATATATATTACACATATAAATATATATATAGAAATACATGCTTATAAATATGTATTATATGTATATGACATATATGTATGTAATAAGTATATTAATACATGAACATATTTTTAAGTACTGAAAGAAGTTCAGAGAGCTCAAAGAATACAAACACAGGTGACTATAAATCAACATACATAAATACAAAGCTATATAAATGATGTGCATATATGCACATGTAAGTCTCATAGCTGTCTATAAGCCTCTCCGACTGGATTTTCGCACAGCTTTTGCAGGGCTGGGAAGGCCCACCTAGAACCTCCGTGTACAAGAGAAAGGCCCGCTCTGGGCAACCGCAGTCCCATGTGAAGTCACCCCCTCTGCAGGCAGGCTCACAGGTGAGCTGGGTCAGGCTGGACCTCAGCCACCACTCGCCCCTCTGAACAGATGCACTGGCCCTGGCCTGTGGTCAGCAAGAATTAGAAATCCAGATAACAATATGAGCGCCCTCTTCTTTTAACACAAAAGTAGACTGATTTCCAATTGTCCTGATGTAAGATCTTTCTTATCAATTTTCAGGGTAAAACCATAAATAAAAGAGATCCCAGGCAAAGGACTATTTCAAACGCCTAACCCAGGAGGCTAACGATGCTGTCCCTTCTGCTAAAACCCTCTGCGAGACATGGCACCACCGCCTCTCACCTTGACGTCTTTGTACAGATGGACAGGTTCATAGTCGATGTTGTTCTTGAGGAAGTATTCGTTCACGCAGGAGAGGAGGGACATCTCTGGCAGGGAGAAGATGTCCATGAACTGCTTCATGGTGTTTCCATGAGAACTCTGCAGGCAGCGAAGGTAAGGTCAGAAACAGAGGCCAACACCACAGCAAAGCCAGACTTGACATTTACCCCAGGGGATTCTGGTCATCAACATCTAGATGCTTCTCCCCAAGGACAATTGTTACAATAACAAAGTAGAAGCATTCGCCTTGTTTCTTATCATTCCCAGCACAGCTGACGTTGTACTCTAAGCACAACTGGGAAATCCAAGGAAATGCCCTGATTTCCCTCCAAAAAATCTAACTACTCTTTCACGCTCCTGTAAGCTCTACCATCCAGCTCACACTCCCCTGTCAGACACAGAGGAAACCCGGCAAGTAGAATACTGCCCATGGAATGGCATAAAAGTCCACATAATCTGAATGTGAGTGCCTCCCCGCAGCCATAATGAGCCTGAAAAAGAGCCCTTCTCTGAATGCCTGCAACTAGTAACCCTAAGTTTACCAGCTGACTGGGCATCTTCCGTTGCATTTTGACGGTGCAAATAAGAGCACACCTGATAAGACAAGGAGCAAAAAATCAGAAAGCAAAGAGAACCACAAAAGTCAGAGAAGCAGAGGTTTCCCTTCAGGCACAGGGTGACCTGCTGTCCTCGATCTCAGAGAAGGCAACCACACCTGACCTGACTTCATCCAGAAAGTGGGGACACGCCTGGAGTGGGAGATCGTAGACAGGGGTGGGGGCAAGCATATAAAGAACCTTCATCAGGTAGGGAGGAAAGCGCTAAGAAAGGGAATCTTGAAGGGCCTAGGAGAGATGCCAACATACTAGCCTCTCTCAAATCCAGGGCCTCTCGAAACAGTCCCAAACTCCCTTGTCAGTTCCATAGGAGCTCTCAGAGAGATCCTAACTCTACCAGGCCATGTCTGCTCACAGGCTGCTTTAAATAAATCATCTCTCATTACCTTTCCATAAAAGTCGCTCATCTGTTCCAGAGGCACGTGGGACCCCTCGTACATTTCAATGACTTCTTCATCGGGGACAACACTGAGGCCTCTGGAAAAAAATCACAGGAAGTGCTGTTAGGTTCAACTAGCGAGAGCAGTGACTTTCAGACCTCTGGCAACTGCTGGGATATTTCAGCCCAGGTGCAAGATGCCACTGTCACAAGGAGGCAAGATGTGCCGCAGGCAACTGCTACAGATAACAGGCAAGAAGCTACTACTACTACCACCAGCAGCATTCTGTGGGCAATAAGGGCAGGAAAAATAACACCTACTAGAGATGCCAGGTATGAATTCCACACGGTCATTCACTTACTTCTCAGCAATCCTAGGAGGGAAGCACTAACACCTTCCCATTTCCCAGCAGAGGCAACTGAGGCCCAGAAAGGTCACGTACCTCACCCAAGGGCACCAAAGTAGGAAGTGGTGGGACAGGACCAGACCCCAGGCTTTCTGGCTCTAGGGCCCAGGGTCCTCAACCACTAATATCACACCACCTCTCTCAACAAGGTACAAGGCCTTCCTTTGCTTTGGGGGTAGGGTTTGCTTTGGGATGGGTTTATGTTTCCATTTTTATGTTTTTAATACATTAGGAAGAGAAAGGCTAGCTTTGTCTCTGTCATCCTCCTGCCCTCTGATACTCTGACCTAAGAAGGTCAGCACTGAGATAGGAAAAGCCACGCATGAGGCTTGGGTGAACTAAACCCCGTGACACAGGGCAGGAAGCCTGGATGCCACCTCCGAGAGGGATGACCCCAGATGCTATGCGACAGTCAAGGCCAGCTTCCTCATCTATAAAAAGCCAGGGTAACATCTGCCATCTGCCTGCCTCCGGCAGCCGGGGCAGAATCTGCACATGAATCCAGCTCTTCCACAAAGAGAAAAATAAATTTTGGAGTCAGCGTGACCCGGCATTCCCCTCTGTGTCCCCCGCCGGCACTCTGAGCAGGTGGTTTCACTAGGGATTTAATGCTCTCGAATTTCCTCACCTGGCACTGCCCACACTAGAGTGTCACCAAGAAAAATGTCTGTTCCCCAGCCGCTTCTCTAGGGAAGGTGCTTGAGAAACAAGACACAGTGGTGAGGAGACCACAGAAGGAAGGATGGGAAGCCCACCCAGTGCTACATACAGTGGGAGTATGAAAACTGCCCTGAGAGTCTCAGTCACTAATAGGAACAGGATGCTTATCTTACAAAATCACCTGGCCAACATTAAGATACATTTAAAATATAATTTATATTTGATATGTAAGTGTAATGAAAATATAATTTCAGCCTCTCTCCTCCATTCTCCACCCTCATAGAACTTTCAAAAATACCCAAGGGGATTCATTTGTATTTTGCCCCTCACCAATCTTGATTAACTTCTTTTAACTTCCAGCCTTTGAAAACAAAGGAGGCCTTCACTTCCCCGTATCATTCACCCAATCAACCTGGGCAGTGACCTTGGGGCAGAGCTCCTGCTCACGTGTGCACCCGCCCAAGGCTCTGACACTTAGAAAGAAACTATTAAAAGTCAAAGAACTCTGCTGGGTGAGTCATTTTCCTGCCCCCACACTAGGCCCTGCCCTAAGACAGGTTCAAGGCTCCCAAGCTGCCCCAGTAACTACTGACTGTCAGCTCGAAAGCAGTGGTGAGACGAGTGTGCTCCAGCCAGCCGAATTCGGCAGGAGGCGGCTCCGGCAGGTGCAACACCCCACAGGACTGTGGCCACAGGCTCTGGGGCAAGGCCGGCCGCACCCGGATGCAGCCTCAACCAGAGCGAGGATCAAAATGCAGACTACTTCACGTGGCCCCGTGTGGTGGTGAGAAATATAAAGGTTAGGAGCGCAGATCTAAAACTGTCTGCCCGGGGTTCAAATCCTAGCTTCCTTAATCAGTAGGGATATTACCTGGACAAGCATTAGAACCTTTTTGGGTCTCAGTGTCATTTTTAAAACGGGGAACGTAACAGTACCTGTCCCCTGACATAACTGAGAAGCGTGGGTGAGCTATTAAATACAGAAGAGCATAAGGCGGGGGCTAGCACAGCTTGGCCGCTGTGCCTGTGATAACAAGCGTAGCTTTTCACGAGGTCCCAAATCAGAACTTAACTCGTGGGTACAAAATGGGACTGCGGTGACAGTCTGCCTCCCCCTCTGCCCTGTGGCATTCGCTCCCACAGCCCACAGCACAAAATTCAATCTGATGCAGGAGCTGGGGACCCACAGCAGGTCTCAGAAATGGGCAAGGCTGAGGATGAGCCTCCTTCGTACCCCTTTTAAGGGAAAGGAAAGAGCAGTGACATTCTGCGTGCCTCTACTGCTCCAGACGCACTCTGGTCTATGTGACAAGCCACCACTAAGACAGGCACTGGAATCATGCCAAGTTTACAGGGGAGCAAACCAAAGCTTTGGGACGGTCAAGAAGTTGCTCAAGGCCACACACATGGGAGCAGTGAGGCTGGGGTCCACACTGCGGAACTGTGACTCCAGAGCCCACACACGCACCCATGCTGCCTCAGCCTGCCACATCCCCTCAGCACTGGAGCCACAGCGACCTTCCCAGGTCCTAAACCCAGACACTCCTTCCCCTGCAAATGCCTCGGCTGGCTTCTCCTGCCTAGCCCTGTCCATACTCCCTAACACGGTGGACAACTTACCTATAGAAGAAGAAACAAGACAATTAGGAGCCGTAGGGATGCCTGGTCTGAGAAGAGGAGGGAAAGGCCATGTCGGGCTGAGACGGGGTGAGGTCTCAGCACAAATCAGCCTTGAAGGAAGGATGGGTGAGATTTCAAGAAGCAACGAGGAAGGAAAACTGCACCCTGGTAGAACGCCAGCATGAGCAGATGGCCAGCAGCAGGAAAGGAGACCTCGGAGGAGAGGAATACATGTGCGTGTGCACCTACCCGTGCACACCGAGACTGGCTGTAACTGCTGGGAAGAGACCGTCCTCTGCTCCTGTTGACCTGGGGCTGGGGGGTGTCACCAGGGGTCTCCACGCAGAGGGGCCTGCCTGGAGCCAAGCCAGAGGGAGAGAGCCAACAGATGGAAAGAGTTCTGACAACATCAACTTAGCCATGCCTGCAATAGGCACTGTCCCTTAGACCACACAACAGGTGAGCCAATGCTGTGTTTCTGGTTAACCCAGTCTGAGTCGGGTCTCAGTCACTTGTAACCAACAGTCTTAATTGATCCAGGAAGTGAAAGAGCTGTATGTGGAAGAAGAGTAAGATACGGGTTTAGAGAAGGTTGGTGAGAAACCTAAGAGGTCTGGGCTCCACTCTCTAGGCAGTGGGAGCTACCCAGGATTGCAGAAGGAGCGTTTGTTGAGAGCAACGCTTTACATGAATCAGTCCAGCAACAATGTCCAGGATAGACCGCACTGCAGAAAACTCCAAGAGCCCAAGAGAAAAGGATTAAGTGTCTGAGCCAGGGAGCTGACAGCAGGAACACAGACGGAGGAAGAGATTCGAAAGATCTGGTGAAGGATTTCATTAACCTAATCCATTCACAAAAACCATGTAGGCCAAGGGCACAGACTCCAGAACCAGACCACCTGGGTCTGAATTCTACTTCTGTGTGGCCTTGGGCAAGTTACTTAACAACTCTGGACTAATACCAGTACCTACCTCATAAGGTTATTTAAAGGATCAAATAAGTTAACCCAAAAAAAACCCTTTATGACAGTGTCTGTGCTACAGCAAGACTTAATATATACTCGTCACCATTTATTATCACTAATATTATTATTTTCATCAACACTACCATCTCTTCTCCCTCCTGAAACACTATTAAAATTAGTAAAAGAATAAACTGCTCGGGGTGCCTGGAGGGCTCAGTCAGTTAAGCA
Source organism: Ursus arctos (assembly GCF_023065955.2). Taxonomy (NCBI): domain Eukaryota; kingdom Metazoa; phylum Chordata; class Mammalia; order Carnivora; family Ursidae; genus Ursus; species Ursus arctos. The sequence continues at coordinate 11,664,492 of NW_026622886.1, read as the reverse complement.
CCTGACTCTTGATTTCAGCTCAGGTCATGATCTCAGGGCCGTGAGATTGAGACCCATGTTGGGCTCTGTGCTGGGTGTGGAGCCTGCTTGGGATTCTCTCTCTCCCCCTCCCCCCCACCCCTCCCCACCCCGCTTGCACACACACATTCTCTCTTAAAAAAAAAAAAAGTATATATATATATATATATATACACTATTCAAAAAGTGAAAGGATATAAGAACAAAGACAGTAGACAAGACATATCAACATCTTCATGGAAGACAGCAGATGAGAAGGAGCCTCCTGGCTCAGGAGGCTGAGAACAGGGGCCTGCAAGGGGACACCAATGCAAAAAACTGATTAGCCGCCAAAACCCCCCCGAGAAAGGCTCAGCCCCGCGAGGTACTGGGGAGCTCCTGGAGGATGTGATGTGCGCCAGCAGAATGAGGGAGTAAAGCCAGACAGAGGAAGAGATGGGCATCAGGGAACAGAGAGAGCGGCAAACCCAAGCCCCAGGATGAGCCATCAGAGAAGATCAGAGCAGAAGGGGTAGTCAATTAAACACAAAAGTAACTGATAGAGTATCTAAAACATTTGCGTTGTTGGGAAATAAATACATGGATGATACTGGTGATGGAGCCTTTAGAAAACACGCGGGACCGCTCTACAGAAAACAAAGCAGGGAAGAAGTGATGTTATTGTTAAGGCTAAGAAAAAGCAAGCACTGTACACAGAAGAAAGCAGTCACGGGCATGACATGGAGAAAGAGGGAACACGACCTGCAGAGTCATGATGCAAACATGGAGAAACACGCAGACGCGGACCCGCACGAGGCTCGAAGGACGAGCCTGCAGAAGGGGCGGCGTGTGCGCGCACCAAGTCCTATCCCGTGGCAGAGACCACGTCCAGAATTAATAAACTGGGACACAGAAGTATGAGCACATTATTTAGAAATAGGAAGAAAAATGTGAAGAAAACAAATGAAAAGAGTGTAAAGGGGCTGGGAGGGGGGACAGGGCTACTGTGGTCCGCCACGACGCTCTCGGCACTATCTCTTCGGAACTGTGCGCGTGTTTAACTTGGATAAAAAACATTAATTTTAATAAAGAGTTTGTGAGAGAAGAACCTAAGACAGGCACCTTTTTTTTTAAAGTACAAGGACCATACTCCTAAATCCTCCCCCAAATTCAAGAATTAGAAAAGGCAAAATCCTTCATTTTCAAAGTGACAGATTTTGGACTCAGTGCTTCTACTAATTCTAATAAATGGGGGGGAGGTCTTAATATCCAAACTACTCAATTGCTGTGGTAGGAACAAGAACCCGCTGCTTCACCCCAGCATCCCTACCCCTACCCAAAACCTCGGCTCTAGGACCCCCACTCAGCTGGCAGATGGGCACCCCTAGAGAGCCCATCCTTCTCCAAAATTCCCCCCCCCCAAAGCACCCCCTAATGGTCTAAACACCATCACCACCCTGGTCACCATGGACTGTAATCACTGGTTTATTTACGTGCCTTCCAACTTACACTCCGAGCTCCTCGGGGCATCCTTGAAAGCCAAGCCCTTCGGATCTGGATGATAACAGGCCCCAATAAATGTTCTTGAATGAATGAGTGAATAAATCATAAATACACACACTACAACCCTCTTCATCACCAAGCAGTCAATGGGTCTTAGATGTCTAACCCAAAGTCACTTGGTTACTATGAGTGAATAATTCACCTCCTCTTACTCTTACCTGTAGACGGTTCCCAACTGGATGTAATGAAAAGCATCAATCTTCATCAATACTGCCTTCAAAAACATAAACACATGTGTGGGTGAATACTGCACAGCAAGCTGCACATTGAAGAACCGCAGGTGTCATTACAAACCCTATCAACACCAGGCTGACACGGAGAAGCAGCACACTGTATGTGTCTGACAGGCTTGCTTGTTGGTTAAAGCACCGTGGGGGCGCCTGGGGGGGCTTAGTCGGTTAAGCATCTGCCTTAGACTCAGGTCATGATCTCAGGGTCCTGGGACTGAGTCCCATGTCAGGCTCCCTGCTCAGTGGAGAGTCTGCTTCTCCCTCTGCCCTTCCCCCACCCCCCACTCCTGCTCACCCTCTCTCGCTCACTTGCTCTAATAAATAAAATCTTCAGGAAAAAAAAAAGCAAAAAGCACTGTGCAGTCTGTTAAGGAAAGGACTGATCTGCAAAAACAATATGACAACTGGCTCCTCCTCAAAACACCAAAAACGACTTCTAGAAATAAAGAGTCCTTCCAAATAGCTAAATGCATTCATTTTTTTCTAATACAGTCTTTTGCAAAAGACTTTACCCAAAGATGTTTTTTAATAATTCAGTTCTGCAGCCCCAAGGAACGGAATTTAAAATCAATTTCTGTGTCCAGCAAAGAAAAGCACCAAGAGTACGTTATTCTCAAACACCATTAAACTGCAGAAAAACGTGGCGATGAGACCTACCCGCTGCACGTCATAATGAAGTCCACGAATTGCAAAATTTGGGTCATACTCATACTTCCTGATTTCCATCGGGTACTAAGAAAGAAGAAAGGAATCAGTTTTAGCGAACAATGTTCTAAGTTCAACAGTGTCCAGATTTGGTCCCTTCACAAAAGCTGAAGTGGCTGACGCACTTTGGTGGGAAGATGGGGTCAGGACAGACCACAGCTTGGCCCTCTGCTTCTGGACAAAGGACCTCTTGGTCACAGAGCCCTCCCTCCACCCCACTCCTGTTCATCCGCCCAAGCACAGGTAAGGCCTCACCCCCGACCCCAGATTCTTTCGTCTGAACTCCCCCCGCCCATCCCTTCCCTCTGCCCCTGGACCCCTAGATCCCCTAGGAGCCCAGAAAAACATCTGCTTCCACCTCCAAGACTTCACCTCCTCCTACTGTATTTAAGGCGGTGGATGAAGAACTGGAACGTCCCCTCTATGAGAAGCACGACTTTTTCCGACACGTTATCAACCACCCATTCAGCTCCTATCTGAGCACCTCAATGTATCAGCCCCCTGCACGGCCCCACTGCCAGGTTTCACGAAGAGACCAAGCTGAAAACTTTTCAAAGGGGGGCCCCCTCCATATAGCTTGCACTGCTTGTCTCATCCGGACAGTGGGCCGCTGCTCGCTCCCCAAGGGCTGGAAGGACCTCCCTGTTGTCAGGTACGGCCTCCCTCCCCCTCTGGCCGAGAGGGCCCTTTCTCAGCATGTGGTAGCCAGTTACTGCTCCAACACTCTGACTCAGAACGTGCATGACTTCTGGAGGCAGCTAGGCTCCCCTTGTAATTCCTATTAGCAAACCACTCCTCAAACTGCAAAAATCCCAGCTCTGTTCTTATCTGCTAGACCAGGCATCCAAGCCCTTCCCTCCCTCCCCAAATCTCAGAATTAGAACACCAGCTACCCCCTGGCAGCACCAAGGTACTGAGCACAGAGTCTGCTGCTACGGCACACAGGCCCTCCCGTTCCCATTTTACAGACGGGGCACCAGAGGCACTGAATGGGGCAGGGAATCAGGCTCGGCCCCTTACCCTGCTCTCCCCACTCCCCCTGCCCTTGGAGTATAGACCTGTAGGACAGAAGAGTATTCCTGAATCTAGAGAGGCTGTGGCACCAGGATCTTCCTTCCAAACACCATGTAAACTGCGTAAGTAAAAATCTAGATCGCTAAAAGCACCTCGGTCAGTTAAGCTCAGGTTTCAGCTCAGGTCATGATCTTGGGGTTGTGAGATCGAGCCCCACGCTGGGCTCCGTGCTGGGTGTGGAGCCTGCTTAAGGTTCTCTCCCTCTCCTTCTGCCCCTCCCCCACTTAAAAAAAAAACCCTGACAGCTATCAAGATGCGCAGTACTTTGCATGACAGTACTAACTTCTCACGGCCAGGGTCACGCTTGTGTGGGAACACTTCCTGCTCCCACCAGGCAGAACGGCACGCAGCACGTGTTCAGGCTGCATAGAGCGCTGACTCAAATGTCACATCCGAGCTCGTTTATCTAACACCTGCCACGGATGCCAAGAAATCACCAAATGCTATTTCCACTCAGGGGCGTTTCCAAGAATTCTGAACACTGTGTACGGTTCTGCATTTTCATGAACAGACTTCACACACACGTCCCCAGAACCCCGCACACGGCACCTCGGTCCCACCTCCCGAAGCAAGGCCGAGGGTCTGCACACCTCTGATGGGCGGGACTTGGGGGGGATACTTAAATGTTCCTGAGAGGGGTGCTTTTACTGAACCACGGGCTGCACACTGTTCGGACACTTTCTGTGTCTTTATTCTACGTACTCCTCCCTGTCCCAGCACGGAGGAGGCAGGGCATCTCACGTCCCCTTGACTGTTGGATAAACAGTACTTGAATCCAGGTCCACCCCAACCCCCTGCAATCAACTCTGAACAATCCCAGAGCCACCATACTAGCGGCTCCTCCCCCCCCGGGAGGGCGGGACCTGCCGCCTCAGAGGGCCCAGTGAGTTTGTTCAGGGGATTCATGGTGAGGAGGGCAGGGCTGGCCGCTGTAGCTGAGAGACAGCGTGGGAATAAGAGAGTGCACACCCTCTGAACTCGGACTGCCAGAAAGTCTAGCAGCTCCTTCTTTGAACGGCCTATCCGGACTCCCCGGCAGGACACAGACGGCACAGTGAGACACGGCCACGCACCTACCCATGGGCCCCAGAGCTGTGTGGTCTGGGGAAGCCACTCCTGATAGACACACAGCGTTTTCCCAGGGGTCCAGGGACTATGGCAGACGTGGAGAATGGACATCTTTGTCATCACAAAGAATAGGCCCCAGGGTTGCAGGACCAGGCATCGAATCCCAGTCCTACTATGTGCTAGCTGGGTGACCTTGGCAAAGTCGCTGTCTCTCTGAGCATCGGTTTTCTCATCTCCAAAGTAAATGCAACTCCTGATCTCAGGGTTGTAAGTTCGAGCCCCACGTTGGTGTACCCATTATTTAAAATAAAATCTTCAGGGGCGCCTGGGTGGCACAGCGATTAAGCGTCTGCCTTCGGCTCGGGGCGTGATCCCGGCATTATGGGATCGAGCCCCACATCAGGCTCTTCGGCTATGAGCCTGCTTCTTCCTCTCCCACTCCCCCTGCTTGTGTTCCCTCTCTCGCTGGCTGTCTCTGTCCTGTCGAATAAATAAATAAATAAAATCTTTAAAAAAAAAATAAATAAAAATAAAAAAATAAAATCTTCAAAAAATTAAAAAAAAAAAAAGGATGCATGCGGGCAGCGGGGCAGTCTCTGGCACATAGCAAGTGCACAATGACATGGAGCTGTGTTGCTGGACTGGGAACTGGGGGGCCTGGACTTTTAGACCCATTCTTCTAGCCTTTGTTACTCTCCCAGGGGACTTCAGGCCACTCACTTAACCCCTCCAGGCCTCTTCCTTTGTATGGAAAATGATATGGTTGGACTGGGGTGATTTCTATGTTCCACTCTTGCCCCTAAATTATGTTTCCCTATACAACCAATTGAGTCAAAACTGTCCTCATGGTGGGTCCCTTTCCAACACAGACAGAGAGACAGACACACAGAAACACACACACACACTCAGGCACACACGCGCACACATGCGTGCAGGCACACGTACAGGTGTGCGGCATCCATCTCCGGGAATAACCATCAAGGGTCCTCTCCCGTCGAGGAAGCCAGAGCTGCTCCCATCAGCCAGGAGGTTACACTCCTCTCCAGGGGCCCATGGCTAGATTTTCTGGACTCATCAGAGTTGATAAACTTTCCACCAGCCTGAAAAACATGACTCACTCCATGTGTCATGAAGATTACTGGTGTCTCTAAAAGCAGAACAAAGAGTATGAAAAGATAAAAGACCTGCACTGGGGATTTTTATTAAAAATCTTACTTAGGCCCAGTCTAGTTTCCTTCACTACCTGGATTTGTTCTCATTCCAAACACAATCCGAGCAGGCTAGTGTGTGGGGACGAAGGAAGAGCAAGGTGCTACAGAAATGTCCCTCACAGCTCCAAGCAGAGCTCACAGCGTGAAGAACCTGGGAGCTCCCGGTGCGGGGGTCACTCCTTCTGCTCTGCGGCAGGCCAGCATGCCCCCTTTCTGGCAAGTTACAGAGCTCTCGAGACAGCTAGTAACCTCAACATCACAACACTGCCCATGAGTTCCTGAGGTCCAGACGCCTAGAAATAGATGCTTTTCAGAGGTCTCAGGTTGATATTTTAAGTAGCCTAAATTATGAGTCTTACCAGAGGCAGGGCAGAAGCGCACAACAACAAAGTTCTCTAAAGTCTTCCCAAAATGTGAAGTGAGGGCAGGGCGCCCTGCATCTGACTGGTGATTTGACACCAAGCACAACACTCTCACTTAACTGTGTACTTTGTGCCAGGGCCCGGGAATACGGCAGTGAACAGAACGGACAGCCTCCGCCCCTAAGGAGTTTACACTCTACCATGGGGACGTGGACCACAGACAAACACCCAGCAGAATGCCTCCCGGTGGTAAGCACTACAGAGCAAATGCAGTGTGAGAGCTCAGAGATCTGGGGTGGGGGGAGGGGGTGGAGATGAGGAGCCAGGCCTCAGACTGCCTGGGGCCAGGAGGGATGTTCCAAAGCCAAGGAAATGCACGTGCCGAGGCCCAAGGCAGGAGTGGGTGGCAGTTCAAGGAGCAGCGAGAACACCAGTGTGGCTGCAGCAGAGGTGAGGGCAGGTGGGGAGGAAACGGGGGGCCTGGGAGCACCGGAAGGCCTTCTCTGTCGTTCCAAGTGTGCTGGGAGGGCTCGAGGGCATTTTGGGTCCTGGAGCCACATGGTCGGAAGGTGATGGTGCCTGGACCAGAGCGGTGGCCGTGGGGAAGAAGGGGATAGAGTTAGGACACGTTCTGAATTGAGTGAAAAGAGAGCTCACAGCTGCCCAGTGACCTCCTCCCAAAGAGGAGAGCATGGAAAGGGGAAGCATAACTTCACGCTGCAGAGACCCTAGACACAGACATCAGGCACAGGATCAAGGCCAATGCCATCAGTGGGAAGTCATGCAGACAACATGCACCCTTGACATGACGTGGTGAGAACCCCCAGTCTAACCACAGGAAAAATGTCAGACAAATCCCAAGAGAGGGCATCCTAAAAAGATACCTGACTGGTACTCCTCACAAGTGTCAAGGTCATCACAAACCAGGGAATTGTGAGAAACTGCCAAAGCGAGTCTAAGGAGAAGTGACAACTAAATGTAACGCAGCATCCTGGACGGGACCCTGGAACAGGAGAACGTCGGGTAAAAACTACGGGAATCTGAATCCAGTACGGACATTAGTTAATAAAGATGGACCAATGTGGTTCTTTTGGAAGAATAAATGGACCACAGTAACATCAACTGGGCACAAGAGGGGAAACCAGGCATGGGATACAGACACAGGAATTCTCCGTATTCGCTTCGCAACTTGTCCGTAAGCCTAAAACCCTCCAAAAATTAACAATTTATTTTCACCAAGAAGACGAGAGCGCGAGAACCCATAGCGTTTGCGGACAGATCAGACATGGCATACAGGAGAACGGGATGGGTCACGGCTGATGCTGGGCTCTGGATTTGGAAAACCGGCGAACGTCAACGCCACTGAATGATGAGGGCATGGATCCAGGCGGTGAAATCAAGAACTCTTAACACCCCCTTTATATGTCTTGGTGCACCCATGAAAGAGAAATGCAGATACAATCATTAACCTATATTTTATTCTATTTTTGTAAAAACTTATTTTTCTAAAAAAAAAGCGTAATTAAGAAGGGGCTAGAACTTTTGCGTTTGTTTTTTGGGAAGCCGCGCAATTGCAAACTTACTATTCTATTACTGTACCTCTCAAAAGCAGATGTCTTCCCATCTCTACAAGTACATTTAGTCTTTGGCAGGAAAAATGGCACCAAATTAAATGCATCTTGGAAGAATTATTTTGTTTCATCAGAGCAAGAGAAAAATCTGCATAAGCATAATTGACTCTATTAATATGCCTGATATAATTAGTGTTATGACTGATCTCTTTTATCAAAGCAACAAACAGACATAATGGGAGTGAAATTTCAGTGATCTTAAATCCAGAAGCTTTTCTAATCAGAATGATTGCACCTTCTTTTCCCCACCTATGTCATCTCTCTTTTCCCCCAAATTTCATACATTTTTTTATCTTCACAAATTTTTTACCTTCATGAATATTTTATTTTCATATGAACAAAAGGGTGGAAATGAAAGGTGTTATTAACCCCACAAGGGACAACAAGGAATAAAGGAGAGAACATTTATGCCTTGGAAACAGATTTAAGTTCAAATCCTAGTTCTGCCTCCTACTGATCTCGTGGCTTTGAGTACTCTCTCATTTCCATTAGCCTCAGTGTCCTCACCTATAAAACAAAGACTATTTGTAGGGTCGTCACGCGTCTGAGAGAAAAATGCTAGTCACAGCTAACATTTAGTGAGTGTTCTCTACCTGCCAGACACTTTAGATATATTAACTCATTTCATTATGACCATGACATTGTGAGCAAAGTACTGTTACTGTGCCCATTTCACAGACGAGGAAACTGAGGCTCAGAGAAATGAGGTGAGTTTCTCAAGATTCCCTGAGAAGTTAGTAGTGAAATTCAGGATTTGGACACCAGCAGTCAGGCTCTAGAATCTGGGCTTTCAGCATCTAGCAGAAAATCAACAGGGCTGTTAATAAAAAGACCTTCATTTTATAAGTGATACCAAAGTAACAGCAAAGGCCACAGATGACCGAGGACTAGAATGTCAGCACCCCTTCAGTTCCATCTCCTGGTGGGGTGGGGGAGAGACGGTGCAGGCTGGCAGACAAGGCAGCAAGGGCAGGACTGCCTCATTCTTATTCTGCTTTCATTCCCACAGTGAAGGGCAAAGAGAGTCTCTTGAACAAATAGAGAAGTGCAGCTGGATGGCAAGTGGCTACATGGGTCTACAAGTGGTAAAGTGGCCATAACTAAAGAAAGCTGGCTGCTGGCTGCTGGCTTAGTGGCAAAAGGGAAGGTTATTTTTGGCAAATGCCATTTCTGCATTTTGAACGAGTAGAAACTGAGTTGCTTACTAAATCCACTGATAACCAAAAGCTGAGGGGATCAGGAAATATACTGCATCAAATGGCGAGGATCCAAAACTAATGGAAACTTCGGTAGCATTAATAAAGGTATGGAATCCAGAACCAGGGAGGTGATAATCGCCCTCTATTCCACACTAGTCAGACCCCACCAGCAGTAATCTCTTCAGTTCAGGGCCTCACATATGAGAGGGATAAACCAGAGCACACACACAAAGAATGGTAACTAAGATGATAAAAGACCAGAAAGGAGGCCAAATGAGAATGGTTGAAAAACCACAAACAATCGGCCTGGGAAAAGAGACGTCTTGGACAGCACAAAGGCTAGACTACACGACATGTAGCCCAGTAGTATAAAACATTATTCTCATGGGTAAGTCAGGGATAAAACATTAGTTCTCCCAGACCTACCTATCTGCCCGCCCCCAGCCCACCTCTGCGGACAAACTCCTTCTGAACCGTCTCTGCTGAACCGTCACCTTCTTTGTTGTTTTCCCAATTCCCTCTACACATCCCTGACTCTTCGTTCAGACGTGTGGAGAGGCCTCCAGCAGGTGGCCACATAATTCCTGTGCTCACACGACTGACTCCACCGGGGACCATGTGGGGACTACACCGTTGGTACCCGGGTGCTACTCACCCTCTTGCTCCCTGCTTCTACGACAGGGCCTGGCACGAGGGGGGACTTCGGAAAAGCTGAAGGAATGTGTGAAGGAAGAAATGACAAGAGACGAGACGGATGGTGAAAGCTGTAGGAGGGCCAGCTGTCCCACCCCAGTCGGAAGGGCCTCCCTCCTGCAGTAACGCTCTCTGGCCTGAGACAGACATTGAGCTGCACCTCTCGGGATACTGTGGGCTCTCAAAGGGCACCAGTGCAGGCGACCTCTGAGGCGGCGTCTCACCCTGGCTCCTGAAACGTGAACTCAAACTTCAGTATGGGAAGGCACATAGGTTCTGCGTGTTTCTTTCTTCCTTCCTTACCATAAGCCTTTAACAATACCATGCAATAGAAGACATTCAAATGTCCTTTAGGTAAGAACAACTCAAGTCAGGGATGAGGGTAAAATGCTGCCTATCATTGGAAGGATTTCTTCTACCCAGAACTCAACAGGCTGCCAAGCTCATCAGCTCCAGGAGAAACTGTATCCCTGAGCAGTGAGAAATGAGAGCACAAAGCCTGTAACCCCATCACCACAAACGCGTAACTTGAGAGTCTTTTGTCAAAGAGACATCTAAAGATTTTTTTAAAAAAACAACTATCTTCCAGGGGCGCTTGGGTGGCTCAGTCAGTTACGCGTCTGCCTTTGGCTCACGTCATGATCTTGGGGTCCTGGGCTCAAGCCCCAGCAGGGAGGGAGTCTGCTTCCCCCTCTCCCTCTGCCGCTCCCCCTGCTTATGCTCGCTCGATCTCTCTCTCTCAAATAAATAAATAAAATCTTAAAAAAAAAAAAAAAAACTATCTTCCAGTACAAAGTTCCACTTATGTGAGTTAAACAAGTTCCAGAAATCTATTATACGGCAAGCACCTATAGCATACAATACTGTATTACCAAAAATCTGCTGAGAGGGTAGATCTTATGTTAAGTGTTCTTACCACAAACACACACACACACACACACACACACACACACACACAAATAATAATAATGGGGCAGGTAGAAACTTCAAGAGGTGACAGTTTATACACTTATCCCCAGACTCATCAAATTATATCCATTAAGTATGTACAGCTTTCTGTATGTCAACCATACCTCAAAAAAGAGTAGTTAAAAAAAAAAAATCTTCCAGATAGAATCATCTGGAATGGAACAAAATCTACCCGTTCATTTAACAACACTTTACTAAGTGACGTCTGTGTGCCAGGCACAAGGCCAGGTCTGCTCAATGCTGTTCTTCAATGTCTGAGGGAAGGAGGAGGAAGACCACAATGTCCCCGTGCTCTTACCCGGTGTTCATTGATGAGAAGGTCCCGAGCAGCATTAAAGATCAGCGTGTGGAGGTGCTTTGAATAAAACACCAAAGTGTAATCATAATCGAAGCCATAGATTTCAATGTCCGACAGGCTCATCTCGTTGTTTGAGAAAATGGCATCTGGATTCAACAAGTTGTTCATAATTGAAGGAACCAAGTCTAGAAGTAAAGAAAAAAATATATTTTACCCTGTGATTAATAAGGGTGAGGATGATTCCTAGGAGTCACCAAAGTGCAAGCATGATGAGCTTTACCTTGACAACCTGACGCTGAGTGAGAGCAGCCAGCCACAAAGGCCTACACGTGGTATGAGGCCATTTGTCTGAAACGTCCAGAGTAGACAAATCCATAGAGGCAGAAGGCATATTAGTGGTTGCCAGGGGCTGGGGGTGTGGGGAGAAACGGAGAGACGGCTAAATGCGTATAGAATCTCCCCTTGGGGTGATGACAATGTTCTCAAATTGGTGATGAGTGCCAGCTGAACGGCTGTTGTGAATATACTGAACGCCACTGAATGGGAGACCTTAAGTGGGTGAATGGTACCGTATGTAAATAGTATCTCAATAAAACTTACTAAAAAAGAATCTTTGCTTCAATGCCACAAAATGATGTGTTTGGTTTAAAAAATAATACATGCTAGTTACAGATTTCAGAAATTGAGAAACATGGATAATTACACTTAAGTATCACACAACATCGCCTCACCCAGAAAAACAACATTAACATACTGGCTGCAATATTGTTTATGTAAGTTTTACACAGCTGGCCTCACGGTGTATACCCAGCTTCCTGAGCTCTCCGGAGCCGTGTCATGTTCTATCATGACAGCATTCTCCTACCACCACAGACAGGTGCAGGAGTGAAATCGATCACCACTACATCATCCTTCCGATTCCTCGGCGCGCTGCCCAAAGAATCACAGCATTTTCAGGAAGGTATAAAAGAAGTCTGAAGACACCATCTTTGCAGTCTTTTTTTTTTTTTTTTTTTACTTTCGTGGAATACAGTGAAGAATTCATAATTTTTCATTTCCCACCCACAATGACAAAAAGAATAAAACTACAGAGGGAGACATTTCCCAGTTATTAGAGGAGCCAGAAGATGACTGCAAAGGACAGGCAGCAGCCCCTGGAGCCTAATGAGGCTGGGCGAACGGATCACAGAGGAGAAGTCTCAGACTGTGGGTCTTCAGCCACCACACCCTCGATGAAATCAGCATTAGAGACTGTACAGTATATTTCCAAAGACGAAAAGGAAATATGATATTTGCATTCAGTTAGTCCTCACAGCAAGAACCTCATCGGGCAACATCTTATGACAAGAACACTGACCACTCTATTTTACTAAAAGCATATGTGACTGTATTAATTCATCTTTTATGATGTTTGTGCACTAAAATTTATTTGAAACAGCCCATAAGTGCAAATGCTAAAAGCAGGTGACTTTTAGGGAGATGAGTAAAAAATATCTAACACATGCACACAAAAATCAAACTGTCCATATCTGACTACTCTCTCAAGACGAAGGACCACCTCCGGGCCCCACTACAGGAGTTAACATTTATTAAGCACCTACCACGCGCTACATGCTATCATAGCACTTTACAGCCTCTCATTTCATCCTTACAGCAGTCTTAGGATGCAAATACTCTATTATCCCAGTTTGATATACGAGGACATCTGGGACAACACCGAAATTACATCATTTGCTGAAGTACACACAACTACTAAATGGCAGAGCTGAGATTGAAACCTGGCAAGTCCAGAACCCGTGCTCTGAACTCTCCTCCCCAAGACTGTGGGACTCAACAGGCACCTGAGAAGGGTGCATCTTACCCTCAGCAAAATGAAGTCAACCCTTCGTCATTTCGGCACTCGCCAGACAGCCAATGCTGCTTTTCCCTTCCCCTCTGCTCACTTCTTTTGGCTAGGAATGGCCCACGTGACCCACTTCCATTCTAAGGGGCCACGTGAAATACTCAAAAGGTACTGCTTTCACAGGTGACAGCCCCAATCAGGAGCTATGTCAGCCACAACGAGGTGTTCTGAGCATTTGAGAAGGCACCTTGCAGCTTTAAGGCTTAGATCCCTTTGAGAACTGAACGAAAGCCATAGAATCCTCTCCCCAGAAAAATGCCCTTCCAGATTTTGCAGACAATTTCAGGGCGACTGACCCCCTGAAGCCCATTCACAGTCATCAGGTAAGTTGCTGTAGCACACTAACTTAAAACTAAGCCTTTCCATCCCCACACAGAATGCCCAGGCCAACGAAGACAAAGTATGAATAAATGAATGACTTTATACATGCATGCACGTATTTCTCTCCCCTCCCACCAGACAACCTAGATAGGGCTGAGCGTGCTGAAAATCCAAACAGTTAAGATGCACCAACAATTCCATTTCATTAGTTCTCTTTGGTCAACATCAGTGAGATGATTACTTTGGCATTTTTTTTCTTTTGCAAATAAGACACATGGGAGGACAGTAAACAAGACAGTAGCATTTTTAAAAACTTGAAGGCAGATAGTTCACCAGACTCGTTCTGGGGAAGGGAGAGGCTAGTAGCTCCAAGCCATTTGGCATCTGCCACCAGGCCTCCCGGCCTTACATAATCCATGGGCCCCTGTGGAGATGCTATTTTCTGCATATGACCACACGGCATCCTCCTCCAGATGAAGTAAGGGAAGCAGGACTGCTTACAGAGTGACCAACAGCTCTGCTTTCACAAACGCTCTTTTCAGGGGAAGCTTGAACAGCCTGTTGAAATCAGAAGTGTATGTTTAGGAATAGTGTTGGCAATAGTCTCCCTCCCTTTCTACACCCTGAGAAGAGTCTGCAAAGTCCTCAAGGAACGCTGCTATGATGGAAAATGGCTAACAGCCCATCTCCGATGGCTGCCCGGGAATCCCCTGCTGGGGTGAAAGCCCAAGGTGTATTAATCACATGAACATCACCACCGAAAAGCTGGGATGTTTAATGTGTCATCACTCAAAATAAACACGAGGAACATGGGAAGCTTAAAAGGGATTTCAATGCTCCATAAAACCACTTCAAAAAAGTGCTGAGAACAAACACGAATAATTACAAGGCAAAAGGAAAGAATGCCAAACACTCACAAAAAGACAAACAGTCTGTCTAAACTGTAGACGCTAACGTATAAATGGAAGAAGGGCCCCTGACTGATCAGTTATGCACTTCTTCCCCAAGCAGAAACAAGAGTGGGTACCGATTTAGAAAGTGAATTCCTTTTGTACCTAATGGATGATGACAGCAAGACTATACGGTTAGCACAGAGAAATGGAGAGCCAGCTGTCTTACTCTGACCAAAGCTCTGACGAGAGCCTGGTCCCAACGCAGCCACCCGGGCTAGAACACGAAGAGCAGCTCTCAGAGTCGCCCGAGGCCCCCGCAGACTTCGAGCGAACGAGCGAGAATGTGGTGATAGCTGTCTACAGTAACCACGAGACTTCGGTGCTGCTGGTCACCACAGCATAACCTAGCCGAAGCGGACTAACACACGTACTCCTCCTCCAGCAGGCTGCGGGGCTCTGGGAGATCGCTGCTCCCCGACGTCCAGACTCCATGGCCTCAGTGAGGTTCCATTCCTGACGCCAGGAGGAGAGCACATGACCCAGGCCTGGCCAACAAGAGCACCTGAATTCCCTCGCCAACATTAATTCGTTTAGAGAAGGCTCAGGGGCCCCTCTGGCCAATCATCATCACACTTGCCCTGCAGCCAAAACGAACCAAGGAGTCCAGTCAGGAAATGTCTGGATTTGTAAGGGAACTTCATGGAAGAGGCCTTCTTTTCTTCCAAACTTGGATCTAAAAGGTTATAAAACTGGAGATGTGAGGGGCCATCTCTAAGAACCTCTAAAAAGGCCAGTATGGAAGAAAGCAAGGGCACGAGACAGAGAAGCCACCCAGTGACATACTTGGATCAACGTATATTTGAAGCTAATACTCCCTATTGAGTTTTTAATGACACAAGCCCATAAAATTTCTTCCTAAAAAAATGTTCTTTGCTTAAGTTAAACCAGGTTGAGCTGGATGTTCTATTGCTTGCAGCCAAAAAGGTCCTAGTAACTAAAAGTTCATTTCAAGCATATTCAGCCACTTAAAATTCTTACTGCCTACAAATTTTAATGGTCTAACCTGGCATTAAAGGCATTCTTCATTTATACTTTAAACCATCTTTCCGGGTCACCTGGGTGGCTCAGCCAGTTAAGCATCTGCCTTCAGCTCAGGCCATGATCTCAAGGGCCCGGGATCGAGCCCCTCATTGAGCTCCCTGCTCAGGGGGGAGTCTGCTTCTCTCTCTGCCTCTCCCCTTCCCCTGCTTGCGCTCTCTCTCTCTCTCTCTAATAAAATCTTTAAAAAAATAAACCATCTTTCCAATCTTAAATTCTCTTTCATATGCCCTACTTTCAGCAAGATGGGTACTCTACTTACTACTCTCTGTTCTCCAGAATATGCTATAGTTGAGTACCATCTTGAATTAAATACACATAGAATACTCAAGTCTCTCTTTGTCTAACTACATAAACACTGTTAGCTATATGAAAAGAAGGTCAGGGAAAATTTCCCTTTCTACTATGCTGCAAAACAAACACCATGTGAATCAAAGAACTAATTTTTTTTAAATATTAAAAAGTTGGCAAAACTATATAGATTATTATTTATCTCATCACTCCAAATGTGAAAGCAACAACAATAAATCACAAATGGAAAACATCAACAGACTTACAATACAAAAATTTTTTTTAAAGAGACAGGGGGTAAAGAGGGGCAGAAGGAGAGGGAGAGAATCTTAAGCAGGCTCCACACCCAGCACAGAGCCCCTTGCGGGGCTCGATCTCACAACCCCAAGATCATGACCTAAGCCAAAATCAAGAGTCGGAAGCTCAACTGACTAAGCCGCCCAGGCGCCCCTACAATATAAAAACTTTAAACATCTGTGTATCAAAAATATCAAAAACAGGGGCGCCTGGGTGGCACAGCGGTTAAGCGCCTGCCTTCGGCTCAGGGCGTGATCTCGGCGTTATGGGATCGAGCCCCACATCAGGCTCTTCAGCTATGAGCCTGCTTCTTCCTCTCCCACTCCCCCTGCTTGTGTTCCCTCTCTCACTGGCTGTCTCTATCTCTGTCAAATAAATAAATAAAATCTTTAAAAAAAAAAAAATATCAAAAACAATAATCTGAGGGGAAAGGTTATATTAGACAGAAGTTTAAAGCTAAAAACCAAAGGACCAATATCCTAAATATAAAAAAAAAAATCCAAAATCCAAAAAATATAAAGGATATATCTCATAAGAGAGAAACTTAAATGGCTAACAACTGTAAATGTTTAACCATTGTAATCACAAAAAAATTAAAACAATTAGACAGTTCACTCTCTCTGAAAGATGAATTACAAATGGTTTTACTGTATTTCATTCACTTTTTTTTAGTGTTACTTGGCTAAGGATTAAAAGATGCCGTTCTTCTCCCATCAGATTGCAGTAGTGATTATGTTGCTTTTGTTACTTGTGTGTATTCTTGGGGAGGGGGGGCCTTTCCATTCTTGTTTTGTTTTTAATATTAGAACACAGAGTTGGTGCTGGTACTGAGACTGGACGGCCTCACTCCTTGGTATTTCGGAGAAGTCAGTTCAAACTTTCTAGAAAGCAGGTTGGCAATAAGTACCAAGAGTCTTCTTAAAATATTCATACCCTTTGACCTAGTAATTCTCCTTCTAGGAATCAATGCTAAGGAAATGTTCAGAAATGTGGATAAAGATTTATATACTAAGATTTCATTACAGTGATATTAATAAAGGAAAACCTGGGGGGAAATTATGCTCCACATAGAAGGCCAACCATACACCTGAAATACCCGAACTCAAGAACTCAAAACACATTAATGAGAATATGATCGAACAGAAAAGTGGAAATGCACCTGAAAATCCTTGAAGTTCAATTTCTGGGTAATGCAAACCACAATCCCAGAGACATAGAGATGATATTTTTCTCTAATTAATTAGGATTTTTCTTTTTGGTATATGCTCTAGATTTCAAACTGTTCTCCCAGGAAAAAAAGAACATTCAGATCTGATATATATATAGGCACCTGCATGGTTCAGTTGGTTAAGCATCGACTCTTGATTTCAGCTCTGGTCATGACCTCAGGGTTGTGAGACTGAGCCCCACAGCTACCTCCAAGCTCAGTAGGCAATGTGCCTGAGATTCTCTATTCCTCTCCCTCTGCCCTTCCCCCCATTCGTGCGTGCACTCTTTCTAAAATAAATAAATAAATCTTTTTTTAAAATGTGTGTGTAAAGAGAGAGAGACTGAAAATATACGAAAAAGAGGCATAGGGATTTTTTGTGTCTAAGTTGAAACCACACTTACATGACCTTCACTGCCTCCACCACAAGTGAGCTCAAAGTTCTGTGCCCAAATTGTAAAGATTTAACTCCTCAACTGTAATTGCCAAGTATGATAAGGAAAAGACAATCACCTTAGATGATTTTCTCTTAGCAAACTTCACCAGTTACAACTTCCTTCTGTCAAGCAAGGCTCGGACAAAGACAGCCAGTTCTGTTGACATCTGTCTGAAAACTGTGAATTTGTCCTAATGCAATCGATGTGATTTGACCATAATACAAATTTCATGTTAACATTTAGAATGTTATATTTACTGCCAACAAACGTGATGAGTAGTTACAGTAAGGGAAATAAGAGTAGAGCAAAGAGCGTGACTTGAGATAGCTGATTCAAAGGAGTGCTACTATTAGACCTTAAGAGATTTGAATCCAACTATTTTTAGCCAGAAAATATTTTCTCCAGTATCCCCAGTTTACTTCTGTACTCTAATAGATACAGAGACAAAACCAAGTGACCAAGGTATCCTTTTCACTATGAAGGTGAACATTATGGGGTTACCTACCCAGCACAACCCAGCCTTTAGATAAGAAATGACCCTTCCCCACCTCTAAACACACAAATGCTACGTTCTTCTAGGACCCTGCACCACCCCCCTCCAGCCTCAGTTGGTGGTCCAGGCTAGAACACCAGATTCACCCTGGGCCACACTGTTCCCACCCCTGCAGTACGAACTTGCCTCAAGCCAGGCTAACCCAGAGCCCTTCCCTTATTTCTTTGTCTTTACTAGATAGCTTTATTGAGGTACGATGATGTATAAGAAATCACACAGAAAGTATGCAGCTTGATGAGTTCCGACACATGTATTCACCTATGAAGCCATCACCCCAATAAAGATAATAAGTGTATCTAACATTCCCAAACATTTCCTCACGCCCCTCTGAATTCCACCCACCCTCTCCCCTCCACCCCTGACCATCCCCAGGCAACTGCTGTTCTACTTTTGATCAGATTTGTTTGCATTTTCTAGAGTTTTCTATAAATGAGATCACATGGCACATAGTATTTTGGTAAACTGGTTTTCCCCAGGAACTTTTTCAGTAAGTACTTCCTGCACACCTACTATGTGCCAGGCACAGAGAACTGTGCAGGGGTTATAAGTGAGTAAATAATAAAGCACTAGCTCTGTACTGAACGACAGCACAGGCAGCAGGGGAGGCAAGAAATGGCATGATGACAAGTGGAGAAGAAACTCAGCACACTTGCCCTCTCCAGGGGAGGTGGCAATTCAGAAGTCACTTTTATTGTATCTATAAATCTAAAAAGCAGCTTTCATTTTTCCTTTACTTTAGACATTTTGCATCATCTCCAGGGAAAAAGCAATCCATGACAAATACAATTACTCATCTGAATAATTAACAATGCATATGACATTTACACTACTCCTACCAAAAGTTAAAATCACATGTTATTCTGTAAATAATATCTGTAATTTTGACTGCTCTGTAGAAATCCATCCTGCTTCCTAAAGTTCCAAAAATAAAACCACATGTGACTACATTTGAAATACAATTACATATAATAATGGTTTAATGACAACCTAATCTGAAGTCATTTAATAAAAAAACTTAGGAGCGCTTGGCGGCTCAGTCATTAGAGCATGCGACTCTCTAGCTCGGGGTCATGAGTTCAAGCCCCACATTGAGTGTGGAGCCTACTTAAAGAAACAAAAACAAAACTTAACTGCTCAAAAGAAAAGTACATTTGTTTCATGGGAGAAACTTCTTAGAAAAATAAAATTTAGCCATATCAAAAGATCAACTACTAGGCAAGCTATCAAGAATCTTCATTAAAGTATGGAAGAAGTAGGAAAGGAATAATTGTCAATGTCTTCCACATACCATCCACCCTGGGTACTTCTTGTTATCTTGATTAACCGTCAGAACTCTCTAAAGTAAACACTGCTACCCCCCGTTTGCAGATAAGAACAAGGCTGCAAAGTTAAGTGAGTCCAAGTGGCACGGTTATCAAACAACACAATGTAGGTCGAATGCTTGGCAGAGCACTTGGCACACAGCAGGTGCTTCATAAATGTCAGTCCCCCCTCCTTTTCTCATCCATTCAACTAATAGTTTTCCTAGATTGGCATAAACCAGGAAACCACATCCTCAGACTCTTTCATGGGATCTCTGAGGGTAGAACTATTTTTACAAGAATGCTTACACATGACAGGCAGAATACTGTGGATTAGGACATCCACATTCCCAATCCCTAGACTGTATGAATATGTTACCTTTACATGGCAGAGGGGAATTAAGGTTGCAGACTTTAAATAGCTGACTTTAAAACAGAGATGAGTTTATCCAGGGGGGCCCTACGCACAAGGGCTAAGTGTAAAAAAGGAAGGCAGGAGATTCAGCCTCAGAGTGATGTGATGTAAAAAAGGCTCCAACTTCATTTTTAAATTGCTGGCTTTGGGAGCGCCTGGGTGGCGCAGTGGTTAAGCGTCTGCCTTCGGCTCAGGGCGTGATCCCGGCGTTCTGGGATCGAGCCCCACATCAGGCTCCTCTGCTGGGAGCCTGCTTCTTCCTCTCCCCCTGCTTGTGTTCCCTCTCTCTCTGGCTGTCTCTGTCTGTCAAATAAATAAATAAATAATTAAATAGTCTTTAAAAAAATAAATAAATAAAATAAATAAATAAATTGCTGGCTTTGAAAATGAAAGGGGCCATGAACCAAAGAATGCAGGAAGCTTCTAGAAACTGGAAAAGGCAAGAAAACATTCTCCACTAGAGCTTCCAGAAAGGCACAGAATCCTGCCAACGCCCTGATGTTACCCCGGCAAGAACCATCTCAGACTTGTGACCTCCAAAACTGTAACTGATCTGTGCAGTTTTATTTATTTTTTTTTTATTTTTTTATTTTTTTAAGATTTTATTTATTTATTTGACAGAGATAGAGACAGCCAGCGAGAGAGGGAACACAAGCAGGGGGAGTGGGAGAGGAAGAAGCAGGCTCATAGCGGAGGAGCCTGATATGGGGCTCGATCCCATAACGCCGGGATCACGCCCTGAGCCGAAGGCAGACGCTTAACCGCTGTGCCACCCAGGCGCCCCGATCTGTGCAGTTTTAAATCACTACATTTGCAGTAATTTGTCAAAATAGCAATAAGAATTTAATAGAGTATTTGCCTCTTTCACTCTTATTCTCTCACCAATTTACATTGGAGTTTTCCAGAGGCTACATGATGTCTGACAACTCAATGGTGTGAATGCAGAATCAAATCTGAGACTCCAGCCATCTCCTGTGAATCAAGACATTGCAGAAATTTGCAAAAGCATGAAACCATGATGTTCTTCTAAAGTTCTTTTATTTTGGAAAATAGTGACCTAAGAAGTGTGTCATTTATGCTAGCAGGTAACAGATTGTTATTTTAAATGAGTGGGGAATACCTATGTTTTAAGTCTTTCATTTTTAAATTTCGAATACAGTCACTATTGGTGTGAACTATACAAAAAGAAAAACTTTGGGATATTCGAGAATTTTAAGTGTGTAAAAGAGTCCTGAGAGCAAAACGCCGGAAAACTGCTGCTCCAGCTACGCCTGTCTTGCTCACTGTTACAGTTACCCACACATAGAAGATACTCAAAAAATACTGTTAATAAATAAAATGGATACTCAAACAACATTCTGATACTGACAGTAATCGTGTTTCTCAAGTAGGTTTTCCTGCTCAAAAGAGAACAAAAGAAACATTCCAGATGAGCCCAATATAATCACCAGAGTTACATCTTGAAGAGCTACAGCTCTAAATACAAACTAAAATTTTATTCAGGTTTATATATCAGTATCTTATAAATACACTTACTATAAAACAATTCCTCAAAACCCTAGTAACTGAAAAAGAGGAGTTTGTCAAAGTTAACGACCAACCCACAGAAGTACAAAAATTTCCTACCCAGCTGATTAATCAGCTAGCCTCTCTTTCTCACTTGACTAAAACATGCAGTAACTTAAAAAATAAAAGAAAAAGAAAATACTACCTTTTTTCTCCTAAGCACTTGCTAACAACGTATGACAGGCACACAAAGAAGTTCTGGAGGAAAGTCGTGGGTGGCTCAGTCGATTAAGTGTGTGCCTCCGGCTCAGGTCGTGATCTCGGAGTCCTGGGATCAAGCCCCACATCAGGCTCCCAGCTCAGTGGAGGGAGGGGGAGTCTGCTTCTCCCTCTCTCTCTGCCCACCTCCCTTGTGCTCTCTCTCTCTCTTTCTCACTCCCTCTCTCTGTCAAATAAATAAATAAAATCTTCAAAAACAGAATTGGAGGGGAGGCTTTTTTTCCTTCTTTTTCCCTTCATCTAAAACATATCTTGTCAATACAGGAAATGACAAAGTCAGGACCTCATTGAAAGGGAACTGCACACAGATTAACCCAGCCCTGGATTCTAGGTGTTCCAACAGAAGTACCAGGCTCAGCAGGGCAGGGCAGGTGGCATCCCTCGCTCTGAACCTGTCAGACCACAAGCAGCTTCCTGTCCTCAGTACCAAACAGTTCGCTTTCAAAGGGGTATCAACAAACAAGACTGAATGCAAAGGCGAGCTTCCAAAGTAATGAAGTCAAAGGGGAGGGGCAGTGATGATGCATGATCACCATTTAAACAGCTATCATATGGGAAAGGAATTAGAATTACTCCCTGTGACTCAAGCCATCCAAAATAAAATTGGCAGCCCTGTGCTCATATGGCAAACTCCAGCAGGTGCCAGAGGGCCACTAATAAGAGCCATGGAAAAAGGGATTCCTTCTTCCCAGCAAAGGACTGAATTTTATGACTTCCAAGGGGTCCTCTGGTTCTCTCCCTATTTTAGGAATTTCTTTCCTACCTGGAAATGTGAAAATTATTATGTGGCATGTCTCTCCCTGAAATCTTTTTGCTACTTTTTCCTATGGCCACAGGATCATCCATATCACACACCTAAACAAAAGAAGACATGTAAAGAACACGTCTTGAGATTTTTAAGACACACAGAAAGGTATAAAGATAAATGCAAAGGACACCTACATCCCCACCATCCAGTTTAGGAAATAAACCTCATAATGCTTCGCCTGCATTCTCCTCCCACCAAGAGGTGACCACTACCCTGACTTTGGTGTGTCTCCTTCTCCTACATTTTAGACTTTTAGCACAAACATAAGTATCCCTACAAGTGATCGATAGTATCTTTCATGTGTTTTCAAACCTTTGAAAATTGGTACACATCTGCTCTGTTTGTTGTCTTTACACACACACACACACACACACACACACACACACATTCAGTATTGTTTTCGAGAGAGTCATCCATGTTGACAGACAGGCAGAGCTGTTATTCAGGAGACAACATACATTTTCTGCAAAGATTCTGAGCTGTGCCCATGGACCATACATTCTGTTGCAACTACTCAACTCTGGCGTCATAGCACAAAAGGAGCCCCACAAAACATGGAAATGAATGGGTGTGGCTATGTTCCAATAAAATTTAATATACAAAAACAGCAAGCAAGATCTGGCCCATGAACTATAGTTTGCAGCTCTCCCTACAGTAAACATTATTTTCTTTCAATGTCATTTCAGTATTTGTCTGATATTAACACCTGTTGGGTTTCTTTGGTTAGCACTGGCCCAAAATCTCTTCTCATTCTGTTAATTCCAACCTTTCTACATCTTCGTTTTGGGTGTGGATCTCTTACAACAGCGTCCGGCTAGATTTTGCCTTATATCTGAACTGACACTCTGTCTTTTAATCTGAGTTTTCATGATTACTGATATATCTGGGATTATTTCCACCACATTTTATATTTCCTGCTTTTTCTCTGTTTCTTTTACCTCCCCTCTCCTACTCTTTTGACTGATTCCTATATTGTCAATATTCATTTGGACTTCCTCACATGGCTACCAATATCTTTGCTCTCCATTTGCGCCCAGGTTGACGGTCTAGCCATACAGGGAGAGTTTACATTGGCTTCTATCAAGAATCCCAGGACATTATCACCTTGGGACCACTTTTAGTTAACTTTGCACTTTGAGATAACCAGACCAGGCAAGCAGACTAAATTCAAACCCAAACCTATGTGAGAACTAGTCTGTGATTACAAGGTCACAGGGAGACTTCCACAACCTTCCCCTCCGCCTCTCCTGTCCACGGAAAAATGTAGAGCAGAGACCAAGACAGACAAGTTACCCTATTGTTTTCCTGCATGGAAGGCAGCTCTCTGTGGGTCTGGATTTGTAAGAGATTCGGAGAGAGACACAGAGACAAAAACAGACAGACAGGGAGCAGACAGACAGGGAAACAGAGACACAGAGCGCGTGTGTCTGTGTCCCTCCCAGCAGGCACAGCCAATAAAACCCAACAAATGCTCCCGGGTTGGTAACACCTTCAGGGCTGCTCACCATCCTTCATTTTTAGTCCCTGCCATTTCACTTCAGTTTTTCAAAGCTCAGCTACACAAAGAATGTTCTTTGTCATTTTTTCAGCACGTATGCATTCTATACAAAAAAGATTTTTAAACTATCCATCTAGTCTACCAGATTGCTGGAAACCAAAATCCAGAAGAACAACTCTAAAATACAGAAGATATGTGTGCTTTCACATTTCCTCAAGAGCTCAACAAAAGACTGGTTTCTAAGCCCAGGAAAAATACAGATTCCTGGGCCCTTGCCCCACACCTGATGACTCAGAATCCCCAGGGTCAGGGCCTCAGAGTCTCCATGTTAAAACAAGCTCCCCAGGTGATTCTGATGTGCCTCACAGTTGCAGAACTATGGAAATTTTTAAAATTCTACTTTCCTTCAAAAGCTGGCAACATAATTATCATTTAATCTCCTTTTTACATTTTATCTCCTTTTGCTTCCTCTTTATGCTACTATCCAGGATGCCCTAATGAAAGAGGACAATGAATTCTGGATTTCAACCCCCCACTCTTTGCTGGTAGATCACCCGGCCACCTTCACAACAGTTACAGAAAACCTCAATCATTCAAACAAAAGTCAGGCCAAAAACATGTCCTTGTTCCAGTCAGACTTCCTGATCTTATATGCAAATTTTAATTCAGAAAACAATCCCTGCTGAGTTCCGTCTCCATCAGCATCCCACCCATGGCGTCCTTCACACCCTCATCAGATAACAGAGGATTCAATGAGCAGTAGGCTCACCAGATGGAGCCGAGATGTTCCAGAAACCCCCTGAAACCATTCACAAAATAGTCCAGTGTGCTTGTGTTGTGTAATTGTCAAATCTGCATATTTTTCTAAAGACAGAATACACAGCTTTCTCCAGACTGTCAGAGACCCATTATTCTATATCCCTGTTACAAAGAAGCATAAGGTTGTACAATTAAGCATCTTTGGGTATTATTAATACACATATACTCTTGTTATACATATTGTTTGAACCTCCCAACTATAGTCCTCAGAACCTCTATTGTGAGCTATTATCTCAAAAAAGGGGTTCCACAGTC
The DNA here is from genome assembly GCF_023065955.2 of Ursus arctos. NCBI lineage: Eukaryota > Metazoa > Chordata > Mammalia > Carnivora > Ursidae > Ursus > Ursus arctos. Next base: position 11,639,611 of record NW_026622886.1, on the reverse strand, counting down.
AAACTTATTTGGGGAGTGCTACACCTATACCTACTTTTTGGAGATTCATGCATTTTAAAGACTCTGATAAGCCTACCAGTAAAAAAGCTTTTTTAATACATATATTTTCAGGGGCGCCTGGGTGGCGCAGTCGTTAAGCATCTGCCTTCGGCTCAGGGCGTGATGCAGGCGTTATGGGATCGAGCCCCACGTCAGGCTCCTCCGCTAGGAGCCTGCTTCTTCCTCTCCCACTCCCCCTGCTTGTGTTCCCTCTCTCGCTGGCTGTCTCTCTCTCTGTCGAATAAATAAATAAAATCTTTAAAAAAAAAATACATATATTTTCAACATTTCCTTAACCACATCTCTCAGAAGAGGGTGGAACACAGTGTGAGAAACACTAGTCTCATCTTAAAATTACCTCATTATTATTAAGGCATTTCCTTAACCCGCTGCAGTTCCTTGAGGGAAGGGTTTGCATTTTATGTGTATTCTCCATAAACTAAGCTTATATCACTGTCCTACACACAGTCCTTGCTAAATACATAATTTTTGAATAAGAATTAAATGCTCTCAACCGAGAACTCTGAATAAATCCTTCAACACCCTGTAAAAGCTTCTAACACTTCACACTAATCCCCATACTTCTTTCCACACGTTAATACACTGCACAGCCCCAGCTAAGCAGCCAAACGTGCTAAACAGACCAGGCTATGAGATGATGTTGGGGGGGGGGGGATGCACTAGGCATCCGAATGCATGGCTGGAGCACCGCCCCCACCCTTGGACGAGCAGCAATGCTTCCGTTCTGTACCTAACAGGGCAGATTCTCTGACGAGCACACACCGCAGGCCAAGGATTAAGATCAAAGAAGATGCATACGACGTGCAACATAACCAGTGATAACGGACCATATGCAATGATATTCACCCCTTTAAATTATAACCGCATGGTGATTTCTTAGAATTCCCATCTTAGGACAAGGTTTCTTTTCTTTTTTTTTTTTTTAAGATTTTATTTATTTATTCGATAGAGATAGAGACAGCCAGCGAGAGAGGGAACACAAGCAGGGGGAGTGGGAGAGGAAGAAGCAGGCTCCTAGCAGAGAAGCCTGATGTGGGGCTCGATCCCAGAACGCCGGGATCACGCCCTGAGCCGAAGGCAGACGCTTAACAGCTGTGCCACCCTGGCGCCCCTAGGACAAGGTCTCTTAAACTTGGCATTAGTGACATTTGGGTCTGGATTATTCTTTGTTGTGAGGAGGCTGGTCTGTGCATTACAGACTGTCTAGCAGCATCCCTGACCTCCACACGTTAGAGGTCAGCTGCACCCCCCGGCCCCCAGGTGTGACAATCAAACAGGTCTCCAGACGTTGCCAAAGACCCCCCCCTTCCCCGACTTCAGTTGAGAACAACGGTTCTACAGGAAATTTTTGCTAGAGGTTATAAACCAATATTTCTTTTCCTAAAATATGTGAAGACTCTTCCCTTTGAGCTGAGTTGGACACAGAATGCATAAATATGGTACTTCCAAAAATCTCAAGTTAAAAAAAAAAGGAAGACATTCCAAAGGAAGACATTCCAAATGAGGGACGTTCTACAAAGTACGTGACCACGTCTCCTCAAAATTGTCAAGGTAATCGAAAACAGGGACACTCAGAGACACCGTCACAGCCAAGAGGAGCCCGAGGAGACACAAGGACTAAATGTAGGGTGCTATTCTGGGTGCGATCCTAGAGCAGAAAGGACATTAGGTTAAAAACTAGTGAAATCTGAATCAAATATGGATTTTAGTTAACAATGACACATATGGACCAATGTATTGATATTGGTTCACTAACAGTGACAAATGTGCCCCAGTCATAGAAGAGGTTAACTATAGGGGAAACGGGGATAAAGTTTAGAGAAATGTAAATCTAAATCTAAAATTGATCTAAAAAATAAAGTTTATTAAAAAAAAATTTTTTTTTTAATGGAGTTGGGGCACCTGGGCGGCTCAGTGCATTAAGTGTCCATCTTGATTTCAGCTCAGGTTATGATCTCGGGGTCATGAGATTAAGTCTCGTGTCAGGCTCCCTGCTGAGCATGGAGCCTGCTTGGGATTCTCTCTCTCCCTCTGCCCCTCCACCTTCACCCCACTCATGCATGCTCTCTCTCACTCTTAAAAAAAAAAAAAAAAAAAAAACCTTAAAAAAATAAATAAAATAGAAATGGAGGGAAAAAAAAAAAAAAAAGAAGTGCAGGAGAGAAAGGATAAAACAAGGAGTAAAAATCACCTCTTCCCTGAGCAGGCTTAATTCTGAGAAACCCTTCAAAGGGAAGACACCTGAGCAGATTGTTTGGATTAGGCAAGAGATCCAATGACCAGAAAGCAATAACCAGAAAATGAGAAAAAACAATTCTTTTTCTCCTCTTGTAAGCTGAAAAAAAATAAAATAAAACTATATGCTTTTGTCTGATTATCAATATTTTTTCTGACCTCTCATTCCTACAGACAGTTCAAGTATCAGTCCTAGCAAGTATTTTTCTGCATCCCCTGCACACCTGAGCAGCTAACCGCCCCGGTGCCAAACCCCCTGGCGTCTATTGTTTATTTCCCCCAAGCTGGCTGTCACTTACCTGTTACCAGTCTCCCCAACCATGTGACAGTGGTCCCACACTTGGTGTAGGCAGGGACTCACCCACTGTGGGCCCCTCACTCTCAGACCTGCCCATCTGTGAATCAACAGCCTTTAAGTCCACGGCTAGGTGCTTAATAAATTCTTGGTGAGTGAACTCACGCAAGCGGGGCATGTATATACTCTTACAGTCTTTGGCTAAGGGCCGATAGGGATGGTGCAGCCCCAGACAGGGTGAAAAAGGAAAAGTCAAGTGAAAGTCCCTGTGTTCTCAGGGGCGAGACAGGGACCACGTGGATATGGGCTGGGGCACACCGCATACCTGATTCACAGACCCGTAACACCTGAAAAGGCTTACACAATATTTAGTCCAGTGGCCTCATTCTACGGAGAGAGACACCAAAGCTAGAGAGATCAGGTGGCGTGGTAGAGGCCACACAGCTAGTCTGGCACTCCCCTAAGCTGAAGGGGACCTAGTCCCTAGAGCTAACTAACCCACATCCACCCCTCACTAAGCGTTTGTCTGAAACTGGAAGTTATTTAGTAACTAATAATAATAGCTACTAACTACTGGGCATTTGCTGGGTGCCAAGCCCGTGCTGAAAATCCTGACATCATCCCTGGGCTACTATGAGAAGACTGAGGTCACAGAGGAAAGTAACCTGCATCTAAGATCACAAAAGTAATTAGGTCTGAAAAAATCTCCTCTGAGCTCTCATACTCCAAAATTTCACTCTGATTATCATACCCCAAAACCCAAACTCGGGCCCAATGCTCATCTTTCTCACCCAACACTTCAACTGTCTCATTTACCTTCTACACACCTTACATGGATGGACTCTCTCATTCCCCACCAAACCTACAATGAGGTACTTACCAGCATCCCATCTTACAGATGATGAAACTGAAGCTTCACGAAGAATGGAGACAATACTGCCTGTAGTTCCTTATAAAACTAAACGTACAATTACCATTCAACCAAACAATGGCATTTAGAGAAATGAAAACATATGTTCACACAAAAACCAATACACAAACAGTTACAGCAGATTTATAATAGTCAAAAACTGGGAGCAACCCAGATATTCTTCCGGGAATAAAGTATAGTTAAATGGTTCATCATGGTTAAAAAAAAAAAAAAAATGGTTTAACTGTGGTACATGCACTCCATGGGTCACTACCCAGCAATAAAAAACACACTATGGATGGATACAATATACACAACCACCTGGACAACTCTCCAGAGAATTATGATCAGTTTAAAAAGCCAATTCCAAAAGGTCACATACTCTGTGACTCCTTCTATAGGACGCTTTTGAAATGGAGAACAGATGATACCCCACAGAATAGAGAAAGCATCGGGAGGGAAGTGGGTATGGCTATAAAGATACTATGAGAGATCCTGGTAAAGAACTGTTCTGTATCTTGACTGCAGAGCTGGATTCTTAAACCTACATGTGATAAAATTGTATAGAACTAAATAGGCAAACACAAGTAAAGCAGAAAGAGAGGACTCTGAATAAGATCTGTGAAATGTATCAGTATCAATATACTGCTCGAGATACTGTATCATTGTTTGGCAAAATGTTACCACTGGGAGAAACTAGGTAAAGGGTATCCCAGATGGCCCTGTATTAATTTTTACAACTGTATGTAAACATACAATTATCTCCATTAAAAATTTCAATATTAAAAAAAGTCTTGCCAGGTGCCTGGGTGGCTCAGTCAGTTGAGTGTCTGCCTTTGGCTCAGGTCCTGATCCCAGAGTCCTGGGATCAAGCCCCACATCTGGCTCCCTGCTCAGCGGTGAGCCTGCTTTTCCCTCTTCCTCTGCCATGCTCATGCATGTGCTCTCTCAAATAAATCTTTTTTAAAAAAATGTTTTTTAAGTCTTGCAAGTCTTAAAGCTGAGCTAGATGATCTATATTTCTTTCATCAAGATCTGCAATTTCCAGCATCTGCAAAGCTAGTCTTCTTTCCACCATACCACACAACCACTTCAAAAAATGGTGCAAATTTTAACTCTAAGCAAAGGAAAACTAAGAAGCCCTATTTCACACAAGTCTGCATTGCTAGCCTCTTTGAGTTCCCTCAGAAAATTATTCCAGTCGGTGAAAAGAAGCCCCTTGCTTTGTTTCATTAAAATGACTTCTGGCCAGAAGACTGAAAATGTGATCCTACCAAATGTTCTCTCCCACCAAATACTCTTCTTATCTCCACTTGCTACCTCCATCCCACCTCACTCCCAACCACAGTACAAATATTTCAATTCTAAATATTTCTTGAAAGAAACAGCACCAGTGACTTATCACCGGCCCTTCACACCAGTTCCCAAATGGTCAGCTGCTACAGGAAGATAGGGCAGCACAGGAAATAGGACAGAGGGTTAGGGGCTGAGACAGACCCCAGGTCAAGGTGTGACCTTGGCCAGGTTCCTTAAACTTAAGTCTCACTTTTCCTATCTATAGGATGGGGATGTGGCACATTCCCTGTAGGCATGAGAAGAATTCAAGGAGACAATCGATGTGCCTGGCCCTAGTATTCAGGCCTCTTTCTGCCTCTGCCCATTTCCCTTACTAACAACAGAATCAAGCTGATTTTATGTGCACCTGGCAACCAAGGAGTCACTCCCTGGAATCCCCTCCTCACTTAGGTTAGTAGATAACCCAGAACACTCTCAACTCGGGATCTCTTCTATTTCAGACATAGAAAAAGAAAAAAAAGAAAGAAAGAAAAAAGAAACCTCACAAGAAAAAAAAACAAAACAAAAAAAGGAAAATCAACTCTGGCCACTGCCACCTGCCTAGCAGCTCAGCTCCAGAGGAACTCGCCGCCAGCCGGACTCCGGCTGTTACTATTATTACTGTTTGTTACTAACAATACCCAACGGCGCGTGGGGGTGACTGTCTCCCAAGCGATGCCCATGGAGACCAAAGCGCTTCCGATGCAAATTTCTGGTTAAAAATCGCAAGAATTTATAAAACTGCTTTCCCGACAGGAGAAAGGCAAGAGTTGTAAAGTTTTTGGAGGCGCATTTTTCCGCGTTTCCCGGAATCGCACTGCAGAGATGTCGCCGCAGCTGGGGTTGAGGGCGGCCGACGGTCACGATTAGAGTGCCCTGGAGGTCAGCAGCGGGACCGGCGCGAGTCGGAGGGTGCCCGCTGACCCGCTGACTGGAGGTTCTGGGGGCGCCGCCGCACTCACCGTCCGTGCTCCTCTTCGCCTCCCGGTAGCGCTCCCACAGGTAGCCTTTCATGTCCGGGGCCGTCCCAGGTGCTGTGCACAAGGGCCGTGCGGGGCCCGCACGCTGCCGCCCCCGGGCCGCACTCCCGCGACCGCCCAGCAGGGCCGCCGCCGCTCTCGCCCCGGCCCCACGGGCCACCGCCGCCGCCGCCGCCGCCGCCGTGGCCATGCTTGCCGCCGCCCTGCTGCGAGTGGCAACCGGAGCAGGACACCAGTGCTGTGCCCGCGCTCAGCCTGCTGGCGGGCGGCTCCCTGCGTCGGAGCACGTGGCGGCGGCGCGGCCCGCCCCTTTGGCCGCCGCGGGGGCGGGGCCACCGTGGGGGCGGGGTCTGGTGCTGTCCGGCAGGGGCGGGGCCTGGGGCGGGGCCCAGTCTTGCCGGGCAGGGGGCGGGCCGGAGAGGGATTCTGCCTGGCAGGGGGCGGGACGGGGTCCTGCCTGGCAGGGGGCGGGGGCGGGTCTGGGAAGTCCCTGATTCCCGGGTTGGATCTTTGCGGGGCCTCCCGTGAGGGGGCAACTGGGTCGAGGTCCCACATGTGGCCTGATGTGTTTGAAGGTCATCTTCTTCCCCCGCCCCCGCCTACTGCAGAGCCTAAAAGGCCAGTGCCCCTCCAGGGATTCCTGGCTCGAGAAGGAGGCCCTCAGGACACCGCCACCCTGTTCTTGCTCCGGCTCCTGCCTACGCTCACAGGGGCGGTGCACCTGTCTGCCCTCAGATCTGCGAGGCTGCACCTGTGCATTGTGGTTCCACCAAAAACATATAAACAGTAACCCCCGCATGCGACATTTCTGTGTGGCTGAGGCAGTCTTGGCTGCTGCAGGCAAGACTGACGCGGTCCGCCCAGAACCCGGCTGAGAATCACTGAACTCAGGGGACTTCCCAAGCTGTTGGTTACTGTGGTTACCGATGAGTAGGGTGTTCAGTGGAGTACAGGGAATAACTCTCAAGGCTGGCACACTGCCTGGGAGACCACACCAACGTGTGTGAAATAGGGCACGATTGAAGACCACCCAGGCATTCTCGCACGCTTAAGTTGTTGGCTGGAGGGGTCGGAAGAGGCTTTCTGGAACAAGGTGGCCTCTGAGTTTGGCCGTTACAGAGAACAACTGCTGTTCATTAAAGGCTTGCTGTGTGCATTATCTCATGCAATCCTCTCAGCAATCTTGAGAAGCAGGCGCTGGGATTTCTGCCATTTTATAACTAATGAAACTGAGGCTAAGAGAGGTGAAATAATTTTCCTGAAGTCACACAGCTGAGCCCATTCTTCCATTTGGCTTCCTAACATAGTATGTAGGATTTAGTTGGGTGATAAGGTAGCCAATAAGTAATCCTGAACAGTTAATGGGTAACAAATCACTGGTGAGAGACAATTGAAATGTTTAAAATAGATATCGAATCCATGGACTCTGGGACATTAAACTTACTTTTTGGTTTTGGTTTATTCCAATTTATCTTTTCTTATTTGTGTTTCATAAAAGAAGTTTTGGTGATAGCAATTATAAAATTTGTTTACATGGAAAATCAATTCATAAATCCAAAATGAACTATAGCAACATAACTGTAACCCAATTAGAACTATATTAACACTGGCTTCAGCACATTTTTAGATATGGAACCCTGTGAGAGCAACTTTCTTCTACCTACCACACAAATGTGAATCACTTCAAAATTGTTCTTTTTAGCTACAATCTGTTACAACATTTTAAAGAGCTAAAAAATCAAAACCCTAGACTTTATCATCACCTCTAAGAGTTATAAGAGAAGATACCTCATCAAGGAGTTCTAAATAAGGACAGCTAGAAAGAAATTACAGACACAAAAAAGCCCATGGTAATTTTTATACTTTATTAGTATCATTTGAGGTCTTCAACAATTTGGTTTCAAACTGAGGTCGTCCCTCAAAAAAACTCTTCTGGGAAATTGAACTGTAATCTGGGCTATGAAAAAGCCACTTTTCTGATACGAAGAAGGGATTATTTGTACTAAGAGATCCTATTACCAAGGGATGCGGGTAAATTGTGGTGATTTGGCCTTTTTCACTCTTGCCTTTAGCTGACAAAATCCTTTGCCGTGAAAGCTTGACTACACCATCCATTTTACCCAAAGATAAGATCTTAGAGGAATAATCTTGCTTTTTCAGTGAAGCTTCTTTCTCTGGGCCATTCCATAGCTCAACATTATTTTGTGTCTTCCGTGGGGTCTTCTCCTCAATAGAAACAGAAATAATGGGTCTCAAGACCTTTTTCCCTTTCCCAGAGGCACATTTGGATTTATCTGAAATTGTGTGAGATGCCAAGTCCATGCTTTTAGCTCTCTGTAGCTTATCTGCATTCATGCATATTACAGAGCTCACTGTATTAGCACTCTGAGCACTGTGGTAGTTTAATTTAAGCAAGTGTTCCCATAACGAGGTGCCATTCCTAGAACCCTCAGAATGCTGCCGGCTCTTGCCTTGAGGCCAACATCTCCTACTCCTGATCCACTCAATTTCCCTCAGAAGCCTGCAAAAGATCAAAAATTGTCAAGAGGTCACATATCTAAGGTGAACAGCCTTAGAAGCATGTTTCTTTTTGAGACACAGAACAGAAACTCACTGCAAGATTCCATGGATTGATGAATGAGAAGATCCCAGGTAGGTCGCCCTTAAATCAAGTGATCTGTACAAATAGGCCACTGCTTCAGTCATGACGTGGTGACCAGAGTCACTTATCAATAACTGACCTGCTGGATATGTGAAAATACAAATATTAGAATTTTTATAAATTACTCCTAGTTTCACATATTTAAAAGGGAAGGGTGAAAAAAATTTATAAAAGATGGCATTGGGCGCTCACTTTGGCAGCATATATATCAAAATCGGAGTGATACAGAGAAGATTTAGCATGGCCCCTACACAAGGATGACATGCAAATTCATGAAGCATTCCATATTTTTAAAAAGTGGCATTGGAGTATCATCTATTGTAGCATTCCTGCCAAAAACATTCAACCTACATCTAATTATAAGGAAACAATCAGATACAAATTGAAGGACTCTGAGGCGGGGAGGGTAGAGCAGAACCCCACCTAGACTCTTCAAAAATGTCAATGCCATGAAAGATAAAACAAGCCTACTTAGAGGTTCTAGGCTAAGAGGAAGACAAATACAATGGAAGATCTTACACAGGTTTCTGGATCAAAAAACAAACAACTGTAGAAAGGGGGGGTAATCAGAAGGGGGAATGAAGCATGAGAGACTATGGACTCTGAAAAACAAACCAAGGGCCTCAGAGGGGAGGGGGTGGGGGAATGGGATAGACTGGTGATGGGTAGTAAGGAGGGCACGTATTGCATGGTGCACTGGGTGTTATACACAACTAATGAATCATCGAGCCTTACATCGGAAACCAGGGATGTACTGTATGGTGACTAACATAATATAATAAAAAAATCATTAAAAAAATAAATAATAAATAAAAAAATAAAGGCAACACATGCTGAAAAAAAAAAACAACTGTAAGGAACATTTACTAGAACACTCGGGGACATTGGAATATAAACTGCACATTAGATAAATTGCCTTATGCCATGGTTAAAGTTTCTAGGTTTGATTGTTGTATTGCAGTCATGTAGGGGAATGTCCTTGTACTTGGAAAACACAAGCTGAAGTATTTACAGATGTAAGTGTCGTATCAGCAGTTAATGTTCAAATAGTTCAGAAAAAAAATATATGGTGTGTGTGTGTATGAAAGAATGCAAACGTGGTCAAAATGTAACTGGTGAATATAGGTGAAGGGTCTATAGGTGTTCATTATACAATGCCAGGTGCCACTGTCAATAATTTAATATAATTCTCTAAAAGGTGTTAAAAGTAAAAATATATACATATGTATTTTATAATCTAATTTGCTAGTGATACTCATTTACTCAGTTTACCCACTTACAAAGCTGCTCTTAAGGAGCTGAATTTATACCCCTGGCTATCAACATAATGGAAGGCCAGGGCATATAGGGCGTCACTCTGGATATGTGGCAAAGAGCCTGCCAACAATGTCAGCGTGAAAACCACTGGCAGATGGCCCAGCCAGCGTCCATATATTAATAATAATAACAACAACCATAAATTATGTGAGTGATTGTCATCTGTCAGGCCTGTGTAATCCTGTAAGGCATAAACTATCATCACTTGCCTTTTTTTTCCCTCTCATTTAGGTTTTTAATAGGACACACATCCACATGGTTCAAAATGAAAATGTATAAAGATATGAAGTAAAAAATTGTCTCTCTCATCTCGGTCCCCATCTGTGCAGCTTTCTCCTAAAACATGTGTCCTTCCAGAGAATTTATGGTGCATATCCATTGTCTTTTCAAGAGAAGAAAACTGACAGAAGTTAAGCAACTTGCCATCCAGGGTCTGCCTCATCCCCAAACCCGTGTCCCCGACTGCTATACTAAACCACCCCTTCCTTCATACTGGAATGTTCTTCTTCTGAGGACCAGCTGTGGCTTCTGCTTGCAGAAATGTTCTCTCTCTGTATCTCTGCTTCATGAGTCATAACCCAGGTCTCAAAATCTGGTAGGCAGTTGTAGCTCTTGGCTCTGTTTGGCCATCTGTGGCTATTTTGCTTCTTTTTAAATTATTTTCATAACTCCCTATGATGTTCCCAGCTGGCCCAATCTAGCACAGCAGAATGCACTTGTGAATTACTCTGCTCAGGATGGCCACACTGCATTGGCCTGAACTGGCCTTACAAGGTAAAGGGGAGAAGAAGCAAGCCAGAAGGTCTCCTGTGGTGGCTGAGCAGGAACTCATTCTTAGAGATCCTCTGGATGCCAATAGCCAGACCCCACAGAATGTTCATTCTGCCCCAGGCCCTTTAAGAGGCTCTAACTTGTCACACAGACCGCTGTCCTCAGCCCAATTTCAGGCTTCTGTTCCTCAGACTCCCTCTTGGCCACACATCTTGGCTCCCCAGGCCCGTTTACCCTCAGGATCCATTCTGGACCTGTATCTATAGATTTGACCTCAGACACGATCTAATTACTTCTTTCTGGCAACAAGCATTGTAGGTGCCAGAAAAGGACATCCTTGCCTCAGGCCCAGCCGCGGTCCACCCCATCCTCCCTTGGGGTCAGTACCAGCCTGGTCAGTCCTCCCAATCCAGTGAAGAAGACAGACCAGGATGGGTTCACTAAAATTGGAGAGAAATTACTGAACCTCTTGTCACTTCAACTCCTCATTCTGGGGGGGAAGGGAACCTAACATTAATTGGGCATTGTTGGTTGTTCTGCATACCACATCTCATTAAATCCTCAGAATAACCCTACAGACAGACATTATTTTCCCCTTTCGGCCAGTAAGACAATTGAGACTCAGAGAGGTTATGTCCAAAAAACAGCAGAACTGGGATTCAAAGCCAGTTTGCTGGGATCCAAGCACTTCCATAACTTCTAGAAGTGGGTAAAAGAAAACACCATTCTCCCTGTTGCATCGGTTCCCTATTAGATTTTTCCAAAAAATATAGGTCAGAAGGAACCATCAGTCATCTTTTCTATTTTGTACTTGTGGACAGAATGTGAATCAGAGGTGGGAATAGGGGGGACAGTCCCACCCACTACCTTGAAAATCTGTTCTCAGATTTTAAGTGGTAAGTTTTCCTAGTCCTCCCCCATGCACACACTTTTTTACTGCTTAATATTTTTTTTAAAAAAAAGGGTGTCTTTACTATTTCCTCTGGAAAAAGAAAGCAAGATATTTTATCTGAAGACAATCCTCAGTCCTTTTAAGTATTCTTCTAAAGTACAACCTTGTCTAGTCTTTATTCTACTGAAATTTAAGCCTGTTCCTCATGCTTACTCTAATATGTGCTGTCACCTAATAAGCGGGATTTTGCAAGGCCAGGCCAGTGTTTGCTTTCTCCTCAGCCCATATTTGCAGTGCAGGTGGTTGTCACCAGGTGACAAGGAAGATCTCAGGTGTTGGTGGTGGTTCTCAGGAAGTCTCCCTGAATGGCTCTGTGGACCCTGCCCAACAGTGAACTCCCTTCCCTCCCCACCCCCCACCCCCCCACACCCCATTCCCCCACCCCATCAACCCCACCCCCACCCCCACCCTGCTGTGTTGGGAGTAAATGGCTAAGAAGTGGATTCAATCACTATCTCTATTCTCCGCCCAGAAGACGTGCCGCAAATGTGTAATGAGGAAGGAGGATTATGCAATATCTAGAAGTTCTTTGTTGAAAGCCTTTTTTTGTTCGATAAGTATGCCAAGGCTAAAGTTTCTTTGTCAGAAGCCCTTCAGTTTGAGAAACTAAGCTTGTTTTCTCATTCTTTTCAATAAATGTGGCCTTCAAACGTATTAGGGAGGGAGAAAGTCATCATTGTCTCAAATAAAGTAAAAAGTTGCCATTGGATATCTCCATGGCCCTTCAATTTCTGCCCAAAACAAAATAATAAAAGAGGGTGGGTGTGCATTTGGGGGTGGAGGGGTCCTACGCCCCACCCCTCGCCACTGAGACCACTGACGAGTCTTCTCACAGGGACCTCGCCCATCCGCCTCAGTACTGCATGAGTTCATTCCACCCATTCGAGGGCCTGTGCAGAGCCCACCTTTGGGTAGATGGAACAAATTCATTGTTCTCTCCTTCACAGGCTTTTGTCCCTACCACTCCACCAAAACTGAAGGTTCCCTGTGACCTCTGTGTTGCAGTGGTCTGCTCTCAACCTGGTGGTCAGCTGTCAGGTCTCTCCTATCTCAGCTTCTATGACTTCACTGATTCTCAGCTTACCTCTAGAGCCCTTCCTCAGCTTTGGTACAACTCTTTACTCTGCCCACCCTTTAAATACTGGCATTCTTCCAAGTCTTATCTCCTGCCATCGTCTTGACTTATATTCTTCTTAGCTCTTTCAACCATTCTACGAGGTTGAGTTACCAAGCATATGCCAGAGACTTCAAAATATGTTTCTCCAGCTCGGTCTTCTAGCTCCTAAGCCCCAGACTCATATATTCCACTGCCTACTGAATGTCTCCATGTGGATAAGAGATTCAAACTCAACATGCCCTGAATTAGCTCATCATGGCTCCCACCCTAATTCTCAGCCTGTGCTTCCTATCTTGGAATGGCAACAACCTCATCTACCAAGATGCAATGACCTACGGGATAGCCATAAACTGGGGAATACCTTTGTTCCTTCCTTCACCTCTCACATCCAATCAATTCTCAAATACAACTCTTTCTCCCCATTTCTACTGTCCTTTACTAACATAAGAGACTCTCCAGTTTCCTCTCACCAATCCCATCCTCTATTCAGCCATGAGAATATTATATCTAAAATACAAATCTGTTCATGATCCTTCATGCTGGAAATCTTACAGCAGCTCCCCTGACAAACCCTTTAATATGGTAGATAGGATTTTTCCATGCCGCGAACCTTGCTTTGTTCATGTGGATCCACCTTGATTGAAATGCTCTTCCTCACCTTCTTTGCCAGATAAGCACCTGTCAGGACTCATAGCCAAGTCACTTTCTCTGGAAAGTCTTACTTGTTGCTTCTTTTATGTGCTTCCCCATACCTTCTACCAACGTCTGTCACAGCACATATCACATTGATGTCAGTTAATTTTTTTTTAAAGATTTTATTTATTTATTTGACAAAGATAGAGACAGCCAGCGAGAGAGGGAACACAAGCAGGGGGAGTGGGAGAGGAAGAAGCAGGCTCATAGCAGAAGAGCCTGATGTGGGGCTCGATCCCATAATGCCGGGATCACGCCCTGAGCCGAAGGCAGACGCTTAACCGCTGTGCCACCCAGGCACCCCTGATGTCAGTTAATTTTATGTGCTTATCTTCCCAACAAGGCTACAACCTCCAAGAGCTCACAAACAGTAAAGAGAGCATGGGATTTAGGGTCAGAGGACAGGGCTCCAAGTCTTCAGTCTACAACTTACTAGCTGCAAGGTTCAGAATGTCAATAGGTCTTTCTGAGCCTCGATGATTTTATTATCTAATCAATAGGATTCTCTGATCAATTGTACCAGGGTAAGTATATAACATATCTGCTATTTTCTCAGCTTTAAAATTAGCTGAGTAATCTCTAGAGTCCTTTCCAGGTTAAAACGTGTTCTGAGCAGGGCACCTGGGTGGCTCAGTCGGTTAGTGTCTGACTCTTGATTTCAACCCAGGTCATGATCTCAGGGTTGGGAGGTTTTCTCTCTCCCTCTCCCTCTGCCTCTCCCCACCCACCCCGGCTTGTATGCTCTCTCTCTACAAAAAAAGTAATCTAAACTTGTGAGGGCTATTTGACATTCTCCTGCAACCAAAAGTATCTACAAATTTATAATCCATTAAAGATGATGAAACCTGGGGCACGTGGGTGGCTCAGTCAGTTAAGCATCTGCCTTCTGCTGAGGTCATGATCTCAGAGTCCTGGGATCAAGCCCCAGGTCAGATTCTGTGCTCAGCAGGAAGTCTGCTTCTCCTTCTCCCTCTGACCCTCCCACTACTCATTCTCTCTATCTCAAATAAATAAAATCTTTAAAAATAAATTAATTAAAATAAATAAATAGATAAAAATGATGAAATCTACACAAGTAGAAAGGAAGCCCTGTTAACAGACATGCCTCAGACTGCTGGATTCACCAGGGCCCTCTAATTCCTCTGTAAAACATGCTAGCTGATGCCCAGGACACACTCAGTGCCTGCAGCTAGTAGGCTCATCTCTGCTGTGCTGACAGCCTTCCGCTCCTCACTATTGGGTTCTAGCGTGACCAAGAGTCAACTGGGTTGTTAGTCTCATTTTGGTAACTAAATTAAGTACGGTACAAACTGATGAGATATTTAATGTGAAATGAAGGAGAGTTGTTTTCTCTGAAAAACAGGCTGAATGCTTTGGAATTCTTTGAAATTCCAGGGCAAGGCAACAGTAGAAGCATGAGGGAAGAAAGAGGTAGCAATCTAGAAGGATCCAGCACAGACTGCATCACTATTGTCTAAGGTCTCACCTTACAGAAGCCAAAACTGGAAATTGTGGGTGATGCATTTTGAGAAAGATGACATCTAATTGCAATCAGAGGATCCAATTATTTAAAAAAAAAAAAAAAAGTCTGTCTATATCACTTGCCTGACCTTTTGGATTAAGGGACCTACTGCTGTAGTGAAAAGGACCATGGCTGAGCCGAGCATTTAAAAATCATATGAAGAGAGAGGACTGACTCACCCTACTGAAAGTCACCCACTAGAGCTTTTGTTTAATTTCTTTCTTCTAAATTTGACTGCGATGGTTGGCATTTCTTTTTTAAAAGAATCCCAGGGAGAGGGAAGTAACATAAAGTTCATCTACCATACTTCTTCCAAAATAAACAATTCAGTACAGAACACTCAGCTTGATATAATGGAATATGAAAAGCCACGTTCCCACTGAAATCATTTCTCAAAAGGCGGATTTAAAGCACTTATCAGAGAAGGAGAACAGGAGGGTGGCTCTGTGTCAGAAGTAGCTTGGGGGGCGCCTGGGGGGCGCAGTTAGGAAGCGTCTGGCTTTGGCTCAGGGCGTGATCCCGGTGTTCTGGGATGGAGCCCCACATCAGGCTCCTCTGCTGGGAGCCTGCTTCTTCCTCTCCCACCCCCCCTGCTTGTGTTCCCTCTCTCACTGGCTGTCTCTATCTCTGTCAAATAAATAAATAAATAAAATCTTAAAAAAAAAGAAGTAGCTTGGGACACAAATCACAAAAATCCTCTTTTCAAAGTCAGGATTAGTATTAAAATCTCTAGAATTAACCAGATTAGTAGGCTCAGATTTGTTTTGAAACTGGATTGAAATTGAGGGGAGACAAGCTGTAAAGGATAAATGATGCAGAAAGATTTCAGTTTTGAATAAGTGTCTCACAAAACTATAATCAGAAGAAGAAACAAAATGTAGAATGTATTGCTCCTCACAAACCCATCATCTTAATATGTGTTTACTCTAACTTCATGCATAAAAACGCTATAATTAAAATCTGAATTATCCTTGCTGGAAGCCCACTATCTTCCAGCTTGCAAGATTACACTGGATTTTACACGTTGATCAAATGGAATAATAAAAGACTAAGAAGGTGCCAAAAAACTTTCAAGCTAGTAATTTATCGTTGTTCATCTATAATCTAAACCAAAATATGGAAAGTCTACTAAAGACGATTGTTTTCAATAGGTTAAAATGCAATTGGGGTCATTTCTTTCAATGTTGTTGGCCGGGAGCACAGTGACTGCTTTTGCTGGATGCTCGGGGAACTGTGTAAATACCTGAACAGAACCTGTTGATGCCCTTCCACACCCTTCCTGCAGTGCCAGAGCACTTCCTATGGCTAGCACTCTTTCTCATGCTTTGACAAGGCCACTGTCCCCTGGGAGTTCATAGTCTGTTTGAGAGGTCAAAATACTCACACTGGAAAGAAATAGAAAATGAATGTCAAAAAAGGATCCTTTTGGGGGTGCCTGGGTGGCTCAGTGGTTATGCATCAGACTCTTGACTTTGGCTCAGGTCATGATCTCAGGGTCGTGAGATTAAGCCTCGCATAGGGCTCTGAGCTGGGCATGGAGCCTGCTTAAGATTCTTTCTCTCTTTCTGACCCCCCCCCCCTCCCAACTTAAAAAGAAAAAAAAAACGGATCCTTTGAGGTTCTTCATGACTCTGGCTCACTGAATTATTCTGGCATGGCATATTGTGTTAGAAATCTCTCATGAAGGCTACATTAAAGGGATGATGACCCCAGGTCTCCCACAGTCCCTCTGCTTTGCAAAAACCTCGCACTGGCTTCCAACTGCTCATACAGTGACATCCCAAATCCTTGACCAGGCCTTGGGGACTGTGATCGGCCCAACACCTCTCTGACATCCTCCTCGGGCACCCTCTTCCTATCATTGCTCTCTGCATTCTAGCTACATTGGCCTTTTTAGCTCCTTCCAGCTCTGCAAATTCTGTTCCCAGTGCCTGGATGACTCTCCCCACCCTACCCCTCTTTACTTAGCAAGTGATTTCTCATCCTTCAGATTCAGTATCAGCATCACTTCCAGAGAAGCATCCCCAATGTATCCCCTCCCTCCAACAGATCAAGGTCCTGTTAGTGGTTGTATTTTGCCATGAGAGCATTTTCCACAGTTAGAGTGAAGCTCCTGTGGACCCAGTTGTCTAAGCACCGTGTCCATAGGACTACACAGCTACACTGTTTTGTATTTAGTTGTCTGACAGCCATCTGCCTCAGTGTGAGCTCAGTAATGGCAGGGTTGGTCTCTCTCCGTCCAGCTCACTGCTATAGCTCCAGGAACTAACACACAGATTGTCACCTAAGATTCTCCAACTGACCAAACTCTACTCAGGCTCTTCGAGCTCTTTTTCAACTAGGTCTCACTTCGGGCTTCCATGTTCATCTCTGCATTGCCCAGGTTCATCCAGAATCCTGCTAAGTCAATTTAGCCACCCTCAATGTCTGATCACCCTGGACGTCGGGTTCCTCATTCCCCATCACACCCCAGATGAGGCCCGCCTTCAGCAAGAACCCTGTTAGGTTCATTGAGCCAGAGTTTCTTACCCCTTATGTTTCCTCTCAGTAATTTTCTATCCACTGACCCCCTCCCTGCTCCTTAGCTATACATTCCCACTTGCCCATGCTGTGTTCAGAGTTGAGCCCACTTCTGTACTGAGGTCCCTTTTCCCCTATTGCAACAGTCCTAAATAAAATCTGTTTTTACTGCTTTAGGGTGCAGTAAATACTTGTTAAATGAATGAATGATAACACAAGTAATTAACATTTAAAATGCCCTTGGGGCACCTGGGTGGCACAGCTGGTTAAGCGTCTGAGTCTTAGTTTCAGCTCAGGTCATGGTCTCAGGATCATGAGATCGAGCCCCGTGTCTGGCTCCCTGCTCAGCAGGGAGTCCACTAAGATTCTCTCTCTCCCTCTTCCTCTGCCCCCTCCCAAGTAAATAAATCTTTAAAAATAAAATACCTTTAATAATCAGTGCTTGCTTTCCAAATGGGGAAGGGGAAATCTGAATTAG
This sequence comes from Ursus arctos, assembly GCF_023065955.2. Classification (NCBI taxonomy): domain Eukaryota; kingdom Metazoa; phylum Chordata; class Mammalia; order Carnivora; family Ursidae; genus Ursus; species Ursus arctos. Next base: position 11,621,764 of record NW_026622886.1, on the reverse strand, counting down.
CAAAGGCCTTTACTCCATCACACACCCATTCACTCAGCAAACACATACTGGGCAACTACTAGGGCCCTCCACTGTTCTAAGAGTTAGGTATACACTGTAAGGAAGACGGATCAAATCTCTTCTTTTTAGGAAGGGAGGCAAATTTAAAAAACAAACAAACAAGCAAATAAATACATAACTGTAGTCATACTAAGTACCATGAAGAAAAATAGAGCTGGGTGAGTGGATGTGAAGAGGTAATGAGCATCGGGGTTGATTTACCAAAGATGGTGGAGGCCTGAGGCAGGCCACCCCAAGAAGAGCCACTTTGAAATGAAGATTATTTTGAACTCAAGGCAGTGGAGACCATGCAGTCTCCAGAGAAACTTCTGCCCTTCCCTCAACTACACAGAAGAATCTAAACAGGGGTCGTACCCAGAATAAGGGTTGTTAGCAGAGACTTTTATCCGAGTGACCCTTGGGCACAGCAGGGCAACCACCCAATTACCAAACACTTCTCTTTACTGTCCCTGTGAATTGTCTTCCTTTCCGCCAAAGTCCCAGTTCTCCTTAGTTCAGGGTGACATATATACCTCATTTTGCCTGTCTTTGGAATGTCTATGTCTGTGTGGATTCCCCAATTGTGAGCTATTAAATCTGATTTTCTCCTGTTAATTTGTCTTGTGTCGACTTGATTCTTAGTCCAGCTACAAGGACCTCTGAGGGGACAGGGAATTTGCTTCACTCTGAACTTGTAGACAGACTTTAGACAGTCTTAATGAGCTCTAGATAATTGTAAATAGTTTCTAAAACAATCTCCTAAGGAGAATGAGCCCATGAGAGAATCACGGGCCCCCCAGTCTTCTTCAGACTTAACCTTCAGACGCACAAGCACACGCCGCCGCCTCCCACCACTGCCTGCTCTCCTGCTTCTTCACATCCTGTCCCACCCTTTCTCATGGCTCCTCATGACAGCCCCCAATTTTTCCCCTCCACATCTTTCTTTATTCCTACGTTGGTTCATGCAGGTCTTCTGCCTAGAAGTGCCCCCTCCTCTGCCAGCTCACACCCTCCACTTCCTTTTTTTTTTTTTTAAGATTTTATTTATCTATTTGACAGAGAGAGAGAGACAGCCAGGGAGAAAGGGAACACAAGCAGGGGGAGTGGGAGAGGAAGAAGCAGGCTCCCAGCGGAGAAGCCCGATGCCGGGCTCGATCCCAGAACGCTGGGATCACGCCCTAAGCCGAAGGCTTAACCGCTGTGCCACCCAGGCGCCCCACACCCTCCACTTCCTTAAGGGTTCCTCCCCAGAGGTTTTCCCTGAAAAACCTCCCGCGACTGATCATTGTCTTCCTTTACGTTTAAGCGCGAACTATTAACTCTGTAGAGGGCCTCAAAGAACTCAACCCCCTTATTTTATAGATAGGGCCAGAGACGGACCTAGGCCAGAGAGCCTGTGACTTGCTGGGACCCCAAGCCTGATTGTAGCCACGCTAGAACTCAAACCCAGTTCAGCCTCCTCCAGCCAGGCCATGTTCTAAACCTTCCACATGTTACATCTTTTATTAGAGGCTTGTTTTGCCTCCTAACAAAGTAAGCATTTAGTGAAAGGTGAAAGTTGTCTTCTGCTTTCGTATCTCGGGTACACTGAGGACAGTCCTTCGAGCACAGGGAACCTTGTTTCCACCTGTTTGTCTGTTACTGCATCCAGAAAAGACCGAGACAGATTGTTCCCAAATTTAGAAGGTATGCGTAGGATGATCTGAATTGAAATACAGGCCATATGGCATTCATAAAATTTATGTTGAAGGACCTAAGGGACAACTTTGAAGTGACAGGCAGCCCACTGCAGAGCACCCAAGGAACTGGCCCCACAAGGGAGACAAGCTGGAGACAAAGGGAACAAACAGTTTCATACAGGAGCCTCCAGTCCATAGTCACAAGGACAGATGCAAGCAACGACTTGTGTTAGCCACCACTTGGACCTGCTCATCCGCGAGGACAGCTCCGGGCTGAGTGAGTGCTCCCAGGAGGATGGGGGACAGTAGGAGGCTTGTTTATCTTTATAGGGTGCATAATTCTCCCAAAGCACCCCAGATCTACAAACTAGTCGGGCAAGATAAAACATCCTTACAATTCCATCCTGCACTGCAATATATAAAGCGATTAAAATAAATGTGTGCTGAATAAATAACTGGTAATTACCAGTATATCATGGTTCTTCTTCTTCTCAATGCAAAATTACTTAGCGTCTAAGGAGTGCTCTGATGACTGACATTAGGTAACACTTTTACTACAGAGGGCCTAAGGCTTGGTTTACAATGGCAAATAGTGAGGAGTCGGGAGTATATGTGGCTCTGGCTTGCTTCTTACTTTATGGAGTCCACTCAAGCACATTCCATTCAGATGGACATTCTCCGTTAAAGGTAGGCAAAGGGGATCCGGATATACTACCCCAAAGCATGCCACATTCCTAATGACATAAGAATTATTTTGAGCTTAAGGCATTTGAGTTCTTGAAATCCTGTATGTGCCTAAAAGCAGAGTCCCCCAAAAGGACTCAAGCATTATAAATTCCCTCCCCAAGGCAACTCACATCTTCTCTCCAGGACACAAGAAACTGGCACCACACTTAGAAATTGTTACAAACTACACATCATTTATTCTCCCAAGGGTGCATTTATCTTTCCAAAAAATAATTTGCTTTTCCCTTAAGAGCCCTTATCCTTTCTCCCCTTCCCTTTCCCCTGCTGAGTCAGGTACATAGACCCCAAGTCCTAACCACCCCTTGGAGTTACTCGTTGCTGAGTGCTCCCACGTGTAAGTGGAATGCACGCGCTCATGAACTTCTTACCTGAGAGTAAATGCGTGTGTTATATTCCGGCATAGACCAGACACCAAGTCTGGTAACAAACTCGTAATACAAAGCAATCCGATTAAGTGTATGGTCCTTTTTATATAGATTTGCATCTGTATTTTCTGGTTGCAAACAAAATCCTTCATGCACTCAGCCTAGAAACCTCTATTACTGAAAAAATATTGTACACACACACACACACACACACACACACGAACGCACTCCTAAATCTATGGACTGAAAATAGTCTTTCTCTGCAGATAGCAAGTATTAAAGCCTTCTTCCTCCTTAGCAAATGACCAGGCTGAAAGCAGTCGTGTTTTATTGCAAAACAGACAACAGACATGCACGCTGGGGAAAGTGGCTGATTAACTCACGGTTCCCTGATCTTGGCACTTTGACATTTGGCCTGGATCATTCTTTGCTGTTGGGGGCTGTCCTGAGCACGGGAGGTGTTTAGCAGCACCCGAGGCCTCCACCCACTAAATGACAGTAGTGCTCCCTGCGCCCCCTCCCCACCCCCCCAACCTTCCTCCCCCCATGACAGTCTAGGTTTCTCCAGACTTCTATCCCGAGAGATAAAATCACACTGGGCTGAAAACCTGTTTAGGTGGAAGTTGGCCATGCCTGTGGCAATGAGATTTTCTGACCCCTGACAGTATTCCAAAATTTTTCTAGTCACGGCACTTGAGATGTCTGGTCTAATCGACTGGAAGAAATAAAGCAGCCCAAGGGCTGAGAGGTCTCTACCTGGCACACTGAGAACTCACTCACTGGAGGCACCTCCCCCCCCCACCAGCTGCAGCCGGCCTCCAGCCTGCTGTCCAAGCATTATTTGCAGCCCCCAATTCAACTCTCCAATCTCCTCAATTCCCAAGTTTGGCAGCGACACTCCAGGCAAAGGACAGAACTCACCGTGTGGCCCCTATCTGCAGAACAAGCTAATGGGGTCCTGGGCCAAATAAGTAGTGAGGCAGGGAAGGACAGGCCCGGTCACTCTGGTCCCTGACTATAGCAGAGCCTGGCGAGGAGGACCCCTCTCTCATGAGGCCTGGCAGACTGCCCGTCAAATGTGAATCAATTCCAACTGACCGGGGCATATGTTTCTTTATCTCTGTGAACTGTCACTAGGCCCTTCCTCCACTGTAACCTCACGGGCTGCACGGAAGCACATTCCTCTAGGCCTTGCAAGAATCATTAACCTTGTCCCTGTTTTCTTTTCCCAGCACTCGCTACAGGAACCAAGGAGGGAAGCTACCTGATAAAGCTTGTTTTCAGACACGAAGCCAACAGGGAACCCTCTGAGACCGTTGGATGGAGCCCAGATGTCCCCATAGCACAATATCTCAGAAGTTGAGCCTTTCCTTGCGAAGTTTTGAGGCCCATCCGGTCTCTACCCCAACCCCCACATACCTTGTTAGCCTCACATAAACTGTCCCTAGGCTCAGCAAAGACAAGGCAGATTTGAGACCGATACCTTCCTTTCCATCCAGCTGCCCTTCAGATAAGAAAGCTTTCTCTGCTCCTAACCCGGTGGCTCAGACTGGCTAACTGGGCATCAGACCCACGAAACTCACTTTAGGGTTCAGTAACAGCAGTGCGAGTGAAGAAGAAACTCAGCATTCACCAGAAACCGCAGGCAATAATAACATTCTGGTGGAAGAAACTCAAAGAAAGGATTGGAACTTCTCCCATGAAGGGAAGCAAAACGGTAATAACAGAAACAACAAGTAGCAAGAGGAGGGAATGCGCCCAGCCCCTCCCTTCCTAGGCAGGTTTAAGAGCAAATTTTTTTGTCAGTTTTTAATTTTCATTTCATTTTAAGTTTTTCATTTTTATCTTTAATCAGAAAGTGCCTTCAAATCTCCGGGCCAGGTCTGAGGCACTGCGTCCTACGTGCTGTATGTAAAATCAAAGGTGGGCCCGTGCAAAGAGCCGCTTGTGATTTTCGGCCACGTGTTAACTTTAGCATCACAGGAATAAGCTCGAACAGGCTATTCCTATACAAACAGTGTCTTAAAACAGAATCGGGAGGAAGAAGGGAACCTACCCTAACAGGAGAGGGGTGTGGTTGGGCATGGTACCCCACCTACAAGAGTGAGAGCTGGGATGGAAAGACTTCTAGAAGATCTCTTTCTGGGGCCCCTGGGTGGCTCAGTCAGTTAAGTGTCTGCCTTCGGCTCAGGTCTTGATCTCAGAGTCCTGGGATCCAGGCCTGCCTCAGGCTCCTCACGCAGTGGGGAGCCTGCTTCTCCCTCTTCCTCTGCCCCTCCCCCTGTTGTGCTCTCTCTCTGTCTCTCTCTCAAAAAAATGAAATCCTGAAAAAAGAAAAGCTCTTTTTCTGTTATGGACCGTTTGTGCCCACCCCCAAAATCCTTATGTTGAAGTTCTAACCCCCAAATGACGGTATTTGGAGATGAGGCCCTTGGGAGGTGATCAGGTCATGTGGGTGAATCCCTCAGGAATGGGATTAGTACCCTCATAAAAGAAGTGCCCTTCCTTCCACCACGTGAGGACACAGTGAGAAAACAGCTGTCTATGGACCAGCATGCAGGCTCTCACCAGACACCAAGTCTACTAGAGCCTGGATCTTAGACTCCCCAGGCTCCAGAACTTTGAGAAATACATCTCTGTTGTTCGGGCCTGCCAGTCTATGGCATTCTGTTCTAGCAGCCCAAGGAGACTAAGACACGCTCCTAATGAGGGGAGGTAAACAAGTTGAAAGTCTGTGGGACAGGAGCCGCCTGCTTCAAAAATGAAGACATTTTAAAATATAACCAAGGTATGCAGGTCAAAGGGAAAAGTCACCCACTTCTAATAGAAACACATCAGCAATTACCTAATTTACACAAGGTGTCACTGAGGCTAATGCTTAGCTGCTTCCTGACGAGTGAGGAGTTGGCGAAAGTCCCCGCATTTTCCTTTATTTGTATCACTTGTTTATAATATTCAATTGCTTGCTTCCTTTGGAATCTAGAAGAGAGAAATTTAATTAAAGTTTTGCATCAAAGAAGCACTGCATTCATTCATTCAACAAACATTCAGGGCTGGGGCTCAGGATGAGTAAGACCAATCATTGCCCTCGGAGAACTTCTCAAGGTTGGAGCAGAGGCTGAAGAGTGAAACAAAGGACCAGCCACTCATGAAGGGCACTGCTTGTGAACCGAAGGGCTTTGGACTTGAATAGTGCCGTTTTCATTAAGAGAATGATGGGATCCAACGTGCACCTTAAAAAATGCTCCTGGCTGGAAGTGTGGAGGGGAAGCTGAAGCAGGTGGGGCTACAGGCAGGGAGGCCAGTTAGTCCATGGGAAGCACGAGGGTCTGAGCTGATGCCGCGGGCCTGGATGAGACAGGAGACCTGCTAAGGCTGGGCGCCACACTGAATGTTGTGGCCCTGGTGCTGGGATCACCGGGTTATTGTCGTGCTCGCAGTAGAGTGACGTGGTTAGGAGCGTGAGCTCTCAAGTCAGGCAGCCCTGGTAGTGGTTAGTGAGGCCCAGACTCCCTGGGTGCTGATCCTGGCTCTACCACTTAAAAGCTGGGCAAGCATTCTAATCTCCTGAACCTCAGCTTTCTCACGTTCAAAATGAGAATAACAAATTGTTTTGAGGATTCAGTGAGAAAAAGGCATGTAATGTCTTTAGCATAGTGACTGATCATAAATATAATTAAGATGACACCATGCTGTCCACACTGGGTGAAACAGGAGAAGGAAGATGCATTTCATCAGGAAGAGGGGGTGAATGGGTTCAGTCTTGAGAATGTAGACTCGGAAATGCCCAAATACTTTGGAATACTCCAGTGGAGACGTCCAATAGATGACAGAGGTCTGAGAGGGAAGGACATGGAGACGAGAAGCCAGCACCTCAGGGCTGAAGCCCTAGGCACAGGTGAGGCTGGGGTGCTAAGACTGAGACCAGTATCCAAGCACAACATCCATGAACTGAACCCAAGACAGTGCCACCATTTGGACAAGAGTCGGGGCGGGGGAGGAAAGCCACAGAAGAAACTGAGCAGGGATCGTCGGAAAAGAGAGCCAGGAGGGAGGGTATCTCAGGAACCAGGAGAGCGTTGCTTTGGGAAGGGAGTCATCAACACCATTCTTCAGCAGAAGGCCAACAAGATCAAAAAGTACCAAGGGACACATTTAACATGTTCCTGATGACTTTCGCTGGAGTAGACAAAATGGAGCTGGGTAGCGGTAGAAGTTAAATGATAGGAAATGGGGAGGGAGGAAGAAGCCTGACCTTGCCGAGGTGGCCGATGAATGCATACAAAGTCAAGATGGCTTTCATTTTACTGAGAACATACTACTGTTCCTCTCAAGACAGTTTATTCGTTCCTCTCTGTCCCGTTTCTTTTTAATTTGACCTCATTTATCCAGCCCTATCATCCCATGCCACAGGCCCTCAGGATCCCACGCATCATTTCTGTAGTGCATGGCAGCTGTCACCAGGGCCCCCAGCCACAAAGACAAAGGGTCTACACCTGTCTGAGAGGTGAGTCGAGCTGCACAGCAAAATAGCTCCTGGTGTTAACTACTGTTAAAAAAGATGTGGTCACCTAAGGGCAACCTTCAACAAGGAGAAAGACCTTCTGCTGTTTCAGAAGGTTGACTGTTGCCAGTGACGGCTGGGCAAAAGGCATCCAAGTATGGTCAGGTCGTCTGCCACAGAGGCCATCCCTGTGGAATGGACGAGCAATATTAAGTGTCTGTGATTCACACCCCACCAGCTCTGGATTTGCAGTGGGGCAGCCCGGGCAGCACAGATGACTCAGACAGTAAGCTACGTGTTTAGATTTTTCTTTCACGAGGCAATGGTTCTACTGTCACGCTTTTTGCTTCTGCAAAGAAGAGTCCTGTCTCTGTTCTCCATGCTGGTGTTAAGAGGAACAGAAGGAGGCTTATCTTGTATCCAGTGTCTAAAAAATTACCCTGTGGGGAGCAAAATAGTAATACTAAGAACTCAATTTAATGAACTCTTTCGGTACGTGCCAGGCATTCTGCTAATCACTTTCCAAACAGGATCGCTTAGTCCTCACAACCATCCTGTGAGCAAGGTACTATCCCCACTTCCATTTTACCAATGAAGAAATGAATGAGATAGCAAGATGTTAAGTTCTTACTGTTACTAATTTGAACCCAGGCACTCAGACCCCAAAGCCCGACACTTCCCCACTACTATATGGCACCTATAATGTACCCGTACACATTCCCTTATTTGGGCTACTTTTTTACAGGTAAATACTCTGAGAATGGCTAAATATGGATTTGCACTTAAGTGTTAGAAATTAGCAACATCGGGGCGCCTGGGCAGCGCAGTCGTTAAGCGTCTGCCTTCGGCTCAGGGCGTGATCCTGGCGTTCCGGGATCGAGTCCCACATCGGGCTCCTTGGCTGGGAGCCTGCTTCTTCCTCTCCCTCTCCCCTGCTGTGTTCCCTCTCTCACTGGCTGTCTCTCTGTCACATAAATAAATATAATCTTTAAAAAAAAAATTAGCAACATCATATCCTCCTGGGAGCAAATGCAGGAAGAGGTTACCTTCCTGGGGAGAGGTAAGAGGGAAATTATCTCCAGGCAAGTGGAAAGCTGAAAGTGAAAAGCAAGACAGGGAACAGAGAGCCGAGGGACAGAAACTACAAAAACAAAACTTCACAACTTCATAACTTAACCTTTCGGTCAGCTGACTCGGCTGGGAAAGGGTATAAGCCAGAGCCAAAGGAAGGGTGTGGTGTGTTTGTCTCTCTGGACTCACAAAGACCCTTCTCTCCTCCAACCTGTCAAGAGAAGTGGTCATACCCTGCAGATGCTAACACTGATGGCATCCACAAGATAATACCTACACCCCTCTCCTAAACACAGAAACCGACAAAGATCTCCCCTTGACCAAACCCTGCTCAGGCTTTTCTCACTCTTTCTCAAGTAGGCCTCAACTTTTAGACTTCTGTGTTCATCTCTGCATTGTCCCATCTTAGCAAGACTCCTGCTAAGTCAGTTTAAGGAGACCCCCACCCCTGATGTCTGATCGCCCTCAATATCAGACTGGGTTCCTCATTCCCCATCATACTCCAGGTGAGGTGTGATCCCCCTGGCCTGCCTTCAGCAAGAATCCTGTTAGGTCCATTGAGCCAGAATCCCCCCCCCTCAACGCTTCCTCTCGGTAATTTTCCATCCACCGACACCCCTCTGCCTAACTTCTGTTTGTATTTGGGGTTGGGTCCAATCTCTCTTCCCCTCTGCGAACTCCTACTGTAGGACCTGAGTGAAGTTCGCCTTACCCTTAACAACTGTTGTTGAGACAGAGAAAACGAAGGGACCCTGTGAAAGAAGTTGCTTTTTCCTTAACTTTTTTCTGGCTTCTACTCTTGCTAGGACCTGCACCCCACACCCCACTCCACACATGCTTCATAATGCAAATAGCCTATGTCCTCCTTGTAAGGGTCAAGGAATTAATGATTTCTCTAGAACAGATAACATCTAAGAAAAGACCAGGTGAGAAATGACTGGATGAAGCCATCACACGTGTATTCCAGACCACCAGTACCAAACATCTCAATGCCAAGGCCCCCTGCCTCCAAGAAATAACACCTGAGCCCTCATCTTGGTTCTAACCAGTTCCTGGATGCCTAAGGAGACATGTACACCACAATACCACCCTCCATAAAAACCCCCAGACCGAAAGCAAAAATGAGACTCATGATTTTCCTTTCCGAGTCTCCTGGACGCTCTGTCTGTATCTCCCGCATACACACACCTCTCACTCTCTCTATATGTATCTTCAATAAACTGTGCTGTCACCTCCTGCTGGCTCGTGTTCAATTTCCATCCTGCCTGAAGCCAAGGACCTCTTGGCTGGTCCTGCAGGACCCCCTCTGGGTCCCTGGCCCTGGCCTGTCTACATCATTATGAATAATTTTTTCTCTAACAGCTTTAACAATGCTTTGTGGGGGAAGCTGAAGAAAGCCCCCAACATCGCAGGAGAGCAAGGGGACTTGCTGACCAGGGAGAGAAGAGTTAGCAGGAAAGCAGAGAGGGAATGTCCGAGACACCGCAGGCTCTGGCCTGGGGCTGCAGGAGGCAGACGGATGGATGTGGCCCCACAGACAGTGGAGCTGAGGTCTGCAGAGAGGCGGGAAGTGAATACAGCTGACCTTTGAACAATGCGGGGTTAGGGCACTGCCCCCTGTGCAGTTGAAAATCCGGTATCTTTTGACTCCCCCGAGACTTAACTACTAATAGCCTACTGTTGACCGGAAGGGTTACTGATAACATAAGCAGTCAATTAGCACAGATCTGTATGCTCTATGTGTTACATACTGTACTCTTACAATAAAGTAAGCTAGGGAAAGAAAATGTTAGGAAGAAAATCATATGGAAGAGAAAAGTGCATTTATAGTCCTGTACTGTATTTATGGAAACAAGTCCATATACAAGGGGGGCCACGCAGTGCAAACCTGTGTGGTTCAAGGGTCAGTTGTCCATCTTCCTCACGAGGCCTGGGAATGATGCAGAAAAACACAACGACATCATACTCCTTTGTACTTTTCCTGCTGCCAAAACCTCTACGCACTTTGTGGGCTAAGAGCTCCTTTCAAATACATTACAGTCAGTCTCCTGACACATAGGGACACAATTCTCAGGCACGGTGAGCCCCTCAGGTTTCTGAACAAGGCTACAGCCAAAGAAGTGAGACACCCCTGATGGCTCAACCCCAGACCTCCCTGCCACTGGTGTTTTGCGGGGGGAAAGAAGACACACTATTTGAAATATTTTATAAAAACTTGCCTTGGGGCGCCTGGGTGGCTCAGTCGGTTGAGCATCTGACTCTTGGTTTTGGCTCAGGTCATGAGCTCAGGGTTGCGCTTGAGATTCTCTCTCTCTGCCCCTCCCCACCCCACTCATGTGCGCGCTCTCTCTCTCTCTCTCTCTCTCGCTCTCTCTCAAATAAATAGTTTTTAATATTTTTTTTAAAAACTTGCCTTTCACTATCTTCTGATAGAAAAAATTGTAAATCTGCTAAAAATTCCATAATTTCTCCAACTAGGATGCTTTTCTCGCCAAATAAACTTCTCCTGATATTTAAGCATTCTTGAAATCTCATTTTTGCAAGAGAAGTGTTTCCAGCCACAAATCTGAAAATAAAACGCATGTGTGTATTTACTGGGCATGACAATGTTGGCTACTTCATTGTGCTATCAAAAGTAATTCTTATAAACACCCTTTGTTTTATACAGGAAGATACAGAACAGCAGAGCAGTTTATAATGGTAGAGATTCAAAATCTTCAAAGTGATATAATAAGGAACATGTGAAGAAACTAGGCACTATTCCCAGGACAGTTGACATTCGGGCTGGCGGCATGTTGTGGGGCCGTCCCGTGTACTGTATCCTGTCTAGCATCATCCTGGCCTCTACCCACTAGATGTCAATAACAACCCCTCCAGTCATAACAATCTAAAATGCCTCCGGACCCTGCCCAAGGCCCCCTGATGGGCAGAATCACCCCTGGCTGAGAAGCACTGAAGCAGAGGATGGAAATGCTAACATTTGGCATGCCTTCACCTAGTCAGTCAGGTGGGAAATGGATTAACAAGTGGGGGTTAAGAACATCGATCTTAACAATAAAAGCTAGTACAGAAAACAATAATTTTTCAAGAAAAAACACGTGTTTACATCAGAACACCTTCGGTGTATTTCATGGTAGCCCGATCCCGGGGGTTGTTGTCCAGTAAGCTGGAAATTTCAGCAGCACATTCCAAAATGTGATTTTCTTTTAAGTACTTCTCAGTTGCTGACTTTGCCAGGTTGTTCAGCACTCTGCCTGCAGGGAATACATGTTGGCAAAGAAGATGATGCTTACGGTTTTTTGTTCTGCGAAAGAGTTAAGATGTCAACAGGCAGAGCACTTAATATCATTGCTTCATCACCGCCAATAGCCAGGTTTTCTCTTAATAAATCAGTGACTGGCCTGCATTGCATGGGGATTGGTTTTCATACAATGATTTTGTGTGCACAGCAATTACGAAGGCCAAAGAGCTAAGACAATGGATTGAAACTGAATTCTGAGACTGCTGTGCAAATGAATAGATCGGAAATTAAGTAAGAGTGTGGATGTTGTAAAACCAGTCGTCACTGTGGTAACCGAGTCCTACCGAAGGCTGCCAGTACAGCCTTGCAATAAGAAATAATAAAATAATACAGCCTTACAATAAGAAGCACATGAATAAGCCCCATAAACCCAATTAATAATTAATGAGCTATCCCTAGATCCATACCGCCTTGGGAATGTACCCGCTGCAAAGGCCCACCGTTTTGCTCCTTTATTGAGAGTTCTCTATTCTGACACTAATACAGACTCCTAAAATGCTGAAAAGTGTCTTCTAAGCCATACTCTGTTAGGAAGAGAAAAAGCCATAACAATGTTCCCAGAAGGTGTTAGAACACCACTGGTAGCAGGAAAGAACAGCAGATTTCACTTCCTGCGCTATGAATTCAGTCTAAGTATAAAGGATTACCATGACATTGTCAAGAAGCATCTTTCCCATCATCGCTGGTATCTCATTCACTGCCCTGTGCCCACTGCACTCCACCCCACCTCCATTCAGGACCTCACGTCTTACACTCGGGCATCAGACATGTACCTGGTCTCCCTATGTCCCCTCTTACCCACCATGTAGTCCATGCAACAAAAGTAATCTCAAAATAGAAATCAAATGACATCATGCCTACCCTAACTCCCTGTAGTAGCTTCCTTTCACTGAGAATAAAATCCAAATGCTAACCCAAGGCCCTAAATAATTTGGGTCCAGCTGCCTCCTGCCCTTTGCTCAGGGAGGCTCTTTCCATCGCTAACACAGGCCGAGTCCCTCCCACCTCAGGGCCCTGCACAGGCTGTTCCCTCTTCCAGGACCATATGTCTCAGCCAGACAGGCCTGTGGACCTTTCAGAAGTGGACCCTCCCCCAGCTTACGCTCTATCCACATGTCGTTTGTATCTTTCATTGCATTTATTCTAACCTGCGATTATTGTGTGTTATGTGTTGCCTCCTTCAGAGGACAGAGTTGGTGACTGTCCTGTCCAGCAGAGCACCTGGCACACAGCAGGTGCTCAGGAAACAGTTCTTGCATGTGTCAGCTCTGGCCAGCCTGGAATCCTCACCCCTCCCCCTTCATCTGCTTGCTTGGGCCCTGAATCCCGGCCTGACTCTGGTCAGATGCTGGAACTACAGGGGGTTCCCACCAAAGTTGCCGCTAAGGATGCTGGTCTACCCCAAGCATCCTTTGCCCGCAGGACCCCACCCCTCCTGCTGATTTGGACTCCTTAGGGAGCCACATTTGTCTGCACCAAGCCAAGGTCTGCTCAACTCCTCGGAGCTCTGCACTTTAGACTGCCCAGTTGGCTTTGGAAGGCCAGTCCCAGAACCCACCTGAGTGTCCCTGGTTCCCACCCTGGTTTCCTCTGCTCACCAAGGTCCCAGCATACCTGTGACCAGCTCTGCCTGCATTAGGGTACGTTAGAAGCTATAATCTGTATATCGAGGACTACAGCTTCATAAATGTCAATGTTAGACGAGATTCTGTACGGTGAAGAGTTATTGCAGATAGGCTTTAGGGCCTGATCTGTCCAGCTCGGACTCCTAGCTCCAGACCTGCTGGCTGTGAGAGCTGATGTAGTTTAAGTTATTCTATCTCTCTGACCTTCAGTTTCCTCGTCTGTAAAATGGGGGTAGCAATACATACCACATGAGGTGCATTCAAGGATAAAAGGTCTTGAGCATAAAGAGCCTTATGCATAGCAAGCATTCCACGAACAAGAACTATTACTATAAACATGGACTTACACATGAGATCTAGCGAGGGGTATGTAGCTTGCCCAAGGTGACCTTTGATCTTCTAGCCATGGTGGTAGATTGCAGAAACAGCAGCAGCCCCCCTTCCCAATCTGTACCCCATTCCCCTCAGCACTGCCACTCCGCACCTCCTCCCATCAAGTGGAGTGTCTTGCTCTCCCTTTGAATGAAGCCTGGTGACTCGCTTTGACCAGGTGAATGCCGCAGAAGAGGGTGGTGCCTCCACTCAGGCTTGTGCCCCCCCCCCTTTTGGAATCCTGCGAGCCGCCAAGCGAACAGGCCCTGGCCATCCTCCTGGAGGATGAGACACGTGTGGGCATGATAATGTTGGCTACGTCATTGTGCTATCAAAAGTCATTCTTATAAACATCCTTTGTTTTATATAGGAAGATATATATATCTTGTCACCTCAGCCAGACATCTAAGGGAAGCCCTGTAGACCAGCCAGCGCCGATGGCCCTGCCAGCAGATCTCGGACACTGGCACGAGCCCAGCCTTAATCTGCTGAGCCCACCCTGGACCTGTGGAATCCCCCAGGCAACCCACAAGCCTGTGGGCAATAGTAAGTAGCTGCTGTTCAAATGGCTGCCTTTCGGGCTGGCTTGTTATACCACAAAAGCGAATTAACGGAGCCATTGAAATATGGTATAAGCCTAGAATCCTTTAGTCGAAACTGACTGTAAATCAGTGGGACAGAAATGCTTAAATTCTTTGTCTCTGCTCTATCAGTGGTACCACAGAGCCTCAGGCATCAAATGCGGGAGAATGCAAGGAGCGGGCTCCCGGGAGCACGGGACTGCACGCCAGGCGGCATCCTGCGTGCGCCACGGTCTCCTACGAACACCTGCCGTCTCACACGTGCACAACACATACTCCTCTCATCCCTCCCTTCTGCACACGAAAAACGTGACCCAGAAAGGTCGAGTCATTGGTCTAAAGGCAAAGAGCCGGGGAGTGGAGAGGTGAGATTTAAACCCAGAACAGCAGGCTTCAGGGTCATGTGCACGGCCCCTGCCTTGCTCACAGCCTCCCTTTCTAACGCGTGTCTCCATCCGCCTTCAACAGCCCCAAAGGCTGCACTGTCGCAAGAGGAGCGCTTACTGGTCAACCCTCACATGCCCACCACAAAACTCCCAGCCACCTCCCCTTTCTTGGTGGCTGGGATGAGCCCAGGAGCCCGACTCCGAAACACAAAGGGTTACCCACTCCACACCTGTCTGCCATACCTTTCTGCTTCACGAAGTCCTGGCTGTCTTTTATGGCGCTGGGTGAGAACTCCATCAGGTTGGACCACGCTTTCTGGAAATAGTGGAAGCCCTCCTCAGTCATCCCTATTTCAAGGTAGAGTTCTCCAGTAGTGTTCTGTACTTCGAGAAGCATCCCTGTCAAGGACTGACTCTGCACAAAGTGAAAAGGACACCACTGCTGAGGGAACACAGGAGCCGGACGGCCACCCAGGAAAGGCCATTTCATAAGGTACTTGCAGAAGATGGCATGCTTTATGTCATTTCTTCTCTTAGGGAATTGAAGTTTTCATAAAATGATGTGAAATATTTATTGGGAAACGTGGTAAACTAAAAATAAGTTTGGGGATATGTTTTCAGAGGTTGTTATCGTTTGCAGCAATAAATATTTTGGGGGCACCTGAGGGGCTCAGTCGGGGTGAAGCATCTGCCTTCAACTCCGGTCATGATCCTGGGGTCCAGGGATCCAGCCCCACATCGGGGAGCCTGCTCAGCGAGGAGCCTGCTTCCCCCTCTCCCTCTGCAGCTCCCCTCACCAGCTCATTCTCTCCCTCTCAGATGAATAAATAAAATCTTTTAAAAATAATAATAGTAAATAAATATTTTTGAAGGTAAGAATAACATGACAATGTGTTGCATATATTAAAGTTCCCAGGGGAGGGTATTATCTAGAATTCAAATGAACACCTAAAAAGACTATCTATGTGGCCCTTGAATTCAAAAGTGACCAGACATCTGTTAATATTACGTTTGGCACATTTTTGCTTGGCGACTTGAGTTTAAATTCCCTTTACTGGTTCAGCATTATTTGGTTCAGGGGCACAGAAACTTCACTACTTTAAATCACTCTTCTACCAAAACTGTTTCAACACATAAGAATCTACCAGTTGGTTATAATCTTTTAAATGTCCAGTGCAAGAAATGAGAGTTAATGACACATTATCTTACTACTACCACCTCATTTCAAAACAAATGTAATATTAATAATATGAATGTGAGTAATAAAGCCCTGTTCAAATGAACAATCATCCTCATTGACTCTGTAATACTTTCTGCTATACCACAGTGTGAGCCCAGGAAAGGACCGACCGAGCCTGGCTGTGTGGCACGAATTCTTTCTGCTCTGCACCTGCTGAAAGTGCTCACCCATGCCCACTGGCCTTCTGCGGCTTGACACAAGAGCTTCCCAATAGGTGTCTTGGAAACAGGTGACCTCTACTCAGAGATACGGATCTCCTCAGCCCTGGAGGCAGCCAGGTGTAGTAAGGAATCCCTGGGGCAGAGGCCTGCAGCTCTTTCTTGCCTTCCTCATGTGTATCTTTAAAAGTGCCCCCTTCTCAGCAGCTATCCTAGATCTCATCCTTACTGATCACTCTTCCTATCCACCACTTCAAAGATGGCCTCCATGCTGACTATATTGACAAACCTGAAAGATCTACCCTCAGATATTGGTTCAGATCATGACTGGCTGCAGGTAACAGAAAACCCAAATTAAAAGTGGCTTGATTTCTTTCTCCTGCCTACCTCAGAGGAAAAGATGCCCAACCTCCTTTTCAAGGACCCACTCCTCCCTGAACTCTCAGAGTCCTGTCCCCTGCACAGAGTTCCCACTGGCATCTCCAATCTGCCCATCTCCCTGGCTCCTTTCCTGCTCCACACAAACACACATATCCTGGATCAAACCTCACCTGAAGCTGATAATATCCTGACTTTTCATCTTTCTCCTATTACTGACAAGCTTCTCAAACTAGTATCAATATGTGCTCGTTCTCCATTTCCTTATCACACACTCGCCTCTTAAAGCCCTGCAGTTCGGCTCCTCCCATATCCACCCCCTTCCATCTCTGGGGTTACCACTGACCTCCACTCACCAGACCTAGGGGCCTTCTTTTGGTCTTCATTTGTCTAGCCCCCTCAGCAGCACTCCTTCCTTGGCTCTGGGGAAACCATGATCCCCCAACCCTCCTCCAATCCCTCACTCCTTCACAAGCTCTTCTTTCCTTGTCTCCTTTTAGGTATAAATAACTTCCCAGGAACCAATTCCTATCGTCCCTCAGAGGCCTTTTTTCACTGCGTGTTTCAGCATTCACATGTAAGTAGATGTCCCCCACCACGTCTCTCTCCAGATTTCCAACCCTACCTCTCCTCCAGCTGGCTGGAGACTCCACTGGGATCTTTCCCCAACTGCAAACTCAGTGGTTGAAACATTTAAAATTTAACATCTTCCTCTCCAAATCAGCTTCCTCTCTGGATTTCTCCATGCCTGTGAACCAGACTCAAGTCCTCGGAGTCTCCTTGAGTCCTCCCCATGTCCTGGCCACGTTTCCAGTCAGACTGAGTAGGGCAGGACCCTCAGGGAGGGGGACAGCTCCCCAGCATCCGCCAGGTCACCGGGTCCTGCCACCCTTGAGTCTCACTGCCCCCGTTGCCAGAAGTACTCATCGGCAAATGCGGTGGTATGTTGTCAACCTTCCTCCTTCTGAAAACAGGTCTTTCATTCTCCTCTAATTCCAGACCATCTACTTCTTGAGGGCAGACTAAGCACCTGCTGTGCATGACTTCAACGGATATTTACAGAAACGCTACGAAATAGGGATTATTGCTCCTCTATCGCAGGTGGGGAAACGAGGCTCCTTGAGGTTCTATAAATCACCCAAGCCAACATGGCTAGCAAGGAGACCCAGACCTATCTCCAAAGCTCTGCTCTGTACGTTTCTTTAATAAGTGAGTTTCTGACACATAACCAGAGGCCCCTTCGCAAAAGTATCGCTTGGTTTTCCAGCTGCCTGCCCCACCGATATGAAACTGGAGCGGGGACAGCAATGAGACCTACTTTTTCAACAGACGTACCAATTAAATGAGCTTCTCAACCAGAGCACCCCTGACATTTGGGGCAGGCTAGCTCTGTGCTGCATGGGTCTAGCGGAGGGAGGGGGTGTCCTACACATGCCAGATGTGTAGCGAGCAGTTCACCTTGCTTCTACCCACCTGACGCCCGGGGCAACACCCCCTCCCAAGCTGTGACAACCGAAAATGGCTCCGGTGTTGCCCAATATGCCCTGGGGGACAAAACTGCCCCCCAGTTGAAAACCACTGCCCTAAAATTCTTAAATGACCTAAGCTGAAGAAATTACGACTGGTACATATACAGAACACACACATCACTAATAACAAGATCTTTCCCCTGGAGAATGTTAGGCACCTATTTCAAAGAAGTTGTTATTGCCAAAATAGTTTTAGAACTTCTCTTTTGGAAGTGCCTTCAGAGCTTAAAGAAAATTCTTTCAACAGTCTCCATGGTGGCTAGTCCCAAAGCACTGCTGCAAAAATATTTTGAGAACAGAATCATAAGATTGATGCCTCCCAAAGCAGTGCTCTGAAGAGGGAAATTTTCTTTGACTGTCCAAGCTCTGACAAGCCTCCTGGGAAGCTGTCTTATCCTTTCATGACCAGGTACCTGACGGCCTCTGCTTCATCGCTGTTGTGTATGTTGCCAGCGACTTCCAGCTAGACGGGGAGCTCCCTGGGGCCAGAAACTGTGCCTGCCTCACTCACTGCTACCATCCCAACTCCTGGCACAGTGCTCGGGGGAGGCAAGGCCCTCAGTGTCAGCCGAGTGGATGAACGACTGAATGACTAAGTGAATGATTGGAACCAGGCACTCAGTGATTACCTAATAAAATAACTGGTACTCTCCAGACAGACACCTGGTGAACATCTGGACCTCATGGGGAAAAAAAATGGGGGGCTAGGGGAAATTCCACAGTGACAGCAAGATAGCAGAGAATCACTGGACTCCACTCCCAGGAAGATGAAAGAGTGGCCAAGATAGCTTAAATCGAGCTGTCTTGTTATGTCTAACCGAGGCCTCAGGGACTTTTTAAACCACAGACAGAAATAACAAAATAGCTACCCGTTCTTAAGGTCCCACTGTGGGCCACACAGTGCCTGAAGTGCTTTGTGTACTCTCTTATGTGACCCTGTTAGAACCCCTTGAGACAGATCCTTGGATCCTCAACGGAGTCAGAGAGGTTAAAATTCTCACCGAGGTCACAGAGCCGTGAGTGCCAAAGCACTTTAAATCTGGGTCAGCCCGAACACACCCCACGGTCTATTCACTACTCTGTGCTGCCTTCTTAGGACATGAAGTATTTGCAAATTCAGATTGATTCACTGATTCACTTATTAGGCACCTGTAGGTTGTAACAGGCTGCGGAGGATACAGAAATTGGTAAATAAGTATGGTCTCCACCATGAGGAGACTTGCCATGTTAAGTCTTATTAATCTCTTTAAATAGAATTCTTTCTTTTAAGGTGTGTGTTGGTGGAGGCAGAGGCAGTGTTTTATAAAAATGTGAAGATCTTTGTTTTAAAATATAAACAGCTTTGTCTTGGGTTATACTATCTTTGGTCTACAAATGCTACTGAAATCAGTGAAAATTTATAATTTTTAAAGGCCAGTTAAATGTCCTCATACACACAGTTATAGTTATATATTATGAGGAAAACTTGCATTGTATTCAACAAAGCCAAAACTTAATATTTCAGAAAAAGTAAATCCATATAGAGACAAGATAATCAACCTTCCCCAACATTTTTGTGAAAATTATAACCAATTAAAACCATAACCAAGTCCTTAACCTGTCGTTTATTAGTTCATTTCAACCCACTACTCTATTCCTTTTTTTTTTTTTTTTTTTTTTTTGCTTTATCAACGTTCTTTTTTTCCCCAAAATTGCACCTCTTGGTATTCATTCCTTCAAAACTGGTTCCCATCTGTCTACTACTTGTTGGCACTAACTAAGGTTTGGGGTATGGGTTAAAGTCAGCTTCCTCTCTGATTAACATAATTAATTTATTATTTGTTATTTATTATTAATTCCTCCCTTTGTGGGTGAAATGATAAAGGAACAAAGGTAAATGATATCTGAAAATATCTAACATGAAAGCAATAGCATTTGAAGGATTTTAAGTGATTCCCCGCTGCACCTGCATTAACGTGTTCTCGACACTCAAGAATAACTCTTCTGCTTCGCTGGTCTTGCCCATAAGCTTCAGAAATTTCGCAATAAAGAACATTAATCGGCATCTGTCAATGGTCGTAACCTCAAAAAGCCTGCATTCCAGCACTAGATTGGAAAGAAAGGTAAATAATCCTAAATAAAGCATATCTGGAAAGGAACAAAACGTACCCATCACTCACTCTTGATACAGGAGTTATAAATACATTGCCCTCATTTCAGTATTTCTCTCTCAAGGGATTAGCACTTTGCTTTTATTGGCGCTTACATACGTTACCAAGTATTTCAAACAATGACCTGAAAAATCACTCTAATGCTTTTAAATAATCTTGATACGTAAGTGCTGAAAACCAGAGTCAAAGGAGCATTTCTATAGCACAGTCCACATATTGCTGTAATTTGTATTTGGGGGTGATTTTCAGGCAAGAATAAAAAGATGTTTAAATTACTTACACAATTCTGCCCTCTGTTGCAACTATCTTGAATTACTTGCTTTACGAGAAGGAACAAAATGGTAAAAGAACCAAATAAGGAACATGCCGTGTGTGTGTGTGTGTGTGTGTGTGTGTGTGTGTGTGTGTGTGAGTGTGTGTGTTTTATACCCTATTACACACAAATGAAAATATATAAATTTTTGAACTTGAAGAACCAATTAAATGGTTCTACATGGTACTACAAAGTCATCGTTTCCAGAATTTTCCCCAGCATTCCAGCATCTGAACTTCTACATTTGACCATTGTTTCATTTCAAAGTATTGCATCTAACGTATTTGACACAAACAAATCCCGTGTTCTTCATCTGTTCCATTGCCCCTGTCAGTAGGCCACCCAGACACTGAATACACTCCTGCTTTCTTTCTGCCAATTTTTCCGGGGATCACCCTTTGCGCACAGAATAAATATTGAGCATCTACTGTCTGTCAGGCAGCATTCTAGGCTCTCGTCACCAAGCATAGCAGATGAGGCTGTAGCTCTCAGCACGGGACAATGAGGCCAAGAGGCTTTGAACCATAGCTATAGGGCTTCAAGTCCAAGAGCAAAAACTAAATGAAAGCCAAGGGAAAGAGAGCGCCAAAGAGAGTCCAAGACTCTCATCCACACTGGCCATCCAAGCAAAGAGACCTAAGGTGGGCATAAGAACTGAGGGGTCAGGGACCTGGGTGGCTCAGTTAAACATCTGCCTTTGGCTCAAGTCATGATCCTGGGGTCCTGGGATTGAGCCCCACAAGGGGCTCTCTGCTCAGCGGGGAGCCTGCTTCTCCCTCCCCCTCTGCTGCTCCCCCTGCTTGTGTTCTCCTGCTCTCTCTCAAATAAATAAATAAAATCTAAAAAAAAGAAAAAAAAAACTGAGGGGTCAATCCAAGCAACAAAGGAATCTAAGAACTAGAAGTAGCTGCTTAGAGCAGACAGGCCGAGGGTGGTCTCGACAAAGAACTGAGAGATGGGCCCCTGATTGGGGGGAGGGGCAGGGGGAGGAGTTGCAAATTCCACAAGGATTATTGGGTCCGGATTCCTGTCAAGGGCTCACGCTGGAATGGACAATGTCCATTCACTATGTTTAATACTCAATTCAACAATCTCATGTGCTCAGGAAAACTTCACTCATGAATCCTTCCTGCCACTGACCACATCCCTCATGTTCATTCACTTAGCACCAACATATAGTTTGAACGGACAAGAAAATAATTTTTCTTATTATAAAGCGAGGATGTGTGCATTACAGAAAAATTGAAAAATACGGAGAAGTACAAAGAAAAATAAAAACCACTCATCATTGCCTCAAAGATCATCTGCATTAACATATTGCTGTATGTTCCTCTGACTTTTGCATGTACCCACATTCATTTCTTTTAATAAAATTGGGATCATCCTATATAATGCTTATTTTTTTTAAGTTAATGGTCTTTTTATCGGAAGGAAAAAAAAAAAGACTAGCATTTACAACGTGGAATGGCCGTGAACTGCAATTTCTCGAACAGCAGCGTTGACGGTTGTGCTGAGGTCCGCGGCCACAGACTACTCTGCTGGCTCCAAGTCATGCTTCGGAAAGTTTTAGAAACAGTCCGCAGATGCTCCCTTGATAAAGGTTTCTTTCTAAACATTCGTGTGAATGGTGACAGCCTGACACCCATTTTGCTCTAGTACAACACGGACAATGCTAAACCAACACACACAGCATGCCACGAGGGCGCGTGTCATTGTCACCAGAGGTGGGGGCACACGGAAGTACGAGCAGGATGTCCTGCTAAGGGGAGGCTACACTTAGACAGTTTATCCTCCACCCATTTTTCTGCACAGCATCCTGAGGTAAACCAATTTTAAATGTTTTCAGTAAACCAGCTATGGCAATTTTTGCTAACAAATTGAACTAGAACCCATTTGAATGGGGTTAAAATTCGTTTTTTCATTTTGTGTTTTTAATAGAAATGCTTGACAGTGCTCCATCATCAAGCCGCATGCATGAAAAACTGGCCAGCCCAGTGCACTCGTCACTAGCGAATGGGACTGCAAGGAGTCCACTTAATGCTTCCTTATCTCAAGGTAGCACAAGTGTTTCTGTCATAAAACTGATGCGTAGTGTGGTCTTCAGGGGACGGGAACACCAACACATACATGTAGATTTCGTGCACGTGAACGGAAGGTATTTTGACATTCAGTTTTGCTATACAGAAACAGAACGAGTAAATGAACTTTTTTTTTTTTTTTTGCAAGGGGTAAGTAAAAGATGCAATTTGATTCTTCTGGGGAGGGGGGAAAGGAGTTGAAAGTAGGTCTTCATTCTGTAGTCATCATCTGTACGAATTCTTCATAGCTGACTTGTCCAACTCCATCAGTTGCTGCTTCTCTGATCATTTCATCTCCTTCTTCATTTGTTTTTCTCCTAAGTTGGTCACGAGTGATGTAGCCTGCCGCACGGATGTAACCAGTGCCATCCTTGCCAAAGACTCGGAATGCCTCGCGAATTTCTTCTTCGCTGTCTGTGCCTTTCATTTTTCTCGCCACCATAGTCAGAACTTCTGGGAAGTCAGTGGTGCCATTACCATCAGCATCCACCTCGCTGATCATATCCTGCAATGCGGCTCCTGTTGGGCTCTGACCCAGTGACCTCGTGACAGTTCCAAGTTCCTTTGTTGTGATGGTGCCATCACCATCTTTGTCAAACAGGGAGAAAGCCTCCGTGAATTCTGCAGTCTGTTCGTCAGTCAGCTGATCAGCCATGGTGCTAATCAAGGGAGGAAGCACAGAGGAAGTATGGGCGGGTGGGGGGCTGCAGGAGCACAGGGGCTGTGTGGGCAGGGGTGTCCCCTCAGCGTTGTGACCCCACCACCAACCTACTGAGTAAGGGCGCCCTGCCACCAGGCTCCCAGCACCACTCCGCGTTATGCTTAATACCTGCTTTTTCACTTCCATATTCAACAAATATTTATGTGTCAGCACTGTGCTAGATATCGAATATATACTGAACACAATATTCATGGTTCCTGCCCTCGTGGAGCTTATAGCCTATAGAAAAATATATTGTATTACAAATATTTTTCCATATCTTTAAAAATTGAGAACACATGTACTTACCATTGGACTGTATTTTATTTTACAAATTAAATGTTATTTAGTGAGAATCTTTGGCAGAAATCTTTTTAAACATCCCTGATTATTTTCTTAGAGCAACTGTTAAATTGAGCAAGCCATAGGATATTAATATTTCTAAGACTTTGAATATATATTGCCAAATTGCTCCCCAGAAAGATTGTCCCAATATAAACTCTTACTGTAGCAGGTAAAAGTACCTATTTCTTCACACCTTTACCAACATTATTATTGTTTTTTATTTTTTATGTTATTTTATTTTTTTAGATTTTTTTTATTTTTAAGTAATTTCTACACCCAACGTGGGGCTCAAACTTCCAACCCTGAAAGCAAGAGTCACATGCTCTACCAAATGAACCAGCTAGATGCCCCCATTACTGTTTTTAAAATTCACTACAAAAAAAAGTCATTGCCCATCTGGTATCTGAAAAATAGTATCTTGTTTTAATTTCCATTTCTTTGGTTACTAGTGAAACAGAATATTATAATGTATTTATTAAAAACATCTAATGTGCCATCTACTGCAAGATGCACCCCCATTTCAGAAATGTTAGGTTTGGGGTGAGCCTACTTCTTAGAGCCAATGAAATCCAGCATTTATTCTTAAGTGAACTCATTCCTTCAACAACCACTTCCAAGGCGCTTAGTACCTGCTGTGGGCCAGGCACTGTCCTGAGTGCAGAAGATAAAGGATGAGCCCAAACAGATCTGGGCCCCGCCAGCTAGGCTGTCAGAATGGTGGGGAAGATAGATTATCACAGAATCATACAAATGAATATAAATTCAAACTATGAAAAGAACCATGAAAGAGTTGGTGATATGAACTATGGAAGGTTTCTCCATAGAAATGACATTGAGCTCAGTTTAAAAAAGAGTAGAAGGTATGGAGGCAAAATGAGGGAGAGACAGTGTGGGAATTATGGGCAGAGGAAGAGCATGTGCAAAGGCTCTGGGCAAGAAAAAGCAAGGTGCTTAGAGGACTCAAAGTTGGGGACTGAAGAGCAGACAGAGTGAGGTGTTTGGTTCCAGATCAGGGTGGAGACAGAGGAAGGGGCCATTCAGCAGCCACACCATGCCTGGTGCTGCTGCAGGCACTGGGAATATAGCAATGAACATGAGAGGCAGAGTCCTTCTTTCATGGAGCTTACATTCCAGCAGGTGGGAGAGTCAGAGACAGAGCAGCAGGGAACAGAGATAGCCAGGAGAGGAGAGGAGAGGAGAGGAGAGGAGAGGAGAGGAGAGGAGAGGAGAGGGGAGAGAGGAGGGGAGGGGAGAGAGGAGGGGAGGGGAGAGAGGAGGGGAGGGGAGAGAGGAGGGGAGAGGAGGAGGAGAGAGGGGAGGGGAGAGGGGAGGGGAGAGGAGAGGGGAGAGGGGAGGGGAGAGGGGAGGGGAGGGGGGAGGGGGAGGGGGAGGGGAGGGGAGGGGAGGGGAGGAAGAAAGAGAGAAAGAGGGGAGGGGAGGGGAGAGAGGAGGGGAGGGGAGAGGAGGGGAGGGGAGGGGAGAGGGGAGGGGAGGGGAGAGGGGAGGGGGGAGGGGAGGGGAGGGGGAGGGGAGGGGAGGGGAGGGGAGGGGAGGGGAGGGGAGGGGAGGGGAGGAAGAAAGAGAGAAAGAAACTAGACAAAATCAGGTAGCCAGAATGTACTCGAAGGACAGAAAGAAAGCCAAAGCGGTTTCCATCTAGAGGACAAGAGGAAGAATCTTGTAAGATGATGCTACTTAGGCTTGTAGGGGTCAGATTATACAAAGGATGGTAAATTAAGCTGAAGAGTTCAGATTTTAGTATAAGGGCGACAGCAAGTCTCTGGAATCTTAATCTGGAAAGTGATGTGATCTGGTTTACATTCTTAACAGCTCATTCTGGCTATTAAACAGACAATGGACTTTATTGGAACAAAAATGAAAGTAGGAAGACCAGTTAGGAGGCTGTGACGATGGGCCAGGTGAGAGGTGATGGTGGTGGGGCTCACTAGAGTGATGCCAGTGACAAGGTGAGGTTAAGATATTCCCTCTCACCACTCCTATTCAACTTAACACTGGGAGTCCTAGCTAGTGCAATAAGACAAGAAAAGGGAATAAAAGATATACATATTGGGAAGGAAGAAATAAAACTGTTTCTGTTAACAAATGATAGGCTTATCTATGTAAAAAATCCCAAAGAATCAACAAAAAAACTCCTAGAACTAATAAGCAATTATAACAAGGTTACAGGATACAAGGTCAATATACAAAAGCCAATTGCTTTCCTATACAGTGGCAATGAACAATCGGAATTGGAAATTTAAAACACAATACCATTTATAATAGCACCCCAGAAATGAGAAGCTTAGGTATGAATCTAACAGAATACACACTTGATCTATGTGCAGAAAACCATAAAACTCTGATGAAAGATATCAAAGAACATCTAAGTAAACTGAGAGAGGTTCTGTGTTGGTGGACTGGAAAACTCAACATTGTTAAGATGCTTGACCTATAGAGTCACTGCAATCCCAATAAAAATCTTCCGGAGATGTCCAACAGATCTTTGTCAAAGTAGCAAAGACAGCTCAATGGAGAAAGTCTTATTAGATAAGTTGTTCCGGAACAACTGAACATTCATATGCAAAAAAATGAATCTAGACATTACACCTTTCACAAAACAGTCAAAATGGATCGTAGCCCTAAATATAAAATGAAATACTATAAAAGTTTTAGAGGGAAACAGAAAAACCTAAGTGATCTTGGTTTTGGTGATGATTTATTAAATACAACATAAAAAGCACAACCCACGAAAGAAAATACTAAGTTAGACGTTATTAAAATTAAAAACTTGTGGGGCGCCTGGGTGGCCCAGTCGTTAAGTGTCTGCCTTCGGCTCAGGGCGTGATCCCAGGGTTCTGGGATTGAGCCCCGCATCGGGCTCCCTGCTCCACTGGGAGCCTGCTTCTTCCTCTCCCACTCCCCCTGCTTGTGTTCCCTCTCCCCCCGCTTGTGTTCCCTCTCTTGCTGGCTGTCTCTCTGTCAAATAAATAAATAAAATATTTAAAAAAATTTTTTTTAATTGTGCTCTATGAAAGATACCATTAAGAGAATGGAAAGACAAGCCACAGATTGGGAGAAAATATTTGTAAAATATACATCTGATAAAGGACTTCTATCCAAAATGTACAAAGAACTCTAAAAATTCAACAATGCGATATGTAAAGATATTCAATATTATTTGTCATTAGGGAATTGCAAATTAACACAAGAAGATACCACTGCAACCTGTTAGAATGGCTAATATAAAAAAAAAAAAACTAGCAATACCAAATGCCAGTGAAGACAGAGAACAACAGAAACTTTCATGCATTGTTGGCGGGAATGCAAAATGGTACGGTCCCGTTGGAAGGCAGCTTGGCAGTTTCTTAACAAAGTTAAATAAACATGGTCTTTCCACACATTCCGGCAATCATGCTTCTAGGTATTTACCCAGCTGATTTTAAAACTTGTGTGCAAATGTTTACAGCAGCTTTACTCATAATCATCAAAAGCTGGAAGTAACCAAAATGTCCTTCAGTAAACAAGGAGATACACTGTGGCATATTCATACACTGGAATATTCTTCAGCAATAAAGAGAAATGAAATATCAAGCTATAAAAAGATATGGAGGCAGCTTAAATTCGTATTACTGATCTTCGCAACCGCATGCAGCAGCTCTGACAGCTTGGAGAAGGGCAGTGGTGGTGGAGGTGGACAAGTGGACAAGTTTGGGAAAAATTTAGGAAGTAAAAAACATCAGGACTCAGTGATGAAATGTATTTGGGGAGGGGATATAGGACAGAAAAGTGTCAAGGGTTACTCCAATGAGGTAAATTGAGAGACGGTTCCTGGAAGAGAACCTGATTTGGGGGGTATGCTTGTGAGTTCAGTTTTAGAGGCGCTGGGTCTCAGGAGCTTTGGAGACATCATCCAAGTGGACAGTTAAGTTGGCAGTTGATATATGGATCTTTGGCTTGGAGGATAAATGCGGTTAGAGACATAAACGTGGGAATCGTGTGCACATGGACAATCACTGAAGCCACGAACAGAGGTAATGTGCTTAGGGTGAAATTAGGCATGAGAAGAAAAGAACCTTAAGAAACTCACTTAGAAGTCAGGTAGAAGAAGGGGAACTAACAAAAGAGACAGAAAGGGGGGCACCTGCATGACTCAGTCAGTTAAGCATCTGTCTTTGGCTCAGGTCAGGATTTCAGGGTCCTGGGATCGAGCCCAGTGCCAGGAGCCTGCTTCTCCCTCTCCCTCTGCTTCTCCTCCCTGCCCCCTCCCCCGAGCTTGTGCTCTCTCTCTCTTTTGCTCACTCTCTCTCTCTCAAATAAATAAGTAAAATCTTTCTTAAAAAGAGAGAGACAGAAAGAGAGGAGCCAGATAGATGGAAGATGAAACGGGAATGTGTGTCGGCAGAGTCAAGAGACCAAAATGTTCGGAAGAGAAGGGCACCATCAAAAATATCCATGGATGCTAAGAAGGGAAGTCAGACAAGAACTGAAGATGTTCTTTGGATGGCCTGCTCGTGATCTTGCCTATTTTTATTGATGTGCTCATTATTTTATTTAAGAGCAGTTTACTTATTAAAAATATCAATTCTTGGCCAGCCATGTATGTTACAAATATTTTTCCCAGTTATCACTAGTCTTATAACTATGTTTCTAATTTTCTGAGCCGTGTTATGTTTTTACATGTAGTAATCTCACGTTTAGACAGATTTATCAGTTATTTTCTTTGTGATTTATTCTTTTGCTTTCTTGCTTAGACTCATCGACATTTTCTTATAGTTTTTTAATATAAAATCTCATTTCTTTACATTTAACTCTAATCATTCTGGAATTTATTTTGGTGTAATGGTTCAGGTAACTTAACTTTACCAAACAGTGATCCGTTATCACAGCACTATTTATTCCACGATCCTCCTTATCTGAAAAGCTTCTATCACTTATTTATTTATTTATTTATTTATTTATTTATTTATTTATGCGGGGGAGTGAGCATGAGCCAGGGGAGGGGCAGAGGGAGAAATGGGCTCCCCATCAAGCAGGGACTCAATCCCAGGACCCCGGGGATCATGACCTGGGCCGAAAGTAGACGCTTAACCAACTGAGCCCCTCAGGTGCCCCTAATTTTTTATCTTTATACCTGAGTCTGTACCTGAGCTTTCTATTTCGCTCCACTGAGCTATTTTTGCTCCCAGTAGTATTTTTTAAATTATTATAGCTTCATAACATGTTCAAATAAGTTGATATTCAAATTGCTCTCATTATTTTAAACTCTTACTCTCAAATTTTCTCCAAGAACTTTAAAATCATTTTGAAAATTTAGAAATGTTTTAATCCCACTGAGATTTCAATTAGAATTGTTTTATATATATAAGTCAATTGTGGAAGAACTGATAGGTTTATAACCTTGAATTGTCCCATCCAGGAATATGGTATGTCTCCCTATATAGTAAAATTTTATTTTCTATAATTCTGAAACTGTTTTATGAAATAAAGAGCCTACACATTTCTTGTTACATTTATTCTTAGATATGTCATATTTTCTGTAGCCATTGAAAATTGCATTTTTCGTTCTTTTAATTTTTCTGTAGAGCTATTTTTAAAATTGTTTTTAATAGGGGCACCTGGGTGGCTCAGTCAGTTAAGCATCTGCCTTTGGCTCAGATCATGATCCTGGGATCCTGGGATCGAGCCCTGAGTTGGGCTCCCTGCTCAGCAGGGAGACTGCTTCTCCCTCTCCCTCTGTTGCTCCCCCTGCTTGTTCTCTCTCTCTTCCTCTCTCTCCAAATAAATAAAATCTTTTTTTAAAACTTTAAAAATAAAATTGTTTTTATTAAACCATTTTGTTCCATTTATCTAAAATATTTAGAAGCTTTCAAAGGTATCAAGGGCAAAACATCATATGTTAGTCATGAAAAGCTGACATCATCCCATTTACTACAGCTTTCAGACAAGATCCTGTACTGTAATGCGTTTACCCTTTGCTCTAGTTAGAAAGGCTGCCCCTTGAAAGCAAAATGATTCTCCCCAACCTACCACATCTGCCACCTGGAGGGTAGCCAGCCATCTGTCAAGATGGAGCCATGCTGGGACCCATCCTTCTGCCACATCTGTTTTTAGTCTGTTTCTTCTGGTGTTTGACTTTGTCTAAAATGCAACTGCAGCCAGCAATGGATTTTCTCCACTTTGATGTGACCCAGGACTACCACCCAAACCAAGCTTATCATGTCACAGATAATCTATAAAAATTGACCCGACCGTCAAAGTTGTCCTGTAGGCTCAAAGACCTCCCTACTGGCCATCAGTCGGGGATGTAACTTGCCTAGATGCATCCCACCAGGAGGGGCAGAACCCAGGGGCAAGTGGGCAGGAAGCACCTGCGGAGAAGCGATTTCCAGACTCAGAACCCTGCATCTTTTCCACCAATCTAACAAGTTAGGGCGCTGGTTCTCGTCACAGCCACGAGGGGGAGCCAAACCACAGTCCGGCGGCAGGCGCCCTAAGCCGGGCGGGGCGTGCGTTCGGTCCTGAGCTGGAACCACAGCCTCCCGGAGCAGGAGGAGACATCACACACTCCTCCACTCCCCCGTCCGGCTGATGAGCCTGCCCACTCTCCCCTGTATCTATACTGGATTTGCTCAGTTCTTCGGGTTCGTCACTCTCCCTCTGGACTCGGGGTCCTCAAACATGCTGTCCCCTCGGCCCTTTGTCCCACGAGCTCTCATCTTCCAAGTCTCAAATCAGGTGTCACTTATTCAAGGCGGCTTCCGCTGTTCCGAAGACGAGGCCACGCCTCCTGCTCCAGGTTCCGTGCCACCACGGTGTCCCGCTCCTTCAGGCTGAACTTCTCGGTAGTGTCTGTTTTACACTCCCCGGAAAGCTCCACCAAGGCAGGAACCCCGTCTGTCCTGCGGGCTGCGGCACCCCTGGCATCTAGCACCAGGCTCACTGCAACCCAGGCACTCAGCAAACACGGCTGGATTGATTCAGAGCCTTAGCCCGTAATCACGGCCAGCCCACCTGCCCAGACCTCTTTATTAGAGGGGAGGGCGGGGCTGAATTGGCAAGCAACCCCTCAGACTGCCGACGATAAAACAGGACTTCTCAAAAACCCCTTTGAAAGAACATTCCAGTTTAAGGGCCTTGCCTCCAGCAGCACCCTAGGAGGACCGATTGTCTCAGGGCTGTGTGTGGCTACCAACCACAGCAGGAAAAACAATGTTGGGGGGGGGGCAGCCAACCAGACCACTGGAATGCTCCCTGGGACTATTATACAGGATTCCTGCTATAATTACTTTTTTTTTTTTAAGATTTTATTTATTTATGTGACAGAGAGACAGCCAGCGAGAGAGGGAACACAGCAGGGGAGTGGGAGAGGAAGAAGCAGGCTCCCAGCAGAGGAGCCCGATGTGGGACTCGATCCCACAACGCCGAGATCACACCCTGAGCCGAAGGCAGACGCTCAACGATTGCGCTACCCAGGCGCCCCTCCTGCTATAATTAAACCCGTTCCAATGAATCTTCTATTGCTTTGGTGACAAGTCATTGGTCTTGTGACTTCTACATTCAGCAATCCAAAAGGGGAGAAAGTGAACTTACACAGTCCCGGGGGAACTTCAGGAAGCCCCTCAAATGGCCATGGGCTGACTCTGCCAGCCAAGGTAGAGATAAGACACGAAGGCGGACAGCAGCAACGTACAGGGTGACTTGATCACAGCTTTGCTTTATGAAGACTGAGAAGACAGAGGGCATGAGGGCCTGGAGGCCAGGACAGACAGGATGTGAGGGGCTGGATGGAAGTAAAATCTGCAGGATTGGGCTGGGATGGGACATGAGGGGTGAGGAGGACGGAAGGTGTCGAAGGCACTGATGGGGGCCAGGACTCCCTGCTAAGGAGCCCCCAGCACCCAGAGTGAGCAGACACTAACCAGCAGATGATCATACGAACGGCATGTTTGCAGAATCACCAGAGAGCCCTACTGATGTCTCCAGCCTAATTCAAAGGGACACATTCTGAACTAAGCTCCTTTACATCCAGAAAATCCTCACACACTGAAATGTTAGGTGACTTCCTCCCACTGTCAACCCCCAGCCCCCAGCCCTTTCCATCACCATAACAACCACGTTGTGACAAGCAGCATGGCATCATCAGGAAGGACTCTCACCCCCACCCCAGAGAGCTCATCTTCTGTGGGTTAGCTGCCAGCTTCCTATGACACATAGTGCTCCCCCCGCACCATCTCCCGCCCCCCACCTCCTTCCCACGCCCTACATCCCGAAGCACCGATGCAATTCCAGATGCATCCTGGCTTTATTCAACACACCAGAATCCTCAGAGTATCGCTTGGGTCCTTCCACATGGAGGATTAGTGGATTGGAGAAATTCCAAAATTACATAATTCATACGTGGTAGTAAGAATACACATGCCTCGGGGGCTCAGTCAGTGAAGCATCTGACTCTTGATTTTGGCTCAGGTCACAATCTCAGGGTCAAGAGACTGAGCCCGGCATCAGGCCCCATGTTCAGCATGAAGTCTGCTTGAGATTCTCTCTCCTTCACCCTCTGTCCCTCCCTCTACTTGTGCATGTGCTCGCTCGCTCTAAGTAAATAAATAAATAAAATATCTTAAAAAAAAAAAATACAGGTAAAGGCTATGTGGTTAAGGACCAAAAGGGACGCAGGAACGACATAGCCCAAATCCATCCCTAACTCTCTGGGACATCTTGGGCAACTTACTGCACCTCTCTGAGACTCAGTTTCCTTAGTTTCAACCAAAGTATTAGTCGTATAACAGAGATTTTATTAGAATTAAACAAAATATATATCACGTATTTAACTTAGAGCCTGGCACACGGCAAACGCTCAGAACCTGTTCTTATGATCACTAGATGGTAAAACCATGGGAGCGAGGATTCAGTTTTGAACTAGTTTTGAAGGAGTTGGCCTCGTTCACCGATACGTCAGCAGCGCCCAGTGAGTCCATGGCCCGGGGAAGGTGCACCGTTACTATTTGTTGAAAGACTGAATGAACATTATTACAGTTTAAGAAGCCAGGAAATATAGGGAGAAAGAGAGACAGGCAAGGCGGCCTACTATGGAGAACAAAGGGAAGAAATTTGACCAGAGTGCTGTCCGAATCCAGGCCATTAGGCAGCATGTCCAAGGACAGCTGTCCCAACTCGGACTGGGCCATGCTTGACAGTAACTGCGTGTTTCCAGGACTGAGTGAGGGGTCCCGGGGGGGAGCGAGGGGCACCGTGAGCAGACAGAGAGAGCACAGAAAGAGGCACAAGTGCGGAGGGAACACGTGAAATGATTCGGGGTTTGCATCTGTTTCATTTGAACTGTCAGCTGGTCGTTCGGGAAAGCTGTCGATGGGGCAGCAATACTGCCCATAGCCCTCAGGAGTTGGGGCACACATGCAGATGCTCCGAAAGGAGGTCAAGGCTGGAACCGCAGATGAAGGAAGAAGATGCTCAGAGTGAGGTTGAGGCCATGAGAAAACAGAGGAAGAATGCGAAGGACAGAGCCTCGGAAACCAGCCACAGCAAGAGAGAAAGAGGAGCCATCTCAAAGCAAACGCTTTTTCTCCATTTCCTAGCTTCAGAAATTGTTGGCTTACTTTGTGGGTAGGAGTACTCAGAGAGGTCTGCTGGAAGGACCAGAACTATGTGGGGAAACAGGAGAACAGTAACTCTTGGCCACGTGACATCCCAGCAAAATGGACTACTGAACCATAGCGACTCACTGTACCTGAGAGTGTATGCCTCTTCCTCACTTTATGGCACTTCTCGGCTTTAATCCTGGCCACCGTGAATAAATAGGCCCCAGCCGCATCATAGCCGACTTCTGATAACACGTTCCAGTAGTGGATGAGGTGCAGCTTTGTCCAGAAGCTTGGGTTTTGGATCTTTGATATAAAGTCTATGATACTTGCAACACAATGTATTAATGTAAGTCATGTTAGTATTTCGTATCTGGAAGGAAGCTATTCTTCTATTTGCCCCATTCCACCAGCCTATTTCCATCAGACTTTGGTAGGTCACCAGATAAATGTGAGCTTGTCCCTCTTAAGCAGTCAAAGCCATTGCCACTCATCTGTCCAGGAGGCTGCCTCCTCCAGACAGTCTTCCCAAATCTACCAGGCAGAGCGAGCCCCTCCCTCTCCCAAGCTTGCCGGCTCTGTGTCTTTGCTGTGGTGAAGCACTGACCCCATGTGTAGCTCTTCTCTGGCTCCACATGTCCCCTGCTAGATAGAGCTACATCTCATTCATGCCCGCACTCCCAGGCCCTACGAGAGCTGGGATTCAGAGTGAGTCAATGATACATGTTTGCCAAAGGGTGCATAAGAGGACAAGAAGGAAGGCGGGGGGACACAGAGGAGTAGAGAGGACGGAAAAGAATGAAAGGAAAGGGAGGAAATTCGGAGGGTCTAGCAGGAGAATATGGCCAGTCCTTTATCCTAGCCCATCCACAAGTCCTCCTGGTCTCCGGAATCCTCTTAACTTTGAGAGGAATCCCTGTGGAGTCAAGAAGGGAAGGGAAGGGAATACTCTAAGAACCAGATGATCAAATGGAGCAAGGCTGGGAATCCGTCAGCCACAGAAGGGGATGCCAAGTGAGGGGCCCATCCTTAGGAATGAACAGGTGGTTGACCGAGTAAGTGAATGAACGTGGCCTGCTTAAGGGAAACGTGGGTGTGGGTGTGTCAGCACAGTGCTTAGCAAAGGAAGAAGGAAATCTGCTCGAACCCCGCACAGAAAGGACGAGCCTTACCTGGGGCTTGAGAGGAAGCTGCACAGGTCGCCCCAGGAGCCGCTCATTTTCATGTGCCAGGGCAGCTCCTCGTACACCCTCCAGAAAGCCGTCTGCCGCTGGAAGTATCGGACCAAGACTCGGTGGAAATATGCTTTCCTGTGATTTGTTGGGTTCTGAAAGGTATATGGACTGCTTTCTCTGACAGGAGTGAGCACACCTATTGAAAAATCGATTGCAGTAGAATGCATCCGACTTTGTAGCACATGAAAACATTACAGCAGATAACAGCTCTGTGGCCATAATCAGATACAATAAACAGGCAGCTTGGAAAAAAACCCTGAAATGTTAAAAATGTATCTTCTTATAAATCCGTCCGGATTTACCAAAGAATTAGTTACAGTTACGATCAGTGACCCAGATTTTGAAAAGCTAGGGAGCACGCTCATTTTTCATGTTGTCTTCCCCTCCCCCCAAGAAATATGTGTCACCTACTTTTTTCTATTTTAAATATACATCATGGTTGCCACCTAAATAAGCACTTTCAAATATGTGATGACATGCATTTTGGAGAAGTTAGTCTGCACCTGGGTCTCAAATAGGCCCAGGGGAAGCTGAGCCAACTAATGACAAATTGGAGGCCACAGCCAAGATTACTATAGTTCCACCACCAGAGAGGTGATTCCAACACATCATACTACCCAGAAATGAGCTCCTTGAAAACAAAAGGGTTTTGTTGCATTAAAAGCTAAGAGATACCTATCCTTGAAAGGTAAAATAGAAGTATTTTAAATTTTCTGCTTGACGCTTTTTCTCACAAGATCAATCAATCTGCTGGATGGCCCCCAAGGCCAGCTCTCCACAAGAGCCACAATAGAAGGGGAGCCCATTGTTCAAATAACCATTCTGCATTTCCATTGACATGATTTCCAGGTTACGCGTTTGGAGAGACTTCATGCCAGCTGGTGGCATGTGCAGTGCTTCAGAAACCCATGGGAAGACCCGCTGGGCATGGCAAGGGCACTTTTGTGAGCTGCAAATACAGAAGAGGATTAGGGAATGAGAGAGAAAGGGAACTGGGGCAAACACTACCCTGCATCCAAGATTTAGAGTATTAATCACAATGCTTAAAGTGCATAAAACACTGTCATAGAAAACGGACTTCATCTTTTTTCAAAATAACCTTGTGACATATGAAAGGATATGAAAATCTGTGATTTTCACATGTAATTTTACATGTCAGCTTACTGGACTAAGGGATGCCCAGAGACCTGGTTGCGTATTATTTTAGGGTGTGTCTGTGAGGGTGTTTCTGGAAGAGATTCGCATTTGAAACAGGTAGACTGAGTAAAGATCGTCCTCACCAATGCAGATGGACATCATCCAATCTGCTGAGGGCCAGGACAGAAAAAAGGCAGAGGAAGGCGAATTTTCTCTCTGCTGGAGCTGGAATCTCTGACTTCTTAGAGATTCTGGTTCTCAGACCTTTAGAATCAGACTAGAATTTACAGTACGGGCTCCCCTGGTTCTCGGGCCTTGGACTTGGACTGGAATTCTACCAACAGCTTCCCTGGGCCTCCAGCTTATAGACAGTAAGATCCTGGGGCTTCCCAATCTCCATAATCATGTAAGCCAAACCCTCACAATCTTTTTATAGAGATATACATATAGAGAGATACATAGAAATACATAGAGATGGAGATCAAATCCTATTGGTCCTGTTTCTCTGGAGAACCCTGGCTAATACAATCCCCATATGACAAACAAAGCTACTTAAAATCAGAGGGACCACGGGGCTGGCCAGAGCCCTGATTGAAGAAGCAGGATTCAAACCTTCTGACTCAATTCCAGTGCTCCTCCAATTGCAGGAGTTGTAAGGAATGGCCTGACTGCAGCATCATCTGTACATATGAAGTTCAGCACAATTCTCACAGACAGACTTATTGGTTGACATTTCTATAGTGTCTTTCTCTCTCATGACAGGTTAGATGATGCTGTGTGGACAAACGACCCCAAAATCTCAGTGGCTTAAAACAGCAAAGGTTTATCATGCCATCACAGGGTGGCTGGACCTCCAAATTCAGGTCTGCTCACTCTGGGACTGAGAGACCAGCCGCCATCTTGAACATTGCCAGGAGCCACGTACAACCATTGGACAGAACTGGTCACAAGGTGCCACCCAATAAAGGGAACAGGAAGTGCTTCTCATGGTGGGTGGAGGGGTTGGAAATATTGGCAATTGGCCAATATGGACATGGACACCACACTGGTTATCATTGTGCCAGATGCACAGATATAAAGTACTTTACATTAAGCATACTTAGCATTTTTAATACCCTTGAGGTATTATCCCCATTTTGGAGGTGAGAAACTGAATCTTAGAAAGTTAAGCACCTTTCACAAGATCATGCCAGTTCTGTCAGATTCCAAAGTCCTTGCTCTTAACAAGAAATTGTTTATAAAAGAAGCCATGGTGGTTGCCCATAGGAAAGAAGATAGACTCTTTGCCAAACAACATACTGGCCTGGGAGTGAGGTAATGAGTGAGTGAAATGAGGCTGCTTCCCTACCATGACCACAGTGTCACCTGTGGGTAGCTCATACCTCCTATCCTGTGCTCAGCCCTCCAGATCCTGATTCCACTGCAGGCAAACACTAGACACCGACATTCAGTATCGGATCTCAAAACAATGGATATGGAGGCTTCTAGAAACAGCAGGGCCAAAAAAACCAACTGCCAAGAACAGCTGTGCATTCATTCAGCAAACATCTATTGAACGTAACTGGAGTAGGGCCCAGGGAATTCAGACCTGCTTGAAAGTGTCTGATGAAATGGAAGAATCCTTAGGCCAACAGAATTCAAGACCACTAGTTGATTTGCATGGGTTATTTTGGGAAAGATGGTAGATAAAAGGCCACAGAGGAGATGATGAGTCAAATAAAGGGAGAATTCATAATGGCTAATATTTCTTAAGAATTTACTATGGGCCAGGCCTGCTCTCAGTACTTGTAATTACATGAATTAGTCATTGAATGCTTACTAGTAATAATGCTCTGAGGTTGGTTCACTTATTATTTTACGAAAGAGGGACCTGGGTACAGAGTGGTGAAATGATGTAGCCAAGATCTTCAGCTAGGAAGTGGGAAAGCCAAGGCTCACCCCCAATTTAGCATCAGGACCCCATTTTTACTGGTTATGCTATGCTGACTCCTTCTGCTCCACAATTGCTGCAAAATGAGCTTCACAGCCTGGGTTTTTGGAGCATTGATAGGGTGAAGCATTCTAAGAAGAAAAGGAAGGGGCTCTTTCCAGGAAGGGCTCCCTGAGATCCTGAGGAAGGATGGAGTTTGGGGGTGGAAACTCGCATGGCTCAGGTCTCCTAGAAAACACCTATTCCCCCTTTGGACACCAGCACCATCGTGACACCTCAAGGTCTGGCTGCCATGGGACAAATGTACAGGGACCTCAGCATGAGGCCTTGTTTTTCTCATGGTGAGCCTCGCAGGGGCAGTTGGGAGGTACCCACATCAGTACGCACAAACCAGAAGAGCCTCTCTGGGGGTGACTCCAGCCAACAGATGGGTGAGCCCACAGGACACTGCTCAGAGACTCCCACAGATACACAGAGCAGGCGAGGACTTTCTAGGAGGCCAGTGGGAAGCAGATTGACATGACCTAGCCTAGTCGGAGGATGTTCTGTGTACACAAGAAATAAAGGAAATAATGTATAAGAAGTGGCTGGCCCATCAGGGAAATTCAAATCAAAACCACAGTGAGATACCACCTTACGCCAGCTAGAATGGCAAAAATTGACAAGGCAGGAAACAACAAATGTTGGAGAGGACATGGAGAAAGGGGATCCCTCTTACACTGTTGGTGGGAATGCAAGTTGGTACAGCCACTTTGGAAAACAGTATGGAGGTCCCTTAAAAAGTTAAAAATTAAGCTACCCTGTGATCCAGCAATTGCACTACTGGGTGTTTACCCCAAAGATACAGACGTAGTGAAGAGAAGGGCCATATGCACCCCAATGTTCATAGCAGCATTGTCCACAATAGCTAAATTGTGGAAGGAGCCGAGATGCCCTTCAACAGATGACTGGATTAAGAAGATGTGGTCCATATATACAATGGAATATTATTCAGCCTTCAGAAAGAACGATTACACAATATTTGCAGCAACATGGACAGGACTGGAGGAGATTATGCTAAGTGAAATAAGTCAAGCAGAGAAAGACAATTATCATATGGTTTCATTCATTAATGGAACATAAGAAATCGCAGGGAGATCGGTAGGAGGAGGAAGGGAAGAATGAAGAGAGGGTAAACAGAAGGGGGAATGAACCATGAGAGTCTGTGGACTCTGGGAAACAAACTGAGGGCTTCAGAGGGGAGGGGGGGTGGGGGATTGGGCTAGGCCGGTGATGGGTATTAAGGAGGGCACATATTGCATGGTGCACTGGGTATTATATGCAAATAATGAATCACAGAACATTGCATCAAAAACTGGGGATGTACTGTATGGTGACTAATATAACAAAATAAAAATTATAAAAAAAAAAGAAGAAGAAGAAGTGGCTGGCCCAGTGACAGCACTAAATAAAAAGTGACCGTGATGGCCAGGGGTGACAAGTTATGATAATGATTTAGAAGCACTAGAAGCGCATCTCCCAGCTTTTCGGCTCTCCTCCCTAATTGCCCTTTTCCTTTTCAGCCCCACTAATATGCATACACGCACACACGCACACATGGGCACCCACACACAAAGTACGCAAGACCAAAGAATCCTCAGCTTTCATAGCAGAAGGGGAGAGCGGCTGCTCTATCACAGGCCAGGGATCAAAGCATGCCTCTAGACTAGCCCATGTTTGATAGGAGTAACTTAAGTTACAAACTGAATACAATACTAAACAGAGTATTAATCTCAAAGGAAAGGAGCAGGCATGCACACGCATGTGACTAAGAGACTAGTTTGCCCCCAAATGATGGATACGACATTTGGACAAAATATGTCAAAAGACAGCCCTTTACCAAAAATATCATTGCAGACTTGAGTCCTATAGGCCTACCTTTGGGATCTTTTTTCTCCTTGCAGTATGTGCTTGCTTCCCATGCTCAGGCCACATGGAAGTGAATTATTGCGATTACAATTCCCCGTGCCTCCAGGAAAGATGCATTCACATCTTGACTCTACAGCGTGAAAAGTTGGTTGTGTTTTGTTTTTTTTTCTGACAGTAGTGAGCATTGCCAGCAGTGCTTTATTTTGGGGCTCACAGTGCAGAGAAGGGGTACAGCCTATACCCAGAATTTTAACAGCCACACCATGGCCCTTTCGTTCCTGCACCTCCAAGAGTATTACTGTTATTTGGGAAAATGAAGAGACTGAGTACATCGCAAACCATCAGAGGCCAAGAGAACAGAAGAGCTGACATCACCCCGAGGAACATCTTCATTCCCCGCCCTGCTCTCTTTGCCACATTATGTAACTTCAGAGGTGGTGGGAATGATGACAATGTAGGAGGGAAACAGTGGAAAAGATTTATCTTTTTAAAAAGGAAAGTGAAAGAGGACATAGTAAACTTAAAAGGGAATTTGCGCAGAGCTGAGAATCTCTGCAGAGGCTGTGATTTAAAGGTATTTTTAAGTCCTCACACCTGAAGTTCTCTGTATGAATAGAGCGTTCTGCCTCTAGGTCAAGTGTCTGTGATTGCCATCGTGTCTCAGATTCAGATCTGCTGTCCTTTCAGAAGGAGACAGAATTAGATTTGAGAATTAGGGCAGAGACTGCTAATGCCTACCCAATAACCACGTCCCTCATCTTTGTTACTGACAGACGCCCACCATAGTTTAGGGTAGCAACGCATCTGTTGAAACTTCCATTCGCCAACTTCCCTTGTATCTGGAGACATAGTGGAAATGTTGGTGGAAACCTGGGAAAGCTCCTTAAAAGGAAATGCAAGCCCTTCTTCTTCTCTTCATCCTTCCTGTTGCCCAAAGTGTAATGGCTGGAGCTCCAACAGCCATGTTGCTTCCAGCAGTCATGAACATGAGGTGACCTTGAGCAGGCAAGCTAGTGTGTGGATTAGGGACACGGAAGGCATGGGGTCCCAGATGACTATGTGGAGCCAATAGGGCAGCCTACCTCCAGAAAGTTCTCATGCGAGAGAATAAACCCTGGGATGGAAGCCATTGATGTCAGGTCTCTGTTACTCACAACTAGGTACAAGTATTACTTCATATCACCATGCGTATATGTGTTTATAGATTCACTTCTACTTGAGAAGTGCCAGCTACAAGCTTTCCCTTGTATGCAAACTTCCCTTTTCTTAACTAGCAGGTACTCACATAGATGCAAGCCTTACCAAGAAGCTTGTGCTCCACAGCACTCCGCAGAGACTGGTGCCTGAAGTACAGGAGGCCATTGGGCTTCTCCTGGACCCACTGTCTGGTGGCGTTGCGGAAGGCCGCCCAGTGCAACATGGTCACTTTGTAATGATCCCTGTAGCCCAGCATGTCCAGAATCTGGAATATCTCACCCTCAGTCAGCCCGCAATGTGAGATGCTCAGTAAGCACAGGGCATCGGCCACCCAGCCATCCAGCACTGTGGGGAAACATAATGACAACGATGACAAAAAGAAGAGTTCTCATCTGCCAGGCATCATTCTAAATGTTTTATATGACTAACAACTTGTTTCTTTTAATCATCCTATTAAACTCCTACCTAACTCCCCCTATCTTACAAATAAAACGAATAAAGCACGGAGAGATTAAATAACTTGCCCAGATCACACAGAAATAAGTGCAGAACGGGGATTTGAGCCCAGACAACCTGGCTTCAGAGCCCAGACTTTCAGGCATTAAGTTATCATCTACATTGTCCCAACTAATACATCCATGTGAGCTATGGTTCCGAACTGGCAAGCTGGCCAATTACTATACTACTGAGCAGTCTTTACTGAGATTCGCAAACATCAAATTTGCATTTACGGGTATGAATGGTTTTTCCATATGGTTGCTAACTTGCCACACACTCACAGACACCACTTGAGGCGGCAATACACATTACTCACCTGACCCTTAGATTTTTTCAGCCAGAGTTGGATTTCCCACTGGCTTTATGGTCAACCAACTCAAAAGAGACCCTTAAGACTACTGAGAGAAATGACAGGGTCTGTCCTTCTAAATGGACTTCCTATGCTGGGATTGGGGATGAACCCCAAACACCTACAATCTTTAAGCAGCGGCAGCCGCTCAGCCCCAGCTGTGCAAGCTTCCCCTGAGGTTGGCCCGCGTTTGACCAAGTTCTTCTTGGACCTGTGGCTGAGTGCCCTGGACTTGAGGAGGGGTCAGTGGGCAGTGCTAGGAGGAGGAAGGTCAGCCAGGGAAAGGAGCAGTCCCTCGGGAGAAGAGGGCCTGGGCTTTCCTGCACAATGCTGGACAAGCAGGGATAGCCATGGGCACAGCCATGGGTCACTTTGCCTGCATGACCCTTCTCAGGACACAGAGACCTTTTTTCCACCTCCTTGCAGGTGGGGGGGGGGGAATACACTAAATTTGAAATTAATTTTATTTGCAAAAATGCAAACTCAAGAGCAAAAAATGGGACAGGACAATATGTTGTCATGCCAACCCATGTGTCTCTCAGTCCAAGCATTTTCTGCTTCTTTCCCCACCCCCACGTCCCCATCCCTGCTCCATTCTAAATTCATCATCCTTCAGAGAAGGTTATTGTAGCAGAGACTCAAGTTTCAAAGGAGACTTTTGAAGCTCATAGCAGAGATAACGGCTTTGAGAACAAACTTTTCTTCTCAAAAGACTGACTATTGAATATCAAAAGACAAACTCCTGACCAACTCATGGAATAAATTTTGTAACCACAAACAACAGACTCAGACAGTTACAGGATGAGCTAAGGAAGACTGAACTGAGAAAGGTGGAGGAGACAGTGAGGAAAGAGAGCAATGGAGTTGCTCAGGGGGGTTTCTGTGAAGGGGCCTGTACCCTCCCCTGAACCCAGGCTGTGGGCAGGGAGAGAGGACCCACCAGATGGACGCACGTGGGGACCCAACAGTACAGACAGCCTGTACTCTGCTTCCCATCGGGAGCCTGGAAGTCAGCAGCTCTGCAGATCTCCCGATGCCCTCAGAACTAGACAGCAGAAATTGCTATGGGGAGACCTACAGAGCCAGGAGCTCTGAGGGAGCAGTGAGCAACCAGCGTTCTCTGTCAGGAATGTTGAGTACCCACAAGACTATAGGCTCCAGAAGGATGCAGACGTTAGTAGAGGAGAGGGGCCTTCTTCACGTTAAGATGAGGGAAAGTGGGGGCTGATGGCAGCATAGAGTGAATAACCCAAGAACAGAGGGGAACACAGGCATCCTAGAGGATTCCAACGCTGGAGGAACGTCAGTATCTGTGGACCATCTGGGGCCATGACCACCTCAGTGGAAGACAGCAGGGACAGATGACAACCAAGGACACCCAGCACCAAGGCCCTCGGATTTAAGCTCAACCCAAAAGAGACACAGGAAGGACACAAATCCTTGAGTTGACTGAAAAACACCCTGAATTGTCTGAAAACAAGCTAAATTGATGGAATTAACCTAGATTAACTGAATTAGGTTTCTGCCATCCCTTGGACTGTAGGCTCGAAAGAATTAAGTTATAGAAATAATAAAGGCCAGGGGTGCCTGGGTGGCTCAGTCAATTAGGCATCCGACTCTTGGTTTTGGCTCAGGTCATAAACTCAGTCCTGAGATGGAGCCCCGCGTGGGACTCTGGGCTCAGCACAGTCTGCTTGTCCCTCTCCCTTCGCTACCTCC
Source organism: Ursus arctos (assembly GCF_023065955.2). Lineage (NCBI taxonomy): Eukaryota > Metazoa > Chordata > Mammalia > Carnivora > Ursidae > Ursus > Ursus arctos. The sequence goes on along the minus strand of NW_026622886.1, from coordinate 11,578,634 downwards.
CTCTCTCCCTCTCTCCCTCATTCTCTGTCTTGCTCATAAATAAAATCTTAAAAAAAAAAAAAAAAGAAAGAAAGAATAAAGGCCCATTTCTTAGACTCCTGAAAAATGTGCTTAATACAGTTCTCTTTACAGTCAACACAGAGCTTCCTACACAGTGTTGTTGGATTTAGCAAATAAAAATACAGAGCATGCAGTTAAATTTGAATTTCAGATAAACAACAAATTAACTTTTGGTATAAGTATAGCCCGTGCAATAATTTGGGATGTACTTCTAATGAAATTATTTATCTGTAATTTAACTAATTTTTAGTATAAATATGTCCCATGCAATAACTGAGGCAGACTTTTACTAAAAGATTATTTGTTCTTTATCTGAAATTACAATTTAACTGGGCATCCTGTATTTTCTCTGACAACCTCATCCTTAGACCCTCCTCCACTGGGTGGTCCACCATGGATCTTTCTCCCCGTGGGCTCCAGCTGGTTGTCAATACTGGCCAAGGCCTACCTTCTCCTGAGGCCACTGTGTCTGAATTGGCCCTCTTTGGTATAAAAGTCCAGCTATAGTCTTCAATCCAGCGTTTCAGAATCAATTCCCAGAGCTCCTGGATGGAGGCCACCTCCAAGTACTCCTTCAGACACTGATACTCGTCTCGGTAGATTCGACATTCTCTCAGTTCATTTGCTAGGATTGTGAGTTTTAAAGGATTCAGGTTTGTTTTTTTCCTCAAAGTGGGTTTGCTCTGCCGGAGGGGGTCTTTGTTGGGAATGAAGAGATACTGTCTAAAGATGTTTAGTTTCACTTCTTCGTCTCCTACGTTCAGGAGCTCCACCGTCCTCACATCCGGGCGGGCACAGAGTGACTTGTAGGACAGGCTGGAGGAGACGGTGCTCATGATAAATCTGCACTGAGGAGGCAGTAAGCATGGCAGCCAAGAGAAATCTTTTGCCTGATGGAGAAAGTCAAAGACATTTGAAATCTTTAAAGACTTAAAAACTCCTTCGCTGATGGTTTTTAAACCTAGAGCAGCTGGAATAGAGGGAGTAAGTACAGGGTAAGGGCTGGGGTTAAGGTGAGGACAGTAAGTTGGACAGTAAATGATATGGTGATAAGAAAATACCCACTCTCACCCCACAGAACTGTATTTGACTGACTCATCCATCTGTTATGAATTTGATAGTACAAATGCGACCTCTAAAAAGAGATTCCTACAAGCAAGTCATCCGACAAATCGTAGGCTTCTGAAGAATGACCTATAGTGACGACCAAAGAAAACCTAAGAGTGCAAACTAAACCATTTGATTTAAAAAGAGAACACTGTTTTATGCTGAAGAATCGTTGCTTTATACCACAATACTATCATAAGTTAAATGGCTTTATTTGGGAATAAAATAAACACCTAATCAGATCTTTCTTGATGCCTTTAAAAGCTTCCCACCCCTGGCAACCATTATAATAATAATAAGAGCAACTATCAAACAATGACCGCTTACTCTGAGCCAGGCACTGTGCTGGATGTCTTCAGGTACTAACTGCATTAGTTAGATATTTGTATTTTTTCTGTCTTCTGATAGTTTGCCATCTCTCAGGGGCCTTACAGATCCAGGTGAGACTGCTCCTCCCAAGACAATTCCTGGGGGTGGTGGACAACTTGCCTGGAACGTGGGCGTCACCTGCAGACTGGCCAATCCAGGACCACATCCCAACCCACCTTATCTGCCTCTCACTCACCAATCCAATATTTCCCTGACCTACATCATCCCAGGGCCAGTGACAAGACAACCAGGGACAGTCCCTATGCCACAAAGCCTGCCAGAATTGTACAAACTAGCCAATCCTGAATGGTTTACTCTGCCTTTCCCATGGGAACCCCCAAAAAGGCTTTGGCCTGGGTCTTCTCCTGGCTCCTGTCTTCTGCCTCCTGGCCACCCGGATACTTCCCCCAGGGCCCTATATGACATGGCGTGTCTCCTCTTGGGAAATATAAGTCATAATTTCTTCTTTCAATGGCACTGGCTTCTTCATGTTGTCACTCAGTCATTCTCCTATAAATCAAATCCCAGGTATAATTTTATTACACCAACTCACTGAGTCCTCCTAACAACCCTCTAGAAAGACAGAGGAGGGGACTGCAAAACAGAGGGGCTAGATGTTGTATCTAATTCGTTCCGATAGTAAGCAGCAGAGCTGGGATTGAAACCAAGGGTCTGGCTCCCCAGGCAGGCTCCTAACCCCTGCACTGCACTGGTGCAGGTCACAGCCTGGACTGTCCCTCCTCCTCCCACAGGGCTCTGGAGCCCTTCTTCCAGGGAGCATCCTCCCAAGGCCGAGTCCCTTCATTAGAGGCTCTCACGACCCTACATACTGATCCTTGGCAGCCCTTGTCACAGTTGCAATTTTATGCTTATTTGTGGAATCGCACCATTAACTTCTGCCATCCCCTGCTAGAATAAAGGTCCCATTTGCTTGCAGGGACCATGTTCGACTCTGCTTACAGTGCATTTCCCATAGTGAGTGGTCAATAATTACTCATTGAATTGATGGTGGTTGCTGTGTATTAAATTAAAAAGCAGATTACAAAACAATATGGTGTGTAACTTCATTTACATAAGCGTCGATGAGTGTGTATAGACATCCACAGACAAAAGGCTATACTCCAAAATGTTGACCAGTGATGAGACTGCGAGTATACTGAATTCTCTGCAGTCTTCTTCTTTATCATATTCTCTATGAGAAACATAGATTACTTACGTAATTTACAATTCCATGTGTTTTTAAGTTTTAGAGAGAATGCTTCACAGAGTAATGACTGATACTCGGGTATGTGTTAGAGGTTCCACGGATCCAGTATCACCTCAAACAGGATAAAAACTAACGAGCAACCAACTTGGTATGTGCAAAATCAGTGTAGATGAGGCAGATCAAAATATACAACATGAAGAAAATACCAGAGGCCCAATAAATGCTTGGTAAAAGTATAAAATGGGGGGGGGGGGAGAACGAGGCAGGAGTAAAGGCCACAGGTTCTAGAACCAGACCTCCCACATCTGAATTCCAAGTCCCCCACCATCTTCAGATGTCCGGTAAGCCACCTAACATCTCCACACTCCGTCCCCTCTGTGTAAACAGAAACGATGATCACAGTCTCTCTTTCATAGGGTTCTTCTGAGAATTCTATATGTTGATATTTCCAAAGTTCCTAGAAGGGTGCCTGACCCACTGGAGGTATCACCACAGAAATATTTGTTCAAGAAAACAGAGAGCAGTGACCGTAAGCAATGCTGGCTAGAGATACTCAGTGCAATGGAAAGATGTTACGTACGTTCTAAATTATGGGGTTTTCTTTTTATAAAACAGCAATAAAATAAGCATGATTTCAAAAAGAGATTACCTTCTGTCCTGAAATCCCATAAATGCCAATCAACTCTTCGATTCCATCTAGGACAAGTATACATGGCTTTAAACTGATGGAAGCAATGAAGACTTCCACAAGAAGTGAAAAGACCAAGACATTTGAGTCTTCGTTAAGAATATCAGTTTCAAGCTGAGTACCTGGAGCATAGGAATTTGCTCAAATTAGGCGAAAATGTTTCCATCACTGCTAGAATATGTTAATGGGATGGGGAGGCGGAAGGGGTTGGGAACAATGAGTGCTATTCACAGCTGTACAGCTGACACATATAGGTATATGTGTGATTAGCAGCCTAAAAATATTCAACCCAAAAGGGATAATGGTATTTACCACCAGATGTCTCCTATACATTTTCAGGATTTTATATAAAAAAATATTTTGTATGATCCAAAGCATTACTCTCGTTCTCCAAAATGCAAAAATAGATCATGTTATGAAGAGTTAGATGGGGAGAAAGAGAAGCCAGACTACATGGTCTGCGAAGTTTCTGCAGCTCTGTAATGTCAGGGGGCTCTTTAGGGGCCACAGCCACCACCCTGGGGGGTCCAGCAGTGCACGCATGCGTCATCTCCCCCCAGTGCCTAGGCTCTTCGCTCCTTGCCCACATTAAACCTGACATAACCAATCCTAAATTACTCTACCCACAATGGCGGACCCCAGACCTTGGATTCTGGAAATTATCAGGGAGAATTAGGTAATGAACCAGCAAAGGGTATAGGATGTAATAGAGGACCAACTTTTAGACTCTGATTAAGTGACATAGTAGTAGCAACCCAAAATTGTAATCAGCTACCTAATATTCTTTTTTTTTTTTTAAGATTCATTTATTTTAGAGAAAGAGAGAGAGAGAGAATGTATGTGCGGGGGATGGGGGGAGCGGAGCAGAGGGAGAGAGAGAATCTTGAGCAGGTTCTGTGCCCAGCACGGGCTCGAGCTCATGATCCTGAGATCACAACCTGAGCCGAAACCACTCAACCAACTGAGCCACCCAGGCACTGCCCCTCAATTACCTAAAATTCTAAGGGCATTTTACTACATACAACTTTGATCTTGCTTTTATTTTTCAAAGGCAACATTTCCCATAGAAATTTAGGCATATTAGAATCTAGAAAATCAAGTTATGCAAAGAAGCTTTAATAGATTTAGTCTCTCAGATGCATTAAGATTCTGTTAGAAGCATTCAGAGTAATTATGTTTAACAACTACTTCCTGGCTGCCTGTTACGTGCAAGGTGCTGTGCTAGCCGCCCAGAGGAAATAAAATGATCTAGAATATAAAGTCAAGGAGTTAAGGGAAGTGAAAATGGGTTCTGTACACAAATAATCACCTTTGAAGGCAGAATATGAGTCTGAAGGTTACTGGAGTTTGATGCAGAACCGTCACAATAAGGAAAAGCTTCGCGCAGAAGACATTTGAGATGAGCCTTGGAGAATGCACAAGCAGAGATGAGGGCAAGGGTAGAGCAAGCAAGACAAGGCATAGGTGAAGGTCTGGAGGTGGGAAAGTACATGAACACTCAAAAAACAGGAAGCTGATGAGCGCAGTGGAACTCAACAGGGGAGGCCCGGGGATTCTAGACATCCTACAACACAGGACCGTCACGCACAAGGAAGGTGTGTCCTGGGGTCTACCTGACTTTCAAATGTCCTGTCAGTCACAGAACACTTACTTACACTTTACTCATTACCTTACTAATTACCTCACCTAGAAACCAACTCCATTTTCCTGGGAACGTAAAGTAATTTGCAGAGATTTAAAACACATAGAATTTTCAAGGAATACAACTACCATATAAAGCAATGGAAGATTATATATTGCTTCATCTGAAATGATACCACGATTTGTTCACCACTTCAGAAAATCACAACCCTCATGGGAATATTGCTCACGATGCTTGAACCTTGACTATAACACACCTGTGCCCGTCTGCACTGACAGCTATCGCTTCCATGGTCATTCTCCATAGAGAGGCACGCACCTGCCTACTCCACTGTGGCCTCCGTTGGAATCATGTCTGAGCGTTTACATATTGAAAAACATGTTATTTTATAATAAATTACTTTATCTTTCTCTTTTACATAGTAGTAGAGGGTAGTGGGGGTCTTCTTACTATTGAGGTAGAGATTACATATACTATTACATTAATTCCAGGCATACAACATGATTCGATATTTGTATACACTACAAAATGATCACCACCATAAGTCTAGTTACCATCCAGCACCACACGGGTACAAAAACATTTCTTTCAGGGCTCCTGGCTGGCTCAGTTGTAGAGTATGTGACTCTTAATTTCAGGGTTGTGAGTTCAAATCCCATGTTGGGCATGGAGCCTACTTAAAATTTTTTTAAAAAAGAATTTTAAAAAATTTTTTCTTGTGATAAGAACTTTCAAGATGTACTCTTACCCGCTTTCAAATACACAATACAGTATTATTAACTATAGTCACCATGCTATACATAACATCCCCAGGACTTATTTATTTTACAACTGGACATATTGATTTTTAAAGATATCTTTATATTAGCAAATGACCATAAAATAAATGACTTGAAGGTTATATATGAATGTGAGACATAAAGGAGGAGAAGGAATCAAAAAAGATAGGGGCACCTCTCTGGCTCAGTCAGCGGAGTGTGCAACTCTTGGTCTCAGGGTCGTGAGTTCAAGTCCCACATTGGGTGTAGAGATTATTTAGAAAAAATAAAATTCAAAAAAAGATGGTTTGTGCTTGTGTCACACAATAAAATATTTTTCAAGAATGGAAAGAGAACAGTTAATCTTGGTGCTTCATCCTTTTAGGTTTTTGGGTGTTTTTGGTTTTTTTTTCCAAATCTTTAAAGTATGGGCAATATCGAGACTTTGAGCCTTAAGTAACCAAAGTTTAGAGCAGGAGGGATTCTGGAAAACATGTAGTCTAGTCCAAACCCTCATTTTGTAGGTGAGGAAACAGGCCTAGGAAGGTGAAGAAACTTGAACACAGATCAGTGGGAGCTTTAAAAACACCGATTTTGCTAATAGCTTTCCTGCAAACAACACGTCATCATTTAAAGATTACTGCTTTTGAGTTTCCAAGCTGTGTAGGTCACCGCGGGTGCGTACGATTCATCAGCAGTCATATGCGGAAGGCATGTGCTGCTCTCCTCCTGCATGAAGCTGACACAGAGGCTAAGTGACAAAACGGTGGTGAATGAACCTCAGAAAATACACACAGGCTGACAATCATAAAGCATAGTATTACTCAGAATAGTCAGCAAAAAAATAATTCCAGGCAAAAAAAAAAAAAAAAAAAAACCCTCAAGGAAGATACTTCTAAATACACAAAGGAAAGCACTGGTTCAGTGTTTTTAAAATCCCATTTGGGGTGATTTGAATTATTTTTCCTCAAAATAATATTGAAGATAGTCAGAATTACCAGGAGTGGAAAACGATCCTAAACATGTCTCTTTATTCTGTTAGGGCCGAACTGTCTCTACTCAATGACAGTGGCCTATTGCCTAATTTAAATGGTAACATCTCAAGTGTTCAAAGGCCTGGTCAGAATAGGTAAATTTATGGGGAGAGAAAAAAAAGTCAATGGATACAATTTCAAAATACTTTGTAACAAAGTGACTTAGTGATTGACTGATTTTTTTCAGTTTTGGGCAGTGTTATCTCTTGCCATTCAATAAGGATTTATTGAGAACCTTCTATATCAGTCAGGCTCTGGGTCAAGCACTGAATGTGACAATGTCTAATAACACAGACATTGCTCAAAGACATATGTTATTTTTGATGTTGTTTATATGCATGAGTATAATGTGTTTATTATTTTTAAGCTAAGCTTTTTCTCTTGTTTGGAAAAAGAAACTTTTCTGTGCCGTAGACATGGCTCCCTGCACTCCCAGGACTATAAAGGGGTACAGTAACACATATAATGACAGGACCATGTATAAGTCCTGGGAGACCAGGACAAGCAGCTTACTAGTCTTTGCAGGGAGACACCAACATAAACTAGAATACAATGGGACTAGGGCTATCCTTGCCAATTGGTCAAAGTTGGAGGTGAGGGAGAGAGTTACCCATCAGGCTCTCTGATTGAGAGGGTGCTCTTTATTATTTTTTTTAAAGATTTTATTTTTAAGTAATCCCTGCACCCAGCATGGGGCTTGAACCCATGACCCTGAGATCAAGAATCACATGTTCCACTGGCTGAGCCAGCCAGGCCCCCCAAGAGCATGTTCTTTAGAATAGGGCTTAAGGGATGAGAAGGATTTCAACTGACCTGAGAAAAGGGAGGGGCCTTCCAGTAGAAGCAAACAGAAGCAGACAGACAAGGAGGGACAGAAGTGACTGGCTGCCCCAGGGAGACCAAACCCATGGTGCAAAGGGTCAGAGACACTGGTGAAGTCAGCCCGGCCTAGGGCACAAGGCTTGGCAAGCCCTGCCAGCAAGTCCTGTTAGCATCTCTGCCCACTCCACATCACTGATTTGAGTGCAAACTCTCCTGGGAACTGATGCTAGGAGAGGACCCCGATGGAAATCATTCAAAAGAGCAGAATGTCCCTCTGTTGGTTCAAGGAGGCAAGACAGGACAGTAATGAGGACGAGGGGCCTGGAGCTTGGCAGGGACCTGAGTCTGAACCCCTGCTCTGCCCACACGTAGCTGTGTGAGCCAGCCATTCTGAGCCCGCCTCTTTATCTGGGGCGAGAATGCTGGATGCCGCCAGCATTAAACAAGATGCTGATAAAGCCCTTAGCACAGAGCCCGACACTCAGAAAGCCAGTTCAGTAAATGGAACTCACTGTTCTTCGAGCTGCCACGGGCTATGGGGGTAACAGGGTGAGGAAACATGTAAATAAGAAAGTCAGTGGCTTTCCCCTGACCTTCTGTGAAGCGTGCCACAGAAAGAACATCAGCGGCCTGCAAGGCAGGAGAGGGGCGTGGGAGTGGGGAGAGCGGACTCCAGGCAGTTCTCTCTGCAAGATCCCTCTATCCAGGCAGGCAGCGGTGAGGGCAGAGGAGCAGAAATGTGAGCTTTGCAGGGGGCGTTCTGGTGTCCCTTCTAGAGAGGATGCCACAGGAGCTAGAGCTGAGGCGGCCACCGGGACCCGCTCTGCAAAAGGAGCCGCAATGTGCTCCAAGCACTTGACCTCACGGCCAGCTGTGTTCTCAGCGGCAGCTCCTCCCCTTCTGCCCACATCCCCCTCACCCAGGCGAAACCCAGCTTCCTGGCTCGGGCGGCCAAGCTGAGAGCCGGCTTCCCCTCAGCCTCGACCTCTCCCGCATTGCGGCCTCCTCCCTGAGTCTAGCTAACGAACAGAACTGTTTCCCTGAGCAGTCCCCCGCTCTCTGCCTCCTTCTGCAGCTCAGTGAGGAATAATAATAATGACTGCAACAACAATCACAGGAACAGCAACAGTGCCAGGGACTCTTCTAAGTTCTTTACCTGCAGTATCTCTTACTCCTCACACAGCTTTGTGTACATACCATTAGTCCCACCCCCATTTTACAGATGAGAAATTGGGGCCCACATTGCTTAGGCAAACTGCCCAAGAGCACACAGCTAGTAAGTAGCAGAGCCAGGCTGGGAGACGCAGGTGGGCCAAGTGCAGAACCACAGCCCCTCCCATGGGCCTCGTGCTTTTAATGAAGTGGGGGGTGTTCTTTCAGGGACACAAGGTGTCGCCTGAGTGTCTGCGATTCATAGGCTGTTCCTGAATTGATTCTACTTTGTCAACCTGTTTGTTTTGAAGACAGCAGCTGTTTTTATCAGGAGCTTTCAGTATCTAAAAACACACTCATTAAAATCACAATTCACTTTGGGAATAAAATCGTAATTGGGCAGGTTCGGTTGAGCTCACCTCCTCAGCCTGGCCAGACTGAACTCCCTTGGGGCTGTGGCTGAGTAGGATCAGTGGTTGTCATCTAGAACCAGTCACACCTGCTGCTACTGATTTTGATTTTACCCACTTTACACACCCTGAGAAATGCAACCACAGAGAACGCATGCCCACGTGTTCGCCCTATTTACTCACAGACACTCGCATGTGTGAGCATACACGCACACACATGCACGCGCGTGCACACACACATACAGGAGCTCAAATATCTGCCCCATCATATAGAGATAATACACGTTCATCAAAACTGATTCTGAGCCCCACATACCCACTCAATACCCAAACGCACGCTTGGGTACAAGCCTCATGTGAGAAGGATGAGTTCCCAAAAGCAGGCAGAGCCGGACACAAATACAAATACAAATGCAAGTGCGCAGCAGACACCCAATAATAATAATAGCTGATACTTATCAGTGCTTACTCTATGCCAAGCACTGGACTAAGCGTCTTTATTTTTTATTCTTTACCTTGATCTTCTCAACTACCTAAAGACATTTCTTTTATTATCCACATTTTACAAACGGGAACACAGAGCCACAGAGAGTTAAAGTAACTCACCGAAGCTCACACGGCTAATAAGTAGAAGTCGGGCTCCCCAACTGCTCCTAGAACACAGGTAGATCCCACATAATTGTTCTCATTCCCCGCAGACACCTTGCATCTTAACTATCTCTCATCCAAAGCAGAACTCTTTTGATTCCCCTCAAAACCTGCTGTCCCCACCCCACTGGTAATGTCCCGTCTCAGTACACAGCCCCACCATCTGTCTAGCTTCCCAAAGCTGTCCTCTACTCCTCCTGTCCTTCAAGCCCCACATTCAATTCCTCAGCAGATGCTCAGTCCAGCGAAAGCCCTCCACTTCCTCAGCTACTGCTGTCCCCAAGCTCCCGTCATCGCGTGCTTGGACCACTGCAGTAGTCTCTAACAAGCCTCCATACTTGCTCCCTACATCCATTTTCCATACATCAGACTGCCTTTCATCTTTTCAAAATATCAATCAAATCTCATCACCCCCCCCCCCCCAGTTAAGATCCTCCACTGGCCTCCCACTGGACTCAACAGAATCTGAACCTAACATTCCGTGCAACAAAGCCCAGACCCTAAGTGGCCTGGCCTTCACCTCCTGCCCCATCCGGTAGGGCTCCCCGTGCCAGCCACATGGGCCTGCTTTCCCTTTCTAACTCACCTTTGTTTCTGGCTTAGGACCTGTATTACCTTAACTGTTCTCTCCACCTGGAACATTCTAATCTCCACACGGCTAGCTCCTCCTTGTCCGTGAGATCTCCACAGAGTATAGCAGAGATATACTTTTGTCCTGCAAAAGTCCATGCTCCCCCTTCTGGGGTGGGGTTAGCTTTCTGTCCCCACTTGACTCCTAGTGTGGCCATGTGGGCCCACAATGGCCAAGTTCTTGCCAAAAGAGTGGCAGTGGAAGCGATCTGAATCATTGCCAGGCCAAGGCATTGAAGGAACAGGTGTGTGTCTTTCCCCTCTTTTTCCCCCTCCTCTAGCCAGAGGCAGAGGACCCTAAGACCCTAGGGGATGATAAAGCCTCAAGATGGAAAAGGCCTATGTCCCCCAATCACCACATGGAGGAAAGCCACTTGTTACCTAACTAGGAACCCCTTACTGGATTTTTCCGTGAGTGAGAAATAGACTTCATTCAAGAAGCCACTGAAACAGGACTTAGTTGTCACCACAGCTAGAGTTATTCTAATACAGAGACACAGCCCCGGGCCACTCCACCCAACTAGCACCCTGTCACCTTATCACATCACTCTTCATGGCGTTTATCACTATTTGTTTCTTGTTTGTTTGTTACCTGCCTTTCTCAACTAGAACATCATATCTGTGGGAGCCCTGACCTTATTTGCCTGAGGCGGACATCCCCAGAACCCAGGGAAGTGCCTGGCACAGAATAAGCAACCAATAAATACTCCGTAATGAGGGACTGAATGAGCGCGTGAGTATGTGCTCAAGAAATAGCTACGGAATCCAACAGGAGGAGCACTAGTTGCGAGGCACAGCCTGCCCTGGAGGCCTTGCGCTTGCTTCCCTGGACTGGAATGCTCTCTGCTTGGCTCCCTCCTCCAGGTATGTATTCAAACATCCCTTTCTCAGCGAGGCTTCCCCAGACCACACTTTTCAAATCCTAACAGTTCTGACAACACCGCACACTGCCTCCCTTCTTACTCTGTTTTATTTTTCTTCATAGAATCTACAATCCAATGTTCTATATTATGCTTTTAGTTGGTGAACTCTGTCTCCCTCGTCCTAATAACATAAAAACACCACGAGGGTAAGGACTTTTGTTCATTTTGGTCACTCTTGCCTCCCCACTATTTAGTCCCCTGGCACATAAAGGTACTCAAGTAATGTTTGGTAAAAGAAGGAAGTAAGAAAAGAAAGAAGGAAATTGAGTTCTGTGAGGGGAAGAGGTGGGTGGATTATGTAAAGGAGACAATGCAGGGTTTACATTGAAACAAGATGAAAACAGCTATAGCAACAGCAGATAGAATATCTAATCTCTAATAAAATTTGCCAAAGTTAAAGGCTTGATTCCAGTACCATAGTTTTTGTACTGTAATTCTGTGATGAAGTAATGTATCACGGACATGATGTCACTGCTTTCACAAGTGCTGCCCACAAAATGAGGAATCATCAACATGCTGGGATGTTTCTTTTTGAAATAATTCACCCAGCTGGCGATCAGAGTAGACTTCCCACAACCACGTTCTCCAGACAAGAGCAAAATAGACTTGTAAACTGGAAGAGGATTTATTCTGAAAAAATAAAGGGGTAAAATGTAGTCAAGAATACTTACAAAGGAAGGGTAGGAGGGAGGGAAGGAGGAGGGAGAAAATTTTTTCTTGCAATCTCTCTCTAAGAGATATGAAATGCTAGTCTCAACTTTGGCCTCAGTTGGCTCCAAGAAAGTTATTTGCCCTCTGGACTTTAGCTGTCCTATGTAAAATTAGAACAGTAGAGAGATGGTAACCTTGGAAGGCCCTTCCAGCTACACAGATCCTAGGGTTGTCCAATATTAACCTGGGGTTCATCAAGGGGTCGGCCTGCCCAAAGGCCCAGGGAGGAAGACTCTACCACTCCAGTCTATGGCCCTTGTATCTGTCCTGCTGATCCCTTCCTGATGTCACAGCCACCATTGCCAGACTGGTCCTCCATATAACATTGTATCAGGAAAAAATAAAAAATAGAAGTGCTCATATGCCAGGGATTCCCATGAATCCTGATTACCATGACACTGGAAATTGCCACAATTGTTAGTAACTCACCAAGACGCAGCCTGGTCCTCTACCGGGTGTTTTAGCTCCTAGTTCTGCAGAAACGTGATTTCTCTGAACTGGCGTGAGCACAGCTGTTTAACTTTTGTAGTGAAGAACTTCCAGATATGCAGAGGATTCCCTGGTCCGCTGGTATCACTACATACAGACTCTAACCCTGTTCCTTACACACTTGTGATTTAATAAATCTGTGCCTCGTGACTTTTTATGGATGGAAGTTCTATGGAGGCAGTTACCAGCCTCACCTTACTCGTTACTAGCTTGTGACTGGCACAGTAACTGATCATAAATTGTTGCATGAGTGAATCAAATCAAATAAATAAGCCTGACATTTGGGTTCGGCAAAGCCAGAGGATCAGTCTGAAGATCCATTAAAATAGGAACCCTGAAGCAGGTTAGAGTTATTAAGCAGAAATTACTCCATAAGAAATCTACCTCCATTATTATGAATTAGGAGTGTGTTACTGCTTTCATTACTTCGCCATCAAATTTGAATGACAGAATCTGATTTTGTGTCCTACCTCCACCTTTGCCCTCTTTAGTCTCTCCTCAGCCAAGCAGCCAGAGTGAGCTTGTCAAAATCAGTGACATATGTCACTGCTTTGTGGTAAAAGTAGTAAAAAGCTCAATTCCTTACGTGTGAGACCAGACAAGACTTACACCCTCCCCCCATCCATTACATGCCCGTCCTCATTCCCTACCGCCCTCCCTACAGCCCTGACTTCCTTCCAGCTTCCTGGCCTCCCTGCCATTCCTCCAGCCTCAGGACCTCTGCACTTGCTGTTCCCTCTGTCTGGAATGCTTGTCCAATCCATATTTGCACAGCTTGCTCCCTCACCTGCTTCCAGTAGTTAGCCAAATGCCACCATCTACTAGATAGCCTATTCCCTTTCAAGGTTTTATATTTTGCTCCATAGCACTAATGGCGTCAAACCTATTACATGGTTTCCGTATTTGCCTTGTTTGTTGCCTAGCTCCATAACGTAAGCTCTGTGGAGGTAGGGGGTTTTGTCTCTTTGTTCACTGCTATATCCCCTGAGTCTAGAACACTCCCTGGTACTTAGCAGGTAAAACCGACAAAGGAAAAATACAAATGTAATACGTCTACATAATTAGGCTAGGGTCTGAATGATTTCTTCTTAAGAACAAACAGAAAATGAAAACACTGCAAAGCAATCTGTGGCTATTGTTCTAGATGGTCAGTTGTTAAGACAATGCTTTGAAACGTCAAAAGAATACCCCTTTCTGTTACCTATACATGTGATTCAGGAAATTACAATACAAAGCATTGTTTTCAAATGGCAAAGTCCTGTTTCCACATACCTAATTTCAAAGGATTTGTTTCATTATTGTATTTAATTGGGCGCAGTTGGACTCGTTTCGTTGCAATAAAAATCATCAAAGGTCTCATCTACTCTGAAATAGTCAAAATTATAACCTACATGAGATATAATTCACATACTGAAAACTCACCATTTTACAGTGAACAACTCGGTGGTTTTCACTGTATTCACACGGTTGTACAAATATCACCACTAATTCCAAACCATTTTCAGCACCCCCTAAAGAACCTCCAGACCCACTAGGAGTCATTTCCTGTTTCTCCTCTTCTCTCATACCCACGCAGCCACTAACCTACTTTCTATCTCAATGGATTTGCCTATTCAAACCTAAGATTTTTTTAACACATGACCTATATATTCAAACCCCTGTTAAGTTTTAAAAGTCTTGCCTGAGCTCCATGTTGTATTAACCAAATAACTTGTCTTCCTCTTGGCACGAGTTCCCGGAACCACAAAAATGTTGGTAGCTCTACCCCTCAGTGGGCTAAAATGGCGGGTGCAGAGACTGGGGCAAAGGTGATGGAGATGTGGAGGTGGAGGGGCTGAACCATCCCCGCCGCTATGGTGGGTTTCTTTCAAAATACAAAACTCACAGAATAAAGGTGATCTGTGGTAAGAGGAGGAGGATGAGGGCGGAAGAAAGAAAACTATCTCAAGAATCTCCCTATTTCTACAGATGAGACAGAGAGGGACACTGTAGACAACCCCAGTCCTACTTCCCACCCCAGCCTCTTCCTGCCTGGAGATGGTGAACAGAGTATGCCACCAGCCCGGGTGGGGAGAGATAGAGAGATAGAGGTTTTAATGTGGAGGACACTGGATAAAACAATGAGGGAGTGCACACGTTGGGTAAGATAACTCAGTTCCAGACACAAACACAAATAATAATGTGGCCCAGAGTAGGCATTCAGTAAGTGTTAGCTGAATATCTTAATGTAATTAATAATGAGCTGATGATGTATGTGGAAGCACTTTGTAAAACCTACAACACTGTACAGATGCATTATTCATATTTCCTGATCTAATTTCTTCCCCTTAAAGTCACTCCATCATTGTCAGGAATTACTTAGACCAACTTAGATCGGGGTGGGGGAAGGTAAGCTCTGCCCTCCTCCTTGAGGAGACCAGAAGAAAGGAAGTGAAATAGCCAGGAAAACTTTGCAAATGCAGAGAGATATCTGATAAGGAAATTCTAAGCCAAGGGTAACTTTTCAGGGGCCTCTCTTGCAGGAAAGGATGGGCATAGAAAAGGGGAGGTGGGGGAAGACAGCTGAAATTTGAGGGATCACATTCACTCAAGACAGGCTGTTTTGCTCAAGTCTAATGAAAAGCCTGGCGATTTCTTGACATCTTACCTGAGAAGAGAGTCTAAACTGGAGCCTGCTGCAGCACCGTTAAAATCAAATCCCGCATCCTTTAAGGCAAATCTCTCCAAGATTTCGAAGGTTCTGTTTGATTCCTTAGAAATAACGAACACTTGCTTGCACTTCTCAGTAAACTCTTCATGATAGAAACGTTCAAAGTTGTGCTTATAGTCTTTAGAGACAAAAAGATAAGTTTTAGTACCTTAGATACCTTAGGTATCTCCCCTTCTGTATCCATATCACCTTCTTTCTATGTTGGTACCATATTTCACAGCCCAGGATGTGGTCTAATGAAAGCAAATAGGCAAGGAACTTAATCTTCCTAAAGCTATTTGTATATGAAATCCTACTTGGGAGCCCAACTTATTTCTTGACCTCAAAATAACAAGGGTAAAAAAAAAAATCAAAAACTGGATTTGCTACATACATGCCCTCATCTTTTTAGATTGTTATCTAAGTATGACGTTACCTAATTCAATCTTGTGGCAAATGTATATATGTCTATCCATGGCAGGGGCTGGGAGAACGGTGTATTTTTGGACAAGATGCCCTAATACAGTGACGACCACTGGGCAACCCCCTTAAACTCTCTGGTAAAATAAGGGGCAGGGCCAGACACTTGGATCTCTGAGAGATTCCTTCTAGTTTCAATTTACTGTAATTCTAAACTCATAGTTTAATTAAAGTCAGGGTGCTCTGGACTGCCAAAATGCCCTTCTGTCTCTGGAGACACTTATATCCCCCCAAGGTTTTGTTTTTGCTTTTAATGGAGGGAGGCTGTGATGCCAGAAAATGAACACCAGGTAGGCTAACCTGGTAGGTTCCCAAGATACTCACCTTGTACCTCCACAGTTAACTGGGTTGCCCTCTGGTTCCGGTGAGAGCCAAACAGACAGGGAGGACCTACGGTCTGGCCAAAGTCAGCTTCAAATTTCAAGATCTTAGACAGAACTGGGAATGATCCCACAGTCTAATGGGTCTCTTGAGGTAAACCTGAACCTCACCCACTAATCTCGAGTATCTTCAAGGACCGCAGAAGTGTCTCTAAGAGTTAAGAGTATGAACCAATAGCTCTACATTGCCTTACAATAACCACCAGCTTCCCAACTGGCCTTTTGTTACCTGCCCCCTACCCCCATCAGATTTTGGGTGATTAAAGGGTATCAAAGATACAAAAGAAAAATAATACAGCACTTCTTTCTAAAGCCTTTTTTTAAAAATAATTCATCCATACTGTAACTTCTAATTCACACATTTAGTCCACATACTATACATTCAAAACTAAAGTCTAAAGCAAGATAATTTTTCAATAATAACTAAAATCAAAGGTTAAGGAGACTACGATGGAGAAATAGCCTGTGTGTAACCCAAATACACAGACAGACTCAATTCTTGAGCACATTAGGAAATATTAATCTATATATGCAGTTCAGATTGAGATTAGTCAAAGAATATCACTATTAACCATATTTCAAGCTTTAGCCAAATGCATATATTCTTCCAGGACTCATTTATTGTTAGTCGTTCTCATCAGCTATTTACTCTGTGCCCAGTATGCATCAGGCACTGTTTTTAGGTATTTTACACACAATATTACTCTCAAGGTGGTTAATAGTAATTCATTATGTAGAAGAAGAAACCAAGGTGTACTAATATTGTCATTTGCTCAAGGTCACACACAACTAGGAACTGAGAAATTTGAGATCGTGTGTGTCCTTAGACATTCTAAAACTCCAAGCTTGTAGTAAATATTCAGGATATTTTTTGACACTCAACATCCATTCACTATAGTTTCCGTAACAGCCCCAGGTTATCATCCGGGACCCCTCCCTGTTCCAACTCTCAATTCATGTTATTCCAGTGGGTCTGACTTCACCTCCAGCCCCAGAGGAGGCATATGACCCAGGATTAGCCCCTCAGAGCATCATATTCTCTTGGCACCAGCGATTAAGTCGGATACAAGCATATGGTCCCAGTCAGGCTAATCGGAGACAGAAAGACTCAATGCTACGTGGACTTTGAGCCACTTCTGCTGGACTTGAACGTGGAGCTACTCCAGCCATCTTCCTTCCATGATGGAGGAGCCAAGGAATTGAGGCAATATCAGGACAGCAGAGCCGTGCTGAGAAACAGCAAGAAACCAGGGCAGGTAACATCGTTTGAGCCACTGGTTGAAGCCTGAGCTGAACCAGACCTAATCCTAGGCTTTAAAGTTACATAAGCTAACAAATTCCCTTTTTGTTAAAGCCAATTTGAGTCACCTGCAACCCAAAGAGTTATGATTGACACAATATTCTTTTCTAGGACTCCAAAATGATTTGGCTTGTAGGCAGAGTTGATCAGCACCGGTGAGATTTCACCACCCGCCTCCCTCCCCACCAACACTGCATTCGAATGAGTTGAGGTGAGTCAGCTCTGTCCCATTCAGTTCACCACAGATCCACCTGCTTCGTATCAGAAGGACTATTGCCTTCCTGGCCCCTGAAAGCATTGGGGAACGCACCACCTGCCGTCACTTTGCAATTTCACATTAATTGGGCCCTTACAATAGTAATTCATAACCTTTTTTGGGTCATCGAAACTTCTGAGGATCTGATCAAAGACACAGGCCATCTTTCTACCCCCCCAACACATGTATGCATGTAAACATACTATTTTTCATATTTTATATCACTTTAGGGGCATCAAGGACCCCTCCCAAATCTGTCTAGGTGAAAAATCTCTGCCAGACTCTAATATTGCTCTGTCTTTTCTTTCTGTGTGTCCTCAAGACACTACTTTCAAAAATAAATGTAATCACTTCATTTAGAGGCAGAATGGCAAGCTGTACTTCTCGGACCGTAACGTGTATGCAACTCACATGGTCATCTTATTAAAATGTAAACTCTTATTCAGTAGACCTGGACTGCTTTCCTAATAAGCTCCTAGGTGATGCCAAGGTTGCCGGTCCACAGATTACTGAGTAGTAAGGATGAATGATGTTTAGCCGTATCCCCGACCTCCAACCACTAAGGTGCCAGGAGCATTCCCCCCCAACTCTGACACCAAAATGACTTCAGACGAGGCCAAATGTCCCTTGGGGGGACTGCCAGATATTTTAGGTCTTCTCCAAGCTCCTGGACTTCCTAAATAATCTTCCATGACCCTTTATTTGCTCTTATTTCCAGTTTAAAAAATCTTCAAATGGAGAAATGCATGTTACAGATATATGGTCACAATTTTAAATGCTTAGGGAACATTTGCAATTTTCAAAAGGCCTCTTACAAGGAAGACATGCAAAACATATTAACTTTATGTTAAAAATAGACTTAGCTATCTCCATAGTTACTCACCCATATTTTCTATCATTAAAGTGGCTGGGTAAAGTTGTTCTATCACAATTGACCAGTCCTTGAAAACCAGCTCACCCAACTCAGGGAGATCTTTATAAAATCGGACAGGGAGTCCTTTGCTAATAATCTTGGCCTTAAGCTTTCCGATCCTTAATTTTTCTTCGTCATTCAGAGAGCCTGAAGACAGCCTCTCCTTTTCTTCACCTAAAGTCTTCAGCAGCGTGGTTCCGGTCCTAAAGTAAAAATACTGAAATTGAGACTCATTCAGAAATGCTGCTTGGATGATCTCAAACTCCGTCAAACTGTAGTTGGGATTCTCCAGGACCCAAGGATAACCATTTTTTGCAGCAACATAGAGATTCTGCTCTACTGTGGATAAACTTGACAAGTCAGTTGCTTTGGAGAATACTAAAGGCACGTGGTCAGGGAGAAAGTCCCCGTATGTCTGACCCAGCATGCAGATGAAAAAGGGAAAGCAGCTGTTCACGTAGTCGAGACAGAGCTTCAGATACTGGGAGTGGAGACAAGAATGCTGTCTAAACAGGTTGGAGGATAAGGGCGGCGGGTCCATCAACGCTGACCACCTCAGGTCTACAGCTTTGAAATATGTGCCCCGGGAACTGCAGAGTTCATTAAGCTGAGGAAAGATGTAGTTTGCCAAAAAGTCTCTCTCTTCTTGAAAATCATTCAGAGTTGAGCAGATGTAAGGCTGAATGGGTTTCTGGAACTTTAAAACAAACTGGGCATACCTGTCTACATTTGCCTTCTGGCTTATTTCACTTTGCTCAGGGGATGACATCGTGCTTAAAATATAACCATTTTCATTCTGGCATAGCTGCCGACCTCCACTGCATCTAAGACTTCCTCCTAATGATGTTAGCTACAAACACTTCGAAAACATTCCCCAAAATGGTTTCTTTCTTATTGACATGTGAAGGTGAGAGGTGCCAACCAACGGACAGATCAGAGTTGAAAATCTAGTTTAAGACTGAAAAACAAAAAAAAAATTCATTTTAGGATTAAAGGAAGTTCACATTTCCCCTCTTCTCCCCCAAAGCTTTTGCTGAACAGCTGAGAACCACGAGGTGAGCAAGCACTAGACACAAGGCTCTCCCCTTTTCCCAGCCCACCGTTCCACCTTCCCAGTATTCCTTCCTCCCACTGCTACTTCTGCCCCCTATAAATTTGGAAATCATGCAAGGGGACTTCCTGAGAGTGTGAAAAGGAAGACAAACCCAGAGAAGGATCCTCATGTATCTAGAAGCAGAATTAGCCAAGACCCATGACCAAGACCAGAAGCAAGAATGAATAGGTATGAAGTTGAGGTCAGGATAATAAGAAGATATCAAAGTGTCACAAGGTCCAAGACCAGTAATGCACCTGGCATCTGAGAGACACAAGGAAGTTGGGATCTAAGACCTTCAAAGAATTCTGTGATTTTTTTTTTTTTTTATCTTAAGTTGAGCAGACTCATACAAATTCCATCCACCTACATGAGCCGGGAATTCAATTCCACTGAGCTAATGATGAAACACACACCCTCCAATGCTGATGTAGATATGCTTGCACCTTGCTCAGAAGCAAAAAAAATTAAATGAAAATGACCCCTTTTATGAGCTTTTTCTTAATGCAACTCATTTCCTTACCAAGCATTGCTTTTTTGGTTACATTTTTTGCCTCCACCTAAGGAGAAACATCATGTTACCGTGTATAGGGCAATTTTTCATCACAAATACCTGACAAGTATAATGCAGTACCTTTTTAAAAAGTGTTAACCCTTTGACTTCTAAGTGTCACAATAGTTTAATAATAGATCATATTGCCACCCTACTTTACAGACAAAGAAACAAAAGTTCAAACAGGATAAGCTACATGTCCAAAATCACTTGGCTCGTGAGTGGAGAGCCAGGATCTAAACACAGGTTAGCCTGACTCCATTATAGTGTCTCTACATTATAGAGATAATGAAATTCCTTAAATCAATGGGTGGAAATACCAATCTAATAAATGATATTGTAATAAACAGGTGGTAATTTGAAAAAAAATTAGTTTAATCTGTGCTCACACACTACTGCACCGAAAAAAAAAATCTAAAAAAAAAAAAAAAATGACAGAATAGGTATCATGGATGTTTTATTAACAGAATTCTCTCCCGCCATGTAGGAGGCTAGAATTGGATTATCAGCCCTTGCAAATATCTACCTTCTCCTAGTCCCATGCAATCAGAGGTCATTTCTATTTTGGTCTCTACCATGTCCTCAACACTTAGTATAATGACTGGCTAAGAGTGGGTGATAAGTAAATATTTGTTGAATGAAAAAATTTAATGTAATTTTTAAATGAAAAGAAAATATAATTAAATATTTATCAAACCTGGAGAGGACTTCCAAAACTTATAAGCTGTAGAAGAAATCACAAAACATGGACAGATATGGTTACATTTTGAAAAAACTTAAAAGGCAACCAATGAACTGTAAAAACTACTTGCCACAAATAAATCTATCTTTATTCTAAAAAAATACTGGCATCCTAGTAGACATATAAGCAAAAGATACAAACAGATAAAAAGAAAAACAATACAAGAATACATAAAAAATCTCATGCAACCTTTCTAGAATTCAAAAAAAAATTTTAAAGCAATGGTAGAGATTTTTAACACCTGTTTGTAGCCATGATAGAGTAATAGGGACTAGATTTATCTATCCTCTTCAGAAAATTAGAAAACTGGACAAAATATATTAAATAGCTTTTTTCAGATTTAGACATCAGACAGGATGGGAGTGTGAATCCTGAGAGAGAAGTGAGCTAGAGAAGTTTATCAGAAAAAGAAGACTTCAGAACAAAGAGTACTACTAGGAATAAAGAGTGACATTACATAATGATAAAGCAGTCAGTCCACCAAGAAGCAGAGCAATCCTCAGAGTGTATGCACCTAACAACAAGAGCTCCAAAATAAACAAAGCAAAAACTGGCAGAAATGAAAGGAGAAACAGACAAACCCTTAATATAGAGATTTCAGCATTCCCGTTCATATATTATGTATTTTTTTTAAAGATTTTATTTATTTATTTATTTGACAGAGATAGAGACAGCCAGCGAGAGAGGGAACACAAGCAGGGGGAGTGGGAGAGGAAGAAGCAGGCTCATAGCGGAGGAGCCTGATGTGGGGCTCGATCCCATAACACCGGGATCACGCCCTGAGCCGAAGGCAGACGCTTAACCGCTGTGCCACCCAGGCGCCCCATATATTATGTATTTTGTGCTACAACTGCAGAGTTGAGCAGTTGAGGCTATGAGCAGGCTTTGACTACAAAGCCTGAAATATTTTCTATCTGGCCCTTTAAATGATGTTCACTGACCACCATTCTGGGCCATAAAGGCTCCCTGTTCCTCGGCCCCTCCCTCCCCCGCTCATGCTCCTGCACGCTCTCTCTCAAATAAATAAAAATCTTTTTTTAAAAAGCCTTTTAAAAAGATAAAATAAAATAAAAAATAATAATCTCCACACCTTGCTCTACAACTGCTAATAATGAGCGTTCCCAGGTTTTGCAGAAATACGAGATTGAGGCAGGGGAGGGGAGAGCAGAAGGAACCTAAATGGAAGGAGTTCTTTTTGAGTGGATGGAAAATATAGAAAAGGCATGACTTTAAATTTTTAAAACAATTTAAGACAAAAAAAATTTTAACTAGAAACTTCATTATTACCATAAGTGCAAAACCCTTATCATATGCCACAAATAGATAGTAGCCATAAAAATAAATGCACTAAAAAGCAAACCGTGTGAAAAAATTCTAGATACACTTCTTTTACTGAATAGATTAACATGTACTTATAAGAGAGACATGTAAGACAAACTTGTACCAAACTAACTTTCTCTTGGCCTAATCAAAAAGACTGAAGCAGAATTGAAAAGTCCAACATCCGCGCCAGGGAATCAAAGTTATTTAATATCTGCCCCTGGCCCATCTGATAGCAGTAAGGGGCATCAGAGTGAGTATACTCCCGGAGGTTGAACACGGGTGTTGGAGTCATATAACTCTGACACTAGTTCCTGCACCTGTACATCTGGAAATGACAACCACACCCATGTGACAGGATTAAATGAGACTTTGCATAATAAGCACCTAATTGTGCTAAAACTTTGTTTTAACACTGCTAAAATGGACTTCTCATAAAGAAATATCCTTCCCAACAGATTTCTTAAGCAAATTATTGCTGCTTAATGTATTTATGACCTACAAGGTCCACATTAAGCCCTCAATGTTTGCTATTCCTATTGTTGTAAACGTTAGTATTACCTTTACCGCAAATGTTCGCCTTCGTATTTTGTGATAAAGCAGCCTCAACAGCATTACTCCATGTATCACTGTACTTTGTAACTAAAAGTTATGAGAATATCTATTAACTAGTCAAAAATTCCTCTGAACTTTTAAAGAAATTTCTCTCAATATTTTAAGGCTTAGAAATTTCTATATTCAAATGCCATACCCCCTGCTCCCCACCCACAATGACCGCAGGTTCTAACTTTGGTAATTTTACCCTTGACAGCCCCAGATTCTTTTAAGTTTCTTAAAATGTCAATGGTGGGACTGCAAATTGGTACAACTATTTTTTAATTGACCTATTTTTCTAAGGCAGACTCTGGGGAGATATTTGTTTTTAATTAATAGAAAATAAAATAGAAACTATAAGACTACAGATGAATTTAATTTAAAACAGGTTTAAGAGCACCTGGGTGGCTCAGTCAGTTATGTGTCCAACTATGATCTTGGCTCAGGTCTTATTCTCACCATCATGAGTCCAAGCCCTGTACTGGGCTCCACGTTGGGTGGAGAGCCTACTTAAAAAGGGCGGGGGGGGGGTGTCCTGGGTGGCTCAGTCAGTTAAGCAACTGCCTTTAGCTCAGGTCATGATCCCAGGGTCCTGGGATGGAGCCCCGCTTAGGGCTCCCTGCTCAGTGGAGAGCCTGCATGTCCCTCTCCCTCCGCTGCTCCCCCTGCTTGTGCACTCTCACATGCTCTCTCGCTCTGTCAAATAAATAAAATCTTTAAAAAAAAAAAAAAAAAGGTTTAAACTTTCTAATTGCATAAGAAAGTTACAGCACCCAGAGATTTTATTAGCAAATTCAGGTAAACATTTTATAAATCCAAAGTCAATTCTCAAGCAAGATAATTTAGTGTGAGTTGGGACAGGGTATAGGGAAAAGATCACAAATATTCCAAAATCACAGCTAAAACTAGTCAAAAATGAGATATAATGTAAACTACCATTACATTAAATATTTAGAAACACATTCATTGTTCTATAGCCAAAATAATACAAGTTCTACAGTTGGAAACATTAAACATTACATAACGAAAAACCACTCAAAAGTTAACATAAGAAAATAATTATGGCTGTTTAATGTCTTAGCTAAAATCTTTTTTTTTTTTTTTTCCCGAAACCTTCAAATAGGACAAAGGAGTTCGGTGCCGGCTGTGCGGAGACACATCCCCTGGTACAATCTACTATGCCGGACAACGTGAGGCAGACAACCTTTCCGCCAGAACAGCTAGAGAAGCTAGGTAAGATACTTGAGAGCTTGTTTAAAGGCATCAGGATTTGAGGAGACAAGATTCCAGAAAGAAAGGAAGCTTTGAGAAGTGAGCCCTACATTCTCTGTTGCTTTTCCCTTCAAAGTACTTGCTGATTCTTATGCCACACAGAGCCTATATTCTTGGAAGAAAGCGCAATACTGATAAGCGGCCGCCTCATTGTACCAGCGCTAGAAAGACAAAAATTGGATTCCAGGGCTCAGCAGGCAGGAGGCTTGGTAAACACCCTAGGCTTTCTGTTGTATTTTCTGGATGCCCAATCTGCAAAGGTTTCCTGCATCCCTCGTGTGTCCTCACAGGTGCTCTCATTTTCTTCTAAGCTGGATTTTTTTTTTTTTTTTTTTTTTAAGTAAGCTCCATGCCCAGTGTGGAGCTCAATGTGAGGCTTAAACTCATAACCCTGAGATCAAGACCTGAGCTGAAATCAAGATGTCGGCCACTTA
Organism: Ursus arctos; assembly: GCF_023065955.2. Taxonomy (NCBI): domain Eukaryota; kingdom Metazoa; phylum Chordata; class Mammalia; order Carnivora; family Ursidae; genus Ursus; species Ursus arctos. The sequence continues at coordinate 11,553,958 of NW_026622886.1, read as the reverse complement.
ACCAACTGAGCCACCTAGATGAAGTCTTTTAAACTTCCACTTCTGTGTGCTTTTGGCAAGTTTAGAGCAAGTCTGTTGGTGTTTATATATTTATCTTATAGTCAATAATTTACCAGATTTTCATACTCATTATAATGTTTTCTCCCTAACTAGAGTCTTTCGGGTTTCCAGGATACACAGTTATTTCACCAATAAGGAGGAATTCCAAAATAAAATTAATGTCAATTACTTCCTATTCTTATCTTAGACCCTCCAAAACAGTGTGGGACCATACTGACAAAAACAGGCATGTCTGTCTGGTTCCTGATTCCTACTGAAACAGGTTTTAGTGTTTTGCTGTTCAAAATGATAGTTGCTTTCAGTTTTTTTTTTATCAAGGTATAATTTACATATAACAAAATCTACTCTTCTTTAAGTGTAGAGTTTTACCGCCATGTGATTTAACCACCACCAAAATCAAAATCAAAAGCACTTCCATCACTCCAAAAAGTCCCTTCCGCAGTCTTCTGCACTCATTCTCTTACATCTTTGCTTCACTTCAGATAAGATATAGCACTTATGCAACTCCGCCATTAATATCTGCTCAAGCTCCGCAGAGACCATATCTATAATCCTCACCCCTGTGCAGCCAGCACCTTGCATAACACCTGGCACATACCAAATCAACACTTGCTGGATAAATAAATGAATGAATGAATAAACCAATCAACCAACCAACAAACCCACCTTGGTGCTCACCCCCATTCCTGAAGCTCCCTAATTCCAACTGCTTTCCTGCCTTACTCTCCCTGGTCTGCACTCCCCCTGCCTCCTCACTGCTGGACTACGCCTGTCCACCAGGTGAGCTATCTATTGCCCATAATGCCACCCCTTCGCCGGTATGGTTTTCTCTTCCAAGAAGAGACTTACCAACAACAACAAAGGTAGTTGTTTCCAGTAGTGTCCATAGACATACAGTGTCAAAGGGAAAAACTAGAATTAGGAAGCAAGGGAATCAGATCCAAAGGTAGGGAGTTTAGTAACAGCCTGGAGTGTTAAGTTCCAGAGGAACTAGACCAAGATGGGAAGTGAGAATAAATAATGGGTAAAAGGTCAGAAGAGGTGGGCACCCCAGGTGAGAAAAAGCAAGGCTGGGGTCTAATAAGCTGCCCTTTCCCTGCACAGGGCGCAAAGACAGGGATCCTGTCTTAAAGGGGCAGAGCCAAGCCTTCATAAATTCCCACCACCATCTGATGAAACGTCTACTCACAAGCAATGTATCTATTTTGGAGGACATGTCTCATTCTCAGTTCCCTCCAGGTGCAACACGAACTAGCCACCGCTGACTCCTTAAGATGGAATTTGCAATTTCAGAACTGGTTGCTTACTTGTTCAGAGCTAGAGAAAGAGGTGAAGGAGTTGTGAAACGCAGAAAAGTGAAAGAACTCATCTTTTCTAAAAGCAAAAAATAAATAGGAGTTAAAATATACAAAAATGCAATTATTTGAGATTTCTGAATGTAATTCTCACCCTAGCACACTTAAAAAAAAAAAAAGGTACAAGCACAAAAGCATTAAAAAAAAAAAAAAGCTTTGTAAGGTATCCTTTGCTTACTAGTAACAAATGTTGGTAATTTGAGCAGATGTAAATAAGTCACCACCACAATGTGTAAACACCAACCACAGAATTAAGATTGGCAAACCTAAATAGGGGAAGTTGCGAAAAGATTATGATAGCCTGTCACTGAAAAGCTTGTTTTCAGGAATTCGAATGAACATCTGAAAACAAATTAAAAGTTCCATTTTCCTGGAGGAAGCAACAAGGTAGGGAGTGTTGTTGGACACAAAGTCGGAGTTGGGGTGGGGAGAGAAGTATGTAAAGACTAGGTTAAATAGACACAGAAAATATTTCCAGAGGCGCAAGCTTAGGGTGAGGGACTTCCCTCGCCGGAAAGACACCTGGTCCTTTGTGTCTCTAAATGCTGAGTAGGTATTTCTATGAAGTTACAAAGCCGCGCACCCTCCCGTTCGCAGCCCCAAAGGTTTTGCTTTCAAATATCTGCAGGTGTCTCCTCTTGCACCGGGGTAAACGAGGTTTTGGGGGTTTTTTTTCGTTTTCTGTGCTAGAGCGAACTTTACCAACACGTTCTCCACCTAACAATAGGGATTCTAAGGCAGCCGGCGGGTCACCGCCTCTGAACTTGAGGAGTTGAGGGCATCAAAGTTGCTCTCAATTTCCCTCACGGGAAAAAAAAGAAAGAAGCCCCACTATCCTCTCCTGCAAACCAGACCAGGGAGGCCGCAGGTTCCGGCCACTGAACACTGAGAGGCAGCGGGGGCTGCGGCAGCCCCCCAAACGACGCACGAGAAGCCAGATTCCTGTTTACCAGCCGGAGGCGGAGCCCAGACTCATAGAGGCCGACCCCCCGAACACAAGGCGGCCGCGGCCAAGGTGTCGGAGCTTTCCAGGCCTGTTTCTACAGGCTGTGTACCCTGGAGAATCCTGGAATAAATAAAGACCTTTACTACAATCAGAAGAAGACGTAAATTCTAAAACACGCAGCGCGTAATTCACGCAAAGACACTTTGGGAAATGCGGCAGGGCTAAACTACGCAGCTGGTTCACAAGCCAAAGACTACGATTCCCAGCATTCAATACAGTGTACCCCCTGTTACGTTGCATGCCGGGAACTGTAGTTTCTCACCACCTCCATCTAAAAAGTACTCCGGGGATTTTCAACATCTCACGTGTTTCTCTTCTCGGGGATGCACTACCAAAGAGAAAGCTGACTGCGAAAAGGCGCGCGGGAATCATTCCCAACGTGACCCCAAGCGTAGACGGGGAAAGCGAAGAACCGTTGCCATGACTACCGTTTCTCCTGGTCACGGAATAAACGCATTCAAGGATCCGGAAGTGGTTCTTCTGCGACCTCTCCAAAACGAGGGATGTGTTCTGTGCTGACGTTCATTGGGCCGTTTCCCCGAGAGGCCAAAGCTACCCAGGCAAAGGGGCGGTTCCGTGTGAGAGGGGCCCGCGGAGCCATTTGATTGGAGAAGAGAGGCTACGGCTGACCAATCGGAGGGAGCCACGCTTCGGGCATCGGGCACCGCACCTGGACAGCTCCGATTGGTACACTGCGGTCCCCCCCACGAGTCCCCATTGGGTAGAGGGGGTGCGTGGTGCGGCACCATTGGTGGGTTCGTGTTTCCCGTCCCCCGCCCTCGAGAGGCTGGGGTGAAAAGCGGCCCGACCTGTTTGGGGGGTGGTGGGCGGACCGCGCGGCTTGCGGTGTGAGCGTCTGAGCCCCGTGGTGGGGGGTGGAGGCGGCTCCTGCGATCAAAAGGGACTTGAGACTCTCACCGGCCGCGCGCCATGAGGGCCCTGTGGGTGCTGGGCCTCTGCTGCGTCCTGCTGACCTTCGGTGAGTGATCCCAGAAAACCGGGCGCCCCCGGACGCCCCCACTCCTCAAGCGCGGCCTCTTCTCGAAGGTTCTGGGGGCGTTGAGCCTGGGAGGGGGATTACGGGGCCTCCGTTGAGCCGAGGGGAATCCATCCCCTTTCCTCGAAAGAGGCTCAGGGGAGTTCGCACACTATACTTTCTGTGGAAAAGAAAAACGAGAACCGAGAACATTTAAATCCCTTGCAGATCTCCTAGTATTCGCGCTTAGAGGTCTCGACCAACTTGGGGTGGGGCGCCTCTCGGGCTCCGGGTCCCCCGGGAGCCTGCGGGTGCCCATTCCGGAGGACTTTCGCCAGACGCAGGATCCTTTGGCCCTCTGAGCTTGGGGACCCCCGCATCCAGTCTGCGAGTCAGAACGCGGGTTTCCTTTCTTAGGTGCTGGACTGCGGAGTGTGGGGCCCTGAGTCAGAAGAAAGGCAGTGTCAGCGTGTTAGCTTCACTTTTGCTCGAGCTTCTTAACATCTCAAAATCTCTTTACTTCTCTTCCCTCGCTCAGTTGGGCCCGATTTCAGTTCCTCTCGCCAGTGGTTGCACAAATTCTATTTGTATTCCGACCTGCGATATTGAAGGTCTTAAGTTTCGGCATGGTCAGTTGGGAGGCCTTGCCTCGGCCTGCACGCAACACGTGTGACTGTAGAAGGGACCTGGTATCAATCTGCTAAACTTTATTTATAAAGCATCCGAGGGCCGCTCTTCGATCGAACGTGGTGGCAGCCTCCGCGTTTCAGAATCTACTGGAGGACTCAGTATCTGAACTTAAATAAGAAATCTACCAAGTTGGGTTTACACTGGGTCTTTAAACTAATGGATCCATTCTTCCAATCCCACCTCCCATATTTACCACCTGAATTTTGCAACCCCTACTCTTGCCCCGTTTGATTGTATCTTCTAAGAAGTACTGGAAGCAACGATGGTTTAAGAGTTTTCTGGTGTCAAATCTTTCAGGGTCAGTCCGAGCTGATGATGAAGTTGATGTGGATGGTACAGTGGAAGAGGATCTGGGGAAAAGTAGAGAAGGCTCAAGGACAGATGATGAAGTAGTACAGAGGTTTGTGTTCTTTGACTCTACACAGCTTAGCCCTTACGAACAGTAGAATATAGTGGCGTGTTATCTTTTCTTCAAAGGTCCAGATGACATGTAACACCCCAAATTTAAATATCCAAGAAATGGTCAAAGAAAGTGTTAGGGCTATCATGTTCATCCCTAAGTATCTCCAAACTTGCCCCTAGGAATGACTGGTCAGAATGGGTTGAATTTCTTTTGAAAACTATTTGGATAACTAGATGGCAGAATATAAGCTCTGTGACTTTCCTAAGACCGGTTGGTTTTATATTCAGTAAGTGTGTAAACTTAGCAAATTTTGTTTTAAGTAATCTCTGCCCCCAGTGTGGGGCTTGAACTCCTGACCCCTCACACCGAGTCACATGTTCTACTGATTGACCAACCAAGTGCCCCTAAACTTCGTAATTTAAAAAAAGATTTCCCTCAGTTGAGCAATGTTTTCAAATTTGGCCCCTTGGGACTTAAATTGACAATTTTGTAGACCACTAGAGGCCAAAGCTTCCCAGGCAAAGAGGCAGTACCACGTTCGAGGGAACATATAAATAAGTATGACCTTGCTTTTTATTTTTAGTAGAGGAAAGTCAGGTTTATTTCTCTGACAGTTTTAAGAACTGAGTGTTAGAACTCAGTGCTAATGTGGTAAAGTTTTACTGTGGCAAAATAATAGAAATAGTGGATTAGTAATATTTTATAATAGGTTTCCATTTTACCCTTTTAACCCTTAAGACAGTCTCGTGAGACCACTGTGCTTTCACCACATATCCTGTGTTTTTGGAGGGAACTAAGTAAGCAATGCAGTAGTTGATCAACTTTTTTTTTTTCTTAGAGAGGAAGAGGCTATTCAGTTGGATGGATTAAATGCATCCCAAATAAGAGAACTTAGAGAGAAATCAGAAAAATTTGCCTTCCAAGCTGAAGTTAATAGAATGATGAAACTTATCATTAATTCATTGTATAAAAATAAAGAGGTAAGCAACATGTGGTTTGGGCAATACTATTTTCTCTCTGTGCAATAGCATACTTGTTTACCTTCATAATAAATTTATGTAGGAATTTCACGTAAGTAGTTATTAGCACAGTTTATATACCCAGTATGTATAAAAATTGCTTCTAGATACCTGTGGGGGTGGTGGATAGACATTTTCCTTTTGTCCTTTCCGTTCCAAATATGTTTATAGTCTGCCAAATAGTGTTGAGGACAGTCACAGAAACTAAGCCCTTTGTGTTACAGACATAAAGATCACTAGTATGAGACTGGAGTGTTACTACTCTTACCAGTTCAGGTATCCCTTGCAGTTGCTAAAGTCCTATGTGTAAAGAGCTGTACCTTCCTTTACCAAGAGAGTAAAGTCACTCCCGTACCATAAGTTTTATTTTTTAAACAAGTGCTTTTTCAGAGTACAGAAGAGAACTAAAACGAGTTTGACATTAAATTTGCTGTTTTATATATCTTGAGGCTAATTAAAGTGTATGTTAAATCTGGCTTCCATTTAGATTTTCTTGAGAGAACTGATTTCAAATGCTTCTGATGCTTTAGATAAGATAAGGTTAATATCACTGACTGATGAAAATGCTCTTGCTGGAAATGAGGAACTAACTGTCAAAATTAAGGTAAGCTTAAAAGAGCTTTCTTTTTCTTCTAAAACAAAAAGAATCCTTAAGAGATAGGGAATCTCTATCAGTCAAGATAGGCCAGGTTATGCTGCAGTAACAAATAACCCCTAAGCCTAGGGTCTTAAATTGGGGTTTAGCAAAATACAGCCTGTGGGCCGAATCCAACCTACTTTTTTTTATAAATAAAGTTTTATTGAAACACAGCCATGCCTGTTCATGTGTTAGCTATGACTGCCTTTGTCCTACATGGTGGGTTTGAGTAGTTGTGACAGAGACCATATGGCCCACACACCTAAAATATTTACTCTCTGGCCCTGTTTCAGAAAAAGTTTGCTAACCCCAGGATTAAATTATCAACCACAGGCCACTGTGGCCTTTGCTTCGCATCATCCTCACTCCAGGACACAGGCTGATTGAGTAGCCACCATGTGGAGTGTAGTTTGTTGCCATGGTACAGAGAGCTTGGAGGGTCTCCCATCCTTTAAAGCCTCTGGCCTGAAAGCTACATTCCTGACTCCCACTTGCAGCTTATTGGCCAGAACCAGTCACATGGCCTTAATAACCAAAAATGAAGGAAGCGTATTCCTGCTATGTTTCCGGAAGACAGAGAGCTGAGAATATTTATTGGAGAACATTGATCACCACAGATTCCAAATATAGAAGTCATTCAAGTTGTGAACCTTTTTATTTTCTATGAAAGGAATAGGCACAACCTAAAATTTTATTTTTCTTAAATTTTTTTCTTCAAAAATAATTTGTTTTGTTTAGGTCTATCCCTGCGCTTTGATGTTTGGACCAGTTTGTCTTCTTTATATTGATACTTTCTCAAATACACTGAACTTAAGATTTTTCTCTATAAAGAAAGGTGCTTGCCTGTAAGGTGCACATTTTCTGAAAAGGCCATGAGATACTAAATGGTGGAAAATGAACCCAGTTTAGTTTTCTGTATTGGAATTGAGGTGGCCCAGAGCTGGTAGTTTCTGAATATATAGCTCAGGATTTACTTGTCATACTGTGAGTATTAAGCAAATAAAACTATCCTGTTCTTGTCTTGCTTTCAGTGTGACAAGGAGAAGAATCTGTTACATGTCACAGACACTGGTGTAGGAATGACCCGGGAAGAGTTGGTTAAAAACCTTGGTACCATAGCCAAATCTGGAACAAGCGAGTTTTTAAACAAAATGACCGAGGCGCAAGAAGATGGCCAGTCAACTTCTGAATTGATTGGTCAGTTTGGTGTCGGCTTCTATTCTGCCTTCCTTGTAGCAGATAAGGTTATTGTCACGTCAAAACACAACAACGATACCCAGCACATCTGGGAATCTGACTCCAATGAATTTTCTGTAATTGCTGACCCAAGAGGAAACACTCTAGGACGGGGAACAACAATTACGTGAGTATTACTGATTCCTGATAAGAAGTATCCGTCCTAGCGAGGATCTTGACTCTGAGCAAACCACTTATTCTGGGCTTTCATTCCTTGCCTATAAAATTGACCTGTTCTCATCACTTGAGGAAATATTTTGAGGACCTCCTAAGGGCCAGACACACAGAGTTATAATGGCCGCTATACATAGAGGGCAAAAAGTCAGAAGGGTTGGCTCTTCTAGGGGAGAAAGCAAATTGGAGGCCTCACGAAGTGGGTGGATGCAAGATTTCCAGGGAAGCAAGAGCTGGGAAAGAAGTGTCAGATCTGTGGAGGATTGTGGCTCCAAAGGCATGGAGGCACAGCACGTTCACAGGATTCAAGAAATTCGTCTCGGTTGGTGGCAAATCACGATAGAATTTTTTATTAGCTTTTTTAAGGTTTTCTGAAGATGAATATGGAGGGTGGCAGGACTGGATGAGAGGAGACTCTCAGGGTGGCCATTGCAAATACTCAAGTAAGGTAGTAGCTGGTGCTGGCTGGGGACAAGTTGGAGAGAACAGGACAAATAAAGAACTTGAAGAAAGTTAATAAAAGTTCTTCAGAAGAAGATGTCTCCTCTGAGGATGGTTGGAAATTGTTGAATTCAAACTGGAATTTGGTTCAAGCCGGTGAATGTTACTTGTATAGACGAGGCACATCGCCTGCCCAGGGGCTCGTGGTGGTCATAGCGCTGTGAAGTAGACGACAGCTTTTTGCCTTTTTGTTCCCCCAACAAATAGAACAAGATACTAACATTTGCTTAGTACTTAGGGAATGATAAGTAAATCCTGAGCTGTATGAAGCTACCAGCTTCAGGCCACAACAAAGAAATCCCATTTCAGAGGTCGTTTGGCTTGCTCCTTGCCATGTGAAAATGTGCCCACAGCCTCAACTCTATTTCTTCGTTCAGTTTTAAGTTTTCTGAACATAAGAATTTTTAAGTATTCAGAATATAAGAAAGCATATATTTATCATTTTGACCAGTGTTCTTCACCCCAGAAGGTGAATAGTTCTGTCTTCATTTTCATAAATGTTCCTTTAACAAAGACTAATTAGATGAGTGCATTTTAGTACTTTTACTAACATTTCCCAATTTATCTTTCTCTGCCTTCGTTATTGACAGTCCTATCTCCTGCTCTCAATAGGAAGCATCACTAATAGTTACCCCAGTGCCCTCTCTGTTAGGTGTTAAAGGAACATAGGTAAGTCTCCTCTCTTAACTATAGTGAGATAGAAAACAACGTCCCAAGAGGGCTGATGTCTCAGGGTGCTGAGAAACAGGTGAGCTTGTCTAGATGGGTGCTGCGTGGAAGCAAACATGTATTTGCTCAACTGTTCCATTCCTGCAGCCTAACACTTGACTGACAGATGTTATTGGAGTGAATGAATAAGGGTAATCAGGACAGCTTTGTGCAGGTAGCATGAACAGCTGATAAGTGAGTGTGAAACCTCACAAGTGCTCTCCCTGAGCAAAATTGCCATTTTTCTTTAAGTCCTTCTACCCCAGCATTTATTCAGCAGATAATCGTTTAAGTGCCTATCACCTGCTAGGGTTAGGACTCCAGTGGAGAGTAAGACCAATGCGGTCGCTGCTTCCATGTGGCTTATTCTGGTAAAGAAGAAAAACATGAAATAATTTCAGAGTGGCAACTGCCTGAAAGGAAGCTAGAGGACGCTTCCCTTATCAGAAGGACTTTCTGAAATCGTGGTGAGTTAGGTTCAGCTCTTCTAGGCACAGTGTGTTGGAATGGCCAAAGGAAAGAGGAAAGAGAAGGCAAGAAAGTGATGAGGTCAAGGTCCCACCTTATATATATGATTTCATCTAATATTCGACCAATAAAACAAGCTATCAAACAATTTAGTTCCTACCTTCTCCTCCTGTTCCCACCCCTAAATTAGGCCCTACTATACTCTTATGAGAGATCTTGTGAGAATTCGATGGGATCATGAAATTAGCATCCAGTAAATGCTAACTAGTACAATGGCTTCTGTCCTTCCTACCGTGAGAGAGGTATTCTGCATTTTTCCCTAAAGCTGGTCGCTACTTCTGATCTGCTGCCTGCCTCCTCCTACCTCCTCAGAGGCTAAGCATAAATTAATTCCAACCCTATCTTTTAAAGTCAGTCTTTCCCACACACTCCCTCTTTCCCATCAAAATGTAAACATGTTCAAGTCTCAGTGGGGAAGGAGAGACAGGTGGTGCTGCACCACCCCCCCCCCCCACAGTCAGGCGTTTATGACTTTATCCACCACCTTTCCATTGAAATAAGTCACCAGTAATTCTTGTTGCTAAATCCAGTGGATCCTGGGTTTTTTAATTGACATTGCTCCCAGCAATAGATTTCCTTTTTTCCTTAGTTTTCCTCTTGTTTCCTACATAATTTGCTATCTACGTAACACCATCCGCTTCATACCTAGTTTCCATGACCCTGCATATCTTTTTGTTTCCTTTGCCTGTTGTTTAAATTTTGACAGTATCTCTCTTTCAAAGGTAACTTTCAGCCTTTTCTCATTATTTTTGTGTTCCTTGTGCAGTCTTCCTACCATGATGGATTCAGCTTCCAGTTCTTGCTCAGAGTTCTCAAATCTCTATTCTTAGTCTGGATCAGGAGTCAGCTGCCTTTTTCCTAAGTGGCCAGCTAGTAAATATTTCAAGCGTTTGGACAGTGGGATCTGTCATATGTCACAACTCTGATGTTCTCGCTTGAAAGTGACCATAGACAGACAATACACGATGAGGTTGTGTCCCAATAAAACTTCTTACAGGTGCCAGCCATGGTTTGCCAGTCCTTGGCCTAGATCTCCCTACTGGGCTCTGCACTCATATATCCAGTGGCTTTTAAATACCTCTTAAGATGTAACCAGCTTGAACTTGGATCCACAACTGAACTTTCCTCCAACCCCACATCACCAAGATACGTGCTCTGAAACCAGAGACTTGTCCACTTCATTAGGCTGTGTCGTCATGTACTGTCTACCTCTTGGTAATGCTACTAGACTGTAAGCTTTTCGAGCAGGAAGGGACCCACGATACAGCATTGGCTCCACTTATTTACTGGGAGCACAAACCTCAAGACATGGGCTCCCCACTGTGTTTGAGGGTATGTTATGATGTGTTGTTTTTCATGAGTAGAGGCGGGGTTTGCAGAAGGACAATAAGGAAGAAGAAGAAACAATGCTGCAATTTTCAATATTAGAATTAGCTAAGCCACTGTTGTCCAGTAGAACTCTGGAAATATTCTTCCTCTGCACTGTCCAGGGGGGCAGCTACTAGGCACATTTGTCTATTGAATACCTAGAATATGGCAGTGCAACTAACAAACTAACTTTAAATTTTATTTACATAAGTAAAATGTGGGGCGCCTGGGTGGCTCAGTCAGTTGAGCATCTGCTTTTGGCTCAGGTCATGATCTCCAGGTCCTGGGATCAGCCCTGCATCGGGCTTCCCACTGCTTCTCTCTCTCTCTCTCCCCGCCCACCACTGCTCCTTCTCTCTCTCTCTCTCAAATAAATAAATAAAATGTGACTGACAACTACTGTTTTGGACAGTGGAGATATGAACAATAAGATTAATTTTATAGCTTTTTTAAGGAACATATTTTTATTAAGCGTTTGGTCTCTGTAGAAGAGACTTTTTTTTAGGTTTTATTTTTAAGTAATCTTTACACCCAACATGGGACTCGAACTCACAACCCCGAGATCAAGAGTCACACACACCTCCAGCTGAGCCAGCCAGGTGCCCCTGGGTTTGCCATCTATGATCATCATTTGATTTCTGGAGTAACTTTCAGAGTGCATGTCATTCCATTTTTCTCCAGAATGTTTCAGTGCCTTCTTACCTTGAGCTAACTCAACATTTCAGTTCTTCAAATAAAAAAACTAAACACACACACACAAAAAAAACTAAACAAAAAACCCAACATAATTCAGAAGGTTAGAGCATTTGCACTGTTTACTTGGAACTAAGGATATTTTCCACTCGAGGGACGCAAGGAAGATTCTTCCCTCTACCGTACTCATGTTTGGTATATTTAGCTCACAACCTGTCACTGGTGGTAAGAGTTTTTAACATGAAAAATGGGCCATCCTGGATTATGCCGAACTGCTGGCCGTTAGCTTTGTCTGGAAGGTATTTAGGTGAATTTATAATAAAATCTTTTAAAGCAAGCATGTCTTTCTATAAATGTCTTATTTTCCTTTCAGACTTGTTTTGAAAGAAGAAGCATCTGATTACCTTGAATTGGACACAATTAAAAATCTCGTCAAGAAATATTCACAGTTTATAAACTTCCCTATTTATGTGTGGAGCAGCAAGGTAAATCTATGTTGATAAACTTTGTATATGTTATGTGGGCACATATTTAAATATTCAACACTTAAAAAAACAGGTTCAGTGGTTCTTTCAGTGTAGGATACTCAGGGTTTTCTTATTGAAGGACCTATTTTTTGAGCTGTAATTGCGTTTCATATTCTCTAAATGAAATCAGAATTACTAAATAAAAGAATTTAATTGTAATTCTACTTCAACAGACTGAAACTGTTGAGGAGCCCATGGAGGAAGAAGAAGCAGCAAAAGAAGAAAAAGAAGATTCTGATGATGAAGCTGCAGTGGAAGAAGAAGAAGAGGAAAAGAAACCAAAAACCAAGAAAGTAAGTCTGGTTCATCTCCACACTAAAATATTGTTTAGGGCGTGTTCAAGAAAACACAGAACCCCCAGTGTGCACAGGCTGGTCAGAGTTAAGTTTCCATTCTTCGAGGTCTTTTTTTCTCCAGATCTTAAGGCCATAGGCCTAACTAAGTTTATTTGCTAGTACGTATGTTTTCTGCCTGTGAGAAGTTTTAAGTAGCAAACACAGGTCATTTTTGTGCAGTTCTCTGAGTTCTATATATTGCCCAGGACTGGTGGCTTACCATGTCCTAAATTTTAAGATCTTAAAAATCTTTCTACATCTTTTGTCATCTAGATGTGAACCATAATATTAGCTCTCTGGCCTGTTCAGGTAGCAGAGTAGATGGAAGTAATGGTGGTAGGTTTGAGGAATATTCATTGTAAGACATTAGATTGCTGTAGGTCATGAAGTAGGAATAATTAATGTTCTGTCCTTCTAACCTCAAAACAAATATTTTCAAGAAGTAACATTTTAGCTAGTTAATAATGGAAAAAAACCTTTAATTGGCATTCTGTCAGTTAGAATGGTAACCGGTTGCCTTCTTTTTGCATTACAGATCAGCCTTAAATGTTGAGAGAAATACTTTTAGATTTTTGATCCCATTGGCAGGAGCCTTAGTAGATTAGAAGTGTCTTGGTGGTTCCCCACATTAATTTGAACTGTCTTAAAGTTATGGTTCCCACTAGTGTTACTGTTGGTGAATGCTGTGGCTGACTAATCATATACCGTAACTTCAGGTTGAAAAAACTGTCTGGGATTGGGAACTAATGAATGACATCAAACCAATATGGCAGAGACCATCAAAAGAAGTAGAAGATGATGAATACAAAGCTTTCTACAAATCATTTTCAAAGGTAAATATTATTTTAGAATAATGTGATGAACATTACTAAATCAAGAATGTTTTTAGATTGTTTTGTTAACTATTTCAACACAATTGGTTTCCTTTTTAATTTTATATGTTATATATTACGTATGCATTTTAAGAATTTACTCTGAGAAGTAGCCTATAGGCTTCACCAGCTTGTCAAGGGGTCTGTGTTACAAAAAAGATTAACAACTATCTACATAGGTTGGTGGACGATTTCCATAAAACATAATATCTTGTATTGAATGGCTTTTAAGATTATTGGCTTTTTTTCCATTCAAGAATGAATGCCTTTAATTTTTAAAATTTTTTTATTTGATAGCTGACATACAATGTTACATTAGTTTCAGATGTACAGCACTGATTCAGTGTCTCTGTACTCTCCTGTGCTCCCCACAAGTGTAGCTACCATCTGTCACCAGACAACGCTCTTACGGTATCACTGACGATTCCCTGTGCTGTACCGTTTATTCCTATGACTTACTGATTCCATAACTGGAAGCCTGTATCTCCTACTCCCCTTCACCTGTTTTGTCCATCCCCTACCCTCCTCTCTGGCAACCTTCTGTATTTATAGGTCTGATACAGCTTTAGGTTTGTTGACTCATTTGGCTTTTAACATAACCTTTAAGGAGCCTGTGTACAACCTCAAACATTTATTGTGAGGTCATATGCTTAGGAATAATTATTAAATCTTTGTTTCCTTACCTATTTCCTTTTACTGATCCCTTTTAACTGTAGAATCCAAAACTAGCATTGATTAAGGTTGTTTCAAGTAAATATTTCTCCATACAGCATTTTGTACAAAATAAAATATTTAGCATGGCTAGATAAAACTTGATTTTCTATGGTTTGTTCTTTAATCTTTATTCCATCTTCTGGTTTGTTTCTTAACCTTCTTTGTTAACATCAGCCATGCCTTAAGTTTTACCTCTTAAAACTGTCCCCTTGGTTCCGCCTCCACTTTTATTCCCATGAACAGCCTTAGTGTATACAAATGTAATATACTTTCCTCTAGGGCAGCTGTATTAGAAATGTAACGGGAGCTACAGATGTGATGCTAAGTTTTTTAGAAGGCACATTCTTAAAAGTTGAAACAGGGTGCCTGGGTGACTCAGTCAGTTAGTTAAGCATCTGTCTTCAGCTCAGGTCACGATCTCAAGATCAAGCCCCATGTTGGGCTCCCTGCTCAGCAGGGAGTCTGCTTCTCCCTCTCCCTCTGCCCCCCACTTGTGCTCGCTCACGCGTGCGTTCCCTATCTCTCTCAAGTAAAATCCTTAAAAGTTGAAACAGGTATAGTTAATTTTAATGTTTTATGTTTTACGTAAATTTTATATTTCATTTAACCCAACATACCCAAAATATTTTTATTTCAACATGTTGTCGTTATTTTAAAAATTAATGACACATTTTGGTGTTTTTTTTGCTGTTTGTTTTCTTGTACTGTATCTTCAAAGTCTGGTTGTCTGTGTTTATGCTTACCCATACATCTCAATTTGGATTAGCCACATTGCAAGTGCTTAGGACCCACTTGTGGGTACAGTAATGGATAATGCAGATCTAGGCAATTTGTTTTTATGATTTATTTACATACCTCATTATAGCCACTGCTATCGTCCATATCCCAATGAAAGAAATCCGTTCCTGAGAACTTTTTGTAGTTGAACAGTATACTCATGAAGCATTGTATGTTGTCATTTAGACAAGATGATTTTTCTGCCCTGTTCTCTGACACGTGTAGAACCTAGACAATCCATTCTTCCCCGAGTTTAGGAGATCCAGTGATGTTACTGACGATCATCAGGGATCATCAGCAAAATCCCATGTCTAGCCAGTTAGAATAGCAGTCTTAACCATTTCTTCTTTCCTCCATTCCCTCCTCCCCACCTCTGCCTTTTGTTGGTAAGGGAACTTTTTTGTTAAATAAATGCTTAACTGAATGTGTACCACATAATAAATCACTTAGCCTTCGCACGGCCTTTTTCCGGTGCCTTTCGAACGACTAAACGCAATCTTTCCACAGGAAAGTGATGACCCCATGGCTTATATCCACTTTACTGCTGAAGGGGAAGTTACCTTCAAGTCAATTTTATTCGTACCTACATCTGCTCCACGTGGTCTGTTTGACGAATATGGATCTAAGAAGAGTGATTACATTAAGGTGAGTTTTTAAATTGTAAAAACTGAGTTTAGAATTGGAAAGTTTAATTTCCAGAAAGTGACTTTTTTTTTTGTCTCTGCTTAGCTCTACGTGCGCCGAGTATTCATCACAGATGACTTCCATGATATGATGCCCAAGTACCTTAACTTTGTCAAGGGTGTTGTAAGTATCTAAAGATAATGAGGAGGGGTCATTAAAAACGAGGGATGGAAATGGTTTGTTGGTTTGTTGGTTTGGTTTTTTTCCAGTTTCTGTTGCTCACTAACTTTTCTTTTGCCGTCTGAAGGTGGACTCAGATGACCTCCCCTTGAACGTTTCCCGGGAAACTCTTCAGCAGCATAAACTGCTTAAGGTGAGTGTCTCTGGGAAGAGACTGGCTGCTTTGCACTTTGGGCTTCAGAGGACAGGCTCCACTAGTGGGGTCACCAGATACTGACCCTAGTCCTTGGCTCTTTAGCTGAAGAACTTAATTTTACTCTGGAATTATTATCAAATCCTCAGAATCTGATTGTTTTTCCCGTGATATCTTATGAAAGTTTCAAACTGATAGAAAAGTTGAAAGAATTCTATAATAAACAACTATATAAACCCACTCTCTGGTCCAAAGGTAGACTATAAACGTTAAAGTGATCTTGTGACTATTTCCACTGACAACTTAGTTTCTGCAAAGTCTGACATAGGATTGCTCACCGTTCCCTGTCTCTTGATAAATGGCAATGACAATGCCCTGTTTTTGTATCTTTCACCAATACTTCTCTGCTGTCTTAAATATGGTAGGTTCTCAAAAGTTTGAGATGACATTCTCTAATAAGTTAATTCTTTAATTTTATTAGGTGATTAGAAAGAAGCTTGTTCGTAAAACTCTGGACATGATCAAGAAGATTGCTGATGAGAAGTACAATGATACTTTTTGGAAAGAATTTGGTACCAACATCAAGCTTGGTGTGATTGAAGACCACTCAAATCGAACACGTCTTGCTAAACTTCTTAGATTCCAGTCTTCTCATCATGCAAGTGACATTACCAGTCTAGACCAATATGTGGAAAGAATGAAGGAGAAACAAGACAAAATCTACTTCATGGCTGGGTCCAGCAGAAAAGAGGTGAGATGAACTCCCAACTGTCAGGCATCCTGGTATATAGCCAGTTCTTGGGGGAAAAAATTGTAATGGTGAACTGGAGTCATTATGAGGCCTGGTCCATCACTGACAGAAAAGTCCTATTCTCTGCACCTTTTATTTCTCCACCTGTAAAATGTAGCTGCTAGAGTGAGCACGTATACCAAGGCTAGACTTGGAAACTTTATCACTTCCCTTCATTTCATAGGCTGAATCTTCTCCATTTGTGGAGCGACTTCTGAAAAAGGGCTATGAAGTGATTTATCTCACAGAACCTGTGGACGAATACTGCATTCAAGCTCTTCCTGAGTTTGATGGCAAAAGGTTCCAGAATGTTGCCAAAGAAGGTGTGAAATTTGATGAAAGTGAGAAAACGAAGGAGAATCGTGAAGCAATTGAGAAAGAATTTGAGCCTCTGCTCAATTGGATGAAAGATAAAGCTCTCAAGGACAAGGTATTCTTCTGGAAATTAGAACTTGTGAAATTTTAGCATGTGCATCTTTTTAAAAAAAAAAAAAACTTTTGTCAACAAATTAAACTTTACATCTGGTTACATTGTAACCATTAAAAGTTATACAGAACAGTGTTTAATATTGTTGTTAAATTTTGGTGAGGATGAGCTTAAAGTTTCTAAACTAGAGGGGCACCTGGCTGGCTCAGTTGGTGCAGTGTATGACTCTTGATCCTCTTGGTCATGAGTTAGAGCCCCTTGTTGGGCGTGGAGCCTGCTCTTTTTTTTTTTTTTTTTTTTTTTTTTTTGAGAGGGAGAGGGAGCGCACAAGCAGGGGGAGGAGCAGAGGGAGTTCGATCTCACCACCAAGATCGTGACCTGAGCCAAAGTCAAGAATTGGACACTTAACACTGAGCCACCCAGGCACCCCTACTTTAAAAGAAAAAATTGTATAAACTACAAAGAATTAAAAGGATAATAGTGGTTATTCTGTATGTGGGTAATGTTCTTTGTAACTGAAACTTTTCTGTAGTTTAATAGTAGTTTAATACTGCTTTTGTAATAACTCAAATTTTTACTGGTGAAATTTGTCTTCTGTGCTTAAAAGGAGTTTATTTTTGACCGAAAAATTCAGATTATTAAATGACAAGAGTCTTCTAAGAATCTGAATAAGAGGTATTTTTATGACCTGCCTCTGTTTATGATCTTACGTGATGAATCCTTAGTTACTGAATGACCTTAACGGTTGGTATTTAAGTGTATCTCCCTTTTGGTTTCTTAAGATTGAAAAGGCTGTGGTGTCTCAGCGTCTGACAGAGTCCCCGTGTGCTCTCGTGGCCAGCCAGTATGGATGGTCTGGCAACATGGAGCGGATCATGAAAGCTCAAGCCTACCAAACAGGCAAAGACATCTCTACCAAGTAAGCATCCTTGGGAAGGGCCCTGGCAAGGTGTTGGTTCTTGTCCAAAGCCTTCCTTTAGCAGATGATGGCAGCTTCTGTGGAAAGAACTGATGTGGGTTTAGTGTCCAGCACTACTGCCGTGTATTAGATGACACAAGCTTACAGAGGGATTGCTCGGACATTAGACTGATAAAGGAGAGGTGTTGGGCTCATGATTTATTTTACAGTATTTTTATACACAAATGGAAATTTTCTTAATCTGTGACATACGTTGTTTTTATTTTTGCACTCAGTTATATGCTTGGCCTGGTATCTGGGCTTCTTAGACATTTTTAGATACTAATAGTTCAGAAGATGTTAACGACAATGATGTTTGTCAAATGAGTTCAGTCCTTTTTAACTGTCATCCCCCCCTTTCGCAAATAGTATGCCCCACAAAATAAAGGGGTAAAGGACCCATGAGGTAACAAGTTTATGAACTAAAGGGCTAAGTACTGGAGGTACACTGGGTCTTCAGTATCCTTTACTTCCAGGGAATATATAGGTCAAATTTATGCTTTAATGTCAGAGCAACGGTCTTGAAAATGACTTCTTCCCTGCTTTCATTCTCCCTTCTCCTGCCTGGAATGTCTTTTTTATTTGCTCCCTGATCATCGTACATTTCCCCAAGGCCTAGTTTAGGATTCTTCTCACAAGTGTAGTCTCAGTTGTCACAATTCCAAAACTCTGTATTTTTTTATATAAAGTGTATTTCATATTTAGCGAGACTCCCAACATAAAATGTTTCCACTGTAAAATGTTAAAATGGCATCTTGCTTACATGTCTTGCCCCCCTCAAGATTTAATAGATTATAAAATTGAGGTGGAAAACAGGTTTCTGCTTATATCCCAGTAGTAGCCATTATATAAATGTCCATTTGTTTCAGTCATTTATTAACAGGAAGTTACCTTCCATTCAACGAACACGCATGTACTGTGTCTATACTTGGTGGTCTAAGTAGACATCACTGCTGTCGTTCTGACATTCAGACCAGTCAGGATAACAGATGAAGTCGTAATCTTCTAAACTCTGCATCTATAACAGGTATACCAATAGGGATAGATGTAGTTCCTCTCTCTCCTCAGCTATAGGAAGGAGAACAGTTACAACTGATAGCAGAAAACCAGACATTACGAAAGGTAGATTTAGAATGCACCGAGAACCGAGCTCCGATAAAAGAAACATTTTGTCCTGGAATCCTATTGGTGAAGGCATCATGGAGAAGGTAGTAATTGACCACGCAGAGGCTGCCTAGATGTTTCAGAACTCTGTGGGAGACTGAGCTGCAGTTAAGAAAGTGAGAATAAATTCAGAGGGGATGAAGACGACCGTAAATCAGTTCATCCACTAACAAAGCTCTAGGCGCTTGAGATGCGTTTGTAAGTAGTTCCCTTCATTGCGCTCTTCCATCGCACCTTGCCCCTCCCTATTTAAAAGGCAAAGCACTGTGTAGCGATATAAATGTTTTGGTTTTTTTTTTCCCCAAGCGTTCTCTGTAATTTGAAAAATGTGTAGGATGTGGGAAATGCATGGACCCTGAAATTTGATGTTTCTTCATGTTCATTTTTACCCCTTACCAGTTATTATGCCAGCCAGAAAAAAACATTTGAAATTAATCCCAGACATCCCCTAATCAAAGACATGCTTCGACGGGTTAAGGTGAGTAATATTGCAGCCCTACTCCTTTGGCTTTCAGTTGGAATACTTCGTACCTTTTAATATTAATCAGATGTCCCCTCTTCCATCCCAGGAAGATGAAGATGACAAAACTGTTTCAGATCTTGCTGTGGTCTTGTTTGAAACGGCAACACTGCGGTCAGGATATCTGTTACCAGACACTAAAGCATATGGAGATCGAATAGAAAGAATGCTTCGCCTCAGTTTAAACATTGACCCTGATGCAAAGGTTTGAAATAATTTACAGAATGTTTGAATTCCCCAGTGTCACACACTGCTTAGAATTAATAAGAAATTCCCCTTTTATATCCTTTATTATTTTTTTAATCTGTCTCCCTTTGTTAGCTTGACTGTTAACTCTAATTAGCAGATGTACTCTGCAGTTCTGGATAAAACAGGAGTGAAGTTAATTACAATGTTATACATTTAAATGAACAAAGTGAAAATAGACCCAAGGTATTGGATCCATTAATGAGCTCATGAATATTGTCTTAGGTGGAAGAAGAACCCGAAGAAGAACCTGAAGAAACAACAGAGGACACCACAGAAGACACAGAGCAAGACGAAGAAGACGAAATGGATGCAGGAACAGACGAAGAAGAACAAGAAACAGTAAAGGTATAGCAAGTCGAGAACGGGGCTTGCATTTTAATTCTTGGAAAATTAGGCAAACTTTTATTTTTAGTTCTGGCATTTGTGGACTGCATAGCTTCCAGAAGTCAGACTTCAGGAAATCCGCCAAAAAAATAGGCATGTAATATCAAATTCAAAGGCTGGAGCAAGTCCTTTTTTTCTCTAAATGAAGTGTGCACTTTCATCTTCCCATTCCTTTTGTTCCTCTGTGCTAGCCATCCATTCTCGAGATCTTTTTAAATAGATGGTTTCTTAAGCCCATAAGGGGTGCCGCCTGCCTCTGCCTTACCATATAGCAGCAGTAGGCCAGTTTTAAATTCTTGATTATTTCTGTTCAGGGGCCATTGGTCTTACTGTTGAGTTCTAAATTATTTTGCCAATTAATAGGTGAGGTTCTAGCCTACCTCTGAAATAGTGGAACTGTGCTGGGCCTGTTTCAGTTGTTTTTTCCACACATGAATCTTCTGTGAGTTAAGATTTTTTTCTGCTGGTTTTTAATATCTTCTGATTTTTCTCTTTTCACAGAAATCTACAGCTGAAAAAGATGAATTATAAATTATACTCTCACCATTTGGATCCTGTGTGGAGAGGGAATGTGAAATTTAAGTCATTTCTTTTGGGAGAGACTTGTTTTGGATGCTCCCCCCAGCCCCTTCTCCCCTGCACTGTAAAATGTTGGGATTTCGGGTCACAGAAAGAAGTGGGTTTTTTAGTTGAATTTTTTTTAACATTCCTCATGAATGTAAATTTGTACTATTTAACTGACTATTCTTGGTGTAAAATCTTGTCGTGTATAAAAATAAAAAAGATCCCAAATACTCAGCGTCTTGCTTGTCTTCATAATGATTGTACATACTTGGCTGATTTTTTTAATCCTGTGTTTTGGATATTTTTCCCCCTTACAAAAGTAATTTGTACATATCACAGAAGTGTTTTTTAGATCTATTATTTTTAAAAAGTCACCTATATAGAGAAAAGAATGTTCCTTACTAAAGAATTCCAAATAATATATGCATATACTCCCTCTTCCAGGAGGTGGGGCTTAATTCTTTCCTTTTTGAAAGTGAGCTAGATTTAGTGGCTGTCCTCTAGAGTATGAAAAGGGGGAAATAGTAACTTTGTAGCAGAGAAACCTGGCAGACACTACCTTAACCTAGTGGTCAAGGTTAATATCCCCAGTGATGTCCTGTATCCCTGATAGGATATGGTAACAAGAGTACTGCCATCTCTACCAAACAAGGCAAAGACAAGACCAAGACAAACCCCGTAGCACAGGAACAGTACTCTTCAAAAGCTTCAAGGTCAAAACCAAGGATAGAAAGAGATTGAAGGAGATATGGCAACTAGGCACCTAATTGCCTGGGTTAAACTGATAAAATTTAGTCTGGAGTATAGTTCATGGTTCTTTGGCTTTGACCTGCGGACCAGCATTTGTGGAAACAGAGGGGACATGGGGGCTCTACTATCTTTGCAGTTTTCCTGTAAATCTAGAGTTACTCCAAAATAAGGCTGTCTTTCAAAACACCCATAATCCCACAACAGGTTAACTGCAGATACTGATGATCCTCAGCAAGCAATCACTTCTTTTGAAATGTATTATTTATGGAAGAAACAGGTTCTCTAAATTCACAAATGGTGGTCTATTTCTTAAATGGCTAGGGAGAGAAAACCTGAGTTGTATATTCAGAGATCACATGTGTAAGAGAAAACTTTACGGAAACCAATTTTATGTACTATAAATTGTTACTAGGGACTAGATTTTCCCGATAATTTAGGACCCTTTTCTGGGCTTCTTTTATTTCTGTTTGTTGTTATGTGTCCTACTTCTCCCCCAAGCTATTTTTCTAGGCTTAGTTTGCAATAATCACTTTGAAAGCTAATTTACTTGAATGTATGTCTTTTTAAAAACCTGTTTCTTTTCCTTTGTAAGAAATAAAATGGGAGGGGCGCCTGGGTGGCTTAGTCATTAAGCGTCTGCCTTCGGCTTGGGGCGTGATCCGGGCGTTCTGGGATCGAGCCCCACATCAGGCTCCTCTGCTGGGAGCCTGCTTCTTCCTCTTCCACTCCCCGTTTGTGTTCCCTCTCTCGCTGGCTGTTTCTCTGTCAAATAAATAAAATCTTTAAAAAAAGAAAGAAAACGGGAGCTCAGTCATAGGGAAACATGCTGTGTTAAGACATAGCTTCCTTTCATGATACAACGCTGTATTAGCTATTTTTCATAATATGTGTTTCCAATTTTTTGGCCATCATAAATTACCATTTATAAAGACGGTTGTATAGAAATTAAAGCCATCGAATTGCATTAAATTAATAGCATCTGAAACTTGCTCCTCAGCGTTCTCCAGTTGCAAATTCTGCGTGTACACTGTTTCAAGCAGGAAGCTTAGAAAGCATCCTACTCAGTTTTGGGTAAAAACAAGCGGCTATGTCATAAACACCTTGCACAACCCTGTTTGACCTAATTTAATGACCAAACACCTTGCAACTGGTCTATTTTGGGTTGTTTTTTACCCACAGCTTTATTAAGGAATAATCTAGTACTCTTAATTTTTGGCTCTCCATCCCTGGAATTCCTGGCTTACATCATTTCAATCTTTGATCTGATGTCACACTGTGCTCTCCCCGTCTGTCTTTACATGGCGTTTGCCTCTTATAAAGACACCAGTCAGATTAGATTAGTGACCCACCCTAATGACCCCATCTTAACTTCATTACATTTGCAGGACTCCTATTTCCAAATAAGGTCACATTAACAGGTACTGGAGGTTAGGACTTCAACATCTTTGGGGAGAGGACACAATTTACCCCGTAACAAAACTCATTTAAGCTTTTCAGTTATTTTAAAATATATTTTATAAGAATAACTACATGGTAATATGGTTTCTCGAATTTGGGGATAAAGAACTTGTGACAGTCCAAGTGACATTTGTTATAATTTTGTGAAGTACACAATTCCAAAAGAACTTCAAACTTTAAATATTTCAACTCAATTCAGTTTAGTACAAATAGCACTTTCCAATTTTAGAGAAATATTAACTTCACACCATAAGCTTTCATTGCCAATGACACTTTTATTATAGCTAATTTATAATTCCCATCTGCCATGATCGTCAAGCTTATTCAGAGAAATAAACCAGAACTATAAGGGCAGGAAACACTGTAAATATTCTTTCTCACATGATAGTCAAGACAGTATCTATTTAACCACATTCAAAAAGCTGATGATACAAACTTTGGCAGTTTTCAAGAGACACTGGTCAATCCATATTTAATCTCAGTGCATCAGTTAACATCTGGGCACCTCCTCCTGCAGTGAGCATTGCACTAGGTGCTTAAAGACAACTGGTCTGACTCAATAAACATTAAAAATATAAATTTAATACTTAGAATATTATTCACGGAGTTCTTGGCAGAGTTGAGTATTTTGAGGTTTCTATTGCTGAGAAATTTGAGGTTCATGTTGTCTCTTTTTCAGTCCCCAAAGCTCCGTTTTGAGTTCTCCAGGCTTTGGTGGAATTTCAGGTATTGTCTATCAGAAAAACAAAACAACATAGATGCCAGTGCTTTCTTAGACTGTACTTCAGTGTGACCTGAAAGTAAAAACTAAAAAAAAACAGAAGTCCCTGTGCACTCAATGGTAAATCCTTATAGTGAGAGCCTATGGCCCATCTCAGTCCGTTTCTAACCCATAGCTTACATGACTCTATTATCCAAGCTGCGCCTCTAGCATTTCAGGACTCACAGAGGGAGAGTTTCTATCAATATTAACTGACAGATCACAGATCTTAATAAAGCTTTCCACAATCTGAAATTCATTCCTGCACTATTCACTGAGTCTCTACCATGTGCCTGGCACAGGAAACAAGTACTGGGAATCAATTCATTTTGAATAGATTTCAAATCAAGTCGTTACTGTTCAAAAACAGTAAGTGCCTGGGGTGCCTGGGAGGCTCAGTCGGTTAAGCATCTGCCTTCAGCTCAGGTCATGATCCCAGAGACTTGGGATCCAACCCCACTATCCTTATGATGGAATATTATTCCGTCCTAAAAGGAAATGAAGTACAGATATATTTGACAACATGGGACGAACCTTGAAAACATGCAAAGTGAAAGAAAGTAGTCACAAAAGACCACATATTGTATGATTCCACTTAAATGAACCTGTGTACAAGGAGGCTGTGTGGACCTATGTTTCCATTTCTCTTGGGTACAAACCAAGATGTGGAATCGCTAAGTCCTATGACTCTACGTTGAACTGTTTGAGGAACGGCCAGACTGGTTTCCAAAGCAGCTGTCCCATTTTACATCCCTAGCAGCATTGTATGAGGGTCCCAATTTCTCTGCAGCCTCACTGACGCTTGTCATGAGCTGTTTTTAATTATAGCCATTATAGTGGTGATGAAATGGCATCTTGTTGTGGTTTTGATGTGCATTTCTCTGATGGTTAATGATGCTGAGCATTTTGTCAGGTGCTTATTGTCTGAAAAGCTCCCTTTTACACAAAGACATGAAGGAGGATGAGAAAACCAGCCGTGCAGGTATCTAGGAGTGTTTCAGGCAGAAACCACAAATGCAGAGGACCTAAGGCAGAAATGTGCCCTTACGTGCAAGGAAGAGCAAGGTGGTCAGCACAGCTGGTATAGAGTAGTCAACAAGAGGTTAGGAAGGGACTAGGAAGTATATAATCCCTGGAGAGTTGTTTTTCTTTTTAAAGATTTTATTTATTTATTTGACAGAGATAGAGACAGCCAGTGAGAGAGGGAACACAAGCAGGGGGAGTGGGAGAGGAAGAAGCAGGCTCCTAGCAGAGGAGCCTGATGTGGGGCTCGATCCCAGGACTCAGGTCACGCCCTGAGCCGAAGGCAGACGCTTAACCGCTGTGCCACCCAGGCGCCCCAATCCCTGGAGAGTTCTGAGAAGAATGACATGACCTGACTCAAGCATAAAAAGACAGTGGCTTCGTCGAGAAAAGCCTGCAGGAGAGCAAGGCTGGAAGGCAGAAACACAGAAACTGAGGTGAGACATGGGCTGACAGTGGCTTGAACTGGGTAATGGATGTGGTGAAAAGCAGTGAGATTCTGGATATAGTTTTCAGATCAGCCAGTGGGAGTTGCTGTTGTGTGCAGTATGAGAGAGGAGTTAAAGAAGACTCCTAGGCTTTGGCCTGAACAACAGGAACGATGGAGTCACCAACCACTGTGACAGGCAAGACTTCAAGAAGAGCAGGTCTGCTGGAGGAAGGCCAGCTCAGTTTCGAACATGCCCACTGCACATCCGAGTGGAACTGTTCATAATGATTCAGAGGCGTATCTGTTCCTCTCAGCTCTCAGCTTACGCACTGCGGTCCTGAGGAAAGCGACCTCGTCGCAATTTCCTCCCTATTTCTTACAACCCTATGGAATGCCCCTCATTATAAAAGGCAGGCAAAAAACGGTGCTGGATGAATAAATCAACAGACTTTCGCTCAGGACCCTTAGAAGCTCCTAAGATTGGAGAAATAAAAGCTTTACTCAGATTACTTTATATAAAACTGCAAGATAACTCTGGCATAATTTCACTCACTTCAGAAAGCTTCTATAGCTTTTCAATGCCTGAAGTTCAAACACCTTGATCTGGTTCATTTTATTCTTTCGTCTAACAACTAGTTAATCCTAAAGAAATAAAATAGTTCAGGAAAGAATGTGGGGTTTGGGGCCAGGGTCATGGGAGAGGTAGGCAGCTAAGAGATGTGCTTCACAGCACAACTCTCATTTTGAAGTGAAAATGACTTTCTAAAAAAATCAGTGATGGAAACCAGAATAAAAGCCAGAGTAACTTGTCAGACAATTTCCTATCTTAAAACTAGTCCTAGGATTTTGACATTCCAATCCCTTTAGTGTAAGAATGAATGTAGCTTGTTTCATATTCATTAAACTGTGGAAACTAAGTAATTTAGAAATATCTTTTCCCCCCAGGGTCACAAAAGGAAATTATATGAAGTCACAAAGCCCTATAAAATATAGCATACTGTACTATACCTGAAACTAACATAACACTGTGTGTTAACTAACTGGAATTAAAAACTTTAAAAAATAAAAAATAAAATACAATAATAGCATGTTTCAAATTTCTATAAAGTATATACAACTACACACACACACACACACACACACACACACACACACGGACACATCTGGAGTAACCTGAATCGCCAATACAGTACAAAGCTAAAATGACAATTCAACCTGTTTTTTTTAAGATTTATTTATTTATCTATTTGAGAGAGAGAGTGAGTGAGAGAGTGAGCTCAAGCCCACAGAGGGAGAGACAGAGAACTGAGCCACCCAGGCGCCCAGACATTTCAACTCTTATTAAAAGAAATGAGTAAGGGACAGGCGGGGCTAGGTAGGGAGAGATAGATAGGGGCCTGCCTATGTGATCAGGCTCACAGAAATCCCCAAAATGTGGAGGTGTAAGGAAACCAGAGATAAGGGAATACTACAGACCACCCTGCCGTAGGTATCCAAGGGGGAGTCTTATTTATGACAGTCTCCTGTGGTCAACAGAAAATAACTAGACCCTAAAAAGAAGTAAGTCATTAAAGATGTTATCACTAGTCCTTAATCAATGGTGCTGCCAGTAGAGAAGTCAGAAAGATTTAAGTTCCCTCCTTAGCCTTCCATAAAAGAGCAACCCTAAAAGCCCTCAGTGGCAACCCTGTTGGGCCCCTCTCACTCCTGAGAGCTTTTTATTTTCTGTACTCTTGCTTAATAAAAACTCTTATCGCTTTACTCACTCTCCTTTGTCCGCGAGATTCATTCTTCGACTCTGTGAGACAAGAACCTACCTCTCCCGCTTCAGAAAAATAGCACTTTTATTTACTAAATATATAATCAATTTTTTAAAAGACTAATAAGTTTTCTGACATCAAAAGTTAACAATGTCAGTAGAGGTTCTAAATAGCAATTTGTGTGTATGTGGGTATGTCTGGAGACAACCAAAAATGAACACTTTAAAATGAGTCCTGGGGCGCCTGCGTGGCTCAGTCAGTTAAGCATCTGCTTTCGTCTCAGGTCATGATCCCAGGGTCCTGGGACCGAGTCCAGTCTCAGGCTCCTTGCTCAGTGGGGAAACTGCTTCCCCCTCTGCCTCCTGTTCGCCGTTTGTGCTCTCTCTCTCTCTGACAAATAAATAAATAAAATATTTAAATAAAATAAAATGAATCCTAATGATGTGGGAAAAAAAGGCAAAAGAAAAGTTAAATTTCCTTACTACCTACAGCCCACTGACAAGTCCTTGAAACAGGCCGAGTGACCTTCCTCTAGGGACTCAGCTGCCTTGACGTTACCGCCTTGCTAAGGGCAAAAGGCAATCTTAGCCCAACCCCCAGGACCCTGTAAGTCTACTTTAACATACAAAAATTCCTTCGGAAACTTCATCTCTACCCACCCGCCTGCACCCCCGCACCCCCGCCAAGATACATGTTAGCAATCATCCCCCAAGCATATGTCCCACCTGTATACGTCTGAGGAGTCTCATGACTGAGTTTTTACTAAGAAGTAATAAATGACCTTTCCCTGACAATAGCTAGCCCCCTTAGGATCCTGGAAACCTTGTTTCCAAAATACCTAGGGGGCTACACTATCCCTATCCCCCTCCCAACTTGATAGTACATAATGGACCACTCCTCGTGACCCCAATGCAGCTCTTCCTGCCCACGGGTCCTGTCTCCAAGCTTTAATAAAACCACCTTTTTGCACCAAAGACGTCACAAGAATTCTTTCTTGGCCATCAGCTCCAAACCCTAACGTCTTTCCTCATCATTGAGACTGCATTTTTTTGACTATGCCTTCAATAATAAGTAGATTATAAATTAAGGAAAACAGAATCAGTAAAAGTAATGCAAGAGTAAATGGAAATGCCAAGGGAAGCTCGAGCACACTTTGTATTCCAGGACAGGACACTTGCCTTGAGTCCCTGCCTCCATTCCTATCCTGAGCAGCTGAGCTGGACAACTAGGAAAAGCATCCTTAATGCCGCTCCCTTAAGACAGCACTGACCACACATTCTAGGCAGCCATCGGGGTCTCCTCCGCCCTGAACTCCACCCAGACCTTCTAGCTGTAAAGACTGAAAGACTCCAACAAAGGCCAGCGGTTGTTACAACAGTGTCAGTCATTGCTAGAACAATACCAACAGACGCAGGAAAAGAACACAAATTCCTTAAATGTTAGTAAAGTATCCAGCATCCTACACGTAACTGGCCAGCCCTGGCCTTCAGGTCCCTACAGAGGTACCCCACTGCTGATGCCACTGCCCAATCAGGACAAAGTGGCCTGCGACCCTTCAGTACAGTCCTTCCAGAGATGCTGGCTTCATGCTGCCTCTTCCCAAGGTCGAAGCAGCTGCTGGTAACAACCTTGCATGTTCCTACTTATAATGAGATGGGTGAATCGAAGGTCAATTTCCCAGGGGCAAATCATAGGCATTCCTTCCTTTGTAACGCCTGCTTGATGTCTTTTCCGCTGGAGCTAATGACCTAACTGCATTTCTGTGGAAGGTTCTTACCCCTTTCTGTCTCCACTAGGTATCCCTGATACTTTCCTAGGCTCAAAAGAGAAGCAGTCCCTGCTGGTAAGAGATACTTCATGGGGCGCCTTGGTGGCGCAGTCGTTAAGCGTCTGCCTTCGGCTCAGGGCGTGATCCCAGCGTTCTGGGATCGAGCCCCGCATCGGGCTTCTCCGCTGGGAGCCTGCTTCTTCCTCTCCCACTCCCCCTGCTTGTGTTCCCTCTCTCGCTGGCTGTCTGTCAAATAAATAAATAAAATCTTTAAAAAAAAAAAAAAAAGGGATACTTCAGCATTGTTTGTACGAAAACTAGATACCACCAAAATGTCAATATGGGATTAAATAATATATGGAACATCCGTAGTATAAAATGCTATTCAATGGTCAGAAAGAAAAAAGGCTGTTGATATAAACATGTGTCTATTCATAGAGATGTTAACCAAAACAAACAAGTTACAGAGAAATGTGTATATGAACACCTATTTACGTGGGGAAAGACACCCTCTCCACTGTGTGTGTGTGTGTGTGTGTGTGTGTGTGTGTGTGTGTGTGTGTATCTCAACAACAGAAGTCTGCAAGTATACACCAACCAAAAAATGGTAGCCACCTGCAGGGAGCAGACTGGAGACAGTGGGGGAGGGGTAGATTTTCACATCCTACTCTACATGACGAATTCAATCTGAGTGTTTTACAAGGGTGTTGTACTACCTCATTAACAGGATCAAAAAAGAAAAGCACTAAACAGAAAGCTTGGACTTCAAATCCCCAGGAAGCTATGTGAATCTGGGAAATCACCTTCAGTCTTCAGAATCTCAGTTTCCTTATCTGAAAACAAGAATAAAAACCCCCGAAACTGTAGCTGACAGTTCACTGAAACTAAAAGACAAATGGCTAGTTCTCTGTGTTACCCGTCCAGAGTCAAGGCAGACATGACTGTTCCGTACGCTGTGCTCCAAACCACTCTATTCACACCTGTAGCATACACCTAGCACACGCCTATCATTATTTCCTCTGCATTTCCTTGCCTCCACCTCGGCAAGACCGTAACTCCTCAAAAACACCTCTATTTCCCAGTTCTAATTCAACGAATGCTTAAAATGCTAAACTTAAATTTCTCCCTCCTTGGAATGCCTATATTCCCTCATTCTTCATTTATCAAATATTTATTGAGCATTTACTATGTTCTAAGCTCTTTTCTAGGTGATTGAGATCAAGGGTGAACTACCCAGCCCAGGCCCTTCATGGAGATTACATTCTGGTGGAGAGGAAACAAAGAAAAATTAAAAAAAAAAAAAAAAACCAAAAGGGAAAAAATACTTGCAAATTGTGACAAGTCCTCTAGGGGAGCAAAGGACTGAGTCAGAACAGCACAAGGAGGAATCCTTTAGGAGCTGTCCAAAGGACCCTGACTGCTGGAGGAGATATTTGAGCAGAGACTTGACGTTTTGAAACAGGAAACCAACCCAAGATCTGGGAGAAAAGCCTTCCAAGATGAGAAAAAGCATGGCATTGACAATGGGACAGGCTTGATGAGTGTGAGAAACAGCAAGGAAACCGGTGTGGCTGCAAGAGTGGGAACGAGGGGTAAATAGTAAAAGATCAAGGCCAGTGGCAGGCAGGGGACTGGCTGTGTAAGACCCGTGTAAGAACAGGCCATGCATTGCTCTAAACGCAATGGAATGCCATCATCAGGTTTTAGGCTCAGGGCAGATGGCCTTCTAATTTTGTTTTAAGATCCTTTCGGCTGCTGGGAGGAGAACGGAGGGATCCAGGAGCCGGGAACGATGGACCCTCCTGCACTCACCAGGTCCGGCCGGTAGTATCTGTGCACCACTTCAGCCCCGGCGCACATGCTCAGGAGGCTGGCAGCGAACATTTTCAGGTAGGTGGCCCAGGACACGCCCGCGGGCATGGTCAGGGGGCTGCACGGGGAGGAAAGGTGGGCAGTGTTATTAGGCCCCCGGGTCAGGACGAAACCGTGCCGGGAAACAGGCCACACAGCAGCGGTGGGACGGGGTCAGGACCCCGGGTTGTCTCCCACCCCGCGCCCCGTGGGCTCATTTAGGATGTAAGGGCGGCGAGAGGCCAAACGCCCCTTCCATGGCCGCGGGCGGCCTTCAGCCTTCATTTTGGGCTCTTGGCGTGGGGGCTGGGCCTGCGCAACTTAAAGGCACCTCTTGGGCAGCAAGCGGAAGACCGACACCCAGTGGCTTCCCCGCGCCTCTTCAAACTCTAGCACGAGAGAAACTGCACACCGCACTCCCCACCGGCCCTAAAGGCGTGCCCCGAGACACCGTACCGCAGAATGCACAGACGTTGGGCAGCGGGTCAGAGGGCGAGCGGAAGTGCGAGCCGGGGTCGCAGCTGACGGCCAGCGGGCGGAACCGAAAGTGCAGGGCCTCGGGGCCCCACCGGACCAGAAAGCCGTGGAGTGTGCCGGCGCCCGAGAGGGCACGTGATCCGGGCCTAGCTGGGACTTCCGGCCGGAGCGCTTGTCTTTTTTTTTTTTTTTTTTTCTTTCTTTCTTCTTATCCCCGCCTCCTCCAGTTGCTAGTGCTTTCCCAGGCCCCAGCACTTGCGCTCTTCACTCTCCGTATAGTAAGACTTCTCCGGAAGATGTGGAATCTCGGGCTGGAAACTGGCCGGATTCTTGCCTCGTGTGGCCCCTCACACGCCCAAGGAAATTGGCTTGCGTTTACCACCTTTAAGGAGCGGGTGGAGATTGGCACTCCGACCAGGGCGTGTTTAGATGAGCTCACCCTCCAGAGAGTGAAGTTAAAGCGCTCTCCGTTCTGGTGCCGGGCGTCCTTTGAGACCTGAAACAGAGGCACACTCAGACTGCTGTTCCCTACTGGTGCTACTGGAATAAAAGAAAGCTGAAGTCGGCATTGTTAAATCTCTGCGTATTTAGACTGTGCTATGACTATGGTTTGATTTTTGTTGAGAAAAAGTTAACCCAGGACTAAATTCTGAAGGATTACGGATGTATGTATAACATGAATCATGATACGCTCAACTTTTAAACACTTTTATGGAGGTATGTTTGACATTGACATATTTAAAATATACAAATTGATGAGGTTTGACATGTGAACACCTGTGTAACCATTACTACAGGCAAAATAATAAACATACCCATCATACCCAAAGTTCTCTGTGCCTCTAATTCCTCCCATATTGTCTCCTGGATCAACCACTGATCTGCTTTCTGTCACAACAGATAAATTTGCATTTTCTAGGGGCTCCTGGGTGCCACGGCAGTTAAGCGTCTGCCTTAGGCTCAGGACGTGATCCCGGCGTTATGGGATCGAGCCCCACATCAGGCTTCTCTGCTATGAGCCTGCTTCTTCCTCTCCCACTTCCCCTGCTTGTGTTCCCTCTCTCGCTGGCTGTTTCTATCTCTGTTGAATAAATAAATTTTAAAAATCTTTAAAAAAAAATTTTGCATTTTCTAGAATGTTACGTAAATGGAATCATACCATACAGTATGTACCTACCGTCTTGGTCTGGCTTATTTCATGCAGCACAATTATTTTGAGATTCATTCACATGGTTGCACGTATCAATCACTCACTTCTTTTTATTGCTGAGTATAATTATAACACAATTGGTGTATCCACTCACCTTTGGTGGACTTTTTGGTTGTTTCCAGTTTGGGACTTATAGAAATAAAGCTGTTATGAATGGTGAAGTATACTAAAAAGACTCACATACAAGCCTGTGAACATATGTTTCCATTTCTATTGAATACTTTCCTACGAAAATGGCTGCAGCATATAAATAGGTGTATAACTTTTTAAGAAATTGCCAAGCTGTTCTGCAATGTATGTATACAGTTTCACATTCCCACCAGCAGTTTTGAGAGTTCCAGTTCCTCTCCATCCTCTTCCAACACCTGGTCTGGTTAGTCTTTTTAATTTTAGGCACTCTAATAGGTTAGTAATGGTGTCTCATGACTAATGATTTTGGGAATTCTGTTACATGCTTGTATTTTCTTTGGTGAAGTGTCTGTTCAAATCTTTCATCCATGTTTTATTGTTATTATTTTAGTCATCTTCATGTATCATGGATATAAGTCTTTTATCAGATAGATTTGATCTGCAAATATTTTATCCCACAATATAGCTTGTCTTTACTTTTTCTTAATAATCTTTTGAAAAGCAGAAGCTTCGAATTTTAATAAAGTCCAATTTTCAATTTCCTTTTTTATGGATGTTTTTGGTGTGCAGCAAGCCACACACCCATGAAGTTGGCCCGCCTGCCAGTGTCAGAGATGATTTCCCATCCAGCACTCTGGCTCCCTACTTCTTGAGCTCACCACTCAGAAAGCTTCACTTCTACTTAATTTCTGCAATACTCTCTCCTAATTCATGCATTTAAAAACACATGAACGCCACATTAATTCATGTTATGTTAGTTAACATGGGTTTCATGTTAGAAAGGAGCTCTGAGGTAAACTAATTTAAATAGACACCTCAGAAAATTACAACTAACTGCTAATTTGGGATCTTGGTTTGCTTTGTATCTCACTTTCCTGTGTCTGAGAAGTGAAAGCTACATCAGATTTCAAACATTAATCGAATTCTTGGCATATCAGTTGCAAATGGCAGATGTTGATTAAATTCCATATTAAAGATCAGAGGCTATTTTCTAAAAACAATGCAGAAAATAAGTTAACTTATATTAAGATAATTACACTCTAAGAATATATTTTTTTAAAGATTTTATTTGTTTATTTGACAGAGAGTGAGCAACAGAGAGAGCGAGCACAAGCCAGGGGAGAGGCAGAGGGAGAAGCAGGCTCCCGCTGAGCAGGGAGCACAATGCAGGGCTCTATCCCAGGACCCTGGGATCATGACCTGAGCCAAAGGCAGACACTTAACTGACTGAGCCACCCAGGCGCCCCTTTATTTATTTTTTTAAAGATTTTATTTTTTAGTAATCTCTATACCTGACATGGGGCTCAAACTCACAACCCCGAGATCAAGAGTTCCATGCTCCACCAACAGAGCCAGCCAGGCACCCCAAGATTATTTTTAAATTATACATTCTTATAAACTAAGAAAGTATGTACTTTAAAAAAAAAAAAATTCTTAAGATGGGGACACTAGGTAGCTCAGTTGGTTGAGCATCTGCCTTCAGCTCAGGTCATGAACCCCGGGTCCTGGGATCAAGTCCTGCGTTGGGCTCCCTGCTCAGCGGGGAGTCTGCTGCTCCTCCTGCTTGTGCTCTCTCTGACAAATAAATAAATAAAATCTTTTAAAAAATAAAATAAAAGTCTTGAGATAGAATACATAACAAGAAATTTCAGGAGAACATCTTTTTTAATTTTTTACTTAAATCAATTTAATTAACATGTAGTGTATTATTACTTTAAAAGGTAGAATTTAGTGATTTATCAATTGCATAGAACACCCAGTGCTCACTACATCAAATGCCCTCCTTAAGGCCCATCACCCAGTTACCCCATTTCCCCACCCACCTCCCCTCCAATAACCCACAGTTTGTTTCCTATGGTTAAGAGTCTCTTATGGTTTGTCTCAGGAGAATATCTTAAAGGCAAGATAAGTACTGCAAAATATTGGCTTAGCACAGCTAAAAAATGGTTTAGATTCCTTAAAAAGCTGTTAAATGACAAACTAGTAAGACTCGATTCCACCATAGAGAAAAACTGTCTTTTCTGTCTTTTGAGTTTTCTGCCATGCACCCAAAACCACATTTTATGCAGTGCCCAACTCCTATTCATAGCGTAGTCTATCAGTAATGCATCCTATGTCTGCGTATCTCGTGTCTCTCCGCTTAGGAGGACATCAGTCATTAGATTTAGGGCCCATCTTAATCCACTATGACTTCATCTTGACTTGATTACATCTGCCATGACCCTATTTTCAAGTAAAACCACATTCACAGATACCAAATGGACATGAGTTGGGAGACACTATTCAACTCAGCACAAGCCCTTATCACCTACTCAAAAACTTAAAAAATATGTAAGTAGAAGTTTAAACATTAACTGCAAAAAGAAATGCTCAAAGGCTTGTAAATTTTAAGAATAAGGGAAGTTGATGCATCAGGGTGGCTCAGTGGGTTGAATGTCTGGCTCTTGATTTCAGCTCAGGTGATGATCTCGAGGACCTGGGATCGAGCTCCGCATCGGGCTCTGCACTCAGTGGAGAGTCTGCCTGAGGATTCTCTCCCTCTGTCCTTCCCCCTGCTTGCTCTCTCTCTCTCTCTCTCTAAAATAAATAAATATTTTTTAAAAAGATTAAGACAAGTCAATTCTTTTGAAATCTAGAAAATCTTGTATCCTCCCCTAAAATGAATGTTCGTTAAAGGCCCGACACACAGATTTTTTTCTAAATCATTTGCTTGAAACATGTAATTATTCCCCCAGGTGACACCACAAACCCCCCATTCTACAAAATATAGCTTAAACATTAAAGACCTGTATTAAAGGGCTGAGTAGATACAGGAGAGTGTGTGAACCACAGGTCTCCTCATTTACTCCCTATTACTTGGAAGAATAAGCCCTATTATGATGACTTTTCAAACTTTTTCTGGTCGTGGTTCACAGTAAGAAATTCTTTTCTAGGATTGTGATCCTATCTGTACACATGTACCTGTGTATGTGTAAAACAATACTTACCTTTATTATATATGCACACTTTGACACTTTTATTTTGTTGTTATTTCTTCTTAATGCTTAATTTCAGTACCCACTTGTGGACAAAAAGCTGCAGTTTGAAAAACCCTAGTCAGCAGTAAACCTTGTTGAAAATAAGATGAAACTGACTGACAAAACGTTACCTAAGAAGGAAGCAAGCTTACTAGGTTCTTAAAAGGGAGAGGAAGCATTGGGAGGAAGAAGTAAAGAAGATGAAGTGACTTACCCTTCTTTTGTTGTTGTCCTATCATACAAGGTCTCTTTGAAGTAGAGACATATTTGGCAAAGACATTCCTCCTAGGAGAAGGACATTCCTCCTAGGCTTCCCCCAAGCTCTGATAGGCAAGGCTCACAAGCAGAACAAGTTTGTCTGCCAGATTCAGCTTCAGAGGGTGAGAGAGATACTGATAGGATAGGAACCTCTTTGCTGCAATCACTTCACCATTTCCAGGTCTGATGTCTTGCTCCCCAACACCTCTTTCAGTAAACTCTTCCTTTTGCAAGGCAGAAGTGAGCAGAGGCCCCTGGCTTGCTCAGGTAATGAATGGCGCTGGCAGGCCCAGAATACACAACACCCCACACTAACTCCCCATAAGTGAAAACATCCTGAGAAAAGTTTGCAGCTCTTTACACACATTTTTAGTCACCAGAATTCTCTCTCTGAAATAACCAAGGTAAGTCACCTACTTAAAAACTTTTCTGGATTGAGATGCCTGGGTGGCTCGGTTGGTTGTGTCTGACTCTTGATTTCGGCTCAGGTCATCATCTCAGGGTCCTGAGATGGAGCCCCATGTCAGGCTCCGCACTCAGAGGGGAGTCTACTTGATATTCTCTCTCTCCCCCTTGCTCTCTGCCCCCCTCCCCCCGCTCTCTGCCCCTCTCCCCACTCATGGCGCGCACACTCCCATGAGTTCTCTCTCAAATCAATAAATAAAATCTTAAAAGAAACTTTTCTGGATTGTGGTCCTGAGTGGTTAGAAAAACCAGAGAGAGAGCAAGAGAATGGGCTGTCGTTCATTCGTTCATTCAACAAATATTCACTGGATGCCCACCATGTCAGGTTCTGAGTAGTACCTCCTAATTGACAGAGCATCCATAAAAGTTCTGAAGAGTTTAAAAATATTTAAAGTTTCATTTGAGCAATGGCTATAAGACAAATTAATCATACTCCATTTACTCATGAAAGCCCTTTCCAGGGTCCCAGAATGAAGAAGACACATGAAGC
The DNA here is from genome assembly GCF_023065955.2 of Ursus arctos. Taxonomy (NCBI): domain Eukaryota; kingdom Metazoa; phylum Chordata; class Mammalia; order Carnivora; family Ursidae; genus Ursus; species Ursus arctos. Next base: position 11,517,480 of record NW_026622886.1, on the reverse strand, counting down.
ACGAAGCCATAGTTGTTCCCAGTCCATGTTACATTAGTGAGAAATAAACATTGGTTGCTGTAAACCAATGAGACTGAAAGAGCCCTTCAACTACCTCTGTTTTGACCAGTCTGTATTTTCTAATTGACTAAAATCTTTTCAGTGTATCTCTTAACTAAGCAAAAGACTCAGTGGGTAACGCATCCCATGTTGGGAACGGAAAGTACCCTTCAAGCAATAGGGAATACCCTGATGCCAGCAAGACCTTGCATGATTTTCCTGAGGACAATGATCGACCTGCACCTAACCACGGACCTTTGCTCTACATTTTCTCTATATAAACCTAGAAGTATTTTCAGCGCTTTGGAGACAGTTTTTGAGATTTAGTCTACTGTCTTCCCGGTGTTGACGTCGCTGACATAAATTGTTTCAGCACCATTCCTCTCTCACTTAGGATTTTGTCAGCGGTATGTGACCAAATCTGGTCCCTTTGGGACTTCCGGAGCCAGGTGCTCTTGCACCTAGTGCCCCGGTAACAAGATTTTGGACTCATTTGTTACCACAGCCTAACTGGGGAAAACTAATACAGCAGCCATGTTTTTCATCATGCAAACTAGAGAAACAGAAAAGCCTATCTCCATTAAGAGTTACTTAGTTTAGTCTTTGTACAAACACAGTGACAACTTGAAAACTAATGAAACAAAAACCAGCTGTACGAGCCATTGAGAAAAAAACCAGAGCGGCTAGTCTGTAAGGTAATAAGGGAGACGTAGTGCTTAAATGGCATCTACCCTACACTTGAAACGTCAATATTTTACATTTACGAATTAAAGCAATGGTTCATGTAAAGCTTTACATTTTACAAAGCAGTTTTACTGTCACCATCATTTTACAAATGAGGATACTGAGGCCCAAGATGGCACAGTGACCTCAACTCCTAGGTTTTCTCACTCCAAAGTCTCTTATTTGCCCCAAATCACAGTTGATAATTGATACCTGATAATTAACGCAAAAACAGTTTTTAATCGGGATAAAATTGAGGTAGACTGGCCTGGATAATTCTGATAAATATAACCGTACCACCCACACAGCACCCCCAAAACACATCACCCTCTCAGCTCCGGATCCGCCCCCTACCGAAGAGTCAGCGCGGACAAAAGCTTACGTCAGCAGAGCGCGCCTCATTCCACCCTTTTTGTCATCCACCCTTCCCGAAAGGCCAAGCGGCGAGCAGAACCAACGAGAGGGAAGCAAACATGATTGGGCTGCCTGCGTCACGTGACGGCCACGAGGCGTGGGATTTGGCTTCGAGGAGACGGAAGTGCCGCGCGAAGGGGGGGGGGTCCGGGCTGGGGGGGTAGGGGTGACTAGAAGCTTGGGGGAGGAGCTTGAACGCCAGCCGCTGTCCCAGTTCTGCCGGCAATCGTGTCCAGTCTCTGGTTATTGTCGTACAGGCGTTAGTACGCCGCTCTACTACGGAGACCAGTCGTTCGCTTGCCCGGCAGGAGCAGCCGCCAGCTCGAGCGGCAACGGGGAATGGAAGCTGAGAACGCCGGCAGGTAAGGCCGGGGCGGAGCGCCGCCCCTCCCCCCCGCGCCCCTCGCGGCGGGGCTGGCCGGCGAGCGCGCGCACGCACGCAGGGGTCTTTAAATGCCGCGGCCCGAGTACAAAGGCCTGGGCCGCGCGTGCGCACCTCCGGCCGGCTCTGGCCATTCCTCACCTGGGCTGCTCGGAAGCGGCGCCTCCGGCACCTGAGCCCTTCTTCCGGCCTTCCCGGCATCCAGCCGGCTTTAAAATGCGTTAGTAAGCTGCTAGCAGTATGCGCTTAACATTTCTTTCCAGTTGTCATTCTTGGCTGCATTTCCCTCCACCTTCCCTTATTCGAAGAGCTGTAAAGATGGAGTACCAGACGTATCACTGCTGGAGTTTTTATTTTAGAGTTAGTAGATTTATTGCGACTTCTTCCCCCATAGGTTTACTAAAGCAGCGTGAGGGACCACAAGGTAGATAACACTGCCGTACTAGAGCTCTTGAATTCTGGACTATGACTAATACTCCCAAGAACTCATCAGTGCTTTCTGGTGATCTTGGGGACGAACTTAAGAATCTACTTGCAATATGATCTACGGGGAGTGTTAGACACGTGCACAGAACATTTGGCAAGAGCAGAGATTCCGCGATTTGAACTCCTGGCAGAAAATTAAATGAAAAAATAATTAGGGTAACAAGACGTTTAAAAAGAAAAAAGTGATGGCTTACATTGGAATAAAATTCTTTTAGACCTAATGAAGAATTTCCTGACTCTCTGTGGCTATATGGGTCCTGAACTTAGACAAGACACTTCGCTTCTCTGGGTCTGTTCGTGTCTGTAAAGTAGGGCATTTCTGGAATACGATTCTGACATGCTGTGAATCTGTGTTATGTAGAAGGGATTAGATCACCAAAATCTTTATAGAGTTTAGGAAAAATATACGTGAAGGGTGGGCTTTATTCTGCCTTTGTGGGTCAAATCCAGACAAAGTACTGCACTTCCTCCCCAGAAGAACTTTGCAGTTAAAAGAATTCACCAGACCTTGTGAAACTCGCTCCTACCTTTGTGATCTTACTTCAGATCAAAATTGAAACCTGGGTGAAGTCTACCATCAAATGAATTACACATTAGAAGACCTTGCTCAGTGTCTCAGCAAAGTCCTAGGTCTCTGGTACAATGTCTATCCAAAAATTGACTTATATTTTGTTTTAACTTCATCCACAGGGTTATCGACCATTTTTAATTTTGACTCAAAGTTTTAACCTCGGGAAATAAAGAGAATTTGGTGTTAGTAGTGTAAGGGCTTTATCCTTGGGGATTCTGAAATGACTGAGGCCCCAGGTAATCCTGAGAAATTGAGTTTTTGTCAGTCTTGACTTTATGCTAATCAAGGAGTAGAATGGAATGCTGGGTATAATGAATTTACTTTTTATTTTGGAAGAGTAATTTCAAAAAATTTGAAGAAATAATTCCATTATTTCTTTTTTTCTTTTAAAAGAGACATTAAAAAAAAAGAAAGAACATAATTGCAGTATCATAACAAATAGTTAAAGGCTAACCAGAGAAGAAGAAAAGTAGGAAGAGGATACTATGTTTCTAATGAGCTCCAGCATGAAAAGGACATTTACCAAAAATGGAAAGTAGGATGTCAAATCAAAAATGACTGGAAAAGTGTGATATGGACCACTGAAAATAAACACTGGAATGAGTAACCCTCAAATGAAATCAGTCTTTGTAGAAATGTTAAAGAGACCAAGAACTTTTTTAGTTAGGTATTGACAACAAGGGCAAGAAAGATTTAGGTTTTCTGCCTACTCCACTGGCATATTAGTAGGTAACAGAAAACAAACACTTGGTTCTGATTTTGATTTTTTTATCTCAATAAAGAAAAATGATTGTAGACCGGAAATGGCAGAATGAATGTCTTTAAAAGACAAGAGCAATGAGGGCATTTAAGAGAACTTTCAACTGCTTTAAGAAATCATATTTCCTGGCCCGGATAAGTTATATTTCAAATGAGAGGTTAGATTACAGCCAATCTTTAAGACGGTAGACAACAGGAGAGGGGCCCAAAGCCTGAAGATAAACACATGGGTTCCTATTTCTTCCAAAGGTGGAGTCTGTCCTCTAATTTATTGACTTTGATCCTAAACAAAATTTTTTCTTCTCAGTGGTTTTTGAACATATTTAAAAGGAGCCAGTGACCACTAAGCTACAGTATAATTTCAGAAAAAAGTAGGACATACTAAGCTAGGTTCATTCCCTTTTGGGTAATGAATGATACTGGACTAGACAGCATCAGGAGGGTGGTGACAGGAGGTACATAAAGTATGTAATCATCTCCCGCTATCTTTATTATTACAGCAAAATGATTACATACCAGGCAGTTTTAAGTGTTTTACGTGTGTTAACTAATTTAATCCTCATAACCAATGAATTAGGTACAACTATTGCCATTTTACAGATGTGCAAACTGGGACAAAGAGGTTAAGGAACTTGAGCTAGTAAATGGCAGAGCTGAAATTCGAATCCAGGCAATGTGGCTGAAAGTCTGCGTCTCTAACAACTGTGCCATATACCACTTCTCTGTGGGCAAGATGAAGATGGACTGATGGCAGTCCAATTAGGTGAATTCAAAACTGGTTAACTGCTGAAAGAATTAAGAGGAGGCTGAAGAGAGGTCTATATTGATGTGTCATGTAGTTCTGCCCCAACTTGTTCTTTAAAATTTGTGAACGACCCAACTCTGGGAGAGGTTTATGGAATTGATAGTTTGAGTCAATCCAGATCAGTCCTAACTGTCTGGAATGGTGAATCATCTTTTACCAAAAGAGCCACAGTCCTGTGCTTAGGTGCAGAAAAATCAGTGATCCAGGGAGAGGTGATAAAAGAGCAGTTTTCGTTGATGATGAACTCCATATGAATCAATAGTATAATGTGGGTGCCAGTAAAGCTAATGTCATGGATTCTGCAGTATGACCCCAGAATGAGGAAGTTGATAGCCCTGCTCCATTTCAAGTTATGATGAGGCTATATCTGGAGTATTTTTATTTTGTTTGATTCTGAGCACCAAAAAAATGACAAAATAGTGAGGAAATTTGAAATCTTACTATATGAAGACTAGTTGGGTGAATTGAGGATCTGGCTTATTCTAATCTTTGTGTTTATAGTTTCTAATAGATCGTGTACAGCAAGTACCCAGTAATGCATGGTGAATCCACACACTTCCACTTGGCAATATTTTTTTTGGTGGTGGTGGTGGTGGGCAGCAAAGCAAGGTTTATTGGGCGATAGTAAAGTGATAGTACAAAGCTCCCGAGGAGGGAGGGGATCCGAGAGGGTTGCCACCAGAATTTCTAAATCTAGCGGTTTTTATGGCTTGGAGGGCTGTTTTAATCAGATTAACCCTCCTGCACCTGTCACCCAATCAGGTTTTTGTCATCTACCTACCACCTGGGAAAGGGTGGAGGCCTTCTTACAGGGTGGTGTAAAATCTCTGTAAGGGTGGTTTCCTCTTGGGGGGGGGGGGGGCTGTCCCTGCCTGCCTGCTTTCCAACTATCCTTCATCATTGCCTCCTCTGAAGAGGTAACCCTGGTGGCTCATTAGAGCTCTTCTAAGGTCCCCTCGGGGCCAACAGCCAACTTTTGCAGTTTTTTCCCAAATATGTGGGCTTTAAGAATGATCTCGGCCTTGGGAGAACCGGGGGAGATAGCTGCGAATTTAATGAGAGCCTCTCTCAATCTAAGAGCTGCCTTTTTCCCATTTAAAACCAGGAAGGCGAAGTCCATCAGGTGGCCATGTCTCATCCTGCAACATGTACTGTGGCCATGCCCCAATGAAAATGAGTTGCCTTTGTTCAGGTAAAACCAGAAAGGCATCCAAGTAAATGATATTGAGTGATTTTACAAGTCTGATAGTCTTCCTATAGCCTAAAATGCCAGGAAGGGACTCTAAAGGAATGAGGGTCTGGTCAGGGAACTACCCATCTACAAGAGAGGAAAAGGCGTCCCTTACTTCGGTTTCTTATAGTTGATCAGGGAGACTTGGGAAGAGACAAAAAAGTATCCCCCACCTCAGTTCCTTCTCATCTTTTCCTGATGTGTGGCCCTAGGTACTCATCAGCTGACAGCCAGAGCCCCTGTCCTCTCTGCAAGAGTACTCGTGCTTACCTAGGCTTGGTCCTACCTCCAGAGAGCGACCCTGGTTTCCCTACCCTTAAGACTCTCTTAGAAGTCAATTGGATACACTAGACTTCTTTTAGTAGAGTTGTTCTGTCTGGCATAATGACATGGAGGGACAAGATGGGGCACCCAGGGAGAGGAAATCCATCTGGAATAACCCCTGTGGAACCGAAAAGTTGGGATATCCCTTAGCTCTTAGTTCTTTTGCCCTGCTTGGCCATTCCTTCACATAGATGGTGTAGGCAGTTTAGGGGTGACCTAGTAATGCCCAGGAGAGGAGGAGTCAGAAACAGGAGACTGTTCCTCACCATAACAGGGAATTGTGAGTGAGATCCCTTGGAGGTCACCCAAACCACCCACAAGAGAATGTCCGGGGGACCATCCTGAGCTTTCCCGCTCATTCTCTTAGGGGAGGGATCAGCCCAAAAAAGAGTAGTAGAGGAGTTTCGCTCTGGATGCCGGGATAGGCAAGTAAGGAACCAGGTCCCTGTGAGGGCCTTCTGGTGTCCACCAAAGGGTAGCCTTGGTGAGGCCCTTCAGTTGCTGCTAGGTTTTTCCTAGGTCTGTCACATCCGGTGATCTGCCCCGAAAGGAGTTCTGAGTCCTTACCAAGCCGACATTCCCAGCTTCTTTTGGGGGATCAGTCAGAAAGGAGCCCAGAAAGCCTGTTACCCAAGACAAGAATGTCAGCTATGCTAATGGCTCTTACATGGCTGACAGGTGCCCATCATTTCAACAAACAAAATGGGGGGAGAGAGGGAGAGAGACTTGCTGCCCACTACCTACAGTTAGTTGTCCTTACTGATGGTGGATATCCCAGAGGAGCCCCATAAATGTTACAGGATTTTTTTCTCCGTCAGTGCCCGTGGTTCTTGGTCAAGCCACCTTGAAGAATGAAGAGGTAGACCAGACAGAGTGGTGGGCAGCAAAGCAAGGTTTATTGAGCAATAGCAAAGTGATAGTACAAAGCTCCCAAAGAGGGAGGGGACCCGAGAGGGTTGCCCTCCACTTCACAATGTTAAATGTAGTCTTTAAATACTTGTGATGGTGTTTGATCATGGTTTATATAACTAGTTCCCTTTAGTTGAGCATTTGGATTATTTAGCATTGATTGTTATTTTGTAATTATTCAGTGTTGTGTATGTTTGTTTAAGTGAAAATGATAAAATACTGCTATGGACTGTCCTTTCAAAATTCATATGTTGAAAACTAATCCCCACTGTGATAGTATTTGGAGGTAGGGCCTTTGAGAGGTAATTAAGTCATGAAGGTAGAGCCCTCATGAATGGGATTAGTGCCCTTATAAAAGAGGTCCCAGAGAGATCCCTTTCACCTCTTCCATTCTGTAAGAATATAGTGAGAAGGCAACTGATATGAACCAGGAAGTGGGCCCTCAAGAGACACTAAATCTGCTGGTGCCTTGAGCCTGGACTTTCTAGCTCCCAAACTGTAGTACTAAAGTAGAAAATGTTTATTTTTGTTTTTGTTTAGAGAGAGAGAAAGGGGAGGGACAGAAGGAGAGGGGGAGAGAGAGAGAATCCCAGGCAGGCTCCATGTCCAGTGCAAAGGCCAACACAGGGCTGGATCTCATGACCCTGAGATCACGACCTGAGCTGAAACCAAGAGTCAGGCGCTTAACCAACTGAGCAACCCAGGTGCCCCTAAGAATTGTTTTTTATAAGCCATCCGGTTTATGGTATTTTGTAATAGCGGCCCAAGGGGACTAAGACAAATGTGTTTAGAAAAGAGCAACTTTAATCTTTAAAATACTGGAAAGTGGGGCGCCTGGGTGGCCCAGTGAGTTAAGCAGCTGCCTTTGGCTCAGGTCATGATCCCAGGGTCCTGGGATTGAGCCCCACATCGGACTTCCTGCTCAGCGGGGAGTCTGCTTCTCCCTCTGCCTGCTGCTCCCCCTGCTTGTGCTCGCTCTCTCTGTCAAATAAATAAAATCTTTAAAAAAAAATAGTGGAAAATAACGAAGGATTAAAGAAGTTGGAGTTCATTGTAGAGAAAATCTGAGTTTTTGAAGTACAGCAAAACCTGAATTCCTCGGTCCACTGTGTGTGTGTGTGTGTGTTTTGAGAAAGACTGTTGGGAAATACACAGTTCATCAGGAAAATACACGGTGTATCAATTTCAGATGGCAATAAAAACCAGTGCTTTGAGCACTGATGGTCAAGAGAAGGGGGGTGTGAATGGAGGCTAGGAGAGAGGAGGGGACGTTAGCTGCAAGCAAAGTAGAGGTGGCACAGGACAGTGTGGGGACAAATGGTAGGGAAGGAAGGTGAGCAAGGGAAGTGAGACCATCACTCAAAGATAGTGTATTGCTTAGAACTTACACATCATATTTTTCATGGCTTTAGTTTTCTATTTCTAATTTATTTATTTTCTATTTCTAATTTAACTTATTGTGAAGTACCAGGGATCATTTTTAGAAAGATTAAGGGAGATATTGATGTTATTGATGTTTCTCAATTTCTTTCAAAATTCATCTATATCTCTAAAGTCAAACTTCAGATTTCTCTCTTCCTTTTCACTTTTTCTTCAGCCAACCGATTTCTAAAATTTTAATTTTCAGATTCTGAGCTTCAGATTTCAGTGACCCCGAAATACGCGAAAGGAGCCACATTTTGGAAATTTATTTTTTAAGGCTCAGAATCCTTTTGTAATGTAGTGTTTTCCTAAATTAAGTATTTTAAGTTTGGGCTTTGTGAAGTGCTCAAAATTGGACACATCTGTGAAGCTCTTGAGAGTGGTAGAAAGAAACAAAGGAGAGGGTGGACGGTTGCTCTCCCAACAGTGTGACAGACTAAGAACAGACATCGTACATTCTTCTGTCCGCTCACTTATTGTGACCATACGGCTCGACTTTTCTACATTCCAACAGAAAGGGGCTGCTGACATCTCAGGAAACTGCCGCTGGCCACAATCAAAGTTACAGTAAATTTTACTAGAATTTCCAAAGGGTCACTAAACAAGATCTCACCATGTAACCTGGCAGTGTCCACCCCCTCTAATTAGAGTATTTATGTCATCAATGCTGAACAACCAGTGTTTTTACAATTTATCAAAAAGAGGTATGAATATTATTTTTTTAAAGATTTTATTTATTTATTCATGAGAGACAGAGGGGCGGGGGGAGGCAGAGGGAGAAGCAGGGCTCGATCCCAGGAATCAGGACTTGAGCCAAAGGCAGACGCTTAACCAGCTGAGCCACCTAGGCGCCCAGAGCTATGAATATTATTAAAGAAAAGGAAGTGGAGGGGGTACATTTTACTTTGTGCTGTGCACGATTTAAGCATTTCTCTTCATTTTTCACATTTCAGCTTCTAGGACTTGTCTACATACTTTCCTGATGTGCAGCCTTAGGTTACAATACTGTTTTGTGTTCTTTCTACTTTAAAGGCTGCATTAAATGTTTTCTGCGCTTTTAAAAATATCAATAAATGTAATTTTGCTGCATAGTATTTTCTCATGTTAATGTACAAGGTTTACTCCATTGCTGTGTCTATTTTTTTACATAATTGAAAACAATGTATCTTAAAAAATAAAACTCTTAAGATATGGTATAATATCTTTCTAATTCTTAACATTTTCTTTAGCAGCTTACCCTTAAAGATAGCTTGAAACCAGAATTCCTCTCCAGTGGTTTGTCCATTGGGGTTTGGCCCCTGTCTGTCTCTGAGCACCCAGCATCGTAGCTCGCCACCCACAGATAGTTTGTTACCCTGTCTGCCTCGGCCATTTAAGCTTATTAAGGCCATTTTATTAAGATATGAATTCTACACTATAAAGTTCACCCATTTAGAGTGCACAGGTTTGCCCTTTTAATCTCTACTTTCTGAGCTTCTGCTTTTCTTTCTCTGTGACTAATAAGTGAGTGGTTCACCACAGATAATGTGACTTTTCTCTCCAAATGGTAAACATACTTACCCATTTTATTTCCTAGTGTTTCCCTTCCCATCGTGTATTTAATGGCATCATTTGGCATCAGCTGTAGCTTGAGTTTCACAAAATATATGTTTACTTCTCTGGCTTTGTGCTAAGGGCAACAGTTTGAGATAGTGGTTTATAGTCATTAAAAGTATTTTCGGCAGTTTTCTGTGAAGGCCTCTGTTTCTTATATTGAACTGAACACTTGGAACAAAGTCTGAAGATGTTCAGAAAAGAGGTTTAAAGTGTTTTTTTCCATAAATTCACAGATATATACAGAATATCCATTTCTAGTCCTAATCTAGTGGCAAAAACCCAACAACAATTTAAAAACAGATCCGATGAATAAATCATTAAGTAGGCAGATAAACCAAAAGAGAACCTTTCGTTAGATTGGAGGGAAGGCAGGAATGGGGAGGTGTTGGTCGGAGGGTATAAAGAGTACCAAGATCTGGGAATCTAACGTACATCGTGGTGATTACAGTTAATGATACTGTACTGTATACTTGAAAGTTGCCAAGAGAGCAGATCTTCAATGTTCTCATTGCAAAAAAGAAATGGTAATTATTTGACGTGATGCAGATATTAGCTAAGACTGTGTTAGTAATCATTTTGCAATATGTGTATCAAATCAACACATTGTATACCTTTACCTTGTACAAAGTTATATGTCAATTGTATATCAGTAAAGCTGGGTGAAAGTTAGATTGGAGGGGATCTTTGCGACAAAAGGATTAAATCTGAAGACAGACACACAAATTGTTTTTATGGATACTTTAATCCTGTATGAGCTGCTGTGTCTTTTAAGTGTCTCTGCTATAAAATTCCCATGATCTCATTTCAGAGAAAGCAGAGGCTGACTTGACAGGACTGGTAAGTTTTATTGATGACACGTCTTGTCATTAAACAGTGGGAGAGTTAATTAATGTTTGGTTAGTAGGCACAAAGTAAAAATCGGGTGAATGTGTGCACATGGGGGCAGATATTCCTTCTCCCTTTGCCCCTTATTGTCAGCTCCAGATATGACAGGCTGGTTACAAAGTGTTTGGATCCTGAAGTTTTGTTTTTTTTTTTTTCACAGCTGATTGTTTAAACTTCTGGTTGGGTAACTTTATTGTCCTATTTTATATTTAATTGTTCTTTCAGCTGTTCCCTTCCGCAAGCTCAAGCTTTTTATACATTCCCGTTTCAACAAATGATGGCGGACGCTCCCGCGGTGGTGGTGCCGAGCGAGCAGGCAGTTCCGGCAGAAGGTGCAGACCCAGCTCCTGCCCAGGAGCCTGTACAAGGTAGTTCTCGTCAGGATGGCTTAGAACTTCCGCTGTTGGATTAGCCAACTTATGTAGAAAAGGGTGTCATGACGAATTTTAGTTTTATTTTAGTATTAAAATTTTTAACCACTTTTTAAGTATGTGCCAGGCACTGTGATAGGTTTAGGGGAATGAAAGAACATGGATCCTGTCCTCAAATATCTCATAATCTAGTAGGAGAAAATAATAAGTAAACACATGTTATATACTTGAGCACACAAGGGTGAAGAGCAGCACAGGGTGCTGTGAGAGCTCATAGGGTTGGCACCTAACTCAGACCGAGGCTCAGAGGCAGCTTCTCAGAGCTCTGGAAGTCAAGGGTGAGGAGACTTTATCCCCATGAAGAATGGGATGGGGAAATTCCAGACTTAGGGAACAGTGTCTGCAAAAGCACAATGTGAAGAAGCATGACCATTGAAAAGTAGTGGTTCTGTGTCACTGGCATCTGGTGTATAGCCAAAAATAGTAAGTGATGCGGCCTGCGACCTGAAGGATGTATATTCTGTCCTGGAGGCGGTAGGGGGCTGTTGAGAGAATGTAAGTGAAAGGTGACTTACATAGACTGGCATTCTAAAAGTCAGCCTAAAATATTGTAGAGGATAGATTGGATGGTAAGGAACGAGGCAGAATTTGGAGGCAAAAAGTGGGTTCGAGACTAAATTATCTGGGGATGAAGTGAGGAGGACCTGAGGGGTTGGAGAGAAGGTAATGGTTTTCTCCAGGGTAGCATTATTTTTTGAGAAATGGGCTCAGAGTTTCAACTTATGATTCCAGAAACACCTCTGACTCCATTGCATTAGAGATACCCCTGCCCTTGACTCTCCTATTGCCACAGAGTTAGATCCCTTGGCATAGGGAGTGGCTAAATCAGAGCAAGGTAGAGAGAGGAAGGACAGGAGGCTGGGTTAGGGAACCGCCAAATAGTAGTAGAATGGGGGAGGGGCCCAAGAAATTAAGAGAGATGTTAAAGAATGAAGGGTAAGAGAACCAAGCTTTCCTGTGGGTAACTTTAGGTCAGTGGTTCTTGCCCAAGCATCCCCCATGCCCACCCTGCAAGGGACATTGGGCATTGTCTGGAGACAGCTTTGATTGTCATGATTGGCAGGGTGCTACTGGCATCTATTGGGTAGAGGCCAAGGTTGCTGTTAAACATTCTATTATGTACCGGACAAGCTCCCCAAAACCAACCCAAAACTTATTCAACGTAAAATGTTAGTAGTGCCGAGATTGAGAAGCTCTGCTTTAGGTCCTAAGATAGATCCCTGCTCTTGCCTTCTAAAACTACTTTCATCCCAGAGATTTCATCCTCAGCACCTCTAAATTCACCTCTGTGGCTGTGTGTGGAAGAGAATGTACACTCATACTCTCTAAAACAAGCCCACAGCCATTTGAGGCTTTCTGTTGCTGGAAATTGTGGGGAAGTTGAGTTAAAATGTTTCTCTTCCTCCCTGTTTTTCTACTTATTTTTTCATTTGTTTATTGAACTATTTATGTATTTACATTTAAAATTCCTATAAAATAGTCTAGATGCTTTGTATCCCTGGGGAGGCCACGGTGACGGGTAGGAGTGTGTAGAACATCAGTCTGTGGTTATTATGGACGTTTCATCCCAGGAACAGCTAGCAGAGGAAGGAGGGTGGGGCGTGGGGCCACATGAACCCAGTCCCAGGGTGAAGGAAGGGGGGGGTGGTGCAGAGGACCCTGAGGTTGGGAGATAGAAGAGAAAGGTAGATGGGGCGCCTGGATGGCGCAGTCGTTAAGCGTCTGCCTTCGGCTCGGGCGTGATCCCGGCGTTATGGGATCGAGCCCCACATCAGGCTCCTCCGCTAGGAGCCTGCTTCTTCCTCTCCCACCCCCTGCCTGTGTTCCCTCTCTCGCTGGCTGTCTCTCTCTCTGTCAAATAAATAAATAAAATCTTTAAAAAAAAAAAGAGAAAGGTAGAGTGTTGACAGGGTGGCTTTTCTGGGGAAGGTGCCTCACGTTCGTCACTTAAATTTTTCTGCATCTGCATCTACATCCTGGAAATTACTGTGTTTCAGAGACTCCAAAAGGAAGGAAAAGAAAACCAAGAGCAACAGAACCAAAAAAACCAGTAGAACCCAAAAAGCCTGCTGAGGCCAAAAAATCTGGCAAGTCCACAAAAGCAAAAGAAAAGCAAGAAAAAATTACAGACACATTTAAAGTGAAAAGAAAGGTAGACCGTTTTAATGGTGTTTCAGAAGCTGAACTTCTAACCAAGACCCTCCCGGACATTTTGACCTTCAATCTGGACATTGTGATTGTAAGGATTTTTGTCCTTGTTTGGTTTTGTAAATAGCATTGGTGGATTAACTTGACTATTCTTGCAAATAGCATTTTGTTGAAAAGAACCATTTCTTAGAATCTTTCTGGTAGTAAATGGTGTCTCCTTCATGAGGTTGTATTATATGGGTGTGTTTGAGAGGACGGGCTCCGGAGTGGGGCTGTCTGGTTTCAGATCCTGCCATATGGGTCTGATCTTGGACAAGCCTTAACCTTCCTAATCACCACTTTCCTTATTGGTGAAGCAGGGGTGATGATAGTACCTCCCCACAGAGTTGCAGTTAGATCACATAATCCACGTGGCTCTCTTAGATTGTGTGACACCTGTGAGTTCTCCGTAAATGAGAATACTGATTTTGAGCTTTGGTTTTTGTCAGTCATGTCAGAAACAGCAGCGTGCAAACAGCTTAGCTGATGGGGACTAAGCTGCTCGCTGGGAGTGGAGAAGCTGACTGCGGCTGGGCCTAGACTCCGCTGACCGGCTGCTCCAGGACCTCTCTTCCCAGCCCAGTTGGGTGGGTGTGGGGGCCTGGGGATATGAGGGAGTCAAACTGGTCTTTATTTTTATTTTTTATTTTTTTTAATTTTTTTTTTAGATTTTATTTATTTATTTGACAGAGATAGAGACAGCCAGCGAGAGAGGGAACACAAGCAGGGGGAGTGGGAGAGGAAGAAGCAGGCTCATAGCGGAGGAGCCTGATGTGGGGCTCGATCCCACAACGCTGGGATCACGCCCTGAGCCGAAGGCAGATGCTTAACCGCTGAGCCACCCAGGCGCCCCTATTTTTTAAATTTATTTTATTATTTTTTCTTTGTATTGAAGTATAGTTGAGAGAGTGTTACATAGTTTCAGGTGTACAACATAGAGATTTGACAGGTTTATACATTACACCATGCTTGTGGCAAGTGTAGCCATCAGTCACCATACACCATTACCGCACATTGACTGTGCTCCCTATGCTATACCTCCCACTCCCCTTCACCCATTTTGCCCATCTCCCTACCTTTAGCCACCACCAGTTTGCTCTCTGTGTTTGTGGCTCTGTTTCTGCTTCCCCCCCCCCCCCCCCGCCAAGACTGGTTTTTTGTTTTGTTTTGTTTTGGTTCTTTTGGTCATTTTTCTTAGAGAGAGAGAGTGCACAGGCAAGAGCAAGTGGTGGTTGGGGGGGAGGGGCAGAGGGAAAGGGACAGAGAGAATCCCAAGCAGGCTCCACACCCAGGGCGGAGCCTGACATGGGTCTCCATCTCAAAGACCCTGAGATCATGACCTCAGCCAAAACCAAGAGTTGGACGCTTAACCAACTGAACCACCCAGGCACCACCAGAGTGGTTTTTAAAAACAACAGCAACACTTTTAAAAGGGAATGTTTTTCCTCAAAGTAGAATACTCTGGGGGTACCTGGGTGGCTCAGTAGGTATGGAGCTTACTTGGAAAAAAAAAAAAAAGGAATGCTTTGTTCAGATCAAGACTAGGTACTTGATAAACAATATTACTTATGATGCTCGATTAAGTTTTTATTTTAATAAATTTAGTTTTGTCCACCACTCCTCCACAGACGCCCTAAGGCTTAAACCCTACTTTTTAAGACTTAACTGTATAAACATTTTTTGTAGATTGGTATAAACCCAGGACTAATGGCAGCTTACAAAGGGCATCATTACCCTGGACCTGGAAACCACTTTTGTGAGTAATTACTTTTTTTAAATTAGCTTACTTTTAAACTAGGAATCTTTGTTAATAGTTTGGGGTTTTTTTTAACCAAATTGTATTTTTTAAAAGAGAGATTGTACAAATACCTACATGTTTTCTGTGTATGCATACACAAAAATAAAAGTTTTGAAACTTTTTGGTGTTTTTTGTTCACATTTTGGTGTAAGAGTGGAGGGGCAAGAAAAGCAGTATTTCCCCTTTTGTTTTGCTAATAGTTTTATAGTAGTTTTACTACATTTTTTAATGAATTTTCTTTTTTACTTGATATCTACGGTACCTTATTGTGCCCGTGCAGGCAGAATACTGACCTTTCCAGATTTCCACTGATCCTATTTCCCAGGAGAGATGAAATGCATTGATCATTGGCAATCAAGTTGTAATAGTTAAGGAATATGAAGATACTTCATATCTAGCAGAAAGTAGTATTAAAGAGCCTCATACTTGTAGAACGGGCTTTAAAACCAAGTATAACTACTGTTATCTTCCGTGTAAGTCCACTTACCTCACACCACCCAATAGAAAAAGGCATGCAGTAGGCCCTCAGGAAATACTAGTCCATTATCTAAGAGTAACATTAAAAACATTTAGGGCAAAAAAATATAGTAATGGGTTTTTGGAACTAAGGACATACTGTCTCCATTATTTTAAAAAAAAATTTTCTGGAAAAGCTGGAACTTTATATTTATTCCATTGTCAGGGCATTTGAATATTCCAGGTCTCTTGGTGTATGTTTATCTGTTCAAGTTATTCCAGGGGCAGGTGGTGGTGTTACCAGTTACTAGAAAGGAAAACAAACAGTTTTGAAGTTTGCTACACTGACTAGCTGTGTCTTTCCGATAGCCATTTACCATAACTGCCCTGTGAAAAGGAGATCAAAATAGTAGTTAATATTGCATAGATAGTTACGATCATTAAATGAGGTAATCCATGCAGAGGGCTTCACACATAGTAATTGCTTGATACGGTATTTGACCCGTAATTTTTTAAATATCCTAAATATATTTTCTTTTTTTTTGTACTTTCAGGATAAAATGTAACTACCATATCGATTTCATGGGGCGAAAGCCTTTGATCTATATGGAAATAAACTGAATTCTCATTTTCACAGGGAAGTGTCTGTTTATGTCAGGCCTGAGCGAGGTCCAGCTGAACCATATGGATGATCACACTTTACCAGGGAAGTATGGTATTGGATTTACCAATATGGTGGAAAGGACAACTCCAGGCAGCAAAGATCTTTCCAGGTAATTACATTTATTTTCATAGGTTGGAACCTGACCGTGCAGGTGCCTCATATCCCCCAGGAATACTCTATGTACCTAGTTCAAGCTGAGCTTAACAAATACATGACTCGATCTTTTATTCACAGCTGTCTGAGTTTAGCATATTATAAATATTGCCTTACTTATATTTTGACTACTTTTTAATTCAATTTTAGTAAAGAATTTCGTGAAGGAGGACGTATTCTAGTGCAGAAATTACAGAAATATCAGCCACGAATAGCAGTGTTTAATGGAAAATGTAAGATTTACTTTTAAATTTTATCTATTTTCTTTGCTAACATTATGGGCAGTGTAAATATGTTTGTATTTCATTTTAGGTATTTATGAAATTTTTAGTAAAGAAGTTTTTGGAGTTAAGGTTAAAAACTTAGAGTTTGGACTTCAACCCCATAAGATCCCAGACACAGAAACTGTAAGTCCTTAAAATTACCTTTGTACATCAGCTAAATATGAATTTTTTTCTAGCTAGCTTCCCTTTTTTATTTGTCCTAGCCGTTGTAGTTGATGCCATTAAAAACACACACACACACACACACACTGGATTTTGTTGAGTAATAGTTCTATCAATTCAAACTAATAGTTGCACGTTAACTCAGGTACCGTTATTAAAAAAAAAAAAGAAACATTTGTCAGATAAAATGTCTTACTGATGCTATTTGGTTAAAATATTGGAAGGAGCTAGCTAACATACATTCAAAATGTATTTGATGGCAAATTCTTACCAAATTCAAGTAGGTTAGCCCTTATTCAGTATGAAAGAAATATGTAAGTGCAGACATGCTCCTGATTAGTACAACTGCCCCTCACCCCCTGCTTGTGTAGTTTAGCCCAAGTTCATTTTAGAGCCGTATACACAGCGCAGTTGCAGGCAGACGTGCAGCCAGTCTGACCGGCACGTGGTGCTGTGTGCTGGGGCCTCGTACACGAAGGCATCGTGATGTAACAGTGGGTTCAGACTCTGTCATTTCTGCGAAGCTTCTGCAGACATTTGGTTCAAATCGTGCTTCTTAAATATAGTTTTAAGTTTTGTTTGCAGCTTTTTAAAAAAACAACATACATGCACAGACCCATGTGTTCGAGACAGTATTTTAAATGATGGAGAAGCCAGTGCGCCGACAGGTTTTTGTGGAGACCTCAGAATAAAGTTTCTGCCACTTCCATACATTTGAACTTCTCCTTTAAATTCCTTTTGTTTTTAACTTGTTATAAAGATGTGATCGATAAAGTAGGTGGTAGCCCTGGTCTTTCTTGAAACCGAGGCCTACCCTTGTCTACCTCAGTGAAATTGTACAGCTAAGTTCATTGCTTTCTATAAATTACTGCATTATTGTCCCTTAAGAGCCAGATGAGGCTCGAGTACATCTCTTGGATATATGTGGCCGTAATAGTGCAATACTAAGTGAACTTGAATCATATCCCGACAGGCGGTTTTAGCTCTTATACCGAGCTGGGATTACTTGTCTCTTTTAAAATTTATTCTTTGTTATGAAGTATTCATAGCTATTGATGATGTTAGTGATTCAGCTTTGAAACAAAAAACTACTTTTCCAAATTTCTGGATTTTTTTTTTTTTTTAAGATTTTATTTCCTTGAGAGAGAGTGAGTGAGCGGGGCGGGGGCGGAGGGGGGCAGAGTCGGACTCCCCGCTGAGCAGGGAGCCCAATTTGGAGCTCAATCCCAGGACTCCAGGATCATGACCTGAGCCAAAGTCAGACGCTTAACTGACTGAGCCACCCAGCAGCCCTCCTGGATCATTTTATTTTATTTCATTTATTTATTTTTAAAAGATCTTATTTATTTATTTCAGAGAGAGGAGAGAGAGAGAAAGAGAGAATGAGAGACCACATAAGCATGAGCAGGGGGAGGGGCAGAGGGAGAAGCACACTCCCCGCTGAGCAGGGAGTCCAATGCGGGACTCGATCTCAGGACCCCGAGATCATGACCTGAGCCCAAGGCAGATGCTTAACCCAACTGAGCCACCCAGGCGCCCCCGTCTGGATCATTTTAATTGAAGAATATCTTGGGATGGGAAAATGTGCTATTACAAGACCTGGTAGCATTTGCACCTACATATCTTTATGAGTCAGGAGTTTCTAAATGCTTTCTAAACAAAACAGAATAAATAATTTGTTTTCTGTAATGTTACGGAGGCCTGTATAAAAATTGCAAGAAATTGCAACTGGAAATTCCATAGTCCAGCAGCCTCACTCTTTGATATATATGTGATACCTGTTACATATTTTGTATTCTGTGAAGGACAGTTTTTCCAGTATCCCAAATGGTAAATGCAATGTCTTTCTCCTTAGTCATTCCACTTCTAGGAATTTATCCAGCGGATATGCTCACACATATTCAAAATTAAATGTGCACAAGGTTTTTCACTACAGCTTATAATAATAAAAGACTGAAACGACCTAAATGCCCACAGCTGGGCCTTGGTTAAATCAATATGCAAGTACTACACAGCTATAGAAAAGAATGTCTTTTTACTCTAGTAGAGTTACCTGGTACAGAATTATCTCTGAATACGCTGTTAAGTCAAAAAGCAAGGTGTAGAACAGGGAATAGAGAGCATGTTACCATTTGCGGGTTTTTTAAAAAAGGGTGCGGGAGAGTACATGTGTTAGACACGTTTGATTGTATATTCATAGTGTACCTCTGGAACCAGCAGCTTTGATTGCCCTGGAAGAGAACTAGGTGGATAGAGACAGCATTGGGAGGGGAGACTCCGTTGTGTACTTCTGTGCCCTTTTGTACCTTGAGAATTGTGAACCATGTGTTTACTGTTAAAAAGACAAGATTGTTAATTGATAAATGAATACGGGGCGGACGCTTCATCATTTTTGGTTCATTGACTTTGTAATAAGTAAATTTTACAAATTTGAACTCAAACACAACTACTTTTGTTGAGTTTGCATATATTAATATGTGATAAGCATCGTTATTAACCCAGAAAAAGATAAACTTTTTCATCTCTGTGTGAATAGATTCAGTAGACTTATAAGATTTGTGTAACCATAAAATTTTATAATTCTAGCTCTGCTACGTTATGCCATCATCCAGTGCGAGATGTGCTCAGTTTCCTCGAGCCCAGGACAAGGTTCATTACTACATTAAGCTGAAAGACTTGAGAGATCAGCTGAAAGGCATTGAACGCAACACAGACGTTCAAGAGGTGCAATATACGTTTGATCTGCAGCTAGCCCAAGGTGCGTTCCCATTTTCACCCCGTGCATTCATTTCACTGATCTGTTCATTACAGAAAGCGTGTGGTGGCTTTAAAAGCAGGAGAAAAGAAAAGGTGTATGTGCAGCCAGTGTGCTCTGACAATAGACATTAGTCAGTGTTAAAAATCTCCTTTCACTAAAGTCGTCCATCTGTTGTGGGTCCTTCTGCAGATGTCGGGGACACAAGAAACATCGTAGCCCACCTGAAATTAAATCTAATAGGCTTTTACAGTTCCTATGAGTTAATTTAGTATATGTTACCAATAGTTTAAAAGATGGTAGGAAAAGATGCATCTCAGTATACGTGAACTCGAATAAGATTTGTTCATGATGACTTCTGAATAAAGCTATTTTCAAAACCGTTGTACAAAATCCATTTTAAATCCCTTTTACTCTCCTCGCAGAGGATGCAAAGAAGATGGCTGTTAAGGAAGAAAAGTACGACCCAGGTTATGAAGCAGCGTACGGCGGTGCTTATGCAGAGAACCCGTGCAGCGGCGACCCGTGCAGCTTCTCTTCCAGGGGCCTGAGTATGTTCCCCTCCGTGTGTGCGTTCCTTTCAAACGCTTGCTCTTGTCAGGATGGGGGAAAGGGGTGGGTTTTTTTTTAAGAGAATGCGTTATTGAAGTTCAGGAACGGGGCTGTGAAAATCTTTCCAGTGGCCGATAGTGGAAGCGTGGTGGTGATCTGACGTTCACCACACGCGCCTGTGCGGCTCTTTTTCTCTAAGTCACCGTGCCGTCCTAATCGCGTTCTCTCCGTGAATAACAGTTGAGGGTTTCTCAGTCCTGCGTCTGCCGAGAGAAGAGACATTTATCACCGTAGTCAAGAACCTTGTGTAACTGTTTCAATAGCAGTTCCCCTTCCCTGGACTGCTCAGACCTCCAGACTGAACCCTGTAACGTTTTTAGGGAGAATAAACTAACGCTAACATTCTTTTCCCCCCTGGCAGCTGACAGTGGAGAATCAGCTTTCGGTGACATTCCAAACGGGCAGTGGATGACCCAGTCGTTTACAGACCAGATTCCTTCCTTTAATGATCATTGTGGGACGCAAGAGCAGGAAGAAGGACACCACGCTTAAGAGTGGGGTTTCTCAGCTCTGCCTGAACACTGCAGTTTTAATGCAGTTGTCAAGGAGTGGCGCTCAGTCTGCTAACTGAGGCATCTTAGTCGTATTTTACTCTGTGATATAATGACAGTACCGTTGTGCGGTAGAATCAGCCGTGTGAGCCTAAGCGAGTCGGGAAGGAAAAGTGGGGGTTTTTGCGTATGAGTTTTTGTATTTGAATTAACCATCATTCCAGCTTTTTATAAACTCTACTTTGTTTACAAAGAAATTGATTTCCTTTTGGGAGTCACTTTTAATCTGTAATTTTAAAATGAAACAGTCTGAATATTTATACTTGATTATTAACTGTGCATCAACCGAGATACACGTTATTTCTTCTATGCCTAAAGGGCATGCTAATAATAATTACCATTGGTAAAGAGGCGGATGTGTTCGTTTTTGTGTATGAAGTTGACCCACAGTGGAGCCTCATTTGGTAGTTCTTAGCGGTGTCTGATGGGCTCCCTGAGTCGTATTCACACTCGCACCCTCTTGCCTCACCAATGGGGAATGTTTGTGAGAGATGCCAGCAGTGGAAATGTAAAGTGTGGCCTTCCGGCAGCAAGGCTAGCCTGGCCTTATCTGACGGGGCACCGAGGCCTGGCTTTGGCTTCCTCACCCCGGGTGTTGATCCCCGAGTATAGGTAGAAACTGTTGTGCTGGGATGGTAAGTTCCAGAGAATGCAGTAGACCTTTTTAAGTTTGTTACTTCTGTGTTTTACTTGAGAGACGTACATTTGATAGGGAAGGAACGGAATTTTTCTTACAATGTCTATCACCATTCTAATTTTATCCTCCTTGACTTTAAGGGTATAACGTGAAAAGTGGTGAGAAATGAACTCTTAGGCTGAACAGCAACATGTGGGAGGTGTCTGATAATCTTATTTAAATTGGTGCTTTATGTACATGAGATGTACATGAGATGTATTGAGATAATTTTTCTTGCTAAGTATATCTAATCAGTAATTTAAAAAAATCTCTGCATCCTTGCTGTCTGTTACTGTGGACTAAGTGAGCCTCATGGCGGGGTTAGTTTGAAGTAACGTACCGTTGTGATGTTCTAATGCCTTTTCCATGGTGCTATAAAGAGTCTAGACTACTAGGCCTGGTGGATAGGAAAGCCGGGTATTCAGAAATGCCGTTTGCAATTACTCCTGGTCACTTCTGAATATCCTGGTTTCATACATACCCAGGGAGCATGCTGTTTTTCAATATGAAAATATTTATGAGGTGGTTTTTTTTTTTTCCTAAGAGATTATACGGTCTGTTCTCTATATAATAAGAGAAACAAATTCTTGTGAATCTTAACATGCTTTGTAGCTGTGGCCGTGATGGATTTTATGTTTTCCTTAGTCTAGGCCAAGCTGTGTAAGAGTTGCTCAGCCCATGTTACTTAACTCACGTACTGTACTGCTGTTGACAGGGATGTTTTATGCGGGTGCTTCGAAGTGCCTTGCATCAGGGATTAGGGACAACTGAATTATTTTTTCATGGGACTATGTAAAGCATGCAAGTAGGAATTGCTTTGGTATAATGATTGTAGCCTCACAATGGATTTTTTTTAAAATTTGAGTGGAGAAAATACCCTTTAAATTATGATGGACGCTCATTAGAGAATGGGTTTGAGGATTTTCCAAGCATACAATAATGGTGTTTTTCATTACATATGAAAGATGAGTAGTAAATGTTGATATACCCTATTCATGACAATATGAGACTTTTTCATTACATAATACTGAAAAAGTTTTTAAATTCACTTGAAAGTCTGATGGTTTTTACAATAAATATATTAAGAATGATTATCCTAAGTTGCAAGTTTTTCTTCAGCAGGAGTGACTGGTATTCTTTCCCCCTTTACACGTGAGGTCAGTCTACCCTGTATTATGTTTAACGTGTAGAATAATATATACACTGAAAATCATTAGAAAATCTGCAAATATTTTATTTTTTCAGACATTCACGTTTTCAATGTAATATATTGTTTTACAAAAGACAAGACTGGCAACCTGTTAAAAAATACCTACATGTGAAAAAACACATTTAGGAATTTTTAAAAATTGTGAACGCAAGTTGCATTCAGAGCTAAGCAAATTGCTGAAACTGAGCGGGTTTATTTCCTTCCAACAATACAGCTCACGCACGTCATCGTGATTTCCGTGTATCCCCCCCCCCCCCCCGTACTTCAGGAGTCCATGCCTGCGCGACCCAGGGTACTGTTTGCACACAGTAGTCTTTGTGGTTTACATCGTGGGTCATATGTATCGAAGGTACTATTCATAAAGAACAATGAAATAGTAGGCCTACAAATGCACAATCCCACATTTTTATGCAGGACATACTTAAAATGTCAAGTCATATCAGCTGTTGTGGTGATTGAGTTTAAATATCCCTGCAGGGTCAGGAACAAACCAGCTTTCCCACAAGTCGTTGTGAACACTAGGGAAGTCCCAAGGTTTATGTCTTCCATTCCAGTGGAGTAATTTTGCTTCCTGCAGAAAATGCTCCGAATATCTGGTATCTGGATTCCAGCCTTCGTGGTGTTTAGAAGAAAATAATAGGCTTGTTAGAAAGTAAAATTTTTATATTGAAAATTGAACACAAGTCCATTATTTTAAAAATTAAGCAAATCAAAGAGTACATAAGGAAGAATTTACCACCTACCCTAGATCTCCAAAATAACCAGTTAAAGAGCTTTTCATGAAATCCTTCCAGTAATACTCTTCCTGTGTGCGAGTGTGTGTGTGTGTGTGTGTGTGTGTGCGTGCGAGTGTGTGTGTGTGTAGTACAGCACGTGTGGAATTACGGAATTATTTTTAATGACTACATAGGATGGATATGTAATTATTAGTGAGTTCCTTATTAAGGCTGTCTAGGTTGTCTGTCCCTTCACTGAGAGAAGTGAACACCGAACAGTCTCCTGTGCACGTCTGTGCGTGTCTACAGATCTGTCAGGTGAAGTCTTGTAGGCGGAATCAGAGTGAAGTGTGCGTGCCTTGACGTTTTTGATAAGAGGTTGCCACACTGTCCCCAGAAGAACTTGTATCCGTTTCCCTCCAACTAAGAGTTTATAGTTCTCCTTTCTGTACATTTTCCCTCCTTAGTATGGCAACATCTTCCTGTAACGATCTTGTTTTTACCATGTGAAATGTGATGAAGAAGATTCACTTTCTAACACAAAGCTGTGTCCATTTGTTTTTTTGTTAAGATTTTATTTATTTATTTGACAGAGAGAGACAGCCAGCGAGAGAGGGAGCACAAGCAGGGGGAGTGGGAGAGGAAGAAGCGGGCTCCCAGCGGAGGAGCCTGATGTGGGGCTCGATCCCAGGACTCTGGGATCACGCTCTGAGCCGAAGGCAGACGCTTAACAACTGAGCCACCCAGGCGCCCCAAACTGTCTCCATTTGAATATTATTCCCCTCATAAGGAGTCACTTAGAGATGGCGCGTTTACCCTAATCCTGCCATTGCTCAGAGGATTTTTAAGAGTATCTCTTCCAGAAGTACACTAAGATCTTGTGTATGTAATGTAATCTTTTTTTTTTTTTTAGTATCCTCTATGGTGTTAAATTTTCTATGAAAGAGAATTTGATATATTTTTTTTAAACTGAAAATCCCTTAATGAAGAGAAGGTGAATAGCTGGAGTTGTGTGTTAGTCCAGCTTAATATATGATGCAAGAAAAAAAACCCCATCTTCTATTATTCATAAACATAGCTGTGAAGGTGTCTCAGAAGAGGAGCTAGGTGGGGCGCCTGGGTGGCGCAGTCGTTAAAGCGTCTGCCTTCGGCTCAGGGCGTGATCCCGGCGTTCCGGGGTCGAGTCCCACATCGGGCTCCTCGGCTGGGAGCTTGCTTCTTCCTCTCCCACTCCCCTTGCTGTGTTCCCTCTCTCACTGGCTGTCTCTCTGTCACATAAATAAAATAAAATCTTTAAAAAAAAAAAAAAAAAAAAAAAAAGAAGAGGAGCTAGGTGTTTCAGGCTATGGTAACATAATTGGAATAATTATCAACTTCCAAAGACTCTGTACAAAGGAAATGCTCATTTGGGAAGAAGCACCTTAGAGTCTCCTCTCAGTGGGATGTCATCTGTCTGCTCCATGATCGGAGGACTCCCTACGGGCTTGGAGTTTGCTTTTAGCTAAATATATATCATACATTTTAAAAAAAGGCTACCTGCTTAGACCCAAACTTAATACCCATTAGTGTTATATTGCTTTCTGCTTCCAAAACACTCTAAAAACGGAATCATTTTTCAAATGATTTCTGTGTAGATTTACTTTGCAGACTTCCCTGATTCCAAAACCTTCAGCACAGATGTGGTCCCTGTTCTACAAAGAAAAATGATTTCCCGTAGGAAGATTCTGTCCCTTCCTGCGTACCAGTTAGATACTTCCTAAAATGTGACTGAGACTCTGTTCAAGATCATGGAATGTTGTAACCTTATCAATCTAAGCTCTGCATAACTATTCCTACACAACCTTTTTTATAGACCTACAACTTGGATGAGATTTCCTGCACATTGATTACATGGAGACATTGATATTTGACCTAACAGGGAACACAGCATTATTATAAATTAAACCAGATGGAACACTAGTGTCCTTAACTTCCCTGTGTTGCTCCCACGTGCGTACAGGTGCTCAGGAAAATCAAGGAAGATTCTGGTAATGAGACAGAAGCAAATCTACACAGAATCATTAAGAGACAGGAGCCCAGCTTCGATAGTTTTATGTGTCCCTTCTTTTAAAAGGGAGAGTAAGGGACATACCACCCTGCAGGTGGTTCTGAGAATTAGAAATGAGATTCACCTTTGTCACCAGAACTAGCTCAGTTCTTGACAGTGTGGAAGGTACCTAGTAAATATACATCCATAAGCCATTGTCTCCAATTCTAAAATAATGCCCAAATGTCTGAAAACAAGAGGATTTTTAATAACCTTTTTGGTAGCAAAACCTAGATCCCACTCAGGGTATTGCATAACATAAATGTATGCATCACATTACCCTTTTAAAATGCCAAACCTTTCCCAGTTCTAAACAGGTCTGGCCCGTGCTTTTGGCTAAGGGATTGTGGCCATGTGTTTGAATGAACGTGACTAGCTTCTGCACCAGGCTCTGTGATAAGCAATTTACATGTATTAGGTAAATTATTCCTTATAAAAACTTTATAAGGTTCTATCAGCTTCCATTTACAAATGGAGAACTAAGGCACAGGAAGGGTGACTAATTTGCCCAACATAGGCAACAGCAGAGTGGGGGTTGCAGGCCATGTCCTAGAGCCTGCACTCCTGCAGTGAAGGGTGAATAAAAGACTCCCGTGGTACACAGTCAGGAAACAACTTTTTAAAAGAGAAGTTACAAGCCATCTAAATGCATCGTAAACCATTACGCTACGTCGTGTGGTTTTGCCCACTGCAGGCTACTGCAGGAGGGCCAAGAGGCAAGTGAAGAAGTTCTGACAGTGGAAGTCCTATTTTACCAGTAGGTAATGTTCACTGAGCACATACTGTCTGCTGAGCCTGAGGCCACGTGCATCCCATGAATTCCTGGAAATGCACCTCGGGGGCCGTTTTCATCAGCTGCGTTTGTAGGATCCGAGCAAGAACCTCCAAGATCACCTGGAGGACGTGCACGGAGGCAGCTGGTGTGATAGCACACTCTCCGCCCCTCGGTGCCCACTGGTCTGTAAAGTGCACACGTGGGTTGTCTCCCTAAATTACTTACCCAGGTGCCGAATGTGCCACAGGGGGTTGATGGCCGAGTATTTCCCGTGAAACACAATCAGCATTGGGGAGGTGGCCACCCCTCCACCCAGGGAGCTGCTGTAGAGATTTTCCCTAAGAAATGGAATAGAAAAGCAACATTTGGCCTCAAGCCGCACAGACTCGGATAAAGTAGAATCTTCTAATTTTGAAGGATATAAGACAGTCTCCCACTATATAATAAGACTATAGTTTTTCATTTTCCCCCAACCTTTTATTTTGAAAATTGTCAGACTTCTACAAAATTATAAGAATACCATGAATTCCCATATAATTCGTCTAGACTCACAGCATAGCATTTTGCCATTTTAATTTTCAGCCTTTTTAATGGCAAATATGGAAGATCAAATTCCAGTCCTACATTATGTAGAGAAACTATTACAAACTCAAGGTTATGATGGTATTTAAAATATCCAGGTAAAAAAGATGGACAGGAAATACAATGACATGGTAATAGTTGTTGTGTTAGAAGGGTGTTTTTTTTTTTCTATTTTAAAACTTCAATAATGAAAAATGATACATTTTTAAAAATTCAACCTTCAAAAACAAAGTTGAGTTTATAAAATAATTCTTTTTTATTTATTTGAGAGACAGAGAGAATGGGGGGGTGACAGAGGGAGAAGCAGACTCCCTGCTGAGCAGGGAGCCCAATGTGGGGCTCATTCCTGGGACTCCAGGATCATGACCTAAGCCGAAGTCACTTGTTTAAGTAACTGAGCCACCCAAGCGCCCCTATAAAATAATTCGTAAAACAAATCTATGTAAGAAGGAGAAACTCGACTGAGATAAATGATTTTCAGTGGAGAAGGTTCACTAGGCTTTTGGGAGAAGACTTAAAATTACATTATTAGGGGCGCCTGGGTGGCTCAGCGGTTAAGCGTCTGCCTTCGGCTCAGGGTGTGATCCTGGCGTTCTGGGATCGAGTCCCACATCAGGCTTCTCTGCTGACAGCCTGCTTCTTCCTCTCCCACTCCCCTGCTTGTGTTCCCTCTCTCGCTTGCTGTCTCTGTCAAATAAATAAATAAAACCTTTTTAAAAATTACATTATTAATTCATTAGAAAACTGTTTGCATAATAAGATTCTGCAGGATCTCGCTTCCGCTGACATACCATCTGAGACTAGATTGTCATCTCTTGTCCCC
Source organism: Ursus arctos (assembly GCF_023065955.2). Taxonomy (NCBI): domain Eukaryota; kingdom Metazoa; phylum Chordata; class Mammalia; order Carnivora; family Ursidae; genus Ursus; species Ursus arctos. The sequence goes on along the minus strand of NW_026622886.1, from coordinate 11,490,013 downwards.
ATTCTTTCTCATCAGTGCCTCTGTAAGAAAATCTGACCTAAGCTGTCTGTGAAACATTTCTAACCTGAGTTATGCATAGAAAATTAACAGATAACTCTGCTGCCAAGCACAGAAAATGTAGAGAGGTTTGCACATACTCCACGTTTTTTTGCATCCATTTCTCCAGTTGTTTGGTGATGCGCTGGTGCTTCCATTCCGTCATGTTGGCCACAATCACCCCCGGATTGAAAGAGCAAGTGCTGGGGCTTATGCCAAGGTCTTTAATAGTCTTCTTCCTGTAGTCCAGATAGCCCATGTATGTATTCTATAAAGGAACAGGAGATGCTTTTGACCAAATCTCTTGTTTCTGGAAAATCATCATTTTCTTGAAGCCACCGTGCAGTATTTCTGGGTTTCCTGCTCTGTCACCAGCCACTTCCTAGCGTCCCTAGCTGGTTTTCTCATTTCCCCAACCTCTAAGTCTGAGTGCCCCCAGCCTCGCTTCCAGCACCTGTTCCTCTCTCTAGGATGAACTCCCCCGACAGCCTCATCCAGTCTCATGGCCCGAAATGCTATCCGCATAGCCAGCCCCGACGTCTCTGGATTTCCAGCTCCTGCCACATCTGCCACCTCTGTCTCCGGGAGGCTTAACAAGGCAGCTCCTCTTACATTCAAACACGGATCCCAATCCTGTCCCAAACCTGCTTCCCGACAAGCCGCCCCACCTCAGTTACTAGCAACTCTATTCTTCCAGATACTTAGGCAAAAAACCCAGGGTCGTTAGGTCCTCTGTGGCTCCTCATTCACTTTTCATCCAAATCTGTCAGCAAGTCCTGTTGGTCTCATGTTCCAAACTACACTGTCTGTGCTGCTACCTTCCCGGTCCAGGCCACCATCACCAGTCACAGGATTTCTGCAAGCTCCTCCTGAACTCTTCCTGCTTCCACCCTTTTCCACTCCACTCTGTCTCTATGTCACTCCTCTGCTCAGAGCCTCTCCAGTGGCTTCCCAGCTCAGAGTAAAAGCCCGAGTTCCTGAGATGGGCTGCCAGGCCCGGCACCATCCACCCTCTTTCTAACATCTGTGCTCGCCCCTGTTTCCTCTGCCACACTGCTCTCCTTGTTCCTTCAGTACAAGGAGGACACACTCCTGCCTCAGGACCTTTGAACTTGCCGTGACCTCTCCTTGGAATGTTCTTCCCCTAGATACCTGCCGAGGTGCTTCCCTCAGCTCTTTCAGGTGTATGTCTTCTTTCGGCGACATCACCTCAACAGAGCCTTCTGCTCTGATCACCCCGTTTAAAACACAGCCCGACCCACACCCTGACCCTCTGTTAAATACTTTGTTTACTGACTATCTCTTCCCACTAAAATGTAAACTGCACAAAGGCAGGAATTTTAGTTTTGTTTACTGTCTCACTGGTACTAAAACAGTGTCAGGCCCAGAGGGAGGCTGAACGGATGTGACGTGAGGCAGGACATAGTGTCTCACGCGCACGGGCTGTCCTAACCCGCCTCAGTGTGGCGCTCAAATGTAACAGGGAAATAATGGAAACACGCGCACTTGCTGGGCGCCAGGCAGTTGTGGGAACTTTGCACGCATTACCTCATTCATTGCATGCAGTCAGTGTCCATGTATTAACTAATTTAATTCTCACAATAACTCGACAAGGGAAGTACTCTTACTACCTCTGTTGGACAACTGAGGGAGAAGACGACTGTCACTGGCCCAGGGTTACAAACCTACTGAGTGATGGAGTCGAGCTTTGGACCAAGTCGGGGGCAGCCTGGAAGCCTACGCCTCCAAGCGTGTCACATCTCTGTTGTCACGCATACAAAATTATTTCCTGGGATTTTTTTTTGGAGAACACCATTTGATTCTTAACAGCACCTTGTATTTGAAAGCCATCCTTTTGGCTTCAGAATTCCATACAGGTTCAACTTTCCTCATTTCCTCCAGGATAAGGAGCTCTTTAGCCTTGAGGAAAATCAGTATTCTCCCCTAGTGAAAGGGGGGAAAGCAATGATCACAGCTCTGAAAACAGAACCCAAAGTTCAGGGAGTCTCTTACAGGAAACCCCATCTCGGCCAGGGAGTGCGGTTCCAGCCACCTACAGAACAAGGGTCCGTTCTGGAGCATTACCGCAGGCTGGATTGGGCATCACGCCATTTCATCGCAGCTCACAAAAACAGAGCAGAACAGGAACCGTTGTGGCCGTGTTTCAGACAAGAACGGGACTTGCAGGGTTAGTTTGCCCCACACTCGGTAGGCACGGAGCTGGGCTGGAACGGGCTGCCAGGGCCCCCGGGCCATTCTGCCTCCCCGCGGTCCCGGGCGGGGTTCGGCCAGGTTAGATTATTGTGAGCTGTGGGGAAGGGAAGGGATGAGAGCAGCAGGGCGAAGGCAGGACCTCCAAGCAGCGAGCCCACCTGCAGCCCCACAAATCTGTTCATGTCCTGAGCCGAGGGCAAATCGCAGTCACCCGAGAAAGCTGCCGCATGGCCCAGGGCCAACGTGGTGTCATAGAGTTCTTGGATATCACCTGAATTTAGAAACACCAGGAGTTAAAATATTATAGCATTTGTTTTAGAGCTAGATAGAGCCTTAGAACGTCAGACCGTCCCCAATTTTGCTATGGAGGAAAAGTATGTGATCCCAATTTCAAGTGGCCTGGCGATTGACTTAGTAACTAGCTTGTCTCAGTTCAGAAAGCCACTTGATGGTAAGCTCGGATCGGCACTGGGCCGATTTCTTTACGTCTGTTTGCCATGTACCAACACACCTGTGCTCATTTTATTTGCACGTGGGAGACAGAAAGCAACACTGAAACACCCAAACTTAGCTCACTTCTGAGAATGTCATTAGGGAGACTTCATTGCCCTACATCGTAGGGATGCAGAGAAAGGGAAGGCTACTAGGTTATTTATTGCTGACTTTGACAGAGTAGCTTTCAGAAGGTCAGCTGGACTGTCCAGGGAAGTGAGTATCGACCCCCGTTTTCAAACTATTCGCAAACTTGTAACACTACTATTCTCTCCCGACTTGAGTACACAAGTCAAAAGCACTGGGCACCTAGCTCTTTGGAAAACGAAGGAGATAAGTCATTCTACTTATCAGCTACTCCTTTTCCCAGCGTTCTTGGCAGTCCGCGAGTATACCTTGTACAATGACATCATCGTCCAAATAGATGACTTTCTCATGTTGATGGATAAGCAGAGGGAGATAAAATCGAACAAAGTTCAGCTGTTAAAACAACAAAAGAAGCGATGGTGGGGAAGAGGCTTGTGGCTCCGTGTCTTCTAGCGCTGGGGGGGGGGGGGTGGCTTTGACCGTGGCCTCAGCTCAATTCCAGGTCCGGAGCAAAATATGCCTCACTGCAGCGTCCCAGTGCCCAGTGATGGGGGCCTGGGGCTGCCACCCGTGCTGGCTGATCAGCGCCCTCCTCCATCCCAACCCTCAGCCACCGAGGCGGTGACGGGACACTTTCACCGCTGTGCACGGCTACTGTGGGAGGCAGAGGCTTCCTTCCCGGTCAGTCTTTCAGGCCACAGACTGCCTGCTCTCCTCTACACTCGTAATTTGCTGTCAACTAAATTAGCCTCATGCACACGCGCACGTGCACACACACACGCACGCACAGATATCCACACGCACGTGCACACACACATGGGCACAGAGGCATCCCAGCCACAAGTTCGGCCGCTTAGCTCCTTGGCCCAGAAAAACTCAGGCAGGCAAGAGCTGAGGGTGGGAGTCATATAGTTTTATCAGCCACACCTCTTAATCCAAAATCCCATCTCAGCTCACAGTCTGATAATAAATAAAAGGAACTGGGAAAAGATTATGTCATCCAAGGGCTTAGAATTGAGTAAATTTTCGAGGATGGATTCCAGTAACAATTATATGTAGAAGGTGGCTGCATTTTCTGTAAACCTTCCATCAGCACTACTCTTTATGCAAAAAAGAGTCCCTTTTGTAAGAACTCTTGCAGTAAAATACCTTAAGGTTCCCAATGCTAGGGAAAATAGTGGGTGTCTCCTGAAAATATCTTAGTTGATCCTATGAGATATATAATCTATCATGCTACTGTTTTTCCTTAGCTTCTGGAATACTCTGGGCTAAATTTAATGTCCAATTGCAGTACACACAACAGCCTGTGGGTTGGGAATATTTTTTCCTGGCCTCACTATTTGGCCCCTACCGCCAACTCCTACAGGCATATTCACACACATAAATCCAACCTACATTTTCTTATGCTTCATTTCTTCCTTAATAGCTTCATTATATTTATGTAAACTATCTTAAATCCTTCTGGAACAGGTGGCTTATAAATTATAAATAAGCAGAGCTTGGTGGAGATCTAACACTGCTTCAAAAATATTCCATCCGCGTCCCAGTGGCTAGTGTTCCACACTGAGCGAGGGTCTCACCAAAGACTGTCCCCAGCATGTGCGTGTTTCCTACTCACAGGCTGGAGCAATTCGGGCCTTGATGAGTCTGGTCTGATCTTCCCTTTGAGGACTATAGGGTTGAATTCCACGATTTTAAAGTTTATTTCTCTTAGCTTAGAATGTTCGATCCATTTTCTAAAGAGATGACAAAAAAAAAAAAACCCACAAAAATAAAGCTCTAGTATATACCTCCAACCTTTCCTCAATTTGCCTGTTGCTTCAATCTGTTGCCTCCTTAGAAAGTTAAAAATAAAATGTGTATAAACTTAGTAGACTTTAGTCTATAAATCCTGATTTCTTTTCCCCCCCAATCTGGTCTGGCTTCAAATCTTTCCTCTCTTTTTCCTTTAATTCGCATAACTCTGGAAAGGAAATGACGCAAAATAGTAATAACCAAATATCTCCCCAGATCCACATAATCTCCACAGGAAACTGGAAGAACAAAAATGTTCCTTCTTTCTCATAAAGCAGCATCTGTGGTTGCTGGTCTATGTTTGCCACGGGCTAACAGATTTATCAAGTTATGAAGCAGGACATTCTGAATCTTCTCGATGGAAGTCATTCTTACTCTGCTGTTTGGACTCCAAGGATGATTTGAAGTTATCCTTATCTCTTTGTCTCTGTCTCTCACTGTTCCCCACCTGTCCTCACTTCCCACCTTCACCTCCTCCCTATCCCCACCCCCTCCCCTTGTTTGTTTAGTCTTACACAATTTGTGACTATCTTTTATCCAATTAATAATACAATTCTTGGTAGAAATTACCTCAAAATACAAAAAAAAAAAAAGCCACACATGGTAGCATTTGTTGTTCAAAAATCAACAAAAGAGTCGACCTTCTGAATAAAATTTAGATCTGCAAAATTTGAACCATAAAAACCAGTCATTTACACAACATTATATGTCAATTCTATCTCAATAAATCCAGAGGTGGGGAGATGTCATGTCAATAAGATAGACAATCCAACTGAAAAACTGGCAAGAGACTCAAGCATGCACGGGACTTTCTATGTGGCCAAGAAATGTGGGAAAAACAGTGCTCCAACTCATTAGAAATAAAGGGATCTCAAGTTAAACCACAGTGAGATAGCCCTGGACATCCGTCAGAATGGCAAAGTTAAAAAGACTGACCATACCACGTTGGGTAGCGGATGTTACAAGGGTATGTGTACTTTGTGATGACTCACTAAGCTGTATGCAGGATTTATGCAATTTTCTGTTTTTGTATTATACTTGAGTGAAAAGAGGGGTTTTGGTTTTTAATAATTTAAAACAGGGAATAGTAGACTGCACAACCCAGAGCTGGGAGACAGTCCCTGCTCAGAGCCCGGGAGGTCATGCCTTCTGTTCAAGTACAAACCCTTACTCAGAACATATTATACATGCTACCCTTTGGGGTTTGGTGATCTGGTTTTCATACCCACAGATAATTACAGGGCTGTTAACAGCAGGCTAAAGCAACAATCTGCAACAATAGATGATAAGAAGAGCGAGAAATGAGACAGAAAATCTAGAACCTATACATAAGCCCTCAAACCCACAGGAGCCAAGGACCATTTAGATTAGGAGTGAGTGTCTTCCATATCCCAGTGCCTCCTAATAGTGGCTAGGACTTAAAAACCTAATTACCAATGTCATCCATAAATATATTCTTGGGGAGCCTGGCTGGCTCAGTTGGAAGAGCGTGCAAATCTTGATCTTGGGGTCATGAGTTTAAGCTCCACGTTGGATGGAGAGATTACTAAGATAAATAAGCTTAAGAAAAATAAATTCTTTCTTTCTTTTTTAAGATTTTATTCATTTATTTGAGGAAGAGAATGAGAGAGAGAGAGAGAGAGAGCATGAATGGGGGGAGGGGCAAAGGCCCAGGGAAAAGCAGGCGCCCTGCTGAGCAGGGAGCCCAACAAGGGGTGATTCCAGGCCCCAGGGGCCATGGCCTTCGACTGAGCCACACAGGTGCCCCTTTCCTTTCTTCAATTTTTAAAAATTTTTTAAATTTTTTTAAAATTTTTTTTTAAGATTTTATTTATTTACTCGACAGAGATAGAGACAGCCATCGAGAGGGAACGCAAGCAGGGGGAGTGGGAAAGGAAGAAGCAGGCTCATAGTGGAGGAGCCTGATGTGGGGCTCAATCCCATTACGCCGGGATCACGCCCTGAGCCGAAGGCAGATGCTTAACCACTGTGCCACCCAGGCGCCCCTTTCCTTTCTTCAATTTTTTTTTAGTCTCCATGCCCAGTGTAGAGCCCAAAGCAGGGCTTAAATTCATAATCCTGAGATCAAGACCTGAGCCTATACCAAGAGTCAGATGCTTAACCGACTGAGACACCCAGGCGCCCCTAGTTCTCCTTCCGAATAATGGAAATAATACTTCAAATGCCTTGAACTTTCCTTCATCACTGCTGTCCCTAATCCCTCCATCCTCCCCAGAGATAGCCACTGTTACACAGATGGAGATCTTTAGGTCTTTTTCTTTATAGAAACACATACATGTACATGTACACATTTATAGTTTGGGGTTTTTTTTTAAGATTTTATTTATTTATTTGATAGAGACAGCACAAGCAGGGGGAGTAGCAGGCAGAGGAAGAAGCAGGGTCCCCACTGAATGGAGAGCCCCACATGGGACTCAATCCCAGGACCCTGGGCTCATGACCTCAGCCAAAGAGAGATGCTTAACCAACTGAATCATCCAGGTGCCCCCCTTTTTAAAAGATTTTATTTTTAAGTAATCTCTACACACAATGTGGGGCTTGAACTCACAACCCTGAGATCAAGGGTCATATGCTCTACCAACTGAGCCAGCCAGGTACCCCTAGTTTTTTAATTTTTAAAGCCAAAAACTGAATGTCTTTGTCCCTCTCCCCCCTCAAATTCATGTGTTGAAACCTAATCCCCAACATGATGACATCTGGAGGTGTGGCCTTCAGAAAGTGATTAGGTCCTGAGGGTGGAGCCCTCGCGAATGGGATTCGTGCCCTTATAGAAGAGACCCCAGTGAACCCCCTTCCCCTTCCACCATGGGAGGGCACAGCAAGAATACAGCCCTCTGTGAACCAGGAAGCAGGCCCTTACCGCGCGTGGAACTGGCTGCGGCCTAGACCTTGGGCTTTACGGCCTCCAGAACCGTGAGAAATACATTTCTATCTTTATAAGCCACCCAGTCTGGGGCATGCTGTTACAGCCTGAACGGATAAGACACTCATAAAATGGATCATACCATATGAGGCCTACTGCAACGTGCATCTCCTACTTGACAATAGGCCTCGAGGACCTTCTTGGTCAGAATACCCGCATCGCCTTCTTTCTCTTTTAATTACAGTATAGTGATGCAACACTTCCATCCATCACTCGGGGCTCATCACAACAAGTGCTCTGCTTAACCCCCACGCTCCTGTTTCACCCAGCCCCCACCCATCTCCCCTCGGGGAACCAGTGGTTTGTTCTCTATAGTTGAGAGTCTGTTTCTTGGTTTGTCTCTCTTTCTCTCTCTCTCTTTTTTCCTTTGCTCATTTTTTTGTTTCTTACATTCCACGTATGAGTGAAACCATGTTATTTGTCTTTCTCTGACTGACTTATTTCACTTAGCGTAAGACCCTCTCGTTCCATCCACGTCATTGCAAATGGCAAGATTTCATTCTTTTTTATGGCTGAATCATACTCCATTATATACACATAGCATCTTGTCTTTATCCATTCATCTATCTGTGGACACTTGGGCTGCTCCCTTGATTTGCCTATTGTAAATAAGGCTGCTATAAACGTAGGACTGCATGTATCACTCTGAGTTGGTGTTTTTGTATTTGGGTGGTAAACACCCAGGAGTGCAATGACTGGATTGTAGGGTAGTTCTATTTTTAACTTTTGGAGGAACGTCCATACTGTGCTCCACAGTGGCTCCAGCAGTTCTATGCACATAAAACTTTATTAGACATTGCCATATTGCCCTCTCAAAATGCATTACCAATTTACAAAGTGGACATTGTTAAAATAAGTAATAAGCATGTCCATTTCTTGCACTGGATATTGTTGTCCTATATAATTTTTACCATCTCGATGAGTGAAAAATTATATGTCATTGTCATTTTAATTTGCATTTCCCTGTTAGTAACACAAAATACCTTCTCATGTTTGTTGACCATTTGTATTTTTTCTTCTGTCAATTGTCTGTTTGTATTCCACACTCATTTTTCTACTAGATGCTTATATGTTTAAAATTTTTTTGTAAGAATTCTTTATATACTTTGGATAGTAATCCTTCATCTATAATACATGTTGAAATATTTTGCCTAGTTCATTGTATGATTAATTTCACTTACAGTATTTTTCATCATTTAAAAGTTTGTAGGGGCGTCTGGGTGGCTCAGTCAGTTAAGTGTCTGCCTTCAGCTCAGGTCTTGATCCCAGGGTTCTAGGATTGAGCCCCGAATCAGGTTCCCTGCTCAGGGGGAGTTTGCTTTTCCGTTTCCCTCTGCCGCTCTCCCTGCTCATGCGCTCGCTCGCTCTCTCTCTCTAAATAAATAAATAAATAAAATCTTTAAAATAAATAAATAAATAAAGTCCTTGTGTGCTAATTCCAACACTTGGGTTCTTTAAAACAAACAAACAAATGAATAAATAAATAAAGTTTTTAAATGTTATACAGTAAAATCTGGCCTTTTTTTTTGCTTATGTTTTTTTTTAAGATTTTATTTATTTACTTGCAAGAGAGGGAACACAAGCAGGGAGAGTGGGGGAGGGATAAGCAGGCTTCCCACCAAGCAGGGAGCCTGATGCGGGCCTCAATCCCAGGGTCCTGGGATCATGACCTGAGCCAAAGGCAGAGGCTTAATGACTGAGCCACCCAGGTGCCCCTGCTTATGATTTTTTGGGCTTACAGTCACTTTCCATAGCAAAATTATATAATTATCCCACATTTTTATAATACTTCAAAATTGTATTTTCTGTTCATTACCTCTAAATCCATTTCCAATTTGTTTTTTTTTAGTATGTTGTGTGACAGGAAACAGATCGCTGTGCAGTTCAAAAATTATAATTAGTGATGATTCCGGGTCATATTAAAATGATATTATATTAATATCCTCCCAGGTAAAGAAATCAGAGAAAAGAGAAACCATTTTAGAAAGAAAGACTTCCACATGACGAGCTTAAGGATTGTAATTCTTTAGTTCAGTAGACAATGGCTTGGGTAGAATGATGCATTGCCCTACGAGATTAATGAGGCTCTGCTGAAACTTCCTTTGCTGGGCAACACATTCGTCAGGTCACCAAGTAAACCTCGAATAATTCAAATGACATTTATCAAACCCAAAACATAGGGAAATCCTTTTAAGGAAAGAAAGAAAGATGAAAAAGTAGAAAACCCCAAAGTCTACAGTGCACAAATTACCGGATTCGAGACAGAGTGTTCCGGAGTCCAACGACATAGAACAGAATGTTGGCGTCAGTGTTGCTGTAGATGCTATTGATGGCAGCCATGGTGGCCCCCATTCTCCCCGCCGCGGCACAAATCACCACAGGAATCTCCTCCTCCATTTCCTCAGGAGGCTCAGAGTCATCGTCTGGAAACATCAAATCCAGTGTCTTAGAACATGAAGGAATTTCATAGTGGGGCCAGTTTAAATTGTCTTCCACACTCCTGGGGCAAGACAGCGTAGTGTAGAAGAGAGAGCCGACTGGTCTCCAACACCCAGTCTCTTCTTCTCTTAGAAAAAGAACATTGGAATTTTAGCTGGCACATAGCCAACCAGGAAAAATATATTTCTCAGACTCCCTTGCAAGTCTGTGGGAACATGTTCTGACCAATGGGAGGTTAGCGCAGGTATGTGTGTGACTACTGGGTTTGCCTTTGAAAGCAATGTGTTGGCCTCCCCTCTTCCTTACCCCCTTCTCATTGTCTGGGATGGAAACATGATGACAGGACTTAGGGCAGCCATCTTGGACCACAAGATGGAAGCTACCTGTGGAGGACACCAAAACCCCAAGAGAGAAGGAATCTTGATCTGGACGATTCCACACTTCTGGATGAAGTGGGGAATGGACACATCACACTTTCACTTGAGAGAGAAAATAAACTGTTTCCAGTTCAGGCATTATTATTTTGGAGCTCTCTTACAGAAGCCAATCAGACAGCCTAACACAGACACACAGTTGAAAAATATGTGAAGAAATGAATGCCTCATTCTATTCAACGGTTCTCAGCTCCTCAACTCTTTCCTAAATTAGAATATTTACCCTGCCTACACTGCTATAAAATCTACTGCTTGTGATCTTCCTTCTCTTATCCACCCTCCAGTCAAGTTCTAAAAGTTGATAGCAGGGGCGCCTGGGTGGCACAGCGGTTAAGCGTCTGCCTTCGGCTCAGGGCGTGATCCTGACGTTCTGGGATCGAGCCCCACATCGGGCTCCTCCGCTAGGAGCCTGCTTCTTCCTCTCCCACTCCCCCTGCTTGTGCTCCCTCTCTCGCTGGCTGTCTCTATCTCTGTCACATAAATAAATAAACTATTTAAAAAAAATAAAAAAATAAAAGTTGATAGCAAGAGAAAGGCGGTAAATGCAAGAGCATGACTAATGTACAAGAGGGATAACTGATTGTTCTTCTGGGCCGTGGCTGATATAAACACTGGTGTTGTAACACCATATTCTGACACCACGTGCAATTTTCCAGGATGAAGGATAATAATTATCAGTAGGTAGAGTGTCCACGATCAGACGGCCTTTTGGTTTTTACTTGAAGCTCGCTCTCTCTTTACAGATACTTTTTGCAAAATACCACTCAGGTGCAGGATAGTTCTAGCTGATATTTAATCCAACAAATACATATTAAACTAACTACCAGGACCTGTGCTTTGTATGACTTAAGGAACATTGAAGGGTCTGCCCCTTCTCCTCCAATGTCTCTTCACAGGCTGGCCACCACACTGGACACGTCCTCCGCGAGAATAAGTTTGTTTTCACCGTATCTTTACTGACACGAGGAAATGCTCATAATGCAATGTCAAGGGGGAAAAGAATACAAAATTTTCTCTAGTATGTGGTGCACAAAGTCACCACAGGAATCTCATCTAGCGAATGATCCCCACATGATATATACAGACATACATATTTTCAAATGGATCTACATCTGTTTATGGAATTATGAGTGATTTCAGCTTCCTTATTTGCATCTCTTATGTTTTCCAAATTCTCTAAAGTAACCATGGTTACTTTTATTTAAAAAAAAAAAAAAGAAAGAAAATATTTCAGACAAAAATATTTCTGTCATCGTGGGGAGATTTCCTCACCATGCGGCATGATACCTGCCGGCAGTGAAGTGAACTGGCCCAAATGCAAATCTGACTATGTTTCTCCACTGCTTCCCATCCTCCAGGGGTTCCCGTACGGTAAAGCCACCTCTCCTTTGCCTGGTACACAAGGTGCCTCAGGATCCAGCCCCTGCTCGCTTCCCTAGCTCTGACTCCTTCCATTCCAGCAATACTAAACTACTTGTGGTCCCCTGAATACTGCACCAGGCAGGTTGTCCCTGTCCCCAGTGCCTTTGCACACACCATTCCTGATGCCTGGAATGCTCCTTCCATCCTTTCCTGCATGGCTAACTCTGACACCGTCATTCCAGATCAGACCCTTCAGGAAGCCTGCACAAATTAGTTCAACCCCTGTCTGTGCTCACTTTGGCCTTGTTTGTGGCTGGATATAGCTGCATTGAAATTGTTGTTGTTGTTGTTGTTGTTGTTGTTGTTGCATGTCTTTCCTTTCTCTCCCGTTACCTCGGAGCTCCATGAGGGCCGGGACAGTATCTCATTCATCTCTATCTGCTCACTTGCAGCTAGCATAGTGCCTGGAACACGGTAGATTCTTAATATATTTTGGAGGAATGGATGAATGGATAGATGAATTTATTAAATACCTCTCTTTGAGCACTGACCCCACTGCACACAAAGCATCTATTCATGTGTCTGTCTGCCCCGCTAGACTGTGAGCTCATTATAGTATCCCCGCTGAGTCTGGCACCTAGGAAGCACTTAATAAAAGTTTGCTGGACTTAACTGAACTGAACTGATGTGTAGATCTCACAGAACAGAGCTTTGGAGGAATAATTCCTGGGCTACTCTGAGGCGCCAAGAGAGAGAAGGCTAGAAAGCTGGGGCAGAGCCAGGCTGTCAGGCAACAGGCAGAATAAGGGAGGAGGAAGGTGTCCCCAGGAAGAAGGGCCACCCCAAGCGGTCAAACACCAAGTTTACAGCTCTGCTACAGACTGCCACACTTCTTGGAGCCTCTGCCAGGCTGAGGAGCTGGAAACTAACCTAAGCCAAAAACACTGCTCTCTGCCAAGAAGTCTTCCCTGGATAGAATATGGATGAGGCACACTGGAGAAAGAGGGGGAAAGATTTATCGACCGTAAATTCTTCACTAATGTCTCATCCTTGTGGCTTCTTGGGGAATCATCCACTATATTTGAATCTGTTGTGCCAATAGGTGCCTAAGCCAATTCACCATAAGATTTAGCTGCTTGGTGCCCATAAAATCTCTAGAAAACACCATACTGATGGCAGTATGGACTAGAAATGTATTACATTGCACTAGTCTGTTCCTACAAGCAGCTCTTATCAGACCACGCCCATTCCTAGAAAAAGTGAAATGTCTGCTCTCCCTCGCCAAGTCTCTGAATCCCATTTCAAATTAGGATCGTTTCAGCCAAGCATGTAAACTTGTCTCACTTCAAATGGGCCAGGTGTGAATCACCAGCTAATTATCAGGAGATTACATCAAATGTCATTATCAGGAGAACACACAAAACGGCACCGTGCTTTTCGTCAGCATGTGACTTGGCAGGGCTTCTGGATAGTGCCTTATACCACCAGTTCTTTGAATTACTATCTTTGAAAATAGAACAATTAATATGGAATAGGTGGAGCACAGAGGGGTTTTACTGATTCTGTATTCTAGAATGGTCGATAAATGTCATTGTACATTTCTCACAGCCCATGTACAACAGCAGGAGTGAACCCTAATGATGCAGACTGTGGACACTGGGTGATAATGATGTGCCCATGAAGGTTCATCAGTTGTCCCTAATGTACCATCTGGTGGGGGATGTTATTAGTGGGGGAAGCTCTGTGCGTGTGTAGGGGCAGGGGTTATATGGGAAACCTCTGTGCCTTCCACTCAGTTTTGCTGTGAACCTAAAACTGCTCTTTTTCGCACACTTTTGAAAAAAGTTTTATTTATTTATTTGAGAGAGAGAGAGAGAGCACACGAGCAGGGTGAGGGGCACAGGGAGCCCGATGTGGGGACTCGATCCCAGGACTCCAGGATCATGACCTGAGCCAAAGGCAGAGGCTTCACCAACTGAGCCACCCAGGTGCCCCTAAAACTACTCTTTTTAAAAAATAAAGTCTATTAAAAATATGCACTTCTTGAAAAAAATTCCAGCCCCAGTTTCCAATAAACCATGATGATCTTCTTCAGACCTCTCCACTCCCATCCCAAAGGTAGATCTCTGCTACGGGTGTAGTGCGTGCCTCCCAAATCCTTCTTTGTGTTATTCTAGAAGGAAATATACCACTTACGGGTGGTGTTTTCACACCAAAGTGAAATCATACTTTTCACGGTTTTCTGCAACTTAGCGTTTTCCACTTAACACAGACGTCTTTCCATGGCAACACTATATCCTTCTGAATGGTGGTTCATTAACACTGGTTCTTGTTTCTTTACCTCTGAATGGGATAAAAATGTGACACTGGACCCATTCGTGGGCTCCAAACACTTTATCGGTCCAGGGCTAATTAATAAGCCAGGATGTGCATTTCCTTACCGTTGTTCTAACAGCTGTTACCAAAGCTATTCCTTTCTCTCTGTGGAGAAAGGAATTTGTAGTGGGATTCCACTGGCCAAATGTGTTGGTTTATGGGCAGGGATTGAAGGGCGAGGAGGGAAGAACTTGAAGTTCAGACAACTTTTGAGCTTGTATGGCTTCCTTTCTCTATTGAGGCATAATTTATCGTTAGGCACTGAATTGCATAAATTCATATGTTGAAGCCCTAACCTCTAGTACCTCAGAATGTGACTGCATTCGAAGACAGAGCCTTTGAAGAGCAACTAAGTGAAAAATGAGGCCATTAGGCTAGGGCCTTAATCCACTATGATTGGTGTCCTTATAAGAAGAGGAAGGGACCCCAGAGATGTGAACACTCAGAAAAGGTCATCTGAGGACACAGGGAGAACTGTGAGCCCAGAAGAGAAGTCGGGAGAAACCAACGCTGCTGACACCTGGATCTTGGACTTCCAGCCTCCAGAGCTGTGAGGAAATAGATTTCTGTTGTTTGGGCCACCCGGTCTGTGGTACTTTGTTAAGGCAGCCCAGGTTGACTGATACAGATTTCCTAAAATTTGGTAATTTTGGAATTTTCTTAAAATTTCCTACTGTAGGTATAGGGTTCCATGATTTTTAGTAAATTGATAGAGTTGCACAACCTTCAATCAACACAATCCTACTTTAGAACATTTCCACCTTCCTGAAAAGTTCCTTAAACTGGGTTGTGGTCAATCCACTCCTGCTCCCAGCCCCAGCAACCATGGCTCTCTTTTCTGTCTCTATAGATTTACCTTTTCTAGAAATTTCTATATATGGAATGTATAATATGCGGGCTTTCAGGTCTGGCCTCTTTCATGTTGTATAATCTCTGTGAGGTTTATCCACAGGGAGCACATATTACTGTGTTCCTTTGTATTGTTGAAAAGGACTCCGTTGTGTCAATGCATTACATTTTATCTACTCACTAGTTGATTCACATGTGGATTGTTTCCAGTTTGCAGCTACAAAGAATAATGCCCTAGAAACATATGTATACATGTCTTTATGTGGAATCATTCTCTTTTCAGATGCTCTTCATGTTCATTTAGACTAGATTATCCATGTTTTGAACTGTTTTTTTTAATGAATTTTTTTTTTATATTAAGATAAGTCAGCTTTGTGAGAACAGGGACATTGTTTTTTCACTGTTGTATGTTCAGTGCCTAAGCTAGCTTAAGAAAAAAAGTGTGAATGAATGCACACAATGTACCAAAATATTAACTGTATTTGTCTTTAGCTGATAGAGCAAAAGGTAATATTTTTCTCTTCTGCATTTGCCATAATGTATGTGTTTGATTAATATAAAAATTAAATTATTTAAAAATAGGGGCATCTGTCTGGCTCAGTTGGAGGAGTGCACGACTCGATCTCAGTGTTGTGAGTTTGAGCCCCACACTGGGTATAAAGATTACTTAAAAATAAAATCTTTATAAATAGTATAATATAATATAATATAATATAATATAATATAATATAATATAATATACATGCTATCAGTGCTTCTTAATTTTTCTGTGGGTTGATTTTGTGTGTTCCGAGGTTGTGAAGGTACCTTTTCAAGCAATTCACCCCTTAGGGGGGAAACCGGGCTCCTCGGCACAGCTTAAAGAGGATATAGGGTCAACACAGGATCTTTTTGAAACTGAGAATTCTGAGGCTACTGCTGCACTGATGGGAATGAACCAGCAGGGAGAAGAGAGAAAAGGCAATTTTCATAATCAAAATTATTGAGAGACTCAAAGGATGGATGTAAAGCAAGCAACCCAAAGTGTAGTCCCAGAACCTAGTGTCACTGGGAGCTCATTAGAAATGCACATTCTCAGGTCTCACCCCAAATCTACTAATTCAGAATTTCTCAGGGTGGGTCCAAGTATTGTGTTTTAACAAACCCTAACTGTGATTCTTATATGTGATAAAGTTTGAGTAGCACTGATCATTCTAGAACATCACTGAAAAGTTGGCCTTGGGTCGATATTCTACAAGCAGGTCCTTGGGATCTGACCAAATTGTGGCTTCTCTCTTAACCCAGCTACTGAAAGGAATCGAAGGAATGTATTTAAACGACAGTCCTAGGTATCTCATCTTGACGGATTATATGCTTGTTTACCTGTCTCATTCTTTTTTTAAAATTCTTTTTATTGTGGTAAAAAACACATGCAACATATCATCTTCACCATTTTTAAGTGCGCAGCTCATTGTATTAAATACATTCACACTGTTGTACAACTCTCGCCACCGTCCATCCCCATAACTCTTATAAAACTTACAAGAGTTTTATAAACTCATCTTATAAAACTACAACTTATATCCATTAAGCAAGAACTCCCGATTCCCCCCCTCCCCCCCAGCCCCTGGCAACTGCCATCATACTTTCTTTCTGGATGATTTTGGCTGTCTGAGTACCTCATCTAAGAAGAATCACACAGTATTTGTCTTTTTGTGACTGGCTTATTTCAGTTAGCATACCTGTTTCATTCCTGAGCACAGTCTCCTTATGAACTTTCTTATACAGGATCCCACAGAGAGTCACAATCAGAAGGAAGAGCAACACCTGATTAACTGAAATAAAAACAGAAACACGTTCGCGTGTAACTTATCAAGCTGAAATTTGAGGACCGTTTAGAAGAGTCATAAGAGCAGATGCCTTCCCTGACACACATAGCAGTGGTGTGGACCTTTCTTTAAGCAGATCGCATGTGCAGTACAGGTTAACCTGGGATGCTGCGGGTGCTCAAGGATACGGAGATGTAGTTTAAGGAGCCTCCAGGGCTGCCCCCGGGCAGTCTGATGGCAGAGGTTGCAACCTTCGTGCCTTATGATGCTGCCTCCAGGGCCACTTCCTGTGCGTGAATACTTCGTTTCAGTTGATAGCCAACATTTATATAATGCTTGTGATGAGCCCGTGCTTCTTATGAGTACACGTTCTCAGCTATTATAACATAGCTGCTGCTCGGTTGATTCAACCATGGGTCAAGGATGACATACAGAAAATTCTTGCCCCGAGTAAGAAGCCAGAAGACCCAAATACTCTTCCAGTTCTAAGCATCCAGGACCATCTGTTCCAGAAGAGTTTCACTTGCCCTTGGGATCTGCTGAGAAGCTGAGTGACATAGGTCAGTGTTTTCCTAAAATGGGGCACATGCCATGTGATTGTACATGAGGGGTTTAGGACCTTCAGGATCATGGCATTGAGTAACATGAAATCACAGCATGAGAAATCAGTTTAATTTCAGGTGCAGGCAGGCAACGAAATCTACCCAGAATTGAATAACATTGTTCTAATCATACATATTTGTATAATCACCTTCTTTTTATAATAGGAGGTAGCTTATTCTAATTACAGTAAGGATATATACTTTCTATTGTAAAGTACACATAATTTTTTAAGTGAGTCAACTTAAAAAGTCATGCATAGGACAGAAGAAACACAACGATGAAAAATTGAGAAGGTGGGGCATGGCTCTACACGGAGCGCAAGTACCTGAAGTCTGGAAAATGTTGGTAGGAGAGGAAGGGGCTAGGATTACAAGTGAGATTCAAATCGTGTTTCTATCACCTCTTAGCTGTGTGGCTTTGGACACATTACTTAACCTCTCTGAGCTCAGTTGGCTCATCAGCTCCATGAGGATTGTAACTGGAATATTAATCATTGTCTCACATGGACGCTTTGAGAGTTAACAAAGGCAATGTAGGCCCAATCAGCACGTTACAATTGTTAATCTGTTATCATTTCCTACTTTTGTGCATCAAGGTATTTACATTTATTGGCCCCATACTGATCTATTTTCTGGCCCCTAGGCCTTTGTCTTCACATTTGCAAAAGGAAGGAGTCAGTCTCCAGGGATGTCTTCCAGAGATACATTCTGAGGCTCAATGATTCTCCAGCGCTGACATCCAGTTCTTTCTGCCTTTCTGGATTATCACATTCAGCCAGAGACAACCGGATATAGACCCAGTTTAAAACCAAACTACAGAGAAATAGAAGATAAGGAACAAAGTCCTGTAGTTTATCAATATGTCTGATTAACATTTACCTGCTCAGCCAGTTTGGGGAAGCAACTCAATGTCTACTACCACCTCTGTTTTTTGTTTTTTGTTTTGTTTTGTTTTTAGTATAATATGTCCTATGCAATATTTGGGATATACGGACACCAAAATATCATTCATAGTTAATCTGAAATTCATGTCTGACTGGATATCTTGTCTTTTCATCTGCTACATCAGGCAACTCTCCCCTGAGGCTAACAGTAACACAAGTGGATTACTGTGTTTCCTTCCCAGGTTAGATCTGCTAGATCGGAAATCAAGGGCAAATCCAGGTTTTGACGGGGTCTGAAGATTATATAATTTAAGATGACTCTTGAAGAACAGGAACACGAAATTACAACAGCTAAATTAAATAGAAGCATTAATATTTATTTAAAATGAGAAAATGAATTATATTTATAAGTTTTATAGAAATGTATGACCCCTCTCAGGACAAATCCATCTCTGGACAAAATACTTCACAACTTTCCACAGGCATCATCCTGAAATGATGATGCCAAGAATTGCCTGTGGGAAAACCACCCATGAAAAATCACAGAGGATTTTTTTTTAAGCCAAGATCTAGCATCAAAATAGTCCTTTAAAATATCTATTTTTAATAATCATGATGGCAAAAAGCTGTAATCTTACTTTTCCGTAACAAAGCCATGTGTGTTCACGCAGACAAAAACTGTGACCTGTGGATTGAAGAACAAAAATTTACTTAAAACAGAATCAACCCAAAAGTCATCATACAATGATTAAGGACCATGTCTTTGGTGTTCTGATATGTAGCAAACTGTGGCCTCATTCTTTACTAGAACTCTGGAAACATATTTCTTGAATGTATAGCTCCCCTCTTCCAATTAATTTCTCTGGCTATACAAACAGTACAAAGGGCGCCCAAGGGGTAATCTTTTGTCTTCAGGGTGTTTTGTTTTGTTTTGTTTTTGTTTCTGTTTTTACGTTCTCCAAAAATAGCCCTCTCAGCTCCCCAAGTTAGCAAGTCAGATGGTGCTAACTGAAGAAACATCACACAGAAGGTCTCCTTGATCTAAAATATCAACCCCATGCATATTTTCTGCTATTATAACTGCATTCCTTGACAAGGAAATTTTTACATCCTTAGGGACCCCTTGTGGGAACAGAACTATCCCTTACACTAAATCCAATCATTCATTCCATGAGTATTTTTTGAGATCCTACTAAAAGCCCAGCACTGTGCTATGTACTAGGGATGCACCAATGAACGAATCAGTCCCAGTCCCTATCATCATGGGGCTTTCAATCCTGAGGGCTAACAGATATTAAAATGTAACAAATAGGGGCGCCTGGGTGGCTCAGTCATTAAGCGTCTGCCTTCAGCTCAGGGCGTGATCCCAGGTCCTGGGATGGAGCCCCGCATCGGGCTCCTCCGCTGGGAGCCTGCTTCTTCCTCTCCCACTCCCCCTACTTGTGTTCCCTCTCTCGCTGGCTGTCTCTCTCTCTGTCAAATAAATAAATAAAATCTTTAAAAAATAAAATAAAATGTAACAAATAAAATAGTTAGATTATGGTAAGAGATATGAAGGAAACAACAGAGGTCCTAGGATAAAGATCAACAGAGTTGGGGAGTGTTTCAGGAAAAGAAATCAGGAAAAGCCTCACTGATGAGATGGCATTTGATCAGAAGGAAGAGCAGGAGCCAGAGGGGAGAACGCAGAAGGAAACAGCAAAGTGAAAAGGAAAGGAAAACAGCAGGTGCAAAGGCCCTGTGGCTAAAAAGAGCTCTGAGTATTCTAGGTTCAATGCAAGAGGTTCAATGTAGCTGGAATGGAGTGGACTAAAGAAAAGACTGGCCAGGTAAGACTGGAGACAAACTGTGGTGTCTTTAAAAGAGTTTAGATTTTATTTCAAATGCATGCAACTCCCTCCATCAGTTTTTGTCTTCATTAAAGCCCCCAAAGCAATGTTTTCAAACATTCCCACAGAAATTCTGATGGTAAAGGAGAGTAAACACTCAAAGTCATTCATAATGAGCTCTAAAATACAAGTTTCTTGCATTACCTTCAGATTCTTGTGAAGTGTACAAGAATAAGGAAAAATAATGACTCCTTTCATTGTTAGCAGAGGTCCCCTCAGAGCGAAAACTCTTTGTTATCATGAAGTCAAAGTCTTCCATGCATGGATGGGGTGGGCAGGGATGAGAGCAAGGACATGGTAAATGGGTCCAAGTAAATGATGAACTGGAATCTTGGGGTTAGTAGCAGCCCAAGAACAGTATGTGGGGAGGAGAAAGATCCTGTTGCAGGGGCTGCCACTTGCTCATGAGAACTTCTTTCCTTGTGACAGGTGGCCCCCAGGGACTTTTCAAGAACTGGGAGGCCCAATATTCAGTCCACAGTCTTCTGCCATGCTCTGCAGCTTCTACCCCCCACCCTACCTCCACCCTGCTTTCCCCCCAGGATCTAAAGTCATGCATCAATGTGTTCGGGGGAAATCAAGGAAAGGGGGTCCTTGTTGGACATGGAGAACAGTGGACAGAGGCAACTAAGAAAAACTGCTGTGGGCACTTTAAATGTAAGGAACGTAAGCCACTAGGAAGTCATGGGAATTTGGGAGGGGATACTGGATGGGGGAGAGGTGAGTGCATTTTACAGGAATCTCCAAATCCATGGCTGCTGGCAGAAATCTTAACCTTTTTTGAGACATAAATCTCAAAAGTCTGCTGAAGCCCATAGACCTCTTTCTAGAATAATGTTTTTTAAAGCTTAAAAAATGTATTGTATTACAAAGAAAACCAATTACAGAATTTTAAAGAAAAGGAAGCCATCAACACATTGGAGAAAAAAACTCCAAGTTCATGACATAGTATATATACTTCTTTATTAAGTAGCAACTATTAGCAAGTGTAATAGTTACAGTCAGTTGAGGTAGTGGGGAGCTTTAAAGAAGTGGGAGATCCCTGAACAACTGTAACGTGGCATGAAAATATCTGATTTCTTCAGGGGATGATGGCACAGGTATACAGTAACTTCTGTGATTTGTCGCCTACATTCACAATTGAAAGAAGCCCTTAGTTCCAGGTAGAGGCTAGTGAAAGTGAAGATTTTTTCTAGGTGCGCCTAAGAGGCTCAGTCGGTTAAATGACAGGCTCTTGATTTCAGCTCAGGTCATGATCTCAGGGTCCTGGGCTTCTGCTCAGGGGGGAGCCTGCTTGAGATTCTCTCTCCCTTTGCCCCTCCTGCTCCACCTCCCCACCCCTGCCCCAGCCTCCACTCCCAACCCCACCTTGCACATGCTGGTGCGCTCCCTCTCCCTCCCTCTTTAAAAAAAAAAGAAGTTTTTTTTCACATCTAAGTACGTGAAATCCTGTAGAATGAATCGATGGACACTTAGGCAGTCTGTGTACCCCGGATTAAAGGTTAGACCCCCTGGGCTTGGTAAACTCAACTGCCATTTGGATCAAGACAATGTTTTCGCTCTTCTAACATCTAGAAAAACTGCTGCTCTAGGAGGATATGCCAGATTTGTCCTGAGCGTTTTCACAGGCCCAGGTTTACTATGTGACACTCCAGGTGACAGGCAGGTGAGGCCCCAGGCAAACTTCAGACAGGCGCAGGCTGACTTTCAGGGGGACTGCCAGAGACAGGAGTGCAAATGGAAAAGAAAGCCCTCCAAGGAAGGCTGGAGGGATGCCAGAGACAGACTCGGGATAAGATTTCCTATTTTGCACTATTGGCCTATTAAAGGTCATCAAAATGGCCACCTTTGCAACTTCATATGGACCGATGTTGAAAAGTCCTCTGCCTCTACATTGAAGATTACAGAAGATAAAGAAGGGGCCAGGATCCAAAACAGAGGGAGACTTTCACTTATTAGTCCTACGGGGCTTATCCTGCACTTATTTAATACCCAACACGACCCTCCGCACCAAACAATTAAAATGGGTCCCAGGTATAAACGGCTGGAACAAACCCAACTGATAGGTTCTAATAAACAGACTCGGCACCTATCGAATGTTGAATCACGTGGAAGTATTATCTATTCAAAGACAGTTAAGTTCCAGAGAGCCTAAGCATGCGCGCACACGCGCGCACACACACACACACACACACACACACACACACACACAGATGCTATCCGGCCAACTTTTTACACAGAGCCCTTGGCTTTGCATGAAGACAAATTCAGGGCAAATTCTAAGAGGCCTATCAACCAGATATATTCCAGGAACAACATCTTTTAACAGGAGAGGCCAACTGCTTCTTCAGAGAATAAAGAACTGGCCTATGAGTACTGTTTTTCTGCCAAGACATTTGATACATGTTGACAAGGTGATTTCTTGGTGGTCTTCGGGATTTCCATAAATTTCATATGGCCAACTTCCATAATTAGAAAGAGTGCTTCACCCAGAGAAACACAAATTGTGTTTCAGTATACCTGGTGGTTTTGGTTTCTTTTTTTAAAAATAGGCTTCCTTTCTGTGACACAAGTTAGTTATTAAAGGCACAGTATCTGTTCAAAATTTGATGAGTTGAATTTCAAATATTTACACGTAGAATTCACTTTTCTGGTTATATCATTCTGTATATTTTAACACATGCATAAATTCTTGTACTAAGAATTTATTGTATCTTATACAACAAATGGAATAGAGAACAATTCCAACACCTCCGAAGAATTCTCTCGTGCTACCCTTTTGCAAGCAGACCCTGCCCAACACCTAGCCCCTAGAAAACACCGATCTGTTCTCTGTCCCAATAGTTTGGCCATTTCTAGAAGGCCATATAAACGGGATCATGCAGCACACAATCTTTTGAGACCCTCATCTTCACTTAAAATGATGTATTTGGGATTCGCACTTGTTATTGAGTGTGTCAATAGCTTTTCCCTTTATCATTGTTTAGTATTCCGTTGTGTGGGTGTGCCACAGTTAACCCATTCTCCTACTGAAGGACATCTGAGTTATTTTCTGTGTTCCATGATTATGAATAAAGCTTCTGTAAACACTTGTTTACAGGTTTCTGTGTGATTTTCAGTTTTCAGTTGTCTATGTTAAATACTTAGAAATCAGGGGCGCCTGGGTAGCTCAGCCTTTAAGCGTCTGCCTCCGCTCAGCGCGGGATCCCAGGGTTCTGGAATCGAGCCCCGCATCGGGCTCCCTGCTCTGCTGGGAGCCCGCTTCTTCCTCTCCCACTCCCCCTGTTTGTGTTCCCTCTCTCGCTGGCTGTCTCTCTCTCTAATAAATAAATAAAATCTTTAAATTAATTAATTAATTAATACTTAGAAATCAGATTGTGGGGTCATTCGGTAGATGTGTATTTAACTTCATAAGAAACTGCTTATCTAAATAAAGAAAATCTTTTAAAAAAGCCAGGGCAGGAGGGGTGGACACCTGGGTGGCTCAGTTGGTTAAGCATCTGCCTTCAGCTCAGGTCATGATCCCAGGGTCCTGGGATCAAGCCTGCATGGGGCTCCCTGCTCAGCAGGGATTCTGCTTCTCCCTCCCTCTGCTGTTATGTTCTCACTTGCTCTCTCGCTCTCTCCCTCTCAAATTAAAAAAAAAAAAAAATCTTTTAAAAAAGAAAGAAACAAAGAGTGTGGGCATTTAAAAAAAATAAATAACAATTTGTCTTGAAAACCCAAAGTTTATTTTAAAATTAAGTTGATCCCTCCTCATTATGGTCCTTCAAAGGAACTTCTAAACTTGACATTTGACTGGAGGCAGCAGTCAGCAAACAGGGAATACTAACCTTTAGAAACCAGCAGCATGACAGAGAGAGCCTCCGGGAGGCAGCACAAAAGGCTGAGATGTCATAGTGCCCCAGGGCTCCCTCACGAATCCAAGGGTTGTGAGAACTTGTTGGCAGTGATCTTGGGAAACTCTTCCATAGGAAACTCTTTAATTCACTGTAAAGAACCAGCTACAACATCCCTTTTATTTCCCCAGGCTCTAGACTTAGGCTACCTCTGCACTGGCCCCCTCTCCTCTTCCCCTCTCGCACCCGGAAGACAATTGAGTCAAAGCAGCACATTACTTAGGACTCTGGATATTGACTTTAGCTACTTTCATCCACTTATGATTTTAGATGATATGCATTCAGCTGACTCTTTGAGATGATGCAAGCTTAGAATGGTCTCTGGCCACATGTCCCTTTTTCCCCACTCCATGAAGGAAGGCCATCTAGCACCACAAGAGAGAATGAGGGGAAGGGCAAAAGGATCTGAGACTGAGTCCCTGATGCCAGCTCGACCCTGGGAATCCCCATTAGCCAAACCAATCAATTCCCCTTTCTTCCTTAAATTGATTGAAATGACATTTTCTTGCAAACAAGAGTCCTTATAAATACACTCCCTGTGGCCAGAATCGTGTACACCTGCAGGGAGAGTTTTGCAGGGCTAGAGAATAATTCCAGCTATCATTTATTGCATGTTTAATTTGCACCCAGCCCTATGCTGACCAGGTTCGTCATCTCCTTTCATTCTTACAATACTTTCAGGCAGATATCTCACCATCTCCAGGTTTCAAATGAGAAAATTGTGGCTCAGAGAGGTTCAGTAACTTGCTCAAAATCACACAGCTACTAAATGGCAGAGCAGGGATGTGAAATGAGGGCCCTCTGACTTCAACGCCCATGCTCTTGAAGCGCAAGGAGCTGGAGGGCTTGACAGGCCATTCTGGCTGCCCCAGGACGCAGGGGAGTCGGGCTCCAGGTAAGAGATGACCCTGTGTGTTGATGGAGTGTCAGTCAAGTTTGGTCAGCTTGCCCCTGAGTGCTCGGTGACTGTAACTACTGAGATCATGCCAGAAGCAGAGAGAAAGTGCTGACTAGTTCGAGATGGGGGCTCACCTTTTCCCTGTCCAGCCTGTTGCCAACTTGAAAATCCCTTTAAGACAAAACAAGAGGCTCCAGGAAACTGACAACAGCACGTCTCATTGCAAGGCACAGCAGCGGTGAGCCAAGGAGAGAAATTCCTGAAGCACCCTCTCGGAGGAAACTTTCTGAGCAGCTTTCAGAATATAAGGCAGGAGTGGAGTCCTGGAGAAGCATGGCCTTCCCAAAGAAAGCCTGTTATATTTAATTTTTTGAAAATATGAAATTATAAAGATTTGGCATCCTCTCCCTCTTCACAGCTGCATCTCCTGTCTGATGGTGGCACTTTCTGTGTAAGCTGCTGTAAGTTGCTGTCCTGCTACTTGCAGTCAAAAGCATTCTAATAGATTAAGGAGGTGCTCGAGAAATGTTTGCAGCTCCTAGATACTAGCTCATGATGTGGATTTGGTAGTGGGATCAGACTTGTAAAGAGATAGAAAACCGATAGAGGAAGTCAGGGACACGTGCTGCAGGAAACAGTTGGGGGATGTCCTAAGACCCTATAGAATAAGAGGCAGAGACCTGGGGCCACAAGAAATGGGACTGTTTGGGGCAGAGCCTGGGAGAGCATCTTGTGAGTTAACAGCTCCTGCATGTAAAAAATGCTTTCTTGCCTCTGAGCTTTGGTTCATGCAGTCCTTTCTACCTGGAATGCCCTTTCCCCTTCTCTTTCCCCAGTAAACTGTCACTTGTTCCTTCAAGACTTAATTCAGGCATTACCTCCTTCAGGAAGTCTTACCTGATTACCCTGCCTGAGTACTCCCCTGATCTCCATTCCTATCCCTATCCCTGCACTCAGAACACTGTTCTAGTATCATGGGTATGCCCGTCTTCTCCCCTAAATCATGAGATGACTGGGGACAGGCACTGTGGCTTGCCCACCTCTGTGTGCCTCAATAAATGTGTGTGGAATGAATGATGAGAAAGAGGGGAGAAGAAGAAAGGAAACAAGGCTCTTGTTCTGTTCCTCAATCCCAGGAAGAAAAGGGGCAGCATACCATTACTCAGGAAAAAGGCCAGAAGGAGGGGGCTGTGGATCTAGTCCAGGAATAAAAGCAGACGGCCCTGGTCTTTTTGTTAGCCTTTTTCTGACCATCAATACAAGAAGGCCCAGGAACTGTGTTCCCTGCGCTTTTGTAAGCTTTCTTAGGCTGAGTGACTCCTGTGTGGTGGCTTCTCTGCAGTCATAAATAGCCAAGCCTTTGGCATTGAAGAGCCCATGGGCTTGTCTTCAAGACAGGAAGAAAGATGGAGCCTCGAAGCCAGTGTTGGAGAGAAGGATTCCTTAGGCAAGGCACTGGGGGGGGGGGGGGGGGTGGCACCTTCAAAGAGCAGAGGAAAGAAGGCTGAGGTCCCGGGGTCTGTGACTAGGAAGAAACGAGGAGTTTAGAGAATTGGTCCGGACCTAAGAAATGACCGTTAAGTTTAAAAATGGGTCCCTGAAAACCTTACACAGGGAGCTATTTAACCAGATGCCAAAGGGTTCAGGCCTATGGCCAAATCTGGAAAGAATGCTTTAAGACCTGGCAGTGGCTAAGTGACTTAGCTCTGCCTTGGAAGAAAAGGCAAAAATGGCAAGAACTCCAGAAAAATATTTAAAAAATCAGAGCCCCTAAGTTTTAGTCTACATGCCAACTCTAATCAGTGGGTAGGGGCTTTCGGTATTGCTAAATTGAGACGGAATCTAAAGCTATCACCAGAGTTGGTTAAAGAGAAAGGAAAAGAAAAGAAAAGAAAAGAAAAGAAAAGAAAAGAAAAGAAAAGAAAAGAAAAGAAAGAGCTCTGATTGATTAATCCTGTCTGCTATGGGTTTAGGTAAGGAGGAATAGGAAAGAACCTGGAAATCAGAATGAAAGATAAAAGAGGGGGCTCTTTTTTTTTTTTTTTTTTTTTTTGAGAGAAGAGAGAGCACAAGCCAGGGAGGAGAGGCAGAGGGAAAAGCAGACTCCCTGCTGAGTAGGAAGGCTCACATGGGGTTCAATCCCAGGACGTGGTGCTCAATCCCAGGACCCCAGGATCATGACTTGAGCCAAAGGCAGACGCTTAAACGACTGAGCCACCCAGGTTCCCAAGAGGGGACTCCTTAAAGATATTATTGAGTGACTTAAATCTGGCAGGCCTGTACCTGAGTGGAAATATCATGGCCTTTGTCATTAAAAAGAGTTGACTTTCAATCCTCGTTCTGTCCCATTTCTTAGCCATGCAAGCCTGGGCAATTTACAAAACCCAATGAGTAAAATGGGGCTGTGCTGCCGATTTAATTAAATAGCCTATAATAATAATAGGTAACATTTACGTAGCAATTTCTATGTGACAGGCATTGTTTTATGACCTTTACATGCATTCACTAATTCAATTCTCACAACAACCCATAAAGTTACTATCCCTGATTTACCCATGAGGAAACTTCAAGTTCAGGGAGCGTGACACAATTAACGAGTGGCAGAGCTTCCCACCCAGGCAGTCTGGCTCTGAGTTCTCGTTCTTAACCATCTTAATAGACACTGAAGCCAACCACTTTCCACTGCTGATTGCAATCATTATGTGTCAAGCAACTGACATAAGCTCTGTGATTAAACTTCCCTCCATAAGACTTGCACCCTGCAGTTTGCACACGCATGAAACATTTTACAGAGCACTGCGTCTTAAACCATGCGAGCTACGGAGTCATAAACAGGACAAGAGCATGCGTTCACCTGAAGAAAGGAGAAAGAAGGACAAAATCAGGACTCGGGAATTTGGTCTCTCACGAAACATCTCTGACCTTTTTACTTTTTGCTCTAGCACGAATGGTTTACTCAAGATCCACCAAAATACACAGGACAGAGAAGCCTGATGAGGCAGTCTTCGCCTGGAGGACCTGCTCTGCTTTCTCCTGTGTTGGAATGAAGCATTCTTTCACAGAATGGTTGCAGAGCAGGTGCCAACCAACTATGGGCCCTGCATCAAATCCTGCCCATTTCTTCTAAGTCGAGTTTTATTGGAACGTAGCTAGGTTTATTCTTTGACCTTTGGTCTCCGGCTTGTCTCACACTACGACAGCAGATCTGAGTAGGTGCAAAACAGACCATATGGCTTGCACAGCCACCAATCTGGCCCTTTGCACAAAAACTGCTGATCCCAGCTGTCCACTTTAGGCCAGATTTTCTATATATCAATATGGCACAGGTGATCATCTCATGTCCTTAACTAGGAAAGGAAGAACACCACATCCCCTTGGGTGTTTGCTAGGGGAGGTATGAAATACCATGTCTGTAAGAGGAACCAAAATGAAAACAAATGTGGCCAGAATAGGATACAGCAAAGTGTGGGGCGCCTGGGTGGTGCAGTCGTTGGGCGTCTGCCTTCGGCTCAGGGCGTGATCCCGGCGTTATGGGATTGAGCCCCACATCAGGCTCCTCTGCTATGAGCCTGCTTCTTCCTCTCCCACTCCCCCTGCTTGTGTTCCCTCTCTCGCTGGCTGTCTCTATCTCTGTCAAATAAATAAATTAAAAAAAAAAAAAGGATACAGCAAAGTGTGCTCTGAGAAAGGCTAATCAACGTTATGTGATAAAACAGTTCTGGGGTCCACCGGGAACTTTGGTGGTTTAACAACCTTAAGCAGATTTCTCTACTGCAGGACTTCTCAGAACCTTTAAAATGCCATTATGCCTTGAGATCTCTCAGAGGGTGATATGGTTCACAGAACATATTTTCCCCATGGGCCTATGTTCTTCAGAACAGTCTTTGTGAAATGCTGAAATAAAGGAAGTATTTAGAATCATGCTCCCTGGGAACTAGAAATGAAAACTATGTGAACTGTGGCTTAATGAGCATGTCTTTCTCTCAGCAAGGAAAGAGAACGAAGAAGAAATAAAAAGAGCCAGGGTGGAAAAAAAAGAAAAAGAAAAAAGAAAAAGAGGGGTTTGAGGAGAAGGAAGGAAGAAAGCAGCTCCCTGGAGAAATAACATGGGAGGAGCTGAGGAACACTTGGAGGACTGGACTATCAGAGGGAACAATGTGCCAAAGGCTGGCCTGCTACCCAACGCAGGATGTGGGGCCACGTCCATCATCACCATGGTCATCGTCGGCACCACCAGGGGCCTCACTACTCTGCAGATCCTGCATTATGTCCTTTAGACCTACAATGTCACTTCATTCCCACTTTACAGATGAGGAAATAGAGGCACAGACAAGTAAGTAGTCAGAGTCAAAGCTTATAAAGGCTGTTAGTGGCAATGCATAGACTGAACTCTGTGATCTGGCCCCAGAGCCCATGTTCTCACCACCACACTGCAGTGCTCTGCTTGTACCTGTATTCGACAGAGGGCTAAGCACAAACAGGATTCCGTAAAGAAATGCGACACGAAGCCATTTGGAGGAAAAGACAAAACAAACCAAGCAATGTCACTTTGCTAACTGACTACACAGGGAGCCAAACAGCTAGAGACTGCTTCCGCCCCCCCCCCCCAGGACAGCCAGATGTTTAGATAGCATCATGTTTTCTTTCTCTCCCTCTTTTTACTCTTGTGTTAACTATTCCTTCTTAACTCACATCAGAAGTTATCTGTCAGGCTTATCCGAGGTACTACATTTACTCCTGAAGTGAACGTAAGATAGTTTTTGAACATTAAGAAAGCATTTTCAACCCAAACACAACAACTAATATATTTATAAGCATCATTTAGAGTTCCACACTACTAATTTTTTTTTCAGGTTCTGAAAACATGAATCACAGCTCAATTAAATCTTTCGTGGCTCAGAAATGTACCTGCATTTAAATACTCGCATTTATCTGACTCATTTATCTAGCTCACCGCTGACTTCCATGCTTAAAGTATGATGAAAATAATAAATCACACTGCTCAGGGGAGTTAAAACCAGGTTGGGAAAAGCAGTCCAGAATGTGAAAAACTTGCACAGAGTATTCTGGATTTGCTACAATGGCAAAAAAAAAGGTGGGGGGGAAGAAAAATGGTTGCCTCGGCATGCTACGAACATTGGCTGGGAGCTCCTGAAGGCAAAGTTCATGTGGGACAATCCGCCTCTGACTTGCGTTCTTGAATCTGCGGCAAAGCAGAGGGCTGCTGCAGGCGGGCCAGGGTAGAATGGAAGGGCTGCCACATTGCTCGTCAATTTCTGTTTACCTGGTGAAGGGTGAGGGCAGGGCTTTGGGCTCCTCCGTCCAGAAGAGCTGTAGGGCAGAGCGTTCAACTCCTGGCTGGCCCGGGGCTGCTGCCCTTCACGCGGCTTCGGCTGCTTCTAAGATCCCATTGGAAAGCCCAAAGGGCTGGAGAGCCCCAAGGCCAATATCACATTTCCAAGAGAGTATTCCTCCCCCTGCCTCCAACCCCCCCCCTTTGCTTGCGTTGACTTTGGAGAGGCTCGGGTTTCTTCCACTCCTGCGCGGAGCAGCTGGGAGAGCTGGGAATCAGGCGTTGCGCTGGCTGCCGGGGTGAGGCGGCCCCTGAAACCACTTCCAGATGTGCTTGGCAGGCTGGCTCGCATGGCCAGACTTCCTCTGGCATCCTCCTCCAGCAGTCTGCGTGCAAATCACTTCGAAAACAAGGCAGCTCTGGCAGAAAAGATTCAAAACCGGAGAAAAGCAAATACTTGGCGGTGGCTTTCCACCACATGTGGGGTCTAAGGTGAACCTGTAAAGAGCAGAAGTGGAAAAATGGAGTTCATACTGATTTTCAGAATCTCATCAGAGCCACTAGTTTCTCCTGAAATCCCCCAGTCATTAAAATGCTGTGGTCCCCAAATGAAAGCCCAGCTAACAGCTATGGTCTCATTTTGCCAAGGCAATGATAGCAATAGGAGTTTGAAGATGATGTGTTTTGAGCCTGAGCATGGAAAGGAATCAGGCAGGGAATCAACCCCACCCAGCTCTGAGCTGTTCTGTTTTTGCTATTGATTCTCAGAAACCCAGGAAATGGTGCCAGCACTTTGCCTTGGGACCATGGAATTTATTTCTGCAACCTCTCTCCTTAGTTCCTATAAGGAAATGAGGACCCCTTTGCTCACTGGCTCTTTCTAAAGTGGTGCTTCCCAATAGAAATATAATGTAGGCCACCCCATAATTGTAAATTTCCTAGTAGTCACCTTAAGATAAGTACAAAGACCTAAGATAAGTACCAGCCTGGCCGGTTCAGTCAGAAGAGCGTTCAGGTCGTGAGTTTGAGCTCCACATTGGGTATAGAGATTACTTAAACAAACAAACAAACAAACAAACAAACAAAAGAGAAGGGTCCCTGGGTGGCTCAGTCAGTTAAGGGTCTGCCTTTGGCTTAGGTCATGATCTCAGGATCCTGGGATCGAGCCCTGTATCCGGCTCCCTGCTCAGCAGGGAGTCTGTTTCTCCCTCTCCCTCTGCTCTCCCTGCTTGTGCTTTCTCTTGCTCTCTGTCAAATAAATAAATAAAATCTTTAAAAAGAGAGAGAGAGAATAATCATGTGTCAGGCACTGGGCTGAGCATTAAAAAAAAGGTAAGTACAGGGGCGCCTGGGTGGCACAGCTGTTAAGCTTCTGCCTTCAGCTCAGGGCGTGATCCCGGTGTTCTGGGATCAAGCCCCACATCAGGCTCCTCCGCTGTGAGCCTGCTTCTTCCTCTCCAACTCCCCCTGCTTGTGTTCCCTCTCTCGCTGGCTGTCTCTATGTTTGTCGAATAAATAAATAAAATCTAAAAAAAAAAAAAAAAAAGGTAAGTACAAAGAGGTAAAATTCATTTTAATGATATATTTTATTTAACCCTATACAAAATATGATTTCAATACATAATTAATATAAAATATTACTAACAAGATATTTTACATTCTTTTTTGTGTTAAGTCTGAAGTCTGGTATGTACCTTATACTTGCAGCACATCTCAATTCAAACACTAAATTTCATCTGCAACAATTGATATGTATTTAGATTTCATATAATTTATAGTTTAAAAATTGGGCTCACATACTCAGGTTGTTCCAAGCATTCTTAAAAGCTTGCCAATAACTGAATCAAGCATCAGTTTTTCAACTTAAATTCATTAACACTAAGTAAAATTTAAAAGCCAGTTCCTCGGTTGTACTAGTCACATTTTAAATGCTCGATAGCCAGTGTGCCTAGTGGCTACGGTGTTGAATGGTGCAGCTCTAAAGGGTTTAGCGGGTTTGTTTATTTGTTTTTTCACACTTGAACTTGGAGACTGGGAGTATCTGGAATAGCTTCCTTTTGTGTAGAACTCTGAACATTGACAAAGCATTTTCACATCTTCTATTTCATTTTCTTCTCATAACATACCTGTTAGGTAAGTTGAACAGAGATGTTGTTCGCTCCAATTTGCAGATCAGCAAACTGAGGTTTTTTTGAGAATGTTGAAGTCCCAAGTTCCCAAAGCAAGTTGGTGATGAAGCCCGGACTGAAATTCCCATTGGCACTTCTCATCTGTTTCTTACTTGAGGCATGCTTCAAATACTAGGATTTTTGGCTACGACTCTAAGGGTGAAACTGCATCCAGGGCTTTTGCATTCTTTACTTGGCTGGCCTTCAGCATCCAGGCACGGTTTGTATGGAGTTACCCACTGCCCTGGCGGTGTTCCCTTACACACCACTATCCTAAAGCAAGTATGCGATCCAGTAAGTACGCCGCTTTTCTTGGGAGCAGGCTTGCCATTATGCTATTCCTCTTTTCTCTTTACTCCCAGAAGGTGTACTCAGTTTTAAAGCACGACTTTACCCAGTGTGTTAGCTAACAGACATAGTTGTAATGTCTTTCTCTCTGGTTGTGGCAGGCCCATTTGATCCACGTGGGAAGTGAGAAGGTTCAATGAAAGCACTGAGTACTGCACTCTGAGCACTCCTGCTCCAGTCCTCATGGCCCTCACATGAGCAAAAATACAACATTTCCTGTCCTTCTAGAATCACGTGCTGTCAGGAGCAGCGGGACAGTCAGTTAGACATGTCCCAAAGCATGGTGGTGGGAAGCCCTCCAAGCTGACTCCTGCCTACTCCAGTTTCCTCCAAAGACCGGGTTTGCTGCCCCTTGACATCTCTCATCTACTTAGCAGAATGCCTGACCCAGTGTGAAAGCTGGTGACTAAGCAGGTTCAGAGATATGACAACCAAAGTACCCCAGGGGCTGTGGGCCTCCCAACTGAAATAATAATTATGTTATTTTCATAGACTCTGCTTGCTCTTCATATTGGCTTCCATCGGGACCCAAATCCCTCTGCTCAATGCCCTACTGTCTCCAACTTGGGATTCCCTCGCCTTTATTTCTAGTGGGACACGTTCTAAGGATGCAGGGGGCTTATTAGCTATGACCTAGATTTCCTTATTGTGTGCACAGGCTCTTCCCCAGGGGAGAAATGAGAACAGAAAGAGACGCAGGTTTTAAGGGACACTCCGAGAAGTACAGTGGCTACCAGCATGAGCTCTGGGGACAGATAGACAGACCCAGCTGTTAGCTCAGACATTATACTGAACACATCACTCAAAACCACGCAGCTGTGGTTTCTGCAGCTATAGAGTGGGAAGCCTCCTGGTGAGGGTTCGAAGATATCATGCATGTAAAGCATTCAATAAGGGCTCAATACATGGAAGTTATCAGTGTCATCCCCCTTATCTGCAGGGAGTCTGTTCCCAGACCCGCAGTGGGTGCCTGAAACCATGGATAGCTCCAAAACCCCTTATATACTGTTTTCTTGCTACACATATATACCGATAATAAAGTATAATTTATACATTAGGCAACAATAATGATAAAATAGAACACTTATAACAATATACTGTAATAAAAGCTATGTGCATGTGGTCTCTCTCTCAAAAGACCTCATTGTTCTGTACTCACCCTCCTTCTTGTGAGGATGTGAGATGACAAAATGCCTGTGTGATGAGACGAAGCGGATGAAGCGACATGAGTGACGCAGGCGTGGTGACGTGGTGTTCGGCTACCTCGTCTTCTGACCATCCATCCTCAGAGGGGGGACCGTCCACTTCCCGACTCTGTTGACTGAGGGTAACAGAAACCTCAGAAAGCAAAACTGCAGATAAGGGCGGACCACTGTATTTTTACTGTTGAATGAAAACACCCCTAGTTCAAAGTATGAACTGCGGAAAGGACTCAGAACAGTAAGTTATTTGTAACTTTTTCTTAAAAAGTCCAAAAGAGTGATATGATGTTGCAAACACTGCCTGTAGCCTACGTAATACCCCTCTCTGCTTCTTCCCTTGAAATAGAAACACACTTTCATTTGGGGGCAGCAATGGCCCAGTTACAAATACTCACTTCCTCAGACATCCTGTTCTGTGACTTCCTAAAAAGCTGCTGTTTTCCTGGCAAAGAGCCTTTTGGTGCCTTTTGCCATTTCTTCCTGTCTGAAATCCAACTTGATGCCTGGGGGTGGACTATCCCTCTTGCAGCTCTGGGGATGAAAGGACCACACTGTGCTGCTGCATAGGGCCACGCCAGCTATGCACAGATTATGGTGTTGAATTGGTCAGGGTTCTGGAAGGAGATAGATGGCTCACTCCAAAAGGCTAATGGTGGAGACTCTGAGAAGAGGCACTCTTTGAAAAGGTCGGTATTAAGGAAACATGGTTACGAGTGGTGCAGTAAGGTGGTGTTAGCAACTTCAGGGAGGTATGACCACCTGTAAGGCAAGGGAGGCGTTACTAGGACTGGGAAAGTAGCTGAGTGGACAGGGCTACCCAACAGGAGCAGCCTGTGGTGACCCACACGAAAGGGACTAGGGGGCTAATGACCCCAAACTTACCATCTCCTGTTGGTGGTGCCTCCCATTGGCCAAACCCTACTGGAAGTCAGAGGGCAGGGGAGCTCAAATGATGTCTGATCTTTAAGTCAGCCTCTCAGGGCACTGAACAGCTTGAAGAAGAGTAGAGAGTAGATCTGTATAAGCAAATGGAAAATACCCTTGCACAATGTCGGTAGGGTCCCCTGGCGTCATCTGGTTCAGCAGCCCTGCGCATGTTAAGGAGGGCAGAGCAAGAACATAGGAGAAGCCAAAATCCCTGCTGGCACTGGGAGTCACCAGAGCAGCCCTGAACTAAGTGTTCCGAAACATCTAACCACGTGAGGAAAACGAACCTCTTTGGTCAAGTTTCAGTTACATGCCTGAATGCAGTCCTATGGGATTGATACGCATCTTATATTTGCAGTATCATTCGCTGACACAGTGTATATCTGAGTCATTATTATTCTGTGTTTCTTTTTTATTAGTTGAGAGTCAAATGTTCATCATTCCTTCTTACCCAATGGGCCTGCCTTGGCTAAGTGTACTGCTTTGTAGATAAGGTCTTAGATAAAATCTATTAAGGCTGATAAACGGACTGGAAGGAAGGAAGCCGCTTTGTAGAGAAGCAATGAATCACTACGTTGGGTCAGGCTGACAGCCTCTATTATCGCCTGTCCCCACCCCTCAACCCCAGGGTTGGGCTCCAAGGTCACCCATGTGGGGCAGAAAGTATAACTAGAGGAGTCTCAGTTCCCTCTCCTTTTCCTGATGGGGCTCAATGATGGGTCACCTTCTTGTCCCGAGCGGAGGCGCTCTGGGCTCTTCTCTGCTACCCCCTAAGCTGTAGCAATTGTGTCTGCACCTGACTCTCGACCTGGAGGCCCTCTTTCTCACTCAGATGAGTATTTTTCTTCCTTGACTCATGTACCGGTTCCCTGTTCTGGTAACTGGTGTAGGCTTTACCTGGCCTAGAGTCCTGGCCTGCTCTTGCCAGCTGCCCTCACCAAGCCTTGGCCACAGCTCTAGCCAAGACCCACGGCCAGAGCCCTGTGATCTGTGAACAGACCTCTCAGACACCATCTGCTTCTTTCATCTCAGAGCCCTGCCTGCCCCACCTCTCTGCTGTTGAGTCCTGCCCACCTGCTGGCACTCCCCCAAACTCCTTCCCAGACCTCTGCCAATAAGCCCTTGGCCTGAATCCTCAGTTGAGATTAAGGTATCCCTTGGACATGGCAATTTACACACTTGGCTGAAAACACAGGACTGTCTGCCACCTCCCAGCACCAGCCCCTCCCTCTCCGGCTCACTCCTCAGTGGCCTGTAGCTGAGAAAGAAGAGTAGAAACAGTAGTAATATAATGAAGACGACCAAGATGATACAAGTAAAACAGTCTACTACCTACTAAGTGCTTACTACCTGCCAGGCATCACACAGTGCAGAATAGCCCTTGCTTTGCGTGGTAACAGAACAAATCTCTATTTTCATGGTTTAGTTCAATGACATCAGGCTCTCAACAGCATAGTTCACAGTTCACATCCATTACCATAGTATATTAACTGTGAGTACTTGCCTAAGGACAAACTTTGCTGCGAACTTTTTAGTCCATGAAATTACTGTGCAAATAACGATCCAAATCGTGATCTGTGACCAATCATGTCACTTGTCTGTCAGTCAGCCAGTCATCGGTCAGTGGACATTTCTTATTCAGTTTATGTACAAAGCAATGTGGTCCTGTTGCCTCCTTAATTCCCAGTGATATTTACAAAACTCGTGATATTTATAAAAATGGGTAATAGAGAATTGGCCAACAAAGGTAATAGGGTAGCAAAGAAACAAAAAGTGGTAATGATCAGAGTGAAGTTCAAATCAAAGGTGAATGGAGGTAGAGAAGAAAGAGCAGGCCGTGGGATGACACTGCCACTACGCAACTCTAGACACGCAGCCCAAAGAATTTAGTAAAGGTGACTTTATGGACATAAACGCAGAAAGTGGTTGTGCAGAAAAGGATGAAGATGTTCCCGGGTAAGAGATGTGGATAAAAAATTCATCTTAAAGGAACCCTCAAAGATATTTCATGACATTGAAAGTGTAAAGAATAAAATATGGAAAGCTGATTCAAACCTGGAAAGGAGTATGACAACTTGCCAAGGCACAGAGAAGATGCTTACTCTGTACAGTAAGTTATATGACGCAAAGGCAAGCACTGCTCAAACTACTCTTGATAAGTTTTAATTTTTTTAAAGATTTTATCTATTTATTTGAGGTAGAGAGAGGGAGAGAGAGCAGGAGTGGGGGAGCAGAAGGAGAGGGAGGAGCAGACTCCCCGCTGAGCAAGGACCCCCACAATGTGGGGCTCAATCCCAGGACCCCAGTATCATGACCTGAGCTGAAGGCAGATGCTTAACTGACTGAACCATCCAGGTGCCCCATTCCTGATAAGTTTTAAACAAAAAACAAAATTCAAAAAGCCCAAAACATTTCATTCTCAATGTTTCTAATGATTCAAATTACAGTATAGCAAATAAATACTAGGTCTACTAATTTTCTCATTTCCCTAGGCATTTATTTTATTATTTTTAAAGATTTTATTTATTTATTTGACAGAGAGAGAGCCCAAGCAGGGGGCAGAGGCAGAGGGAGAGGGAGATGCAGGCTCCCTGCCTAGCAAGGGGCCTGATATGGGACTCGATCCCAGGACCCTGAGATCATGACCTGAGCCAAAGGCAGATGCTTCACCGACTAAGCCACCCAAGCGTCCCTTCTCTAGGCATTTAAAACCAATAGTAAGAGTTTTAAATATTTTCACAAAAATGTTTAAAGATCACAGCACAATTATAATTTTTCCCATTGAGATTTAAGATCACTTTGCAACTTATGTGGTCATTTTTAGAGAACTACATTACTGGGGCGCCTGGGTGGCTCAGTCAGTTGGGTGTCTGACTCTTGGTTTTGGTTCAGGTCCTGATCTCATGGGTCATGGGATCAAGCCCCATATCAGGCTCCAAGCTCCAAACTCAAAGGAGGAGTCTGCTTGAAGGTTCTCTCCCTCTGCCCCTTCCCACCCCTCTCAAATAAATAAATAAATCTTAAAAAAAAAAAACTACACTACCATGCAAAGCAAGGACTGCCTGTACTTTACATATATTATCTCATTTGGTTTTCAAAACAACATCTAAGAAATCGACACTATTATTATCCCCATCTTATAGACAAAGAATCTGAGGCTCAAAGAGGATAAATAATTTGTCCAAGACCACACAGCTAGTAAATGGCTACACCTACTGAATTCTAAATCCCATGACCTTACCTCTTGCTATGTTGCAAGTCCAAATACATGATGGGTGTTTGGTATGGGCGAGCAGGAGCAAAGGGGAAAAAGTAGCGAGAGACGAAGTTACCTTCTCTAATGGAACCTTGAACGGCTAGAGCCGCACCATCCACCAGAGCTTTCTGTTTTCTATATACACTCATAGACTAGAAATATTTATGTCATTGATAAGCTATATATAGAAACATAATATATTCACCCCTAGTGCACTGTAAATCCACGTGTACTTCTGAACACGTCTTTTCTTGATCCTTCAGGATCTTGCTCCCTCGAGTGCCAGTTCTCCCTGAGGTGGCCTGGTTGGTTAGCTCAAGCAACTCTCATTTCCAACTTTATTCTTCCTTGCCTGCTTCTCATTATTGAGGCTGAAAACAGACAAACAAAAACAACGTCTTTCCCAGGCTTACGTGGCCACCCTTCTGCAAGATGAACCCCAATGTCTGTTCTCTTCTTCTTTCTCTGTAGCAGAACCTTGAATATTAGCTGGGAACACGGCTATTCTAAATGAAAACTGCATGTCCCAGACTTTCTTCAACTAACTGTGGCCTTGTGACTAAATATTGGCTAATGGGATGTAAGCAGAAATAATGTGTATAATTCCGAAATGTGTTCTGGAGAACGGAACATTCCTTTCCCGTACTCTTTCCTGTTGGCTGGAATGTAGATGCAGTAGCTAGAGCTGGAGCAGCCATCTTGGACCATGAGCTGGAAGGAGGAATTCCAATCCACAAAGCCTACGAATTCCTAAGGACTTGGTGAAACACAGCTACCATGCCTCCCGGCTTTGGACTGCTACCTCCAAAATTCATTCATATGGGAGAAATAGAAACTTTTAAAGCCATTGTTGTTTTGGTATTTCCGTGAGTATAGTGAATATAACTTTAATATACCAAATGCCTTAGTTCTGGCCAATGAAACCCAAGGGCAAGTGTGCTGGATGACTTCTAGGCAAGATGCTTTTTCTCCTTGTAAAAGGAGGGTTCTACTTCCCATCCTGGCTGCCTTCCTGCTTTTTCTCTTTGCCGTGGTTATGTGAGGACACAATGCCCAGAGCTGCAATAACCTTCTTATGCTCACAAAGGAAAGGCCAAGAGAAATTCAGAGCCACTGACCAGAACCATGATAGCACTGAACTAACCCCAGATTTCTTGTGAAAGATAATGAACAGCCTCATCATTTAGCCACTGTGTTGGATATTCTGCCACTTATAACAGAAAGCATTTCCAAATGACATATTCTTTTGCTATGCATGCTTGTGCCCCCTCCCCATATTCACATGTTGAAACCCTCACCTCCAAGGTGATGACACTAGGAGGTGGGGCCTTTGGTATTTTGGTGTGTAGGTCATGAGAGTGACACCCTCATGAATGGGAGTAGTGCTCTTATAAAAGAGACTCCAGAGAGTCACCCCTTCCACCATATAAGGATACAGCGAGAAGTCAGAAGTCTGCAACCAGCAAGAGGGCCTTCACCAGAACCTGACCATGCTGCACTCTGATCTTAGACTTCCAGCCTTCAGAACTGTGAGAAATAAATTTCTGTTATTTATAAGCCACCCTGTCTGTAGTATTTTTTTTAAAGATTTTATTTTTTTTTAAGTAATCTCTATGCCTTACATGGGGATTGAACCCTGAGACCAAGAGTCACATATTCTACCAACTGAGCCAGCCCCAGTCCATAGTATTTTAACAGCAGCCCAAACTGACTAAGACATCTCTATTGCTCCTTCAGTCTCTCCTTTTCAACTGCATCCTTATTCTGGGCCCGCAGTTATGCCCATCTCGGCCATGCAAAATAACGTACCTTGCCCTGTATCCATTTCTCCCTCCTGCCACTGTGTTTGCTTTCCTTGCATGGGCAAGTCTCTGTAAAAAGTGGACTGACTATACTCATTATCTGCACTTCCTTACTTCATTCTTTATTCGTTATTCATTCTTTGATCTTCTCTGGCTTCCCTCCTCCCACTCGAGTATTTTAATCTAGGCCACTAATAACCTCCTAATTTGCAAATCCAACAGACACTTACTTGTCTTTGTCTTATCTGACCTCTCTATGGCTTTTGGCTTTGATAACCACTTCCGCCTCTGTGAAACTCCCTTCACCTGCGGCTTCTTACCCTCGCCGGTTCCCTTTCGACCTCTCTGGCTGCTCATTCTCCGTTTCCTTCATGAGTGCCTCCTTCTGTTTCTACCTCTTAAATGTTGGCTTCTTCGGGGTGCTCTTCTGCCTCACTCTTCCCTTTCTACACTTTCCTCCTAGGGGGTAACTTCCTAGAGTTTCAAAGATTAAAGGTAGCTTTCTTGAGAATCAGGGACCTATTCTAAACTCCTCATTAAGCAGAGCTGAGCCACAGCTGCTGTGGTAAAATATCATTTCCATTGGATTAAGTACTTTGTCACAGATTGAATTGTGTTCCCCAAAAA
This sequence comes from Ursus arctos, assembly GCF_023065955.2. NCBI lineage: Eukaryota > Metazoa > Chordata > Mammalia > Carnivora > Ursidae > Ursus > Ursus arctos. The sequence goes on along the minus strand of NW_026622886.1, from coordinate 11,449,383 downwards.
GATATGTTGAAATCCTAATGCCCAATACATGTGGATGTGACCTTATTTGAACATAGGGTCTTTGCAGGTGTAATCAAGTTAAGATGAGGTCATTAGGATGTAACTCTGAACTTATAAGCAGAGAAGAGACACAGATACACAGGGACAACATCATGTGATGATGAGGCAGAGTTTGGAGATGCAGCTACAAGCCAAGGAATGCCTAGGACCAGTGGCTACCACTAGAGAGCCAGAAAGAGGCAGGGAAATATCCTCCCCGACAGTTTTCAGAGGGATCATGGCCTTGCTGACACTTTGATTTTGGGTTTCTAGCTTCCAGAACTGTGAGACAACAAATTTCTGTTGTTTCAAGCCACACGGTTTGTGGTATTTTGTTTCAGCAGTTCTAGGAAATGAATACACACTTCCTCCATTGTCCTGCACCTCCTTATCTAAGCAATCAGTTATGACTTGTAATCACCTTTCTCATAATGTTTTGCCTTCATCTTTCCTCCAGTTCAGGGATTTTCAGCCCTTCACATATTGTAGACCAGTTCTGATTTTTTCTAAATTTGAGTATTAACACTGGGTTTACAACTTTCAGTTTTGCCCTTCGTCTTTTGCTATAAGGGCATTAAATACACACACACACACACACACACACACACACACACACACATGTAACTACCATCTATTTACAGAATCATTCATAAAAGTTAGGACATCTTAACCCTAAACTCTCAGAAGAAAGTACAGTTCTTATCAAATTAAATATTTTAAGTTCTATGAAAAGCTCATTGCTTTGTCCCAATACTTTCCCAGTACTGTTTTAGATACATAGTTTATAACAGAAATATTTATGTACGTGACAAAGAAAAATATTAATACATAAATATTCATAGACTCCTTTCTTGGTTTCCAGCCATCTTCCCCCTCCTTTCTCAAATTCTCTTTGACCATATTGAAAAATTGGGGTAATTTGTGAGAGGAAAAACTTGAGAAGCAGGAGCTGAAAGAACAGTGAGAATTCCTTTTAAAAAGGTAGAGAATCCCTTCTCCAAGGAAAATTTAGATGGATGAGGAGGTGGAGAGGCAGGCTCAGGATTGAGGGAGTTGGAGGAGAGGGTATGATACAGGCATAGGAGAGAAATTGCAAATGAAAACAGATGAAGAAAAAGGAATTTTAGGAAATTTGCTGTATGTTGTGTGTATTCCCCCTTCGGTACCTTCTTGAGAGTGTGAGGTAGGGATTTAAACTGCTTTCAATTTTTTTTTCTTCTGAAATTATATCTCTTCGAGTGTGATTCTTTATAGGACCAGATAATAAGGCAGCTCAGCCTTAATAGGGTTACATATGACCGTGAGCAAAGGCAGTTACGGTATAGTTGTTAGAGAAAGGGGCTATGGAATCAGAAGCCCTGCCTTTGAATCCTGGACCCAATCTGCTTCTGCTGTGTCCGTGGGAGAATTACTTTACTTCTTTGTGCCTCATTTCCACATCCACGAATGGGAGGTAACAGTACCCACTTTACTGGGTTGTTGGGAGAATCATGAGTTAATACACATAAGGCAATTAGCGTTTGGCAATGAAAGACCCTCAAATGTCAGCTAGTAATAAAACGGAAACCTACAGATAGTTTCCCACCTGCTGAAACAAAAAAACCTTTCGCGGCTAACTGTTGCTAAACTTCTTGGCATGACACCCAACAAAACCTCAAGTGCCTGATGTGCCTGAGCAGGCTTAGCTCCGACCTTCCCTCCGGCGTCCTCAGGTTCGGCCAGGGCGCCGCACTCGCGGCCGCTCGCTCGCGCGGCAGGCGCCTCCCTCCTCCCGCATTCGCGGGCATCCTGGACGCCGGGGCGCCGTGGGCGCGCGCGTCACCCGCCCGCCGAGGCTGACTCCCCCCCCCACCGCCCCGCGCTCCCGCCGCTTCGAACCTCTACGCGAGCTTTTCTCCCCGTTGCGCTGTAACTGTTCAAAGGGTCTGATTGGCCCGCACATCCTAGATGCTCAATTAAAGTGGCCGTAAAGGAAAACGCTGTACCTTCTCCCGCAAATACCAAACGGGGGGCCCTGGGTGGGGAGGGGAGACTTGGTAGGACTGTCCCTACACCCGAAGGCCCGTTGCCCAGGGTGCCAGGCCCGGACATTACGCCCGGGGGTGAGGGCGGGGCTCCCTTGCCCGGACCCCTCGGCTCTCCGCCGGCCTCCAGCCTCGCCCGGGTCGCCCGCGGTCACGTGACCCCCACCCCCAGCGCACAGCTGGAGGCGGGTCCCCACCCTCCCCCGGGAGCGGCGGCGCCGGAGCGGGCGCGGTGCATTGTGGGCAGAGGGGCGGGGGTTGGGAAGATGGCGGCTCCCAGCCTCCTCAACTGGAGGCGGGTTTCCTCCTTCACGGGGCCGGTCCCCCGCGCCCGGCACGGACACCGGGCCGTGGCCATCCGGGAGCTGATGATCATCTTTGGAGGAGGCAACGAGGGCATCGCGGACGAGCTGCACGTCTACAACACAGGTAGGCGCGGCGGCGGCTCTACGGCCCCGCCTGTGGGAGCCGCGGAGGGGGAGGGGAGGCTAGGCGGCGGCCGAGGCCCTGACAGCTGTCACCGCCGGGTCACTGCCTCTTCGGGCGGGCCGCGGGGAGTGCTGCTTGGCCAGGCGGCCGGGGTTCCGCAGTGTCCTGGGTGGCAGCTCCGTCTCCCCAGGGCCTGCGGGGCAGAACCGGGCCCCAAGCGGGGCTGGCCGGCCCTCCGGCAGGCGGTCCCAGACCCCCCCCGCCCCAGCCCTGCGGGCGGACGTAGGCGAGACAGAGACCGTTTCCACCCGCCAGGGCCTCTTCCCGAAGTCTTGCCCACCCCGGGGGTTCGAGATCCCACCCCTGTCAAAAACCAAAACCAACTCCAAACCGAAGCTGCTCCGGGCCATTCTCGTCTTTACCTGCGGTTTTTCCTTAGGAGGAAACGAATCGGGGCGAGGGGAGGGCTGAGGAGGGAAAACGAGAGGCCTGGTACTTTCACCCCAAATACAACCCCGTATCTGGCAGGTGGCAGTCAAGATTTTTACCCCATTGGTAACCCTCTTAACTGGCGGGGAAGTGGTTCGTTGGTCAGACCGGCGCCTGTCTCTCCGTATAGTTGGGTGTGTGTGCTGAAGCTTGGTTGTGCAGCGCTTGGAAAGAGGACTGTCAGCTTGAGCACCGCTACAAATCATAAGTGCCCCTGGCCGGGGAGGCCCTGCCTTTGAGTGCCTTTGGGATAGAAAGGAGGATGGAATTTCATTTTCCCCAACTTGTAAATGCGCCAGCTAGCAAGAGAAAGCTGTTTCCTTGGTGTAAGGTTAATCACTGAATTTCGGGTCTATGTCATATCAGTGGCTTTCACCAAATAACTTAATCATAGTGGTCATTTTAAGGTTAATAAAATAGTGGCCTAGGAGAAATTTCGTTTTTTCACCCTCTCCTCTTCCTGGCACTCTAATATATAGTTTAAAAGTTATTTGACAATTTGGTATAGTGTAAAAATCCTGGCTTTGTAATAAGTTAGACCTGGTTTGAATTTTGCTCTGCCAGTTCCCCAGGATCAGCGCTAAAGTTACCAAACTTAAATGTCAGATTTCACTTGTTAAATAGAGATGATGATACTCACCACATAGGGTTTTGGTAAGAATTAAATTATACAGATTAGGGTTTTTCAACAGCAGCACTACTGCCACTTTGAACCAGAGAATTATTTGTTGTAAGAGCACGTGCTGTATATTGTAAGGTGTTTGGCAGCATCTCTATTCTCTACCCACTAGTTGCCAGTAGCATCTCTCCCCTCCCTCCAGTTAAACAACTACACATTTTTAGTTTGCTCCTGGGGGCAAAGTCATCTCCCATCTCCAACAACCACTGATACAGATAATAAATGTAAAGTATATACTCATAGTTTGCGATAACTGTTTATTATCATTGGTTTTAATTTTATTTTGGCAACTAGTTACAAATCAGTGGTTCCTACCGGCTGTTAGAGGAGACATCCCTCCAGGTTGCGCTGCCCATGGATTTGTCTGTGATGGTACCAGAATATTAGTATTTGGGGGAATGGTTGAATATGGAAGATACAGCAATGAGTTATATGAGTTGCAAGTAAGTATATTTCAAATTTATCTCAATTTTCAGCTTTAATAATATTGCTCCTAATTCTTTGAAAGATTGCAAAATATTTCATTACACGTTTAACATAGTATGAGCTTCACATTTTATAGCTTCAAGAAAAAGGTTTCCAATTCACTAAAAAGCCAGAGTTTCTAATGTCAGTCTTTTTTCAATACCCAGTGTAACAGTTGTAACATTAAGATATCTGTTACTTAGCGTCAGTTATACATGTTACACGTTTAGGTTTTTGTATCTTAGTTCTTCAACTTTAGCAGCAACAGAAGCATCAGAAGGCTTGTGAAAACACAGATTGCTGGTCCCTGCCCCCAGAGTTTCTGAATCAGTATCATCTGGTGTGGGGCCTCACCCCTGGCATTCCTTCCAAGTTCCCATGTGCTGCTGCTGGTCCCCAGACCATACTTTGCAAACCTCTGCCTTCATTATAGAGATTGTTACCCTCACACTAATAAACACTATTTTTTCCCCTGGCAATACATACAAAAAAGGGGTACAGTTTCATATGTCCTTTATAAATTTGGTTCTGTTAAACCACACTCAGAGCCCTCTCTGACAGCCCTTAATTGACTTTTATTTCTGAACTGTGCATATGTTCACAGGGCTGTTATCATGAGGACATCTGCTGATTGTCAGGTGTAGGTGAATTATACCTACTGATAAATAAATGGTTTTAGGTAAATAGAGCATCCATAGCCAGAGCATAAGTTTTGGAGTTTGGTTTGTTAAATGATCTTTATGCTTATTTAAAGGTTGAAATATATACTATCTATGGATTACCTAATTTCAGAAAGTAAGAATATATAAATTTCATTTAATCTTAAAGCTATGTATATTTAATTTTTCATCTAGAAAATATTTTTGAACTACTGGTGTTTATTATTCTGGGCTTAGGTTGTTGTTGAGGAAGGCTGTGAATATGGAAAACTAGACTGACTTTCTTTCCTTTTTTGGATGGGGGACAGAGGGGCAGAGGGAGAGGAGAGAATCCTGTGCAGGCTGCACACTGGGCCTTCATGCCCCTGAGCCGAAATCGAGTTGGACTCTTAACCGATTGAGCCACCCAGGCGCCCCAGGAAAACTAAACTGAATTTCTGTTTCAGTGTTTATTTTAGTTGCAGAAGTTACCTGTTTACTTGTCATTTGTCCCTAGACTAGCTTATTGGAACCTTCTGATTGGATTTCAATTAAAATGTATTGGTATGATGTTATACTATTGATAATATAGGAACGCTTTCTTGATATTGTCTGATTGTATTTATGCTCTTTTATAGGCAAGTCGTTGGTTATGGAAAAAAGTGAAACCCCACCCCCCTTCTTCTGGTTTACCTCCGTGTCCTCGGCTTGGACATAGCTTCTCTTTATATGGTAACAAATGCTATTTGTTTGGTGGTCTGGCAAATGAAAGTGAAGATTCAAACAATAATGTTCCCAGGTATGCTGATTCTTTTTTGGACCAAATGTTTACTTTATGACTTAGATTAAGAACATTTAATTTCCACCATTTTCAGTTATTAAAAGGGATGAAACTTAGCCTTTTGCATTTAAACCTAACAGTGAACAAATTTGTGTGCAGTTGTGTTTTCCTTAGTCCCTGGAATATATATCTGTTTTCAAAACTATGCCTTTTCTAATCAGAAATCATCTTATTAAATGATACTAATGTAATTGCTTATAGCAACCTATTTTTATATATTGAGCCATAATGTATTTCACTTGTCATTAATGATAATGAAAAGTAACAAATGGTTATTTTCAAATTAGATGTCTCTGGGAATTTGGTGACAAAAATCTCACTGTAAAATAAAGGTTATCATATTCACTTTTCATACAGGAAGCTGTTACAGTGGTTCACACTAGCAAATACTTTTTGAACCAATCGTCTCCTTTTTCCAAACAGAACTAATCACTATCTTTTTTTTTTTTTTTTTTGCATATTGTTTTGATCACATTGTCATTATAGCACTCAGGATTTGGAGATTTAGAGTCCGAAAGACTGTTTTCTGATTCACTGCTTACCATGTGGTTGTCCTTTAGCGGAAGTGATCTAATCCTGTTTTCCTTGACTGTGAAATGGGAGTGATTCAATATCTACGTTTCGGTGTCATTCTGATGGCTAAATAAGATCGTTGGCATCATTTTCAAAATACTTGCAGGTTGCCATCAATATATTACCTACATAACATTGATGTTAGAGTCTTAGCTTTTTTGTCTTTTCCAAACTTTAAAAAAATGACACTTACTAAAACATGGTAAACTTGAAAACTGGAGAAAAGGAAAAAAATTTATCCCAACATACTATTCCAGATACTTTTACTTCTGACACGTCTTTTTCATTTTTACATTGAACAGATTTTTCTAGATAGACTTGTAAAAATGCAAGAACTTAGAAAGTATATGCAGTTCTTTCTTACAGCATCACTGTCCTCCAACACAGGCAAACACATAATTCAACTTGATGTGCATCTTTTAGAACCTTTTTCATGTAACATTTATTAGTTAGCTTTTTTTAGGTTATTGTGTATAAAGGGCAAGCTTCTCAAGTTTATGCTGCGTGAGGGAGCAAATAGATAGATGCAGTGCTTTTGAAAGCCTCTGGTTAAAGCTAGCGGATTCATTTCTGTTCACATTCCATTGGTCAGCAGTCCAGGACTGAGTGTTCTGCCTAGCAGGAGAGGGGAGGTGGGGAACATTGATCTGATCCTACACAGACATGTATTCTCTTTTATAGAAGTGGGATCTTTCTTCTTGCTCTGCAACTTTGGGTGTTTACCTGTTTGTTTTTGTTCTTTTTTTCCTTTAACAGTGTATCTTTGAGATCTTTTAGGGCAGTAGATAAAAATTGACCTTATTTTTTTTTAATGGCTGAAAAGTAGTCTGAATTATGCAAATTACTTAACCATTCCCCTTCTGGTAGACATTTAAATATTTCTACTTTTTTGCTATTTCGGTCTTTGCACATGTATAACTATTTTTGGTTTTGTTTTTTTTAGAGAGAGAAAGAGCTAGTGAGGGTTGGGGGGGGTGGGCAGAGGGAGAGAGAATCCATGCTATGCATGGAGCTGGCCACAGGGCTTGATCTCATGATCCTGAGATCATGGCCTCAGCCGAAATCAAGAGTCACATACTTAACAACTGAGCAACCCAGGCGCCCCAATTTTTGTAGGATTCGTACTTCTAAATGGATTCAGTGGGAGGGAGGTCAAGGGTATTTACATTCAAGTTTGTTCGGTATTCCTGAATCAACCTCCAAAGAGACAGAACCATTTTATACTCCTAATACCAGTGTGCGGGACTGCCTACACCCTTAATGATATTGAATTGTCTCACTCCTCTTAGTTTTTACCAAACTAATAGGTGAAATACATTTAATGGATTTATTTTAATTTCTTAAAAACTGGTAATGAGGGGCGCCTGGGTGGCTCAGATGGTTAAGCGTATGCCTTCGGCTCAGGTCATGATCCCAGGATCCTGGGATCAAGCCCCGCATCAGGCGCCCTGCTCGGTGGCGGGGAGCCTGCTTCTCCCTCTCCTACTGTTCCCCCTGCTTGTGCTCTCTCGCTCTCTGTCAAATAAATAAAATCTTTAAAAAAAAAAAACTGGTAATGATTGGGGCACCTGGGTGGCTCAGTCAGTTGTGTCCGACTCTTGATTTTGGCTCAGGTCATGATTTCGGGGTCATGAGATCCAACCCTATGTGGGGCTGCAGGCTCAGTGCAGAGTCAGCTTGTCCTCTTCTACCCTCTCTACTCCTTCCCATATGTGTGCATGCTCACTCTTGCCCTCTATCTTAAATAAATAAATAAATAAATCTTTTTTAAAAACTGGCAATGAGCTTGATTAACTATGCTTATTGGAAATTTGCGATTCCTTTTTCGAAATTGTTCCTATCCTTATTCATTTTTCCTTTTTAAATAGAGTATGAATTGTATACCATAGGGGTGCCTGGGTGGCTCAGCCATTAAGCGTCTGCCTTCAGCTCAGGTCGTGATCCCAGGATCCTGGGATCAAGCCCCGCATCGGGCTCCCTGCTCGGTGGGAAGCCTGCTTCTCCCTCTCACACTCCCCCTGCTTGTGTTCCCTCTCTCGCTGTCTCTCTCTGTGAAATAAATAAATAAAATCTGTAAAAAAATTATATACCATAAAATTCATCCTTTTTATACATATAATTCAATGATTTTAGTCAGTTTACTATGTCATGTATCCATTACCATAATTCATATTTTTTCCAAGTCTTCTGTTTGCCTTTTTTAAAAGGGTTTTCATTTTTGTTTTATCAGGTTTGACAATATTTTTCTTTTATTGCTTTCTGCTTAGGAAGATTCTTTTACCCCACAACTGTCTAGTACATTCACAGCTTTGTTCTTTATGTTTAAAATATTAATAGAATATATCTTTGTGACTAGTATGACGATTTTTACTTTTTCTTCCTGATGGATTTTCAATTCTCTACCACCATTTATTAAATAAGCTATTTTTTTCCTCACTGATTTGAAGTCCCATCTCTATCATAGCTTAATCCTCATATAAATGGGTCTTTTTCTGGGCTTTCAGGACAGGGAATATGAACTACACTCTGTGGGCCAAATTTGGCCTGCCAGCTACCTGTCTTTGTTAATAAAGTTTTATTGGAACACAGGCATGCCCATTGATTTACATGTTGTCTCTGGCTGCTTTCATATTAAAAGAGCAAAGTTGAGGGGCCCATGGGTGGCTCAGTTGGTGAAGTGGCTGCCTTTGGCTTAGGTCAGGATCCTGGGATCGAGGCCCACATTGGGCTCCCTGCTACATGGAAAGCCTGCTTCTCCCTCTCCACTGCTTGTGCTCTATCTCATGCTCTCTTTTTCTCTCAAATAAATAAATGAAATCTTAAAAAAAAAAAAAAAGAGCAAAGTTGAGTAGTTGTGACAGACCTTAGAGCTCCCATAGCCTAAAATATTTACTGTCTAGCTTTTTACAGAAAATGTTTGTCAACTCTTGTTCAAGACTGTATTCTGTTTCATTAATATATTTACCTTTCTATCAGTAATTGTGATGTTTGCTATAAGTTTCTAGTATTTGCCTTTGATCAGATTAAGGAAGTTTTTAAAAATTTCTAGTTTGCTAATTAGTTTTTTTTCTCTTTTTAACTAAAAATGGATGTTCATATTCATTTCAGACATAGAAATGAGCTTGTTGTTTCTTTTCTTTAATTCATTGTGTTAATTATATTATTATTTTCTGAAATATAAGCCATCTTTTTATTTGTAGTTAAACTCATTGCATTACAGTGTTCTTTTCATACTTTGCTGAATTCATTTTGCTAACATTTATTTATATTATCTATAGTCACTAGTGATTTTTCCTGTATTGACTTTATTTGGGGTAGTGGGGTCCTATTCAAATCTGATTTGAGTATCAGGACTCTGTTATTCCTGGGAACATAATCAGAGCTGTGTTCTGAGGTTATGGGAAGCTTTCCATCTTTTATTATGCTTAGATAACATAATTTATTAAAAATTTAGAAGAAATTTCCTGTAATTGTCTGAAATTGGTATAATTTAGGAGGATGATCTTTGCCTACCTTTTCAATATCTCTTATAGTTATTGATCTATTTAGATTTTCTTTCTCTTGAATCATTTTGTAATTTATGTTTTCCTTGAAAAATCACCCATTTCATTTAGATTTTTACATTTTTTGATAAAAATTGTAAGATAGTTCTCTGTATATCTTTAGAATCTATCTGTAGTCACATCTCTTTTCTCATTTATAAATGTGTGTGTTGTCTTTTCTCTAATCAGACTCGTGAGTGGCTTGGTGGTTTCAAAGAACCATTTTTTTTAATAATTTTTTATTATGTTACGTTAGTCACCATACAGTATACCCTTAGTTTCTAATGTAGCGTTCCATGATTCATTATTTGCACCATCCAGTATGTGCCCTCCTTAATACCCATCACCGGCCTAGCCCAATCCCCCACTCCCCTCCCCTCTGAAGCTCTCAGTTTGTTTCCCAGAGTCCACAGTCTCTCATGGTTCATTCCCCCTTCTGTTTACCCCCCCCCCTTCATTCTTCCCTTCCTTCTCCTACCGGTCTTCCTATTTCTTATGTTCCATAAATGAGTGAAACCATATGATAATTGTCTTTCTCTGCTTGACTTATTTCACTTAGCATAATCTCCTCCAGTCCTGTCCATGTTGCTGCAAATGTTGTGTAATCGTTCTTTCTGATAGCTGAGTAATACTCCATTGTATAAATGGACCACATCTTCTTAATCCAGTCATCTGTTGAAGGGCATCTCGGCTCCTTCCACGATTTAGCTATTGTGGACAATGCTGCTATGAACATTGGGGTGCATATGGCCCTTCTCTTCACTACGTCTGTATCTTTGGGGTAAATACCCAGTAGTGCAATGGCTGGATCATAGGGTAGCTCAATTTTTTAGTGTTATTGATTTATTTTTATTTTTCACTTATTTTCTTCATTCCATTTCTTTAAATTTTTCCTTTTTTTCTAACTTCTTTTAAACTTTTAATAATTTTGGTGCCTTTTCTAACTTTTTTCTAACTTCTAGTAATTTGAATGCCTAGTAGTTCACTTATTTTCAGTGTTATTTTCTATTAATGCTACATATTTTCCTCTCATTATGGCTTTGGCCATATTCCATGGATTTTTATATGTAGTGCTCTTATTGTCATTACTTTTTATTTTATCTTTTTTTTAAAGATTTTTATTTATTTATTTGAAAGAGAGAAAGAGCACAAGCAGGGGGAGCAGCAGGCAGAGGGAGAAGGAGAAGCAGACTCCTTGCTGAGCAGGGAGCCCAATGTGGGACTCAATCCCAGGACCCCGGGGTTGATGACCTGAACCGAAGGCAGACGCTTAACCCACCAAGCCCACCCAGGCGCCCTTTTATTTTCTCTTTAACCCAAAAGTAATTTGGCATAAATTTGTAAAAATTTCCAAATGGAAAGTTTTGTTATTGTTGCTAATATGTAGCTTTATTATATTGGGTTAAAAAATATGTGTTCTATGTGGTTTCTCCTTTTTGGAGATTGTCTTTGTGGTATATGTCAATCAGTTTTTGTGATTATTCCATAGGTGTTCATAAAGATTATAAATTCTTTGTTGTTTGGGTACAAGGTTCTTTATTAAATCACTGTTTTAAATTATTATTTGAAGCTTTTTTATTTTGTGAGTAGATCATGTCAACTTCTGAATGACATGTTAAAATCTCCCAGTGAGATTGTGAATTTATTGTTTATTTCTTGTATATCTACTTTTCAATCTGTGTGTAGTATTTTGTTGTAGACTTATCTTTTGTAAACAGGACTAACAGTTGATCAGTATGAACTGGTATAGCTTACTGGCTGGCATCCGTTCTTATCTGCGTAAGTCTATGCCACGTTAGTTGTCAGATAGTTTTGATATTATCATTGCTCTTAATTGCTTACAGCTGGTTTCAGGGTTCTTTTTTCTTTCTTTCTTTTTAGATTTTATTTATTTGAGGGAGAGAAAATGAGTAGGGGAAGGGGCAGTGGGAGAAGCAGACTCCTTGTAGAGCAGGGAGCTAGACATGGGACTTGATCCCAGGCCCCTGAGATCATGACCTGAGCCAAACGCAGACACTTAACCAGTTGAGCCACCAGGCACCCTGGTTTCAGGGCTCTTTTGTTTTTCTTACAGGCTTCCTGCCCCCAAGAGACTTTGTCTCCTAATAGAGAAGTTTTTTCCTACCTTTGTGTTTTATGTTTTCCATTTATTCTGCTTGTTGTTGGTTCTCCACCCCCGGCCCCTGACTTTGCTAGATTTTTAAAAATCATAACGAGGTTGAACATTTGTGTGTGTGTACGTATATGTGTTTGTTTATCTGTGTCTCTGTGTGTGTACATACACATTTATACAACTTTTATTTCTCATTCTGTGAACTATCAGTTTATATCCTTTTATTTGTATCTATTGTGTAATTGGTTGTAATCTTGATCTTATAGGAACTTTTTACATTAAGAAAATTTTATCTTTTTCTGTGATGTATGCCAAATTTCTTTTTCTAGTTTGTCTTTTGACATTGTTTTATAATTTTTTTACCTAACCATCTTATTAATTGCTTTCCGTAGACTATGCTTTGCTTATTTTTCCTTTTCTTTACTTTTTCTTGATTTACTGTTCTTTTTCTTTCCTTTTAATGATTTGAAAGTTATACATTGCTGATTCTGTGCTTGCCTTAGTTGCTCAAAAATGATCACATACATTTAAACTGAAAGGATCTTGTCATCTTTGAGAATAGGTTATTGTCTTTACCTTCTTTTGCTTTTCCCATATGTTCCATGTATTCTTGAATCTTACTCCAGATTATAATAATGCTAAGAAGTTAATTTTTTGGTCAGTCTTTCTTAGTGATTATTTAGACCTCACAACTATACTTATAAACATAAATTTAGGGGTACCTGGGTGGCTCATTCGGTTAAGCATCTGCCTTCGGCTTAGGTCATGATCCTGGGGTCCTGGGATCGACCCCCCCATCAGCCTGCTTCTCCCTGTCCCTCTGCCTGTCACTCCCCCTGCTTGTGCATGCTCTCTCTGTCTCTCTCTGTCAAATAAATAAATTTTAAAAAAATCTTAAAAAATAAACAACAATTTAAGTATATTATAAATTATTGGTTTCTCTGTCTACTGTTTCTCTTATGCAGTATATTTTTTCTTGGATTTCTTATTTTTCTGGAATAACATCTAGAATCGTTTTTTCCGAAAACAATTTTATGTCTAAACTTTTAAGTTTTTGGTTTTTTTTAAGATTTATTTATTGGGGGGGAGGGGCTTCGGGAGAGGGGAGAGAGTCTCAAGCAGACTCCATGCTGAGCACAGAGCCCAATGCAGGCCTGATCCCATTACCCTGAGATCATAACCTGAGCTGAAATCAGGAATCGGATGTTTAACCAACTGTGCCACCCAGGGCCCCCTAAACTTTGAAGTTTTATATGTCCTAAAGTGTTTTAATTTGGGGCTCATATTTGAGCAATAATTTGATAGGAAATATATTCCTATAAAAGTTATTTTGCTCAAAACATTGAAAACATCCATGTCACAGATGAAGAGTTTAATGCCAGTTTCTAGAGTTTAAAAAAAAGGCTATGTAGGGCATTGCTATGACATTATAGAGTGAAAGTTTTAAAAGAAAAAAGTTGCAAAGCAACGTTTGTAGTCTGTGTCATTTATACATATGTGGATGTTCATAGAGGTCAGAAAGGGTAGTTACCAATTATTGCCAATAGTGATTGTCCTGGTTATCTAGTACCATGTAATAAACTCCTCCAAAAGTTAGCAATGCAAAATAACAACCATTTATTATGTTCAGGGATTCTGTGCATCAGGAATTCAGACAGGACACAGCAGTGATGGCTAGGCCCTGAGATGGGAAGTGTTGAAGGGTCACTCCCATATCTGGTGCCTCCACTGGGATGACTGAAGGATGGGCTGAACTGGGGCCGTCCTCCTATATGCCTATATGTGCCTCTCCACATGGGGTTCTTGTGCCACTTTGACTTATATGGTGCTTCAGGATTCCAAGAACAAGTGTTCTGTAGTGAAGCTGCATTAGCCTTCTGTGGCCAAGCCTCAGAAGTCACCTAGTGTCATTTCACCTTATTCTAGTCGAAGCAGTCGTGGGGTAACCCAGAATCGCGAGTGGGGACTGACAGGTAGACCCTACCACCTGATGGGAGGAGTGTCAGAATTTGCAGCTATGTTTTGAAACCATCACAGCTGTCGTGGACAAGAGTGTTGGTTAAATGATGGCAGGAATTTTCTAAAAATCTCTTTTGTTCTCTACTGATCCTCAGAAGAGTACCTGATACACAGTAGTGTTTGATAAATACATGTTGAATGAATGAGGAATGGGGTCTTTGCTCTTCTAATGCTTTTTGGTACTAAATGAGTTTTTCACAGTAAACATAGATTATCTTTATAAATGGAAACAAAAATCAAATAAAAGGTATATACTATATTAATGTTGTAATTTATTTCATGATATCCTAGATACTTGAATGATTTCTATGAGTTGGAGCTACAGCATGGTTCTGGTGTTGTGGGTTGGAGCATTCCAGTGACTAAAGGGATTGTGCCTTCTCCAAGAGAGTCCCACACAGCCGTCATATATTGCAAAAAAGATTCTGGAAGCCCTAAAATGTATGTCTTTGGTGGAATGTGTGGTGCTCGCCTGGATGATCTATGGCAACTTGACTTAGGTAAGTTACCTTGATTCAGGCTCAGGAATCGGTTATGATTGATAAGGGCAAATGTAAAAATTGCTTTAGAAAAATATTTTTGGTTACAGCATTTATTGAGTTACACTTAGATTTATAGAAGGCACTTGTAGCCAGCTCTGGGACAGCCGACCTGTGATGCAAATGGCTGCTGGTCAATGAAGTTAAACAAATGAATGTTTGATTTATTACAGTAACTCTCCTGTGCTCCTTACAAATAGGGTCGCCATATGTCATGGTTTGCCTGAGAGGGCCCTGATTGATGCTTATTGTCCTGTGTGTAATTATCAATAGTACCAATTATCGCTCTGTGAAGTGTCCCACTTGGGGATGATCAAATTTATATGGTTACTCTGTCTACAGGAAATGTAGCATTAGTGATGTTATTGCTGGTCAGTGAAAAAACTGTGGCTAGCTCTTTTTAAAGACAGCCTAGGAGTGAGTGAGCGATGGGTAAGTGTGCCTCTCGCTTTTGACTATCTTCTACACAATGTGCTCTTACCTAAAATGTTAAAATCCCTAATCTGGTTTTAATTCAAAATTGGCGGCATCCTAAGTACACTTCTCCATTACAAATGCAAACATTCAGGTGTAAATAGATTACTGTCATTGGCTATTTATGTCAGCTGGAAATGTTTGTTTTAAGAGGAAGTTCATGTAATGGTTTTGAAACATTTTTGCTTCTTTTTGGTAAGTCCTTTTTTGTTTTATTTTTTAAAATTCTGCAAGGTGAGGTAATTTGCTGTTACTAAACCAAATTGCTAATATACTTATTTTTACTTCTAGAAACTATGTCTTGGTCAAAACCAGAAACTAAAGGGACAGTGCCACTTCCACGAAGCCTTCACACAGCCAGTGTTATAGGAAATAAGTATGGTGGTTTTTTTTTTTTCACTTTTTTTTAAAATCCCAGTTAAGAAAGATACACGCAGAGAAGAGTGGTGTTACCAATTGCTTAGAAATAGATTACTGAATTTAACAACGTTTGATTGTGTTTACTAAACCTAAAATAATAAGCCTATAGAAGCTAAAATACTTACTGTGCCATTTTCTTATCCTGCTGCCTCTTATATTTCTGTGCATTTCTTACAGTGCCTTGCGCAGAGTAGGTATTAAATAAGTGTGAGGCAGAGTGTTGTCTGGCCTGGCCTCCATTGCCAGGTTTGACATACCTAACTCAGTGTTTCGTTTACTTACTTTTGGTAGTGCTGGATTTGTACTCAGGTATGTACTCAGTATGTATGGTCAGTGATTGAACTTTGAACAGAGTGATGGTTAGAACATAAACTCCGCAACCAGATTGCATGAATTCAAGTCTCCAGTTTTGGTATTTGTCCTGTATTGCGTGGGGCGGGGAAATTTAATCTGTTTGTACCTCAATTTCCTCACATATAAAATTCAGATAATAAAAAACCTATTTCACAAGGTTGTCTTGAGGATTCAGTGGATTAATGTGTTTGAAATGTTCCAAACAGTGCCTGGTACATAAACTCCATAAAGGTTAGCTGTTATACTATCATCAGCAAGTTTCCTTATTTGTACATTATTGTATAAATAGAAATTAATTAAGTGTTTTCCTTGTGTAGGGACTTTTTCTTACCAGTAATGTTTTAGGAAACAACTAGAACCTCATTAGTTCTTTTTTAAAAATAGCCATAAACAAAATCCAATAAGATATATTTTTCAGAATATCAGAACGCTTTTATAAAATGTGATTTTCCATTGGAACTCTCTATATAAAATAGAAAATCAAGCTTGTCTGGTTGGCATGAGGTCATATGGACCCTAAGCGCTGCCTGATGAGCCCTTCTCCTTCAGCAGCTATTAGGCATGTCTCAAGAACTCGTAGGGCCCCGAGGAACATAGTTTAAAGTTTTTTATTTGAGTAGATATCAGTGACCAAAGTTATAAGAAACTTAATCCTCTTTCATTACTGTATACATACAACTCTGAACTTGATTTTGGGTGTCATAGGCCATTTGACTATCTTTCTGACTGACGTACGTTTAGTATATTATATATAATTTTGATTTTCAACTTGCCAGAGAGAAAGAATTTGATTCTGTATTGCTTCATGAAATTGTAAACTCCTCAGAGAAGACCATTTTATTCATTATCTTATTCCCATTACCTTGATCATGATTAAGTAAGTGAATAGTCCCAGAGTTTTGAGTCAACAAATAAGAAATTTCAGTCTATTCTTAGCATTTTAAATCTAAAAAAAAAAAATTAAAGCTTTAGGAAAAAAAAAACCCAGCACTTTATCTTCTCTCTTTTTGTTGTTCAGGATGTACATTTTTGGTGGATGGGTTCCACACAAGGGGGAGAATATTGAGACTTCACCTCATGATTGTGAATGGAGATGTACTAGCTCATTTTCTTACCTAAATCTCGGTGAGTCTTTTAAGAGTTACTTACTGAAATAAAATTTATTAATAAAAGAATTTTTGTTATTTTGTTGTTTAAGAACAATATAATAGTCATGGATATTTCTGTCTTTTAGATACAGCAGAGTGGACCACCCTAGTATCAGATTCTCAGGAAGATAAAAAAAATTCAAGACCAAGACCAAGAGCTGGACACTGTGCTGTTGCAATTGGCACTCGATTGTATTTTTGGAGTGGAAGAGATGGCTACAAAAAAGCACTGAATAGTCAAGTTTGCTGCAAGGATCTTTGGTATCTTGATACTGGTAGGTAAGAGTATTCAACAAATGTAATTTTTCCTTCAGGTAAATAAATACATGAACACTGTCTGTCTCTTGAGATTTAGTGTAAATGCCACTGCCTCTCTTTTCCGTAATTAAAAATGAATGGAAGAAATATTATATGTAGTTACTTACCATTCCGGGAAAATTTCCTTCCTTCCCTCCCCCCCATCCCAGGAGAGTTACTTAATTTCCCTTTTCTTGAGTATAGACTGGATTTAGTGACTCCCTTTCAAAGCACAGAATATAGAAAAGGACCAATAGTAGCTTAACAGTGGAGAAACCTGGAAAACACTGTCTTAATCAAGAAATCAGTGTAAGTGAGGGGCACCTGGGCAGCTCAGTCGGCTAAGCGTCTGCCTTCAGCTCAGGTCATGATCTCAGCATCTTGGGATCCAGCCCTGCATCGGGCTCCCTGCTTCTCCCTCTCCCTCTGTGATCTCTCACTTTCGCTCTCTCTCAAATAAATGAATAAAATCTTAAAAAAAAAAACGAAAAACAAGGAAAGTGAGAAATAGTCACAAATCGGAGGAGACTAAGGAGACAGGAAGACTAAATGCAAGGTGGTACCCTAGATTGTATTAGAACAACAACAACAACAACAAAAACACATTAGTTGGAAAACAGGTGAAATCTGAGTAGTCTGTAGTTTATAGTATTATTCCAGTGTCAATTTCTTAGTTTTAACAAATATGTTAGCATTGAGGGAAACAGTAAAGAGTATATGGGAACTCTGCATTTTTTCTGTAAATCTAAAAGTATTCCAAAATAAAAAGATTTTTTAAAAAGATTTATTGACTTTTAGAGAGAGAGAGTACATGAGAGAGCATGGGAGGGGGGCAGTTAGAGGGAGAGAGAGAGAGAGAGAATCCCAAGCAGCCTCTCGGCTGAGCATGGAGCCCGAGGTGGGGCTCAATCCCACGACCCTAAGATCACTACCCAAGCCAAAATCAAGAGTCAGATGCCCAACCAACTGAACCACGTAGGTACCCCCAAAAAGATTTTTATAAAAGTATTACAACACTAAAAATTTTTAAATATCAAACTCATCCATTTTTCAATAAATATTTATTGACTGACACCTGTCTGTCAGGAATTGTTCTAAATTGTTTTACATGCTGAGAAGTGAAATGCTACAGCAGTGAAAGGGACTGATAATGTCCCTAATGTCAAAGAACTTATATTCTTAGTATGAGGGCAGTAGGATGATGGACACTAATCAGACAAAGTAATAAAATAAGTTCCGTTTCTGGTAAGCGTGTGAAGGTAGTAAGATAGACCAGTGGGATAGTCATGGGACGTACTGGAATGGGGAAGTGGGGTTAACTTCAAAGTGGGTAGTTAGAAAAGTATGAGACGGCATTTGGGATATAATCCAAATGGAGGGAGATGCTGTCCGTGGAAAAGGCTGTGGGAGAAACACTGTAGCAAGAGTGAACAGCAAGTATAAGGGCCCTGAGATAGGAATACTTGGCACATTTGGGAACAGATTTGAGCTGAATGGAAGAGGAGAGCGTAGGAGTGGAGGTTAGAGAAGTGACAGCAGGACAGATCATAAGGCCTCGCACATCTTGGTAGAGTTTAGGTTGTTTATAAAGTACGAGGGTAGTTTATTAGTTGGGAGGAGAGATGTGTCGTGATCGGATGTACGTTTTGGAATGGGCAGTGCAGTTGTGTGGAAAATAAATTGTAGGTGGGCAAAAGTGCGCACAGGAGACCAGTTAAGAGGCTTTCACAGGAGTCAGAGAAGTCTTAGACTACAGTGGTGCCAGTGAAGATGGGGAGAAGTGGATGAATTCTGGATGTTTTGGAGTTCTTGTTGACAGAACTGGTTGATGAATTGGGTGTGGCGTGTGGCACAAAGAGAGGAACGGAGGATGAAGTCTTTAGCTTGAATAACTTGATGGTATTTCCATTTACTGGGATGGGGAAGACTGAGGAGAAAACCAGTTTATGGAGAAAATGAAGAGTTTCATTTAGACTATGCTAGGTTTGAATAAGGAGACCAAATACGTAGTTGATGAATAAAGAAATCTGGAGGTCAGTCAAGAAATCAGATCTGGAGATGTAATGTGTGTTGTTACATGAGTAAAGCAGATTATAAAACATACCTATGATTCCACTGTCTTTTAAGTGTATAAAAAGTAAAATCTGGTACATTGTGTACCAAAGTGTTATCTAAAAGGTGAGAGTCAACATTTTCTGAAAGGTTTTTCTCTCATCTGTATTTTCTACAGAGGCATGTTTTGCTTTGGTAATATAAAAGCAGTTTAATTTTAAAATTAAGATAATTGAAAAAATAATAAATGGAACAACTAAGGGAGTAAATATTTTCTATGGAAGAAGCACATACTAGCAAGCAGGAAAGAAATATAGAAAATCCAACTTACTGATGCATCTTTGAAATTGGGAGTTATTGCCTGAAGTCCAAGGATAAACTTCAGCCTCTGAGATTGGAAGAAAAATGTGTGTATAAATTTTTCTTGGCAGCGAATGCATCACTTTCAACAGATTGTCTAAGGGATCTGTGACTTTAAAAGGTTAAAAATTACTGACTCTGAGTGGCCAGTTTTTCCATAAACCTTTTCTTTAGACATGCATATCTATCTAAAAATAATTGTGGTCACTATCATAAGGTCAAAATTTAGATTTTGCTTCTCCTCTTGATAAGTTGGCATGAATTTGGGGATTGGGGAAATGAGGGCTCTTCATCTTGCCTTTTTTCACTTTTAGTTAATCTTTGTGAATTTGTTAGTATTTAAAAGAGTGATTAATTCCGTAAAGCTTTGTATGAAAAACAGCAGTCCTTTGCTCCAACCTTCCTCTCATTTTCCTTGCTTCACAAGCATCTGCTTTCAACTCTGTTAAACAGTTCTTTTGGTATTTACTTCCATATTTCCATATAACATGAATATATAGTTACTTTGATGTTTAGGCATAAAATGCTCACTTTCTACTATGGAAATTAAGGATTTATCTCTTCTTCCCATCATTCCTCGCCTCTCTCCTATACGCCTTTCCTACCCTCATTCTCTCAATATGGTTAGACCATAATTTTGTTCGATTTTTATTGTTTACATTATGACCATATAAACACTGTTCACAGGTGAGCCATGTAGAATATTGTGATACTTTTCTCGCACAATTTTTTATTTGCCATGGATTAATAATTGTCACTTTTGTTTGTTTTAGATTTGCATGTATCTACCACTAATTCAATCCATACTCTGTTATTTGTTTAAATCTTCTCTCATTATGGTTAGATGCATCAGATATTCTATCAAATTTCATCGTCTTGAAGAAATTTCTCCTGCTCCAATCTGGGATGGCTGTCCTCCACAAATCGAGTCCAGCTATCATCTTGGAGTCTCCCTTCATCATCTTCCTGGGGATATCTTTTGCCTCTCACCTGTGCCGGATTCCCCGTTTCCTGGATCCCATATTTTTCCCTTTCTTAGTTTACTTTTTCATTTTTTGTGGAACACATCCCAGGAAAAGGGTGCATAGGTGATAAATTTATTTTGAGATTTCTCATTGTTTGGAGATTTGTTCAGTCTTTCTTCCACTTAATTGGCCATTTGCATGGAAATAGAATTCTACATTGGAAGTCATTACCCTTCAGAATTTTGAAAGCATTGTTATACCGTATTCAAGCTTCTAGTTTTTTTGTTGAGAAACCCAAACCACTTGTGATTTTTGTTCTTTTTAAATGTGACCTTCCCCCTCACCCTTGATAGCTTTCAGATTTTTTTTTTTTTTTTTTTTTTTTTTTTTTTGGTCCCCACTGTCTTAAATTTCATGGTGATGTGCTTGTGCATCTATTTTTAACCCATTGTGTTGAGTACTTAGTGGGCCCTTTCAGTCTGGAATCTCATGTTCTTCAGTTCTGGGAATTGATTTATTTCATTGGTTTATACCCTTCTGTTTTCTCTATTTCCTCTTCATGTAACTTCTATTATGTGGGTGATGTACCTCTTGGACTTGTCTTCTTATTATTTGCTTGTATGGGTTGTCTTACTTTAAGACATGTAAATAAACTGGATTGTGAATAGGATTATGGAGAAATCTACATGGGGAATAGTTGGAGGTACTAGGTTTACTTATCCTCTAAAACACGGTCTTCAAATTTTTCTGTAAAGGGCTAGATAGTAAATATTTTAGGCTTTGCAGGCTGTATGGTCTCTATTATAACTCTGCAATTCTGCTGCTGTAGAATGAACGCAGTCATAACTAATACATAAACAAATGAGCATAGCTTTGTTTCAATAAAACTTTATTTACAAAAACAGCCCATAAGCCAGCCAGTTTGCTGACCGCTTCTCTAAAAGATACAAAAAGATAGGTATTAGACTTGTTCTATAAAGATTAAATTGTAGCTTATAGATATCAATTCACTAGAAGAATACATTTTCTTATGTAACTGTCTAAAGATGGAATGTACTCCTTCAAGAATTGTGAGTTCCCTGAATTGGTAGGTAAACAAAAAGAGGACAAGGGTATTGTAGAAATAATCTCAGGTTCTTTTTCCGAGTTCTAAAAGTCTGCGATTGCTATTTGTTTTGGAAATGTTGGTAGTATTTTATACCAAAGTAATTCCTTGTTTGGGGTAGTACAAGTTTTGATAAGAGGATATTAACTTGAAGAAGTTACATTTTCCCAAAATATCATGTCCAAATCATCTTTGCTAACATTAACAGTATTTCTGACATGTATGCTATTGGCTGAAAATTGCCTCATAAAATTAAAAACTTACAAAGAAGGTAAAATAATGTAGGTATAACTATAAAATACTTGCTTCCCCCCACTCCCTTGCACTTCTATGATTAAACATAGAAATGTTTAATCTGATTCTGATGACAAATAGCTTGGAACTGGATTGTTTTGTGTGTAGAGCTATTTGTATAAATAATTAAATAAATAAATAGAATCAGAACCCCAAACTGTTTTCATTTGACCTATGATAGCTATGTTTATCTGAGTAAATTTTCTCCCTCTTGGTAAACCGTTGAAATCCTCATTGCTGATGTTTCAGGACCCTAGGCCCACACAAACTATATAGGGAATATTTTTGATACATTTGAAATATCAATGTATAATATCAATATTGTTCTTTAGAGAAACCACCGGCACCATCACAAGTACAACTAATCAAAGCCACTACCAACTCTTTCCATGTCAAATGGGATGAAGTGCCTACAGTTGAGGGCTATCTTTTGCAGCTGAATACAGACTTGCCGTACCAAGCTGCATCGTCAGAGTCTTCAGCAGCACCAAATATGCAAGGTAACATAATTTTCACCTTAAAACATGCATGCTCATATGCTTTTTTAAAAAGTTACTGCAGGAAAACCAGTAATTATGCCCTAGTTTTAAAAATTTTATGATATGATGTTTCCTGCCGGGTTAATCAAATACATTGCATTTCAACTCTGAAGCTTGGCTGTCTTATCATTATGACGTGGTAGAATGCGTAGACATGTGGGATACAGTGCTTGTTCTGCAGTTCATTCTGATGTACTTTCTTAATTTGACATGCTGCCTGACTTCGGGAGATGGTTTTAATTAGCTTTCATAAATATTTCAGCTTTTTTCAAAAGTATTTCATACAGTAACAGGCACTTGGAAAGTAAAAACACTTTTAATTTTACATGTTCTTTTAGAAAGGATTTTAGTCAACTATTAAGCAAACTATTAAGAAAATAGATTAACTTTGATAAAGATACTTTTTAACCTTTAATACCTAACTTCTGGAAATACTTGATTGTAATATATTGTATTGAAGCTAATTTAGAGCATGTCAGTCTGAACTTTCTTATTCCTGCAGGAGTCAGAATGGACCCTCACAGACAAGGCAGTAATAGCACCATTCCTAACAGCGTAAGTTAAAAAAAATTTATGGTGACAAATGAATGTTTAAGGTTAGAGTCCCAATTTTTATTCATATTTTTAGCATATTACCCTAGGGCAGAGGTTCTCAACCCTGGCTGCATATTAGAATCACCTCTGAGATTAAAAAACAAACATACACAGAATCCCAGCCTTTCCCGAGATTTAGTGATGCAGAATCTTTAGGATGATGTGCAGATAACTGTGGTTTTAAAGGGACGCTCCATGGATCACTATGATAGTAGCCAAAATGAAGAACCCCTAAGCGAGAAATTGAAGTCTACCCTCATTACACATAGCATCAGAGGTTAATCCCTTATAATTTATACTGTATCTTGAAATCTGTCTTTTGACATTTTTTAATGTCATACACACTCATTTTAAATTTCAACTAATACTTCGAAAATGGATATGAAATATATTTCTTTACCATGTACTTTGTGGACCAGAGAATATGAGTTGCTAAATTGAGCACTGATGTTTGTGAGGTTCCTTCTTGTTTATGAAGTGCTTCACAATAGGTACTTGTAGAGACTGATGAATAAGCTTACTAGGATTTACACTGGTTTTGTATGGCAAGCCGCTATCTAAATATACGGTAGATTCTTTTCAAGGACAATGATGTGTAGGTATAAGCGCATGTGTTCTGAACATGACTGTGATGGAGAAGTATCTTTAGGGCCATAAGAAGTTATAACTGACTATAGAGTTATATTTAACAATCAAGATGGAGACAGAAAAGTAACAAAAAACAGCTAAGTAAAAAGGGGCAACAATATTGGGGTTTTTGAATGAAGCCAGATCACTTTTGTGGTGCGGTAGACCCATAGGTATTGCTATATAGTAGCTGGTATTCACATTGACGACTTGAATTATCAGAAAGTTCAAATATATTCATTATAGTGTGCATAAGAAGACAAAGAAAAACAGAATTAGAAAGATTCCTATCTAAAATGTTTAATGGTAAAGAATATTGATATGTGTATGTATTAAATCTTGATCTCTCGTTGGAAAACTCATACAGAACAGTTCATTTGCTTGAACTGAGATTTTAGTTTTAGGAGTCATCAGATCTTTAATATCCATATTGACCTTCTTAAGAAAATTTGACAAAAATGTTAAACTCGGTAGCTTTGGTATTGTCTCCTGTGTTACATGCATATTTACTTGAATACTAACTACCACTTATAAAAATATAGCGTTTTTTTTCCCTCAGAATATACCCTCCCGTTCCCCTTCAGAACTGATCTTTTGAGAATGGAGATTAAGTGAAGGAATTGTTTTCTTAAACTATTGTAAAATTTAAAGAATAATCCTATACAAATTAAGAATATAATTTAAACTGTTTTATATCTTGGTAAATTTATTTTCGAAACCATTTAAGTTGTAAATTATTATGCTTGTTTTTTACATGTATTTTTATTCAATTGAACATTGCTTGCTACAATAAACTATTTATTTCTTATAGATCAGTGATACAGTGAACAATACAAAAACCGAACATACAGCTATGAAAGGAACTTCTGTGAAAAACAGACCAGATCTCAAAGCATCAACTGATTCTAATGCCACTTTACATTCATCTTTGGCAACTAATGCTTCTAATCATAATAGTTGTGTCGTGGACGTACTAAGGAAAAATGAAGGTATGAGGATGGCATTTTAAATAAAGCTAAAACTTTTTATAATAGTAGGGAATTTTAGTCTTTGGAAAAGTAAATGTTCTATGGTTTTGATCCATTTTCAAAATCATAATTAGCCTGCCATATTGACCCTAGTTTGAGCGATGTCAAGATACCAAGGAAGCACTTACCTGAATAGTAACACTTAGTTACGAGCTATGGAATTCAGATGAGGCAAGCTCTTATATGACATTAGAGGTTGGCCAGTGTTGCAGTGTCCCTCTCCCATTACTGTATTTTCTTAGCACTTAGAACTATCAGAAATTATTTATTTTGGGCAGGGATTTTCTTGTTCATTTCTATTTCCTCAGCACCTGGATCCATGCCTGGTTAATAGTAGTCAGTTAGTAAATACTTGTTTAGCAAGTGACTGGATTATCCTCAGAAAGGTAGTTCATTTATGAGAACTGTTGATTACATTCATGGGACAGCTTGTAATTCAGTGAACCTTATATTTAAAATGAATTCATTTGAATGTTCTCATACCACTTGAGATACATTAAGCATTGTGCCTGATTTCAATATCTAAAATTATTTTATAAATCTCATTCTGATATGTCTGTAACATAGAAACATGTAACTGTATTTTTAATTTGAAAAAATCATGACAGCTGATATAAATCTAAATCCTCTTCAGTGATGCAAGCTTAACAAGTTGAATATTATTTTTATTTCCGTTTTTTCTTTATGAGTTCATGGTAGATAAAAGTATTCAAGGAAAACAATTTCCTGTAATTTTTCCTCATTTCATTACATGTGGAAAAGGAGGACACTTTTGTTTTCTTGATTTTTTAAAAATATTTTATTATGTTATGTTAGTCACCATACAGTACATCATTAATTTTTGATGTAGTGTTCCATGATTCATTGTTTGCGTATAACACCCAGTGCTCCATGCAGTATGTGCCCTCTTAATACCCATTAGAATCATTTGGTCAAAATTAGCCTGTTCCTGGGCTGCAGCTTATATTTCTGTCTTTTTTTTTTTTTTTTTTTTTGAGATTTTATTTATTTATTTGACAGGGAGAGAGAGCACAGGAGGAGAATGGCAGGTTGGTTGGGGGGGGGGGTGGAGAAACAGGCTTCCCTCTGAGCAGGGAGCCTGATGTGGGGCTCGATCCTATGACCCTGGGATCATGACCTGAGCCTAAGGCAGACACTTAACCAACTGAGCCACCCAGGTGCCCCTATTTTTCTTTCTTATAGTGATTTTCTATGTCTGTCCTATAAAGAAGTTTATATTCTTGAAAACAAATAGGAGCTTTGAGATTTCAGAATCTTAATGCACTCTAAATCCTATGTTGTAAGGCAGTTTGGATAAAATTAGTACTAGGCAAATGGGAAAACCAGAGTGGTTGTACAATGACAGTATCTGGTAGATCGTAGACATTCAAATATGTGAATGAATGGCTGCCCAATGTCAGGTTAACAAGAGGAAATTGGACTTTTTCTCTGTAGGTTAGAGTAGCTGGTATGTTTCAAAAGTGGAAGAGTGACATGATTAGTTGTTGTTTGGAAAGAACACTATGGCCTCACCATCAGAAGAATTATAGTAGGAAATGATTGGGAGACCTGTTAGGGTATTCTTTTAGGACTGCAAGAGACACAGAGACTAAAGCAGTGGGTAGGGTGGAGAGGAGAGACTATGTCATTTTTCACATTTTAGAAGCTAGGATCCATTATTAGCCTTGGAAACTGGTTGGATATGAGAAATAAAAATGAGTTGACCATGACTCCCAGTTTTTTGGGTTGGAAATTCAATGGATGATGATAGTCTTCATCAAGATATGAAATATAGGAGCAAGAACAGACTTGGGTAAAAGGTGAGTTCATCTTTGAACTTAGTGTTTTTGAGGCACTTGAAGAACATATTGGTAAAGATTTCTAATGGGCAGTTGGATACTTAGGTGTAGAGTCTAGGTAGTAGTTTTGGCTGGAAGTAAAATGTAAAAGTTAAGGGTATCTAAAAGATAAGCTCCACAACAGCAGGGACCTTGTCTGACTTGTGAGATTCCTAGCACCTGGCACAATGCCCAGGACATATGGATTTGAGAGATGTATGATTTGTGAAGGGTAGTTAAAGCATAGGAAAATATGTAGATGGAGAAAAGAGAGGACTTGGGAACACCTGCATTTAAAGAGTCATTTGAAAAGAAGAAACCAGCTAAAGAGATTGAAAAGTGGTTCCTAGAAGGTCAAGAAAAGAACCAAAGAGATTGGTGTCCTATTTTTTCTGGGCATCACAGTTTGTGACTATATATATTTATTGGGTATGCATGTCTCTCTCTACCACATGATTATAACTTGAGATATTAACCATGCTTGCTTTGCTTCAACACTGTAGAAAGAAGCATAATATCTGGTGAATAGTAAATCTTCAGTATTGTGGAATGAGTAATTATAAGTCATAGAAACGGCTTCAAAAAGGAGTATGCGGTCAGCATTGTTTACGTTGCAGAAAGGTCAAGTAAATGGAATTCGAAAGGCATCCCTTAGAAATCATTGACATTTGCCAGAGCCATTTCATTAGATTAGCAGGCTAGAAACCACGTTTGAGGAGGTCAAGGAAGTAGAGACTGCTCTGAAGGGAATTAGTGAGGGGCAAAGGTAACTGGAGGAGATTTGTGGGGTCAAAGAAGATGCATATTTGTTTACTTGAGAGGCTTGTTAATGTTTGTGGATCAATGGCCAAAAACTAATGAAAAAGAATCTGAAAACCCTGAAGAGAAAGGAATGATTGATGAAAGAAGGTCCCAAAATACGGGGAAGGAATGGGTCCAAGAGCACAGGAGGGTAGATTATCCTTCCTCAGGAGAGAGGTCAGTTCATCCTCTGAAATGGAAGAGAAGACAGAAAGGATGGGCACAATCACAAATACATTTCTAGTTTAGGGCAGGAGAAGGCAGAAAATTGATGGCATTCATGCCTGATTGCTTCTGTATTTTTCCTTAAAATGGGAAGCAGGGCATTTGATCTATGATTTAGGAGAGAACAATGCTTCAGTGTTAGAGTGGAAGAAGCAGCTGAGAAGTTGGACGTCTGCTATATGTGTAGTGCACTTTATTTTTCTAAACATTTTATGCCTGGTGGTTAATTCATATGAATGACATGTACAGTACTCATGTTTATGATTTTAAAATTGAAAATAACAAGAGTTGTATGATGAGAACCTTAAGATGGCACACTTATTGCAGGCATTATGTTAATAATTGATCTTTTCACTTTAATTTTAGGTCCTCATACTTCAGCAAATATAGGTGTTCTAAGTAGTTGCCTGGACTTAAGAACAGTAATCCCTGAACCTTCTGTATCCAGTTCTGTTTCCAGCGCACAAACTATGGTAACCCAGCAGACCATTAAAACTGAATCATCCAGTACAAATGGGGCAGTTGTTAAAGATGAAACTTCACTAACAACATTCAGTACCAAATCTGAAGGTTTGAAATGTGTTTCGCATACTGTATTTTGAACCATTTTTGTATATAAATTCATCAAACTTATTTGTTTAGATGGGAATTGCATTTCATCTTGGATTGAATCATATATAAACAGATAAAACATTTCAATTAAAATTATTATACAATATACTCTGCTGCCTTCCATAAAATATTTAAATCAGCACACACTGAAATACATTCGGAATGTATTTTTCCTTCCGTGAATATATTCAGCAAATTTTTTTCCCATAGAAAAGATTCATTTTTTAAATTATAGAGTAATAATTCCCCCAGCTTGATTTCTGATTTTGTAAGTTCTCATTTCATTCTTTTGCAATAGGACTTGTGTTTCATCTTTGGTAAACATTCTCTGAAGTTCTAGCTAGTCATCAAACCCTCGAGAAATGAACTTTGTGAATTAGTTTGAGTTAGAGGGTCCGTATTTCTAATTATTGTGCTTTTCTCCCTCTGGCTATTTTTTGTATGCTTATAAATTATATTTTGATGTGTCTGTTTGCTAAGTGATTACATAAGTCTTACATGATGAATTGTTTGGTTTTTAGTGGATGAAGCATGTGCACTGCCTGCAACTAAGATCAGCCGTGTAGAAGCACATGCTACAGCGATGCCGTTTTCTGTAAGTACATGACCTAAAGATCACGTGTGTTTACAGGTGGAGTGCTGGGCAGCTCCAGCGTAAACTCATGAAAAGATTCTTAGGTGTCCTCTAGTAATGACTTGCCAAAGATTGAGAAATGAAGGCTTGAATAGAAAAATGTTTACAGTATAATGTTAAGTGAAAAAAGCTGCATAAAAAATAACATATATATATATATATATCCCAATTTTATTAAAAGATACACACAATACATACATTCTCACTCGCATGTGAGTCCATGCACATACTCATTACAATGCTAGATGACGTTCTGCAGGCTGTGCGGCCACAGATAATTTTTACTTACCTCTCTGGGCCTTCAGTAGTTCTGTATAGTACTGTACAATATTTTATATAGAAATAGAGTGTATGTGTACATATATATGTATATATGTAAATTACATTAATGGCTTAAAGAATAAAAAGACATATTACAGAATATAAAACTTCAATGGCTCTATTGGTAGCTACTTATTGGGAGAACAGCAGAATATTGCAATATTGGGTTAGACATACCTATAGGGTAGATCAGTAATCTCTGACATTGAGTTGTTTTATGAAAGGCCAGAATTGGTGCATGGCACCAAACTTAAAATGCTAGGTTTGTGCCTCACAAATATACCACGATTGTCTTAATGAGGTAGATATAAGGATAATACGTATGTGTGTGTGCATGTGTGTGTATATACTTTTTAATTTATTTTAAAATTATCAGCCATTTCAACTTTATTGCTATGAGCGAGAGTTTTTATCTGACCTAATATTTACCTCTTAGAATCTTCAGGAATTGTCGGTAGTTTTAGTCTTCTCTCAATTTTATGAATTTTGATCATATATTTACCTTCATCAGCTTTCACCTTTCCAGATTGTTAAGTCCTGGAGTTCTTAGACTCTTCTCAGGGAAGACTTATTAAAGGGAACTTTTTTCTCCTAAATGTATTTTGCAACACATCAGCCAGAATGGTATTTGTTATTTCAGTTGGAGCCAGTTGTTTTATAAAAGTTGTTGAAGAGAGTTTTTACAACTTTAAAAATGAAAACAAGTTTAAAGATATTCCTTTAAAAAAAAAAAAAACCTTAAAGACTTTCCTAGTTAGCTCACTTTGTCATGTGTGATGGCCTAAATAACCAATAATGTGAATTATAAGCATGTACCTCTGCTGTTATATATTTAAGACAGAAATAAATAACTGAAGTGCACATTTGTTTTGAGCTTCTGGAAACAGTGTCTCATTTATAAAGAAGATGGCTTAAAAAGGTTAGTTCCAGGGATAAGTATAATTCACTTATCACTAAAAGTAGCTTAAGGTAGAGGGAGTTTATTTGTTTTAAAGCAAGGTAAAAAATGTGAAACTGTTTAATCTGCTCCTCTTAAGTATATACTTCACTAAAGTATATTCAAATTGCATTTTAGTTTTGAACATTTTTTCTCCTTTTAGGTTTGGAGAATCACAGGTATTTCAAGTACAAAGATCACTGAATTTCTGCTAGTTGTTTTTGAATCTAGAAATAAGCCAGCTTGGAATGAATTTTTTTCTTATTTGCTCCTTTTGGAGCAAGGTATAATGTCACACTAAAGGGATTACATTTTCTGAGAGGGTCTCTGAAATGACAGTGTTCTATAAAACAGCTGGCATTTTAACATACCACTGATTGGAAAGCATGCTAACTCCAGCTAGGTGGGTAGTGCAGAGCTACTGACCTGGAGAATGCCCGTCACTCCCTGTGTTTGAGTTGGCGTCCCTGTTTCACTGTCAGTTGACCTAATCTGTTAAGAGTTTATTTACTTATGAGCTTTTAATGTTGTGGTGTTTACCCATATACCTACTTGTAGATCACTGCATGGATTTATTAAATCTTGAGGTTTCTTATATGCCCAGTAAGAATCCTGATAAATTTTTCTTTCTCTGAAATTAGAAAGAGACTCCTTCAAATCCAGCGGCCACAATGAAAGCAGGAGAACGACAGTGGTGTGATGTAGGAATTTTTAAAAATAATACAGCTTTGGTGAGCCAGTTTTATTTGCTGCCAAAAGGAAAGCAAAGCATCTCAAAGGTAGCTATTGATACATTTCCTACACTGTGAGTTGTAAGTTTCATGAATGAGATCTTTTTTTATAATCCTGATTCAAGTCACTTGAATGCAAGAAATTGAGATCTGCTCACAATCTATAACTGAGAATTCTATCTATATGCCTAATTATCTTGTATTCTCTTGTAAGGCACTTTTTATGGAATATATCACAAGCAGGTCACTTAAAAAACCTTATACAATCACTGGGCTGGATTTTAAGTCATAAATAATATGGTCTGGCTAGTACAGATAAGGATTTTTTGAAATATCTCTAATTTTGTTACCTGGTGTGTTTAGAGAATGGAACATTTTTTCTTACTGAGAACTTTTTTTTTTTTTTTAAGATTTATCTGTTTATTTTAGAGTGCACATGTGTGAGTGTGCAAGTCAGGGGAGGGGCAGAGAGAGAGAGGCAGACTCCCCACTGAGCGAGGAGCCTCTACTCTATCTCAAGACCTTGAGATCGTGACCTAAGCTGAAATCAAGAGTCTGATGCTTAACCAACTGAGCCACCTAGGCGCCCCTTTACTGAGAACTTTTTAAATTCCTGATTTCACTGCTTAAAAAATTTAAAAGCGCCTGTAGGTTATTGAATACAATCTAATTTGCTCTTGATTCTGAAAACCCTTAAGGAAGAACTCATATATATAAATGAGACATTAGCCCTAAGAATTATGAAGTAGATAACAGCTCCAAAGCACATTGAACTGATTTTTTTCTGGAATGGGGAATTTCAGAGAGTGAATTGCCTAGAACTACACGAATGGAGAATTTATCATTTATCGTTACATTTTAGTTTCTCTAATATTACTTACGATATTTTTCTTTTTCATATAGAATTCTTCCAATTCTTGACAAAAATAGAAATCCTGGTTAATAATTTGTTAGTATTATACCTAATGAAATTTCTGGCTGTAGTTTAATTTCATATATAAGGAAATAACAATATCTAAGGGCCTAGTAACGTTACCTTTTTTCCCCAAAAGAAAAACAGAGCATAAGCATTTAGAACCAGTAAATTTGGGTTTGAATCATTAGTTCTAGTACGCAACAGTGTGACCTCGGACAAGTCACCTGTTTAACCTCTCTGAGACTCAGTTTCCTCATCTAGAAAATAAAAATGACATCGCTCCTTTATAAATGGTGGTGCAGGAGAGTTAGGGAGAACGTGCAAAAACTGTTTGAAAGTTGTGAATGGAATGAACTTCCTACCCAGAATATGCAATCCAATTATTTAACATGTATTCAGCATCTGCTGAATATTAATTCTTAAAATGCTCTATACTACGTGCTGGTTACTTCTGTCAAGCTTGCTTGCCTGTATCCAAAGGGTGTTGTTCTGGTTAGACTACTTGAAAGTAATTCTTCTGAGATTTCTACTCGAATTAAGTTTACACGGATAGTTGTTACTTTGTTTATAGTGGCCGTCCAATTGTTTCTACCTTCATATTCTTCATGTGCAGAACACACTTCAGTTTGTTTTTATAATCAGTGGTTTTTAACTGGAAAGGGCACTTTTCCTCTGGTTAAGAGTCACCAATTTATGGGCTTAGTTGCTTTTGTATTCGAAGGTTTATTCCATGTGTTAAAAAGGGAAATAAATGTGAACTAGAACCTTAAAACATAATTCATTCTTTAAAAGTTTTCTTGTTGAATGAAAAAGTGATTAATTGCACCTTTTGACTTTTGCATGTATTACATTTTAGATAGGAAGTGCAGACGCACCTGACTACAGTTTACTTAAGAAACAAGATCTTGTTCCAGGCACAGGATACAGATTCAGGGTTGCTGCCATCAATGGTTGTGGAATAGGCCCTTTCAGCAAAATCAGTGAATTTAAAACTTGTATTCCCGGTTTTCCTGGAGCTCCTTCTGCAGTCAGAATTTCAAAGGTGAGATGTCAGGTCAAGGCGTGCTGATTTAATTATTGAACTTTTGTACGTGAAGTGAAACGGTCAGTTTAGAGATTCTCATTAGTATCTGATGGAATGAGAGGTATCTAAAAGGGGTGGATTAATGTACACCTGAAACTGATGTAACGTGTGCGTCAACAGGACTTCAATTTAAAAAAAATTAGGTCTTAATAAATAAAAGGGGTGGATTATGGATTATAAATTTAAAAAATGTTTGCTAATCACTCATAATTTTAAGGACCAAATTTCAAGCAGAATTACAGCATCCGAATTATAGAAATTCAGGGAAATCTGGTGTTCTTTATTAACTTTGTTCTTGTTATATGGAACCAAAAAGTTTGTGCTGGAGAATTTTAATAGAACACATGAAATTGAATTATATTTTATCCTAAGGTCCTGCCCCTCTTTAGAGAAGAAAAGATCTGCTTTCAGGTAAGAAAAATCCCTTTCTTAGGATGGCACAGGCAGACATTTAAGCCTAGTTATGATACTGAAAAGTGGGCACGATTTAAACATTGTAGATCCAGTTAAGGTAGGTTTTAAAAAATCAATGAAGTTCTAGTATCTAATGCAATTACTTAAGCGGAAAGCAATATTTTGTGTTCTAAAGATAGACTCAGCATTATAAGTGATATTAGAGAAAACTTCAGAACCTTTACCTGGTTTTGTCTTCTTTTTTCTCTCCTCTCTTCAAGAATGTTGAGGGTATCCATCTCTCCTGGGAACCTCCAACCTCCCCTTCTGGAAATATTTTGGAATATTCAGCCTACTTGGCTATCCGCACAGCACAAATACAAGATAATCCAAGTCAACTTGTGTTTATGAGGATTTATTGTGGTCTTAAGACATCATGTATAGTAACTGCCGGGCAACTTGCAAATGCACATATCGATTATACATCCAGGCCTGCCATTGTGTTCAGGATATCAGCAAAGAATGAAAAGGGATATGGACCAGCTACACAAGTTCGATGGCTTCAAGGTAACAATAAAAAAGCACCTTTAAATTGAATTTTTTTTAACTGAAGCTATTGTGATGATTATTTATTAGTAACTGGTTTTGAATATTTGTCATTTAAAAGAGTATTCTGACTGTATTTCTAGCACTTATGAGTTTGAGTTTGTAAGTTGTTCTTAAAATGTATTTGCTCAATTTTAGATCCAAATAAAAATAGAAAAGAAGCAAAGACTCTCTGAAAATTAGTATATGGATTCGTCCTTACAGTTATATAACTGCTTTTTTATAAAGGAAAATAGTAAAATTAAGATAAAAGCTAGAAGGCTTTATTACCCCAATATCTTTTCTAAAGGCCATGTAACTCAGTCATCCTAGAGTTATTGAGATGATTCTGGTAACTGGCTGTGTACACTGTGCTGTCTCACGTAGTAGATGTTCTCTCCACTGTCAAGGCCCCGTCTTTGAGTACTCCCTCTAACTTTATTATTCTAGACGAGCAGTGGTCCTTTTAACAGCTATCTTCTACTGCATAATATTTGTGATACTAATTTTAGTAGCCGCTATTTGATTCATTTCTTTGTCTACAGTTAGCACAGAGCTTAAGAAATTACAACAGAAAGAAAGAAAGAGGCGAGTTTAGAAACTCTGACTTTGAATTTTTATTATTTTCCAAGAATCATGGCAAAATGCAAAAAGAATAATGGATTTTCTTGATTCATACCTGATATATTGGAATACGTTTTTGGCCAAAGCACTTAACTTACCTGGTCCTTGGTTTCCTCATTAATAGAAGAGAGAGTTAAAAGAATTTACATTTAAGGTTTCTTTCAGCACTAAAATTCTGTATTTTCATCAGAAGCAAAGTATATCTGTGAACATTTTAACATCTGTCTTAGTGGCTCTAACTTTGCTTTTGCTGAAATTAATAAAACATTCATAATTTAAAATTCAAAATTGAAGTATATATGTCCTCCTTATTGCAGAAAGAAAGAAGCACCTTAACAGAAGTTTTGAAATAGTGTTTTAAACATTTGTAAGATTTTTGTAAATGCTCTAAATGTTTTATTTTTGCATTGTTTTTACCTCAAAATTGTATAAACTTTTTTACAACTGAAATATAAGCATTAGACAGCTCACTCAGGTCCCATTGCAACCTTCAAGATGCAGATAGGCGTGACGGGTCCCTTGCCACAGGCAGCTTGTTTTGAACCTCTTCGGAACGTCACAGTTCCACTGCCTGTTCAGATCTGGACTGGAAATACAGAGCAATAAGTGCAGGGAAGGTAGTTCACGCTACGAGCGGCAGGAACCGCACGGGCCCGGGCCTGTCTTTTTTATACCATGGAACCTTATGCCAGTTTAGGTTGACTGAGTAGCTGTGTTCTCGAGCTTCACATAGAATACTCCCAGCCAAGATGGATTTAATTGTGCAGAATTGATATATATGTATGTTCCAGTTACTAATTTAAAGTGTATAGAATATTTTAATATATAATTTTTGTAAAGAACTGGGATTTTTATACTACAGTATTTGTAATTAATGTGTCTCACTAATTAAGTTTCTCTCAAAGAAAATATGCAAACTGTTAGACACGTAATGAGTGATTTCCAAACTCTAAAGGTAAAATAAATGCACTACTCTGGTGTTGTCAGAATACCTTTTCTGTGGCTGTATGAATCCTTAATCTTTAAATGTGTGTTTTACAAACAATGTTTACAAGGAGCTTCTCTGGTTTGTTATGTCAGCATCTCCCTTGGTGAGAGCTTCATTCTGCATTTGTTAAATTCATATGCTTTGCTTTTAGCATATGCTTGCTTTTTGCACTAGTAGAATTTTAACTTACCTCATTATTATGTTTGTAATCATTTGTATAGCTTCCATAATATGTCTGATATAGGCTAAACAAATACTTAACCAAAGTTAAAATAAATGGTAAGCAATTTTGCACATATTAAATGCTAGGGTTTGTTGTGTATATGTGTGTGTTTAGTTATAAAAAGAGTAAGAATGGAAAGTTATAGTATATGTTTCAAGTCTGATTATTTTAATTATCTGTTTGCTTTAGTAGAAAAAGGTCTCGCTTTTAACTCCTTATTCTCTATATTAATTAACATTTTGCATCTCGAAGTCCTTCTCTTTAATGACAAGGACTAAGTCGACTTTAAGCAAAGAACAGAGTATTTGTTTGAGTGTGCACATTTATACCTATTTAGTATTCGGTTTAGTTTACTTTGCTTACATGCCTCAACTGTGCTGTAAACCTTGTGGTTCTAACATACATCTTATTTTCTAGAGAGAAAGGCAGTCTTTCTATATACCAAGGGATTTGTGAAAATAACAAATGTTTTTACTTGGAGAATTAGCCCAGATTCTGTTATCATTTGTTGGCATTTGTACATTAAGCAGTGGCCCCATTTATGGGTGACTGAAAAATGCCATTGAGAAATCTCTATGGCTTGACATTAGTAGTTAATAACAGATCTTGAGCTGCGTGTTCATGAATAGAATGGACTAGGGTAAATAACAAGAGAAGTGCATTTAGCTTCCTATGATTTGCACATTTTCTGAGTGAAGATCCCTGAGTAGCAATGGGCTAGATCATGCAGATGTCTTTCATAAGAGGATTTATGCTGAGTTAAATGACTTTCTTTACTCCTCCCTGCTGGATAGGCAATTCAGATGTACAAGGCTTTGTGCCACAGTCCTCTTCCTGGGCTCTAAAACTTTGGTTCACATATGTAGTAAAAAGATTGTGATGTTGCATGCTCTTAGAATTATGTTTTCTAAAATATTGTATTGGCTTCATTTTAGTTTAGTAAACTGTTTTGGCAGTTTAACTAGAAATAGGGTATTATAAACTCACTTTTATCCACATTAAAAAAAAACAGAAATAATTTGATTGCATGTATGAGGCCCCTTTGCCCTATAACCCAATTACATAAATACAATCATCTATAAGAAGGTTAAACTGTCGATCCGTTATTTCAAAGACTTGTAGCCTAGCAAAGATTTGTTGCGGTTAGAGATGTGGTCTACTATAACTGAAGATATTTTTATTTTTACAAAATTGCAGCACTTGTAGCATAAAAATCGTTTGTAACATTGGCTTTGAAGAGAGAATTAGTATTTAAAGTTATTGTAGCAATCTGACCATGAATGAAATAGGTTGCAGAATAGTCTTGGTCTTTGACTGCTTAAGACAGTTAAGTTTTCCAAGGCTGGTTTTAGGCAGTTTTATGTATTATGTACCAATGATATATAAAATAAAGCACCTTTTCTATGATAACCAATTACAGGTGTTATTTATTTTGAACTATGAGAGAAAAATTAGTGATGGCGGAGGAAATCTGTAGAAATGTTGACTTTATATCATTCACTTAAAATAATCTAGGCCGTCTCCTAAAGAATAGATTGTGTCCCAAAACTTGTTTATAAGTTAGTGGATTGTGTTCGGCAGTCATGTTCTCATAGAAAGGTAACACCTGTTTCTCTCTAATCCTTCTTGTGGCTGTGCTTGTAAGTGAAAAGGCACATGGCTCCAGGAAACAGATCTAAACTGTTGCCATCTCTTTTTTTGTCCTCTGTTCACTCTTAATCTTTTGTCTTTATGCTTTGCACCCACTTTAATTCACAGCAGCCAGACTTCTGTCCTGCTATTCCATCAAAATGGCTCTAGCAAAGCTCAGGGATAACTTCTCGTTTCCCAAATCTGGTGATTACTCTTGTCCTTCGTAACGCAACCACTCCCTGGACACTTGGACATTTTCTTGGTTTCTGTGATACTCGCTCTCTCTTTCCATACCTCCTCCTGTCTGTAGTCCCCTTTTCCACTTGCACCTGCCTCTATTCATTTTTTCAAGACTCGGGTCATTTTTCAAGATTTCAATGTGGAGCCTTTCTTGACATGCTCCATATCCAGGTAGATTTGCCCCCTTCGTCTTGTGCCCCCACTATCCTTTGTCAAATCTTCTGTCATAGCAGACCTAAAAAATGTTGTATCCTTACCTGTTAGCATTGTTTTCTCCCTCTGCTAGAATGGTGGTAGGTCTTTGAGGCAGAGCCTGGGTCTTTATATTTTTTAGATATTGGCCATTTAGCTGGTGCTTAAATATGTTAACACATGGTTAAAGAAGATTGTCACCTTTACCTCTCTCCACAATCTCACCTCCCTCTCTCAAACTGGGGTGAAAATGGGAGGGAGGCTTTAATAGGGAAAGAGAAATTGGCAGATTTAGTAAACCTCTAGAGAAAATGCTAAAGACAAAACTCCAGTTTTGTCTTATCCTGCTCTGCTCTTACTTAGGTTCCTAAGAGAAGTTCTAGGATAAATAAACGGTGTGTCACATATGTACTTGGCTAAAAGGGATTTAATCTAGGTATGTAGAGATCTCGAGCAGAAGTCTTTCATCTAAAAAGATCTTAGTGAGATTGGTGGGTATTGCTGGATTATGATTTTTAACATTGGATGATCCAGAAAATGAGTTAAAAATATTTTCAGGGGCGCCTGGGTGGCGCAGCGGTTAAGCATCTGCCTTCGGCTCAGGGCATGATCCCGGCGTTCTGGGATCAAGCCCCACATCAGGCTCTTCCGCTATGAGCCTCCTTCTTCCTCTCCCACTCCCCCTGCTTGTGTTCCCTCTCTCACTGGCTGTCTCTATCTCTGCTGAATAAATAAATAAAATCTTAAAAAAAAAGAAAAAGAAAAATTTCCAAACTATTTCCTTGTAGGAAAGCCATGGGCAGTTGTCTAGCATTAGAAAAAACCACCTGTTTAACACCTAAGCACAGGGACTGCTGGAAGACATGGAACAGCAGCATTAATACATATCAAGTCAGGCCACTGTTGTTACCTCTGAGCTTATAGGACAAAGGATTCTTACCCTACTAGAAAACAACATGACATTGGCACAACTTCCTTCCACATTTCCCAGTTATAGTTGGGAGTCCCTGTACTATTTCTGTAACTCAGGAAGACTTTTTTTTTTTTTTTTTAATCATGCCTGGAAAAACATGAACTACCACATTCTGGGGAGAAAAAAATTCTATGAGCTGAGTGAAGAAAGAAAAGGCTATAAAATCCAAGGATACCAGCCTCCTTGTTCAGAATAGATTTCTGTATCTTACTAGTATCTCTTTGCTTCTTTCCTGTTCTCTAAGGAACTAAAATTAAAAAAAAAAAAAGTCCATTCGTGAGATTGTTTATTTCAGTAAGGTCATCTGAAACTGAACGTGAGATTCTTTTGTGTATGTAGTATCTTGGATAAATTGAATTGAGCAAGTGCCTGGTACTTAAAGGTCGTCATATTCGCAATCTGACTATCACTCCTGCCAGAGCCTCACATTCAAGTCTTGAGAATACAGGGTTACAAACCCTTTGGCCTTAGACATAGAGAAGCCTAGGAGATCACAGATATGAGAGTATGGAAGCAACAGAAGGATTCACTGTTTCCTGATTTGATTTTGCTGGTTCAACAAAAAGTCTTTGCAGAGTATTTAGGGATGTTAGGGTGTTTACTCCTGAAGATTAAAGTGTAAAAAGTATGTGTTGGTGGCATATCAGATATGAAAGCTGTTGCAGAGAAGGAAATGGCCCCCTTGCTACCCACTCCCCCTTCCTGGTATCCTTCCCACCCAGGGACGAGAAGCTAGAGGACCCATCATTCCTCAGCATGCAACTGAGGAAAGCACCTGAGAATCCGTTGTGTCTGAGCATATACAGGTTAAAAATAAAAGGTAGGAGCTGGTATTTGTTTTCGAACATGGGATAACTCTGTCCACTGATAAATCATGGTCCAGTAAATATCCAGCTCTGACCAAGAGGATTATTCATTCCTTGAATCTGGGACGATAGAGTGGAAGTTCCTTAAGAACTTGAGAAAGGTTCCCTCCTAATTTCTGTTTCTTATTGGAGAGGGAGGAAAAAGCTGCAGGTATAATACTGACCATCCAAAATAACAAAGGTGTAGGTATGCCACTTAGAGCCTCATAGCGTATGAGAGAGTGGGCAGTGTTCTGAAGGTCTGACTTTTCCATCCAGAGCCCCCCGCCCCCACTGCCGCCGCTGGGGTGGGGGTGAGGGGTGCAACTTGGTGGAGTAGCAGGACCCTAAGCTCAGCCAGACCCACGTTTACAAAGTCCTCCCGCCACCAGTTGCAGTGTAGCACCCCCTGGTGTCATGTCCCTTCCAGGTTAAATATGGGTGAGATTTTAGGTCTTGTAGCTAGCTGCCTGGGACTTTTACAATAATAGCTATAGCAATGTCTGGAACTTTCTGGTGAGTTGGCACCCCTGTGTTAGACCCAGTTGGGGAGTCTGGACGTGGAGAATACACCTTCAACTTCCCCATTTCCTGGGAATGGGTTGTGGGGCTTTTACTGCCAGGCCTACTCTACCTCTTGCAACAACTCCCTCACCCAAGATAATAACTTTAGCTTGCTCTGTTTGGGTAAAGGGGCTGGATCAAATGTTTCAAGATCTTTTTCTTTTCTTCTTTTCAAATTTTGAAATTGTATGTCAAATTAATAGCTATTTTCCTGAATCAGGAAAAATTGCACCTTAACTGTGTCTTATTTAATCTGCACAGTGGGACTGGCAGCAATGACCTTGGTGGCAAAGACAGGATTGCAAATTGTTAGGACATTTGTGTGACCAGCCTGACATCTGTTACTGATCAGTGTAGAGAAACAGTAACGACCATGCACTTTCTGTTTTTTTGGATTACTTAGTACATAAATAACATTATTAGGAGAATGTGCCAAAGGGAATCTGTACTTTTGAAAGTCAACAGAATTCAGTAAAGAGGCAGGGTCTTCGTCCATTTATTTTGGGATTTGCATCACCTATCTTTGTTCTCTGCTTTAAATGGTTATACCCAGTGAACAAAGTAACCAGTTAACCAGAATCAGGCCGGTGACTCTGATTCAACTTGGCAGAGCAGTGCCGTCTTGTTGGATTCTGACCTTTGGGAACCTAGTTAACTTCTGTGAGGAATGGCCCATACTCATTTCTCTTTTCCTGTTATCAGATACTTCTTCCCCACCAGTTAAAATAATAAGCTGATTTGCAGTGCACAGCAGTGGCTGAAATATGGGGAGATGTTCCCTCTCTTGGTTGATGAAATTATGTAGTAAATAATCTTATATCTTTTTCTTTTAAAATATTTCTTGCAAAACAAATGAAATGATCAAACATGGATTCAACCTTCAGCTTAAGAACTAGAACATTCTCAGATACCCAGAATCCCCCATTTGTCCTCAACCCACATACCACACAAGGCGAACATTCTGGATTTTTTGTTAATAATTCCCATGTGTTTATTTATGGTTCTACCATCTATGTATGTATCCCTAATAGTATGTTGTTTAGACTTAACCTGTTTTTGAACTTTCATGTAAATGATTTCATGCTGTGTTACATCCTTCCGTGACTTTTCTCTGACCATTGTTTTTGAGATTCCCATCTTTGTTTATGCATGTAACTTATTTCATTTGTTTTCACTGCTGTACGGTATTCCATTGTATGCTAAACCACAGTTTGTTTATATCTGTTCTTCTGTTCATGGAGATTTGGGTTGTTTTCCATTTGGGGCTGTCAAACAATGCTGCTCTGAACATTCTGCCAGTTACAATGTAAGCTCCGTGCGGGCAGGGATTTCCCTGTTTTGTCTGATCTTGTCTGTTTAGACATTCACAATGTCTAGAACAATGCAGGGCACATGGTAGATGCTCAGTAAATATTTGAGGATGAATGAGTTCTTGTACGTGTCTCCTGGTGCACGTGTACAAGATTCGCTCCAGGGAAGTTGTTTTCAAAGTGTGGTCCAGGGACCCTTAGGGTCCCTGAGACCCTTCCAGGGGGTCTGTGAGGACAAAATTATTTTCATAAAAATACTAAAACATGATTTGTCCTTTTCACTCTCATTTTTCATGAGTTTAAATATTTTTCAGCTATGATGACGTCTTCACTCTGACTAATCAAGTGTGTACTTGTGTATTACTGTGTTTTGAAAATGTCTGTTTTAAT
This sequence comes from Ursus arctos, assembly GCF_023065955.2. Classification (NCBI taxonomy): domain Eukaryota; kingdom Metazoa; phylum Chordata; class Mammalia; order Carnivora; family Ursidae; genus Ursus; species Ursus arctos. The sequence continues at coordinate 11,407,678 of NW_026622886.1, read as the reverse complement.
TTCTAATATGGTAAAAATTGATAAATATAATAACCCACATGAACAACGGCTCTTTGAGGTCCTCAGTATTTTTTAAGGATGTAAGGAGGTTCTGAGACCAAAAATTTGAGAACCACTGCCCTAAGAAGCAGGTTTTACTTGGTCCTGCTGGACTGTTTCTCAAAGCATTTGTACCAGTTTATGTTCTCACTGGCAATGGTCGAGGGCCATTGCTCCACATCTTAGCAAACACATGGTCTTGACTCTCTTTTATATTTGTCAGTTGGGTGGTGATTATATGGTGTCGTACTGTGGGTTTAATTTGCATTTCCCTGATTACTAATGAAATTTTTTTTCATATATGAATGTGTTTTCTCTTACGTGAAATACTTATTCATGTCTTTTCCCCATTTTTCTATTAGGTGTGTGTCTTTTTTCCATTGATTCGTATGATTTCTTTATACACTCTGGATACCAATCCTTTGTCAGTTAAACATGTTGTATATATCTTCTCCCAGTTTGTGAATTATCTTTTGTAATTATACTGAATCTGTTGATCAGCCTGGAGAATATTGATATCTTTTCAGCAATAAGTCTTCCTAGCCAAAAACACTGTGTTTCCATTTATTTGGTCTTCTTTTAATATCTCTCAATAAACTTTAATGATTTTTCTCCAGAAAGGCCTTCATGTATTATATTAAATTTCTTCCTAGAAATTTTATGTATTTTTAATGCTGTGGTAAATTTTTTAAAATTACAATTTCTACTTTAACTGGTTGTTATTAATACAGATGATGTTGCTATGTGTTGGTTTTAGATCCAGCAACCATGCTAAATTTTTATTCGTTCTAATAATGTATCTAGATGTTCTTTTGAGTTTTTTATATAACCATTATCAGAAAATAGTGGCAGTTTTCTTGCTTTCTGATCCTTCTACCTTTTAAAAAAATTCCTTCTTTCATTTCTGCACTGGCTACGACCTGTAGTACAAAATTGAAAAGAACTGATAGTGACATCCTTGTTTTAGCCCCAGTTTTAAGGGAATACTTTCAACATGTCAGCTCAGTATTTTTGTCATAAATGACCTTTATTAATTAAGAAGATTCTCTTCTATTTCTAGTTTGCTAATAGTTTTATTTTGAATGGATTTTGCACTTTATTGAATGCTTTTTAATGTTATGGTATTAAATTATGGTGGTTGACTTTTTAATATTGAACCGACCTTTGATTCTAGGATAAGCCCAACTTGATCATGATGTGTATTTTATAATACATTGCTGGACTCAGTTTGCCAATATTTTGTTTAGGATTTTTGCTTCTATGTTCATCAGTAAAACTAGCTTTAGAGTACTCTACTTCTATGTCCTGTCATTGTCTAGTTTCGGTATACTAGCCTCATGATACGAGTTTTTCGATTGTCTGCAAGAGTCGAAGATTGAAACTAGTCTTTAAAACCATTTGGTCGGACACCTCAGTGGCTCAGTCGGTTAAGCACCTGCCTTCGGCCCAGGTCATGATCCCAGGGGCCTGGGATCGAGTCCCACATCTGGCTTCTTGCTCAGCGGGGAGCCTGCTTTTTCCCTCTGCCTGCCGCTCCCCCTGCTTGTGCTCTCTTTCTCTTTCTCTGAAAAAATAAATAAATAAACTATTTGGTCATTAAGAGATTTTTAACTATTGATTCCATTTCTTTATAGATCACAGGAACATGAAGATTTTATATTATTCTTGGTCAATTTTGTTAAATCTAATAAATTTTTCTAAAGATTTCTCCACTTCATTAAAAATTTTTTGATATGAAGTTATCTATATTATATGTTTTTAGTTTCCACGGCATCTGTAGTTATGGCCCATTTCATCCCTATTAGTTTATTTTGTGCCTTCTCATTTGATTAATCCTTCCAGAGGGTTGACTATTTAACCCAGTTATTTTTAAAGTAGATTTCTAAATGCTAAGGGTAGGTTATGGTTGTCTTAATCTTTACTTCTAATATTTTGCCAGAGAATATGAGCTACAATATTTTAATTTCCCGAAATTTGAGATTAGCTTTCTGATTTATGTGATCAGTTTTCATGTCTGTTCCATGTGTACTTGAAGAGTCTGTATGTATTCCCCAGTTGTTGAGAACTTTATACCTGATTTATTTACAGAAGTCTCAAGATCTCATCATGATAACTACATTTCTCAATTTCTCTTTAAGTTGTATTTGCTTTTTCTGTTGGCTTTATTAGATGCATACTAATTAAGAAATTTTGGCTCTTCCTTGGTGAATTAAACCTTTTAGAATTATGTAGTGACTCTTATCTGTATGAATGCTCATTGCCCTCATCTTCGTTGTTATTGTTACTTACTGTAGCAATCTTTTGGTTAGTCTTAATCTGAATGTCTTTGATCTTTCTTTGGCCTTGTATTTTGAGTTTGCGGGAGACTCATGGAAGGATAAGGCCAAAGAAAATACGCCTTTTTAACTAGATAGTTAAGTACATTTATATCTGTAGTGATTACAAATATAAGTTGGATTTATTTCTAGGTCCTCATCGTGTCTTTTTTTGTCCACTCCCCACTTCTTGCCTTGTCTTTTTTCATTTTCTTATTCTTTTCTCCCCTCCTCCATTTGTTGGTTTCTTATTTTCAATTATTTTTTTCTTATATGAGTTCTGTTTAGCTTGCAAATCTTGTTCTCTGTGTATTCTTTTGCTCCTTATTCATATTTTCTGTGCTTCTTTCTATTCCTTTACATACCATTAATTTTCCTGTGTTGATACCAGTATTGCGTCTTTCTGGGGGCTTCTACTGTCTGTTGTATAAGCTATGTTTTTGGGTTTTTTTTCCGCTCATGGTGCCATTTTCCTTTAACTTACTTTTGTTGGAAAATAGGTATTATTTGAAGTATGGGCTAAAATTGAGACCCTTCAGAGACTATGTTTGCTCTGCCAGATACCCAGTAACTGCCAACCCGAGAGCACTTTATCAGCTTGAAGGTTCTGTGATTTCAGATCGTAAACCTTGAGGGCTGGCCTGTGATTATGAATTTGCGGGTGGTGGTGATTTATCCTCCTCCACCCAGCACCAAAATTGAGATAGGCAAAGTTCCTTGCTGCCCATTTCTCTGTGGTGGTCCTACCAGACTCCAGCCTAGGTGAGCCTTGGGCTCTGTGTCCCGTCCTCCCTGGGACGCGTGGGTGGCTCAGTTGGTGAAGTGTCTGCCTTTGGCTCACGTCATGATCCCATTGGCCTGGGATCAAGTCCCATATCAGGTTCTTTGCTCAATGGGGGGCCTGCTTCTCCCTCTGCCTGTGGCTCCCCCTGCTTGTGCCCTCTCTCTGACAAATATGTCCATTCCCCCCCAACTACTGATAGTCTCCAGAGTTCAACAGAACCCTTGGGGCAAGAACTGGCAGTGGAGCCTGCTTAAGATTCTCTCTCCTCCCTCTGCTCCTCCCCCACCTCTCTCTCCCCCTAAAAATTAAAATTTGTTTTACTTTGCGCTTGATGTGAGTATTCCTACTCACATGGCAGTTTGTAGTCTATAAAGAATTCTAGGATGTTTAGTTCTGCCCTTTGTCCCGCCAGGGAGCCCTCCTATGGTGTGGGCACTGCCACTTGCAAGGTTAGAAATGTACACAAAGAAACCATGTTTTATAAGTTATACTTTTCCTCCAAAGTAAGGAGTGGCTCTGCTGCCATTTCCTTAAATGGCTGTCAGCCCAAATATTATTCCTTTGTGTTCTTTGATTAGTGTTTAGTTTGGTCTGCAGAAGGGATTTGGTCTTGCTTTCTTGCAAACCGAATGTTGGGCATTAGAGATGCACGAATAGGCCTTCTTGGCATAGCTGTCCTTGGCTGTAAGGCACTGTCAGTTATGGTTTGCCTAGCAGTGTGTTTTCCCCAAGTACCTGGTGTTGAAGGTTCTGAAATCTCTTTCATTCAGATGTACTCTGAAACCGAGCCCTGGAAAATAGGTGCAGAATAAAGACTTACTGTTTGCTTTTAGAGGACGCTCAAGGAGGACCCAGATTATACCTGAAGGAGGCAGTGTTTATGCTGCAGTGTCAGAATATTTTAATCCTAGGTATTATTGTGGAAGATGGAGGAATTACCTATCAACTTGTAATTTCCACCCCTAAAACTGATACATGGCCATAGGTCTCTACAGACAAAGCCAGGACATATTTACTGACTTTATTTGGCACGCTCCCTGGCATTAACCTTGGTAAAGGAGAGTTTGCAGTAAGGTGCCTTGTACAGGTATCTATGTACTATGCCGTCCAGAAGGAAACGGTCTCTGGAGTAAGTCAGGGGCAGCTGTAACTGTTACTGGGCAAATTTACATCTCAAAAGGTGATGGCCAGAAGCCAGAGAAAGGCATCCATCCCACTGCCATCTGTGGCCCATGATTTGAAGAGATTCTGCCTTATGGTTTTAAAATCGGGTATAAAAAGAAATGTAGTCTTCAAAGAAATGTCTAAGCGGCTCTGGCAGCCAGCAAATACTGTGTACAAAGCTACGCAGTTTGGGTGGTGCTATTTTCTCTATTTGGTAATTAGTATGAAGGTGTAACAGAAGCTTTATAGGCTTTTCTGATGAAGCTTAAACTAAAACCTGAAGGATGAGTGAGACTTAGCCAGGCACAGGAAGAGAAAGAATGTTCTAGGTAGCAGGAAGTATAAGCGGGTAGAGGCGGCAAAGAACATGGTACAGGAGCCAAGAGACCAGGCTGACTGAGGCATATCAAGGAAGAGGAAGTGAAACCTGGGGAAGTAAGCAGAGTAACATTTCTAGCTCTAAAAGAAACCATACATTAAACCTGAATATTTTTCAGACAATGTAGTATAGTTCCTTAAGAAATATAAATTATTACATAAACATATATAAAGTTGTCTAATTCAGAGAAACCCAAAATATACATTTAGGGTAGCCTAGTTTTTGGTATAGATCTTAACCTGGTATCATTTGATTGATTCAGAAATGTATTTTATCACATAAAGCAACAAATATTGTCTTTGGACTGTTAATAAAATAACTTTCCCTGAAGAGAAAATTTATAGATTTTTAAAATCTTGTGCTACAAGATTTTTATTCTTGGCAAATGTCAGAAACTATTTTTTTTTCATTTATCATGCTCAATTGGTACTCCTGCAGAAATCCTTTTAGTTGGCCCTCATAACTATGTTCAATATGTGTTACTAAAGGTAACTGGTATTCCTTTAACCCACTAAGGCAATCCAGAAAACAGGCAATAAGGCATATTTTTGAGGAAAGGAAAATACTGTATAGGTATTACACTATTGGAGGAAAAGAAACACAAACAGCTTAATACATCATCATACCCAAGTATATGACATTAGGAAGGTAGCATTAAAAAAATAATCATTCTCTCTGGGCTAAAGCATCTCTGTTATAAGGCAATGAGGAGAGAGACAGAAGCTACTAAAGTCCTGTTTATGACTTAGTCACTGAAGCCCGTTTCTCTCTCAAATACTGCTAAAAGCAGTATCTACAAAGTTATAAAGAAAACACTTTCAGGTTAATGTAGGAGCTTATCTACTTAAGTTCCAAGGGAAGAAAACATGACATTCACTGAAATGCAACACAGGCCACGTAAGAAGCCGACGCTCCCTCCCACGTGCATAAAAAGAGAGTATGTGCCCGACACATGCAGAAGGCGAGAGCTCTTCCAGAGGAGCAAGGCCATAGAACCCCAAGTTGACCTGGTTTTACCTAGAGTTTCAGTACTACCAACAAATTACTACATTTAGACATTTGCTTTGGTTTATATTGATATAAATCTTAAAGTTGTCTAATTCCTTATCTTGATATTCAAACATAACCCAATCTTTAATTTTAGAGAAAGAATCTGATAAACAAAGACCAAGCGCTTTTATCAGTTACATACTGATATACTGCCTGGATCAAATGGAAACTATTTCAGAAATACACTAACATGGAAATATTGAAAAGCTTAAAATTGTATCTGTTAACCTAGCAATTCTTTTAAAAATTTATTTTAAGAAAACAGTCATGGATGTACACAAAATTCAGTGAAGTGTAGTTTATAACTGTGAAAAGATGCATATAGTCAAAATGTCCAGTAGAGGATTAAATAAATTATGGTTCAGCCATACAACAGAATAATAAATGAATAAAAATAAAAGACTATGTAATGACCTGGGAAAGATGTTTACAATATATTGTTAAGTGAAAAAAGCAGGTTACAAAACAGTATGCAAGTATGAGCCCATTTTTATAAAAATATACATATTTAGCAAAGTAAAAGGACAAATGATATTTACCAAAATATTAACATTGGTTATTTCAACATAGTAGGATGATAGTTGATTTTGCTTAACGCCCCATCCCTTTTCTTGCCTATCTGAATTTTCTGTAATGAAGATTATTTTTTAAATGGGAAGGTAGTGAGGGAGTTACTAACCTCGGATTATCCCAGATGTGCCCCCAAGGTCTCCAGATATTTCTGTTCAGCCTGTATCTACAAAAGCCTTCCGTTTATAAATTTGAGTATCCTTCCAAGATGACATTTAAATTGTCTTTTAGGCAAACTATACAATAGCAATTGTTGATATTAAAAAAAACCCAAAACATTCAGGTTAATTACCACCAAAAAGAACAAATGAGAAAATACAAATCTTCACTTTAAAAAAGGAACATACTACTAAAGTATACAAAGTTACATTATCTAAGTTTAGTTTATTGCAAAGATCAAGACAGCGCACTAGAAGTTGGGGCTTCTGTTTCACACCATTCGTAGCACTCACTCTCTTCTCCACTGCATTCACTCACCCATGCAGAGAAAGGTCTGTATACACACAATGATGTCTGACGTTTCCTGGTTCCCATAGTATAATTAGGAAACTTGACACTTCAATTAAAAAGGTAAAACGAGGACATTTACCATCAGACTATAAAATTCCTCTTCTGGAAGAGGATACTATAGTATTTGAAGATATGCTTTGGAAAAATCATATAAAAATGAAAGGGCACCATTTCAACAGCATTAGGACTACATTAAACTTAAATGAATTCCAACACTCACTATGTAACTCAGAAATAAATCTGGTCTTAACAAACATTCCAATAAACTAAAACTATCTTACCAGGCACAATGAACAGTGTAAACACTGTTAACGGCACCAAGTTTAATAGGGCGGACAGTGTTTGCTTCTGCCTTCGCACTTCAGTTTTCAATAACATTTTTAAAAAATGGTGCTGCTTAAGCTATGAATGTTTTACAAAAAATTAATTTTAATAAATATGGCAAATGCTAAAAATCTAGCTAGGTTACCATGCAAGATATTATATAACCAAGACAAACTCAAATTTATAATAAAGGCAACTTGCATTCAAAATGAACTCTACCCTTAAATTTTATTAAAAGGGCAAACATCATGAATTAACCCAGCTGCTTACTTGAATTACAAAAGTAACATGATTCAATATGAAAATAAGAAACTGTCTACAAATCTCTGACAGTAATAAATTGCAATATACAATGCATACAGGAGTCATACAGAGCAACAAACTCTCGTACAAAACAAAAATATTTTAATACCTTTAAAATCCAAATTTTTCTTTAAAATCATTCATGAAAAAGATTCTCAAGTCAGAATTAACACCTCAATTAGTCAAGCATCAGGAAGCTACATTACAGCTATTTAATATACAAAGAGACATCTTTTCCCCAGTCACTTCCTTCTAATGTCTCTGTTTCCAGAATCGTACAGACTCTTTTGCTTCTCTCTACTCCCCATGCCACCATTTCTTCAGATCATGAAAACTGAATTTGTTGCACACCAGAAATCTAAGGTCAGAAAATTTAAATTGAGAATTAAAGAAAAAAAATATTTTAAAAATAACATATATATTGTAAAAAAACAAAACCAAACCATGTATATTATAAACATTCAAAGAGTAAAAACAACAGACAATGAGAAATAACTCTACTTCCCACTCCCAGATCGCCATTCTGTCCACCCAAGGGAGCCACTTCAATAATTTCTTATGCATCTTTCTAGAAATCTATGCAAATACAAATATGTGTATACATATTTTTAATCAGTAAGAGAATACACAATTATATATTTTGAGAAAGCAATTTTTAACATCCTCCTTTATCAGGTCCTTAATAATAATACAGTTAATCCTGAACAACACAGGGGTTAGGGGTGCCAGACTCTGCACAGTTGGAAATCCTCATATAACTTTTGACCCCTCCAAAAACTTAATAGCCTATGGTTGACCAGAAGCCTTACCAATAACATAAAAAGTCAATTAACACATATTTTGTATGTTATATGTATTATATACTGTATTTGTACAACACTAGCTAAAGTAAATATTATTAAGAAAACCATAAGAGAAAAACCATACCTACAGTACTGTATTAAAAATCTGCATATTAAGTGGACCAGTGCAATTCAAACCCGTGTTGTTCAAGGGTCAGCTGTAATGTGTTGAAATTAACTAAAAATCAATGGATACAATCAATTTTTAAGATAATTTAAACTACAAAGAAGGTTGCATTTTACCTGTTGATACGACGTCGTATAAACCATAACATTTTGTTGCTGACCATCTGCAGTTATTAAGCCAGCTGGTAACTGGTTCGCTGGAAGACAAAAAAAAAGGTAAAAGCAGGAAAAGAATCGCATCTACTCTCTGGGTCTGAACCTTAAAGTCGTGCTGTTAATGTCTCATTATGATTCTGCCACTAATCAATGTAATCTTGGACAAAATCATAAACCCTCAAATTTAGCATTAAAAAAAAAAAGCTCTGTAAAAAGCACATTTTTTCTATTGCAAGTTTCCAATTTTCTGAATCTTCATTTCTCTGAAATGTACCTGAGCTGACTGCGCATGTGTAGAAATCTGCAGAGACCAGACGGGGTTTCTAATTCAGAAGCAGACCTATACCGTGGGGTTTAGCTGGGATCACACTTAACGTTAACTAAGCAGCATGTATTTTATGTATGAGAAACACAAAATATATGCATGTAAATTTTATATGAGAAATAGAATCACCACAGACCTTTATTTCACCAATTTGACAATATTCCTTTTTTTTTTTTTTTAAGATTTTTTATTTTTAAGTAATCTCTACACCCTATGTGGGGCTTAAACCCACAACCCCGAGATCAAGAGTTGCACGCTCCTCCAACGGAGCCAGCCAGGCACCCGTATTGAATTTTTTTTAAAAACCCTTCAGTTCAAATTTATTTAAATCACAAGATTTTATATTACAAGCTACAATTCTCAATATTCCTATCTCATGTGAATCTTAAACCAAAAACTAGGGGCTATGGAAATCAGAACTATGGGTGAAAGATTATAATGTCTGCAAAATATAAATTTCTACACTTATCCCTCACTGACTTCAAATAAGTAAGAACTATTCAAACTAGTGCTATGTCAAAATACGCAGGGCTGATATTCCAAAAGTACCACTACACTTAGTATTAATAACTACTAACAAACTACATGACCTATAAGAACAAGTTTAGTTGCATAAATGTATCATAACGCTGCTTACTAAATGCTTCCTCCGTAAGTTCTTCACTTAGTCCATCTGTAGCTGTGACTGTTCCACCAATGCCTTTTTCTCCTTTCATAGCCTGGGGAAGGAAAAATCAAAAAAGCAATCACTGGTATTCAAAAGAAACTGTTTTCTAGATGAGAATGCTTATTTCCTAAAATTAGGAGCTCTATTATTACAAACACTGCACAGAGTATTTATTTACACTTCTGGTTAATTACATATGAAGAGACCCTTCAAAATGCTAACGTTTTATATAAGCAGTAATCATCACAAGACAGTGTTAGTAATGACCTAGAAAATCTAAAATATTTATGGATAAAAATAAAATTATTCTAATTCCACACTACATCAAAAGGAAAATAGAAGTCTACTTACAGATGAAGTAGTCTGCAAAATACTATAAATATTCAGCTCATAAGTCTATAAATGATCCAAATTATCATTTAACTGTATATATATATATATATATATATATATCTCTCTCTCAGCCAAATGGGCAGTACTATAACAGCAAGTTTAAAGTCTTAAATTCCTAAATCAAAATTACAGTTTGGACCAAAGAGCTCTAAGTTTCCATCCATTCACTCTAAGGTTCTATGATGCAAAAGATTTGGAAAAGTACCGGAAAGAATGTATACATTCTCTTCCTACTTTAATCATTTGATGATGCATATAACACTAACTCAAGGGGATTCTAACATTAAAGCTATTAAGAAAGTATTCTGAAAGCAATGTGAATCTGACACCCAAGTTAGAGTGTGGAAATAAATATGCTGATCTCAATTTATTCCCACAAAATTCATACCACGGGCAAAGATAAACCCAAAAGGAAATGCAGAAGAATTTAATAAGAAAGGGATACGGTTAGAATTCCCTTTTTCTTATCCAGGAGGCCCCAAGCTTTGAGGTGCTACCTCTTTTAAATTAATAATAACCACAGCATGTGTTACCATTACAGAGTGTTCACTATATGCCAAGCTAAGGGCTATACGTAGATTATTTACTTAGTTCTCTCAATAACCCTGGGAGATAGGTACTATTACTAACCTCACTTTACAGACCCCGAAACCAATGCCTAACGTATTTAAATAATCTGCCCGAGGTCACATGTGGTGGAGCTGGGACTCAGCCTCAGGTGGCTGGAATCCAGAGGCCAGGCTCTCAGTCATTACACAACTATGATGTCATTTGTAACAAAGGGAAAAAGAAAGGACATACTATTGAAATACAGTAATGGAAGTGATTATATACTTCTTCTGATGAATGATACATCTAAAAAGGTAAAGTGAATAGTATATCTGAGTTTCTTAAAAGCATAACGGAAGGCATTTTACTTACCTCTCTGAATTTCTGAAGGTATAGTTTTAGGGGTTCTACGTAACTGTCAAAGCCTAAGGTCGACATGGCGAAGAGAATATCTTCTCCGTTGATTGTCTTCCGTTTCTCTTGATGGCATCTTTCACTTGCTTCAGATGTTATAAAGCTGATGAACTCACTCACACATTCCTGAACACATTCTTTGGCATCTTTTGCAATCTGAAGAGAAAGATCACAGGTAAATTTGCAGGGAATATAACCATCCCCTTCCTAACAACCTACAAAAATAAAAAGCTATTCAGAAGAGTACAAATTTCAGGTCGTGGCTGTTAACATTTCATCTTTGAACTAATATGCTAATTACATTGACATAATGTGTGCTATCAAAATTCCAACCCTTGGAGTGAGATTAAAAGGCAAATACCAGTAAGAGAAGCCTTGACAACTATTCACGGAAAAAAGATATAATTTAAGGAAAAAAGCAATCATTGGATGTCCCTACCATCCCATAAAGATGAAATCTTACTAGCCAAGTGCCCCAAGAAAATCAGTCCCATGGTGTATGTAGTATTCGGTGGGCTAGACTCAGGTATCACTCCTCTGTCCTAGCATTTCCACAAATACGGACACCAGAAAATTTTAAAAAGACAAAACATTGAATTCATGTAAGGCTTACAAGGGAATGGAATAATGACATCTGGTGACATTTTTATTACTGAAGATACCAAGTGTCAGGTACAGGTTTGGAGTTTATTAAAAAGCAGCACACACCTGCCACTTCATTTTAAAAACAATTCTTCTTTTAAGGGTACGGGCAAAGTGAAACTCTGATGAATTAAAGCGTGCAATTCCAAAGCCGCTTCTAACAGAACAGCAAACCCCTTGCTGAAACACACTGTCTTCTACCGCCATGCCTACTGTACATCCCGGAGAGAAGTGAACAAGAGCCGCCAGATAATATCATGCTGGCCGTGCACATAACTTTAGATGTTCCCGTAGCTATGCTTAAAAAAAGGTGAAATTAATGTTAATAATCTACTTTATTCAGCCAATAAATCTAAAATATTATCATTTAAACACAGAATCCATTTTAAAACTGAGGTATTTTCATTCTTTTTTTCATACTAAGCCTGCACAATCTGAAGTATGCTTTACATTCATAGCACATCTTCATTCAGATTCGCCACATTTCAAGTGCTCAATAACCGCGTGGGGCTGGTGGCCTGAGGTACTGGGCCGCGCGGGCCTAGCAATAGAAACAGTAATCAGCAGTTGTGCTTTATTTCCCCTTAAAACATTAGGAGGACCTCTCATACTGGAACTTCTAGGCTTAGCTCTGTATTTTAATATATCTCTTTGTGAGCTTTATTACTTTCGTAAGCACTTTATAAGCTACGAGAAGAAAGTTTATTATGCAATAGAAAATAATATAAAAACGTGGCTTTTAATTCAGACCAAGTGATGAGTAGAGTGACAAGTTTTTTTTAAGTTGGTATAAATAACTGTCTATACGACTGTCTATCTCAAGACAGAACTACTTAAAAAAAAATCATGCCAGTTAAATTTAAATGTACATTAATATTTATGATTATATAAAAATAGTTGCTTCCAAATGTAAGGATTTTTTCCATATCAGTCCGAAATGACCCAATTTTGTTGCAACATGATAGAAGTCACAACTCCATATGCCCACACCTGATGGTTCTGATAATGCACCTGTTTTAAAATTTTATTTTATTTACTTCAAGTGGGGGAGGAGGAAGCGGGGCGGGGGCGGGGGGACGGACACGTGGGAATTGCCAATGGAGTCCTGCTCAGTAACTGAGTGTGTAGCACTGAAAGAGCTGCTGACTTGCTGGAAGGCTGAGTGGCTGAAATCGATAGCTGACTGTGTTCAGGAAATACACACTCACGTAGGTCTGCGCTCCCCTCTCCCCTGGAAAAAGAAACCGTGGTAAAACTTCTCCTGCGCATTACCTTTCCTGTTTGAGGTATGGCATTTTTCATTATCCTTGCTACATTTGCAATTGGAAGATAGATATCTTGTTCTCTGAAACTTTCTTTTGAGCCATTTGTGTCTTCATGATCGTTCATGCTGTCCTCAGTATCTAGAGAAATAAAAATGACAGGTTTAAAGTTCCTCATCATCTTTACTTCAAGATAGAGAAGACTACCTGAAATGATCTAAGATAAGAACCATCCTGGTTCATTTCCTAGTCATTTTTAGGGAGGAGGATAGCAGTTCCTTCACAATTTTCTCACAGCCATAACCGAACCTACTCATTAGTTTCAAACCCACTACCTCAAATCCTTTTTTCCTCAACTCTGCCCACTAAAACCTCACCTATCCGTTCTCAAAAAAGCTCAAAAACATCTCCACAGCACCTTCAGAAGTGATCTCTCCTTTCACAAAATATCACAAAGTGCTGCTTCTCCGTGTCTTTTCCGACATACTTTATAATTCTTTTTATTTCTCATCCTATTAGATGTTTGCTACCTTAGGCCAGGGATTAGCTCCGTGTACTTCCTCGAACTTGGTATAGCATCTTCCACAGAAGAAATACTCATATTTGTTACATAACTTAGCTAGAAAACTTACAGATTACGATCTATGGTTCCTTGCATATTGCCAGATTAAGAGGTTATACTATACAAAGCCAAGTTTATATAGAATGGAAAAAGTGGACTTGAATATTACTGACCCAATTGGATTAATACTAATGTAGTAAGTTTTTGAACAAAGCTGTAGCACTAATCCGACATTCTTACAAAAGTGAATCCTCAAATTATATAGACTCAGATATAACTGAAGCTTTCACAGTACCAGTAATATCCTTTTTAACTAAAGGCAGTATCCTGTAAGTCATACGTACTCTTTCTATGTATTAAAAAAAGAAAAGCGGGGCGCCTGGGTGGCTCAGTTAGTTAAGCATCTGCCTTCAGCTCGAGTCATGATCCCAGGGTCCTGGGATTGAGCCCCTAGTTGGGCTCCCTCCTGGGTGGGGAGCCTGCCTCTCCCTCTGCCTGCTGCTCCCCCTACTTGTGCTCTCTCTCTGTCAAATAAATAAATAAAATCTTAAAAAAAAAAAAAAGGCACTTAAGCTGATTCAAGTTACAATTTTTTTTCAAGTTACATTTTTACATGTATCTGTTTCCAGATGAAGTAACTAATCACCCACCCCCAAATGCCTCCTAAAAATATATCTCAGGGGCGCCTGGGTGGCTCAGTTAAGCATCCAACTCTTGATATCAGCTCAGGTCTTAATCTCCGAGTCGTGAGATCAAGCCCTGTGTCGGGCTCCGTGCTGGGCATGGAGCCTGCTTGGGATTCTCTCTCTCCCTCTCCCTCTGCCCTCCCCACCCCTGCACACGAGCTCTCAAAAAAAAAAAAAAAAAAAAAGTATGCTTTTTAAAGATGGCTCCACACCCAGCATGGAGCCCAATGAGGGGCTTGAACTCACAACCCTGAGATCAAGATCTGAGCTAATATTAAGAGTCAGATGCTTAACCAACTGAGCCACCCAGGTGCCCCCGAAACATACTTTTCTAGAACTCTTTTCTAGAACTCATCACTCTTTTGATGACTATTTCTAATAAAAAAACAGCCTTGTTTTAGACTATCACTGAACTCTGACACAAGATTGCTAATTTTCCTGTAAAGACAAAAGTAACCTGGAATATCACTTTAATGTAATTTTCACTAAGTTGTGTCTACTGGGGAATGCTTTAATTGCGGCTTTCTCACCATCATGAGGCTGTATCACATAGTGGCTTCCTCCGATGTAGTCCGCAGAGATGCCTAGCTGAGAAGCATCTGTCGTAGCACTGTCGCCATCCATCTATGAGGAAAGAAGTTTTGCAATACTCTTGAATAAAACTTGTCTAAAAAACATAACAGAGTCAATGCTCATAAACTGTCATAGGATGGGTCAATTAATTTTCAAGGCATCAAGCTTATTAAAAGATAACATTTGTATCTCTTGATTTGGAAACCTTTTGATAATTTTCCAGTGATTCAAGATTCCCCTGCCTACCCTCTGTGGGTGATAAGCATTAAGATCAACAGGGAAACAAAACAAGGAAATGAATCTAAAACACACACCTCTTTCTTTTCAATTGCATCATCTTCACATATAGTGCAGACAACCCTGACTTACAACCTAGCTTGTCCCTGGAATGACAAGCAAAGCCAAAGTCAGCTCAGTAGTCACCTAAAAGTCACCAATTTCCGTCACTTTCCTCTCTCCTGCTACAGCCTGATGGTCCTACACAAATCCTTTTGCTCCTGCTGCAAACTTTCTCTGCTCACAGTTCCAAAAGAGCCAGTGTCTTAGTTCAAACTGCTGTTTGCTATGGGAAGCATGTAGATTCCTTGCACAAATCTGGGCCCGTGCAACCTGAAAGCACACCCATACTTTGAACAAGCCTATCATCTCTAATTCTACTCAACAGTTCCCCCCCTCACCGCCCTCAAACTTCAGATTCTTTAGAGAAAAAAAGGAGAGGCCAGGGAGATTGGAGATCTGCACATAAAGACAGTAAAATTATAACCACAGACAAGAATGAGAATTAAAATTACTATTTTAAAAGAAACCTGCTTAATTTTAAGTTTGCTCAGAGCTATAAGAATTCTAAGAGGGAAAACCTAGAGAAAACTGAACCATAAGCCCTGAACTGTCTCCACTCCATTTCACCAACATGGCAAATCCTGGAAGTCTTTCCAGGCTAACTATTTGTGTGTGGAAAATTTGTAAATCCATTACCTGAATAAAAAGCATAGCAAAAATTAAGCACAATCGATACACGCTTCGAGGCCAAATCAAAGACACTTGATCCCACATGTTTATCAGGGCGAGACCCTGATAACAAGTTTAATGTTATTAACTGCACCCTTTAAGTCCTTGTGTAGCACGTCGTGTCCTCTGGCTCTGCTGGATTTTCATCTACTAGTAAAACAGGAGGCTAGTTTCCAAGTCTTCGATAATATGGCATTTCCTTGATACATCTGTTGACTGTGGTGTCTAATTATTTGTAGATAAAGATACATTTCCATCATCTATATAGTTTTCTAAGGGGCTAGAGAATAGAATTCACCTCCTTTAATAATGTTGATACTTCTGAGTGGCTTCTAAAAGGTAGTAAACGACAGTGAGCTCTGATTCTGACTCTCCTGCTGATCCCCGAAAACAGCATCCCTATCCATTAAACGTACTTCTATATAAAATGGAAATAGTATCCCCTTCCCCATCTTAAACGCCTAATGTGAAACATTACCCAAAAATAAAACACTATTTTAATCCTACAGTGCTAACAAGGTACTAGGAGAGTGGTCTTTAATAGATATGATGATGGAGTTTTTAGCCACGGAAGACAGCTCAATCAGGATCGCTGTGAACGGACTAGTTTTTACAATGCCCTAAGGGAGAGTAGGGAGATCAAGGTTCGGGAGAAAAGACCAAAGTGGTTGTTTCAGCACCTACGACTGGAAACAAATCTTTGTTGGGGCGGGGTGGGGACGTGTATGTCTGGGAGATCAATTAATTTATAAATACAGCATAAAAAAAAGTACTAAAGGCAAAAAGTTTAAATCACATTATCTTGTCTTGCACTGGAATTAGCAGCAAGATTATCACTGGATTCACAGCATGAGCCTCTAAACCTCAGTCTTCTAAAAAATACCGAAAGTATTTCAGAGATGTCAGAATGGAAGAAAGGGAAGCTGCCAAAGAGCTGTGCTCCGCGCAGTGTACGCCGGAGACAGACAGCCCGTCCTCCCTCCTCGACGGTAAGCCGCACGTGGGAGGCTCAGCTGTGTGTGTCTTTGGGTCTGCAAGTCGTAGCTCTTCTGTCATTTCATCACACCTCTGTCTTTCTCTCCTCGGTCTTTCTACCTTCAAATCCTGCCCCATACTTTAGTCCCAGTGTTCTCCCATCCTCCTGAAATCTGCAAGCCCAAAATTAGTGTCCCCTTCTTTGAATCCCCAACGCACTTAGTAACAAATTAAGCCTCATCTTTGATGCTTACAATATGCCAGCCACTCACATATATAATACGAGTGGGGAAAGGAGGCAGGGATACTTGTTGGATACATCCCAAAGGCTTTTTCAAGGTCTAAAATGCCTATAAAGATATTCAAAATAGGCTAGAGATGTTAAGTAAGCCAGTCAACAAATATTTACCAAGTAAGCATCTGGTATTTATCAGGTCTGTGCTATCTGCTGGGGATGCAGCCTAGTCAACAACATAGACAAGATCTCTGTCCTCATCTTGCAGGGAAGACAAGTATTACGTAAACTAGTGGCAGGGGAAAGGAGTGGGGACTGTAGTCTATTAATACTTCCAAGGCACAGGCTCTGGAATCCTATCACCTGGTTTGAATTCCTTCCTACTTACTTGCCATGAGACTTTGAGCAAGTGGAATGAGACAGGACTTACCATGGAAAGCCTCAGCATAGTATAATAGGAGTACTCAGTAAATGTTATATATAGCTTTTAAATAATTACAGTCACCTAATTGCTAGTGCCAAATGCTAAGGAAAACAAAGGTGTTCTGTTATATGCTTTGAGAGCTTATTGCACCCACACGAGTCTGGGGAGTCAAGAAAGCGGTCACAGGAAATGACATTTAAATGGAGACCAAAAGATAGACAGAAATCAGTCAGGCAAGGACAAATGGGAAAAGAATGTTCCAGGCAAAGGAAACAGGAATCTAGTACTGGTGGACTAGAATGGACTAAATAGAGGCTAGATCAAGCAGTGCCTTATGGACAAGAGCAAATCAAAGGGGAGTTTTAGCAAAACCGTGCAAATTAGACTTCTTCTTTAAAAGGTCACTCTGGCTAGAGTCCAGTGTAGAAATGGACTGAGGGGAGCAAGAATGGGGGCAGAGGACCACGAAGGACCATGAGGCTGCAGTCAGAGCATGAATTCAGGCAATATGATGAACACTCCTTCTCCAGATCAGTCCAGGACAACAGCAGTGGAGATCAAGGGGACGGGAAAGGGGCTTTCAGGAGGTCACATCCACAGACCTGGTGACTGAGTGAACATGAACCACAGGAAGGACCGCGGGCATGCTGCTGGCGTTCTTGCAGCTGGGGAGATGGGCGGGGGGGGGGGGGGGGGAAGGCAGGGCCTGGGAGCGCTGGGCAATGACAGCCAAGCTACAGCTGGTGACCACAAACGTGCAGTGCCACCAGTCATGACACATCACATCGTAGCTGGTGGAAGAGCAGAGAAGCTAAAGTGCTGGGCCTCATCCAGACAACGAAGAGGGAAGGGCATGCAGAGAGGGACAAGACAATGGCTAAGATGACGAATCATTAGAGCCAAGAGAACTGATAACTAGGGATAAGGAGTAGTTCAATCCATTAAATTAATGTTATTGACTATTCTGATTACTTAGCTGAACTGCTATTCTCTAAAATATTATGTGAAATCAATGGTCAGTTGGCTAATACATTTTATTCTGTAATTCTGTGATGTAGCAGTATTAAATTATATTAATAATTTGCTGCACAAATGTGGGAAATAGTTCCCTCTTTAATATGTTTAACATTTATTGAATACTTTCCAAATATCTCATGCCATGTTCATGACCCCGTGAAGCAGATGAGAAAACGGAGGTTA
Organism: Ursus arctos; assembly: GCF_023065955.2. Taxonomy (NCBI): domain Eukaryota; kingdom Metazoa; phylum Chordata; class Mammalia; order Carnivora; family Ursidae; genus Ursus; species Ursus arctos. The sequence goes on along the minus strand of NW_026622886.1, from coordinate 11,389,201 downwards.
CAGAAGGCTAAGGACCTGCCCAAAGTGGCAGAGTAAATGGGATTTAAGTCCAGAGTCTCAGATGCCAACTACTTTCCAGTATCTGTTCCTAATAGCTTTTCCTATAGTCCATAAGCCTAAATCTTTACTTTGCCCTCTCTAAGCTCTAGGTCTAATGACTGTATATTAAAAACATTTAAAGTCGCTTCTCAAACCAGGACAATAGCTGCAGGATGTAAGCAATGCACGTGGTTCGGGGTTCAGTATGAAAAGCACAGGCCCACAGGACAGACCGCCCGTGTTTGAGGCTGGGGTCCCCACTTACTAGCTGTTATGTCTTTATTTACTATCCTCTTAGTGCTTCAGTTTTCCCATTTTTAAAATGGAGTTGCTAAGAGAAGTGAAGTTATTATATAAAAAGCACTTAGCAAAGTGCATGACACGTAATAAGAACTCAACAAACATAACCTAGTATTATTTTTGTCCCTTCAAATACAGTTCTCATCCTTCTTTCTTTCCAGGCATGGTTTTCTTTCTCGCATAACCCCTTTCACCTGTTCTCTGGACCAATTCCTTTTTATCTCTTTGAGGGTAAGAAATAACACAAAGATTCCTCACCTCTAATGGCTCTTCCATCCTCCCTGACCAGCTGCTTCACTCTTTCTTCAACATGCTTAGGCTCCCTCACTCAACACACAGAAGTACATACAGACCCGTAAAACCGTAATTCTGCTCCACACCCCTGGCTAGCTATCACCCTCACCCTGACAGTCCTCACGCATCTCTCCATTCCTATTTCAGCTCCCTGGCACATGCTTCTCCACCCCTCCAGGATACTGAAACCGCTCTTGGAAGTTGCTAATAATCTTGCCTTCATTCCTACTTGGCTGTTCTTGGTAGTGCCGGCCACTCCGGACCCCACATTTATGCATGAAATTCTCTTCTCCCTTGATTTCCAAAGTGATATCCCTTCCTGGTTTATTTTTTCCTCCCCACTTCCCAATTGTTAGTTTCATCCAAGGTTATCCTTTCCTCTTTCTTCCCTCAGTCTCTTAATGAACTCGTTAAATACCACTTCTATGTTAAAAGTTCTAAATCTACAACCATATCCTGCCTGTCACTCCAGCGAGCCATGCCTGTAGAAGAACATCTCTGATGTCCCATCACTGCCAACTTAAGATTTGGAAAAATGAAACTCACCCTCCCCATGTCCTGCAAGGAGGCAATGGATGAGAGCTCCTGCTCTGCTTTCCAACTACTGTGATCCCACCCGCCCAGGATAATTATACCAGTGCCATCTAGATTCTTCTATCTCCTCCAAGTTCCACCTAAGCTGTTACCTCTTTTAATAGTTTCCTGGCTATGTCCTTCCTTTCTCTACTGCCACTACATTACTACCCAGCCTACCAGGGTACCTACTGTTTTAAGACGGATCTCACTCCAACACCATTTCTATAGCTCCTGAACCTAGAACAGTTCTAAAAGTCTTCAGCATCAAATCCAAACTTAGTTTTTCCATGGCTTTTCATGAGTGGATCCCCCACTTAACCTAACTAAATTTGTTTCCAACTCTATCTTCAGGGCTGATAAAAATCTTAGTCGCCAGAAAGCACCTTATTTAAGGATCACCAGGTACAGCTCTTTTATTTTAGGACTGAGGCATGAGTCATGGCTCAAGGAAGTTGTAACATGCCTGACATCACAAATACAGTAGCAGATCCAGAACTAAGCATCCAGACAGCAAAACTGGTATCTCTCACTAAATTATCCTACGAAGTCTCCACTTGGACAATGCAGATGTACTCCCCATCCCCTGAACAACAGTTACTCATCCCTGCCTTCAGCCTTTAGCTTTCAGTGATACCCTCCATCTATCCGAATCCCACACATCCTTCAAGGCTAAGTCCACGACATTTGCAACTACCCGGGCCTCCTATACCCACTGGTCTTTTCATCTCTGCTACCCTGAGAACCTGCGTTTCCCATTCTGTGCATAATTGTCCTCTAAGCATTCAGTTCGACTGAAGCCCTTCTAGCAAAACAGACAGCCTCTTAAGAGCTGGGACAAGCTTTTTATCTTGTAGCCTCCACAGCACTTAGGGGCCCACAGGAAACAATACAGGCAAGTCACTAAAAAAGAAAGAAGCAACAGGAAAGAGTGAGTAGGGGTACTGTCTGTCTAGACTTGAAGGGCATTCATTCTACTTGGGATCTCCAATACACATTAGGCATAATTTTGTTTCCAGCTAGTCACTGTCCAAATCTAATTAACAACCAAAATGGTAAAACATACTTACCGTCATGAAATACTGTCAGAACCGTGTTGTCAGTGGTGTTCAGGAACACCTTTCTAAAAAGGGGTCTAATCTTCGCCCAACTTCAACCTAGAAGATAAACATCTATTAGTAGTAACAACGTATTGCCTACAGGCCCTCTTCCTAGTAAAAATTTAAAAGGCGCGTATAATTTCACCTACTATTCTTATTCAACAGAGTGCAAAAAACCAGGTGCCCAATAAAGGTTTCTTAAATTGGCAGATATATTTTGGAGACCTTGCAAAAAAGGAAATTCTATGGCAGGGAGGAGCTGCTTTCCTAACATAACCCTGAATTTAGTCATGTTCATCATAAATATTCATCACAAGACCCCAAATTACATGCACGAGACCAAAATTTCCACATCTAAATTATTCAAAATATTAACAACCAAGACACAAACGCCCCAACTTAATTTTTCGGTGATGATTTTCTTAATGCGTTAGAGTGAGATTTAGGAGTCCAAAAGCTCAAAAGGGGAGAAGAATATCTCAGAATACAGTGCTTTTAAACACCTCAGATTATACCAAAAAGAAGATATATGCTGCCCAGAGAACATACATGGAACACGATTCGGACCTTTATTTATCATTTTAAAGAACCACCATTTTGGACTAAAATTGCATCTGAATAGCACTTCATTTTCACTGTAAGGCCTAAATAGCTGAATAAATTGGTATCAATTACAATGTTACAATCTCCATTTCTCATTTGCTCTTTTCCTTTTTTTTCAAGTGAAGCAATTAAATTGGGGGGGAGGGGCAAAGCAAAAACATATCCTTTCAGTGTTAATTTTAAAGGAAGAGAAAATAATGATATGCATTCGAGCATGAAATCTAGTAAACAGAAGAAAAAACTGTAGCCACTGAATTGAATTTTTTTAAATGTCAGTCCAGGCAGCAAAGACTGGCTGACATTGTCTACTCTGCTATAATCTTAAAAGCAATGTCTAATTTCTTTTTAAATATTGCCCTCTTTCTAACCCCAAAACTGCCCGGAAGATTCCTTCCTTGTAGCTAGAAGCGGTTTTTTAAGGGTGTCTTTGAAAAAGAAAATCCTCAGTACACTTAAAATAATGGAGCTATATATATTTATGTACTTTGCTTGGGGGGGGGGCACACCTCACCACACTCTCTCACCCAAATAGTTGACTCAGTATATATTTAGATTCAATATATTAAAGATAAACACTGTCACCTCATATGGTACATATTTTCCTGAAGGCAGGTTAGGATATATGTGAAAGCTCAAGGGAATGCATACATCTGTTTAATGTTTGAAGAAATGCAAATTTGTATCCAAGAAAAGCAGCAGACCCTTCCTCCACCCTCCATTCTTTGGCATCAACAACCAGAGTTTTGCATCAATAGAAGCCTTAAATTAAGCTACAGGAGCAGTGCGGGGAAGGAATAATTGCCTTTTAAGGAATTCTGGTTAAACTTTCAATACTTTACAAATAAAACCCTTATTTATTAATGCCACTTATATCGATCAGTTTATCTTACCACTTTATTTTGCCGATTCGTTTCCAAACTAAGAAAGCCCAAACCACCCCAGTGATTCGTGGCACGAACCATGGCACCGTGGACTCCATGCGGGTTAGTGGGATGCTATTTTTTTTTAAGGTCGTATGCTACCTAACCTTGTTTAAATTGTCTTGTTACAGTACTTTGGGCAAGATTACGACTTGTGGGTGCTCTGTAATTCTTTGTTCTCGAAGACTACTGCTCCTCAGGCCCGGCAGATCCTCCCCGCCTCCCACCGAAGATTAAACCTTAGTCCAATCCGAAAGGCTTCCTTCCCACCTTCGGGGCAAGTCCAGGGACCGCAAGCCGCCAGATGGCTGCATTCTTTACGTGTAAGCCAGACTGCGGGGAAACCAGATCCACTCCTTCCTCCCGGGGACCTCGCTTCCTCCCCACGAAGGTGCGCGGGCTGGCCCCGGCCCCACCGCCCGGCCCGGCCGACTGTCAGTCTCGCCGGTGCGGGGCGGCCGCCCCTGGCGCGCATCCCCCGACTCGCCCGCCCAGGCCCCGGGCCCGCGCCCAACGCCTGCCGGCCGCCCGCCCGCTCGGGGCGCCGGGACAGACAAAGCGGCCCGGCCCCGCCATGCCCCCTCGGGCCAGCGGGCGGGAGGGGGGCGCCCCTGGGGACTCCGCGCGGCAGCCCGGCCAAGGGCGCAGGGTCGGGGCCGGGGTCCGGGGCAGCGCCCCCCGCTCGGCTCCCCGCACAAAATGGAGCCGGCCGGGGCGCCGCCGAGAGGGGGCCCGACGGTGCCCCGGCGCCCCCTCCTCGGCCTCGGGCCCGGACCTCGGCGGCGGCGAGCAGGAGGCGGCCTGGCCCGCGTCCCGCCGCTCCTCGGCCCGGCGCACAAAGAGCCGCGCCGCGGCCCCGCGCCCGCTCCCCGGCGGGGCCCGCAGCGGGAGCGGCCTCGCAGGCGCCGGCCCGGCCCCAGCCCCGGCCCCGGCCCCGGGCGAGAGGGCGGGCGGGAGGGAGGCTAGTGGCCCCGGCCGCGGCGGCGTTGGCGGCGGGGACGGCGCCGGGAGGAGACGGACATTTCATTCGAGCTAAAGTGGAGTCGGTTTAGGAGCGATCATTGGCCGAAGCGAGACACAAACCTCCAATGCAGCCCTGGTTGGCTCCCGTCTCCAATCGGCTGTTTGGTTGGACAGAAAATGGCTGCGAAGGAACCAGTCCCAGCGCGGAGCTCCGCTTCCAGGACTCGGCCTCCCCTCCCTCCGCCGCGGGCCGCTTCCCTCGGCGCGACACCCTCCCTCCGCGCCTCCCGCGTGCCCGCCCGCCGCGGCCCCGCCCCGGCCCCGCCCCCGGCCGCGGCCCCGCCCCGCCCCGCCTCGCCTCCTCCGGGTGTGCGGAGCGGCCGCAGCAGCGGGATCCTGCAGAAAGGCTGCGGGCCGCGGCGGGCGGGCCCTGCGGAGGCTGCGCGGCGCCGTCCCGCGGCCTTCGTGCTCGGCGGGGGCTTCCCGGGGCCGGGACTCGGGCACGCTCTTGAGGTCTATGCGGGCTTTCTTCCCACGGTGTTTTCCCGGTCCTCTGCGAAGCGTGATTTCTCAGGCTTCCCTCCCTTTACTTTCCCCTCCCTCCCCCACGTGAAAGCGTCTCACCCGCCTGACGGTTTTTTAGAAGGGGAAACCAAGGGCAGAAACCGCCCGCCAGGGCGACACTCAAGCTGTCGGGTGGATTTGAACGACGGCTACCTCCTGGAATGCCTTCCGCACCTCGTGTTTTCCTTGTGTGCCTGTAAACGTTGCCAAATGCACAACGGCTCCCTCTCGGTCACTGAGCTCGGATGCTCGTTGTTCAGATTTTGTCTAAAGATACAGTCCTCTCCTTCAGGTTTAACAGGTTGGTCAGTCTAGCCAGACTTCACCCTGAATTTAAAATGTTGCATTTCCTGTCTCCCCCTCCACCACCACCACCCCGCCCCGCACCCCCAGTAGGTGCTACCTGACATGTGGCTTTTCCCAACCAGAAGATTATTTGGGCCGCAAGAATCCATGGCCGGCTCTTGCCTCTGCAGCCGGGCTCCCCCGCTGTCTTTCCCTGACTGCAGTGTGGGTCGGACTTCCCTCGCCTGCGACCATCACAGATGGGCTGTGAGCCAGTCACCACCGCTCCCTGCAAAGGGCGGCAGGCTTTCTGCAAGGGGAGCCGGCGATCGCGTTCCCTTTACTTCCACTAAACAAGTGGCCCGGTGCCACATTAAACTTTCCAGCTTTAATCATTTAAAAATATATAGACATGTTTTATTTATAGAGCTCCTACTGTTTCTCCGCATATTTTAACATTTCAAGAGCAAATAAGGAAGCAATGACAAGTGAAAGCCTCCAAGTTATTCCAAGAGGAGTAAGTAGCAATGCCACTGTGCAAACAGCCTGATTTGAATTCCAGCGCCCCCTCGGACTGGCTTGTGACCCTGGCCAAATTTCTTTGCCCCTCCGTGACAGTTTTTTCCTCACCTCTGTAATGAGACTAATATTAGCTCGCTACTTCTTAGGATTGTTTGAAATTAAAGAAAATGCACAGAGAAAGCCCTAAAAAAAAAAAAAAGTTGGCCCCCTATCTTAAGATCTTTATATGATATGAATTTCAATCTCCATCAAACGTTGGAAAACTGCTGTTTGCTAAAAAGCAGTAAAATTGGCCTGCATTGGACTTCTCCCTTGATGATGACCCATCCAAGTGGAGTTTTCAGAGTGCAATGTGCTCAAAGACAGGAAATATAAAAAAGGAAGTAGTAGGATTGAGAGAAGTATGACTAATCCACACACTGGATGATGAACCAAAAGATGGAAGATGACTGCTTTTCCTGAGTTAATTTGCTCTTATTTCAGTACTGTTGATCTAACCGACATGCTTAATTCCGATGCAACAAAAGGGTATGTCAGCTCCCACTGTTTACCAGGGGCTGTGCTAGGAGCCCCAGGGCTACAAAGGTGGATAAAGCCCTCTCCTTATTCTTGGGAGCTAACTCTAGAAAACAGGGGAGCTAGTTCATGCCACTCTGCTGTTGAATCCCAGGTCATGCTGGCTTGACAACCTGTGTTCTCTGTGCCCTTTACATCTGCATTCAGGAAGACCACCCTGTAAACATTACCCCCATTTTTCATGATCACACGGTGGAAGATATGTATCACAGTTTAGTCGTGGAAAAGATATTATCTAGACTAATCCAGACTTTCCTTTTTTTTCCCCCTTGACTTTTCAGATGTTTTATTGCTTCTAGACTAATCTAGACTTTTCATTAAAGGTCAGAGGACAGGTGATTGTTTCTTTTACTTGTCCACACACCATAGCTGCCCCTTAACTTATAACATCGTTTATATGAGTCATAATTCTGCAAACAACAAAGCAGAATCCTTGGCACAAGAAAGACTTCCTGGTTGGATTTTATTTTATGACTTTAATGAGGCCTCATAGAATTTCCATGATGATAGCGTCTAGTATAGAATGGTCTCTGTTTCCAACTTCCTGATTCTATTCTTGCCCCTCTCTTCTGAATCCATTCTATGAACTCAAGGCCTGGAAGGATCTGGCTTCTGCTTTTCTCTCCCTCCCCAACTTACGCCTCTACCCCTACCCCCTTCCACCTTTGACACACACTGGTCTTGGCTCTACCACACACACACACACAGGTCTTGGTTTAAGGTCCTAACTGGCTCCTTTTCATCTTTGAGGTCTTACTCTTCAAAGAGGCTTTCCCTCACCTGTCCTAAAGTAGCCCCAGCTGGTTACTCTATACTATCATCTAGTCATATCACCTCATGTGAAGATAAATATTATTCTCTTCACTCCAATCTACTTAGCCAAATTGGATTACCTTGTTTATTTGTGGTCTGTAAATATATCCAAAACGGGGGCCCTTCTCCTTTCCCGCCATGACTACCACCATGGTTTAAGCCACATCTCCTCTCACCAGGATGACGGCAGTGACCTTCTAACTTGTCTCCCTGCTTCCACCCTTGCCTACCAGCAGCCAGAGTGATCCTCTGAAAATGTAAATGAGATCCTGAGACCCTTCCGCTCAGAAATCCTCCAGTACCTCCCCGGTTCCCTCAGAGTAAAAGACAAAGACTTTACGGTAGCCTTGCAAAGCGGAGGGTGACAAGTGTGTTCATTCTAAGTTGAACAAAGGAAAAGACTAACTGTTCTTTGGTCGTAGTACAACTAACAACCAGAATCTTTCCATCAGTCAGTGCCAACCTCTCACTCAGTGACAGCTCCCTGCTTCAGAAAGTCAGCCAATCAGTGACAGCCACACGCCAGTAATCCTGCTTGCTCAGCTAAAGGTCAACTCATCCCCCAAACAGTCCAGCTTCTAAAAGTGTGAATCTCTGAGCCCACACTTCCCAAAACACCATGTAAGACCACAGATTTCTTTGTTCACAGCCTCTACCTTACAATGCAGCTGTCCCTTGCTTAGCGAGAAATATATTCAGCACTTCTTCTCTGTTTCTTTCAGAAATGAATGGTGGCCTTTTCACTGGGCAAGTCCCTATGGGATCTATGATCTATCGCCTCTCGACTCTCCCTCTAACTTTTACTTTTTCCTTTGCTCACTCCACTTCCTGTTGTCCTTGTTACTAACAGGAATGCTCCTGCCTCAGGACCTTTGCATTTGCTATTTCATCTGCCCGGTACATTCTTCCCTCAGACATTCACATAGCTCACTCTCTCAGCTCCTTCCATTTCTCCATAAGGCTGACCCTGATCATTTATCTAAAAGTGGCAATCCTAGCTCCCTATCCCCACTCTCCCTTAACCGCTTTATTTTCTTTTTCAATGATACTTATCACCTTTAACAAACCGTAGAGTTTCCTCATTTATTTTGCTTATGGTTCATTGTCTGTCTCTTCCCATTAGAACATAAGTTCTATGGAGACAAGGATTTTTGCTTGTTTTGTTCACCAATGCATCACGAGCACATAGTAGGTATTCTATAAATATTTGTTGAATGAATAGATTTTTAATATTTCACCTTATTAGGATACAAACTCTCTGAATGCAAAGACCTTGTGTTCACCGCTATATACTTGGTGCCTGAAACAGTGCCTGGCATATACTGGGAGCTCTATAGATCTGTATGGAACTGAATGCAAGGGCAGGCATTGGGTAAAACTGTACTTTAATTGATAATGTAAATGACCCTGAAATTACTAAAGCCTGATATGTTATCTCTCTCTGGAGAAACAGTTAATAAACCTATTTCAAATTCTTCAAGTTATTATGAAGTGTTAATCAACATATTCAAAACGTATTCATCACCTTTTCCCCATGGATTAGTGAGTTAATTAAATATCTTTGAAAATATCTTTGGTCAACCTGAAAAACCAACAAGATCACTCCTTTCGAGGGCTGCTCAGACCGTGGACTAGAGGAAAACTTGTCTTTAAAAGGGAACGAGGCCAGAACACATCCTTTTGCTTCAACTGTTGGGACTTCTTTGAACTGGTGGCCCTGTCTGCAATCTCTCTTTAATCTACTGACTATAATAACACAGCCAGATTAATCTTCCTGGAACTCGGTCCTTAGCATGTTGTTACCTTTACAAATCATGAAAAGAGCTCCCATTTATTCTGTGTTTTCAGTGTATCAGGTGCTCTGCTAGGTCCTACATGCGTGTTTTCTCATTTCAGCCACGCAATGACTTCATGAAACAGGTGTTATTATTATCCCCATCTAAAAGCCTTGCAAACAGGCGAAGAGCTTCAGAAACCCAGAAATCACACATCTAGAATTAGGGGGAGCCAAGTCTCAAACCTATGACTCTGTCTGGGTCTCGCCCCAGGGCGGGTTCCTTCTGGCCCCAATCCCTCCGATAAAATCCTTCCCACTCACAGGATCTGAACAGACATTTCTCTGAGAAGATATACAGGTGGCCAACAAGCACATGAAAAGATGCCCAACGGCTTTAACCATAGGGGAAATCCAGATGAAAACCACAGTAAGATACTACTTCCTACTCATTCGTTTGGCGATCATAAAGAAGATAAACACCAGCAGGTGTCGTGGAGGATGTGAAGAAATCAGAGCCCTCCTACGCCGCAGTGCGGAGCAGCCGTGTGGACAAGGGTCTGGCAGTTCCTCGAGCAGTTCAACATACAGTTGCCAACTGACCACACAATTCCAATTCCTAGGTAAATGACAAAAAAAAAAAAAAAATTACATCCACACAAAAACTCATATGTGAAGGTTCGTAGCTGTATTATTCATCTAGCCAATAAGTGGAAATAACTCCAGTGTCCGTCAGCGGATGAATGGATCGACAAAGTGTGGTCTATCCATACAGTGAAACGTTGTTCAGCCATAGAAAGGAGTGAAGTTCTGATACGTGCTACCACCTGCATGAGCCCTGGAAACATTATTAAGGGGAAAGAAGCCAGACGCAAGACCACAGGGTATGTGGTCTTATCATTTCTATTAAATGCCCAGAATAGGGGCACCTCGACCGCTCTGACTCCTGGTTTCGGCTCAGGTTGTGATCTCGGGGTCGTGGGATTGAGTCCCACGGTCTGGCTTCCAGCTCAGCGGAGAGTCTGCTTGAGATTCTCTCCCTCTGCCCCTCCCCCCACTCTCTCTCTCTCTCTCTCTCTCGAAAATGAACAAATGTATCTTTAAAAATATAAAATAAATACATATATAAATAAATAAATGCCCAGAATAGGCAAATCCATTGAGACAGAAAGTCGACTAGTGGCTCCTTAGCGCTGGAAGAGGGGATGAGAAAGTAAGGAGTGATAGCTCTAGGGCATGGGGTTTCTTTCCAAGGTGATGAAAATGTTCTAAAATTGATTGTGGTGTATGTAAATGATATCTCAATAAAACCATTACCCCTCCCCCCAAATTCTAGCCATTGTTAATATCTTTATGTGTGAAGCACATACAAATTGAAAGAAAAGCACTACATCTCCAGTAAAAAAATAAATACAGGACATAGAAAACTCAGAAGAGAAAAATACAAGTGGCTAATAAACATGTCAGGTTGGGGGGGAAGGTTTACCCTCAAATACAAATCAAAAGAAAGAGAAATCTTCCAAATAAGCAAAGAATTTTACAACAAAGATGAGGATGAAGATGTGATGAGATGAGTGTTCCCATCCACTGATGATGAGAAGATTTCTAGAAAGCAATTATTAGTCAGTGCATTGGCAGCCTTTGAGATGTTCTTACCCTTTGGGGCATCTGGGTGATTGAGCATTCCGCTCAGGTCATGATCTCAGGGTCCAGGGATGGAGCCCCATGTGGGGCTTTGCACTCAGCAGGGAGTCTGCTTTGCTCCCTCTCCTTCTGCCCCTCCCCCTGCTCCTGCTTTCTCTCTAAAATAAATAAATAAATAAATCTTTTTAAAAAAAGATGTTCCTACCCTTTTAGTCAATAAATGTTTCGTAAGGAAATAATATGTAATGCAGGTAATAAGATATTCAGAAGAGCTTGTTAGCAGTAGAAAAAATTGGGGGGAAACTATGTGGTAGGCAGACTCCAAAATGGCCCCCAGTGATCCCCACCTCCCGGTCTTCCTGGTATTCACACTCTTGTGTAATCCCCTCCCCTGGAGTGTAGGCTGGACGTATTGACTCACTTCTAATGCATAGATTGCGGTAGGCACGATTAGATTATAAAAAGACTCTAATTTTCTTGAGTACCCTTTCTCACTTTCTCTTCAGATAGATGATAGGCAGATATCTATAGATACCTATCTACCCACCTACCTATCGCCAGTGGGAGAAAGGAACTGATGTCTCCAACCAGCAGCCAGCAAGGAACTGAATTCTGCCCATAGCCAAGTAAGCTGGGATGTGGGTCTTCCCCCATTTGAACCTTGAGATGACTGCAGCCCAGCCAACATCTTGTTTGCTTCTTTGAGAAGCCCTGAACCAAAACCACTCTCAGATTCCTGCCCCACAGAAACTGTGAGGTAATAATCGTTTGTTGCCTTAAGCCATTGAGTTTTGGGGTAATTTGTTACACAGAAACAGATAACTAGTACAACTGGGTTTCTGCAGCAGTAGAATGTTATACTACTATTTAAAAATTTCAGGTACTTTTAATAACATGGGAAGATGTTCAGAATACAACATAGAGAATAAAGCAAACTATGAAAAGATACATAATACGATCCCAATTTTCCAAGTCTATATTTATATGAACACTTAGAAGGGAAAACCTGCAAGTAAATATGTTTTTTTTTTAAGATTTTATTTATTTATTTTGACAGAGACAGCCAGCGAGAGAGGGAACACAAGCAAGGGGAGTGGGAGAGGAAGAAGCAGGCTCCCAGCGGAGCCCGATGTGGGGCTCGATCCCATAACGCCAGGATCACGCCCTGAGCCGAAGGCAGCCGCCTAACGACTGCGCTACCCAGGTGCCCCCCTGCAAGTAAATATGTTGAAAGTCAACAGTTTTTTCTGAAAAACCGAATAGGTGTTCAATGCATGCTTCTTGATTTCGGTTAGGAAATCATTCACTCTGTCCATCTTTATTGAATGTCTACAATGTGTCAGCCAGCCCTGGGGAGACAGAAAGAAACAAGACCAAGACCCTGTTCTGGTGCAACTCATTTCTTGATAGTATCTTACGGCGGTTTCTTCTTCGATGACGGTGCTGGAGACAGAGAGATGGAGAGTAGCGGACAGACCAGCAATACATTTTAAAGGTAGGACTTTTTTAAAAAAATTTAAATTCAATTAATTAACATATAATGTATTATTTGTTTCAGGGGTACAGGTCTGTGATTCATCAGTCTTATATAATACTCATTACAACACATACTCTCCCCAATGTCCATCACCCAGTTACCCCATCCCCCCACCCCGCCTCTCCTCCAGCAACCCTCAGTTTGTTTCCTAAGATTAAGAGTCTCATGGTTTGTCTCTCTCTCTCTGGTTTCCTCTTGTTTCATATTTTTTTCTAGATGTAGAACATTTTAGTGCCAAAAAGGAATAGTGAAGAAATAGGGTTTACTCTTGAGTTATTGGCTTGGCTAACTCAAACGGAAGATTCTAGAGCTAGACTTCTTGGTGCAATCAGCTACGCATGGGTGACCTCGTGTCCAGGGCTACAAACCGCTGCAGGCCTCAGTCTCCTTATCTGCAAAGTGATGCCTTTCCTTGTCCATTTTGGAGATAACAGCCTAACTCAGGATTGTGGGAAGGCATGAGATTGTACAAAGAGCTTAGAAGACTGCCTGAAAATTGAAAAATGGAAACATTGAAAAATGGCCAAAATTGTTAGTGATTGTTACCGTTGTTAGAATTACTGAGATGGGGACAACTGAAAAAAAAAAAATCAAAACTGAGAATGACTGTGACTCCTGAGGAAAAGTAACAGCTATTAATACTTCTTTATTACATTGGAACCCTGCCATCTTTAAAGGTTATCTAGTTTACCTAGTTCTGGGAGTAATTTATATGCTATGTCATCATTAACACCATCATCACTGTGGATTAGAGGTGCCTGGGGAAGGAATAAAAGGGCAGTAAATTTTAATAGGGACTCTAGGGAATGGTCCTACCAGGGAGGGGTGATGAGGCAGGCTAAGCCCTGGAGGGGAAGGAACTGAGGTAGCTGGAGGGGAAGAAATGGGAGGCCACAGACCTCCCTCCCACCTCTGGGTCCTAGACAGCTCCTAATGAGCTCTTTTTTTTTTTTTTTCAAGATTTTATTTATTTGTTTGACAGAGAGAGAGCAAGAGTGCGAGCACAAGCAGGGGAAGTGGCAGACAGAGGGAGAGGGAGAAGCAGGCTCCCAGCAGCGCAGGGAGCGCCAACTCGGGGCTCAATCCCAGAACCCCGGGATCATGGCCTGAGCCAAAGGCAGCCGCTTGACTGACCGAGCCACCCAGGCGACCCAGGAGCTCTTTAGTGGCTCCACGCACCGAAAGGATTATGATGCCATGTCTCCCATACATGACTCAAAATAAAAAGGATGCTTCACTGCAAAATACATGGATGAAAGTCCCCAAAATTCTGGCTTTCTCCAAAATAGGCAGTTGATATGTTTTTCAATATCACATTCTTCCTCCCAAATATTTTCCTCCCATTTCTTGGGTCTCATTTTTTTATATTCCTGCTTTATGGGTACCTAAGCTCATCCTCAGTTTGCATGATAGGTAACTCCACGTGGGAAGTTTGGACCACTGACAAGCACCTGGACGAAGTTATCTGGCAGGTTCTGTGGAGGTTAGTATCGCCTGTCTCCAGGACGCTTGCACTTGCCCTGTCTCGGAGTGAGAGTCCGTTCCACCACCCGTACCTTTGACTTGACACAGATTGAGCCCAATGAGAGTGCAATCCAGTCGAAGGCTACAGAAGTGTAAGCACAGACTGAATTTCCGCGCCTGAGTTTTCTGAGCCTGGAGTGATAGTCTTTTGAAAAGGCATCTACGAGCTCACTCTGAGAAGCTGCTGAGTTTTATGAAATCTAAAGGATGTCCCTCCCAGCTTGGCACGTCCCCTGCCTTACTTATCCTTCTGAAACAGCATTGTCCTGCCTGGAAAGGCCTCTCCAGCCTTTGTTTGCTCACTGTCAATGTCACAGATTCATTTGCCAAATTGCGAAGAAATTCTCGAGATCTTCTAGCTCAAAGGCTATGCACTCCTTACGCAGCCCACGTGGTCTTCCCATATCTTTATTTGACCTCTGTGAGGTTTGGAGTGGGGAGGGAGGGATTTAAGTCATTTGGGGGTGATGCTTTCTTTCATTTGCCCCAGGCCCCAACCCCTTGCTTCTGTCAGGCTATTCCTCGCATTTATGTGAACTGACTGACCTCTGATGACAGACCTGAGTTTTTTCCACTGATGCCGGTTTGACCTCCAGCTACCCCAAGTAAAAACCCCTCCTTACCCAGGACTGTAAACTTCACACCAAGGAGAGCAGGTGTCAGTCTCCCTCTGGTGTCAAAGATGGGAGGACGTGGCCTGGTGGCTGTTGTCTGCCTGGCCACCAGCCCCGTGGAGGAAGCCAGCACATAAAGAGAGAAGCAGAGAGGAGAAACAGAGGCGAGTCTCTAAGAGTTCTGGTTTTGGGTTCTCCATGTTGTCTAGGCTAGTCCAAGCTGGGTTTTCCTCCCTTGAAAATAAGTCCTGAGTAATGTGTCCCGTGTCTAGTGAGGTCCCAGGAATAATAACCACAAAGGGGAAGTTAATTTTATTCATCGTGATGCTGCTTGCCAGCTCCTTTCATCTGAATGAACATATATACCCTCCTCTCCACCATCGTTGTGAGTGATGCGCACTGCACAAGAAATCATTACAGAGCTTATAACAAGGGAGACGAGGCTGGCTTGTATCCAAGAAAGAACCAAGGAAGACGGCAGCACACAGAGAGTGAGAGATGTGCCAGAAGGAGTCCAGAAGGGGGGACACTGTGAACTGACCTTTCATTTCAAACATTTAATAATCATAGCTCTGGTTACCCAGGAGGCAAGCATCATCTCCATGGGGCCGAACAGCGAGAAAGCAAGAGGTTTGACTTCCGTCTGTGTGATTTCAAAGTTTCATCATCATTTCACCAAACTAGGGTATGTTCCCGGCAAGAAAAGGAAACCTTCCTTTAACCTAACATTTTTTCAGGAAAATATTTGAAATCAAGATGTTGGAGCTGGAAATTCCTGCCCCGCCTCCCTTCTTAGCGGCTGGTCAGCTACACACACACACACACACACACACACACACACACACACACACACGGTCTTCCTTACACCACCACAGGAGTACAAGCCCCGTCTCCTGCCCCATTCCTTCCTGGTTCTCTGCAAGAGGTCCAGCTGCTTATCTGTCAACTAGCCCTGGATCTGCCCATTGGAGAATATCCTGGTGTTCAGAGAGCGAATGTTGCTACATCCAAATCAGCCTATGTTTTGTTCCCACCCCCGCACCATCCCTGCCACTCACCTTAATATCTCTTTCATTTCAACGTTCCACACCCATAGCCCACACATACAGGTTACCTCTGCCTCCTACTCCCTAAATGACATACTCGCCTCTGCCCAGGCCCGTTTCCACCACATTCTTCCAGCTCTTAGGTTTGGCCAATGGGGGAGGTACTAGCAGGAGATCAGAGGCAGGAAGAGTGGGGCTGGGGTGATTATTCCCCCAGTTACTTCCCCACTGGAAGCTGTGGGTCTGCTGCCTCCTCCTACCGAAGTATGCTCCTGTCTGGGCAGCCCCTTCCATTCCGCTGCTTTCATAGATTCCGCAACTACTCCGTGTCCTTGCTCCTTGAGACCTCGAGGTGCTAATGGCATTCTGATGTTGCAAACGTGGGGGACATACACTGTCTCCCATTGGTTTTCCTAAACCCTGCTCGCATCTCTGGCCCTCTGTGTGTCTTCTTTGGAGAAATGTCTATTTGGACCCTTTGCCCATTTTAAAAATTGGGTTTTTTATACTTTTTATTATTGAGTGGTAAGAATTCTTTATATATTGTGGGTATAAATCCGCTATCAGATATGAGATCTGCGAACACCTTCTTCCATTCTATGGTTTTTGGTTGTTTTTTGTTTTGTTTTGTTTTTCATTTTCTTGATGGTGTACTTCAAAGCACAGAAGATTTTCATTTTAATGAAATACAATTATCTACTTTTTCCTCTTTTGTCTCTAGTGCTTTTGGTGTTGTATCTAAGAAGACCTTGCCTAACCCAAGGTTTCAAAACTTACTCCTATGTTTTCTTCTAAGAAAACATTTAGGGATGCCCGGGTGGCTCAGGGGGTTAAGCATCTGACTTCGGCTCAGGTCATGATCCCGGAGTCCTGGGATTGAGCCCCTTGTTACCATGGGGAGCCTGCTTCTCCCCTGTCTCTGTCCATCCCCACCCCGACTCATGCTCACTCTCTGGCTCGCTCTCTCAAATAAATAAATAAATAAAATCTTTTTTAAAAAAGGGATAGCTTCTACATTTAAGTCAGTGTGGAGCTGATTTTTGCACATGGTGTAAGGATGGATCCTGCTTCACTCCTTTACATGTAAATATCCCGTTGTTCCAGCACCATTTGTGGAAAAGACTACCATCTCTCCACTGCACTGTTTTGGCACAGGAACAACAAACAGAAAATCAATTACCCATAAACATGAGGATTTACTCCTGGACTCTCAATCCTGTTCCATTAATCTGTACGTCTTTCTTTATGGCAGTATCTCACTGACTTCATAATACATTTTTTAATGTATTTTGTGAAGGTATCAATTCACAATGGATTGAAAAAGAGAAACCCCACTGCGTGTTGTTTTCCAGCCCCAACAAGCAATTCTCCAACATGAGCTGAGTGTCCTACAATTCAGCAGAATTCTGACACCATCTGCCCGAAGATCACGTCGGATCCCACAGGGGAAGGGCTCAGTCCCACAAGACCGTCTCTAGTGCCTTCCGGTTGCCAGTCGGAAGTCCGTGTTGTCACTTGTGCTTCTGACCATGGACTGAAGACCGGAGATTTCCATGACCCCCTCCTTGGGTTCAATCAATTTGCTAGAGCAGCTCACAGAACTCAGAGAAACATTTCCTTCCATTTACCGGTTTATTACATAGGATACTGTAAAGGAAACAGATGGAACAGGCAGAGCGAAGCGAAGCCTAGGACAAGCTATGTGGGAAGAGGCACAAAACTTCGGTGACCTCTCTAAGGGGCGCCATTCTCCCAGACCCTCCACATGGTCACCAGTTTGAAAGCTCCCAAACCCAGACCTTTTGGGGGTTTTACGAGGCTTCACAACATAGGCACGATTGATTGAATTTTGGCCATTGGTGATTGAACTCAATCTCCAGCCCCTCTCTCCTCTCTGAAGGTGGGTGGGGGTGGGTGGTGCCCGCACTGAGAGTTCCAACTCTCTAAGCACCTGGTTGGTTCCCCTGGCAACCAGCCCCCATCCTTAGGGGCTTCCCAAAAGTCACTCGATGACATAAACTCAGATGTGTTTGAAAGGGGTCTGTTACAAACGTCAAGACACTTTTCTCCTCTTATTAAACAATTCTAAGGGTTCTAGGAAGACCAAATATCTATTACTTAAAATAAATCAAAAGATCACAAAACCCAATTGGATCTTCACCACAAACAGCTTGAGACACCCTGGCCAGGTGGATACTCCCCGCCCCCTCCCAGCGGCTCCCGACCTGCATGTGAATGAGGGAGTGCGCGCAGCAGCCGTGCTCATTCTATCCCAGTCTTCTCAGTATTGTAATTGCTTTGTGTGCTGTCTTCTCCTCACCATGAATTCTCGGAAGGCGAGGGCACCTTTTGTTATTCCTAGCACAGGGACCGATGTAGACACTCCATAAATGTTAGTTAAATAAATATATAAATGAATAAAGGAATAACATGATTTTTTTTTCCACGGGCAAACTCGGAAAATGAGCCTTCAAATTTGGATTTGAGGATTGTGAATAGAGCACAGTTTACACACACTGAGATGCCCTGGTAGAGGGTTTCTTAAGCGTCTGCAGAAATGTGATGTTACCAAAAAAGGGAGGGAAGGGGGCATCCTGTGCTCAAATGAGATAGGAAATTCTGAGTTCAAAACTAAATGAAAAAAAAGTTTCTTTTAATTGCAGGGCTTTTTAGAGCCTGTATTATATGACGTGCACTACGATTCTCATGGCAGGTTGATTTGCTTGCGGTGTTACCCCTTTCTGGAAAACATTTCTCTAAGACTACTGTTCTGTGGGCCACACTTCAGAAAATGCTTATCTTATCTCTAGATTTGAATTTAAAAGAAAATGAAACCATCCTTTGCATTCAGCAAAGTTCAACCAACATTTATGAATGTCTACCCTGTGTCCCAGGACACAGGTGGTGCACTGCACAATCCCAGGGGGCAACATTCACTTAGACTCTAATGGACGGCATTTCCCCGTGGTTGTGCAATATGGTGGCTCACCCCATTTCCTCCACCTGTCATATCTTGTTTTCCATTTTAACTCATCCCTCCCCACACCACGCCACCACCACTACGCTCAGAAGACCCTCGCCTGGCACATTCTGGACTCTTCCACATCACAAGAACCGTAGGCAACTTAATTTGTGTACCAGCTCTCTTTCACTTGGCATGATGCAAATAGCAACATAAATGTTTACAAGATAAAATGCAGTATAGCTTTGTCCTTTCTTGTTTTTCTTCTCAGTGATATCAGGCTGTTTCTGGCGCTGAGTCTTTTTTGCCTTGGGCCATTTAAAAATTTCCTAAACTAGGGGCGCCTGGGTGGCACAGCGGTTAAGCGTCTGCCTTCAGCTCAGGGCGTGATCCCGGCGTTACGGGATCGAGCCCCACATCAGGCTCCTCCGCTATGAGCCTGCTTCTTCCTCTCCCACTCCCCCTGCTTGTGTTCCCTCTCTCGCTGGCTGTCTCTATCTCTGTCGAATAAATAAATAAAATCTTTTAAAAAAAATTTCCTAAACTAGATAGGATTGAACAGGCCAACTGTTGAATTCCAGAGACCTCTTGAGGTTCTAGGGGCAGTTCAGGGACCAGTAGAGGCAACTCAACAGGGAGCACTTTATTTATTCACTAACAAAGGAGAGAACCAATGCTGGAAGGCCTTAGCCTTTGAAGTTGTCAATACACTTGCATGTGAGACCACAAAACCAAAATCCTTCAGGCTTTCTATCAATAAAGATTTTTAAACATGTTTTGGAGGAAAAATTGATCTGGAAGTTCAAAGTTCTTCTGCCCTTTTGATCTTTAAATCAGTCTATGTTTACCTTTTTGTTCTTTGGTACGTTACAGAATTCTCATTAAATCGTGCTTAGAATTCACTCTCATCCTGTTTTCAGCTTTACCTTTCAGGAGGGTTCATGGCTAGTAGCTCTCCCCAGCAGGCGAGGGCCCAGGGAAAAGTACACTCTGTCCCTCCCTCCCAGCTCATAACACTGATGGAAGATTAACCGATACTAAAATTAGTGCACAGGACTGCCTCAAGTGGGAGATAAGACACAAGGTGACTGAGGGGCAGGAGGGAGCCCAGGGTCCCCTAACCTGCCCCCTGCAGTGGTGGAGGAAGCCATGGGCAGACCGCGGCAGGCCTTTTCCTTTTTCTATTGCCCACCGGTGCTATTGCCATACCCGGTTGGCCACCACACAGAAGCTAGAGCCAGGAATCCCATTGGATAGAATCTTTCAAAGTCCTCAGGCACAGACTAAACTAGCAGTTTTGGGGGAGGGGGGGCACCTGGGTGACTCAGTAGGTTGAGCATCCGATTTTGGCTCAGGTGGTGATCTCAGAGTCCTGGGATTGAGCCCCGCATCAGGCTCCCTGTTCAGCAGGAGTCAGCTTCTCCCTCTGCCCCTTCCCACCCCCACCCCCTGCTTATGCTCTCTCTCTCTCTCTCTCTCAAATAAATAAATAAAATCTTTGGGGAAAAAAAATAAACTATCAGTGGGGACTGGGAAGACTGTTTGAAGTGAGATGTGCTCTGACCCTCTCATGGCTTTTCTCTGGGCCAGATGCTAGGAATTCTGACCAAAGAATGGCCAGGCAGCCTGGGGGTGGGGGTGGGGACCGGGAAAGTCAAAACGCATTCTCTAGGGGCAAACCAATAGTAGCCAGTCAAAGTAGAATCAGCCATCAGAACGGACTGGGGTCCACTCAAGAAGGTGAGTTGTGGATATATTAAAGGCCTGTTGAAAGAATCGGGAAGGATACTGAAAGTTGACAAGACCTAGAGATAGGCAGGCAAGAGGCTCGGGCTTAAGCACGCCTGATTAGTCATCAGTTTCTGCCCTAGGTCTCAGGCTGTCTTACACACTGTGCAGGAAAGGCTCCGGGCATAGGGCCTGTGTGGTATTTGGGCCTACGAAAATATTTGGGACCTTGCAAAACAAATAGTGCTCTAATATACAAAGAAAAAAAATCTTGAAAAGTTAATAAATGTTAAATAAATGTGTACGAAGTATCACATTTGTCAACTTCAGTAATTGTTCAATCCAGTGTTCATAAAAATGTTCTTCTATTGGAAAATAATTCGTAGAGCATGGACTGTGGGGGCGCCTGGGTGGCACAGCGGTTAAGCGTCTGCCTTCGGCTCAGGGCGTGATCCCGGTGTTATGGGATTGAGCCCCACATCAGGCTCCTCCGCTGGGAGCTTGCTTCTTCCTCTCCCACTCCCCCTGCGTGTGTTCCCTCTCTCGCTGGCTGTCTCTATCTCTGTCGAATAAATAAAAATAAAATCTTTAAAAAAAAAAAAGAGCATGGACTGTGAAACCAAATTGCCTGTGTTCAAATCCCAACTCCTCCATTTGCTGTGTGACGTCTGGCAAGTTGTTCAATCTCTCTTAGCTTCAGTTTCCTCCTCCTCTGTAATCCTATGGAAAAAATAGGAAAACTATACCACCAGCCTCGAAGACTGTTGACAAAATTTAAATGAGCAAAACACTGAGCTCGGCACATTCTAAGTACTGGATGTATCCTAAGTCCTGTTATTACCATGATTCTCCCACTTGGAAAGCATTCCAAAATAGGAACGGGTTTCTAACAAATCAGAGCCAAATTAAATGAGTGACTCAACTTAAGTCATTTCAAAAGCAAAAGTCTAAGAACTCTCTCCACAGGATTTCTTAAAACATTTTTATCACTGAAATTTCCGAGCAAATACAAATGTAAAGAAAATAGTATATAATGAACCTCAGTACCTTTCACTCCGCTCCAACAGTTACCAACTCACAGCTACTCCTGTTTCATCTATACCTGGACTCCTTCCCCTCAATCCAGGATTATTTGGGGGGAAAAAAAATGCCAGACATCCTATCAGTTCATTTGTAAATATTTCAACATTTCTGAATGTTTTAAAAACATAACCACAAAACCCAAAACAACATAAAAAATTAATACCATCAATTATCCAGCCAGTGTTAAAATTTTTGTGCTTGTTCATAGAATTGATTTTTTTATTACTTTTTAAGAAGATTTTATTTATTTATTTGAGAGAGAGAGTGAGCACAAGCTGGGAGAGGGGCAGAGGGAGAGGAAGGAGCAGACCTCCCCACCCCTCCCCCGGCCCCACTGAGCAGGGAGCCCTGACACAGGGGCTGGGGTGGGGGTGGGGGGCTCGATCCCAGGATCCTGAGATCACAGCCCGAGCTGAGGGCAGACGCTTAACCGACTGAGCCACCCAGGTGCCCTAGAATTGATTTTTTTAATAGTTTGTTTGAATCAGGATCCCAATAAAGTCAGGTCATGACAAATGAACATCTCAAATACTTTTAATCTATAGGTTTTTGTCTTCATCTCTCTTCTTTTTACCTACAATTTTTCTTGTTGAATAAACCAGGTTCCTTGTCTGATGGAGTTTACTATAGTCCGGATTTTGCTATTCGGCACCTTACAGCATCATTTAACGTGTCCTTCTAAGACCATACCTACTGGTAGGTCTCGGACTGGTACTGGTAGCAATCTAATTACTTGATTGCATTCAGATGAAGGGTTTTTGGAAAACCCCTTCAGAGTTATCTCAGGGCCACACCCTGTCTGATTGTCATTCTTTTTGAGATATTTGCAACCATTGGTGATCGTTGCCTAGATCCATTCATTCATTAAAAGTTGGAAAATGGTGATATTTTAATTTTATCATTCCTTTAATAGTTGGGATACTATAAAAAGAAATACCCCCTCATCAATTTTTTGGTTTTCCTGAAGCAGAGTTTGTATAGGAAAGGCAAGAGCAATATTTGATTCTTTCCTTTTACTTACTAGTTCTCAAAATCATGATTTGGTTCTCTAGTACCCCCTGATGGTGCCCCCAAAGTGCTGGATGTTATCACGGTCTTCGTTCTTCATAATGTGGTTATGCCGGCAATTTAAAATTTTCACTTGCAGTACTAGATATTGCTTTTCTATCGTTTAATTTTTTTCACAATTATAGAAAATACGACATGGTTCCTTGAATCTACAAAACAAGGTATATTCAAAGAAGCGTTGCTTTTATTTCTGTTCTAATTTGTTTCTTCCCTTTTTCTATAGAAAACTGTTCCTTTTGATGGTATGTAGTTCCATTGTCCTTTTCTGTTCCAATTAAGTAAATATACATTTATCATCGTATCTCCCTCTTTTTGTATAAACATTGGCATAATCTACTCAGTTGTCTCCATGTTGATCAAATGCCATTTACAGCAAAACCCAAACAGTATGCTTAATGTGTGATGTGGTTGGGTGCTATTCTAATTCTGCCATAACAGGTAGGCAGGCCTACAGCAGCTCAGGAAACGTCAAGCCAGCTGATTTTATCTTCCCACCCAGACAAAATCTACCTCTGAGCGGGGCCAGTTTGAGGTCGATAGAGCGATTGCAATCAGCTGGCCCAACGTGGGCAGCGTCCCGGGATGGCGAGGAAGTGCTGTTCTTGCCGGAAGCAGTTCCTGTGAGGATCGCGCTGCAGAGCTGAGTCTTCACCATCGGACCTTTGCAAGGGGGTTAGGCTTGGAGGACCCTTCCACTCTCAGGAGGTAAGGTGAAGGCTCACCTTAGGTGACCCACATTGGCTGTTTGGCTCTATCAATAACAGCACGTTAGAATGAATACTTCCTGGTAGTTTTGTTTTGTTTCGGTTTTTGTTTACAGACTCAAAACAACTCCATACAGAGTGATTAAGGATTTTTTTAATGTGTGTTTATTTTTTAATTTTTATTTTATTTTTTTTATTGTTAGTCACCATACAGTACATCCCCAGTTTTTGATGTAAAGTTCCATGATTCATTACTTGCGCATAACACCCAGTGCACCGTGTATTACGTGCCCTCCTTAATACCCATCACCTGCCTATCTCATTCAGAGCCAGAGGTCGGCGTTCAAGGCAGAGAGCAGGGGGCGGGGCGGTGGGCGGGAATGGGGGCGGGGCCTGGCCGTGTGGGAGGAGGGGCCGTGCGTTCCGAGGGAGTGTTCCGAGGGAGACTCCGCAGGAGACCGCCACGCAGATCGCACCTTGCCTCCATCTCAGCCGGCGCATCCCAACCTCTTCCTGCAGGATGGTTTGTCCGGCTAAGCCAACTCACTCCCTACCTCCCTCGGGGGCCCCCAGAACCCGGCACGCCAGAAGGCAGACAAGGAGGCTAAGTCAACGGAATGGAGCAGCAAGGAAGGGCAGAGGAAAGGGCAGGAGGAGACTCCAGTGGCTAGAATAGTCTGGGATACTCCTCTTCTGCACATCGTCTCAGGCTGCATCTTAGCCACCAGGCCTTGCTGAAAGATCCTGTCTTTTACAAAACATCTGCCCTGTCTTGTTCTTAAGTCTGATTTATTTGCTCACACTGCCTTTGGTCTTCATTTAAATGTATATTTCCCCTGCATTAAACGTGGCCCCATTTTTAATAGGAAGAGGAAGAACACAGTAATTTGATCTTTTGGGAAGGCTCTGCCAGTGGGTCTCTCCTCCTGTCTTTGATGCAGAACAAGGGTACAAGGTAAATGATCATGGATAAAAGCACATTGATTACGGCATATCCCTCTATAGAATTCTAGTGGCCATGAAAAAGATGAAGGAAGATCTATATGTAATGATGCGGAAGGATGTACATAGTATAGTAATGGTTACAAAATAAAGCAAGTTGGAAAATGGTATGTATGTTGGTAAATGTACCGGAAAAGTTCATAGTAAACTATTATCAGAAGTTCCTTCTGGGAAGTGGGATTGGTGGGTAACTGTACCGGTGGCAATGCTTTCTGCTGAAAGTAAAGAAAACCCCCACTTGGTGGCTCACACGATAAGGAAATTTATTATCTTGTAAAACAAGAAGTCCATGGGGAGAGGGATTCTGGGGTTGATTAGCTCAGCAGCTCAGGAGCTCACTGGGGACCCCGGTTCTTCTCATCTTTCGGCTTTGCCATTCTCAGTGATTAGGCTTTGTTCTCAGGCAGCTCCCCTCCTCAGGGACAGGTGCAGTAGTTCCAGGAGAAATATTCAAACTTCCCATCCTTAGCAGAGATGGTCAAAGTCACCTGCCAGAGGAGCCCCAGGTCTCCCAGAAACAAGCCTAATTATCCCTGCCACACTCCCTCATGGCTGGAAGGAGCCCCTGGGAAGCTTGGCTCAGCTGCTCAGACCCTGCGGCAGCCTTCATTCACTTCTGCTCCCTGCAGCTGCAGATCTGAGAGGACATTCTCATGACATCCACAAGCATCCGCTCTTTTTAAAAACAGATGCCGCAGCCAACATCCCCCGTGTGTCACATATGTCACATGTCCTTGTCCCAACCAACAAGACCACAATGATTGATTTAAACATAAATCAATCCGAACCACACTTCAGACTCCGCTAGTACCCACCTCCCTGGAATCATTTGGCTATTGTGGGGAGGATAAGAAACTGCAAAAAATCCAGACTCTGTTAGGAAGAAGGAAGTGGGGAATGAATATCAGGTAGGTAACCAACAGGACCTGCCACGAGGAGAGAGGGAGACCTTTTTAATCTGTATATTTCTGTATAGTTTGGATTTTTATGAGCTTACATTACTTGTATAATAATAGTTATTTTAGTTAGGGCAGTTAGAGAAGGAGGCTTGGCATCAGAGAGAAAAATATTTGTTCCCATCTCTATGATTTATAATCTGTAATCTTGAGCAAGTAATTTAACATCTTCAAGTCTTTATTATTAAAAAGTTGAAAGTAATTCGCAAGTTGGAAAAAAGATGGAAAACATTAAAGAGATATGGGTTTCTCTTACATCCTGGGAGGCAGATTATTTCCTATCTGTAAAGATTTAGAAACATATGTGTTCGATTACGCTACTTGAGGTTTGTTACTGTTTTGATATTTCAAAGAACTGGAAAAATGCAGTCCTTCTCTAGGCAAATTAAAGAAAGTCGCAATGATTTCTTTTTACCAAGTTGAGTACAATGTTCTTCTGTTTTCTCTTAACTAGTTTGTGGTTTGGAATGATAAAATAATATATTTCCCAAAAAGTTATGAGGTTTAGTTATGAGGTTGGGTGTCTATTTTTTTAGATCGATTGATTGATTAAAGTTCAATTTAATTAACATATAGTGTATTATTAGTTCCCGAGGTAGAATTTAGTGATTTATTAGTTGCATATAACAGCCAGTGCTCATTACATCAAATGTCCTCAATGCCCATCACCCATTTACCCCATCCCCCCACCCACTTCCCCTCCAGCAACCCTCAGTTTGTTTCCTATGATGAAGAGTCTCTTATGGTTTGTCTCCCTTTCTGTTTTCATCTTACATTTCCTTCCCTTTGCCTATGTTCATCTGTTTTGATTCTTAAATTCCTCATATGAGTAAAATCCTATGGTATTTGTCTTTCTCTACTGACTTATTTCCCTTAGCATAATACCCTGTAGTTCCATCCACAGCATTGCAAATGGCAAGATTTCATTGTTTCTGATGGCTGAGTAGTATTCCATTGTACATATATACCACCTCTTCTTTATCCATTCATCTGTTGATGGACATCTGGGCTCTTTCCAGATTTTGGCTATTGTTGATAATGCTGCTATGAACATTGGGGTGGTTGCATGGCTGTTTTGAAAATGATCAGTTTAGTTCTATTTATTCATAAACTTACATCTAATCTTGGTTCTTAATCATTTAAGACTGAATCGAAGCCCACTCTCTTAATATCACTTTGAGATGCCTGCTAAGAAAACTGGAAAGTGGGAGAACCATCATTAAGCAGTAGATTAAGGTTTGGGCATTTTCTGAGAGCTACTGGAAGTTGCAGAGATGAAGTGGTCTTTAGAGTCTAGGAAGTAATGTAAGAATTAAGATCTACCCCCAGCTTGTGGTGAGATCTTAGGAGTCACTTACCTTTGCTGCTTTTAAGTTTCCTTGTTTACAAAACAATAATAATTCAGTTGTTT
The DNA here is from genome assembly GCF_023065955.2 of Ursus arctos. Classification (NCBI taxonomy): domain Eukaryota; kingdom Metazoa; phylum Chordata; class Mammalia; order Carnivora; family Ursidae; genus Ursus; species Ursus arctos. Next base: position 11,362,596 of record NW_026622886.1, on the reverse strand, counting down.
GAAGATTACACCCTATGAGTTATCTGTCACTGCTTAAAAAATCTACCCTAAAATGTAGTGGCTTAAGACAGCGATCCTTTAATTTGCTCAGAGTTTCTTTGGGTTAGGAATTTGGAGTGAGTTCAGCTAGACAAATTTTCTGAGCTAGGTAGTTTTTCTGCTGGGTTCATCGGAGGTCATTCAGGTAGGTTGGCTGAGAGCTGATTGACCTAGGAGACCATGCTGGGATCCTCATCTCTGCTCCTTAATTTCCAGGAAATGAGCTTAGGCTTCCTCACATGCCATTCTCTCTCGGAGGGGAGAGGAGAGCAAACCGAGTGGTTAAGCACTGCGACGCGCCTCCTAATGTCCCATTGGTCAAAGCAAGTCACACGGCCACACCAAACATCAGTGGGGGGGGGGGGGTGTCAACACAAGAGGTTGGCTACAAGAAAACCTCATTGAGTGGGAGCCACTGTTGTAGCTGTCTACTACTGGGACATCACATAAATCAATCGGCGGAAGCATATTGTAAATTTTGAAATACCAAGTGAGTTATAGTCATAAATCCTTGAGGGCAAAACAAGTGTTGTTATTCAGGGTGCATTTACAACTGCAAGATACTTGGGGAAAAGAGTGCTTTGTGAACTCTAAACAAAGTTCATCAATATATCGACTTTTTTTTTTTTGTTATTTCAAAAATGCCCTCCCCAGATGAAGGAGCTGTGACCCCTCATCCTGGGAAGTTCTCTGCTCCCTAACTCTTCATTTCTTCTCCTTGCACCCAGAATCAATTGCCTTCATACACTCAACACAGTTTGTAAATTTTAATTATACACACATTTGCGTGTTGTCCTTCTCCCCCAGGACGGTATGTAGAAAGCTCCATGACGACAGGACCGATGTCTGTTTCACTCCCCAGCTTATACCCAGCCTCCAGCACGGGAGCTGGCACATGATCAGAGCCTAATAAATATTTGTTGAGAAGTGAATGAAATGAAAAGCTGCACTTACCCAACAAGTACCTCCTGATGTTGTTTCCTGGCGACAGGCGTCTTCTTGTTCTGAGAACACAACGAACTTTGTCTCTTACGGATGATTCACTCTATCAATAATTTGCCAGGGGAGGGCAGTAGCTCCTTGCTTCAAACTCTTGTCTGCTCATACCTCTTCTGTAATCAATCCTTCCCTGAACTGTGGCAGAACCAAATCCGGTGGGTTCTATCTGAGCTCTGCCTCTGGAATCCCACCCTTCCTTCCAGCCTGCCTCAGGGGTCTTTGTCCCTTCTTGCCGGGAGTCCCACCCTGGATTTCTAACTGGGCTCCTTGCCAACAGTCTTGCCCAATCCTGCCCCACCTCCCCCTCTGCTGCCAGAGACATCATTGCCAAAATATTTGAAAAACGAATTCTAGGGTTAAAGACCTCCGCTGCTCTCCCAAACCTAGAGATAAGATCAAGTTCAAACACTTTGGCATGCTCAAGGAGTCTTCCCTGGGTCCCCTCTCCCAAATCCTCTCCCAATGCCTCCCTTCCTCCATGCAGCTTCTGCCCAGTCACAGGGAAGGTTCCAGTACTGAATGAACTTACCTCCCTTGCTGCAATGCCATCATTTTAAAAGATTTTATTTATTTATTTGAGAGAGAAAGAGAGAGTGAGAGAGAGAGAGAGCATGAGAGTGGGGTGAGGGGCAGAGGGAGAAGCAAACTCCCTGCTGAGCAAGGAGCCCAAATGTGGGACTTGATCCTGGGACTTCAGGATCATGACCTGAGTCAAAGGCAGATGCTTAACTGACTGAACCGCCCAGGTGCCCTATGACAGGGTAATTTGAAGCCACACATCTCCTTTACCTGGCCTGTCTTCACCGCGCCCCCTGCAGCCAGCAATCTCCCTCCTGACTCAAAATCTCCTTCTCCGGGAGCCTGTTCAGTCTCCGTTGTTCCTATCTCTATTAAAATCTTAATGTGTCTGAAGTCCGCAGTCACAGCTCCTGCTCCGGCTGTTTCAGCAAGGGAGGAGCATTGTTGGAAGAGATGAAGGAAACAAGGAGGAAGGGAAAAAATTGGAAGAAAAAAAATTTGTGTCCCGCGGTTGGCACCCCATCCCTGACTTCCTTCCTTCTGCTCCTCTGTTCCACTAAGTTACTCTGAAAGGTCTTTTGTGGAAATTATCTATTGTGTTTTTCTGCCTGACATTCCTTTTCTCTCTAGAAATGGCACTTTTTTGGGGGCTTTCTTTTTTTCTTTCTTATTATGTTCAATTAGCCAATATATAGTACATCATTAGTTTTTGATGTAGTGTTCAGTGATTGATTAGTTGAGTATTACACCCAGTGCTCATCACAAAATGGGAATGGCATTCTTCCATTCTTTTCAATGGGAAAATCTGCTCTGTGTAGTTTGGCTTTGATCATAGCCACCTCTCAAGGAACTCCACGCCCTTGGACATAATGAATGGAAAAGTTGGGCACATGACCCAAACCATACCATTCAAAATTCTCCTTGAGATGTTCCTGCCGAAGAAATTTGGGGAGATGCTCTCCTTCTTCTGAGGATGCTAAGCTGGTAGGATGTAAGTCTGAGCTCCCAGTGATCATTATGATCTCCAGTAGAGAAGGCCTGTTTAAGAGAAAGGGAGTCCTGATGATATCATTTGAGCTCCTGGATCAAACTGTGCCTGAAGCCAACTGGCCATTTAATCTAGTTAGTTTGAAGTTTCTTCCAGTTGTACCTGAAGGAGTCCCCAACTACTATACTCTTAAAACAAAACAAAACAAAAGCTTCGTTATTATCTCAGGTTTACTCAGAGGAGGTGAGGATTAGGCATGAAAAATACGGCCCTGGCCTCACAGCATGGGGTAGGAAATACAACTGAGGCAGAATCTTTGGGTGAGGAAACTGCATCTCCCCAGCCCTTCTTGAGTCAGTCTCTCACAGAGCAGCTTCGTTCTTGTCTGGATGTGTGGCAAGGAAGTTGCCAGAAATCAGGCAAACCCATTTCCAAATATAAATACCAAAATTCCTTTGCCTAAGATAAGCTCTTTGGTTTAGTGCTCTTTTGCCTTACTAACACCTTAATTATTATTGTTGTTGTTGTTGTTGTTGTTGTTGTTGTTATAAATGCTATGTGAACAGCTGTTTAAAAGGGGCTAGATTAAGAAGCCTGGAGCTCATTTTCCAAGTACTAAAGCCAGGGGCAATTCCACTCCCTGCTCCCAATAATTTCAGTGAACCATTGAGTTCATTCTTATGTATGCCCAGAAAAAAATCTAAAATGAACACTTACTTCCTAGATCTTCCTATCAAAGCCCATCTCAAGCACAAAAGGTGTTTCATGGCTACTGAATAGAAATAAAGTGGATCTTAAGAAAAACCTCACAGATTTTTGGGGAGTCAGTTGGTATTTAAGGAAGATAAAAGGAGAGAAACCCAAGAAATGATGGCACTTTAAGATCTCTTTCTATATAGGACTTCAAAAGACATTTTTTTTTAAGTGAAGGATTCTCTATTTAGAGATTTTTAGGGCAAAGCAAAATTATGGACCATTTTGGGAAAAGGGAAATTGCTAAAAAGGTAGGACTGACAAGAATAAACCAGTAGGAAAAAATCTGTTTTTAAGCCACTATTGGCAGTTCAAAAAAGGCCAGTGAACCCATACAGTGATGTTGAGAAAGGAGCATGGGTGAACTGTCTGTGAGAATAAAATCAGTTGGACACTTTCACTGAGAGTGAACTTTAGGACAAGTTAATAAGTTCAGGACAATTTGTCTAAAAGAATCCATGAGACGCACACCTTAGAAAGGTGTGTCCAGGGGGCGCCTGGGTGGCTCAGTTGGTTAAGCATCAGACTCTTGGTTTTGGCTCAGGTTATGATCTCCAGGTCATGGGATTGACCCCTGCATGCGGCTCTATGCTGAGCATGGAGCCTGCTTGAGATTCTCTCTCTCCCTCTGCCCCTCCCATCCCCAGCCCTCACTCTCTTTCTCTCTCTCTTTTTATTTAAAGATTTTATTAAATAAAATCTTTGACAGAGAGAGACAGCGAGAGAGAGAACACAAGCAAGGAGTGGGAGAGGGAGAAGCAGGCCTCCCGCCAAGCAGGGAGTCTGATGCGGGGCTCGATCCCAGGACCCTGGGACCATGACCTGAGCCGAAGGCAGACGCTTAACGGCTGAGCCACCCAGGGACCCTTTCTCTCTCTTTCTCTTAAAAAAAAAAAAAAAAGAAAAGAAAAGAAAAGAAAAGAAAAGAAAAGAAAAGAAAAGTTATGTTCGGGAGGCCTGGACAAAGACAACCCTTATGTGGCTTGCTCATCGACCTCCCTTTCTTTTTCTCTGTAGCACCTTGAGATCGTTGCTGAGTCCACATATATAGAACATTTATTTCTACTTACATTTACTTACTCATTTGAGAAATGTTATTTCTGTTATGAGCTGGGCACTGAGGAGCAGCGTGTGTGACTGGGGGTGGGGGGGGACAGAAGGAGCTGAACTGTAGAGCTCCTGTCCCCACTCTCCACTCCTCACCACCTCTAACCTGGACTAGTCAACAAATATTTATGACACAGGCATATTTTGTGGCGGGCACCGGGAAACCGTAGAACCAGTCATTCCCCTTTGCTGTCATGGTGGCAGTTAGACAGGGGTTGATCCCTAAAGAAGCCTAATAGAACCCCCAGTGACAATGTTGCAAGAAAAGGCTCAAATACAGCAATAGCTTTAAAGTCAGGTCATGCAGAGGGAGTAGCCAAAGTGTGCGTCACAACAAAGGGTCTGAGGAGGCCACATGTGGGCGCCATCGTCCTCTCTTTGCAGGGCCAAGCAGGTGCCCTTTCTCTTTCAGATCGGGCGGGACCCACCAATACGTGCACTCGATATCCTAGAATCAACGTCCACACTGGATGTGGAGGCTGGGCTTCTTCTTCTTCTTCTTTTTTTTAATATTTTATTTATTTATTTAAGAGAGTGAGAGTGAGTTAAGAGAGAGCACAAGCCGGGGGAGGGGCAGAGGAAGAGGGAGGAGCAGATTCCCCACTGAGCGAGGAGCCCACCCCTGCGGGACTCGATCCTGGGACCCTGGGATCATGACCTGAACTGAAGGCAGACGCTTAACTGACTGAGCCACCCAGGTGCACCACCCTTTTTTCTAATGATAGTATGTTACGCCTGTGGCTACATGCTGTGCTCTCGCTTTATTGTACCTAAAGACTATTTTGGAAAATGTGCTTATCAGTACGTAAGAGCTCGCTCGTTCTCATTATGGGTTAGCTTCCCATTTTATGGATGTGTCATAATGTATTTAACCAGTCCCCTCCGGCTGGATGCTGCACACTGAATGTTTGTGTGTCCCTCCCCCGCCCCAAATTCACATGCAAAATCCTAACGCCCACTGTGATGGTATTAGGAGGTGGGGCCTTTGGGAGGTGATTAGGCTATGAGGGTGGAGCCCCCATGAATGGCATTAGAGTTCTTATGAAACAGACCCCCAGAGCTCCCCTGCCGCCTTCATCAGGTGAGGGCATGAAGGAAGATGGCTCTCTGTGAACCAGAAAGTAGAGCTAAACCAGACACCGAATTTGCTGGCAACTTGATCTGGAACTTCCAGGCCCCAGAAACGCGAAAGATAAATTTACGTTGTTGATGAACTGCCCGGTCTCTGGTATTCTGTCACAGCAGCCCCAACAGGATGGAGACACTGACATTTAGATTGTTTCTAATCTTTTGTTACCAAAAAGCTCATTATCACTTCATACCTGTGGGACCACATCTACAGGACAGGTATTAAGAAGCAGAATTGAGGAGTTAGAGATCAAGCACATTTGTGGTTTTGGGGATAATTTCTATACTGCCTCGGTTGGCCCGGCACCTGCAATGTGTGAGAACTGCCCTTCCTGCTACCCCCCACCAACGTGGTGCACCCCTGCTGTCAGATTCACTCCAAAGGGTGTGTTGCAGGAGCAGAGCTGGTGAGGCTTCCTTTGCATAGGAATAGAAAACAGTGTTAGGGACACACTAGGCAAAAAGCGGTGAAAGTCCTGCTCAGGCGGAGCTGGGGGTGGGTGGTTTCTAAGCTGCAGAGCTCAGTGCTGGTGGTGAGTGCTGGGTGAGCGGGGGAAACAACAAACCATGCCCAGGTAGGGATGGCGACTCATTGCACAGAGACACCTGGAAACAGGGTGGCCTCAGGGACTCTGGCTTAAGAAGGTATTTACATATTGAGTAAGCTTTTTGTGCTGTTTTGGTTGGCTTGGGCTGCCATACCATACAAAATACCCGAGACTGGGCGGCTTACACAGAAACGAATTTTCTTATAGTTCTGGAGGCTGGAGTTCTGAGATCAGGGTGCCAGCAATCAATTTCTGGTGAGGACCCTCTTCCCGGCTTGCAGATAGGCTGCCCTCTCACTGCGGGCTCACATGGCAGAGAAAGACAGACAGACACAGACAGAGAGGTTGGCTGAGTGCTCCTTGGTGTCTTTTCCTAAAAGACACTAATCCCATGAAAGCCCCACCCTCATGACCTCATCTAACCCTAATGACCTCCCCAAAGCCCCATCTCCAAGTACCATCACACTGGGGTTTAGGCTTCAACAGGTGAATTTGGAGGGCCACAATCATTCAGCCCAAAACATGCACAAAGTTGTTTATCTAGCCTGTGTCTAGCAAAACGGACCTGGCTAAGTGCAGTGGGGGACCGCCCTGAAATGGAAGATCGAAAACTCAATTTAAAAAAAAAAAATTGACAGCTTATCAGTGGGTGTGTTGGATTGTCTTTGGCCCACTTAAGCAAGAGAGGACTTGTGAAAAGATGTAGGGGGCTGAGGCCACCCCAAAGCAAAGCGAGGCTGGAGGCCCAGGTGGAAAGCTGGCAGGAATAAAGAAGTTTCCAGAGTCGTGGGCAGCAGGGATCTATCTGCCCAGTGGTCTGGTAACTGGAGCGGCTCACGAGAGCACTGACATGACAGTGAATAAGCTGCGAATAACACTTCCCTCCTTGCTTCACGCGTCTGTGGGATGCCTCCGGTCTGCACCAAAAGACACCAAATTGTTACTAGTGCTTGTCTTTGGGAGGTGCAGTATGGGTATTTTATGTTTCCACTTGTCTGTGTTTTCCACTTTTTTTTTTAAATGCTCCAAATCCCTACTTATTTATCTTAAAATATCTGTATGATCAGTTTAAGTGCACTGCTTCCAGGGAAGAATACAATTTAGGACTGGCACTAGGTAACATTGCGAGGGAAACTTCTGGAAAGCTAGAAGCTTCTTTTTCTTCTTCTTCATGGTCCATATCCTCAGGCAACCAAAACGTTTACCTTTTCCTCCACTGACCTGCGGCTTTCTCTCTATCAAAACCTGCTCTCAAATAAGTGGTATGATGTCAGTTACCAGGAGGAAATTGAACAGGAATAACCTGACAATAACAATAAAACCAGGTAGCGGTTACTGCTAAGGACTGAATTGTGTGCTCTTCTCCCTCCCCGCAATTCATACATTTGAAGCCCCAACCCCCAATGTGACTGGGTGGGGTCCTCATCTGACAGCATTGGTGGCTTTCTAAGAAAAGGAAGTGAGATCTTTCTCTCCCTCTCCTTCCCTTTCCTCCCGGTCTCTCCCTCCCTGTCCTTCTCTCTCCTTCCTCTCTCTCCTCTCTCTGTGTCTCTGTGTCTGTCTCTCTCTCCTTCGACATGCCCAGGGGAAAGGCCATAGGAGCAGAGTGAAAGGCGGTCCTCTGCAAGCCAGGAGAAGGGCTCTCACCAGAATCTAGCTCCGCTGGCATTCTGGTCTCACACTTTCAGCCTCCAGAACTGTGAGACTAAATTTCTGTTGTTTAAGCCGCCCATTTTCTGGTATTCTTTACGGCAACCCAAGCAGACTAATATATTTACTATATTCTAATCTAAGTGTTTTACATGTATTAACTTACTCAGTCTCATAAGCACCCTAGGAAGTAAGCACTGTTATTATGACCCCCATTCTTCAAATGAGGAAAAGTGACACACAGGAATGCTCACCTACAGTCGACCCAGCCCACCCGTGCGCACACACGATTACCATCCGAGTCAAAGCAGGCTCGTGCCGGGCCGTGTCTACCGCGTACCGAGCATTTACACGCATTACCTTATTGGGTACCCCAAACTCTATGACTTGGGTATTACTATCCCCATTTTCCAGTTAAGGAAACTGAGCCTGAGAGAGGTTAAGAAATTGGCCCAGTTGGCATAGCTAAAAAGGTGAGGCTGGTCCCAAACAATGAAACGTCAACCTCAGAGCCACTCTCTTAAACACAAAGTAGATTCCAGAGGGATTTTTTTGCATGTTGTCTTGTCTCTATGGCCCATCATATAGAAATTGATGTGATTCTAAGAAATTCAACTTTAGAACCCAACGCTTAGCTATTACCCAGAAATTCTTAATGTGACAGATTTGATAGCCCTAGTACTCTACAAGTGATGTTTATTAGAAAAATAATGCAACTTGGAATCAGATAATTTCGAATGATGCAGCAGGATGGTGAGTGAGTACCCTAGGAAAAATCACAGACTCTCCCTCAATGTCGCAAAGTTGAACATCTGCTCACGTGTCACCCTCTTGGTCAGGCCTGCTCGAAAAATCTATTTAAAATTGTACCCCTTGATCACTCCCTCATCCCCTCATTACCTCAAACCTCCTTCATCCAGCTCAATTCCTTTTATTTACTCTCTTTTTACCTTCTAACTTACCGTAGGCTTTACCTATTTATTATTTGCACGTCCCCTGCACTGCGGGCCTGGCACGGTGTAGGAGCTCAGTGAACACTTCAGGATTTTTCTCCAAGGACTTATTTGTTGTATCTTAAGTTAAAGCGCCCATCCCAAAAAAAGTTGGGAGGAAATAGAGGCAAAATTATTTATATTCCTTCGGAATTCTTTTTAATAAGTCATGTATTCAAGTGGTTCAAAATTCAAAATTTACACAAGGTTGGGTAGTGAAAAATTGAATCACTACCTTGTTTTCCCTGGCAGTTTATTGTCCCTGGAGACAGTCAATGCTACCAGTTTCTTTCGTAACTACATATATATATGTATATCCTATCTCTTCTTACACAAACACGACACAGATTTACATGCGTACACTGTAAAGTATGTGGCCTTTTTTTTTAAACTCAACAATATAAGGTAATTAAGAAGGAATTAAATACTTTCCAAAACGTGTTCTCCACCAATCTGATTGTGTGTGAGCATGCAGTATGGCACGTGGGGGAATCCCAAGAACCTTGTGTTTCGGTGGTTCGTTCTTTCTATCTCGAGTAAATGGAGTGGTGCATAGCGCTATCTCAGCTCTCCCTCTGAGGTGATACGCCCCAAAGGGGCTGGGGCGAGTTTGCCTACGGGAGTTACTGGTGGCTGTGGCATATAGGGGTGCATACGGAGCATTTCTAAGATTATGGACACTTCCAGATTGGTTTGGAATGCACGTTCATATATGTTGTGTTAGTGTTCTCCAGAGAAATGGAACCAAATAGGTAGGATGTGTGTGTGTGTGTAATACATATATGTACATATATGTACATGTGTCTATATATATATATATAGAGAGAGAGAGAGACATATATACGCAGAGAGAGAGAGAGATTTAAGGATTTCATGAAGACTTGGCTGATGCAATTATTACGAAGGCTGGCAAGTCCAAAGTCAGCAGCATGGGCCAGCAGGCTCAAGACCCGGGAGAGCTGATAACACAGATGATGTCCAAAAATTTGGCAAAATGAAAAAAAGCTCTGGAGCTGGATGAGGCTGATAGTTGCACAGCAGTGTGAATGTACTTAATGCCACTGCATTGTACATTTTATGTGTATTTTATTATAATTAAAAAGAAAATTAAAAAATCTTTAAGAAGAACCTTTAATTAATTGATCTCACTATTTCTGTGGGTCAGAAATTTAGGAGCAGCTTAGCTAGGTGGTTCTGGCTCAGGGCCTCATAAAGTTGTAGCTGGATGTTGGCTGGGGCCTTCTGAACATCTGAAGGCTCAACTGCGACTGGAGGGTTGCCTTCCAAGATGGCTACTCCCAAGGCTGTTGGCTGGAGGTCTTCGTTCCACACCAGTCGTTGGCAGGGAGCCTTAATTTCTCACCACATGGACCTTTCCTCAGGGCTGCTTGAATGTTCTCATAACATGGCAGCTGGCATCCCCCAGAGCAAGCCAAGTTGAGAGAGAGGAACCACATGTCGCTTATGATCTAGGCACATACTCATCATGGTGACACACACTCATTTATGCAATGTCTTCTTTGTTCGAAGTGAGTCACTGAGTCCAGCTCACACTCAAGACAGGCATATTAGCCTGCACCTTTTGAAGGGGCTACTGTTTAAGAATTTGTAGAAGTATTTTTAAAGCACTCTAACATTTGAACTTACGTAGGAACAAATTCTAATATAAATAACTTAGTTTTTCCAAGCTTCTGTTTGTTCAAAGGACAGTGACCAGAGGGGTGGCGTATGTGACTGGCCTGGTCTGGGTTTCCTTGAACTTCAGGGTATGGATCCCTCCACTAAAAAGAAGGATTCCGTTTTCAGAAGGAAGGGGAAGGGGATGCCAGGCAGTCAGATGTGCCCAGATGCCTGCTGCACACCTCATTTTAGTTTCAGCAGGTGTCAGCATGAACGGACTCCAGCAGCGGCACTGCCCTTTGTCCTTTGTCCCATCTGACTTCGTCTTAGAGGCGTCTCAATCTCAGTCTCAAATGTTTTCATTTGAATTGTTTTCATTTTCCATTTTTAGAAATTGTGCTAAAAAACACATACTAAACTTGGCTATTTTAACCATTTTTTTAAAAAAAGATTTTATTTATTTATTGGAGAGAGGAAGAGTGAGAAAGAGAGCATGTGCAGGGGGAAGGGCAGAGATCTTCAAGCAGACTCTGAGCTGTGTGCAGAGACCCACGCAGGGCTCCATCCCGGGACCCCGAGATCAGGACCTGAGCTGAAGGCAGACGCTTAACCTGCTGAGCCACCCAGGCGCCCCTGTTTTAACCGTTTTTAAGTGTACATTTCAGTGCCATTAAGCATGTTCACATTGTTGCACACCCATCACCAGCATCCATCCACGGAACTCTCCGTCTTCCCAGACTGAAATTCTGTATCCACCGAGCAATACCTCCCCACCTCCTCTTCCCTGCAGCCCCTCGTCACCACCACTCTACTCCATGTCTCTATGAATTTGTCTACTGTAGCTCTTCCTGTGGCTGAAATCATACTGTATTTGTCCTTCTATGACTGGCTTATCTCCCCTGTCCTAATGTCCTCAGTGTTCATCCGTGTTGTACCATGTGTCAGGATTTTCTTCCCTTTTAAGCTAATAATCACCCCTGTATGCATGTGCCACACTGTACTATCCAGCCATCCAGGAGTGAACGTGGCCTGTCTCCACCGCCCGGCTGTTGTGAATCACGCTGCTATGAGCATGGGTGTAGGGTCTCAGCGTTTTATCGGTAATTCACTTGGAGCAATCGAAGACTGTGTTCTAGAGTTTAGATCCAGGGTTCTAAGAGTTGCAGCCATGTCAGGAGAAGAGCACAGTGAGTGGATGTGCAGGCAGAAGATGTTTGTTTGGGTCGCAGCTCGGCCACATATCAGCTACACGCTCTCTGAACTTCAGGGCTTCTGGAAAGCTCAGATGAAATAATAAAAATGAAGTGGCTGGAAAGACAGATAAAGAGGGAAGCAGAAATAACAATTGTGTGGTTGCGTAAGTTCTTTTCCCAGCTCCTGGCTTACTCTGTACCGAAGGATTCCTCAGGACAATATTCTTCGGAAGGCACACAATATCGATTTTATATAGAGGCTAGCCACAGGAGCATCTTTCCGTGGGACACCTGGGTCCAGAAGCTCAGCACTGAAAGCCCACTTTAATGAAATAAAAATCCAATCTGTTCCCCAAATGGTTGGCCTTTGGTAATCCTTAATCCTCAGTATTCTTTCAGGCTAATCTGATTTTCCCCCCAGAAATTGACTAATTTGCAATATCATTGACACTAATTCCTCATTTGCCCCACACAGGAAAACTTCTCAATTCCCACCTTACAGCTGTGCCCTGATTAGAAATGCAAAGATTCTTTCTGGAAGCATCCACAAGAACTGACAGTAGTTGCCCCTAGGCAGGGAGATTCGGGGCTTGGGCCAATGGGGGAGAGAGCCGATTTTTTAGTGTAAACTTTTCCGGATTTTTTTCAGGGGAAAGTTTTATATTGTGTTTTACTTTAAAAATAAAAAACACTATTCTTGAAGCAAGCACAAATACTAACCATTCATCTGGAATGGTTCATTCAACTCTGAGTCATGGGCGGGGGGGTGGTGAAAATGGCAGAGGAAACAGTACTTGAATCAGCAACCAAAGCCAGCCCAAAGAAGATTATAAAGCAGATGAAGTTGCTTTAGAGGCAACAGTGTGTAAGATCTGTCAACAGACAAGGTGGGAATCAGACAGAAGTGGGGGAGCAAATGCTACTTCTGCCACTTCGTAGCAGAGTAACCTGTCTGACACCTTCGCGGTTCAGTTCCCTCTTGCACAAAATGGGGATAATGCCCATCTGTTATTACTAATGTTTTAAGGGTATTTGGTGTTTTTTTCCCAGGGGAACTTTGAAGAACACAGTTCCCAAAGGAAGACAGGAAATTTCACCTGTCTGCTGTGTGCCGCTGATCACACTGAGTGTTCACTTGCATCTTATTTAATCTTCATAGCTATTATGCCAGGTAGATACTATAATCGTTCTCATTTTAGAGAGAGGGTGGGAGCTCAGAGAATTTCAGTAGCTTGGTCAAAATCACACAGCTAAGAATGACAGAGCAGGGTTTGAATGTGGGTGTGTCCCATAACAAAGCCGGGTTCTCCGCTCTCCTCACCGGGACTTCAATCCCCAGGACGGGTACCGAGGGAACTTTTTAAGGCAAGGAGCAATTCTGACTGGAATGCGTGGGGAGGAGCGGTTGGCAGCAGTATCTCCCAGAGCCCGCCCCGGGTAGTCTTTGAGCGCATGTTTCCATCCATAGCAAAACCGGTGCATGTTTTCATTTCTCCTGGCTTTTATCTTGCCTGGCACACTTAGTTAATTTTCTTGGGTGAACACAGTCCTATGAATGGGTGACCCACTGTATAATCACCTTTAATATGGACCATGGAGTTTGCGTGTGACTCAAGCACAAAGTTCTAAGAGTAGAGAAATTAAATGCAGGAAAATTGCTTTAAAATGTAAATTTCATGACAAATCCAAACAACTGGAAAACTCAGAAAACTAGAATGTTTTTCAATGTATAATTGATGATTGATGTCATGGTCTTCAATGCATAATTGATGGTGTTATATTATTTTCATGTTAATTCTCTTAGACACTGAGCCATGTGCTGGGGACACAGAGGTGAATTAGACAAAGACCTGCCCTCCACACGTTCACCAGGGTGTAGGGAAAATGGTGGGGGTGGGAGTGGGGGTGGGCGACTGAGGCACCAGATGTGGGGCTGGGAGCAGCAGATGGATTCAGAGATTTAGCAGGTAGAGGGAGTAGAACCTGGTGGTGACCTCTGGCCATGCGTGGGACCAGGAATGAGCAGGAGGAGGACAATCCAGGCAAGGCACACAGAGTTAAATGGAAAAGGAATTCCTCTTCCGAATGTACTGCACCTGCATTGCCAACACCTAGAGATTAAATGAATCAAATAATTGTGGAACCCTAAATGTTGGGACTTTAAGACTTTGTTCATAAACTCCATTTATGGAGTGGCCCTCTGAGGTGGACTGATGCTTTAAAGTAAATGAGATGTTCTGACTTGGACAGCAGCTCTGACATCAATCATCCCGTACTGAAAATTACAAACATGGTCGCAGTGGGGCGTGGGCATCCGTAAAGTATTATCCTGTGGTACGTAAATGATGCCTTGCACATGGCAGGGGCTCCCTAAGTATTTTCTGTAGGAATGAATGCACACTGCCCCAAGATCACCAATCTGTGATCACGTTGATGTTCCTTCTTTCTTTCAACAAATATTTAGTGATTGCCTTGCAGTGCCAGATGCTGCTCTGGGTACCCAGCAAAACAGACAGAAATTCCTCCCCTAGAGTTTACATTCTTTTGAGGGAGGCAGACAATAAACAAGATGATTAAGTAAAATGCATAGACTGTACTATATGAACATTATATAAGTTACCTTATGTTGTCATATTATTATTATCATCATCATTTCCTGTTATATTAATAAATGGTGATAATTTCTTTTTTTTTTTTCATTAGAGAGAGAGAGCATGAGCAGGGAGGCGCAGAAGGAAAGGAAGGGAGAGAATCTTAAGCAGCTCCACACTCCACGTGGAGCCCAACATGGGGCTCAATCTCACAACTCTGAGATCATGAACTGAGCCGAAAATGACTGAGCTGCCCAGGCACCTTATATGGTGATAATTTCTAAGGAGAAAATTGAAGCCTGGAAGAGGGAAAGGAGGTGTTGGGGTCAGCAGCAGAGCAAGGGGTGAAAGAGAAAGGAAGAGTGGCCAGGGAAACCTTCATTGAGAAGGTGCATTTTGAGTGAAGATCTGGGGAAGGCAGGGGAGAGAGCTGCATGGGTACGTGAGGGGATTGTGGTTCCAGCAGAAGGAACAGCCACTGCAAAGGCTTCAGATGGGAGTGTGCTTGGTGTGCTTCAGCAGAAGAAGAAAACCAGGGTGGCCGAGGGCGTGAGCAAAGAGGAGAAAAGCAGGAAGGGAGGTCAGAGAGATACGAGCTGAGGATGCCTCACACCGGAGTTTTTGGGCCACTGGTTTCACTCTGAGCAGATTGGGAGCCATGGCAGTTTCTAAGCAGAGGCATGACATGATTTGAACAGGATGCTTCTCGTTGACCTGCTGCAATGGCAGGAAGAGGGGGTGGGGGCAGGGCGGAAGCAGGGAGACCATTAGGAGGCTGTTGTGATTATCCAGGTGAGAGGTACTCATTTTTTGGATTTTTAAAAATATCTTTAAAAAAATCTTTTAAAAACTTTTTATTATGGAAAATTTCAAACATAGAAATTAGAGGTAATGTGGAGGGAATTCCCACATTCCCATCAACCAGCTTCAACAATCCACACCCAAACAGTGTTATTTTATCTAAATTTCTACCCAACACACTGGATTATTTCATTTTACTGATTTTTAATTTAAAAAAATATTTTATTTGTTTAGAGTGCACACTCGAGCAGGGGGAGGGGCAGAGGAGAGGAAGAGAGAGAGAATCTCCAGCACACTCCACGCTGATCGTGGAGCGTGACTCAGGGAATGATCTCAAGACCCTGAGATCATGACCTGAGCCGAAGTCAAAAGTCAGAGGCTAAACCGACTGAGCCACCCAGGCACCCCCTACACAGGATTATTTTAAAGAAAACCCCAGATATATATAATTTTAGTTGTAAATATTTCAAAGTATATCTCTAAAAGATAAGAACTTTTTAAGAAATTGCCACAATAAAGGAATCACAATGAAAACACTGACCATAAAATAAATACCTAGTCTGTATTTTATACCCATAAATGTTTTTACAATTGATTTGTTCAAATTGGGATCCAAAGTGCACACACTGCCTCCTACTAAAATATACATAACATGAGAAATTTACCCTTTGGAGCATTTTAAAGTATACAGTTCGGTGGCATTAAGTACATTCACGTTGTGAGGCAGCCACCACCACTGTCTGTCTCCAGAACTTTATCATCTTCCCAAACTGGAAATCTGTCTCCATGAAACACAAACTCCCCTCCCCCGGCCCTTGGTAACCACCACTCTACTTTCTGTCTCTATGAATTCGATTCCTCTTAGATACCTCATATACCCTAAGTCTCTCTGAAATGACAAGTTCCCACTTCTTTTTCTTCTCTTGTCATTATTCGTTGATGAAATCGGTACATTGTGGATATGCTGATTACATCTCTATGGATTGTTCAACTTGTTCCTTTGTCCTCTGTTTCCTATAAACTGGTAGTTAGAGGGATATTTTTGTTTTTGTGTTTTGGGGGGTTTTGTTTGTTTGTTTATTTTGAGATATCACTTGAAGGTAGAATGGACAGGATTTTTTGGCAAACTGAATGTGGCATGTGTGAGAAAGGGGTCAAGGATAACACCCAGGTAGGTGTTCGATCCGAGCCCCTGGAAGAACAGAGTTGCCTTTTTCTGAGCTGGGGAAGACTACAGGACATACAGGTTTGGGGAGGGGACCATCTATTTGGACACTAGGTTTGAGAGTTTTATTAGACACTCAGGTGCAGATGATAGGGCAGGAGATGTAAATTTGGCAGATGGCCTGGAAAGTTTGACACTGGATGAAGTCACTGAGGAGCAAATGCAGATTAAGAATGGGGGAGAAGAACAGAGATAGTTTAAGGACTGAGCCCTGGGGCACTTAAATACCAAGTGCCAGAGAGATTGGGAAGGAACAAGCAAAGGAGACCCAGAAGCGGCAGCCAGCAAGCTAGGAGGAAATGGGAGAGTGTGGTATCCTAGAAGCCAACTGTTCCAAGGAGGAGGGAATGACAAACGGGGGTCACGTGGGATGGGCAGGTCAAGTAAGCCGAGGACTGAACGTTGACTATTATTGGGTGAAAGAGAGATGCCCTCTCTTTCGATGTGCTTTAAACAGATCATATATAATTAGTGGATTGCAATATCACAATGATTCTATAAGGTAGTGGTTAAGAGCAAAGAGGCCTTGGAGTAAGGAGACTTGGATTCGTATATCAGGCTCTGGGAATCTGGGCAGTTAACTCACCAGCCTCGGGATTCTTACTGTAAAACAGGAATAATTATCATCCTTACCACATAGAGTTCTTGTGTAGATAACACAAGATGATGTGAGCAAAGCAGTAAGCAGGGTGCCCAGCTCATCTTCAAGGTCCAACAAATTGTTCGTATGTGGTAAGATGACTCAGACAAGCACATGCCTCTCAGCTACTCTTGCCTAGGTATTAAAAAAAAAAAACACAGAAAAACAGGAAAACCATCATCTTAGTTTAATGTGTGCTTTAGATAGGGAAAAAGAAAAGACAGCTACAATTGGGATTTTGCCGACAAAATACGTAGTAATTTTAGCTATAAGTTGAACAGCATGTTTAGAAAAAAAAATTCCCGAAATAATCATTCCAGCTGAACAAAGGAATTACGGACCTAGCTTACAGAGGGAGGGAACTTTTCTTTGCCTTTAAAAGTTCCTGGCTTCGTTATAGCACTTCCCATCCCAACAGATTGCAAACACCTGGGTGAGATTGTTTAGCATCACTTTGGCTTTGTGCAGTGTCTGTTTTTAAAAGGTTTGGGTTCAGCCTTCACTTTCTGTATGTAAGCAAATAAATACCCTTTTCCAAGAGCATTTTGATTCTGGGTTGCTCCCAAGAAAAGCAGGAAATAAGCTTGCCCACAAATTCAGATGAAAACAGAGGGCCTGCACCGCGGCCACACATCTGGTGACCAGACAAGGTCACTAAATCTCAGCTGGGATGGAAGTTCTTCAAGAGCAGGAAACTTGTTTTAGACGCCCTGTAACCCTAGAACAAAGCCGGATATGGGTCGGATGCTTAACATATGTTTTTTGTTTTTTTTTTTAAAGATTTTATTTATTTATTCGACAGAGATAGAGACAGCCAGCGAGAGAGGGAACACAAGCAGGGGGAGTGGGAGAGGAAGAAGCAGGCTCATAGTGGAGGAGCCTGATGTGGGGCTCAATCCCATAACGCTGGGATCACGCCCTGAGCCGAAGGCAGACGCTTAACCGCTGTGCCACCCAGGCGCCCCGGATGCTTAACATATGTTAATTCATTGAAAGAAGGAAAAACCAAGCACTACATTGAGAACAGTGACCCCCACCTGATGTGGCACAATGTGGCTTTGGTGTTAAAAATCACTCTTGGGTACCATGGAACGTTCATTCCTTCCTACTGGGAGTACAAATGGGGACCACCATTCTGGAAAGCAATATGGAAATGTGTAAGGGAGAGCCTTAAAACTCTACACATAAAGATGTTCCCTGTAGTCTTATTCATAATATTTTTAAAAAAGAAACAAATTAAATGTCTATCAATAGAGGACTAGGTAAGCCTAGTACAGTAGCTCTACTGGGAGGACTTTTATATTGATAGTTATTAAAGATAATGTTTCCTTCCTTCTTCCCCTCAATATTCAATTCCTACAGTGTCCCAGGCACTGTTCTAAGCTTTTGGGATGCACAAAAGAAAAACAAAATGCCAAGATGCTATTCTGGTGGGAGGAAGGAAGTGAGAGCAGGAGAGAGAGACCAGAGAGTAGTTGGAAGGCTCTCAGAGCTATATAAAAGCGAAGAGTATGGTAAGTGGTGCAGGTGAGGTGAGGATGGTGTGAGCGGGCTTCTGTCTAAAATAAAATGATCAGGGGCACCTGGGTGGCTCAGTCGTTGAGTGATGGACTCTTGACTTCCCTTCTGGTCATGATCTTAGGGTCGAGATCGAGCCAGGGGTGGGCTAGGTGCTCAGCGAGTCTGCTTGAGATTCTGTCTCTCCCTCTCCCTCTGCCCCTCATCCCACTCTCATAGGCACTCTCTCTCTCTCCCTCTCTCTCAATAAATACAATCTTCAAAATGAAATGGTCGTTGTCAGTCTAATCCACTGGCAAAAGCTGAGATGAGAGTGGAAGCCAGGAAGTTATCTGGGGGGCTTACAGGACTATGCATAGAAAATGCTAGTATTAAGTGAAAACCTAGGTGCAAAACTATTTATTGAGGGTAAAAAAACTGGAAAGAAATAGTAAATTCGGTACCAGTAACTTGAAAGATAAGATTTTGGATAATGCCTTTCCCCCACTTCTTTCCACTTTACATTTTCCTACTTATCTTTAGTGAGCGTATTTTAATGTGAAAAAAAATCCACCTGCTTGCAAGAGAGGAGGCTTGGGCATCAGGGTGTGGCCGCCCGCCGCCCCGCCCTCCGCCGCCTCGCCCCGCCCGCCGCCGTTCCGCTCACCGCCGGCAGGGGGCGCGCGGCCCCCGCTCGGCTGCGGCTGTCCTCAGCCGGGAATTCCCACAGAGCCCTGCGCGCCATGGGCTGTGCGAAGAGCAAGAAGGTGAAGGCGTCCGATTGCCCGCAACCGGAAGCCAACGGCCGCAGCGGCCCGGGCAGCCAGTCGCCAGGTACGAGTGAGTGCGAAGGCGCGGCCCCGTAGTGCGGGGCCGGACGGGCCTGGGGCGTGCGGTGACCGGGAAGCGCCCTCCAGACAGCCCGCGCCGCCCCGGAGCCCCGGGTCTCGACCGACGCGCGCCACGCCGGGGAGTCGAGAGGCGCCCGGGGTACCCGCCGCTGGCGCGGAGCGGCCTCCCCAAGTTTGCCCCCAGAAGGGGCCGCCCGGCCGGTAGCTTTCCGGGAGACAGGAGGCGGAAGGAGAAGCGTGCCGGCTGCGAGACCTGCCCGAAGACGGCTCACGAGCGAGCGAGACCGCCGGCGGTTACTGGGCTGCATTTGGTCGCGGGCTGTTGATGCTCCCTTGTTCCAAGCACCGTGTTTCAAAGGGGAATTCACCGTCACCTCTCGAGGAGCCAGGACCCCGGGGGCAGGGGGACAGAAACCCAAATCAAAGGAGCTTAAGCGCCAAGAAAAACTTGGGCCATTGTAACCGGAGATTCTGACTTGGAAGGTCTTGGGTGGGGCCCGCGTACCCCCCTTGCCCACACACCCCTCCGCCTTCGAGACTCATCAGATCTTACTGTCCTCCCCCGTCTTCTCCCCTTTGAGTCTTAGGCACATACCTGACAGCGCCAGCCCACTCTATCCTTTCAGTGACTTCGTCAGGGGAAAGGCGCTTGTATTTCTCCGCTTTGCAGATAATGGTAATAATGGCTAACAGTTACTAAGCACTGTTTTAAGCACTCCACACGGATAATCTTGTTTCACTTTCCCAACGACACTAAAAGATAGGTATATCATAACCCTGATTTTACAGCTGAAGCAGCTAAGGCACAAAATGACGATGAAACGTGCCCAAAGTTCCACAGTAGTAAGTGGTAGAGCTGGGATACAGGCAGTTGTTGACTCCAAACCCAGATCATAGTCTTTGTACTGCCCCCTCACCCCCCGGATTTACAGGTGTTAAAAGTGAGACCCGGAAAGGTAACTTGCCCAATAGGTGGAATTGTTAAGTGCTGTAGGATCTGTGTCTTTCCGTGGCTTACAATTTAGTCACAAGGCAGCATATGGCGAAGGGCTTAAAGGAACGGTAAAAACAGCCAAGTGGGGAAGGCCGCTCCCTTGGAAGAGTTGGATTTGGCAGGGGCGTCTGAGCAGGGAGCAGCTGATAAAACCATCGTGGAGACAGTGAGGGTGCATATCCTGCTGAAACTGACATGAGGTGGGGGAAAGGGAGAATGGGAGAGACGGTTGGGTGGGGACAGCCCCTGCGCAAGGTCTAGCGGCTGATGTGTGGCCCTCACTTGAGTTTCTTCTCATCTACACAATGGAATTTGAGTCCCTGTATCCCAAATTTACCTTTCCTTTTCCACCTTCAGGATTTTTCCAGTATCCGAATACTATCATTTATTTACTATTTACACCCACTTAAAAAAATACTTTTGGATTGAAGTATACTGTACATAGAGAAAAGAGCTATTGTCATAATACAGTTTAAATCTGACCGTCCCTGTGCAGCCAGCACCCAGCTAAAGAAACATTTCCTGTACCGCAGAAGCCCCCTTCATGCCTCTTACTCTCATACCAAGGCAACCACTAGGATTTCTAATAGCATAAAAGTTTCACCTGTTCTACATTTACTTTTTAAAATAAATTTAGCACTGTTTTAAGCATTAATCTATGAAAATCACTGTTCTGTTATAGATATTTTCTATGCACACATAGATATGCCTCCTATTGAAATTTAAATTTTTTTCATATATCCTCTATAAACATTCTAGAAGCTATCTTGAGTACCACCCATGATCTGCACACCAAATTTAGTGACATACTGGACCACATGTTCTGTAAGTTCCCTCCAAATGTGAAATTACATGGCTAAGTTTCAAGGAACTGACTTCCTAAATGAGCAGCCAGAATCTAATGTGAAGTCTCTCACAATCTGGGCCAAGTTGTAATGATGAAGGACGTCTTGATTAAATGACTCTTCAACCCAGCATTTATTATTTATCAGGCAGTAACAACTCAGGAGTGAACAAGGCATGATCTCAGCCCTTGAACATACAGTCTCGTGGAGAGGAAGGGCATGGAAAATGCTGTGTCATCATGTGTAATCATAAAGATGGATGGGTACAAGATGCTGGCAGAGAATGGTAGAGGGAGTCAGCTTCTCAGTGCTTAGAGTTTAATTTGTATTCCTGCCATGACACATATTCCATTCTAGTTTAATTAACTTGTAAACATTTATCTTTCCTGCTGAATTTGTGAGAGTTAGGAATGCGTTTTGTTCATTATTTGATCTGTCACAGCCCTTGACACACTGCCTTGCAGATGGTTGGGACTCAGTAAATGTATCCATATGGTCCATATGGCAAAGGACAACTTTTTGTAAGTGAGAAATTTTCCAAAAGCCAATGTTACTAACATTGACCAGTGTCACAAGCACACTATGAAGGCACACACACGAGTTGTGTCTTTCCACAAAGTCAGTTTTATTCAGTCATAAAGCAGGGTTAACATAATTATAAAGCAGGTTCAGGATTCCAAACTCAATGACATGTCACGATATGATTAACTTGGCTTCTTACATAGCACACAATAAACAAGATAACACAATGGGTAGAAGTTAACGAACCAAGCGTGAAGTCAGCCTGTGGGCACACCGTAGAGATAAGCCCTCCGTCCGGTCCGGGTCAGCTCTCCACACTTACTCCTTATGATGTTCAAGCAGTGACGGATCTCAGCTCTGTCCAGACATCAATCAGGCAGAGTCTTTGGCGGCAGCTGCCTTTTCAAAGTGGTCAGACATAGAGGGGTCATGTCTGAGGAGTCTCGCAGTTTGCTGCAGAAATCCTCCCTTTTTAGAGAGATTTAATCAGTCTTGGGCCCCTGCAGGCCTCCTCTGCTTCTGCTTGTTGTCAGTTCTGGGGTGTCAGCTGCTGCTGGTCTCAGCGATATCTGGTAGCTGCAGGACCCTTAAGTGCTTGCATCATCGCTTGACACAGGCCCCTGCTTGACATGAGTGACTCCATCTTGCTCTCTACAGCCAGCTTCTCCAGTGAGGCAAGGAAACAGTGTTTGTCAATGTGTATCCTAAGACCACCGGTAAGAGAATTAATTACATAAAGGGTGGGTATGTGTAAGTTAAACGTTTGTTTTCCTGGTCTCCATCCCAGACTTACTAAATCAAGTCTCAGGGTTTTGGGCCAGGAATTGCCATGTTTGGTGCTCCGGGTGATTCTGTTTGAACCAAGGTCTGACAACAAAGGAGTGAGGTGTTTGAGCCAGAGTGAACCCACCTTTTCCTGGGGAGAGGCCTGTTGTCAGCAGCGGGGTTGCGGTTTGGGTGGAGGATGTAATAAGAGGAAATTGAAATCTTGTGGTGTAGAAACCAGGGTCATCCTGACTGACATGCTAGGAATCTGCAGTCAGAACTTGCATAACTTGCTAGATAATTCAAGGGAAAACTTGCTCTTAGCCCACATTAGCCAGATAATTTAAGTAAATGTCTTTGGTCATGTTTGAATCTTCACACTTGAATGTTCACCTCTTTGTATTAATGTTTTCTTAGTATTTGAAGCTTTTAAATTTGTCTTTTTTTTTAAAGTGTGTTTTGGATTTGCAGTTGGATTAAGCCCTTGAAAGAAGGGATTAATGTGTAAGGTTTTGTGTGTGTGTGTGTGTTTTTTTTTTTTTAAGGATTTTATTTATTTGACAGAGAGAGAGACAGCCAGCGAGAGAGAGAAAACAGCAGGGGGAGTGGGAGAGGAAGAAGCAGGCTTCCAGTGGAGCAGGGAGCTCAGTGCGGGGCTTGATGCGGGGCTCAATCCCAGGACCCTAGGATCACTCCCTGAGCAGAAGGCGGACGCTTAAGGAGAGCCACCCAGGTGCCCCAAGTGGTGGTGTGTTTTTTTTTTTAACCTTCATACAACATCACTGAGTATTTCATGAGTGTTCCTTATATCCTGTTTTTAAGCTCTGTGCTTTATTTTGCTGGTAGAAACTAGTCTACATACGGGACACCTGGGTGGCTCAGTTGGTTAAGCGTCTGCCTTTAGCTCAGGTCATGATCCCAGTTTCCTGGGATCCAGTCCTGCATCAGTTGGCCTTCTTGCTCAGGGGGGAGCTTCCTTCTCCCTCTGCCTGCCCCTCCCCTGCTCGTGCGCGCTTGGCGCGCGCGCTCTCTCTCTCTCTCTGACAAAATAAATAAATAAAATCTTAAAAAAAAAAAAGAAACCAGTCTACATGTATACAGCTGTAAATCACCGTCATGAGTCTCTATTTGGTGTTGACAAATAGTTTGTTACCTATTGGTTTAAATGACAGTGCAGTTTTCAGCTTTCAACTGTCAGGTGTGTTGAGAATGCCTTCAAATGTGCTGCCAACTTTTGATCAAAATTTAAAAGTTATTTTTTGCCACGATTGAATGTGTGTGTGTGTGTGTGTGTTATGTATACACACACAGACCCATGCACTTCAGATGTCAGTGGCTATTAGATGAAAAACTGAGCTGAGCATGTGGTAGGAGGTGGGATAGACTGAGTATCAGCTTGTTATGAGAAGAATGGACAGGCCACAGTTGAGGGATTGAAAGTTTAAATTTACTGCAAGGACAGGCAGGTAACAATAGAGAGCGGTGGAGACTGGGATTAACGGGGGACAGAATGCGCTAAAAGGGGCTCAGCTCTCCTTCGTTGGGTGGGAAGATGACTCTAGTGTTGCCAGACCTTCAGATTTTTTCAAGAGAAACTAGAAATCCATATTTATTTATTGTTTTTGTGACTTCTTCCAGTTTGTGAATGTCAGCAATAATTCAATTAAATAAAACACTGAAGGCCAAACAAGATATGATCACAGGTCATTATGGTCTGCGAATGTGTAGTGTCAAGCTGGCACACGTTAAGAAAAAAAAAAAAAAGATGGGGCCTTTTGAACGTGTAGGAGATGTAGCCAGGGCAGAAAACAGTTTTTCATAGATAGCAATGCAACAAAGAGAAATGACTGAATGAATGATGTAATGACCAAAGTATGATTTTCAAAAATGTTAAAAACATGATTCTTGTAAAAAATAAGATGAACATGTATAAAAATTTATTAACTGGAATGTATGAAGCTACTAATTTGAAGGAGAATCCAAGGAATAGAGACTTAAAGAATTGCTGAATTGAATTTGCTAGTAGTTGCAACACTGGTTAATGTCCCACAGGGCAATAAAACTGTAACCTCTGGTATTACTGGACAGGTTATTGTAAAACATCTGTGTCCCTGGGGGCACCTGGCTAGTTCAGTTGGTAGAGCACAAGAGTCTTGATCTCGGGGTTGTGAGTTTGAGCCCCACAATGGGTGCAGAGATTACTTAAAAATAACATCTTAAAAAAAAAACAATAACAAAACTTCAGTGTCTGGACACTAATGAAATAGTAAATAGCAAAGTCAAGAACAGGTACAGTCTCTTAAAGGATTGAATGATTCTTCAGTGGGCTTGTTAAACAATGCCCCAGTATGACATTGAAATGGCAATGCCATCCTCTTCCTTTATTTCCAAGTTTTGGATACTTTTTCTTAAGATCATGGATAATGATGATTACCGTGGAGTTATCGCTCACTTATTTAGTGGTATTTTGAGCTGCTTATTCCTCCCTCCCCAATGTGCTGCCCAAATTTGACTACTTTTTCAGGTATGTGCCGCAGCCTGCAAAAGGTTTAAACCACTGGGAGCATATTGAAGACTTATGCCCCTCTATATCCAGTTAATGATTGTTTCATTGAATGCTTTATCACAAGGATTTACTGTGAAGTGGATACTGTGCTCTTGGTTATCATGTTTGTTTTAGGTTTATGGAAGTAATTCTACATATTTGAGCAACGGCTAGTTTTTTTTTTTTTCTTTTATGTATGCAGTGAGATCAAAGAAGAGGTGGAGGGGGAGTAGAAGGAACTAGAACTTGGTAAGTGGCTCTCCACCCCCATCAGGTTTTGTCAGAAATGTAATACTGGGCTAAACAATCTTTATGTTGGGAGAGCAGGAAGCAAGGTTTCCTTGTACCTGTTTGTAGTAGGCTTCCATGGTATCTTTCTGGATGTGATTTGATCTGCTAGACTGGTAATACGATCCTTAGGATTTGGTTGGGCTGATCTGGCTGAGCAAGAGGGGGTGTCCAGGCCAAAGTGGAGAGAGAGGGAAGCTGAACGAGGATTTGGTCCATATCACTAAGAGGCAGCTGAGGGTAGGGATGGCAAGGAGGGAGGAGAAAAGCATGGGCCGCTCTGTGTGTCTGGCAGCTGGTTGTCAGCCCCCACAGCCAGACCAGACTTGCTAAAGAGCACTAATTGTTTTTATTAAAGCAACACAACAAAACAAAGTCAAATCAACATCTTTGGCTCTGGGTGTGGGCAGAATAGTGTGGGATGGGGAGGGAGTAGTTTTTGTTTTTGTTTTAAGATTTTATTTATTTATTTGAGAGAGAGAGAGATCACAAGCAGAGGGGAAGGGCAGAGGGAGAAGCAGACTCCCCACTGAGCAGGGAGCCCGATGTGGGACTCATTCCCAGGACCCTGGGACCATGACCTGAGCCAAAACCAAGAGTCTGATGCTTAACCGACTGAGCTACCCAGGTACCCCAGGAGGGGGTAGATTTTAAAGAGAATTGTATGTGAGGATCTTTTCTTTTTGCATTAATTATCAATTGATGCAAACTGATCAATACTCATTCTTACTAGATTAGACCAATGCTGGAACTCCTAGGGAAGTTTCTTTTAAGAACAAAGGAACTTTGACAGGTTTAAGGCCTCTTTTAAGCCCTCTCTCTTGCATTTGGCACTTTTTTTTTTTTTTTTTTTCCTGTTCCCTGACCTTGACAAGCTCCCTCATTCATCTGTTCTTGAACATTTGGTTTTCTGCCTGGAATACTCTTCCTTCTCCTCTTTGCTGTGTAAACTCTTCTTACCCATCTTCTTCTTCTTACCCATCAAGACCCATTCCAAATGATAGTTTTGTGATTCCCCAAGTAAAGCTAGTGTTGCCCTTTGTGTTATAGGACATATAGTGCATTGTGTAGTTGCTCTACCAGACTGACTTCCCAGGGCAAGGATGTCTTGCTCAGAGCTGCGTTCCCTGTTTGGGACGGTGTATCATGGCACAAGGTAGATGCTCAATAAATGCTTGAATGAAGGGAGTCAAGTTATTCCCTTCTGTCTGATTTTTCTTTTTCATTCTTTTTTTTTTTTTTTTTTTTGGAGAGAGGGAAAAGAGCCTATGCGCCTGCACAAGCATGGGAGGGGCAGAGGGAGAGGGAGAGAGAGAATCTTAAGCAGGCTCCATGCTGAGAATGGAGCCTGAGGCAGGGCTTGGTCTCACCACCCTGAGATCAAAACCTGAGCCGAAATCAAGAGTTGGATGCTTAATCAACTGAGCCAACCAGGCGCCTCTCCTGTCTGATTTTTCTATCCCAGTGACAGTCAACCCAGGACCATCTTTTTTCTCTTGGAAACTTCTTTTATCGAACTCTCTTTCCCCATCTCTTTGGAATCCTACAAATGGGACATCTCAGGCAGGTAAAATTGCCCTTATCATGGGGAGAGGGAATGGTATTTCCAATATGCCATATGAGATGTTGTAGTTCCCAGAAATATAGTTTTTTTGAAAGAGGATAACTCCTAAGGAAGTCTTGTAAATCGGGCTACATGTACTCATTCAACACTTTAACCATCATAAAGATGTTAGGCATTGTTGCAGGTGCTGGGGTGATGAGTGAACATGTCTTTCTGGGGTTGTTTTCTAGAGTAATATATAACTTCTGAGACTTTTTATGAAAAATAGTACTATTTATTGAATGCTCATTATGATCCAGGTCCTGTGCTAATTGCTTTACAGGTATTAACTCATTCAGTCCTTGAAACAACCGAATGAGGCAAATGAGACACAGAGAAGTAAAGGGCATATAACTAGTAAGGAGTGGAGCCAGGATCCTCACCCAGGAACCAATGCTCTTTTTTTTTGTTTTTTTAAATATTTTATTTTTATTTATTCGACAGAGATAGAGACAGCCAGTGAGAGAGGGAACACAAGCAGGGGGAGTGGGAGAGGAAGAAGCAGGCTCATAGCGGAGGAGTGAAGTGGGGCTCGATCCTATAATGCTGGGATCACACCCTGAGCCGAAGGCAGACTCTTAACCGCTGTGCTACCCAGGTGCCCCAGGAACCAATGCTCTTAACCACTGTGCTATACTGCCTCATTTGTAGATTGTAGATTGATTAGCCATTTCTAATCCAGTGAGAATCTGCATCCTTCCGTCCGCTCATAAGACTTGGAAGTAAAGCATTGTATTATCATGAGAACTAGCAGTAGAAGTAAAATAAAACTTTTTGGAGGATTGCCAGTACCTGGAGATAGTGGGAAAAGGAGCCTGGTCAAGATAGTTTCACCTTGTATTTAGGGACAAATAGAATAAAAATTAGTCATAGAAATCCTGAATAGCCCAAAATATCCAGTTTAGGTGGTGAACACTGAGTGCTATGGGTTCGCTGACCTGCCTACAAAGCAGAGCAGAATCCCTTGATCACTTCATGTCCACAAGATCTATTGTGTCTCTGGAATATAACCTTGAACTGACTGGAAGAACTTGATGTAAAACAACTTAGCGTCCAAGGTAAGTCCCCAATATAGTCATGGTCATTACCGTGACAGTGTATTTGAGAGCTGCTTACTTAGATTATGACTCTGCAAGTCACTTGAGGGGCAATGGAAAGAGAATTAGAGTCGAGAAGACAAAGTTCTAGTTCTTCTTGTACCATCAACTAGCTATATGATCTTAGACAAGTTCCATTGCACTTTTGGGCCTTGGTTTCCTTTGCAACATAAAGTGAATGGATAAACATTGAGTCCTTTCCAGCTCTAATATTCTATGGATCTGTCTCCCAGAAAAATTAATCGAGTCCCCAAGTGCCTAGGAAATGTAAAATTCCAAATAAAAATACCTAGCATTTTATAGGATTCCACAATATGCCAGGTAATTTCATATGTATTATCTAAGACATGTCTTTTTTCCAGTCTGGGCTGCTAGAATGCATGCCTGAGTAACTACTAAGATTTTAACTCATTCACTTCATTTTATGTGGGCAAGTCAGTAACTTCTGACATAGCAGGAAAGAACTTGCTCTAAAGTAATAAATATACTAAGATCCAAATAATGTCTTAATTGCATTTTTAACGATTTGTGTAGAGGAGTGTGCATAAACTCAAGTATATTTCTGGAGCCCATTCTCTGAAAGGAATGATCCTCAAATTCATGTCCCTCTTCTACATAGAAGATCTCTATTGTAGTCTTGTTTTTTATTTTATAGCACAGGAAATGAGTATATCGTTTGGGATATCTTTTTTAATTTTATTTTTTAATTTAACATACAAGTAAAATTGACATTTTTGGTGTTAGTTTTAGCACATGTACACACAGTTAGGATACATAACAGTTCCATAACTCTCAAAAAACTCCCTTATGCTGTCCTTTTGTGGACACAACCAACCCCCGCTTCTACCTTCTGGGAACCACTATCTGTTCTCCGTCAATATAGTTTTGCATTTTCAGGAATGTCATATAAATAGGATTACACAATATGTAACCTTTTGAGATTGTTTTTTTCCCCACACAGTATAATGCCTTAGAGATTCATCCAATTTGTTGTGTACAACTATAGTTTATTCCATTTTATTGCGTTTATTACGTTGTGTGAATGTACCATAATTTATTTACCTTTTATTCATTGAAGGATATTTGGATTGTTTCCATTTTTTTTGGAATTACAGAGCTGCTATAAACATTTGTATAAGGGTTTTAAAAAATTGAGATATAACTAACATACCATAAAAATCACCACTTAAAAGTGCTTAGTTCAGTGTGCAACCATGTAATTTTCACTACCCCTAAAAGAAACCTTGTACCCATTAGCAGTAAATACTAGCCACCCCTCTACCCAGCCAGCCCTGTCAACTACCAATCTACCTTCTGTCTCTACAGATTTGCCTCTTCTGGACATTTCATAGAAATTGAATCATATAATGTATATTCTTTTGTGATTGGCTTCTTTCACTTAGTATGTCTTCAAGATTTATGCATGCCATAGCATGTTATCACTGCTTCATTTCCTTTTGTTGCCAAGTAATACTCCATTATATGGATATAACATTTTATTTATTCATCAGTTGATGGACATTTGGGGTCGTTTCTGCTTTTTAGCAGTTAGTATAATGCTGCTGTGAAAAGTAGCGTACAAGTTTTATGGGGACGCATTTTCTTTTTGGGGGGGTATATACTTAGAAGTTGAATGGCTGGATCTTATGATAACTGCATTTAACTTTTTGAGTAATCGCCAAACTGTTTTCCAAAGGGTCCACACCATTTTACATTCTTGCCAGCAATATATGAGAGTTCCAGTTTCTCTACATCCTTGTCAGCGCTTGTTATTGTCTGTCTTTTTTATTTTAGCCGTCCAAGTAGTTGTGAAGTGACATCTCATTGTGGTTTTGATCTGCATTTCCCTAATGACTAATGATGCTGAGCATCTTTTCATGTGCGTATCAATTATTGATATATCCTCTTTGGAAAAATATCTGTTCAAACCCTTTTCCCATTTGTGATGGGCTCTTTGTCTTTTTATTGCTGAGTTGTAAGAGTTTTTGATATATACTAGATACAAGTCCCTTATCAGGTATATGATTTGCAAATATTTTCTCCCATTCTGGAGGTTGTTTTTTAAGTTTACTCAATCGTGTCTTTTGAAGCACAAAACTTTAAAAATTTTGATGAAGTCCAATGGATTATTTTCTTTTGTTGCTTGTGCTCTTGGTGGTGTATCAAACAAACTATCCAAGGTCACAAAAATTACCATCATGTTTTTTTCTAAGAATTTTTTAGTTTAAAAAGCTTTTTAAAAAAGATTTTGTGTGTGTGTGAGAGAGAGAAAGAGAGTGTGCACAAGCAGGGGGAGTGACAGGCAGAGGGAGAAGGAGGCTCCCCGCTGAGCAAGGAGCCCCAGTGTGGGACTTGATCCCAGAACCCTGGGATCATGACCTGAGTTGAAGGCAGACACTTAGGCAGCTGAGCCACCCAGGGATCCCTAAAAAAATTTTTTTAGATTTATTTATTTAGAGCGAGAGAGAGCATGAGTGGGAGGGGTAGAGAGAGAGAGGGAGAGGGAGAGAGAATCTCAAGCAGACTCCGGGCTGAGCAAGGAGCCCAACACAAGGCTCAATCTCATGACACTGAGACCATGACCTGAGACGAAACCAAGAGTCAGGCACTTAACCAACTGTGCCACCCAGGCGCCCCAAGACTTTTATAGTTTTAATTCTTATATTTAGTTGTATGATAGATCTTGAGTTAATTTTTATGTATGGTATGAGGAAAGGGTCCAACTTCATTCTTTTGCATGTGGATATTTAGTTATGTCAGCACCATTTGCTGAAATGACAATTCTTCCTCCATTGAATTGTCTTGACACCCTTGTCAAAGATCAATGTAACAGTTTATTTCTGGAGTCTCAATTCTATTGCATTGATCTGTATGTCTATCCATGTGCTAGTCCCACACGATCTTGATTACTATTGATTTGTAGTGAGTTTTAAAATTATGAAGTGTGAGTACTCCTACTTTGTTCCTCTTTCTCAAGGTTGTTTTGGCATTTCTGGGTCCCTCGTACTTCCATATGAATTTTAGGATCAGCTTGTCAATTTCTGCAAAAAAGACAGCTGGAATTTTGATAAGGACTGCATTGAATCTATAGATTAATTTGGGGTTTATTGCCATCTTAACAATGTTAAGTCTTACAGTCAGTGAACTTGAGATGTGTTTCTATTTAGTTAGTTCTTTGAATTCTTTCAGTGATGTTTTGTAGTTTTCAATGTGTAGGTTTTGCACTCTTGTTAGTCTTTTCCCCAAGTAGTTTATTCTTTTTGAGGTTATCGTAAATGGAAAAAAATGCTTGCCTAATTTCATTTTCAGATTATTCATGTATAGGAATATAATTGATTTTTCTATTTCAATCTCATATTTTACAACCTTGCTGAACTTGCTTATTCATTCTAAGAGGGTGTGTGTGTGTGTGTGTGTGTGTGTGTGTGTGTGTGTGTTTTCCTGAGGATTTTCTATATAGAAGATCATGTTATCTATGACTGTAGATAGTCTTATTCTTCCTTTTCAACTTGGATACCTTTTATTTCTTTGCCTAATTGCCCTGGCTATAACTTCCAGTACAGTGTTGCATAGAAGTGGCAAGAACAGACATCCTTATCTTGTTCCTGATATTAGGGGGAAAGCATTCCATCTTTCACCATAAAGTATGATGTTAGCTGTGGTTTTTCATAGATGGGCTTTATCAGGTTGAGAAAGTTTCCTTCTATTCCTAGTTTGCTGAGTATTTTTTTTTATCATGAAAGGTTATTAGATTTTGTCAAATGTTTTTTCTGCGTCTATTGAGATGATCGTGTGGTTTTTGTTTTTTATTCTATTAATATAAGATTACATCAATAGATTTTTTCATACGTTAAATCAACCTATGCAAAGTTTATCCTGGGATAAATTCCACTTGGTCATTGATATATAATTATTTCTATATGTTGCTAGATTTAGTTTGCTAATATTTTGTGGAGGATTTTTGTATCTGTAGAGAATATTGTTCCGTGTTTTTTCTTTCATGTAATGTTCTTCTTTGGTTTTCAGGGTAATAGTGGTGTCATAAATTGAGTCGGGAAATGTTCCTTCCTTTTCTGTTTTTTTGGAAGTGTTGGTGAAGAATTGGTGTTAATTTTGCTTTGGATGTTTGTTACAATTCACCAATGAAGGCATCTGAGCCTGGGCTTTTCTTTCTGGGAAGTTTTCTTGATCATTAACTCTTCACTTGTTTTAGGTCTATTCAGATTTGTATTTCTTAAGTCAGTTTGTGTCGCATGCCTTTCTAGGAGTTTGTCCATTTCACGTAGGGTATGTAGTATGTTGGCATACAATTGATTGTGGTGGGTTTTTTTTTTTTAGACCATTAATATGGTAGATTACATTGATTGAATTTTGAATATTTTTGAATACAAGGACCAGCCTTGTATCCCCAGGATAAACATCATTAGCTCGTGGTGTATTATTATTATTATTATTTTATATATTGCTGGGCTTAATTTGCCATTATTTTGTTGAGTTTTATATCTCTGTTTATGAGGGATATTGGTCAGTAGGTTTCTTATTTTGTAGTATCCTTGTCTAGTTCGGGTATCAGGGTAATACTGGCCTCATAAAATGAGTTGGAAAATAATCCTTCCTCTTGTATTTTCTGGACAAGATTGTGTAGATTGGTAGAGTATCTTTTATTAATTTTTTTCTCCTCCTGGTATTCTTTGTGTGTGATGTGTGTGTGTGTGTGTATACATGTGGAAATGTTGCTGAATCAGAGGGACTTCTAAATACATCTGTTTTGTAGTTTTTTCTTAAGCCCTGGGGTTAGAAAAAAATCATTTAAAATAGAATACAACCTTATCTTTTGTTTCTAAACCTTTTATGAGGAAATTGGAAAGATTAAGACAGTTTTTTCAAAACCCTAGTGTTGGTCACATTTGCTGGACATTTAACGTACTGTGATTATTCCATTCATTGGCTATTCTTAACACTCATTGGGTAACAAAGAATATGAAAAATGCAAAATATTTTCTGTATAAATGTTTGAAGCATGTTTATTGAAATTATGAGAATTAATGGTGTGGTATTGATGAGAGCTTTTTAGCTAGCTCTTAAGTGCTATTTAGTAGGGGAGTTAATGTTTGTGCGTGTGTGTGTGCGCGCGCACGTGTTCTTGCATGTGAGGCATTGGTTGTGTCATTTTCCACAGATTCTTTTTATATTTTAATGACCATAATTCAGGTTTTATAGTGGGTATGTTATACAATCAAAGGTAGCATTTACATTTTCTTCCATGTAGATGCTTTATGTTCACAAAGGGCATATTTGCAGAAGTTTTGTCTGTATCTAGACCAACTCATATCACAGCTGAAGAAACTGAAATCCAGAAGGAATGCCTATTAAATCAATTGCCTATTAAATCAAAGATCTATCTCTGAAGTCATTGAAAGTAATTTTTTAAAAGACATACTAAGGAAAACTTCTCAATTTTATTCTTTCATGTAACATCTTTTATGTTTTTATGCTTCTGATTTAAAAAACTTCTATAGTATTTCCTTTAAAATGATTTTTTAAAAAAGATTTTATTTATTTGTTTGACAGAGACAGCCAGCGAGAGAGGGAACACAAGCAGAGGGGGAGTGGGAGAGGAAGAAGCAGGCTCCCAGCAGAGGAGCCTGACATGGGGCTCGATTCCAGGACTCTGGGGTCACGCCCTGAGCCGAAGGCAGACGCTTAATGACTGCGCCACCCAGGCGCCCCTAAAATGATTTTGTTATTAATAGCATCAATATGAAATTTAACAGCTAGGTAAAAGGAAGTTGGATTTTCTTCTTCCATTTGGTCCTTCAGTAAGCCGCCTGCGGTCCCTGTAGTAGACCCTAACCCTGACAGGATAATCTTTGGGCTGAGTGATCCAGTAAATAAGACTAACCTCACTCCCACCCCCACGAGAAGATTCAGTTTCCAGTGACAACACACTTGAGCTTCTGGCATATTCTCTCCCAGCATAAATCATTCCATAATCCAATCCATTGGAGAAGAGAGATTTCCTTTCAAATGTGTATTCTCAGGCTCATATAGATATCAAATCCTGGACATGGCATATAATCACATTAGCATACAACTGTGGGGTAAGGCAAGTGGGAAATTCCTAGTAGGTAGGACCCTCAACACAATCCAGGTTTAATTTTAACCTTCCAGTGAGACTCCTTTGAAGGAGATAAAGAAGAGCTATAATCAGGATGTTGTCGGCCTGTTTGTAGCAGCTTGCCCGGAACATAGTAAGTACTTTACATGACAAGCTCTTTGTGAGAACTAAAAATCCCTTTGAGGCTTAAAAAAGCATCCTAGTGTTTTGTTTTAATTTGGCAAATAGTACTAAAAACTAAGATATATTTATTATATTCAGCATCGGAGACGTCATCATCATGTCCTATTAAGGAGTCTTTAGTCTTCTTATGTTTTTATGTTTTATTTTTCTAGCATGTCTCATACCCTGCAGACTTTAAAAAACACATAATTATCTTGTCTTCTCACTTCATGGATCATGTCATGCTTCCCCATTAAAGCTTCCCCACTCTTAGATTTTTTTATGGAATAACTTGTTATTTCATGAAGTCTCATTAGACCCAAGTGTAATAATATTTTGTGTGTCTTGTGGGTTGAATAAAATACTATTAATATTGCTAATTTGTTAAATGTAAGAGTAGTGGTGTGTTTGCAAAACTCTTGAGCTGAATAAAAAGTTTTAAAGCTCTAGGATTTGCAGAAATCCTTGATTTCTTCTGACGTTTTGCAGCCCAGATGCTTTTAACCACAGGCAACAGGGTAAAAACATGCATGTGACATCTACAAACCAGAAAGTGATGACAGCAGGCAGAGTAGAGTGCTATAAAAATTTTATCATCACATTTGAAGTGATCATGTTGCTTATTAATGGCAGAAATTCAAGTTCTAACAAGTGGCAGCTTTAGTCTGT
This sequence comes from Ursus arctos, assembly GCF_023065955.2. Classification (NCBI taxonomy): domain Eukaryota; kingdom Metazoa; phylum Chordata; class Mammalia; order Carnivora; family Ursidae; genus Ursus; species Ursus arctos. The sequence goes on along the minus strand of NW_026622886.1, from coordinate 11,327,847 downwards.
GTTTAATGTTGCCATTTTGCTTTCTTTTACTGGGCTCCTCTTTGCTTTCCCTCTTGTTTCTCTGCTCTGAAATTTATGAGCTACTTCTCTCACCTTTTGACAGTCTGGACCTCGTGCTCTCAGAAGTCTAAGCAGTCAACTCCAATAATGATCTGCTGCTGGTTTTTTGTCCTTGTGACCACAGCATAGAAAGGCAGGCCTCTGGAGCCTCATGCAATGTGTAAGGATCAAGAAAGGAGGGGAATGTTGAGTGTTTGTTCTTTAGTTGGAGTCAAGCCACCTCACCGCCCTCTTCCTGTTCATCTTCTTCCTCGTCTCCTCTTCCTTCTTCTTCTCCTTCTTCTTCTTCTCCTCCTCCTCCTTCTTTTTCTGGCTACATTTAAGTGGCATGGAATTAGAACTAACAACAACAAAAGCAATTTTTAAAAAATTTTTTAAGAGAGTCCCAGATTGAAGGACTGCCCCATTCTAATTGGTTTCGGGGGCTTTGAAAGAGAAGCCAAGGTGTGTTCACTTTATTTAGTTTAAGAGAAGAATTTCTTTTTCAATCCTAGATAAAAAAAATTTAGCTCCCATGGAAACTCTACTTTCCACATTTTCTTTCTTTCAAAATTTTCAAAACATCAAGGTTGGTGGTTTTCAAACTTTTGGTCTTAGTAGCCTTTTACATTATTAAGGATGCCAACAGTGAAAAGGGCAACTATATCTTATAGTTATGAAACTAGTTTTAACCTCAGGGATTCCAGAGGCATGCCTACCGTATCTTGAGGGCCACTGGTCTAGAAGATGTTTATGTTGCCTGAACAAAGGAAGTCAAGAAAACAGTCCCGGAGATTTCTTATTAGCTACAGACTGATGTACCCAAAGTGGGCTGACTTATGACTTCCTGACTTTTTCATGAGCCAGACTTTTCCCACAAATCCGAGTGGGAATATTATCATGGGCTCTGTAGAAGAGCTTTGAAGGCTATTACTCCAGCAATTCTACCAATTCCCCCTGTCAACAGAAAGGTTGAAGACTAATATGAATACCCTTATTCTCTTCTTAAGATTCCTATTTTGCTACATTTGTTTTATTTTTCTACCTTACATCCTCTTTCCTCTCCCAATCAATCTCTCTCTCTCCCTACACACACACACACACACACACACACACGCACGCACGCACGCACACAGTTTTATCCTGAACCATTTGAAGTAAGTTATAGACATCATGACTTTCAGACCTAAGTATTTAGGCATGTGTCTCCTAAGAACAAGTAGTTTTCCACATAAACCAGGTGGATTTAACACAATAGTATCATCCTATTTAAGTTCATATGAAAATTTACTCAGTTGTGGTGTACCTGGCTGGCTCAGTCCATGGAGCATGCGACTCTTGATCTTGGGGTTGTGAGTTGGAGCCTCTAATTAAGGATCATTTATTGCAATTTGTGGCCAATTATTATGTCTTGCAAAATTTTTTTTTTAAGTTTGAGAAATACAAGAAAGGAAAAGTCATGCATAATTCAATCATGCCAGTATAACTTCTATGACCTTATTGCATATCCCTTTTCAGGATTCCTATATGCAAAGTTTCACGTAATTATAAAACTATGGTATGTAGGCTTTGGTATTCTGTTTCTTTGCAATTAACATAATGTCAAACCATTTCCATATTGTTTTGAATCTTGCATAGTATAGAACCATTAAAATTATTGAAGAACAAGAAAGCTTCTATAATTTAGCCATTCTCCTAATGTTGGACATGTGTTGTTTTCCAGTTTTTTACTATAACCAATATGCTGTGTTGGTAATATGTAGATAAAAAGAATGGATTGAGGGCACCTGGGTTAAGCCTCTGCCTTTCACTCAGGTCTTGATCTCAGGGTCCTGGGATCGAGTCCCGCATTGGGGTCCCTGCTCAGTGGGGAGTCTGCTTCTCCCTCTCCCTCTGCCCCTCCCCACTTGTGTTCTCTCTCTCTCTCCAAAATAAATAAAATCTAAAAAAAAAAAAAAAAAGAGTGGTTTGAGGATGGGAACAGAAAGGGGTGAAGGAGGCTGGAGACTAGGAATACAATCTGTTTGCAATTTAGCCTTTGGAGAGAGAAAGGCAGCAGAGACAAGATATAACTTTGTCTCTGCCCTGGAAAGGTGATACACATGTTTAGGAGGTAGGGAGTGGAGAATGTTGATAGGTCAGTGGCCTATTTTGTCCTGTTGGATTTCACAGGAAGTTAACCTGATTATTCCTAAAGCTATAGAACTCATATTCAAAAGAGATTTGGAAATTTTCCCATTAACTAGATGATGCTAATTATATTAATAAAAATTACTAAAAGCTTTTCCTATGAGAAGATAAAGAGGTAAGGGTCATTTTTATGAATATAATGTTTTCATTAGTTTACTTTTTTTGTTTTTAAGATAAATTCCTATAAGAATCCTTGGTTAAAAGGTATGGGTATTTCAAGGTTTTTGATCCACTCTGTCAAATTGTTTTCAAAAAGAATAGTAACAGCTTATATTATATACCCCCTTATGTTCTTGGACTCACTTCAATGTATATTTACTAGCACTGGGAGTTTCCATGTTTAATATATAAGAAATGGTACTTTGTTGCTTTAATCTACATTTCTGATTTTGAAAGAAAAGTGAAAAGACATTTTATTCTAGGTTTGCTCTTTTCTTTCTAATGAATTGGTTGTTCCTGTTCTTTATTCACTTTATCATTTGTGGTCCTGCCATTTCTTCACCAATTTTCTTGAGTTCTTTTTGTTCTTTTGTTATTTTTCTATATAGGTATTTTCTCTAGGCTGCTCTTTTGCCTTAAAAAAATTATTATTATTACTATTATTTTGCAATATAGTCTGTTGCTCTTTTCCTTTGTATTTACTTCTCAGTTTAGGAAGTTATCACCTCATTAGAGATCTGATAACGATTCTGTTTAACATGCTTTGTTATATAATAAGAGATAAGTGAAAAAACTTTTTTCCAAATTATCAAGCCATTATTACCATGCTATTGTAATTTTTTTTCTTTTTTCTTAGAGAGAGAGAGGGGGTGGGAGGGAGAGGGAGAGGGAGAGAGAGAATCCCAAGTAGGCTTCATCCTCAGCGCAGAGCCTAACACAGGGCTCGATCTCATGACCCTGAAATCATGACCTGAGCTGAAATAAAGAGTAGGACACTTAACTGACTGAACCACCCAGGTGCCCCATTACCATACTATTTTTAAAAATACATATTTTCTTTATTGCTTTGTGATGTCTTTTGATCACAAATTTTCTATATTTGTCTGTTTCTGGGCTATGCAGTCTCTTTCATTGATGCACATAATTTTTATGAGTGTTAAGTACGGAGCACTTTTATTATTAACTTTTGGTTTGAGTTTTTACAAGTGGACAGTAGGTATTTCATTGATCCAAATATTAGGGATTGATCTTAGGCATAAGAGTTGGGGCAAAATAAAGAAACTCATAAATATAACTTTATCTGAATTTTTCTGACCACACGATTATATGCTGTTCTTGCCACATTTACTTAATATTATTTCTTTGAATGCTGATCCAAATTTTATTTCAAATGAGGGGAAACATTTAAAAATAAAATTTGCCTTTTTTTGTTAGAGGCAGAGTTTAAGGAAAAATTCTAGTGATTTTGATGAGTTGGGCAATCTCTTATCTATCTATTAATTTGTTTATTTTATGTTTATTTTGGGTGAACAGTCTCTCCAGTAATATTGCAACTCTTTTTGATTACAGAAGATATCCCTTTCCCTGTGATGGCCTTAATTTCTGTGTTCCGTGTACTGGCAGATATCGGAGCTTAATAGGTGGGTGGTGACTTTAGCGTAGATGTTATGTAAGGAATTGTCACCTTCCTTTAGAGTCAGTCATCCCATGAAGTCAAAGGAGTCAGTAAGGCATAATGGAATCAAGAGGCTTGTGTGGCAGCCCTGACTCTGACACCAATTAATTACCTGTCTGGAGCTCAGTTTCCTCAGTAGTTGAATGAATAGGTTGGCCTGCTGACCCCCAGTGTTTTTCCTGTGCTAACATTCTGTGATTCTCTTTCCATGAGATGTTACCGCTAAGAATCCTCATTTCCATGTTGCCTTCTAAAATAAGCAACTTGGAAAAGAGAATATGAAAACCAGAGTTTAATTTAAAAAATTTGAAGTGTCATTGGTGAGGCTGGAGGGCATTGGTGAAGCTTCTGGATGGCAGATACAAAAGGTCTGGTCTGGTGTGGAATGTTCTGTGACAAATACCAAGCCCCATTGCTCTTTAAGATTCCTAAAATTAATTGGCATAGATTTTAGTTTTTCTTTAAGAAGCACCCATTCTTCATATTAAATATGGGGATTTCTATATCCCTTTTTACTTTATCTATATTTCAGGTATTAGTAATATTTGAATGTTTAGTATATTAAAAAAATCTGCTTAGTTTTTGACCCTGTCTTGACCGTGTATAATAGGGATTATTTTTTTAATTTACAATTAACTAGCTTTAAAAAAAACTTTCTATAGGGCCACCTGGGTGGCACAGTTGGTTAAGTGGCTGCCTTTGGTTCAGGTCATGATCCTAGGGTCCTGGGATGGAGCCCTGCATCTGGCTCCCCGCTCAGTGAGGAGCTTGCTTCTCCCCCACCCCCCTGCCCGGTGCTCCCCCTCCTTGTGCTCTCATTCTCTCTCTGTCAAAATAAAATAAATTTTAAAAATTAATTAAAAAAAGAACTCTCATAACTTAGCAATAAAAGACAAATAGCCCAATTAGAAAATGGGAAAAGGATCTGAACAGACATTTCTCCAAAGAAGATATATGTACAAATAATCAATAAGCACATGAAAAGTTGCTCAGCATTCTTAGCTACCAGAGCAATGCACATCAAACTACAATGAGACACCACTTCACATCCATTAGGATGGCTAGAATCAGAAAGCAGAACATAAGTGTTGGCAAGGATGTGGAGAAATTGGGGCTCTTTTACATGTTGGGGCGCCTGGGTGGCTCAGTCGTTAAGCGTCTGCCTTCGGCTCGGGTCATGATCCCTGTGTTCTGGGATTGAGCCCCGCATCTGGCTCCCTGCTCCGCTGGGAGCCTGCTTCTCCCTCTCCCACTCCCCCTGCTTGTGTTCCCTCTCTCTCTCTGCTCTCTCTCTCTGTCAAATAAATAAATAAAATCTTAAAAAAAAAATGGTGTTGATGCTTTGGAAAACAGTTTGGTGGTTCCTCAAAAGATTTAACATTACCCAATTCTACTCCTAGGTATTTACTCAAAAGAATTAAAAACAGGTATTCAAAACAAAAACCTGTGCACAAATGTTCATAGCAGCTCTGTTCACACCACCCAAAAAGTGGAAACAACCCAAATATGGAAACAACCCAAATGTCCATCAGCTGATGAATAGATTTAAAAAGGTGGTATATTCATACAGTGGAATATTATCTGGCAATAAAAAAGAAAGGAAGCACTGACACGTGCTACAGCACAGATGAACCTTAAAAAATATAATGCTAAGTGAAAGAACTCAGTTACAAAAGACTACATATCGTATGACTCCATAAAGTAGAATAGTGGTTGCCTAGAGGTAGGGAAGGGGGAAGGGCTGGCTGGGGGAAAATGGGGAGCAACTTCTAATGGCTACAGGGCTTCTTTTTGGGGTGATGAAAATGTTCTAAATTTGATTGTTATGATGGTTACACAACTTTAAAACTCACTGAATTGTATAATTTCCATTGGTGAATTCTTTTTTTTTTAAAAAAGGATTTTATTTATTTATTTGAAAGAATGAGCACAAGCAGGGGGAGTGGCAGAGGGCGAGAGAGAAGCAGGTTGCCCGAGGAGCAGGGAGGCTGACATGGGGCTGGATCCCAGAACCCCAGGATCATGACCTATACTGAAGGTAGACGCTTAACCAACTGAGCCAACCAGGTGCCCCTCCATTGGTGAATTCTATGGTATATGAATTGTATATCAGTAAAGCTGTTTTTTAAAAAAAATATGGGTTCTAGAGAATTATAATGTACATTTGAATCCTAGTTCCATCTCCTACTGTAAGCTGTGCAATCTTGGGGAAGTTGCTTAACCTCTCTGAGTCTGTTTCCTTATTTGCAAAATAGGGATAATGGTAGCAGTGTTTATATAATGATATCCTTGTGAAGATTACATGAGATGATGCATACAAATATTAACTCCCTGTTTAGTTGTGGGTAAACATTAATATCAACTATGAAAATGATGAGGAGATTGAGGAAAAATGGGTAGGTCTTAGACATGCAGAAATGAGAGGAAATAACTTGTGGAGGAGCGAATAGGGGTAGGATTGAGCTTGCTTCCTTTGTGGCCCTAGAGAAGATAGCTAGTTTAAAATATTTACAAGCCAGAGGTAGCAATCTCTCAGTGGTTTTGTCTGGTTATGATGCCCAGGATGATAGTGTTGTCATGTGGGGTAACATACCACTGAGCTGGGTCATGTTTGTTATGGTGCCACATTGGGCTGCAGGAAAATCCTGGAGAGGAAAACAGAGAATCTGAAGGAAGTCGTTTTTTATAAATCTTGCTGTGCCTGTGGCCTGAAGACACAGGAGTGTCTGCCGGTCCCGAAGTTAATTGGAGAAAAAGGAGTCAGCCTTGGCTTGAGTTGCCCAGTCCTGTGTCTCTGAGCAGGGTTGTGTGAGAAGGGGACGTAATCTCTCTCTTTGGCCCCTCTGCATTTAAACCATGGGTGGGGCTGAGGCAATAGACGGCCCTCGCTGTCCAGAGCCTGTGACTTAGTCTCTTACCTCAGGGAGGTGCAGTCTCCTGCTGTCATTTGTCAGGGTCCCCCGAGAACTAATCTCAAATGTAGCAAAAACAAATTGGAAATATCCAGTGAGTTGCCAGGAGTCTGCAGTCAGATGACAGAATTTAATGTGTAATCCATGTTCGAGTCCTTCCTCAGACTCCTTATTTTGGTGGTTGGGGCTCAAATTGTAAGGCTTGCCGAATGAATCTAATATTAGGAAATGCATCATCATGTTTTCCTTTCTGATAATTACCGTCTTTGCTTCCATTACTTCTAGCTAAGGATCATCTCCCTAGTCAAGCTTTGCCAGAAAACCCAGCCACTGGTGTGAGTGGCCCTTCAAGGCCCAGCAGCCCAAGGGACTTGGACCCCAGAGCCCGGCTGAGGGCCTATATAGACAGCCACCCTGTGGTCATCGTCAGCAAGTCCACGTGCAAGCACTGTGCTGAGGTAAGGCGTCAGCCTCCAGGAGCGGGGACCCTTTGTTGCCTTCGAGAAAGCGGAGACTTCTGAGCTCAGCTGTAAACAGTTGGATCTCACCAGAGGAAGGGGTTCGTGTGGGTCTGAATTGCTTCAGAGTCCTTGGAGAGTGATGCTTTTGAGAACAAAATGTTGCTTGAGTCATCTCCTGAGCTTTTGCAAAATACTGGATGTTTTCAGGTAGTCAAGGTTAGGCAGATTTGGGGTCGGCGAGCTCCCAAACCAGGTGGCTGGCTACTCTTTTAGGCACTTCTGTAGAGAATATTTTCTAAGGAGCTGTTACTTAAGGTACTCCTAAATTTTGATAAGTATCTCTTCATGCTTATTATGGGAAAAATGACTTCCCAAAGAATAAACTGTGCTTCCTACTTGGTTCTTAGTCTTTGATTATGTGAGAGAAAATGTCAGTGATCACAGCCACGGGGAGGGTTGGTTTAGTCCACCCTGATTTCACCACAGAATGATGTCGAGAATTGAAAGACAAACCTGGTCAGGTGTTTTATGGGAAGGCTGGGGATGTTTAAATGTCACTGAAGCTTAGCTTTAAATCATACTCGGGGTAGCTCTAGGGCTAGATACAGTGGATTCTTAAATCAACATAACTGGCCTTCTGTCAGGGTTCACCTGTAGGGTAATTTATTAAGTTCAGTTTTCTCTCAGTTTGTCTATCTCTTGACTTATTTTCCAGCTTATTGTCTATCTCTTGACCTCAGAAGCCTTTTATTCTGGAAGCCTTGCACAGAGACAGGCTTCTTGGACTCCGTGTGTGTGTGTGTGTGTGTGTGTGTGTGTGTGTGTTCCCTTGTTCTAAATAAGGAAAAGGGGAAGCTGGGCAAATGGTGGAAACACTGAAAGTAGGCAGAACCTTTCATCTTTGTTTCTCACCCAACACAGTCTGCTTCATTGTCATCTGGGGCTTCATCCCTATTGAAGCCATCGTGGAGCCTTTTGTGCAGGACATCATGTTGGGAACAGGGTTGCAAGAGGTAGCAGACACAAGTCCCATCCCTAGGGGGTTTAGTCAACCTGAGAAGGCAGACCTTGGGCTTAAAAAAAAATGGTCTGGAGCACCTGAGTGGCTCAGTGGGTTAAGCATCCAACTCTTGATTTTGGTTCAGGTCGTGATCTCTGGGTCGTGGGATGGAGCCCCATGTTGGGGAGATCAAAACTGAATGAGTCTGTTCCTTCCTCTCACTCTGCCCCACCCCTTGCTCATGATCTCTTTGTCTCTCTCTCAAATAAATAAAATCTTAGAAAAAAATAAAAATGATCTAAGGTAACCCATGCTAAATTCTAAGTGATTACCATAGGCAGTAAACGTTAGAGAATTTGGAAGAGGGTTGAGTATGAGAAATCCACTGCATAATTCCCAGCCTCTGGGAGCTTCATCATATAGCCCTTGTGGTCTTTTGAGGCTCTTCTCCCTTGTTTGTGTAATCTGTAAAATGAAGGGCTTAGACTAGTCGACTACTGAGATTCCTTTTAGTTCTGAAATTATGGAGTTGTCTAGTCTCTTCTCTTTCCAAATAATGGTGAAGAGCCTGAACTCTGAAGTCAGAGTTTGGACCTTGCCTCTGCGACTTATTAACCATGTGACCTTGGTTAAGTTTTTTACCTGTTGTGTCTCAGTTTCCTCCTCTGTAAAATGTGGGTAATAATATACCTATCTCATAAGTTTGTCGTGACGATCAAATCAGCTAATACCTACGGAAGCCACAGAACATGCCTGGCACATAGTAAATGCTACATAATGTTTTTTAAATGAAAGAACTACTTGCCCTTCCTGTTTTCCTATCAGGACTCCAAACCTTGGATGGTGATCTTCCTTCATCAATATTGAGCCTCAGTTAAGTGGAGATCAACAAATATCTGACTCTATTGCCAGTATGGTCACTCCTATTAAAAAGTGGCCCTTTTTTCTAAACTGGTCTTGCCCTTCGAAACTCTATGCACATGGTGGGGTAATGGAAGGGACACGGGCAGTTAAAAGGGCTCAGCTCTCATTCTATGAATCAGTTTCCTCTGCAGTAAGGTTGCCAATGCCACCTTATCTATTGTATTTTTTAAATACACAGCTTCATTATGAGGACCAAATAATTTCAAATCTTTCTGAAAGCACTTGGAAGCCTACAGTGTAGGCTTGTATTAGGAGCCACCATTGAGTGCCTACTATGTGCCAGGCAATGTTTGGTCACTTTCCTTACATATTTTTTTAAAGATTTTAGTTATTTATTTATTTGAGAGGGAGAGAGAGATCGCGTGCGCGGGAGTGTGAGGGGGGAGGGACAGAGGGAGAGAGAGAGAATCTCAAGCAGACCCCGAGCTGAGCACGGAGCCTGACATGGGGCTCTGTCTCACAACCCTGAGATGATGACCTGAGCCGAAATCAAGAGTCGGACTCTTAACCAACTGAGCCACCCACGTGCCCCAACTCTCCTTATATTCTAAAACGCTGCTCAAGAATTACAAACTTGCAGTTTTGATTCTGCTCTAGTCCTGCAGGGGAGCCCTGGGCTAGGGTGGTCAGGATTGCTGGTAGTGATAGGCAGCTTCATTGCATGCTCCCTGCAATCTCCCATCTCTTTGACCCATTGTTACTCATATTTCTACAATCCTCTTCTGAATTCTACTAACTTCTTCATTTCCTAACACTCCTCCCTGACTCTGAAAAGGCAAAGCTTTTTTTTCCCCCCAATTAAATAGACTCTAGAAATGATGAACATTTCCTGTAAAATTTCTGGTAGGTATTTATATATTTATTGTATTGAAATGTATAGTAATTCTGGAAACTTTATTTAATGCCATTATCTGAATAATTCCTGGGTATGCCAGGTCCTTTGGACAAGCATCTCCTGGTTTTACCTTGACAAATACCAGTGCCTTAGCTTTTCGGGATACATAGTATATACGCTGTTTTCAGATTTGTGCCAATTAATATGGGAATTAATTTTCAATGTGTTTGGCTGTGAAGGATGGCTAGGTGTCTCTTCTGATAAAAATAGTGATTTTCTTCTGTGAGGGTACAACTTATAGACTTGACTGTTCGTGGTTTTTCAATTTTAATTTTTAATTTTATTATTTTAAAAAATTACCTTGAACTAGCATTTCCTCCGGTTATTTCCTTCAGTTTTGATCTTATCGTTTAACAGTTGTGATGTGAGTAAATTGGAATGGAGAAACTTCATTTTTATCTCTGCACTTGACCTGATGAATTTATATTTCTCTCTGGGATGAGTAATGTAATTTGCATTGATTCAAGTTGGGAAAATCCCACAAAGAAATGAACTTCTACGTAAGTTAGTTTCCCGGTTGTTGCATAACACATTACGGTGTGTGATTTGCCTGCACCCCGCTGTGAAGACTGGGTTTTAAAATGCAAAGATAACGTCCTACCTTTTCAGCAAATGTGATATTTGTTTCTTATTATTTCAATGGGAAATTAGAGGTATGAAGTTGGAATTAGCAAATGATGTCTCATATAGCTTATCTGTTGCCTGACACCCAGATCCCCTGCCATTTCTCCATAGTGTGTGTATTTTACAGGGAAAGTTGACCATCCTCTGCTTTAATCAATTAGAATATTCTGGAAACTGGTGCTAATGATATTTAATACAGATCTTTAATCTTGTATTGTGGAGCAATGTGAAAATTTCATCAGAGCTAAAATAACCTACTAAAGAGTTTCTTGAAGTGGGGTCACTTGTACTCTGGAATCTAGAGCTGATATTTTCTACTTTTCACATATTGTCAAATTTTGATACTTTTAGGAGCTGTTTTTAAGATTACTCTCTAAATTTGGAAAACTTGTTTTTTGTAACAAACTGCAAATGGTTTATTTTTAAAATTAAGTGGCTGAGGAAGCCTTAAGAGTCCATGATTTTTTATGTGTTTGAACTTTTTTATTTTTAGTCTTAGAAAATGAGCATTGGAATATGAATGGACTTTTGTGCAGATGGTCTCCCAGCTGTAGCTTTCCTTGCCCTTTCCTTAAAGTCCCTCTTTACTCACCCCATCACTCTTCAAAGGGATTCTTATCTTTTTAACTGTACGTTGGCGGGCGGGGGGGGGGGGGGGGGGGGGCGCTGAATTCCTACTAGGGCACAGATACTGCCTGGAGGAGCATAAGAGGAGGGCCACTGAGGCGGTGTGAATGACCGTATTCTCCCATTTTTATCAAAATGTTGTCTTTGATCCTATACAATTGATAGAAATCTTTCAGCCTACTGTTTTAGTAGTTAAATTAGAATGGGACAAGGATACATTCTCTAGATTGTTAATTTCTCTGAACTCCATGCCACAGTTCTGACCTTTTTCATTTTATTGTAGAAGCTGGAGGAAATGTGGTTCTAAGCTGTCCTAAAGCATTAATGACAGGTGTCATTTTAAAGTCTCTTTTATCAGGAATTAAGTGTTATTTAGTGTCGCAAATTTGGCAAAAGTAACTCTTATCCTTCCAGTAAAATATTTTTACCATTATAATTTGTGTAATCTTGAGACGCCTGAGTGCCTCGGTTCAGCATCTGCCCATGGCTCCGGTCATGATCCTAGGGTCCTGGGATCAAGTGCCGTATCAGGTTCCTTGCTTAGGGGGGAGACTGCTTTTCCTTCTACCTGCCACTCCCCCTGCTTGTGCTCTCTCTAACAAATAAATAAATAAAATATTTAAAAAAATAATTTGTGTTATCTTGAGCATATGACTTTTATAATTGATTTGTTGGTTGAGGTTTAGTTGGCTAAAAAATAAATAATACTTTATTGTAGGATGTGGTTTTTTTTCTTAGAGTTTCCACATATGTTTTGGAAATATTATGTATTCCAGTGTCTTTTAAAACCTGGTTAATATTAAACCCATTTTATAGTGGGGTAGACAGAGTCACTAAACATGTAAAGTGTATTTTATGAAGCTCTCTAGGTGAATCAGTGAACATAGAGTAGAATCAACAGACTTCAAATACCCATTAAGTATCATTACTGTCGACAGGGAGAGTCTTGTGGGTTGTATAAAAATGGGCTGGTAGGTTTGCAAAGGAGAAGCTGATTAAAGAGGAAAGTAAAAAGCTGGAGAGAAGGTTTTTTTTTTAAAAAAATTCTCCCCCTTGTTTTTACAGGTGAAGAAGTTATTTAAGTCGATGTGTGTTCCTTATTTTTTGCTCGAACTTGATCAAGCAGGTAAGATTCTGCTTAATATGTAAATTATATCTGCTGACCGTACATTTTATTTAATCTACTTTGTCTGGTTTTTATTTTTGTCCTTTGAGGTTTTTATTGTTTAGTGAGCTCTTTCCAGTAGATTCCTCTTTTTGACCATTAGGTAGGCCATTCCCTGGGACTAATTATCATATTTGCCTTTAGTCTTTACCTCATTACCTTTAGCCTTTATAGGAGCTTTCTGTTGTTGAAAATCATTCTTCCTATTAACCTTGAGTCTAGTTACAGGTACAGTATTTACTGGTTTCATAGTAACTTTATTACTTTTGCAAATTTGCCACCTTTCTGGCGAGTCGTAGGAAATAGTATTTGAAAATAAAAGAGAAGAGACTCAGCTAGTGAGATAAGGTAATTGGGATAGAAAGCTCATTTCTAGGATCAGGAGGAAGGAGGTAGCTGTGGGGCAGGAAACTCTTGTTTGATGCTTCTAAAGACAGCTTCCCAGAGAGAGTCAGGTAATAGATGCCACTCACTGAGGGCTGGTGCTTCCTAGGGACTGTGCTGGGCTTGTCTACAAAGCCCTTAATCCTTACAAGAACTCTACAAGGAACTTATCCCCATTTTACAGATGAGGAAATTGAGTTCCAGGAAAGTCAAGTAACTTTCCTAAAGTCATGTAAGTAGTGGATCTGTAGTTTAGACACGGGCTTGTTTAATTCCAAAGTCTGTGTTCTTCCTATAATACCAGGTAGTCTGTCTCCCCTAGCATGGCAGCATGACCATTCTGTTTCTCTGTCAAGGAATGTTCTTACCCCAAACACTCTGCAGTATATGGAAGGAAAGCCCAATAATTAAAATTTCACCTGGGCCAAAAAGTAGCCTTTTAAAATTGTGCATTTTCCTGGGAGAGTTAAGTCAACTTGCAACTCAGTGTGAATCGAGAAAACTCTCAACGAGCTAATGAAACTAACAAGATAAAGCAAATGAATGTGTCTGTTAAGGATGGGGAAAAGACGGGAGGTAATAGTGGAAGAGGATGGGCACAATGGAGGTACCAAGTGCTTTGGGGCGTGAGTAAGAAGGCAAAGACCATGACAAAAGTGCTGCAGGTGGATAGGAGATCAGTAAAGGCAAGTGTCAACTACTCTGACGTTTTAGTTTTGGAAACTCATCAGACGGGAAGCTCTTTCCCTTTACTGTGGGAGTGGTCGTGGGTCTACAGATCACAGCTGGGAGCTCCCACTCACCCCTTGGTAAAGTCCTACCTAAGAAAACCTGAAGTATGTGAGCTGGGATAGGTTTGACCTGAACCAGCTTCTGTAGTTGAAAGATGGGAGCCTTTTGCTGGATGAGGGAGCTGATGATCCTCTGTGTCCTCGCTTCACACGGAAGAAGCTATCTTCCTTCTCGAGCATGCTTAGAGGCTGGGCAGCTTGTAGGAACAGAAAGGGATTTACAGAGTAAGGTAGCAGTTCTCAAAATGTCTGTACACCCCCAGGGGTGCCTGTGACTTTTTGGGGGTCCTCAAACTCAAAACTGTTATCTGATCATGTTTAAGATGTTATTTACTATTTTACTCTCTTGACATTTTCATTGATGGTGCAAAAGCAGTTGTGGGTAAAGCTGCTGAAGCTTAGCATGAACCAAACTAGGGGCACCAGATGGTGCTAGTTTATATTCTAGTCTTCACCACTGCGCTGATAAATTCAAGAAAATTTTACCTAAGATTATTCTTGAGGAAAAAGTAAAAAATCATTAATTACTTTTATTAAGTCTCAACCCTTTGAGTATGTATCTTTTCATATTCTGTGTGATGAGGAAGGTATGCATAAAGTGGTTTTTGTTGCATGAAGCACGATGGTTCTCTCAAGAAAAAGCACTTGTACAATTAATAGTTTGCGTTGCAAACTGAACTAGCTGCTTTTCTCATGGAACACCATATATACTTGAAAGAATGACTGACAGTCAAATTATTCAAATGATTTGGATTATTCAGACTTGGGTATCTGGCAGACATTTCCCCTCAATGAACCCCTCTGTCACTTCAAGGAAAACTACTGACAGTATTTGTTGCCCATGATAAAATTGGAGCTTTCAGGTGAAAATAAGAATTCTGGAAGTTGTACCCGGCATGTGAGCTCAATAGCTTTTCAATACTTAAATATTTTTCTGTTGAGGTTGGATATAATATTTCTGAATCTAATTTTTTGATATTGTGGATTTAAATATGTCAACATTTGGAAGATCTGTATAACTCAGTGAATGAATATTTTCTGAATGTTCAATGTATGATCTTACAAAGTTGTTCATGGGTAAAAGAGTCATTCAAAGTCTAGGACAGACCAATGGGTTTTAATGTGACAGAATATGAAAAGCTCATCTATGTGGTTTCAGATTCTTCATTGCAACTCACCTTAACCAACTATTACTTGTTGAGTTTTGGTGTACTATCAAGGAATATCTGCAGTTACCTGAAAAATCTACTGAATATTTCTCCTTCTTCCAACTAATCTTTGTGAGAGTGGGGTTTTCTTTCATATACTTCTAGAACAACATATATCGCAATATGTTGAATGCAGAAGCAGATATGAGAATCTGTCTTGTATTAAACCAAACAAAGAATAGCAGAAACACAAAATAGTGCTAACTTTCTCATTATATTTTTTTTTGTCTTGGAAAATAGAGTTATTTTTAATTAAAGTATGTTGTTTATGTTAACATGTAATGGGTTTACTATTATTAATTTTAAGAGAATAAATAAATATATTTAGATGTTTCCATTTCTATTTTTTTTAAAAGATTTTATTTATTTGACAGAGAGAGACAGCCAGCGAGAGAGGGAACACAAGCAGGGGGAGTGGGAGAGGAAGAAGCAGGCTCCTAGTGGAGGAGTCTGATGTGGGACTCAATCCCAGAATGCTGGGATCACGCCCTGAGCCGAAGGCAGACGCTTAACGACTGCGCCACCCAGGCGCCCCTCCATTTCTATTTTTAATGTGGTCAATATTGATAGCTATAACCCATAAAAACAAAAATTCTTTGGGGTTCTCAATAATTATTTAAGAGTATAAAGGGGTATTGACACCAAAAGCTTGATGTCTTGAGTTCTGAGGCAAGTAGGAAGTGTGAGTGTTGATCTAAGAGATTTGGGGACATCCGGCTGGCTCAGTTGGAAGAGTGTGTGACTCTGCATCTCAGGCCATAAGTTCAAGCTGGACACTGGGTGTAGAGATTGCTTAAATTAAAACAAAACAAAACAAAACCTAAAAAAAGAAATCTAAGCACTTTGGATTCTGTGTGATTTACCGGTCTCCAGCAGAGGAGGACCACTGTGCAACATGTGCTGGGCCTCACAACCAGCCGCACAGGAGAGATCCGTGATCAGGTCTGTGTCTGCAAGCAGCTTGTAATTATGGAGGTGGAATTGCTGTGGTCTCTAAGTGCTGGTTTTGTCAACGAACAGCTTCTTCTCTGTTTTGGCTTAGCTCCACGAAGAACGCTCCACAGGCATTATTTCCTCACCAGTCTTGGCTACCTAATCTCCCCAGTGCTTGGGTCACAGAAAGTTCTCAGGGCCAGACGGTCATTTCGTAGGCAGGGGTTTCTGGTATAGAATCAGGTGGGTGTTTTTCATCCAGCGTGTTTACTGAGTACTCGCTGAGCGCTAGGCTCCGTACTAAGCATTGGAAAGAAAGTAGAGAACTGTGCTCTCGTGAAGTTAGACTTGCACCTCCCCCCCAAATCCCTGTCCTCTTTTTTTACAGAAGGACACTCAGGATACTCAATTGAGTGTCTGCGGCAGCCAGCAAAGCGTGCCGCTTGACTGGACTGGTATGGGAGTGGCTGTGCACGGAGTTCCTGGTGGCAATAGTATCTCCTCTTAAGGAAGATCAAGGAGGGAAGCTGTACTGCTGGGAACCTCCCCTCCCACCCTGACAGTTTCTTCTTCCTTATTTTGGGCTGTATTTTGGACTGGTCTATATACATTAAAGTTATTATTTGAGAACAACCATCAAGATCAAGTCAGATCGACCAAGACTGGTGTTGGCGAGGAGAGCTTGGGCCCCGGAAGGCATGGCGTTAGTATCTGTGTGTGGGCAGAGGTAATGGGCATAAATGCTGTCCTCCCTGTGCCAGAGGCTCGTGCACGTCCTTCTACTTAAGCTTCAGAATACCATCAGTGGGGTAGGTAGTGATGTCACCTTCTCATGATGAGGAAACAAAAGGTAGAGAAGTATTCATATAGAGGATGGTTGGCTTACTAGTGAACCCATCGGTAATTCCTGATCCCTCCCTTCAGTGTCCTCTGGTTACCTCCTCAGAGGCTCTCATGACTCACCCTATCTGCCTAATGTATGGTGTTCATGGTATTGATACTATGATGGGTGTTCCTGGATGTGCTGGTGGCTTCTTGTGACTGGAGGTTGTGCAGCCTACCACCGGGATAGCTGCACCTCAGTGAGTCCTGTGGAGGAGCCGTCACTCACAGGGCTCATTGGTCTAGGAAGCCTCCATCTTGGCCTTGGGCATCTGCCCAGTGGCTTCGATCTGAGGAATAGACAACTTCAGTGTCGTCATCTTAATTTGGACGGGTAGCTGCTGCCGCTCTTCAGGTGTCGATGTGGAAAACAGAGAGACGGTTTGAGAGGACTCATGTGACGGTTTGCCAGAAGTGTATATCTGGATGCCATATGTCACTCACGGGCTCGGGGTGCTGATGGGTATCATCCTCGTCCCCAGCTGCTTACAGAGGGCATGGCTTTAATGCCTTCAACAAGAGGGAAAGGAACCAACCTTGACTTACTCACATTTGAGTTCTGTTGATGAGCTTTTTTTTTTTTTTTTTTTAAATGCCTGTGTTTCACATCTCTCTTACTTAATCCTCTCAATGACCTTGTGAGGTTGCTGGATTTAATTCTGCTTTATAAGCGAGGAAGCAGACACTCAGCATTTTAGTAACTTGCTCAGTGCTGCTGTGTCAAGCCCAGGCCTGTCTCGTTCCCCAGCTGCCTCTTCAGGGATTGCTTTCTTTAAACAAACAAAAACCCTTTACATTCCGAGATACCCTAGACCAGCTCAGACCTTAGCACTTGGGTATCGATACTTATTCATTCAACAGATGTGTTTTGGGCACCTGTTTATGGGCTAAGCACTGGCAGGAGCGAAAAGATGAAGGCACAGCCTTGTTCTTTAAGGTCATTCCGTTGTTTGCATCAGCCTCCCTTCTAATTTCAGTGTGATCTGGTACCTGGAAAGGCTGCAGGATCACAGAGTACTTGTGAGAGCACGTTGCACAGGTGTTTTCCTGATGGAAAAAAGTGGTGAGTAGGGAATTCATAGCTGTAAACAAAACAAATTAGAAAACATCATGGCTTGTTTATTTAGAGTGAATCTAGTAAGGAGTGCCTGGCAGGGAAAATGATGAGAGAGAAAAGTGGAAGAGTAAAGAGGCCTTATGCTATAGAAGTAGGGGTCCGTGGGAGGTTGTTCTGTTTATTTCAATGAGTGAGGCTCCAAATGTTCTTTAAACATTTTTATTTTGCCTGTAAAAATGTTCATTTTAGAGATGTTGTAGAATGCAGTATAATAAAACACAAAAGCCACATATAGTTACATTCAGAGAGAACCACTATTAATATTTTTGTATGCCTTTTACGTATTCTGTGTTCTGTTTTGTTATTTTAAGACATTTTTGTATGTTATTAAAAGTTCTTAATAATTTTCCCAGTTGCTATAAAATATTCCATGTAATATTTTTATTTAGCTATTCCACTTTGGTTGGACAAATAGTCTTTGCCAGTATTTTTGCTATTACAGAATAATAGGTTAGAAATACTTTTCTTTGGACCTAAATTTTTTGTTGTATTTAGAATTCTTTTCATAGGCTAGATTACTAGACTCGATACCTGGTTCAGAGTATTAACATTTCTAAATTTCTAGAGCCTTTTAAGTGATGGGTACTAATTGATAACTCCACAAATTCAATGAGTTTTCCCAGTACTTAGTATTAAGAAATAAGAGGCTTTTAAAAATTATTGTTTGCCGATTTGAGAGGTAAAAAATGTCTTTATTTTAAATTGTGTTTCCTTAATTATTAATGAGGCAGTTTTTCCCTATGTATTGTAGCACATTATCGCATTGCATTTCACTTATTTTATTTCGTTATCTGAATTGTGTGTCCATGTTCCTCATGGAGTAATAACAATGGCAGTATCTATGAGCCACTGCTCTAAGCAGTGCAGGTGTTAACTAGTTTCACCACACAGTTCTGTGAGACAGCTATTTCTATTATCTCCATTTCACAGATGAGGAAATGAAGGCACAAAGAGGTCAGACAACTTACTCAAGGTCATACAACCAGGCTCTTACTGCTGAACTCTGATCTAACCTGTGCTAATGATCTTACAGGTCCTGGTGCTCCTCATTAACTTCCATACATACACACCCTTCTCCCCCCCAAACTGCTTTTTATACCTGTTTTAGTGCTGTTTGTGGAGATAACCACTGCATGGATTGCACGGCTCGTGTATGCTTTGCTCTTACATAAAGAGCACCGAGAGGATGGAGACCAGTGGTTATGTAGAATTCACATAAAAATCTGTGCATATAGGGGCGCCTGGGTGGCACAGCGGTTAAGTGCCTGCCTTCAGCTCAGGGTGTGATCCTGGCATTATGGGATCGAGCCCCACATTAGGCTCCTCCGCTATGAGCCTGCTTCTTCCTCTCCCACTCCCCCTGCTTGTGTTCCCTCTCTCGCTGGCTGTCTCTATCTCTGTCGAATAAATAAATAAAATCTTTAAAAAAAAAATCTGTGCATATATACCTCTATTCAAGTAAATTTCTGTTTTGGAATGAATGCAAGGTGGGTGGGAAAGCTGATTATTTAAGAAAACGACTCACACATTTTATGAAAGAATTTCTCTTAAGTAAGAAGTAGAAAATATATTTTGGTATCACATAGACCTAGATTCAAATCCATGCCAGGTGGGATGATGTTGTCCCTCTGTTTGAGTTGGAAGGATTAAATAGGATAATGTTTGCCTCTTAAGTACAGAGAACAAACTGATAGTTGCCAGAGAGGGGAAAGTTGGGGGGGATGGATGAAATAGATAAAGGGGATTAAAACTATAGTGATAATTGTTGAATAATTATATTGTACACTTGAAACTAATATAACACTGTATGTTAATTATACTTCAATAAAAATAAATTTAGAAAAATAAAAAACTGGATAATGTTTATAATACATCCAACATAGTGTTTAATATCTTCTTCCCAATGTGCTTGGATATGAAAAAGCTAGATTTAGATTAAGCTTTTTATGAAGCAAGATAAAGCTCTCTTTAATTGCCATATATACATTCTAGTAAATTGTTGATTCTTTTTATTCTTTAAACAAATGTTGGAGGGCCTGCTCTTACACATAAATGATAAGAGTTCTGCCCTTCATGGGCTCGTTATCTATTGTCGGTCATTAGTCATAGGCACCACAGGTGGAGGGCTCTTTGCTTCTCTAAGCCTTTGTTTCCTCATCTGTAAAGTTGGGGATCTAATGAGGATGTATGTAAAATGCCTAGCACTCTTCATGGCACACAGTCACTGCTTAGTAGTAGTTGCTAGCTCATGTAATATTATACAGCCATTAGAAAAGTTTCACAGAGGGATGCCTGGGTGGCTCAGTTGGTTAACGTCTGCCTTCGGCTCAGGTCATAATGCCAGGGTCCTGGGATTGAGTCCCACATCGGGCTCCTTGCTCAGCAGGAAGTCTGCTTCTCCCTCTGCCTGCTGCTCCTCCTGCTTGTGCTCTCTCTCAAACAAACAAACAAACAAACAAAATAAATCTTAAAAAAAAAGACTCATAGAGTTTTTAATAGCATGGGGAAATTTTCTATACTATAATGTTTAATGAAAAAGAAAAGAGTTTAAAATAGTTTTTATAGGGGCGCCTGGGTGGCTCAGTCGTTAAGCATCTGCCTTCGGCTCAGGGTGTGATCCTGGTGTTACGGGATTGAGCCCCACATCAGGCTCCTCCGCTGGGAGCCTGCTTCTTCCTCTCCCACTCCCCCTGCTTGTGTTCCCTCTCTCGCTGGCTGTCTCTCTCTGTCAAATAAATAAAATCTTTAAAAAAATAGTTTTTATAGAATACTCCCATCTTGCTTTTAAAATATAGTAAAAGGACTAGAAAGAAATACACAAGATATGAATAATGCCTCAAATATTGGTACATCTATCTTGCTAGTGCAATAGGCACTGAGGAAATAAGATCTGGTTCTTTGTCAGGGAAAGGTTGTTGCTTTTTTTTTTTTTTTAGATGTTATTTATTTATTTATTTATTTATTTGAGAGAGGGAGGGGCAGAAGGAGTGGGAGGGAGGGAGAATCTCAAGCAGACTTCATGCCGAGCTCGGGGCCAAGCCCCTGTCATTAGGACCTGAGCCGAAATCAAGAGTTGGACGCTTAACCAACTGAGCTACCCAGGTGCCCCAGAGAAAAGGTTGTTTTTTTGTTTGTTTGTTTGTTTGTTTTTAGGGAAAGTTTTAATAAGGGAGACACACAGTATAATGCAGTGTAGGATGAAGTAGAGGGAGAAGTCAGACATGCTGCTTCGATTTCTGCAATGAAGAATGGAGGATGGTGGTGGTAGCATCCACTGAGAGAGAAGACAGGATTTAGACTAGGGAAGATGATGAATTTGGTTTTGGACATGTTATGATTGTCCAACGTGGATAGATAGGCTAGTAGATATATAGGTCTGGATGAGCGGGAGATACAGATTTGGGAGGGTTTAATCTTTGGTGAGGTGAAGAAGTCTGTGGAGTGAAACAAGAAACTTAGATCTTGATTGCATCCAGATGGTGAGATGCTGAATGACTGACTTTTTTTTTCTTTCTTGGCTTTATTTATATATGTTTTAAAATTCCTATAATGTAAATGTGTTTCCCATAATGTAATATAAGTGTTTTAGTTAGGATTTGGTTAGGCCACATGTGACAGCAAACCCAAAATAACAGTGTTTACACTAGTTATAAGCTTATTTCTCAGGGCGCCTGGGTGGCTCAGTTGCTTAAGCATCTGCCTTCGGCTCAGGTCATGATCCCAGGGTCCTGGGGTCAAGCCTCATGTCGGGCTGTCTGCTCAGTATGGAGCCTGCTTCTCCCTCTCCTTCTGCCCCTCCCCCTGCTCGCTCTCTCTCTTGCACTCTCTCTCTCTCTCAAATAAATAAATCTTTAAAAAAAAAGCTTATTTCTCTGTCATCTAAAAGAAGTCTAGATAAAGTAGTCTGTCCAGGGCTTGTATGATACTCCACAGTGCTTGATCCAGTGTTGAGTCCTCCTGTGTTCATGTTCCACACTCCTCAGCATTTGTCTTCCCTCTTATGTTCCAAGATGGGGGTCCAAACTTCAGCCATCGGTTGAAAGAAGAGCTGAAGGAGGACTTGTCCTTTCTGTTTAAGAACATTTCCTGAAAGTTGCACTTGACAGTTTGCTTATGTCTTATTGATCAGAATTTAGTCACTTAGCCATATATATGCTGAAAGGTGACAGGGAAATGAAACCTTTATTTTGGGAGCCAAGTGCACAGTTAAGAATCAAGAGTCCAGTTAGTGATGCTAATAACATCTTGGTTTTGCCTGAAGAATGGCTGAAGTTGGTTCATCTGAAGATTAGTATAATAATTTCCATATAACCCATGCATTTGTCTCCTATTTAAATCCTAAGTATAGAGGCACCCTGCTATGGTCATTAAATGATGGTAGTGAGCTGGAAAATACTTTGTGGCCTAGAAAGGTCAGTGACTGAATAATGACTGAACTGGAGGCCTAGTTACCTCACTTAATGGTTAACATTGAACCTGACTTAATTAAGGGGGGTAGGAGGTAGTCCACCCTTGTCCTTTGCAACACAGCCTCAAAGAGTTTCTGAGATTATTGAAAGATTATTATAGATATTGTAAATCCGTAGATAAAAAGGTCAGAAATATTTTGGTGGATAACTACAGTGTTCTCATTTGTCTTTATGGTGGAAAAGTTGGTCGTAATACATCTATGGTTATAAATGAGACATAGATCACTCTCCTTTCAAATCAGGGTCTGGATGATTAGTTGCCATCCAGGAAGATCCAAGGCCACTTCATGAGGTGACAGTAGCCTTCCACCAATGACTTGTGGTCATCAATTGTCTTGGGATTCTAGAATTTGGGTTTCTGGAAAAATTAGAGGCGGATGTTCTTCTTCATCTTTTTTTTTTTAATAAAGATTTTATTTATTTGTTCATCAGAGAGAAAGAGCACAAGCAGGAGGAGCAGCAGGCAGAGGGAGAGGCAGGCTCCCTGCTGAGCACAGAGCTGATGCAGGACTCAGTGCCGGGACCTTGGGATCATGACCTGAGCTGATGGCAGACGCTTAACTGACTGAGCCACCCAGGCGTCCCAGAGGCAGATGTTCTTAGTATTAACTACCTAATAGGGTTTAAGAATTTAGACGTTAACAATGGTAATAAACTGTATGGCTCTTCTTTCATCTGTAGGATCTAAAAGCTACCTACCACTATTAATTAATACTCACACAACCCCTTGGCTGGTGGTAAGGGTGGCTGATCTCCAGTGTCTTCAATGAGACATCTGAGAGTTGACTTCAAGAGATCTTGTGTCTCCTGAGGTTCTGCTAGCCGGTGGTTTTCTGCATTAAAGACATTTTCTTTCCTCTAGAATTGGAAGGACACACCGAGAGGCCTAAAACAAATGGAGCGCAGGAGGGGACTCTTTCCACGTGCTCAAGCGTGTGTACATTTTGTGTGTACGGACATGCAATTTGAGATGCACGTGTTTGATTCTTTTAGCAGTTCCTCATGTCCTTTCGATTTCTTTTAGCAAGTTGTTTAAGGAAACTACATTTTTCTTCCTGCAGGTAAAGAACAAGTTCTGAGTAATGAGGATAGATAACTGTGGGAAAATGGCGGGCTTAGCCATAGATTGCTAATTAAAAGAAAGATGAATAGGTTGCCCTTGAATTAAGTTTTGAATAGCGTCTCGTGTAACACATTGTTGATGGTTACTGTGAATAATTTGTCAAAGGTGGAAATCCAAACTCTTAACCACTCTGTGGTCTTCCTAGATTTACACCATGCGTAAGGACATAATGATGATAATAACTCGGATATTGAATACCTACCACATTCTGAGCCCTTTACATCTACTTACTCATCTGATTCCCGCTGCCATCCCATGAGGTGTAGGTGCTGTATTTATCCCATTTGACAGATGAGTAAACAGAGAGGGAACAGAACTTGCCTGGGGGCATGCATCTTGCCGGCAGAAGAGCCAGGTAATGTGACTTCAGAGGAGGTTCCCGACTATTGGGCCACACTGCTTGTCAGTGGAAAACTCAATGAGGCTGTAGGGTCAGATACTTACAAAAGAGACCTGGGCGTGTTTGAAGGCACGAGGGCTTGAATAGTCCTGGATAGAAGATAGGGAGAGGATGTTTAAGGAATGTGGGAATTGGAATAGGTTGTGGGGTAAAGGTGTGCTTAAGCAGGGGTAGAATAATCCTTAGCCTTCTGAGATTGCAGTCAAGTCTAAGAATAGAGAACTGCAGTGAAGAGACGTAGGAGGGGAAAGAGCTCCTACCTGATGACCTTGAGCCCTTAGGGGTTGTCCTTGAGCTGCTCCATTGTTAAGCACTGAAGGATTCTGCAAGCAGGTTGATAGCCTAAAATCAGCCGAAGTGGGAGTATTTATGCCACAGAAATTGGCAAATGCTACAAATTCAGGCTTCCCCCCTCAAGCTGGTTTACCAGAACACTTTGGACTCTCTTCTCTACTTCATGAACATTTGAAAGCCTGCCGTAGTGTCAGTTGAATTTAAACCTCAAGTGCGAACTTCTGTGGGAAAGGCACTGTTGTCAACTACTGGGGCAACAAACAACAGGCCCTCAGGTGAAAAATACCATAGTGGAGAGAGAAGGGTGTGAGACGTCAGTCCTGCACTAGCTCTGTCAGCCCTCACTTGGGCCACTCACTTAACCTTGCTTTCCTTGTCTGCAAATGGAAATGGTAACACGCATCGCGGAGGGTTATTACAGTGATTAACGAGAACGTGTAAAGCGCCTGGCACAGAGGTGCTCAACAAGTGACCGTTCTAAGCACGGCAGACGTGTAAAAAGTTCTAATGTAGATTGATGTAAGAAATAAGAGAGTGACTAGGTGTGTGTTTGATCAGAGAAGGCATCACAAAGATCATGATCCCCCAAGTGGGATTTTGACATTTTCAGGGTGGATGGTTCAAGGATGAAGTCCACCCTGAGCTTTGTCAGGAAGCTAATGGACTTTGGCTTGTTGATTTGTTTTGTTTTTGTCCCTACAGCATGTTGCTTTTGCGTCTTTTTGGGTCCTACCTCAATATATATTATTGAATTGTAAGGCAAACAATGGATTTGGAGACAGGCACACCTGGATTTATATCCTAACTCCAACATACCTGTTTTGTGACCTTTGGCAAGATTCGCAAGTTCCTGAAATTTCAGTTTCTAATTTTTAATATGGTTTAATACTTAGACGATTTTTGAGGATTAACTGAGAATGTAGGGAAAAGAACCAGACGCTTAGCTGCCTCGTGAACCGCAAAGTGAACCCAACATATATTTGTAGTTTCATCTCCCCTTATGCTTCGGCATCTCATGCAGAAACACACCGTTTCTTTCCCACGACTGTGTCTTTGTATGCATTGCTCTCTGCCTAGAAAAAATTCTCTTCAAGAGGTGGAACAGCATCGTGGTGATTGCCAAGGACCGAGGGTTAGTCTCAGCTCTGCCAAGTGTTATTTAGGTGGCCGTGGGCAAGATAATTATCCTTTCTATACCTCGGGGTTTTTTTGGCAAGCTCTGAAACATTCTCAGGCATTTCTCCCACTCCTATTACTTCTACCTTCATTATTCCTCAAGATAGTGTTCAAATATCACTTACTTTGTGAGGCCTTCCCCAATTTTCCCATACCACTATTTGCTTTCTCTATTTGAAGTTAACGGACAACCACATTTTGAGTACCTACTATGTTCCAGGCACACTCCTGGGCATATCACAGATGCTGTTTCATCCAGACCACTCAATAAGTTCTCATTTATTATCCCCACTACCCTCCAGGATAGATCAAATTCTAACTTAAAGGACAAATTCATTTTTGTAGGAGGACTGAGAACCTCCGAGAGTTGCCATGTGAAGTCTTTTTTCCTTTTCTCTATGGAAAAGATGGAATCTACAAATTAACTAGTATTATCCCCATTTTATAGATTGAGTTTTTCAAGAAATATTTATTGAGCAATTCGTATGTATGATGTGTGGGCACTGTTTTAAGTACTGAGAACACTGTGGTGAGCATAAACAATCCTGGACCCTGCCTACATGGGGCAACCTACATTTAGACAAATTAAACTTAAATAAAATAAAAGCATCAGATGCACAATTGTGCTAGCCATATTTTAAGTGCTCAATAGTCACATGTGGTTAGTGGGACAGTGCTGGTTGGACAGTGGTTGGGTTGGACAGTGCTGGTACAGAACGTTTCTATCATCATAGAAATTCTGTTGAACTGTGCTGTCCTTGGGGGAGGCTGTCACTGATCGAAATAATCATCAGTAAAAATGTAACTACAATTGTGATAAGTAGGGAGCAGAAAGAATACATGGTAACACAGGAGCTTTCATAGGGCGATGTGACCTATGTGATGGCTTCCTCAAGGAAGACTTGCTTGAACTTAGATCTGCTCAGTGATTGGGAGCTAGCAAAGCCCTGTGGTTAGGTAATTAAAGAGACTGAAAAAAGGCTAATGGCTGTGGTGTAGAGATGGAGGGCAGGTTTGGGTGAGGTAGAGAGGTAGAAGGACCACAGAGGGTCTTGTAGAAGGGGGATGGGGAGCTGAGAGGCTGAGTAACTGGACAGTGTAGTCACTGATAGAGCCTGGGTCGGACTGAAGTCCATGCTGCATCATAGATGCATATTCAAAGGACTTTGCCTCTGTAATGACCTCCTCGCCCTCCTTTCCTCTTAGGAAATTGCCAGATTTCCCTCTACGAGATTGGTTTTTCAAGTATAAATACATGCTATAATAATTTCCTTCTTAGACAGAACTAAACAAAACACCTTCCTTGATCCTACATCCCTCTTCAGCTACTTTCCCACTTTTTTGTTTTTATAGCAAAATTTCTTGAAAGAGTTGGCTATACTCACTACCTCCATGTCCTTTTTTCTGTTTCTCGTTGAACCTCCTCTAATCAGACTTTCTTTCCTCCCTCATTTTCATGAAAATCAGCAACTATGTCCACGACTCCGTTTTCATCTTGTAGTATTTCTCAGCAGTACTTGATGTAGTTGGTCTCCCTCCTTTGGGGAGCAATTCTTCACTGGCTTCTGAGACCCCACATTCTCTTGGTTTTCCTCCTACCTCCTTCCAGTTTCTTCTCAGGCTCCTTTGCTGGACCCTTCTCCTCTTTTGCATTCTGCCAGGGTTCAGTCCTGACTGTCTTCATCTCTTTAAATATATTAACTCCCTGGGTCATTTCATCTAGTCCCTTGTGTGATGGCTGATTTTATGGTGCCCTGTTGTTTCGCCAAACACCAGGGTAGATGTTGCTGTGAAGATATTCTCTGATGTGATTAACATAGAAAACAGTAGACTTTGAATGAAGCAGATTACTCTCCGTTAATGCCAGTGGGCTTCATTCAATCAGTCGAAGGCCTTAAGAGAAAAGATTGAGGTCTCTTGAAGAGGAAGAAATTGAGACTGCCTTGAGACTCAAGACTGCAACATTAAGACTGCTGGCAATTCCAGCCTGTTGGCCTGTCCTGTAGGTTTGGGACTTGCCAACCCCCACAATCCTGAGAGCCAGTTTGTTTCTCTCTCTCTTTCTCTCTCTATAATCTATTGGTTCTGTTTCTCTGGAGAACCCTGACTAATATACATGGCATTAAATATCTTTTATATTTGACTCCCAGATTATTATTTCTAGCTCTGACTTCCCCCCTGAACTCCAGATTTGCATACCAGCTGCCTACTCAGCATCCCCATTTGGATAACATCAGGTCTCTCAAGCCACACTGTGGATTTGTCCCAAACCCTATTTACCCAGTTGCCAAGGCTAAAACTCTGGAGTCATCATTGAGTCTTCTCCTCCTTTTATGTTACTCATTTTACCCACCTGTAAAATTTATGAGCTTTACCTTCAAATATCTCTTCTCAGCCCCTAATGCAAGCCTTCATCATCTCTAGCGTGGACTACCACAGCAACTTCCTAGCTGGTCTGCGCTCCTCCATTCCAAGTCCCTATCGCCTTAGTCTATTCACACAGCAGAGCAATCCTTTTAAGACACGAACTAGATTATTTCCCTGTCCTCTCTTGTGACACTTTGGCTTCTTATCACATTTAGAATGAAATCCCAAGTCCTATGACCTTTGGGTTCTGACCCCTGGCTACTACTCTGGCTTCATTTTCTACCACATTCTTCCTTGTTCACTGAGCTTTAGACATACTGCTTCCCTTGCAGAGTTTTGGACAAGTCAAGCAGGCTCCCAGTTTAGGATTTTAGTACTTCCTGTTTCTTCTGCTTAGAAAGATTTCCCCCCTCTTAAGTCTTGCTCCCTCCTTTCGCTCTGGTCTCTGCTCAAGTGCCATATTTTTAGATCTTTCCTGACTTCTGTACCCTATTTTCTTCTTCTTCAGGGTACAAAGAATTCTTTCAAAACAGTTTTTCCCCCCTGTGAAGGGGAACAATGAAATGGGGTGGTAACTATGGGAGTTGGGCACATGGGATCCTGGGGGGCTTTTTTTTTTTTTTTATGGGAAAACTACAGTATATATGATGATGGAATGATCAGGCAGAGAACAAGAAACAGATGATGCCAGATAGGCTAATTTCAGGAGTGAAGTTATTGAAGATTAAGAAGCCAGGAAGAAATGAGAATCTGCACACAAGTGAAGTCAGCCTTCATTAAAACAGGGATGAAGGTAGAGAATATGGCAGCTTGGTGATTGAGAAGAAAATGGGAGGGAGTTTCGACAGAACAGTCAATAAGGAAATTGCTTCTATTAAAGTAGAAAGCAGGTCATGAGTTAATGACAAGGTGTAGGTGTATTAGAGGTTTGAGAAAAGAGGAATAAGTATGAAATATTTACTTTGGAATTTCTGTGTTTTCTCCAGCAATGTTTTTCTGTATAAGTAGGGTACTGAATATGTGGACAGCTAGGTTTAACAAGGGTGGGCCTTGCCACGTCAGTACAATTGAGGAGTTTGGACTTTATTTTGAGGGTCCTAGAGAGCTACAAGTTTTGAGCAGAGAAGATTTGAGGGTCAGAAAGATTGTTCTAGCTCAGTGTGGTGTACATGTGTGTGAGAGAAACTTGTTACAGGAGGAACAGTAGTGTAATGCAATAGGACCCTCGATCAGTTAAATCTGTTTATAGTGTGCTTACGGAGAGCTCAGGAACATTGAGGGTCTTTTCCAGCCTTTCCTGAGTAACTTACTATATATAGCAGGCTCTGGGAAGATAAAATAAATCAAACAAGGGTTTGTCTTCCCAAAGCCCTCTTGAATTTACATGGTTTATAATTATTTTTAGGTATTTGGGATCCCAGAATAGGGAAGGAGCTATCAACATTGGGTGGGAATCAGGGAAGGCCTCCTAGAGGACATGACATTTCAGATGAGCTTTGAAGGAGTAGGCCTTAGGAAGAGAAGCTTATTTTAGGCAGCCGGAATAACTTGAGTTTAGTTAAGAGATGTTAGAGTTATGTCTAAAACAAATGCTGCATGATGAGAAATGGTGGGAGACGAAGCACTTCTTCCACTACCCAGAAACTAAGTATGACTAAGGAGTTCTCTGTATTTTGTGACAAGCATCTGGTCCTCAACTGCTTCAAGAAAGGTTTGGAAGAAAAGTGAAGGTTTCAAAAAATGTTGATTTTTTTTAACTTAAACAAAAAACTACATGGAGCTACTCTAGATATTGGTGCTATAAGTTGCTCGCTTAAGAACAGTGTGAAGTTAAAATACCTTTTCTGATATTTTGTTAGAAGATATGAACTATGGCAACTCTGACCTATCATATGAGGCTCATAGAAATCAATCCTTATCACTTGCTTTCAGCACATTATTTCAAGTTAAATGATTTTACAGTCCCCCTCTATCTTGAGACATACCTTTGATGGAAGCTGTAGTTTCTATATATTTTAGGAATGAAGAGTTTATGACCCTGATTCATAGGTCATTATTGTGTAAATTAAATGAGCTAAGGCATATAAAACGGTTAACAGAGCTGGGCCCAGCAGCCAGGAGGAAATATTGTTTTCTACCTTGGAGTCCTGGCTTTCTTGCCTTCTCATTATTCATCCTTTGTTCCTTAAATCACATTGTTTACTGAACACCTGTGCTAGACCCAAACTCTGTTCGAAGGACCCCAGAAGAGGTGAGGTGTGCGCTTAGGCCTACAACAAACCTGCGGGGAAAGTGCCCATTTATGTATGCTGTGTGTGTGTGTGTGTGTGTGTGTTTGCACAAGTGTATGTGTATTCAGAAGCTGAGGGGCTATATACTTATGCTTTGGAGTGGACCCGCAGGAGCAAATTGTGGTTGCCTGCCACTTCAGAGAAGGCGTGGCTGCTCACAGCCTTAAGAAACCAACAATCCTTCACCCCAGGGTGCTTCAGTCCGCCAGTATCTAAAGAAGTGGGGGAGACATTCATTCATTCATTCATTCATTCAGCAAATATTCGTAGCTACCTACTGATGCAAGGTGCTGAGTAAGAATATGAGTAAGAGCAGGAAGTATGAGAGAGCATGGCTCACTTGGGCAGCTGCAGGTGGTTTGGCAAGGCTGGAGTCAAATACACTGTTTTCCCTAAAACAAACACAACAAACCAAAACCTGAGTGGGTTAAGGAAGAAGGATATAAGGGGAAGCTATGTGTTGGTGAGAATTTGTCACTTTTCAGGATTACCTGGCATGAGTTAGATGTTTCTTTTAAAAGCCTGATAATTTCCTTTAGGGAATTACCAGACTGACTAATCCATAACCTTAGGGCAATGGGTCCCAAACTTTGCTGTTCACTAGACTCACCCAGGGAGTTAAAAAAAAAAAACAACAACAACCAAACCTCAGATGCCCAGGTCGCACCCAATACCCATTACCTCAGAATGTCTGGGAGTGGGAACGAGGCGTCAGTATTTTTAAAGGGCCTCTCGTGATTACAATGGGCAGCAGAGTTCCGGAGTCACTGCCTTAGGGCATAGCCCAGTTTTGTTGGGTTAAAACACTCTTCTTTGGGTTCAGGTTCCAAACATTCCTCACATTGCTTTTGCTCTTTTCTCGGGTTGGGGGCGCTACGAGCAGGAAGAGGATGTGGTGTCACCCAATTAGGAGGTCCCACTTTGCTAAGCCCGTCGGCGTAGTCGGCAGGGCTGCACGGGAGTGGATTTCTGCTTTGTCATTCTGACTCTGGCGACCGGCCCGCCCGCTCCGAGCAGGGCGTGGCTTCTGGTGGCCGCGGGGAGCCCGCCACCCTTTCCCCTCGCTTTGCAGCAGTCCGCAGCGCCTCGGAGCGGAAGGCTGGGGGCCGCCGGCCAGAAGAGCCTGGTGCCCCGGCGCTCGGGGTCACAACAGCGGTGGGTTCGCGGAAACCGGGCAGAGCTCCGAGCCTCTGGGCTGTGAGGCCGGAGACGGCGGCAGCCTCCTGCCGGGTGCGCTTTGGATCGCGGAAAGAGTGGATGGTTTGAGGTGTCTGAGTAGGGGTGAAGCTTTTCTAAGGCGGCGAGCTTCTTGGCCGCGTTCACTGTTGCGCGTGGGTCGGTGAAAGCTTAGCCTGGGGTGGGTGAGACCGGCCGGCCCCGGTCGGCTGGTGGCTTCCTTCCGCTAGGTCTAGAGACCGTGTGCAGAAATGTGGAAAAATGAGTGTATCGTTCCTTGCTGCACAAGTATCGGAACGTAGATGATAATGTGACGAGTAGACTGACAGATCCTCGACAGCACTAAGGGAGTATCATGATTGAAAGAGGTCTCTTAAATTTTCGCATCCTTTAATCCCCGGAAATCCTGGGCTGGCAAATCGTCTGTATCTCCCTGGGGAAACCGAGGCTCCGAATCACGTGACTTGCTCCAGGTTCCGAACCGGGACAGCTGCGAGGGGGACCCAGCGCGTGTCTCGCTGTATCAGTGCTGGGCAGTGCTGGGTGGCGGTGAAGAGGGTGCACGGCACCCCCTGGACTTTCTAGCCGCTTGCCCTCGGGTGAAATGGACCCGCTGGGACCTCCTTCAAAAGAGCAGTTGTGGAGATGAAGTGTGGCTATGTGCAAAGCCCCGAAGAAGTGCTAGCTGCCATTATTGTCAGTCAGCCGCACTTCTGAGTGTTGGTGTGATTTCTGTCTCATGAATGGGCCTGATGATGTTAGAGTAACTGGAGTCTATTTTTAATCCCATCAGTGACTCACTTCTTACCTGAGTTCACCCGTTTGTAAAATTGGGCCATTAGCTCCCGGCCTGTCAAGCAGGGTGTTGCTGTATGGCTTCAAGGTTCTGAAATGAAAGCTCCCTAAGAGGGCAGAGTGTTCCTAATTTTGCCTCGTGGTTTCAGATTTCAAAGAAAACTGGGAAGTTGGCTTTTGGCATTCTGTATAGATGCAGAGTTCAAAGGCAGATTACATCGGGAGGCGTTTTATAGAAGCGGAGAGGCTTGTCCTAAGCCTCTTGTGCGAGGCCGGAGTGCACTGGGGATTGACCAGGATTCGGAACGCCTGCTGGGGCGAGGCGGCCAGTATTTGAGCGCGGCCGGCCCCCGGGCGCCGGGCGCCGGCCCGAGGCGCGGCGGCCAGCGCGCGCAGGTGTGCGGGGAGCTGGGCGGGGGCGGGGGGCGGCGTGCGGCGGGGGGCGGCGTGCGGGCGTCCTCGGGCGGCGCGGTGGGGGACGCGGAAGGCCCGCCCCTGCTGCGCACTTCCCGCCGCGGCCCGGCCGGCGGGGCTGACCCGCGCCCCTCTCTGCTTTTGTGCCGCAGAGGACGCCAGGGGTCTGGAGAGAGCGCTCTCGGAGCTGACCTCGGAAACCGAAGTGCCCGTGGTGTTCGTGAAGCGGCGGAAGATAGGCGGCCACGGTCCGACCCTAAAGGTAGGTGGGGGACATTAACGTTCTTTACCCGCCTGCCCTGGGAATGAGCTGGCCGAGCCCGCCGTGCTCGCGGCCCTCCCCTTCAAGGCCAGGGTGGATGTGAACGAACCTCCACACGGAGCATGTTCTTAAAAACGACAAAGAAGCACACGGGCCGCTCACGTGTCGATGGGAGTTGATGAGTCGGCGGGTAGATGCAGAGCTGGGGAGGCTTGGAAGGGAATATGTAACTTTTCATCTTTTAAAACACGTGTTCGGAAAATTTGTTTCCTTCTACTTTGCCTTCCTTTGCTCCTCCTAATCAATCTAGATAACTTAAAAATACCCAGCAGCAGTGTAAACTGCTGAAAGTGAGGCGTTTGGAGAAGTACTGAGAAAAGGGCGTCAGGAAATGCCTATCTTCGTTCATCCCTGATTTCTCTTTAATTCTCTGGGAGGGAAACCCAGAAGCCCCAGGCTCTGGGGAGAGCAACCTGCAAGCTTCTGGAGTGAGCTCATTTCCCTTCAGGTATCTCTTTTCTAGCCCAGAGTTAACAATTGGGTGGAGGAAAAGGAGAGAAAGAAGTCTTTCCTTTGGCTGGTTGCAAGCACCTCCCTTAGGACCATGTACGGTGGGGTCGGGTGGATGGGTCTGGCTATGGCGCTGGCAAAATGCTTGGAGGTGGGGTATGTTTAGGAGGATACCCAGCTTGGACGATGTTCTGTACCAGGTGTGGTTGGTTACCAGGTTAGAAAGCCTTATAATCTCATCCCATTGATAAATTTGCCTTAAATTTGTGCTGATGATCTTTTTGTCCTTGTCTGTTTGTATCCATGTAGTTTTTAAGAAATGGAACTCATACATGAATATTGCCTTCTTAGAAGTAAACCTGAAGCCTCCTTTAAATGTAAAAATCTACTTAGATATGTGTGCATTGAGGAAGAATATTAACAATTTATTTGCATTTTTATTTCTTCTAAAATTTTATATTCTTCTAAAAGAATCTTATTTACCATTTTTTTAAAGATTTTATTTATTTATTTGACAGAGATACAGACAGCCAACGAGAGAGGGAACACAAGCAGGGGGAATGGGAGAGGAAGAAGCAGGCTCCTAGCAGAGGAGCCTGATGTGGGGCTCGATCCCATAACGCCAGGATCATGCCCTGAGCCGAAGGCAGACTCTTAAACCCTGTGCCACCCAGGCGCCCCTTACTTACCATTTTTGAAGAATGGGTAATGGAATAGGAAATGCAGATAGACTTCAAAACAAATAGCAACATAATGGGAAATAAAGGATAAAAAGGCTTTTAGCTTGATTTAAAGTGTAGTGTATTAGTCAGACCTTAGTTTGCAAGTAAGATGAGACAAAGGTCTGTTCATATTACTTTCTGTCTGATTGTTCTGTTTTCTCCACCTGTGTCATACATTTGCACTTAAAAAGTTATATGGGCATTTGACCTTTATATAAATTCTACAAATGGTTCTGGTTTTAGCATCAGTGGGAGTAAAAAGAATCACTGTTTTTATAAGCTTTGAATCCACTTTATTGGTATAATCTGATGTTTTCAATCCATACGATTGTAGTTAATTTCAAACATTTAATGAGATGAAGTGCCAAGATTGAAAAGTATACCATCAAGTCATAATTAAAATTAAAAAAATAATTTCACACATCTCTTTTAAGTAAGCTTACCACTCTACTTTGTATCATATATTTTTGGTTTCTAATGAGTAGCAAGAAATGGAAGAAGAGACACAAGGTAGTAAGGACTACTGATTGGAAATGTTTGTGAATTTCCAGCTGTTGCCCACATTTGGGGCTAAATAGTGGGTTCTGAATCTTTAGGGAACCTTGGGTTTGAGTGGAGAAAGGCATTTATTTAGTGGAGAATTGAGGGTTTATAGGATTAGTGTTAAAATCCTAAAGTCCACACCTTAAAAAAAAGGTTAAGATTTTATACTTTAATTGCAACGTAAATAGGGGAGAGGGAGCGCTTTTAAAATGCCTGCTTTTCCTTTCTCCTCTTGTTTCTTCCTTTGTCTCCCTTTCTCCTTAATAAACACAGTAGCAGCAGCAGCAAAACCTACCTTGCTTTAAGGAAGTGTATTTCAAAAACTAGTGTGTGGGCCACCTGCACAGAATCCCCTGGAGTGCTTGTTAAACGTACATGCCTGGGCTTTACCTGAGGTCTAAAGTAAACCCTCTGGAAGGGGCTAGGATCTGCCTTTTAATTTATTTTAAGCAAGTTCTCTCAGATAATTCTTGGGATAAATATCACATTTGAGACTTACTTTAATGTATAAGGTAGTTTGGTCAAGATTGGTTGCTAAATAATTAGAATTGGGAAAATTGAGAGAAAAAGGGAAATGAATGAAAAAGTATTTATTGGCATACTTAGTGCAGGACATAATTAAGACTAATAGTTTGAGATAATAGTCTTGGGAGATAAGACTAAAACCAGCAACAGGGGACTTAATTTCTTCAAGGCAATAATAGGAGAGATGCCAGGCATAAAACAGTGCCTGACTGGCATCCAGGTGAATTATGGAGACAGTTGTGGGTGGAGCTCAGGTGTGATCCTGTTGGCTCTGAGGCTTGGGCCCCATGGTCCATGACTATGTGGGTAGACACTAAAACAAAGGCAGGTCTCCTCCTTTCAAGCCTGGCTTCTAAAGTTACCAGAAACCAGACCCTTAACCAAATAGACATCAGGAAATGAGTGGTAATTTAATAACTCTCCAGCCATCCCCTTCCTTTTTTAATACTCTACCAAAATTGGCAGAAAACTTTATTTCTTGTGATTCTTCCCCCTGACATAATCCTTCTGGGGAGATTAAGGGTGTACCTGCTTTGGCCGAGAGAAGATTGAGGCCTGAGGAGAATGGAAGGACTGCTTTGAAGATGAGGGAAGTGAACAGACTCTGGCTGACCTAAGAAGGTAAGGGGTAAGGACTAATGAGATTTAAGAGGCCTGGATTGTTAGGACTGCAAATAAATTTCTCTGGGGCTGATGTACGTAGTGAAATTTTTAGTAGTTGTGAATCTGTGTTGAGACCCCATGCCTCTTCCTCCCACTTGAGCTAAGTGACAACACAAACCTCCTTTTTGCTCTTCATCTGTTCTTTCACACTAGTGTCACTATTCTGCTGGTCCTGGCTTCAGATTGTCTCTGGCCTCTCCTGTCCATTCACTTGCCAGGGCCTGTTTCCCATATACATGCCCACTGCCTCTATTAACTTTTGCCCAGGCAGTTCCACGTTCTCATTTCCTCTTGCCTAAACTGCTTCAGCAGTCTCTCTCTCTTTTGATCTCCCTCCCCTTCCAGTCCATCTGCTGTTGGAGGCATCTTCTGGCTGCTCCTTCCCTGCCCTCGGATCTGCATGCAGGGTACAGTGCACACTCCTTAGCTAGGTATTCTTTTCTCCAGGGCCTGGCGCCCACCTGCTTTTCTGGTTATCTCTTGCTCTGCTCCCTTACCTACTGGCAGTGGGACTGTCGTTGCAGCCAGAGTCCCTAAAATTTCCCTCCTTTGTTCAGTTCTTTATTCCAGTTTCTGATTTATCTTCCTACTCAAACCGACTTTTCCAACTGCCTACCGGTGTTAGAGTACAAGGCCAGATTTGCCATTCTTTGCGGCGAATTCTTATCTCTGGAAAAGGAGGAATCCTGCCAATTATAATTTTTTGGCTTACATATCAAAAGTGGAGAGTTAGTCTTATTCTTTGTGCCTAGGATCCCATGTCTATATTAGAGTTCAGCAAATATTTAAACAAGCATGCCTATTAATGATATAACTACTATTTATTGAATGTCTAGTATACATTAGACTCTAAATGTTGTAATTAAATTTTGCACAGCAGTCCTGTGCAAAAGGGGGTATTACCTAGTTTTATAGATGAGAAAATGGAGGCCTTGGGAATGTAAGGAACATGCCTAGATTACACAGCTAGTTAAATGGCAGAACCAGGAATGGAATCCAGGCCTGTCTCTGAAGTTCACGGTGTTGTACTCGTACTTGCCAGCACTTGACTTTGTGTTACTTACCATTGGGATACATCCCTGATCTCTCTCCCCAGTGTGATTGTGTGCTCATGATTCAGGCCTGAGCCCATGCAAATCTTGGTATTTCTAGCATAGCTCTGACAAATGGCATTCATTCATGAAATGCTTGCTGAGAGGAATTGCATTCCTCTGTGCCTAGTAAATTGTGTGTTCCTTTAGGACAAAAATTTATTTTTGTATCATGTGCGTGTGTGTTTGTGTGTGTGTTTTAACATCTAGTTTGCATTCAGTAAGGATTTGTTGGATGAATGGATGATGGTAGGGCCAGAGGACACTCACTTCAAGTGAGGTATTTAGCTACAAGTTGTCTAATTCTGTGAAAGTGGACTGTCTATCTGAGAAAAACCCCCAAGATATTCTGAAGAGATTCTAGGCAGCCTATGAACAGTTCCGAATTTTAAAGAGGTGTATGACAGCAGCTTTGTCCACCTTCATTGTCTTATGCAGGGGTGTCCAGGTCATTTGAGAAGGAAGTCACAGTGTAATTATTTGGCTACTATTTATTGAGTGCCTGTGTTCTCAGCTTTGGGCTAGGTACTGTCTTTGCTCTCTGTAACACATATACAGGGCGTGTGTGTAAATTTAAGATGTATTTGTCAAAAAATATTTGTGTATTTATAAAGAGTGACAACCACTCTGTGTGGCAGAGAAGACATCCAGTAGACTCATTTTACAAAGGAGGAAACTCAGACTCTGAAGAAAATCAGTGGGAACTAATACAACACTAGTTTTGCTTTGAGTCCAGGCCTCCAGTGTGAGTTCCTGCAAGGCTGCCACCTAAAAAACCACATAGCCAGTACCTTCCTCCCTGTAGTCTATTGAAATGATGCTCCTGGTCTTGCTGACTTCTGAGGTGTGTCCTAAAAGAGTTGCTAATTGCTCTCGTAACTTGAAAGGTTCTATTTTCAACTCACACCCTTGTTTATGTTAGTTCTTGAGGCTTGGTAAGTCAGCCAGCAGCGGGTTTTCTGGTGTCAGTGAAGCGTATGACTTGGACCACAAAGCAAGGGTGGAGGCTTTATGTAATCTAAAGGATTTAAATGCTTGGGTCCACATTATTTTGTGGGACTTGACTGTCATTTTATCTTTTACTTCACTAACAATAAAGCCATGTTATTTGAATAGAACAGTTATTCGAAGCCTCTTTGGGATACTGTGTTTTTGTTGTTTTTTAAGGAATCTGCTGAAATCCAAGGAACCATTCAGGAGAATAACCTCAGACTCTTAATAGACCCTGCTTCAGATTATTTAACATAGTTTTACCTCTTCAAAGGCCTATATATACTTCCTTTAGTTGAAACCTTAGTAGGCTTTTAAGTTGCATTATATGGCAAATTTCTTTTCACTGTTATTAGTTATACTGGGGTATGTTCCTGTATTTCTCCTTATGGATTTAACCTTTAAGATATTTTTCTGTCCTAAAACAATGTGCAGGAGTGAGGCTACTGGTTTGTATACTTTTTTTCTATTTAGTTTCTAATGTTTATTAATTAATGTTTGCTATCTTTGGGATGATTTAGACTTACTAAGTACTCAGTAATTGAAAATATTATCAGATCTGTCAGTAATTCTCGTTCAATACTTACAGTAGCTTCATGGTGTGTAAGTAGTAGTATTCCCCCATTTCAGACAAGGAAACCAGAGGCTGAGCAGTTAAGCGACCTACCTAAGAGAACCCTAATAACTAATAATAGGTCAAGATTGGAACCCAGGTTTGCCTCCTCCTGCTGTCCATGGTTATTTAAAACAATATGTATCTGCCTTGATCATAGCAAAGTTTACCTTAAATACTGAAACACCAACCAAAGCAAAAAGTATACACACAATCATAACCTTAAAGGAAATTAAGATGAAAGAGAAAATATACCTAACATCTTGCTACTCTGACAAACCAAACTAGCACTTTTATCAGTAAGACTCTTCTCAGCTAAGTATTAAAGATACTGTGGCAGGATGAGGGGAGAAAAAATTGCTGTGAAAGAAGGAACAGAAAAGTTCAGGGAGGTAGCTAATAGCAGGATAAGCGTATCTGCTAGAGTGTGGGACTCAAACCTGATTGGCCCTTGGCTTTGGCTCAGAGGTCTCTTCTGTGCCCATGTTTTATAGATTAATCCTGCAGTAAAAATCCCATGGACCCTGTGTGAGTTCCTTTTTTAATTGGCCACAGAGAGGCCTTCAACCTGTAACATCCATCTCTTCATGTTTGTGTTGAACACTAGGGGTTGTGGGAGAGAGCCTAAGAGCTGGGCATGAATGAGTCTGAAGTTGGAGCAAAGGGACTGGAAAATAAAATAGAAAAAACTGAGGAAAAGAAGAAAGGAAATATAGGGCCAAGTTGAGCTCTTGGCAGCAATGCCTAAGGAGGAAAAGGGGGAGGAGAACTGAATTATCTTGGAGGCCAACCTGTATGTCATTGTTGCCTGAACTAGCCTTACTGAGTGAGGATGGTGGACTGTAGTGATGTCTTTGAAGTACTAGCGCATTTTTGCTTTCTGTTACAATCCATAGAGAAGTTGACCGGCATAACTGAAATTTATTGCTGTTCCTTCTTTTTTTTTTTTTTTTTAAGATTTTATTTATTTATTTGGCAGAGAGAGGCAGCAAGAGAGGGAACACAAGCAGGGGGAGTGGGAGAGGAAGAAGCAGGCTTCCCTCTGAGCAGGGAGCCCAATGCGGGGCTTGATCCCGGAATCGGCTGGGATCATGACCCGAGCCCAAGGCAGACGCCCAACAACTGAGCCACCCAGGTGTCCCTGCTGTTCCTTCTTTTTAAGCTGCATTTATATAATTATGAGTAGTTGGACTTCAGGATAGAAAATCGCTCTTTAGTGATTTCAGTATTCACAAGTGTAGAAATCCCATTTTTTAATTGATTAAGGAAAATCATTAGACTTCAGATTTTTAGTTTGTGGCAACATTTAAACCTGTGCTCTAAAGGCAGAGTTAAAAAGGCAAAATATAACGCAAGTATGACTTTCTGAGGATGATATAAGTTACATGTTACCAAGGTTCTTAGGGGCAGGGATCTGGCTAGCATAGAATGAATGAATTCAGCACTGGAAATCAGTACTTAATAATATGATGCTTGCCTTGATGTGTTCTCTTGCTCTGAGCAAGTTGTGTGGGTTGTTATCTCCTGAGAAATCCCTGTGAATGGTGTTAGTAATACTTTATAAGTAGGTTGGGAGAATTAATTTATTTTTCTAAACCATTTTGAAATTCTTAGATGAAAGGCTCTATATAGAGCAAATTGGTGTCTGCCTGTTTTCCCTCCTCTGAGACAGGAGAAAATAGGCACCTTAGGGTGGGAAGGTTGGCTTATCTTTTGGAGTTCTTTCATAAATTGCTTTTATTGAATTTGAAAAGCATATCCGAAGCTCCCAAGAACATGGTTACCTATAAAAGCAAACATTTTTGGTTTTGGAAC
This sequence comes from Ursus arctos, assembly GCF_023065955.2. Classification (NCBI taxonomy): domain Eukaryota; kingdom Metazoa; phylum Chordata; class Mammalia; order Carnivora; family Ursidae; genus Ursus; species Ursus arctos. Next base: position 11,287,841 of record NW_026622886.1, on the reverse strand, counting down.
TTGGAATTAACTGGGTGTTTTCGTCTAAGATTTAAAACAGATTTAAATAGTTTGTAATTGGCTAGCCTTGGGAGGAAAAAATGGTCCTTTGGTGATACGGGGACCCTCCTTTGTTTTTCTCTTGCTTTTTCTTTATTCAGAGAAGAGTTACGGTTGACTTTCTGAAAAGCAGTGAACTTTTATTTTCAGTGTTGGATCTGTTTTTTCCCACTAATCTGTGAAATTAATCATTTGTGCCAAATAACTTAGAGTAGGTGCTGGAACAAAGTTTCTCATCTGTATTCATTTATACATTCCAATGTGCATACTCAAACGTATCCTTGTGAAAACAGCTCTGCTTGGAAGATTTAACACCAGATTCTTGCTTTAGAGAAGTTCAGTCTAATACAGCAGGATAATATATATGCATGAATAACCATAGTGTTTTTGGAAAATGCACATTTCCCCCCCCTGAATTATATCTCTACTTAAGAAAATTATGGTGGGGGGGGGGTGCCTGGGTGCCTCAGTCACTTGGGCTTCCAACTCTTGATTTTGGCTCAGGTTGTGGGATGGAACCCTGCTTGGGGCTCAGCGTGGGTCTGCTCCCTCACTGTCTCTCTCAAACAAATAATCCTAAAAAAATTGTGGTGGATGAAGAGTAATATAAATAGTTTAGAGAAATTTAATACTAAGTTGTGCTGTTCATGCATTTGCAAGAAACTTTGTGCTAAAGACAAGGAAAATGAACCAGTCTAGATGCATAGGAAGGAATGTAGGGCTAATTTACTTCCTGGTGCCTTGAAACCCGAGTTGACAGGTACAGTGTGGTGTTCCCTCTGTTTCACCCCCCCCCCCTCCGCCTTAAAGGGGCATGTGTGGAAGTGAAAAGCTTTTGATCTACTGGGTTGAGAGTGCACTTCATTTGTTCTCTTTAAAAACAGAATGTATTCCTCACTGTTCCATATACTTTGCTGCTTGTAAGACTGATGAGCTAAGCCCTTTGTTCCAACTGTATGTGAATTCCCAGTGAACTAGTGGGTGAATTTTCCAACGTAGTCACTTGATATACAGCATTCGCTTTCATAGCCTTATATCAGATTGTGTTTAAAATCTTCATAGCCTTAATCACCTTTCAGGGTTCAGATTTATCTCCATTCAGAGTCTGTGGCCTTTAGTCTTTGGCAAGCTTCCAAATAAACCGCTCTTTTGCAGAGAGTGTACCCACTTTATTCTTCCACCCTTGGGTAGTGGAGAACCAAAGGTCACTTGGGTAATGCCCGACATTCCCCCACCTCCGTCCCTGCGCTAGCTCATATACTCCCTTGCCTGGCGTCTGCCTCCTCCATTGGTTGGAAGGGGTCTGGCTTTTGGGAGCCCGTGAAGGTAATTAACCTAATATGCATTTGTATAATGCAGAATGAATTCCAAACAGCCACCTTGCAAATGAACCCTGAGAATTCGGCCTGTTTGTGGTGGACATTCTGCAACTCACCATGCTTGGCTTTATGGGCAGTTGACAACATAGCCAGATTTGGTTTTCAAAAAAACAAAACACCAAAGACCCTACCTTTTAATCATAGTAAGAACGAAAAACATAGGTTGACCTAACTGCAGTATGTGACAGCAAATGTTTTAAAGCGCAGGATCTTTAGCCCCCAACACCCCCCCCCCCAATTTTGGCATAAGATTTACCAGGTATTTCTTTGAAAGCTAGATGACACTGTCAGTAATTGCTAAAATAATAGCTATCGCCTGAGCAGGTATTATTCCAGTGTGCAGAAGGGGCCTATTATTGCGTGCGTTCTGTGCGCCGCAGTGAGCTGGTTGCGAAGGCGCAGGGGCTGTGCTCCGCGGGGCGGGGCTGCCGGGAGCCGGAGTGAGCTGGGGGCGGGGCCTCCGGGCCATCGCCAGTGCGCATGGGCGGACATCCTCAGCTCCGACAGACCCCCTTCAATTTCCGCTGTTGTCGGAAGCGTTGCGAAGGCCATTGGCTGACTGTCAGCTGAGTGTGCTGGTCGCCAAAATGTCTGATGAGAAAGGTTCCCTGGGGGGACGCGTAGAGAAAGGAGAGGAGCCATTGGGGACCATCGCTGCTAGTGCGTACTCTATGAAGCAGGCGGATGTCGAGGAAGAACCGATGACGGTGGAAGTGGCGGTGGGGGCTGATGGCTGCTCTGACGACCTCAGCTGTGGGGAGGCCGACATAGACCCCAGTCTCCTAGGGCTTGCGGATGACGAGGAGAAATGCCGGAAAATCCGCAAGCAGTACCGACAGCTCATCTATAACGTCCAGCAGAACCGTGATGACATAGTGAACACTGCCAGCGACTCATTAACCGAGGCTCTCGAAGAAGCCAATGTCCTGTTTGATGGAGTGAGCCGAACAAGAGAAGCAGCTCTCGATGCCCAGTTTCTTGTTTTGGCTTCTGATTTGGGTAAAGAAAAAGCAAAGCAACTAAACTGTGATATGAGCTTTTTTAATCAAGTAGCGTTTTGTGACTTTCTGTTTATATTTGTGGGTCTAAACTGGGTGGAAGATGATGAACATGGTGAATTGAGTGGCTGTGATGATAATATAGCTCTTTCCTTCTGGGAGACAGTACAGAAGGAAGCAACATCCTGGATATTGCAAGCTGAAACATTTCACTTTATTTTTGGCTCATTCAAGTCCAAACCTTCTGCACCAAAGCCCCGACTTGAACACCACAAAAAAGCTCACAAAATGGAAGAAAATGGGGATATGCCTACAAAGCTGAGGAAGCTGGACCTGAGTAATAATCAAGAAGCAACAGAAAAAGAAGTAGAAAGAATCTTGGGATTGTTGCAAACTTACTTTCGAAAGTATCCTGATACTCCCGTGTCCTATTTTGAGTTTGTGATTGATCCAAACTCTTTTTCTCGTACTGTGGAGAATATATTTTATGTTTCTTTCATTATAAGGGATGGTTTTGCCAGAATAAGGCTTGATCAAGACAGGCTGCCGATATTAGAGCCAATTAATATTAACCAAGTGGGCGAGGGAAATGATCCCAGTTCTCATGGCAGGAAACAAGGAGTTATATCTTTGAGTTTACAGGACTGGAAAAATATTGTGGCAACTTTTGAAATTTCAGAGGCTATGATCACAAACTCATACTAGGGATTTTTGTTCTTAGTATAGGATGCATTTTGTGGCTTTTCTAAAGTTCTCAAAATGGAGAGTAAAGTCAAGCAGAAGCACATAATTGTATTTCATGTAAAGTGAAAAAGTATTTTCAAAAACACCAGAAATTGTTTTCCTGTGCAGTGTGCTTTTTGGTGGTTTAAGATTGTCATGATCTTCTGTTATTAAAAATTATTCACTGGCATGTTTGCGGGAAGATTTTTTGAATGCCCTTTAAGACTTTATCAATAAAAATCAGCTCTGAATTTCATAAGAGGCATTTGATAATTTACCAAAAATCAATTTTGTGGTGCTGTGATACTGCATTGCTTCCTCTGTTACAGGGAATTTTTATGGGGCTTCTGAAAAATGGGGCTCCTGACAAATGGGGCTCCTGATAAGGTTGGGGGAAGAGTGGGGGTGGGTAAAATGGTCAAGAAAGACTTTATCCGTAGGGCAGTGAATAAGCAATGTTTATACCGTAAAAAAAAATCTAAATGTCATGCTTCATTGCAAGGAGGACTCAGTAAGATTAATGAATGGATGCCCATATTCTAAATAATTTCTCCTGTGATTAAACTTATCTACTGTAGAGATATTCTACTTTTGCTAGGTGAGGCATCAATTAAGTGCATGCTGAAAGGTGAGTAGGGATTGGCCAAAGATAGGAAAGGTATTCTAGGCAGGGTAATAGGGAGGTCAAGTATAAGGAATTGTGAGAAATTACGGCACCAGAGGATCATGAGATTTTTTTTTTTTGAAAACTATTCCATTTGAATGTTAAACTGGGCAAAAATTGAATTACCTTATCTGTTAGTATCCTCAGAGGTAGAAGATATTTTTGTCAGATTATTTCAAACACAAAGCCAGTTATAGTCTTTATCTACCTGGTTAATTTCTTCTCTAGCCTCTAGTTTCCAAACACTTTCTAATCTGTCACAGAGTGACCTTCAGAATTAGTGGCGTTTCATTATATGAATATCCCCAGTTTAATTTTATGTTTCTTATTGCAGCTTTAAATGCCTGGTAATGATCTCTTTATACTGAAATACATAATTAACTTACCTAAATGTTCTTTACTTAACCGTAAAAGCTTTTTTTTTTCCTTTTTGTTGCTTGCATTTGTTTTAAGGTTATAAATTATGACCTTATTTTGAGGTTATGCCAAAAATTTGCGTCTTTAAGAAAACAATTTTGAAGAGCATGCCTAGCTAGATAAGCTGCTTTTCTTTCTTCTTCTTCTTCTTTTTTTTAATAGGCTCCGTGCCCTATGTGGGGCTGGAACTCAGGACCCAGAGATCAAGAGTCACATGCTCTACTGACTGTGTAGCCAGCCAGGCGCCTGTAGGCTACTTTTCTTGATCCCTATAGGAACTTAATTTTTGGTAGTAGTGGATTTTGCCATTAGGCATGATTTGGCAAATGGATAAGTATCTGTTTTTCATTGAAGTAACATAAACTTCCCTACTCTCTAGTGTGGTACAGGGAAGGGAAGTCCAAAGACTAAATAAATGACATTAAGATTGACAGGAGCAGTCTTAACGTATGTGTGGGGAAGTTTCTCTAGGAATAGTTGAGGTTTTTAAGCCAAATAGAAATTTCTCATGAAAGTTGTTCAGTTTTTTTCATGTGAAGGAATGCTAACCCTCCTGGTGTCTACCACTCTTTACGGTCAGGGGAGTATCATTTGGTCTCGCTGATGCTCACGTTAGCCGGTCTCTCCCAACCAAGTTCCTTGGGTTTTCCAGAGATTTGTCATTAGAGGAAAATAATTCCTTGGTGGCAACAGGATCCTGCCTCCCTTTTTTACTCATCAGCGGATTGCTCTGTTAAATGCCCTTCTCTTTACTGAGGGTATTGGAAACTTGACTAAAAGCATTAATAGAGCATGTACAAGTTTAGGGGGAAGGTAGTTTTGGGGGCCTTCTCTAAAGTTGTAGCTTTTTAAAAATTTTTAAAAAGATTTTTATTTATTTGAGGGAGAGAGAGAGAGAGAGAACCAGCAGGGAGGAGGGGCAGAGGGGGAGGGAGAAGCAGATTCCCCACTCAGCAGGGAGCCCGACCCTGGGATCATGACCTGAGCCAAAGGTAGCCGCTTAACCAACTGAGCCACCCAGGTGCCCTAAAGTTACAGCTTTTGACATATAAATCATGGTGACCACTTGTCTGTATTTTTTTACTGGTTGTTGTGACACCTCAGTTGCCTCAGCACTCTGAAATTAAAGTGACTGCTTACTTTGAAGAAAAAAAAGAATTGACTGACAGATAATTACAAAGATAGGTATGAGCCAAACTGTAGATCTTCTGTTTTCCCAGTAATATAATTAGAGTGGCTTAAATTTCACAGATTCAGTAAAATCAATTGAATTTTGGAAGAATATTACAGAAAAAAATTTTAACTAGAACTTCGTGTAACAGAACCACTTTTCTGATCAAAGTACCTGGCATCAAATCCTGACTAACATTCTAGTTAGAGACTTTGGGCAAGTTATTGAACCTGTAAACCTTTGGTTTTTGACTTGCTAAGTGGGAATAATACCTGTCTCTTAAGTTTACAATAAGGATAAAATTAGAAAATCTATGTGACAAGTAGAGTTGACTTTTGAACATGAGGGGATTGTTGATACCATCCCTCCTGCACAGTCAAAAATTCAGTACTAACTTTTGACTCCCCCAAATCTTAGCTAATAGCCTGCTGTTGACCAGAAGAAGCCTTACTGTTAACATAAAGTCAGTTGAAATGTATTTTTTGTGTTAAATGTGTTCTATACCATATTCTTACAATAAAGGAAGCTAGAGAAAAAATACTAAGAAAATCATAAGGAATGGGGCACTTGGGTGGCTTGGTCGGTTAAGCGTCTAACTCTTGATTTTGGCTCAGGTCATGATCTCAGGGTCAGGCTTGTGCTCAACACTGAGTTGGCTTGAGATTCTCTCCCTCCCCCTCCCCCTCAGCCCCTCACCCTACTCTCTCTCTCACGGGCACACACTCTCTCAAATCAATAAGTAAAATCATAAGAGAAAATACATTTATAATAGTGTATTTATTGAAGAAAATCTGTGTAAGTGGACTGCATTTCACACCCATGATGTTAAAGGGTCAACTGTTGTTTGAAATGTGAGTTACTGGGTATGGTATTGTGAGAAAAGCAAGAGCTTTGTAATCGTTTTCTCCTGGGTTCAAGTCCTTTTTTTTTTTTTTTTAAGATTTTATTTATTTATTTATTTATTTGACACAGAGAGAGACAGCCACTGAGAGAGGGAACACAAGCAGGGGGAGTGGGAGAGGAAGAAGCAGGCTCCCAGTGGGGGAGCCTGATGTGGGGCTCGATCCCGGAACACTGGGATCACGCCCTGAGCCAAAGGCAGACGCTTAACAACTGTGCCACCCGGGCGCCCCACTCCTGGGTTAAGTTCTTGACTCCTCGGGCAAGTTTCTTCATCTCTAAGGACCTCTGTATTGTCATTTCTGAGCTGGGAATGACATTTGCTTGGAAGACCGTCGTGAGGATCAAATGGGATCGTGACTGTAAAGCGTCTAGCACAGTGTCTGGCTCATTGTGAGCACACATGTTAGTGCCTCACTCTCAGGGTCAGAAATTCTGTGCTGCCACCTCCTTCGGTGATGACATCTCTGTCATGGCTCATTCACTTTAAGTCAGGATATGACTTTCTCATGCTTTTGCCTTCGCTTGAGGGACTCCGTTACCAAGCGATTGGCATTGGCACTTGTTAATTTACTCAACAGTTGCTTGAGTGCTTGCTGTACCAGACACTGCTCTAGGCACTGGGGAAACAGTGGAGGACAAAATTGACCATCTCTCATGGGATTTATAATTCAGTGTGTGTACTGGTGTCCTTTTGCTGCTGTAACAAATTACCAACCTTTTAGTGGCTCAAAACAACAGAAATGTATTATCTTACAGCTCTAGAGGTTGAAAGTCTCAAATCTGTTTTTCTGGGCTAAAATCAAAGTGTCAACAGGGCTGGATCTGCTGAGGCTCTGAGGGAAGAATCTGTTTTCTTGCCTGGTTCAGGTTTTGGAGGCTATCTGTATTCCTTGATTCCCAGTCTCTTCCTCCATTTTCAAAGCTGCCAGTGCGACCTCTGAAGTCTATGTTCACATGTACTACTGTGGTGAAGTCTCCCTCTGCCTGCCTCATGTAAGGATATGCTCATGTGTTAATGGAGTGGCAAGGAACAAAAGGAGAACGTTGTTTGGGAACTTAAGGGGGACCTAATGGAAGAAACAGGCATTGTGTTGGAGTCTTACAATGTTGGTAAAAGACTCTCCCCTTCCAGCCCTAAAGGAAAGCTTTAGAAAGGGTAATGTGTGTGTGTACATTGAGTAAAAATAAATTAACATCTTGGTTTATGTACTGTATCAGGATTTGATGGGAAGAGGGCATTTCAGGTGAGGAGTGGCGCAGGGAGGTGCACAGGACTCTGTTAAACTCTGCAGGGGCTTTTTGACCATGCTTGTTCCCTGCTGTAGGAAGGGGAGAGTTAATAACCTAAGAGATTTTTCCTACTAGGCACTGTGCAGATATGCATTATTTCACTCAAACCCTGCAGGCTGGTGAAGTACAAGGGTATTAACTTCATTTTACAAAATGAAAAAACAGACTCCTAAGGATTAGGTGATTAGCCCATGTCACCTGTCTTAGAGAGTGGTAGAGCAAGTATTTTAACCCATGTCACTTCCACACCAGAACTAATGTATAATGGTAGCACATGTCTGTGTCTAGTGGAGAGTCATGTTTGGGGGAGGGGAACATAAAGATTATTCTAATTTTAAAGAAATCTGGTACACTTGAATTACTTTCTGTGTTGTGCCTTTTCAGAGGTGAGTCCGGAGCAGTGTTTCACTAGGGGTGGGGTGGGGCAGAGGTGTTCCTGAGAGAGATGGAAGAATATCCAGTATGTGAGTAAGGCTGGCAGACACCTGCAGGTGTGAGGTGGTGTGTAATTACACTTAAGTCCTATAGCAGTGGTTCTCAAAGTGTGGTCTGAATTCTTCTGGGGGCCTCCTGAGGCCGTATGAGGAAGGCCTTGAAGTCAGAATTATTTCCATGTACTAAGATGCTTCTTTGTTATAATTCTTTTGTATGTCTACCATGGAATTTTCCAGGCAGGGGATGTTGTAATAGACTGAATGCAGAAAAGATATGAGCGGTCTTTTATTAAGACAGACATTAAAGAGAATTACAAAGATTAAAATAATGCCACTCTTCTCACTGATTAAAAGATTATTGTTAATAAGTTACGTTTAACAGTAATACTTAAGGTATTTAGTATTTAATGATTTAAAATATTTTAATATTAAAATTTCTTTTTTAGTTTTAATTTCTAATATACTAAAATTGATAGAGGAGCCTCACATTAACCAAAGCTCTTCGGGATCCTAAATAATTTAAGGTTTTAAAGGGATCCTGAGACTAAAAAGTTTAAGAACTCTTGTTCTTTATCAGCTGCTATGGTTGGTGGTCACTATTTCTAGCACTCATATTGGAGGAGAATAGGGGGCATCTTTCTCCTTCTTTCCTTACCCATCTGTATGCTCCTTCCTGACCCTGCCTGGGGGAGCTGTTTTCTACTATCTTATTTATATTTCATGTGGGAAACACTGAAGTTGGACCTTATTGACAGCAATTTTCAGTTTTAAGTTGGATTAAAATTTTAAAAACAGCATGTTTAGTTCTGGGGTCAGCGGAATGCTTTAGTTGCCTGTGTCTTACTGATTTTACTTTACAGAGTTAAGTGTTCAGGCTCACTCAGCTTTCTTTGTAAAAATACGTACACTGGTTGATGCATTTTGACTTCCAGCTTGAACCGTAAGAATCAGGTGTGATCCAGAATTTCAGTACATAACTGATTACGTATTGGTGGAGGGAGTATGTGGCTTTTCAGCATGACAGTGCATTTTCTTTCTTCTAGTAGATATGTTGGGGAGGTGGTTATGAAATGGGTAGTTTCCACTTAGACAGCCAGTGACTGTGCTCTGGCACTGTGTCAAGTACTTGCAGATAAAATTGAGGCTGAGATTAAAAATGGTCATGTTATTTTTCCAGAAGAACATCTAGGTGCATTTATTAGCGTAATTCTTTTAAGCCAGCAAGTAAGCCTATGCTCTTTGAGAGCAACTAGAGAATAATGCTTGTTATCTGAAGCTTATATTGATCCTTTGATCTGAATGGCTATTATTATTACCAATTTGTTTCCCCCCCACAGCGCCTTCTGTTGAAGGAGGAGCCTCTGCCATAATGCAAGTTCATGAATATTGGCTGTGTTTACCAGCCTCTCACGTTAGACCTTTTGTACAGATGGTCAGGGTCATGCCGTCTGTGCCCCATTGTTGCTGGTTTCCACGTGTTCTCCCTTCAGTCCCCAAGCCATCATGTGTACCTGCCATGCTGCCAAGGGCCAGCCACAGTGCCGTGCCTCCTTCATCTTCCTCCACTGCCCCCCCTTCTGCATCCCAAGCATCCTGCCCTACTGACCCTAAGCTCTGCCTTTCGCCCCCTACAGCTGATGGTAGGCAGGAGAAAAACGTACAGTCTGGGCTGGTAAGTTTGGGGGCTTTTTTTGATTACTGAGATTAAAACGATTTTTACAAAAAGTTTTTTAGTGCCTGTTAACAATGTTTCCAAGATTTTTGTTTTAATAAAAGGTAATATGAAATATATCACCAAAATAGTCTTCCAAACTAATATGAAATGTATATAAAAGTTAGTGGAATGAAATGGTTTTTAAAATTAAAAGTCTATAGTATTTATATTATAAAGCTTGTTATGTGTCAAGTACACAGAATAAATAAATAACAGGAGGCCTTGTGCGTAGATGAAAGAAGCAAGTTTGAGGGGCGCCTGGTGGCTCAGTCAGTAGAGCATCTCGGGGTCGTGAGTTCAAGCCCCACGTTGGAAGGAGAGATTACTTAAAAAACTAAAAATATTAAAAATGTGTTCTTTAAAAAAAAAGTACGCTTTACAGAGTTGTGTTTATTTAGCCTCCTTCGTCCTCCTTCCTTTTTTTCTTTGCTTTTTAAAATGCCTTGGAAAATCAGGGACTTTTACAGTTAACTTTTCATGCAGCTAAATGTCAATTCATGATTTTGTTCTGAATTTTTACCTAAACAATGTAGAAAAGTCTTAAGTATTTGGCTAATCTGTTTCAATTGCTATTTACCAGGCCCCTGTCTTAACCAGAGACCTCAGCCCGCTCGTTGTGGTACCTTTGACAATAGAAAATAAAGATGCTGCCAACTGGTATTGATAGTTTTATTAAAAGCATACAGCACTAGTGTTTTAAAAACCTAGTTTGAATCCTGGTATAATAATTCTAGGAAAAAAGGACTGATGACGATACTTAATTTAGGACTAGGTTGATCTTGTTGGAATGTCAGGCCCTAACGTATGTAGAAGTCTGCAGAAACATCTCAGCGTTAGCTCTCCATCGTGTGAAAAGGAATTCAGACAGTCCTTGTTAACAAAAGCAAATCGTGGCTCACCGCTTGAAGGGAAGGTTATACATTTTCTACTTGGGTGCTATAATATAAATTGATATTTTTCCTTTGAAAATTCCTTTTACTTTAAAGAGAGTTTTTCTCACAAAATTTTTCAGACATTGCCGTTTTTAAGTTACATTATTTCCCTTCTATTGTTTTTCTGCAGGCTTATCAGGAGGGCCGACTTCAAAAGCTACTAAAAATGAATGGCTCTGAGGATCTCCCTGAGGCCTATGACTATGACCTCATTATCGTCGGAGGGGGCTCAGGAGGACTGGCAGCTGCTAAGGCAAGGCTCCTTGTGTGTTGTCTGGGTGATTGTTAGAGTAGTCACATTCCTGACAGCTTCTGGTTCGCACTGGAATTTGTTTGAGCCACTCTTGTGGTATTTTGCACATTAACTTGGGCAGGACATGTTTATAAAGGAACTATTTTATAAATCATTTTTTCAGGTTGAACTGTGTCTTCTTTATGAAAATATTTCTATATAACAGTACCAGGCCCAATATTTTGGGACACATTTTGATTCATTTTAAGTTTGGCTGATTTTTCAAAGATAACAAAGGTGTTGTATAAAAATGGTTTGAAATTAAATACATTTCTTATTCTTTATTAATATTAGATTTTTCACTTCAGTGATTCCCTTTTTTCACAAGCCCTCTTCCCCAATAGAAAAATGGAGAGCAATTGGATTTCTTAAACTTAATCGTTAAAAATGCTTGCCTCCTTTGTATGTGAAGTGAACTATGAGAATAACCTATAACTCCAGCCTGGGGGTTATGGGGGTAGAGGATGTATATATAAGGGAGGTTAAGGAGTGAGGCTTCTGGCCCTAAATTGAGATACATTTTCCATGTGTGAGGGCCTGGGGCCTGTCATCCTTCCCCAAAAGGTACTTTTAAAAGATGAGATGGTTATATTCCCCTAAGGTGTAGCTTGTGGATCAGTAAAGGTAGATCGAAATGAAGCAGCCCAGAGAGGGGCAGGCCAGTGTCTGGCATCAAGCAATACTTTGCTGTAAATGATACAGCAGTCCTTTCAAATAACCTTTGGAGGTCTAGTTGCCGATACACAAAGCTTACTCTCTGAGAAGGGTAAAGGGTACTCTGCAAAATGCACTTCTTACTCTTGTCATCATGCCCCTAAAATCGATTTGGAAGCTTTATAGATACCACAAACTTTTTTTCATTGGCTCTTCATGTGAAATTTTAGGAAATCTCACAATTTTAGAAGAAAAATGTTTCCAATATTCTGCCTATATACTGAATTAGAGAAAACTTAAAAGTACTTTAAAAAATACTTATAGGATATAGATTGAATTAAGAATTATAGACTGTCATAAATCTTTTTAATGGGATACTCACCTGTTTGCTTAGAAATGACCACAGGTTTTTCAGATTATTGTGTGAGTGGAATCATATAAGGATTCTAGTGTTTCCAGCTGACAGTTTTACAACTGTACTCTGTATATTCTTTAAAACTACCCTTATGACTGTCTGAATATTGCTTAATTTTTATCTTGGAGTCATGCTAATCATCTTGTATATGAAATTCCAAGGCAGTAATAACTGGTTATGCCTTAGGCACTATAGCTTAATAAGAATAGCTTGGAGTTTTAATAGCCCATTTCTAGTCTGTCATGTTCACCTTTCCAATTGATTGTAATACTTTTATTTTCCAGGAGGCAGCCAAATATGACAAGAAGATAATGGTCCTGGATTTTGTCACTCCAACCCCTCATGGAACTAGATGGGGTAAGCTTTAAAGTATTTTAAAAGTGAATTTGTAAGAGCAGGTTTTTCCCTGGCATTGGCTTAAATGGCTCCTAAATCCCAATTAAAAAGTTAAAAAAAAAAACAAAAAAAAAAACCCTCTTGTGCTGTTGAAATGGACTCCAGTTAAATGTTGATTTAGGGTTTTTTTTTTTTGGCAGAGTCAAGATAATGCAAAACCTTATCCACAGCTGTTAAAATGGTTTAAAGCTAAATATTTGAGTAACCTTGTAAACTTTAAGGCTTAATATCTGAAAATTTAAACACGTATCTGTGGATTTCTGTTTTAAAACCAATTCCTATATTCAGCAAGAACTGGAATCAGCTATTTTAATGAATAGCCTGTGCTGCTTCTGAGTCTTGGTGAATTAAATGTTCCTTATTTTTTTTTTCCACAAATAATTAATTAAACACTTATTATGAACCAGGGCATTGGAGAACATAGCAGTGGACTCAGTAGGCATGAAATTCCTGCCCTTGTGGAGTTTACATGCTAGTGGGGAGACAAAAGATAAGCAAGAACTTTATGAATTATGATAAGTGGTACTAAAAAAAATTATATGGTGTAATAGGGAAGAACTGAGTAGAGGTAAGAGTTTAACTTTGGGAAGATTATCAGAGAAGGCCTCTGAAGAGGTGGCCTTTAGATGAGGCCAAAAGAATAAGAATGAACTAACTATGCCAAAAGCTGAGGAAGAACCTTCCAGGGGACTTTTCTCAGTTTCTCTCACAGAATAGAATATACAAAGGCCCTGAGGCAGGTAGGAGTCCTTCATGGTTGTAGTATGGATGGTATGAGCTGGAGCTAAGAATGGGGAGGAAGGGATGGGTCAGGCTGTACAGGTCCTGGTAGGTCAGGATGAGGAATTGGATCTAACTAAAGCATAGTAGGAAGCCTTTGAGAAGAAGATTGATGCGATATGTCAATCCTATCAAGATAACTTAGCTGCTCTAATTAGGAGGCAAGAAGCTGGAACTCTGGATGAATGAGTGTCTGAGTTTCTAATTGATACATTCAGCAAATATTTATAGGTGTCAGTTTTGTGTCAGGCACTATTCTTGTGCTGGGCATGGGTGCTCCGGCCTGTGGAGTTTACACTTCATAGTCGCAGTCTGGAAGCATTCCCTTCAGAGGGCTTATGTGAAGTCCACTGCCGTCCTGCACTCTTACACCATTTTGTCTCCCTCCCTGCCTGCCTACATTTTGTTTAATGGAGATAATCCATCGCTGTGTTCTTTAAGCTCAGAGATGCTAACTAAACCTTTTGTTTGTTTTGGTCATGAATCCTTTTGTGAGAATCCATGAAAACTGTAGACCACCTTCTTAAAGAAAAAAGCTCATCTATACCAGATTTTACATGTAGCTCTAGACGCACTACAGGCCAACCGTGGCCAGCTTAACAACCCTTTACCACTTAGTTCTATTCATAGATGTGGTGGCAAGTGTAGGATTGTGTGCAAAGTAAAATTTTCAATTTCTGACATATCAGCTGTTAATTTTGAATCTTTGAAGTATGTGGAAATTGTAGTAATCTCATTTTTTTTATGTTTTAGGGTGTGTCATTGTGTTTGATATATAAGGTTCTCTGAGCTTAGAAAGCCATGAATCTTAAGAATAAACTTGTAAAAACAGAATTGGCTACATTAAGCAAATAAATTATGATCTTTCCTAGCATAGTAATAATTATTGACCTTTTTCTTTCAAGGATTGTGAAGCTGGAGATAAACTGATTTCTCAATGTTGTTGCAGGTCTTGGAGGAACATGTGTGAATGTGGGTTGCATACCTAAAAAACTGATGCACCAAGCGGCTTTGTTAGGACAAGCCCTACGGGACTCTCGCAACTATGGTTGGGACACCGAGGAGACGGGTATGGGGAAGAAGCTGCTCTTCCGCTTGTGCTTTTGAGGGGTTTGAGCTGTGATCTTATAAAGCACCATCCATTTTTATGGGAGTAGAAAATGACCTGGAGGTTTTTATTGTTGATGGTTTTCATGTATAAAATTAGTAGTTATTTTGTGTCAGATAGCTGCATAGCTGTTATGGTAAGAGCAGATACTGCACTTGGAGTGCCTTTTGGTAGTGGAAAACCCAGAATTTTTAAGATTAATTCTTTATTATTGTGGTTGTTATTATTATTAAGTAATCTCTGTGCCCAGTGTGGGGCTTGAACTCATGACCCCAAGATCAAGTCGCACACTCTACCGACTGAGCCAGCCAGGTGCCCCTCAAATAAATTCTTACATATAGAGTTTCATAAAAAGTGTAAGTTACATGTGCTCTCCTTTGAAGCTCTTTCATTTTTCTTTCTCCAAAGAAATCGGTTTCATGAGCTGATATTTTGGGGGGTGGGGGACTGCTTATTTGTTTAGAAAGAGATGGTTAGTCTTTGTTGGGTAAAATATCTAGAGTACACTCGCAACCCTAGGAAAGTTGAAGAGGAATTGCTACCTTTGGAAAGTAGATTGCATTACCTGGTAGAAGAAAAAAATGAGGTTGGCACATGTGCATTAATTAATAACATAGGTCACCATGTCCTTGAAGAGGGAAACTCCACAATCTTATGTGATACTAGTTTTTTGTTGTTGTTGTTAAAGATTTTATTTATTCCTTTGAGAGAGAGAGAGAGTACCACCAGGGAGATCAACAGTACTTTTTTTCTCCGAGTTTGGAGTCTTAGAAAATCAGTTACTTTAGAAGTGTTATTATGCTAGGGTCATCTCTCTTTCCTCAGATCCTTACAAGGCTATTCTCTGTCCATGACCTTTGGGGCCGGAGGCTGGTACTGAGAGTTTCATTATTTGTTTCTAAGGTGCCATGCCTCATGTCCTTTTCTCTTGCCAACAGAAAGGGCAGTTGAGGTGATCCTTTTGACCTATGGAATATGAATTTAACACATAATTTACCGATAGTCCGCCTCTAGGCCCGCCTCTGCCCCCCTCCACAAGTTATTGTTTACTCCCGTGTCTGAATGTCTCCCCACTGAGTCTGCCATTCACACACTCTTTCCCTTCTTGGAAGCCTACTTCTAATGTACCTGGTTAACAAGAGATCTCTCTTCAGTTAATTTATTAGACTTCTTCGTAGACATTTTAGAAATTCTACTGATAAAGCTATAGATTGCTACTGAGTGCCCACTGTTTGCAGTTGAGTCTGTGCTGGGGAAATACAGAGATGAGTAATCCATGTTGCGTAGGTACACAGGTTCTGCCAATCACCGACGCACTCATATCACTGATGTGCAGACCACGTACCCTGGAAGCCCAGAGGTAGAACGGGTGATGTGAGTTAAGTGGTGACACACAGTCTTTGCCGGTATTCTAGGCATCCCTTGGGTTGAGAACTTCCTTCACCGCAGCCCTCCTGACACATTAAAATGTAGGTTATTGTAGTAGGTAGACCTGGGCACAACTTCTGACTTTGCCATTCACTGCCTGTGATGAGGATTAAGTACAGTGGTGTGGTTCAAATATCTGCTACTCATCACACAGTTTCTGTCCCTTCCTCTGGACTTGCTGCTTTTAATTTTTCCATTCACAGTTTAAATAAATTGGAGTAGACTCTGCTAAGCACTTGGTTCTTTGTTTAATTGGGTGTAGAAAAACATTTACAAATATTATAGGAAGTTGTATGTTTGAACCAAGTTAGTTCCTTCTTAAAGAGGACATGTAACAAGAATACTCATCTGAAAAAGTCTAGAATTTGTTGGAAAAAGTAAGGCTGTTCCAAGCAAATTTTGATTTATGCAGCTTTATAATTTCCATATACTGTCATGTATAGTGGATGTGTCTTTGTCTTAAATCTAGGTAAGTAACAGTGCTGGGAGCTATGTAACTCAGTCATGCAATTTTTATTCATTCATATAGGGATCTTCATTCATCTAGGGATCAAATTGGTATGTTTTACTAATTGATGTTAGCTTTAAGCTATCAACTCTTATAAAAAATGAAATCAGGAGAGCAGAATTGCTTAATGTAGTAGAAATGTAGAAGTATATATGGTGGGTCTTTAGGGTCTCAAAAAGAGTTAAGGACAGGCCTCTGCCAAATGTGCAATTTTATTAACAGGGTTAATACCTAAGTATAATTCTGATAAATTCAGTAATCAGGTAGGTGGTGAAATGGAATTTGGTGAATAGACAGATCTTTCCAGCAGAAGAATATCTCTGTACCTGTCAGGTAACAGTAAACACCAGCTACACTTATTCATGTTGAATTTGTTTCTAAATTTTATGACAACTAAAAATGTATCACCACTGGGGTAATAAAGAGCCACTACTAGCATAGTCCAGATCTATACATTAAAACCAGTAAAAGCTCCCTGAGTTTTAATGGGGTTTTAAGACGTGGACCAAATCAAAGTCTGTCTTTAAAGAAATTATTTATTCAACTAAATTAACAGTTTTACTCCTGTGCTTCTTCCCCCTTTCTGGGTTTTATTGTTAGAGATATATAATTTTCTATTTTTATACCTTCTTCCTCTTGTATTTGCTGGCAGCAGCAATCCCAAAGCCTTCGATGAAAGCTGTGCCCTGTATTTAAATCCCTTCACTCTTCCTAAATGGAAACCTCATAATTTGTTTACTGTGTTATCTTCCGTTTTTCTCGTTGAGCCTTGGGAGCTTCTGAAGCTAAGCTGTGGCCTAGCAGAGACCCAGGCTGGGCTTGGGAGGGGTCTGCCATGCCTGTCAGGATCCACCACTGAGGGAGCAGTAGTCACCTCCCTCCTTTTACAATGGTAGTAGTGAGGAGTACAGTGGACTTAGACAGATGTTACTTTATGTCATTAGGTCTTAGAGCAAGAAAGAAACTTGGTAATATATTTTTCAAATGAGAAACCCCTGCAGGCTGCTGATCCCTGTTCCCATGGATGAAGCATGAAGGCTTATTTTGCATTTTTAAAAATAGAGACCCATCTTAATCTCATGTCTTTGACCAAATAACAGCGCTCCAGTGTTCTGGGAAGGTTGTCTTCTCTGACACTGTAGATAGGCATGGAAGGAGGAAAGGGAGCTGGGCCAGGCCGCAGAGCTGAATCTGACTGTGACTGGGGGAGGGACACATCCAGGACTCAGCTGTGATCTGCCCTTTTCCTAAAGCTCCAAATTCAGAATGTACAGAGAAAGTCTCAGGCCTTAAAAATTACTGGAGCTCAGTCATGTGCACTGGATGAATTGGACCTTTCTGGAAGATTTGTTTGCTTTATAATTTTTAGATTTATCAATTTGAGTTCCCCTGTGCTCAAGAATTAAATATGCCTTTAAAAATAAGTATTTGAGAAGTTTTAGAATCCCAATATCATTACAAAGAAAGCAAGATCATTGCGGAATTACAGGATTAATTCTGCCTACACACACTTGATGTTTCATATGTAGTTTATTTGTGGCTGTCTGTGAATTAGTTTGGCCTTGTGTAGGTCATCCATCCTTGATCTCCCTGTGTATGTAATGGAAGTAATTTGTACCCCTTCGGGTGTTTTGAAGTTCAAATAAGTAGGTGCACTGAAGATGTTAAAGATAGCACAAAGTTCGGTTAGTCTGATTACTGTTGTCAGATTTAAGAGTGTGGCCCAGCTTTCTGTAGTGGGATAGGGGCAGATCAGGAGCAACAGACGGTTGGCTTTAAGATCCAGCTTCTGTGGTTGGCATTAATGTCACACACAGGTGAATTGTAGGTCCTGCCTGCTCAGCTGGAATCTATATTGCAGAAGCTTAGCATTGGATTATAACTGGTAGACCGAGCCAGCTGGATCTGGAGACCTAGGAGAAAGGCTGGGACTGTGTCAGCAGGTGGGCTGAGTGGGATGTGGGGTATCCAGGTAGTGTTTGGGAATTCAAGGAGGTGGTGGATTTGGGGCATTATCAGAAGGCAGTGTAGCCCTAGAGAACTAGGGTTCCAGGTGTGTTACCATCCATAGTCCAGCAAGGATCCATTTACCACCAGTAGTATATCAAGTAGGGAATTTGGATTTTATAAGACAGAAGCTTAATTCTTAGTGTAGGATCAGGACCGTAGGAGCAGCTAGAGTTCCCTGATGCTGAATCCCAAACTGGTGGGCTGGAATTTCTGAGTTCCTTCTGCCTGAGCATAATCACACTAGAGACTGGGGCAGGGGGTGACTGCCTACTATACCAGAGGATGAAGAAGGAACTTTGGTGTAGAAAAGAGGGGTTTGAGGCATTTGAAAATCAGGTGGGGCATGATAGCCACAAAGGAAGGCTTTAAGAGAATTAAGGTCGGGTTAGGCCTAATTGTCGACCTTGAATTTTGAAATAATTGCATTTTTGGTGCTATTATTTAATCTCAACTATGTCTTATTTAGAATATAGAAATCAATCTCCTGATGGATTAGCAGAGTATAATCCAGTTAATAGTTGTATAATTGTGAATTGTGAAATTTCAGAAGTGAATCAATCCTCCCTGTGGTCCAGTTCAGTATTTCTCCACGGGGTCATTATTGGCTTGTTGGTTGGACACCTCCTAACTGTAAGAAACTATAGTGATGGATGTTTAGCATCCCTGGCCTTTGGTCATTCCTAAATCACTGTAATAGCCAAACAGATCACCGATAAAATATTTGGGATTTGCTTAAAATATTCTAGTAAAGGGGCACCTGGGTGGCTCAGTCGGTCTGACTTTGGCTCAGGTCATGATCTCAGGGTCCTGGGATCAAGCTCCATGTCAGGCTCTGCTCATCCGGGAGTCTGTTTCTCCCTCTCCATCTCTTTCTGCCCCTCCTTTCGCTCATGCACACTCTCTTTCTTTCTCTCTCTCAAATAAAATAAAATAAACTCTTAAATACTCTAGTGAAAAAGGGGGTATATGAAATGAGATTGGCAAAATGTTGATAATTGTTACAGCTAAATGATTGGCATAGGGGTGTGAGTTACACTATTCTATTCTGTTCCTAGGGGAGAAAGCAGGAGTGAATCCTGTCTCTTCTTTTTCTAGTGTTGCTAGACGGAGGCCAGATGGGCGGGTTGGCAGAGCTCCCTCAGCACTCCCCAGCCCTGCCCCCCAGCACACCATCCTCTCAGCATTGCAGCCACAGTGGATTCTGTAGTCACTGTCTGTTTTCATTGATCTCTCAAAGTCTCACATTTTATGATTCTGTGAATTGAATATCGACGATCTGTTCTCAGAGGCCACAGACCAATTTTTGTGTTGTCATTCCCAGTTCCAGAGGCTGGTCGTTGGGTGGCATAGACTTGGTTCACCACTTCCTATGTGGCCAAGCTACTAATTAACCCTGAATCCAAGATTCGGACTCCTCATTACCATGACAGATCTTTTAGTATATGTTGATTCTCTTTTCCTTCCTTCTAAACCACAGCTTTCCTAGGACCTGCCTTTGTCCGATCACAAGAGTATATTTTATTTGCATCCTATTTTTTTTCTAGTCATTGATAAGTTATTAATGAATGATTTTTATCCATTGAAATTTAATATATTAGTGCCTGACTCAAAGGATTCATTTTTTAAAAAAATATATTTATTTTAGAGAGAGAGCGTTGCGTATGCAGGGAGAGGCAGAGGGAGAGGGAGAGAGAGAATCTGGAGCAGACTCCCGCTGAGTGTGGAGCCCGACCCAGGGCTTGATCTCATGATCCTGAGACCATGACCTGAGCCGAAATCATGAGTCGGACGCCTAACCGACTGAGCCACCCAGGCGCCCCTCAAAGGATTCATTTTATGATAGAATTAAAAAATCTTCCTCTCTTCGGTGAGATAGGATTTGGGGGACAGTGAAACAGAGTCTTAAAATACTCTGTCTAGATCAAGGGTCAGCAAACTTATGTAAAGGGTCAGATAGTGAATATTTTAGGCTTCACAGGCCCAGTGATCCCTGTCACAACTACTCAGCTCTGCCATTGTTCCACAAAAGAAGCCCTAGACAATATATGTAAATAAGTGATCATGGGTATATAAACTTTATTAAAACGGTGATGGGCTGCATTTGGCTGTGGGGCTTTAGTGGGCCTTTGTTTGCGGGCCTCTGGTATAGACTCTGTTACCAGCTTACTAACTCCAAACCTGGCTACATCAGGATCCGTTGGGAATTGTTACAAATACAGAATCCTAGGCTTTACCACACCTCAGTACCCCAGCAATCAGTATTTACAGTCAAAGTAAAATTCCCGTACATTTCTAAAAAAGAAGAAAAGTTTATGCCTGGTTATTTTAGTTTTAGGAATTGTCAGGAAGCCTTACATGATTAATTGTATGGTAGTCTTCTAAAAAGGAAAGAACATTTGAGCATGAAAAAGTTGTTTATATGCTTGAAATGAAGGGCCCTGCTCTTCTAGACTAAAAGCTCTGCTCTTTGTATTCTATGTGAATAGTTACTGAATAACGATCTTTGCCTGGCAGTGGAAAAGCTAAAAACATTTCTTCTCTTCTTGTGCAGTTAAACATGACTGGAATAAAATGACAGAAGCCGTACAGAACCACATTGGCTCTCTGAACTGGGGCTACCGGGTAGCTCTGAGGGAGAAGAAAGTCACCTATGAGAATGCATATGGGCAGTTTGTGGGTCCTCATAGGATTAAGGTAATTGTGTGATTGGTTGGGGGTGGGGGAGGGAAAGAGAAAGTGATTATCTTAATGGCAGGAAAAGCCATGGTGACCCAAACTGTGTATGTAGTTTGGTGATTTTGCAGTCACATCTTACAGGGCTT
The DNA here is from genome assembly GCF_023065955.2 of Ursus arctos. Taxonomy (NCBI): domain Eukaryota; kingdom Metazoa; phylum Chordata; class Mammalia; order Carnivora; family Ursidae; genus Ursus; species Ursus arctos. The sequence continues at coordinate 11,266,764 of NW_026622886.1, read as the reverse complement.
TCCCTTGTGGGGTGGCAGTGTAAGGGTACTGGATTTGGGGCCAGATTACTTGGATTTGAGTCTTGGCTCTGCCACTTACCAGATTTGTGATTTTCGGCAAGTCTATTAACTACTTAGAGCCTTACAGATCTTATGTATTAACAAATGTTTATGAAGATCAAATTGGGTAATGTGAATGGCCTTCGTTAACTATGAAGTTTACAATTCTAATGAATAACTTATTAAAAGTTGACATTGGTTTCTTTGTAGGCAACAAATAACAAAGGCAAAGAAAAAATTTATTCAGCAGAGAGATTTCTCATTGCTACTGGTGAGAGGCCGCGTTACTTGGGCATCCCTGGTGACAGAGAGTACTGCATCAGCAGGTAAGGGAGCGCTGCAGGGAGATAGGAGAAACCCATTGCAGATTTAGGCTTTTCAGGTTTTTTTCTTCAAACCCATTCTGTCCATTCCTAGAACTTCAGAGTGTTTTGCCACATTTTTGCCCAAAGGGACAGGAAGTTGGGAAAAAGAGAAGGCAAAAATCATTTTATGCAAGAGAACATTTAAGAATTCAAAACTGTAAACATTGATCTTCTTACCACCCAGTTAACATCACTGCTGACATATAGATTTATGTCTGGAATGTACATACGTGAGTGTATATTAGAAATGCATAACGTTGAAAACCAGATGGATATTCATTTGGACACAAACAGTGCCAGGATGGCGGGCCATGTAGATTTATGAAACCCTAGTCCCTCCTCCTTGCTGTTTGCACGGTCACAATGTCAGTGTAGATTGGCCTTCTGAAATAAGTGAGTCTAGCAAGGGCTGGCTGTGTGATTTGCCCATACAGGTGATCATACGGTGACGTAACAATTCACATTAGGAATTCAAGAAGGAATTTCACATTATGACAACATTAAGACAGGTTGTTGATAAATATGTCTTCTTGGATGCTTTTTGCCGAGGAGTTTCTGATTGTGTTAAATATTATTCCTTTCAGGCCCTTTTTTGGGGGAAGAGATGATTTTTTTTCCCTTTGTTCTTCATATAGGGGCAGCTTAGATGGCAGCCATTCTCTTTGTTGTCTGGATAGCTTCCTTTCTCATATTTAAAAAAAAACCTCATTTCCTAATAATGCCTTTCTGATCTCTCTCGTGTCTTGTATATTCTTCGCTTGACTAAAAGATTTTGTTAGGTTTTGCTTTTTATAGTTGGTTTTTATTTTATAAAGCAGTTATGTTGGAAGTTTTCTCCTACTTTTCTCCCCATTCTTGACAATTGTTGTTCCAGATAAAAAGAAAGTAACACAGATTTTCCACCTCAAAGAGAGCTGAGTGGTGGTGAGATGAGGGGTGGGGGGGGTTTGGGTTTGCGAATATACGATATTAAACACAGTGGGGAATTACTCGATACAGTTCCAAATTATGTTGTTTGACTGAGTTATGCGGTTTGCTATGTTTGGCCGTGGGCAGCTTGAGCAACTGAGTGGCGAGACAGGGACAGTCTAAGGCCTTGTAAACACTTTTCATATATTATGTGTGTAACTAATTGAATGTTTTTAATCTTACAAGTGTATTGTTCTTAAGAAACCAAAAATTTTACTTTGATTTAGTCATTACTCACATATGAACATTTTCAATTTCTTTCTTTTCTTCCTTTTTTTTTTTTTTTTTTTTTTTTTAATTTCTTTTCAGTGATGATCTTTTCTCCTTACCTTATTGCCCGGGTAAGACCCTGGTGGTTGGAGCATCCTATGTTGCCCTCGAATGTGCTGGATTTCTTGCTGGCATTGGTTTAGATGTTACTGTTATGGTGCGATCCATTCTCCTTAGAGGATTTGACCAGGACATGGCCAACAAAATTGGTGAACATATGGAAGAACATGGTGTCAAGTTTATAAAACAGTTTGTACCAATAAAAGTAAGTGGAGTTGCTGGTAGGTTTCTTGGTTCTACAGTTAGTTAATTGGCAGGAGAGAGAGTGTTGGGGTAGGTGATGGGAGCCTGCTTTCAGCATTATAACCCGTTAGGAACGCTGCAGTGCCTCACCTGTGATACTGGTGTATGAGCTTGTACCTGCTGCCACCTAAACAGCTTTGTTCTTAGCTGCAGATTAATGATGTCTTTATTCTCTTAACTTTCTTACCTTTGGTTCTCTTTTGTTTAATGCTTCCCTTCAGGCATCCCTTTATTTATAATCTTTGGTCTCTTATCTTTTGTTTCTCCATACATGCCAGTGATTTAAATAAGAGTTCAAGACTGGGCTGGTTTTTAAATTTTTTTCATAAGACATTTGCCTTTGGTATACTGTGTAGTCAACAGATGCGCTGTATTATTCTGGCTTCTCTGAGAACCATTATCTAATTTTGTTACATGGGCTGGCCTTTTGCTTATTTAATCTTCTTTTGAAAAGATCAAAAAATATGCCAAGTTACAGTGGGAGTTGTTAACATGATCACAGATATTTTGATAAATAAAAGTGACAAAATCAAATACTTCTTGTATCTCAGACTAATAGATAAGTTTCCTTTAGAGCAGGTAAGGATGAGACTGTTTTGTTAATACAAGTTAAGGAATTTTAGCTGTCGTTTGTTCAGCGGCTTAACGTAGGTTCTTTGTAGGACCATGTTAGGGATCTCTTACTATAGATGGGTGGCGTTTGAGCGTTGGGATGAGTATGACCTGCTTTTAATACCGTTCTGCCATTTTCTCGCTATGTGACTTTGGGGGAATTACTTAACCTCTCTGAGCTTCAGTTTCTCCTGTAAAATCAGGATGATAATAGTACCCGTCTCAGAGTTCCTGTGAAGATTGTATTAGCTGACACTTAGAAAGTAATAAGAACAGGACCTGGCACAGAGTAAATGTAGAATGAACCTATCTCCCAGTATTATAGTGAGGATTGAGTAGCAGATGTCTTGGAAGTAATTGATTACTGGAGTTGTTTTTTAGGGAGTGGAGATAGGTATGCTATGTTTGTGCTAGGACAATGATAAGAAAACAACAGCTGGATGTACACATTGTTCTGATAGAAGAATAACCTCTTCCTGTAGTGTCTTTTTATATTCCAGTGTAGTTACCATGCAGTGTTATATTAGTTTCAGGTGTGCAACATAGTGATTCACAATTCTGTACATTAGTCAGTGCTCATTGTGATAAGTGCCTTCCTTAATCCCCATCACCTATTTCACCCATCCCGCCCCACCTGCCCTCTGGGAACCATCTGTTTGTTCTCTGTAGTTAAGAGTCTGTTTTTGGTTTGTCTTTTTTCTTTTATTCGTTTGTTTCTGAAACTCCACATATGAGTGAAATCATGTTATTTGTCTTTCTCTGAGTGACTTATGTTGCTTCGCATTATGTTCTCTAGCTCCATCCGTGTTGTTGCAAATGACAAGATTTCGTTCTTTTTTATGGCTGATTAATATTGCATTGTTTGTATAAACCACATCTTTATTCATCTACTGAGACACTTGGGCTGCTTCCGTAATTTGGCTATTGTAGACAGTGCGGCAGTAAACATAGGGGTACGTGTATCCTTGCAAATTAATGTTTTCGTATTCTTCGGGTAAATACCTGGTAGTGCAATTACTGGACCATAGGGTAGTTCTAGTTTTAATTTTTTAAAAAATATTTTGTTTATTTATTCTAGAGAGAGAGTCTGTACACAACGAGTGGGGAGTGGGGGGAGGGGCAAAAAGGGAGGGGGAGGGATAAGCAGACTTGTGCAGAGTGCAGAGCCCATCTTGGGGCTCTATCCCGGGACCCTGAGATCATGATCTGAGCCGAAACAAAGAGGCAGACTGTTCGAGTCATCCAGGTGCCCCTCTATTTTTAATTTTTAAAGAAACCTCCATATTGTCTTCAACAGTGGCTGTACCAGTTTGCGTTCCCACCAGCAGTGCACGAGGATTCCTATTTCTCCACATCCTCGCCAACACTTGTTTCTTGTGTTTTTGATTTTAGCTGTTCTAAGTGTGAAGTAATACCTCATCGTGGGGTGTTTTTTTTTTTTTAGATTTTATTTATCTTTTGAGAGAGAGCAAGAGCAGAGGGTAGGGGCAAGAGGGGGAGGGAGAAGCAGACTCCCCCCACTGAGCAGGGAGCCTGATGCCGAGCTGGATCCCAGGACCCTGGGATCGTGACCCGAGCTGAAGGTAGACCTTTAACTGACTGAGCCACGCAGACGTCCCCTTCTCGTTGTGGTTTTGATCTGCATTTCCCTGATGATGAGTGTTGTTGATCATCTTTTCATGTGCCTTTGGGTGTCTGGATGCCTTCTTTGGAGAAATATCTGTTCATGTCTTCTGCCCCCTTTTTTTTTTATGGGGCTTGAATTCATGACTCTGAGATCAAGACCTGGTCTGAGATCAAGAGTCAAGGTGCTTAACCAACTGAGCCACTCAGGAGTCCCACTTTTGCCCATTTTTTAGTTGGATTATTTATGTTTCTTTGGTGTTGAGTTGTATAAATTTTTTTTTATTTTATTTTATTTTATTTTATTTTTTTTTAGAAAATCTTTATAGGGGTGCCTGGGTGGCTCAGTCGTTAAGCATCTGCCTTCGGCTCAGGGCGTGATCTTGGCGTTCCGGGATCGAGCCCCACATCAGGCTCCTCCGCTGGAAGCCTGCTTCTTCCTCTCCCACTCCCCCTGCTTGTGTTCCCTCTCTCGCTGGCTGTCTCTATCTCTGTCAAATAAATAAATAAAATCTTTAAAAAAAAAAAAAAAAAAAGAAAAAGAAAGTGGGCCACTTTCATTTTTTTTGTTTGTAGCTGTCCAGTTTTTCCAACACCATTTATTGAAGAGACTGTCTTTTTCCCATTGCATATTCTTGCCTCCTTTGTTGAAGATTAATTGACCATTCCTTTATAATGCCTTAACATCCATTGGAGAGTTGTGGGCATCTTTGAGAATCTTGTGGACTATCCCTTAGTGAAATAAATATGGCTGTGCACCTGACATCTTACGTGGGTTCCCAGGGTCTCTCTGACCCCCATGGGCCTTGGGGAAGCTGTGCTGTGTTAGCCAGTGACCTAGTAGAAGCAGCCTTCTGTAAGGAGGAAGGAGAGAACACATTTGAGACAGAGAGCACAGTGTGGTGTGCAGAGAGATTGCGGGAAATACAATTGTTCTAAATGCAGAAATTGTTTTAGATACAGAAAAAGCCGAACTGGAACACGAAAGTGAGTGAGGCAGGAAGGAAATAGAGGAGTGATGAGGCCTTTATCATTTTTAGGCAGATCTGAGCTCATGCAGCTAATCTGACTACTGCAGCTCTTCTCCAGAGGTTAGGACATTAAACTTAAATAGGAGAGACATTTTCAGTACATTCAAATGGGCTTAACTATATAGAAAGGAAGGGAATTTGAGAAGGAAATCTTTACTGTTGTATTGATGGTGAAAGTAAAATGACCCTTGCCAGTTTTCCCATACAGAAGGGTTGTATCTAAAAGGTAAAGTAGAAATTGCAGGTGATTTTTTGAGTTTCTCTGAGTGAATATTTTATAGAAACCCATGATTTGCTGTCATTCAAAGACAAAGGTGAACTACAGACTTGCAGAAGCGCCCAGGTGATAAGGTTTTTTTCATTTGTCGCTGCCTAGTCTGGAGGTCGTCGTTGGCATTGCTGAGTAGTGGGCTGGTGTGTTTGATCCCATCTGGTACAGCACAGCTCCAGGGTTTGCTCCTTCCTCCTTCCATCCTGGACAACTGAAGACCACTCCTCGTTACGATAAACTGCCTCCTTGCTCACTGTACTGTTTAGGGCTTTCTAGCTGTTATCTGTATCACGTTTGATCTACTCCAGTGTCTGTTCTTTGTTGACAAAACCGCACATCTGTAGTTGGAAGAGAATCTCTGAATTTGAGCAGTAGTGGCTCTCCAGGGAATTAATGGTTCTGGGAGAGTAGCAAATAGGAGCCAGGCAAAAGCAGTGAGTTATTAGTTAGATTTTAAGGATTGTAGTCCTCTCCCACTTTTCTCTTTGACTTTTATTCTTTTTGGGAGCTATTTGAAAGACAGCCCCTCTAGCAAACATGAAGCAACAAGAAAGAAGGAGATAAAATAGAAAGATCTCTCATTGTCGTAATGATGTTAAGATGAGGGAGATGGGACATGAAGGACCTTTCCAGCCAGATATTGTGTTTAACTTTGGGTTAAACAGACTTAAACAGAATTTTTTATTACTTTTGTAGGTTGAACAAATTGAAGCAGGGACACCAGGCCGACTCAGGGTGGTAGCTAAGTCCACCAGTAGTGATGAAACCATTGAAGGAGAGTATAATACGGTAAGGAGTGGACCCAGAAAGCAAATAATGTGCTTCTTGGATATTTGCTGGGTACATATAATGGCTGTTTGCTCTTTCCAAAACCCTTGATTTTATTCCCATTCTAAGATATCTTTATTGCTTGTGATATCATAATTTGTTTTATATGTAACTTAAAAACATCATATGTCAAATAGCTAAAAAAGGCATCCAACTTTTTAAATGAGCTAGAACGTCTCTGTCCTTCAAAATTTTAATCTCCCTAGCTCACTACTTAAAAAAAAAAAAATTCAGTCATGGGCTGTGCTATCTTTGTCCCTAAACTTGGCTAGATTTATAAAGGAATCGTTAACTTTCTTTTTCTTAATAAATGGACAGGGATTTCTGCTACATCCTGTTCAATGGATATGTTTTTAAAAGATTCTAATTTGTTTTAACTCTTGCATTATTTTCTTAATGAAATATTTCTTTCCGCGTCTGGAAAATGAAATCAGATTGGCTCAACGATTAAGTAACTTCTGTACATCCATTTTGATAACAGTCACTGATATATTAATAATTTTTCAGGTATTGCTGGCAATAGGAAGAGATGCTTGTACAAGAAAAATTGGCTTAGAAACCGTGGGAGTAAAGATAAATGAAAAGTAAGAGAAAAAATCTTATTATGTCTTATCAAATACTGTTTCAGTTATTTGTAATACTGATTAATAGTGGAGTTTTAGATTTTTAGAATTAGTTTTTATTGTAGTTGGAGAAAAGTCTCAGTGTCACTCGCACTAGTATTTCCTGTTTTATTTTTTTTCCCTTTTCAAAATCTAAATGGAAGATAGAGCGGCTTGCATTTTGTTTCTGTAACGTATAGTGTCCAGAGAAAGAATCTGACCCCACAGTTAATTGCAGGTGTGTGTGCTGAGCTTCATTAAATATGTAGATTTGAACCATGGTTAGAGCTACCACATTTTAGGATGACGAGTGGTCACTGTGTTTGTAGTGACAGCTACAAGTATGAAAAACTTCTGTTTCCAGGGTTAAAAGTTAAAGTTCTCTGGACTGTAGCACCACCTGAGATCACGGAGATGGATGGTAGCTCCTTATCTGTCTGGGGCTCTTTCCCAGGAACACTTTTCCTTACGGCCAAGTAAAAACAAGTGCTATGAATGCCAGATGTCTGGGAAACTAACAATACAGGTTTCTTTTGCCCTTTCAGGAGTAACCTGTATTTTGGAGAAGAGACTTCCTAATCTGATTTTGAGGATTTTTGTTTTATTCATTTTTTTACGAGGATGGAGAGACAGAGTTGTTGAGGAGGTCACCAATAAGATTTAGCAGACCAAATGTTCCATCAACTTAATAAACCTGCCAGCCTGTTTCCAGCGGGTCCAAAGCTTAGATTTTGTGTAATGTTAACAGCTAACACTTAACTCTGCGCTTACTGTGAGCCATGGACTTCTGTGCTAAATATTTTGTACACATTTTCATTTAGTCCTCACAGCCCCTTAAGGTAGAAGATGGTATCCTTTTTCTTCTTACTAGTATTCCCATTATTATGGTTCCCATTGATAGGTGGGAAAATTAAGCTTAGAGATATACTAAATAGCCCTCCCAACATCATAGAGGTAATAACTAACAGACCTGGTTATTACAGTTTAGAATCCGCATATTCTCTCTTTTTTTTTTTTTTCAAGTTTTATTTATTTAAGTAATCTCTACACCCATCATGGGGCTCACACAACCCCAAGATCAAGAGTCACACGCTCCTCCACTGAGCCAGCCAGGCACCCCTAGAATCTGCATATTCTTAACCACTGTTGTAGTTTTCCACCAGAGTTTCTTACAGTTTTCTTATTCCAGAATTGTCTCTAAGCTTTTTGTGTATTTTAAAAAATTTTTATTTTATTATATTTTATTTAATTTTATGTATGTATGTTTTTTGTTTGTTTTAAGAGAGAATGTGTGGGGGGGTGGTGTGGTAGGGAGAGGCAGAGGGAGAGACAGAATCTTAAGCAGACTTTGCGCTTAGCATGGAACCTGATGCAGGGGTTGATCTCACAACCCTGAGATCATGACCTGAGCTAAAATCAAGAGTCGGTTGTTTAACCGACTGAGCCACTCAGGCGCCCCTGTATGTATGTATTTTTAAGTTAATACATTAGAACGTTGCTCTTAGCTAGAATCACAGTTTTGGGCTTCTTTGGGAGAAAGGAGATTTTGTTCTGCTTAATAGTGGTAATTGATGATTTTAACTGAATGAATTTTCAGGACTGGAAAAATACCTGTCACAGATGAAGAGCAGACCAATGTGCCTTATATCTATGCCATTGGCGATATATTGGAGGGGAAACTGGAGCTCACTCCAGTAGCAATCCAGGCAGGAAGATTGCTGGCTCAGAGGCTTTATGCTGGCTCCAATGTGAAGGTGAGTTTGTGGCTGACACCTACTGATGCTGTTTTTGGGTTTTTTTTTTTTTTTTTAAATATTTATTTATTTGAGAGAGAGAGTGTGCACACGTGCACGAGTGAGGGAGGGCCAAAGGGAAAGAATGAATCTCAAGCAGACTCTATTGGGCGTGGAGCCCTACACAGGGCTCAGTCCCACGACCCATGAGATCACGACCTGAGCCAAAACCAAGAGTTGAACACTTAACTGACTGAGCCACCCAGGCGCCCCATTATTGATACTGTTTTTAATACTACCAGTTCCCTAGTTAGGGGTAGCTGTGATGTTTTCCAGGTCTTGAATAATTTAGCTGTCTTCCTGACAGCATCCTAGAGGTGCTTTATTAACTGTATTCCAAACAAGACATTGTTAAGACTGCTGTACTTTTGTGACTTTATTTTGAAAATTGTCATTCTTGGAATCACACTGGGAATAAAATGAGCTTGATTAATCAAGTTTCAGCACTGTTACATTCCATACACGCATAATAGTTGCATTTTACATTAATTTCATTATTACCAATTTAAGTATAGTTTTCTAAATCCTTTTATGGCACCTGTCTAGGCTATAAAAGGATTTGGGGATCTAGGTAATAATGTCAGTGTGCAAAGCTGTTTAAACCAATATTCAGGCTTTATTACCCTGCCCTTTTTAAAAATATGTCTTCCGCTCTTGGAATGTTTAATGTGTTATATTAATGTTCTAAAGTGATTTTTTTTTTTAAAGTCAGTGTAGGAAATTGAAGCTCTTAGGTGTGTTTCATGGGACTAGATGGCAAGAATAAACAGACTCTAATTTTTTAAGATGAGTTTTTGGAGCAGTTACAGGTTCACAGCAAAACTGAGAGGAAGGTACTGAGATTTCCTGTGTGTTATTCCCTGCTCTCATACGTGCATAGCCTTTCCCATTATCAACATTTCCTCCCTAATTAATTACTTGGAAAGGATTCCAGGAACATTGATTGTAAAGAACTTAGTCACTGCCCATTTTCCCATTTTCCTTACACATAAATCACCATGGGTTGATCTAGGCTGGTTACAGTAATTGAAACCTCAAAGAATACTGCTAGTAAAATTCGTGACTGGCATTTCAGATGTACCTGGGGTTAGTTTCGATAGTGGCATAACAAGATCCTCTATTTTGAAATTAACAAGATTGAGGCCAAAAAGGGTTTTGAATTCCAGATTGTCTGATCATCCAGGGAAAGCAGCTGGTTATTATTACTATTTGGGATAAATTTACTTTTTTGAATAAGTTACGTCTTGTATTCGTTGTTGCAATTTTTGAGTATTTGGTAAGCCAAGAAAAAGGGTATCTAGAAATATAGCTTGAGATGCATTGAATTTGTTCTTGACCTTGTATCTTTCTGTTTTCCTAAAATGGAGATATTTTTATATACCCGCAAATAACCAAAAGAGGCACATGCAAAAATTTGCTTCTAAATAAAGTTGAAATTAAGTAGCAAAAAATTCTTAAAAACCTTTAATGAATCTTTGCACCTACTTTGGACATCTGTGGCCTTCCATGTGGGGGCATGGTACTGTAGTTTGTTCTCTGCCAGGTAGAGCAAATTTTTTCTTTAAGTGCCTTAAGCTTTATCAACATCAGAATTTAATGTAAGTCGAAATTAAAGGACTTTTTTTGTTGTTCTGTTTTGTTTTTTCCCTTATTTTTAGCCTAACTCTAATAATAAGACAAATGCTTTACTGAACAGGAAAATATAAACAGGCGCTGCTCAGATCTCTGAGTTTGAAATCTCACTGGTCTGTCCTTTAATATAGTAAATGAAGTCGAAATGCCAATAGATATCTAGGTTAAATGTATTTGGGGAAATCACACACTTTTATTTTTTTAAAGCAACTGCATAATCTCTAATTTTGCCCAACGTGTATTAATGAGAATGTTACCACATACCTGAGAAGGTGAGAGAATCCATGCCTGCCCTCCTTCTAAAGGAGAAGCTCTCGGAGATTTCTTCTGTTGAAAAGTTTAGCTTAACATCAACACCTGGCTGAGTTAAATCCATTATGGGATTTTAAGGGAGCCCAGATTGAATTGTGGGTGTTAGTGCCGTCCTCCAAAATTGCTGTCATCTATTCCTCACTGCTTCACAAGAGCGTTGGGAGGAAAGGAGACAAAGCGCTACGTGTGAGTGCTTGCGACACGTGTGAGTGCTTGCGACACGTGTGAGTGCTTGCGACATGCTTGGCTCTGTGCTAAGTGCTTTGTAAGCCTTATCTCATTCAGCCTCGGGGCAGCGGCGAGGTTGATGACATAGTACGGGGAAATTAGGTAACTGCGAGGTCACGAGGCTGGGAGGAGGCGGATGAAGCATAGATGAAGTCCACTTCTGATTGTAGGTATCGCTGTCTTAATCATGGCGATTTATTGCCTAAGAAAGAAGACTCAGGAAGTATAGATTATAGAAGAGTAAGGGATGGAATAGGAAAGATATCTCAAGGCTTAAAGAATCTACCAATTTGCAAACATCTCTGTAACACATAATTTTCCTAAATAAAAAAGTGGAAAATACATTGGGAAAATTAAACGAAGCTTTTTAACATTTAATAGTAATTAAACTTTCGAAACTTAAAAATATTTGCCATCAAATAAGCTAAATATTCCATTTTTTGGAAACAAATGAAGGGAAGGAAAAAAAAGTTTTTATCATTTCAAAAACTGGTAGAGAACCAGACTGTAAAGCTGAGTCAGCCTGTAGATGACAGACATTCCTCTAAGCCCTTTGTTTAAAAAGCCACATGATAAGACACACATACCAGTTTAAAACACAGTATGATGGACACAGCAGCAGAATGACCAGTTGTCTCTTGGATCTTTTTAGAATTGCTCTCAAACACTTCAAATACTTTGTTTTTACAAAGAGTAAACATTAGCACCTTTATTATTAAAGTGGTACTGTTATTTATTAGCTCAGTTTTATAGTATATATAGAATATTTTTGGGGTGTCTGCCTGGCTCAGTCGGTAGAGCATGCAACTCTTGATCTCAGAGTCGTGAGTTCGAGCCCCGTGTTGTGTGTGGAGCCTACTTAAAAAATAAAAAAATATATATTTATATATAAATACAAAATATTATATATAATATATATTTATATATAAAATATATAATATATATTTATATATTGTATTTATTTATTTTTTAAAGATTTTATTTATTTATTCGACAGAGATAGAGACAGCCAGCGAGAGAGGGAACACAAGCAGGGGGAGTGGGAGAGGAAGAAGCAGGCTCCTAGCGGAGGAGCCTGATGTGGGGCTCGATCCCATAACGCCGGGATCACGCCCTGAGCCGAAGGCAGACGCTTAACCGCTGTGCCACCCAGGAACCCCTATATTTATTTTTTTAATATATTTATATATATTTATAAATTATATATTATATATATTATGTATAAAATATTTTATGTGAAAACCATAGAGAAGCCACAGTACACACATCTTCAACTTCAGAATAGGTTGTATTCTAAAAGTTCATTAAGGTGATGTTGTGAAAACTGCGAAGTGTATTCTCCAAATGGAAGTGTTAGAAACAAGGATTACACTTCCTAGGCGAGGCCACAGCAGCCCATTTAAGTCCACTGGAACTTGCATTTTGGAACCCAGGACAAACTTGTCTCTTATATGGATCTAGATTTCCATCTGATACACAGTTTTCTGCCTGAAGAATTTCCTTTAACAGTTATTTAGTGCATGTCTGCTCCTGGTGAATTCCTTTGCTACTCTTTGTTGTTTGTTTGTTTTTTAAGTTTATTTTGCCTCCATTTTTTTGGAAGATCTTTTTTGCTGAATATAGAGTTCTAAATTTACTGTGTTTCTTTAAATATTTAATGATTTGTCTGTTATCTTTTGGTTGCATGGATTCTGAACACAAGTATACAATCATTTTTATCTTTGTTCTTTATAAAATTTGCTTTTATCACTGTGTTTTAGCAACTACTGCTGAATTATTGCATGTCTTGGCATGATTTTCCTTATATTCTGCTTAGGATTTGTCAAGATTCTTGGATTTATCTGTTTATCCTTTTCATCAGATTTGGTTCGCTCAGTATTATCCTGTGAGTCTTCTGATGCTCTTTTCATGTTCTTTCCCCCGTTTCTGTGCTGTAACCTGTTGTGATATCTTCAAGTTCACTGATCTTCTGCACTAAGGCTATTACTTCCATATTGTGTAGTTTGCACTTCAAGTAGTTTTTTTCATCTCTACAAGTTTTATTTATTTAAAATGTTTTCCGTTTCTCTCCTCAGCAGGTTAACTGCTTGAATATACAGAACATATTTATGATAGCTTATTGAATGTCCTCTGATAATTTTATCATCTCGTCTTCAGTGTCTGGTTGTGTTCATTGATTTTTCTCTTGGTATTGGCTCATATGTTGTTGCTCCTTTGCATGTCTTGTTATTTTGGATGGATGTGGACATTGTACATTTACGTTGTTGGGTGCTGGTTTTATTGAATTCCTTTATGCAGTGCTGGATTTTGTTCTGGCAGCCCATTAAGTTATGTATAATTAGTTTATCCTTTTGTAAAACTTGCTTTTGTGCTTTTTTAGGGTCTGTCAATAGCCACCTTTTATCTAGGGCTGATTTAGTTCCACTGCTAAACCGATGCCCTTTGGAGAACTCTACCCCATTCCCCTTATTTATGAAGTCTTTCTACTCTGGCTTGAGGGAACAGGAGCTATTTCCAGTCCTGTAAGAGCTCTGGTCACTTGGGGGCCTCCTGCTTTCTGCTTTCCAGTGGTTCTCTCCTCGCCCTTGAGTACCTCCTGTGACACATTGACAGATCAGTTCTCAGCCCAAATTTCTGCAGATCTCAAGAGTTCTTTTGTGCAGCTCTACACTCTGGGGCTCTGCCCTGCAGCTTTGGGCCACCCTGACTCTGCTGAACTGTGGTCTCAATCTCCATAACTCAGAGAGACTGCTGGGCTCTGAGTTCCCTCCTCTTGCACCCAGTCCTGACTGCTCTGGACAGTAAATGAGAAATCACTGGACTCGCCTCATTTGTTTCCCTTCTGTCAGGGATCACAGTTCTGCACTGCCTGTTGTCCAGTGTCTGAAAGTGTTGCCTGCTCTTTGGTTTTCTCATTGTTGAAAGCAGGAAGGTCATTCTGGTCCCTGATACACCATGATGGCTGTCTGTGGATGTCTGCCTGTACTTTTGATTCAGAATTCCAAGGGTTTACACTGAGAGTACATGCTGTAGAACCGCTTTCCTATTCGCATTTGAAAGACGCTCAATATCTTCGCACTGTTGAGGAGGACTGCAGCAGTGCTCATGCAGTGCATGGAGCCTTTTCTATACAGTGAATTGTTATTATAGATTTCTAAGAGTGGGCTTCTTGGCACAGAGGTAAAGAATGTTTTTATGGCTCTTAATCAGTATTACCTAATGGATTTTCCAAAGAAGTCTATTAATTCCTGTCACCAATATGAGACTATTAGCATGGGGTACACTCGTCTTGTTTTTGGCTGCTTTATAAAGGGAGGAAAAGTGTGTCCTTGTCATTAACCTCAGTTGGTAGATGGATGGAGAAGGCACACGAATTTATTCATGACTGGTCTTGCCAGACTTCAAACCTCTATTACAACTGTCACATGAGTTAATGGTTCCCAGTGTAGTAGGTTTATACCTGGGGTTGTGACTTCCCATACTTTTGGTAGAAATTTGTTAGTCTGCTTTCCCCTCTTGATTTTGAACGTTTTTGATGTATACCCTTTTTTGAGTTATAATTTCTCCTGTCTTGATTCTTTTCTTCATTTTGAAACAGTGTGACTATGAAAATGTTCCAACAACTGTGTTTACTCCTTTGGAATATGGTGCCTGTGGGCTTTCTGAGGAGAAAGCTGTGGAGACGTTCGGGGAAGAAAATATTGAGGTAAGTTATATTCTTTATGCCTATGTTAAGTTACCGCTGATTTTTGTTCAAAATTAAAAGTAATTTCAAGCATACAGAAAAGGTGAAAAATTCTACAAAGACCTTTCGTTAACCTGTAATCCAGATTCATGTATTGTCAACATTTTGCCCATTTGTTTTATACTTTTCATATTCTCTTTTTATCTCTCTGTGTCTATGTTTTTCCCTGCACCTTTTGAAAGGAAGTTAAATGCCCCTTTACTCCTAAATTCTTCAGTGTGTGTTTCTTGCGAACAGGCTATTTCTTAAGTAACCACGTTACAGTTACCACTTTTAGGAAGTTTAATGTTGATAGAATACTTGTATATGATCTTCCTTCCGTTTTTCAGTCTTGTCAGCTGACCCAGTAATACTTCCTTCTATTTTTTGAAGCCACTTTTATTGGTTCCTTTTATTATTAAAACAATATTGTTGGAAATACGAAAAATACAGGAAAATTCAAAGAAGACGACTAAAAATTAACAACATTTTGACCATTCTATTTGTGACAGTTGGGTTTTTTTGTACCCTTACCCTCTTCTAACTTTGCCACGGTTGAGGGACAGGCATATGAAATACATTATTTTTGTGTACACAGTGCCACCGAAAGGGACTGCTGCTTTAACTCATTCAGGAAAAAACTTTCTAGTAAAACCTTCCAGAGAACCAGATTGTAAATCAGAGTAAATTTTATGATATAAAAGCCTATTTTAAATCTCTTAATCTTTTTTATTATTATACACATTAGCAGTAACATGTAATATCTTGGCCTATTAGTACCACGGGAGTAGCATTTTCTGATTATAAAAATAGTATATCCTCATTATAGGAAGTTTGAAATATTAGGAAAATATAAAAAAAGGAAATTGTAATTCATGAAGAGATCACTGCTGTTAATATTTTGGCGTATTTCCTTTTAGTCTCTTTCTAAGTGTTTATGTGTTTGTATATTGTATATATGTACATATGTGTGTATGCATAATTGTAGGTACATACGTCTTATTTTTTTTTAAGTGTCATTAAGTTATGTGCAGTTTGTGTTCTGTTTTACAGTTAATGTTAGGTCATGAGCATTTCACCCTAAAAACAGCATTTTTAAAAATGACATGTATTTTTGGATGCTGTAAAAATAGGACAGTGAACATCTTCATAATTCACTGTATTTCTCTGGTTATGTTCTGAATATAGATTCCTATCAAACGTTTCTTATGTTTTAAGATTCTTAATGTATATTCCATATTTCTTGGCAAGCTTTGGCTTTCATTTTATTAGAATTTGCATTTTTCACTAATAAAGTAATGCATTTGGGGTACCTGGGTGGCTCAGTCGGTTAAGCATCTGCCTTCAGCTCAGGTCATGATCCCAGGGTCCTGGGATCGAGCACCACATTGGGCTGCCTGCTCAGCAGAGAGCCTGCTTCTCTCTCTCCTCCCCGCTTGTGCTCTCTCTCATTATCTCTCTCTCTCTCTCTCAAATAAAATCTTCAAAAAAAGAAAAAATAAAAGTAATGCATTTGGGTTGAAATTTTGAAAATGGAAATAGGAAACAGTTACCCATAAACTTATATCTGTAGCACAGATGTTAGCAATTTGGGGTAATTTCTTTATTCATCATTTCCCTGTATAATTGTTGCGATACTATGACACTATATATCAGTTTTGTAACCCACATTTTTAAAAAATTTCACATTGTATTACAGCATCAAAGAACACTTATTATAATGGCTACATAATCAGTATGTTTTTAAAAGGGAGCCAACCATATATGTTTTGAATTGAGGCTAGCAGCTTCAGGTGGAAAAAAAATCCCTGTAGTCACCCACGCTTAAGTTCATGAAGCATCAGTCAAGATACTTGCGTCCTTCCACCTCTCATCTTCCCTCCCTCCCTCCCTCCCTCCTTCTCTTCTTCATTGCTTTTGGTGAATAATGCCAAAATAGGAATGTCTTTGGCAGCATCAAGCAAGGAACTGGATAATTGCTATAATTGTTCCTGGCACCTTACTTGTTTCTTGCCCAAAGTTGTCATTCCTATGCAAGATAGTGTTAGGTTTTTTTTATTTCTTTTTTCTTTTGTTTTTTTGATGTAAGACAGCAAGTAATTACCTGGCTTCTTTCTCTCATTTGCTTGCTTTTTGTTGTTATTATTACTTAAGGTTTACTATTCCGAGGTTGAGATATAATTAAGGGATGAGCTTATAGCAAAGGGGCCTGACAAGTTTGAGGTTATTTATCTTCTGACCAAATTCCTATTTATTCCATGAGTTTTATTGCTTAATGAAAGTCTAAGTATCAAAGAGCTTCCAATGTTTTTAATCCACGGCTGGTGTTTGACAAACATACTTCTTAAGATAATGGGTCTTAAATTGTGTGTATATCTTCTCAGGTTTACCATAGTTACTTCTGGCCATTGGAGTGGACGATTCCATCAAGAGATAACAACAAATGTTATGCAAAAATAGTCTGTAATATCAATGACAATGTAAGTGAAATCCTCATTGAATCCTTTTTTCCAGTAATTTCATTGTTTTTTTTTTTTTTTTTTTTTAAGATTTTATTTATTTATTTGACAGAGAGAGCCAGCCAGCGAGAGAGGGAACACAGCAGGGGGAGTAGGAGAGGAGGAAGCAGGCTCCCAGCGGAGGAGCCTGATGTGGGGCTCGATCCCACAATGCTGGGATCACGCCCTGAGCCGAAGGCAGACGCTTAACAACTGCACTGCCCAGGCGCCCCTCATTGTGTTTTTAACATGTAGTTCTGTTTTGATCACACGATGGACATTGCATTCCTTTAGTATTTTACATGTTGGTCTGCCCAGCCGCGTGGACAAGGCAAGGGCCATGGTGACGCTCCTTGGTCTGCACTCAGCGTCAGCAGCACAGGGCCCTGCACATGGCCGGCACGACCTTGCCAAGCGCAGACCACAGAGGCAACTTGAGAACTGTGTGTGTTCATGAAAGGGAAGCCATGAAGTCAGTGACTTCTAGAAATAATGAGAAAATATAAAAGAACAGGAGGAACACACCTTTGTATCCTGGGCTGCTGGCGCTAATGAAAAAGGTGTAACGGGGAAGAGCTCTTAATTGGGTTCCGATTTAAGATTTCATTGCGGGCTGCTGCATGTAACAGCCGGTAACTAAATGCCTGTGGGCAGACTCCTTGACCTCAAGGACTTGTTTCCATACCTACAAAGTGATTGAAGACATGCTTGGTTTTCTGTCTTTTTTGGCTGCTAGTCCCATACTCAGAACACATGTATGCACACACATACTTGTGGATTAAATCTGATGAGAACTGGTATTTTTAACTTAGCTGGGATCTTACCTTTAAAAAAAAAAAGGCCTGAGTAAAAATGTAAATCATGCTAAAGAATCCATGGTTAAAAGCCAAATAAACTCACACTTTTCTTGTTTTGCGATTTGAATATAATTAAGCCACGTATCCTGTTGAGAAACTACTGCTTCAGACAGTAGTGCAGGGAAACTTGGATCTTCTACAAAAAAGGCCATCCTGGATGCATTTAATAAGTGAATGTGTGAGGATGCAGTTGACGTAAAGAACAATTTTATGCAATTTTTTCCTTTGCAGATACAGGTTTTATTATTAAAACACGTTAGCTATCATGCTGCTGTAGACGAAAGGAGAAAATGTCTGATGTCCTCACTGGCTGTCTGATATCTGCCTCTAGCAAGAGAGAGTTCAGTTGCATGTTGCATTTAGCAATCAATGAAACCTCCACATTTTCCTTCAGACCAAGCAAGTCTGTTTTAACTGTATGCGGTTTGTCTTTTTTGTCACTGTTGTGTCATTTGTTCAAATAACGCTTTAAGAAAAAAAAAAAGATTATTTGAGAGAGAGCATGTGAGAGAGAGAGAGCAAGAGAGAGCACAAGTAGGGCGAGCAGCAGAAGTGGGCTCCCTGGACCCTGGGATCGTGACCTGAGCCGGAGGCAGATGCTTAACTGACTAAGCCACCCAAGTGCCCCTCAAATAACACTTTCTAAATATAATATGAAAAATAGTTTCCACTACTAATGAACCCATCTTAATTAAAATAGTTGAGGCCGTAAGGAAGGTAATACCATTTTTGATTATTTTCATAGACAAAGGTAGTATTAGAAAAGATGAATACTTGTCATTGTTCTTTTGTCATGAGCAATCTTAGACAAAAGCATGCTTCTAGAACTTGACCATCCTTGGGGCATATGCTTTATTCATTTTGAGTCAGCCGCTTCACAGTGTCTACCTGTGCTTGGTTTTCCCAGTGTTTATTATCTGCTAGGTTTTTATTCTTTTCATATGCTGTTCTTTTATATGAAATATTTGACATTTACAGGAAGATAGGGAAAGTACCCACCATCCAGTTTCAATGAATGTTAACATTTTGGTGTGTTTGCTTCAGAGCTTTTCTCTAGTAAGAGAGAAACCATCACAGAGGAAATTTATAACAGGCACTTACTCTGTACCATGCACCGCGCAGTACTTGGAGGTTTACATGTATTAACTTGGTTAATTCTTGTACAATCCTGTGAGGTGTGTACTCTTATTATCCCCTTTCTGTTGGTGAGGAAACTGAAGCACGTGGAGGTTAAGTAATTGTGCTCAGGTCACTTACCTAGTTAATGGCACTTACCTAATCCCAGGCGGTGTAGATCCCATGCTCTTTAGCATTACCCTATGCCTGTGTAGTCTTTTGTATTCCTTCTCAATCTCATACTCTTCACCCCTTGCCCCAGACGCAACACTGTTTTGAAGTGAGTGTCTCATCTGGTTACTTTTTTACATTTGCTGCCTATTATGTAGCCATAAACATTAAGCATCGTGGCTTAAGATATCCTCAGCTAAAAATAGAAGCCTGCAACTTTTTAAAAAATCTCTTTCTTTGAATCTATCCATATTATTAAACGTAAAGCTAGTGTATTTTAAGTGCAGTGTGTTTGGTGCTTTATCCATATGCTAAACCCCCGATGGGCAGGATGAGCAGCGTTAAGAGTTCAACGAGGGATATATTACAGTACTTCGGCAACAGGACGACCTTCCTGATTGTTTTCCAGGCAGCGACTGAAGCTTAGATAAGGCTGTGCGCGGCGCAGCCTGAGTTGCC
This sequence comes from Ursus arctos, assembly GCF_023065955.2. Lineage (NCBI taxonomy): Eukaryota > Metazoa > Chordata > Mammalia > Carnivora > Ursidae > Ursus > Ursus arctos. The sequence continues at coordinate 11,247,061 of NW_026622886.1, read as the reverse complement.
TTATCTGTGGTAAGGAGGTTGGGCTAGATAGTAGAGCTCTGTCACGCAGTCTGAACATCAGAATGCATCAGATTTCTCTGCCCTTGGCAGAGGTAGCTGGAGTCCGGGATTCAGAGTTTATTCAGAGTTGCCAGCATTTTTCTGTTGGTCTCAGCAATGTTTTCAGATTGGAAGAGTCTTAAGTCTAACTGTGCTGTCTAACCCCAAAGCCTTAGTTGAAATGATTTTTAAATTTAAACAACTGTTTCTATTTATTTTTTTCCAATTTTAATTTTTTAAAAAGACTTAGTTATTTGAGAGAGAGAGTGAGAGAGTGGGTGATGCTAGGGAGAGGGAGAGAGGGAAACCCAAGCAGATTCTATGCTGAGCGTAGAACTCAACGTGAGGCTCAACCTTACAACCCCGAGATCATGACCTGAGCCTAAACCAAGAGTTGGACGCTTTAACCGACTGTGCCTCCGAGGTGACCGTAGATTTTTACTTTTTGAAAGTAATCTCTACACCCAACGTGGGGCTCAAATGCACAACCCCAAGGTATCAAGAGTTGCATGCTCTACTGACTGAGCCAGCCAGGCACCCCGAAATGACTGCTTTTAAATGTTACAGCTATCGCAAATAGTGTATCTGGAGCTCTGAGACAACCAGACAGAGGAGATGAGGACAGAACTGCCCTTTGAAAACATTTTCCAGAATGTTTTGGTACTTATGGAGTTGCAGACATGTTTGCTTTTAATGATTTTCTTCCTTATCGCTCAAGGCCGGCTCCTGTGTCTCCCTTCTTGTTTGTTGTAACACCACACTCCACTGGGCCATGTTGGAGTATCTTCAGCGTAAATCACTTTTAGCAAGTGTTAATAAAGTCTTTGATCATTTCTGAACAGGGTTTTTTAGAATAGACTAGGTTCATATTCTAGGTTGTTAAGGGGGAAAGAATCAGTATAACCCTATTCTTTATTTTACATCTTAGGAACGTGTTGTGGGCTTCCACGTACTGGGTCCAAATGCTGGAGAAGTGACACAAGGCTTTGCAGCTGCCCTCAAGTGTGGACTGACCAAAAAGCAGCTGGACAGCACCATCGGAATCCACCCCGTGTGTGCAGAGGTGGGTCCCCTGCACCTTGACAGCTCTGTTTTAAAGTGCACAACAGCACCTGGCTTGCAAGTGGCAAGTCCAGGACTCTGACGTTACTGTCTTTCTGCTGTAGTTGGGCTACTTCTGGACCTCCTTACAGTTTAATTCATGATCTAATACCTCAAAAGGAACCTTGTCTCTAGAAGCAATTTTTCCTTTTTCAAATACCTTTGTTCCTCGCGTGAACTGGATAGTAGTTTCATGCTAATGGTATAAATGATGGCAGTGATTTATTTACAGAGCTGTGCCTTAAATTTTTTATCACGCCTCCTAAATTATTTTCAGGGCAGTCAGTGACTAGTGCCATTCATACCCAGAAAGAGCTTCAATCCTTTTATCCCAGAGCTACCCCAAGGCTAAATGATGTTGTCTCCCTTTTTAGTTTTGGTATCAAAAGATGAGATTTGAAAGTGATGCTCTTAAAAGATCAAGCAAAAATGACAGGAGAAGTGAAAGTTGACTGCTCTGGGCCTCTGGGTGTCAGTATTTGTTCGTGCTTGTCCGGGATCGTGCAAGAGTTGGATATTGTCGTGCTTACTGTGAAGCAGGCCTTGGCAACCAAAAGTGTGCCTACTTTGGAGACCATGGTGAAGGTTGGAGGAGGTAGCTGTGTTAGACCAGCGTAGCTATGGAGCTGAAAACTGTAGCTGTTATCTGGCCACCAGAGTCCATGGTTTCCAGGGAGGGCGTGTACTTACACACACGTGTGCGCGCTCGTGCCCGATTTCATTCTGCGGCCTGTTACCTGGTTGGTCTTTGTTCTTTTTGCCCTCGCACAGCTGTACTCTGCTGAGTGTCAGACTGTCGGCTTCAAGACCTGGAAAGATTTTTCTTTTTTCTTTCTGCTTTGCCTTTTCTATGATTAGGGATAGGGCCCTCCTCTGTATTAATATGCACCTGGCTGGGATGGAAGCATGAAATATTAACATGTTTAGTGACCAGGGCGTTTGTTATTCATAGAAAACGGCTGTTTTTGTGAAATAAAACTAAACTTCTAAAAATATGACCCCAGCATTGGAAAGAGTCCAGATTGAAGCTCTTAAAGAAAGTATAATATGTGTTTTTTGTTCGGTGTAATGACTATCGCTTAGGGAAGGAAGCAACTAACTTCGTTTCTTTCAAAAACACTTTCAGTGTGATAAATATTAGCATATAATATGATGCTTTAAGAAGATCAAGCTGACATAACCAAGTGCCCCACACCGGGTGGCCTAACACAACAGAGGTTTATTCTTGCGTAGTTCTGGAGTCTGGAAGTCTGCAATCAAGGTGTTAGGGCCACGCTCCCTCCCAAGGCTCTCGAGAAGAATCTTGCCTGGCCTCTTCCAGCTCTTGGTGGTTGCTGGCAGCCCTTGGCTGTCCTGGCTCAGTCCTGCGTTGCTGCAATCTCTGCTTCCGTCTTCACGTGCATGGCCTTGCGTCCTGCGTGTTTGGGCCTGGATTCCCTTTATTAGGACATCAGCCGTTGGATTAGGGCCTGCTCAGTCCAGCTGACCTTATCCAAATAAGGTCGTGTTAACAGGTACCGGGGGCTAGGACTTGAGCATATCTTTCTGGGAGACTTAACCCACAACAGTGAGTGTATTTAAAACTTTATCTTGGATTGGTTTCTAAAAACTGTAGCAGTCATCTCTGACATGGATGAAAAGATGACTTCTCAACTTAGATATGTGAGTGTCTAACTTTTTAAATCTGAGTTTAGGTCTCAGTGGACTGGTAAAAAGACTGACTGCCCCACCCGCGTGGTTGTGTTGTGTGATGGCCCAGCAGTGGCGAGTGGGTGGCATCTGGCAGGATGGCTGCCAGCTGGGCAGAGAGATGCGCCGAAGAGGCAGGCATCTTCCCGAGGCTCTGCTGCAGGGAGGTCAGCCAAAGGCCTGTTCTTGCTGATACAGCTGGCGCATCTGGGGGCCTTCGTAAGCATTTGCTGCTGTGAGGCTCCATCTGTTGGTTCTCTTATGACTTTGAAGCTTGGAGGCTGAAACTTTCTCTGATTTGATAAGGCTTCAAATTTTTTTTTTTCCAAGCTGGTGGTTGATTAATGAGAGAAAAATTGGGGGCTCTGTCACTCTGCAAACACATTTGTTGTGCAGTTATGTGTGTAGCATTGTGCTGGGCACTTGTGGGGCTAGAGCAGTGGTTTAAGATGAGATTAAGGAAGAGCAGGAGGCCACTGAGTGAAGGACCGTTTGCAGTTCAGTGTGAGGGGCCCCCAGATCAGGGTCGGTCCAAAGTGGTGTCTGGCGTAGGGATGCTGGGCAGGACGGTTGAGGAGGTAGTTCTCGTCCATGACGAGTAGAATGTGTTCATAGTTAGCCAGTCAGAGGGGATACCAAAGACCTGGCCCCTGTGGGAGAGAGCGTGTTCCTTCATGGAACGGGAAGGTCCTCAGTATCTGGAGCTTGAAGAGCCCAGAGAGAGGTGAAAAAAAATTATGCTAGAGAAGTAGGTAGGAAGGTCATGGCCTTGTAAACCAAGGCAGGGTGTTTGGGCTTTATCCTGGGGGCATGAGGGTTCTGCTGGGAGAAGGCTAGCGCGGGGGTTACGTGATCAGATGCACGTGGAGAGAAATCCCTGACTGTTTTGTGGCATTGGACTTACTGGACCACAGCAGGCACATCCAGAAGTAAGAGAGGAGGAGGTACTGGACATCGAGAGACCTTGATACATTTGGGAGAGAAATAGGAGGTGGGCTTTATGGTGCTTGCCAACTGACGGTAAGTGGGAGAGGGAAGAAGTGGGAGTGATTGACAGCTGTGGCTTGAAGCAGGAAGTGGCAGCAGAAGCAGGTTCCAGGGAACCACAGATAGTGCTGACTTTCATCAGGCTTTCCTCTGTGTGTCAGGCACTCTGCTGTCTACAAAGTCCTTACAAGAATTCCGTGGGTCGGGGGCAGTTGTAGCTCCATTTGACAGATGGGGAAATGGAGGATAGGGAGGTTGAATAACTTGTCCATGGTTCTCCAGCTTGGAACTGACAGAACTAGGATTCAAACCCAACCAGTGTGGCTCCGAGACACCGCTATGCAAATGGTATTCCACTTGCTTGTCCCTTCTATGGTATCGGACATAGAATTTTAAAAATGGATATGATTTTCTGGTGGCAACACGAGTGTGTGGAGACACAGAGCTGGATTGTAATCTCAGCAAAATCTCCGTGAGCCCGGCCACAGCGCCTAGCTTTTCAGCCGCCTTAGTTTCCACATGAACTAAAACAGAGTTGGTGCCGGAGTCATAGGGTTGGTGAGCAGCGCTGTGCAGAGTGTCTAGGCTGGGTTCTCCCGGGGCATTGCATTATTAGAAGATGCGGCTTCACTCAGGGTCGTCCTTATAGTATTTCTTAAAGGGGTGGGAAGGGATGCGTATTTTGAAAAAGCTCCTCTCCCGGGAGCCCTGCTGACTCAGTCAGAAGATCATGTGACTCTTGATCTCAGGGTCATGAGTTCAAGCCACATGTTGGGTGTGGAGGTTACTTAAAAATAAAATCATAAACTAAGGATATACTGTATGGTGACATAACATAATAAAAAATTATAAAAAAAATAAAATCATTTAAAAATTTATTTAAACTAAAAACAGAAACAAGAAAACAAAATAGTTCTTCCATTTCTCCCATCCCCCACCCGCCTTTTGCAACCACCAATCTGTTTTCTCTGGGAGCTTGTTTTGGTTTTTTTTTTTTTTTTTTTTTTTAAGATTTTATTTATTTGTGAGAGAGTGAGCAAGAGAGAGAGCACAGGTGACAGCGGGGTGGGGAGGGGCAGAAGGGAGAGAGAGAAATAGACTCCCCCCCCACTGAGCAGGGAGCCTGATGCAGGACTCGATCCCAGGACCCTGGGATCAGGACCTGAACTGAAGGCAGATGCTTAACTGACTGAGCCACCCAGGCGCCCGTGCCCCATGTTGTTGTTGTTTGTTTGTTTGTGTTTAGATTCCACCATGAGAGAGACCCTGTGGTATTTGTTTTTCTCTGACTCGTTTCGTTTAGCATAATGCTCTTGAGGTCCATTCATGTTGTTGCAAGTAGTAAGATTTCATTTTTTTTATGGCCGAGTAATAGTCGTGTGTGTGTGTGTGTGTGTGTGTGTGTACTCACCACATTTTCTTTATCCACTGATGGACGTTTAGGTTGCTTCTAGATCTTGGCTATTGTAAGTAATGCTGCAGGGAACATGGGGGTTCAGATATATTTTCAAATCGTGTTTTATGTTTTTTGGGGGCTTTACATACCCAATATTGGAATTCCTGGATCATATTGATAGTTCTGTTTTTAATTTTTAAGGAACCTCCGTTTTGTTTGCTATAGTGGTTGCACCAACTTGCATTTCCACCACCAGTGCACAAGGGTTCCCTTTTCTTCACATTCTCGCCAACACTTAATTCTTTTCTTTTTGTTAGTAGCCATACTAACAGGTGTGAGGTGGTATCTCATTTTGGTTTTGATTTCATTTCCCTGATGATTAATAATGTGGAACATTTTTTCATGTACCCGTTGGCCATTTGGATGCCTTTGGAAAAATGTGTGTTCAGATCTACCTATTAATTGGATTTGATTTTTTGCTGTTGAGTTGTATGAATTCTTTGTGTATTTGAGATATTAGCCTCTTACTCTGTAGATCCATGATTTACAATTATTTTCTTCCATTCGGGCACGAGAGGAGTGTTTTGTTTTTTTCCTCAGTGCGAACCACTTGCTCACAAATCAGATTTTTCTTCCTAACTCTGACTGTGGAAATAGTTTTTATAGCGTCTTAATCAAGGGAAAGTGAAATTTGATTTGTAGGCAATTTTCAGGGACTATTTTTTCTGTTAAATGGTAGGTCTGGCTTGGACAGTAAGTAAATTAGCTACTGGACCTGCTGTTTTTTTCACGTCCAGCTTTATGCTATAGAGATGTTCTGCTCACAGTGTCCCCAGAGTGTTTGTTACCAGTCCCTATAAGATAAGATGGAAATGAAGAAGGGAGGGTAGGAACTTTACGAGCTATTTGACCATATCTGAGCTTGGCTTTTAGTTTTACATGCCTTTTAAAATTTCATTTTCTAATACGTTTTTATTGGATTTCACAAATGTCCGTCCATGCGTTGGATTAGAGGTAATAATAAGTTAAAAACTGGTCCTGAGCACTGTTTCAAAGTGTTCAGAAGTAGCCATAGCTCCGGGCCAGCTGTGGGTGGTTTGTGGAATGAATCACTGAGTGCTTTTCAGACCGTTTTGATAACATAACCTGGGCAGTTGAGCAACCAGCGTTTGGTTCTGAGGAGTAATTACTGAGAAAAGTTGACAGATTCCTCAGTTGAGGAATTACTCTGAAAGAAGGAGAGAGTACTCTTGTTTTGACTGAAATCTCTTTGGTGTCAGTACCGGGGGAGTCTTAACACCTGGAGCTCAGTAATGCATTAGCGTTATTCAGTGTGAAGATTGTGTGGTGGTAATTTATTCCGGATTTCTGAGCAGCAGTAATTGAATAGGAAACTGATTGCACATCATTTGGAGTAGTAATTTCAACTAATCAAGTTTATTTGTAGGGGAAAAATAATAGCTCAAGAAGAGAGAACATTAGGAAAGACCCCAGTGAAACGTTAAGTCAGTCTTAGTGCTGAGCATCAAAAGTTTTAATTGTCAACATAATTGCAGCCTGGAGTGGGGGGGCTTGTGAGACTGGGAGGTGGAGGCAGATGTGAATGTGAGGGGAGTGCCTACAGCAGCACTTGACCTTTGTAAGTGCTCTTCGTGTTGGTATAGAGAACCATGAGCCAGCGGCCTCCATGCTCATTTTTAAAATATGTGTTTTTATGAAAATTCTAAAGCGGCTATGTGCAAATAAAATCGTACAAAAATTGACCTTATTCTTTTTTTCATTTAGACTAATCAACGGTGGCACTTTGGCTTCTGCATATCTTTACCATAAGCATGTTATCAGTATGAGAAAAATAGGAGCTCTTCTAAAAAAAAAAAAATTTGTATTTTTGATGGGTTTTCTTTTCTTTCTTTCTTTCTTTTTTTTTTTTTTTTAAGACAGAGTGAGTTTGTGTGTGGGTGGGGGGGGTGGCACAGAGAGAGAAGCCTGCACGGAGCCTGACTTGGGGCTCAGGCTCACGACCCTGAGATCATGACCTGAGCCGGACTCAAGAGTCTGATACTTAGCTGACTGAGCCACCCAGGAGCCCTGGGTTTCCTTTTCTTTCTTTCTTTTTTTTTTTTTAAAAGATTTTATTTATTTATTTGACAGAGACAGAGATAGCCAGCGAGAGAGGGAACACAAGCAGGGGGGAGTGGGAGAGGAAGAAGCAGGCTCACAGCAGAGGAGCCTGATGTGGGGCCCGATCCCATAACGCCAGGATCACGCCCTGAGCCCAAGGCAGACGCTTAACTGCTGTGCCATCCAGGCGCCCCGTGGGTTTCCTTTTCTATCCAAATCTCCTGCCAGTTCTATTTCTAAATTAATTCCTGAGAAGTAAAACATAAGCTTGTAAATTCAGAAGCCTGAAATTTGCTGTAATGTATTCACTAGCTCTTTATCTTTCTTCCTTTATAAAAATTGAAGCCAGTATATTTGATAGTATTTAAATTGCCCATGAGATCATCCCAACACAGCTATTTTCATTATCATGTATTGTCTTTCTGTCCTAGTCCACAGTTGCACATTTTTTTAAACAGAGGAATTTATTGCTTTTCAAAAGAGTTGTCATAGCTTATAGTGTCATCAGCATGAATTTAGTGCTAATGAAAATGTTGCAAAATTCAGTGTAGATAAATTTTTCTGTATTAGTAAAATAGGACTAACTTTCAAGGATTTTTGCATATCTTTGCTAACCTATTTTTTTTAAATGTGAATGATTCATATTTTCTTCTGGCTTCATATTTTTAATGTTTTAAAATACTGTCCATTATTACTTGGGTCTGAATTTTTTAAGGTGCTGATATATATATATTGGTATATGAGAAGTAAAAAGGCTTTTTGTCACTACTTTAAGACTGAAATGGACCAAGGGTTTTTTTCTCAGTAATGTTCCTCTTTTACACGGAAGTTTTTCTCCTTTTATTGAAAAGTAGTTTTGATGCTGATTCCTGTTGCTTTGACCTAATAAGTCAAAGTGGCCTTGATTTCTTTGGTCTTTCCTCTTTATATTAAAAACCAGGAAACCAGTTATTTCTCAGGAATCAAAGAGGTAGCTGACCAAAGTTTGCCTGGGTGTCCAGGTTTGCCGACACGGTTAGGGGTCCTTGATGAGTCTTGCTTCCCCCGGGGACTCTCTCAGATAAGCCATGGCCTCCAGTCTCAGGAAGATGTTTAAGTGGCTGGAAAAGGTCAGCCTGGATGTAGGGGAGCACAGATGCATGCTACCGAAACTTACTGGTGTTTCCCTCCAGCCTACTTGGTGTGACCAAAAAGGTTTGGATTGAAACCTTAATTGTTCTCAATAACCAAATATGCTTCTAAATTTAATGAATTGAACACAAAGCCCTTTTGTGTCTTCATGACTGGGCAATACAGATGGACAGTTTGGGCGGTGTTCTTGTTTTGCTTATAAAAACAGGTCTCTTCCTTGCCATGGATCAGCTGCAACTCTGTTTCCATGCTCCCTTCACTCCAGGGCCCGGCTGGCAGAAGCAGCCCCTTCCCAGGGCATTTCTGGCTAGGTTGCAGAGGGGAAGGAGATGTAAGAGAGCACACCTTGGTGCTCACGGGTTTCAGAAGCAGCTCATCCCACTTCCATGCATGTCCCTGGCCACAAGCAAGACCTGGGCCCCTAACATCTGATAAGGCAAAAGTGTATAACGTGTGGTCCACACAAAAGGTCTTCATGGGGCACTCTGTTTTGGAAACTAGCAGAAACCTCCCAGTAGTCCAGTCAGAATGATAACACATGAATTAAGTATCAGTGTTAACACAAAGAGAAATCAGATATGACAAGAAAGAAGCTATATAAGACCTCATAATTGATTGGTTATCAGCAGGAATGGAGACAGAAGACGTAAGCATTCATTGCAGCTGCATGGCCTGGTAATGGCCTTCACTGAGAGGAGCTGGATTAAGGGAGGGGGAGGGTGCAGTCTTGGACAGGGTGAGTCTGAAGTGCCATCCAGGAGGAGGTGTTGGTTAGGTCTTACTGGTGGATAGTTCAGGAGGGACACAGTGGCTGGAGAGTCGGCACCTTCATCTACCTAAAAGGGAGAGGCGACTGAATGAGACGGGTAGCGTGAGGGTGTCTGAAGGGGAAAGCTGGGGCGGAAGCCTGGGGCAGCACCTCCCGGCCTCAGTGGCAGCACTGGTGCAGCACACTGGAGTAAACAGTAGGTGCTAAGCTGCACAGCTGGCCCACAGGCCGGGGGAGATGGGTGTTCAGCACGCCTCCGTGCCGCGGTGCGCAGAGCCACGGTCATTCTCGTGGGACAAGAAGAGGAAAGAGTTGTTAAAGGGAGGTGAGGTGGATGACAAGAAGTGCTACAGAGGGCGATGTGAAGGGAAGACTGCAAGGTGCTCTCGGGGTTTGGCAGCCAGAGGGTCCTGATGACCCACAGGCGTGGCAGGGACCATGCCAGATATCAGTGAAATGAGGACTCAAAATAGACCGTAAGTACCAACAACTTAAGATTTAGTGTGTAAAGAGGATAAGAAATGGTGGTGGTGGAGGTGATCATAAGGCCGAGGGGGAATTGTTTTAGGATAAATGCAATGTGAGCTTGTTTAAAAGCCAAGAAGGAAGAAAGAATGGAAAAGGCGAGGTTAAGAATAAAGTGTGGGTTCAGGTGATACATGAAATAACGTGAGGGGTGGGATCCAAAGCCCAGCCTGGCAGGTGGAGGGGCTCATAAGAGTAGGCTAGCCCTGGGTGGGGAGTGGCAGGTGGTGGCGGGAAAAGCTGTTCCCCTCTGGTTGCATTTCCCCGAGCTGGAAGAACCTCCGGGAACATTTTTGTAGTGTAGGGCTGCTAGGGACAGAGTCGCTTAGCTTTCGTCTGTCTGAAATGTCTTCACTTTGCTTTCTTCATGGAAGGAAAGTTTTGTTGACCATAGAATTCTAGGTTGACAGGTTTTGTTTGTTTGTTTGTTTTTCTATTATTTAGCACTTTGAATCTGTGCCAGGTACCTGGGTTTTGTTTTCCTCCTTTAAAGAAGACTGAGTTTTCTCGTGGTAGACAGTTAATGTCCTGGGGGATCATTTGATCCTTTGGAAGCTTGTTTTGAAGCTTTGTTAGGATGGTTAGAGAGCTTTTACTCTGGGGCCAGTAATGCTTAGCCCTGTTTTTAGATATGGCTTTCTGGGGTCTCTCCTGATGACTCCAGGGCCTCAGAAGTCTCTTGGTTGCAGTTGGTGTGAACTGGAACATCTCCCAGCCCTGAGTGGGTTCTGGTGCTGGTTCTCTGGCCTCCTGGGGCCCTGCCCCCTGGATGTGCACAGCTTGGTATTCAGGCAGAGATGAGGGGACAGCCTCCTCCAAGAGGCTGCCTCCTCTTGGGGATTCAGCCCCACAAATCCCGGCCACCTTGGCCTCCCCAGTCTCCACTCCGTCTCTCCAAGTCCCTGAGATATCTGTGTTCTCTCTGGGCTGCACCAGGGTCTTAGAGATGCTTCCGAGTAGAAAGCCAGGACGGTTGAAGGCTCACCTTGTTTCTCTTTTTTAGGGGAATGCAGTCCACTGCCTGTTGTCTGGTGTTTAAAGTAGTTGTTTCATGAATTTTGTCCAGAGAGCTAGCTGGTTTGGTACTCATGACTCCATTAGATCAGGAATGAAAGTCTGTTTCTAATGTGTAGGGGGTATGTGTTTTTAAAAATCTTGACTGTAGGCTTCCTATTTGGAAAACCTACGAAGATAAGCAGCTGCTGGTTAGTTTACCATGCAGTAGACTTCTAGACTTTGCATTTTGCCAAGAATTCACAGTGCATTGCCTGCATTGGTGTTCCACAAGAAATTCTACTACAAGACAAGCCTGCATTAAAATGACTCACTTGGGACTCGGGCTAAAAATGAGATTCCTGGGCTCTACCCTAAATCTGCCATATTAAGATCAGCGTAATTTCTGTGTATTTTAATCTGTGAGTAGAGTTTGTTCACTGAAGTTCGAGAATCATTGTTTTGGTGAATAGACGCTCTTGAGCAGTAGACAGTAAAACAGCTGCCTGAAGATGTTAAGGCCCTAAGTCCACAAGCACCAGTTGTGTGTAGGGATGTGACAGGAGGCGGGCTCATCAGTCACTGCAGATAAGAGTTTCAGTTGGCCCCGCACCTTGGGACTCCAGTCACATAGGAGTGACACATATCCTCCAACCTAATCATTGTACCTCTCGCTGTGGGTGCAAGGAGACTGTTGGAATGTCAGAGCATATGGCAAGTAGCATGTCAGTAGTATAGGAGCCTGGGTGTTTAATTTGTAATATATTCACTGTTTGAATAATTGGGTTCTATAGTATACAGTATATATAGTATAGTATACTACAGCAAATTGAATGCTATTCAGTGCAAAGTGGAAGAATTAGAGCTCTGTATCCATATGGGCGAATGAATTACAGAAGTGCAGGATGAAGCCAAGGAAGCAGGTGGCAGAAGAGTATGTATATCATTTTGCTATTTAGAGGTAAAGTTTTTAAAAACCCACAGAAGAAATGCAGGAAATGTAGAGGAGTGGTAAGCACTGACCGGGGGCGCACGTGGGGCTCTAAGCACATTTGTAGTCCCTGAGCTGAGTAGGCAGGCACATGGGTGTTTGGGTCAGTGGGACGCACCTTTCTGTACATCCAGAGTATTTCTTGTGGAGAATTGACAAGCAGCCGGGGTGCTGCATTTAATTGCTCTAATCACCCTCATGGTAATAAAGTTGATATAAGCTAAATTTTCTTCTCTTTCACCTTGGTTTTAAAATGTTTTTTCCCCATTTATCTAGAGAAGCTGTGATATCCTCGGTCATATTACTTTTCTCTTGTATGCATTTTAGGTAGTCCTCTAAGTCACTCTTGATAGATGTGGTGTTATCTGCACTGCTCCCTGTTACCTCACCTGCTCGGGTGTCTGAACATCTCCTGCTCTCTCCTCCCCGCAGGTATTCACGACTCTGTCGGTGACCAAGCGCTCTGGGGGAAGCATCCTCCAGACCGGCTGCTGAGGTTAAGCCCCAGTGTGGATGCTGCCGCCAACACTCCAGACCACTGCCGTGTTTCCTTGCCCAAATCCAAGGGGAAGTTTTAGGAAGGGTCTTGGGCTTTGGCACCTGCATGTCCTGTGCTCATGGCACCCAAGGCCCCCTTGGATCTCCCGGGTAGGAGGTGGTGGATGGAAGGCAGGCAGCGTCCCACTGGGGTCACCGTGATGGGCTGGAGCTGACAATCGGCAGTGCATCGGCGTGGTGCGTCCATGAAGTCGCTGGCCTCAAGCCCACGCGGTGGGCAGTGATGGAACAGCTGTCGAGCAGTTTTAGCCTGAGCTTCCCTTTCTGGGTTTGCTGATTCTCACTGTTAAGCTTTCACATGTTGATTCTTTTTTTCTTTTTTCCTCCAAGGTGTAAATGATACTAGAGATGAGACATGTTAGTAGTCGATTTTTGTCTAAAAGCAAGTCTTGGCTAGATTGTGCAAGTAAGGTGCCTTGTGCGTGGAAGGCATGATTTGGTCCCTTGGAGCCTGTGTAGGCTTGTCCCGTGCAAGAGAGCTGTCCTAGGATTCCCATGTCCCGTTCTCTGTGGCAGACCTTTGAGCAGTGTCTCCCCTGATGAGTTCTCTGTCCAGAACAAGTACATTTATGGTTGAATCTGGCCGCATTTGCTCCATGTGCTACATCACCGACTATTAGTTCTATTCTGTTTAGGAAAGGAGATGGCTCCTTGGCCAGCCTGTTGGAAGTCATCCTCCCCTGCATGAACGTGCCGTAGAGGAGCATTCCCGCCGGGACTCGCCAGGGAGGCAGAGCGGCACCTTAAATGGGGAAAAACAATAAATGTTTTTCTTTATATAGTTTATTGTGTTGGTCTAAGCAGTAAGAAACATTTAACTTGTGTAATACTTTTTTGGGGTAACTCTAGCTTTAAACTAAAAACACAGACTATCACGGCCTTACTTTTCGGGTGTGTTTTGTATCTGTCCCTTCCTACGAGCTTCATTCATAGGAAAATACGTCTTCCCACACTTATGGTTTAACTCTTTTGTGGTAATGCTTTTTTAAGGAAGCTATTAATGTCATAAGTTATTATTTTTGACCACAGGTGGATGTGAAGGATTTTCACTTAAAAACCAGATGGTTTTGACTTTTTCTGTTGGGTGAATGACTGGTCCTGGCGGAATCGTGGCCGGAGTGTTCATGCCCCGTTAGCATTCCAACTCGTAGTGTCACAGAGAGGGTTAGCTCTGCAGTTCTAGATTTCTGCGTGAATGTGCCGACTATTCCAGGGTTACGTGTGGGCCACCTTGTCTCCCTCCAAGTTGGATCTGAAACTTGCGCTGTGGCCGTCAGGCCTCCCGCCAGCAGGTCACCCCGCCTCAGCCCGGATTCTCAGTGGCAACACCGAGTGGCTGATTCGCAGTACATTTCTTGGTCACCTCAGGGAACTTCTGCGTCTGCTTGGCACTTAGCAGAGCGCCTAACCCTGCCCCACACGGCTCTGCCTCACGCCTTCACCCACGCGGTTCTATGAAGACCACGGGAAGGGAGGAAGGGGGAAACTGAGGCAGTTGACTGTGTTCAGTTTTATTTATTTTTTTAATCGTTTTTTCCTCCAAGCCTGCCAGTCTCAGAAGTTAGAACAGTAGGCAGTATGATATGTTTGTGCCTAATCATGTTGCAATTCTCTCTTCTTCGTGGAACGGAACGTTCAGCCCCCACAAGGAGGATTATACTTTATAGACTTGTCCTATTTAGATTCTATAATTGCCCACTGTACTGAGATTCATATTAAATTCTATGTATTTTGTTATATATCTTCTGGAAAAAAACAATGTGAAACATTAAAAGGTATTAATATCCACTCTGTGTGCCTTCTTATCGAGTGGCGGTCGCAGGATTCTTTGCCTGAGTGTCGAATAGAGTCCGGGCTTCGTGTCGATGATGGCGAGCACTCACTGCTGAAGAAGCAGCTTGGAGGCCGCTGAGGTTTACACTTTAGTGCTGTCGGCTTTTCGGATTCCGTTTTTCAGCTTACCCTGATTTGACTGCTCGGTCCAGATCTTTAGGGCAGCAACCCCCCCACACCCCAGCTCCCTCTCAGCACTTGGTGTGTCCTTGGCTGCGCACCTCTGTCCCTTCCCCGCAGAGCAGTGTGCGGCTGTGTGATCCCTCCTTCCGCTCTGCGCCGAGCAGTCCTCGGGCATGGACCGACCGGTTATCGCCGTTGCAGCCTCCGGCCGGGGCCGGCACATCGCAGCCGTTCGGTCAGTGCTTACGTGAGCGCTGACTGTGGGCTCCATGTATCCGCTCGCGTGCGCTTCGTTTTCTTACGCATCGGTTGTTAAACAGGAACTCCTATTTTATGTTAATCCTTCACCAAAACCCTCTCCAAAGTATTTCTGTTCCATCCCGGGTGATTGCAGAGTATTCACAGCGATAGCCAAATGCGGGTTCCCACAGCCTGTGCCAGGCAGTGGGCTTGATGCGCACCGGCCGCCTTCCTGCTGCATCCTTCGTGCTTCATGCTTCATCCTTCCTCTTTCATCCTTCCTCCTTCCTCCTTCATGCTTCATGCTTCATGCTCAGACCGCTCTGTTGGGAAGTGCTCCCATCCCCAGCCGTTTCTGGATGGAGAAACAGGCTGAGGTGGGAATCCTCGCTCAGGATCGCACAGCTGGTTAGTGATAGAGCAACTATTTGAAGCAAGAGCTAGGCCTGTGACTTCCCTGGGCCCGCCTCTTGGCCACCTTTCCATGCTGCCTCCCATCCCCCTTGGCCGAATGGGAGCTTTCAGAGCTGCTGGAGCCATTCTGGGGACTCTGGCTTTTCACATGCCACGGTGCAGTGTTCTCAGCACGATTAATCAATACTTGGTCTGAGATGTTTCAGCACTGTGCCAGTTTCTTTCCACACTGTAGCCAGGATGTCATTGTTCAAACTTCCCTTGTCCCAAGCCCTCAGCATCTTCCAGAGGCCTCTAAATAGGTCCATAGTCCCCTGCCAGACACCAGGCCCGTCACCGCCTCTGACCTCTGCTTTTGTTTGCTTGTCTGCGCGCACCTGCTCTGTGCTCCAGATACACTCTTCTCCTGACCTCCCTGCTCTGGATTGCCTCCACCAAGGATTGTCTGCTCATACACTCCTTTTTTTTTTTTTTTTTTTTTTAAAGATTTTATTTATTTATTAGAGAGAGAGACAGCCAGCGAGAGAGGGAACACAAGCAGGGGGAGTGGGAGAGGAAGAAGCAGGCTCATAGCAGAAGAGCCTGATGTGGGACTCGATCCCATAACGCCGGGATCACGCCCTGAGCTGAAGGCAGACGCTTAACCGCTGTGCCACCCAGGCGCCCCTGCTCATACACTCCTCATACACTGTGTTTTCTTAGGGGACTTTGAATTTCTCCGCATGGAGACTGGTGTATGTGACTTCTCGTCTCTCTCTACCTCTCGAGAATCAGGGCTCTTCACCGCTGCCCCGCAGCTTCTTAGGACAAGGCCCTGCGGGTGCAGAAAAGCAAGTGCGCTGCAGAGGCACCTAAACCATTTCTGTGATTGGCTTGGCTGGTGGAGCCAAGGACTTGGCTCAGGGCTTGGATCAGGACTTGGCAGAGATGGCCACTTTAGGCAGCCTGTTAACCTCTTCCTCTTACCTCAGGAGAATGTTAGTGAGAGGAGAAAGGGCAGGAACATTAAAAACAGTCCACCTCAGCAGTAAGGGAAAAGGCACATTAAACTGCTTGGAGATACCATTGCATTCCAGCTACGTAGCAGATTTTGAGTCTGACAGCAGCCAAATGTTGGCAAAGATGTGGAGCAAATGGAACATTTATTTATTGCTGGCAGGAGTGTAAATTAAGTGGTACAGTCACTTTGGAAAACAGTTTGACATTACCTAGTACCAAGTTAAACGTGCATGTCCTGTTACCCGGCTGTTCCGTGCTCAGATACGTACCCAGCACAAAGGTACATCAAGGCACCAGGAGGCACGTACGAGAACATTCATGGTGCTGTTAGGAGCAGCAAAAGCCAAAACCTGGGAACAGCCCCAAGAGCCATCAGACAAGAATGGACACACGGACTGTCGTGTCTAATAAGAATACAGCAGCAAAATATATAACATAACGGGTCAGTCAGAGTGAAAAAGTCACGAAGGAATATGTACACAAACAGGCAAAGCGAAGCAAGATAGACCGACAGATGTATGTTTAGAGATAAAATTGGTGTAGACCATAAAGGAAAGCAAGAGAATAAAAATTCAAAATGAAGAATATGGCGTGTAAGCTGGTGGTTGCCTAGGAAGGAATGGAATGGAGGTAGGGTTAGGAAGGAGTACCTAGGAAGGTTTCTTTCTTTCTGGGTTTTTGTTTTGTTTTGTTTTTTAAAAAGATTTTATTTATTTGCGAGAGAGCAGGAGCTGGGGTAGGGGCAGGGGGAGAGGGACAAGTTGACTCCTCGCTGAGCACAGATCCCAACATGGGACTCTCAGGCCCTTAGCTTAAGGGACTGAGCCACCCAGGTGCCCCTAAAGGTTTCTTTCATAACCCATGTGGAGGACTTCTGCATCTGTTGTATCATTATTTATATCCTTTAGGAAAGTTCATCTGTATCTACTCAGCAGTTCTTCAGACAGCTTTAAAAGGGCAGGGCCGGGGCAGCTTGGATGTTAGCAGAATGCCCGGAGCAGGACTGTATCCACTGCTTAGGAGCTGGGTGACCGGACTCTAAGGAGAGAAAATATTTTATTGTGCTTTGCAGATCCTGTGGGGTTTTTTTTGTTTTGTTTTTACAAATGGAAGGTTTGTGGCAACCCTGTATAGTATTGATGCCGATTTTCCAACAGCATTTGCTCACTTTGTGTCACATATTGGCAATTCTTGCAGTATTTTAAACTTTTTCGTTCTTTGCTGCAGTGATCTGCCGTCTGTGATCTCTGATGTTCCTGTTGTGATGGTTTAGGGTTACCATGAACGGTGCCCACACATAGATGGGTGTGTTCTGACTGTTCCACCAACTGGCCATTCCCCTGTCTCCCCCCTCGGCCATGAGACCCAGAAATTCTGGAAATGAAGCCAGTTAATGCTACAGTGACCTCTGCATGTTCAAGTGAAAGGAAGAGTCACGTGTTTCTCACTTTAAATTAAAAAAAAACTGGAAATGATGAAACTCAGTGAGGAAGGCATGCCAAAAGCTAAGATAGGGCCAAAAGTGCGGCCTCTTGCACCAAACAGTTAACCAAGGTGTGAATGCAGAGGAAGAGTTCGTGAGGGACATTTGAAGTGCTGCTCCAGGGAAGACAGGAGTGCGAAGGAAGCGGAACAGCCTTGCTGACGGGAGAAAGTTTGGTCTGGATTGAAGAGGAAACCAGCCATATCGTTCCCTTAAGCCAGAGCCTAACTGGAGCAAGGCCCTCACTCTCTTCAATTCTGTGAAGGTTGAGAGAGGGGACGCAGCTGCAGAAGAAAAGTTTGAAGCTAGAAGGGGTTGGTTCATGAGGTTTAAGGAGAGAAGCCGTCTCCATAACAGAAACAAAGAAAGTGGGTTCTTGACATAGAATCTACTCCCCGTGAAGATGCTGTGAAGATTGTTGAAATGACGGCAAAGCTTTTAGAATATTACATAGTTAATAACACAGTGGCTGAGTTTGAGAGAATTAACTCCCAATTATGGAAAAGTTCTCCTGCGGTTAAAAAGCTACCAGACGGGCATCTCGGTGCCCGACTCTTGGTTTTAGCTCAGGTCATGATCTCAGGGCCAAGAGATCATGCCCCCTATTGGGCTCTATGCTGAGCATGGAACCTGCTTGGGATTCTCTCTCTCTTTCACCCTCTGCTCCTCCCCATCCCCATGCGTGCACTCTCTCTTTAAAAGAAAAAAAAATGCTGGGGCATCTGGGTGGCTCAGTCGCTTGTCTGCCTTCGTATCAGTTCATGATCTTGGATCCTGGGATTGAGCCCCGCATCGGGTTCCCTGCTCAGTGGGGAGTTTGCTTCTCTCTCTCTCCCTCTGCCCCTCCTCACTGCTTGTTCTCTCTCTCTCTCTCTGTCAAATAAATAAATAAAATCTTTTTAAAAAAATAAATTTTTAAGAAGTGCTACCAGACGGCATCTCATGCTACAGAGAAGTCATTTGTGAAGAGTCAATCAATGCGACAAACTTCAGTATCTTATTTTAAGAAATCCCTACAGCCACCTCAACCTTCAGCAGCCACCACGCTGATCAGTCAGCAGCCACCAACATCAAAGCAAGACCCTCCACCAGCAAAAAGATTATGGCTCGCTGGAAGCTCAGATGACAGTGGTTTTATCAATAAAATGTTTTTAAATTTAGGTGTGTACTTTGTTTTCTTTCTGACATAATGCTATTGCATACTTAGAACATAACTTACATGTACCGAGAAGCCAAAAATTTATTGACTCACTGTGTTGTGATAGTCACCAGATTGCAGTGGCCTGGAACCGGACCCACAATATCTCCGAGGTATGCCCGAATAGCAGAAGGCCTTTCCCGACCATCACTCACCACGAGTCCATCCCTGATAAAGAGATCCAGGAATGGGCAAAACATAAACTTAAGTTTTGGGGTAATCTGTGATGTAAGTTTTGGGGTATTAGATGATGGGAGTTGGAGAGGGAGAGGGAGGTCATAGAGAAACAGGCCAAGTCTCTTCCCTTGAACCCACTTTAAGATTTTTTAAATTTATTTGACAGAGAAACAGCCAGCGAGAGAGGGAACACAAGCAGGGGGAGAGGGAGAAGCAGGCTCCCAGCAGAGGAGCCCGATGTGGGGCTCTATCCCAGAACTCCGGGATCACGCCCTGAGCCGAAGGCAGACGCTTAATGACTGAGCCACCCAGGCGCCCCCCCTTGAGCCCACTTTAAATCAGAGCACTCAACTGTCAATATTTTGTAAGATTTTATTTAGAAAAATAACTTTTTTTTTTTTAAGTTTTTAAATTTGAAATTCCACTGCAAGGAAGCGGGGTTTTACTGCAGAACCTTTCCTGCCAATGCTCCATAGCTCTGGCACCATACACCGTCCTCTGGGCACTCTTGGGAGTCTCCCAAGATGCTGAGCAGAGCAGGGTTGGGGTGTTTCTGGATCCTCGGGTCAGCTGTGAATGGGACCCCACCATGAATAGCCTTATTATAGTCGTGTGCCTCTCAGGTACTATTTCATAGTATTTGAGATTGGAAAGGGAGGTCAGCCCCTCCAAGTCCGATTATAGGTGCAGAAACCGAGGCTAGACCTGAAGCTACCTCAACATCAAGGTCAAGGTTAAACAGCTCAACACAGAGCTGGGACCAGAAGCCACTCTGGCTTCCAGCCGAGTGCATTCCCACAGCACGGTGCTGCTTTGTTTCTGCCGCCTTCTCCTTGTAGATGCTTCCACGTGCCCAGCGACACCAGCCGTGTAAGCACAGTCTTGATTGCAGGGAAACTGATGGGCACAGTAGCATGTGTTGACTCAGAAAGAGCCCACAGACAGGTCCTTGGCCCCGTGGTCGGCACACAGTAGGTGTGCAGGAACGCATGCTGACGGACTGTAGTGAGCAGGGCAGGAGCCCATGGTGTTGGCCTCCCTGCGTGTATGATGGGGATACCTTCTTGTATGTCAGGAAAATGAGGTAGAGCCTGCCTAATAATTGCAAAAGTGAGGATCCTGGCTGAGTGCTGAACGAATGAAGAGACCAGGGACACCATTGAATGCTCCTTACATCCAAGGCGCAGTGGATACGAAGTGAATGAACACGATGATGTTTAGTTTATGTGTCAACTTGACTGGGTCGTGGGATGCCCAGATATTTGGCTAAACGTTATTTCTGGGTGTGGTGTGAGGGTGTTTCTGAAGGAGATTAGCAGCGAATCAGGGGACTTAGAACAGCAGTTTGCTCCCCCCCGTGGGGGTGGGCACCGTCAATCCATTGAGGGCCTTAGTAGAGGGAGAATTTGACTTGTCCTCCCTGATGGCTTGCGCTGGGATATCCGTCTTCTCCTGCCCTTGGTGCTCCTGGTTCTCAGACCTTCGGACTCGGACCGAACTACACCGCGGGCTTTCCCGGCTCTCTCCAGCTTGCCTGTGGCAGATCCTGGGACTTCTTGGCCTCCATAATGGCATGAGCCAATTTCTTATAAGAAATCTTTTCCTATGCATATATCCTGTGGGTCTAGTTTCTCTGGAGAACTCAGACTAAAACTCTGAAGCTGTGTGTGGTCCGGTAGGGTGGTTGAGTGTACACAGTTCTTTCATTTCTTCAAAAACGGCCAGGCAGAGCCTCAGTTAAGTGTCTGCCTTCAGCTCAGGTCATGGTCCTGAGGTCCTGGGATCAAGCCCCACATCAGGCTCTGTGCTCTGTGGGGAGTCTGCTTCTTATTGTCCCTCTGCCCCCCACCCCCGCTCATTCTCTCTGTCTGTCTCTTAAATAAATAAAATCTTTTTAAAAATGTCATTCAGCAGAAACGGTTCTAGGCAGAATTCAGCAGTAAACAAAACAATAATCCTGTATTCCATAGTTGAGGGAAACAGGCAAAATAAATAAATAAATAAATTCCATAGAATGTTCGCTGGTGTTAAGTGCCAGGGAGAAAAATCTAAGCAGGGAAGGAGATGAGGGGAGGTGGTGAGGCACAGGGAATGGGATTTTAAACTAAGGTGGTTAGGGAAGACCCCATTGAGAAGGTGACATTTGAAGACTCAGAGAAGGTGAGGGAGAGGTACTGGGGCAAGGAGCATTCCAGCAGAGACATCAGCAAGTGTAAAGACCCTGAGGCAGTGTATGACTGCAGTGTTGAGGGGATAACTAAGCAGGGTGCAGTCGAGTGAGCCAGGGGGGAAGAGTGAGTCAAGGTCAGAGAACAGGGAGAGGGGCAGGCCATGTAGGCTCTTTCTGGTTAGAGGAACTGGGCACTGTTGGGAGCCGAGGGAGGGCTCTGAGCAGAGGAGGAGCCAGACCCCACTTACAGATTATCAGGAGCACAGTGGTGGCCGGGTGGAGGGCAGCCTGAGGCCTTGGGTGAGGGGAGACTACTGAGCAATCCAGGGGAGAGACGATGATGTCTGAGGCCAGAGTGGTAGCGCTAGCTGTGATGAGTGAGTTCTGTTGGAACATAATTTAAGAGGAGAACCGATGGGATTTAACGTCGAATTGGCTGTAGGGAGGGAAGCTCCGGACAACTCCGGCATTTTGGACTTCAGCAACTGGAAGGATTGAGGCTGGAGGTGCTCTTTCACCTGAGACGGGAGGACTGGGAGGAGGGTGGTTTCCGGGGTCTATCAGATGCTCGAGCATCGGGTGCCGAGTTGGAGATGCCTAGTAGACAGCCGAGTCGAGATGTCGAGTAGGAAGGTGAGCACAGGAGTCTGCAGCTCAGGGTAGAGCGTTGGCGGTCAGAGCATCAGCCCAGAGCGGGGGAGGTTTCAAGTCCGAGAGTGATGAGACCCCAGGGCACGAGTGCAGAGAACAAAGAGGAAAGCTCTGCTGGAAGCCAGCAGTGGCCCCACAGGAGAACAGAGCGGGGTGGGAGGATCCCTGGGGATCCTCTCTGCGACGAGGGATGGCAGGTGTTAGATCCACGAACATGAGGCTGGGAAAGGACATCCCGGGCAGACAACCAGACTCGACGTGGAGACAAAGTGAAAGATGGGAGGGCCGAGAGGTGAGTTGTAAGCAGCCTGTGGAAGGTCCCCAGCAGGCCAGCGCTCGTGGAAGGCATCCTGGGGCCTCGGGGAGCGGGGAAGGAGCACAAGGGCAGGACTGGGGTGGGGCTGAGGGGAGTGAGGCCCGCTCACTCAGGGCCTCCTGAGCGCGGGACTCGAATTCGCCCCCTCAGCTCCTCGTGCTCCTCACCCCGCCCCGAGCACCCAATAGGCAGTCAGGCTCGGGCAGATGAACGCCCTACCCGCTCCCCACCAAGGCCGCAGGGTTTGAATTGCGGCCACGTTATCTGTTGCTTAACCTCGCTCTGCCTCAGTTCCCTCATCTGTCAAATGGGGGTGTTGAGTGTACCTTCCGAGGGTGCCTGTGAGGTTGAGAAACCTCAAGTGCTTGGAATACCACCTTCCTATGCGGAGAGTAGGCATGTGGAAAAACTGACGGCTGCTATGACGGGATTTGTCAGAATGAAGAACGGGAAGGAGGTTGGAGAGACGGATTCGTGGGCAGCTGCAGGTCAGAGCAAGAGACAGAGGGAACCCGAAAAGGCAGTTGCCGCAGACAGGCTGAGGTGGTGGGTATTATGGAGAGAAGAGCCCTAAGTTCTGGGGGACACGGCAGTGTGTCATTCCATAGCTCAGTATACATTTCCCACTGCGCACTTGAACTGTTCTCAGAGCTGGCTTGATTGGAAAGCAAGGGCAAGTCTAATCTTCAGAAGGGACTCCAGGGGACAGAGGAGATGGGCGTAAGCTCAATCTCTCAATCCATAGCTTC
The DNA here is from genome assembly GCF_023065955.2 of Ursus arctos. Classification (NCBI taxonomy): domain Eukaryota; kingdom Metazoa; phylum Chordata; class Mammalia; order Carnivora; family Ursidae; genus Ursus; species Ursus arctos. The sequence goes on along the minus strand of NW_026622886.1, from coordinate 11,224,408 downwards.
TAGTCGGGCACTTCAACCAAGCCTAACGCAGGTCATCTGTTGGCCTGGAAGGTTTCACAGGTGATGTAGGGGCTGTCGGTCTAGAGACGGGATTTAGGCTGTGTGCCCAGCAGGGCAAGGATTACCGCTGTTGCCCAGGGAGTGCCTGACCCCTGGATCCCTCAGCAAAGAGTGAGGACTGAGCCCCGTGAGCTTCTGGGCAAGTCCTCTTGCTGTGTGGGTTGCAGGCCAGGCCCTGAATTCCTGGTGGGAGCAGTGCCTGCCCCTGGGCTGGGTCTCCCCAGAGAAGGGAGCAGCTCATTCCTTGCGTATCGGTTTGCTAGGGCTGCCATGTTGAAAGGCAACACGCTGGGGAGTTTAAACACTAGAAATGTGTTTTCTCACAGTTCTGAAGTCTAGAAATCCAAGATCAAGGTGCTGGCAGGTTCGATTTCTTCCAAGACTTCTCTCCTTGACTCATAGACAGCCACCTTCTTGCTGGTTCCTTTCATGGCTTTTCTCTGTGCACGGGTCCGTGGTGTCTCTGTGTAACCAAATTTCATCTTCTCTCAGGACACCAGTCATATTGTATGAGGGCCCATCCATATGACCTCATGTAACCTTAACTATCTCTGTAAAAGTCTTGTCTCCAAATATTGTTACATTCTGAGGTTAAGACTGAAACATGAGTTTTAGGGAGGACATGGTTCAGCCCCTGACGTGTTCATTTTCAAATATTTGAGTGCCCTGTGCTAGACTTGTGTTGATGTTGAACTGAAAAGACAAATGATACTGGTTTCCTTTCTTTGTCAGAACCCTCGGGACTGTTGTACGCATTGTTTGGGTGAGAAAGACGAGGTTCAGAGTCAGGCATCCAGTCATTTGTCCAAGCTCCCAGGGCTTGTCAGTAGCACAAAGAGAAGGTGTGCCCCCTGGTGTCCATATGTGTGCAGTTACTTTTACTGGAACACAGACTATTTGCTTGAATGAGTAAGTCCACAGAGCCAAAAAGTTGCAGTACTTGCCAATCAAGAGAGAAGGACAGGGGCGCCTGGGTGGCTCAGTCGTTAAGCGTCTGCCTTCGGCTCAGGGCGTGATCCCGGCATTCTGGGATCGAGCCCCACATCAGGCTCCTCTGCTGGGAGCCTGCTTCTTCCACTCCCACTTCCCCTGCTTGTGTTCCCTCTCTCGCTGGCTGTCTCTCTCTGTCAAATAAATAAAAAATCTTAAAAAAAAAAAAAAAGAGAGAAGGACAGACAGTTTGGCAGATGGTACTGAGAAAACTCCATCACTATACGTGTCTAACACCCTCTAACAGAGGTAGCATTGAAACAGATTAAAGACCTCAGTGCGTGCGTATGTACAAACATAAAGTGTGTATGGTCATGTAGGAAAATATCTCTGTGACCTGGAGGCAGGGAAGGGCTTCTAAACCGCCCTGTCAACAGATGAATCACAGGCACAAACACTGAATGGACATTACAGGTTCTGACCCAAAAGACCACCATGGAAATGAGGTCGTAGAGACCCAGCAAAATGGGGAAAAGACAACTTCCAGCATCTAAAACTGACAAGGGACTTAGACCCCCAGAAACCAAGGAATTCTGCCCAACCCTCAAGAAGATGGGGCGCCTGAAAGAAAACAGGTGGAGGACACTGAGCTGGTTACTCCATGAAGAGTCCCCCAAGACAGGATAGGTGTGCGAACTGGCGAGTATCTAAGAGGTGAACGGAAATGACGAGAGATCACGTTAGCCTCGTGAGATCTGCTGATGTCAGAAGCTGACTGATGCCAAACAAGGGGACTCCCAGGCTGTGCTGATGCGAGTTGAGACAGACCAGCACCGGGTACTGTACCCCGTAACCCGGCCGTCCTGCTCCGCAACACCAGCCCTAGAGAGTTCTCGACACAGCCATAAGGGAGCGTGCCTAACTGTGTCCACTGTAGCATCACTCTAGCGTGGAAACAGCCCACGGGAAGGGGATTTTGGGGATGAGTGCCCCCTCCAGGGGATGGTGTGGTGATTGGCTGCATCACAGGCACTTTCCTTCCCAGGCCTGCCTTCTGTAGTGAATTTGAGCCTAATGGTGAAATGAATTTCTCATGGTGAAGTGAAGAGATAAGAAAATGATTAAGGATGTAATTGCCTTGCCTCCTGTGTGGCTCATGGAGTTTAATGACTGCCTTATTATAAATTTCTTTTTTTCGAATCTAGTGGCACTCTGCCTGGATCCATATCCAGGACCATTAAGCAAAGGAAGGGAAGGAAAGGCCATCAGCAGCAGATGAGGGCTGGGCCTGCCAGGGCTCGTCCACGCGGGTGTGGTCAGGCAGCTCTGGGAGACTGGCGTGGGGGCTTTCCCGCAGCCACATGCAGAATTGCAAGAGCTGTGCTTCCTAAGGGCTTTGTTTGCGGTCACTGTCATCGACTCTGCTCTCCCCTGACCTCTGAAATAAGAAGGAAGCTCTAGTAGACGCACCCACTCCACGGCACACCATCGGAGCACAGCTGGACCCGAGAGAACCTCTGGGCGTTGGCACATGCACAGACCATGGACAGACAGTCTGCTCTCTTCAGCAAATAAAGTGCAAAGGGGGAACAACAGGATGGAAGGAAGCTGATCCCTGCGTGATCAGGCCCCAAGCCCCCTGCCCACCTCTAACTGCTGGATAAGAGAGAAAGAAGTATGTGTGTGGCTCCCTTTCTGAAGATGCGGCTCTCGGGCTGGGGGTGGGGGTGGGGCTCTCTGATAGAGCAGCTGAGCCTGTACTCCAGCTAATACAGCCGCGTCAATCATTTTTTCAGAGAATATTTGATGATATGAGAAAAGGCTTCTAGTGTATAGCTCAGTAGACAAAAGCAAGATTCTTAGAGCACTGAAGCTACTCCGTGTGATGACATAACGGTGGACCCATGTCCTTATACATTTGTCCAAACCCATAGAAGATGCAACACCAAGCATGAACCCCAATGGAAACTTTGGACTCTGGGTGATGATTCTGTGTCAATCACAGGTTCATGGATTGTAGTGAATGTCCCACTCTGGCAGGGGATGTTGGAATCGGGGGAGGCTCTGTGTGTGTGTGTGTGTGTGTGTGTAGGGGCAGGGGTTATGTGGGAAATCTCTGTCTCTTCCGCTCAATTTTGCTGGGAACCTAAAACTAAGAAATCAAGTCCATTAAAAAAGAAAAGAAAAGAAAACACAGCTGCATAGATGTACGCCAAGTATGAAGACCCACTCATTTTTCTGTGGCCTGGCCTTACTCTTCTCATGGCTTGCCGAGAGGTCCACGTGTTACTTTGAAGGCAGCCCCTGGGACACGGAGTTCTTTGTGCCTCGTGAATAATGGTCTGTGTAAGGTGTGCAGACAGGTTCTCAGGGCTCAGCTGGGCCGCAAGCTCTCGTGATCCCTGCCGCTGATGAATGAGCAGGGGTCCAGGACATAGGACAGTCAGGTCTGTCACTCAGTGAGGATCCTGTGGCTCTGGCAGCTGCAGGCACTTCTGAGCCTGTTTTCATTGGACCCTGTGAAATTGGCCCTGGAGGCACCCTGTGCGGTGGGCACCACGCCCCACGTCTCCTGAACCCAGCACTGCTCACAGGAGCTGTGCCCGCTCTGCGTCCTCAGGGTTCCTCTGGAGAGGCTGCGAGCATCTCCCGAAGTCTGGATTCGGGTAGGGATGATGACAGTCGGTGGTTCTCTCTCAGTTGTGTTCATTAGATTCCTGAGGTGTTGTGTCTGAGGAGAATGAGAGCGTTAATTGTATTTATAATGAAATCCATTAGTGCATAAGTAAAATGCATGAATATTCTATTCGTCACTATCAAGCGCCACCAGCCGGGCCCACGCTGCCTGCGCGAGAGTTTGGGGTCGCCGCTTCATTTCTGCAACTTCTCTGCTGCTTTACTGAGACACACACGGGGGCCCACGGGCACTCGCGCAGGCACGTGCATGCACCTCTGCAGGCACGCGTGTGTGCACCCCTGCACCGAGGTTCCTCATGCAGCGGGAAACAGGATGGTCTTCAGATGATGCGCTCTTTCTGGAAGCAAATACAGGTCAGGCATGATGTGACAGAAGCTCCATCACGTGGGGGCAACAGTAGAGATGGGCTCACACACTTCTGCCGTTCTGCGGGAGACAGCAGGCCCGGGTCCCACCTGCAGATTCCCGTGACGGCCGGGGCTGTGCCCGCCATCTGGGCTCCCCTTCCTTCCCAGGGAGAGGGTGCTGGGGAGGGGCTGCTCCAACGGGAGGCCTGGATCTGAACTAGGTGCTTCCAGCCTCTGACACTGGTCATTGCTTGCGGGCGGACGAGAGAGGGAGGGAAGACTGCCCACCCCCGCAGAGAGCAGGGCTGCGAGCAGGTCCTGTGTGCGCCATCTCTGTGCATTTACCTAACACTCTACTTTAATAAAGTGATCCACCCCTTCTTTCAAGCATGAACATATGCATGTATGTAATCTCTATACCCATTGTGGGGCTTGAACTCAGACCCTGAGACCAAGAGTCGCAAGGGTCTACCCACTGAGCCAGCCAGGAGCCCCTGAACACATTTATCAGAAAAGAAAACCATATATTGAAATCCTAAAGGGAAACCAGCCTCACTTGCCATAAATTGATGTTAATTTTTTTAAGATAAATGCAAAAACGCATATTGCGTATGCCTGCAGTGCATGAGATATTTCTGGAAGGCCACATAAGAGGCACATAGTGATTGCCTGAGAGAGGAGAGCTGATGGCTAGAGACGGGGTTAGGGGACCACTTTGAGTGACTATTCCTGTGTAATTCCATTTATACCTTCTGCCTTTGGACTTAAACAAAGACAAATAGTTTGAAAAAATGCAGTGAAAACAGAACATTGGCATCGCCTCCTGAAGGTGCTGAGCCTCGGCCTCTCTGTGATAAAGAGGATTAGGGAGCGGAGGGAGGCGGTGAGGAGACGAGAGCATCCAGCTGAGACTTTCTCTTTGATGTAATCAAAGAACAAAAACTGTAAGAACGGTCTTCCCACTCTGTTACTCCTGCTGTTCCGTTCCATCCGTTGTCAAGCTCCCTGCCAGCCCTCAGCATCCGGGCCCTGACTTGTGGTCAGCATTGTTGCAGGAACAGAACAGGCTCCAGGAAGTCAGAACTGAAAGCCGGCTTAGAGGCTTCCAACCTAATATTCCTGACCGGGCTCACGCATCCTCAAGGACACCTGTGAACATGCAAGATTTTATGCTCATGTCTATTTTCCAGGGAGATGGTGCCTGGTCTTTCTCAGCCTTGCAAAGGATTCTGTGGTTTCTAAAAGCCACTCACTTTGCAGAAGCAGAAACTGAAGGTCGGGAAGGAGTGACTTCTCCAAGGATATGCAGCTCATGCCTGGCGGTGGCGTTGGACCCAAGGCTCTTGGTCTCTCTCAGCAGACGCTCCTTGGATGCATTAGCAAGTTGAGGACACAGAGGATCCTAGATCTTGAGCTGGAGGGAAGAACCTGCAAGGACCCATTTTGTCCAGTGCTCTGCCTTCGAGCAGGCGAGGGCTTCCCAGCCTAGATTTCTGAAGGAAGCTTGGAGGACTGGAGAAGCTAGGTGGCCTTGAGGATCCTCATGGCTCTAGCATTTACACAGTGATCAGATGTCATGCTCATGCAAAGCAAAGCAACCTGAGTTGCTCTGACCACGGGGAAATGGGAATTTCTGACCTCACCGACCGCTGGGGACGGATGTGGCACTGGTGGCTTGCACTCCAAGGTGCCTTTGCCATTCAGATTGCGTCCTGTTCCAGACGCTAAGATTAGAGTGTACATCAGACCTAGTTTTTCTGTAACTTTGAAGGTCGTGTCTCCACTAGAAAGTGGAGATGTGGGGCTGCGTTTTGGCCAGCGTGTTTCTGCAGAGACTCTGTTTTCGGGAGGTTGATGGGCCCTTCCTTTGAGTAATGGACGTGTTGACTGTGTTGGAATCTGACCCAGTAGTTCAGGAGAAGTGGTTCTCAACAAGGGGCAGTTTTGCCCCCAGGGGACATTCATGTCGGGGGGGGGGGGCATTTTCTGTTGTCACAACTGGGCAGAGAGCTCCGGGTGGAGGCAGGGGTGGGCGTGCTGTTGGCATCTAGTGGAAGAGACCATGATGTTGCAAAACGTGCCGCAGTGCATGGTCCCGCAACACGGAATGATCCAGGCCAAGCTGCCCTCAGTGCTGAGGGGGAGAGACCAGGCCATAGGGTTGCTTTAGAATGTCTTCCAGAACCATCGCCAAGACTCCACACAAAACCCCACAGAAAATAAGACGAAACCAGAGATGGAGGCAGAACATAAGAGATGCTGAACTCTGGGAAACAAACTGAGGGTCACTGGAGGGAAGCTGGGGAGGAGATGGGGAAACTGGGTGACGGGCATTAAGGAAGGCACGTGATGTGATGAGCACTGGGTGTTGTGTGCAACGGATGAATCCCTGAACTCTACCTCTGAAACTAAGAATACACTATATGTTAATTAATTGAATATAAATAAAATCAAATTAAAAAAAACCCCACAGAACTCTGAAAGGACCCATGCATATGGTGTTGGGTTGAGTGGAAGAATCCATATTGTGAACTAACGTCAGCAAACTTCATTAGGCAAATGGCTAGGTAAGCTTTGGTTGGTAGCAGAGGCTGGTAGTTGTTCAGGGTGGTGCTCCCCGACTTTGCTCCCCGGTGGAAATGCTACCACTTGAACTGACACTTGTCAGCAAGGAGGGGCAAAGCAATCGTACAGCCTTCTCGCTCAGTCCGGATTCTTTGTCCTTGGAGGCGCTCTGCCTGCACCTTGGATAAAAGGCTCATTGAGGCAAAGTGTCACCAAATCGTCTCAACTGGTGGCTGGACACAGGACCCTTTAGGAATGGAGCCTCCGGTAGCGTGGGGGAGGGCGCCCCAGGCTCCATTTCCTGTTCACACATGGGCGGGACGTCTCTAGTGTGTGTCAGCCAATGCACATATCTGAAGACCACGGATTTTACCAAGGAGAGCCTTTGTCTAGCTTTCACGGTGCTCCCTGGCCATGAATTTCACCACCTAAGTCTATTTCTAACATCTATTATTGCTAAGTAGCAAACTCTCCAGTATGGATCTGAGATCAAGAGTGCCAGAGCGTGTGGTGGCCCTTCCAGAATGTGGCCTTTTGACTGAAGGCCCCAACCGTCCCTGAAATGTGGGATCCTGATCCGGGCAGTCGACCACCGCTGGGGCAACCGAAGTCCCACAGTCTCCCCTACACACTCCGTGGAAAGATTCTAAGGTGAATTCCAGGGGGCAGGGCTTCTGGAAGGCCAGCATGGGGATCAGGAAGAAAGACGCGTGGGAAGCAGGGTATGCAACAGAAGCCCCCAGAGAAAGGAGGCCAGGAGGAGTTTGCAGCCTCAGCAAATCGGCCTTCGGTTGGTGGCCTTCCAGCTTGCCCGTGGCCTTGTGTTCTGAGGGCTGGGAAGCTCAGCCAGGGAGCTCCTCCCCACGTCCCCTGTGGCTTCAACCCAGGAGGGCACTGAAAAGAGCAGCCCCACTGCACAACAGGCTCTTCCTGTATCTCAGAAGATTTGATTATCCAGGCGCCTGGGTGGCTCAGTCAGTTAAGCGTCTGCCTTCAGCTCAGGTCATGATTCCAGGGTCCTGGGATCGAGTCCCACTTTGAGTTCCCCCTGCTCTGTAGGGAGCCTGCTTCTCCCTCTCCCTCTGCCTGCCACTCCCCCTGCTTGTGCTCTCTCTCTCTGTCAAATAAAAATAAATAAATAAATAAAAAGAGGCGGGAAAAAGAGCAGTTGCCAAGAGAGCAACTTTCTGCATTAGATGGAGAGACAGGGCATTCTGAATTAGCAGGAAGGAGAAAGGTCCGCTGAAAACATGCCCGTATCCACTCGTTTATTCATTCAAAGAGCATGTCAAGAGCCTACTTTGCCCAAGGCCTGTGCTAGCCTTGAGGGCCATGTCTCTGAATACCACCAGCAGGGTCTCACATGCAGCTTCCAGCCCAGTGGGGGAAACAGACCCTCAACAGATCATCGCATAAGTAAGTGTTTACTCACAACTGCGGTTAAGTGACGCAGAATACAATACGGATGACTCAGAGGCATTTGAAGACGGAGAACCGCTATAATGGGGGAGGGTTGGGGGCGTGGGGACATGGGAAACTAATGCTAAACGCTTTCTGGGTAAGCATCCAGAAAATCACCCTGCACAGGGCAGAGGCAGGAGTTTGGTAAGAAAATGTGCATTGTTGGCCTCTGGGGGATGAGAGTCCATGAGCGTTTACATGGGTGGATGGAGGCAAGGTCACCGGGTCCCCTCTGGACGCTCAGCTGGCGTCCGTGTTCCCTGACATTGTCCAATAAGACTGTGGCCAGGACTGCCCTCAGCTATGCCTCCAAAGTGGGAGGGAAAGCTTGTAGAGTATTACTTCAAGCCAACTCAAAGAACACATCCTAAAGCTTCTGACAGCGAAGTTTACTCTTCCCTTTCTGTGACCAAAGTCCCAATTAGGTAATGTCTGAACCGTGATTGAGGGAGCCCTCTTGGTGCATACAAACACTTGGACCGTTGACTCAGGAAAACATATGAACTGCTTGAAGGAAGTACTAGTTAGTTATGGCCAGTGGATTTTTCACTGCATAGAGTTTCTGCCACCACCATATGGTGGAGGCCGCGGTGAAATGGCGGGAGAGGCCAGGACAAGGCTTATGCTTCAGTGCATGTTCTGTTGATTGGCAATGGGAGCTTGAACAAGACACTCAGCATCTCTGGCTTCATTTTCCTTATCTGAATAATGGAGATAATAACACCCAAATAGCACTCCACTGTTTAGGAGAGTCTTTGGCTGCAGGTAACAAACACCCTCTAACAGGAGCCTAAACAAATAGACGTTTCTTTTTCTCCCATAAGGAAAAGTCCTAAGGCAGATGGTTTCAGCTATTGGAGCAGCAACTCAGTGACGTCAGGGTTCTGGGTCTGCTTCTTGGCAATTCTCTTGTCCTTTCCCTCATGGTTACAATTTGGCTGCTGCAGCTCCAGACATCAAGTCCATATTCAGGGCAGTAAGAAGAGAGGGTAAAAGAGGTGGAACTGCCTCTTTACCTTTTATGCAGCTTTTCTAGTAATCCTCAGTGGACTTTTGCTTTTACCTCCCTGGCCAGAGCTGTGTCCCATAGCCACCTCGAGCTGCAAGGGAGACTGGGGAAAGTGAGATTTGTTTTGTTTTGAGCCTTTCCAGTCTATTGGGTGGGTTAGCCACGCAAAGCAGTGATAGCACGAGGCAGTGGAGAGAGGCAGAGGAGAAGCTTGTCTTCATTTCATGTCTGTCTTCCTCCTTCAGGCTCTGTCGCTCCCCCATAGTTGTTATAGGGCTCAGAGAAGACTGTATGCATGAACGAGCTCTGTCATGTACTGCACAACAAGCTAGAGCCATGATTCAGAATACCAGAGCTGCCAAAAGGCAAAGCAAGGCAAACCATCCTTGAGCACTCTGCTTTCCCCTGCTTATTTGTTAGAGAAGGTTTGGGTGTGAGTTAGATCATTAAGCATTCTAAGCATTTGCTTTAAAACCTCACCTCTTGTGATCCCTCCTTGTTCTGTTCATTCTTTGTTCTCAGTGCGACAGGGGCCCGTCAGTTCTCTCTGCAAATAAAATCAGTGAAAAACCTTCCGGGTACATTTCAAGGCATACACGGTGCTGTGAATGCCGGCTGGGCTGTGGCGTGTGTTAATTCATCAACAGGGAAAAAAAAAAACTCTGTCAATATTTGCAGGGAAGAGAAGTCTTCAGGAGAAAGAAAGGCCACATTATGGAAATGGAATGTTTTATGCAGGAGACATTTTAGAATCAGGGACAGTCAATAAAGAGGCTAAGAAGGGTTAAGTACTTTGGTATAAGAATAAGGCACCGAGGAGTCTACTGGTTTAGAAATAACACGAGACTTCCATAACCTGCCCCTCCCTGCCGCCCCACGCCCCCATTGTAGGAAATAATGGACATTTCTCCAAGACCGGTGGAAAAATCTAGAACTGCATGTGCCGAAAGGACTGAGGGAAAATCACCACAAGGAATCACCACCGTGTCCTGTATTCTGAATGGACTGGCTGCTTTGTTCATCTTCAGCCCAAAAGGAATTAGAGAAGGTGGCGATAGTTACAGCTTCTGAAGTCAGACAGACTGGGTTCCAGTCCCAGCTGAACCACTTGCTGTGTGACTTGGGCTTGTTGTTTAACCTCTCTGGGCCTCGATTCCTCAGCTAGCAGAAGGGGGTGATAACATCGGCCATCATGAGGGCTAAGTGCCCTGCCGCTGTGAGCGATCATCGTATGTGAACTGCTGACAGGCTGCAGATCCGGCCATCAGGAGACGTGGGGGTTTCCCCACTAGACCCATGAATTCGTGCGTGTGCCCAAAGCCACATTTTCTTTCTTTCCTCTTTGGTAACGGGAGCAGTGATTTTGAAAGCAATGCATGCACTTTCGAGAAGGACGGGGGTGACCAGGTTTAGGCAGCATAGCACAGAGGCTGGGCGTCCCAGCTTTGCCATCAGACCCGTTTTGATTTGAGCCAGTCGCTGCTGCTTCCTAGTGTGGTCCTGGAGAAGGTAACCGGCCTCCTGAGTGGAGGAGAGATGGGCAGTGCTCCCGCTCAGGGGCTACCCAGACGAAGCAACAGGACGGAGCTATCGAACGCTTGGCAGCCTGCCAGACACACAATAAGGGTTCCGTACATGACTTTAGCAACAATAAATCAAAAGCAACCGGCAGCTGAGGGCTCCCGACTGTCTGTGCCAGAATCCATCATTACTGCCTTTGCTGCCCCCATCCCTCAGTTTCCATGCGGGGGGGGGGGCAGGGAGGGGCTCCAGGTGAAACAGCATCCTGGCTTCTGTCAGGAGAGGAGCGAGTTACCTGCTTCGGGGGCTCAGGAGAAGGATCTGCCCCTGCTCAGAGCATCCTCTCCCCTTTGGAACCAGCCTGTCTGCAGGAGGCATACTTTCTACCCGCCCTGCACCCCAAATCCCAGCACCTTACAGGGGCAGGCCCCTGGGTCCGTGTGTCGTGGGCCACCTCGAGCGTGGCCCGAGCCTTGTCCTCAGCCTGGCCCCTGAGGGAGTGAGGGGGCTCTCCATCCCTGCGACTCCCCGCGCTCCGGGGGCGGGGGTAAGACAGGGCTGTTGGTGATGAGTCCCAGCTCCGTGGGTCCCAGGCCCCAATCTACGTTCTTGGCAGTGTTTAAATCAGAGGATTATTGTTATATTCAAGAAAGATCTGCAGGTTATTAGACTATAGAATGCTTAGCCTTTGGGGCAGAGACAGTGTCTGTTTTTTTCCCTTATCTCCGGGCCTAACGTAATAAACATCCAATAAACATGTGTTGAACAGATAACTGAAAATTAATTTCGGAAGTCAGTATGCGAAAATCCCACAGGCACAGAGATGTTCGTTGTGGCAGTATTTATAATAGTGAAAAACTATTTTTTATAGTCTGGTTGAGAAGTCTGTGTGTGGTATTGAATAGGATGAAGTGGATGCTATTATTAAAGTTACCACAAAGAGCATAAAAACATGGAAAAGTACTTACGGAATATAAAAGAAAAAACTACAGATGAAATTTAAAAATACTGCGACTAAAACAATATACACGTGTAACTCTCGATGAAGATGGGAAGGTGCATTTAGAAAGTGATTCTTGTATAAAATTAGCGGGCTTACAAGCAAGCAAGCAACACTTGCGACAATGTTCTACAGTGATGTCTAGAATATTTGTAAAGTCTTTTAAAGAAACCCCTGCAGCCCTTTCTAAACAGATGAGCCAGTTTGCTATTTTCCAGGGTCTATGTGGTGAGCTGTGAAAGGCCTCATTGGATCGGGGGCTTTTGAAAATTTCCATCTCCCCACCTCCCGGTGCAGACCTGGCAAAATTATTCTTGGCAAATGCACGCTTGTCTCAGAACTCTCAGTGCAAAGAGCCTCCAGCAACCGAGGTGCCGTAATCTATACTGGGAAAACTTCGTCAACAGAGGGGATTTGACAGAGGGCTTTTCAGGCTTTATTACCAAGTCTGTTCCTTCTCATCTCCCCGCAATTTTAGTAAACAAGCCAGGCATGTAGTTTTTCTGTCCCCCGGGTCTGTGGGGTTGCAACACGTGCAAGGAAGCCTCACATTGGCCCCTTCCCTACCCTCTGCTCTGTCCCTGTGGCCGAGCCCAGACCCCTGTCCCCCCCCCCCCCGCCGCCACCCCCCAGCCATGCCAGCCACCCTCGCTCCCCTTCCCACCATGGCACCCCAGCACTTGTGGAAAGCCAACGGTTGCCCATTCTCACACCTCTTCCCGCCGATGGCCCGTGGCCTTAACGAGACAGTTTGACTCTTTGTGAGACCTGCTGGTGTCCTGCCCAGGTATTTGGTTGAGTTGCTCCTGGAACTGCAGCTTCAAACCATCCAGGCCTTCGTTTGCCACAACCACACTCTGGGACACCGAAATAGGTCTCTATGGAGGTCCAGGTGGGGCTGGCCTGGGCTCTGCCCCACCCACAGCACCCCAGTGCCGCTAGGGTGGGCCGAAGCCGTTTGGGGCCACGGAGAGAAAGTCCAGTGCGGCTCCTTGCTGGGCCCTTCCTTCTACCCAAATTTCTGGGCCTTCCACTTCGGTGAGTGAGAGCAGACAGCCTGCCCGGGACGCAGTGTGGACCTGGGCCCACCTGGCCTTGCAGGAAAAGCAAGGCTTTCACTTCTCAGCTCTGCCATTTACCAAGGCAAGTTCCATGACGGCTGTCCTCTGTTCAGCACGAGTTAGGTCCGTGCTAAGGCTTCTGCGTGTTTTCATCCCTTGTGCTCTTCTCCACAGCTCTGCAGAGATGAGGCCCAGAAAGGGATAGTTATTGGCCCAGTGTCCCCCAGCTTACAGTAGGGAAAGCCAGCATCCAAATGCAGGTGGGCTTCCTTCCCCAGCTGAGCACTTAATCCTTACCTGGCATAACCTCCTGGGACCCGGCTAAGCCTGTTTTCTCTCGCAAAGCTGCAGAATGACTCTACCTTGTTCCTTTCTCCATAAATCCGAACTGCAAAAATTCTGAATGCTGAAAGTTTGGTTTCTTTTTTTTTAAACATACTTTTTTTCCCCTTAAGATTTTATTTATGTATTTGACAGAGAGAGCGAGAGAGCACAGGCAGGGGAGCAGCAGATGGAGAGGGAGAAGCAGGCTCCCCGCTGAGCAGGGAGTGCAATGCAGGGCTCGATCCCAGGACCCCGGGATCATGACCTGAGCCGAAGGCAGACGCCTAACTGACTGAGCCCCCCGGCGCACCCCCCCATCATATTTCTAGCTCCAAAACATAGATAGTGGCAAAACCTGCCCAGAGTTGCCAGGGGATTCTTCATGGTTTTGGTTTATCTCACTTACTGTGAATGTTCCTATGTTTTACTGGGAAAATGTGAATCATGAGTTGGATTGTGGGTCTGCCCCAGAACCTACCGGAGGTGTGACACAGCCCCTGGAGTATATACAGTGCTGTGTTTCTCTAGAACCTGGAAAATTCTGAATTCTGAAATGTGTCTGTTTCCGGGGGATTCAGACGAGACCACGGAGCTGGACAGAACTGCCCATGCGCGCTCACACCCGCCTGCTTATCCTTGCCCAGCGGGAAACCTGTAGGCAGTTCGGTAATAAATGCCAGAAGCCCACACGTACACGCTCTCTGACTCAGCAATTCCTGTCCTAGGAATTGCTTCTAAAGGTTGAAGGATTTAGGATATTCCTCCCAATGACAATCTGAAAATAGCCAAAATCCCAGACTAGGGAAATAATTTAAATAAAGGCTAATGCATTCATGCAACAGAACACTGTACAACCATTAAAATTGGTGCTGGACTTGTAAATTTAGTAACACAGAAAAATATTCATTTTCATGTTTTGACGCCTGGGCGACTCAGTTGGGTAAGCCTCCAACTCTTGGTTTCAGCTCAGGTCATGATCTCAGGGTCCTGGGATTGAGCCCCACTTCTGGCTCCCCACACACTGGGGAGCCTGCTTGTCTTCCTCTCCTTCTGCCCCTCCCCCTGCTCCTGCTCTGTCTCTCTCTCTCTCTCAAAAAAAATCTTTAAAAAATATATACATTGTATGTTTTTAAGTGGGGGGAACCCCTCCCGAGTTGCAAAATAGTGCATATTATATATGGTCCCATTTTTGTTGAAAAGAAGTCAAAGGACAAGAAAGAACCCTGTCATTACCCTTCCTCTCCTGGGAGGACAGTTCTCCGAGCTAGAGCGCTCTCACACCAGGGCAGCGCTGGGCTGTCAGGACACCGAGCTGGCTGGCCTGGCTGTTGATCTGCGACAGTAAGGGATGCCTTCTGTCCTTAGGTGACTCGGACCCTTCCTGCCCTCATCGCTGCTCCTCCCCGGGTGCCAGGCCTAGATGGCAGGAGCACTCAGAGAGGATTTCAGGGGCAGCCCTTTCTGCAACCTGATGTGGGGTCATGTAGGGATTTTCATCCATTCCTTCAACAAACATGTCTTGTATTTGCGAGGCAAATGTGCTCAATGCCAAGGATGCAGAAATGAGCAAGACACGAGGCTCCCACATCGGACACTCGCCAGCGGCTGAGGCTGGGTCTTACCCATCTCTGCCGTCCATGTTCAGCATCGTACCCGCTATACCACACAGGCGGGGGGGGCTCGCTAAACCAGCGATGGATGAACGGGGGCCCTGTCCTTCACAGACTCTGGGTCCAGGAAAGGGAAACAGATAAAGAAATAAGCTGGCTGAGGTGGTGTTGGTGGCATGTCTCAGTGGGGACACAGGGAAGGGAGGTTCCATTCTGGGGTCAGGTGCTAATCCCGCCTTCACTGGTTTCACGGGTCCCTCCCTTCCGGGTGGATGATGTCATTATGCTTAAGGGCCTGGTTAATTAACCCCAATGCAAAGACAACAAGCTTAGTGCCTCAGAGCCGAGAATACATGTGGATGCCAGCAAGGAGCCGGACAAAGGGCGCTCGTGTTAGGTCCCTAAGAAAGGATAGTGATAAAGACAGTGTAGGCTTAATCCAGTGTGTTCTCTTTCCCCTCGCTAGCTCTCAAGTCAGGGGGGCCCTGGGGAGAGGTGGAGTCCTGGGGAGTGTACAGATGGGGCCATTTTATTTTTCAGAATTAGTTTCACAGCCCTCAAAGTCCCCTGTACTCCACCTGTTCATCCCTCCCCCCAACCCCTGGCAACTGCTGGTCTTTTGACTGTCTCCATAGTTTTGCCTTTTCCAGGGTGTCAGATAATTGGAGTCATACAGAACGTAGCCTTTTCACATGGGCTGCTGTCGCTTAGCAATTTGCATATGAGGCTCCCTCATGACTTTTCATGGCTTGGTAGCTCATTTCTTTCTTAGCACTGAATAATATTCCATCTTCAGGGTGTGCTACTGTTTATGTATCCATTCGCCTGCTGAGGGACATCTTGGTAGCTTCCAAGTTTTGACAATTATGAATACAGCTGCTATAAACATTTGTGTGCAGGTTTTTTGTTTTGTTTTTTGGTTTTTCTTAGAGGGAGAGCGCACGCACGAGTGGGGTTGGGGGGGGGGCAGAGGGAGAGGGAAGGGATTTTAAGTAGGCTCCACACTAGCACAGAGCCCCATGTAGGGGTTCGATCTCATGACCCTGAGATCGTGACCTGAGCCGAAATCAAGAGTCGGATGCTTCACCGACCGTGCCACCCAGGCGCCCCTTGTGTGCAGGGTTTTGGGTGGACCTCGGTTTCCAGCTCCTTTGGGTAAATGCCAGTGGAGTAACTGTTTATGGCCATTCTGCTTACTGACTCATGACCCAACAGGAAAGACCTAGTTGGGAAGTACATGGTCAAGGACAGAATCAGAGGTGTAGAGGTTCTGGACTCTGATAGACAAATGGGATTAAAAGAAGGATTTACACTCATTAAAATTTGTCCGTTTATACGTAGTTCTGGAATGCATACTCTGTTCTACAGACCAGGTCCTAGGGATTCTGTAATGAACCGAAGGATCCACTCACTGAGATATGACTCTCCGGTGAGAGCCCTTGCCCCTCTCAAGTGGCCATGTGTGTGAAAGTGTAGGGACACTGGGCTATCTGGTCTAGACAGGGCGACGAGTAGGGAACATGTGAAGGAGGACATGGGCAAGAGAAGCCTAGTGGTAGCCTGTGGCCTTCCTGTGTCATCTTCCCATCCCTGAAAAGTTCCCTCCTGACTGTTTGGTGACAGTCACACTGCTGTCTATCCACCATCCAGAAAATGCAGCCACCTGCAGCTTCCTGATTACTCAAAGGTAACTTCAATCCCTCAGATGGGATTCGTGAGTCCCTTTCCTTTGACAATAATAGCTAACGACATTGAGCCTTCTGTATACTCCGGGCACCATTCTAAATGGTTTTCATGCATTGGCTCACGTAACATTCTCACATCAACCCCATGAGCTAGGTCCTGTGCTGTTCTGTTCATACCCATTTTGCAGATGAAAGTAGAGAAGTAGAGAAAGGTGAATTAGCTTGTCTGAGGTCATACAGCTAATAATCCATAGAGTTAGGATTTGAACCCAGGAAGATTGAGCTTAGCCCTCATTCTCCTAACCTCTCAGTGCTGACACCTATGATTATGACGGTGGGTAGGATATGGTCCATGCAGAGGACGAGCTCATGGCTTATTGAGGGAGAAGGACCTACAAGTATGCAGCTATAATGCGATGCGGTCAGAATTATAATCGTGGTGTGTGTCTGGTACTGTAGCAATGCCGAGGGAAGAACTGACTTCTTGGCAAAGGTTTATCTTCCTTCCTCTCCTCTTCCCTTCCTCTTTCTCTCTGTTCCTTCCATTCTTCCTTCCATCTCCAAATATATATTGAGCATCTATTACATACAAGGATAGGGACCAGGCTATCATACAAGAAACACGGGTTCTGCCCCTATGGATCACTGTCTTATGGGGGAAAACGGAGAGTGAGCCAGAATTGTACCAATCTGCTAAGTCTTGGGTCGGGAGACCACATTGTCCTGATTTTAGCACAGGAAGTCCTATTTCTGGGAAGTCCCTCCATCCCAGGCACACTGGGTGGTTGCTTACCCTAGTCGTGTGAAAAGGGAAGCATAAAGTATTATCTTTTGCATGACTTATTCCTAAATTTGCTCACTTGACAGATGTCCGGTGGAATTTCCCTGCTGTTTTTATGCTGCTTTTCTTTTCGTCACTGTGGAGGCTAAAGAGTGCTCTTACTGCTTTTTCACCACGTGTATTTTCTTGTTTGGAGCCAGCTGCTCCTGTCTGTGTCAGAATTTATCTACCGAGGCAGAGGTTCTCCAGCTTGAGTGGGGCATCAGAATCCCCTGGAGGGAGGGCTTGTTGAAACACGGATGGCTGTTTCTGGTTCAGCAGGGCTGGAGTGTCGCCTGAGAACATGCATTTCTAACAAGCTCCCCGGTGAGGCTGAGGCTGAGGTTGATCAGGGACCGCCCTTGGGAAATCACTGTACTGAAGGTGTTTCGTGGGAGCTCTTCATTTCACCAAGTGGTTCTCAACCTGGCTGCACATTGGAATCACCTGGGAGCTTTCCGAAATGCACATGCGCAGCCACTATCCTGGACCAAATGAATCAAATCTCTGGGAGTGGAACTTGGGCATTGGTAGCTTGACAACATTTCCCATGTGATTTCATCATTTCTGTAGGAAAGGGCAGCAACTGGGAAGATGAAGAAAAAAAGGTGCTTCCTACTTCCTTTGAAATAGATTAATGTATGTTTGTGTGTTGTATTTTTTAAATTAAAATAGCCTAAACCTAGATCGCATAGATTGTGTCCTCTGTCTTTTCCTCAAAGTTTTATTGTTTTATGTTCAGCATTTAAGTCCACGAGAAATTCAGAGTTAATTTCTGTACAAAGTGTGTGGTTTAGGTTAAGGAGTTTGTGTGTTTGTCTGCCTACAGACGTTCCATCACCCCTGCGCCATGTATTGAAAAGGTTACCTTTCCTCCCTTGAATTACTTTTGCACCTGCCAAAAATCAGTTGAGCGTGGTTGTGTAGATCTATTTCTGTCCCATTGATCTATGTGTCTATTCCTCCACCAATACTACCATTCTTGATTACTTTGGCTTTATAATAAGTCTTGAAATTGGATAGGCAGACTCCTCCCACTTTATTCTTCTCTTTCGAAGTTACTTTACCTATTCTAGTTCCTTTGCCTTCCCATATAAAGCTTAGAATAGTCTTGTCTATATCTACAAAAATCTTGCCGGGAGTTTGATGGGAAATGAGTTAAACCTACACAGCAATTTGGGGAGAATTGACATCCTTACTGTATTGAACCTGCCAATCCATGAACATGGTATGTTTCTTTGTGTATTTAGATCTTTGATTTCTCTCATAAATATTTTGTACTTTTCAACATACAAGTCCTATTCATGTTTTGTTAGATTTACACCTAAGTGTTTCACCTCTTTTGTAAACAATTATAAGTATTGCTTTAAAAAAAATTGATGTCCATCTGTTCATTGCTAATATATAGAAAGATAATTGATTTCTATATATTTATCTTGTATTTCTGTGTCTTTGCTAAACCCACTTATCTGGGATAATCTTGTAGACCTCTTGGTGATTTTCTACGTGGACAATCATGTCTTCTGCAAATACGTCCTCTTTTCTGGTTTGCATGCCTTTTATTTCTTTTTTTCTTTCCTTTTCTTTTCTTTTCTTTTCTTTTCTTTCTTTCTTTCTTTTTTTTTTTTTTTTTGCCTTCCTTCACTGCCTCAACCTTACAGCATTATGTTGAATAAGAGTAGTGAGAGTAGACATCTTTGCCTTCTTCCCAATTTTAAGGGGAAAAATTCAGTCTTTCACCATCAAGTATGTTAGCTGTAGGTTGTTTTTTTTAGATGTTCTTTATTAAGTTGAGAAAACGATCCTCTATTCCCATTTTTCTGAGTTTTTTAAACATGAATGGGCATTGAATTTTGTCAATGTTTTTCCCCACATCAATTTATATGAGCATGTGACCTTTCTTCTTTAGCCTATTAATATGGTGGATTCCACTGACTGACTTTCAAATATTGGATCAGCCTTGCATCCCTAGGACAAACCCTGCTTGGTTATAGTGTACAATTCTTTTAATACATTGCTGAATTCTACTTGCTATTTCAGTAATGATTTTTATGTCTGTATTTCACAAGAAATATTGATCTGTAGTTTCCTTTTTGGGTACTGTCTTTGGTTTTGATATCAGGGTAATACTAGTGTCATACAGTGAGTTGGAAGTGTTCCTTCCTCTTGTATTTTCTGATAGAGAATGTATAGAGATAGTGCTAATTCTTCTTGAAACATTTGGTAGAATTCCAATGAAACCATCTGGGTCTGGAGACTTCTTTTTTGGGAGTTTTTAAATTATGAATTCAATTTCCTTAACAGTTGTAGGCATATGCAAATTTTCTAGTTCATATTAAGTGAGTTATAGTCTTTGTGTTTTTCGAGGAATTGGTCCATTTTATCTGTCAAAAAATGTGTTCTCAATAGCTTTTTAAAATTCACTCTCCTCCATTAGTTCCTCTCACGTCGAAATAAGATGCTGAATCCCTCGCATGCCTTCCCCATATTCATTCAGGTCACAGAGTTGGTAAATGACAAAAAGCACTTTTCTGTATTTCAACCCAGAGCCAGCATCCTGGACCCTCAGGCAGAGCCCAGGATGGGGCAGTCTCAATGTAAATTCAGAGCTTCAGGGAACCAGCTGGCCTTGGGCATCTCTAAAGTGTCCTGGAACCCAAGAGGGCTGGAGATCCTCTAAGTCACCTAACCCTCCCTGGAGATCACTTAAGAGGAAGGGAGGTGGGAGCCCCTTCCTGGAGATCTGGTTTGAGAAGAAACGCTGGGTGGCCCAGGGCACCACTAGGTGGCGCTCAGAACACACAGTTACTTGCGGTGGCCAATGGTGGCTCTGAGCAGCTCCGCTCAGCAAGCCAGGTCTGTGGTCTGTGGGGGGCATTTTGTTCTTTCAGTGAGACGAACACTAGAGCCTAGAGCCTGCAAGGATCCCAGGAGCCCTGGGCTGGTGGGGTTTGCAACCCCTCCTCAGACTTCCCCGCGGGCAGAGGTGCTGGAGCTTGAGAGTGAGGTGCTGGCCAGGCTCCCGGGAGGTGTGGGGAGCTCCAATGAGCCGCGGGAGAGAACGTCCACACGGAGACTCTCCATCCATATAGTCAGGGAGCCCACGCAGAGACAGCATCCACAGGGGGACGAGGACAGCACCCCAAAGCCTCGGTCTGGTTAGCAAGCATGGACACCCCCAGCCGGGCCTGGAGCCCAGTCCCGAAGAATCTCCCTTGTTTCCCTTCCGGGGCTGGCTCCTGATAGGGAGCCTCCTCCACCGGGTCCAGCCGCCTGCAGAGGCACAGCGATCCCTCCGCCTCATCAGATATGCTGTAAGAAAAGAGTCCTCTGGAGTCCACGGGAAGGTCCGAGGTCGGTCCTGCCTCTGCCGCACACCGTGTACCTCGGGCAAGTCGTGTGCAGCATCTTTGCGGGATTAGGGACTAAGTCTAAATCCTGCCCTGCACTGTTGTTGACCTGAGCCACTTCACCCCTCCTTAGGCCAGCTGGGGGTCCCCCCGCTCCGGGAGGTCACCGGATTGACGCGGGACTGAGTGTAGACATCCCGAGGGCACAGTGCGCTCCAGCCCAGAGCTCTGGGGCTCAAGCGACCCTCCTGCCTCTGCCTCCCGAGTAGCCCGGGTAACAGGCACGCACACTGCGCCTGGCTGGACCAGGTCTGAATCCTGAATCAACCCCTGCCAGGCTGTGCCACCTTGGCAAAGTTACTCAACCTTTGTGAGCCTAGGTTCACGTCTGTCATACGCAGATAACAACGGCGCTCGTCTCCCAGTGTCGTGCAGCCTGAATCTAGGTAGATAGGCGGCACAGGGTAAACCCTCCACGTTGGCTGTTAGCAGCTCTTGGTATGTCTCACCTGTTACTGAGGTCTGTGTCTTCCCCATCCTTGCCCGAACAGCAGGTGTATTCCTTTCCTACTGCTGCTGTAACAAATGCCTACCAACTTAGTGCCTTAAAACAGCACGAAGTTATCCTCTCGCAGTTCTAGAGGCCAGAAGTCTATAATCAAGGTATTGGTAGAGCTGTGTTCTTTCTGGAGACTTCAGGGGAGAATCCCCTTCCTCACCTTACCCAGCTTCCAGAGGCCACCTCTTCCTTCCTTCCGTTCCCTCCTCCCCGCCCCTCTTCTTTAATATTTTGGTGACTAATAATCATTCTTCCTGGGGAAAAAAAAGAGAAGATTACAAGTGGGGAAGCTAGCCCATAATGAGACTTTAGGAATAAATTTCTATATAATAGAATTCAATAATTTCCCCAAGGGTTGGTCCTCTCCGCCAGGCTGTCAGTCCTCAGTACGTATATTTAGCCAGTGAAAGCAACAGTGAGTGCATCAGAAACCAAGGCGACAACTGTAGAAGGCCAAGATTTGCAGTTGCTCTTAGGTTTTTGCTTGCTTTTAGGCTTGGCTATCTTGTTTAATAAGTCATTCATTCATTCCCCAGTTACGGCGCACGAGCTGCTTTGGGGTGGGATTGGCTGGCGGCAGGACGCTCCCCACCTCCATCCCGTGACTGGTTCAGGGGTGGACATGGGACCCAGTGAGTGCAGGCGCTGTCTGAGGGGGGGCCCCGGTCAGAGTTCTCCGTTCCACAGGCCGGGAATGGACCTGGCAATGGGCTGAAGCAGGAGGTGTATAAAAACGCCACATGCAAAAGATTTGCATCACAGCATTGCCTGGAACAGTGAACGACTAGAAGAAATCGTGGAGTTTGGCTGAGCAAGCTGGGGTGTATCAATAAAAAGCAATGTCGTGCTGTGATTTAAAATTATATGGCAACTATAAAACATGAAGAAAGTTTACAGTGTAATATTAAGAGAAAAATTTAGACATTAAACTATATATATATGGTGTGATGAAAACTATGTAACGATTATGTGGGTTTATAAGAATTAAAATTAGAAGGCCGTTATTAGTGAATGGAAATAATTACTTCGTTAAGACTACTGGGGTTATAAAGTAGTTAAAAATACCCAGAAACTATTCTACAGTGCATTCTATATTTATTTCTTCAAAAGAACTCCCGTAGTAATTTCTGAACAGGTGAACCAATTGGTTGCCATTTTCCAGGGACCGCTTGCTTGGTGAGCCCATGACCCCAGTTTCCCTGGCGGTCACCCTCTGATATTGAGGGTCCCAGCCTTCGGGTGGACACTGAGGGGGGCAGAGTTGGGGGAGGGAAAGGGACAGGTTTCTCAAGATCTCAGAGCTGCTGGCCCGCTCTTCTGACTTCCTCCTGGGTGCACCAGCAGATCCCCCAGTTTATCATATGCTGGGATTGTGCTGCTGATGGAGGTGCAAACCATAAACCAGCCTTTTCCATGGCTCCCCCCACATCTTTCGTTCCATTTTAACGGCACTATAAAGTCAATAGATTACCTTTAAAAAAGCTGCTGGAAAGGAGCCACGTTTTGAAAATGCATTCAGTAGAAAGGACGTTTCCCAACGTTCTCCTCCCCCCATGCCCGTTTTCCCATCTTCTGCCCATTTTTTTCCTCCCACTTTTTTTTTTTTTTTTCTAAAGCTGTGACCCACGAACTTTAGTTACATCAGATTCATGGGGAGGAGCCAGTTCTTTACGATGCAGACTTGGGTCTCACTTCTGGAGTCAGAGTTGGCTTTAGTCCAGTTCCCGGGTGGCGTCTTTTATCGGCATTTTTACCACACTGTCCAGGCGACTGCACCGCCTCCAGATTGGAGCAGGAACCACCAGTTCCACTGCATGTGGAGGGACGCCTCCTGAAAGATGGGCAGAACCCACAGGGGACAAAGAGAAGAGGCCACCAGAAGAGAATCAGCACTGGGCTGGCTGCTTTCTCCCTCAAAGGCAGGATCAAACACACGAATAAAAAATGACTCGACCTTTCCTATCAGAACTCCTGGGATGGGGACCTGCGCATCTCATTTTACCTGCACTCGTAAAATCTACATGCTCCTGATTTGGGTCTAAATTAAACAGCCAAGCTGAACATCGTGCCCTTGTGGAAAGACAAATTGAATGCGCCCTAAAGATCCATTTGCCCAACTGATTGCGGTCCTGACCGAGGTTAAGAGTTCTTTACAATTCCACGAAGGCCTGGGCTTGGATGATGCAACCATTTTAGTAAGCTTTGTCTGCTCTACGTGTAATGACAATGGAATATTAACACATTTCATCGATTCTAGGATGCAGTGCCCACCCCCTCCACACACATTTTTAGCAGCTAGGCAACTGGAATGTGTCTTATGATTAATGTCTTCTTGTCTTTGACACAAGGTCATGACATGGTTGTCATTGCCCGACACCTTCTTTCAGAATGCGAGCGCAGCACCCAGGAGAGAAACGCTTCCTCCTCACGCCATTGATTGCCTGGAGGGCCGACTTTGTGTTCAAAACTATGAACATTGACAACAACGAGTTGAAAATCACTAAGAAGATTGGGACTTTGAAACATTTTGAGAATAACTTGGCCACTTTTTTTTTTCACCTATATTTTCCTCTTTAGGTGTGCCCGAGAGTGACATGCGATAAATCTACATAAGTCACTAAATAAGTACTTTTGGTAAGTCTAAAATAAACATTTGAAGAGATAAGGAAGCATCGCATCATAGCTAATTGGCAGCATTTCTTTACTTTCTCAGCAGTACATACAACAGTGTGGTACTTCTCATAACCGAAGGCATCTCAGCCACGGTGAAATGCGGTAGGAGCTCACACACGTAGCCCTTCCTACCTGCCAGGCATGAACACTTCATGCGTATGAACTCATTTGAATCCTCATTCTCTTAGGCCCAGCTTGCAGATAAGGAAACTGAGGAACTATGGAGCTAAGGCAGCCAGAGACTGGTAGAGCTGGGGGGGGATTCCAGCCAGCTCCAGGGTCCAGGCTCAGAC
The DNA here is from genome assembly GCF_023065955.2 of Ursus arctos. Classification (NCBI taxonomy): domain Eukaryota; kingdom Metazoa; phylum Chordata; class Mammalia; order Carnivora; family Ursidae; genus Ursus; species Ursus arctos. The sequence goes on along the minus strand of NW_026622886.1, from coordinate 11,200,442 downwards.
GCTGCATTTCAGGATCTCACATAGAGGGGTGTAAGTTTGCAATGGCGCAGATAATACCTGCTGAAGAATTTTCAGCCAGATTTGTGTGGATTAGGGGAAAAAAATGTGCCAACAAGGAGCCAACATGTTGCAAGGACAAGGTCAATTCTGTGACAGGCAGAAGAGCAGCAGAGGTAGCCTGTAGCAAGGTTCTTTCTCACCTGACCTCCCCAGCAGGCACTGCCTCATTTTACAGGGACACCTCACATCAGAAAGGTTCTTGTGGTTTCTCAGTGTGTTTAGTGGAACACTGAGATATCTCTACGTCTGAGGTGGGGCTCGAACTCACAACTCCAAGATCAAGAGTCGCATGCTCCTCAGAGGAACATTGAGAAGAGCAGAAACAAAAGTTGTTTGTCTACTCCTCGCTTTCCATTGCTTTATATTGAAGTGGGTATGAATTTAATGCTGACTTTTGCGCAGATGTTGGCTGCCTTTGTCAGGGGAAGCGGCACTCCCAGTTTTGAGGGACTGAATTCAGGCTTGAATCATTATTCTTCAAGAAGGAGTAAATAGACATTAAGACAAAGGGTAAAGATGTGGATTCAGTGTTGATCTAATGGAAAAGCCTCCCTCCCAAGTTTACTTCATTTAGCAGATTTTTTAAAAAGCCTGAGTGAGCCCAAATTTTCTTTTCTTTTTACCACATGTGACAAAATTGATACGATGACAATGAAATCTGAGCTATGAATGGGGTTGATTGTAGAGACTGAATCTTTGGAGGCTTGGTTCATTTACAGATGCCAAAAGTTATAGTCTTGGTAATAAGACAGAAACAAAGGAATCAGTCGTCTTTGTTCAGGGAAAATGTCTTTAGAAAACTGGGGTTTTTTTTCAAGGTAAAAGCAACCCAAAAAGGAGACCAGGATCTGAAAGTCCACCATCTGACCCGAACTTCCTCCTCTCCCCCTAAGAGGATGGTTAACGAGTCTGTCCGGACAGGAGCCTCCGAGAGTTGTACAATGCCTCATCCCTGGCACTCTGTCCTCTGACCCCCCATCTGCCTTCTGCACCCACACGTTTATGAGCATCTGACTTCTCGAAGTATCATGAAAAGAAATTGCCCAGGTCCTGAATCTGCTTCTGCAGTATCCAATGCCTTCAGTTCAGCCCAAATTTTCTGGAATTTACAGCCTTGGTACTTTCGCATTGCCTTCATTGACCGAAAAGAAGGTAGAAAAGTTCAGGAACCTTCTATAAGTAATTTAAAGCATTATTTTTGTATTAAATCAGATGCAGCTGTATGGACTGAGGAAAATGTGAGATCTGGGTGAATTTTAAAGAGGAAATTAAGAATGGCAGATACATTTCTGGCTTTCTGGTCAGCTTCAGACTAGACCCCCAAGCCTCCAGGGCTGAGCGTTCATTTTGTCTACCCTGAGGGATACTGATGTGGAAAAGTTTGAGAAGCTCTGCTTTACAAAGAGCCGCTTGAGCCTCATGGCCATTGGTCTTTAAGCAGAAAAATACACCTGGTTCCTTCTGTCCTGGGCTGCCTTCCATTGCTGTCCACCCATGACCATGGTCTGCCCATTGGTGGGCACGGGGAGTTGAGGGCTTCCTTGGCAGAATGTTCCCTGTAGTTTCATCCCAGGAGCCCATGCAGTGTGGTTTGCAAAGCTAAATTAGAGACCACCCTTCAAGGCTGAAATGAAGTCCTTCCCTCTGCTCAGTCCCATCTGGTTTTGGTGTAGTAGGGAGTTACAGCCACGGTGGGTGCAATCTGGGAGCCCAACAAGAGCACCTGGAAAAACCAACAGAGTCCACGCCTATTTGTGTAGAGAGGATGGGATCTTTGCAAATCTTTGGATAATGTTTTCCCTGTTGTATCGGGCTTTTAAAGGAAGAGAACACATCTCCACGTATTTTAAAAGTCATTCGTTCATTCAGTAAAATTCTTGAGCTGCTTTAGGCATGGGGAACATAGCAGCAAACAAAACTGATAAAAATCCCTGCCCTTATGCAGCTGATGTGCCAAGGTGGGGAGAGAGATAATTTTTTAAATGATAAGAATATCTAGAATCATGGTGATCTGTAAAGGAAAATGAGGGGGGCGCCTGGGTGGCTCAGTCAGTTAACCGCCTGCCTTCAGCTCAGGTCATGATCTTGGGGTCCTGGGATTGTCGGTTGGGCTCCCTGCTCAGCGGAGAGCCTGCTTTTCCCTCTTGCTCTGCCCCTCCTCCCCCCGCTTGTGCTCTCTCTCTCTAATGAATACATAAGATCTTTAAAAAAGAAAAAAGAAAAATGAGGGAAGGAGGACGGGAACATGTGTGTTAGTAAAGAGGATGCTCAAATATCACTGAAAAGGTGACATTTGAGCAAACAACTGAAGCCTTTGGATCTGTTGCTTTGAAGGAACAGCCTGTCAGGTTGCCTGATGGATTGGATATTGGGTGTGAGAGAAGGAGGGACATTGAGGATGATTCCAAAGTGGGACAGGCAGCTTACGACATGGCTCCCAGTGATCCCCACCTGCTGTTATTCATGTCTCCGTAGCTCTCCTCCTCTTGAATCTGAGCTGCACTGCGTCACTTGTTTCTAATGAACAGAATGTGGCAGAGTGGATGAGATGTCCCTTCTGTGATTAGGTGACACAAGGTTGACTTCCTCTATGAGCAGTTTCTCTCTATTGTCTTCTCTGCGTGCACGTGTCAGTGGAGCAAGGTGCCTTGCTGGAGAGGTCCCCATAACAAGGACCTGGGGGCAGCTCCCAACTAACCCCCAGCAAGGAACCAAAGTTCTCAGTCCCACAGCCCATGAAGAACCGAATTCTGCCAACAGCCACATGAGCTTGGAGCGGGTGCTTCCCCAGCTGAGCTTTGAGATGAGATCACAGTGCCTGCTGACACTGATAGCAGCCTGTGAGCTACCCAGCAGCATGTCCAGACCCCTCACCCGCAGCAGTTGGAAGCTAATCCAGGTGTGTTTTAACCCCAGCTGTTAAGGTTGGGGATAATCGGTTATGCAGCGATACATAACTAATACACAAGGTTTTTGATCTGGGCAACTGGAAGAGTAAAGTTACCATTTATGATAGCAGGAGAGGAGTATAGATAGAAGGGCTTCCTGGCGGGGAGGAATCGCAAATTTGGTTTTGCATATGTACAATACACACACATTTCTGTTTCTGTGATAATGTTTATCGTGGATTTTTCAAATGGTAGTTAGCTACCAATATGTACGCTCTAAATATTCTCCCAGGAACCACTTTAAAAAATGTTAATTAATGCATTTTCAGAAATCAGATTCTATAACAATTTTAGTCACAATTATTTCTGGAAACGGAGAACATCAAATACAGTACCAACCCATTAATTCTGATGTCTCACTTTTAGAAGTTATTTATTTTTTTACAGTTTGCACGAAAACCGGGATAAAAGGTATCTTTGTATATCTACTAGGAGAAGGTTTGCCGGAGCAAACTGACATACAAATGATTTAAGAGTAAGAATGTTTCATTTTTGGCATTTAAGAAGGATTTATTTACATGCTCACAGAGCCACTCACCTTTAGTAGAAGTTTGCTCAACCAACTGAGGCTTTGAATTATGACAGCCTCCATGGAGACTAAAAGGAAAGTATGAAACCAAAGAGACACAAAGGAGATAAAATTGGCGCACAGTGGTGATGGGTTGGAGGTTGAAGAAGGGACCACGCACACGCTGTCTGCTGCCTATGCGGTCCCTCATCTTTCTTGCCCAAAGAGCACCATTTTGGCCCTGATAGCAGGTGGCCAGGGTGATGAGAGGGGCCTGGTCTTCACGTGACCCCAGAAGGTGAATCGCTGTTAATTCCATTCCCCTTGCCCATGACTGGTTTAGGATGGGTGTGTGACACAGTCATGGCCAGTGACATGTGAAGGAAGTCTCCACTGGGGCGCCTCTGAGATGGGTTTCTTTGCTCTTTAAAAGAGAACGCTGAGGGAGATTTTCTTTTCTGCCTCTGGACATGGCTGTCTGCCCGTGTTACCTTAACCAGGCTAAGAGATCCAGCCAACAGGCTGAGGGCGGCCAGGTGGAAAGTCAGAGGAACTTGGGTTCTTGATGTTCTTCATGCTGAGGGTGAACTGCCGCATCAGCCAGTCCTGGAGCTGCCACATTTGGTGGGTTGTTTTTATATGAGATGGGACATATCGTAATGATGTAAGCCATTTTGAGTCGGGTTTTCTGTTGCTTGCTGCTGCAAGCATTCTGAGACAAGAAAATTCTAGGGTAAGGTCTAGTTTTCTGGTTTGGTCAGTGGATTCATTGACCGAAAGGCAATTCAGAAGGAGAAGGCTAGTGGGCTGGGGAGAAATGATTGGCTGGGTTCAGGTCATGTTTAGTTAGAGATGCCCTTGGGACGCTCAGGTGAGGACATCAGTGGAAGGACTGATGTGCAGATCCAGAGGTGAGGAGGGAGCTCTGAGCGGGGTAGAGCCTTGGGAGTCCTCAAGGAGAACAGGAGTGATGGTTGCGACACATTCTTTGGCTTGGTCTTGAACCCAAGCTTTACCTCTTAATGCCTGTGGAACCTGGGGCAGGGCACTGGACTTTTTGAAACCTGCCTTTCCCCGTTTGTAAAATGGAAAATGCTTTGTCTCATTGTTTCCAAAGTAGGGATTCTTACCTCGATGTGGTAGAGGCGATGCCAGATCTTCACCACCTGGTTTCCATTCCTCTTGGGCTCACGAGCACACTGCGTGTCCCAGCATCCCCTGCGGTCAGGTGGGGTCTCATGGATGCATTCTGAGCGGTGGGATGTGACACTCTGTCTTCCTTCCCGCGCCATCTGGATGCAGAGAACCCAGGGGAGGCCGTGAGGCTCCCGAGGAGGATGGAAGCTTTAGGTGGAAGGAGCTTGGGTCCGTGAGTGACTTTGTGGAGGGTCCCTGAGCCCCAGTCACTCACATGGGACTATAACATGAGCCAAAGTCATCCCTGACCGTGTTGTTTCTGTAGCAGCCTCCGTTCCGTACCCTGACTCACAGCCGCAGCATTTCCCAACGTCTGAGACACAAGATGTCTTAGGTGGTATCCAAACAGTGTTAAATTTTGATTTGTTATGCATTTGTTTCAAGGCAGTAGGAAGGGGCGCTTGGTGGCTCCGTCCGTTGAGCATCCGATTCTTGATTTTGGCTCAGGTCGTGATATCAGAGTTGTGGGATCAAGCCCTGTATCGGGCCCCACACTGTGTGGAGTCTGTTTGAGATTCTCTCTTCCTCTGCCCCTCCTGGTCGCATTCTCTCTCTCTTCCTCTCTCTCTCTCTCTCTCAGATAAATAAATCTTTAAAAAATTAGGAAAAATACCTGTATACATAAAACTAGCTCCTCAGCCTTATGATTGCAGAGATATCATTACTTAAGACAAGGGTTGGTTTAATTAGTTAAGGAAAAATATGAAGTAAATAACAGAACAGGTGTTGCGTGAAAATGGCAGAAATTGTAATGGTGGCACTCGCGTGCTGGCTCATTTCCGGAGGTCGTGAGCCTGAAATGATGTGATGTATGGAAAGTACCTCTCGTAGGCCTGGCCCACAGTAAGTGTGTGATAAATGGGAGCTCTTACCTTGTTTGTGTTCCAACCCGCATCACAGGATTTATGACGCTGCATTTTATGACTGGTTTACTGTTCGCTCATCACCCTCGCTAACTCGGAGCTCTTTAAGGATGGAGATCTGTTGTATTCCTCTCAGGATCTCTAGTAGTACTTTAGAGCCTGGCACCTAATGGGAAACCAGTAAATGGAGGTTGAGTGTTGATAACCACGGGGGCATAACGTCCTTTCTGTCCTTTCTAGGATTACAGATTCAAATATGTCGCACTACCCGTCCCACGCAGACAGGACCTATGTCTGACTCAGGGTTGGGTCCCAGCACCCAACATAGTACCTAGCACATAGTTGGAGCTCAAGAAATCTTTGTTGTGGGGCACTGGGGTGGCTCAGTCGGTTAAGCGTCGGACTCTTAGTTTCAGGTCAGGTCGTGAGATCAAGCCCCAAATCAGGCTCCAGGCTCAGTGCAGCATCTGCTTAGGACTCTCTGCCCCTCCCCCCGCTGCTCTTGCTCTCTCTATCTCTAAAACAAACAAATAAATCTTTAAAAAAATGCTTGTTGTGAAGCAACATATTGATTTTAATCATGCTCATATATTCCTACACTGTCCAAGTAGGCCTGAGCCCAGAAAACAATATATCTCAGCTAAAGATGGGAAAGGCAAATCTGGAGAAGGAAGTGACCCAAAAAGATCACAGGCATACAGGAATGTGCAGTGGGGCCTTTGAAAGTCACATGGGCTGTGGAGCAGTTCATTGTGCGAGACTGTCCTGAGCATTGCAAGACATCTAGTATCCCTGCCAAAGCCCATTCATGTCAGTCGTGTCCCCGGTCATCATGGTGACCCCAAATATGTCCCTATAGATCTCCAGGACACCCCAAGGGGAACAGTGCCCTCACTGGTCCAACGCATCCTCCCAAATGGAATAGAAACTAAGAAGCAGGGAGGGAGAGAGACTTGCCTGACTGCCAGAGCCAGGATTTGGACACAAATCTCTGATATCGTACCAATTATCTTTCTCTAGTCACTAATGCTGTAACTTATTCAGATCAAAAAGTGAGCTCCAGGAGGGAGCAGGGACTTGGGGCTGGTCAGGGTGGTGCTAATAAGGTTTCTCCCACTAGCCGATGAGGAGCGGAGCCCATGGGACTCACCACATCCTGACTCCCACCCCCCTCGCCTCCCCCAGCCGCTCAGCCTTGCCTGGGGAGGAGAGCAGCGGGCAGGAGTGGGGAGAGTGGCAGAGAGAAATCTACCTCGACGGAAAAGCTGGCTCTGCCTCCTAACAAATCTGAGATGAGTGTGTGTATTTTAAAGCAAATAAATGTTTCAGAACCTGAGCAGGGAGATGTTAATGGCTCCATTCGAATTCAGTGGAATTTATTTGCCATCGGAGCCGGACTTTCTGAGAAGCGTGGTTCAATCAAGGTTAGACATGAAGGAAGCACTTGTGGGCTGTGTGGACACAAAGTCAATCCCCGAGCCTTTCACCTCCTGCACATTTCGTAATTAGATCTCCGAACCTCCAGCTGCCCCTGGCTGGGACACACAGACATGGGAGCTTTCTCTTGCACTTTCTGGCTTTTTCCATGTTGGAAAGATGATCTTTTCAAGCTTGTTTTCACAATCAGCACTGAGACAACCAGCTAAGCACTCGGGCTGCCCTGTGTGTTTGCAGCCTCTCTGTCGGAGGGGGTACCCATCATCTAGAAATGAGAAGCTTGGCTTGGCCTTTCAAAATGATTATTTTAAACAATGAATGGTGTTTACAGAAGTGCAACTGGGAATAGAGATTCATAATGAATAGCTCCAGCAATAATTACTTATTTTCTATATTTATCGAAAATGACCACATACAGTATTGCTGTTTTCTCTGAAGAGAGAAGTGCGGAAATTATCACACTACTTATCAACCCTCCTGTGTTAGTGACTAGCAATTGCCATTTTGTAATTACTAGGGCAAAAGGACGATGTTACCCCTTGGATGCGCTGGCTCTAGGGTGATAACGAACGCACTTGCGCAGTAATGTCAGTAAGTTAGTGCGTAGAGAACAACTAGGAGATGTTTGGCCTCTGCTCCAGACCACCAGCTGTTAGCCTATGATGCAACACAACTTGGGGTCGAAACACTTCGTCCCCAGATTCCTCAAATGTTGAGTTAGTTTTCCTCGGAGTTGTCTGGGAACCACCTCTCTCAACAAAGGAGGAGTCTTCCAACAGCACATGTTCATTGATGTTCAGCGATAGACTGGTGAATGTTTAAAGACCAGCTTTCTGAGGGTAAAAAGTCCTGGTATACAGCCCTGGCCCATTTCTGTGGTGTAAACACTCCCATCCTGGCAGATTTTAAGATACGGTGGAACAGGCTTTGGGGAGGAGCTGTGAGCAGCGGGCCCTCGCAGGCTGCCGTGAGCTGCCCCAGAGCAGCACTGTGTATACAAGATAACTGACACACGTTTGTTGAGGGCCTACTATGTGCCAGGCACTGTCCTAGTGCTGAAGGTCTAGCAGTGAACCGAACAAAGCCGCCGCACTAGTGGAGTGTGGATTGAGTAGGAGGGACAGACGGTAGACAAACGGGCTAACCAGCAGGCAGGTACCATGCTGTCCCGGCAGAGGAGTGATGAGTGAAGCAGAGTAAGAGGGAGGGTTGCGACAGGGTGGGGCTTTTGCCTACAGCAGATGGGGCGGCCTCTGCGAGGGGTGTCACAAGCACAAATTTAATGAAGTGAAGTAGTGAGTCTGTGAGGATGCCTCAGAAAAGAATATTCTAGGGACGGGAAAAACCAGCGCCAAGTGGATGAGGTGGCAGGTGGGAGGTTGCATGGGTACCTGAGGGTTGCATTTCGTCTCTTTCTGGAATTCTTGAGATCTGGGAAGCCTGGGGTTGCCTTCTTTCTAGGACCCAGATGTGTTTCTGGCTGTGGTCTGTGGAAGCAATGTCGCCGTAAATTAAAGCAAGGCTGGAGACCAGGAGTGGCCCTGATTCTCTCTCCCTCCTATCCGTGAGCAAAGGCTTTGTTGCGGGATGTGGGCTCTCCTAGCTTTTATTCTCCTGTCTGCCACACCTGCAGCTCCTTCAGTGTCCTCACATAGGTCGGCTCCTGATCTCCTTATTCCTCTTGCTTTCAAACCTATGCCCCAGCCTAGAACGGCATTCCGCAGGGGAAGACTGGTTCGCTGCTGATTTCCTGTCTCCCAGAACAGTGCCTGCCCCTCCTTCCCTGTCAGCATTCCGTAAATGTTGAATAAATTAACACAAGAAGATGCAAGCATCTGATGAGTTCATTAGGATTTCCAGTGCGGCCTTGCCCAAGCTGGTAAGCCCCTTCCTCAGCGAGTCCTAGCCCTCTGCCTGCCGGTTTGTTCAGCACGCAGCACCCACACAACTGCTGACAACAGGTGCTCACAAACGTTTGTTGCATGATTGCAAGCATGGGTATTATTTCATTCCAAATGACTCATTTTTATTCTAAATTTCTTCTGTTCCTCTTTCATATAATGGATAGGACAGTCTATTGATTTCTTTTTAAACTGTGTGCAGGGAGGTAAAATTATCTGTGAATTTCATTACAACCCAGCGAAGGAGGCATTAACATCTTTTGTTCTATAAAGGGGCTGCTGGGCTGGCAGAGAAGTAGTGTGGCAGACAGAATGACAGCAGGCCCTGGGGGGGTCACCTTGAGCGTCTCTGAAGCTACAAGGGAACAAGCCAACCCGGGGCAGCTCTGGGGACCTTGGGAAACTGCTCTTGTCTTCGACGATACACCCACCTGCCAAAAAGGCAGGCCTTCCTTTCCAGGATCCGCAGTGAGCACGAGCTGGGATCAGAAGAGAGGCCGGTCATTTCCACAGCTTTTAGAAACTCTTCAGCGCTGCCGGGGGCGGGGGTTCGAGGGGGGTTGAAGTGTCTCACCTCGTGCCACGTTTGATGTGTGGCACACAAAGAAAGTACAAAGTCAGAGAGGCGACCCAAGAAGTGAGAGTCTTTGCCTTGGGGGAGCAAAGTCTTGCTGGGTTTAAACAGGGATCAGTCTGCTCTGCGCTAATCATGAGACTGGGAAATATATTGACATTGCAGGTGTTTAAGTGCAAAGATAAAACAGACGTTTCCTTTTATCTTGACATCAGTGACTAGACAAGACTCCCAGCTCAAGAGGTTTTGTTTTATTTATTTATTTATTTATTTATTTATTTATTTATTTATTTATTTTCACGCTGACTTCTAAAGTAAAGAAATGCACGGCAGCACCTAATCTTTAGAAATAGGTAACTGGCAGCTTCGTGTTGGGAAGTGATATTAAGGACTGTCACAGCAGTGATTGTTGGCTCTGTCCCCCACACCCTGCCATTGAGGTTAGAAGGGTCATCCCTGTGTTAGAGACGAGGAAACTGGGAGGTGAATGGCCAGCCTTCTGGTGGTGTGTGTGTGGGGGTCTCTGGGCTCAAACACAGGCTTACTGGCTGCAAGAATGCTGTTATCTTTGCCGAGGAGTTAACAATAGAAGGCAGGCACCACACTGTACAAGGCAGGGTTCTCCAGAGAAACAGAGCCAGCAGAAGATATATACATACATACCTGGAGAGAGAGAGTTTATTCTAAGGAATTGGCTCACAGGATTATGGCAGCTTGGCAAGTCCAAACTCTGCAGTGTAGGCTGGCAAGCAGGAAGCACAGGGAAGAGCTGCAGGTCAGGTCCAGAGGCAATCTGCTGGCAGAATTCCCCCTTCTTTGGGGAGGTCAGTCTTCTAGCAAGGCCTTCAACTGATTGGTTGAGGCCCATCCTCGTTATAAAGGGTAATCTTCTTTACTCAAAGTTCACTCTTCTAAAAAAACACCTTTATAGAAACATCCAGAATAATGTTTAATCAAATATCTGGGCACCGTGGGCACGTGTGGACACATTAAATTAACCATTACACATATATTCATTTTTAAATACATTTCTTAATGATAGCAATTACAGTACGCATTCAATATAGAAACTTCAAAATGACAAAAAATATAAAAAAGAAAAAATGTTTTGTCCTATCAGGGCCCACTGGGATGGATATTGACTAAATTCTAGGCATATGAACATTGTAAGAAATATGTTTTCAGGGTGCCTGGGTGGCTCAGTCGGTTGAGCATCTGACTCTTGGTTTTGGCTCAGGTCATGATCTCAGGGTCATGAGATTGAGCCCTGGTGTTGGGCTCTGCCCTCAGTGGGGAGTCTGTTTGAGATTCTCTTTCTCCCTCTCCCTCTCCCCCTCCCCCACACATTGTGCCCATGGGTGCACACACACTTTCTCTCTCTCAAATAAATAAGTCTTTTTTTTTTTAAAAATATGCTTTTGTACCCCTGTGTGATATCATCTCACAATAATGTTTCACAGCCATTTTTTTTTTCATTTAGCAAGACTCCGTGAATTTTTCCCCAGGTTAATAAATATTCTTCCATATCCTGATTTTTAATGGTAGCCCAGCAGGTCTGTCTCATGATGGCTGCAGTGAATGGTTTTCCCTCCTGCTCAACATCCTTTCTCCTTTGTTTCTGATAATAACATTTAGTTCAGTTCCTGCTAGGTCTTATCTGTTGTGCCAATGTATAGGCATAGGACAAGGTTGCAAATATCAAGAAAGAGGGTTTTCTTTTCTCCAGGTTGCTAGGCTGGTGCTTTATAGGTCTAGGACTATTGGAGGCCATTTTTGTCAATACTTGGACTTGATCCTAAGAACAAAGCCAGTATAGAGGAAAGCAAAGTAGAGAAATGAAGAAAAACAGACTTCTGATTACATTTTTTGGGTACCTGGAACCAGCCCTGCCTGAAGCTACTCTCCTATACTTTTCAGCTATAAAAGATCATAGATCCCTCATTCTTTGCTTAAGCCAGTAGAGTTAGGTTCTGTGACTTTCCCCTAAGAGAGTTCTGTCTGATATGGCATCATTTCAGCTGACAGGCACTAGTACATGACTACAATGTTTTTTGTTTTTGTTTTTTTCTGATAATTTACCCACGGTGGGCAAGACGTTGCAAGGGGATTTGGAGATTGCAAGGCGACTAAGCTGTACACCCTGATCTGAAGGAGCCTGTGATCCAGGCATTGTAGCCAAGTGCATTTTAGACATCTACAAGGACGTAAATTCCAACAGCTTATGGGGATCAGGCCAGGCTTCCCAGAGGAAGAAGCGCTTGACATTGACCTTGAAGGGGGGGATGATAGGATTTCAGATTCCTAAATCTAAAAAGATCTAAAAGAACCTACAGTGGACTGGTCTTGAAACACAGCTTTAACGTGCCTATGAATGGCCCAGGGATCTTATTAAAATGCAAATTATGATTCAATAAGTCTAGGGAGGAGCCAAGATTCTGCATTTCTAAAGAGTTCCCAGATGAACTGGGCCCTGCTGATGCACAGGCCACACTCGGAGTAGAGAGGGTTTGGCCCTTGGCCCCTTCCTCCAGCCTCACCTCGCACCAGGCCTCCGCCTGACCCGGGGCCCACCTTGGCAGGCTTCCTTGTGTCCTGGGAGCACACACACCTGGAGGCCTGCAGCCCACTGGACCTTCTGCCTGGATTGCTCCTTCCTGCACGCCCGTCCATAGGGCTTCTCTCCACCCTCTGCCCAACTGGCAGGCCATTGGGGACCCCTGCGTCACATGTCACTTTCCAGCCCCCGTTATACCCAAGCTTTCTCACAGCCCGCTAGAGGCAGAAAATGGTACTTGTAGGGCTCACTGGACTAAATGAATAAGCAAACAGCCAAGGGGCTCCATGTCACCCATACGTGTAATCCATTCCCGGCAGGTGGCCTGGGAGCTCAGTGGACCTGCATCAACCTGTTCTACCTCTTTTGTACCAGTTACCAGAACTTGCAAGGATGGTGTTGATTGATTTGTTCACTACCTTCCTTTTCCAGCAGAGGGTAAAGCCAGAAAGTCAGAGCCCGTTCTTCCAGCTGTTGCTCTCTCCTCCGTGGCATCTGGCACATGACGGGCACTCCGCAGACATTCCCCAAATGAAATGGATGAAGGCATAGTTGGGGAGCGGAGGGAGGCAGGTAGCAGGAAGGACATTTCTGGCAAAGGGAAGACCGTGAGTAATAGTGAGGAATAAAATGAGTCACCCGGTTTAGCTGGAACCGGAGTAGAGTCTGTGTAGGAGGTGACAGATGGCAAGGAAGGTTGGGAATGCTCTGTCGAGGGACCTGTGGGGAACTGGTACTTAATCTGCTGGGTGATGGGGTGTTATGATCAGATATGGTTGGAGCTTGACTTGAGGAGTGCCGGCGGGCCAGTGGGGAGGAGGAGAGGGAGAGGGTGGGCTGGGGGGGGGGGGCGCCAGTAGCTGCTGGAGGCTCTGGAATGAGGGCGGTGAGCACACCTTGTAGAATTGTCGTGAGTGGTTCATGGTGGGGTGCAGTGTGGTATAGGCGCAGAGGACATCGTGCTGTGCCGGCGGGAACCCCTCCAGGACAGAAGGCTTGTGTCCCCAGTTGTTGGTAGCTGATGGATGACAGTGAGTCCTGTCTCACCCCAGGACACACCTCCTTCCCCGGAATCAGCTACATCCAGTGACAGGTAGATGTGGGGGTACAAAGGCTCGGCTTCCTACCAAGCTGGGACAAGTCCAAAGCCCCAGGCTCGCTCCAGAGCTCCCTGGGGGGGGGGGGGGACTAAGGCTTTTGCTGTGATTGCACGGCAGGCCTCCCCTCCTCTGTCCAGCCCCGCGTCCTGCACTCGCTGGACACGACAGGCTTTGTTCCAAAGGGCACTCCCCAATGAACTTCCTGCACTCACGTCTCTCCCTCTGAGTGTGCTTCGCAGAGATGCGCCATGGGACACAGGGTATTATCTTGACAGTGTGAGTCTCAGCCACTGGGATATCAGGTGTGGCTTTTAGGCCACAAACTGAGACACCACACTGAAAATTTTAAGTCCAGAGGCTGAGAAGGAAAGCAGTGTTGCGGAGGCCGGGACTGTGGGTCAAGAGGCTTCTCGGGCACGTCAGAAATTCTGTTTTTTGTGCTATGGACCCCTTCTTAGATTAATGTTTATAGATGCATAAGGAAAAACAGGACAGCAAAGGAAACCAATTGTATTGAAGCATAGTTGTCGAGGCACGTGGGTGGCTCAGTCGGTGAAGCAACTGACTTGGTTTCAGCTCAGGTCGCGATCTCAGGGTCCTGGGATAAAGCCCCATGTTGGGGCTCAGCGGGGAGTCTGTAGCCCCTCTCCCTCCACCCCTCCCCTGCCCACTCACGTGTGTGTGTTTGTGTGTGCACACACGTGCGCTCTCTCTCTAGAATGAATAAAATTAAAATAAAAAATTTAAAAAAGAAACATTAAACTATTATTAAAATAGACTTATGACATGTTAATACATGGCACAGAAATTATTATGATACAGAAATATAGTCAATGAAAGGCCTATCAGTGGGTGTAATAATCTAGAAGAAGGAATGAATATAGATATTTCAAGATATATAAAGCTGCTAAAATGTGACCTGAAAACTCTGTTAATGGCGAAGTTACAGGGTTTGTAAATACCAGGGTCAATGAAAATAAAGATTAAGTTTTTCCCACCCAAAGCCATGGACCCCCTGAATTCAATGCATGCACTCCCTGAAGATCTGTGACCCACGAAAGGTTAAAAAAGAAAGTCTTGGTATTATAATATCTGTTATTACTTTACCATGCTTAGTTCTTGGTGGTGTGATGTGAATGTGTGTGTTAGGGACCCTCTAAGCCAGTCAGGAATCCATACTTCAGGGATGATTCTGTTTCGATCAGAAGGGTCACACTCGGGCACTTGGGGCTCAGTCGGTTAAGCGTTGGCCTTCAGCTCAGGTCATGATCGCAGGGTCCTGGGATCGAGTCCCTCATAGGGCTCTCTGCTCAGCAGGGAGACTGCTTCTCTCTTACCCTCTGCCCTTTCCCCTGCTCCTGTGTTCTCTCTCTCTCTCTCTCTCAAGTAAATAAATAACATCTTTAAAAAAAAAAAAAGAAGGGTCACACTTCAAACCTGCTGCAGGCTTATCTGTTCTTTGTCTCTGGTCAACACCAGGTGTCTCATGAATTAGCATAGGGACTTGCAAAAGTGGGTTTTTATTAGTGAAATCTGTGACCAATCTAGCGGATGTCAGAAATGGGCTCTCGTTAGTACAATGAGTGGTCTCCAAGTTTAGGGGCGTGGGTGGAATGCTTCTGAGGCACTCTCTGAGCTTGCAGGAATGGGCTTCAGAGTTCAGTGAGGTGTCCGCACCCTTCGGGCTGCTGCCCACGTCCAGCCAGGCCTGCAGGCTACCTGCTGGCCTAATAGCAACCGTAGGGCTAGCAGGATCCTGCCTCTGAATTTTGTCTGGTCTAATCCTCCAGAAAACATTCCCTGTAATGTGTGAGCAGATCAGCTAAAAAAGTTGGAGAGCTAGAACTTTACCAAGTTCACGTGATATAAACCGTTTGTTAACTGCATGCATATGTTAATAAATAAAGTCTGTGAGGTGTGGTGAATTTGGTCTGAGGTTTGCTTTCAACACAACTGGTAGCGCGGTTACAGAGAAGTAGCTAACTTTTGCTCACCTCAGATGTTCTGGAAAATTCTTGTATCTATCAAAAAGAACCCAAGAGATTGTGCATGACCGTGTTGGCTTAGGTCAGTTGGCAATGATGACAGTTAAAAGTTCAGGGGTTCTGTGGTGTAAAATCATCTATACCATCACCAGTACTTTGCAGGAGACAGGTTTGAGGGCAAGAAGAAGACTTGTTGTCAGAGGCCTCGGAGCAAGGAGGGTGGAGCTTTTGGGTTAATTACTTAATGAATGTTTAGATAATTAGCCTAGAGGGAATGAGAGGTCAGAGCTTTACCCAAATGGCCCCAGAGAGAGGGTCTGTTTGGCTTGGCTGCTTCCCTAGCAGCTAATGTGGACAATTCTTGCTTTGTTGGGATGATTCCAGCCTTAACAAACAGCCAGTAGGGCTCCCCTAAATGCTCCTCCAGAGAGAAATGAATCCTGATGAGGGAGGGGTGGGGGGGAGCTAACTGTGAGGAGCTCTGTGTCTGCTGTCTGCACTGTGTTGGGCTTTATCAGGAACCCAGAAAAAGCTCTTTGAGTCTCTTACGTGGAAAACAATGCAGGGTATTATCAGGAATGGATCATAGTCCAAAGTAATCCTTTCTTTTTACCAGTAATCCCTTTATGTGAAATTAAGTACCCATCACAAGACTGGAGTGCGAGAGAAAAATATTTTAATAATATGCTGACATATCTATCCATCAGGCTAGAGGAGAGGGGGAGGAGGAGGGAGACGAGCGGGAACCCAGCCCATGTCACCCCCGTAAATGCTTCATCTATCCAAAAACAGAAACTGAAGACCAGCTGTTCATCTGTTCACTCATCCACTCGCGTATTCATTCAGCACATGAATTTGCACACCTGCTCTGCTCCAGTTGCTGTGCTGGGTGTAGGGACGCGGTAGGAGCCGGGGAGTAAAGTTCTCATGGATCTTAGACTGTTGGCAGAGACAGACTTGATGTCTGCATAATTACACAAATTAGTATGTAGTTCTAATCGTAATACATGTTGAGGAAGAAGATGGAGGATAGCATGAGAATATTAAGTGGGAGGAAGGGTGGCATCTAACCTAGCTTGGGAGATCCAGGAAGGACTCTAGGAGGAGGTGACATGTAAATGAGGCCTAAAGACTGAATCAAACGTTAGGAATGGTGCCCAGCAGGTAAAGGGTGTGTGTGTGTGTGTGTGTGTGTGTGTGTATAGATCATTCTATGTAGAGCTCATACAGCAGCTTTATACCAAGGAAGCGCTTGGTCAAGTTCAAGAAATAGAAGGCAGTGTGACTAAGGTGAGACATAAAGGTAGAGTGGTAGGAGAAGAGGTAGGGATTATGTTGGAAATACTGATATGAATTAGACACAACAATTGTCCTTGGGACTCCCCATCAAGTGGGAGAGATCACTGTGCGACTGGGTGCATCATTGCAAAATAGAAATATCTGCAAGAGGGCTATAAGACTTCAGAGAGGGGTGCCAGGTGGCTCAGTGAGTTAAGCATCTGCCTTCGGCTCAGGTCATGATCCTGGAGTCCCAGGATCGAGCCCCACAACAGGTTCCTTGCTCAGCAGGGAGTCTGCTTCTCCTTCTCCCTCTGTCTCTCCCCCTGTTGGTGTTCTCTCTCTCTTACTCACTCTCTCTCTCAAATAAATAAATAAAATATTAAAAAAAAAAAAAAGACTTCGGAGAACAGAGTGGCTGATACTTCCTGGAGAAGTAAGGGAAGGCCACCAAGAGGAGGTGATATTTGACCTGGGTCTCAATGATTGCATAGGAGTTTGTTAAGCCGAAAAAGAGGCAGCAGGAAAAGTATACACAAAGGCTAGAGAAGTAGTCAGAGTGACTGGAGCATCAAGTTTGCTACAGTAAATATCAGGAAATGACACAAGACCTAAGATATGAGCTGAGGGCCAAAGACATTTATTTTTTCTTCTAATATTAGTTCCAGTGTGAATTTTCTCTGTATTATAGGCACATTTGGTTGCAATTTTCTGATTTTAAACACTGTAAAAATATTGCCATCATCTTTGTTTTCTGGGCTCATAAGTAGATTCAGTTCTTTTTCTTGGTTGGGCAGAATATTTTCAACAACCCAAAAATGAAGGCTTCTGCAAATATCTTTAAAATAGTCATATTCTTGCAAATGTATTCTATTCTACCCAACGCTCAAGTCTGTGATATTTACATAACTCAGATGTCTGAGCTGGGGGCCATGACACTGATTAAGCTTTGAGGAATTTACATTTTTCTATTTGGAGACTAACTGAATCACAGAGATGATTCTCATATCCTCAAAATCCTCTTGTCGCATACATATGCTACATTGCCTGGGTCTGCCTGGGGGCTCATTATTACTGGAATATTCACTAATCCCACTCATTTTCCAATCCATCAACAACATTCCTGGTCTGCCATATTCCATCAATAGAATCATGTATTTTGTTTTTGGTGAAATGTTAATATTTCAATTAGACCAGTTATTGGCTGTGCAGTAGTGTGCTCATTAACCGGGGTGGGGGGGGAGCCCGGATTTGTAGCATTTGCCAATTACTATGGTCTTAATATTCCCACCACACTAATTTCAAGCTACCGGTGTTTAACAACTGGCTCACAAAATTCCTGAATATTTAACAATCGGCATCCCGGTGGAGCTGTGTGACCCTTGTCAATCTACTTCACAGCTTCAGGCTTGTTTCCTCATCTGGAAAATGCGGATAATAATAGTACATACTTCCTGGGGGGGGTATGAATATTAAGTAAGTTGATCCATTGAAAGCACCAGACGGGGTGCCTGTATATCCAAGAGTATGCAGTCAGTAAATAATTGTGGCAGTTGTTGTTATGGTTTACAAACACCTAATTGTTATTTACTGAATTAAGCCCCAAACAAACAAAACACTCCCCTTGATTTCCTATCAAGTTTGTGGATCTCCAGATAGGTGGGTCACATATAATCGTTTTGCTGCATGTGTCTTTTTTGAATAGCTAGGATTTGGTTCACTTCCATTTAGCAAAAGATAATTCTATAGTTGTTTCAAGAGTGTCCTGCTAGAATATGTTGGACCTCTGTGACTTTGTCACCAAAAAAAAAAAAAATCTTTTGGCTTTTCTTGGTTTAAAAAACTCTGCTGAAAGCTTGAAAAATGTCCCTTATGATTTTCTCTTTAATACCGAGAAAGAACTGAATTATACCTTGTTCCTTCGTGTATTTCAGAGGGAATGGAATTAACTTGCCTACTTTATGCAGCTAATAATATAGTACACTATGCTGTCAAAACAGCTTTATAAATTAGCGACACTAGCTGCAGACGCCCTGCTTGCCTCCAGAAGCTATATTAATGGGCAGCTGCTGAAATTCTGGCAGAGAGAGCATCTGAGTTAATGGTTTTGGTGAGAGCTTCTGGGTAGTCTCTTGTGATCCTTCAAGGAAAACAGACAAGGGGCATAATAATCTTTCATTTTTGTAATAAAGTGTCAAGGTGCGTCTGGCTGCACGTTACAGAATCCCTAACAATGGTTGGAGCAGTAAAGACATTTAATTACCTCTCACAACAAGATGTGTGCCGGTAGAAGTTGGTGCAGTGGCTCAGTCATACCTTCTTTCTCTCGCCTGTCCTGATCAGTGAGCTGCTTTTGGTCGGGGGCTTGTTGCTTCATGGTTGCAAGGTGGCTGCTGCAGCTCCAAGCATCTTGTCTTTACACAACCACATTCAAGAAAAGAACTGGGGAAGGGATGGCCCTAGGGAACTCTCCTAACTTTTTTTTTTTTTTTTAACTCTCCTAACTTTTATCAGGAAGCAAAGATTCTCTCAGAAGCCCCCAGGCAGACCTCGCCTTGTTTCCCACCGGCCAGGACTTGGGCATGTGGCCGCCTCTAGCTGCCAGGAAGGCTGGGAAGGACAGTATCGGGCAAAGTGCACTGGGGTCGCCATGTTGGTTTAGACCAGTCACAACTTACCCCTTGGAGCTTAGGGAGGAGTCCTCGGCCCCTGCACTCAAGGGTTCTAGGCCTCCAACTGGAACAAAAGTCAGGTTCTGGGTTCTGTTAGGAAGAAATGAAGGTATGGAGGGAGTGGAGCAGTATCTGCCACGTGCAATGAGTAAGTGCCATATGTATGACTCTCATCTGCTAAACCTGACTTTGTGAGGCAGGGAAGGTAGCATAATGGACACCTGATTCTGCTGCCCGCCATCCATTCCTCTCTCTTCCAATGACGGAGCCTTGATTTTCCTTTGACGAATTGCCTCTCGTCCACTTCTGGAGCACATGGAGTGGATCCAGACCGCCCCGGGGTTTGGGGGCCCTGGCTGCTCAGCTCCTCTGGCTCCCGTCCACAGTGATTGTTTCCGGGAGGGGCACACGACCCAGTCTGGTTCCGTAACCTCAATCCTAGGAGACCTTGGGGTACCTCCTGCAAGCAGTCGGTTTCTTCAGGGGGTGCTGGTAGGATGGGGCCTTTGCTGTCTCAAGGGGAGGGTTCGCCTGCCTGAGGGGAAAGCCAGTCAAGAAATGGAGAAAGACGGGTTGCTGTCAACATTGTTTGGGTGCCGCATTCCAACGGTGGCTCGTCTCCGAGCCTTCATACGCACGAGCCGTTATCGTCCTTTGGCTGATACAGACAGAGCCCTCAGTTACTTTCGATGTAAAACTTCCCTGACCTCCTGACCCTCTCCCTCTTTCATTTTTGCCCCCACTGACCATAGATGGGCTCAGCCATTGCATTTCTCACTGCCTTGCGTTGTTTTTTTCTTTATGTAGACACCTGTCCCTCCCCACTAGGCTGTGAAGCTTCTCGTGGCATGGACTGCAGTGGACAAGGGCGCAGGTGCTGGAATCCTGGCTCAGCCACTTTCTAGTGTCACTACGCGGTCAAGTTGTCTAACTTCTCCAATCCTTGGCCTTCTCATCTGTAAAATGGGGATTCTAACAGCACTGTGGGATTCATTTCCTCTGACTGCTCTCACCAGTCACCACAAATTTAGGAACATAAAACAACACAGACAACTTCATTGTTTTCCCTTACAGATCTGGAGGTTAGAAGGCTGACATGGGTCTCTCTCGGCAGGATCAAGAGGCAGGCAGGAGTGCGCTCCTTCTGGAGGCTCTAAGGGAGACTCGGTTTTCTTACCTTTTCCAGCTTCCAGAGACAGCATAACATGCCTTGGTTTGTGGCTCCCCTCCTCTGTCTGCAAAGCCACCGAGGGCAGGGCAGGTCCTTATCACCTCGTGTCCCCCTGACCTTGCTACCGTTGTCACTTCTTCTCTGACGCTGACTCACCTGCCTCCTTCTTCCCATTTGAAGGGTCCTGTGAGTACATCGGGACTGCCTGGACAACCTCTCTACCTCAGAATCAGCTGCTTAACAACCTTAATTCCATCTGCAACCTTAACTCCCTCGTCGCCTGACATAACAGAATCACTAGTAACGTAACGTAACACAGGTTCTGGGACCTCAGATGTGGGCATCTTTGGGGGTCTCTTATTCCACACTATGCCATGCTTTTTTAAGGTTTAAATGCGGTAGTACGTGTATGCTGGTACATAGCAAGCACTCAGTCAACGTTGGCTAGTATTTCTGGTTCCCCAGTGCCTGGCATATAGTGGGATGTACAGGAGCTACTCCTCCCCTTGAGAAGTGGATCTGTGTCCCCTCTTCTTTAAAAATTCATTCATTCATTCATTCATTCATTCATTTTGAGGGGCAGGGGAAAAGGAGCAGAGGGAGAGGGAGAGAGAGAATCTCCAGCAGACCCGCTGCTGAGCACGGAGCCCGACATGGGGCTTGATCCCACAACCCTGAGATCATGACCTGAGCTGAAACCGAGAGTCAGATGCTCCACTGACCGAGCCCCCCAGGCACCTCTATGTCCCCTCTCTCGAACCTGGGCTGTGAGATCGCTTGACCAATAGGCCGTGGTGGAGTTTTGGCTCTCAGGCCTTGAGAAGCTGGCATCTTCTGCTTCCCGTCTCGTGGGATCCTGGCTCTGGAAGCGCAGCCAGCATGCTGGGAGGAAGCCCCTGCTGCCTTCCAGGAGAGATGCACCTGGAGAGGGGCCGACAGCCTGCACCAGCCCGACAGCCGTGGGAGCCCATCCCGGAAGTGGACCCTTGAGCCTGGCCGCGCTGTCCCCGCAGATGCCACACAGAGCGGTGCCAAGCTGCCCAGCAAAGCCCTGCCTCATTGCAGTCTGTGAGCCAATGAAATGACGATTGTCATGGCAGCCACTGAGTTTGGGGTGATTGGTTGTCCAGCGCCAGGTAACAAAACAAGGCTCCAAAAATTATGCAGGGAATGACTAAGGAAACGAACCATCAGGATGTAAAGACAGAAAACAGTTTGCCGTAGAGGATGTGAGTGCCTTTCACCCACAGATCGTTTTAAAGCTCATGACGCATCTTCAAAAAGGCCATGAGGGATGACATCTTTACGAATGACTCATAAGCCCCAGCCATGCTCGCACCTTCTACCAACCAACTGGAAAGTACCACATTCAAGAACGACCCGGGTGCTGTGAACGGCTGACCTGGCTGGAGGTGTGTCCGTAGCCTTTGTGAGGTGAAGCCACTTGCGAAGGAAGATTGCAGACATCACTCTGCCGCCTTATCTATTCCCATGCCCACCCCCACCCCCAGGATAGGAGGCTGCTTTCCCACCTAGGTCTGGAAGCAGACAGGGATGACATTCTGATTCAGGTGCAGCCCTTGGTTCAATTACACCCCTACCAAGTCTGCTGAGGGGTGAGCACAGAAGCTCTTTCAGAGGAAAAAGGCATTAAGAATGCAACATCAAGATCTTGATTTATAACGTTCACATTTACCTGTCAGTCTCCTTGGATACGCCTCTCAATTGCAGGGTACGGATGTCGGTTAGGCATTCTACTCACATGCTGGGCTTGGTTGCTGCATAATTAAACGTAAAAGAGCCACCCAGGGAAGCTAGAGAAAGAGGACTGTTCTCCACAGGATGGCCAGGGAGGAGCCCAGAGGACCTCAGGGTCTTAAAGAGGCCTCAAATCAAATTGCTGCTCTTTGCCACTTAGTCCCACCAGAGCAGAAGGGGGATGGCTGTTTGCAGAACGCAGGGGTGCATCAGAACTCCCTTCTGACCTTTGGTATTGATGAGGCGGCCATCATCGAGTGGCCTAGATCCAACCAAATGGCACATAATCCATACACACCCCCCTCCCTCTGCATTAGGTGAATCAGACTAATTCCCCTGCGTTCACAGATCACCTACCCAGGCCTGGGCAAACGCAGGGCTAGGCCACTATTAGCAGGTTGAATAGTGTGCCCTTAAAATTCATGTCCACCTGGGACCTCAGAATGCGACCTTAAGGTCTCTGTGGATGTAATTGGTTAAGATGAGACCTTACCGGATTAGTGTGGGCCCCAAATCTAATCCCCGCTGTCCTTATAAAAAGAGGAGAGAACATAGACCAAGAGAGAAGAAATTCCTGTAAAGATGGAGACAGAGACTGGAGGGAAGTATCTGCAAGTCCACAAACACACCAAGGATTTCTGGCAATGACCGGAAGTTGAGAGAGAGGCATGGGACAGATTCTCCCTCAGAGCCCCCGGAAGGAACCAGTCCTGCAGGTACCTCGATTTCAGATGTGCAGCCTCTTGAAGAGTGAGAGAACGAGCCCCCTGGTTACGGCAGCCCCAAGAGTTTGTGCAGCCGTCGGGGACGGTGATGGAAGCAGGGTGCAGAGTGCAAGGTGAAGGGAGAGGCAGAGCTGCAAATGCCCGGTTCTCCCCCACTGTCTGGGGTCCAAGGTGAGCTCATTCACATGGCGAATGGCAGCAAGCTGGAAAGTGTCTCCCCCAGCGCCACCACCAATAAAAATCACACTGGTGGAGCAAAGCCTTCATTTAACGCTTTCATTCTTGTTTTTTTTTTTTAACTTAATGTATTTATGTGTCGGGAAGAGAGAAAACACAAGCAGGGGGTGGGTGGCAGGCAGAGGGTAGAAGCAGGCTCACCTGCGAGCAAGGAGCCTGATACGGGACTTGATCCCATGACCCTGGGATCACAACCCAAACCAAGGGCAGATGCTTAACCAACTGAGCCACCCAGGCATCCCTAATGCTTTCATTCCAACTAAGCTAGGGTCCTTACGTAATGAAAGTTTATCCTTTCCTCTCTATTTGTCAGAAAACCAAACAAGCTTATCTCAAGTACTTAATCAAATCATAACCATGTCCAGGGGTGATTATAACCATGTGCAGATGTTTTTCTCTGTGGATTAGTGTGTACACGGCTGGTCTTGAGAACTGTGACCGCAGCTGTTCAAAATGGCGTGCCAGAGACTTTCTTGAACGCCATCCAAATGGGTTCACGGGGCTACAATGACTAAGGCAGGAGCAGCCACTAAGGAATGTTGGGTTTTCAACATTCTGAGTAGGGCCTAGCAAATAAAAACATTCAATCAAGCAGAACACACATGTGCCTTGAAAGCTGTATTTGATCAAACTTCCTTTGCGCAAGCCAGTCGGAGGGAAGAGCCAACCCGAGACAGTTGGATCCCGGTCACATTGCCTGAGGCCTGGATGAGGCTGTGCCTGAAACCATTCTTATTTACCACCTTTTTAAAAAAGCGGACATCCGTGGAGAAAGCTGAGGTGATCATAAGCCTCAGATCGAGGCCTTTGATTCAAAAATCTCCTATTTATTTCTTTATTTCCAGTAACTCCCACAGCTTTCTTCCTTTCCCCGTCTCTTCCTGTGGGCGGTGATCCTCCTGTGTTAACGTAACTTTATATCCTTTGTTGTATTTTTCATTTACACAAAGACCTTTGTTATGTTTCATTCTTTCTTTCACTTTTTTACTGAGTACCGTGTTTTTAAGGTCCACACGTGATGCTACGGGTACCATACCGTCCATTGCTTCTCATCATGGCATACTTCTCCATGGTGTGTATTTACTCTAGTTTACAAACCCATTCCTCTACCACAAAATGCACCGCAGTGAACATGCTGTACGTATCCCCTGATGGAGCTATGTAAGAATTGCCTTGAGTCATCACATCAGCAGTGGAATTGCTAAGTAATTTGACTAAGCAATGGCTGACTTCTCCAGGTAATGGGTGTCTCAGTCTACCCTCCCTACAACCGTGCCAGAAGGTTCCTATCTCTCTATTTCCCCATCAGTGTTTGCATTATCCAGTTTTCTAATATTTGCCAGTCAAATAAAAGCAATATCTCCTATTTTAAAATTGGCATTTCCCTGATTACTAATGATTGTGAGCGTCTCTTCAGACACCTTAAGTATTTCGGGTTACCTCTTCTACAAACTGCCTGTTCATACTCTTTGCACATTTCTTCTTTTGGATTTGCAAGGATTCCTTATATATTATAAATACATTATAGCTATTATAAATATTAACCCTTGTTGATTTCAGAAATTGAAAATATTTCTCCCCTTCTTTCATCCGTTCATTACCTTTGCCCACAATGCCCTTTGTAAATCAGAAATCCTTAGTTTTAATGTCATTGTAGCAGTCAGAAATCTAAAGATGTCCCTTCCCCCAATGCTGATTATCAGACACTAATCAAGGTACTGCTGTGGAGGACTTTGCAGATGTGATTAAGGTTATGGGCTGTGTTAGTCCATTCTGGCCGCCGTAACAAAGTACCATAGGTGGGGTGACTTATGCATTTGTTTTCTTATAAAAAGAAATCTATTTCTCACAATATGGGAGGCTGTGAAATCCAAGATCCTGGCAGATTTAGTGCCTGGTGAGGCCCACTTTCTGGTTCAAAGATGGCGCCTTCCAGCTGTAACCTCACATGGAGGGAGGGTCAAGGGAGCTCTCTAGGGACCTCTTTTATAAGAGCACTAATCCCATTCATGAAGGCTCCACCCTCCTGACCTAATCACCCCCAATGACCCTACCTCCTAAGACCATCACCTTGGGGGTTAGGTTTCAGTGAAATTAGCAGGGGAGAGAAACATTCAGATCTTAGCACAGACCTCTAACTAGGGAGATAATCCTGGATTATCTGGGTGTGCCCAGTCTAAACACTTGAGTCCTTAAGAACAGAGACATTTCTCTGGCTGATGTCAAAAGGAGACAGGAGGAGAAATGAAATAAGAGGCCAGAGAGATTTCAGTTATGAGACAGACTTGACTGTAAGTTGCTGGTTTGAAAGACAGAGGAAGGAGGCCAGGGTGGATGTGGCCTCTAGAAGCTGAGAAGGACCGCCCAGCTGACAGCCAGCAAGAAAAGCTCAGTCCCACAATTGCATGGAACTGAACTGTGCCAACAATTCAAACGAGCCCAGAAACATTCTCCTCCAGAGCTTCCAGAAAAGAGCCCAGGCCAGGCTGGGGGGAACCTACACCAAGTAGCCCGCTGAGCTCGCTGGACTTCCGACCAAGAGAACTGTGAGATAATAAATGAATGCTGGTAGAAGTCAGTGCATTTGTGGTAATTTGTTACGACGGCAATAGGAAACAAATAGGGTCATCAAATCTATCAGTCTTTTGCCTTATTGGTCTGTGCTTGCTTTTGATTTTTTTCTTTCTTTTCTATTGAGATATAGTTGACATAAACACTGTGTAAGTTTAAGGTGTGCAGCATAATGATATGACTTCCGTATATTATGAAATGATCACCACAGTTAGTTAATACCCATCGTCTCATATAGTTACAAAGAAAAGGAAGAAAGAACTTACTTCTGATGAGAACTTTCAGGATTTATTTCCTTAGCACACAGCAGTGCTCACTGTGGTCGTCATGTTGTACCTCCCATCCCCAGTACTCATTTATCTTATAACTGGACTACATCCCATCCCCAGTACTCATTTATCTTATAACTGCACGTTTGAACCTTTTGACACTTTCATCTAATCCCTCCTCTCCCTCCCTCCCCTCCCCCATCTCCGATCACCACAAATCTGATCTTTTTTTCTGAGTTTGGGTTTAGTTTTGTTTTTTATTAAAATTCCACATATAATTGAGGTCATACAATACTTGTCTTTCTCTGTCTGACTTATCTTACTTTACATAATGCCCTCAAGGTCCATCCTTGTTGTCACAAATGGCTGGGTTCCCTTCCTTTTTATGGCTGAATATTATTCCATTGTATGTGTGTGTATGTGTGTGTGTGTGTGTGTAATATATATACTACTTTTTTTTTTTTTAAGTAGGTGTGGAGCCCAACTCGGGGCTTGAACTCATGACCCTGAGATCAAGAATTGAGCTGAGATCAGTAGTCAGATGCTTAACTGCTTAACCAACTGAGCCACGCAGGTGCCCCTATACCACATTTACTTAATCCATTCATCTGTTGATGGACACCTAGATTGTTTCCATGTCTTGGCTATTGTAACTTATGCTGCAGTGAACATGGGGGTGTAGCTCTCTCTTTGACATATTGATTTTGTTTCCTTTGAGTACATATCCAGGAGTGGAATTGATGGATCTGAATTTTTTTTTTTTTAATTTCCTCCTCACCTTATGCAGACATGCATTCTAAGTGGGTGGGTGGAGTGATCAACCCCAAGAGGCAGAAAATTGTTTCTTGGGGGATGAAAAAACTTAATTCTTTTATATCTAAAGCACAGTATATATATACATATATATATATATATATATATATATATATATATATATATGTATATATATATATATACTGGGTATATATGTGTGTGTATACACACACACACACACACTATAAACAGAAAATCAGTATAACTGTGGCATTAAAATTTCCCTGGGGGTAAGGGTGGGGGTTATAATTAGGAAAAGAAAAAAAAGTTTAAAAAAACCTCCCTAGGAAGTGATAATAGAAAATCGTTGAGAAACATTGGCCCATGTCACAGTGATATTCTGTATTTTAAAAAATTAATTCTAGGGGTGTGATTGGCTCAGTTGGTTGAGCATCTGACTCGTGATCTCGGCTCAGGTCATGATCTCATGGGTCATGGGATCGAGCCTTGCATTGGGCTCGGAGCTCAGCTAGGAGTCTGCTTGAGATTCTTTCTCTCTGCCCGCCCCCTACTTGTGCGTGCGTGCAGGTGCACAACGCTCTCTGTCTCAAATAAATAAATCTTAAAAAAAATTAATTCTATAGTTTTATTTTTCATAGTGAGGTCTTTATGTAGAATTTTACTGAGTTCCTCTGAAACATCTATATGGAATTTTCATCGGGATTGCATTGAATTTATAGGTTAATTTGGGGAGAATTTACAATTTTATAATAGTCACACCATCAAGAACACAAAAAAATCACTTCTTTGGATCATCTTCTGTATCTTTTATTAGAGTTTTAAAATTTTCTCCATAGAGGTCTTAAGTATTCATTGTTATTTCTAAGACATTTAAAATACCTGTGACTATTGTGAATGGTGTCTTATTTTTGCTTCTGCATTTATTCAAACGTATGATGCATCCCAATTTCAGAGACATTAAAATGTGGAAAAATATGTGTCTTAAATTTATTTTCTTCTATTGACTTATTGCTGGTATAGAAAAATGCTATTGATTTTTATGGGCTAATCTTGTATCAGGCAACATTGCTTATAAATTCTAATAATGTGTCTGTTGATCCCCTTGGTTTTTCTAAGTAAATGATGACAGTTTTATCTCTTCCCTTCCAATTTTTACACCATTTCCTTCTTTCTTTATAGCATCGGCTAAGACCTGTAGTACTATGTACTCATTAGTGGTGATGGTCGACTACAGACTTTCAGTTTACGAACCAATAAGTTATTTTTCTTAAATCAGGATGCTTGGGGTTTCTGAAATTTACAATCCGTGAACCCTAACTGATATAAAGTAACTTTTTCAAGAATACTGAGTGCAGAACTATGGCCAATTCTTTAAAGAAATCCAAATGTTTCAGTCTACACCACTGTGCAGGGGCTGAACATGGACTCCCTTTTTGGATGAAGGCAAATGCTCTTAGAAAGGGGTGTGAGCAGGAAGAGAGTAATTGGTGGGTTTAGTAGAGTGATAATAATAATTAAGATAATTATAAAGATAATGATGATCCTTCCATCTTTATGACTTTAAGTTTTCAAAGTAATCCTTTATCACATTTGATTCTCAGGACAGTCCTATGAAGTTGGGTAGGAAAAGTATCATTATGTACATTTTGCACAGGAGGAAAGGAGATCTTTGTTTTCTGCTTGGTGCATGGATCGCTTCTTGAGAACTGGCTTACAAGGGTGAGGGGAGCAGGGCCATGGGGTAAGGGAGTCCCTGGATCAGCTAGAGCTGGGAGACTTGCTTATTGAAGACAGTCTGCTAAGCATGGCTCAGATCAAGAACTCCAAATGAGAAAATGCAGTGTCAGAAAGAGTATTGTCTCCGAATGGTGAAGGAGGTCCAGGTGAGTGGTCTGCAACAAAGATGAACCAGAGCTTCTCAAGGAGGGTTCTGCAGAACTCAGTTCTATGAGAATTTGTGATTAATCAAAAAGCACACATTATATGTACAATTTTACGTCTGCACTCTGCTAGCATTTGCAATAAAAGACTGGTGGGGCAGCCCCAGTCACAATTTTGTGAAAGGTCCTTCGGCCCCTGTATCAGCGTTCCACCAGAGAAACAGAACCAGCAGGAGATGCATGTGAAAAGATTGATTGCAAGGAACAGGCTTAAGCAGTTACGGGAACTGCCTAGGCAAGTGTGAGATCTGTAGGGCAGGCCTTGAGAAGGGCAGGCATGCGCGGAAGCCGCTGTCCAAGGCAGCATTTCTCCTTCCTGGGGAGAGCCTCAATTCTGCTCTGAAAGCCTTTAAACTGATTGAATCAGGCCCATCCAGATTATCTAGGATAACTTCCTTCCTTGAAGTAAACTGATTATACACTTTAATCACACCTACAAAATACTTTCAAGCAAGACTTAGAGTAGTGTTTGATTCAATAATGAGGACTGTAGCCTCACAAAGTTGACACAGAAAACTCACCACCCCAGTCCCTGCGGGAGTATAAGCGTCGCGCCCGTTCATCTGTTGAGCCCATTCTCAGCCATCGATTCAAGGGCTGCTGGAAGATGGTGAGCTCTGAATCCCCCGGGGGAGGGAGGCAGTAGGGGTGGACAGCAGGTTGATGACATCAGCTGCTCCCTCCCAAATGACCTCTCCCAGCCATCCTTACCCGCTGCTGCCTGGCTTACAGGAGCAACAAATGCTACAGGTGTAATAGAAAATCAGAGAGAACATTTAAGACAGAAAAAGGAATGTACCCCCCACCCCCCCACCCCCCGTGCCTCAGCTGCCCCACCTGCCTCTCTGCTGCCACTGTAAACACTGCAAAACAGAGACCCTGTAAGTTAGGAGAGAATTACATGGTGAATTATTGCATGTGTTTGTTTTCTTGTTTCTTGATTAGGCCCTCCTACTTGATCTTTTATTAATGTTTGTGTTTTACAAACGCTTTTGAGGGTAGGGTGGTGAGTTTCGAAGATTAGGGATGACGTGTAGAAGGAGAGCTCCAGGTCCAGGCTGTGCACAGTCTTGGTGAGGTTAGGGATGGGGCTTCGCAGGTGCGACCCGAGACCGGAAGTCCCTGACCGTCTTGCGAGACATTTCACTGCACTGGGCAGACGAGGGACACAGGAGACACTGTTCTTTACGACAGGAAGCCACTCCCGTCCACGGGCTTTATGCAGCCCGGTGATCCACAGGGTCCTGTCCCATTGTCCTCTCGTGTGGCACACAGCCTGACAGTGCAGCAGTGGCTTGGCCCACTGAAAAGACACAGAGCCACAGGCCACGGCCGCTTGATAAGGAAAGAGCTGGTCATTTAAACAGTTATTGGAATCACAAGCAGTGTAAAGCTTTTGAGAAAAAGTCACTCAGGCGCAGGCAGCACGTGACCTAGGAGCAGAACCGAATGCCCAGAAGAGGAAAGGCCAGGCCACCCAGTTGGTGCAAACCTAATAAAGCCAGTAAAATTTTAGCGAGGAAAATGCCAGGATAAGATGCAGTATGAGGAAACGGGAAGGTTCCACCCTCAGAGAATATAATTAAGTCAAGGTACTGATGACACGTCCCCCTGATGCTGAAGACGTTTATGTAAGAAACTAAAAATAGCTTCTTCATCCAGGTGGATACGTGTAGTTCACGCATATGTGTCATGGTGTAGCATTTGTAAGATTTATAAATGATGGAATCCAAGAGTAGTTTTCCTGCTGCAAAGAGTTGCCCCAAACAAGTAAAGGCCAATATGTATATATATATATATTTTTTTTCATTACAGCTTTTTTGAGGTATAATTGACATGTAACAAACTGCATAACTTGATAAGTTTTGACATATTTGTACACTTGTGAAACCGGCACCACAATCAAGATCATGAATACACCCATCACCCCTAAAATCTTCCTTATGGCTTCATGTAATCTGTTTCTCTCTGTTCCCCATCCTTGTGCCCAGGGGAAAACATCCATCTGCCTTCTGCCACTAAAGACTAGTTTGCATTTTCCAGAACTTAATATAATGGAATCATACGGTATGTATTCTTTTGTGTCTTCTTCTTTCACTCAGCATCATTGTTTTGAGACACAATGGAATCATCCTGTTGTATATCCATAATTTGTTTCTTTTCGTGGCTGAGTCACATTCCATTGTATGGATAGGCCACAGTTTATTGGTTCACCTGTTGAGAGATATTCAGTTTGTTTCTAGTTCTTAACTGGCAGATAAAGCAGTTACGAACATCCGTGTACCGGTCTTTGTGTGGATGTATGCTTTCATTTCTCCTGGGTAAATATCTAGAAGTGGACGGGCTGGGTCACACTTTGGGATATGTTTCACTTTTTAAGAAGCTGCCATGCTGTTTTACAAAGAGGTTGGAGCACAGTCTACAGACCGCCTGCAGACTTTGAGAGTCGCTCGGTGTCTTTGCCAATACTTGATCCGATCGGTCTTTTTAATTTTAGCCATTCTAGTGGCGTGTGGTGTTCTCTCACCGTGGTTTTAATTTGTATTTCCTTAAAGACCAGTGATGTTCAGCATCTTTCCATGCGTGTGTTTTGCCGTCTGTATCACTTCTTTGGTGGAGCATTTGTTTAAATATTTTGCCCATTTTTTATTGGGTTTATCTTATTCTTGTTGAGTTTTAAGTACTCTTTATTTTCTAGATACAAGCCTTTTGTCCGCTCTGTGTTTAGAAAATATTTTCTGTCCAGAAAATATCTTCTATTTCATGGCTGTCTTTTGAAGAGCAAAAATTTTACATTCTGGTAAAGCCCAATTTATTGAGATTTTCTTTTTTGCGTTCTATGTAAGAAATCTTTGATAAACCCGAGGTCATTAGGATTTTTTTTAACGTCTTTATCTAGAAATTTAATACACTTCATGCTGAATTTTCATATCTGAAAACAAATGGTCTGTCTTGGAGGAATTCTTTGACATCTGTAGGGAAGGTGCCCCATCTGTGGTTGACTCCAGGAAAGGTTTTGCCTCTCGTAAAACAGAAAATGTGGATATTGTCACAACATCCTGTTTTCTTCCTTGAAAACTGATGTTATCAAAAACTCTTGGGGATGAACTGAGGAAATGCTAGTTGGTGATACAAAAATAGTTAACTTTATTAAACAAAGAAGAATTTGTTCAAGATTATTTAACAATTGCATGAAAATCTGAGGTGAGGAAGAAGGACTTCTTTCCTCTGGAAACTCCCACTCTTGAGATCCAGCTGCAATGTAAGGAAGCCCTGGAGATGCGGGGGTGGTGTCCGGCCTTCCAGCCATCCTGGCCGGGGTGCCAGACATGTAAGGAAAGCCATTTTGAATGTTCCTAAAGCCACGTGGGAGACGTCAAGTGACACTAGAAGAAATGACCCAGCTGGTCAGCTCACAGAATTGTGAGAGAAGTCACTCAACTTCTGCCTTCCTCCCTGGCTCTGTGGCCCATCCCAGCCCCCTCCACATTCAGCCAGACCCGCCTTCGTGGTGCTCAGAGCAGGAGGGCGGTGGGTCAAAGACGTGGACTCCCACTCCCCTCTGCACCCCTGCCTTGGAATTAGTTTCGCTGCACCCATCACAACTTCTCTGCCGTTTCTCTAGAAAACCCTGAGTCCTAGGTTTTCTGTGAGTAAAAACCACCTGTGCATCTTGTTACAATGCAGATTCCTGGGCCGTGATGATTCTGCCTCAGCAGCTCTGGGGCCTGCCTGAGGAGGGTGGGAGTGTTTATGTGGAGATGGTCACAGAAGATGTGGGGTGGGGACCGTGCTTGGAGAGACTCTGCCCTGGGCTCACAAGGCTCTGCTGGTGAACAGAGGGCATTTCTCGGTCACAAGTTGTTCTTGATGAGTCGAAGTGTGAATGTATATGAGAATGCGTGTGAATGTGTGGGAGCGTGTGTGTGTGTGGTGTGTGCGTAGGGGACGTGTGAGTGTGAGCGTGTGACTGTCAGCAAGTGAGCATATATGAGTGAGTGCGTCAGCGTGAACACATGACCATGTGAGTGTGTAAGTGTGAACGCAGCACTGTGCACACGGGAGGGGGAGGGACGAGACCCGGTGGGGGGCCGCACAGTTGGGTGGCAGTGGAGCGAAGGTGCAAGCAGGGGGAGGGGTGTAGGTGCCCCGGGAGGAGGAGGAGAAGGGCTTCGGTGTGGGACGCGGTCAAGTCCACAGCCGTGGTTGCTGGCACTGGAGGCCGGCGGTTCCCGACAGCTGCTTTGCTTTTCCTACGCACACAAGCGCCTGTGCTTTGGCTGAGTCCAGAAGCCTCACGTTATAAAAAGGTGTCCTGTGTGGGTCATGGAAAATGGGCAAAGAAAACCATCTGGACCTGGGAAGGGATCTGGGCTAGAGCTTGGCAGGCAGCTGGGCCCTCCTGAGGCGCCCACCGCCCCGCTGCCAGCCTGCCTGTGGCCCGTGGCCACGCTCATACCCTGCCTGGGCGGTGGGGGATGTCACCTTGTTCAGTACCCGCCCCCGAGCCCCCCTCCCTCCCCCCGCCCTGCGCCTCTCTTTAGGCGAACTCTTGGCACTGGAGCTGGGGATTAGATGTGCTGTGCTTTTCAGAAATTCTCCACTGCCGTTCGGAAAGTCACAGACATAATAATAGTAGTAATAACACTTGCTAGCATTTACTGAACATAGGTCTCCGTTCCAGACACCACGCTAAGTGCTTCTGGGGCATGAGCTCATTTAATTTCAACTTGCATGATCACAGACATCTTCTGGAATACTGATCCTGAAATTAACATTTAAAGCGAAGTGCACATATCCCTGCTTAAACCAAAACTTTTAAATAAAAATAGAGAGGAAGAGGCACCACCAGAAGTGTGCGCCCCAGTGAGTCAGCACAGGTGGGCACACCTGCATGAGCAGCGGCCAGGGGAAGAAATGGAACTTTCCCAGTTCCTGGGAACCCCCTGCGATCCTGCCCACCCCCTGCCCCCTGCCCCCTACCCATTTCCCAAAGGGAGTTGCCATCCTGTCCTCCAATGTGTGGGTTAGGTCTGCCTGTTTATAAACCTTCTGTGAATTGAAGCACACAGTAGGTAGTTTTTTGGTGTCTGGTTTCTTTCCCTTGACGTTGTGCTCGTGAGAATCTGCCATGTGGTTGAATGTGGCAGCACCTCCTTCATTTCCTTTGCTGTAGGGGTTCCACGTGCTACTCCACTGAGTTTTATCCAGCCCTTCCGCTGTGGCTGGGCTGTTTTATTTTTTCTGATTTGGGCTATTACAAATAATACTTAGGTAGCTCTACGTGTTATTGTTTGGTTTAAGGAACTATTATTATATGTCCCTGTCCAACTCACGGTCTGAAGTGCTAGATTCAAATCCCAGATGGACTACTTCCTTGCTCTGTGGCCTTTGGGGAAGTTCCTTAACCTCTCTGAGTCTCGTGTCTCTCTGGAGTAGCACCAATGGCTGCCTGATGTCGGTTTCCTCACCTCTCAAGCAGGAATGAACAAGATCTACCTCCTGGGACTGTGGCAAAAGGTCAGACAAGGCCCCTCCTTGACTCCTCCAGGAATGGTTGTGAGAGCAGAGGTCATTCCTCTGCAAGCTCCATGACATGCTCAGCCCCGAACCAACATTTCCCTGTCCCTCTGTTCATATTGGCAAAAAAAAAAAAAAAAAAAAAAAAAAATTATTCCTGGACTATAAGACCGTAAACCAACGAAAATAGTTTGCTCATCAGAATAACAGCTTGGCTGGGAAGACTCCCACACCTTGGCTAGCACCAAGCCAGAAGCTATTGTATCATATTCTATTTGCCCAACCCCCGGCAGTTCCCGGCTTTCCAAGACTCACTCCAAACCATCATCTCCAGCCCTAAACCCTGTCACTGTCCTCCCAGACACCCTCCCTCTGAGACATCCCTCAGATGTTGTGACGGTGATGCTCTCCCTTACTGCAGGAAGTCCAACAAACCGTTCTGCTTGGCCTGTGGATTTTTCTCGTCTTTTTTTTTGAGGGGGGAAGTGTTAACATTAAGTTAACATTAAGTTAACATAACTTAACATTCCTCTATCTTCTCTCCTTTCTCCTCTATCATCTCATTTGATCTTCCTAAGATCTTCCCCAGAGAGTAGGTATTATTTATTCCCATTTTGCAGATGAGGAAGCTGAGGCTCAGAGAGAAATCAAGTGATTTGCTCAAGGCTACTCAGTTAGGAAGTAGAGCGTGTGAACTCAAATCTGGCTGCCTCTAAGTTCTGCTTGACTTGGTGCTTAGTGCTAAGCAGGTGGGAGCTAGTACTCATGTTGCTATTACCAGGAGCCAAGCTGGACCACAGGGAGCACAGACGCAGCCCATTAGGGCCCCTGATGGTGCAGAGGCCAGGGCGACGGGGCTGAGAAGTCCTGGGGCCCTCCCCTCCAGGCCTTTGCCTCTGACCTCTACCTCCAGCATTGTCGTCTGGTGCTGTTCTAGACCCTCGGGTTACATTCTACACTGGGATATCTGCTCATCTGGACTAACAGGTTAGCAGTGAAGATTCTCACCCTTTGGCTTACACCAGGCCAGAAGCTCTTGTGCTGTGTTATATTCACCCAGTCTCAAACATATGTTACTCTATGTTCATATTTAACTGATGGTTGAGAGCCATGGATTCAAGTCTTGGATACAGAGCTTGCTGGCTCTGTGAACCTTGGGAAAATTACTCAGCCTCTCTGAGCCTCACTTTTCTCTGGAAGGAATAAGGCCTAACTTACCTTAATTTCCTCGTCAATCAGCCACTATTTCTTGAGCACCTACCATGTGCCAGGCATCATTCTAGTTTGAGCAGGGAACCGCACAGATCCCTGTGCTCTTTGGTGCCTTCGTCCCTCCAGTGGGAGGCGCTCTTTCTGTGAATCCACCCTTCTTCCTCTCCCACACCGTCACCCCACATTTTTGCCTAGTGATTGCTTCCTTGTTCTATCTAGACTCCCATCTGATGTCCTTTCCTCTGGGAAGGCTTCATGGCCCCTGGCAGAGCACGGACCACTGTTCACCGAAATGCTGGGGAGCTCATGTCTCCCCGTCACCCGTAAGCCTCCGGATTTCCTGCACCCTGGCATCCTTGGTGCCAACTGCAGAGCTCGGCACAATTTAGTTAAGTTAAGTCTCAGCACAATTTAGATAGAACTTCCGTTGTCCAGGTGGCCCGAGAAGCCAGTATGATGGCCACTCCAGGCAAATCTGCCAAGTTAGCAGCGCTCCAAGAAACTAGGACTTACTCGAGATAGTTTGCAGGGTTATTTGGGAGGCTTGCTTTATAGGGTTTTTTGGGAAGCTTAAAGAAAACACACATGAAGTGCTGGGCATCTAATAATAGCTACGTTGGCTGCTTGCTATATATCCAGCTTAAAAAGTATTTTACATATTTAACTCACTTAATCATTTCAACAGTCTTGAGAGAGGGCTGTCATTGTCATCAACTTGCAGGTGAGGAGACCAAGGCACAGGAGGCCTGGGGAATTTGCCTACGTCTCCACTGACCCAGCCCATAGGCAGCAGAACTGGGAAGGAGACTGTGACCTTGAGCGCCGCAGGCCCCGCTGCCCAGGGTGCTCGCACCCCGGAGACAGTGGGAAGCGTCCACAGAGCACGCTAGCACACGCTACAGAGCCCGGCTGATCTTCCTCTTCCCCGGTTCACTGAGGGCCAAGGCCGTGGCTTTGGGCAGAGAAGTTGGAGCCAAACACAGCTTCCCTCAGAGTCCAAACTCTGTTCTCCTGTCTCTCTGGATGAGGCCTCAGGGCCCATGAATTCTTGCCTCCTTGTCTCGGTGGCGAACAACTCCCCAAAGACAGCAGCAGCTTGTCTGTGTGGGAAGCTCCGGCAATATTGATGACAATCGAATCGATCAGTTCATTCATTTATGTAACAGACATTTATTGAGCGTCTGCTCCGTGCCCATGTGGACGATGAGCTCTAAACAAGGCAGTAGAGGCCCCTTGCCCTGATGGGCTTATGTTCTGGTGTTGGGAGGGACAAGGCAAAACCAAAACCAAACAGAACAAAGGAAAGATATTTTCAGGGAGTGACAAGTGCTTTGTAGAAAACACCACAGTTACGTGATTGACCGTGGCTGGCTGGTGGGGAGATGCTGCTTCACAAAGGGCGGTCAGGGAAGGCCCCGCTGAGGAACTGGCGTTTGAGCTGAAACTGGCCATGTGCACGTCTGGGGAACAGCATCCCAGGGGAAGGGAGCAGCAAGCCAAAGGCTCTAAGGCAGAACAAGGTGGGTCTGTTCAAACAGCATCCGAAAAGGCCAGTGTGGCCACACCGTTAAAACGAGGTTGAGGAGATGAGGTCAAATAGCAGACAGGGGCCCAATCACATAGGTTTCACAAGCCATAAGTGGCAGGAACTGCTGGCCACCCACTCCCTCCAATATCCAGTCTGTCCTCTTCCACAGTAATGAAACCTCCCACACTTAGTGGGGGGCACCTGGCCACCTGAAAAAAAGACTACATTTCCCAGCCTCTCTTGAAGTCAGGTACAGTCATATGACTAAGTTCTGCCAATGAAATATTAGCAAAATTACCTTCCTTGAAAGTTAGCTGGTGTGTGCTTCTACTTTCCCACGCCTCCTTCCATCCTGCTGCTGGGACCCCTGATGCAATGACTGGCAACCTAGCTGCCATTTTGTACCATGAAGAGGGAGACCCCACCCTGAGATGGTGGAGCAGTGATGTCAGGAGCTTGCGTCCCTGGGGACTCTGTGAGTGGAGCTTGGGTAGCAAGTCTGAACTGCCTTCCTCCCTTCTCTACATACAGGAGGAAGAAAGGAACAAAATAAAATTCTCTTTTGTTTCAGCCACTTTTATTTGGGATCTCTCTTAATCTTCAACTGAACAAAAGCTGCCTTTCTGATTGCTATCCACTAGAAAGATTATGGGTGACTGCTATGTTTTTGGCTTAACTGGATAGATGTTGCCATTTAAGGAGATGGTGAAGTCTAGGGAAAACCAACCAACAAGGTTGGGTGCGATTCAAGAGTTCTCTCTTGAACTCAGTTTACTCCAAACTGAGATGCATGTTATACACCCAAGAGGAGCTAGAGAGAAACAAGCAGCTGGATATTTCAGTGTAAACCTCGGGGCTTGAGTGGGAGGCAGAACTGAAGGTACAAATTTGGAAGCCGTCATAATGGGGTTGCGACTTCTCAGAAAGCCCCCAGAAGCCTTCAGTCTTCCAAGGGGCTGATGGCTTTGCCTTCCCTGTTATCTGTAAGCTTCACTCGATACTGTAGATTCTTGGATAAGAACTGAATTTTGGTAAATCAAGTTCCATTATACATGTACTGGACAAACTTGCCATCTCACAAAGTCCTTTGTAAATTGCTATTATTGGAAGGTCAAGTTTCTTTCTGTCACTTTTTCTTCTTTGACCTGTTTAGTTTATTCACATTTTGGTATTTTGATGTATCCTCAAGCATGTCCTTCTTGCATCTTCTTTCCTAAAGTAAGAAAGAAGAATTTAAAACTTTATTTTAAAAATGGAAAGCAAGAGTGTTACAGGGGGATTCATAGGGTCGAAGAAACACGGAATTATAGCATTGGAAAAGAACTTTCTGATCCAGACACCTGCCTGGAATGGGTTCCATGTGAGAAATCACAGCACATTAGGGCTGGCAGGGACTTCTGAGGTCTAGTAGGCCAATGTTTCCCAGGTGCTGATTTATGGAATGGCACTGGGTTTCAGGGAATTTTTTCCCACTTACAAAACTTTCAGTGCTGAAGGTATTTATTTTGACTCACCCAGACACAAATGAACAAACACAAACTTTATTCTCCATGGTCAAGCCAAAACTGGGAAATTTTTTAAAAGTTTATCCATTTATTTTAGAGAGAGAGAGAGAGAGTGGGTGGAGGGACAGAGGGAGAGGGAGAGAGAATCTCAGGCAGACTCCATGTCAAGCACAGAGCCTGACACAGGGTCCCATCTCATGACCCCGAGATCATGGCCCCGAGATCATGACCTGAGCTGGAACGAAGAGTCAGACGCTTAACCAACTGAGCCACCCAGGGGCCCTCCAAAACTGGGAATTTTTAATGAATCCATATATAAACATAATTGAGGATTTGTGAGGTTTTATTAAGGATAATGAATTTAAAAGGAGGCTTAATACATTCCTAAATTCACCGAAGAATATATGTGCTATGGACTGAAAGATTAAGTCCCCCCCCCATTCTTATGTTGAAATCCTAATCCCCAATGTGATGGTATTTGGAGGTGGGGCCTTTGGGCGGTAATTAGGTCATGAGGATGGAGCCCCCATGATGGGATTAGTGGCCCACAAGAAGACACCGAGAGAGCCTGTGTCCCCTCTCTCTGCTCTCTGCCATGCGTGGATACAGCAAGAAGGTGGCTGTCTATAGCTGGGAAGTAGGCTCTGGTTCCCTCACGGCCAGACTCCAGAACTGTGAGAAATAAATGTTTGCTGTGTAAGGCACCCAGGCAATGGTATTTTTGTGCTAGCAACCTGAATTAAGACACTATGCCTGGTGCGGATTTGTCCTTGCTGAGACACAGACACCCTCACAGGTAATTACGCAGTTTTACTGATCAAGAATTCAGATAGTGTATCATTCCAACTCTCATTTGACGGAGAGGGAAACTGAGGCCACCAAACATAGACATATGTTACACAAATACGTATGTTAACCAAACATATGTGTGTATAGATACATACGTACATATATACACGCATACGTATTTGGCAGAGATAAGGCTGGTGTTGAGAGGACTTGGATGTGAGCACAGGGTGGGTGCTCGGGGGTGCAGATGCTGGGCAGATGTGGGGGGTGGGCATCAGATTGTCCAGTGAATGCCGAGTCACCCCCTGAGCGGGCAGGAGAGATGACAAATGAGACTGGTGGGGAAGGGGGCGGTTTCCAATAATCACAACATGGGCTTGAGTGCACCTAAGTATACAGCGGAAATGGATTAATGGTAAGAAGGGGGAAATCAACGTGTGGTCCAATAAATAATTTATACAACCTCTTGAAGTGATGGGCCGCTCAGCATTAAATGCTCAGCCTTTGAGATGCCACACCCCACCCGCTTCTGTGTAAGACGTCAGCTGGGTGTATGGCAGAGAGCTCAGGTGACACTTGGAGGGAGGGGATAAGGGGCCTGGGCCAGGGATTGCCACCAACTTCGAAGACTCCCTACGGGGACTTGAAGGAGTCATCATGTAATTATACTCGTGGCTGTGATTTATTACAGACAATGGGAACAGAGCCAAACCAGCTAAGGGTGAGGGTGCATGGGACAAAGTCTAGAGGGAACCAGGTGCAAGTTTTGAGACTCTTCTCTCTTCTCCCAGCGGTCACACAGGGATGCACTTAATTCATTAGCAACCGGTTGTGACAACACATGTGAAATGCTATCAGGAAAGATTGACGGAGCCAAGGAGGCCAGGGACTTCACTGGGGTTCAGTCACGTAGGCACCCTTTGCCTAGCATGTACCAAAGTTCCAGACTTCCAGAGGAAGGCAGTTGTTTAGCATAAACGATATTGTTTGTACCAAGATTTTGGGCACAGCAAGCCACTCTCATCAGTTCTGGGAGTGGTGACAGCCCTGCCTGAATCAGAGTTCCCAGGGCCCAGCCAACCTTGCAAATAGTCCAGACCTGGCTATGCTAACTCCTTTCCACAAGGGGCCTTGGGTCCACTTGTGTCTTCTCCAAAGCTGGACCCATGATCACTGCATCACCATGGGTTCTAGGTTCTGCTGGAGGCCGTTTGCTTTCCGAAGTCCTGCATATCCTGAGCTGGCCACAGGAAGCTAAGAGTGGTGGGGCAGGCCTCCTACCCAGCCAGACACAACCTTCCACCAATGCTGCCATCCTGTGCCAGAGCTGGCCTCACTGGGGCTTCTTTCCATTCTTTCCCCTCCAAGTTCCTTATGGAAAAGTATGGCATGACTCTTCTCCCGCTTAGTATCTATATGCCCTCACTCTGATCATCTCTCCACGGCTTGGTCCTAAGGCAGGAGGGAAGGCAGTACAGGACCCTGGCATTTGAACTGCTTTCTCTGCCTTCTTTTCTTTTCTCCTTCCCACAGGCCACTGAGTTGCGAACACGTGGCTTCCCGTGCCTTCAAAGCCACAACATCATACTCAGAATAAACTTGGGCATCTGGGCAGCCAGGCCTGGCTGCTGTTAATGTGTTCATGAGAGCTAAAGAAATATAGAAAGTCCTTTTCTCTCTTGGCAAATGTTGGCTTCCAATGCTACTTGGAGATTCAAAGCTGACGAATCTTTTTTTTTTTTTTTCTGTAGATGGGACCTTTCTTCCATGGGGAGAGAAACCTCCTGGCCTGTGTTTGGCCTGGATGGCTCAAAAGGTGGGTGAAATTTAATATCCACACATTTCATTCCAGAGATGATAATTTACATTTGTATGATGCTTTGCAATGGAAATGTGCTCTTACGAACATGTCACAGTAACTCAGTGATATTCGTTGTACAGGTTAAAAAAAGCATATTCGTTGTACAGATTAAAAAACCAGAGAGAGAAAGAGGGCCAGTTAATGGTAGAGCTTGGACTCAAACTTATGTCTTTAGACTTTGGTGTCCAATAAACTTCTTACTATATGATATTCATTGTTAACAATCAATCTTTATTGACTTTTGTATTCTCTGGACAGATGAAGATGTGGTTTAAAAAAAATCTTTTTCATCCAGTGGGATGAGCTGAATAATGTCTGAATAATAACCCAAAGATGTCCACGTCATAATCTGTGGAAACTGTAAATATGTGACCTTATATGGCAAAAGGAACTTTGCAGATGTGACTAAGTCGGGGATTTTGAGATAGGGAGATGATTCTGATGGTCTGGGTGGACCCTATGTAATCACAAGGGTCTTGGTAAGAGGGAGGCAGGAGGGTTTCAGAGATAGACATTGGAAGATGCTATGCTGTGGCCTTGAGAATGGAGGATGGGACCACCAGCTAAGGAATGCAGGTGGCCTCCAAAGGCAGCTAAACCAGACAAGGAAACAGATTCTTCTAGAACCTCCAGAAGTGACACAGCCCTGCTAACAATCTTGACTTCAG
Source organism: Ursus arctos (assembly GCF_023065955.2). NCBI lineage: Eukaryota > Metazoa > Chordata > Mammalia > Carnivora > Ursidae > Ursus > Ursus arctos. Next base: position 11,158,837 of record NW_026622886.1, on the reverse strand, counting down.
CCCACTAAGATTGACCTTGGACTTCCAGTGTCCAGAGCTGTAAGATGATAAATTTCTGTCATTTCAAGCCACTAAGTTTGTGTCATTTGTTACAGAAGCAATAGGGAATGAGTACATTCAGCGTCCGTTCTTGTGAAAGAATCTGTCTTGGCCTCCTGGGGAACCACACTGCCCATACTCTCCGTCCTTGTGCTGTGGGCGGGGCTGATCCCACTTCTGGCTCCCGGGTGGAGCATGCTATTTGGACCTGGCCAATGAGAACAGCACATTCTCTGTCCCTGCTGAGGGATGAGCAGTTGGCCACAGCTGGGCACATCAGGGTGAAGCACTAGACTCTTGCTGGGGCGGTCGGGAAGGAGGCGTGCATTTTCCACAGGGAATACGAGCTGAAGCAGGTAAGCCTCGAGCAGGTGGCCCACCTGAGAATGAAAACACCAAGGACAGCAGAGTAGTGGGCTGGAGAGAGACACTGTCCTGAAGACATGGCTCAAAACCTTAAATCTGTCATGCCTAAGCCAGATTTGCCCCTCGAAGATCCCAATTACAGGCTTCAAAGTCCCCTTTTGTTCGTGCTAGTTGGGAGTCAGATTGTTCCTGACTAATAAAATTACTGGTCAGGAGTGACCTAAGTGATATTATTTGGTGATTAATTTTGTTGAAGTTTAATGCTATTGAGACGCATGTGCTTGTCCAAATGGCAGTGCCTTTATAATTAAAACCAAGGAGAAAATATGACTCCTTTCACATAACAGATCCTAACCCTTGTCTGTTGGGACATTGCTTTTCTGAGGCTTTATCACACGTGGCTATTGAGACCCAGGGAAGGGGAATGATGTGCTTCCAGCCACGTGGTCAGCTGGTGGCCAAGCTGGGCTCAGAACTCCTGCCTCTGAGCTTTCCCAGCTCTCCAGCGAGCGCTCTCCCTCCCTCCCACTTTTGTGGCTCTGGAAATGCACACCCTGCTGTGTGCAATTAGTCCTTGCTGCTCTCCCTTGCTGATCAGCATTCCCAATTTTGTTTTCGGAGCCCTAGGTTTATCATGATCATAACGAGCTTATTTACCATCTTGAATATTAACAATTTTGACTCCACAGAATCAGGTTTGTGTTCCAAGGTTATTGTTGTTTACCCGCACCCATCATTCAACCTTTTTTGAGAAACATCACTTTGAGGACAAGACACGCACGCACCCCCTCCCCGTAGAGGTCACGTTTCAGAGGATTTCCATTTGAGTTCCTAATATTGGTGGCACTGGTCTGACACATCTGCCTACAGGCACCAAGCTCATCTGATGATCCTAGAGTGGCCCCAGAGTCAGGACAGGAAGGGATCTTAAAGCATCCTTGTCCAATCTTTCTGTTTGTTTTTTCAATGATTTTTTTCTACAATTTAAAGATGTCCTTTTAAAATGAAGACTTTATTTTTTTTTAGAGCAGTTTAAGGTTCACAGCAAAACTGAGGGGAAGATACAGAGATTTCCCATACATCCCTGCCCCCAGACACACACAGCCTCGCCATTGCCAACATTCCCCAGCAGCGTGGGACTTTTATTACAATCAATGAAGCTACGCGCGACACATCGTCATCACCCAAATGCATAGTTTATGTTCGGGTTCAGTCTTGGTGGTATACATCCTATGGGTTTGGACAAATGCTGAATGACAGATATTCATCATTATGGTATCATATGGAACGTTTTCACAGCCCTAAAAATCCTCTGTGCTATGCCTATTCAGCCCTTCCTCCTTGCTAAGCCCTGGCAACCATTGATCATTTCACTGCCTCCATAGTTTTGCCTTTTCCAGAATGTCATGTAGTTGGAATCCTACGGCGTGCAGCCTTTTCAGATTGGCTTCTTTCACATAGAAATCTGCATCATTCCTTGCATTTTCCACTTGGAAAAGGGAGGCTGGAAAGTCAAGTATGTGTCAATCAGAGTTCTCCATTGAAGGCAACTACTCTGGAGTGTTCAGAAGGAGCTCAGCCTTGCCGATACCCTGATTTTGGACCACTGGACCCCAAAACTGTGAAAGCATAAATTTCTGTAGTTCGAAGCCACCAAATGTGTGGTGATTTGTTTTGGGTGCCACAGAAAATGAATACACTGTCACTTGGTACCGATGCCAAGGTTCCTGGGGATGAATGTGGGACAGGGTCCTATGAATTCACAGCTCCTCCAAAGAGCCAGACTCTTGGGCTCTGCCTTTGCCACATGGCATGTACGTCTGATGGGTAGAGCCGAGGTCACTTGCTGTATCTTAGCTGCAAGGCATGCTGGGAGCCGGCTTCCGTTCTGGGTCGTCCCTGGAGTGGGAGGGACTTGCAGTGCTCAAAGATGCTGGGTGGCTGTAGATATGACAAGCATCCTCTCCAGAGGGGCTCAGCTAAAGTCACTGTGTTATTAGTCTACTTGGGTCGCTGTAACAGACTCTGTGGCTTAAATAATGGACATTTATTGTCCCATGGTTCTGGAGACCAGAAGTCCAAGACTGAGGTTCTGGAAGGTTGATTTCTGGGAGGTCTCTCTCCTTGGCTTGTAGACAGCAGCCTGGTGTCCTCCCAGGGCTTGTCCTCTGCAAGTATGCCAGAGAGAGCGAGCTCTAGGGTCTCTGCCTCTTCTTATCAGGACACCTGTCCTATTGGATTAGGGCTGCATACTTATGTACTATCATTTAACCTTAATAACCCTTTTGTTTTAAAGATTTATCTATGGGGCGCCTCGGTGGCTCAGTCGGTTAAGCGTCTGCCTTTGGCTCAGGTCATGATCTTGGGGTCCTGGGATTGAGCCCCGCATCGGGCTCCCTGCTTGCTGGGAGTTTGCTTCTCCCTCTTCCTCTCCCTCTACCCCTCACCCCCACTCATGTGCTCTCTCTCTCTCAAATAAATAAATAAAATTAAAAAAATAAACATTTATTTATTTATTTGAGAGAGAGAGCGCGCGCGTGTGTGCGCATGGGGGGAGGGGCAGAGAGAGACAGAATCCCAAGCGGTCTCCCCACTGAGCGTGGAGTTTGACATGGGGCTGGATCTCATGACCCTGAGGTCATGACCTGAACTGAAATCAAGAGTTGGACACTTAATCAACTGCCACCTAGGCGCCCCCACCTTCATACCCCTTTTAAAGCTCTTGTGTCCGGCAGTCGCGCCGGCTTGACGCATCTGCACATGAATTTTGGAGGACCATTCAGTCACAGCGGTGGCGCGGTGGTTGGAGGTGTGCTGTGCTCTGTGCACGCTCGTGGCTCCGAATCCCTCTCTTAGGTCGCCCCCCATCACATTTGGGCATGCCAGTCACCATGTGTCTAGAAGAGCAAGGCTGGCTGGCTTCTGGCACGTTTCACCTTACTGCTTGGCAGGAAGGGGGCACAGGAGGGGAGGAAGTGGCTAATTCCCCTGTGACATTGGTGGCGCAGCCATAGGTGCTGCGTCTCCGTCCACGCCTTGCAGTCTGTGTGTTCATAGTTCTCAGTGGCAAATAACAGAAGCCACCTGTGGCTTAGGTGGAGAAGGAATTTATCGAAGGATTGATGGGGGGTGACTCAGAGAAATGCTAAGAGGCCCAGGAGATAGCTAAAAAGTCAGCAGGAAGAAGGGAGGTGGAACGCCACAATCCCAGTACACAGTCAGTCCAGAGAGGCCACCACTGCCACGGCCATGGGATTTTGTGGTGCTACCACGACAGTGGATTCTCTGCTGTCCCTGCTTTTCTACATCAGCAGTTCCTCACTCAACGTACTATGGGTGCCTCTGATTGGTCAGACTTAGATCTGCGTAGTTCCTGGCAACAAATCTAAAAAATATGTATTATCATTCCCACTTTACAGATGAGGAAACTGAGACCCGAAGACGTTATGTGACTTGCCAATGGCAAGTTTAGGTCAGCCTGACTCCAAAGCCCACGCTCCCAGTAACCACACCTGGTGCCTCAGCCCCATTGCTCGATAAAGGACACGTGTACTTCCATGTAGTTTCAGCTGGTCATTCCAGTTGCTTCTACCAGCAATGTAAGTGTATCCCCTTTATACTCTGCCCTTCCCAGTGTCAGGGGAAATGTATCATTTATCACAAACCCTTTGCTGATTTGCTGGACTGAAATAGTGTCTTCTTGTTTTGGTTTGCTTCTCTTTAATTATTGAGGTTGAACATTTCCCCATATTTTGTTATCCACTTATATTTCCTTTTTGTATGTATGAGAAATCCCATCCATGTTTTTTGTTCGTGTGTCTACTGGGGTCTCAGTGGTCCTATCTTAGTTGTTCACATGAACTCTTTACAAATAGCAAAGAAATTTAACTCCTTCTCTCTCTCTCTTTTTTTTTCCTAACGAATATTTTCACCATATTTTTATTTCCTGTTTAGTTTTGTTCATTTTCCTTTGACAAACAGGAGCTTTGCACTTCAGGGCCAAATATTTAACAATTATTTTTCAGGCTGCCTGCGTAACACAAGGGACTGTTTCAGGGGGAGACATCTCTAGCCCTGAATACTTGGATAATACCTCTTTTTCATGCCCTGCCACCTCACAATACTTTGGGGTCAATAGGCTTAGAGGAGTCCTTTCATCTCCAGAGAGAGGGTCATAAACAAGTCTGAGAGGCACGGTTTTTCACTACCCGCTGGGGCAAAAAAAGGACAAAGATGAATATTGTTTGCTGCAATCATTGACACAGACTCCTCTCATCCTCCCGTCTAAACAGCTATGCGCAGGCAGAGAGGAGAGGCAGGCAGGGGGAATGCTGAAACCCGGGTTTAAAATTCACGGAGCTTTGACCTGCAGGCACGAAAGACTCTGAAAGTGAGCATGTCTGTGAGTGCAGGGCCTGAAAAGCTCTCCTTTAACTCCTCATTGCCCACCCCCCACACTTGCGCCCCCAAGCTCCGTTAAGGGTAGATCTTGATACAGCACGGTCTTGAAAGGAGGTCCAGAGGAGGCTCTGTTAGACATCTGGAGAGCCTGTAGACATAGTTGATACACTGAAGCATGAGTCTTGGAGCCACATAATGTGGCACTTACGAGCTATGCAAATGGGAGCGAGCCCCTTCATCTACCAGAGGCTCAGTCTTGTCATCTGTGTAGTGGGAGACCCGTGCCGGCCTCGTGTGATTGATGCGAGGATGAGGGGTGGCGCACGTCATGTGCTTAGCAGAGTCTGGCCTGCGGTGAGGGACCCAGAGCCCATTCTAATGCATCAGGAAGGTGATTGGCAAGAACTTGCAGGTCATCTGTTGTGTGCCCAGCATTGCATCAGGTCAGTGGCAACTGGTCCCCCAACATCAACCTTCACGAGCTTACAAGGTACAGCCCAGGAGCCAGGGCACAGCCCAAGAGGTGACTCTGCAGCCGTTCGACAGCGCAGAGGAGCTGAATTATAGAGGAAGGGCTTCGCATCTTACAAGCAGGGAGATACCTCTGTAGGCTGAAGTGTCAGGGAAAGCTTCTCGGAGGAAGTAAGGGCTTGAGTTGGGTTTTAATGATTTAAGAAACATTTTCTCCTTTTATTAGGACATTTTTTCCTTCTGAAAATGAAAATAGCTGTATGTTTTTCCTTTTTAAAATAATACATACTCTGTAAAATTACTTAGACAACATGGTAAATTGATTTTAAAAATCTCAACCCCCAGGAATACCTACCATTAGTACTTGTATAAAATGTGTATATTTGGATACGAATGTAATTAGATTTGCTTATGTATTTATACAAAAGCAAGAGCATATGTACATACTGTGTAGTAACTTCTTTAACTGGTTCGGTCATTTCTTTTGTAGTGGCTGGAGTATTCCATCGTATGGAGGTTTTATACCTTTTTAAACCAAACCCTAGTTGCTAGGCCCTTAGGTGATTTTGGCACAGCTAAGGACATGAGTATTCAAATTCTTTCAGCCAATATATTGGCTTAGTGATTTTCGTCACATTATTGTTGGGTCACTTTCCAGAAGTGTTGTTGAGGTTGTATTGATTTATATTCACTTCCACCATCAGTACATAAGGATTCTCTTTTCCCTACACCATTCCCAGCACTGGGTCTTGCCAATATTGTATAATTTCTGCCAGGCTGCAGGTAAAAGTGATATCACTCATTTAATACGTATTTCTAGATGGCCCTGTGTTAACACTGTCACACTAGGCACGATAGAGACAGGGCCCCAGCCCTCCCCTCACAGAGCTCAAAGACCACAGGATTGAGAGACATTAATTAAGCGGTTCCTGCAAATTTGTGAGGGGGGCTGTTATCATTTGCCTTTCTTAGATTATCCAGTCAGGCCCTTAGTAAATGAAATAGAATGGGCCCATGGAGGTTTTACGGTGATGTAACCTCTTGTTTGTCAGTGGACCGAGGAGATGGCTGCTCTCTTTTGCCTCTGTCAACTCGTGAAATGATACAGACGAAGGGACAACACTAGAGAACACCCCGAGGGATTTTCTAGGGGAAACAGACAAAATCAGTTGGGGTTTTCTGGCCTCATTTCTATAACATCCTTGGAACCGTATCAATTATTAATGTCTTGGGGACTGCGTCATGCCCATGGGGATTATATCCTGATGTGGCGTGCTTTAATTGCACAACATGGGATAAAATAAGAATTGTATAAAATGGTGCTGGAACAACTGGTATTAAAAAAAAAAAAAGAGAGCCTCCATGTTTGCCAGACAGCCGAATTTCACTCAACATAGATCAAAGACTTAACATAAGTGCTCGAACTTCCACATAAATGCTTCAGCAAGAGAACACGGGAGAAAATCTTCGTGGCATTGAGTTAGGCCAAGGTTTCTTTAACAGAACACAGAAACACGAGCCATGAAAGAAACACTTACTAAAATGGACTTCAGTTTTGAAAACTTTTGCTCTTCAAAAGGCACAGTTCTGCAGACTGAGAGCAGATATGTGCAAAACACGTATCTGAAAATGGGCTCGCATTCAGAAAATATGAAGAATTCAGTAGTATCACAACTGATCATAGGAAAATAAATAGTGGTTAAAAATGTGCCAAAGATTTGGACAAACGCCTCACAACAGAAGATTTTGGAATGATTAAGAAACACATGAAAAGATGCTAACATCACTGGTGATCACGGACATGCAGCTAAGACGAAAGTGACAGATCATTAAACGTTCAGTAGAATGGCTAAGATAAAAAAGACTTGACAACACCAGGTATTGAAAAGAATAGGAGAGTCTCCTTCTTTGCTGGTAGCGATGCAAAAACGGTACAACAGTCACTTTGGAGGAGAGGTAGGCCATGTCCTGTAATGTGTCCTAGGTATTTGCCCAAGGTTAATGAAAACATTTGTTCATACGCAGATTTGCACTCGAATGTTCTTTGCAGTGCTCCTCCTATTAGCTAAAACCTGGCAACCGTGCAAATGTCTGTTGGCCGATGGACGGATGAACAGATTGTGGTGAATCCACACTGTGGAATACTGCTCAGCAATAAAAAAGGAATTCCGTATTAAGGTGAATGAATTTCAAAGTAATTTTGTTAAGTGAAAGGAGCCAGCCATGGCAGGCTACATAGAGCATGATTCCATTTCCATAGATTGCAGAAAAGGCAGGGGCACGTGGGGGGCTCAGTTGGTTGTGTCTGACTCTTTAGCCCAGGTCTTGATCTCAGGGTTGTGGGTTCAAGCTCTGCATTGGGCTCCACACTGGGCGTGCAGGCTACGTTTAAAAAAAAAAAAATTGTAGGAGAGACAAAACCATAGTGAAAGGTGAAAGAAGGATGATCAGTGGTTTCCTGAAGTCAGGGTCTGGGCAGGAGATGGATGGTGGAGGGCGGGTAAGAGGGAACTGTCTGGACCGTGGAAATATTCTGTAACTCGATTGCAGTCCTGGAGTTTATATATACCGTTTCCAATTGCCTCAACTCAGCAAACTGTACACCTAGAGTTAATAGGTTTTATTTATGTGTTAAAGCTGGGAGAAAAAAAATCAGAAAAAAAATGAACTTTCTTGGCTCTCTTCTTATGTATTTCCTGCTTTGGTATGATTTCTATTTTGAATCACACGTGGGAGTGAGAAATCGTAAGGTTTTCGGTTAGAGGTTCTCAGTGTCTTCATCACCAAAGCATCGGAGGCCCTTTGGTCATGCGCTGGGGGTACCAGTCACCTCCAAGGCGTCTGCTGCTCTTGTCCTCCAAGCTCTGTGACTTTCCTACCAGGCTTGGGGCCCCGGAGTCTCTGGTGACACAGGGGCCACCGTGCCGGGTTCCTGCCTCTCTTGGTGACTGCAGGTGCCCTCTGCCTCCCTGGGCACAGGGTGGGAGGTGCTCCCACCCCCCTTCAGAAATCTCCCCCAAAGCCCCCCCCCCCCTTTCTCCCTGGCACTCTCTCTCCCATAGTTTCACATTTGTCTCCAAGAAAGTCTTTTATCAAATCCCTCAGGCAGGTAGCAAGAAGCTGCTTGAAATGGAGGGGTCGTGGAGAAGTGAAAGATACAGGAGAACAAACACAAGTGAACTTTTCCATAAATGACTGGGCCATGGATGTCAAGGTGTGCATGAGAGATGCTGATGTTCTGAGGAGCAGCAGGAGGTGGGGGGCCCGGCAGGATGGGTCACAGGGGCACGCGGAGGGCCTAGCAGGGGTGACAAGGGAGACAAGCAGTGAAGGCACCCAGTAGTCATCGTGTGCCATGTCCTCTCTCTGGCGTCCTGCCCATCAAGGCAGCTGTGCCTGTAGGGCTCAGAGGGGGACGTGGCCTGCCTCGGGTCACACAGGTCCACGTGGTCTGTCCCAGCCCAACTGGCGGTCAAGCAAGGAGAAGAGAGCGGACTCCAGAGCCCCTGCTGCTGCCTGCCCTCTGGCTTTGTGACCTTGAATCTGCCAACACCACTGTGTGACCCTGGGTATGTTATGTCACCGTTCTCTGCCTCAGTGTCCTCTGTAACTCGAGGATAGTAATGGCCCCCATCTGGAAGCAGGTGGGGAGGGAAAGCACACAGAACGCCTAGAACATGGCCCGGCCCGAGGGAGCCATGTGGACGGCGGTAGCTCCCCGTCACCATTTCTGAGCTGGGCGTGGGGGTGGACAGAGGCAGCCGGGTCATGGGATGGGAGCTGGAGAGCTTCCTTCCGGCTCATCTGGATGGGAGTTTGGAAGTTGGCCAGGGCCCGCCGGAGGGAGGAGCAGCTTGGGATCTGATTTCCATGCTATGCGTGGATGGGAAGGGTGGACGAGGCCACACAGGGGGTGTTGGGAGTGGGGTTGAGCCCTAGGGTCCAGCAGCCCTCTCTCCTCTGGGAAGGAAGGAGAGGAGCCTCTGGGGCCTAAACTGAGCAGAGGGGCAAAGGTAGCCTCAGACAGTTAACAGAGTAGGGGGGGGGGATTTCTTCCTGCCTCCTTTGTCTCCCGCATCTTTTTCTTCCTCTCTCCTTTTGTCTTCTCTGTCTCTTCCCCTTCTCCTAGCCCTCTCTGTCTTCCTTTCTTTCATCCACACTTTGTTCCAGAAAGCTTGCGAAGAAGAGTCTGCGCTCCGAGCTATGTCATGAGTAACCCAGTTGTGTACCTGCGGTTTACCTACCTGTAGAAAATCTGCACCTCAGGTCACCACACGCTGTGGGCAAATGATTTTTGATTCCACTCCACAAATATTTACTGTGCTCTGGTTAACTGAGCGTACTTTGTGCTCGAGGTGCCGGAGGGATGCAAATGGGCAAGGCCAGTCCTCAGAGGAGCCAGTCGGGGGCCCCTGGCTGATGTTGGCAGAAGGCAAGCCCCCCTTTCCCAAGGGTGCTAAAGAGCTCTCTGTCTCCCCGGGCCCTGGGCCCACTTCCCTCTCCACCCAAGTGCAGAAAGGGGCAGGGCTGCCAGTCCTGCAAGGTCTCAACAAGACTGTGCATTGAAGGTGTAGTGCGCGGGAACGAGGCCGAGCCCGGACTGCAAGTATGGGGCCTGCGTGGTGAATATCTGTGGGCTCACTGCTGATGGCACACAGGAGCTGGGATTCTGATTTCACATCTATTTCTTCCTTGCCTGTGTGTTTTCCAAGATCATCCATATACATAGAACTTTCCCCTTAACACATTTTTCAGGACCACACCAGGCTTTGAAAGTGGCAGCCCCAATTTTATTTGCATTTTATTTATTTATTTATTTTTAAAGATTTTATTTATTTATTCATGAGAGACAGAGAGAGAGAGAGAGGCAGAGGCAGAGGGAGAAGCAGGCTCCCTGCGGAGTAGGAAGCCCGATGCGGGACTTGATCCCAGGACCCTGGGAGAGCCAAAGGCAGACGCTTAACCAACGGAGCCACCCAGGCGCCCCTGTTTGCATGTTATTTAGTTCAGGCAGAACATTTCAAGCTTAACAATCAAGCAAGCTTTAGCCAGGTCCTAGGATGAGCACAGTTCTGGTTTCCCAGAGCTCTCTGGGTTAAAGGGAATTAGAAAAATAAGGGAAAATAAGTTCTGAAGAGCAACTGGGGGTTGTAGTTGGGAAGACTGTTCCCCAAAAGCTTTAGGCTCTGACTTCCTGGCCTTGGTGTGACATGGAGCCATCTGTGAGTAGTTCTGACTGATAAATGATGAACAGAAGTGACACGTGCCTCTTCTGGGCTGGATCACTGAATTGTTCAAGCGAGGCCTTCCAGAGACTTCCTCTCCTCAGGCATGGCAACCAGCATTGTTCTAGGTGGGGGCTGCTTTGGCCTCATCCTTGAAAAACGCCACGTGGACAGCCCCTCTGCTGGCCCACCGCAGACATGGTGGAGTGAGATGTAAGCCCTGGTTTTCTTAAGCCACTGAAATTGCAGCATCACTTGGCCTGTCCTGACCGGTATACTGGGGAAACAGAAACCCTGATCTGAGAGGCAAGTCCTTCTTTATCCTGTCTTCAAAGTTCAAAATTCCAAATCTTCTCCCTTCTCCTCAGTCTTATCTGGGCTTTATCTGGTCAATTTTTATCATGTAGCATGAGTAAAAGAGGTAAAAAAAAAAAAGTTTTGTTAGAGCAGAAACTTACAGAAAGCAATGAGTCCATTTGAGGTTGGGAAGTTTACAGTGTGACGGGGGAGACAAGAAATGAAACCTTTTCCCTCACCCCTAAAGCAATCTAACTTAACTTTGTAACCCAAGAAGGCATTTCTTCTCCATCTGTGACTTAGCTGTACCTACCCAGTGCCAGTCGTGAAGCTGAGGGTTAGAGAGAGACAGAGGTGAATGAAACCCAGCCGAGTGGGTACAGTGACCCAAGAGGGGTTTGGACCTAGTGCGCAGAGCACCGAGGAGGAAAGAAGCTACTTCAGGTGAGAAATCAGGGAAGACTTCTTGGAAGAGGTGGTAGTTTACCTATGAGAGCCTTACCCATCCCTGTATGTTTGGGCCAATTCCCGACTGATGTAGAAATACGAAAATGGATGTGGGGCGTGGCCCACCACCTTATCCATCATGTGGGTCAACTCAACCCTCTGTGACCCACCAGAGATTACACTTCTGATTTCTTCCTCAGTCCTGTGACTTCTCAGACTGCCTTATGCATGTCCGGACTTTTGTCCAGGTACAGTGTGGTCTCTGCCCTGGATGGTGAAAGGCCAATTGGGTGATCCCTGCCTGCTCTCTGAAACCAGGAATTAAAATGAGAGGCTGACATTCTAGGCAAAGTGTTGCAAGCGCTCATCTAACCGTGCACCCTGCAGAGAAACCCTGCCTTGGTTGGGGTGAGTGGCCATGTGTTCAACTCTCATCCCCAATTTCCTGTAGGGAAAATCAGTGAAGAATGACTTTGTTCTGGAGCTTGTTCAGCTCTGCAGCCTGTAGCAAGCAACGCATTCACAAGTGCGTACAAATTAATACAGTACATACCAGTTACATAAATATTGTGCTGTAATTGATTGTCTTCTGTAAGCAAAGGCAAGGCTGCTGACTGTTCCTTTCCCTACCTTGCAACTCTGGGGGAAGGGAACTGAGGTGGTAGAGGTGGGTTTTGCTGCATGGGTCTGTTTGCAAGTTGTGTCTGATGTATTGAGAAGAGGGTAAGATGCCTTACATTCAGATTTAGTAAGCATTTATCAAGTGCCTATTATGTGAGAGGCATTGGAAGACATATTATCTTATTTCATTATGAATTGAGCTAATAGTAGTAACAATTTGATAATCTGACACAAAAGTTAGTCTTTACAATAACATTCCCCCCCCCCCGTAGATATTATTGTTGGAATTTAAATAATCCTTTAAATTTTAAAAACCTGATGTAACCTTATAAGGAAAATAAAAAATGGGGTGCCTGGATGGCTCAGTCCGTTGAGCACCCCCTTCAGCTCAGGTCATGATCCCAGGGTCCTGGGATCAACCCCCTCATCAGGCTCCCTGCTCAGTTGGGCATGTGCTTCTCCCTCTGCCTCTCCCGCCCCCTGCTTCTGCTCTCTCTCAAATAAATAAAATAAAATTCTAAAAAATAATAAATAAAAAGACACGGCAGCCCCTATCTCTTCGCTTACAGAAACCACAAAGGGCAGAAGAACAAGATCTTCGGTTCTGCGTGGTAGGTAGCCAGATTTTCCAAAGTTAGAATAGGGTAGGTGAGCCAGTGATCTCCTATTTGCCTGCATCCACTTTGATTGTTGCGCAACTTAAATGCATGGGATTGGAAATTTTAAATTACTTTCCACACTACAAGAAAGCAACGCCATCTTTCCATTTACCTGCCAATGCTAAGTAAGGCCGGCAGGGTTTTTTCCATCAGTTGTTTGGATTCGGAGGACAATGACTTCGTGGGGGGCAACCGCTCACTTCCCCCTGCTGGGACTGGAGTGTACTTGGGAGGATTTGGAGGGAGCTCTACCCTTTGGGAAGCCAGAGTTTTAAAATCCGCAAGCAAGCCCCTTTTGCCTTGTTGACGGAGAGACTCTGCGTAAATCCCCGAGAAAGCTCAGTTGTCTCCTGACCCCTGCGGGTAGTGCAGTTTCCCTAACCTTGACCCCAAGTGAGCCGTGTTGTAACTCCTTTCCAAAACAGCGTTCAAGCCAGGCTGTGGTTTGAAAGAAAAACGAAACCGGCCGTTTTGAGCGTCGGCAAAGGGGCACTCGCCGCCCCCCCCGGGGGGGGGGCTAGGAGCAACTTCTCGACCACCCGGCCCAGGGATTTTAGATAATCGAGGATCCCCAGACCCCTTTCCGCTCTCGGTGCCCAACCCGCTCCCTGCCACTTCCCTCCACAAACGCCGGCAGGAGTGGGTGGCAGCACCGAGTCGAGTTTATTCGCATTTTTTTCCTCCGGGTTTTGTCATGGAAACGCTGACACTACCTCCAGACGGCGGCCGAGCCCGGCCGGGGACTGAGGGCTTTTGGGACCCTGCGGGAGCGCGGCGCGCACTCCGCACTCCCCGGGAAACAGCTGGACGCGACCAATTCCCGGGTAGGGGCGGGGGGAGCGCGACGCTCCGCCCCTCTCGCTCGGGTCCCTCCCTCCTCCCGGCTCTCCGCGGGCGCCCTCCCCTCGCCGGGGGCTGCGAGTTGCATTTGGTAAAACCCAGCCCGGAATATATAGATCATTGGAGCGCAATGAAGTAGCCTTTGGAGAGGAGGGAGGGGGCCCGTCCGACAGCCACAGCGGCCAGCGCGGCGGCGGCACCATCAGCGCTCGCACCCTAGCCGCCCGGCCCGCGAGGAGGCAGCGCGGCGGCCGCCGGCGGGAGCGGAGGCGGCGGCGGGGAGGCGGAGAGGAGCAGCAGGAGGCGCAGGAGCGCGCAGCCGGCGGTCCACGCATCTCGGCACTTCCAGAACAACTCCGGCGCCTTCCATACCCCTGCCCGGGGCTGGGGGCTCCGAGAGCGGCCGCGAAGCCCTCCCGATCGTCCCCCCACCCGAGCCCTGCCCAGCCCTGCCCTGCGCCTCCCGGGCTCCGCTCCGCGCGGCAGGGTCCGGGCTCCTGCGCCTCGGGCGCGCCTCCCGGACACCCCGGTCCCCGCAGCCAGGACAAAGCCATGAAGCCGGCGCTGCTGGAAGTGATGAGGATGAACAGAATTTGCCGGATGGTGCTGGCCACTTGCTTGGGATCCTTTATCCTAGTCATCTTCTATTTCCAAAGTATGTTGCACCCAGGTAGGGGGCGCGTTAGCGTGGTTTTGTTGGATATTTTTTTTCTCTCTCGCGCTCTCGCTCGCTCACTGGCGCCGGGTTTCTGCCTCTTCCAACCTTACCTCTTCCCTCTCAGCCACCCCGGGGCTCCTTGCTGCCAGGTCTGCCCGGGTCGCCGAGTCGGGATGCAGAGGAGGGGGGAAGACGTCCTCACCTTCCTCTTCTTCCTCCCGGCTCCGGGCTGGAGGATGGGAGCAGGAGGGGCGGTAGTTTGTTTCCTCCCCCCTCCCTTTTTTCTTTGTGTCTCTTGTCTGTCTGTCTGCGAGGTAGCGGAGCAAGGTAGAGAGGTTGGGGGCAGCTGCTGGTGGTGGGGGGTCGGTTTGAAGAGAACGCAACTCCCAGCTGATGCCGCGATCCGAAGATGAAAGAGGCGCCGGGAGCCTGCCGCTCTGCGCCCGGGCGCATTGCCTTTTCCGGGGTGGGGGGCTCGGGGGCGAAGGGCGAGGTCACCAGTCCCTGCCGCGAGCTGGGGAGCCCGAGGCTTAGGCTCCCACGTGTCCCGGGCTCGGCGGCGCGCGGAGGTGTAGGGAGAGGTTGGGTGCCCGGCGCTGCCCCTCCACCAGGCTGGGGAAGGGGGCGGGCGCCCGCTGTTTGCCCCGGGGTCTGGCTCCGCATTGACCTTGCGGCTGGTGCCCTGGGGTCTGCTTCACCCTGCGCCCCCACCCCGACGGCTATCCCGGCCCTGCGCTGGTTAGGGCCTCTGGGTCACGCCTTGGCCGCAGCAGTTTTGAAGGAAACTTTGGCCGGGTCCTGGGCTGACCGTCAGGTTGCTTCCCCGACCCCTGCGTTCCGAGCATCCGAGGTCCCCCGGGGTCTGTGGCAGTGAGTCCCCTGCCCCCCCAGCCCTCGGGAGCGTAGATAAGTTCCACATCGAAAATGTGGACTGGGGGAGGATCGAGGCTCGCCCCTTCCAAGGGGCGCTAAGGAAAGTTTGGGACCTGGGGAGGGAGGAGCGCCTTCGAGCGCCTTCGAGCGCGGCGGCCGGGGGTTCGCAGCTCGGCCCCCAAGCCCAACAGGTAAAAACCTTCCAAGGAGGCTTCGGGGCGACGCGGATCTCCCCGGGGAGCCGTGGTATCCCCACCCCGCCTCATCCCCGGCAGGCCCCCGATGGGCCACATTGGCTCCGAAATCCATTTTTTCTACGCCTCCGAGTTGCCTTTCTCAGTATAGCCACAGCAATAATTTGCTTTTATAATTGCAAGGAGGGAGCTGGAAACACATTTCCTTCCAGGGAGATGGGGTTGGTGTTTTTCTTTTTGCCCCCCCCCCCCCCCGCGTTCTCCTTTCAGTGTGTATCTCTAGCCTGCGTTTGGGTGGGTGACAGAGGAATAAACCTGTTCTTTCCATCAATCAGGCCGGGCCGCCGGTGTGAGCTTCCTTGACAGCGCGGAGACCGCTCGGCCCCTGTGCCGCGCTCCCCGCTCCACCCGGAGCAGTTGTTAAGGCGGCCACACTGCCAAGGATATGGTCTGACACTACCACACGTAACCTCAGGACATCCGAGCCAGCCTTGTAAAAGATGGCTTTTGTTTGCAGTTGGGTATTTTTAGTTCCATGTCAGCAAACTGCAGCCCAGTTTGTCTCCTCACCCAAACCGGTGGTTGGGAAACTTCTAAGGGAATTTAAAAATGGACCTCGCTTATGTTCTGGGCAGCCAGGGGTGGCTGCAGCCGGCAGGGCCAGACAGACAGAGGCATCCTGGAGACCAGGCCAGACTCCGCCCCAGAGACTGGGGGACTGGGTGGTGTGCAAGTACACTGGGGCTCACCAGTTTAAACAAAGGGCCAAATGATTTGGTCTAGACTTTAGTCATGTGTTTAGGTCACTTAAAATTTTGCCTGGATGGAACGTGCCAGGTAGTTCTCTGCAGAAATGCCTGGAACAGGGATGGATCTTAGACTCATCCGGAATGCACTTTAACTTCTCTGTACCTGTTAGTTGTCTGGGGAAATACTAACTAATAATACCACCGCCATCCATGCTTTTCATGCAGCCAGGATTTGCTTTTCTTGCCCGAGAATCAGGAAATAACTTTCTAACTAGAGACACCAGGAAGAAAGTTCCAACTTGTAATTGGCACTTTGCTAAAATTTCCAGCCCTGGTTTACAATGTTGGCTTGAAAGTGGCACTGGACTTTTTGGTCTAGCGTTTGGGAATCAGGGACAGAACTTTCTCTAAGGGTGTCCTGATAAGGATCCTCTGTCCTTGACCCTTGATCCTCTTTTCTCAGCCCTTGCTTCCCTTCTTGGTCCCATTTCCTCCCAAGAAATGGCATTTGTTTATTATTCATATCTCTATGAGTATGCTCTTCTGACCCCCCCCCCCATTAGCCAGTCCTACTTTCAGTACCTTCTGTTGAATATAGACCTGAAGACGGTTCAATCGAAAGATCTTCCTTATTTTGAATTACACATGGTTCCACAAAGACTCCATGCCAACAGTTTATTATGACACGGGACGTAAAAATATGGTTTGAAATTACTATTAAACATTTTCCTTTCCTTTTTTCCCATTTTGTTCCACTTTACTGACATTAAACATCACCGATGACAGCTAATGCTACATCTTTTCTACCGCTTTGAATTTCCTT
The DNA here is from genome assembly GCF_023065955.2 of Ursus arctos. Taxonomy (NCBI): domain Eukaryota; kingdom Metazoa; phylum Chordata; class Mammalia; order Carnivora; family Ursidae; genus Ursus; species Ursus arctos. Next base: position 11,142,174 of record NW_026622886.1, on the reverse strand, counting down.
AAAAGTGAGCTGATCTTTTCTTCTTGGATTCAGGGTAATGGTGGGATGATCCTTTGGCTGGGCTCTGCAGTTTCAGTCTTTCCAGATCACCCAGGGAGAGGCAGAAGGGACCGCAGCATGGCACAGATTGTGTTGCTAAAAATTTGGAGCCCTCTGGCAGGAGTTCCACGTACCTGTACCTGAAATAGAAAAATAGTATTCCCAAAGAAATGGATTCCCAGCTTCTTTTGTGGCTAGGGAACACCTGGAGTGTGAGAGGAGGGAGAGAAAGAAGAAGGGAGACCGCTGGTGATGGGGAGGGCTGGTTGTCTCTCCCTCTGATTCTAATCTGGGGCCCATTGTCTTTTGTACTTTCTAATTCATAAACTGGGGCAATTCCTAAACTTGAGTAGCTGATCTTTCATTTGATCGGAGCATTCAGCAGAAGTGGGCCTTGTCAGGAAGGCAGGTTTCTTTAGATCTGTGACACTCTGAGTTAATAGTCTTCGTTTCAATCAGGGTTTTTTTTGTTTTTGTTTTTTGTTTTAAGATTTTAGTTTTAAGTAATCTCTACACCTAGCGTGGGGCTTGGACTCAACATCCCTGAGATCAAGAGTTGCACGCTCCACGCACTGAGCCAGCCAGGCTCCCTGGGATCAGGTGTTAGGCCCCATTCTAATTCCCATGTTTTGCACAGTGCCTGACACATAGTAGGCTCTCAATAAAATATTTGCTGGATGAAAGTATGAAGTGGCTCAACCCTAGAAGACCAATTCTCTGGTTTTCAGGAAGGTTGTCAAGCCTTGCCAAGAGTGCCCTTTCCTTGAGTCTGGATCTATTCTGGTGGGGACCCTTCCTTGCCTTCCTGGTCTCTGAGACCCCCCTGCAGACATGGATTCGGTTTAAGTCCTCATGCACCAGACAGAGCATTTCCCAAGGCCTAGATTTGCAGCCCTGAGGCGTGACGCACCTGGGGGCACTGCTCGGTGTCCTGGGTACCAGAAACTTGGCCTTGTTTAGTTACAGACTTGAAGGAACCCGTCCACAAGACGAACACCTTTTGTGTGTGTGAGCTGCTCCTGCCGTTGGCGAGAAGGGAACCACATGCTAGTGGTTTCGTCCATCGGTGAATGCATCCTGCCAAGTGCATTCTGGATGGTTCGGTGTCTCGCATACCTGCCCCGGCCGGCTGGGCTTTGATGGAACTGTGCTGAGCAAGGCGGAGCCGAGAGGCCCCCAGGCTGCATTTGTGCGGAGTGTGTGAAGACAGCTCCTCTGAACCTTCCTTTTGTGTCACTCCGTAGGATTGCGGTTTTGTTTGAAAGCTCCCGTTCAAAGAAGAGAAGCCCGCGGAGGAGAAAGCCTTTCCTCTCTTTCTCGTCCTCTTTTTTCCTTTTGCTGTATGTTTACTTTCACTGTTGCCTGGGATTTCTTTGCCTTGGTTGGGTGTATTGAAAGATTATACCCTTTAGTTAAAGACTTCTCGGGTTACCCCTTTGTACTTTTACTTGATTAGATTGAATGCACAGTGCTTTTGTGTTATAATTTTAGTGTAATTATAAGATAATATGTGCTCTTTTTAGAAAATGTAGGAAGCTTAGAAGAGAAATGATCATTTATCATTCCAGCACCCAGAGGCAACAGGTGCTTTATTCTGTAAATCATAGAATATATAGATTAAAAAAATAGTTGAGGTCCTAGTATGCCATTTGTACCTGTTTTGATGTATTTTAGACAAATTCATCATTATGGTGACTAGTTATTAAGCTTAAAGACAAAATTTAATCACAGCCCTTTTAATTTATAGACTTGCATATGCCTCCGCTGTCCCCTCCCGTCCCCCGCTTTGTAGGATGTCAGTCCTATTTTTTTTGCTTTTTTTGCTGCACAGGTTTAATTTTATTTTTTAATTTAATTTAATTAATCAATTATTTTCTTAAACGTAGGCGCCATGCCCAGTGCAGAGCTTCAACTCCCAACCCTGAGATCAAGACCTGAGATCAGGGGTCGGGTGGTCGGCCGACTGAGCCACCCAGGCGCCCTGCGCACATTTAATTTTAAATTAAAGGATCTTTTTGCTTAGACATGAAATGAGTTCGGAGTTAAGCGATTTGTGGGGGCTGTTCTTAGGTTATCTGTCTGAAACTTCCTTGGGGGAAGGTCTCAACTATGAGACCATTATGGATCCCGAGAGCAGCATGAGATAACTGAAGGAGAGGCTTGTCCAGTATGGGCTCTCCCTCTGGCGGTTGAAATGTTTGTGCCTCAGTGGGGCATTTTCCTGGCTGCGTTAAGATGAGACCGATGCGTGTAGGCCATTTCCTCCAACAGTTCCAGCCCCTGCTCGGGAGTCCTTGTGGTGGTCAGGCACCAGGGGAAGGGTGGCTGGAGATTTCTGTGAGGCCTGGGCTGGGGGAATCCGTCCTGTAGCAGAAGTGGCTGCGGTTTATAGTTATCTGGTTGGGAAGTCATTTTGCTTATGCCCGGCTCTATCGGCACAGCCATTTAAAAACAGGAAATCAAAAGCTTGCAAGCACGGGCCCCACCCTTCCCCCACTTTTCCACCCACCAACTGGTCAACCTCTTCTTCATTTGGGGAGGGTAGGTGAAAAAGGCCTCACAAAGGTCATTGCCAGCAGGCGTGTGTGTTCAGATTCTTAGAAAAACCAGACGTTGTTTTGCTTACTCATTTTTTTTTTCCTTTTTGGTTTCTCTTGAGTGTTGAGACCCCATCTTTATGACAAGTGAAGAGGAAGGCAGCTCTTGCTATGGGGTTACTGAGTAGTTCGATCTGTCAGTTAAAAATTCCTGGAAAGTGTAATTTGACACATCTTAGATCAAACATGATGGGTCAGAATTTAGGAGCTCTGTCTCTCTCTTTCTCTTCTACCCTGTGCTAGGCAGTAGGGATTGTCCTAGGCACTTGGGGATTCACCATTGATTTTTGCCCCCACGGTACTTTCTAGTGGGGTAGCCAGACTTTAAGTAAGCGCAGAAGTAAAATATATAGCTTGTCAGATGCTGTGAAGACAGAAAAACAAAGCAGGGGGGATGAATGGGAGGCAGCGGTTACAATTTAATATAGAGGTAATTAGGGACTGTCGTTGGCAAGATGACCTTGGAGGGCAGAGACGTCAAGGAAGGGAAGGAACCATCCACGTGTCCATCCCAGGAAGAATGTTCCGGGCATAGAGCAGCCCAAGGCCTGTTCTTGAGGTGGGACCGAACAGGGCAAGCAGCAGATTGTGGAAAGCAGAAAGCAGAGAGAGGGAGCAGCCAAAGAATGTGGGGTGGAGAGAGATTTGGGATGGGAGGCCCTGGGGGTCTGAGCGGAGTCCGCTCTGGGGTGTCTGGGGCAGGCTGGTTGGGAAGCGAGGATGCTTCTTACTTGGAGCTTCGTGTTTATCTTTGGGCAGCTGGTCGTGCCCTTCGGTAAAGTGGTCACCGTGGAAATCCCATTTCTCCTCACTCCACCACCCCCAAACTAGACTACCACTCAGTAAGAGAGATTTGCGAAAATTTTTAACAGAGCTTGTGTTGGGAAGTTTTTCAACAAAATGTTCAGGATGCGATCCGTGGTCACTTGCTATAGAGAAAAGAACACAGAATTTGTAGTCCAGAGACTGGCTTTCAGACCTTGGCTGTCTACTGTATCCTTTCAACATCACTCTAGGTGTTTTCGTGGAATGCTTATTAAGAATTAGGCTCTGTTCTGGGTGCTAGAGATACTGCAGGGACCCAAATAGACAAAAATCCATGTCCTTGTGGTACATTCTCCTGGGGAGGCACAGAAAACAAATGCATGTTTAAAACATAGAGCACGGTTGGGGCGCCTGGGTGGCTCCATCAGCTAAGCGTCTGCCTTCAGCTCAGGTCATGATTCCAGGGTCCTGGGATCGAGTCCCGAATCAGGCTCCCTGCTCGGCAGGGGTCTGATTCTTCCTCTCCCTCTGCGCTCTCTCTCTCTCAAGTAAGTAAATAAAATCTTAAAAAAATATATAAAACACAGAGCATGTTTGATGACGAGAAGTGCTACAGAAGAACGATAAAGCAAGGAAGAAGGAGGTGAAATGGAAGTGGCCAGGGGACTGCAGTTTGCACGACGGTGCTCAGACTAAGCGTCCCTGAAAAGGGGGCTTTAAAGATACAAGAAGACCAGATCATACAGGAGATGAGCAGGGGAAATAATACAGGTGTATACTGGGTATTATTTCTGAACGTTGACACAGGCCAGATGTTTAATATGTTATTTCTTAAAGGAATTGTACAAAGTACACATGGTGATTGTCACCGTTTTATAAGGGGGGGACACGGAGGCAGAGACTAACACTTGTCTCAGGTCAGGTGCAGAGGATTGAGGAGCCTCGGCCGTCTGACTTAAGATCTGTTGCCCTGGCCGTCTGGTGGGGGCTCTCAGTTGGGGGCTACCCCCTCTCCCCACGATTGGAAATGTGTAGGGGATGCGTTTGATTGTCTCTTAGGATTGATGACATGAGTTGTTGGCCAGGCCCAGGATGCTAGACATGCAGCAAAGGGTGGGATCTTTCTGCCCATCAGCGTCCTCTTGCCCAAGTGCCGGTAATGCTTCTCCTTGAGAACTAGCTCAGGACTCTCCGGGCTCACACAGTATCCGGCCCGGTCCTGGCCCCACCCACCCCTTGGGCAGGTGTCCGGCAGACTGTAGCAACTTAATGATGGATTGAATGACTGCAGGGAAGTCACAGCCTCAGAGAGTTGGTCCCCTCTTTGCTGAGTGAAGGGAGCGATATTCCCTCTCCAACGTGGTGCTGGCGGTGAGGATTGAGTGAGAAACGAGGAAAAGTGCCTTGGAAATGGATGCGGACACAGCGTCCACAGATTGTCGGAGTAAAGGCACTGTGGTTTCTCATCCTGAGATCGTAATCTTCGTGTTTACAGCAGGGTTTATCTGTTGCGTATGTGTGCCCTGTCACGTTTACTGGGAGGGCCCTGTGTCCAGACTGTGGTATCTTCTTTCTGTCTGCAGTAGCCTTGAGTCGGCTGTGCCTCGCACACCCTCCCCCTCTCCGCCCCCTCCCCCTGCCGCGGCCAAAACTGAGCGCTGCCTCAGCGGCACATTTTTAAATTAAATTAAATTTAATTTAAATTTATTTTTAAGGATTTTATTTTTTATTTGAGAGAGAGAGAGGGAGATAGAGAGAGAGCATGAGTGGGGGAGAGGGAGAGGGAGAAGCAGACTCCTGGATGAGGAGCGAGCTCTGTCCCAGGACCCTGGGATCATGACCTGAGCCGAAGGCAGACGCTTCACCAACTGAGCCGCCCAGGCGTCCCTCGATGTCATTTCTGAAGCTGAAGTCAGGAGGACGATGACAAGTCTTTTCAGAAAAACAGCTCCGTGGCAGCCTTCAGTGAGCAGTGGCCGGGTGGCTTGCGTGGCTCATTGCACAGGACAGAACTGATTGGCCTTTGTGACCACACTTGAACCTGTTGTGTGCCGAGGAGGCCCGCATGGCTTCTTCCTGGCCCGGGGCGAGTCCCCGCACTCTCGGAGCCTGGGGGAGCTGCCTCTGTGGATGGCATTGGTCGCCGGGGCCCCGGTCACCAGAGCAGGTACGGGAGTTCAGCTAAAGGCTGTAATGCTGATTTGGGCGAGGCCCGGTGTGCTTGGTGCTCTCTGCGGGCCTACTGCTTGCTTTCCTGGAGACAGTCCTGCTGGGCTTGAGAGCCAAGGGGGAGTCCGTCCGTGCTCAGCGTTCTTCACAGGTTGGAAAAGTCTAGCTTTTTAGGCCCCGGACCCTCCTCCAGATGAACTTTCCACCTCACCTGGTGGAGACGAGTGGTTCTCCACCGGGGACCATTTTGCTCCCTTCTCTCCCCCACTGCAAGGGACCTTTGGCAATGTCTGGAGAGAATTTGGTTGTCACACCTGGGGAGGGGGTGTCCTACTAGTATCCAGTGGGGAGAAGCCAGAGGTGCTGCTGAACATCGTACGTGCACTGGACAGCCCCCCCCCCCCCACTGCCCGCCACTGCTCCCCACCAACAAAGAATAGTCCAGCCTACAATAACGATAGCTGGGAAACCCTTATTTAGGGTCTGTTATTTTTCTGAAGCTTTATTAAGAACAACACACACACACTCGCACGAAGAATGACAACCGCGCTCACTGAGTACCCCCATGACTCAGGCGGTGTGCCAACTGCCGCATTCGCTTAGCACGGTGAAGCTTCGCGATCCTGTGAGCGTTTAGCAGTCCCATTGTACGGGTGAGGAAACTGAGGCTTAGAGGTGAAGGAGCTTGTCTAAGGTCACGGAACTGGAGAGTTGGAATAGGACCCCTGCCCGGGTCCAGGTCCGACTGACACCAAAGACTACGCTGTTCGCGTCACCGTTACGCTCTGTGTACCTGCGTTTGCTTTCAGCTAGTTAGGTCGGGAGGTAATGTGTTCGGAAGCCCAGCTGTGGACTCCAAGTGGGACATTCACTGATAGCCCCTTCTCTTCTTACCCTACACTCTATCCCTGGGTGAGCTCATCCCCTCCGGGGCCATGCTGTCAGCTGCGTTCAGATGACACTTCTCACTTCAACGGGGATGTGTCCTGAGGTCACAGCCCAGTTCCTATGTTGCCTCCTGTGTCACATCTTCAGCCAGCCTTACGTGGTCAGAATAAGGGGATGGGTGTCCTTCCTCTGCGCCCCGTGGTACTTCGTGAGTGTGCACGTCTGCTCTTACACACTCTGCTGTGTTGGGTCAGTAAGAGCAGCCGTGTCTCGCTTACCGCAGTACCTCGACATCCGGAACGGAGCTGGTACGTAGTAGTTGTCCTGGTCCCCGTTCAGGCTCCACAGACTGGATGGCGTACCAACAACTGGGTTCTGGAAGTTTCACATCTGAGTGTCAGCATGATTGGGGTGAGGGACCTCTTCTGGGGCACAGACTTCCTGTCATAGCTCCACGTGATGGAAGGTGTGAGGGAGCCCCCTGGGGCCCCACCCTCAGGACCTGATCCCCTCCAAGGGCCTCCCTCCTAATATCATCACCTTGGGCGTGTGTTTCCAACATATGAATATGGGGGGGGCACACTGAGACCACAGCAATAGTCACTCGGTTAATACGTATTTTGGAAGAATAAGCGCATTGATGTCGATGGGCGGCCAAGAAGAAAACCCTGCTTCCTGGGGTGGCGAGTGTGGAGTCGTCAGCCGCTATCATTGCCGATCGGATTTTCAGTTTGACTCGGCAGTGACCTAGCTGCCACGTAAGGGAGCCACGAATAACTCAGTTCACACCCTGGCTCGGTGTAGACCCGGCTCAAAACACAAATGACTTTTGAAGGTGTGGTTGTTAGGTGCTGTAACCACGAGAGGGATCCGGGTGTCCCGGGAGGGGATCTGCTCGTTCACGACTCTCCTAGGGCAGCATTGTCCTGCCAGAATGTACTGTCAGCTGCGTGTGTAACTTTTAAATTTTCCAGTAACCACGTTGAAAAAAAGTAAAGAAACGGAAAAAAAAAAACCACAGGTGAAATTAATATCTAAAATACGCACTTGACAGGCAGTAGATAGTACAAATTATGGAGATTTTATGTTTTTGTGCGAAGTCTTTGGAAATCCAGTGTCTATGTCACGTTTACAAGTACATGTTACGTTTATATCTCGGTTCAGACCAGCCACACCTCACGGGGCTCAGTAGCCGCCGTCAGCGGCTACCATATTGGATGATGCCGCTCCGAAGCGTTGGAGAACTTTTCATGGATTAGGGCTTTTTGTTTGCTTCTTGTTTATTTTGTTTGCCCCTTTCCCTTTTATTTAAGGCATGTTTTACTTCCTGGGTTTAAGCTGTACCCTCTGGGAAGACTGTTGCACCGTCTGGGACCGTCGGTGTTAAATAAGAGATTTAGCTGTTGAATCTCTGTACGTGTCACTCAAGTAATTTCTGGCCTCTGACACATCTTGAGAGTCTTCTGGTTCGTCAGTTGCCATCTGAAGCTTGATCCTCCTAATGAGACCCTAACAAACTCTGTAACCGAGAGAAACAGTTATCAACTCCATTCTGCAGGTGAGGCAGTGGAAACTCAGAGGGGTTCAGGGAATTGCTTACATTTGGTTTAAAATGATTGTAACACAAACGTTTGAGTGCAGAGACTGGCCCAGGGAACAGTCATTCTGTTGGGGTGGGCAGAAGACACATGATTAACTGTCTGTGGGGCCAAACGTGGTTGGGGTTACAGAGAGCCAACAGCTAAGGACGGAGCTGGGGATCATGGGTTTAGAGTGGGGGTGTTGTGGAGGACTTCACGGGAAAGGTGATGTTTGTTGGGCCCGGAAGGATGAGTAGAGAATTTCTAGGGAATATGGGAGAAGGGGGAGAAAAGACATTCCAGGTGAGGGCACCTGTCAGAGCAGGGGTGAGGTGGGAAGGAGAGTGATGTCTGGGAACACAGGAGGCTCCGGAGAGGGGGGGGGTGTCAACAGTGGACCTGGAGGGCCCCGAATGCTCTCAAGTTGGAATTTTATTCTTGGGACCTGGGAGCCATAGAAGGTGGAGGGTCTCCTGTTTTTCAGATGATGAAATTTAAGCTCCATTTGATTAAACTCTCTTGTTTCATTTGAAGGGCAGAAGTTTTCAACTCACTTTCTCAAATGAACTTGGGCCAGTTTGCAACAGTTTCTATTATTATCGTTTAATGGGAGGTAGGAAGATTATTCACGCATGTCTGAAGTGCAAAGTAAGAAATAGCTTAAAAGCACTCTGTGCTGGGATTTAAAACTCCGCTGTTTGCTTTGCTTGTGCCAAAATGATAGGCCACGGAGGTTAAGTTTCAGTCTCTCAGTTGCTAATGGTGCCCTGGGTTCACCCTCAGAGGCTGTGGAAGAAGTAAGTGGCAGGAGAAAGGAAAAGTGTGTAAATAGCCACAGGGAGTATTTCTCTTTCTCCCTCCAGTGTGAGCTCCTGGCTGTGTCTGGGGTCCAGTGGAGCTGTGGGCTGTCCTGGAGAGGGGCAGTGTAGACTGGAGAACCAAGTCAGCTGCTTCCTCCTGGGAACCAAGGCCCAAAGGTCAGGCTTTGGGGCCCCCGAGGAGACTCGCCCTGTGGGCTGTGTGTGGGGTCTGATCTCATTGTCCCCCTGAGAGATGCCGCCCTATGTAATCTTCATATCAAAAGGCCCCCTCTTTTTACCACTCCACTCCTGGGCTGTGGGAGAGAGGACGGGTTAATTATAGAGCTCACACACAGCATAAAAAGGCATCCCTGGCTTTCAGAATCGCTTGTGGGGGGCATTGTGCTTGGTACAAAGCTGAAGGCTCCTTCATTTTCTCTGCTAGACTGTAGTACTTGACACCCATTGATAAATATCCTAGAGCTGGTTCCCACATAGGGGTTTGATCCCCTTTTCATGCCCCCCCTTGATCCCCCTTTTCCCATTAAAACAACAAGGCACAGAACTTTCCAAAAGGCTTCATTTTTTAAGAAAGTGAGATAATGGTGGAGACGTGCATCATTGTTTAAGGGGGCATGTGGCCATGCAAAGGGCAGGGGTTATGGGTTTACCCTGCAAACTTGTGCGGATTTAGGGATTAAGGATTGGAAGGTCTGATGACCTATTATTGGAAGTCTGTGCAGAAGTGCTGGGATGGAGATTATTTTGAAAACGGAAGAATTAGATAGTGAAATCCTTTATGAGTCCAGGTTTTACGTACAGAAGGCTTTCTGTATGATTTTGCTGTTCAAAAATGGAAGTGCTGGTTTGACATCAGAAACTAAACAGGCAATCTTTTAGTCACTTGTGATAAAACAGCTTTTTTTGGGAAGGTGTGAGCCCTCAGACGAAAGACAATTCCGTGCTTAAAAGATATTAACCAGTAGCAGCGGCCTTGCTCATTTTAGGATAATGCATTTAATTCCGGAAGGGAGTGGCTCAGGGCTGTTACCTACAGGACTCGAAGAGAGTTCTTCCAGTTACATGCAGACTTTGTTTCCTCTGTAAAAAACAAATAGAGATTTATAAAAATAAACACAGGTCTGATAGTTAGTGCCTTCCTGTAAATGGGATTCGAGCGACATAAAGGATGTTGTCATTGGAAGTCACAGTGATGTTCCTTTTTTTGAGGAGTGGTCAGGCCCGTAAGCGTCTGCGGTCGTTGCCGAGTGTTTGATCTGTCGTGAAACATGGATGACCTTGACTGGAGGAGGCTGTGTGGGGAAGTGGAAAGGGCCCTGAGTACAGGTCAGGACACTGGGGTTCTAGTCCTGGTTCTTCTCCCCTCTTCTGGGGACCCTTTCATGTGTTACTGATGAATGAATACCTGTGGACATTGGCAGTTTTCAAACACAGCGTGCTCGCTGTGCGCACCAGTGGGGGGCGGGGGCAGAGGGAGAGGGACAAGCAGATTCCCCACTGAGAAGGGAGCCCGAAGCAGGACTCAACCCCAGGACCCCGAGACCATGACCTGAGCCAAAGGCAGACGCTTAACCAACTGAGCCACCCAGGTGCCCCTAAAAGGAGTAACTTCATACGGCATGAACAAACTGATATCTATGTACCCCTCATTCCGTCGCTCAAATGTTTATTGACCATTTATCTGACTAAAGAGACAAATCTAAATAAGACTTAGTTCCTGCATTCAGATAGCTTGTAATTTGGCAAGTGGTGGCCGACCCATAATTGTTGGCTGTGGAGCTTTGTTATAATGGCTATAGGCGGCTAGAAAAAAAGGAATAATTAGTTTAGGGGAGGTCAGGGAACTTCACAGAGGAGGAACATTGGAGCTGGACTCCAGGCATTCATCCAGTTATTCAACAAGCGTTTATTGAATGCCTACTGTGTGTGCCAGGACCGTTTCAAATGCTAGGGAAGCAGCAGGGGACAATCACAGACAGTGATCCCTGTCTTAATGGAGCTGACGTTGTTGGCATACGATTTATCAAGTGGCAGGGTTGGCAACACCACTGGCTCTGTTCTATCATTGTCGCCTCCCCCGCCGTGCAATGTCAGAGTGAAGCAATGTTTTGTTTATTTATATCTATCTATACATACATACATATGTAATATGTAATATAACGTATATATGTATAATATATAATATAAGGCATATATCACATTTATGTATAATGTATATTATAATGTATACACATATATAATTCTGACTATCAATTTAATTCGGGTGTATTATAGAGAATTTTGAAAAAATGGGTCTACTTCCAAAAAAGTCATCCCTGATCCCTGCCACCCAGGAAGGATCTCTGTTAATTTCGAGTTTGTTTTTCTGTGCACGTATGTATATTTACAAAGATGAAAGCCTCATGCATATAGTACAGGGTATCTGCTTTTGCCATTTAGTACTGAATTATGGGTATTTTCTCATGTCATCCAATTTTCTTTGAAAACACTGTAATATTTCATCATGGATGTCATAATATTCCATCATATGGATATGTCATCATATGGATAGAATTTAGTCATTCTCTTTTGTTGAACATTTTCAAGGAAGATTTTCCCTTTTTAAAAATTGCCACGATATACCTCTTTGTACATAAATCTTTATCTGGGCTTCTTAACGTTTCTTTGAAATAAACGTTCAGAACGGGAATGCAAAGATCATAAATTTGTGAAGGCTCTTGATAAGTGTAGCCAAATTGTTTCCTAGACAGTTGTGTCCATTTACGCTCCAACTAGCCGCGTATGAAATCGTCGGTCTTACTGATTGCTGCCGGTTTGATGTAGCTGTCAGCCACACGCCCAGCAGAGCCTCCCTGAAACTCGGCGTGGATGCCCTCCCTTCGTTTTTGGTCCACACTAGGTGACAGGCTTTAGGAGAGCACAGACTGTGTCCCCGGTGCCTGTCCTGTCACAGACATGCGATAAAATAGATGTTTGTTGACTACGTGCTTGCATGTCTGAGTCAGTGAGCCAAGAAGGGCAGGGCAAAGTTTCGCTGGACAGCTGGGAAGAGACTAGAACTTCCTTCATTGTCCAGAGTACCTCACCAGTAGACTTTCAGGGAAAGGGAAACTCATCAGCGGGCAAGCGCTGGTCTGAAAGCCACCTCCATAATCTCAGTGCGTGTCTGAGATGCCACTGGATCATCCTCCCGGTTGAAATTGAATTACAAGATCCATCTTAGCTGCTTCCTTGTGCTGTGCCTGGTTTTACTTGTGTTAAACCATTTAGTCTTCTCAACTGCTGGGCGAGGGAGGCCCTGGCGAGGGAGGCTCCGTCCGCATCCTCGATTTGGTTGGGATGCAGACACGGTCTGTAATTGACTTAAGGTAACATAGCGCTATGGTCTAAATGTCTGTGACTCTCCCTCTCCCTGCCAAATTCATATATTGAAATCCTGACCCCTGGAGGTGATGGTATTGAGTTGGGAACTTCGGGGGTGCCTGGCTGGCTCAGTTGGGTTAAGCATGTGACTCGTGGTTTCAGCTCAGGTCATGATCTCGGGGTTGTGTGATCAAGCCCCGAGTTGAGCTCTACAGTCAGCGTGGAGTCTGCTTGAGATGCTCCTGCCTCTCCTTCGTCCCCCCCCAGTCTTGAGTTCTCACTCTCTAAAAATAAATAAATAAACTCTTTAAAAAAAGAAAGAGTTGGGAATGTGGGAGGTGCTTAGGCCATGAGGGTGGAGCCCTCAGGACTGAGATTAGTGCCCTCCTAAAAGAGGCTGCAGAGAGATCTCTTGTTCCTTCCAGCATGTGAGGACTGAGAGAGAAGGTACCAGCTGAGCCAGGAAGAGCGCCCTCAGCTGAGCATGCCAGCACCCTGATCTTGGGCTTCTAGACTGCAGAACTGTGGGAATACGTTTCTCTTGTTTCTAGGCTGCCAATTCTCTGCTGTTCTGTTGTGGTAGCCCGAGTGGACAGACACACACAGCGGCTAAGTGCTAGAGCTGGGACCCCCAGCTCCATCAGAATTCACATGCTCTACTGAGAAACTTACATCCCCTTTTTTTTTTTTTAAGTTTATTTATTTACTTCAGTAATCTTTACACCCAGAGTGGGGCTCAAACTCATGACCCCAAGATCAAGAGTCACATGTTCTTCCTTCTGAGCCAGCCAGGCGCCCCTACTGAGAACTTACTTCTGTTTGCGAACCACGGGGCTAGTGTCTGTGTGAAAACCTCCTTTCTGTGATTGAGGAGGAAAAACGTATAGTGGGTTGTTCCCTGAGCTGGGAGGAAAATGGACAATTGCTCTACAGTTGACATAATAATAGCTCGAGGAGGCATTGTGCACCCAATGGTCCTCAGCCAATGGAGGAAGGAATTCAGATGGGAGGGAGTTCATTCAGTGACAGGGACCAAGATACGGTGGCACTGTGGAGCTATTCTTTACTGCCTTGTTCTGCTCTCAGAAGGGTCGTGGTTAGCGGTGCTCTGAGAATGAAGCCTCTCTGGGCAGCTGCATCTTGATGATGCTCTCAGGTTTGGGGGGACGGGCTCCCCTAAACAGGAAGCAGGGGCGGGTAGAGAGAAAAACACAATCAAATCCAGCCGATGACTATGTCTTTCCTTTTGCAAAAGTCAAAGACACTACTGATGGTTATGCACGCGCGTGCGCGTGCGCACACACACACACACACACACACACACACACACAGGGCAGATGGGGCTTCCCGTGGGACATCTCTCTTGCCTGTGCCTCCAGAGGAGAAGCCTTGATGGATTTAATTTAATCATTTTCTTGAACATTTTAAAACAAGATTTTCCCTTTAAAAAATGCTATAATTTACATTTTTAAAGTTTAAAAAAAATGTAGTTAAGTAATGTCTGTATGCCATGTGCGACTCGAACTCATGACCCCGAGGTCAAGAATCACTTGCTCCTTCGACTGAGCCAGCCAGGCGCCCCTATAATTAACATTTTTATACATACGTCTTTGAGTTCTATATTATGTCTTTGGAACAAGAATGGTGAAGCACTTATTCTTGGTATTGGAGTTAAGACTGGATGCAAACCAGTCTAATGGCAGCAACGAGGGATGGCTTAGGGGAAACGTTAACCCCCCCCAATTTCCATCAGCCCACACCAGATCACCCCAAAACACCCATGAAGAACAAATACACTGTTTGCATATGCGGTGCCTCCTGCCTGTCTTCCACCGGGAGACTCCCCCAAGCCTTTCCTGTCAGAATTCTGGGGCGTCTCGGTGACTCAGTCAGTTAAGCATCTGCTTTTGGCTCAGGTCATGATCCCAGGGTCCTGGGATCGAGCCCCATGCCAGGCTCCCTGAACAGCAAGGGAGTCTGCTTTTCCCTCTCTCTCTGCTGCTCTCTTGTGCACTCTCTCTCTCTCTCACATAAATAAATAAAATCTTAAAAAAAAATAATTCTGGAGTCCTCACTCTCCCTCCCTCCCATTTTGTCTGTTTTGCACACTCTTATTTCCCATCAGCTTCGCACTGTGGGAGGAGAGGATGAAGGGAAGTGAGACTAGCTCTAAAATAGCTGGCTGGTAGGTTTCCTGTTAAATAGGATGTGGTCGATTAACTTTGGTTATGTGTCTAGTTCAGACACTGCTGCTGGCTGTAAGCACACAGGGCCCTGGAACATGGTGATGCCTGCCTAGGACTGAAAGCAGTTACTAGAGGCGCTGGGACCCAGTAAGCACCTTGAGAATAGCCATTGTGACTTAGTCCTTTGGGAGGTGAAGCTGATGCTCCCTGTGGCCATCAGCAATGGAGGGCGCGAGGTGGCTGGAACCATCTAGTTTCTGGTCATTTTGGAGCTGTTGATACGATTTGGTTCTTAATGCATAGTGGGGGAGGCCATGAACTGGTTCGTCCATTCTACGAGATTATTAGAGGGATGTCTTTTTTTTTTTTTAAGATTTTATCTCTTCACCCAGCGTGGGGCTTGAACTTACAACCTTGAGATCAAGAGTGGCATCCTGTACTGACTGAACCAGCCAGATGCCCCTAGAGGGATGGTTTTTAAAACTGGAAACGACAACATGGAAGGAAACTTTAAAACAGTGCCTGGCGGTGAGGAATATTCAAGAATGGGCCTTCTTGGAGAAATTACCTGTTTTAACTTTCCAAATTTGCCTCAAATACCTTTCTCAGGGAGCTTAAGGTATTGGTTGGTCAGGAGACTTTCAGATGTAGGTCCTCCTCTCCCTGACCCTGTTCATACTGGTTTAAGCAAAAAAAGGACCATTTTTTTTTCTGGGCACAGAGAATTGAAAAAGCGTGACAGGGCACAGGCACTCTAGCATCAGGTCTAATGCCCTGTCTCTCTCCTTTTGGTGGCAAGATGGCTGCCAACAGTTCCAGCCACCATCCCATCCTCTCAGCATTCCCAACAAAAAGAGTACTTCTTGTTCGTAGCAGTTTCCATAAAAGTCCTAGACTGTAAACTCTTTGAGGGCAGGGATTTTTATATTTTGTTTACCATTCTTTCCCCAACTCTTAGAACAGTGCCTGGCCTCTAGTAAGTGTTGAATAAATGTGTGTTGAATGAATGAATGCATGAATATCATTGGTGTGGCTGGGGTCGCATGCCTAGTCCAAGAGGTGAGCTGATAGTAGGGGAAAATGGGGGAGAGTAGTTTGCGTTGAGCTGTACCCATGACATCAAACCCGTGTTGGGAGTGTTGAAGAAGCCACCTTGCAAAACCAGATGACAAGTGATACCAGCTTAATAACTTGGCCAGCAGGAATTCTAGCCCGCTTGTAGAATCCTGGAAGTTCACGATGCGTTGACTGAAGAAAGAGCTCATCGTGGCTGCTTTTGGTCCAAGGTCACCGTGGGCTGTTGAAGGCTGTTCTTGTTTTTTGTTTTTTTTTTTCTTTTTTTCTGAAGAATAACCAAGGCAAGAAAGGCAAGAGGTGAAAAATCTATGGATTAAAAAGACCCCGTGCACTCGTAGAGTAGGTAGTAGTCTTTGGAATTTTTTTTTTTGCTACTTGGAAAACCAATTTGGATTGAAGTAGTAATGTGAATTTTTGATTCCATTTACCTCCTGTTTTTTGTGTGTTTTTTTAATGATTTTATTTATTTATTTGACAGAAAGACAGCCAGCGAGAGAGGGCACACAAGCAGGGGGAGTGGGAGAGGAAGAAGCAGGCTCCCAGAGGAGGAGCCCAATGCGGGGCTCGATCCCAGAACGCCGGGATCACGCCCTGAGCCGAAGGCAGACGCTTAACGACTGAGCCACCCAGGCATCCCCATTTACCTCCTGTTTTAGGAAGACACTTGTACCACTGTGGCCCAAAGAAGCTGGTAGTGCGTATCTTCCTTGGGTCACTAGTTGCGGGTGTCAGCCGCAATTCCGCGGTGCTGGAGGCTCACTCGCCTTCCATCCTATGGCATCACTCTACTGAAGGTTGTGTCTTCATCCCTGTGCTGCAGATGACTCACCTCCATGCCTGCCTCCTGCCGGTGGGAAGAGGGAGAGCGGTGCGGTGGACGTTGTGGCCTCGCACCCATTACTTCTGCTTGTGTCCATTGAGTCACAGCCATTGCTGTCTGCAAGGGAGGCTGGGCGAGGTAGTCTTTATTCTATGCGGTTATGTGCGCCACTGTTATTTTGGCCTTGTAGCTCTAAAGAGAGCTAGAGAATGGATATTGGGGGTTCACCACTCGTTCGGCTACATGAAGGTTCTACACGACAGATGGTTATGTGCTCAGTCCTTGTTGAACCCAAGTATGTTTCACGAACCTCTGCTTGGTCAGTGGACTTGGGTGGATGTTGTTGCTTCAAAATTCATGTTGTTCCTGGAACCTCAGAATATGACCCTATTTGGAAATAGGGTTGGTGCAGATGTAATTAATTAAAATGAGGTCATATTGGAGTTGGGGCGGGGGAGCCCTTAGTCCAGTATGACTGGTGCCCTGAGAACAGACACAGAGACACACACAGGAGAAATGTGACAATGGAGGCAGGGACTGGAGGGATGCAGCCACAAGCCAGGAATGCCAGGAACCATCAGAATCTGGAAGAAGCAAGGACGGATTCTCTCCCAGGGCCTTGGAGGGAGCACAGCCCTGCTGACACCTTGATTTTGGACTTCTAGCCTCCAGAACTGGGAGGCAGTACGTTTCTGTTGTTTTAAGCCCACTGAGTTTGTGGTACTCTGTTTCAGCAGCCCTGGGGGACTAACGGAGTCGGGAAGAACACATTGCTTGCCTTGCTCCGGTGGGATGGTTTCCAAGTGGAATCCGTGGGTCTGGCTTCTCAGCGCTGCCCTGTGTGTAGCTGCAACTCCGCGGAGGTGGCGGTCTGGGGACCTTGTAGGTGGCCAGTGATACGTATCTGTCGTTCTCATCAGTCTAGTGGACGATCAGACATGAAGCAAGTATTAAGCAGATACGTATTTAATAACAAGCATGGTAAGTTACACGGAAGAGGACAGGATGTTGAGAGGCTGCGGTAAGGAAACCGAATCTGGGGTGGGCAGCAGGGGTGTGGTGGGGTGCGGTGGTGCTCAAAGAAGGCTTTCTCTAAGGCATGGATGAGCGGGAGTTAGGAAAAGGATGGGAAAGGAGTGGGGGCCGCTTTTTGGGGGAAACGGCTTGATGTCAGGAGCTCACAAACATGGGTGCTCTCTGGGAGTTAAATTCCTGGGCCCCACCCCAGATGGTCCCTGTCAGGATTCATGGAGGGAGCTGTTGTAGGCTGTGGGGTCCGGAAATGTGTGTTTCTTTTAAACCCGTCCCTTGGAAATTTTGGGGGGAATTGCCGCACTAGGGCAGGGAGTCTCAAACATTGACGGGCTTATTGAGTCGCCTGGAGAGCTTGCTCAAAATGCAGGCTTGGGGCTGAGTTCGGCCGGTTGGAGGTGGGACTCTCTTTGACAGGCCCATCACCCAGGTGATTCTGGTTCACGGCGTTCTCTGACCTCCTTTTGAGAAACACATCCCTGGAAGGTGTCTGGCTCTGCAAAATTTGAAACTGACCTCTGCAATTGGCAAATAATTCCAGTGGGGAATATAAGGGGTCACCTAAAGGAACATTTGTATCTGATCTGATCTGATCTTAGAAAGCCGCTTAGGGGGCAGGCCACAAGGGCAGCACGGGGCCCAGACTTCGCAGCAGCAGCAGTGGGAGGCCTGGGCTGTCAGGTTCCAAGAGGGGTCCACAGTCATCAGAAGTTCCTCCGGCCCCGGCCCTCACCTCACCCCAGAAGGTGGAGGCTGGACATCTAACACCGAGCCCTGACTTCAGGGTTCTGTGCGGTAACAGCTGTGCAATGCATCAGTTTAGGCTTTCCTTGCAAAAAGAAGACAGATTCGGGCACCTCTTCATGTTCCCCATCCATTGTCGGAGCTCGGAGCTGGGAGGTGGGGGCGTGGGGGGGAGGCCTTACATTCAGACCCAAAGCATCTTTAATGTTCGGTAGCCGCCGTGCTTTCATGATCGGTGGGGCTCATTGTGAGCGCTTGAGCTGAAAATGGGAACAGTGGAAAAATGAAAAGACCTCTGACCGCAGACTTCCTGCTGGCCCGCCTTCCTCCTCCACTCCCGGGGCGATACTTGACACACCATTTTTAGGCGGCAGGGCGAGCTGAGGTGAAAGGAGCCTTGGCACCGCCTGACGTGGTTTGGAGCTGGGGCATAAATCATCACACAGCTTGTGTGTGTGTGTGCGTGCACGTGTGCATCTGCGTGTGTGTGCACGCGCGTGTGTTTCTCCCTTCCGACATCCTTCTCTCCTGGACTGGGAGTTTCATTTCATTGTGTTACTTTCCGTGCATGATGCTGCCGCTAGTCATTCCTGCTCGACCTTTAGATTTTTTGTCTTTAGGGAAAATATGATCATTAGTCTATATTCTCGAGCAGATGTAATTGAGTCACAAACTGTCTTCCTGCCTCGCTTTGCATCCATGGGAAAAAAGTGTTTTAAAGTCAGCGTGGATTTTTCTTAATAATATGGAAATGAATATCAGCCGAGAGGACCACTCTGCGGCTACTAGCTGTTGGGTTGGGAGCCCGACGACGGCCCGTGGTGCGCCTCACTCTTGAAAATGATGACTTCAGCTTTTTGGGGGTCTGGCTTTGTGCCTCTTGGCTGTTGTCTGTTGCTCGGCTGGACTGTGGGGTTAATTAGCCAGAGCTTAATCCTGGGCCTCACGGCCCGTTTACGGCCCCTGCGAGCATGAGCGTTTGAGAGAGCCAGCCTGGGATTCGTGAGCTGTGTGTTCTGGTTCATTCTTCTGGATACGGGGCCTGTCTGAAGGGTGTGTTCCTGGAACTTCTCTGTCAGGCTTCACTGTGGTGCCTATTTATAATGACCACCCCTGAAAGGTGCCAATTGCCAGGGCCTCGTTCTAGGATAAGCCAAAGCATGGAACGAGGGAGCATAGAGCTGGAAAGGGCCCCAAAGCAAATTGGAGGGCAGAGTCCTCCTCCTGAGGACTAGGGAGACCCCAGCTTGGGGCCTGGCTCCCCTCCAATTGCAGCTGAAATGGGATTTCTGATGAGGGAGCGTGTTTTTAAAAGCACTGGGGTCTTGCTAGTTTCCATTTTTGTCGTACAAATACACAGTAGTCCAATTTAGCAATCCCATGGCACTAGGTTTTTACGGAGACAAGCTAGGCACAGTCACAAATTAACAACAGTACGCCACGAATTTCTGGTGTGGGATTTAGCATCTCACCTTGCTTTTGTCGAATCCACTGGTGGACACAGGAGACCCCTGAATAAATGGAGAACACAGTCTTGGGTGATTTTAGGTTCCGTCTGCTTAAAAATAGCCTACTCCCCACCCCACGACGCTGTCGGAAATTCTTGCTTACAATGACCCTGTTGTGAGCAATAATTACTAGACTAATAGCAGTGGCGCCCCTTCATGAGTGCCTACCACCTCCTGTACGGGGTGCTGGAGAAATAATATCTTGTTTAATCAACAGCTTTGGAGCGGTTCTCATTGTCCCTATTTTACAGAAGAGGAAGTTGAGCTCGGAGAGGCAGACGAATGTCTTTCAAGGTCACCAGTTGAACAGAGATTGAGGGCTCCTTCAGGTTAAGAGTCCTGTTAAGAGGCCCACGCAACAATGTTAAGCAGCAACAACAAAAAGTACAAAGTAAATCTAAGAAGTGGGAGGTAGGGTTACCGATCATTTTATTATTTGTATGTATGCTTTGCATGTTTTAAATGCCGTTAAAAGTTTCAAAAAGACACATTTTATCTGACAACTTAATTTTTTATTGGGTGATGATGATTTTTTTTTTTAAATTAAGCCAGCTAGTCAGGGACCCAGGACTTCTGGGAACAGGGACCAGTGTCAGGGGGAGGGAGGAGGAGACAGGGGCTTGTCCTGTCCGAGGAGGCAGGGCCAGGTCAAGGCAGCCCGGGGCACCAGCAAGTGGAGGGCGTGTGTGTGTGTGTGTGTGTGTGTGTGTGTGTGTGTATGTGTGTGTACGTGTATGTATGTGTCTGTACGTGCACCAAAGGCTGTTTGCTGTCCACTACTGTATTAGTCTGCTGGGAACACCCTGCTGTAACAAATACCACAGACCGGGCTTCAACGACAGAAATGTATTTTCTCACGGTTCTGGAGGTGGAAGTCCAAGATGAGTGTGTCGGCAGGTTGGCTTCTCCTGAGGCCTGTCTCCTTGGCTTGCAGACGGCTGCCCCATGGCCGATTTCCTCACGTGGTCTCTCCTTTGTGTGCACGTACCCCTGGTGTCTCTTTTTGTGTCTAAATTTCCTCTTACAGGGACACCGGGCAGAGCTGGATTAACATCCGCCCTAACGGCCTGATTTTAGCTTCATCACCTCTTTAAAGGCCTCATCTCCAGTTATAGTCCCATTCTGAGGGACTGGGGAATTAGCACCTCAACATGCGAATTCTAGGGAGACCCAATTCAGCCCCTAACAGCTATTACTGCCCTATTTTGGCAGGGATCTGTGTCTCGAGTGTTTCAAGGGAGCTGAGGGCCACTGGGCTTCCCATGTAATCGACTGTGGGAATGTTATGAAGAAAGCAAGCCTTAGACCAAACCCTGCCTCGTGCACATTTTCCAGTAAGGAGTCACACAAACATTCGTTACATTTTGTGCTCGGAGCCTGATGAAGTCCCAGTTGGCTGTCCTCTCAGGTTCTCTGTACCTCGCATGGAAGTTTCCCTTAGGGCAGCTGAGGAAGTTCTGGGGAAGCATTCAGCTAACGTTCTAGCTGGGTCAGGCCACAGAGTCCTCTGAAAATGTCTGCTCGCAGACCAGGGGGCACTCTGGGCAAGAGTGTACTCTGAAAGATGTAGGTTTTGGCCTCGAGTTTGTTGAGGAAGAGCAGACAACTCTAGCCAAACCACACATCTTGAACACCCCTCTCTTTGCCAGTGTGAAGTTATTTCCAATATTCATTACGCTAAGTTTCCCACCTTCTGAAGCATGTGGGAAATAAGATGGCGGATGTGCTATTGGACGGCCAATGGGCAGTGAGCGTCTGATTGTTAGTTTGCAAATACTAACCACCCCTAGCAGTGTGTGTTTCCTCTTTAGGGACCTTAGATGTTACCTGACTGCACCTCCACTAACATGGACGTACACTGTGTCACACAGTTGGTGACAGAGCGTTTTAAGGTAAATTGCAGACAATATGAGATTTTGTCAGAAAACTTTACCATATAAGCATTTTGTCTTGAGCCTGTGCTATTCCCAGATGAAGGTATAAACACAGTGATTTCCTTTCTTGAAAAGTTGAACAAAATCAAGAGAGGTATTGGGTTTGATGCTGCATTTTTATTATAGGTTAAGTCTTGAAACTGTTTTTGCTAAACATTGGTCAGGGGAATTTGAGGAGTAGACGCTGGGCTTCTTTCACCCTTTGAAAAGAGAGGATGGATTCATCACGACAAGAACTGACATTCCAAAAAAATGTTTTAGTATGTACGCTGGGTTTGAGGAGACAACATTTAGATCCCAGGAGTGCATGCTTTTGAACTGTTGCCAGAATTCTAGAGGAAGGTTTGAGAAATAATAAAATATTGACCATCATTCAAAGAGCAAAATACAGGGCAATTTTAGGCATAGCCTGTCGTTTTGCTTATATTTCACTCGTTTTTCTAACTTGCTGAGAGCCCCTACCGTGGACCAGGTGCTGTGCTGAGTATTGAGGTGTCTCTGACTTTTTTTGATCTGTCTCAGCATTGAGCTAAGTGGAGATAGTGTGTTTAATCACTTACTCGTTTATCCAACAAATATTTCTTTTTTTTTTTTTAAAGATTTTATTTATTTATTCGACAGAGATAGAGACAGCCAGCGAGAGAGGGAACACAAGCAGGGGGAGTGGGAGAGGAAGAAGCAGGCTCATGGCGGAGGAGCCCGATGTGGGGCTCGATCCCATAACGCCGGGATCACGCCCTGAGCCGAAGGCAGACGCTTAACCGCTGTGCCACCCAGGCGCCCCCCAACAAATATTTCTGAAAGCCTGTTGCATTTAGGTATGGGCTTAAGCTCTCTGCAAGTATTCTCTCGTTGTGTATGTATGAAATGAATAACCTGTTAGATTTCCCCCAGATACCGCCCTTCATGACCATCAGAGACAATCCACCATACCCACCTCATTTGATCTAGACTTTTCTGAGAGTGACCTGGGATAGGAGGGACAGGGGAATTTAGCCACAGCATATAAGTAAAATCTACATAATGAAGAGTCGCCCCCACCCCCATGGTCTATTCTTTGTACTGTAGTTTACCTTAGTCCCCTCCTTAAAATCCCTCAGCGCTTCCCATTGCACCTGAAATGAAGTTCTCACCACTTATCCTTTGCACTTAGCGTTTGCCCACCTTTATGACTGTCTTCTACTACCCTTGACCTCACTTGCTGTGCTTTAGTTGTATAGGTCTTTCTGGCTCAAAAACTGCCTCAGGGCCTTTGCACTTGCCGTTCCTGCCATCTGGAATGCTGTTCTTCCTAAAGACTTCGTGATTCTATCAGTTAGTCTCAGCTTGTGATGTGACTCGCGTAGAGAGACTTCCACTGACCATTTGGTCTAAAGGATGCTCCCTTATTACAGCACCCTCTTTAATTTTCTCCAAAGGAAGTGTCACTTTCTGAAATTAGCTTCTTCTTTTTCCTTGTTATCACCCATTTCCACAATTAGAATAGAGGCTGCCTGAGGGAAGAGCTTTTGTTATTTCTCCCTGTATATCCCTGGTACACGCTCTGGTGTCTGCTCCAAAGTAAGAACTCGGTAAATATTATCGTTGACTCACTGTGTGAGTAAATCCCTGTTAATGTCCTTTGGAAGCGATGAGTAAAGAATGGAATTCCCTTTAAAATTATACTTCTTGCTATTGAACTAGGCTTCTGGAACGAGATTCAGCTTGGAGATACCACCATGGGGCATGACATCAGTTGAGCGGATTAAGGTTTTATTCATGAGAATCCAAGATGTAGCAGAGGAAACTTTCAAGTTGAAATCATACATACACCTACCCATAACTCTCTTTCCTTCTCTAAGCTAAGTTAGATT
Organism: Ursus arctos; assembly: GCF_023065955.2. Lineage (NCBI taxonomy): Eukaryota > Metazoa > Chordata > Mammalia > Carnivora > Ursidae > Ursus > Ursus arctos. The sequence continues at coordinate 11,118,798 of NW_026622886.1, read as the reverse complement.
TTCTTGACCAACAGAAAATGAGAAAGTGAAACGAGCCTGTCTTGGAAATGGTGTGTTCGAGCTCCGTGGTTCGCCAGCAGCCCGTGTAGCCTTGGCCATCCTGTTCGGGGGAGGGAGGGAGCCTCTGTGTTGGGTGAGCTTTGGAGCCAGCGATGGGACAAGATCTTGATTGCTCGTTCATCAGATGATGCCTGGTAAGCTCGAAACCAGGTAGGCCATGGCTGTTGAATGGGCTCTGGAGTCAATAGAGGTGATCCTGGATGTGGTTCCTCCCCCACGAATTTACTGAGTACCTGTTAGATGCGGCAGTGCTGGGGGTGCACTGGTGAGTGAGACGCGCTGGCTTGAAATCTAGTGGCTTTGGCATGGCCGTAGGAGAGAGGTGAAGTAGCCTATGCAGGTATGTGTCGGGTGCTTCCTAAGTGGGAAAGGCGGTGTTTCATTACCTGGGAGACATGCGAGGAGCCCAGGCTTCAGGTTGGCCGCAGAGGAGACCACTGAAGGCCTGAGGGTTCGAGGAGTTAGAGAAGCTTCGCTCCTTCTTGCTCAGGCGGGCGCTCACCGGGACTCAGGCGGGTCGGGAGGGAAGGACGGAGGAACTTGGATGTAGGAAGACGTGTTTAAGGTCTGTGCAGGGCAGTCCCTTCTGAAGCATTCCATCCGTTGGTGTGAGGCTCCCTGGGGTGTGTGTGTGTGTGTGTGTGTGTGTGTGTGTGTGCAGAAACGAGCTGTTTGTTATTCGTGACCCAGCTGCTGCCCTGGGATTGGAGCTACAGCCTGGTGGAGAGAATTGGGCCCGTTTCCCCAGATCTCTGACAGGGTCCCCTCGGCAGGGCTGCCGTGGAGCTGAGAGGTGGAGCCTGCACCGTAGGGCAGACCCTGGAACTCGAGAGCTCGCTGGCCGGCCCCTCCGGCTGGGGCTTGCCCACGGGCCTCACTGCCGCGGAGCCACACGTCTCGCATTCATGTTCCTTATCATTGCTCCTCTTGGAACGGCTCCGCGATAACATCTCCGAAATGAAAAATAGGGTCTCCGCTTCTGAGGATGTGATCATTGAGTTGGAGGCAGTTTCCCAGGGGAAGGATTTTGTCTCAAAGTCTTAAAATAGAATCCGTTCTAAGGCAGAATACTTCTTTTCAAGTTAACTTCTCAAGCTCCTCCGAGCCTGGTCTTCTCGTTAGCAGCTGACTCCCAACGCTGAGCTGCACCCCTTCTCCGAGCAGTCTGTGGGCGTGAGCTCTGCGCCACCACGGATTCGGAATCCTAGCTCTGGGGGAGGGCCGGGGGGCTAGCTGGCTGATTTGGATGCTTCTAGAGGTCACATTCTAAAACACTGAAACAATGCAGTTGTTTTTCCGTGTGAAGAGATTTAAAACTGTAATTAGAACATTTTTTAAATTGCAGTAAAAAAGCACATCACATAACATTTGCATTTTCATTTACATTTCTATCTTCCATTTTTAGGTGGGCAATTCAGCAATGCGAAGTATATTCACATCGTTGTGGGGTAGATCTCCAGAACTCTTGTCAGCTTGCAAAACTCTATCTGTTGAATGATGCCCTATGTCCCCTTCACCCCCGCTCCATTCAACTCTCCCATTCCTTCACTTTGACTACTTGAATACCACCCCCTAAAGTGGAATCCTGCAGTATTTGTCTTGCTGGGACTGGCTTATTTGGCTTAGCACAAGGTCCTGAAGGTTCATCTGTGTCATAGCAAGTGTCAGAGTTCCCTTCCTTTTTAAGGCTGACTGATATGCCAGTGTACGTATCTGCCCCATTTGGCTCATCCGTTCATCCATCGATGGATACATGGGTTGCTTCTGCCTCTTGGTTATCATGAGTAGTGGTGTTATGAACACGGGTCTGCAAATATCTCTTTGAGATCCTGCTTCAGTTCTTTTGGATAGATAGCCAGAAGCGGGATTGCCGAATCATGGGGTAATTCCATTTATAATTCTTGGAGGAACCTCCATACTGTTTTCTGTAGCAGCTGCGCCATTTTACATTCCCACGGACAAGTGCATCAGGGTTGCGATTTCTCCACATCCTTGCCAACACTTGATTTCTGTGTTTTTGGTAACAGTCGTCCTCATGGGCGTAAGGCGGTATCTCACTGTTACTTCATGTTGTCGTCAATATGTGATTTAGTATTGACCGTTTGTTAAGTGTTATGAGCACTTGGTGTAACTAAATTCCCACCACAACTCTGTGAGGAGGGTTCCATTTTTACCCCATTTTACAGATGAGACAATTGAAACTTGGAGAATTGAAGTCACTCACCCAGAGTTGCCTAGCTAGTGAAGGCCTGCCTGCCTCTGGGTTTGAACCTGGCTTTCATGGAATTCTCTGTTTCTTCCTCACTGAGCTATAGATTTTCTGTATCCACATCCAGAGCTGACCCATTCAGGGTAGTAGGGAGTAGGTAATGAGATCTTTCCAAGAGAATGGAGTTCCTTGGTGGGCTCAGACGTTGAAGATTCGGACTAAGACCCACGTCTCGGTCGTCATGGAAGCCTTATGTAGCAGCCCAAAGCTGGGGCGCTACAAACAGTGGCCAAGTCTCTTAAGTCCTTGGCTTGTGAAGAACTTTGTACTTTTTTGGTTTCAGTTCCCATAACTTTTTTTTTTTTTAATTTTATTTATTTAATTGACAGAAGAGGCAGCAAGAAAGGGAACACAAGCAGGGGGAGTGAGAGAGGGAGAAGCAGGCTTCCTGGTGAGTGGGGAGCCCCATGCGGGGCTTGATCCTAGAATGCTGGGATCATGACCTGAGCCGAAGGCAGGCAGACACTTAACGACTGAGCCACCCAGACACCCCGCCCATAACTCTTGAGTAAATAACAGAGGAAGTGAGGAAAGAGACACAATTCATTTTAAACATTTTTCATTGACACTATTCAACTCCTGAATTTGGTTTCTAATCCGTGTGCGTGTGGGGAAAGGGGAGATGTTGAATTAATGAGTTATTTTTACATTAGAGGGTTCATTCTTCGAGCCCCCAGATTTTCTGGAATGCCGTGGAAGCCATGGAATAAATGTCAAATATTTGGTTTAATTTTTGTTAATCTTCATCCTATTTAATTTTGTTTTTTGATTAGGCCTCATATTAGCCCCGTTTCCTTTAGGCACTGATGCCGTGATTGGCGGCCACAATTTCCCATATCAGCTCTACTGTTTGTGTTGGATTATTGTATTAACTAACGCATCAGATTACATTAGGAAAAATACATTACATTATTTCAAGTCGGGGGAGCGGTTCCACGCTCCCATCTGCTAATCCTATCAGTAAATAATGGCACAGGGTCATTCCAGCAGCGCCAATTAAATCTGCGGGGCCACTCCTCACCCTTTGATAGGTTTTGTTTACATATTTCTGATTTTGGCACCATAAAACGAAATCTCCATTAAGAAGTTGACTCAGAGACTAATCCTCTGAAACGTTTTTTTTTTTCTTTATACAAGACAAAGAAAACATGATGTGTCATTTCCTGCCACAAAATCCTAGACAGAGTCTGAAGGATGAGTTATAAGGCGTGTTCAGGGGCTCATGGAACAGGGGAGTGTGAAAGAACTTGCCATCCAGAAACAGCCCTTCCACCATCTGTCCCTCTGCCGGCCTCAGACCTACCTCTGTGGCTCTGCTGGTGGGTAGTTTGGCCTCCTTCGAACCGTGTGGCACCTGGAGCTCTTATGTGTGACTTGGGAATGAGAACACCTGGCTTCTGGGACACGTGCAAAGGTTTAATGAGCTGAGGAACATCGAGTTCCTGGTGTCATGTGATTGTCACTTAACAGGTGGTATGCCTTAAAGGACAGTTCCTGCCATTGTCATTTGTTGGGGGCTGAATTGTGTGTCCCTCCCCTCCACCGCCCCCCAAATTCATATGTTGAAGCCCTAACCCCCGTGACTTCAGAATGGGACTGTGTTTGGAAGAAGGGTCTTTGAAGAAGTCATTAAGTGCAGATGAAGTCCTGTGGGTGGGCCCTAACCTAGTCTGCCTGGTGTCTTTGTGAGAGGCAGTCTGGACACACGCTCACACGGGGTAGACCAGTGAGACGCGGGGAGGAGGCGGCCATCTGCAGGCTGCAAAGAGAGGCCTCGGAAGAAGGCATCCTTGCTGACACCTTGATCTCAGGCTTCTAGCCTCCAGAACTGTGAGACGATCAGTGTCTGTGGTGCTTCGTTCCGGCAGCCCTGGCAGCCCTGGCAGCCCTAGCAAACTCATCCACGATTTGATTCCTTTGACGCTTTCACAGCTTCTCAAGTACCTTGTTTATCATCCTATTTCCTCAACAAATGGTTTACTTGGAGGTTCCTGTTTCAGTTGTTTTCTGGGTTTTCCTGTGAGGGGCTGGAGTCTCTTGGTCGCCACTAACCCCTCGCATCCTTCCTGAGGAGCTGGGTCAGTGATGGCGGCTGAGGTGGGGTGAAGAAGAGGAGGGTCATAGGACCACGTGCGACGAAGCCAGCTGCCCCCTCATGTGCTGTTTGCAGGCTGGGCCCCACTGGGCCCCGCGTGTGCTGCTGTTGGGAATTGGCCAGGTCTGCCTTTTTGTCCCCTGCTTTGTCCGATCCTGTGGCTTCAGGGATGTTGGGCCTCTAGTTTCATCTTAATCACAGCACCCATCTTTGAGAGGGGGCCTCCTCTCCCTCCTGGTCTGTGCGTGGGTCACATGTTCGCTTCCCCATTTCCCTAAGCATCTGGGTCCATTTTATTTTAAAGGCTTTACTGCCAGCCTTGAGTGGGAAACAGCAGATAGAATGGGAAGTGACTAGGTGTTAGGGGAGTCTTAAACCGCCAGGGTGGGCTTGACTTCAACCCAATGAAAAGCCAGAAGAACAAAGGCATGTGGGCATGAGGGGTGGGGATCGTGTCAATGTCTCATGACCAGAATAATCTACTGTGGAGTTCAGCTCACAGGAGAGCCAATCCTTCAAAGATGCTTTTATTGGAAACTTCCCTAAGAGGCCCCTTTCACTGAAGATTTTAGCCAATTTCACTTCTGGGTTATCTGACTTGTCGGCAAGGGGTCTCGGTTGTTTGCACAGCTCTTAATGATTTCCAAGAAAGTCCATTCAGGCAGATGTGGGAAGGATTCGGTTCAAAGAGCTGGGGTGCTTGGGTTAGCCATTGATTTTAATAGTCTTCTGCAGCTGATAACATTGTTGGGGGTTTCTTTTAGGAAACTTTTAATATAATGGTTTGCAGGTGGCTGGAGGGAGGAGTCATTTTTCTTTTATATTCTTTTCCAGCAGTAGGGAGAGAGAGAGAGGTGATTCAGTTTTGAATTTCTTCATCATTTCTTGATCTTTTTAACTCCTTTTCAACATGGCCACCACTCTCCTGCTCTATAAACTTCAGTGGCTCACTATTGCCAGCCTGTCTTCTTTTCCTCCCAGGGCTAGTTTAATGTAGGTCTCCCTGTCTGGCCCATGGTTCTTGTTTTTTAATTCACCTGGATCCGAAAGAATAGAGCAAGCACTTAGCAAATATGTATTGATTGGTCTTTTTTTCAGGGGAAAGGAGTGCTAGGTTTTTCATTCTTTTCTTACAGGCTGTTAGGGGAGCAGGCATTTACTCTTCTGTGCCTGAGCTTTCCTTAGAGGCCAAGGTGAGTGGGGATAGGGGTGAGGGGTTAGGGTTTTTGGGGTGAGGCCTGTGACCCGCCATTGGATCCCCAACAGTTGAGGTGGAAATGCTTGTACCCTCCTTCTGGTCTGAATGGAGGTGGGAAGGGGTGATTGGGGGACCCCATGGTCAGATGCCTGGGCTGTACTCTGCCCCGCCCTCCCCCCCAAGCCTGGAGCAGCAGTTGCTTGTTGGGCCATTAACTTTATGCGGTCCAGGGGCCATACTGTACATTTTTTAACCTTGGCTTCTGCAAGAAAACATCGAGGAGGAAGACATGGAGAAAACATGCCCTGACAAATGGCCCCAGATCCATGCTGGTGGTTCGTGAGAGCTTCCTGAGTATGGAGAAGGCATTATTATGTAAATCAAATAGACTCTTAGCTCTGGACTACAGGTAGCTCAATGCCTGAGAGTTCAGCACCGCCCCCCCCCAAGATGGGAAGGGAATCATCAAAAATAGGGGTGGGTTCCCAGGGCCTCTGCCTCCTGCCACTGCCGGGGTCCTCTCATTCGGATCCCCTTTCTCTCTTGCTGTCCTCCCTTGGCCCCCCTGTGGTATGATGCTGCTCCTGGAGGGTCTAGGGCATCCTCCGAGCCCCTGTCCCCGCGCCGCCAGCCCGGGACCCAGCGGGGAAGTGCTCTATAAAATATGTTTCGATGGCACTAAATAAGATTCATACAGCTTTGCAGTATTTGATTGTGGATTTTTAATCTGGCACCCCAGGTGACCTGTAAGCTCCTTCTATTTTTCCCTGCAGCTGTCTTCTGAGAGACATTTGCTGGGCCTTGTTAATGGTTTTTTTCCGCTTTGATTTATTAGATTAGAAGCTCAGTTCTTGGCCTCCCCCCCTCCTTGGGAGAAGTTCTTGCTTTGTCTCCATAAAACGTTGCTGTTGGGCCTTTTCCTGGTTTATTACTTTGCATTAATACCTGGCAGCTCATCTGAGCTTGCCTTTTATTTCCTTAATGTACAGTATGGCCTCCCCTTTGGAGGACGCGGTGCTTGCGAAGGGTTTGTTGGCCTCTCATTTTTTACATTGGGAGGTATCAGTCCCAGCCTAGTGATAAGCGGCACAGAGAGTTCTAAATAGTTTGCTCTAAGCCATGTGGCTAATCAGGGGTAAAAGGAACCAAGGGTACTAGAAATGACTGAGCAAGGAAGAAGGCCCGTGAACTTGTGACATCTCCTGCCCTTTGGTGTGTTACCAGTAAGAGACCAATTTGTTTGCAGCTGGGTGTTTCTCTGTGAAGTGCGTAGAAAGGATTATGTGACCTAAGAAAGGAGCCATCAACAGGAAAGCAGGGGATACGCTTTCCCCCCAAAACCCATTTAGTAGAGGGATTACCAGCCCCTTGCCTTGGGGGGTTTCATGTGGATGGCAGAGTGGGCAGCTTTGGCCCTGGGTTGGTGTGGGATTCCTTTGTAGGGTTTTGACTTTCAATGCATCGGATTCTCTGAAAGAAATAAGCAGACATGGCCTGAACGGTGGGATTACTCTGGTAACTTTAGGGAATACGTTGAGAGGAGGTTCCCCGGGCTCCCATCTCTGTGGGGCCCCGGTTGGGAAGGTAGGTTTGCTCGAGGGGGTGGAATAGAGCCCTTTGAGTGCATCCCTAGGGCCCAGCACCTGCTGTTGAGGGCGTTTCATTTCGCTCAGAGTCCTTGAGGATCGGACGGGCTGAGTTTCTCAGCCTTAGGGAGACAGGCATAAAAGCGGAGCAGCTTTCCAGAGCATTCTGGCAAAAGAGGTAAAACCCAGGTCTGGGGACGGAGTGGAAAGATGCTCAGATAGGACCTCGGGTGTTCACAGCTGGGCCATGAGCCCAGGTCTGTTGTTTGCAGGTTGCGTGCCCTTCACCGTAAAGCCTGCTGCCTGGGAGCCACCGGGGAGGGGCAGGTGTTGGTGTGTCCTAGGTGGACACGCAGTGGGGCTCCAGGATCCGGGTAGGGAACACGGGGGCACTTCTGAGTCCCTGAAGGCACACCCCCTGGCTTTCCTGGGGAATCTTGCGGAGGCTATGGGGAGGTGCCGGACCTAAAGTACTTTTCTCCCTCTTGGTGTTTGTGGTCGAGCGTTGGGTCAGATCCTTGCCCAGCCCCTTAACTAGATTGTTGACCTTGGGCAAGTCACTTATACTTGCAGATACTAGCTGACCTGCAGAAATGGGCTCCAGTTGGCACCTCGTGGCCCTGGTGAAGATTGTGTCAGCTGAGGCAGGTGAGGCGCTCAGCCCAAGTCCTCCGGATGAAGTCAGCCTGCGGAGAAGGAGCGTCTCGCTGTCGTCTGCGCGCCTCAGCCTCCTTCAGGCGCCCGCAGGTGGGGTGAAGGAGCCAGCCTCCCTCAGCGAACAAGCAAGACCTAGCCCTTTCGCAGAAGGTAGTTGCAAACCTTAAGTGCCTTCCAGCAAACCCCAGTGTCAGTCGCTGTGGAAATTGTTCATCAGGCTCACGGCCGGCTGCTGCCGATTTTAGGGGAGGGCACGGCTCCGAGCAAACAGCGTAGCTTTCCCTCTTCCCCTGCCAGTGCGCGGGCAGACAGAGGTTCCTAGCTCCAGCCCCGCACACCCCTGCTCCCTGCCCTTCCTCCCTTAGCCCGTCTGCGCGCCTGGTTTTTAGCACAGACCAGGTTGACCAGAGACTTCAGTTAATGGAGACATACACTTGATGAAGTAAGTACCTGTTGGTTGCTGTGGGGCCAAAAATACCACCCACAAAACACAACAGCCCTCTTCCCTTTGGACTGCTGGTAATTTCATAGGATAATTTGTGAGTGGTCATTTATTTCCACCCCTCTGCAACCGGTCTTCCCTTTACACCCCCACCCCTGCACGTGTGGAACACGAACATGCAAGCTAGCTGGGAGACAGCTCTGGGTGCTAGCTTGGGCAGCCGACAGACGTTTGGCAGGTCAGACCCGCAAGTGCAAAAAGTATCTGATCCGAGCTTCTCACACTGCATTCAGCAAGTCTGGGGCAGCGCCTAGGATTCTGCTTTTCCCACAGGCTCCCAGGTGATGCCGCTGGTCCGAGGTGGACCCTTGGGGTAGCGAGGTGTTAATAGATGAGGTACTAGTCCGTAGATCTAGATAATGTAATAAGAGGGACAAGTTACGAGGGAGAAGGAGCTGTTGGCACATGGGGCTAATAGGCCTTCCCAGGCATTCTCAGCGTGGTGAGTGGCCCTGGATGGCCTGCATTCAAACTCGACCGTTGCCACTTTCTAGGTGTGTGACTTTGGTGTCATAGTCTGCTTGGGCTGCTAGAACAAAACCCCACGGAGGGGCTTATAAACCACAGAAGTTTGTTTCTCACGGTCTGGAGGCTGGAAGTCTGAGATCATGGTGCCAGCATGGTTGGCTGAGGGCCTTCTTTCTGGTTCATAGCCAGTGCCTTCTAGCCGTGTCTGAACCTGACGGAAGGGGCTAGACATCTCTCTGGACCCTCTTTTATAAGGGCACTCATCCCATTCCGGAGGGCTCCCCCCACTTGACCGAAGCACTTCCCAAAGGCCCCACCAACAAATACCATCATCTTTGGGAGTTAGGATTTCAACATAGGAATTTTGGGCAGGGAGAGGGGGACCCCGCAATCCAGACCATAAAACTTGGGCAAGTCATTACCCTGTCAGAGCCTTGTTGCCCACCTGCAAATTGGCGTAGGTAATTAATACCCACTTTCAGAAGTGTGTATGTTTGGGAATAAAAGAGCAAGGCCCTGTAACTGGTTAGAACAGCTCCGGGCCCGTACAGAGCAGCCAAGAGCTAAGTCTTTCCATTCTCTCACCTGGGCGCGCCTCGACTTGATGGGGCTGACCAGTGAGACTGTGGGACTAGCAGGCACAGCAGCACTGGAGACCTGGTTCACGGCAGGGCTGCCTTGACCCTTCCCAGGAATCCTGGCCACCAGCGGTGACTGCTCTTGGCACCCGGGACCCATTAGGATTTTGTTGCCTTTCTCTGTGGCCAGAGATTGCTTCAGGAACTGACCAGAAAAGCCAAGGATGCGTTGTGACTGAATGGATGAGGATTCAAGGCAGGGAGAAAGAAAATTCTTGTGAGGAAAGGAAAAAGAAATCATTGGGTGGATTCTTGAATGAAACATGGTGACATGCTTTGGGCTCAGACAGTCCCTCACTTGTTTGCCGTGGGCCAAAGCCTTGAGCATCGTAACTTGGCGTTGAACTCTGGGGATTGCAGCTCAGTTCCTGGGTCCGGATGGTGTGGCAGAGGGGGCTTGTGCTCACACCGTTGGGGTGTTGGCCGGATTGGAGAGTTGGTGCCTAAATGTCCCTGCAGACACAGCAGACAAAAGAAAGCAACAAGTGGGGGCCTCTGGGTTTCTTAAGAAAGAGCCCAGATCCCTTCCCACCATGCATTCTGGGTGTCCTGGAATGAACTCCTTCTGGACTCTGAGCCTCAGTTTCTCCTTATCTGTAACAGAGGCGGCCAGCCTCCTGAAGCGATGGAAGGGCCGCTGCTCGAGAAGTGCCTCGCACATTCGATGCACCTGGTAAATGTCGGCTTTTCCTTCTGGCTCTGCAGAGATCCTTCTACTGAGTCTGCCCCACGCAGGAGGATGGTTCCGGCTCTATGGCTGTCTTACCTGGGGGTCACTCCTACACCCGGGGCAGCATCCTTGTCATCAGCTTCTCGCCGTGAGGACAGTTGGTGGCTGCGAAGGCCCTGCCCCTCCGGGCCGCGTTGGTACCTCACGCGGCTTTGCAGCTGCAGGAAAGTCTCGTGTTTGCACCTCATTCCCCACGACCGCGCTTGGCTGGAGCAGCCCGGCCTCCCCCGACTCGATCAGGCTGTGTGGATGTAATTAGCAGAGTTAGGCAGCAATGGCACGTGTGCTTAGAAGAGTCAGACACCACAGTGCTGCCTTTGGTGCCTCGGAGTGCCATCCCTGTGGACGAAGCACCTGCCGGGGGGGGGGGTGCGGTTCATGCAGCTTGGATGACACAGCTTGTGGCAGCCTGAGGACTCTCGGGGTGATCTGGTTTCTTCGAGTCAGCTGCCCGGCTGGGTGGGGAGGAGGCCTGAGTCACTTACAAGGAGGGCAAACCCCCGAATTTAGCACCCTTTGGAATGTTCTAGTCTAATACTTCCTAAAAGTTAATTCACGGAGGTGGTACGTTAGGATCTCTTGAGGAGCTTTTTAAAAAAGCAGATCCCAGGGCCCCATTTGGAAGTTCTTACTTAGATCTGGAACGGTTGGGTAGGGCACACCTACCTTCATCTGTAGTTTTAAAACAATTCCTAGGTGATTCTTGTATGCTGTGAGGCTGGGCACAGCCTGGCGCTAGTCCAGCCTTCTTGGTTGCTGGGGCTGGACGTAGAGGTGTGATTCTGTCTCCCTCTGTTTCACGGGGCAGTCAGCGACAGAGCTAGAGCCAGACTCCAAGGTTCTTGTTTTTCGGTGCGCAGACCCCTAGGAGACAGGCCTCTGTAGTTTTTGCGTAAAAACCTCTGATCCGTGCCAGAAATTCAGCCTCGCAGAGGAGTGCTCTAGTCTCACCAGGGCTCTCAGCTGGGGACTGTTTTGTTCTCTCCAGGGACACCGGGCACTGCTGGAGGTATTTCTGGTCCTCATGACTCGGGGAGGAAGGGGAGTTACCACGAGCGTCTAATGGGTGGAAACCAGGGTTGCTGCTCAACCCCCTGCCCCGCACACACAACCCCCAGAGCAAAGAAGCACCCAGGCCCTGAATGCCAGCAGCGCTGAGGCTGAGAACCCCTTGTCTAGGTGAAGGCTTTGCACCGTGCACGCGCTCCCGACTGCGCAGGTCTGGGGTGCGGCCTGAGACTCTGCGTTACTAACAAGCGCCTGGCGATGTTGATGCTGTCCTTCTGGGGACCACACTTTGCACCGCGGGGGCTTTTAGAGGAGTGGGTTTCATGGTGACTCAGGTGTGCGCTGGAGCCCCAGCTCACCTACTGAACTGGCTGTGTGGCCTTGGGCAAAGTACTTAACCTCTGTAACCTGCACTTCCTTTATCTGTAAAATGGGGATAATATTCCTTGGAGTCGGGTCACATCTGTAAAGAGCTTAGCACTTCTCAGCTTTGGCAAGCGTTGGATAAGCATAGCTGTTATTGTCATTACTATTATTATCTGCTTAGCCACTCAGCTTTGTCCCCCGGTTCATTATTTACCTACTTTGTGCCTAATGCTTTGCTAAAATAGGACCAGTTGGGAGGAGATGCGAAGGATTATCTCTGTGATGGTGAATTTTACAGATAACTAATGCCGTTTTTACTCCCCAGTCGCCCCACCCTCTGGCACTGAGTGGGAATCGAGGTTGGGTAGAGATGTGACATTGGCTCTGTCCTTCCCGTCCCCGAAACTTGCTGACTGTAGGCCAGTGTGGCTGTAGTCCTGACACTCAGGGCTGTCCCTCGGAAGGCTGTTTTCAAGTGTTCGTGCGTTCCAGTCGGCGGGAGGCTTACTGTGAGCCGAGCTCCTAGGCCTCCCTTGGGTAGGCTAATTCATCTGGGCCTGCTGCCTTGCTCACGAGTGCCCCAGGTTGGAGTGGTCCCCTTCGGTTCGTGGCGATCGGCGAAGACGGACAACGCGCAGGAGACCTGGCTGGGCTGAGGGGTAGGAGGACACAGTAACCCCGAGAGTCGGCCTGACGAGACCTCTTATTTTGGCAGAGGCTTGTATTTTCCTGGCCAAGCCGTCATCGTCGCGGGGTCAGGGGAGTGGGGATGGGAGAGGGAGCATGGACGGCTGGCTCTTACAACAGCTGCCCCCCACAGGGAATCACCTGGAAGCCAGGCGTAGGCAGTCCGGAAGCAGAGGTGGAAGTGAGGGGGCCAAGCACGAGGCAGGTGAGAGGTACTCCTGCAGATCTGCTGGTGAGAGGGGCAGACACTGCTGCGGCCCAGCCGGAAAGCCCTGCAGGGGTGAGCATGGGAAGGCGAGTGGCGGAGAGGAAGCCCCTACTTGCTCCAGGCGCTGGCGCGGAGGAGGCCTGTCTGGAGGCCAGGGGTCTGAGCTATGCCGGTGCGGTGCAGGGAAGGGCAGGCAGGGCTCAGGTGTGCGGGCTCCCTCTGCTTGGCGCGCAGCTCCTGGAGAGCAGACAGCCTCCTTCGCTATCGATGCAAACTCAGTGGCTAGAGGAGGGGGGTGCTGCTGGTTAGCGGGGTACCCAGGATCCCTTCTCCCCTCCTGGAGGGCCCTGCTGGGGAGCCTGGGCAGAGCGCTTTATCCTATTGATAAAGAGTCAACTCTTGGGGCGCCTGCCTGGCTCAGTTGGTTAGGCGTCTGCCTTCGGCTCGGGTCATGATCCCAGGGTCCTGGGATTGAGCCTCGCAATGGGTTCCTTGCTCAACAGGGAGCCTGCTTCTCCCTCTGCCCCTATCCCCGCCCCCCCAGTTCTGTGCTCTCTTTCTCTGTCAGATAAATAAATAAAATCTTAAAGAAAAAGAGTCCGCTCTTACTGCTTTATTGAGAGAAGTTCAGGTGCATGAAATGGAAAAGAGTAAAGACCATAGAGCCCCTGCCTGCTTTCCAGTTCAGCTTTGCCAGGTACCAGCTGTGTAACCTTGAGGAATTCACTTCACCTCTCTGTGCCTCGGTTTCTCCATCTGTAAAGGGGAATGAGGACGATAGTGCTCTCTCGGTTATTGCCGCAACAGGCTGCCTGGCAAGCAACCACTGAGCCTCAGTAGCACACGGTGATTGTTTATTGTTTGCACGTCTGGGTGGTCTCGGCTGGCCTTGCTCACACGTCTGAGGCTCACTGATCCGGAATGGCCTTGGCCGGCATGACCCAGGTGGCTTGACTGTGTTCTACACGTCGCTCATCCGTGGGCAGGGTGGCCAGGCCAAGTTCTCATGGATGTGGCAGAGGGGCCGTGGCCAGCAAGCCACACATGCAGATGCTTTTAAATCTACCGCAGGGTGTTTGCTAACGTCCCGTTGACCAGAGCAAGTCACACGGCCGAGCTCAGAACATGGGGCAGAATGCCCTGCCCAGGATGACATGCAAAGTTCCAAGGCCAAAGGAGTGCATCAGGGAGGAGTGAAGAAATGGGGCCGTTTTTGTAATTTACCACAATTACTAGCCTCACAGTTTCATATACAAGCAAACCCTCACCCACCCAAGTATGGTTCTCAGGATGTAGGGCGGTATGATTGGTTTTCTGCAGATATGCTAATCTTGTGAGAAGAGATGGTGGTGGCTATAGTGAATAAATCTGTCTTGTGATAACTTGTTTGGTGGGACAGTCCTTCCAATGGCCGAGCCATCATTACTGCCAGCACGGCCACCATCACCACCATTACTAACCGCTGGTACCACTGTCACCGCCCCCAGCACTTCCATCACCACCACGCTACCTCTCCCACCACCTTCAGCACAGCCAGAATTAGAATCATTCTGCAAACCTTGGCCAGCCCATGTTCCTTATGATGACTTTCCTAACCGGCGTCTCCCAAAGAAGCCGCAGCACTCTACTGTTTCGTGTCTTGCCCGTGCTTCTGCGATGTCACACTGAGTTTGCTGTACAGTGTTTTGTTTGTTGATGGGTCTTCTCTTTGCGTGTCTCCAAGGGGGCAGGAAACCTGTCTCTCTGCCTTAGTTTCTAGAGAAGAACCTAGCTTAGCATGGGTACTCAGTACCTGCTGAGGACAATGGACAGGGGAGTTTTACCCCCCTCTTGTGATACCCTCCTTCTAAGACCCAGGACTGTGGGAGAAGCCCCCCAGACTGCTGTGTTCTCAGGGGTGCATAATAAGAGTAGCATTCACACGTGGCACAGGACGCTGGATTCCAGGGATGGGCATGTGTCAGGAAGCCCCAGACCCAGGAGGGACTCTAACCTAGATACTTAGAGATGGACTCTTCATGACTGCCCGTGTTAACTCTAGCTTCTGTAACTTACACCCCCACATCTTGTGAACGAACACAGGCTTATTTCTCACTTAAGCAACAGTCTAGAGTAGCTGTTCTCGTTGGGCACCTTCCTCCATTCGGTGTTTCAGGGACCCAGGCTTCTTCCATCTTGTTGATCTGCCCTTTAAAACTCCCAACGTCACTCTGAAAGTCATCTGCTTTTTTAGGCAGCTGAGTTGGGCCTGGAATTGGGTCCTACCACTTCTGCTCTCATTCTACCGGCCAGAGCTTGGTCTCAGTGGGGCAGAGAAACATATTTAGCTATATATTCATTTTCTGTTTAGCAAGACCCCTCACAGCAGTGTTAATGCAGAGATATGTAACCTTCTTCTTCTTCTCCTCCTCCTTCTTCACACCTCTATCTGATTTTTCACTTTAAAGCCAGTGTTAACCAAGTCTTACTTAAATTTCATGCAACCTTAGGTTTTAGTTTGCAGCCCTGTAACAAAATAGGGATCTTTGAACCAGGAAGGTGGGGTTGGAGAATTTGAGTTGCGGTTTACAGTTTATGCTGGTGAAGATAAGAGTGTTGCTCTATGCTGTTCTTAGAACCAGTTAAATTTTTTTTTTTAAGTAATCTCTGTTCCCAATGTGGGGCTCGAACTCACAGCCCCGAGATCAAGAGTTGCATAGTCTACCGACCGAGCCAGCCAGGTGCCCCAGAACTCAGTTAATTTTTAGCCTAAACGTTTATATGGTCTTGTTGACTGGTGGCTGAAGGGTACACAGCACCCATCTTGCTGGGTTTAGAGCCCTCAAGTTGAGGAATGGCTGGATATGCTTTCAGGAGCAGAATGGAATCTGCAGGGAGTTGGCAACTATTGAATTTAGTGACTGCAGCAAAACTTTGCTCCTTTCTTCTCGTCGAGGAAACACTGTTTGTACAGCATGTCGCCCGGAATCAATACAAGGGAGACATTAATGAAGAGAATCTCTTGTTTGGCAGACAAAGCTTTCCCTTTGTTGGGGCTGAGCTGCTCAGCTAATTTCCTGGGAGTGTATTTATGAGAAGTCGGTTTGTGATTCTTGCAAGTTGATATGTGAGGTTCTTGAATTTTTTTACAGAGAGTCAACAACCCAGTGTGTTACTGTCAAGTATTTTGGTAGCTTGTAATTTGAGGAATGTACCCATGAGAGTGCCTCGTTTCATAGCTTTGGGGAGTTTGTACATACTTTTTAATGGGAGGGGTTGACAGGGGGCTTTAAACCTCTTGCGTTAGATGTGAAACTACCATAAATCCAAGCATCATGGGAGATGAATTTTTTTAGGCTTGTGTTATTTCACTGAGAAAAAGAAGTTGGACAAAATGCCTGAGCAGTTTGGGGCAACCCTAGGGTGAATCAGCCTCTACCCTAAACCTCCAGCCTCCAGCCTCCACAATTTACAGCCTAAATGCTCTCCCCTCTTCAAAAGCAATTTTTGTCAGTCTTGTTACCAACAGAATGTCTTCTCCCCCTTTCCAGTGTTCCTTTCACTTCCCTTCAGGATCTCAGGGGCTCACTTCCTTCCATCACTTAGGAAATTCTGGTTTTGGTCCTATTTGTGGGGCTGCCCTGCAAAACTTACTTGGAACTTGGAAATCAGGATGCCCATCTCTGCCCTCCTGCTCTCTCTCACAGAAGGGTTGTGCTGTATGTTGTCATAGTGTCTTCCCGATGTTCTTCCAGGTCTTCTCTTTTTTCATTTAGTTCGAAGCTACAGAACGTTGTAGTAAGTACAATGGACGGCCAGTGGACAGCTGGACCACGCATGGCCAATTTCTTGGCCTTTGGATAGTTAGTTGAATGTGATGTCACCTTGTCTTGATCATGAAATGGTTTTGAAAAATAACATTTTGGGAACCGAGATGTTCTGGCTGAGAAGTTTTCTGGTCAGTGGAAGGGAATGACCTTGGCCAGAATCTGTAACCTTGAATTATTTAACCTTGTTGACCCTCATTTTTGTCACTGAGAGACTAAGTATGCTAATGCTTCCTTATTAGGGTTCTTGGGAGGATGTATCTGAGGTTTCTTGACTGTAATGGGCATACGCAGGACTCAGTATGTGATAACTACTATTAATTATTGTAATATACAACATCACTATCAGTGAGAGACTTTAAAATACTCACAGTGGAGATAAAATGATATGGAGTCAGAAGCAGTGATTTTCTAGTAGGATTTTATTTTGTAATCATGTGCCGCATCCTTTGTGGAAGCAAATCCGGAGGAGCTGGTACCGTGGTAGTCTGTCGGGCTCCTGTAATTTACAGAATCAGTTTCACAAATATTTATTATCAAGCGCCTATGATGACGTTTCAGGTGCTATGCTTGGAGCTCTTTGGTTAAAAAGGTGGGGCAGAGTGAACAAGATAATACAGGGTGCTTCCTCCAACATCTTATACTTGGAGTGACCCCGTGCCCTGGTTTACCCTGGACAGTCCTGGCATAATTATTAATAGTGCCCCTTTCATTTCAGAAGTGTCCCGGTTTGGGAAATCAATTTTATGGTCACCAATATAGTCCATTATTGAAGCAGAAGGAGTTTCTCGAGAAAAGAACTATTTAAGTTCTCTGAACAGGAAGGAGCACGATGAAAGCTATTCCTCAGCAAGTTGAATCCAGGCTAGATGGTTAGCTGTAGGACCAGAGACGAGGAGGCAGAGGGGAAAGCATTTTGGAGATACAACAAGGCAAATACCACCAATGTCAGTGACGGAAACCCAACTGGAGACACCATCTTGAATTCCAGAGTGTGAGGAACCAGCCTGAAGTGTCCAGGCTTTCTTGTTTGCGATTCATCCATCAGCCAATCCCAGAGGTTTTCGTTGAGATCCTATTAGACTTGAACCTTTGCCTTTAGAATTCTCTAGCAAAAGGATTTGGGGAGTAAGGAGCAAGAGAGGAGCCTACTGCTTCAGATGCTGAACTTGGTCATTACCCTGGTTTCTATGGGCATTTTCCTTCGAATCTAGGTGTAAGGTCCTGAGGGGTGAAGCTTAGGGCTTTTGCATTTCCACCAGTGCTTCGAAATGACCTGATTCCTGGCGGGGGGAGGTGGAGCAGTGTAGTTAGCCCTTCCCCGACATAGTCCTTGAAATTGGAGGGCTTTGCTTGCTTTTTTGTCTTGCGCACACCGAGAACACTGGTTGCAGTAGATTTGGGGAGATTTTAAGGTGCTAATGTACATATGTTCAGAGGTGATGTCTACGACAGTAATCATGAGGAATACAGTTCAGATTTCTGGGCTTTTGCATGTGAATTTTTCCCCAAGTGTTTGCCTTGCTTTGAGAGTCTTCATTACCATTCTGGGACCGTCTGTGAAATGAAGGTGGAAAAAGGGTCATGCCTGGCTTAGGTATTAAAATATAAGCCCCGTGTGTTTATTATGAAGCCGTCGCCTTTCAGGTTCCTATTTGCCATCCTGGGCAGCATAACCAATTTTCTGTGTCGTTAACTTTTTCCTGTAACACCGAAGGGCAAGAGGCTGCGGGTGTCCACGTTTTCTTTCTCCAAGGCAAGTGGAACAGCCATCTGAGCCGAGGGATGGATGCACAGTTGCCCTCTTGTTGATTTGGTGTTTGTGTTTTAATTCAAGAATCTTTGCTGATTCCAATGCTCACTTCACTGGGATTCTCCCTGCTAACTCTCTGAAATGAAAAATGGATTAATCGAGGGCTTTGTAACCACTGTGGACAAGGTTTTGTGACAATCTGTTCAGTGCAGAAACAATTCTAGCACTGGAGTCAGAGGCCAGGGCTCTGTGACCTCAGATAAGTCATGTCAGACCTCTGTGTCTTCAGAGGTAAACTGAGGTAGAGAAGGATATGAAGGATCACCCTCCTGGGGATGCTATGAATAAGGTAACAATTGCACAAGGACTCTGGGCCATCCTCTTTGAATAAATCACCAAAATTCGTGAAGATCTAGAACAAGGGTGAACAAGCTGTGGCCACATCTAGTCCGTCTCATGGTTTTGTGTGTGCCTGAGAGTTGAGAGTCATTTTTACATTTTCAAATGGTTGGAAAAAAATCAAAGAAGAAGACTGTTTCCCGACACACGAAAAATTCCATGAAATTCAAATTATCAATGTTCTTAAATAAAGTATCACTGGAACTCAGCCAGGCTTACTCGCTTATGTATCTTCTGGGGCTGCTTTTGTGCTACAGTGGCAGAGCTGAGTAGTTGCTCCAGAGACAGAACAGCCTACAAAGCCAAAAATATTTATCTGGCTCTTTCCGGGAAAAGTTGTGCCAACCCGATCTAGACTAATGGTTACCGTAGCAAGATGAACCAGGTTCCACAGAGCTCTTTCCCCCCCAGATGATGCTAAAACTTTGGGAAGGCTAAAGCTCTTGAGTCCCTGGGGAAGGAATCTCAGCTAGTTCGTTCACTCTTGACTCATTCATTCACTCCGTCAGTCAGTCATTATTGCTTCACCTCATGTCTACTGAGTTCCTGCTACGTGCCAGACAGTTTTTTGGTGTCGAGGAAAAAGCAGTAAGCAACACAGCAACAAATTCCTGCCCTCACGGAGCTTACAATCTAATGGGAGGAACTAGATAATATCCAAATAAACAGATATGTTTTGTTATTAAGAAGGGACGTGGTTGGTGTGAAGGAGGTGAGGTGTGAGCTCTGAACATACATGACGGATTTGGTGGGGAGGGGGAAAGAACTGCTCAGGCAGAGTTTGGAAAAGCAGGCTCAAAAGTCTTGGGGTGGAAGCACTGGGGAAAGTCAAGGAAAGCAAGGGCAAGGCGTGATCGTGTTTTTAATTTTCAGCATTGGTTACGGGGCCGTGGTGCTCTGATATATGGTCATTAAAAATATATATTTATTGTCCTTTTCAGGGACATGAGAAAACAAGAGGGGAGACAATACAGTGCGGTGGGTAAGAATAGAAGTTCTAGGGCAAACTTTCCCAACCTCTGCACCGTGGACGTTTAGGGCTGGATAAGTCTTTGTTGTGATGGACAGTCCTGTGCCCTGGGAAACATTTAGCGGTATTCCTGGCTTCTACCCACTCGATCCCAGTAATAATCCCCCAGTTATGACAACCAAGAATGTCTCAAATGATGTCAGATGTCTCCTTGGGCCAAAATGCCCCCCACTAAGAACTACTGCTCTGGGATCAGGCTGCTTATTAACTGTGTGACTTAAGGCAAGCTACTTAACCTCTCTGGGCCCCAGTTTTATCATCTACAGAGTGAAGTATTACCTCGACCTGCCATCATAGGGCTGTTGAGAGGATTAAGCGGGTGGAACGCAGCCAGCACTCAGCATGGGTCTTGGTATGGCCCACGCCCTTGACCAATGTTCGCTGGGGGAGCAGAGACCCTAGGTCCTGTTTTTCTTTCATTCACCTCGTTCCTCCCCTGAGAGCAGTATCTATTTATGTCTTGGTGAGAAGTGTATTTATGTAATTTTTATGATGGGCTCAGATCCTCGTGTTAAAGTACAAGCTCTCAAAATGGTCGTCTTTTGCTTTTTCCCCTCTATTCATCATCATCCCTCGTGGGCGGCTGCCATCTGACAGTTTCCGAACTGGCCTATGTGAAGCAATGAGGTGGACATCGCTCCGTCCATTTTTCCGGGATGGTTGGAAGTGGAGGACCTCAGAGCTCCTGGGGTGGGAAACACACCTGGGGTCCCCAAAGGTCCACCACCATTCGGAACCCCCAGGATGGGGAGCTCAGAGCCAGCAGCTGTTGGACTGGGGGTGGGGGCAGCCCAGGTAATGAGGTGTGAGAGCAGTTGAATAAAGGAGAGAAGGTTTTCCACTGTCCTCTGCAGCTTTAAGCCTCGCTTCCAAAGGCCTCTTTGCCCCGGGAAGCCCCCAGAGCACACTGATACTGATGTTACCACGGGCCACGCTGGATGAGGGGGACACCTGCTGTAAAAACGAATGGCGACCAGAAGGAATCGCCTGGCCTCCTTGTCTCCCAGTCCACTCAGGGCACCAAGAAGAGGCATGCTGGGAGCACCAATTTGGCTTTCTTTGGTCCCCTCCATCCCCTAGTCTGTGCCTGAGCTGGTCACGGGACGAAATGTTCCCGTGGGCTCTTCCTTCTCGAGTAAAAGGCACAATGGCTGGTGTTTATTGAGCACTCATGATGTGCTGGGGCATCTTCCACGCATTATTTTGTTTCACTTCCCAATCCTCCCCTCTAGGGCTGTAGTGAGTTCCCTCCTGGGCCGAGTAGTTCAGTCATTTGGGGAAGCTGGAATTTGACCCCCATAATCCGTTTCTTTTACAGAACCTCGGATGTAACATAAGGGGAGGCTGGGGATTTTGCTAAGAAATTAAAATTGCACCCCAAATCTCTGCGCCTGGTGGGATCCCTGGGCTCCTCCCACAGGGCTCCACTTGTCTCTGAGCCGCTTGCTTCTTGGAGTTTCTTGAAGCGGGTTAATCCCAGTCTGTCCGTACCAACGATGCGCTGACATCCATCTTAAGGGTCTCATCCTGTTCTCTTCGTTCTGTCCATCAGTGTCTTTTCTTTCTGAAGCTTTTCAGTTTTATGGCTGCAGTGAGCCTTCATAGATCACACTTGAGTATGGGGGAATCCCTCTGGGATCTGGTTCAAGAGCAGACTGTGATTCCCTGGGAGGCCTGGCCAGGGGCCTGAGTCTGCATTTCCAGTAAGTTCCAAGGTAATGCTGAGGTCCCACTGATCACACTGGAGTTGGTGATAGACGACATTGCCATCTTTCCCACTTTCGAGGCTGAACTGAATTCTTGGAAAAAGAGTTTGGCCCTAGGAGAGACTCAGGAACGAGCACCCAGGAAGAGTTCCATCCTTTGGGGGGGCATGGCGTCCATGTGATACGGTCTCACTTAAGTTGACTGTAGATCAACTTGCTGAAATGAAGCCAGATGTTTTATAATAAACTGGCCCCTTTTCTTAATGGAGCGGCTAGCATTTCCTGAGCACCTACTATGTGCCAGCCCTTTTTTCCCCACTGAGTAGCGTGCTGGGTTGCTTTGGACCTCAGGTCACCTTGGTGGTGAGAAGTAGACTCATTTGAGTCAAACACTGTCTTGGGGCAGCAAGCCTGCCGTTCATTTGCATGCCAGGAGCCTGTGGGCAAGAGGGAAGATGTGGATTTACACACATTTTCACGCTGTATTTCCTTCATTAGTGATGTGGTTCTGAGGGAGTCCGCCTCTTGGAGGCCTAGTAAGGGATATTCCGGAGGTTGGTTAGAAGCCTCTGCGCCAGATTGACTCTGACTCTCTTGAAGCCCCTGGCAAGGCCTTCGCTCGCAGACCCTACGCCGTCTGTGCATCTCGTTCCGGGAGGCCCTTAGGAGGGACCCCGGCCAGATGTGCTGTCGTCGTCAGTACACTCCGGGCTCTGCATATGGCGGCTTATGCAAAGCAAATGGAGACTAGAAATCATCTGTGTGTGACTTGCAGGAAAAACACTCCAGGTAACGAGACAGGATTTGAGGATTTGAGTGGGAAGGTGATAATAGCCAACCCTTTGTCCCTCTCTGCCAAACAGTCAACACGTAGCTTCCCGAGCTGCCTCACAGATTAGCATCCGACAGGGGTGGTGTGGGGAGGGTTTATTTTTTATCTGAGATCTGATATTAATTTACCTTAAACAAAAGAAGCAATTTACTCTGTAATTCTGAGGTTTATGGTGTTTCTGCTGAATCCTTTCATCTATTGAAAGATGGTGTTATGCATTTTAATAGAAACTATTGTTTTCCTTAAAAATCTTTTTTTTTCTAATGCTTTCTTCTCTCTTCAATCAAATTAAAGAGTTGGAGCTAATATGGTGAGGAGCATTGAGGCCCAGGGCTGCACATCCTGAGTTTCCTGTGTGTGTGATCTTTGTCACGGAACCAGGCCTGAACCGAAGCGTGGCTCAGCGCTTTTGGTGGACCGAGTGCTGTTTCTCTAGCGGGGGATTTGAGCCTCCACAGATTGTCCTCAGTCCAGGTTTTTGTGCTGCATGTGTGACTTTTAACCACTCTACCGATGAGAGACTTCCTTTAAGGAATTTCCAGGAAACCCTCTTACCACGAGGGTACAAATTAATGTTTTTCTAGTTTAATTACAGCCGTTTTGAAAGGAAGCACCTTTCAGACCATTATCTCACGCCGACTTCCTTTAAAATTCGAGGGCACGGCGTGGTAGCTTGCCATCTGGCCGAGCAGGCTGGAAGTCACCGTGCTTGGGGCCGCCACGCGACGGGCTTTGACCTCGGGGGAAAGGTTTGTGTTTTCAGACATCGGGGTGGGGATAGCTGCAGAAGAGCGAGAGGAACCCCTTTCTCTTAAGGCTGTCATCACGCCGTCCAATTCCAACTCTGTCTTGAGTAACCACCTCCCCGCCTCCCAGCAAAGTGACCCCAGGGAGCCTGCTGTTACGGCCCGGCTTGATGGGTAATTGCCGGTTACGAGGTTTGATTTGACACCAGCACTTTGCACGATAGCCTGTTGGATCTGCTGGGCTTAAATTGATTATTTCCATTCGTCTGAGGCTGCAGCGCGGAAACGTGGCTGCCGTGGGGTTTGCCGGGACGCGAAGATCATTCCCTGCACTGCAGCGGGGCCGGGCCAGCTGTGCAGAGAGCCGGTTCAGCAAAGCCTTCGCCATCCGGGGCCTCGAAGGTTCTCCTGCAGGTGCGGGGTTGGTCGTGAAGGGTGGTGATTGGGGTTTCCCGGGAACTCACGAGAGAGTAGTTTAGGAGGCCCAGCTGTATATAGGAGAGAAGGGGACTCCGCGGGGTACAGGAGCCTCTTCTGCCGTCGCTGTCATGCCTAGCTGCTGGCAGCAGAGCTGAACAAGGGTGCAGGGCTGTCACTGGAGTCACTTGTCTCTCTGCACAGCTGTGCTGCAGGCAGTGAGGGATGAAGTGGCCAGAAGCATCTTATCGCTTATGGGCGGTGAGTCCTCAGGGAGTCTCTGAACTGCCGAGCCTCAGTACCTTTACCTGTCAAATGGGTCTAACATACCTGCTCTGCGGATGTCACACGGTCTTACATACCCTGTAAGATCATCAACAAGAATGTGCTTTATAAACCATAGAGGAATAGATGTGGGTTCATTCCGGGAGAGGCCATATAGCCTAGTGGTTAGTGATAAGTTAGGCGTGCACTTGTAGTCGTAGTTGGTAGTAAGAAGGACTAGTCAGTACATAGGTGGGGGTTAGGAAAACGAATACCACCCCTGCTATGACATAGCCAGTTGTGGGGTTTTTTTTACCTTTTATTTATTTTTTTTAACTCCGAGTCTACTATAGGATAGATGGGTCGGCCGCCTGAAATTTCAGAGCACTTGTTGAAGGAGATTCTTAGGATGTGTTCAGTGATAGGGTCTTTCTCCTAGAGCACAACCCTGGCAGGGCACGGGCTGAGAGCTCTGTTCATCGAGCCCTGGCAACACAGTGCTCTGTGGGTGGAACTAAATCTGTCCTGGGCCCTGAGCATCAGAGGGGGTGGTTTTGAATTCCCTTGAGAGCCCTTGACCTTTGCTTGTCTCTGCACAGGCAGCCAGACAATCCATGGCCACTGGTGCGTGCGTCTACCCTTTCTGTCTGGTCTTGAAGGCTGTGGGCCTTTTGTTTTGAAATCGACTGCCTGATATTCCTTTGGAATATACGAGTTGAGGGGGAAGGAATTGGACATATTTTGAATCTTGCTGGTGGACTTTTTTCCTCTGTTAAGAGACTTTTTTTTTTTGCCTGTTAACCCAGCATCACTTAGAGATGTCTTTATTTCCCAGCTGCTTTAATTATATAATAGTAATAGTAATAATGATAATAACAACAACAATAATAATTAGTTGGCCTCAGTGCCCCTGGCTCCCAGTGCAGTTTCTTGTATGTATTTATTCAGTGAGTGGATAAATGACTTGAGGTCTGCAGAGGAAGATTTGGAGGTTACAATCAGATTCAAGTCTGGGGGACCTTTGAGACAGACATTCTTTTTCCCTGGGTCTCTACCCTTTCCTTTCCCCCATAACCACTTCCTTCTGATCTGCGTGCATTTCTGCAGTGTATGTCCACCACAGACGAGCTCGGGCAAATACGATTCCAAGCAGGTTGGCTGCCCTCCAGCCTGTGGACAGCATCTTGGGAAATCTTTCTGCAGGTTTGTCCCTGCCAGCCTGGTCACTATTGTGGGTCTGGGGTCAGAGCTGGCAGAGAACCCAAAGATGGGCTCCTTCCACTTCTGTATTTTGGAAGCTCAGGCACAAACTGAGGTGACTTGTCCAAGAGCGCAGAGAGTTAGTGGGGTGACCAGGTAGAAATCTTCATCTCTTGATTGCTCCTAGCTCTGGCCTATTTCCAGGAAAGCAGTCTGTGACTTCTATCCCATGTGTCCGGGTAGAGACGCTATTCTAGATGGATATGTCCTACATTAGGGTGTCAGAATACCTCACCCCTGGGGGATCCTGGGGTGTTGCTTTGAGTCTTTGGACACTGAGGGGAAAATGGATATGGGTCTGCTTCACTCTCTGATTAAAATGGGCCTCTCCCTCCTCAGCCTGGAGAATTGTTTCCTGTTATCCCGCCGGTGGGCATTTTCTGCCTTTATCCCCTCTCCTGGTTGCGGGATGGGGCTCCCATGCTTGGCCGGCAGAGCTGCAGGCTCCTGAACGTGATCTGCCTAGTTCCTGCCTGGTGGTGGCATCCCAGACAGGATCCCAGCACCCTCCCTATGCCCAGCAAATGGGACTCTACTGGAGCTTATAACATTGGGCTCTCTGTCTCCACTGGCATTTCTTTCCCAGTTATATTAGCCAGTGATAGGAAATTAAATCAAGGCATTCCTTCAACCAGCACCAGCCACTCAAATGCCTCTATGGTGTGTGAGTTCTGGGGCTCGCTGTGGCTCTTTCCCTCAGTGGTGGATTTTCTTTGCAGTACAGGAGTTTAGAGCAGGCTTTCTTAGGAAAGCCTGGGACTTCATGCCTCCTGAGCAAATCCGTCTATCTCACTGAGCGCCAGTTCTCTTATCTGTAAATGGGTGTAATTGTGCCAGCCTTAAAGATGTTAAGAGGGACGTGTGATTCTGGTGTATATGGAATAGGCCGCCCTCAGTGCTTGGTCCATGGTGTTCAGACAGCCTTTGCTCTGGGATGATCTCTGTAGGTGTACTGCAAGGGCTCTCAAGCGGGCTGAGCATCAGAATTACTGGAGGGGTGCTTTAAAACACAGGCACCACCAGCACCAAACACCTAGGCCCCTCTAGGAAACCCACTCGTTGAAATCTCCAGCAGTGGGTCCAGCGTTGCATCATTAAAAAAAGGTTTCCTGGTACTTCTTTGGATCCCCAGCTGTGTTTGGGAACCTCTGCAGGGTGGGCTTTATTTATTTTCTCTATAATTGTCTTTGTTCAAGACAAAATGGTAGGGTGGTATAAACGATTTGAGGATTTAAATATTCTGACCATTTTTTTTCATGCTTGATTTGGGCTCTGTTTTCACAGTAAGTTATTTCTGTGTGTTGGGATGGGTGGGGTGGAAAATAGGACAATTATTTTAAAAAATGTCTACTAGGAGAAGCTAATTAATTAGAAATAGATAATTTGCTCCTTAAAGAGGCCTTCTTTGTGGTATGTAAAGACAACTGGATTCTCTCTATTCAGGGGCCACTGGGTTCATTGCCAAGATACAGAAATTGATCTCTGAGCTAGCTTTCAGATGGACGGATGAGAGTCAGCTTGCAGTCAGTTCCCTCTCTGTTTCAGATGTGTGGGTGGGGTTTCTTCTCTCTCTGCTTCTCCCTGCCACCTTCCCTCCCTCTTCCTCTGGCTGGCTAGCTCCTGGGAGGACTCTGCGGTTCCTGGAGGACCCTGTGCTTGTGAAGTCAGGGAAGCCAGCTCAAGTTTCTGGCTGCAACCTTCAAATGCCTAGAAATTTCTTGAGGAGGGGAACCGCTCCTCGCTTGCAACTTACCTGGGTACAACCTGGTACTTGGTGTGAGGCCACAAATGTTTCCGTTGAGCAATGAGAAATACATCAGAGCAGGATGCAAAACTTGCCCCTTTCTACTTCCTGCTTCCATGACCTGGAACAAGTCTTTGAACCCTCATAGAGTGAGCCTTCCCTCCCTTACCGGTTAAACGGGGTGTTCACACTGCTTTCCCAAATGAAATATTTTATGTAGAAAGGCTGTGTAAAACCACAGCGCCGTGTCACCTTACTGTATAAGGAATATTTTGTGGCTTATTAGAACGTCGGCATCGGCTCAGGGGTTTTGCTGGTTGTTTACCTGTTATTTTTCCTCCATGTTTAACATGGCAAATTATTTGTATGTAAGTTTCTTCCTTCCTCCCTCCCTTCCTCCCTTCCTTTCTTTTTTTCCCCTTTTTTTGTGCCATGGGAACATGGCTATCTTTCAAAGTGGGTCTCAAGTGCTGTGTTTGCTGGGGGTGGGAAAACACGCCTGTGCGAGCCTGCATGCCCCACAGGCTCATGGCTGCAGCGTTCACGAAAGCCAGCGAATTTATTCTTGTTTCTTGCTCCTCAGCCAGAATGGAATGGCACTGCACGACTTGTTTTCTGGAGTGGTTTTGAACCCAGAGTGTCTTTCTTTGAATAAACGTCGCTCCCCACCATGGGGACTCAGGAATGGGAAGGACACAGAGATCACAAGTACATTTCGGTGCCAACAAATGGGGCTGCCTCCCAGAAAAATTATTTGCACTCAGCATGTGTTTGTTACATGGGCAGTGATTGAGTGCCACAGTTGCTGGCATGTGTCTGCCTGTCCTGGCGAAAGGTCATAGTTCAGTAGCAGCCCACATTTGGTCCTGTCATCACTGCGCTAGTGGGCTCTGCAGCTAGGTCTTTCATTTGTCTGAATCCAGGATGGACTGTGGAAAAATAGACATCTGGCCAGGAAACAATTGTAGGCATAGAAACAGAGAGTAAGTTCCTTACAGATACTTTCATCATTTGACCATTGGTAGAAGCATCCCTTCATCTGAACATTTATTTCTTCATCCATCAGCCATCTATCCACCCATCCATACATTCGTCTATCCACCCATCTGTCCATCCATCCATCCACCCATGCAGCCATCTGTTTTTCTATCCATTTGTCCATCCATCCATCTACCCATCCATCCATCCATCCATCCATCCATCCATTCATCTATTCACCCATCTGTCCATCCATCCATCCGTCCACCCATCTGTCCATCTGTTCATCTGTCCGTCCACCCTTCCACCCATCCACCCATCCATCCATCTGTCCTTCCTTCCTTCCTTCCATCCAT
Source organism: Ursus arctos (assembly GCF_023065955.2). Lineage (NCBI taxonomy): Eukaryota > Metazoa > Chordata > Mammalia > Carnivora > Ursidae > Ursus > Ursus arctos. The sequence goes on along the minus strand of NW_026622886.1, from coordinate 11,091,035 downwards.
TCATCTATCCATCCATCCATCCATCCATCCATCCATCCATCCACCCACCCATCTGTCCATCCATTCATCTGTCCATTTGTCCATCCATTCATCTGTCCATCCATCCATCCATCCATCCATCCATCCATCCATCCACCCACCCATCTATCCATCCGTTCATCTGTCCATTTGTCCATCCATCTATCCATCCATCCATCCATCCATCCATCCATCCATCCATCCATCTATCTGTGTACCCTTCCACCCATCCATCCATCTGCCCATCCATCCATCCATCCATCCATCCATCCATCCATCCGTCCTCCATCTTGGCAAATCCTTATTAAGCCTTTGCTATGTGCCAGTTTTGTCTTAGGCCCTGGGGATAAAAAGTCACACAAGACAGGATCCCTGTCCTCAAGGTACCGGCAATCTAGGGTACAAGATGTTTTTCTAAATTTTAAGTCAGATTCTTACTTGACACATACCTATTATTGTTTCATTTTGGTTTCCATCTCTCAAACAAAGCACGGCCTTTAACCGTTGTGACGATTCCAGTAGTTTTGATAAGCCCATGTCCCAGAGTTGGATTTCATGTTTTGTATAACTCTAAGCACAGTGTGTTTGTATTATTAAACAGGAGAAGATGGAAGAAATCATAATCCAAAAGAAAAGACCAGATCTTATGTATGAAGGTATCCATTGGAATTCTTAAAAGCTTTTTTAAAGACTCGTAGTATATGTTATTCAAAATTGCTTTTCGAGCCTTGGGTAAATTTAAGTGCAAAATACCTTCTAAATCTATTACACTAGAAGGCCAGTTGGGAGGCAGAGCTTTTCTGTCTTTCAGATTAGCCCAGAAACAGGCCATTACAATGAGGGGTTTAGAGGCTGGGTTTGGGATCTTGCAAGCTTGGGTTGGGATCTCCATTTTGCCACTATCTGTGTGACCCTGGCTAGGTGACTTAACCTCTCGGAGCCCGTTGCCCTCTTTCTGCCCCGGGAATAGCAGCGGTACTCACCTGTGGATGCAGTGAGCCTGGCTCGGACCACATGCGCTGCAGTGGCTAGCTGTTTTGATGATTATGGGGAGCAAAGGGCCTGGATGGGTCAAAAAAAGAAAGAGAAATCTTGGCAGCTTGCGGTTTTAGTATGGAAATGAGATGGATGACACCTTTTGGTATGACACAAATGATAATCCCTGGGGAATAGTAATGCTTCTCGATGGCCCCTTTTCTGCATCTTTGCTGTGACAAGGATGAATGGTGAGCTTTAGCTGTTTTTGCAGCGGAAGGTTGGTGAGGGTTTGCGTCTGTACGGAGATGGGAGGAGAAGAGTTTAAGCCTATAAGCAATGTCATAGATTTTCCGCTAACATGCCTGAGCGTTAGCATATCATTCAGGCAGGTCACCTACTCAGGAGAAAATCCAATTCTGAAATGAATTTCAACAAATCAAAAAGGCAATTGGTAATTATAGCTGACATTATACATTTTTAAAGGGCCGACTGGCAAGTTGGATTTTAAAGCAGCACTTGAGGCAAAGAGTTCAGTGTAGTGGGAATTATTTTCACAAAAGGATCATTTTCTTAACAAAAAAAGAGAGGGAGCGTTTCTCTTGGTGTTTTTTTTTTCTTCTCCTTTTACTATGAAGGTAGTGCTATATACTGTTTATAGAGGCCTTGATCCTTTTTAAACTTAAGGAGCACAGTTGGCCTCCATGGTAATAAATCGAGAGCCATATGGGGGCTCAGGGACATTTAATTTATGTGCGAGACTCTTTCCCCAAATTCAGCCGGCTACTTCCTGGGATGGTGTACTTGATTGATGATTTTCTGGCATTTTGTGCTACTGGGATGTCTTTTGAAGTTTCTCCTATGGGGGCCTGAGGTTTGCCCCTCTGAGGTGTTAATGGGATTCCTGCTGGGGCTTTATTTGTGAGGGGGCTGGTTGGAGGGACCTCAGGACACGGAGCTCTTGTTCTTCTGCTGGTGAAGGCTTGCCGCTCAGGCCTTGGGTCCTGGGCCCCCCGACTTGTGTTTGGAATTCATGGCAGTGTTTTTATGCCCGCTCCCCAGGCCCTGTTTGTTTAGCTTCTGGGGGTTCCCAGAGCCTGGCAGGTATTGGTGGTGGCTGATCAGGCCCAGCCTGGGAACATGCTGGAACGGGAGTTCAGAGAATGCAGGGGACAAGTCGACTCCTTGCAGCAGGGAATGGCAGAAATTTGCACCCGGCGACAGGAGCTGATGTCTTGAGCCAAAACAGCCAGGCTCCAGTTAAACATGAGCCCCATGTGGTGACTGCATTACCTTTTTGGTGGCCTTCCTGCCCCAGGGCTCTTCCTTTCCAATTTCCACTCTCTTCCCCGCCCTCTGAGTGCTTTTTCCCATGTGAAGTCCTGCCCCTGTCCCTCTCCTCCATCCCCTTTTATGGTGTTATAGGGGCTGAATTGTGACCTCCCCAAATTCATCTGCTGGGGTCCTCACGCCCATAGCCTCAAATGTGACTATATTTGGACAAGGAGTCTTTATTTGTTTATTTTTTTCACAAGGTTCCATGCCCACCATAGGGCTTGAATTCATGACCCTGAGATCAAGAGTCACGTGTTGTTCCGCCTGAGCCAGCCAGGCACCCCTGGAGAGGGAGTCCTTAAAGAGGTGATGGAGATAACAGGAGGTCATGTGTGTGGGTCCTAATCCAAGCTGCCACGTGTCCTTATAAGACAAGGAGATGAGGGCCCAAAGGTGCGTGTGCACAGAGGTCAGGCCATGGGAGGACATGGTGTGCAGAGAGCCACCTGCAAGGCAAAGAGAGGCCTCAGAGAAACCAGCCCTGCTCACACTTAGATCTTGGACTTCCGGGACCGAGAGATGGTCCCTGTCTGCTGTTTAAGCCAGTGGTCTGTGGCATTTCGTTGTGGCGCCCCAGCAGACTCATACACGTGGCCGTTCCCCCTAGGGGATGGATTTCCAACCCCGAGGAGTGTCACAAGGGGTGCTTTGTTTCCTGGCTTCTGTCTGCCTTTCCCACCTCCAGCGGAAATCTCCTCCCCTGCCCGATGAGCTATAGCTCCTTCAAGGCTAGGTTCAAGGGCCACCTGCTCTGGGAGGCCCTCCTGGACTACCCTGCTCTGGCCCCCCCCACCTCGACGGAACTTCCTCTGTGGCGCTGGAGCTCAGCTCAGTTACCACTTTCTGAATCATTCTGCTACTGTCTGGTCTTCGGTCCCTTTCCCGCCTTAGACTCTGAGGGTAGGGATCGTGTTTGCCTTGGCTCCCTAGCACCTAGCTCTGAGCCCGGTAGTTCGTCCAGGCTTATTGGATCAGTTAAGCCTTCCCTTTTACTGTTCCTTTACCTTAGGAGGCCTCCCCTCTCTTACCTCTGTGCTCTATCAGGGGAGGTGACAAAGCTCGATTCTCCATGGTGCCAACAGGTTGTGTTAATGGTGCCAACAGGTGTGTCCCCAGGTGAGAACAATGAAACCAGGAACTCTAGCGAGTGTTTACTGAGCACGAGAGTGTTTACTGAGCACGTTGCGTGTGCCAAATGAGGATGCACCTTGTCTACTCATCGCAACACCCTTTCACGTGCATGGCTTCAAACTGGAGCCGCCTTTCCCTGGCACCTAGTGTGGCCTTAGCTGTAGGCAAGAAGATCTGAAAGCTAAGGGCTTCTTGATCTCGTGTCCTTTCTGGCAGGCCTTGACCCCCCAGTGCAGATATTTCTTAACACGCCCAATCCCATAGTAAAATTTTTCTTTTTTTAAAAAAATATTTATGAGAGAGAGAGCCCCCACGCAAGCATGAGCAGGGGGGAGGGGCAGGGAGAGAGAAAGAAGCAGACTCCCCACTGAGCAGGGAGCCCGATGCGGGACTCGATCCCAGGATCCTGGGATCATGACCTGAGCCGAAGGCAGACACTTAACTGACTGAGCCACCCAGGCAGCCCTGCACAGTAAAATTTCAATGAAACTGGTGAGGAAAAGAAACCTGAACTCACTCTTCATTTGAAAGTGTGGGAAGAGATTGCTTTCAGCACCCCTCAGCCTGGGAGCTGGGGTGCCCGCAGCTCTTCTTCCTCATGCCCCTCTTTAGAAAGGGAGACTGAGTCCCGGAGAAATGTCTGAGGTCGTGAGAAAAGTCAGTGAGTGAGCCAGACTCCATGCTGCTTTCCTTGGGCGTCCAGATAGAATTTCACACTCGTCCTCATTCCGGGTGCTGCAGGAGGCTTCTTAGTTATTCTTGATTTGACAGCTTGTGAAGAAAGAGCGGCGTCCTGGCTGTTTTCGATGCAATGCACTTGACAGCATTTCCTAGTGTGGCTGTGTCCAACTTTGCGATTCTCTCTGAATTGTGCCACTCCGTGGGAGCCACTGAGGGGGACTGTACCTTCTGGAAAGGAGGTGAGAAGATGAACGAAGTGTAGAGATGTGATCAGTCCGTCCCCGGGCTTATGGGACCTCTGTCTAGGGTTGAGGGAGCCACTGATGTCAGGAAGTAGTTGTGTCCGCCCCCTGCCACGCTCACACAGCCCCGTGGCCTCGAGGAGACTGGCATGGAGGTAGAAGAGTCTCTCCCCGAGCCTGCCTGACTCTGGGGGAGGAGAAGAAGCATGGACTGATCACCTGGGGACTGGAACCATTAAGAACAGCTGAGGAATTGTGCCTGTTCACCCTTGACTGCAGAGATGCAGGTTTACATTTTTGGAAGTTGGTCGGATTCCTTTCTTGGTTCAAGTCAACTGGTTGTTTGTCAAGGAGGTGTCATATTCCAAACCCTGGAATCTGGCTGCCTTGTTGAACCAAGGCCCTGCCATTTGCTTAACTGTGAAAGCTTAGACAAGTGACTTTCCCCCCAGGTCCCTGTGTCCTCCACGGCGAAATGAAGATAACCATAGTATCTACTTCAGAGAGTTGCATATGGATTAAATGAGATAACATATGTAATGTGTATAGCATTTCACCTGGCACAGAGTTTTATCAGGTTAGCTGTTCTGAGAGGCTCAAAATAATAGTGCCTTCCAAAAGTCAAAGTTAATTTCTCTTTGATGTATCACCAGAGTAGAGGGCCTAGGGCTGGTTATGGAAGTTCCACAATGATCAGGAACCCAACTTTCTTACCTTGTTGTGTTGCCATCCTTAGTACGTACTTTCCATCTCATGGTCCAAGGTGGCTGCTTTAGTTCCTGCCATCGTTTCTACATTCCATCCAGGAAGTGGAAAAGGGAAGTGGAGGTTATGGCGTGAAAGTTGCCCATGTCTCCCTTTTCATCCCATTGATTAGAACGTAGTCGTATGACCACATTATTCAAAAGTGAGATAGGGAAATTTTACGCTTTAGCTGGTACCTCACTGAGGACTCTCTTAGCAAGTGAGAAGGAGAGATTGGATATTAGGTGACAACTGCTACTATTTGTTCAAGAGGTACGTGCTCAATAGTTACCACCCACCACCACCACCACCATCACCACCGTTGTCATCATGATCATTTCTGATCTCAGCCTATAATTTCCTCCATGTCCTTACTTCCTAATTTGCCCCCTTATTTTCCATTTTTGACCATTTTAGCTTCTGCTTTATTCCATTGCACAGTTTGCTCAATGTCCATGTAGTTTTGGCACCTTTTCTTACCTAGAGGGTGGCAGAGTGACTATAGCCCTATAATGCCCTGTGTGACAGAAACAGACCTTAAGGCTGGAGGGCACGTTGACAATTAAGGAGTAAGAGAGAGTAGAGCATAAATCTTAGTAATCCATTCAGCAGCTTAATTAGAATGTTGCAGGAAAAGCTGATGAAGAAAAAACTCTACCTTTTAAAAAAAATTTTTATTTATTTATTAGAGAGAGAGAGAGAGCTTGAGAGAGCACAGGTCGGGGGGTGGCAGAGGGAGAAGGAGAAGCAGACTCCCTGCTGAGGGAGTCCGATGCGGTGCTCGATCCCAGGACCCTGGGATCATGACCTGAGCCGAAGGCAGATGCATAACCGACTGAGCCACCCAGGCGCCCCTCCACCTTTGAATGTAGGTTAAGAATTTGTTAGGTTTCATTTTGCTGCTTCCGTTCACATGTTTACAAGCCTCAAATGAAGATGCCTTGAATGTCCATGAGGGTCTTCTCAAAGTATTGTCTGGATATCCAGCCTCCTGACTCACCTCTGGGGTTTCCAGAACACGATGGGTTCAATATCCTTAGCTCTGGGAGGATGTGGAAGCTGAGTTTCTACTTTAGAAGCATTTTGAATAAATGAAGAGATTTGTTCTGTAGACCCTTATCCATGATTTAAATGCTCTGCAGGAGTCTTTCTTGGTAAAGGTGGTTTGTGGAGAAATCACGTGGACTCAGGACTCATCAAAGTATTGAGGAAGACAGATGCCGCTCTTCTGCTCTAAATCCCAGTGAGGCTAATGTGGCAGAGCTCTAGCTAGCGTTCACGTTTTCCATGCGTCACACTTACCCCTTATTTATCTTCCTTCTCCTTTTTGTTATTTATTTATTTATTTATTTATTTATTTATTTATTTATTTATTTAGAGAGGGAGGGGGAGGGGCAGAGCGGGAGAGAGAGAGAATCTTAAGCAGGCTCCATACTCAGCACGGAGGCCCCGTGTGGGGCTGGATCTCATGACCCTGAGATCGTGACCTTGGCTGAAATCAAGAGTCAGATGCTTCATGAACTGAGCCACCCAGGCGCCCCTTCCTTTCCCTTTTTAAAGTACTGTGTGAAAAAGTGACTTTTTCTCCTAGGAAGAATTGTTCCAAGATTATAGCCTTGCTTCTTTCCACCAGAGCACTTTTCTTTAAAGACTAAGGGCCATGGAGAGAAGGGATTAGGAAATCCCCAGAAAGCATCCTTGAAATCTTCATTTTTTCCCCTCTCCCTCATCCTTTCCTTCTCTCAACTCCTGTTGACACACTCTGAGAAATGTCTTGGGGATTCCTCTCCTTCACGTTGATCCTTCTGTTATTATTCTAGTTCAAGCCCTCAGCATCTATCGCCAGGACTGGTGCAGTAGTCTCCTGGTTTCCCTGCCTCCTGCCTCTCCCCTATCCCATGCAGGTTCTCCCAGCACAGATCTGGCCTGGTCAACTGTCATGGTTATAGATAGGCAGTCCTTTGTGTTGCAATCAATGGCATGGAGTCAGCCTTCCTTGGCATGGTGTCCAAGGCCAGGTCATTACTATGGTTGACATATTAATAACAGGTGGAATGGCTGGCATGGGAGTAGCTATTTATAACCCTCTTTGACAGCTGAAGACATGGAAGCCAGAGAGAGTAAGTAACCTGCGTTCTAACGGAACCTGCGAAAAAGTAGCGAAATTGGAATTGGACGCTAGAACTGGCACTTCCAGGTGCCTATCATGTGTTGGGCTCATTTCTTTCTAGCCTTTTCTCTGGCTACCTCCTTCCCTCATGCCCTGGCTTCCAGCCCCACCAATCCCCCCTCGCCTGTCTTTTTGCCTCGAACCAGCCAGGCCTGGAAGCTGCCCGTGTCTCTGCGCCTGTCCCTTTTTGCAGTTCCTCTGCCAAGACTGCTTTCTCTTGCCGTTTCTTTTTTTAAAATTGAAGTACCGTTGACATGCAGTGTCAGTTGCAAGGGTACAGCATGGCGATACATTTATATACAACATTCCAGTGAGCACCATGAGGAGTCTAGTTATTCTTTGCCTTTTTGACTGGCAAAGTGTATTGCAAGGTCTCTTCACAGCCCCCTCTCTGGAAGTTCCCCCTTTGTGCAAAAGATGGCCACTGTATTGGCTCCTAGCTTTTTATTTCTTCAGTTCAGGCTAAGACCCTGTAGCTCAAAGACCTGGTGCCAAACTCAATTTTTTATGTATCCAATGTTTTAAAAATAGCCCAAACATACAGATTTTTTAGCCATTTAGGGCCTGCCTGCTTTGCATATCCCACAAAACTATACCCAGCATCTGTTGGTCATTGATAAGATAGAGCCCTGTGGTTATAAGACCCCAAACTTCTCCTGCCCTTTGACTCAAAGACTCCCCGATGCTGCTGAGTGATGTCACTGAGACCCGTAAACCTTCTCTCCTGTCTCCTCTCCTTGTAGGGAGTTCCCTGTCCTCATCCCCTTCTGAATGGTGGACTCTGAGCCAAGCCCCTGGATGGTCTCTAGCAGTGAGGGACTTCCCCATCTCATGAAGCCCTAAGTGCCCCCCCACCCCACCCCAGGCCCCCATTAATGGTTATTGTATGTCACTGACTGTCCTGGTCATATCTTTTTCTTTGCCCAGTCCCTGCATCACTGGAACCCCTATACCCCCAACAGATTCGATCATACTTTCCTGAGTTCCCATCATATTTTGAACCTGCCTCCATTACTCTACTCATGGCATCCTGTCATGGTGGCTGTGGACTTCATTGTCATCCTCCTTGGATTACAGACCAAGAATTGAGGAAGCTGAGGAGCCCTGAGTTCGGGAGAACTGCAAAAAGTTTAATACACTCATGAACATGATTGAGCTTTCCCAGCATTATAGATTCATTTGGTGTTTTGCACTCGGTTTTGGCACCAAGGACCAAAGTGAGGGCATTCTGTGAAGTACTAGGGGGAAGGTGTCATGTTAGTTTAACTGTCAGTTTAGGTTTCTCTGATTCTGAAAAAAAAAAAAAAAAAGACCGTTGGCAAGATATTAGGCAGGGAGGATTATTAAAATTTACAGCACTTTCCATGAAGTCTCATTTGGAAGGCTGTGTGTGTCCTAGGGCCCCTTGAATCCGGACTTTCCAACAAAAACAGAATACACAGATAAATGAGGGGAGGGTTATTGGCATTACAAAAGGATACTTCTCAACACATTTCCTTCCAAATTGTGGTGGTTTGTGGATCGTTAAGGCTCCCGTGGCCAATAGCAAATGCGGATCAATCAATAAGCAATGAAAAGAAAGCAGTCTTCTGAAACGGCCTTTAGTCAATGCGTGTTCAGAGTGAGTCACATGCAGCTTTTCCAGAATCAGTCTTTTTGGGTATCTTGTGTCCTGTTTATGTGTCTTCAGTGGATTGGCCCAAAGCTGGCAATGGGAAGGCATCTCTTTCAAGAGAAACTGAACTTCCACCCCTCCCCCTCTTTTAAGTAAAAATTAAGTTACCCCGTAATGAAAAGAAGGTCTTGGGTTAGTAGGGATGCTAGCCTTTTTTTCTTCATATTTTAATAGAAAAGGAAAATTAAAATGTGGTTTTCTTGGCAGAGTTCATTTTGAAGTGACTGAGCTCTCTTTTTTTTCCTTCAAGATTATTAACAAATTTCTGTGACGCATTTTATTAGGGAGGAAGGGAGGCAGAAGGAATACCAAGGACTGTTGCTCTGTGTCACTTTTCTTCGATGGCGTAAGAGACACCACGCATGGAGACATCAGCCTCAGGGCCGGCTGTGGTTCCCCAGCTGCTTTCAGAATGTGGCTTCTCAACCCTTTTCTCAGAGCCAGGACGTGATTCCAGGGGGGTCCTAACCCATTGGAGTTAGCCACTTGCCCCTCACGGTTCCTATGTAGTGATTTCCAGTTCGCTGGATTCTCCCCTTAGCACCAAGGGACTTGTAAATTCGCTTGTGTGACATGAGAGCCACAGATTTGAAGGCTGCCGCGAGGCTGGATTTCAGCCGATCCCATGGAGGACGTGAGAGGGGCTGCTGTCTCCTGAGTGTTTCCTTCCAGGGAGGAAGGATTCGGGTGTGTAATCCCGTGGTGGCTGCGTGTGGTTCCTGCTGCGAGAGGTGCGGGGCCCCGAAGCTCTGCTCGGTCTCCCGGGTTGAAGACCGTCGTGCGCGTGCAGACTGATGTCCTGGGAGCTGGTCGTGCTGATTATCTCTATTTGCATCCCGGTTTATGAAGCACCAGCACGTCAGGGCTAACGTTTTCTTAAATGTTATTTTATGAAGGAGCTCAGTTATTTGCAGGTCGCAGGAGCCAAGTTTCTGATTAGCTGCTCCACCCGTCTTCATTAGGCAATATAAGATGGGAATTATACATTTCGTTAAAAATAGCTAATTATGGTAAGGCCTGACATATTTGCATTTCTGTCGAAGTGCGGCGGCAGAGATTCTGGGCTGGAAGATACATCATCCCGGGTTGTTAAAATCAGTCCTGGTGGGAGCTGTTTCTTCTGGTAAGACAACTTGGATGTGCGGAAAAACGGCCCATTATTCCTTCTGATCCTCTCTTCGGAGGCCTCCCTGCCCTTAGGAGTGTGTGGGCCGACTTGTAGTTCCAGGGCTCCATCCCTGATGTCCCCATGGGCGCCCCCTCAACCTGCATTTCTGTGTGCGATGACAGAGGAGTCTAAAGACATCAGAGTCTGAGACTGTCTCCCGTTCAGCTGGTGGCAGCTGGTCTTCGGGGGTGTCTGTCCTTGGCTCTCCGTGGGTCACCATGCACTGGGTCTACACTGCAGACTGTTTTTGCAAGAATGGGGTCTTAATGTCTGGGTGTTCTAATCTGTTCATCGTGATAAGGTCTCCATGTCCTTAAACCTCAGGGCCAGATCGCACACTGACTCTTTGACGGTGCTGCATTCCAGAGGCGAAGTGGAATGCTGCTTACCTCAAGGAACATAAACCTTACATTGTGGAATGGAGGCATTTGAAAACATCTTCTCCTCTGCTATTGCCACGGTGGCTCAGTGTCTACTAAAATTAAATCCATATGGGTACACTGAGCAGCTGGGGAGGGCTGGGGGGGGGCGGGAAAGTACACTGCCTTATGTGTCTGTGATGACATTCATTTAACCAGAGGTCACCCCAGAGTTATAAACCAGGGCATTATTTCCTAAAACAGGATCATGGATTCATTGGTGGTGCTTCAGAAAATTTAATTTCAAGATGTGTTTATACGTAGACGCCTGAAAAAGATCATGGCTCCGGATTCAATGTGAATGATGAGCCGATTCATTCTAGAGCCCTGTATACAGTTAGATTGTGAAGGACAATCCTCTTTATTATATGACATTAACTTTTCCTTTGTGATGTCTGTTAGTTCAGCTATCTTCCGTGGCGGGTCAGGAACGTATAGAGGGGATGTGCATTAGAAGCAGGGGAGCGACTGTCATTTCATAAAGCATATCTATTCGGGGCGCCTGGCTGGCTCAGTTGGTTGAGCCTCTGCCTTTGGCTCAGGTCATGATCCCAGAGTCCTGGGATTGAGCCCCACATCGGGCTCCCTGCTCAGCGGGGAGTCTGCTTCTCCCTCTGACCCTCCCCCGTCTCATACTCTCTCTCCACTCTCTCTCAAATAAATAAATAAAATCTAAAAAAAAAGCGTATCTATTCAATTGGTTATTTTTTTCCTATGTATAAAATGCTGAGAGTAAAGCTGGCCATGTCTTCTTGCCTAGCCAGGGACGCGATGGACCGAGAAAGCATCTTAGGAACGTGGGTTCAGAAACGCTGAGAAATGATGTCATGGGGTTCATGAAAAATGATAGTAGTTTCTCACACCCTTTCAGGACAGACTAAGACCACTTAACTTAAGTCTGGTGTTGGTGTCCATAAACCTATGAGGTCAGCCTCCTGTTCAGATAGAACTGACTCTGAGTTTATGGTTTTTGTTGCTCGGTAAGGGCTCCTACTCGGATGTGCCCGAGGACCAGTGGTATCAGCATTACCATCGTTAGATTTTAGAAAGGCAGAATCTCAGTCCTCGCCTGCCCAGGAAATGCCTTCACATAAACTGCCCTTGCCCTTGCTTCGCTGTTCTTCCTGTCACCCACGATAGCCCATGATACCACGTATCACCTTCTTCCCTGGGTAAGGCGGAGCCCGGGTTCTGGATCATGTCAACTGCACTCATCTTTTTTCTTTTTTAAATTAATTAATTAATTTATTTGGCGGGGGTGGGGGGAGGGCAGAGGGAGAGGGAGAGAAATCCTCAAGCAGACTGCCTGCTAAGCGGGGAGCCTAATGAGGGGCTCGATCCCAGGAGAGTGAGATCAGGACCTGAGCCAAAGTCGAGAGTGGGTCGCTCAACGCACCGAGCCACTGAGGCGCCCCCAACTGCACTCAGCTCTGCTCTGCTGCTTGAAAGTTCCTTCGTGCCTCCACGCCTTGCTTTCTTCATCTGTAAAGTAGAGATAAACAGCAACCACCTCCCAGGGATTTTTCAAGCATTGAGGAAGAGAGTATTTCTAAAATACTCATCCAAGAGCCAAGCCAATGGTATCTGCTGGGTATTAGCGTGATGGTGATGATGCTTAGGTCATGTTTCCCCCCTGATTGTGCATACCTTTGACAGAGACTTCCAGTCCACTTGTCTATGCTCTCTCCCAGCCCCCGCCCTTTTCTGTGCCTTGAATGTGGTTGATGGCCGAGGCTCTTGCTGTCCAGCACTGGTGTCTTAGCTTAAAATCCTTGATCTTTGGAAAATTCAGTTTGAGTCAGAGGCAGCAGTCCTGAGAACCTTAGCTCCACGGGGAAGTGTTCTAGAAGCCTATTAGGAGAGTGCTCCTTCGCTGTCAGGTTCAGGCAAGTCCAGACTGCTCTTGGGCTACCCACTGCATCGCGCACAGGTGTGCGGCGAGGAAAGGAGTGGCTTCTGAGAGAACGCCAGCCCATGGCTTCCATCATCATGTCACTTTGGAATGAGGCAGAATGAAGAGCTCAGATACAGTTTATTTATTTATTTAAAATATTTATTCATTTATTTTAGAGAGAAAGAGAACGAGAGGGTGCACACGTGAGTGGGGGGAGGGGCAGAGGGAGAGAATCTTCGAGTAGGCTCCCTGCCTAGTGGGGATCCCGTCTTAGGGCTTCATCTCAGAACCCATGAGATCACAACCTGAGTCAGAAGCTCAACCGACTGAGCCACCTAGGCGCCCTCAAATACATTTTGAATTGGTTTAAATTGTCCCTCGGCTTGGGAAGATGTCGTCTTGGATTGGAGTGTGGTTGTGAGACTCAGAAGATCTAAAACACAGGGGCGCCTGGGTGGCACAGCGGTTAAGCGTCTGCCTTCGGCTCAGGGCGTGATCCCGGCGTTATGGGATCGAGCCCCACATCAGGCTCCTCTGCTGTGAGCCTGCTTCTTCCTCTCCCACTCCCCCTGCTTGTGTTCCTTCTCTCGCTGGCTGTCTCTCTCTCTGTCAAATAAATAAATAAAATCTTTAAAAAAAAAAAAAAAAGAAGATCTAAAACACAAATCCTGGGACAGTGGGCTGGTCTTGTTCGTGGACACGGCCAGTCGGGGGCGGGGGGCTCTAACCACATGCCTGGGCACCATTGCTCTTGAGATAGCCACACGGGTTTTCTATCCTGTTAGGGGGCAGCAAGGCCAAGCAAGCAGTTACCTGGGTGGGCTCTGAGGTCTGACCTGAGTTGGAATCTTCTTCTAGCAGCCAGATCACAGGTGAAGCTCACTGGATCACACTGCTCTTAAAGGAACTGTAGATGGATTTCTGTCTGACCTGGTTCCCGAGGTTTTCGAGATGGCTGTTCAGTAGAAATTTAAATGATCTTTTTAATGCTTTCTAAATGTTAGAATGGCTTTAGATTTAGGGAAAAGTCAGTACAGGTAGTGGAGCTCATACCGAGTTCCCGTGCACCCGGGCCTCCGTACTGTGAGCGTCTTGCCCTAGCATGGCCCAGCCGTCATAACCAGTGAACGGGTATTGGTACAATAGTACTAACTCGAGGCCACATTTTCTTTAGATTTCTTTAGTTTTTAACCTCGTGTTCTCTTCCTGGCCCAGGATCCTACCCAGGACACCCTGTTACTTCGTTGTCATGTCTCCTTAGGCATGTGGCTGTGACAGTTCCTCAGACATTTCTTGTTTTTGGTGATCATGACTGTTTTGAGGAGTACTGGTTATGTATTTTTATAGACGATCCCTCAATCGGGATTTATGTGATGTTTTTCTCATGAATTGACTGGGGTTTTGGGATTTGAGGAGGAAGACCATGGTCAAGTGCCTTTGGTGTCCCATCACATCAAGGGTACCTACTTTCAACAAGACTTCTCACTGTCGATGTGGCCTTGATCACCTGCCTGAGGTGGTGTTTGTCGTTTCTCTGTTGTAAAATTGTCCCTTACCCCTCCCACCTTCTACACTGTGTGCTTTGGGGTGGGGGTGGGGGGAGTCATTATCTGTAGTCTACAATTCAGTTCAAGAAAATTAAGAAAAGTTTGTTGCCCATACCATTATTCAGCACTTTCTACATCCTGCATCTTATTAAAATTCACTCATTTCTTTTTTTCTTTTTTAAGTAATCTCTACACCCATCTTGGGGCTGAAACTCATGACCCCGAGATGAAGAGTCTTATGCTCCATCGACTGAGCCCGCCGGGTGCCCCCAAATCCACTCCATTTCTTTCCACCACTAGATTTTTTTCTTCATGGTTTATTTATCTACACATTGTAGGTCAGTTGGCCAAATTATTTGACTTTGGGATCAGCTGCCCAATTTCCAATCCATACCCTAATTCAGTATTCTGTTATTCATCATCGGGAAGCAATCACTGGGCATATTTTGAGAAGTGCTGAGTTTTGAGTAATTAAGGCCTAGGAAGTTCACGTGCTGATAGCCAAAGCTCACTCCTGCACACACGCGCTTCTCACATGCCCGACACAGTGTTAGCACCAGACATATTTCAGCCACGTGGGAATTCTGTAAGGCAGCTGCTGCTATTATGTTCATTTTACAGATGAAGAAACTGAGGCATAGAACTGCAGTGCACAGGGCAGTGTTGCCCAAGGTTACACAGCTAGTAAATGGCCAAGCTGGGCAATAGCATTTGGAAAGCAAAGACTTATCTGTATGTTTGCTAAGCATTCTTCCCTGCTATGCACGCTAGCTATTAATTCCACTTTCCACTTTCTTCCCATGATGGTAGAGAATCCAGGCTTTGGCACACAACAGCCCCGTGTTCATTCCTGGCTCCAGCACCTAGCCGCGGTGTGACCTTGGGCAACTCATTTCCCTTCTCTGACTGTGCATCCATAAAAATATGGATAATAATATTTGCATCTCCCTGAGAGGTTTTGAGAAGATAATGCACCAAACCTAGTATTTATTATATATTACAGAAGCAACTGCCATGCTTTCTGAATTAAAAGTAGGGACACATGGATGAAAACCTGTGTGTCAGGATGGGAACCATAAGATGAAATGTTTAAAATCGGGCTTTGTCTCCTAAAATTGGGCTGGCTGCACAGTGGAATCATAAGATTCTCAGAGAGCAGATGGAGGTGTAAGGGATGGAGGAAGGCAGGACAAGTCAGGACCCTTGCTGTCCAGGACCCCCAGACTGTCAGCCACAATGGCAGAATATATAGTAAAGCATAGTTTGAGAGACTTCAGTATCTTTTCAGACTTCTAGCATTACCTAAATATGGGAATAAAAGTCCTAAATAACATGAATAAATAAAGCGTGCCATTGAATTGACCTATTTTTTAAGAAAATATTTTATTTATTTATGAGCGAGAGAGAGGGAGCACGAGTGGGGGAAGGGGCAGAGGAGGAGGGAGAAGGAGACACCCTGCCGAGCAGGGAGCCTAATGCGGGGCTTGATCCCAGGACTCCGGGACCATGACCTGAGCTGAAGACGGACGCCCAACTGGCTGAGCCACCCAGGCACACCTGTATTGACCTATCTTTAAAAATTTATTATAATTTAGGATCCATAAGAAGAACATAGGTAGCATCTCAGATTTAGGGGAAGTCACCATTTTTAGCTAATAACCATTAATTCCTAGACTTTTTTATTTTAGCTTCGCTTCTGTCAATAGTTCTGGCAGGCAGCTTTTCGAGGAGAGCCACATTTTCGCCAAGAAAGAATGAAAGAGAGAGTGTGAGCATGCAGGAGCTAGAAACCCCAAGCCGTCAGGCCACAAGGGCAGGTCTCTGGTGACCTGAGGCCACCCTCCCGTCCTCCTCTTCTCTCACCTCTCGCTCTCGACTCAGATTCATGCCTCAGCAAAATCAGAAGCGATGGACACATGTCAAGGGCCTGTGGCGAAAGTTGCAAATGGGTAAAACCGCAGCGTTCCGTGTGGGAGCACGGAGGTTCCATCCTCTCTAATTACAAAGCTGATGAGCATTGGCGACAACGGCTCCAGGTGGCCCGCGGTGAGCCAGCAAGAATTTTGATGCCCTACAATGGCACATGTTTTCATTCCAGAAGCATGGTGTTATCGAATCGTGTGTGGGTTGAATTGAAGGAGTGGAGTGGAAACTAACTTTTCCTCTAAGATTTCGCTCTCTGGGTTAAGATTGAGGTCAAGTTAGAAAAAAAGACTCCTTCATGTCTGGGATTATCTCCGGCAACCCTTTTTGTTCGTTGTGTGTTTTAAACATAGGCACACACACACACACACACACACACACACACACACACACAGAGTTTTCACCTGCCCTGGTCATGCTGTCCTCCTCTGGTGATTAACTGGCAGTCTTTGGCTTTGCTCCCAAGATGCTAATATCCTTGAAGGTGACCTGCATGGACTCGTGTCAGCCTACAGGGTGATTCATCACATGTCCGAGAAGTTCACGTCTTAAATGACAATCTGCCTTCACATCCCTTTTGGAGGGTTTCTTCTCGGTGCCCACAAGACCCTTTTCTTTAAAAGTGCTCCGTGTTCAGCCTGCATGTAGGCTCTGTACCGTTCTTTCTTTTCACTAAAAGAAAAATAACAAGTGTTCTCTTTTTGATTTCTTTAAACCTCGTCTGACATTTATAAAGTGGTTCTCTCTAACATTCTAAAAATTTCCAGGGTGGCTGAGTGGATGTGCTGAAATAGAATTTTGGCCATCGCCTCTTCCTTTCAAATCCCCCTGTTGAGGGTGGGATATTTACTCCGAGTGCATTCGTCTGCCGTTTTAGAGACACTTTTGTTCTTTGCTCCATTTCATGGGAGACTCGGGAAAACAGTTGAGGAAAGGGCAACAAAAGTTATTTCAGGACAGCTAATCTGGAGGGGGAAGAGCTATTTTGGGAGTAAAGACGATCAGACGCCGTGTGGGTATACCGTAAGTAATAACCGGATAATAATATCACCGCGTTTTCCTTTCTAGCAACTTTCATGTCTGTTACCCTGTTTGCGACATCTTGGATGTGAAGGATCAAGCTGGGATTAACAAGTAACTTCATCTTTCCTTCACTGAGAAAAGTGCAAAGTGCTTTTGAAGTGTAGCGTGGAACGTTGTGGAGAGTATGCTAAGATTTGTTTTAAAAATAATCCACGTGCAGCTGCCGTGGAAACAGTATGGTGGGCTCCTCAAAACATCCACGTGGAATTACCACATGATCCAGCAGTTCTGCTGCTGGGTATGAACCCCCCAAACACGGCAAGGAGGGACTCGAACAGATATTTATACATTCACGTTCATAACAGCATCATTCCCAATAGCCAAAGAGTAGCAACAGCCCAAATGTCTGTCAGGCAAGGACTAGATAAACAAAAGGTGGTATCGACGTACAGCGGGATATTATCCAGCCTTAAAAAGAAGGGAAATTCTTTTTTTTTTAAAGAGATGTTATTTTTAAGTAATCTCTACACCCAACATGGGGCTAGAACATACAACCCCGAGATCAAGAGTCATATGTTCTACCGACTGAGCCAGCCGGGTGCCCCAAAAGGAAGGAAATTGGGACACAGGCTACAACGCGGATGAACCTTGAAGGTGTTATGATAAATGAAACCCCATCCACAAAAGAACAAATACTGTAATGTTTCCCTTTATATGCAGTACCTGGCGGGGGGGTCAACTTCCTCGAGACAGCAGGTAGAATGGTGGTTGCCAGGGCATTGCGGGGGGAAGGATGGGGGAATTAGTGTTTAATGGGTATGGAGTTTTAGTTTTGGGGAGGGTGAAAAAGTTCTGGAGACGGATGGTGGTGATGGTGGTACAGCGAGGTGAATATTTAAGGCTCTGAACCCTACACTTAAAAATGGTTAGAATGGGGCGCCTGGGTGGCACAGCGGTTAAGCGTCTGCCTTCGGCTCAGGGCGTGATCCCGGCGTTATGGGATCGAGCCCCACATCAGGCTCCTCCGCTATGAGCCTGCTTCTTCCTCTCCCACTCCCCCTGCTTGTGTTCCCTCTCTCGCTGGCTGTCTGTCAAATAAATAAATAAAATCTTTAAAAAAAAAAAAATAAAAAATAAAAATGGTTAGAATGGTCACATTTGTGTTTTACTACAGCGTAGACAGAGGTAATCCGCATATGGCAACACATGCACCACAGGCCTGGGTAAGCACAGATCGTTCTGGGAGGGACACACGGGAGCTGCTATCAGCGAGTAGGTTTGCAGCCCGGGGCCAGTATATGTTCTGTGAGTGTCTGTGAGGAGACTGCGGCTGCCTCGGGAAGCTGTGGGGGAGAGGGGAAGGCATATTTTCATTGTATGTAACCTTTCATGCCTTTGGGGGGTTTGGGGGGGTTCTGTGTGGCTTCATCACCTATTCAAAAATAAATTCAGCTCTTCAGATCCAATGCAGGGAAGGGGGTAAGAGAAGATGTACGTTCCCTTGAGAACATTTTGGGAGCACAGAAGGGTTGTTGCCCTGCAGAAAGTTGAGGCTGGCGTTGTCTCTGAGTGGTCCTCATGGACAGAGAGAGGTTGGCTGGGTAGGGGAGGAACATGTGGTGGGTTCCCAGCTTTTACGTGAGCAGGACAGGTATTTTTGTCAACGTGTCCTATTTTGTGTGTTTTGCGTGTAAATGGGAGAAGGAGAATGGTGGTTTCCCTCCCTCCCTTCCTTCCTTCCTTCCTTCCTTCCTTCCTTCCTTCCTTTGAGATTTATTTATTTATTTGGGAGAGAGAGTGCATGCGAGTTGGGGGAGGGGCAGGGGGGAGGGAGAGGGACAAGCAGGCTCTGCTCTGATCATCGGCCCCATTTGGGGCTCAGATCCCAGGACCCCGAGATCATGACCTGAGCTGAAGCCAAGAGTCGGATGCCTAACCAACAGAGCCACCCAGGCGCTCTGGGAGAGGTGGTCTTTTCTAACCTAAAATGCCTTTAAAACTTGTTCTTCTGAAGATATGGCAATGTCCCTCACCCCCTTTCCCTCTCCCTAGCCTGGAGCTGGCTCAGAGTCTTACAGGAGCCTGGGAGTCTGTGTTGGGGCGGGGGTGGGAGGGGAAGGAAGGAACACATTTGGCTGAGTCCTGCCTGATGTACTTGACCTGTCAGTGGCATCCTTTAGCACAGAGTGACAATCACCAAAGTCACTTTATACTTGTCCTCACACGCTCCCGCCTTGTCCCTGACCTCCCCTCCCCTGCCCTAGGAACCAACAGTTTCCGCTCAAGGGGCTGATTATTGATATTCTTCCCTTAGTTACTTCTGCCACCAGTTGAGAAGTCTGAAAAGAATTGATTAACGTCTGCAAGTAGGATTTCTGAAGAGAACCTTCCTGGTTCCTGGCCAGCTAGCCTCTCTGGGCTAGTTTCTCCGAAAATAACGAGCCTCGTTAAACCAGAGGGACTGTGCCCCATGTCAACGTAGAGAAATGAACAGATTGGTAGGGAGAACGGAGGGTAAGGAACACAGTTTCTTTTGGTGTCCTTGAAACCAGAAGTTTGAGCTGAAATAATGAGCTGTGGTGGTCAGAATCCTTCTCTGGAGATAACAGATCAGGTGCTTTTCTTTTTGGCTTCTCGAAATAGTAATGAGGCCATTTCTACCCCTGTTTGAATCACTTACAGTAAATTTCTATTGGGTGGTTATTGGTCGTCCCACATCGACTCCGTGGTTTAGCCGTGAGCTGTCACTTTGCCTGAGGCTGAAAAATGGGGAGGTGCGGCTCTGAGCTCCAGCAGGTGTGGTGTCCTTGTTCTGAGAAGTGGGAGGCACCCAGGAGGGGTATGAAGGGGTCCTTGCTGCTTGGATCATCTCTGTGGAAGGCAAGAATCCCCCAGAACGGGGCACAAATCCTGGCTGAGTGCCCTTAAATGTAGAACAAAATGGATATGAAGATACTTGATCGTTAATCTTTTAACTTTTTTTTTTGAGAGGGAAACTAGTATTCATTGAATGGAAACTCTGTGTCCTAAATATATTATTTTCCATAGTTCATGCAAGATCTGGTGAGGCAGATAATAACAATATTTGAATAACACTAATTACAAACAGAACTGTGTCAGGCTCTCTTCTGAGTATCTTGTGTGTAGAATTTACGGATTTACTCCTCTTACTGGTGCTCTGAAGGGGGATAGAAGAACTCAGGATGCTGAGACACATAAATGTTAAGAAAGTCACCCAAGATCATATTTAGTGAGTGACAGAGGCAGGATTCCAAGCTGGCTGTTTTAGCCCCGGAACCCAAGCATGTACTTACCCGTAGCACCAGAGATGAGGAGCCGAGGTGTGACTTGGCCGAGCTCATGGAAACCCTAAGTGGTCAGTATTATTTCTCAATAGTTCCCGTTTTCTGGGGACAGTAAGGAGTTTAACTTTCCTTCCCAAGTTCTTCTTGGCTAGCATACCAGGGGCACTCAGAGCAACCCAGCATGACCATTTAGAAAGTTCTGGGATTTGATTCAACACATATTGACAACGGAATTGAAATGGAGCCCTAGAAAGGGGTGTGTGCAGCCCCTGGGGATCTTTCTTTCCAGGCCCGGGGTGGGGGGGGGTGGAGAAGTTCCGTCATGTCAGGCTCCTGTAGGTTCCTGCAGCTACTTCGGTCTTTCCATCTCTTTTCTCTTTGGGATAGAACAAAACAAAGGAAAACAAAAAGTCCAAAAGCAGAAGTCAAGTGTGAAGCGGTGGTAGGACCAGCCATGTTCCCTTTGGGTACTTGGCAGCTGCTCAGGCTGTGAGCCCGGACTTGCCATGACAAATACAGCCCCGGGCTGTGCCTTTTGGAAGTGTCCTCCAAAGCACTAGTTAAGTGGTACTTAGATTTCCAAACCAGATGACTTTCTCTGCAGAGCAGGATTTCTGATTCTGGTGTATGTCATAGAGACACCAGACAACCAAGTAAAGACCTTACTTTTTCTATTTAAAAATATTATTAATAATAGCGTGGTCAAGTCTTTTGGCCCACCCTAGCAAATACTAATGTTTTTTTTCTTGATGCACCTGTAGGCGAATACCAGCAATTTATGGTGGGGATGCCAGTTGGGGTTGGAACTTTCTGTGATGGGGAGCAATTGGGAGGGTACAGATCATAAGATCTTCCAAGCAGTGGGTACAGTACAAAGGAAAGCAACCCCAGAAAGGGGGGGATGCAGTTACAGGCGGATAGGCCAAGAAGATGGTCTGCTTGCCAAATGGATCGGCGCCTGAGTCTCCAGGTTTTTGGGTGGGTAATTGGAACAGGAAGGTGCCCAACACAGGCCTGCTGGCGCCAGGGTTGGCAGAGTTTTTCATGCAGGTTGGATAGTCTTAGGGCTGCGTTGGGTGCACGTGAGTTAACCAGTCCAAGCACCTGATATTTCGTCCATGATTGAGGGGGTGGGGGTCATAGAAGAATGAGCAAACAGGATTTCCATTCCTGAGCCACCAAACGCCTTGGGCTGGAAGGTGGGTGCCCACGACAGTGCAGGGTAGTGCGAGGCAGGGTGATGGAATAGTCAGTGGTGTGGTCTCATTCCCCAGGCCGCGCATCTCTACTTGTATATCTGGCACAGCTCACGGGCTCTGGAGTCAGAATGCTTGGATTTATGTTCTTGAGCAAATCATTTAATCTTTTGGGGCCTCAATGTCCCTGTTTGTAAAATGAGACTCGTTCTAGGAGCTAGCTCATGAATTTGTTAGGAGGAGGAAATGATTTTCTTCCTGGATAAAAAGAAAAAGGCCTTGCCCCAGCTTCTTGCTTTTGGATGCAGTCTTGATACCTAGAACTGCCGCAGCTCTCTACACACGAGACAGCGAGCGTGAGGAGAAAAGTCAGTATGCGAAGAGTAGCTGACAAGGATGGTTGGGATCCTTGACTTTGCCACGTGGCCAGACAGATGCCTCCCTCCAGACTTTCTTAAGTGAACCATTGCTGGTTGGATTTTCTGTTACTGGCAGCCAACTGTATCTTCACAGATACAAATTTATTGCTAGACTATAAACTCATTGAAGGTTGGGCAATAACTTACTCACCTTGGAGTTCTCAAGGAGAACCCAGCATAATGCTGTGCATTCAGTAGGTACTCACTGGTTGTAATAGGGAGATGGATGGTTGGGAAGAGGGGAAGGAGTGGGGGAGGCAGGGAAGAAGTGACATGCTGGTAAACATTTAACCATTAGCTCTCTCGGGGGGAAAGTCCTGATTTACAGCACTTGCCAATTTCCATGTTGTAAATATGCCCATCATGGCTGATTTCTAGTGACCACGTGATATCACTGAGCTCATTGTTGGGAAGAGACACATACAATCAACTCTTATGAATGAATCCAAACCGGCCTTGGCTCACCATGAGGGATGC
The DNA here is from genome assembly GCF_023065955.2 of Ursus arctos. NCBI lineage: Eukaryota > Metazoa > Chordata > Mammalia > Carnivora > Ursidae > Ursus > Ursus arctos. Next base: position 11,068,693 of record NW_026622886.1, on the reverse strand, counting down.
AGGGGAGAAAAGGAGAGGGAAAAGGGAAGGAAAGGTTCTATTGAAATGAATCGTAGTAATGGTGATGATAACAATAATAATACTTAAAGTTTATTGAGGGCTTACTCTGTGCCAGGTTCTGTCCCAAGTCCTTCCCAGGGGTCTTCTCACACCTCCTGGTGCGGAACTGGGTCACATTGGCTTTTTCTAGCTGCAGGAGAGGCAAGGGAGCGAACAAAGGGGTGGGGCATGGTGAACGTGCTGGAACTGGCGTAGAGCATTCGTGTGTCATTCTTCAGAGCTGCTCCCTCTGCTCCTCTGACAGGCAGGCAGCTGTCGGTGATGAAGGATGGTTGTTGGATGGGCAACCAAGAGTGTCCAAAAGGGCAGGACTTTCCAAGTAGAATGAGTTGTTTTTCAGACACCCAAACTGCCTTTACCGCCGAGTTAACTAGCCCCGTTATCATCAACATTATGCCATTCTTCCCCGCCTTTCTTCATGTCTGTCCTCCGTTCCACACATTAGAAACTGACCTTGTCCTTCACAGGAGAACTTTTGGTTTTCTCCACCAAACAGATACCCACCACAGTGATAAATGAGGTGGGAAGAAAGGAAATCAAAACATGATGGCGATAAAGCGGCCAGAAGAGAAAACAAGCGCTCCCGACGTGCACACTCACTGCACGTCGTCTGGGCCATGACGTCCCGCGTGCGCTCCGGGTGACGACTGGCGGTGGTGAGCGAGGTGGGGACGATGAGGTGACTGGGACGTCTACTGCAAAATTCCTTCCTTACGAGGTCAGCTTCCTTTGCACACTCTCTGGGCAAATTGCTCACACCGCCATCCAGACTTATCACGCACCTCTGGCAGGTGGAAAATACATAGTAAAAGAAGATGCCAGAATGGGGGCCAGTGTTGGGGACGGAAGGCAAGAGCCAGTTCGGGGGATATTTCTGTATCATCTTTAGAATTTTTGCAGATTTTATATCCAGGTGTCAGTTTCTTTAAAAAAAAAAAAAAAGATCATAAGTGACTTATCGGTTCCACTTCATCAGAAGTCCAGGGAGGAAGAGCCAAGGCATAGGAGGGATAGATGTGAGCAGACGGATGATTCCGTCCCGAGGACTCCCTGTGATGGAGCGGCTGGAGCGCCTCTGTCTCTCCAGTTGACGGAGAGAGTGATGAAGAGCTGAAAGCCCCAGACTGTGTTTTTTTGTTTTTTAAAGATTTTTTAAAGATTTTATTTATTTATTTGAGAGAGAGAGAGCAGGAGTCAGGGGAAGGACGGAGGGAGAAGGAGAAGCAGACTCCCCACTGAGCAAGAAGCCCAATGCCCGACTCGATCCCAGGACCCTGGGATCATGACCCGAGCTCAACCGACTGAGCCACCCAGGCGCTCCCAGACTGTGTTTTGAAATGCGGGCTCAGCTCAGCTAGAAGACATGCCTGGAAGAGCCGAGAGGGGAAGAGGCCATAATCTCTCAGCAGGCTGCACAGTGCGCGCTGGGAGTCAGAGTTGATCCCTACCTTCCTGACCCCGGCGGACTCTTTGGGAAACCGCATTAGAAGGCCACCCCCTCAGCGGTTCTGAGTCCACACGGAGGGGAACACTGGTGGAAGTCCCAGTTGCTTCGGGCTTTTCTTAGATAGAATTTGCGGCCCACAGCAGAGGGGCAGTGCTGGTTCTTTGTTATTTGTCGAGTGCATTCCTGGGTCCGCTGGCATCGTCCCACCTGGTCCGTCCGGTGGTGTTAAGAGTCAGACGGGCTTTAAGTGAGAAATAGAGAGATCTGGAGAGTCGGTCACCAGCCAAGTGTTCTGATCTTTCTTTAAGCAAAACGGACAATACTTTGTACTTTTACTCTGCTGTGAGCACCACCTGGTTCTTCTAAGGCAGGGATTGGCAGGCTTTTTCTTAAAGGGCCAAGTAGTAAACATCTTAGGGCTTTGGGGGGGCTTATATGCTGTTCGTCACAACTCCTCAACTGTGAGTCAGTTGTGGAGCAAATGCATCCACAGGTGAAAAGTGAATGAATGGGCATGGCTGTCTTCCAGTGAAACTGTTCACAAGAGCCGGCAAGTGAGGATTGGGCCCACAGGCGTTCGTTTGCCAGTCGCTGTTACAAGGGATCAGAGATGGAATAGAAACCTCTCGTTTGCCAACGTGGATGCCAGTGCATAGCATTGTTATGCCACAAGACCCTTCCCCACTTGAAATCAGTGGAGAGCAAAAGGGGGACATCAGATCCCCTCTTATCCCATTGATGGTGATGTGGGGTGAATATGGGGTGAATCAAAGGGTGAAGGAGGCCAAGAATGTCTTCGGGCCACTTAAATGACGTCACTGCTCTTGCCTGGATGGTGCAGCCCCTGGAGCTCCCACTGACACGGTGCTGGCATGACTGTGTTGGCTGGCCGGCTGGCCACAGGTTAATTATGCGCCCCCACCCCCACCCCTGGACTTTGCTAAAGCATTCCATCTCTTATTTCCTTTGTCCTTCTAATAGTCCAGATAAAGAGGAAAATAAGGTGAGTGCCGTCGACCCCCATTTGAGACCTATGACAGCTTATTTTTCAGCAATTTTCAGGCTTTGGCCTTATTTCAAAGGCGACCTACTCTACTACCCTTAAGTCTGGGCTGGGATTCACTAGCATTTCCTCCCAGACTGCGGAGAACTCCCTTAAGAAAGGAAAAAAAAAGTTCCTGGTTTTACAAACGTGATTTCCCGACAGACTTTCAGCAGGAAAGATGAACAGGCAATCCCTGCTGCGCAAAGCCATTGTCGCGTTAAGACCTGGAGGAGGGGCGGGGTCAGACCGACACCTCCTAGACCCACAGGTAGGTTTTAACATCTCCAAAGCCTGACAGCGGGATTCCCCCTGGCAGGGAGCAGGGAGGTCGCCTATCCCGAGTCTACTTGCTTTTGTAAGCATGTGTTGGTGGTAGATTTTTAGAAGCCACGAATCGTGGAGCGAAACTACTGCTCCGTGTTCCTGGAATCACCCGTTTCAGTCCCTTTGAGGTCTTGCAGGAGGAAGGGACGTGACCTCACCCCTTCTTTCCTGGCCTGCGCTGGGCCGTCCTAACCTCGCAGGGCACCCTGTTTAAGGGAAGGCTGGGTTTACATATTTTGTTAATTACAGCTGTCAGATTCCTCGAGGTGATTTAACGGTGGGGAGGCCCAACAAGTGTGAAGGGTATTTTTAGCTAAGCTGTGTGGTTTTGATAGCCATTTGGGGACCAATAATGGAATCCGGAGCTCCATGTGAGGCTGGGGGGGGGGAAGCAGGGAGGTGGAGGCAGACTGGGGCTGCGGAAGACACGATGTGGGACAGCTGTTGGGTGATTTGACCCTGAAGTGGGCTGGTGGTCCCCTCTCACGTTGTGCTGACAGTCGTCAGTCAGCCTGCTTTACAGGGTGTGAAATTGGCACCCTGCCTCCCGCCAGCAATGGGGAGGCTGTCTGGGTGCTGGGAGGGGTGCAGTTGAAGGTGGAAATTTGATCTGCAGGCGTTCGTTCGTTCATTCATTCATTCATTCATTCATTCAACAAGCATTTTTCGAGTGCTGTAGACCAGTTTCTCAAACTTTCAGGTGTATACACATCAGCAGGCAATCTTATTAAAATGCAGAACCTGCTTCAGTGGGGCTGGGGCTGGGGCTGGGACTGGGGCTGGGGCTGGGCTGAGATTCTGCATTTCTGAAAAGCTCCTGATTGATGCCAGTGCTGGTGGTACAGGGACCACAGCCTGACGCACCTGGGCTAAGACTGGATGCCGTTTTGGTGAGACAAGAGGAGAACACTGAGCTTGTCCCTGCCCCAGGGCCTTCCTGTCCCATCCTTCCTGTGCTTCCCCTGGGTCTGCTTGGCTGTCTTCCTTTTCAGGGCTCGGCTGCAGTGTTTGTTCATGCAACTCTGTGTTAGGCACATAGCGTTTGGTGTCACCCTGGGGCCGTCTCAGGTTCCCCTTCAATGCGTTTTGTCCATGCTAAGCATTCGGGAGAGGAAACTCCGATCCCAGCCGCGTTAGGGAGGCAGGTCGTAATCAAGGCTCTGCTCACCTTGCAGCTTACTCTCGGGAGGAGGGCAGGGAAACTGTTCCTTTGACATCACTACATCAGGGTCACTGGCCCTCCCTTTTAGGGGACCCCATGAAAAGGAGTATCTGTGGAAGAATGGGGAGCGAAGATTAGTGGGGTAAGGGGGACTTGACCCCTAGGAGAGGGAAATATATTTCTTTAATAGGGTTTTCACTTTTTATTTTTTTAAGATTTTATTTATTTATTTGACAGAGATAGAGATAGCCAGCGAGAGTGGGAACACAAGCAGAGGGAGTGGGAGAGGAAGAAGCAGGCTCACAGCGGAGGAGCCTGATGTGGGGCTCGATCCCATAACGCCGGGATCACGCCCTGAGCCGAAGGCAGACGCTTAACCGCTGTGCCACCCAGGCGCCCCAGGGTTTTCACTTTTTAGACTTATGGGTTAAATCCCACTAATCTGGAATGACCCAGAAAGAAATCTTTGCTCACTTTCTGGGCTGGTGGTTTACACCTCTCCCTTGTCCTCTTTCCCTCTCACTTCCTGTCTTCTCTGCATATTTTTAACTTTTATCGATGAGTCCATGGTAGCACTCAGAGTAACAGCTGCTCCTAGTTTTGGAGCTGTCACTAACCAGCTGTAGGACCTCGGACAAGTCACCCAGCCACCTGGAGCTCAGGTGCGGGGGAGGGGATTGGGCCCCACAATTTCTAAGCCCCTCAGGACCATGCCTGGAAGGCTGGGTTCTGTCTGACTGCGGTGTCCGGAAGCATTAAAATTCATTGTCTCCCTGGAGCCAACTCTCGCTCCATTAAACAGCTTGTCCCCGAGGCAGATGGAGCTGGCAAGGGGCCTGTCCTTAAAAGCAACAGGTTGGGTGCTGGCAGGCTCACAAAGGAAGTCTCTGGGGAGGTCCAACCTCCCTGCTGCTCTCTGGGCAGGGGGAGCCTGCTGGGCAGGAAAGGAGCCCTGTCCCAGGGAGAAGGGATTACTGGGACCGGGAGGGGGAAGCACCCCAAAGGCAGATTCTGGAACACTTGGCGGGGTGGCTCTACTCGTTGGGATCTCAGAGGTGCAGTGTGTGGGGGACCTTCCTGGGATGAGCCTTGGAAGGACAAGAAAGACCTCTCAGAAAGAGGAGTCATAGTAATAGCAGCAATGCTTATTTATCTTCTATTCTATGCAAATTAGTTAAGTACATTATCCATAATTCCCAAGATAGCATGGTGCCCAGTTTTACAGAGGGAAAACCAAGGCTCACAGACCTCCAGGAACCTGTTCCAGGTGACTCAGCTGGGAAGCGCAGAAGCTAAGATTAGAAGCCAGGGTCGCTTCCAAAGCCTCTCTTTTCCATTGTAAGAGACTAGAAGGAAGGTTCTCCAAGGTCCTAGAGTTCGGGTGTTGGGAAGGCTAGTTTCCTAGGGCTGCTGGAACACATTTCCACAAACTAGATGGCTTGACACAGCAGAAATTTATTCTTGCACAGTTCTGGAAGCTAGAAGTCTGAAATCAAGAGATGATTCCTTCTGGAGGCTCCAGGGGAGAATCTTTCTCCTGCCTCTTTCCTAGTTTCTGCCAATTGCTGGCAATCCTTGGCATTCCTTGGCTTGTAGACGCATCCCTCCAATCTCTGCCTCCGTCTTCATGTGACATTGACCCTGTGTGTTCCGTCTTCTCTGTATGTCTTGCGTCCAAATTCCCTCTTACAAGGATGCGAGTCAAGGGATAGGGCCTATCCTATTCCTGTATGACCTCATCTGAACTTGATTACATTTGTAAAGACCTTCTTTCCACGTAAGGTCACATTCATGGGTCCCCAGCAGTTAGGACTTGAACATATCTTTTTGGGGAACGCGAGCTTGCCCACAGTGGGGGACACGATGTAAGGCAGGAGTGGGCTGAGAGAGGGGGTGGGGCACACTCACAGCAGGGACCCCTGAGTCTGCAGTAGCCAGCTCATGGAGGGCTTATGGCCCTGCTGAGGACTTTGGACTCAGTCCCGGACTAGGACTGGGGGCTGTTGAAGGATCTGAAGTGGGGATGTGGGTCGTCAGGCTGGCATGACAAGCATTGGGAGAAGGATACGTAGGGACAAGAGCGGGCTCTGGGTGTCATAATGGGTCTTACGTAACAGCCCGGAGGCGAGCAGGGCTGAGCCCAGGCACTGGTGGAGGGGCGAGAGGCAGGGGAGACAGGAGAGGAATGTAGGTCCATCGAGGGGGCAGAGCTCGACCTTGAAGGAGGGCAGGAGAGGAGGGAATGTTCGCTAGCGAACTGAAGCAGCCAGTAGGGAGGCAGGTGGCCTTCTCCCTAGAAGGGGCAGTGAGCACGGTGGAAGGAAAGCCGTGTGAGAGGGACATGGAAGCCAGGTCACTCCGCCTCATGGACATCGGGTTTGTCTCCCAGAGAACGTGGGAACTGGACTGCTTGATCTCGAAGCTTCCTTCTGGCTCTCACATTGCAGGTTTTCTGTGGTTCCAAGCCAGCGCAGGCTGTGGTATCAGAGAAGTCTCCACGGGGGAGGTGGCGTCGACTTGAGGGGAGCGGGTGGAAGGGCAAGAGAGTAGGGAGGGTGTTTCCGGGGTGGGACCCCCGTGCACAGGCCCGGAGCTGGCTCCGCAGCACTTCCATCTGAAGCCACGAAAGGACCAGCTTTGACGTGCCGAGGGAAGCTTCCCTGGCAGCGGCAGCCGCGGCTCCTGTCCTCCTGTCACGGGGATGTGCAATTACTGTCCCTCATCAATATTTCAGTCTCGGCTTTCACAAAGCATCTCCCTCCGCCTTTTCGTCTTTCTCAGCAGCCTCGGTAAATAAAGGAAGAACTGACAGGTCGCAGCTGGTGGGCCTGCCAGACTGGGGCCGCCAGGGCTCCTGAAGCCTTCGCATCCGAACGAGGCTTCTAGAAACAAAGCGCCCAGTCCCTTTTGGGGGCTGTCATGCCTGTCCCCTCTCTGCCCCCAGTCCCTTCCCAAAGTATGTAAAATTAATCCCATTGTGCTGTCATCCTTTCTGTACACAGAAACTGTTCATTCCGAGACTTTTCAGAAATTGTTCTAAGTGGTTGCCGGAGGTGGGGTGGGGGTGGGGGGTGGGCGCGATGCGGGAAGGGGGTTAAAAGGTACAAACGTGCAGTTAAAAAACAAGTAAGTCCTGGGGATCTCACACACAGCGTGACGACTGTAGTTAATAATACCGTATTGCAGGTTTGGGGGTTCCTAAGAGAGTGGATCCTAACAGTTCTCACCGCCGGAAAAACACTGGTAGCTCTGTGTGGTGACGGCTGTTAACCAGACTTTTTTTTTTTTTTTTAAGATTTTATTTATCTGAGAGAGAGAGTGAGCATGAGTCGGTGGGGGCAGAGGCAGAGAGAAAGGGAGAAGCAGACTCCCCGCTGAGCAGGGAGCCCAACATGGGGCTTGATCCCGGGCCCCCGAGATCATGACCTGAGCCAAAGGCAGATGCTTAACCGACTGAGCCCCCTAGGCGCCCCGGATGTTAACCAGACTTATTGTGGTGCTCATTTCACTCTATCTACAAATATTGAGTCATTATGATTTGTAACTAAAACTAATATAATGTTATATGTCAATTATATCTCAATTAAAAAATGGAAAAAAATATTTTTAATGGTTTTAAGCTTCTGTGTGGGTTCTGACTGCTCCCTGAGCAGAAGAGTCACATACCCAGCATAAAGAAAGGACGCGATTAGATTCTCCATCTGGTGTCAGTTTGGAACAGTGTGGAACCCTTGTCTCCCGGGCGAGCGGGGATTGTGGTTCCCTAGTGTCAAGTTGGAGTGGGAGTGGGGCAGCGCTCCGTCTTCTGTGCTTCCAGAGCACCGTGGGTACTCTCTCTTCCAGCGCTCGTGGCCTTGGATACCTCTGTAGGCATCTCCCTCTCTCAGCTGTGAACTCACAGCTAGGAACATGGTCTTGGCTTGTTGGCTTGTTTTTAAATCTCTGTGTTTTCAGAGCCTCGCACAGTACTTGGCACATAGTAAACGCTGAGCAAATTAATGTATCCACTTATTTTTCGGATCCTTACTGAGTACTCACTATGCGCTAGGCTCTGTTCCAGACGCTGTCATGCTGCTGTGAACTAAACAGACAGAGTCCCTGCTTTCATGGGACTTCGTTCTGGTGGGACGGTTCATCAGTAAATAAACACGTGCCTGGGGAAGAACATGATTTTGGGTAATGAAGCATGCCATTAAACCAGGGCTAGGGAACAAAGATTGGGAAAACTGTTTTGGAAGGGATGGTTGAGGAAGCCTTCCCTGTAGAAGAGACTTTTTAGTAGACACGTAAGGGAGGTGAAAGGGTAAGCCATGTGAAGTCCAAAGGGCCACCAAGGATAAAGGCCCAGAGGTAGGAATGAGCTTGGCATGTTAGAGGAATGGTACGGTGAGGGTGGAGTGAGAGAGGTAGGCAAGGGGGAGAGCAAGCAGAGTCTTAAAAGTCAGGTTGGGGTGTTTAATGGTTTACAGTCCAGTTAGCGATGATCTGGATGCGCGTCAAGGGCCTATGAGCGACTGTTGGAAGAAGAGGGCGGTTGTATTAATGTTGTTTTACTCAACTCCGTTTGCAACTTATCCACTATTCGTATATAGAAAGGCATAGCTGTTAATCTGGGAATTCCACATGGTGGAGCAATCGTTGCGCCATTGGTGGGGCTTATGGTGCCTTCTGTGAATTCTGCCTTGTGTGGGGTGAATTAAAACTTAAGGATCGTAACGAGAATGCATCTTAAAATGGGTTAGGTCGGGATGGCTCAGCAGGCAACACCAGTAATTTGTGGTGTTTTATAGTTGGGTAGCAGAGAAGATACCAGATATGAATGTAGAAGAAGGTCGGGGTTTTAGTTCTAGTCCGTTACTGAGTGATCTTGGATGAGTCATTTAACCTCTGCAAGTTTAGTTTCTGCACCTGGTGTCCTTGTTCTGCTATTCCATAATGAACAAGGAAACCTTTCATAAACTGTCCCCACTATTCTAAAGGAAGGTGTTGACCCTATATTTGTAATTCTTCTCTTAGATCGTGAGTTCCTGAGGTCAGGGGCCACAGTTTATGCATCCTGTGTCTCTCGGACTTGGCAGAATGTGACGGTTCTAGGAGGCGCTCTGAATTTTCTGTGAATTGAATTCTGCTGTGGTCAGCTGTGTTCCTTGGGGACAGAACCTGGAATAGAAGTATCCCATAACCTGGAAAAAGACCCCTAGAACTGGGGCTGAGACACTTTGGGGCTGTGTGGCTTTGAAGAGATCACCTAGCTTCTTTGTGGTATGTGTGCAGTTTGGATGAGAAAATGCAAGTGTATTAGATTATGATTGATTGCTGTTACTGGTTCCCCAAATAACAGTGGCTTACAAAGAATGGAAGTTCATCTCTCGCAACAGTCCTCCACGGTGTCCGAGGCCTAGACTCCTTCCATGTTTATCGCCCTGCAGCCCCTAGAGTGCTAACCTTATCTATGTGGCCCAAGATGGCTCTCCACATGCCATTGGCTGGAACTGGGTCGCGGGACCTACCCTCTGCAAGGGAAGGTGAGAACTCTCGTCTTTATTGTAGATGCCCCAGTGCCCTATTCCATTTCTAATCCTGTGGAAGAAAGTGATTTTGGGGGGGACAAGTCAAGTCTCTGCCGTGACACAGTGGGAGATTTCTAAACCTTGAAATGGAAATGATTCACAGGTCAGCAGCAGCTTGAATTGGAAATGATTTTACTCTGCTGGAATCTGACAGAAACAATGCCCCAAATTTTCTATTTTCTTGTTATTAGATGCTTGCTCGGTGCCAGCCACTGTGCGTCACACACGATTTCCAGTTAATCCTCATAGCAGTCTTATGACGTATGTCCCATTTTAAGGCCCATTTTTGAGATGGGGACACTGAGGCTGAGGTCAGAGGAAGGATTTGAACTCCCATCTGTGGGACTCTAGAGCACGTACTCTCAGCACCTCATACCTCTCAGTCTTGTCATTTGGAAATAAATCAAATTCAGGCTCTGAATCCCTTGGGGTCGCCTGCAGGGCTGTAAAAACGGGAGAAGGAGGCCATCTTCCCCCTGCTCCTCGGTCACTCTGACAGGAGGCGACGCAGGATCCATGCAGGGGCCAGAGCCTTCTCTTGGCGTGTCTCTATCTCTGGCCCTCTCTGGACCAGAGCAGAGCTTTAAAAGTCTCCTCTGGCTGAAGCAACTGTGCTTTCCTATGATTTGGCAAGTTGGTCAGGTTTAGTGTGTTCGGAATTCAGATACGTTTGCATATTTCTCAATGATACCAAATTCATTACCCAGTGAAAGGTTACTGTGTCCTGGTTTAGTTGTAGAATTTTAGAGCTCAAGGGGACTTTGGGCATTATTTAGTCCAACCTTTATCTCACAGAGGAAGATGCTGGGAGACCGGAAGGGTTACCAGGCCTACCCAGGGTCACACAGCCAAGTGGTATCAGGGCTCTGTCTTTGGACATCCTGCTTGAGCATGAGGAGGGACATTGCTTTGTGAATCCTCACACCTCCATTAGAAGAGAAGTGATAAGTCATGGCGGTTGAACATTTGTCTGCTTCCCGGAACCTTCTTGAAGCACGGCATGGGTTCAAGAGGCGTTTCTAGCTCTCTACTGTGTATTTGCTTAACATTTTGGTGCCTCAGTTTCCCCATCTGTAAAATGGCCATGATAGGAAGTGAGCCCACCTTGTAGAGGGTGGCTGGGTAGTTTCAGTGGGGTGGTAGCATTTATTTAGACCACGTCTAGCATGAAGTAGACACTCAAAGTGTTGGTTACTATCTTTTCCATTATAGCCCTTTGCACACTCCCTCATGGGACTGTGTGCTCCTAAAAAGCCCGGGAGTCTTTGTCTTTCTCCTGCATTTGTAGTCCCCGAGTCCCAGCACAAGCTTAAAAACCTCCTCCTGTGGACCTTGATTATCTCCATTGCTTGATGCATGTGTCATTCACTAGCAATACTCTCTCCTTCCGCAAGTTTAATTCCAGCTTGTTCCAGCCACCCAGAACTCGACTTTCTCCATGCTGACATGGCCACAACTAAGCCCACCCGTCTTAGGCTCTGTGTGGCCCAGTGAAAACAGTGTTCTCCTGCCGGGTCTGGTGAAAGTTCTGCAGACGTTTTTTCTTGGTGGGGGTTAGCACACGGGAAGGGGGCTCTCTGGAGGCTGTGTGCCGTTGGGGGTCCAGAAGGACACAGACTAGCCTCTGCCAGACCCTGGGACGTGCGGGGCGCGGGCGGACGTATCGTGTAGAGCGCTCTCGCATGGGCGCCTGGTTACCCGCTGCAGGAGGGATTCAGGGGACCGTGCTGAGGTGTGGGTGGACTAAGTTCTCAGAACAGTCATCTGAGACCCCACCACGCGGAGACGCTGAGGCGGCATTGAAGACAACAAGGAGGTGTCCCATCTTCCAGGCGCTGGACCAGATCTCCCTCCAGCCTCCCCTCCTTCCTGCAGCTCCAGCGAGCAGCACCCCTCAACACAGGCTCGGCCTGGTTCCCCTGGGGAGCGCCTCTGTGTGTCCGCCTGGTTCAGCCGACCCAGTGTTTCCCTTTGCAGATTGGTCCATCTGGGGCGTTACACCTAGCATCCCAGCGCTCAGCCGCTCTAGGGCTTGCGATCTGGTACGGTGCCTGGAGCCACGTGTGACTTAAATATGCCTTGAAGGAATGAATGAGCAGTGTGCTGCCTTGGGCAAGTCACTGAATCTCCCAGTGCCTCCGTTTCTCATCTATAAAATAAAGATAATCGTACTTACTTCTTAGTGGTGTTGATAGTCGTTCGGAAATCTGAATCACAGTGCCCAGTGGATAGCAGGCGTGCAAGAGATTTAACTGCTGTTTTTATGGTGTTGTTTCTGTCGCCCCTGACTGCTCAAGGCTTTTGGAGCCTAGTTCCCTCTCCTGCTTAAGCCCCATCAGAGTTTACCCATTTTCTCCCCAGGTCTGCCTAAGGATGGGACTGTGCGGGATGGGAGTCAGTTGTCCCTACTGTGCGGGATGGGAGCCAGTTGTCCCTTTGCCAGTGTATTGTTTTCCCCCCAGTATGATGTTTGTCCTTCACCCCTGGGGGGCCTCTGATGGTGGGGACTTGCGTTTCCTGGTGGCAGGTAGCAGCAGTCATCCGGACCAGCTGTGGCTGCCTCTGAGCTCCCATCCTGGAATGAACTCTACGGACTGTCCTGTACAGCCCCTGTTGTTTTAGGACTTTAGGAAGTCGTCGACTGTGTGTTGCCGGTGGCTCAGACTGCAAGACTCCCTGCCACCAGCATCGTAGGGACCGGCAGGCAGCAGGGACGGGGGTGGGGAGGCAGAGTGGATGCGCGAGGAGGCCAGGGCCCAGGGGGATGGCTAATTAGGGCACTCCACGGTTGGTGATTTGTTGTTCTTCCCGGCAGTCCCTCGAGGTTGGGCAGCTCCCCGGGCGATCTCTGAGAGATGAAGGGGCACAGCATGCCATTCTCTCTTTGAGCAGCGGTTGCCCATCCCCCAGCTGTGCAAGTTGGAGGGGTGGGGGATGGGAGTGGTTGCTGAGAAGTCCAGATAGGAACAGCTAGACTCGTGTGGATGAGTTTCTTGGAGGAGTGGGGTGGGCAGCATGGAGACCACATTCTTGTTCGTTTGTGCCTCTTCTTTTGACTTCAGTGTCGAGGGCCTGTCCACATTCCAGATCCTCCAACCCTGCTCCGCCCCGCCTACCACGGTCTGTCTAGTTCGCATTGCTGCAGTGTGGGGAGAACAGGACTTGGGGGCCTCTGGGTGGCTCAGTAGGTTAAGTGTCTGACTCTTGGTTTCAGCTCAGGTCATGATCTCAGGGTCCTGGGATCAAGCCCCGTGTCGGGCTCCACGCTCAGCAGGGAATCTGTTTGAGATTCTCTCTCTCCTTCTTCTCTTGCCCTTCCCCCCTTCTCTCTCTCAAATAAATAAATAAATCTAAAAAAAAAAGAAAAAAGAAAGAACGAACGAACGAACCAATAGGGCTTGGAAGCCAGTCTGGTTCTGTGACCTTCCCGTGACATTAATGTCATGACTCTGAGCCTGAATGTCACGGCCATAATGGGAATCTAGAATGTTCTCACAGACAGGTCTTGAGGCTTGGCAGTCCTCATAAACCACTCCTTTCTCGGTTCCCTCTCCCTTAAACTCCATAGAAGTCATTATCTCACTTGTGTAAAATTCTCCTTTCTCTTTTCCTTTTTAAGTTGCCTTGAGGGGAGTCATTCTATAAAGTGAAAGCCACATATAATGGAGACGATTTTAGACTCTGGCAGAAGTTATAGTGACTCAACAGGTCTGCCAAATTTCTGGGGAATCATTTCTCTGTCCTGAACCTCCCCGTCCCCCCTGAGGAGAGCCCTCGTGACCTGGGGCCTGTGGCACAGACGTGCAGGGAGCTTGTAGGACTCGGTTCAGCGGGGTTCTTCTCAACACAAACAGCATTTTTTTCTCTAATTGCCATAAAAAGACTGCTTTGGGAGGCAGCTAGGCTCACCACTGTGCCACAGGGCTGCAAAGGGACAGCTTTGAACCCATGAGTGTGGCCTTGATATAATTCAGTGCTCAGAATGTTTGAACTAATAGGCCTTTAGAGATTCTAAAATACCCCCACTCCCTGTTTGGGATTCAGATGATTATTGAGGATCTGAGAACTGTCACGGGGGGTCCTTTGGGCTGATCCAGGAACCAGCACACACACCTCCCATCTCTCCTGAGTGTGACCCCTTCAGCCATCACCAGTGGGGTCCCCAGTACCTTTCTCCGTGATGAACCAGAGTGGAGCCTTGGAAAATCCATGCCCCACGATGCCCACGCCTGAGAAACCCTATACCTTGGTGGTTACAGAATCGAGACCCGGAGTTTTAAGTGGTCAGCTCAAGGCAGCTCTTCTCATTAGGTGGGCTAAATCGTACACACATGTACACGTGCAAACACACACACGTATGCTCTCACACACGTATACACACAGGTTCCTATATATATATGGACTTTTTTCCCTATACCCTTAAATCGGAGGTTCTCCATCAGGACCAATTCTCCGGAGACACAATTTGCTGCTCTCTCTAAAGTGTGCTGTCACACTGATAAGAGCTTGTAGCCACGTAAGCCGGCCACATTAAAGCTGCAGGAGCCTTTGGGAAACTGAGTCACATGGATCAGACTGGCCACATCGCACGGAGCAGGCAAAATGTACCCAAGATTGAGGGTGACTGACAAGCCGGAACGTTTTTAGGTAGTCAGGGAAGTGCAATTACAGAATCCCTTGGAGATCCAGTCAGATCTGGCAGAAAATCCAGTCCTTTCTTAAAAGGCAGAGAGAGGTTCGTTTTCAGTGATTGGCTTCTCTTGGGGTAGAAAGGTGTTCCCTGGGTGTGCAGGGCCAGTCACCATTTCTGCTTCTCTGCCTCCTTTTCCATTTTCTTGTATCTTCAAGACCCAGCTCCCTCCCGCAGGAAACTCACCCTCTGTGGAGTGCCCCCAGCCCCTCTATTCTAGTTCAACTCCTGTTGAAATATGTTGTCTTATGTTGTGTCGTTCTGTCCTCAGTGAGACATTCCCGAGCTCTCCTTGGGCATCTTCTGCCTCCATCCTGGAGGTGTTGAGTGGGGTTCCGGTCAGCATGGGGCGTCACCATGAGCCGGGTGGAAGGTGTAGAGGCTTCCCAGGGCAGGTCACCGTGGGGAAGGACCAGTCTGTCTGTTGTCTTTCCACACCAGGATTCAGAGGGGTGGGCTGGATGCCCAGGCTGCTGTTCGGGGCTGGGGTCTCCTTGCCTTCCCGCCTTGGGGATGCTTGGGCGCTTCAACTAGGGGAGGAGGCAGGCTCGCTCTCTCTGCGGTTCGCTGCTGCTCTGCTAACCGTCGCCATGGGACAGCCAGAGGAACCCGCTGTGTGTGCGTCAGCCCTTCTGTCTGCCCCTTAGCTCTCAGCCCTGCCTCAGGATGGGGACAGAGGGGACTGGAACAGCAAGCCGGGCCAGTTCTAATTGGATTCTGCTTGCTACACCTTCCCTAGTGAGCTGTAGGTGAGCAAAGTCGAACAGAGCAAGGATGGGGCGAGAGTGGCCCATGGCTGGCTACCTAGTCGCTTCCCAGCACTTCAAATGTCGTCTTGACATTTTACGAATGTTCCCGTGGTGGGAATTGCTGATGGGACCTCCCCTAGAGATACAACGAGAGCAGCAAAGTGTCGTACTTTGCTATTACTTTCTATGTGTTTCACATTTATTGACTCACTTAAGGCTGAAGGGCAGTATGAGCTCCATTGTACAGGTAAACTAACTGAATCTCAGAGAGGTGAAGTAACTTGCCCAAGGTCACAGAGGAAGTAAGAGGCAGAGCTGGGTGTCAGTCTTAGGCAGTGGGGTTTTATAGTTTGTGAGGTTTTATAGTTTATAGTTTATAGATCTCCTACCCTTGGAGATCTTTCAAATGAAAGCGGGTCGGTAGCCCTTTTAAGGCAGTGCTGTGTTAGTACCTGGCTACATTTATTAAGTGTTTCCTTCATGAGTACTTACAAGGGTACCACACGCTCTTTTAAGTGTGCTCTTAGAAAGCTCCTTCGTCCCCACAACAGCCCGAGAAGTGAGCATTACTATTATTCCCACACGGATGAAGACACTGAGGGAGGGAGAAGCTCAGTAACCGTGGTCCCAGGGCCAGGGTGGCCCAGGGCTGGGATTGGAACCCACTAGTCCGGTTCCATATGCCACACGCGTCGATAGAACTACTAGTTTATACATCTAAACATGACAAACTTGTCTACTTGGTGATGGGGGGGAGGTTCTAGGGATAGAGACCCTCCTGAAGCTACGTTATTAGAGCGTGGAGCTCAATTCCTGAGACTCTGAGGGCTTCAGAGTGTTTCATACCCTGAATGAAAGGCAAGGGCAAAGACAGCCCGTTGAATCTGTCGAAAGGAGCGGTCATCAGGGTTTGCGGACGGCACCCTCACAGACTGGTCTCCCTAGCGTTCTCAGTTCTCCATTTTGAGCAGTTAGCTTTAAAATTTAGAGAGGAGCTCAGAGGCCGTCTGATTGGATTTCGTCATCTTCCTGACACGGAGCTCCGCAGCCGAGCACAGCCTGGGTCGTTGGGGGCACAGCAGACGTGCTGTGTTGACTGGAAATTGAGCTCCATGCCTGGGATCAGCAGATGATGAAATGGGGGCGATGCTCCCTGCAGCTGCCCGAGCTGCTGGGGCCACGAGCACTGAGGGGGGTGGCGGGGCAAGCATGCTCTGTGCTGGGCCCACCGACCATGCGGGGCTAGGAGCCCCCGTGCCTGGCTTTCCCTGCCGAGGCCCAGCGCTCAGTGCTACACGCTTGATTCTGTTTCATAATCTCGTTTACAGTTGGTGGAAAGGACGAGGTTGCGAAAGCAACTCTCTTTGCAGTCAGAGCGCTTGGCCATCGGAGCAGCCCCGCTCTGCGTTCTGCCACATTGCTAAACTCAGAAACAGTTAACGGCCTTGACATATCTGACAGCCTACAAAACTGACACACCCGGCGTTCGCTCCCCGGTGGTGTCAGAGGAGTAGAAATGAGCATCTGTGCTCGAGGCTGTGCTCCAGCCCATTCGGGAGGATCTAAATTAAATCAGTGGCTCCCTCCCCTCCCCCAACCCGGCTGCTCCCCCCCCACCCCCAGCAGCACTGCTTATAAAGGGTTAAGTTTCACAAGAGTCCGTGGAGGTGCCCCTTTCTCTCCTTCACCCACGCCCTGTGTATTCCTCTCCCCATCACCGTCTTTGTTGTTCTTGTTGTCTAAGAGAAAGTTGACTCATTTTTAACATTCAACAAGCTTTCTCCCTCCCACTAGTAGGTGTGTGAGCAGCTGGGGATTTTTTTACCATCTGTGAACCCTCCACACTCCCAGCAAATTCTCTTCCTGCCTTTGCGGCGCTGTGCAGCCAACCCGAAACCACACGCCTTCTCTGTGTCCCATCCACACTCTCACTCACAGCGGGACTCAAGCTGGCTGGCGATGGGCATGGGATGACTTCAAAGAGAAGCCCGCTTTCTTTCCTTCCTTCCAGAAAAATGTGCCAGGCATTCAGTGTCGGGGATAGAGACGGGAACGCGTAGGTCCTTGCCCTTAAGGAGGTCACACGTTTAGGAGGAAAGGCAGTAATATGGATGTTACTGATGGCTGCTGTGTGTCGAGGGCTCAGGCACTGCCCCAGGGGACTATCCTCCCTGCCCTGCCAATGACCTTATGTCATCCTATAAACAATACCCATGAGCGTAGGGTGTTTTCCTCCATTCATTGGAGGGATGAGAAAATGGCATGGAGGAAAGGTAAGCAGGCCAAGGTCATACAGCTCGTGGGTGGTGGACTGGGTAGCCTGTCAGCAGAGACGAGCAACATTATTTATGGAGTGCCTACTGTGTACCACAGAGCGAGCGCTCGCACCTGCACCGTCTCTCAGTCTCTGAAATGCTGAGAGGCTGGTTTCGGCAGGAGGTCATGGCTCACTGAGGATCACATGGTCGGAAGGGACGGCTTGAGGCTGATACCAAAGCTTGTCTGGTTCTTGAACTTGGGGCTTCTAACCCCTCGACTCTCAGCAGTGCAAGCTTTTGCATCAGACCCAGCCACTTGGTAGACTAAAAGGGACAGCTGTGAAAAGGACTCCAGGACCACGAGCGTAACGTGGGATGAGCCCAGGGTGCCTGGGTTCCATGTCCCCCCAAAGCGGATTCAGTCAGCAAGTATTTTCTGAGCATCTGCTATGGGCCAGACACTGTTGTCACGGTGAGGAGGACAGGGGAACCCAAGAGCTTGACGCTCAAGGAGAGGGGGCCGGTGCTCTGAGGAAAACCACATAGGATAATGGGATAAAGGGTGCTGGAGAAAGTCTCCCATAGGTGGGGACACTTGAGGTACAGCCCGTGGGTGAAGAGGTTCCCATGGCTGAGGCAACTGAGAAAGTGGAGAAAGTTCTGGAAGTGGAATGACTTGACGGTAGGAAGGAATAGAAATTCCTGGATGTGTTCTGAGATCTGTGAGTCGTGCTGTGTGGCAGTCGGTGGGGTGAGGTGGAGCACAGTCTGCAGACCTTCCTGTCTGACACACTGAGCCCCCCTGTGACTCCCTTCCTTCTGAGGGAGTCTGCTCTGTAAGCAGCAGGGTTGGGGCCCCTCCTTCATCAGAAGGCCCCCTTGTCCTTCCCTCCTTCAGCAGTGCTTGATAATTATTTATGGGAAGTATCCCTTGGCCTCTTGCCTAGAGAGTGGAGAGACCCACATTTGAAGTAAAAGGTTGGCTTCTCCAATTCATTCTTGTCACCTCTACACCAAAGGGCCGTGATTTGTGATGGCAGCGTGGACGGCATGAATGCATGGGGGGGGGGGTGTGTTTCAGTAACACAAGTGTGAGAGCTGTCCTCTCTTGGATTTGTCCCCTCCCAGGCACGTCCACAAGAACACATTCATAAACACAGTAACAGTTAACACTGCCTAAGAACGCGGCGTGTGCGTCGAATTGGTTGAGTGCTTTGTTTGCATTGCCCGTGTAATGTGGTAAGAACTCTGTGAACTGGGTACTGTGTTGGTTCCCACTTTAAAGATGTGGAAGCTAAGGTCTAGAGAGGAGAAATGTGAAGAGCCCAAGATCACACGGTTGGGAGAAGAGGGGCGGGAATCCCTGCCCCAGCAGCCTGAGGAGGCGGCCAGGGCAGGTATCATCAGGCCCATTTTACAGAGGCGGAAGCCCGAGGCTCGATGATGAAGAGGCTGTGTGTGGAGAGAGCTGGCCCTGGAATCTGGGCATTCTGGTTCTGGCTGATGGTCCGTCCACTGGCAGTGGGAAAGTCAAGAGAACAGTGCACTGTGTGCCTTGCCCTGACTTGTTCAAGGACTCAAAGTCAAGGGCCTCCTTGAAACCGAGAAAGAGAGCCAGGCAGCCTTACCTGGAGAGCAGGAGCTGACAGCAGTCCCCGCAGCCACATGCTTCTGGGGGTTTCCATAGTCCCTGAAAGGGCTGTGTCTGGTTCACTACCCCCTTCTCATTGCTCCCGGACCCTGTCATGCACCCCAAATCCCCTCAAGTCACCCGGGATGCTTTTAAAAGGGCAGTCTTTTGGGTCTTGAGATAGGCTTATTGAATCAGGTTCTTGACTGGGGGGCAAAGAAGTGGAGGGTGTCCTGGAATCTGCATCAACTCACCCCAGGTGGTCCTGAGGAGTGGTCAGGTTGGAGAACCACCTGTCTGACCCTCAGTCTGGAGACCCCGAGAGAAGTGGAAATGGCCGTGAATTCACTCAAAGGTTCCAGGCCTGATGCTTGAACAAAGGACCATGGTTCCTTTGGCCAAGGGAGAGGCTATTACCATCAGGCCCAGACACTTTGGGGACACGCTAGAAATAGCTCACTGGCTGAGCGTTTCTATTTTGCATCAGTGTGATTAGGTGTGTCTGGGGCTGCAGCCTGAACATTTTTTTTTTTTTTGGTATCTTTTAAGAAATATTGTGGTAAAATGCACATAACATAGAATTTACCATTTTAACCATTTTTAGGTGCACAGTTCAATGGCATTAGGCACATTCACATTGTTGGGCATGCAGCCCAATTTAGAGGACTTGTAGGGAGACAGGGCTTGGCCCATGTTAGGTGCTCGGTACCTGCTTTCAGGGGACCGTGGAGTGGCGGGGATTATTGGGGTGATAGGAAAATCGTTACACATCGGGTAGGCATCCCTGCTCCTGACTTTCTTATGAACAAACTAACTTCGGTCTGAGATGCTGGTCAAAGAGACGCTGGTGAGCTATGTTTAACGCTCAATTTCTATTTCTAAGCCAGGCAGGATGATGAGTTCATTGTCTGGTCAATGCCAAGGGCAACTTCCCCTGCCTCCCCCAGCTACCCCAGCAGAATAGAGGATACCTCTGTGAAAAATCCCCGTTTCCCTCCTATGTGTGTGTGGGTAAGAGGCAACCCACAGCCATGACTGGGACTGAAGTTAATAGATGCAGCCAGCTCAAGACCGATCTGGTTGAGAACCAAACAAATGGGCCTTTTTCTATTTAAGAGATTTTTTTTTTTTTTTTTTACTGTGTGTCAACAAAAGATCTGTAGACAATCTTGTTATACATTTCACACTGCTGACTTCATAAGTGTAAGAGTGCTTACGACCCATTTACATTTTTTGGTGCATTTGTGTTTATTTCTGTGGTTACCATGCTCTGAGGAGGCCACAAAAGCTGGCCTGTTTAGTGGCGGACCACGTTGCCAGTGGAATTTTGGTGAGCCTCACAGCGGCGGAGGGGAGGGCCCCGGAGCAGCCAGTGGGCTGAGAGTCACAGAAGGATTGAATTTTGCAGCTGGAAGGGATCTTATATAAAGTAAACCCCCTAATTAAAGATGGGGAGATAGAGACCCAGAAAGCGGGGGGGGGGGGGTGTCACCAAGGTCACACCCCTAGTTAGGAACCCAGCCCAACCCTGGCTTCCTGGTCTCCAGCCCACCGACTTCCCACGGCGGCAGACGTTCCTGTGCTTGAACTCTGGCTTCTGTCAACTGACTGGCTTGCAGTATAATAAACCTAAAGATAAGTTTTCCCGAGTCAAGAGGTCTTTCCAAATTCATGTATATATTTTGTGCCTTCTCTGTGATTCTTTTCCTGGTTGAGGTGGAATCAGGCTCTACTTCTGAGCAGACCTTTCCATTTGAGTTTCTTTCCTAAAATCTGGATCTTTCTGACTGCGTTTTGGAAGCCCCTGCCTCTCTTCTGAGGAGAGCCTGGGTACGTGGGCCCTCTGGCCAGGATGGCAGCGCGGCTGGTTGAAAGCTCTCTGGCTCTCAGCTTCCTGGCGTGGCCTCTCCTTTCCCGGAATTCTGAAGTCCCTTCTGATAGTCCCTGTCCTTTCAGTCTGGGAAGGGATTCGGATGTAGGCTCTGGAAGGAAGTCAGTAGAGCTCTCTGTGAAGGGCATTCCAGAAGAGGCAAGGGGAGCTGGCTCTATTACCTGGAGAGAGACCAGACCCCTCACACTCCTGAGTGAAAACTAGGAAGGTTCTAGTCTCTTAGGACTCACGGTTGTCCCCGGTACAAAGGCAGGTTAGTTAACCGGCTCAACACTGAATGTGTATTGAGGACTTAATTTGTGCCACCCCCTCCCCCAAATAGGAGGTACAGAAAGGAATTTAACTCAGCCTCTGAGTTGGTGCCCAGGAACCTAGGAAGGGGCTTAATTACGTGCCTCTGTTTCCTTGTTGTCCTTAAAGAATCCAAGAAAGATGCTAGAGAAGAAGGAGGGCGTCGCTGGCCCTTGGAGCTCGGTGAGGGCTACGTCTGTCCCCGTCACCTCCGTGTTGTCCGGGCAGTGTGGACGCTCAGAGAACAGTTTCTGCAGTGCACACCACCCCCTCACACGGTCGAAAAGACTTTCGTACAGGAGGCAGCTACCGTACGGAGGGAGGAGACTGAACTCGGGTCTTACTTACCTGGGTTTGAGTCTCTGCTCCACCACTTGGCTCTGTGCCCTGGACAAGTCACTCATGTCCCCGAGCCACCATTTCCTCATCGATGGAAGAGAGATGTGGTGATTCATCTTGTGACCACGGGTGAATCACGTAACCTCCCTGACCTCGGATTTCTCGTCTTTACAACGAGAGGCGAGGGGGTGCGTGTGGAGGGCCCGTCGGGACAGGCAGACGGTAAACGTCATTATCACTCCCGTGTCAGGAACGGGCTCTTTTACTGCTTTACCTCAAATGGAGCTTTAAGAAGCATAAATATGTTCCAGCATGGGTAACTTCTGCTGACCAGTGTGTGGAGTGTCCCCTGGGCTGCACCCTTCACACCCCCAGCCCCAACTCTGCCCCTGCCCCTCCCCAGCCAGCCACGCTTGGGTAACTCTGCAGGCCAAACATCCCTGGAGAGAAAAACTGAATGTTTAAGGATCCCGTTGCAGTACCCAGCTGTCCAGAAGCGAGGCTTTGGATCACCTGGTGGTTCTGAATGGTCTGGCTTATCACATTCTCACCAGCATTGATAATCGAGGGGGGGTATGCGAGGTACCCAGAACCATTATTTGCAATTGAAGTCCACAGACAATGGTCACATAAGAGCAGCCCTGAGTAACGAGTCCCTTTTATCTCTGATGGACATTTGAAGAAAAAGGCCTGAACTTTGAATAAAACCATTTGCTTTTTGCTTTTGAGGCCTTTCAGTTACTTGCCAGAAGTCATTTGTGACTTCTCCCCCATGCATTATAAGTTTGGCGGATAAAATATCTCTTGTGGTTTCTGTTAACAAGCAGGAAGATTCCAGGCTTAAGCCAGAGCATGAAAGAAAATTGAAACTAAAGATTGGTTTTTGGATTTGAGTAACGTTTCTGATATCGTTCAGCTGTAGGAAAGTCAAAAGCTTTGACTGTATGCATGAGCTGGTATAGTAAAGTTCAGGATGTTAAAAAAAAAAAGGGTTAATTAGGTCAGTTAGGTGGGGCGTTACCCTGCCTGTTTCCGAATACCATGAGACTTGATTTCTTATTTTCAGTGTTGTTTTATTTTAATATTTAAAAATTTTTTTTTTACTTCCGGTGTAGTTAACATATAGCGTTACACTTGTTTCAGGTGTACAGGATAGTGATTCAGCACTTCCATACATTACTCAGTGCTCACCGAGATAAGTGTACTATTAATCCCCTTCACGTATTTCACCCATCCCCCCACCCACCTCCCCTCCAGTCGGCGTTGTAAACCCTCAGTACCCTACAGACATACAGATTTTGGACAAAGTAAGAGAAGGCTGGGTGCATATTCAGTGTGTCAGATACGATCAGAGAACGGTAGGTAAATACGTAACCGAGCCTCCCTCCTCTACACCAGGGCTAAGATTGGGCCCCACGAAGAGCTTCCTGGCAGCGTGGAGAACCCAAGTCTTTTTCTGCCCGCACGTGTTCTGTTTCTCTGATCTAGCTGGCCTGGGAACCAGGAAGATTTTTGTTCGGACGTGGGTGCTCGGCCCTCTGAAGCTCCCTACTTCACTTGGAAGGAAGTGAGATTTTCGTATTTCTTAGGGTGACTTGCTTGAGCGAACAACTTAGAATTTCAGGTTCCAGCACACTCATTGTGAAAAAGCAAGGGAAGCCTTGAGTGTTGACGTTGACTGAGGTCAGAAGGAAGTGAAAGGCGAAGGTGCCCCCCTGCTGTTTCTGGCTGTCCCGCTTCTGTTCTGACTCTTCTGTCTGCCAAATCCTTACCCTTGACTTTGGACATCCAGGAAGGATTTCTCCCTCAGCCTTTTCCGTGTAGAATCTCTCAATGAACTCATGTTTCCTGCATCCCCAACCTTCTGGACGTTGGGCCCTGATCCCTGGGATGCTGACCTCCTTTACCTTCTACCGGAGGAATAGCCTCAAACTTGGTCAGTTGGCAGACCATCTGGAGGTCATGGTAATATATTAATATTTTTCAGATATCAATACCACTGATATCTATATATGTATATCCATCTAGATACGATTTAAGCATAACTGAGTTAACGGTTTAACAAAGTTCTATGGCAGAAAAGCTTGCTAATTGGGAAAATTCTGCCCTGTTTGTTTTAGCTGTTGTGGCTTTTCAAACTTCAAGGAAGCTGGCTATCATTGAAGTGGCAAAACTTTGGAAAGGTACTAGAAACCATCGATCGAATGAACACTGGATTTCTGTCCTCAGCAAGAGCTGGGGCAGTGGAAGAGGATTGGTTCTTATGCCAAGAGGGTTTTTCTGACAGTGCTGAAGACCCATTATCCTGGTCTGCCCTGACATACACACGGTGTCATCCTGACATCCACTGCCCTTCAGGGCGCCGAGGCGAGTGTCCGCGGCGTTGTGAGGCCTGGCAGGTGCACGGGGCTGTCTCAGGGGGTTGTTATCCTGGAGCTGCCTGCCTGCACCTGAGTGAGCCCTCGCGCTGGGTTTGCCCTCTGCGGGGCCGGGGCATTGCCTGCCGTAGCGCCTTGCCGTTTGGACTAGGGGACATTGGTCTTGGCTTGGAAAACAAAGCATCAAATATGCGGGAGATTGAGATGGGAGAGGGAGGGAGGAAAAGAGAGGGAGAAAGAAGAAAAGAAAAGGAGAGGGAACATACTCCTTGCGGTGGATTGAGCTGAAAGCTGAGGGTTGAGGATGGGGGGGCCATGGATCTGTGAAGGGAGTCGGATACTCCTCACCATTACCCTCCTCAGCTCCTGCTCTATCAAGCGGGAGAAGGATGCGTTGTGATCGCAGAGAAGTTACTTATTTACCCACAAGGCACGTTCCCTTGCTGTTTTCATCTTACCGCTGAGAAGACTGGGGCACGGAGGGGTGAAGACACTTGCAGCAGTTCTAACGCCCTTGGGGCTTCGCCGTTCTCTATAAAG
Source organism: Ursus arctos (assembly GCF_023065955.2). NCBI lineage: Eukaryota > Metazoa > Chordata > Mammalia > Carnivora > Ursidae > Ursus > Ursus arctos. Next base: position 11,044,319 of record NW_026622886.1, on the reverse strand, counting down.
TCCGCGTTGACTTTCCTGTCAACGTTATGACCCACCTGAGCCGGGCAAGGGTGGTGACTCTGCTCCGTTCCTATTACTAAGTGACTTCAACCCTATTTCCATGTTTTCACATTATTACTCCAACTAAGGGATGGGCCCAGGCTTGTGAAATGCTATTTTCTGTGTGTTTCGTGTCTGCTCTGCTTCCCTCCTCTCCTAAATCAGGTAGATCTCTATTGATAACACTCAGAGATAATAATTATTTACCTGCTCTATGAATCTACAGAATCTATCAGGCACTAGCTATGTGACTTTGGCAAATAACCTACCTGAATTTGTTTCCTCATCTGTAAAATGGAAATGATGACACTTATTTATTTATTTTGTTTAAATGATGACACTTACGTTTCAGGATGGTCCCAAGGACGGAGAGGTTAAACCCTGTTTCCTAAAGTGCTTAGCATTCAGCATGGCATAGCGTAGGAACTCAACATATGTTCTGCTTATTTTTGTCCCCCTCTTCTCTGGGTCACCCCCACAGTCAGTGGCAGCAAGCTCAGAACCAGAGCCCTTTCTAACCCACCTGGCCACTTTTCATCGGAGCCTTTTGTTGCTACAGCCATTTGCAGACACCCTCTTAGTGTTTTACAGCAGTTTAATTTGCTTGCACGCATAGATCCTGCCTGGCTGACTTCGAGAAGCATTTTAATATCTAAACTCATGCTGGATGTGTCTGCTGCACCCCGAGAGGCCATACCTTCCTCCTCATTGTGGCAACAAGGCTACTGTGCACAACGTTCATACTTTTTTTTGTCACAAAGCTTTTATCTATCTATCTATCTATCTATCTAAGGAGAAAAGAAGTCTCAAAATGCTATTTCCCTAGGGAAAATCACCATAGTAGTTCTGGTCCTCTTGCTCCACCTGCCCCCTCCCCCCTTGGGTTCATTCCCTTCGCACTGCCTGTCTTCAGCTGAGGGTCAGCCTTGCATCTTGGACTCACTAGAAGGGATGGAGGGAGGGAGATGGGGAGCGTGGGCATGTTCGATAGGCTACAGCTGCCGTGGTCTTTCCCTTCTGACCGCCTTTCAAGAGGAATAACATTCGAAACAGAGCATAGCTGCCCGTAAAACATGGATTTGCCTTCTCTTCTCCCCCTGCCCCCCGCCTCCTTCTACCCACTTGTGGATCTTCTCCAGTGCCTGCTGTTATCTGTCCACCCCTATACCACTCCTTGATCACAGCACCTCAAGTTATACTCGAGCAGCTTGTAGCCCTGAGACGGGCAGACATGAGGTGCTCTCCTCGTGCCCTCATTTGTCAAAGATCTGTTGGGGGAAAACATCCCCATCGGCGGCTACAGATAAGTTTTTCTTCCTCTTTGGGAGAAATCCAACACTTTGTTTAGCACTTCCCGGCCTTTCAGGGGCGTCTGTGACACTTAGAGTTGCTTTGGGTCTAGTATGCGATTGACGTCATCATTTTTAAGTGGGGGAAAATGATAAACAACGCGGAAGAACGCGTTTTCGTGTTTATCCATTGTCATTTCTATGTGTATATATTTACATAGCTGAGATCCTGGTCCTCATAATATTTTGAAATCTGCTGCTTTAACTTAAGCCCTTTTTCCATGTCTTCACATTATTACTTTTAGTAACAGTATCACTTTTGAGTAGTTAATATACTGTGATTTATTAATGATGTACCCAAGTGAACTATGATTTATGAAACGATTCCTTGAATTGTGGACATTTCACAGTGGTTACAATTTTTGGCCTTTGGAAGGGAAATACAGTAAACATCTGTGTGCATACAGTCTTTGGCTTCTGTTGGGTTATTCCCTGGGTGTCATTTCCCAGGAGGGAAATTGCTGGAGTTGAAGGCTGGAAACATCTTGACGACTCCAGTGAGGTAGGACATGTGGGGATATTTTAAAAATTAGTATTAGCATCTTATGCCAGAAAAATGTCAGAAGACGATAATACAGATGAACAATTAAAACGATAAGTCCCATCCTTAACTCCTCTAGACATACGGGAGTGACAGTATGGGTTTGGGTAGATGGGTGGCTGGCTGCCTTGGAAAGCTCTGGCTCTTCACTGCGGTGAGCATGTGTTTCGTTGTGGGGGATAATCTCTTTCTAGCTGTCTCTTGCTTCTGGAGGAAAGGGACACACAGTGTCTGTTCAACAGCCTCCTTTCAGGATCCTGCAGCTGCCTTACACTTGCCTTGAGCAAAGCCAAAATGGCTAGACCTCCACCGTACATCACCGGCTCCCTCTCCGTTCTGTGAAATGATCTAGTGTCCACAGATGAACGTGTACCTCTCATGTTCGTAACAGTGAGAATCTGGTTGGAATAGAAGAGGATTTTGAGGTGCTCTCTTGGGGAATAGTTAGAAGGAGAAGGTACTGGACACCAGGAACGGTAGCTAATTACAGCTTCCTGAGCCCTTACAAATGCCTGATGCGGATTAGTGTATGGAGTCCTCAGAACATTCCTACTCGGTAGGTATATTGTTAGCCCCATTTTACAGAGCAGTAACTGAGGCCAAGAGCTTGAGTATATCGTCAAGGTCGTATAGGACATGAAACTTTGTGTATTAGTTTCCTAGGGCTGCCAGAACAACGTGCCACCAACTTCGTGGCTTAAAACAACAGAAATCTGTTCCCTCCCAGTTCTGGGGGCTGGAAGCCTGAAATCAAGGTGTTGGCAGGACTGAAGGCTCTAGGGTAGAAACCTTCTTTGCCTCTTCCTAGCTTCTCGTGGCTCCTGGCAATCCTTGGTATTCCTTGGCTGGTAGCTGTGCCCCTCTGCTCTCTGTCTCCCTGTGCACAGGGCCTTCTCCCTGTGTGTGTCTCTGTGTCCCTTTCTCTCTTATAAGAACAGTGGTCTTTGGATTTAGGGTCCACCCCTGTCCAGTATGACCTCGTCTTGATTTAACTAATCACACCTGCAAAGACCGTATTTCCAAATAAGGTCCTGTTCCAAGGGGTTCTAAGTGGGCATGAATTCGGGAGGGGGGCACTAATCAATCCACTACACCATGATCTTAGCCAGGACCCCTTTCCGCTTTCTAGGACAGGGTGAAGAAAAGGGAAAGAACTCAAAAGCCCGGCATGCTCAAATTTTGCCCAGGTGGCCTTGAGAGAGACAAAGGATGGGTGACAATCCCTTTGTGGCCAACGGGAGCAAAGGCTTATGTGAGAGATGGGGTGCCCAGCACAGGCCAACTGCATTAGAGCAAAATTGTCCTACACGGAGCCCAACAGCTTTCTCTACTTGAAGGGAGAGACGCAGGTTGGGGTTAACACCTCGCCATGGTTGAGTAGCTTGCATGAAGGTTACCTGGCATATGTCCCTTCTCAAGCAGCCGCGTTATTCCCTGTCCCCGAAGCTACAGGGGAGCCCCAGAGGCAGACATCCATGTCTCCAAGTCGTAAAATCAGACTTGGAACACCAGCCGCAGGGAAGAAAGTATTTTGGCATATTATCTGCATCACTGCAAAATAAATTTATAAGCATTCCAGGGAAACTGCAGGGGAGAATATAGAAATTCTCCAGCACGCAGGGAAGAGTAAATGAAAATTAACTGTACGATACCCATAATTACTTATTCGAGGTGTAGAAAGTAATTAATATGATCTATACTGCCAGGGCTGTCTCTCTTGCTTTATTTAAAGGAACATAAAGTGTCATTTATAAGGGCTTTCCTAGGTTAACTGCCAATTTCAATTCCTTGAACTCTATTTTTCCAAAGGGTCTTATGTTTCTCAACAATAAAATTCGTCCACTGCTGTCGGGTTTTCGGGAACAGGATTTGGGCTGGGGGCTGGTTCTCCCTTACCCCAGACACTCTGACTCCCCACCTCCGACCAGCCCAAAGGTGCCCGTTCTTGTTAATTCTGTTACTGTAGCGTTTTCATGTCGTTCAAGGTGACGGCTCTGTACAAAAGAAGCTTCTAGAAAAACTAAGGCTTCAAAACTAAAGCTACAAGTCCAGGATTCTAGCCTCTATGAATCTGACTCTTGCCAGAAGTCTAGTAAATGTTCATGACTACATTCAGGGTAGCCTTTGATTAATATTTGATCCTTTAACAAACTTAGCCTGCTTTTAACATTTTCAATTGCATTTAAAATTTAATATATTTAATGTCCTTTTCGAGTACTTCAATTGCCTGATTAACAAACGAGTACTTGAACATAATACAAATCTTATACCCAAGCTTAGAAATATGGTGACTAGTAAGTTTTTAGTGATAGTATATGTGAACAAGAGTTCAACTTAAAATCTCAAGTCAAGGGGCGCCTGGGTGGCACAGCGGTTAAGCGTCTGCCTTCGGCTCAGGGCGTGATCCCGGCGTTCTGGGATCGAGCCCCACATCAGGCTCCTCCGCTATGAGCCTGCTTCTTCCTCTCCCACTCCCCCTGCTTGTGTTCCCTCTCTCGCTGGCTGTCTCTATCTCTGTCGAATAAATAAATAAAATCTTAAAAAAAAAAATCTCAAGTCAAATAAATCGTTCAATTAAATCGTCCATGTTGGGATTGTGAGGTAGACCTCCTACTCACGTAGGTCAAAATCTTGACAATATTAATCTTATGGGTTCTCTTCTTAAACGTTTCTGTACTTATTTTTTTAAAAACCTTATTGAGATACAATTTACATATAAAATTCACCTATTTTGAGTGTCGAATTTAGTGAATTTTAGTATGTTTACGGAGTTATACAACCATCCCCACAATCTAAGTTTAGCACATTTCCATCACCCTAAAAAGAACCTTTGTGTCTGTTTACCGTCACTCACAGTCCTGCCCTTAGGTAACAAGTAGTAGAAAATCAACTTTCTGTGTCTATGTATTGGCCTGTTTTGGACATTTTCTGTATTTAATTTGCACTCATGCTGGGTTTTTAAGGAAACTGTTTTGCTATCTCAATTTTGGGATCATCTTCTCCAGTAATTTTTTGGCTTACTGCCTCAGTGGCCTAGAATTTCTTCATGAGGGAGAGCTGAGCAACCCAGTCTGTGTGTGTGTATGTGGGAGGGGGTGCTTGTAACCCAAGACCCAGACTGAAGTCCCTGCAGAAGACCAAACCCTGGCAGGTGGCTTCATGCCACTCTGATTCCTCACCTGTCGCCCAGCTCACTGGTGCGAGACCCGGTTGAAGTGTGAGCTGCCGGCAGACTCCCGTGGCGGGGGCTGGCTCCGGGGCCACAGTTCTGACCTTGTGCCCATCAGCCAGGCTCCTGTGCCCAGCTGCCGTTCCTCAGAACGCCTGCTCGGAGGCCACCAGCCAGCCCGCTCACCCAGAAGCCTCCGGGCCCCCTCAGGTTCACGCTGCACGTGCGAGCAAGATGGCTTAGGTACACCCGTGTTCACAGCAGCATGATTCCCGGTAGCCAAAAGGTGGAAACAACCCACATGCCCATCGACAGATGACTGGATATGTAAGATATGGTATATGCACACGATGAAATATTATCTACCTTTAAAAAGGAGATTCTAACTTATACTAGAATATGGATGAACCTTGAAGACATTCTTCTAAGTGAAACAAGCCAGGCGTCAAATACTGTATGATTCCACTAATGTGAAGTACCTAGAATAGTTAAATTCAGGGACAGAAAGTAGAATAGGGGTTGCCAGGGGCTGGAAGGGAGAGGGGAATGGTACAGAGTTTCTGTTTGGGATGAGAAAGTTCTGGAGACGGTTGGTGGTGATGGTTACGTAGCAGCATGAATGTGCTTAATGCTCCTGAACCGTACGCCTAAAAATGGTTAAACTGGTACATTTTCTGCTCTGTATATTTGACCACAATTTTCTTTAAGAATCAGCAAAACCCCATTGTGTGGTTCTCCACCTCTAAGATCGTATTCAAAGGCTCCATCTTGACTACAGAATCAAAGGCATGTTTTCCCAGTCTGGCCTGAAGTTCTTTTTGGAGTGAGTTAGGTACAAACCAGTGAAGATGCCTCAGCCTAGCCAACACCCCCTTCACAGCGAGGCTCCCCCATCCTGGTAAGGACATTCCCTGTGACACCTTCCGCCCCGGCCCCTGAACTCACTGGCCATAGCTGGACCGAGCTTCCCCCTCCTCATCCCCAGAGTCCCCTGCAGGTGGACTGTCCACGTACCCTGTGGGCTGTGTCTCCTGTCTGGCTGGTCCAGCATCCCCAAACCCTTCTGAGACATGAATCCCGTGGGGTGCTCATTCACATCCTTGCTTCCCAGCCCCCTCTCTAGGAGACCCTGACTCGGAGGGGCTGTGGCTATGTGTCTTTTTTTGCAAGGACCTCAGAAGATCTTATCGGGCAGGTTTTGAAGCCATTGGAGGAGGATAACTGTGTTTCCGAAATGGTCTAGTTTCTTATCTTTTGGGAAAAGAGCTCCAATTCATGCATTCATTTGTTCATTCATTCATTCATTCACTCAAGTGCTGGATTTAGGCACTCTTTTAGGGACTGAGGAGATTGTGGTGGAGACAATCCAAGTCCCTCCTCTCACGGAGCTTAGAATCTTATGGCAGCAATGGGCAGTGGCCAATACAGCATTTAAAATAAAAAGTCAAAAGACAACAGTTGCCTTGAAGAAGAATAAAAAACAAAGCAGAGGGGAGACAGTGAGAAAGAGAAGGCAGGCTGTGTTCGCTAGTATGTTGGCTAGGGGCGATAATGTGAGCAAGGCGGAGGCAAGAGTATCACAGGTGTTGAAACAACGAGCACCCAGGCCTAATGAGTTGGGACAAGTACTTTAAAAAAAGAGAAAAAGAAAAAAAAGAAGAGAATAGAAAATATCAGTTCATCGCACCTAAACTGGGTGTGAAAGGACAGGAGACAGGAGATCTCTAGCTTTGTGACCTTGAATGAGTCACTTATGCTCCTGGATGGCCATTTCTCCACCTGTAAAATGGGGCCAGGGGTGCGGTGGGTTCCACTGGATTGGGGTTTCTTAACCTTTCAGTGCCTGGCACCTCCTCTCCCTTCACCTCTCCACGCTTTCTCGGCGCAGACTGCCCACACGATTGTCCAGGAAGGTCATTTTTGAGCTTTGCATCCTGCTATTTGTCCTGCTCGCGGAACCATTCTGAGGGTACTTTTCTCCGATCATAAATACCCATTCCGTTTGCTTGTGTGAAAGCCATTGGCCCAGATGGCCTCCAAAGGCCCCTCTTGTCCTAGACGTGCCTGATTCTGCATTAACCTGTCAGACTGACAGCTGGTTTGCACTTGGGCAGGGACCTCGTGCTTTTTTGGAAGTGGGCACAAGCCTCTGCTCTGGGGACATTTTCGCGGATGGGCCAGATTCATCTAAAAGAGGGGGTGCATTGATGGCAGAGGCCACTGGTTTGGGTAAATATGTTTGATGGCTCAGTTCTTCCTCTGGCAGGTCAGTGTTGTAGTGTATGTGGTATATTCTTCGAAACTGAGTGTGACAGTCTCTCCGTGGAAGGTTTCTATGACAGTAAATCTCCTGGCTCTCAGATGAAGCTGTGACTTTTCCTTTCCAGAGTTATGTCAAGTGCTTTCACCTAATTCTTGGATTTATACCCTTGACCTTCATCTGCCAAAAGTTTAATTCACTTTAGTTCTGCCACCACCTCCACGGGCCGGGCGGCGGGAGCTTCGTGGAGCTTACTAGTAGGGAAAGGACACTGACCTGGGAATTAGCTGGCATGAGGGTTCCGATTATTTCCAAATCAAATAAAACCCACATTCCTCAGTGTTCCTTAGTGTTGCTGGTAGGGTCTTCAATAAGGAAAAGCACATCTGGAAATGATATCGATGAGCTCTGGGTTGTTGTAGGGACTGAGAAGGAGGGAATAGAAAGTTGAAAAACTTAGGTTTGATAGTAATATTAATGATAGTTTAGGTTGGACCTCAGCACCCTGGGCCTCCCACCCTCCTGAAAAGTTGCCTGCAAATACAAGTGTGCTGAATGTTTTATAAAGCTCCCAAAGCCTGGGTAGTTGGAGGGCACTGGGTCAATACTCAGGACTGTCCTATTGCCTGGCCTCTCCCAGTTCCAACCTCAGTAAGCTACGTGACAAGTCTCATTTCAGAGGAGTGGGGAGAGCGTGCCGGGTTTGCAGCCGCAGAAATGTGGCCTGGAATCCCAGCTCTGCTGCTCACTAGCTGTGTGATCGGGTAAATTCTTCAACCTCTCTGAACCTCAGTTTCCTTGTCTTTAAAATGGACATAATGCCACCTATTTCCGGGGCGGTGGTGAGGCGTGAAGGAGAAACATAATAAAAGCTAACGTTTATTGACTGTAGAATTCGTTTAGGGCACATCTCAGTTCCACAAGAGCGGATCATGTTAATTTTGCCTTATGTTTTTGTTTGTTTTCATTCCTTTTACTAGGAAAGCCAGGTAAGTAACTTTGAGGATGTTCTGTTAGCTAACCACCTTTGAACTTCTGATAACTCTCTAACAGAGAAAACGTCTTTGGTTAAACCCTCCCGTCACTTGACCTGTTGTTTTATCTCATTCACTTGACACAAACGTGCTGACTACCTATTACGCACAAAGCACTTAGTTGGGCAGAGGGCAGGGGGAGGGGGCCGCTAAGAGAGCTGTGGGGCTGCGCCGCCAGGCACTCAGAGGTAGAAGGATGACTGACCCAGGACAGGGCAGGCTTGGTCCTTCTTTCCCAGCCCTGCTGTGGGGACTTTGGCTATCCTGTCCCCTCACTGGGCCATGTTTTCTCCTCTGAAAATGAGCGGGAGTGATCAGATGGGAGCTAAGAACCCCTCAGGCTCCAAACACGAGTTTGGATTCTTAATTCTTTGACAGGAGCAAACAGAGAATGCAACAACCTGAACCCATCTGGGCACGCAGATGTGCCGAACACACACGGGTTCAAAGAGCCTCAGGTTCCTTGAGATAAAACTCAATCTCACAGAGATACAGAACACTTTTTTTTTTTTTTAGTTAACATATAGTGTAGTATGAGTTTCAGGGGTAAAACTTAGTGATCCATCAGTTGCATATAACACCCAGTGCTCACCACAAGTGCCCTCCTTAATGCCCATCACCCATTTCCCCCATCCCCACACCCACCTCCCCTCCTGCCTCCCTCAGTTTGTTCCCAATAGCTAAGAGTCACTCATGGTTTGCCTCCCTCTCTGTTTTTATCTTATTTTTTCCTCCCTTCCCCTAAGTTCACCAGTTTTGTTTCTTAAATTCCACATGAGTGAAATCATGTGGTGTTTGTCTTTCTCTGACTTATTTCACTTAGCATAATACCCTCTAGTTCCTCCACAGCCTTGCAAATGGCAGGATTGTGTTCTTTTTTGATGGCTGAGTAGTATTCCATCGTATATCTACATACCACGTCTTTATCCATTCATGGACATCTGGGCTCTTTCCATAGTTTGGCTATTGTGGACATTGCTGCTAGAAACATTGGGGTGCAGGTGCCCCTTAGAATCACTATGTTTGTATCTTTGGGTAAATACCTAGTAGTGCAATTGCTGGGTCATAGGGTAGCTCTATTTTTAACTTTTTGAGGACCTTCATGCTGTTTTCCAGAGTGGCTGTACCAGGAGAAAATTTTAATGTATTAGCTACAGACATGGTGTTTGTGAGGACTTACGTACCCCTGTTTCCCTCCCCATTTTATGGGAGCTGCGTGGGATTGGGCCAATTCTAAGCCAACTCGTGATGTCCGAGAACCCTGGGAGCTTCAGCACCCTATCTACCCAGCCCCCCCCCCCCATCTTTGTTTTCTTCTCTCTCCCTCCTCTAGTCCTGAATATTTCTTCCGGAAACCTGGGCAGAACAACTAATACATTCTGATGTTAGTGAGTGACTCAAAGGGGTTTCTTCCTTCATGTCCACAGGAGATGCTGAACCCTAAAGGACAGGAGGGCTCCCTGAAAGCCAGGCACATGGGCGATTCTGGTAAAGGGCTGGGTTCTTTCCACTCTGAGTCCCCTCCGTGGAATTTCAGATAATTACTGAGACAGAGGGTTTTGTTCCAGTAACTTCCCCCCAGCCACCCAAGCTAGAGACTACCAGTTCTGCTTCCATGTAAGATTTTTTTGGGGTGGGAGGGGTCCCATTTTTGTATTATTATGATTATTATTAATTTTTCTTTGTTGATGGCAGTTTTTTGTTCGAAAAACCTCTTTTCAACCAGGATGCCAGCCTTTGATCGTGGATTATAAACTGGGCAGAAATCGAGGAGAAGTCTGTCTCACAGCCAAGTTCTGCTTTTTCTTTCCCAGTCTTTCCTGGGCCCACGCTCTTCTCTCCTGCTTTTCTGTTACTGGGTAGCTGCCACTGGGTGCTCTGTCTACACCTCCTGCCCTTCCCCCGAATGCCCCACCCCCAGCCTTTCTCCAGGGCTTACTGAATCTGTGGTTCTCCAGGGAGCCTTCCTGCTGCCCTGTGCTTAGACATTGGAAACTTAGAGGTCACCTGGTTTTATCTCTGCACCCCCAAGGAGAAATCTGAGGCCCTGGGGCGGGGGGACTGATTCAAAGCGAGGCTCTTTGGTGACAAAGCGAGGCGTAGGATCCAGGCCTGTGACTATTCACATGGACAGTCTTGGATGCTATGTACCAGGCTATTTTACATTTTCATTTAATTCCCAAAGCCATCCTCAGAGGTAGGCGTTGTTATGTGCTTTATAGTTGCATTTCAGAGATGAAGAAGTTGACCAAAGGTCCAAGGCTGGATAATAGTCAAACCAGGATTTGAATCCAAAGGGTGCTTCTTGGTGCTTGGGACTTTTCTGGATTTAGCATGGAAAAAGTCCGGAGTTCTCTGTGTCAGGCATCAGGAATCTCTTCTGTCCCAGGCAAGCCAGGATGGTCGGAACTACAGGGCAAGCTCCACGGGAGAGGGGAGAGCTGTGACGTCGTGGCCTTTTAGGGCAGGCTGTGCGTCCTGCAGTTGCAAAGCAGCTGGCCTGTCTTTCCAGGAATAGCTCTGTCTGAGGGAGCTGGGTATCGCTCTCACTTCTCCTGACCTGTTGATGTTGACCTAGACACGGTCCCATTCCAGCATCCTTGAGACAGGTGCGCTGGACACGACTGCACCAGGACACAGCATGAATCGGGGCCTTTGGAGAAGACATCTCCGCAATTGCATTGTTGCTCTGCCCCGTGGAGTGTGGTGTAGATGAGAGATCATGCCCAGGCTGTCAGCAAACTCAGGTTTGGAAAGCGTCTGAAGTCGGTGGAGTATTCGAACAGTTTTGCGGGCCGGAGAGATTGAGTGAGCAGTGCCTCACCTTGGATGTCGAGGGAAGTGAGAGCACAGGTTCTGTGACAGGCATCGTTGGCCGCCTTCAGGGACAGCATGAGCAAGTGGTGAAGACCACCCTTTCTGGAAGCAGGCCTGGGTTTGAATTTGCCGTGTGTCCTGCCATCTGCTGGCTGTGTGATCTTACGCCAGTTACTTAACCTTTCTGGGATTCAGTCAGCTCAACTGTAAAATGGTAATAAATGATACTGTTATCATGCATTATCTCTGACTTACAGGGTTTTTAGGAGAAGCAGATGAAGCAGTGTGAGAAAAAGGCTTATCCTGTGTCAGGCATCAGGCACATGACAAAATCTCACTAAATCGTAGTTGCCATGATTCTTATTATTAATTCTTGCTGTACTTTGTAAGACCTGAGTTGCAGCCCTGGCTCTGCAGCTGGATACCCCGGGGGAGCTTAGGCAAGTGCTTAAACTCTGAGTTTCTTCGTAAGCTGATGGAGCTGGACTGTAATCGCTGAGCATCCCAAATGTCTGTCGTTTTCTAAAATGCATCAAAGGCGAGTTCCCACCCAGGGCCGCACGGCCTTCCAGTTTTACATCATCAGACCTGAATTGGCCATCCAGCAGCTCCCTTGGAGCCCAGAAGCACAGGCGAGGTCACAGGGAGCCACTCAGAGGGTGAGGTGGGCCCCACTCCCTTGTTGGGAGCCCACTTTGTGTCACCTGCTGTCCGTTTACTGTGAGTGGAGGGTCCGCTTAAGGACCATGTGCTCTTTGTCGTCATAAAACAAACACAGGGGCTTGATTCTGGTCTTAGCTTCATTCATGTATCTTGGAATATGCAGAAATGTTCCTGGGTCCAAGAAATTGTGCTGTAAATTGAGCCAATTAGATTCTTACCAAATGGTCTTGAGTTTTGTTGATTGGAGTTTAGAAAGGGGGAAAAAAAACCCCAAGTGTGGCAGCTAAATACAACTCGTGGTGAGGCGGGTGGACGGCAGAAGGCCACCGTTCAATGTCCTTAGGGAGTCCTTTCTTAGGGCTTTTGATCACTAGACCTTTTATTTTCAAAGGAAAAAAAAAAAGGACAGCTGTTGGGTGCTACTGGCAGTTTCTTCCTTATATTGTAGAAAACAGCCTGTCCAACGCTTGTGAAGGAAGCCTTAAACCCTGGCTCACTCACAGGCTTTTTTGAGTACCTACTGTGTGCCAAGCACCAGGGGAAAATGTGAATAAGATGGGGAGGGTCTATAGTCTATACCCCCATGCCCATGCCTGGCATACCGTAGGTGCTTGAGAAAAGTTTGTTGAATGAACAGAATGCTGTAACTGTTATTTATTAACCTTGCTGTCTCATCACATCACTTCAATGACTCCTATGACACTGGCTTACATTTTAGACCTTCTGTCCTAGAAATGGCCAGACAGCCCAGTCTTGGGCCAAACTAGAAAGATGTATGGTAGACTTGGCACCTGACCATTGGTCCAGCATGGCAGCTGAGAGCATGGGCTGCCTGTGTTGGAGTCCACGCTTCACTTCTTAGTCATGAGACCTGGGCATGTTACCTACCCCTGTTGTGCCTCGATATTCCTATCCATAAAGTGAGGATGCTCGTGGTACCCACCCCATACGGCTGCTGTGCAGATGAAATGTGGGAGCTGCTGGGCACACCATGAGCACTCGCCAAACTGTACCCACGACCATCCGTGTGTGTCACTCACTCAACCTTCTCTGATGCCACTTTTCCTAAGACGCACATGCGACCAACGTACTTAATACTTTCCGCATAATTGCCAACCCTTCCGTTGTCTCCAGGCACGCGGTAGGCTCTCACTGTCCTCGTGTGGATATGAAGAGCCTAGCAGTCAGGTTTGAGTCTTCATGTGGTTCCTTTGCACTCCCGTGGTCTTGACCTTGGTCAGGTTCCTGAAGTTAAGGGAGGCGCAGACCTGTAAAATGCAGGTCCTTCATTCACCGTGGGAAGGATTACACTTAACCAAGTGCCCGGCACACAATGAGGGCTCGATAAATAGTAAGATTGTTGTCATTCTCATAAACAGCACACAAGGCCCCTTTGGCTTTTGTGGCCTGGGGTGCCAAAGCTGCTTCACGTCGCGCCCAACGGAGCGCGCATGGCCGGGGCTGGGGAGGCACGGAGGGCGGGCGGCCTTGGGAAAGGGCCCGTGTTGCAGGCCCCACACGGTCAAAGCATTTTAAAGGCCTTGTATTAGAAAAATAAACCAATTAAATAATACTGCCCCCCATAAAAGCTGACTTTTAATGGACTCCATGGTAGGGTTTTCACCGTGGCGGTCCTGCAGCCACCGTCTCCGTGAGCCTGTCTGCCGCCATGGGGAGAGTTTAATCTTGCACGGCGTGAGCATAATTTTACAAGTTTTATGGCTGTTTTTTCTCCTCCGAAGTGTTGCTATGTCATTGTGCACCGAGGGCAACTTGCGTGCATGTAACAGTTTACCTCGTTTTTGGTGGAAATGAAAAATGAAGCAATAAATTAAAGAAAAACACAACGTGGATTTTTTCCCCTTCTTCTCGAGGCAGCCATGGGGGAACAAAGAGGCAGTGTTTGTCCCGCACAGCCTAATCAAATTCTAACGGCTTTTATGGGTGGACATTTGCCCGCAGATCGCCTCCCTGGGGAGGGCCGTGGGGCACGCCGTGTGTGTTTGGGGCTTGTCCCGCTGACCCCAGGAATCCCGGGGACCATTCCCTAGGGCCAGGGTCAGCAAACGACAGCCTGAGGGAGGGATCCAGCCCAGCGCCTGTTTCTGTGACACGGTTGGAAAAAACATCAGATTTCCTGACACGTGAGAAGGACACGAAATTCACCATCCGTGGCCATGAATGAGGCGGCGTTGGCACGGCCACGCCCCTTCGGCTGTGGCCTGTCCGTGGCCGCTGACCAGCGGCCCCAGAGACCGAGGGCCCAGGGCCCAAGCGCTGCCTGCCCTTCGGAGAAAAAGTGCAAGGACCCTCAGACAAAGGAGAAGGGGCGAGAAAATGCAGCGTCCGCTTTCCGGGAAGCGATGATTTACTCGCAGGGTTTGCACGTGGCTCGAAGGGTCAAGTCAAAGGAGAACTGCCTGAGAAAGGGTCGATTCACCTGGGGAACTTCCAGAAGGAATTGGCTACTGGCAGAGATGGCTTTCATCACATTTCTGACCTCAGGCTGGCTTCTGAGCGGAGCAAGGGGCCTGGCTGTGTCCCCCTCCGGCCAGCCCTCCCCGCCTTCTGTGTCTTTCTGGTCAGAGAGCCTTTGAGGTCGGCTGACTCCCATCAGCTCACTGGATGGCTCAAGAGTAGGGAGGTTCTCACCGTCTCTCCCCAGGGTAAGCCGGTTTTCATCAGGAATCGTTCTGGGCAAATCCAGTGTACGTTTTGATTCCCTTCAGAAATTTGTAAGAAACGCGTTTTGGCCAGCACCCCGGTTTAAGTGTTCTGCTGATAGTAGTAAGTCATCGAATCCTCACAGCCAACGCAGGGACTTAGATCCTCATCCCTGTTTCCCAGCTGAAGAAACACATGCACAGCGAGGTTAGGTGCCTTGCCAAAGGTCACACAGCTGGAATGTGGTAGAGCCAGAATGCAAACCCCAGCTGTCTGCTCCAGGGAACATCGTGGGTCCGCTATGTTGCCACTACGCAAGGGCGAATTCTTTAGGCTTGTGGATGATCTCCTTTCCTTGTCCTGCCCGTGCCCCACCATGTCATTCCACAAGAAAATCGCCTCCTGGGGCGCCTGGGTGGCACAGCTGTTAAGCGTCTGCCTTTGGCTCCGGTCATGATCCCAGGGTCTTAGGATCGAGTCCCGCGTCGGCTCCTTGCTCGGCAGGAAGCCTGCTTCTCCCTCTCCCACTCCCCTTGCTTGTGTTCTCTCTCTCGCAGTCTCTCTCTCTCTCTGTCAAATAAATAAATAAAATCTTTAAAAAAGAAAAGAAAATCGCCTCCCGTGGGAGAAGAAAACGTTTGTTCACTCATTTATTCGTTCCTCCCTCCTCCATGCCGCCCTCCCTTCAACAAATAATTATCAACAGGTGACTGTGTGCTAGGCTCTGGGAGGGACTGCCCAGAAGGAGGGTGTTTTGTGAACAAGAAGAATGAAAAAAGAAAGACTCCTGCACTTAAAAATAGTTCTTAGGGGGAGTGCCTGGCTGGCTCAGTTTCAGTTGGTGGAGGGTGTGACGCTTGATCTTGGAGTTGTGAGTTCGAACCCCATGTTGGGTGTAGAGATTGCTTAAAAAAACAACTATTGGCTTTTGAGGAGTTCCTTTAATTCTCCCTCTTTTATGTTTTTTAAATAAAACCCTGAGATCAAGAGTCAGATGCTTAACCGACTGAGCCACCCAGGTGCCCCCTCCCCCTCTTACTTGTAAGTGCTACCTCTGTCTGTTTACAACCATAAACCCTTGTCCTTTCTGCCTCAACCTGATATTTTCATTAAAAATAATAATTTACAGGAGGCTTTGGGGTGACTGGGTGTCTGACTTAGCCAGAGGGAAGAGCCCTCCAGCGGGTCTGGGGTTGGGGGGGCGGGGAGGTCCTGCCCGGTTCTCACGAGGCCAGAACCAGGTGATGGGGCGGGGCTGCGCAGGAATAAGAGGTTATAATTGATCATTGTGGGAGGAGGCTGGGGAGTTTGAAATATATCACCGAGCCGGGTGCTGGTAGAACTCACTTTCTTGGAACACCCTTGATGCTGTCTCTTGTAAGTATCTTCATTTGGGTGAGTTTTAGATGCCTCATTTTCTTAAAAACTTGCTGGGAAGAATGTTTAAGATGACTTATGTCCTTCTGAGTGTGGAGATGCCTGAATGCTGAGGAAGATACGCCATTGGATAAAGGCACAGCAGCTTTGCTAGAAGCTAGTTTTCTCTCTCTTCCTTTCCTACCTGTTTCTTCTTCCCCCACCTACCTCCGTGCCTTTTTCTTTGTCAGACAACAAGCCCTTGTTGCTCCTTTCTGATGAGCCTTCACTTTCTTTCCTCAGTCATGCGGAGGAACCCCTTCGGTGTGGACATCTGCTGCCGGAAGGGGTCTCGAAGCCCCCTGCAGGAACTCTACAACCCAACCCAGGTAAGCCCTGGAAACTTTTTGCTCTCTCGACTTGGTCTCCATGCATCAGTTTTTGCGGGGAGGGGAGAATGAAAAACTCCAAAATCTGGTTCTTTGGGGATTTGAAACTTCCTTGCACTGCCTGGCATTTTACCTTCAGTGGTTGTTTTCTTGGTCACCCTTTCTCTGTATAATGGCTCCGAAATTCTAGCAGGCAGCATTTAGAATTCGAGAAATGCTTTGGTGCAGCTGGACTAAGCTTTCCGACCTTCTCAGGTTTCAGAGCCACATAGTCCCAGGTGCCAGCAGTGGGGCTCTGAAATGATAGAGCCGGCTGGGCAGCGTCCCCTCAGCACCCCCGAAGAAGGTTCCCATGTGGATGAGCCTACCACCCTGCCCCCACGTTGGTTCATTGACGTCCAAGATGCCTCAAGAATTCCATCTCACTGTAGCCGGTTACCAAGACTCAATTCTGTGTGTGGGGGCGCTTTTTGTTAAGTGACTGTCATGGTAAATTGAGCTCGATTACGAAGAGTTTCTCTTGGAGCGAAATAAGCTCCAACCAAGGAAATGTGTCCCTGTGGAAAGCTAGGAGCCAAGGGAGGAGGCCTGGTCACCATGGCGATGGCCTCGGTGGTGTGTGTGGGCCTTGATGTGGAGACTCTAAGGCTGGTTCTCCTGCGGGAACATTAATTAGCACTCGATGCCAGGAACTGGAAAGTGAGCAACGAGTGGCCCATTGTCTGACCTTTGGTTGCCGTTGAGAAAAGAAAAACGTATTGCTTTGGCCTTAGTTGCTGAGCTTTATTTTGTATCAGATTCTTAATTTAGTATTTCTGTGGACTGTGGTGCTTGGTAGAGGAAGATGATGCATGGTCCTCAAAGATGCTGCGTCCCCTGAACTCTCGCAAAGGGAACTTTCTGATCCCACAGCTCTGTCTCCCACCTGCACTCCCTTCTGGAAAAATGGACTCCTGCGTTTGTGCATCATGGGTGGCCCAACCAGGTGAATTTACTCTCTTGTTAGCCGGCTGCTTCGGAGTTCTAGTGTGAGGAGGCCTGATTAGCCAGGTAATTGCAAACTCACATTGCCTGAGGCTTCCTTATTGTGTTCTCTGGTGACTCAGCAGGGAATGTGATATTTGGGTTTTGTTTGGCGCCCAAATAATCTGATTATTATAGGCAAGTCTCCTAGCATGTTCGCATACCTGTCCTTAGGAAGAGGCAGAACTGGCCTCGACAAAGGATAGGATTTCTGGTAAGCCATGTTGAGAACAGTACGGGCTACTGAGATGCAAACCATTCCTGTCTTTTTGTTGACATGCTCTTTCTCAGGTCATTTTCCCTTTCAAAATACAGCTGCTAAAGCACTACTGTTTTCCTGGAGAAATTCTGTGGCCAGCATATGGTGTTCTGGGAGGACTCATTTCTGAAGTAGACACCCCCTCTGGACAGGAAGTCCACGGAGAGTGTCTGTGCCGTTTACTGTCATATCGCCAACACCTAACACGGCCTGGTCTATAGACGGTGCCCCCAAGTATCTGTGATTGAAAGAAAGAAAGTCTGGGTTCACATCCCTACCTCACCTCCAACTGGTTGTGCAACTTGAATACGTGATGAGTCCATGTGTCTGGAATGTTGGGAGGATAAAATAACTCTGATGTGTCAGGGACTATGTAAACATTTGTCATTAGCATGGTCATGAGGGTGGTTTCCATATTGGAAGCCTTGACTTCAGAGTCAGACATGGGTTCAAAGCCTGGTTTCTTCATTTCCTGGCTACGTGAGTGTGGGCAAGATATTTAAGCCACCGAGACGGCCTTCCCTCACTTGTAACACGGTGCTAACCATACCTGCCTTGTAGTTTGCAGGAGAAGATGTACTTTGCTCAGTGCCTTCAATGGAGTTTGTTCGGATTCATTCACTCGTTCATTCATTTTTTCACTATCACTAGTGCCAGGCTCTGGACACCAGAGAGTGAGCTGGGCATGTGTGGTTAGCGTTCCATGTCTCATTCCTCTTGTAATCCCAGGGCTGTCGTGAGCGAGTGGACTGGAATCGGAGACCCAGCTTGGTGCATTTGTAAACCCACCAAAGGAGAGACAACCTACATGGGTAGAGGTCATCTCTTCCTTCTGGTGCTGTTTCGTTTTCTGGGTGAGAAGCTCCTTTAGCAGCCGCCTAGGACCTGGGAGGGAGGATGGGGCTGGAGAGGCAGCTCTGGGAGCCATTCGTGAGGGCGTAGGTGGGTGAGTCACCTTCAACGAGAATGTTGTGGGCAAGCTGTCTGTCCCCCTTCTCTGGCAACCAGGAAAATGTCCCCACAGGAAGATCTCCCCGTTTCCTCGGGATGTTGCCCGGGATGTTTTTTCTTAGGCTGGTTTCCTTTACAAGCGGCAATTATGTTCCATTCCCACGCAAATACAGTCAGTGGTGCTTCTCGGAGACACTGTCTTGCTGACCACTTGGGCTGCCGTGGGCTGGGCGTTAAGAGGAGAGAAGCAAGCAAGCGCCTGGTTGAGTTCGGTTCAGTTTTGTGTCCACGAGACACGTACAAGCTCCGCGCCCGACCGGGCATGGTTGTGGTTTGTTGTGTTTCCCTACCAGCCAAGCTGCTGAAGCCGCTGAGCCTGGACTGATGTTATCACCGAGGCAAATGACAAACCCTGTAAATTGCTAGAAACCAAACTGCTCCTAGAGCTGCCATTTCCCCATCTTATGCTGACTGGTTATTTGGGTTTGATACATGATGGTGAAAACAGGAACTGTTTATTGTAGATAAGAAACCAATGTTAGAGCAAGAAGGCACCATCTTAGTTAACCATGTACTGGTGCTGTAGACCAGACGTTATCTAGATGCTTCTAAACATCTCATGGAATGCTTATAATCCCCAAACGAGGTCTGCCACTCCCATTTCACGAATGGGAGAGCTGAGGCCAAGAGTTACCCAGCTTGCCTGGGGCTACAGAGCTAGTCAGAAGCAGAGTAAAGATTCAAACCCAGGACAGACTATAAATCCATTTATCTCTATGCTACACTCACTGTCACCAGCAAAGTTCTCTTGGCACGAATTACCCCGTCTCCCCTCCGAAACAACAGAATCACACCCAGATTTTTATTGGATAAAGGCTTAAACACTCCCTTGCGGGAAATTGGCTATCATCTGATTTTTGTGTCCAAGGTTTTCTTATTTCAGTGCCTCACAAACCCCTCACCACTAAAACAACAACTGGTTAAAAAAAGTTTATGGTTGATATTCTTAGAAAAACTGTGCTCTGATGTCTTATAATTTTCCCAGTTCTTTGCTGTCTCCCTGGCCCCAAAATAAAATGTAATTGCTGATCAGATCAGCTGGTGTCAAGTCACCGAAAGTTCAGGAGTTGCCAACTGCATATTTGTGGGCCGAGCGCATCTGCGGGCCGCCCTGGTGCGGCTCAGACTCGCAGGGCAGAGCTCCATCGTCAGCCATTAATAGGGCATAATTGCCCCCCAAATGCCAGCGGGAGCGAGACAGCTTGTCCTTCTGCCTCGCCCACCTCCTGGTCCTCTCGTGGGTTCCTGAAATCTTCACAGCATCACTCATGTGGTTCAGCCCTGCCCTGCCTGGTGCTTTCTTTAGCATTGCTCCTTGCTCTGTGATTACTGCGTTCCCGGAAGACAGATGCACAGCCCAGGGGCTGACCAGGAATTCATAAACACAGTCTAGAAGCCTTGCAGGAGTGCACTAGGCCCAACTGTCGACAGGCATTCCTGAGGGCCTGGGAGGGCCAGTCCGTGTTTGAGGGCTCTAGCAGTATTCTGGGTGAGCTGTTTGAGGCCAAAAAAAAATTTTTTTTTGGAGGAAAAAAACAAATATCTGTTATTTGGTGGCCCCTTGATGGCCCAGTCTTCAATATGCTAAAGTAGATTTACCTCTCTGTAAGGTAGGCTCCAGGAGGAAGGATCGAAAGAGGGAGAAAGGAAGGACAGTTACTCTTCATTGAAGGTATAATCTCCTTTCACTCTACTAGACCATGCTGTTTGAGGCATTTCTGCACATATCTCATTGAATCTTTACAACAACCCGAAAAGGAAGGTTGAAACCCATTTTTTAGGTAAGTTAAGTGCGGTTCAGTTAACCAAGCCATTTGCCGAGATCACATAGCTCCGAGACGGTAGCGCCGGGCCCATCTGACCTGGCGAGATGGTAGGAGCATGAGAGCCTACCCCTTCACGTTTTCCAGGTGGAAAAAAAATGCTGCTTTGAGGTCCCCATCCCTAGTGACTCAAGCTGAGACGGTTGTGCTCAGGATTGTGGTGAAATTCCCACAGTCAGGGGCCAAGGCTTGGGGAGTGATGTGGAATGCACAGGAGATGTCCGATCAACAACTGAAGTTTGGGGTTCTGCTTCCTGAACCTAGGATTTGGAGAGGCTTTGGCTCTTGGTTGCGGCCGGGCTGAGCAGGAATGCCCTCAAGAGCTCTGCTGTGGGATAGCACATCGTGATGAAATTGGGAAGTCGGGGTATTTCGTTAAGATTAGATTGATAAAAGCTTGCATTGTCCAAGAGGGGTTGGGGGGGGCTCTTCCGGCACAACCTAAATAGCTTTCTCAGCAATGCTTGCCAAACTGTTTCTTCTGCACACATTTATAGGCTAAATGGAGGGAAAAATACATGGGGAGGAGAGGCATGTATGTAGTAGGACATGATAAATGCTATCCAATAGAAGCTTCTCAGTTACGGGCGAATTGGGAATAAGTACTTAACCCTTTAAGGTACAGGGCAAATGGGAGGCTTTGTAGAGGGGGTGGCATTTGAGCTAGGCCTTTGAAGACACATCAGGCTTCACCTGACAGGGAGGAGGGAACAGCATCAGGGAGGGGAGGAACAGCAGGAGTGTGGGCCCCAGGTGGGATAGTCCGTGGCATGTTCAGAGCATGGTGAGGGGTTTGTGGCTGGAGTGAGGAGCATGTAGGGAGCTGGTTGGAGGGAAGGCAGGAAGGGCAAGGTGGTGCCAGCTGGATCGTCTGCCCTTGTGGGTGGTGTAGTCTTTACCCGCCGGCAGGATTGGTGGTCCCAAGGAGCCCAGAGGAGATAGTGTACAACTCATGAACCAGCTGCTGCTCCTGAGTCAAGCCACTTGTTAACTGTGGGGTTTCTCTAAGGCAGGGCCTGTCCCCTCCTTGCCACAAAATGAACGAGATCTGGGGTTCTCAGCCCTGGCTGCCCACGAGGACCACTCAGGGAGCTTTGACACAATGGCCAGTGCCCAGGCCTCACCCAGAGAGTCTGCTTTTGTTGGTGGGTCTGGGGTAGGGCTGGGGCATCAGTGTTCTTTAGAACTGCCCGGTGATTCTGGGGGGCGGCGGAGTTCAGAAGCACCGGATTGGCGGGTCCCTAGGGGTCCCTCCAGTTCAAAACTCTTTGATTCTTTGATTCTCACATGACCCATCTTTGGAAAAGCCCCTCAAAGCATTCACACTGAGGCTGCTCCCTGTCGTTTCTTACGAAGGCCCTGGGTCAGCTTTGAGCACTCAGCCTCCCGGAGGTCACAACCCCTCGCGCTCCATTGGCGGCTTCGTGAAGTCGAGGCCCTCCGTGTGGGAGACTCCGCCAGCGCCGTGTGGACAGACCCAAGAGGCGGAGCCCCCGGCAGGGTTTTGGGAGGGGCCCTGTGTCAAGGGACACTTGAGCCACGGGGCTCTGGACCCGTGGAGAGCCCAGACTCGTCCATGCCACGCATCAGATGGGCACTTCAGAAGGAGCAGCTCCAGCCTTCCGAATTTTCGTTTGGGAAGACTGCTGCTAATGGTCGGACACCTGGAGAAGGCAGGGAAGAGTAGACACTGTACAGCCCCCAACTCTGGGCAGTTAGTCCCTTCATTACCAACCACCTGGTGAATGACGAGTCCATCCAATTATCTTGTTTTGACCCAACAGCTGTCTGCCAGCCACGGAGGGAATAATTGATTTAGCTGTGGACTGGCTCCTTATGCAAAGATATTACTTACCATCAGCCTAGCAGAACGGCAGCTGGCCGGCAAAGATGAAATATTACACGAACTTGATCTTACCCACAGTGCTTGGGAGAATGCTTCATTATTAATTGCAAGTTACAATAGATGAGCGAGCCCAATGCAAAAACCAGGGATAGTGGGCCGCCTCTTTCACCATGACCAGTGGCTCTATTACTTTTGAACCAGGAAAGGCGCCCTGGTCAGATTTCCAATCAAGCCAGGACAGAGGGGGACTCTAGCATCAGACACGATTTGGGTCAGAGGAGAGAGTAGGATGCTTGAAGGAACTGGGGAATCCCAGCCCAGGTGGGTGGCCTGGGGCGATGACTTGACCTCCTAAGCGTCGGTTTATCTGTAAAATAGGAACATAATACAGGCTTGGAGTTTGTGAGTTTCAAAATCACGTATAAAAAACACCTGCGATTGTACCCAGGAAGAGCTGGTGTTAATCAGTAGCCAACAATGGTCTGAGTTGAGTTAGGAGACCTGGGACTTCTCTTAGAGGGTCTGGGCTATGCGGGGCCCCTGTACTACAGGCTGACACTTTGCAGCTGCACTTGGAATCTTGTTGAATAATAGTAAGATAGAATGATTTCCTCTTGCTTGAAAGCTACTGGCTATTCATCGTGAGCCCTTCCTAAAAATTTTGATTTATGTTATGTGTCTGGTTGACTCTTATTAAGAAGCTGGGCATGCTGATCGATAAGGCCATGGGTGCGTGGGGGGGAATGTGGGGGGGTACCTGTACACTCAACCTATGGCCTGGAACATGGCAGATAGGGCCATTGAGTTGTGTCTCCTGCAGTTGTGTTTGTCATACCCCCGTCCCTCGTGAAGTGCTTATTTAAGTGCTTTATTTAAGACCCCCCTTCTCTGTGTGGTGGCACTGTGATGCCTTCAAGCATGTGGCTTCATCCACATCTCACTCAGCCCATCTTTAGAGCCAGTTGCTCTGTTTCAGGAAGCCTACTTGGACCCAATATATTCAAACTGAGGTAGTGAGCTCAGTGCCCTCATGGGGTTTTTCTGTGTCAGTCTGTGTGACTATAATCTGGCCTCTTTCAACCAGAGAAGGGCATCCGAGTGACAAAATGACCTCGGTCATTTCCAAATGGTAGCACAGCTGTAAAATCTGCCATTTTCAGAAAGTTATTTCCTAAATTACCCTCAATTATAAGAGGACTCTACATAATTTGATTTTTCTGTAAATTGCACAACTCAAGCAGCTTCTCAACCAATTGGATTTGAACCTTGTCGGATGCATAGGGCTGAAACTAAGCCCTGGCTTGTTCTCAGATTCTCTGCAGGAGAGACCAGGGTGGGGGTGGGCATTGTCCCCTGCTCCCTACCCCCCCTTCCTTCCCGATGGTGAAGTTGGCCTGCAGATCTCGTGGGGAGCAGGCTTTCCACCCCATCTTCACCACTAATTACTGTGAGATCACGGGCAAACAGTCCAAGTTTTCTAGCACTGGAGACCTTGTTTATAAAGAAGGAACAAAGGGGTGTCTGGGTGGCACAGTTGGTTAAGCGTCCGACTCTTGGTTTTGGCTCAGGTCATGACCTCGAGGGTCATGATCTTGGGGGCATGCGATTGAGTCCCGGGTCCAGCCACACGCAGGGCTCTACGCTCAGTGTGGGGTGTGTTTAAATTTCTCTCTCCTTCTCCTTCTGCCCCCCCCCCCGAATAAATCTTTAAAAAAAAAATAAAGAAGGAACAAAATAACAACAGGTCAGTTATCAAAGATTAAATTAGAAAGTATATGAAAAGGGGCACCTGGGAGGCTCAGTCAGTTAAGCCTTTGACTTCAACTCAGGTCATGATCTCAGGGTCCTGGAATCAAGCCCTGCTTTGATCTCCCTGCTGAGTGGGGAGTCTGCTGCTCCCTCTCCCTTTGCCCCTCCCCCTGCTCATTCTCTCTCTCTCAAATAAATAAAATCTTAAAATATGAAAAGTTCTGGGCACATGACAAGCTATTCAATCAATGCTGATTTTTTTTTTTTTTTAATTAGCTCAGATGAACCCTCTTTCGGGAAGCTCTCCCTGATTTGTTTTCCTCCCCAAACTCAGATTAAGTGTCCTTCCAGAATGGTGCTGCCTACCAGGAATAAACAGCACTCATATATAATTTGGAATTTTCTATAGCCACATTTTGAAAAGTTAGAATAGGCGAGGTTCATTTTAATACTATTTTATTTAACCCAGTATATCCAAAATGTGATCATTTCTACATGTAGTCAGTATAAATTATTAAGATATTTTATGTTCTTGGGCACCTGGCTGGCTCAGTAGGTAGAGCAGGCGACTCTTGATCTCAGGGTCATGAGTTCAATCCCCACGTGGGACATGGAGCCTACTTAAAGATTAAAAAAAATATGTATATACATATATATGTATATTTTACGTGCTTGTTTTTGTACTGAGTCTTTGAAGTCTGATGTATATTTGACACAGCACATCTTGACGCGGACTGGCTGTGTGTCACCTCAGTAGCCACATGTGGCTGGCGACCGCCATATTGGACAGTGCAGGCCTCTAATACACCCCCTTGCCCCACCCCCACATTTCCTTCATTCATGACACTTAGCCTGAAATGATGTTATTAGGCCTTGAGCCCCCCGAGGGCTGGGGCTGTGTCTTGTTCACGCTGTTTCAGGCCAGCACTGAAGAGGGCCTCACGTCAGCAGATGTTTGGGCAGTGAAGGCAGTGGCCTGCCTGTGCTTTGAGCAAGTCTGGTGTGTGGACATTCATGCTGAGGAAGTGACTGGGGCAGGAGTCTCCTGGGGCCAAGTGAGGTCCCTGGTCTAGAGAAGACTCCAAGCCAATGCCTCGTGTCTCCCCAAAAACATTTTTGCGTACAAGTACCGTGGAAGGGCTGATGCTTAGAAGGGTGTAGATCATTTCCATCTCAACTTGCATCTGGTAAGATTCTTTCTGGAGGCCAGCATGTGTCAGTGTGGGAGGTTGGAGAGAATAGGTTCAGGGGTTGGGTGCTTGAAGGAACTGGGGAAAGCGAGCCACAGCCTGAAAGGAATGCAGGGGTGGGGTGGGGGGATTGCTCAAACCAGACCTTGCCCTCCCTCAATCCTTGGTCCACATCTCATCCCTGCTTGTTTCTAACCTCTTGTCCTCCCTCCTTCCCTCCTTCTTCCATGGCCTGTGGCACAAGTAGCCACTCAGCCAATGTGCATTGAGTGAAATGGAGCTGAAATTCCCTGATCCCCTCCCTCCCCTCCCTCTGCGTACCTCCTCGGGTTTGCTCAGGCTGCCTAACAGAGGGCCCCAGACTGGGCAACTGACAGAACGGAAACCTCTTGTCTCACGGTGCTGGAGGCCAGGAGTCCAAGATCAAAGTGTTGGCAGGGCTGGCTGGTTCTGAGAGCCTCGAGGAAGAACCTGTTCCTTGCCCCTTGCCTGGCTTCTGGTGGCTTGCTGGCAGCCTTTGTCTGTGGCTTGAAAAGTGTCCCCTCTGTCTCCGACTGTCCCCCTCACGTGGTGTTCTGTGCGTGCGTGCACACACATCCAAATTTCCCTTTCTTAAAAGGACTTGAATCCTATTGGATCAAGGGGCCACCTACTCCAGTCGGACTTCATCTTAATTAATTACATCTGCAATGACCCTATTTCCAAATAAAGTCACATTCACAGGTACTGGGGGTTAGGCTTCAACATATGAATGTATGTGTTGGGGGGTGAGGGTAGACACAGTGGAATCCGTAACACCTGCTCTGTGCATAGCACTTTGCTAGAACCTGGGACTCTTAGGACAAAGAACCTTGCCCTGTTATCACATACTTTGACAGGTGCATTGGCCAGTAAACCGACCGTTACGGAATGAAATCCTATTTCAGTTCAGCGCCCGATGCTGGAGGAGCGTAGACAGATCAGATCATTAACCTAGACTAGGTGTGAGCACAGCCTGAGCCAGGGCACAGGAGAGGTGGCCCACAGAGGGACAACTGGCTCCCCCCTCCCTGCTCAGTTAACAGAGCCACAAAGGAGACGGGACATGCTAACTTTCAAGGGACTGAAAGCATCGTCCCTCCTGGGTGGGCGTCTGATCCTCCCCTGCCCCTCTGGTTAGACAGGCCAAGGATTTGTGGAAAAATGGGTTCCTCCGTGGCTCCTGACTTCTAGAAAGTTCCGGCAGCTCCAGGGCCTCCAGCTGATCTTCTGCTGTTCGATATCTACATTACCACGCTGGGAGGCACTGCCAGGCTGGCCTTGTCCCAGCCTTGGCAGGTGTTGGGCAGCCCTGGAAAGAAGCTGGCCATTCTGGAATACACCACACGGGTGTGACGCCTGGGCAGACCGCGGTGCTGCCTAAAATGGCCTTTTGCAACATTTCTTTTTCTTCATCTTAAATCAGGGCTTTAAAGCCACAAAACAGCCAAGATGCTGTCTGGCAGTCATTCTGAGTATTGGAGAAACTGCTCTGACCGTCTGTTCTGTCTCCAGCATGTTCCCTACAGGAATATCCGCAGATCGAGCCATGGATATAATGACGTCCTGCCAGTGCAGAGCTCCGTTTTTGAGAGCTGGGCAAGTTCAGTGCTTGTTTGGGTCCAGGCCTTGTGTCCTGTCCCGGTGTTTGGGGAAAAGCTCTGAGAAAAAAGGGCGTGTCTGAGGCCACACAGCCTAGAAGTGGATAGGAGCACGGGCCTTGCAACCAGCCCGCCTGGGCTAGAATCCCAGGGCCACCACCTGCCAGCTGTGCGACTTGGGAGAGCTGAGCTTCTCTGTGCCCGTTTCCTCACGTGCAAAATGAGGGTCATATTGGCCTCTATCTCCCGGGCTGCTCGTGAGGACTAAATGAATCCAGACACGTGAAGTGTTGGCAAAGGTGACTGGCGCTCAGTGAGGCCAACACGAGTATTTGCTGTTTGCTGCTGCTATTGTTATCCAGACACAAAAGCCGGAAAGGCGCCCATGATCTCTAGGGACACGTGAGCAAGTCCAAGTTCAGATCACTCGGAAGACAGAGCTCCGTTTAGCTGGATTGTCTTCTACACGTGAAAAGGGAACTCCATCTTTAAAGCTTGGGTTCTCTGCTTGGGCTGCACCGAGCCTCACAAAGGATATTGAACAGATCCCAAAGCTCAGGCTCTGGGCTTTTACTACTCAAAGCCAAGTCCAAGGACCAGCAGTCTTGGCATCCCCTGGGGACTTGTCAGAAATGCAGAGCCTTCGCCCCCACCTCAGCCTGCTGAGTGGAACTGGGGAACCCTCCTGAGCAAACAGCCCACTCCCTGGGGCTCCCAGCAGCAGCATGGGTCCCGTGCATTGGATAACTAGGGACAAATGCATGGGCTTTGGAGACGGGGAAACCAGAGAGGTCCTTACCTCTCTCAGAGCCTGGCACACTTGTGCTTTCTGAAAACTTAGGAAGTAGAAGCTGTGTTTGTGCAGCATGGAGTGCTCGTCCATGGCAGGGACCCGGAGTCCCGTGGTGGGCTAGCTAGAGGACCGGCCTTGCAGTTCCTCTGGGGGCATTAGATATTCCTAATGCGCTCAACTCAGGGAGAAACGAAATGGGGCTTTGAGCAAGTGCCCTGAAGGGAAAGCCACTGCAGTGCCTTTAAAAGGCAGCCCCCTCCCTCCTGGATGCTGTGTCCCTGGGGTGAAGGGGATTTGCGGGGCTTGGAGCAGAGCTGCGCTCCCTTGGGTGGCCAGAGTCCAAGTTCTCTTCTTGGATTGGGCTGTTCCTGACCTCACTTTGTTAAGAAACAGGCAGGAGGAGCCCAAGGTAGGCACCTACATCCTCCCCGCCCCACCCCCCACTCTAGCCTTTTCTGCAAATGATGTTTTTAGGTGTCCTCCTCCGCTATCACCCTCGCCCCCACATGCAACAGATCCCAAACAATGTGGTTTAATGGGAAGAGAAGGGAATTTAGAGCCCTAAGTCCTGAGTTGAAATTCTGCCTTTTTTCACTTATCAGTGGTGGGATCTTGGGCAAATATCTCAACATCCCGGGGCTTCAGTCACCTTGCCGGGAATGTGGGGAATAATTTATTTACCTTTAGGTAAAGAGGCCACATAGTACAGTGAAAACCTGGCATTCTCCCAATCAGGCTGCCTCGGTTTAAAGCCATACTTACTGGCAGAGGCACCTTGGGTCGATTCCTAAATGCTGGATGCCTCCGTGTCTTTATCCGCGTAATGGGGATAACAGCAGTACCTGCCTCTTGGAACCGTTCTGAGAATCTAATGAACTGACTCGTGTCAAGGGCTAGGACAGTAGCCAGCACTCATGCTGTCAAACGTGCCAGCGAGCATTATGGTTTTTTGCCTTTATGTTTTCATCATTAAAATTCCCCACTGTTCTTCCTTCAAAACTGACTATCATCCCAGCCTGGGTCGCAGTCACTGACCGAAGAGAAGCTTCTCTTGCCCTGTGACTTTTACAGTTCCTCACATTTGAACCACCTGTTACTGCTCTTCAAATGCACCATTCCTCAGTTTGCAGCCGAGGGGACTGAGGCACAGAGAGGTGGTGGTGTCCTTTAAAGTCACCTGAGCAGGGCCATCTGGGCAAGTAGAGGACTTGCAGAGCCACGATTCAATCCAGCTCCGAAGCCCCTGGCTCCGGGGAGCAGGCCCCCTCTACTGGCTCAGCTGGTGGAGAGCTTCTTGGCCTACACGGATCACCTGAACGTCTTTGCTTCTCAGTTCCCTGGTCCTGAAGTAGAGGTGAAACCCACTGCTCGCGTGAGAGTCCGTAAAGGAGCTGGCTGCGTGCCTGCCCTCAGTTGCTGGTCAGCGGGGACTCGATGCGGTGAAGACTGCAGGTTCCCCAGGCACAGCTGGGGGAAGCCAGGTCCAGGGCAGGAGGCGGTGATGGGAGCAAGGATGATGGGGGCTCTGTGCACCTGCATCCAGAGCCCGTGACTTCTCTCTGCTTCCATGCTTCGAGACCTCTCGCAGAACCTCACGCAGCCCCCCTTACGAGTCAACAGAGTATCCTTGAACCAGGAACAGGATTGCTCAGGCCAGAGATGGTGCCTGAGATCGGGAAATTGCAGGGGAGTCGTTGCATGGGTTTAAGAGTTGGGAGGCTGCTTTGAGGTGTTCCTTTTTTGAGCATTTCCCTGCCGAGGCACGTGACCATCTGCAGTTTTCTCCCCGATTCATTCTTCTTTCGGAAGGGACCTGTTTAACCAGCAGTAGCTGAGTTAAAATAAAATAAAATTAAAATAAAAACAGAGGGAATTGTAGGAAATGATTAACTCATCCCCCAAACTCACTTGTCGCCAAGGCTGAGGAATTAAACTCACACCAAGCTGTTGGATTTTGCAGGCGGAACATTTTGGGTTCCACTTTTCAAGAGCAACCTGGAAGTCCATTAACTAGGGACACCTTGTAATCTTTGCAGAGGGACAGATTTGAATCTGAGAACGCCGGTGCCTCAGCTAATAAGTGAGCCCATCCATCCACAGCCTTGTAATTCTGTGATTATCATTCCCAGAGCACGTTCGTTCCAGGACTCATGGAGCAACTTGAAAGTCCTATCTCCTTTCATAGGGAAATTACATGCTAGAATGACATTTGGAAATAAGGAGGCTGTCATGGGACATGTCCCTCAAAAGTATTTGTCACCACTTAGACTGGCTCACAAAGAGCATCTCCACCTTCTCTCTGCTTTGGGTCTCTCTCGTTCGCAGAGTGGTTAATCTCCGTTTAGAATCTCAGCCTCGGCTCTCAGTAGGTTTTCCTCCAGTTTACAGGATAAATGAGCTGGTGTCTGAAAAGAAATGTGACTTTTTAAAGGAATTGGCAGATACTAGGGGAGTTCAGAAGCAGCTGACATCCAATTATTCATGGTCCTGGGGGAAAGGGATTGAATAAGAAATAGAAATCCACAGATAATCTCCAAACCTCTTGTTAGTCAATAGCCTTCTCTTCCAACATGCCTTTAACCAGTGCCAAAAAATGGGCTGATTCATCGCTCTCTTCAAAACTGAGATCTTAAGAGATCGGTACAGGAGAGATAACTTGCCAATTCCTTTCTTAATGAGAAGGATCTAGAGGAACTGATTTCTGCCCCCCACCTCCCGCTCCCAAGCAAAGTGCCATTTTTTTTCTTGAGCAAGTGGCAAAATGAGCTTACTGTGTTGGTTGGTTTGTTCATTGTCTTATCAGAGAAGAGCATATAACATTGCAGTTTTCTTTTTGCTAAAAAAAAATATATATATATTGGGATTCAAGCCTAGGTAATCTTGAAATAAGAACCAGGAGCTAGCAGAATGAGTCAGTTGCAATTGATAACGGAGTCTCCCTCCCCAGGGTACTATGGTGTAACTCAGTCGTTGGGGGTGGGGGGCGGAAGAAGTGATAAGCATCTTGTGAAGATAAGGCCTTGCCAAAAACAGCCCCTGGCAAATTGTTGCCATTCGTTATCCAATTAGTGTACCCGGTGCAGGCTTTCTTGAGCCTAAGAAACCCTGCTTGTCTTTATCAGTTTGGATGTTCAAATTTAACTTGCTAAATAGCAATGTCCAAATCCAGTGCAAATCTTGGAAGGTAGCTGTACTTCTGATCTCAGGCTTTACACAGTGGAATCCTGGGAAAATCCATAGATTACAGCCAGCAGTTTGGGGGGGGGGCACCTTAATCATGGCCTGGGGAAAGGATCTGTCTGGGGGATAAAAGTGAAGCCAGCCTCGATGGTAAACACGTACAGCCGGGGCTGCTGAACCCGGTTAAGGGAACCAGAACAGACAACCGTTCTTCTTCTCCGTTGCTGTCCTCAACTTTGCCCTTGACCCAGGGGCATTCACAGCCCAAGGCCTGGAGTTACTTGCCTCCTGAACTGTGGTAGACAGAACAGCCCCACAAAAGATGTCCACATCCTAATCCCTGGAACCTGTGGGTAGGTTACCTCACATGGCAAAGGGACTTGGCAGTTGTGGGCAAGTCAGGGATTTTAAGTAGGGAAGATCCTTGTAGTTGGGTTCAGGGTAATCACGAGGGAGGTAAGAGATGGAGAAGGGATGACGATGGAAGCAGGGGTCAAGGTAATGTGAGGCCCAAGCCATGAGCCAAGGAAAGCACGTGGGCTCCAGAAGGAACTGCCCACACCTCGATCCCAGGGCCTGGGGCCCCCAGAACCGGGGGAGAATACACTTGTGTTGGCTTTAGCTGCCGATTTTGCGGCGATATGTTCCAGCAGCCAGTAGGAGACTAATCCCCGAACTCCCCCGTCCAGGGTTTGAGCGAGGCCAGGAAGATGCTGGGTTGGTGACGTTAGGAAAGCGGAATCTAGCAGCGGTCTGCTGGGGGTGAGAAGTGGGAATAGTGCTGACGGCGATACTGCCTTCTCCAAAGGTTGCTACGAGCATGAAGTACTGTGAAAATAGGTAGCATATCTAAGTTGTGAGCCAGGCACCCTGCTGGCCGAGGCTCTGGCTCTTTTTGGCTCCCTCTCCCCTCCAGGGACAGGCTGGGATGGAGCTCAAGCCCTTAAATTCGTAAGCATCTCTTCGACACCCATACACAGCACCTGAAACTTCCATCAGATCTCTGTTTCGTTGACGGGGTCCTGTGGGTGGGCGGTCCTCCCGCTATGTTTAGTCAGTACATTAAAGAAAAGGACTGAAGACCTATTTGGACTTTACAGTGTTCTGTTTGTCAAGATTTTCCTTCATGGTAACATAATGCCTCCAGTGTTCTCCAAGGATCGTCCTAAAGCCTGGCCTCATGGAAAATCACGCCCTATAGATGGAAAGAGAAGGAAGCTCAGAATACTCAGTCCCCCAAAGCAAGCTCTTAATAAACTGAAATGAGGCTACACTGTAAAGTCGAGGCTAGAAGAGGGAGTAGGGTGTGCTGGTGTAGAGCACACAGCCCTGCCAGCACTCGCTGGGGGGCCTCAGGCAAGTTACTTAACCTCTCTGTGCCTTGGTTTTCTGATCTGTCCATGTAGGGATAATCCTAGTACACGCCTCAGGGGTTTGTTGCAAGGACTAAATGAAGATATGGTGGTAAAATGCTTAGAGCAACGCTGGGCGCCTAGTAGGAGGTCATTGTACAGCCACAACTGTAAGCTGGGTCTGTTGACTTCTAGTTCAGTGCTCACTCCAGGGTTGACCACATACTAAGAGCCAAGGCACCCGAAAGCCACCTCATTCTGCTGAAGCATTCTAAAGTGCTAAACCAAGTCGGTTCCTTAAATTCTAGAACAGGTCCACACGTTTCCTTGATGGTGAGCGTTGCAGGTCTTTGTTGTGACAGGTCAGCTATGCCATTGCAGGGCAAAGGCAGCCTAGACAATGTATAAATGATGGGATGCGGCTGGATTTGGTCCACAGGTGGCCTTTTGCACAAGGCTGAGAGCAAGAAGCCCCAAGTTCAAGTCCCAGCTTCACCCCACCGCAAAGGGTGTTCTTGAGCAAGTCATGCAGGCTCCCAGGGCTCAGGTCTGTCACCTGGAAAGATGGGAATAATCTGTCTTAGGTGATGGTGCAGACGAGGAGCCCCATGTGGTTACTCACATTTTGCCGCTGGGGTACAGTTGTGGTCCAGGCCGCCGCTCGTAGATAGCCGTGCACGTGGTGTCGGACGCTGGGTGCTGGCCACCAGCCCTCCCGTCTGCGGTTGCGCGGTGAAGTCGGGAAAGGCTTATTTAATTTCAGTTACGGGCATCTTGTTTCGGGATAGGAGAAAAGCACCGCCCTCTGAAAGCTCCCCTTCACTACCGTGAGATGGGTCTCAAGCAACACATGCCTTCCGTGGGGCGCGAATTGATCTCCATTCTGGAAATCGCAAACGAGCGAAACGACTGTGATGAATGGGGGCTCCAGAGAAGCACAATGCTGGCTCTCAATGTCTCAGGCTGGAGAAGGGGAACCTGAAGCCTTTATCGAGGGAAGACGGGTGGTAAATGAATTGCCGAGCTGAATCGCAGCCTGGTTAGTGAATAAAAAGCACTGTGCTAAGCAATTACGCATCTCATTAAGATGCACTCAGTCTCGGCCTCGACACTGAGGGAATTGTCAGAGCAATTACGCGCAAACCTCAATTTTGAGACCTGAAAAGGGGTCAGTACATAATTGGCAGGAGAAGAAAAAGGAGGGAGGGGGTTTAAAACAATAGGTATGAAAAGGCTGTCGCAGCAAGGAAGATTGGAGGTAAGAGGCAGACTCCCCGGTCACTCAAGACTGAGTGCGTGTGGTCTCCGAGTCACAGCCAGGCCACGTGGACCATGCGTTTGGTGTCCTTTATAGGCCGCCTTCGGACTCAAAGCCATTTACTGTGTAGAAAGTGTGGTGCTTGCCGCATGTCTGTCGAATAAGTGAATGAAGGGGGCGAGGGCATGAAGAACAAACTAAATAGCCAGTAATTCACGTAAAGCGAGGGTCATGATCGTACCTCCTTCATGTGGCTGCTGTGAGAATGAAATGGGACGCCGCACCTAGAATCCTCAGCCCGGGGCCTGGTACTAGCAGGTGCTCGATTTCAGCGAGTGCTGTCAGCAAGGGCTGCTGTCACCACAACACCACACAGAGCGGAGGCCTCCCATGATAGACGTTTCTGCTGGAGGCTGGACGTCCAAGATTGAGGCGCTAGCCGGGTCGACGTCTGGTGAGGCCTCTTCCTGGCATCCAGACAGCCACCCGCCCCTCATGGTCTTTTCTCCGTGTGAGGGGAGAGAGGGCAGAAAGGGATCCGGTGTCTCTTCTAAGGACACCAATTCCTGTTGGATGAGGGCCCCATCCTTATGACCTCTTTTAAACTGGATTAGCTCCTTCAAGGCCCTGTCTCTAGATACAGTCCCACTGGGGCTTAGGGCTTCAGCATACAGATTTGGGGAGGATGCAGTTCTGTCTGTAACATCCAGGAAAGAATCAGCCTTTGCTTTTGTAGTTATTAGACCCAACCTTGTTCTAAGCAGCGACACAAAACCTTTGAAACCGCTGAAATAACCTCTTCCCGGGATGAGAAATCAGAGATTCCCGAACGTTCTGGAAAATGGGTTGAACTTCCAACAACATCCGTCCTTCCACCCGGTGCGGGGTGGGGGGGTGCCTGTCTCCATGCTCTTCAGAGACCCCAGGGGTCATCCTTTAACTCTCTACTGTTGGACAAATGGGCGGCTGACTAATGCTTTTTTTTTTTTTTTTTTCTGGAAAAAGTGAAATACCTGAGCTGCCTGTCTCAGGCTTCCATTCAGCAGCCACCCTGGGAGCAGAAATTGAGCGGGTGAACCCGCGATTCTGTGTCAGGGTAAGCGCTGCTAGTTCTCATTTCTTTTTCTATTTTTGTTCATCTCCAGATCGACCTGGAAGATGGTAAAAGCTCATTAATTTGAACCCTGCTAATTTAGAATACATAGCCGTTCCCCCATCTTCACTGTGAAGAAGGAATTTGAGGAGCAAATTAATAGTGTGAACATAATTAGAAAAGACGAGTCTTGTAGAGCTGGAAGGTACCTGGAGATGATCCAGTCCTATTCCTTGGTGGCTGATTTCTTTTCACACGAAGAAGTCGAGGCCCAGTGAGCGTACGAGGCTCCTTCAAGCTCGCAGAGCAGGACTGTTTACCCTCCTTAAGGACACCAGCCCAATTCATGGAGTCCTGTTTGTTTGTGAAAGACACAGATGCTTTATTAGCTTGGGTTCTTTTTTACTATGTGGACTTCACATATTAAAAGTGCATTTAAAAAAAATATTCTGCATTTTGGGTTTCCACTAATTATGACTGGCCTTCTCCCAAGTTAGTTTGAGCTATTTTGGTGAAGTTTTATAGTTATTTAATAAGAAAAGCTTTTTTAAAACCTCATAAAGCCTTCTGTACAATTCATTCTAACCAACACCCCCTCTTACAATTATGTCACTAACAACTTCTTTTTAAAAGACCAGAACTTTTGTCTATTCATGTTAACCTTAAAAGCAGCATTCACCGAACCCCTGAGAAACAAGGAGAAGTGTAATACTTTATAAGATTGAGGCAGAGCAAATGAAAAAAATGGGTGTGAAAGCGTTCTGTGCATTTGGGAAGCATACACGAATGCTTTGTGTTTTTCTTAATTACCGTCTCTGGCCTGGGGAGCCCCGAAAGAGTGGTCAAAATATATTTGTGGATGCAAATGCAACATTTCCTTGGAGACGCCCCAGGGAATAGGCTTTTTCCCCTGCGATTTAAAAAAATAAACGAGAAGCCAGTTTATTAATTTAAATCAAACTGTAACTGCCACAAGGACTGGAATATTCTCATTAGCACATCAGCACGTCCTCTCTCTGGAGTCAGACCAATTAGGGCACCAGACTGCAATCAACAGATTATTTAGTGAGCCCAGGTTCAGAGCACCAGTGAGGTGGACAAAATTACAGTGTGTTTCCTTGACCTTGGACTTGAATTCTCTGCCACAGCCATGGCCACCAAGAATGGAACACTCCCAGTATTTGGGGCCCTGCGGGGAGGGGGACTTTTCTGTCCTTCCCGAGTATTTAATGCATCCTTAACTCCAATTTCTCAGACTGTGGCAGATAAAGCTTATAAGCTTATTCATTAAGCCAGTTCTGTACTCGAGAGGATACGCCACGGCTGGTGGTGGTGATGACCGTGACCGTGATGATGATGATGACAGTGATGATGGTGATATAGCCGTGATGGTCGCAGCAGCAGTGTTTCTAGTTGTTAACGTTTCCTTGCACACTTTCTCTGTTCCAGGTACAATTCTGGTGTTTTCTATACTTTATTTGAATCATCACAACCCTATAACATAGAAAGTCCATGTGACAGATGATGATGCCAAGGCTCCGAGAGGCTAATAACTTGCTTTAGGTCACACAGCTGACAAGTGACAGCAGCAAGAGATGACCCCTGCCCCCCCCGCCCACCATCTCATGCCCTTACTCTCTTCACTGCTGCCTGGCACAGTGCTCTAAGTCTCCATCTGCCAAGGCTCTTAAGAGTCCTGGGACACGTGCCGCTCCCCTTACGGTGACTCAGGGCTGGAGGCTGTGCATGTCAGGCCCCCAACACTTGCCAGTAAGCCCAAGGTCAGGAGACTGCCGCTCTTTTGCTTAATGCCAAAGGTCCCATTCTTCCTGAGTTTCCTCGAGGGGCCTTATCTCCAGCTTGACACGTGCTGACAGGTGGCTCCCCACCTCTCACAGCCCACTGACCGCACATGTTGAGACCATCTCTGTGTTTTTACATGCAAGAAAAGACGGAGGGCAAAGGATTTCTATGTTCAGGTGCCATGATCATGACATGAGCCCATCAGGGCTTGTTGAGTCTGAAAGCATTTCCAGTTTCCTTCTCAGAAAGCAGTGATTTTTGACTTTGGGCCGCCAGTGCTCCGTGAAATGTGTTTCCATTGTCTGGGGTCATGTGGCATGAACTGCTCTTGTGGAAGAGGGTCTGTGTCCTCTATAATGAGCTGTGTCGTTCCAACGAAGCTGGCCTCTGCGGCCAGCTCAGGACCCTCTTTCCCTTCCAGCCATGCGGGACCTGGTTTAGTTCTCCCCATACTTGCGTTTTCCTACCACTGGGCCTTTGTACATGCTGTTCCCTCTGCCTGGAAAGCTCTTCCCCCTCTCCTCACCTCTGCTTGATTGATTCCTACTCAGACACAGGCCAGGGTGCTCCCTAGGACCTGCTACACGTTCCCTTAGCGCTTTTACTTCTTTATAGCCCTTTGCGTACTGTAATTATTACTGTTATCATTGTCGCTATTTGTCTTCTGTCTCCTTCCCCATTGGATGCTAGGCTCCATGCTGGCTGCCTCTGTGCCTGCTTTCTACCTCCCGTAGTTCCTGAAGCATCATGGGTGCTGGGTAGATGGGGTGAGAATGAGACACCCCCAGCTTCATAAGAGCAGAGTCTCCTGACCAGTCTACTCAGTGACTCCTTTTTCATCCACCTGAGGTCCCAGATCTAGAGTGGCAAAATGGAAAGTAGTTACGAGTGAGAAGTCTAGAGCCAGGCTATGTGGTTTGTAGCCCAGGCTTGCCCCTTACTAGTTCTATTTGTTGTGCTTAGCAGATCGCCACAAACTTAGCAGTTTACGACAACGCACGTTGAGTATCCCACAGATTTCATGGTTCAGGAGTCTGGGCAGGCCTAGCAGGGTCCTCTGCTCAGGCAGCAATCCAGGTGTCTTCCAGGACTGGGGTCCGCTGCGAGGCGAGGCTCGGGTCTCCTCCCAAGCTCTCGTGGTTATTGGTAGAGCTCATTTCCTTGTAGCTGTACAAATCACAGCAACTTGGTTTTCCCAGGCCAGCAGGAGAGTCTGTCTGAGTTCAGAGTCTGACTGAGTTCATCTTTAAAATGCATACCTGATTAGGTCAGGCCCATCCAGGAGAGCATCCCTTTTGATTAACACACAGTCAGCTGATTAAGGATCTTAATGACAAGTGCAAAATCCCTTTGCCCTTGCCTTATAATGTAATGGAACCACTGGAGTGACAGTCCATGATATGCCCAGGTCCTGTGCACACCAAAGGGAGAGGATTATACAGGACATGCATACCAGGGTGGGCAGGGATCAACAGGGACCATCTTAGATTTCTGACCACTCCTCTAGCTGTGTGGCCTTGGGTGAGTTGCTTTCCCTCTCTGTGCCACTGTTACCTCATCTGTAAAGTTGGAATAATGGCAGTACCCACTTCATAGGGTTTGCTGTGAAGATTAAATGAGTTAATTTATGTTAAATGCATTAAACAATTCCTGGCAGGTGGTGAATACTCAGTAAATGTTAGCTGTTACAACCATAAAAATGATGATAATCCCCAACCGAGCCTGTGGCATCCAAGCTTAGAAATACAATCCACCAACTGGCTGGAAATGAAATCTGAGAAGTCAGGCTAAAGGGGAAAGAAGAGACAGGAGAATATCAGCGAGCTTGGTAAATTGCCTTCCAAGAGAGAAGCTGACAGCTTCTCCTCCTCGGGGCGAAAATGGGCAAAGCAGATGGAAAGCTGTATCAAGTTACTAAAGCAAATTGGATAGAAGTGGATGCATGTGACCCCCCCCCCCCCCGCATTTTAGTTTCTTTCCTTAAAACATCTCAAGGTAAAGAGAGATGTTGTCTCTTTGAAAAGCTTACACTTCACTTAGATCAGGAATTTTAATCAAGATTGACACCCCAAATGTGGAAGAATGGACCCACCTGGATAGTTAGGCAACTTATGTAAGCAGTTGCACCCCACAGTTTAGGTCTGACCTAAAGAATGGCTTTCTCCTGAAACGGGTTCCTAGTTGGGTTCAGCTTGAAAAGAAGGGTCCCTGGGGACCCCAGGGAGCCCCGGGGTTGTGTGCACCAGTAGATACGCAACATGGCTAGCAGGAGGCATTCATGGAAATTTGCGACGTGATGTGTGCAGATTGCTGGAGAGTGTTAAGAATCAATTTGTTGCTCAATCTGGGATACTGTTAACCAAATGTGGGAAGATGCAGCGGGGTGAGGCGGGGAAGCGGGTTCACGGCGGCGTATTTATGAGCCCTGGCTGGCGGGGAGAGAGAGATGACAGCGTCTGTCTTTGGAAGGTTGTTGCTTCATTGAAATCCCTTTCGGTCGGGTCACCTAGGGCAAGTCAGCCGCTCTTCTTTAGACCTCATATTTTGCATCTGATAATTCAACTCAAGTAACCTTATCGACAGCAGTCGTGGATACTGTAGGCGCTCTGCCCAGACCCCCTCCGGTCCCCTTTCTGCTATCTGGGCGCCCATCCTCCAGCTTCTATGTGCTTGGGTTTTATGGACATACCTGTAACTTGCTTCCGAGGCTGCCTTTGGGCCACTGGAGTTGCTTCCTTCCCTGCACAGCAATGAAGAAGAATCGAGGAACTTTACCTCTTCCTGGGCAGCCCTTAACCTCAAGTCACACAAGCTCAGAGGAGTTTAAAAGCATGCTCCTGAGGTCCCCCAAGGATTGGGTGCAAGACCAGCATTAAGCCAGAAATTATATCCTTGCTGGGCTTCCTCATTTCTCCTCTCTTCTTCCTGGGACTGGCTACGTTATGTGTGGGGCCTCTGGTTAAAATATTATTAGGAATTAGGAGTCTTAAGGTGGTGACAGCAGAGCATGGCACTGAGGGGGTGACTTCTCACGTCGTACCCCTGCCTTCCCGGGAGCATCCCTTATTCAAGTTGCTTGCACAGAATTCTTGTCTGGGTGGGTTCTCAGGTGGAGCCGAGGGAGGACAGATACAGGCACAGGTCACACAGCAAACTGCATTAAAACCCACTCCCGGGGGTGCCCACAGCAAGAGCTGTTGGGGGGAAAGTTGTGTCTGGGAGATTGCAAGGGCTCCCGGTTCCAGCTTCTTTCTTTCTTCCGCCCTGGGAACGTGGTGTGTGCGGCAAGTGCAGGACAGAGAGCCTTGGGGTTGATGATGGGAGCTGGAAGGGGGGGACACAGCATGAGCAGAGAGATAGGGGTGAGGCTTCTGCTTCCTTAGCGGGTGCCCACTGCGTGCTCAGTGCAGAAGCCTGGGATTTAAAACAACCAAGTCTTTGCCCCCAAGTCACTCTCTAGAGCGACTTCCCCCCAGCTCAGGTGGAATGCTGTGCAAGGGAAGCGCTGAGCTGAAGGAGGTGAGAAGTGCTAAATATAAGAGGGAGTCTGGTCTTCCAAGAATGTGCTGTTAGGTGTGAAGGGCCCCAAAACCGCACCGCAAAGATTCCCTGATTGGGGAATGTCGGAAATTGACAAGGGGTTGGAGTTGACTGGTTAGGGGAGAGGGAGAAGGTCTGGAAACCACCCCATGGTCTGCTCCGTTTGGTCCCCTAGCCTCTCCGTTTGCTCAGACGAAATTGTTCAGTTCTCTTCCATGTTCGTGGGGGCTCTTCTCTGAAAGGACCCCCGGTCCCTCGGTCACCCTCCATCTGCATCCTGAGCTGGGCTG
Source organism: Ursus arctos (assembly GCF_023065955.2). Lineage (NCBI taxonomy): Eukaryota > Metazoa > Chordata > Mammalia > Carnivora > Ursidae > Ursus > Ursus arctos. The sequence goes on along the minus strand of NW_026622886.1, from coordinate 11,004,209 downwards.
GTGACGGTGCTGTGCACACAGTGCCCGCTGTTCCTTGCCCCTCTCCGGGAGTCCACGAACACACACCCCCCCCCCCCCCCCCGTTTCCCAGCACACTGAAGCAATGGGTGACATTAAGGGGCTTCCCTGCAAGCGGGAAGTGTAGGTGCCACCAGCCGTGGGCCTCCCAGTGAGACCGGGGGTGTGGAAACCGTGGTTATCTGGGGCCTGGGAAACTCTTCTATCATCGGCTTTGTCAGGCTGAGGCCATCCCTCATTTTTCCCAGCGTGACCACTGGTGGGCAGGAGGAGAGCCCTTCCATCAAGAGTGAGTGCGTAAATGCCGTGAAAGCCTCGGGGCTTTGCCGGGCAGCCGGAGGTGGGGGCCGCCTTCTGTTTTGTGTTGCACTCTCTTTCCGAAGTTTGAAATATTTTGCTGCTCCCAAGTTCGATGTGAGCACCAACCGGTCTTGGCTCGTCCTTCTTCTTGACAAATATCCCATGTGGGGCAGTAATTCATGCTTTCTTCACTGCCTTCTATTAAACAATTAAAAGAAAGCATACGTTATTCTCTGGGTATATCTCATCAACTGATTTTTAATTACTTAGTGGCCTTGGAAGGGGAAGAAAGCACAGCAAGGGAGGAGCGGCACGTTTCGTCTCTCCCTCTGCTGTCTTTTTTTTTTTTTTTAAGATTTTATTTGACAGAGGTAGAGACAGCCAGCGAGAGAGGGAACACAAGCAGGGGGAGTGGGAGAGGAAGAAGCAGGCTCCCAGCCGAGGAGCCTGATGTGGGACTCAGAGCCAAAGGCAGACGCCCAACCGCTGTGCCACCCAGGCGCCCCTCCCTCTGCTGTCTTAATTGGGATTTCTTTGTGGGGGGGGGCGGGCAGGCTTCAGAAGCATCCCTGACTGGGGTGCTCTGCCCCCTCTGACCCCCGCCTGCCCCTGTCCACACCCAAGGGGGGGCTTTTCAGTCCTTCTGACACTCCCATCCCCTCCCCAGCTCACTTTCCTTCACCCCGGAGCGCCCGTGCGGTCTCCTACCCACTTCGTGTGGCTTCCTCGGGAAAGCCTTCCCTGGTGCCCCAACTAGCTTAGGCCCCCTCATCGCATGCTCTTACCACACCCTTCACTTTTCCCTTCTGGCACTTCATTCATTCTGCGTAGATTTACTGAGCCCCTGCTCTGGGGCAGGTTCTGTTCTAGGCACTTGGGACATATCCACAAAGAAAACAGACACAAATCCCTGTCTTTCTGGAGTGTGGATTCCAAATTCTTTGAGACCGTGACAGTGAATAATTATTTGGCCATTAGTTGATGGACGCTAACTTTCATGCTCAGTGAGGACAGGGCCGTATCCGTGTTGTTGATAACAGCCTCTGTCCTACCATATACATGAATCCCTGGCATACAGTAGGCGCACAGTAGGTACTCAGGGAATGAAAGGCAGCTTGTGATCCGATGGCTGGTGTTCGATTATCCAGGATCTCCAAGGTGATGGCGTCTTCCTTGGGAATCCAGATATCATCAGGTGGAATTAGCTACTTGGGACTGGATTACAGCCCAAGAGAGGGAAGGCGAGGGAAGAGGTGCTGGTCCAGCCCCAGGTCTCCCAGAACCGCCGGGGTCTCCGCTGGGAACTGGAGATGCCCCTCATTCATCCCCAGCGATACGCCCTGCACATCTTGTCCCGTTTCCCGACCTCTTCGTCAAGGATCTCTCCTCCATTCTGCTTCTCTGTGTTTTCACTCTTGCAACTTCTTGGGGTTATTTTATTTATATGTCAAATACATATTTGCTGGGCGATTGTGACAGGGCCCTCTACCAGCCCCGAGGCCACCTCATTGAGGGGTCAAGACAGGTCTCCCCCATGTTTGGGGTTTGGTTGGGTGACTCTGTTTCACCACTTGTGTTTTGTAACCCAGACCTGGCTGCTTCCTGCTGATGTGTCTTCAGAACAGGTGTTAACCCCCTAGAAACCCTCTGGTGAAAAACAGATCGTCACCCCCTCAACAAGATCTGTTCTCTCCATTTAGCTCATGAGGTTGTTCATGTGACTGCTCATTCATTCATTCATTCATTCATTCACAGTTGGGTGCAGGAAGGAGGTGGGGAGAGATAAGAGTATGTGGCATGAATGATGGCACGAAGGCCTTTCCCTTTGGGGCAAAAATGCAACTGAAGTCCTGCCCTGCCTCTATAGCCAACTCTACTCGTCTTTTAAATTTGATTGATCACAAAGCCTTTCATTAGGTGATACCTGACCTCCAGCTGGGAGTAAGGGCAGCACACTGAGGAGGGGGCTCAACACCCCTGCCCCCAAGTCTGTGCTTAGTATGTAGGAAAATTCTGCGAACGGCACCGTCGGCGGGGAGGGGGGGAGCGGCAGAATGTCCACCTTTTCAGGAAGGAGAGTACATTTTGACACGTGCATGAGCATTTCAAGGCCCCTTCCATCACAAAAGCTACCTGGTCACTTGGTGGCTCGTGTCCACGGCTTCTAATCCTTTAAATATGCCAGACTCTTAAAAGGGCCGAAACTGCCAGTGACGTTAGGACCCACCGTCCGTCCCCGGGGAGCGGGAGGCGCGTGCAGGAGGCAAAGGGCAGCAGGAACACCTGGCAGAGCCAGTTCAGCGGGATGATGTCGTTGAACAAGACGAGAAATGACTGCGTTGACGGCTCCAGTTCGCGGAGGTGTGGTGGATTGACAGAGCCGCAGGACAGGTCTGCGGCCACCGTGTCTGCAGCGGGGGCGGGGCTGCGCGGAGAGTTCTCCACTCTCTGCATCTCACTGCCTACAGGAGAGGAATGTTAGGTGCCTCTGAGGAAGTGGGTCGGGGAGCCCCGGGGGTTGCAGGTGTGACCTGGCAACCACACAGCCCAGAAGCAGCCGTGCTGCGTTCATCGGGCTGTCTTTGTGTTCAGTAGCTACTGGGCCAGCACACAACGTGGCCCCAGCGGACATCGCTCTTGCTGGGGCCCCCGTGGGGGTTTACATTCTAGGCAGGGTGGGCTGGTTCAAGTACAGTTCTATAATAATACTCCAATAAAGCAGTTTTATGATGGTGATGGCAAGAGAGCTGGCACTTACAGAGCATGTATTATGTGCCAAGAGCTATACGTCTTTATGTGAGGTTCCAGTATAGACCGTAGCCACGATCATCCCATTTTACGGATGGAGTCACTGAGCTCAAGGGACTGATCCAGGGTGGTACGGTAGAGCAGTGCCTTCCAGATCCAGATCCAGGCGGTTGGCCATCCCTCATCCTCATTTCTGTGCTGTTCATGGTTTTCAGGGATCCCGCCCCACGTCTCCACCGAGCCCTACCACATTCTACTCTGGCTAGATGGAGTTACTGTCTGACTTGAAGAAACATCAGGGGCCTCCCCTTACTTTATAGAGAAGACAGTGGAGGCCTGGAGAGGGGAGGCTGAGCCAGAGAGCAACATCCTGGGTCTCAGCCCTTTGTTCAGTTCTCTACCTTTGTTCTCTGCCAGCCCGCGATGCTCCCCTAAAAGTCCTTGGCTTTCTAGGCATGCTCCGGTACCCTCCATCTCTGCGATACCTCTCGTGGCCAGCTCAGGTAAAGGAGCAAGAAGGAGCACCCTCTTTACTTTTCTAACACTTGGGTTTTGTGCCACTTCACTTAGTGGCATCGTGTGGTGTTTAAGAGGATGGACTTGAATCTTGGCCCTGCCACTTAGCAGCTATGTGACCTTGGACAAGCCATTAACCTCTGTGCCTCAGTTTATGTGTAAAATGATGATGCTATTAGTAGTGGGGGTGTGGAGTAAAGGTTAAACGTGTCCTGACCTGAACTCCTGCCCTCCCTAACCAAGATGGGATGGGAAAGGGTGTCCAGCACCCATCGGTCTCATGATGAAGGGAACACTTGGGGCTTGGGGAGGGGGGATGGGGTGGGTGCACATGGTGCAAAGTTAAGGTCGGGGTAACACAGAAAACCAGCTTATGTGTCGGCCTAGAATCCCCTTCTTTTGGCCTGGTCACTTTGTCTCCTGTTGCCTCTTCCTGTGTCACGTTGATGGAAATCTCCCTGGAATGTGGGAGGTTTCTCATTCTGAACAGGTCCAGGTCCTACAATTCCTTTTGTTGGCTTTAACTTGAGTTTCTAGCTTTTCCCCTCCTTCTTCCTAAAACCAGAAAGGCACCAGCCGTCTTTAAAGAGCAGTGGCTTTGAGTTTCACAAATCCCAAATACCAGTGGCAGGCACAGAGCCAGAGAGCTGCGCTCATGCCTTTTCTCCTGGCGCTCGAGCAGAGAATGTCTTTTCTAGAAATGTCAGTTTGGGAGTGCTAAGCTTGCAAATGTCAGTGTAAAGTGCATTTCCTGGTCTTGATACTCTCGATGCACCTTAGTTTGTTTGGCGGCTTGCAGGGATTGGCGCTCTCGGAGTTAACATCTGGCTCCCCAGGACCTTTCGTTAGAATGTTATGCCATCCTTCAGTTGCGGGGGCATGTGGCGGTAACTTGCGGTTCTGTGCTTTGAAATCCAGGTCTGGAGGCACCTAGTCCGCACTGCCCTTTATTGGTATCGGTTGACACGGTTTGGTCTGTAGGAAGGACATGCTTGTATATTATAGGTTGAGGATAAATATGACAAAATAATTTAAAGCAACTGGTCACAGCACAAAGACTGTACATGAACGCTCATAGGAGTTTTCCTAAAGGCCCTAAACTGGACAGAACTCAAATGTGTACACACTTGCAAGTGGGTACGTGCCATGTGGTGTAGCCATGTAGCTGAGTACTGCTCAGGAACAAAGAGGACGAAACACCAGTGCGTGCAGCAGTGAGGGTGAATCTCAGCAAAGGGTGCGAAGTGAAGGAGCCAGGCTCCAAAACGATAAATTCGTCTAATCCCGTTTATATGAAATTCTAGAAAAGGCCAGGCTATGGTGATAGCAGGTCAGTCGTTGCCTGGGACTGGGGTGAGAGCGTGAGTACAGGCGGCATGGGGAACCTTTTAGGGTGATGGCAGGATCTTAAAATTTGGAGGCGTGGTCATTGCGGTTGTTAATGGGCTTTACATCTATAGAAACTCATCAAGCAGTACACTTAAAATGGGTAAAACTTTATGTAAAACCAATATCTAAATGTCAAAAAATAAATATAGCTGGACACGAACACCGTGACCGAAAATCTGGGCAAAGAACACACCTGGCAGTTCAGGAGTGGGTACAAATGCCCGGCCTCACTCATAATTTTTTTCAAGGGGGAAGTTAAACAGTGAATTCAGACATAGACCTTACCTCTTTCACAAAAATCAACTCAAACTGGATCGTAGACCTATATGTTAAATGCAAAACTATAGAAGATAACTCCTAGGAGATAACATTGGGGGAAATCTAGGCAGCCATGGGTTTGGTGATGACTTCTGAGATATAACAGCAAAAGCACAGTCCACGAAAGAAAAACATCGTAAGTTGGATCTCATTAAACATTTCTGCTCTTCAAAAGACGTTGTTAAGAGAATGGAAAGAGAAGTCACAGACTGGGAGAAAATATTTGCAAAACATATCTGATGAAAAAAAACCTGGTGTCCAGCATATACAAAGAGTTCTTAGACTTCAACAGTAAGAATGGAACCGAATTAAAAATAGGCCAAAGACCCAAATACCCGACCGAAAAATACACACAGATGGCAAAGAAGCACATGAAAACATGCTCAACATCATGTCACTGGGGGAGCAAATTAGAACAATAATGAGAGACAAGTATACTTATTAGAATGGCTAAAATCCAAAACACCGATGCCACCAAATGTTGGCAAGGACGTGGAGCAACTGGAACTCTCACTCCTGGCTGGTGGAAATGCGAAATGATGCAGCCACTTTGAAAGACAGTTTGTCAGTTTCTTACGAAGCTAAACATACTCTTACCACCCAACCCAGTGATTGTACTCCTAGGTATTTACCCAAATGAGCCGAAAACTTACATCCATACAAAAACTTGCACAGGGATGTTTATAACCACTTTATTCATAATTGTCAACACTTAGAAGCAACCAAGATGTCCCCCAGGAGGTGCACGGATAGATAAACTATGGTGCATCCATACAGTGCCACCTTGTTTAGCACTATGAAGAAACGAGCTGTGAAAAGATACGGAAGAACTTTAAATGCATCTTACCAAGGCTACAAACTGTTTGATTCCAGCTATAGGATATTCTGGAAAAGGCAAAACCATGGGGGCAGTTAAATGATCGGTGTTTTCCAGGGGTTAGGGATGAGGGAGGGATAAATAGGACAAGCACAGGGATTTTTAGGCATTGAAACGATTCCGTATGATACCGTAATGGTGGCTACATGTCACTGCACAGAGTGAACCCTAATAGAAACTAGAGACATTAGTTAGAAGTAATGTATCTATAGGGCTCATCAACCGCGGATGGTGTGAATAATGGGAACCGGAGGTGAGCAGCTAGATGAAAACTCTGTACTTTCCATTCAGTTTGTGAACTTAAAATGCTAAAAAAAAAAAAAAAAAAAAAAAAAAAAAAAAAAAAAAAGTCTATTAAAAAAACAAAACAAAAAAACCGTGGACTGACCCTACTCACCTTTACACTAGCAAAAATGGAGGGGAGATGGATCTCCCAGTTCTGGCCGGAACACCTAACCTCTGGAGGGCATTTTAGCAATGAGTAACAAATGAAAAGTGTGGAATCCTGGTCTGGCGAGTTTATCCTAAAGCAGTGGTTCTCAACCGGGGAGCGTTTTGTGCTCTGCCCCCCCCCCCCCCAACTCCAGTAGGGGAGATATTTGGCAATGTCTTGCCATTTTGGTTGTCACAACTAGTGAGCTGCTACGGGCATCTCATGGGTAGAGGCCAGGGGTGCTCTAGAACCCTCCAGGGCCCAGGGCAGCCCTCACCGCAGAGAATTCTCTCATCTTGCATATCACAAGCACTGCGGCTGAGAAACCCAACTGGGCAAGGGTGCAGGGACATAGATATTCATCTCAGTGTTGTTCATAGCAGTGAAAAATTAGAAATCCCCAAAAATCGTTCAGCAGAGATTAGTTAGCTAAAGGCTGATACATCCATACTGGGGAATCCCGAGCAGCCTTTAGAATGACAGCGTGGAGCTGTGATTTTTAATACGAAAGAATGTTCATGAGACACTGTCAATGAGAAAAGATGACAAAGCAACATGCATAGAATAATTCTATCATTGTGAAGACAGGGTGTCTGTGCATTTCTGAAAACGCCTGGGAAGATACCGGACAAAATCTCAAGCCTGTGTCTGGCTGGTTGCTTTACAAGAGCCAGTAAGCATGTTCAAGAGACTTTTAAAATTACTTTTTTACCCCGTAAAATTTACCCTTTCAAATTATTTTTGATATTTAGAGTTGTTTTTTTTTTTTACAATCAACGTGTGTTCTTTTTATCATTAAAACAATAAAAACAAAAATACATTTTTTGGAATTAAAAAATGATGCTTCTGGATATGTCGTCAGGTAAAGGTTGCTGAAGTTTTAGGGTTCATTCGCAACTCTTAGTTACATTCGAAAGTACTTGAAGGAATCAACTACCATACTAATGCCGTGCCTGGTTTTAAGACGTCTCGTCTCATTTAACTTATCAAAAAAAAAAATAATAATCCTTTTGAGTTGTTACTCATCGATACCCGCTGCATAGACACGGAAGCTGAAGCTCAAAGGGTGCTTGAGTCAGCAGCAGCCGTTGCGATGATGCCGCATGGTTTCCAAATCTGAGCCCTCTAGCTTCCCCGCTACACCGCAGGAGTGCCTGTCTGCCGCCAGGCGAGGTGATCTCCCATGCGGGATTATCAGTGAGAATTCTGATTTTCCTTAGTATGTCTCTTACACAACCCTGCCATGTTTAGGGGATTCCCATTTTGAGAATTTAGAGAACGTTCTGACGACTTCTATTCACATACACAAGAAAGTTGCATCATTATTTTTGTTTGTTTGCAGTTTGAGAGCTTTCTCTTATCTGGAAAATTCCTTTGTCTGGGACAGCTCATTCTAGATCAGGGGTGGAAATGTTAGTTGTGCCAAAGAGTCTGGTCTAAATTTCACGGAAGTGTTCGTTGGCTCCCATAAAGCTACAGCCTTCGCTGTTTTAGCCCAGGGTGATAACAGGGCACATCAGAACGTCTCCCCATGGTCCTCTCGTAAAGACAGTTATACTTTCTTCCTTTGGTACCAAGAGGAAGCAATTTGAGTGTCCTCATTCCCCCTGGAGTTCAGCGGGGCACTTAGCCAGGAAGGGGACCCCCTCGGTGTCCTCAACTTGGCCATCTGCTGCTGGAGGCTGGTTTTCTTGGAGGGTTTCTCCCAGGGAGCTGTCTGGGATAATTTGAAATGACTCATGGGCAGGGGAACCATTTCAAATTGGGAGAGGCTTCCTCGTGCTAATCACTGTCCTTCCTGCTGCATAGAGAGAGGCAGGACGGGTCCTGTAGCCTCACCCAACACACCCAGAACACACACTCCTGAATATCTCTCCACTCAGAGAAGTTTCCAGACATCCCTAGAATGGTTCGCTCCCCACCTTTCAGGCACCTGGGCGGGCTCCCACATCGTCCTGATGCATTTCATCTCAGGTTGCCTTTTGACTTTCCATCCCTTAAAATGACATGCGACAGCCTCCTCCGAGCTCACCCTCCTGCCAGCATCTTTCCTCAGTCACCCTTGAAGTGGCTTCTCCTCAGTTCCGTCCTTCATCAAGGCCAGACCCTGTTTGCTGCCTCCAGTGTCGGACATGTGGCCGGTGTCCTCCCTTCAAAGGCAGAACGACTCGGTGCCCCTGTGCTCGCTGGCACTGCCCGGGTGTCCTGACAAGCCAGTCTGCCTTCCTTCCTGAGGAGTCTTCCTGCTCCGTGTTTTGGGGCCCTGGGAGCTGCATCAGGGGCAGAGGGAAGAGTCTGGGGCTTGGAGCCTGGGTCAGAGTCGTGGGTCTCCCGTTTACAGTGAGCCTTGGCTTGCCGACTCCTGACCGCGTGGTTCTGGCTCGGAGTAAGGCGGCGGGGCTGGCCAGTATGGGTAGGAGACAAAGATTGGCATCCCCAACCCAGGTCTGTCCCTCGAAAGCGGGAATGAACTTAGACCCTCTGGGTGCCCGAGGCTGGGCGGGCCGGGTCCAAGCTGGGAGGGGTGGTTGCAGAGACTGGCCCCAGGTCTGGAGGAGGCCCGTGGCTCACCCACGTGAATCCCCCAGGACTGATCCCCAAAGTGGGGCTCCTCCAACTCCAGTAGGAACATTACTGTGGTTTGCGTGCGCCCACTCTGTGCCAGGTACTTGCAAGAATCCTCCGTGGCAGAACCTCTGATTATCAGCCTATCACACAAGTGTGGGAATTGAGGCCCCGGGGGTTAAGCACTCGCCTAGCACAGGGCCAGGGGCAGGCCTCCCTGCTCCGGCTTCGGAACAGGTGTTTTGTGTCGGGGGTCTGGCCCTAGCTCCGGGAGGAGTGGCCTACCGGTGGGGTGGGTACCGTGGTGGTTTTTATTTTGGTCCCTTCTTAGTTTGCTGTCTGTCTGCCTGAGCTGTGGAAGGACATCCCCGACCCCTGCTCTTCCCCTCGCAGGGCCTGGCTTCCAAGGGATCCCCAGCCGTCCCTTCCACCCTCCTCCTGGGTTAGCCGTAGACTAATCCCTTTTCCCATTAGGTGAGCCAAGACAAGATTAGGGCTTTATTAAAAGGAAATTAAACCAGGAAATGAAAGGATAAACAAATCCGAAACGAGAAAAAACAACAGCAGCAGAGCAGATGAGTTTACAGGGCACAGTTCTTGATCCCAAAGGGGTGAACACCTTCCAGCAGGCGGCCATCAACCTGTCGTCCTCAGCATCGCCGGGCCTGCCGGGGCCAAGCTGGTTGTTGTGGTGGTCACAGCAGACATGGTCTTCTAGGGGCCTTGACGGTGGGGGCTGTACTCGCCATCACCTTACCCGTGTCCGTCCCTCCTTAGCCCCTTCCTGCGTCTCGTGTGCAGAATGCTGCTCCCTGGGGGGCCGACGCAGGGAATGGTTTGCATCCCCCCCCCCCGCCCCGGGAGGGGGGAAGCAACATTTCACACCCTTCCGTGTCCTGCTTCCCAAAGCATCATCCCTCTATCCTCACCACCCTTCCCTGGGCACCCCTGCCATTGTCAACCTTTTGTTTCTCGATTGCCCTGAGCTTCTGATGGTCCCCACTTGCATTCTTCTTGTAACACTCCTCCTCCTCCTCCCCCCTCCTTGCTTGGCCAACTCCTGCCTCTTCTTCAGACCTTGTCTTAAATGTCGCTTTCTCAGAAGCTTTCCTGGGACCTCCCTAAACCAGGTTGCTCGGGGCCCCTTGAAGTGCTCCCCCAAGGCACTCGTCAATTAGTTATTTAGTGATTAGTTATTCTTTGATGCCCGTCTCCCCTGCCAGACTCTAAACTCCAAGAAGGCCACGATAGGGTGTGTTCACCTCAATACGGAGCCCCCAGAGCCTTAAGTGCCTGGGGAATATCTGTTTGTCCATTCGCCTACTCAGTCATTCAAGAAATAGTTCTTGAGTGTGAGTACCCACTGTGTATTGGGTACTGTGCGAGGGGCAAAGGGTACAACGATGAACAGCACCAAGTGCCTGCTGTCGTGGTGCTTGCAGACCAGCCAGTCTTTCCTGTTTGCTAAATAAGTGACCGACCTTAAGAGGAACAAGCCATTCATCCCAGTGAGACGTTTCTAACAACAAGGGTTGCTTGCCACCGGATGGGCCACCTCGTGGAGGTGAGCTCCCCGTCACAGGAAGCATTCAAGGAGAGCTTCGGCAACCCGTTGTCCCAGTGCTATAAGTGGAGCCTTCTGAAGGTCCCAGTCGCATCCAAGCTTCTCTGAAGGGCACTGTGGGCTGGATGCTGTCGGGTAGCTGCCAGGCTAGGCCTACGGGAAGGAAGCAAGAGGAGATCAGGAAGGGGGCTGGGGGCAGCCTGCAAGGTACACATTGTCTTTGTGTTTTCCTGGTGGAAGTCAACAAGCTCCTCTTGAAAGCTGGAGCCAAATATTTTCACTTCGTATAAAGTAAATTTCCATTTTTTTTAAAGATACTAGGAAAGCTTTTTTTTTTTTTTTTAAAGTACATGTTTTTCAGATTATAAAAAGTGATCACTTTGGAAAACACAGGAAGACATAAAATTAAGGAACTTTAATTCTTCTACCCAAAGGTAATCATTGTAAACATTTAAATTTATTTTCTCCCAGTCTTTTTTGAGGAATATATAAAAATAGAAATTTAAAACAAATGAGATCACATCTTCTATCTTGTTCTTTTGACTCAATAGAATGTGGACATTTTCTACTTCATGAAATATTGTTCCTAGTTAAGATTTTTTACCTACTGTATAATGTTTCTATTTGCACGTTCTCTGTTGATAAAATAGATCACCCCGGTATTTAGAGGCTGAAACAATAATCCGTATCTCTCACACTTTCTGTGGGTCAGGAATTTGAGAGTGGCTTGGTTGGGCTCTTCTGGTTTCGGCTGCAGTCACCTGTTGGCTGGGCCTCGGTGGTTCACTCCCGCGGCTGACGACCGGCCAGCCTGAGTGTCCTCGCAGCGTGGCAGCTGGCTTCCCCCAGAGTGAATGATCCCGGAGGAGACAGCCAGGTGGAAGCTGTGTCTTTTCTATGGCCTAGGCTTGACGGGCCCACACGGTCACTTGGGTAGTATTCTATTTGTCACACAGGTCATCCCTGCTTAGTGTTGGAGGACTTGAATACCCGGCGGGAGGGTCCTTTGTAGCGACCCTGGAGGCTGAGGCCGGCTCCCACGCCCTCCTGTTGCCCCCCACGCAGCCCGTCCCTCGTTGTTAAGCATCTGTATTGTTTCCATTCTTTTGCTATTATATGGAACGTACATTCCTCTTTTTAAAATTTTTTGAAGATTTTATTTATTTGAGGGAGAGGGAGAGAGCACAAGCAGGGGGAGGGGCAGAGGGAGAGGGAGAAGCAGGCTCCCCGCTGAGCAGGGAGCCAGAGGTGGGGCTCGATCCCAGGACCCCGGGGATCGTGACCTGAGCCAAAGACAGACACTTCCCTGACTGAGCCAGCCAGGCAGCCCCGGAATGTACTATTCCTGAAAGCCTTAGGCATCTGCTATGGTACAAGCGCCTCATCTGCGTTTGGTTTCACTTTAGTCCGGCCAGGGTTTCAGAGTCACAACCTAGGAGCCATTTGGGGCCATACCCAAAGCTGGGCTCCCTCTGGACCACTCCCTTTAATCATCGCCATGCCCCTTGAAGGGATGGTACCCCGTAGTACTTCAGTGGGTTAGCCGGGTCCGGCAGGAAGCAGAATTCAACTCTGAGACTCTCTAATGGAGGAACCACTTGCAGAGACCTGAGCAGGAACAAGGAAACCAGCAAGATCTCGGGCGCCCTGAGCCTGGGAACAGAGATAAGCCATTGCCACCTTGAGGCCTGAAGGGAGGGGGCAACAGAACTACGGTGGAAGTCGGGGACATACACTTCAATCTCTCTCCTCTGCACACTCTCCTCTCCCTGTCCCCTACTCTCTTCCCTTCTGCTGGCCCCTCCTATTGGCCAAACTGAAACAGGTCAACCAAGAGCCAGGCTGGAGCCCTGTGGATGTGGGCCATGGGGTCAGCCTCCTGCGGAGACAGAAGGGTAGAATAGAAGGGCAGAAAGAAGAGCGAATGGAGAATAGCCAGCACGCTGTCAGTCAGTAGTTCATCGACATCCTTCAGATTCTTCCGGCAAGGGAGAGGTGGCCTTGGTGACGCTGCTGGGAAGCGCAGAACAATGGGCCAGAACCGAGGTCACGAACCCTGGCCATGTTATAGATGTGGGGGGCTGATTCGGCTATTCCCCATGATCAGAGCAGCAGTGTGCCCTAGCTTGTGGTGAGCGTTGTCCACGTGCAGGGCAAGGTGCTCCACGACAGGGCCTTCTCCACGCACTGTTGCCCACCTTTGTAGCCAGTCCGTTAGGCACATGCTATCACGAGCCCCTCTCGGGCAAGGAAAAACGGGTTCGGAGAGTCTCAGGATCCGGCCTGAGGTTACACAGCTAGCAGCAGAGCTAGGATTGGACTCAAGTCTGTTTTCCCCTCCCCCCCAGTGCAGCCTAGGCAGCCTAAGGTGGAGGGGGTGGGGGGGGTCCGATTTGGTTTCTCGAAGAAGCCTTCAAGGGCTGCTTCCACCATGGAGCAATTAAAAAAAAAGAGAATAAAATCTTTAACATACCAACTCTCTGGACACAGGTGTGCCCGGGAGTGAGAGTGTTGCGTGTTGGACAGTTGATGGGTTTTGTGCCGGTGCATACAAAGTCGGCAGGAAGGGGAAAAAAAGACACCCCTTGGAATAACAGGACTGGGGAACGCGGTGCTCGGCATGGTGACCTGCCGTGATGGAGGTCGCCTTCGAGATCTTCGGGAATGACCGGGGGGAGGCTGCTGCTGATGGACGAGGCCCGCTGGCAGCTCCCCAGAACAGTGTCCCAGCAGCCCTGGGCCCTCGGGAGCTCTGTCCATCCCTTGGTTCTAGAAGAAGGCCTTCCCCGCCACCCCCCCCCCCCAGGGCAGATGGGTGGGTGTGAGGGGGGAAGGGGGGGAGGGGGACGAGAGAGAAGTAGAGGTGGGGAGGGTATGGCATTACTCTGCACTCAGCGTTGTGCAATAATGAAAAGTACCCACTCTGTCTTCAGCGCTGGGCGTGTGGTCAAAAAAATTTAGGAACTTCCCTGGTTTGTTTTCATCGACATCCTTCAGATTCTTCCGGCAAGGGAGAAGTGGCCTTGCTGACGCTGCTGGGAAGGTCACCTAGGCGGGGGAGGGGCCCAGAGCTCTTCCGAGGACCTTTCTGGCTCTTCCTCAGGCTCTCCCGCAGGGGCAGCCAGGACCCACTGAGTTTGGGGGCGTGTGTTGCGTTTCTCTTCCAGGTAGAGAATCTTCTGTTCATGCTTTAAACTCTAGGTGCCACCATCGAAATACCTCTTCCACCCTGGGGTGCCTGGACATTTGCCCAGGTAATCTCCCTAATTGGAAGCCAAGTCTGTGAGAGGGCCCCCCCGAACATCTGCCTATGCACTTTGGAGATGCAGGCCCAGGGCCAGGGCTAGGAGGGCACTGTGGGTAGAGATGACAGTGGCCCATGTGTTCGCAGAGTCTCCAGGGCAGAAAAGAGGCAACCAGTTCCCACCCAGGCCTTTGCCAGCCGGTGGGACAATTCCATACAGGCTGGAATTTGAGATCAGGCAGGATTTCAGCATCAAAGGTGGGAGGCACAGGAGCGCTTGGTGAACTTTGCCCCCGGGGTCCTGCACATAGTAAGTGCTCCCTCAGGCGGCATTGCTGAGGGCCTGGCAGGTGTGGGGCGGGGAAGAACAGAACCTCAGGAGCCCGACGGCCTGGGGTTACATCCATTCTCTGTGATCCCGGGCAAGACACAGATAATCATGGCCCTGCCTCATGGGGTTGTTACAAGGGTTAAATGATTTGATTCTTGGGGAGAATTTAACACATAAGTATTTATTAATCATCCTCATTATTATTATTCCTAATTTTTAGCCCCATTTCAAGATAGCTCAAACAGCCTCTAATACCTGGGTTTTATCAGCACCCAATTGGCAGTTCTAACCTGGTTCAAAGCCATCCAGCATAACACCAGTGGATTAATTTCTAAATTAATCTAAAGCTTTATGCTCAATTCTTGCTTGCATTAAAAAATTAATACCGGATGTAAGAGCCCTGATTTACAATTTGGCATCCGTTCATGTGAAAATGATCTGTGGGTTCACACCGAAAACGCTTAACGAGAGCCAAGAATATGACACCTGGATTGTTCGTTTTGAAATGAGGGATGTTTGAGTGCATATAATTTAATTAACATTTATCGAATACCTGCTCTGTTCCAGGCCCTGTGCTGTTCATCACTACACATTTCAACAGCGCCCCCACCCCGCCCACCTAGCCTGTATTTTTGAGAAGAAAATCACTGTAAACAAAATATTAACTTGGAGCCCCAGATGGAAGAGAGTGGTTCCATTTTGGGGTAGGAGTGGGAGAAGCCCCTCACCTCTCTGCTCAGCCTTCACCTGCAGGCTGGTCCTACCTGGGGTTCCGTGGCTGGGCCCCTCCCTGGTCACTGCTTCTTGTGCTGGTGGGAGCACTGAGCAGAAGTGACCAACCCAAGGCCGTTCTGGAAAGTTTTGATGAAATGAAACGAGACCCCATGACGCTCCAGTCCACTCCTTCCACTTTTCCCCTTAAGTTTTTATTGCTCGTTATTCCTAATTAAAAAAAAAAATTGTTTTTAATTTGTTCTTTCTACTGCCCTCAGCTCCTTCCAATCCCAACTCTTGCTAACCTGACCTATTTGCTTCTCACGGATCTTGCTTCCAGAGGCTCTCAGGAGGTGTTTTCTGGGGGGGTATCGCCCTGGTGACACTAGACAAGGAGGGTGACAGGGTAGGGTAGGGAAGGGATAAGTAGACCCATATAGCGGGGCCCTGAAGCATGAAGCAGGTGCAACTGTGCCCAACGTATATTCCGCGGTCCCCAGCCCATGTTCCGTCCCATTCTTCCCGCTCACCCAGTTCTTAGAGCTTTCATGAAGAATGCAGAGAGTTCTGAGTGTTCTTTAGCGGTCATTTACATTTTCGGTGCAGTCCTACTTGCAGTTCGATTGAGAGGAGAAGAATAACCGCCAAATAAACTAAAAGTGGCAGCAGGCAATGACAGTAATTGTCGGCAGCAGGATAATTGATCTAATTACACAAAGGAAAGCTGCTCGCTGGGGAGCTGCGCCTGTCAGCCCCGCAGGCAGGCGGCAGCTGATGGGGTCCCACGTCCTGGGTGGCTGCAAGAAGAGAAGAGGGTTCCAGACCAGGTGGGGGCCAGGGAGGGGCGCCGCGGCCACCGTGCGACGCAGCTCCGGCCAGCCTGCAAGTGCTCCCTGAAGTGCGTCCTGCCGGTTTCCTCTGGAGAGCGGAGGGTGCACGTGGGGTAATTCAGAAAATACCCTACGACTGCTGTGTTTACCATTAACTTGCCAGGTCCTGAATTCCTAGGCCCGAGACGAAAGGCATCATTTACAGACCTGGTCCGGAAGGGCCACCCACTCCGTCTCAGAAGCCCCTCTGAGGCTCGTGGGTTGAAGTGAGGCTAGGGATTGATGATCTTGAGCTATGTTCCCCCTGGAAGCAGGTCCAAAGGGCCAGGGGCCGCAGCCCTGCTCTCTGACCGTGCTCCCCGCCCACACTGTGGGCTGGCCTGCTCTTCCCCGGGCCCAGTGACCTTCCATTTTGTCTATGGAGGCATCTATCCTTTGTTGTAAAATTGTGATAGATAACACATAACGTGAAATGTGCTGTCCTGACCATTTCTAAGTCTGCAGTTCGGGGGTGTCAAGGGGATAGTCACATTGTTGTGCAATGGTTCTCTAGAACTTTTTCCTCTTGCACAACAGAAACTCTGGACCCCTCATCAACTCCGCATTTCCCCCTCCACACTGCCCCTGGCAACCACTGTTCTTCTGTTCCTCTGAGTTCGATTACTTCAGATGTCTCCTATAACTGGAATGGTACGGTGTCTATCTTTTGGTGACTGGCTTACGTGACATAGCCTCGTGTCCTCAAGGTTCATTCATGCTGTGCCATGTGTCAGGATTCCCTTCCTCCCGAGGCTGAAGAATATTCCTTTGTATGGAAATACATTTTCTTCATTCATCCGTCAGCTGATATTTACTCTTTTTAAACAAATATTTCTAAGCACCTACTACACTCCCAGCTGTGCCCAGAGGCGTATGAGTGGGACAGGCAGTGTGCGAGTCCAGATACCTGAGGAGAGAGAAGACTGCATCTCCCCTTGAGTGAGAGGGCAGCCTGGACCACCATGGCCGCAACCCCGTAATGCCAAGTCCCTACCACGGACCAAGCACCGGTCTGAGGTCTGTATTCATGTCATCATTGTACATGATCTCATGGAACCGTGTCCATCACCCCATCAGGTAGGTGCCGCCGTTCTTACCAGCAAGGAAACCGAGTCCGAGACGTGAAGGCACGTGTCCGGGTGCATATAGCAGGTAGTGGCGGAACAGGGTTGGAACCCAGGCTGTTGGCTCTGGGCCTACAGCTCCTAAGCAGTCGTTGCCCAGTCAGACTGTGGAGTCCGGCCCAGCACCGAGGAGCAGCCTGAAAAAGCTTCCCTGGCCATTCCCCTGTCCAGCCTTGATGAATGATACTCCAGACCCCTATCCTGCCCCTGGTCCCCAAAAGGAGCTGGAGGGACCAGCTCAAAAACCTCAGGAGAGTGCTGTGTTTGCATGTCAGTGTCCTTTGCACCTGCAGGGGCCCAAGGTGCTGTTCCCAAGGTGGTTGAATGCCTCTTCCCCACCGTCTGGAGCAAATCATGGATGTGTAGCTAGTTCCCCAGTTGGCAGAACGTAATGGGGTGCTGTGTGAGGCCAAGGGGGGCCTAGCGTGCTACGCACCTACATGGCTTTCACTGTCCTCCTGTGAGAAGGGAAGGGGTTGCCTGGGTGTAAGACATTCTTTCCAAGAGTTCATTGAGCATCTAAACATGCCAGGTGCTGGGGATGCAAAGGTGATCTAGCGAGGCCCCGACGTCACGGAGGGAGCCTTTTGAAGACTGCAGCCATGGTCATGGGGTGGGGGGAGGCTTCCTGGCTGCCTACAGTCAGTGGATATTCAGAATTCAGAATCCTCTGGGCTTATCCTAGCACTTGGTGGAACCCAAAGACTTTTCCCTTAGCTCCTCATCTAGAGTTTTCTAAAAAGGCCTTGAGATGTGGGAGAAGCTGCTGGTGATGAGATCAATAGAGAGACGCCCCCAGACTGTGGGAAATGGCCAAGGACATGGATACGTGTGGAGACGGCTGAATGTGAATTTAACCATGGGTGCTCCTGGAGGAGGGTACAGCTTCCCTGGTCCCTGGATTCCCTGTGAGAAGGATGCCCTGCGCTGAGGGAGAGCACAAAGGAGGGGTGCACCTTGTGGGGAAGCTTCCTTCTCCCTTCCTATGGCAGTTTGTGCCTCCTGTGCACCCCCTGTCCCCAGCCCAAGGGTCTGGAGACTTTGGCCTATCCAGTCACCAGGTGCAAGGAATTGAGGCCAGACAGCCCCATCCCTTTGCTCAAGCGGGTGGATGCGAGGTCACCGCATCTGATGCGAGCATCTGGCCTTCCTGCAAAGTGAGCCAGGATTTCCCTGCAGCCCCTCATCCCTAGTTCCTATTAATCTCCACTGCCACGTTCCCCTAGAGTGTGGAGCTCATCCTCAGATCCCCTCCGTCTTCAGAACGGAGATGATCACGGCATCTGCACCATAAGGACTGAAGGAAATACATGCAGAGCGTCTGACACAGTGTCTAGCAAATAACATGTCGTTAGCTCTCATTTCTGTCATCCTTTGGCTGCTGGCACGTGTTTTGGGTCTCTGTCCCTCTCTGTCTGAAATTCTGGGAAATGCTGAGAATTTAGGGGCAAAGGAAGCATTGCATTCATGCCCAGTAATAGCTGATGGAAATGGCGGGGGGCTTTGTGGATTTGACCAGGAAGCTTTCTTCTGCATGCCCTGCTTTGGGTGGTGGTGGGGTGAGCGGCTTTGCAGAGCTCAAAGAGGCTGCTAGCTGCTCAGTACAAATCCCTCTGACCTTGGAGCTGGAGCTTGGGAAGGTATGTTCCACTTCATGGCATTTCTTTTAATTTGCTTCTGATTGATGTAAGAGATGCCCGTGGGGAGGCTCTACCCCTCTGGCCTCAGCAGGATGGCCAAGGATGGATTCCTTCTCTGTTCTCATTCCCTGAAGATCTGTCAGCCTTTTGTCCAGAAGCCCCAGGCTGGAGGGGCCAAGCAGGCAGTGGGAGAGGAGGGAGAACTGCCTTCTGGTTTGTGACTCCTCAGATGATATGCATTTGGGGAGCAGGAACCCTCAAGAGGCTGGGGAAGGTGAGGGGCAGGAGCTTCCTTGGTTTTTCACGGCCAGAGGTCCCTAACCAACGTCAGGCTGCTTTGTCTTCTTGTTCCTCAGAATACACGGGAGAGCCAGTCTAACAGAGAGTGTTCCAGGAAATGGATGAGAGATTTGGGTAAAAAGGAGAGCAGAGATGTGATCATTTTGAACCCAAGAAGCACGTTTGGGTTAGGAAGTTCCAGAGTGTAGTGGGGGTGTGCTGTAGGCATGTTAAACCAACTCCGCCATCTTGCGTGTCTATGGGGCCAACTGTGGTATGCTAGTGGAGGTCAGGGTGCATGTGGCGTCCCCCCATTGGCTTCTGTGGCATCTGAACCCCATGATAGCCTCAGCCCCAGGCTAACTGGTCTAACTGGTACACAGGTGGCCCTTGCCACCTTTGCTCATGGGACTTTGGAATGTCTCTCCCCAGCCCATGAGATGCAGAGTAGATCATGTCCAACAAATCGTCTTCACAACCACTGGGGCTTTGTTGGGCAGGAGGAGGGAGACAGCGGAGGAACAAAGAAGGGCCAGGTCAGTCTTTATTTCTGCTCAGCAAGCATGTATTGACCCCTCTGGGCGCTGAGGCTCCGGGGGTGACCCGGCCCACATCCCTGCCTCTAGCTGCGCCCAGAAGGTTTTGGTGTTTCTGATATGTTGAATATTCTCTGTGAAAGGACAATGTGCCGGCAAAAAATCGTTAGACATTGCCTAACTGGAACTTCATCTTTCCTTTTTTTAAAAAATTGATCAAGAAAGGAAGCGCGACTCGGGGAGGCTGAGTTACGTAAGGCCACAACGCTCGTAAACAGTGGAGCCTTTTCTCGGCTCACCCCAGCACACCCGTTTGTTTTTCAGGTTACAGAATGGAGCCGTCTCTGTTCTAGGCAGCATCTTGAGGTCACCGTTTGCAGGTCTTATCTCTGGGAGGGGAAACAAAAAGGATACACTTTAAAGGTTCCACGCCCTCTACCCTAAAGGGCCATTTGTCCGCCTTTTCCGTTCCTGCCGGGGATCCGCGTTCGAGAACACAAGACCTGTTATGTTTAGCGCATTCTCCCGGGTGAGAGGCATGATTGATTAGAACCTAAGAAGCTGTTCGCGGAGAAGGGAGTGAGGTCTTCCAGGAAGCCACGTCTCGCGCCGCGGTGTGGAGTGCAGAATTGATCTGGGAGCCACAGGGCCTTCTTTCTCCCCTCGGGCATCATTCTCGGGCCGGCCCCCCTCCCGGGTTCTGCCTGTGAGCCGTGTGTGAGAAATCCCGCATCCCCAGTCTCACCGTGCGGAGAAGGAGACGGGGCTTCTGGGAAGGACGGGAAGAAATAAACCCCCCGCGCCCCACGTGTTTGAATACACAGGGAGTCGTGACGGCGGGCGACCTGAGGGGCTTCTGTGCCTTCTCCTTCCTTTGCAGCTCGGGAGCCTTGGATGGACGTGTGTGGATTTCGGAGGGCCAGGGGCTCCGGTGTCGTGTGTCCGGAACACACGGAGGGAGAACCTTGCTCAATGAGCCACTGTGTCGGTCTTGGCTCAGGCCGGAGCGTGGCGTCCAAGGCAGCCCGGGCCCGAATAAAGACACGCTTTATTTCCCCTCCGGTTGACAGAGGGGGATTTTGAAGGTAACAGGGGAAACAGAGTGAGCAGTGTTCAAGGATGCAGCCCACCTTCCTGGATAGTTTTCCACTGCAGCAGGTCCGCCCAAGCGAGCTGGCCGAGGGGACGGAGAGTTTTCCGAGCATGCCGCGGGGACGGGGCTGGGGGCTGCCCCACAGGCCCTTCTGCGGCGCCGCGGGGTCAGGGGTGGGGGAGATGTGTGTCCCCGTGTGTGTTAGTGTGGTAGGGCTGCTGTAACAGAATCCTGCAGACGGCGGGCTTCAACAGCAGAAGTCTACGGTCTGGTCCAGTTTGGAGGCCAAGAGGCCAACGTCAAGGTGTGGGCTTGGAAGGAGCCGTTCCAGGCTCTCTCCTTGGCTTGACCATGGCCTTCTTCATACTCAAACGGCATTCTCCCTGTACCGCTGCGTCCAAATTTCCTCCGTCCATACGGCACCAGTCACGTTGGATGAGGGCCCACCTGATGATCTCATTTTCATGTGCTTCCCTCTGTAAAGGCCCCATCTCTAGATATGATCACATTTTGGGGGACTGGGGCTTAGGACTCCAACATAGGAATTTTGGAGGGACACAGTTCAACCCACAATAGCGTGCATGTTGTATTCCCATCTTGTTCATCTGGAGATGAGGAAGCCGATGGGGAGGGGGGTCCCTAACACGGCGCCTCATAGTGCATTGATGACTGGCCCTTCTCTCCGCCTTCTGCTTTCATCCTCTTCCTGAAAGACATACCTTTCAGACCCCACAGCGTCTAAACCCTGCTTATATCAAAATATTCAGAGCTGCTCCTTACTGTTGGCTCCTTAGACACCAAGCAAGGTGCTCAGTAGGCACTTTATTTATATTAACTCATGGAATCCTCATGGTGACCCTTTTTATTCCCATTGTTTAAACAAGGACACTGAGGCATAGGGAGGTTGAGTCACTTGTCTGAGGTCACGTAGCTCTTATGTGGTGGAGCTGAGATTTGAAGCCAGGCCATCTGGCTGCAGAGGGTACCTTAGACAGCACTTCCACGTCACTTCATAGGACTCGGTATTTGACATGAAGCCCTTCACAGCTTAGCAACGGCTCCACGTATGTTCTCCTGCTTGAGCTCCATCACAAAGGGCAACGCTGGTGAGGCTGAGGAGGACGGATTCTAACTTGGGGTCCTCTGGCTCCATGCTCAAGACTTGGGAGGATGCTCTGGGCTCCGCATCTATGTGCCCTGACTACCACTCTGACTTCAGGCAAGAGGTGTAACCTCTCTGTGCCTCTCTTCCCTCATCTGTAAAGTGGGGATGATAGTCTTAGGGTCGTTTAGGGAAGATCACATGAGTGACTGGCACATGGTAACTGCTTGATAAACATGATCGATGGTAATTTTATTTCGCCATCTGCCTCAAAGAGCTGTCAGCCAACCCTGTCCCCACTTGATCCCTTGTCTTCATGGTCCAGAACTGTGTTGCTCAGTGCGGTGCCCTGAGCCCACATGGCTATTGAGCACTTGAGATACGGCTCGTGTGAGCTGAGATGTGCTGTCAGGATTAATTACATACATACCATGTTTTGAAGGTTTAGTGCCCCCCAAAATTAATTATCTCAATAATTTTTGTGTTGATTACATGTTGAAGTGATAAAGGTTTAGATATACTGGATTAAACAAAATATATTATTAAAGTTAATTTCATTTGTTTCTTTTTTACTTTTTTTAATGCAGCTACTAGAAAACTTGGGGAATTTTCCCAAATGTGATTCTTGGATTCAAAAAGATGGCATGTATACTTGTGTTGGATGGTACCGGTCTAGACTGTGGACTGTAAGCTCCAGGGACCACATTGTTTTGTTTTTTTTGTTTTGTACCCTAGCACCTCACTCAGATCCTGGCCCCAGAGGAGACAGACAGACACACACACACACACACACACACACACACACAATCATTGTTGATGTGGTTTTGATTATTCTTAAACTCAGAAAGGTCTGTTGGGTACCAAGCCAGGATCCATCCAGGGAAAGCCCTTGGTTCCCAAAGCTCAGGGAAAGCCCATAGACTGGAGTTTCCAACTCCCTGGGTCTCTGGCGTCCCTACCCTTGGGTGTGGCCCAGGCCGGCCCCCCACCGATGGCTGGGTTTGACCTCCAGGCCTCTGCTTCTCTTGAGGGAGTCTCACTATGCAGCAGAGGGAAAACACGGCTGTGGACATCTCTTCTATTTTCAGCATGTTAGGGAAACCAATTTTGCACTGAGGACATGAAAGCTCACTTTATAGGCCAAAGGAGCCCCATGAAAGAGATCACTGTGCGTGGTGGCAGGAGAGAAAGGCCTGAAGGAAATTTCCACCAAGTTCAAGGTCCTCTTCTGGACTTGCTTCTCAGATGGAGCTTTGTGAAGATAAAAAACTTAATCCTTCTACCTCCATCCCTCCTCCACATTCCCTTCGTCCCCAAAGCAAACCCCAAACCCTGCCCTCATAAGGGGGTCTAGATCTGACTTTTTTTTTTTTTTTTTTGGCCTTAGGTCTGTGGGTATGGACCAGCTCCGCCCGCAGTACTGACAAATCCCAAGATCTGAGACCACTGAGTAGAGCATCTGAGGAGGAATTTCGGTCAAGGACTTCTGGGACTGGATGGGTCTTAGGTCTCTGGTCCAGCCTCTGAGGTCTTGGGTTTCTATTGTCCTTACCCTTCCGGTGACATCTCTGCTACTGGTGAGGGCCCAGCATGCAGGAGACATGAACCCAGTGACGGGGTCCACAGCTTCACCAACCTGCCCCTCTTTCTCACGGTCCGTCTGCTTTCCGTCACCCAGACTTGGCCTTGCGCACTCACTCTGGTGAGGGTCGAGGTGATGCCATTGCACTGCTTGGAACTTTGATTCACCTGTGCCCAAAACCTGATGTAGTTTGGCCCGAGTCATGTGTCTTTGAGCAAGTGACAACTTCTCAGGCCCTCGGTTCTTCATCAGTAAAAATGGAAATAATGGCATCTGCCTCACTTGCCCTTGGGGTCAAATGAGATAATATGTGACGAGCCACAGACAGTGCCCAGAATGTGGCAGACATGGGGGAAACATGAGCAGCCCTTCTCTACTTGTCCCTAAGTCTTTGCTTTTCCGTCTGGTCCTGCTCTGCCTCCCGGGTAAGGTGCTCCCTTCCTCTGACCACGACCGGTGAGAGCTGGGATGCCGGGCTCTGCCCGGGTCTCTGGCACACACAGGATTTTCATGCCAGTCTAATGATATCCGGTGGAGAGTTCTCTTCCATGGCAGATACAGAATTTGGATAAAGTATGCTGGAAGTTGGAGATTACTAGTATTTCTACCTCCTTGCTTTTCGGAAGCCACCTGTCCTTTCTATTTGTGTCAGGATTAGAACAAGGAATCTTGGCAAAGAGGAGATATTACTTTTAATTAAACATCCTGAGCCTCATTTCCCATTTGGGAATGACTCAGTGAGCTCCAGATGGGTGGAGGAGAAGGAAAGCAGGAAGTCATTTTTAATAGAAGCTCAAATGGTCACAGGGATTACTAACCAAAGTCAGGGATCCCATCGCAAACATGGCGCCTCGCACATAGCAGGATCTCCGTGTGTGGATCCCTTGCCTTTGGTGTGGTGGCTGAGGCAGGTCACCGAGGAGGGGAAGAGCACTTGGGAGTCCTAAATCTGGGTGCCAGCATCAGCGCTGTCTCTCATTCGTGGTGTGTCCTCAAGCGAGCCACTTTCCACCTCTGAGCCCCAGGCTTCTCGTGCTTCTCGCCTTAAAAATTAGAAATCGCAACTCTACCCACTTTGTGTGTTGATGATGAGTATGTAATAATTGAATGAAAGTGCTTCGTGAATGGCACAACTCCATGGCATACTAGTTCCCCGTTCTTAATTATTGTGGTTAATGATAATAATTGTGCCTCTTTTTGATTTGATTTGGGTAAATATTAGTCAATTCCCAGTCATGATTCAAACTGGATGTCTTTCAAATAATACAGTTTCTAGGCCATTTCTCAACTCTTGCCACCGAATATTGTTCACATTTGCTTTCTGGAGGCAAACACGCAGGTTCTCTTCCATCCTCCATTCCTTTTTGCCTGATCCATAAACGATCCCCAGCTCACCAAGGCACCAGATGGGAGACTAGGGGGCTCTTTCGAGAAGAAAGAAAAAGCTCTTTGAAAAAGTGCTGATAGAGAGTGTTTATTTAATTCCAGAGGAGGAGGGTCTGTTTTTGTTTTTTAGGTGTAATGCAAGTCGAGTTTATTGCTCCTTGAGCTTTTAATTGGTTTACTAATATTTTTTTATAGCTTCTTATTTTAATGTTTACAGGTCCCCAGATGCTGAGATTTACTGACATCCATAAAGGGATTGATAAATGATTTAGTTGAACTAGCAAAACTGGAGGCATTGTATGAATTCGAAATTGTGCCATAGGGCCCGCTCTGCAGCCACTAATTTGTTTAATGTGATTTGCGTCCTGCAGCTGTTCCTCACCAGAGTCACAAGAAAAACAGACACCAGCTGTTCCCCCAGCAAAGCGGGGAGGTGCCCAGGGGATTGGGGCCAGGCCTCAGAGAACGTCAGGTAGGGGCTGGCAGGCTGGTCTGGATTAGGTCAGCAGGGCAGACTTCCTTCTGGAGGTCTGGGCAAGCCCTAGTCCCCTCTGCCCTCACCTCTGTGTGACTCTGTTGAGGTTTATCTGCATGAACGAAGGGCGAGACTGACCCATTATCCTCCTATCATTTCAGAGCAGCTATGGGACTTCTGCGGATTTACCCTCCGAAGTCAGCTAGGATGGGAAACCCTCAACAATTCTTTCAACCTCTTAATTGTCTACTGAATCTGAGATTTAGCTGAGGCTTATTCCACTGGGTTGTTTTGCTATTACTTGTTCTTCTCTGGTGCAGTCAGATTTCTTGCAATTTCTAAGCTTTTTTTACAAAATATCTTTTTTACAAGAGATATTTGTTTATTACAGAAGATACAGAAAGCACAAGTCGAATAAATGAACTAGAAATCTCCAGTAAATCCATCATCCAGCAATAATCATTGTTAAAAATTTTGATACATATCCTTCTAGATCTTTGTATTTTTTTAAAAATGGACACACACAGCCTATATTTTTTTGGTAACCCGTTCTATTCACTTATCATTTTTGAGCAGTTGTTCTCTATAATCGTCAGTAGGCCTGCTTAGGCTGGTGTTCAAAGGGGCTTGGGCAGGCTGACCCTAAAAGCAAAATACCTCACTGGGAAGTGTTTGCCTAAGTGCATCATGCCCTTGCAGAAAGATGAGACTAGCTGTGGCTGTGCATTTCTCCCAGTTGCTTCAA
Source organism: Ursus arctos (assembly GCF_023065955.2). Taxonomy (NCBI): domain Eukaryota; kingdom Metazoa; phylum Chordata; class Mammalia; order Carnivora; family Ursidae; genus Ursus; species Ursus arctos. The sequence goes on along the minus strand of NW_026622886.1, from coordinate 10,978,361 downwards.
TGTCATTTCAAGGGCACTATGGAACAGGTGGCTCTCTCCCTTTCCTTAGCCCATTTAAGTTATTCTTAATAAGTTCCTAAGGATGACTGTTATTTTTGTTCCCTTATTTCTTCCTCTGTTCATTCATTCATCATCCATTTAACTCATCCATTCAACGTCTTAGCTGTCTGTCCTTCCTTACATCTAAGCGCCCATCCATCGTCCCTCCATCTAACATAGCTGTCATCACCATATCATATGTCACAGCAACTAGGCTGTGTTTGGTGGTAAGGATGCAGACACGTGATGTAGGGCCATGCCACTTGGAGTTACCAGTCTCCATCCAAAACTTCCATCTGCCCTGGACCTGAGATGGTAACCTCCATTTATTTCTCCACCACGAACTGGAGCACTTCTGGACAGCTGCCCCGGCAGATAGCAGGGGTATGGCAGTGATTCCTCCTTTACAGTGGAGGCATCTCTCCATCACTTCTCTAGATCCCTAAGTGCCAACTAACCCGTAGCCCAATGCTCGGCGAGACCCCCGGATGAACGGAACATTAGACGAGAAGGTGAAGTGGCAGCAACCCTTTTATTTTACTTTACTTATTTTATTTTTTAAAGATTTATGTATTTTATCTGAAAGAGAGAGAGAGTGGAGGGAAGGGCAGAAGGAGAGAATCTTCAAGCAGACTCCCCCCCCCGCCCCCCCGCCACTGAGCACAGGGCTCGACCCCACAACCCATGAGCTCACGACCTGAGCCAAAACCAAGAGCCAGACCCTCAACTGACTGAGCCACCCAGGCACCCCCGGCAGCAACATTTTTAAAAAACTGTTTCTCAGCACAACTATTACGTAGCTCATATATCAAAGAATGAGGATGGTGACAAAAAACTTTTGGATTCTTTTAGGTTTTATGTTGTTTAAGTGTGGGCTCCTCAGGTGCATGAGAGACAGCAAGGCTATTCCATGGAGGGCTGAACAGCATTCCCCTCCCTCGGGGTTTGTTCTGGAGAAGCCCGGCCTTGTATAAAGAAGGTAAGATTTATTTCTGCCAGTAAAAGAGAACGCAGAGCACCACCCGGCAGCAGCGTGCAGCGGGAGGAAGTGCGCAGGGATGCCGGCAGCAGTCGCTGTAAAATGTTACGAGTGTGAGCGCCCCCCACCCCCAGAGTAAGCAAGCTGCGCTTTTTCCAGGGAAGTGGGGTTATTTCTTTTTATGGTGCCATTTCGACTTCCTAAGACTGCCATAGATTTATAAGGAAATAATTCTTCCAATGGGCCTTAGTGATATCCTAAAGTTTTGCACGTGCCACTTACGAAATGGCCAGAACTGTTCCGTGCACACATTTCCATGTCGCCAGCTCAGGCCCCTGGATTGATTGCACGTAGCAAACTAAGCTGTACGGGGCTTTTTAAAGATACCAAACTGTTTTTAATAACCCCAAGCCTGAGGCCGACGTCAGAGGTTTAATTAAAATACCGAACGTGGCCAATGCCCGTGCTATTGAGAAGGAGACAGACGGTGGTTGCTTGCCGGGCTGAGTGCGCCAGACAGGTGGACCGCAGGGGCGACCTCCACGCCTGCTCATCTTCGTTGCCCCTCCCTGCTGTCTTTTCTCTGGTGGTCTGGCCACTTTGGGGGTGATAGCAGATGTATGGAATTAGCCTTGGGATTCGGAGTCAAAGGGCCTGAATCTGGGGTCCGGCTCTCTCTTCCCCATTTATTGTGATCTACGTGGCCCTGCTTAGGTCACCGTCTGACTTTAGGCCGATTTCCACATCTGCAAAAGACCGGCACGGTAAGAACACTCCTCTCGGGAGAGCTTTGGCGGGGAGCAAGGGACAGCGTAGGAAGCAAAGGAAGGTAATACCACCTGAGCAACATTTGAAAATCTATCAGAGTCTGGAAAGTCTCTCTTCAAACTGCGCCGTTAGAATGTGGAAGTCAGTTACAAGTGCAGGTCCTGGGGTCACACTGCCTGGGTGTGAATCTTGGTGGCATTAGTGTGCCGCTCTGGGCAAGGTGTGGGACTTCTCTGTGACTCCATTTCCTCTCTGTAAGCCTGAGATAATAATAATAACAACCCAATGGGGTTATTCTGATGATGACCTTAGATGATCGATCGGAAGTGCCTTGCAGAGTGTCTGTCACATTCGTTCAGTAAGGTGACGTAGTAGTGTTCCTAATTTGAACCTTTTTTATGCCCATTGAAAACTCTGCATGTAAATTGGAAACAAAAATTAGTAATTTTCTCTGGATGCAGAGCAAATACCCATTTTATGTCTCCCTTCCTTCCTTGTACGTTTCCCTCCCTCCTTCCTTCTTTCCCTCCTTCCTTCTTTCTTTCTTAGCATATTTAGACCAACATATATAGAATTGGCATAGGGATACTCTATTTAAATACCTGCCAATTGCAAGTTCTGTTTGGGTGGGGGTTAAAAATATATTTAACATGTTAAAATTTTGCCAAGAATAGGTTCTCTTTCCCTGAGAAACACCTGTACAGGTTTTTTTTTTTCCAATCTTTCAAAAAACAATATAACTTTGGATGGAGGCAAGAATAGAGGCATTTAATAAAGGAAGTTTTGGGTTTTGTGGAGTGGTTTTGTTTTGTTTTTTTTCTAAAATACAGAAAGATCAGGGGTGATTGTGAAACATGAGGACCCGTTGCAGCCCCCTTGGCCTTGAATTCTGCCCTGCCAAAGCAAGATTTTATTAAGATAAGACTATCCAATTTCCCTTTATTGTTCTTGAGACTCTGCATTTCTCAAAGTCATTTGCATCTGTCTGCATGTTGAATTCTAGAGGGTGTGATTATGGACAAATAAAATGGGGTGAAATAATTTGGGCATCCGGCTCCACTGGTATTCAGATTCAGTATTTGAGGCTCAACATGCCTGAAATACAGATTTGCTCTGAAATACAATGGATGGCCAGTAAATGTTTCTTGATTAAACAAAGAAGGAAAGACTGGGAAGGGAGGAGAATGGGGAGGGGGTAGCAGTCGGTTGGGGGACAGAGAGGCAGGGAGGGGTCTGAGAACTGCCCCCCACCCTCCACCGTGGTCCTATAATACTGTGTGTGCTACGACCTGGAGAGCCAGAATGGACAAGTTGTTACCCCATCCTCTTCTCCAAAACTGTGCCAACGGTAGCTGGGTAGCTGGCAAGGACTCTCTTTTCGTCCTATCCCTTCTGCCAGTGGCTGGCATGGCACCTGGCAAATAAGAGGTGCCTTAAAAATGCTTGTTGAATAAAATTTCTGGTAGTTTCTTGATGAAGGTAGTGGGTTGCACTTACAGAATTCGTGTTAAATGATGTGAGTCTATTTTGAGAGTGAAATGGGCCCTGTCTGACTCGTCCCCAAGAATCCTTCTGTGCAGTGAATTTGGTCCCGCAGAGCCTCTGGTTCTGCACAATCACTTGTCCCGGAATATTGACTGTAGGCAGCGTGTCTTGTAAGAGCTCGACAGCATCTGGGTGCCATGGAGACCTGCAGGTGTTCCCCTTCCTGACCGCGATTCGTGTAATAAGATGTGGAAGTCATGCAGCCTCGGCTCACGTGACACAGACCACTGAGCTGTCCAGGCCGCGCCTTCCGTGGGGGCTGCTAGAACACAGGTCCAGCTCCAGATACATGCCATGCAGTGATGACGCACATGTTCTTAGACTGTGGCCCTTGGGAGTTTTATATCAGCCCTCATCTTGCATCTCAGTCGGAGGCAGAATTATTTTTTTTTAAGAGAGGATGCGAGCAGAGGTGTGGGGGGCAGAGGGAGAGGGAGAAAGAGAATCTTAACTGGCGCAGAGCCTCATGTGGGGCTCATGTGACCTGAGCCGAAATCAAGAGTCGGTTGCTTAACCGACTGAGCCACCCAGGCCCCTCCAGAGGCAAAATTTTGCCCTTTGTTGGGAAGGGGCCCAGTGGAGACAGAGGACAGTCTTGGACAAGTGGCCCTGACGTCACGCTTCTATCTATAGCAGGGTGTCGTAGGTGCAGGAGACTCCGGCATTCATCCAGGCTCTGCTACCTGCTCATTTCTGATCTCGGGCATCCAGGAGCCCCCCGGGGACTCTCTGACACAGGGACAGTAATGGTTCTGTGCCAGAAGGCGGTGAGGAATGAGCGAGGCATCTCCACCTCTGAGACCGCCCGAGGGCCCAGGTGATATTGGTCGCTACGGTCACACCTCCAAATCACTGGGAGGGCCTTTCAAGTTCCTGAGATGCCCAGACCTACTGAAGCAGAATCCTGGGGCACCAGGGGTTCATGTCTTTTAAAATCCCCAGAGATGATGTGTATGCTCAGCCAGGGTTGAAACTGCTGATTCTAAAGGAACTGGATTCATGGCGGACTCCTCTTCCGTGTAGCCAGAACAGCCAACCCCTAGAAGCTGGAGTCAGAATGCCTGAGTTCCAATCCCAGCTCTCACCACCCCCTCACAACCATTTACCCTTGACCTTGAGCCAGTGCCTTAACTTCCCTGGAGGTCAGTTTACTCAACGAGAAAATGAGGACGATATTAGCCCCACCCCGTAGGGTCGTATGGGGATTCAAGTTTCAGTAAGTGACCCAGAGTAAGCCCCCAAATCAGCAATAAGCACTTAATACATATTAACTGATTTAATCTTTATAACAACCCTAGATAGTAGGTACTGTCGTTATCCACATTTTATATCTATGGAGACAAAGGCAGAAGCACTTACGTAACTTCTGTAAGCTCACAGGTGTTTGAACCTGCTCTCTGGAGACACCATGCTCCTCACCGTGACACAGCACAGAACATATCAGAGTGAGCTGTCAGCAGAGTCCGTGCAATCTGCGCAGCTAAATGGGCTGCGATTGCCCGGTCCATGAGCTGCAGCTGACCGTACAAGTGGGCACCGAATACATTCTCCGGAAATGATGTTTATTTTATCTGAGGCTAGAGATCAGCTGTGTGGTGCAGAAGGGAAGCAGCATTCCAGGTCCCTCCCTCTTGCCAGTGACCATTTATTGCCCCCCCCCCCGAGGTGGACAGCACTGATTTCTACTCATCTGATGGCAGCAGCCCCCAAGATATATGGGTCACAGAGGAAGAGGGAGACGCTCACCCCAAACCCATGCTTTTCAGAGGGAATTGGATTCTGGGAACTTACAGCCCTCCACGAACTGTTCTCTTCTTTTGGAATCAATACAGTTGTTTTCCTGTAAGAACCCAGAGAAGCCCCAGGCGACACTGAGTTCCAGAAAGGAAGGCGTCCTCAGGCAGCCATTGCAGCCCTGACATTTCTCTCTCCCCATTTCTATGGGCAAGGAAAACCGCCCCCAGGAACTAAGGAAGTCCCCAGCCCCAGCACTCCACAGAAGTATGCGCTTCTGCAGGCACAAGCCCGTACAATTGCCCGCTCTGTCTCCTGCCAGCCAGCTGGGCTGAATGTTCCTGGGCACCCGGAGACTTTTCCTCCCCTCACCGCCCCCCCCCGCCCCCCTCCCCCCTTCTCCTGGCCCGCTGGCTCCACACCCTCCTGAATGTTCCATTCTAAACCCGCCACAATCAGGAGCCTGTTTCTGTGCTGGGAAAAAGAGCAGCGTGAAGGCTTTTAAACTTGCTGGGTAATTTAAGGTATTTATCGCTAGTTGGAGAGCTTTGCTTGTTTTCAATCCATTCCCCCTCCAGCTTTCAGAAATGGTGCAAGTGATTATTTATTTATTTATTTTCTCTGAAAAGGATGCTTCTGGGTCCTTCCGCTGCCCCCGAGGCTGGATTCTCAAGTTAATCTCCAGACCCGGGTGTGTTAGCTGAGGTTTTGTCCACTCTTCATTCAGGCTGTCCATAAACAGGAATCGGGCGTCTCCCCGTTCCAGATCAGACGCGTGTCTTCTCTGTGCCAGGCTGGGAGTGTTTCCAACACACAGAGCAGCCAGCTGGAGGTTAGAGAACATGGGCTTTGGGTCCAGGCTGACCCCGAGGTCAAGTCATGCTCTGTCAGTTAGCTGTGGGACCCTGGGCACAGTTTCTCAGCTTCTCTGGAATTTTCTTTTTCATCTGTAAAATGGGTGTGATAGCAGCTCCTTCCTTCTTGCTTTAGAAGATAGGCATAAATAAATCTTTAAAAAAAATTTTTTTTTCTCTAAAATAAATCTTTAGAATTTTTTTTTAAAGAAATGGTGTCCCTGGGTGGCTCAGTTGGTTCAGCGTCCGACTCTTGATTTTGGTTCAGGTCATGATCTCAGGCTTGTGAGATGGAGCCCTGCATCATATTCTGCACTCAGCTGGGAGTCTGCTTGAGATTCTCTCTCCCTCTCTCTGTGCCCCTCCCCACGTGCGTGCGCTCTCTCTCGCTCTCTCTCTTAAATAAATCTTTAAAAGAAAAAAAAAATTAGAAGTTAGGCAACATGGGTTCAAATCCCAGCTCTGGCACTTCCTCATTCTGTGATCTTTGCTTCTCTTCTCGGTTAACTTCTCTTTAAATTGGGGGGTAACTGTCCTTAAAAGGTACTGAGAAAACTGAGTTAATGTATAAAGTGCTAGTTCCTGGCACATGGAAAGTGCTCAATGCAGCCAATGTTAGTGGAGAGAGAGAGAGAGAGAGAGAGAGAGGGAGAATACACACACTTCCTCCTGTGGCAAGAGGCACTTGATAAATCTGAGTTACTCTCCCCCTCCCTCTTTTCCTGAACACTCAACAAGCCAACAGCTGGACAGCCCCAGAAGCTTGCCAAGAAGCTGGAAGAATCTGTACTCTCCGCTCAGCTCGCTGAAGGTCTTACTGACCTAATTGGGCGAGGAAGGAGAAAGAAGGGTGTCCCATGGCCAGCTGCACTCTGAAGGTCCCTGGTTTGCTGACTCTGTCCTTGTCATGGACAGGGAGACCCTCCCTAGAAGGCCAGCAGCAGAGCCCGTCCTCAAAACCCAGGGGCTTCCCCACGCCCAGAATCTCCAGGTAATGTCTGCCCGACACCACCCCTGGGGCAGAGTGGTCCTTCCTTCCTTTTCCATTCAGGTCCCTCCGTGAGCCGCTTCCCTCCCATGTCCCCACGAAGCCTCCTTCGTGGGCTCCCCACCCGTCTCTCTCTCTCTGTCTCTCTCACACACATACATACTTTCAGCTCATGTTTCTGTCTCCGCCTTTTCAGTGACTGATTTCCCATGTGAAACAAAAACAAAACTGATTTTCCTGACCTGCCTTTTGCAGGCGATGGGCACATGAGGAAGTCCTAATAAGCACACGTATCGCGATGAAAAGCTAATCACGAGACTGGAAGGCTTGAGTTAGCACAGTGGCCAATGGCTGGGTTTATCTTTGCTCCTTAACATGGGATGGGGAAGCAGGTTATCTTTCCCCCTTAGCTTCCATCTCGTCTCTTGGCCTAGTTCCCGCCTCCGGGAAGCCTCGTGTAATCATCTCCAGTCTGACTGCACGCAGTTTTGTGCTCTCAGGAGTCTAACCAAGGGGTGCAGAGGGGCAGATACGAGCCAGTCTTCTGGAATGAAATCTTGACCCCACCGGGATTTGCCTGTGCTGGGCCTTACTTTCCTCATTTGCGGAATCGGGCCGATGTGAACCCGCATCTGGGGTGGCTATGAATATTCAGGGAGGCGGTCCCTATAAACTGCTTAGAACGTCTGGCTACGTATCATTCCAGTAACTGCTCTTGTCATCGGTTTCGTCACTGAAGCCCTTGTTGGACGGAACTGTAATCAGTGCTTTACTTGTCTACTTCCCTGAGGGTCTGGCAGCAAATTACGAGCCAGAACAGTATCTTATTCAACTCCTGAGAACAATTGGCATGTAGAAAAAGCCACTGTTACAAGTGGGGTGATACTTTGTTTACAAAAGATTACTTACAGAAAGGCTTTCTTTTACTCACATTTTCAGACATCTTGCCCAAGCTTAATTTTTTTTTCTTTTCTATCTCTCTCTTTTTTTCCCCTCCATATCCCGTAAAGTGAGGAGAGCCTTTCCCCAGCCCCACAGACGCCCCTGCGCTCCTTACAGGTGTGTGGCAGTGGGGACACCGAAGTGAGCAAACTGGGCAGTGACTCTGGGCTTTCCTGTCTGTAACTAGTGTCACCACCACCAGTGTTTCTTCTGACCTGTCATACCAGTTAGGAGATGTTTTCATCATCAGCCCTGGAGGGAGGAATGCTGTGGTTTCTGCTCAGGCTTTGTATGTTTGATACGAGTTGGGCAGCCCAGGCTTTTGATCCTTGACCGCAGATGCCTGAGAATATCAGCACGACACAAGGACAGTTGTTTCTAGAAGCACAGTCAACGGAGGACGTGCACTTAGTGCCTACAGGCTTCCTGAGGCCTGTCTTGTCCACACAGTGGGGTGCAAATTGCAGGGGATGGGGGTCATGGAACAATGGCCAGAGTCATCTCTGATGCACAGAGTAACAGTTGGGATGAGTAACAGGTACGCCTGCGCTCAGGGGTCACCGTCTAAATATTAGCCACCCTTATGGTGATATCCGGGCATCGTAATCACCCCTGGAACCTACCTCCAGACAATGGGATTTTCCACTAGATTAGACTTTCATTTAACATTCAGTCTAGTCTCCTAGAGTGATGGCCTTTCATGCCTCCACTTCTTGGCTTCGTGAAAGTAGCTTGGGATTTGTTGCTGTGTGACTTTGGGCAAGTTCCTTAACCTCTCTGAGTCTGGTAGAACATCCCCTGGAAGCGCCGCTAGAAGATCGAAAGCAGTCAGTTGTGGGGCACAGGGTTTACATCAATCCCTGCTGGCTGAACAGTGAGGAAGCGGCACGGGTGCAGTCCGCTGCTTCTCCGTAAGAGCGGGGGCAGCTTTCTTCCCTCTGTCTTTGCGGCTGCTTGGTGTTCCCCGGCTGTCAGCGCTCCCCAGAAGGTGGAGAATGGCAGGTAGTTGTGGTCAGTTTCCTCCCCTGAGCCCGATTTCTCTTCCGTTCCCAGCGCGGATAAGGCCGTGCTTTCCAGATTGCTGTTTCCCAGAGCACTTCTTTGCTGGCGTGTTTGGGGAGGAGGTTTGGTACTAGCTAGTCAAGCCATAGTTCTAGTAGTTGAAATGTTTCCAGGTCGATTCTAAGGTGGCGTGCTTAAAACTCCTACCTCTCATGAACGTGCTGCGTGTTTCCTCAGTGGGCAGCCACAGTGGGCAGCAAGCAGCTCATAAACCCTATAGTAACCAACATCGCCACAATGGTAGCCAGCCTCACTCAGGGCCTATGTGCCAGGCACTGTTCTAAGCGCTTCACGTGCCTCCCCCTCACCCCCGTCCTCATGAGGAAGGCCCTGTTATAATCCCCATTTTACAAATGAGGAAACAAGTAAGGCCCACAGAGTTTCAGTAACTTCTTGCCCGGTATCACCAAGTTTATAGGTGGTGGAGCTGGGATTTGAACCCGGTACTGCTGCTCATGGAATATTTGCAGTGATTTCTAGGACACACAGCGCTCCAAAAATGTATTATTAATTTAATTGAATGTTGAATGGCTTTTCTTGCTGACTGAGAAATCTCAGTCTTTGCTGGCAGATTAGAACATTTTCTTTGCACCGCCGGCCCCCCCCGCCCGGGTTTAAACCAGTACGGATTTTTCCCTTATTGGTTTTTCAATCAGGGATATAATGCCCTGATTTTCTTCACTTGTGTGAGATATCAAAAGATGTTCTTTCAAACGCAGATGCTGTGTGCCCAGGACAAGCCACGTAACCTCTCTGAGCCTTACTTTTCTCAGGTTAATGATATTGAACACATTAAATACTGATGTATGTAAAGTCCCAGGCACAACAGCAGGTCTCAATACATGGAAACTTGAAAGGTAAAATATAAAATACTTGGTGTTTTCCTGAAGAATGTTGCTGCATGACTCTGAAGATACTTTTTTTTTTAAACTGTATTTTGCTTGTTCAGATCAATTTGGTGTAGGTATCTGTTATACCTTTCTTTTTTAGAGGAGATCATGTTAATCAGTTTTTATATTAAAATATTCTGGCCAAATGAAAGTTTAGAAAGTGATACTTTTTAAAGTTGGACCAAAAATAGGTGATGATAGGCATCATTATTGATGAAACAGAAGAATTTACCACTGAAATGGATCTAATTAAGAAACTACCATGGACATCAATGACTTTGGCTTCCCCTGTGCTGACTTTTCGGTTGGAGCTGTGAGCCCTCTCAAGCCCCCATGCACAACAATGAAAAATGGTAGCGAATGGCCTCAGACGTAGCCTTGCTCTTTTCTGCCTAAGTGACAAGAGTCCCGTCCTTCCGATCTTTGTTTTCCTTCTCGATGTAATGTCAGCAGGATGCATTACTATCTTACGGATCCACGTAAGTCACTGGGACCAAGAACAATAGTAGAAATAATAATAGCAAATATTAATATGAATACAGTAACAGTTGTTACTAGCGGAGTGTCTAACTCAGTGCCAGGTACTGTGCTGGGACTTTATTCAAAGTAGTGGTTGAAGAACCATGAGCTCCAGAGTCGGACTTTTGGCCCTAAACCATGTATTTCTCTGTGCCTTGGTTTCCTCTCCTATAGAATGAAATTAATCCCATCACCCTCTTACAGGGTTGTTTGAGGTTTAAATGATATAAGATGTATTAGTATGTAGCAGCCGTCTGGCCGGCTGCAGACACTCAGTCATGTTAATTATTGGTAATCCCTTAAAGAAGTTTCTGGTACACCCCAGTTTTGTGCATGAGGAACTTGGGCTTGGAGAGGCTGGGGGCTTGCTCAAGGTCACACATGCATTGGTTGGGAGATGTGAGCTCGAGCCCAGCACTGACCACAGAGGCGGGGCTCCCCCTCTGCACCCTGATACAACTCAGCCAGTCCTCCTACACCAGGTAATACTGGCCACACAGGAGGGAAACAGCTGAAGGATTACCTTTCTATAGAAGTTTCATTTTTCAGCCATTATCTCACTGGGGCAAGAGACCAGCCTTCAGTTTGTAAATGGCATATTCATTTCCTATTGCTGCTGGAGCAAATTACCACGGGTCAGGGGATTAAAACAACACAAATGTACTGTTTTACACTCTGAAGATCAGAAGTCTGATATGGGTCTTATGGAGGGGAAATCAAGGTGTCAGCAGGTCTGAGTGCCTTTTGGAGTTTCTTAGGGAGGCTCTGTTTCTTGCCTTTGCTGGCTGCTAGAGGCCGCCTGCATTCCTTGGCTCGTGGCTCCATGGCTTCAGCCTCTGTTTCCATTGCCCCATCTCTGACTCTGACCTTCCTGCCTCCCTCTTGTAAGCACTCTTGCGATGATCACCCAAATAATCAAGGATAATGTTTCCCTTCCAAGCCCCTTAACTTGATCACATCCCAGAGCCTCCTGTTGCCATGTGAGGTCATATAGCCACAGATTCCGGGGCTTAGGACCTGGCCCTCTCTGGGGGCCATCCCCCTGCCTCCCGCAGATGGTCGTTCTCATCTTGCCATGATGCTGACCGTGTTCTCGTTTCTTCTGGTGCCAGGTGGTGTTGGCTTCGGGCACGGCAGCTGTAGTCCTAGCCCATCTCCTCACTGACCTGTGAGCCTTGGTTATTTCTTGCTTTCTGCTTTCCTCGCCTGAAGACGAGAGGCTTCACTACCAGCGTGGCAGGGCTGCTGAGCGCCCAACACAAAGGAATGTGGGTAACACGCCTGGTGCTAATTGACCCTCAAAAATGAGAACCATTATTCTCACAAGGATGACTTCTAAATTATTTTTAATGCTCCTGTAACAACAAACAGACCCCAGTGTCTTGGTAAAAATGAACAAAGATCTGCGCAGATAGGTCAGGGGGTCTCTAATAATGGCCTGCGAAATGCAGGAAACAAACCAAACTTGGTTCCAGTGACCAGAAGTGGACTCGGTTGGAAACAAAAACGTTATTCAGCTGACCGATGATAGGTGTGACCGAGAAGAGGAAGGGGGCAGAGGTCAGCTTGCCCAACAGCATATTGTTGTGAAAGCCGCAGATCAAGGCAGCCTTTTGTCGCGGAGTTTATATTAAAGGAGGCACAAGATACTTTATGGCCCCCATTGGGGCCCAGAGCCTAAATAACCACCCTGTTCGATCGACCTTCCGCAGGTCACATGATGTTGGCAGGAGGAATTGGGTACAAATCTCTCCAGGTGTCCGTTTGGTGGCGACACCAGTAGAGATTGGAAGGGAGCGGAGCAGAGAGGGGGAGGGGAGGCCCTTCCCTGGGAGTAGTCGCAGAATTTCAGCTACGGTGCACGGCCTCCTTAGGTGCCGTGCTGCCGAGCTGGGCCGTTGGAGAGTCATTGGCAAAGGGAACGGTGAACCTTTCTTTGCCGGGGATCCCCTGCTTCCTGCCAGCCTCGTCCATAGCACCTCTCTGGCTGGCCTGTGTTCCTCAAACACCCCAAACTTGCCCCCGCTGTAGGACTTTGGCCTTTGGAACAATGTCGCCATAGATCTCCATGTGGTTGGCTCCAAATCTCAGACGAAATCTCAGCTCCCCAGAGAAGTCTTCCCCAGCCTCCCCATCAGGCGTGATGTCGCCTAGCTTTGCTGTCCTCACAGCGCTTACCACCGTCAGCAGTGGCTTCGCTCTCCTGTTTGGGATCCCTGTCACCACCTCTGCAACACGATCTCTAAGGGAACAGGGACCCTGGCTCTTGCTGAGGGCCATCGCCCCAGAGCTGGGACATGCCCGAGCACTTAGAAGAAGGCATTCCTCATAATAATGGCCAACACCTGGGACTTGTTTTGTGCCGCGTCTCGTTCTAAATGTCATTTGGGCTCTCATTCATTTAATTTCTCCCAACTCAGCTCTTCTACAGATGAGGAAAACTGAGGCAGAGTTTGATAAATGAAAAAAAAAATCTAACGAACAGATTATTCAGCCATATTTGAGGTTTTGCCAAATTAATTCGGCAACTATATCCGTTTTCTATTACTACAATAATTCTGTGTAACAGAATACCCCATTTCTTCATGTTCATTGTCTGCAGGGCCCAGGAACAAGAAGAGCGAGTTTTTTCATTTTTCTGTTGGGTGGGAGATAAGAGGATTTACCTTTTCAGGGAATGGCAGTGAATGTTCATTGAGCAGATGACATCTTATTTTATTTTAATTAATTAATTTTTTGGGTGGGATTTAATCTCTACTGTTGGGCACAGTTTATTTGTAAATACCCAAACCAGGCCTGACAAGTGTGGCGTGGGCCTCATTTCATTCTGCTCGACCTGTGAGTGTGAACAGCGCTGTCTTCACCTTATAGCTGAGGAAAGGGGGATTTGAAGAGATTCAGCTCAAGGTCACCCAGCTGGTAGATGAGCCCAAAATTCCAACCCAGGCAGCTGCAACTCCTCAGGCCAGTGCTGTCTGCCCGGGGTGGGATTCACGGTCTGCCCCTGAATGTCTTCCCCACAGTGAAGATCCTCCAGCAGGAGACGAGGGAGGGGATGACAAGGATAGGTATTTGTTTGTAAACGCCTTCGGGAGGCTGCCCACGTCTCTCGCTGGGCCACAGTCTCTCCTGGGCAGAGCTCTGGAGCAGGGGCTTCTGCTTTGGCCCCTGCCCCACGCATGGCTCAGGAATGGAGAGAGCCCCCAACCAAAGCCATTTGTCACTGGGCCCTGTGTGGATGGTGAGGCCAGGCCCGTGTGGACGCTGCATGGGATCTGGGGCTTGACCAGTGTGGCCGGGGAGCCCCGGCTGTGCTAACACCTGCCGTCGGAGGGAGCACAGGCACCTTTTCCTTCTCTTTTGCATCCTTCACAACGGAGCATGGAAACAGGTGAAACAGGTCCCCAGCCCATGGGAGATCTTCATTAAAGTGGCACTGGAGTCACTGTGGGCTCATCACGATTCCCGGCTCCTGCCACGAGGCAGTTCTGAGTGTGCGGTGCTGAGTGGGAGAGGCCTTGCCCACGCCCCTCTGGGGGATTTTTGTTGTTTGTGCCCCCCCCCCGCCCCCGGAAGTCTGTGTCACCTGCCAGATTCCCTTTCAGTTGGTGAAGCGCCGTGATCCATGTGCTTTTGTCCGAGGGACCTGAATCCCATGAAGCCGGCAAGTAAGGTGCAGGACAGTGGGGTGGCCGGTGAAGGAAGGCCTCACTAAGGCGGGGACATCTAAGTGGTGTGAGATGCGAAGGAGAGGAGTGGGCCAGCCATGGGGGCATTTGGAGGAAACGATCGGGGAAAAAGCAGGTGCCCCAGCCCCGCAGCAGAAGCAGGCTGGTGGTTGGAAGAACCCGAAACAAAGGGTGTGGGTAGACATTATGAATTCGACAGGAGGGCGGGAGGTGTGGTCAGGGGCTGGGGGGACTGGTGGGCAGGGCTGGGGCCAGTCCAGGGAGCCGGGTGAGGCTGCAGAAACAAGAATGTTTTACTAGGAAACACCATCATTTGGACTATTGGGCAGAAGTGCCGGGCCTCCCGGGACGTCCTCTCAGGAGACGGTTTATTTCTGCTCGTCGAGACAGTGGTTTGGCTCCCACACGGGCCCTAGGGCGGATGGAAAGGGAGGCTCTCTCCCTTCTCCTCTGGTTCGTGCTCACCCTAACTTCCAAGTCACCCTGACCTTTAACGTACCCCACACACGCTTCTGTTCCTCCGGCAGGGGGAGAACTGGACCCGCCGTGCTGAGTGCTAAGCTCCATGTTCGTGCTGAGGGCGAGGAATCAGGGGGGAGGCGAATAGATACTAGGGTCGAACAGGTCCACTCTTGAATCTCAGTCTAGTCACTTAAAGGCTGTGTGACCTTGGACAAGTCCCTCACCGTCTCTGAACCTCAGTAACAATGGGGACAGATGATATTCTCTCCTGGAGAAGGTGGTTGTGAGGGTTCACTGAGATGATAGATGAAATCCTGTAGCACAAAGGTAAGTGCTTCGTCAGTGTCAAGGGCTCCCCTTGGAGTCTTTTTCCAGTCCGCTGTGTAGTACTTGGAAGCAAAGGGCCAGAACTTCTCTAGCTCCACATCCCTGGGCGAGGAGCTGGCTCGGGTCATGTGACTGTGTGCATTACCATCTGAATGGCCGTGCCCAGGAGAAGGGATCATTCCTAAAAGGGAATGAGGTACTGATTCATGCTACAACTAGGTGAACCCAAAAACTGCGGCAGGCGAAAAAAGGCGGTCGCAAAAGACCACATAGCGTATGATTTCATTTCACTTCCGTGAAACGTCCACAGTAGGTAAATCCACAGAGAAAGTGGATCCGTGGCTGCATGGGGCTGGGGGATGGTCAGAACGGAGGATGAGGCTAACTGCTAGTACGAGGTTTCTTTTTTGGAGCAATAGAACCACACTAGAATTAGATTATGGTGATGGTGGCAAACTCCGTAAATAACGACTATTGAACTTATACTCCCAACGGGTGCATTTTATGGTGTAAAAACTATCTCACTGTCTTTAAAAAGATGTCATTTCCTTACTTTCAGGGATAATGCAGTTTCAAAAGAAGACATACAGAAATAATGCAAAAACGCACCCGTTATCTGAGAGGATTACCATGTAAGGGTCGACTCTGTTCCCCTCCTAGGGCATTAGAATAAAAAATGGAAAACTGAAGTCAGCAAAGAAATCCTTCAGTTTGTGAAGGTTGGATTTCCAGTCCTTTTAGAGTAAAGCCCGGAACCATCCCAGAAAATAGAAATGATCCCTAATTCCGCATTGACTTTCTCTAGCGTCGGTTCAGATGTACATGCTGCGAACCCATGGCGTGTCTGCCCCTGTCCTACATGCTGAACCGGAGTCGGCACCGTGGCTGTGCTCAAGGATTTCCAGGGTGGCCCCGTAAATACAGGCTCACTTACCGAAGGGTGTTGCTCGGGGGTACCGGCTGTATTAGAGTTCTGCGGAGACCCAGAACCACTAGGAGGTGTGTGTATATATACTTACAAGGAGATCTATTATAAGGAATTGGCTCACGTGGTTATGGGAATTGGCAAGTCCCGAGATAAGCAGCCGGGCAAGCTGGAGACCCAGGAGAGTGCATGTTTCAGGTTAAGCCCAAAGGGCAGGAAAATACTGATGTCCCAGCGTGAGGGTAGTCGGGCATAAGGAGTTAGCTCCCACTACGCATGGGAAGAGTCGGCCTTTTTGGTCTATTCAGGCCTTCAGCTAGCTGGATGAGACCCAGTCACATTGGGAGGGCAATCTGCTTTACTCAGCCTACCATTCCAGTGCTAATCTCATCCAGAAGCACCCAGAATAACCTTTGACTGAATGTCTGGGCACCCTGTGGCCCAGTCAAGTCGATGCATAAAATTAGTCATCACACCAGCCTAGTGAAACATTGTGCCAGAGTTCCTAGAAGAGAAGCACCACCCCCTATAGTCCTTGGAAATGGAAAGAGCACGCCTCCACACTGAAGGCTCTGATAAGTCCTGCAATGAAAGGAAACCTGTTTACTTTCATAAGCCTACTGTCTCTCAGTCTGAGCAGTCTAGAAACACTCATCTACCCTTCTTTCATTTTAAATTTTTTTGTTTTTATTTTTTTTTAAAGAAACAGCTGTATCACTATTTTGACGTATGTTGAAGTAACATAATGTGGAATTGGGCCATACTAGAAGTATAGATATTGTACAGCCTTGGGAATGGCAGGTTCCATCTGGGTGGGACCAGGTGAGGGAGCAGAAGTATCAGGCAGGCTTCCCGAGGGAGGTTTCGCCTGAGCATGGTGTTGAGGCATAAACAGGCATTCCTCTGGCTGAAGCTGATGCAGGCAGAAGTAACAGCATGCAAAACATCTCTGCTTTGGGAGCGCCTGGGGGGCTTGGTCGGTTAAGTGTCCAACTCTTGGTTTCTGCTGAAGTCATGATCTCAGGGTCATGGGATCAAGCCCCACATCGGGCTCCACACTCAGCACAGAGTCTGCTTGAGACATTCTCTCTCTCCCTCACCCTGAATAAATAAAATCTTAAACAGACAAACCTCCACTTTTCCCTGCCTGCAGGCACAGCCGCATTTATTACGGTTGTATTGTTAGTTCCGTCCTTGGTGACAAGAAGCCCTCGCTGACCACCAGACACAAGTGGGTCCTTGATTTCGGTTCACCCCTGCTTACCCCAGCTTTGCTAACACCTGTACCGTCTCGGCCCAGATCTTGGTACTGAAGCTTGCCATCTCTCTGGAGTTCGAGCTCTTGTTTTCCACAGACGGACAGAGAGTCTAGAGTTAGTCGTGGTGCCCTCGCAGGGTCTGAAGGTCACACTTTCCCGCTGATTCTTATGCGAAGCCACGTTCATATAAATCATCAACGTAGTCCTCGTGGGAAAAGTCAGAAACGGGTTGGACTTACAGTTACTTTTCGGTTTGACCCTGTTTTTATTTGGAGTCGCGCTTTGGAGGCGCCCCGTGGTTACAGCAGGGCCGAGGTACACCCAGCTGTGGCTACACCAAGCACGTTGTGTGCAACAGCTGGTCGCAACTCCGTGAAGTCAGAATACACGGTTCAGAGCAGGTGGTGTGGACCGATCTTCCTCAGGACACAGTAAGATACGGTGAGATCCCCGACCACCCACTCCCAGACTTCAACGGGGGTCCACCCTTGATTTTCCAGCACCAGACTATCACCCCCAAGGGAAAATGGCTTCGAACTACTTGACCAGTTTTAGTTGACATTTGAATCTTATTCATTGCTCTGTCCCTTGGACACATTGCTGATTAGTGGCTCCATGCTTAGGGCTATTTGTGGAGTGAAGGAAGGACTAGCGAGTGGATGAATGAATGTGCGGGTAAACAGGCGTGCATTTACATCTGTGGGAAAATTCACCGCTCTTGCATGCTCGTCCCCGGATTCGGTTTCCTCTGTGCTCCTGTTTGTCCGCCGTGGGTCCCAAGCTGGAGGAGAGGTAGCGTGGTGGGGCAGGAGTCCCACCAGTCCAGTAGGTTTGCAGAAGGGCAGAGAGGTGAACGAATCTTCCTAAAATGGTTAGCACTTGACCGTCCGTGCACCATGCTGGCAGAAGAATCGAGAGCAGTGGAAATGAGGGAGGGGCAGGGAGACAGAGCAGAACCAGGAAGGAGGGCGGGGCTCCGAATCCCCGAGCCAGTGGCGTTACTGGCAGGGAAGGTTGGTCTTCCTGCAAAACTGTGCCCAGACACCCGGGGGTGGCTCCACCCCAAAGGAGCCCTTTTCTTTTCTTTCTTTTTTGAAGGATTACAGAATACATAGAACTTGGTAGGAAATACAGATGAACAGATGGCCGGGTGGATGTGTGGGTGGATGGATGGATGGAGGGTTGGGTGAATGGGCTTCAGCACCGGGTAGTGAAAAGGGCATCGGTCTTGAATGGCAGAGCCAGCCGTCTGTTCCCTCTCTGAGCGCAGTTCCAGCATCTGCAAGCAGAGAATGGTAGGCCCTACTCCTCCCTAGCTCCCGGGGCCATCGGAAATCTCAAAATGAAAGCCAGACACCTTTGTTGAGTCAGGGTGCTTTGCCACTGTAAGGAATTATTATCTGCATAACCTTGTCCCTTCAAAGACGGCCTGCGGTCCCCACGCTGCAAATATATTATGATTAAAGTGCACGAGTAAGTCAAAATCTTAGTAAACTGTGTGATCACTTTGGAATTCCTCCAACAAACTGCACGGATTTTTTTTTTTTTTTCCTCCTCTCTGTTCCCAAGCAATTTTTCTTACGCTGGAGGTTGCCAAGATTTTATGGCTATTTGGTTATCTTATCCATCCAGACGGTTAGCATTAATTTATGCTGAAATAAATCTGTAAAACCTCATCTGTCTTATTTCTCTAGAAGCATTAGGTAGAAGGCCTTTTTAAAAAAAAAAAAAAAAAACTTAATGTATAGCCTCCTGAAAGAGCTGAGGGGTGATGTTACTGCATACTTTTTGTTCAATTTGGCTTGAAATTTTGTTTTTCTATTCCTCGATGTTTATATATAAGCAACTGAGGTGGTTTGGTGTAAAAAACCCAAACTTACTTTATGACTCTTAATACATAGGCTTGTCGCCGGTCACTTAGAGTTGCTTTGTATTGAGAAAAATTAAGCGGTGATTTATCATCCAGTGATAAATTTTGAATGCCTTTTTTCTATTTTTAAACATTAATCATGAAGGCATACCGTGTGAGTCAGCGAGCAGGGATTCCACTACTAATTAGCTGTGTGACCTCAGGCAAGGGTGGGCCTCGCGGAGCTCCATTTCTCCACGTTGGCAAACACCTGTTCGCAGGATTGCTTCGAGGAGTAGACGTGCTCATGTATTTGGAGCGCCGAGCGTACCCCAGCGCTCGTCAGTGCGGTAGGCAGCACTCTTGCTGTGTGGTTGAGCTGGTGGAGGCGTTGGTGCGAAGGACTGACCCGGGCTTTCATTTAGAGCGAGTTAGATCAAAATCTCAGCTCCGAGCACTGCCGGTGCTGAGCGCCCCCTCTCTGCCTGGGCACCCCCGAGGCGTGAACAGATCTGCACCATTACTCCTGTGCTATTTGGGGATTTCTTGGGCAGACGCTCTGCTGTTTTCCAGTGGTTCCAGAAAGTCATTCAAAACATTGCTACAGTGATTCACAAGGTTGACCTGACTTTTTCTAAAAGTCAAATGGGAGCGTGCTCCAGGGTCTGGCCGACTGTCCCTGGTCGCCGGACCGTGGGACCGGCGTGCTCCTCAGAGACCGTCCTCTGTGTTTGCCTTGTCACCCAGCTGCAGGAGACACGGAAGGCCAGGCGGCTGGCTGACGATCGCTGTCAACGTGCAGGAAACTTGATTCTGCTACTAGGCCCACACGAATTCAGCTCTCCTGTGTCACCTTCTAGACTTGTAGGTCTCCCGGACCAGGCGTGGAAGTGCGCATGCTCCTGTGTCGGAAGAAGGAGCTGCTGCTAGAAGATTCATGATTGTTGACCTTGGCTTTGTTTTAAGTCTTTATGTCGTCAGTCCTTTGGCTCTCTAGGAGGTGGTTCGAGACTTGTGTAGGCCCAGCTTGCAGGGCACGTGGTCCTTCTCCCGTGTAGACGCTGCAGACCTATGGTTACCACAGCAACCCCTCCGGATGTTGCCAGGTGCTGAGAGGGGCTGTGGTAGGGCATAGGGGTCAGGACTTGCTCTGGGAAGTCAGCAACGACCCATGCCAGGGACCAGCACTTCCAGGTCCATCAGTGTATGCTTGGTCTTTTTCTCATTTGGGTGTTCAAGCCTGTGGTTGTCAGCTGAATTCTCAAAGGCACCTTGTACGTTAGCGATACTAGCAAATGTATATAAATCTTAGCACGGCAGTAATAATGGTGAATAATAATGGCTTGGATTTATGGAGCACTTACTGTGTACCATGCCCCATGCTAAGTGCTTTACTCGGTTTATCTCACTTCAGCTTCCAAGCACCCCATTAAGTAGATGCCATGATAATTCCCAATTTACAGATGAGGAAACTGAGGTCCAAGAGCTTAAGAACTTGCCGACCGTCACAGCTAGGAAGCAGGGCAAGGACTCCGTCCCAGGGTGTTCTTTAGGTAATTTCGGGGAGGTGAACAGTTGCTACCAGTTGAGATGGGAGGATGGATGCCAAGGTCAGTTGAGCTCACAATTCCTTTTAAAGAAATGGCCTTTTCTTCTGGACTTACCCATATTCCCAGAGCTCCAAAAAACGCTTTTTTCACAACTTCAGATTTTAGTACTCCTTCCTGTGGAGAAATGGTCCAGATGCTGTCCTCTGCTACACTGGGCACTGTTCTTCTACCACATCTGCGTGTCACACTGTCTCATGCCATTGGGTGGGGGCGGCGCTTGTCACTCTATTTCCTGCTCTCAGTGTGTGCAGGGTAAGAGTTCACACTTGAGTTTAGCAATACTGTGGTCATGCTCTCTGTGTGTCACTTCCCTGCATGACATCAGGTGGCCCTGTAATTCTCAGAAAACACAACGATGTGGTTACTTCTGTGTCTGTAAGTTGGGGGCTGAGTGTATGCTGTAAGGCGTTACAGCAGAGGAGAGGCTTAGAGACCCACTGGTCCCATCCTTCCATATTGTAGATGAGATGCAAGCACTCGGGCGACTGTAATTCTGCTGGGTTTTAATGTGCCTGAAAAGTTTGCAGTGAGGAAGGCAGGTTTAGAGAAATCCCTGGAGCCCTTGTCCTGGTGCCTGATTTGGTCCCAGCCCAAATCCCTGCCTACCCAACCTGCCACCCCAGGGCCACAAATCGCCTGCCACGTCCTGCAAGGAATGTGCTTTGTTCTGATCAAACTGCATTGGAGTCTCTTTCCGTTGCCGAGGGTGGGGTCCAACGACAGTCCTGTCCCACGTCACACAGACACGGGAGACCCTCGTATTGGTGCTGTGACCCGGTGGAGGCCGTGGCGAGACTCACCTCTAGCATGTGGAGGAAAGGTGGGGATAGTCCATTCAGGCTTCTCTTTCATGTGGTGAGTCAGCAGCCGTTTATTGAGCACTTGCTGTAATAATAGGACTGACAGTCGTAGCTACGTGTATTTGATGCGTTCTGGGCCAGGCACTGTGTTAGGTGCTGTCTTACAGCAGTGCCCAAGACATACGGGGCACCTGCCCAGGACTAGAGACTGGGTGGGGGAGGCACCTTGCACCCCGGGGAGAGGTTGGGGCTGCCCTGGGAGAGGCAAAGCCCCAGGAAGACCGTCTTCAGGAAAATCAAGGCCAGCGAAGGCACCATCGGCTTAACGTGGGAGAAGAATCCATCTTTCTGTCTCTTCTCCCAGCTCTGTCCCCTGCATGCCGCTCTCCTAACCCCCTCTCCTGAGGGCGTCTCTCCCCTTCTTCTCTTCACTGTCCCCCCACCCCCAACACACACACCTCTTCTCACATAATGCAAGAGTATATTTTTTATAAAAATCACTGTGCAGAAATCACCATTGGTCGATTCAACGTGGAGAGCTGGGTGAGTTTGCGTGAAGTTCTCTAGAGTATTTTTAATTTGTCGAGTAGCAGTTGCCTCTCCATTCAGGGGAGCTAAAACTCTCGTGACTAAGGCGAAGATTTAAATATGAATTATTCCCATGTAGCCACAGGAAAGCAATTGAGCTGAGAAAGGATTGAAAAGACCGAGCAAGCAAGATTTAGCTTTCATTAAAATGACATGGTACCTGTAAATAAGGTGAGAATCCGGTTAATAGCTTTCTATTCAAGGGGAATTGACAGGCAGCGTTGCATTCCAGAGACTCTGCGCCGTACCTTGATGAGGTCGACGTTCCTTCCTATCCCAGCATCTTCTGTGCATTTGGAGAGTTGGGTCACTTCATTTGTATTTCTCTTTTCTATTAGCTAAAACGATTGTTAATTTTTTTTAAAAGTTCACTTAGTGGGTGAGGAATAAAAGTTGATTTGTGACTCTAGCTCAGAGAAGAAGCATGACCAGTATCTGGGGCCTTCCTCTGGCCAGTCCGGGAGAAAACAGTGAGCAACAGCCTGCTTTAAAAAGAGATGTGAACATCTTGGAAGATTTCTCCAGAGTTTACAGAGGTCCGACAAAGATACTTGCGATGGCACTCATGTTTATAACAGGGAATGGTTTGGATAGCCAAATAAACTGTATTATATCCAAACTATAAAATACGATGCAACAATTAGCAAGAATAAGGTAGCTCTCAGTCTAATAAATTCCTATTCTACTGTTGAAGGGAAAAACCAAGTAGCTAAGAGATACTTTCTGTACAATACCTTTTATCTTAAGAAACTTACGGCATACTTTCTAGGGGTGCACTTATGATAGAGGCCTAGGAACATACAGAAAATAGTCTGGGAGGACTTGTATCAAACTGAAATCAGTGCTCCATCTAGAAAGGTAGAGAGGAGACCAGGAATAAATCTCTGAGCACTTACACCCACGGTGCGAGCCTCAGGCCTCGGGTCCTGGGGTAGGAAGCCCATGAACTCAGCTGCTCCCTGACCGGCTCTGACAGGCAGAGCCTTGGGGCCGGCCTCGTCTCTCCTCTGTTGGTCCAGGAAGCATGTATGACTGTCTGCCATGGACAAGACCCCTCAGGAGGCCTCGTGGATTCCGTGTGACCGGTTGGCAACGATGGCTGACCCTTCCATAGCATTTGCCGTCTGCCGGGTACTGTCCTAGGTGTTTAATGTCTAGGAACTCATTGAATCCCCACAAACAAACCTGTGATGTAAACACTATTACTAGTTCCATTTTGCAGAGGAGGAAATTGAGGCACAGAGAAGTTAGTTACTTCACCCATTGTCACACCGCCGAGATTTGAACCTGGAGCCCATACTCTTGAGCTAGTCCTCAATTCGTAGGCTGGCAATATGGTTTATCCTCTACAACGGGACTCTCTTGAGAAGGTTGGGGGTGTTGTTAATACTCATGCGGGTCAACAGGCGTAGGCAGGGTCTGTCTGGCAAACCAGGATGTGTGGTCACCCACGTTATACTGTCTCTCGCCCCTGGCAGAAGGGTGCCTGCCCTCATAGTGTCTGCAGTCCATCTGGGGGAAGACGAGAAAGTGCCAGGCAGTGGGGGTTTCAGGGGTCTGTGAGAAAATGAGAACACAGGAAAGGGCCCCTGTTTGGTTTGGTCTCTGGGAATCAGAGAGGGCTTCCTGGAGGAAGAGACAACCAAGCTGGGACTGACGGGTAGGTAGGCATTAGTCTGACAGAGCAGGTGTGTGGTGGTGAGAGCTGATGTTGGAGGGGGAACAAGGCCCGAGTCTAGAGAGGAGGTCTCTAGCTCCTGGCTTCAGCCACACCCCTGCTCTCTGGGACCTCAAATAAAACAAGATGTAGCTTATTCATATGAGAGGTCTGCAAACTTTTTCTTCAAGGGCCAGGTAGTAAATATTTAAGGCTTTGTGGGCCATGAGGCAAAATTGAGGATATTGTGTGGGAATATATAGGAGTATGTAACCACATAAAACTATAAAAATCATTCTTAGCTCAAGGACCATTAAAAAAAACACCCCCAAACAGGCAGCTGATTAGATCTGGCTCTTAGGTTTATACTAGAGGTTACGGTCTTGCCCTGGCTTCACTGGCGTATCTGTTGATCAGAAAGCTTTGCCACGTATTAGAAGACAGTAGGGAGGCAGCTTAGTATCCGGGACATACACAGCTCAAAAGTCCAAAAGCCCAGCAGATTTGTGTTCACACCCACCTCTACCCCTCAGCAGTGGGGGGGCCCCGACGAGCCACGTAACCTCCTCAAATCTCCGTTTCCGTGACCTGTGAAATACAGATCGTGCCACTTCTCAGGGCTGCTGGAAAGACCCAGTGGGAGCCCCCTTGTTAGTCTCCCTGTTAATCCGTCCTCTTACTCATCACCCATCAAGCATGGATTCTATGCCAGGCACCGCACCAGGCCCTAGGAGTTCAAAGGTCTGTCTGGTGGCCAGGACACCAGTCACGGGTAGTTTTTGAATGTGCTTGTGGGGGTCATTTCCACGAAAAACGTGGGCCCGCGGTCAGGAGCCCCAGCCCCTGTCCCAGCGCTGCTTTTGCGGAGGGACCGTGCCTTCACCTGAGCCCCCAACCAGGCAGTCTCCCCGGGCTCGTGTTCACTTCAGTAAAACGAAGCATGAACGTGGCAGGAGGGGTGTGAGCTTTTCTGAGCACCGAGGATCAAAGTTCTCTAACTCTTGGAACAGAAAGGCCAGGCTGTCGCTGGAACTGTTCATCTCTGGGCATCAGTCCTGGGTGAGTGGGGAGTGATTAAAGCCCATTGGGAGTCTCCATTGTCTTCTTGCATTAGGACTTTCTGCCTTCTCTGCACTTAGCCAGAGCGACTTGGAGCTCTTGGCTTTGATGTGGGAATTAGAGTCCCCCGGGCCTGAGTCAGATTCCTGGCCTGGCGCTGCAAAAATCCAGAGCTTCCAGTTGGCCGAGGGAGTTCCCACCAGACCCTTTGCTGGGTAGAAAACAAAGCAGCTGGAGAAGACTCTGGAAGTTGGTCCTTGAGTCAGCTAATGGGAAATTCCAACAGCAGGGGCCTTTGGACCTAGAGGAGCTGCCTTCAAACCCTGGCATTGTCACCAGTAAAGTGTGTGGCCTCCAACAAGTCACAGGGCTTCTTTGAACCGCAGCGTTCCCATCTGTAGAATGGACATGGGTTTTGCCTGTCCACCCAGCTAAGTGGTGAAAATTACTGACGTGTAGTGGGTGCATCTTTTGTACCAACTGTGGTGTGAAGGGCCTTGTCTGGCCCTCTTCAAGATACTGTGAGATGAAGGTACAGGGCAAAGAGAGGGCCCATGTCTGGTCCAAGAACTTGAGCAATTTGATCTCCAGAATCTACCTCCGTCACCGTCTAGGTGGTCCTGCCCCGTGAGGAGAAATGAATCTCACAAAAGCAAAAACATAGTTCTCAAGAACGTGTGTGTGTGTGTGTGTGTGTGTGTGTGTGTGGCCTTGTGGTTCCGCTTATTGAGCAAGCATTTCCTGAACACCTACTCTGTGCAAAGCCCCGAGACATAAAGATGACTAAGGCACAGTTCCTGGCTGCAAGAAAGGCGCTCCAGACAGATATTTTTATCTTGCTTCAAAAATAGTGATAAGAATGCTTCCTTGCTCTCAATTCCACACGTTATGTGCTTCAACTTACTATTAATTTTTTTTTTAATTCTATCACCACAGAGCTCTTTGCCAGAAATAGGGGAGGGAACCCCATGATGCCGGGGCAGCCCTAGCGTGCCCCCGTCAGCGTTCTTTCTTGTGCGTGTTTGGCGTTGCCGCACGCAGACGTGACTTGGTGTATTGCTGTGCAGTGAGGGTCCTGTTCCTGGTCTGCTGGGAATGGGGTGGGGGTGGGGGACGGCCCCCAAGAGGAGCCAACCAGATGAAGACTGTTACTAAAGGCATGCAGATGAAGCCGTCCTTGTGTCGATAAATGATGTCAGCCGCACCCTTACTTTGGCCTGGGTGCAGGGCTGGGAAAGGGAAGCATGGAGAGAGTGTTTATTTTGCCTTTGCCCCAGCGGTCATCTGAGTGTATACGATGCAACGTTAGACCCCATGGGCACCTTCCAGGTACATTCTGTAACCATCTGCCCGCTCCTTTGCTGGGGGGAGGCCAGTTGGTAGGGCTGGGTAATTTCCAAGCCTCTGTTTGGCTCCCTCCTACTCTACCATTTCCACCACCCACCCCCCCAAGTTTGCGAAAGTTTTGTAAGTGTAGCAAATAATCAACACTCTTCCTCCTCACCGTCCCAAAGTAACCATTTTGGCATATTTGTTGCAGCTCTTGTCTAGGTCTGCATGTATGGTAGGGATAATTCATCACCGAGGGAGAGGTCTCTCTGGAGTCTCCTCTTCATCCCCCTCCTGCCAGTCTCCTGTTGTGAATTTCCCATAAATACCAGCCTATGTGTTTACGCTTTTACCTCCGCTCTCTATAACCACATACGACATGCGGTACGGGTCGCTGTTGTCCCAATTCCTGCAGGTGCTGTCATCCTGGGTATATTATTCCACCACATGCCTGTTCCACTCAACTTTGGATTTTGAGGTCCAGCGCTCAGTTGGTTCTAATCGTAGTATTGTTTCCTAACGTAGAACTATATTCATTTTATCTATCTCCTTACAGGGAGCCACATAGGCTGCTTCCAGTGTTTTGTTTTTGCAGACATTAATTCGGATGTTCTAGTGCATGCCTATCTCTGCAGGCACGAGTGCAAGGGCTTCTCTGAAGTGTGTGGGTGTCAGGACACCCACCAGCCCAGGGCGAGGGCTCCTGCTCCCCTGTATCCCCCCAGCCACTTGGTTTTCGCAGGTGTTTTGCACTTCTGACCAAACTGATGATCTCCCTATAGAAAGAAAAATGTATTTTTTCTTAGATGAGGATCTTTTTTTTTTTTTAAAGATTTTATTTATTTATTTGACAGAGAGAGACAGCCAGCAAGAGAGGGAACACAAGCAGGGGGAGTGGGAGAGGAAGAAGCAGGCTCCTAGCGGAGGAGCCCGATGTGGGGCTCGATCCCAGAACGCCGGGATCACGCCCTGAGCCGAAGGCAGACGCTTAACGACTGCGCCACCCAGGCGCCCCTTAGATGAGGATCTTGCACCGAAGTGCCTAAGCATGCCCACGGAAAGGAATGCTGTGGAAATCCCAGCCTTCGGCCTCTTCCTCCCTCAGGGCTCCTGGAGACTCTGGCTTCATCAGCCTCTTCCTTGCTGTCCTGGGGCTGTTAGCCTCCTGCACGATAGCATCGCATGTCGGCCTTCGCCATGTGGAGGGCGACTCCCTACCGCAGTCTCAAGTCTTACCTTCCTTACTCTGGATCATTTGAAAACATCTCCCATCTGCTGTCAGCACTTGGTCCAGGTCTCATTACCCCCTCTCACCTGGACAGCTGCCCCTCCGCCTTGCTGGCCTCTGTGTGCCCATTCAGTCTATCATTTATCAGTCCATTCACTCATTCACCCATCGTCGACGGAAGCCCTGCTGTGTGCATCCCTATAACCCCAGGTATGGCCTCTCGTCACCTGCTGGACTAAATCCTAGTGTCTCAGCCTGGCTGTCAAGCCATTTCACCATCCCCGTGTCATCCCATCTTCCCAGCGTCACTTCGGTCTTTGTCCCCCAGCATCTCCTCTCCTTGCCCGTACTACTCCATCACTCAGGGACAAGGTGCTGGCTCTCTCTGCCCGTGTCCACAGTCTCTACCTGTGAAACACTTTGTGTTCACCCAACACTCCACTCCGTTCCTATCTGAAGAGCCTTCCCAGGCTCCAGGGTAGAATTGACTTTTTCCTTCCTACGCCCCCCCCAGAGCTTTGCACCTCCTCGTCTGTCCCACTAGCTACTACGTGAACCCCGTCCCGAGCATGACCCGTCCTCTTCCGCCCCTGGAGCTTCAGGGCCGAGGACTGTGTCTGGCGTACACAGAAAGTGCATAATTAAAGTTTGTGATGAGTAGCTCCTCACTCCTGCCGTTCCCAGTTGAGCATGGGCATCCCCACCATCCACCATCCCTCCACCCACCTAACTGTCCATTGGCTGCCAAGGAAGCTTTCTGTTCTGCAAATTGTGCCGGAGACCGGACGGAAGGTTTCTTTCATCTTAAGAGACTTAATTAGCTTTTCAAGAGTTTGACAAAGTGTGCAGATGAATATTCTTTATTTTTAATCAGGAAGTCTTACCTAAACAAACACCCTCTACTTGAAGACTCTTTTGAGTTTACTCTTTATTCTTTGAAGTCATTCGGCTGAATGTAAACCCGATGTTGTCTTTAATTCAGATTTTGCTCGTTAAGATCAAGCGTTCCCTAATCAATATGAACTAATAAGCAAGAGTGTTCACTTGCTAAATGGCCATTATCTATTAGGTACGACAAGTGACCAGGCCGCATTTCATTTTATCAGCTCAGTGGTTCCAGAATAACCTGTTATATCAGAATCGCCTGGAATGCTGGTTGAAATACAGATTCCCAGGCCTCCCCTTCCAGCTCCAAAGTCTCCGGGTGGGACCTGGAATTCTGTAGTTATAACGAGCTCTCCATGTGACTCTAAGACATCCTGAGACGGAGAACCACGGATCTGGATCTGTGCCGTCCAGTATGGTGGCCACGAGCACTTGACACGTTTTCAGTCCAAATTGAGATGCACTTCTCTGTAAAATACACACTGGATTTCAAAGCCTTATACCCCAGCCCCCAAAAGTAAAATATCTCACTAATATTGTTAAATATTGATGACCTGTTAAAATTACGATATTTTGGAGATACTGATTTAAGATTAATTTCACCCGTTTACTTTTTAAACGTGGCTGTGAGAACATTTCGAGTGGGAAGTGTGGCTCACACTCTCTCGGTGGGACCGGGCTGGTCTGCATGGTTGAGTCCCTGAGAACGTGGTGCTTGTCCCTGGGGAATCTCAGGGAGTTCGTGTTCCTTACGTGTCTGGATGAATGAATGAGGTTGATCAGTAACACGTGGCTTCCGCTTACCTACCATGGGACCTTAAGCAAGCGGTTTCACTTCCCTGGGTCTCGATAGTCTCATCTGTAAAATAAGCGGAGTAATGGGAGCACAATTATCTGCTTGCGGTTGGATCTCGTCGGTGACTCGGAGAAAGGCTCTTCTGTGCCTCTTGCACGGCCACAGAGCATCGCTCCGCGGGGACAGGAAAAGATGCTGTTCCCGGCGTGCTGAGTGGTGAGGTCAGAAGCCTCCCAGGGCACCCTGGATCATTCCATCTTCTGTTTCATCCTTCCCCTGATCTCCTCTTGGTTTCGCTTAGAGCCAGAACTAGTGCTGACCACCCTCATAAGCTGTGGTGCCCGTCTTTCTTACAGCTGTCCCCACACAAACTTCTGGAATTTATTATTCATTTTATCCCGGCACCTGTAATTCATGACTCAACTTTAGAAATCCCAGGTGAAACATCAGTGGGCTTTTTTCCCTTCTGTGTTTGCTCTGAAAATTACGCACTCGTGAGGCAGTATAGTGGTCAGAAGGGCAGATTCCAAAGTTAAATCCTCTGGGTTCAAGTCCCATCCCCACATCTTACTAGTTATGTGACTTCGGGCAAATTAACTCAGTACCTCAGTTTCCTCATCTGTAAAATGGTGGTAACATTAGCAATAAACTCCTATATAAGGTGGAGAAGGCTACATGAGGATGTTTATAAAGCGATTAACATGGTACTAGAACGTGGGAATAGATTAGTATTATTATGAACTACGTTACTGACGGCAGTTTCCAAAGCCTTTACTGTGTACCCATGCAACGCCAGGCATTATTGGGATAGCATCCAATATCCCAAAGAAGTGTGGTCCCCCCACCCATTGCAGCAGCTTTTAGGGAAAATGGCATGGTAAGAAGTTTAAGGGTGTAAGCAACCATACGATTCAGAAAGGAAAAGTCACAGGAGTTGAACAGGCAAAAAAATAACAGTGACAATAACAATTATAATAATGCTGGGGGCGCCTGGGTGGCTCAGCCAGGTAAGCATCCAACTCTTGATCTCGGCTCAGGCCATGATCTCAGGGTCGTGACATTAAGCCCCATGTTGGGCTCTGCACTGAGTGCGGAGTCTGCGTAAGATTCTCTCCCTCTCTCTCTGCCCGTCCCCACCCACTCGTTCTGCTCTCTCTCTCTCTCTCTCTCGAGAAAAAAAATTAATTAAAAAGTTAAAAAACAATAATGCTAACCCCCTGCCACAGTCCAGTCCCACTACCCGTTCATCATGTCCATGGTCTCACTTCATCTTCGTAACCGCCCCATCTGACACAGATGGAGAAGCTGAGTCTCAGAGGGGGTGAGTCCAAGGGGGGCCAGCCCCTGAGAGGCCTTGCTGCATCCAGATCAAGTCTTTGTACTCATAAAGCCTCTACTCTTTCTACCAGCTCATAATTCTCTCTATGAAAGCGATGGGGTCAATCAATCCTTTTGATGTGTCTGAAAATCTTATAATAAGACATTCTCATCCCCAACATTACGGAAGACCAGGCAAAACAAATCACTGAGGTTAAAACCAGAAGATCCCGGCTTTCTGTGAAGTGTACCCCTCAGGCACACTGTGGGTGGGCTGTTCTCGAAGTCTATAAGAGGGGCCTGGAGATGATTATAGGTGGGGTGGCGGGCTGGGCTGCTAGGGTTGTGCAGAGCTCCCTGTCCCTGTGGGAGGCAAGCAGACCCTAAGGACACGGTGTTCAGGGATGTTCGGCCTTGAGCAGAGCAGCATGTCCTCCAGGTGAGATTTCAGGATGGGAAGCCAGGACCTGGGCCACTCTGAGGCTGGTCAGTGAGACTGGGCAGGAGGGACGGAGCCTGATACCCACTTGGGTGCTGGAACACGGCGGAAGCACAGTGTGACCCTGGCCACAGACGGGCCTACATCCCTCTTCCCCAGTCATGGGTTCTCAATATTTTTCTAGTCCAAGATCACCTGGGTTGGAGGGTCAAGGTAGACTCAGTAGGCCTGCAGTTCTGGTAGCCAGGCTGGGCTGGGGTGGGCAGGACTCACAGGCTCACCTGCTCCAAGCACATGGTCACGTGGCCACAGAATCACTATGGATTCTAAAAGCCCAGCTTTTATTCATTCGACAAGCAGGCTGAGAAATTTTGCTCCCTTCCGTTTTCAGAGATCCTTGGAGAGTTTCTCCACCTTGGGTAACTCATCTAGAATGTGCTGGCATTAGGGATTTCTTTGACATGGGAGGTGGTCAAGTTGTGAGATGGCAAGGCGTCCCTCATGCCAGCACATTCTGGGTGCTCAGTAAATCATCATCATCAGTAACAATTAGTGAGCTCTTACTGCATGACTGACACTGTGCTAGTTCATGCTCTTTCACTGAATCCTTTCAATAATCCTGTGAGATGTACCAGTGTGGAAACTGAGGCATAGAGCCCGTGAGTCCCTTGCCCAGAGTCACACAGCTAGCGGGGCTGGCCACCTGGGGCAGCCCCAAACCTATGCTCTGGTTGTAGGCCTGTGGGGCGTTGGAGGACTGGGGCCAGGTGATTCCTCAGGGTGCCTCAGGAAACTTCAGGAAGGGAATAGACGGCCCTTTGTCTCAGGTGGCAGAACAACCCCCAGCCCACTGCGGCAGCTCATCTCTCCCTTCCTGCTCCCCGGGCTCCTTCCCAAATTCCACCCTGCCCCCAGCAGTGTCTTCAGCACATTGGAAACATTAACGTGTCCCCTGCTATTTGTCTTAGCTAACATTGGCTCCGACAGTACAGTGGAGACGTTTCTCCAAGGGCAGACAGCGGGTCAGCGAGAGTCGATAATGGATTCCAGCAAATTGGACACCGTTCAGATCTAATGCAAGCCTGGCGGCCGAGCCCCCCTTGTGCATTGGCAGCTGCTGGGTGCGACCCCCCCTCCCCCCCCCCGCCGGGAAGGGCCCTGGCTCCATCGCGGCCTGGAGGCTCAGCGAGCACGGGTGGCCACGGCTGACCTCCCGGCCCTGCAGCCCCACACCCACACCCCTCTGGGACTAATAACCACACACGCTGGCCTCTCGGCCCTCCCGGCCTCTTCCCTGGTCGTCTGTCCTCCGGTGCCTGCCGCGTTCCACGCTGCACCCGCTGCACCAGTGCCGGCCGTGGGAGGCACGCGAGGGGATCACGGAACGAAGCAGGCACAGTTCCTGTTCCTAGTATTGCTCTGCTAACACACCGGCCCCCGGGACCCCAGACGCGCCTCCCCATCGGCTTCCTGGACATCTTCATTAATACGCCCGGCGTTGAGGAAAGCTGCTCATCTCCTATCTCCCACCTAGCCAGTGGCAGCCGCCTCTTTCCAGGAGCTCAGGGCAAAAATCCTCAGAGTCCTTCCTGGACACCCTGTTTTTCCACACACGTGCTCAGTCCACACGCAGATCCTCTCGGTTCCACCTTCAAAATAGATCCGGGATTCAAGGGCTTCTCCCCACCCCCCACTGCTGCTCTCCTCCAGCCTGCCCTGCGTTATCCCAGCCTCTACCTCTCCTCCTGCCAAAGAACATTCTCACGCTGCTGCAGAGCTGTTGTGGAACCCGAGTCGGGGCCTGGCAGTCCTGCAGCACCCTCCACGGCACAGTGAAGGCCCGGGTCCTCCCAACACATCCCGGGCTCATGGTGGGTCCTCGCACCTGCCAGGCACACCCCAGGCACGCACCTCACTCGCCTTTGTCTTGCTTCCCCAGATAGGCTCCTGGTTCGCTGGCTCACTTCGGGTCTCCGCCTAGAAATCACTTCTGATGCTTTGAGGATTAATGAATTAACATGTGAAAAGCATTTAGAATTGTGCCTAGCTCCAGAACTGCTAGTTATTACTGTGGGTTTACAGTGGGTCCTTGGGGCCTAATTCAGAGCAGACAGTAAGTTCGGTGAATGGGTTACGTGCCCGGGGCCTGGCCTGATGCCTGGCACCAAGCAGGAACTCAAAACGTTTGTCGAGCAGAAGATGGAGAGATGGACCGAGGGAGGCAGTCCGTTCCCTGCCTGGTGCAGGCCTCGAGAATTTGCCATGTGAGGAAAAGATGCCAGCCCATCATTTCTGTGTCCTCGGGGCACAAATCTCCTGCCTGCCTCTATTGCCTCACCCACCCTGGGAAGTACCCTGCCTGGGACCCTTACTTCCCGGCTTCAAGCTCGGGGATTTTGGGATAGTGAGGGACGCAGTCTGCTGACGGGAAATGAGCTCCTGACCAGGCTTATGGGGTGGCTGGGGTGGGGAGAGGGAGAGGGAGAGGGTGACGTGCGACAGGGTGGCCTCCCCTCTCCTCGGTGCTAAGGCTCTGCGCAGACATGCCGAGTGACTGCTGGTCAGGGAAGGGGGCCGGGACCTTCTGTCTCCGCTGTCACTGGCCTTTCCTTCCTGGGCCTCTCAGCTGGGTCCCCCCCACCCCCAGAAGAGCCTGAAGATGAAGGCTGTGGCCCGAGACCCTTGGTCTCCTTCCAGGGCTGAAAAACTTGTTAATGTGCGCTCTGTTTGGAGTAGTTCATAATTTGAAGCAGCTGCTGTCCCCAAGCGAGATCCCTCCGTTGGTGTCCCAGAACCCCAGGCTCCAGAGGTCTCCCCTGGTTAATTCCACCTCAGCCGCTTGTCCCCGGAATGGGAGGTGGTTGGTTCTGCCTCGCTGGGCCACCTGGGTCCCTAGGAATGCCCCCAGTGGCGCTCAGAGGAGCTCAACCAGCTTCAAGCTCAGGGCACTTGGGGGGGGGGGGCGGTATTCGAGGGCATGAGTTTCTGCCTAAACGTTCAGTGTGCTGAAAAAAGCATGGAAATTTCTTATGAAGAACAACACAGCATGAAACTTTCCTTCCACTCGGAGGCGATGACCCAGCCATTTGGCAGAGGCATCTCTCCCGATTAACAACACACGCCCTTTGCCCTCCTTTAGGCAAACCAAAAGCGGAGTGCTCTGTGCCTATGGAGTTTGCTTCTGGAAGGATCTTGGTTTGGGTCATCTGGTTTATACAACATTATTGTTATGTGGGTGGTTGCCTTGTGGCCTGCTGGGGTTGCAGTCAGAGAGACCCAGGCTCATATCCCTATCCACCACTTACTCGTTGCATTCTCTCGCCCTCTCTGCCTCTCGGAGCCTTCACATTCTCATCTGTAGACTGGGAATAAAAGCAACCAGCCCGCAGGATTTCTGGGAGGACTAGAGACCACGGGTGTAAGGAGCCCAGCACATAGGAGCCGCTCTATAAATGGAACCTGATACTCACGGACCCGTGCAGTAGCTGTTTATTGAGCATTGGCTATACCCGATGCGGCATCACACAGGCCGCACCCCCACCCCGTGGAGCGAACATTCTTGATGAGGAGCTAGACAATAACCAGATAAGAAGTCAGGAGGGAGGGCCGGGGTCTAAATAGTGTGGGCAGGGGAGGCTTGCAGAGAAGATGGCATTTGAGCAAGAACCTGAAGGCAACAAGGCTGATGTCCCTACAGACTCTGGAAGGTGTGCCTGGCCGTGGAACGGCCTAGAAGGGGAGGCTTGCCCATCGCCTGGCTGTCTGAGCCCCATTGGCTGTCCTCTGCCTCCTCGTTGCTGAGCCTTGTTGACCGATGGAATCACCCTCCATAAAATCAGCTGTGTCTTCAGGGAGTTTGCCTTGATAATGGAATTAATTGGACCAAATGTTATTTCGGATGTTCCAGGGAAAGAATGAATATGTGCCGTTGCAGGGCCGCCAAGTTCTAATGTGGAGATTTAGAGAAAAATGTAGCTGAAAGGGGAGAGGACAGGACGGCTGGGGAGGGACGGACAGAATCCCTGCCAGTGCGTCCCAATCAGGGTCAGTTTCTAACCGTTGGTGGTAGAGACAGGACAGGAAATACAGAATAGCCTTTCTCCCCCACCTCTTGCCTTGGCCAACTCCTTCTCCTCATTGGGGTCTCAGCAGAAATGTCACCTCCTCAGAGAGGTCCTCCCTGACCAGCCCACTGAAATACTTTCCTAGACCTTGCTGCCACCTGAAATGATCTTATTTAAGTGTTTCTGGGTTCATGGTTCATTTTCTCCTTTAGAAAGAAAGTGCCAGAAGGGCAGGAAAGTTGTTTCCAGAGAACCTAGAAAAGTAGTTGGCATGTAGCAGCTGCCCACTGTTTATCTGTTAAACGGATGGATGAAATCTCTTCATGTAGAACCTGGGAAGGGTCGCCCTAGACAGCGTTCTTCAAACTGTAGGCTCTTTCCCATCAGCGAGGTGTGACATCAGTTCAGTGGCTCACAGCTAGTATTTTTAAAAAATACTAGTGTCTGGGTCGCTCAGTTGGTTAAGCGTCTGCCTTCGGCTCAGGTCATGATCCCAGGGTTCTGGGATCGAGTCCCACATTGAGTTCCCTGTTCAGTGGGGAGTTTGCTTCTCCCTCTCCCTCTGCCACTCTCCCTCCTCATTCTCTCTCTCAAATAAATAAAATCTTTTTTAAAAAAGAAAAAAATAGAAAAAAATAAAAACATCAGAGCATATTACACATGGTAAGGGCAAGTATTGTTTTAAGAAATATATATACGTACATGTATATACGTATATTCAATGAATGCAGAATGAAATACTTTATTTCTCACTGTGGAGTCGTCAAAAAAGTTTGAAACACAACAGTGAATTCTAAGTTTTCTCAGGCTTGATCTTCAAAGGACATTCTTCCCTTAGAGACTGTAAACCTAGTCGCATAAAGTTTACATTCCGGGGCCCCAAAGCAGAACTTTAAGAAAAGATTCCTTTGTTTCCTATTAACTGAAAAAAAAGTGAATAACTTTCCACCATAGAGGGGGCGCCTGATGGCCCGAGTCGCCCGCGACATGTATGGGGTTATTTACACACTCGTGTACAAACATACACAAACAGATGCACAGATACGCTCACACACCTGCCAACACACACGCTCACATGGACACGTACTCATGTGCACACAGACACATCCACATTCTATGTACACACACACACGCTCACACGGACATGTACTCACGTGCACACAGACACATCCACATTCTATGTACACACACGCTCACACGGACACATACGTGCACACAGACGCATCCACATTCTATGTACACACACACACGCTCACACGGACACGTACTCACGTGCACACAAACGCATCCACATTCTATGTACACACACACACTCACACGGACACGTACTCACGTGCACACAGACGCATCCACATTCTATGTACACACACACGCTCACACGGACACGTACTCACGTGCACACAGACGCATCCACATTCTATGTACACGCACACACGCTCACACGGACACGTACTCATGTGCACACAGACGCATCCACATTCTATGTACACGCACACACACACGGACACGTACTCGCGTGCACACAGACGCATCCACATTCTATGCACACGCACACACGCTCACACGGACACGTACTCACGTGCACACAGACGCATCCACATTATATGCACACGCTCACACGGACACGTACTCACGTGCACACAGACGCATCCACATTCTATATACACACACACACGCTCACACGGACAAGTACTCACGTGCACACAGACGCATCCACATTCTATGTACACGCACACACGCTCACACGGACACGTACTCACGTGCACACAGACGCATCCACATTCTATGTACACGCACACACACACGGACACGTACTCGCGTGCACACAGACGCATCCACATTCTATGTACACACACACGCTCACACGGACACGTACTCATGTGCACACAGAAGCATCCACATTCTATGTACACACACACACGCTCACACGGACACGTACTCGTGTGCACACAGACGCATCCACATTCTATGTACACACACACGCTCACATGGCCACAGTAATAATATGCATCTACACATGCAAATACACATGGACACACACACAAACACACATGGACACACTCACATTTATATGTACACAGACACAACACAGACACAGTTTAGAACCACACATGCGTGCTGTGACGCACACACACGTCCACACGAGAACATCCTATTTCTTCCATCTTCCTCCTTCCCCCGAGAGACCCCAGCCCATTTTCAGATCTGCAGCCCGCGGGGGAGCCATCAGTAACCGGTGTCAGTGGGGAGGCTGGGCACTGTAAGTCCACAGGCTTTGCGGTTAGCCAGACTTGGGTTCAAATTTCCATGGACTGGCTGAGTGACCTCTGTCTCACGGAGCCGGATTCCTCACCTGGAACTGGGGTTGAGGAAGGTCATGCCTCCTTCACAGGGGGCAGGCAGGTGGGGGGGCCAGCTGGGAGCGCAGGCATGTTGGACTTGCCGGCTGCCCCAGCAGGAGCACTGGGACCCACAAGTGCCTCCCCCTAGCTGTGTGACGGCGGCAGCTCCCTGGGCCTCTTTTGCGAACTGGGGCGATCGCATCTCCAGTAGACACGATGGCTGTGAGCGAACACTGAGGTCTGTGGGAGTGCCGGCACCGTGCCTGGAGAAGCTCAGAGGGTGCTCAGTGCCTGGCACCTGCTCTGCCCCCAAGACTGCATCTTCCCCCACGCGCCCACTCCTAGCCCACACCACCCCGTGCTGTCCTCGCCACTTCTGGGGCTCCATGGAAGCCAGTCTGGGCTCTCCCTGGAAAATCACTCTTGGCCATGTGGAAATGACATCTGTGATTTCTTGGTCGGATACACTTTTGTTCCTGTGTTATGAGGATGGGCTTCCCCATCTCTAGAAGGCTCTGGTATAAGGATCCCGTGTTCTCTGCAGTGGGGCAGAGGCCCTTGGGAAACACGAATGCACTTGAGCTGAGAAGACTGTGTCATCTTCACCTTCGAAGTCTCGTGGCATCTGGCTTTAAGGGAGGAGATGAGGAGGAGCGAGAATGCAGGAAAGAGAAAGGTCACCAAGGTGTGGGGAGTGGGGGCTCATGGTCCTGGATCCAAGGGCCAGGCCCGTCCAAACACGACCCCCCCGGGGATGGGGAGGAACAAAGCATCCCAGACACATTTTCTACTTTACACTTCGCCTCTGGAACAATGCAAAGCAGCAGATGTCAGTGACAAAGAAACTAAAAAACAAGGGAACCCATAAAACTTAACCAGCAAGCAGGAGAGTTTGTCTGCCATCTGGTGCTGCCTCCTGCCCCCCCGCCCAGCAGGCGCGAACATGTTGGGAGCCCCCTGAGCTGCTCTGTCCAGGGACTCACCCCCACACCCCCAGGCGCTCCAGGGCCTTCCCTCTCCCTTCTCGGCTGCCCTCCATCGTCAGCCAGCAAATAAATGTTTACTGAAGCTCGGAGATGTGCCAGGCACATGCCAGGCGCCTTTGGGGACAGGAAAGTGAAGGAGGCAGAAGTTTTGCTCTGGTGGAAGGACAGACATGATCCAAATAACGACACCCCCAGTGCCAGGCGCGCCGTGAGGCGGGCGGGCGGGGAGGCGCGCTTCACTGCCAGCTCGAGCCCAGCTGGGGAGCTGGGTGAATTCACTCACATGAAGCGGTGAACTGGGGACATATTTAATCCCCACCATTTCCCTTTGAGGAAATGCTCTGGCCTGCCTGAGAACCCACACCTAGAAAGTGGCAGAGCCGGGATGTCCGGTCAGCACTGATGGTTCTTTCATTTAGAAGCCAGTTACAGAGGGCACCTGGGGGGCTCAGTCGGTTAAGCGTCTGTCTTCGGCTCAGGTCACAATCCCAGGGTCCTGGGATCGAGCCCCGCATCGGGCTCCCTGCCCAGCGGGGAGTCTGCTTCTCCCTCTGCCCCTCCCCCGCTCTCGCTCGCTCGCTCTCTCTGTCAAATAAATAAATAAAATCTTTAAAAAAAAAAAAAAGAACCCAGTCACAGCCACATATTGTATGATTGCATTTCTGTAAAAGGTCCAGAACAGGCAAACCTATAGAGACAGAAAGCAGATTAATGATTTCTTAGGACTGAGGGGACCGGATTAGGGGTTGAGAGCTAAGGAGGGGATCGTAGGTACAGGGTTTCTTTTGAGGTCATGGAAATGTTCTAAAATTATTTGTGATGAGTGGTGTCCAACTTGGTGAATATACTGGAAACCATTAAGTAGCACGCTTCAACTGGGTGAATTGCGTGGCATGTGAATTATATCCCAAGAGAGCTGTCCTACGGTCTTTCATTTCAAGTCAACCCCTCTTCCCTCTCTCTCAGCTGGCCTGTCCCTGCAGCTGGGGAGCAGCTGGGTCCGCATCTGTGCTTGCTCGCGCTCTCACTCTGCCACCAGCTCTGCTGTCAGGAGGGCGGGAGGGGGCGGAAAAGATGCAAGAAAATTCTGGCATGGCTGACACAGTCTTGAGTTGGTGTGGGCTCCCCCTAGACCAGACAGGTGCTTCGAGCAGGTTCTTACTTTCGCAGTACTTTTGCAGGTTGTTTGCAGACTTCTCAGTCCCTGGGGATCCTCGCCTTTGCTTTCCTTCAAAAGGTTCTATATCAGCTTGTGGCTTGTGCCCCGTGTCTCTCAGCTCCTTCTGCAACCCGGAGAAGGGGGAATGAGTCCCTGTTACCCCTACAGGCAGGCAGTCCCTCGTGCGCAGGCCCAAGGATGACCTGTGGCAGCCCCCGGCCCCCCAAATGAGGCCCCGCCTGGTCCTGGGGAAGCCACATCCATGCCTTCCTTCCGTGACAGGGTCTGAGGGGGGGCTGCACTCCAGCTCAGAGAGCCCTTACTCGTGGCCTAAGTGGCTGCTAAGTTGCACGTTCGAGCTTCCGACGGTGGGTAAATGTGTCACCTCAGATGTTTGGGGCGCATATATTAAACTTGTCGGTGATTTCAAAGCCCATCTCTCAATTTTAGACGAAAGGAGAAACCTCCCAGCCTTCTCCCTTGGGTGCACATGGGATCTGTGGTCCTTTGACACCTCTCTCCAGGAAACCTTCCTGAAATCTCTCCTCCATCTCCTCAGACCCCACCCTTGGTGTTGATGTGGGCAGGGTTGACCGAGACTGGGGGGCAGGGTCCGGAGTCGGGGGGCTCACTTCTTCGTGCCTCCTCCGCCCATCGTCCAACACCTGCTTTGCACGGAGACAGCTCATGTCGCACGTAGCTCGGTGCCTCCGTGAAAACTTCCATGCTAAAATCCTGCCACCATGATGAAGTATGGCGGGGGTTCCTATTCCCCCATCTTCCCTCAAGCGGCTGTGTCGTGTTCAGGAAAACAGGATTCATGCCAAGATGGGCTTGTCCACTGAATATATGGCCCAATATCGCAAGAATGCTTTCTGAAGATCTCTCTTTTAAAACGGTACCTGCAGTACGCAGATGGATTTGATTTTTGCCCGGGTTTATAGAGGAGCTTCCTTTTGTAGGAGGTCCCCATGTTTGCCTGCCCCACCGGGACATCATTTGACCAGGTTATAAATCCAAATAAATAACAAGTGCTTTTTAAAAAATAGGGGGGAAAAAGTTGATGCCGCAGAGTTCACTGGCATTTTGATCCGTTTGCTGGCCCGTTTGTCCTGGAGCCTCTGGTGGGATTGTCACAAGAAGATGGAAGAAAATAGCACTAGAAATTATCCCCCCTTTCCTTCCTCTGTGAATAAAGAGCTAGGCTTGCTTTTTACAAATGCCCTTAATGTTGGTTTTCTAATTAATCTTGGGAAGGACCCAAGGACGACGTCAGCCAATTTATAATTGAATCCAAACGGGGGGTGGGGGGGCGGGAGGGGAGAATGGGAGGTGAGGGCTCATTCTCTCCTCGGCCATGTGCAGTGGCATTTCTTCTAAGCACTGCTGCGAGGGTGAATGGAAAGAGACCTTCGGAGGGCAAAGTCGAGTTGGCAGCCAGACTCTTTGAAGATGAAGGATGCTTTGGGAAACTTTAAAAAAATAAAATAAAACAGCTTTGAAAGGAAGTAACGAAAACACAGGACCTTGGTGCGTCTTACGTGCTTGGTTCTAAGTTCACTTCAGGCTCGGTGTCTTAAACGGTTGCCCTGTCTCGCTCCCAGCAAGGAAGAATGAGAAGCTGGCGTAGACAAAGTCTTCCTGGACGCACCTCGTGCTGTCTCTGACCCCAGAGAATTCCCTTTATGGGAGGGGTGGGCCGGTAGGCGCCGGGAACAGGTAGGAAAGGAACATTCTCAGGAACAGCTGAGACTGGGTGTTGGATGGCGGGGCAGGGTCAGGACTGAGTTGTGAGAGTGGAAAAGTCACACCGGGAGCTACCGTGTACCCAGCATTCAGCCTGGTGAAGGCATTGTGTGAGCAGTTTACGCAGATTATGTCCTTTGGTTTCTCTGAGGTGGGGACCATATGATTGTCGTTGGACACCAATCCGTGGGCAAGTTCTGGTCCCTCTGGGGACCTTGGAGTCCTCATCTGTAAAATGGAGCCAGGAGCGGCTGCACTGTCAGTCACTGTCAAGATTATAAAAGACCGCATGACATCATCACACGCTAAGTTGGCTGTCATTAGATGCCAGACACCAAGCGAAGCACTCCATATCGTCTCACTCCGTCCTCCCTGACCCCAGCGGGCGGGAACTATTATGGCTCCTTATTTATAGGTGTGGACACCCCGGCCCCTCGGCTGCCCCTCCGCACTCTCACCCGGGCTCCTGCGCCCCCCCCCCAACAGGAAACCTAGCCAGCTCCCTGCCCCCCACCCCAGGGAATAGCACCGGGGATGAATGGGTCTGGGATGGCGGCTGCTTCTGGAATAAGTGAGTTCATGTGTGGCATGCCTATCTCTTGCTGAGTGAATATCACCCTATGAATTCTCGATAAGCTTATCCAACGTACAGCAATATCGGGTCAGCGCTTAGACGGACAGCCTTGTGCTCACCGAGAATGAACAGTCAATAAAGGCCTGTTGACCGTCGGCCGGCTCAGCCCCTCTCGGGCTCAGGCCTGGGGGCCCTGCCAAGCCCGGAGAAAGGTGCGGTCCCCAGCCCCCGGCTCCAGTGGCTCTGGTGGTACGTGGGGTTCTCTGCACCCCCAGAAAGTCCGAGGGCTTCCCTGACGTGAGCATACCTCCTGCAGCTTGTTCTCCAAGCTTTCAGTAACTTGTGCCTTTTTTCCTCAAGAGCCTCCCTTGTCTTGTTTAATTTAGACGGGGGTAGTAATGAGGGCTGTGTCTCCTCCACTCTCATCCGCAGGATTGAAATTTTTCATTAAGGAGATCCTGGGAGACCAGCTACATTAACTGTTCCAGGCGTCTCCTCGGCCTGTTGGTTGCAGTCTGCAGGCAGCCGCTGAACCGAGGCCCTGGGTGGCAGGCAGGAGACACCTTCGTTTCTCCTCCTAAATAGCAGTGATTGCCTACCTTTTGGCGGGGGGAGGGTATTAAAAACAGCCCACAGTCCTGAAAGGGGGGGCATTGTTCATTTTCTAAAATTGTTGTGACATTATTCATTTTCTAAAATTAATTCTTCATCAGTAACACGCAGTGAGGCAGCCTGATGCAGAGAAAGAGCCTGAGCAGGGCAGGGAGCCGCCGGGCCGCACAGGGCTGGCTGATGGTCGTTCTTGGCCTCAGTCTCCTCATCTTAGCAATGGGGACTAAAAAGAAATCCTGCCCTCACACGGCAGCTATGCAGCTGAAATGAGAGAATGTGTGTGAACGGTAGAGAGGCAGGAGAGCAGACCAGAAGTGAGCAGGATTCTAGAGTCCAAAGCCTGGGGTTCAAATCCTAGGTCTGCCACTAATGGGCTGTGTGGCCTTGGGCAAGTCACTAAGCCTCTCTGTGCCACAGATCCCTCATCAGAGGGTGCTCAGTAAAGACTGGCTCTGAACGGTAGCAATGCTGCTGAATGCAACCAGCACAGGGCATGAGAGGGGCTCCGTGAATGCTTCCTGATTCTGATCCTGGACTACTCTACTTTATTAAGTCTGGTTTTACTGGTGCCTGTTGCCTGCTCTAGAGAATGGCCACTGCACGGATGCCTGGAGCCATGCATTTCAGAAAGAGCTATCCAGAAGGAGGTACTGGCTTTGAGACCTTTACCCTCCAGAGGCACCTGGTGGGCTCAGTTGGCGGAGCATGCGACTCTTGATCTCGGGGTTGTAAGTTCGAGCCCCACATTGGGTATGGAGATTACTTAAAAATAAAATCTTTAAAAAAGAAAAAAAATTACTTTACCCTCCAAAAATGGTCTGGAGCAGTTAAACCGGGAGTTTCTGCATTAGTTTTCCCATCTTCCTGAATGATTGAAAGTCCCTGGGGCGGGCACGATGGTGGTCCCCAGATGTCCATGTCCTAATCCCCGGAATCTGGGGATATGTTTTGTTACCTGGCGAAGGAGGAAGGAATTAAGGCAGCAGATAGCATTAAAGTTGCTAATCATCTGACTTTAAGGTAGCTTATCCTGGATTGTCTGGGTGGGCCCAGTGTAATCATGAAGGTTCTTTACGTGGGGAAGAGGGAAGAGTCTCTGAAGATGGCAAGACACGATGAGCCAGGAAGTCAGGTGGCTCCTAGAAGCTCAAGTCCCCTTGATTTTAGCCAAGGGGGACCCCATCAGACTCCTGACCTCCAGGATTGTAAAATATAAATTTGTGTTGCTTTAAGCCACGAAATGTGTGGTAATTTGTTACGGCGGCAGTAGGAAACTGGTCCAGTCCCAGATGTTTCCTTCCAAGCTAACTTCTGGGCCCTGAACCCCTAAAGGGCTCAGGGGCATCCAGAGACCGCGGTCCCCCGCCCCCATCATGTCTGGAGCACTAATGTTTATCTTCGCTCACCCTTCCAGCAAACGCTTTCTGAGGACTTGTCGTATGTCAGGGCCAGCCCCAGGTGCTGGGGACGCAGCAGTGAAAGGACAGGTGGGCCCCTCTGCCCTCGGGGGGCTCAGAGGCAAGAGTGTGTGCTGATCTTTACCAGATACGTACGGAGGATGATAACAGAAACCTTTATGGGGCTTACCGTGTGCGTGGCCCTGTGCCAGCCCTTTACATAGTCAACTCATTGACCCGCACAAGAGCTCGTGAAGGAGGTGGTGGGGCGCCTGTTATCATTCCCATTTTATAGATGAGGGAACTAAGGCACAGAGTGTTTGGGCGACCCGCCCAAAGTCTCACAGCTGGGCAGTGGTGGACCAGATCTGGGACGCAGGCGGGCTTCTAGACACTGTTCTATGCCGCATCCACAATGACAGGCAATGGGGAACGTCCAGAGAAGACGTAGGTGTGACTGTGGCCCCCAAGGTGTCCCTCTGGCCTAGA
This sequence comes from Ursus arctos, assembly GCF_023065955.2. Taxonomy (NCBI): domain Eukaryota; kingdom Metazoa; phylum Chordata; class Mammalia; order Carnivora; family Ursidae; genus Ursus; species Ursus arctos. Next base: position 10,934,453 of record NW_026622886.1, on the reverse strand, counting down.
GGATGGCAAGTCCCCCTTTAAAGCAGGTGTCCAACGCTGGCTGCGGGGGCTGATTTTGAGAGCGTGTGTGTGAAAGCAAATGCTAAATATGGTCACAGATCCCTCATCCCCTGAGGTGGCGGGTACAGAATGGGTGTGGCTGTGACCGTGGGCTCCTCTGCTGGCCTCAGTGGGGGCTGGGCTGCAGGCCTGGCCCCAGGACTGGGACTTGGCTACAGTGGTTTCTAAAAGAGGGAAGCAGACCTCTAGTGCCAGACCACCCCCCTGAGGCATTGTCTTCCAGGCCATCCACTGCATCTGGGGGGGTGACCTAGGAGTCAAAGTGGCCCCCGCTGCCTTTGTTCTAGAAGTTAAGAAGCCAGCTGTTATTTGTACTGTGCATTCGAATACGTCCATCCACTGTCCCCTTGCCCACTATTATTCATTCATCCGTCCCCTCCTTCTGTCTCTGTCTCTATCTCACACACACACACGCACACACGCACATACGCGCTCGCAGTGCTGGCTGCAGTCCGACAGGAATACAGGCTTCCTGCCATTAATTGGAGGCCCCTGACTGCAGACACAGCATAAAAGTCTATTCATAGTTCTTTTTTAATTCCAAGAAATGCTGCTCCAGCTAATGCCTACTTCTGGGCAAATGACTAGTTGGACTATCAGCACTTTTCGAGTTATAAACACCCCCTTTGAGCTGGGACTCCTCGTTGAAAGTGTTGTTCGGGATGCAGCAGGCCCAGGGAGGTGGCACAGAGGCCGAGCTGGCCAGAGCAGTGGCCGGCACCGGAGGCGCTCAGGAAGGCTGCTTACTGGCTCCGCGTCCGCGAGGAGCCCCACGCGCCCTGGGGCCTGAGCAGCTCTCCGTGAGGCTTGTCCCGGGTCACAGCTTTCCTTGCCTTGAGCCCATTTCCTGGAGTAAAAGTAAAAGCGGTTTAGGAATTGGTCCCTACTCGATAGCCTCTGAGAATAAATGCGTCTCTCCAGATCTTTGCCGCCCTCCAGGCTTTTCTACATATGTGGGTCTGTGGCTACAGCAGCCTGATAAACACGTTGCTTTTTGTAAATTGGGTAAGTAGACTCTTCTGGCTTGGTAAGCATTGCTGGAAGCGCCCAGGGCCCCAGGAAACACGCTTCCTCCTGAAACATGCCTACAGAGCAGGCGGGATGGTGCTCAGAGTATCAAATACCAGCTCCCATTTCCTGTGGGCCTACTGTGTGCCAGGCATTTTAGCCACACGTTCCGATTTTATTCTCCCCACCAGTCCCCTGTGGTGGGTACCATGACTTTCCGCTTTCCCAGATGAGGAAAATGGCACCAAGGAAAGTTCAGTAAGCTTGTCCACGCCCTCACAATAGTGAGGGGCAGAGCGAGGACTCATGACCCCCAAGTAGGACAAACACTTCACCCACGTTTCTGGGAACTTGGGCACCCATCACTGTGCTTTATTTGGGAGGTATGTTTGCTTCTGGTTCTGTGCCCCCGGCCCCCTGTGGGCTGCAATGTAGTCTCCCCTTCCAGACCCTGGTTCTGCAAGGCCCCTTGCCAGGCAGGCCCGCACAGCACCTGCCCCATCTGACAGGACGTGGGGACCAGAGTCTTGGCTGCAGCCACACTCACCCCAGGGGCTCCCCAGGACCACAGCCACCTCACACCCATTTTCCATGAAGATGCATTGTGGCAGGGATCAATCTCCACCAGTATGCCATGCCCTGGTCGGCAGCCAAGACACTTGGCCTTTGAGGGAGGAGAACACTGCGAGCTTTCCTTGGCTTTCCTTTTGATTTGCTATTCAATTAAAAAAGAAAAAAAAATTGGAGAGGATCAGCGAGTAGAAATCTAATTGGAAAAAAACAGAACAAGTTCACACAAACAGGAAGTGTGGTGTGCTGTTAGCGGTCGGATGCCGCTTCACTTCGGGGCTTTTTAAAATGACCCTGCACCCTCTAGACCGGGGTCCGTCTCCTCTTGCCCCCCTTAATGAGCCTGGCTTCTTGCGCGCAGCATTCTGGGCGTCGAGGAGCAGGGCTCGGTGGCCGTGCATAAGGGACAGGGAGAAGTGTCATCTTGCGCACCCTCACTCTGCCCACCCTGGGGGGCGGAGGGCTCCTCGGCTACTCCTCTTGCTTCTTTGGTTTCGCCATCCACCCATGCATGGCAAACGCTGGCTTGTAAAGGACGGGAGCCCACCTTGTCCTGCTGAAACAGAAAGGGAATGTATTGAATATTGAATATTTCTGCCTGGGGCAGAAAGAGTAGGTTTGTGCCGTGTAGTACCCCCCCCCCGCCCATCCCTGTCCCTGCCCCTTCAGGATGAGGCTGTGACTCCACAGGGCTCCCTGGGGCCCTTGAGTTTCTACTGCTGCTTATTTCTGTGTCTGCATCTGTCTCCCTTCCCCCTCCTTTTTTCTCCCCCCCCCCCACACGCCACCTCAGAATGGGGTCTGCAGTCCAGAGCCTTCATTTCCACGTGGGTCCAGTGCCCACTGCCGGCTCACCCTGTCCCTCTGATCTTCGGTGCCACATAGACGGGGAAGAGAACATGATTGGTCCGTGTCTCAGCATCTCCGTTTCTATAAAAATAGGAATACGAATAGTACCCATATCCTGAATTCCTGTGAAGGCGAAATGTGATGAAGTTATGTTGCTCAGCTCATTTCAATTCAAACAGGTGTAACTGTGCCTGGTGCATATAATTAGTGCTCAAAAGTGGTTGCTGCTGCTGCCCTTTCTGGTATTCTGTGACCCTTGTAAAAGGAGTCAGGTCGTGGAATGTGTTCCTCAAACTACCTCAGAAACAACGGGCACTGAACAAAAGCTTGTTTGCTCTGAAGAACTGATATAAATACTTCGTGATAAATAAGCTTTGTGTAAGATATTTTTAATTTTCAAAGCACTCCCACATACATGTCTTATTTGACAGGAATGACAGACTATTTCCCCTAATATCCTGAGGTGTTATTAAGACTGCTCCGTAATGAGGGATTTGAGGCATTGAGAGGTTTGAGTATTGCCTGAGGTCACAAGGTCCGCAAGTGGCAGAGCCTACACTCAGTCCAGCATCAACTCTAATTTCTGTGTGTTTTCAGCTCCATCAGAGGTAGAAGGTCTTGTGACCCATCATATTTCCCTTTATACCTTGGCTGCTGGGAAGCTCAAGCTAAGCCCTCTGCTAACCATGGCTGTTCGTATATTTCTCATATTGCGGTCAACTGCCCGACTTGGGTAAGGTGGATCGGCGTTATAAAACACAGCGTAAGTGCACCTACATCAAGAGGATGAACCATGACTTCCCAGTGCCTTTAAAAGTAGTGGAGATGCATTCGACCTCTAAAGCAGCACCGTTTCTGCTCCCCGGGAGGATGAGCTCTCGTGGCTGCATGTTGCTACCTCGGCCTTCCTGCCTTCTGGGCCACTTCCTCAGCCTGGCTGTTAGGGATCTTTGCCCACCTCTTTGCCCACCTCTTTCGAAAGGAAGGAGGTTCCCCCTCTCCTCTGCAGGCCCTCTGTCTGCTTCCCTCTGATATCTGGGGGGTTTCTCAAAGACCCTGGCAGTGACACATTATCAAAAGTTAGCCAAGACCTTTTTGAGGCTGAGCTGGAGAAAACATCTTTCCAGAACTCTAATCGCGTCAGCCCCCTAAGGATTTTAAAGTTGCCACCGACAGGGGCGCCTGGGTGGCACAGCGGTTAAGCGTCTGCCTTCGGCTCAGGGCGTGATCCCGGTGTTAGGGGATCGAGCCCCACATCAGGCTCCTCTGCTATGAGCCTGCTTCTTCCTCTCCCACTTCCCCTGCTTGTGTTCCCTCTCTCGCTGACTGTCTCTATCTCTGTGAGATAAATAAATAAAATCTTTAAAAAAAAAATAAAAAAAAATAAAAAATAAATAAAGTTGCCACCGACAAACCAAAGTGTATTACGGGGAAGGGTTCATGTGCACCTGGGGGGCGGCTGATGACTTTCTTGGCCTTTGTGCCTTGGTTCTCAGGGCTGTGATGCCGAGGTGCTTGGTCAGGCCCTTGCTGGGGCAGACATCCCACCACGAGATTCTGATTCCTTCCAAAGGAGCCAGACATGCCTGGCCCGAGTCCCCACTCCAGCCCTGTGCAGACTCCCTGAGCCTCAGTTTCCGTATCTGTAACGTGAGGGCAGTATCACCTCCCAGAGGAGCTGCGGAAGTAGCCAGCAGTATTAACAGTGATAAGGCCACTGACGCGTAACAGGACTTTATTAGCGGTGGCATAACAGGAGCTAACGCTTACTGAATGCTCACGGTATCCCAAATGCTTAACTCATTAAGGTCTCCCAATAGCCAGTGAGAAAACAGGGAGGTTAACAACTTGCCCAGGGTCACACAGCAAGTTTGCAGCCGAGGCACGACCCAAAGCTGAATGGAAGGCCCAGGACCGGGCCATGCCGTGGGTGCTCAGGCCGTGTGTTTCTCTTCCCTTCCCCAGGGAATGGGAGGCCAGCAGCCTGTCTTCAATGTGGAGTAACGCCTCCCCTTGTCCCTCTCTCTCCGACCCCTTCCACTCTCCGCTCTTCACTTTACTCTTCGGCAAAAGCCCGACTGCGTGAGGGGTGGCATTGAGTGGGAGGTGAGCTGAGTATGTCCCCACGTGCGCTGTGGACGGGGGTCTTCTTTTGAAGGCAGCCACTTCACAGCTGTCGGAGACACATGTGCTTCGTTTCAAAAACCCAGAATTGTGGGTAAATGCAAGGCCCATCCCCAGCCAAACACTGGGGGCTCAGACCCTGGGAACCTGGGGAGCAGTTTCCCCCTTAGAGCACCCGCACATTTCCAGGGAGGAGCACCGACAGCCCACTGGCTCAGAAAGTGGCCTGTGGGCTTCTCACCAGACTAAACAACCCAAGGCAGGAGCTTTTTATTCAATTGATTTTTGCAAAATCAGTCCTCTTTTTAATCTATTTGAATACTCCTGTCCCCTGAATCTCATTAACAGACTTCCTGACACACCCTCCCATTTGGGGTTTTGTTTTCTGAGAGAGTACCACCCTCACCGTAGCCCACCTTCCAGAAAACAGCCGTCTCTCCTGAGTACCTACTGTATGCCGGGGACTCACCGCCACCCTCTGGGTGCCCGCTGTTGGTACCATCACTGCTGGTACAACCCGGACAGGCTGTCCCGAGTGCCTGCCCTGCCCTTGCCTGTGCGGGCTCTCTCCGCCTGTGGCCTCCTGCCAGGTGGGAATTTGCTCTGCTCCCTCCCCAGTTTCAGTTGTATTGTTAGAGCAGAAATAAAGCCTCCTTGGAGTGCCTCATATATCTGCCTCTGGCTTACTGCCAGGGCCTGTGGCGTGGAGAGAAGTGCCCCCAGGAGGTGGTGAGTCCTATAAGCCCGTGGGGGTCCAGGCTAGATTCTGGGGAGGGGGCTGTCTCGGCCACCCCGCCCCTGAGAGCCCCTGATGGAGGTGACCTCAGCCACCCTCCGTGGCAAGGGGCTTCATCCTCAGAGCCCAGAAGACGGAGTCTATCGGGGTGTTTTCTGCACCTCTTCCCAGAGAGGAAAAGTGACATAAAATAGACTGTTCAGCCTTAAGAAGGAAGGGGTATTATCAGGCACATACAGCATGGCTGGGCCTTGAGGACATTCTGCTCCCTGCAACTAGGCAGACACAGACGGACAGACACTATATGATTCCCCCATAGGAAGGCCCTAGAGGGGGTCAGATTCATAAAGACAGAGAATAGAAGGCTGGTTGCCAGGGGCTGGGGGAGAGGGAACGGGGAGTTACGGTGCGCTGGGGACAGACTTCCGGTTTGGGAAGATATGTTTCTGGGGGGGGGGGGGGGCAGTGGTCACACAGTAGTGGGAACTGTACCCTTAAAAATGGTGAAGACGGCGGATCCTGTGTCGTGTGTACCATACCGCAGTTTGACAACACGACGAACTAAGAGCTCTGGGTGGTGTTCTCCCATCCCTGCCCAGGAAGCTTGTGCCTTGTGGAAGCCTTTGTCCCAAAGGGTCGAAGGGTCCGGGAGGAGCTGGCAGGGTTTTCGAGGAAGGCCCTCGCCCTCAGGCCTTGTCCTGCCCCTCCCAGGCCTCCGTGCAGATTTCCTGGGCTGGTCTTTGCTCAGAACCCTCCCTAGAGAACTGCTTCCGTCCTTCCCTCCTCCCGAGGATTCCGTCACAGAGCCTTCGGGCCGGGCTGCGGTCCGTCCTGTCCTTCTAGAGGAGAGAAATGGAGACCGGAAGAGGCCACGCGGCTTGCCTCAAGGAACACGTCATGTTTCAGCAGGGCTGACAGATAAATACAGGACGCCCAGTCAAAGTTGAATTTCAGATCAACAGTGAATAATGTCTTGGTATAAGTATGTCCCATGCAATATTTGGGACATACTCATACTAAAACTGTCTGAAATTCTGATTTCAATAGTGTTTTGTATTTTCTTTGCTAGATCTGGCAAGCCTGCATTCGAGGCGACCTGCGGTCTTGTTGCCCAGTATCTTAGCGCTTCAGAACCAGAGGTGGTGACAGGGTGTTGGCGTGAGGGACAGAGGTCCAGGTGTCAGACTCTTCCGATTCCAGGCTGACCTGAGGCAGGTTCCTCAGCTCTCTGAGCATCAGTCAGTCCTGCCTCCTCAAACACGGGTGATCTTAGCGTCTGCCTCATGAGATGGGCAAGGGCTGAAACAGGAGCACCTGCAAAACCCTAAGGAGCACAGTGTGGGCTCAATTAGCGGCAACTCATTTCCGGTTATTCTTGGTATTTTCTTTCCTTTATGGATTAAAGGTAACCATGTACCTAATGAGCTTTAGGCTGTGATGCTCAAACAGGGAGACGTTGGTGTGAAGACCTGGCTGCTCGTCCCAGCTTTGCCGTAGCACGCTGTGTGACGCGGGGCCAATCAGCGCACCTCTCTGGGTCTCGGTTTCCTCGGCTCTAGATGGGATCAGACAGTTCAAAACCAGAAGTGTAAATTATACCCCAGTAACGCTGTTACTAATAATGGTTTTTCATCCCAAAGTGCGCCTCCCCTGGGTCTCCCAGCACTGCACAAGACACTCGTGTAGGTTTTCTCAGCGAATGCTCAAAACCCTGAGAAGTCGGTGTTCTTTTCCCGCACTTGGCCAATGACTGTCAGGACTCAGAAAAGCTAAGTCACTCACACAGGGTCACGCAGCCATGTTGTGGCAGAGGCTGACTTGCTACCCTGGTCTTCCTGAACGCTATTCCTACCATCCAGTGCACACCGGGGATTGGTTTCTCTGGAGGGGTGGGAGAGGGCGAGCGGGGTTCTACAGCCGCATCTCCGGGTCAAGTGTCCCCAGACGGATTGTCCCCGGGGCAGGTTCACCGCTCGCCAGACCCAAGCAATTCCAGGTGGGGCCGTTGGCGGTTCCCAAAGCCTCTTCCTCACCACGTTGCCGCTGCCATCTTGAATAATCACGACGTGACTGGGCGACAGCGGCCTCTTCCTTCTTTAAGCCGGCCATCCCCTGGTGTCCATCCCTTAAAGGAGTAGGGTTGGCAAGAACAGCGCCTGCAGTAAAGGCATTCTTAGCCAGGCCTCCATCAACCAGAGGACGGGACAGAAAACAGAGCCCCTCCCCTCACGGCAGAGAGAAATAATTGCCTGTTTCATGAGGGGCGCTTAGTGTCTCATCTGAAATCCTTAGCAAACTACATAACTGGCAACTGTTTTCGTGCTTTGTTTTAGGTCCAGCTTCAGAGTTCAAAGGAGTTTTTGTCCTTTGATTATCTGACAGATCATTTAGACGTTGCGTTCTGGGTGGTCTCTGTGACCAGCGGAGACCCTATTGCACGTCCCCCGGATGTGGAGTCCAAGCTCGAGGTAGACGCGGGACCTGCCCCTCAGCGTGTTCTAAGAGCAAAGCAAGGCAGCTGAGCTAAAATGGAAGCCTACGGGGCGTGTAATTAAAAGGCAGTGGTCTAAACCAGAGGCCTGGGATAAGTACCTGCTACAGCAAACTGAAAATGGGCCATTTCCGCAAAGCAAGCCGGGGAATCCCAGCGACGGGGGGCCACTGGGAATGGGATGGGAGAGGGGAAGCATCCGCCTTCCCATCTCACGCACTCCACACCGTCCCCCAAAGGAGCTCAGCAGCCCTGCTCCAGGTGGGAGCTTCTAGGAAGAGCACCCCCAGGGTATCAGTGGAATGGCCTAGGGTTGGGGGGCATTAAAAGCTGCTGTAAACCCGCGGAAACATTAGAGTGTAATTTCTCAGGAATGTTCTTCTAGTCATGTGTGTTTGAGCTGGGCTTGGCTACGTATGAGTAGGAGAAGCGGCCTGATGAAGTGCACACCGCTAGCAAGGTTTACTGCGGCTTCACAATCTCATTATCTGCCGAGCAGAACTCAGGGCCCTGAAAGAGTAGGATGTGGGGCAGATAAATTTTGGTGGGTGGAATAGGGAAGTACTAGGAACAAATCTAGGACGCATCAGATGGTTACTGCAATTAAGGACAGTTTTGCCCACTTTGCAGTTTTGTCTGACCCACCAAGTTACCTTAGGTGACCAGTGTAATTATGAACAGTTAGGTCTTTAGGGATTTCTAAGGAAACGCATTTATTTGGCCACACCTCCCCCCCCCACCACCAAGTGATGACATAGACATGGCAATGACAAATTACATTGTTTAGAACCTTCTAGAAGGAATGGTCCCCCCCCCCACCGCGCCAATTGTTGGGGATTCCTAAGATCTTGATTTTCAAATTTTGTGTTATATCCCTCGGGGTCTTATGTTCAGGGTCCTTTAAAGTTATAATCTTGCTCCTAGCTCATCCCATTCAACCTCTTGAGGAGCAGTAGAGGTATGAACCTAGCCAAGAGCTGACGTAAAGCCAAGGAAGCAGTACAGTTGCCCAATGACTGAAGTTATACAATCCAAACAGAAATTCACTCCTCAGAGCCCTACATTGCAGGGCTGTGGAGCCTTCAAAATGGCCAGTAGGAGTGGGTGGGCCCTGGGCGTGCAGGGCTCTGGGGAGCAGGCTCACCCCAAAGCCTGGAGTGGTATCTTGGATGGTCGTGGATTGGAGATGATGAGATTGGACCAACCAGACTGCCACCCAACACGCTGCAGATGCCTAAATGTTTGTTGAGTGAACAAATGAATCGATCAATCCATCAGTCAATCTGTGGGCTCTTATAACCAAGTGTAGACAGAAATCCACACTCAGAACCCAAGGAGGAAAAATTACATGCTCCAGTCCCTTTATCTGGTCTCATTCAATAGGTGTTCAGTGAGTGTCTCCTATGTGCCAGCCAGTATTCTAGATGCTGAGGACCCAGCAGTGAACACAACACACACAGAGCTTATGGACGGGTGGGAGGGGGAGCACATGGTCACAGATCATAGAAGTGCTGGGAAGGAGGGGTACAGGGCTCAGGAAATTCCCCCAGGAAGCATTATATTTTACAGGAGTCCGCCAGTAAAAGAAGGGGAGAAGGGGACCCAGGCACAGAGCACATTCCTTCTGGAATGTGTTGGGGTAAAATCCAGTACTGAACAAGTGGATGGCCTCTAGACATCACATGATTCTAGAAAACAATAATAATAATAGAAATAATAATGGCTATGATTTCTCGCTGCTCGCCATCAAAAGAATTTTCACGTCCCATTCACGGGCTGTCGCTCTAATTGAGTAAGTAGTTCCTTTAGAAATAATTAGAGATTGTAATCAGTCGCTATTCAGAAGTCTTGCAGGAACTAATTTGCAAGTCTCTTCAGGGCTGGCCTTAAAATTTCCCCAAAGCTGTGACGACTCGTAAATCAAAGCTCTGGGGACCCATGCTGGATCTTAGAGTAAAAGAGAGGAAGTCAGACATTCCTACAATCAGCACGCACACAGCGTCTTGCCGATTCAAAAGCATCTGGAATAATTAAACGGTCTTCAACTCTCAGCTCCTCTTTTAAAATAAAAAAGAAAGAAGGAGGGAAGGAAAAGTACAGGTCAGTTTGCAACACCAGGGAGTTTGCTGTCTTTCAGAAGCAAGGAGTTGGGTGGTGGAGCTGGACCGGGCCCCTCAGACACCAGCCACCTCTCCCTCTGAGGGCATGATGGAGTTTGAGTCCCCAGTTCCTCACAGCGCTCTGTATTTTGCGGTGTCCCCATGGAAAGAACTAGCTTCAGTGTGCTCTTGTCCCCCTGGTTCAGTTCAGGAAACCAGTGGAGACCCCTGAAGTTTCCTGAAGTCCTGTCCTCGACCCCTGGAACATCCGGAGGCCCCACACCTGCCTGGGAAGGCGGCCTCCCGGATGCCACCTGCTCTTATAATGGCTAGAGGAGCGGGGGGGGGGGGGGGGACGGGGGAGCATGAAGGGGCGGTAGGAGCGGGGGGGGGGGGTGGACAGAAAGGAACAAGGTAGATAGCCAGTGTCTTTCCCCCCTTCCAAGTGCCGGGTGAAGCAGTACTGTCCTTGTTCCTGGTTACTTGTCAGAAGGGAAAACGTGGCTAACAAAACGGTGCCGTGGTGATTAGAACAGAAGAACAAAGCCAGAAGAATACACCGAAACATTAATAATTACCTCTGGTAAATGGGAGTTTGGGCGATTTTTGTTTTCCTCTCACGGTTTATCCCTAATTAGTACCCTCAGTTTCTGGAATTGTTTTCAGAATTATGGCAAGAAAAAAGAAAAGACAGGCAGAAGCAGGGACGAAGGGGCCTAGATGAGCTGGCGGAGGGGGAGACCACGGCTGGAATGACAGAGCTGGGCCGTGTGATCTGGCCCCCGTCTGACTTGCTCCGGCACCTCGAGCCCGCAGCTCATCGACCTTCACCGTCCTCGTCTGTGCCGTCATGCCTGTGACTCCCTGTCCAGGGCATTTCATCCGTTGTTGTGATACTCCGGGGAGAAGTGAGGGCACCTAGCAAATCAGGAGAAACTGTATACACGCGAAGGGTTGTCATCATCCAGTAATTAACCACAGAGGTTTTAAACTGTGTTTCTTCCCAGGTGAGTCACCTGGGGGGAGTGGTTAAGAATGCAGATTTCTGGGCCTGTGGCTCAGAGTGGATCTCCGGGAGCTGGGCCCCAGAATCTGTATTTTAACAAGCAGACAATGCCCTTTACCTGCCCTGTGGAGTCTTGTGTTCATTAAAGTTTAAGATCCAGGCACTTAGAGCAGGTGGCATTGTGGCAGGAACGTGAGACAGGGAGTGCAGAACCACACAGTGCGAGTGGGGGTTCCGCGGTCTGCTAATACGTGTGTTGGTGAGTTCACGGGGAGCTGGGTGAAGCCGGGGAAGGGGGATCTGTGAAAGGCAGGCTGGACTCAGAATGACTAAGAGGAGGGGAGGCCTGGGGTGTCTGGCCAGGGATCGCCTGGGAGGCAGGGGCTTAGACCAGGAGGGCAGGCAGCCCCCCTCCTGGCCCCCGGCCCGGGCTGTGTGCCAGGCAGCCTGGGTCGGTGATTGGCACCCTCTGTTCCCCAATCTCCACCTGGTCCCCTAGCCTGTTGGTGGCTGACTGGTATCAGATGACAGCAAAGCCCCCTCAAACACATGGGCAGCAGCGGGGCCTGCCCCTGGGGCCTGGTACTCACTGGTGTTCTTCTGCTGGACTCCGAGCCTGCCCTGCTGCCCGTATAGATTCTCCACTGGTGACCCAAGGGACAGCTTGCACGCTCAGGGGCCTCCTGCCTGGGTCGGAATCCTGTCCCTGCCACTCACTCACTGTGTGACCTGAGACCCGTTACTTAACCTCTCTGCCCACTTGGCCTCTTGTATCAAATGGGGAGAAGAATGGCGCCTGCCACAGAGGGTTGTCAGGGATGTTCACAGACGGAAGCCACACAAACGCCTTGGGGAGGGGCGGGGCCCACAGCGAGGGCACAATCATTATGAGCAAAGGATAACAACGATCTGTTCTTCACCCAACGGCCGTTTATTGAACACCTACCCTGCTAAGGACAGAGAAGGCGCTAGAAACACAAAGGGCTCGGGGTCTGGGGCCCGGACAGTGTGGAACAGCTTCCCATGACACAGTGTGATGATAGCAGTGTGTCCAGGGCACAGGTGGCACAGAACACCGAATGGCTGCCTCATTGGTTGGCTCCAGAGGAGTCGGCATTTGGTTTGGCCTTGAAATAAGAGGGGCCAGAAGGGGCAGGGTGGGGCAGGGGGCTTGCAGGTGGACGGTAGAGCTGTGACAAGTCCATCGATGCTGTGACAGCCTCACTCATTGTGGGCTCTGCTTGGTAAAGAAATGGGGACAGGTGTTCTCTGGGTTTCGCACCCTCTGTCTCAGGGAGCAGAGGGAAGGGCCGCTAGTGCCCCAGCTGCTGGGGTGCGGCTGCCGGAAGAGAGAGCCTGCCGTGCCAGCTGTGGGGGAGGGCTCTCGCAGGAAGCACCCTGCAGCCCCGCGGTGCCGATGCCGGTGCGGGCACGAGCATCTTCTCCTTCACCGACGTGCGGCAGCTCTTCTGTGTCCTTCTTTTTTTTTTTAAAGATTTTATTTATTTATTCGACAGAGAGAGACAGCCAGCGAGAGAGGGAACACAAGCAGGGGGAGTGGGAGAGGAAGAAGCAGGCTCATAGCGGAAGAGCCTGATGTGGGGCTCGATCCCGTAACGCCAGGATCACGCCCTGAGCCGAAGGCAGATGCTTAACCGCTGTGCCACCCAGGCGCCCCTCTTCTGTGTCCTTCTGAACGTGGCCCTCGGCTCTCCGCTCGCGAGCTGTCCCCTTGAGGCCGGTCTTTCCCATCCACCCCTTTCCGTCCTGTTGAGACGTGTGCCTTGACGTGAGCGGTCTCCTGGCCTTCCAAGCCAAAGAACACACACTGGCTGGCACCTTCCTTGGAGGGCTGGTTCGCCGCTCACGCAGGCTCTGGGGGAGCGGAGGGTGGGCGTATCCGTGCCCCAGACTCGGCTGACCACCCCCCTCCTCCCAGCAAACAGAACCGAAGTTGAGTCCATAAGCAAATCCAAGCCCAGAGGAGCGCATCGGAGATGTAACTGTTCTCCGGCGTGTGCAGGGGGGGAGCTCGCAACGGCACTCAGACTGGGGAGAGCAAGTCCTGCTCGGGTTAAAAGTATAAAGAAAGCAGACCTGAAAGGGGGCTTCTCCTGGTTTTCTTTATTTTGGGGGCCTATAGAGGGGGAGAATCTGGCACCCCCTGTGCTATAACCCAGCTTCCAAGCGGTGGCTCTGAGACCATTTGGAACAGAAGCACAAGCGGAGTGCGGGTAGGCCCTGCCCGCCTCCGGGCGCCCCGCGGCCTCGGGACCAGCAGCCGGGCCTCTCGGACTCAGCGCTGCCATCTGTAAGTCAGGGTGAGCTTATCCACGTCTCGGGGTTAAGACGATTCAAGAAATAACATGTCAGGTTTCCAGCACCACCTGAAGGGTTCCAGAGTGTTAGTTCTCTCCCACACCCTCCCCCGGGATGATGTCCCTGAGTATGATGATGCCAGAATGTGGTTTTGAATGAAACCGTAGCCTTCCCCAAGGAGCGTTCATTCACCAAGTCGTCGTGAGTGCCTGGCGCTATGCGAAGACGTCGGGGACACAGCTGTGCAGACAGATGTGGAGCCTCCCCGTGGTCTTACCGTCTGACAATTACTCCAGCTTTTGTTGGAGTTTGAGGGATGGTGGGTCTGTCTCGCCATTCCCCACCCTGACCGAGGGCAGGAGAAGGTGGAACTGGGCTCAGGGGCGGGAATGGTGGTGGGTTACATCTGTGCCCTGTGTGGCCTCCCCGGCATCCGTGAGTCCCGGCGGCGTGGACTGGGCTGTGTCCCCCGGCGTCCGTGAGTCCCGGCGGCGTGGACAGGGCTGTGTCCCCCGGCGTCCGTGAGTCCCGGCGGCGTGCACGGGGCAGTGTCTCCGGCATCCGTGAGTCCCAGCAGCATGCACTGGGCTATGTCCCCGGCGTCCGTGAGTCCCGGCAGCATGCACTGGGCTATGTCCCCGGCGTCCGTGAGTCCCGGCAGCATGCACTGGGCTGTGTCCCCAGCGTCTGTGAGTCCCGGCAGCATGCACCGGGCTGTGTCCCCAGCGTCTGTGAGTCCTGGCAGCGTGCACCGGGCTATGTCCCCAGCGTCCATGAGTCCCAGCTGCACCAGTAGCATGTCCTGCACTGGCCCCTGTGCCAGAAGCCGGCTGGGCTTTTCTACACACATGCGCACCGTGCAGAGGTGGAAAATATGGTAACTCTAAGAACCTCCCCAGCACGTAACCAGGTCCTGGCAGGAAATCCAGACTATGGCATGTTTTAATGGCTGTTTCAACCCCCGGGGCACTTGTGTGTGGCCTGGAAACCAAATCATTGGACTTTCACTTACTTTTCAAAAATCCAGCTTTCACATGTGAAATCAAGCCCCGTCTCTGAGTCTTCCCCAGTCTCTTTTCCCTTCTCCAGCCCCCCTCCAAGGGGTCAGGGATGGGAAAGACTCCAGTGATGAGCAAGAGTGCCGTCACCCACAGGACTAGACGATAAAGCACCTGTTGGTATTTAGTGGCTGAAATCACCCGGTCCCAGTGTCCCTCAGGTCACAGTGACTGGATCAAAACCTGAACTCAGCCAGGTCAGTCCCACTCACATAAGTGTCACCAGGGCATTTGCTGAATCCGGGCAGGTAATGTCATCTGTCCATACTCTCAGCCTCCGGGGTCTCTTTGGGACCCTCCTTCCCAGCTTGCTGAGACCAGATGGCAAGACACATGCTGATTTATTTTGCAGCGACAAAAGGAATTAGAATCTTCCTTTCACTCTGGAGCTAAGCGTCTCTTAAATGTTTTTTAAGCACTTGTTTCTGGACACATAATCCACAAAGAAGGCATCAGCCTTGTGCTTTGAACTTGACATGGATCATCTGGTTGAACTCTCACTGTGCACTCCTGTGTGGTAGGTGTTTCCAGCCCTATTAGAGGTGAGTGAACCCAGGCCAGTGAAGGGACTTGTCCGAAGTCACACAGCAGAGACCCCCTCCCCCCGCCGACCCATGCCCCTCGGCTCCGGAGAGTATGCCCTTTCCACAACGCTGTGCTGCTATTGGGCTCTTCGACTAGAGGACGGTGTTGGTGAGAAGCATTCTACAGGTCGTGTAGAGGGCACGAGGCCAGATGTTAATTTTTGCTTGATGGAAGATGCCAGATCCCACACAGAAAATCTCCAAACCCAAGGTTTCCCCATGGAATGGAAGGAGGGGAAAGTTTCTAAAGCCTTTGTGGGAGGACGTAACACTGGGACTGTGGATGTCAAGAAGGGGCCTTACCTGATTGTGGGGGCACCTTCAAACCCAGTGAGCTCCGTGGTGCCCAGTCCTGCAACCCCTGAACCTGCCCTCCTAGCAGGACTGACCCCTCCCCCCAAGCCAGAAAATACAGCACTCCTGCATGCTTCCTTGATGACCCTGTGGGGCCAGGGCTGCTAAGAGATGGGACCGGGCAGGTAGGTCTTGAGTTCAGACTCAGGAGTCTGAAATCCCCACAGGAGGCAGTGGAGACTCATTGGGGGCTAAAAGCATAGGAACAATGGAGTCAAAGCGGTGTGTACAGGGATTGTCTGCTCTGGAGGGGACCCGGGCCTGGAGCCCCCAGGAGCAGTCCAGGCTAGAGGCCGTGTGGCTTGTGCCGAGGCTGCCGGGATGGGGAGGGGTGACCAGGGGTCTGGCCAGGGACCTGGGCACACAGCGGTGCCATTCCCAGAGGTGAGGACATGGGAAGAGATGGGTGATAGCTCATTTTCAGATATTTTGAGATTCTCCTGGGACCTTATAGGGTGATGACCAAGGACGGGAAGAAGTTCAACCACCCCGAGAATGAAATGAGTGTGCCGTGTTCCATGGAAGGGAGAAAAGGAGGAGGGAAGGGAAGGAGGGAGGGCCATTTTGCAGAGGAGGCTGCTGGGAAAGAGGCCAGTGACTCAGGCTCGTATAGCGAATGCCCGGCCTGGCCAAGCTGGAGCTTTGCCGTGAGGCATCCAACTCCGTCGCATGGATTTCCAGATGTTTCTGGTTAGAAGTTTCTATAAAACTCTGAGAAAATGCCCCACCCTTCTGGATTCTGGCCTGCCTGAAGAGCACTCAGGCTGGCTGAGCTGTGTCCGAGCCTAGAGAAGCAGGGTGGGCAGGGGCCGGGCCCTGCGGCCAGGGCATCTCAGGAAGCCCGCATAGACAGCTGTGTGCCTGGCGAAGGCTTCACTTTGCCCTGAGCTGGCCGAGTGGGGCTTCATAGAGCAGCCCTTTGAGATGCTGCTTCAGTTCTGAGCTCCTCGCAGGTGCCCATGGGAGACGGGGTGCTCTGGTCCCCTTTAAAGTCCCCAGACAGACTCACAGATGTGCTGGAAGTCAGTGTAAACCGCCCCGAAAATCCAACTTATGAAAGCCTGGGAGAAATGCATCCCTGCGCCATGAGGTACCCTCACCACAGGTCTTCCTAGAAACAAAACCCGGCTTCAGGGACAAGGCGGCAAAACCATGCCCTGCGGCTCCGAGAATCAAACGAGTGGTATCGTTGGGAAGAAAATATCATTTCCCTTCAGAGCATTTATAGATGATCTTTATGGGATATGCTGCCCAGCCAGTTAGAGATGGGACTTTTTAAACTCCACAAGAACTTGAGGGAGGGGATGTATTATTGTTTTAGTTTGGCTGTAACGGACACAGAACATGAGGGTCAGGTCTAGAAGCTGATTCGACGCTTGCATGACTGAGAAGTGATCACCAGCTGAGTCTAGTTAACAACCCTCTGCACACAGTTACGCATTTTCCCCTTGTGGTGAGAACTTTTCAGATCCACCTTCTTAGCAACCTGGGGAAGACCGTTCAATCAGAGCTTCCTTCCTGAGGGTGTATTTAGTTCAATACTCATCGCTGGAGCGTCTTTCCTACACCCAGGAGCCATGCCTGCCCGCGGGGTAGATCCGGGCTGTGGATCGGCCTGTGCGCTCCCGGCTGTTCCCAGTGGGGACGGCTGAGGTCACAGAGGCAGTCAGCGTGGGGGTCACTGGCTTGGGCCGCAGACCCAGGCTCTGGTCTGCGTCCCACCACTTACAAGGCGTGGGCCTTGAGATGTGCGTTTAAGTAGTCTGAACCTCAGTTTACTCATCTGTAAAGTGGGTCACGCTTCTCAGGTTTTCGTGGGGGTTTAACAGATGGTGGCTGCCAGCTGCTTATAGCAGGATGCCTGGTACACGGCAGACACCCCCTCCCATTGCTGAGGTCCCACTGGCTCTTCCCTTGTGGCCCCCAGGCAGCATCCACACCCCCACCCAGCAGGCCTTGCTCCAGTCACAAAGCATCCGGCTCCCGGTAGAGGGTGCTCGGAGGAAGCCCACACAGGATATACTTTGAGGAACTCCCAGGCCCCCGGTGGCTCTGAGTATCCATGACTTCATTGAAGGATGGAGAGTTCCCCATAGAGAGGCGGGAGTCCACCGCCACACAGAGCCCTCTTCTCCCGGCCTGTCGCCACGTCTGATCCCCTCACTGGACCCAGCACCTCCGTCCCTCCGTGTTGCCCTCCATAAATGCAACATCTGCTCTTCTTCCTCCTTCCACCTGAGCCTGCAGGTCAGTTGGTAGTTTTCTGGACCATTCTGTGTCACTCCAGGCCTCACACTGACCCTTTGCCCAGCACTTTCCTCGGGCCAGTCCAGAAAAACACAAGAGTGGAGGTATTCCTGCCTCTCTTGAGTGACTGTAGTTTTTATGTCTTTCTAAAGAAAACAGAAATAGAGGAGGGGGATCCCCCGCCAGGTGCTTTTGGGGGGTGCACTGAGCAGGGCAAGTGAAAGGGGCGCCGCGGGCTCTCTGCTGTGAAGGCCCTGTGCTCGGCCTGGGTGTCCCCCACTCTCACCAGCTTACTTTGTTCCCTGGAGCTGAAGGGTTCCCCGCCGGAGGCTTCAGTTGCCACAAGAAGTAGATTCATTCATGGAAACCAGCCCCCTCAGCCCCTGACCCCACTGCTTCTGTGCATCTGTTCCTTGCCTTGGCTCAGAGAATGCCACTTAGTGTATAAAAAAAGATTCCCAGCGGCTCCCCTCGCTCCAGCAGTGCAATTATGTCTGCGGAGCTTCCTTTCCGGAAGGCCTGGGGTAGGGGTGGGCCACCGCCTCCCGTGGGCCCCACAGCCTCATCCAGCTTCAGTGGGTCGACCGGTCCCTGTCCCTGCAAGCCCCCAGCCTGTGCAGGGACAGCAGTCGAAAGGGACGGAGCCTCCGGCTTCCGGGACCTAGAGCAGAGGTGCCCTGGCCTCTGTCACTCGTCGTCTCTGTGTGTCCTCCGTCCCCACCCCGCCCCCTGCCTATAAGGCCTTCCTTTGGCCCAGCTCACAGCTTCTTATCTCTCCAGTGTCTCAGGAACATTCCTTCCTCCGGGAAATCGTTCTCTACCAAGGATCCGGGAAATCGTTCTGTACCAAGGAAAGGGCACTGCCCGTGCTGTCTATCCCCCTGATCCCCACACCGCCTTGTAAGACGTTCCTGAGCATTTGTGTGCCGAGGCAGACATAACTCCTCATCTGGTCTTTTCTCCCCCCTTTGAGGCAGGGACTGTTGTTGCGCCCATTTCACAGCTGGGGCAATAAAGGCTTGGGGAGCCCCAGGCCTCCAGGTCATAGGTGCTAGACCCAGGTGTCTGACACCAGCGGACTCCTAATCCCTGGGGTAGCACTTGTCAGCTGCCACATGGTATTAGGATTTTTTCCTTTCCTCGTCTCTGTGCCCTGTTAGAATATGAGATTCGTCCCTGAAGACAAACCTTATCTTGCTTCGCAGTGGGCCCCCTCCAGAGCTGCAGCCCTGGGCTGGTGGTTTCCCCGGGGCAGCTGATGGATTGCGGCAAGTATGGAGTGGCTGCCAGGTTGAGGTGTCCCTCCTGGGGTCGGACAGCAGGGCTGGGAGGTCAGCAACCTGCTGGCAGTGGTAGGGGACAAGCTGGCCAATCCAGAGCCCAGTGATGGGCCAAGCAGGACCTGCAGGGTGTTGGCTGGGTCAGCTGCAGGCTAGGGAAGCCACCACGTGCCTGCCTGCCTGCCGGAGGTCAGGGCATCAGCGCCCTTTCCCACACTGCTCAGGAGCCCGGGCCAGCAGCCTGGGCACATGCAGGCCTGAGCCTTCTCTCCTGCTCTGCCCTGAGGGAGAGCTATTGGGCCTTCACCCGAGGGAGACAGGGAAAGTGGAGGACAAGGGACATCAGCCAGTCTCCCTCCTTGTTGGCACGTCCAGGCAGAGCTGTAGTCAGGGAAGGTAAATGTGGGGTCTCTCCTCTTTTCATTTACGAGGCCTCAGGGACAGTCATCTGTGCACCTCCAGGGCCTTCTGTATCCAGGAAGCTGTCACCATCACATACAACCTTAGAAGGTCAGTGCTGTCATAAGCCCCATTTTACAGATGAGAATACTGAGGCCCAGGTTAAGTAACTTGCCCAAGTTCCACAGCCAGGGAGTGGTGGGGCCAGATTTTCACCCTAGGCTGTCTGGGTGGAGAATCTGTGTTCTGCACCACGCTGCCACTCCACAAAAACAGCTACAAAGTCAAGAAGACCTCGGGGTGGCGGGGGGGGGGGGGTTCATGGAAAAGATCTTTTAACTTTGAATATGAACTGTATGCACATTTAGAGCACCTGAGGGCCAGTTCATAGTTCTTTGTAAACTTTATCCCTTTAAAGTTCACAACAGCCTTTTGGGTAGATGCTTCTATGAACCCCCACTTTACAGATAAGGAAACCGAGGCTGGGAGGGGTAGAAAGGACTGCTGCCAGGTCACGTGGCTAGACAGGGGCATTGCCAGGATTCCTGTCCAGATTCCTGATTCCAGAGTCTGACCTCCAACCCCTGCGTCAGGTCGGCTCCACATAATCCCAGACTTTCTAACGCAGGGTGAGAAACCCTATGCTCTCGATATTTGCTCGGTACTCATGTAATGGGATCAGGGAGGCACTGGTTGTACTATAAAAATCCTGTCCTGAAATTGATCCATTCATTTCCTTCCACTGGCCCAAACAGAGTCATTGCTTTTTGTGTTTTAATGGTCAAGACTTCACCCATTCCTCGCTTTCACTTTTCTTTAATGATTTCCCAAATCAAGCCGGCCCAGGGGGGAAGACTTTGCCATGTTTCCTATCTCAGATAATAAGAGGTCACCGGCTCCTGTTTGGTTCCAGATTTCCACTGATCATGACTCCATGAGGAATAATATACTCCTCTTTGGTTGGTGGAAGGTAGCAGGGATGTTTTCTATGTCTCACGGAGACGTTTTAGCAGCTCAGAGATGGCCCTTGGGCCGGCCCACCCCTTGCTCTGTCCCTGAACCCATCCCTATGCCACCAGCAAGGGCTGCTGGGTGGATGGACTGAGAATATGCCTCTTCTCGCCATAGTCTTAGCTCTGCTGCCCCCTGGGAGGGGTGGATGACTTCCTGTCTCTGGGCCTCAGTGTTGCCATCTGAAAATCAGAATCAGTTGTTCACCAAGGTATTTTCCAACTCTGAAGCTTTGTGTTCCCGGGACTCTGGGGGTGTGAAATCACTCCAAAGCTCTCCAGACAGAAGGGTGTTCATACCTCTGACGTATCTTACTCACCTGTGGGCCCAGGGGGAGATCCCTGCTGTGCTGTGTGGCTCCGTTATGCGTGTGTCCCCAGACACGACCTGGAAACAGCCCAGGTGCGTAGGCTTCTTGACACACAGCTGGTGAGCGTAGACATGTCTGTCCTCATAGCATTGTATGACGACAGCCTTCCTGTTACACTTCCATGATCCCCAGTAGACGTCCTTAAGAGGAAGAGGCGGTGAAGTGACAGAAAATCCCAGTGGAAAGGCATTAAGGTGTTGGCACAAACATCACCATCTCTAAGGCCTGCGCCAGAGTTAGCCGGGAGCTGTCCTGTCCTCGGGGCAGGCGGAGTTGAACTCAGCCGTTCACGGCACTGTGACTGTGCTTAGGAAGGAGCAGCTTGAGGCTAAGGGGACCAGGTGAGAGTAGTGGCAACAGCTCCTTGGGGGCCCCAAGTTTGTTGGTGACTGTGCAGGGGAAGGGGGTATCACCTGGCAGAGCTGGGGGGTGCTTTGGGGGCCCCTCTGCAGCACTGGCTCAACCTCCCCACTTTGTGAGAGGCCTGCCTTCCTCTCCAGAAAATAGACAACATGCAGACATGAAGGTCCAACAGAGCGGCTCATGCGTAGCTTTTCAACAGTGAGGACACGGGATACTGTTGTCACATGCTGCTTAATTATACAATAAATCACCCTTTTTGGGTGTCCCTCAATCCAGAGTTCACTTCCTCTGCAATCCCGTGCACGCCGTGTAGTCTGTTAATACACGTTGACAGGGAACCTCTGTCTAGCTAGGAAGTTCCTCTTTAGACCTCCAGTTTGCTTCCCAGCTGCCAGTCCGACTTGCCTCCCTCGGCGGCTGTCCGTATCCTCTGTCTGCAAGATTGAGCGGCCATGAGCCAGCTGTTTTGCACAGATGACAAATGTATGGGACATTAAATATAGAACCCACTCGCATAAAAGCAACACTTAGTCAGCAGTGCTCAGAATGGAACGCAGAACCACCGCCCTTGGAACTGGCCTATAGAATTACCACCGGACAGCGGTCAAGAGCAGGCACCCAGGACTGTCATGCCCTCTGAGTCAGAATCTCTCAGGAATGCACATTTCGCCAAACACCCACCATGACCCTTACGTACACTAAGGATTAAGAGCTGCTGTTAGAGTGATAGGCTCCCCGTACTCCCGGCCACTTACGAAGCAGCCCTCTGTAATAGAAGACGTTATAACGATACAGCATATTGCTGTTGATCGAGGGCCTACTATGTGCGTAGCACCATGCCAAGTGCCTTCTTTGTGGACACTCATTGATTCCTTAGAAGAACTCTGAGAAGCAGCCACTATTGTCCCCATTTTATAGATGGGAAAACTGAGACCTGAAGGGATCGAGTGATTTGGGCAAAACAGGAGTAGTTGAACATTCTGGTGAGTCTAGGAAGGGAACCAGTGAAGCCAGTTGGTCCAAGGAGAGAGAGACCAGAAAGAGAAGCTGGGGCTTCCCAGGCCCCTGCCCTGGAAGAACAGGGGAGCCCCTCTGGGAGGAGTGCTGTCAGCACCTTGGCTGGGAGACCGTTTGAGCCACTCAAAGCTGTGCAGTGGAAACTTCCTCCCTGCTCCCCTGCCAGCAGTGACTTCCGACGGCCCCAAAGCATCCGTCGGCAGGTGCGCATTACACCTGCTCTCTGACTTCTGATTTCCCAGGAAACCCAGCCTCCCAAGCAGGGTGGGGGCCACGTCCCTTCACCATTGTCCCTGTTCCTGGCTACCATTCATGGGAAGCCGGTCCAGCTTGGCAGAGCCCCATCCCTATTCCTGTGCCCCTCCCGCACCCTGCCCGGGCCTCCGGAAGCCCAAACAGCTGATCTGAAATGGAAATGCAGCCCCTCCAGCCGCACCTGGCCTGGCTGAAAGGGAGCCCTAGCAGCACGCACCCCACGCCAGGCCTTCCCAGGGCAGCCCTTGGCTCCAGCACCCTCTCGCATGATTTCCCTCCTCCTGCTTCCTGGCCTCCCCAGCTGGGTGGAAAGTGCCAGCCTCAAAGGCTGTCGCAGCTCCCCGGAGTCTGTTTGCAGCCGGCGCCCGGAGTCCCGGCGCTGCAGCTGCAGGGTCTGCGACAGAAACCTCTGGGGGAAGACGAGGTGGGGCTGTAGGTTTAGGCACCAGGAGGCCCCTGTAGCTGTGTCAGCCATTCTGTGGCCTTTAAAGTCCCTGCCGTCCCCACGTCATCCATTCCTGCCTGCACTCATTCATTGGACAAAGCTTTGAGGGTCCCGTATGTGCCGGGCACCTGGGGGGATACAGGAGTAAACAGAAGAGAAAAAGCTCCCTAGCTTCCCAGAGCTTGCATTCTGGAAGGGAAAGCCACACCGAGTAAGTACAATGTGATAGCATCAGAAGGAGGTGGGTGAGCACGGATGGGGGGAAGGGGACGGACGGGAGAGCGGAGGTTCCAGTGGTTTCTCTTAATAACTCCTGCTGATTGGGAACTTTCCTAATTGCTCCCTGGGACGCCTGCAGTCTGGCCAGTTCCATGTGGGGTTCCTCCCCCATCTCCTCGCTGCTTCCAGTTCCATCACTGAGCGGGAGGCATTGGGGCAGGGAGGGTGCAGCTCAAACCGCCTGCCCGAGGAAGGGCACCTCCTAGGAGCCCTGGTGTCCTCAAATGCCTGGGTGAGGGCGCCAGCTGGTGGCCCTGAGCAAACCCAGCCCCAACAAGCATGGTTTGGCCCACGTATTAAGAAAATTTTTTTAATTGTAGCTAACATTTAGGAATGCCAAGATTTCACATAAAATCTGGTCTTTTGGCTGCTCTTGAGAAATTGAAACATCTTGAAAGACCAGGGACTTCTGGCTGGCTCCGGAGGGCATTTTGAGTTTGTGACCCTAATTTGGGTCACACATTTAAACCCTGCATACAAAAGAAGTAATTTAACCATTAGCCTGAAACCTCAGCTTGCTTGTTTCTGCCCACAAAGCTCCTGAGGTTAAAGTCCCCTCAGAGCCCTTGGCTCCCTGGGGCCGTGTCAGCTGAGCCTGGCTGGGGTTCTGCTTCCAGAGGCGAGCACAGGGCCCTCGGGCACCCACTGTCTCCTGCATCAAAATGCTTCCCATCTGTGCACCTCTTCCTTCTTCCTCTTGCTTCAGAAAGGTAGGAAAAGCTCCTGCAGACCTCCAGTCCTTGTAATCAAGCAGCCCTTGCTTCCTTAGTGACAAGTTCAAATCCTAAGCAACCAGTTTCTTGGCACTGTGAAACCCTTTAGGTTTTGTGACAGATTCAGACCAGATTGTTTCTTTAAACGTTCAGTATTTTTCTTTTTTTTCCTAAACATAAAAGTGTTTAAGCATTATATAATTCCTAGTGGTTCCCTTAAGGATCCATCCAAACATATCTGAGACCCTCTAGACCCTGCGGCCTTCTAGACCTTTGACCTCTGGCCCTGCTGAATGAACGGAAAACCACTTAACCTTATATATGAGGACTAGGAAAATGAATTGCCCAGGATCACGCTCAGGCTTTGCTTGGGACCCATATGTGCTTTATTTTATAGCTGGTGGCATTGGAGCCTGCAGGGCAATGGTTCCCCCACTTGGGCGGCTTTAGAATGCCCTGGAAGCTGGCCGCATGCAGAGCAATTACAGCAGATCTCTGGCATGGGCCCCGGGGCTCGGGGGTGTTTAGAGCCCTCCTGTGATCCCAGTGAGGTCCAGCGTCTCTGCCCCCCAGATGCTAACTCCCGGGGTGGGGGGAGGGGGTGCGGGCCCTGGGAGGTCACACAATGCAGGGTCTCAGAGCACAGCCCCAGTTCCTAGCTCCCTGATCTTGAGCAAGTGACTTATTCTCCCTGTGCCTCCGTTTCCTCCATCTGCAAGTTGGGACGGAGGATACCTATCTGCGAGAGTGTGAGGAGTACCAGTGCCTGGCGTATGGTAAGCACTCCACAACTGGTCGCTCAGATCAGTGTGCACCTCTGGTTTCCTGGGGGCGTGGATCCTTCGGGGGTCCCGGCAGACAAGCCCTTTTTGTGAGCGTTTAGGAATTTCTCTGCCAGAAAGAAATGTGATAGAATCACAGGGAATCAAATCGTCAGGAAGATGGCAGGGGCAGCCAAGGTGCCGGGAGGGGTCTTGTATTTGGATTTTCAAGTGGAGAAACTGAGTCCAGGCCCAAGCTAACAGTTGTTAATAGCAGATTGCACCAGACCCCACTCACTTGATGCCTCCAAAGGTACCTTTTTCTCCGGGTTTCCATCTCTCTGCATCTTCCCCACCAGGGCAGCAAAACGGAAGAGCTGCTCCTTCCGGTTGGGTTCTTAGGTCTGAAAGAAATGGTAAACACCACGGACGATGTTTTAATTTAAAGGAAACCAGTTTTTCTTCCTTTTAAGATGAAACGCAGTGAAGTTTTAAAGACTTTTTCAAACAGTCCCTCAATTTGGTACTTAAACTAATTATAGATGCCTTTTTTAACCGTCCAAATTAAAAATAGACCTCTAAATAAGAACGCAGGACACAGCCCAGAGCCTCTAGCCATGTTCATGGCTTCCTAGAATCAGCCCTCCTCTGACCTAATTTATACTTTTGGGAGATCAAAGGGAGAGGAAGGGAGTCCAGGCTGAGAGTGGAGGTGGGTCCAGGAGCCTCTTGGCAGCAGACGAGGACCCCGGGTTCTGTGTCCGGAGTTTGAGGGTAGCTGCGAGTTGGTGAGTTCCTCATCATAGAACCCTGTGGTTCTCAAAGTGTGGTCCCTGGACCAGCATCACCTGTGTTGTGGGCTGAATGGTGTCCCCCCCCCACCCCAAATTCACATGTTGAAGTAATTCAGAATGTAACCATGTTTGAAGCGAGGCCCTTTATATTAAAATAAGGCCATGAGGGTGGGTTCTAATCCCCTAGAACCGGTGTCCTCACAAGATGAGTTAGAGACAACACGCGGAGGCCTTGCGCTCAGAGGGCATCCACGTGAAGAGGCATCAAGAAGGCGGACGTCTGCAAGCCAAAGAGGGGGACCTCAGAGGAAACCAACTGTGCGAAAATTAATCTCTTAATCAATTTCTTAACGATGCCACCCACCCTGGGGTATTTTGTTATGGCAGCCCGAGCAAACTAACACGCCTGGGAACTTGCTAGAAATGCAGTCTCAGACCCTGTCCCTGATCTACCGAATCAGAACCTGGGGATGTGACCCAGCAGACTGTTGTAACAAGCCCTCCAGGTGACTCCCGTGCATGGTAAAGGTTGGGAACCACTAACATGAAGGACTCTCGATACCTGGTCGTAACCCAAAAAAAGATGTCATGTGATTGGAAGTACGGCTGGTCTGCCAAAACATAAACCTCCTTATACTAGGCTCTAGAGAAGTTCCAGTGTGTTCTTTTAATGGGATGCTGTGTGTTAAAGTGTCCTGTAAAATCTGAAGCCGTCCGTAGGCATGGAGAGGTGTCATGGAGTAGCATTCTGTCAGTGGGAGAAAGCAGCCCTCCGAATGCTCCAGCGTGAGCCAACTGAATCCAAGAACCTCCCTCCTCCACTGAAATTTGAGTCCTTTAAAACCTTGTACGTTTTCCACCCCAAGCAATTGGAATGACTCTGAGAACAAAAGCAAGGAGATTTGATCCCATTTCCCTGTTGTCCCTGCTACTAGGAAGCCCACAACTAAATGAGATTCTTAATCATGGCCCTCATAGTTGGCAGGTTTGCTTTCTCCTCTTTCAGTGTTGTCCTTTGTTGCGTTCTCGTCAAATACCTCTGAGAGAGAGAAAGAGAGAGAAAGGGAGGGAGAGAGGAAAGACTGATCTCCCAGCTCAGACAATTATCAGATCCCCTAGATATTCTCTTTCCGTGTCAAAGGACCAAACTGTTCATCAGTGAGTCCTCTTCAGTCCCTTGCCTTCCTGATGTCCCAGAGCTGTGGGCCCCTGGGAGAGTCCCCTAACTGATACTCAGGGAACCTGTTTGTTGCTGAAGAGTTAGGACCATGACAGCAGCTCCTGTGAGCACTGCTTGGGGATGAGGGCGGAAGAGACATGACCAGATTTGCATTTTTTAAAGTTAGAAGTCACCATCTACCTGATAATTTCTCACATGCTGTTGGTCCTAATGACAAGCATGGAGAGATCTGGAACTGGCCGGGCTGCCATCAGAACTCTCTCCTGCATCCTCTTGGCCATCATGGGGCAGTGGAAGGGGCAGAAGGAGAAGAGAAGCAGACTCCCCACTGAGCATAGAGCCCAGTGACCCAAGGCTGGATCTCATGACCCTGAGGTCATGACCTGAGCTGAAATCAAGAGTCCGATGCTTGGGGCGCCTGGGTGGCACAGCGGTTAAGCCTCTGCCTTCGGCTCAGGGCGTGATCCCAGCGTTATGGGATCGAGCCCCACGTCAGGCTCCTCCGCTATGAGCCTGCTTCTTCCTCTCCCACTCCCCTTGCTTGTGTTCCCTCTCTCGCTGTCTCTATCTCTGTCGAATAAATAAATAAAATCTTTTAAAAAAATGTATTGAGTCCGATGCTTAACCGACTGAGCCACCCAGGTGCCCCTAAAATTACTGTAAAGTAAAAAACAAGTTAAACAATTTTGTGAAAAAATTGAACACTAGAGGCCCAGGTGAATTTTTCCCTGGCAAGGAGGGCTCACATTTGAGCATGTGCTCCGTCTCTTGAGCTGTGGCCCAAAACCCTCCTGAGGGGAACTGGCCATACCTCATTGTAGCAGGTGTGCCATTTGTCACCTAAACTGCCATGGAGAAGAAGGAAATGGAAAGAGAAAGAAACCTCAAATACCACATTTCAAAGCCCCATTGAGTTAATTTTGTCTCCGCAACTGGAGGTAAAATGACACCATGGTACTGTTTCCATTTCTCATGGCTTTGTGGTTCTGAATGCAATATTAACGGACATGCCGCCTCCCGGGAGGTTCGAGGGCCAGAGAATTGTCTCCAACTGAAAAGAGCTGGGGGAAAAGAAACTGGGGGGGATCCCCTGGTTTCTCTGCTCGTTTAGTAGGCTCTTTTCTCCTTCCTAGTCCTTCTGTTCCCTTTTGGACAGTTTGTTGCTGATATTTGAATGGTGTGAAAGCTATCTGCTAAGAAGTCAGGAAATGGGAAACAAACTGAGGGTCGCTGGAGGGGAGGTGGGTGGGGGGATGGGGTAAGCAGGTGACGGGCATTAAGGGGGGCACGTGGTGTGGTGAGCGCTGGGTGCTATATGCAACTGATGAATCACTACCTCTGAAACTAGCAATACGTTATGTCAACTAAATTGAACTAAAAATTTTTTTAAAAGGAGTCAGGAAATGCAAGTCAGAACTTTTCATATTCAAAATATTAACTGACTTCCATGACTTAGAACTGCCTGCAACAAAATTAATTATAGGGCTGGTGAAATTTGTCTTTGGGATTCCTGGCCCTCTCTTACGGGTTTTTTTTTTTCTTCTTTCATGGAAAAAAAAATGCCTACATTTAACTGCCTGCTGTGTACCATGCCTTGTCCAAATTCTGCACTAGACTTGATCTTATTTGCTAGTGCTGAGCCCGTACCAGATGTGATTTGACACCCTGAAGAGGAGGCGGTGCTGCCCCCATTTTGCAGCTAAGAGAAAGGAGGCTCAGAAGGTTAATGGTCTTGGGGCACCTGGGTGGCTCAGTCCATTAAGCCTCTGCCTCTCCCCCCTCATGCTCGCTCTCTCTAATAAATAAATAAATAAATAAAATCTTAAAAAAAAAAAAGTTAATGGTCTTGCCCAAGGGAGATCAAGCCCAGATCTTCTGTTTTCAAATCTCACCCTCTCTCTTCCTAGTGCTCTAATACGCTTTCCTTATTTTGCTATGTAAAAATATCCTCTTGTATGATGTTATCTCCCCTTATACATTTGTACTCTGTATCAAAGTTAGTTATTGACTGAAACCTTGGCTCCTGTATTCATTTCCTAGGGCTTCCGGGTAGACCCTTCTTGCCTCTTGCCAGCTTCCGGATGGTGCTGACAATCTTTGGCATCTCGTAGTTGGTAAATGCGTCACTCCAACCTCTACCTCTGTCATCACATGGCCTTCTACCTGGGAGTCTCTGAGTCTCTGTTTTTCTCTCCTATTTAGGATACCAATCACTGATTGGATTAGAGCCCATCCTAATTTATTACGTTCTCAACTAATTGCATCTGCAAAATACCTATTTCCAAGTAAGGTCCCATTCTGAGGTTCCAGGTGGACATGAATTTTGGGGGGACACTACTCATCCTAGTACAGCCTTTACTAAGGAATGTTCTGGCATCTATGAACATGTGGGAAGTTTCATTTGCCACACAGGGACCTGCCTGCTTCTATATGTAATTTCCCTGAAGAGATTATTAACTGATTCCTTCATCACTACAGATATTTATTGAGCATCTACTATGTGACTGGCACTTTTTAAAGCACTGACGACACAGCCATGGGAAGACAAAGTCCACACTTCATGGCACTTCTGTTGGACAGGGAGAACCTTTATGCCAGTGTGGTATGAAAGTATGGCAGCCTTTCAAGAGAACAAAGTGTAGGAACTACAAGGTTTCATACCTGGCTCCAGAACTTGCTCGTCATTGCTCCCACCACATTCTACTAGTCAGGAACTCACAGCCAGGTGGAGTCAAGGGGCTGGAGTAGGAGACTACTTCTTGATGGGAAGAGTGACAATATAGCATTGCAAAGGGAAATGCCTATCAGGAGAGCACTATCTTGGTTTGCTTCCTTCCCTCGAGTGTGGAAATTTCCAGTGGTGATAGCCTCTAATTCAGAGAATTACCAGAAAGATTAGAGATGATATATTAAAATAACCTGTGACGGAGCCTTAGAGGAGCCCCTCCTACTATGGTTGTCTCATGCTGTCTGACGATCACCATTGTCCTGGGGACCATGAGAGGAGGCAGATACAGAGCTCCAATGCAGGATGTAATGATTTTTCTCTGGTGGCCACCAGGTCATCCCTCAGGTCTCCAGTAAAGTCAGCAAATTTCCTAATTAGGCCCATCCCAGTTGCCCTGTGAATGTTTCAGGATGAATGGTAGAGATTGTGCTTCATTGGAAACTCAGGGCCAGCCTCTTGGGTCATACTGAGGTTCATGGTTCTGACTTGGCTGTGTCCAGGTGGTTGGAGGTGGGGTGTTCACTAATCCCTCTGCCTTCTCAAGACTCAGGCCACCCATACTCTGGCCTGGAGGGGGGCAGTGGTTCTGAGGCTCTGAGTGAGTCCCTGTGGAGCAAGTGGCCACCAGTCTTGAGAAAACCAATCATGAAGTAGACAGTGGGGTGGGGGGGGCAGGGGGTAAAGGAGGTTTAATGCAGTGGGTGTTCAGAGGAGAGAATGATTCTTCCACTTGTGTGGCAGGGGACTACATTGGAGCTTGAAGGATTGTCAGGTTACCAGCAAAAATGGAAAGGGGAGAATCCCTAATGAGAATGGTTGGGCCCAAGGGGAAAAGAATGGGACTTCTAGGGAGGACAGCCGAGGGGGAGGATCCTAAGCTCACCCTGGCCCACAGACATACGTAGATGACACCCACAGTCCATGTAAATAACCCAGAAAGTGACCCACAGGCTGGCAGAACAGACTCTCCACACATGAAAGAGGCCCCATCAAAAATGGTGGGAAGGGCAGAGATATGGTCGGGAACCAGAGTGACCTGGGAGACTGTCCATGGGAGGGAAGGACACTGCCAACACAGAAAAGGGAGAGAAACAGACCTCACAGCAGGCTTCCCAGGCACAGGGGACCTGCACTGGGAAGACCTACCCCAATAACACTTGACTTTGAAAACCAGAGGGACTTCACTTCATGAGTTCTTACCATCAGAGGGGTTTAACACTTAGAGCTTTAAAAATTAATTAGCTCTGGGAGAGCCAGAGGGTGATAGGAAACTGAGCCCCCCAACCCCCTTAAAGAGACATATAACACACACACAGCCCTGTTGAGATACAGCACAGGACCAGCAGCTGGGGTATACAGGAAGGCAGTAGGGTTACTAATCTCAGAGTGTGTTCTGGAGAGGCAGGGATCTTCAGGAGACTTCTCCAAAAACAAAAGAGCTAGCGGGCACTATTTCCCTCCCTGCCCCCTGGCTTAGATGCATGGACACCTGCAGGAACCAGCATAGCATGAACACTCTCCACGTAGCTTGCTAACAGTGCCCCAGCCCCATGTTCTCCTGCCGGCCTGTCCCGTCCACCCCAGCATCTGCAGGAGTCCATCCAAAGTGCTGCCACAAGCCTAGCAGTGTGCAAGCAGCCCCGACGGGGACCAGCATCACTCCAAAGTGCCTCCTTCCCTGGGGAGAGGAGATGAGAACCACACATGCCAGTCTGACTGCAGCCCCAGCAATGGGCTGGGCACAACACTGGTCCACAGGCCTTGCCCACCAACGAAAGCTTCTCAAGGGACAACACAAGGAGAGTCCCTGCAGTTTGGTGCTGCCGCAATTCTGGTAAATGCCTGGTCTACCCAACTCAAGCGCAAGGTAGCCCCAGACTCACCCACTAACACCACAGGGACCAAACCCTGCCCACAACAGGTCAAGAGAACCATTGCAGATGAATGCACTGGAGGAAAAGCGGGTCAGCAACAACAGTAAGGCAGGTGCAGTACACACAGGAGACGCCCCTGAAGGGCCAGGTTCTGCTGAACAGGGAGCATTGCACTGCAGAGCACTACAGGGCCTCTTCTTCTAAAGGCCACTCCTTTCAAGAGCAAGAGACTTTCCTAATCCATAGAAACAGCCACAGAGAGTTAGACAAAATGAGGAATGTGTCCCAAATGAAAGAACAGGACAAAAATCCCAGCAAGAGAGCTAAACAAAATGGAGATAAGCATATGGCTGGTAGGGAACTTAAAGTAATGGTCGTAAAGAAACTCACTGGACTTGAGAAAAGAGGGGAGGATCTCAGACCCTCAACAAAGAGAAAATGAAGACTACAATGACTACGATTAAAAATACACTAGAGGGAATAGATAGACTAGAGGAAGCAGAAGGACAGAGTAATGGAAAGCAATCAACTGAACAGGAGAAAGAGAAAAGAATAATAGAATGGGTTAAGGGAACTCAGTGACACAGTCCAGCATAATAACATCTGCATTATAGGAGTCCCAGAAGAGGAAGAAAAGGGGTCAGAAAAATTATCTGAAGAAATAGCTGAAAACTTCCCTAATCTGGGGAAGGAAAAAGATATCCAGATCCAAGAAACACAGAGACACCTCCCCCCGCCCCAACAAAATCAACCCAAGGAGGTCCCCGCACCAATACACACAGTAATTTAAAATGGCAAAAGGTAGTGATAAAGAGAGAACATTAAAAGCAGCAAGAGAAAAGAAAGTTACAGAGAAGGAAAACCCCATAAGGCTGATTTTTTTTCAGCAGGAACTTTGCAGGCCAGAAGAGAGTGGCATGATACTTTACCCATCAAGGTTATCATCAGAATAGAGGGAGAGATAAAGAGTTTCCCAAACAAAAGTTAAAGGAATTCATCACCACTAAACCAGCCTTACTAGAAATGTTAAAGGGGATTCTTTGAACCAAAACCAGATAAAGACACCAAAAAAGAGAGAGAACCACAGGCCAGTATCTCTGATGAACACAGATGCAAAAATCCTCAACAACATACTAACAAACCAAATCCAACAATACATTTAAAAAAAAAAAAACATTCACCACAATCAAGTGGGATTTATTTCTGGGATGCAAGGATGGTTCAATACTTGCAAACCAATCAACATGAAACATCACATCAATTTAATAGAAAGGTTAAGAACCATATATGATCATTTCCATAGATGCAGAAAAAGCATTTGACAAAGTATAGCATCCATTGATGATAAAAAAAAAAAAAAACCTCAACAAAGTAGGTTTAGAAGGAACATATCTCAACATAATAAGGGCCATATATGACAAACCCACAGCTAACATCATACTCAATTGTGAAAAACTAAGAGCTGTTCCCCTAAGATCAGGAACAAGACAGGAATGTCTATTCTCACCACTTTTATTCAATATAGTACTGGAAGTGTTAGCCCCAGCAGCCAGACAAGGGAAGGAAATAAAAGGCATCCACATTAGTAAAGAAGAAGTAAACCTTTCAGTCTCTGCAGATGACATGATAGTATATATAGAAAACCCTTAAGACTCCACCAAAAACCTACTGGAACTGACAGACGAATTCAGGAAAGTTTTAGGATACAAAATCAATATATTCATGTAGAAATATGTTGCATCTCTACACACCAATAATGAAGTGGCAGAAAGAGAAATTAAGAAAACAATCCCACTTAAAACTGCACCCAAAAGAATAAAATATCTAGGAATAGACCTAACCAAAGAAGTCAGAGACCTATACTCTAGAAACTACAAAGCACTGGTGAAAGAAATTGAGGATGACAAACAATTGGAAAGATACTTCGTGCTCATGGATTAGAACAAATATTGTTAAAATGTCCATATTACCCAAAGCAATCTACAGATTCGATACAATCCTTATCAAAATAACAATTTTTCACAGAAGTAGAACCAATAATCCTACAGTGTGTATGGAACCACAAAAGACCCTGAGTAGCCAAAGCAATCTTGAAAAAGAACAAAACTGGAGGCATCAGAATCCCAGGTTTCAAGATACACCACCAAGCTGTAGTAATCAAAGCTGACACAAAAGTAGACACATAGCCCAGAAATAAACCCACGATCATTTGTTCAATTAGTCTATGACAAGGGAGGCCAGAATATGCAATGGGAAGGATGGTCTCTTCAACAAATAGTGTTGGGAAAACTGGACAACTACAAGCAAAAGAATGAAATGGGACCACTTTCTCCCACCATACACAAAAATAAATTCAAAATGGATGAAAGACCAAAATGAGACCCGAAGCCATAAAAATCCTAGAACGGCGCACAGGCAGTAATCTCTCTGACATCAGCCATAGCAACTTTTTTTCTAGATATGTCTCCTAAGGCAAGGGAAACAAATGCAAAAATACATTTTGGGGACTGGGGGGGGGGGAAAAAAAAACTTTGTACAGCAAAGGAAACAACAAAACGAAAAGACAACCTACTGAATGGGAGAAGACATGTGGAAATGACATATCCGATAAGGGGTTAATATCCAAAATACATGAAGAATTTCTACAACACACCACCAAAAAATCAAATCATCCACTTAAAAGTGGACAGGAGACATGAACAGACATTTCTCCAGAGAAGACGCACAGATGGCCAACAGACACTTGAAAAGATGCTCAACATCACCCACCATCGGGGACACAAATCAAAACCACCGTGACGTATCACCTCGCACCTGTCAATCGCTAAAATCACAAGAAACGACAAGTGTTGGCGAGGGTGTGGAGAAAAAGGAACCCTCGTGCACTGTGGGTCGGAATGCAAACTGGCGCAGCCACTGTGGAAAACAGTAGGGAAGTTACTCAAAAAATTAAAAACAGAATTAGCATGGGCTCCAGGAATCGCAGTGCAGGGTGTTTACCCAAAGAACAGGAAAACGCTAATTCAGAAAGATACAGGCTCCCCCCCTGTGTTTACTGCCGCATTACTTACAATAGCCAAGACATGGAAGCCACCTAAGTGTGTAAAGATAGATGAGGGGTAAAGAAGATGTGATACACACACACACCGGAAGTTTTCAAGGATGAAATCTTGCCATTTGCAACAACACGGCTGGATCTAGAGGGTATTATGCTAAGTGAAAGAAATTAGAGAAAGATAAATACCATATGATTTCACCCATATGTGGGATTTAAGAAACAAAACAAAAAAAAGAGGCAAACACACTCTCAAATATAGGGAACTGGTGGTCACCAGAGGGGAGGTGGTGTGGGGAGTGAGACAGGGGAAGGGGATTAAGAGAACGCTTATGATGAGCCCTGAGTCATGGAAAGAGTCACTGAATCAATATATTGTACATCTGAAAGTCATATACCACTGTATGATCACTATATTGGGATTAAAAGGTTTTTTTTAATTAAAAAACAAAGGGTGAATCATTGATTTCCCTGGAGCTCCCTTTAGTTCTGAACGGGGGAGGAGCAGGACCGGGACTGAAAAGTGGGCTGGTGCAGGACTATGGAGATGTCACAGACAAGTGCTCGGACGGGGTCTGTGTTCTCAGGGCAGGAAAACCACCAGGACGCCATGTCCTCTACAGCCCCAGACTGGCTATTCCATAGCTCGGCTACCTCAGTTTCCCGACAGCTTTAACCATAATTAATATCCGTCTTTGATATTTAAAAGTAGAGCCACGTTGCCCATTCGGGCGGGTAGATGGAGGGATGGCATTAAGCAGCAATGACAGGGTTGTTAGCACAGCAGGGCAGTGAGGCGTTCTGTGTCCTACTCCAGGACTGTGAGGACTGGCTCCCACGAGGAGTGACTGGCCTTTGAGGAGAAACTTTTGTTCCTAGAATTTAGAGGAGCACACACATCTTCCCTTTGGGCCCTTTTGAGCCCCCAGCTCTCTGGTCTGATGCCTCCTTGACTGTGAGCCCTTTAGGAAAATGTTCTATCTCCCAGGTGTGCTGAGCTGAGTGCCCTGTACACTGTGAGATCTGGACAGAGGTTTGAGGGGATACATCAATGGATGACTAGGGCAGAGAAGAAAAGCTCTAGGGGAGAAAATGCCAGCACCCATATACGTGGGTTCCGAACAATGGAATCCAGACTCACTGCTTTATGCACCAAAGCCAACGTACTGACTAATGTAACGAAAGCCCAGGAGTTGAAGGGTCTGGTTTCAGCAACGTATGGACCAGGTGATGTCACTGGGAGGACGTCCCTCTGTCTTCTCTTTCTTTGTACCCTTCCTTCCCAGTCTAGCTCTCCCGGCATGGTGGCCCTGCTCCCGGTCCCCAAGCTCCAGGCTGCCATTCTCACAACGCAGCTGCTCGAGAGGGAAAAGGAGCTGGGAATGGAGGAAAGTGGGTTCCCAGAGGGACATCAAGGCACTAGCAGCAGAAGCAGCACAAAGCAACAGACGTTCACAGTGATAGCCTTGCAGAGAAATTGCGTCCCTTGCTTCAAAGTAGATCGATCAAATGCCAGACTCCCCACGCTTCAGTCAGGAACATGGGGGTTCTGGACCTCAGGGTAGAGTGCAAAGTGGGCCGCCTTGGTGCCAGGAGGACCTGAGTTTGAACAGAGTTTGAACTTTGCTCACTCGCTGTGTGATCTCAAGCTAGTAACTTAACCTCTCTGCGCCTCGGTTCCCTCTTTCTTTCCAGCTAGACTGTCAGCTCCATAAGGGTAGTTACCTTCTCGTATTTCGTATGACCCCCGCCCCAGTGCCTGGCAGCACGCTACCCGGCCACGGCGGGCCCTGATACTGTTCAATCAGCCTCGTCTCTAGGTGGTTGTCCAGAGAGAAGGAACACAGCGTCCGTGAAGCTCTAGTAAAACGCCAGGCTGGTAGAAGGGGCTGCGTAAGCGGCAGAGTTGATCGTTACTATTACTCCACAAAGGACCCATGGTGGAACAAAGGGCCGCAAGAGGGGAGGCAGCTGGTGGACAGCTAGGAAGGGAGCCCGGCCCTTTCGGGGGTCGGCCGGCGGTGCCAGCACGTGCGCCAGCCGAGGCGGTTGTGGGCGCGGCCCCAGGGCACACCTCCCGCGCCCGTGCTGAACGCGTCTCCTCTTGTGTCCCCTCTGCAGCTGGAGCTCTCGAACACCGCCGTCCTGCACCAGATGAGGCGCGACCAGGTCACAGACACCTGCCGCGCCAACAGCGCCCTGAGCCGCAAGCGGCGGGTGCTGACGCCCAGCGACCTGAAGCACCTGGTGGTGGACGAGGACCACGAGCTCATCTACTGCTACGTGCCCAAGGTGGCGTGCACCAACTGGAAGCGGCTCATGATGGTGCTCAGCGGGCGGGGCAAGTACAGCGACCCCATGGAGATCCCGGCCAGCGAGGCGCACGTGTCGGCCAACCTCAAGACGCTCAACCAGTACAGCATCCCCGAGATCAACCACCGCCTGAAGAGCTACCTGAAGTTCCTGTTCGTGCGCGAGCCCTTCGAGCGCCTGGTGTCGGCCTACCGCAACAAGTTCACGCAGAAGTACAACACGTCCTTCCACAAGCGCTACGGCACCAAGATCGTCCGGCGGCAGCGCAAGAACGCCACGCAGGAGGCGCTGCGCAGGGGCGACGACGTGCGCTTCGAGGAGTTCGTGGCCTATCTCATCGACCCGCACACGCAGCGCGAGGAGCCCTTCAACGAGCACTGGCAGACCGTGCACTCGCTCTGCCACCCGTGCCACATCCACTACGACCTCGTGGGCAAGTACGAGACGCTGGAGGAGGACTCGAACTACGTCCTGCGGCTGGCAGGCGTGGGCAGCTACCTGAAGTTCCCCACCTATGCCAAGTCTACGAGAACTACTGACGAAATGACCACAGAGTTCTTCCAGAACATCAGCTCGGAGCACCAAACGCAGCTGTACGAAGTCTACAAACTCGATTTTTTAATGTTCAATTACTCAGTGCCAAGCTACCTGAAATTGGAATAAAGGGGGTGGGGAGAGGGCGAGGATCGTGCTTTTTAATTTAAGATTTTTATTTGTCAAAAGAAATTATATGGATATTGGGTTATTTTGTAAAGTAATATTTCTTTGGGGATGATGCTGCGAGCAGCATGGTGAGAATTATTTAAAATCCTTAGTAGGGAAGGACGGCTGTCTTTGCAGGGGAATGGGATGGGTGTCCTTGTGTGTAGACGTGAATACCTGCAACACTGTCTCAAAGGTTTCCTTGTGCTCTGGTGAATTCCATGAATTGTGCATCCCATAAATTCTAATTAATATTATTTATAGTTTATTTAAACATGGTCTCTGTATAGATTTCTTTCTGTGGCAGCAAGATTCTAATGTCTTTGCAGAAGAAATGTGTTTTTGTTCTGTGCTTGCTACAGCTCATTCCGGGGCATGAATATTCTCCTCCCTAACCGCTCGTCGAGTTAACTGTGTGGTAACAACCATTGTGATGTCTGTCGATGCCACGCTTCTTGGAAATCCGTGAGAAATAAATAGAAAAAGGCACCTTTGCAAGGGACTGATTCCAAACAGATTCTAAGAGTCCCTTGTGCTAAAAAAAAAAAAAAAAAAAAAAAAAAGATTTTTTTTTTTTTTTTTAACCCAAGGAGAAGAGCTGATTGTAGTTTCGTTTTTGTTTTTGTTTTCCTTTTTCACCAGAATTAGCAGTCTGATAGAACAGGCTTTTCTACAGCAATGTTTAACTGGCAGTCCCGGTTGTGGGGGTGAGGCGGCTTTGCTTTACAGTCAAGTATTTATTGAGCAACTACTATGTGTCGGGCCGAATTGTAGGCTCTGCGGACAGAGCATCGAACAAAACCAGTAGTCTCAGCCCTCAAGAAGCTTTATGTGGACACAGTATCCAGCTCAACAGTTAGCAAACCCTCTCATATTCATGGGGTTTGGGCCATTTTGAACCACCCAAAAGGTCCATGACCCCTACAAACTTGTGTTTTCCCTAGCCCAAGTTTGAAAACCACACACTTAGAACAGGCCACTTAACTTGGTGAGTAATCCAGGCTCACCGCCCAACACAAGAGAAGACAAAAGTGTTTCCCATCGTGTTGCCCACTCCGTCGTATCGGCGGCGTCTGCCTTTGAGCCCCAGATTCGCCAGGCACAGCATGCAGGGGGCTGTGACCGATGAGCGATGTCTGCTCGGGGGAGGGAAGGGGATCATTGGCCAAGTGCCTCTTCCTGCCCCGTTAGCCCAGCACCCACGCCTCCGCGTGGAAATGTTCTCTCTTCTTTGCCATGTGCGAGAGTGAGAAGCTGTGGCAGGCCTCCTACATTTGGGATTTGGAATGGTCTGGCATTTCTCCCCTGGTGAAGGTCAGAGGTTGGACCACCCGTACACACGCAGGCGCATACCCCTCCCAAGTCCTCCAGAGGCTGAGACCAACAGCATCTTGGCGAGCACCACGCATGA
This sequence comes from Ursus arctos, assembly GCF_023065955.2. Classification (NCBI taxonomy): domain Eukaryota; kingdom Metazoa; phylum Chordata; class Mammalia; order Carnivora; family Ursidae; genus Ursus; species Ursus arctos. Next base: position 10,895,998 of record NW_026622886.1, on the reverse strand, counting down.
GCAGCAAGGAAAGCCTTCCACGACTGTAATCCGTGCCCCCTTTCCTCCGGAAGGTCGGAAACATTCCACTTCCTGTTCCTTGCTAATTACCATCTGCACATGCTTCTCATTTCCAGCCATTTCGATGCCCCGGTTGAAGTTTGAGCCACATCCCTCTTACAACTAGTGAATGAGTTGGTAGCAGATCCTGTATATAATAATTATAGTTCTAATAATAGGGGGTGGGGTGGGATGGGGTGTGGGTAAGTTTTGCTTTTTGTTTCATTTTTGGTGCAGTATATAGCAAAGGGGTGAGAATATTCTAAACAAACAAAAATGAATAATTTATTCACAGAAACTATTAACAGTGTATTGTAAAGCTCACAGCCAGCTCTGCAGCAGCTGCCACATCTCACTGAGAATATGATTGTATTGAATGTGAGTGAGGTGTGCACTGGAGGGGGTGGCCAAAGCTTTTTATAAAATGTTCTGTACGTTCTTCCAAGCTCTCTCCCCTTTGTGAAGGGCACAGAGACTGTGCCCTCCACGGACAGAGATGTACACCGTGGTTGTACTGAATAGAGTGACAGACCTCAGCTGTCCCTGGAATTGGGAGTCTGGGCCCTGTTTCCAGACAGGGGACGCTGTCCTCAGAAATAGGGCTTCTGCTAATGAAACATTGACAGCATTTCCTGATATGTGCGCCACAGAACAAAGGTTCTAGGAGATGCGAAGTGTGATGCAAAAAAAAAGAAAGAGAGAAAAAAGCATTTTGAGGTCAAATAGCCTTGGGAAACAAAGTTAAGTCACTTTCCTTTCTACAGGACTTTTCAGAGCCTTGGATGTACGCTGTGTGTTATGAACCCCTAAACGCATCATTGAGTTGGTAGCATTTCCTGAACTTATGTGACCAGGATACTCTATCTTGCAGGTCTCACAGAGATGTTCCAGAGAATATACTTTGGTTAGGTCCATTTAGCATATCTGAGGTCACCAAGGATAAAACGACTTCCCTGACCCTTCTCCAAAACAAAATAGAACAGTACCAGTCCATCCCTATCTGGTTTATAACAGAGGTACTTTATCAAATGAATTAAACTTTTACTTAAGTGCAATGGTTTTAATCCTGGATACTACCCTGGGCAATGATTCCATCCCTCCCGAAGGGAGCAGGGGATGGTCTTGGGTGGTGTGGACAGAGGAGGGGAGGGGAGGACATAAGGCCACAAAGTAGCCTCCCTACTCCTCAAGCCTTACATTGCTCAATGCACACAGAGGGAGCTCAACCCTTGAGGAGTGCTTCTTCAATTCCAGAGTTTGGAATTGTCCACCATGTGCTTTTGGTTTTCCATTGGAAATTCCCATAGATTTCCCAAGCTCTGTGTTGCCGCCACCATCTTTGTTGGGTCGGGTGAGCTCGCCCGTGCGGTGTGCAGAGTACCGCCTTTGATCTGTCTTCTTTCAAGCGAGAAAGACTGTCCTTCAGGGGACAAGACGTCAGTGTAGTTCTGCAATGAGGGACTTTCTCTTCGTGTTTTGTTTTGTGTTCACATTTTATTTTCTAATGGCATAAAAACTTAAAAAAAAAAAACAAAAAACTGAGTCAACTGTTCCGCAGAATGTAGGAAGTATTCTGTGTCCTTGGTGTAAAAGAATCCATGGGTAAAAATGTGCCTGGGAAGCAAAAGCTTGTGTGTGGTTTTTTTGTTTGTTTGTTGTTTGTTTTTTAAAGAAAACTGTTTGAAAACGCTTTTCATTGCATGCTTCGCTGGAGAAAAGTACAGGCAGGTGTCCCACCTCCAAGCCACTTTTCAAAGGTGCTGCTGTGTTTTCAAAACCAGGTACAGTTAGGGTAGTATTTACGAGGACATTCCTGCTTAACCTATCCCTTTGGTTGGAAGATTCTAGAATATTAGCCACAGGGTTTGAATTCCTGCAGCTTCTCTGGAGCTCCCCTACGTGTCCCCCCCCTCCCCGCCTCCCCAGCTGGTCTGGGAAGAAAGGCAGTCTGTTGACCTATGGTGTCTTGGAGGGAACCTTCCTTCCTCCCTGTCCGCCGGGTGAGCTCCACCCTCCTGGTAGCAAAGGTGTGGAGGCACAAGGGGCTAATTCCTGCTGGTAGAAAGTTCCCGGGGCGGGGCGGGGGGGGGGGGGAGTCACTAGCTCACTTAGCTGGTGGGGTCTGGACCACTGCTGAGGTAGTGATGACTCGGAAGTCCCTGTTCGAAGCTGGCAAGAAGCCAAGGGACTCAGTCCCCGGTGGATGGTGTCAGACCACCTCCCTCGCAGACTGGCCGTCCCCTACGCACACCAACATACAATCTAAGCTGCCCCGTTCTGTGCAATCCCGGTGACCTGGATCCTTCCTGGCCCACTCCTATGTCAGCAGGACTGACCTCATGGCTCCCCCAATTTCCTACAACCAGCATTTCTTCCAGCCTTTTCTCATCAGCTGACTGGACCCTATGAACAGGCGACAGGACCCACGATAACCAGCTTGCCCCTTGGCTGTTCACAGGCGAATTTCGGTTTGCTACTCTTTGTCAGGTACAGAAGGGGCTGCCCGTACTGTTTTCCTATGAGCATGCTCAGTATGGTATATGCACATATAACTTAACATCTTTGTGGAGTGTGATTTTTTTTTCTTACATATTTGTATGCAGTAGAGGGCTTGTTGTAGAAAACTCTCCCTGTATCCTACTGTACTGTTCAAGAAAGCTGCATTCCACATTGCCAACAAAAGCGTGAAATGTTCATGAACCTTCCTCCAGGAAAAGCCATTCAAGCCTGATTATTTTTCTAAGTAACTTCAATTAAATTGAAGAAAAAAAAGAAGCCTCTCTCTGTGTATGGTTTGTTCATGGCTCATTGACAAAAGACTGTACGGGTTGGGTGGGCTGTGTGCCTTAGCGTGTGGGGGGCCCCGTTCGTGTGCACCAAAGGGTGGAGAGGGAGAAACAGAAGCGGACCCCATCGGCCGTCTTGGCCGTGGTAAAGGCCACCACCGATCTGAACCCTTCCTGTTCGGTGGATGAATGGGAGCTTTCTTCCTTCCTGCTTCGCCTACAGTCTGTAGAGTGATGTGTGAGGAGGCCCACCATGATCGTGTCATCCCAGCACCCCTGGGAAAAATCAGGGAACAGTCTCTGAGAGGTTAAATGGTTTTGGTGGCAGACGCGGTACACCAGCGGGGGTTGATGTGCCGTCAGCACCCCACACTCTGGCCACTAAACGACACGCCTCCAAGCAGCTGTCCACCATCCACAAGTTGCAGACCTGCCCGCGGGCCCCTGTTTCCAATTCCAGACCCAGTCCTTTTCAGATGCCCCATAGCTGCTCCCCTGATGGACGTTTTTTAGCTTTATTGCTAGAAATGATTTACGTATTTCTATTCTGCCAAAGGAAACATATTCAAAGTTGTTTATTCTATTCTAATTTCTTTAACTGTGTTATCCAAACATTACATATGAGAAGATTAGATTTAAAAATGTATCCCATTTTCAGCCATGGGTTTGTAACTATCTGCCCACCAGTGGCAGGCTCCCTCCCATGCCTGGTGTCACTGCAGTCCTTGCTCTGGTCCCTTCTGGTTGGGAAAGGTCCAGACCACAGAGCTCAGTTGTCTTAAATTAATGGACAGGGGCGCCTGGGTAGCGCAGTCGTTAAGCGTCTGCCTTTGGCTCAGGGCGTGAACCCGGCGTTCTGGGATCGAGTCCCACATCGGGCTCCTCCGCTGGGAGCCTGCTTCTTCCTCTCCCACTTCCCTGCTGTGTTCCCTCTCTCGCTGGCTGTCTCTCTGTCACATAAATAAATAAAATCTTTTTAAAAAAATTAATGGACAATGCACTATTTTTTAGTGTAGTAAAGTGGACATCACTTGGTCAGGGCCTGTCCCTGTCTCATCTAGGACAGTGGAAAATGTCACTGGGAAGCAGGCCCGATTGAGAACAGCCCCAGTGTTCACTTATCCTCAGAGTAAGGCTGCAATGCCCTCTCGTCAGTGGCCAGCTAATGGGTATTTCTGATGGCGCCAGTGGTGCCCTCTGGCTGACATTTCAGAAGCTACAGAAACGGAGCCTGTGGCCTAGACCGTCTGAGCAGGGCTCAGGGGAGGTCACTGTTGACCCACCTCCTGTTGTGAACAACAACAGTAGCACCAGGAAAAATCCTTAGTACCCGAAGCCAAAGTGGCCTTTCTTGGAAAGAGCCCCCCTTTCTCAAGCTGTGTCCTTCCTTGAGACATAACCGGTGATCACATGACTTTTTATGACAGTAGACACTGAACGATTGACAGAAGAAAGTAAGAAAGAGATTGGCGATTCCATGGCAGCCCCCAAAGCCTTTTCAAACATTTTCTCAAAAAGTCACAACATCCAAAGAGACTAGGAACCATTGGCCAAGAAGACATTTGGGGGGCAGGACCCCGAGGGCTCAGTGGAAACACAAATCTCTGGGGGAATCCCCCTCGCAGGGGGAGTCTGAGCTTTGCACCGCTGGTACCCCCCACTCCTGCTGGCACATTACGGCCAATGGCTGTGGCCCCTGGGTCCTGGAGGACTTACAGGAAGTGGGAAGACGAGTCTGGTCTACGTTCACCACCGAGAGTTTAGACATCTTGGGTCTAGTGTTTCCACTACGAGCCAATAAGGGAGATTCTAGCAAGACTGACGTGAGACACAACCTGTCCCCCATTTTACAATCCTCTCCCAGCACCAACACCCTCCCCACATCACAACCAGCCCTAGATAGAACCATCAGGATGGAAACAGCGTGACTCCAAACACAGAGCGGGCTGAGAACTGTTCGCAAACACGCCGCCTCTCTGAAACGGGGGGAAACGGCAATATCTGAATTACTCCTCTCGGTGGAGGTTGCTAGCCGTCCTTCATCCACCAAGCGGTGGTGTGTCACCTGGAGGTAACTGCTTCCTGTCGGGGCCTCAGTCCCCCCACCTGTAACATGTCAGAATTGAGCTAGGTCTGTGGTTTTCGCTGAAAAGGAAAAACGAGCCTCTTACCTTTGTTTGTATACCGAGCACTGGTACGTACACCAGATGAAGCAGAGAGGCTGTGATGGACAGTCTGAGGACCACCCTGAGCGTCTCTTCCCCCATAAAGTTCCCGTGGACCTCCACGGACCCCTCGGGTTGTAGGGAACACAGTTTGAGAACCTTAAGTTAGATGACCTCTGAACCCTTCCAGCTTTGACATTCTCGAATGATCTACCCAAATCCTTCCCTGTGGCTCTTTATGCCAAAGAGGTTGATCGGCAGTTAGAGGCTACCACAGAGGTATCAACGGCTTCAAGAAGGGATGCCGAGGGAACAGCATTAGAACAAGATGAAGACGGAAGGACAGAAAGAAGGAAAAAGGAAAGTACAAAGATAAAGGCAGATGCAGGAAAGGAACAGCTCAGATTCAAGGTGGGAACCGAGGTGTGGACTCCTGTTCCAAACGGTCCACCCAGGAAATGCGGCCTCCAAATTCCTACAAAACCCCATTCATTTGAAATACAAGAGACTGCAATGAAAACCAGCCTCTGTATTAATCTGCTTTTTAATTTTCAGTGTTTGTTTTAAAAAATAATAGAGTGTGTCCTTATGGAAGAATAGCACAGGCTTGAAGTTCATGTTGGTTTCGACCAGCCACCAGCTAGAGATTTTTTTTTTTTTATGGCTGCATCCAGTCTGGGATCTTTACCTGATACATCAAGCCAGAAACAACTTTGTGCCTGGAAGCAAACTGGCAACAGAATGAAGGGGAGATGCCTGAAGAAGAAATGAAGGGAGAAAGAAGGCGCTCTGTCTAAAGGAGGGACAGCTGTACGCCGAGCTTCTGTGCACAGTGAGCACAGACTCAACTCTAGGTGGCTCGGAAACGTTTGCTCTTAATACGGTCTTTTCCAAAAATACATAGCTTCGTAAAGAAAGTCGACCATAAAAGCAGCTAACTTTTATTAACTCGTAAAGTTTATTGCAACGTGTTCAGTGCTTTCCACTTCATCCTCACACCAACCAGCAAGGTAGATGCCTGTACCCTTTTTTGCAGATAAGGAAGCAGAAGATTAGAAGAAACAACTTCCGCTAAATCACTCATCTAATCAGTGGCAGAGCCAGAATTCAAGCCCAGGTCTGGTTGACTCCTGGCCCATTGGCATTGGCCTCACTGGTGGGCCAAACCAGGAGGCAGAGAGAAGTGCAGACGGGGTGGGGGGGGGGGGGGGATGAGGGCCCAGCAGACAGACCTGGGAAGAGATGAAAACTTTAGCCCAAGTGACAAAATACAATTAAATACAATTGAAAGACACTAAGGAGACAAAGAAAGAGCTGGAAGACAAAAAGGGTCAAGTTCAGACTAAAATAGCCACAGACAACTAGGCAATCTATTAAGTTTCTGCCTATGTTGTTGAGATAGGAAAAACTAGCTCCCCTCCTGTGTGTCCCCTTTACCCCCACACTGCAGTCACACCCCACCCTCCTGACACCAGCTGGGGTCGGGGGCGTATTTTCTCCACAAAAAACAATTCTCTGCAACACCAGCTGGCTCTCCTACAATTCAATTCTGACACACTCTACCTGGAAGTAGCGTCAGATCCCACAGGTTAAGGGCTCAGTCCTACAAGACTACACCAACACCCCCCCCCCCCGCCACCTCAGATGCCAGTCACCAGCCCGGTTGTCCCCTGGGCTTTTGACCCATTGGCTGTAAATGAGAAGTTCCCTCCTCAGGGGTGATTAATTTGCTGGAGTGGCTCCCAGAACCAGGGAAACACTTTCCTAACTGCTGATCAGTTTCTTATCAAAGAATGTGTTGAAGGCTAATGACGCACGTCGGAATGGAAGAGACGCGTGGGGCAAGGTACGGGGAGGGGGAAACGAGCCCCATGCTGGGCACGCCACTCTCCCAGCACCTCCAAGTGTTCACCACCCCGGAAGCCCTCTGAACCCCCTACTTTGGGGATTTTTATGGAGGCTTCATCAGGTAGGCAGGATCGACCAATAACTCCATTTCTAGCCCCTCTCCCCTCTCTGGAGAATAGGGGGTGGGGCTGAAAATTCCAAGCTTCTAATTGTGGCTTGGTCTTTCTGGTGACCAGCCCCTGTCCAAGAGCCCACCAAGCGTCACCTCAGTAAAGCAAAGAACACTGCTATCACCCAGAGAAGTCCAAGTGATGTGGGAGCTCCGTGTCAAGAACCGGGTTAAGGACCAAACAGTACAACAGATGCTCTGTGTGTCTGATCCCTCAGGGAATTGCAAGGGTTTTCGGAGCTCTGTCCCCGGGTGCAGGGCAGGGACCGGGATATGTTTTTTTCTATCATCTTACACTTGTCTATTGCATATCTTGTCAAAACAGCTGGACCAATTATCGGCAAATTCGGACAAACTATTCCTAAAGGTTGGACTTCAACTAAAAGCCAATGGCAAAAGTGAAATTCAAACCGGGGGCCTCGGAGGCGGCTGTGAGTCCACGGAAATGCAGCGCATAAGCCACATGGTCTCACGGTCTGCACAGAACAAGCCAACCTGGGTTTCAAACCTAAGCCCTAAACCGGGTTTCGAGGGCAGCCAGTCAGGATGGAGACAGCCTGTTCTCGCAGCTGCTCGCGTAGCCACACTGCCCGGCGCACCCTGGCTTGAGCGGCCGTGGAATGAACGACCTTTCTTTTTTTTTTCTTTTTCTTAGATTTTTTTTTTATTTGTTTATTGGACGGAGAGAGACACAGCCAGAGAGAGAGGGAAGTGGGGGAGTGGGAGAGGAAGAAGCAGGCTCCCGGCGGAGGAGCCCGATGCAGGGCTCGATCCCAGGACTCTGGGATCACGCCCTGAGCCAAAGGCAGATGCTTAACGACTGAGCCACCCAGGCGCCCCTGAATGACCTTTCTGAGCAGCATTAAGAGCCAGACAAAAACAGGCTGAAAGAGAGAAAGAGGCCGAAGGGCAGGCGGGAGGGAGGATCTTGGGGCAGAATCTGCTTTGGACGTCATGCGGTCCTCACAGCTCCCTGTGCACCGTCAGGCTCTCTCCAGACACGCTCAGGTGCTACTCTAACCCTGGGGAAGATCTGTGAGCCGAGTCCTGAGCGTCCTCACTCCTTCTGGGAACCTGCAGCTGTGAGGGGATTGAATCACTCAATCATTCATTCATTCATTCAGATGTGTTAAGCATTGCCTATGTCAGACTCTGCAGAATGCCGAGTGTGGGAATTCTTAGGGCTCATACTCAAGTGGAGAACATAGAAATGTTAACAGATTGTTGTAGGATAATTAAAATATACACAAAGGTGAAACGCCAGACTATCCCTGGGAAAGAAATGATCCAAGTCAGCAGCGGGAGAAAGGGAGGGAAGACAAGCGATTGGAGCGCCGGTTCTTGACCGGGGTGATTCTGCCCCCAGTGGACAGATCTCCACAATCAAGAATTGTCCAGCTCAAAAATGCCCGAATGGGAGAAATACCAAGGAGGTCGAATCTGTGGCTTTTAGCAACTGGTTGATGTGTGGGTGAGGAAGAGGAACTGAGGAAGCAGTGAGGACTGGCACATTCCCAGCTTGGGAGACAATACCTGGAGACTGGGTCCACAAATGGGGGTCAGATAATCAGGAAGAGAAACAGGTTTCTGGAAAGGCCATCACTTCGGTATGAGTCATGCTTAATTAAGTCCATGTGGGACATCCAGATAAAGATGGATAAGTGGGTCTAGAACCTTACTACTCAGTGTGGTTTGTGGACCAGCAGCACGTGACTCACAAGCTTGCTAGAAACAGTATTTCACGCAGCCCTCCTGCATTTTGAGAAGCCAGGTGATTCGTGTGCACATTCACATTTGAAAAACATTTATCTAGAGCACAAGAGATAGTCTGAAGTAGAGCTGTACCTGTAGGGGAGGGGGATATCTTACATTACCGCTTTTTCCTCCAGCGACCCTGAGAAATGGGTATGATCAGGGTCACTGGTGGTACAGTGTCTGGTCGTACAGGTTGTGCACTGCACAAAGGTGCCTAGTTAAGGATAGGGCTGACAGGGGTGCCTGAGTGGCTCAGTAATTAAGCATCTGCCTTCACTTCAGGGCGTGATCCCAGAGTCCTGGGATCAAGCCCCGCATCAGGCTTCTCCGCTGGGAGCCTGCTTCTTCCTCTCCCACTCCCCCTGCTTGTGTTCCCTCTCTCGCTGGCTGTCTCTCTGTCAAATAAATAAAATCTTTATTTAAAAAAAAAAAAAAAGGATGGGGTTGACAACGGACATTTACCGTGAAGGAAATGATGCATTTCTCTTACTGTACTTGCCAGGTTATGGGCATAGGGGCTGTGATCACCCAGAAGGGGTACTGTTCTAATTTGCAGAAAAGCTGGTGGTTTCCGTGGTGTACTGGTTATCTTGTTCTCCTCATAGAAAAGCCCTACAGCCTAGCAGTAGCCCTGAATGTAATAACAGCTCCACATCCCCTCATCGATAAACCTTGAAAACCAAAAGTCTTTTTATAGATTGACAGCAAGCTCACTTGGCAGCAAAACCTGACCTTAACTAACATGAGACTATTTATCCCGCTTACTGTGAATATTCATACATTTCCCTGCAGAAATATTAACGTGTTTTATTAGGGTATCCAGCCCTACACCCTCCCGGAGTATTGGGTAATTCAGGCTATTCGCACAGCCTTCTTTTTCTACAATGTGAAAATTTCTGATTTCTAATACACATCTGGTCCAACGGTTGCCGAGAACTGTCAACTTGTAGCACCCTGATCTTACAGACGGGGAAACTAAGGCTCAGAGAGGTTAAGTACACGAGGGAGCCACGGCCCAAACCTCCTGCCCTTTCCACATCACACTAATTCCGAGCAGCTCACTGATCTGTACACAGCCCAGGCCCTTCCCTCACCGGGAATGCGTATTTGCAGACAGAAATGTGGGTGAGAGACGCGAGGCTCTGTTTTGTTCGGGGCTCTCAGGACAGAATGCCCGTCCCTGCACTTGCATGGCACGTTTCCAAACAAGCCCGCAGGTGTTCTGACAGCACTTAGCCCAAAGCCGGGCACCCCACGCTGGACGCGTCCGTCCGTCAACTTCAACCTCACCGGCAGACACAGAGAAGCCCAGCAATTTTGCAAAAGAATGAAAGCAAGTGAATGCTCGTTGGATCTGTGATCGATACAATACCGGCGCGAGCGGCGGGGCCCGCGTTCTGCGGCGCTGTTCCTGTTCTGCAGACCGAGGTCTCCGGCGGCGGCGGCGGCAGCACCAAATGCCAACGCCTCCTTGAAAAGATATTAGCTTGCTGTGGAGAACACAGTGCCTGTCATCTTCTGCGAACCAGGGGCCGCTGCCGAGTCCTCTGCTCCTTCAACAAAGAGCAGACTTTCTTCTCCTCCCAGAAATGAACCTGGAGCTGTAAATTATTAGCCAATAAGAGGCAGCGTAGCATCCTCTCCGAAATTTTGCAAACTCTGAAATTACATGTCTGTGACCGTCTGGGGTCTGTGTTCTTCACTTTCGAGCTTACATGTCGGGCTGTTGCCACAAGGTAAATGTTGGAAATTGGCATCTGGTCGCCCAAATCAACGATTATCCATTCTCTATTTTGAACTGAAGCTCTTTAATAAAAATGTTTGTTTTAAAAAACCTCTTACTGGGGCGTCTGGGTGGCTCAGTTGGTTCGGCAGCTGCCTTCGGCTCAGGTCATGATCCCAGGCTCCTGGGATTGAGCCCTGCATCGGGCTCCCTGCTTAGCGGGGAGTCTGCTTCTCCCTCTGCCTGCTGCTCCCCTTGCTTGTGCTCTCTGTCAAATAAATATGTAAAATCTTTAAAAAAAAAATAGATGAGTAAAAAAATTTTTTTAAAACCTTATTTAAAAGTATATCAGTGAACACAGAAAATCATTTTCGGATTCATTTCTGATTCTCTCCATTGTACACACACGCATTAGACGTCTTTGTGTCTTTGTTTACTTTATATACACATTTACATATCTTCTCTGGAGAAGCATTCACTCAAATCTTTTGCCCATTTTTTAAAAAAAGATTTTATTTATTTATTTGATAGAGAGGGACAGCCAGCGAGAGAGGGAACACAGGCAGGGGGAGTGGGAGAGGAGGAAGCAGGCTCCCAGCGGAGGAGCCTGATGTGGGGCTCGATCCCAGAACACTGGGATCACACCCCGAGCCGAAGGCAGATGCTTAATGACTGAGCCACCCAGGCGCCCCTTTTGCCCATTTTAAAAATTAGCTTGTTCTTCTTGGTATCAAGTTGTAAGCTTTCTTTATAAATTTTTCATTGAAGTCCGTTATTAGAAATGTGTTCGGCAAATCTTTTCTTCCAGTCTGTGGCTTGCCTCTTCATTTTTCTTAATAGCATCTTTCAAAGATGAAAACATTTGAATTTTGATGAAGTCCAATTTCTCAATTTTTATTTTGTGGCAGGTTGTGTCCTACGTAAGAAATCTTTGCCCCTACCTAAAGTCTCCGAGATTTTTCTCCAGGGCTTTCTTACAGACGTGTTAAAGTCTTAGCCCCCACATTTATGACTATATCCATTTAGTTCATTTTGTATATGGTATGAAGGGACAGAGTTAAGACCATATAGATATCCAGGTTTTTGAGTGCCATTTATTGAAAAAAGTGTACTTTTCTCACCTTGGTGCTGTGTCAAAAAGCAAGTGACCACCCAAACGTATGTGGGTATCTCCCTGGATTCTATTCGGTTCCACTGACATCAACAGTTGTAACTAATTTGATTTCATAATATGTCTTGAGACCCTGTAGTGTCATTTCTTTCAGCAGGGTTTTGTTTTGTTTTGTTTTTGCACTGGCTCTGAACTCCAACATAGGCTTTAATAGAAGCGGTTAGGAGGGAAGCATTCCGTTTTTGACTATAAAGTATGATGCCAGCTAGAGATCTTCCATAGACGCCCTTTGTCAGCAAACTGAGGCAGCCACTTGGCTACTATGTTCATGGGAAATACCAGCCTGTAGTTTCCTTTTCTTGTAATGTGTTCTTCTGGTTTTGATGTTGGGAGAAGGCTGATCTCATAACATGACTTAAGAAGAGCTCCTTCTCCTATTTTCTGGAAGAATCTGTGCAGAAATGGTCGTATTTTTCCTCAAATGTTAAGTCAAATTCACCTGTGCAGCCATCTGGACCTGGAGTTTTCATTGTGGGAAGACCTTTAATTATAAATTCATTTTACTTAATAGAAGTATGGCTCATTAAGCTATCTAACTTCTCCTGAGTTTTAGTTAAACGTCACGTAAGGTGCTTTTAGACTAGTTTTTATCCTGGAACTAATGAAGCCCCATTTGTAGGGTGTGGCCTTTCTAAGGATCCCTGTTCGTGCCCTGAATATTCGGTGAGATCTCTCTCTGGTGAGAGGAGATGCAGGTCATGCCCGGCACTGTGTAATCTCCGGGATTACTGTTCTTTCTTGGGGACCTGTCCTCGTCCGGCCTTGTGGGATTTTCCTCTACACGTGCACTCACTGGCAGCTAGTCGGAGGCTCAAGAGGACCCCTCTCTAAATGTCTGAGGCTCTTCCTCAGCGTGATTCTCCTCCCTGCATCACCCTACTCTGCCAGTTCTAGAAACATTGGCCTGTCAGAGCGTCAGTCCATCTCCTCAACTCAGAGAGACTGGTGGACAGAGTCTGCGATTCTCCGGGAGCCGCGCTCTGGGAATTACCTCCAGGACAGCAAGCTTTGGCCACGGTAGACCTCACCTCAACTGCTCCCTTTTCTCAGGGATCCCGGTCGGTTTCTGCCTGCTATCTGATGGCTAAAAATAGATTGATTCTTATATTTTGTCCATTTTTCTAATTTGGTGGGTGGGAAGGTAATTCTGGACGGTGTTTCTCCCTCATGGGCCCATGCAGACGTCTGCTTGTTATTTCAATAACCGCAGCTAAGACAAGGTCCCATGACTATTTAGTTAATCCCTTCGCACTGAGAATTTGGAGTGTCTAATTTTTAAAGAAATTATATGAACATTGTTTTTTTTTTCTCCCCCCAGGGTATTTCCTTGAGATTCAGCAGTGATACGAGAACAAAGGATTTGAACAACTTCCTGGTTTCTGTTGCAATATTTCCTTACTGTCCCCAGACAGATGAATCCCGTTTACAGTGTCACTGGGCATTGTAATCCGAATACATATTCTCCCGATTGCTAGCCACAGACTTTATCACTTCCATTTATTTTTGTTAGTTGAAACCATGATTAATGGTGCCTAGAAGATGGCCCAATTTCTTTTTTTTTAAGGTTTTATTTACTTATTTGTTTATTTGAAAGAGAGAGGGAGGGGGAGGGAGCAACAGCAGGGGGAGGGGCGGAGGGAGAAGCAGACTCCCCACCGAGCAGGGTCAATCCCAGGACCCTGGGATCAGGACCTGAGCAGAAGGCAGCTGCTTAACTGACTGAGCCACCCAGGCGCCCCTATTATTTGTTTTTCTTACACTGCTAGGAAAATGGTGCATTTTCCCATCACATAATCCAATATCCAGATTTTCTCATGTATACGCTATGTGTTCATCAGCCTTGGCGACGCAAGAGGAATTTCAGTGGGTTTTACCTCGTAGGACCGCATTCCGTCCTGGAGGAGAGCGGGCTGCGAGCAGCTGTGCTTCTCCCGCAGCTTTCAGTCTACAGAGGACTCCGGTGTGTGTCCCTCGAAGTAGCAGATCATTACGTTTTGCTTGTAATTCTGTCAGTGGCTCTTTACCCAGAGGACTTCATGTGTTCAACTTAAACATAAGTGATACATTTAGATTTTTTTCACCACTGGATTCTAAATACATTTTTAGTTATTACAGTGACTTGCTTTCTCTTTCTACTTGCATGCCCGCTGCAGTAACTTGTCACGTCTTGATTTCTCTTCATTCTGCTTTCAAGCTACAGGACTTTAAATTCCACAAGGCTGGGGGCGCCTGGATGGCTCAGTCGATGAAGCATCTGCCTTCGCTCGGGTCATGATCCCGGGGTCCTGGGATCGAGCCCCACATCGGGCTCCCTGCTCAGCGAGGAGCCTGCCTGCCTCTCTCTCTGCCTCTGCCCCCCACCCACTTGTGCTCTCTCTCAAATAAACAAAATCTTTAAAAAATTCCGCAAGTCTTATGTTCTTAGTCCTGTATTCCTAGCGTCAGCCACTGTGCCTGGCATGCTGATTTATTCATTTCAAACCGAATTATTGGGATCCCACAATGAGTGCAATGGAGATCAGGTGTGCGGATGAACCCAGAACTCTGAGATCTTCGTAAGAGTGGAGTTTGCATCTTGTGCGTCTCCTGTATCTGTGGTCTGTCGTACAGACATCGACGTTCGGTCACTAACCATGCCCTCTGGGAAGGTCCGAGGCAAGTGCTCTTTCAGAAAAGCCCTCGTGTAATTCAGATCAGTCGTGCTCCTAGGACAGTCCTCGCAGCTGTGGACTTTGGGGTTGACAGCCCGTTTCCGTACCTCTTACAAACCCCCGTTGGGTTTCTTTTTTTTTTTTTTTAAAGATTTTATTTATTTATTCAATAGAGATAGAGACAGCCAGCGAGAGAGGGAACACAAGCAGGGGGAGTGGGAGAGGAAGAAGCAGGCTCCTAGCGGAGGAGCCTGACGTGGGGCTCGATCCCATAACGCCGGGATCACGCCCTGAGCCCAAGGCAGAGGCTTAACCGCTGTGCCACCCAGGCGCCCCGCCCCCGTTGGGTTTCTAAAAGAAAGATCCATGTGGTCTATGTTAAAGGTCAGGTGAAAGGTCAACCGACCTTGAAAGTTCAAGCTGGCCAGCCTGCAGGAATACCGACAACACCCAGCTCCTTGCTTCCCGCATGTCTTCTCCAAAGCCTTCCTCTGCTAGTCGCTATACATAAAGGGGTAAACTCCAAATCTGTCTTGTTCTTCCATCCCTTAATGTTTTCGTTCTTCTTATGCCCCTGGAAAGCTGGTCTTTAATTCTGATGTTTAAAATCTTCACCCCGTAGCTCTCTTGGAGCACTGTTCCTACGTGGATTTCTAGGTCGTTCCTTCGCAATGACCTGAGATGGCCATTCAGGGCATGATATTGAACTTTAATGATTTCTGATTGCCCTGGTCTTTCCTCCAGAGCCCTAGGCACTTTATCAAGCCCCTGCCAGGACCCCTGAGGTCTCTCTGTCTTGCTCGCTTTCTGTTCTCTGGAGTGGTTCTTTGTGCTGGCACAATAACCCTCATTTAAGCTTTGTGGAACTGCCAAACCCTGGGTCCAGACAGAATCCCATGCGGAAGCCCAGTCTGAAAAAGAGACATGCCTAGGGGCGCCTGGGTGGCTCAGCCGGTTAAGCGTCTGCCTTGGGCTCGGGTCATGATCCAAGGGTCCTGGGATCGAGCCCTGCATCAGGCTCCCTGATGAGAGGGGAGTCTGCTGCTCCGTCTGCCTCCTGCTCCCCTTGCTTGTACTCAGTCTGTCAAATAAATAAATACAATCTTTTTTTTTTTTTAGAGAGAGCGAGAGACACGCCCAGAGCTACTTTGGTCTTTGGTGGTGGTGGTGGAAGGGGACCAAGGAGGTCCTTCCCAACCTCTGCACCCCCTGGGAGATCTCTGACAATCCAGGGGCTCCCCTGAGGGTTTTCAAGCTGCTGTTGTGTCAAACCTGCCTCCCCACCCGCTAGCTCCCCAGACACATTCCTGAGCCTTAGCTCCGTGTTTCAGGCTTTGCTCCACTTTCCTTTTTAACAACCACCATTTCTAACTTAATCTTTCACATCGACTCATACCTTATTCTTTATGCTTCCTTGAGGGTCTGCAGAAATCTGGGCAGATTTGGTTAATTAAAAAAAAAAAAGCTATTTATACTTCGGGGCTGTGAAGAAGCCAGGAAGGAAGTGTTTGGGATTTTTAAAATACACATATGGGCTTCTTTTTATTTATTAACAGCTTTTATACATTTTCAATATTATTCCTTAAAGCAGCTGTTTCTCTGAGTTCTCTTTCACACCTGCCTGTCACTTCAGATTTCCATTCGTTAATTTACAAATCTGAAGTAGGAAGTGATAAAGACAAAGCACAAGGTAATTTTCCTGAGTTTAAACTTTACTTATATATATGAGAGCCATTCAGAAGCCCTATGGATACCCAGCCGGGGTCACAGAGAGAACACGATTTTATTCTCCAACCACGAAATACTGTTTCTGAACTGTTAATAATAATATAACATTTGCCAAACTTAGTTATGTTTGTATGTTTTTCCTCCACTAGATTGTGAAACTCGGAAGGGAACGTTTTCCTCTTTATCCATCATCGGACCTAGTGGGAGGCAAGTGGGTAACATGTGTTTAAATAGAAAGGCCTCATCCATTTGTACCTTTTAAAAGTCTTAAGAAAGTCTATTTAAAGTATTAATGATCTTGGCATTGGCCAAATCTGACACAAAGTGACTTAAAGAGGAAAATGAGAATAGGGATCGTGCTCTTTTTTCTAGATGGAAAAGAACATCAGGTTCTCCACTGGTCTCAAAGAGGGCACATTTTCAGATGACAAGTGGCTCTCCAAGTTAGTGAAATGGCAAAATGGCAGGGCTGATACGACACTGATCGCTCTTTAGTGTGGAAAATATGAAAGGGGAAAATATCCAGACCGAACAGACACGAGGGTAGCTTGAAATCACTGTATCGTTGGAAGCCATTAGCTCTACGTTCAGTTTTGGGAAAAAGGATCCAACCATAAACTCAGCCTCGCTGTTAAGAACTGCAGGGACCCGACCCAGCAGAGGGGAGTCTCCGCCTTCCGGGCCCTGGGCACATGTGCACCCTTGTCTTGGTCACACGAGGTCTGAGCTGCCTCACCTAGAATGGATCACTCGGGGCCGGGGCAGGGACCGGTGACACAGTCAGTCGTCAGCTGGCCACAGCACTGTTAGGCTCGTGTGATTGGAGGTGCGGGGCAAGGCCATGAGCAAATCCCTGCCAGGCTGTTTATCCATTCGTTCATGCCACATGCATTTCTTGAGACATCAAGGAACATCAAGATAAGTAAATAACAGTACTTGTCCTCAAGTTGGTCACAGATTATAGGAAAATAACGGTAAAATATGGGAACAGAGTAGCCTAGTATCTTTGGCGGGGGGGGGGGGGTATGTTTAGGCAATGACACTTCACTGCTGATGTCTGCCATTCTGTGACTATTATTCCCGCCACCCAATGTGGGAATGAGCGTCCCACGATATACACACCACTCAGGATCCCAGAGAAATGACCTCCATACAAATGCCCGATGGTCCAAATTATTCTAAAGTGAAACCCATTAGTCAACAAATGAAACTCATGCCTGATTTACTCTTGAATACAGCTGTTTAATTAATTACAGAAGGAGACCATTGCACCAAAGTGTCTCTAGTGCCGGGGGGGCCTACGTAAGCAAACCAAAATCTAAGCCTGTAAATGCCTTGGGTTATGAAACCAAAATGCTAAGGAAACTCAATCACAAACAACCAGCTCGGCTACAGCCAATCAGACCATTCCCTCTCTTTGCTTCACACTTGCTCTCTGTACGCCTTTCCCCGGTCTCCTGCCAGCCAAGCCAATCTGAACCACGCTCAGTCCGGTCCTACTCAATTCAAATCGATTGTTGCTCAAACTCTTAAAATTTTTTATATGCCTCATTTTATCTTTGTAACGGAGCATACAGTTAGGAATCTCCAAATATTTGGGAAAGCCATCCAAAACAAAGAGAAAAAATAAATCCAGAAGAAATGGAGAGGTTAAAACACACAAATCACCAAGTAGGGCTGTTCTCTCCCGGGAGGTAAGAGAGGATCTTGTAGTCATAGAACAAGAAAGGCCAAAAACAAGGAACAAATAGAGAATAAAAAGAGCTCTTGGAAATTAAAAGCGGGGTAGCCAAAATAAATTCAGTTGAAGGAGATGAGGAACGCTCACAGGAAGAAGATAAAAAGAAAGAGAAGAGAGGTGGTTGATCTATCCGGGAGGTCACATTTCTAACGAATAGGAATTCCAGGAAGATAAAACAGTGAGTAGAAAACTATCAAAAATGGTGGAAATTCTTCTAGAAGTAGGGAGGGACTCTGTTTGTTCAGAACGATGAAAAAAAACGCCTCCACAAGAGACATATCGCTGTAAAATTTCATAACACCGGGAACAAAAGCTTCTGGTAAAAGAAAACGAAGGCGAGTGGAAAAATAAAACTAGCATCTAATGAGGGTGGCAAGAAGCAAAAATTAGGATATCGTGCGTGTCAGCCGACTGAAGATGACATAGTGCACATTTCAGTTTACCACCTCGCTTTCCTGGAAACTCATTGACTTGAGAGGAGCGAAAACAGTGAAGAGAATAAAGTCGTACAATTGCCGGGAATTGAAGAGGGAGCGGGGGAGCAGGCATCTGCAGTCTTAAACGGTGAATACCAGGAATACAGGAGGCAGATGGGGGAACATACCAAAACACAGGGAAGGAGCCCAAGACACACAGCAGAGTTCTTGTCTCTGGGTGCCTCTGGGGACAAACGTGGGATGAAGAGCAGACGCTGATGGAAATGATAGAAAAACATCAAGTAGCGGCATCCCTCACCCCTACCAGCGATGGTGGGATTTGCCCCTGGACTGAAACTGGAAGAAAATGCTCTAAAAATCGGACCAGGACAATATAGGGCTTCTCCAGCGGTGGTCGAGGCCTCAAAGTAGAGAAAGCCATCCTCATTTGGACATTTTGGGGAAGAAACCCAATGTATCTGCCTGTTCCTAACATGAATATGCCTTAGTGGAAGCTCTCGGTGAAGGCTGCCACTGGATATGCCCAGCAGCGCCCACCCGAAACACGCTTGCGCGCACGCGCACATAGTATAGTCAGCCCTCTCATTCAGGAAAGAGGCCACTAAAGACAGAGAAAATCCGGTCAACTACCTACATGAACGAACCAGTGTTTCACTATTAAATATAAACAGGTAACTAACAGTCCTAAGTCACACAGAGACCTAGTTTCCTAGCTCACTCACATGGATTTGGGAAGGCCTTAGAATCTTGCCACATAGGCCTCTCCACAGGGCTGTTTTAGGACATGGCAGTTGGTTTTTCGCAGGGTGAATGAACTATGAATGAGCCAGAGAGAGTGAGCCCCCAAAATGGAAGCTATGTTCTTTTTATTTTACAATCTGAGAGGTGACATCCCATTACGTCTGCCATATTGTAATGATTAGAAGTGAGCCAATATGCCCAGCCTGCCCATACTCAGTGAAAGAGGATTACACAAAGACATGAATACCAAGAGGTGGGCTTCATTGAATGCCCCAGTGCAAGGCCATATGAGCAGTTTGAAAAAAAAAAAAATCTGGAATATGGGGGGTAAATTCAGCTAGAAAGTCATTATCAGAAAAGTACTTTTATTGGGTGTTAGGCATCTTAGACAAACTTTAAAAGGACTGGAGGAATCAACTCTGGGCTGAGTCTCCAGGAACCTCTCCCAGAACCATACTGCAGACCGAGGCTGGGAAGGGAGCCGCGGTGGCCCCTGCTGCAGATCCCAGAGGAATGTTGCCTCTGTCTCCCCACAGTGCCAAATAGATGCAGGTATCGTGGCCGTTTCCTCCTATAACTCACATCAGAATCAAACTTCTAAAAGGAGCATGTTCTGAGTGGCAGAACCAAAGTCTATGTCCTAGTTACAGGGAGTAGCCAAGTGTGAGTTTTTTAGATGTCAATTATGGGAGAGTGAAATTAATATCATGGAAAAGGATTAAAATATAAGGAGATTGCTCAAAAGAAGTGAGGCATCGGGGTGCCTAGATGGCTCGGCCAGTTAAGCTTCTGACTTCAGCTCAGGTCATGATCTCGGAGTCCTGGGATTGAGCTCCACATCGGGCTCCCCACTCCGGGCAGAGTCTGCTTGTCCCTCTCCTTCTCCCTCTGCCCTCCCCCCTGCTCATGCGCTCGCTCTCTCTCCAATAAATTTTAAAAAGTTAAAAAAAAAAAAGTGAGGCATCTATAAAGGACTATGGTCCTTCACATTCTAGAAGGAATGGAGATAATTTAGCAGAAATTGTAGGTCATAAAACAAATCTAAGTACCACAAAGAGATATGGATAGTCATTACATCTATTAAAAACTCCAAAGTGAATCAAAAGAAGCACAGAACAAGAAACCGTTTGTGATAATTAAAGACATGAATGCAGAAATTTAGAATGTAATATATCAGGTGGAAAAAATAGATGAGAAAATCTCCCGGAATATAGAAAAGACAGAAAAATGGAAAATCTGAGAAAAAAGAAAAGACAAGAAACACATCATCTTAATCCAAAAGGGCCTGCATTTAACTAAGACATCTGAGAAAGAGAAAAGAGAGAAAGTGGAAAGCATAACATTATTTTTTAAAAGTTTTTTTTTTTTAAGATTTTATTTATTTATTCAACAGAGATAGAGACAGCCAGCGAGAGAGGGAACACAGGCAGGGGGAGTGGGAGAGGAAGAAGCAGGCTCCCAGCGGAGGAGCCTGATGTGGGGCTCGATCCCAGAATGCCGGGATCACGCCCTGAGCCGAAGGCAGACGCTTAACCGCTGTGCCACCCAGGCGCCCCTTTAAAAAGTTTTTTTAATTCCCAGAACTAAAGGAAGACACTTGAAAGGATCTTCTAAGTACCAAGTTCACGGAGTACAAAAAGACTCACGCAGCTACGGTATCATGGTATTTCAGAGCACCCCGGATACATACAAGACCGTGACGATGATGAAACTGATTTTTTTTGAAGGAGCTAACACTTCCATAGGGGTCACTATGTGTGAGTAGCTGCTTCACTTTATATATGTTAGTTAACTAATAGCTCATCATTTTTTGGATGAAAAACTGAAAAACTTACCCATGGCTGCACAGCAAGCAGGTAGCAGACCAGGACTTCAAGCCAGCAGTCGGGCTCTGTACTGGGAACCGCTGCTTTCTTTTCCGTGAGGCTTAAATTCCAGACGGCAGTAAAGAAAGGTCTTCAAAGTTCTGGAGGAAAAGGATTTTAAATGTAGAACTAATCAAAACATTAATCAGATATTAGGGGAGGAAAATACATTTTCAGACATGCAAAAATTCAGACGCAAAAATTCATTTTCAAACATGCAAACACCTCTAGACTTTTTTTTGAAAAAGTAATTTAGGGATCGACTGCAGCAAAAGGAACAATAAATTGAAGAAAGACAATACAGAAGCCCCCAAGCACAGGGAAACTAACTAAAGAAGGTAAGGAAAAGTTAATCCCAGGATAAGTTCTACGCAAATCGTCCTAGAAAGAAGTCAGTGTATATGTGCGTACTCAACGTGCATTAAACAGCTGGAAGATATGAACGGTAGGGTGATTTCTTTTTTCTCTATCATCAAGGAAGAAGATAATTTTAAAACACCAGGGAGGGAAAACTGCACGAGTATTCATTCCCAAGGTAAAATAAACTAGACATATCCAGGGTTCCTTTTCCGTGA
Source organism: Ursus arctos (assembly GCF_023065955.2). Lineage (NCBI taxonomy): Eukaryota > Metazoa > Chordata > Mammalia > Carnivora > Ursidae > Ursus > Ursus arctos. Next base: position 10,874,604 of record NW_026622886.1, on the reverse strand, counting down.
CACTCAATGTTTCAGCGACATAAACGGTTCAGTATTTGATGGCATTTAAGGGAAGAGAATTGATTTGCCCTTGACTTTTGGAATCTCCCCTCGGAGAGGCATGCCTGCCATAGGACAGATTTCCTATTCTGTGCATCCAGTCAGCCTGCCCTGGTCCTCCATTAAACACTGTTTATTTAAACATGACTTTGTAAACTCTGTTTTCCCTTGTTAAAATCACAAACAGAGACCAGCCTTGAAAATTCCCTGAGCAGATGAAACCAGTTTAGTCATACAAGCAAAGCTTAATTCAGCTTATTTTGCAAGGCTAACTTGACCTGGGTTATTTCTTGCTTGTGCCTCTGGAAATCATGAGCAAAACTTAAACTGCTCTCCTTGGCTGATATGAGCTAACCACTGGCCAATTCCCTGTCATCTGGGAGAATTCTAATATTGCAAACAATCGCTGTGAAGAATGAACAGTCACTGCTTTCTCATTAGATAAGCTGCTTTATAACCGTATCACCCCCAAGTCTCATTCTGTGTTTTGGTTTGTGTGCTCCCAGTTTGCAAACTGTCTTTTTACTAATACATTTTTACTAACTACACGTCAGTGATTCACCGGTTTCACTTTGGCTATTTCTGAACCTTTGATGTGATTTAGACAAACTTGATAAAATAACCCAGTTCACGGGACTTGAAGGCAGAGGGAGACGGGGAGGAATTTTCAGGGGGGCATACACATTGGTAAGTGAAAAACCAGTATCTAAAGATAATGGATCAAGAAACCACAGTTCAGGCGTGGTACTTAAGTTCTAAAAGTAAGCAAAATAAGAACCAGTCGTTAAAAAACACAGCCAACAAAATCAGGAGGAGGGGGCCGGAGGAGGCGGCGGAAGTGAATCCAACTGTATATTTCACGTTGGTTGTTAGTGACTCATTGCTTAAAACCAAGAAGTCGTGAAGCCGAGGTAGATGCATACTTGGGAGCCGCAAGACAGCACAGTAGGGCTGACACTGGGAGTCCAGGCGGCTTACCTAGAGCAGGGGCGCTGGGGGTGGGCCCCGAGACTCTATCTCCATACCGTTTGAATTTGAATGGTTTCATTCAACATCATCTAAATGTCTCCTTGCTTAACTGTTTGACTTGATGCCCCCACTCGAGAACCCAGGGCAGTTCGGGACCCGGCCCACCGCCTTCAGCAGCACACGGGCCATCTTGCTTCCAGGACAGAATCTCTTGCGGCAAGGAACGCCGTTCCCGGAGGGGGCAGGTTTTCCCGTTTGGAGCCAGTTTACATTCTTGCTCTTCGCCAAGCCAGAGAGGACGTCTGTATCTTTGCCAGCCCGTGGGGTAGGCCTGGAGAGGGGCTGCAGGGACAATCTGATGCCGTTTCAGAAGAGACGCGGGCTGACGCGGCAGGAAGCGAGCTGCAGCATCCGACAGGTGCCCCTCATTCTCCCGCTGCGGTGTAGACGCTACCCCAACCTGCGCCGCCCTGCACGGAGGTTCTGCAGCGCCTTCCGAGCGGCCCCCCCCCCCGGGGGGGGGGCGGGAGCAGGGCCTGGCTCCAGCCGCAGTCACAGCCCCTCCCCCCGCCCCGGGAGGCATCCCAAGCTTGGAGCGTGAACCAGGCGATCCGAGCTGAACAGCCTGAAAGGCGGTGGTTGAAGTGGAGTGAGGGACCCCCAGGGACGCTAGAAATCCTGGGTGAGACTCTAGGAGCGAGCTGGAGGTGCTGGTGCGCAGATGGAGGGGTGAGCGGGAGACCTTTGAGTAGGTGCTGTAAACACATTGTCGACCTGAGACCTGACTTGTACTCACAAGCTGGTGAGGGCAGGGGAAACCTGACTTATATGGACCCTGCGTCCAAACGATCATTCTCTTCCTCTCCTCCTCCTCTCCTGCACAGACTCGGTCTAACGGCCCCTGGGCTTTATCTCAGTGTCTTTGGGGCCGCAAAGTTTCCCCCCAGTGTCATCCAGAAACCAGCAGCATCAGCCTCTGGGAACTTCCTAGGAATGCAAGATGTCAGGCCTCACGCCAGACCTACCGAACCAGAATTTTCACGGCAACAAAACCCCCCGCCCCCCACCGCGGTGATTTACCTGCACGTCCAAGTGTGAGAAGCCCTGCTCTTGGGGCGTTCTTAACCTGGCTGTCCTTCAGGATCCCCCGGGCGCTGTGAAGACCTTTGGCTCCCTGCCGCCCGCCCCCAACGCAGTTCACCCGGCGTCTCCGCGTGTGGGACCAGGTGGCCGCGGTTTGCAAAGCTTCCCAGGTGATTCTAAACGGTCAGCTAGCGGTGGAAACCTTTGCTCAAGGGTTCAGTCTGATTAGGTTTCAGGAAAGCTTTTAATCCCGCCTGCCCTCCTCCCAGAGTCAAATATTCATCTCCTTTTCTTCTCTCTAGCATGAGCTTACCTCCTTCTGGCTGTTTAATCTCAATAAATGATTTTTTGGGGGGGTCCAGGGATAGATGGGAGTCAGCCATGGAGGAGGACCAGAAGTGAGCTCAGCTGATAAAGAGGAGATCCAGAGGCCAGCCGGGACACCAGCAAACACTTGTGTGGAAGTGAAGGGAGAGATACGGAGAATGAGGAAGGATCTTGATGGTTGGGCAGAAAAGTTCATTTGAGGGTAGGGCAAAGGGGAGCCGCTGAAGACTGGAGAGAGGTGGAGGGGACTGGAGAGAGAGAGAGGATATGATGAGATTAGGTTTAGTTTGATGAACTGAATCTGCATCTGAAAATACATTTTTACCCACTTCGTTGCAAACGTGGGAATGATGGCCACTCAGGCTTGCTCAGACAACTACCTACCGGGGTGTTTTCCATACAGATCTGCTCTGGAGCCAATAATGAAATCCAATAGTCTTGCTAATTACACTCTCTAATGAATTCCGAGACTACCTGCTCCACAGTCCAGAGATGTATATAGTCAATAGCTGTGTTAAATAACCTCAATTACTTACATATGGTATCTAATTTTGGTGTTAATTGTACCCATTAACCCACACCGAAGAGTTTTACATTTCTGCAGGATGGTTAATGTGCTGATTACTCTGAGGCCACTGACCACATTTTCCTCTGCTCTGAAATTATTCAGCCTTCTGCATAAATGACCAAGAAGTCTACATTTCTGCCTCATGTGAAATGCTTCATAATATCTTAGAATTAAAACTCAAAATCAGGGGCGCCTGGGTGGCGCAGCAGTTAAGCGTCTGCCTTCGGCTCAGGGCGTGATCCTGGCGTTCTGGGATCGAGCCCCACATCAGGCTCCAATGCTGGGAGCCTGCTTCTTCCTCTCCCACTCCCCCTGCTTGTGTTCCCTCTCTCACTGGCTGTCTCTCTGTCAAATAAATAAATAAAATCTTAAAAAAAAAAAAAAACTCAAAATCAACTCTACACGTGTTTCTCCATCACAAAGGTGACCGAAGGAGGACACTTGTTATTTGAGCTAGTAGCTTCAGAAGCCAATCTCCTCCAGCTGATCAAGTCATCTCTATTTACCAGACTAAATGGGCTCCAAATGTCCTTATTTTTAAGGGCACCTTATTTGTGGGCTCCTACTATTAATAGACTTGAGGCACCATGCTACCTCTGATGGTGGATTCCAATGGAGGGGACTGATAGGGTTGGATCAAAGGCAGCATGCTCCAACAATCTGATCGCGGCAGTAACTGAAGTTGTATTTAATATACTTCGTTGCACACCAGCGCTTAAGGAGAGACCCCGGTATGAAACGCTCATAAAACAAGTTAGACTAGATTTTGCCCAGCATATGTCTGATATAGGTTTTGGAAGTCTAGAAAGTGAAGAGCTCTGGTCCCGTGTGTTCCTGGCCAGATCACTTGTTCACCTTAAAAGGGTGCAGAAAATCCTTAAGTCACTATCCTGTGAGATGACAGTCAACATAATGTTAGCACTAATGATAGTGACAGCTGGTAGCCTTGGTGTTGAGAACACCATCAGCATAAAGACACCCTCCGTCATAACCACTAGAGCCAAGCGAATACTGCACCAGCAAATTTCACTTGAAAACCCCATTTACGGACGCCTGGGTGGCTCAGTCGGTTAAGCATCTGTCTTTGGCTCAGGTCATGATCTCAGGGTCCTGGGATGGAGTCCCACATCGTGCTCCCTGCTCCCGTCTCTCTGCCCCTCTCCCTGCTCATGCTCTCTCTCAAATAAATACATAAATAAAATATAAAAAAAAACCCATTTAGAATATACTTTTGGAAAGTCAAGTTTGCTTTTTTGATAGGAGCTATAGCTTTAAACAGCAAGTTTACTGCAGAAAATTTTAGTAATATAGAGAAACATGAATAGAAAAGAAAATCATCTAAAATCTCACCATAACTGATGTTATTATTTTGGTGTCTCCTTCCAATTTCTTAACAATGTGCAGTTACACATCACACATATATTTCTTACCTTTCTTCCCCACCCCCTTGTTCTCTAGCTCAAAGCCACTGTGAGTCCTGTGGTAGCCTCCTTTGCATTTCTGTCCCCAAAGTGTGTCCTTTCCCATGTCCCATCAAGTTGGGGCCTTCCTCTGACGCTTCCTGATGTTCAGCAATCCACAGTGAGGGGGCTGCCACGGTTCACTCCAGGTAGGACAGGAGGCTAGCCTCTCCAGTGACCCTTTCTCTGAAGCAGGTATACCCTCCCCCAAAGAAGATTGGAAGTCCTTTAACGAAAGATTCAACAGTTGCTACAAAGTCATACTTAATTGGGAAGAGAAGGGAAGCTGATTAGCAGCATGCCTGGTGTCCTATACTTGTATTTTATTGCTCTCACGTCTGCACTAGGGCCGTGAGGTGCCCGGCCCCACAGCGGACTCCCTTAATAGGGTCGAGGTAGAGGCACTGGGGTGACTATAACATGCAGCAGTGAGAAATCCTAGCTAGGTCTTCCGGGCCGTGCCACGTGGACTTCACTCACCTGAATTCTTCCCACTTCTCCCTTTTCCCCCTTGGTTTCCCAACCTCCTCCTTTTCTCTTGAGCACACTGCCACTCGTCCCTGGAGAAATAACCCGCTAAGTCCTGCCCCTTTTGCAAATTTCACACCCCTTGTGCTTCCTTCCTGGCGCTTTTCTCCTTGCAGTTCTGCTGACTCCATCGGGGGCAGCAGTGAGCACGGGGCTCAGTGGTGCCTGACGCCAGCTCGTGGGGGCTGAGATGGAGACCCCGGGGCGGGGGGGGGGTATGAATACAGTGGTGTTCTGATTTGTTTTCCTAAAATAAGATCTGAAATTATAGACCTGACCTTTGTGAGGATTCGTTTCCTTCCTGAGGTATTGACTTCTCCCTGCCCGGGTTGTATTCATTTCCTTGCATTAAGTTAGCAGGAAAATTGATAAACCCAAGTGGCTTTTTTATGTTTCTCCCCAGCCCCTGGGCGAGGGGTGGTGGAAGGCAGTCCACGATAAATAAGATCAACCTGCATATGTTCTGATTTTTTTCACTTACGTTGTGAGAATTTCCCCCATGTCATTAAAGTTTTTGGAAAATACGATTGTACGTGATGGTTATATATTTTACATATATTTTGCAAATTGTGCACCATAATTTTGTAACTATTCCTCTATTGTGGACATTGAGTTTGCAGTTTTTCCTCTTATCAAAAACTGCTATGAGTTTTCTCATACGTACATCCTCGGCCCTCTCACAGATCATCTGCTATGAACCACAAGAGCCTCATTTCATCCTTCGGATTCTCCTCAGTGCTGAGAGCAGAAGCGGCTTCACATCTGGTACTTAATAAAAACTCGTTAACTTCACTCGTGGTCTAGATCAGCTTTCATGGGGCCTAAAAAACCTCTCTCTTTAATATTAAGCTATATGAAATCACAAGATTGTGCCAAACCCAATTAGCATCTGTCATGAGCTATTCACTCTATGAACAGGCATCTCACGTTTTGTTATATTCCACTTCTGACATGCTATTCACAGAAACCATTAAGGCACTAGAGAATCAAAACACAAGTAATAATTTTTTAAAACCACTTTGCAATGAATGTATCATGAATATTCATAGTGACAGCAACAAAGACCCCTATTCAAATGATGTCCTTTCAAGAGAAACTATTTAACAAATCCTAGGCGGTGGTAGGTGTAAGCTACCTCCTGGTACTCCCGGTGATGACGTCCACCACCGAATGCAAATCGCAGCGTCAGGTCCAGATTTGACGATCAGGTCTGAACTGCACACACACGCACATTCATGCAGGTGCACTCACACGTGCACACACACTCACACGGCACGCATGAGGACGGTGATGCTCTCAGCTAATATGAGAATCAACTGTTGATTCGCCAAGAAAAGTAGAGCCAAGATGAAGGAGACCTACGTCCACACCAAAGCTACCCGACTACTGCCTCTGAGAGGAAAAAACTTCTGGAAATCACCTTTAAAGACTTTATTCTTACCATCACGATGAGGCAGGTTCAACGCAAGCGGGACTTGACTTTTGTCCAACCCTGGGCTCAGAGTCGTTCATGGACTACAAGTTAACTTAACCAAGATGTAGATTGAATCATTTACAGGCAAACCTTTAATAAGCTTCGGTTTTTTTGAGCTTCACAGATATTAGGGTTTTTTGTTTGTTTTTTGTTTTTTTTTACAAATTGGTCTGTGGTGCCCAGCATCGAGCAAGGCACTATTCTTCCCACGGCATTCGCTCACTTCCTGCCTCTGCGTCACATTTTGGTAATTCTTGCCATATTTCAAACTTTAAAATTATTATTATATTGCAATTGCTGCAATCTCATGATAAGCTCTTAATGGATGAGGAGTTGCTTCTCATGGCTGAGCGAATAAAGCGGCTGCTTGAGGTAGAAGCTAGTCCTGGCGAAGATGCCGTAGACCGTTGAAATGACAATGAAGGATGGAGAATATTACGTAAACGTAGTTGATGAAGCAGTGGCAGGTGTGAGAGGCTTGACTCCAATTTTGAAAGAAGTCCTACTGTGGGTAAGATGCTATCCAACAGCATCGCATGCTACAGAGAAATCATCTGTCAATGGAAGAGTCAGTCGATGTGACAAACGTCATTGTCGTCTTATTTTTAAGACGTTGCCACAGCCACCGCCACCTTCAGCAACCAGCACCCTGCCCAGTCAGCAGCCATCAACGTGGAGGTGAGATCCTCCACCAGCCCAAAGACGAAGAGTTGCTGAAAATTCAGATGCTGGTTATCATTTTTTGGCAATAAAGTGTTTTTTAATTAAGGTATATATATTGCTTTTTTTTTTTTTAAGATTTATCTATGTATTTGAGGGGGGGGTGAGGAGCAGAGGGAGAGGGACAAGCAGACCCCATGCCCAGCATGGAGCCCGACGAGGGGCTGGATCTCATGACCCATGAGATCATGACCTGAGCCAAAACCAAGAGTTGTACTCTCAACCGACTAAGCCACCCAGGCGCACCTTTTTTTTAAGACACAATGCTGTTGCAGACTTAACATAGTATAAACATAACTTCTATAGACACTAGGAAACAAAAAACCTCATTTGACTCGCTTTAGTGCAATATTTGCTTTATTGCTGTTGTCACGAACCCAACCTTCAGGGCCCCTGAGATGCAGATGTTCTGTACAGATGTTCTAGCCTCTGGAGTGCCCTCGTACCACTGATTTAATGCTGTGGACAGCTCTTCCCATGTTGCCACATCATCTTGCACCCAGGGGATACTGGCTTCCAACGACTTTCTCAAAGGTTGTTACTGTGCTTTGCTGATGGTAGCCACGGACGCTGGTCTCACCGCAGGTGCGTGGGAAAATGTGAGCGGTAACGTTTTCTCACGTTAAATTTACCATTTGGGATTTTAGAGCATAAATGTAGAACAACATCTTTCAACCATGTCTTCTCTTGAGCTTTTAGGCTGTAGTTATGGCATTTGAGATGTGATTTCTTTCTGCGCTGACCGCACCGAGACAAAGATTCAAACTCTGGTCAGGCTCCTGAAACTTCTCCTAGGTCCATCTGTGCCCTTTCTTATCAAATCTGGTTTTAGCAAGAAACCTGCTAAGTCAGTTTAACCAGACCCCCCCCCCACCTTTGATATCTGATCAGACCTTGATATCTGATTGGGCCCCTGGTCCTCTGCCACACCCCAGGTGATGATGTCTGATCACCTCGACCTGCCTTCAGCAAGAATCCTGTTAGGTCCACCGAGGCAGAATGCCCCTCACCCCTGATGTTTCCTCTCAGTAATTTTCCATCCCCTGACCCCCACCTTGCTCCTCGGCTATAGATTCCCACTCACCCATGTTGTTTGCAGAGCCCCATCTCTCTCCCCCACTGTAACATCCCACTGCAGTGGTCCCTGAGTAAGCTTTGTCTTACCATCGTTAACAAGTGTCATTGAATATTTCTTTAACAGTGCCTGCCTTCCACACACTGTCACACATGGGGAGGCTAGGTGAGGGTCCAGAAGCAGGTTGAGAAGAATGGTACTGTCCACATGAAGAATGGCTGTTCCTTGTCCAGTACAATTTAAGACTGACCTGGGGGAGCACAGCATCATCACTTCAACTGGAGGCAAGACAGGACATCAGTTAGAAGGGTCAGTTGTGGGGCAGTGGTCTTGAAAGCCATCAGCGGCGAAAGGAGCAGCCGCCCCCAGAGGACTGCATGACAAGTGGCACGGAGCGTGCAAGAGGTTGGGGAGACTTTCCTGGGTGCAAGCAGTGAGGGCATACAGGGTAAAGGACGCCTGCCACCACCCTGTCACCCTTCAATGCTTTAGACCAGAGGTGATGCCATAGTCAGAAGGCTGACAAGAGAGATCTGAGGCTCAAGTCCAACGGTTAGCTGTGAGCTGATTGTCAGTGGCCCAGAGCTCTGAACTTGTCCTCTGTCTGATGTGTCAGTCACTCCAAATCAATATGTCAGCATCATTCCTGCAGCCCATGGTCATTCTGGCCAGTGAGAGTGACCGGCCCACCATATTGCCTTCTTGGAACTGGGGCCAGTCCTAGAGCCTTGGGACTACCCCCTAGGCAGACTGACTTCCTGGGGGGATCTAGTTGACCCCATACAAGGGGCTCTTCCTGAACAGAAGGACCCATTCTCATCCCTGGCCGGTCCTAGGAACTGGGCAGTGACTGACAAAGCTGAGGTGCTTCTGGCAACTAGAGCCCATAGGACTAGTTTCAGCTTAGGCTGCCCTGCTTGGATGACACGGCTGATCCTGGCTAGTCCCAGGTACCTGAGGGAGACTTAGAAATAAAATTTGAGGAATTCACTCTAAGGGTGGGTCAACTTTTTTGTATGTATTAAGGGTCAGACAGTAAATACTTTAGGCTTTGCAGGCTGTATGGTCTCTTTCATAGCTACTCAATTCTGCTGATGTAGAGGGAAAGCAGCCACAGTATGTAAATAAATGGGCATGGCTGCATTCTAATAAAACTTTATTTATAAAAACAGGCACTGACTTGGATGTGGCCTGCTGGCCAGTTTCCCAACCACTGCATGTGGCAGGGGGCCCAGGGCAGGGGCTTCACTTGCCTCGGTCTAATGATGGTAATAGTGGGACTACAGGATCAAATGGTAAGTGTGTCTGTAATTTTGGTAGATATGGGCCAGATTCCCCTCTACAGAGCTGATATCAATTTATCATGGTAAATTTATCATTTACCACCAGCAATATTGTCTGTTTCCCTACAGCCTTGCCAAGAGAATGTTTTATTAGATTTTGAATTTTTGTCAATTTGATAGGTGAGAAATGATACCTAGGTGTGATTTTTTTTTTTTTTTAAGATTTATTATTTGAGAGAGAGAGCAGGAGGCAGGGCAGAGGGAGAGAATCCTCAAACACACTCCCCACTGAGCGTGGAGCCCGACATGGGGCTCCAACCCAGGACCCTGAGATCATGACCTGAGCAGAAATCGAGTTGGTCACTCAACCAGCTGAGCCACCCAGGCGCCCCTCAGTATGATTTTAATTAGCATTTCTTTTAGTTTGATATCGAGCATCTATTTGGTTTAATGAATTACGTCTTTGGCTATTTTACTATTGGATTGTTAGTCTCCTTCTTCCTGGTTTATAGAAGCTCCTTATACATGAAGGAGATCAGCCTTAGCATGTATTCTGTGGTTGTTTGATACGGTGGTCTACGTGTGTCCGTCGGGTTAAGGGGCTGACAGCGTTGTTCAAATGTTTGCGATACTGCACAGTGGTTCGAGTGGAGCTGTCCAGCAGGCCTGTGGACATACAGGTCTAGAACTCAGGTGGGGGGCCTGGGCGGGAGGGATACATTTGGGAGTAATCGCTACAGGTGGCATTTGAAACAGGGAGGTGGGTGTGGTCACCTAGAAAGTGTAGATGGAGAAGAGGTCATCGAAACTGAGCTGCAGGCCATTCCGAAATGGAGAGACTGAGGGGGGCCACGAGCAAGGCAGAGATGGGGCTTGCAGGGATGTAGAATAGCAAGCAGAAGGCAGAGGTTGTTCTTTTTTTGGAAGCTAAGTGAGGAAAGCATTTCAAGGAGGAAGGAGCCCTTCCAATACTTGCAGAGAGCAAGGTGAGAATTCTTACTGAGAACTGATCACCGGCTTTGACAACACGGAGACTCTTGGTGACCTTGACAGGTGTACTTTCAGTACAGTGTTAAGACAAAGGCCTGATCTCCAGAGAGGGAAATGATTCGAGAAATACAGTGGGCTGCTGGACAGTGGGGGCTGACTTGATACCTGAGGTTATAAATTCAAAGATCTGTCCGAACAGGCCTGTGGCTTTCGTGAGCCAGATTCAACTGCTCCAGCGCTGGAAAGGCAGGGGCTGTGTTGAACCAGAGCTGTCCGGCGAGTTTGAAGGAGGCAGCTGAAGAAGCATGGACTGACGGACCCAGGAATCTGAAAATGAGAAAAGTGCTCAACAGTGAAAAAGTGGTAAAGCAATGGTTTGGAGGTGGAGGTCTGGTCAGAGCCTGGTTGATTATACTCACCAATACAACCAAGGCCCATAGATGACTCCAGTCTCTTCTAGGTGAGTTCCACACAGGCGTGAGGTCCACCTAGCTTATCAAGAAGTCCAACAAGGCTGTATTTCTTACATTTTATTCTTATTTGAGTTTACAACGATGCAAAGATAGCAGATGCCCATTATAAATGGGTATATGATACCACAGATACATTATAAGGCAAGGAAGCCCAATTACTGAAAGACCTCTTAAAATGTACTTCATTTGGCTACATCACTGATAGTGTATGATGTGGAACTTTTGATATCTCCCAGAAGAGACATTACCATAAGTTTCCATTTTATCAGCTTCTAAACTTTGTTTTTTAAAGGAAAAAAAAAAGGTTAATGAGCAAGAATAAAAATATGTTTTTAAAAAGATGATCTCTATATAAATAAAGTGTCTGATAAATTAGTGAAAGGAAGAAGTTTGGAGAGGGGTTTTTATTGTTGTATAAAAATAAATACTGTCAATTTACATTCTATAAGACTGATAATAAATTATTTCATGGGTAAATACGTCATCTTATTAGTTGCATACTGATGTAAAGGCTTTCAGAAAATCAGTAAAAAAATTTTTTTTTAAGGAATCTACATCCCTTTTATAAATTAATTGAGCTAATTGGTAACTGATTTTTCCACGTCTTTATTTTTCTCTACAACACTCCTTGTAGACATTTTGTTGCTGTAACCAAGGTTGGGTAGCAAAAGAGAAAGGAGACAGAACTCAAATCAGCCATGCTAGTTAGTTACTAGCATCTACGGAAAATGTTAAATCAGGGAAGGTGGAGGCCACTAAATGTTCAATGAAGTCGGGCATTATTCTTTACTCTGAAGTCTTCCTTTATGTGTTTTCCTTGATCTTAGGAACATGAGCAATTTAGAGTCGGCTATATTTACCGTTCAGTTGGATGAGATGGAGGTGTCCCTGTCTGAACCCTAAGAGGTGTAGCAATATTCTATTCTCCTTCACAAAATCCTGACGCTCCAGCCCACTTCCTGTCAGTGAATTCGTTAGGTACTCCTGGTACACCTGGGGGTCATAGAAAGAGTAACTGGCCCAGGAGACCGGAGACTCAGATTTCAGTCACGATTTGGGCACTTCACACCCAGGCAATGTTAGAAGTGGAACGTCTCTGCGTTTCAGTTTCTTCTGCTCCAAACTACAGGTGAGAATGTCTCCCTGATCTACTTCGCAGGTACTGTTGTGAGTACTATACAACAGAGTGTATTTGAGTGTGTTTCAGAACACGTAATGCACCACAGATGCTGGTAAATGCTTTAAAAATGTAGTTTGCTGGGCAATTTTTTAGGTTATAAATCAAGATAGAAATCTATTGGCAAGTAGAAATGCTTATGAATCATACAGCCCAAATGTAAATAAGTAATTTACAAATGCTTTACAATAAAATCAAAGAAATTATTTATGGATTTTTTTAAATAAAAAAAATCTTTGCTGCTAAATATTCATTGACTTAATCATTCTTTCTTTTAAAAGAATGTTCACTATTTGACATTATAACTCTCCAAAGGAGAAAGTCTATAATTAGTTCAGTTCTCTGCCTTGGAAGATTCATTATAAGGCAGAAGAGTGGAATAATTAAAGTCTTAAAATAAGCAAAAATATATAACTCTATACCACAGTCCCCTTATTTTAGAGAGTGTAAGAGGAACACTTCCCCCAACACGTTTATAAACAATGTACTATTTATATAATGTTAACACTAACACAACTTAAACCATAATGATCGATGTTAATGTACATTCTTCCCCTTACCACTTCAATTACTAGATATCTGATTATCTTGAGAGATTCTACTGCATTTTTTTCAATGAACCATACATGATATAAAAATGCTTACCTACTGAATAACTAAAGCGTTGGTCAGGTTTTGGAATATGGGTCAGAGTTTTAGAAAAATATATCGGAAACACAGCAGTGTATATGACAGAGTCCCATGTAGAAATTAGCCTGTGCAAATAGGTGGTATGTACAGACATGACCAATCATTGAAGTAACCCACCAACTTCTCTTAAAATGGCAAGCCTAAAAGTTCCAATAGACTTCTCAAAAGAGCAAATGAATCACTTGCTCATTTGAAATCTTATAATATAATCATGGTGATATTAAATGGTAGTTTTTTTTCATAAGAAAAAACTATTCATTATAATACAGGTAATAAATAGTAAACTCTGGAGAGTAGCAAAATCTGTGGACCAAAGGACAAAAGCATATCAATAAAATGTGTTTAAGAATAACTACATAGGGGCGCCTGGATGGCTCAGTCATTAAGCGTGATCCCAGAGTCCTGGGATCGAGCCCCACATCAGGCTCCTCCGCTGGGAGCCTGCTTCCTCCTCTCCCACTCCCCCTGCTTGTGTTCCCTCTCTCGCTGGCTGTCTCCCTCTGTCAAATAAATAAATAAAATCTTTAAAAAAAAAAAAAGAATAACTACATAATGCTAATATTTCAATAGCACTATGATCTTTGCGATCAACAATCCAAGATTTAGTTCTCCATCCAACACTTCTCTCTCTCTGCCTTCTGTTTTCTCTTTCTCTCTCTCTCTCACACACACACACACGCACACACACAATTTCTCACACCATCTTGTCCCTACAGATGCAGCCCCGTTTATCTTCTGGTTTTGACTGTTCAGTCTTCTAAAAAGATCAAAATTCTTTCAACAAATCAATGATCAAAAATGACCCACTGCTTTCTTTAAAGATCTCTCGAGGTCATTCTGGGTTTGAAGAGAAGCCTGCCAAGACCTTACCGAGCTGAAATTAAATTTGCATTGGAACAGTGAAAAGTCAGTTTATCTCATGCTCAACGAACACATTCAGGTCAGGTTGGGAGCTAGTAACTGATCATTTATCCTCAGGCAGCAGAGAGGTGGGCACAGTTAAAACTATTAAAGACTTGGTTTTGGTCCCTTTCATTTTATAGTAGGACCTGCAGGACAATACATCTGTGAGACAAGACAGGCTAAAGCGAACTTGGTTTCCTTGAACCTGGAACCTGTTACAAGTTAAACAATAATAAAGTACATTTCCGCTACCTCAGTGGTTTTTAAATTATTCACTGTAAACATCCTATATTCTTTCCTATTTAATTAACTTCAGAGCTTGAGCTTGTGTCTACATCTATGTCAAATTACCATTTATTCTATGAAAAGCAGCACAAATACTGGTCACTCTGGTTTAACACAAATTCCTTAAAAAAATGTTAAGGCCATTTAATTGAATCAGGGCCAACTGAAGATTACCCTGGTAGAAGTCAAACTACTGATTTAAGATTTTTGAAAAAGAGTCGTAAGTGGTTGTCTTGTGTTTTCCTCCTTGGGACTTGAGAATAGCTTGTAGGATTTATTAGTCTCCAACGTCCCCATCTCGATCTCCGATAAGCCAAAGAAAATGAAAACTTAAGGCCAACAGAGCTGTCCCAAGCAGGTCACCCAATGCCGTCAGATAGGGGATGGAGAAGCTATCCGGGTCCTTTCCTTTCCTCCAGAAGTGATGGACCATCCAGTCAGCAATCCAGAGCAAGGTAAACACCTAGAAAACACCAGAGATTACTGCTGTGGCTTGGACGTTCCTAGCCCAGTAAACATAAGGCCCACTGGCCGTAAGTCTACGCCACTGTTTTCTGAAAAGAAGTACATGTGTCAAAGTCAAGAGCCACGCTTGAAAAGAACTATTTAACTGGCAGGAACCTTTGCTTTTCACAAGAAAAAACGCTATGTATCCCTGCAATTAATAACATTTTTCTTCAACTTTTCACATACACCGTCTCATTTTCTTCAAGCTTCCCCCAAATCCCAATCGGCCTTATATTTAACAGTATCATTCAGCTGCCAAACCACTGTTCCAACTTCCTTCTATATGACAAGCCTGTGAAGAAGGAAGACATATAAAGGAGGAAATAGAAAGTACAATAAGGAATAACATTCTCCTACCGCAGGTGTATCAAATGAAATAGATGGGGAGCCGACCATTCACTTACTAATTACAAGGCCATGGGTGGCCTGTCAGGGGAAACGTTCAGTCAACGGTTAAGAACAATAACCAGAAGGGAGGTGCGATGAGGAATGATTTGTCTCCATAGCTGCGCAGATACAGACACGGAGTTGAAATGTTTTAAAGGGCGATTCAAATACTAAGGTGATAGGTTTGAGTATTTTCTAGGCTATCAGGAATATGAAGACCGTCGTAATGCTCTGAATTTGGGAATCAGTTAAGCATTTTTTTCTTTGAATGTTTAGAGGCGGAGGAGCCTCTAATTTCCAAACTCCTTTAGCATTAAAAAGGCATTTGGGATTAGAGAGGCCAATGCTCTCTGGTTTTGAACAACTTGGCAGGAACAGCAGCATGGCTGCGAGCACGTCTCCATCACTCACTCCCTGACTGCACGCGAGTCACTTAACCTTTCACATTCTGTTTCTCCGAGTGAACGTTAGAGATAGTAATGGCACCGACCTTCATGAGAATGTTGCGAAGATAAAATAATAGACTCAATCATCAGCCGCAGGCACACAATAAGCTTTCACCAGATGTCTGCTACTAGAAGATCTTAAGAGCGTCACTGCTGTGCCAGTTTGGGCCCTCCCAGAAGTGGGGACACTTGGTGTGTGCAGGAGGAAGCCGACACCCGTCCAGAGTCTACGCCAAGGGGTGTTACCTTTTGCTGTTCTGACATGTTGGCCATGGAGGTGAGGTGCCTGCCATGAGTTCTAAACTTCTGTGTGCTGTGGTTTAGCTCTGACACCTTCCCCAGAGAGGAGACTGGCTTGACTAAACAGAGAGACATGTACCCATTCTAAAGGAGTGAGCTTTAGATGTCTTTGGACATCTACGAGAGAGAGAGAGAGAGACTGTGTTTTAAGCCCCATTTTCTTTTGCATGAGATTGTTTCTTCTTTAGTGTTTCCCTGGCAAAGACTGTTTTGGGATCACAAAAGTTCCATCAGGACAACCTGTGTTATGTGTGGCGGAAGCATGATGAGATATGGATCTGATTTCCATTTATCATCTGTATGACTTTGGGTAAGCTTCTTCCCACTTTGAGCCTAAATGTTTCATTTGAAGAAAACCCAAAAGGGCCTCATGTCTGCCCCACTGACTTTGAGATAAGTAATAAGAGCCTCGGTCTGGGGGCAGGCAGAGAAAGGTGAGAAAGCAGCACAAACTCAGGTTACATCAATAAAAGCATAATGTACAGACCAAGAAAGACAGTCATCCACTGGGCCCTCAATGGGCCAGGCCCCATCTGGGCAGCGTGTTCTGTTCCGGATGCCTTATTTCCATAGGAACTCGGTCCCCCCTGCGTCTTCTCTGTCTAGCAAAGTGACCGGCTCATAAGGCAGGCACTCACTATTTGACAGAATCCATGAGAATCCGTGGGACACAAAGAGTATCCCATGAGAACAAGGACTGTTTGTCCTGGGCAGGGAGGGCAGGAGATGTAAACTTAAGAAGGTTACGGTGTCAGGAGACATTAGTCTAGAATACACAGTTTCAGAGGGTAGTTTTAGGCTGTGGGAGAAAAGTTATTAAAAGAACTGTTTTCAAAAAAACAATCTGGGCTGCCTATAAATACAACAAATTCTGCAATAAACTCTATATTCCTGGAGTATATGGAGGTTCGATAAAGAAATGTGCTGATGAGTGAGTCATGTGCACAGGAGGAAACAGCAGTTTTGAAGAGAATAAGGTAGCTAATTTCTATGGGATTGGCAAGAAATAAAAATAAATCTGTATTATATGTGTATTATTACATATTCACAGAGGATAAGTTCATACATATTTATATGCATAAATTTATGTAATGTATGTCTATCATACATATATGATATGTATACAATTTACAAATTCCTTGTTTAACACCTGCATTGAATGGATTAGACTCATCTAGAACAGGAGTTGGCAAACTACAGCCCATGGGCCAAATTCAACCTGCTGCCTGTTTTTATAACTAAAATTATATTGGAACTCTGCTCTACCCATTCATTTACTTCCTGTCTATTTAGTCTATAATTTAGCTCACAACATTCTCATGAAATAGGCACTCTTATTATCCCCAATGTTCATTTGGAGCAATCAAGTCAGGGAGGTTAGGTGACCTGCTTGGCACTACAATGACAGAACCATGTAGCCGTGACACAGACCATATGGTCCACAAAACCCAAGATATTTAGTCTCTGGCCCTTTACAGAAAAAGGTGTGCTGACCCCCTACTCAGGAGACAAATGCTTATTCATACAGAAAGAAATAAAATAGCATCCATACCTCACATTGCAGAATAAATTCTAGGTAAGACTCAAGTACAAAAAGCAATACTTGAGAAGTTTTTTAAGAGAGTGTCTCATGGCCCTGATGTAGGGAATGATTTGATAAGTAAAATGCATAAAATATTAGTTTATAAACCATATTAAAGATTTCCATGGTTCAATAAACACCATAAATAAAGTTAGAAATCATGCCCCAGGCTTGGGAAAAAAGGCTCTGCATTGTATATAACTGACAAAGAATTAGTATTCAGAATATTTACACAGAATATACAGAGCATTCCTACAGTTCGTAAGAAAAAGAAACAACCCAATAGAATAGAAAAGGAAATCGAAAGTGTTAATAAACATATGAAAAAATGCTCAAGCTCACTAATAATACGGGAATGCAAATTAAACCACACATAAACTCTATTTCATACCCATCTAAGTGGCAAAAATCAATTTTTAAGCAACAGTAATAGCAAACATTGTTTTTAAAAATGGCCTGTTACAGAGACATGCGGTGTTCAAAGAGGTTCACATGAACTGATTTAATCCTCAAAATACCTCTGGAATATGCTACAAACTATTATTATCCCTTTTTGACATAAAAGGACACGAAGGCCTATGTGAAGTGTAGGAAGCCTGCCAGAAATCACACAGAGATCACACAGCTCGTGGGCGGAGACGGGCTCCAAACCATTTTCTAGTCTAATACTAAAGCCCACGTTATTAAGCGCCAGTGCAGCACACTGTTTCGGTACAAAGAACTCTGCATTGGCAACAGAAGTGTGAACTGGCACAACTACTCTGCAGACCAACTCGGCAGTCTCTGTTAGATTTGAACACGGGCATCTCCTCAATTCAGCAATTCCACGTAGAAACACGATTTTTTTTCCTTTTTCTTCTGCAACATGGGTAAAAGGATAAAACTGTTCGTGGCCGAAGGAGACTGGCCTGGGGGCTTTACTGATCCTGGTCCCAGGTGGCCACCCCAAGGACTGAGAGGACCAGTATCTTGGGGTACTTGCAGAAGTTCTGCTGGGAAACTCCAACATGCATGCTCCCAGAAATGCGTAAGAATGTTCACTGCACCACTGTCGTCAAAGTCCAAAGTTGGAGATAACCTCAAAAGGCTCTTGACAAAGGACGGAGTAAATTAACTCTTAGGTCGCACAACTGAACACTACAGAGAAGCTAAAATGAATGAAAAAGAGCTCCATGGATCAACAGGAGTATGTCTCAAAAGCATATGGTGGAATGCAAAAAGCAGTAGGAGACTACGTAAAGTATGATTCCAATAAGGCTTATACATATGAAAAGCAATACAATATGTTAGTTATAGACTCATTCCGTAGCAGTCGTAGAGAAACATGCTTGGCAGTGGTACATACCAATTTAGACAAGTGCTCGGGAGGGAATCAAATGAGACCAGGAAGGGATACACAGGGGGCACCAGCCATATCCATGATGCATTTTTATTGATCATTTTGAAGTAGTTGCTTAAATAATTTGTTAAGGGTTGATAAAGCTGGGTAGTAAATACAAGGCTATTTTATTTCTTATAACTTCCTGTATATTTGTATTTTATAATTTAAAAAATGTGAGCAGCCAGGGCAGTGGTAGGTCACTGACCAGGGCTGCCCAAGGTACCTCTTAGAACACCTACCTACCCCAGGGGACACCCCAGCGAGGAAGTCAGTGTGCCCTGTCGAGTCCGTGAAAGGTTCAGATCGTTAGTGCCAAGTGGTGCTGGGGCTAATGCCAAAGGGGTATTTAAGTGCCTGTGTGTGGAGTGAGCAAACATCTAATTCTTTCATTATTCTTGCAACCGTCCTCCCCAGCTGGGAAAATAAAGAGACGTTTTCTGGAGAAACCGAAGGGGCAAGTCTCAGGACTGAAAAATACTAGAAACTATGAAATTTGAAAAATGAGGATTAATCGGAAGTCTGCACAGTTAACAATGGGATTCCTTTAGACCCTTGCTTTGTTTCAAGAACAGTGGTGGGCAGGAGTATAACCCCCCAGAGAGGACATCAGATGTTCAAATTCAGAGGGCTCCCAGTGAAGTGTCTGATGCCCCGACAGCCTTTTCTACTCCAAGCTACCCACACTCTCCATGCCTCAGTCTCCTCCCCGTAAAATAGAGGAAATAATCCCTATCTCATAATGAAATAGTGCAGAAGACTTACAACAGTACCTGCCACAAAGAAAGAACATAATAAATATTTGCTATGATTAAAAAAGATAGGGGCACCTGGGTGGCTCAGTCAGTTAGGCAGCTGCCTTCGGCTCAGGTCATGATCCCAGGGTTCTGGGATCGAGCCCCGTGTTGGGCTCCCTGCTCAGTGGGGAGTCTGCTTCTCCTCTGCCCTTCCCCCCTTGTGCTCTCTCTCTCTTTTTCTCTCAAAATAAATAAATAAACAGTTCTTATGAAAGAATAAGAACTTGACTTTCCCAATAGCAGCACTGGGAGACAAGGAAGCAAGGCCTTCAAAAGCCTGAGAGAAAGGTATTTCCAATCCATAATCCTGTGCCCAGCCAATTTATCACTCAAGTGTTGAGGGTAAACTAAAGCATTTTAAGACATACATGCACTCAGGAAGTTTTCTCCCAAGTTCTCTTTCTTTGGAACTTTCTTGAAAATGTGTTGATGCAAAATGAGGGGAGAACCAAGAGAGAAGGAACAGAAATAGGGAAATAGAAGAGCCAACTGAAGAGAGCAGCAAGGGAAGAAGGCTCTGGGATGAGAGCCATGCGGTCGATGGGCTGGCGAGCCAGAGTCTAGACACAGCAGGCGGATGGAGCGTGCTGGAAATGAGGTCTCCACGATCAAGGCAAATGGAAAATTATCTGATACAACAGAGTTTGAGGGCAAAAAACTAAGCATAGATGTGTGACAGCTGTGATGGAGCACTTGGGAAAAAATTAAGGATTGGTTTATAGGAAACTATGTCAGTGAAAAAATAGGGCAATTATCTCCAGAAAAAAAAAAAAAAAAACAGAGAGAGAGAAAAAGAAAGAAAAAATTAAAAAGAAAGAAAATATAATTATGATGCATGACTTGGCTCTGTGATAAATGATATTTACAGTCATAGAATAGAAACAATCTTATTCATTAAATAAAAATTGAGCCTTCCTATTTTAGGAGAATGAAAGTTGGGGAAATAAGGCATGGGGTAAGATGGCTAGATCCTCATTTCTCATAACCAACGGTCCACAATTAATTTCTTAAGAAAGCAAAATTAGCAATCCAAGCACAACACAGAGATAAAATACCAGAAGAAGTGGCTACATTCGCTCTGGAGGACAAGTACTATTTAGTTTCTTACACACACACATAAAAGAACTTTTTAAAACATACAAATAACATATCTTTTTTCAATATGTGACCCACGAATGAGCTTTGAAATCAATTTGATGTAACTGGTCTTTAAAAAATGAAATAGAATAAAATAGAATATACACGGGGTTAGAATAGAAAGTATTAGGATGCTAATAAGGATATTTCATACAACCTTTGTTTCAGCTATGAAATTACATGTATTTATATGTAAATAAAAGATAGAAATATGTGTGCATTAGTTTCAGTATAAACATTTTTCTTTTTTAGAGAAGGGAGGGTAGAGGGAGAGAGAATCTTAAGCAGGCTCCATGACCAGTGTGGAGCCCGACATGGGGCTCCCTCAATCTCATGACCCTGAGATCATGACCTGAGCTGACATCAAGAGTGGGATGCTTAACTGACTGAGCCACCCAGGCACCCCTAAACATATTTCTTACTGAGCGTTGTGGTCAAAAACATTTGAAAGCTACTGATCTAACATGTACATCTGACATGTTAGATTCCAGGGATCCCACATGGAAATCTGTGGAAGGAGAAAACGATGTCATCTTTCTATTTGATCTCTTGACCTCTAGCAAAACACTTACCCATGATAAGCCTGAAACAAATGTGCGTTGCTGAACGGACTCTATCACTAAATGACCGTTACTGTCAATGAGTGAATAAACCCTCAAGTCCTCCTCATCTTCACAACGATATATGCATCACCTACCTCATGGGTGGGTTGCAGAAATAATGTATGTAAAGGGTTAAGCAAGTCTCTGTACACAGTCAGTACTCAATAAATATTAATGCCATCCTCATTGTTCATCAGTTAATATGCTGAATCTATGATCTTTATTTAAAAGGTTATTGGGGGACGCCTGGATGGCTCAGATGGTTGAGTGGCCGGCTCTTGGCTTTGGTTCAGATCATGACCTCAGGGTCCTGGGATGGAGCCCCATGTGGAGCTCTGTGCTCAACGGGGGGTCCACTTAGGATTCTCCTTCTCCCTCTGCCCCTCTGCCCCTCTGCCCCACTCATGCACTCTTTCTCTCTCTTTAAAATAAATCTTCTAAAAAAAATTAAAGGTTATTGAAATGGAAGTATGAACACTGGTTTCTAACACTAACCAATGTGACTTTTCTCTCTGATCCTCAGTTCAGGCTTCTTTAAAATAGATAAACTTATGTCTTCATAGTCTGTTCTGGCTCTGAAGTACAAAGGTAAGAAATTTCTTGTCATGAACTACGTAGCGATTGCTTGCCTCACTCTTGCGTATCTTCTCCCACCGCCTCCCACAGTTTTACTCCATTAATTGGATTTAAGTTCCCTTCCCATGCAATTTCTTTTTAAAGGTATTAGGATGACTCAAAGTTCACTCAGGTTTCAACTATTAATTTTTTTTTGCAAGTTAACAAAGGATTTCAGTGTTTTCTTGGAATTCGGTGTATAATGAATTATTAAAATCACAATAAATATCAGATACTTCCTCATGCAACATGTTTTTTTTTTTTTTTAAGTTAATGATTATTTAAGGAATGCATGCTTTTCACTGCAAAAACACATCGAAATCAAACCAAGGGTAGACTGTGTTTTTACATCGTCTGTTTGTTTTTTATGAAATATGCATAAATTCTTTAGGTAAATATACCTTCTGAAAAGGCAACTTTGTAGCCTGTTCTGCATGTTCTAGATGTATTGCTTGGAATTTAAATAAATATCCGAAGTACAAAAATATGTATTTGCTTTGGACGATATTGATTCTCTTGGCCAGCTCCTTCTTTGAGCTAGAATCAACATTCTCATGTACTAGCACCCCCTCTGTGCCCTGAATGCCAGTAATGGCCTTGTGTATTGTGTAAAGAAAGACGATTCTTTGGGGAAGGAAGGCCTAGAAAGATGATGCAAATAAACACCAGGAGCAGCAAATTAGTACAGTTCTTCCAAATCCCTAACTTACAAAGGCTGAATTTATTTCCCCTATAAAAATATGCTTCCCTAATCCAGTTTCCAGACTGGAAACCCTACTCATTAAAAGCGAATATATAAATGTTTGCTCAGAAGAATTTAGGATTATCAGTCAACAGGAACTCAATCTACTCCTGATATTTAAGTAAAAGCAACTTTTCTTTGGTCTAGTTTGAACTATTTTTGTAAGGTGGCAGGTGGAGGGAGGTGGGAAATTAGCAAACCTTATTTTGAGAAGGAGCCCATAATATTCCCAAAGAGTTCATGGCACAGAAATGGTGAAGACGTTCTGTTCAAAAAAACTTTTAGAAGGTGCAGCTTTAAAAGGTACAGATACTAGGGCACTGGGTAGTGTTCTATTTCTTAAGCTAACTGGTGAGTTTCCTGGTGTTCACTGAATTATTCTTCTTCATACCTTGTGCATATCATTGTTCATCTATTCGATATTTAATATATAATGATAATTTTTAAAAAGCATAATAATTTTTGGCTGGGTGTCCATTAACCCTGGCCCAGTTAATACCACCATTGATACTCCCTCGTCTGACCATGTCATTCTGTTCCAATCATGCAAAGAGCCAGTGATAACTAATGTCACTTAACATTAGGAAATGACAATTTGAAAATTAAAAAAAAAAAAAAGTCAAGCAAAATAAGATGTTTCTTAGTTTTTTTATCAAGAGGGGGAAAAGATAGAAATAAAACATATGGAAATAGCTATAGGAAATGAACATTTATTGATTTTCTCCTACTGAACTAAATTACTTTAATGCTGCTAGTAGCCACACAATATTAGGGAAAGATGCAACAGGCAGAGACCAGGCCCTGAGCAACTTAGGGGCTCCCCCTTCCCTCTGCCCATAGCCCAGAGATCACCCTGCTTCTATATCACTTCCCTTTCAGGTAGGAGGCCTTTCTGTGGGTTGCCTAGCAAAACATTTCACTGAAAAAAAAAAAAAAAGAATATTCATTCACTTGAAACCATTTATTGTATGCCTTTCCAATATATGTATTACTCAAATTTGAGAAATAATCTTGTAAAAAATATTTTTTTCATAGTACATCAAAATATTTGTGGTGGTGGTCTTTGAGTGTGGGGATTATTGGCAATTTTACCATGAGGAGTATATGCTGCTTTTCGATATGAAACAAAGCTCAAACTAAAACGAACAAACAAAAATGTCCATGAAACGATGACCAAAACTCCCTTCCTTGCCCAAGCTCAGAACAGAAATGTGTTTTCTCACTATACTAGGTGACGTATGGTCTCAGAAAACAGATTTAAAAGGGTAACTTTGAAATCTATAGGAACTGAATAACAAATATTGCTAGAACATACCTGGAAAACATTTTAAAGGTAGGTAAGGTTTAAAAAAAAAAAAGGGTGCAGGTTAAATGAAAAGTGTCAGAAGGATAGTTCTGAACTTCTTTGACATAAGAAAGGTAAACCCTGAAGTCAACTTACTTTAACGGGAGGAAATAAAAGGAAGGGACAAAGACATAATTGAGAAATTTGAAAATCAATCTTTTCTTAATATAGAAGGGTCTCTTAAAGTTATTGATTATAGACAGAATATGGAGAAAAGCAGGGAATATAGCTGGAAGTACAAAAGGAAGGAACATGCGTAATTAATCTAATTCACATCATAGAAAAAAGCAGCCCTGAGAAGAGACACGCATGAAAACCCAGATGTAATCCACTTGGACTTCCATAAGGTTTGAGATACAGTATCACATACGGATTCATAAATATAATTACTGTGGCTGTTGAAATGCTAGCACACTGAGAACTCTTATGTTAAGAGCAGAGAATAAAAGGATATTGATTTGGCAGGGATCACAGAGAAAAACATCTACATTAGTTTTGGTTATTTGGCACATCTGTAGCTGTAGCTGTAAAAATACAAATATTCCTATAAATGAACTGAGACCCACATAAAGAAGAGAGCTTGCAATTAAGAATGACAAATGATTTCTTTTGCGACTAAAATTTAAAAAAACATGTGAAGGCTCAAAAGAGAACAGTTGCATAAGAATAGACATATACATCAGTGGAACGTAATAGAATTTAGAAATAGACCCATATATACATGAACCGATTTGTGACAAAGACACTAAGGTCATTCAAGGTGGGTAAGGATAGTTTTACCAATAAATGGTACCGGAACAACTTGGTATTCCGTAAGGAAAAATATGGACCTTAATCTGTAATTCACAAATATTAACTCAAAATGGATCAGAGACAGCAAAAAAAACCTAAAACCAGAAAATTTCTAAAAGAAAAGAGGAAAAACCCTTCACAAGCCACACATAAGCAATGGTTTCTTAGGACAAAGAAAAGCACTAGCCATAATGAAAAAATTAATAAACTGACTTTATTAAAATTGAAACTTCTGTTAAAATATATGGTTAAGAAAATGAAGAAGCAATGTATAGACTGATAGATAATATTTTCAAAACATGTCTATAACAAAGGACCTGTACCCAGAATATATAAAGAACTCTTACAACTCCATAAGTCAACCCATTTTTAAAAATGGACATAAGATTTGAACTCGACCATTTTCTTACATCATACACAAAAATAAACCCAAAAGGGATGAAAGACCTAAATGTGAGATAGGAATCTATCAAAATCCTAGAGAACACAAGCAGTAACCTCTTTGACCTTGGCTATAGCAACTTCTTGATAGGCACATGTCTCCAGAGGCAAGAGAAAGAAAAGCAAAAATGAACTATTCGGACTTCATCAAGATAAAAAGCTTTTGCACAGCAAAGGAAACAGTCAACAAAACTAAAAGGCAACCTATGGAATTGGAGAAGATATTTGCAAAAATGTCTTATCAGATAAAGGGCTGTATCCAAAATCTATAAAGAACTTATCAAACTCAACACCCAAAACACAAAAACTCCAGTCAAGAAATGGGCAAAAGACGTAAACAGACATTTCTCTAAAGAAGACATACAAATGGCCAACAGACACATGAAAAAATGCTCAACATCACTCAGCATCAGGGAAATACAAATCAAAACCACAATGAGATACCACCTCACACCTGTCACAATGGCTAAAATTAACAAGTCAGGAAATGACAGATGTTGGCGAGGATGTGGAGAAAGGGGAACCCTCTTACACTGTTGGTGGGAATGCAAATTGGTGCAGCCACTCTGGAAAACAGCATGGAGGTTCCTCAAAACGTTAAAAATAGAGCTATCCTACGACCCAGCAATTGCACTAACTAGGTATGGATCCAAAGGATACAAACATAGTGACTTGAAGGGACACCTGCACCCCAATGTTCATAGCAGCAATGTCCACAATAGCCAACTATGGAAAGAGCCCAGATGTCCACTGACAGATGAATGGATAAGGAAGATGTGGGGTGTGTGTGTGTGTGTGTGTGTGTATGTATTTATATAATGGACCACTACTCAGCCATCAAAAAGAATGAAATCTTGCCATTTTCAACAATGTGGATGGAACTAGAGGGTAATATGCTAAGCAAAATAAGTCTGTCAGAGAAAGACAAATACCATATGATTTCATTCACATGTGGACTTTAAGAAACAAAATAGATGAATACGGGAGAAGGGAAGGAAAAATAAGATGAAAATTGAGAGGGAGACAAACCATAAAAGATGCTGAACTCTAGGAAACAAACTGAGGGTTGCTAGAGGGGAGGTGGGTGGGGGGATGGGGTAACTGGGTGATGGGCATTAAAGAGGGCACGTGATGTAATGAGCACTGCATGTTATATGCAATGGATGAGTCAGTAAATTCTGCCTCTGAAACTAATTAAAAATAATAATAAATTACAAAAATATAGAGGGACTCTCAAAAAGTTTTCTTTGCAGCAACAGCCTACAGTAGGGGTCAGCAAACTACAGCCTACAGGCCAAATGTGGCCCGCCACCTGTACGGCCCATACGCTAAGAATGGTTTCGATATTTTTAAATGGTTGAAAATAATCAAAGGAAGAATAGTATTTTGTGACATATAAACATTATAGGAAACTTAATTTCCAGTGTCCACAGTAAAGCTTTGCTGGGACACAGCCACGCTCATTATTTACACAGTGTCTGTGGCTGCTGATGTGTTGTCAGAGCAGAGCTGAGTACTTGGGACAGAGACCATGTGGCCTGCCAGGGCCTAAAATGTTGACTATCTGGCCTTTTACAGAAAAAGTTTCCTGATCCCTGCCCTAGAGTATAGGACCCCTTTCTGTCATTCTCCACTAGGAAATAATGAGATTACCAAGTTTAATTCTCAGTCCTTTTACTTACCTTGTGATGGAGTAGAGAGAACAAAGACTTTGGAGTAATACAGATCTAAGTTCAAACTTTATGACTGAACTACTTCTGTGACTCCAGGTAAAATTTTTTAAGCTCTCAGTCTCTAAGAGTTGTCACTTGGAAAGTAGGGAAGGCTAGGCACATCTCAGAGGACCGCTGAAAGGATTACACGAAATAAGGTCCATAAAATATGTTGTCTGGCAGCTACTAGACACTCAGTAAGTATTAGTCTGTATTCTCCTTGTAAGTTAAGGTATCCCAGAACAGTGGCTAGAGAAAAGAACGATCCAGACCACTCACCAAACAGTTGTTGCATTCAAAGCCACAAGCTATAGTTTGGTACTTTGCCTCTGTTCTTTTTCTGACACAAGGTAGTTACCACACTTCATTTACTTTTGTTGTTGTTGTTAATGCCGTCATCTGTACTGAATATAAATTGAACAATATGTTCTGTATTCTTCATGGGTCTGGTTTCTTCTGCTCAAACAATGAGGAACTGTGTCAGTATTAGCCCAAATACTCAAAGCACACTCAATACATCTTGAATCCAGTTTAACAAATTTTTTTTTATACCTAACATAGAAGACACTGTGATAAGCGTCACTCAGAAAGAATACAACACGGTTACTGCTTTCAATGAGATCCGAATCTGCATGAAGAAACATGAGTGAAATGCCTAAAATAATCCAAGAATTCTATAAAGCTGGACACTTATTTGATAATTATTTACTGTAACAGGCAGGGGCAGGGGCCGAGTCTATGACGCTGGTCTTTCTGTCTACGTTCAGCTACAACCATGTCGGAAATGGATGCCCATTATTCAACTAAAACCAAAACAAGCCAAAACATAATCTCTGGATAAGACTAAACTAGAACATCCTTTGGAGAAAAGTAGAAGGGACCTTAGCAGAGCTGGGAGGTAATACCGGTCAAGAACCTACAACAGGTTCTTCAGAGCACCTCCCAAAACAGATGATTCGAGGAAAACTGACTACGAACACAAGATTCTTGGAACAGAGGTAACCATACAAAGTAGACGGCTTACGCACAAGACTATCAAAATAACAGTTCCAGCTATAGCTAATAGAATGGTTTTGGACTTTCTCTTGGCCAACCAAAACCACTACTAACACTCATGTTATTTATACCTGACCAACATTACAGATGAAATAAAGCAATCTATATCTAAGCTAAAAGAAAAGGCAATCTGGCTACCTAGGGAAAGCAAACCAAAAATCAGATCTTCACAAATGAAACCCTGTCTTCCAGAAGAACCAGCGACATAGGTAAAGGTCTGGACAATCCCTAATGATCTCCTGCAGCTTTGACCAAGTGAAGAACAGAAATGGAGACTGAGAATTTAGAAAGTTCGCACACTCCCAGGAAAACACTCCCCGATGATTCTTAAGCCATGTAACAAAAAGCCATCGGAACTGGTTTTAAATTCAGTCAACCAACAAACAACTTACATTACTGAACACACTTTAAAAGCCAGCCAATCAATGACAGTCCTTGCTTCTGAAGTAGCCAATGAGGAACAAATTCAGTCCAATAACTATACGGCTTGGGGCCAACCAAATACCAGTCACACCCAAGTAACCATACATCTACAGATGGCATCAACCCCCTCGTGCTTCTGAACATCTGCCAACCCCTCAGCTCCATGCTTCCCTAAAATCCGACGTAAGATCGGCAGTTTGCCAGGCTAGAGAGACTCTACCTGCTCTGAGCATAGCTCCCTTACAACAGTGAGCAATCAACTCCACTATGTCTCTTTATTTTTAGATATTGAATGATGGTCTTATCCTCCTTTCACATCCTTTAAACATTCCTTTTATTTATTTATTTTTAAATATTTTCTGTATTTATTTGAGAGAGAGGAAAGAGCACAAGCAGGGAGAGCTGCAGGCAGAGGGTGAAGCAGGCTCCCCGATGAGAAGAGAGCCACATGTGGGGCTTGATCCCAGGACCCTGGGATCATGACCTGAGCTGAAGGCAGATGCTTAACTGACTGAGCCACCCAGACACCTTAACATTCCTTTTAATAATACAATTAGAACTAACATGGACATTTAGCTTTAAAATTTAAAAAAGTAGTATGGGACTAAATATTTATTTTTTAAAATAAGCTAAAAATTTTTAATTATAAAATCAATCAGGTCAGTATTTCTATGGTGAATATTCTGGGATCACAATCAACCACAATTTTATTCTGGCAAATTTCTTGAGTAATGGTTTTTATGTTTTTCAATTAAGTGCTTTCACAGAGCTGTGTTATAAGATTTATTGTCGGTGACATGAAAAGTCCTCTAAGTCACGTCTGCGATCTCAGCAGGATTCAGAGCACGGCTGGTTACAGCCTAAGCAGAACACTCGAGAAAGATGGCTCAGCTTCTCTGGCTCTACCTTCATCTTCATCAGGGTCGACAAGCCTGAAAAGAGCTCCCTTTCTCAATGCCTTGCTGCCCAGGCATCCAGCCTGCTATGCCTCCAATGAGCCAGAGGCAATCATTTCATCTTCCATGCCTGACTGGCCTGGAGCCCAGTCATACTTGTCTAGAGAATTAATCACAAATATGGATTTAGGGAAGTGTGTCCATTTTCAGTCCCCACAACCTAAGCTACAATAACATCATCACACTATCGTATCACAAAAGTGCAATCACAAGGCTAAAAAAGAATCTCAAAAATTCACCCATTTCAACCGCCTACCTCCCAAAGCTAAAGATGTTTTTGCAATGAGAGAAAAAAAAAATTCTTGAAACTGTTGATCTTTCCCTCACATTTCCTTTGTCATTCTCTTCAGACTTTTCTTTCCGCCCAATCTGACAGAAACCAATTAAGAGACAGAGGCAGAAGAGTAACACAGAAATAAAGAGATCCTCACTTTCCATTTGAAATCTGGTGAACTTAAATCTTGAGGAGAGAGAAAAGAATGTGAATGAGATCAGCCAACCTGTTAAAATCCCCTGGCTGGGGCGGCTGGGTGGCTCAGTCAGTTAAGCGTCTGACTCTTGGTCTCAGCTCATGTCTTGATCTCAGAGTCATGAGTTTGAGTCCCACATTGGACTCCACACTGAGCATGGAGCCTACTTAAAAAAAATAAATAAAATAAAATCCCCTGGTTGCTTAGCTCTTTCCTTTGAGATACCATCTAGGAAGAGGATTTGAGTTAGTGTGATAATAAAAAAATACATGAGCGCACCAATTAATAAGGCCTCTTATGTGCCACACATTTAAACAGTACTGCTACTGTGCAGAGAGGAATCATTATCCTCACATGCAAGAACAATAAGACCCCCAAGGAATTAAGTAACTTTCCTAAGGCCAAGCCAACGAACTCTCAGTTAGTGGCTGGTTATCCTGGGATTCCAGTTATGGCCGTGTTGCCACTATTCTCTTTGAGAAGAATGACTCCAAGGAATTAGTGGGGCATCAGAATTACGGTAAGCACTCTTGATGTTAGATTCCATAGGTTCTAATCCCCTCACTGATCCCCTAAGAGACTCATTACTCCAGTGATCCACAGCTACTAAAGAAGATGATATTAAGATAGTAAGATAGTAATAGCACCTTACACGGATTATTACCTCATTTCATCCTTAAAACGACCCACACGGTGGGTCTATTCTGCCGCTTTTTACAGACAAGAAAACACATTCCCTGAAAGGTTACCTTGCTGAAGCTGACACAGGCGTGAGTGGTGGAAACAAGAGCCCAAGCCCTTACATACTATAGACTCCACTGCATCGAACGAATGTATCAGACCTCTCAAGTTTGTTGCAAGTGGAACTAATTTTGAAAATCATCATTTTATAAAACACCATAAACTCTTCAGTCTGGTCTTCAAGATCCTTCATGATCTTGCCACAATCTGTAATTTTCAACCTTATTTTCCAGAAATTTTCTTATTATATTCTGTAAATACCCTGAGTTTTCTCACTTACCTAATGCTACTTCCTTTTACTGAAATGGCATTTTCTATGGATTCCACAAACAAAATTTTATCCCCATTATAAATCTTCCTCCCCACGTAGGAAAAAACTCTCCCACTACTGAAATTCCATAGCACTTTGTCCTTCTCTCAGGACACTTTGGACCTATTTGTGTTCTTGACTGGATTCCTACTTGACTTCAAAAGACAGATTCTGTGTAAACTCTGTGGAATGAATGCCCTCTGATGCAAAACGCCTGGCTGGAAGAAATATGAAGATCTAATGAAGCCGGAGGAACAAAGACAGCTTTAAGTCTTCAGAAATTGCCATCCTAAGAACTACGATGCTCTAAGAGCACGACAAAGTGCCAAACATATTCTTGTAAAACACAATGGTTAGGAGGGTAGACTGTAGACTCCATCTTGCTGTGTGGACTTGGGCAAGTCACTCAACTTCTCTCTACGTCAACTGCCTCACCTGAGAATGAGAATAACATAACTTAGCTCACAGAGTTGTGGTGAGTACTCGGTGAGTTCATATGTATAAAGTGCCTAACAGTGAATGGCTAATAATAATAATAATAATAATAATAATAAATGTAATACAAATATTTGTTTTTATTGTTTTTGAAACTTTTATTTATATTGAAAAAGCAGCTGAGATTACCAAACCTCAAGAAGGGAACTGTCAGAGATAGGACATGTTCAGAATGAACAACTTAGATGATAAGGAGACCAGTACTCTTTTCCTCTCACAAGATCAAGAGGAGATATACCTGAACATTATAATATAAGTCAAATTATGGCAGAAAGCGGTGAATACAGACTTCTGGGTAAAAACAGGTCCATTAAAAATTAGCTGTTTGAAAAAAATCAGCTGTTTGGACGTGGAATACAATTTTTCAGGAAAACGACATGTTATGTAGTGCCTGAGTTTCTGGCTAACCCATAAAAGCCAATTTAATTTAGTATTACTTTAGCAGTAATTATCAATTCTCATATTAATAGACTGTTGCAGTTACCAGCTTATTTTATTATCAGCATATACATTACTCAGTGTGTACAAAAATGCTTTGTAACAAATCATCTTTACTGTAGAAGTGGGAATTCACAAAATCACACAACATGAATGCAGGAAGGGATCTGAGTGACAGCTAGGGTCACTGTGCTTCTTCCTTTGCCCAGGGTAGTGATGATAATTATGCTTGTCATTCTAATTATCGACAGCTCCCTTTCACTCTCAAAAGTGTCCCAGTTTAGACTAAAATTTTATGGTCACCTTAGTGTTAGTATCTTCACCCTTATGTCACAAGTGAGGAATCTAAGCCACATAGCAGTGCTGTGACTTAGCCAGAGTCGCAGAGTTAGGAAGGGACCAGGAAGGGATTCCTTAGCCTGCAGTCTTCCTGTCCCACTGCATGCACTCACCAGTAGCAGGATAAGGTGATGACAGTGATGGCTAGGATCTGGGGCACCAGCAGTGCACACCACAGAAAGTCTATATGAGCAAGGCTCTCCCCATCCCGGAGGGACTCAACAGCGTCAGGAGCTGAGGCTGGAGAAGTGTAGCGGATCTTTGTTTGTATGCCCGAAGCCTGGCCTACTGCCCTTTTCACTGTACCCCCTTGTGGCTTCTTGTCTAGCTATGGGAAAGACTATGAGGAGAATGAGGAATTTAGTTTGGACGTGTCATGTTTGAGACGTCTTTCCACACGTAACTGGAGATGCAGAAAAGGAGTCCAGACTGGAGATATCAATATGAGGGGAAGCAATGAAAGGGTGCTATCTAAAGCTTACGG
Organism: Ursus arctos; assembly: GCF_023065955.2. NCBI lineage: Eukaryota > Metazoa > Chordata > Mammalia > Carnivora > Ursidae > Ursus > Ursus arctos. The sequence goes on along the minus strand of NW_026622886.1, from coordinate 10,842,065 downwards.
GCACTCATCAGGAGAGCAAGAAAAGAGATCTGCGGTAAAGAACAGGGATCAAAAGGAAGGTGAATGGTGAGGAGGTTAAAAAAAAAAAAAGGGGCCTCAGGGCATTGAATGACCAGCTCCCATAATGAGGGGAAGAAGAAATGGCAGCTCTGACAATAATGATGATAAACTGCAGCCACTACCATGATTGGAAACATATTATGTCCCAGAAATTCCACCGAGTAATATATAGACATTAGCTTAGCCCTCATTACTATCCTCTGAGTCAGGGGGGAAAAATAAGGCCAACGAGGTTACAAAACTTGATTAAAGTCACAAAATAAGTAGCAGAGCAGAGATTTCAACTCATGTTTGACTCTAAAGAGCTCCGATCTTTCTACAATATTCTGCATATTGGGATCTTATCTTCTCTCTTCTTTCCTTTGTCCTTCGTATGTGACATTTGTGATTACACGAAGCCTGGCTTATTGATATTTTTCTTCTGTGGGAAGATTAATTTTATGTTTCTATTTACAGTTAAAAGGCACTAAATCATGTGAACATGACTTCAGAAGTAAGATGTGGTCGGTGTTTCTTTTAGTAAGTATATAGACCATATTTCTGACCCAAGCACGTTCCACTTGATAAGAAATGGAAAATGTTTGCTCTTAATTTACACCATTTGTGTTGTGGCCATGGTCATGTAACAAACACAGGTTTCAAAATGACCATGAACTATTATTTATAAGACAGAAATCCTTATTAGGAAATTCATTAATCAATATCCTAATTATATATTTTATTATGTGGGGCACACATTTGCTCGTTGAAGGTGGGCTTAAGATTTGCTAAGAACAATTCTTCTGGGATTATGAACCTGTGCAATTTGTACAGACGTATAAAATTTAAAACCAAATATTGTCTACTGAAAGGTAGGAACAAAAACTAAGGAGACTCCTGTTTTAAAAATCATATTAACAAAAAGCATAAGAATTAACTATCTTGCTAAGAACAATTTCTTCTTTATTGATATTAAATGAAGTTCTCATCAGCTACAATATATACTCTGATCCTCCCCTTCAAAAAAAAAAAATCTATTGAAGCACTTTTAAAGAATGAAAGCCAGGCATTGGCAAAAAAAAAAAAAAAATTGATTCTGAAGTTACAGAGGAAGACTCTACTGTCACAGAGAGGGAAGTCTTGGGCGCTTCTCTGTTTCACGCATACACACCCAATCTCCCACAACTGAGAAACGATTGTAAAGGCCAGGGACAATGTCTTCTATTTCCTTTGTACAGCGACTAGCACAGTGCTTGGAAACTATTATGGATTTGATAAAATCCTGGTATGTCCAATTCTCAATTTTACATATTAAGAACTTGTTGTCGTTATATCATTTAATGGAAATATTTGTCTCTCCCACATGAAACAACAGATATAGCCAGAAGCAAAGATTTTCTACAACCAACTTTCACAATGAATTTCTCATGGAATTTGGTGCTGCTGGAATTTTAGCAGTGTTCTTAATAACCTAATTTTCTGCATGAAACAATCATTGCCTAAAATAGGGAATTAAAATTTTCATTTAGAAATGGTTTTGATTCATAGTTTACCAATTATATAAGCAAGCCCTGTGTTGGGATTCAATAGGCATCAAGAACTAGAAAAGTCTCTTTTTTTCCATTAAAATATTTTATAGCAAAAAAGCATTAAGATACTGCATATGTGCTTATCTTTTTGCCTCTTGTAGGGTATGTCATCCAAGCTTTATGCTTTTGCCTTTTCACAGACAAAGGAAGCACAGTTAGGATTTCAAAACACAAAGGGAAACTAATAGATACTTTAAATTGAATAGAGAAATGAGCCACAATGTACTCTGTTCCTTCTTTGCTCAAGAAATTGCCAGTCTGCTTATTTGATTGATAGTTATTTTTGTACCTTCTGGGGTTTATTATGCTGTCAAAACACTACATCCTTGAAAAAGACTACAGAGAATAAGGCAAACAAATGAATTAGAGACATGGAACGCTGAAGAAGATATCAGGATTCCCTTTGGTAGATCTTAGAAGGAAGGCCAACTAGAATCATCACAGCCTGGAATTCCATATTATGCTTTTGATTTCACAAATTAACAAGCTTTGCGCACTTAATGAAGCATCTGAATCAGTAAGATGTGAAGCAGAGGAAATCATCGCTTAGAGAGAAAGACCCCAATCATCTCTAAGTTTTTGGAAGAACGTACACTCTGGTTCTATAAAATCAAACTTGTGGGTTCAATGGGCTAATGTAACACAGATGAAAAAAACTAAGCCAACAACCATACCCTCAGCCATGGCTAGCAGTCTCGCAAATGTTGGCTGATGGCGCAAAAGGTATAATGAGTAGCCCAGGATGGTTAGCTTGGTGCCAACCCATCCTTACTGCTGAAAAAGAAATACAAAATGCAGTATGACCACTGGTGTACCAAATACAAATGGCTTTCACACATTACTCTGTCCTTGACATATTCCAACTAATCCTGATTGCTCTTGGGCCCTGGGCAAGAACACGGTAAGCATACAATCCATCACAGCTACTGACTGTGGTTGGTGGCCTTCCTGCACATAACAAAAACACATTTGTTAGGTTCCTTCGAATTGCAAGACACATAATAAATTCTTACACAATGTACTTTGTGACATGTTAAGTGGCTTTTTTTTTTAAAGATTTTATTTATTTATTCGACAGAGATAGAGACAGCCAGTGAGAGAGGGAACACAAGCAGGGGGAGTGGGAGAGGAAGAAGCAGGCTCATAGCAGAGAAGCCTGATGTGGGGCTCGATCCCACAACGCCAGGATCACGCCCTGAGCCGAAGGCAGACGCTTAACCGCTGTGCCACCCAGGCGCCCCATTAAGTGGCTTTTTAAACTTAAAGATTCGTTTCCAAAAAATGTAGTTAGTATGTGCCAAGGGCAAAATAAGATACGAGATACTTGACCATTCCAAGTCCCAAACAATTTCAAATTCAAGTTGACTTTTTACTTTTCTCTTGAGGTAAGAAATAGCTACAGGACCAAAACTAGAAAGCTAACATGCTCTGAAAAAACTCTTGCATTAGAGGCACCTGAATGGCTCAGTTAAGCTTGGGACTCTTCATTTTGGCTCAGGTCATGATCTCAGGGTTTTAAGATCGAGTCCTGCATGGGGCTCTGCAGTATTCTCTCTCTCTCTCTCCCTGTCCCTCTCTCTAAAACAAATAAACAAACTCTTGTGTTAACATCTGAAATAAAACCTTAATTTTTAAAACTCATTATGAAAAAGTTCAAACATACACAGAAGAGAACAGTACAAATTAACCCATACCATTCCCATGTACCTCGCTCAGCTTCACCAATGATCAATATGACCAGTACTGCTTTATCTATATACCGTATCTTTCGTTTTCTCTAGATATCAAGTCATTTCATCTCTAAATGGTTCAGAAAAACCTTATAATTCTGACTGAATGGTGATAGAATTTTGGGGGGGGGTTGTGTTTTATTTCTCATGGCCTCTTACTTTCAATACCTATGTCATTGAAAGAGAGAAAGCTGGTGTTTACTGAAAGCAAGGAGAAGAAAATTTAGATTTTTCAGTTTTTCTGGCATTTCAAGGGCTTAAATACAGTTGTAAACTTTTCTCCTCCCTCCAGCGAAGGAGGAGACATGGCTGGCAAGATAACATTATTTGGGGGCGGCCCCCTGGCCCCTTACCCCCAGCTGCCCCCACCTCCTAGGCTCTGGCCCACCCAGCCTGCTCCCTCATAAGGATGCTAAGACCCCCAGTGAGCCCTGGGCCAAGCCCCAAACACAGCTGTGAGCCCAAACTCCAGCAAGCAATGGCCCTCAAACCAAATTAAAAGAGAGAGAGAGAGACAGTTATTCAGTTTAACAAACATTAACTGAGCACTAGGAATGAGATGAGATAAAATGAGTAAAAATGAATAAGCCAAAGATCCGTTCTCTAGAATAGGTGAGACACACATAAACAGATAATGTCAATAAAATGTGGAAAAGCTAGAATAATGATATTCACAGGGTACTATGGGAACAGAATAAGGGTACTCAGACCAAATTAGGTATTCAAACAAGGCCTCCAGGAAGAGATGATATCTGAGTAAATGCAAAAATACTGCAAATGATTGTTACCATGTCATTATAATAAGGCCAATATGATGTTCTTTCAAACAGATTTCCTTCATTTAGTTGGTTGGGGAACTGGGTGGTGGGGGTTGGGAGGGGGACTTCATCAAGGAATATTAGGAAGAAAGCAAAACACCAAGAATTCAAAAACAACCACTATATAATGTCTTGTGGGGAATACCATAGGGAAAAGGGCTTGGTCTCTCACCTCAAGGAGGTAGGAATCTAAGTGGGAAGAAATCAAACAGCATCAGAAAACCTTATTACAGAATATTCAATCAAAATAGAGAGTTTAGGGATGGGGAGAGTAGACTAAAATATTTGGGTAAGAGCTGGGACTTAAACCAACATTTTGAATATAAATTTACCCCAGATCAATGGGGGAAGCCAGTCGAGTAAATAATAATAAAACGTGAGTCTTAAGTGGTCAAGGAGGCTTTGTAAAAGTATTTCTTCATTCTGTCCATCTATGAACTGACTGAAGGAGGCAGGGGAAGGGCTTTTACCTAAACCTCAGTTTCCAAAGAGGTGTACATGTGTGTTTACATGCGTGTCACGTGTGTTGGTGTCAGAACATGATGGTTTGATTTGAGCATTTGCAATCGGACTCTAAGCTATTCCATTGGGATAATACACAATGTCAAGTGCATGCCAAGATCTACCCTGGCAGATATCTGATTCTTGGGGAGAAAATAAAAACTAAAACCCATAAAAACAAAAGCTGTAACAGATACATAAGAAAATTCAATCAACACTATAAGATTAAAAAAAGTAATTTCCAATCGTCATCAGAGATCAATGCCTCACCACTTAAATTCTAGTTTTAATAGCAACGACAGCATCAGCTAACACTTAAATAGCATCTACTATGTGGCAAGCTTTATGTAATTAACTTATTTAATCTTCAAAATGAGTTATGAGATAGACACTCTTATTCTTCCCATCTTATATGGGAGGTAACTGAGATACAGAGAGATTAATATTATTCTTTCCTCACCTCCAGTTTTTCAACCTTTACTTGTCAGAATTTAAGTCAGAGGTTAAAAAAAAGACATGTAGGATTTCTCTGAGTACAGGCTGAAATCTAATATTTTTATAAGTTCAGAAAAATTACTTATATCCTTCATTGATTCAAGTGAAATGATGTGTGATAGTGTGTTGGCACAGAGCCATAAACATAAATGTAAAATCAATCCATGAAGCTAAGAGGTAGAGTTGCAAATAGAAACATGCTCTAAAAATGGCATGTTTATCAATAGACCAAAGAACAATCTCTGAATATTTCCCACGGGACTGAAGAACGCATCTTTTTCATAATACTTACACAGAGATAAATGACCATATCATATATAGCAATAAAGGAAGCCAGTGGCAAAAAAGCATTTGAAATAACTTTTGTCCCTACTGAGCAGTAGAAAAATATTACTCCCTAGGTAGAGTTAGTTGCTTTTTCTTCCAAGCTCTGAAAGCACCTTATATGTAGCTATGCCCAGCATTTGTATATTACATTATAATGTAATTATCTGTTCATGTAGTAGTCTTCCCTCCAGACTTTGAGTCCTGGAGGATACGGTCTGAATGTATTCATCCTGGGATTTAAAACCCATCTCTGTTCTAGTAGAATGAAGGCTTACTGGATGAATAAATCATTTGATAGGTAACTTTTAATAAACTCTTTGGCACTACAAAGTGTTATAGGAAAGTTTAAAATATCAAGTCATAGTGTGTTTGCTATTTTAAGAGTGGATTCCAGTCTCCTTTGCCTGGTATTTAAGGCCCTTCTACGTAGCCCTAATCTACCTTCTTAACCTTCTCTCATCTACTCCCTCCTCCTAGTTACTTTTTTTTTAGTTTATTTTTTATTTTTTTTATTTTTTAAAAGATTTTATTTATTTATTTGACAGAGAAACAGCCAGCAAGAGAGGGAACACAAGTAGGGGGAGTGGAAGAGGAAGAAGCCCACTCCCAGCGGAGGAGCCTGATGTGGGGCTCGATCCCAGAATGCTGGGATCACGCCCTGAGCCCAAGGCAGACGCTTAACGACTGAGCCACCCAGGCACCCCAATTTTTTTTTTAAAGATTTTATTTATTTATTTGACAGAGAGAGAGACAGCCAGCAAGAAACGGAACACAAGCAGGGGGAGTGGGAGAGGAAGAAGCAGGCTCCCAGCAGAGTATGGAGCCCAATGTGGGGCTCGGTCCCAGGACCCTGGGATCACACCCTGAGCTGAAGGCCGACACTTGACGACTGAGCCACCCAGGTGCCCCCCTCCTCCTAGTTATATCCTGGATATGAATTACTTCCTTTCTGACAGCGGTTCTGTACTTTCATATCTCTATGCTTTAACTCAGTAATCTCCAAAAGTTTTAGATTATTTAGCCCTAGTATAAAAAACCTGAGCCTACTTATTTAACACTGTGCTAATATGTTTATTATAAAACAATCATAAAAATAGAAGAAAACAGTCATTTTCAGCAAATGAGGAAAAAATACATAAATAGATATTTTAGTTTTTTCTTCCTATCCACAGTGGATTGCTTTGGATGTACTCTACTTTGAAAATCACTGATTTACATGAAAAGAACAAATCTCATAGAGTTTTTGTGAGAATCAAGTGAGTCAATAATGTTTAATGCACTTAGAACAGTGCTGGTCATGAAGGCCAAATTTAAATGTTAACTCTTCAAAGAATTATTTGAATGGACCTCTTACGAGGTGAGGATTTCTCACTATAGGAGGCGCTAATCCTACAGAGTTTAGCAAGAAGCCAAGCAGCCAAAATAAAGTGGAAACTTGGAAAGGTTGGGTTTATGGAAAATGATGCAAAGGAAAAAAGATGTAATTATCAACCCCAAGAAAAATAAAGTACACAGAAAGGAAACATAATCACACCATACTATCTGGCTCTCCAGTACATGAGGTTTACATAGCCCAATCACACAAGCACTGGCTGCAAATTAACAAAAGATTGTGATGTAGCTATATGGAAAAGATGGGGTATTGACACAGCCCCTCAAATCCCATTTTTATTAGCAAAAGTCTAAAGTTTAGGCGTGTTACTTTAAAATTTGCAGATACATATCAGAAGAAACAGCTAAAACATTTCAGTGATTATCTCGGAGGAATGTGATTGGAAAGGTAGAACACTTCAATACTATTTAATTTTAAAATTTTGTGTATGTATTATAGCAATCAGATTTTGAAAATAAAGTCAATTTTCTTAACATTCAAAATTAATAGCCTCCCACATAAAGATGGCAAGTTGAGCGTATATGTTCAACTCTACTCTCTCCAGAACTGTCAGTGACACACCGAAGAAAAGATGTAGAAAGGCACAGAAATCTCCCAGAAAAAAGAGAATAAGATCAGAAATTCAATACAAGGGGCGCCTGGGTAGCGCAGTCGTTAAGCGTCTGCCTTTGGCTCAGGGCGTGATCCTGGCGTTCCGGGATCGAGTCCCACATCGGGCTCCTCGGCTGGGAGCCTGCTTCTTCCTTTCCCTCTCCCCTGCTGTGTTCCCTCTCTCGCTGGCTGTCTCTCTGTCACATAAATAAATAAAATCTTTAAAAAAAAAAAAAAGAAATTCAATACAAGAGCTTTAGGAATCAAATAATAAGACTCCAGGGAGAAAGAAGGGAGAAAATGGAGGGGAAAAAAAATCAAAGAAAAAATTCAAAAACTTTTCCTAGAACTGAAAAACACGAATTTTTAGATCGAAAGGGTCAAACCATGTCCAACAAAACAGACCCAGTACACCCAAATCAGGGCACAGCAACGTGAAATTTAATAACAAGGGGAAAAAAGAGATCTTGCAAGCTTCTAGTGAGATAAAAAGATGTTCTGTACAATGAGACCAGCAGTGAGAACGGCAGCACCTGTTGTTCTTCTCGATGGTTAACAGAAGCCAAAAGGCAAATGAAGCAAAGCCTTGAAAATTCTAAAAGAAACAATTTTATATCCAGTCAACCTATTCATGTAAAAGCACTTTACAACATGCAAAGGCTTTCATGCACTCTCAGGAATCTATGAGAAAATGTGTCCATATGAAACAAGAGCATCAACCAAAACAAAAAAAAAAGGGGGGGGAGAGGGGGAGACATAGAATTCAGGAAACAGGAAATCCAAAGGTTCTATTTATCAGATTATATTAAAAGTGATCGTGAGTTTCTTGGTTTTAGGAAGGTGAAATCTATACGAAGGCATACAGCTGCTTTCTGAAAAGTTAAAATAGTTCATGTGCTCTTAGATGTACAGTTTTGCTTTTACGGCAGTCTGGGGATAAAAGAGATTACAGGAGGTTTTAACTCTTACCTGTAGCACAGCAGCGAATAAGTACACCACTATGAAGATCACAGTTAAAGAAGTGTGACCACTTTTCATCAGGTGAATAGTGTAGAGGAAAATTAAATGTCCGGGAATCACTAGAAGCAGTAGAACCTGAGCAGACTTATTATTCACTCCTGTAGTAGAAAATGTAAAAGGTAAAACAAAATCCTATTTGGGTTACTAATAGGTCACAGTTATTAAAATTTAAGTATTAGTTTCAAGTTACTATACTGTATAGCATCGCATAAGATTCTGTTGCTAACAATACATTTCAACCATTCACAGTTTACTTAATTCTTTGAAATTCTCATTACATGTTATATGCTAATTGAGTGGCAGGAAGTTGATAAAAATTTGCTATGAAGAACACTGGTCAGACTTTAATATCCATCATAATAATAGAGGGAAGACAAAAGAAAACACATCAAGTTCGTAAAGCACAGGAATGTTCTAATTCTACTTTTCTTTCAGAGTTCTTTCACTGATATTTCACTGGGCATTTCTGATCCTCATTCAGAAGTCAATAATAACAAATGTACTGATCCTAAGGGGCACCTGCACCCCAATATTCATAGCAGCAATGCCCACAATAGCCAAACTGTGGAAGGAGCCCAGATGTTCAACAACAGATGAATGGATAAAGAAGATGTGCTATGTATATTATAGAATGGAATATTACTCAGCCATCAGAAAAATGAAATCGTGCCATTTACAATCACGTGGATGGAACCGGAGGGTATTATATACTACAGGAAATAAGTCAATCAGAGAAAGACAATCATATGATTTCACTCATATGTGGAATTATGAAACAAAACAGAAGATCATAGGGGAAGGGAGGGAAAAATAAAACAAGACAAAGTCAGAGTGGGAGACAAAGCATAAGAGACTCTAAATCATAGGAAACAAACTGAGGGTTGCTGGAGGAGAGGGGGGTGAGGGGATGGGGTAACTGGGCAGTGGTCATTAAGGAGGACACTTGATGTAATGAGCACTGGGTGTTGTATGCAACTGATGAATCACTGAACTCTACCTCTGAAACTAATCATATACTATATGTTAATTAATTTAATTTAAATTTTTAAAAAAGTTAATAATCACCTTTATTTTCATCAGAAAAGAAGTGCCAAGAATTCTGAGGTTTAATACTATGGTCACAGTTTTTTGGTAGTCACTGCCTGGGTGACACAGGACAGGACACTTCTTTATTACAGAGGTTTTCCCTCTCCTCCTGTTTGGGATCAAACGCCTACATTCAGAAAAGCCAAAAAGATTCATATAGAAAAGACAGTCTATCTGTCTCTCTAAATCACCTAGCAATGCTCTCCTCTGTGTATAAGGTTCCTGTGTCTTGACTCATGAACAAGACATCCCAGAGAAAAGGATGAAACAGGAAAAGTGTAGGAGGTTCCTCAGCATCGGCAAATTGATACAAACGACTTTCTCTCAGGGAGATTTCGTGAACACAATCTACTCTACGTAAAATCTACTCGGGTCTCAGGAATAAAAAAGTCACGTAAAACTGACAAAATATGTGTTCAGCAAATGTTGCCCGTCTCTATTCTCAGAGAATTATTCCTGATATAAAAATATGTAAAAATCCACAAGCACATACCTGGACCAAAAAAAGTTCTAAATGGGTAGTAACAGCCTTTGGGTTCATCAGGCAACTCCCCTGGAATGCTATGTAAATGGAGGTAGGTAGAAATCCTGCTAGCCTGAATGGCCACCAAATTGCCACCAATACCTGAAACAGAAGGAAAAACAAAGCAGTTATCCTCATATTTTACACAACTTGCATAAATTCAACCAAAGGCAAGGCTCTTCGCGTTAGAGCCTCGGCTAAAACACAAACAAAAAAGAATCCTTCTGAAATGTTGATTTATTAATGTTGAGGTAGGTATTCCAAAGGCATAAAGTCATTGTTACGAAAGACTCATGCATTGTTTTTTCAAATCTGACTCACTGACTGAAAGCAGACCAGACTAAATAATTTTAATTACTATCATGGCCAAGATATAAAGCTAGGTAGCAAGATAGTTAATGCTTACCACCTCGACAAGAGGAAAAATAAGCTTGATTTTTTTTTCAAATAGAGAAGGCTTGATATTTTTCTTCTCAGGTTACTAAAGAAATTGGTATCAGGGACTGAAAAAAAGTACTCAAGAAAGTCATCTTTCAACCTCGATTATTCTCTCAAATACTTTACAAACCTGTCCTACAAGAAACATGAAAGGAATTTCTCTTGGCAAAAGGAACATAAAACCAGATGGAAATCTCGAATTACACAAAGGAAAGGGTGCTAGTGATGTAAAATAAATCAGAAAATAAAAAAGATATCATTTTCTCGTTTTTAATCTCTTTAAAAAATAACTGGCCATTTAAAGCAAAAAATATAGGGCTTATAACAAAGTAAACTGTATGACGAAAAGAGCACATAAGAAAGAAGTGAAAATCTAAGTATACTGATATAAGGTCCTGACCCTTCATGTAAATGAGCTAGATTATTATTTGAAAGTACACTGTGATAAAGATACATTATAAGCCCTAGATCAGTAGTTCCCAAAGTATGGTCTGGGGTCTGAAGGAAGGTTAGTTCTAGAAATTCTAACAACCCCTTGCTAGCGGAAGGCCCAAAAGGAGAGGTTCACAGTATATATTAGCACGATAAAGGCTTTAAGTAATCCTGTGGTAGAGAAATCTACTTGACCTAATGCTTCCCAAACTTAATTGACCACAAAACTCACTTCTCAAGGTATACTATTAGTATCTCACAGAACTAGTATTCTTGTGAAATCTATTTCAGAAAATGCTACTAGGGCTGAGAGACATCAATAAGTGTTAAAAGATCCTCATCACAATATCAACATTGATATGCCTTACTTTAAACAAAGTGTGTATTTTTGTAACTAATAAAATGGATAAATTAGCAGTTATTTTAAGGGGGGAAAAAAGCACAGTCTTTGGAATCAAGCAGATCTGGGTTTAAAATGCTGAGTTACCACTTACTAGATGTGAGATGTTGGACACATTACTTTCTTATTGTGAGGACAAAACGATATAACACGCATAAAAGACCTGCACGTTATCTGACACATAGTAGGTACTCACCAGTTAGCAAATGATGGTGGTGATGATGGTGTGCTAATTAGGGGGCCCTTTAAATCATACATCCTCTAGCACGTTGAAAATGAAATTCGATTCTGAAAAATTCCACCTTTTTTGAGGACCATGGAATGAATCTTCTCTATCAGTGTTTTTAACGAGTGGAATTTAACATAAAGTGAGCTCATTGTGATATCCAACTAAGAGATTCACTTACTGAGCTACAAAAAAGATTTTACTACCGGGAATACCAGGTAGCTTTCAGGGAAGCTCTAGAATTGTTTCTTATATACGGTGAAATAACAGAAACGCTGATTCAAACCTTACTAATGATGCAGTTGTTATAATTTAAAATTTTCACTGAAATATTGGACAATATAGCTCCAACAGTCTTGGCGGTAATATTTATGCTAGTGACTTCATCAACTAATATTCACTGAAGAGGATTTGAACAGGTAGAAGAAAAGCAGTAATCATTCCAGGCAATGAAAATCAGGTCTTTGTAGGGCCACAAAATAGGAATCTGGTTAGAAAGATAAAGGGAAAAGTTGTATACATCCAAGAGCATAAAGAGAGTTTTGAAAGCGAAGCAGAAGAATTCAAGCTTGATTTGACAGGCAGGAGGAAATCACTGACGAGTTCATCATCTTAAGACTAAAGTAATAAAAACAATGTTTAAGGAAGTCTAGCCTGCTAGTGACAGTTAATTGGCATTGAATAGGAAGTGGGTCAGGAAAGCTACTTTACCACTTACATGATGGCTGAAGTAAGACATTAGCAGACTACGATGCTGAGACATTCTTACACACGAAATACGCGAACAAGTGAATTATGTTAATGGGCAAACTGAGGTTTGGTCATTGTCTATTCGAAGAGGATGAAAAGCTGGGTTGATGGTCCCATGATTTTAAGTGTGGATGATGGGGGGATAGTGGCACCAGGAAAATTGGAAAGGGGATCTAGAGGGGAAATTTCTTCATGGACATTTTAGATTTGGGGGAACTTGCCTTCATATAACATATTTTATTACACATAAATATACAAAAGTAATTTATATTAAATGTGTAGCATATCCTGTGACATCTTTTCCTCAGGTAGAATTATGTTTTAAATTATATTGGCATAAGCTATACTAAAAATCCAATTTAATGACAGCCAGCCCAAAAGTCAGTATGACTAGATTAAAATTATCTTATTATATGGAATTCATACCCCAAAACCCTAAGTGAACCTAAGTATTATAATTCCCATTTTATAGGTAAGAAAAAAATGTAGTTGGTCCGAGGGTTGTGGGTTATTGTTAATCTGTATAGGTAAGAAAAAAATGTAAGACAGATCTTAAAGGGATTCACAGAGGAGTGAAAGATTTTAAGGAACTGAATTGACTTAAACAGTGCTTAAACCTAGCTAACTCTAATTGATCCACAAAAATTGACAGGAGCAGCAGCAAAACATGAGAAAAGCAGATAAACCCAAAGTAAATGATAATCCAGAACTGAAAGAGCATATTTTGCCACACTAATCTTAAAAATCAAGTATCCCTGTCTCTCAAACCAATATCAAGTCGTAAGAGTAAGAAACAGTTCTTTTCAAATAAGGCTGTGCGTACTGAGAACAGGGAATGTCATTTCTACCATGAACACCAACCTGGGGCTGGCGGGAGAATGGAAGGGAGGGGGAGAGACACCTCTTAAAATCTGAACCCTGAAATTCCTGGTCTCACTTAAGAGTATATAATGATTTGACACCACTGTGAAATAGTATATTTAATTCTTACCATTAATAACTGGTGTGTAAACAACAATCCCAACCAAGTTTGGATCGGATACAGTTGTGTCCAGAATGAGGCCCCCAATGCTGAAAGATAGAAAATCACATAATTTAGGGAAGAGAAAAGAAATGTGCTAATTTGAAGCTGCTCTTTACACACAAACACACCCACTTTTAAAAATAAGATTTTTAGACATTCAAAAAATAGAATAAAAAGGAAAATATTCCAAGTAAAAATCAATGTCAAGAGTGAAATGTTGAAAATAAAACACAGAATAAACTATAGCCCTACATGTCACAGCTCTCCTTCTGATCTCGAAGATATGTTTGTTCCTTAAAAAAAAAGGAAAAGAATTTGCTTTAGGTGCATTAAAATGTCTGGAAGGATATATAAGAAATTATTAACAATGTCTATCTCTGGGTGGAGGGACTGACAGAAGACTGATGGTTATTTTATATCCTTCTGTATTTACTTTTTAAAACCATGTGCATTTATTGCTCTTACAATTTAAAAAACACTTTTTTTAAGTAAAACTCTACACCCAAAGAGGGACTTGAACTCACAACTCTGACCCCGAGATCAAGAATCTCATTCTCTACCACCCTGAGCCAGACAGGTGCCCCTAAAAAACAGATTTTTAAAAGAGTATTTCTTGGGGCGCGTGGGTGGCTCAGTCCTTAAGCATCTGCCCTAGGCTCAGGGCATGATCCCAGAGTCCTGGGATCAAGCCCTGCATCGGGCTCCCTGCTCCGCTGGGAGCCTGCTTCTTCCTCTCCCACTCCCCCTGCTTGTGTTCCTTCTCTCGATGGCTGTCTCTCTCTCTCTGTCAAATAAATAAATAAAATATTTTAAAAATTAAAAAATAAAAAATACAGAGTATTTCTTTATATTTGAAATCAACAAGGCATTAGAAGGATCATTTTTAATGTGTGAAAACTAGATAGGTATAGCATCTTATCACTGGTAAATTAAAATAGTAAGTTGTAGCCATAGAGCTGATTTTGAGAACAGAGGTCTGGAAAAATAATATACGGTGAAATAGTAGCAAGCCATATACTCTGAATGTCTCAATGGAGCGTAGAGATTTTTTTAAGTTTCCAAGACCATTACCAATTGGTTAACTTCAGTTTCTTGGTCTAAGTCCTATAAACATTGCCAGTCCCTATACTCCATGGGATCCTGTTGCCTAAATCCTCCAGGAAAATGCAATCTACATTACAGAAAAATAAACCCATGTTACCAGAGAATGGGGTTGACTGTGAAAATATCAGAATCAAATGTTCTACCACTACCCAACAGTTAACATTAGGAACTTATTAAATATTATTTTAATTTTTTAGTAAAATAAATGAATTGTGGCTTACTATGCCTCAATTACTAGGACTTCCCATTAAAAGTTACATTGTAAAGTCCCAAAGTAGTCATGCTTAGCAGTATTTTAATATTTTAAGCTCTAATTTTAAATATATATATTTCATAAAACAAGCTAGTTATGTGTCAAAGAATAAATTTCTGTGCCAAAACCTATAGGATCATGCTGTGAATATAACATGAATACTTGCTAGAACACATCTTAAAATGTTTTTATGACCCAGGTAACAAAATATTATAGAAAAATTAGAAAAGACAAACAAAAAGAAGAAAATAAAAATCAACCGCAATGCTACCATTCAGAGTTATACAGTTAGCACGTTGGCATATAGCCTCCCAGACATTTTTAAACACGTCGACTTTTAAAAATTAAAACTCACATTGTAAAAATCGTTTTCTCTTCACTTTTATTAAATTTTATTTTTATCGAATAAACATACGTACGTTATTTAAAAAGTGAAGTGCCACAAAGCTTATTAAATAGTCCCCAGCTCCCACACCCAGAATCTGTTCTCCACTAGCAATTCTTTTCAACTTCTTTAGCTGTTTCTTCTGGCGTTTAATGCTTGAGTTCTAAATAACATGTTTATACTGTGATTTCTTGATTTTAATTTTAGACATTTACCTAATGACGTCCACCGTGACAGATGAGGACTTAATCTCACTTGCCCTTCCCCTCCCTACTTTGGGTTCCGCATAATGCCCTTCCTCCCCCTAACCTGCCAATTTGGTTATATAATTTTGGGTGAAAAATATTTAGAGTTTACTTCATTGTAACAATGAAATCATTATTCATAACTGAGCCACCAAATGTATTATTAGATTTCCTTATTCCTATTTGTTGCTTTGTCCCATATTTTCCCTAATTTTGGGGGGTACTTCATACTAATTCGATCTCAACTTTCTAACAAAGGTAATGAAATGCCTCTGAATACAGTCAAACTCATCAGGTAACTGATCAATTCCTCTTTCGTTTCTTGGAGACATTCCTCCTTAAGCCCACTGTCCTCCTGCCAAACTGAATGGTGGCCCCTAGGCCTGCTACACAGCTGTCATCCTGCACCTTCCCTTCGGAAGGTCTCCCATGCTGGGTCTTGGTCTATGTGCTGTGACCATGCCCCAACATTTCATAGGACCCTATCGCCTGAATCTTCCAGAAAAAGCGATCTACATCACGAAAAACGAACCACATGCTCTCATGGAATGGGTTTCCTCATTCCTGTGTCACCTTCTTTCTTGATTTATTTCCTCATTTTGATAGACCATATCTTCTACCAGCGTTTATGTGAAAGGGCATATGGGAAGCAAACTTTGTGAGATCTCACATGTCTGAAAATTTTCTGATTCCACCCATACATTTGGTTGATACTGTAACCATACCTTATGTTCAAAATAATCTCCCTTCAGAATTCTGAAGGCATAACTTTAGCTGTTGCTGTTGGACATCATTCAGATGCCCAATGCTTTATGTATAACTCATCTTTTTTCTCTAGAATATTTTGGGAATTATAGTAATGTCCTTTGATTTGGGTCTCTCCTGGTATTCACTGTGCTAGGTACTCTATGGGCCCTTTCAATCTGGATGCCCATGGTCTTCAGCCCCGGGGAATTTTCTTCCATTATTTCTTTGATAATTTCTTCTCCTTATTGTTTGCCTCCAGGTGCCCATCTCATTGCTTTCTGTTCTATTTTCCAGAACAGTTCCTCAGCAGTATCTTCTAACTTTTCTGAGTTTTTGTTTGTTTGTTTCTGCTATTTAGATATTCTTCTTTTTTTTTAAGATTTTATTTATTTAGGGGCACCTCAGTGACTCAGTTGGTTAAGCATCTGCCTTCAGCACAGCTCATGATCCTGGGGTCCTGGGATCGAGCCCCACATTGGGCTCCCTGCTGATGGGGAGCCTGCTTCTCCCCCTCCCTCTGTCCTTGCCCCTGGGCTCATGCTCTCTCTCTCTCCCTCTCAAACAAAAATCTTTTAAAATATTTTATTTATTCATTCATTTATTTATTTATTTGAGAGAGCGAGCAGGAGGAGGAGCAAAGAGAGAAGGACAAGCAGACTTCCTGCTGAGCACAGAGTCTGACATGGGGTTCCACCCCAGGACCCCAAGATCCTGACCTGAGCCAAAATCAAGAGTTAGTCGCTTAACCAACTGAGTCACCCAGGTGCCTCTATATAGTCTTAATTCCCAGAAGCTCTTCCTATTTTTCAAATCCTCCTTATTAGAGCATTCTGTTCTTGCATTAAGGATGCCATAGATTCTCTTACTGCTCTGAGGACACTGATGAGAGTTTTTTGAGATCTTTCAACTATCCCTGCACTTTCTTTGAGTACCATTTTTCTGCTGTCTTTCATATTAGAAGCCTTAATCAAATGTCTGGTGAGCCTTTCACAGTCCACTCCTCTGTAAGGGGCACTGCAGAGCACGCTTGGAGCTCTGTGTGTACAGAGGCAGAGCTCGTCAGCAGATAGGCCTCCCGAGGAAGCGTCAGGTGGCCAAGCAGCTCTTTCACTAAAGGACCCACAAGGATCATATCCACAAGTTTTTGTGTGTGTGTGCTGATGAGTTTCCCCAGAAAGGAATTATTCTAATTTTTTGCCTGGGGGGGTAGACGCCTGACTGCCAGCATTCCATGAGCAAGGAAAAGGAAGGGGGACAGGGTTTTCACTGTTCAGCATCTAGATTTTCACTTAATCCTACTTTTCATACAGTGCGTAATCCACACCCTCACACGTACAGGTGTTTCCAAATCCACAGCCTCTCTGAGTCAGTCTCTCCAGAGTTAGTTCTTGTCTTCTGCCAAGGTGGGAGGGGGCAGTCACTTGGGTGGTCAAGCTGGAGAAGGGCTTTTAGGATCTAATTGCTTCTTACATAAACTTTCAACCAATCTTCTTCATTCTGGCTCTCAGAATTACTTAGTGCCTCTATTTCCTCCACCTTTCTGGGTTTCTGAGGCTCAGATCTCAGATCCGCTTGCTTCTTATAGGTGTCCCCTCGCCCTGCAGGAGGTTAGGTTTTAGCTTTTTCCATTCTGCTAGTTCAGTTAAAAATCATCCATCCGATTCCTATTTTACTAATTCTGTTGAATCTTGCACCTGCTGTCCTCTCTGCTCCCCTTCTGTCTTTGTGGTTTTATAGCTTTTCTGTTCTATTACTGTCATTTTAGTAGTTTCAGGAAGGAAGAAGATAAATGTGTCAATACATCATGTTTAACAAGAAATTCATACTCTTTTCTAGCTTGCTCTTTTCACCAAATGTAGAGTGAACATCTTTCCATGTCAATAAAAATGTTGCAATGTTATTTTTAGTGGCTAATATTCCATTTTGTGACTACAGTACAATTTACTTGATCGATACCGGGTTGCTAGACCTCTAAGGTGGTCTCTTTCTTTTCTTGTTGTTAAAAATCCCACTGTGATGAGGATCCTTACAACTTAATCATTTGCATATATCCTTAATTATATCCTCTGTCCTGCTGGAGTAGAAGTACTCAAATGATATGTCCATTTCTAAGGCTTACTGATACTTAGGTGAATAAATTACTATTAAAAATAAGTAATGTCAGGTGAACACACACACACACACACACACACACACAGACACCACCAAATCTTACTCATCAATCTAGTAAGGATTTGATTGGAAAAAAGTATGAAACTGGTCTACTGATTTCAATAACTCTTACCTGTGTGATATTAATAATAATATAGACCTGGCTATATAAGATGATTGACCCAAGAAATAAAAACAGGCTGCTGAGGTTTGAATATACACACAGATACAGGCATATAGAACACATGGACACACATTTCAATACTAACCTACTTATAACCATAGCTGTTATGACAGGCTCCCAGCCTGAGTGGAGAACTGTCCTTGTGGCTGGATGTTTGGCAGCTATTATAATCCAGATAGGAGTTAGAGCCAAGAAAAAGACACCGACTAACGGAGAAATGTAGTAATAGTTGTCTAAAATTAAAAAAGAGACAACATTTCAATCTCTCTTCTAATCATGTAGCAAATGTAGATATTAAAAGTACAAGTTTCCCGGGAGACAGGATGTTATCCAACATATTCACATGCTATATATTTTCTCTAAACTTCACACAAATTTAAACTATAGATAAGGTAAAAAATATTAAATAATATAACTGAAAACAAATACATTAATTCGATGAACATTTATTGAAATAGCTATCTGAGCTGGAGGAGAATTGCAGTAATCACAGTAAGGACAACAACAGTAAAAAAGCCAACATTTATTTGGCTCCTATTATTTACCAAGTACTGTGCTAAATGTTTTTTAGGCATCATCTCATGTGACTACCCTCACAAGTATGAGGACCTCTAGAGTCAAATGGTGTATTATTTTTACCCACAAGGATCTTATAGTACAAACATTCCAAGGAATACTGGCCAATCAATTGATAATAGATATCCCCCCAACGAGTGTTCTAAAGAGCATTCCAAGCTCCAAAATAAAATAGAAAATGAAGTTTAATAAAGGTAAACACCTTTCTTCACTGCTGAACTTCTCAGAACCCTTAATATGCCAAGACAGAATACAGTACACTGTATTAACCATAGTTTGGCCAGACTACCTAGTTTCACATCGCAGTATTACAACCAACCTTGGACAAGAAATTTCATTTCTATAAACTTCAATTTCCTTATCTATAAAATGGCAATAATAATAGTACCTATTTCATGGAGTTATTGTGAGTCTTAAGAGAATGAGTACATGTAAGTTATTGTGAGTCTTAAGAGAATGAGTACATGTAAGTACATGTAAGTAGAATGAGTACCTAGCTAATATTCATTGAACACTTACTATCATCATAATTATCATTGCCATTATCATTAACATCTTGCTATTTGGAACACACTGAGATAGCAGATTGCCAGGACTGTTATAATCCCTTTGTGGTAAACCGTCTTACTTGATCACAATTATTCATTCTCTCTCCATTCTTGTTATGTTTCCCTATAGAGTGAATATATTTGTCTGCCTCATTGACTTTGGGCTTAGCTATTTGTCTTGCTTTGTAGACATGCTGTATGTCACCTCTGAACAAAATTTTAAGTGCTTTCAGAAATGACTAGAATAGATAGAGATATATGGGTAGATATCAGCAGTCTTCAGACATCAGACAACAAGCATTGCAAGACTGTGATCCATGAGATCCCTGAGAAAAGGGAAAGAAATGAGATAAGCCCTACAACACCCTCAGCTTTTTTTTTTTTTTTAAGATTTTATTTATTTGACAGAGAGAGAGAGAGACAGCTAAAGGAAGAGTGGGAGAGGGAGAAGCAGGCTACCCACTTAGCAGGGAGCCCGAAGTGGGGCTCGATCCCAGGACCCTGGGATCAAGACCTGAGCTGAAGGCAGATGCTTAATGACTGAGCCACCCAGGCACCCCACACCCTCAGCTTTTTGACTAAAGGCACATCCCATACCACAGTTCAGGAAGGGAAAACTCCAGCAGAGTAAGGCTAGGGCAGCAGGAATTTATAGGATAAAATACTGGAGGAGAGGAAGCTCTCAGAGAAAGAGCTTGTGAACTGAATACTAAGCCATGCATGCACAGGGTGAACTCTACAAGTCTAGGCCAAGAATAATTGTGGAGTTGTAAGATGAAAAAATTCCCAGAGTTTACAGAGGGCTGGAAGTCATTCAAGAGCCAATCCTGTAGAGAGGAGAGGCCTCTTCAAACGTTGAGAACATTTAGTAAAGACCTGAGAAGGGTCACATCTTAGTAGAAGGACCAGCCCTAGTATAAAGTCTACTCAAGATTGGCTCCAATAAAGCTTGAAACCAAGACTTGTTAAGGCTCAAGCTAATCTACAATTAACTGCCTACAAGAACAAAGTCAAACACTTTGTAAAGAAAAACAAAACAATCGAGCATTTAATGTTATTACATTCATAATGTCTAGCATCCAACCAAAAATTATTATGAAGTGTTTGGAATAATATTTAGTCACATTTACAAACTTAGTTAATACACTGAGATTGATCTTAGACATTTCTCATGTCTCTCAAAAGTTTCCAAGCACTTAAGGTAATCTTTACAAATTTAATAAACATACAAATATGGCAAGTCTTTAAGTTTTCATAAATATTCATATAATGCATACGATTTTGGAATATTTAAATTTAAATATCACAAGAATAAGTCAATTACTTAATTACAAATTTAAGATAGAATTAGAAGACTGACATGTTTCTCTGATGGGCAAAGTTACAAGTATATTTAAAAGTATATGTTTTACCTCTTTAGCATAAAACCATTAATACCATGAATTTGATTCTCAAATATTTTTATACTTAATTCTAAATATCCCCAGGGATAAAGTTGCCTATCCCTTCCTGAAACAGTAACACCATCCCAAAACATTTTTGGTAATATTATTTTAGCTGATCAAGGTGTTACTAAATTTTTCTGGCACCTCACAAAATTCTTCAATCCTTATCCAGATCTTATCTTTGATTGAAATTTGTATTTCCTCATCTTAAGATATTTAAAGATCTCTCACTTATGATTAAAGATGTTTGAACCAGACAGAAACTCAATTTTTTTTCCCATCAGGTAGGAATAAACAATTACTATAAATACTAAAATAATATCCAACCAAATTTTCTCATGGCTTTATCTAGATCATATCTTCAAAATAATTATGCTAACAAAATCCATTTGAATATTTTCTTCATTTAAAGGGATATGACTCATATGTTATACATAGTGTCATTTTCTCCATGAATTTTATAAAAGATTGAAAAAAAATTTATTGAATGGATTCCCAGTTCTCCTTGTTAAAATACTAGATAAGCGTAAATAACATCCCAACTAGAAAGCAATTCTTACTTACTAAGATTACTTACTTACTTACTGAGATTGCCAACAACCTCTTTATAGGATGAAACAGAAAACTAAATCAAAATCCACTAAAACCCACTAAATCCACTAAACACAAAAGAAAAGAACTATTCTGCTATGTCAGATCATCTTAGTACTTTATTTTCAGGTCAAAAGAGGAGCATCCTACTCAGCTTTTAAGTTATTCTCAACATTAAATCTCTGGAAGGACATCTGAAGTGGGAAGAGGCACCTACCACCCCAACCCCAGAATCACTGCTTGAACTTTCAAAATGGGGGAAATTTTTCTCAGTAAATAAACTAAAAATAATGAGTGGGCAGTTCCTCAAAAAGTTAAACAGAGTTATCATATGACCTAACAATTCCACTGCTAGGTAAATACCAAGAGAACTGAAAACATATGTTCACACAGAAACTTGTATAAGCGTGTTCACAGCAGCATTTTTCATAATAGCCCCAAAGTGAAAGCAACCTAAATGTCCACAAAATGGTAAATGGATAAACAAAATGTGGTATATTCATACGATGTCATATTATTCAGTACTGATTCATGCTGCAATGCAGGTGAAACTTGAAAAACATACTAATTGAAAGAAGCCAGACATAAAAGATCGTATATGGATAATTCGATTTTTTTGGAAATGTCTAGAACAGGCAAACCCATAGAAAGTAGATTACTGGTTGCAGGGTCTGGGGAAAGGGTATAATGGGAAGTGACAGCTGAAGGTTTCTTCTGGGGATGATGAAAATGTTCTGGAATTATAAAATAGTTTGTACAATCTTATGAATGTACTAAAAACCACTGAATTGTACATTTTTTAAAAGGTGAGCTGTGTGGCATGTGAATTGTACCTCAATTTTTACAAATTCTAACAATGGAAATAGAGGAGGGGCAACTATAGTCTTCAAAAATTGCAATGTCTTAAAGACAAAGAAAAAATATATACAAATATACAAACATACATACATACATACATACATATAGAGACAGAAAACAAAAGACAAAACAAACAGGGTAAAATGTTAACACTAAATGTATCTGGGTCCAGGGTATGCAGGGTTTAAAAAAGTGGGGAAACCATGACAAAAATAAAAATTTCTAAAATGGATTTACTGTAAACCCATTCTATCTCAATTTCCTGCCAATCTAATAGGCCCATTCCTACCAAATTATGATTGCATAGGACCCTCCTATCTTTTTCCTGGCTAAGACCTAACCCAACTCCGATGGCTAAGGAAAAATTACAAATATAGGAAAAGGGAAGATTCTAAAACATTTCTCTTTGTAGGATATATTGGTATTTTATAGATGTCATAAAATTAAGGAATTACTTTTAGAAACCCACTAATGATACAATCGGCAAGAGAAAATGGTTGATTAAAAGCCAACCATGAACTTCTGCATTAATGTCAAAACCTAAAATACTGACTTCCTTCAAAATGAAATGCATTTCAATGATCCCAGTCAAAATAATATTTTGTACTAATTTCTGAGTATATCAGAATTAGGCACTGTAGTAGGTTGAATAATGACCCTCAAATATGCCCACATCCTAATCCTTAGAACCTGTGAATAATTACCTTATATGGCCAAAGAAACTTTGCAGATGGAAGTCAAATATTTTGAAATGCAGAAGTTACCCTGGGTTATTAGGGTGAGCCCGAAATGTAATCACAGGTGTACTGCCAGGCAGAAGTTAGAGGGAGATCTGACTCCAGAAGAGTAGGCAATGTGACCACAGAAACAGAGATTGAGTAATGCAGCTACAAGCCAAGGAATGCTGGCAGCCACCAGATCAAAGAGCCAAGGAATGCATTTTCCCCTAAACCCTCCAGAAGAGGCCAGCCCTGCTGACACCTTGATTTTAGCCTAGCGTAAGTCATTTTAGACTTTGGCTTCCAGAATTGTAAGAAGATCCATTTCTGTTGTTGCTGCTGGTTTTTTTTTTTTTTAATTCTATTTATTTATATGCCAGAGAGAGAGAGTGCACAAGCATGAAGAGCTGCAGGCAGAGGGAGAAGAGGCTCCCTGCTGAGCAAAGAGCCTAATGCGGGACTTGATCCCAGGACCCTGGGATCATGACCTGAGCCAAAGGCAGACATTTAACTGACTGAGCCACCCAGGCGCCCCTCATTTCTGTTGTTTTAAGCTACAGAATTTGTGGTAATTTGTTACAGCCACAATAGGAAATGAATACAGGTGTACAGATAAAGCTTTGCAGAATTTTAAGCCTAAGAAATGTCCGTGTGCATTAGTATTGATTCTGTGACATAAACTACAGAAAAGTAAGGATGAACACAGCTAAAGTGGTTCAAATCGCTGTGATTCCACTTAACTGCCAAACGTAACAGCCATCTTTCTGATTCACGGCTTGTACCTTTTAATAGATTGTTGGTGGCATTTTCCAACAACTGTTACCTAATTTCATTAACAACATTCATTATGTTTACTCTAAATTATTTTGAAATATGTAGCTCCTATGAGTGACATTCTTATATGACGGCTGTTTGTGTATGAGCAACAAAGCAAGGGGCATGGTAGTGCTCTTTTTTTTTTTAATGCCCTCCATTATAACTATCAGAATTTTCTCACTAACTTGACCTTCCAGGAATCACTCTAAACTAAGATGGTGAGTGCTGAAAACCTCTGAAGAAGACTAACATGCTAGATAAATTTAAATTCTACTCATATCACCACTCACATCCAGGCAGTGATATTCTAGAACACCCTGTGAATAATTAGCTGGCATCCCCGTTAGTTTCCACAGACTGGAGCAACCTAAGGCTGATCGTGATTGCTCCTATGGCTTCAACTAAGCCATCTTTTTAAAGTTAACCTCGAAGAATGAGAAATCAATCAACATTCTGCTTCTCAGATCTTGCCTAAAAAGAGAAGAGCTAACAACTTTTCAAATCGATAAAATCATGTACATACCAGAATCAGACAGCCATGCAGTTATAAATAACTGAAAAGGGGTTTTTAAAATCCTCTTAAAAGTATGCAAACCAGAAGAAAGAAAGGGCAGCAATCATTGTGTACAGGTATTTCGGTTGTTGGCCTAACTTCACCCTTTTAATAGCTTTTTAAAATTACTATTGTTTAAACATTACTCCATGCATGAATAAATGCCTTTCTATCTTCTTGGCAAGTCATAGCAAAGCATATCATAGTCCAGAGCTCAGATTACTTTCTAAACTAACTTTCTATTTTTGCTTCTATTTCAAGATCTCTCCTAGCCATATGCTACCATTTTAATTTTTCTGTAGGGATACTAATCCCCTGATACTTTCTGCTAAGGCAAGATACTCTTCCAATATTTCTCTAATACTGTGTCCTCATTGAAAGGGTCATTTTTTTTTTGTACAATCTATTCTGTTATTGGACAAAGAATATAGCAAAATCATTCAGAAAGATAGCTTATCTTCTATTTCCATGTGTGTACCACTTCCTGAATAGCTTCTACTCGCAGTAACTGGATAGCTTTCAAAAGATATAAAGCATTTCATCAAGTGTTATTTATTTAACATCCATTTATGTATATGGCCTTATGGGATGTTGATAGGTAGATAGACAGACAGACAGATATAGATAGATTTAAAAAGCACACACAATTTTGTCTTCAGAAGGTTATACCCTCATAAAGGAAGGTACTACATTCACACAAAAAGCTATAACGATCAGTAAAATGTAAAGAACACTACAAGGGAAGTACCAGTGAAGGGCTACAGGAATTCAGAGGAGGAAAATATCAATTAACATTAGGGAACTGTATGAATTTAGCACTGAAAATGAGGCCTCTGACTGGTCTTAATGAAGGGGAAGGGAATGACAGAAGGAAAAAACGAGAAAAATCATGGCTGATGTATGAGAATCAGTAACTGGGTGAGTCTGGCTGGAGCAGGGAGGGTGTTGGAAGACACATTTCTGCCAACTCCTAGAAGTTTAACACAAGGCTAAAACTTTAACTTTGTTAACTGAGCAACAAAGACTTAAGTGACTGTACAAAATAAAGTCAAGAGGAATAAACAAAGCTCTGGGCCGATTTTGTCCTTTTTGTGGAGAACTGGTGAGGTGAAAAGGGGAAAAATCCTGTATGTACTTCAGATATCAGAAATCAGCAAATTTTATCGGGGCCAAAAGAAAAGTAACACATTAAATGAATGTAGAATGAACTTCAGTACATGCATCAAAACTAACAAGACGAGAGGGGAGCTGTTCCAAGTCATTCTAAGTATCCGAAATTCTAGGTGGGGAATCAAGAGAGACTTTTCAGAACGCCCGTGTAACACACAGCCTCTATCTGTAACAGAAGCCTGTAGCTGCCATGAAATCCTCTTTTCTCTGAAGACTGCTAAGTGTTTCCAGCATAGTTCAGGAATTAAACTTTATTTCCAAGAACTAGGCAGCACAGCAGGGTGAATAGTCTCAGAATTTAAATGTGACTCTTTCTAACCTTTACACTCAGACTACCACTAACACTACACTGATCTTATGAGGCCCCCTAGTGCTCAAAACGTAGACACATTATAATCCAACACTGACACCAGAATAACCCTTCTTCCCTGTTAAATCAACTATAATTAAAAAATAACAAAATAAAATAAATCAGCGCACATTATTTTCCCCAAAAGTTGATTTATCTTCTGAAATCTCATAATACTGAGTCTATATCATTATAACAATTGTCATATTTATTAGGATAACATTCTTCAATGGCATTCTCTTTCTTCCTTTCTTACTATTCAGACTTCAACTGAGGAGACATCCTGGTATTCAACCAGGAGCTGAGAAATGTGTTACAAATGACTTTATGGTAATTTGAGCACCCAAGTCTGCAAATATACCTTTTCTGTTTATGTGTGTAAGGCAACCCACCCTAGAGACACTACCAACCTTCCAGTCCCATCCCTACCCACCCTCAATATTCCTACCAAGACCCACAGAACAATAACAGGTAGAAAACCTTCACCCTCTTCTACTTCCCCCTTCCATTCTCCTCCCCACTCTTCCTCACAGGGGAGACACTTGTCTAATTGGTAAGACAGGGAAAGGGCACTAACCTGTCTTTTGCGATCCAGCCTATTGATGAGTCTCCCCTCCCCAACACAGTTAGCAGCCCATTTCTGTGCGGAGATGAGGCCTACAAGTCACCCAGCTGCCTGCCCATGAGTGGGTAAATGAGTGAATTAACAGAGTAGAAGAATATTAAGTCGCATTCTCTAATACTAGCCATATTTAAATCCCTGACGTCAGTATGAATTTCTAACTTTTATAAAATAGACGGAAAAAGTATGACTAATTATCACCCCAACAATAAATGAAAGATTATCCCTTTACTAACATAACTCATCTTCTGTGCTTTATTTGACTGGAAGAGAAAAAAATGGACCATTACCCTGAATATACTTGTACACACAGCATTCCTTGTATATTTCACAACAACAATGAAAACCCAAGACCTATATGAACAAGATCTTATGACATTTAGGCCACTGATAATTTATTGTCTTCTACCTTGCTTCAAGTGGACATAGCTTATTTCTAAATGAGAAGAATTTTCCTTGAACATCTGGTTTTACTGACCATTGTTTTTATGCCACTCATTAAATAATTTAAGGCAATTTTATATACTAAATGAAGCTTCCCTTAATAAATGATTGCCTTTGTTAGGTTAAAGCCCTTTCTTTAGTTCAAAAACATGCATCTGAGACTTACTTCTTCAAACCAAATGTACTTTAGACTTATTTTAAAGTATACCATAAATCTGTATAGAATCCACAAAATATATGAGGATATATGAATAAATGTTTGCTTCTGGCTTGGCTTATAAACTATCTTTCTTTTTTTTCTTGTAGTAGTCTGTGGGTTTCTGTTTCCTTTTCTTTTTTTTTTTAATTTGGCATCTAAAAAAATAAAACCATAGCCAACTTTTAGCACTAAACCAATGCTCATAAATCACATTCATTTACATTGATAATAATTGTGTTAAAATAATTCATTAGATTCTATACATAATCTATCGCTATTATCAGGAATTTTATATATATATACAATTATTATATAATAGTATAATTATAATCTGTCACTATTATAGGAATTATATAATATTATATATATTATATATATTATAACATATATGTATACATGAATATATGATGTCTCCAACTTTACACAACATTCAGGCTAATTTTCATGGTAACTTTTTGGTTACTGTTAATTGCCATGTTGGTTTCTGATAGCGGGACAATCGCTAAATTTCAAGCACTGCTCTGACCTTATATTCTGGGAGAGTAGCACAATGCATATATCAGAACACTGTGGATTGACTCCTCACTGCCTACACACTTAGCGAAAGGGCAGAATTCATAGAATATTAGACCTGTGTTCAACCTTCCCAGCAGTCGTGGGTAACATACATAACCTCTACGAGCCTCAGTTTTCTCATCTGAAATTAGAGATGATAATCCTTATCTTATAGAGTTTTAAACTCCATAAGAAAAAAAATGTGAGAAAAAAATACATAGGAGAACCACAACACATAGCAGGTATACAACAAACGGCAGTTACTGTTCTACTCAGTCTCAACCACAGCTCTACAACAGAAGAAGGCCACCAAGGATTCATGGCATTGCTGCAACAATATTTATTTAAAAAGACTCTGAACAGCACATTATATTTAATTCCAAGTTAACTTACCAAGACAGGAGTACAAACCCTGACTTATCCAGGCTAATATGGCAAGAGTTATGAGGTCACCGAAACTAGCAGCAATGGGGGTAGCAACGTTATCAGGATTTATGCCAGTCTTCTTTGAACCAACGATAACCCCAACCATTATTATTCCTGGAAGAAAGAAAACTCATTACTTTTTATGCTATGATTTAGAGAAAATCAATCCTCTAAATACTGAAATATAAAGGCTAGACAAACAGCACATCAGTTTCAGTTAGACGGCTTAGATAAGCTGACTAAAGCAAACAAAACATTTTACTCTAATGCTTTGGCAAAATGCCTTTCAACAAATTCCAAGTAAGGATCATAGAAGATTTAAGAAGTTCACTGTTGCATTTAGAGACCTGAAAAGCTACTGTAAAGTAACATTAAAGCAAAAGTTTCAAATTTAATAACATTTATGTCTCAGATGTAATATATTTGTGTGTATCAAACCTGAAGATTTTATTTTAACCCTCTAAGTATGAAAATGTCAAAGAAAGGTGAGTCATATTTATATGCACAGCAATTGGGAAGAAGACCAAAAAACCGGATTTGTCTACATGGTGGTAGCCAGAATGCTTGCTTCATTTTATTATTTAAAAGTGATGAAGCATTAAGAGAAGGGAAATAATAAAAATGAACACTGGAGGCCAAAACACGAAAAGCAGTCTCTGTAAAGGATATCCTTTTGGTTTTTTTCTTAAGATTTATTTATTTATTTTTAGAGAGAGAGAGTGTGCAAGTGGGAGGGGCAGAGGGAGAAACGAGAGAGAATCTCAAGCAGACTTCCTGCTGAGCACAGAGGATGATGAAGGACTCAATCTCACAACCCTAAGATCATGACCTGAGCCAAAACCAAGAGTCGGACACTTAACCAACTGTGTCACCAAGGTACCCCTATAGGATATTCTTTTTTTTTTTTTTTTAAGATTTTATTTATTTATTTGACAGAGACAGCCAGCGAGAGAGGGAACACAAGCAGGGGGAGTGGGACAGGAAGAAGCAGGCTCCCAGCGGAGCAGGAAGCCCGATGCGGGGCTCGATCCCAGGACCCTGAGATCAGGCCCTGAGCTGACGGCAGACGCTTAACGACTGAGCCACCCAGGCACCCCTATAGGATATTCTTTAAAACCAAAGTTTCTATGAACTTCCAACTAGAGAACAGAAGATGAAAATATGACTGTGTACTTGCATTCCTAAATATTTATTTTCTTGAATCATAGAAATGGTGAGGGAGGATGATAACATTTACATCCATACCCAGGGGTATACATTTTCTCATGCCAAAATTTAGAGGATGCAGTGCAAAGAATATGTAAGATTAGTGCACTTATGTGCTAACCATAAACCAGTATGGAAGCCTAAACATGGCTATAGGAAAAAAATCCAGCATTTTTACACGGACAATGACTCAAAATGATTTTATTCTAGCACACTCATTTTATAGATAATAAAACTAAAGTCCTGGGAATAGGTTTTAAGTTCCTGCTTAAGGTCAAAAAACTTGTAAGTAACTCTAGTCCAGTGTTTTCTACCACCCTATAAAGCCAAAATTATTTTGCCAGCATGGACCAGTGGAAAGAGCTGGGAGTCAGCAAACAGGTTGTAATTCTGATTTTCTGCAAACAAACTGATGAAATTGGACAAGTCACCTCACCTAGGTCCGTTTTCTCACCTACAAAAGGTGGTTAATAGTATCTGTTCTCCATATGTAAAGGTCAAGCTATCATAAAATTAGAATACACGTTATTCAAAGTAAGAAACTTTAAGCAAATGTATTTTAAAAGTCTGAATTCTTATGATTTTGAAAGTCCTAAGCAAAAGAACAGCTGTTACTGAAAACTTTTAAAACAATTCTTTCGAAATGAAACAAGATTAGAAAGAAAACAGAAAGAAATGAACTTAAAGAAAAAGAAGCTAATGCTTTAGGGGTTTTGTTGTTGTTTTTTGTTTTGATTTTTACCAGAAATTAATCTCCCAGTAGCTTAACTTCACCCTGCTTTGGCTAGTCTTAACTCCACTGAATTCTGGTAATTCTATATATAGACAAAAAACTACCCCTAATACAATTTAAGTACTGAAACAAAAGGCTTGAAAATATTGTGGATCAAGTCTTACTTTTAGTAAGATTCCCTAAATTCCCAGAACCTAACCAAAAAAGTTAGCTTTACACTTGTATAATCACCTGACATGAGAATTTTCTATTTTTTACCTTGCTGGTGATATAAGGGTAAGAAGATGGCAATTATAAAATAAAAAGAGGGGCGCCTGGGTGGTTCAGTGGTTAAGCGTCTGCCTTCGGCTCAGGGCGTGATCCCGACGTTCTGGGATCCAGCCCCACATCAGGCTCCTCTGCTGGAGGCCTGCTTCTTCCTCTCCCACTCCCCCTGCTTGTGTTCCCTCTCTCACTGGCTGTCTCTATCTCTGTCAAATAAATAAAAAATCTTAACAAAATAAATAAATAAAAAATAAATAAATAAAATAACCAAGTCTTTATGATTATGATTTCATAATAAGCTAGTTCTCTAGTGTTAAGTTCTTTATAAATAAATACAAATAATGATACCCTGACTGAAAAATTCTAATGCAGTTAATTTTTAAAATCTTCTGGCTCTTTAAAAGTCTGTAGCCAGCAATATACTATGTCGAACATATGGTTATATTTGTATTACCACAGAAAAAGTGAAGGAATTTTTTTGAAATCTGAAACTTTAAAAAATTTTAACAGAGGGACTGCTTTTGAAATTCAGAATTCCTAGAATTCTTGTTACTCAAATGACAAGCCAGTAAATCCTCCGCATGATTTCCAGAAAGCAGTTTCTCAATTTAATTTACAGAAACTAATGAATACCTAGATTATTTTCCTGATCTCAGTGGAAACTCTACCAGAGTACCCAAGGCCAGGAGACAACCTCAGAAAGCCTGTTCTATACTAAGACTTATACATATCATATATAAGTATATCTGAAATAAGACATTTTAAAAGCTTATAGATAAATTTTCTCTTTTTCCTCACTCTTGGTGGGAACGTAGCCTGGTGTGGCCACTCTGGAAAACAGAATGGAGGTTCCTCAGAAAGTTAAAAATAGAACTACCCTACAATCTAGCAATTGCACTACTAGGTTATTTACCGTGGGAATACAAAAATACAAATTCAAAAGGATACATGCATCCCAGTGTTTATATCAGCATTAGCTACAATGGCCAAACTATGGAAATAGCCCAAATGTTCATCAAGTGATGAAGAGATAAAGAAGATGTGGTCTGTGTGTATACACATACACACACACACACACACACACACACACAGGAATATCACTAAGCCATAAAAAGAAAGAAATCTTGCCATTTGCAATGACATAGATGGAGAGTACCATGCTAAGTGAAGTAAGTCAGAGAAAGACAAATGCCATATGATTTCACTCATATGGGGAATTTAAGAGACAAACAAATGAACATAGGGGAAAAAAGAGAGAGAGGCAAACCAAGAAACAGACTCTTAGCTGTAGAGAACAAACTCGTAGTTCCCAGAATGGAGGTGCATGGGGGGAAATGAGTGAAACAGGTGAAGGGGATTAAGAGTACACTTCTCCTGATGAGCACTGAGTCAGATATGGAAGTGCTGGAGCGCTGTATAATAACACCTGAAACTAATATTACATTAATGTTAACTAACTGGAATTTAAATACAAACTTAAAAACTTTCTCTGTTGATGTTATAATGAACAGTAGCGTGTGAATAAAAGTGGCGAACATGGAAAATAAATTATCTGAAGGTGCAAGACCGTAGGGTGGACATTTATAATCTACTTACCCTGTAGAAGAGATGCAATGAACGCAGTTGCTACGCTGCCAGAGCACAACAGGACGGAATGGTCAAGATAGGATTTCCCCTCTGGAATCCAGCCCAGTATAATCGCTGCCACAGCTGCTAGAAAACCAACCACTGTCGCTTGAACCTAAACATTGTTTCAGAAAACCCAACTGAATTATTCATTTCACAAACAGTTTTTACTTGATTATGTAAATACCCATACCAAAGGTCAGAAGAAAGTAGTGCGTCCGTCCAGTCATTGAGCTGCATCATTACCTTTTGAAGAAGCCGCTTATTTTAGTTGTAATATTCCCTAAGGCACTGAGTTCTTAAACTGCCATAATCTGGCGCCAGTGGGTATGGGAAGGGGTCCAGGAATCTGGTTTTATCAAGCACCCCAGATGAGTTGGACGGTGTAATCCACAGATCATCTAAGAAGATACCACCTTTAAGACTTAAAGGTACCCAATCCTTATAACTGAAGTTTGACTCCAGAGGCAGTGGTGGTAAGAGATTGGATTTTATGATCAAATGATAGGAGTGTGCCTCCTGGCCGTATCACCCAATCTTGTGGCAAGTTATTTAAATTCGTTCATTCAACAAGTACTTATTGAGAATCTAGGGGCGCCTGGGCTCAGTCAGTTAAGCATCTGTCTTTGGCTCAGGTCATGATCCCAGGGTCCTGAGATAGAATTCTGCATCGGGCTCCTTGCTCAGCGGGGAGCCTGCTTCTCCCTCTGCCTGCCACTCCCCCTGCTTGTGCTCTCTCTCTAGCAAATAAAAAAATAAAATAAAATCTTTAGAATCTATACAAGGCATTTGGTCTTGGGCCACACGGTGCTCAAAATAAATCTATTCCCTGTTCTCCCCCTGCTGTTGGTGGGTGGGTGGGACAGACATTAAAAAGTAACCTCACAAATAACCATAATCATGATATGTAAAGTGACAAAAGTAATATCAAATTTGAAAACTGAGATTTCGGTGAGTTACATAAATATAAAAGTGCTTCCCACAGTGCTGGTACAAAGCAAGCCGGCAACTAAAGAAGGTAACACTGACTGGGAACTCTTAGAATCCTGTTAAGTACAAGGTGAGAACTAAAGAAGCCCTAAGGGAATCCAATTCACAGATTCCTAATTGTGCTTGTGTCCTGGACTCCTTTGACAGTCTGGCAAAAATTTTGTAAAGATTCTGTTCTCTATGAAAACAAAGATGCACGCAAGATTTGAGAAGAATCTCTAGGTGCTCACAGACGCTCTGAAGCTGATCCATGTGGTGGAAAACCAGCGCCATCTCTGGCTCCCATCCTGACCAAAGCTG
Organism: Ursus arctos; assembly: GCF_023065955.2. NCBI lineage: Eukaryota > Metazoa > Chordata > Mammalia > Carnivora > Ursidae > Ursus > Ursus arctos. Next base: position 10,808,624 of record NW_026622886.1, on the reverse strand, counting down.
CAGGGAGGGAAGATGACAAGGGAAGGGTGCAGACGAAGAGTGGGAAGAAAAATTGAAAGCTGGGATGGGAGTTCTTAGAATGATGTGATGAATAATTTACACTACCACTTGTATTACTTGGTAAGAGTTTAGAATATTTAAAGAATAAAATGGAATATATTTTCAAATTTTAATTTATATATTAATTTATAGTAGCCTTCTTGTTGTTAAATATTTATTACCCCTGAGTAGGTTCCTACAATTTCAAGCTGGAGAAGAACATTGACATCTCTAATGCAATACTGTGATTCAAAAGAAAGGGGCGAAGAAGCCCAGAGAAGTTAAGTAAATTAACAAAGTTTATACAGCTGGTTAACGTTAGAGCTGAGATTAAATCCCAGACTTTCTTATTTCTAACCCTGAGATCTTAGAAGCAGCTGCACAGATATTTTTTTAAAGCCCATATTCCAAAATTCTTTTATTTCTATGTCTTCAAAATGCAATACATGAAATTACTTTTCTGCAACCATGTTTCTCAATATGATGTCTCAATTGAGCTAACATTAAAATTAGTGAGTGTTCCTTAAGCCCACTTGCTAGAGTGTTACTAGGGGGCTGCAGTCCTGTGTCTTGGTCACAATAGGAAGTAGCTAGGGAGGAAGAGACATTCACCTGAGATCAGAAGGAGCTGTAGATAATCTATATATAATCTACGATTTAGTGTATATGTAACTGACATCTAATGTGCTCATTTATATGAACACTAGTAACAACAACAAATTAGGAAAAACTCATTTTAAATAAACATATGACTATAATATATAAAAGTTTAAAGATTTACTTTAAAAAATCAAAGTAGAAAAATAAAACCTAAGCAATGAAGTGCTAAATATTTGTTTGTATAGATACTAACTCAAATACTCAAATTCTGGCTCTATAACACAGGATTAAAAATTTATATATTTTTCTCTTTTTATCATTTTTCATATTTGGAAAAACCTGATCAATTTCCAGAGAAAGAAAACTTTTTAGAGGTCATGAGTATCCATTTATTCTATCACTTTTTCATGGTACTAAATTATTGTTTTGGGTCCCCTGAAATAATTAGCTGGTAAACTTAATCGCACCAAAATTTATTCCACTCTTACAAGTAAAACCCAAGATGTATAAACCCAGGATCTGTAAACAAATATATGCATCACTTACCTGCTTTAAAGCCAAGTTGCCAATTATGAGGTTCCACTTTTCAATGGGCGAATCCATCTTCCCAATATTTACCTGTTAAAATAGATAACTTTCATCATCTATCACTGACTGATCTATATGCTTTCACTGTTTAAACAGGTATATGAAGTCTTAAAGCCAAAGATAATTCTTTAGTAAATCTGATGAACTCACACTGTACTTGAAATATAATTCTGAATTCACTACCAGTCTTGTATCTCACATTTAGCTTGCCCAAGATGTTTAGAAAAACATTTTTTTTAATTTAATTACTAGCTCACAAGAACTAGTGGACCAATTAGTACACTGTTTACAATTAACATCATCAAATGTTATCCTAACACTCCAAATTTTGTGTACTGAGGCCCAATATAAATCATTACATAATTTTGAACTGCTAGCATTTTATTCGTATCGTGAAACTAATGTAATTTGAAGAATTAGTGAACAGAAAACCCGGGATTAAACAAATCATTTATATGTACATAATTTATATTGGAGTCAAGACTAAAACTGCTAGCAATAAAAAATTCATTCAGTTCATATAAATTTTGATCGTGTAACCTCACTATTAAAATTTATACATCTTTCTGCTAAATGGAAGAATACGCTCTGAAAGATTATTATTCAATTGCTCTATAAGCAAAATCGTTACTTTTCAACCATTTAGGATTCAAAACATGTATATCCAAATCTTCTGAGTTTTTCTAATGCAATCATTTGGAAAGCAGTGAATGATCTTTATTAATAAAAAAATATACTGAGCTGGGTTTCAATTATTCATCATCTGCTTGGTCGTCGAAGATAGGTGAATGGGTAAAGTAGGAGATACATGAGGGCTGTTATTTTTGGGTACTTCATGGACAGACTAGAGTTTAGCTCACTGGCTTCAGACCAGCAGTGCTATGTCAACATTTCCACTACCAATTTGGAAAACAGAATTCTTGAACCTCCCCCTGGGCTCTAGTTTCAAAGTACCCAGCACTGCAAATATTAAGATTTCTCAGTTTTTCAGTATAATTATTCATGCTGTCTTTATTTGCAGATTTCTTCCCTAAGCCTGGAAATCTACATTATTCATGAAATTTGTGTTTGTAGCTCTAACAACTTGGGTTTTTGCTTCAGTGAGTAATAAGGTACAAGCAATGTTTAAAGAGTGAATCTATTTCAGGTTTAGTGTTCAAGAAATAAGCATGAGAGAAATTGGTGTTATTTTTAATAACTTTTAGAAAGAGGTCTGTAGGTATGGGAAGCAATCGAAAATGATTCCATGAAAAAGTATAAGACATCAAGACTCCAGAATTGCTTGATGATCAGTAGAGACGGATTACACATACACTAGGGTCTAGGAGAAGGTGAAGAAAGGTGAGTCACAGAATGAATGGATGCTGTGAATTAAGTAGGCCACTGTGCCAAATTCACTTGGTACCATTGCCACCGGTCCCTTCTAAAGCCTGGAACTATCTTCCTCAAAATCCTCTTTCTTAGAGCTGCAGGTTACAGTCTACCAGCGGCAGGAACTTGCCTAAGATTTGGAAGGCAGAAGCAAAGGAGAGGCCATTATTTCTGTAAGGTCTTAGTAGTCAGACAGAGTTGGCACCCAGAGGTCTACACTGCAATGCACCCATGCCTTTCTTCCCCTGCTCCAGTGCTTCAGGCTACTTCTCTGACCCTCCCATCACAGACCTTTACTTCGCCCACATTTGTGTCAGCCCAAATTGGTCAATTAAATTCCTTTGCCACAATATATACCACGGTAGTTCCACTGACCAAACCCACATAGAACCACATCACACTATTCAATTAATCTGTTTTATAATTGATGAAGATCACAATTTCTAAGTCCCTTCCAGATCTCTAAGTCTCTGAATCTAGAGTCCTTTTAGTCTAACATGAATAATAAATAGCGAGTTAATGTATGATGTGAAATAAAACGTATTTCACATTTATGAAATATAATTTATGGTGTGAAATCACAGTGTATTATGTGAAATAAACACAAAGTGGAATATAGTCACAAATAATAATCATTTTTTTTATAAAGCAAAGATTTTTAGAAGCAAGGATTTTTATTTTTATTTTTTTAAAGATTTTATTTATTTATTCGACAGAGATAGAGACAGCCAGTGAGAGAGGGAACACAAGCAGGGGGAGTGGGAGAGGAAGAAGCAGGCTCATAGCGGAGGAGCCTGATGTGGGGCTCAATTCCATAACGCCGGGATCACACCCTGAGCCGAAGGCAGACGCCCGACCGCTGTGCCACCCAGGTGCCCCAGAAGCAAGGATTTTTAAAACAGAGAAAAGAGAAGTGTTGACCCAAATTTAACTACTTAGGGAAAATACTTATGGAATGGGCATGCGTTGGGGGTGAAAGTGGGAGTTCGGCAGGATACAGAAAATTGACCTTTGTTGCCTCCATATTATAAAAACTGAACCAAAAATTGGGCTGACATACCATACTGTCCAGTGGCCTAGGATTAATATGAACCATCGAAATTTTTCCAGGGTAGAGAAGAAGAATGAGTGTACTTCTAAAGGCCTTTGCTAAACCTACTTTAATTAGATTAACTGACCTGATGATACTCAGCTAGGAAAAACTAAGAACTTGGAAGGTGACAAAATATAGTGGGATATGATCTGATAAAGACGTCTATATAACCCAGATTAATTAATTAATTTTAAAGTACTAGAAAAATAGACCAATATTTTTGCAAAGACACTAGCTAGTTTTAAAGGAAAGAGTAGAGCTGAGGTGGTCAGAGCCTGAAGATATGTTTTGGCCAATGCAGTGGTTTTAATTTTTTGAATCTAAATGCCTTAGGTTGAGTCTGCAGTCTCTACTTCTTATAAAATTTATAAAATTTTATAAAATTTATAAAATCACTACACCCCACTTCTTCATAGATGTATATGTTACTTATCTGACCTGAAGCACAAGAGTTATGGATAGGCTTTAAGATTTATTGGGACTAAAGATAAAAGTGGGTTGGAGTGACCTTGAAATTATAGATTTACAAATACTATAACTCATTTTGGAAAAATACATTTAATATGTAAATAGTTGAAACAAGGGTACTGAAAGTCTCCATTGAAGTATTTGTCATATATATATATATGTATATATATATATATATATATATATGTGTGTGTGTATATATATATATATATATGACTGAGCCACCTAGGCACCCCAATCCCCAATATATATTGGGGTGCCTAGGTGGCTCAGTCACTTAAGCATCTGCCTTTGGCTCAGGTTATGATCCCAGGGGTTCTGGGATCAGCTGCTCGTTGGGCTCCCTGCTCAGCGGGGAGTCTGTTTCTCCCTCTCCCTGCTGCGCCTCCTTGTGCTCTCTAATAAAAAAAAAAAATATATATATATATATATATATATACACACATATATATATTAAATACGTGCTCCCCCAAAAAAGGTATATAAAAAAATAAACCTGAATGTTAACCATTGTTATTTCTGAATGACGGGCTTGTGGATAATTTTTATTTTCTTCTTTGTTCATTAGTGAATTTTCCAAATTTTCATCGCTGAACATGTGGCACTGCTATAATCAAAAATTTTATTTAAAAACACACAACTGGTGAATTTAAAAATCTGGCAACTAGAAAAGGAAATAATCTCAGCTTTTTGTCTATGATTTCTTTCTTAAGATTCCCTATGCAGTTATTCATTAATACATACATTTGTTTAACTCTCTGATCACTTTTTCCTTTAGTTCTTTGAGCTTGTTTACACTAGATGCTTTGAAAGATTCTGTTAAAACCAACATCTGGGCCTGCTTTCAGTCACTTTCCATTGACTGAGTATGAATCTCACTTTTCCTAAATATGAATCACACTTTTGTGTTTCTTCCTATATCTAATAATTTTTGGTTAAACACTAGACAGAGTGATAATGTGTTTCAATGATTCCAATAACGTTATGTTCTTCTAAGTATTACTGGATTCCCTTCTAATAGGCAGTTAATTTGCCTGGTCGCAAACTGCAGACAGACTCTTGTCTCTCTCATAGTGTAGAGCATCTCATACCTTTGCTTTAGCAAAGCTGGTTCTTTCCGCTACCTGCTATTGCTTTTTAGCCTAGCCATTTGGGGATCATCCCTGCACCTGTGTAGTTTCGTGGTCAGCCAAAAATCTGAGCAGAACTTGCACCCAGATTTTGGGGCTCATGCTTTCTACTGTTCTCTTACTGTTGAGATTTCTCCATAAATTTCTACCTGCTCTGTCAGCTCCGAGTTCTGTTATCTAATAATCCAACACAATAAAACTTCCACTTTCTGCCACTAGACCTATGTACAAGTCACAAAAGGCATTTGGTCAAAAAAAAAAAAAAAAAAACCAAAAAACTCACAAATCTTAGCCAATGTATTTGTCTTTTAAGTATAGGCCCCGTTCATGTTTCTGTCTAGTTGGTTTTTGTTTTTGTTTTAAAGATTTTATTTATTTATTTAACAGAGATAGAGACAGCCAGAGAGAGAGGGAACACAAGCAGGGGGAGTGGGAGAGGAAAAAGCAGTCTCATAGCAGAGGAGCCTGATGTGGGGCTCGATCCCATAACGCCAGGATCATGCCCTGAGCCGAAGGCAGACGCCCAATGACCACGCCACCCAGGCGCCCCTGTTTTGTTTTGCTTTTTGGGTTTATTTTTTATCAGACTCCCTGACCTCTGTCACCTCAAACTGGTCAGACTGTAGGTTTTCTGCCACATGAGATCCAAGGATTGGGGAAGCTCCCTCAGGCAAAAACGCTATGAACACTGCAATTCTTACCCATTGTAGACTAGTCTTTTGAGGGTGAACTCCGCTTCTACCTGTCTTTGACCACTTTCTATTGCCTTCAGTTTGTCTAGGTTCTCTAACTGTTCATCTCTGGAAACGTTCACTCATTACTTCATTCTGCCATTATGATATGAAACCTTATATTTTTTACATGCTTGAAATATTTTATAAAACATAATATGGCAAAATGCACATATACGTACCTGCATACACACACCCTAATATCTTTCTGAATGTGCAGGGGTGATGACGATGCTCGTAACCTTGACCGTGGTAGAGGTTTCACATGTGTATACCATGTACTGAAACTCATCCAGCTGTGGACTTTGCATTTCTGTAGTTGATTGGTGTCAATTATACCTCAGTAAAGCTTCAGACAAAGGGGGGAGTTAAAAATCTAGATGACTGAAACAGTTTTAGATTAAACATAAGGAGTTCCAGTCCACAAAGCTATAGCTGTGGATTGGTATTTATAACTTAAGAAACATACTCTAGGGGCGCCTGGGTGGCTCAGTCATTAAGCGTCTGCTTTCGGCTCAGGGCGTGATCCCGGCGTTCTGGGATCGAGCCCCACCTCGGGCTCCTCCACTGGGAGCCTGCCTCTTCCTCTCCCACTCCCCCTGCTTGTGCTCCCTCTCTCGCTGCCTATGTCTCTCTGTCGAATGAATAAATAAAATCTTTTAAAAAAAATACTCTAAAATTAAGAACTAACAGAAATATGCAGTTTCATTTGTATCTAACAATCAGACAAGAACTTGTAAAATTTAGAATTATGCCAAATTCAGGAAACAATATTGAGATTGTAACTATATCAAAATTATGCTGTAGTTATTAATATCATTATTTGGGGTTTAATTGTTCTGTATTTTAGAAGTTTTACACTCTGAACTGGAAGTCTAACTTAAAATTGTTAGGGAAAGGCTTTGCCCGCTTTTCTACACGCCTCTATTGGAATGTAAGCTCAATAAAGGCAAGAGCATTTTCTGGTTTATGTACTGCTGACTCCCTAGTATACAATAGCACCTGGCGTATTGTAAGGGCTTGAAAATATGTTTTGGATCTAGAATTAAAAAGATAGAATGATGGGGCGCCTGGGTGGCACAGCGGTTGGGCGTCTGCCTTTGGCTCAGGGCGTGATCCCGGTGTTGTGGGATCGAGCCCCACATCAGGCTCCTCCGCTATGAGCCTGCTTCTTCCTCTCCCACTCCCCCTGCCTGTGTTCCCTCTCTCGCTGGCTGTCTCTATCTCTGTCGAATAAATAAATAAATAAATAAATAAATAAATAAATAAATAAATAAAGGTAGAATGATAATTTCAGAGAATTAAGAGTTCTCTGAGAAGATGTTTGAGGCAACAGAAATCAGTTTTGTCTGAAGTGGCGAAGTGCTCCTCAAACCGTGCTAGGCAATTTGCTACTGGAAAATAGATTTATAGGCTTTAAAAATATGTTGTCTTCAGGACAGTGGGTGCCATTTTTGACTCTTTCATATCTAGCATCCAGAAGCAGAAAATTTTAGACTTCAGATAATAGAACTTAAACCCAACAATTTACAGAATCACTGTAGTTGGATTATTTTCTAATTATATACTACTATTATATATCCACAACAATTACCTACCATAATATATATCTACGGTCGAAAAGATTAAAATCCAGGAAAAAAATTTTCAAGTTAATCATTATAATTTAGAGATAAATTTTGACTCAAGTAAGAGGGCAAGATAAAGTTGATTTGAAGTCATCATTATTAAATCTCCCTTGTTAAAATAGGAAACCTTTTTATTGAAATATCTTTTTATCTGAGAACAATTAACCTTTACCTTTATAGAATAACAAGGTTTTTTTTTAAGATTTTATTTATTTATTTGACAGAGGGCGAGCACAAGCAGGCGGAGAGGTGTAGGGGGAGAGAGAGAGAACCAGACCTCTCACTGAGCAGGGAGCCCGACGTAGAACTCGATCCCAGGACCCCACTTTAGTGGCAGGTGGGGCATAAGAGGAAGGGGAGAGGGATTTCATAGGCTGAACTGACAGCCTAGACATTAACTGGATAGAAGGGAGGGAATGATTGGTAAGAAATATAGAAAGCACAGGTAAAGGGAAAGTAATGAATTTAGTTTTGAATGTACTGAGTGGCGTAGACAATTGAAAATTCAGCTCTGGAGGTCAGGAAGGAGGCTGGAGATACAGATCCGAGAGTTAGCAATTAGCAATGTGCAAGCAGTGGTGGACTACGTGAAATTATTGACAGAGAACATGAAACAAGGTACTAATTCTTCAGGAAAACCTCAGATCAAGATAAAGAAAAAGAAACCAAGAAAGTAGACTAAGAGGAAGTCATGAAAGACATGGAAGGAAGATAGTGTGGGGCCTCAACGTCAAGGTTAATAAAAAATTTCAAGTAGAGAACAGTCAGTGAAGAGTCCATTGAAGGTGAGGCTCTGGGGACTTTGCTATTAAGAAGTCTTTAACCTAGGGGGTGCCTGGGTGGCTCAGTCGGTAGTTAAGCATCCAACTCATGATTTCAGCTCAGGTCATGATCTCGAGATCATGGGATGGAGCCCCAAGTCAGGCTCTGCACTCAGCAGGAGTCGGCTTGAGATTCTCTCTCTCCCTCTGCTCCTCCCCGCCTCTCTGCTCCTCTCCCTCTCCCGTCTTCTAAAAAGAAGAAGAAAAAGAAGAGGAAGAGGAGGAGGAAGAAAAAAGAAAGAAGAGAAGAGAAGGAGGAGGAGGAGGAAGAAGTCTTTAACCTAGAGTTGCTTTAACAGTTGATAGAGTATCAGAATTGGAATACAGCTGGCAAAGATTCTCTAGCACTCTGTAAGAATGGTAGTACTCCACCTAGCAAACTTGAGATCAAATTGTCTAAGCAATGAAAATATAAACTAGATGAATATAGTATGTCATCATAGCTTGATGCCATGAGTTACTACTTTTCCATCTATTAATTTGTTTACTTTTACCCCTCTCAAATCCTGAGAAATTTTAAGTGACTACTACCCAGTATTTAATTTCAGCTAATCCATCAGCCAATTCTGTCAACTCTCTCTGAAAATTAGTTCTGGACTCCAACTATACCTCACTATAACACTGCTACAACCGTGGCCCAAGCCAGCATCACCTCTAACCTATACTATTGCAACAGACTTTTAACTTGTCTCTCTGCTTTAGTTTTGGCCCTGTATATCTCTGTCTCAACACAATAGTCAAAATAATCTTAAAAATACCTATCAGATCACAGCACTCCTCTGTTCAAAACCTTCCAATGGCTTTTCATTTCCCACAACAAGCAAAGTCCTTACAATGGCCCACGAGGTGATCTCATGCCCTGTCATCTTCCCTTTCTCTCACTTGGTCCCAGCCCCATTGGCCTCCATGTTGTTCATTTAACACAGTGGTTCTCAAACTTTGACGTATATCAGAATCTCTGGTTAATATACAGATTGCTGGGGCGCCTGGGTGGCACAGTGGTTAGGCGTCTGCCTCCGGCTCAGGGCGTGATCCCGGCGTTATGGGATCGAGCCCCACATCAGGCTCCTCCACTGTGAGCCTGCTTCTTCCTCTCCCACTCCCCCTGCTTGTGTTCCCTCTCTCGCTGGCTGTCTCTATCTCTGTCGAATGAATAAATAAAATCATTTAAAAAAATAATAAAATAAAAAATAAAATAAAATACAGATTGCTGAGCCACACCCCCAGTTTCTGATTCGGTAGCTTTGGGGTGGGGCTGAGAATCTGCATTTCTAACAAGTTGCTAACCGTGTTTATCAGAGACCACACCTGCAGAATCATTGATCTAACATATCAACAGCAGTCCTGCCTCCGGCCCTTGACATTGACTGAGCTGTGCCTATGCTAAATAACCTGAAAAAATAAAAGTAAACAAATTAGTAAACAGAAAAGTAGTAACTCATGGGATCAAGCTATGATAACATAGTATATTCACTTAGTTTATGGGGTCTTCATTGCTTAGAGAACTAAGTAATTTCTTCAGTTAATGACTCAAATATCTTATAATCAGTGACAAAATTCTTGATCTATGGAAGATATTAACTCCACCTCTACCACCCCAAAGAAAGGCCCAGCTAGTTCACTCTGCAGTGAAGATGTTGATCAACTCCTCCCATGGGCTTTGCTTCTAATCAGCTTTGGAGTTCCCCTTTCTTAAATATGAACAAATAAATGTAACCAGACATTTGATGGGAAGGTCTAACATAAAATATAAATGCCACAACAAATAAAGTTTAAATTAAAAGATTAACATTAAATTCATCTTTATTCAGTATTAATGGTAATACAAGCAAGTTAAATTAATTTGTACCATACCCCTTTTCAACCGGCTTCCCTACAGCAGAGCCTGTTTCCAAATGGCATGGCATGTTCCCTCTCTTACTTGAATCTAAACAAATACTGGAGAATGCTCAAGAATGTTGTTTTTAGAAATATTTTCTTTGAGATAGGCTAGCCGAAATTTCAGTTTTCCGGGCAGAGTTATCAAGTTGCTTAAAAGCTTGTATGCTTAACTATATTTATCAGAACAAAGTTCACTCTCCAACAAAATGAAACTAAAGCTACCTTTTAACTTTCATTCCAATAACTTCCTTTTCCTTTAAATGTTGCCAGTTTTGTTTTTCAAGACCTCTTCGTTATTCCCCTCTCTGGCCATAAACCTCTTGGATCAAGTTTTACCTGGCTAACCCACCAGTTCTTAAAGCGTAATGCAAATGTAGATCACTGGGAAAAAAAGATGGTACACGGAACACATGTGTATAATTTCACTAACTCCAAAAACATTGGTAAAACTACATAAAAGGTTTTGTTTTGTTTTTAAGGCAAAAGCTAGTGGTATAATGGACACACATTCTCGCGAACACAAAGTGTGAAAATCAATATTCAGTGGACACCAAATGTCACCATTATATAATGAACTTCTGAGATACTAGAATGTGAAATTTAACCAAATTTTAAAAATTATATTACCATCGCGGCATTACATTTTTTAGAAATCACTTCTTAGCACTGAGAGCTACTAGATCGATCCTGTGGTCACTATACCTCCTATATGTAATTCTATATAGATGCCCACTTTATAACGGAGTCATTAGAGAATCGAGATTGGTTTGGGCTAGTTTTGCCAATTTAGATACTTCTAAGAACGATGGTGTTACCAAATTACTGGACTTTCTTTCCTCTCATACAATAACTGATGAAAGATATTTCCTCTTTAATTCTTAGGTTTGAAGATTTGGTTGATGGTGAGGATGCAATTTCATTGAAGTAATTCCATAAACTGAAGTTTTGTACATTGCTTGATGATGCTTTCTAAATATTTTCAGAGAAGTCTAAGACTGCTGTTCCAGCACATTTTTTAAAATATTTTTACATGTACTTAATGGCTTCACATGATCGCTTGAGAAAACTTTGTCTTTAAACCTTGGATCTAAAAATTTAACGATGGAGCAATGTAACTGGCTTCCAAGATGCAAAAAGTGAGGAATTTCCATCTGTATTCTATCACCAACACAGTTGTTCAGCTTCCTGGTTACCTTTAGATATGCAAATTTCCCCCCTACTTCATAGATGGGCTCATTCACTGCAGCATCTTTAAGCAAACAAAAAAAACCCTAACTTCATATACTAAGGGTACTACAGTTAGTAATAACGACAGCTTAATTTAACGTTAAATGGGTAGATGGTTCATTGAAGTGAACCCCACTAGCAACGTGATTTTAACCAACATGATTTGGTTGCACAATGGTGAACCCCCAACAGATGTTACAGTGAGAGAATGATGTCTTTTGGGCTTCTAAAAATAACTCAGAACCCTGTTACTGGCAACATTTTTAAAAAATGTTTAAACTTTCTGGATGACAATTTAACATATGTAGCTAAAGCCTTAAAAGAATGCATTTTTTTCTGAACACTTTAGTTACAATCTTAGAATATGCCCAAAAGAAATAAAAGAATGCAAAACTGTATGTATAAAAGTATTCATTATAACATTGTTTATAATAGCAAAATATTAGAAACAGCCTATATACCCAATAATAGATGATGGACTAAACTGTAGGAGAACTATAGAAGGGAAAAGTACATAGCCAATAAAAATAATGACATAGGTCTATATTTATTGATATAGAAGGATGATCATGGTATATCTTCAAATGGGTATCACAGATTTTAAGAGAGAATATATATGATTCTTGTTCACTTTAAAAATATACAGTATGCATCTAGTCTATATTATGCCTAACTACGTATAAGTATAGATATCCAAGTACAGACAGATATCCAAGTACAGAAGGATCTATACCAAAATATTAATATATGATTATGTCTAGGTGAAGAATCTGGAGTGGTTTTAAATTTTCTTCTATATAATTATCCCCTTTTCTTCAGTTTTTACAGTAAGCATGTATTACTTTTATAACCACAAAAGGTTTAAATACCAATCAACCAACCATTTAACCACAAAGAATCTCAGTATCTAACTTGTCCCAGGTCTTAAGCACTGATGATAATTGCCAGAATGCCCTGGAGCAAAATGAGGCAAGTATCCTACTTCTCAGGATAAAGGAGAGCCTATAATTCACAAATTAGCTAAGGTAGAGAACTTGAGGGGTATATTATCAGGCATAACTACTTAGCATAACCCTGAGGTCCAGAAATTTGTCAGAGAGACGAAAAAAACTTTCCTGATAATAAATTCTCCTTCCCAGAAAGAAACAGTATATGTAATCTATATACTTAGAGGTAGGAAAAAACTTACTGCAGTGGATAATCTGGATGCCAAGGTCATTTCCAAGTTCCCTTTAAGACCAAGAAGTGCAGGAACTAAAATGAAAACTTCTGTTACCTTTTTGAACACCTCCCAGTGCTGTAAGGAGAAAAACAAAACAGAATTTTCTGACACTCTTTAAAAAAGTTTAGAAAAAACACATTGCTAAAAATCTCAGCCTTCTTTTCCAATGTTGCATCTACATTCTGAATGGCAAGACCGATCATGTATGCAGTGAACATTAAGCTTAATCCTACTCTCCAGAGCTCTGAAGCCTCGAATTGCTTTAGAAGATTGAGTTAAATTGGAAGTGATAGCTGATACAGTCACTATATCCCCAATACCTCTAGCTTGCTACACAACTCTGATACCGTTAAATTTTACTTTATCCCTTAATGAGGACAGGAGTCAGTGTAACTAGTAGTTAAGAGCACAGACTCAAGAACCAGACCATCTGGACTTGAATCTTGGTTCCAACACTAATTACAACAACCCCTCAGGAAAATTACAGTAATATTATTATTTAACTTCGCAGATGAAGAAATAAAGATTCAGAGAAGTTAAACGATTTTCCCAAGGCCAGAAGATGGGCCCAAGGAATGGACCTCGGGAGTTCTGAGTCATCCCATGCTCTGGTCCCCATTTTTAGGGTGTGAGGCAAGAGACTGCAGTACACAGGATCATTTTTAAAAAGCACTAAACTGAAATTAGAAAGTTTGTGATTCTAGGCATGGATCTGTCATAACCTAGCTGCGTAATCCTGGATGAGTCAGGTGTCTTTCGGACCTCCATTTCTTCCTCCACGAAATGAAGATACTGTCTGCCATGTCTAGCCCTTGGGAAAATACCACAAGAATGAAAATAACACGTTAAAGTACTTTATAAAGTGAAAAAAACACACAAGTCACTTACTGACACAATCTGCTACTTTACTAATGCCATTAAGAGGTGACTGTCCCAGTAAGAGACTTTATGGACTAACATATTGATTTGTGCCAATAAATATCAGGAACGCTGCCTTGTCATTAATACCAAGACAGGTGAGAGAAGTAAAACTTAAATCCATCAGATAAATGAAAGAAAAATACAATTTGTCCCCAAAGTTGCCCTAGAGGTTGTTCCAAACAGGTATAGAACTAGGACCAAAAGAGGTTAGGAAATGTTTATCAGATCAGTCTTTAGTAAAATCCTGGTTCAAAGGATTTGCAAGAGAATCCTTCCAGGGTTCAAGCCAGTTAAGGATGAGCCTTTAAAAAGGCTGGGGTGGGGGGAGAGGCAGTTGATCCCAGATTTCCTAACCTGCCAAAAAACTAACAAATAATTTTGTCCATGTTTTATGATGGGTTAATAATTCTGCTGTGCTAGTGGGATATGCCTCCTTCAGAGATGAGAGTGGTGGTGGTGGTGATGATGATGATGATGATGAAAAAGATAATAATACTAACAAATATTAACAATATTCAACATCCACTGGTTGCTTGGTATGTGCCAGGCACTGTTTTCTTTAGGTTTACTCATTTAAGCTTCACAAAAAAACCTATGAGATAGGTATCATTTTTAACAACTCAGGAATTCAGGAATACATTTTACCTAGGTCATCATTTTAAGACAATTTTAGAAACATGAGAATATCCGAATATCCCTATCAGTCTAGCTTCTACATGTCATCACACTTTGGATCTGTTGGGATGAACTCCTTTTGGTTACTCCCATCCTTTCCAAGTTCAATTCAAATTAAATACTCCCATGAGAATTACTGTGAAGTGACTAACACCTCAGCATTGCTATAATAAGAACTCTCCATTATTGATTTCCTATCTCATGCCAAATAAATTCTATATTCTTTCTCCTACACCTGCACAGGTGTGCTTCTAGAAATTCCCAAACTTTCTCAGTTTTCATGACACCCCCTAGGCCAAAAGAAACACCTAAAAGTCCTATTAAGTAGTTGGTCCAAACAATTTAACAAGTACTTATTACCTAACAATTTAGTAGCCATTTGTAGAAATAATAGAAATACATTGAAAAAAATATTTTATGTTGTATCACCATAATTATTTACTAATGGCGTGTGTGTACCTGTTGGTCACTGCACAGCTTCTCAAGCCTTGGAACTGGACACTGCCACCTTCATTTCTTGTCTATATTGGTTTTCGTGTGACACTTGCTTTTTTCCCCAGCACCACTGAAAATCTAGTCATCAAAAGAAATGTGTGATGCAATGTGAAAGTGTTGAACCACCTTGAGTTTGTAGAGTGCCCAAGAAATATCGCTGTGCTTCCTTCACATTTTTTTTAAAATCCCACAGCAACCCTGGAGTGTCCAGAGACAGCATTTGGGATATTTGAGAGTCTTGAGCAGCGGAACAGTACTTCAGTCAAAGAAAAGGGCTTCGCGGTCAGATTACCTCGGTTTGGATTCTGACTCTTACTACTTTTACTGTGTGACTTGTGTGATTTACTGAAGTTTATTTAACCATTCAACTGTTGGAGGCTACCTGGGTTGTATCCAGTTCTTGGCTACTATGAATGAAGCAGCTATAAACATTCATATACAGGATCTGTGGGAACAGAAGTCTTCATTCTCTGGCATAAGTGCCCAGGAAGGCAATCGCTCGGTTATATGATAGTTAACATTTAGTTTTAGTTTTTGTTTGTGTGTGTGTTTGTTTTTAAGAAGCTGTCATGGGGCGCCTGGGTGGCTCAGTCGGTTAAGCGTCAGACTCTTGGTTTCAGCTCAGGTCATGATCCCAGGGTCCTGACATGGACTCCCCCCACTCCCTGCCATCAGGCCCTGCGCTCAACAAGGAGTCTGCCTGTCCCTCCCCCTCTGCCTCTTCCCCAACTCACACATCCACACGCTCTCTCTAAAATAAATAAATAAATAAATAAATAAATAAATAAATAAATAAATAAAATCTTAAAAAAAAACAAAAAACTGTCAAGGTGTTTTCCAGAGTGCCTGTTCTGTTTTACATTCCCATCAGCAATGTATGAGTGATACCACTTTTCTACATGCTTAACAGCATTTCATA
Organism: Ursus arctos; assembly: GCF_023065955.2. Classification (NCBI taxonomy): domain Eukaryota; kingdom Metazoa; phylum Chordata; class Mammalia; order Carnivora; family Ursidae; genus Ursus; species Ursus arctos. Next base: position 10,792,815 of record NW_026622886.1, on the reverse strand, counting down.
GTTTTACTATTTTTACTATAGCCATTCTGACAGGTGTGTAGTGGTATCTCATAGTGATTTTCATTTGCATTTCTCTAATGGCTAAAGATATTAACCATCTCACGTTTATTTGCCATCTGTCCACACTCTTTGGTGAAATGTCTCTATGGCTTTTGCCAATTTTCTCATTTTTTTTTAACTGTTGAGTTTTGAGAGCCCTTTATAGATTCTAGTTTTTTGTCAGGTATGTGGCTCTGTAAATATTTTCTTCCACTCTGCAGCTTGGCTTTTTATCCTTTTAACAAGGTCATTCACAGAACAAAAATGTTATTTGATGAAGTCCAATTTATCCATTTTTCCTTTTATGGATCCTGCTTTTGGTGTCAAGTCTAAGAAATCTTTGCCTAGCCCTAGATCCTGAGAATTTTCTCCTATATTTTTCTAAACATTTTATAGTTTTACATTTCATATTTAAATGTGTGATTCATGTTGAGTTTTTCTTTTTCTTTTTTTTTTTGAGTTTATTTTTCTAGAAAGACTTAGGTTGAGCTATGGATGTCTAATTGCTTCAGCACCCTTGGCTAAAGGGGCTATTTTTTTCTCCACTGCACTTGTCTCAAAAATGAGCTGAATATATTTGTGTGGGTCCATCTCTGAGCTGTCTATTCAGCTGCACGGATCTACACATCTATCCCCCCACCAATACCACAGAGTCTTGACTACTGTAGCCATGTTCATCAGCTTGACCTCAGGTAGAGATCGATCCTTCCCCCTTTATTTTTATTTTTCAAACCTGTTAAAGCTATTCTCTTTTCCTTTGCATTTAATTTTAGAATATTATCTACAAAAAATCTGGAGTTTAAAAAGTTCTGTTAAACACATATATCAGTTTGGGGAAAACTGACATCTTCATTATGTTGAGTCTTCCAAGCCACGAATATGGTATGACTCTCTATTTATTTAGATCATCTTCGGTTACTTTCATCAGGGTTTTATAGCTTTCAGCATACAAGTCCTGTACATATTTTGTTAGATTTATATATAGGTACTTATTTTTTGAAAAATGTTATTGTACCTTTAATTTCAATGTCTACTTAATCATTGTAGCGCACAGAAATAGAACTTATTATTTTTTTTTTTTTGTATGTATTGTGTATCCTATGACCTTGGTGAATTCATGGGCCAGTTCTTTGTAGATTTCTTGGGGTTTTCAAAGTAGGCAATCACATCATCTCCAAACAGCAACAGTTTTAGTTTTTCCTTTCCAATCTGCATGCCTTTTTCCCCCTTGCCTTATTACGCTGCGTTCAATAAAGGTATTGCGTGCAGACATCCTTGCCTTAAACCTGGTCTTCGGGGAAAGACATCTCATATTTCACCATTTAAGTACAATGTTGAGGAAATTCCACTCTCTTCCTAATTATCTGAGAGGTTTTTTTTTTTTTAAATCATGAATGAGTGTTAAATTTTGTCAAATGCTTTTTCTGCATCAGTTGATACTATCATGTGATTTTCTTCTTTAGCCTGTTAATATGGTAAATTACATTAATTTCCAAATATTGAGCCAGACTTGCTTCCTTCACTTGCTCATGATGTATTAAATTCATTTTATATATTGCTGAATTCTATTAGCCAGTGTTTTATTAAGGATTTTTTTGGTCTATATACAGATTAATCTGCAGCTTTAAAGAAAATTGCATTGTCTCTGGTTTTGGTATCTGGGTAATACTAGCTTCTTTAAATGAATTGAAAATTGTTCTCTCCTCTTCGATTTTCCAAATGAGCTTATGTAGAATTAGTATTAATTCTGCTTAAAACATTCAGTAGAATTTTCAGGTGAAATTATCTGGGTCTAAAGATTTCTTTTTTAGGAGTTTTTTAAATTACACATTCAATTTCCTTAGTGGGTACAGAGCTATTCAAATGATCTATTTCATTTTGGGTTCCTTGTGGTAGCTATGTTCTTCAAGGACGCAGTCCTCTTTGTGTAAGTTGTAAAATGTATGTGTGCAGAGTTGTCTGCTGTGTTCCTTCATTGTTCTTTCAATGTCTACAGGATCTATAGTGATATCCCCAATTTCACCCAGATATTGCTTATTTATGTCTTTTTTTTTTTTTGGCAGTATTGCTACAGATTGTCAGTTTTACTGATCTTTTCCAAGAACCAACTATTTGTTTTATCAGTTTTCTCTACTGTTGTCCTGCTTTCAATTTCATTGAAATTTTTGCTTTTATCTTTATTATCCTTTCTTCTGCTTGCTTGGGCTTATTTTGTTCATCTTTTTCTGAGTTTGAGATGAGAGCTTCGATTGTTAGGCTTTTTCCCTCATTCTAACATATGCATTTAATTCTATAAATTGCTTTACCTGTGACTCACACATTTTGATGTTACATTTTCATTTTCATTCAGTTCAATGTTTTTTGACTTTTCTGAGACTTCCCCTTTGAACATGCATTATCTAAACATACGTTGTTTAGTTTCCAGGTATTTGGAAATTTTTGTTTTCTTTCTGTTACTGATTTCTAGTTTGATGACCTTGTAATTGGAGAACATACTCTGAATGATTCCAATACTTTAAACTTGAGGTTTGGTTTACGGCCCAAGATATGGCCTACCTTGGTTTATGATCTATGACAGTTTGAAGAGCGTGCGTATGCTGCTGTTTGGTGGGGTTGGGGAGTGTTCTGTAAATGTTAATTAGGTCTTGTTTGGCTGATGGTGTTGTTGAGTGCTTCTATATCCTTCCTGGTTTTCTATTTGTTCTATCAATTGTTGAGAGAAGGGTGTTGAAGACTCTATTATTGTGGATTTTCCTATTTCTCCTTTCAGTTCTATCAGGAGCTCTCATTATTAGCCAACAAAAATGAAAATCCTGGCACCCTACACGCCCTTCTCTGATATCACCCTGGCTGAAGTGTTGGGGTACCTCACTACTGCCTCTTCCTCCCCAAATTTATTGAGGTATAACTGAAAAAACATAATATATGTAAAGTGTGTAACATGATGATTTCATATACACACACATTGTGAAAGGAGTCCCACCATTGAGTTAATTCACATATCCATTAATTCACATTGTTACCTTTTTCTCTGTTTGGTGAAAATGCTTAAGACCTACGGTCTCATTTAGCAATTATCAATTATACAGTACAGTATTATCAACTATAGTCACCACGCTATACACTAAATCCTCAGAACTTACTCATTTTATAACTGAAAGTTTGTACCTTTTAACCAACCTCTCATTTCCCCCATCCTCCAGCAAGTACTTTTTTACTCTCTTTCTAGAAGTTTGATTTTTTTTTAATTTTTTTTTTTAGATTCCACATATAAGTGATACCATGCAATATTTGTCTTTCTCCATCTGGCATATTTGACTTAGCATAATGCCTTCCACATACATCCATGTTGTTCATTAGAGCCCCAAACTGAGCTTTTGCTGCTCTGGGTGTGTGGGTGGGACCACGGTCTTTTCAGTCATGGTTGGCTAGAGTAGAACAATTCTTGTCTACAAGGTTTCTGTCTCGCTAGATTGCCCCTCTCCTAGTCCTCCAGCTGGAGAGAGCAGGCTTTCCTTCTTGTTGTTTGCACCTGTTGGTATTCCCAGGTTGCTGGCTTCTTTAGCTCCAAATCTGGGATGCAGGAAGCAAAAAGGGCCTAGCCAGACTGCTTTTTTCTTCCCATCTTTCAGAGTCTTCTTACATTTATTTTATATAAAGTTTCCAGGGTTTGGTTTTGTTTTGTTGCTGTACTTAATGGGCAGGATAGGTAACCGTATATTTACTACAGCTTCCCCGAAGTCAAAGTGCATGTGCTACTTTTTAAATAACAACCAGAACCATTACGTCAGAGGGAGTTCTAGTGCCTTCCCGGAATCACAGCTATGTTAAAAGAGATGTTCTCTTTAATACAAACTCTAAAATGATAGCTATGCTTTATAAGGAGACAAACATGCTGATGCCTTCCTAGCTTTGTGAATTGAGAAACTGATGACAAAAATTAGTCTTACATTGATACTGCCCTCTTACCTTCTCTTTGCGCTTTTAAAACACTGGTATTTTGTCCACAAAACTTCAACAAAGTATCTGTTTTCTCTCTGACCGCTCTACTTTCCATATCAGAAAAATAGCCCTAACTCAGACTTCCATGGTTAGAAATACAGCTTAGGTATTGCATCATTCGATCTGAATTCCAAAACACACACAGCAGTACAGTAATAAACAAAGGAAAATGTGAGCACTCTACTATCCTCTATTTCAAAGGAATATTTTCAACATTGCAACAGTACTGTCTTCGTAAAACATAATAGGGTCTCAGGATTTGGCAGACATCAGCTTTCAATAATATTTTAATGTTCGGTATAAATTTACCTAGGAATTACTGGAAGTTTCAAAGGTATTAGCTCAGTTTACTTACATTTTTTTAGATGGATAGGTAGCTGACAGTAATCTCGTTTCATAGATTCTTATAATAGATTAAGTCTATGGATAATCCAAGATACGCATACAGCATGTTACACAGAAAACAGGATTTACCCACAAGACAGGGCTCTGCCATCGTACATTCTTGGGCAAATCATTTAAAACGATTTGTTTATTTTTAGTGAGGGAAGAAAAGACAAAAAGCTTGGACAAGGATATTTCCAATTCTGAATCCTATGATTTAAAACTCAAAGTCTGATTACCAAAATTCAGGAATATGTGTAACAAAGTAGGGTTTATTTTATTTCATGCATTCACGAACAAGGAATTACTGAATGTTTGCTCTATGTAAGGCAATAGGCTGGTTTTTTGGACTGGGTCCTACTTAAGTGGGACCAAACACTATGTGGCCCAACTATCCCACCCAACTCCATTTACCAGTGGTAAGGGGTAAGGGAACTTACATTACTTCAGATTCATAGTTCTCAAACTGGAGCCCACATCAAAATCACCAGAAATAATAAAGCTTGTAAAAATAGTTTGCTGGACCTCATACCAGGTTTCTGATTCAGTAGAGCTGGGATAGAGTCTGAGAATTTGTGTATCTAAGTTCCCAGATAATGCTGATGCTACTGCTTCAGGGAGCACACTTTGAGAACCACAGACTCAGATAAACAAAAAGACCATGGAGGAGCCAAGTCCTCTATGTGAGGAGTCACTACCCTAAGGTGCTGTTCTTGCCTCCTGTGCATACTTTCCATCTCCATTTTCCTTAAAACAACGTCCACTTCCTTTCACTTGAAACTCAGTTAAGTTCCTATTCTTTGTGTTTCTAGTGAAACTGCTGATCTGAGTGACCATCTGTCCCGAGACAGAAGTGTAACTCAAACAGGGCTAATCATATTATTTCGTCTCCCTAATCACACTGGTCTCCCGGGGGTAAGCATGTGACCAAAGACAAGCCAACTGAAGAGTTCTTCCTCAGAATCTTCCAAACTGAAAACAGAGGATAGCTCATTCTTTCCCTTTGTAAAACAAACTAAAAGGATATGACCCTACAACCGTCAGGAGCTATGCGCAACAGGACAGAATGTGGGCAACAACAACAACAACAACAACAACAACAAAAAATGGAAATTGAAATGAGAGACAGAGAAAAGATAATCATAAGTCCCTGATCTAGTTATATCTGAGGTAGGCTGTACACCTATTCCTCCCAGTTACAAAAGACAACGCATTCTTTATTATTATTATTATTGCTTAAAATAACTGGTTAGTTGGGTTTCAATTTCTTACAACAGAAAAGTTCTGACACACAGAAGGTGATCCAAAGATATGGCCCCTATAAACGAGGAGATAGTAGAGTAAGTAGTCAAAAGCCAACTTGGGTTGAATTCAGCCACTTACCAGTTGTGTGACCTGAGGCAAATAACGTAATAGCTAAGCCTCTACGTCAGATGGAAATAACACCACCTTTCTCAGAGTCCTCATAAAAATCAGGTGACATAACTCACGCAATGCACTGACAAAGAACATTCAATGAATGATACCTGTTAATATCACACCATTTACTGAACATTGATCTCCCAGGTACTATAACTGTGCTTCACAAGCTCTTTTACTAAGTTCTTTAATTTCGGGCCCAGGATGAACAGAGCGATGTTGTCAGGCACAAGCACACAAAGGTAGTTTAGGTGGGACGAAAGCTTACTCCTTGGGGTAAGCCTGAACGTGTATAAAGAACACTCCATATCCCTATAGGACTTTTTGGTACTTCAGTAGAATTCCTATAGCACTCTTCTTCTAAAGGTACTTAAGTGTTCAGTCATACACTTTAGTTACAATCTAAGTATTCGTATTTCCCACTATTACAAAAAGGCATCAACACTGGGGTAAAAATTCTAAATTTGAATTCCTACCCTGTATTTGCTAGCTGAGGGAGCTCTCTGAGCCTCACTCAAATTCCTCATTTGTAAAGTGAGGAAATATCTAAAAACTCAATTTTTGAATTATTACTCCTACTCAAAACAGGCGATCTTGGCAAATTTTCTCAGCAAACCTCAACCGACCATTCCAGGCTGACTGATAATTAAAGAATAAAAGTAAAAAGCAGAGAGGCAGGGTTAGAGCAGGTCTTACATAAAACAGGGAGTAGATGTCCTACTAAACAGAAAGCAGATAACGGCCAAGCAATCTACCCTAATTTGCCATCGGCCACATATTAAAGTACTATGTTATGTTACTGCTTTAAGACGCGAATGGCCATTTGACTCCTTATCCCGAATTTGATAATCCAGCTGAGGCAGCACATGTAACAGCACCTGTTAGGGACTGAATTGTGTCACCTTCGTAATTTCTATGCTGAAGCCCTAACCCCCAGTGTGGCTGTATTTGGAGATAGGGCTTATGAGGGGGTGATAAAGGTTACATAAAGTCATAGCGTAGGGCCCTAATCTGATAGAGCTGGTGCTTTTATAAGAAGAGTAATAAGAGGCACCAGCCCTTGCTCTCTCCAGTATGAGAGGACACAGAAGACAACTCTCTGCAAACGAGAAAATGAGCTCTCCCCAGGAACAGGATAGGCTGGGACCTTGATCTTGGACTTCCCAGCCTCCAGAATGGTGACAAATAAGTGTCTAATGTTTAAGCAACCCAGTCTGTAGTATCTCATTATAGCAGTCCAAGCAGACTAAGACAGTACCAAAGACAAACTTTAGTTTTTCAGCTGTTTAAAACTGGCCCTGAACTCTCACATTACAGGTATGTAGCCCTTAAAGGATTACAAAAGCTTTCACATGCATTAAATTTATATAAGGTGTAGTGGTTAAGAGGACAGATACTGAATTTGGACCAAGAGCCTATCCTCAGCTCTATCACTTAATAACAAAGTTGTTGGGTTGTTTGTTTGTTTTTTTTAAATAAAACAAAGACAATAGCTCCTTCCCTATAGTTCTCTTATAAGGATTAAAATAGATCATGTATGTAAAGCGCTTACGGCAGTACCTACAGCAAACTTTCAATAAACGGTGACTGTTCAACATAGATTCAACAAATATTTACTGAGAATCTACTCAACCTGCTAGGGATATAAGGTGAAAATTTTTTTTAAAACTTACCAAAATAAATACAAAAGAAATAGAAAATTTTGATTAGCCCTGTGACTGCTAAAGAAACTCAAGCTATAAAAAAATATTCCCCCACAGAAAATTGCAGGCCCAGATGCCTTCATCAGGGAATTATACAAAATACTTAGGGAAGAAATAATGACAAAGTGACATAAACCTCAACAAAGAATAGGAGGAAAAAAGAGAACACTTTCAAATTCACTCATGAGACTAGTACCACCTTAATGAAAACTGCTAATGACATTATGAGAAGGACAAATATGGGCTAATCTTATATATGAATATAGATGCAAAATTCTTACCAAAATATTAGCAAAATTAATCAGAACTGTATAAAAAGAACAATAATTCATGACCAAGTTATACTTATCCCAGAAATATAAGATTGGTTTAATCAATATAATTCAACACAGCAACAAATAAAGGGAAAAAATCATATAGTGTTAACAACAGATAGAAAGTATTTGATAAAATTCAACATCCATTCATGATTTTTAACACAAACCTTAGTAAACTAAAAAAAGAAATGTCCTTAATATAATAAAGAATATTACAAAAATCAATAGCAAACCCCATACTTCATGAGGAACTGTTGAAAGCTTTCTCTTTGAGATCTGCAACAAGACAAGCCTGCTTTCATCACTTCTATTTTATAGTGCTTTGGAGGTCCTAGCCAGTACAGAATGGCACCGAAGTAAATAAATAAGTAAATAAATAAATAAGGTTTAGAAAGAAATAAATACTGTCATTATTTACAGATAATATGCTTATGATGAAGCCTTCCAAAATAATTTACATATAAATTATTACTATTAGTAAGTGATTTTAGCAAAGTTGCTAGATACAGGGTTAATACAAACACAAACAAAATGAATTTTTTAAAGAATTATCCCATTTACAATAGCATAAAAAGTATCAAATAACTAGGAATGAGTCTAACAAAAAATGTAAAAGACCTGTGTTCAGAAACTGGAAAACATCAGAGAGGGAAATTAAAGATGACCTAAATAAATGAAAAGGGCTATTCCATGTACATGTATCAGAAGAGTCATCATTATAAAGAATAAATTCTCCTCCTAATTATCTGTAGATTCAATGCAATCTGAATCACAATTGCAACAACTTTTCTTGTGGAAATTGACAAGCTTTTATACTAAAATGTGCATGAAAGTGCAAAGGGAAAAGAATAACCAAAGCACTTTGAGGAAGAACATGGAGAGAACATTCTCTACTAGATATTAAGATAGTGTAGTATTCATGCCAAGCAACATAATACACCAAAAGAGCAGAACAGAGAGCCCAGAAACACATCTGCACATAAATGTGTACTTGATTTAAAACAAAGACTTTGGTTATATAATAGTGCAGACACAACTGGAAATCCATGTGGAAAGAAAAAAACAAACAAAACACAATCCCTACTTCAAACTCTCTATAAAAAATTATTCCAGGGAGACAATGATTTAAATGTAAAAGGTGAAACAACAAAACTTTAAGAAGATAATTTAAGAGAACATCTTAATTACCAGAAAGTATGGAAAGATTTCTTAAACAGGAAGCAAAAAGTACAAACCATGGGAAAGTGGGAAAAAAAGGCACTATATCAAAATTAAGAATTTCAGCTCAGTAAAACTCACTGAAAGAGTGAAAAGGTAAGCCAGCGAGGAGAGAAAGATAGTTTTAATACATATAACTAAAGGACTTATATCCAGAATACACAAATAACTCTTACAAATCAGTAAGAAAAAATCTAACAATCAAATAAGAAAATGAGCAAAAAACCTTTACCAGTAATGTCCAAATACATGGTCAGTAAACATCACTAGTCATGAGGGAAATCCCCATTAAAACCACCACACATATGCCAGAATTTCTCAACTTAAAAAGACTGCTGATACCTTGTATAAAGAATACAGAACAATGAGACCTCTCATACACAGCTAGTTAATCTGTAAACTGGTACAACCATTTGACATATACTAAATGTAAATACCTGTATATCCTAAAACCCAGAAATTCCATTTCTACATGTATATACAACAGAAATGCATGCACATGTGCACCCGGAATCTGGAAACACCAATGAGCTCAATGTCCATTAATAGCAGAGAGAATATGTTGTGATTGATTCATAATTGGATTAATATATAGCAACAAAAATAAATGAACTACAGTTTCATAAAACTTACATAATGTTGAACAAAAAAAGCCAGACACAGAAGAATATATATTCTACACTTCATTGTATGAAGTTTTAAAAAAATTAAGTAAAACCAAACAATGGTGTTTAATGATACACATTTATAAAGACGAAGTACAGATCATAAAATCAGATTACTGATTACCTTTGGTGATGGAGAATATAGGGTAGCAATCACAAGGGAGCACAAAGAAAACTAATGAAGTACTGCTACGATTCTGTTTCTGATAGTTACATTGGTTGTTTGTGTCATGAAAATTCACTGAGCTGTACATTTTTGGTTTTCATACTCTATATGTGTTAATTTTCACAATTAAAATTTTTGAAAAGCATATTTAAATGAAATTTTTCAAAACATACGTTTTTATAATTTTTAACACTAAAGTTTAATATTATCAATCAATTATACATGTGTTGTTATCTCAATTAGTATCAATAAATAAGTAAACATTACACCAGAGGAAGGTACATAAGCTATGTAAACATTCTAATAATCTATACTCTAACATATTAATTTTATAGATGTTATTATCACTCTAGATTAAATGTTGAGTTTCTTCAGAATAATTGGTATATCAAGAAAAAAATGTCATCCGGAAACAGCTTATTCATTTTAGCAGTCGTGATACTATTGTAATAACTTGAAACAATTATATTTCAAGTGTACAGGTAGATTTGGTCCTCTCTTAGTTTTATAGTCCATTCAAAGATTCAATATACTTTCCACCCCCCTCACTCTAACTTCCCGTCTCCCACTTATTAAGACCTACCCAGAAAATCTACAAAATCTCCCCATCTCAATATCTTTTTTTTTTTTAAGATTTTATTTATTTATTTGACAGAGATAGAGACAGCCAGCGAGAGAGGGAACACAAGCAGGGGGAGTGGGAGAGGAAGAAGCAGGCTCCTAGCGGAGGAGCCTGATGTGGGGCTCGATCCCAGAACGCCGGGATCACGCCCTGAGCCGAAGGCAGATGCTTAACCACTGTGCCACCCAGGCGCCCCCCATCTCAATATCTTTAAATTAATTATATCTGCAAAGTTTCTATTTTCCCCAATAGTTTTTTTTTACTGATGGATAATTAATGTACAATGTTAAATTAGTTTCAGATGTACAATATGATTCCACAATTCTATACATTACTCAGTGTTCGTCAAGATAAGTGTACTCTTAATCCCCTTTACCTGTTTCACCCAATCTCCCCACCCACCTCCCATCTGGTAACCATCAGTTTGTTCTCTATATTTAAGAATCTGTTTTTTGTGTCCTTTTTTTGTACATTTTTGTTTCTTAAATTCTACATATGAATGAAATCATACAGTATTTGTCTTTCTCTGACTTATTTCACTTAGCGTTATACCCTCTAGGTTCATCCACGTTGTTGCAAATGGCAAGATCTCATTCTTTTTCACAGCTGAATAATTCCATTGTATATATACCACTTTTTCTGTAACCATTCACCCATCGATGGACACTTGGGTTGCTTCCACATCTCACCTACTGTAAATAATGGCACAATATACATAGGGGTGCATATAGCTTTTCAAATTAGTGTTTCCATTTTCTTTAGGTAAATATCATAATGGAATTACTGGATCATATGGTATTTCTATCTTTTAATTTTTTAAGGAATCACCATACTGTTTTCCAAAATGGCTGCACCAATTTGCTTTCCCACCAGTAGTGCACTAGAGTTCCTTTTTCCCCACATCCTCACCAATACTTGTTATTTCTTGTGTATTTGATTTTATCCATTCTGCCAGGTCTAAGGTGATATCTCATTGTGGTTTTGATTTGCATTTCCTAGATGATTACTGATGTTGAACATGTTTTCATGTGTCTGTTGGCCATCTGTATGTCTTCTTCAGAAAAATATTCAGGTCCTGTGACCATTTTTAATCAGATTATTTGTGGGTTTTGGTGTTGAGTTGTATAAGCTCTTCCTATCGTTTGGATATTAACCTTGTATTGGACATATCATTTGCAAATATCTTCTCCCATTCAGTTGCCTTTTTGTTTTGTTGATGATTTCCCTCACTGTGCAAAACTCTTTATTTTGGTGTCATCCCAATAGTTTAATTTTGCTTTGTTTCCCTTGTCTGAGGAGATGTATCTAGAAAAATGTTTCTCTGGCCAATGTCAGAGAAATTACTGCTTGTGCTCTCTTCTAGGAGGTCTACGGTTTCAGGTCTCGCATTTAGGTTTTTAATCCATTGAGTTTATTTTTCTGTATGATGTGAGAAAGTGGTCTAGTTTCACTCTTTTGCATGTAGCTGTTCAGTTTTCACATCACCTTTCGCTGAAGAGACCATCTTTTCCCCATTGTATGTTCTTGCCTCCTTTGTCATAGATTAATTGACCTTAAAAGCATGGGTTTGTTTCTGAGAGCTCTATTCTGTTCCACTGATCTATGTGTCTATTTTTATGCCAGTACCATTCTTTTCTTTATTTTTTTCTTAAGTAAACCCTATACCCAATGTGGGGCTTGAACTCATGACCCTGAGATCAAGAGTCACATGCTCTACTGACTGAGCCAGCCAGGCGCCCCCTGTTCTGATGACTATAGCTTTGTAGTATATCTTAAAATCTGGGATTGTGACACCGACTAGCTTTCTTCTTCTTTTTCAAGGTTGCTTTGGCTATTCACCATCTTTGTGTTTCCATACAAACTTTAATACTATTTGTTCTAGTTCTCTGAAAAATGCTGTTGGTATTTTGATAAGGATTGCATTATATCTATAGATTGCTTTGGGTAGTATGGGCACTTTAACAATATTGGTTCTTCCAATCCCTGAGCATGGAATATCTTCCTATTTGTTTATGTCACCTTCAATTTCTTTCATCAACATTTTATAGTTTTTAGAGGACAGGTCTTTCACCTCCTTGGTTGTTTAATAATAGGTATTTTAGTATTTTTGGTGCAATTGTAATGGGATTGTTTTCTTAATTTCTCTTTTTGCTATTTCATTATTAGTGTACAGAAATGCAATAGATTTCCGTTATTAATTTTATTGTATCCTGTGACTCTACTGAATTCATTTATCAATAGTAGTTGTTTTAGTGGAGTCTTAAGGTTTTCTATATATGGTATCATGTCATTTGCAAATAGTGAATGTTTTACCTCTTCCTTACCAATTTGGATGCCCTTTATTTCTTTTTTCTTGTCTGAATGCTGTAAAATCCAATATTCATCTTAAGACAGTTCTTTTCATATCCCTTCTCCAACTGATGGTGGAAAAATTGTTTCTATTTATGTGTGTTTTCCATTTAGATAAAAATGCTATCTGTTATAAAGTTTTTGTGTGTCACAAATGACCTGAGATTTCTTTTAGGGAGCAAGCAATGAAAGACAAGGGCACATAAATGTCATTCTATCTAACACTTTCACAAAGCCAATCTTTCTCTGATTGATGAATGAAAACTCATAGTAACAGAACACCAGATTTTAACAACTTACTACTTTAGAAAGATAAGTATATAATAGGGAACTCTGTAACCATACTACATTAAGAATTCGTACAAATCAGTAAGTAGCATATATACTTTTAAAATGGATAATAGATATGAAAAAGTAATTCATATAAGAAATATTCACAGAAGAACTAAGAATGGCCAATAGACATATGAAAACATGCTAAACATTAATAATAATTAAAGAATGTTAATTAAAATATGAAAATATTTCCCTATCAATTACTGAAAATGAAAATGATCAAGAATATTCAACACTCATAAGGACATGGAAAAATAAAAGTACTTCTACATTGATGGTAGGAGTATAAATATTTGGTGCAATCTTTCTGAAACTCAATCTGATGGTATCTATAAAATCTTAAACACATACACCCACCCTAATCCCCAGCAATCCCATCTTTAAAATCTATCCTAGGGGGGCGCCTGGGTGGCACAGCGGTTAAGCATCTGCCTTCGGCTCAGGGCGTGATCCCAGCGTTATGGGATCGAGTCCCACATCAGGCTCCTCCGCTAGGAGCCTGCTTCTTCCTCACCTACTCCCCCTGCTTGTGTTCCCTCTCTCACTGGCTGTCTCTATCTCTGTCAAATAAATAAAAAAAATCTTTAAAAATAAATAAATAAATAAAATCTATCCTAGGAAAATATTAGTGTAAGTGTATAATAATATATTTATAAGGGTATTCATTATAGCATTAGCATGGGAGAGTGAATAAGTAATTTTTAGTATGTACATACAATGGAATATGAAGCTCTCATTTTAAAATGCAGAACATCTTTGTTTAATTAGTTTGGAAAGACGTCTAAGATCTATTATTAAGCAATGAAAATAAGTTGCAGAAAAATATATCTAGCACTTCATTTTTTTCTGAAAAAGAAACTCTGCACATAGGTATATATGTAAGCATAGAAAAATGTCTGCAAGTAAACACAACAAACCAACGATGATAACCTCTGGAGGGGAAGAGAGTTTGGTTTGAAAAGGAGGAAAAGGGAAGATTTCTTATCTTTCATTTAATACTCTGCATTGTTTGAATTCATTTCCATAAGTATGTTTTTATTTTAAAAATAAAGAAGTATTTAAATATAACATTTATTGGGTTTTGCACTGTACTCATTTTGGGGTTATTTTATCATTATAATCCCTAATGAAGAGTCACTTGACAGTGAGAATGAGACTATTCTCTTAGAACCTCTAAAGGAAAACAAACGAACACAAAAACACCTAGACACAGAAGATTCTCTGCGTGAGTCAGCATTTCACTAAGGGATAAATTAAATTAAATCTAAAGTAAATGTTTGAGATTAGTAACCTACACAAAGCACTTTCAACAACAAAGACAGTGAAGATAAACAAAGAGACAAACCCACCTGGACTATATCCAAAACCATGCCAGCTGAAACTGTTCCAAAACCAGCTAGCAAAAATGGCACCAGTATTTGCAGCGCCATGACACCACTGGATTCCTTTGGTGATTTCTGGTTTGCTTCCACAATGGTGTCTTCATCCCCATCACTAGATGCATCTTCATTCTGTAACATGGCGGCAGCTTCCGCAGTGCCCCTTCCATCACAGTAATTGTAGTTGGCATAGTCATCATACTTGGGGCTACAGCTTGCTGGTGCGTGCCCATTATTGCCATGAAAAGACTGCTCTGAGAAATTGTGAAATTCCATGTGCTGCTCAGATCGATTGCTGAAAGTCTGTGCTGCTGTTGATAATCCATCTTGCCAAATGCCATTTGCTTTCTTGTGCCTATCTTCCTGGTTTTTCTGATAAATTACTGGAACCATACTCAATAATAAGTTTAAAAACTTATCAGACTGAATTGTATTTAAGCTTAAAGTCCAGTCCACTAAACCTCCTCCACTACTTGGACCACTACTTGTGTTATTAGTAATAGATCTTCCTTTGCTATTAGTCATATTGTCATCGCAAAAGACCCTGTACTCCTTAGATCTCAAGCTTCATGAACCATTGCAGGTAAATCAGAACCACACAAATACTGGTTTAAATTAAGATGCTGACTTCATTTTGTAGTAAATAATGTTTCTACTAATAAAAGGTGTTTCCAAGTTCCACAGAGGAATTGGATCTGAAAAGAAGAAAATAAAATAATTTTTAAAAGTCAGATTAACAATCTTGATACTTGAGATTCTCATATAAAACACACATGTTCTTAAACCAACCCAAAGGTAATGACACTATACTTTGTGGGCTTAAACACATAACTGTTTTGAACCATACAGCTACTCTGTAAACAGAAACACAGTACAGAGCTATTGTGCTCAATCTTTGTTAAAAGCATTTCTTACCTTGCACACTTTACCTAATTGATACCTATGTAAAGCCATCAAGTCCCTGAAGTTCTACAGTGGACAAATTAAAGGGATGGCTTCTGGGGCGCCTGGGTGGCTCAGTCGGTTAAGGGACTGACTTCTTGGTTTAGGCTCAGGTCATGATTTCATGGGTTGGGAGAGCAAGCCCTGGTGCGGGCTCGGAACTCAGGAGGGAGTCAGCTTGAAGGTTCTCTCCTGCCCCTCCCCCACTCTCGCATGCAGACGCGTGGCCACACTCTCTCAAATAAATAAATATTTAAAGTGATGGCTTTATTCACTATAGAAAGGTCTCAGAATCAAATTGTTACAACACTTCACATATGTCAGTACATAATAAGAGGTAAAGTACATGGCATTATACTTTAAATATTAAATGGTTACTTTATTTACAACTTAATGTAATATATATTTTATCAAAATGTTACTTTTATTAAAATATGAGGAGACAATGATAATGGTTGCCATAAAAATACTTGGTAAATATTCTGAATACTGTTCAGGGCATCTATTCTACATATAAAAATAGGTTGGAGTCATATTTGTACGAGTCATTATGATTGACTTAGGAATACAATCTCTGTTATCTACCAAATAACCACCAGGAAAAGGGATTACAGATACTCACTAAATGCTCTACTTTGCAAGCCAACCAAAAGAAAGCTTATAATGCACTTAGTATTTAATGCTCTTCTCAAAGTCTGCTCTGACCCCCAATCCCAGGGTAGGCCGTGAGTGGCCAGCCAGTGACCAAATCCTCTCTGAAGACTCTGAACTAAGAGACACAGACACATACTGTAGCTAGTTCACCAGTGATGGTCACTGAAGCTGCAAGATCATACACCCAGGTAGAGAGCCCGACTATTTGGACAGCTGCTGCCATAGCTACAGAGGCTTTCAAAGCGATCTACTCCAATGGGTCTAAAGGCCTCAGGTCAGGAACACCCAGGCCTGCCTTGTACTTCCAAGAGCATCCGAGATCAAGAAACTGGCACTTATTTGATGACGGATAGATGACCTCACTGCTCAACGGCACTGCCCACCCACCCAGCAAGACTAAGAATTATTGTTATCGGTACTGCTGCTTTTAAAGAAAATTATTATATCCTTCAACGTTTGTTGCCAATGCCTTAGAATGTCCATCTCTACTCCTTGGATAGATCAGTAGCGAGGAATGGCAAACAGAGGTATGTAGCAGGTGCTAGGGCCTGTCTCATCTACTTCATCATTCACTCACTCTCCTTCCTTCCTTCTTGTGATTGTGGAGGAGTCTTGGAATTCCTACTGAGAAACATTTTAAAATAGATTCTAGGACCTCAGACCTACTGATGGAAAATCTGTTTGAGGCCTGAACATCTTTCTTTTTAAACTCCCCAGGGGATTACGGTGCAGCCTTCTTGTGGACTTGCCCTGAGAATCCAATGAGTAGATTAAGTATTGGTTGCATTTCACTGCCTCAAGGAGATCTTCAATTGAATAAAATATAAAACAAATCTCAAAGGGCTCAGGTGAGCAAACAAAGAGATAATTTGTGATAAAGGCTACAAAGGAAACAGCTGATTTAATGAAGAGTGAAGTTACAGGGCTACTTTAGAGTAGAAGGCCTCTGGAAGAGTTTTCTCACTTCTCTTTGAAGTGACATCATCCTGAAGCTCCCACTTTATCTTCCACCTCAAAAAGTTCCCTCTACCACCACTACCACCACCAACACTACCACTTGAAGGGAAGCCCATCTACGTTAAAAGAGGATCCACAGAAAGAAAGAATTAAAGCCAGGAGATGAGAGGGTCTCATAATAATTAGAACCTCTATTTCATTTATGTAAAGCTCATTTCAGCCTTCTTGTTCCCAATTATATGCACCAATAGCTCTTCATTGTGTAAGCCAGTCTGAGTGGTGTTTCTGTCCTAACAGCTTTTTTTTTTTTTAAATAATGCAATTTGGAATTCGTAGGGATTACTTTGTTATAAGTAAATGCCATAGATCACATATCACCATTTTGCACTGAAAAATGTGTTTATTTTTATTTTATCCTTCATTTTATCCAGTTAGTGAGTGATCATCAGTTAGCCTAATGCTTACGTACTGACAAGTTCCATTAGCTCCCTTAAAGACTCCTTAAACTTTCTTCTTTCAAAGAAACCGCCTAGGAACTCACTGAGCAATGGATTACAATCAAAATAATTCGTAATGGATTTAAAATGAGTAATGTACATATATGCCACCAAATAAAAATGGGTTGTTCTACATTATTTACCCGTGTATGAGTAAAAACAGGTAATAATTAAAAAAAAAAAAAACGGAACCCTAGCTTTAAGGTACTTAGGTTAAAGAATGCCAATGGAGGGGCGCCTGGGTGGCTCAGTCGTTAAGCGTCTGCCTTTGGCTCAGGGCGTGATCCCGGCGTTATGGGATCGAGCCCCACGTCAGGCTCCTCCGCTGGGAGACTGCTTCTTCCTCTCCCACTCCCCCTGCTTGTGTTCCCTCTCTCGCTGGCTGTCTCTGTCAAATAAATAAATAAAATCTTTAAAAAAAAAAAAAAAAGAATTGCCAATGGAGATATTTATGAGTCACTTCTCAGCTACTTACTAGGTTATATTAACCTATTACCAACCTAGCTGAGAAAAAACAGTGTCTTTAGAGCTTTAACAGAGTGGCCTTGGTTTAAAATCTGAATTCTGTGTGTCAGTTACAAAGAAATAAATCTCTAAACAAAGAATCTGCTACTCTACTCACTAATGGCCAATATTTGCCCAAAACAGAAGTTGCAAATTAAAAAAAAAAAAAATCTGTAGCAGTAGAGTACAAGGAGAATGGTTAAAACAGTCTTGGGACTTTTTGTATCGCAAAATCCCTAAGTGAAAAAAAAATTATTTATCTATACTACTCATCTAGTGTCAGTAAAAATATAAGGCATGATTCAAAAACCCTAGATTGAGTGGCTGTATCAAATACTATTATTTAGCGGTTTTGTTCCAAAGACTCTTTAGGTGCTATGCACAAACAACACAGGGGCAACTCTATTGTAGTGCCTTAGACCCTTGTTACTCAAAGTACAGTTTATGGTCCAACAGCACTGGCATCACCTGGGAGCTTGCTAGAAATGCAGGATCTCAGCTCCCATCCCTACCCCAATCTATGAATCAAAACCTGCACTTTTAATAGCATCCCCAAGTGATTTGTGTACACATAAAAGTTGGAGGACCGCCTCCCTGTACATTCAAAAAAGAATCAGATTTACATTCACTACACTAAAAGTGCGATGTCAGACTTTCAAATGTGAACAAGCACATGAGCACTGGTAATACATAAAACAATACTAGTGCAACAGTAGCTTACAGCACCTTGGAAAACAGTGAGCATTATCTACTAAAATTAAAGATATATATGCCCCACATTCCAACAATTCCCTAAGTTCATACCCTGAAGAAATTCTTGCACTGTACATCAGAAGACACATAAAAGAATGTCCTCAGCAGCATGTTTATACTAGCAAAAAACTGAAATTAACTCAAGAGAAAACCTGAATTGTGGGATATTCACACACCGGAATATATGAAGGGTATGATAAACACAAATTTCACGTGAATGGTTATATTTGGATAAGTGATATAAAAGCAGACAGAGGGCTTCAAAGGTATTGGTTATATTTTTTCAGCTTGACAGTGGATACCTATTTATTATTGTCCTTTATTCATATATACTACATGAGTGTTTCAGTATACATGATAGTGTAGATTTTATTTTATTCCCATTATTGCTGCCCTCCTGTAAGAGAATCATCTCCACCTGTTGCCCTCTTACTTGAAGGGACTATGAGAGGATTATAATTCCTCATCTCCACTGACCTCACACTTGGCCACGTGACTTGCATTGGCCAATGGAACGAGAGCAGCGGCAACACCTACAAGCAGAGACAGTTGGGCTATGTCTCCTTTTCCCTGTCGTGAGACTGGCACATCCTAGGTTACTGCTGCTTCTTCAGGCTGGGTCCTGGGACAAAGACACATGCAGAGCCCCAGCTGTTGCAGCCAATCCATGGTAACTCACAGGCAACAGGTAATGTGAGAAAGAAAGAAAAGAAAAGAAAAGAAAAGAAAAGAAGAAAGAAAGAAAGAAAGAAGGAAAGGTTGTGGTTGAAAGCCACCAAGAGTTTGGAATTATTACCACGGCATGATTTAACAAAAGCAACCTAACAGTATATATTTAGAAAAGGACCCTGACATACAGATTCCTACCTATTTTAGTTTAGGTGAATTTCTGATACACCGAGCACTTAGGGGTTCCGTCTATAATTAAAGAGTTTTAAAACAGTGGTTTGCAAACATTTAGATCTCATTAACCAAACTTCCCATCAGATTTTACCAAGTTAAAAACAATCTTTCCCAAGAGGCACCTGGGTAGATCAGTTGGTTAAGTGTCCGACTCTTGGTTTCGGCTCAGGTCATGATTTCAGGGTAATGAGACTGAGCACCCCATAGGGCTCGGTGCTCAGCATGCAGTCTGCTTAAGATTCTCTCTCTCTCTCTGCCCCTCCCCTGCTCGCACATGCTCCCTCTCTCTCTCTCAAATAAATAAAATCTTTAAAAACAATCATTCCCCCCTCGTGCCTACTAGAATTACCATCATCAAGAAGACAAAAGATAACAAATGCTGACTAGACTGTGAAGAAAAGGGAACTTTACTCCCTGCTGGTGGGATTGTAAATTGGTACAGCCATTATGGAAAACAATATGGAGGACCCTCAAAAAATTAAAAATAGAAATACCATATGACCTAGCAATTCCACTTCTGGGAACATACCCAAAGGAAACAAAGCCACTAACTTGAAAAGATATCTGCACTCCCGTGTTCAGAGCACCATTATTCACAATAGCCAAAACATGAAAACAACCTAAGTGTCCACTGACAGGTAAGTGGACAAAGAAGTCATGGTGTATAAATATACATACACACATAATGGAATATTATTCAGCCATAAAAAACCAAGGAAATCCTGCCATTTTCGACAACATGGATGGACCCTGAGGGCACATGAAGTGAAGTGAAATAAATCAAAAAGAGAAATGGGAATACCATATAATCT
The DNA here is from genome assembly GCF_023065955.2 of Ursus arctos. NCBI lineage: Eukaryota > Metazoa > Chordata > Mammalia > Carnivora > Ursidae > Ursus > Ursus arctos. The sequence goes on along the minus strand of NW_026622886.1, from coordinate 10,772,194 downwards.
CATTTATGTGTAGAATCTTTTTTAAAAAAGAAAGAAAAGAAAGGAAAAAAACCCCAAACTCATAGAAAAAAGATCAGACTTGTGGTTACCAGAGATGAGGTCGAAGAGTACAAACATCCTGTTATAAGATACACAAGTACCAGGGATGTAACGTGTAACATGAAGATTACCGTTACCACTGCTGTAGGATATATAAAAGTTGTTAAGAAAGTAAATCTTAACAGTTTTCACCACAAGAAGAAAAAGGGTTTTTCCCCCTCATTTCTTTTTATTCTATCTATATGGCATGATGGGTGGTAACTAAACTTAAGAATTGTGGTAATTATTTCACAATATACATAAGTCAAACCTTTATGCTGTAAACCGGAAACTCACACAGTTTATATCTCAATAAAACTGGGAAAAATTATATATGTGTGTGTATATATATACACACACATATATATACACAAAGTCTAAAAATTATTATATCTCAATAAAACTGGTAAAAATTTTGCATATATATATATATATACACAAAGTCTAAAAATTTTAAATCACTTTTTCTAAAAAATAAGTGCACATTTTAACACCAAGAATGTAGAAGGGGAGGGGCGCCTGACTGGCTAGGTCAGAAGAGCATGTGACTTGATCTCAGGGTCATGAGTTCGAGCCCCACATTGGAGGAAGAGATTACTTAAAATGAATGAATAAATTAAAACTTAAAAAAATAAAATAAAATAAAAAGAATGCAGAAGGGGCAAAATCTCAGACTACAAGACAGCCTTTCCATTGAACACATTTAGATTTATGAAGAACTCACTCCATGTTCCCTATGATCGTTTTGTCATGGGACAGCCCTGGTCTACAGAGTCATGTCAGGGAATGATTGACTTAAAAGAATATAAACTAATACCAGACACTCCTTATAAATTCAACTTCAGTTACAAAAATGAAAAACATTAATGTTCAAATTGCTTGTTTTTAAAAGTTAGGAAAAAGAGTAATGTATGAGTGTCGATTTACTAAACCATTATCTCAGAGAAAATCTGCTCCTTGTGCTGGAGGAAGCATTCTGTCTCATTGCAAAGGTTAAATAATACACTTGAAAAATCCGGCACAGCTATGAGTTAGTAGGCCTGTCATGCCTAATTACTAAGAAAGGCATTAAATGAGAGCTTAATACTTTGTTATATTCCCATAACAAAAATGTTTTGAGTTACTCTGTTACCAGTATTATCACATTTAGTCAGAAAACTCAAAACTTGTCCAGCAGGTGGGTATTTTATACTTGTATAAATATATTTGCACAAATTGTGTGCACTCCGTCTGCTCCTTTCATTTTCTCTTTGAGTATATATATTTTGTGTTTCTGTTTGTTATTCAAAAGTAAGCAGTAACCAAACAGGATATATTATGTGGTCAGTTAAATTAGCTTTCAGAAAGGTTATGGCAAACAAAACCAGAACTCAGCTGATACACAAATTACTTCCTTGTTTCATAAAAAAATATTGATTCATTCTTTTGAATAACACTTAACTGTTTAATCATATAATAATTTCATAAAGAAGGAGTATGTCTATTTAATTTGCTTTCTGCAGCACCCAAACAGTAAGTTGACTTTATGGCTGTTAGTTTTCTTTCATTTTAAGCTCTAAAACTGTATAAACTTAAATCTTCACCAATTTCTCTCAATGATTAACTTCTTCTATTTAAGCAAAACCAATGTTTAAAAGCCTTTTAAGTATCAGCTTCATTACCTGAACCTCAGATCCTCCATTTGTTACCCACAATTCCCCTTTCCCGAAGAATTTACCCTCAAATCAGCAGGTATCCCAAACAGCTCCTAAACACATCCCTCTGGTTTTCTCGTGTTCACCCTAACACCACTCTCTCCCATTCAGCTATGACAAGCCCGCCTCCCTTGGGTGCTCATCAGAACCCGGGAGGACACCCTAGTCCCATTTATGAAGATCAGAGACCTTGACTGCTTGACTATTGAGTCATACTGAGAAACTCTCTTCTCCATTCAAGCTAGCCCTACAGCTATTACTAAAATCATTTCTCATTTTTAGCCCTTTGATTTCATCATCTCACCCACTGGGCTCCCTACATTGCTTATTTGGGGTTCCTAATGTTTCACCCTGACTCAATGACTTCTACTAGATTACCTAAACCAGGTAAGTGATTCTCTTTTCTCTAAGCTTCCTTTATTCAATCCAATTTCCTTTATTCTGCTTTTCCACTTCTACACTTTCTACCCAATTGTTCCTAACATCTAGGAAATTCTACCTCATTCAAAAGGCAATGATGAAATTATGAACCTCAAAGAAATCTACCCAAATTGATATAAAACTAAGGGTACAGAGAGGAAAGGACAGTCAAAATTAAATCCCAAAAATACAGTTAGCAATTTTCCTATCACTTACACTTTTAAAAAAGAGAACTTTTTTTTAAATGAAAGGTATCCATTTGGTTGCCCAATGCCAATTCCCACATGACAGAAATGATATGTTGCATTTCCTGTGATCTTTTAATATATCACTTGGCCCTCAAGAGAAATCAATATGGTGATGTAAAAGAAATCTCAAGTATTCCAAATGCACTATCGCTGCTTGGCAGAGGTATATAATTCATGGTATTCAGTTAAGAATGTATAACTAGAAGAAGTCTATGAATGTCTTCTGCTCATGTCCTGTAGCTAAACAAGGAATAGGAACTACCCACAATTCTAAGGAATGAAGGTGAGCACACTCAATAACTGTCCCACAGACTCTATAAAGTATAAGTCTCAAATTGGTCCAAATGACAGCAAAGTTATAGTAATTTACATATCTTATAAATTTTTATCATTGTTCAGCTCCTTTAAAAGTCCTTAGAAACTGAGGGGCGCCTGGGTGGCTCAGTTGGTTAAGCATCTGACTCTTGCTTTCAGCTCAGGTCAAGATCTCAGGGTCCTGGGATCAAGCCCCATGTCTGGCTCTACACTGGGAGCCAAGTAGGCTTGGGATTCTCTCTCCCTCTGCCTCTGCCCCTTCCCCCTGCACCCATGCGCACACACTCTTTCACACTCTCTCTCAAATAAATAAATAAATAAAATCTTTTTTAAAAAAGTACTTATAAACTGAAATATAAGACACACTACGTCACAAACACTGTCCTCCCTGGTTAAAAGGCTCACCTCTAACATACAATGAAAGTATCTCCCTGCTTTTTTTTTTCTTTTTTGGCTAAAATACATAATTAGCTTCTTTTAAAAATCTTGACTTCTTTGACTTAAACTGTATTTAAGCACTCACATAAGTTTCATTTAGGTAGGAGGTAGTGATATCAAACTTTCTTGGCAAGCTAGGAAAACCTGGGAGAAGTGAAAGGACAATTAACAGCCATTTCAGTAACACTGAAGTGCTGTAAAATTGGTGGTCCTGATAATTCCCAAACAAGCACAAAAGCTTGAGCAGTCACCGCCATGATTCAGCTACTGAGATCCAAAAACTAGCTGACTGCATAAAACAACCACTCAACTCCAAGGTTGCCCACTGACAGAAAAGAGTAATGTCATAAAATTTATCAGTTCTTTCTATATGCCTAAAAGACAACCAAATATGTTTTAAGCTCAGAAAAATAATCAGGGTATAATAAATCTGTATAATAAATCCTCAACACATCTCAAATAATTTTTCAAAGAAAACCAGATCCGGAGCAACTTTGTTTTCAGAATCACAACCTTCAATTCCACTAACTAACCCATTAATTAATTTATTTATTTATTTATTTATTAGTTTTTGGAAGAATGCTCTCTTTAGAAGGATACGCCCAAACAAGCTAATGAATCAACTAAAACACAATTCGCAGTTAAACCATTTCTACTTATTGAGAAAGTGTTAACAGAATAAATATGTGTGTGTCCAAAGAACTAAGTGTACTGTATGAACAAAGTACGATTTATCCTACCAAGTGCCATCAGTTAGATTACATCCAGTCCCTAACAAACCAACCAACTAAAAAAATGGGGGGAAAAAATTCAATCATTTAACTAGATATTCTGATTAAATTCACAGCAACACAAAAATTCTTTTTGTAACACAGGAAGTCAACTATTACCAGAAATATCAGTTAGGGCTACTGTTTGAAAAAACTTGAGGAATAGTTGGAAAGCAAAGGAGTTCAATCAGAGAACCCTGTTCTGAAGCTGAGAAACTGCTTTTCAATAATAAAACAACGTATTTTTCTCTTACTCTATCTTAAACATTTCTTACATGTATCTTATTTAAAAACTACCACTTAATGACTCACTCCTTTAATTGACAAGCAATTGACGTTCATTAATTTCCTGAGAACTGCTGAGAACATCCCCTTCTCATCAATCATTCACGTATAAAGTCATATGAAACTTTATTTATAAATAATAGCTACAGATAGCCTTGCTACTGAAAACTGGTATTTTTACCTTTCTTTAATAAATATTGAGACAACTTTTTTTTTTAATTCAGCAGTGAGGAAACTTACAGGTATATCAGAAATTCAAATCTATGATCAATTTATTCACTTAATGTTATACTTCTAGTTTTATTTTCTCTGGTACTAGCTTTGTAATTTTTTTTTAAACCAACATTTCTTGTAGGTGTTGTTTTCTATAAACTGACTCAACACTTCCGTGTAAAACATAGTGTACATAAGAATAAAACATAAATACGTTTCCTTACAAGTTTTCTCTGGCACTTGTAAATCTGAAATACCTAAATTTAGAAAGTAAGTTATGAGTTCATCAGCATTTCAAATGAGTAAAAATTATTATTCAGAATTCATACAAAAGTGTACTTTCATACTTTCCCCCATAACATATCCTTATATTCTTAGAATTCAACTCTAAAAATGCAAACCCACTTCTGGACCAACATACAATATACACTTAGCTCTCTGTATAATTAAACTGCAAACTGAAAATGAAAGCTTCCAGAATTTTAAGGTGCAGAAAGGTTGCCTAAGTACCAAAATTTAAAAGAAAAAGAAAATCCTACTTTTAAGAACAAAGGAAGAAAGAAGCTAACGTGTCCAAGTTTAAAAGAAAAATAAAACTTTGTTTTTAAGAAAAGTGAAAGGAAAATATGATTTGCCCCACGTAAAGTTAGCATTTTTCTTCTACACTTTAAGACCTGGAGTGTCCCATAATTTTCACGGTATCTCACTTCAACTACTTACTCAAAGCACGTCTAACCATCCACCGCCCCACCCTCTCCCCTCTCTCGGAGGTGAAGCAGCATCCTGGTGCACAGGCCGCACTAAATTCCATTACCTTCCAGAGTGATGAAACAGGAAAGTTTCCTCCCTGAGGTGATCCTCAGGTGGGAGCCTGACATCACCTTCCCTTAGCTGGGACACCCTCACAATGGTACCACGCAGGAAAACGAAGCTGATCTACCTTCCCCAACTGCACCTTCCCTTCAGCGGGCTCCCTGGTACACAGTGCTGTGAAGTCAGTTCAAGTGCACGTCCTCAGGACAAGAGACTCTATGTAGATTACATAAAGGACAAGTACACAGTGTTACGTTACTCAATTATCTTGGCAGCAAAGTGAAACAATGGCCTAACTCAGTATCTTTACTCCCTGCAATCAAGTCTCTCCTCTACCCTTTGGTCAGGGCTGTGCACCTTTTTATTCAAATATCAGTTTAAAAAAAAAAAAAGGGAGGGGGGAAGCTCTAAATCCAACTTGAAGTTCAAGCTAACTACCCTCAAAGCCACCTAAAAACCAACTTAGGTGTCATGATGGTCTTTGCTCAAAAAATGTCCTGACTACCCTTCCTTCTTTCCCAGTTCATTTGAAGCTACGCTTCTGATGTCCACTAGCAAAGAGGGTTTTTTTAATTATTTTGCTTTTTCTCACAGAAGCAATAGATCTTCAGTGCAAAAAAAGAAAAAAGAAAAAAAAGGATACATAAAAATTGTTTATTCTGGAAACCCATTATTCAGAGATAATCACTGATGACATATTGGTATATATAACTTTTTTTAACTATACTTTTTCTCTGTATATGTTTAAAACAAAAATAGGCTCATATTGTACATATTATTTTATATCCTGCTTTTTGCATTTCATAAAACATCCCCCAATTTCCTTATCAATAATATTCCACAAAGTTACTTTTAATGGTTACTTACAATCTCCTCTTTCTAAAACTCCTAGGAGCTCCTAAACTGCCACTTTCTTTTTTTTTTTTTTAAGTTTTTATTTATTTATTTGACAGAGATAGAGACAGCCAGCGAGAGAGGGAACACAAGCAGGGGGAGTGGGAGAGGAAGAAGCAGGCTCACAGCAGAGGAGCCTGATGTGGGGCTCGATCCCATAATGCCGGGATCACGCCCTGAGCCGAAGGCAGACGCTTAACGACTGTGCCACCCAGGCGCCCCTAAACTGCCACTTTCTTTCCTACTTCTCCCTCTCCACTCATTCCCCAGTAAGAACAGCCCAACTAAAAGGCCTTCATTTAATGAACACAACCTAACACTGCCAGATAGCTGACATTCTGTATTCATTTTTCCATTTTTCATAGCCATGATTTCATTTATATTTGTTAGATAATTGTGAATAATTTACTGCATCTGCCCCACCATGCTCCAAAGCAGGGCCAGATTACCACTGAATCTACGGTGTGTCTCCCCCACAATCCATCACATATATTTCAAAATGATAGTAACTCCAAACAAATTAAGAGTCACAAAAAGGTATGATTTTTCCCAGAAAGAGTACCTCATTGTTTCTTTAAAAATTACAAAACATTAACGTCTTTCTCTCTCTTTTGGTGCTTCCTAGCTAATGCTCAAACACATGCTTAGATTGCCTACATAGCACTGTTCCCCAGGGACTGGGAAAGGGCTAGGTTTTGTCCTAAAGAGCAGTATGATTTCATTTTTTTCCCAGGTTTTAATTTAAACTTCAGTTAGTATAATTACACTAATACAGTGAAATATTAGTTTCAGGTGTAGAACTTAGTGATTCAAGAGTAACATGATTTTAAATTCGGATTATAAAATCTATGCACAAAATCCCATACCTGACTGAGTACAGAGATTTCAGTTAAGCACATCTTGAAAAGGATAGAATATTACCTGCCTGTTCAAAGTTGTTTTACTGATGTGGAATCACTGGCAAATGCCTTATGCTATGTTTGAAACTGTACAAAGCTTACTGAGCTATTTGCTATCCTTTCATTAAATGAATTAATCAATAACAGGACTTGCATTGAGTGATTTTATGGGGAAGTTCCAAGTGACTTATTCAGCAAATCTCCACACTTCAATTAAGAGAGAAGATTTTATTTCAAAAAATTCAATGTCAAGAAGCATCACCACACTAATGAATTGACAGTAGTTAAGACCTTGGGCTCCAAAGTCAAACTGCTTTGGCTTAAATTCCGACTTTCACTAGCTGTGGGACCTATGCCTCTATACTTCAGTTTCCTCATGAAAAAATACCTCCCTCATTGGGTTTTTGTGAAGATTAAATGACTTAATACCTGTAAAGTGCATAGATCAGTGTATTGAGCCCTCAAAAAATGTTAATTATTATCATTATTCATCATTCTTTCTATGTATTTTTATAAAAGGTTAAAAACCTAATTTTCCATCTCTTTCACCCCTAAGGACTATACAATACGATATGATCACAAAAATATTGTACATTGCTGTATTGAACCCCTGGCTTGTAATTTTCAGATCCACTGTTATGTTCCAATTTTCTTTAAAAAATCAACTGAGGTTTAATATTTACCTTTTATATAATTTATCCCATCCTACTTTTTTTTTTTAAAGATTTATTTATTTTTGAGAGAGAGAGACAGCGAGCAAGGCGGGGAGGGGGAAAGGGAGAGAGAAACGTTGACTCCGTGTTCAGCACAGAGCCCAAAGCAGGGTTTGATCTTACGACCCTAAGACTATGATCTGAGCCGAAACCAAGAGTCAGAGGCTTAACTGAGTGCACCGCCCAGGCGCCCCTATCCCACCCTACTTTTGATTAAATTAATCAAACTGCCAGCAAGCTATAAAGTGTTGTATACGTATATACTGGCCACTATGCACATACACTACACAGTACTTACATATACTGAACAAGACAGGTCTTCAGGAAAGCACAGTGTTTTAAAAGAAAAAAAGAAAATGAAAGCTGGAATAGGAAGTAGTCCTAATACCATTGTTAGGTTTACACATCATATCTGATGTATTTTTTCATTTTAAAAAGAGATCTAAATAACATTTTTACAATCTACGAATAAAACAGACTGCCTTAAACCACAACTGTAAGGTTTATTCTGGACCGAAGAACTAAGTCTCAACACTTGGAAAGATGGAATCCATCACGAGTTTGCCTGGGATTATTTTGAAGCCTTATAATGAGGAAAGGCTAGAGGACAAGAGTTTTCTGCCTTTTTTAAAGAAGAAAATTCAAATGTTACTATAAAATTATAGTAAAAATAACATACAAGAAAGTGGCAGATATCACGAAGAAAGCAGTAGACTGAGCTCTGGACTCTCACACAGTCTTTTTTTGAAAACCTGGGAGACACACATGTTCACACATTGCAGTTTAGGAAACTGAGTCTCGAAGACGTTAAGGAATATGCCTAAGTTGTAAAGGTAGTAAGGTAAAGATGAAGGATCTTGAATTCATGACTTTCTGACTAAGCAGCTGGTGATAAAGAAGACACAACCGGCATTCTGTGTTATGATCCTTCCACACCAGTGTAAGTGGCCACACGGGACAAGAATGACACAACCAAGGCCCTTCCGAGGCTCTTTCTCAGCTCTGCTCATGCCCAACACTGGAATCCAGTCAACTGGATTCAAGTTATTTAACACACTTGATTGCTCAAGAATGAAAATCGCTCCTTCTTAAGTCTCATCCCTAATTCACAGATGAACTCTGCATTGTCTTCTATTACTCAACTAATAAATGAGCAAGTATTTACTGAAGACCCAGAAAGGTAGCTGTATCATAAAGTGCCCTTTTTTGTAAGTGCCACATAAATCTGTAGAAGGGACCACTTCTATTTTTAGTACCTGCTCCCCCAACAATGCCCTTACTTTGCAAAATACATTATTGCCCTTATTGACATGAAGGTCATCCTTTACTAGTTTATGAGCTTTTGATACAAAATTCTACATATTTCCCATTCAGTATCAGTCAAAACGTGGGTGTTCACTAAAAATATGTTGAAAGAAGGAATGAACAAAACAATGGTGAGCAGAACCTTAAAGAATAGGTAAGATTTAGAGAGATGGGAAAAAAAGGCAGGGGTGGTGGGGGTGGGGAGGGGCAGTGAATTCTAACAAGGTGACTGGTTAGCAGCCAGAAGACTAGCGAGGAAATCAGCAGAGGTCTGTGTAGCACATTCCTGTCACCGTGTAGCAAAATGGTAAACTGGGTAAGATCTGGAATTCCTGAGCTGGAATCCCCTAGAGGGCTTAGGACTTCATTTTCTAAATTAGGCCCATAGTTTTTAAACACTTGTTTTTACTGCAGAGCAATTATTTGTTTAAATCAAACCCTATGTGAAATCCCTATATATAAATAGGAACAAACAAAGTGGTATAGGGTTTAGCACCCTGGTTCCCACACACTTGGTCTTCATCTACTCAACCTGAGAAGAACCAGAAGCCCCTTCATGGCAGCACAATTAAAAAATCACTTGATTAGAAAAAGGTCTGGAAGGACAGATACCAAAGTGCTTAGAGTATTTACTTCTAAAGAACTAGGTTGGCTTAGGTTGGGGGCAGGGGGTGGGGTGGGATAAGGAAGGACTTGAAATACCATTTTCACTTTTTAAATCTTGCATATTTTTATATTATTTGAATTTTTGCTTATATTGAGCCCTTTTTTTTAACTTAAAAAGTAATAAATAAGAAACCATTGCTCTAAAATAGCACTTTTAATGCTTAAATTTCAAGTGCATTGCCACATTTTAATGAATCATTTCCCTATAGCAGGACATTTTCTTGACTAAACTACACTGTAATGAAAATGAACATCTTTGTGCATAATAATTTCCCATACTTAGAATTATTTCCTTAGGATAAATTTATACAAGTTAGCAGTTTCAATTTAGGTTCTACGATGCACTGCTTAAAATAGGGCTCTCTGGAACATAAAAATATAAAATTCAGTAAGTATTTTTAAAAAGCCATCCCATATTAGCAAAATTAGATTCTAGCACTCATGTTTAAGCTACATAAAATCTAATTTACAAAACTAATTAGCCAAGTTTCCACATCTCAGAACTATATTATGGAGAAATTTGAATCAGAACTTGAAATCTCTCTACCTTTCATGAATTTTTCATAACTTCTCTTGCCACTTATCGAAACCATACACTTAAAGAATTTTTCCTTCACAGTTGGGTTTCACAATCTAATTCTGTGAAGTCACAGTACTGCGACAGTACAATCATTCTCTGGCAACAAACTGACATCATTAGATTCTTATTTATAAATTTTTTGGGGTATATGGATATTCTGTTTTTACTTCTTATAAGACAAAAATTTATTTTCTGTTGCCTCTCCATTAAGCTCATATGATTGATACATTCTAATCTAATTTATTCTCTTTCTTCCTAGCCATCTTTATAAAACTGTCTTTTGGTGAGTGCTCAGAAAAATGCCTATCCAAACAAAATATAAACGACTGCTGGATTGCCTCTTCTCATGAATAACCAACCTGTCATTGCTCTGTACTCCTTGGGAACAAAACCTCCCAAATCAGAAAGCCTGTTGTTCTTTTTCTTCTCTCGTAAGAGTGCTTTTTGTTCAATTATCTTTTAAATAAATCAATATGGTTCTATCACTAACATGATTTCAACTGAGAAAAGAAGAATTTCTAATAAAACCTTTTCCTTTTTCCAAAAGCAAGTATTATTAGAAATGCCAAGGTCCCTTCTACTATGTAACAGTTCTAAAATTAAGAATGTTTAGACTCTATCAACAAAGATTTGCTTAATCCCTACTGGGTACCAAGCACTAAGCTAAATACCAGAGGTTCAACATGAGTAAGACAGAAGCAAGATCTACTCTTACAGACGGTTCCGTCAGCGCAAAGGCACTTAGGCAGACTATAAATCTTTATGAGATAGGAGGTTCCAGTACCAAAAATAGTGGAAGTATTCTTTAGAAAAAATAGATTAGAACCAACTTTGGAATACCTGCAACACAGGGCCAAGGAATTTGTAGTTTATCTTCAAATAGAGAAAGACTGGGCACCCAAAGGGATCTTTAGAAAATATTAATCTGATCAGGCCCTTATTGAAACTTGCAGTAGCTTCTCATTTCCTCTAAGATAAATGCAAATTCTTTAATAAGGCTAACTAAATCCTTCATCAGCATCATTGCCACCCACCTAAGACCTCTGGCTGTTGTCACACCGGGCTTTTTTCCTCTGTTTATTACAGATTTTTGAACTTTACATATCACAATCTAGTAACTATGTGTGACATGCTCTTTTATTTGATTTCTTTTTAAAACATACAGGTCACAATCCACTCAACTGAATTTACAATCTACTCGTGAGTGCCTAGGTGCCTGCAGTTTGAATACTATTTTAGTATACCAGCCTCTCTCACTTCTTGGCCTTTCCATATGTTCTTTTTTCCTAAAACTCTTGCTCATCCTCACTCTTCCCTTTTACCTGGCTACTTCCTATTCTACTTTGTGACCTTAGCTTTTTTTGTTTTTTTGTTTTGTCTTGTTTTAAGATTTTATTTATTTATTTGTCAGAGAGAGAAAGAGCACAAGCAGAGAGAGCAGCAGGCAGAGGGGGAAGCAGGCTCCCTGCCAAGCAAGGAGCCTGATGTGGGACTTGACCTGAGGGACCAGGACCGTGGGATCCTGACCTGAGCCAAAGGCAGACACTTAACCGACTGAACCACCCTGTGACCTTAGCTCTTAACCATTACTTCCCTCGACCCTCCCAGATGAGCTCCCCCTCCTCTGTGGTCCTAAAGCACCCCAAACTTTCTATTATTATACTTCATTGTGATTGTTCTTGCACTGGCTGTCCTTGTGGGCTGCAAACTCCATGAAAGCAAGGACCCATTCTCATTCACTGCTGAATCCCAAGGGCCTAGACTAGTGCCTATTATGTATTAGACACTCAGGAAAATATTTGAGGAGTAAAAAAGTTAGGATATAGACTGAATAATCTATATATTAAACCACACAATGAAAGGATTATCCACTTAAAAATTGTTCAGAGTTTTAGCTACTTCCAAGGAAAACAAATTCTCAGTTACTCTTTTGTAAATTATTAAGTTCCTAGGCTAGCCTACAAAACACACACTACACGCTTAACTGATAAGAGGACTCTGCTTGTTTCCCTCTCTACAAAGACAACAGGACTTTCACTCCCTTAAGTAGGAGAAAACCGGATTAAAGAGACACTTTTCTTTCTCTTTATCCCATCAGCAGCAATTCCTGGAGAAAGTGACTGGCCTAAGGGTTAAGACAGGGATAAAGGTCAATATTCCACACAGGCCCCACCCCCGAACCCTCACTGGCTCTCTCCCACTTGGATGCCTTCAAGGAAAGTTTTCCTTTCCATTCCAACTCCTAGGAAGACAACTTCCTGATTCAGAACTTTACCTCCCTTCAGGGGAGACCTGACCTGCAGCTTTTTAAGCACTACAGTTTCCTCTGGGTAGGTAAATTAAGAAGGAACAGAGTAAGCACAGATCTAAACTAAATTCTCCAATTCATCTTTACCAGAAATCACAATGAAACTATATTTTAACAGTATTTTAATCGTCATCTGGTTTCTTGACTCTGATCTCAATTTGAGCAGAATCTGGAGATAGAGGGGGTATAATTAGCACACTGAAAAGCTTACACGTGAACGATAGTTATTGCAGTCTGGTTCTGGGTCCTAGGAGAAGAGTAGAAGGGAGACACAAGGTGGGGAAAAGGGGAAGAGGAATGGAATGAAGAAGGTTCTTCCACCTTTCCCTATTTAGAATTTCTCTTGGGCAAAAATGTCTAAATAAATTGAATTTATCTTAATATCTTACAACCTTCCCTTCCAAATTCTCATTCTTGCTTTTCTTTTCTCGTCTTCCAGACCCTTCAGGCTATCCAAAAATCTCCATTTTCAACACCCACACTTTTGGAAATACTGCAAGTTTTGTCAAACCTCCAAAATGTTACATTATCCCATATTACTTACCTCTCCTATCCTTCCTCAAATCAAAATTCCCATCTCCTCAGTGTAGCTGATCAGGGGGAAAGCAATCTGATGAAATCCATTCACATTACTATACAATAACTGACTGACAGCCCTAGCCTTTGAACCCTACTGGAGATACATATGTTTTATTATTTTTTATATATATTTTAAAACACACACACACACATTACTCTTAAGCTATAGAAATGTAACTACAGTAATCTCAGAGAGAAGATGAGAGGTGCCTAGAAGTTCACCATAAAGGAGGCAGGTCTGCTCTGACCACCATTTCCCAGGGATCATGTCCCCAAAATTGTTCCCATTTTACACTGCCCTCGACTTCCAGTCCTCAATAAGTCCAAGAAACTCCAGGGTGTGAAGAAGGCCAACTTGGAAAACACTCGTAGCTATGGAACACTTTTATATCCACTGGGTGAGTCAGTAACAATCACTATTAGGATGGATAGGTTATTATTTTCAAAATGTTGATAATCATTCCATTAGCTAAAAGAAAAACCCACTCAGGTTATATACTGAAATTATTCATTCTACTAAGAAAGTCAATAAGGCATAAAAGAGTTAAATAACATTTCCATTGTTTTATAATTTAGTAGTTGAAAAGCAGGATTGGACTGATCTTCACACTTTTAATCGGTTGCTTATCCATTAATTCCACTGGAAATCTTTAATTTTATTTTCTATAACATTTGTGAAATTTGGAAGTATATTTTTGGACAGTGACATTAGAGGAATAGGAAAATGAGCTTGAACTCCTGAGAGGCAGGTGTCATGTCTTTTTCGGTAGTTTTTGCTATGAAAGAGCTAGGGCTAAGGCTGAATTTGTGTGTACTCAGAAATTAACCACGAAATAAGCATAGCTGCATTCATTCAGCTGTAAGTGGCTCTTAACTTCAGCGCCATCAAAAATATTTATTTGCCACCCACAGATGAGTCTAACTGTAATAAAAGACTACAAAAATTTAGGAAAACAAGATCTTCCACTTTGCCTGAGAAGTTAAGCAAATGAAATTTTAACTGAATAATTGATGTTTGCCATTTTTTAGTAGTTTGTTTAGCCAGCCATCAAAATAAATTATTTGTAATTAAAGTGATAACTGGGACTTTTTTCAAACCAAGCAACGAATATATGAAAACACCAACTGTGTGTGGTCTCTCTTGAATCTGGTCATAGCATACTTTTTGTGGCTTTTCTCAAGATATCAGAAAGGGAAAGAGGAGGTAAAATGCCCAAGAATTGACAGGTAGGGTACTCTGAAAAACATTAATGGCCCTCACTCAGCTTTCCCCAAGTAGAAGCATTATGTTGCTTGCTATCAGGCTGGTTGGCTTTTTTTTAGTAATAGCCCCCAAACCCAAATTCTTTTCCATAAATGAACAACATAATACAACGATTAAAAAACAAATACCCAACATGTAAGGGAAAAAAGGGCAAATAGTCCAATTAAAATATGTGCAAAGGATCTGAACAGACATTTCTCCAAAGAAGCTATACAAATAGCCAATAAGCACATAAAAAGATGCTCAACATGGTTAGTCCTTAGGTAAATGCAAATCAATACCACTTCACACCCACTAGAATGGCTATAACCAAAACTAGCCAATAGAGGATCACAAGTGTTGGTGACTATGTGGAGAAACTGGAACCCTCATACAGTGTTTGGCCGCAATGTACAAGGATGCTGGTACTATGCAAAAGTTCGGCAGTTTCACAAAAAGTTAAACACACAGACATCCAAGAGAAATGAAAGCATATGCCCACATAAAAACTTGTACACAATCTTCATGGCGCCATTATTCATCAGGGCCAAAAAAGTGGAAACATCCTGCATGTCCATCAGGTGATGAATGGATAAACAATATGTGATATTATGGTACCCCAATACAATGGAGTATTATCCAGCCATAAAAAAGAATAAAGTACTGATACACCCTACAACATGGATGAACCCTGAAAACATTTTGGTATGTGAAGCCAGACACAAAAAGCCACATATTGTAGGATTCCTTTTATATGACATTTCCAAAGTAGGCAAATCCATAGAGAAAGAAAGTAGATTAGCGGTTGCCAGAGGGTGGGGTAAGGGAGAAACGAGAACCACTGCTAATGGGTACGGGGTTTCATTGTGAGGTGCTGAAAATGTTCAGGATAGTGGCGACAGCTGCAAAACTTTGTGACTGTAGTAAAAGCCACACTTTAAAAGGATGAATTTTATGGTATGTGCAGTATATCTCAATTAAAAAAAAAAAACCACCACCAAGTGTTCATTTCCAGAAAGATGACACACGTGTAATAGACTTGTAAAGGTAATATACATAATTACAGACGAAAACGTAATCTCTTAACGTAGATGAACGTTTGGAGTTTTTTTTCATTGAGATACATTTCACTGACATAAAGAAAAGAATGAAAGAAGGCGGTGACACGGAGCAACCGCCGAGCCCCAAAGCGGTGGGGCTGGGGTGTGCCCGAGCCCGCCTGGCGGCGTCTCCATCCGAGCTCACCTTCCACCCGTCATTCAGCCACCCTCCCGGAGCTGGGCCCAGAGTTCGGGGCCCGGGGCCGCCCACCCGCAGCTGCCCGGCTCGGCGGCCGGCACCCAGGGCCGCCTGCTGTCCTGCTCGAGGCGGGGTAGGCGCGGGAGCCCCGCGGGGAGGGGGCGCGGCGGCTCGGGAGGAACGCGCGGCCGCTCCCCACAGCCCCGGCCCTCCCGCTCCGCAGCCGCAGGGTCCCAGCCCGGGCCCGCCCCACCTCCTTCCAGCACCTGGGATGCGCCCGAAGCCGGCGCCGCGGCCAAAGCCCAGACTTCCCCTCCATTATCACCTGTCCCGGAGCGCGGCCGCGCCGGCCGGTGTGATGAGAGGGGACCCCGCCTCCTCAGACGCGACCTAGGCACCTGGGGCGGGGGATGGAAAGAGCATTCACCTAGTCTCCCCGCGGCGGCGGCGGCTGCCCCGGGCCGCGGTTCCTTCCTGCTCGCTCGCCTCCTCGCGCCCTCCCGGCCCCGCGCTGACAGCCCGAGAGCCGGCGCCCGCGGCCCGCTCGCTCCCCGCCCCCGCGCGGCCGCCCCGCGCACGCGCAGCCGCGCCGCCGCCCGAGGGGAAGCGAGCGCCTGGTGATGTGGCCGCGGGGGCGGCGACCTGGAGCGCGAGCACCGCCCCTCCCCGACCCCCGGCCGCACCCTGAAAGCCGCGGGCCGGGTGGGGGAACGGGATGGAGGAGAGGACGGGGAGTCTCCAGGGAACTCTACCCGGGAAAGAGGGGCTGTGGCCTTTCGGCAGCCCCTCCATCCCTGCAGACCCACGCCCATCCACATCGCCAGCTGTTCCTAGGTCCGAACCCCCAAATCTATGACTCATGATTTCTGTGCTCAGACCAGGGGCCTCCTGGTGGTTGGGTTCGTGTTTCCTTCTCGCAGGCTGGAACGAAAACCAAGGCGTCTGTAACTCTGTGCCTGCCTTTCCGCAGAGCAGCGCTGAAGGAGCCGTGCCTGGCTGAGGTCGGAGGGAGAAGGGGGTGGACCAGTAAGGGGATGGGACTGTGGGCCTCTCCCAGCACCTTCCCAGTGGGAGAGAGGGGTAGAAGCAAAGTGCATGGGCGCAGTAGACATGGCTGGGATGCCAAGACTTTTCAAGTTCGCCACAATCTAGGTCAAAGTGACCCAAGTTTGCAGCGTAAAACTCTTACCCAACTGTTGAGCACCTTTTGTATGACTCAGGTAATGCCCTATGCCTGGGGGATATGCCAGTGACCAAAACAAAGGTTTCAGTCCTCAGGCACTGACTCGGAAAAGACTGCCATTTTAAAAATCACACCGCTAGTGGCACTCTTTTCCTCAGAGCAAAGTTTCCACCAACTCTCTCACAGCAGGGATTTAGTACCCGCTTTTCAGGTGCTAAGGGACACCAGAGCATACATTTATCCAGTTTTTTCTTGTTTCTGTGCTTTGCAGTCAGATTGAGTTTTGACCTTAACCTTCTGGGTGACGTGTGTTTCTGTATCAGTCTTGACCATCTGCAGTGATGTTTTTTTAATGGTAAATGCAGGTGTTCTTCACAACCTAAACACCATTGGGAATGAAAGGATAATTGCAAAGAGTATGGAAAAACAGTGTTTTGACTGTATTTCCAAGTGGGTTGTGTTCTTACTGTTTTGAATCACTATCACTGGAAGGTAAATAGCTGTTCTTAAAAGTCTGCCAGAAGTAAAATTCCAGCCAGATAAGTGTTCCTCCCCCTGGGTCACGCAGTCTTTCAAGGCTTCTGCACAAAGTTTGACTCAGAGAAACCACCCTCTCCCAGTTTTGAAAATCTACCACCATTTTTTTCTGATTGATTCTGAGCCGGTGGTTTCGGCAGCCCTAAATTTCATTAGTTGGTGTGTGGTGGGCAACCCTCCACTTATGGGGTGCTCTCATTCTGTATGCCACAATATAGTGTGTATTTTTTAGAAATTTTAAGCTTTAAGTTGGAATCCAAATTCAAATTAAATTTCAACTCTGAAAATAGCTCAAGGTAGAATTGGGTCAAGAGACACCCCTTTCAGAAAAATGAGACCCTAATGTGTGCGGGCAGCAGTGATCACATTACTACTTCCTCTTCTGCCTGACAGCTGGCAACTTAAAATGGGAAGCAAGTGGCTTAGAATTGAAGGTCTGTATTAATCACTGCTGTGATGATTGCTAGAAGAAAGCCTGGGAGTTATGAGAGTGTGTAACAAAGGGACCTGTCTATTCGCTCTAGGGGTAAAAAAGATCTCTTTGAGGAAGTGACATTTAATCTGAGCCTAGAAGAATAAGGAATAGTAGGTCTGACAACAAAGGGAAGGGGGTGGGGTGGGAGTGCGCTTGTTGCTGTGGAAACTGCAGGTTTGAAGGCTCTTGGGTAGGAAGGGACTCCACCTGTGGCTGGAATGAGGTGGCTAGTGCTGAAGGAGACATGGGTACTTGGCTTGAGGACCATGTGGAAAGCTTTGGACTTAATCCTAAAAACAAAAGGAAACCACTGAAGAGTTGGAGAGGATCCGTCTGCAAGGATCCAATTTGTATTAAAGACATTTCTGGTTGCAGTGAGGAAGGGAGCGGCAGAGGGTGTTTGAAGACCGGTCTGCAGGCAATGGAGAGTGGAAGATGGTGGATCAAGGAAATCGATCAGAATTAGATCTGTAAGCACCTGATCATTGACTGCCTGGGAAAGGTGAGGGAAAGAAAAGTGTCCAAAAGTGACTCCCAGGTTTCTGGCATGAGCTCATCCCATTCCCTGAGATGGGGAACCTGGAGGAGGAGGTCTCAAGGGGAGAATTTGAGTTGCTTTAGATACACTGGGTTCGATGTCTCTGTGAGACATCCCAGTGAAGATGCTGAGTATGTATTTGCAAAATAAATCTGGAACTCAAAGTAGAGATCTGGACTGAAGATGAAATCAAACCTAAATTTTTAGAGCAAGGACTATGACTTACTTGTAAGAATTTAACCTTTAAACTTTAGAAAAAATGAGCAGTGAGCAGAAGCAGAGGGTACCTGATACTATATGTGAGACACCCCACAGACAATATTTTTATTTAATCCTTTACACCCTGTGTGGATGGTATTATAATCCCATTTTTCATATAAGGAAACTAAGGGTTAAATTCTTGGTCAAACTTACTTAAATTCCCAATTAAATAAGACCGATTGAATAAGAATCTCTGTGGGTAATTCTTCTTTTTTTTGTTTTAAAGATTTTATTTATTTATTTGACAGAGAGAGGGAGACAGCCAGTGAGAGAGGGAACACAAGCAGGGGGAGTGGGAGAGGAAGAAGCAGGCTCCCAGCGGAGCAGGGAGTCCGATGTGGGACTCTATCTCAGGACCCCAGGATCACGCCCTAGGCCAAAGGCAGACGCTTAAGGACTGAGCCACCCAGGAGCCCCCTCTGTGGGTAATTCTGATGATCACTGAGGTTTAGAAACTTAAAAGTACAAACTGCTTAAAAGTAGTCATACAAACCATATAAATACTCATTTTAAACAATGATAAAAGAAACCATGCTTCCAAGAACATGCAGCCCATGCAGCAAATGTGTGTGGATACATGTCCCTGTTTCTTTCACCTCCATTATCAGTCCCCTCCCTGGGAAACTCTGGAATGTTCATTTGTTCATTCATGCAGTAAGTAGTTACATGGACCTACTACTGTGTACCGAATAACAATAGTCATTCATTTATTTACAAATACTTATTGAGCACTTATTAAACACCATGCTCTTTCATGCTCTGGGAATATAGCAGTGAACACAATAAACAGATGCCTGACTTACAGAGTTTACATTTAGGTGGGGAAAGACAGACATGTATATGTATACGAATAAAGATATCTATATACAGGTATATATGTAGATAGATGTATATATCCCATATGGCGATAACTACTATGCATATAAATGAAACAGGAAAAAGAGTTGGAGAGTTCAGGTTATAGACAGGAGGGGAGACAGTCTTATACAGGGAAATCTACAGTGGTCTTGCTGGTTTGAGCAGAAAGGAGTGAGGGATCAATTATGCTATCTGCAGGAGGTACAGCAAGCACAAAGGTCCTGAGGCAGAAGTGTGTATGAGGTGTTCAAGAAACAGCAAGGAGTCCCGTGTGGCTGGAATGAGAAGTAGCTGGAGGCAGGCCACGAGGCTTGTAGGCCTTTGTAAGACCTTTGGCTTTCACTCTGAGTGAGGCAGGAACCACTGAAAGGGTCTAGGCAGAGAAATGGCCCACTGTGACCTGGGTTTCGATGGTATGACTATGGAGAGCTGAGTGAGGAGGCAAGGGTGGAAGCAGGAAGACCAGTAAGGATGCTGTTTCAATAATCCAGGTGAGAGGGGGACGCCTGGGCGGCTCAGTCAGTTAAGGGTCTACCTTAGGCTCAGGTCTTGATCCCAGGGGTCCTGAGATTGAGTCCTGCATTGGGCTCCTTGCGCAGTGGGGAGCCTGCTTCTCCCTCTGCCTGCCACTCCCCCTGCTTGTGCTCTTGCTCTCTCTCTGACAAATAAATAAATAAAATCTTTAAAAAAAAAAAAAAAATCCAGGATGAGAGTGATGGTGGCCCAGGCCAGGGCGGTCATAGAGGAAGTGGTAAGTATATGCTGCACTCTGGATCATTTGAGAGGAGGGCTGACAGGCAGGGTTTACTAATGGAATGAATGAGGGCTAAGAGAAAAAGAGAAAGAGAAAGGCAGTTAAGGATGCCTCCAAAGGTTTTGGCTCAAGCAGTCAGAAGACTGGAGTTGCCATTTGCCGAAATGGTTGATGATGAGAAGAGTCAGGAGCTGGTATGCGAACCTCTGTGAGGATCTACTGTTCTAAGCGCCCGGTCTGGATGAACGCCTTCAGTGCTCGCAACAACTCTCTAAGGCACGTCCTGTTCTGCCTGTGTTATAGATGAGGGACTGAGGTATTGCTCTACCGCAGACTTCAGAATCCACCGCTGTGGACGCTAGAGGTTACCACGGCGTCGTCTGTCAGGGAAGGCCGACAACTATGCGAACGATGACCACGAAATCTAGAGCTACGACAGGGAAAGTCTGAGGAGGCTGTAGCTGTACAAAGCAGAAGCATCTTCCAAAGTTTAGAGGTCAGGGAGAAACAGGGAAGACTTATAAGAGGAAGTGATTTTAAGCTGCAGTCTAAAGGTTCCCTAGCCACTAACCGAAATTTTAGGAGGTGGGGTAGGAAACGAAGGAGAGAGTATTCCAGGTAGAGGTTCGTCCTAGGTGCTTTTACAAAAAAGGTGGGGAGGGGATTTTAAGGAATTGAAAGAAGTTCAGTCTGATGTTTATATTTCCTTTAGAGCACCTTGTTGAGTGGTGCCTGTTGAGAGTTTCTCTCCACAAACATGGTGATGTCTCAAGGGTTCCCTGTCCCTGGTGTCTTTAGAATGTACCCCTGAGGGAGCAGAGGTCTGCTGTCCTTGACTACTCATGAAGTTCTTGTTGTTCCTCAACTGTGGGCTTTGAACTTCCTGTTCTCATTAAGGAGGACACTCCAGTCTCCCGTACACCTTCCTGGGTCCACACCCACTAGGTGGACTTAAGGGTCTCTCTGCTTCCATGACACCCAGTGATGAGCATGATGATAAAACTTAAAAGATAAGTTATGGACAGAAACTGTTTACTTATTTGTCCATGTTCCTACTAGATTGTCAGCACAGCCTCTATAACTCAGGCTAGCACACTGTTGTCAGCCTGAATGGATACTCAATTATTTTGTTCCTGAAATGAGTGAATGGATACATTTTGATTTGCCATCCTTTACTTTTAGTGCTACTGGCTTTTTGGTTTTCCATTCTGGTTCCACTCTCAACAGAATTATTAATTTATTTTAAAATTTTCGTTCTATATTGCATTGTTCTAGCTTCTTTAACCTGACCTTGATGGATTTTTGCTAGCAGACAGGCTTTTGCAATACTGGGATGCTGAGGGCCGAGCTCTTTTTCAGGGACATCTGTACATTGACTACTCTTCTAGGGATGAAGATTTGGCCTTGCTGATACTGTCTGGTTTAAGAACCAAGCAAAACTCAGTATTTGTAACCATTTTCTTGAATGGATGCTCATATACCCACACCCCCCAAAAAGAGTGTAGAAAATTGCTCATAGTCTAGTTTCTGAGGATCATATCTGTGAGTCAGGATTTCCAATCGAGAGACAATGGCCCTGGTGGGATGGAGCCCAAAGATGTCATAAGAGTAACTAGAATCAGATTGTTGACAACTTTGATGACATGAACCTCTCTGAGTCCCTTCTCTGTGGCATCTACATAAATGGTTTTGAGAAGCCTTCTTCCATCCAGCAGTGAGCCAGGCTTCCTTGTATCAGGGGTAATTATGTGATTACCCAAGCCCAGTCTAGGACTGGGAAAACAGTCACTTTCACCATATGGACTCTGCAGCAGATTGAATTGGATCTAAAGGCTATGCAAGACGTGGTCCTGACACCCACTAGAGAGTTGGCTCAGCAGATACAGAAGGAATCCTACATTAGGAGATTACATGGCCTCTACAGTGACAGAACCTAAAAGCTAGAGCACATCTGTAGCAATTAGCACACCTAACATCTAGATCTCGCTCTCTAAATACCATTCTCAACATTAAAAGGAACCAGTGCTCCTTGGAGAAAAGACTAATTCCAGGACTGGGGCAGGAAAAGTACAAAAGGAACCTGAAATGATTGGACCAGAAACTAAGGCAGTACTCAAAGAATGATGGTAACATCTAAAAAGGATAGGTTTGCAGACTGAAAGGTCTCTCACTGGGGACAATTTTAGTATCAAAATAAGTGATACAGTAATGGATTAAAACCCATTAAACAGAATAAAAATCCATGAGTCAAAACTACATAAATAAGAAGACGGGAGAAGAGAAAGCTCTTTCTCAAAGTACAATATCAACTAATACATAGGATACGAATGAAAGAAGTAGAAAAGGAGTGAAAGTTTAATGAGACAGTATGTTTACATATCTCCCCACAAATACTAGTTAACTGAAAAGGCACAACTAGTAATTTTACAGTGAGGAAGTTTAACAGACACCACCTTCGCCAAGTGATCGAAGTTAAGGTTACCAGTAGTGAGACAAATTCACATCATGTGCTCCACATATCACTGAGCAGGACCTAATATCACTTCTTGGCAAAAATATACAATCCGAGTCTAATCGTGGGGAAACAGAAGGTAGACCCAAATTGAGAGCCATTCTACAAAATCTCTGGTCTACCTTCTTCAAAGATGTCAAAGTAATGAAAGACAAAAAATGACGAGAGAAACAGTCACAGATTGATTTGACAGGACTGAATGCAGTGCATGATCCTGTTTGAGACCCTGGACCGGAAGGAAAAATTATAAAGGACATTATTGAGACAGTTAAAATTTGAATACAAATAGTAGATTACATAATAGTGCAATATTCATGTCAAATTTTCTGATTTTGTTCATTGCCCTCTGGTTATGTCAAAAAATATTCTTGTACTTAGGATGTCTGTGCCAAAGTATTGAGGGATAAACAGACACAAAGGCTGCAATTTGCTCTCAAATTATTAAAAAAAATTGTGTGGGTGTGTGGGTGGGGAGAGAGAAAAGACTAAGATAAAGCAAAAAGAAAATGGGGCAAAATGTATCCATTTTTGAATCTGGGTAAAAGGTATATAGGAGTTATACTACTGTTGCCACTTGTCCATAAATCCAAAATTCTATCAAAATAAAAAGTGACAAAAGATGGAGATGGGGGGACAGGGATCTAGGAATCTACTTGGTAGCATCCCACCAGTGCAGAGGGAAAAGCCATCCAAAAATATGCTGGGTCTGCTTTGATTCCCTGTAGTCACCTCTCCTGTATTCCTTACGAAGGAAATAAAGGACTTACAGCCAGTGCGTAGGTGGTCAGTTTGGCAGCTTCAAAGGAAGACAGCTTTGTGAACTTGAAAGTATTCATTTTAAATTAATAGAGACTTCTCTGTTCCAAATAACAGTTTGGAGCCCTGTAACAGTTTGTAATCAGAACGGTAAACTTGCAAAACGTTCTTAACATGAGGTAGATAAAAGAGGTAGTGTAGGATGAGAAAAGGGGAACAGGGCAAACTGTACACAGTTTACCAATGTGAAAAAAAAAAAGTTTTCCTTCAAGTCCTCTCCCATGATTTAACTCTTGTCTGTTTGTAGTCCCTCTTCTGATTGTATCTACCAGATTGTATGCCTATTATCCCGTGAAATAGTATAATTAGAATGCTTAGTTACTGACCTCATTATGTATAGATCTATTTTTTTAAAGATTTCATTCATTTATTTATTTGAGAGAGAGAGATCACAAGCAGCGGGGAGGGGTAGAGGGAGAAGCAGGCTCCCTGCTGAGCAGGGAGCCTGACGTAGGACTGGATCCGAGGACCCTGGGATCATGACCTGAGCTAAAGGCAGACGCTTAACTGACTGAGCCACCCAGGTGCCCTGTATAATCTTTTAAATACTTTTAGGGAAATGCCAGCAACCTAGTCTTGGACACACCATTTTGCTAGAGCAAGATCCTGCTTTTGTTAGTGCAAGATCCGTGTTTCCAAGATCCTAGAAACATGATCCAGCAGAATTAAGAGTTAAAGAATTAAAAGAATTTAATTATGAAAATAACTTAAAACTGGTTAAGATGTAAAAACACTTTTCACCAAAAACTAATGAAATATGTAAAATGAAATGGCTCCCCACCCCCACCTGTATGCACATTTTCACCCTTTATTAAAATACTATGATATTCCTCCTGATTTATTGATATTTAACAGAATTTAGCACAGGTCTTATTTATGCCATGCCATTTATGGATGGAATTTTGAAGGAGAAATGATGCCTTGTACTATATACAAAATTCAACCCCTAAAAATTAATTTAAAAATTCCAGCAGATGAGGCAGAGAATTAAGTTAACTCCAGTTTAAGATAGCTACTCTTCAGAATACTAGTCTCCTGGAAATAAAATTGTGCTCTCCCTTTACTCCCAACCCCCGAGTAAAAATTTTACGCTGCTAGAAAATAAAGCATTTCTTTGACACATTTAATTGTATCCATAGGATTAAAATAGATTAAGAGCCTAACCAAAGTAAATTATTTGCAATATAATTACACCATAATTTTCAGCATTAAACGTATATGCCTCTAGAGATAAAATAGTTTTGATTTACCAAACTGGGTAATTAAATTAAGTAGGTAATTGTTCCTGAGGACCTGGGAACCAGATAATAGCAATTTGAAAAGTTACCAGCAAAAATGATCAGTTTGGTTAGTCTGCTGAAGTTAAAAAGTAAGCCTGAAAGAATAAAAATTACCTTTTAGAAAAACCTCAAAATAATATATCCCAAGTATTATTGACTATAGTAGACAGCGTAGGTGTCCCCCTAATTTTCTTGACTGCCTCTCCCTACCACAGAAGCTCTGTCATCTGGATGATATTCACCTCCCCCTACCCACCCCCTCCAGCTAGAGTCGTGGCCCTGACTGGCCTAAACCAATCAGGGTAATCCCATTCTCCTTGTTTCAGCTAGTCCAAAAGTGGGCCCATGACCCAAATCGGTTAGCTTTATTTACATTTTAACTTTTGGTTGGCAATCTTATTTCCAATTTCTTGGAGAAGTTATGTTGTAACACCCAATCAGCAATAGGGTACTGCATTATAACAACCATAACATACATGGAAGTCAACCAGAGTTTCTTACATTTCTATTTATATTTATATGCCTTCTCACTTAAAAAAAAAAAAAGATTTTATTTATTTATTTGATAGAGAGAGAGACAGCCAGCGAAGAGAGGGAACACAAGCAGGGGGAGTGGGAGAGGAAGAAGCAGGTTCCTGGTGGAGCAAGGAGCCCAATGCCGGGCTCAATCCCAGAACACCGGGATCACGCCCTGAGCCGAAGGCAGCCGCTTAACGACTGAGCCACGCAGGCGCCCCTTCACCTTCTTTTCATATTGTTTTCCTGTTGAATAAGGCAGATATTTATCCTGCAGGATTTCCCACATTCTAGATTTGGCTGATCGCTTCCTTGAGTGGTTTTACTTATTCTAGTCCTCGTATATCCCGTAAAACGGTAGTTAGAACTGGGGACTTGATTTAGGAAAAGGTTTCTTCCTTTTTCTTTTCTTTCTTCCTTTCTTTTTTCCCTTTTTGTTTTGTTTTGTTTACAAGAAAACTTACTCGGTGGCACTGTGCACTTCCTAATGCAATAATTTGGAGGCACACAAAATCTGGTTGGTCATACTTTCAGAGATGTCAGAATGACTGGCAGAGCCAGACTTTGCCAGCTTTGCCTAGTGGGAATCTCAGATTCCAGATTCTTTTTGTTGCCATGACCCCAATTGTCTCAGAGCTTCCTTGCTTTCTGGCACTGCAGATATCCCAGGTGTATACTCCCTGACCCAGACTTGACATCAGCCATTTGTATGAGAAGCTCTGTTCCTTTAAGTGAGGAAAGGTATTTAGCAGGCACGACCCAGCTCAGGGATGCTTGTTACAGTGGCTTGTTATTATTTCCAGACCTTCCAGTGGACCAAGCTCAAGGATAAGTGGTTTTTCAGAAACAGAAAAAGAAGTCATGAATTTATACAGATATTACAAAGTTAAATTTAAAATTACAGGAGGATTTTACTTTTATTTCTCTTCTTGGAACAAAAAAATCTGAGCTGCGAATGATATTAATATAATTACTTATTTGCTTTATCCAAGAATATGCTTATAGCAGTTTCAAAATAACCATACTGATAGTGTTACTAAAAATTAAGAGGATTGGATACATTTTAAAATTTCTATGTGGGTGTGTAGTCATTGTCATTGCCATTACATATCTCACTAAGGCTGTACTGTCCAAATATTGTGTTTTAAAGTCACCTAAAATAGTTCTTTTCTGTGTTGTGCTGCTGTAAACTTGATGTATAGTTAAGTTCAGTTATTTCAGTTTGTTTTCAATTTGGGGGCAGGGGATTTTCTTTCCCTTGGTCTTTTTGTTTTTAAGTAGGCAAGATATTTACATGATTCCAAAGCCAAACTATAAAACCCAGTATATTCTGTGAAGTCTAATGTCCTTTTCTGTTCCTTCCTTTCCCTTCCAGGTAACTATTTTATTCAGTTTTGGCTTATCCTCCATTGGCTCGTTTGGAAAATAGAAGCACATGGGCACGAACATGTGTGTGTATGTTACACGTACATAGGTATTTTCCTCTCTTTATCACATAAAAGGCAGCATACCATAAACGCTGTTTTGCAAACTACTTTATTCACTTACCAACATATCCAGGAGATCACTCCATACCAGGATATACCGATTTTCCTCATTCCTTTTCACACTGCATGGTACTCTATTGTGTGTTTATTCAATAAGATCCCTACTGAGGGACATCTGGGTTATTTTAGTTTTTCATTATTACAAATAGTATATCCACAGGGGCAGCTGGGTGGCTCCGTTGGTTAAGCATCCCACTCTTGGTTTTGGCTCGGGTCATGATCTGAGGATCCTGAGAGCAAGCTCCTAGTCAGGCTCCCCATTCAGCAGGGAGTCTGCTTCCCCTCTCTCTTTCCCTCTGCCCCTACACCCCACCTTGCCAGCTCATGCACTGTCTCTCTAATATACATCAATCATTTTTTTAATAAAAGAGTAAATGTATAGGTAATTTTATCTGATAATGCCAATTCCTTTCCATAGCAACAGAACCATTTTGCATTCCCAACATTAATGTAGGACAGTGCTTGGTTCCCCACAACTTTGCCAATAGGTACGTTGTTAATTTCTTATTAGTACCAGTTTGGTAGATGAGATCTAGTTCCTCGGTGTCATTTTTTTTTTTTTGCCTGCATTTTTTTTTCATATGAGCGAGCAAGAACATCTTGTTTATATGTTAAGCACCATTTTTATTTCTACTTCTGTGAATTATCTGTTCATTTTTTCATGGAGTTATTTCATCTTTTTCTTCTTAGTTTTTAGAAGCTCTTTATGTTGTGGGTATTGAAACTTTCCAGTAGGATAAGCTGGAATCCTTGTTTTTAAGTTTATTTGCCTTTTTCTATTGCTTTGCTGATTTTTCTTAGGTAAAATTTCTTTTTGAATTTTGATATAGTCAAATTCATGGATCTTTTCTCTTAGTGGTATATGTTTTTACATATTTCTGGAACATTATCCATTTCAAATGGTTTCATATGGGCTTTCAAATTAGTTTGCACAGAGTTGTACAAAGTAGTCTTAATAAATTTTTCTATATTTTCTCTGCTTTTATGGTCATTATTCCATTAATATTTATTTCATGTATTTATACCTCCAAATCTTTCTCCGCTCCCCTCTTCTGGATTAGGTTAGCTAAGGTTTGTCTATTTTCCTGGCTTTTTAAATACTTAGCTTTGAGGGCTTCCTCTTGAAGCAAGGATTGCTTAGTAGCACGTTTTTACAGTTTTAGGTGGAAGAGACTTTTAAAAATGTGTCATTAATTTTCTAGTTATATTGAATTGAGTGTGATCGCAGAAGGCCATTTATATCATTTGCATTTTTAGAATGCACTGAAATTTTCTTTGCAGACTCTGATATGTCAATTTTGTGAAATTTCCATGTGACTTAGAAGGCTTAATTTGTATTATCAGGATTCAGTCCCCTCTTATTTCGATATTGTCTTTCTACTACGAACAGTATTGTAATTAGCTGGTCACCTCCTCTTTCTCTTTCCTCCTTTATCCCTAATATCTAATTTAAAGTATTATCTTTTGGCTGGCTCAATCGGTGGAGCATGTGACTCTTAATCTCAGGGTTGTGGGTTTGAGCCCCAAGTTGGGTTGGAGAGTACTTAAAAATAAAAAAAAATTAAAAATTAAATGAATAAATAAAGTATTATATTTTATTCCCAGCTTTCAAAAAACAAAATTTTCTCATTATCATCTCTGCTTTCTCCCCATTTTTGATATTTGTATTATATCCATAATATCAAATCTATAACAAATATATACTAGTCTGTTAACCTTATTCTCACCATTCTATCCTGAATTCTACTGTAAGATGCTTACCACCAAAACTGAAATTGAATTTGTCCAATCATTTTCTGAACCTTGTTCTCTAGTAGATACCTCAAGATGGCTCGGAGCAATATTTCCTCTGTCCTTAACATATTCATAACTGTCTAGATCTTTAAAACTTTTATATTTGAAAAGCAGTTACTGTCTTCTGTCCATTTCTTGACTGGATTATTTGTTTTTTGGGTGTTGAGTTTGATAAATTATTTATAGATCTCAGATACTAGCCCTTTATCTGATAAGACATTTACAAATATCTTCTCTCATTCCATAAGTTGTCTTTTGGTTTTGTTGACTGTTTCTTTTGCTGTGCAAAAGCTTTTTATCTCGGTGAAGTCCCAATAGTTCATTTTTGCTTGTGTTTCCCTTGCCTTTGGAGACACGGCTAGCAAGAAGTTGCTGTGGCCGAGGTCACAGAGGTTGCTGCCTGTGTTCTCCTCAGGGATTTTAATGGATTCCTGTCTCACATTTAGATCTTTCATCCATTTTGCGTTTATCTTTGTGTATGGTATAAGAAAATGGTCCAGTTTCATTCTTCCGCATGTGGCTGTCCAATTTTCCCAGCACCATTTGTTGAAGAGACTGTCTTTTTTATATTGGATATTCTTTCCGGCTCTGTCAAAGGTTAGTTGGCCATAGAGTTAAGAGTCCATTTCTGGGTTCTCTATTCTGTTCCATTGATCCATGTGTCTGGTTTTGTGCCAGTACCATACTGTCTTGATGATTATACTTTGTAATAGAGCTTGAAGTCCAGAATTATGATGCCACCAGCTCTGGTTTTCTTTTTCAACATTTCTCTGGCTATTCAGGGTCTTTTCTGGTTCCATTCAAATTTTAAGATTATTTGTTCCAGCTCTATGAAAAATGTCGATGGTATTTTGATAAAGATTGCATTGAATGTGTAGATCGCTCTGGGTAGCATAGACATTTTACCAATATTGTTCTTCTAATCCATGAGCATGGAATGTTTTCCCATTTATTTGTGTCTTCCTCAATTTCTTTCATGATTGTTCTATAGTTTTCTGAGTACAGATCCTTACCTCTTTGGTTAGGTTTATTCCTAGGTATCTTATGGTTTTTGGTGCAATTAGAAACGGGATTGATTCCTTAATTTCTCTTTCTTCTGTCTCATTGTTGGTGTATAGAAATGCAACTGATTTCTGTGTATTGATTTTATCTCCTGCCACGTTGCTGAATTCCTGTATGAGTTCTAGCAATTTTGGGGTGGAGTCTTTTGGGTTTTCCACATAAAGTATCATGTCATCTTCTCCAAAGAAGACATACAAATGGCCAACAGACACATGAAAAAATGCTCAACATCAGTTGACATCAGGGAAATACAAATTAAAACCACAATGAGATACCACCTCACACCAATCAGAATGGCTAAAATTAAAAGTCAGGAAACAAATGTTGGCAAGGATGTAGAGAAAGGGGACTCCTCTTACAGTGTTGGTGAGAATGCAAGCTGGCACAGCCACTCTGGAAAACAGTATGAAGTTCCTCAAAAAGTTTAAAATAGAGCTACCCTATGACCCAGCAATTGCACTACCGGGTATTTACCCAAAGGACACAAACATGATTCAAAGGGGCACTTGCACCCCAATGTTTATAGCAGCGATGTCCACAATAGCCAAACTATAGAAAGCGCCCAAATGTCCAATGAGAGATGAATGGATAAAGAAGATATGGTGTGTGTGTGTGTGTGTGTGTGTGTGTATACATATACACATGATAGAATATTACTCAGCCATCAAAAAGGATGAAATCTTACCATTTATATCGACATGGTTGGAACTGGAGGTAAAATGCTGGGCAAAATCAGTCAATCAGAGAAAAACGATTACCATATGGTTTCACTCATATGCGGAATTTAAGAAACAATATAGAGGATCATAGAGGAAGGGAGGGGAAAATAAAATAATATGAAATCAGAGAGGGAGACAAACCATAAGAGACTCTGAACTATATGAAACAAACTGAGGGTTGCTGGAGGAGAGGTGGGAGGGGGGATGGGGTAACTGGATGATGGACATTAATGAGGGCACGTGATGTGATGAACACTGGGTGTTATATTCAACTGATGAATCCCTGATCTCTACATTGGAAACTAATGATACACTGAATGTTAACTCACTGAATTTAAATAAAATGAGTTTAAAAAAAAGAAAGAAAAGCAGTTAAGCTAAATCCTTAGCTTAAATTTTCTTTCTTTGAGTATCTTAAATATGTTATTTAATTGCATTCTGGGGGTGCCTGGGTGGCGCAGTCGTTAGGCGTCTGCCTTCAGCTCAGGGCGTGATCCCGGCGTTATGGGATCGAGCCCCACATCAGGCTCCTCTGCTGTGAGCCTGCTTCTTCCTCTCCCACTTCCCCTCTCACTGGCTGTCTCTATCTCTGTTAAATAAATAAATAAAATCTTTAAAAAAAAATAATTGCATTCTGGCAAAAATCTTTCTGTCAGAACATCAAATGCCAACCTTATTTTCTTTCCTTGTAACTTATTGGGTGTTTTTGCCAAAATACTCTGGATGGTCTTTTTCCTATTTTTAGAGTCCAGGAGTTTTACCAGAGTATGTTTTGGTAGTGACTAATCTGGGCTGATTTTTCTAGGTAAATGATATGGTCTTTTGATACATATATTCAAATTTCCACACATTTTAGAATAATTTTCTTGAATTACTTTAAAAATAAATTGTTTTGCAATAATATTAATTTTATGAAAAATTCTCAAAGATACCACAGAGAGTTCTCGTATGTCTTTTATCCAGTTTCTGTCCTTTGTTACTACTGTACATACCATGGTACATTTGTCAAAAACAAGAACTGACATGTTAGTAGTTTGTGTTTTTCATGGAATCTATCCGTTTCATCTAAATTAGAAAATTTATTGTCATAATTGCTTAGACTAGTTCCCTTACCCCTTTGATGTCTGTAGGATCTGTGATAATGCTCCTATTTCATTTCTGATATTAATAATCTGTGTCTTCTCCAGTTATTTTCTGATTAGTTTGGATAGAGGCTTATCAATTTTATTGATTTTTGCAAATAATCAGCTTGGTTTTATTGACTTTTTATATTGTGTTTATTTTTATTTTATTGATTTCCACTATTATTTTCTTTCTTTGCTTGCTTTAGGTTTCATTTGCTCCTTTTTTCCTAGTTAATGTAGAAGCTTAGATAAATGAGACCTTATAATCTTTTCAAATATAAGCACTTGATGCTATAAATTTCCTTCCTTGTACTGCACTAGCTACATGGTGCACATTTGGGTATTTTCTGTGTTTATTTTAATTCAGCTTAAAATATTTCAAAATTTCTTTTTTTTTTTAAGATTTTATTTATTTATTTGACAGAGATAGAGACAGCCAGTGAAAGAGGGAACACAAGCAGGGGGAGTGGGAGAGGAAGAAGCAGGCTCACAGCGGAGGAGCCTGATGTGGGGCTCGATCCCAGAACACCGGGATCACACCCTGAGCCGAAGGCAGACGCTTAACGACTGCGCCACCCAGGCGCTCCCTTTTTTATTTTTTATTTGACTCATGGGTTATTTAGAACTGAATTGTTTAATTTCCAAATATTTGGAGATTTTCCAGATATCTTTCTATTTTGATTTTTAGTTTGTTTTTGATAACTTCGATAAGATTTTTAGTTTTGTTGACATCAGAGAGAAAACTTGGAATGACTTCAATCTTTTAAAGTTTTTGTGACTTGTTTTATGGCCTTGCATATATATGATCAATCTTATTGATGATTCTGTTACCATTGAAACAATATATATTCTGCTGTTGCAAGGTCAGGTGTTTTGCATATCAGTTCGGCTGGTTGATAGTTTTGCTCGAGGCATCTTTATGTATACTTATTCTACCAATTACTGAGAGAGGAGTGTCGAAATCTCCAACAATAATATTAGAATTTATTTCTCCTTTTAGTTCTATTAGATTTTCCTTCTTGTACTTTAAAGCTTAGTTATGAGACTCATTCACAATTATTATTGTTATATCATCACAATGAATTTATTTCCTTATCATTATGAAATATGCCTCTTTATCCTTGGTGCCTTAGTCTGCTCAGGTTGCTATGACAAAGTACCACAAATTGGGTGGCTTAAACAAGAAAAATTAATTTCCTCACGGTTCTGGAGGCTGGAAAATCCAAGATCAAGTTTCTAGCAGGGTAGATGTCTGCTGAGAGGTCTCCCCTTGGGTTGCAGAAGGCTGTCTTCTTACCATGTATTCACATGGCCTTTCCTTGGTGTGTGTGCATGTGGGGAGAGAAAGAGCAGTACTCTGGTGTTTCTTTATTTAAGGGCACTAATCCTATTGGATCAGGACCCCACACTTACAACCTCATTTAATCAATGATTGCTTCCTTAGAGTCCCCATTTCCAAATATAGCCGCACTCAGGGGTTAGAGTTTCAACATATAGATTTTGGGAGGTTACATTCAATCTGTAATACTTGGTAAGATTCTTTGTTTTGAAATCTACTTTGTCTAATAGTAATGTAGCTACTCTAGCTTGATTTTTGTTTCATATTTGCATGGTTTATCTTTTCCATTACTGGACCTTTAACCTATCTATGTCTTTACAGTTAAAGTGAACTTATTGCTGACAACATGCATCTGGGTCTTGTTTTAACCAGTCTAACAATTTTTGCCTTTTAAATCTTAGACTGATGTACATCTAGTCTAATTACTGGTATGGGTTTAGCTTAAGTCTACTATCTTGTTATTGGTTTTCTATTTAGTGCATCTGTTCTTTGCTCCTCTTTATCTTTTATCCTGTTTTCTTTTGGATTAATTGATTATATTTTACAGCTCAGGTTTTACCTCCACTATTGGCTGATCAACTATTCCTCTTTTTAGTTTTTTTTTTAGTTGCTCTACTATTTATAATATACATCTTTAACTTCTTACTATTTTAAAATCCTATTAAAATAGTTCACATAAAATATAAGATCCTTACAACGGATTTACTACCTCTACTATCTGTGCTAGTCTTCTTCTTCTTTTTTTTTTTAAAGATTTTATTTATTTATGTGACAGCCAGCCAGCGAGAGAGAGAACACAGCAGGGGAGTGGGAGAGGAAGAAGCAGGCTCCCAGTGGAGGAGCCCAATGCGGGACTCGATCCCAGAACGCTTGGATCACGCCCTGAGCCGAAGGCAGACACTTAACGACTGTGCTACCCAGGCGCCCCTGTGCTATTCTTCTTCTTTTTTTTTTTTAATAATGATTTTTTATTATATTATGTTAGTCACCATACAGTACATCCCTGTGCTATTCTTCTTATATGTATTTTACTGCTACATTTGTTATAAATCCTATAACATTTTAAAAAATCTAAACAATCAATTATTTTTAAAAGATTAAAAGTGAGAAAAACTGTTTCCATTTATTTTCATGTTTTACAAAACTGCTTTTCTGGTTAACAACATCATTTCTAGGAGGGGGACTAAATCCTACCGGTGCATCTCCTACTCTATCTTGGCTAGATATGAATGTCTGAATTTCTAAGTTATTGTTACAGATAGCTGCGTTAGTTTTGTACCTGTGGGTGCTTCTGATCTAGTCGACAATTCACAACAGAGATTTGAGGACATTTCTAAAGGCTACACTCCTGCTGTACAGGGGTGATCCATCAATCAATGAAACAATTCACAACTATTCATTTGTTCAACTTTTCTCTGTTCATTCATTAGTTAAACACGGATTAATCATTAACGATGTGGCTGACTCCAAGTGAGGCACTGGCGGTATAAGGGGAAAAAAGGTGCTGTCCTTTCCCTGAAGGATCTCCAGACAGAGTAGGTTTTAAATAGAAAGAGAGTTAAATCAGCTTTTAAAATGCATTAATCAGTGTCTTCCTCCTCAGTGCTTACTGTCATTTCTCCCATAATTCTTTGTGCCCTACGTTTTATAACTTGGTTGTAATATAATGGTAAGTCGTTATTATGATAACAATAAGGGAGGGTTGCTCAATGAACACAGTTTCAGCTTTGCAAGATGAAAAAATTCTAGAGCTCTGATACATAATGTAAATAGAGTCAACACTTCCGAACTGTACCCTTAAAAATGGTTAAGATGGTAGATTTTATGTTGTGGTTTTTTTTTTTACCACAACCTAAAAATAAAAAAATTTAAAAATGAGGAGGAAGGCAGCCCCAGGATGCGCTGTTGTCCGGACTGTTTACCTAAAATTGAGTTTTGCCAGCTCTTTCATCCAGTGACGGGACCTTCGGAGTCCCAACCTTCCTTTTCCCACCGGATTCCCGCCTCGGGGATCCGCCAGGTGTCGCCGTGGCCTTGGCCGCCCTCGCCCCGCCCACCACCAAGTTTCGTCCAATCGCGGCCCTGGCCCCGCCCCCGACTGAACCTCTTTCCTGCATCCGGGCCTGGGTGGGCTGGCTCTCAAGCCTAGCGAGGGGCATGGAGATCCGCGGCGAACCCCAGTCCGGCGCGAGCTGTTCGTCGTCCCCCCGGGACGGCTCGGCTGTCTCGGTGTCCAAGGAGCTGCTGACAGCCGGGAGCGGCGGCCGCGGAGGTGACGGGCGGGTGGCGGCGGCGTGGGGTGTGCACGTGCCGCAGGGGGCGTGTGGCCGGGGCAGCGGCGGGGGCCGGCCGGCGGCTCCCTTTCCAGGCCCCGCACCCCCGAGGGGACGCCCAGGGTTGCCCGCGGGGCTTCTGAGTTACTGCTACTGCAGGGGTGTGGTTCGGGGGCCTCGCGGCAGGCACCCGGCCGCGGGCCCCGGGATGGTGGTTGTATTCCGTACGATAGTGGGCGCCCACACCGCAGAGTGCAGCAGCAGGACACCCACAGCAGCAGGGTGGGACCTGGGGAGGGTCTTAGGTCGGCTCTCCGGTCCCGGCAGCGGGCTGGTGGGGGAAGCAGGTGACTATTATGGATTCACCTCCCCACCCCCACCCCTCCTTGCTCACAGAACCACCCGTTAGTGCCTTGCCTCTCTCTTGTAGAGGGGCACTTGGGTCTAGGAAATTCACATAGGATTTCAGACACCATAGTAGAGAGTTGAAAAGCGTGGATTCGAATCCCAACTCCACGACTGATTAGCTGTGGAACAACAGCACAGTTGTTTACATTCTCAACGCTCCAGTGTTCACATTTGGAAAATGGAGGTAGTAGTACCTGTTGATTTTTTTTTTTTTTTTTGAGGAGAAGGAGAATGCGCATAAGGTCTTTGGTCATATTCTCAGGGAGTATTAGCTTGAAGACGTTCTGTGAGAACCCAGAGCATCCCAAAGTGTTATAATAATACCCAACGCTTGTGTAGTGCTTAGTGTGACCTTGGATTTAATTAACGCATTTAATCCTCACAAAAACCCTGTGCAGAAGGTTCTGTTATCTATATTTCATAAGTGAGGAAACTGAGTCACAGTGTATCATACAAATAAGTAACTTGCTGAAGATCATGTGGCTGAAAAGTGACAAAATTGGGATTCGAACACAATCAGTCTGAGTGGATTCTTTATGCTAATCCATTTGTTAGACCTAAAGCAGTAATCAAAGAATAATTGTTGAGCTCTGCTTTGGGGGGTGAATAGGGTTTTTGTACTTGAGTGAAGAGGTTTTCCAGAAGTTGGAAACAGGGTGATCAAAGCCTTGAGTTTTGAAATACAAGTCCTGTCCTCCGAGCTCTGGTGGGCTGAGGAGTTTGTTGATTTGAGGAGTAGTGAGTGATGGGGCTGAAAAGGTGCATGGGTGTGGGGGGGGTGGACAGACAAAAGTTTTCCAAAGGGCTCATTTGTCCAGGTTGGACCTCTTTAATTAAGGTCCACTAACAAGGCAGGTGTGCTTTCTAAACAAACGAGTGCTCCAAGAGGTTAAGTACTTTGCCTGATATATTGCAGCTAGTAACCATTTCTGGCTTCACTTAACCCTCATTGTACCCTTTGCGGCTTCCTCTGTCTCTTCGTTGCAGAAACTCATTTGTCACTGATGGATTTCTGGTCCATAAAGGGTGCAGGTTAGTTTGCACTTACTCCTCAGCATCGGTGACTCCTACAGATGTATCAGACAGGCCGAAGGAAGGGGAGGTGGGGGTGCGGAAAGAAGTAAAATATTGTCATGGAACTTGGGGAGCCTCTTTTTCTAAAAATGTCTTGGGGAATGTGGACTGTTCAAGACCTGAGAGCGGTCATGGAAAGTTTGCTGACCGGCCCCCGTTTCTTTGTTATAGTAAATTAAGCGTGTGTGTGCTTTCAGGTATATGGGACAGGTTACTCATCGACCCCAAGCGTAACTGCAGAAAAAATTCCACTCTTCAAACAGTTCGGATAGAGAGGAGTCCCTGTAAGTATCTTTCCCTCTCTTTCTCTACTCCCCTTCTCTCTCAAGAACCTCCTCGGATGTTAAATTTTGCCCAACTAAGCAGTAGAGATCCACAGAGTAGAGATCCAGTCTGGCCGGAGCGGTTCATTGTCCCCCCAGGACAGCTCAGGGGTCTCAGTGTCTTAGGAGCTGCTGACAGTGTTTTCCATCTGTGGAGTTCCGTCTGAGTCTTTTTTATATCCTTCATTTCTTTCCTCATTGTGATCGCCGTTGTGTGGGGCTTGGTATTCTAGGACCTCATTTCATCCTTCCAGCAGTCCTATTTTACAACGAACGGCCATTTCTTGACCTTCACCACCTTTCTTTTTTCTTCTTCTGTACTCTGGACAGTTCAGTCATGTACTGTGTGGCTGTACCAGTGACTTAACAAGTCTTGAGAGCTCATCATGTGCACAGTTTCGTGCTGGGCCTCTTTTGAGAGCTAAAGAAATTAGACATACCTTGTTTATTGATTCCCCTGTACTTAGCATAGTAGAGGTATCACTCCTGTTTTTACAGATGGGTAAATTGAGGTTTTGAATGATTAAATTAAATTTATTATTTAGGACACGTGTGGTTGCAAAAAACTAAAATCCAGCTCCGATTGCCTTAAGCCAAAAAATAAATTATGCTGGCCGATTTTCTCGAGGGGGGAAAAGCCCAGTGATTTCAGGTACATCTGCATCCAGGTGCTTGGTGTCCTAGGGGTCTGCTGCTCTGTATCGCTTAGCTCGGCTTCCCTCGGTGTTGGTAAATCTTGAGCAGGCTCTTCCTCACGTGTGGCAGGTTGGCCAGTCATTTACTCACTCAGAAGGAAGGGATCTCTTTCTCACAGTTCAAGCCAGAGTCCCAGGGTCCTGTCTTATTGGCCTGACTAGATCGCAGTGTCACTGAATATGCCACTGAACCAGATCATGTTGACCAAGGCACAAGAGTGACTGAGTGACTGAGTGACAGAGCTTAAAAGGAAAGTCAGGGTTATGTTACCAGCAGCAAGGGAACAGATACTGGGCAGGTAAAAACAAGCACTACTTAGTTAACTTGCCCAAGGTAATTCAGGGAGTAAGAGGTGGAACTGGGGTTCTGTTAATAACCTTGTCAGCCTGACCCCAAAGCCTCAGAGCCTGATACCTCTAACTATAGAGTCATACATTCTCCTCATTCAGTTACTATTGGTTGAATGCCAGCTATCTAGGAATGTACAGTTCTGGGGATATATGAAAACACAAATAAACATTGAGAAATATTCACTAACTTGTGTAGTCCTGCTTTAAGGATTCAGAAGAGAATGGAGGTTTCTTAAAATGGAAGAAATCTGAAAGATTTTTTTATTATAACTTTTGTTGCTCTTGTTACTGTTGAATTAAGGAGTGTTTTACAATAAATTCTGGATTTTGAAAGTTGAAGTTTGGCCAAAGACTAACATAAATATTGCTAAACTGTATTTTCTCTCCTTAGTATTGGACCAAGTACAGACCTTTCTGCCCCAGATGGCTCAGGCGAATGAAAAGCTAAGAAAAGAAATGGCAGCCGCACCACCTGGTCGTTTCAATATTGAAGATATTGATGGGGCTCTTGGAAAAGTTATACAAATGGTAATGATGCTTTGTTTTTATTTCATAAAATAAAATTACCAGTTTGCCTCATCATCCATAAAGTAGAGGAGTTTTCTGTTGAAATTCAAGTGATATTTTCCTTCTTGCAGAGTCAGCTCACATTTCCAGTACTGCGTGGGAACTTGGTCGTTTTATGATTAGGGATCTTACAGATCAGTAAGTTTTCCTGAGTGGAGTTTAGGAATTCAGCAGTAGAGAAGAGGAGGGCTTTTTCAAGTCAAATACTACGTTTGTTATCTTGAAGCATTAATTTACTATGTGTCCCAAGTGGATTGTTTTTTCCTAAAAGAAGGCCTGAAAGAAGTAATCATAACCTGATTCATTATAAATATAAAAATAAATGATGCATTTAACAGACTGATAATCTAAGTTCCATGGGAAATCTTCTCCCTGTGTCCTCACATCTTCTGTCTACACCGGCGTTCCCTTTATAACACGTCTGGACAGAGCTGACACCGTTGTTAATGGTAACATCTCATTCATTGGCGGCTCTGGTCAGCTCTACCTCCAGAATATGTTCCAGATCCAGCCACTCTGCACGATGTCCCCTGCTGCCACCCCTTAGTCCACATCATCGCGGTCTCCCCTGTGGACTCTTGCAGTGATTTCTCAACAGGTTCCCCTGCTTCTGCCTTTTCTTTCCTAGAATCTGTCTTTACACTGTGTGTGGCCCACGTTCCCATCACATTTCTGATGAATTCGGAGTCCTTTGAGGGCCCGTGTGATCCGGCCTCCAGCTCTCCATCTGACTTACCTCCCACCGCGCCCCCTCTTTCCTGCACTCCCATTCAGTGTCCCTGCTCCAGATTTCTTCTCTCTTTGTACAGGGCTCTTCTAAGATTTCTGCATCCTCACTCCTTCCATCTCTCATCAGTTGTCACCCCAACAAGCGGCCTTCCCCGATGGCTCTATGAGAAGCTTATCCTATCCTGCTTTGCTTTTCTTCATTTTCACGGCCCTACACTGTCCCTTACGTGTAGTTGTCCACTGTCTGTCTTTCCCAACTAGGACAGAGGTGAGCAAGAATTTTGTGTTTGGGGCCAGCTAGTAAATACTTTAGGCTTTTGGACCGCCCTGTCTCTGTTGTGACTGCTCATTTCTGCCGTTTCAGCATGAAAGCTGCTGTAGACGATATGTATGAATAGGCAGGTTTTATCAACTTATTTATGGACACTGAAATTTGAATATCATATAATTTTCATGTTTCATGAAATACTATCCTTTTGTTTTGGTTTGGTTTTTTCTACCATTTAAAAAAACATCCTTAGCTCACGAGCTAAACAAAAACAGGTGGCGGACTGGGTTTGGCCTGCAAGCTCTAATTGGCCAATCCCTCTCAAAAACAGAAGTTCCAGAAAGGCAAAGATTTTGTTGCTGTTCTCGTGGCATCTCTCGGACCTCGCGTGGGGCCTGGCTTGGGTTAGCATCTGTTGAGATTTGTTGGACGTGCTCAGGGTATACAGAATCGGGTCGTGGGGGACTTTTTATACTTGTATACCTGTAAGTCATGCCGGACTCTGGCAACTGACAGGGAAGAAGTGCCCTATTGTACTGAAAACATTTCCTGTCCCATATGCTTCCATTTCTGTGCTTAGTGTTGTTGGTTCTTCCCAAGGTTGTTATCACAACTTTCTAGGAACTGCCCTGAAATCAATTTCTCGCCTGGTGCTTTTGGCAGGACGTGGCCTTGTTTGAGATGAATCAAGCCGATTCCAAAGAAGAGGACAGTTCAGAAGAGAGTTCGCAAGACAGCTCGGAGGACAGCTCAGAATCTGAGGGGGAGGACGACAGCACCTCTTCTGAAGTCACCATAGATAACATTAAGCTTCCTCATTCGCAAGATGGAAAAGGCAAGATCGAGGTTTTGGACAGTCCTGCCAGTAAAAAAAAGAAATAGTAAAATAAATGATCTCAGAAACAGGTGATACATGCCTGCTAATTCTGCGGAAAAAAGAACATGGCTTGCTGGTTATTTTGCATTTCAGGTATCTGTGGTGCTTTTATGTATTATCAGATGTATTTTGTTTCTCAGAGAAACAAAAGCTCCTGTTAAAGAGGTTCGAAGGTCTCATTTGGAGACCTTGTAAGAGCAGACTCTCTGATCTCACGCTAAAGAGATTTCACTTAGAAAGCTTAACTTTATGTATGGTGACAGTGAAGTTGTTGGCCTTTTCTTTCTTCAGCATAGACTTCAGAAATAGCAAACTTATTTTAAAGCAAAAATACAGATTGTTTGCTTTAAAGTTATTCTCGTGAATAAAACAATCTGAGTTATTGAAGGTCATTATAAAGTCAAGTTTATTTGTTAGCATCACAGTGGGTTCAATGGGGGAGAATTTTTTTTAAGAGACAGAAATTTTTTACAAAGAAAAGAATTGCTTATATTCAGCTGCCCTCGGGCATATCTACTTTCATTAAAAAAAAAAAAAAGTCCTTTCCAGTTCGAGCTGGAACTCTGGCGCTCTGTGGTTTCATCACTGCTGGGGACTCTGCAGCCACTCTGCACGGAGAATTTACTGGTTGGAAAAATTCATGGTTTTTTTGTCTTTGTTTTGCGGATTTTTTGTTTCAGCTATGAAAACTATTCTACACGGTTGCCCACAGTTTAAAACCTATCAAATGTAGAAAATAAGGGACATCACAGACAAAATAGGGCGTGGTCCAAAAAAAATGTAACCACTGGTTTTTCCCTTTCAAAGGTCAAAATGATCCCAGGCTGGAGTCGTCTTTTGCCTCATTCTTGACCTTATTAAATTTGTTTCAGATCTCATCTGCCAAGGGACTGGCTTTGCTCAGGATATAGGCCTGAGAATTGAAACGATCATCGCCAAGTGGGTTGAGCTGATGCAGTTTGTCCCCTCATGTTTTAGAGCTCTCTTTTAACTCTTTTTTCCCACTCCTCACGTTAGCTCAAGACATCTTGTAAATACTCTGAAGGTAATTCTCAAGGTTCTTTCTGGTATTTCCCATTGCAAATTGGAACCAGCTCTTCTGGGCTGTGCCTCATGAAATGTACGAAGAATCGAACAGATCTGGAAATGAGACTCCTCAGCTGCAAAGGTTACTGTGCTGTATTTAGTAGCACCAAACATAACTGTGGTGAATTATTGGTGGAAATAGTTAAAGATCGCCTCCTGCCAGCTAATATCTTTTGCTGCATTGGGGGAAGAGTTACATTGGTCTGGTTCATGACTTAGCATGGCGGATGGTGCCGAGTGGGCACTGGATAATGTTATTAAACGACTTAATGGATATATGAGGGTGTATAGGAAATTTCAAGCCATGGTGGGCTGCTCCAGGCAGGGGGTTGTGAAGGTGGAACTTCACAGGAAGTACACATCCCAGTGGAAATACGCTGAGTGATCAGCGAGAGACCAGTCTAGAAATACATACTATGTGTATAGAATTTTAATAGTTCCCTCCTGCCATAGCTATCTCGTATACTACAGCGAGCCTCCCTGTACAGCAAAGGAAGTCAACTAAATTCAGACATTCTTATGACATAGTAGAAAAAAGAAAAACATGAAAATTTAATTTATGATAAGGATGTCATTTTAAGTGTAAAATGGATGAATTATTCAGTGTACAATGTCAGAACTGGCTACTTCAAGCAAGGTCAGATCTTAGCCTCATACCATGTGCTAAGATAAATTTTATGTGGATTAAAGACTCAAATATAAAGAAAAAATTAAAAGTTTCATACTAAAATATGTGAATATCTAATAGTGAAATTGGGAAAAAGGTTTTTTTTTTCCTTTTTCCAGGAGGTAGGAGTCAAAAAAGTTTTTTTGGTTTTGCTTTTTAAGCAGAGTGCAAAATCTGAAATCACAAAGGAAAAGAGCAGAAAACAACATCTGCACAAATATTAAAAACCAGTGCATAGCAAAGAAATTTTAAAGGCAAAGGACAAATTGGGAAAAATATTTGTAACATAAGACTGAGTGCCAATATATAAGGGGCTGTTACAAATTTTAAAAAAGACTAATATCTTAATAATGAAAAGGCTGTAAGACAATTCACAGAAAAAAAATGTTTAACTCCATGTATCCAAAAAAAAAATGGCAAATGAAACCAAGATTGCATTGTTGACTTAGCAAATTGGCAGATGAAACCATAGCCAGTACTTACTGAGCCCTTCCTGTGTGACCCGCTATGTAAGTGTCTCACATTTTGAGTCAGCACCACTCAGTCGTATATGAAAATTTACTGAGCTGCACATTTAACATTTGTGCACTTTGCTGTAAGCATGTGACACGTTAAGTAGAAAGCTGTTTTGT
Source organism: Ursus arctos (assembly GCF_023065955.2). Classification (NCBI taxonomy): domain Eukaryota; kingdom Metazoa; phylum Chordata; class Mammalia; order Carnivora; family Ursidae; genus Ursus; species Ursus arctos. Next base: position 10,729,229 of record NW_026622886.1, on the reverse strand, counting down.
TTGTCAGCATTTGGCCCTTCAGGCTGCTGGAAAGTAAATCGCTGTTGTGCTTTGGTTAGTCTGACCTGTGCTTTCTGTGCCTGGTGCTGGGGTGTGAGACGTGGCAGCCCCTTGGACAGCGGTTCTGTTCCTGCTAAGGTTGATGAGGGGTACCGTGCTCCTGGGGTTCCCATCCTTCTATGACTCTCTGACAGTTATAAATCCGAAAATCTGGTATAATGGTGTTTGTAGCAACAATTTCATTCTGAATGAATCTCCTGTCCGTTCCCATATTTTAATTGTGCATTAAATAAGATACTTATATTAAAAATCCTGCCTTACGAAGTAGCTTGTATTACTGTACCTGTACCCACTGGTCTGGTAGGACAGGCAAGGGGAGAGGCTGAGTCTTATCTTCACTTGTATTTCCCTCCGTGCCGAGCAGAGGGCCTTTCACTTGGTCAAAATGTACAATAAATGTTCATTAAACTGCTCTTTTTCTCTTTATGTCAGTAAAGTAATTCATTTTAAACGACAGTGACTCTCGATCCTGAAGAAACAAGACAGGGTAATTATGACTGGTAGACTTTTCCAAAAAGTTGAACGCTGGAATCTTTGTGGTTGAATCCCCACCACCCACCTGGTCATGGGAAACCCCTGCCAGCGATTGGAGTGGGAATGAGAACGTGACACAAACTTTCCCGTGAGGCATAGCAAAATCTCGTGTAGACTTTGGGAAAGGAAAGGATTTTTCATTCCTAAAAAGAGGTGGTTCCTTTCTTCTTTTAGAAGAAAGGCTTGAACATTTTATGACTGGGTAGGATTCCTGGGAGTCCTGTCTAGTGGCCGTGAGTGGAGCCAGCTCTTGAGTCTGGGCCCCAAGGACAGCAAAGTGAAGCAGGGGGCACCATGGAGTCACTGCATTGAATAACTCTGCAGATGGAATCCCTAGACTTGGTTTGGTGACACAGTTAAGTGTGCTGCTTGTTTCAAACCAAACCAAACCAAACCAAACCAGTGCCTTCTGAGATAATTCTGCTTCTATCCACCTCACAGAGGAGAAGGGTAGGCCTGGACCTGCTACGTACCTTTCCTGAGGCCTCCCAGTAGGTAAGTGGTGGAGCCAGGTGTCGCTGAGCCGGTCACACCCAGCCACCGCGGGCCCACCAGTTGCTCTGCCGCCAGCACAGACCCCAAAGCTGTCCGGACCAGACCTCGGCCTGGCCTCTTATCTCAGTTTCCCCACCAGCAAAATGGGGGTAACAGTCTCCCTCATGGGCTTTGGTAAGAAATGAATGAGTTGAAAGAGCATGTGTTTGTCCCAGTACTCAGTCGATGTGAGGCATTACGATGCTATGGGGTAATGCACCGTGGTGGCAAGAATCTGGGGGAAACTTAGTAAGATTATAGGTCCCAGGAATTTATCCTAGTTACAGCGTTGTTCACAAATTTCTATAGAAGATTTACTGCCAAGTTTAAAATACCAAAAACCAACTATGTCCAGCATACGTGTAGACGTACGCCAACCGAGGACAAGTTAAAGCCACTGAACACAGGAAGAAGTACGTTTATTGACACAAAGATGCTTGTATATTGTTCATTGCAAAAGGCAGATAACAAAGTTACGTACAGTATTCTAGTAATTCTGTAAAATACAGATTCATAGGAAAAGTCTGGAACAATCTCAAATGCCTGTGGTTCTTTCTGTGTGGAGAGTTTATAGTGGAATCTTACCTTCTGATTTTATGTATTTTTACATAATTAGGTATTATTGAATCATTTTAAAAATCCACTAGGGTATTATTTGCATAACAGCGATGATAATCACCCCATCCACCATGTCTCACATCCGAGAATCTCCTTCAGCCCAGCTTCCCCTCTACAGCTCTCCTTTCCTGGAGGGCAGGCATGGGGAAACCAGTTCGGCTTCTCACCCTGTCGCCGGCCACTTGCACCACAGCTCTTGCAGACGGTGACATGTTCGGTGCGTGCTGCTGTTCACCACCCGGGCCCTGATGTAGGCCTCGGCAGTAAAAGCCATCCAGCTTGGTTAAGACCACCGGCTTCTCTGCCAAGGGTCCCTCTTCTGCCACCTAACAGCCGTGTGACTTGGGCAGGTCACTTACCCTCTTTCGTTAGAGAGCACGTATTTGTTGAGCTCCTTCTACGTATTAGGCGCTGCCGACGCAGCACTGAACAAAGCAGCCCCTGTTCGTGAAGTTCGCGTTCCGACGGGGAGAGACCGACAATAAATAAAGGGGCCCGGTTGTGATAAATGCTACGAAAATAAGGCGGGATAAGAAGACTACACAATGACAGGGCAGATGAGGTGTGACTGCAGGAAGAGGCACTGGTGTGCCGGCACTGACTGCTCGTACTCAGACCGCACGCATCTGTAGTTTGCCATCAGCCTCGATGAGAGCATTTCTACACGGACGTTAGCAACCGCTCCAGGAGTCTTTTTCCCCCGAGAACCAATTGGTAAATATTTACCAGCACGCCACTGGGAAGAGGCACAGCAAATGCAAAGGCCCTGAGGTACGAGTTTGCTCGTCTGTTCGAGGAACATCAAGGCAGCCGGGTGGCCAGGCAGAACAAGAGGGAAGTTCATAGGGGACAACGTCCGAGGGGCCAGGAGCAAGATCGACAGGACGTCGTAGACCCCAGTAAGTACACCTGACTTTATCGAATTGGGGGCCATTGGAAGGTTTGGGCAGAGAGAGGAAAGACAGCATCTCACTTTAACTTCGAACAGATCCACACAGGGAGGAATGAGGAAGACAGGCTGGGAGCCCCGGGCGTAACCAGGATCAGCGGTGAGGCTGGCTCGGTAGTCAGGAAGCTGGTAAGAAGGGCCCCTCAACTTACTCGTTTTTCCCAGACGTTGTGAAGATTAAACAAGATGGCATTTACAAAGTGCTTGCTAGAGTGTCTAGCACACAGGAGGCCCTCGATACATGATAGCTGTGGTTACTGTTGACCAAAAAAAGGCCAATCCTGGGGTGGAGAAGGGGTGCTCCTATCTGATTAGGAAGGCAGATAATTTTAGCACCAAGTGATAAGTACTGTGTTCCTGACAAGTGAGAGCTTAGAGGAGAGACCCTCAAGCCAAGCTGGGGGTAGGAAGCCACAAAGGGTGTGGGAGCAAAAGGTGACTGCTTTAGCCAAGGCAAGAGGAAGAGGATCAGAAGACCCACTTGGAGTGTCCACACCTCCCCATGCAGGTAATAATCAGATCACAGCTTTATTCTTTAGCAAAATAATCTGTGATCTGAAAGAATAGTGATTATCTCTAAAAAAATTTTTTTCTTAAGTAATCTCTGTGCCCGACATGGGGCTCGAACTCACGACCCCAAGACCGAGAGTTGCATGCTCCACCACCTGAGCCAGCCAGGCACCCAGAATAGCGATAATCTAATTATTCCCTGTGTTAATTAAATCACCTGGTAGGCTGTGGGTCATTATGTTCCAATTAAAATTCAGTGTCATTTTGTGAATTCCATGGAACCTTTGATTCTGATCAGCAAATACAAAGACTCAAGCCAGTAGGAACTTTAGAACGTGCTATGGAAGAAGTTGTTAATCTCCAAGCATGGGCTTTAGGAGATCTGCGAACCCCTTGAAGATACTTGCAGAATTAGGTATGTGTGCGGGAATTTGGGTAGAAATGGCATGGAAGGGCTCCACAGCTTTTAGCAGATTCTCAAAGAGTTGTGTGGCCCAAAGAAGATGAAAAACACTGCTACTGAGATACGTAATAGGCGGTAAAATCAGTCCAGAAGAGACGGACATGGTTTTGTTTGCCATTTTATCTATCATTAAAATATTCAGGGGAGCCTGGGTGGCTCGGTTAAGTGTCTGCCTTCAGCTCAGGTCATGATCTTAGGGTTCTGGGGTCAAGCCCCGCGTCCTGCTCCCTGCTCGGCAGGAAGCCTTCTTCTCCCTCTTCCTCTGCCTCTTCCCCCTGCATGTGTGCTTTCTCTCTCTGTGTCAAATAAATAGATAAAATCTTTTTAAAAAAATTTTGGTAAAGTGATATTTTAGTTCATATGAAATCTGTTAAAAGGCTGCATTTAAAAGTGTTTCCTTTATAAGAAGGCCTTTGTCATTTAATTCAAATATGAGCTGTCAATTTGGACTCAGAGAATACTCATTCCAATTTAGAATTTCAGCTGTGCCCGACTCCGATGGTAAATGAGCTATCGTGTAATAAAAAATGCTCACAGGCAAATTATGCTCTCGGTGTGCCGGGATCACACCTGGTGTTCTTCCCTTTGGATGTTTTCCGCCTCTGATTTTGTTGTTGTTTGTTAATTGGTTCCCCACATTCCCTTTATGATAAGCTGCTGAGTCTCTGAAGTACCAAGTGTCCCCTAAGGGCTTCTTCAAAGTCAGAGATAGGAGTGTTTACTGAAATTTACTACTTTAAATTTACTACTTTAAAAGGAGGAGTAACAGAAGTTCTTTGCTCAGACCATCCTCCGATGACACTGCGGTTCAGGATCTCACCTTCTCGTCCCATGGGGATGGTGGTAATTTACTCACCTAACTATTTTTGTCTGACAACAGTCAATTTTGTGAGTCCTGCATGGATTGTACTAATTCCCATTTCTTGGGCGCAGTAGACTGTGGTCCAAACAGCTTGTCAGGTGTGTGATGCGTACCATCGCACTGAATCCTTCCAGCACCTCGTGAGACAGGGACTTTATCCCCATTTTATAGATACCAACGCTCTGAGATAGCAGGTAACTAACTTGCCTAAGCTCTCCCAACCAGTGGTCACACAGCGGACTCGGCAGGTAGAAAAGTGGAAAACGAGATGTTCAATGAAGAACAAATGAGCTGCCGAAGGAAAAGCGGTCCTTTCCCTCGTACCATTGCTCTTTTTCATGACATGGCCTTTTCCAGCGCTGCTGCGCCAAGCGCCGTGTCGGAATAACGGAGTGGAGGAATCAGTGACCCCTGAAAAGGACTGTAGGGAAATTAAGTCATCTAGTTAGTTTATCTCGATATATTTTTAAAATAGCGATGGGGGATGCAAAGTTGATTTTTTCTCGAAGACCATGAACATAGCACAATGCAAGGTACTGCTGTTATTGCATTGACTCCTCAGAATAAATCTCCTGAGGAAGGCATTACTCTCCCCATTTGACAGATAAGGAAACTGAGGCTGGGGGAAGTTGAGGAAGTTTCCCCGAGTCACATGGCAAGATGGTATGATATGAACCAAGACCAGCCTCCAAAGGCCATTTACACTCTATATCATCCTGTAAAATTCACTTTTTAAAAGCTATTTATTAGAATTTAAGCTATCTGGGGCCAGAGCTGATGTCATTGAATGCTGTCTATGGTAAGTGTATGTCTATGGTAAATGTCCTGAGAACATCACATAGTACCCCATACCTAGTAAGTACTCAAGCACCGTTTTGGGTTGGCTGTCCATCACAGTAGGTGGGAAATAGAACATCAAAAGGCACAAAGATGTATCTTATGTCCAAATATGAAAAAAAAAAGGAATTTGCTTCACATTCCTTACGGGATATACTGTTCCTTGAGAGAAAAATTATAGCAAATCTTTTTAAATAGCCCCATAGGTAGAGTTCAGAGGTTAAAACCTACATATGTTATGCAGTTTCCCCCAAATGCACCATGTGCATGATAACGGCCTGATACATTTTTCAAGATGAACAACAATGGCTAGATTAGTGTCGGTGGGGAGGAAAAGCGACTTGGCGGTTTAGAAACATGTGGGTTATACAACGTAGTCAACCCCCAACAACTACAAATCGTTTTAAAGTATAAAAGGTGTATCAGAAAATAGGCACAAGTGTAAATGCTTGGACACGTGGCCCTGACCCACTTTATGGTCCGTGTGTGTGTTTTCTCGCTCGTGGCTGGTCCCTCGTCCCTCAGCGCACCCGGGCTTCTGAAGGGCGTTGAGGGATCAGGCGTGGTGCTGCCGAGGGTTCCCGAAGACGGCACGGCCCTAGTACTCCAGCGTCACCGTCTTGGTTTTGAGGTATTCGTTCAGAGCTTCCTCCCCTAGGGAACAGAAAAACAGTTCATGGGCCAGTGGATGCAATGCCAGCAGACTTTGGATACAGATGTAGGCGTGCAGGTCGCTAAGTGACTAGAATGTGGCCGAAGCCAGGGCTTCCCAAACTGTAAAGTGCGTGTGAGTCACCCAAAGGCCTCATGAAACTGCGGAGTCTGATTAAATCCATCGACGGCCCTGAGATTCTGCATGTGTGACCGTCCCCCGATGACGCGGATGCTCGTGGTCCACGACCGCACTTTGAGGAGTAAGGGCTTAGACCACCTATCAGGTCTTCTGAGGAACAGTGCTGACTTGGTCAGTCTCCGCCAGAAAATGTGCTCTCACCTCGTTTCCCTGCCTGACCACAAACTCTCATCTCCATCCTTTCCCCATTTAGGCTGAATGGAAGTGACCAAGATACTGTCCTTCGGGTTATATTAAACGAAGCAGAACTGAGCAGAAGAAAGAAAGTTTGAGAGCCTCTGGTGTAATCTTATTTTAAAGATAATGCAGTTTCCCTGATTTATATAGTATAGAGAAGAGTATATCCAGGCTAGAAAATCAGTAGGTTTGCCTTTCTGTTTCTATTCTATTTTGAGCTCGTACAAATCACTGATTTCCATGGCAGTGAAAGGGCACAAATACCACAAGGACAACTCATGAATATATGATTCTGGAAGTTGAGCTAAAACAACTTAACCTTAATGGAAAATTGCCCCGGGAAGCTTTTAAAACTCCTAATCGCAGGTCATACCCCAGACCCACTAAATCAACATCTTTGTATTTTTTAAAGCTCCCAGGTGACTGTAATCCAATGTGCAGCTAAGGCTGGGAACCCCTGGGCTTAGGGAGTTTAAAATTGAGAGAGAAAGAAACCATTTAGGCAAATTCTATTGTTTTATGATAAACACCATTTACCTTCAGCTCAATGGAATTTAAAATGAGAGCTGCTTTATTGGTGCAGAAACATTACCAAAAGTCACCAGGAAAGAGAAAATGTAAAAATACCCCACATTAACCAAACTTTTATTAGTGGACTAATAAATCAGTAAATCACGAACATTTCCATTTTTGAAACAACGTGCTGGATTGGCTCTGGGGAGTAAGAACGTGGGCTCTGCAGGCAGACTGCCTGGCTTGGAATTCTCTTTCCAAGCAGTGACCGGCTGTGTAACTTTGGGCAAGTTATCCAACCTCTCTGAGCCCCAATTTCCCCGTTTATAAAATAAGGATAATAATAGCACCTCCCTCCCGGGGCTACTGTGAAGATTGCTTGTGCTATTACAGGTAAAGTAATTAGCAGAAGATCTGGTCCATACTTACTATTCAAAGTAAGCTGTTACTTGAAATGTGGTAGTGTCATTGCCTGCAGAGAATTCTCTTTTGGACTTCCTGCAACTCTAAATCTGAGTTCCCAGACTGCCAGAAAACCCTGCCAATTGCAGTATTGATTCTGAAAGACTGCCAGGCAGCTTACAGAGAGGATTTCTTCTTGGAACTAGCTGCTTTTGCCCTCCACCCACTTCCCTTTGTTGGTTTCACTTGGTCCCATGAAAGCTAAACCAAGTGCATGCTGAATGTCAGGTAAAAAAAAACTAGGCATATTTTAGCTAACAGATATTGCCAGTGGGTTTTTTGGGGTTTTTTTCTCCCCCCTTTCAACATTCATCTTGTTCTTTGAAAAACGCTTTTCCATGCAATTTGGGTACTTTTCTGTATGGACGTTAGCTAACAATGTTTAACATTAAAACACAGTCAGCACCCGGAGAAACCCAGATCCAACTGCCGTATAGGAAATGTCCTTCAAAACAAGACCCGAGCGGTGCAGGGAACGTCAAACAGACTTCCCTGTGACAGGCAAACACAGGGAACATGCAGGAGCAAAGCAGAGCATACCTAAGTCTTTCCCAAAGCCAGATTGTTTCACTCCCCCGAAAGGGGCTGCCACGTCCGTCTTGTTGTACGTGTTCACAAACACAGTTCCTGCTTCTAGTCTCTCGCTCACATACATGGCTTTACTGATGTCTCTTGTAAAAACCCCGGAGGCCAGACCGTACTCTGTATTATTTGCTCGCTGCAACACTCCTTCGATGTCCCTACAAGATGTTTTTAGGAAGACAAAACTTCATTGAATGTAAAGCGAATCATTCGCATTTTATGTTCTAACAGTTTACCCTGCGTGCTAGAAACAGAAAAACGCTACCGCAACTTAAGTGTTCATGAATGAAATATTCCAGGCTTACACCAAGAGAGAGTCCCAATGAGCTATTATAACTCTATTATTATATTTTTCATGTAGACCATGCGACACCTTTTAAAATCTGAAGTCATCTTTTCCATTCTCTTCTTGGTTCTCCTTCACGACTTCTCACCTCCTCCCCCTCCCTTGAGTCCCGCTTCTAGATGTATTCGCAGAGCACCCCCTCTTTCCCTCCATCTCTCCAGATTTGGAATACAGTTCCAGGTTCATTCATTCAGCCCCTCGCCCTGAAGCCTTCCCAGCTCCCACCAGTGCCACGGGGAGCCCGTCGGGTGTAGTGGCTCAGTGAGAGGGCTCTGCAGCCAGGCCCCCGGGTGAACTTGGGCAAATAGCTTCATCTCCGGATGCCTTTGTTTATTGCAAAACAGCAGTAATAAGAAAAGGGCCTTTCTCCTTGTCGTGAGGATTAAATAAGCGAATGGTGCCCGGAACACAGTATGATGCTCAATGAAAGTCAACCATAATCAGGAGCATGTATTCTTCCAAACTCTGGGTTTTGGTTTAACTCTTTGTGTACTTGTGGTTCGCCCCCCAACTACACTGGAAGCTCCCTGAGGGCACGGTGACCTCTTATTCTTCTTTATACTTTGGTGTTAGATCATCCAGAGTGAATTCAATTAATACAATTCAATAAAAGGAAATACAAATTATCCCTTCAATCCTGCTTTCCCTGCCTTTTGACTCAGTATGTGCTCACTCGTAAGCTACGTGGAGGCGTGACCCTGTTCATCTCTCAGTTGGGTCCAGTGCCAGCGTGTCTGTCATGGTACGAGTATCTCATCTTTATGCGTGTCATCCTAATGTTTAAAACTGCGTGAACGTTCTACGGCATGGCCACTGAATGCAAGCCAAGGAGTTCATCTGGTGCTCTGGCAAAGAAACAGGATCTGTCCCCAAACAGGAGAAAAAACGAATCGTGCTGGACTTTTTTTGAGAGACAGACAGCCCAGGCTTCGACATGGTCGCCTTTGAAGGGATTTTTCCAAGGTAATCCTAACAATACACCGTCTGAAGCTCGCACAAGAAATGTGGAACTGACCCTGGAGGGAATTGAGGCTCTGCTAAAACCTCGCACGCTTCTTGATCGTTGCACACGGTAAGAACCCACATATTTATTGACGAGCCTATGGTGGAAAGATGGCTTTATGCCATTACTTGTTGGGGACTCTTGAGATGACACCACTTGAGAGGCTAATACCTTGCCTACTCCTAGGATAATAACAAGGACAGCAAGGGCCACAGCACTATCAGCAAACATGACACAAAAGGATAAATGCTATTAATCATCCAATTTTGCAGATAGAGAAACCAAGGCTCAGACTGGCCCAAGCCCGTAGAGGTCGTCAGGGGCAGCGGCAGAGGGCTGGACACCCACCGGGGCTGCCTTGGACCCTATCTGGTTATTTGCCCATCTCCTTGTCTGTCTCCCCCGTGAGCTGGTAAATTCCTCAAAGATAGGAACTGTGACTTATCCTGGTTGATAACCCCCAAAACTGGCTTCTAAAATCTACATGTTTGGGGACCTGGGGTGGCTCATTCGGTTAGGCATCTGCCTTTGGCTCAGGTTGTGATCCCAGGGTCCTGGGATGGAGCCCTGCCATCAGGCTCCCTGATCAAGGTGGGGTTGGGGGGGGGTCTTCTCCCTCTCCCTCTGCCCCTCCTCCCTGCTGGTGTCCTCTCTCTCTCAAATAAATAAATAAATTAAATCTTTAAAAAAAAAGAAAATTTGCACGTTTAACACAAAGACTATCCTATGGGGGAACTTTATGAGGAAAAGAAGGTGAATAGAGCATCCTTGGATCAGTGTGTCAAAAAGTTGCTCACTATAGCTTAGTGTCCCCACATAGATCTTAGGATATTTCTATCAGACCAAGAAGTCCTCTGAACTCTGTGTTCTGGTTTTTTTCCACCTTCTCATTTGTTGAAGGAACATTCAAACCAGAATTCTGGAGAATTTTGCCCAGTATACCATGAGAGTCTATTGTATTAAATATTCTTGTATGAGCTCAGGTACCATACAAGCCTCTCTGATCCGCTAAACACTTTGGAGAGTTTCCCGCACTATAATGAACCATCCTTGATGGGTGATTATATGGTGATTGTGGACATCTTACAAAAAGTTCAGTATTAGGCTTTGGGGGGCATAATCCCCTATGAAGGCAATGCTGTTTTCTTGGGAAAATCGCATTTCACAGATGCTGCCTTCCCTTGAAATGTAAATGTAAAAACTAGTTCTGTTATTCTTAGGTACTTATCTTGTTGGAGAGACATTTCAAGTGTTGGTTGTACAAAAACTAAATGTAGTCAGCGAAAATTCCATACTGTCAGCCATTGATTTAAGCTAAGAAGCAAAAATACATAACAATCGACACTGGTTAGCCTTCTCTTCTAATTATTTAAGTCAGTTATTGTTATATAATTGAGCATTACATGTTCGTTGATTTTATGGTCTGTGTATTAGCACAATGGCAGGAGAAAAAAACACTTATCTAGTCAAAACCTGTTAAATTGTGCCTGAAGAACATACCCATTTTGGAATTTAGAAATGACCATAATAGGCCCAAATGACTCCTCTTTGGCAAGATACATGTGGTCTTCCACATCTGTGAAAACAGTTGGTTCCATAAAAAAGCCTATTTGAAAAACAGAAAAGATCATCAATTATAGGGTAATTAATTTTTAATTAATAGTTCTCTCATTTAATTACACCATAATTTTTTTTTCCTTTCCTTCTGCGTCAATAAAACCAAACAGGCTTTCCTTTTCCTATTTGGCATTAGCATTCCTAGGTTCTTGTGTTTTTAGCTACTCATTACAAAAATTTCAAACATATGTCAAAGTAGAGGAAGTAGTATCGTGAATCATAAAATAAATATCTACTCATATTTTGCTATGATTCATTTTTTTCCCTTGCTGATATAATTAAAAGCAAATTCCAGAGGTTATAGCTTTCAGTACAAATGTATTTTTGTACTGTATATTTGTATTTCAGTACAAATCTGTAAAAAAATAAGGCATTTTCTTACCTACCACAATATGTTATCACATCTAACAAAATTAGTGCTAATTCCTTTTTCATGATTTATGGTTCCATTTTTTTCTCAAAAGTATCTTTTCTACAGTTGATTTGGTTGATTCAGGCCTTCAATAAATTCTACACGTGGCATTCACTCGTTAGATCTCTTAAGGGTCCTTTCATCTAGAACATTCCACCCCTAATTTTTCATGTCGCTGACTTGTGAAACAGACCGCGTTAGCTGTCCTGCAGAATATATTGCATTTAGATTTGTCTTTGTTTCCTTGGGATGACATTTTAATTTGTTCCTCTGTCCCCTTTATTTCTCATAAGTGGGAAGTTTGACCTCGAGACACAATTAGATTCAGGTTAAACTGAATACTGCAGAGGTGATGCGACGTGTTACACGCTGCATCTCCTAGGAGACACATCACACCCGGCTGTCCTGCTTTCACTGTTGCTTAGACTGACCAGTGTGGTCCAAGCAGTGACGACTTCACCTCTCTATTGTAAAACTGTGTTTTTCCCCTTGAAACTGCCAAGTGATCTTGGGGGAGAAACTTTGGTGCCTTGCACATTCTCAGTCCCCATCAACCTCTCTCCCAATAACTTGAGCCTCCCTTGATGATAACTGCCTGAATCAATCATTTCATGCAATTAGGGGTACGCAGTGGTGATCTTTCTATTCCATCATTTTTTTTCTACATTAATTAGCAGAAATTCCTCTGTTAAAAAAAAGTCTCCTTTATCAGCTACTCAGTTTACCCAGAAATTCAGTTCATGCAAGAAACACAGACACATGTTAAATTTTCCCCTTCTAATGATCAACTTTCAGAGTAAGGTGTTGCAGCCCAATCCCCCTACAGCAGTGAAAAATGGGGTTTCGAAGTTGTTGTTTGTCTTTCTTTCCTTTGGGGTATCGTGACATGGAGCCATTCCCATATTTCAGTAACAGGTACAGCTTTAGACAATAGGAATAAATCCTTCCCAGGCTATCCTGGTTAAGATTACATCTCACAGCTCCAGGAGTCAAGGTCACCAGCACCAGAATAACACAGTTGTCCATTACACCTGCTTACTGGACCGCCAAGGGCCTGTCACGTCCATTTTGTGATTGGATTTCCACAGCCTCGTAAAGCAGGGTGTGCACACTTCATCCCATGTTACACAGGAGGAAACTAAGGCTCAGAAAAATTGTCATGTCCAAGGTATCCAGTGTGTAAGTGGCCAAGTGGTATCCGAAAACGAATTCTTGTGATCATAACATAAATGCTACTCTTTACTTTCGAGGCAAGATGGGGCTGCAGCGAAAACCGTTACCATCCATTCCAACCTCAGAAGCTAGTGCTGCTGTGGGGCTGGTCTTACCTGGCCTGTGGACTTGTCTTCCCCCGTACACCAAGGTGGCCCCTTCTTTCACCCCAGCTTCACAGTATTGCAGAAGCTTTTCCAGATGGGCCTGATGATTTTGGGGCCCGTGATCGGTGGATCTGTCAAGTGGGTCACCAATTTTCATCTTTTTAATTTCTTCCACCTGTTTGTCACCCAGGTCACAAAACACAATTGACTGTTAATAACAGTAATGGATACCCTCGGCTAGCTTCTACAGTGTGGGGGTGTCGTACTAAGCCGTCAAAAGATGTGTTGTCGCTTACTCTTCACGGAAGCACTGGAGGAGGGTATTTATTATTTCCATCTTACAGATGGAGAAACTGAGGCTTAGACAGGTTCAGTGACTTAACACACTCAACCACTAAAGACAGTAGAGTCTTCCTGACTTGAAAGCTCATGCTGTTAACCACTGAGTTCTAACAGACCGTAAGCTACAATGTTACATTCAAATTATCCTGCGTGTTAATCCATTAAAATAGCAAGCCTGATGTTCTGGAATTTTTGTTAATAGAACACACTTGTACTCTTCAGGACAGAAGAATTTCTAAAATGGCCACATGGTTATCTTTTTCCTCTCCCCAGATGTAGCAGCCTGCCCTTCTGAAATGTTCATGGCATAGCCATGCCAGAGGAATTGCTAGAATGTTCCAATGAAAAGCCATCTTCATTATGCAATGTCCTTCGCTCTCTATGTGATCGTCCCTGTGCACCTCACTTACCTTGATCTACTTACACATTTTCTAAGGTTAAGTCCAATTCCAGTAAGAAGAAAGAATGCGAGTTACCACCACCCAGCAGGGCCATGAATTTTAATTTGGGCAGAGCAAGACTCCCTCAGGAAGTACTCAAGAAATAGCTGCTGAGTCCACAGTCTCTCATGGTTCATTCCCCCTCCTGTTACTGTGGACTCTGGGAAAAAAACTGAGGGCTTCAGAGGGGAGGGGGGTGGGGGAATGGGATAGGCTGGTGATGGGTAGTAAGGAGGGCACGTATTGCACGGTGCACTGGGTGTTATACGCAACTAACGAATTATGGAACACTGCATCAAAAACTGGGGATGTACTGTATGGTCACTAATATAACAAAATAAAAATTATTTTAAAAAATAAATTAAAAAATAAATAAAATAAAAAAAAAGAATTAGCTGCTGAATGAGTAAATGAATACCAGCTGCATGTGTGCAAAACCCGTTTACTGATGGACTGATAAGGTCGACTCTTGGCATTTCTGGTCTCAGCATTTGAAGTGTCCACACATTGAAGCTGTGAAAGCCCTGTAACTTGTATTTTACTGAAGCACAAAACTGAATTAGAGGGATGTTCAGGAGGTGGCCACCGCCCACCACCTGCCCCGCCATATGTCTTCCGTGTTTTCCATTCTCACGAAGAAAGAATGCCTTTGCTTCTTGGGAATGGGGAGGGGGGACTGACTCGGAAAAAAAGAAGCTGGGTGCTGGTTTTCCAAATATAAACAAATTCATGATTACTATTACCATAATAATGGCATAGTTTATTATAGTTTATTTTAGCCACAGAATTCATCTTAATAGTTCTATAAGTGGCTTTTGGTCTCATGTTTATAGAATCACGACCAATCTATAGGGGGTAGGTACGTATGTGTGTGTATGCGTATCTATCTATCTATCTAGCCAATGTTAGTGGAGGAAATGATATTCTGTCCCAGTAACGTTGTACTGAGGATATGCAAGGATCTAGTGATATCTCTCTCACAGTCAATTCAGGAATTTACAGAAAACTAGGAGTATATCTCCCGTAAGTGTCAAAGATATAATTTACTATAAATGCAGAGCAAGGTATAGGTAATATAAGCTCTTAAGGTTTCTTTTTATAGAGACCTATACTTTTTTACTATGGAAAAATTGTAAATACATATAAAAGTAGATGATATAATGAAACGCCATGTACTCATCACCCGGCTTCAACAATTACCACTCATGGCCAATTTATTCCCCCGTTAACTTCCTCCCCTCCAGGGTTATTTTGAAGCAAAGTCTAGACATCGTATAATTTCCTCTGTCGATATGTCAGAAAGTAGCTCTGAAAGATAAGGACTATGGTGTTTAAATATATACATATGTATATACACATATCACAGTACTAACATCATACCTCAAAATTCATCAATAATGCCAGAAGTCCTTTTCAGGTAAAAAGCAGTTTCTATACAACTCTTAGAACAAATGTGAAGATTTCTTACCACTCTTGTCACAAATTTGTCGTGGATGGATTCTTCCACAAACAACCGTCCAGCTGCAATGCAATTCTCTCCTTTGTTGAAAAACACTGCCCCCATGCCCTTCAGCAGCAGAAGAGAAAATATTAACAGTACTTTGGATTATCGTAACATCGCATGCGCCAAGAATTAGGTATTATCGGAAGATAGTAGACAAACAGAAATCATAGAAAAACGCAATGTCTTGGCCTACAGCTAGTGAGGAGAATTGCTTAGAGATACTTAGAGCTTTGATCTAGTGTGTTTGTAGGGGTTTTGTTTCTCCTTTACCCTTTCTGTCCAGGAGCACTTAAAAAAAAGTGTGGGTAGCCATAAGGACACACCACTGAGGACAAATTTTAGGTTGTAAGAAAATCTGCATTGTTGTATACATTTCAATGTAATACTTGTACACCAGATTTTGCTTTTAAAATCTTGACATCAGGGGCGCCTGGGTGGCACAGCAGTTAAGCCTCTGCCTTCGGCTCAGGGCGTGATCCCGGCGTTACGGGATCAAGCCCCACATCAGGCTCCTCCGCTAGGAGCCTGCTTCTTCCTCTCCCACTCCCCCTGCTTGTGTTCCCTCTCTCGCTGGCTGTCTCTATCTCTGTCGAATAAATAAATAAAATCTTTAAAAAAAAAAAATCTTGACATCAGTTTGTATAAATCATGAATGTTTAGAAAGATTCTCCTGTCCCGCAAGTTTTAAAAACACCTTAATGATACGAACTATGAAGATACCATTTTTAAAATTAAGTGCTTTGCGCAGTCCCCAATCTAAGCATTGAGAGAACGGTTTCTGTTTAGATTTCTGGTAAAAAGGGAGATGAGACACGTTTTAGAAGTAGGCACCTATTTGGTGGGATTCGACCCACTCTTACCATTCGCACGGCCTTGTCAAGTTCACAGTCATTGAATATTATAAGTGGGGATTTGCCACCAAGTTCAAGGGAAACTTTCTTCAAGTTGCTCACAGCACAGCTAGAGGAAAATAAATAGGAAATGAACATCCTCTGTCTCACCTTTTTAGCTATAAATTACCACTTAGCATGGAAAACATAGTTGAACCTCAGAAATATTAAGAAACGTATTCAAAGACAAAATAGGGGGGTGCCTGGGTGGCACAGCGGTTGAGCGTCTGCCTTCGGCTCAGGGCGTGATCCCGGCATTACGGGATCGAGCCCCACATCAGGCTCTTCCGCTATGAGCCTGCTTCTTCCTCTCCCACTCCCCCTGCTTGTGTTCCCTCTCTCGCTGGCTGTCTTTCTCTGTCGAATAAATAAAATCTTTAAAAAAAAAAAAAAAAACAAAGACAAAATAGGAGTGATAGAATGGTGGTAGCTGTTGAAGCCTGGTGATGGGCACATGGGAGTTCATGACACTATTCCGTGTGCTTTGTATGTATTAGAAATTTTCCATAATAAAAAGGTTTTTCTTAATTCTGTGATCAAATAATTAGACATCCTCATGGGTAAATTCGGATTCTTTAGGTATAAGAATTTTGGTTACATAAAGGCCTGGCAGGGAATCTAACCTCTAACCAGATTCCTGGAGCATTAGGGAAACAAGATATCGATTTTTAGAAGCATATTATTTATTTTCCCCTACTCGCAAAAGTATTGATACTGAAAACATTAAAAAATACCCCCAAAAATTCAGAAAGAAGAAAAAAAAAATCACAAAATTCTATTCCATGTCTCAATGCCCATTGTTTTTACCATTTTGACATGCTTATTTCTGGTCCATGTCCAACCATGGCCTTTGCCTTATTTACCATGGTTGGGATCAACCAATTTTTCTCTCAATTTACCTTTTAACAACATTTTTCAGTGTTACTAAAAATGCTCCTTGAACGTGATTACACAGCACTCCACCGGCATACTTCAACCACTGCCTTATTTTGGATATTTAGATTGTCAGCAATTTAAAAAAAAAAAAAAAATCAATGTTCCTGCTTTTTAGGAATTGATTTTATAAATAATTCATATTTGTCATTTATGTCTTGGTTTCTTACTTATGCTCCAAAACCAATCTGGGCCACAGCTTTAGTACAGAAAAATTTTTCGTGCTGGATTGTCATAGCTACCAGTGGGGCAGAATTCCAATATGACTCCGGTTTTTACTGATTATGGGCTTCGTGCTTTGGAAATTTTTTATTATATGAAAATAGTTCAATACCCTGCAGTGATAAGTAGATTTCTCTTTTAAATTGGGTGTGGGTTTTCTCCCTCCAAACACACTCTGCATAAGAAAGCAAAAAGCAGGGGCGCCTGGGTGGCGCAGTCATTAAGCGTCTGCCTTCGGCTCAGGGCGTGATCCCGGCGTTCTGGGATCAAGCCCCACATCAGGCTCCTCTGCTATGAGCCTGCTTCTTCCTCTCCCACTCCCCCTGCTTGTGTTCCCTCTCTCGCTGGCTGTCACTGTCAAATAAATAAAATAAAATCTTTAAAAAGAAAGCAAAAAGCAAGACGAAAACCTGGTTTGCTAGGGTCTGCAGCAAACGAGCACACTAAAACCAATACCTCTTCATGATCTGTTTGCCAATAGCAGTGGACCCAGTGAAACCAAGTTTGCGGATATCAGGATGTTCAGAAAGGCGTTGCCCTGCTATGCCACCTGCAGAATTAGGGAATAAAACATGAATTAAAACATGACTCAAGCCCTTATGGTGCGAGTGGTTTTGAATTCATTGAAGTGGATTTCGAAACTCTCTTAGTTTTGCATTTTCTGTATCAATTACAAACTGACAAAAGTCTAGATAATGTCCTTCGTGCAATTATCAGCCCCCCAAAAGATGGGTAAGCCTTGGTTTTTCATCTTCCAAAGCAATTTTAAAAAGTTGAAACATGCTATCTTATGATAGTTTTACAATGTACAATTTCTGCTCCTCTCACCCTACTCATCCACCATTATATTTCTACTTTAAGATTTTTAGCACATGGCAAATATATTTATTCTTAAGTTAACTGTTCAGTGAACTGTATTTAGCTTTAATATACTGTAGTTGTAGGTCAGGGCAAGATTCCAGCGGGAAAATAGCCACTCAGCTACTCCTGAACCATTCATTAGTTACAGTCAAGTGGGTCCTTTGATGGCTTACCTGAGCCTGGAATGATGTTGATTACCCCCTTTGGGAAGCCCGCTTTCACAGAGAGCTCAGCAAACTTCAAAGCAGTCAAGGGTGTGACCTGAGCAGAAGCAGACCACAATTACCTTCTTCAGACCCTGTCTTGTCTTCTCGATCAGTACCCTGCTTTTCCTTTCTGGTCATACTACAGTTCATTTTAATTTTTCTTTTATTTGGACATAATGTCAGACTTACAGCAAAGGTGCAAAAATAGTACAAAATTTCTTATCTATCCATCACCCAGATTTCTCAAATGTTAACATTTTACTACATTGGCTTTACCCTCTTTGTCTCTTTATTTTTCTCTGAACTGTAAGAGTAAGATATAGACATGCCCCTTTACCTGTAAATAAGTTTGGGTGCATTTCGTAAAAACAAAGAATTCTTGTACATAACCACATACAATGATCAAAATCAGGAAATTAACAACACATTAGAAAACCTAATTTACAGACCTTATTCAGTTTTCACCAATTGTCTCAATAATATGCATTATAGAAAAAGGAAATCCAAAATCATACATTGCATTGCAATGTCTGCAGTCTCCTTCAATCTGGGAGAGTTGCTGAGTTTTATTTTATGTTTCATATATTACACTGACATTTTTGATAAGTGCAGGCCAGTGATTTTGGACAACATTCCTTCATCTGGATTTGTCTGCTTGCTCTTCATGATTGAATTCAGGTCGTACACTGTTCACGTGCAAGCACTTTGGCAAGAACACCGCAGGAGCGTCGCAGAGTCCTCAGGGCTCCCTCTCAGAAGACACGTGCTCTCAAATAGCCCCAATATTGGAAATACTAACTTTGATCATTCGGTAAAGGGGGGCTGCCAGGTTTCACCACTGTGAGTTACTCTTTTATACTTTGTTATTAATAAATACTTTGTAGGAAGATACTTCAAGACTATTTAAATACCCCATTAGTCCTCCAACTTCCACCCACTAGTTTTAGAATACATTGATGATTCTTCCTGAATCAATTATTTTGAGGAAGGCTGCCAGACGGTGATTTTCTATCATTCCTTCAATATGCATTAGTTGGCTTTCCACTCTAAGAGCTTTCCTTTCTCTTCAGTTAATTAATTAATTAATTAATCCATGTGAACTCGTGGATTCTTACTTTATTCAATGGGTTATGTTTTACTATTGTTATCTCTTTTGATGTTCCAATTGTTCCAGATTTGGCTGATGGAAGCCCCTTTAGAATGGCTGTTGTGTTTCTAACATGGCCCTATCATTCTTTGAGCATTTACATGCGTTTTGGCTCAATAAGATGTTCCAGGAACACCTTGTATTTTTCCTGTTCCAGCCCTTTCTTCAAGGAACCTAGATTTTTTCAGTGAAGAATGATATTTAAAAATTATGATATAATGGGAAATATTTATTTGGTCTTTGTCGCTGGTTCCTAGCACATGGTTTCTAAAACGCTTGGAATCCCTCATGTGAAAAGTGTCTTTTGTATACTTATGATGTGACTGGTAGTTGGGGGCTCCGACGTAGTTTCAGGATGGAGTCTGGTCACCAGAAAGACCAAGCCATGATGTGAGGGTTGGAACTTTCAGCCCAACCCTAGGGAGTTGGGAGAGGCTAGAGGTTGAGTTCAATCACCAAGAGCAATGATTTAATCAATTTTGCCTGTGTAATTAAAATTCCTTAAGTACGCCTAGACCGTGGGGTTCAGAGAGCTTCTGGGTTGCCTAATGCATCCATGTGATGGGAGGGTGGCGCACCTGAACTCCACAGTGACCGGGCTCCTGAGATCCTTCCAGACCTCGTCCTATGTAACTTTTCATCTGACTGTTGATTTATATCCTTTATAATAGCCTTTATAATAGAGTCATAATAAATAAAGTACTTTCCTGAGTTCTGTGAGCCACACTAGCAAATCCCACCTGAAGAGGGGGGTCAGAGAAACCTCTGATTTACAGCCATTTGGTCAGAAGTACAGGAGGCCCGGGGCTCACAACTGGCATCTGATATGGAGGCAATCTTGTGAGACTGACTAAGCCCTTCACCTGCAGGGTCTGTACTCAAGCTCCTGCTACTTAGTGTCACAATTGACTTGGATTGTAGGACACCTCGTGGGTGTCCAGAGAGATAGAGAATAGGTTGGTATGTGGTGGGGAGAACCCCACACATTTGTTGTCAAAAGGGCTGTGAGTAAAAAAAAAATCAGAATTTTAGAAACTAAGATCTGGGCACTATTGAAATGTTGCTTCTCCTCTCAGGAGACAGGGCTGGGGGATAGTTGTATGTATACTCATACACACATACATCTGTCTGTCTGTCTATCTTCCTACTTATCACCTATTCCCACATATACCTATATCCATTTCTTTAACCAGCTATCTAAATATATGAAAACCCATGAGTTTCCAAATACCTCCATCCAATATCTCAGAGTTCATTCAATAATCTTTTCCCCTTTTCACGTTTGTAACTCTCTTCTCCAACAGTGAGAAACATGGCTTCCAATAGCCACAGAACATTGACTGAGTTGCTCAATTCGAAAATGTATAGAAAACAATTTAAGAATTATTAAGCCATGTCCTTATGAAGAGGAAGCCTACTAATTAGAGTCTAATACCTCCTTGCAGCACTTTTGCCTTTAGCCTGAGAGCATATAGTCCAAATGTCTGTCAAAAGTTACTTGGATTCATGTTTCCCTACTTCTTTCAATGGGATCATGTTATTCATTTGAAATACGGCTTAATTTGTTTTTATTTGTATTAAGTTTTAGGGTTTTTGCCCCATCTGGGTTGATTATATTTGTTTGTTTGTTGTCATCATTGAGTATGGGAAACATGCTTCCAAGCGTGAGGAATATACAAAGGGTACATTCAGAGAAGTGTTGTTCTCTGCCCTCTTTCCCTCTATCCCTTCCACCCCATCTCCCCATGGCCTATAGATAATCAGCCTCATTAGTCTACCGTGCATCTTTGCTCTGTTTCTTTTGCTCAGATAAACAGATATATACCTTCTTATTTTCCCTCCCTTCTTACACAAAGATGGCATAACACGATCTCATTTTTAACATCTGTTACAGCAATGATAACTCAGAAGCAAAATGAAAGTCTTATTTTCACACTGTTAAAAACCAGTGCTGATTACGTCTTAAATTAGCACTATTTTTAGTGTGGTCTCAATAAATGGAATGTGTAAGAAGCTCCCTGGAGGTGTGACAAGAGAACAGTAGAACTCCCACGCACACATGTTAATGACAAAGGTATGCAATAAGCCGAACATGACATTTATTATGTGGCAGGCTAACGATGCTCTCACTCTGGGTGAAGGAAGGGCAGACGGTCATGGGTCATAAAGGGCTGTCCTAGGAAAGAACAAGAGCTTACAAGGCCAAGAGAATGACAGTGGGTCCTTCACTTGCTCATCTGCTTTCAGAATATTGCCACGTGTTGGTTTATAGGCCTGGTTACATGGACTCGCAGACTATATTGTTACTTTAACTAACCCAGCCTTCATAAAATGGACAAGTGACTGAAAAAGAATCTCTATAGAAACTGCATAATAAATACTACTACCCAGGCAACAAGCAGACCACAAGCAAACGACAAGAAAAAGGCAGGGCTAACACTTTCCCACCTTCTAGTAACAGGTCCACTGCAGTAACATTGTGAGGTTTACAAACAGGAGTCTCGTTAGACTTGATGAGAAACTGGCCTCAAACCCTTGAAATTATCAAGGAGATACCTGACCCTGTAGATTTACATCAACAATTGTTAAAGATGATCCTAGCGCAAAGTGTGCATTACGATGCCTGGGTATGAAATCATGATTAGAAAAACATTGGGGCGCCTGGGTGACACAGCAGTTAAGCGTCTGCCTTTGGCTCAGGGCGTGATCCCGGCGTTCTGGGATCGAGCCCCACATCAGGCTCCTCCGCTGGGAGCCTGCTTCTTCCTCTCCCACTCCCCCTGCTTGTGTTCCCTCTCTCGCTGGCTGTCTCTCTGTCGAATAAGTAAATAAAATCTTTTAAAAAAAAAAGAAAAGAAAAACATTTAAAAACTAACTACCCTGAATTAATGATAGTTCTTTTCAAGTAAGAAAAAGATTTGTTATATCATTAATAAATACAATGAAACAAATTGTTTCATCTTTATCTCATTCTTTTTCATTTCGATTGGTTTTCTTCCATTTGGCTACTTAGTTCTCCCAGCAGGACTATGGGTCTAAACGATATTTGGAAAAGCACCTAACAGTGTTCTGGGCAAGGGAAGGTCATTGTTACTGTTCTTATTAGGTTCGATGAAGTGCTCAGAACCTGTCAGACCTGGACCAGTCTAGGCCATGGGAAAGAGCCACCTGATTCAGACCTCCTGACGTTCGCACGGGGCCTCCATACTGGAAATGGTTGCATACCGCCATCATGTCACAGTATGCAATAAAATAAAAAGATATCTACAACAGAACAATAACAACTTTGGGTCTTTCGTTTTTAGGATTAAAAGTATCATCAATCATTAAGCCATCAGTTTTATTTTTTATTTATTTTTAAATATTTTATTTATTTATTTGACAGAGAGTGAGCAAGGGGGAGAGAGAGAGAGAAAGAGAAAGAGAGAGCTAGTATGAGCAGATAGGAGGGGCAGAGGCAGAGGGAGAAGCAGATGCAGGATGTAATCCCAGGACCCTGGGATCATGACCTGAGCTGAAGGCCGACGCTTAACGACTGAGCCACCGAGGTGCCCTAAACTGTTTGTTTTAAATTGCAGATGGGGACAGAAACTGTGTGTGTCTTTGTCACTGATAGATGCCTGGCAACTAGTATGCCCTCAATAAGTATTCCTAATTTTTGAACATTATATAAAATTATTGGAGTTCTTCAATGTTTAGCACTCTCGTTGGATACCATTTAGTGACTCTCAACCCTGGCTGTATCTTAGAAACAAAGGTGAAGCTTTCAAGCAACACCAATGCCTGGGCTCCCACTTAGACCAATCACAACAGCATCTTTGCCAAGAGATACCAGTGTTTTTGAATGAGAACTCCAGGTGATTCTAACGTGCAGCTGGGACTGAGCACCCCGGGCTACGTTATCTGCCTCTTCTCTTTACTCTACGGGCTTCCTGCTGCTTCACAGAGAATAACATTCCTAAAGAATGCTGGTGAATTGGAGCCATTTCCATGGAAGGATTTGTCAATATCTATCACACAAATACATGTATCTTTTTTCCTTATTAATTAATTAATTAATATATTTATCTTTTAAAGACTTATTTATTTATTTGAAAGAAAGAGAGTGCACATGCGTGGGGGGTGGGGAGGGAGAGGGACAAGCAGACTCATGCAGAATGCAGAGCCCAACTTGGGGCTCGATCTCAGGACCCTAAGATCATGACCTAAGCTGAAATCAAGAGTCGATGCCCAACTGACTGTGTCACCAAGGAGCACTCCCCCCTTTTCTTTCCTTTTAGAGAAAGAGAGAGAGAGAGCGAGCGTGTGAGTGGGGGAGGAGGGGGAGAGGGAGAGAGAATCTTAAGCAGGCTGCAGGGTGGGGCTAAATCTCACGACCCTGAGATCATGAGCTGAGCTGAAATCAAGAGTCAGACTCCAACGGACTGAGCCACCCAGGTGCCCCACAGATACGTGTATCTTTTAACTAAATGATTCTGCTATTAGAAACACTTCCTTTAAATATACTTGCACATGCGCATGACGCCATGTTTACAAGGGTAGTAACTGTAGCATTGTTTATAATAACAAGAGGGCAGAAAAATCCAAATATCCATTAATTAGGGATTGGTTAAATAAAATATGATTTAGCTATACAGCAATATTATACAATGGAAATTGTTTAATAAAAAAGATTTTTTTCTTTTGCTCAGTATGTATAGAATGCTACCACTGTACTGTATTGTGGTAAGAACACTTACCACGAGATTTGCCCTCTTAACAAATTTTAAATGTATGATATACTATTGTTAACTGTAGGCAAAATGATACGCAGCAGATCTCTAGAACTCATTCACCTCGCATGATTAAAACTTTACACCTGTTGATTTGCAATTTCCCATATCCCCTTGTCCCCTCTTTGTGATTGTTTAATGGGTTAAAAAATTTATATATATACATATATATATACATATATATATAAATAAAATTATTGCATATTGTATTTTTATTGTATATTATATATATAAATTTTTTGCATATACATATATTTGCATATGCAGACAGTATCTCTGGAATACCAAAGAAACTAATAAATAATAATTAATAATGTCAGTTGCTCCTGGGTAGGGGCATTAATTGGCTGGCTGGGGGATTAAGAATGGGAGGGAGGGGCGCCTGAGTGGCTCAGTCCTTAAGCATCTGCCTTCGGCTCAGGGCGTGATCCTGGAGTTCTGGGATCGAGCCCCGCATCAGGCTCCCTGCTCTGCTGGGAGCTTGCTTCTTCCTCTCCCACTCCCCCTGCTTGTGTGCCTGCTCTCGCTGGCTGTCTCTCTCTCTCTGTCAAATAAGTAAGTAAATAAATAAATAAAATCTTTAAAAAAAAAAAGAATAGGAGGGAGATTTTTCACCATCTACCTCCTGTACATTTTTATTTAGAAATTTTTTAACGTATAACTATTTTTTTAAATGAAAGTGTTTCTAACAAGTAAAACAAGATGCCTGTGGTCGGTATAACTACGTGGCAATAACCAATGAAACTGTAATTTAAGTTCTAAAAGAAGAAATAAAGGAGCGGTGACAAGTAATGTAAACTCTTCTAGAATAGAGACCAAGTTTTCTCTGTGACGTGTGCACCTCAGAATGTCTACTACTGTTTACTGTGCACAGTCAATGCTCGGCCAAGTATTACAGTGGCCACAATAAGCTTTTTCCTGAGAAACTACTGTAGCATTAAAAGATTTTTTTGAGAACTCAATCATTTGAATTATTATTTTTTATCAATTATTTCCTTGTTATCCACGGGTACATATTCTTACACAGTTGCCACAAATATGTACATTCTTTTGCATCCTTTCCCCTCATTTTCCCTATCTTTACAATACTTTTAATAATTAAAATTTGAGTGTCTCTATAATACGTTTCCTTTTGATGTCTCATCGTTACTCGAAATAATTCCCCAATTATCGGGCATTTGGCATTTTGCAAGAAATGAATTGGCTTGTAGAAATTCAGTGGATTTCACCAGAGTATCCTGTGCTTGCTTCCCTTGTCATGGAAATTTTAAATTGTGGGACATCTGTGGGGTGCATTGGGCAGCTATTAAAAATGAAGATTTAATATGAAAAGACGCCTGTGATATCTTTCAAGATGTCATAATATACAAGCCTGTTTGTGCTTAAAGACATCATGGTTATAAATGTGTGTCTCTGTTTTCAAGTGAATAGGAGAGAAGGAGATCGTGCCCCTGGCCCCTTGCATCTCACCTGTGCTGGCTTGAGCACTAAGGTATTGCCTGCGGCCAAACATGCAGCGCTCTTCCACGCCAGCATCATCAGCGGGTAATTCCAGGGGATGATAATGGCGCAGACGCTGCAGGGGTAGAAAGACGACATCCTTAGTTGTCTCCAACCAACACAACTCACACGAGTCACCCAAGGTGCTCTCCTTGTCTTACCCAAGTGGCTCCTTCTTGGTGAAGGTCAGATTGTGATTTGGACGGGCCTGGTTGATTGGAATGGTAGAACCCTAAAAAGTAGAAAAAGGTTGATTCTTATTTTACTAATTCAAATGAGTAAATCTAATCTCAAGGAATCCATTTTCTGTTCACCTGTCCTAATTTTTCTTAGCTGGTATGAAAAGGCAGTGTTCAATTTATAAGAAATATATCCACACCAAGAAACGGAAATGCTATTTCTTTCTGGAGGGAAGTAAGACACAGGAGATTAAACATAATCATATCTATCTATCTATGTATCTCTAAACTAAACATAGTTCTTTTTTTTTTTTAAAGATTTTATTTGTTTGAGAGAGACGGAGAGCATGAGGTGGGGGGGGGAAGGGGCAGAGGTAGAGAGAGAAGCAGACTCCCTGCTGAGCAGGAATCCTGCCATGGGACTTGATCCCAGGACCCTGAGATCATGACCTGAGCCAAAGGCAGATGCCCCACTGACTAAGCCACCCAGTCACCCCTATACACTAAACATAACTCTAATTTGGTTACCTCCATTCCCAATTTCTTGACATGGCAGAGAATGTTAACTGCCTGCCCAGTGTCCATTCTTCTCTCTAACCTTAGTAACAGAAACCCTACATTAATAATGATAACAGCCATGTACCCAGATAAAATCCTGTTTTCCAGTTTCCAGGGCAGACAGGGATGGCCAATGGAAGACACAAGCACATGGCATTGGAAGGGGGACACTCTTTACAACAGGCTGACTCAGCCCTGACACATGCTCTTTTACCATAAACCCGCACCCACTCTTCTGCCTTCTTCCTGCTCAGAATGTCCCTGAAATGGCTGATAAGTACAGTGGTTATCATGAGACCATGACACAGCCTTGAGGGCAGAGGTCCGACTGGAACCAAGGATGGTCTGGTAGGGAGAGAGGAAAACTACGTGTCATATACTAGCCCTGACTACTTGCCTTGTGCTCCTTGAAAATGAGGTAAAAACAAAGTTCCTACTTGGATTTCTGTTCCAAGCAGCCAAACTGAATCCCAACTAATTCACAACCGTAGTCTTTAACTGAAGCTATTCATTTTGGCCACATAGAAGAGTGTTGCTGGTACTAATTACAAGTATCTGTCTCTTACCTGAAACCCTTGGGGCCAAGTGTGTTTTGGGATTCAGAATGATTTGGACTATAGAAGCATAATGTAACACATATACCTTTTGTTATATTATCTATGACTCTCAGTAGGGTCTGCAGCAGCCCCTCATAACCAAACATATGATAATTAGAATATATTTATTTAGTGAAACATATGAATATTCCCTCTAAGTGACAGAAATACAAATTATAAATAGATTCATGTTGGTTCAGGTCAGCTTTTGGCCACAAATGAGTTTGAACCACTCAAACCAATTAATTCTCAGGTTTTGCAGCTCTTTGGAGTTCATAATTGAGGATAAAGGATGGACCCGAACCACCACTACTAAATACGTATGTAGGTACGACTTTGTGACTCAAGAATCATGAAACCTACGTTCAAGTGCAAGCCCTCGTCTGTTGCAAACTCGTTGCTAAGTCTCACTGCATAACTTGCAGGGTTTGTATTATTGTGACCATATTATGGACAAGGAAAGGAAGGTTGAGAGAGAGAAAATAACTTTAACAACATTAGCTGGTAAGTGGCAAAGCTGCCACTTAGACCCAGGTCTCTCTGACTCCATATTAATAGTGATGACAGCAACTCGCCCAAGTAAAATATTGTTTCCCAGTCTTCCTAGCAGACAGAGAAGGCCGATGGGAGATAAAAGCACAAGGGAGGGTGGGATTGCCTTTTAAAGCTCTTTTGTCTTTCTCTCCCTGCCCCACTTCCTCCTTCTTGCTGCTGGGAGGGTGGCTGTGATGGCTGGTACTGCTGTGGCTACCGTGAGTCTATGAGCAGCACGCACGCTTCTCTGTGTTTTGAACCTTACCTTTACCTTTTATATCCCCAGTTCTGAGGTCAAGTGTAGTTGCCACTTCTCATCACACATGTACTATTTACTTGCTTTTAGTTAAAAGGGAAATGAAATATTTATTGTACCCATGTCTTAGAAAATTACTTTTCTTATACCAGCTGATTTAGACCATGTATGTTAGCTCTGGCTTCTGTAGGCGTTTGAGTTTTCAATCTCTCCACGACACCCTCTATGTCTAGAAGACTATGAGATGGCTTTAGAGATATAAAAGTATAAAAAACATCATTAGATATTAGTGCAGAAAATCTTGAGTTCAAATCCTAGGCTCTATGGTTTGCTTACTAACGACGTGACCATATACAAATCATTCACTGTTCTCAAGCCTCTGTTTGCTTACCTGCAATCAGAGACGACCACTATCTACGTACCGCAGATGCTCGTTGTAAGGATGAGATGAGAAAACTAACGGGTGGCTCTGAAACAGTGCCTTTGCAAACCACGAAACAGTCGGCCCTTTTCCTTTTGGAATGATCTCCACGGCGACAAATAACATTTGTGCTTACCTGGATTTTGTCACACCAGCCAGCAAAGTATCTGAATGTTTGTACAGACATTCCGATGTGAGTCTTCAGAGCCAGGGTGTAGACAGCGCCCGAGTCAAGGGCTTCAATGGTTGCCAACTCTTCTTGGTTCTCTTCCAGGAGGTCTGCAAGTCTGTATGGTCAATGAAAGAAATTCATTCAACAAATATTGATTGAGCTCCTATTATGTATAGGGCACCATCCTAAGGGCTGAGAATTCAGAGGTGAACACACATGGATGAGGTCTCTGTCTTCATGGAGAATATGGTCCAGCACGGAAGACATTTTTTTTTAAAGATTTTATTTATTTATTTATTTGACAGAGATAGAGACAGGCAGCGAAAGAGGGAACACAAGCAGGGGGAGTGGGAGAGGAAGAAGCAGGCTCATAGCGGAGGAGCCTGATGTGGGGCTCGATCCCAGAACGCTAGGATCACGCCTTGAGCCGAAGGCAGACGCTTAACCGCTGTACCACCCAGGCGCCCCCAGCACGTAAGACATTAAACAAATCATTTCATAAATAATTTGATTCAAGAGTTATAAAAAAAAAGCGTGGGAAGCCCGTACCATTTGCCTCATATATGTATAAGAAGAAGCACAGTGACTGAGCCACAGAAATCTGAGGAGATGGATGACAGAAAACAGTGGGAATGTGGCCAGTTCATGAATATACAGGGAGATGTTAGAGAGGGCAACCCATGAGAATCCATGAGCACGAGGATTTCTGGGGGGTACAGGAATGGTTCTAGCACTAACTGATGAGGACAAGATAGAAATACATGGGGTGACTTACAGACACCACCCCAGATTTCTGTTAGGTATCTAGATTCTACGGCAAGATAAGTCAAGGATTGTCCAATGGCTCTAAATTCTAAAATACTCAAAATTCATCCTTTGTGTTTCCCTCAACCATGGGTTTTCTTTCCATCCTTTAGTGGTTCTCTGAGTTGTTCCTTTTGGACCATTCTAAAGTTGGGCTCGAAAGCCCCTTCCCTTCTTCCAGATCCTACCAAGGTCAGCTATTTGGCTCTGGGTAAGTAGAAAAGTGAATTTATGCTTGAATCTAATTAGTCTTGGTATACTCAGTTACTGATTTATAATACCCTTCCCAGGCCTTAGTATTTTTCCTCCTCACTCCTTGTCCCTACAGGTCAGGTGGATTTAAAATTCGTCTTTGAAAACAACAAAGTGCTACATAGTCCCCATTTGCTGTTCGATATCCCCCTTCTACACTGTTCTATCACTGGGGAGAATGACCTCTATAGACTCCATCACCTGGCTCCCGTGCCCTGTGACTGGGCTTGACTCATGAGAAGCCAATGGGCATCACCCCTGGGAGAGACAGTGATCGTGGATTCCACTCCCCCGCTCCCTCACAGATGGGCTGTGGTTCAGCGGCTGCTGTGTCCCTCCACCCAGAACTACTGGAGCGTGGTTTTCTATAGCTACAGATCTTGCCAGATTCCAGCAATAGCCCCTTCCTCTGTCCCAGACCTTGGAGTAGTAACAGCTTCTCCCTGTTGCTGCCCCTACATGGCACTTCATTATCCCTCGACCTTGCCCACATCTTTGTAAGTGGTTCTTTATGGAACTTTGTTGCCTACGGGAACCCTGACTGTTACAAACAATACAAAACTCAGGAACTCACACATATGGAACTTTATCTGACGTAAATAACAGAAGGCATACAGTAGGTGCATACTAGATTTGGGGGCAATTTTTAAAATCTTGGCAATGTTAGCCAATATCCCAAGAGAGGAGCTCTGTGTTTTTAAAAACCATACCTGTACATCAGTCTTCCTCTTTCTCTTGCATTCATCCTTCCCCATTCACCTTTTTCAAAGGCATCTTTCGCGGCTGCTACTGCTTTATCAACATCCGCCAAAGAAGCATAGGATACTTTGCATATGGTCTGTTTCACGATAAGCAAAAATAGGTTATAGGTCATTTATGTAGAGATATATAAATACGCTTCTTGAAATTAATGTCCTATTAATAGGAAAAATAGAGTACTACTCATAAAATCCAAAGAATTTATGATGGAAAATCAATACACTCAGTAGTATAGTAAAGAAAAATTTTAACATGGCAATCATTAGCCTGAAATTTGGGACCTCTCCTGTCACACTACACTATAGAAAGACACATTTAGGAAGAATGCATCGATTTCTTCTAGTGCTTAGAGAAGCTGAAGTTCTTGCCGCGAGCTTGCAAAGACAAAAATGTCTTTTCTGCATATGGTTTTATTGTAGGTGTGCCTCTGATGTGCATAGGTATAGTTATCTGTCTAAATTCATCATAAACATTCTTTTAATAAAATAGGTTATTACAGTTAGCAGCCAGGACTAGAATCGAATAGTTGAAAGAAATACATGGGGAGCATTTATAGTAAGTGCTCAGAGGGAAAGTGATATAGAATAAAGTACCTTAAGACTGTCAGTTCTACAACTGTGTATAAATGAGGAACTCACGACCAGTGGTCCCTGCACGCACTAAGTAACTACTCACAGATCCATCTGTTGGGTTGATAGTATCGTAGGTCTTTCCATCATCAGCATCTGTGAACTGTCCATTTATGAAACACTGATATGGCATTTTCACTGTCATTTCATTGACCTCCTTCGAAACCTAAGGTAGAGAATTATATTATTAGATTCAGTGGATTTCTCTGCTTATCTGTTTGATACCAAATAGCAAGAGAGAAGTTTACTCATTAATGCAATGGGAGAAGTTAGGCCGATTGGATTCCAGTTCCTAGTCTCCAGAAGAGACAAGCATATGTCATATTTGGGCCTCATGATGCTCAGATTGGCCACTGGGCCAGGAGGCTAGCATCTCTGACGACCCAAGTACTCTAGGTTGGGCCTTACAAATTCCTCAGATTTTCTTCCTTACACAAATGAAGGAGGACTCAGAACCTCCACATAATGGAAACAGCGCCATCTAGTGGCAACATCTATGGAGCACAGCCACTGCTTGCTTTTGAATCCTTGGAATTGCCTTTGGGGATTAGGTTTCCTGTTACATTGGTGCCATTTTAACTTTTCCTTCCTTACGTTCCTCCTCATTTTCACTTTCTCTCTCTCTTACAAATGTGCTGCCTAAATTCTATCCTCTACCGTTACCTAGCAAGTGATTTTAGGTTAGTCCATTAACTACTATGAATTTCAGTTTTTTCAACCAAAAGGGGATGGGTTCCTGGGTGGCTCAGTGGGTTAAGCGACTGACTCTTCACTTTGGCTCAGGTCATGATCTCAGGGTTGTGGGATCAGGCCCCGTGGGGCATCCCGCTCATTGGGGAGTCTGCTTGAGATTCTCTCCATCTTCCTCTGTCCCTCCCCCCACCCACGCATGCTCTCTCTCCCTGCTCTCTCTCTAAAATAAATAAATAAATAAAATCTTGAATTAAAAGGGGATAATGCTACCTGCCTCATGCAGTTACTATGAGGAATAACTGAGAAAACATGTGAAAGAACATTATTAGAATAAAATTTCATATCAATGCGAGGTATAAAAAGTAAATGTAATGATTTTAAAAGACTTTCATATACAGAAATTGATAATGCTTAAAAAAGAAACAAAAAATATCAAGAGGGTAGCTAGTCTTATCCCCCAGATAAGAAGTATTTCTATGAAATATTTCCATTGTGTTTATGTAGGATATAATGAAGGAATCTTCATCTGACTTGATATGTCTAGTCTCTGCATATAGTTCACGTCTGTAAACTCATCATTTTGGAAATATGCTAAGTGTCTTACGTGTACTATCTAATTTGATTCTCCCAACTATCCTATGAGGTAGATATTATTGTCCTATCTAACGTATGAGGAAATCAAGGCTTAGAGAAGTTAAGTAACTTGCCAGAGGCCTCACAGCTGGTAAGTAATATTACCTGGATTCAACCTTAGGTGGGTCTGACACCAAAATTCATGTTCTTAACCAGAGGATGCTAAACTGCCTTCCAAATTTACCCAAATTTTATTAAGAACACATGGATGAGAAGCATTTCTGGAATGGCAGACTAGGGACCACTAAAAATCTGCTCCTTCATAAAAGCCACAAGAACATTAGGAAATATTGTCAAAATCATTTTTCTCATGACTCTGGAAATCAACCAAAAGCTTGAAAGAACCCTTTTATTCAAGAAAAACAACTGAATCTCTGTAAGCACAGTGAGTTCTGTGGGACATTAATGGCCCTACTCTTTCCTATCTCTCTCTTGACAGCTCTGCAGTAGCTTGAAAATCAGCATCCTTACACCCATGGTGGCTGTGAAAACCAGCAGCCTGTTAGTCACCAGAGGGGGACAAATGGTCCCCAGAAGCTCCCAGAGGCCTTATCTCCACAGGGCTTCCCAATGTCAAGCTCTATACTCCATGTTTGTCTTTATTTGACCTGACTCACAAACTACCCGAGTCCTTCCGTAAAGGCTGAGAGACTTATCAGTTTAAGAACTTTAAGGAAATCCATGTCTGATCATTAGCTGATGACTAAGTTAGCCGAGTAGAGACTTCAGTGGTGGCAAACAACAAAGAATGCAGACTTTACAGGATTCGCCCAAGAAAGTCACTAAACAAAGCAAAACCAACAACAATAATCCCTGTGAGAGGAGGGATCTTATTTCTAGAGTTGCCACATTCTTTATTGAAAATGGCTGATTTTGAATAAAAGAATAAAGAGTGGCCAATACATAGGACAAACCGCAGTTAATAGGAACCATCCTGGAAAAGACCTAGACGCTGGATTTATCAGAGAAATATTTTAAATAAGCTTTTAGAATATGTTCACATAACTAAAGGAAACTACGTCTAAAAAATGAAAGGAACGTATAAGAACAATGTCTCACCAGATAGAGGATATCAATAAAGACATAAGAGTTCTAAAAAAAGAACCAAAGAGAAATTCTGGAGCTAAAAAGTCCAATAACTGAAATTTTAAAAATTCACTATAGGGGCTCAACAGTAGATTCAAGCAAGCGGAACAAAGAACTAGCAAGCTAGACAATAGGTCAATAGAGATTATCCAGTCTGAAAACAGGAAGACAATAGAAGGCCTGTGGGACACCATTGAATGTACCAACACATGCGTAATGGGAGTTCCAGTAGGAGAGGAGAAGGGGTAAGAGGCAGGAAGAATATTTGAAGAAATAATGAATGAAAATGTCGCAACGTTGGTGAAGAACATTAAACCATACATCCAAGAAGTTCGACAAACTCCAGGTAGGATAAACTCAGAGAGATCCATTTTAGCCACATCATAATGAAATGGTCAAAAGCCAAAGATAATGAGGGAATCTTGAAAGTAGCAAGAGAGAAGCAACCCACCACATAAAATGGCTCCTTAATAAAATTAACGGATGACTAATGCTCAGAAACCATGGAGGCCGGAAGGCAATACGATGACATATTCAGAGTGCTGAAAGAGAAAGACTGTCAACCAACAATTCCATATACAGCAAAAACACCCTTCAAAAACAAAGGCGAAATTAAGTCATTCCCAAATGAACAGACAGAGAATTCACTGCTAGCACATTGCCCTTCAAAAAGTACTAAAAGTTATCCTTCAGGCTGAAACGAAAGGACCCTAGACAGTACTTGAATCCACACGAAGAAATAAAGCACACTAACAAAAGTAAATATAAAAGTCAGTATACATGTGTTTTTGTTTTTCACTCTTCTATCTGATTTAAAAGACAACTGCATTGGGGCGCCTGGGTGGCACAGCGGTTAAGCGTCTGCCTTCGGCTCAGGGCGTGATCCCGGCGTTCTGGGATCGAGTCCCACATCGGGCTCCTCCGCTGGGAGCCTGCTTCTTCCTCTCCCACTTCCCCTGCTTGTGTTCCCTCTCTCACTGGCTGTCTCTATCTCTGTCAAATAAATAAATAAAAATCTTTGGGGCGCCTGGGTGGCACAGCGGTTAAGCGTCTGCCTTCGGCTCGGGGCGTGATCCTGGCGTTGTGGGATCGAGCCCCACATCAGGCTCTTCCGCTATGAGCCTGCTTCTTCCTCTCCCACTCCCCCTGCTTGTGTTCCCTCTCTCGCTGGCTGTCTCTATCTCTGTTGAATAAATAAATAAAATCTTTAAAAAAAAAAAAAAATCTTTAAAAAAAAAAAGACAACTGCATTAAGCAATAATTATAAAACTATGTCGGTGGGCTTACGATATATAAAGATGTAATTTGTACGACAATAATATCACAAATGTGGGGATAGGGAGCAGAACTAAATCACAACAAAGCTTTTCTTTACTATTATTATTAGGTTGACCTTAATCTGAACTGGAATGTTTTAAAGAAAAATGTTCCTTGTAATCCTCAAGGCAACCACTAAGAAACTAACTAAAAATATATAGTAAAAGAAGCAATAAGGGATTAAGATGGCGTACTCGACTATATTTAATACAAACAAAATGCAGTACGGGAAAAATAGAGGAGCAAAAAGGGCAAGACGAGACATAAACAGGCATACGTCGGACACATTGCAGGCTCAGTTCCAGACTATTGCAATAAAGAGAATATTGCGATAGAGCAAGTCAAATGAATTTATTGGTTTCCCAGGGCATATAAAAGCCATGTTTACACTATATTGTAGTTTAGTAAGAACGCAATAGCATTATGTCTAAAAAATCAATGTCTATGCTTTAATTAAAAATGCTTTAGCAATAGGGGTGCCTGAGTGGCTCAGTCAGTTAAGCGTCTGCCTCTGACTCAGGTCAAGATCTCAGGGTCCTGGATCGAGCCCCACATGGGACTCCCTGTTCAGCAGGGAGCTTGCTTCTCCCTCTCCCTCTGCTGCTCCCCCTGCTTGTGCTCTCTCTCTCTCTCACTCTCTCTATCTCTCAAATAAATAATAAATAAAATGTTTAAACAAATTATCAACTATACTTCAATTAAAAAATAAATACTTTATTGCAAAAAAATGGTAACCACCATCTGAGCTTTCAGTGGGTCATAATCGCTGATCACAGATTAACACTGATCACAGACTATAACAAATATAATAGCAATGAAAAAGCCTGAAATATTGTGGGAATCACCAGAACGTGATACAGAGACATGACATGGGCAAATGCTGTTGGAAAGATGGTGCCCATAGACTTACTCAACACAGGGTTGCCACAAACATTTAATTTGTGAAAAATGTACCATTTGCGAAGCCCAGTAAAGCAAGAAAGCAAGGTATGCCTGTAAAAGCACAGTGGAAAAGAATAGGTAAGTTCAACTTAATCAGATAAAGAACTTTTGTGTATCAAAGAACACTGTCAAAAAAGTAAAAAAAATCCCACAGAATGGGAGAAAATACATACAAATCATGTATCTGGTTAAGCTCTAGTATCCGATATATACAAAAGCCCCTTACAACTCAACATTAAAAAGACACATATCCCAATTAGAAAACAAGTAAAGGATTTGGATGGACATTTTCCCAAAGAAGATATACAAATGATCAATAAGGACATGAAAACATGCTTGTCATTAGTCATCAGGGAAATGTAAGTCAAAGCCACAATGACATACCATTTCATACCTACAGCTAAAATAGGAAAGACAGACAATAGGAAATGTTGGTGAGGACACAGAGAAACTGGAACCTTTCTACATTGCTAGTGGGATTGTGAAACGGTGTAGCCGCTTTGGCAAACAGCTTGGTAGTTCCCCAAAAAGTTAAACAGAGCTACCCTATGACTCGTCAGTTGCACTCCTAGGTATATACCCTGGAGAACGGAAAACATGTGCTCACACAAAAACTTCTACACACATTTTCATAGCAGCATTGGTTATAATAGCCAAAGGGTGAAAACAACCCAAATGTCCATTCACCGAGAGACAGATAAACAAAATGTGGTCTATCCATACCACGGAATACTATCCGGCCAGAAAAAGGAGTGAAGTGCACAAAACACATGACAACGTGAGTGAACATTGACCACATGGGGCTCAGTGAAAGAAGCCAGATACACAAGGCCACAAACTGTGTGAGCCCATGTATAGGAAATATCTATAACAGGCAAATCTGCAGAGACAAAAAGGAGATTAGTGGTTTCTGGGGGCCAGGGGTGGGGGGAAGAGAGCAGAGAATGACTGTCAGTAGATTCAGGGTTCCTTTATGGGGTGATAATCTTGTAGCAGTGATGGTTGCACAACTCTGTAAATATACTTAAAACCACAGAACTGTACATTTTAAAAGGGTGAATTTTGGGGCACCTGGGTGGCTCAGTCAGCCTACTCTTGATTTCAGTTCAGGTCATGATCTCAGGGTCCTGGGATTGAGCCGCCTGTCAGGCTCCGCACTCTGCAGGGAGTCTGCTTGTGATTCTCTCTCTCCCTCTTCCTCTGCCCCCTCCCTGTTCCCTCGCTCTTTCTCTAAAATAAATAAATATTTTTTAAAAATAAAAGGGTGAATTTTATGGTGTCTGAATTAGACCTCAATAAAATAGCTGTTTCAAGAAATGTCGAAAATCTAAAAACAAATGAACAAAAGGCACAGCATTCCCTTACAGCTTATGAGTCTTAATGATGTAGATTTCAGGCAGCATGGAGAAGCTTACATAATCCACGACCAGCTCCACTTCCTGATCTTCTCCTCTCAGTTTCCTCACAACTTTTTGGATGAAGTCTCCAAACTTGGTGGCCATGTAGACATCTTCGTTCTGTAGCTGAATCCCACCACACTTCTGTCTGATCTCTTCCACCAGCCTTAAAAGTAAGAAGCGACTCACATTACTTCCATTTTTAAAAGGGTTTAGAGGAACCATATTATTACATTTGGCAAGTCGCTTTGAGATAAGACGTGTCACGTGCGTATTTAGCCTATGAGATCTTCCACGATAATACTTGGAGAAATTGGATAAGACCAGGAGAACAAAATTAAAAAGCTGTCTTGAAAGCCAGTGGATATTCTTTTGTTGTTAACTTTGCATATGGCTAAAAATAAAAGAAACCAAGGCAGAAACACTTCACCTACTTGCAAGCAAGATAATAAGGGGCTCACAAAATCCGTTCCTTTCCTTTCAAAGGTACGCAAGGAATGAGAAATAAAGGAAAGTCCCCAGCTGTGAAGATTATGAAACAAAAGTCATATTGTATAATATGGTCTCTAGATCGTGTATAAGAATGAAACAAACAGGTGCTTGCGTTACATGGTTGCCATAGCTACTAAGTAGCATTGTGCCCTAAGTCAAGATAATTTTTGAAGTCTCTTCCGATCCTTTGATTTTTTCGCTTTAATTTTTCAAATGATAGCTATTATCTGCCATTTCTGGAATAGCACTGGTGTGCTAGATGCAGGATAGAAAGACTACCACGGTAGTTATTCAGCCATTTCTTCTCCAAGAGAGATGAAGGGCTTTGGCAGTCCAAGATAACAATATCAGGGGCGCCTGGGTGGCACAGCGGTTAAGCCTCTGCCTTCGGCTCAGGGCGTGATCCTGGCGTTATGGGATCGAGCCCCACATCAGGCTCCTCCACTATGAGCCTGCTTCTTCCTCTCCCACTCCCCCTGCTGTGTTCCCTCTCTCTCTGGCTGTCTCTATCTCTGTCAAATAAATAAATAAAATCTTTAAAAAAAAAAAAGATAACGATGCCAGGTGATTATAGTAATTCAGATACTCAAACAGAAAATGGACAATTCTTGCAGGAGCATCTTGCTAGCGAAAAAATAATGTTAGTAGTATAGTATTGAGATCTTTAACTGAGCAAATTATAAGTTTCAGGGAACTCGTGAATCCTAGCTGAGAAATTTGTAATTTGAGGAACAAAAACTCTCAACTTGGATAATGCTATTTGCTCTGGAAATGATTATTTGAATTACTGGAAAAAAAATTCCATGAATAAAGGAACTTTGTCCTGTTCTTGACACTATTCCCAGTGCCAAAACTGTTCCTGATATATAGTACATATTCAACGAATTTTGTGGAATAAATGAGTGAATAATCATTGAGAACACTTACTTTCTTTGACATAAGGAGCAGCATTCTTAATTTAGTTAGTGAATGGCCACAGTGCGGCCCTCAATGAAAAAATACCTTTGCGAGACTCCACTATTAGGATCCTCACAGACTTTTTTTTCCCCCATAAAAGAGAGACTTCTAGGACTCTAGCTCTTTCAACTTGCCATAAACCTCTATAGAGAAATTCTGACTATAGGATAATTATTCTTCCTCTTGTAAGTATCCTGATAATCCTTATTCTAGATATATCTTACTGGGTAATTTGGGGGGATAGAAAAAAAAGATATTGGGGGAAGTATAATCAATGTTGGGTACCCCTCTGAATCAGACTACGTAGGTAATTTCTGATTAATGTTCTCATCTAGAACTTCTCATTCCAATGCCATATTGGAGGAAAATTAGCCAAGATACGTGAGGACAAATTTTAAAAAGAAACAAACAATTACAAGCATTGGTTTTCTAGGTAAATAGGAGATATGAAAACAACTCCTGGCTAGCAACAAAGAGGAAGGAAATATATATGTTTGACCATGGAAACAAACAATCCAAAAAAGATGAAGAAAAGAGAAACAGAGTATAGTGGGTATGGTAAAGTGATAACATCTAGAACAAAGGATTGGATTGGATTTTCAAAGTCAAAGTCCCTAGGGGAGGGGTGGGAGTCAACAGGGTGACTGTTTTACCTGACAACATCCATTGAGCTTGCTCCAGATTTAAAGAAGTCTGTGGAGTCTTCAATGACAGGGACATTGCTTAAAATTCCAGCCCAGATGACCTATACAGCAAGGGTAATTTTTATGAAGGCTGTGCCATCTAGCTCCTCAACCAAACCTACTTTTTTTTTATCTTGGATACGTGGCTTGACTACATTTTTCAGCATCTCTTCAAGTTAGATCAGCCACATGACTGACTTTTAGCCAATGAACATGAGCGGAAGTGAACTTGACTCCTCGTCTTGACTCATGAAAAACCTCCTTCACACAATTTTCTGTGCTCTTTCGCCCTTCTTGGCTGTCTGGAATATAGATGACCCCTACAGTGACCTTGGAGATAGCAGAGCTTGGGTCCCCGAATGACTCCCCCCCAATCCTTACTTTCCAGCTTCACCCCTCACCCACATGCCAACCTAGAATTGCTTCGGATAATTTTGTCAGTGAGAAATAAATTTGCATATAAATTTTGGAGTTGATTTCCTACTGCAGCTAACAGAAAAAAGAGGCAAGAAAGTGCCATGCTCACTACTCTGAAGACTGATGGTCCAGTTACAAAACTGCTTCAGTTTCAAGGTAAGAGTAACATGAAGGACATCCATGTGTTCACCTTGATGGTCTCTGCCACCTTCACCTCTTCGGCTGTAAGTTCTACCACCGATGTCTCCCCGGCTGAAAAGTACTGAGAAGCAGGAATCATTCTTCCATCTTCAAACTGCAGATTTCTCACCATCAGCTACAAAATAGCAACAAAACAAGCAGAAGAACAGAAGATTAGGACAATCCAAAAGTGAGGTCGGTGGAGAAGGAGTGTCATATATTATAGGAATATAAGGATCAGTGTTATTTGGCAAATACAAAAATATGGATTGAAAGCACTCACCATTATGTGTAAAAGGACTGATATGGTATTTTACTAATGGCAGCAGAAAGGAGAAAGTTAAGTCTAGGGGGAATACATCTCGAAATGGATAATAAGTTCCTGAAAAATTGACACATGGATGTACATATTTAGACTGAAATCTACTATAATTCTGCTTCTTCCTCCCACTACTACAATGATTACTTCTCCTCCTCTTGTTGCCATCATCTGAACACTTACTCTGTAACAGGCACAGCATTGGGTATGTATGTATGTATGTATATATATATATATATATGTATGTACGTTATTTAATCTCATAAATGCTGGTGGAAGCAGGTGCCACTCTTATCCCCATTTTACTGTTAAGGAAATGGAGGCTCAACGAGGTTAAGTAATTTGCCCAGTGCCACACGGCTAGTAAGCCACAGAGCTGGGGTTACAACCCAGAACTAGCTGGACCCTGAAGCCTACAATTCTAATAAGCGATCTACCCTGCACGCTACCAGAATGTATGT
Source organism: Ursus arctos (assembly GCF_023065955.2). NCBI lineage: Eukaryota > Metazoa > Chordata > Mammalia > Carnivora > Ursidae > Ursus > Ursus arctos. Next base: position 10,689,024 of record NW_026622886.1, on the reverse strand, counting down.
GCAAGCTGCAAGTTCCGCTTTGCTTTCTTCAAAGAGTCAGCTGAAGCCGAGAGCCCATGCTCCCAAGCACAGGCAGTGTGAGTGGGTGCCTGCATGAGAGGCAAGGCTAGGAGCCTCTGAAGAGGACCACATCCCTCATATTTATCTCCCCAGACTCCAGCAGCGGGAAGGCAGACAGATGAGACTACACTCTGTTTTATAGATGGGGAAATGAAGACTCAGAGGGGAGAAGCATTCTCCCCAAGGCTAGTAAGTGGCAGAGGAGGGGTTCACAATCCGGTTTCCGGACTAAATTCCAAGCTCTTTCTCCTGTATCACAAAGCGGACTGTGCGAGTCTTTGGGGTGCAGCCCAGGCAGGCTTGTTCTCACCCAGGCTCCCAGAGCCGGCTCATCCCCAGAGAGAAACAGGGCACAGATATCTCGAGCCTCCCATACCCCACTGCAAAGCCAGATTACCTTGTGAAAGACATTCCCTTAGCAGCTGGGGTTATAGAAGGAAACCAACAACGTTACTTTGTAGGGGACCATATTGAACACTCACTGCTTTTCCATCATTACCAAAAAGAACAAGTCCATTTTTGGTAACAAGACCAGGCTTCTTGGCACCTTTAATTTCCAGTGGTTCTCCAGGAGGCACGGAGCTTTTCAGCAATGATGAGCCGTAGAATGTGACCATCTAAGAAAGAGACCAAACCCAGATTGTGACCGGAGGGAGTTACGCCTACAAACAGGGGCGTGTGCAAGCAGCCCTCCCTGCAAGCAGGCTCAAGTTGGAATTATCATTTATGATAAAATTGGAAGACCCCAACGTGGGAGACAGTATCAAGCATCTGTAGAAATGACACAAAGCAAGAGCTAATCTATGCAGGTACGACTGAAGAGACTCAAGAAGGCCTCACATCCAGATGACGTTTACCATTTATTCACACTGATACAAAGGTGAATGAGACAAAAAGTTCTCACAGACTTCGCAGCCTGAAGCGAGGGTTTTCAAAGGGGAGTGAAGGTGGTGGTGGGAGTCATGAGGGGAGATGTGGGGAGCAACCAGACTATTACAGTCCAGTGCGATTACTGATGGGAAGTACAGGGTGCTTTGTGGGCCAGTTAATGGAAACAGGACTGGATTCAGACTAACCAAGAGAGTGTGATGCTAACTGATTTGTGATTATAATTCTATGATTATTAGCTATCACTTATTGAGCACTATAATAGTTAACGTTTATTGAATACTGTGCCAGAGACAAGTACTTCAATGAATTAACATGTGTTGTCGATTCATTTAATTTTCATAGTGACCAATAACCAATAAAAGAGTCCCACTTACAATAAGGAAACCACAGCACCCAAAGGGTAAGTAACCTGCCCCGGATTTATGTGTAATACCTCTTACGAAGGTTACACACACACACACACACGCACACACACACACACACACAAATTGGTCCCTAGAACGTACCTGTCCATTTATCTCTGTCCAAGCTCCAGGGACTTTATCATGACCTCGGATCCAGTTATGTAAAACTTCGGCCGACTGATCCCAAGAAATCTAGGAAAGCACAGAGCACAGGCTGAATCTCCTAATGCTATGAGTGTCATAGGTAAAGAAACATTTCTCTCCATCGGTGGCGGAAGTAGGGTGGGGGCAGAATAGAACAGGATGGCTTGGAGATCTACCTTTTGGCCAGGAAATGGTACATCAGGAACCACGTACAAGTAAAGGACCAAGAACATTAAGGTGCGTTATTGAGTTGATATAAATACCTCAGCATTTTCCTTTTTCTGGATGCCTTCATATGTTGCCCCTTCTTCCCGCTGGGGAATCCGAGGAGCTTTTCCATCAGCTATGAGTTGGACAGCTTCCACCTAAAGTCAAAAACATGACCTGTGTTACAGCCCAATGGTCAGTAATGGCATCGTCTGTTTAACTGAAGTTTATGCTGGACAGAATTGCTACATATAAATTGGTCCGGGGGTGCCTGCCTGGCTCAGGTGGTAGAGCATGGGACTCTTAATCTCAGGGTCGTGAGCTCGAGCCCCACACTGGGTATAGAGACTACTTAACTAAATAAAACTTTAATAAATAAGTAAATAAATCTGTCCAGAGAGTCAGACTATGACAACAAGTACCTTTTCTTCAGTTCCATCTATGTCCCGGGCAATGTGGTAGCTACTTATGTAAAACACCCTTTGCAGACAGCACACCAATCCTGCCAGGTGGATATTATTATTCCAGCTTTATGGATGAGAAAACTGATTCTTGGAAAAGTGAAGCAACTAGCTCAAGATCACAGAGGTAGCTAGTGGGTGTCGAAGCGAGATCTGCACCCAAGTCTCCCTACTGCCAATATCGAGCTGTTACTCTTAAAAATGACTCCCTTGTTGAAACAAATATCAACCTTCCCTTGGTAATCTAGTGGGATTTTCAGTAATAGAATTGTAAGGTAAGTCCGTGTGAGTGATTTCTATTCATCATGATGATTCTAGAAAGTGATGCGTTGTTATATTTAAGTAATTTGCCTTGCTTTCTAGCTCAGGACACTTGGGATTATAAAACAGTTAAAAATCTATGCGTGAGTTTAATTGCCTTTGGGATGTGTCCTGAATTCTTTTCTGTGCCAGATTAATGTTTGCCTTGAGTTGAGAGCCTCTCTCCTTCACAGGGGGGCCTATGTGAGCTTGAGTTCTTGGGTCTCTCAGTATGCACAGCTGCTGACTAACCTCTCCAAGAGCATGCAGAGGGGGCACCCTAGGAAGAGGGCCAGTTCATAGCCCATTCATTTACCCACTTCTGGCTGTGGTATCATCAGGTGCATGATCTGGGCTTGAGCAAATGCCACTGAACACACATAATACTATTCGGATCATAATGATCATTTTTGAGAACCTACTGTGTGCCAAGTGTTTTACACAAATGCTACTTAATTTCTCAGCAGCCCTTATAAGTCAGGTAGTGTCCACATTTTACAGATAAGGAAACCAAGGCAGAAGAGGCCAAGTGACTTGCCTATTGTCATAGAACAGATAAGCGGTAGAATGAGAACTTTGATGTCCTTCTGACAACAAAGCCCTACTCTCATAATCATTAAATGATACAAAGCTCTGCTCTCCTCCCTCCAAAACTAATAGCTGCTTCTTCATACTGTCTTAGCATCCATCTCTTTGTGGCTACTTCTACCATATCCAACTCAGAAAACGTTAAATGACCCTGAAATTATCCTTCAATATTTTTACAGGCGAATATATTTTACTTCGTGGTGCACATGCTTTGAGCTTTTCACCCAGAGTGCATCTGAGTAAATAAAGCAATGCCAAATTTCACCCTGTTACACAGACTGAGTTCAAATACTTTTGAAGTCCAACTTCCATAGTAAAATTCCTTAAGATTCTGTACACTTCTTTACAATTAGTCGTTTTAAACAAGGTTGGCGATTCAAGTATTTGGCAAAATAAATGAAGCAGTTTCATTGCCACTCCATCTATTTGATCACTGTTCTCAGAAGAACAAGCTTCCTAGACTAAGAAATTTTAATGTTTGGATTCCCACCCTAAATTTACCATTCTTTTGGCAAATATAAAGTCTAATTTTGTTTTCAGCTTTATATTTTTTGTAAACATTAATATGGGAAATTTCTCAATAATAGAAAAATATTTCTGAAATGTTAAAGCTTTACTAAATCTTCTTGAGGGGTGCAGATATACTAACCATGGCCTTGATTCCTTCAGGGAAAAGAAACCGATTATAAAGTGCATCCACTGTATCATTGGGTTCAATGTCACACGACCTCTGAAGAAGGATGGGTCCTGTGTCTAAACCATCATCAGCCCAGAAAACAGAAAAACCAGCTTTCTTATCGCCCATAATTAGAGTCCTGTGAAAAGAAGAGCTTCAACTTAAAATGTTGCTTTAATGTATCACAAAGTGATGAATTAGTGATATTAAAGTGCAAGGTAGTGGGGCATCTGGGTGGCTCAGTCAGTTAAGCAGCCAACTCCTGATTTTGGCTCAGGTCATGATATCAGGGTCGTGAGATCGAGCCCCACATCAGGCTCGCTGAGTGTGGAGCCTGCTTGAGATTCTCTCTTGCCCTCTCCCTCTGCTCCTCCCCCATCCCACCCTCCCACCACCCCCTCTCCGGCTCACGCGTGCTCTCTTCTCTCTCTCTTAAAATAAATAAATAAATAAAGTGCAAGATCGTCACACTGGAAAGTAGACAGTGAGGGAACTACCATGAGAAATTAACAGTACAGCCAGGAGATGTCAGCATTCATAAAAAGTGCTACTTAATGGTACCACTATTTTATACATTCCCATATCTATAGTCTTTCTTGTTAATACACACTAATGACTGCTAGTCTATTCAAAAGGGCACTAGAATTGGTCATTACTACCACTCATTAACTTCCAATGTCAGCTTTCTACTGCAGCATCGAGCAATTTTGCCCACCTGGGTCCTACACTGTTCTTGGCCCTATATTAGACAGAATAAGATCATGGAAGATAAGACAAAGGATACTCAGTAGAGGAGAACTTATTAGCTCTCATAACTATTTATTTAGGTTATGTAACTCGGGTATAAGTCAGAGCCAGAATTAGCTCTAGATTGTCTAGGTAAATTATAGTAAGAGATCGTTGATTAATTCAACTCTTTGTATTTTATGTTCTATAAAGCTTTGCCTAGGGGTGCCTGGGTGGCTCATCGATTCAGCTTCCAACTCTTGGTTTTAGCTCCGGTCATGATCTCAGGGTTGTGAGATCAAGCCCCATGTAGGGCTCAGCCGGGAGTCTGCTTGAGATCTGAGATCTTCTCCCTTCCCTCTCCCTCTTCCTCCCCTACTGTCCTCTCCCCCCACCCCCAAGGGCATGCATGTGTGCGTGTGTTCTCTCTCTCATAAATAAATAAACAAACAAATTAATTAATTAATTAAAATAAAATCCTGGGAAAAAAAGAAGCTTAGCCTAAGAAAAAATGTTGACCCATAAGAGCTTATAATACAACAAATAAGCTGAATATGTGGACATATACATACAAAAGCATACCAGAGGCTAGGCTAATTTCAAGAGAGTATGAAGTAATGTATCATCCATGTTCACGACCTAAATAATTTTTAAATCTTGGAGCTACTAATCAAGCAAGACCTAAGTCAGTGAATCAATCAATCACTCTTTTCAGAAATGTTGAGGAATTAATTGGCATTATGTTATCAAGAGGCTTGAAAATATTCATATACTTTGTTTTTGTTTGTTTATTTTAAATTTCATTTATTTATTTGAAAGAGAGACAGAGTGAGAGAGAGAGAGAGAGAGAGAGCATGAGCAGGGGGGAGGGGGGAGGGAGAGGCAGACTCCCGGCTGAGCAAGGAGCCTGATGTGGTACTGGACCCTAGGACCCTGGGATCATGACCTGAGCCGAAGGCAGACGCTTAACACACTGAGCCACCCAGGTGTGCCCAAAAACATTCATATACTTTGATACAGTGATTCCGCATGTGGAAACAATGTGAAATGAGAAAAAAGTACAAGTTTAAGTGCAAAGATAGCCACACAGTAGCATTAGAAGAGGAAAAAAAAAAATCGATTCATGCCGAATACAATGAAATGTCATTCACCACATTTAAACTAAGTGTAGATCTCTGCCTGTTTCATAACTTGACACCGAGCGAAATCAGGGGGATGGCCAGGTAAAGGAGAGAAGGTAGAAGAGTGTACCTGTGCCATTTAGGAGTTACAGTGTACCTGAGGCAATAAAAATGTTAGACCATAGTCCCTTCCCTCAAGAAGCTTAAATTTGAATGGGAGAAGACAGAACAAAGAAGATAATTGCAGGTAATTCAGCATTCCTTGAAATGTACTTGAGATGCTCCTGGGAAAAAAAGTTCTATGGTCAAATAAGTTTGGGAACGTGGTGTACTCAGATCCCCTCTTGGAGATTACGATGCTCTCACGAAAGCACACATAAAAGGTTCTCAGAAGTCCAGTGATCAAGAAATCCAGCATAAACCAAACTTGTCTGACTCTAGAACCTTTGCTTGCTCAATTACCTAGTTCTATCCAATGGAGCCAGTACTTCATAGACTAGTCTTGAAAATGCTGTCTAGCCCATGTAGTACTGATAAGTCTCAGGGGAGTTCATGCAAGAGTAGCAATCAATCAGGGCCTCACAATTGCTCAAGCATACCTATTTTCTTGATCCCCTACATAAAAAACAGAAAGATCAAAGGCAGTGGAAACAGGCCCATCTTCTCTATAATTAAACAAAATCCTTACCAGTTGATAGCAGAGGCTCCTCTGTGCCTGGGAAGGATGGAGGGGTGATATATGATGGAACCGTGCTTTGGGCTGTCAATGATATCCATAGGGATAAACTGTGTGCAGAAGGGAAGCACGTTTAGCTCAGCACCTACAGATTTGTAGGCCTCTGCCACCTCCTTTATGGTCTTGCCCTTGACTCTCCATCTGGGGAACTTGAACACTGGGGTCCCATCTTTCTCTGCAGCTAGAGCTGAGCATGAAAAAGAAAGTTATTTTCATTACAAAAAAAAAAAAAGGCCCTAAGTTAATATGGCTATGGATTCACACATTGCGGTTTTACAGCTTCAAGAAACATTTGCAAATAAAACATGGTGAAGAACAATTTAGATTGTGACCAGGATTTAACCTGTTACAATTTTATCATGCACCATCCATTTTCCTAATGTGATTTTTATTTATATATTTGAGGGCATAATATATTGAAACTCAAAAGTTTGGCTAGATAACATTTTAAAATTTTAACTGAAAGCTTTTTCTTTTATAGGTAAAAAAATTATACTTTTATTACTGATACAGCCATTTAAAGAATATTTGTTCGTTTGTTAAATTTGGAGCTGGTACATCGGCATTCGGATTAGACATACCCTCTAGCGCAGATGGAAAACCACGAGCACCTTCCCATGCCTATTTCCTGGAGGGAAGTCTCTTTTATTATTATTTTTTAAAATTTTTTATTATGTTATGTTAGTCACCATATAGTACATCCTTAGTTTTTGATGTAGTGTTCCATGATTCCTTATTTTGCGTATAACACCCAGTGCTCCATGCAATACGTGCCCTCCTTAATACCCATCACCGGCCTATCCCATTCCCCCATCCCCTCCCCTCTGAAACCCTCAGTTTGTTTCCCAGAGTCCATAGTCTCTCATGGTTCATTCCCCCTTCTGTTTATCCCCCCTTCGTTCTTCCCTTCCTTCTCCTACTGATCTCTCTGCTATTCCTTATGCTCCATAAATGAGTGAAACCATATGATAATTGTCTTTCTCTGCTTGACTTATTTCACTTAGCATAATCTCCTCCAGTCCCATCCATGTTGCTGCAAATGTTGGGTAATTGTTCTTTCTGATGGCTGAGTAATATTCCATTGTGTATATGGACCACATCTTCTTTATCCATTCATCTGCTGAAGGGCATCTCAGCTCCTTCCACAGTTTAGCTATTGTGGACAATGCTGCTATGAACATTGGGGTGCATATGGCCCTTCTCTTCACTATGTCTGTATCTTTGGGGTAAATACCCACTAGTGCAATTGCTGGGTCATAGGGTAGCTCTATTTTCTTTTAACACGAGGCAAACTGGAGATTTGAACACATTCTCCCCACCAAACAGTGAGATCCCAAAAGATGAAGAGAGAAAGTTTTTGAGCTGAGCTGGGCTTGTCTAGATCCTTCTCCCAAATTCACCAGGTAAGTTAGTGGAAGAGAAAAGCCAAGAATGGAAAATACATGCTCCTCGTGAGGGTTTTGACATACTGGAGAAGGTCCAAGGCTCTTTCCAGTGGAAAATGTCCTTTCGCAAAAGAATGGCTCCATCTACCTTTGTGTGGAAAAGGAACGGTCCTTCAAAGCTCAGACAGCACTAGCTCATTTTTTTCCATAATAAGGTATCACTTTTACTAGCTACATACCTTACGTATATTAAGCATATATGTTAATTTTCTACCAACAACTCAAAGCAACTACATTTTAGGCAATTTTATCTGTATTTTTGGCCTTCCATTCCTTTCTCCCCCATTGGATCATCAACCTGCATTGACTTTGGATGGGATGATGCCTGCACTAAAAAGCCTAAATTCCAAATCTTAAGTGAGTCCTGAAGGAATCTGGCCATTAAGCCAATGCCATGATCAATTCACTTTGAAGAATGGGAGAGACCCATAAAATAATGTTTACAAAATGTGAATGTTCATAAAACATTCAAACAACTGTAAACAACTCATTTTCAGATGATAGAAAAATGAATAATCGTGGCAAAAAAAAAAAGGTGAAACTGGGAGAAAATTGTGCAAGGTTAGACTGGGAAAGAAAAATGAGATGAGAAACTTAGAAGTCTTCATTTTAAAAATCTATGCCACTGAGATAGGCTTGCGGCATCCGCCTGTCATTCTTCTGTATTGATTTGTGGCTGCCCCAGGGCTATTTTGGGCTGCTCTAGTTGCCCATTCTGACAAGAATGGTTAACCACTGTCATTTTGACCACTTTTCATGAACTAGGCACAGGGCTGTGCACATTATATACATTATTTCATATAATCTGTTGGACTAAGCTTAGTGAGTTTTAGTAACTTGCCCATCATCATGCAGCAAGTAAGTGGCAGAGGCAGAATTAATTCCATGACCCCAAAACACATACCGTTAACTACATCTCTACCACATCCCAGCCTCCTCCACCAGTCAGATTGGTATTTTTTCTTATCTATGTTATGCCAGTGGCCCAAATGGCCATGACCAATAGAAAGGAAGTCACAGTCCTGGGACCAGACACTAGGGAAAGTTTTCCAGGACATCCTTGGAAAGGAACTTTAAGAGTCACATGCTTGCAATTCTTCTGAAGTTCACGTGCATGGCAGAGACTGCTAGTTGCCCCCCTTCCTCCTTTAGCAAGGATTCCTATACTTTAGCTGAGCACATAGCCAATCTGAATAAGATCTACATTTCTCAGTCTATTCTGCAAACAGATTTGGCATGTGACCAAGTTCTAGCCAGGGGGATACAAGTGGGACTAATATGTACAACTTCTGGATGATATCCGGAATAAAGGCTTGCCTTCTGCTTCCCCTCTTTCCTTTCCTGCTTGCTGGAATGCGGACTTGATAGTTAGGGCTACAGCAGCTATCCTGGACCAGGAGATGAAAGCCCAGTGTTGATAATGATGAAACAACAAAGAGCAGGAGCCTGCAACGTGATAAATATAGAGCTGCCCCATCACTCTCATGGCCAACTCAGACTTGATAAATGGACTTCTATGTCACTGAAGCTAATGTTATTCAACAGCCAATCCGATATCCCAAATATGAGTCCTCCCAAATATCCCCCACACGAGGCTGGTGAGAATAGATAATAATAGCACAGACAGTCCCCGTAATAGGAACCTGTCCCTTTCTGCCTTTGGAGCCAGGTCTATATTCACGAGGCAGATTCCCTCCAAAGTCCCCATGTTGGGATAACCTTTTTTTGAAACAAGGATAATTTCTCAATCAAGTGATTAAACTCATATGTACATATGTGTTCTTGACCCAACTTTTTTTTATCTTGACTCTTGAAAAATAGTGTTAAAATATAATTGTTTGTAAAGTAGTAGCAAGAATTAGGATAAACCTCAGAACTGCTGCTCCTGAGGAAAAAAAGGATAAAATTTAAGGGTTATCTCAGATCAGTGTTTTCCAACCAATCTGTTGCATTGTACCAGTGATTTATGAAGATCTAATTCAAAAGCCAAGATGTCTGGTTGCTCATTCTGATTCCCTATCCGTACAGTTTGTAGACTGTTTCTATCTCTGTGTCTTAACACCTATTCTCAACATAACTATAGTTGACTCTTGAAAAATACAGGTTTGAACGATGTGGGCCCACTTATATGTGAAATTTTTTTGAAAAATATAGTACTGTAAATGTATTTTCTCTTCCTTATGATTTTTTAAATAACATTTTCTTTTCTCTAACTTATTTTATCGTAAGAATACACTGTATAACACATATAACATACAAAAAATGTGGTAAAAAACTGCTTATATTATCAGTAAGACTTGCTCTGGTCAACAGTAGGCTATTGGTAGTTAAATTTTGGGGGAGTCAAACGTTATATGTGGAATTTTGACTGTGTAGGGGGTCATGGCCTCTAACCCCTGTGTTGTTCAAGGGTCAACTGTATAGATTGCAAATCAGAATCCCATTTTGGATTTGCTTTGAGGATGGCTATCCTCAAATGCATTCTTTATGATCCCACATCAGTTTCTGTTCCTAGAAGTGGCCCTCCCTTCATTTCCACTGGAACCTCTGAATCAGACATTATTCTAGATCTTCTATAACACCTTTGGAAAGTCACAAGCGTAGTTCAGAAAAAACATAAGCCTGGAAATTCCTCTGATGGACCTGGTGATTACCTTGGAGGTAAGTGGAGAAACTCTTAATACGATGGGGCCCTGCACCTTTGTCTCGAGGTCCACGGAGAAGGGGGGATTGAGTCTATATCTATCATGCAAGTAGACTTGGCTTGAGAAGGCTTTCAACAGGTAGAGTGGACGTGGCAGAACCCAGAGGGGAGGTTGCTAGTCTGGGTCTTTGGGGCCTGTGGCAAAGAAGTAGAAGTGTAGACATGCTAATGAGGGGTAGGGGGTCTGAGCTGGGGCTGGTGCTGCACGGGTCAGTGCAGAGTCCTTGAGTCAGTAGTTCCAAGATATACTCACCCAGCGGGTCAGCTTTTCCATCCTTGTCTGGAACTGTGAACACGCCTACAACTCGGTGGCCCTCTTTGCAGAGGTGGTGGTAGACTTCCTGCCCAAAGAGGCTCTGACCAATGAGTGCCAACTTCAGCTTGTTTTTGAAATAAACCTGTGAAACAATTCAACGATGACAGATATTGGCCTGGATAGAAGGCATATGGATGATAAATACTCTTTTTTCAATCAAACGAGCTGCCTTGAGGACAACGAAAATCTCAAAGAGCTACATTATTGACATACGCTGGACCCAGGCTACATTATACGTAGATAGTGGTGAAAATAACTTCACACAGAAGAATTCCTCTTTTCCCCTTTGCTCTAATTCCCCTGATTATTCATCATAATCATTGGGGTTGCATATATTTTACAAGCCATTCCAACTCCTTGGTGAGATGAAGCCAGATGTTACCAAGTAAGTGTAAGTTTCATAGCTAAAAGGAGTTTAACTCTGACCAAGATCTGTTTCAACATGACGATGTTTTTATGGCCCTGTGATAGAGAGAGAAGAGCTGGACTCATCTCTTAACTTCCAAAGGAGGCCAAGAGCTAACATGTGGTCTGTAACACGGGGGTCAAAAGCAGACCCTAGAGCTAGACTACCTGAGGTCAAAATCTTAGTCGTGTGGCCTCAAGCAAGCGACTAACTTCTGTTGCCTTTTTTCCTCACCCATGAAATAGGAATAATAACACCAACCTCACAAAATTTTGATTGAAGTAGAGGCCTTATTAGGCAATAAGAAGCTCAGTGCAGTGTCTGACACAAAGTACTGTTTAAGTCAAAGCTTCAATAATGTCTTAGAGGTTTTGCCACATCCTAGACACAGTTTCGCGTTTCTTCGTATCGTCCAGAATTCCAAAATCCTTGTAAATGGCCCAAATCCATTTGGCCTCAAAACCTGGATTGCTCTAATGGAATGTTCTTTATAGGTTTCTTGTAAGTTTGCACAAATTCTTTGGGCTTCAAACTTGACCTGAACCGATATACTGCTACTTATAGTCTTTTTTTATGGTATTTATAAGGACTATATGAATATCTATATGTATTGCTGCAGAAAGATCAATGTATTTGGTTACAGATACGGTCCCGGACCCTGCTGTGAATTGTATGGAATATACTGTCTATGTACCATGTTAACTTTCTAACATGGGGATAATTCTGAATCCCAAAACATATTTGGTCCCACAGGTTTCAGATAAAGAATTAAGGCCTGCACATCATTTCATTTCATATAATCACTGCAACTACCATGTTTTATTATCTCCCATTTTACACTATTTAATGAATGAAGAAACCAAGTCTTAGGTCAACCATATCCCCAAGGTCATACTGGCAAAAAGGAGGAGAGGTGGGATTTAAACCCAGATCTGGCTGGCTCTAAAGCCTACCTTGTTCTTAAAAATAAGATAATCAAAATGAGTTACCACCACCACCCACCTCTTTTTTCTTCCTTTTAGAAGATTAACACGGTGTACAAAAGTACATTGATTACCAAAAACACAGATACCATGTAGACGAGAGTAGCACTAAGGGGTTGTAGCCTTAAAGAATTCTCTTTAAGCAATTATACCTCCTGTAAATTCTCCCCAATGGAACCCTTTCACAAAGCTAGGGTAATAAGTTGACATGATGCTTGTTAAGACCGTCGTGAAAAGCCGCAGGTGGAACAGCCTAGATGCAGGATGGTGGGTGTAGAGATGGTCATCAGAGGGTCATGACGTCATATGCACATTCCTCCCTGGTAGAACACGGCTCCACAGGCTTTGGATTTAGAATTTTTTTCCCCCTTCACTCTAACTGGGATTCTTTAATGTTCCAGACAGTCATTCTAAATTAGTCAAGCTTCACTGTGAAAATCTGATTATGAGAAAACAATTTTCCCTTATTTCCCACTTTATTAAGGGTGTAGACAGCAACCCCTTTTAGGCATGAACTTAAAAGCACATGGGTTCGCATGTTCCCTGTAACTAAGCTGATAATTAAACAATTAAGGTTTTAGTTAAAAAATTCTTTTCCAGGGCCAGCCAAAGTTTCTATCCCCAAAGAGCCTAGAGCTTCCACATCTAACAAATATTTTCAAGCAAACAGATGAACTCTGTGATGACAGCACAGTTTGCCTATAGATAATACGTGATTATTTCATTCATTCTTATCAAAAACATCAAAATGTTCTGTACATATTCCATCTACAAATCTTATCATTAATGCTGTTGCTTGAAATAGAACCAACATGCTGCCTACCTTAAAAATTTGGCTTTACCTCACATCGCTACCAACACCAGATATTTTAAGACCTCTAAAATGCTACTCTTAGAATGCAAAAGAGCCAAGAGGCTGAGCTGACTCAAATGTAATGTTACTTGGAGTTCAATTCCAGACTGGACACTCCCCTAGAGAGACAGTATTTAAAGAAATGTCAGTATCTTTGGAAATACGACATTCATTGAAACAGTTTCTGAGCTTAATGCTAAAGCTGAAGCCACAAGGGTGAGTTTGCAACACTGAGACATGCTCGCATTTTATGCTTTTAAGTGTGTTTACAATGAGTTAGCATAATTCCCAAAAGCCAGACTGGGATATTCTACCTCGGTCTTATTTCTCTAACTATGATCTGAAGACTGACTGCCGTGTTGGCGGAATCAGCAAGGAGGACGTGCTGAGACTGTGGGTCCCTGGGCCCCACGCCAGATCCACTGAGTCAGACTCGCGGGCCTAGGAAGTTGCATTTTCACAAGCTTCCCATTGACTCAGAGGCACACTAAAGTCAGAGAATCTCTGCTGTATAGAGAGCATGCGCTTGCCTGCTACATAAAAAGATTCTGCCCTGGGGAGTTCGGGTCAGGAAGCAGAGCTGGAAGTAATTGCAAACATTTTAAGGAGACCCTAGTATGTGCCAGGCATTTCATATATATTACCTCATTTTGATTGCCCAATGACTCCTGGAGATAGGCATTCCTAAGCCACTTTAGAATGAAGAAATTAAAACTTAGAGAAGATAAGATACAGCCTGGAGTCAAACACTTACTAAGTGGCAGCCCTCAGATTCTAACTGGTTATTAGTGTCCATCATTTTCCCATAACACAGGTCCTACCAGTTAAAATCTGAATAATAATAGTATCTATTTCATAAGGCTGTTATAAGGATTTATCAGGATAAAGCATGTAATGCATTAGTGTAGCGTGTGTCAAGAATGAATGCTCAACAAATGTTAGCTATTATTATTATTAATAATAATACCATAGGTAATACCTGGGTGGATAAAAAACGCTGATGATGGATCTTTCCTACTGGAAATGTGCCATCAGCCCAGCACTGCACTGAGCTCTGTTTATTAATTTTAAAAAAATGTATCAACTATTCATCATATGTCTTTAGGACTCACAGTAACCAGTTTTACTAGTGAGAATACAAAAGGCTCAGGGAAATCAAACAAACTGCTAATGAGGGGCAGAGGCAGAAGTCAAACCCAGATCTGTCTCGCTTCGGTAGATACGTTTCTATCACTTTTCTATGTTGAAGGTCCGTCCCCACCCCCCTTTTTTTTAAAGAAAAATATGACAACAGTTTGAGAGGTGACTTGTGGCAAACAGTTCCATCAGATTTCTAAAGAAATACCTTGGTGGTCTTGACAGGAGAGATGGGCACCATTCATTTGCAGGGCGGGTCTGGTGACCAGAGAACATTCTTTGAGGCACTACAGGTGCCTGTTATATTGGTGAGAAAGAAGAGGATGGGGCATAAAATGACTCACAGCATTTCTAAATCTGGGTGGTAAGTGCTATTCTCTTGGGGTTCTCTACTGATCACAGTCAGCCTTGCAAGAGCCTCTGGCAGGCAACACCCAACACGGGGCTGGAACTCACAACCCCAAGATCAAGAGTCAACGCTCTACTGACTGAGCCACCAGGCACCCCCAGAGCTTTTGCTTTTTAAACTATTAAATGTTGCATTCCCAGGCTCTCCACATCCTGGTGCAATCCTCCAGGAAGCAAATTAAGTGGATTCTCATTACGCTCCAAAGATTAAAATACAAACAAACGAAACCCAGACAATTTTCTATAGAAAACGTAAAGGGTCAAGGCTACGATTCTGCCCTGATCCGAAGTGCTTCTGTGAGCAGGTGCTACCGTAATAGAAGAGGAGGGTGTAAAATAAGGCCAAAGCTACTCCCATCAGGAACTGCGAGAACTGACAGCTTTACATGAAGGGCCTTTCCACAAACGAATAAAGCAAAGTCAATTTTTCGGAGACAGCGAGGTGCCTAACACCTTGTGGAACCTTTGGCACATGGTGCCCCGCATCATGCCTGACAGTGTACAAGAGATACCCACGGGGCTTGAGTATTTACCATGCTCTGGGAACAGAGCATGGGAGGGATTGCAAATCAAATGCCCAGCAAGAATGTTTTATTTGGCCCACGGAGCATTTGTCAAAGAGCTGTGGTAACATATTTAGGGGGTTTCACCTTAGTGGGCTGAGTTTTTGACTTCTTTTTAGAAATCAGGAGGTTTGTCAGCCGTGGTCTACATTTCCATGTAGCAACAGTCGGCTAGAGCTGAGCAGCAGCTGCCCCCTTCCTCTGGCTGGCCGTGGCCTTTCCCTCCCTCTAGTTCAAATCCTTCGCTTGTGTTGCCTGTTTGGCTTCTGTGGGCGTTTTTCTTTGAGATCTCTACAGTAAAAGATCAAGGAAGACTGGTCCCTGTCCTCAGGAGTTGACCAGTTAGCACGAAAGACCCACAAGTAAAGACATATTGACATCATAGTGCTAGGACAGGAAAGCATAGTGTGGGTGTGGAAGCCTGGTAGACTTCCCAAGAAGAGAACTCCCTAACGATCGTAGAGCACTCATCTTAGGGGCTGGCCAAGAGGAGGGTGGGGATTATGGGAGGTCCTTGGGAAATTTCAGACCGGGGGGGGGGGGGGTGGTGGCAGCATATACAAAGAAATGAATGAGTGGGCAAAGTGGGTTCAATACTGGAAATTGGAGGGTAATGACAAGTGACACTCTAGGGACAGTCAAAACACCAATTAGGGAGAGTCTTGTCTATATCAAATATTTTGGACCTTTTTGTGAAGACAGTGAGATCCACTGAATGACTTTAAGCAGGAGAGTGATACTGTCTTATTTCTATGTTGACACACACTCAGGCGAGGCATGAATTAACGTCTGGTGGGCACCCCTCTAGTGTTTGAGAATTGAACAGATAGTGAAAATAAAAGCTGACCTAGTAATCCACCTTCAATATATTGACAGGATGTAGCTTGCAATAGCGTAAAAGCCCATGTTACTTATTGTAACAAACCCTCAGACTAATAGAGGCAACAGATGTAAATCTATGTATGATTCAAACACAACTCATGACACACTGTAAAGGACAAACTTGTGCAACTTGATTTTCCTATTGCATAATCATATAAAGAATGTATTCATGAGGACTTTCTTGGATATCTGGCCAACATTTTTTTATCATAAAAAGGATAACAGATTTTTAAAATAGGGATGTCTATGGGCTTTTTTTGAAAGCAGGGACTGTTTACTTCTTGTTTATTGTTTTATCCTTTCTGGCTGTGAAACTCTAAAAAAGTTATTTAACTTCTCTGGGTCTCAGTTACTTTTCTGTAAAATGGGCATAATAATAGTACTTACCGCATTGAGATGTTAAGCAGATAAGTGAGTGTATATGTAAAGCATTTATATCAGTGTCTGGTGAATACTAAGTGCTATATCCATGCTATCTATTATTATTATTGTTGTTGTTGTTATTATTATTATTATTATTATTTATCATATCTCCAGGATAGAGCAAGTGCTCAGTACATAATATACAAATAAATACAGTTTGAAGTTGAATTTGAAGGTCCTAAAAACAAAGTAGACACCAAAGCAGGGGGTCAGGTAATTCAGAGACAAGGACCTGGTTGCTAGAACCAGGATGTAAAGACAGTACTTGGTTCCAAGAAGGGAAGAATCCAAACTCTTGATCATAAGGTAACCTCAAGTTCTGGAACCAGGCTATGAACCCAGAACCAGCAACTAGACTTGTCCCAGACCCTGGCAGAGGAACCTAAATAGGAGAGTGCAAAATAAATATGAAGGCCAAACAACCCCCACCATGGGGAGAAGTTAAGATGCAATGAACCAGGCAAAATATTGGAGGTGCACCATAGTAACTAATAGACAAAGGGTTTTATTGTTATCTATAGCTGCAGTGGTTAAAAAGATCCAGCCACGTCATTAAGCCGAAATCATTAAACATTTCTAAGTCCATTTCTTTAAGACAGAGAATGGAAAAATCGATTCTATCAGGAACTGTTATAAACTAGTTTTCCCACTGGATTTTGCTAGATTTTAAGTTCTTTTTTTTTCATTCTGCTTTAATACCAAACTCAAAAGCACCTATGATTTTTTTTTTTTTGCCTTTTTAAAGATGAAGGTATAATTTACATGCAGTAAAATATACCCTTTTCAGTGTAAGGTTCTGTGACTTTTGACAGACACACAGTCACCTAACCACTGCTACAATCAACACAAAGAATAGTTCCATCGTCCCCCAAAATTCCTTTCTGTCCTTTGAGAGACAATCTCTTGTAGTCAATTCTTCCTCTAGGGCCAGCTCCTGACAACCACTTCCTTCTATCACTATTGTTTTACTCTTTCTAAAATGTCAGATCATTGGAAATCTATAACATAGCCCTTTGAGTCTGTCTTCTTACACTTAGCATCCGTTTCTGAGTTTCATCCATGCTGTTGTGCATATCAGGAGTTCACTCCTCTTTTGTTTCTGAGTAGGATTCTCTCATATGGACGGATTTATCTACTGTCTATCCTGTCACCAAAGAAAGGACATTTAAGTAGTTTCCAGTTTTTGCTGATAATGAATAAAGCCTCTGTAAACATTCATAAACAGGTATTTGGGTAAATACCAAGGAGTGCCATTTCTGGGTTTAGCATAGGTATATGTTTAACTTTATAAAAAATGGCCAGTTTTCCATAGTGGCTATACCATGTTTGATTTCAAACAATTCTTATAGAATGCCATCCAGAGGATGGCTCCCCATTTTTTATGGAGTAAAATATCCCAAGCACTCCACTTGTCATTCCACATCTTCCTTTTGGCCACAGAAGAACCTGTCTTCTTCCCAGCCAAATGTCACTGCTCTTCACTTGTACTCCTGGGTACAGCCAGACTCAGACCCATGACCCTTGACCCCTGACCCGGACCATGCTTGGTGCTTTCCTACATGCACGTTTTTATCTATGTCATTCGCCACCTGGGATATTCAACTTTTATTACTGAAATCTTATGTAAAGCCCACTATTGCCATCTTTGCATTCTTCAAGAATCCCTCTGCTCTCAAAAAAAAAAAAAAAAAAAAGACAATTCAATGAAAGGTGTTGACAGAGGAGTCCAGTAAAATAGGCAAGCACCAGTCCTTGCTGATTCCTGCCTACCCAGATATTCCCACATGCCACGTGGCAAGAGAAAGCTAAGGAGGAGTCCAGAGCAAGCAAAAACTCCCCAAGAGCAGGTCTCTTTTTCCTTATTTTTTTAAAAAAGGTGAATACTCCCCAAATAACTAGGACTGGATGGGGTAAAGTGAATCCCCATTATTCGGGGCTGTCTGGGAGACAAAAGCTTTTCCATGTATGCACTGCTCAGCTGGTTTTTGGTGCTATTCAAGACTTCTCTCTCTGCCTTCAAGTTTTTTACATCTGGATATGTGTACATGCGCATAGGACTTTTGCAAAGAAGAGGAATCAAAAAGCAAATTCCTTCACGGCCCAGGAAGCATGGACTTCCTATAAAAGCGATAATGTACATGAGATGAATTGTTTTTTCTTCCCTAAACAGCTTTGAGTCAGCCTGGATGCAGGGAGGCATCTCGCCCGGGGCCATATGCAACGTGTCTGCTCTCTTTCCATTTCTGGAGGAGCTGATGCAATTCCAAGGCGCGGGGCTGGGCCACGGCTCGGTTCCTGCGCTACAGTTTAATACTGTTCCAGCCTGGTTGCTTCTGCAGCGCCTGGTAACCCTAGCAATCTTGCCGCCTGCAGCTCAGGAAAAATGAGCTTGCAGCCAACACCTCGGAGGGCCGTTATCTGAATGGGCCCTGAATGCCAGTCGGGAGCGCTCACACCTCTCAGGCCGCCCAGCGGGACCCAGCTGACTTGAATACTACTCTCCTCCAGAGACGGTCGGGGTCCTGTATCGGCTCCGTCTCCTGACCAGGGATCTCATGATTGAAATGAAAAAAGGAAAGGAAGCCGACTCTGTCTCCCCTGCCAAGTGACTGTTGCCACCCTGTCAATCCCAGCCAGACCGTAGATGTTCAAAAGCCGCATCCTCAGCCCCTTCCCCAGACAAGACAATGGCTCCCCTGACAAGCCTTACCCAAGACTCCCTCCGGATCCTTCTCCGCAGTCTCTCAGTTTTAAAAACGCTGTCTTGGCTTTTAACAAAGTCTAAACACCATGCCCACCCCCAGCCCCGCCGCCCGGCCCTCCGGCCCCAGGGTCTGGATAACAGCCCCGGGGGAGAGCCAGAACGCTCGCCCGGGCCAGACTCACCTGGCCGGTGGAGAAGCGCCGGAGCGCCTGGCTGCCCCTCCACAGCATGATGGAAGGAAGCGCTCAGGCGGACGGCGCGACAGCGGGAGTTCAGCCTGGACACGGCCTGCAGCCTGTGAGCGCGCGGCGGCCGCAATCGCCGCTCTCTGGGTCCGCGAGCGCGGGGACCCGCCCACGGCCCGCCCCCTCGGCTGGCACGGCCCCGCCTCCTCAGCTGGCAGGGCTCGGGTGGCCAATCGCCTGCGACTGGGCGGGGCCCCAGTTCTGTGCCACGCTAGTACCTAGCAAGAGGGGCGGCTTCCTGTCGTGGCCCGAGTACTTAGCAGCTGGGGGATCTTCTACCATTTACTCAAACCCCGTGAGGTAGACAGGGATTTGCCTTATTAATGGTCAATCTGACATCCCAAGTCATGACCACAACACCGCCCTGAGGAGGCAAAGATGCGAAAGATAAGGGGGGAAGACACCTGGCTGTATAGGATCCTGATACCTATCTTGTAAACTGATAAGAGGATTTAAAGAAAGATTGTGTATAAAGTACTTGGCAAAGGGCCTGGCACAGAGCTGATCCCCAGTAGATGTAGACAGATAGATACCCACGCTTTCCCCTTATCGCTCTAGAAGGAATGCTCAGACATGCTTTAGCTAAGCCCTGGCCGCAAACAGAACTCCTTAGCCTGGCATTCAAGGCCATCTGCAATTTGGCATTTTCTCTCATTTTCTTGCTGCTCCTTTGCACGTGTAATTTAGCCTAACTCTCTAGTTCGTGCTGATTCTTTCCTGGATGATGATTCCCAGAAAAGCTTATCACCTGTCCCTTGTCACCATGTCAACACGACCAAATTCCTTCTTTTAAGGTATAAGTCAAATGCTGCTTCCTGGAGGCATTTTTCCTGATTCTCTTCTCCCTTGACCGCCTTATTTCCCCAAAGTAATCTTTCACTCCACTGAATTGAGAAAGATTTTTGTCTATGCGTCTCTTCTGGCATCTCATTCTGGTACAGGTGTTTGTGTCCCTGTCATCTGCTCTACTGAAAGCTCCTTGTAGGCTGTGTCCATGTCTAATTTATCAGGATTTACATTATCTAGCACTTAGCAGAGCTCAAAAAGTACCTGTTGAAAGAGAGAATGAATGAATGAATGTGTTTAAGAAGGAGAGGGGAGGGGCACCTGGGTGGCTCAGCCGTCGAGCGTCTGCTTTGGACTCAGGACATGATCCCCGGCGTTCTGGGGTCGAGCCCCACATCAGGCTCCTCTGCTGGAAGCCTGCTTCTTCCTCTCCCACTCCCCCTGCTTGTGTTCCCTCTCTCACTGGCCGTCTCTATCTCTGTCGAATAAATAAATAAAATCTTTAAAAAAAAAAAAAGGAGAGGGGAAAATAAATCCTTAAAGCTTGGAGAATGGCAGCAAACATCAAGTTTTGCTCTAGGAATTGCCTTTTGTCAATTCAACCCATTTCCCTGAAGGCATTTTGTGACTTCTGGCTTCTTTCAAACTTCCAAACACCGATAATCATTTTCTTCGTTTTGATCTCTGTATACTGGGAGAGGTGGGCAGGGAGTGGGGTTTTTTCTCAGTAGGGGTTCCATGGTTATATTCTCCAACTCCCAACTTTAGGAAATGAAGAGTTTATGTCTATCCACATATAATGAAATATTAATGATGTCTAAGATTTTTTTCTGTAAGAATTAAAGATATTGTTCCCTTGATAACTAGTGGTTAGACCAGAGGCAATTCGAGTTTGACAAAAAGAAAAGCCCTGCCAACCTAGACTTCTAGACACAGCAAAAAGGAAGATGAAACAAAGTCATTTTTGTGTCTCTCAAACAAAAACTTGAGAGAATCTGAGGTAGGAAAACTTCCAAATTCATTCTATGAGCCCAGCGTTACCCTGATATCAAACCCAGACCAAGGCATGACAAGAAAAGAAAATTACAGGCCAATATCTCTGATGAACATACATGCAAAAATCCTCAACAAAGTATTAGCAAGCCAAATTCAACAATATGTTTAAAAAATCATTCATCATGATTAAGTGGAATTTATTCAAGGGATGCAAGCGTGGGTCAGTATTTGCAAATCAATCAATGTGATACATTACATTAACAAGAAGAAGGATAAAACCCATATGATCATCTCAAATAGATGCAGAAAAAGCATTTGACAAAATACAGCATCCATTCATGACAAAAACTTTCAACAAAGTGGGTTTAAAGGGAATATGCCTCAATACAATAAAGGCCATATATGAAAAAACCCGCAGCTAACATTATACTCAATGGTAAAAAACTCTAAGCTTTTCCTCTAAGATAAGGAGAAAGACAAGGATGTCTACTCCCCCCACTTACATTCAACATACTACTGGAAGTCCAAGGTGCAGTAATCAGGCAAGAAGAGGAAATAAAAGGTATCCAAATTGGTAAGGAAGAAGTAAAATTGTCACTATTTGCAAAAGACATGATACTATATACAGAAAACCCTAACAACTATATATAATGACAATATGTAACTACCAAGTTAACAGAATGTAAAATTATCAAGGTAACATATAGAATGATTTTTAAAAATCAATTGAAAAGAAGGCAAGGAAGGAGAGAGAAAGAAATATGGAATAGCTTGGAAACAAATAGAAGGAAATTAGTAAAATGTTAGTTTTAAGTATAAATATACCAGTAATTGCAGTAAATGAAAATGGACTAAACACTTTATTAAGAGACAGAGATTGTCAGATTGCTTAAAAAACAAAATTCTTACAAGAGAGCCATAAAATATAAAGATTCGAAAGGATGATTTTTTTTAAAACCCACTCAAACACTAACCAAAAAAAAACCAAAACCATACTATTGTAATAATTAAATAGTTATTTGCTCTAGTCCTGGTCAATAGCAGCAGTGTGATCTGCTTGACTACAAATGACCAAGTGACTGGTTGGTGTACCAACTATGTATTGCTTTTTTGACTTACATCCAAAATCTACTTCTTAGGATAACAGTATCCTCCTTTCCATGTGAGGATCTGCTTTTCCTCATCTTAGGCCTTGTGGTTCCTATGAAGTTTCTTTCTCCCTTACCCCACTGGGATCCAGGGATGGAGCATATGACCTACACTAAGCCAATCAGTACATCTCTCCCACCCCCTTAATGACAATGATCCATTCAAATTGTGCGCAAGAACCTAGTAAGGCTAATGAAGGCCGCCAGCAAGACCTAATTCTAGGACTCCTGTTTGAGCTATCAGTTAAGTGTGCCCTTTTTATCACTTTTGGTATTGTGATCATGTGAACCTGAAGCTACCAAGGGCTACCTTATGGAACCTAAAGAATGTAGCAAAAATTACGGAAGAGAGAGAAAAGAAATAGTGACAATCCAAGACCTGATGTCATTTGGGGCGCCTGGGTGGCATAGCGGTTAAGCGTCTGCCTTCGGCTCAGGGCGTGATCCCGGCGATCTGGGATTGAGCCCCACGTCGGGCTCTTCTGCTGTGAGCCTGCTTCTTCCTCTCCTACTCCCCCTGCTTGTGTTCCCTCTCTCGCTGGCTGTCTCTATCTCTGTCAAATAAATAAATAAAAATCTTTAAAAAAAAAAAAAAGACCTGATGTCATTTGAATTCTGAAGCCAAATTGCACGTGAAGGTCAATCCCACCACTACATGTTTTTAATTAACATACAGTAAAATTGATTTCATTTTTGCCGTACGGTTCTATGAATTTTTATGCATGTAAAGATTCATGTAAGTAACACAGCCGTCGGGATACAGAACCATTCTATTCCCCACCCCAAAACTGCCCTGTCCCTTTGCAGTCCTGGCTAACCAACCACCCCTTCTCACCCTGACACTCTCTGCTCTGTTCTCTGTCACTGTGGTTTTATCTTTTCAAGACCGTCAAACAAATGGAATCGCATAATATATAACTTTGTAGATTTTCTTCATTCTGCAAAATGCCCTAGAGATTTGTGCTCAAGTTTTGGGATTTTCCAGGGATTTTGAGATTCTTCTGGTATTGATTTCTGTATGATTCCATTGCAGTCAGAGAATATAACCATCACATTTCAGTCCATTAAAATGCATTGAGATTTGTTTTATGGCCTAGCATATGGCCTATCTTGCTGAGTATTCTTTGTATACTTGAACAAATGTCTGTTTTGCTGTTGTTGTGTAGAATGTTTTATAAATATCATCTAAGACAAGTTGGTGGAGAGTATTGTTCAATTCTTTATTCTCCTATATTCTATTTTATCAAATACTGAGCGAAGTATTAAAATTTCCATATAATTACATCTATTGTTTCTTTCTATTCTGTCAGATTTTGGTTAATTAAATTTTATTGCTCACAAGAAAGAAAAGAAAGAAAGAAAGAAAGAAAGAAAGAAAGAAAGAAAGAGAAAGAAAGAAAAGAAAAGAAAAAAAGCTGATTCACAGACATTCTAGATTCTGTGACATTCTTAAGAAAACTATTGGGGTTTTGATTGATTATTTTTTTTAAAGATTTACTTGTTTATTTGAGAGAGAGAGAGAGAGAATGAGCAGGAGGGGCAGAGAGAGGGGGAGAGGGAGAGAGAGTCTCCAGCAAACTCCACACTGAGCACAGAGTCTAACCCAGGGCTCCATCTCATGACCCTGAGATCAGGACCTGAGCTGAAACCAAGAGTCAGTCACTTAACTGACTATGCCACCCAGGCGCCCCAGGGGATTTTTATCTAGAAAAAAGCGAATTTTCTTGGACTCAAACCCTGCAGAGGACAGCAGCTTATATTTCTGTTCAATTCATTTAGACAATGGTTTGGCCAGCATTTGGCTCAGTTTGTGGGGTTCACCTCCTTAGCAATTCCCTTGATTATCAGTTTTCTGTTCTAAATTTCAAGCTGCTCTGCCAGCCCAACTTCCGTTCTATTCCATCTTGAACCCACAGGGCTTCAGCTTTTTCCTACCCAGGGTGCACATCTGGTGGGGAAAATATGCATCAAAGGACAGCAAGCACGCCGCTCACCCAGTGCAGGTGTTTTTAAGGACTCTTGATTGTGATTTCAGCAGGCGCTGTGCAGGTAGTTTGGTGGTTAATCAGGGATCTGGGCAATGTTTACACTTAGATTTTGAATCTCATCCCCTCTGTGGGTCCCTGGTTTCAGGATGCTCCCCCAAATTTCCAGTTTCTCTTTCAACAATCCTGAACTTAGTTTGCTGCCACTTTGAGCCAGTATGACAGCGTTTCATTTCTTGACTTGAAGGGGTGAGGGACACTGTCAGGCAGAAAACCACAAACTCATAATTCTTACCAATGAAGTCTGAGTACATTCAGAATTCTGAGTCATTTTCCTGTGCTTTTCTGTCTGATTTTATTATCTTTCAGATCTTTTAAAGTTATTACTATACTTTGTCTACTCTTCTTAGTTTTTAACTGCAAGTAGGTTTACTTGACTACTTTATGGCTGTCCATTTCTAAATGTGTTCTTATCAATTACTTTAACATGCTAATTATAAGATTTTTCTAAGGTCTGCTTTTTTTTCAAAAGATTTTATTTATTTATTTATCAGAGAGAGAAAGCACAAGCAGGGGGAGCAGCAGGCAGAGGGAGAAGCAGACTCCTTGCTCAGCAAGGAGCCCGATGTGGGCCTCAATCCCAGGACCCTGGGATCATGACCTGAGCTGAAGGCAGATGCTTAACCAACTGAGCCACCCACGCATCCGCTAAGGTATGCTTTTTAAATTATTATCTACTTTGTAGATCATCACTTACATAGAAATATATACATACAATATTTTATTAAATTATTTTTTTATACTTATAGATTCTTTAACAATGCCATCCACTGAAGAACTAAGAGGAAATAATTGTCCTGTAAAATGAATATTTATTACAGAGTGATGGAAAAAATGACAATTATTAGTTTATTCTTTTAACAAATATATACTTATCATCTATGTACCAAGCACTGTACTTAGCATTGAACTTTATCAAAGAGACACAGTTTGGATGTTCATAGAGCTTATAGTCTAGCAGGAGAAATAGGCTTTAAACAAGTAAACTCCAAATAATTAAATGATAAAAAATTTTGATAAGAGCTACAAAGGAAAGATATATATATATATAGATATATCTATATCTATATATATCTATATCTATATCTATATCTATATCTATCTATCTATCTATCTATCTATATATATATATATTAGAGAGAGAGAGAGAGAGAATACAAAAGATACCTACTTGGGACCGTGTAGTCAGGAATGTCTTCACTAAGGAAGTGACATTTAATCTGAGATATGAAAGATAAGTGGTAGTTAGCCAATGGGGGTGGAACTTTCCAGGCAAAAAGTGGGCACAGTATGTGTGAAGTACTTCATGTGGAAAAGAGCTTGGTTTGTTGGAGGAACTAAAAGACCAATATGATTCGATCATAATAAGCAAAAAAGAAAGAGGCTGAAGACGATGAAGGCTTTTTCCATAGATGCTATTTTTATTGTAAGCACAGTTGTAAGCCACTGACAGTATTTTAAACAAGGGAGTGGCAATATTGTCAAAATTCAGTTCAGACATTAACTTTTACATCAGAAACTAATGGCTTTCCATGATACATTTTTCCTTTCTCCCTCTAATAAAAACCTTCTTTTGGAGAGGGAAAGGAAGAGAGAGAATGCCCAGCATGGAGTCCATCGTGGGGCTCTATCTCACTACCCTCTAAGATCACGACCCTAACTGAAAACAAGAGTCAGACACTCAACCAACTGAGCCACCAAGGCACTCCTAAAAACCATTTTTTAATTAGATGCATGGCCACCCAACTCAAAGACTGCCTTTCCCAGGCTCACCTGCAGGTGGTGGTGGTGGGGGGGGCAGCTCATTAAGTTCTGACCAATGTGATGGAGTAGAAATTTGGAACAATGAGGTGGGGGGGAAAAAAAAAAGTAAAGCAGGGATCAGGAGTGATAGTAAAGATAATAGCAGCACTTATCTTGCATTTACAACGTGCCAGGAAGCATTTTAAGTCCTTTACATATACTAGAAGCAGCAGGACCTGTTTGAGAAACTGCAAATGGTTTGGCATTCCAGCAGAAAAAAGTAGGTGTAGAAAAGGGAATAGAAGAGGCAGAAAATTTAGAGAATAATCAAAAGGCAGATTAAAAGAAGCCTTGCATTCCATCTTATGAAGTGAAAACTTCAGACCAAGGGCAATGGATTTAAAGTGGGGCATAACCTGATCAGATAGGTTTTGAGAACTGCACTTGGAGGACAGTGTGGACAATGGAAAGAGAAGATCTGTCACAGGACTACAGTAATTGCCCAGGTGAGGGATTCTTTCGTAAAGAAATATATGAATTGGGGCACCTGGGTGGCTCAGTCGGTTAAGCGTCTGCCTTCAGCTGGGGTTGCAGTCCCCAGGTCCTGGGATCAAGCCCCATGTTGTCAGGTTCTCTGCTCCCTGGGGAGCCTGCTTCTCCCTTTCCCTCTGCCTGAAGCTCCCCCTGCTCGCTCCCCCTGCTCATGTGTACTCTCTGTCAAATAAATAAATAAAATCTTAGAAAAAGGGAAATACATGAATTCACACATTCGCAATCTTTTTGACAGGTCACATAGGACTCTGTGATGAATTATTAAGTGAAATGTCTTTAGTGAGTTATTACCATAGACTTCCTATTGTTGGAAACATATTTTGAATGTATATTAAGAAACAAGTTCACCAAGACCTTAGCTCTATAATATATAAAAAGTGTTCTGGTATGGAATAAACTGGTACTCGAGTTGCGAGTTTAAGCGTTAAAGGCAAGGACTCCTGCAAGAACCTTCTATGGGCAGCTGTTCTAAAGTTTTTGGAGGTTCTCAAAATAGTACAACGTTATCTATATAAAAATTTTCCCCTTCTATTTCCAAGCCAACCTTTCAGACAGTCCTGTTAAGAATGAGGAACAGTAGAAAGGATATTTAATTCCTCAAAATGATTATTTGCCTTCTGTAGACTAGGCCTCAAAAATATAGGACATCTGCTGTAATAAATAACTTTCAGAGAACCCATTTCAGTTTATAGTGAATATACTTTATATTTCACATCTAACTTGTAATTCTCTAATAAAATTTGAAATTCTAGGCCCTGGAATTTGATTTAAAAGTATGTAAGATCAAGACAGGCAATTCCTAAGATTTGTTTAAAAAATAAAGTTACAATGATTCAAATAGCAAACACATATTGTATGCGGTTGGCATTGTTCTATCCCTCTTACACGCATAAACTAAATTAGTCCTCATAATAATCCCATGATGTGTTTACTATTATCATTCCCATTTTATTTTATTTTACTTTTTTTAAAGATTTTATTTTATTTATGTGACAGAGAGACAGCCAGCGAGAGAGGGAACACAGCAGGGGAGTGGGAGAGGAAGAAGCAGGCTCCCAGCCGAGGAGCCTGATGTGGGACTCGATCCTGGAACGCCAGGATCACGCCCTGAGCCGAAGGCAGACGCTTAACGACTGCGCTACCCAGGCGCCCTATCATTCCCATTTTAAAACTGAGGAAATCAAGGCAGAGGTTGAATTACTTGGCCCCAAGTCACATGGCTAGTAAGTGATAGAGCTATGATTTGGACTTAGACAATTTGGCTGTAGAAACTGTGATTATAGCGTGACACTCGTCACTGATTTATTAACTTTAATAGATTAACGCATTTGCATATTCAAATTTCTCTGACCTGTAATTTCAATGTATCACAGTGGGAGATTAATTGTAATTGGGAGATTAATTACAGTGATGAATACAAATGTGAAGAGTACAGCAAGTTGAACTCACAATCATATAGAAAGTAAAGGGAAAAAGGTTGTCAGCCAGAAGGCACTGATGTTACTGTTATTTTCGAGTTCATTTTTTCCCTCTCTACAATGCCCACTAAGACTGCAAGCATCACTTGGGTGGGGTCCACCTTTTTTGTCTGTTTGTGTTTTACTGGTTTTTTTTTCCCATAATAATCTCTATGTCTAGCATGGTGCCTGGTATCTAGTGGGCACTCAAATATTTGACCTACTGCAGATCCACAGGTCTCAGGAAACGCTCTTCTAGAGACCTTTTACCTGCTTTGATTTTGTTATTTTTGGTCCTTTTTAAGATCACAGAAATAAGACTTTAATAAGATCTCATTGTTAAAGATTAAAAAAATACATAGAGACATAAAAAAACCCTTGAAAATCCACTTTTTAATTGCCATCACATACTCTTTCCCAGTTGACCACTGTTCTGTTTAGTGCGATTTCCCTTTCTATGCATTTACACGCCCATATGCACAAACACGTTTACATGAATATAAATGTAATCACAAATACACATTATTCTGCAACTACTTTGTCAGTTTCCCCGTCTCTACAGATGTATTCCATGATTAAAAACAGCTATCTAGTATTCATAATATGGGTGTATTAAACTTTACGTAATTATTCCCTATTGATGGACATTAAGATCATTTCCTGTTAGTATGCATTAAAACCATGCAGCAATGAACGCTACTGTGCAAATATCTGTATACACAGAGAATTACTGGGTAACACAGATCCCCACTCGCGGAAAAGCCAGTTAGCAGGTAGGAGCATTTTAGAACACATTTAAATAGCGCTTCTTCTTCTCTCCCTGCCTTTTTTAAGAGGAGGGGGCGGAGGATCGGCGAGCGCAAGGTAAGCATAGTAGTAAAATTCCTCTCTAGGAAAAGTAACGTTCGTAAAGTAACTCCGCCTCTCACACACCGTTTTATTCTCAAGAACAATCAACATAGGACTTGAAAGAGGAGAGACGCCTGAACTCCAATGATGGTGACAGGGAGGGTGTTTTCAACTCCTGCCTCTTCTAAGAAGCGCCTGGATAGCGACACACTCGAGGACCACGCCTTCCTGTGAAGCCACTACCCCGTCAATTTTACCCTTCTTAGGCTAGACTGATGGAACAACTCCCCGGGTATTAAAAATGCCCTGGAGACAGCAGGGCGAAGTCAAAGGCATCGATGTGCCTTGAGATGAGCAGTGAACCGTGGCGAGGCCCAAGTCGCCACGGGAGGATGCCGCGAGCGCCGCCGCAGAGGTAGCGGCCGCCTCCGGCCACCACGGCCGACTCGCTTTCCCAGCAATCCCC
The DNA here is from genome assembly GCF_023065955.2 of Ursus arctos. Classification (NCBI taxonomy): domain Eukaryota; kingdom Metazoa; phylum Chordata; class Mammalia; order Carnivora; family Ursidae; genus Ursus; species Ursus arctos. Next base: position 10,659,599 of record NW_026622886.1, on the reverse strand, counting down.
GCGGCCCGCTGGGGCCTTGAGCCCAGCCTGCCCTCGCGAGCGGGGGCGGGGCCGGGGCCGGAAGTCACGTGCCGTGACAGGCGCCGGGGTGAGGCGTCCGTGGTCGCCCAGGCTGGTTGGTACTGTGACGGGGGGAGGCGCCGGGGTGATGGCGGTGGAGACTCTGTCCCCGGACTGGGAGTTCGACCGCGTTGACGACGGTTCACAGAGTAAGGGAGCTGCAGGGCAAGGGCTGCGGGTGGATGCTCCCCGGCCCGCCTCAGCTCCGGCAGCGCTCCTGCGGGAGGGCTCTGCGTCGCGGTCGCTGCTCAGCCGTCCGGTTCGGGACACTTGCTGCCCCTTGGGGTGCGAGAGGCACGCGCTCTCGAACGTTACTTTCGGGGTTGGGGTCCCGGTGGCGGTGGGTCAGGCCAGCCGAGGCAGGGCTTGGCGTCTGGGGCGGCGGCTCTCCGTTGGAGCCCGCGGTGCCCGGAGCAGCGGCGTCCGCTGTCCGCAGCCCGGGGCGGGGCGGGGCGCGCCCGGGGAGGCCCAGCAGCCCGGGGGAGCCGAAGCCGGCCTGGCCTCTGGCCTCGCGGGGACTTTCGCCACCTGTGCGGAGCGTTCCGTTCTAGAACGGGCAGAGGTCCGGGTTCCTGTTTTCGCTTTCCTGTTTTTCTACTTTGCCTCCAATCAACTTTTGGAAGTTTGAGTATTTTTTCTGCATATTCATACAACGTGCAGGATAGGAAAAAGCGCTCTTCACATGGTAAAAATAAACAAGCGAATGTCAACTTATCTCCTTCCATGCCTTTTATTTACTATAAGTGGTGTTTTTCAGGGATGTCATAGAGCTTCCATTGCACCTAGAAAGGTTTAAAAAATTAAGCAACTTTTACTTCATAAAATAGAATTGTTTCATATTGAACTTAGAAGTCAAAAAAAAATACCAGATTAAGTTCCATGCAGCAAAAGTTAGAGGCCAAGTATTTTAGTGAAACTATACTTAAGGTTAATGTAAATTGATAATCTGTTTCTTATCTCTAGTGATTCATCTATTTAAGTGACATAAGAGAGATTGGGACCTGCTGGTTGTGAATTTGTTTTTTTAATGCAGTTTTCCCAAAAGGTGAATGTAATTTTTAAAAATTACACGTGAATTTTGCTTAACTTTACAAAGAATCATGTGTAGAAACTTACATGTAATTAGGTTTTAGTAGCCTCTCAGAGAACCAGAGCTTGATTCATCATGATGGTTTGCAGTTTTTCATAAAACATTCCGTAAATTATAACATTCCGAATGCTCTTATGCAGCATTAAAAAAAAATCTTGGTGGTAATGACAAAGTCCTTTAACTTTTTTGTGGAGAGGATTCTGTATTTACTGTTATGAGGTGAACTGCACCTTGTCATGTATGAAGTTTTATTGTCAGAGGTCCTCTACTCTAGTATCTTCAAAAAACTGAAATGAAAATATGTTGCTAGTTTTGAAAATGGTTCAGCTGAGAGTAGCATGATCTGATTCAGTCAACAGACCATACCAGGAACTGTACTAGGTATTAGGGATACGAAGATAACGAAGAATGTAGAGATGAGCCTGTAAATCGGTTTTTGGAATTTTACTCTTGAGGAATCACCATGCATTTCTTATTTCAAATCTTTTTATTGTAACTTTTACAACTATTCATTATTTTATCAGCAAGGACCTTTAATGTTATTGCAGGTTTTCTCTTGCCTACTACTCTGTGACTTCCCAAACAGACTGAATGCCAGCATTCTTTTCTCGCATTGTCATTAAGAACTCATTTGCTGATTAAATGCTGCTTTGGTTATTTCCCATCTAATTAAAAATTAGGCATGTATTTGGGATTTCAAGAATCTTGCACAGTTTTTTAATTTAAGCTCTAGGGAAGAGAAGAATTCCCATCCGTTCTGTGTGCCTGGTTTTCATTAATTTTTGTGCTGTGAATCCTATCTAGACCATCTTCCAAAATTTCTTAGGTTAAGGCTATAACGAGATAGCAGCCTTAATGAACTGAATTGACCCACCCGATTCAGAGCATTAGTTGCAAAATAAGGGAGACTGGGGAGCTAGGTCTTTATCCTTAGAACATACTTTATCTTAGAATTGCTTTGCATTGCTGATTTGAGGAGAGAAAAATTTTAGTTTTTTTAGACAACAACGATTGAATATTCACATCAATAAAAGAAACTGAATTGGATTTGCTGCCTTTGGAATAGTGAATTCTTACGTGTATGGTAGAATATTTCCTTTCATTATTAACTTTGATGACTAGACGTACTTTTCTTGTCCAGTTTATTCCAATGACTCCTTACAGTTATCTATTTAATGTGTATATTTGTAAATATTAGCACACTATTCTTTTTTTAAATTTAAATTCAGTTAATTAACATACAGTGTATTATTTGTCAGGGGTACAGATGTGTGATTCATCAGTCTTACATAACACCCAGTGCACATTATAACACTACCCTCCCAATGTCCATCACACATTTACTTCATCCCTCTACCCCTCTCCCCTCTAGCAGCCCTCAGTTTGTTTCCTATGATTAAGAGTCTCTTGTGGTTTGTCTCCCTCTTTGGTTTCATCTTGTTTCATTTTTTCCTCTCTTCTATGATCCTCTGCCTTGTTTCTTAAATTCCACATATCAGTGAGATCATATGATAATTGTCTTTCTCTGATTGACTTATTTTGCTTAGCATGGTACCCTCTAGTTCTATCCATGTCGTTACCAGTGGCAAGATTTCAATTTTTTGATGGCTGCATAATATTCCACTGTATATTTATACCACATCTTCGTTATCCATTCATCTGTTGATGGACATCTGGGCTCTTTGCATAAGCACAGCATTCTGTACTCAGTGTTGTTTACTGGCTTTTCCAACTCTGTTATGATAGTTAAATAATTAAAATATCTTGGTAAATTTTGGGCATTACAGAAACAACATTCATTATGATAAAGCTGGTCTAAAACCGTTTTAAAAACAATATTTAGGTGTACTTTTAGACAGTTTACAGAGACTTAAGAATTATATTTTTAAATTTTGCTTCTATGACAACACAGATTTTTAGACTTGATTCAGGTCTCTTTTTTTTGGGCCAATAAAGTTATTTATGACTAAAACATAGAATCAAGATGTTGAGTTGTCTAAGGCATTATTCAGATTGTTTAAAAGCCCTAGCTTATGGGGTAGTTGGGATAGTAATTTTTTCATAGTACTTTAAAGTTATAGTTTAAATGTGATAATGTTGTATATGATTAACATCTATAGCTTTTAAAATTATTTTATTATTTGGAAAAGATTAAAAGCTGAATTATTGTTTAACTTTGAAACTTTATTTTCAAGAAGTCCAGACATTCCAAAGTAATACATCTAAAAATGCTTAGTAACTACTTTGAGTTTTGAGATTATTTAAAGTAAATGTCCTCTAATTTATTACTCCTTACATACTGTTTTAAAATTTAAATTTAGAAATTCATGCTGAAGTCCAACTTAAGAATTATGGGAAATTTCTTGAGGAGTATACATCTCAGTTGAGAAGAATTGAGGATGCACTGGATGATTCAATTGGTGATGTTTGGGATTTCAATCTTGATCCAATAGCATTAAAGGTTTGATTTTGTTTTATTTTTAATTTATGTATGCATTTTAAGGACATACTGTATCTTGAAAATATAATTTTAAAAAGTGGAATATACATTTGGCCTTTGAATAATGTGAAGGTTAGGGCGTGCTGACTTCCCATGCAGTTGAAAATCTGCATAGAACTTTAGACTTCCCAAACTTAGCTAATAGCTTACGGTTGACCAGAGCATTGCTAATAATATAAACAGTTGATTAACATATTTTGTATATGTATTATATACTATATTCTTACAATAAACTAGAGAAAAGGAAATGATATAAGAAAATCACAAAGAAAATACATTTTTAGTACTGTACTGTATTTATAAAAAGATAAACCTGCATGTAAATGGACCCATGCCATTCAAACCTGTGTTGTTCAAAGGTCAACTGTATATTTTTATTATTTGGAATCTAGAGAACTAAAAGAAACTTGGAGAAAAATTGTTAATTTCCTTACCTTGAAGTCAGGCAGATGTATGTTTTTTTATTTTTTTTTAATGAATGACACAAACTTCTGAGGTAGCCTTTGTTTTTCATCAAGGAAATGAAGAGGGTTGGAATAGAATATTCAAGCTTTATTTGTTCCTTATTGAGATTATTTTACATACAGTGAAATGCATAGATTTACAATATACTGTTCAGTGAATTTTTGTCATACATATATATCCATGTCACTCATATTCTAATGAAGACATGGAAGATTTCCATCATTTCCCCTTATACCATTTAGGGTATCTTAATGTGGGAGTAATTTTTTTTTCATTTTTTTTTTTTAAGTTTTTATTTAAGTTCCAGTTAACATGTAGTATAATATTAGTTTTAGTAGTAGAATTTTATCTGGGAGTAATTTTTTTTTAAGATTTTTATTTTATTTATCAGAGAGAGCGAGCGCACAAGCAGGGGCAACAGCAGGCAGAGGGAGAAGCAGGGTCCCTGCTGAGCAAGGAGCCCGATGCAGTACTTGATCCAGGACCCTGGGATCATGACCTGAGCTGAAGGCAGACACTTAACCTAATGAGCCACCCAGGTGTCCTGGGAGTAATTTTTTAATGTATAAAATAAGTCACTCCTGGGGTGCCTGGGTGGCTCAGTCAGGTAAGTGCCTGCCTTCGTTCGGCTCAGGTCATGGTCCCAGGGTCCTGGGATTGAGCCTTGTGTAGGGCTCCCTGCTCACAGGGGGCCTGCTTCTTCCTCTCTTCACCCACTTGTGCTCTCTCACTATCTCTCTGTCTCAAATAAATGAATAAAATAAAAAAAAATAAGTCACTCCTGCTCTGTTTCATTTTGAAATCATTCTATCTTGTTTTATCTTTGAAACTATAGCCTGTTAACCACTTAAATAATAATTAACATTTACTGAACATTTATTATGTATTAGACACTGTCCTAAGTTACATATTGACTTTTTCAGTTACGGTTTTCTTGAAATTCACGTATCATATAATTCTTTGGGTTTGGGTGCATTCACATAATTGTGCGGCCATCACCAGACTCAAGAGCATTTTTACCACCCCCAAAAGAAATCCTATATCCATTAACAGTCAGTCCCCATCTGGTGCTAAGTACAGGGTCCAACACAAGTGTAAATAGAATAGAGCTAGACTCAATTTGTATATTTAAAATTTCAATGATTTTCTTCAAATTAAAAAGATTCTTTCCCTTTGTTTCTATAGCTTTTGCCTTATGAACAGTCTTCCCTTTTGGAACTCATAAAGACTGAAAACAAGGTACAGATTTCTAAACCTAAAAATCTATTTTTTAAATGCTTAACTTATCTGCTATAACTTATCTTTTTATTTTATGTTTTTACTCATGAAACTAGGTCTTGAACAAAGTCATCACTGTTTATGCTGCACTTTGTTGTGAAATCAAGAAATTAAAGTATGAGGTAATTATACTCTTGAGTTATTAAAAACATGATTTAAAAGCAAATATGGTGGGGCGCCTGGGTGGCACAGGGGTTGAGCATCTGCCTTCGGCTCAGGGTGTGATCCTGGCATTGTGGGATTGAGCCCCACGTCGGGCTCTTCCGCTGTGAGCCTGCTTCTTCCTCTCCCACTCCCCCTGCTTGTGTTCCCTCTCTCGCTGGCTGTCTCGATCTCTGTCGAATAAATAAATAAAATCTTTAAAAAAAATAAAAATAAAAAAATAAAAGCAAATATGGGCTTATATGTATAGTGTAAAGATTTATTGCATGTTGAATGAATTGTTTAATACTAATAATAGCGATTACCATTCACTGAATGTACTTACTGTGTGCCAGACACCATACTAACCCTGTTCATACTTAGAATGAGAGGCAGATAACGTGAGGAATAGATGAGGAAACAGGCTTAAAGAGTTACTTGCCTAACATTTTACTGGTAGTAACTGTTTGAGTCTGGGTCTCTATACTTTCAGAGTCTGTGTTATCTGCCATATATACTGGCTTTCTAGATATAATTGATTTTTTACCTTTTTTTTTTTTTTTTTAAGTAGGCTCCACACCCAACATGGGGGTTGAACTCACGATCAAGAGTCACATGCTCTTCCAACCGAGCCAGCCAGGTGTCCCTAGATAGAATAAATATAACTGATTTTTTTTAAAAAAGCTTTGAATTTTTAATATGCTTTGCATTTTCTTAGCCATGGGTCATTAAAACTCTGGTAGAAGTTGGTAAACTTCCTCTTTTTTTTCTGTACCTTTTTGATGCTATGTGGTTGCTTTCTATCTCCCATGAACTAGTGGGAGGCTATAGGACAATTAGAGTGGTCAGAAAAGACAAAGGCAGGGGTAAAGAAATTAAATAACTTTGAGTATCAGTGATATCTTTGGTACTTTAAAGATAAATTGAATTTACCTGTTTTGTAAGCAGTTTTTGAATTTAAATGATTTGTATATGAGATATAGTCCTCAGATTATTATTAAATATGGATAACTAAGAGAGCCTAGGAATTTAAAAACAGGACAGCAACCTTTAAAATCATTTTAATTTTTTTTAAACAGGCTGAAACTAAATTTTATAATGGTCTCTTGTTTTATGGAGAAGGAGGTAAGTTTTAAAATTTTACATTGTAGTGTCATGATGCCTTTTTTGAGATTGAAATGAATGAAAAGTTGACAGTTCTAGGACTACCGTGATTATATAATGTATTACTGTGAGGAAATAAGCATTCAAATTTTTTGTTGGTTTACTTGTTTGATAAGCAGGGGAATAAACTTGAGTGATGGAGCAGCAGCCAATTCTCTAAAATCTATTTGTGATATTTTTATACGTTAGCACTGTGGTTAGATAAGGATTTTCCTTGAATTCATTGAATAGTGAAAAAGATGGTTACTTTTAATTGAATGATTAATGATTGTCTCATGTTTCTTTTCAGTGTAAAAATTCTGTTTTCAATACATGCAGATTAGGAGATATACTAAAAAATAAAAATTATATTTATTTTTCTTTTTGGGTCTTGACTAAGTTTAAATTAAAAAATTGAAATCGATTCTTCATGTTGCCTTTTAAAGCTACAGATTCCAGCATGGTGGAAGGTGATTGCCAGATTCAAATGGGAAGATTTATTTCATTCTTACAGGTAACTGTTTTTTACTTTTTACTTATTTTTTTAAAGTTTGGGTTACATGAAATTCAGAAATTAAAGATTTCTGAAACCTTCAAATGCTAAAAATATGTACTTTGAAGGGTAGGACACTTAGTTGGCATTGGATTATAGTTAAATAGGTCATAATTCCTGAAAGGTTTTCATAGCATTTTACAGAAATAAGATCTCAAAATAAGTTTGTTTTTTTGATAATTTCATTTGTGGACATTTTATCACCATGCCTTTTAAAATAATTTAAATTTTGTACCAGGTAGGAAAAGATAATTTATGTCAGTAAAAGTTGTTAGTGCAGATGATTAAGCTAGTACATGAGCAGTGATAAGGTTTAAAAGTAGCACTTGATGCAGATGTTTCAATCAGCTCAAACCAGATGTTTTCATTACTGCAGTTTTAGTTATTCTAGGTCTTTGGTTTAGTTTTGCCAAAATTAAAAAAAATGAAAGAACTTCCTATGTCTTCTCTTTCCGTTATAAAAGCAATGCTAGTACCGTATGACAAAAGCAAAAATTGGAGATAAGGAAAAAAATACTCCTAATTCCACCTACTTCCTGATTGTTAGGTTCAAGATTTGATGTATTTCATTGAGTCAAGCATACTAATATATTGTTCAGTTCATTTATATCTTTACTAGTGTTTTTGGTCTCCTTGTTGTAATTGAAAGCATTTTGTTGAGTTTGACCTCTGTTATGGTATGTGTCAGGATCCAGTCCAGAAAACAAATCACAGTATTTTTAAAGAGGAGATTTGATATAAAGGGTTGGTTATATAAGAGTTGTAGGGCTGAAAGAAAAGAAGATAGTGCGGTCATCCAGAGGAAGCAGATAAAAAAGGGGAAAGCGTTGGAATTGCCAGAATCTGGGAGCTTGGAGCAGGAGCCTTGTGCAGTTACTGCTCATACCTATGAAGGAGGCAGTGCTGCCTGGCTGGCTGGTACCTCTGAGAGGGCAATGCGAGGTTGGTTCTGGAGTCCTGAAAGAAGCTGGAGGTGGAGCAAACTGCCATTGCTGGGGTGAACTGCTCTTATTATGTTGATAAAAAAGTAGTAGAAAGGATGTCCTTTTCCTGCCTTTAGTGTCCTTTTAGTGCCACCTGTTGGCAGAACCTAACAGGAGGCCTACTGGCAGGAGTCTAAGAAATGTAATTTGCAGGTCCCAGTGAATGTGTCCGTTTCTCCCTCTAGTTTTATCAAGTTTCGCATTTTGTATTTTCAGGATATTCTGTTCGGTGCATACAGGTTTAGAATTGTTAATCATTATTAACTGAATCTTTTATTATGTGGTGATGCTGTTAAACTATAATTATGTATATAATGTCCAGTTACACAAATGTATATCATATGTAATAGCTATGATAATGCTAACAAATTATTTTGTCTGATATTCTCACTGCCCCAGCTCTGTTTTAGTTAACATTTTCTTGATTTATCTTTTTATATGGTTTCAGACTTTTAGTATCATCTTTTAGTTGTCCTTTTTAAAACCACATGTGTCTGGGTTTTGCTTTATTCAGTCTGAAAATCCGAAAACCTCTGTATTTTAATTGGCTTATTCATTCTATTTCTATCTTATGTAAATGGTCTGTTATATATCTGGACTTGTTTCTGCCTCTTTTACTTTGTGCTTTCTGTTTGTCTGCATTTTCTGTTCTTTGCTTTTATTGAACTTGTGGAAGTTTAATAAAGGTAAAACTAGAGTTATTTGAGTAAAATTGAAATGCATTGTTTTCATTTCAAAACATTTTAAATTGTTTTTGGATCTCATTGACAGCTGTATAGAATTCCATTTTTAAGCCTTCAACAAATGTTTTATAAGCCTAGCATATGTTAGGAACTGTTCTTCGTGCTGGGGATACAGCAGTGCACAAAACCAACAGAAATTCCTGCCCCCGTAGAATTTAAAATTTAGAATAGCCACAGGTTTAATCAGGTTTTGAATACTTTAGGATACAAACTGTTTTTTTAGTTTTAAACATTGAGAGCTTCTGAAAAGAAACTTTCGGAAGGTGTGGGACATGGTAGATGCGAATTAATTATTTAATGACATACATATTCCTGCAATAATTAATATTTCCCTTTCTTTGTGCCAGGCTTGTTTATAGATGAAGTTAAAGGTAATAAACATTTGAAGTTATTTCGGAGTGACTTCTGGAGAGCCTTTTTTCCTCATTATCCTACTTTCTAAATTGGCAGCTTTTGAGCTTTTTCATTCAGATGTTCATTTATTTATTCATTTAATAGGACAGAAATGTATTGAGAAGCAGTTGAGGGCTAGCCATCATGCTGGGCAGTGGATATTTAAAGAAGGAATAAGATGGTCTCTGTTATTTAAGAATTACATGAGTAACTAAAATATAAGATTTAAAATAGAAGTATGAACGAAATGCTGTGGGGACAAAGCAGTAGAAATGACCTTGGGATGCAGGAGAGGAGTTAAGAATTGATTGCTTGAAGGATGCTTGAAGTTGTCTGGCTGCAGGTTAATTGGAAACTGTTTTGCTTGTGTTTAATATTGTTACCATAAAATTGAGAAATGGCGACATTTAAAAAGCAACTACGTAACATATACTCAACTTGTCATTTCAGGAACTGTCTTGTTTTGTTACGAGGTGCTATGAAGTGGTCATGAATGTAGTCCATCAGTTGGCCGCCCTCTATATCAGTAACAAGTAATGGATTTTATAAATATTTTTGCATTTATAATAGAGATGCAAGGAATGTTTTCTAAAACTAGCCAATTACCTGAAATAGTTTTTTTGTTGGTTTGCTCATTTGTTTACTCATTCTTTCATTTTTTTCACCATCCTTTGAACACTCATGATGTTTCAAACACTACTTGTTGTGTAATACATAGGTTAAGACAGTTTCTGCCATGGTGAGTGATTTATTTGTCTGAAGAATGTTGACAGAATATAGTAAAATTTGATTTATAGGAAAAGGCTAATATGGAATTAGAACAGGTACCAAATTCTCTCTCCTTATTTCTCCTTTACTGTGACTGTTCCCTGGCTTATTAGAATCACATGAGACTTTTAAACTACGGAATCTGGGGGAGTGGGACCAGGTAACCTACATTAAAAAAATTTTGGGGGCACCTGGGTAGCACAGTCGTTAAGCGTCTGCCTTCGGCTCGGGGCGTGATCCTGGCGTTCCGGGATCAAGTCCCACATCGGGCTCCTCGGCTGGGAGCCTGCTTCTTCCTCTCCCTCTCCCCTGCTGTGTTCCCTCTCTCGCTGGCTGTCTCTCTGTCACATAAATAAATAAAATCTTTAAAAAAAAAAAAAAAGTTTTTGGTTTTGTTCAAATGATCTTCCAAATTTGGGAACCACTGTTCTTAATCAGGAAAAATGATCAAATTTTGATAGCCCTTACTGTTCTTATGACCACAAAGTAATATCTCACATTTGATTAATACTTTATACTTAAAATTTTTCCCATTTACTATTTATAATCTTACAGTAACTTTGTTTAGGTATATGACAATGGGTTCTCAATTATGAGAAGAAGTAATTGAGGCCCAGAGGAATTGTATAAGATTCCATAATAATTTAGATGCTGTTCTTTGATCACCAGTCCATTCATTGTTGTTCTTACTATACCAGTTAAAATATACATTTTAACTCTCTTTATAAACTGGAAGACTGTGTTAACTGCTTCTCATTCTCATGTTTTTCTCCTCAGTCAGGTGTTTATTTTGTGTTCTGTTCTTTCACTGAAGCTGTTCTCATGGCAGGAGGGAATGAGAGCATAGTTCCCCTACCTGCAGTACCTGATGTGTAATCAAAGAGGGTTCCCCACCACCACACCCTGCCCAAGAAAGATGCAATTTATTTGTATTTTGTATTTTTTTTAAATATTCTATCTTGTGGAATATCTATATGTGCTTTGATATACAAGTGCTGTTTTAAATTATTTAGTGTTGAGTAGAAGATGTCTAGGAAGTAAAATTGAATTATCCGGGCTTTTGACTTTAGTACAATGTTGGTTATATACATTGTTTTTCAGTAGGAATGGGAACTCAGAAATAAATCTGACTAGTTTCCAAATGCCAGTTTGGGTAGGATAACAAAGATTCTGGTTGGAAACTGAGAAATTCTCACTGTTTAGAAAGAAATGCATATCAGTATTTTTCCACCTCCATCCCAAACTCAGTCCTTTAGATTTAAATGACTAGGGTTATTCATGGGTCACATATTGTCATTTCCTTACCCATTGAGTTAGATGTAGGCAAGGATAGCCCTGACTCTGTATATACAAGTTAGTTCTCAGGAAAGTGGAGTAAGGTCTCATAAATTCTAGTGAGGTTGGCCTAAATAAAGATACATAGGTGTTAAAATCCCAAGACCTGCTGCTATATGTTTTCCTTAAAATAAAAATGAGCTGTGGTAAAAAAAAAAAAAGGAGTTTTTTAAATTGGATGTTATTTTATTACAGGATTGCACCCAAAATTATAGAGACAACTGGAGTTCACTTTCAGGTAAAAGTAATTTAAGTTGATCTGTAAAACTGTAATTTTTACGATAGTTTGCTGTGGAGTTTATATGATTGGGGAGTACAAGAATTATAGCAAAACTCTTAAAGGATTTTTTTTTTTTTTTGGCCTTTATTCTCTTTTATCTGTGAAGTTGATGAGGCATTACTGACCCACTGTCAGTATAACTCTTAATTTTTCCCAGTAGTGGCCTAGTGCACATTCTCTAAGTGGTCTCTTTGGAGAGTGAAACAATTCTGTAAAATCACAATTGAGGATGAAATAGTGGGCAAAGCGTTTCTCTACTTAAGGCTTATTATTCCATCTGAGGATTAATAGTTTCATCTGTATGTTAATAAACTGATTTATCCATTGCTTTAATTCAGTAATTATTAGTCCAGTGTGTTTAACTTTAAAAATCCACAGGAAGCTTAACTTGTAACTAGTGATTAAATGATAATCATTAAAGGTTTTTTGACAGACTATGTATGAGCACTTGGGAGAGCTGCTAACAGTTTTGCTTACCCTGGATGAAATTATTGATAATCATGTCACATTGAAAGAGCACTGGACTATGTACAAAAGGTGAGCCAATTAAAATGGTTAAAATAGTCTCTTTGTATAGTTAATGCATTGGTAAAAAGGAAGTAAATGTAAATAGTGCAGATCTTTTAAAAGACCTGGAGATCTATATTTAGAAGGATCTCATGTGAAATGTTCTTATGAATACAGTAACCATTTTTAAATTTCAGATGAGCTTGTTTGAGAGTATAGTATACTTGTACAAAGTCTCTTTAATTCTTTAAGTGTGGTAGGATGTTAATTTGAGTACCTTAGAACTCAAATTTATTTTTTTCTAGGGTTCTATTCAAGTGACAGTTATTTTTCCTGAACTTGGTTTTCACTGTATATTCTTAAGACTTTCTTAAGTCAAGGCATCTTGTGTTGTTCATGGTATCTAGAGAGTACCAGATATCTGAATTTAGGATGATCTAAAAAGGTATGACTAGAAAATTAAATATATTAGCATCGTTTTTATACAGATTTTCAAATGTGTAAAACCAAACAAGAAATATAAATATAAAATTTTGATTTCTGGGAAATTTTCAATTGAAGAATTTATTAGGAAAATTGAAGGTCTTTCTCCTAATCTTCCATAAGGTTACTGAAATCTGTCCATCACAATCCTTCAAAATTTGGAATTCAGGAAGAAAAACTAAAGCCATTTGAAAAGTTCTTGCTGAAGCTAGAAGGGCAGTTACTTGACGGAGTGATATTTCAGGTATGAGAGCTGTATCGGGCTACACTAAATGGGCTCACCTTAGTTGATGCAGCTCAGAACTACCGTAGGACACTTTCATAGCATACTGTTGAAATATGTTTTCTTTAAAAGTGCTTTGGCTTAAAACATTGTTAGTGTACTAAAATATAAGTATTTTAGTACCTAGTGGCAAACAAAATTAATAGTACTAGTTGTATTTGGGTTGAAGGTTTCTTTTTTAAATTATGTAAAAGGATAAAACTATTCAAGGTTTAAGATCTAAGCAGTTGTGTTAATGTTTGTTGTTAACCTCTAGATTTGGGTTTGTTATACTGTAACCTTTTAAAAGTCCGTTTAATTCTTCCTATGCTCAAGGAATATAATTTGGGTTTGTGCAGTCCAGGTAGCTTCCTACCATTTAGTAGCTTTTTAAAAGCTTAAATTAATTAAAATGAAAGAAAATAAAATTCCACTTTCCCCACCACTTTCAAGTGCTTACTAGCTGTATCTAATCTACTCATTGCACCATATACCTCAAACTTATATATGTTATATATCAATCATATCTTAATAAAGCTGGGGAAAAAATAGCCACAGTTTGTGGCTGGCTATCGTATCAGACAGCACAAATGTAGAACATTTCTATGATCACAGAAAGTTCTATTGGCTAGCCCTGCTTTGGGTAGTATTTGTCGGAAATTGCAATATATTTCTATTTAAAATCCTCTTCAGGGTTATTTTTAACATTTTTACATAATCACAGTTTTTTTTTAGATTGATGTATAGTTGACACATAGTGTTATGTTAGCTTCAGCTGTACAACATAGTGATTTGACAAGTCTATATGTTATGCTCAGGATCACAATTTTTACAGATCGATCCAACTCTTATATCAATTTAATGGCTAGTGTATTAGATTCAGAAGGTCATTTTTTGTCATTGATTCTTTTTCCAGGAGACTTTTTTTTTAAAGATTTTATTTATTTATTATACTGCGAGAGCACGAGTCAGGAGGGGCAGAGGGAGAGGGACAAGCAGACTCCCCACTGAGTGTGCAGTCTGACATGGGGGCTCTATCCCAGGACCCTGAGATCATGACCTGAGCCCAAGTCAGATGCTTAACTGACTGAGCCACCCAGGTGCCCCTCCAGGAGACATTTCTTTTTTCTTTTTTTTTTTTTTTTAAAGATTTTATTTATTTATTTGACAGAGATAGAGACAGCCAGCGAGAGAGGGAACACAAGCAGGGGGAGTGGGAGAGGAAGAAGCAGGCTCATAGCGGAGGAGCCTGATGTGGGGCTCGATCCCATAACGCTGGGATCACGCCCTGAGCCGAAGGCAGACGCTTAACCCACCCAGGCGCCCCAGGAGACATTTCTATACATGCTGTAATAAAGTGCTAGGAAAGTAATTGTAATCAGAAAAAATTTGCCCTTAAAAGTGCAAAGTAAAATAATAAAACATGTTTTCCACTGCTTCATTGGATATGTCTTACATTGTTGAATATCCCTGTCTGTATCTCTTCATGTAGAATTATGGATTTGTGGGGTGCCTGGGTGACTCAGATAGTTAAGCCGCTTGCCTTTGGCTCAGGTCATGGTCTCCGGGTCCTGGGATTGAGTCCCGAGTCGGGCTCTCTGCTCAACAGAGAGTCTGCTTCTCCCTCTCCCCCCACCCCACCCTACTCATGTGCTCTCTCTCTCTCTCAAATGAATAAATAAATACAATCTTTAAAAAAAAAGAATTATGGATTTGTGGTTCAGTTTTCTTGCACTGACTGGTACTTAAATACGTATGTACATACATATTTTCCATTCAAAAGGATTTAGATATTAGATGACATTAAGGTAAAAACTTGAGCCTCATTGTTAGTAAAATTAAAATGATGAATGTAGAAGTTTATCACACACACTATATTTAAATCTGTTTAATGGTTTATTATTCAGAGTCTAAATTTCTCTTTAAATGTTTCCTGTTTAGGCCTGTATAGAACAGCAGTTTGATTCTCTCAATGGAGGAGTATCTGTGTCAAAAAATAGCACTTTTGCAGAAGAATTTGCACATAGTATTCGCTCAATTTTTGCAAACGTAGAAGCCAAACTTGGTAACGTAAAATGCATTTTTAAATTTTGTTGCTGAAGTTTGCATTTCCTTGAACATAGAACTTAAGTGTATTTGTTCCAATTTTCTCTCATGTTATTGTTTTATAAGGAGAACCTTCTGAAATTGATCAGAGAGACAAGTATGTTGGAATTTGTGGACTTTTTGTACTGCATTTTCAAATTTTTCGAACTATTGATAAAAAGTTTTATAAATCTTTATTGGACATTTGTAAGAAGGTAAGAACTTGGAACTTTTTATTTTTTTCATTTGAATAGATGAAAAAGATTTTGGATAAAATTGGATATTCTAAAATGTGTTTCATTCCTGCTTACAAAAGTAGTAATTTTTGTAATATTTTGTAGTGATTATAAAAGTAATATCGTAGTATTCATTTTTAAAAACCAAGCATTCAGGGGCGCCTGGGTGGCACAGTCGTTAAGCGTCTGCCTTCGGCTCAGGGCGTGATCCCAGCGTTCTGGGATCAAGCCCCACATCAGGCTCCTCCGCTAGGAGCCTGCTTCTTCCTCTCCCACTCCCCCTGCTTGTGTTCCCTCTCTCGCTGGCTGTCTCTGTCAAATAAAATCTTTAAAAAATTAAAAAATTAAAAAAAATAAAAACAAAAATTAAAAACCAAGCATTCCAGAAATAAGTGATATAGGAAATGGAAGTACTGCATAATTCCATATCATATAAATACCTGTTTGTGGAGGTTTTTCCAGATTTTTTCCTGTAAATTAACTTCCTCTTATTGTTACTACTTTTTTCTGTTCTTTTTCTTCTGTTCTCCTCTTCTTGCCATTCCTTCTCATTATTGAAGTAGAAAAAAATTGAAATTGATTTTACATCTTTGCTATTTCCGTGATGTGACCTCTGATTCCAAAATTGAAAGTTTAGTTTGTGTGTAGAAGCAAGTGATACGTGACTGTGAGTACCCAGCTCTCTTGGGTCTTTTATTTTTTCACTAATGTAGAATAAAAGTAAAAGTCCTGAAGATTCAAGTTTCTGCTTGCTTTTTGCATATTTTTATCTGAAAATCTGTAAGAGTATGTGTGTGTGTATTTAATATTTAGGCAGAATAAAATTATTCTCATGCTTCACATCGGATATTGGAATGCCTTCATTGTGCCACAGTAATATAATTTGTTTCATAATCTGATTATAAGTTGTCTTCCATTGCATATTGTAGAACTATTAAATAGCTTATTGTTTAGGTTGCGTTTATTAATTTCCCTTCCTTACGTTTACTATTTCAGGTACCAGCCATCACTCTAACTGCTAATATTATTTGGTTTCCTGATAATTTTTTGATCCAGAAAATACCAGCAGCTGCCAAACTTCTAGACAAAAAAAGTCTTCAAGCCATTAAAATACACAGAGATACTTTCCTACAGCAGAAAGCTCAATCACTTACCAAGTAGGTTTTATAAGTACTCATAATGAAAATACTTAATTTATATTCTTGGATCTTATATTGACTCCAAATATGTGGAGGACATTTGATTATAAGAACAAACATATTTATTACCAGAAAAAAAGTTGGACAGTCTCTAGGAGACTTATTTTTTAGGAGTTGTTTTGTTTTGTTTTACATGATTTAGGTTTAAAATCTGTTAAAGATGTAGGAAAATTATACTTTATGGATATGTATGTGTGTGTACATATGTACCCGTATATACATGTATTTGCACACATATGTGCATACACACATAACTTTTTATTAGATACATTAAATATTTTTTGTGTAAAGTGAAGTTCCTGCAGTAGATGTCATTTGATGACATTAAAAATATTGTGTGTCCAAGATTCAGTGATGGTTTTTAGAGGAGTTGGTTTTAATTTGATGCACTCCTTTTTTTTAAATTTTTATTTTTATAAAAATAATATATGTACATATTTAAAAAGTACTAAAGTTTAAAGGGAAAAATAATTGTCCCCAGCCCGCTTTCCCCCTGTACCTGAGTCCTGTTCCCTAAAAGAACACTTTTAACTTTAGTTTCTTCTGATATTTACATCCTTATATTTTAAGTCTTACTATGCAAACTTTCATATATACACAAAATAGAGAAAATAGTACAATGGCCCCCCATGTTCTCATCACCTAGATTCAACATTTAAATTTACTGCACATTCTTGAGTATACCACCAAAATCACATGTTGAGCTGGATGAAGATTTTAGGTGAAGTGACACAGGACTGTGCCACTGGCCCTGTGCCGGACACAGTTTTTATCTGTGATGTGGTTAAAAGATAATAGGGGAATTTATCCACTTCCTTTTGATCTTGACCATCAAGGGGAAATTGGGCCACTACTGCAGAGTAGGGGAAGAAGGAGTATGTCTGGAATAGAGGAGGTCCCCTGAAACATCTTTTAGTACTCCCAAGTCCTGTGATTAAATCAGTGAAAGACGACAGTTACGCAGTTCAGGCAGGATTAGTCACAGCAGAGATTTCAGAGCTCTCTCATACATTTAAAAACAGAACTGAGAAGGGAAAAAGACATAGTTTGGATTTAAGGAAATTCAATAAGGTGGAGAGACAGGGATCAGGTTTAGTACCAGTAATTAAAAGATGGATATTTTGATGATCAGAAGCTTAATATTCTTTAACAGCGTGATGTAGTTGCTAAAAATGCCAATACAGACTTGGATTACATTAATAACTATACCTGGGTTATGGAAATTGGTAGTTATAGTATCTACGCCATGTGAGTTGGTGGTTTTGTTGAATTTTTATTGGTCAGATCATAGTCGGTATTTGGTGGTGTCACATTTTAAGAGGGACACAAAGTGCAGCAGCTGATCAGGATATGTCAGAAGACCTGACAACCATGCCCTTTGAAGAATCTCTGTATAGTTTGGCCTTTAAAAGAGAAATCTGAGGAATGATATGGTGAGCTCCTTAAATATTTGAGGGGCATTCAGGTAGGAGAGGGAACAGATTTGATCTCTTGGCTCCAGAAGATTGATCTAGAACCAAAAGATGAAAATAAGAGATAATAATAATCACCAACATTACTGAGCTCTTTGTAGCAGGCATTATGCTAAAGGCTTTAAACACTTTATCTTACACAAAGCCTGTAACAGTCTTCTCATGTGGAAAATAATAAAGGTCACAACTAATATTAACCTGGTCCTTTCTGTAAGCCAATAACTAAACTATTCCGGAAACTTCACATGTATCATCTCTATTAATCATCAGAGAATCCTATGAGGTAGATGCTGTTGTTATGGCCATTTTATAGGTGAGAAAAGTGAAGTAGATTAAACTTGCCCAAATTTAAGCAACTAGTAGGTGGCAGAGCTGGATGGTCCTAACTCTAGAGCATGAGCTGTTAACCGCTACTCTGTAGTACTATTTTTATCCCATTTTTAGATAAGGAAAGTGAGGCTTAGAGAAATGTACTTTGCCAGGTCACACAGTTAAGCCTGTGTCAGAGAAGGCATGCAGACCTGTCCCCGTCCTACTGTGGAGCACCTGCAGCAGGGGCCTGTAGGCTGCTCTGAGAGCTAATGTGCTCTTTCCCCAGAGCTGTGTGGGTAGACTGCAGATGACTAGTAGTCCAGGATGCTGTAGGAAGGGAGGCTTATCAGGTGGAAGACTGAATAAGTCGACTTTCAATTCCTCCCCCCCACGATAACATTTTATGTTCCTAAATTATTTGATTCCAGAGATACATAGTCACCATAGAGCCCCAAGGTGCTGAAAGTGTCCTTTTCACTCTCCTTGCAGTTCTCCCAAAGAAACCTAAAATTCACTCTACTGAAATGAAACCCAGAAGAGGGGAAACAGTGTGATCAGCATGAGTTTTGTCTAATTATTTTAGGAAAAGTTGAGGAAGTTACTAATAGCTGTCCCAGTCAGGTTCCAGAGTTCATTATATAAGTAAGAAGGAAGCACTGGGGGACAGTTTCCCTGCCCCCACACTAGGCACTAGACTCTAGCTGGCCAAGTGCCCCAGCTGTGTTCTTGACTGGGGTCCAAGGTTTGTAGGTTGCTTCATTTTGCTTTTCATTCACAACCTTTTCAACACTGGGAATACTGACTTTAGAGGATAGAGGTATGAACCTTCATTTCAAACCTCTGTTGTCATACAAGTGTTGACCCTGTTTCGTGTTTTATGTTGGGACAGGATATTTTTTCTCATTAGTGTTTTTCCTGTTTGTACTTTGAAATAAATCTGACCATATGACAGATCTTTGGCTATTTTGGACTCCCTTTGTCAATTAACTTGCTTTTTAAGGCTTGAAGCAGTTTCATTTTTACATACTTGCAAGACATGAAGATCATCTGGTGTCTGGATGTAGGAGTGATGGGTGCAGTAACAGGCAAGCCTCTGGCATAGTCTGATCTAAAACTGAGTGACTGCCTTTGTGTTATTAGCCTTCTTCATAATGTTATTGATTACTGTCACGGAGCACTCCATAATCTAGGCCTCTTCCTTCTGTCCTTGCTTATGACTTTTCTCTTCCCTCCTGTATATTTTATCCCTGCTGAATACTGATCACAGCCTTCTCAAAAGTGAAGGCATTGCCCTCTGACCTTACTCTTTCTCTGTGTTCCACACTTTTAAGTTGAATAATCCACAAGTCAAATAATGTTAGCACCATTCGAGGCAACACCAAAAAGTACAACTGTCGGTGTTATTTGTTGAATGGAATTCTGGCTCAGCAGAAATTTTTCTGAGATTTGATGCTAGGGTTTCACTTCTTTATAACACAGTCATTAAAAATTTTGGTGTAATCCCCCTTCAGGCTGAGTTCTTGAGATTGTCAGACTGCTTGGCAGTAAGTCTGGCAGTACCTCAGTGTGGGATTCTGATCTCAATCAAATGAGTCTCTTCAATCCCTTGCCCTGAGAGCTATCCTCTGGCTCATTCTGACTGGCAATAATGGGATGTTTCTCTGACTGAAGGAGGTTTTTTGTTTGTTTGTTTAAGATTTATTTAGAGAGAGAGTGAGCTTGAGGGGTGGGTAGGGGCAGGGGGAGCGGGAGAGAGAATCCTTAAGACTCCCCACTGAGTGTGGAGCCCGATGCAGGGCTCCATCCCAGGACTCTGAGATCATGACCTGAGCTGAAATCGAGAGTCGGTGACTTAGCCAGCTAAGCCACCCAGGCGCCCCTAAAGTAGGTTTTTAGAAAGAGCTGGTAATGTCAGATCCCACGAAGGGGAATTGTTCCATTTTTTTCACACTAAATCTTTAAAATAAAAAAGTATATATTGAACAGCTTCTGGGCTAAAAGTTACCATCTTGAGCAATTTCAGATGCATTGGTAGAGTGATTCAGTGTTTGTAATTGGCCTGCATAGGAAAATTATGTTACCGATTTAGCCTTTCCTGGATGGGAAAGCTTTCTAGGTTTGGGCTTATATCTTGGCTCAGCTGTGTACTAGTTGTATGATCGTGAGCATGTTGTTTAACTTCTCTGTGTATCAGTTTCCTCTTCTGTAAAATGGAGATCATAATACCTACCTCATAAGGTTAATATAAGGATTGAATGAGTTACTTTGTGTAAAGTTCTTAGAACGGTGGCTGGCATATAGTAAGCTTTCAGTAAATGCAGCTTTTATATCCAGATTCTGACCACTTCCAGTCTCCCATTCTGGTTCAAGTTTTTTTGTTTTTTTTTTAAAGATTTTATTTTATTTATTTGACAGAGACAGCCAGCGAGAGAGGGAACACAAGCAGGGGGAGTGGGAGAGGAAGAAGCAGGCTCCTAGCGGAGGAGCCTGATGTGGGGCTCGATCCCAGAACGCCGGGATCACACCCTGAGCCGAAGGCAGATGCTTAACGACTGCGCCACCCAGGCACCCCCTGGTTCAAGTTTTTATCCCCTTTCTTCTGCATTATCACAGTAGCTCCCTAAGTGGTTTTCCTGCTATTACCTTGTCCCCTTCATAGTTTATTTTCAACATATCCGCCAAGATGATATTGATCCTCTTCAAGTTAGATCAAGTCACTCTGCTCAAATCCTTTGGTGGCTTTCCATTGAAATCCTCCTATAAGGTCTTACACAAATCCTGTTCTACTCCCCACGTTTCCCACACTGCACCCCCCCCCAACCCCTTTACTTCTCTGATTTCCTTTTGTTTTCTCATCCCTGCTCTCTGACCTCCAGCCGAACTGACTTCTTTATTACTTGAACATGCCAGACATGCTTTCTGTTTTAGAGCGTTTGCATTTGTTATTTACTTTCCTAGAATTCTCTTCTCCCATATTTACATGGATTACTCATTCATCTTCAGATCTTGGCTCAAAATCATCTTTTTCAATGAGCCTGCTTTGATCACTGTATTTAAAATCTTATCTGCCACTCAAGTCCCTGGCTCTTTTCCCTGCTGCATTTTTTCCATAGCACATATCATCTAACATCTTACAGATTTTAATTACTGATTTCTTTATTATGCACCTCTCCTTTGTAGAATGTAAGCTTCATTGTGGCAGGGATTTTTATCCATTTTGTTTACTGCTAATTTTTGTTTTTAGTACTGAGAAACAGTGCCTAGCCTGTATGGGCATTCTGTGAACATTTGTTGAATGAGTAAATTATATATGTATGTAGGATGTCTACAGTTTGAAAACCAGAAAGGTTGCTGCTGCAGGGAAATATTTTATCCCAACCAGTTCAAAGAAATGGAAGTAAATTTTCTTTCCTGTGCTGAGTAACTGCAATATTTTCCTTTGTTAGAGATGTACAGTCTTACTACGTCTTTGTGAGCTCATGGATGATGAAAATGGAATCTATTTTATCTAAAGAGCAGAGAATGGATAAATTTGCTGAAGACCTCACCAATAGATGTAATGTTTTTATACAGGTAGTTGCATCTTCTTACTTAGAATATTTTGGGGGTCATTTCTTTGTTAATCCAATGTATAGAAGTTACACTTTGAAAAAACTGGAAAGGATAGGATATGTTTTTGTTTTTAAAAACTGAAATTGATTTGATTGTTTGGATCTGTGTGATTTATTAATTTAGATATTCTAATATATGAAATTATATTCCCTTCAAGGCATGACTTTTTTTGTTGTATCCATAAGTTTTGACATGTTGCATTTCCATTATCCTTTAGTTCAAATTATTTAAGAAATTTTATTGTGATTTCTTTTTCAGTCTGTGGGTTATTTTGAAAGATTTTTTTAATTTCTAAAGATATGAGGATTTACTAGTTATTTTTTTTATTATTGCTATCTAGAAATACTAAGATAATTTTGGTATTTTGAAATTTGTTGAGATTGGCATTATGGCCCAGCCTACGGTCAACTTTGGTAAACATTTTATGTACACTTGAAAAGAATATGTAATTTGCATTTGTTGGTTGTAGTGTTCTGTATATGTCAAGTAGGTCATGTTTGTTAATGATTTTCTCTGCATGTTGTATCAGTCACTGAGGGAATTGGGTTAGAATCCACTGGCATTGTGGATTTGTATGTCAGTTGGGTTTTTTTTTTTTTATATATTTTGAGACCAAATGAGTGCATAACATTCAGAATTGTTGTATCTTCCTGGTGAATTGAACCTTTTATCATTATGAAATGTCCCTCTTATCTCTAGTAATGCTCTTTGTCATAGGTCTTGTGTGTGTGATAGTAACATAACTATATATCAGTTTTCTTTTAGTTAAGGTCTGCATGGTATGTCTTTTTTGATCCTTTTACTTGCAGCCTGTTTGGCTCCTTATATTTAATGTCTGTCTCCTGAAGCAGCATAAATTTTTTCTCCAGTCTGATAATCTTTGTTTTTTTCATTACTTCTTAAGATTTTATGTATTTATTTAGAAATAGCGTGCATGAGTAGGGGGAGGAGCAGAGGGAGAGGAACAAGCAGGCTGTGCTGACTGTGGAGCCCAGTGTGGGGCTCAGCCTCATAACCCTGAGATCATGACCTGAGCTGAAGCCGAGAGAGTTGGAACCTTAACCAACAGAGTCACCCAGGCACCCCTTTTCATTATTTTTTCTATCATTGCTGATGTATTTGGATTTAAAGTAGCACCTGACTAATTGCTTTCCGTTTGTCTCACTTTTTCTATGTCCCTTTTCTTTTCCTTTCTTCCTCTCTTTTGAGTTAGTTTCATTTTATTTCTGTCACTCTTAGATTTTTAATTCTATATTCTTTCACTTTTTTAATAGTTACTTTAGAGATTTTAAGATGCATCATTTAACCTTCAACTCCAGAATAAATGAGTAGTTTTATCTCTTTCTAGACAGTGTAAGGATCTTAAGCCACTTAATTCTATTTATCCCCTTCTTAGCTCTGCTGCTATTGTTTATTTTTATTCTATAAAATGTCACAAGGTGGTATTACTGCTGTTGTTTTAATAGTCAGTGTCCCTTTAGATTTACCCACATTTTATCTGTTCTGTCCTTCCTGCATCTCTCCATCCTTCTATTTGTGGAATACCTGTTAGTATTCCATTTAAAATGTCTTTCTGATGAATTATCACCATTTTATTTGTCTGAATATGTCTTATTTCAACTTCATTTTTGAAGGCAGTTTTGCTACATGTAGAATTCTGGGTTGGCAGGATCCCTTACCTTCCTCCCCCCTTTATTGTCCTCTGGCTTCTTTTATTTTTGTTGCGAAGTCAGCTGTCAGTTTTGTTGCTTTCTCAATGTGAGTCTTTCTCTAATTGCTTGTAAGATTTACTTTTTGGTTTTTAGCAATATCACTTTGAGGGGTGTAGGTGTAGTTTTCTTTGTGTCAGTGCTGCTTGGGATTTGTAGAGCTTCTGGAATTCGTGGAAAATTCTCAGCCATTAACTCTGCAAGTGCTGTTTGTTTTATTATCTCTCTCTGTCTCTAATTTTCTTTTTAGCTATGTCTAATCTGTTAAACGTATCTACTGAATTCTTAATTTTTCTTTTTAGCTTTTTTAAAAAATAGTTTCCAGTTCTTCTTCTGAATAAATCTGTTTCATTTCCTTCAACATATTCAGCATCATTATTTTGAAACCCTTGTCTAATAATTTCATTATCTGGATATTTCTGTTATCGTTTTTCTGGTTTTTGGGTATGTCTTATTGCTTTGTATGCCTGGTCATTTTTTATAATGTATGGCAGATTGTATATGAAAAACTGTGGATATAATGGAAAGATATGGATATTGTTTTTTTCCTCCAGAGAGGATTTAATAATCTTTATTTCTGATGTACAGCTAGTCTAGGACAACTAGCAACCTAGATCACCTCAACTCAGTCATGGATGGAGATAATTTGAAGTGGGACCTAATCCTATGATGGCTGTTTTTT
This sequence comes from Ursus arctos, assembly GCF_023065955.2. Classification (NCBI taxonomy): domain Eukaryota; kingdom Metazoa; phylum Chordata; class Mammalia; order Carnivora; family Ursidae; genus Ursus; species Ursus arctos. Next base: position 10,635,308 of record NW_026622886.1, on the reverse strand, counting down.
TGAGTTCACCGTTACTTTTTAGGTAGTTTTTCAGGATCCCAATCCAGAGCCTACGTTTACAGGACCTCCATCCCTCTTTGATGGGCCATGAATTCCTATTTTTATCCCCCTTTCCTTTCTGTGAGATGTTGAAAGATAATGTTTGGCTTCTGTCTTTATTTGCTTTTAGAATGGGCAGTTGCCTCTTAAGGGAAAGCAGCCACATATGCCAGGCTCACTTCTCTGGGTTTCCGTCTTCTAGATTTTGGTCTTATGTTTCCTTACATTTGTGGTAGTTCTTTGATGCCTTCTAAGAGATTTTAAAAAATGTTTTGCCCAGATTTGCTAGTGGTTTTTGTAGGAAGACTGGTCCAAATTATTTATTCTGCCATTAACAGAAACAGACCCTAGACTTCTCCCCTCGCCATTTAGGTTTTTAAAAGACATCCTTCATATATATCTTTCACAAATTAATGACCATCTGGGAATGGTGTGGTATCATCCCATGAGTTCTTTCTCCTCTATTACCTCTCAAAAAAGAATCTCCCTTTTTCTCCCTGCCTTAGAGTTACACTTTTGCTGTTCCTTGTTTCTGCTTTTTAACTTTTTGAAGTGCTGTGCTAGGGCAGAGTCTGGTGTAATAGTCCTGTAGCTGACAAGGTAAGACTTGGGGCTCTTTGCTGTGTGTATGCCCCAAGCTTTAGTCTTATTGTCTGTCACCTTTCTTAGGATGCTACCTTCTCTCTCATTTCTTATTCTTTAATTTAGCACATCTGTTTATCCCAGAGCTATAATGTTGGTTCAGAGAAACTCCTCCTTCCCACCCACATTGACTGTCATTCCTTTACTGAATTACTGTTACACTGATGGGAGAGTACTTTGTCTCTCACATATGGTAGAGGAAAAGAAAGAAAGTTGAGAATCACTGCCTTACGGTTTCTGCCCAACTCCTCGGATATAGCCACAAGAGTGTAGTTCAGGTTCATCTCTAAGCTATACGTGTATCTTTTTTTGGTCCTTTATAAACTCAAGGAATCTTTATTATTATGTGTCTGTGTGGTTTTTTAGATCTAAATGAGAATATATCTGAGAGATAAGATCCTTTTTCCTGTTTTCTTATTCCATCCCATTTTCCTGGGTTTGCTAGCGCTCAAAATATTTTTTAAACAAGACCTGTGTTCCTCCTTTGCTAATAGAAGGGTAGAGAAATCTATTCTTATTGGGCCAGAAGGAGAAAAAGTCTGATTAGCATCAACATAGGCAGGGGACATGGTAGCAGATGGGTAGTGGTGATTGGCCTTGGTGAAAAGGAAAGGGGGTATTGGCTTGGAAGTAAGAAATACCTTTCGATATGTGTATTTGCCAGAGAGTAGCTTTCCTTCTCCTTCTCATTTTTCAATTCCTAGTTCCTCGGAGTCCTTAGCTTTTGTCTGCAACAGATAGGAGTCTTTATACTCTTGTCTGGCAGGTAAGATAGGATGAATAGATACCTTCCTGACATTCAGATCATTTCTCTGAAGGGTTTGATTTTTTAATGGGAAGATTCTTTAACTGTGATTATATACCATAGTTTCAACAGTACTAAACTTATGGTATGTAATAGGTTAAATACACTTTTAAGGTTTGCTTTGAAACTTCACCATCATGTGTATATTGTATGAGGAAAAGTATTTAAAAATCTCAAGAGCTGACTTTAAAATGAAGTTTACAAACAATAGTTATTGGGAAGTTGAGTAATAATTGTTACATAGAGAATGAAATGTTGAAGAAATGAAACTTTTTCTTGTGATTATAATCAATGTTTTATTTTTTTATAGGGCTTCTTATATGCATACAGTATTAGTACCATTATAAAAACCACAATGAATCTCTACATGTCGATGCAAAAGCCAATGACCAAAACCTCAGTTAAGGCATTATGCAGGCTTGTTGAACTTCTCAAGGTAGGTTTAAAATTATTTTACTTGCCATTATAATTGAGAATCGACCTGTGCTTAAATTAAGGTGGTCTTGTAATATTTGATTTCTTGATTATGAGAATAAAAAATTGTGGGGAAGTGTACTTGTTTCTCTTTTGGCCAAAGAAACTAGCCATTGAAAGAAATTTCTGAGTAACTTTATGAATGGCCCATATATTTAAACTTTATTAATAATTAGCATGTAGTGAGAGAGAGAATAAGGAAAATGAAAAGGTTAGCTTAAGTATTAGTAAAGTTTTACTCGTGGAAGTTTTAAGCATGTTGTCTGAATTATAAAAGAGTATGACCTGGCACAAAAATTGACACATAGATCAGTGGAACCAAATGGGGACTCCAGAAATAAACCCCCAATTATATGGTCAGTTATGATGAAAGAGGCAAGAATATACAGTGGGGAAACAGTCTCTTTAATAAATGGTGCTGGGAAAACTGGACAGCTACATGTAAAGAATGAAACTGGACCACTTTCTGATGCCATACACAAAAATAAAGTCAAACTGGATTAAAGACCTAAATATGAGACCTGAAACCATAAAAATCCTAGAAGAGAGCACAGACAGTAATTTCTCTGACATTAGCCATAACATTTTTCTAGATATGTCTCCCATATTTATGAATGATAAATACAGAAATGTGTATATATATGTATTTATGCATATATATTTAATACACATAATTTTAAAAAATCATAGACACTTAAAAACACACCATCCCGTTTAAGAGATATCAGTATTTTCTCAAACCCCCTGTGCTATCCCATTCTGATTACATTTCATCCCTCTCCCTTAGAGGAAACCATTGTCTTGAATTTTATTCTTACCATTTCCTGTTTTCTTTTTAGTTTACCAGATATGGATGAATCTATAAACCATTCATTGTTTAGTTATATATGTTCTTGAAGTTTACATTAATGAAGTAATACTTCATATATTTTGACTTGCTTTTTTTTTAAACTCAGAATTTTGTATTTGAACATGTTGGGATGAGTAGCTGTCCTTCATTCATTTTCATTGCTGTGTAGCTTTCCTGTGTAGTTTTCCTTAGACCTTTGGGTGGTTTTCCAGTTGTTGCTATTATAAATAAAGTTGCCGTTCTTGCATATGTTTCTTGGTGTAGTTGCGCAAGAGTTTTTCTGAGACATGACGTGTCTACTGGTGGATTGCTGGGTTGTGTGTTGTGTACGTGTTCAGCTTTTCAAGAGGATGCCAGATTATTTCCTATAGTTGTTCTGTCAGTCAGTTTACATACCTCCCCGATGGACTAGACTTCCCGTGGTTCCCTAATTGGCCAACATTGATATTATCTGGCTTTTTTTCTTTTGGTGGGAGGCAAATTTTTGGTAGGAGGTGAATGATTTTATTCGTAGTGTTTATTTCCCTGATTATTGACGATGGGGTCTTTTTCAAGTGTTTTAACTGTTTTCTTTTGTGAAAAATCAGTTCTTTTGTTCAGTTTTCTATTAAATTATTTGCCATTAAAAATATTCCATTCAGTCATTTATTCTGAGGACTAAACCCTTGTGTGTGGCAAGTATTTTCTCATACTTTGGCTTGCCTTTTTATTTTTTTAATAGTGGCTTTCGATGAACAGAAATTCTTAAATTTTAATGTAGTTGAATTTGCCAATCTTACTCTATATCACAGTGCTTTTGGATCTCATTTACAAATTCCTTACCTAACCCAAGGTCTTCAAGATATTCTATAATTTGCCTAAAAGTTTTAAGTTGATTTTCACAACATTACTTGTGGTTCTTTTTAGGCAATAGAGCATATGTTCTACAGAAGAAGCATGGTTGTGGCTGATTCGGTCTCACATATAACACAGCACCTTCAACATCAGGCTCTTAATTCTATTTCTGTGGCCAAGGTATGAAGTTTATTATGTATTCAGAATCATTTTTATCTTTTTGGTTTGCTCTTCTGTTGTTTTATATGTGTTTTTTTTGTTTAGTCTGTTTACTCCATACCTTCAAACATAATAATTCTTGGCCCTTTTTCTCCATGGTATTTTATGATTGTTACTTAAAGCGATCAGGGTTGTCTTAACTCTGAACTTGCAGCATGGACTACATTAACAGTCCTCTATTAAAAAATGACATTGTGGGGGCACCTGGGTGGCTCAGTCTGTTAAGTGTCTGCCTTTGGCTCAGTCATGATCCTAGGGTCCTGGGACTGAGCCCTGCATCAGGCTTCAGTGGGGAGTCTGCTTCTCCCTCTCCCTCTGCTACTCACCCTGTTTGTGTTCTCTTATTCTCTCTCTCAAACAAATAAATAAAATCTTTTTTAAAAAATGACAGTGTGTGTAGTTTTAAAATACGCCTCTTCGGGGCGCCTTGGTAGCGCAGTCGTTAAAGCGTCTGCCTTCGGCTCAGGGCGTGATCCCGGCGTTTGGGGATCGAGTCCCACATCGGGCTCCTCTGCTGGGAGCCTGCTTCTTCCTCTCTCACTCACCTGCTGTGTTCCCTCTCTCGCTGGCTGTCTCTCTGTCACATAAATAAATAAAATCTTTAAAAAAATAAAAAAATAAAAAAAAAATAAAAAAAATAAAAAAATAAAATACGCCTCTTCTTTAAAGAAATAATTTCCTTATTAAATTAATATAGAAATTTTAGAATGTGTGCTCCGCTGTTATCTTGAACTGCCTCTCAAAAAGCCTAATATGGAAATTTAAGAAGATGCTTAAAACGTTTGCTGTCCCTGACAACATTAAATGGTAATGTTCTAGAAGTAAAGCACATAACATCAGAAAAAGGAACAGGGAAAGCATTTGTCTAAGCTCTCTTCAACTGAATCACGGCAAAGATTACCCTGAAGTTTTTCTTCTGGTCTTTTGTTATTGATTCAAAAATAAAGCTGTTATTTCTTGTTCTCTCCTTTTATCTTTTAGAAAAGAGTAATTTCTGACAAAAAATATAGCGAACAGCGTCTTGATGTGCTCTCTGCCTTAGTTTTGGCTGAAAACACTCTAAATGGACCAAGCACAAGGCAACGACGACTTATTGTTTCTTTGGCGCTAAGTGTTGGCACACAAATGGTAAGTGTATTGCTATTAAGTACGGAGGGAAAATGAGATCGGAAATTTCACAGTTCCCTTGTTATTGACCTAAGAAATCTGTCCTTATTTTGCAACTTCTCTGTCATTCTTTCCCCTTTCTGAAAGAAAACATTTAAAGATGAAGAACTCTTTCCACTGCAAGTAGTCATGAAAAAGCTGGATCTTATCAGTGAGCTTAGAGAAAGGTAAGTAGGGATATGTAATGCTACTCAAAAGATAAGGCTAATAGAAACATTGGTTTTTTATTTAGCATAGCAAGGGAAGAAATATAACCTAGATAGACCATTAGTTCCTCCTTGTCACTCCTTTAGCCTGACCAAAATGAGACTGTGACTAGGGATCGTATTTCTTTAGTTTTGCAGTAAGGAAGTGGCTTCTGGAAGAACGCCCATGAGAACATGTCCTGCTACCCCTAGAGCATCTGCTAGACCCTGATACATATTGTGATTTCTGTGATTGTCCACTAGCCTAGTGGACTTTTAAAATTGCTGCTTTATAACAAGGTTTCATCTGTTTGTGAGAGACTTAGAGATTCATGTCACGTGTCACATTCTGTAATTTTATTTTGATACGTGAGTTGGAATTCACTCAAATGAATTAGTTTTTGGAAGCCCCTCATGACTTTATTATTTTCTTTTTATTGAGGAAGCAATACGTTTTTTGAAGGGAAAATGGGTCTTCTGAATTTTGATTCCCAGGTGAATTAAGGTTACAGCACAGTTTTCGTTTAATGCGTAATGTTTGAAACTTAATGTTTTATTTTTTTTTTTAAAGATTTTATTTATTTATTTGACAGAGAGAGAGACAGCCAGCGAGAGAGGGAACACAAGCAGGGGGAGTGGGAGAGGAAGAAGCAGGCTCCTAGCGGAGGAGCCTGATGTGGGGCTCGATCCCAGAACGCCGGGATCACGCCCTGAGCCGAAGGCAGACGCTTAACCGCTGTGCCACCCAGGCGCCCCTGAAACTTAATGTTTTAACTCATTTAAAACTTATTGTTTTTGTTCTGAGAAGCTGAGACTTTTGTAGTTCGTAGCATTTAGCTTTCTATCTTTGGAAGAAATAGCCTTCTTCACTATAAGATAATCATTTTATTGCCACAGAATGGTGTGAAATAGTCACTTGGCCGAGATTATAGACAGGTTAAGTGTAACTGGGTTTTTGGTTTTGTTTTGGGGTTTTGTGTGTGTGTGTGTGTGTGTGTGTGTGTGTGTGTGTGTGTGTTGTTTGTTTTTTTTTTTTGGTCACAATTTTTAAAAAGGTTCTGCTTTTCAACTTTGAGTCCGGTAAAATGGTGCATATGGTACAAATACTGTAAGTTCACTCATACCAAATAATATTGAAAATTGTAACTATTTAAAAGTTATATATATCGTTTTTCAAGTATGTTTTAGAACTAAAGCATATAATTCTGACATAATTGGAGTGTTTTGTTATCCTTGTTCAATCTGAAAAATATTTATTTTGTGGCTTTTCTGTACTAATTTTGGGTGATGTGATATAGGGAATAAAAAATGGGTAAGACTGAACTCTTACCATTATGGTATAGAATGTTGTTCCTTTCATTATTTTTGGGGTGGGGGGGTACTTCAGTTTTGCTACCACTAACTACTACTTTACATTGTAGAGTCCAAACACAATGTGACTGTTGTTTTTTATACTGGCATCGAGCTGTCTTCCCAATTTATTTAGATGATGTATATGAAAATGCCGTTGATGCAGCCAGATTACATGTAAGTGAAGAATAATGTAAAAAATAATCCATCATTTTTAGTTGCCATACAAACCATTCTAATTAGTTTTAAATACATTCATTTGACTTAATAAATCATTTAAAAATTGCTAATGTTTTTACAATGCTGTGCATATTTAATAAGCATTTAGTCTAGTTAAATTTGATATTAATGTTAATGAATTAACTTTTTTACTCATACTCCTGATCATTCTCATTTCACTTGATTTTAGTTTATGTCACAATAGTCTGACATTTACTCTTCATCAAGGTATATGTTATTCAGATCTGTGTCCCTATGGAAATAAGTATTTGAATGCTCAAGACAAGAAAGCATAAGTGAATGTGAATTTTTTTTTGATTTAAAGTATTTGCTTTAGAGAATAAAATCTGGCTCTTATTTAGGAAAGTAAGACAGACGTGTAAAAAAACCCTTCAGATTGAGATTTTGTCTTTAAAGATAGATAATTAACCTTTGTGATACTCCTTTTTTTTTTTTTTCCCTTTGTGATATTTCTTAATTATAACTCTGGTTTTTCTAAATTCATGAACATTCTAATTTTCTTCTTAGTACATGTTTAGTGCTTTACGGGACTGTGTACCTGCCATGATGCATGCAAGGCATTTAGAGTCTTATGAGATACTTCTGGATTGCTATGACAAAGAAGTTATGGAAATTTTGAATGAGGTAACATCATATTCGAGATTGCATTCCAAATACATGTTTTAAGTTTTTCAATGTTTGGAAAAACTTTATGGATTGAAGCAGGCTTTCATTTATATTATATATTCATTTTATATATAAGTCATGACATAAATTATTATTTATGGATCACTGTCTAGAACAAAGGATTTCTTTTTAGTTATAGTATCACTATTTTGCTAAATTGGCCTTTTAATTCCTAATTTTTAAAAAAGGATTTTTTATGTATTTATTTGAGAGAGAGAGCACAAGCAGGGGGATGGAGAGGGACAAGCAGACTCTGCGCTGAGTGCAGAGCCCAAGGCGGGGTTCAATCTCAAGACCCTGAGATCGCCACCAGAGCCAAAATCAAGAGTCGATACTCACCTGACTGAGCCACCTAGGCACCCCTAATTCCCAATTTTTATGTAGAAATTCAGACTAGAAATTTGGAAAATTTTTTCACTTTAGTAAACAGATTCAAATTTAAAGTTCTGTTTATTAGAAGAATGCAAATGCAAAATTGGTTTGAAAATTGAGTGCTGCTAATGGTAATGCAGTTATTGCAACTTAACTACTTATATTTTACTGAATTATTTGGAGCATCACTGACTAAAATTTTGTTTATTTAAATTTTCTAAATTTAAAAAATTTGTGTAACAAGTAATTCAAATGCAATGTAGTATATACCTTCTGTTTTAATGGAATGCATATTATAAACAGTGATATCTTTAAATTTTCATGTTATATGGAGGGAGAGATTACAAATGAATAAGCTTCACAATATAAATGATATTCAGGTTTGATAAAATTGTGAAAAATTTTATATAATTTCTTGTATTAACTATTTTTACTTAAAAATAACGTACGTGTCTGACCAGTATTTAGAACTTTATGGTAGACCAGAAAAAATGATAAATTTCATTAGCTTTAGTGCTGTGAATTTTGTGATTTTTAAAAAAAATGGTTATTGTAATAAGGAGGCTTTTTTTTTTTTTTAAAGATTTTATTTATTTATTAGAGAATGAGGCGGGAGGGGCAGATGGAAAGTGAGAGAAAGGATCCCAGGCAGACTCCCTGCTGAGCATGGAGCCCAACATGGCACTTGATCCCACAACCCCAAGATCACGACCCAAGCCAAAATCAAGAGTCAGATGCCCAACTGACTGAGTCACTCAGGCACCCCTATAAGGAGGCCTTTAAAAAATTTCTTCTCTTTCTAATTCTCAGGACCTTTCCTTCTTAGTTACTGGTCTCCATAAATGTTATACTTTATATTGTATATTCATGTTCCTTATAAGGAAGTGATCAGACATTAGCTTTTGAAGTTCTTTTCAAGGGTTTTAAGTATTAATGAAAATAAAAACTTAGAATTTATCTAACTGCTCCCTGGTCAAAAAATCATCTTGTTTTTTTTTAATTTATTTTTTTAAAAGATTTTTTTTCATTTGTCAGAGAGAGAGAGCACAAGCAGGGGGAGCTGTAGGCGGATAGAGAAGCAGACTCCCCACTGAGCAAGGAACCTGATGTAGGACTTCATCCCAGGACCCAGGGATCATGACAGCCAAAAGCAGACGCTTTCGACTAAGCCATCCAGGAGTCCTAAAAAAATCATTGGTTTAAAATGGGGAGCAGGAGTGCCTGCCTGGCTCAGTCAGTGGAGTGTGTGAAGCTTGATCTCGGGGTTGTGGGTTCAAGCCCCACATTTGGAGTAGAGATTACTTAAAAATAAAAATCTTAAGAAAAAATAAAACGGAAAACAAAGTAATTTTCACTTTGCCAGTAAAAATAATATTTTACCATAGCTTATTTAGACTTTTAAACCAGTTTGACAAATTTCTTCATCATTGCACTGATTATAAAACTCTTAATGGTCAGAACATAGGCGCCTTAGAGGAACAATGCAATTGGAATATCATTTTGAAAAATTAAGATATCATTTATTTTGTGAATAGCATTTACTGGACAAATTATGCAAGGAAATAGAGAAGGATCTGCGACTTTCTGTGCACACTCATTTAAAGCTGGATGACCGAAACCCTTTCAAAGTTGGCATGAAAGACCTGGCCCTTTTTTTCTCTTTGAATCCAATTCGATTTTTCAATCGTTTCATTGACATTCGAGGTGAGTGTTTTGCTTTCCTTCTTAAAGTCATATTTATATCTGTTGGCCCTTAACTATTAAAGAATAACAAAAACAATACTTTGAGGGTATTTTTGTGTTATCCATTTATTCTTATTCTTTAATTCCTTTTTGTCTCTTCATTTTGATTTTCCTAGTTACCTTATTTTAAAGGAAGGGATTTAATGTTCAAAAACAAGTTTCCCAAAGTTTCATTTCTCTTTTCTACTTTTCATGAATCAAAAAGTTTTTTATTTGTTTTTTGTTTTTTTGGCAGCTTATGTAACTCACTACCTAGACAAGACCTTCTACAATCTAACAACAGTAGCTCTTCATGACTGGGCCACTTACAGCGAAATGAGAAATTTAGCTACCCAGCGTTATGGATTGGTTATGACAGAGGCTCATCTTCCTAGTCAGACTTTGGAACAGGTATAGTGTTAAGTGTTTTTAGCATAGTGTGTTTGTAGCATGACAGTTAGTGTTTCTCTAAGCAGTCTTTTTTTTTTCTTTTTACTTTATTTAGCATGTGTTTTTTTTTTTTTTTTTATTTTTTATTATGTTATGTTAGACACCATACAGTACATCCTTAGTTTTTGATGTGTTCCATGTTAGCATGTGTTTATATCTCAAGAAAATATTTGCTATAAAAACTATACTTGACAAGAATAAAAAATTAGATGGTGCTAATTTGCTTTATGAATAATTTACGACAGGCTTCCTGTTTACACTCTGCCTTTTGTTGAACATCTGAAATCTGAATAGATTTAGATACAGTGTTTCAGAAACATTGGGATTGTGAGGTGACTTGTGCAGAATTGTAAAAAGTTTAGTCAAGATCATAGCTAAGGATTTTAAACCTAGATATAACATATAAGCTTTAATGTCTTAGGAAAAAATGGTGAAATGTATGTGATTATAAATATATTCTTAAAATGATGGTGCCTAGAAGCATTTAGCTTTTCTAATTCAGTGAGCTAATTTACAATATGCTATTATCTCATGAGTACGAAAGTTTATTTTTTCTGTTAATTTGCATGTATTTTTTCTAAGAAAAACCAGAAATAATATTTATCCAAAAACATTTATTCAGTTCTAAAATTTGAGGATCATCATTTTTCCTCCATCCTACTGCATTTCCAGAATCAATTTGTATATCCTTTCATTCATTTATACATCTAGTTTTTACTGAAAAGATATTAGGCACTGAACTATGTGTTGGGATATAAAAATAAATAGAAAAAATTTCAGCTCATGTACTTATATCATAGTAGGAGAAAAAGTGAGTAAACAGATTTTTAGGTTGAAACGTGAGAAAAACGATAATAAAAACGTTAATGGGTATTGTGATGGTCCTTTGAGCCCCAGTTAAAAAAACTATGGGACAATTTATATGATACCATTAGGCATTAGAGTAATAACTGAAAAATGAGGGATTCTTCATAGGTAACTTATATGTTAAAGGTGGTCTAGTATAATTAAAAGAAGCATAAGGATTTGGAATTAGATTTTCTAAAAATTCCTGGGGTCTGCCTCTTCCTAGCTGTTTGACCTTGGAGAACTCCTTTAGCTTCATTTTCCTCGGTTGTGAAATTTAGAAGACTAATACCTCATTTTTTTTTTTTGAGACTTACATATAAAGAACCTTGCACAGTGCCTGAAAAATATATGTATTTTATATATATCACCACATATCCTGACTACGTTTTAGAATCTGGCCATTAGTTTATTTAGCAAAACATATACAGAAGATCTTTAGGAAGACAAACAGAAATATTCTCAAGAATGGTGGGGAAATGATTGAGTCATGAAATTTTAAACATAACTGTTCTTGTCTTTACGAAAGGGATACGATAACAAACAGCCAGGTTTCCCCAAGGAGATAGTCCTGATTGTAGCAGTTAGAAGGCTCCTTAGCCTTTGGTCATTCCTTTTGTATAGTTGTTTTTTAAAGTAATTTAAAAACTTCGGTAGTAAGTCACTATATTGATACAATTCTGTTTTCAATAATAATAGAACTGTGTGGATTGTTTTGTAGGGCTTGGATGTTTTGGAAATTATGAGAAATATTCATATATTTGTGTCTCGATACCTCTATAATCTCAACAATCAGGTGAGTAGGTTTTAGAATTCTTTTTAAATGTGGGTGGATGTATAGTAGGAGGGCTGAGGGGCAAAGAATTGATTCTCATTTGTGAAAACTAGTGAAGTAAAGCAGAAGATAGTTGTTTAGAGATCATCTTTTCATTCCTTTGATTTGATTATATTATCTCTTGAATGACTTTCCAATTAAATTATCTCTAATGAAATAGATTGTAAAATTTTCTTTGTATAACTGACCAGTGTTTGCTATGGATTGTGTTGTTACTTAGCATAAGTTTGTTTCTTTGCAGATTTTTATTGAACGAACAAGCAATAACAAACATTTGAACACTATTAACATTCGACATATTGCTAATTCGATTAGAACACATGGCACGGGAATCATGAATACAACAGTAAGAACCTTTTTTGGGGTTTGGGTGGATAATAGACTCCTGTTTAATTTGGTAGTTTGGCAGATAGTTTTCTCATAGAATATTCTGGTAAACATACACTACTGCTTGTTTGTATTATACCTGAATTTCCATTCTTCTGGTTGCTGTAATTAAAATGTCTGGGGGGCACCTGGCTGGATTAGTTGGTGGAGCATGCGACTCTTGATCTTGGGCTTGTGAGTTTGAGCCCCATGTTGGCTAGAGATTACTTAAAAATAACTTAAAAAAAAATGTCTGGCACTAAAACTGTGTTGGATGTGATGGAAGCCCTGTGATACAAAAAGGCATTTTTGAATATCTTACCATCTCAGGATCATCGTTATAAACAGCATTGGAGATTTGAGCACATTGGTATAAATATATGTATCTGTGTGGATTGTCTGATATTCTTTGAAAGTTGCTTTTGCAAGCAAATCATCGATAGCATTGTATTTAACATCAGTCGTGCTCTTTTTTTGGGGGGACCTAGTAATTATTTGATATCCATAAAAGAAATTTACCAAAAATATTTTGAATTTTAGAAGTGGGCATTCCATCACTTGACGGAATCACTTGAATTTGTATGCTATTTTTTCTTCTGTGGACAAGAGCAGTCTTTGAATTTACATGGTTTTCAGGGTACACTTAATTTCTCCTTAATGAAGAATATGAATGCTTAAATAGTAAAATATTATTAAGCATGTTTGAAAGTGAGGGAATAGGGAGGAGTTATGTAATTGGAAATCAAATAGGGATCATTTTACTATTTGGTGAAGGAGCCAGTAAAGTATTTGACCTGATGGGAGATGTGATTGGAGTTCTGTTTTAGTGGTACCAATGTAGAAATGAGACAGAGTGTATAATTTAAAATGAGTCATCCAGGTAGAGGTCATGTCTGAACTTTTCAGGATAAATAAACTCTTCTTTGACCTCATCTGTCAGATACTCATTCATGTAGTAGATAAAATTATGTGTGTATTTTACCTGTCTGATGCACTGTGCTGGGCACTATGGTGAGAAAAACAGTTCCTGCTCTCGATTAGACTCTAGCACGGAATATAGTCATTAATCAGTTGATCACACTAGTGAATGTACATTCTTGATGTCTGGTGATGACTAAGTGAATATAGAAGAGACAAGATCAGAGGCTGGCAGTTACCGGTTATTAAGAGTGGGAGGGATAAAGAAGAGACTGTTTCTACTGACACGACTACTAGTACGGAGATCAAGAAAAAGCAGTGTTTGAGGATCATAGGGGAAGGGAGGGAAAAATGAAACAAGATGAATTCAGAGAGGGAGACAAGCCATAAGAGACTCTTAATCATAGGAAATAAACAGGGCTGCTGGAGGGGAGGAAGGTAGGGGGATGGGGTAACTGGGTGACGGACATTAAGAAGGGCACGTGATGTAATGAGCACTGGGTGTTATATAAGACTGATGAATCACGGAACTCTACCTCTAAAACTAATATACGCTAATGTTAATTGAATTTAAATAAAAAATAAAACTAAATAAAAAGAGCAGTATTTAAGCCACAGGAAAAGTTACAAGAAAGCACCCATTTCTAAAACTGGGTAAAGAAGACTGTTAAAAATGGCATATATTTGCCAAAACAGTGGTTTTTGAAGGTGGGGGAGATGAAAATTAGGGCAGGGCTTCCATCTCTAGGTCAGAAGTAATCTTACATTATTATGGGTTTAATCTCAGCTCACATTCAACTTTTTCAGGGTTTTCTGAGTCTAGGTCAGGGCCTTTTATTATTCTCAAAGCACTGGCACTTCTCATTGTATGAATTATAGCAGTTGAGATTTAATAATTTATTTAACATATACTTGTTTAAAATGTCTGTGACTCCTGCTAGAATATAGACTTCATGATGACAACCACCAGGTCTAACATGAGAGCAGGTAGACCATGCCTTGCACATAAGAGGTGCTCAGAATATTCCTGGGTAAATAATTGAATGTCTTCCTTCAGGAAAGTTCAAAGGGCACCACGTTTCTTATATCCTGCCACATACAGAACTATTTTAATTACCCTTAAGCATTACCTAATAGTAGTAGTAGATTAGTAATAAGTAGTTCTTGCAAATGGAGGAACAGAAACTTCTGATTGTGGTTTATGACTTAAAAACTAGAGTGTTGAGTCTGGTTTTTTGGATTCTCACTACAGCTCTTCTATTAGAATATTTTCCTTTTTTTTGTTTCCCTTTTGTGTAGTTAAAATATTTAAGGGGAGCTTATAGAAAGTTCTGTAAACTTGGGCAATAAAAAAACTTCATTTATTATTTCCAGTGTGAATTAGACTTTGTAAATATTAGACTTTATGGAAACTCATATTAGAGTTTGTAGATAACTGTTATTCAGTCACATGGATTGGAGATTAATTTTTATATTAACTTTGCCCAATTTTTTGTATTTTAATTTTATAGGTTAATTTCACCTACCAATTTTTGAAAAAGAAGTTCTATATATTCAGCCAATTTATGTATGATGAACATATCAAATCTCGATTGATTAAAGATATTCGGTTTTTCAGGGAAGTCAAAGACCAAAATGATCATAAGGTATTTTCACGTATTCTTTTTAAAGTAGTTTGATTCAGCCATTGAGCGTATAGCAGATGTTTATGCTAAAGTTCATTATGAGACTCTGTAGTGGGTTTTTCATTTTTTTTATTATTTTTCACAATAATGTCTCCTAGATCTGGCCTCCAAGTTTCTTCTATTTCCCCTTATAATTTCTTACTCTTTGCATTCTCTGTAGGCTCTGTAGTATGAGGATCAGTGTAGCCAGGTGTTACTTTTTCTTTATTTATTTTAAATAATGCAGAAACAAATCATGCTTACTTTGAAACGTTTAAACAATATAGAGTGCATAAACGAAACGATTTCCCTCACTTCTCTTCCTCCCAGTTCCATTCTTTGGAGGCAGTTGCTGTTAACATTGCAATGTGATGCTTCTGGGTGTCTGTGTGATAAACATACCTATTTACACCTACATATACTGCTTTTTTTTCCTAACAAAAATGGGGTAATACTACACAGGTTATTTTACAGTATGTTTATCACAGCTCTCTACATATAGGTCTGCCTCATTCTTGTCACAGTTGATAGTAGAGATGTACACCATAACTTATATCTCATACATTTAGGTTTTTCTGATTTTTTGGTGTTATCAACAGTGCTGCAGGTAACATTCTTACATATTTATCTCTGTGTATTTGGAGACCATTAAAATTCTGAAAAGTGAATTGCTGGAAGAGAAATTTCTAGGGCACATAATATGAATATTTAAAATTGTGATACATGTTGCTACACACTCTAAAAACACTGCACCAATTGATGTTTCCATCCATAATTTATAAGAATGCTGTTTCCTTCACCCTCTGGGCCGAGTTTTCCAATAATAAAGAGAAATCTAAGTGGTACTAGTATAGAGGCTTGTAGCCATGCAGATAGAGAACCAACATGCTTATTAGATGGGTTTTATATTTGATTTGCCACATACGGAACTATTTTAATTACCCTTAAGCATTACCTAATTGCAACCCTCTAGTAAACTAGTTGGTAGTTCTCATCAGTGTCACAGCAGTAAAATATTACATTCTAGTAAAATAACTAATAAAATTACAGATTATAGTTATCAGTAGGGAATTTATCTCTTTTTTATTAGAACAAATTACTAGTATTCAGAGAAATTATCATTGTTTATAAGAATTGTGTTCATTTGTTATTAATATAAAATGAGTAATTTCCTAATTCTTTTAATCAGCTAAGACTTGAAAAGTCATTTTGTATTGGTGATGGCAACTAGAAATTTTAGCCCAGCTCATGTGTGTTGTTTGGGAAGAAGTGTGTTTATATATGTAATACCTGTTCCACCCACAAGAGCGTGGTCGGACGTCTCTGGAGAAATGTCTGTAGAACGGATTGGTTTCTTTGTCTGTCTAATAGAGTAGTTGGATGTTGGGAGACTAATAATGGTGGTAGGAAACTTAAATTTGATGACTTTAATAATTATTTTCCTTAGCTAGTGGCAAAAAGAAATTTATATTAACTGTGAACATTGGTAGTTTTTGTGCTATACATTTTTTGTCGTTAGATTTGAGTGATTTTTTTTTAAGCACAATGGAAATACAAAATTAGAAAGGCAAGTGGTATTAGCATGGTTGATTTTATAGGCATTTTATAGGCATTAGGGGTCTTTTAATAAAGGTAATCTTTAAATTATCTCTTTAGTATCCTTTTGAAAGAGCAGAAAAATTCAATCGAGGCATCAGAAAACTTGGAATTACCCCAGAGGGACAAAGCTACCTTGATCAGTTCAGGCAACTCATCAGCCAGATTGGTAAGTTATTATAAAACAGTTGGGAAATAAAATACAAATTCCAAGAATCTTTTTCCTTAAATATCTCATACAAATAAATAACTTAATATGTGAGTGTCTGAGATCAATTTTATTCCACTAGAGTAATGTTCTTACCAGAAGTTTTTCAAGTATGATTAGACTGTTGGTACAGAAATAATTGTTAGACTGTGGACCAATATATACCGAATAAAACTTCTTCAATTAAATTAAAAATATATTTAACTCATCTCAAATATCATGCTCATAGTAGTGAGCTGGTAACTATTTATTAGGTACTTACCCTATTCATGGCATTGCTTTGGGCTTTAAAAACTAGTTCCCTGGGGCTCCTTGGTGGCTCAGGCAGTTAAGCGTCTCCCTTCAGCTCAGGTCATGATCCCAGGGTCCTGGGATTGAGCCCTGAATGGGGCTCCTTGCTCAGCGGGGAGCCTGCTTCTCCCTGTCCCTCTGCATGCTGCTCCCCCTGCTTGTGTTCTCTCTCTCTCTCTCTCTCTCCTTCTGTCAAATAAATAAAATCTTAAAAAAAAAAGAAAGCGGTTCCCTGAAGTTACAGTCTAAGTGCGTGCAAAGGTATAAAATAATTTATGTGAAAAGTTAATTAATATAAGTAAATAAGTTACATCACTTACAAATAAGTTTAACTAAAGATGAAATATTGAATATTATAAGTTTCTGTGATATATCCTTTCATATTTGTATATAATTTCTTGAGTTGTCCTGCCTCACAGGTAGAACTTGTCTTCTGAAACGTGTTACATTATATTTAAAAGTAAGAACTACATTTAATAATCAGAGATTAACAAAACTATACTTATTTGAGCTTTACACACACATTATCTCTGGTAATGTCCTCACAAAAACCCTGTGTAAGAGACATGTAATCATCATCTTAAAGATGAAAAAAGAGAGAGAAATAATGGTGCTTGGACTTAAATTGGGCTTTTTATCTTAAGTCCAAAGGTGTTTTATATTCTTCACAGTTGTCGACTCCAAGCAGTTAGTAAATTCTTACTGACTACAGTTTGGTAAAATTATGCTTCCTGAGATTCATTCATTTATCAAACATTTACCAGGAATCTGTTATACCAGATACTCTCCTAGATGCTGAGAATAGAGATACCCTTCATTCTCAAGGGGCTTTAAATTTATTAGTGGGGAAGACATTGGAAAGATTTAGTTCTGGAATGAAGTCACTGAACACTAGCTTAAGTTTTATAAATTAGTTGGTTTACATATTAGACATTTCTATTATGTATTAGTACAAGAACTTTGAGAATTTTACATTTATAGTTTTTTTATTTTAAAAAATGTAATAATGAGGTATTGTCCCAGAAGTACAGTTTTCTTCATAGAGACATTTGCTATCATAATAGATTGTAAACTTCTAGAGCAATAGATCTTAATTAACCCTTTTTGAGAATCGGATAAAAACTCTGGATTGGTTTCCCCCAGAACCATATACTACACGTAGTTTTCCATGTTGTTATACCAGAGTTCAGGTGCTTCAAGTTAGAGTCCGTGGACCTCAGATGAAGAGCTGTTTTTCTAAAGCATTGTTACTTAAAACTTCATTTATTTACATACTGATGTCAGAGGTTTTTTTCCACATGTGAGTACTGCTTACACTGTTACTTATTTAATGTTTTTATACTTTTTAAGGTATAATTTTGTCTTATGAAATAATCCTTAAATTATGAGCTTGTTGTGCTAGTCATTTTCCCCAGGATACATCAAAATACACATACATAATGTATGTGTAATACATAAAAATAATGTTACCTCAGTTGCCACCAGGATGCATTCAACATTTGGTGAATATTATCCTTTTCACTTTGTTCCAGGATTTTATTCTTTATTTTCTTCTTAGAAAATATAAATTCTCTATCTCCTTGTAAAGCATAGTAATGTGTTTTTGAGTCTTTTAAATATCTTGAGAAAAAGAGTAAGAAATCTCAGAGTTGGGAGCAAAAGAAAGAGTCCTTTTGTCTAATAACCTGCCTGCTGACATAATCACCACCACCACTAACATTTATTGAGCATTTACTATGTGCCAAGGCTGTTCTGAGTGCTTTATATGTTCTAACGTGTATAAAACTGCCATGTAATGCCATGAGCATTACTACTCATTCATTGTACAAGTATTTATTGAGGACAACAAACGTTTCTAGGTGCTGGTGATATATATGGCACTAAACAAAATCTCTGCCTTGTAGAGCTTAATTAAACAGATGAAGAGCCTGAGATACAAAGTTTATAACCTGACCTAGATCTTCTTGCTAAAATGTGGCAGAGTCCATTGAATCCAAGAAGTCTGGCTTCAGAGGGTTCCTCTTAACTGTGCTTCTCACTACCACATTTCGATCTGCCAGATATTGGCCTGCCAGTTGTAGGAAAACAATGAAAGCAGATACTTTATTTTTCTAAGATGCATATTAGGGAGACATTTTAACATCATCTCTCATATTGGGATAAGCCTAAAATAGATACAGTAGTACTTTGAGAGTTGTTAAAAACAGTAGGTGAGATAGTGTATCTAAAGCATGTATTACTGTATGATTGTGAAATATTAACTGCTTCTTGCTTTTTTGTCTGTTCTTTCTCTCAACTAA
Organism: Ursus arctos; assembly: GCF_023065955.2. NCBI lineage: Eukaryota > Metazoa > Chordata > Mammalia > Carnivora > Ursidae > Ursus > Ursus arctos. The sequence goes on along the minus strand of NW_026622886.1, from coordinate 10,616,269 downwards.
TTTCACTTCATTTGAGCTGTACAGTTGACTCTTGAACAACATGTGTTTGAATTGTGCAAGTCCATTTATATGCAGATTTTTTGGGATGAATACAGTACAGTAGTGTAAATGTGTTTTCTCTTATGATTTTCTTAACATTTTCTTTTCTCTGGCTTTGTGGTAAGAGCACAGTATATAATACACATAGTATACAAAAATGTTAATTGACTATGTCATTAATTAAAGCTTCCAGTTAATAGTAGGCTATTAGTAGTTAAGTTTTGGGGGAATCAAAAGTTATATGCAGATTTTCAACTATGTGGGTATTGGGGACTTCAGCGCCCCTAACTCGTATGTTGTTCAAGGGTCAACTGTATTATTGAATTCCTACTACGTGCCAGCATATGTTGGCTTTAGGGATGGAGCAATGAGAATAGAAGCTGTGTCATGGGTTTTGCGTGCCAGTTGGGGGAGAGACAAAAAGATACAGAATACGTCAGTGTTAGGTGCTGAGTAAGATGTAATGGTTCTGGGCAGTGCTGTTCGGTGATGTTCAGGGAAAGCTCTAAGGAGGTGACATTTGAACAGGGACCTAAATAACATCAGGGAATAAGCCGTGTGCGTATTCAGGGAAAGAGAGTATCAGAGAGAGGCGACAGTAAGTGCCAAAGTCCAGAGTCTGTTTAGCATTTTTGGGAAATAGTGGCCGGAATGGAGGAGTTAATAAAGTCCTGAGTATCAGAATATCAGAAGAGCAGCAAGGGACAAGATCACACAGGGCTTTGTTGACCATATAAGAGATTTGGATTTTACTGAGATGGAAAGCCACTGTAGAGATTTCAGAAGAGGAAGGATATGTCCCAACTTAGTTTGAAAAGAACCACCAGCACTGCTGCTATGTAGATAAAAGATTGGGAAGCAGGATGCTGAAGGTGGAAGGAGGGAGATCAGGAGGTCTTTGCGTATCGCAGAGGTGTGGGCTAGCAATGTGGTGGTTTGGACTAAGGTCATAGCTGTGAATGTGAAAAGTGGTGGGATTCTGGCTACATTCTGAAGGTAGAGCCATTATAATTTGCCCATTGATTAGATACACAGTATGAAAGAAAGAAAGGAGTCAGAGATGACCTCAAGACATTTTGCCTGAGCAGTTGAAAGGATGGAAATGTCTGTTTCTGAGATAGGAAATATAGTCATGTAGGCATATGCATTGGATTAAAACACCTGGAGGAGTAGTCCAGGCTGGAGATATAACTTGGAGGTGTCAAGTAAAGATTTCTTGATATCATTTCCAGTTGCGTGTATGGGGGTGGTGAGGGGAGGAAAGAGAGAGGGAGGCACTCAGTGTGATAAGAAATTACTGACACAGTAATTTTAAAATGTTTGTTTTTTAAAAATGTAGTCCGCATTTAATGAATTCATTTCTCAAATGTCAGTCACATTTATTTTTTGATATAGCTGTGTATAATATATTTATATTTTAGGCACACAAATATGTAAGTTTTACTTTTATGGAGCAAGAACTAAAGTAAAACAGAAAAGAATCCTTTGGTGCTTAAGAGTGGTGAAATTTGTAATTTGCTATATATGACCGTATTCCTGATTGTTAGAGTTTAGAATTATTTGTATAAATATCTGATTTGTGTGTGTGCCTGTGTGTCATTTTTAAGGTAATGCTATGGGCTATATACGGATGATAAGATCTGGTGGACTTCACTGTAGCAGCAATGCCATTAGGTATGAATGCAAACATCATTTTTACCTTGCTTATGCCATTTAAAAATTTTATGTCATTTAAATTTATCTTTATCATACATGATATTGTAGAGAAGTTTTTTCTTATTGATATATTTTGAGATAAAATATGGAAGAAAACCATTAATTCTGGTTTGGTTTTTTTTCTTGACTTTTAAGACCTACAGCAGATCTTTGAAAATCTGTATTTCTCTTAAAGTTGTAGTTAACTTATCAGTACAGTTTGTGAATGGTTCTAAAGATTACATGACTTTAAGTATTAAAATTTGATTATTCATATCTAAAAGTCAATTTTGGAATTAAATTGGTTATATTAATAATATAACTGAAATGCAAAGTTATTTCCAAATATATAGTTGAAAAATTTAGAGTCTTGCAATATCACTTTCATATCTATGTCAGTTGTGCTTATTTAACTTAATAAAATTATTTCCCAAATTCTTAGATTTGTGCCTGATCTTGAAGATATTGTAAATTTTGAAGAACTAGTAAAAGAAGAAGGTCTTGCAGAAGAAACATTAAAGGCAGCAAGGTAATCTAATTTTGAAATCTAAATTTGGAGATTTAAAAAGTGTATGTTTATGGGGCGCCTGAGTGGCACAGCGGTTAAGCGTCTGCCTTTGGCTCAGGGCGTGATCCCAGCGTTCTGGGATCGAGCCCCGCATCGGGCTCCTCCACTGGGAGCCTGCTTCTTCCTCTCCCACTCCCCCTGCTTGTGTTCCCTCTCTCGCTGGCTGTCTCTATCTCTGTCGAATAAATAAATTTAATCTAAAAAAAAATAAAAATAAAAAATAAAAATAAAAATAAAAAGTGTATGTTTATAATAAAAACATTTTAAAGGGAAGATTAGGGGCGCCTGAGTGGCTCAGTCATTAAGCATCTGCCTTCGGCTCAGGGCGTGATCCCGGCGTTCTGGGATCGAGCCCCACATTGGGCTCCTCCACTGGGATCCTGCTTCTTCCTCTCCCACTCCCCCTGCTTGTGTTCCCTCTCTCGCTGGCTGTCTCTCTCTCTGTCAAAATAAATAAATAAAATCTTTAAAAATAAGTAAATAAATAAAGGGAAGACTAGAAGGTAATGTTTACACTTACGTTTTTATGTTTTTATTGTACAAGTTACAATCTCAGTTTATGAGCTATAATTTTTTTAAGACTACAGTATTCTGAGATTTTTTCCAACTTCACTAAAAAGGAACTTCTGGAACATGCTAATGTAGTATTCCCTAGCCACTGTGGCTGTTGAGCACCTGAAATGTGACTAGTCTACACTGAAATGCGCTAAAGCATAAAGTATATAACTAATTTTGAGGATTTAGTATAAAAAGAATGCCAAATATGTCATTAATAAAATTCATTTCACCTGTTTAACTTTTTTATATTTGTTTGCCAACACAGTTCTAGAATACCAGTCCTTCATTTCATGTAATCTAGAGTCACATTGTCCGGTCCAGTAGCCACTGCCACATACAACTGTTGAACACTTGAAGTAGGGCTAATGGGATGAGGGAACTGAGTTTAAAATTTTATTTCATTTAAATTTAAATAACTGATGGCTATCTTATTGGACAGTGTACACCTACAGACTAAGTGGCGAATTTGGAACACAATTTAAAACTTGAGAGAGGCATGTAGAATTGTTAAATTATTTAGAAAACTGTACATTTTGTTATTAATAATTGTAACAGTTTTTTGACTCAGGCATGGAGGGGTACCTCTGGGCAAAGTGGAGACAATTTGAATCTCAAAAAGAATAATGGTAGGGGTGCCTGGGTGGCTTAGTCAGTTGAGTGTCTCACTCTTGATTTTGGTTCAGGTTATGATCTTAGGGTTGTGGGATCAAGCCCCGTGTCAGGCTCCGAGCTCAGTGGGGAGCCTGCTCAAGATTCTCTCTCCTCCTTTCCCCCTCCCCCACTTGTGTGCTTGCATGCTCTCTCGCTCTCAAAAAATAAATTAATTAATAAAAAGAATGGTAGAAATTGATTATAATACATCGAATAAAAAAAAAAATCATGAGCCCTAGTGATGATAAGAAAGGTGAGGGCAGAGGGAAAGTTCCAGAAGAATGCCAGCTAATAGATACAGAGGAGATGAGAAGATCTACGGAGAAATCACTGTTTTGCAACCACCACTATAATGCTTGAAACCAGGCAGAAATCATCAATAAAACAGTTTTGGAGAACAGAGCATTCACTCACTATCAGAAGATTATCCCACAGATTGCTTAATAATCACAAAAGGGAAAACTATCTTTAGAGAGATTGATGTATTCTGCCAAGTTATCAAACATAGCATCACCAGTTGACACACTGATATTACGGGGCCTCCTGATGCAATGTAATGGCAAGTACCCATGTTGTGTTCTTGCCAGAAAGGTGTACTCTGAATTTATTATGAGGAAACCATCTGAGACATTCAGAGTTCTATGAAACAGCTGGCCTAGACTCAAAAAGTGTCACATGTCATAAAAGATAAAAAAGGCAAAGAGACTCTTCTAGATTAGGAAACTAAAGAGACCTGACAACCAAATGCAGTGGGTAATCCTTAATCATATCTTAGATAAGGGGAAAAAAGAACATTTGGGGGATAATGGGGGAAAGGGAGTTTATATATATCAGATAATACTGTATTTTATCTTGGGGTGTAATGATATATTGTAGCTTTGTAAGAAGATGTTTTGGTTCGGTTTTTTTTTTTCTTTTTAAAGATTTTATTTATTTATTTGACAGAGAGAGGGACAGCCAGTGAGAGAGGGAACAGAGGCAGGGGGAGTGGGAGAGGAAGAAGCAGGCTCCAAGCGGAGGAGCCTGATGTGGGGCTCAATCCCAGAACACCGGGTTCACGCCCTGAGCCGAAGGCAGACGCTTAACAACTGAGCCACCCAGGCGCCCCTAGATGTCTTGGTTCTTAACAGATGCATATTAAAGCATTTGTGGGCTTAGTGACATGAGATCTGCCAACTTGAAATGTTTTGGGAAAAAGAAAAGAAACGTGGCAGATGTTAAATGGTGAATCTAGGTGAGGGGTAAACAGGTGTCCAGTATACTATATTTTAACTTTTCAGTAGGCCTAAAATTTTTTTTAAACGAAAAAGAAATGGAAAATGTGTGTGCATATTTATGAGAATAAGGCCCCAACACAAGATTTGCTTTCAGTAGTCTTTTAGATAGCTTAGTTGTTGCCAAATTAAAGAAGCCACCTACAGTTAATAATATATTTAAAGTCCTGTGCCCTGCAGTGATTAGTTTGTGGCTTGTATGTCAAAGGAGAAAATCAGACTGTTACCTCTTATTAAATGATGTCATTCATTTAAAAATTGATGACTTTTTCTTTTTTAAGATTTTATTTGTGAGAGAGAGAGAGCATGCACAGCTGGGGGAGAGGAAGAGGGGGAGAAGCAGACTCCCCACTGAGCAAGGAGCCCATTGTGGGGCTCGATACCAGGACCCTGAGGTCATGACCTAAGCCGAAGGCAACCGCTTAACCAACTAAGCCACCCAGGCACCCCAATTGATGACCTTTTAAAAATATCTTTGAAGCAGTTCCAGGAGGTCAGGGAGGTGGAATATTATTGTCTTTTAAGAGCTGTAGGGTAGAGTTGTGTGCTAATAGCAAGGTCCAGATTCAGAAAGGAGTGGATGACTGACATCAAGTGAAGGAAAATTCATGGCGGGTGAAGTCAAAAAGTTGTGGGATTATGATAATCGATTATCTAAATGGGCAATGAAGTCTTCCAGAATGATGGAGAACGAAAATACATATCGTAGTCTGAAATAAATAAACGTGGGGCAGTGGTTTAAAAGGTTAGTAGATGCCTGCTTTCAGGAAGGAGTAGTTAGGTAGTGAATATAGTGGGATCACATGAGTCTCAAAGGAGAGATTCCTGCCTTTTTTAGTGGTGGGGGAATAATAATTTGAGAGTGGTGGTAGGTATAAATGATGTGTGAAGGAGAAATAGCAGCTAATGTTTCTGAACACTAAGTGGGAAGCTAAGTTCTTGAAAAGGAGCCAGGTTGCAGCTGAGGTAGGGAGGTACAGGAGAAGCATTAGTGAAGACAGTTAAAACGAAGAGGAATTTATTTACAGTGAAATGGAATTCTATAGGACTTACTGTGGGAAGAAGAAATACAAAACTATTTAAGTTCTAAGATGCCTGGCATATTTTATTTTAGGCACTAAGTTAATTAAGCAATAGTGATCAGCTGTTTTTTTCATACGAAAAGGAGTTCATTCTGAACTCCAAGGAAATTGACTTAGAAATGTCTTATAATGGGGGCGCCTGGGTGGCACAGCGGTTAAGCGTCTGCCTTCGGCTCAGGGCATGATCCCGGCATTATGGGATTGAGCCCCACATCAGGCTCCTCCACTATGAGCCTGCTTCTTCCTCTCCCACTCCCCCTGCTTGTGTTCCCTCTCTCGCTGGCTGTCTCTATCTCTGTCGAATAAATAAATAAAATCTTAAAAAAAAAAAGTCTTATAATGTTTTATACTTTTGAGTACTCTCATCTAAGGTGATAAAAGATTTAAAAAGCCATACCTCCTTGGGGTGCCTGGGTCGCTCAGTTAAATGTCTCTCTCTCTCTTTTTTTTTTTAAGATTTATTTATTTGAGAGAGAAAGAGAAAGCGTGCACACGCATGTGCGTGCGCGTAGGCGGGGGAAGAGCAGAGGGAGAGGAAGAGAATCTCAAGCAGACTCCCTGCTGAGCATGGAGCCTGAGGTGGTGGCTCAGTCTCACAGCCCTGAGATATCATGACCTGAGCCGAAATCAAGAATCAGGAGGCTTCGGGCGTCTGGGTGGCACAGTTGGTCTGACTCTTGATTTCGGCTCAGGTCATGATCTCAGGGTTATGAGATCGAGCCGTACGTCAAGCTCCATGCTGGGCTTGGAGCCTGCTTAAGATTCTCTCTATCCCTCTGTCCCACTTCCCACCTCCCCACCCTCACACACATGTGCACGTGCTCTCTCTTTGTCTCTCTCAAATAGAGAGACAGATAGATAGGTAGACAGTCAGCCGTACCTTCTTTTGAGAAAAGAACCGGGTAAATAATGTTTTTTATTTTAGGCATTTGGATTCAGTCCTCAGTGATCACACACGAAATTCTGCTGAAGGCACAGAGTATTTCAAAATGCTTGTAGATGTTTTTGCTCCAGAATTTCGAAGGCCAAAGAATATACATCTTCGAAATTTTTATATCATTGTTCCCCCTCTGGTGAGTATTTTTAGTACCCAAAGTGAATGTTTTTAAAAAAGTAAATAGATCCAGTTTCTTTGTAGCAGGAAGTGCACATAGACTATATTACTTTCTGGTTGTAGATAAAAAAGCTAAATGTGATCTCAGTGAATGTGGCCTAGGAGTTTTACTTACCTAGCAATGCAGAATGAAACTTACTTTACAGTTGAGATGGATTTTTATTTGTTAGTAACTGCTAGAAGAATCTAGTGTTATGTAAATGGAGTGTACTCCATTATATATATATGCCATGTAATCTTTGGGCTGATTATACCATATAATCATTTTAAGTGATTAATGTAGACTAACTTCTAACTTAAAATATGAAGTTATTTCTCACACCATATCTCTTTAAAGTATTACTGTTAAAGGACAAGTTCTCTCTGTACAGTAATAAATACTAACATCTAGATTTAATTTTAAGTGCTTCCTCGTGGTATCATAGTGTGTACTGCTCTAATTCTATATAGTTGCCATCAAAATATAGCTCGAGTTACTCAAAATCACATCATACAACAGTTGTTGCAGTGGGGAAAATGGAGTTTAGAGTTCAGAACGGCATACTAGCAGTAAGAGTTATGTTTCCCTAAAGATTTCTATAATAAAACTTTTTTTAAAAATTTGTGAATGGGTAGCTCTAAAGTCTAAATATCACTAGACAAATGGAGCTTTTGATTACGTCTAACTTCGGTCAAGAGTAATAAATTTTCATATTGCTGCCTGACTTAACGTATCTTCTTACACATTATTACCATTATTATCCTTTGAAAGTAGTGGATGGTCTATGGACAGCTTTTTTCTTTGTATATGTTCTTTTCTACTGTTTTTAAATATGTGTATTGTTAATGCTCTATCATAATTGTTAATGCTTTATCATTACTATATGTTGTAACTGTGATGTAGGAAACATTTTTTCATCCCAAAATAGTGTCAAACTGGAGGCAAAGCTGCCTTAGTTATACTTGGATAACAGTGTAGTTAACTTAGGGTGACGTCTCATCATATTTCTTAAATTTGAAGGACAGTATACTGAAGCCATAGTAAACAGCAAATTATGAGTTTACAGAAGAGTAGAGTTCTGCGGGGCAGCTGTCCGAATTCAGTTAGTGATGGGTGGATGGATAGCACTACAGGGAAGTACAGGACACTGTTCTTGTGCTTGAGTTTATCATCTAATTCCAGAAAAAAAGACAAACATAAATAAGCTATCTAAAAAAAAGATTTAAATAATAGTTGGTAGAGATTTCACAAATCTGTGATCAATTGCCCAGTGAGTTTTACAGGCAAAAAAGTGAAACTCGGTATTTTGTTTCCAGCATAGGATATTATAGTACCTTTCACAGTGTATCACTATTATTCTTAAACATGTCTCTCCTTACCCCTCTAGAGCTGTGCTAGCCCTATATAGCCATAAGTGGCTACTTAAATTTAAATTAATTCAAATTTTATAAAATAAATCTAGTTCCGCCGTTTTGCTAGCCACATTTCTAGTGCTCAGTGGCCGTATATGGCTGGTGGCTTACTGTATTGGACAGTGCGGATACACAGTATTTCTGTCATTGCTGGGAGTGCGGCTCTAGAGTGTGGACTGTATTCCTTTTTTTTTTTTTTTTTATCATAATTAATGCCTGGTATAAGGTAATCTTTAGTAAATCTTTGTCGAATAAATGATAAGGTATTTTATAGGAGTTGAATTTTTAGGGAAGCATTTTTTGGGGGAATTCACTTATCCAAATGACTACTAATTCTTTTTAACCATAAAGAATGATAAGAATAGTATTTTAGAGTAAAGTAGCTGGGCAGAAGCAAGGACTACCACACATAAGAGCACTTACGCTTTGAAGTAAATAAAGCAGACCTACTTTTCTGACTCGAGCTTTCACTTAGAGTATGACTTTGGGCAAGTTACTCAGCTTCTCAAGCCTCAGTGTCGTCATCTGTAAAATGTACATAATATTTTAGAAGGAACCATATATGAGGCGCTGTGCTTGGGGTAAGTGGTGATCGGCGATCAAGGGAGTGCTCACTGTTAAAGGACTCTGAAGGAAGAGCCATTAAAAGATACTGGTACAGCTTGTGATCTCACCAGGAGGCTATTAATATGAGGAAGATGTCTCAAATCAAAAGGACAGGAGTCTAGAAGAGATCCTGTTTATAATTTTTGAAATGTCTGTTTTAGGAACTAAATTCTGAAGATATTTTAGCACAGTTGTTTCTCTAATATGTTATATCTTTTTAGACCCTCAACTTTGTAGAGCATTCCATTAGCTGCAAGGAGAAATTGAATAAAAAAAATAAAATTGGAGCTGCTTTTACTGATGATGGCTTTGCCATGGGTAAGCTTAATGGTACTGTTTTTCCATTAATTTTACGTTCACCTATTATAATGGATTTTTAGAAACATTTGCTTAATAGGTCTGTGTGCTCTTTGTTGATTTGTTTTTCCTGAGCAGTGTTGACTCTTTATTTTTTAACTGGGTCATCTGATTAGTAGTACTTGTTTCCATCATTTTATAACATTCATGCCGCCTCGGTATTGCTGATCGCTTCGTCTCGTTGGACCTACTATTTAGACTTTGTTGTGACGGTTTTAGAGTTTTAGCATCTTGTGTTGAGTTTCCCTGTAGCTTCCTCAGTTGCTGGCTGTTTAGCAGTGGAAGTTTTTCCCCAACCTTCCATCCGTGTTGTTCTCTCTAAGTGATTTTCATAGCCTTGTCGTTTCTTTTCTTGATTGGCTTATTTTTAATTCTTCACACTTTCATATCTTTTTTTTTTTTTTAAAGGAATAGAATATAACTTCTGTACTGTTTGTAATTTAGCTTTGGTTTTGCTAATGACTGCAGGTGTGGCTTACATTTTGAAGCTTTTGGATCAGTACCAGGAATTTGACTCACTTCACTGGTTCCAGTCTGTTAGAGAGAAGTACCTGAAGGAGATAAGAGCAGTTGCTAAGCAACAGAATGTGCAGTCAGCTAGTCAAGATGAAAAGCTACTGCAAACCATGAATCTCACTCAGAAGCGCCTGGATGTCTGTCTACAGGTAGAGGAGAGTAATAGTCAAACCTGCTTGACATCTGAAAAAACAAATCCTATGGAAACGCCCTTTTAAACAAGCGAGATGAATAGTGGTATTAAGTGTGTTTTAAAAAGAATGGCATTTGGAAGCCATTTGATTCCATATTAAAAATGGATGAGATTACTTAGTTCAGTTTCTTTTTTCGTTTTTTAAAAAATTTTATTTATTTGAGAGAGAGCACAGGCAGAGGGAGGGGTGGAGGGAGAAGCAGAAACATACTTCCCGCTGAGCAAGGAGCCCAACCCAGGGCTCCATCCCAGACCTGGAGACCATGACCCAAGCTGAACACAGTTACTTAACCGACCGAGTTACCCAGGTGCCCCTAGTTCAGTTTCTGTTTTATGATTTACACTAGAGCTTTTTAGAAATTAGAGATCTATAATAATTTTAATATTTTGCTATAATATTTTCAACTTTTATTTTACTTTTTTTTTACTTAGGAATTTGAATTGCTCTATTTCTCACTGAGCAGTGCAAGAATTTTCTTCAGAGCAGACAAGACTGCAGCTGAAGAAAACCAAGAGAAGAAAGAGAAAGGTCAGTGAGTGGCTTAAATTTGGAAAGACTAATAAATCTTTAATAGTGGCCACTAATACCCTATTTTATCTAGTCAGAATTCCAGCTTCCTTTTCCTTTTGGGAAATAATTTAGAACTAGAAATGCCTTTAAAAAAAAAAAAAGTACAGCCTACATAGATCATTTGTGAAACCAAAAAGGAATTTACATAATTTTTACATTTCATTCTGGGGAAACTTTTTATTCAGTTTCATCTTACTTTAAATAAAATTTAACAAGTTTAGTTTTTCTTACACCTTCAACTTGTGTCTGACAAGAAGGAACAGATTAGGAGGAATACTAAATGTTTTCTGAAGGCAGAGCTGCTGATAACTAGACACAGACTGAATGAGATGGGTCAGGTGGCTGAAGTGGTAGTAGAACAGTAGGGGCTGCATGTAGTGTCGTGGTAAACGGCCTCCTGCCCTCCACCATAGCTAGTGTCAGAGCGCAGTGTAGCCCGGATAACTGATCGTCGTATCGTGAACTTGAGTCATTATGGGAAGGATTCTGTCCATTGTATTCTTTGTAGGATGGTGTAAACTGCTTATTTCATACTTGACTCACATGATACATTTCTCTCAGATTTAAAGTTTAGGAACAGTTGTCTTCCCTGAAGAATGGATGTTTCCTCTTTTCTGTTATAGAAATTATGTAACTTAGGTTTTCCTCTTTGCTTGGAAGCTCAAAACTAGGTACAGCAACTGAGTTGAGTTTTCATGTTTGCCCTTTTTCCTGTTTTCCTACTTGTATTTCACAAATCAAGGTATAAAACTTATATTTCATAAAATGATTTTTATTAATCTTGTTAGTTAAATTTTAAAATATATGTATTTTTACATTGAATAGAGGTGATTCTTTTGGGTAGACCACTTATGTCAAGTACCTATTCCCTGATAATGTTGCATAAATTAAATATTATGTTAATAACTAGGATATGCAGGCATTATTGGAATCTAGACTAAGTATTATGTGCTTGAAAGTATTTCAGGCTGTTACTTGGAAGATGTCCGGTATTTATTACATGAAAATATGTATATATTCTGTTTGGGTCCTTTTCCAATGCTAAGGTAAATTGGAAGAATTTGAGTGAGGTTCGTCTAAATTATGAGGAAATTCAGTTACTGTTTAGGTTCTGCTCAGGCGTTTCCTGCCAGAAGCTTATCTGCAGCGGAGCTTACTGGGAAGACTCTGGGTGGTTAGATATTTACTTTAAGGCCTAAAGCATTCAGGCAAAACAGAGACCTTTCCGTCTCGGTGGCACTCCTTGCTTTGGACTGTTCTTCATGAACTCTGGGATTCTGGTTGGTGCGTAGCACCCACATGCCCAGGTTCCTCTGTTTGAGGACTCTGTCGTAGCTAAAGGTTCTCAAGTGTGTAGTCAGAGTTGGAGGAGACATGAGATAGTTTTCCTCTGTTAATCAAATAGGTGCAAGTGACATTTTGCACTAAAAAACAGGAGTTCATTTATCACAATTATAATAAAAAGCTGCTTTAAAAAAATAAACACAAATGGAAAGTTATCGATTCTGGACAGTTTTATATGTGACTTTGCAGCAGCGTTTCTGTCGTAACGGCAGTGCGCTGTAATAGGGATTTGTTGGCCTGGCTGGGGGAACGAGCCGAGAGGCAGCGCGCCTTCAAACGTGCGTGAGACTCCAGCCCAGACGCAGGTCTGATTTCTCACAGTTCTGTGCCCCTAGTAAGTACCAGTCGGAACATTGCATTTGCAATATTTAGCTTGGATTTCTAAAAAGTAAGGCAAACACACTTGATATACTTCAGGGACCTACTAGGAGGGAAGTATGGGGTAGGTGCACATTTTCTTCATTTGAAATTTAGCAATGTAGTCCTTCTCCGTTTTTACTTAATTCATTTTTAAAAAGTGAACATAAATCCGTCCGTTGTTATTTTCATTGGTGCTGCCAGAAGAGGCAAAAACAAGCAATGGAGACCTGTCGGATGGCACCGTGTCTGCGGATCCGGTTGTCAAATGATGCTGATGGTATGTGTTGCCCCCCTGAGATTGTCAGGATTGTGTCAGTACTGTCGCCAGTGAACTGATGTTAATGAGCTAAGGAGGTGTTTCCTGGGCCACGTCTCTGGTAATCATGGATGCTGCAGCTCTAAAGCAGTGCCCTAGACTGAAGTCTGTTCTTCTTCCAAAGGCTCTACTTTTCAGAGATTGAGAATGAGGTTTTAAATTGGATTTCTGCCTGGACTTTAGGCTAGCGGATGTGCCTGCAGAGAGTTATCTGAAGTGACGCTGTCGAAGGGCCACTCCAGATTCCTAAACTGCCGCCTCAGAGCTCTTCTCATCTGCGTGAGGGTTTGTAATTTGTATTTGCAAAGGTCTTGGATCCATTTTTGTCTGTCATTGGAAATTCAGTGCATATACTATGTACAGCCAGCAAATACATGTTTAAACAAAATGAATGAAGCCTGAAATTTATGAAGCATACGTATCAATATTCTTATAACAGGAATATTTAAAGATGGTTTTGATAGTAGAGGTGAGGCACAAACATGTTATGTACCTTTAATGTACAGTGTAAAACTGATTCATTGTTAATTTCATGTGACTCACAAGAGCTGTTAATGTCTTTGATAAGACATTTTATAACTAGTTTACATTGCTTTGAGAACATGTAACCTCCAACGACTGCTTTAAATTTAAGATTTACTTAATACTCAAGACGAAAGAAAATTCAGAGAAAGCCATAGGGTCCTGCTTGAAGCTTCACTTTGGGTTGAAGGCACTACGTATGATATCAGAGAAAATTATATGGATTTTTATTTCTACATCCAAACTCAGGTTTCTTCTACATTAGTTTGAATTGAAATCTTGGTAATGGTTTAGGCAGACTTTTTCTTTAAACCAAGTATAATCTAAGATACCAGATTAAGCACTGTGCAGGCTTTTTAAAAATTACCACTGTGACAATAAAGTTCTAATAAATTAAATCATTTACTGATTTTAAAAAGTACAGTAAGATTTTGAGTAAATTTAGTTCCTGGCAGGCTACTAGCTTTATTTTTGTAAAGATTATATCAGTTAATAATAAATAAATGGTTAATCATGGCCTATAATCTTTTAATATGATACAGTGATACTTTTACAATGAAAACAAAGTTTAAAACTATACACGTAATACTAACATCATTTGGGAAATAATTGATTTTTCCATCGCACTTGCCTAATTAAGCATTTCTTTGGGTATATCCTGCAAGGAATTCTAACGTTTGATTTCCAGCCTTTGGAACAGGTGTACAGTGCTCTATCTGTATTCATTGGTTACTGGCAGGGTAACTTTCCCAGCCCAAGATAAACACTTTCACTGTTCAGAGTCAGAAGAAACAGAATAGGTAGGAAATCATTTTTGTTTATTATGTAAACATGACTTACAGAGTTCTGTACAATGGATGGATTAAAGGCATTTAATATTTGTAATTCATACTAACTGTAGAAATGGCCCTAAAGCATGCTGCATAAATAGTAATTTATATTCTCATTATTATAAATGTTTATATTAATGATCTTGCTTTGATTGCATCAAATTCGTCACCATTTCATAGCAACAATATTGTTCTTTCTGGTTTTTTTTCTGACTTCCCTAAAATAGCCTCCTTTAATATGGATAGAAATTGTAATTGGAAGAGAATCCAGTGTCTCTGTTCATTATCCCCACATACCAATTATTGTCCATTTTATGAATACTATTTAGAGTTCATATGCCAACTCCATGGGTACGTATAATTGAGAAGAAAGTGATAGATTACTATTTTGCCATTAGTTCAAAATAATGTCACTGCAGTCTGGATAAGTTACACATATTTGAAATAAAATCTCTGAAAAGATAAAGCATACTTAAATGCTATTAAAGTGCAGGGCAATAGGGCTTGAGTATTTCACACCTAAGTTAATACACACATTTAGATGATGGTTTTCTTTGCTAACATATTGTTAAAGATTGTTTTCAGACATACTGTAATTTAAAAGTAGAGCATTTGTTGTAAATTCACAAAAAAATTCAATAATGTTCAAATTCTCAGGAATCAGGACTAACCATAACTTTGTCAGGTCTAATTAAGTTTTGTAAAGGATGGCAAGTTGTTACCTCACTTGAGTGGGGCCTTCCCCTCCCCTAATTCTAAGAAAATATATGTATAATAAAACATTAATAAATATAATTTCAAAAATTTACTTCCCCTGGATGTTTATGTTCAAAATTGGATGTCTTAAACCAGGACTTCTTAACATTAACCTTTTTGGAGTTCCCTTTAATAAAATATAGGGGATCTATCCTTAAAAAAAAATCCTTGCAATCAATAGGCAGAAATTTCAAGTATAGGGGCGCCTGGGTGGCACAGCGGTTGAGCGTCTGCCTTCGGCTCAGGGCGTGATCCCGGCGTTCTGGGATCGAGCCCCACATCAGGCTCCTCCGCTATGAGCCTGCTTCTTCCTCTCCCACTCCCCCTGCTTGTGTTCCCTCTCTCGCTGGCTGTCTCTCTCTCTGTCGAATAAATAAATAAAATCTTTAAAAAAAAAAAAAAAAGAAATTTCAAGTATAAAATTGGTATTGGTTCCTCTCTGTGTATCCCAGGTGAAGAACTCATACTTTCCTTGGTACATTCTTGATCTTTCTATTGCTTGCTATTTTCAAATAAAAACCCACATGAATGTTTAATTTTAAATCCTAATCCCGGGAAGGGATCCTTGGTTTACAGTGTTTAATGTTAGAAATAACTAGTGCCATTTGCAAACATGAGTTGAACTGAAATGGTAATAATAAATGAGAGCCTGTTAAATATGACACTGGGGATGGGAGACACAAGCCTTTTAAATACAGATGACCCTTGAACAGTCTGGATTTAAACTGTGTGGGTCCACTTACATGCAGTTTTCAAAAATCAATATAGTACGATAAATGTGTATTCCCTTACTTATGATTTTAATAGCATTTTCTCTAGCTTATATTATTACAAGAACATAGTATATATAATACAAGTAACATATACAATAGGTGTTCACTGTAGGGCTTCGGTCAACAGTAGGCCCTTAGTTAAGTTTTTGGGGAGTCAGAAGTTACATGCGGGTATTTGATTGCATGAGGGACTGGTGCCCCTCACGTCCGTGTTGTTCAAGGATCAGCTGTACTACACTGGGGAAACTGTTCTCAGTAAAGTCTGATGGCTGCTCCTTTGCTCTTCTGAGGCAATTTGTTAAGATTAGGGGAAAGATGGGGTACCATCACATACGTCCTCATGTTACTCTTTGATGGCTAAATGTAAAAAGATTTTAACTAATTTTAATAATTTTGTTTTTTTTTTCCAACTAAAGTTTGACGTTTCATACTGATGGTATTCCTTTCAAGAAAGTTTTAACACTACAATTGCAAGTTTTTAGACGTTAGGAAGACTTTAACAGGTTATTAGGGATTTCAGATTTAAAACAAGGGAATCTGGAATAAGTGGGCATCTTTAGAGATTAAATGAACGTCATGCAGTGAACTCAAGACGGTGGTGGCGGTATCAGTGCTTAGTTTATACAAAACGTTCTTAGGTGTAGTGTATACGAAGTCAGTTTGGGCAAATATATGGATACTCTGTTGCCTCTCTTCCTGTAAAACCCGGTTTACCTGACAGTCCAGTTGTGCCCATTAGTGGAGTCATACTCAGCAAAGGAGTTGAAATTTGTCTTCTGATCAGTGTAGATCTGATGTCATAATTCTGGGTCGTCTTTAAAGGCTCTACATTCGCTAATGTATGTAAGGTCTTTGTGTAGTGAAACATTCTTTGGTAATGCCTCAGTATCATTAAAGTGAGGGGGGAAGTTAACACTTTTATATCCAGAAACACCGATCTATATTAACTTTATAGTATTTCATCATTTCAGAATCAGCACAAAAGGTTAACAAAGCATTAAAGACGCTATCTTTAAGTTGATGTAATTATTGAATATCAGAATAATCTTCAAAGGTTTATGTACTTGATGAGAAAAGCATTTGCTAATTGCTGTCTCTGGTTTGTGCTGTATATGCCACAGAGCATTTTAGAAGCATAGACTTTGGAGCCAGACTGATTCGAATCCTGATTTGGTGCCTACCGGTAGGTTTCTTATGCCTTTCATTTTCTCAGGCATAAAATGGCCTAATAGTATAGAGCTCATTGATTGAGGATTGAATTCATTTGTATAAAGTGCTTTATAGGTTGGGAAACAGTAACTACTATAAATAACTCGCTATTACGATGACTCAGAAATGCACTCGGCAGATAGTTCTTAGCTTTACTATTATTGCTCTTTTAGGTGGACAAGTTTGAAGATAAACAGTATGTGACTCTGAGTGGGTCTCATAACAACTATTCCCTTTTAAATGGCCCGGCTAAGTGTGGACAATGGAAGGGAAGTCTTGCACTTCTTAAAAAAAGGTAGTCTGACCGGTGGCCGGCCAACCAGAGGCGATGCTGGGAAATGAAAATGGGTGTGAGTAGCTGGCTGAGCGAAAGCTCCGTTTTTCCACCCTCCCACCTTTCGTTTACGTGACACGTGTTCATTTTTCATAGTGCTTTCATCGTCAATTTAAATTTATCTAAAGAAAGGGCAAGTTATCTACTGTTTCTAAGTTTTAAAATTTGAAAAATATATATAACGTGCAACAGTAATACGTTTGTACTATATGGAAGATAACACCACTTCGGGAGCCACCACGTGGGTTCAAGGCCTGTTGCTCCCACCTCAGATGCTCCCATTGTGCCTCCTCAGATCTCGGCTCCCTTTTCCACTCCAGCGGAAACCACAGCACAGAATTTTGGTGGTAACTCTTTTGTATTTTTCTAGACACCGTGGTGGTTTGGCTGTTTTTTACAGTTACTATAAATGGATTCTTACTGTGTGCTTATAGGACTTTTCTGTATCGTTTCTGAAATCCATCCGTGTTGATGCATTATAGCTGTAGTGCGCTTAGTTTTATTTCTCTAGTGTTCGGTTGATGACATATGGGTCATTTACAAATTTGGGATACTGTGAACAGGGCTACTGTAACTGTTACTGTACATGTCTCTGGGTGTATGTGTTGAGTTTCTCCAGGGTTATACCCACAAGTGAATCTGCTAGGTAGCAGGGCCAAGTACAAGTGCAATGGATACAAGGCCAGGCTTCTCCCGTCCCAGCAGTGGAAGAGATTCCCCATCACTCCATCCCCACCAACAGCCACATTCCTTCCGTCTGGTGAATATATAATATCGCAGTGGTTTTAATTTGCATTTCCTTGATTATTATAGGAAATTGAACATAGTTCTGCTTCAGAACTCTTTTATATTTTATTCTATGAAATGCCTTTCTTACTTTTTTGTTTTTAATGTATTTTATATATTCTGGGTACTAATTTTTTGTTGGTCATCTGTGCCTGCTATTAATATGCTGAGTTAATTTTGTGTTTTCATTCTCTGGTGTTCCCTCCCCCATGGTTTTTTTATAAGTTTTTTTTTCACCTTATGATTTGCATGCTTTGTGGCTTAACTAAGCCACAAATTTTTTAAAAGTTTTATTAGTGAAAACAATTTAGTTTCTAACTATTGTTCACGACTAGATTCTTCCCTCCCAACCTGAACAGTGCTAAGCAAGAAAAAAATTCAGGGGACTTTGGCTCTTGCCGCCTATCGCGCAACTTACTGATTTTATGTGGTTATGATATACACATTTTTGTAAGGCATTAGTTAACACTGAACTAATAATTTCATGGTATATCTCCCTGCTGGCTTAGATCAGTTCACTTTGTCTCTAACGGTATACACATTATAGAAGTGGATTCCTGATGACCCTGTAACAATTTCGGATTACAAAAATTCTGTTAACCCACCATTTTTTAAAAGCAATACCTTGTAACAACTTGGCACTGAGATCACATTATTCTATCCATGTTGAATAGAAGTATTTGATGGTACATCCCTCTCTGCTGTGATTTCATTATGCCCTAAGTTTTTGGAAATTAACATTGAAGATACAGAACTGACTTTAGTTTTCATTCAAGGATGTTCTAGAAAATAACCATAAAAAGCAAAAGAAAGAAACAATGATAGTTTTTATTTGCTAGCATTTATTGCTAGGTTAATTTATTACAAAGACAACAATATTGTTGAACTTGGTTATAATTAAACACACTGTGCCAATTCAAGATCATCATTCTTATTTCATAGGTAGGGGTGGAAATAGGAACTTTGTACCAAGCCCCACAACCAGCCATGCTTCAAGTGAGTTTGAAAATTAATTTGTCCCTTCCTTGAGGAGGGTCTGGCTCAGAAGAATCAGGAACTGGTAGAGCTTCACTCTGTCCATGGCAATCCACCACTAAAAATATCTAAAGGACCGTAAACTTCTGAATGCTGGTTCATTAAGGTTCCAATGTAAAATTGAACATCTTCTGTGGTACTCGTCTGCTAGTCTTTTTATTGCATATCTGAAAAAATTATCAAAACTAGACCTGCATTTGTGCTAGTGCTCAGGCCTCAAAGCAGGGCTTGTCACCTAACTGCACAAATTAATGCTATTACGTCCGACTGTGAGACAAGCTTGATTATAAATACACAATTTTCCGAGTGACAGGCACTTAAAGCTCATTAAGTAAAATACAAAAATAGATTATATTAATAGGAAATATTTAGTGTTTATCAAATTATAAATCTAGGCTTTTACCTTTTTTAAAAAAGGGTACTGGAAACTGAAGAGATGACATTTGAATAAAGTGAACAATGCATATTTTCATTAACTTTCATTCTGAGCGCTGAACAATACAATCTAAGAAAAAGACTTACCACAAAGCACCTAACATAACATTTGTAGATGGGTAGGAATGTTGTCAACCATTTCTTACTGTTTCCCTCCCATCTCTCAGTATCAAGGCATCCAGAGGACATTCCACAGGCGATTGTCAGCATTCTGAAACCAGGTCATGGGCCTGTGTATCAGAGAAGTTGAAAACCCTTAAGGAGGAAGCTCTCCTTCCTGGGTGCTGTTCCCCCAAAGGCCCAAGGGAGTTATGCTTCAGATTCTGCGCCTCTATTTTCACTTGGACTTCCATCACTGTCATCTGCTTGCTCGTTTAACAGTACATACTTCCCATCATTGGTTAGTGGTATGGACAGCATTAACTGAGCCAGTGCTTCTGGGTCCTGAAGTTAGGGGAGTTTGAGAAGGAGAAAAGAAAACGCTTAAAATGCACTTAAGAACCCCTCTGGGCTTGGCTTTCATGACGTTCTGTAAGCTAGCCTCATTCCTTCTGTTAGCTGTGTGTGCCTTCAGGTGAGTCTCCTTGCCTCTCCAAAAAAACTCAACTGCATTACTTCTAGAATCTTGAGCAAGGTTTTGGTCTCAGCCAAAATATTGTTCACACAAATCATAATTGTCTTCCCAGAAAGAGTCCAGAGAGGAACTTCCTTTACAAAACCTTTGTCTTCTAGGTCTTTAACTCCTTTCTCTCTTTCATGCTATACCAAGAGTTGGCAAACCATGGCCATCTGGGTTCACTGCTTGTTTTTATAAGTAAAGTTTTACTGGAACACAGCCATTCATTTACATACTATATGTGGCTGCTTTTGTGTTACAATCACTGAGTAGAGTAGTTGCAACAGATGTAAGCTTAAAAGGCTTATTATCTTGCTCCTTTCAGAATGTTTGTCAACCCCTGATCTATACCATAAAATACTCACTTGTGCTGCTTGCTACTATTTCATGTATATTGGTCTTAGTCCTTGGCCTTCCTACCCTCACCCAACAGACTGGAACTCTCATATGGTACTCACTAGCTGCATGTTCTGCTTATTTACAAATCCAGCTCCTCAGTCACATTAGCTACATTCGATCTGTATATTCAACAGTGCAGAATAGGTCACTGCCGTCCCTGCAGTTCTACTGGACGATGCTGAACTAGAAGCCTCCTGGGGCAGGAACAGGTCTGTCTTGCTCACTGCTGTAATTCCAGGGTTTTATTGTCCAAACTTGGCTCTCGAAAATTTGCTGGGTGAATGAAAGACTAAGTTGCTGACCGGGAGGTGTGGGAATCTTCGTGTCTAGTACATTTCCAGGTGAGGTCTGTCTGTGACCGCTCTGAGGAGCAAGGCCTTTGAGCACACGGTAGATATACTTAAAGTTTCTACCACCTTAATTTGAAAGAAAGAATATCTAGACAACAAGAGCAAGCAAGAAATTAATATAAAGCAGGACTGTAGCAGTGATATTAAGAACTCCACATGTGTTCCCAGTGATCGTGGACCTAGTGAGTCTGGTGGTTAGAATGCTTAAAAGGAAATCTCAAATTTGGCCACACCGCCTGGTGAACATCCTTGCTCTTTCTGAGAGAAATCTTAGTATGTATAGAGGTTTGGAGCAGTTAAAACCAGCACTAAAATGCACCTTACCTTCTGAACCTCAATGATTTCTTTTCCCAAACTAATAGCGTAACATATCTGCAAGACAAAAAAAGTAGTATTTGGCAAAGGTAGAAAAGGACAAAGAACCTTCGGGGGAAAGTGTGACTATGGAAGTACAGTGAGGTCACTCTCTGCTCGTGTCAGTGTGGGGACAGCAGACCTGGCCGTAGGAGATCGATCACACGGGCCTCTGAACATTAGCGCCCACCTCCCCTGGTCTCCTGTTGCCACTCTGCCTAACAAAAATGTCCAGGTTCACTGGCAACTGAAGTTACTCCAGTGCTTCAAATCACACTCAGCTACCCCATGTTCACGCACACAGTGGCAAACAGGTGTTTGCTGGAAGAGTTGATTAATTTTGGTTAATTCTAAGCAGCAAATACAGTCACAAAATTTTTCATACTAAACAAGAAGAGTTTCCTGAAGTCTGCTTCCTTGATTTGCCCTGAGACTAGATTTTCTCCATTGTAACTTTTGCTTCAATTTTTTACAGAACAACAAACTTGAAGGTAATTGCTTTTAACATTTCCTAGTATCTTTTCTGAACAGCTGTATCCCACCATTAACATTCTTCACACTCTGTTTAGGAGGACATGCATTTTCCACAGGGAAATTGTATTCCAGTCGGTTTTCTTTCATGGGGCCTTCCTAGAGCTGTTCTCTAAACTCCTCAATGGGCAAAGACTAGTCAACTATCCAGGGGATAGCGCAAAACCCCTTTCAGTGTCTGCTTGGACAGAGATATTATGGAATCTGAAGATGAAAAAAATAAGACCTTTTCGCCTTCTGAGTTGCTTTCAAAAACATATGTGCTCAGAGCCTCTCCACCTGTGGATTCAGGCATGCGGACCACGAAGCCAACCAGTCTCTTGTTCTCCTGATGAGCAGCGAACTGCGTGATGCTGGTGAGTTCAAACTGGAAAGAACAGGAACAGACTATCACACGACTGTTATTCAAAATGAGACAAGTCATTCTCCATGGAAAACATCATGGGAAAAGTGCACTATGAGAAGACAGGCATTAAATTTGGCAAAATCCATGAAGTGCCTACTTTGAATTAAGGAAGAACTACTGAAGTCAGCGTGCATGCAGGTACTTACGTTGGCCCTTGTCACTTGAGTCTGAGGATCTATCAACCTGAAATTTTAAGAGATTCATTATATCACACATGCTGGATAGACTTATATTCTTAGAAGCATCTGTACACGTTCAGCATGAAGTCACAAATACACTTCAAATATGAAAACAGAAGGCCTGGCTGAGGGCAAGGTGACATGGCTCCGTGTGACTCTCCAAGGGGAGCACGTGCCACTGTTCCCGCCTCTGTTGACCCTCGGGCTGTATCTTCACGGAAGAAGATAACAAATAGAGAATTTCACATTTTTTTTAATGATCTTATTTATCAGAAAGCAAGTGAGCACAAGCAGGGGGAGCGGCAGGCAGAGGCAGAGGGAGAAGGAGGCTCCCCACTGAGCAGGGAACCTGATGCGGGACTCGGTCCCAGGACCCTGGGATCAGGACCTGAGTCGAAGGCAGACGCCTCACCGAAGGAGCCACGCAGGCGCCCCGAGAATGTCACATTTCCGTGCTTCCCCAGAGAGGCAGCGTGCGTTCTCCGTAGTGCCGACACAGAACGTGCGTGCGTCAGATTCTGGACAGCCTGCTTCTCAACACACGCGGACTCAACGCGGGTTTTCCTTGGAAGTGTTTGATACGCATTTTTTAAAAATATGGGGTGGGGTGAGAGAATAATGAACAGATTTTAACAAAGCTATTCTGTGGCAGTTTGGGTGTGGGGAAGGACTATTTATGGAGGTGTTCTAGATGTATCTTGAAGGGCACTTGGAGTACTCAGGTTGACATATCTGGGAAAATACACTGCATTACAGAATCTATTGCTATCATATACACATATAAATATCTACTTTCTACACATAGTATTTATTGCTGATCTATAAATTCTGTGGCTAAAAGCAAACAATGTGTTCTCTTGTTAAGAAAACAAAGGGTTATGATTCCATTTATATGAAATGTTCCGAACAGGTCAATCTACATAGAAGCTTAGTGGCTAATGGCTGCCTAAGCCTGGCGGGCTTCAAGGTAAAGGGAACAAGTGCTAATGGGTATGGGTTTTCTTTGGGGACGATGAAGATGTTCAAAAACTGTGGTGATGGCTGCCCAGTTCTGGATATACTCAAAACACTCTGAATGGGCGCACCGCATGGTGGGTAAGCCCCATCTCCGTAAGCGGTTATCTCCCCCACTGGCTACGGTCTGAACTCACGCAGTTACACTATGAAAGCATGCGGTTTACGATCAGAGGGCTCTGAGCTGGCTGCTAACCGCGACCTTGTACAGGCCACCCTGACTTCTCGCAACTGCTTCATCTGTAAAATGGGGATAAGAACCCCCACTTCAAAGAGGTGGTAAAGACAAGGAGAAAATGTGTGTGGAATTTTTAGTAATCTACGAAGCTAAATAAATGTTATTTTTTATTTATGTCCCTATTAATGAATATGAATTTAAAGAGTTTAAAAAGTATACATAATTTTCCTAAAGTTGGGTTAAGTTCCCTTACTTAGGTATTTTGTAAAATTTTTTCATAAATAGAAACAGAACATATTTTGTGAGTAACTTAAGAGACTGCTATCTAAATCAGGTAACGTGGATTTGCCTCGTAAGATCCGATTTTCTGTGGGGCTTCTAAGTGGTCTCAAAACACGAGTGTGTTTACTGCGGTAAAACATACCCGACGTAAAGCCGACCGCTGTCGACATTTTGTACATTTACCACATCGTATGACCATCGCTGCTGTCGGGCTCCTAAAGCATCTTCACCCCCTCGTGAGGAAGCTCCACACCTGCTCAGCCGGCCCTCTCCATTCCTTCTCCTTTTAGCTTCTGGCAACCACTAACCTGCTTTCTCCCCCTGCGGATTTGCCGACCCCGGACCTTTCATGCAAATGCTCTACAAAGTGTCCCTGCCGCCTTTCACTTAGCAGAATGTTTTCAGGGTTCAACAAGGTTCCACCATGTGTCACGACTTCATTCCACTTTTTGGCTATTGTGAATTACGAACATGTGTGTAAACATTTTTATCTGAACACTTGTTTTCAGTTCTTTTGGGTGTCTACCAGGAGTGGAATTCTAGGTTAATTCGTGGAGGAACTGCCAGACTATTTCCCACAGTGGCTGTAACTGGCTTAACAATTCCCACCAGCAGCGGATTCCAATTTTTTCACATCCTTACTAACACCTGTTATTTTCCTTTCCCCCCCCCTCAATTACAGCATCCTAGCGAGTATGAAGCGATATCTCATGGTGGACCCGATGTGCATCTCCCTCACAACTAATGACACTGAGCATCTTTTTATGTGCTTGTTGGCCATTTGTGTATTTCCTCTGGAGAAATTTCCAGTCAGGTCCTTTGTCCAGTTTCTGTTTCTTGGTCTTTTTGTTGATTCTTTTAAGAGTTCTTTATATATTCTGAACATATACCTCTACTAAATACATGATTTGCAAATATCTTCTCCCATCTGTGAACTGTCCTTGTACTATGATAGTATTCTTGGATGTACTATCATTTTTCACAGTGCTTTTACATGTATTTACTCTGATCTTTTTGGTGGAGATTATAAGAACAGTGAGCCGACGCTCAGAAAAGGTGCAGGACCTACTTGGAGAAAAGCTTTAAATAAATATAAGGTTTTATTTGTAATAAACTTATTCTCAGTATAAGGTTTATAATAAATGAAAAGGACTGATTTTAATGAATGGAAGAAACTCTATTCTGATTTTTAACAGAGTCCCACTGACCTTTTTTGAAGCTACTATGTACTGAGCACTTTCCACAATGTCAGTTCTGGGTGTAAATATTTTATGTGCATTAACTCATTTATTCCTCATGACAACACTGTGAGGTATGGATCTGGTTATTTTCATCTTCTAGCTGAAGAAACATGCCCGGAGGTTAAAACTTGCCCAGGTCATACAGCTGACAAACACCCAAGCCGGGAATAAACCTGGACATTCTGGCTCTAAAGCAGTGCCGTCGTTCCAGAGAAAGAAAATGTAAGCTTCCAACAGAATTTAAAATTTTCTAGCAGCCACATCAAAGAGTGAACCAGGTGAAATAATAGACTTTATTTACTCTAAAAGATCTAAAATATTACCAGCTAGACCTGTTATTAATATAAAAGTTAATGAGATTTTTGCATTCTTTGGGGGGGGTTAGTATGAGGTCCTAGAAATTTGTTGTTTTTTACATTTAAAACCTTTCAATTCAGACTTCAGTTCTGTTTCGAGGGCTGCACGTGGCCACAGCCCCGCAGGTGCCGCTCTCACCGAAGCCGGTGGGAACCATGGCGTGACCGTCCTCTGCCATCGCTCCCACCGATCTTACTACCTGAAACCCCGAGTCCTGTCGGTAACCTCCTTGGCTTCTTTATTTTCGCCCCAACAAACAGTAATCCGATTTTACCCGGGGTGGTCTAGTCATCTCAGGTTCTTGTTCTGTTTTCACTGTTATTTATAAACGGTACATTCCGAAACGAGAACACCCTTTCTTTTTCGAGCCCTGAGTGACGCGGAGCAACTCCCGCGCGATGGCATTTTTACGAACAGTAGGACTCAGCGCTACATTTCTGAAGGCATCAGTCGCTTAGGGGAGCCCCTTCTGCCCAACGTATCTTATAAAATCAAAATGTAAAAAGGAATAGGGCGGAAAGGAGAGTAGGTCTTCACCTGGATCAAACATGCTAGTGTGAACATTCCAGACGGGTAAATGGGCCTTAAATGGGCAACGCGCTCGAGCTGCCGGAAGGTCTGAAATGAACGCGCGTACCTCAGGGTCCGGCTGGTGACCATCAGGTGGGACTCCGTCGTGCGGAAGATGTTGTGAATCGCCCGGGCGGCCAGCACCTGTCTCATGGCTTCGTAAATCACTTCGCGGCTGGTGTCTGTCCTGACCGCCATGGACCCCAGAAACCGCACCACGAACATCTGCTGCAGGAGCGAGTCTGCAAGACAGCGTTGCTGCTCAGGCTCACGCTCGCGTCCCGCCTGCGGCCGCTCCGCCTCCGCGCGGCTGCCACCCAGGGTCGCAACGCTGTGCCTGAACAAACCCACACGGCCAAAGCCCCGAATCGCCTACTGTCTACACGGCGTGTCTTTGGAGCTGCCGCGTTAGACCGCAGACGGCAGCACCGGAGCGACGTCCTCCCCGCGCCAGCGCTCCGGGCGACTGACGCGGGCCCCGGGGGCACCTCTCCTCCGAGTCCGAGGTTCCCCGTCTACACAACAGGAATCCAGTACTCTGGCCCGCTGACGACGTCTCCGACGGGAAAAGGTCGCTGAAGCACAGAAGCCCTGACGTGGGGACTCGGTTCGGTTCCCGCACATCGCGTGTTACCGGCGGGCTGTGAGGACAACCCGAAGCTAACGCACACGCCAGACTACTTGCTTTACCCGATTCCAGCGAGCTAATGCCACGGAGCCCGACCAAACTGAGTAATAGCCACCCTAACAGAGGTCACGAAGGTTTAAAGGGGTTTTTTTCCTATAAGAAAATTCACTTATCTACCATTTTGAACGAAGATGACTTTTCCCTCTATTAGTGTCTTTGCCCCTAAAAATAACTTAAGTAACAGAAGATTAGGAAACTATAACTGATATAAAATTAAAAGTAATTACTCCCATATGAAGATAGTTTTGTAAGTGTGCAAGTTTTTTGGTAGACTTTCCGGGCTGGATTGGACGGAAGGGCAGCCCGAGCTAAGTGGGCAGACCTGAGGCCGAGCCTGTTCGCTTCCTTCCTCCCTTCCCTGCCCCACCGCGTCTAACTCGGAGCGCCCACCCGCAGGCGCTACTGCGCATTCACGGAAGCGGCACGTGATTCTAGGGACATTCTCAGGCTCCAGCCGTGAAGCGGCGTCCAAACGAGGTCTCGCCAGCGCGCGCGGCTCCGAACTGCCGCGGCTGCGAGCCGAGCGCTGCTCTCGGGCGCTAGCTTACCGTCAGCTCTGCCGCAGGAACGTACGTCACGCATCAAAATCTGAACTGAACAAATTAAATACCATTTACCCGTGTCCTCTGCAAATTCGCGAACGAGTCGGGATGAGTGTCTGTGGCTAAAATGTATTTCTGACTCACCCCGATGGCATTTTGTGGTGGCCATCTCATCCTCTCGATCTGTTTTGTAGTGACCTGCCACCTGACTTAGGCTCGGCAGCCTTCTACGCAGGAGCTACCGGAAGGGTGTGGGTGAAGCCAACAGTGCAACGCTTGTAGGAAATCCGTCTGCTTCCCTTCCTTAACGGCACGTGCCCTGATGAGTTTCCACAGAACCACCAATCTGGGGGTCCTAATTTTGCTTCACAGTCCAAGTCCTAGCTCTCTGGAACGTGACTTCAGGTCTCATTTCAATGACTCGCGTCACTCCGTGAGGGGAAAGAGTGAGCACACCAAGCCAGCCACTCACCTTCTGCTTCTGGAAACGTCTCGTCCTCAGTCTCACCAAAAGGGTTGGTGCGCCTAGGGGAAAGGCCAGAGTCCAACAATCAATAACTTTTCGGCTACACGGGTACAAACTCTTGAACGATCAGTCAGAACAGCAAGTCTTGGCAGATGGGTCCCACACAAGAGACCCCGAATGTACTTCCGTTTCTCCGGAGACAGCCTCCCCTGGCCCGTACCTGCTCCCTCTGTTCTGGTCCAGGAATTCTGTGGCAGGAAGGACGATATCGAATTGGATAGGTGTTCCAGGTGCGATGAGCTCGTCGGCGTCAGGGACACGGACTGCTGCTTTGGGAGCAATCTTGTCATTCTCCAGCTCTAAATTTCTCAGGTTCTGGCTGAAGTATAAAAGAGGGAGGGAAAAATCAAATCCCGTTTAACCTTATACCTTTACAAGCAAATGAACACGTGTTGAATGCTGAAGTGACTTAAAATGGACAAGGGCGAAGATTTCAGTCAATCCTTCAACTCGTTCTACAAATAAATCCTCACAAAACGTCATTCGTGTCCTTGGTTAAACTCCTTCAGGACCCCCCGGCCCCCACAGTTAGCTCTGCCACACAGCATTCTGCATTATGTTCTATTACTCAGCACGTTATCTACGGTCTAGGTCTTCCTTCCGGTGGGACAGGTTTTTGAGAGCAGGGGCTATGGCTAAATCACATTTACTACTTGGTACACAGAAGGCACTCAAAAATGTTAACCGCATGAATGACTACATCTTGGCCTAGCATTCACAACCTGGTCACAACCTGGCTTTAATTTCTCCCAAGAACCCCCCCCCACCCCCGTAATGCACCCTCCCCTGGAGCTACCCCCACACCCCCCACTCTTTTCCTTGCTTCCTTCTCCATCCCAATCCCCCTTTCCAAAACACCAGCTCAAATTCCTGCTCCTCCACGAAGCCTTCCAAGCCAGCCCTGACCCTCTGTGCGCTCCCAGGGACAGTGTTGCACGCCCGTGTGCCCCTGAGCTCGGCACTGTGTGCGCACACGCTGCTAACGCGTCTGACAGAAGAGGACCGTCAGTACGGTGATTAGTCACATGTCACCATGTTTCCTCTCTTCCAGCGTCAGGATGCTGTCATTTAACTTTTCACGTCTTTATGATCTTTTCTTCCCTGCTCGAGGGTAAGCCCCTTTGAGGGAATGTCAACAAAGAATGTCAAAGTATTTTGATTTCTTACGTTATCTGGAGCCTAAGAAGGCTCTTGATATCTTTGTTCCTTTTTCTCGAGTACGTCAATACTAAATACACTGTATGAAACGGCTCTGAGCAGCCACCCGACAGGTGGGCACGCTGAGCGGGAAGCGGACAGAAATACAGCACGGGTGTGCAGACAGCCACTGCCAGGACAGACCGCTGTTTCCCCGCCATCGTTTCCAGAAAAGGAAGGTGCGGTCTCTAGAGAAACGGAGTAATTCCGAGAGCTCTCGGTGACCAGGCGGGTGAGCCCAACCGAGAGCGGACGTGTCGCTGCCAGCTCAGTGCTGTCCCCGACGCCACGCTGCCTCAGTCCACGAGCGCAGAATCCCTGTGCTGCTTCATCCGGGCTCTGAGGGGCGCACGAGTCTACGCGGTGAGCACTGGAGGAAGGTGCGAGCAGAAGCTTAAAGGGAGAAAAGCGAGTCCAAGATTTTGGCCCCGCAGAGAGTCTACGGGGAGGGAACACAGTGACAACAGGACGCGGCCAGGCGTGGAGGGCGGTGACCCCGTGAGGTGAGGTCCGCACTTGAGTCTACAGCATCGGGAGCCGCGGAGGGCTGAACACGGGAGTGACATGATGCAGCGTCACCGTGGCCTGCACGTCACCTACTCTGATGGACACACGCTTGGCGAGCGTTGTCCTACTTCAAACACCGCACGTCAGAGCAGCTCACATAGTTGAGTTCTCCTCCTTAAAACTCTTGGTGCCTGCTGACACCGCTTTCCTGCCTGTTTCTTGGTGGCTTTCGTAGGTTCCTTCCCTTCTATGACAATGCTGGTGTGCGTCGGGATTCCGTCCGAGGCTCCTGTCTTCTCCCTCCGCACTCGCTCCCTCGACGATGTCCCGATTCACTTCCTCAGCCCCGAGGTTTCCTCTGTGCTCCAGACCAGTATCATCCGTTGACCACCTGACGCGTCCTGGGGTGTGTCACGGGCCCCTCCATCTTACGTCCGAAGGGAACACTACCAACCCCTTTCCATCTCTGAATAGGCCACCTTCTGCCCAGGTACGCAACCCAGACAGGGGTCATCATTTGATTTGTCCCTTCCTTCCATCCACATCTCACTATACCACAAGTCCGAGAGCCATCTACTCTTCGTCTCCTCTGCCACCATCCTGGTTTAAGGCGCCATCATCGTCACCTGGACGGCTGCCATAGGCCCGACTCGATACCTACCGGCCCAGCTGTGTTCGTGTCCTCGACTGTAGCCAGAGCTGCCCGTAGACAACGCAAAGTGGATCATCTCTCTCCCCCTGACACGTGCACGTCTCCCTCTCTGCACCCTTCGACCACGCCCCGGGATCCTGACCATGGCTTCCTTCGTGATCTGTTCCTGCCTCCCTCCCCCGCCAACCTCACCCCTGCAACCTCACCCTGCTCCGCGATCCCCCTGGGCCCACACTGTAGTTCTGTGGCCTCTCTTCAGTTCTTCAAACACACTAAGCTCTCGGCTGCCTTCTAGCCTCCGGAACTGCCGGCAGGAGCGCACGACTCTGGCTCTTTGCAAGAGTGGCTACTTCTCATTGTTCACTCCTCAGTCTCACTGTCTCCACGGACAGGCCTCTCCATGACAGCACCGTGGTCTTTAACACCAGAGCACTTTTCCCCATTTAGCTAAGTATTTATTTACCTTCTGCCGGTCCTTACTGACCAGACTCAGCTTTCCCACCTCGCCCAGTGCCGGGGGCACAGAGCACAGACCCTGCGAGCAAACCGGTACTTGAGCAGCCGGACAAGTGAATGAGCATCAGAGGTGCACGGACTGCAGAACGAGGGGAGGCCACGCGCGGTATTTGCTTAGCAGGGAGTGGCAGCTGGTTCCCAAGAACAAGTTTCTCTGCTTCTCCCCCCGCACCCCCTCCCCAGTCAACAAAACCTTTCTTTATTCTTAAGGAGCTGACCCTGAGAGAGACGGGAGCCCTCCCCCAGCCTCCGCAACCCTGGGCCGTCTCTGGCCACACCCGCCACCCTTCCAGTCTCCGTGCTGATTCAGCTGGCTGGCTAGAGGTCTTGCTGGTTTCAGGATTCTGTATGATTTACTTATTCTACAACAGGGAGAAAAAATCAGCTATTGAATAATTCAGTCTGAGCTACAAATTGTTTTTTAGAAAGCCAGTCACAGCTTCAATTACTAACACTAGTTCAACACCCCATCGGCACCTAGACGGTGTTAGAACTGCAAAGGGACCGGGGCGGTCGCCTACTTTCACGTCTTCTTGCGTCACAAAGTCAAGGAGACAGAGGCCCAGAGAGCAGAGCCACGCCGGGCCATCTAGCTGTGTTGAATCATAGCCGTCGGAAGGTCTCGGAACTCCAAGGCCAGCGTTCTCCGGCATGCCCAGCTCCCACGGCCGCAGCATGAGAGAGAGCAGGCTGGCGCGCTCACCCAGGAGGCTTGTGGCCCGGCCCGCTGGCCCGATCTGTATTCCCATGTCCACTCGGAGCGCCCTTCTTAGAGCTGCCCTTCATGAACGTGCTGCCTTGTGAACTATGAAACCCAGCACTAAAGTGTCACCTGTTGCCTCTTGCCCATTTTTATTACCTTGGCTCAGCTTCTCCTGTTCTGTCTTAGCTATTCCAGCAGCAGCCTGGGGCATCCCTACCCTGTCCATCTCCCCACCATGCCGCAGGACAGCCTTTCCACACGGCTGTGACGGGCCACCTCCCTCAGCCTGCACTGCTGCTCCACGGCCCAGAGCGCCGAAGCAGGGCCCCCCGTCCATTCACCATCAGACTCACGGCTACTTCCCAGCCTTCTCTTTCTACTGCTCCTTCCTGCGCACCCAGGGCTCTGCGTGTACACGCTGGCGCCTCGCCTCACAGCACCGACACCCGGGGAACTGAACCCTTAGCTCTCCGATGACTTCTGTCCGGACTCACAAGATAATATCTGCGAAACATTTATTTAATGGGGCTCTTTCTGCCATGCCACTGAAAAATGGACACCGCACACCGTCTTAATTGTAACTCACCTTTGGCGTGGAAACTCCCCTTAGACAAAAGCTGAGATTCCTGGAATAAACCCTAAAGCCATATTCAAAGCAAGAGCGAGGCTAGATGCATGAAAATGTTCACCACACATGATAACAGCAAAGAAAGGAAAGGGAGGCCATCTAAATATTCAACAGCTAATGATAATAAATCACAGAAGAGTGTATATAGTTACTAAAAGGAACAATTATGAGAAGTGTAAAAATATGAAAAATATATGTGAGAAGGAAAAATTAACGCACGTGTGAAAGTATCCATACGCACGGAGATCAGGCCTGGGCGGTAGCACAGACACGGAAAAGGTGATTTTGTTCCTTAGTTTAAAAAAGTTTTGTTTTGGTTCCAGAACTTTGTTGATGCTGACAGAAAATGTGAGAAGCCCTGACCAGCACACCCTCGACGCCAGTCCTGTTTGCTCGGGCTGCGGCTGCGAGGTCCAGGGGAGGATGGAGCCAGGGTCTGTCCCCTCACCGGCGCTGTGACCCTGGGCCAATACCCGCCTCTCCTGGTAGCCTGAACTCCACCCCCAGGTGGTGTGTGAGGATGAAATAACTCCTGTCAAATTCCTGACTCACAAATACACACAAGCCACTTTCCCACTGTCCTTTGTTACCTGGGGCACGAGCTTTCTTGCTTTTTTCCGAAACTCGTAATGGGAGTCACTGCCTGGAGAGCCGTCTGGTTCAACTTGATGGCGACCGCCTACGAATGCGCAGGAGGACAGGCTCAGTCCCAGGAGGGGCGCTCACCCTTCAGACTGAGCAAGGGCCAGGGATGCGGGGAGGGTGGCGCGAGTTACCTCTGGGTTGTCAGTCAGGTAGATCTGTCTGGAGATGTTGTTTATGGCACATATCCACTGTGGAGAGAGGACATTAAAAAATCTGCTGGAGCCCAGTCACTAGGACGCTAGTCGCTAGACCAGGACAGAAGTGAAAGAACAAAACCTTTACCTCTTCATTTTCCTTTCTGCTTTCTGCCTGGAGGATTATTCCCCTGAAATAAAGTGCATCCAAGTCAGTGCTTCCCGGACCGCTGACGGGCTTAGTCCACATGCACTGAACTCAGCTGGTCCCAAAGGGAAGTGCCAGGAAGGCGGGATGGCGGGAAGGAGAGAAATTGGGGCTCTGGCTCGCTGCTCATTTACTGTGTGATCCTGGACCGATGCGTCCTTCCCCTGCGCCTGCGCTCTCTCATCTGTAAAGTGAGCAGCTGGGCTCAGATCTACTAGCTCGAGCTGGGGGTCCACATGCACGGACATCCTGTTGGCCTCTTAGATGATCGGGGCCGCCAGGCGTCCGGCCCAGAGGAGTCAGCAGACACCCCACGGAGGGGAGAGGGGAATTGGATGCAAATGACACTGCCCTACTTCTGGGGAGGGTGTCCCCCTTTCCACGGACCCCACAGTGGTGGGAGGGGAGCGTGGCTCTTATCCTGTTTTACATCTGGGATGACAGAGGAGTTTCGTCACCAGGACTGGGATACCAGTCCGCTTCTGTCACCCAGGAGGAAGGACGAGGTCTGACACCGCTCTGCCAACCCAGCAGATGGTCCACACTGGACCGACTTGCCCAAGCACGCTCCTGTTGACACGGGAGCTCCGCTCAGAACCCCACATGGAAGCAAATGCAAGCAGAGCAGCCCCAACTGAAGGGCGGGCGGTCCCTGCGAAGGACTCCAAGTGCACGCTTCTGGGCCCCTGCAGCACACAGCGGTGTGGGGTGGGGGGGTTGAGGGGGGTGGGGGCGTGGGGGTGGGTGTAGGCACAGCACGGGCTGAGGGCGCTGTCCCGTCACGGGTTTCAGCTGGGGCAGCGGGCTCGCCCAGGCAGGTCTGGGGGCTCTCCTGCTCCCCCCACCCAGCAAAGACAGAGCTTCTGCGGAGCAGGCAGGAGCGGCCACAGCCTTCTCTTGACAAACCGCTCCTCCCACGGCTGCCTCCCACACGGAGGCCACGTCTCCTCCAAAGCCATGGACAAATCTGCACTGGGGCTCCTTAAATAAGGCAGAGCGGATCCCACAAGGGTCCTGTGTGCATGCTTAGGGAGCACATAAAAACGGCCTCCCCAAAGGTCAGCAGTACCCGGAGCGGGGCCTCTCCCACGGAGGGCCAGCACGGAGGGATGAGCTAGGAGGCCCTTGGCGGGGTGGAGTCACTAGACCGGCTCTCCTCCCAAAGAGACCCTGTATGGCCTACGATTTTCCGTTGGGCGTGGTGATCTGGAAGCAGTATCGACGGTCTTCACAATCCACCGCCATCACCGAGCAGTTGTCCAGGTCCTGGATCAGGCCTCCGGCCACGGCGCCCCGGGGCTGACACATGAGGTTCCCGCCTTGCGTGAAGAAGTAAAGCCTCTCCCAGGTGGTGGTGACCAGCCCTGTTTTACTGTAAGAATCGTGGCTTTAGAACGCCCGCTGGTCCTAGGAAGCCCGCGCAGCACCTCAAGATCTGGCTGCCTCTCAACGAGCATCGGTGGCATTTTAGAAATAATGTTTCTTTACATTAAAGCAAAACTGCTTTGGAAATAACCCAAATGCAGCGGAGAAGAGGCACAATTTAGCTTGAGTGACCTGGAAGTCAGGGGCTCTGTTCACGCGGGGGGTGGCAGCCCAGGGCCAGCTCCGGTCTGCGGGCAGCATGTACCCCCCACCCCCCAACAGCAGAGACACTGGCTTCTCCCGAGATCCGGAAACAG
This sequence comes from Ursus arctos, assembly GCF_023065955.2. NCBI lineage: Eukaryota > Metazoa > Chordata > Mammalia > Carnivora > Ursidae > Ursus > Ursus arctos. Next base: position 10,581,848 of record NW_026622886.1, on the reverse strand, counting down.
AACTAGTCCATCCCCATTTGGACCTGAAAACCTAGATGGTCATTCCTCTAAGACATGGAGCTGAACTGCTCTGAGTCTAGTGAGAGTCTCTGGGGTCCCCTCGGCTCACGGCACCTGCAATCCTGGGGGCATTTATGACATTGAGTTTTGCTCCAACTGGATGTTTTGTGGGCTGCTTACAAGAGGAATATCCAGTAACTGGCAAATAACACCAACCCGGTAGGGTTTTCTATCCATACAAACTGCAGGAGACATTTAACTTATGATTGCAACGAGCTGAGCTCCCGTTGGTAAGAAAACAGCTGGCGAGTCCTCTCTGTGGATCCTCCATTTGAGAAATACCAGGTACATTTACCTGAGTCAGTGTTTATCGAGTAGCAACTATGTGCAAGGCGCTAGGCTTCCTGCCTCAATAATTACAGTTATTTCCAAAAACTGCTACTAGCTAACATGTGGGTGCTTACTACCTACTAGAAATGACCTCACTCCGTCCCTGCAACAACTTTACTTAGTAGGTGTGATTATCAGCTCCGTTTCATGCCTGACGCGACTGAGGCCCAGCCGGGGGCTGTGACTGAACCAAAGTCAGAGTCTGCTCTTGGACACAAGGAAGCCCGATCATCCTCCTTTCAATTCAGTGGCCCCGAGGGTGACCGTGTGCTTCTGTGTGGGAGAACCTGGATGGCCCTGGACTCCGGCCTCAGCGGCAGGCCTCGAGCGCTCGGCTCTCACCCGTTGGGGGCCTGGGCCAGGGGCGGGGTGGGACAGAAGCTCCCTACGGTCCAGGACGATGACGCCGGTTAAGAGCAGGCTATCTGCGTATGGCCACGGTGACCAGGGACAGGCGTGGCCCAGCGCTCGGAGTCCACGCACCGGGTTCTTGCGAGACTGGTTCAAGCCCGCCCCTCAGGGACTTGGGCCAGAGCCCCAGAGGCTTCCGTGTGGCGCCCCTGGCGGGCGTTCTTCCCCAACCTCCCCTGAACAGATGCTCTGTCGCCACCTGAGGGCAAACAGATCTCAGAAACAGGCAGGCAACGGCATCCTCACCTTCTCAGATTAAGGTAGCCAGCCTTCTGGATGAGGTTCCTGTTGATCTGTGGCGCGGCCACGTCGGAGTCCGGGGCGTAAACAGACTCATCAACAGACAGCAGGTCCTGCTGGGACACCCGCATCTTCTCCCCCTCGGCTTCTAGTTCCACCTGAATGCTTAAGACAGAAGGGGTCGGGTCAGCCGCTCCTCACTGGCCGACCCAGCACCGCCGAGTAGCAGGTGGCGGAGCTGTCCCCACGGCTTCGGGCTACACGAAGGGAAACAGGGCCCAGAAGCTGGAGATCGTGGGACTCGCGTCTGTGTTGCTCGAAGTGTTTATATATGACTATGACTGCCGCTTTAAAACAGAACACGAGGAAGAGCAGTGGGTGATGCCCGAGCCCAGCGAGACAATGCCTCCAATTTCTCTTTGGACAAAGCGGTATCCAGGCTTAGAACTGTTGATGCAATTTTTTTTAAAAGACTGATTCATCCATTTTAGAGAGGGAGGGAGGGGGAGAGAGAGAGAGAGAAGGCACACAAGGGAAGGGGGGTGTGGAGCCCGACCTCACAGGCCCTGAAATCACCACCCGAGCTAAAACCAAGAATTGAATCAGAGTCTTAACTGAGCCACCAAGGTGTCCCATGTTGATGCAAATTATAGGAGAAAAGCTTTGATGAGCTCATCCTCAGGGCTGCAGTGCAGGCTGCCTGCGAAAGAGCTGGAAAGGAAGGAAGGAAACATTCCTGCCCCCGCCCCCCACCGGCTCCCCTGAGGTGGAAAGGGTCACTGGAGATAGGAAAATGACCAGGAGGTGGGATGAAGGTGCAGTGACAAAGACAAAGGCAATGCTTTTCCTTTCATGGCAGCCCCACCACTGCCCGAGACTGCAGGGCCGGCCGGCCAAGGGCTGCCCACGCTACGCACTGAGGGTAAGAGGCCAGTGCCCAGGCTCTGGCTCGTGTGTGCTGACGTGTGGAATGAGCTGTGGACAGAGGCTCCGAGATCTGCAGAGAGACACAGCATCACAAACACAAGCGTGAATGTCCCGCCATCCGTTAATAAAAAAAATCCAGCGCATGAAAAACCAAAAAGGGACAGATGGTTCTCCCAGGACACACGAAGCCAGGGAATTCTAGGAGCTAAAGCAGGGTAAGACAGAGGCAGTCAGAGGGGGCCGGGGGAGAGAGAAGGGGAAAAGTGACAGTAGGCACATGCCCTCCCCTCTCCTAACACCCCCAGCGGCTAACAGTCAGAATAAATGGCAGGAAACCGACTCGGATTTCGGAGTGCTTTCCAGCCTCATCACAGACCCAGCCCGCACGAGCGGCCGGGCGCAGGCCGCTCAGTGACCGCCAGGAAGGCGCAGGTGCCTCCGACGCTACAACCTTCCCGTGCGCTCCTTCATGTGCGCCTACGAATGCTCGGCTCTGGATTTTCTCGGGATTCGTTCAACAGAGTCCAGTGGTGGCCTCAAGGTATTTTGAAATGCTCGGGCTCCAGGGTGACGCAGTCAGTTAAGCATTTGACTCTGTTTCGGCTCAGGTCACGATCTCAGAGTCGTGAGATCGAGCTCTGTGTCAGGCTCCAGGCTCTGCGAAGAGACTGCTGATGTCACTCTCTCCCTCTCCCTCTGCCCCTCCCTGCACTTGCTCACTCTAAAATAAATTCATCTTTTTTTTAAAGGTATTTTGAAATGCAACATCCTTAAGAAAAGGAGCAACCTTCCTCCATTTTTCCACACAAAAAAAATCCTATATTCCAATCCTTTTGTATTTCTGCTTATGAACCACTCTCTCTCGTCCGTACTCCAGAAATCATGGAGTACTCCAGGAACCACGTCTGCGGTGTGAATGAAACAAGCCTCCTTGGGGCTGTCTCGGACACTGGCAATGGAGGCAAAGGGTGTCCAAACAGCCACAGCATCAACTAAATGTGGCAGGACAGCCTGAAGAGAGGATGTTGTATTTTCAAAAAAATAAGCATTTGCAAGACCGAAGTGCGATTTGTTGAACTGATTCAAAAAAGGCATAAAGCCTCGTTATCTACATAAATTGACGTGATGGCCAGTTTCCTAAAGAGTCACAGCACTTCTGCCTGCAAACCCCTTGGCTCCAAAGGGGAAGCGAGGCCACTTCTAAATCCACAGCGAGCCTACGCCGGGCTCACGGGCTGGGGCACGTGAAGGCTGGTTGTCAGCACACAGAAGGAGACCCTCCCTCAGCACAGGAACTGGGACTTGATGCGAAAGTCCCCCTGCAGACACTTTATCTTTTCTTTAAGCTACGTAATCCGTTGTTCACGTGGTGGGCACGCCTCTGGGCTCCCCACGGGGCGGGGGGGGGGACGGCAGAAGGCATTACTTTCCAACCTCAGTATCCCGAATACCGGCAGCTAAGAAGGGGGCCCACTGCTCAGAGTTCCCATGATGGCGGTGGCAGGGCTCCAGGGGACCCTCCCACCTCCCAGAGGGATGGATTCAGCAGGAAAGGCAAGGGCCCGCAGGACCCAGAGTGGCTGCCTTACCTTTGGACCATGTCCGCAACTGAGGATAAAAAGCTGTTCATGTTTTGGGAAAACATCTCTGCTCCCTTCTTAAAAAAGTTAATCTGTAAGACAGAATGTGATGTTCTGAAGGTCATCTAGGAAAGGTGATCAGTGAGTGCATCCAGCGGGGTGGCGACCCTGGCTGGCTGGCCCCACCACGTGCTCGTGCTCCGTGTGCCTCTGCCGAGCTCCCCGCCCCCCAGCAGCGGAGTTCCTCCCAAAGCCCCAGCGCGCTGCAGAACCGGGGGTGCTGGGACTGAGCTCTCTTACTGAAAGACCGGAAACATCAGGGATAATGGGAGTTCACCGCTTGGCACATCCCAGACCAGGCGTGTCGGTAGTTACTCCTGACAATTATCTCCGATAGTCATCAGCTCTTTTGCTCTGTGAATTCTAGATAGAAAGCTTGTGGGGGGCAAGGAGTAGGTCTCCACCTTTGCATCTCCAGGGGCTCCCTAGGGTGTGACACCTGACATGCACAGCCCCGGCCAGAACTGGACGAGCATGGGGTGTAGGGCGCGGCGGGTGATCAGAGGAGCGCACCCTGAAGGCCGCCTGACTCCGGTCAACGAGCTGCGCCACTCAGAACAGAGCCAGACAGAGGATACGCCTGGGACACTGCCGAGGGGAAACTGGGCTGAAGACCCTTAGCGGCTCTTCCAACCCTGACATCAACCCAGAGGGGCTGTGGGTGTGAAGAGGGAGCAGAGCTCTGGGCTCGAAGAGGGGCTCAACGCGGGTGAGCTCCCTTCTGGCCCCCAGCATCCTGGGATGCGGGCTCTCTCCGCTCAGGGGAGTGTGGCCCAAGGAAGGCTCCATCTCCCGTGAAAATAAAACTTCAATTGCTGGCTTTTGGGGAACGGACAGAAGGAAGTCCTTACTTCCGGTGACTCTGGGGTATTCACTTCCCAGACAGTCTGGGTTGCCTCACAGAGGGAAGAGGGGCCACCCCTGTGCATTACTGACATCTGTAACCATCCAGCCCCGAAGCTCAAGTCTCCATTTCCTTCCGCGGCCAAGGCTTTAAAAAATCTGAATACTAGGCGTGACCTGCTCCATCTCACGTGCCTGATCACAGAGAGGTAAGAGCTGCAAGCCCGAGTCATGAAACAAGGGAGAAAACGCTCAGCTTTGGAGGTGGGTATTTTTGTCTTTCCCACCCTTCATGCCAGCTCATGGTCTGATCTGGAGCGGCCCCTGCCCTGGGTGGTGGGTACAGAACCCGACCGCGCACCCCAGTGAGGTGGCAGGTGCTGTCATGCTTACATCCTGGAGAAGTCTGTACCCCCACGCCCTTCTTTTTCACAGCATAAAAACAGCGGATGATCACAATTATCCTAACGCAAGGTAATCATGCGGGGAGCAGCTCTGGCCCCATGATCTTTTAATCATACAGAGATCAGAACAGTAAATGCCATTCTGAGTCTCTGAAACCTCCAGTAGCAAAGTCTGTTCGAGGAGCCTTCTGCTTTCTAAGGACACAGCCTCACAGTGGGTTTCCTCTCTTGCCCCTCCCTGAACTCCTCAGAATTTAGACTCAGAATTCCATGTCTTAGCTCCTGTGCTATTGTGTAAGCTCCCGGGGCGGGGCCGGGGCGGGGGGGGGGGGGGGGCCTGCAATCCCGCAGACAGTCTGATCTGAAGGAATGGAAGGGAGGGATGAGATCCTGGCTTCTCCAGCCACCTTGCATCGGAGCTCCCCTGTGAATACTACCCTGGACTTGGTTTCTCTGATCTCACAAACCTGTGCACAGCCTGCAAGACCTCAGTTGGTTTCAGGCATGACGAATGAGTCGTGATTTCAGGGCAGACCCGTTTAACAAGGACCAGGGAAGGCAAAACTGGAGTCAAAGAGTCTGCACTGCAGTGGGTGGGGCCAAGAAGCCTGACTCAGGGCCACATCATCCAAGGAGCCAGATTCTCGTGCCTTCCTGAGGCGCAGGAAGTACAGTGGTCAGACGGCCATCAGCTAACAACGGTGGACGCGTAGTCAACGCCGATTTAAAAGGGCTGATGAGGCAGATGGAGAATGAATGCTTTGGAATCATCCAAAAGATTCATGCGGTTAGACAACAACTGGTCTAAGTGAAGGAGCTACAGCTTTCGGCAGGATTTGAAGTCTGCAGGGGGAGGGAATATTTGGTCTTGTGTCTTGAAATCTGGGTACTTTGCACATGAAAACTGAAACATACCATCCTCAATCCTCAAAAATGCTGCTGTAGCCACCTAACAATGACGGTGTGCTGCTCTGCTCCGTGTCCCCAAGCCTGGGGTGGGGGTGGGGTGCTCCCACAGTCGGGCCCCCTCTCCCCAGGCCCCCTCTCCCCACCAGGCAGTGGGCAGCGTTCACTTAGCGCAGGCTGGGAGAAGCGGGTGTGGTCCTTAAGGAGGAACAGACGAAAGCCGCCAGGAACAAGTCCATCCCTTAGACCTCGTGAGGCCCCTACCTAACTAACCAGGCACCCCAACCACTGACTGCTCAGCCCGCAGCTGCTCCGCTTTCTGAGGCTCAGTCCAGGCCCCTCTCTGACCCTGGGCCTCTGACCCTGGAGCTGGGATTCCTGCTCCACAGGCCTGGACTGTCCATCCCGGGAGGACGGACATGACAGGAGGCGTCACTGAGAGAGAGCGAAGGCAGGACGGGTGTTCTCCAGCGCGGCCAGGCCCTCCGCCGGGCAGGGGTGCAATGACTAAGGAAGGAGGGACGCGGCACCGGCGCCCACCGCGAGGAGGCTGGACGCTGCCGGGGGACCGGAGCCCGCGCTGGACAGAGCTAGCTTTGGGGTCAACCCAGCTTTACGCAATGACACAAATTATAGCACTGTATTTACACGGCACCTCCGAAGGCTAAGCCAACCTGAGTTACCTCGCCATTCGATGTCACAGCCACATTAAGACAGATCACGGAGCCTGAATGCCTAAGATCCTCTCTTGATCCCCTTTCCCCTGAATGCTACTGATGCTGTGTTTTTTGAAATATATGTATTTTTTTTACATGTATTAAAAAAGAATAGATGCTCACACATGTGGAGTTTTAAAAAGTCGCTGACTTTTTTTTCTTCTCAACATTCTGCTTCCTGACGTCCCTTTCTGCTCCTAGATTGTCAACTGAGAGAAGATTCCCAGGTGTGTTTTCTGCATGCTGGGGTGAGGTGTTTAAGTCCACGAAAGTGGGGCTAGATCAGGGCAGGGATGGAGGGGAGGGGTGGTGCCATTTGCCTCATATGGACCCTCACTCCTATCCCTGCCAGGCGGGTGCCACTCGAGAATGTTGACAGACGAATGTTCAGGAGCCCACTAACTGGGGGAAGCGGCCGCATACATCCTGGACAGAGACTTCAGCCAGCAGCAGTAACGCTTCGCCATGCCCCACATGCCAAGGTGCCAGCAATGACCTCAGCAACGAGAACAGCCCAGCTGACGGTGACCCTCCACACAGAGCGGCAGGGGAATGTGCGGGGGTCCCTAAACTGTAGGCCCAGCTCCACCAACCCGAGCAGTCGGCTGCTTCTCAGAACATCAGACCAGGCCTGGCTCTCACTTGGCTCAGAGACCAAGGGCCATGCCAGCCCCTCCCCTTGGGAGACTTGGGATCGAGGCCATCACTGCTGGCACGCACAGCCTAATGAGTCCAGCCCACCTGGAAGCTCTCCATGTGCTGAATCTAAGGAAGGTTCCAGGGAGGTGGTGCGTTCGTGTTTCTTTCTCTGATGATGCTTCAGTTTCTCGCAAACACTAGCTCAGCAGGAACGCCAAGCTGTTCTCCCCAGCTGGCTCAGATCTCAGGCTTCAGGGGAAGGGCACGGCCTACCTGTCCATGGGCAAAGCCTATCATGGGCTCCATCATGGCCACGCGCTTCCTGTACTGCAGCGCGTTGAGGGCGCAGTAGTACTGAAGGGAAGAGAGGTGCTGCTTCCGCCGCGCGGCCGCCACCTCTTTCACGACATCTGTCTTCACCTGGGTGAGAGGTGGAAAGAAAAACATCAGGCTGTCTGACGGACGTGGCAATTCTGTAAGAGCATGAAGCTTCAACAGTGTGCATTGACTCATGAGACCCATTTCTGTGACCAATACAATAAAACATAGATAAGGTTTCACCTTATGTTTTAAAAACTCCCAGTTAAAAATACCAAAGTAATAGCCTCTCCGCGCTTGTGGGGCTGCCCCGGGGTGAAGCCAATTACTCTCCAATCCTTTAGGAGAACAATATGGTGGCATGCACTGAAAGCCACAAACATTTTAGTTCAGTCATAAGATTGTATTCCAAGGATATAATTTAGCCCAAGGAAATCATGCAATAGAAGTAGGAATTTAGATGCATTAAAATGTTCAATATCATCTACAGTAGCAAAAAAGCACGAGTTAAAGAAGCAGAATCAACACCCAGGGCAAGAAATTCAAGTGACCTGAATACGTATGAGGCAGACAAGCACGAGGGACCAAGCTTGAGGTGAAATCACTGTGCAAGTGTAATTTTACGATGGTTCCAAGTTGGTGTTTAATAAACCAGTTTGAAAAGCTAGAATAGGGAGGTTAAAGACTACTTATGAGATTTAGAATAAGTAATTAAAAATTTATGTATATGAAAGAAGAGAAAGAATTCATCAGGGTACCCTCCGTGCCATGAATTCGCAGCAGGAACTTAGAAAAGGAGCTGAGGTAAACGAGGTGAAAAACAACATATCAGGTAGGTATTCTTACCTTCTCGTTCTCCTTTTTTTTGGGAAGCCTGCTATATTTTGCCATTGAGAGGTCATGCTCTAAAAATAAAGAGGCGTTTTAGCACCCAGGTGGGCTGAAAGGCGAGCACATTCATTCGGCATCTTCACCCACATGCATACTAAACCCACGCGCCAACAACAGAGAGGATGCCTACCGTTACTGGCGAGTCCAAAAAGATCCTTTAAAGTGCTAACCTCTGAACAAGAGAAAAAAAAAACATCTTAGAGCGAAGAAAAATAAAATATGCCAACCCAGAGCTCTGTGCTTCCCCAAGAAAGTCTATGTGTGGAAGGAGGAAGGCTCTGGGAGCACCTCGTCAAGGCCTCTGCCCTCTCAGGGCTCTGGCCTCCTGGCTGGGAATCTGGATCTGATTGGAGCTTGTGGCTTCAGCTGCCTCCCAGACTTGGGACCCGGACTGCCCTTTGGGCCACTCCTCGTAGACAGCATTCGGGGGTCCGTGAAGCAGAGGGCACTTGGGGGATGTGGGCTGCAGTGTGTGGTGGCCAGGTACTCTTCATGGAGACCTGGAGTATACACCTAAACTCGGATTCTTTGGCCCCCCAAAACAAGTGTTTTAATACCTCTTTCCTCACAATACCCAGACCATACCCAGAACCTAGGAGTGCCCTGTTGCTGGCTGTTTTAACACCTGCAAAGCCACCACTAATGAAGGAGTATGGGGTGCTTGTTTTGATGAAAAAGGCTGAAGCCATGGAGGATACGGTACCTGTGACAAGCCAACAAAACACTGCTCTCACCCCCGTGGGTGCCATACCCTTCACGCACACATGAAGAGGCGTAACACAGTCCAAGACCGAAAAAACAAGGAGGTCAACGAGGGTGATGGCTGTCCAAGGTTAAAAACTTAAAAACACAGAGATATCTAAAAGAAAGCGATACTTTCTCCAACTCTACCACAATCCAGTTTTGCTTCACCAAACAAAGGAAAGCGTTTTCATACCTTTTATGTCTTTTTCAGTTTGCCTCAAGACTGCCTCCAGCTTTTCAACCTGTCTTCACGTTATTCTTACTCTTCCTGGTATCGGGCTGCTTTCTGCCTTTCCCTTTCCTCCCCCCTCTCCCTTTTACTTCCTATTGGAGCACTTTCAGGGTTTTTCACTTCCTGGGTCAAATAACTTCCTTAGTAGCTTTTGTTGTGTTCTCTTCATTCAGATATGTACTTGTATTGGTGCATAAATGAAAAAGGCAGCAAAAAGTCAGATAAAAACCATCACACGGAGGGGAGGCCAGATTCTAACCTGGTTCTCAGGCTGACTCAAGTACGACCCGGGCCAAACCCTTCAAACTTGAGTGTTTGGTGTCGTCAGAGAAGGTTACTTTGATTCACTGTTTCCATAGATACCTAAGATGCTTCTCTTTTTACTACTACCACATAGTTTTATTCTCTTAAAAAATCGCCATCTTGGGCAAATACTCCTAATCCACACGCAAGGCCTTCAGGATTGACGAAGGCCCGGTGGTTACCGCTGCCGGCACCCTCTGCCCCCCGCTGCCTTCCAACACAACGCTGAAAGACACAGATCCGACAACGTAGGTCTGGGGGTGGGGGTGATTATTTTCTGTCTAAAAGACTTAGAGTTTGTTTTTAAGATGATATCCCCACACATTTCTATGATTTTGTTTAGAGAAAATCTTTACGAGAAAATGCACTCAGTAAGACTCTGTTTGTACCGGACGGTCAACACAGGACCGCGTGTGGGGTTGGGATTTACATGCAATTATAGATCAGTAACACTCAAAACCCCTAAGAATCCTGCTCAGGCAAGGTTCCTCCTGACATGAGCTGACATATCACTTATTGTTCTGTGTCAGGTTCCAGGGCTGTCAAACCGCCCTTGGCAAACGTTGATGCCAGGTCTACCCCTGCTCCCTAGAGCCTCAGGTGACGTGATCACAGGGAATTGCCAAGTGAGGAGGGAAAGGAACGTCATCTTTAAGATGTACTGCATCTTTTCTGCCTGAATAAATTTTACATTTTAAGGTGATATATATATATTTTAATATTTTATTTATTTGAGAGCAAGAGAGCGAAAGAACAAGCATGAGGGAGATGGGGGGTGGGAAGAGGCAGAGGAAGAAGCTGACTCCTTGCTGAGCAGGAAGCCTGGAGGAGGGACTCCATCGCAGGACCCAGGATCATGACCTGAGCGGAAGGCAGACACTTAACCGATTGAGCCACCCAGGGGAAGTACTATACTGAACAGGTCTCTTAAAGAGGAAGTACTGTACTGAACAGATCTCTTGGTACTCGGTTTAGACTTTCTGGCCAGCAATTTTTTACATCAGTGTTCTAGAAAATACAATTCTTTAATCTCCAGGCAATGAATATTTTCAATGACATAAAGAACAAAAAAGACTAGAAAGTTTGGGTTCCCTTCTGTAATATCAACTACTTTTTTTATCAAGATTTTTGGTTCTTTTTTATTCATTTTTTGACTACCTTGACTTGCAAGAGATATAAAATTACTCTAAAGTTGTGTTTTGGTTTCTCATTGAAGAACCAAAATTAATCCAAAAGGGCAACCAGGTTCTCTGAACCAGTCCCAGGTCTGCCCACCCACTAAAATGTGAGCTCCAGGAGAACAGGGAGTTCGTCTGCCTTGTTCGTGGCTGCAGGCCAGGGTCTAGCACAGGTAAAGCACAGTCCCCGCCCCTCCGTTCCTATCTAAGCCACCCACTTTACATTCCAAAGCATTCATGGCTCCCCCAAAGCAGCATGACTCCTACAAATGCTCCAACCAGTAATCTAAACCTTGCCATCTTTGTCTCCTTGGTAAACACTTACTCATCTCTCAAAACCAGCACAAAGATCACCTTCTCCAGGAAGCCCTCCCTGGTACCCTAATGTCAAAACGGTAATCACACCTTTCTGTGTACTGTTTTTATTCTTTGTACCTCTCTGTCCTGCTGCCCTCATCACATGATGTTACGATTGTCTGTTTCCAAGTCAGTTTTCTCATTAGACTGTAACCTCCTTTAGACAAGCCAAGAACACAGTGGGGATTCAATGAAATTTAGCTAAACTGGAGTGCTCAGAAAAAGAAGGGCATTTCTCAATGATGCACATATTTAAAGAAATTAGTACAGTCAGGGCAATTATGAAATGAATTGATGTTTTGAAGGTAATTGGCACTGAACTCAATAACTTTACCTGTGAGATCCTTTTCTCGAAATTGTATAATAGGTAGAACCATTGTGTCTGCCAACTGTTTGGCCAGCTCTGTATGGAGAACATTAAGCTGGAAAAAAAAAGGAAATCTTACTGAAAAAAATCATACGCACTATTACAGACACTGATTTCCCCACAGGATCACACTGAACACTTCCGTGTGGTTCGAGTTCTGTTACGCTTGCTTAGCAAACAACCCTTCAGAAAGCTGCAAACGATACAGGTCTAGAGGTACCAAAACTAAACGCGAGGTTCTGAGCTGGCCTCCGTCGGGTTTGCTCGAGGAGTCTCCGAGCCCGCGGCTACAGTCCGTGTACCGTGCAAACCCTGCTTGTGTTCTCAGGCTGAGCCACACCAGCCGGAGGAGGATGCGCTCACGTGCTTGTGCGAACACAGCTCACCAGGAGCACTGACCTCGGGTCACACTTTGCCAGGTCTCCATGCGCTCACTCCCTCTCAGAATGGCCAAAGTCACACTTGAAAGACTGGCCTGCTGGGAGCCTCCTAACCCTAAAACCCCGGCAGCTGTGGGCCTGGAAACTACGCTGGAGAAAGAAGGCTCCGCACTGACACCTGAGATCCTAAGCCTATGTTCTTTCAAAGAACAAGACGATTGTATTCAGATGGAATCCTCCTCACCAGGTAATTTTAACGGCTCCTGAGTCTTTCTCTCCTTCCACCTTGTCAAGCCCTTTCTAAATCCTGTTGTAAATGGTGAAGAAATAAGCCGTCCCCCCTCAGCACTACCGCTTCTGAGTACTTTTTTGCGTGCCAGCGTTACGTGCTTTCTATAGCTTGGTTCTTACCCACTCTGACAGTCAGGCCTTATTTATTATACCCATGCAACAGGGAGGCAAACAACTCCAAATCCAGAAAGCAAGGAGGAGGAATGGCTGGGATTTTCATCCTGGGCTACTGGAACCTGAACCAGGCTATCCTCCTATCCCGTGCTGGATAGAGAATCTGCCTTTACGCTCACGAAGTTGCCCAAAGCTCAAACGTTTGGTAGTCTAGACATCAGCAACGAACACAGATATTGCTAAAGACGTTCTGGGATTCCTGCTTGGTGAACAAAGGGAAATCACCCAGCAATCTTTTTCGCAGTGTGCATTTGGCAAAGTTTTGCTTTCACGCCCATAGGTCGCCACACCAAGAGGCCTGTTTGAGAATCTCTGACGGGGCCCAGCTTCCGGGAGGCCATGATACACCTGTAAGATCACATTCCCAGCCTTCCATCCTTTGGGAATGATTCACTCCCCACCAAAACAATCGTCAGTCCTGCCCATGAAAGAAAGTAGGGTTGTAAGTAAGTATCTTAAACTGGAAATATCGGTTCTGGGGGTTTGAGGACTAACCACATTTCCTTAGCAACTGGCTCTGGTCAAGAAAAGACCTGACTTCAGTGGGTGCGACACGCTGTTTCTCCCCCCGGGCTGCTTATTCATGGTTAATCTGGAAACATTCGTCTCCTCACGTCCAAAAAAATTACTTTTTGCTCCTTTCTAATCACTTCTTTCCATTCACGCTCCTCCTCTTCCGGAAAAGCTATCCATCCATTTTAAACATACGTTTTGCAGAGAGTCAGAGTCACGGGGAAAGGAGGAAGCAGAAAAAGAACTGGATGGCGCGGTCTCGGTTCTATCCCCGGTGCCTAGGACAGCACGTACTACACAGGAGGTACGCAACGCGCGTTTGTGAACAAACAGCAACTTGTTGGGTTGATTTGTTGAATGAATGACGATGCAATCGGTATATTTTATATGAATATTAGTTTTGCATTTTATTTTATTTTTTTAAAAGATTTTATTTATTTGACAGAGAGACAGCCAGCGAGAGAGGGAACACAAGCAGGGGGAGTGGGAGAGGAAGAAGCAGGCTCCCAGCGGAGGAGCCTGATGTGGGGCTCGATCCCAGAACACCGGGATCACGCCCTGAGCCGAAGGCAGACGCGTAACGACTGCGCTACCCAGGCGCCCCTAGTTTCGCATTTTATAAACTGAAGGCAGTATCTCTTTTACGTCAGCGACCTAACAGTTAAATGGCACCTGCGTATTCTCTTTCGCTTCTTTATAATTTTCTACTCTAAGTACCGCAAGCTCCTTGAAAGGTGAACTACCGATTTCATACCGAGCCAGTTCTGCAGAGGGCTCTGCTCAGCACCAGTAGCCTCTGAGCTGGAGTGTCTACTCCAGCTCGGATTTAGGTACTTCTCTTATAACAATACCTGTTTTTCAAAATGTTCCAAACGTATTATACAATACAGCTACAAGAACAGTTGTATGCAACCGTTTGTGGTGGGGGGAATCGTGCCCTCCCTCATCCTCTCCCAAAGGAATGTCCATCCAGAACATGTATTTAGGAACAAGGTCTTCGCAGATGTAATGAAGGACCTGAAATGAGATCATCCTGGGTTATCCAGGCATGCCCTAATCCAATGACAAGTGTCCTTATGAGAAGAGAAGACACAGATGGAAGGGGTGAAGTGGATGGGGAGGAGGCCATGGGAAGGCAGAGGCAGGGACTGGAGGGATGCGGCCACATGCCAAGGGATGCCCAGGGCCACCAGAAGCCGGAAGGGGCCGAGAAGGATTCCTCCTCAGGCCTTTGGAGGGAGCCTGGCTTTGCCAACAACTTGATTTCATACTTCTGGCCTCCAGAACTGGGAGAGAATAAATGTCTATTGTTTTAAGCCACCTACTTGTAATTTATTACAAGCAGTCAGAGAAACCAATACACTCTCTCAGGAAACTGAATTCTCAGAAATCTTTCTCTTGGTCCATTGTTCATGTATAACAAAGGCTTTCTCCTCAAACCAGAAACATAATCGCATACAACCTTTCTTGTGACATGAGCTTTGGAAGAGCAACAAGTTGAGATATCTTCTTAGATATTTAAGTAGATATGTAAAACGGAAATTGGGCCAACACAAAGATGAAAGAAAGTTCAAGAAAGAACCAAATAAAATTTTGCCACGTTGCAATCTTACCTCATCTACCACTTTGGAAAAATAGTGGAGTGTAGAAATTACTTCTTCGTCGCCTTTGCCAAGAGCAAAATTCTAAGACCAGAGAATAAAAGACCCGGGTGTTAACGCTTGGGGAGTCAGTGCTGCCGCCTCGCCCACGTCCCACCGCCCTCCACGCCTGCTCCACTCTGCTCCTGAGCGCACATCACGCCACAGTGTCTACCTGCAGAAAACGAGTGCGCTCGCCTCGTCCTGCCTCAGCGATGTGCTCCATCGCCCCTCCCTGACTATTCCTTTCTTGGCCATCACCCTTCTGTCCGGACATAATGGCATCTTTGAGTTTATTTCCTGGAACTGGGTTATTTCCTGGAATTTGATCCATATGTAGCCCCTCAGACCATGAACCCTCAAGGCAGTGGGTGACTTCTGTAGGCTAATTAGAATACATCATAAAGACTCTGGGATAATCACCAGTTAGAATTTATCAGGGAAAGGGAAAGGCAAGACAAAAACAAACAAACAACAACAAAAACCCAGGAATGGACAAAAAAGAAAGAAGGAAATCAAAGCCTTTCAAGGATGCGCTTGGAGAACTCCTTAAAAGAACTCCACTTGCGAGAGTCCCGAGCACAGCATCACGTGTCACATAAATACCCAGTTACCTGTTTTTCATACGCCAGCAGCTGCTTAGAAAGCTGTTGAGTGGCCAGGCACATCTCATTCTGCAGGGAGAAGAGAAAAGCAGGTAAGGTGTGTCCAACACATGTATAGTCACCAAAAAAAAAGTCACTTCAGAGAATCCCATAAAAAAATGTATGTGTATGTCTATAAAATAACAGTTTGTTCAGGAATTATTTGGAAAACAAGACCAAAACAAATTAAAAAGGTTAAAGCTTGCTGACCCCCCCCCCCCCCACCATCTACAAATTACTGCTCCTTCTGGTCAGTCGGTACAAAAATGTAGTGAGTAGGGGCGCCTGGGTGGCGCAGTCGTTAAGCGTCTGCCTTCGGCTCAGGGCATGATCCCAGCGTTCTGGGATCGAGCCCCACGTCAGGCTCCTCTGCTAGGAGCCTGCTTCTTCCTCTCCCACTCCTCCTGCTTGTGTTCCCTCTCTCGCTGGCTGTCTCTGTCAAATAAATAAAATCTTTAAAAAAAAAAATGTAGTGAGCAATTATGCTGCGCCCAACATCCAACAAAGACGCAGTCCCCGTCCTCATGGGATTTACTGGGGAAGCAGACATCAAAAAATAGTTACAAGCATGATGAGAACCGCAAAGGAAATCATGGACCTGTCAGGAGGTTCTAACAGGAGGACCCAGGTGGTCTCTAAGGAAGAGAGGTTCTAAGTGGACCCCTGAAGACAGACGAGGAGTTAGCCACGGGAACCAGCTTTCCAGAAGGAGGCACCAGCATGTGGAAGAGTAGCACAGCCTCTCTGAAGAGCGACAGAGCCGAGTGTAGCCGGAGCAAGGGGTGCAGGCGAGACGAGCCTGACCGTGCAGGCAGAGTGAGGGCACGCGAGCCTCCACGGTCCACGTTTAGACTGTATTCTAAGTGCAACGGGAACTTCAGCTGCACTGGGACATAATCAGATCCAGCAAACCCAAGAAGGCTAGGTCTGTCCTGCTGGGTGGGGACACAGAGACACAGCTGCACTGTCCCGGGAGGCCCGTTTCATGCCACTTTTCACTGGCCTGTATTGTTCCTCTTCCTCTTCTCTGACTTATCCCTCTCATCTCTGGCTGTGGGGCAGTGTTCCGCCAGTAGCCTCCCACAGTCGAAGCCCTCCGCCTAGAACACGGGTCTTCCATTTCTAGAGCTAGTGAAAGCCTCTCTTCAGATTCGGGACTCACTCCCAACAGAGCGGCAGAGCCCCAGGGTCTGACTGGAGAGAAGGAGGGGAGGGCACGGGTTGTCGGTGGCCTAGACTTACTTTCTAATTCTCCTGGGTTTGCTGTCCCTTTAGGGGCAAGGCCTGAACTCTGCAGAAGCTTGTTTTCTTGATTGTGGTTTTCCTTTGCAAGACCCATCAAAGTCCTAATCCTACTTTTTTCAGCCCTCTTTGCTGACAGCTGGCCAACCTGTTCCCTGACTTTCTTCATTGGCCTCAAGGAACGGGCATTAATTGATCCTGAAACATGGCTCTCTCCCTTTTCCCCCAGAATAAAACCCAGCATATAATAATAAGAGTTCCCGGCTGTGGCATCCTACCAGGGTGCCACTCCTTTCAAAACAAACCAGAGCTGACGGCCAAAGAGTCAAGAGGAAGGCAGGTGGACAGATGCACGAGCACTAGGCCCCGCACTGAGGGAGGGGGTGTGACAGCTCCCAGCACACAGCAGCCTCTCAACAAACGTGTGATGGATGAGTGCACAGACAAGGTTAGCAAACTCACCTAAATTCCCGGTTTAATACAGTACGTGGAATCAGAGGAAAATACTTCATACCCAAAGTAACATCACAATGGGGAGGGTACAATAAAATACCAAGAGTGGACAGGCATGAAGCAATCAGCCGAGAAATACTGCCTGCCGATCATCTCCAGCAGTGCGGTCTGAAAGGTCAGAATGCACGGGAACAAGAGTCTTGGCCCACTCACTGGGCTGACAGCCTGTTGCATCAGAAAATCCCTTGCTCCCCTTCTCCGAGTTATCACGGACGGTTTAAGTTGGATTTGCTCAAGCTACTTCAGCATCTGCCTGGGGGCCGCACGACGTGGACTGGGATTTGCAGACCTCCAGAATCATCCTAACAACAGCAACTGACACGGAGAGCACTTAACCCATGGCAGACGCCACACCAAGTGTATTCCCTGCATCACCTCATTTCATTCTGACAACCCTATAAGGTAGGTTCTGATTATTAACTCCATTTTACAGATGAAGCAACTGCGGCACAGAAAGGTTTAGACACTTGCCCAAGGTCACACAGCTAACCAGCAGCAGGGTTGGGATGTGAGCCCAAGTCTGTCCCATTCTGAGATCCACACACTTAAACACTACTCTCCAAGATCCCAAGTCCTGCTAAGAGCTGAGGCAGCCTACGCTCTAGCCTAAATTGACAAACTTTTCCTCTGAGGGGCCAGATAGACATGACTTTGGGACGGGGTCTCTGACACAACTACTCACTCTGCTGTTGGAACATGAAAGCAGCCATAAACAAGAGAGAAATGAATAAGCGTGGCTTCCTTTATTTAAACATTTATAAAAACAGGAAGCCAGCCCAAGGGTGTAAACTGCTGACCCTGCTTTAGACACTGAATGTCTCTAGAGACCCACCCTCAGGAGGCTCTCCATTGAGCTACGATATTTCAAATTCAAGGAACATTTTCTACCTTTTTTAAAAAAGATTTTATTTATTTTGAGAGGCAGAGAGAGAAAGCACAAGCAGCAGGCAGAGGGAGAGGGAGAAGCAGGCTCCCCACAGAGCAGGGAGCCCGATGCGGGGCTCGATCCCAGGACCCCGGGATCATGACCTGAGCCAAAGGCAGACGCTTAATCGACTGAGCCACCCAGGTGCCCCCATTTTCTACTCTCTTAAGTCATTCTTTATTTTAGCTAATCTAAAATATTACTGCCCCATATCTGCATCCTTTAGAGACTGGTCAACAGACATGATAACTGCCCTCCCTGCCTTCAAACTAAGCAAGAAGCACAGGCTACTTGAATTCGTCTCTACCACTTAGTGGTAAACACTCCAGATGGAATGGAAAAGGCTGCCAGGGCACTGCCAGCGTCACCCTGCACCCAGGCTACTGGGGGGGGGGGGCGGTTCCGGTCCCCCGGCACAGAGCCACAAGGGGGCACAGCATTCATCTGCTGATTTCCACAGCTACTGCATACAGCTGGACTCCACCAAGTCTCTCCCAGAAATACCCCGTGAAAATGCTGTGTATTTTCAGATGTGTGTGATTTCAGGCTACAAGATTCTGCTCTGCCGGTATGATCGCGCGGGGAACAAACGACAGGTCCAAAATGGCCTGTCACCGGCCCTGAAAAGAAGTGAACTTCTGTGCAGAACACAGGCCGTGAAAAATCTTTTGAACTAGACCAACTTTAATCTTACTCACACTTAATCTATGGTACACAGAGGTTTTGTGAAATGCTTTGCCAACATTAGCCCATTAATCCACACCCTGTGAGGTCAGCCCACACAATTATCTCTGCAACAAGCCTTGCAGAACCGGAGCTTGGGTGCAGAGTAAATATTAGCAACAGCAGTAACGCAGACAGCTGCTAACCCTCAGTGAGGCTTTCCTAGGTACCTGATGGGGCTGTTAAGTGCTTTTCATATATTACCACATTTAATCCTTACGATGCACCTATCAGGTAAGGACTATACCATTCTCATTCTACAAGCGAGGAGACAAAGGCTCAGAAAGGATAATAACTTTCTAAAATCACAACTAATATCCGGCAAGGCAAAGACCCAAAGCAGATCTGCCGGACTTGAAATCTAAATACCACGTTTTTAACACTATGCTATTTCCAATCCAAAGTGCAAACCTGTCTCGCTGGGCCTCTGGATAGGAACATAAATCCCACACTTGTCTAGCTGTGGTTCAGCAACAGAGGTGGCCTAAAATTTAGACTCTAAATGGAGTTCTACGAGTCAGATTTCTGCGACATTCTGGAACCGGTCTTTGGCTATTAACTATGCTATTTAATGCCTCCTAAGAATCCTTTAAAAAGATAACCTGCGGAAGTGTTTACTGACAGCATCTCCTATATTAGATGGAAACTTCACGGAAACTTCTGCCAAGGCAGAAATACCAGTGGTCAGCAAACCTAAAAGGAAAATCAACTTTTAGCAAAGGACTGTTTATCTTGGGGTGGCACGGAGCGCTCATGGAATTGTCACTGTCACCCCAAGCCACCCAAAAGGCCCCTGCTGGCGGCACATGTATGGTGAACGGCAATGGAGAGGCCGGGAGCAGGGGCAGAGGACATCCACTGGGGCCAAAGTCACCACGGAGGCCCTTGCTTCCATCCCAGCAATGTTGTCTCGAGCCCAGTTGTGGAAAGTCTCAGTCGCCACGTGCTTACCACAAAGCCAGGGTCCAGGAGCCCTCGAGCTGGGCCACGCCCAGGAGTAGTGAGGAGCTCAAGGAATGAAGGCAGGACACTGTGCTGGGGGGCAGGCCGTGAGAGGTGCCCGCTGGGGGCGGGGAGGTTACCCTGGAGGCAACGGAACAGGCAGGAGAGTGACAAGATCCGACACAAGCAGAGGAAAACTCAAGCATGGCTGTCGTGGACAGGAGCACTGAAGGGCACGGAAGAGGGTCGGGAGACCACCTGAAGAGGTCGAGTGAGGGATGAGAACGGTCTGAGCCCGCCGCAGAACGTGCAGAAGGGGTGGAGGCCTGAGAAGTATTTCTGAGGCCAAAACAGCATGCAGCGCATGAGGAAGGAGGCAAAAGCAAAGGAAACCGGCCTCCAGTAGGATGACTGATGGACGACAGCACCCGGGGCTAGGACGCAGAGGACCTGCAGGGATTTGGGAGTGATGACAAAGCACACGGCTGGGCTGCGCTGGCGTTCATCTGCAGATGTCCCCAACTCAGTCCTTTACTCCACACCTATGACACCCACGGCTCCAACACTCAGAGGGGCCAGGCCTGGTGCGGGCAGTGGAGACAGAGTCTGCGCTCTGGGATCTCATGGTCCGGAGGGATGCGGAAACCACACTCGCTGCACCGGAAGTGCTCAGATCAACAAGTGTCAGGGGCAGCCGGGCGCACAGGCGAGCTTCGGCTGCTGCGAAGGGAGAGCAGGAAGAAAGGAAAGGTGCCAGAGACACCTCTGAGGTGAGGTCTTAAAGCCGGGAAGGCCGTTTGTCAGAGCGAGGGGCTAATAGGGATTGCCGGCAGCAGGAATGGCAGAGCCAAGTCTCAAGACATGTGGAGGGCCTGGCATATTCTGGAACAGCCAAGCACGAGGCTAGAGGAGTAGCCTGATACTCAGTTCGTGAAGAGCTTTGCGCACCTTGCTGAGGAGTTCAAACTCATCTGCACTGGGAGCCAGGGAAGCACATGAAGATAGGGAGGGAGGGAGGTTTGGCTGGAGGAGGGACGGGAAGGGGAAGACACGTCCCGAAGGCAGGAAGATGGATCAGGGGAGTGCTAGATCGGGTAAGATCTGAGTCCTCACTCCCCATAGAACCAGTAGGCAAATGTCTTGCATAAAGACCCAGAGACAAAGACTAGAAACAGATCCCAAAATGGCCAGGCTTGCTGAAGGGATCTTAGATCTAGAAGCAAATGGAGATGGAGCAAAGGAGGATTCCACTGCGATTCTGGAGAACCAAGACTTAAGGGGTAGGCAGCAACAGTGTGCCAAGAAAGGAGAAAGACCTAGAAGGACGGGCAGAGAACCAGGAGGGGACCAGAAGGGACCTTGTCACAGGAACCAAAGCAAAACTGCTTCAAGGGGGGTGTCATTAAAGGATCAGGTGTTTGCCCAGGGCCCAAGGGTGGAGAGGCTGTGATTTTGGCAATAAGCCCCCATCGTGGCAAGGGTAGGAGGGAGGCCAGACCGAGGGGGCTTGAGGAACGGGCATCAAATATCCAGTGAGGAAGTGAAGAGAGCAAGTATAGACTGCTCTGTCAACAAAGTCAGGATCAGAGGACCAAGCTCCCATTGAACCCAAATAACAGTCCCAGTATAACGTGCTATCTTAACTATTGTTATTATAAGACTTAGGAGATGATTAACATCCAGAGCCCTTCGTGCCAGGAACTGATCTTAGCCCTTCACAGGTAAACTCTATTAACCTTCACAACAATCAATTAGGCGGCCATGATTACGGTCTCTGTTACCTGATAAGGAAATTCAGGCAAACAAGTGACCCTCCCAACATCACAGAACAGTGGCCAAGCCAGCACTGGAACTCAGATCTGATGAGTTCAAGGCCACACACTTAACCCCTGTACCTAAGTGAATGAGCCTCGCCCAGAATCATCTTTCATACTAATCTGAATGCCGTCAAAGCCATCATGAGGAAAAGCTGTAGATCCTGCATGCAAAACAAGTGCAGGAATCCCGGTCTCCGAAGCGGTTTCTAGAAACCACTCAGGCTCTCTGCTCCCTCACTTAAGCTACATACATATTTCTCTTCAGTCCCTGTCATATCAACCTCAATTTGACTGGTTTTCAGGGCTATTAAAATGCACTGACTAAAACAATTATGCGTAAAAACTAATTCAACAAGGGAAGTCACTTCAAGATACAAAAAGGAATTGACCTCCACCTCTCACATACAGTGGGGCTCCGTTTCCCTGGGGGACACATTCCCAGGCCCCCAGTGAATGCCCGAAATTGTGGCTAGTGCTGAACCCTACATATGCTGTTTTTTCCTCCACATACATACCTATGATAAAGTTTAATTTATAAATTAGGCACAGTGAAAGATTCACAATGATAACAAAATGGAAGAATTACAACAATACAGTTGACCCCTGAACAACATGAGCTTGAACTGTTCCAGGTCAACTTACATGCAAATTTTTTTCAATAAATACATACAGTGGGGCGCCTGGGTGGCACAGCGGTTAAGCGCCTGCCTTCGGCTCAGGGCGTGATCCCGGCGTTATGGGATCGAGCCCCACATCAGGCTCCTCCGCTATGATCCTGCTTCTTCCTCTCCCACTCCCCCTGCTTGTGTTCCCTCTCTCGCTGGCTGTCTCTATCTCTGTCGAATAAATAAATAAAATCTTTAAAAAAAAAAATAAATAAATAAATAAATACATACATACATACAGTGCTATAAATGTATCTTCTCCTCCTTGTGATTTTCTTAATAATGCTTTCTTTTCTCTAGCTTACTTTAAGAGTACAGTATACACATATACAACATACAAAATACGTGTTAATCAACTATGTCACTGGAAGGCTTCTGGTCAATAGTAGGCCATTACTAGCTAAGCTTTGGGGGAGTTAAAAGTTGTATGAGGATTTTCAGCTGTGTTGGGGGTCAGCACCCCAACCCCTGCATTGTTCAAGGGCCAACTGTATACTGTAATAAAAGCTATGTGAACGTGGTCTCTCTCTCAAATATCTCGTCGTGTTGTACTCATCCTCCGTCTTGTGATGATGTGAGATGATGATGCCTACGTGGTGAGATGGAATGAGGGCCATGATGTGGCACCAGGCTACTAGTGACCTTCTGACGGTACATCCGGAGGAGCAGCACCTGCTTCCAGACTGCAGCTGACTGTGGGTAATGGGAACGTGGGAAAGCGAACCCACAGCGAAAGGGGAATTGCCGTGCTCCACAGCTGTGTGCCTGTCCTATAGTGACAAGAACCACCGTGGAAAGCTCCTACTTCCTCAGCCTCTGCTGCCACTTCTGGAGGTCAGTATGTCAAAAGAGTAGAGCACAGTGGCTCAGGGTGAGAGTACAGATCTTCGAGTCAAAGACCTGAGTGCAAATTCTAGTTCTGTCACCGTGATATCACGCAAAATATATAACTTGAGTCTTGGTTTACTGATCTGCGAACACACGCTATAGTAACGCCTCTCCTTTCTTATGAAAGCTAAATGAGATCCTACAAAGGAGACGCCGAGCCTAGCGTATGGTAGTTTCTGTGCCCAATAAACGGAGACTATTATTTCTATTATTAAAATACGCAGTTTTGACCCTATCTGCCTTCCAAATCCTTCCCTGGCGCTATAATAAGCTCACACTCCTGGAAGCCCACTCCTCCCATTTTGTTTCGCAGAAGGTGCTGCATTAGCTAGCTTAGCTTGAGATCTCTATACAGGGGCCCGTTGAACAAAGCAGGGGTTAGAGGGGCCTGCCCCAACTTGTACACCCAGAAATCTGCATCTAACTTTTAACTGCCCCAAAACTTAATAGCCTACGGCTGACCAGAAGCCTTACTGACAACATCAACAGTCAACACAAATTCTGTATGTTATATGTATTATATACTATATTCTTACAATAAAATAAGCCGGAGAAAAGAAAATGTTATTTAAAAAATCCCCCGGGTGGCTCGGTTGGCTAAGCACCCAACTCTTAGTCTTGGTTCAGGTCATGATCTCAGGGTCCTGCAATCAAGCCCCTTTGGGCTCCGCGCTCAGCGGGGAATCCTCTCCCTCTGCCCCTCCCCTAACTTGTGTGTGAGCGCTCACTCTCTCTCGTGCTCTAAAATAAATCTTTACCAAAAAAAAGAAAGTCTTAAGAGAAAATACATTTACAGTACTGTATTTATTTTTAAAAAATCCATGTATAAATAGACCGGTGCCATTCAAACTCATGTTGTTCAAGCAACTGTTATCATCATTTCTAAAGAAATTTTTCTTTATAATACCCAATTTGTGTGTATCTTCTCTTCAAAATATTTTACTCCTATCACCTCCTGTTACCTATTACCCCAATTTAAAAAGATACTATTCCCACCTCCAATTTGGGCTTTTTGTTTTTAGGATCTGTAGTTCTGTATTCCAGGTTTAAGAACAGTTGTAGAGACAGAACTATGTTTGAATAAGCCTGGTTTGCTGAAGGAAAATGAAAGGGCTTTAACCATGGTTCTCACTTCAAAAAAATCCACCCAAAATTTACTTAAAGAAAAAAAAAAAGAAGGAAAAAAATTCTATCCAGACTGAAGGCACTAACTACAGAGGTTCTTTATCTGTTGGAGGAGACAGATTCCAAGAACTGCTGGGTTTCGCTAATGCTGCTGGGGACATTTCACCGCTCTCTGTTTTCTCACCACGATATTCGCAATGAGATTACCTAAGTAAATTTCACTGTAAGACCCTAATAAATCCATTCTTAAAAGATTTAAAAAATTTTAACCTCTCCAAAAAAAAAAAAAACCACAAACAAAATTACGGCAGATATTTTGATTATTTATGTGATTCTGTATAACAATTGTATGAAACACAAAATTTGAGATTTAACTGAATATGGACACAGATGCATCTATTCAAACACTAAGAGATTTTAAACTTATTTAGCCAATCATCTTCAAGACAGCAGATCTTTTTATGTAACCCATCTCTGCTATTAGTGTATGAGAAACATGTACTGCTTCTTTCGTTCAAATGACCCCTAACAAGGTACTCGGTTCCCTTGGCGTGCAAAGGCACATTTGACAGTCAAAAGACCAGACGTGACTTCACAGACCACTGTTAAAGGTGAAAAACAGCCATGGACTATAGGTTCATTCTAGCACATAAGTCAAATAAAATTTATAATTCTCCCCCAAATCGGCTACAGTCAGCAAAACTGCTCACAGAACTTTCCCTTACTTTTCCTCACTCTTCCTCTTTCGAAAATTGAGGTCCAATGGCATTCGCCCTATCAGGATACAGAAATTTACCATGTGATCTGATTCAAAGTACCTCTTGTGAACATTTATCACTTATCAGAACCATGAACCTGGTTTTTTAAAATACAATAATGCAAAAACATCTTGCTAAGTGCCTCTGTTTTTAAGAATGAGATTATAAAACCCTATTAATTTAATTCAACAGGTCTAGGTGTAAAATATTTAGGAATAATGTTAAATAAACCAAGAAAACATAACTTAGGGGAAAAAAGTGGAGTGAAAACACTGATAAGTATTACTATACATACATATACACACACCCATACATACGTGTATATAAACAAATTCATCAAAGAGGAGTCAAAGAAGTTTTCTTTTTTTAATTACAAAGAAACAAAATAAGACACCTAAGCCTTCACATAAACCTGAAAACCAACTGACCCTGACCCAGCCGGTCTGGGTGCCGCGGGCCACTGCTCGCATCTGTCGCTGCGTCTGGCAGCCCTAACCAGCCCTTCCCGCGAGCCTCTGCTGCAGGAAATGCCGAGGCCGGAGGAAGGGTTTCTGGCCAGTACAGAACCCATGTGATGATCATGTGGTGTGAATTAAAAGCCGGTTTACAGACTCTTGGAATGCACGACCCACTTAATTTTGGCAAAATGTAGTTTTCTGGCTCAAAAGAAAAAAAACGCATAAGAAAGCATCTGGACGTCTCCAAGTAAATGATTCTGACAGACATGGAGAGGCAGAACAGAGAGACTCTTGGGAGTGACAGAGACACTGTCCCTTAAGTCGTGGGGCTCCTAAACCTTAAACGGGAGACAAATCATTTAATGACAATATTCAAATTACTGAATAGCAAGTAAGTTCAGGTCCAAGCCCAGTGGGAAAAAAATTTCTATTTTCTTAAATTTTGAATATATAGGGAATATAAAAACATATAATATAAATAGGGTTTTATAAAAATCAACCATGATACATCCCCAATTTCTGAATGTCTTACCAAAACAACAAGTAATATCACACATGAGCACATGATTTGTTTGGGTTTTAAAATCAGTCCCAATTAAGTTACACTTGTGTAATACAGTAGGGTTTGCAAATCTGTATCTCCAGCCTGAACTCTAGATCTGATGTCCACTTTGATATCCCACGGACACCTCAAAATCAGCCTTCAAGAAAGAATTACCATTGGCATCCCTGCCATTACACACACGCACACACACACACACACACACACACACACACACACACCCTCCGTCTCTTTCCGTGTGCTCCCGACTATCCACCCTGTTGTTCAAGTCAAAGACCTGGACATCACTTCGGACTCATCCTTCACACATCCGACCCCTTCACCTCCAATCAGTCACCAATTTGCCTCCAGAACACCTCTGAAATTCACCCACTTCTTTCCATTTCTGCTGCCACTCCCCTAGTTCAGGCTGCCCCAGGTTTCATAGCTGAGAGTTTGGGCTTCAGGTTCGGGCTGACTTGTTCTGCCATGTAGTAACGGGGTGGACTTGGACAAGTCATTTGTCATTGGAATCCTTAAGTCTCCTAACCCATAACATGAGGATGGTGACAATGCCCACCTCACAGGGTTCCTGAGGAATTTAAATGAAACAATCCATGTGAAAGTCCTGAAATCAGGCCCAGAAGCTACAAAATACTCAATTGATCTCGACTGTCACAATCCTCCTCCCTTTGGGTGCTGAGCACAATTCCTCTGGGTTAGGCGACGTTCTCTCCCAGCGGTGCTAACGCTCTTAGATACATGTTTTCTCTGTCTCCCCACCCAAATGAAAGCTCTCTAATGGCAAGGACTGAGTCTTCCTCCCATATACAATATGAATAAATGACTAATAAAACAATAATAATAAATGATCATATATGAAGGGTTATATAAGAAATGACTACACACAATTATTAGTATATATTATACACTGTGGCATCTCTTTAGAGATCATTAATGAGAAAAAGAAACACTGACACATACAGATTTAAGTCAGCAAGGAATCAATAATCAAAAGCATCGACTGCCATAATATTTTGACATGCAACATAATAAATTTTAAGTAATTTGTAAGTCTTCCCTTAGAACGTAACATACACAGGCATTTCTCGATCTTAAAAAGATTCACTTCTGCTACTCAGCAATTTATTTTCCATTGTTTTGCAAGTCGGAGGTATTTGTTCCTCAAAACAAAGAAGCCACCCGATAGTTTCAGAAGTGTGACTCAAGCCTTTTCAGAGGAAGCACGTGGAAAACCCCCTCTACCCGCCTGCCCCGACGTCTAAGACTCCCATTTACGAGAAAGGCAAAGAGCATGTCTCAGGATACTGACCCCGCTCATTCACAAGTAGGATGAGGAGATTCAAGTGTTCCCCTCTGGGGCTGAATTTTTTAAAAAATCAGAACCAGTGACGTGGTCTTTCTTTACTGGTTTTACTAGTTTCAGGAAAATTACCCACTTTCTTAAGCAGAGAAAACAGACTGTCCTCCGTTTTTTAACGTGAGCAGAAGTGAGGAGAACAATTCTGATTTTATTTCCAAATTTTCAGTGATATTGTTCTGACTCCTATTTCTCAGCCTCTTGAGAGAAGTTCAAGATGAGGGCAGGGGGCGCCCGCTCTACTCCTCCTGGGGGAGGGCACAGCAGGCTACCTGGGCTCCGTAGACACGCTGCATGGCCTGGAGCAGCTGGTTGGTGTAATCCGTGAGCGTGCCAGCATCTTCTTCAAACACACTCAGTAAAGAGCGAGTCTACGAGAAAAGAAGAAAAGAAGTCGATTTTATTTCTAAGTGGAAAAGTTACAAAGGAGGTAGAAAACATACACACACACATGCACGCATGCGCGCGCACCTCTGAAATGGGGAAGGAAGGTGCCAATTCTCCGGCTTTATTCTTTTACTGATAATACTAGGACGAGCTGATTCCTGGAGCTTTGATTTAGAACTACTTTCCTAATCCTTCAGACTACAATGAGGGGGCAAACTGAATACAATTAGAATGTCAGGGCCAGAGAAGGAAAGCCAGTTTTTGAAGAGTAAGACTTGAGGGCTATTACCTGTTTCAACTTAGCCCCTACCTAAGCACAAGGAGAGTCCATCCAATTGGGAAAAAAAAAAAAGAAAGTTAAAAAGGCAGCCTCCCTTTTCCAGCCCATAAACTGAACACAACGCCAGGCCTGTGTGTTTACCTGGGGTGTGGACGCCCAGCACGGCATCACCCCAACAGCTAACCATCTGTCTGGTTTTCTGCAAACTTGGACATCTCGCAGGAGTGCGTCATTCTTTCCTCTTAAGATACTACAGTCAATTTCCACATCTTTCGTCATCTTTTATTTAACTAATTTTAAACTCGTAGCCAGGAAATTCCGTATACCCTGGTTCCACCAGCAGCAGATCTGGGCACAAAACTGAAATCGCAACTTAGCAAGAATGCTAGCTCTGTTCCTTCGTGAAGGCTAACTACTCAGGGCCCCGGAGCAGCTGAGCAATGTCTTTAGATGGAAGGTATTTCCTATTGTTCTTGTGCACAGAGCCTGACACATTGAACACTGAAGAAATACTGACATAGGAGATGGTGTCTAAATAAGCACTGAGGTGTCACATAAGTGACCATATCTACTCAAGGGACTTTACTTAATGTGTCCAGCACAGTGGGCATTTAAAATATTATGTCAGTGATAATGGGATCGCTAAAAACAACCCATTAGGCACAGAATGGACAGTAAGTTACAGAAATGCTTATAATACGATAATATCAAAGCATTTTACAGAGAACAATCTATTAAGGCTCATTACCTCCCTGCGTATGCATTTCAATTCCTTCTTTCTTTTTCTAACTTCAGGTAAGATAGCAGTGACTGACTTCAAAGCACCCTCAATTAATTACCTGGGTGTTTGGATCATTCAGTCTCCCCTGGATTTTGTCCCCTAAACTCCAGCGTACTTCGCAGCAGGACACACTTGTCCTGGCTCTGCCTGACCCCTTCAAAGCTAAAAATACCTTCTCTGAGACCAAGGTACTCTCTTCAGTATCAATCCTTATCAACAGAGGGACCAGATGCAATGAGCATGGAAAATATAAGACAGGTTTTTACAAAGCTCTCAACGACAGCAAAACATCAGAGTTCATAGGGTATATAAATTTGTGTGCCAGAGCAGAGGTCTTCAAGCCTTCTAAAATTAAAAAAATGGTATGAAACATGTTACCAAACAATGTTTATCATTAGTATGCATATACACTCCGATTTTTTTCTGTTCTATTCCGCTCTCTTCCATTTGTAAACAAAAATCATGACTGTGACCCACTGGCTCTCGTAATCGATGCATGGATGTCAACCAGTAGGTGGAAAACATCGGTTCCAAACTCTTCATTCTATCTTTTTAATATACTTTGCATTTTGGGGAGGGAAAAGATTGTATTCATTCACTGATGCATGCATCTCTGCCTTCATCCGGTTTCTGCTGAAACATCGTGCTGGGAACTGCGATTCAGAGGTCATTAGAACCGACTCTATGTTCTCCAGGAGCTTAGAGCCTGCTGCGCCTCTCAAAGCATCTGGGATCCCCTTGGGACCATGTCAGTCCTGGGTCCAAATCCAGGCTGCAACACTAATTTGTAGGGTTACTGAGATAATGAATATACATAAAGCGCCTAGCAGTGTGTGAGGTATAGTGCCAGCAGATGATACTGATTACGAAAATAATGAACTGTGATTGCTTATTATATGCTGGACACTAAGGGCTTTGCAGGTATGATTTCATTTTTTCTAAGTGAGAGCAGAATTTATTGAAGATATAGAGAGAGCAGATACAGACAGAGCGTCTGGGAGACTCTGAAAGGAAAGGGGCAAGAGTCTCTGCATGATTTCATTTGAACACCACAGTGACACTTCTCCACACGGTTGTCCATAAATGTTATCTAATAGTAAAGGACCTTTTTGTCTCCTTGTGTTCATGGTGTCAATGCTGGAGGAGCTCACTCTCGTTTATGATGGTTCTGGTATCTTTCTCTGCTCTAACTAACATGTCTAGGAAAATCAGAAGGAAAGAATGATACAAGTGACTGAGGATATTTCATTTTTCTAACTACGACTGATATCCATTTAGTTGAGTCCTACTTACTGTTTTTAAAACTCTCAGGAATAAAACCGAATGGAAAATGAGAAGATGAAAAGAGAAAGCTTATGTAAATGTCCTCCACGAAGAGAACAAAAACAAGCCCTCCCATTTACTCTGTACCTCCTGTGAGACACTGTGCTGAGCACTAAATATTTGTTACTTCATTTAATCCTTCCAACAACTTTATGAGGTAGAGACCATGGATACATAACCCTGTTTTACAGATAATAAAACTGAGGCTCATCAAGGTCAGGAAACTTGCTCAACCTCCCATGGCTGGGAAGCAGCAGGGCTGGGACGTCAACCCAGGGTTGACCGGCACCAACGGCCACACTTCCTCCCCTGCAGGAGGCTGCACCTGTCACCCAGCTGGCTGAGCTTTATCAGTGGGCATGCTCTGTGGTCCACAGCCCACGTCCTGCCTGGAGCCGGTTTCCCTTCGGTCATCCTGTCACACTCTCCCCTGTAATAACTGCCAAATCTATATCACAAGTGTTTTGTTTCCTTACACTCTGGACATGTTTACCATGACCACCCCCATTAGCCCTGGCAAGAAAAAGCCAGCCTTTCTAACTAGGCCATGATCACTGCTGAAAAAAAAACCTGCCCAGCTATCTTAGGCACTGTTTTGATATCCACATTATCAGCTCCATATCTGCCTAAATTTGTATCTGGAACAACAGGAATGTTCTCTATCTGGAATGTAAGGAATGAGACCAAGGACCAGCCGAAGGTACACCAGACATCAAAGACCCTGCTTAAAAGTTCGAAAGACCCTGATGCCTATCACTTATAAAGATAACAGCAGCAATCGTTTATGGAGTTACTAGGACATGCAGGCATGAAGACACTTTACACACATTATTCATTCTTCCTAAGAATCCCATTAAGTAACTAATTTTATTCTAATTTTACACATGTTGAAACACAAGCTCAGAGAGGTCGAGTAACTTGCCTAAGGTAGCAATGGCAGAATCAGGATTTCAATTCCATCCTTTTCCTACTACCCTACACTTTTAAGAGTATGCCTGGCCAAAAAACCAAACAGCCTAAGGATACCTACAGCCTCAGCTACATCATCCCTCCATCTTAAAGAAACTGGGTGGTACCTAATAAGATAGTCCTAGACATTTTTTATTCTCCAGAATAGCATCTGATCATATAATGGCACAATTTTAATAACTCTGATTATAAAACAGACACATTATTCTCCACAGTAAAGACACAACCACCAGGTTGTTTTGAGGCCTCTTGCTTCAGTAAAGAAAGCCTGGTTTGGTCAAGCAGGGCTGTTCCCAGTCGCACCACTCACTGTATAATCTCAGAACTAAGTCTTTAATTTCCCTGGGCCTCAGTTTTGCCAACTGCAAAGGAAACAAACACACAAAAATCAAGAGAACAGCAAGCAATACTGCTTTTGTCTTCACCTTATCTCAAAAGCGGACTACTTACACAAAAGCCAATAAGCCCCTGAAGAAGTCTGCGTGGCAGCTGCTCAAAGCTGCGTCTGTGTTCCTACCACAGCCCATTCACGTGGCCCTGGCACTGCTTTCCTTATCTGTCTCCCGGGACAGACTGTGCCCTGTGGAGGGCAGGCACTCCTACCCTGTCACTGTGTTCCCAGCATCTAGCGGCGCCTGGCAAGAACCAGAGGCTCACAAACAGCTACGGAGACGAGTAGGTTCGTCCCCAAAACGTTCTGCGTCTCACATATCAGATGTAACCAGAAATGATATGCGTACACACAGACTAGTCTCCAATACACCGTGCAGAACTAAAAAGGACGAAATGAATAGATGTGTCTAAGGGCGGTCAACTGCTATTCAGCTCTCCTTGGGTCACTGAGTTCAATTACAAACGCTTTTGTGCTCACTTAATGAATCATGTGCAGGTTGCTGCAGCAACCCTCATAACTACTCTCCATAAAACTAGAAGAAACAAACAATAGATGGTTTCTTAGGATCTTTTCCTTTCAGCAAAACATTTTAGGTCACCGATGATAGAAACGCCAGGTGCCAGGTAGCAGGGCCAACTTGAACAATACAGGCTAGACTGCCTGGTTCCAATCCTGGCTCCCCCACTTGTATAGTGTATAATCTTGGACAAGTTATTCAACTTCTCTGCTCCTTGCTAATTTTCATAGGAGACTTATTTCAAAAGATTATTGGGACTATAAAGTGAATTAATACAGGTAAAGGATTTAGAATAATGCCTGGTGCATAAAATACACGTGTGATTTAGGTGTTTGCTATTGTTTTTACTCTTTACACATAAAAGGAATCAGATTAGCTTTTCTCCGGTTCCAAATCTATGGGTTTCCTCGGGAATAAGGCCACTTTAGGCACACGTCCTATATAAGACTGCTAAATAAATATATTCTGATGATTATCAGAGACCTTCTTGAATGTTAGCTTCCATCGAACAACCTCATGAAGAATCCTGGTAAGATGACACCTAAGTCCCCAAAGCAGTAACAATTCCCTACATTAAGAAGAACATCATATAGGAATGCCAATGCCACTAAGCCTCCTCTTCCACATATAAGCTCAAGGTTATGACCATGCAACATAATTTTAAGCTTCTAAAGCCCCTTAAAGATCAACTGCTCCACGTCCCTTATTCTGCAGATGAGAAAACTGAGTCAGCCACAGGATGAGGGTAAGTGACTTGCCCCAATCACATGGTAAGTTAGTGGTAGAGCAAGAATTAGGATCCAGTTTTCCTGACTTGTTTGCCAGTTCTCTGCTACCTCCCAGCTGAGCAAACGCTGTAAACCACTCAGCAATGGTGCGTATTCGCTTATGTGAGAGTCAGAAATGCAGAACTTGACTTCTCAGTGAGAGCAGCATAGGAGAATCAGTGAGTGCAACCGCTCTGACCTGGCTCAGCCACCACCATGATCAGTTAGGAAAGCAATAAATCTTTGAACTTCCGGACTAGAAAGCAAACGGAAATCCCTGTTCAAAATGGTATCCGTAGAAATTCTACATTATTATCTTCATATCTCACATTATGTGTGAGGATGGACAAAATGACTTCTCCGAAGGGCTTCGGTCCCATTAAAATGCCACAAGTCTAGAGACTTCAAAGAGGTCTTTGAAAAGTCAATCAGACCAGCGGATGCCAGTTAAAAAAAAAAAAAAAAAAAGTCACAGCTTGCTCAAGTTTCTTACTTCCTACCTAAGGAAGATCACAAAGAAATGGACACAAGGCAACTAAGCACACAGCCGTTTGACTGCTAATACTGAACCGACTAGATGCAGAGTGGGTGTAGGTTAGTCCATCAAAAGATCACCCCGGCAGTTCAATTTGCTAAGAAAAAAGGAAAGGGACCGAAAAGAGAAGGAAAACGTGTTAATCTCATTCGAATTTTTCAAGAGTTGAGACACCAGGGGATAAAAAGATGATTTAAATAAAGCCAGGGATACAGAACCAGGAGAGTAGATAAGAAGCTGGGGCAAGGCTAATGCGGAGCAAAAAAAGTTCCCTGAAGAAAAGGGCACCGCATTACGAACTCCTGTCATTCTGCACTCATCTGTTCGCTTTACACAGCAGCTTTCACCTGAAGAGCTCCAAGGGCTTTCTTCCATCTGGAGCGTGCTAATGAAGTCCCCCTGTGCGACAAATGGGGCAGGTGTAATTTTCTCTTGACAAAATGGGAAAACCGTGCCGAAGGGTACCGCTGGGAAAGAAAGCTGGGCTCTCTGCCTCCCTTCTTGGCCCTAAATCCACCAGGACCCCTCGCATCAGTAGTAGTAGGAATAACCAAGACTGACTGCTTCTTCTGTAGCAGACTTTGCCCGCTAGCAACTTTACAGGCATTCCCTTATTTAATTCCGACAACTCTAAGAGGCGGGGACAATTATTATCCCTGTGTCACAGATGACAACACTGCGGCACAAAAAGCTTATTTGTCCGAGGCACTCAGCGAAGCGATGGAGACCAAGTTTAGGCCGGGCAGCGTCAGTTTCAGCTGACTCTGGAAAAGGGGTCACGACACAAAGACTCCGGCCGCGGGGGGCTTTCTCGGGTTCTCCAGCCCCGTCCGCGGGGTGCCCCCTCCCGGCCCCAGCGTGCTCCCGGCCTCCACCCCCGGGGCTCGAGGGGCCTCCCCGGCCTCCAGTCCCCGGGTGAGGGGACCGGAGCGGCGGGAGGTACCTGGGGGCTGTCCTGCAACGCCTCCTCCAGCAGGAGCTTGTCCACAGCGGGCATGGTGGCGCGGGGCCGGGCAGAAGGACGGAGGGCGGGAGGCGCGGCCGCCGAGGGTGCTCCGGGCTGAAGCGACGAGGCGGACGCTCCGTGCCCGCCGCGGCCCCGCGCGCGCCCACTCCTGGCCAGTGGCCGCCTCCCCCGCAGCCGCCCTCCGTCCCGCCCAGCCGGCCCTCCTCCCAGGCCAGCCCTCCGCGGAGCCGGATCAACAGGAAGTGTGGCGAGCGCGCGCGGCCTGGCCACCGGAAGTGTGGCGGCCCCGCTGCCGCCGCGCCGCTGCTCGCGGGAAGCCGCAGAGCCTCACGTGGGCCCCGCGGCTCAGTGCTCAGCCGAGGTGTCGAGGTGTGTGGTTAGCAAGCCGGATACTTACGCTGCTCAAGCACCCAAACGGGGAACGATAAGGTTTTATCTGCTTGCGCCTACCTAGAAGACTCTTGAATCGAAGGCGATAGGAGCGAACAGATTTTGCCTCTGTGACCCTCGCCACTTGCTTAACGAAGAGCCTACACTTGACACACCACGTTTTCCAGATAAATCCCAGTGCCCCCGTGACAGTTCCGAGCGCAGAGGTCACGTAATTCTAGAAACAATGGATAACTGAATCGTCTGTGTCATTCAGAAGTAGCCATTGTGGAAACCAGAGCTATAGGATTTGAGCAGTGGCATCAGACCTCGCCCACATGGTTTGTTGTGTTCCGTCATTTTGGAAAATTTCACGTGCGGTTTTAGAATTGGAAGGAATGTATAATCTAGTTCTGTTGCACTCGTTTATAGGTTAGAAAACGGGCCCCAGAGAATGAGTGAGTTGGTCAGGGTCAGACAACGGAAGGTGGAGGAAGAAGAGAAGGAAGGAGGGGAGCAAATGGCACACGGCGTCTTATACCAAACGCAAGGGTCTCAGAAGTTCCTTCTTCGGGAATCGGTAAGATTTGGCCAACAGAACATGTAACCAAAATCAACAGGCAGGATATGATAAAATTATCCGGATGCTTTAGAAACACTGGGGTCTATTAAGGTACAATCTGAGTTATAAACACCTGAAATTCTGATGGCAGGCTGCCTGGTCACTTGGAGACTCCAAGGCCATCATTCCTAGTTGGCTGCAGCCAGCACCAACTTTCCTGAGCCATTATATGGCCTCCATGGGGAAATCACCGGCATCCTTTTTCCTGCCATGTTCTTTCTTCTTGGGTAGAATCATGTTCACACCATGTTTCTTTCTTTTCCTGCGTTTTCTATCATTTCTACCACGAGTACCATTCAGTTAATTTCACCTCATATACTCTGCCAAATCTCTCCTTACTGAAATCCTCTTCCAAAGTCCAGACTCAAGCTCTTCCTTACCTGTCCCTGGCCGCATATATCACCACCCACTACAGACAGCTATCTCCTTGATTGACATCCAGGGTGTCTTACCAGGTAGTGTTTTTGTGTGTGTGTGTGTGTTTAGATCCGACTCCCTGTGTAAAAAGTAAGCCTCTAAGAGCATAGCACATCATTTTCCTTTTACCCAAATACTGAGACATGTGGTAACAAAATACTTGTTTGCTGAGTATGGCATTCTTTTCTTACAACTTTTTTCCAATTAAGAGAAATTTCCCCCCAACTCTCCATCTTGCTTTGTTCCCATCCTTCCAGCCAATTGGAAACAAACAGTTACTAATTGCCTGGAAGACAAACAATAAAGATTCTGCTGATGATAAGAATAATGTAAGATTGTGCCAAGGGAAAAAAATGCATACATTTTAATATGAAAATAGATGTTAAAAAAGACACAGTGCCCTCCATGATCCTTGAAAGGGCTCACAAGTCCCCTTGGAAAACCCTGCAACATTTTTTGTGTGCCACCTCATCTCCTAATTAAAGTCACTTTTCCTCAAACACCTGTATTCAAAATTGTTTAAGTGTTCTTACACAATGCCGTTACTTTTCCACATTTTATTGCTACATTATGAGTAAACGGCTTCAGTGGGATTTCTTGGCACTTAAGTATCTTCATAACATTGTTTCTGTGGGAGAATGCATCCCAAATTCAAAGCAACCGAGTTACAAAACCAACTCTGGGAATACAACACATCTGCAAATTGTTAATTCATTTCATTCATTAGTTCATCTAATCATTTAATTAAATATAGACTGCTCAATATTAAGCACTGTGTCTCCCACATATTTTACTCTCTTTATTATGCCTCTCATTTAAATTCTGAAGCCAAATATCCTCCTCTTCAACAGATAATCTGTGAAAAATATGTAAGAGGAATTTTTATGCAAACATGAGAATAATTTTAAATGTTTCATGTAAAATTATCTGACTCTATTAAACTATTGTGAGGGTGGATTTCAAACATCCACCCAACTGTGTCTGAAATCCCCGCAGCGCTGTGAGGTTGGTGACAGGAAGTTCAAAGATGGACAATTAAGAGTGGGGAGAGCAAGAATGAACTCTATGGAGCTGGACATTTTACCCACTGAAGATCAATGGGGAAATAGATACAAGTTGTTTCCGTTGGCACCTATCTATGTCTCCTGTATTAACCAGAGGTTTTTCCATTGGAAATGACAGAAATCTAACTCCAATTAGCTGAAAGAAAACATAAAAGCCTGGGAGAACCGGGAAATAAGGAGACTATATTTCTTTGGTTATTTGTACGCTGAGGAGAATGTCCTGGAAGAGTGGGGGGAAACTGAAGATATGAAAAGTGATATGACAATTATAGGAGCATGGTCCTTGAGTGACAAAAAGAAGTGAAATCCAAATCACATGTGATGGGGATAGAAACAGGGACAGTGTGTTCAGATTGATACATGCGACAGTAGGTTGGTAGATTAAATGGAGGACGGTGAAGAAGCTCTTTTCTGATTGCTTTTATTTTCTCAGTAGAATAAGAAGCAAGTCCATCAGCTCAAAACAGTGATGGTGAGAGGGTGTTGGAAGTTTGAGGAGAGAGGAAAGGGTATGATAAAGTCGTCTTGGGACATGGGAAGATGAGGCATAAGTATCAATACCCCCATTTTACAGATGCTACAATTGAGGCTCAAATGACAGAGCTGAGGTTCTAAAGATCAGGACTGTGCCCACTATACCCCCAAAAGAAGGAAGCCTGCTCGGCAGGAAGCCTAAGGATGACCCCTTCCCTCCCAGGTCCCTACATAATGTCCTGACGTACAACAAATGCTTTTCAAATCATTGTTGAATGAATGACTATTCCTGCTTTTTCCACCTAAGACTCCCATGACCTCAGCCTATATTTCACTCATCCTTCATTTGTTTTGCTTTCTAACAACCAGTCTGTGGAAGCTAGGAGAGGAAACTGAAGAACCCCAAGGAGGTTTGGAGTCCTTTAGGTCTGAGAGACTACTGTGGAAAACAATTTAAAAAAAAAGGGAAAGAGGGGCACGTGGGTGGCTCAGTTGGTTGAGCAACTGACTCTTGGTTTTGGCTCAGGTCGTGATCTCAGGGTCATGAGATTAAGCCCTGCATCGGGTTCTGTGCTTGACACAGAATCTGCTTGAGATTCCCTCTCTCCCTGTCCCTGTGTGCCTCCTGCTCATGCTCCCTCTCTCTCTCAAATGTATATTTTTTCTTAAAAAAAAGAGGAAAGACCCTCATCAGTTCTGTGTTTTCATCTCATGGTGGGGATTGGCCTTTGGCTTTCACTCAAGATACGAATCAGATATGTCACTCTTCTATTTAAAACCCTTTGGTGATAGTAAGAGCAATAATAGTAATAGAAAAAGGCACTTTATTGAGCCATTACCATGTGCCAGGTACTGTGTTAATTATTTTACCTGCATTATCTCCTGGGGCATTTTATCCAAAACCTCCTTGAGTATTTGCTGTTATAATCTCCATATTAAAGATGAAGAAACTGAAGTCTAGGAAGTTTAAAGAACCTGCCCACAACGGAATATCAGAGGTGGGATTCAAACTCAGGCCGTCTGTCTCCAGCATAAGTCTCTGGAGGCCTCCTTCCATGGCTGGCTCGCCGACTGCCTAAGGGTCACATCTGTAGTCCTTAACAGGGACACAAGCCCCTGCATAACCTAGCCTCTGAGTACTGTGCTGAGTTCATCTCCTACCATGACCCTTTGCACACCGCCAAGGGGAGGTCATTGTAGTCCTTGAAAATACACTCTTTGGCATGGTCGTGTCTTTGCAGAGATTGTTCCTTCAACCCCAAATGCCCTTCCCTCCATAAACCACTTAACAAATGCACCTTCTAAAGCTCAGTTTAAACATCAGTTCTCTGTTCAGTGAAATTCAATTCACTGCATATTAATTAAGCATGTACTTGGTTCTAAACCCCAAGCAAGGTACTGGAAGTTCTATCATGTAAAAGAAACATAGACTTCCTGCCTTCAAGAGAGCTTCAGTCTAATGATGGCAGGTAAGTAAAGAGATGAGCATTCTTTTTATTTTTTTAAAGATTTGCTATTTATTAGAGAGAGCAAGCACAGGGGACAGGGGGAGAGAGAGAGAATCTCAAGCAGAGTCCCTGTTGAGCACAGAGCCCAACACAGGGCCTGATCCCATGACCCTGAGATCATGACCTGGGCTGAAATCAAGAGTTAGATGCTCAACCGACTGAGTCACCCCAGCGGCCCAAGAGATGAGCATTCTGATAGGAGAGGCACAGGCTGCAAAGAAGCACATGATAGAAGGCTAAGGTTGACATTTCTGGAAATCAGGAGAGGAGCATGGACCAGAAAACCGACCACCGTGTATCAGTCCGTCTTGCCTGTAGCTGTTGCCAAGTCTGTGTTTTCGTGGTTCTGTCTGCTGCTCATGGTAAGTCATTCTTGAGGGTAAAATAACTATTAGTAAGTTTATACATATAGTATATTTTATATAAATTTTTTGAACAGTGTTCCAAGAACTAACAAATCTTGGAAGAAAAAAATGCATCCTAGAATTGACAATTTGGACACAAGATGCAGCATAGGAGTACCTGGGTGGCTCAGTTGGTTAAGCATCTGACTGTTGGTTTCAGCTCAGGTCATGATCTCAGGGTCATGAGATCGAATCCTGTGTCGGGCTTTCCACTGAGTCGGTTTCTTTCCCTCCCCCTTTGCCCCTCCCCCTGTTCGAGTTCTCCCTCCCCCCCTTGCTCTCTCAAATAAATAAATCTTTTTTTTTTTTTTTTAAAGATACAGCGTAGTGCTGTTAGCCATGTTAGAAGGGGTCAATGTTAATTATTCAAGTCAGCCAATAACATTCACTGGTAGTTTCCACCCAGTGTTGAATATTGACTAGAGATGACAGTTCTTTATAAATGCCACCAAACTTCATTTTTCTTACTTGTTAAACAATTTTAGATAGCCGTAATAATGAATGAAGAGTACATAATCTTGGAAGTATTCTAAGAATAGCTTATGGTATCAGGCATCTCTGAGATTTCCCAGGAATTCTGACTTCTGGAATTGGGAAACACAAGTGGGGGCCTGTGGGCTAAACTGAGACTTTCTCCGAGTCCCTTTTGGCCAGTTCTCTCTGTCTTTCCTCCATCCACCTACGAGGCATGGAATACACCTTTATTAACACTTGTGCCATCATCTTACTTATTTATGTGACTCAACTGTGAGACCTGGAACTGCAAGGTTCATTTCATGCATCTTTATTTCTTTAGCTCCAAGCTCAGAACCTGGCTTTCAGTTGGCTTTCAGTAAGAATTTGTTCAGTGAGTGAAGGAATTCAGTTAGGGTTCAATTTGCCTGTAACTAGTTAGAAAAAAAGAATAGTGTGTTAAAGGCAACGGAAGTGTATTTCTCTTCCATGTGTAAGAAGCCCAGAGGTGGTCAGTCCAGGCCCAGCACGGCCCTCCAGAATGTCAGTCACAGATTCCTCCTATCCTTCTGGCTTCCCTTCCCAAAGTCATTCCTCAGCCCAGGACGGCTTCTGGTCCTCCCATCACTAAGTTGGCTTTTCATCTAGCAGCTTGGAGAAAGCAGGAGAGGTCGTGTTTCCATCAGAAGCTGCACATACCATGTCTGCTTACATCCAGTCCCATAAGCCAGGACTTGCTCATAGGATGGCCACACACAGTTTCAAGGGATGCTGGCAAGTCCAGCTTTTCCCAGGCTCTGCATGCATAGCTAAAAACCAAGGGTTCTCCTCATAGTCTGCTGATGGGAATATATCTGCAGAAAATAGTCAGCCCCTGAAAATGGGAAACAAAGTTATCATATGACCCAGCAAGGCCCTCCTAGCGTCCACCCAAGAGATTGAAAACATCTGTCCACACCAAAACTTGTACATGGGTGTTCAAAGGAGCCTTATTCATAACAGCCAAAACATGGGAAACCACCTGAATGTCTGTCAATGATAGATGGATAAACAAAATATGGTTTATGGTATAGCCATATGGTGGAACATTACTTTTCTCTTAAGATTTTATTTATTTATTTGAGATAGACCAAGCGAGAGAGCAGGAGCAGGGGAGAAGAGGGAGAGGGTGAAGCAGGTTTCCCGCTGGGCCCTGGGATCGTGACCTGAGCTGAAAGCAGACACTTCACTGACTGAGCCACCCAGGCGCCCCACAATGGCACATTATCGTTATAATTTGGCAATAAAAAGAGTAAGGTACTTACACATGCTACAATGTGGTTGAATCTTGAAAACACTATGCCTAATAAAGGAAGCCAGACGCAAAAGGCCATGTATTATATGACTCCAACTATATGGAATGTCCACAAGAGAAAAATCCATAGAGATCGAAAGTAAATGAATGGTCGCCAGAGAGGCAGGAGGGAGGAGGGAATGGGGAGGAACTGCTGATAGGTCTGGGGCTTATTTTGGGATAATGAAAGATCGGGACTTAGTAATGATGATCATACAACTTTGTGAATGTGCTAAAAACAACAACGTTGATTTGTACACTTCAAAATGGTGAGTTTTATATGAATTATATCACAATTAAAAATAATAAATAGTTTTTAAAAAATCAGGGATTATTGAAAGAAAAGAGGGAGAATAACAATTTGGGGACAAAAGTCTCTGCCACAATTCCCTAGGAGTTAATCAGATAAGATTCTCTTTAGACTACACTTGGGTTAATGGAATAGTAGGAAAAGAAGGTTCTATAAAGAAGAGGAGGGGACAATACACAGAGAAGCAGACTTGAGAAACGGTCACAGAGAGATGTTCTCAAGTTCCAAAGCCTTGGGCACAGTTTGTTGTCACCTCCTTGTGACTCTCACTGGGAATTAAGACTTGACTTTCCATTTGAACTCATAAAACGAGATGAGGTTTAGAAAAATGTTTCGCTCATAAGGTCACTGACTTTAGACTCCTGCAAAATTAGCAACTAGGCCCTCTGCTACCAGTAACTTTTAAAGTGGGAATAGTCAGAGCCTGGGAATCGTTCCAGAGAAATCATGGGCCTATGAGGCTTTTGGTCATTAATCAAAAAACTTGGAAGTTCAGTAGCATGAATGTCACTGACTCTGGCATTTAAAGCTCTGCTTCCAATTTATAGAAATGTATAGAAAAGAATGTTAAGAGGGGCGCTTGGGAGGCTCAGTCAGTTAAGCGTCTGCCTTTAGCTCAGGTCATGATCTCAGGGTCCTGGGATCAAGTCTGGCGTCGGACTCCCTGCTCAGTGGGGAGTCTGCTTCCCCTTCTCCCTCTGCCCCCACCCCCCCTCACCCATGCTCTCTCTGTCTCATAAATAAATAAAATCTTAAAAAAAAAAAAGAATGCTAAGAATAATGAACAGATTTGAAGGAAATCATGACATCATAGAAAGATCCCTGACATTGAAGCTAGTCTGGCATCCAAGTGCTGGCATTGTGGTTTACCAGCCGTGAGGTTCTATCCAACCTTTCTGAGCCTCACTTTGCCTCTCTGTGATATGGGAATGACATCTATCACAAGCTGCTTCCATGGGCACTTGCTTGGTGTCCTGTATTCATCAGGACTCTCAGTCACAAATGAAGAAACCTAAGTTCAGTTAGCTTAAGGAAGACATGAAAAGCTGGAGCAATTGGTGAGGAGTTTGAGGGAAGGCTGGATTTCTTAGACTGTGTCACCAGGAAGGGCAAAGTGAGCCAGAACCTCCCCAGCTGGGACGTCAAAGCCCTCCGGGCTTTCTCTCCACCACTCATCCTCTCTGTTGGCTTCGTTCTCTCAGATCTGAGTCTCCAGCATGCTAGAACCATGTCTGCTGGCAGTTGCAGCCTCCCATCTGGCACTAAAAGGAATGGGATGATTCCCAACTTTAGTCTGAAAATTCCTAGTTAAGGACTCTGATTATCCTGGCTGAAGACGGACACCTACCTGCCTACTCCTCAGACCATGAGCTGTGCCCATGCGTGCACAGGTGCACATGCTACTGAGGACAAGCGTGCCTGGCCATGGCCCTGAGGCCAGAAGAGGTGGAGTCTGACTCCAAGAAGGTGGGGGGGGGGGGGGGGACGTACCGCACAGATCCAGGAGCGAGAAGTCTACCCCATGTCCCAGACCCAGCTTCACCTTCAACCCACCCCACCTCCCTCACCCATCACACTTGCACTTCCTCCTACTCCACATCTCAATGGATGGCATCACCCAGTGGCTGGACCTGGAAATCTGGAAGTCAGACTGTATGCCTCCCCCTCGTTTACCTCCCCGTTAGAATGAATCACCCAGCCCTCATGTTGTGCCCATGAACTCCTCACACTTCTATCCCT
This sequence comes from Ursus arctos, assembly GCF_023065955.2. Classification (NCBI taxonomy): domain Eukaryota; kingdom Metazoa; phylum Chordata; class Mammalia; order Carnivora; family Ursidae; genus Ursus; species Ursus arctos. Next base: position 10,539,108 of record NW_026622886.1, on the reverse strand, counting down.
TTCTCTCCACCCTCTGCCCCTGCTCTGGCATAGAATTCATCAGCTTTGTGCTGCAGTGATAATGGGTCTTCTTTCTCCTTGTTGTACCTCCCTCTATTCTAATTTCCACACTCTGGTGACAGTTACTTTGCCAAGATGATACAAGTGATAAAGAGACACTTGCTGTGTCTCTTCCCTGCCCAATTTTTTTTTAATGGCTCCCCATTAAGGCCAGCTACATAATTTCTGGTGCCAGGTGCAAAATGTTCAGAAAACAAGGGGAGAATGCCATTGAATGTACTAAAATATGAAGATTTTTCCTTTTTCTTTTCTTTCTTTCCTTTTTTTTTTTTTTTGTAGTCTCTCTCTCAATTTGTCATGGTGTTGTTATTTGCCATTCAATGTTGTTCTAAGGAAAGAAATATTCATATTATAAATTCTTAGCATGAACTTCACTATTCATGTTTATATTATGCAGTGCCAGTTTTAAAGAGAAGTATAGGAGCCTTTAACTCATATTTGGAATCACTGAAGTGATACAATTCATATTTTGTGATCCAGTATACAAAACTAACCCAACTGTTTGTTTTTTTGTGTTTTTTTTTTTTTGTTTTTTTTTTATTTTTTTAAAAGATTTTATTTATTTATTTGACAGAGATAGAGACAGTCAGCGAGAGAGGGAACACAAGCAGGGGGAGTGGGAGAGGAAGAAGCAGGCTCATAGCAGGGGAGCCTGATGTGGGGCTCGATCCCATAACGCCGGGATCACGCCCTGAGCCGAAGGCAGACGCTCAACCGCTGTGCCACCCAGGCGCCCCTGTTTGTTTTTTTTTTTTTAAGATTTATCTATGTATTTGAGAGACGGGGGAGGGGCAGAGGGAGAAGGCTGAAGCAGGCTCCCTGCTAAGCACAGAGCCCCACATGGGGCTTGATCCCAGGACCCTGAGATCGTGGCCTGAGTCAAAATCTAGAGTCAGATGCCACCCAGGCACCCCTCACCCCACTGTTTTTATCTCACTTCTGAATATGGACACATTCTATCAACACTCAGTGGGAGCTGGTGGCTTCTGAAACATGCTTACCTTGCCTTGGCTTTGAGTGATTGCTAAACTCCCACGCATAGTAGGTCCTCTGGACTTCTGTGCTCTTGGAGCATCGTGAGCACTACATGTAAACGAAGCAGCAAGGCAAGGGAGCCGGCAGGCCTACCACACCTATCTCCTCCACGCACGTGCCTGCTCCATTGTCCCACTGGATTTCCCTCACAAAGCTCAGGCTGAAAGAAAACATTGTTAGGAATTTCAAGATGGCCTCCAGCAGAGCAGTACACCAAGCTCCGGGCCCACCCGAGCAGAGAATCCTGCCGGACTGTACAAGGTCACACACGCCCGAAGCAGCCCTGCTTCCTGTTTTCCACAGGGTCGGTTCCAACTGTTCCAGAGGAAATGTCTGCCCTTTTAGGCTTAGGCCTGAGCCTCATCTCCTTCCTTTATCTTGTCACCTACTTTCTCTGCCCCACAGAATGTTCTCTCCTGCAAGGATGAACAGCTTAGTATTTTCTCTCCCACCCTCCTCACGGCCTGAAATGTCTCAGATCCTCGGCTCTCTCTAAGGCTCAGTTCAAAGGCTGTCTCCTCTGTAAAGACTGCCTCGACTCTCCCAGGAAGACAGAGCTCTTCTCGCGCATCTCCCTGCACTCGGATACAGCCTGTGGTCATGATACGGCATCGCCATTGCTAAGACCTGAAACTCTTCCGGGGCAGGAGCCGTCGCTTCTCTGTTTTGAGGTCTCAATGTCCAGCAGGGTATCTGGCAAATGATAGGAGCTCATCCGACAGAATACTTATAAATGGAATGGAAGAATGAAACAAGGCCTGGCATATAGTAGTCATTCTCGAAATGATGCTTTCAGAAATATCTACTGAGTGCCCATGATATAATGGGCCCTGTGCCCCATCTGTCTTCCCTTCAACAAACAGGGAGTGTCTACTGCATGTCAGGACCGATGTCATGAGCTGGGGCACACGGTGAGCGCGACAGGCAGGGCCTCTTCCTTCTAAGATCTTGCACTCTCGTTGGCTCTCAATACATGTCATTTCACCTCCTCCCCCAACCCCTTCACCTCCCAAGAGGTAACCAAATCAGTCATACATATTTTAAGACTTTCTCTGCTTCCACCTTCTGGTCTGGATTCCCTTTCTCTGCAGCATTCTCGGGTACCAAGAGATGGATGCTTGATCATGCCAGAGTTGTTTGGTTTTGTTTTTTGTTTTCAACCCCTGCAGGGGTTACCATAGAATGAATAGGAAACCAGCCTTGTAGTCCCTGAACCAGCTGGGGTCATCTCACCAAGTGATTCCAGAGGTTTATTCCCTTGAGGCTCAACAAAGTCCCTGACTGCCGGCTATTGTTTTCAATCTTTTCCACTCACCTAAGTGTTTCTCTCACAAATTTGAGGTGCATTTCCTTGTAACACATACCATATCTGGTCATGAAAGCAGCGTGTGTCTCATTTGGAATGCAGTTGGCTCCAGAGCTCAGCTCAGGCTAACCACAGAGAGAGAACAGAACTGTCGCCCTGATGCTTGAGTTCTTGCTGACATAGGCTATTTTCCCTCCTCCCTTCCCTTCTCCCTGACCCTCCCTTGACCTTCTACCCTCCTGTAATTTCTGGGTGTTGTTCAGTGGAGAAGAATGGTATGAGAGCCTTCTTTATAAAAGTACCCTTTTTCAGACAGAGCTTATGTTCCCCAGTGTTCTCCCAGCTGAGATGGAATTTTTCATTCTTAATCATGGCTAAAAGAAGAAATATTTTGGAAAGTCTGAGCAAACTTACCTCAGAAGCTATTTATGACTTAGAGAATTCAATTGTAGAAATGTTTTAGGTGAAGAAGTGGTGGAAGGGTCATACTACGGACTGAATTGTGTCCCCACTGCCCCAAATTCATACATTGAAACCCTAACCCCAATGTGAGGGTATTTGGACATAGGTCATCTGGGAGGTAATTAGGTGGGTCTCCAGGGTGGGTCTGTCATGATGGAATTAGTGGCTTTATAGGGAGAGGAAGAGAAAGTGATGCTCCCTTTCCCCCGTGTGAGGAGACAGTGAAGGTGTCCGTCTGTAAGCCAACAAGTAGGCTCTGACCAGGAATGGAATCAGCCAGCACTTTAATCTTGGACTTCCCAGCCTCCAGAGGTCATGATTATTCCACACGCCTCTGCTCAGTGCCGGTCACTGTTGAATAGTTTGAGTCCCTCCAGGGCATGTCAGGGGCTAGACTGACCACGTCAACAGCTGCAGCCACTCGCTGCACATTATTGATTTAAACGATGACCGCCGCTGAGCTCTGACACATTGGAAGTGACAATGGGTTGCTGGACCCAATGACGGCTTGAAGTCATTCCCAGTGCATGAATAGGTTTTCGTAGAGTTCTTGTTCTTAGAGAAAGCATTGTTATGGAGAACTCAGCCCTGAGTCACAGCATTTTAGTTCTCTCTGCAGAAGGTGGTGGGGAAGGTGGGAACTCTTCCAGGGACATAGCTTTGAGAGAGTAAGGCGTTGTCCAGACCACCGGGTTGGTATAAGTGACTGGCCTATATAGAAACACTAGGATGCTAGTGGGCAGGTGCAGGGATTTGCTATCTCATGGCTGCCCCAACAAGCCTCATAAGTAACTTCTCTTGCTTGTTAAACCTGTCCCCTACCCATCTGGAGTGGTCTGCCTCTTTCTTCTATCTCTCCTTGCCCTCCATGTAGGGGGGCCAATTTGTGGACCAACAGAAGGTCACTGAAGATTTAAACAAGGCAGATGGGATAGTCCATCTCTAGCTTGAAATTGTTCTTAGCAACTTTGCCTATCGAATGCGGTATTTTGCTTGGGACAGAATGATAATCATCATAATAGTAAAAACTCTAATAGACAGTGATATCTTACACAAATGGAGGTCTAATAAATGCCGGATGTTGTGCTAGATTATCTGTTTATCATCTCAACAACCACGCAAGACATGTGTCGTGATTCCTGTCTTACGTGTTAGAAAACCAAGGCCTACAAAGCTAGCTTCGAGGTGGAATTGGGATTTGGATCTGACCCGCATTGCATATGATTTGCTCCCCACACTGCACCGCTCCCTGCATCCAAAATGTGTTTCTACACCTGGATCCTGCTTTCTGGGTTACTACACAATTAATAATTGACATTAGAAACGTGTGATCTGCTGGCCCAGGGAACAGTGAAAATGCATCATGAAGTGGGACTCCTCTTACAGATTCCTTTGACCCAGCATCTTAGGAACCAGGGTGTTTCCCACAGCATTGATTTTTCAGTTTGTAATTAAAAGAAAACTTTTTTGAGGGGGGTCAGAAAATCTCAGGAAAAAAAGATTCTTTTTTTCCTTATGAAAGGGAGTGGAGTGGAGGTAACTAATTCTCTTCTTGGTGCGTCAAGACCATTTTTCAGAAGCATGAGTTGCGATCGTCTAAGATAAATGGTGTTATCCCTGCGGCAGGCAGAGAGCTCTGTTAACTCACACAGATCACTTTTCTTTGTTTTGTTTCTGTTTCTTCTGACTTTATCCCTCCTCTTAGGCAGTCAGCTGTCACTTTCCCTGATGACAAAGGGATTTCTTCTGCTCGTACCTCTCCACCTCCCCAGTTCCCAGTTTACCATGTCAAATCTGCTCTTCTTTGAAAGCCGTCTTGAGTTTATTGAATTAGGAACTTTATTTTTCAAAGAACTTCAGTTACTGCGGGTAAGGCCATGTGGTGCCTCTAGACTCTCCTTGCAGGCGGTGCAGGCAGACTTAGAACGGTGCCTGTTCTCACCACTACCTCCTTTATTTTATTCTGGATTGGTGACCATGTTTTAGGTACTTTGGCCTGCTGCGAGTCCGGCCTTTGGGCAAGAGGTCATTACTTATACAGCAATAATACATGCTTTTACTTCCCAGGAAGAGACAGCGTTACCCAAACTGGCTTAAATACAATAAGGAATTGTATTATCTCATATGACACCGAGTCCAGATAGGGCAGGCTGCAGGGCTGCTTGATTTAATGACTGCACAGTGTTATCAGAGACCCAGATCTTTCTATCTCTTAGTTCTGCCATTTCTAGAACGGCTCTCGGCTCTCAGTTCTAAGGTGGCTGTTAGCAGAAGCTGAGGCATCATCTGATGGGAGTGAAACAATCATTGCTATAGGCATGAAAGATAAGTTCTTCTCTTTAATCTGATCGGCCAATTGAAGCAGCAAGCCCACCTCTGGACCAATAGCATCTGCCAGAGGAATTCAGTGCTCAGTGCTCGGATTGGCCTAGATCAAAAGTCAGCAAGTGTTTTCTAAAGAGGACCAGACAGGAAAGGTTTAGGTTTTGGGAGCCATACAGTCATTGCCACACTTCTCAGCTTTGCTGTTCCTAGCTAGAGGGAATAATGGGTGTGGTTGTTTTCAAACAAACATTATTTACAAAAACAGGTAATAGTCTGACCTAGACTAACAGGGATCCACCCCTGACCCTGGAGATGAATCAGCGTCTGCAGAGGCAGGTGGGGTGGGAGTGGACATGTGTGAGGAACTAGGGGATGAGTTCTGTCAGGAAGGAAGGGGAAGCTAGTAGCCGACAACGGTTCACCACATTGCCCTTTGGAGGAGTGGAGTTTAAAGCCACTACCTTTTTCAACTCCCGTGAAAGCCAAGAGAAGGACTGTGAACGCTGGCTGTTTGTTTATATAAATATAAATTTGCTATCATTTATCATTTAACTGACCACGTTAAGAACCACTCTCTTCTTGCTCGGCTTTCCTTATCTCTGCGCTCTAGCCTTTCATACTTCCTGGCACGTGACAGGTTCTCTTGAGTCTTTGCCCTTGCTCCTGCCTTTCTTAGAAACATGCTCTCCCCTCCTCACCCCCATTCTCTCGGTTATATCCTAGTCATTCTTTCAAACCCTGGCAAACCTTCCCTTGGGTGGGATCCTTCTCATTTAAAGTCCACACAGCCATGTATATACCTCTGTTAAAGCTCATGACACCCTGTGCTGGAAACATCTGTTTACAGGTGCATCTTGCCACCTGACTGCACCATCATGGAGGGCCTTGTTCCATCGTGCACCCCAGTCCCTACACATAGCAGTCCCTCAATGCGTGTTTCTTGAATAAATGAGCATGGATGCCTTGGATGATGAAAGCAGATGAATAACTCTTTCCGTATGTTTGGGGGTTATCATTGAGATCTGAGTAGCAAAATGTATAGTTTTTTTTTTTTTCCTGAATGCTTTTCTTGCTAAATATGAATTTCAGAAGTTTGACCCTCTGGTCTTTACATATGAATCAGCTTTGATGATTTCCATGTGCCTGTGTCATGATGTGTGACTTCAGACTTCAGTTTCACAGTTCTGCCTGTGCTGCGAGACCCATTCAATTCCATATTTCCATATTCCCACCTCCCCCCCCCCAACCTACTCATGAAGAGGCAAGTTCCTCTGGCCCCTGGCTCTCTATAGGGAAGTCAGCTCGGGAGTTCCTTATTTTTCAGTGTTCTCTGGATCTCTTCCTGGGGTGTATCCAGTGGTCACCTTGCTGATAGCAGAATTCCACTCCTGGCTAACTTGCCATTCGCAGCATTGTCACTCACTAGATTTGCAAAGTGAAGCTCGCTGGTGGGCAGAGGAAGGGTTCCCCGGAACCCGTCCTGCAGCAAGTCTCCCGTAGTGATTAACACGTGTGCTTGGAGGGAAGCCCGCCCTGCTTTTGGGCCTGCCTTGGCTACTGGTCATTTACTTAGCTTCTCTGATCTGCAACTACCTCACTGATAAGGTGAAGATAATAAAAGTCCCTATATCATAGGTTTTATAAGGATTCAGTAAAATAATGCACATAAAGTATAACATAGTTCCTCCTTACTTACTGGCATACAATAAGCACTCAATAACAAAAGCTACTAGCTGATGCCCAAAATGTGTGTGTGTGTGTGTGTCTGTGCATAACTGATGATATTAATAAATTTAATTTTCCAGTCTAGAGATTTCAAACATGACTCATCTAAAGCTCTTGGGCAAGGTTTTTTTAATATGAGCTATTATAAAACACGCCAACCAAGAAGCAAGGAAAAGCAACACAAGGTCAGGATTAGGTGCAGCTGGGAGTAACAGCAACTTCAAGAAACCGTGGTTCAAACAACATAGATGTTTGTCTTTCACATAAAAATCTAGAATGGGCAGGCTAGGGCTGGTATGGTGGCTTTACTCAATGAGGTGCTCAGAGAGCCAGGCTGTGTGTAATTTTTTTTTCTCCCTAGCATTAATGAGACAAAATTGACAAATAAAATTTCATATATTTTAAGTATACAACCTGATGATTGCTGCATTGTGAAATGGCAACCACAGTCAAGTTAATTAATGTATCCATCATCTTACAGTTACTTTTTTTTTGGTAAGAACTCTTGAGATGACTTTCTTAGTAAATTTCAAGTATATAATACATTATTAACTGTACTCCCTGTGTTGTTCATTAGATCCTCTGAACTTTTCTGTCTTACAAGTTTGTACTGCTGGATCAACATGTCCCCATTTCCCCCACCATTCAGCCCCTGGCAACCACCATTCTATTCTCTTTTTGCTATGCGTTCGATTTTTTTTTTTTTTTTAAGATTCCACAAATGAATGGTATACCCTATTTGTCTTTGTCTGGCTTATTGCATTTAGCATAACGTCCTTCAGGTTCATCTGTGTTATCACAAATGGCAGGATTTCATTCATTTTTATGTGATGTATAGAAAAGGGCTGCTGGGCTCTAGTCATCAAATCTAAATTCTAGGCAGTAGGAAGTAAAAAAGGGGCAAAAAAGAAAAAGTGGTACATGCCAGTTCTGTTTTAAGGGAGACTCCTGAAAGCTGCCACATGACCCTTCTTACCTCCTTCCAGCCAGAATTAAATCCCGTGGCCTTACTTAGGTGCAAAGGCGGCTGAGAAATCCAATCTTTTTTCTGCATTGCCATGTGCCCCACCCAGTGTCAGGTGCTTTATTGCAAAGGAGGAAGAGGGAAGATACTGAAAACAGTCTTTGCCACAAAACCCCATCCATTTCTCCTCATGATATTCACATACTTAGGGACTTTGAGTGAACTCCCTAAAACTTCACTGTGCTCTTTATAATACATTCAATAAATAGGGCATTATTCTTGGCACGAAGACACATGCCATAAATCTAGGCAGTGGGGATACAAAGATAAATAAGAAAAAGTTTCTTCCCCAATGAAATTAGTACAGTGTTGCATGTGCTGTACCAGTGGTGATTACAAAGTGTTACTAGACATGGAGGAAGAAATGATTAAAGCTCTGGAGGAGAAGGTCATAGGGGATGGTCTGAGGACGCCTCACAGAGAACAGCTTTTGTTTGGGATGTTGGCAGATAACGAGAACCTTTCTAGAAATGAGCAGATACAAGCCAAAAATCAACTGCTGGGAGCATTCTCAGCTGTAGGCAAGAGATTCTTGGCTCAAATACGTGGATTCAAGCCACGAGTTAGGGAGCGATGGGGAACCCTCTCCCTCCTCATTCTGTGCACCCTAAGGGACCAGAAGGAAAGAATGAAATACGGTGATTGTTTTTTACTTTGAATGATGAAACTTGGCTAGACCACTTATTATCAAGTTCTTTCCCCTGAAATATTGAATACTTTTCATGCTGAAGAACAAATATAATGTGAATGGGACAGAGAGCCCCTTTTAAGAGACAGATTAAGGGTATCATACTGTGGAATTAGCTGATATATGCATGATAAAGATTTCTGCTAAAATAATGGAAAATAATCTCATTGAGAGAGTGATCAGAGGTCTGGGAAAAAAGCTTTAATCATTCCAGTAAAAGCAATCTCACCTGCTTCATTATTACAAGTGGAGCAATGGAGTGGTACTATTAAAAAGCTTTCCCAAATCATGGGGCATTATTGTGAGAGGAACTCAGATTTTCTCGTTCTTGGCAACGTTTGGTTCCCCCTGTTACGAAAGCCTCTTTGACCGTGGACATTATTTTCTACACTGTATACACGTAACATTTCAAATTGTAGTTTCCTTTCTATTTTGCTCCAGCATTACGCATTCTAATAGAAGCTCATAGGTACAACCTGAAAAAACTTACAGTTGACTGTGAAAAATGTCTTGATAAGGCTTTTATCATGCACATAGAGAACAAATTCAACAGCATAGATATTGAGGCTACAAAGCCACCATTATAAATGTAGTGGCCACCACATGTCAAACCTGGATTCAAAATGTGAAGATTCTTCTTTCTGAAAGAACACAGAGTAACTCAAGTTCATCAGAAACTGGGGGGGGGGGGGGGGGGCAGTGCGGCAGTCGCCTGGGTGGCTCAGTCATTAAGGGTCTGCCTTTGGCTCAGGTCAATATCCCAGGGTCCTGGGATCGAGCCCTGCATTGAGCCCCTCATTGAGCCCCTCATCGAGCCCACATTGGGCCCCCTGCTCAGCGGGAAGCCTGCTTCTCCCACTCCCCCTCCCCCTGCTTGTGTCCTCGCTCTCGTGCTCTCTCTCTCTCTCTCTCTCTCTCTGTCAAATAAATGTAGAAAATCTTAAAAAAAAAAAAAAAAAAAAGAACTGGGGAAGAAGGGGAAGCGCATCTCACCATCCGAAGCACATGGAGCATGACAGAGACCTTCCTGGGGTCGCGTTCAGAGTGTTTGAGAAATCCAAGGACAACCAAGAGAAAGACAGAAGTCTGTGAGCAAAATCTGCCACTCTCAGCAGGGAAAGTAAGGACAAAGCAGTAGCAATCACTTTAAGCAGTTTTGTCCCATTTTAGGGAAGTTTTTAAAATGCTAATAAACTTGAATGGCCCATTTTGAAGTAATTTCACAACATAATTGTCCAGGAAATGCAAGAAAAGTTTCACAGACAATAAATAACCTGTCATCTTCAACTTGTAATATTCCTCGTTGCCTAGTGGTTTTGTATCCTAGGTAGTTTAATTCTTTTTCTTCACTTTTAAACTTTTGATTCTTTTCTGTTTTTGTTATGTTTGAGAGAAGGGTTTTCATGAGTTCGATGGAGTTTTACTCTCACTTTTTTGGACGTTCATGTTATGGAAGCTTATGTTTTTGACTCCCAAGAACCGGTCAACTTTCTGACCATTGTCTTCCTCTACCTGAGTCGGGACTAGGTTGTCTGCAAAGTAGCAAACAGCTGGAAAGGCTGCGTGATATTAAGCATGCAGGTTTGTGGTTTGAATACTGCTGCTGGCACTGTCTAGCTGTGTGACTTTGGACAGCTTACCTAACCTCTCTGTGTCTTAGTTGCCTCGTTGTAAAATGAGAGTGATGAGAGTACCTACCTTATAAGGTGTGAGAGTATTAAATGAGTACCTACTGTTACAAAAAAAAAAAAAACAGAGTTCAACTGAATACATTTTAAAGACCTTATTGGCTTTATGCAGTGATTCATGAATCGGGCAGCATGCAATCTAGCAGGCAGAAAGGAACTCTGAAGAGCTGTACAAGGCAAGAAATTTTATAGGCAGAAGGGAGCCGGAACAAGGAAGTTGTACTAGACAATAAAGCAGATTGATTATTGCAAGGTTACCTCCCTTACAGAGGATGGCAGAGGTCTTATCAGGCAGATCACCCAGCTAGTGCTGGTCAGGTGATTCCTGATTGACTGGTTTAAGGTTCCATTTCCTGGAGAGTTGAAACTGTAATTAAGTTTCAGTTTGGCACTGTGGGGCTTAGCATAAGTGGCTCCATTTTGGGCCTGTTGTCATGGCTTTACCATCAGCACATAGCAAGTACTTAAAGAAATGTTAGCTATGGGGCTCCTGAGTGGCTCAGTCAGCTAAGTGTCCAACTCATGATTTCAGCTCAGGTCATGATCTCATGGGTCGTGGGATCAGCCCTGTGACAGTCTTTACACTCAGCAGAGAGTCTGCTTGAGATTCTCTCTCTCCCTCTGTCCCTCCCTCCCCAAAATAAATAGATAAATCTTTTTAAAAAAGAAATGCTAGCTATTATCATTTTTGTGTTCTAAAATCCCACCAAGATATTAATGTTTTTTGAAGATGCTTCTTTAACATTTTCTTTCTTACATGTCTGTTGCAGTGGAAGTTCCAATTATTGGAGTCGAAAGATCTCGGTTTGAAGCTCAATATTGCCACTTTGTAAATGTGTGACATTGGCCAAAACATAGCCCTCCTGGGTCTCTGTTTTCTCAACCATAGCAGGGGATGCACAGGGAATGGGGATCTGGCTAATTTTTCATTATTCATTTGACAAATATTTGTTGCGTACTTAATATTCATCTCCAAAATCTATGTGTTTGCTTAAAGCCTTTTATATGTGCCTAGTATCATCCCAGATACTACTTTTTCAAGTGGAGTTGTTTGTTAGGTTGTCCCACACCACATTTCCTCACACAGAGGAGCAATGAATTTAATGTTACCATGGCTTAGGGATCTCTTTGGGAAACTGGTGGATGCTGAGGGGTCTCTCTAAACAGTGATGTACACACAGGTCAGAGATTGGCTGTGACCTCAGGGGCTGGCTGTCAGTTGTGTGGCCCATTTGTGGGATCTCTGGGCCCCTAAAAGCAAATCACAGATTGGGGAGTTGTACCACTAAGATTCCCCCTAATTGGGAATTCCAGGAATCAGTTGGGACAAGAACATAGTAGCATCTACCTGTTTGAGGGTCAACTGGATAAAATACCAGCACTGGTAGAAAGGTCTCTATCAACCACTTGGGGACTCCTGCTATAGGGAGAGGATTCAGGGAATGAAAATCTTTTAAAAAGGTGAAATAGATCCTCTTACTCGCCTGTTCAAACTCTCGGATGTTTACTCATCACACTCACTGTAAAATTCAAAGTCTTTTCCATAGCCTGCAAGGTTCTACTTTATCTGGCTCCAGCCTCCCTACACACCTGCCCCCCACTCACTTCATTCCAACAATGTGGCCCTATTGTCTGGTTTCAAGCACATGAAGCCAGTGTCTGTCCCTTCTGCTTGGAGTTCCCTTACTCCAGATCTTCTCATGAGTCTCTTCTTGCCATTCAAATCTCAGCTCAGGACCACTGCCCTCTGAATCTAAAGGAGCTCCCGTTCACTCTCTATTGTTTATATTTATTCTATTCCTGGTATGTGTCACTGTCACAGTTTCTTTATTTCTTTATGTTTATTGTTAATTCGGAACCCAAAGGATGGACTCCCATGAGACTAGAAAGGATTTTCTCTGTCCTGTTCCCTGCTGTATTCTCAAGTTTGAGCACCTGACACATAGTTGGTGCTCAGTAAAAAAGTTAGCAATTAAATAAATGAATGAATAAATTAATAAATTAATAAGGATAGTGGTAGAGAAACCTGTCTCCTCTCCATTCTAATTTCATGCCATTAACAGAAGACGTGGTTTTGGGAAAGAGGGATTTATACTGAGAAACCCTGAGAATAGTTTCAACCTCAGAGTGATGTGGTATCGTGAGGTCCACAGAATCAGGAGTCAGACTTATTGAGTTCAATTCCCACCTCTGCTGCTATGTGACTTCCGGTAAGTTCTTTAAACTCTTTGCAAAATGGGCATGGTGGTAAAATTACCTGTTGCTGTTTTGAGTGTTCAGTGAGATAATGCAGACAACTCTCTTAGGATAGTGACTGGCCCATAATAAAGTATTATTACTGAGCAGTTGTTTGGTAAACTTCAAGCCTCTGCTTCCATGCCCACCTCCTGCTCCCGCCTCACAGTCAGCTTTCCCAAATGCCAAGCATTGCCTAGGAAGACTGGAGTCTGCCCCAGTTCTCAAACTCTCTGTATGACACTCCCTATGCTAAAGAAATTTCTGGGTGCCTTGGGTTAACTTTCATTCCATTCCTTTTTCTCTTACTGAAGAAAACACTTTGGAAGACAAGTGAAAATGTAGTTACTAGAAGGATACCTTGAATCTTTTCAAACTTAGAAACAAAAGTGTAAATCATTAGAAAATCATTTACAAAAATGTAAATCATTGACCAAGGCAAATGAGATTGAGAGCCACTGGCTTCATGGCATATTGAACAAGAAAGGGATTGAAAATGAAATGAGAAGAAATCCCTGAGCAGTAACTCCTGTGGCCCCAGGCTGTAGTTGATGATATTATCTGCAAGTGTCATGAAAACAGGTCCCAGAGAAGAATCTTTCTTGAATCCCACCCAGGAAGTTTTACACTGTCCATCAAACATAATGGAATTGGTTCCCTTCTCCTCCACAGGGGAAATGCCAAAGATGTGCCCTCAAGTAAACAGAAAGAGAAGCCATTTGCTTAGTAATAAAACATAAATGGTTGTGGGGCACCTGGCTGGCTCAGTAGGAAGAGCACAGTAGACATCAAAAATAAATAGCCCATTCACCCAAAGCTAGTGGAAGGAAGAAAATAATAAAAGTTAGTGCAGGGATTTAAAAAATAGAGGATAGAAAAAGGACAGGGAAAATCAACAAACGAAAGAGTGGGTTCTTCAAAAAGATCAATGAAATAGACAAATCTCTAGCTAGATTGACTAAGAAAGAGAAGGCTCAAACTAAAAATCAGAAAAAGTAGACATTACTACAGATCTTACAGAAAAAAGATTATAGAAGAGTACTGTGAACAATTGTATACTAACAAATTTGATAACCTACATGAAATAGACCAATTGCTAGGAACACACAACTTACCAAGACCAACTCATGAAGAAATATAAAATCTGAACAGACTTGTAACTAGTAAGGAAATTGAATCAGTAAATAAAAACCTCACCACAGGGGCACCTGGCTGGCTCAGTTGGTAGACTGACTCTTAATCTTGGGATTATGAGTTCAAGCCCCACATTGGGCATAGAGATTACTTATAACAAAAACCAAAAAACAAAAACTCACAACAAAGAAAAGTCCCAGGACAGGATGACTTCACTGGTGTAATCTACCAAACACTTAAAGAATTAACACCAATCCTTCTCAAACTCTTCCAGAAACTTGAGAAGGAGGGACACTTTCAAACGCATTATGTAAGGTTGGCATTGACCTGATACCAAAGCCAAACAAAGACATTACAAAATGAGAAAATGATGAATACCCCTTATGAATATTGATGCAAAAATCCTCAACAAAATGCTAGCTAACAAAACTTAACAGGACATTAAAGGATTATATACCATGGCCAAGTGGGATTTATTCCAGCACTGTTCAACAAATGGGTATCAGTCAAATGTAATTCACTACATAAACAGAATGAAAGAGGGAGAAAAACACTTGAAAAATTCAATAGACTTTCATGAAAAAAATACTCGAGAAACTAAAAATGGAAGGAAACTACCTCTACATAACAAAGACCATATATGACAAGCCCACAGCTAACATCATACTCAATGGTGAAAAACTAAAACTTTTCCTCTAAGGGGAGCCTGGGTGACTCAGTTGGTGACTCTTGATTTAAGCTGAGGCCCTGATCTCAGGGTCTTGTGATGGAGCCCTGCTTTGGGGTCCATGCTCAGCGCAGCGTCTGCTTGTCCCTCTCCCTCTGCTCCTCCCCGTTTGTGCTCTCTCTTTCGCTCTCTAAAAAAATAAATAAATAAACTCTTTAAAAAAACCCAGGTTTTAAAACTTTTCCTTTAAGATCAGGAATAAGACCTGACCGCATTTGCTTTGACGCCATCTATTCAACATAGTATTAGAAAAGCAATTAGGCAAGAAATAGAAATAAAAGGCATTCTAACTCGAAAGGAAGAAGTAAAATTATCTCTGTTTGTGGATGACATAATCGTATATGCAGAAAACTCTATAGATTCCACACACACCTACAAGCTGTTAAAGCTAATAAATAAATTCAGCAAAGTTGCAGGATACCACGTCGACACACAAAAATTAGTTTTTCTTTGCACTAACAATGAACAATCTGAAGAAGAAATAAACAATTCCATTTGCAATAACATCAAAAGAATAAAATACACAGGAATAAACTTAACCAAGGAAGTGCAAGATTTGTACACCAACGACCACAAAACATTGTTGAAAGAAATTAGAGAAGACTTAAATAAATGGAAAGATATCCCTTGTTCATGGTTAGAAGGCTTAATATTGTTAAGATGCCCAATTCCTCAGAGTAATCTAGAGATTCGGTGCAATCTCTTTCAAAATCCCAATGACTGTGTTGTGCAGAAATAGAAAACTGCATCCTAAAATTCATATGGAATCTCAAGGCAACCCAAAGAGTCAAAATAATCTTGAAAAAGAAGAAAAAAGTTGGAGGTCTCACACTTCCTGATTTCAGCTTACTACAAAATTACAGTAACCAAAACCATGTGGGACTATAAAGACAGACGTAACGCCCAGTGGAATAGAATAGAGAGCCCCCAAATAAACTCTTACATACATGGCTAAATGATTTTTTCGACAAAGACCATTCAATGGAGAGAGGACAGTCTTTTCAACAGATGGACCTTGGAAAACTGGATGTTCACATGGACAACAATAAAGTTGGAAATACATAATTCACCTTCTATATTGTGCTCAATAACACTCCTCAAGTTTTGGTCTTTGTGAAGTCCTGAAAGGAGGTACTCCTAAAGACCAGTCATGGATCTGAGGACTAGTTCTAGATCCAAACTGGGTTACATGACTGTCTTGGTTTATGTTCTTTTCAAACTGGACTCCAAGACAAGGATTTGAATAGAAGTTGTTTACTTGGGGGGCGCCTGGGTGGCTCAGTCGTTAAGCATCTGCTTTCGGCTCAGGTCATGATCCCAGGGTCCTGGGATCGAGCCCCACATCGGGCTCCCTGCTCAGCAGGAAGCCTGCTTCTCCCTCCCCCACTCCCCCTGCTTGTGTTCCCTATCTCATTGTGTCTCTTTCTGTCAAATAAATAAAATCTTAAAAAAAAAAAAAGTTGTTTACTTGGCCATGGCAAGGAACATTGGTGGGAAAGTGGGTAAGTGCTCCAGGGAAGGGAAAGAAGCTCGTAAAGAGTGTGTTATGGAACCAGCTACCTCAGTAGGCAACTGAAATTTAATTCCACAGAAAAATTCTGGGCAGTGGTGTAAAACACACGTCTCAGAATAATCCTACATCAGGGACAAGGGACTTGGGCACGTGACTATAATAACTTCTCAGTGTTTCTGGCCTGCTGCAAGCACATGCCAGTTAAGATGCCTTCAATAGTTCCAGAAAGAGCCTTCAGGTCCCCATCCGCCCTTGCTGGGAGCTCCAGCAGCCTGATTACAGAGCTGGGTGAGGGCGGTAGGCGGGACACTGGTAGTGATGTGGTTTGGAGTGTTGGGGTTTGGAACCGATGGCCGAGAAAGAGTTCTTGAGACGTCTTTGGTACAAGAAGGTGGTTTTATTAAGGCACAGGGACGGGACCCATGGGCAGAAAGAGCTGCTGCTCCAGATCGTAAGGCTCAAGTGATGACATACTATGGGAGGTAAAGACAAGGGGAAGTTTCCAAAAGGACTTTCATATGCTAAAGAAGACTCACAGGATTCTGGGGTCCTAGCTATTATCAAGCCAAGGTGGTTTTTCCCTCTAGCAAAGCATTAACATTAAGACAGCTGGGAGTTTCCTGAGAAATGTTATGCTCTGCCTGCCTCAAGTATTTGTCAATGGGCTGCGGGTTATAAGGAAATTTAATTTTATCTACATTTCCTTCTGCCTTTGTTCCCCACGTCAGTAGCAGCTGCTGTATTAACCATTGCAATCCATGCAGTCAAAGCTGGCTAATGTGGTTCATCTCCCAGCCCTAGCATTATTAACTGTAAGATCTGTGCAGAATTTTCACGTTTCTTAAGCCTCAATATTTGATCCTAAAAATTAACACCATCCTTATGCGGTTGCTGGAAGCATTAAGAAAATGCATGTCAAGTAAACCCTGGTACATGGCAAATGCTCAATACATTTTATATATCTATGAAATTCTAGGGGTAGCAAGACCCGGCAAACCGCCCTCTTATTGAAATGTAGCTTTAACAAGGCTCTTACTTTGGTCAGGGGGTCCACATATTACCAACCACGCTGGGAGAGGAAAGACTCATTTGTTTGTCAGATCATCACCCCGTTATTTTTTTTAAATTTATTTATTTGAGAGAGAGAGATGGTGCGCACGCATGAGAGTGTGCGCGTGGGTGAGTGGGGGGCAGATGGAGAGGGAGAGAGAATTCCGAGCTGAGTCCCTGCTGAGTGCAGAGCCTATTGTGGGGCCCAGTCTTAGGACCCCAAAATCATAACCCGAGCGGAAGTCAAGAGCCAGTCACTCAACCAACTGAGCCACCCCAGTGCCCCTCCATTTTTTTTTAAATTAGTTTATTTATTTGAGAGCGAGAGAGCTGGGGAGAGGGGCAGAGGGAGAAGAAGAGAGAAGATCTCCAGCAGACTCCCCGCGGAGCGTGGAGCCTGGTTCGGGATTCTATCTCATGACCCATAAGAGCCTGACCTGAGCCGAAATCAAGAGCCGAAAGCTTAACCAACAAGGCCACCCAGGCGCCCCAGGTCATCACCCCATTATTGAGCCTATACAACACAAACAGGACCTAGATTGTTATTCCCGGAGCTTTCAGCAACCTTTGAAAAAGTCCCACAAGACAACTTTTGTGGCCTGGCAGATGGCTTCATGGCTCTCTCTGCCCTCCTCGGTCTGTGATTTAGTCCGAAGCAAGTCCCAGTTAAGCCTTTCAGCCACTGGGTGTGTGACCCTCCTCCCCTAAGCAGTAGACATAGGAAACTGGAGGGGTGTTGCAGGTTTCCAAGGGAACCGTTTCTCTCAGGATACCTGAAAGACGCCCACGTTCTCTTCTCAATTTTTGGTCATGGGTCTGTCTGCTCCTAAACAATGAAATCTGCCCAGACAATAGATCTTTTATGGAAAGAACGATGCTGTCAAAGAGGAAATCTTCATTGTTTGCAAAACCTCTGAAAGGAACCAGATATAAATTGTTGATTTACCTGTGTGCTTATTTTTCAAAGGGAAAAAGAAATATCTTTGTAAAAATTGTCCACCATACAAAAGATACTGACATTTTATAGGTTTACCTTGATTTTTTTTTTACTGTAGTATTGACATGCTGAGAAAAGTCCTGTTGCATTGAAAATATTTTTATATTGAAAAAAAGGGAGTCCCTGCATTTGGATGGCTCAAGACTACTAGGATGAGAATTTGATTTGCATTTAAAGCCAGACAATGTCCCAACGGACAAAACCCGCTTTGCAAGAGCACAAGCTAAAAGAAACAAACTATTCAATAAGAATAAAAAATTATTGAGTTTTTAAAAGAATGTCACTTTCTAGCAATTGTCGAGAAAGACTTTGCAGTAGCTCAAGCAGACTCCCCGCTGTGCACAGAGCCTGATGCGGGGCTCAAACTCACGACCCTGAGATCATGACCTGAGCCAAAATCAAGAGCTGGACACTTAACTAGCAAAGCCACCCAGGCACTCCTCTTTTGGATGTTTTTAGGCAATGGGCCAAGATTTGCTTTCTGGTTTGAGGTAAGAGCAGTTTGAGCCACAACCAGCAAATGTCACTGATTCACTTTCCACAGTCTCTTCCTAGCCTGCGCTCACATGACCAAACTGCAGCAAAGAACATCTTGGAAAGTTACCAGCTCAGTGGGTCTCCTTTCATCATTCTTCAGTATTATCGTTTTGTTCATAGACTGATTTCTTTCAAGCCTCGTAAAAGAGTTGTTGGTTTTGTTTTGTTTTGTTTACATGCCGATTTTTCCTTACTTAGCCTTCATGTTCTGTGTTTCATGATAAATTTTAACTTTTGTTAATTTCAGCCTTTTTACTTAGTCACCTGATTACTTGAACTATTATATAGGCTACTCAAGGTTTCACACCCTATTCTGTTCAGAGAAATGACCAGAATACCCAAAATATCATGCTTTTCACTTACAAACTCATTTAAGTCCTAAGTTGGGACTGAGATTTCTTACTTGCTTTTCTATTTGGCTGATCTTTGATTTTTTTAATCCCTGTTTTGTTCCAGAGTTCATGCATTTTCTTTTATATCTCACAGCTCTCTAGTTGAGTGCAAAACTGAAAAAAAAAAAAAAGGGAAAGAAAGAAACAACAAAAAAAGATCTTTATCTTTTTTGATAAAGTTGATAAAGCTGATGTGGCAGGACCAAGAAACAGGAAATTCATAACAAACAGCCAACAGTAATCACCTCTAAAGTGCTTGAAATTGGTTAGGAAGTATTTTCATAATCTTAAATTTTTAAAATTTCTTTCCTTTACCTTTTCTAGTCATTTTAGAGTTCCCCGGCACAGATATTTAAGATTAAAGAACAAACATTCCTTATTCATTGTATTTGCTTTTATACTTACATTCATTACCATCATCAAAGCATCTTGTTCCTACAATTTTTTCCCACAAATAGCTAGAATTTGAGCAAAATCGGTCATAAATAGGCCTCTGTGGGCTGAGCCGGGAGCCTATCCCTTAGAAGTTGTTTTTACGAGAAAACATGTTCCAATTCTAAAAACCCAAAACCAAACCAAAACAAAAAACCAAATTAGAACACAATCCTTTTGTACTTTGGACACGGCTGATTTGTACCAGGTTAAGAGAATGGATTGGAAGTAAGATTGACCGAATTCAAATCCTGGTTCTGCTTCCAGCTAGCTGTGCCATTTTAAACAAGTTTCTTAACAACTCTGAACCTCTATTTCGTCTTTTCTAACGTGGGGGAAATACGAGTTACCTCCTGTAGAGGGCTGCTATGAGGTATGAATGATATAATGTATGTAAAGCACATAATAAAATCTCAGCAAATCCTAGCTATTATGATCATGTTCCTAAGGTCACCTTTAGAACTACACAAGTTGGAACTAGAAAGATCAGGGCTCAGGCCAAAGGTCCTTTCTAGCATGATACCCAGTGGTTTATAACAGAGAGATTGCACCAGTAAGGATTCGTCGTATGACCCTGGAAAATTTCATAATCTTTTGTGTCTGCTTTTTCTTTTTTAGGGTAGGTGTAAGTATAATAAAACCTGTCTCTCTTTTTCTTCCTCCAGCTTTATTGAGCTATAAGTGACATGTAACATTATGTAAGTTTGAGGTATATGTTGGAATGATTTGATAACGTATATATTGAGAAATGATTATCACAATAAGGTTAGATAACACCTCCATCACCTCACATAATTACTAACACTTTTTAAGTGGTAATAACATTTAAGATCTACTCTCTTAGCAACTTTCCAGTATAAAATACAGTGTTGTTAACCGTAGTCACCATGCTGCACATTAGATCCCCAGAACTTATTTGTCTTACAGTTGAAAGTTTATAGCCTTTCACCAACCTCTTCCTATTTGCCCCACCCCCTGCCCCTGGCAACCACCATTCTGCTATTTCTACAAGTTCAAAAACCTGCCTCGCTTTAACTCACAGGGCACACAGAAAATAAAGTGAGACTCTTTGCTCAAGGCCTTTGAACTAAACAATGCCCCACATAAGGTGTCATGAATCTCGGACTTGTGCAACATTACATATATACTCATTCTTCTTCGGTGAGTAAGAGAGAGAGAAGACAAATGAGAGAGGGTGCTGCAGCCATTGGCTGTGGATTTGCACTGGAATGATTGGGTTCCTCACATTCCCACGCTTACTCACAAGCTTCAACTGCATTGAGGAACTTTGGATACAAATTGATTCAAGATCTGGTCCCAGCTCTGCCACTTTCTAGCTATGTGACCTTGAGGAAGTCACTTAATTGCTCGTGGACAAGAGCAGTATTTCCCTCAGATGGCCATGGTGAGGATGAAATGAGATGTACACAGCACACTTGGCACAGTCTCAGTGCTCAAAACGTTAGAGATGACGATGATGGTGGTGATGATGATGATGGTGGTGTGGCGATATTGATAGTAATGATGGTGCTGGTGATGGTGGTGATGATGATGGTGGTGATGGTGGTGATGATGGTAGTGATGATGATGGTGATGGTAGTGATGATGATGGTGATGATAATGGTGATGGTGATGATGGTGACAGTGGTTATGATGATGGTGATGATGGTGATGGTGATAGTGATGATGATGGTGATGAGAATGGTGATGGTGATGATGGTAACAGTGGTTATGATGGCGATAATGATGGTGATGATGATGATGATGGGGTTAATGGTGATGGTGGTGGTGATGACAATGATGATGATGGTAGTGATGGTGATGATGGTGGTGATTTTGCTAATTTATTGCTTAGAATTGTCTGCCCTTAGATATCACAGCTGTTCATTTCTGTTTTTCGAGTTGCTGCTGCTACTGCAGCCACGGGGGCTTAAAATACGATCTGAGCTCTCCAAAGTTATTCCCTTCTCTATTTTCTAATACAGTCTTTTTGAAACTGTCATTCAGTTAAATTAGTGTTGGTTCCATATTTGTCTTATATTTTATAAGCCACGTAATTGTTTAAACAGAGAGAGAGGGAAAGAGAGATGATGTCAGACAATATCTTTCTACGTTTTCTTTTTTCATTTAATGTAGTGAGTTTTCTGCTTTTTTCCCCAAAGAAATGATGAGGCTGGCTGAGTGTGCAGCTTGTCATTTTAATGGATCCTCATTGCATATGACAAGATTTGACAAAGTTTTCAAAAACTGTTAGGTTTGTCAAAATTCCATCCTGTACTTTGTCAAGACCTACCATCACATACTACAAATCTAAGGACTTGTCAGATAAAAGCCTTGTCACAGCGGGACTTGTCAGCCAGTCTCCTCAAGCCCCTGTTCACCCTCAACCTGAATAGCTACAAGTTTATACCCTGGAATTGCAGGTAAGATTTCATTTGCAAAGAGGTTCCACAGCTAAGATGTTTGCACTTTTATACGTGCATGTCTTTCCTTGGGCTTACACAAGAGACATAGCTACAAACAGGGAAAAAAATTCTAATTAGCCAGTGGTAGTGGGTCAGAAATGTAATGGAGGAATGATGAGAAGCATAAGCAAAAGTGAGGTAAATAAAGACAGGGGGACAGACGAGGCACATAAGGCAGTACAGTTTGAAACGTCTTTTGGTTGGTGTAAATTTAACATAGCCATGAGATCTGAGATCAACCACCAGCTAGCTCCTTGAGGATAGGAACTGGGTTTTGAACATCATTAGGAACTGATCTGGCAGAATTCAGGTACGGCTGAATCCAGAAGCCCAAAGACTGATGAGTTACTGGTCTCTTTCTTTCCATCTCTAGGTTCTGCTTTCCTTTGGCTTCATGTTCAGGCAGGATTTTGCCAACAGCAGTGGGGCCTGCTGCTTCCGTGGTCCTTAGCTAGTGATCGTGGGAGTAGAGGATTAAGGGATAGAAAAATACTCTCCCAATATTATTAGGAACAGTTCTAGGCTTGACTCTCATTAGCCTGGCTTGAGTCCTGTGCCCATCTCTCAGCCAATCACTGTGGTTAGCAGGACAAAGTAGCTCATTAGACACTCTTGGAAGTAGGGTGAGAAAGTGAATCCTATTTGATGTACATAGCTTGAGTGCAAAGAAGGAGTGTTATCCCAAAGGAAAATCAAGTTGCTATTCTCCAGGGGGAAAACAATTGATATATGTTATACCCCTGAGGCTACCCTCTCCTTTCTTCTCTGGTTCACTCCAAAAATTCTCGAAAGGGAATACTATAAAGAAGACATCAAAAGCACCAGCTTTGGAATAAGACATTCTGTGTTGAAATTCTGTTACCACCACTTACTAACTTGGTGAGTGCTTGGACAAATGACTGAACCTCTTCGTACTTCAATGTTCTCTCTGCTAAAATAAAGATAATAATAGCATTTATTTCATTGGTTGCTGAGAAGATTAAATGAGATAAGCCAAAGTGACACTTGGATGCTTGGACCCAGTAAGAATGTAATCAGTGTTCCATTTCTTAGAAGGTCTTGTCTATTTAAACCACCCATCTGATTAAAACTTCATTCTTCATGCTCTCTTGAAACATACAGATAGACAGCCCACAACACGTCTATGGTATGCTGACTATCTGGACACGTCTGTTCTCACCTTCTGAGTTGCAGGTGATCCAAGACCTGCTTATTCCAGTTGTGCTTGTTATAATTACATATTCATTAGTACTAAACCAACGTCCTATAATGTGAACAGAGAGTTGTTTCCGTGAAACCGCTTTTGGATGCTTTGTGGATATTTTGGAAAGACTTGGTTGAAAGGGAATTGCTAAAAAGAATTGCTACAAGAATACAATATGAGCACAGCTAATGTAGAAGGTTGGGGGAAACAGTAAAGCTCTAGAAGGATTCTGCCTACACAATGGTTTTCGGAGTATGGTTTATTCAAGAAACATGTTACAGGACTCTAATCACAGACCTATACTCAAGTGGAAGTCTGGCTGTAGTGCACCAAGAGATTGGTGACTGTATACACAATTATATGTTCTAAATTTTAAATTCAAATAATGTCTAAGGTGTTCATGAATTTTTTATGAATCCCTGCTCTAGCTAGTTTTTAAAAATTAACAACACAACAACCAGTCTCAATTGCTTGGAGAGGAAATGGCATCTGCTGATTATTAGAGCCTTTCTATCCTTCCCATACTTACATTATCTATACTCATTACCATTACTTTTTAATATCCCATTTACCTCTCAGCCATTTACAATCTGGCATCTACACCCGTCACTCCCCTGAGACTTGTATCTAAGAAATTGCCAACCTCAATTCTCTATTTGCTCTTTGAACATGAAGGTTTCTCAGAATTCTGGCTCTTCTGAAATGTTCAGACTGCAGGGAACTACTTCCAAATGCCTCGTGGAGCTGAAAGGACGAGAAGTCTAGGGGTCCACTTTTCAGTCATCCTAGTGCATCCACTGATGACCCACCTGGTACAGTCACTGGGTCCTTGTCCTCTTCTGTAGGATGCCCTTGTTGGCCCAAGTACTCCCACGGGCCTCTTTTGTGGCCTCCCATATTTCCAGTCCTGGACTTACACTCACGTACTCTGTCATAGCTCCTGCAGCACATGGGCCGTGCATGGGGGTCTGGAGCAGACGGATGGCCTCGGCCACATGCCGGGATGAGCCCCCAAGACCCTGGTGTTGAGCCTGTGTCTTCCCTTCCCTCTGGAGAATTCCTCCAGAGGAAATTGCTACCCCTTGCTGCCTTGCTCTGTCGGTTGGATTCAATTAGAACAATCTCTGTGTCCTGGAGAGGTTTGTAGGAAAAATTGTCAGAGACTTTAAAATGAAGCAAAAGATTAGTGAGTGTCTTTAATGAAAAACAAAGTGTTATCTAGTTCATTTTTTTCGGAATTATTGGATTCTAGGGGAGCTCTGTGCCTTTCATTGTCTTTGAGGGATTTTATAATACTGTAGTTTGTCAACAACTGATAGCAATGGATGCAAATTCTCTCTGTTGTAAAGACAATTGTTCCCCTCTCTTCACCAGGAAAAGACAGGGTTGCATTTATTTCTAAATTTATGTTAGCACTCATGACTGAGCTATGCAAGTGTTGTACTTTGGTTTTTTTTTTTTTATAATAATATTTTTTATTGTATTATGTTCGTCCCCATACAGTACATCCCTGGTTTTTGATGTAAAGTTCGATGATTCATTAGTTGCGTATAACACCCAGTGCACCATGCAATACATGCCCTCCTTACTACCCATCACCGGCCTATCCCAATCCCCCACCCCCTCCCCTTTGAAGCCTTCAGTTTGTTTGTTTTTGCTTTTGTTTTCTTTTTTTTTTTTTAAGAATTTATTTATTTATTTGAGAGAGAGAGAGAGAGCACAGGCAGGGAGAGCTGCAGAGGGAGAGGGAGAAGCAGGCTCGCCGCTGAGCAGGGAGCCCGATGCGGGACTTGATCCCAGGACCCTGATATCATGATCTGAGCCAAAGGCAGATGCTTAACCGACTGAGCTACCCAGAGGCCCTGCAAGTGTGGCACTTTGCATATTCTTTTGAACAGATTGCAACCTCTTCTGGCTCTCTCATTAATTAATAAGTTAAATAAAATTTTTGACAAATGTTCGTTTTGCATTTAAACAAGTCATGATTATACACTCTTCAAAAAATTATTCTTTAACAGCTTTTAATATTTTTTTATTCTCCAACAAATAGCCTTTGTCAGATCACAGTCCTGTTACGACCTCTCCCAGGACAATAGGTACCAACATTCCTTCCATTTACAGCGTCAAGAGAACCCATCTACATAATTCTTCCCAGAGCAGAGAAACTCTGCACCAAGATGATTTGCTGTTTCCATTTTTAAAAGGATCTGGCAACTCTTAAAGGGCAGCCTCGCTCCCTCAAGTTCCTTCTAACTAGGCACCTCGGTGTGGAAGAAGTTCACAGACTCATTTTTCACATTCTGCGAAAACCTGTTGGGCTGTGTCCTCGTATCACCCAACCCCACCGCCCACTCTCTGGCTCTTTTAGACTGAAGATATGTCTTTTTCGTCTTTATAGTCTCCACAGTGCCTAAAATTGTGCCTTGCTTATAGCAGGTGCTCAGAAAATGTTTGCTGAATTTACCTCATATTGCAGGGAAGAAAAATAAAATGGCAGCCAGTTGGAGAACAAGGGTCTTAAAATATAGTATTAGGCTGCTGGAATTTTATAAATAAAAGAAACCATAACCATCTTCTAGTGGATATGACGAGAGGAAAAATAAAGTGGGACTGGTAGCTGTTGCTCACCAGTCATTTCTGATGTCCCTTCATAACGCCAAGGTCACTGACTCCCTTGCTGCTCCAAGGGACCAACATGTCCCCACACTCCTATGGGGCCTCACTGTACTTAGATCAGGAATGGGCCTTTACATAAACAAGGCTAAGACTTTGTATCATTTCAAATCTGGGACATCCTGAACTAACAAAAGCCGAGTGATTATGAGCCAAATAATAACCTGGCAGTTGCTGTGTAGGAATCTTAGATAAAGAGAAAAGTATTCTGTAATACCCTGAGATTCCTTTTTAGCTAGCACTTGGCGATCCCAGAAGAGATTAAAAATACCACCAAAACTTCTTTTCATGAAACTAACCCACAGTGTCATCAGTTTAATGGAGAACACATGGCTTTGGCCATTCTTCTGAAACTTATCATTACAGAAAAATCTAGAAACAGTGCTGTACATGGACATAGGAATGAGGTGTTTGTTTTTTTATATAATCGTAAATGAAATAATAGAGAATAAGTGAATCAGTCCCATTCATTTGGGGAGTGTCAAATTTAAAATCACAGATTTTCAGAACCACAGAGCTAGGATTATCTCAGATTTTCCAACTTAACACCAAGGAAAAATACCACGTTTATATTTTGTGAGCATGTTCCCACCTCCACAGAGGAGAAGAATGTAACTCCCCCAGTACTAATCATCATCGACCGAGCACCGTCAATGTCCTTCCGCCAGAGGCCCTCGTTCCGACCCCAGGAACACACCTGCGGTTGAACAGCCTGGCTTATTGCTCGTTGGAGGCCCGGAGAAGACACACCATGGGGAACCATGCAGCATCTCAGTAAGAGGGTAAAACTTACAGGATTTGGGCATTGGTTGGGTAATTTGGGGGGAAGGTCTAATGAAGCAAGGGCTTAGACTGGGTACTGTCAGAAAGCAAGGGCAATCCCAAGATTGGGCATCTCAATAAATCTTACCCCTGGGGAAGGCAGACTAGAGTCAGGGAAAGGCCGTAATGGTAAAGTAGTGGTCAATTCACTTTCGCAGAGAAAGGGGATGTCTGGTATTTTGTGGGGTGCACAGAAACCTTGTTTTGTCTCACTTTATCATGGTCTCAGAGTCACCTTGTCTATGTCAGTGTGCTGTGAGATTGTGTGTGTTAAGTAGGAGAACCATGTGGGCTGGCCAAGGGCATCAGACCAGTGCCCGGTTGCTACAGGCTGTTTTCTCAGCACTTACTATGTGCTAAGCGCTTCCCACAAACTATTTCATTTAATTCCTTTAATTCTATGAAGCAGATATTCTGAGTGCCATTTCACAAGTGAGAAAACAAGGATCTGAAGAAATTAGTGTTAACAGCAAGTAAATGGCGGGCAGAGTTGGGACTGACGGGGCCTGACTCCAAAGCCCACACGCTATGAGCATACCACATGCGTGATGCTTGGGTGCCTGAGAAATGGGGGAAGGACAGAAGGCATGTGTGTGGGGGGAAAAGCAAGCTGGACCACAGAACCTTGGCATCTGACTTTTGGTTTTCCTGCCTTTACTGTCTCTGGGACCTCCAACATCCCATAGATCAGACACCTACCATCCCTGTCCTCCCAGATCTGGACTCCCAGCAATTCCGCTCCAATAATATTTTTCTCTGATCCATTTGGCCACCTCTACTTGCCCCCATCACACCGTGGGACCTGCCATTTCTCCCAATGTGCCATCTTTAGAAATTAAAGTTCTGAAATTTCCCTCTTAACCAAAGTGTCATATCAGTCTACCTCTTCCTTATGCTCCTTTTATCTTTCCCTCTATACTCCTCCTTATCCTTCAAGCCTGTCTCTCCCCTTAAGGCTTTGTTTTATTTTCTTCCTTTCTACCTTGGGTCGTAGGACCCAACAATTAATTCACCAGATCCCTAAATCCACTCAGCTCCTTGACCTTCTGGTGGCTCTCAGCCCTGACTCAGTGATGGTTTTCAACTTTTACTGTCTGTTGGACACGGTGCTCAGCTCTTTCCAACGATTTCCCCATTTAACCATCACAACATTATGAGCTAAGGACTACTATACCCTCATTTTACGAGCAAGGAGCTGAGGTTCAGAGTAGTTAAATAACTTGCCTAAGGTCAAACTGCCAGTAGGTGGCAGAGTCAGGATTTGAACCTAGGCCGTCTTGCCGAAGTATCTGCTGGTGACTACCATATTTCTGCTGCCGTAACTACTGCCCTCTTCTGACAGTCATGTCTTTTCTTCACTGCTGCCTCTGGTTATTGAATAGTTTCATAAACCTGCTGGCTTCAGTGCCTGCAAGAAGTCTTCACTTCACTCACAAAGCCAAGTTCATCAACACCTATGCCTTCCACCCTAAATTTCTCTACATGCTTGTCTGATCTCCTCTCTTATCAGGGAAATAGAGCCCTTATTTGTAATAGAGTAATTTAATTTTCTGTGTATCTTCCCACACTGCAAGCTGACCACCCCCCAAAACATGAATGCCAAGGGTACACTTGACCTCGATTTCCAATTTAGAGGCTCAGATTCTAAGTCAATGCTCGCTAAGCATGTAAAATGCTCCTATTTGCATGGCGAGTAGGAACTGGAATTTCTGCTGCTCCCCAGGATGGGTATGTACTGAACCTGGTACCAAGGGAGCCACTGACTCGAGCCTTCCTTTTTCACCCACACTGTGTGTCTGGTCCGACAGGCAGAGCTAGCTCATGACTCCTGTGACTAGAACTCCTGCCAAGCTTTTCCCGGGGGACTGAACCATCTTCTCATTTCTGTCCACAGGCTGGAATTTCCCTTCATCCCTGGTGAAGTTCCTCCTTGAAACAAAATAATGCCGCCACATTGAGATTTATCTCTCTGCCCCATAAAAACCACTGTGGCCACCCCCCACCACCACCTATGGCATGGACCCCTCTGATCAGTGAGTCAGCCTTTTGTGTTGTGAACACATGCTGATACACTGAATCCACTGAAGGTTTAAAATCATTTAAGTAAGCATCTTGAAGTTTTGCAATAAATTTTAGGGGTTTTCAGACTTCCCTGAAGTTTTTTTTGCAGAACTACTCATTTTCGTACATAGTACAGTGTCTCAGATGTGGCACATGGTAAATATTTGTGGAGCTGAATTACACAAACTAAATCACAACCCAATCTTTAGTGCAAAAACAGATTTTTTTTTCTTCTTTATCTTTTTCCAAAAAATAACTTCAAGTAGTCAATATTCAGAATTTGCTTCTTTAAAGTATCTTTCTCAGGACCTTGGCCTCAATAGGAACAAGTCCCCTTCTCACTTAATTCAACAAGGATTCAGAATTTTGTAAAAGAAATATTATTGGAATGCGAAGTGAAAAAGACAAAAGCAAGTCCCTCGAAATCAATTAAAAGGCATAAAAGTGAACATATGTACAGTTTGGATATTCCTTATCACAGTGGTTCTCAACCTTTTCCCCTAATTCAACAATGCCAAATGGAAACAGAGGCTCACAAACGCATGAAGTTCAGTCAGTGGGGGTTGGCCGTGGGCCACATGTCCTTGGAGGTCACAGCAGGATGGATGGGGAGAGCTATCATTTAGAAAAAGCCCTTCAGGAGATTCTTCTATTTCTACCTCTTTATGTTCCCATTTCTATCAGTGTTCTAAAGTGACAAGGCCTACGCAATCGTTAACTCAGTTTGGCTTATTGGCCACTGGACCTGCTGTTCCTCTGTTTATCTGGTTAGGAGAACAGGCTTCTGAGTTGGGCTGCCTGGCTTGGAATCTTGGCTCATCACTTAACCTCTCTGTGCTACAGTTCCCCTAATTCCACTGGCTGTCCACAGCCATCTTTTCCTTCCTCCCTGCTAATGGAACATGGGTCTGTTTAGATATTGTCAATATCTCTCGTGGCCTCAGGTGGTCCTCCATCTTATTTCGGTCACAGGGTATGAATTATGATTGGTCAAAATAGTCCTAGAAATCTCTGCTCCTTTGGAAGGAATTGGTCTAAAGGTAGGCTTGTCGTGGCTAGAGAGATGTCAGGGCAAATTGTCTGATGGGTGAGGTAGGGGGAGAATCCATCCCAAATATGAGACAAATCCTTGAAAGGAGAAACTTTTCCTCATTCTTCCTGCCTGTGTGGCTGACAAAATCCTGGAGGTGTAGTGACTCTCTTATCCTGGAGGTGTAGTGCTTGAAAAGGCAAGTCACCACGCTACCTTAGGAAGGAAACAGAAAGGGCTCAGTCGTTTAGCTGTGTTGGGAGCCTCTGCCTCAGCTCTGAACTTTGGACTTCTTATTCAGTGAGAAAAAGAACGAATTTGTTGGTCAAGCCCCAATAAATGTTAGTTTCAGTTGAATGCATTCTTATTGGATATACTCAGTGTTTCTAATTCATAAAGTGAGAATAAAAATAGTACTAACCGAAAGAAAGAAAGAAAATGATCTGTTTTCACATAACATGGTCTTGTGTTTGTAGAAAGCCCTAGAGAGTCCACAAAAATACCCCAGTTAGAATTAATAGACAAATTCAGCAAAGTTGCAGGATACAAAGTCAACACCCAAAAATTAGTTGTGTTTCTTCACGCTAACAATAAATGATCTGAAAAAGAACTTAAGAAAATGATTCCATTTACCATGGCACCAAAAAGAATAAAACACTTAGGAATAAACTTAACCAAGGAGGCGAGAGACTTGTACACTGACAATTACAAAACATTCTTGAAAGAAATTAAAGAAGGCCTAAATAAATGGAAAGATATCCTGCATCCATGGATCGGAAGACTTAATATTGTAAAGATGTCAATATTACCCAAAGTACTCTACTGATTCAATGCAATACTGACCAATGCCATTTTTTTCCAGAAGGAGAAAAATTCATCCTAAAATTCATATGGAAATATCAGGGGATCCCAAATACCCAAAATAATTGTTAAAAAGAACAAAGTTGGAGTTCTTGCACTTCCTTATTCTAAAAATTACTACAAAGTCACAGTAATCAAAACAGTGTGTTGCTGGCATAAAGACGGACATACAGCCCAAAGAAATCGAATAGAGAGCCCAGAAATAAGCTCTTATATATGTAGGCAAGTGATTTTTGACAACTATTATATACCCAAAAGAGGTGAAAGGATGAAAAGGAGGCAAAAAGATACTTGCACATCCATGCTCATTAGCAGTATTCGTCATAATCGCCAAAAGGAGGGAACAACCGAAGTGTCCATCAACAGATGAATGGATGAACAAAATCCAAACAACGAAATATTGCTCAAAAAGGAAGGGAAGTCTGATATAGGTCACAACATGGGCAAACCTTGGAAATAGGCTAAGTGAAAGGAGCCAGCACAAAAGGACAAATATTACATGATTTCACTTATATGAGGTACCCACAGTAGTCAAATTTATAGAGACAGAAAGTGGAATGGTGGTGGCCAGGGGAGGGGAGACATGGGCAGTTGGTGTTTCGTGAGTCTGGAGTCTCAGTTTGGGAAGTTGAAGGTCTAGAGATGGACCGTGGTGACGGTGTACAAGAGGATGAATGTACGTCACGCCACCAACCTGTACAGTTAAAAATGCCTAAAATGGTAGAATCAATGTTATGTGTATTTCACCACAATTTTAAAAAATGGCACCAACCCCTCAGGGAAGTTGCGAGCGTTAATTTGGGGTGACCTTCTTTGAAGCACGAGGCCGAGAGCTTAACCCACAGGTCAAGCTCAGTCTGTGTTATCACTTGGTCCTTAATGGTACTGTTGGGAGTTTTTGTGAACCGAAGCAACCCTTCCTTGAAGATGGGCTAACGTACTTGGTCATTAATTAACAAATGTTAATTTCACAAGAAATTCATGCACGTGCCCAATAATTTTCGCACAGGTTTTAAATTGGGTGTGTCTTTAAAATCTAGAAAGGCAAAGGTTAGCTTTCAGGTTGGCTGTGCTTTACCACTTCTGGCTTCTGGGGCAGCCGTTTCTTATTTCTTAAGAAATACTCTCTCTACTCCCAGCGACTTTCTTTTACTTTGCTTTAGAGAATAGCAATCAAGCGTATGCTGCTTTCAATCGTTCAAATGAATTAGCTTCAATTTATGGACTCAGCTGTGGGAATTATTCCAGGAATACTTACTTTATATAAGTTATTAAAGATAGTTGAGGCGTGAAATAAAAGCTGATTTTTTTTAAGGTTCAGCCAGAAACAGGAAAAATCAGCCTCTATGATAATTTTTGATTTGAAAAATACTTCCATTTGATTTGAAAAATACTTCCAAAAATACTTCCAAAAAATTCCCCCCCTCCAATTCTTGAGATTACGTTGTTCATTTCAAGAGCACCTGTTGCTGCTAGCTACTACAGAGTCCTTGGTTTTGAAACCTGCTAGTCTAGATAACAAAGGAAATGAATACGAGTTTACTTTGTTTAAAAAGCTAAAGAACAGTCTCGAGACAATCATCAGTGCTTTCCCTGAAATAATGTGACAAAATCGAAAGAAACATTTTTAAAAGTCAGTATTCCTGGAAAGGAGGAAAATTTATTTTTAGATCTTCACATTTCTCCAACATTTATTCTGGTTCTAGGAACTCCTTCCTTATACTAAATTGTGGTAAAAACGTTCATTTCAGCAAATCAATTTCAAAGAAAGAGCAAAGCAAACACTAGAGAAGGTGGGCGTTGCTTTTCCGCGTCTAAAGGGGAGCAGAACGTTACTCTCACTTCTGGGGATCACAGTCTGGGAAATCCAGGGTTGAAATCTAACGTTCACTCAGGATTTCTCCTTCTCTTCCTTCATTTTTGTCCGATACCTTCACAGCTCAAAATCTTGTTTGAAAAGTTGTATTCTTTTAAACAAGATTTTCAATTCTGTAATTTGGATATTGCCAGATTAGCCTCCAGAATTTATTATTAGCTATTTTCAATGTTTTATGCTTCCCTTTCTTAAAGACTTGCTACTTTCTCTGGGTTAGTACTGAGAAGGGAAGTAAATGTTACGGTCCCAATTGGAAACTCTGTGTTTATATGCACCTGCTGGTCCCTGCAAGGGGAGTGGGTTGTGGACGTGACAGTCACCCGTGATTGGGGCAGGCAGGGGTTGGTAGTATGTGAATTAGGATCTGTGAACAGCACAAAATGAGCATGGAACCACAGTGAGCAAAGATCAGCTGGAGGATCGTGAAATTGAGAGGTGCAGTACTTCGGGGATCCCTGAAGAGGGATGTGATTCAACCGCTCCTCCCCATCGCTTCCTCAATAGATGCAGAGAAAGAAAGCACAGCTTTGTGTGCACAGAGCTATTAATGTTGTCCCCTCTGGCCTACAGAATTGGGAATGGGAAGAATTCAATTTTCTACTTGTGCACATTTCCAAATTGTCTATTTTTTTTTTTTTTTAGCAAAAGAAAAAGTACTTTGATACTAATGAGGTAAAGTGTGGTTAAAAAATTGAAGGGGGGGCGCCTGGGTGGCACAGTGGTTAAGCGTCTGCCTTCGGCTCAGGGCGTGATCCCGGCGTTATGGGATGGAGCCCCACATCAGGCTCCTCTGCTGTGAGCCTGCTTCTTCCTCTCCCACTCCCCCTGCTTGTGTTCGCTCTCTCGCTGCCTGTCTCTATCTCTGTCAAATAAATAAAAAAAATTTTAAAAAAAAATTGAAGGGAAGGTAAATTCATAGAGACAGAAAGTAGAATGAAAGCTAGAAGCTAGGAGGAGGAAATGGGGGATCATTTAATGGGTATAGAGTTTTCAAGATAAAAAAGTTTAGAATATTGGTTGGATAGTAATGTGAATATATTTAACACTACTGAACTGTACCCTTAATAACAGTTAAGATGGTAAATTGTATGTTATGTGTATTTTATCACACTTTTAAAAAAAAGGTAAAGGGATTTTTTAACATTTTGAGAGGCAGAATTTATTTATTTATTTTAAAAACTTGATTTATTTATTTGAGAGAAAGAGAGTTAACACAAGAGGGGGCAGGGACAGGCAGAGGGAGAAGCAGACTCCTGACTGAACAGGGAGCCTGACTAGGGGCTCAATCCCAGGACTCTGAGATCATGATCTGAGCCAAAGGCAGATGCTTAACTGACTGAGCCACCCAGGCACCCCCGAGAGGCAGAATTTAATTTTCCACTGGAATGTTACCAAGGTCCAGATAAAAAACCAAATGTTTAATAAGTATATATAGTCAGGCCCTGAAATACCATGATCATCTGAAAATTGGAAGCCTTATATTTTTCAATGAGTGGGCAAAGAGCCAGTGAAAATATTCCTGGTCACTGTTCATGCAAATGCTGTTTGATATTAATCACAGTTTTAGGATATAGAAAATCTAGAATTTGCTCCTTAACATGACTCTCCATCAAAATCCTGAAATCGTTAAGTCAGAAAAGCTCTGATGTGCAAAACTTCTTGCAAGCTAATTGCTATGATTAGCCTACTAAGTAGATTTCTGAGCAAAGATTACATTACTAGGGATAAAGAAGGCTGAAGGTCGTTTCATAATGATAAAGAGGCCAGTGAATCAAGAGGACATAATAATCTTCGATGTTTTTAAGGGTCATGTGTCTATCCCTGATACTCGAATTGGGAGGGAGCCACCAACAAAACCACCTGGTCGAAGTGGAGGTAGGAGCAGATCTTGCAGGACTGGAGAGGTCAGTAGAAAGCACAGTAGATACCCATCACAAAGATGCTTGGTTTGCATCCAAGGATATATACAGAGACAGGGTACAGAATATGTGACATTAGACTGCTCTGGGAAGTCCAGGGGATCCCTTAAACAAATCTATTCAACATCCTTGCCTTCCTGCTCCCAAGGATGTTTATTATTGGCATTTGAGCAAGACTAGAAGCTGTCAATTACACCTACAACATCAACATTTTTATTGATTTAATTTTTCAGGGACAAGCCAAATCATTTTATGATAGAAGTATGACTGATTAAGGATACAGTGCATCTGATAAAGCTAACAGGTTTTTAAAAATGCTCGTTTCTTCATTTACTTAACAATAGACAACATGCCTTCCACTACTCAAGGAAAGTGACCTTTGCAAAGTATAGATTTTTGATACTTGGTTGCTTTCCATTTCCATTACTCTAAATCTGCCAAACCTTCTAGGTTTGGTTTG
This sequence comes from Ursus arctos, assembly GCF_023065955.2. Lineage (NCBI taxonomy): Eukaryota > Metazoa > Chordata > Mammalia > Carnivora > Ursidae > Ursus > Ursus arctos. The sequence goes on along the minus strand of NW_026622886.1, from coordinate 10,504,407 downwards.
CATAGCGCACTGAAGGGAATGCATGAGCGTGTAGTGAAACAAAAAGTGTGAAAAATGTCATTGGGTTCTATTTCTGTATTTGTCTGACAATGATTGTACAAAATTTTTTTTTTAATTTTAATTCAGTTAGCCAACACATAATACATCATTAGCTTCAGATGTAGCGTTCAACCATTCGTCAGTTCTGTATAACACCCAGTGTTCATCACATCATGAGCCCTCCTTAATGCCCATCCCCCAGTTACCCCATCCCCCCCCACCTCCCCTCCAGCAACCCTCAGTTTGTTTCCCATAGTTAAGAGTCCCTCATGGTTTGTCTCCCTCTCTGATTTCTTCCCGTCCAGTTTTCCCTCCCTTCCTTTATGTTCCTCTGCACTGTTTCTTATATTCCATATATGAGTGAAACCATATGATAATTGTCTTTCTCCATTGACTTATTTCACTCAGCATATACGCTCCAGTTCCAACCACGTCAATGTAAATGATAAGTACTCATCCTTTCTGATGGCTGAGTAATATTCTATTGCATATGTAAACCACATCTTCTTTATCCATTCATCTGTTGAAGGACATCTCAGCTCCTTCCACAGTTTGGCTATTGTGGACATTGCTGCTATGAACATTTTAGGGTGTAGGTGCCCCTTCATGTCACTACATCTGTATCTTTGGGGAAAATACCCAGTAGTGCAATTGCTGGGTTGTAGGGTAGCTCTATTTTTAACATCTTAAGGAACCTCCACACTCTTTTCCAGAGTGGCTGTACCAGCTTGCATTACCCTCTTACACAAATGTATTTCTATATTCATTTCTCTGCCTTTAACATGGCTTCACATACACGATCTCTTCCCAATTTAATTCAAAAGGTTTTCTGCCACTCCGGGTTTGAGGAGGCGCCGTGTTCACCCCGCGGGGACCTGGTAGAGGAAATGCCAGTCTGCACACGGTGTGATTATTGCCTCCGAGGGGCGGGTTCGTTGTCCATACACAAACAGGGTGCTTAAGGAAATCTTCTGCATCACCATTGTGGAATTCTAGTTCACAGGAATGATCTGGAATCAGTTTCATATTTACTTGAGGGTTTAATGGGTCTCTTGGGAAAAATTAAAAGGAGGTATTTAGAACTAAGGGCTGGACTTGGAAACATTTGCTTTCTTCTACAAATACTTTCTGACTCTTTCTCTTTTTTACAAATAACCCCCCTTGTTCCAAAATAGACTATTTGCCCTTGGGAAAAAATTGTCAGAAAAATTTGATTTGCTGAAGTAAACATTTTATTTAGGAAAAAAAAATCGTCTAGAAAAGGGTTCCAGCCAATTTCCATCCTCTCTAAAATGATAATAAATTTTCAGCAAAACCTCTTTTTTACCACTTGGTCACCTGCTGTCTTTGCATTATCACATAGCTGTTTCAGGCTTGTCTGTCTTTTATTCCCCGGCTCCAGGGGAGAAGGTGGATTTTATTCTGTTTGACGATCCTTCGGTGCTCAGTACATCAGCCTGCAGGTAATACAGATGCAACAAGCATTTGCCAAGTGGATGAATAAATGGATGAATTAATGACTGCTTAGAGGAGTGACAGTCTTGAGTTTATCTGTCAACTTTTTCAATTTACTGTGAATTAAATTATAATTTGTTTTATAATAAAGTAGTCTGTAAGTGGGCATCTCACATTTAGGCATCTTTACATCTTGAGACTATTAATGACAGGAAGAGGCAGGACAAACTTCTTGGACTGGGGGAGGCATGGTCTCCCAAGTTCAAATGTGAAGATGTGAAGAGTCTTTGCGGACAAGGGTGGAAAAAGAGAAAAAGAAGGTTTTTAGAGAAACGGATGACCAGCAGGCATGGCACTTCAATAAGGGTGGGGGACCGCACGCACCCGCAAATGGTGGGGGTGCATTTCAGTGGACTCAACAAATAACAGGAAACTCCGCTGGGCAGCTTAAGTGCAGAAGTTGATTTGTCTCGTGTGCAGTGGGAGTGAGTGCAGAACTGGGATGATGGCTCCGGAACACACACGATCAGGGGGGCCAGCATTTCCTATCATTCCATTCTCCCTCCACATAAGGCTTTACCTCATACCTCTCATCTCGGGGCTGCAATATGATTGCTGCGTCTCCAGGCCTCACATCCAAATTCTAAGCCAAAAAAGGGAAGGGGGAGGGGGTGGGCAGTGAAGAACGAAGGGGCAAAGGCATTTGCCTTTTTTATTGATGAAGGGACACTTCTCTGGGGACTTTTGCCTGTATCTGTTGGACAGAACCGTGTCATATGACCTTCCCAGCTGCAAAGTAAACTGGGAACTTGAATATTTTTAGTTGCCCTGAATAGAATTGGGCTTCCTCTAGTAAGGACAAGGGTGGGGGTCAATGTCTGTGAAACAACTTCTGTCTGTCTAAGTGTGATTAGCTGGTTAGAGCAACCTGGATGGAGAAGCTGATGACTGGAATGTACCCAAAGGACCCAGCCGAGGCCACTCTTCAGGGACACATCCGTGGCTGGGAGGCCACTGAGAATTATTGATCTGCCCTCTGGGGCAAGGCTGTGGTCTAGCCTGGTCCGGCCCTGAAAGTAACACTTAGAGATACTCAAAGCAAAGGACCTTGATTCTTTGCTTTCCAGGAAAGCCCATAACGAATGTTCTTGCATTAAATGATGACAGAAGCAACCAGATAGCTAGGAAGCAACATGGAGAGTTTCCATAAAGGCCTGATCCCTGTGTTCATTTATAGTATCACAAAAATTCAGAGGTAGAAGAGACCTTAGAATCACTGTAATGTAATCTTTCTTTCATCAGGGAGAAAACAAAAGTAGATTAAGGTGATGCAACTTCCTCGAAATAACCCAAACAGCACCAGACCTCAGCCTATAGAATCTAAGTACTTTGAACTTTTTGTTCAAAACTATCTTCTCTGTACTGGTTCTCCTATGGGGAGCCGCAAAATCACTTGGGACACTGGCTAAAATTCAGATTCCTGGGCCCAGTACCCAACTTATTGAATCCATATTTTCGGGGATGGCTGCTGGGAATCTGAATGCTGAGCTGGCCTCGCGTGTTGCTCTGATGGAGGACCCGAGCTGAGCATCACCTGTGTCTTCCTGAATTCCGACCTGTGGGAATTTCTGTCCTGAGATTTGGTCAACATGCCCGTTGAGTTGCTTTCATCTCTAAATGGCTAACGGCAGGGTGTTGGGCCAAGACTATGGCGTGGAGGAGGATGAGAAAGAACGTAAGCGGGTCAAAGCTAGAATCCCAAAGCGATAATCTAAACAGTAGAAGATTCTTGCTCTTTGGCTAGTGCCAGTGGAATATGACTACTGAGAGATGCTAAAGAACGTTCCATCTGGGGCTGATGCAGCCTATTTCATTAAGACCTGTATCAGAATGGTTTTTCGCCTCCTGACCGCTGCCATCATGGGTCGCATGCACGCTCCCGGGAAGGGCCTATCTGGGTCGGCTCTACCGTGCCACTGCAGCTTCCCCACCTGGCTGAAGTTGACCTCTGACGACATGAGGGAGCAGATCTACAAACTGGCTGAGAAGGGCCTGACTCCTTCACAAACTGTTGTGATTCTCAGAGACTCACTCGCTGTTGCTCAAGTATGTTTTGTGACAGGCCATCAACTCTTGAGGATTCTTAAGTCCAAAGGACTTGCTCTTGCTCTTCCCGAGGATCTCTACCGTTGGATTAAGAAACCGTTGCTGTTCGAAAGCATCTTGAGAGGAACAGAAAGGATGCTGAATCTGACGGATGCTGACTGAGAGCTGTTATTAGCCGTTGACTTGGTATTAGAAGACGGAAGAGTCCTCCCCTCCAACTGGAAATACAATTCATTCACAGCCTGTGCCTGTTGCATAAATTTGTCTATGTCCTCAAGCAAGAAAGCCATTGTCTAACTAGGGAAAAAAAAGACCTATATTGAAATGATTATAATTCTTAACAATAACACTATGTTGGCCATGGACAATCAAACTTTTTCAGGAGGGAACAAAGGCAGTACAAATTTTAGCTTGACTTACAGATCTTTTCTCCAAAGGAAGTGAGACGAAGTACCCTGTGCATGGGGCATATGAGATGGTGAGTACGAATTTAGCTTCTGTCTTCCCTGTGAAAGCAGTCGTAAGACTTTTTTCTCGCAGAGCTATAATGTTTCCACTCCAATTTCAGTACGAGTTGTTTATTCCCTCCTCATTTATTCTCCATGATTACTTTCTGGGTAGCTAAATGCTAGCAGGTGTCAACATTGCTTGGAGGCCTGGTACTTAGGAGATAATTGGAAGAACTTGTATCTTGAGGGAACGCACAATTCCTTTAATGAGAAATTAAACTAATGGACTTTTATCTCATTTGCCTGGTGCAATGGTCCCTGAAACTGTTGATGATCAGAATGCTCTGGAAAGCTTTTAATATATTTTTCACTGTTGATTAATTAATTTCAATCGTAAAAGTTGTTCATGCTATTGGTTAGCATGATAATAATTCAAAAAAGTGTGCTGAAGGGTAAAAGTGGAAAGTAAATCCCCTCTCCTCCACTTTGCACTTCCTAGAATAATCCCACTGTTCATATATTTTTGTGTATTATCTTCCAAATCCTTTTTTTTTTAAAGATTTTATTTATTTATGTGACAGAGAGACAGCCAGCGAGAGAGGGAACACAGCAGGGGGAGTGGGAGAGGCAGAAGCAGGCTCCCAGCAGAGGAGCCCAATGTGGGACTGGATCCCTGAACGCCGGGATCACGCCCTGAGCCGAAGGTAGACGCTTTAACGACTGCGCTACCCAGGCGCCCCCTTCCAAATCCTTTTGTACAATCATATGAATGTTTATATCTGTTTCTCGCCAATGTGATCCTTTATGTATCTACTGTTCTGTCCCTTGCTTTTCCAGGCTGCTGTCCCTTGGACACTTTTGTACATGGCAAGTGTAAGTACACTTCAGTCTTTCAAATGAACATGTTTTCCATTAAAATGACTGATTCATTGGCTCAGGTGAAGCCCAGAGATTTGTGCTTTTTAAAGAAGCTCCTCCATTATTTCTGATGTAAGCTCGTCCCCGAACTGGCATTTAGAAACCACTGTCTTAGCTCATGTGGCAAAGCACGTTTTAAGAAATACCATTTCCATGTTTGGCTGAAACTCTTCTTCATTAGGATTAGAAACTGTGTTTTCCTTCCCACTGCCTGATAAGAATGAGAAATAAACAATTGCCCACGAAGATTTTTTTTTTTAAGATGATAAAATTCTCCTATATCACAAGGCAGGGAAGTTTCCTTGGCAACTGGTGGTGAGTATGGAAGATAATGGTTGGAGTTTATCATAAGAATAAGGCAATGTTTCTACTGGGAACGCATCAGAAAGAAGTTACCTAAAGACGGTACTTACAGGTCTGCAGGCAGAGCCTGGAATAAACACCGAATAAACATAAACATATGAATATGTTCATAGATAAGAGATGAATAATGGCAAAGTTGTTGAAATTAAATACTACCTGCCCCCCTTAAAGCTGGAAGGATTTACCTTCTGTCAAAATCATCTTTACCTCGAACTTGAGTCCTGGTGAGTTGTCTTAACTATTTTTTTCCTGTCAAGGAATAAAGACTTCATTTTTGAAAAATGCTATCCAAAACCATGGGGGGATGTTTTGAATAGTCTTCTAGAAAACAATGACAAGTCAATCAACCTGCCAAGGAGCTCGGCATTAGCAGCTTGTTATCCCCCAGCAGTGAACTGTGTTTTTTTGTGGGATGCATCTTGGCTGGTCAAATGAAGACTTGCCAAGTACACTAATTAAAGTAATATAAGTTGGAGTCTATTTTATCCCTTAGGAAAGATTACAAATGGTGTGGGGGGAGAAGACTTGACACTACAGGTCCATTAAATTCTTTAGCAGGAAGGGACCTGCCCCTCCAACTTGAACATCTCCCCAGCTTGTGACAAGCAGCAGAAATGATGAGCTCCCCAGGCCTGAAGATTAAACTTTATTTTAACTACATTATACTTTCCAAATGAAAAACATAATCAAACAAAACTCATAAGATCTTTTAAGCATATATATATGTGTGTGTATATATATGTATGCTTAAATATATATACTTATATAGATAGATAGATATATCTATAGATATATCTATCTCTCTCTCTCTCTCTCTCTCTATTTTTTTTTTTTTTTGCCAAGCATATATAGGAACAACTGGAATAGAAGTTGAATGCTTTCTTTTTTCTTTCTTTTCTTCTTTTTTTTAAAGATTGATTTCTTTTAGAAAGAAAGAGCGTGTGCGAGTGTGGAGGGGCAGAGGGAGAAGGAGAGAATCTCAAGCAGGCTCATGTTGAATGCAGACCCAGACATGGGCTCGATCTCACGACCATGAGATCATGACCTGAGCTGAAACAGAGAGTCAGATGCCCAACCAACTGAGCCACCCAGATGCCCTAAACCTAAATGCTTTCAAAGTCAGAGATTCCAATTTGGATTTTATCAGCTATAGGACTATCCCATTTTGGATATTATCACCATAAGAAATCAAACTGCATTTGAGTGCATATTATAATTTTGAGCTTGTACTTCGAAGTTGATTTCTGAAAGAGCATTCATTAATTAAAATTTTTATTAGTTACTAAAAATTTTAGTAGTTACATTCCTTTGGTGACAGTTACAAACCAAGTCAGGTTAACCTAAGAAAAACGGGGTATATTGAAAAGAAATGGTGTAGCTCTAGAAATCAAAGGAGGAGTTTGTCATACAAATAGATAAATAATGGCAAAGTAATTAAAAATAAATACACTTTTTTTGTGGCTAAAAGTATTCCCTTCTTTCAAAATCATCTTTACTTTGAACTTGGGTCCTCATGAACTGCTCTAACAGCAGTTAATATTTTAGTTAATAGCAAGCCTTAGGAAAAGACTAACCAGGAGTGCTTTGGAGATTCCACGAATAGGCTCTTTTGGGCATTGCCATTAGGGTGACAGATCCAACTGCTTTCCACCCTATGTCACTCTGCTCAAGAGTCAGAGTTCTGAGAGAGAGCTGGATTGGCCCAGCTTGGACCACAGTCCACTCCTCAACCAGTCCTTACACTTGATGAGTTTTCATGGCTCACAGTCCCATCAGGACCACATTGAATAGGAAATAGAGAGGTACGCAAAGGAAGTCAGGTTCTTGTGACAAGAAGAACAGGGAAGAAATGCCGAGCAAACAAAAACTAGAGCAGCTCACCGCTGTCACCTGGTGTGTTGATTAGAATGAGTTCAGTGGTGAGTAGCAAGACCTAACAGCATCATGACCAGTAGACCAGGATTGAGACAAGGATGATGGGTCTCACCACCTTCTAAGAAGTCTAGAGGTTGGTGGTCCCAGAAGATGCTCAACCAATACTCATGAGAAGTAGACAGGGAGATCGTGGAAAGATAGGAAGCGGGCCATGCACTGGGGAAGTGAGAGCAGCTAGAAGGAGCAGTAGGGAGAGAATCAAAAAGTAGAATTTACTTCTACAACTGGGCGAGAGATCTTTACATTCTCAGAGCCAGAGAAGAGGTAAGAGCTGATGTCCCTTGTGGGAGAGATGAGAGGAATAAAAGTGAGATGTCTTTTTTGGTAACATGGGGTGGAGTCTAGGGCTCAGGTGGTGGGGTACCCACTTGCAGAAAAAAGTGGTATGGGGTTGACAATGCCCACTTCAATTTTTCATGGGTGTGGCCATATTCTGTGACTGCCCCAGCTGCCCAACCCTGGTGATGTGGCAAATAAGAGAGAAAAAAAGGTTGCTGATTGTAAGTGTCCTCATTCTACTTTGCTGCCAGTGGTGGTCTTCTGTTAGGTGCTGTTCCTTCCCAGTGACACTGGTGAAGCACCTCTCACCACCATGCAGTGTGTGATGTGATCTGAGGGTCAGGTCCCTGCTTTTTTTTTTTTTTAAGATTTTATTTATTTGATACAGACAGAGAGAGGGAGAGAGCGAGCACAAGGGGAAAGGGGAGGAGGGGAGAAGGCAGGCAGGGGAGAAGCAGGGAGAAGCAGGCTCCCTGCTGAGCAAGGACCCTGATGTGGGGCTCCCTTCCAGGGTCCTGGGATCGTGACCTGAGCCAAAGGCAGCCGCTTCACCGACTGAGCCAGCCAGGCGCCCCCAGGTCCCTGCTTCTAATAGCAGAGTCTGAATTGATCTCCTGTATGTCCCTGGCAAGCTACAGAGGATAAGAATAGGTGGAAATCCCTTCCAACTTATTGTGCAGGGGAATCTAGGTCATGATCTCTAACAGCTGATAAGAGCTCACTGGATGGCAAGAGAGGCTCAAATACCAGTACTGTGCATTTTGTGGGGACATGGGACTCCCAAGGGGTGATTTCTTCCATTTCCTTTTTTCTTATTGGCTCTACATTTCAAAAGCAAGCGCATGGGAGACCAAGGAGAGAGAAGGTCAGGCGATGGTGCTTGATTCTCCCTGCACAAAATTGCTGTGAACAATCTCTGATCTGGTAGACTGACTCCTTTCCCAGCAAGCGCTGCTTGCACTAACTCCGAGACTCAGCGAGTATCTGCTCAGCCTCCATCGGAGAAATAATAGCTCAAGTTTATCGAGAGCTCACCATGTGTTTGGCTAAGCTCTGGGAATGTAAAAACCTTGACCTTGTGGAATTTGTATTGGGGGGGCGGGGGGAGGGGGAATAAGCAAGACATAATGATACAAGGCAGTGAAGAGTATGTCTAAGGTATAGAGGGAGGAGGAATTATTTCTTCCTGGGAAGACAGGAGAAGATTTGCCAAGGAGGTGACATTTGATGGGCCTTGAAGGTGTGGTGTGAAGGAGCAGGCTGGGGGGTGGAGGAGGGGGAGGAAGGAGTGCCATACAGGGGCAGCTGTGCGAGCCCAGGTGAGCTGTTGAAAGCTGGAGTGGAGTGCTCAGAACACAGTGCTCACGAAGAGGGGTGGCTGCAGATGGGTTTACAAAGCAGCTAGGGGCAGATGACAAAAAGGCTTTGTTCGAATGCCCACTAGAGAGCTTAGCCTTTGTCTCCTTGGCAGTGAGCGGATGGGGCGTGCTGGGAGAGAGCGACCCCCTGGCGGCAGTGTGGGTGCGGCTGCTTCCTCTCCTGGAAAGCCCCTTGACTTCTCCATCTGGCTGGCACTGTTCGAGTTTAAAGATTCAGCTCCAGGGTCCTCTCCTGTAGGGAGCCCTCCCTGATCTCCCTGCTCCAGACGGAACACGGATCATAGCACCCGAGGCACCAGAATCGCACACTGGTTGCTGGGAAGCGGCCTCCGGCCTCTGCTTCTCCATGTGGTCAGCAGCCGGCACAGTCCCCAGCCTTTCACAGTTGCTCGCTGGAAATGTTTACTCCCAAATGAAAGAGAATGAGCATCCCTGCCTTTGTAATTTCTGAAGCAGTAATAGATAGTAAGTACGATTGATTGAATACTTACTCTTGGTCAGGCACTTGGTGATCTCCTTCAATTCCCATACAATTATTTGGTAACAGTGACAATAACATTTCCGTTAGGACTGATCTTATCACCACCACTACTCCTACTCCTACTCCTACTCCTACTCCTGCTACTACTACTACTGAAATCACTATGGCTCTTACCATGTACCAAATACTGCTCTGATTTACATACAGTAACTCATTTGATTCTCATAGCAACCTTCTGATGCAGGTACCATTATTCCTCCCCCGCCCTTTATTTTTACAAATAAGGAAACTGAGACAGAGAGTGAGTAAGTAACTGGCTAGTAAGTGATCAATTAGATTTGGACCCAGCCAGTCCGACTCTAGAATCTGGCTGCTGTCTGTTGTTTAGATTGCATACATAGCACAGGTTTGAAGAAGTTAGGGGACTTCAGGCTATTCAGTGATAAATGTCAGGAATCGACCCCATACCAGTCTGGCTCCAGAGTCCTAAGGCTTCAATTCCCTGCCTTGTACCACCGCAGACATAATATGAGTGTTCACCAGGGTTATCACAAAGACATCCAGAAAATTGACTGTCTGCAGTATTAAACAAAGCATTGTGGGGAGAAGTCTGATTCATAGTGGGATTAGAAGCAGTCACTTGTGGAGGCGGCTGGGCAAACTCAAGGTGGGTGGATGGAGAGTCGGTAAGAAATCAGGATTCCGAATGCAGTTTTGATCTGGAAGTTTCCAGCATGAGGCACTGTATCTGAAATCTCAGTTTAAGATCTTCAAGCTAGGAACCACTATAATAGTTTAATAAAAAATTTTTTTTTGTCTTCTGTTGAAGCATTTAAGATCAGAAAGTGATGTCCTCATTATCTCTCTGTATCCTGGCAGATTTTTCTCTACTAAAAGAGCTTGAATTTGCAAATCACTTCCTTTAGAAATCCCTTTGAGTCCAGACACAGGAGTCCAAATTCCATGTGCTTTAGCTAATGATTAAATGCCTCCTTTTCACCTTCCAGTTCCCTCTCCCTTTTCCAAGCAATTTAATCTTAACCATTCACGTACACTGTTTAGTTAGTCATGGCAACGAGGCCATCTGATGGACCAATTAACAACTACATTTAGACAGGATATTGACCGTCCCGCTGTGTTGGCCACAGTTTTGAGATCCTAGCATAAGGGTTTGACTGACCTTCATGATGTGAAAATGCACTTGGAAATGGTGTGGTAACCAAAGAAGTTTCCTTGGCGTATTAGAATACATCATTTTGGCTTTCAAATATATGTGTAAGGCAATTATGGAGAGTGAAAATGTAGCTCGTCTCGTTTCAGTGAAAGCAGTTTATGAAAAACATAATCCAGAGGGGAGAGGAATTCCTCTTGAAGAAAATGACTTTTCAAGAAAGATGTAGATTTCAGACTTTCAGTATCAAGCTCCCTTTTATTTTCCTGTTTAGAGAAACAAATATGTAATTGTTAAAAATCCCATTTTTAAAATTGAATTTATAAATGATAGTCTGTTGCAATGAAGACTTCATATATACACATCTAAACCATCACTCCTGGTTTTCCCTAAGACTTGATTGTATTTCATCATTTAAAATATGTGATCTTAAGTATAATTTAAGTGAAGGAGCATTTACAAGTTTAACATTAAATTTGAAAATGAATACATAACATTGAAAGGGTCTTTCAAGCCATCAAAGATTATTCAGCCCTGTTTCAAATCTTCAAAAATAATATGTTAAAAAAATACAAAGGGGCACCTGGATGGCTCAGTCGGTTAAGCGTGTGCCTTCGGCTCAGGTCATGATCCCAGGGTCCTGGGATTGAGCCCTGCGTTGGGCCCCCTGCTCAGTGGGGAGTCTGCTTCTCCCTCTGTCTACCACTACCCTGCTTCTGTTCTCTCTCTCACACACTCTCTCTCTCTCTGCAAATAAATACATAAACTCTTTTTTAAAAATACACAAAGACAATTTCAGGCAAATCATTTCCTGCTCTTTGTTTGAATTCCCAATTGAGCTCTCACCAATTCATCATCCACTCCACACAGGCCAATAGATGTCTTTCACATTCTGAATGTTCACATATCCAAGGAAAATGCTCTCAGTTGCCCCAAGGAAATGAGGATATTTTAATAATTTGCTTCAGAGAAAAGGATACGACATTATTGCTTCTACATGTGCATTTGACTTTCATCACGGTGCTGATTAGGGACCAAGCAACAGGTGTGTCACTTGCCTGCTGTAAATCTTTTCCTGGTTCCTCCTCATTAGTGTAAATAACCACTGACTTCTGAGTAAAGCCTTTTATCCTAGATCTCGGTTAGAACTAGTTAGTCTCTAAGTTCACGGGAGCACACAACAAGGTACAAGCTTTAATACTGTAAAAATACTCTGGAAGAAGCCCCAATTTAAAATGCAGCAACCTCTCATTTGTATGAAATATCCAGAATAGGCCCATACACAGAGACAGGAAGCAGATTAGCGGTTGCCAGGGGCTGGGCACGAGGGTAGGGCATGGGGAGGGACTGCTCACCCATGTAGGGTTTCCTTCTGGGGTCAGGAGAACGAACGGCTTGGAACAAGCTCGTGGGGATGGAAAGACTAAATGCCACCGAATTGAACAGTTTAAAATGGCTTATTTGTGCTATGTGAATTTTACATCATTTTTTTAAAAAACTTAAAGACATCGAGTTGTGAGAGGTAGCAGTGATGAGTGGTGAGGGAAAAGAGTGCTTTACAAGGAGATTGAAGTCACACGCCTACTTTTGGCTTCCATCCCACCACCTCCCTGTGCAAGCAGCAAACTAATTAGATGCCAGTCTGGAGAAAAGGAAGTGGATACATTGTGGGAGCCCTACCATGGGGTCCCACCTGCAGGGCACCGGGCCACATTTCCTGGGGTCCATTCTTGTTCTGAAATCCTAGGAAATGTGCTGAGCACACTTTTCTCTCCACTCTCGGGGGCTCTGCAGTTTCCTTGGTTCCAAGCCCTGAGTCTTGGTGCCCTGAGGTGGCCATGTGTGAGTGAATCACAAGCCAGAAACTTAAGAGTCCAGATCCTTCCTTTCCTTGGGTGTCACCTTAAACGTCACCATGACCACCTAGGTAGCTTCTCTACTTGTGTTTTTAACCTCGACCTGTTGTGTGGATGAATAGCTTCATTTACTCCAAATGGTAATTTTGGGGCATCTTTTTGATTTGGTGATTTTCTTTTTCTTTTTTTTTAGGTTTGTCTCCTTTCTCGAAGGTCAGCTCCACGGTGGCATGGATGGACACTCACATGTATTCCTGGGGCCCTGTTTTGGTCCAAACACTGAGTGAAGTGCTGGAGAAGCAATGATGAAGCCAAACCAGGCCTGGTCTCTATGCTAATGAACAAATTCTAGTGAGAGAGACAGATGTTAAGCCAGGAATCACATAGAAACCTAAAGCTGCAACTGTCACACTGTTTGGAGGACCCAGAGGTTCTGTAACAGGGACATTTAACCCTGTCAGGGAGGTGAGGTAGGCTTCTCTGAAGTAATACTTGAGTAAATCTTGAAAGCCAAGAAGAATTAGGCAGAGAGGAGAGAGACCATTCCAGGCAGTGAGAACAGCTAGTGCAAAGGCCCCGTGGCCGCAGGGACAGGAGGAGAACAAGAAAACAAAGAAGGCCATGAATGGAGAACAGAAGCAGGAGAAGTGGATAAAGCTCAGACCAGGCGAGGCCTTGCAGGCCAGATTTAGGATTTTTTGTCTTTATCCTGAGAGTAGTGGGAAGCTCTCAAAGATTCTAAGGAAGATGGGAGGGGTTGACTTGATCAGATTTACATTCTGAAAGGACTCTAGTGCAAGGAATGGAGAGGGAAGAGAAGCTGCCTTGATGCCCGACTATGGCCTGGCCTGGCCTTTCCTCACTCTTAGCCCCGCAGTCTGGACAGAGAGATGGGGGTGGAGCAGGCCTGGCCAATCAAACTGTCGCACCCTTTTGTCCTCAATGACTGGTTCATGGAGGAGCAGAGGATGGAAAGCTAGCTCAGTCACTGTGACTGTGGGGCATTTAGCAGGAATTACTACGGGCTTTCTCTTTGGCCTTGAACCTAAGCACTCAGGAAGGATGCTACAGCTCTCTTGCCACTGTGACGTGAAGAGTCCGAGGCCACCAGGGCTGCCAAATGGGACCTGAGAGTGAGGCCACGCTGAGAGATGGTGAGAAGCCGAGTCCCGCTGGCTTTCAGTATCTTGTCGAAACATGGTTGAAGTTGTCCTTGCTTATGCACTTTTCAGTTGCGTGAGCCAATGCTTCCCGTTTTGCCTTTGCCACCATCCATCCAAAGAGGGAGAGGGCCGATGGGCCGTTAGGGGAGCATGGAAGCAGTCTCCATGAGCACATGCCCATCTCCTGCTTTAGGCCTGTGGGAGATACAGGAACTCCCGATTCAACTACTCCTATCAAGCAGAGGGGGCATCCGAGGGGGAGCAGGAGAGAAATGGCCCCCTTGCCTGGGAAGATGTATTTTTGGGTATCTGAAATTCTAATCTAGTTAGGATAGTTTGTGTAAATTTACCCTTCCCTGTGCTGGAAAGAGTACTTTTGGCCCTAGAGTTCCTAGTAAAGTTCCGTTTGGAAGCTTGGGTCTACTGTGGCTGGTAAAGGGGAAAGGGAGGGAGCCAGGGAACCAGAATGGTCAGAAAGCCCTGGAAGCTGCAGGGTGGAGAAGGAGGGGTGTGTCAGCCGCTGAGGCCAAGCTTCATCTGCAGGAAGATGGGCCTGTGGCCGTGCCCAGGGAGATGCGATCATCCTTCTCTCCCACCCAGGATGGGGGTACCGTGCTAAGTACCTTCCAGAACAGCCTCCCCAGCCAGCAACTCTGGGCTTCTCAGCCCACTCTCTAGGTTTCCAGAGCCAAAGCCACCTCCCAAATCAGATGGTTATTTGAGACCCAAAGCTTGGCCTTCCTCAATCTCTCCTTCTTCCAAAGGAAAAAGGGTATCTGCAAGGGAGGAGGACAGTCGGGGAGAGGCCGTTGGCTCAGTCTGCCTTTCAGGATAAAAGAGGCAGAATGGTATCATCGAGAGAGTGGAACAGGAAATGAAAGTTCTGACTCTGATAACTAATAACAGAATGAATGGGGAGCTGGGCCTCTCTGCTCTGTTTCCTCACTCTCGAATGAAAACATCGGGTGAAGTGTCCTTAAATCAAATGCTAAACATGTTACAGTGGATCACTGCCTTTAAACAACTCAGGAAGTGAACCCTCTCTCAAGTTTTGGGGAGATCCCCTGCTGTTTTCATTCACGATGGGAAGCAGAGCTCCCCATTTCTCTCTCAGCTGAAAAGAGGACAGCTTATTTCTATCTCTGACGCTACATAGCATTTGACCTTGGATCTTCCCTCCTGGGGCTTTGGGTCTCGACAGAGGGGCCCGTGGTACAGCGAGGGTGGGGTTGGGTTTGGGACAGCAGCGGCAGCGGGTAGAGGCAGTGGCAGATACGATGGTGCTCGTGGACAGATGCCACACCCTGCGGCTGCATTGTCCCCAGTGCACAGTCTCCCTGCTTCCTGACCGCCTCCCAGGTGTGGCTCCCAGCCTTCATATTAAGTCTGCAAACCATGCAACAGAACCGACGCCCAGGAGATTTTATGAGGATTAAATGAGATAATTCATCAAAAGAGTCAGCATTGTGCCTGACTCATGGGAAGAGCTCAAAACATTCATTATTATTGTTTTCAGAAAGATGATGCAAATTGTCTTGAAAAACCAGCCCTGGGATTAATAATGGTTGTTGAGCTAAAAAATGATTTTATGATTCTGTCTCTTACTTCTCTCTGTTTATACTCACACAAAGACATTCACCTGCTCTCCTAGTGCAGTGGGGAAGCAGAGTGTAGGACACCATCCCTGTCCTCAGGGAGCTACATTCAATCAGATAGGTAACGACTTATACGTATACAACGTTGTCTGTTTAAAAACATCATTTGCAGGCTGAATAATAGCACGTGCCAGAAGAAAACGTGCTGAAACATGTTCAAACGTCAAACATGGAGAATGGCAGGGGAAGTCCCAATGCATTTCAGAACATCACTTTCACGGTAACTCTCTCCAAGAGCAATCAACATCAGTAGTAAAAACATGGATACATTTTATTTTATTTTTAAAAAAGATTTTATTTATTTATTTGCAGAGAGAGAGAGAAATCAAGAGAGAGAGAGAGAACAAGAGAGAGCACAAGCAGGGGAAGTGGCAGGCAGAGAGAGAAGCAGACTCCCCGCTGAGCAAGGAGCCCAATGCGGGACTCAATCCCAGAATCCTGGGATCATGACTGGAGCCAAAGGCAGAAGCCTGACTGACTGAGCCACAGGGGTGTCCCAAAATATGGATACATTTTAAAAAGAAATTCATTTGGTAACAAAAAAGTTCTCAATGATTCATGGATTAATAGGTAACGGAAGTTACAAAGTATTTATAGCTGAACAACAGTAAAATTAATGAAATACCAAAACTCTTGGATGCAACATAAACAGTATTGAGAAGAAAAGAAAGAAAGAAAGACAGAAAGACTTAAAATAATTTGGTGTTTAACTTAAGAAATTATACAAGTAAGAGAGTAATCTTAAAGAAATTAGAAGAAAATAATAAAGACAAGGGCTGAAAATAAACAAATAGAACACAGGGGGCGCCTGGGTGGCACAGCGGTTGGGCGTCTGCCTTCGGCTCAGGGCGTGATCCCAGCGTTATGGGATCGAGCCCCACATAGAGCCCCACATCGGGCTCCTCCGCTAGGAGCCTGCTTCTTCCTCTCCCACTCCCCCTGCTTGTGTTCCCTCTCTCGCTGGCTGTCTCTATCTCTGTCAAATAAATAAATAAAATCTTAAAAAAAAAATTAAAAAAAAAAAAACAAAAAACCAAATAGAACACAAAACAAAAAGAGATATTCAAAAAAATTAAAAGTGAATTCCGAAATGCCAATAAAATGGACAAATCTATAGCAAAGCTAATCAAGAAAGAAAACATGCAAATAAACACTACGGGAAGGCAGAAGGGGGCACAACCACAGATAGGAAAGAGATAAAAATCACCACGAGTAAATACTGTGGTCAATTTGATGGCATTTGAAATTAAATTAACATAAAAAATGTCTGTTGTGGCAGACACAGGTAGCTGCCACCTCTGTGTTCTGAGCCATCGTGAAAGCTGTGCTCTGCTTTTATATGTTATGGTGTCTATGACAACACCACCCTCACATCTCAGCGGCTTCCACACAATGAAAGGTTCTTTTGCCCTCACGCTTGAGGGCTGCGGTGACTTAGGGATCCAGGCTGATGGAAGATGCAACTTCTCGTGTACTTCCAGGTTCCTGGAAACTGGAGAATCTAGAACTTTCAGTCAAGAGGTTCTTCTTGGGCAGAGAGGGCTTGGTGACACACCCCTCAGATCTCCCTTCGAGAGAACCTTCTATGAGGAGTGGAGTTGGCTGACGGCCCCCAGATGTTGGCACTTGGGTTCTGCTGCTGTGTTCCAGCTGGGTCCCAGCTCGTGCTGGGCAGCTCACAGGCCAGCCACGTTACGAGGGCCTGGCCATCTCTGCCCAACAAGGGGCGACCCCACAAGCAATCCGCATTTGAAGTTCTCCTTGGCCTTGGCCAAGACTTTTTCACAGCGGCCTTATAGTCTGAGCGTCTTCCTACCCAGTCCTCTTTATATAACCCTTTTCTTATTTCTCCCCTGGGTGTCAGACCTGCAAGGCAGCCTGAAGGCTTTCCCTGCCTACTGCTGATCCCGCTCCCCCTGGATCTTCCAGGCAGTACCCCTAACAAATCTCTTGTACGCCTATCTCCTAACTCCCAGCAGAAACTCACAGAACCTCTGAGGCATATTTCACTTTTGTTCACATTTCACTGGCCAAAGCCAGTCATAGGTCTGTGCCCATCTCCACGGGGGCAGGAAGCCTAATCCAGAAGAGAACTAATCCAGAAGAGAGAATACAAAGGGGCACATAGGTACTATGACTGACTAGCTGGTTAAACAGCTATTAATTACCCCCTTTTCCTCCCAGTGCAGGACCCCAATTTTGTTCAGGTGTCTATCCTGCACTCCCTGTCATGACTCACGGGTAAATTGTAACTTACCAGAGCTGATTACAGCTTTCCTATTTACCTTCCCAGTGGTTGAATCTCGAAAAGTCCTATGATCTAAATCCTGGCCAAAGAAATGGGAGAGGAAGTGTTCCTAGTGCCTCTCAGCTTTAAAAAGGGACACCCGAAGGGTGGGGGGGAAATCCCCTTTTTGTTGCTGAGTTCTGCTGTGTGTGGATGAGCTTCCCAGAGCTGAGGCAGCCATCTTGCAGCATGTCAACAGGGAAAAGGAAAAAAACAAAAATAAAACTCGGGCTGCCAAACTTTTTGTGGGGAACCCTTTATGGAAGAAAAACCATGAAAGCTGAGACTTATTTAGCTCCGTGTTCTCCTGTGTCTTGCTTTCTTTTCCCTGCCAGATCAATTTCAGTCATGCATATCTTCTCCCTCCCTCACACCACATCAGTTCTTGTCTGAAGAATGAGAACAACAGCTCAATGGTGTGATTTAACTGGCACAGAGAAAGAAGCCAAAACTGACCAGTCAGGAAATGAGACATGCATTAATGATTTTCTTTTGACTCACTGTTTTTGAAAACACCCAAATGCAATTAACTGTTGTTTATAAAAATAAAATGAATTCCTAAAAAGGAAAAAGGAGATGCCAGACTTCCTTCACTCCACATTAGGGAGAGGACCGACATTTATGGAACACTGACTAGGAAGTTTATTAGGAACTTTGCATACATTGTCTCATCAAATGACTTTGCATTGCCCCTTGAATAAAATTTTAACTCCTCACAAAGCCCATCGTACCCAGTGTTATCTGGGTTATCTCCCCAACTATCCTCCTCCATCTTTGCTCTAGTCCTGCCATCCTGGACTTTTTTTTCTGTTTATGAAACACAGTCAGCATGTTCCTGCCTCAGGACTCTTGCACTTGTTGTTTCCTCTGCCCGGGATGCTCTTTGCTTGGCCTTCACCTCTTCGATTTCTTCTCATCGATCACATCTCAGCTAAAATATCCATTCTTCAGAGAGGTCCTTCTTGATGCTCCTACCTAGAAGAGCACCTCTCCCTCTACCCCTCCTCACCTATTTCAGTGCCCTGCTTTATTTTGTTTCCATCACGCTTATAGTATCTAAAATTATTTTTTTATTTGATTTTGATCAACTTCTCCCAGTAGATTTTTCCTCTGCTCCTTGCTCACTGCCCCATCTCAAGCATTTAGAAGAGAGGTTAGCTCAAAGAAACACTCAATGGTGTTTGTTGAAAGAATGAATAGATAACACAGCCTATAACCTTATAAGGCAGAGTACATATCATTTATAAGGGTCAACGTCCTGCCACCAAAGACCACCAGGAACATGCTGGTAGTTGAGCAAGTTGGGTTTATTGCTTTTGCAGTGAAAGAGAATGCACACCACAGAGACCCATGAGGTATCTCAGTAACGGGGTGTTAGAAAAGATTCTATAGGATTTGGGTTCAAGTTAGGTGGTTATGGCTGGTGTTTCAGAAAGCAGGACTTCTTTTTTCCTGGCTTGGGTGTTGTCCGGAAGCAGGGACAATTCTATGGTGGGATATTCTTAATAAATTTCATCTATGAGGCAGAAAGTCTGGGATGGGGACAAAACTTTTTTTACCGTAACTGGTAAAAAAAAGTAGCAGATCATTCATGTTAGCCAGGATTGAGTGAGGCTGTGTTTGTGGTTTGCCAGTGACCCCGTTTTTGTCATACTCAGACAAGAGTTCTGAGTGGTCTTGTTTTTGGTCTGACTTCCTCAGAGTTAGCAAGGGGCCTTGTCTGAGATTGGTGTTCTGTGTAACCGTTTAACAGAAGAACTCAAAGGCCTCACGGTGTCGGGCCGCTGACTGGATGTCAGGGTCTGTTTTTCTCTTTCCTCCAACTGTCCTAGGGCTGGAGTCCAGCAACAGCACAGAAATAAACCAGAGTATTTTCCTTGTGTACTTGATAGTCTTATTCTCCCTGCCAATTCTGGATTTGTAAGGAAGGAGCTACTGAACAAAGATGGTGGAGGCCAACGTAGAGAAGCAGGGCTTCTAGAAGTCAGCCCAATTCAGAAACACCCTCATTTGCTCAAGAATTAATTCCTATCTCAGGACATGCCCAGGTATATCTAATTTTCGAAGGAGGAATGGGGAATCCTGAATGAGAAAATTACCCCATGCTCCCCGTTGCCTCAAAGGTCATGTTCAACAGTCCACCAAGGCCTCCGTTCTAGCTCAAGGTTTTCTCTAAATACAATTGTTCTGTTTTAGAGAAATCTTCTAACCAGGATCCCAGATCCTCTGGGCTCCCATAGCACCCTGTATTCCTTTGTTAACATCCCCACTATATTGTAATTAATTTGTTTATAATCTGTCTGCCTGGTTAGACTGTCTCCTACATGTTTGTATCACTGGAACTTAATTTTAACAAAGGACTTGGCACAGGCTAGGCTCTCTATAAATATTAAATGGATTTAAAATGGAGATTTAATTCCTGGCTTCAATTCATCTCACAAAACACTTACTGAGTCTGTACTACGAGCCAGGAGGACGCTATGAGAAATCAGTCCTTACCTTCAGGGAATTAGTATTCAAATCTAATGGGACTTAAGACCAAGAATAGCTGACGTTTATCTGGGATCAGGCACTGTCTTAGGTGTTTATACACGTGCCTGAGTTATTACGGCCACGTTACAGGTAAAACAACTGACACACTAACGGGTTAAGTAACTTTGCTGAGGTCACATAACTATTAAGGGGCAGAGCACGGATTGTAAATCAGACAGTTTGACTCCAGTAACACTTGCCCAAATGTTAGGTTGAAAGGTGCCAAGTGAATTCACAGTTCGGTCAGTAAGTGAGCGAAGGTCCTGCAGGCTATCGAAATCACAGCAAACACAATTAAAGGGGAGGAGGCTAATGGGACCGACCTGGGGAAGACTTTATGCTCTTTCCTAGTCCAAGTGTATTGGGGAACAGAGCTGCATTCGTTTTCTGTTAAAGAAGAAATGGATTTCGGTGTTGTCTTCAGACCTGAATATCATTCAGTAACATTTATTGGGCGCCCACTGTATGCAAAATAGGTGTGTCTGCCACTTCCCCTCCTGCCCACATCCTGAAGCAGGGAGGGGAAGAAAAGGCAAAGAGGGCGTGGAGGTGAGTAGGTGGGCATCCCCGGCCCAGCCGCCTTACCCCCGGCCCGCGCCGGCCACGCCCCCAGCCTCGCCCTCGCCCCCAAACCCACTTTAAACTCCCGCCCCCTCTTCACGACGACCAATGCCCGGCCGGAGAGTCCGAAGGAGGCCGGGGATTGGGCGTCGCCGCGGTTGCCGAGGTGACGGGTGGGTCCGGCGGGGACCCCGACCGCTGCTAGGGAGAGGGGTGCCGGGCGGTTTCCGCCCCAGCCCGCGCCCTGGCCCGCACCCCTCTGTGGCGGGAGGGGGAGGTCCCGCGCGCCCACCCGGCCCCGCGCGCCCCCCGCCGGCCTCCGGTTCGGGGCGCGCCGCCCTCCGCCTCCATCTCCGCCCCCAGGACCGGCGGCCGCCAGCTCCCGAGCGCTGCTTCCCGGGCCAGCGGCGCGATGGGCTGCGGGAACTCCACCGCCACCAGCGCGGGCGCCGGCCGAGGTGAGTGGGGGCGCGGGCCGGGGACTCGGGGGCGGCGGGGAGGTCTGCCGGGCGGGCCGCCGTTGCGGGAGAGGCCGGGGAAGAGGCGGCGGGGCGCAGCGGGGACCGGGGGGAGGGAGGGCGCGCAACCCCCTCTCCCCTCCCCATTTTCGGGACGGGGTGGGGGGGAGGGCCAGACCTCCCGCTTTTGGAGGGACGCGAAGCGGGGCATTTCCCCCGCGCGGGGGCGGTCGCACCCGGACGAGTGGAGCCTGCGGGGCGATCCTGCGGAGGGTGCGCGGGGAGGACGCGCGGTGGGGCTCCCCTGCAGCGGGTAGCCCGGTGCCTTTCGAGGGGAGAGGATTCCTGGCCGCGGTCCGCATCCGCTCCTTCCCCTCCCACGCTTGCCCCGCAGACCTCACCGCCAGCCCCTCGCAACCCTGACGCTGCAACAGGAAAGTGCGGCAGTGCAATTCAGTACTTTTTTGGTGGTGGTGGTGGTGGTGCGAGTGGGGTTGGGAAAACTGCTAGCCGGGCTCTGAAAATTCATCTGAGTCTGTACTGATGCCTGAGAGCGGCTGGGCTGCTCGTAGGATTTCTTCGAGAAGCTGCAGTGTTAAGGATGTTTTAGATAAGTGTGACAGAGCAGTGATCTGTTCATATATTTTTCATTAGAAAAATATATTGAAACTTCTTTTACACACTTCGTTTTGTTGATTGGCAGGAGAGATCTCCTAGATTTTCCCCGTCAGCCAGGCTTTGTGTCAAGTGAATTATTCCAAAACTCACCCTTTCCTTTTAACCCAGCTAGTGTCTCCCGATTTAAGAATCTGAATCTGTTTTGAGTAGTATCTGGGGGCCTCTTCTAGTATCCTTTTGGATAAAGCACTCCTATCTCCTCCAATTGCGATCAATCAGATGCCACATCCTATCCTCACCAGCAAATGCAAGCAGCAATCTGATGCTGCAGTATTTCCTAGCAGACTGGCGTGGATGCCCTCTCAATAACTTCGTGACCTTGGGCCTGTCACTTCCCTTAACCCAGACATCAGTGGAAGATGGAGCTTAAGATTCAAGCCTTATTCGTTTAATATTTTAAAGTTTATTTTGATGTTTACTTAGTGGGATCAGGTGTGGAAATCCGCTCTATGAATTGGCCAAGTTTGTGTTTCCTCTTTGTCCGTAACCACACATGGAATATTCTGTTTTCCCCGAGAAGACACTAAAATGTGGGATTCTAGTCCTAGAGCTGTGAATGAACCCAGGTAATGATTCACCGAAAAGTTGATCTCTTACAGATAACCTTTACCATCTTGAATGAAACTCTCCTCCCACCAGAGAACAAATCTCTGCCGTTCATATAACAGTGAGACGGGTTAGTTATCCTAGTTGGCGTCTTATGCCAACAAGGGCAAACGAGATTCTGAGAGTGGCCAGAAAGCTCTGCATGGAAACCTGGAACAGCATCCAGGCCGCATCCTATACCAGGCGCTGGGGTCTTATGCAGTCCACTGCATGTGCAACCTCTCTTTCAAAAGCCTAAGAACAGTTATCTACACTAAAAAAAAAAAGAAATCATAGGAAGGATTTGTAACATTTCCTTTCAGTGGAGCTAGGTTAGTTCATTTACATTTTTATTTATTAATGAGCTGTTTGTCAGATTTGGGGATAGGAGGGAGGGCACCGTTGCTAAATCCGAGTGATGATAAGGTAATTTGGATATGGTAATGTCAGAAAATGGGAACATCTGATTGTCCTTACAGATATTTGGTTGACCTCTTTTTTTTTCAAGGTGCACATCCCTTTTTACAGAAAAGGAGATATAGTTGTGTTGAAAAAACCACTCCAAGTGCACGCCTTCTTGTCGAGTAGTCTGGGTTTTGTTTATGAAGGACAGTTCACGGAAGAGCACGTTGTTGTCTCCTCTAGCTTGCTCTTTGCTAAAAATTGCTTTTTGTTCAGGGAAATGCAAGATAGTGCCGACTGGAAAACATTAAGGAGAGAACATGACGAGTAGGGACTTATCGCATCAGCTCTTTGATGGATCTGCCCTGGTCTCTGAGAAGTCATTCCCCAAACCTGTCCTTGCTAGAGTCCAGCTGACTGGCTTTGGGATTTGGTCGTCGTTATTTTGAAGTTTTTCGGTCCAATGGTCATAGGACTTTAGTTTCAGAAAGGAAATGTGTAAGATGAAGAAAACTAAACCACCGGGCAAAGGTATTTGAATATTTTTCGGTTGTGAACTTTGACATCAGCATCAGACACGCTGTTGACCAAGTTGCGCACTTGTTGTCCTGAACCCAAGTGGGAAATAAATGCATTAAATAGATGTTGTCCCGGGGCGCCTGGGTGACTCAGTTGGTTAAGCATCTGACTCTTGGTTTTGGCTCAGGTCATGATCTCAGGGTCCTGGGATTAAGCCCCGCATTGGGCTCCATGCTCAGTGTGGGGTCTGCTTGTCCCTCTCCCTCTGCTCCTCCCCCTGCTCCCCCTTTCTCTCTCTTTCATAAATAAATTAAAAATCTTAAAAAAAGAAAAAGATGTTGTTCCTGTCCTCCAGGTACTTAAAATGGGACTTCTGAAATGTCCCAGGATCATACAATTCAATAGTTATCCTTAAGCTTTTCAGCAATCAATCAGTCCACCCAGCCAGCCAGCCATAGATACATAAATAACAAAGTACAGAGAGGAGGTGGGAAGGGCGCTGAACTTGGAGCCTGGAGAGTGAGGCTCAAGCTTGACTTTGGCTCTGTGCTGGTTGCGTTGCTATGGGCATTTCGTTTCACATTTCTGAGTTACAGAGTGAAAGCACTGTGTAAACTGTAATTATCATAGAGTAGTGGAATATTACCATGTTGAAGGTGAAATGGCTTTCCCTGATCATTTTTCTACAAGAATATGGCAAATCACCTTCCAAAGGGTGCATTAGCACATTATAATAATACCCTTAAACCTGAAATCTCCATTCTGAGCCCTGTTCTACTCCGTAAGTGGTTCAGGTAGAACGAGGTAATTGTTTGTCCTCTCCTGGAGCTGTCTGAACAACTGCCTTTCTTGGCTTTTGTCTAGAGAAATTGGTTAATATGACAAATTGATTTTTACTAGTGTGCTGGAGTACATTTGATTCCGTATGTCCAGTTGGTGGGGAAACTGACCTGCAGTAAAATGATCAAACAGCCATAAGAAATCAGCCCCTAGACCACTCAGGCCCTACCTAATTCTGGTAAGATTTCTCCTAAAGATTTCTTCCCTTAGTCAGCTTAAACGCACCCAGTCCGCCTTTCCATGCAGAGCACTGCACTTTCCTGGGAACTTGTAAGGCAGGGCTTGGGCAGCCAGCCGTGGGTGGTGGAACGAAATCAAACTTTCATGCTCTTGAGAAGCTGATAGTCTAGGTAGATTAACCCATTGGAGAATAGCAAAGCAAACTATGGTAGAAGACACATGGGACATCCAAGTGCCTAGGAGATGTTGAATAATACAGTTTAATCACTGGAGGCTTTGGGGAGGAGTGGAGCTGTCGGTCCAGATGGGGGTCTTGAGAACCCTTTCGATTGCATGAGAGCGCTCTCCATTTTCATGTTTTAGGAAGATCACTCTCTCCATGCAGGAATTTGATTTTCCCCTACCTAGAACTGTAGTAGGACTTCTTATATTTTCCACTAAGTGAAGATTCAGTATATTCGTCCTGCATAGTCTGGAGTCCAGCCCCTAAACTGTAGAGAAACATCTGGATTAAATAATCCATTTTAAAAGTGTTGCATTTTCTATAAGGCAGGGAGCTCTTGCTCTGTTTCTCTCTGCTCTCCAGCCCCAGCTCTCTCTCTCAGCCGTCAGATTCTCTGTCCCCTTGTTTTTCCTTGAACATTGTAAGTAGGCAGAGAAATGAGCAGCCCTGCATTTGAGCTAATGATCGAAACAGGTGGGCCATTCCCTTTTGTACACTCATACATATAGATGGGTAAGCAAGTCTGCGATGTAAGCCAGGCAGTCTCTTTTCAGGTAAACCAGAAAATCCCTTAAAAAGTTTGGATGGTTCCAAATATCTACAATAACTTGTGTCAGTGCAGGCTGTAGAAATTCTTTGCAGTGGAGGACTTATTTCAGAAGTATTCTGCTCATGAGAGCTGATTGAATTTTTTAGCTGTAGTTTTTCTACCGAAGGTATGTAACTGGCAACTGTCTGATCATAACTCCGTGGCAGTTTATTATCCGAATGTTTCTGTAATGGTTCTTCTGCTATTTTTAGAACAATAGTCTGAAGAGGAGGAGTTTAATAATTATTTATCCTATTTTGTCAGTGTACCCGGGGAGTTAATGCAATCCTTTTGGGTCCAATTGTTTAGATTAGTTTTCTCTTCATCCTCAATTAGCTAGATAATTGCATTCTCTTCTTTTGATGTAGCTCTGTGGTCCAGCCTTAATTTACATCTATAAATGGTTTGGTAGGACTGAGATGTTGCCCTTGTGCTTAGCATGAGCCCAGGTCGCATCGGGGAAAGAATATAAAATTTTGTTGATAGCATCCGAGAGGTCACTTATGACTCCTACTTCCCTGCCGTTGCCCCCGACCCCAACCCCACCATCCTTCTTTCAATTCCTTAAACAGTCTTATTTGTTTATTTATGTATTTATTTGACAGAGAGAGACAGCCAGCGAGAGAGGGAATGCAAGCAGGGGGAGTGGGAGAGGAAGAAGCAGGCTTCCCAGCGGAGCAGGGAGCCTGATGCAGGGCTCGATCCCAGGACCCTGGGATCAGGCCCTGAGCCCAAGGCAGACGCTTAATGACTGAGCCACCCAGGCGCCCCTCAATTCCTTAAACATTCTGAACTGACTTTTGTTGTTTTCTCTTTCCTGGAGAGCTGATATTTTGTTTATTTATTTATTGCCTCTTCTGTTCCCTTCCTCCAAATGTAGGCCTCATGAGAGCCTCCTGTATCTTGTTCCCAGCTGTACCCTCAGCCTCTAGACTAGGACCCAAACTTTCAATGGGATTTTTGGCTCTCAAAGAAATTTTGTTGTTGTTGTTGTTGAATGAAGAACATATTGGGGAAACAAAGAAGATGCAAAATTAAGTCCTAAATTGTGTGACTGATATTGCGATTGAGAGAATAAAATAAAACCTCAAGTAGTCAGGGTAGCCTGCTTGCAAGAAGTGGCACTTGATTTGGTTCTGAAGAATAGGTAATGTTTGGATAAGCAGATAATGGAAGGGAGGGCATTCTTAGTGCTGTGTGAAATCATAGGGACAGAAATGGGCTCCGTGCATTTCAGGGCAGTAAGTCTGGCTTGACTGGCTTTAGTAGTTCGCATTGGTTATAGGGTTTTGAGAAGGAAGAGTGGTTAGAATGGAGGGTGAGGAGGACAGACAGGCAGGAAAGCCAAGCCTCAGAGTTGAGGGTGGGCTCTGGTACCAAAAAGCCCAAGTTTGAATCCTGCTTTTGTCATTTATCAGCTGCGTGACCTTGGGCAATTCTCTTAAACTATACCTTGGTTTTCTCAACTGTAAAATGGGGGAGTAAGAATAGAACCGACTCCAACATAAAATGAGTTAATGTAAGTAAAGTGCTTAGAACAGTGCCTTGTATGTTGTGAGTACCCACTATGCTATTTATTACGAATATAGGGAAAGACTTTTGTAATTGGTGTAGAAGGAGAGAGGGGGCATACAGCAGTGGCTGTCTGGAGTCAGGGCAGTGAGAAGGGCCTGGAGACATTGATGCCAGAAACCCCTGGGACAGCCAGGCTGAGGATGGGCTGCATGGGGAGGAGAAAAAACATGAACCCAAACTAATGCTGGGTAACTAGAAGATTCTACTACCTCTAAAGGGAAGGTAGGAAGGTGCAGGTGATCGGTACACTCTTGGAGGTTCCATGTTGGAAGTGATGGTGCATGACGGGAGAGATGTGGAAATACCTCTGTCCAGGCACTTACCACCGGTGCGACGGACTCAGGACATTCATGCGCTGCAGCTCCCTGGAAGTGACCTTGTGGCCATGTGCAGGGGTTGTGAAGGTGGCCTCAGTGAGGTATTCAGTTCTGCCACAAGCTTCTTACCGCTCAGTATAGACATGGCTTTAGTTACAATATAGCAGCCCGATGTCACTGCCTTACCTTACGTCTGTCCTTCTGTGGCTGTCTTTATTTATTAATCTGTAGTTCCCTAACGTGTAGTGCTCAGCAAGGACAACCTGCAAACGAAGAGACTTTCTGCAAGACCTTCCATATTCATGAACAGAATTTTATATTTCTAGAAGACATTGGCCTGAATTTTTTTCTCCTTTATTGAAAAAAATGACTTACGAATCTAGTTCTTTTATTGGCTTCTTGAAAAATAACATTGTTTTGGATGAACTAAGAGCTGTTGTTCTACTACTTTTGGCCAAACTAAGACTATGACATAGTTTTGGAACTATTACGGGTCAGAGGAGACATCACGAGCTGTCAAAATTAAAGAGAATTTTGTTTATTTTTCTGCAGTGATGTTTATACAGTTCTCAGAGGGCCATTTCTTTTCTTTTATAAAACAAAGAATAAGACATTCCTGCATGTTTTTATTATTTCCCACAAGAGCCACAATCATTTATGTTTCTGATCATTTAGGCTGAGAGAAGAGTGATTTGAAAATCTTTAGTGCTTTTTAGAAATTCTTCGTGTTCACAATTTTATTTTTTGGCACGTGTGTTTAAATTGTCACCACTAAGTCGGAAGATAGAAATACGATTTAATATGTAACTTAGCAATTCATTTACTTGTGACTATTTCCAGTCTATGACATAAATTCTATAGAGTGCAATAGGACCGTGATGAAAAAAGGTGTCAGGAGGCTAGTTTTTCAAATGTAGACACGTATGTGGCCTTTCTTTTAAGAGATAGTCTTTTCTTTATGTTAAAATTTGGCACGTGGGAGGAAACTCAAAATGGTAAATGTACCAACCTGAACAATGTTGAAAAGCATACTGGGCATTACAGCTCACTCTTCTTAATTTGTACGAACGATTAGATGGGAAAGGAGCATCTGTCTATAGAAACCAAGATGTTCTGTCTACCTACCTTAAACTCGTGGGCCCGTGTAGTGTCTTGCAGCTGGCTGGCTTTACAGTTGCCTGCATTTGTGGGATGTATGACGTTACATTATATTTAATCCCTCTCCCCCCAATCTTAATTTTGCTATGCATTTCTTTCCAAAAGAAAATTTCTGGTTTTGGAGGGACGGGAGAGGACAGGGATAAGAAGGTGGAGTGGGTTGAATGGTGGCCTCTAAAAAGATGTCCCTGTCCTAATCCTTGGAATGTGTGAATGTTATCTTCCTTGGAAAAAGGGTCTTTGCAGACGTAATTAAGGATTTTGAGATAATCTGGGTGGGCTCTAAGTCCACTGGTGAGTGTCCCTATGACAGAGAGTAGGTGATGCGGGGACATGAGCGGAGCAGAGAGTGTGTACGACACAGCCACAGGCCAAAGAATGCCAAGGAGCGAATGCTCACTGTCGCCAGGGGCTCAGAGGGGCGGGGCAGTTTGGATGCGCGGACACCTTGATTTTATGCCTCTGGCTTCCAGAATGCGGAGAGCATTGGTTTCTTGTCATTTTAAGCCGCCCAGTCTTTGGGGATTTGTTACAGCAGCCCTACGAAACTAATCAGAAGGTTTTCCTGTAGTTATTCGGGGGCGGGAGGTAATTAGACAGTTAGGAAATACAGCTCACAAACTCTGCCTGGCGTGCACATCGTTATTTGCTGAAGCAAGTGCGGTACGAGTCAGTCTTGATGTGTGAGTGAGAGGGCACTTCAAGGTTGTTTAGAGCCTCAGTTACTTCTTAGGACAGCGCATGTTTATAAAACATGTTAGGAAACAGCGAGACTCTCTGAGAGGTTTTTCTCCCCTCCTGATGCCATCCAGCTTTCCGATTCTCTGACACGCATTGGGGGTCATACAACGCACTTCACTTCTGACCCTAACTGCCTGGCGTCTGTCTCTGGCCACAGGGTTAAGGGCAAGGTTGCACAAAATGTCCTCACTTCTGGGGCGCCTGGGTGGCACAGCGGTTAAGCGTCTGCCTTCGGCTCAGGGCGTGATCCCGGCGTTATGGGATCGAGCCCCACATCAGGCTCCTCTGCTATGAGCCTGCTTCTTCCTCTCCCACTCCCCCTGCTTGTGTTCCCTCTCTCGCTGGCTGTCTCTATCTCTGTCAAATAAATAAATAAAATCTTTTAAAAAAAAAAAAAGATGTCCTCACTTCTGACAGCAGTCGTGAGTATTGGGTCCTCAGATTACTCCCACTTCTATCCAACTTGGCCACAAGTTTGGGGTTCCCCCAGCACCCTTTCTCATATTTGATAATTTGCTAGAAAGGCACGGAATTCAGGAAGGCACTTTACTTATGGGTTTCAATTGACCAGTTTATTATAAAGGACACAAATGAACAGCCAGATGGAGAGGTACATAGGGTGATGTCTGGAAGGGCCCCGAGCATAGGAATCTCTGTCCCCATGTAGCTGGGGTGTGCCGCCCTCCTGCCACGTGGATGTGGTCACCAACTCAGAAGCTCTCAGAGCCTCATTGCTCAGGGCTTTTTACGTGAGGTTCATTACATAGGTGTGATTGAAGGAATCATTGGCTGTTGGTGATTAACTCAATCTCCAGCTCCTCTCCCTTCCCTGGGGATGGGGTTGGAGCCAAAGTTCCGAGCTGCTAACAAGGCTTGGCTTCTCGGGTGGGTGACCAGTCCCCATCCTGAAGCTATCTTGGGTTCCGTGAAGAGTCCCTTCATTAGAATGGAACTGGCTCCAAAGTTTTTAGAAGTTTCGTGCCAGAAAGAGCGGACAAAGTCCAAATATCTTTCTATAACCCCACAATATCAGATGAAGTGTTTCGAACGTTTGAATAAAACATTGGGTTTGCTATGCTTTTTTAAGTGACTGAGACTTTTGACTTTAAGACTCATGAACAAAATATTAAAATCTCTTGAAGTGTGTGAAGTAAAAGGTATACACAGTCTTGGTGAAGTGATGTTTTGAACAACCAACAATGTTTAACTGTTTCCCACTTTCAGAAGGAAATGTCCTTCCTTACAGACCCCTAACCATTTAGAATTACTTTTTTTGTCATTGAAACTGCATATAATACTGTTGTGAGAGCAAACCTTCCCTCCTTTTTCTTTTTTAGGAAGATACTTAAAATTATCATCCTTTATACGGTTTTGGAAAATAGTCATCAAGTCTTTAGTCTTATGGACTTTGTGGTGCTTTCATTCTACAAGAAGCATTATTACCTTTCCCCCATCACAGCTTCTTCTAAGCCGTGGTATTAGTACATCAAGGCTATGTTTAAACAGTAAAGTGTCATTTTGGCAGGAAATGAAGTGGTGCTAACAGGAATCAATGCTCTGTCCCAGGTGCCTGGAAAGAATTAGATACCATTATAAATATTTGTTTAGCAAAGGATAAGTCACATGGACCATACACACAACTTAAAGCAAATGGGATTTTACCATTACCTGAGTTGTTCTAGATAAAGTGTTTTTTTGCATACATTCTCTAGAGTAGAGATCTCCATCTGGTTAATTACAATCAATATAGGATGAAGTGTGATTATAAGGTTGCAGTGAGGGTAATAATGATTTTTCTTCTATTTATTAATTTTATGATTTTATACTTTTGTAGAACAAAGAGATATTTTACCTTTTATTATTATTTTTTAAAGATTTTATTTATTTATTTGAGATAGAATGAGCGAGAGAGCAGGAGCTGGGGAGGAGAGGGAGGAGCAGGACCCTGGGATCACGACCCCAGCCAAAGGCAGCCGCTTAACCGACTGAACCCCTCAGGTGCCCCGATATTTTACATTTTATATACCTACGTATTCTGATAGTTTTGCCGAGGGTTTCCAACAGTTACACACTTTTTTTTCCCACTCTGAGAAGTTGTATGTTGGGGAGTCTTATCTACCTGTCCTGGTTATAAGCTTATCATTAATATCACGCTACCTTGCTTCTAAGATGCACATTTTCTTCCCTTTAAAAAAAAAAGGAGCTTCTTATTACAATCACGTGTATACTGGATGTAGTGTTTCTGACGTCTTTGCCTACCCCCACCATTGCACGTATTAAAGAGACGGTACCCTTTAAATGAGGGACATTTGCAAACTGAAGAAATGGTGTGCTGACTTCCTTTTGGAAGGTAGCACCAGGCATCTGCCGCCGGCCCCGCTGGGATGCTAGGTGGTGATCCCGGCAGGGAAGCGGCTCGGAGAGTGCCTGGCGCCCGGAGCAATCAGGTGAAGTGTTTGGAGGGTTCCTGGTGGCTGATTAAAATCAGTACTCATTAGACAACATGTTGCTGTTTTGAAACTAGTTACACACACATTACTGTGTTTTGTCTTCTCAGCTGCCTTTACCCGCCCAGTATTAGAAACCGAAGCAGTGATTCGTGACCTTTGGAAGAATAATCTGAGCAAGGACTTTGCCTTCCTGTTCCCTGCTGTTCTTTCCCTGCCACCCGGAGTGCTCCCTGAGATGGAGCGGGACCGCCTCTGTCCCCTCCGCTCTCCCTGTGGATTGCGTTCGATGGCCCTTCATCTGTCTGCGGAGGACTCACGGTCCTCATTACGATCTCTGCCAGCTTCTCTAAGGCTTTGCAGTTTCAGAGTTTCTGACCCCTCTGGTTCTCCCATCCCCTGTGCCCGACAAAACCCCAACACATCCTCTGTACTTTTCCATGAACCTGAAAATACGAAAATCAGGATATTACTTCCTTTCTAGACTTTCTTCCAGATTCTCATGCTTGTTTTGACTCTGGAATAAAACATTCATCCGTGCGGGTTTTTGGTGGCACTAACCCTTTGCTTATGTTTTCCTATTAAGACATTCCTCTGTTCTTATGTTAAGATTTTTTTTTTTTAATTTTAGGATTTTGCTTTGTTTTATTTTGTGTTCTCAGATTCCAAAGCAGTTATTTACTTATTTATTTATTTGAGAGAGAGACAGACAGACAGCATGAGTGGGAGGGGCAGAGGGAGAGGGAGAGAGAGAATCTCAAGCAGACTCCCCGCTGAGCACAGAGCCCGACGTGGGGGCTGGACCCCAGGACCCCGAGATCATGACCTGAGCCGAAACCAAGAGCTGGATGCTCAGCTGGGCGCCACCCAGGCGCCCCATGATAGTTTTAGTTTATATGATTTTAATGAAAGCTGTGACAGTCTTCCCTAAAGAAAGGAATGAGGGTTTGTCACGAAGTTAAGGTTTGGCCAGAGCCATACAAGAAATTGTTTGAGGCGTAGTGTTGATTATCTTTACCCGCTGCTTTGAATTTGCAGTGCTGCGGATCTTACACTGACATCACCAGGGTGCAGTGCTCGCCGTTTGGGGCAATAAGGTTTCCTGCAGGCTTATTTGCTTACTTTGTAGCACCTCTTTCTTTATTTTCACATCTCTGTGACTTGGGCAGAGGTTAGTTTAATTCCCATCTCGTAGATACGGAAACTGAGATATTAATTTCTAATTAAATCGACTGCTAATAATGACAACTTAGCTATTTTTATGTACCGGACTTTGTGCTACGTGTTGACATGCATCTTTAAAAAAACCAAATCTTCACAGTAATGTCAAGTAACAAAAGACAAACCCCCAAGCTGCAAATTTACATCCGTGCGTTTATTTGGGGTCTTAGGGATTGCAATCCAGGAGACAGGGGATTCCACCGAAGTTGAAAACACGCTCTGGACGGACAAAGGAGGTTAGAGTTTTTACAGAGGAAAAAGAAGACTTACGTAAATCGTTTTGAAGCACAGGTGTGTGGTCCCGGTTTAAGTACAGTTACATTCAACTACGTGCCACGGGCTGCTGGTGCTCGGGTCAGAGAGAAAGCCCGTTTATGTCCGTTATGACAGAAGTAGATGCCTTGGCTTTCAACTGAGTTTAGCAAACAAATTCTGAGAATTTGGCACTGAAGATATGCGTGAGCCCGGCCTCCTCAGTGTCCTCCCAGCTCCATTTTCGATAACTCTCTTAGCAGTGCTCATTCCATTTATTCTCTCTGTCGTACGTTAACTTTTGAGAAAGAGCCTCTTATTATCCTCATTTCACTCAAGGGAGGGAAGTGAGGTTTTAAAGGTTAAAAGATGTTTAATGCTATGTCCCTAGTAAAGCTGGAACCAAGGTCTGTGTCACTCAGATGAGGATAGTGGGAGGAGGAGGTATGGAAACGAGACCGGCCATGTTGGGGCAGAGAATCAGTGATGAGTGGTAGGAATGGGTCCAAAAGAGATGGGTTGTGTTTGGCATGTGGGTGGGAAGCGGAGATGGGGGGAGATTCAGTAGCAAATAGGAGCAGAGTAAGAAATGCATGTAACTCCCTTGGGAGCTAGGCTGGTGTCCTTGAGACTTCTAATTGACGGAGGATATCACCCCATTTTGTCTTATAATTTCGCTTTACTTTGTGACGAGTGCACCGTGTGACTTAGAACAAGGCCATGTGGACACCAGCTAAGAAGGCATGTGACTTTGAAATGAAAATATTTCCCAATTGTTAGTTTATCTGTAAAATGAAGGGATTGGATTAGGTGATCTGTGAAATCCCTTCCAGAACCGACACCTTAAAATTTATAGGAATTGTTAAAAATGCGCAGAATAAATTCAGAACTTAAGTTTTGAATGTAATAATTTTTCTACTCTCTTTTTTCTTTTTTCTTTTGAAATGACCTTTTTAAAAGGCGTATTTTCAACTTGTCTTTTCTAGAACATTATTTTAGATGGGTATTGGGTTTCACATTTTTGTTGTAATTCTATCACAATAATGCAAACCTTTTTTCCCCCCTAGGCCCTGCAGGAGCAGCTAAAGATGTGTAAGTAGTTAATATTATGATTTTCTAAACTCTTTTGGAGGAAGACCCTGTTTTTCGTGAGTGTGACCTTCTGACAGATGCAGGTGTGCCTGAAAAGATACGGGAACACACACTGTATTATGCAAAAACCAAGACAGTCATCTAGTTTATAACCTAAGTGCTATTTGAAGAATATCATTGTGTTATTATTTATTCTGTTGTTATTTATTCTGCCTTTCAGTTGCCCTAGCACCGTAACTCAGAACTTCAAGCGCGGGAAACATTTAATTGTAGTTCCTTCCCAACTTGTGCTGAGATTTCTTCTAATTGAAAGCAGGGGGATATGGGAGAATTAATTAAGCTCAGCACATAGCTCCTGTGACTATGTTAGAGGGAGCCAGTGGGGAGAAGCTGGGGCAAGCATGTGTCAAACACACATTGTATTGTTTTAAAGCTGATGATTAGATATCTAAGTGAATGTGTATGACCATTCAATGTAGTCAGTATTGACTTGGTATTTACACCACAGGACGTTTAATCAAGGGGCAGCTGTCTCCCAAGGAGATGTTTCTGGAGCTCAGGAGCCCTTCCAGTATTTCCATCATGCCCCTTCTCTGCATCTTTCCACACCTCATCTAGGACCGTAAGGACGTTGCTGTAGTTCACTATTTAAGAGTGTTTGTGGTTACTCCATGGAGAGTGGATGGACCCGTGCCCCACCCACCCACCGTTGGTTTGGATGTTAAGACGGATGGTGCCACACGCACACACACACACACACACACACACACACCCCAAGGAGGGCATGAAGATTTCTTACTCACATATAATGAGGATTTCTGGGGGAGCAGGGTAGGCACCCTACTGGCCCATTCATCTTGAGTGAAGGAAGGGGAGCTGGAAGTGGCTTTGGTTTTTATTGTGGTTGGGAGTGGGGCTGGTGGAGGGATCCTGTGCTTGGGGAGAGGTTTGCATGGTTTTATCATCCCCACCAGCACAAAGGAAGGAATCCCCTGGCTTTCTTATCAGCTTACACTGATGTGAGGCAGAAGGGGGAGCGGTTGGACTTGAAAGCTGTCAGTGGTCAAACATCAAAAATAGAGTCAGATTTTATTATTATTATTGTTATTTTAAAGAGGAATTCAGAGAAGATGAGAATGGAATTGTAAGGTTTTTCAGGAGTTAAATATGTATTTTCTATGGGACTTTAGGTCCCCAAGAAGCAATATACATGGTTTCAAACTCCTGGTTGCAGTACTTGAGTTTATTACCGAAGCAAGTAGCAACAACCAGTTCAGCCTTACCTCGTGTCTTTCACTGCAATATCTAGGTCTCTCTGTGAGCCTCCTCCTTCCCTTTCTATACCTTGTTGCCAGATTCATTTCCTTAAGCACCCCCTTGCCCATGTAGGACCTCTGCTCAAAAACATGCAATTATTCTCCATCACCCTCTGGACTGAGCCCAGAACCCTTTGGGAACAGGAAGGCCATTTATGTTTGCAGCCTTTCTTTGACGGACTCTGCGTGAGGTGGAAGGGGCACTGCAGTTGGGGTGAGCAAGGCCAAGGCTGAGAAGGGAGCTGACGTCCCGCACTCCGAGACCTCTCGCAGGGGCCCAGACTGACCTCCCATGTTCGGCCTCCATTTTTGCTATTCCCTCTGCCTGGAATGGCCTTTTTCTCAATTCCTTTTGCA
Organism: Ursus arctos; assembly: GCF_023065955.2. NCBI lineage: Eukaryota > Metazoa > Chordata > Mammalia > Carnivora > Ursidae > Ursus > Ursus arctos. The sequence continues at coordinate 10,468,828 of NW_026622886.1, read as the reverse complement.
ATAAATAAATAAATAAAGCTAGCTATTCTTCAGGGCTTCTGTCTTCTTTGCAAGATGAATTTCTTGGATCTCTCCATTGGATAGAATGTCTTTTTCTTCTGAACTTTTAGAGCATTTTCCACCTTTCTTATGACACATCATATGGGGCTATATCGTAGTTATTTATCTGCTTGTCCCTCTTGGGCAGCGGGGGAAGTGAAATGTCGTACTCATCTGAATGTCTCCCAGTTAATTAGTATCATGTTTTGAATGTGGTGTTTAATGAACAGTTGCTAAATGAATCCCATTATATCTATTCAAGGAGAGATTGATGTCTTGACTTCTTTCTTTCAGAAGCATGGACATTTCTAATAAAATTTAGTGATGCCTTTGTCAACAAAATGAACTCTTCCACGATGTGAGATGCCACTTAATGGCTTTTCAAAATCCTGAATTCTCTAGATTTAAATTTTCTGTGACTCTGTATACCTCATTGTATGTCCTAGGAGGATATAATTTTATTTAATAGTTGACCCTTTTAGAAATAAATGTAGTAAACTAGAAAAGGTTAAAAAGAGTATAATAGAATTATTTTTTCCTTGCACAAAAGGTGTATTCAAACATGTTCTTTGGCTTTTTTTTAAGATGAAGGTATAGATTTACAGGTCTTGACTATGAATGAACAGGGAGCTAAGAAATTTAGACAATTTAAACTTTTTATTATAAAGATCTAAAATTTTCTTTTTTAATCTAGAGAGACTGATCCCAAACCAAAAGAAGTGGCCAAAATCACATAATGGGTGCTGAGAAGTACACAACTTCACATAGGGGCAGCCACCAAATTATACAGGCCACATAAGTCTTTTGTGGAGGGGGGGTGGGATATGGTTATTTTTAGAAGAGAGAAATACTGTAGTTACCCTCTTAATATAACACAAAATCCATTCTCTAGGGAAGGTTTGTGATTTTTACTCTGTCTCTCCTCTTTCCTATTTCTTTGCCGATTTTCTAGAGGCAAGAAGCCAGGATATAATAACAGATAAAATGACACTTCTGCCCTTAAGTAGGTTAGTGCCTACTGGGGACCAAAATGCAGTGTAATAAGTGCTAATTATTGAGATAGTTAGAATTTAATGCTGGTTTGGGTCTTGAGGGATGAATAAGAGTTCGTGCAGAGAAGGGAAGAATAGCAGCCCAGAGCAGAGGAAAGAGCATGACAAGAGGTCATGGCTGTAAGAGAGCCTCAGCTCTCCTGCAAGGAGCCTGGTGGTTGGTTCTGGAGCCCGTGGGGCATGCAGAGACAAAGGGTGAGGCCACCGGGCTGGAGCTGGCTTGTGAAGGGCATTTGGTGCCAGGCCAGTAATTCCACTCGATATTGTACACATTCAAGAGCCATTGGGAATTTTAAGGTGGGGGGACGCAATGATTATGTTTGAGCTTTAGGGTGCTCAGTGAGGCGTGCGAGGTGGGGGAAGGGTGGAGGCACAGGAAGGGAAGGCCGTGAGGCCACCAGAGGGGCAGAGCTCAGACAGTAGCACTGGGGCAGAGAAGAGCCGAAGCGTTCAAAGTACTCTTGGAATATGATGAAGATTTGTTGAATGATGGACCGGGGAAGAAAAGGAGAGGAAAATCTGAGGATCATGCTGCGGTTTCAAACCTGAGCCGAGGGAAGGGATGGCTGATAATCCAAAGAGGTCAGCCGGGCTAAAGGGGGAAGAGAAGCCACCTGGCGTGGTGCGATGCCCACACCGGCACCTGGGGGACTGTAGTTTCCATCGGGGGGTGTGAGTAGTAATTGAGCGAAAGTGGAAGTGGGCGAGGAGCGGGGAAGTGGTGCGCGGCCTCTCATCTCACGGTGTTTGGCAGTAGGGAGGGCAGGGTGTTGGCAGGTTGCAGACGGTGATGTGCGGAAGTGCTGAATCACCGTATTGTGCACCTGAAACTCCCTTTACACCGTATGTCAACTAACTGGAATGTACGTAGAAGCTTTAAAAAAGTTACAAAGAAGAAAGAGAAAGCACTTTTAAAAATATATTTCTGTTAGAAAAGGGATACCTAGAAAATTGGGAAATTTTTTTTTTTTAAAAAGAAAACATCAGCCCTTATCAATACCACCAGAGACAGCCACCATTAACATTTTACACGCTTTTCTTCCATTTCTTCATTTCTTCTGTTTCTGCCCAGTTGTGTGCATGGATGATTTTGCCTGTGGAAGTTGGTTTTGCTTTTTCTGTTTATTTTTTACACACCCGTGGACTCCAGGGTAGGAATCAGCGGAGTGAGACGCGCCGGGGGTGGCTTGGGGAGAGGGTCATCTGTGAGGAGGGGGAACTGTGATGGAAATAAATTCCAGAATAGGCGGGAAGGCTCAACAACTTACAAGGTTAACCTTAGAGACTTGAGATGAGGAGGGAAGCAGGGGTGAAGATACACAGGCACAACTCCCTTTTTATTGTGTCTTGCTTTATTGCCCTTTGCGGATAATGCATTTTTTACAGATTGAAGCTTTATGTCAGCCCTGTGTCAGGCAAGTCTGTTGGAGCCATTTTTTCCAACAGCATTTGCTCTCTTTGTGTCTGTGTCACGTTTGGGTAATTCTCACAATAATTTCAAACCTTTTCAATGTTAGGTTTGTTATGGTGATCTGTGACCAGTGATTACGACTTGCTGAAAGTTCAGATGATTGTTTTGCATTTTTTAGCAATAATGTATTTTTAAATTCAGGTAGATACATTGTTTTTGTAGCTATAATGTTATTGTACACTTAATAAACTACAGTGCAGTGTAAACATAATTTTTATATGCACCGGGAAACCACAAAATGTATGTGACTCGCTTTATCGTGATATTGATTTTATGGCTGTGGTCTGGACCCTAGCCTGCGTTATCTCTGAAGAATGCTTGTATAGAAATTTATTCACCATAACACAGACTCATGCCATCAGCGAGTGACTCTTTCTTATTCTCTCTCCCTCTGTCTCTTCAAAATGAAATCACAGTGCTGTAACATGCAGAATAAAATAGACGTGAATTCCATGTGATGACATCTGGCTGCTTTCACAAACCTGGAAAAATCAACTATGCTTTTATTTTATTTCAGTGAATTATCTCAGCTATTTGGCACAAACAGTTTGCATTGGGATATTTTTGGTTGGAAATGGCAGAAGTCCAGCTTAAACTGGCCTAAGCAAACAAACAAACAAGAAAGGAATTTATTGGCATGTGTAGTGGAAAAGCTCCAGGGGTTTGGCCCCAGTCACGGCTGGGATCCAGGTGATCAGATGACAGGAAGAAACTCATTTCTGCTTTCTTGTTTTGGGCTCCATTTTTAGGATGCTTTCCCCAAGTGGCGATGGAGATGGTCATCTCTTGTCTCCTATCAGCTTCATAATTCCTGTGGAAAAAGAGCTTTTCTTTCCCAGTAGCGTGATCAAAAGTCCTAGGGCTCTCCCTGCTACAGCATGAGGTCACGTGCCTCCCTCTGACAACCAGCGAGCCAGGGGAACGTGGGCTTCTCATTGGCCAGGCCTGGGTCACGTGCCAGACACTGGGGCCAATCAGCATCGTTCTCGGCGCCTGGCCATGTGGTCAAAATCTGGGAGAGTGGCTGAAGACAGATGCGGAAGCTGTTACCCACGTGGAAGGCCCTTAAAAGTGGGCAGGCAGAAACGAAGTATGTTCTGCAGTAGGTCAGTTAAGCAATACGTATAGAAATATTACAAACACGTTTTAGTAAGAACAGTATGAAACAAGTTGGCACTAATTTAATGTTTGCCGTTGAAAATAAAAGATCATAGCCACTCAGTTTAAACAAGATAATTCAAAAGCGTCTTTCACTTAAAACTTGTGACATTTCATGAAGATTGCTTTCTTGACAAAGCAATTTTACTGTTATGAAAGGTAGTGACTCTAGAGAAGACTGTCTCAGAATGAGTGAACAAAACACATCGAAGCGCCGCCTTTTAAGTAAGATGAAATTATGAGTCTTTCATCTTGAGTGTCCTTGGGATCCTTTACGGATTTCTCATGCCCAGGGCACCTGTCAGCTGAGCCCTCGCTAGTCCTCGTTCCAGACCTGAGGGTATCTGATGGGCTTACTCCTCTGCGGAGTAGCCGCAGGTTGCGGAGACTGGCGGGAAGCAGCATTGGAAAAGCATGCGTTTTGGTAGCAGGGAGCCCTGCATTTGAATTTCCTGCCACCATTTACCAGCTGTGTGATATTCTGTCCCCAGTAATCTTGGCCATAAAATGGGGATAATAATAAGTGTACAGGGCAACCATCTTCATCCCTATCATCATTACTCTGTTATGAGAGCTCCGCTCTATTGAGGACTGCATGCCCTATCATGATTTCCAGCACTCTGCATTATCTCATTCTGTGCCCATGACGATCTGATGGAGACAGTAATGCTGTTTCATTTTACAAAGGAGGATATGGGGCACAGAGAGGTTAAGTAACTGCTCAAGGGTTGTGATGGTTATTGGTACAGTATATTTAGTACCCCGGGATAATACTTGGCATTATGCTTTCCTGCTGCCCTTAAATAGTAGCTAGGATTGTTAGATGTTTTAAGTGTCGTTGAAAAGACTTGGCAGAGGCTCTGTCATGACTATGACAGTAGAAGAACCAGTGCATAGCTGAAGTTAGGAAGTACACAGTCCCATTCTTGGCCCATCAACGCATGGTCGGATTCTCCTTAGGCAGGGCCAGTGCAGTAGGAACAGGAAGAGAGAAAACAGATGGGCATGTTCATCCCGGGACAGAGAGAGATGGGTGGTGACCAGCAGGTGTTGCCAAAATGCTTGGCTGCAAGGGACGTGCTAGGGAGGGGGAGACCGTAAGGGGCTGAAGAATGGGGAGAGCGGAGAGTTTGGCTGCACTGGAGGCTTCTTAGGATGGAGGGGAGGAGGAAGAGCGGAAGGATGATTCCCCCCCCCCCTCTAGGGAGTGAGATTGTCTACTGTAAAATGTCAGAGGTGCAGTAGTTCCAGGAACTAAGCTCCTCAGAGCAGTCCTGGGAGTGAGTTATTAGCGTAGCAATAAAAGTTGTTGGAATAGAGGAAGTCAGCAAAATGTGAAGCAAAGGTCGATTGGGTGATTTTCATGGAATTTAAAATTATCCAAGATAATGATGGTTCAAAAGAAAACCTTTGGGTCAGGGCCAAAAATCTTTAGGGTATTTGGGGCTCCTGTCGCAGGATTCCAATGCCCAGAGGAGAGGGTTTGAGTGAAGGTGAAATAGGCCCCATCTGAAAGAGCTCTGTGGAGAGGTTGGGAGCCTGCTGGCTTCATCTCCTATTGGGAGACACTGGGATATTTTGAGCAAAGTGATACCATGAGGGAAAAGCAAATTTTCTTAAGGTGGGCAGGTGGGGAGAACATTCCTGTCTTTAGCAAATGATGCTTCTACAGCCAATGTCAAAATAATCCTGAGCGCCGTGTGCTTCTTAGAAGGAGAGAAGGAGGAGGGTAGGGAAACCGCACATTGGCTCTTGATTCATTACTTCCAGACAAAGAGTGAACGTTATTCATATTTTCCAGTAATACATTCTGGAAGAAAGAAAGGGACCCATATTGGCCAAGGGGCTCACAAGGAGAGAGATTTAAAGATAACCGTCCAAAGGAATTTTGGAATTTTGGAGAAATGAATGAGATGACATAGAGTCCAAAATAGGCAATGATAAAATATTAATCCTGTCCAAAATCATATGTAACTAAGTTGTAGAATTGTTTGAAATCACCCTAAAAAACTGGAGCCATCATAAGAACATATTATAAAGAAAATTAAATGATCATACTTTATCTGGAGAGCTGTAGTGTCGAGGAAAGAAACATTGTGAATTAATAAGCCTATTCCAAAATATTATTGTGAATGGCAGCTAAAAATAGGTAATTAGAGTTACGCACATGGTCTCCAGGGGTTTCCATATTAAATTTTCTTGTTTACAAATCAAAATAAGTTTGGCCTCTTTAGTGACACTGCAAATATGAGAAAAGAAAAGAGTGCACGCTGTTTTTCTACTTCTTAGATTATCACTAGTAAGAATAGTTCTATATTTAGAACTTTCTTCTTGATAAACAAGTAAAAAATAAATCATCTCTTTGCCACATAACTATGTTCACTCTGAAAGGCTGGGGAAATGAGAACTTGGTGAATTTTAAGGCAAGCGGTAGCCGGGCTGAAACAGGAGATATTAATCGGAGCGGCCGGCTGCTGGCCAATATTTATCATGTGTATTTGTTCTTGAAAGCGCACAGAACGTATCCGTGCCACGGTTCCATTATTTTACCTTTGAAACCTTTCTTTTTTTTGGTCCCTTGGGATAGCTATTTTATACAACCCAGAGACCAAGCAAATACAGTGACAAAAATATTTTGAGTACCAGGTATTACTGAGGAAGAAAAAGTAGTGGCTTGTATTTGATAGAGTAACTCTAAATAAGGTTTCTCTTCATTAAAGTGATAGTTAATCGATAAGATGAAAATCACAGTAGAATAATCGAAAAGGTTGAAGTGTTCTGTTTGGATATTTGGCTTTAAACAGGCATTCACAACTCTATTCGTGCAGAACGGAGAGGCAGAAGGGAGCCAGCCTGCCCCGAAGAGCCACCACAGACACGTAGCTGGTTTTGAGGCAGCTCATTTTCTGGAAGCTTGACTGTAAAAAAGTCAGAGCTTATTTATGTGTAGAGAGAAATTCAGCCTCTCTGGTTCATTCAGCAAAGGTCTACATAGCTGGTGTGAAGCAGATGGCTGTGCCGTTCCCTGGAGACTCTGGACCAGTGTAGACATTCCATCTGAGAAGGGTCGGGAGAGCGCCATGCTGGGGCTGATGAGCCCCCCGGAAGTGGGCTAGCAGTCTGTGACGGAAATGCTGAGGTAGAAGAGAGCAGTTGTGAAACCTGAAGTCATCCGACCGTAAGCTGAGCTGTGGTGGTTGCTGTTGGTCGGTTGGTTTTCTTTTTCTTCTTTTTCTGACATGCCTGTGGGAGGGCCATGGGTTGGGTCCATTTTGGTGAGATAGACATCACCGAACAGTCTGCCACTCCGCAAGGGTGTGTCATTTTAAAGGATCCACGGAGCACTTATCTTTTCACCCATCTCCAAAGGGGGAGAGGTCTGTTGACTTGTGGTCCATCCTCAGCCACACTTGTCTCAGCAAACGTTTTTGATGCCGTGGCCAAGATCCTGAGTCAGAGCCTGTGAGCATGTCCTCTTACTCGAGGAAATTATCGTGAGTCTCAGGGGGCAGCTTTCCCCTTGACGCACGCTTTCCCTGCGAACATCTTAGTCTTTGATGAAAGAAGCTCAATCTTTGCCAACAAAAGGAGGCCCTATTTGAATGAAATGCCCACTGTGTTTCTTAAACCCGGTGCAGAATTGTTCGTACATGTTCCACGTGTTGGTTAGAATGTTTCTTGTGGCTTCAAAGGTTTTTTCCTCCTAAGATGGGATGTGAGTTTATGGTTAAGATGATTTCATTGTTAACATTTTGTTTTGTCAATGATGATATCACTTTCCACACATTTTCATGAGCTGTGTATGATCAGAAATAAAACACTGTCTCGGGACCAGAGAAAGCCACTTACCTGCAGACCTTCAGCCCTGCTCGCTCTGGAGAAAACAAGTGCATCCGCGAGGGTGCTCTGTAGAGAGCAGCTCACACGTAACCGGAGACTGGAGCGCGTACTTGTTAAAATTAATTCCAGTCTCTTAGCACTGCTTTGCTCCTTTGCTCTCGGCGTGACAGAAGTTAAGTCTTCCTTCTAAGACTGGTCCTGGGCACAACTGCGAAATGCACCCTGAACCCCAGCTCCTAGTTCTAGCCCCTTCCCTCTGATCCCTTTCTGTTCTCTCTCCTGTGCCTCCCCCATCAGTGAGAATGAGGCCCATGTGACTGATCATTGAGAACTTGAAATTATAACTGGAGCCAGTAAACGAAACTATATTTAAATCTTGGCCTTTCTAGACCCTTAAATGTATTCAAATAGGTGTTTGCTTACACCACTGAATAAAAAAAATCCTCTTCACACTCTTCCTTCCCTCCCATTACTCTTCACTGAGTTGGGGAAACGGGGGCCGAAGGGGGCCGTGACTTTCTTGTCTCGTTGCATTGGGGCATTGAAACTGTGTCAAATGAAAGGACTTTTTTCTGTTAGTTGTTTTAGACTCAGTTCCACACTATAGGGAGCACTTCATAGCTTTTCAGTTGCTGGCTTGGCTAGAGATGGCTGGTGTGGCCTCTTCTGGTTCTCACTCCTCTCGTGAGGGCACTAGACTGGCCTAAGTTAGAATTGCGATGAAACGAAGCTGACTTACTTTCCCCATCTTTGCCAGCCAGAAACTTCCAGTTTTCCCAGGAGTGCCTTTGGGAGAGGGGTGGGCCACAGGTGGGGCGGCGTGGAGTTGGGTCCCCTCACCTGGGGAGGTGGCCTTGTTAGGTAACGTTTGTACTCCAGACCTACTCCAGCCACCACTTCCTGCCTGTGGATACACAGATAGAGTCAGAGCTCCATGTGCTCCCAAGGGACAGACACATGCAGTCTGACCTGAAAGCAATGAGCTTATATTGCAAAATAATTGCAGGATTTTGTAGTTTTTATTACCAGAAACCAAAGGCATGTGTGTGGAAATGGGATTCCAAGGGTGGGAGGCCAAAGAGGAAGGAGTATATAGACTGAGTTAGACTGAATTTATTGATAGTATTGTATTTAACAGAAGTTCTGGATTTAATCATTTAGGTGCATGGAAGGGACTCTAAGAGGTTAATTACCCTGGTTGGTGAAACTCAGATGCAGTGAGCTTACACTCTAAACGGGGGTGGAGTAGGCTAGAACTTTCGTGCGATGCCGGAGAGGAAGGAGTCCAAAGGCTTAAGGAGAAGAGAATGTTGGTGTCAATTTCTCAAGGATGTCCTGCTCCCCACCGCAGAGGATACCCTGTCCACTAAGGCTTTGAGAAATTTGAGGAACGCATAGTGAGAGGGTGTCCCCGATGAGCTCTAAGGTGGTGGTCCTCTGTAAGGGGGCTGACAGAGGAGACACTGCTGCTGAGATGGGCTCTTTATCTCACTGGGCGTAACGGGATCCCAGGGGACAGGATCACATTTCTACTAAGCAGTAGAACTTAACCACCCGAGACAAGATGGGCACACTTGCTGTCATGGACAGAGTTGGGATGAAGGGGCAAAAGGGCTCATCCTGGAAGGAACTTTGATGATGGCTGGTTGACTACGGTCTCCCTAGGGATAAATTAGAAGGACAACCTTCTACTTTTTTTTTTTTAAGATTTTATTTACTTATTTGAGAGAGAGAGAGAGAGAGAGAGAGAGAGCATGAGCAGAAGGGAAGGGGAGAGGGAGAAGCAGGTTCCCCACTGAGCAGAGAGCCCAACCTGGGGCTTGACTCCAGGACCCTGAGATCATGACCTGAGCTGAAGGCAGACCCTTAACTGACTGAGCCACCCAGGCGTCCCTGAAGGACAGCCTTCTAAAGGTTCATTTTCTCCCTCTCTCTATTTTTATAAGAAGAAAACTTTTGGTTTGTAACCAGAAACCTAACTTGAGTCACCACAGTGGAAGGGCATAGCCCCTGAACCTAGTTTCCAGACCCAAGTCAGACTCCCAGTGATTGAGGCCATGTTGCTTGAGGGAACTTTCAACATTGCCTCCTGAAGGTATGGTAGATATTTCTCCACATCGTCCTCAGAGGGACTCGTGTCCATTTACTGGAGCAGTTGTGTCCAGAACAAAAGGAAGGACCTGAACCTTTTAGTCCTTTCTAGATACTGACTCTGAACTGATGTTATTATCTGAGGACCCAAAATGCCACTGTGGCCCACCAGTCTACGGGTGAGCTTATGATAGTCAGGAAATTTGGCTACTGTTCAAATAATACTGTGCCCAGTCGTCTGGAGACCCATGCTCTGGTTATTCCTCAGTTCTTGAATTCCTAATCGGAGGAGACATGTTTGGCAACTGGCAGAAGCCACCCATTGGCCCCTTGACCTGTGAAGTAACAGCTGTCATGGTACAAAGGGCCAAGTAGAAGTCCATGGAATTTTCCTTCCCTACCAGAATAATAAGTAAAAAGGGATACAGCATCTCTAGGGGGAGTTGCAGAAATGAGTGTCAGCCCCGAAGACTTGAAAGAATGAAAGCACACGATACTTCTCACATCCCCATTCGACTTTCCTCTGTGGCCCGTGCCGAAGGCAGGTTTATTTCAGAAAGTGACTTTGATTATTGTATACTTCATGAAGGGGTGATTTCAGCTGCTATTCAAGGTGTGGTGTCTTCATTGAAAATAATCAACATAGCCTCCAGCTTCTGCTGGGAACCTTTGGTCTGGCAGGTACTTTCTCTCTGAACCAGTTTGCAAGGATTACAGAAGCAGGTTGCTTTTACCTGGTGTGGCCGACAGTCCACGTCCCCGTCTTACCTCTGTTCCATAGACTCCCCCTGCTCCCGCTCGTCCTCTGTTCTGCAATATCTTGACCTTACTGATATCCCTCAGCCCATCGGACTGGTCCAGTACCTTGACCTGACGAACAGCAAATGACAAGTACGTTAGATGCTTCGGTAAGACGTCTTCAATCCCGGAGGTGGGAGATAAACCCCATTCTTGCTACCAAGTAATGTATCGGTTAGTGTCCAGACAGAGAAGAGAAAATACATTAACTACTTTAACAGAGAGAATTCACTGTGAGGAGTTGGTTAAGCAGGTCTGCGGGGATTTGAGGATGTGCGGGAGGGGGATTGAGAGATCAGGGACGGTAATAGCAGGAAATGGCTACCATGCCTCAGGCTGGGGTGACAAAGGAAGGAGGTTGGGGTTATCAAAAGCTAGGAGTTGGAGGAGAAGGAGAAGGGACCCAGACTTCCGAGGCGTACTGCGAGGTCAGGGCTGTCACATTTGAATTCAGGGCTTGTTCTGGAAACTGGAATCAGCTGCAGGGGTGATGCAGACGGGGGCAGCAAGCAAAGCTGGAAAGAGCAGCCCTCTGTCCCTCCTTTTGTGTTTCTGTCTCTCTAACCCCCCTTTGATGGAACGTGGTAGGGAGCGCCGTGGCAGAGGACTCGGCGGTGGGAGACCATAGCTGACAGTTACCGTTCACGTTCTGTTTTTAGCTGATTTGGTTATGGTGGCTGGTCCATTACCTCCTGTAACCCTGTTTTGGTTCTCCTGATAGAAACCTTATTCTCGAGGTTTCTTTCCTATTTCTGATACATTTTCCAGTTTTCGGTGCCTCTGCTTGTAGGTGTCCTGGCATTGACTCCTGAACTGTTTCACAACTATTCTTTGGGAGTGGCTTACTATCATGGGAAGCTTATCCTGGTTGATGTGTGTGCATTTGCTCCTTTTCTAAGGGAGCAAGATTATGGGTCGGCTGAGTTTATAGAGATATTTGGACCAGTTAGCTCCTGAGGGGTGTTTGTTTTTGTTTTATGAGAGAGAGAGAGAGAAGAGAGGGAGGGAAAGAGTGTAAGCGGAGGGGACAGGCAGAGGGAGAGAGAGAATCGCAAGCAGGCTCCATGACCAGAGTGGAGCCCTATGTGGCGCTCGATCCCACGATCCCCAGATCATGCCCCCGGTGGAAATCAAGAGTCGGACACCACCCAGGTGCCCCCTGTTGGGTGTTTTTAAGTGCATCAAAGCAGACTGCCCTCTTCCCCAGGTCATGGGCCATGCTTTGGCCTTGGCTTCACTGTCGATCTTTTCCAGAAAGTGACAATTCCGTCTGCAGCTCTTCTCTCTAAGGGAGGCTCCAGGGTGGAGTCATTTCAGCCTTTGTCCTTCCTACCCTGCATTAGTGCTGGCAGAATCTAGGGTAGTGATGCCTATTTCTGAGGACCTTTTAGACCATCTGTCCGCGGCTGCTGTTCTCACAAAGCCGGGGGAGGTGTGGCTGCGCGTTCTACCCTTCCTTTCACGACCGGCCCTGACTTGGGGCACAAATTTAGCAACTGAGCCGCGGTCACAGCTGCAGGCCTCGCCAGAGCCACTGCCCCGCCCACTTCAGCTGTAGTGACCAGAAAAGAAAAATAATCAAGTCGTCCGTGAAACCCAGAAATCCTCCGTGGTGGGGGATGCTCTGGCCTGAGCATGGTTCCCAGCCTGGCCTTCCGCATCGGTCGGGTTGAAGAAGGACCACAGAGCGTTCTCACTACTTCAGAAACCGAATGAAAATCGGTATGTGCTGGAAAGGAGATGGCGCAGGCTTCCCAAAATGTAAATTTATTCGCCTTTGATTCAGAGGACACAGGCCTGCTCCTCGGTCATCCCAGGCTCATCAGAAGCTCTCTTTGGCACATGTATGTCTAAAACAATACCTGCCAGGGAATTATTAAGACAGTTTGATAAGAAAATGTTTCAAAATATGTTTTATGAGGAGGAAAAAAACCCATAGTGATTCCTTAAACTGGTGTACAGGTGGGGCAGCCCAGATATTCTGACAGCCAGGGCATTCTTCCAAACTGACAATTTCCCCAAGGGTGAGAATTCGGAAGGCTTGGTACTACTTAGCAGAATGCTAAGTTCAACAGCACCCCAGGTTTCAGCTGCCCCAAGATAACGTCCACTTCCCTTACCAGTAAGAAATAGCCTTTCAGGGATCTTTACTGCTGCTCGGTGAACCATTTCTTCTTCTAACGCAGCCGGGGCAGGACCACATCACCCCAGTTGGTAGGACGCTGTCCTCCTGGACATGCGCAGAGCAGCATTTGGTCCCCAGGCAGCTAAACACACCAGCTTGGACCTGTGTGTTCACAAGGAGATTGGTTTTAGACCAACCACTATTTTTTTTTAAAGATTTTATTTATTTATTAGACAGAGATAGAGACAGCCAGCGAGAGAGAGAACACAAGCAGGGGGAGTGGGAGAGGAAGAAGCAGGCTCATAGCGGAGGAGCCTGACGTGGGGCTCGATCCCATAACGCCGGGATCACGCCCTGAGCCGAAGGCAGACACTTAACGACTGCGCTACCCAGGCGCCCCCTAACCACGATTTTCTGATTTAAGCTCAGTCTGGACTCGGTTGTCTGGATGAACACTTTCTAACATAACTGTCCGTCAGAACAGTTTTTTGGTACTTGGATACAAAGAGCTCTATAGCAATTCAACAAGGTCTATGAAGATCAGTTGTCTGTGGAACAGCTAGAAGTTTCTTCTAATGCTAACAAAATAGCGACTAAGACTCTTACTTAAGTCTTGTTTCCCTCTCTCCTCCAGTGGGATGATAAAAATTGGAGGGATCCAGCTTGGGAGATGGGGGTGTTTCTCTGATACACCTGGATGTGGGCGCACAGGTTATAAAACGGGAGTCAGAATCACACAAACTGGTTACCTGGCTATGTGACCTTGGCCATGCTACTCAACCTTTCAGAGCCTCAGCTTTTCATCTTTAAGATGTGGCTGGGGTGCCGGGGTCGCTTAGTCAGTTAAGCATCCGGCCCTTGATTTCGGCTCAGGTCATGATTTTGGGGTCCTGGCATCGAGCCCCATGTCGGACTCCACGCTCAGTGCGGAGTCTGCTTGGGATTCTCTCTCCCCCTCTCCCTCTGCACCTACCCCTGCTCTCGCTCTCTAAAATAAAAAGAAGTTTTTAAAAATGTGGCTCATCCCCGCTGTGCAGGATTGTGATGAGGATGGAAGGAAACCATGTAACAGGACTAGCACGTGCATGTCCAGCTCCCCAGGAGGCTGTGAGGGTGCCGTGATGCCCGGAGTTTTTGCATGAGTGGTGTGGAGGCTGGCTCTGGGTCAGGAGCAGCCACCAGGCTAGTTTGGCACTGGCGGTGTTTTTACTTTTCCATCTTCCTATATGAGAAGCCAGTGATGAGTTAGAGCATGGAGCATTGTTTTTGGTGTCAGATGGGGTTTCACTGTCCGTCTTACCTGTCGGTCTTGCATATTTATTAATTACGTGGCTCTGTGGACCTATTTTCCCAGGTCTAAACTCTCAGAGCTGTTGTGAGAAAAAGCACTGATGCCATGAAGCCATGAAGTCCTGTATCTGACATGCTGGAGAGACTCAGTGATGCCGCCATTTTTACCCACATGGTCTTCCTACTGTAGAATAATTGCTTGTGAAAGGAACGGATGAGGGAGCAGTCTCATACGTGGGGGCATAGATACAAAGGGAGGCATTGTAACTTATTTGAAGGCTTAAAAGAGTAGACATCCAATAAGTCTTTATAAAAGGTATTGTTAATGATTTAGTAATATATCTGAAGCTTAATTTATGATCCAGGACATATGGTGGTTACATTATCATTTCCCGCAAGTTAGGTATACAGGTCGTTGATTGACTTTGTAATGGAGAACGCAGATTGGGTTTCAGGGTATTGAATACTTTATAAGGGATAGTAGATCAAGAAATAATTTACTGTTTTCTTACATTTGGGAAAAGTAAAATATATTTTAAAACCTTTAGTATGTCCTTAAGCAGAATTAGGCGAGGGGAGAAAGAATTAGAGTTGGATATGAAAAGAATAGCTGTGTCAGAAAATGAGACATTATATGCGTCCCAACCTACCAGTAACATGTAGCTTCAGAAGCAATGTCATGATGGCATTAGCCATTTGGGACCGAGGTAGACAGTTCTAATTTACTCCAGTGAGTTAGTCACCATCGTTCTCCTGTTATCTGTACTAACGGGTTATAAATCCATTTTAATTAAAAGCAGCGAGCAACACTTTGGGATACCACTTCAATAAGCATAACCCCATGTCTAATGCAGTATGACTTTGACACCTTTGAATGAAAAAACGATCCAGCTTTAGCAGGAGATGAATGAAGTTGACCGTTATCTGGTGAATTTAGGTTGTGTTTTCAATTCGGATGAGTTAGATCTCAAGGTGGATTTTGTATCAGAGTATTAGCTGTGGGCGCGGCCAGTGTACAGTGGACGATTTCCAGATCTACACCTCCCTTCTTTACAGGCTGGAGACTTACTGGAGGATGCAGTGAAGCAAAATCTCCCGTCCATACACATTGGAAACATTCACGGAGTTTAAATGGGTGAAACCATGATTAGACAATCCCTAAAATTAGAAGATTCAGAAGCTGTTTAGATGTTTTTGTTTTTTTTCTTTCTTCTTGGCTGAAGCCCTTTAGAATTACATGTTGGGTTCAGCCAGATACATTTGAATCATGGGGGATTTTTCATTAAAAGAGTAACTTATGTATGCTAACTAGTGCTTGAAGCAAAGTTTCCCGATCCTTTTAGAAATATGCCAAGGAGTATCAGTAGAATACGAATTCCTCTCATGCAAGGAAAGAGGCTATGCGTTTTAAAATGGTGATTCCCTCTAAAAATTTCCTTTTAAACATTTCCTCCTTCTCTGTGCAGATCATGTATAAAATGGCTTTTTTTAGGCAGAAGGAAGTTAACTGGACATGAGCTCTTCTGCACTAAAGAAATCTTTCATACCTCAAGCTGTGCCGCTAAGTGGCACGAGGATCACGAGGAGGGGACCTTGGGAATCATCTGGTCGACCATCTTATTTTACAGATGAGATGGGGGCAGGCAACTTGCCCGCAGCCTGTCTGTGCTGATGGCACACCCATGACAAGAACCCAGGCTTCCTGATGCCAAGTTAATGTGCTTTTTGCAATCTTGGTTGCCCTCTGTATGTCCTTTTTTAAAGCAGTTGGACTTTTTGGCATTTGCTGGATTTGCACATTTTGTTAAGTAGAAAATGACTAATTTTTTAATACATGAATGACTGAGGTGGAAACGATAGTGTGTTACAAAAATACTCGATGGCAGAACCTGAATAAACAAAATTGACTCCAAGTCGGTAGCCTGCTTTTACTCATAACGAAAAATGAAGCGTCTGACTATGTGTCCGAATGGCTTATAGCAAATATTTTTGACCTTTTAGAACAGAAGAATCGATAACGGAAGATGACAAGCGGAGGTATGTCTAGCATTGAAGCTGGCTTTAATTTGAATAATTTTGGCCATCCTCCATGGATTAATTTAACACACGGATATCATTTAACACTGTATATAGTACATTATCTGTAACATAGATTATACCCGGACAACTTCTGGCACAGAGAATACAGGTAGGAGCATATGATCTG
The DNA here is from genome assembly GCF_023065955.2 of Ursus arctos. Taxonomy (NCBI): domain Eukaryota; kingdom Metazoa; phylum Chordata; class Mammalia; order Carnivora; family Ursidae; genus Ursus; species Ursus arctos. The sequence goes on along the minus strand of NW_026622886.1, from coordinate 10,452,758 downwards.
AAAAAGAACTTGCCTCAGGTTCATAATCTTTGCTTTCAAGCAAGCTTGTGTTTTGTCCTGTGCACATGGCCTGTGCTGGTTTCTATCCTGTGGCCTTTGGATATGCTGTTCTCCATAACGGATGACTTCATTCATTCTCCCCACCCACTCCACCCTCCCTCGCCTCCTCTGGTGGACCGCAGCCTATTCTCATTACTCATTAGCTCTCTCCCCGCTCCTTTTGTGTTTGTATCTACCTCCAGGGAAATGTTCTGCGTGTCCATAGCACCTGCCTCCACGATGACCACTCTGAATTCTTGATGAATGTTGACGGAGTAACTGTAACATGTTACTCTGCGGATACTTATTACTGTACTAAATTACAAAAATCCCATTTCTTTTCCTCTTTCTTATTCCAAGTTAAATATCTAAAAATTCTGCTCACTCAACATAGCTTTCTTTTTTCATCTAGAGCTTCTTTTTAACATAGAAAAAATTATATTTCCAAGGGCAATAATGTTCCCAATTCTACTTTTGAAAAGTCATGAGTTATTTTAATAGTTCTGCAATTGTTGGCAGTACTCCATGCTTCTGTCACTTTCTGCAAATATAGAGTATCATTGACATTGGTCTGATTTTTCTCTCTCTGCTTCTTTTCATTAAGAAACTATGGAGGGGTATACGTAGGTCTGCCATCTGAAGCTGTCAATATGGTATCCAATCAAACAAAGACTGTACGAAAAAGTAAGTAAAATCGTGAGATTTACTTTCTCTAAAGATTTATTTTTTTTGTTTTGTGAAAAATATGAAATTTATATTTCAGCTTGCCTGACTCAACCTACACATTACTCAGTTGCAGTTAACCATGTAGAAAAACCATTATCTGCTCATCGTAATCATTTGCTGAAATTGCCACCTACCTGATGAGAGTAGTACAGAACAAAATTTAGCTTCTATTTGTGGCTATGTTCCATGGATTAAAAAAGTTTTTTGCCACGGCTAATTTAAATTTATTGTTAATTTCAGTGATGATCGGTATGACAATGAAAGCAAATGTTTCAGTAAGTTTATGGAGTTTTTGTAGAAATAAAGGTAAATTCTCATAACATCTTCCTGTAGTACACTGATAGCAGTCTGATGATTAGAGGAAAATCAATTGCATATTGTATAATTTAATGAAGTGAGGCCCCTTTTTGTTTCAATACGTAGTAATTGTGGGGCTAATGTTTGGACAATAGGCATGGACAACAGCAGCCTCAGAGCTGGCTTCTTGCTTAAACGTGTGGCTCCTGGAACAGACTGCTGGTTTCCCAACCGCTGTACAGTTGTCTGATGCATTGTTTTAAAGAACTGTTAGTATGTTTCATTTATGTACAGGCTCTATTGCCTTATTTGTAACGATATCATAGTCATTTGTCCCTCATTGCTGTTTCTCTGCATTCTGATCTGGACTAGCAAATACATATACGTCACTGCTATTTGTCATTTTATAGGGAACTAGGCTATGTTCTTTATAATCTGAACTTTTAACTTTTCTTAATTTTCCCTTCAAGATTAGAAGAAAATACCATGACTCCATAATCAAGAGGTACTGTATTTTTTCTAAATAATCGTATGTATTTAGCCTCGACGATGAATGAATGATAAATATTGTTGCTAGCTCTAAGAAATCTTGAACTTCAAGATTAAGGGGGGTCTCATCTTGTGGTTAAATCTATGAAATGGAGCATGTTATACTGTAAAGGGGTCTTTGATAATGAGGTCAGTTTTCTTTGCAGTTAATTTTATTTTTCTTTTCATTTTGGTTCAATTGCAGCCTAACTTATTTAATAAAAGCAAGCTAAGTGCTTGTTTAAAACATGAAGGTTTCACTCTTCATTGCCAAAAACTGAGGGGCTAAGATTTTGGACACGACAGATAGGGAGGTAGAATTATCCTGAGACAAGCAAGAACAAGGACAGGAGAAAGCACACGGTCCTTTATTAACCCTCTGTGTGCCAATTTCTACAAGATCCCGTGCAGCATTTCCATAGAAGCAGAAAGTCTCCGTTCATCTGGTCCAACGACGCACAAGATGCTTGGATCCCCACTGCCTCTCGGTCTTGCTGATGGACAGCCGGCCTCTTTTGAACGTCCCATGATCAGGAATGCCCCATCTCCTGAGATAGCCCATTCTCTTTAGGGAGTCAGACAACCTTGGATTTGAATTCAGGCTCTTTCACTTACTAGCAGGGCAAGTTACTTCCCCCTCGTAGCCTCCATTTTATAATCTGTTAAGGACTTGAAGGTGTTGTTAGGATTCAATATGAAATAGGTGGTTGGTTTTGTGATGTTGTTAGGATTCAGTATGAAATAAATGGTAGTTCCAGTGATCGTTGTTTTCATTGTCATACTATTCTGTTCTGTAATGAGAATCCAGCCTTTGGCAGACCCAAAGCAAAACTGACTTGATACAGAACCCACTTCTTGCTCAGAGCCAGTTCCTGGAGTTGGTGTTTGGGATGGGGAGGGGTCACAAAATAAGCTTACAGATGAAGACAGATAAGCTTTCACGCTGGGGGAGAGGGACACAGAGACTGTAAGCAGTTTTTTCCTGACAAGAAATACAACAAACTTGGGTAGCCCCTTCTTCGAAGCCTTTCTCCTCAAGGTGAAAGCACTACGGGTCTTTATTCCCTAGTGCCCATGACCACATTATAGAGTGTTGAGTTTCTCTTTGGGAATTTGCTGGAGATTTTCTGTTGCTAGTATTTTTAAGAGTTCTAACCCTTCAGGTTCCCTTTCCAGTTTTCCACTGTGCAGAAGTACTTTTGTTATTTGCCACAAATAGAAAAGATAATCTAGCTGAAAGCAAGCATATGTTACCCTTCTGGAAAAAGGTTGCATTTCAAAAAGCATGGGAATAGAGTGGAAAGAGGTGTCATGTAGATAGGTATCAGGAGGTGCGGTGGCTCTGTCACTAACACAGGACCTCAGAGGAATCCCTGATCTTCTCTCAGGCTTTCTCAAATTCGGTTTTCTCAGGAATGGTTGGACAACATGGTTGTTCATCTTTGTGCGTGGATCTAAAATTCCCCGATAACAATTTAGCAGTCTTGCTGGTCAACCAGCCCACAACCTTAGACTGCTAGCTAAAGCATCTCTTTATTGCTCATGACTATAAGTTTATATTATTTTATTGCTATCCCTCTCCCTTTGAATACCCTGAAAAGTGTTCTCAGTTGAAAGGCTGTTCTTTTTCCATGGTTGCTAAGTACTGTGGTAGTTCACATGTCTGAGCTCATGGCTTTCTGGGCTGAAGTTATTGGACAGAGGGGCACCTGGGTGGCTCAGTCAGTTAAGCATCTGCCTTCAGCTCAGGTACGATCCCAGGGCCCAGTGGGGAGCCTGCTTCTCCCTCTCGCTCTGCCATTCACCCTGCTTGTGCTCTCTCTCAATAAACAAACAAACAAACAAATCAATAAAATCTTTTTAAAAAAGTTATTGGGCAGAAACCCTGAGGAGAAGACTGTCTTTTGCAGAGGAAGCTATTTTTTGGAAAGGGTCGGAGACACTTGTTTTGACCTAACATGTCAAATCTCTCAAAATAATGCCACCGAACTCCCTCAAGGACCAGAGTTCAAAGTTATTTTGGTGACTTTCTGAAACAAATTGGGGAATGATTGCAGAATCTCTTACAATACTTACATCATGGTACAAACGTGTAGTTTCTTCTACAGATGACTCTCGGGTGAGCGTTAGGCCCACCTAGATGTGTGGGCAGGGAGGAGCTGACGTGGTGCTCCCAGACGCCCGTGGAGGGACTGGCTGGCGCGGATTCCCTGGGGAGAGCTGGAGAGAGCCTGGATGGCGACCCCTCCCCCAGCAGGGGCTGACCCAGTAGCGGAGGGCTGACATCACAGCCTGAGCAGTCTGTATCTTTAATTTGGGTGATGTCGGTCTGGGCATTATCACATCATATTTTAATTCTAAGTTCATCAGTCTCTCTCCCCACTGCCCCTTGTCTCTTAATATAAAGTGTCATCAGTGCTTAGCGCTGTGCCGGCCATGTACTCAGTCTTAAGTATTGAGTGAATCTTGAATGTGTGTTTTACTGAAAAGAAAAATAGTAAATAATTCATAGGCTTAAAGCTGATTTTTTCCCCCTAAGTTGTCCTTTGTTAAGTTTGCTAACTCTTTTCCCTCTTGCTGTCTATTGTCTTCACAGCTTGCTCATTAAGATTTGGAAGGAATTGCACTCCACGGGCCGTCATGATGTGCTCAGAAATTTCCAAGGACATTCTAAATAGTCGCCCGCTCCGCCTCCCCTCCCCACCCAAATTCTCAAGTCTGTAGTTGACACCGTGGGTACATGTTGAATGTTGTGGTACTAGAAGGGAATCGGGTAAACAGTACATGGGTATCTGGAACTTTCTGGGGTCCTCCTGCAAGAGACAAGCTGACAAACCGTTGCTGTCTGGAGCTGGCCTGCTGTGTCTGGTGGTGTTTTCTCCCTGGCCATTCAACACAGCTCATGAAAATCATGTCTTTTCACTGATACTTTTTTGATAGTTTTTATATAATGAAATCCGTATTCTATTTATAACTTCAGCTAAGAAGGCACTATAAATGAACTCCCTAAAGTAATATATTTGTGGGTTACCTTTCACTATTTCTACGTTACATTAATTTTTAGCTGTAAAATGGTTAAATTGATTCTTACTGTTCTCTTTTTCCCTTTTTTACTTTTTGGTTTTCAGCTTTCTGTAAGTGTCAGAGAATGTCTTCTATTAGGAACAATGTATGACCTTGCAATGTTGAAAAATAAGCCACCAAAATTTGCATGCCCTACACACGTTTTGATTAATTTTCCATTTTCTTTAGTCGAAGGCCGATGTCAGCACGAATCCTTCGCAGTCATTGATTCTCTCCTTCTCCTTTGTGGGATCCCGGCATCCCCATCGTGTTAATCCTATCCTATTTTCAAGGACTTGTGACTGATGGTTAGTGGGGTATTTGGAAAGCTCTTAATTTGAGGATAATCACGTGTAGCCATTTAGTACTGCAGCGTAGATTACTCGATTTACCAATGTATTTCAACAATTAAAACATTTTTATCCCTCTTTACCTGGATTTCGTCATTGTTTTTTTTTAAAAGATCACTTTGAAAGAAGTCGCACATGGCATTGTGGTATCCAGATACTATAGCAATATGTAAAGCTAATGAATAAATAGGTTACCTTGAAAAATCAAAATTTTTCATAAGAAGATTATCTTATAAATCTGGTCCATATGACAGCCGTAGGGATATCAAATTGGGAAAATATCGAGGTGATTTTCTGAGCAGGTGGTGAGAGCTGAGCCTCGGATCTTGCTTGGAGCGGTTGCTGGCTGTACCCGGGCTGTGATGAGCCATGGGACCCAGCTCCGAGGAGAAAGTAAAGCAAACCTAGGAGACCTGCTTGGTCCTAATCGCTGTTGTCAATATTTTATTAAGACAGTTGATCGGGAGGAGGTTCAATATGGCAGTGTAAAAGGCTGCTGGCCTCATCTCCTCCCACGGACACGACACAGCTCCAGCTACATACGAAGGGCCTGCGGGCTAGCTGGACAGCAGCTCCGCAGCAAAGGGTAAAAGGGCCATCTTGAGATGGGTGGGAGGGGCGGGGGCGTGATCGCGCAAGAAACCCCAGTCTAGGCACAGAGACCAGCAACTGGGAGGGATCTCATTAATACAGAGCTGGTCCCTGAGGAGTGAGGGGTCTGTGCGCCACATCAGACACCCCAGCCCTTGGCAACTGCATCGGAGGGATGAGCCCCCGAAGCACCTGGCCTTGGAAACCCACAGGGCTTACCGCCAGGGGAACCACAGGGCTTTAGGGAATGGACAATCCACTCTGAAAGGGCTCACGTATAGACCCCCTCATCCCAGGACCCAGCACAAAAGTAAGTTTGAAAGATGCCCAGAGCACATGCTTGGAGAAACATTTGTTAATCTTAGAGTGTCTGCCAGAGAGACAGGAACCTGTTGGGACACTCTGGGGACAGAGGTGCTGGCCAGACACCATTTTTGCATTCTCCTTCTGCCTTGTGGGACTAGTGCTGGTAGGTGCTGGCCATTTTTGTACACCCCCCCCACAGAAGTTTCCTGCCCGCCCCGCCCCCCCCCCCCCCCCCCCCCCCCCCCCCCCGCCATGCACCACAGCCAAGGCTAACCCTGCCCTGGGGCCGGGGAGGGGAGTACTTTCCCCCATGGCCCACCCTGCCAGCCACAGGGCATGTGCAGCCCACACCGGGGACACCCCTTGAGCCCCTGGCTCTGGTGGCCAGGGAGGATTGTGCTTCTGGAAACCCTGGGCCTGAAACAAACAGAAGTCCTTGACAGGTTACCACCCCCAGGCCACTGCACAAACAGCAGGCTGAAACAACCCCTCCTCCCCAGCATTCATGTGAAAGAGGCATATTTTCTCGTCCTGAGCTTCTGCCTGAGGGGCAGGCTTCAGGTTTGCCATATATTCCTAGGCCACAGAGGCGTCCGCAGGGAAGATGGGCAGGGAGACAGCCATATTAGTGCTCTCCCGCGGCCGCAGAGCAGCTCACTGATGCCTCCCTAAAAGGAGCTTATATACATCTAAAGCCACAAGCTCTGCACTTGTCGCCCTGGGGACACCTCCAGATTTCTTGGTCTGGAAGTCAGCAGGGCTCAGGACTGCAGACCCACAAGACTGTGTCTGTTTACATACCTTGAAAGCTGCTGCCTGTGGATCTGGCTTACTCCATACCTGAAAGAACTAGAAAAAGAATAAATGAAGCCCAAAGTTAGTAGAAGGAAGGACATAATAAAGATCAGAGTGGAAATAAATGAAATGGAGATGAAAAAGATAAAAGATCAACGAAATAAAGAGCTAGTTGTTTGAAAAGTTAAAACTGATGAACCTTAAGCCAGGCTCGCCAATTAAAAAGACAGGGCTTGAATGAATAAAATAAAAAATGAAAGAGTAGTTACAACTGATACTATGTAAATACAAAGCATCATAACAGACCACCACAAACAGTTGTATGCCAACGAATTGGACAATCTGGAAGAAATGGATAAGTTCCTACAAACATACAATTTTCCTACAAACATACAAACAGACTGAATCTTGAGGAAGTAGAAAATCTGAATAAACCAATTGCTAACCAGGAGATTGAATCAGTGATCAAAAACCTCCCAGCAAACAGAAGTCCAGGACCAGATGGCTTCACTGGTGAATTCGACCAAACGCTCAAAGAAGATAAAATACCTATCCTCAGACGAGAACGCCACAGAGAAGAAAATTAAAGACCAGGCCAATAACCTTGATGAACATAGATGCAAAACGTCCTCAACAAAATACTAGCAAAGCAGGGACGCCTGGGTGGCTCAGTGGGTCCTGCAGCTGCCTTCGGCTCAGGTCATGATCTCAGGGTCCTGGGATCGAGTCCTATGTTGGACTCCCTGCTCAATGGGGAGTTTGCTTCTCCCTCTCCCTCCATGCCCTCTCTCTCTCTCTGTCTCTCAAAGAAATAAAATTTTAAAAAAAACACAAAAACTAAACAACAGTACATTAAAAGGATCGTACGCCGTGATCAAGGCTGCTTGATCTCAGAGATGCGAGGATGTCAACGTCCACACATCAGTCAATCTGGTATATCACGTTAACATTAAAGATAAGCTGTTGTGTGGAAAGAAGCACGAATGATTGGCCAGGAGACTGCAGGGCAAGTGCGGAGGGAGAGCTGCCTTAGTCCCTCACGACTCAGCCCTGGCCCCCAGTCTGCACAGGCAGTGTGACTTGGTTTCTCTGGAAGAAATTCATAGCCCTGTGATAAATTCCCCCCTTCACTTATGTTTGTTTCTGTCCCTGGAAACCAAGACACAGTCTCACTCTTCCATTTACACTGCCTACCACCCTGGTCTCCACTCTCACGGACATAGAATTTTATAAAAGCCTGTGGAACTTTAACATGAAAAAAATATATATTGAAGTAAGAGTCGGTAAGACATGGTCCTAATACACACAGTCCTGTCCCATAATGGCATTTAGGGGGGACATCAGCAGCTTATCCCATTAGGGGGAGCAGATTACTTTTGGAAAACTTTTAATTTTGAAATAATTTTAGATTTACAGAAGAGTGCAAAGTTAGCACAGACCATTGCTATATGCCCTTCACCCAGCTTCCCCTACCGTGAACATCTTACATAAACTTGTCAAGACTAAGAAATGAAACATTAATGTAAACCAGACTATAGCCTTTCATTGGATTACTCTAGTTTTTCCACAAATGTCCTTTTTCTGTTCCAGGACCCAATCTGAGATTTCATCCCATTCCCTTGTATTTGGTCGTCCTGTCTCCTTAGTCTTCCCGTCCTGACGATTCCTCAGTCTCGCCTTGTTTTTCGTGACCCTGACCCTGAAGCCTCCTGATATTTTGTAGTATTTCCCTCCATTTGGATTTGTCCGATGTTTTCTTATGATTAGACTGGGGTTATAGATTTGGGGGAAGAATACCACAGAGGCGATGTGTCCCTTCATCACCTATCCCATCTCACGATTTCACCATCACTTGTTGCTGGCGATATTAACCGCAATCACCCGATAGGTTAGGGGGACATCTGTTAGGTTTTTCCGCTGTAAGGTTTCTAGTTTTTCTTTTCCAAACTCTGCCCTTTATAAGTGAGTCACTAAGTTTATAGCATACTCAAAGGAAAGGAATTTTTAGACATTTGTTAAAAGCACTACAGTCATAAGTATTTTGAGGGAGATACTTGGAGACCCCAACGATGTCTGGTTTCTCCTTAAAGGTTTGCCCACGAATTTGAGCATTCACCCTCGGGTGTTGCCTGCAGCACTGATTACTGTGGTGGTCTGGTGGCGATAGTCTGCTTCCCTCGTGCCTTCACGTGTCTTCTCTAAGGAAGATTTACCCTCTCCCCTATTTACTTACTTATTCAATCACTTATTTATATCAGCATTGGCTCATGGGTATTTAATTTGTTCTTTAGGTTATAATCCAATACTGTCACTCTTGCATTGCTCAAACTCTTTGAGCTTTGACCGTTGGTCATTTGTTCAGGTTGGTTCTTGACATGGCCCGAACTTCCTCCCAACCCCCCACCTTAGATTGACTTTTAATAGCAAGCTGGCCTGTAAAATAAAAATCCAATTAAAAAGTTAAAACATATTCCTAAAACTTCATCAAATTTTATTATAAATGAATAGTGTTTTCCATATTATGACAAGTCTTAACATTTTCCTTCAACTAGACGTTATTTAAATTTAGAACCTTGTGATTCTTAACATGCTAATAATACTTGCCACCCACTTACCTCTGTCTTAAAGCTAATGATTATAATCTCTATTAAGTACTTTAAGAATCTTGAGTGAAAGACTTAAAGAAGGAGAACTATTAACATTTAAGATCTTTCAAAAGAAAAGTGAGAGATTAGCCAAGCCTTAAAAATGCCTGAAATTTAAGAAGTAACATCTTTTCAAACAATATATCCTGGTTCTTTGCAAGATTATTATTAAAAATGTATATATATCAGGAGAGGTGAGTTTGAGAGAATTTCTGATTAATAGATTAGAGAAGGTTTTCTTAAGCAACTTTCTAAGCTAGGAGACATTTATTCCTAGTCTTAGTTAAGAAAGACTGCTTGAGTTTGGTTTTGGAAGATACTGCTTGAATCTGGAATGGAAAAGTGGGTTTGGCAAGTACAACCAACTTCTGCGGTGTTACGGGAGAATGGCAGGCCTATAAACTGAGTTCTCGAAAGTGATCTGGAGGGGGCTTTGGGGAGAGAGGCAGAATGATACAGGAGGTTAAGTCAGCGCAAGGGAGAAGCTGTCTTTGGGTGTTTGAAATGGCAAGAGCTTGAAGAGGAAAAGAAAACAGTTTCAGTTTTGCAATGGGAGCAGGGTTATGGGGAATTTCAGGAGGGAGAAGTTATGTAAGAGACCTTCCCAGGAAGATATTTGTTTCTTTATACTTGATACATGCGATACATTTAAGAAGTACAAAGTGATGTGCTTTTTCCATAGATTGCGTTCCAATACCCGGTTCTGATTTTCAGTTGCTTATCAACCATCACCGGTCAAGTTCTTGCTGTGTCGCAGGTGGGTAGCGGTTACTAAGTGTGTGGCTGAAAGCCCCAGTCCCTGCATCGTTGGCTCTTTAGAATAGTCGGGGGGGGGGGTGCTGGGTAACCTGCGATGTACGTACAGAGCGGTGCCCGGTGTTGGCGTGGATTACACCGGGAGCACAGAACAGGAGCAGCTGAGTCAGACGGGTGGGTTAGGAAACACTCCCCAGAGGGCAGCCCCTGCAGAACCATGTGGGAGAGGGTGAGTTGGCCGGCTGGAGGTGGGAGAAGAAAGAGACTTCATGCAGAGAAGGCCCTTGGCGTGTCCTGGGAACTGCTAGGAGTTCATCTAGGTGGGAGCTGGTGGTAATAGGGTGGGAGGGGTGACGAGGTGAGCTGGTGAGGTGTGTCATGAGCCATGCTGGAACTTCGGAAGGCTGTGGGAAGCCCCTGGGGAGAGAAGCAGTCACGGAGCTTCCGTCTGGGTCCATTTACCCGTTGTCTGGGGCCACCGGAGGGTTTGCTCTTGCTGTCTGCTCCAACTCCTGGTTTGCGGGTCTCTGTGCAGGAGGCATGAGTAATACTGTTAATAATAGCATTTACTATCATAGGAATTTATAGTACTATAGGTCTTTCTGGGGGAGACCACAGAGTAATATTATTAATAGTATTTACTGTAGTAGAAAGTATTTACTATAATAATTACCAGTAATAGTAATACTACTAGTTGTATAGGGTGAAAGTGGGGCTTTCCCATTTAATCGATAAGACAAAATACTTGGAGTTCCCAGACACAGTGTGATTTATGGAAAGGTGGGAGAGAGAACTGAGAGTTTGATAAGGTTTGTCTTCTACAGGAGACTGCATCTTCCAGACTGGGAGAGGTGGCTGCTTATCTGATGCACAGGAACCAACACAGAGAGTCAAGGAAAATGAAGACACATAGGCATCCATTCCAAATGAAAGCTTCCGTCAAGAATATCAGAAACACTGGGGCGTCTGGGTGGCTCAGTCAGTTGAGCAGCCAACGCTTGGTTTCGGCTCAGGTCATAATCTCCCCGTTGTGGGAACGAGCCCCACGTCGGGCTCTGTGCCCAGCGGGGAGTCTGCTTGCGATTCTCTCCCTCTGTCCCTCTCCCTGCTCTCTCTCTCAAGTAAATAAATCTTAAAAAAAAAAAAGAATATCAGAGACTTTGCTTTAAGGCGGCACCATGCCCCTCCCAGCACCAGGTACAACCAGGTGCCTAGTCATTAGGTTTTTGATAATGTTGAGGTCATCCTGTTGTTTCATGAATTTCTCCCATTTCTTTTTCCACAAAACCATTCCATTCAATGAAGTCAAACTTCTTTGTCCAGTGGAGACATTAATACTTAGATAACTTTGCACTCGGTCACATATTTGGCTTATTCTCTAAATATTTAATATTAAAGTACTGCAGGTGCCTTAGAAGACAGGTATATTCTTGTACATGTGTATACGATTGTATATTCTTTTCCATTCTTAGAATTGGGCCCCATAGACCCACACTATGAAGACATGGCCTTATGTTGGTAAGTGAAAGCAAAATAATCTGTGGCTCTCTCCCAGACAAGGAGCAACTGGGGGGTCTTCTCTAGAGCAGTAGTGCCTTTGAGACAATTTGAAGGCCTTTGGCAAGTCATTTGGTTTTTCTGCACCTCCGCAAATTCCAATGAATGGGACAAAAATCTATTCTAATTCTCTTCTAAAATTGTTAGCAGAATTCATTCATTGCTTGTTTATTTACCCAACAGTTATTTTCTGAGCCTCCGCTCTGTCTGTCATTGTTTTAGGCATTGGAGATGCAGCGGTGACCACCACCACCAACAGAACCCCCCTAACCTCATGGGGCTTATGTTTTACCAACGGGAGACACACTCAATGAGTAAATATTATATATGCAGTTGTCAGAGTAATAAGTTCTACGGAGAAGAGTAACCCAGAGAAAAGGGAATAGAGAACTCGTTGGGAAGGTGGGAATTGCAACTTTACTCTTAAATAAGATGATCAGGAGATTTCTCACTGCAATTATGATGCTCGAAGGCAATGACCTGAAGAAGAAGTAGCTACTTACTGTGTGGGTGTCCAGAGGAAGAAGATTTTAAGGAGAAGGCGGGGCAAGTTAAAATGCCCCATGCAGGCGTGCATCTGGCATATTTGAAGAGAGCAAAGAATTCAGTGTGGCTGGGCAAAGACTGCAAGTGTGAGAGAAAAAGGAGATGCTGGAGGGCTGCTAGAAAGAGATTTTGGAGGGAGATGAGATCTATTGTTGACCAGTGGCTTTGTAAGTTATCTATATATTTTCGAATAACAATTGTATATATTAAAGGTATACAACACGATTTGATATACACACAGTCAAACTAATTAACGCATCTCATCTCTGCAGATAGATACTTTTTTGTGTGTGTGATGAGATGAGATCACTTGAAATCTCTCTTGGCATATTGCCAGTAGTTAATACAATATAATTAGTTACAGCCATGACACTGTTCAGTAGAACTCTAGACTCGTTCCTCCTACACAACTAACCTTGACCAACATCTCCCCATTTCTCCCACTCTCCCAGCCCCTGGCAACTGTTGTTCTACTCTCTGCTTCTATGAGTTCGACTTTTATTTTTTGATTTCACACATAAGTGAGATCATACAGTATGTTTCTCTGTCTGGCTTATTTTACTCAGCAGAATGTCTTCCAGGTACGTCCATGTTGGTATTAGTGGCAGTGGTTCCTTTTTCATGGCTGAATAATATTCCTTTTTATTTATTTATATATAACCTATATAATAATATAAAAACATGATATTAGCATAATATATCATGGAATATTATATATCATATAAACTATATATATTACTATATATCTTCTTTGTTCTTTATGCCCTGACTGTTGATGGACACTTAGATTGTTTCTATGTCTTGGCTACTGTGAATAATGCTGCAATGAACATAGGAGTGCAGGTATCTCTTTGAGATACTGATTCCATTTCCTTTGCGTATATACCTGGAAGTGGAATGGCTGGATCATATGGCAATTTAAAAAAAAATTTTTTTTGAAGAATCTCCATATGTTTTCCCATAGTGGTTATGCTAATTTATATTCCCATCAACAGTGCACAAAGATTCCCTTTCCTCCACATCCTCACCAACACTTGTTATCGCTTGTCTTTCTGATAAAAGCCATTCTAACAGATGCGAGGTGATATTTCATTGTGCTTTTGATTTACATTTCTTTGATGGTGTTGAGTGTCTTTTCATATATCTGTTCGTATATCCGGTCTTCTTTTGAGAAATGTGTATTTGGTTTTTTTGGCCAATTTTTTTTTTTTTTTAAGATTTTATTTATTTATTTGACAGAGAGACAGCCAGTGAGAGAGGGAACACAAGCAGGGGGAGTGGGAGAGGAAGAAGCAGGCTCCCAGCGGAGGAGCCTGATGTGGGGCTCGATCCCAGAACGCCAGGATCGCGCCCTGAGCCGAAGGCAGACGCTTAACGACTGCGCTACCCAGGCGCCCCTGGCCAACTTTTAAATTGGGTTATTTGCTATTGAGTTGTTTGAGTTCCTTATATATTTTAGATATTAAGCCCTTACCAAATGTATGATTTGCAAATATTTTTCCCATTCTGTAGGCCCTCTCTTCACAATGTTGATTGTTTGCTGTGCAGAAGCTTTTTAGTTTGATGCAATCCCATTTGTCTATTTTTGTTTTTCTGTGTGTAGACCGTTGGCTTTTATTCTGTGACATGGGAAGCCCTTGTGTGGTTTGGAGCAGAAGAGTCATGTGGTCTGAGTTTTAACAGAATTATAGGTTGTGGTGTTGTGCGTGGTGAGGATGGAGGCCGGGACATCAGCGGGGAGTGGTTGGACTAATCTCGGAGAAAGATGATGATATTTTGGAAGAAGGTGATAGCATCGGAAGTAGATTCTAGATACATTTTGCAGGTAGAGCAGAGAGAATTTGCTGATGTGTCAGATGTGGGATACACGAGTGGAAGAAGAATTAAGGAGCGCTCCAAGATATGGGCTGAGCAACTGGGAACATGGAGTTGCCATTGGCTGAGATGGCGAAGATCGTGGGAGGAGCAGGTTTGAGGGATAATCAGGTGACTGGGCACATTAACTTTGAGATGCCTCTTTCGCTTCAAAGTAGGGACATGGAAAAGGAAGGTAAACTGGCAGAGGGAGGATGCGTGTATCCAGTGCACTCATGGAACGTACAGCCACGGCGCGATGGGATCGCCCGCTGAGTGAGTAGGTGGAGAAGAGACTGAAGGGCTGAGTCCTGGCCACTCTGTTTGGGGCTCAGAAGATGAGGAAGGACCAGCAAAGGAGAGTAAAAAGGCAGAGACGCGGCAGGGTTGGGAGGTGAGAGAAAATGTGGGCGAGTTTGGTGTCCTGGAAATCACAGGCAGGGAGCACTGAGTGGGGTACTCTAGGAGAAGCCCCACACAGTGGTAAATGGTGAGGACAACCACACTCTCACAAGCACAGATTCCCATAGAAACAAAGCCATTAGGATCAGAGAAGAGAGTCTGGAGATCTATTATTTCATTTTAAGTAAATGGTCTGTTAAATAAACAAACCTCTTTAGATCTATTATAATTGTTGACTTAGGTATATTTTCAACTGATGTACGTTCTGTTTGCAGCTAAAGAAAGAAATCCGTAGTTTGAGATTTCCTAATTCTGTACACGAGTGTGGTATATTGAGAGGGAGCGATCGAAGGAGAGTGTGTCCTTTACAGACGAGTTATTGTCTTTCCATAATTGCTTGTAGCTTTAGTACAGTTACAATCATAAAAACATGTAAACTGGGGAAGTGATGAGTGGACCATGAACATGACCTCCTGGATCTCAGAGCACTAATTAAGCCACAACTGCCACAAGAGGGCTGGTCCAGGAACAAGTAGATTGATAGAACAGAAGAGAAAACATATACAGATCGATCTAAATTTTGCATAAAATAATGTCATTATACATTAGAATGTAAAGGGAGATTTATCTTTTTAAAATGGTGCTGAAAACAATTTACTAATTGGGTGGAGAAATGGCAAGAGCCACCAAATAACCGATAAATATATTTGAGTGCATGTATGTAAGTGATAAAACCATACAAAAGGAAAATATTGGTGACAATTTATCTGACCTGGACTGGAAAAGAGATTTATGTGAATGACACATAATGTTGAGTCCATAAAGTATCGTCGAATCTGACTATATAAAAAATGAAAGCACATGTATGTTTTAAAAAAAACAAGCCCGGAAACATTTAACAAGCAAATAACTGAAAAAACACCCCAGCAACATTTGTGACAGAGGGTTAACGAGCTTTGTAAAGTGCTCCGAGATGAAGGGCTTAAGAAAATTATGAACAAAGGAACAAAAAGGCAATTCACAAAAGGAATACAAATGGCTAGTGAATCACTGCAGGGGTGGGGGTGGGGCAAGTTCAGCCTCACTAAAATCAAATGTTGCAAATAAAAATAACAATTTTCACCTCTCAAACAGTACTCCCCCCACCCCCTTGTGATCACCGGCTGCACTGCAAGCACGTGGGGCTCCATTAAGAGGGCTGGTCTTGGTCACGTGACTCTCCAGGTTTCCTCCTTGCTTTCAACATCCATGTGTGGCCTCTGAGCTCCTTGACCTTATCTTCCCCAATTAACGTGTACTCTACCCAGCCTCTGACACTCACTCCCACCTCACACCCCAACTCTCTTTACTTATAACTGCAACTTTTTTTTTAAAGATTTTATTTATTTATTGGACAGAGAGAGACACAGTGAGAGAGGGAACACCAGCAAGGGGAGTGGGAGAGGAAGAAGCAGACTCCCAGTGGAGCAGGGAGCCCGATGTGGGGCTCGATCCCAGTACCCTGAGATCATGACCTGAGCCAAAGGCAGACGCTTAACGACTGAGCCACCCAGGCACCCCTAACTGCAACTTTTTTTGCAGTGACACCTCCTAACATCCCACACTTCACTCACTATCCCCTCTCTTTCCACCTCCTGACTCTAACAGTCTTTCAACCCCAGGGGGACCACTCATTGCTGCTTTCAGTGCTGGCCTCTCTTGGGCCTTCACGTCCCTCCTTACCCAGCTGAAACACCGAGGTCGATCAGTACCATCACTCTGTTGCATACGTCATCAGCACGCTGTTCCTGTCTTTTTGCTGCAATCACTTGACTAACGACGACCCGGCTGGAGCCATTGCCCATAGCTGCATAAAAATAGACAATCAACCAATCAGGTCCACAGCACTGCCGGCCCTTCACCTTCAATTTCCATAGTCCATTCATACTCCCATCCTCGTAGATGGCTATTTCATATTTTCTCACTTCTCAAACCTCTACCACATCCTCCCCCATCCTCACTCTTAGCGGACACGATTGCTTCCTATTCCACCAAACAAAAGTAAAAACATAGAAACAATCAAGCCCCCTCCCCCCACCTCGTGTACCCCATCTCTCCGTTCCCTGGCAACTCCAAATGCTCCTGCTGGAATGCACTGCACCCCTGTCCTCTTTTACCCAATCAAGGGCTTTGCTCCCGCAAGTCTCTCCAATTCTCCAACAATTCCCAAATCAATTCTCCTCCTTTTCCCAGATTATTTCCATCATCATAAAAATGGGCTTTTATTTCTCCTACGTGAAGAAACACCCCTCTCTTTGGACCTAATACCCCTTTCTCTCCTTCCTTTCCAGCAGAGCTTCTTGCAATATTGGTCTCTACTCACTGTCGCCAATTTCTCTTCTTACTCTTGAACCTACTCCATCCAGACGTTCACGCCTCTCTTTCCAACTAGGGCTGTTGTTCCCACGGTCGCCAATGGCCTCCTTGTTGCTACATCTCATGGTCAGTTCTTGGTCTTCATCTTGCTCTTGATGTTCCCAGCCTTCTTGAAACACTCTGCACTTGGTTTCCAGGTCGCCACCTTCCCCCGATTGTCTTCCTGCCCTTCTGGCTGCTCGTTCTCAGTATCCTTTGCTGATTCCCTGTAATGGTCCAGACCTCTCAACCTAGGTGTGCCCACCAGCGCGGTCTTTGGATTGTTCCTCTTTTCTGTTTATTCTATGTGCTGTCGATTCCTAGGTGTTTGTCCTCAGCCTTGACCTCTCTTGAAACTTGAGTCCTCTATGCAATTGCCTGGTCCGTATCTCCACTTGGATGTCTTAAAACATATCTTGGACTTAACAAGTCCAAATCTGTATTCTTTCTCTTCCCTCCCAGTTTGGCCCCTGCTGTGGACTTCTCCAACGCGGTAAAGGGCAAATTCATTCTTCAAAAAGCTGAGTGTCATCCCTGATGCGTCTCTTTCTCATCTGTCTTCCTCCTGCTGCATCCTCAAATCTGGCAGGCAGCGGCACCACCTTCGCGACGTGTCTACAGTTCTATTTCTTCTCTCCATCGCTGTACTGCTATCCCAGGTCATATCGTCAGCTCCCTCCTGGGTTATTGCAATACCTTCCTGAGTCCTGCCACAGCTCGGGCTTCTTTCCTCAGCCCACTCCAGCCTCTTGTGAACACAGCATCCAGAAGGGTCTGGTTAAATGCCAAGTCAAACCCTCCAGTGTTCCCCGTCTGTTCCAGGGAAAGAGCCGAAGTCCATACAATCCTGCACAACCAGCCCCTAACATGACTCCTAATTCCAGTTGCCCTTCTGCCCTCTCCCTTTGCTCTAGCCACACCAATTCTGCGTTACCTTGAACTTGCCAACCATTCTCCTGTCTCCCATTTTCACACTTGCTGGCCCACCCGTGCCTTCAGTCCTGTCCTCTAGGTGGTTGTATAACTTCCTTCTTCCTTCAGGGCTTAACTCAAATGCCTCCCCATGAAGGCGCTCCTTGCCCACCCCACCTAAAACTCACCTCCTAAAACTCACCTCCTTCTTCTTTTTTTTTTTTTTTAATTATGCTATGTTAGTCACCATACAGTACATCATTAGCTAAAACTCACCTCCTTCTAAAAAACTCATCTTCTTCCTACCCATGCTTCTAGTCCCACTCCCCAGGTTTATATTTTTTCTATTTCTAATTTTTCTCCTTAGCATTTCTAACTAACACGTTCTACACTTGGCTATCTATTTTCCTTATTGTTTGTGCCTGGGCTCACTGGGCTGGAAGCTCCAGGAGGCGGAGATCTCTGTCCTTTTCACTCACTGCTCTATCACGGCACCCAGCACCGGGACTGCACATAGTAGATGCCATAAATATCTGTTTGAGTGACAGAGATGTCAAGTGTGGTAAGGCTGCACCTCGGCGTGAGTGTAGTGAAATGCACACTCTCATCTTTGCTCGGGAGCTTCAATTAATAACGCCTTTCTGAGGGCAGTTTGGCAGTTTGGATCAAGAGCCTTTGAAAATGCCCGTATCCTGGATGCAGAAGTTCAACTTTAGGGTTTTATTTTAAGGAAATAATAAGGGATGTAGAGACTTATATGGAAGGAATGTCCATCAAAATTTTTATAGTAGAGAGAAATTGGAAGCAATATAATGTCCAACAGTAAGGGAATTGTTTAAAAATAATGAATCAGCTCTTCAGGAATATTACGTAGTCACCAACAGGCATTTGACGAATCTGTAATTTCATGGGAAAATGTGCACAGTATATTGCAGAAAGCAAAGGTACAGAATTGTATACAGAATTATCCCATCTATATGTACACACACACACACACACACACACACAGAGTTGCCCTGCCTATCCCAAAATAGAGCATTCCTACGAAAGCTTTTGTAAGGTGAAATGGCATAAAACAAAGAAGTAATTACTATTAATTTGTATAGAAATATTTTCCAGTGTTCCCAGACCTAAAAAGTAAGCTCTCTTAGACTTTTCTGATACCTTAGGACACACCTTACTAATGGATGCACGAAACAAATAGAGATAAAGCACCGATGCTCCCAGACACGGTTCGCAGCACTGGGGGCCTGAGGCTGAGAAGCTGAGTGCAGTTCCTGGGGAAGGAGCCTGACGGGGCTCCCCTGCTGGGGGTCCGCGCTGCCTCTAACAGCTTGGCTGGACCGCAAAACAAATGCTGACTGCTGTTTTCCCTTTTCGCCTTTTTTCATAAAAGGAAACATCCTCTTGGGATTTCTTTTGATTAGCAAAAACAGATACTAATGGAGATCTTTCGTAAAAGCCAAGTGCCCTAATGTAAATTTTCAAAAAGCAGGGGACGCCTGCATAAGTAAGGTGTCTATAAATGAGACAATAAAGAAACATTGCTTTTCTGTGAGTGACAAAACGTGTGTTCTTTATACATTTCCCAGAAATGTTTGTGAGACTTTTGTAATCAGAAATACACACACTTTATTTGTAAAGGCAGAACGTTACTCCCCCACCTGTCTTGGTGTGTCATTTTCTTACTTGGGGGCAGGGGAATGGAAATCTCTCCTCCTTCCCTTCCTGCTCATCCCACGGGGCTCGCCGAGCATCCTCTAAAGGCACAAGGACCTTCTGTGCTTTGCAACCTGTGTCCAGAGTATTTCTTCTTGGACTATCTCCCCATTTCCCTCCATCTGACTTACAAGCTCTTTTGACCTTAATGCTGAGTTCCAATGTCATCTCCAGGCAGAACCGCTCGTCACCCCCCCCCCCCCCCGCACTCCCCCGCTGCTTGGCATGCGCGCTTCGACACAGTACTTACTACAGTATTTTCCACATTCAGTTTCTTCTAATTGCTCCAAATACACACTGAGCCCACAGGCTTCCTTCTCCGTTGCCACACTCCACCACCATCGTGAGCTTGGACTATTGCTATCATCTTTTCACACAGGACAAGGGAGAGTGGTACAGTGGTGTGGCCGGTCCTCGTCTCTCCTTGTTCAGGAAACGTCATGCCTGGATCACCCTGAGCCCCAGAAGTAAGCAGCGCCCGTCTCATCAGCGTGAGTAACAACGGTTCCTTGAACGTTGATGGAAGGAGTCCTTTCATTTGCTTGACGGTTAACCAGACACATTATTTTAATCCTCACAGAAGTATTTTTCACTTTAAGGTAATAGGGAAATAATTTGAATCAATTTCTTCCTTAACAATCAGCATAAAATCTGTGATAAAACTTTTCAGTGTTTAAGGTCTTTAAAAAAAAAAAAAAATCCCATGGCTAAGTGTCCTGTCTGTATAATGCATGCGTCTCCTGCCCCCTGGTGGACCTATCTTGTAATAACAGCTTTATCGGTGGAAGTAATCTGGTATCTTTCCTTAAAATATTCATGGATTCCAGGATTCAGCAGTGTCTTCAGAACAGCAGGGAGTTTATATCCTGGCTTTGCCACTTGTTAGCTGCGTATTTTGGGCAATTTACGTCTCCGTGTCTCAGTTTCCTAATCTATGAAATGGAGACAGTACCAATGAGGTCATTAAAAACTATGTAAGGAGTGCTTACAACACGAGGTGCATGATTCACTGAATTTCCACAACCACCATATTATATAAGAACAAATAGTACTTCCACTTTACAAACAAGGAAACCAAGGGCCCAGAGAGAAATAGCTCCTACTTCTCAGAGAAGTGTGAGAATTAAAGAAGTTAATACATGTAAAGTGATCACAGATCACAAGAGGGTTGGACACGGTGTAAGAGCTCGGAAACATCATCGCTAGTACCACAAGACCGCGTCTGTGACAAGGACACCGCTGTACACTACAGGGACCCTTATTTGCATGCGAGTTGCTCTCATTTGTAACACATGGCAGTTACTTGCCTAATGAAACATACTCCATATCAAACGGCAAGCTCTGTTGTTCATACACATTTTTCTAGACATTTTTCTTAAGTCCATTTCTGATATGAGGTTGGCCTATTTCACTCTTGACTGCACAGGGGCAATACTGGGAGAGGGTAAGTAAGAGTAAAAGAGTGGATTTAGTATTTATTAGTTTGCAGTCTCTGGAGGTGAGCGCAATCCCCACACATTTCTCCGGGTCTGAGTCTGGGGAGTGAGGATGAGAGAAAAAGATGGTGCCCAAAGCTCTTCATGGAGCTCCTTAGACTGTCCACTTCTTCAATTATCTACTCAAAACACAGGTTCTGAGGCTCTGCAGGTCTTACGTTGTTCTAAGCGCAGACCTCTCTCTTGGTTCTGCCTTATGACACCATGTGGCTGACGCCAACCAGAAACGCAGACTAAGTTGTGAACACTGTCCATGCATGGATTTGCTCATAGACACATTTTCTACATTGCATTTTAGAAAGGAAAAAATAGGTACTGTGTTAAGCAATTCAATAGTGTGAACATGTGGAATTTCCCACGTCCGATACTAAATTTGATTCTTGATCAAAGGGCTAATGACGCCAGATTAAATATTGAACTTCCAATGAATTAAGTTTACATAACCAAGTTCAATATTTATGGAGGCTGTTTACTGGGGGTGGGACATTTTGGAAATTGATTTAAAAAAAATATGCCACTAGAGGTCAGGGCATGGGAAGCTGAGGAAGAATTAGATAATGCTCCAGGGAATGACCAGGACACAGGTGTTCCATGGAACGGTGGGCTTGGTGCCAAGTTCAAGGTGAAGATCAGTCGTATACGGGTAGCCGGGCTGCTTCATGGGACACAGGCAGCTGCCCCATGAGGCCCTTTACCTAAGAGCACCAGTTCTCGCCAATGCTGACCCTGGGAAAGTACACTCAGCGCAGTGGGGGGCAAGTTGTTGCCATCCAGGGTTCTACCCAGCACAGGGTAAAATTTCATCCTCACTCATTTAACTTACCTGATCGCTTCAGAACCTAAGTCCCAGATACAATTCGGGTTCCGCAGGTGTCTTTTTATTGAGCACTCACTATGTAGGTCAGGCCTGTGTTAGATCATTTTATGTACCATCTCATTTAATCCTTACAGCCACAAACAGGGGCGCCTGGGTGGCTTAATTGGTTGAGTCCAATTCTTTGATTTTGGCTCAGGTCATGATCTCAGGGTCCTGGGATGGAGGCCTAGGTCAGGCTCTGTGCTCAGCAGGGAGTCTGCTGGAGATTCTCTCTCTCCTCTCCCTCTGCCCCTCCCCCAGCTTGCGCATGCACGCACTCTCTCTAAATAAGTAAAGTCTTAAAAAAAAAAAGCCACGAACAGACTTATCAAAGCTATAGGGGTCGTCATAATGCAGCAGGGTAAGCCTTCTAGGCAAAGGGTTAGGAAGAATAAGATGACCCCTCTATTACTGATAAAACGGATTTTAGAAACGGTGGCTTTTATCTGGGGGCTAGTAGGTTCCCTAATTCTGAACCCCACCCAGAATTAGAGCTGCTCGCTCACCCAGCCACAGGCAGTGCTGGACCCCTAGGGGCCTCCATTCATGCTGGTCTGTCCCTGCAGAGGCTCTGGGGTGGAAAGGGGAGCAGAAAGTAGATTTCCCGCAGGCAGTCACATCCCAACAAGAGGGGCCACGGGGGGCCACAGGGGTGAGTGTTCCTGCTGTGATGGCGGCCTGAGTCAGGGGCACCGGCCTGTGTACGTCTCCGCCTGACTTCATGCTGGTAGCTTGGAACCAGCCGTGGTGAGGTGGGCGTCTCCATGCCACGGACAACGTCAGGCACTAGGAATTAGGGCCTCTGCCCCCCAGAGCCAGTGGCTAACTACACACCCGCACACCCCTGCCTGCTCCCCGGGTTTCCGGTCGGAGGTTTCTGTTCTTTCTCGGCAGCGCGGTGAGTGAGGAGGCTGGTTGGACCACATACGTCCATCCAATGAATGGACAGCATCGCGCGTGGAAGGAACGTCGGGAGAGCAAGTGGAGTTAAGTCGATCTCAGGGGTTCCAACGTGCGGTAGGCTTGAGAAGGACCCCCCGGCGGGTGCTACTTCCCCAGTCCCTCTTCAGAGTTGCCTACACTCTCTGTCCTCAGAACTCTCCTCAGGGCCAGACCATCAATGGGGGAGATTAAGCTGCTTACCCCACTGGGAGGCGCTGTGAAGTTACTGGCTAAGGGTGGGGGTATCATCCTTTCCCTCCTTCCCTCCCTCCCTCCCTCCCTCCCTCCACCTACGTACCTACCTTCCTTCCTTTCATCCTTCCTTTCCTTCTCTTTCTCTTTCTTTCTTCCCTCCCATCCATCTTTCTTTCTTTCTTTCTTTCTTTCTTTCTTTCTTTCTTTCTTCTTTCTTTCTTTCTTTCTTTCTTTCTTTCTTTCTTTCTTTTTCTTCCTTCTTTTCTTTCTTTCTTTTCTTTCTTTTTTCTTTCCTCTTTCTTTCTAATTGTTGTGAGGATGCTTCATCCTTTTAGAGAGGAATGAAGAAATGGAGACCAGGATCCATTCTCTCTCCCACAGCCCTTGAATTCACAGTCCATCACACTGTTCAGGACAATGGCCACCTGCCCCTCCCCCCCCCCAAGCTTTACTTTTCAAGGACATTTTGTTTTGAGAGATGACAGGTAATAATTTAATTGCTGGATTTACCACGAAATGCCATGTGCTGCCAGAGCCCCATCCTCCAATTTTAGCCATTTTCTCTTGGCTTCTGACCCAACCAAGCCAGAAAAGCCATTCTGGGTACCCATGTCCTTGCATGTCTGCTGCCGGGGACCATGCTGATACTAGTCACTGTAACAGGCAGGCCTGGTGTTGAAGCAGCAGAATTTGCTCCAGCTACTTTCGGGAGAGGATGCATGTACTAGGGGGTATTAGGAGCACACGGATCTGGGGGGAGAAGGAAGGCAGAGAGTGTCAGGCTCCGAGGCGATCAGCCGGAGGCAACAGCCAGTCCCTCCCCCGGCGGCTGTCCCAGGGAAGAGCCCACCACGCCGCTGCTGCTCAGCACAGACACTGATAGTGACGTTGGCGCTGGACACCCAGGGCCCTGCCTCTGCTGCCCGTCACGTGTTTTCTCGTCACCAAGCTTTCACACGAGCTTCTTCCTTTGCTTGAGATGCTCGGCTCACCTCACCACTGCTCCTGCATCTGAGTTACCCTGAGGTGGCCTTTGGGGTCAGTTGTCACCTCTTCTGGGAAGGCTTCCCTGGCCCCACAAATGCCAAGAAGAATCTTGTGTCCTCCATGCTGCCCTTCCCTGGTAGGCTGTGTTTATGTCACTGTGGCACTCGTCACCATGATGGTGTCTCTGCAGACACGCAGCGGCTGTCACAGAGCTCCGTAGGCAGGGCGGCCACCTCCCACAGACGTTCCCCCAGCCTCGCCCTCACACTTCCGCTTCACTCTCCCCTCAGGCTCTGGTGCTGCAATTGTGTCCATTTTCTCCTTGCTGTGGCCTTAACGGAGAAAGGTCACTTTTTAAAAAAGATTTATTAATTTATTAAAGAGAGAGAGAGAGAATGTGGAGGGGGGTGAGGGGCAGAGGGAGAGGGAGAGAGAGAATCTCAAGCTGACTCATTTCTGAGCAGGGAGCCCGATCCCAGCACCTGAGCCGAAACCAAAAGTCGGACGCTTAACGGCCTGAGCCACCCAGGCACCTGAGAAGGGTCACTTTTAAAAAACATCCAGAACTTCATTGAGAGCAACACATATCAACCAATTCCCACTTCAGTGGCTTTGGTGAAGAGTCCAATTGTTTCTCAGGAGGGCTTTGAATGCCCAAAACAACAGCACTTAGAAGGTTTGTGGTTGGGAAACCAGGAGGCTCGGCCCGTGTGTGGGAGTGCGGAGGGCGCTGGAGGCAGGCACTCAGGCAATGGGAGAGAGAGTGAGGGAGACAGACACAGGGAGAGGGAGGGAGGAAGGGAGGGAGAGCAAGTGAGCATGCGTGTGCTGCAGGAGGAGCTCCTGGTGTTGGACCCAGCTTGGAAGGTCTTTAGGGCGGCCCTATTCATTATGGTAATGCTCTTGTGAGCTCCCTTGAGACCTAGAACCATTCACCAAATGACATCCTGCTTCCTTGGCCCCGCTCTCACAGAACTGTTGTTTCATGATGAACGGTCTCTTTCTTCAAGCACAGGGATGCTCCCCCTGTGATGTTTGTTATAATTTCCACATTTCTGATGAGGAAGCGGAGATACAGGAGAGCAGGGCGCTTGCCTCAAGGCCTGTCATTCAACAGCAGATTCCGTCCACATATTTACTGAACGCTATGAGGAGTCAGGCCCCAAGGGCTAGTGAGTGGTAGGGTGGAATTTGAATCTAGGTTTGGGCGACCCAAAGCCTTTCCACGACAGCATGGCAACGTTTGTCAGAGCCCTAACCAACACAAGAGTGGTTAGGGAGGATGAAGGTAGAGACGTGATAGGAGGAAATGACAGGGAAGAAGAGAAAAAGGACTGAGGGGAGAAATGACCTAATCATGACGTCCTTTCAAGATTGCACACTGCTAACACCCATGAATGCTGAATATGGCTGTTGGAGTTTGAGATAAAGAAACAATAGCCGTTGTTTTCTCTCCCAAATGGAACCGGTTTAGAGATAGACGCAGGAATCAGACAGGTGGAGATTACCATGCAATTCTTTTACAACAGAACCTCTACTCTTGAGTTGAATCGTGTTCCTTTCCTCCCTGCCCTCCCCTCACATTCATGTCCACTCAAACTGTGGCCTTATCTGGAAATAGCGATTTTGCACACGTAATTAGTTCAGATGGGCTCATACTGGATGAGGTGGGCCCGAATCCCATATGACCAGTGTCCTTACGAAAAGAGAAAACAAAGACACAGAGACACAGGGAGGCCATGTGGAGACGGAGGCAGACGTTGGAGTGATGCAAGCCAAGGATCGCCAGGAGGTACCAGAAGCCGGAAGAGATAAGGAAGGATTCTTCCCCAAAACCTTCGGAGGAAGTATGGTCCTGCTGACCCCTTGGTTTTGGACTCCAGCTTCGGGAACTGTGAGAGGGTTGTTTTAACTACCCATTTGGTGGCTCTTCGTTACAGCGCTCACAGGAAGCTCATGCTCCAAGAAAGCCATCTGGAGAACTTGGTCTTCTGTTCACAAGGAAGTGGGTTTGCGGGTGCCTCATCCCGGAGTAGATGGGCCCTCCCACCCACCGTGAGAAACAGAGGCGGCGCACTTCCGGAGGCCACGCGGGTTCCCAGGAGGCGATTCCTGCCCATGCCCAGTTCTTCCTCTGACACTCACCAATCAGAGGAGACAAAGAGGAGGTTGAGGGTGGCCTCACTGAAGTTCCTCCCGCCGGAAGCATGAGGAGTGCAAAATAAGAGTTCCTGTCTAATGGTGGACTTCAGATGCCAGATTTTCAGCCTGCACAATGTTTTCTAAAAGTATTTGAATCAGTGCCCCACATTTAAAAGTTGGGAGATTTCGTATAAAGACCAGATTTCAAGCTTCTCTTTGGAAAATGGAAACGGTGGCCACGTTCCTACAGGGCTGTGACTGGGTGTTGCAAGTGTGTGCCTTCCCCAGATGGGGTGCAGGCTTTCTGCCTCACCATTCTGTTCACCACGTCCCACGTCTTCCTCCTGGTCTGCACCACGCCTTTCTGTTCCTGCCTGGTGCGTGTTGACATTTTGGTGTCGGATTCCCAGAGTGGTGGTTAAGAGCAGAGACTCTGAAGTCAGATGAGCCCTGGGTTCAGACTGGAGCTCCTAAGTGTGTGTGGACTTGGGCAATTTATTTAACCTCTCTGAGCCTCAGTTTCTCCATTTGTAAAATGGAAATAATAATAGAAACTACCCTAAGGGACTGTTGTGAGAATTCCATAATGTAATCATGGGAGTCTTTTTTACATGTGTGAAGCAGAGGACAAGTGCCAGGTAGATAGGAGTTATTGATACTCCTTGAAAAACAATGTAGGAGGGAACCTGGAAGAGAAAGAGCCTCTGGCCCGAAGTATGCTGGGTCTGGTTTTAGCGCTGCCCCCCATCTCACCAAGTTTCAGAAAAAATATTTTAATAAGCCAACTTCCAAGGAACCTTCTTTCTGTAGTAAGGCATCCAATGGCAGTTTGGGGAATTGAGGTCCAATTAAGGTGGTTTCCCTCCTCTCCACAATTTCATTCTCTTCTGGAAGGAGGTTGCAGAGAGGCAGGAAACTCTGGATCCCATCCAAATACTTCGATGTCTGGGTTTTAAAATAGCCGCGATCTTAGCTGGCTTCGGAGACTTCCTAGTGGCCCTCAAAGGACAGCTTCTGCTTTGACCGATCACTTCTTCTCCGCGGCCCCGAATGATGGAAGATGCAGTCTACTTCCAGGTAGAGGCGAGAAACCAGATGGAATTGGGAAGGAGGCAGGATGACAGAGAGGAATTAATTTTTTTTTTTATGAAGAACATATAAACTCACTGTGTAAACGAATGCCCAGTTAGGAGGCCATCAGTCTCTGAAATGATTGCATGTTACAAAATCCAACTCAAAGCCAGTGCTTGCAAAAAAGGTGAATTTCTTTGGAAGGCTACTAAAGTATTCCATAGAACCCAAGGACAGCAGGACCTCCCTGCAGACTGGAACCAGGAGGTGGGAAGTGATCGGGTGTAGGTGTGAAGTATGGATGCAACATAGTTAATGATGTAATAAGTGGTTACCTGATTGTTCAAACACCAAGTACAGAGTAATCTATCTTTTCTCAACTGGTTTGAAATGCCACATTTATCACCGTCTAATTTTTGGTGTGTGTTTGAGTCAATTTCTGGTAAAATTCTGCTCCATCTGCTATTCATGGGTGTTAGGGGTTGAGTTGTGTCCCACAAAAGAGACATGTTAAAGTCCTAAGTACCAGTACCTCAGAATGTGACTTTGTTTGAAAATAGGGTCTTTACCGAGGTAATCAAGTTGAAATGAGGCTGTGAGGAGGGCCCCAGTCCAATATAACTGGTGTCCATATAAAAAGGGGAAATTTGGGCACAGCAGCAGATGGGCACAAAGGGAAGATAGCTGTATGAAAAAGGAAGACTGGGGAGATGCATATATAAGCCAAGGATGCCGAAAGTTGCCTGCAAACCACCAGAAGCCGGGAAAAGGCAAGGAAGGATCCTTCCCCCAACAGTGTTCAGAGGGAGCACGCCCTGCCGACACCTTGACTTTGGACTAATAGCCTCCAGGATTGGGAGACAATAAATTTCTCCCAGTTTGTGGTACTTCGTTTTGACAGTCCTAGGAAAGTAATGTAATACTCCAGTACCAAACTGTTTTAATTATTAGGGCTTTATAATATTTAAAAAGCACGTGGTCATATTAATCCCCGGGAGGGTATTTTTAAGACGGGAAAGATTAGATCCAATGTAAATGCTGAAGATGACAATCTAGAATATAATTTTATTATTTTATTTTATTGTTTATTTTATTTTATTTTTTTAATGTTTTTTTTATTACATTATGTTAGTCACCATACAGCACATTCCTGGTTTCTTTTTTTTTTCTTTTTCTTTTTTTCTTTTCTTTTCTTTCTTTATTTTATTTTATTTTATTTTATTTTTTAATGATTTTTTATTATATTATGTTAGTCACCATACAACACATCCCTGGTTTCCGATGTAAAGTTCGATGATTCATTAGTTGCGTATAACACCCAGTGCACCATGCAATACGTGCCCTCCTTACTACCCATCACCAGCCTATCCCATTCCTCACCCCCTCCCCTTTGAAGCCCTCAGTTTATCATTTTAAAAATTAATGTTCATTTTTTTAGAAAACTCATTGAAATATACTCTTGAAATGGGTATGTTTTATTGCATGTTAATTAGTCCTCAATAAAGTTGATTGAAAAGGGCTGTGGACAACACACCCTGGAAGGTGTTATGTATCACAATGTAGCAAAGGAGAAACACCATTTTGCTCTTTCATGTGTGTTGTATGGTTTATGCAGACTGTGGGCCAGAGCTCTGCATAGATTTAAAATTCTTGTGGAACTCTTATTGATTTGTGGGACTGGGTTGTTACACTCATATTTAGAAACAATTTAGGCCAGCACTCATCTACTTGTCTCAAACTGTGCAAGAGAGTAAGTCCTCGTAACACATGTGCAGGCCATTCCCGAGTACAGAATGGGGGAGGCTCAGTCCCAGCTGAATAGACCAGCTGGGTAGGAACATGCTGAGTTGTGACAATATAATGTCATAGATCGTTTCCATATTTAAGTGTTTGTTACAGATCTGACTTTAGTAAGCAGAATGACTTCAGTATAACAATATGAGGCCCATAATATTGCCAGGCCTACAGGAACAGCGAAAGCTTCATTAAAGCAACTGAAAGGTTACATTTTGGACTCAACATTCAATACAAAATAAATAGTTTTGAAGTATCCTGTGACTAGCTTCCAGAACAGGAATTGAGATTTCTAATGATTAAAAGTGTTGTTGAATGTTTCAAGGTATATTTGAAAAGTGTTCTGTTTTTTCAAAACAAGAATATTTAAATTGGCTGAAAAGAGTGGTCATCAAAGCCCTCTTAAGGTAACATTTAATAATTAAGGAATGTGAGCAATTGTAGTGTTTCATTGTCAGACCAAAAATTCCTGCTATCCCTCAAGCTCCGAGCCTGTTCCATTATACTGAGATTGGAAGGTGAGCTGTCGAAACTCTTATGTGGGACTAATTATCCACGGTAAGTGAGCTCTGGTAGCTATGGATTTTGTCTGCCCAGCACACTTCCCTTTCACCTCTTGTTCTGCTAACAGAAACCCTCTTCCCTGTGGGAAACCCATTTCTCATGGATGGGAGGGGCTGACCTCATATCCTCGCTCACCACCAACATGGCAGCATGACCCTAACCTGGCCAATAAGAGTTTCTATTTTCCTTCCCTGTAGTTATCCTTTCTGAGAGCGTTGTGTGACCCAAGCCTGCTGGATCAGAGTCTGTCCTTGAATTTTCTCTGGAACTTGAGGGGAAAAGCATTCCGTTTCCCTCTAGGATGGTGAGCTTTAACTATGAGGTAAGTCTAGAGCTACCAGGGCCATGTTTCCCTCCAGTGGAAGGAGGTTCTCTGAGAATAAAGCTGACCCTGGGCCGAGCGGGGCTGAGAGGTACAAAGACCGCTGCACTGAAGCTAGGTAAGCCCTTGACTCCTCCTGTGGGAGCGGAAAGAAACGCTCCCCTGCACTTTTCCCCTCCTGATCTACATTGAATTGAGTTTTTCTCATTTACTACATAAAGATTACTGGCAAGTTGTAATTGCCTGATTGTGAAAATCAGGATCTCGCCACTGTGCAGCACTAACAACGACAAAAATAAAAAGGAAAAAAAATTAGTTGCTGAAACTAATCTACGCCTGAACTGTCATGTGTTATGCAGAATTCCACGGTATAACTTGTGGGATCCATCAGAGAACCTCCACCAAAATCATGACAGATAACTTGTAATTAAAATGATATGTTTATACAAAAAATACTACTTTATCTCCCCATTTTCTGCATCAGGGTTTTGGATAAAATTTCATTTGACAAAAATGTTCTGTGCTGAAACTGATTTGAAAATGACTATATCGGACAATCTCTCACGGCTCTCCTGGCCTTGACATTTTGAGATTCAAATATCCTTCTCTAGATTGAATGGAAAAAAGAAGAAAAAAATCACAGAGACGTTGTTGTTAGTCTCCTTTATTTGTTTGGTTTTCTGTTTTTGTTTTTTTGCCTAACCAGACTTTGTTGGCCCTCTGCTGGGCTGTGAAGCCAGGGAAGAGGCGCCCTTCAGGAGACTACACGGGAGCCCGAAGAATCCCCCTCAGGGAACGTGGCCGGAATCACTTTGAAAGGGTAAATGGAGATTACTGAGGTCGTCCTATTTATATTACTTCTTACCCAAGGTACTCAAAGAGCCCACTCACCAAGAGTTCTTTGGTTCAGGACAGACACATTCATTCATTCCATACTAGTTTCTTTCTTTCTTTCTTTTTTTAAACGGTAAAGAGAAATGAACTGGCTTCTTCTCACTAGCAAATAGTGGGATAGTTCTGAAACTTTCCTTTATTGACTGCATTTAGACACCAGGAGACCTTTCCGCTGTCCCTTCCATTTGCTCTCTCTCCAAGAAGATTTAGCTTCCCACTGACAGTTAGCTCTGAGGTAGAATGAGCCACAGAAATGCAGGGCAGGAATGGCATGTCGAGCAGGAAACGTGGCATTTGCACACTTGTCGACCCCCCAAGGTTGACAGCTGACTGCGCCAAATAACAGAAGTCATGACCATTTCCAGAGCTCTGGTCATGTGCCAGGTACTACTCAGGCTCCCAATCTCATTTAATCCTCGCAAGAATCTATGAGGTAAATATGATTATGATCCATGACCTCGCCAGGCTAAATTAGTCTCTCCCATACTTCTCATATAATGTTCTGCAATTTTCCCTGGGAGCACATACCTCAGTTTGGAATTATGTGTGTCTCCCCCATGGGAATGGAAGCTTAACAATGTCAGGAATTATGGCTGTTAATTATGGATGCCTAGACCCAACTCAATGCATGATATGTAGCAGTCACTTAAAAAACATTTGCTGAATAAATGAATCCTCATTAAATATGCAGAAATGAAAGCTCATTGAAGAGAGGTTAAGTTTCTTGCTCAAGATCACACATCTAGCAAGCCGTACAGCCAGTGTTGGGACCCGCGTTCTTTTCACACTGCTCTCCAGCTCCCTCTGTGATGGCTTCTCTAGACAGGGAAACAACGTGTTCAATGTAGCTGAGCAGTGGTTATTTGAGTTATTTGAGTATATTACGTTATTTGAGTAACCGGGGTGAGAATCTTGTACCAGTCGATGGGAATGTGTAGGACTGGAAGGGAAAGAGGAGACCAGCATCGTTATGATGGAGATGAAGCTGGCTTTCAGTACTCATGCACGGGCAGCCTCTGATGTTTGACTTAAGTTGTTTCTGGAAGATAGTAACCTAATAGATCATTCTCTCCCAAAGTACTTGAATCGTAGGGGATAGTATTTATATCGTAGGAGTGGCTGTCTTGAGTTGAGATCTCAGACTTATTAACTGATTACCAAATCATATCTTGGTAGAGGTAATGGAGACCCTCTCCTACCTGATGTCCATCTAACGGTTTTGCCAGAGGGACTGGAGGTTGTGACTGTATGGACATCCGCTCTCTTTTTTCCCTCTAAAACCCACTGAATGGCGCTGTAGACGCACGAATTCATCATGGCTACGGGGCTCTGCAGTAGAACGAGATCCCTTCCTCCTGCGTCATTGTGTTTTTACCAAGAGGAAACCATCTTTGTTTCCAAACCGATTCAGCTGATGATACTTAATGCAATTGGTTACCAAAAAACATTTTACAAACATCAAACACTGACAAAACATGACTGCAGATGGGGGGTTGTTTTTGTGAAAGTGGGACTGGATGTTTCACAAAATATGAATGAGATGCTTAAAAATCTGTTAAAGTGATTGTGGTATCAAAAAACTTAAAAATTTGGAAAGATTCTTGAATCAGATTTCTTACAAGTATCTTTAAGTTCTTTTTCCATCTTAAGGAAACAAACAGGATAACTTAGGTAATGCTAAACGGCTGTCATTTATGCCAGAAGGAAAAAATGGAACTTAGACCAGCAGGTCAATATTCAAGGAAAAATCCTTGGCTCAAACTCCGCCATGTTATGTTGGTTGTTTTTTCCTTCTTCTTTTTCCTTTTTTTTTTTAATTTAAATTCAATTAGCCATGGTATAGTACATCATTAGTTTTTGATATAATGTTCAATGATTCATTAGTTGAATATAACACCCAGTGCTCCTCAGAGAAATGAACAGGTTTCCCCTCAGTATCAGTAGCAGAATATCTCAGGAATTTTTGTGTGTTTTTTAGTTTTTAAGTTTAAACACTCAAGATATGCATGCATCATTAAAAAAAATGATTCCTTACTTTAGTCTTACTTTTTTTTTTTTAATTGACGGTCTCTGGAATCAATCAGGTAATAGGGTCTCTATTGTATATATGGAGTTTTATAAGAGATCTCCAGGTCCTTCCAAGATGGTGAATCAACACAGCCTTCAAGCTCTTCTTGTGAAAACCAACCTCCAATCAATTCTGGAAAAGTTATAAAGGAAAGCAAGGAATACAGGAAATACAAAATGAAACCCCAAACGAAACAATAGCAACTAAACAACCGGACATACAGTCAACCAAGCACTGCTCTTGGGAGATGAACCCCTGCTTTGAACTGTAGGTTGGGCTTGGGGGTGGTTGGGGGAGGAGGTCACTCTAGCCTGGGGCAGACACCCATAGGCTCAGGTAAATTAGAACTACCCAGCTAAGGTGCTCCAGAGTTCTGGACCCATAGGAACCGAATGAGATAATAAATACTTATTGTTTTAAACTGCTAAATTTGGGCATAATCTACAATGGCTATGAATATACTGTCCTATGTCCTTGTTTGCATTCCTGAGTTCTTGCCCCCTTCTCCTTCACGTGGCTCCCCGTGGGCATCCATGTAACTGAGCCCTCTCCATGGCTCACAGGCTGTGCGTTTATCGAGCGTTCGTCTTCCTTTTGTCATTCCTTGTTTCAGAGAAAGATTCAGCCTGGAAAGATCCTTCTTTAATCCTGGTTCCTTCTTCTTCCAAGATGCAGCATTAGGAGTTGAATTTGCATTATTAAATGTAGTCTCTGAGCCCATCCCTTGGGGGAGCACACCCGAAGGGGACTCAGGTGTTGGTTTTGCTCAATCATTGGTGAGAGTCACATGATGGGAAGCAGTTTATTTTGGCTTTGAGACCATGGTTGTATTTGAAATTGGTGAAAGGGGTAGTGGGAGGCTTTGGCCGCAGAGAGGAGATTCTTCTTTGCTGATCCATGGAAAGTGACTTTCCTTTCTTGGCCAGTGCCTGCTCAGATGGCTTTTTAAATGGCGTTCTTTCAACTAAGGATGTGCGGTTGAGAGTCAAGCTGTTGGAAAAGGCATTTGGCAGGCTCGCGGATACTCCGATGAACTCGTGTCCTTCCTCCTGGAATTTCGGCAGTACCCTGTTGAGTTCTAATGAACGCCCAGAAATGTTTGCCTACGTTGTTCCGTTTTGATGAGTGGGGATATTATGTTCTTTAGGGTCAGCACTCGTCCCACCCTAGCCTCAACATCTGGACGCTTTTTTATGTGAGGGGCATGCAGGTTCTAATCTCAGCTGACCTTGAAGTCTCTGCTTTCGATGTCTTTGTTTTTTGGGCTCTGATGGGCTAGATAGTTTCTATGCTAAAATGCTCTTGCGTCTTCCAATGAAAATAAGAGCCACCCTTTCCTTGGTGTTTACTCTGTGTCAGGCACTATGCCAAGTGGTGTATTATCTCATCGAATTCTCCACAAACTTGCGTGGTGAGGACCACTCCTGCTATGGTGTCGATGGAGCAGATGAGGCTCCAACAGTTGAAGTGATTGGTCTAAGGCTGTGCATTTAGCCTGTGCCTGTGGGGAGAATTGACTCCAGGCCAGTGGGATTCCGATGTCGCTTTGTTTAACCACAACATCAGGAGGCCACTCCTGCTATGCCAGGAACCCTTCTGGAAAGCTGAGGGTGATGGAGCAGAGGCTAGCTGTTGGCCCAACCCTCCCCCGAGGGTTTCTGGAAGTCCTGTTTCAGCAGGTCACCCAACACCAAGCATGGCTTTCCCACCTTGGGGAATGTACACATCGATCACTATAAGCACGACTACAATGACAACAACAATACAGGTCATTCCACAAATTCTACCTTCTCCAGGGAAGTGCGTACAAAGAGGCTTGAGACACTTCATCGTCCTGTGGTGCGGTAACTGTGTGTGGGCTTCCATTTTGTTTTTAAGTTTTCCATAGAACACACAGTCCCATGTGCTGCTTGAGCTTTGGGTAGAACTTTGGTTTTCCGTACTTACAATGATGTCATAATAATCACGAAGATTGTGTAATTACACTGTAAAAATGATAGTGAACATCTGTGGGGCGTGGCCGATTTGCCACCATGCGTGAATCTTCACAGCGACCCTCTGAGGTGGGTGCTGCTTGTATCACCCTCATGATACAGGTGATGAAACTGAAGCCCAGAGAAGCTACGTAACTTGCTCAAGGTCATGAGCTGCTAAGTGGCTGTGCCCAGATGTGGTCCCAGGGCTATCTGATTTTGGAATTACAGTGCCCCCCTCTCACGTGGGCTGCCTTTGCTACACTTAGCTCTTGGCTTATTTAAACAGGATTATCCTCTCTTGTCTTTTGAAATCCATGTTGGCCTTTCAAGTTTTATATGCAATTATATAGTTGCCCAGTTGTTGATTCCTGGGTGTGGGTGTGGGGCTGGGGTTTCTCCGGGTAAAACCAGAGGTCTACCAGTTAGCTTCAGATATTTGACAATTGGTATTCTTTGCTACATTTTCTCTTTCCATTTAACAACTTTTGTCTCAGATGGAAAAATTTATAGTTTTTTTTAAATGGCTTTTGAAAAAATTTGAGGGTTGGAGGTGATGGGTGGAAAAACAGGCAAGGAGAAGGAGAAGGTCTTTATTTCTGAGTCTGGTCTCATTTTTAAGAAGCTCTTTTTGCTCTGTCCTTCACATTTTGGCTTTCCAGTTTCTCTCCTGTTAGTGGTTTTGCCCTGTCTCTGTTTATTTTGTGACTTGTGCCTGAAGGGATGTTTTCTCAAGAGAGAATTATCCACACTACAGCTTGTTCTGGTCACGTGTTGACCATTCTCTCGGACAAGGCCTTCTTTGTGCAGGGAGTGGAGGGTTTATTCTGGTTAACGGGGGTGCCATATAGAAGCAGCTGTTAGATGGGGCAGGGATGGGATGGGCTGCCACCAGAATAAGCAGACATTTGAGTTGTAATACCCATTTCATGATGTTTTTCCTGGCACCAGAAGCACTTAGGCAGAGGGTTGGGACACAGGATCTCATGTGGGTGACTGAAGCACATCAGGATTCCTGTTGTTTTAGTCAAAACCAAGAACAGAAAACCTCACTCGAATCAAGGGGCATCGCCCATGGGCTACACCAGGTTATGTCACTGGAAAGCAAAGATGCTTGGGTTAGATTTGGACCCAGGGTTGGACATCAGGGTCACAAGTCACACTCTCTGGATTTCAGGCAGTGCGGGGATTCCCTCTACTCCATTTATTGGGGCTGCATGAGCTTCCCTGAGCCTCAGTTTCCTTATCTGCCTAATGAAGTACTCGCAGAGCGGTTAAGCGTCTAGGCTCAGAAGCAAAATGTTGCCACTTCCTACACCTGTGGTGAATCAGTTTGTGCCTCAGTTTCTTCATTAGTGAAGTGAGCATTGCCAGACTCTGGGGTTGGTGTGAGGTTTGAGTATTAGCACTTGTCAAGCACTTAGCACAGTGTCTGGTGCTGGGCAGGGCTCAACCCGCCCTAGCGTCGTTGTCTCTTGTGACTGGCTTCCTTTGCTCTCACGTGGCCAAACATGGACATAGCCAAGGGTAGTATTAACCCTGCCAGTGATAGTCATGATGGCTCATAGTTATTGAACTTTTACTATAGAAGTCTTATAAATATTTTCATTTTATCCTCATGAAATGGCCATTGAAATAGTTACCTTTATTACCCCCATGTTTACAGATGGGAGAACTGAAGTTCAAGGACACCAAGTAACTCGTCCAAAGTCACACAGGTAAACTGGAGCCAAACCCACATATGTACTGTGGGAATACACGACTGTCTGAGTCTGTTCAGGCTGCTATAACAGAATTCCACAGAGTGGGAGGCTTATAAACAACACAAGTTTATTTTTCACCATCCTGGAGGCTGGAAGTCTGAGATCGGGGTGCCAGCATGGTCAGGTTCTGGTGAGGACTCCTGTCCAGGCTGCAGACTGTCAACTCCTCTTTGTGTCCTCACATGGCAGAAAGAGGCGAGGGAACTCTCTGGCATCCCTTTTAAGAGCATGAATCCTATTCAGGAGGGTTCCACCTTCATCACCTAATTATGTTCCAGAGGCCCACCTTTAAACACGATCATGTTGGGGGATAGGTTTCAACATGACTTTTCAGAGGACAGAAAAATTCAGTCCATTGCAATGACCTTATAAGTTCAATGTCTCTACTGTCTGATGGGGTGGTTCACAGTTTTTAAGCTTGGTTTCTTAGTTTACTTGTTCAAATTCTTGAGGAGGAATACGATGGATTAAGCTCAGTCTATGAACTTTTTCCTTCTTGGGTTAGGTGTGCATTCTTGGATCAGTCAGCTGCGGCCAGAGGGGTGGGGTCATGTGGTTCCAATATGGCGGTCTAAACCACATACAAACTGAGAACTTTCCCCAGAAAGAGAAGGTAGGCAATCAAACCTTTCTGTTATGTACCTCTCCATTCAATCCTAAAATTGTTTCAGTGGGTTGAGGCCCTGCAGGTATTACTGTCTGCCTTGATCGCGACAAGCTCAACTGTAGGCATAGGGGACATTTGCTGGCAAGCTCAGTCCCGCGCAGTTCTGGAATCAATCTACACAGTGTTGGCAGTACATTGAGTGCCCTGTGTCTGCCAGCGGGCGGGCTCTGGAAATGAGTCTGGCAGCCATAAGCAGCAAGTGTCTATGTGTCTACCATGCTGGTCTTCCCTACGTCTCACTAGGTCTTTCTGATGATGTTCCTGCCTTGTTCTTGGAACCGTACTCCAATTTTGTTTTGTTTTGTTTTTTAAAGTAGTCTCCATGCCAAGCTTGGAGCCCAGCATGGGGCTTGAACTCATGACCCTGAGATCAAGAGTAGGGTGCTTAACTGACTGAGCCACCTGGGTGCCCTTGGACTCCAGTTTTAATGTTGTTGTTAGAGCCCCCCAGTGAGCCTGGCCATTTGCCTAGTGCCACCTTCCCACTTCCTGGGGCCCCAACCACTGGCTGAGGTCCTGCCCCAATCCAAACACATAAGCCTGTAAAGCCTGTAAAGCTCTCTGCCATGACCTACCCACCCAGGCCCCATGGATAGTTTTCTTTTAACTTTTATTGTGGAAAATTTCAGACAATCACAAAAATATTCAGACTCATATAATTAATCTTCATGTACCATCACCTGGCTTCAACAATGATCAGATTATGGCCAAACTGATTTTGTCTATGTGTCCACCTAATGTCCCTCAATATTATGTTATTTTGAAGCAAATTCCAGATCATATCGTTGCGTCTATAAATATTTCAGTGTCCACCCCTAAAATATTAGGGTTGTTTGTGTCTAACCCAATCACAACCCCGTTATCACACCGAAGTATGTTAACAATGATACTTTAGTATCATCAAATAATGCAGCCAATGTTTTTATTTTCAGTTGTCTCATAAATGTTTTAAAGGTTGTTTGAGCCAGCATCCAAATAAGGTCCAAATAAGCATCCAAATATGGTGGTTTGTTGATTAGATCTCTAGATTTTTGTCTCCATCTTTATTTTTTCTTGCAGCTTCTTTCTTTCTCTCTTTCTTTCTTTTTTTTAAAAATATTTATATATTTATTTGAGAGAGAGTGCAAGTGAGTGGGGGAGGGGCAGAGGGAGAGAGTCTCAAGGAAACTCCCTGCTGAGTGCAGAGCCCGATACAGGGCTCGATCTCACAACCCTGAGCTCATGACCTGAGCCAAAACCAAGAGCCCGACGCTCAACCGACTGAGCCACCCAGCCACCCAGGCGCTCCAGCCCCCATCTTGTGACTTATTTCTGAAATTGGGTTGTTTGTCCTGTCGAGTTTCATGGTTGGGACATTCCTGTGTCAATTGGTATTTGGATAGAAAGCCTTGATCGTGTTAGATTTGACTTCTCTTGGCAAGACCCCGTCGCAGGTGGTGCTGTGTTCTTTCACCCCAGGCGTGTGTCTGGTTATCTTTTTTGGGGATGTAGCAGCTGGTGGTGCTCAGCGAAGAAGTTTATTAACGTTAGGGCTTGGGAAAATGGTTTGCTTTTGAATTCTATATTCCCTTCTTCACTTATTAGGTAGAACAGTTTTTTAAAAAAGAATCTTCACCTCATCTGCTATTTGGTTACCCAATGGTATCATCCATATAGAAAAATTAGAATAAACGCTTGATTCTTTTTCTTTATTTACCAGCTTTATGACTGTGGAGTTCGTCCATTGGTATCCTCCAACGGTGAGCAATTAGGGTTTCCTGAGAAGTATCATTAAAACTCATAGATTGAATATATTTGATAGGTTTCTATCCTTTTCAGTTACTATCTTTATTCATGCTCAGACTGTTCCATCTTCCGCCAGTGGGAGCCTCTTCAAATTGGCCCCTCGGTGTCTTTAATTTGCCCTCTCCCCTTGGCATGTTGACGGGAGCCCTGACGGAGCCCAAGATTTTCAGGCTGTTTGTTTAGCACAATGTCTGGCACGTAGTGAGTGGTCAACAAATGGTAGGTCTGACTGTTTATAGGAGTCTTAACCTCCCATCGAGGGCCAGTACTATGACTGGCTTTCTGTAATATCTGCTTCATCTCCCTGCCTCGGGTAGGGAAGGGAGCTTTTTTTTTTTTTTTTAAAGACTTTATTCATTTGTCAGAGAGAGAGAGAGAGAGAGCAAGCACAAGCAGGGAGAGTGGCAGGCAGAGGCAGAGGGAGAAGCAGGCTGCCTGCTAAGCAAGGAGCCTGATGTGGGGCTCGATCCGAGGACCCTGGGATCATGACCTGAGCAGATGCTTAACCGACTGAGCCACCCACATGTCCCCAGGGAGCTTTTTAAATACATCTATGTCCTGCTGTCCACTCCTTTCCCTAATCCCTCCACCCTCCGGGGACGATGACATATCTGGTTGGTGAAACTGAGACCAGGGAAAGTGAGCGTATGCAGTGTAGCCCCCCCGAGCTCTCTGTGTCTCAGAGATGGACTGTGTCCACAATGCACGTGTGTTCTGTTTGCACCTGCCTCCCCCTTTAATAAGCCACTCAGGGCAGGTCTGGCATCTGGGAGGGGTGGCCTGCGCTTGGTAGTGTGTTGGGGGGTAGTGGTGTTACAGTGCAAGGAAATCCGCAGTTATACCTGAGACAGGGTGTATAAACCGAATTCAGGAGGGAAGCAGTAAAGCACGGCTTTTGGCTTCAGACCTCGGCTGCTCTCTAATCCAGCTGTAGCCGCCATAAAGCTGATAACATGGGTCCTTATCGGACTCTCCTGTCTGCTTCTCAAATGGCTTGTCATCCAAAGAAAAAAGGGGTGTGCGAAATCAGCACCTTGGAAATGCCATCCACTGCCTTCCTTTCTCCTCCAGGCACTGGCTGGTGGGCTCCTGGCCCTCCTCACCGCAAAGCTTGTGCAAGGGAATACGGACGGCTCCGGCCGCAGAGCCCATGTCGCCTGGAAGAACAGCTGGGAGGCAGTAGACTGAACAAACAAGTCATCTCGCACATTTCTTCAACAGATGTGGCTACGCAAGTATTCTATTAAGGAGCCGAGAGAGTCTTTCCACTTGTAAACCTCTTAGACGTTCTGGGAACAGAAGACTGTCTCCTGGTCGAAGGCTTCTCCTGTGCTTTGCAGCCAGCGCCGCCCATGGGCACACGTGTGAGCCTGTCCGCACTGGTGTGTGCACGCGGAGGCCAAAGGGCAGCTGCCACAGCCCCGGCGGGCTGGAAGCCCCAGTTCTGTTCCTTTGGGGTTGACATGAAGTAAGCTCAGGCCTGATGGTTAGAGTGTGACAGTCGGCCTGGTCTGCTCTAACAAAATACCGTGCACGGGGTGGCTTATCCACAACAGAAATTTATTTCTGACAGTTCTAGAAACTGGCAGTCCAAGATCAAGTTCACAGTCGAGCTCTGGTGAGGGCCCTCTTCTGGGTTCCAGACTGCCGCCTTGCCTGTGTCCTCACGTGGTGGAAGGAGCGAGAGCTCTCTGGGCTCTCTTTTGTAAAGACACTACTTCTGCACCTCTCCAAAGTCCCACCTCCTCCCTCCCTCCCTTGCTTCCTCCCTTCCTCCCTCCCGTGCTTCCTCTCTTTCTTTCTAAGTAGGCTCCATGCTGGGGGCTTGGACTCGTGACCCGAGATCAAGACCTGAGCTGCAATGAAAAGTCAGACGCTGCCCCCAGAGTCCCACCTTCTGACACCATCTCGCTGGGGATTAGACTTCAACATAGGAATTTCGGGAAACACACACATTGGGTCTAAGCAGCGTATAACGTCGACTAGACATGAAATAGGACCTAAACAATGATATATTAAATTAGTGGTCCTTTATTTCTTTTCTCACGTAAAAATCTGAACTGACATAGTGTCTCTTCGCTTCACAAAGGCAGCAGGAGCCCAAACTCCTTCCCGTTTTGGGTTCTGATCTTCGGCTGCAGTAGATGAACTTTCTTTATACGTGCTAGAAGCCTTGTGCTTTCGTGCTCAGGTTTTAGCTGACTTTTACTTACTCTCAGACTTTTGTTGTCTTTTTTCAAAGTCTGTGTTGTTCTCCCGCAGTAGCCATGTAGTTCCGTTAACTTACAATGACTATTTCCTCCATATTTTTCAAAAGCCTGGCGTGGGGCACCTGTTAGCACCTTTTCTTCCCCCAGGATCCCATTCCTATCCACCGCTCGAGGCGGCCTTAGCCGTTCCACAGCCAGCTTAGGTCAGGGGCTAAACACACCCCACCTGTCAGCGGTAATGGGGTTCTCATTGGCTGTTGGCAGGCAGGTGATGCGGCCCGATTCCCCCTCAGCAGCTGCTGGGATGGAAATTAAATGGCAGTTGGTTTGCTGGGGTGTGTGCTCAGGACAGACACCTGCGGTGGAAGGGGAGGGAAGCAGGATTGGGTATAAAGTGGCGTGAGATTGCAACTGGGGTTCAGCACAAGCCTCGGCTGACTGTTGGGGTTGCTCTAAGGCTGACCCGGCTCCTCAGACTGGTGTCAAGTTTGAACAAGGGGCCATCCTGTTATGTCCCGTATTGACCAGTTACCACGGTGGCTACCTCTGGGGAGAAGGGGGGACATCCTTGAGTGAGGCGGCTTTCTTCAGGGAGAAAGGAGCAATTTCTGGAGAGGGCTGACAGTGGGGGGTCCTTGGCCAGCAAAACTCCCAGCAGTTGAGGGAATAAGAAAAAAAAATGGTGACAATACTTTGTAGACCCACCCATGAAGAAGTAAAGTCGATTTTTGCAACCCTTGAATTTGACTCGGCTTTGTGATTGGTTTTGAGCAATGGGACCGGAGCACATGCGCAAAAAGAGTCTTGAAAAGTGCTTGTCTTTTGGGGTTTGCCCTCAGTTGCTATGGAGAACCCTCTCCCAGTATGTGAAGAAGCCCAGGCTGGCCCCCTGAGAGGAGAGAGGCCCTACTCAGCACGGGTGAGTCCCCGACGTGGGAATGTGGGTGGCATCCTAGACCAGCCAGGCCTGCTCAAAGAGGTCCGGACCACCCGTCAGCAGACAGGGGACTGGGATCCTGGGCAAGGATATGTTTATTGTTTTCTGCCGCCATGTTTTAGCGGTCATTTGGTATCCAGCCCAAGTTTATTGATGATAGTCCCGCATGAATCTGGCACTTAGTCTGACCAAACGGGGAAAATGTTTTAGGATTTGGCAAACTTACATGGGTTTATTCTCCTCTTTGCCTACCCCCTGCCCGGGTTTCTAGATTTCTAATAAAACTCTTGTCAAACCCATGCTTTTTCTGAGGCTTTACAAAGCACCCTTTCAATTACCCTCCTCAGCGCAGTAAAGGGACTCTAAGAGGCCTTCACTATTCATATTTGCTCGAGAAAATACATGTCTCCAGAGCTGCCAGGGTCACTGAACAGAAAACACAATTACAAGTGGAAAAAGCCAAGGACTGTTATTTGATCATAAATGTTCTAAAGATAGCGGTATGCTGATTATTAGTTGAGCTGAGGTTTTGAAGGAGCATTTGAGGACCTGATTCAGTGAATTAGATGGAAATGTACTCAAATGAAAAAGAAAGATCGAATCCAAAGGAAACGCAAATCAAGCACCTTCCAGCGGCTTATTGGGAAAATATTTTCATAGTCCATGGTTCTTGGCCCTTGAAAAATGTTCGTTGAATGAACAAATGGATACTCAGATGGTAGGAACATAGGCTACTGTGCTTGAAAAATGTGCCACCCTGCTGCCCCAGCTTTGAGATTGGAAGGATACACTTGGCCTTAAAAATGGAGGAGCTGGTTACAGTTATCTTAAAGATTTTCCTTCCCAGACCCCAAAAAACTCCACTCAAATTCCATCACTTCCAGCGTATGTCGATCCCCTCTCCTGTGCTCCATTTCCCCTTCTGACGACAGGATTGGACCATCTAGAAAGCCTAGGTTTTGGGATTCTCCGTGGAGCAATGGAATTTGCCCGGAGAAACAGTGATCTGGGTTTACTTCCTTACTCGGCCTCTTGCCAGAAGTGTATGTGCCGTTGGGCAAGTGATGCAAACTCTCTGCCTCAGTTTCCAAGCCTGTAAAACGGGACAATAATAGTACTTGCAGGGTTGTTGGGAGACTTTGGGATAATATATGTGAGGTTCCTGGAGTGTGGGTGCTAATAGCTGCAAATTATTTATAATGAGTAAGCTGTAGATGGGTGTAGAGGAGGGAGGATACAATTTGTCTATTCTACTGGGCCTTACGAAATCCAGAATTTCTGAGTTTGTTCATACCTGTCAAATCTGGGGGGGGGGGGTACCCTTCTGTGCCCTTTCAACTCCCCATCTTCATTTAGAATTCTGAACTCGTTCTTTCTGACTATTCCTTCCTCCAAATCCCCCAGGGACAAGTCACATTTCTCAAGCTGCTAAATCAAATGACAGCTGCCTTTTATTTCATATGTTTCTCATTCCAGAATGTTGTTTCAAATATTTTCAGCTACTAAGCATAAACTCTGGTCGCCTATGTTTTGCATTCTAATTTTTCTTTCTTTTCTTTTCCTTCCTTCCTTCCTTCCTTCCTTCCTTCCTTCCTTCCTTCCTTCCTTCCTTCCTTCCTTCCTTCCTTCCTCCTTTCCTTCCCTTCCCTTCCCTTCCCTTCCCTTCCCTTCCCTTCCCTTCCCTTCCCTTCCCCTCTTTCTCTCTTTCTCTTTTTGCACATTTCAGATGCCTGCTTTTGGGTTCCACATTATTCTGTGGCCTCCTACTCATTTGCTCCGCCCTCTAATTGTTCTGCCAGCACTTAGTCTCCCCGGCCTGCCAAGGCTGTCCCCCCCTTGTCCTAATATCCCTGGCTCTCCCCAAGGGCTGTCCTTAATCCAGCGGGCTCTCGAATGCTTTGCAAAATGGAAAGTCCTCTGTTTATCCTGCCCCCTCCCCTCCATGTTCATGGCAGCATCTCCCTTGGGCTCCCGTTTCCTGCTCTTATTCTTGGCGCCCTGCCAGGCATCACACATTCACATGAAATCCTGCCTCTCCTCGCAGAAGGGAAAGGCTGGCAGTTTCCATTCATGGAATGCTTCTGTGCCACAAAGATGTTATGCCCTGGCCACAGGCAGGGTGTTCTGAGTTTCCTGACGTGCCCAGGGCAGGGTTGGAGGGCTCGGGCCCCAACTGTTATTTCCAGTAATGGCAGGTCAGGCTGGAGAACAGTGTGGTCTTTGTGGCGAAGAGGAGAGAGCAGGGGCTGTTGATTCTAACCGACCTGCATTTTCGTCCGGGTACCGTTCCTGAGCCTTGGTTTGTTTGTCTGTGAAATGGGAATCAGAATAATATCCGCTTCACTGCACTATTGTGAGGATCCTGAAGGGAGAAGGCTTTGTGCGCTGGAGAGTGCCATTCGCTCCTTAGTCTTTTGTTTTCTCTCCCTCTTATTGGTTGCTGAACCCTTCAGGTCGG
Source organism: Ursus arctos (assembly GCF_023065955.2). Lineage (NCBI taxonomy): Eukaryota > Metazoa > Chordata > Mammalia > Carnivora > Ursidae > Ursus > Ursus arctos. The sequence goes on along the minus strand of NW_026622886.1, from coordinate 10,408,154 downwards.
TCAGAGTCCTAGAAAGAAAGAGAATGGCACCTCAAAGGGACTAACTGCAGAGAGTATGATGAAGGGATCATCCGTAAGTTTGTAGTGGTGTGCGCAGGGATGCGGAACACCCTGGGAGGCTGGAACCAGAAGCCACAGCACGCACTGGGGGCGAGACAAGAGTGTGTGGCTGCCCACGCCTGGGGAGAGCCGAAGCATGACACGGGAGCACCCCAGAGTGCTCTGGGGTCTCAGCAAACTTGTAGCATTTCCTCCCCTCTTTCACAAGATTCTGGATTTCTAATAAAGCCTAGGCAAATCCAGGTGTGCCCTCCCACCTCCCTCCCTCCCTCTCTTTCTTTCTCTCTCGCTCTCTCTTTCTCTTCTTTCTTTCTCTTTCTTGTGGTTGGGTAGGGGCTATGGCTCAGGTGGAGAGTAAGCCACTGCTAACATGATAGCCATCAGAGAGAGAGAGAGCAGGGGCCTAATACCCCCTTTCTCTCTTTCTTCCCACGGCTTCCTTCGGCTGACTGCAGCTGAAGCCACGGAGTGAGGGGTGTGGGTGATGAAGTCCAGTAGTGGTGGCCTTCTGGGCACAGAGAAAGGCTGAGAAAGATGCAGAATGGACCTGGAGGAGCAGAGAATCATCTTGTCATTTGTCACTTACTCGGCAGTCACTTTGTGTAAGGCTCTGAGCCTCAGTTTCCTATAAAGTGGGCATGACATGAATCTGTCTATCTACCTCGCAAGATTATCATGATGATCAGATGAAAGCACTGGGATCATTGGCTTTCTAGCATGCTCCCCTTCTTCATCCGTATGAGCTCACTTAAATGCCCAACCTTCCGAAGGCGGAGGGACTCTGATTCAGAAGGATTGGGTTGTCAACTGTGGCTTGGCTGAGCCTCTAACTGCGAGATTATAGGCAGGTAATGGAAGTCACGGGTGCTGTCTTACCTTGGGCTCACCCCAAAGCAGATCCTGAGACAAGCATTCGAGTTCAAGTAATTTATTTGGAAGGTGATTCCAGGAAGTATAGACCGGGGGGTGTGGGGGGGTGAGGCAGGGAAGGGACGAAGGCCTATAGTGGGTCTCAGTCCCACAGGGGACTCTGGGAGCCTTGTAGCTTCTATACCCTTGGATTGTTCGACTGCAAAGGGCAGGTGCTGGGGTGTTTATCCACCAACTTCCACCCTTCACTGGCTGAGGGTTGCTCCTGGGGCTCTAACTCCCTTCCAGTCTGCCAAGAATTGGCTGGGGGACCCACGGCATCTACGCGGGTGTCCCAATTTGTATGAGAGATGATGCCTGCCCCGCAGGTGAAGCTCACATGATTAATGACAAAATGACTAAATGTTTGCCAAATACCTGGCCCATCCTACGTGTCGGGTAAATAGGAGGTATTCATAATAAGGTGGGTAAATATTATCCCTGTATTATAGCCTGAGGCAAATGGGCTACAATGAAGCTGAGACATTTGCCCTAAATCGCTATGATGGTTCTTCAGTGGCCAAGTTCGAGCTGATTCCCAGTTTGTCCCCTTCCGCTCTGCTGGAGGGGGCTGTACGTGCAGAATGCTTTTGCGTCATCAAGTGTGAGAAGCCCCATAAATATGAAGTGTTTGTAGTCCCAAACGTGCCAGCTCGGATCCAAGTTAAATTGACCCTGGGTAGCTCTTCCCTCAGTCCTGATTCCCACAAGGTCAAATATATATTTTCTGGGTCCCCCAGGATCTTCCATTCTGGGCCCCCGCCATCCCCAGCCCTTCATTAGCGATGCTTAGGTGTCTCCACATATTTCAAAGGGTGCCAGAAAGTCTCCAGACAAAATAAAATATGCTGTAAAACACTAAGGGCATAAAACTCTAGACACCTTGTTCTCCATGTAATGTTTCCTTTTAAAGACAAATATTTGGAAATGCCCTCTTTACTATCCTGCTGATACACACATAAGAACCAATAAAATGCACAACTCTTTTTTTTATTGTAGTAAAATATACAAAACATAAAATTTATCGTTTTAACCATTTTTAAGTATAGTTCAGTGGCATGAAGTACACTGGTGTGCAACCATCACCACCATCCAGAAATTTCCATCTCCCCACACTGAAACTCCGTACTCATTAATAACGCTAAGTCCTTATTCCCTTCCTGTCCAGGCCCTGGGAACCGCCATTGCACTTTGTATCTACTTGGAGAAGTTGACTACTCTAGGTACCATATATAAGTGGAATCATCATTATTGGTGACTGGCTTTTGTGACTGGCTTATTTCACTTAGCGTAAGTCTTCAAGGTTCATCCATGCTTGTAGCCTGTGTCAAAACTTCCTTCCTTTTTAAGGCTAAATAGTGGTTGATTGTGTGTATAGACCATGTTTCGTTGATCCATTCTTCGGCTGATGGACACTTGGGTTGTTCTGCCTGTTGGTGATTGTGAACAATGCTGCCATGAATGTGGACGTACAGATACCTGTTTGAGTCCCCACCTGCAATTCATTTGGGTATATACCGAGAAGTGGAATTGCTGGATCATGGCTAATTATGTGTTTAATTTTTTTCTTTTCTCTTTAAGTTTTATTTATTTATTTATTTAAACATGTTTTAATTTATTTGACACAGAGAGAGAGAGTACAAGCAGGAGGAGCAGCAGGTAGAGGGAAAAGCAGACTCCCTGCTGAGCAGGGAGCCCGATGTGGGGCTCGATCCGAGGACCCTGAGATCAGGACCTGAGCTGAAGGCAGACGCTTAACCGACTGAGCCACCCAGGAGCCCCTATTTATTTATTTGAGAGAGAGAGAGAGTGAGAGCGGAGGGGGGGTGCAGAAAGAAAAAAGGAGCGAATCTTAAGCAGAAACCCCATTGAGCACGTCACAGGGCCCCATCTCACAACCTTGAGATCAGGACCTGAGCCGAAATCGAAGTCTGACGCTTAACCAACTGCACCACCCAGGCGTCCTTCTGCATTTAATTTTCTGAGGAACCTCCATCTTTTCCTTAGCAGATGCCCCATTTTACATTCCCACAGGCATAACTGTTTTTATAGACAAAAATAGGAAAGCAAAATGTAATTAAGTAGTATGTAGTGTTTCAGAATGTCATCACTGGGCTGGAGTGCAGAGAGACACACGTAGCCACTGCAAGTCTGCGTGTGTGCCCCAACCGCTGCAAATGCAGACCACACACGGGTGTGAGGCAGCCCGCGCTGTTCCTTGAGTGCATTGAGGTTAGTGATTTTCCAAAAACAAAAAACAAATTAGACACTGCCATCTGCGTTTGACTCGTTACATTCTCTGTGTGTGTGTGAGTATGTGTGTGTATTAACATTTATTTATTTGAGAGAGACAGAGACAGAGCATGAGCAGGGGAAGAAGGCAGAGGGAGAGGGAGAAGCAGACTCCCCACTGAGCAGGGAGCCTGACGTGGGGCTCGATCCCAGGACCCCGAGATCAGGACCTGAGCCCAAGGCAGATACTTAATGGACTGAGCCACCCAGGCGCCCCATGTATACAGTATAGATTGAGTGTATATTAAAAATGTACAAAGAGTACGTTGGTATGTCTATGTGAAGCAAAATTATAATCAGAAAGTTATAAACAGGCTTTTCATCTACATGTCTCTCCAGTGGGACATTTAGAAGTTGTGTGGGGGAGGACTATGTTTTATTGTGAAGAACTATCCTATGCCTCACCTACTAATTTCTAGCAGCCCCTACAGATCCCCCAAGTGCCCTCTAGGGAGTGAGATGCGGCCCCCATAGAGAAAGGCTCAGTCAAGCTCATGTAGGGTTTTAACATGTAGATGGGTGATTTTGGTTGCTTGGCAGTATGAATGAGAATTGTTGGGGCAAAGGCATTTGAAAATGTCCAAGGAGTCCAAGATCTTGGTCACAAAATCAGCACGTGGAGTTTCTTCCATGAGTTTCTTCTATCCCACCGGAACTCAGTTATTCTCAGAATCTGTTTTCAGTGCCCAGCCCACACGTAAGGACGGGGGACCGGAGCACATGTGGCCTCAGCGGGAAGGAAGAGAGAGGGCAGACATGTGAGACATTTTTGAGGCTGACTCTCTAAAACTGAGGTGATAAGATGTGGGGAGTGAGGCTGGAAGACACACTCTGGCAGGCGATAGTGGACCTAAAGACAGTGGGGTATCAGTGGTTCAGAGTTTTAGCAAAGTGAGCAAGGCATTTTGGAGCAGAACCCAATTTAGGTCTCTGCTCTACCATTCGTGAGATGTAAGACCGGGACAAATTGCTTTCAAGGGCCAGTTTGCTCATCTGTAAAATGGGGCTAATGCCAGCCCCAACTTCCCTCCCAGGGACACCCGTGTGTCAGCACAGTATTACTGGTTTCACAGCCTTCCCTGAGACCCGCTGCCCCTCTCACCGCACACCTTCAGGTGTTAATCACCACCCTGTTTTTCAGACAGTGTTCTCCAGAGAAACAGAAGCAACAGAATGTACGTTCTATGTACTGAGGGATTTATTTTAAGGAATTTATTCACGTGATGTTGGAGGTTGGCAACTTTGAAGTCTGTAGGGCAGGCTGGTATGTTGGAAACTCAGGCAGGATTTCCACGTTAGTCCCGAGGCCTTGTGAGGTAGACATTATTAGCTCTACTTTGCTAAGTGTCTTGACCGTGGCCACACAGCTAATAAATAAGGGGGCTTTTATTCATTTACTTTGTACTGTGTCTCTCCCACAGAAACCTGGGACACTGGAGCCCAGTGTCTGCCTACAACTTAACCCATCAACTAGAAGTAGTGATACTTTAATAAATAAATAAATAAATAAATAAATAAATAAATAAATGTATTTCTTCATTGGCTGATTTGTTCATTTATCTTGCACGTGAATACCTCCCCAGTGCAACATTTGTTCCCTAGGGAAAGAGTTATCGGAGTCCACCAAAGAGGGAGTGAAGTGGTTCTGTGCATTTGTACGTGGCATTGTCAGGAATGTGGAGTCGGGCAGGGAGGTGCGAAAAAATGCTGACTGTGGGCTCAGCATGAAACAGCCCTTCCCCATAGCTCCCAAGTAGGAACACCAGTGTCTCGGAATGTGTTAGTCTTAAATTCCATCCCAGCTGCACGGCCCACATTGGCCCCACCCAGGCTGGCAGGGAAGGGGTGGGCTGGGGCCAGCCGCCATCTTTCCAGTCCCACTGCAGGGCACGGGGGTCAGGCAGATGTATGCGGACGTCTGTTGGAAAGTGTGACACAAGCAGGGAGAACTCTCTGGTGGTGACGGTGCCCGCCTCCAGGCCTTGGGCTCCTCTGCCTGGGTCACCCTCCCTTCTCCCTCTTGTGTGAGGGAATCTGCTCTTCAGGGCCCCGGCAAGTGATTCTGGAGCCCTGGGAGCCACACTATCGTTCTCTCTCCCTTTCCCTGAGTCAGGGACGTGATGTGGCTGTGCCGTGGTGCGCGCCTTGTTTCCTGGTGTGACTCTAAACTCCCTGTCAGGCTGCCCAAGGCCTGAGGTATCGGAGGCGCCTCTCCTGCCTCCTCCACACATTCCTCTCATGAGCACACTGCCCTGGCTTCCCTTCTCCGATTCTCCTGTCCTCATGCACCAGAGCCCCCCACCTTCTTGCACCGCTGGTCCCCACACCTGCCTGCCTCTGACCCCCCCGGGGAGAGCTGTGGCCTGGGTGCCAAGGCTGCCCGATTCTGAAGGCATAGCAGCTGAAAGCTGGCAGGCACCTGTGCCCTTGGGCAATGGTCTTCTGAAGGGAGAGGGGAGCAGCCCACCTTGCCTGCGTGACACTGGGATGCAGCCAACGCTACAGATCCAGAAAGTTCCTACATACTGGTCACATGACCATAGGTAGATAAATGAGGTTTTTTGAATAGTGGCCTCTGGCTGACAGATGGATTCAATGAGGTAATGATATAAGATGCCTGTCATGGTTCAGTGGCTTAAAAAGTGAGTTCATGTCCCTTTTTGGAGTCAGTATAAAATAGGGTCTAGCAGGACAGATACTGGGTGCGGAGCACTTGGGTTCAGACCTCGTTTCTGCTCCTTGGTAGCTGTGGGGTCTTGGGCAAGTTGTCAACCTCTCCGAGACTCAGGTTTCTCCTGTGAGAAATAGAGATAATAATAGTTCTTAATCTCGGGGGGTTCTTGTGAGAATTAATGAGATAATCCATATAAAAGAGTCAAAACATAGTAGCTGTTGTTTGCCTGAATTCTGGTCAGGCTTCCCTCTTGAAGTGCCATGCACAGCAATGGCCTGCAGAGGGCAGCATCCCCGCAGTAATCCGCCTCTCCTCTGGGCCAAGGTCCTTGCACCGTTCAAGTTTAGGGCAGACAAAAGCAAAGTATGCAAAATGACAGAATGTACCAGAGAGACGCCATGGCATGGGATAACGGGCAGAATTAAAAAATACATACATTTATAGGTGGGCAGCTGCAATGAAACAGAATGGAGAAACATACCCAGAATTTAAAATAAAAACCCAGGCAGAACTTTGGGTGAGCATGCAAAACAAAAGCCTCTTACTGAAAACAACACACGTGCTCTCTCTTCGGGCCTATCTTGGGGATCCCTGGAACCTGGTGACCTGTGCCTAGTTTGTTTGTACAAGTTGTGCCAGAGATCAAGACACTCTTTGAAAACACTTGGAAAGTAACTGGAAGAGCAATGATCCAGAGACAGCAAGTTGAAAGTGGAACATCTCCGGACTTAACACAGGACATCAATTCAGTGTCTGATGCCATCTCAGTTCCTGACCAGTGGGGGGACTTTATTTTTTTTTTATTTTTTATTTTTTTTAAAGATTTTATTTATTTATTCGACAGAGATAGAGACAGCCAGCGAGAGAGGGAACACAAGCAGGGGGAGTGGGAGAGGAAGAAGCAGGCTCACAGCGGAGGAGCCTGATGTGGGGCTCGATCCCATAACGCCGGGATCACGCCCTGAGCCGAAGGCAGATGCTTAACTGCTGTGCCACCCAGGCGCCCCCAGTGGGGGGACTTTAAACAACCAGTGGGACAGCTCTCTGTGGGATGAGGACTACCTTTTGAATAGTCAGGAGCCAAGGGCCAGGGTGGGATTATCATGATTCCATATTCCATGCCACCCCCACCCCCCACCGAAGTCCTTCCTGATTCGCCTCCATGTTATCCTGCAGGACATTCTTCTAGTTTCCCTAACATTGTGGACACATGGGGTCATTTTCCTATACTCCGAGCATGCCCGTGACTCTTTTTTTTTTTTTTTTAAGACTTTATTTATTTATTCGACAGAGATAGAGACAGCCAGAGAGAGAGGGAACACAAGCAGGGGGAGTGGGAGAGGAAGAAGCAGGCTCACAGTGGAAGAGCCTGATGTGGGGCTCGATCCCATTACGCCGGGATCACGCCCTGAGCCGAAGGCAGACGCTTAACCGCTGTGCCACCCAGGCGCCCCTCTTTTTTTTTTTTTTTTAAGATTTTATTTATTTATTTGACAGAGAGACAGACAGCGAGAGAGGAAACACAAGCAGGGGGAGTGGGAGAGGAAGAAGCAGGCTCATAGCGGAGGAGCCTGATGCAGGCCTCGATCCCATAACGCTGGGATCACGCCCTGAGCTGAAGGCAGACGCTTAACTGCTGTGCCACCCAGGCGCCCCCTGTGACTCTTTTTGCTCCTGGTGACTAATTGTAACATCTACTACCTGGCCTCTTAGGAGTCTTCTGGGACCATCATTAATAATTGTTAAACCCAGAAATTCCCACAGCTATTTGCCATGGAGTCTTGCTTCATGTACAAAAGTACTGTTTTGTTTTATGTTGTTTTCAACCTAAATGTTTAAATCCCTGTCTCATTCTGTACACAGCATTCTGCAATTTGCCCTTTCTGCCCAACCCTGTACCTTAGGGAATTTCCCATGCCACATGGAAAAATTGACCCTGTTCTTTATCATGACTTGATGATAATCCATTGTATGGATACGCCAGAATTAATTTAAGAAATCTAGCATCGATGGACATTTAGACTCTTTGCAATTTCCCTCTTGCAAAAGCAGTGGTGCGAGACTGCTCGATGTGCGTCTTGTTGTCCATATCTGCAAGTCCTCCACTAGGATGGATGCCAAAAAATGGAATTGCCAGATTACAGGGGGTGAGTGTTTAACATTTTGACAGATACTGCTGAGTTGCCTCCAAAGGCCATACCTATTTACATTCCTGTCTCTAACACGTTTTTTATTATAGCCCACGGATGACAGGTAGGTTTTAAGTCAAAAACGGATGGACTTGAGTGGAAGTAAAGCTTAGCGGTCAAGAGCCAGACACTGCATTCAAGTCTTAATTCTCCCTCACACAATTTATGTGAATTTGGCAAGTCACTTAACCTCTTGTGATCTGGTTTTCTCAAGGGTAAATGGGAATATAAATTGTACCTACATTACAGGTGGTTGTGAAAAGTAAATGAGTTCATGTAGGTAAGTGATTGAATCTTGTTACACTGGAATCATTTACGGTGTTCTCCATTCTTTGGCCTTGCTTCCCTCCTGTCTTTCTAGTGTGTCTTTGTTTTTTCCATGTTTGTCACATTGCGGTCAGTTACAAATCCAGTGTGTGTTTCCCCCGCAGCTCGTTTTAGCAAGCTGAAGAAATGCCTTCAGATCTTGGCGTGGTTACTTAATAAACCCATAAACTTGCACAAGTTACCGAATCTTTTGGAGCCTCATTTACCTCAGCTAGGAAATAGGGATCATTTCCCTATCAGGTAGGAATCCTTCTCTTCCAAACAGCATTTACTGGCTCACATTAAGTGGCGAGGCTGCGGATTCCCATTTTAGGCCTATTTTGATCCATGACTAAAAGGTCATCCCACAACCCAATTTCTTCTCTTCCTTTTTGATTCCCCAGTTTTGACTCATTCTCAGACTTCAAGCGGTACCGACAAGGCTGTGGGTAGTCCAACCCCTACACAGGTTTGCATCCCAAAGGAAAGCCCGTCTTCCTCTGTCCCAGCGTTCCTGGCAAACGCTCCCTGGGTCTCCCTGAAGCTGATCGGGTCTTGCACCTGCGCCTGAGCCAATCACGAAGGGCAGCAGAGTGGGAGGTGCTGATTGGCTTAGGCTAGATCACATGACCCATCTTTGCGGCATGAGCTCCCCTGGATGCCTTACGATGAACGTGGTAGGAGCAAACTCCCGAGTGGAAACTGTTGGATGTTGCTTCGAGAAAGAGAGAATATATACATGTTGGGAGGCAAACGACAAATGTTTGCTCTCATAGCTCTTCTTCAAGAAGAGATGTGTTGTGTGGATGACGGGGGGTAATAATGACTGGCACAACTCCTGGCAAAGTGATGCACGCTGGATGATCTCTGTCAATGTGTCCTGTCTGGCGACACTTTGCATATTGCTGCTTTCTCTTTATGTTCTATTCTTTTGAGATTTTGTTCACTTTGTTACAATCCCCCAATTTATATTTTTATCCCCAGCCCTAAACTCTCCATAGATTTAGTCCCGTGTCTCCAATTGACTTTCGATCATTTTCACTTGGTTATCTCACTGCACTTTATGGTTAGCACATCAGAACCCAACTCGTCATTTCGATCCTTCAATCAGATTTAGATTCCCGTATCCCTCACTTCTGCTCTTGGGTCCCCTACATCGCTTAGGTACTAAAAATGCTTTGATTTCGTTCCTTTCCATGTTCACTTGATGTCTGGATCATTTAAACGACCTTTTCTGCGGTGTGCATGCCCACCCTTCTTGTGAATCCTGAGTCCCTGAGGACGAGACTCTCAGTCCCACTGCCGGGGCTCATAGCTTGGTTTACAAGTCTTACAAGCTGCCTGACCTTGAGTAAATAACCTTACTAAACCTCAGTTCCCTCACCTCTAAACTCTATTTTGCTTTTTCCAATGTCTATTTTTTTTATTGAAATCACATTTCTTTGATAAAGGATCAAACCTTTAGAGCAGCGTATGGTCTGCTGGCTTGACTACTCTATATGGTCTTCCCTACCCCATTTTACTCTAGTTTATGATTCAGTTCACTCTTATTATTTTTTTTTCTTCAGCAGCAGATATTTTTGATTTAGAGAGTGCTGGCCAACCCTACAGAAATGCTACTTTCACACCTGTGGAATATCATGTTGCCTGACATTCACTTCTGTAGCACTTCTAATCCTCACCGGCTCTGGGACATGTAATTATATACACCCCTTCCCAGCTCTGGCTGTTGCAGTCCCACTGCTGGATGGCTTGTCTGTTTCCTCCTCACCTTCCAGTGACCCCTAGAAGGGTTGTACCTGGGAGGTGGATTTCTCCAGGCACAGGCAAATGCGTTAGACACACACACAGCCTCCTCTACAGGAACCGATGGGTGTGTGGTGAGTTACATGTGGGGGTGAACTTGACTGTGAGTGGCTAAGCAACCCTGAGTGAGGTGAAGTAATGTCTGGGAGCAGAGACACAGGGAGCACACCTGGTTGCCCATGCACGACACCTGCACTGTCCAATATGACAGTCATTAGCCACAGCCGTATGTGGTGATTGACAAATGAATTAAAAATCATGAGAAATTTCTGTTCCTTAATTGTACTTACCACATTTCAAGTTCTCAATAGCCACTTGGGGCTATTGGCTTCCATTATGGGTGGCACAGATAGAGAAAATCTCCCTCGCCCCAGAAAATTCTGTTGAACGGTGATACTTTGAAGTGTAGCAACAGGAGTGGGCATGCTGGGACCTTGGCCAAGGCTGTCAGGAGGGAAAGGAGAGCCTTGCCCCCTTGGCTGATAGGATGTGGGCTGAAGAAACTGGCTTGGTTTCCGAGGCGGGCCCTGGGCCTGACAGTGAATAGCATCCGAGGAGCAGACAAACCCAAGCGAAGCTCCCTTCATGCTCTGCGAGGAGGGTGATCGAAGCTTCTCGGCCAAGCACAATCTTGAGAGACACAGGCAGATGGGAGCTCCCAGGAGACCTGTCTTGTGCTGAGCACTTTACATAGATGATTTCGTTCAACCTTAGGAGGGATAATATTACCTCCATTTCATAGATAAGGAAACTGGGCCACAGAGAAGGGAGCCTATGTGTAAGCACTTCTGTACTGCTCCATGCTGCCTCAAAGTCAGGCAGGAGGGGCCTGAGCTCTGGAGGAACGGGAGGCTGAGCTCTTGGCAGGAAGCTGGCTCGAAGCAGGCAAGCTCAGACTGGGGTTGGGGCCAGCTCTCCCGCTGTCCAAGAGAATTGGAATGTAAGGCTGAGAAGAGGAGGCGGGGAAACGTGGGAAGGGGACAGGGGATGTACCTCACTCTGGGGGTGATGCTCACGTCTGGGGGTGCATGAAGGTGCTATAGGAATGTCTTCTGTAGATCAAGAATAGAATTGCACCTCCTTCAGGGGTAGGACAATTAGGCAGCGCTGGCATGACATGGACTCTATCGGTCACACGGCCCTTCTCTATGTCCCCCTTCTGCCATTGTTCCTTTGCTGTAGCTGAGGTCACCTCCGACTTTCAGTTTCTTGGTCTGTAAAATGAATATGGTAAGATGGCATTTACTATTATCATCATTATCTTTCTAGCCTCAGGGATGAATACCATACTTAGCACAATCTCAGTAAAAAATGGAATAGAATTGAATCCAGTTGTGAGGGCTGGAGAATGGAAGGTCTGAAACAAGATTCCACCTGCGTAGAAAGAAAGATGCCTACTCAGGTGCACACTAGGGCAATAATCACAGAAAATTACAGGATCATTTACTTCTGGCCCGATAAAGGCGTTTGTTCAGTTTTGTTACCGGGAGTCCTGGAGATGTGTTCATTCATTGTAAAATGCCCATCGAATGCTACCGTTTTATGACCATTGGCCTTGTCAATATCAGGATCTACATTTACCGGACGAATTACTTGGCTCAAGCTAGAAATTACTAAATTATTGTTGTCCTTCGAGTGGGGATGGCATGTTGTGCCTGTACGCACAAAGAAGTTTAGAACCATTTGGCTTTCTGTAGTTGAGAAATAAACTATGTTGAAAATATTCAGTTTCTAAATATTACAGCCAAATTTCAAATTAGTTTATTTGTGCCTAAGAATTGGTACATGGAGGCTTCCTCAGGGCTGGCCAGACCCACATTCTGGCTGCCTGGTGAGGCTAGTGGGCTTTTGACTTCTCCTGTGTATGTATCTTGGAGTTAAACTCAAGGTCAGACATATTGTGATCAAGGTCCCCAGCATTAACAACATTGTCAAGAAGTATTATCGGATGCCTGTTATGGATGGGTATGGACGCTAGCAATCCTTACCTACTACTACCACCTGGTCAATGTATAGGTGTAATCCTAACCCAGTTCCCAAGCTAAATACCAACTGCTTCCAGCAAACCCATATCAGGGAGTTTAGTTATTCAGCCACACAGCCTGATCGACTGAGCATTTGACCTCACACAAGGTAAGGATCCTTGCAACAAGTCCCTCAGTTGAGTTCTTCAGGCAGAAAGTTAAAGACAGAATATATAATTCCTGGATTCTGCTGTCTGGTGTGTGTGTGTGTGTGTGTGTGTGTGTGTGTGGTATGTATGCATGCATACACGTGCATTAGTGAGGGGGAAGGTACACCTGTCTCAGGACTCAGGCTTGGGGTTTACGTGAATTGCTGTCACATAGTCCTTTTGCCCCATGACTATGTAGACAACCTTTCATGAAGAAGCCAAAGAATTTAGAAAGCCACTTATTAGCTACCAAAGGTGCTAAACTTCTTAAAGATTTCCCAAATAGGCTTGAAAACCAAGTTTCAGTTTTCTCTCTGCTTCAAGGGATCATCTCCTTTAAGGGTTTTTGGGAAAGAAGATAGGGTGGCAATACGGATAGATTGTCCCTTATCTGCTCTGGAGTTGTCTACGGGCACCCTGTGTTCTTCTCCGGCTCCCGGTCATGCTGGCCCTGCCTGAGCAACAGGACCCAGAGCCCTCGTTAGGATGCTGCTGAGCTCTTGCAATGGCAGCAGAAGGCGAAAGTGGGTAGGCCCACTTTAGGCAAGCATATTCTTGCCCTCTCCTTTATATTACAGCAGCCTGACCATTCGAGGCTCTACGTAAGTTTCAGACTGCAGTGTAGGATTGAGGAAAACTAAGAGGAAGACATTAGAAATTATGTGCTAATTATTAATATTCCCATCCTAAGGAAAAGCCCCCAGGGAGTTCAAACTCTTTCCACGCTGTTGGTCTCTTGTGGGCATCCTTATCTGCTAACACCAGTCCTTTGTCCCAGGTCAAGTCCTCTGTGAGTACATTCTTCCTCTGTTGTGTGCTCTGTGTCTGACTTTCAGGAAAACCTCTTTCTACCCATGGGATTGATCCCTCCTCTCCAGCTGGGTCATTTCCTATGTCTAAGTTATTAAGATGAATTGACCCAGAGTGTTGCTGCTGTGGTCAGTCCGCGGTTGTCCTTCACTATTGTGTTTTTGGTATAGTCTGGGTCAGAGTGGGGTTGTAGGGTTGGCAGAATCTGGAGACTTTAAGTCTCATGGTGAGGTACTTGGTGATGCTGGGAACCCAAGCGTAGTATTGATTCTTTCCTCCCTCTGATTGGCCAGCTACTAATTGTTGGGACCCCCGCCCCCGCCTCCAGACACCATATACACATCCAGACATACACACGTACCCTTCCCAAGGGCCAACGTGGATTCTCAATGATGGTGTAGTCAAAACTCACATGAAGTCAAAGCATCTTTCTTATGATGGCATTCCTGTCTACCTCTCTCAACTTGCTTTCAAATCATGACCCCCCTCCAGCCTATTGGAAATATGAGATATGCCTATCCCTGCACAAAGATCCAGGAAGCTTTGGAATGACCACAAACAAGGGCCCGCTTATCTTCTTAGGGGCCATTTTCCACCCCTCTCTTTCTGGTAAGAAATTCTGACTGGGTTCATTTCTCCAGCTACATAATTGTATCCATTCACCTTTATTACCCTTGCAGATCTGATTTAAAAGAATCCTAGTATCAGTCTTATCAGAAACTTAGGTGTTTTGAGTTCATGTTCAACCATTACTAACATAACATAATTTCCCAAATTCCCCAAATTTATTAAAATAGTCATTGCATTTACCAACAAAATAGTTCATCTGAGTCTTAAGCAACATCACTGGCACCAATAGTACTTTCACATAGATTATTATCCCATTTGATTCTTATAATAATCCTGGGAGGTGGCCAGACCATGTACTTCCGTTCTCTTTTTATAGATGAAAAGCTGATGTTCAGAGAAATGGACTCTTTGGGTCTCTCAGCTAGTAAGTGATAATTTAATTGCAAATAACTGATCCAACTCTTTTGCAACTATCCTTGAAAGCATTCTCTGTTTAACCTAGAGCAAGGACCTTCCGTTTCTTCATAAAACAAACAAATTATTTTGCAAATGAGCTTAGGGAAGGTTTAAAAATGTGAAATGTATTGTGGTGGAATTTGGTTTTTATTTTCTGCTCCATAAGACCCCCCCACTGTTCAGATTGTAAGCAGAGTGTTCAGCTGGCTGATCTGTGAGCTATTGAAGTCTCTGCTTAAAAAGGAAATCTGATCTCTGTCTAAGTGGCACTAATGTGTGGGCTGAGAGCGGCTACTGTAAATTCAGCAAGGGATTCATTAATGCCATGAGCCTCCTAGAGTGCTGTGAATGGGTGACCTCTGAAATAAAAGCATACCCAGGAAAGATAAGGCTTCATGCATGATCTACAGGACTCTGTTTCTGGTGATCTTCAAGATATCTTAAGTCGTGAGTACTTAGGGCCAGAAAGCCAGGAGTTTGGAGGGGAGGGGGAGACCACCCAAAGATTAGATGATACCACACAATAGATTCTTGGCTTTTTGAAATTCTTTGGCTAATCTCCCCCCCCCCCCCCACTATTTTCTTTGCTGGGAATAGTTTTTGCACTTTTCTCTTTGCTGGGAAAAATAGGCTACTCTTTTTGAAATGACTAGGCTGAGTAGGGTCATGAGCTCCCAATGGGAAGATGGGCTGGAAAATATGTCAGAATCCTTCTGGGAGCCCCTGTTGTTGGGGTATCACACAGCCTTGTAAGATTCTGACTTTGACATGAAGTGTGGGGTAGGGATGTAGGGGTACCGGCGGCCATGGCTCTCCTAGACTAGCCTTCCTCTTATGATACCAAAGCTATCCTGACCACCGGGCAGAACTGTTTTTATTACAAATCAATACTCTGGGTTTGGATTTCAAATCAGTTATTTAAAAAATTATGTTCCCCTCCCCAGACTACTCTAAAGGCTTTCTCAGGGTGCCGTAACAAAATACCCCAGGCTGGGTGGCTTACCCAACAGCAGTTCAGTTGCTTAGCCCTCTGGAGGCTGGAGCTCCAAGATGAAAGTGTCAGCAGCTTTGGCGTCTGGTGAGAGCTCTTTCCCTGGCTTGCAGTTGGCCACCTTCTTGTTGTGTCCTGATGTGGCTTCTTCTGTGTTTGAGAGAGAGGAAAAGGGAGAGTAAGAGAGAGAGATCTCTGGGACTTCTTCCTTTTCTTGTAAGGACACCAGTCCTATTGGATTAGGTGCTCACCTTTATAGCCTAATTTAACCATAATTATCTCCCTAAAGGCCCTATTATCTCCAAGTACAGTCACACTGGGGGTTAGGGCTTCAGCACATGGATTTGGGGGGAGATAGTTTAGTCCACAATAACTACAAGAGGATATACTTTTTGTAAAACATTGAACAATGTTGAACTATAACAAGAAAATGTCAACTGTCTCCTCTCACTTCTGCCTGTCCAGCCAAGGGACAAATTGGTGTGTACTTCTCCACGTTGTTCCTTTCCCGATACAAGCACATGGCACACTGTATTTTTTTTTCTTTTTATAGCAGTGAGGTTATATTGTATTTACTACTTTGCGACTAACATTAAATTGATTTTTAAAAACCCTGCCAAAATTTTCCATGGATGTCTATGACTATAGAGCAAGTGTTTACAGCTAGAGTTGGGGCCTCCTAAATATCTCTGGGTTGACTTCAGGAGGTCTATGAACTTGATTGGAAAAAAAAAAATGCACCTTGACATCACTCACCTCTCACTGAAATTTAGTGAAATTAGGAGTGTAGACAACAAACCTTAGTTGTATTTTCAAGAACTTTAGATGTTTTTATATCACACTTCAGTTTTGCAGATATCTCAGAATATCTTATATGCTTTATATTATTATAACAATCAAATTTATTACTGTAACGTATTATGTAATGGGTTAATAAAGATGCACTTATGTTACTATATTGAAAATTTTTAAATAAAATCTTTTTGATAATGTTTCAATATAATTGTTTTTTAAAAAAGATTTATCTATTTATTTGAGAGAGAGAGCATGCATGCATGTGAGGGGGAGGGGAAGAGGGAAGAATCTCGAGCAGACTCCCTGCTGAGCACTGAGCCCAATGTAGGGCTCCATCTCCCAACCCTGAGATCTGACCTGAGCTGAAATCAGGAGTCGGTTGCTTAACTTACCGAGCCACCCAGACCCCGCTCAATACAATTGTTTTTAAAAAAATTATCCTATGTTATTATTTTTTCTTTTTCAAGCATTTAAAAACAGGATTTTGAGAAGGGACCCATAGACCTCACTGGTTCTCAAAGCGATCCATGGCACAAAAAAGGTTGAGAGCCCCTGCTTTAGAGATATGACAGACTGAGGATGTAATATTTTACTTGGAAGCCAAAAAGGATGTGGAATGTGGAACAATATGAAGTTTTTAAATACCCAGCCAATCTGGGAGGTTTATGAAGAATAAGACACATCACATATGTGAGCACTGACTGGACAGTGATTTTTGTGTCCACTCGTTTCTTTTGAGTTTTATACAAATAATAAGAATTCCAACTACCCTCAGTGAGTATCTACTGTTAAAGACGATTTTTAAAAAAGATAAAATCATGTTGTTAAGAGTTAGTCGGACAGTTAGGTAGTCAGTGACAGGGCCCCCAACAAGAAAATATGGAGTCAGGATGGCTAAGACAAAACAGCACAGACATCCTGATTTACAGCTTAGACGGGAGCACACTAGCATTCTGCTTTGCAACCTTTGCAGAAATGACTTCTGCAAAACATCCTAAAATACGACAATTAACCACAAAGCATTTGTCATCATCACAGGCAAGGGTCAATTAAGACATAAGCCCCCGGATGTCAGCAAAAAAGGCCATCACCACATAGACATTAACCTAATAGGTAGACGGAGACATGATCAAAGCCCTGATTGGCACGACTCAGCACACCCTGGTTGCTTAAGATAGTTCTGCAACATTGCTCATAAAAACCCCTAAACTTAGGAACTCCCATGGCAACCCTCTCAGACCCCCTCCCACTTTGGGAGCTTTTTACTATTGCTCAATAAACTTTGCTTTGCTGCCCATCATTCTTCCTCTGGTCTACCTTTTCATTCTTTGAAGTGGTGTTGACCAAGAACCATGGGCACTAAAGGCAGAGAATTCCTGCAACAATGACTCCCATGTATATATAAATGCATGAAAATGCATAAAAAATGCATGAAAACTATTTTATTTAACTCATAAATCAAATAAGAGTGACAGGAGCAATGGGAGAACCGAGACCTTCTACCCTTATAGTTAGATTGGACACTGAAAACCAAAGCCACAGGTCACTGTCCGTATCAACATGACTTCGTGCTATTTCCCTCCCTTCATTAGCATGACCTATTCCCCCAGGAGTCTGCTACCCCCAAAAAAGGTTTGATTCATTGTAAGACTTCCTTAAAAACTCAGCCTAAGATTCTTTGAATTCCTTGCCTTTAAATTCTCATCTTGCTGCTTCTATCCATCCTGGACTCTTGTTTCATGATCCTTACTCAGTCCTCACCAAGACTTTGAAAGATCTGCCTTGAACCAAACTTTCAAATCTCAGTAAATTCTGACCTCACGTTTCCTCCTTTGAGACACTGCCAACGCTTTGTGAGGTGGCATTCCCTCTAAATGCAGTGAGTGGCGAGCTCAGCCTTGACGTATCAAGAGGTTGTGTTGGTGATATTTGGGGGGACAGTTTTTGACAGATTTGGAGGTCCCACTGAGATGCAGTTGGGACCATGATCTCACTGCCATGGCCAATGCCCTGGAATGGGAAACAGAATGTCCCTCTGAGGTCCTTGGGGCCTTCTGCTTGGATACGTTTTGACAGCGCTAGTAGGGTAGGTAAATAGATGTTGCATTGGTGAGAAACTTAGATCTCTTTCATTCAACTCCAAAATGCTGAGTTTATTTCATTTCCTCGGATGAAGAAACTCTTCTTAGGTGTCTACATTTTGAAAAAGTGCATATATTGTTGGTGGAAATCTTTTTTTTTTAAAGATTTTATTTACTTATTCGACAGAGATATAGACAGCCAGCGAGAGAGGGAACACAAGCAGGGGGAGTGGGAGAGGAAGAATCAGGCTCATAGCGGAGGAGCCTGACGTGGGGCTCGATCCCATAACGCCGGGACCACGCCCTGAGCCGAAGGCAGATGCCTAACCGCTGTGCCACCCAGGCGCCCCTGTTGGTGGAAATCTGTTTGTCTCTCTGTCCTTGTCATTTCTGTTGTCCATCAGTAAGAGGAAATTGATTAGGAAGAGGCCCTCAAGTAAGCTCTTTCCTCAAGCTGGCCCTGGGGATGGAGAAGTTAGTTCAAACATGGAGCAAATTTGCAACTTGCAACTGCCCTCATTTCACAACTGGCATAAAGAAGCATTCCAAAACACTCAGATTCCAAAATCTCTTCCTTAAGAGATTCTTTGGCCAAAGCCAAAGAAAAATGGAACACTGTCACCTCTTTTAGATCCTCCTCGATCATAGTGTGAGCCTTTGTCCCACTGCCTTCCCCAGTTCTGCACTCTGCCGTTCCCCCCTGCCTCTGTCCTCCCTCTGATTGGCTCCTCTTCCCTCCTGGCCTGCCACACTCCCTTAGGCTCAGTTGTCTCTTAAAATTAAACCTCCCTCAGAACAGACAAACCCCGTTCCTTTGATTTCAAGCCCTGGTCTCACTCTGAGCTGAGAGCCCAGTCAGGATAGGAGACATTTACAGAGGAACTTAGAATAATGTTATGAATGTGTAATAAAAGCAGCATTGGAAACTCGCAATAATGATTTAATGGACCCTGAATCTCATAGGAAATTTGGAGGAGTTCAGAAAAACTCTACATGTTGGATAAGGTCTTTTGGAGTCTATCCCCCAAATCTTCCTGAGGAAAGTAGTTTCAATTCCAAATCGGTCTCAAGTAAAGAAAGGATGAGAAGTGTGGAGACTCCAGGGATAGGAGTCTAACTTTAGACAGCATTCAGGAGAAGATCTAGGAGCAGGTGTGACCCTCACTTTTTATTAATGGTATTAAGCCAGGAATTGAATATTGAATACAAAAGCATGAACTAGAACAGGAAATAATCCTACTGCCAGAACTCCAACGCTTGCTGAGCATTTTGAAAAATAGGATAAAAACAAAGTAGAAACTGGAATAAATGTATAGCCTAACAGAGAAAACATCTAGATACTCCCATCTCATTCAGCTCCAAAGGAAGGGGTCCTTTGATGAAGATAGTTTTAGATATTATAAACAGAAAAGACTTTGGGGGAAAGAATTGCCCTAACTTGGCTAGGAAAACAGAGAAAATATTAACAGATGAAATGATTGATCGATGAGGGGCTCAGAGGGATCTGTGGAGCAGAAATTTCTCTAAAGTTTAAAGGAGTTCTTCTGATTGGTTTATTTCAAATAAGCGCTATATCAATTAAATATTCAAAAAATCCTAGAAATTAAGGAAATCGAACTAATACTTTTAATATGTTAAAAAGAATATTCTTATAGCAATTTAACTCAAATGGTTGAAGAGGCCAAGTTCAGATACGTTAAGTAAAATTTTGCACATGGAATTAGTTTATTATTTTTGGTTTAATAAAAAATAATTGTCTTCTCTGATTTATAGTGGTAAAGCATAATAGGAGCTTATGATTTTATTCCCCTTGGGGTATGTGCTTCCACTTACACACGTTCTCCGTACTCATCAAATAAACTAGTATAACTTCTCCTTAATGCTTATAGTTATGAAAAGTAAAACTTTGTGTTGATTTATTCTGAAAATTTAATTGCAACAGTGATTATATTTTCTAATATGTCAGCTGGAAGATTCATTTCCAAGACTTTTAGGACCGATATTAAACGGAGTTAATTAATGGGTATTCATTGGATGGCTAGAGCATTTCTAAGTAAGAGGGAGTATTGAAACTGATCACTGAGCATAATTTCAAATGTGTATACTTTTGCATCTTATTTTTATATGCTGTCTTTGGGCCTGTTCACGAATGTGCTCATTTTTGCCACGTTGAGAAGCTGTATAAGGGCTGTGCGTGGCTCTAGAAAGGTGTGTTACGTGTTTTCACAAGCTCCGCCGGTCTGCTAAAATGCCGACGTGGGGTAGTCAACAATTAGCCACACTCCTCTTCCTGCTTTCGCCAGTTCTCTCTGCAAAATAGAAGTTTCTTTGGTTAAGAGTTGTAATTAAATATACCTGACGACTCGGCACTCTAGCAATTTCGGCAGAGAGGTGCAAGTTCGTATGCAGGGTAATGAGGTGTGGTTTTATTAAGGAAAAAGATTAGAGTATGCACAGACGAGTCCGAAAAGCTAGAAAATGCGTTAAAAATCTTAACAAAGTTTGCTCAGTGTTGATGGGTTTGTTTCCATGTTTTACTGTTTATTGCCTTTACTTACAATATGAAGGCTTATAATTTATTTACTGGCCATTGGCTTGTCCTCTAGGAGAAAGAGACCAGTAGATCTCTGACTACTTCAGGGGAATTCTAGATTTGACTTGCCCTAGGCCTCTTCATTTCATGCTTAATAAGAAGCTTGGGGGGAAATCCAACATGCTATGGTTCAGAGAAGAGCAGGCAATTTAGACAATGCCACTAAGACTGCTTAAAGGGATCAGACTAGGCTACCTTCAAATATGCCACTTTGGCACAAGAATAATTTTGAGCTGAAGTCAATTGAGAAACAGCAGATACTGGAAGAACTCTCTGCCCTCCCCTTTTCTGCCCCCAAACAGTGCACATATTTCCCTTTGTGAAGGGGACATACATTTTCATTTGTAGAGGTGTTTCCCTCTGCCACACCAAGAAGAGGAGACCAATTTTTATCTGTGTAACAAACCTCGCTAAGCAAGCCTTATTTACCATGCATTTCCTGGTTACCTTTGCACAATTTACCACTCCTTGGAGGCCCCAACTCCCTTTCCTTTGTCCCGTCACTTCTCCATAATTTATCACCTTTTGTTAAGAGGGTACATAAGCTCCCAGGTCTAACCACTTTTTTGAGGTCTTCACTTTTCTGTGAAGACCTCCATGCATGGGGAAAAAAAGATATGTTACTATGAAATCACATTTGTATGCTTTTTTTCTTGTTAATTAGTCTTTTGTCAGTGTAATTAGCAGGCCCCCATACTACGGCTAAGAGAGTAGAGGAGAAGTTTGCTTCCCCCTACATCACAGATCTCTTCATGTAGGAGAGTTATGAAATTGCACACGTGGTGGTTTAGAACAAAGTGGCCTCAAGGAGGAATGTGTTCTGTTTTAGAGGAAAGATATCACACTTCGATCCCTGCAGACTTCTCTTAGATCTTTAATGTTACTAAAAAAGTCTGGAAAGTAAACGAAGAAATCAGATAATTAGGTCACTTGGTTAACGACTCCTTATATGGTTCTGTCGATTTTCGTATCAGGAGGTAGACTGGTCTCTTAGCTTAATCGGGGTGTCCTCGGCTCCTGGCTAAGAAGTGGATGATGAGGGGCTCCGTCAGTTGAGCGTTGGATTCTTGGTTTCTGCTCAGGTCATGATCTCATGATTCATGGGATGGAGCCCCACACCAGGCTCTGTGCTCAGCAGGCAGTCTGCTTGAAGTTTCTCTCCCTCTGCCCCTCTTCCCATTTGCATGCGTGTGTGCTCTCTCTCTCAAATAAATAAATAAATCTAAAAAAAAGAGAGAGAAGTGAAAGATGAACTCTGATCATAATCACTTCACTTAGTATTCGTCTATGTGGCAGTGTTCTGGAGTGATCTACAGAATTGTAAATGTTGTTGCCCAGTCGCCGTCCCAGCAAATGGTGTAGCAAAGGGCCAGCAGAAAGAACTGGAAAATCTGACCGTTTTAGAGATTGAAACAACCACCACAGGAAAGTTGAATGGAACTGTTGTTGGAATTTTGCGGTGCAGTCGTGACACCTCAAACAGCAATGGCAAAGATCTGGGTTATGACACCCCCAGGTATTAATGATCTACTCTTCAGTTGAGGCTGAAGCCTGTCCTCAGGGGGCGCTGAGAACCGACCCACCTATCCTCACACTCAGTAGGGGCATTGAGAACAAAACCACACCCCCTTACTCTCTCCATTAGCATGATTTCGCGCCCTTCCTCGGTCTTCGTAAGCATGACCTTGTTCTTCCAGGAGTTTGCTGCTCAGGAAAATAGTGTGACTGTTCATTACAGGACTTCCCAAAGATTCTTTGAATCTTTTGCTTTGAGGTACTCACCTTGGTGGGTCCACCAACCCTGGACTTTTGTACCACCATCTTTACCCAATACTAATCAGCCCCTCACTCTGAAAACCTGCTGTACATCAAACTCCAGTTCTTTTTTTTTTTTTTTTAATATTTTATTTATTTATTTGACAGAGACAGCCAGCAAGAGAGGGAACACAAGCAGGGGGAGTGGGAGAGGAAGAAGCAGGCTCCCAGCAGAGGAGCCTGATATGGGGCTCGATCCCAGGACCCCAGGATCACGCCCTGAGCCGAAGGCAGACGCTTAACAACTGAGCCATCCAGGCGCCCCCAAACTCCAGTTCTTCATAAATGCTGACTTTCCCTTCCTTCTTCAGAGACACGGACACAGTTTTGACAGGTGGTATTCTCCCTGACTTCAGTAAGCAATACACTCAGCTTTGTCTTAGCAAGAGGTTGTGTTGGTGACATGGGGGGAGACCGCTTTTGATGGATGTTACAATTGCTTTAAAGGAGAAGTCAAAATGCAGACACTTTGACAGATTCGAAATAATGAAATGAATTTGGAACCGGCCACAGAACTGTCTTTTTAAAGGGAGGGGCCTGTTAGCCCTTCACTGGACAGAATTTATTTGCATGTCTATAGACAAAAATGACTGGCGTTGCTTTCGGTTATCTAGAACTTATAGAGCCATTAAAAAAACCTCAAAGGCAAGGAAAACTGCAGAGCCCCCAGTGAATCAGAATCCGATGACCCAGAAGGATGTGCTCTGGACAGTGCCCAGTTCTCTGCTGAAGCCCAAATTCTTCCCAATGCTGCTGGATGCTGGGTGTCTAGTGAGGTTCTTGGGCATTTCCCAGACACGATCGCACGTGATCTTTACCACACCCCTGAAAAATGAATATTACAATTTCCTCTTTTCAAGAGAGGAAACTGAGGCTCAGGAAGGTTTTTTTTTCAAAAACCACAAATATGCTCACAAACACATGTCCTCGATATTAGGTTAGCGAAAACATCCTGCACCGAGAGGAGAAATTGCACAGATCTTTGAATGGTGAAGAGAAGAGGGATTCCTGGGTATCCTATGGAATGCTGAGCTCTCTCCAGCTCTTTAGTTTGAGTTCTTTAGTTTTATCCACGCTTCTCATTGTCTTTGCGTTATTTCAGAACTCTGTGAGTTGAAAAAAAGGCCCATAGTAACGTAAAGGATTCTTGTCCACATTCAGTGCAAATGAATGTCTGGGGGAGGAAGCCAGCGTTGCATTTCGGAGCAAATGCTTCTAAGCTTTTCTGAAATGCAGTCAGCCCTTCTGATTGCCTGCACATGTGTCTGCTCCTTGACTTCTCCTTTGGACCAGCTGAGCACCTGAGGCTGCCCTCCTTCATTGGTGAATCCTATAGAATCTTGGACATGTGTTCATTTTATATTTGTAGGAGAGTCATGATTTTTAGCTTTTCAGAAATACCTTTTAGCAGTTGGAAATGCGTTTAGTCTTTCATTAGCTGGCTCTGGCGGCACTTAATGTCTCAGGCCACGGAGACGATTAGCGGCTCATCTAAGGCTCTGAAATGATTCGATTTTATGACTGCATACCTGGCATTCCTCGAGCTGCATGGTAAGCCTGCTATTGTTTTCTTTCTAGAGCTATCTGATAGCACAGGCTGTCTGTTAAACACAGTCTGAGCAATTAGGCCCAGCTAACGTCTTCCTGACTAAAATGCCAGCACAAATATCTAAGGGCATCAAGTGAGTGAAAATAAATAGTGCCAATTAATAAGGACCCATTTGGTGTTACAATGGAAACAGGGGCAGCTGTGTGCGTTCTCAGTTCCAGTTAAATGTGAGTTCACTCCAAGGATGTTTGAATTTTAGATACATTTAACTGTTTGGGAACTTTCACAGACATCACTGTAGCTTTTGCGCTGTAGACCTGTCTGTATCTTCACAGGTCACCTTCGTAAGCTTTATATCCTGCTACAGTGTCCTGAGACTTGCATCATTAACTTCTCAGTATAATGTACGAAATTGGAGTTCTCGGCTTCCAAGCATCAAAAATTCAGTTGTGTTCAGAAGAAAGAGTTTTAGTCACGCTCTCTTTGCTGCAAGTGAAAGAAAACCCAACTCAAGCTAGTTTCGGCAAAAAAAAAAAAACACCACTGTTGGGTCACATGGCAAAAGTCTTGGGGCAAGGTGAGTTCAGGTACAGCTAGATCTAGGGGCTCCAAAAATGTTACTAAAACTTGGTCTTTCTCCTTTTGGTTTTTTCCTCTGGGTTCATGTCGCTGCCAGAAACCCTCCCCTTTGATGGCCTCAGGCCATTCCTGTCTTGCAGACTCACTTACCCAAAACCAGTGAAAGAGTCTAGCTCTTGACATCTCTTTCTTGGTTGTTCAAACCGAAGTCTCAGGATGATCTCTGATTGGACTGACTGCCACAGCTTGGATCACATGCCTATCTTGGAACCAATGAGTCCGTCCAGGAAGGTGTGATGTTTTGATGGGCTGGGTTTGGGTCACGTGTTCAGTGTTGTAGCCAGGGATAGACACCCCCTTCCATGTTCCAGGGCTGCACGGGGTGCACAAAGAGTGAGAGTGGAGGGGGAGAGACACCCAGAGGAAAGTCAGGGAATTTGGCTGCTGGGAGCCCAAAACACCACACAGGAATAGTATTACATGTTGACTGATGTCCTCAGGTTAAAATACGTGTGGGCAATACTTCCTGTGGGCTCTCTCTGTGGAGCAGCTGTGTTGATAATTGGTATCTAAAAACATCCAGTCATTCTACCAAAAAACATTTCTTGAACATTTACTATGATACTAGCTCTAAACTAGATGTTGGGGATATAGAAATAAAAATAGTCGTTGCTGGCAGGGAGAGTCTAACATTATTGCCATTTTGTTGTTAGGGTCCTCGGTCATTACACATCCCGCTGAGAGTGTAGTTCAGAGGAAAATCTGCTGATGGGAGGCCCTGAAGATCTTGAAGGAGATGGTGTTTAAAGCTCTTGGAGATAATCTATTCGTACACCGTATTTGCATTTGCCTAATATTTTCACATTTCTCTCTTACTTAATATACCTGTAATGTCTCTCGTCGATTAGTAAGTCACTGATAGTCTGTTGTGAGATTGTGGCAGAGAAATACTTCGGAGGGTTATTTTCCATCTGTCTATTGTGAGCCACACCGTCTGTTTACGTGGCGAAGAGGCAGCTGATATGACCTATTATTCGTGGTGCAACATCACAGCCGAGGCAAGCAGCCCTTGACTGCCGGGTGAATCATACCGTTGTTACTCCCTTTGCAAATTTTTCTCCATGTATTTATCATACCATCAAAAAATGGATGGTCATAAAAAAAATCCCATGAGAAGGGATTCCAGGTTCGGATGTCATTGGTATTGGATAAGGAATTGCTTTGGTAAAGGAGGAGTTGTAAGTGGTAAAACTTAGGACTTGCTGCAGTAAGAGCTAGGGGTGAGTG
This sequence comes from Ursus arctos, assembly GCF_023065955.2. Lineage (NCBI taxonomy): Eukaryota > Metazoa > Chordata > Mammalia > Carnivora > Ursidae > Ursus > Ursus arctos. The sequence goes on along the minus strand of NW_026622886.1, from coordinate 10,382,219 downwards.
CAGGGGGCCATGCCGTTCTATCACAGGGACCCCAAGCCAGGCTGGTGGTTGACAGGGGCTTCTTGAAGAAATTGAACGTTATGTTTGAAGAATGAAGGGGAGGGGCGCCTGGGTGGCTCTGTCAGTTAAATGCCCAGCTCTTGATTTTAGCTCAGGTTGTGATCTCGGGGTCATGTGATCAAGCCCCGTGTCGGGCTCTGCACCAGCACAGTGTCTGCTTAAGATTCTCTCCCTCTTCCTCTGACCCTCTCCTGACCGCTTGCACTCTCTCCCTCTCTCTTAAAAACAAAATGCACCTGATGCTATGTTATGTGACTTATGTGAATTTGGTCACTTCATACTTACAGCAGCTTTGTAAATTCTGAATTATTGTTTTCACCATTTTCCAGATGAATAAATGGACCACCCTTTCAACCTCTCCTCATGCCTCACACACACACAAAGGGTAAGTAAGTGGCTCCAAGTTGCGCCGCTAGAACAGGCCAAACCAGGATTTGAATGCAGGGGTGTTCATTACACCGTCTCCTGACTGTTGCGTACAGAAGTTTCTGGGAAAAAACATTGCCCGTGCGGTGGGAGCTCAGGGAGATAGGAGGAAAATGCTATGAGATACGGCTGGAAAAGTAGTTGGGGGCCTGGCAACGGAAGGCCTTGTAGGTGGAAGTGAGAACTGGGCCATATGAAACCTTTGAGAGGTTGTAGCAAGACCATGATGTGACCTGGTTTATGTTTTGAGAAGACTCCTCTAGCTACTGGCCAGAGAGTAAATTGTAGGATAGGACTTGAAGCAGGAAGATGTGTTAGAAGGTTGCTTTAGTGGTCCAGGTGAGAGCTGATGGCTCACTGGACCGAGGTGGTGGCAGTAAAACCAGATGTAAATGGGTGTATTCAAGACATAGATAGGGTGTAAGATTGCCTGGGTTTGGAGATTGATAATGGGGGGAAGATGGAGGGCAGTGTCATTGGTGACATTCAGGGAACTGGCTTGTGGAACTGGACTGATATTAGCACTGCTCACCGAGCTGGGGATGCAGAAGGAGACTAAGTTGTAGTGTTGCTATGGTTTACATGTTTGTGTCCCCCTCCCCCTCAATTCATATGTTGAAATTCTTACCTCCAACAGTGATGGTTTTAGTAGGCGCGGCCTCTGTATATGGTATTTTTAACATTTCCAGGAAACTGAGGAATATACTGATGTTCGTTGGTTCTTCCTAATGTCACTGACGAAGTGGTGATAGGAAAGGATCAGCTCAGGGTTTTTTGGTTTTTTTTTTTAATTGTTTTTTGTTATATTATGTTAGTCACCATACAGTACATCCCTGGTTTTTGATGTAAAGTTCGATGATTCATTAGTTGCGTATAACACCCAGTGCACCATGCAATACGTGCCCTCCTTACTACCCATCACCAGTCTATCCCATTCCCCCACCCGCCTCCCCTCTGACGCCCTCAGTTTGTTTCTCAGAGTCCGTAGTCTCTCATGCTTCATTCCCCCTTCTGATTACCCCCCCTTTCTTTATCCCTTTCTTCCCCTATCGATCTTCCTAGTTCTTATGTTCCATAGATGAGAGAAATCATAATTGTCTTTCTCTGCTTGACTTATTTCACTTAGCATTATCTCCTCCAGTGCTGTCATGTTGCAGCAAATGTTGAGAATTCGTTCTTTCTGATAGCTGAGTAATATTCCATTGTATATATGGACCACAGCTTCTTAATCCAGTCATCTGTTGAAGGGCATCTCGGTTCCTTCCACGCTTTGGCTATTGTGGACAATGCTGCTATGAACATTGGGGTGCATATGGCCCTTTTCTTCACTACGTCTGTATCTTTGGGGTAAATACCCAGTAGTGCAATGGCTGGGTCATAGGGTAGCTCAATTTTTAACTTTTTAAGGGTCCTCCACACTGTTTCCCAGAGTGGCTGAGGTGTTTGAATTCCCTCAGAGCCTCTACGTGTGCCTGATCTCCAGTAGGAGGGCTGAAATGAACAAAATTTTCGTTTCCTTTTTCCTGTGACTTTATACTCTGCTGACCCAGAGGCCTCAGTTCCACCCAGAGATAAAACGATTCCTCTAAACTGGAAGTTATAATTGCCACTGGGCCACTTTGGACTCCTGGTGCCTCTGAATCAACAGGCAAGAAAGAGAATGACTGTGCTGTTTGGTGGTTGATCCCCACTACCAAGGGGAGGTTGGATTACTGGTCCCCAGGAAAGGTAAGGAAGAGTATGTTTGGAATACAGGAGATCCCTTAGGCCATCTCCTAGTATCTCTATGTCCTGTGATTAAGTTAATCCCAAACCCAACCCAATCCAGGCAGGACTAGTAATGGCCCAGATCCTTCAAGAATGAAATTTTGGGTCATCCAACCAGGTAAAGAACCACAACCAGCCGAGGTACTTGCTGGAGGCACAGGGGATACCGAATAGATAGCAGAAGAAGGTAGTTATAGATACAAGGATTGTGATTGGTGTGAGTGTTTCCTCCTTATTTTGTGTCTATATACATATATCAAGTAATATCTTTGATCTTTTTCCTCTCTTGTTCCCTCATCATGTGACATAAGAGATACTGACTTCATATCATTGTATGTAAGTGTTATTAATTTACACCATACTAATTTAAGTTTATGGGATATCAAAAAAAGAGTAAATGTCAGTTACATTCTCTTCTGGGGAAGGGGTTTGTGGCTACACAGAACACTTGTATCACGTTAGGCAGAATTATGACCTTGTTAATGTCTTTACCTGGAGATTAAGTATAGTTTAAGGAGATGCATTCAGGAGTCATTATTTCTAAGCGTGTCTGTGAAGGTCTTTCTGAAAGAGATTAGCATTTGACTCAGTAGGTTGAGTAAAGAGATCTGTCTTCACCAAGGTGGGTGGACATCATCTAATCTGCTTGGGGCTTGAATGGAATAAGAAGGCAAGGGAAGGACAAACGCACTCTCTCTTCTTGAGCTGGGATGTCCATCTTCTCCTGACCTTGCACATTGAAGCTCCTGGCTCTCAGGCCTTCAGACTGTGGCACTTATACCAGTTCTCCCCCTGAGTCCTTCCTTTCCAGTTCTTAGGCCTTTGGCCTCAGACTGAATTATACTCCCAGCTTTCTTGGTTCTCCAACTTGCAGACAGCAGATGGTGGGACTTCTTGGCTTCCAGAACCATGGGGGCCAATTCCTCTAATCAACCTCCTCAAATATATCTTTATACAGTTGACCCTCGAACAACTCAGGGTCAGGGGTGCCAACCTCCCGTGCCGTCAAAAATCCACGTGTAACTTTTGACTCTCCAGAACTTAACTACTAATAGCTTACTGTTGACTGGAAGCCTTACCAATAGCATAAACAGTCAATTAAGACATATTTTGTATGTTATATGTATTCTATACTGTATTCTTACAATAAAGTAGGCTAGAGAAAAGCCGATGTTGTTTTTTTTAATTTTTAAATTTTTAATTTAAATTCAATTTCATTAACACATACTGTATTATTTTTTCAGGGGTAGAATTGGACAGCTGAAGAATGAAACTGGACCATTTTCTTACACCAAACACAGAAATAAACTCAAAACAGACGAAAGACCTAAATGTGAGAAGGGAATCCATCAAAATCCTAGAGGACAACACAGGTCAAAGCAACCTCTTTGACCCTGGCCACAGCAACTTCTTTCTAGACACATCTCCAAAGGCAAAGAAACAAAAACAAAAATGAACTATTGGGACTTCTTCAGCATAAAAAGCTTTCTTACAGCAAAGGAAACAGTCAACAAAACTAGAAGACAACCTACAGAGTAGAGAAGATATTTGCAAATGACTTATCAGCTAAAGAGCTAATATCCAAAATCTACAAAGAACTTACAAACTCAACACCCAAAAACAAAAAATCCAGTCAAGAAATGGGCAGAAGACACGAAAAGCAGATGTTATTAAGAAAAGCATAAGGAAGAGAAGTACATTTACAGTACTGTGTTTATAAAAAATAATCCACATATAAGTGGACCCGTGTGGTTCAAACCCATGCTGTTCACAGGTCAACTGTATATCCTATTGGTTCTATTTCTCTGGAGAGCCCTGGCTCATACAAGCGGATAAGATGTTGGATTACATCAGGGACACGTTGAATCCAGGTTCCTCTGAGACGTAATGTTGGCAGTTGTAGATACTTGTCTGGAACTCAAGGTGAGGCCAGAGAGCTTAGCTACACATTTGGGCTCTGTATTAATTTTTCGGACTGCTGTGACAAATGACCACAAACTTGGCTTCTCGAACCACAGAAGTGTATTCTCTCATAGTTCTGGAGGCCAAAAGTCCAAAATCAAGGTGTCGGCAGAGCTGGTTCCCTCTGGAGGCTCCAAGGGAGAATCTATTCCACGTCTCTCTTCTAGCTTCTAGTAGCTGCTGGCAATCCTTGGCTTAGGGCTGCATGACTACAGTCTGTCTTCGCGTGACCGTCCTCTCTGGATGGCTCTGTATCTTCTCCTTTTCTGTCACTTACAAGGTCACCCCTCATTGGATTTAGGATCCAAACTAAATACAGGATGATCTCATCTTGAAAGCTTTACCTTGATTATATTTGCAAAGAGTCTATTTCCAAATAAGGTTACGTTCATAGGTGCCAGGTGGGATTGGACATATCTTTGTGGACTAGTATTCAGTCCACAACAAGTGCTATCAATTTAGAGACCTCATCTGTTCCTTAGAGCATGCATGCCATCACCTCAAGGGAGAAGACACAGGGGGAAGAAAAAAGATGGCCCAGAGGGGAGTCAGAAAGACCTCCATGACTTAATGATTGGGTAGAAGAGGATGAGCCTACAAAGTAGAATGAAAAGAAGAAGCCAGAGGAGTAGAAGGAACACCAGGAGATAGAAGTCAGGAGAAGAGTGCATTTCAAGAAGGAGAGAGGGAGCAATGCTTTCAAACGTTTGCTGAAGAACTGCTAGGTACTTGCTTACAATAATATTCATTATTGTCCTTTAATGTTGCTAATCTTATCAGAGCTAATGTTATACATTTTTTCTAGTTTTTTTTTTTTTTGGTTGCACTTTGATCAGAATGTTAAATGGAATGTTAACTTTACAGACAGTTCAGTCAGGCAAACATGTATATAGACAGAGAAATTTTCTGGACTCTCTGTTTTTCTTTTTGCTGGAGAAAATCCGTATAGCTCATCACCTGAATCTTCCCACCTAAGATTTAATGTTTATGTAGTAAGTCAATTTATCCTTCGGCTTTGGAGTGAACTAAAATACAGCCCTGAGTCTTGCTTGCAGCGACATTTTGAAACAATTCCCTTCTTCTGGTGCCTTTGCAGCACAATGGTATTATCAGGAAGAAGATACATTAAAAAATATATGGAAAAGACCAACAATTTCTAGCAATATCATTGGATTCTGAAGAAGACTTAATATCACGTTCCTTTGGAGATAGCACAGGAGGCAAAAATGCTTTGGCTAAAGATACTCCCCTGTATTTACCAAATGAAATTCCTGGCTACCGGGTGGATTGAAAATGGGGTCTAGCTTTGTGGAGGAACACTACTCTTTACAGGTATATTGGTGCTTCCTGCTTTTTGCAGAAGTGTCTTCCTGGACACGGAGGGACCGGCTAAGGGCGACGTACAGGCTAGCTGGAGCAAAGCTGGGAGCCGGGGTCTCCATGGCGTGAACGAAGGACCAGATCTGTCTGATGGTGTTTGTGTAGTGAGTGACTGGGAGAAAGCGGAGAGAGTTGTGTCAAAGTATGGAGAACCTTGAATGCCCAGCCAAGTTCAGGACCTCCCAGTGGAACAGTGGGGTCTGTCCCAGAACAGAAAAATCCTTTCTCTACTTCTGTGGCTGTGATGCATTTTTGGTTTTCAGTGCAAGTATAGTAATCCAGGGTGTAATTATTCGTGTTCTCTCTGGGCTAATTTGAGAGTTTCTCTGGACTGAGATCAGATTTTCATAAATCTACATGGAATTCCTGTGCTAGGAACTGGGAAGAGTGGTTCAGGTAAAGGCAGCTAGGTCGGGGTCCTGTGACGCAACAGGCACCGTGGCCCTCCACCCCTGCCCCCATGGGCTTGGCATCACACAGTGTGGCCCCCATCAAATGCGCCACAGTGGTGGGGGCCCCTGGAAGCCAATCAGAAGTGACCAGCGAGGTCATGGGCATCCTCTGTGTGTTTTTACGTCCATACTTCTTTCAGCTCAGAGCAGCTCTGGAGAGATGTGTTCCTTCTGTTTTTATTAAGTTCTTCTGGTTTGAGGAGTGAAAGACAAGGGGAACGGGGAGGGGGGCTGCAGATGAGATGGCCTCCAGGCTGGGATTTATAAGAACATCCTTCCAGTGGGTGATGGCTGCATGAGGTAGCGGTATGGTTTCAATTCCGCTCTGGCAAGGCGGGCCAGCCCACGTTGCCAGCGCAGAGCTCTCTTTCAAGTCTCACACTGATTCGAGAGTTTGTAGACAACTTTGTACTTTGGCTCTCTGCCAGCTGTCCTGGAGAATACAACGGCCCTTGGCTTCACGTTCTCTAGCTCGCCCTCCCCACTCCCAACCAAAGTTAGAGAATAACAATTGTTTTCTTAGCAAACACCGCTCCTAAGTAAACCCAAGTAGGACCTAAGCAACTGTGCATTTGGGACACGTGGAGTCCTTTCCATATTGTTGTGACTTCCCTTCTTTTGATCACAGAACAGCACCCCCAGATTTGTACCTCCTTAGAGACCATCCGCGAGGTCATTGTACACATAGACATCAGGCCTGGGGGCAGGGAGGGTGGCTTTTTGGTTTTTGTTTTGTTTTAAACTACTAACCCTGCTGTAGATTTTTTTTTTTGTACTTAACTTGCCACCATATTTTCTGATGTATCCACAAAAGGAAAACAACGTATTTCTGTTTTGTCTCTCTTGTGCTCCAAAATGCTCTTTGTGTATTAAAAATGCAACCGGCTCTGTGGAATCTAATTTACCTGTCTGGGCACCACCCAAACCATTGGCCCCCTCCTCCCCCTCCCCCTAATCTTTCTTATAGGAGGACCGTTCCCTGGGCGCTGGCCCCAGCTGGGGTGTATGAAGAAGGGGAAGGTGGCCGCAGCTCTGCCCCTGTGTCAGCACCTTCTAGATCAGCTTTCAGAATCTGTGCAGAGTGCAGGTCTGAGCACAGAACCCATTAGCTTGAAACAGAGACTGGCAACATTTTCTGTAAAGAGTTGGATGTTACTTATCTTAGTCTTTGCAGGCTGTGCTGCAACGGTGTTTGTAGCGTGAAGGGTGCACAGAGCCTGTGTATGTGAGTGGCTCTGTTCCAATAAAAACGTCTTTACCAAAATGAGAGGAGAGCTGATTTGGTTCAGGGCTGCAGTTTGCCAACCCCCGACTTAAAACCTTTCAGTGCTGTGCCCGTGCCCTCAGACGGAAAACTACACTCATAGCCCGTGTGTGAGGGCCGCGTGCTTTGGTCCGCTCTCACATCTAGTGCGCTTTCTGCCTCCCGCACTGCCCTCCAGCCGCGTGGGGTTGTTCTTGGCCCTCAGACTTGTCTCACTCGCTCTCACCTCGAGAAACCTGTGCAAGTTGTTCCTTTTGCCTTAAACCATCTTCCAACCCCTTCTCTCCTCCTGCACACACTTACGTGCGATTTACTCTCCAGATTTTAGATGAAGCTTGTCTAGCACGTCTCTCTTAATCCCTGTGCCTAAGTGAGGACTCTTGACAGCAAATGGCAGCAATTAAATTTCGTTACACTGAGGCATTACAAACAAACGATGTTGTTTGGCTGAAATCAACAAACTCTGGTTGTTTGGCTGAAATCAACCAGCTCTGTAGGGCTAAGAGGAAGTGAGCTGAGGCATGACTAAAATCAGAGATGCAATGAGTGACATAGTTGATGTAAAATGTACCCATGTCATGTCTCCTAAATCTGGTGGCCTCACCGACTACAGCATAGCTGAGAAACTGAAACAAGGGCCTTTGGGCATCAAAAAGGATGGTAACAAACGCTTTGTATTAAAAAGAAACAAAACAAAACCAAAAAACCCACTTAAATAGCTTTAACGGTATCATAGGAGACCTTTTCGGATACTAAATCAGAGCTTATTTACTTTTGGTTATGGCACAAAAATAGCAAGTTTATTTGTCAAGTTTCCCAGGCGATAGCAGATGAGAAACAGTTTATTTATTTTGTTGTTTTATTGGGGTGGAGAGGAACTTCACCACTGACACCAACTTGGAGAGACAGTTAACTGGCAAAGAAGGTAGAGAAGGAAACTTTCAGAGAGCAGAGGGGCTGGGGCCGTTTAGTGATAGAGAAAGTACTTAATTCTTCAGTAGGTACCAAGGGCATCAGTGCTTTTCAATGATACCTAATAGCAAAATGTATCTAATATTGATTATATGCCAGGCCCTGTTCTAAGCACTTCTCGGGAATTATTTAATCTTGCAATAACTCGATCAATGAATGCTACTATCATTAGCATTTTAAAAGTTATATTAGTTATCTATGACTGTGTAGCCAAAATTTCATGGCTTAAAATAACATTTATTTTCTCATAGTTTTTGTGGGTCAAGTGGCCACTTGTGGCTTAGTTGGTCCTCGGGCTCAGTGTCTCTTGTAAATCTGTGATCAACTTGTTGGCCAGGGCTGCAGGGACCTCAAGGCTCGACTACGGAAGAACTCGCTTCTGGCTAGGTCATGTGGCTGTTGGTAGGATGGGTTCCTTGTGGCTGTCAGACTCGGGGCCCCAGTTCCTTGCCATGTGGGTCTCTCCACAGGGACGCTCAGAATATGGCAACTTGCTTCATCAGAGCGAGTGCACTGGGAAGAGTCAGAGACTGAGCAAGATGGATCAGAAAGAACGAGTTCTCAACATTTGCTGCAACATGGACGGCACTGGAGGAGATAATGCTAAGTGAAATAAGTCAAGCAGAGAAAGACAATTATCATATGATTTCTCTCATCTATGGAACATAAGAACTAGGAAGATCGGTAGGGGAAGAAAGGGATAAAGAAAGGGGGGGTAATCAGAAGGGGGAATGAAACATGAGAGACTATGGACTCTGAGAAACAAACAGCGTCAGAGGGGAGGGGGGTGGGGGAATGGGGTAGGCTGGTGATGGGTAGTAAGGAGGGCACGTATTGCATGGTGCACTGGGTGTTATATGCAACTAATGAATCATCGAACTTTACATCAAAAACCAGGGATGTACTGTATGGTGACTAACATAATGTAATAAAAAAACATAAAAAAAAAGAGACTGAGCAAGATGGGAGTCACAGGCTTTTGTTACCTAAAGTTGGAGATGACATCCTATTGCTTTTGCTGTATTCTGTTCATTAGAAGCAAGATATGAAGCTTCACCCACACTCCAGGGGAGGGGATTACCAAAGAGCATGAGTATTAGGAGACAGGAACCACTGGAAACCGGGTCAGTAGCTGTCTGCCACCGAAACCAAGACACCAAAAGTCCTGGACCTGTCATAAGACCACATGGTTAATAAGCTAGAGCGCCTGGAAATGAGACCCAGGACTTATACTTGTAAGCACCAAGCCTCCCTGGGCAATTAGATTGTATAAGCTCCTGGATGATTTTAATGTGCGGTTGAGACTGAATGACAAGTCTAAGCCTTCACAATCTTCAGTATGTGCGCGACTCATCTGTGTTCTGGTTAAAATGCTGATTCTGATTTGGGGGCTTCGGGGTGGGGCCCGAGACTGTGAATTTCTAACAAGTTGTGGGTGATGCGGCTGCTGCTGGTCCGTGGACCACACTTTGAGTAGCAAGGGCCTGAAGGAACAACTCTGGGCTGAAAGTCAGGCAATTGTTTTTCCATTTGTTTTTCCTCACACTACTGGTAAGTGGCCAGATCTTCCTGATTGCTAAAAATCATATATTCATTTTTTCGTATATGCATGCATTCATTCATTCATTCACATTTAATGTTCAATAACCATTCATCCAAAAACAGCCAATATTAATTTTTAAGCCCTTTGTTTTATCCTGGTTATCAAAGTAATAGCAATTCTTGTCTTGTCTTGTCTTGTTTGATGGAAATGTCATTTCCTATGGAAAGCTTCCCCTACTCCCAAAGACTGCCTTCAGACGTGATTACATGGTATCTTTTGTGTCGTCATCATGACCCTTACATTGCATTATAATTGCTCATGGCCACTGTTACCCCATTGGATGGTTTTATGTGAATTTTAATTTTCTTTAAAGTAGATTCCATGCCCAATGTGGGGATTGAACTGATGACCCTGAGATCAAGAGTTGCATGGTCTACCAACTGAGCCACACAGGTGCCCCCAGTTTTATATGAATTTTAAAAAGACATCCCTTTTTCAAGACCCTGTATGTTCATCTGCCGGAAAACTCCATGAAACATTGAGATCTGGGATGGATGTGATGTTGGTGATGGCTCTGAAGTTGTGCAGTGTCCCTCGCCTTTGTCCCTCCCTGTCCCCAAGCTGGATGTCAGCTCTGAGGCTGAAATTGTGTCTGTTGCATCTTCCCATACCCCAAGGCCCAGCACAATGCCTAATGTGTGGTAAGCATGCAAAAAGTATTTGTTGAACGAACAAATGTTTATTGTAGAAAATATTGAAAAGGAAAAATAAAAAAGTCAAGAACCATCCTATTTCACAGAGGTAACCTTTGCCAATGGTTCATTGTACTTCCTTCAATCTTTTTCCATTCATAAGTATGTGCGTCATCCATATCTATATTTCCATTCGTATATATTACTTTTCCTCTCTTTCTTTTGAGTGATAACAGCCAGCATTTCTGACACTGTGCTAAGTACTTGGGAAGATCCATTGTAATAAGCCCCGCTCGTTGCCACTAAGCTCCTGGGAACTTAGAGTCTGGGGACAGAGGTGGAGTCTTGGCTAACAAGGCACAGCTGTCAGGAGGCTCGACGTTTTGAGATTTAGCCTGGCATCTTCAGTATGCGGTGGGGAGAGCAGCCGGTCTGAGTGCTGCCAGGAGTGGGGGAGGGCAGACCCGAGGACCTGACCCCAGGGCTGTCCCTACTGGGACCCTCTGACAGCCAGCACCGTTCTCCGCTTGATAAGAGCAATTCTATTCTGAAAATCCCTCAGCATAGGGCACATCAACCAGGGCTGAAACACACTACTGCTTTTAGTGGGGAGGAATATTTTCATTGCAAGCCCTCAGATTGACTTCCATGCTGCTAAAAAAGCAAAACAAAAACAAATAAAACAGCACAACCACCAAATCCCATTACAATGTATGAGATTACTTCATTTGTTAATTTAGCCTGACAAAGCTTTGCCCTTCATCAATTACTCTCCATAATGTGGCCGTTTACTTACTCCCATTAATCCATTATACAGAGCATAATGAAGACTTTGCTCTTGGGGCGCCTGGGTGGCTCAGTCGTTAAGCGTCTGCCTTCGGCTCAGGGCGTGATCCCGGCGTTATGGGATCGAGCCCCACATCAGGCCCCACCGCTGGAAGCCTGCTTCTTCCTCTCCCACTCTCCCTGCTTGTGTTCCCTCTCTCACTGGCTGTCTCTCTCTGTCTGTCAAATGAATAAATAAAATCTTAAAAAAAAAAAAAAGACTTTGCTCTTGAATTATAGTTATGATACCAAATTTTTAAACAATGCAATCTTTAGTGCAAACATGTAAAGAAACTCAAACAGAGCAGTAGGGACAAAAGAAATCCATTAAAGCAAAGAACCAAACTACACTCCCTGGAGAGGTGACGGGTCATCCTTGCTCAAGGGCCATGCTGATCTTCTCTGTATCGTTCCGATGCAGTACGTGTGCTGAAGCGAGCGCGACACTCTGGAGAGGTTGATATCACCGGGCTTAAGGGACAGGACTGTGTCCTTTATAAGTGATCAGACCACCCGAATTCTGAGGGGGAAAATTTGGTGAAATGTGTGTTAATTGTACAATTGCCAAAACGGCCCCGTGATCACGCTGGACTGTGGGACGCCGCTGCCTGGGAGGTGAGCAAAGGGTCCGCGGATCTTGCACAGCGCAAAGGTCCAAGGAGCTCAAGGAAGGCTGCTGAACAAAACTGGGTTGAGAAGATGAATCTGATGTCATGCCCGTATAATTACACCCATGTTGTACCAAAGGCTCCCACATGTAATAAAACACGAGCTACTCTTTCTCTTGTGATGCTGTTACCTCCAAACCTATTCCTGTGTATTCTCCATTGCAGTAAATGGCACCGCCTTCCACCCAGTTACTCAGACTGGAAACCTAGGTGTCTTCTTTGTGATAGTTGAGTTCATGCATCAACTTGACTGGGCTGCAGGATACAAAGTTATCTGGCTAAACATGATTTCTGGGTGTTTCTGTGAGGGTGCTTTTCCAGAAGGAATCAGCATTTGAGTTGGCGTTGACTTGACCAAAGTAGATGACTCTCCCCAAAGGGGGTGGGCACCATGCCATCCTCTGAAGGCCTGAATGTTACAAAAAGTGGAGGAACGTTGAGTCTGTGCTGTGCCTGGGTACTTGAGTGGGACATTGACCTTCTCCTGCTGTCATCTCTCCTGGTTCCCAGGCCTTGAGACTCAGACTGGAATCCACACCCCAGCTCTGTGGCTCTCTGAGCTCCCAAACACACCCGTGGCTTTCCTGGGCCTCTAGCTTGTAGACAGCAGATTGTGGGACCTCTCAGCCTCCAAAGTCATGTGAGCCAATACCTTCTAATAACTCTCTTTCTATATCTCACTATATCTATAGGTCAAAATCTATCTTGTTGGTTCTGTTTTTCTGGAGAACTGAGACTTGTACAGTTTTGATTCTTTCCTTTCCCTAATCTCCTGCATCCAGTTTATCAACAGGCCCAGATAATTCTGCCAGAATATATCTTGAATGGTCCCCTCCTCTCTGTCTCTGCTGCCACCTGCCACCCTCACCTTTCTGAACGCCCTGGAGCAATGCAGTAGTCTCGCAGTTGGTCTCTTTGCTTCTTCTCTTATACCTCTCAAATCCAGTCCCCACAATGCAATGTTGTTGATGAAATGCAAATTAGATCACACCACTCCTCTGTGTAAACTGTACCTTAAATGTCCATCCAACTTCGAATAAAATCCAAACTCTTGCTGTGGCCCCCAGTCACCCTGTGATCTGGCCGTGGCTAACTGTTCTGCCTTCATTTCCCACCACTCTCTGCTGCGCTCACCACATTTGGGCGGCCATATTAGTTATCTAGCGCTGTATAATGAATTACCCGGGGCTCCCATAAATGACAGCAATCAACATTGAATGCCTCATGCAGTTTTGGTGGGTCGGGAACTGAGAAGTGACGCAGCTGGGTGGCTCTGGTTCAGGGTGTCTCATGAGGCTGCCGCCATCTGGAGGCTTGACTGGAGGATCTGGTTCCAAGGTGGCTCATTCACTTTGCCTTCCTGCCGGAGGCCTCAGGTCCTTGTCACGTGGATCACTCCATAGTGCTTCTCGAGTGATCCAAGAGAGCACCACAGAATCTGCAATGCCCTTTATGACCTAGGCTTGCAAGGTGCATTCCTTCAGTTTTGCAACATTTTGTTGGTTACATAGACCAGCCCGATTCAACGTGTGTGGCAGAGCTACATAAGGGGATGAGTTTCAGGAGGTGAGCCTCACCTGGGGCCATCTTGGGGGCTGGCTAGCCCCTCGCACTCCTCGCACACACCAGACTCTTCACACACCATGACCCTGTGGTTGCTGTCCCTCTATTCTCCTTCCTCTACGCTTTCCCAAGCCTGACATTTCCCCTCCTTGTCTACATCTGAGCTTAGTATCTCTTTCTTGGAGAACTCTTCCCCAACAACCACATCTGGAGGAGCTACTCTAGGCTCCCCCACCCCCGGTGTTTAGTTCATAGCACCAATGGTAATCCGTAATGGTATTCTTCATGCACTCTTTTGGGTAGGAAATTATTGTCTCCATCCTTACCCACTGAATGTAAACTTCAGGAAAAGCTGCAGTCTATTGTGACCCCAGCCCCTAGCACAGTATCTGGCAAATACGAAAATATCAATAAATATCTGCTGAATGAATTTCTTTTTTTTTAATTAAGGCTAAGGTAGGATCGTTTTTTTTTTCTCTCCTTGGTTTGGTCAAAAGTTTTCTCTTGCATTTAGGAAGGGGTCTGGGGATAGAGTGGGAGCAAGGGAAGGAAGCTGGGAGGTCCTGGTTGGAAGCAGATTGAGGGTTGGGCTGAGAGAAGAGGATACCAGAATGTGACTCTCTCACTTCCACCGCTGGTCCCCACAAAGGCAGGACTCAGAGCTGCCTATTTCTATAAGCCCCACCGGGCAGCACAAAGGTTTTATTCTGACTCCAGTAGAAGGGGATCTTCATTGGGATTCCAAAGGAGGTAAGAGACTTTCTAATTCTAGCTTTTGCCAGAAGGTAGCAGAATGAGAAGGTGAGACAAGGTCACATTCATCCTGAGTGGCTGGGAGGTAGTAATGGGAATGACTGGGGATGTGTGGAGGGGATGTGTGTGATGGAGACCCACATTCTCCATCCTTTTCCTGTCCTTTATCTCTAGAGTATCCCATCTGGGAGCATTCAGAGCCAGGCAGAACAATGTGAGGAAATTTGCACAGAATGTTATCTCTGTACTTTGCCAAATAATTGGTAAGCCCTAAGGGGCCGGTCCAGCCTCTGCTTTGACCTGGAGCCTCACTTGGAAGCCAGGGAGGAAAGCTCCTCAGTGGGGCTCGGGAGTCAGGTCCTAAAGCTCCCACACCGTCCGGGCCTGCGGCAAGGGGCCAGGTCCAGGGCTGCTCAGGGGCCAACTCAAATTTGAAAGGTGTTGCTGGGGTGTTTCTGTTCAGCCAGGAATCACATGGTTTCCTTAACGGCCTCGTTTGGGCCCCCCGAGAAAGCTTTGTCTCCGTGCATGGTGTTAAACTATAATTTTCAAAAGGTTAGAAAAGCATGACTCCAAAAACAAAAAAAAGGACTCCCGCAAATACAAAAGGAATACATGTCAAAGATTTTATTCAGCTCATTAATTAATTAAAGAACCAGTAATATGTTGAAATCTGTCCAAAGGGCATTTGAAAAGCTAGGGATATATACATATGTGTGTGTATAAAATATATGTATAATATATGTATATGTGTATGTATGCATATGTGTACATATGTATATAGTATATATGATATAATTATGATTATGTAATAACAGGATAGTTATATAATTACAATTATTATATAATATATAATATGTTATATATAATCATGGTAGAACATAATATGTAACAAATATATAATATATCACATATGTATGTACATATGTACCCCAGCTTCTCAAATAATAATAATAATAATATAGAATATCTAATATATGTATATTAGATATAGCATAATTATATTGTGAACACACGCACACACACACACACACTCACACACTGCTGGGTTAAAGTCTAGTAGGGCCGTATACCACAGTCTATGGGGTGTCTGCTTCCTGGACTTAAATTATTTGCACCTTCGCCAGTCAAAATTCTACAAGTTAACCTGTGCCCTTACAGAGTTGTAAAATAGCTCAGAAACTAGAAAGTCAAGACCAGCACCGCATCGAAAGAACACTCAGTTATCTCTTTTGTCTATTTCCAGGATTCGGATAATTTCTCTGATAACAGACTCCAGTGGGAGCTCACTTCCCAGGGAGATTTCACGGCAGCTGAAAGGTGTCCCCTACCAAAAGTTTATCGTGACAGCCGGTCCTTTCTGTGAGTATTTCCACGTCTGTACTACATGCAAAAATAGTTAACGTTTATTAAGCACCTACCCCGTACCAAACACGTTGCTAAGTGCATTACACGGACAGGCTTATATAATCCTCACAGCAAATCGATTATCCTTATCTTTCTTTTGCAGGTGACAAACAATGCTTAGAAAAATTCAGTAATTTGCTCAAGGTCACACAGTCATCTAGGAAATGGTGGGTCCAGGATTCAGAGGCATGCAGTCTGACTCTTGAATGGCAAGAAGTTGTCTTAGACACTGAGCGTTACCGAGAGATCCGTTATACACTGTCCCTGCTAAAATACTCTTGGAAAGGTTAGTTTCCTACCAATGCAAAGCCTCATATTTCACCTACAAAATGAGATAGTACGGATGTCTTCGCCAAGCTTACTGGGAGGATAAATGAAGTAACGTGGAAATACAACATAGACTACATCAGGCCAGGCGGGGGTTCTTACTAAGGAACCTGTTATTACCGGAGTTGTTCTTTGTGCTCTTGGTAGCCTGGATATTTCCATGGGGAAGATGGAATTTGGGTTTTCGATGAGCCAGGGTCAGTGATGAGCTGTTTCTGGTTACCACTAGGACTGGGATAAGGATGGTTCAAAATTTAAATTGGTGCCAAGAAGCGCAGTGATCAAGGTAAAAAACATTTTAATGCAGTATTTAAAAAAAAAATCAAAATTAAGGTGAAAAAGTCCATGATGAACAAAATACAAAACACTTAAATAAAACCAAGATCAGTATTAGCGATTTTCCCTTTTGCCTTGGGCTCCAGTATGACTCAGCTTGGCACAGGCTTCTTGCCTGTTTCCTGAAGGAATTCACCAAAAGGCAACATTGTGGCGTGTACCTCCGGCCTTGTTCTGGGGTGCTCTCATATATGCGTATTGGGTCCACTGGATCTTAAGTACAGGTAGAGCAATTAAAAAAAAGGTCTTTTTTATTCTTTGAAAAAAATGTTACACACAGACAGATAGATCTCATATGAGTGTATAGTTCACTGACTTTTCATTAAGTGAACCTATCCAAGGAACCAGCACCAGATAAAGAAAAAGAACATTTCGGTACTGCAGGGAGCCCTCTCTTTCTGCGTGTGATCCTTTCCAGTCATAACTTAAGAGCAATTTTCCTTGTGGGAACTCATTCATTGAGTAGTAAGTTTTGCTGGTGGAGATAGAGGCATATCTGACCTCGGAGCACAAACCAGATTCATTCTAATCCTTGGTCCATGACACACTTTCATTGTTGCCCATGTGCAAGGCCCTCTTTTGATTAAGGTAGTAATTTATTTTAAATAAGACCACAAGCATGGAAAATAGAACACCGACGGCAACCGACAGCCACTTGTATGGGCCTCCTGGTCCCCTGCCTCCCTTCATTGGGAGTAAATATTTTGTAGCCCTAGAGTATATCCTACAGGCTGTGGCATCTGCTGAATTTCTGCCATTAGACAGTCAGAGCCCTGGCCACGATAGATAGTCTGAGCATGACTGCAGAAGTCTGTCCTCTCCACTTGGGCTCCCTGAACACCTTGTTCTGCTTTGCCCTTGGGTAGAGAAGGCCTAAGAGTAGGCTCGTTCAGCCAGGCAGGCAGTCCTGGGAGCAGCCCACGGTCAGATCTGCCTGGGGTGGGCCTGGCAACTGGTTAGTGGGAGGCTGGGATTCCAGGATGGCTCGCATGAGATGTGGGGAGGATTTGTCAAGGGAGCCTGGAGGAGAGGGAGGAAGGGTATCAGCAGGGGTTGCTTTAGCAGCTGGAAGTGGGACCTAGTGGGCCACAGTTGCAGGATTCAAGTTTTTTTCCAGCGGAAAAATGCAAGGACAGAAGCGCCCGGAAGTGTGTGTTAGTGAGGAGTTCGCAAGGACAGGACGGGGTGGCCCCAATGCAATAGTTGCAATGCAGATCTGGATGCATCACTTCTTTGCATTATGGCGAGATGAGCACACATTTGGACAGTGGGTTCCAATCCTTGCTTTATTATTTGTACGCTCTCAGACAAGTCACTTCATTTTTTTTCATACTACTTGCCCCATACGATGTCATAGGATTCCAAAAAAAAAAAAAAAAAAATAAGGCCCTCAGACACAGGCACACACTAACCATGAAATACATAATAGATAAATGAATTAAGTAAAGTGGCAGGATACAAAATTAATACCCAGAAATTGGTAGCATTTCTATACACTAACCAGGAGGTCACAGAAAAAGAAATTTAAAAAAACCATTACAACTGCACCAAAAAGAATAAAATACCTAGGAATAAACTTAACCAAAGAGGTGAGACTTGTACTCTGAAAGTTATAAAACGCTGATGAAAGAAACTGAAAATGACACAAACAAATGGAAAGCTATTCCATGCTCATGGACAGGAAGAATTAATATTGTCAAAATGTCCATATTACCCAAAGTGATCTATAGATTCAATGCTATCCCTATTGACATACCAACAGTATTTTCCACCAAACTAGAACAAGTAATACTACGATTTGTATGGGACCACAGAAGACCCCCAAATAACCAAAGCAATCTTGAGAAGAAGAACAGAACTGGAGTTATCGCAATTCTGGATTTCAAGCTATATTACAAAGCTGTAGTATTCAAAACAGTATGGTACTGGCACAAAAATAGATAAATAGATCAATAAAACAGAATAGAGACCCCAGAAATAAACCCACATTTATATGGTCACTTAATCTACAATGAAGGAGGCAAGAGTATACAATGGAAAAAAGCCTTTTCAATAAATGGTGTGGGGGAAAACTGGACAGCTACTTGTAAAAATATGAAATTGGACTGCTTTCTTACACCATACATAAAAATAAACTCAAAATGGATTAAAGATCTAAGTGGGAGACCTGAAACCATAAAAATACTAGAAGAGAACATAGGCAGTAAATTCTTTTAACATTGGGCAGAGCAATATTTTTCTAGATATGTCTTCTAAAGCAGAGGAAACAAAAGCAAAAATAAACTATCAGGACTTAATCAAAATAAAAAGCTTTTGTACAGCAAAAGAAACCATCAAAACAAAAGACAACCTACTGAAAGGGGGAAGATATTTGCAAATGATATATCTGATAAGGGGTTAATATCCAAAACACAAAATGAACTTATACAACACAACACCAAAAACCCCCACACAATCTGATTAAAAAATGGCAGAGGACCTGACTAGATATTTTTCTAAAGACATATGGATGGCCAACAGACACATGAAAAGATGCTCAAACATCACTCATCATCAGAGAAATGCAAATCAAAACCACCATGAGATACCACTTTACATCTGTCAGAATGGCTAAAATCAAAATCACAAGAAACAACAAGTGTTGGCAAGGATGTGGAGAAAAAGGAACCCTTGGGAACTGTGGGTAGAAAGGTAAATTGGTGCAGCCACTGTGGAAAACAGTACGGAGTGTCTCAAAAAATTAAAAATAAAAATACCAGAGGATCCAATAATTCCACTATCGGGTATTTACCCAGGGAAAATAGAAACACTAAATTGAAAAGATATATGAGCCCCTATGTTTATTGCGGTATTATTTACAATAGCCAAGATATGGAAGCAACCTCGGTGTCTATTAATAGACAAATGGATAAGGAAAAAGTGGAACACAATGGACTATTACACAGCCATAAAAAAGATGAGCTAGTGTCATTTAAGACAACATGGGTGGACATAGAGGGTATCAACTACTTCTCTCTGTGCTCTCAAAGCTTCTCGGACTTGTCACTCACATGTTACACGAAAATAACCTGCTCAGCGTACTTCTCTCTACCACCAGACCATGAGAGCACTTCCAGGTCATGACTCCTTCTTTTTTCCACTCTACTCTTGGCCTCTTGACAGGTGATTATAACAGTAGGTGCTTAAAGAGATATTCCAATAGAGACCTTATTTGGATTTGGGGATCACAAAAGTTTTTCTCGAAGAAATAGTATCTAAAAGGTGAATTTTGCCAAAGAACCAGGTACCATCTGATTTAGTCCCCACATTTTCTTATCCCTCTCCTCAGGGGCTGGCTGGTGCTAGGTATTTATTGCAGGAGTAGATTGGCAAAGATGTTTGACAAGTAGGGAGGATGGGGCTTGGCTCTGTCCTCGCTCGTGTGGTTGGGTATAAACAACCACAGAGATCTTCCGTATTAGTTAGGATTCGAGACAGATGCATAGGAAAGAAAAGGCAGTGGTTAAAACATGAAAGTTTTTTCTTCTTGTAAGAGAAATCCAGCAATAGGTAATCCAGGACTAACATGGTCATGTCATGGTCACCAGAAATCCAGGACCTTTTATCTTTTCACTACCGTCTGCCAGCATATGACTTCCATACTCAAGGTTGCTTCATAGCCCAGGATGGCTGTTGGTACTTTGGTTATTACATGCATACATCTTCTTGGAAGAAGAAAAGAAAGCAGAAGGGCAAGAGGATAAGGGCTCCATCCCAGTTAGCTTCCTCAAAGAACGTTTCTGGAAATTCCAGTTAGCTTCTTCAATGAACATTTCTGGAAATCCCATACAACACTTTGACCAACATTTCTTGGGCTGAGGCTTAGCCATATAGGAGGATGGGTAAACTAACAATTGCAATCTCTTGCTTCCTGCCTCTGAGGGGAGCATGGATATTGGGAAGGCAACTGGCTGTCTCTTCCATACTGTTTACCCCAGGTTTTCTGGAAGGATCTTATTTCAACATTCTGCCTCATGGTTTCACAAGCCATTGAAAGATCCTGGAATATTCTCTATTGCAGTCCCAGTTACACTTCTTAGACTGCCTTTCACAATAAGAACCCTTTGCCTAAACACATGTGTGAATTTTTGGTCTTTATAACTTGACCTCTAAAACTTGACCCTGATCAAATAGGTTATGTAGACAGAACAATGTTTGGTAAATTTTTAAAAAGACCAAGGAGTCAAACCAGGCAACGTAATGACCATGGACAGATTTCACTTCTTGGGCATTTCATTCTTTTATATCGGAGCAAATAATACATCTAGGAGATGGGAAGGAGCATCTGCTGCAGTTCCTAGGAAGAGGAAGGGACACGAAGGGATGGCAGATCTTTCTGAGATGGTTGAGATGGTGGAAGTGAAGAATGCTATCCCAGAGTTAAGGATGACCACTGAGGAACTGAGAAATGACTCCGTTTGCTTCCACTGTTAGTGGTGCCAATAAAAGCCGGCTTGAATTTTGAGACTTTCCTCTGTAATTTGGTTCTCACTTGTGTTCCCAGCCTGGGGCCTCTCCCTCTTTTTGTGGGCTCCATACTCCACCAGCCTTCATGACTTTCTGTCTTCTGTACGCACCTGGCCTCTCGCTTCTGTGCTCTTGCTCATGCTATCACAAGAGCAGGTAAGCCTAGTAGTCTCACTGCCACAAGTCCACATATAATAATGTCACCAAAGGATTTTCTTGTTCCCCTGTGAGAGGCTCTCCTTGCCTTGACAATGGCTTTGCTCTGTGTGACTTGGTTTCTGTGATTCACTCCTTTGAGTTATCTCATTCAGCATGGAACTTTCGGGAGCATATCAGAACTTCTTATTGTATGCCTATGACCAGCCTTTCCTCCACTGTCAGGCTAGACTTCTGTTAGCCATCTTGTACAGTCCTCATGATCCCCATCTTTTAAAACATGAATTATGGGGTAACGCCCTTTGAGTACTTCCTATGCCAAGAGTTTTTTTCATGAATTACCTCATTTAATCCTTTCATCTATCCTTAAGAAGTAAATATTATTGGCCCCAATTCACAGATGAGAAAAGCTGAGGATCGGAAACATAAGTAAACTTGTTAACGGGTGGCCGCGGAGCCTGAGCTAGACCCTAGCATCCTGGCTCTAGCACCCATGGTTTTCACCACTTCACCTCCCTCACTCATTTCTGAGAGAAACCTGCTCTGAGGAGCCAATCCTTCCATCCCTAACTCACCTGCCATCTTCTCCACAGGGTCTTTTTGGGTTACCTCAGCTGGAAGCTCATTCCCCTCTTAACTCATGGTCCTGAGCACTTTCTCTAAACTCTCTTATAACTCTTACCACATTTTTCCATTTCCTAGAGTGGTTTGTGTATATTTCAGAAAATAGGGCCCTTGTCTAATAGAACTTCTTTTTTCAAAGCACAATGCCTTGCTTATAGAAAGGACTCAGTGTGTTTCTGTTGAATGAAGGGAATTTACTCGTTGCCCTCAGGGGCCAAGCCTTCAGCTCCTCCGTCTGTGCCTTGCTCAGTGTGGTGCAGAGAGAAAGCCACATGGTCAACACATCCTGCTGACTGACTGACCAGAACTGAGGTGCCTCCTGAGGATGGTTTTCTGGGTTTTTCTGTCTTTCATGTGTACGAGGCCCTGTTTTGTTTTGTTTTGTTTCTTTTTCTTTTTTGGTATTAAATTTCTAAATACAGAAGCTAAGAATTTTTTTTTCGTAGGGTAGGAAATACCTGATGGAAGGAAAACAGAATCTTGTCAAACCCTAAGAACGTTCTCAATAAAGCTCCCATCAGGTGTCCCAGGATCCTGCTGAAGCCCAAAGGCCCTGGGTTGAAACTGTCCAAAGAGGTCTTTCTATGGGGTCTCAGTGGGTCCACATCCCCTGCTGTGTGTGGGGTGTATTTATTTTTTTTAATAAGGAAAGCTATTGTATCTCTGATGAAGAGACAAGTTAACTAACATCTTTTTAACAGGCCACCCCAGGAGTGGTTATTTTCAACAGCAATGGGTTATGTGGGGACGTGGCAGAGTCAAGCTGAGGAACTGGGCTTTGGGGGCTGGTTTTTTTTTTTTTTTTTTTTAAGATTTTATTTATTTGACAGACATAGAGACAGCCAGCGAGAGAGGGAACACAAGCAGGGGGAGTGGGAGAGGAAGAAGCAGGCTCATAGCAGAGGAGCCTGATGTGGGGCTCGATCCCATAACGCCGGGATCACGCCCTGAGCCGAAGGCAGACACTTAACCGCTGTGCCACCCAGGCGCCCCTGGGGGCTGGTTTTAAATAAGATGGAGATGTAAGTGCCACCTGACTGACACATCTGAGCTTCTTTCCGATCTCATGGCCAGTTTTGGGCCTTCCTCACCTAACCTATTGCCAATTGTCACCTCGCTGGCCCCTGCCTCCAGAGCACCATGCGAGGTACCAGAACCTTTCCTCTCGTCAGGATTTTTCTGACCCTCTTCCCTCCCTGTAGAAATGTGGACATCCTGTCCATGTTTCCTCGGGCCCGCTCTTGGAGTCTAGCTAATCTGTTCATGTGATAATGGGATGCGTGCCTTTCTTCCTACCCTAGAAAACACACTTGCATTTTATTTTTACTCAGACACAGACAAGCAGGGAGGTTGTCGGAGCAGGGCCAACGCTATCAGATAGCATCAAAGTTACTGCAGTTCAGCCTTCTTGTTATTGTTTTTGTTTTAAAAGGCAAAGAACAAGCCAACCAACAAACAAAACAGAAGCTGTTTTGCAAATTCAGGTCCAATTTATGGCTCACTGTGGCTTTGAAAAAAACAATTTTTTTTTTTTTTTGGTTGGACTCATAGATAACGAAGCTTTCCCCAGCTTGTAGGTTGTACACCATGTTTTTTCTGGATGATTTGTGTAAATAAGAAAAAAGTTTAAAAAACAGAACTCCCTCACAGCCCCTATAAGATGCCCATTTCTCTCCATCTCCTTTGCAATAAGAGCCTTTCTCGCTGACGGAGCTCTGACAGAGGAGTGGAGACAAGGCTTCTCATTCTCACAATTCCTGAGTCCTCATCCAGCTGCCACTCCACCCTGCTTAGGATGTTCGAGATGTCCGTGCAGGGGGAGAAGCAAGGCAATGCCGGTTGCTTCTCACCAGAGCCCAAGTCCTGTTCTTCCCTGGCTTCTTTCTGACCAGGCAGCTGGGATGGGAGTGTGGAGAATTCCCTTTGCTCCTTTTCTCAGAGTCACCCAGGCGTTGTCTTCCACCTCCCGCCTTTGTCTCCCGAGATGCAGGATGCCCCTGACTAAGGGGGTTATCTCATTTCCTCAGTTACGAAGGAAAGAGAGGAAGAGCCCATCCCATGGAAGAGAACTACTCTGCTTCAGCCTCCCACTCTAGCTACACTACCTACCTCAGCAGCCCCAGTGTCAGCATTGGGTGGAAATTCCTTCCCTATTAATGATGAGCCTTGATCTTGCCCTGGACGTTGAAAAAAACAAGGTGAACACGCTATCATCTCCTCTCCAGGCACATGGCAGACATCACCAATCAATTGTAGTTTTCCACTGAGCCTTGGGCAGGGCTGGTCCCGGCAGGCATTATCAATCTATTGGAGTTTGCCTTGTAGAGCAAAGCCACTTGTCATTCCTTACACGGTGATGCTTTTGTGGTTCATGTGGGAGGGTGGAGGAAGGGGGCAGTTCTTCAGCTGTCTGTAGCTAACAAGACATGGAAGCGGGGGAGGGAGGAAAAAGCTGTTTTCTTAGGTTTCACGTGGATTGGGTTTTAAGTCCAAGAGCTTAACCTGGCTCACCTGCTCTGGGCCTAAATGTGGCCTCTCCACTCATTTTCTGGCCAGGATAGGAAACAAAAGTGCAAGAAACCAGCTCGCCTTAGGCTAGCAGCAGACTTGCTCCTTGGGAAGGAAGGTGATGCATTAAGTGACTCAGGCCGCCCGAGGGTCTCAGGAAGGGGGAGGGGTGTCAGAGGCTGGGGCCAGAGGGCCCGAGCTGGAGGTATCGAGTTCCCTGGCAGCCCAGGCGATCTTGCAGAGCAACACACATTCTCCTTGTTCGCCGCTGGTTTAGACGCCGCCGGAATGTCCTGGCAGGACTGTCTGTCCAAATCCATTCAAAATTGATTTTTGTGTCTTCGATGGGGAATTTTGGCCGGGATCCCCATTGCCCCCCATTCAGTTAGACATTCTCCTTTCCCTTTAGCTTATTAGCTGTCTCTCTGTGGGAGTCTGAGCCGGTTCAAACGATGTGGAGCTGGAGGGAGGACCGAGGTGGGTGTGCATGGCAAACCCGAAGTGCCCAGATGCATTGATTTAAGCAGCAGCCCCTCAGCAGGATTGACACAGCCCAACGCTGAGAAATTGGGTTCTTGGCCAGGACCTCCCCACTGCGCTAGAGAGCCAGGAAATGGGTAGGAAAGTCCAGTGCCAGGGCAGAGGAAAAGAAGGAGGGAGTCAGAGCAGAAAAGCAGAGGATGCATAGGAAAAGTCCTTGTAGAATCTGCGGCGAGACCAGCTCCTCGGCTCCCAGTGCCTGGATTCGGGCCCGCAGCTCGCTCACATGGGCGGCAGCGGGGGGGAGCATCAGTACATAGCAGGTGCCCTTAAGAATCCTGTCCTCCAGGAATTTACAACCGGAAGAGAGGACAAGTATATACCTAATGAAAATTAAGTTGTGGAGAAGAAGGTGGACAGCCAAGGTATGTTAGAGGAGTTCAGATGAAGGGGAACTACATTCCTCTGTAGGCTCTAAGAGCTAGACTTTTGAGGAGTGTGTGTGTGTGTGTGTGTGTGTGTGTGTGTAAATCAAGAGCTCTCTGTCCTCCAGACAAGTGACTGTCTTCTCAGTCTCAGCTTCTTGGCTGTGCACTGGAATCAACTGAGGAGCTCTGAGAAATACCGATGCTCGGCTCTACCCGGAGCTCTGATATGGGCCTGAGTCCACTGGGGGGTCCCATGGTGCTGGCAGTGGCATGCGGTGTGGTCACTGGCTGGGCTCTGGTGCTCATCCGCTTTGATCGATGAGCCGGAAAATGGTAACAGTGAGGGTAGCGGGTGGCTTCTGAGGGTCATGTGGGAGAAACTGCCCTTTTCCCGGGGGACAGGTGAGGAAGGATGGTCTCTGTGTTTGGGAAGTGGAACATGCACCTGTAAGAGGCAGGGCTCACCATTCAAAGAAACGCATCCTTCTATTTCTTTAACACCAATATACAGTCCCGGGCGGACTTTCCTCATTCCCTCTCTCCCTTCCTTACCTTTATCATAAATATTTATTGAGTTGGGCCATGTCCTGGTCACAGTTCTGGGGGGCCCAGCGATGAGCAACGCAGATTCGTTTTTGGTTTCGAGAGTTGACACCTTACGTGTTATCTTAAAGCAGACACAGGTGGTGGTAGAAATGCATGTGTGTTCTATACACAGGACTTTTCCTGAAGAGTTGGCAGTCGGTGCCTTGGTGCTGTATTTTGTGGCTGTCCCGGCATCTTTGGTAAGCCCGGCATCGTTTTCCCTGCCCTGATGCCAGATATGTGGGTGAGCCCTTTTGGATGTGCAGTCCAGTAGAGTTCCCAGGGGACTGAAGCCCCATCTGACATCACCGTGAGCAGAAGACCCTCCCAGCTCGCTGTGTCACTTTCACATTCAACAAAGATGCCCCCCTGTCCCTGGAAAAGATGGTGAGATAACGATGATTAGATGAGGAAAAGAATTATAACAGGCCATAGAATACCTGGGTCCAAATCATGGCTCTCTCTCTTCCTAGGTGGAATACTTTGGGCAAATTACTTAGGCAGGCTCTTTCAGGTTCAATTTTCACTAATTGTTGTAAGCAAATATTTTCCGAGAGCTTGTTGTGGGCTACTTACTAGGTTGAGAACTTTATACATGTTCTTCTAATCCTCACTTTATTCCTACGAGATAGATGCTGTTATTATAGGACTCAGGGAGATTAAAAAGCACGTCCGAGGTCGCATGGCTGGTAAGTGGCAGGACGGGAACGAAAACCCAGGCTGGGTGACTTCAGGGCCTGAGCTCTTGCCCTACATCGGAATAATAATATTTCCCCACTAGCTTGTTTCGAAGACTACCTTATTTATCGTGTGAAAGCAGAAAGCAGCCCGCTTAGGGACACACAGGAGCTTTTCATTCATTCTCTGATGATTCTGCAACGCAGGTGCTTTGTGACTCCGTATTAGCCTTTCCCTAAATCCTGGTATTACGCTAACACGAGCACGAAAGGGCCAACATACCTAACAGAGTTCTGCCATGTTCCAGCAGGGATCATGATAGATAAATCTGTATGCAGTGCTGTAATAACACGTGCATCCCGTGGCCCGAGCTTGCTTCCTGGCATCACCACGAAGCTGGGCATTCTAGAGCTGTTCATAGAAAGAGGAAAAAGTGATACAAGGATAACACTACTCTTTGCCACTATTATGATAAGATCGTTCAGATCTTCTCACTGGAGAAATTAGTAATAGTATGATTAACAGTCATGACAACCAAATCAGGGCTTTAATATTTCTGTAGCATGTTTTCATTGGGAGCTCTTCAAGCCAGATCCTTGTATTCACCCGTGTTCTCAGCCTCACTTTTCAGAGCTTATCTCGCTCTGCTTCTCTGTGGCGTTCGACGCCACTGGGTACGCCTGCCCACCTGCCTTCCAGGATATCAGCTGTCCTTGTTTGCTCACCCCTGAAACTGGTCTTCTCGGTTTGGCTGGTTCTTCTATCTCTGCCCAGCCCTTAAATGTTGGAGGTGCTACTTTTGACACAAAGGACCACTCCCTTAATTTATTCAGCCATTCGACAAAGATGTCTCAAACCCCTACTATGTGCCAGGCACTGTTCTAGGTGCTGTGGATACAACAGTGGACGGATCGGACCTTATGGAACGTCCATGCTCAAGGGGGAGACAGATGATGAAATAAATCTGAAAGTTAGATAGTGTGATAGATGATGGTAAGTAGTAAGAAGAAGAATAAGGTGGGAAAGGAGGAGGGGGTACTAGCACTTGATTCTAAATAGGTGATCAGTGCAGTTCTTACTAAGAAGATATTTACCCAAGGACTTGAAATCCGTAGGGGGGAGAGTGTCCTGTAGCATCTGGGGGGAAAAGAATTAAAAGCAGAGGGAACAGCAAGTACCAAGGCTCAGGGGATTTAAGGACTATCAGAGAGGCATGCGTGGAGTGAGTGCATGAGCAGGGGTGTGTAGAAAAGGAGGTCGTGGGAGGACACCTCCTGACACCACTCTGAGGACACTGGCTTTTAGCCATCTCAGGGCATTGAGCAGAGGAGTCGTATCTGACTTACGTTATAAAAGGATCACTTTAGGTGCTGGTGGAAAACTGACTGTGGTGGGGGTGGGGTGGCAGGAGGAGGAAGTAGGAAGGGACGTAGGAAGACCAGTTTGGAGGTTATGCTACCATCTAGGTGCAAGAAGAGCATGGGGACTTGATCTAGGGTGGCGACTTGCAGGGACAGTGGCAAATGGGGTTCATCCCAAATTGTAGTCCCAGCTCAGCTACTAATTTGTATCATAGGTCTCCCCTAAAGTTTTTGGGACTAGAGGCAAGAGTACAAATGGAGGTCCCCAAACATTTAAAAGGTTTAATCAAGCTAACAAACTTTTAATTTTTATTTTTTAGATTTTATTTATTTATTAGACAGAGAACGAGTGAGCATGCTCATGGGGGGAGGGGCAGAGGACGAGGGACAAACTGACTCCCTGCTCAACACAGGGCCAGTTAGACAGGGGGCTCGATCCCAAGACAGATCCCAGGACCCCGAGAATGTGACCTGAGCCAAAGTCAGATGCTTAACTGACTGAGCCACCCAGGCGCCCCATGCTAACGAACTTTTAAATAAATTACTTTATTCCTCCTGCCATGGCAATATACCTTCACAATGACAAAAAAAATATATTATTAGGAAGCAATCATGTTTTCCTGGAGCCAGTGAGCTGATTGCAAATCCCATAGCGTTAGGGCTGCTGCCTCCACCCTGCCTGTGAACTGCCCCAGAGCACGAGGGATGAACCCATGTGAGCCACCCTGCATGTGCGTTCTAGAGGCTTTCTCACCTTCTATCAGGATATAGACACCTCTCTTTTTTGTATGAATTCATATTTTATCCCCTCCCCCTTTTTAACATAAATTACACGTACAGCTATTTCTGCACTTGGTTTTTTTCTCTTAACAATGTATCTTGAAGATCTTTGCATGACAGTGCACAGAGAACACCCTCATTTAAAACATTTTTAATGACTGCACATTGTTTTTTCTATACGGGCAGACCGTAATTTATTTCACTAGTCTCCTACTGATGACTGCTTAGGGTGTTCCCAGACTTTTGCTTATTTATTTATTTATTTATTTATTTATTTATTTATTTATTTATTTATGTTAGTTTCAGAGGTAGAGCTTAGTGATTCATCAGTTGCATATAACACCCAGTGCTCATCACATCACATGCCCACCTTAATGTCCATCACCCAGCTACCCCCTCCCCCCACCCACCTCCCCTCCAGCAACCCTCAGTTTGTTTCCTAGAGTTCAGCATCTCTTGTGGTTTGTCTCCCTCTCCATTTTCATCTTATTTTATTTTTCCTTCCCTTCCCTTATGTTCATCTGTTTTGTTTCTTAAATTCCACATAGGAGTGAAATCATAGGGTCTTTCTCCGACGGACTCATTTCACTTCGCATAATACCCTCTAGTTCCATCCACATTGTTGCAAATGGCAAGATTTAATTCTTTTTGATGGCTGAGTAATACTCCATTGCATATATATATATATATATATATATATATATATATATATATATATATACCACATCTTCTTCTTCTTTAATTTTTTTTTAACAAAAGTGTGTTGGGTCCAAGACATGGTTGCTGCCTTAGATCCAAATCAGAGGGGACCACGTTTATTTCCCACATTTCACAAGTGGCAAATGTTTCTCTAGACAGTGGTTCTCGTCTCCTTGCTGGGAAGAGAGGTTTTGAATGAATATGTGTTTTCATTTCTCTTGGGTATATACCTGGGAGAGAAACTGCTAAGTCAAACTGTTGCCAAACTGTTTTCCATGGCAGCTGCACCTTATACACGCCCATCAGCCACATGTGAGGGTTCCAGTTTCTCCATGTTCTCATCAACACCTGTTACCCTCTGTCTTTGACTATAGCCAACCTAGTGATTGTAAAGTGGTGTCTTGAGGTGGTTTTGATTTGCATTTCCACGATAAGTAATGATGTTGGGCATCTATTCATGTGCGTGTTGGCTACTTGCATATCTGCTTTGGAGAAATGTGTATTCAGATCCTTTGCCTGGTTTTAAAATTGGGTTGCCTTTTTATTGTTGAGTGGTAAGTGTACTTAATATGTTCTGGACACTAGTCCCTTATCATGATCTGCAAATGTTTTCTCCCATTTTATGGGGTACATTTTCACATTCTTAATTCAGCTCAGTTACTGACTTTTCTAGCTTTTGGAACACTGTCTGGGTCCTGGTACTTCCGGCCCTTATCTAGTCGCAGAACATTAGAAAAAGGAACAAACATTTATTAGGCATCCTTCATGAGTTATTCATTTTAATTTCTGCGTAGGCCAATGGTCTATCTTTGTTGGTCCCCTCGTACAGTGATAAAGCTGAAGCTCCCAAACACCTGGGCCAATGTCCCCCAACTAGTAGGAATATAAAAGGAGATTTAAACCCATAGACTTTTGGTTGTAAAGCCGTGCTTTGTACTCTAGCTAGTAGAACCCCTCCTATCGCAGTAAGTTGACACCAGATTCATCAGAATTATAAAAACAAAATACTGATATCAAAGAAACAATTAAGGGCTTGGCCTGAAAAGCCATTCACCTAACGTCACCTCCATTGAAAGGAGTGGGGATTGTGTGTATCTCGGAGCCTGGTCTGGGAATGAGAAATCTCAAGTGACGGCACGTGAGTATTGTTGGTAAGCCATTGTGTCTGTTCTTCCTTTTTGAGGGTGTTGGGGCAGCTCTGCATGGCAACTGTTTATAACTCCACTTGGCACTGCAGCCTGGGAGCTGGCAAAGTGGGGCCCCAGGGCATGCTGGGATACTCATTATTGAAGCAGATAAAGGAGCTTGAAATCAGCAGCTGGCCTGGATTTCCTGGTGAGATTAGGGGGACAGATATTGCTGGCAGGAAAAAAGGACCGTGGGTAATGTCCTGGGAGAGTGAGTGGCTGTGGAAGGCTAAGAGGGCCAGCTTCAAATAATCCTTCGTCTCTGGAACACGATGTTGGGGCATTAGATAAAATAGGATCCCAAGGCTGGAGTGACAAAGTTGTATGGAAAGGAATTCTCCTGGAAATGAGGTCCTTTACTCCAGCCCACATATTTTTTTTCTTGGAAAATTAACCATATGGTCTCTTACACGCACTTAAAACATACTCTAAGTAGGCTTTCCTAAAGCTGCCAGGTCAGTTGGAAATGACCAGTGTTGGAGAAAAGGATTCAGTAGCTGCTATTCCTTCCTACCCAAGATGCCTCCCCCTGTTTCCGGTCACTGTTTTAATCTGGCACGATCAGCAGACATCAGCAGAGCGGATGGTATGCACTGGTCAGTCGTGTGCATTTGGTGAGTGGGGTGATTTTTGAGGGAGGGTTAAAAAGCCATCAAGTGCTTTCCAAACACATGCCGAGTCTTTTCCAGCTCTGCAGTAGAGAGCCATATAGGGGTGCCAGTGACAGTAGCTTGCTAAGTTCTGATATAACTGAAGGAGTAGGGTTTGCAGGGTCTCAAGAGCCCCTGTTCGGGTGAGATATTCTAAACCACGAGTATTTTCAACAGAAGATTGTTAGGCGCGTGGTATTGCCCTGATACCAGACACCTTGTTAGGTAAATTCGAAGACATGGCCCTTACATTCATGAAGCTGACTGTGTAATGGGTGGAGGGTGCAGGGAGGGGTAAAGGAATTGACTATTACAGCTTGGTCAGGAGAGAAAGTGTTCTGCTCTCTGAGAAGGCAGATCCGAATCAAATTTGGAGGATCGGGGTGACATCCAGGAGAAACTGACTTTTTAATTTCAAGAGCTGCCTTTAGGGGCGCCTGGGTGGCTCAGTCGTTGAGCGTCTGCCTTCGGCTCAGGCTGTGATCCCAGTGTCCTGGGATCGAGCCCCACATTGGGCTCCCTGCTCGAAGGGAGGCCTGCTTCTCCCTCTCCCACTCTGCCTGCTTGTGTTCCCTCTCTTGCTCTATCGCTCTCTGTGGAAAAAAAAATCTTTAAAGAAAAGATTTAAGACATTTTCTGCCTTTAAGATATTTTCTAAACTCCATTCCATTTGTTTCTTGGAACAACAGCAACAACAAAAGTCTGGAAATCATTACACTCTTACATGTCTTGGTGGGTGTACCAAGAATGCAAGGCCCCGACTTCTCTTTACCTGGACAAATCTCAGCCTTGTGTTTGCAGTGAGTATCCTTGCGGGATGAGGTAAGAGCTCCCTCTAGGACAAAGAGCAGGCAGGCTTACTGCTTGCTATAAAAGTAGTACATTCCCCCAGGGGCGCCTGGGTGGCTCAGTCAGTTGAGCGCCTGACTCTTGTCAGCTCAGGTCACGATCTTACGGTTGTGGGATCCAGCCCTGTGTCAGGCTCCATGCTCAATGTGGGAGTCTGCTTCACATTCTCTTTCTCCCCCCTGCCCCTTCCCCTTCAAACAAACAAATAAATAAATAAATAAAATCTTTAAAAAAAGTCGTAGATTCCCTCAAGCTCAGCGTTCCTCAGCAGCAATACAGACTTGCTTTGTGCAAAGCATCCCTCTGGGCCTGATTCCATTGTCACATGGGGCCTGGGGTGAGGGGATCTGAGGCAAATGTGCTGCCACCCAAGTTGCTTGCCGTGCCGTGAGTGATAACGTCCTTCGTCTCTGACCCAAGAGTTTTGAGTCTTCTGCCAGCGTCTGTGAAACAGTAACATGCTAACTTATTAGCTCGTAGACTCTGAGGCCCATGTGAGAAAATGCTCTTTCTGTGCTGTGCTTGGTGAGAAAGAAGAGAGCCCCATGGTCAGGTTGTTTGAACCCCCAAACTGTCACAGATGCATGAAAATATAGCTCTCCTCGAGTTGCTACCATCCTGGTGCTGGGGGAGAGGATCTGGAATGAAATGAGGTGAAGTTTTCTAGAGCACAGGTTCCCAAAGTTTTTCATTTTGACAGCTGAACCATTGTTTTCCCTCAAATAATGTAGAAGAGACACCAAAAATATGAGGAACACAGAAAATGACCTCTTTAAGGATATATGTTGGGTTTGAGAGCTACTTGCGTCTGCAATCTAGATGTATTTCAGTGAAGAACGTTCATAATTGTTTTGATGGGAGTTGACCTGTAAGGCAGCCCAGGTATCCCTGTGCCAGTTCAGATGCAAGGCGTGTGGCCGTGGAGGCTCTTGCCGGGAAAGGCAGCTAACTCTCCACTCACAGGCTTCATGGGGAGCCATTGATCTTTGTGCATTGCCACATTCTACTATCTGGCCTTTAGCCTTGTGGATTTAGAGACTCGATTTATCAGCTCAGCAGGAGTGACTCTGAGGGCTGACTTACATTATCTGTGCTTAGCAGGCTGATGTAAAAACCAGCATCACTTTTGTTCAAACTAGAGAAAGGTGCCCCTTCCACTTGGCCAACATAGTTCTACGCCAAGGACTCGGTGAGAGAAATGCACGGGAGTCAGCAGGACACCCCCGACTCTCCGCTGAGCCCTGGCGTAGGACACCGTCTGCACAATGCCACGCGGTGGCACGCGGCACTGCAGCTCTGGTTAATGTCTGCAGTGGGGTGCTGAGCTTCCGAGGGAGTGACTACGTCCTAGTTATTCTTTTTTAAAAAGTTTAAACATATTTGAATTTATTAAAGTATTGAAATATGATTCCATTGTTTGCAGAATTCCTGAAACAGCAACTGGATCCCAGTTTGAGATTCAGTGGTATAAAAGATTGGGCTAAAATCCATAGCACTTGGGGCGCCTGGGTGGCTCAGTCAGTTAAGTGTCTGCTTTCAGCTCACGCCACAGTCCCAGAGTCTCGGGATCAAGCCCCGCATCGGGCTCCCTGCTCAATGGGGAGTCTGCTTCTCCCTCTGCCCTCACCCTGCTCTTGTGCTCTCGCTCGCTCTCTCTCTCAAATAAATAAATAAATAAATAAATAAAATCTTTTAGAAAATAAATAAAATCCATAGCCCTTGTAGGAAGATACCAAATTAAAAAATAAGACAATAATAATACTATCTCAAACTCTATACATGTTATGGTTTACATGTATTTTGACATACATTTCTCTTCTGTTCCTTGAAACTGACTAGTACAGCAGGCATTTATTTCTAAAAGAATAGAACTTTCCTGATTTAGAAAATCCTTTTACACGTATTAGCACATTTGATCTCGTATCTGTGTGTGTGATTATAACAGTCCTGTGAAGTGGATTGGTTAGGTTTTCCGTTGTTTTGTGGTTGGGAAACTGAGACTCAGAGAGGTTGTTCGACTAACTCAAGGTGACACAGCTCCTAGATTTTAAAGCTGGATTTCTAATCTTTCTCATCTTTCCTCCCCTCTGTGATGTGCGTACTCTGCCTTTTGGGGGAGAGGGCTGTTCCTCATTAAAGACTAACGGGCGGGGCGCCTGGGTGGCTCAGTCGGTAGAGCATCTAACTCTTGATCTCAGGTCTTGATCTCAGGGTTGTGAGTTCAAGGCCATGTTGGGCATGGAGCCTACTTAACAAAAAAAAGACTGATGGCTGGAGCTGTCCCAGGAAGGAGGTGGATCTTACATGTGGTTGCCCTATTAGCTCAGCTCTGCATGGCTTTTCCTGTTTAATAAACTGTGTTAACTTTACTAGCACTGTTCTTGGCCCCACTACATATCAGCGGTGTAGGCAATGTGTTGGAAAAATGCGCTAATTGCAAGCTCTGATTTTCTTCCATCTTAAAATAAATACTTAGCATTTTAGTCCTTGGAGAGAGGCATGACACAGTGTGGCTGGGGACTCACAGCGGGGGTGGCTTAAGGGACGGGCTGGAAGGTGTGGGGGCAGAAAGTACAAGGGTGGAGAAATAGAAGTTTGCAGATGGTCCTGGGGCTTGGGGTCTGTTTGGTCCGAGGGGTGTGTACATGGGTGTGTGCCAGTAGGAGGGAGAGGTGCTGTGCAGAGAGAGACAGAGGGAAGGGGTGATGGAAAGTTCTGGAATGATACTATCAATGTTCCTTGTTCCAGAAGAAGGGAGACTCTGATAGTTCAAACGGCTTGTCGCTATGTGGCAATTGTAAGTGGATAAAGCATGTGGTAATGACTTGCATAGATTACAGAATTATTCTCTCATTCAGGAAGTGGTTTTTGAGCACCTGTATGTCCCAAGCACTGTGTTCCACGCTGGGCAGACAGTGGAGACAAGGCAGACCTGATAGTGGAGTTCTGGGATACCAGAACTGGAGGGGACCTTAAAGATAATCTCTTCAACCCTTTATTTTATAGTCATAGAAACTGAGGCCCAGAGAGGGTGATGAACTGGAGTCGTGTCACTCAGCTAGTTATCGGCAGAGCCTAGATAAGACTGCACATCTCCTTTTTTCTTTTTTTAAGATTTTATTTATTTATTCGAGCGAGAGAGAGCATGAGTGGGGAGAGAGGCAGAGGGAGGGGAGCAGGGAGCCCGATGTGGGGACCCCATCCCAGGACCCGGAGGTCACAACCTGAGGTGAAGGCAGATGCTTAACCGACTGAGCTACCCACACCCCCTAAGAACTCAAGTCTTTTGATCCTGGGCCCAGATTTCTACTCAACTGCTCTTTACTGACACCAAAATGTTGCACCTGTTCACGGTGGGGAGCCATGGATCTAAGGAAGTACGCTCTGTTGTATCAGTGAGGGCAATGCTGGGGGCTATAGGAAAAAAGTGGCCCAATCAATAGAAGTTGATTTCTCCCTCGTGCCTCATCCTTGCGGCGGCTGGAGTCTGCACCATCAGATTCTGTCATCTTTAGGCCCTGGCTTTTCAGGTTATCTGGAGGACCTGGATTTCACTAAGAGGGCGGTTTCACAGATCAGGCCTGAAAGTGGCACCCCCAATCCCAATCCCTTGGCTAAACCTCACTCACACGGCAAGACCTCGCTGGAAGGCAGGCTGGGAGGTGAGTCTCGTGACCCCAGACGGAGGAGGAAGCAGGTTTGGTGGGCAGTTTGCTAGTCACTGCCTGGTACGTTACCTATGACTTTCACTGTGGGATACGAAAAGCAGAGTCACAAAGTAGTCGTCACAAAAAGGGGATGCTGGGTGTCACAGATCTGAGAATCATTTCGGCAGGGGAAAGTCCTCCAGAGGTGTTCAGGAGATACTTCCAATTTTTCCTTTCCCGTGGTTTTCTCTTCCTAATAGGATTTCCTTTGGCTTGCTGAAAGCCAGCTCAGCCTGCTTTGGAAGGGCATCAACTCCAAGGACGAGGGAGAGAAGTCGGTGGATGGGCTTTCAGGAAAGGCTCCTCATGACTTGCGTGTGTGGGGTCCTGTACCGGGCAGTGTTGAACCTGATGCCCTCAACAATCTTAATCTTAGTCCTTTGTTGATGAGATAGGAGCCTTCATAAGCCTTCATGTTTGGATAGTGCCTCCTGGTTTACAAAGAGCTTTCTAGCACATTATCTTACTTTGGCATCACATTAAGCCCCAGAGATGAAGGAGGGGGAGGAAGGAAAGGAGCTAGCAGGAACCGAGGGAGTTCAGAGACAGGGGAGGTTATTTCCAGCTGAGAGAGGGGTACAAGAGGCCTCGCTGAGGAAGTGGCATTTGAGACGGGCTTGCAGAGGACCGGATCCCAGGGGGAGGCCACGTCGTGGGCAAAGGCACAGAGGGGTGAAACACTGGTGCGTCTTTGGGACTGGGAGGTGAGGTCAGCTTGGCTGGAGCACAGACTGCATGCAGGAGAACAGTGGAAGCCGGGCAGAAAGATCGAGTGGGTGCGGAAGCACCATCGTTACTGTCTCATCCTCACTGCCCTCCCTGAAACTTCTTTCCAGATCACCTGCTAGAGGCCAGGCACTTTGCTGGGTGTGGGAGACACACACAATATCACACACGGTTCCTGCCCTTAAGGAGCTTACGGCCCCACTGAGGAGAAATCCCCACACTCGACAACCTTTAGCGAAATGTGTAGGAGCCGCTTGTAAAGTTCGCACTTCCTTTCAATGTGTGCGTGCTTTCCTGCTCAAATCAGAAAAACAGGAGCCTCCCAACGTCCCATTTCACGTGCATCTCCATCTCTCCCTTGAAAGGCCCTAGAATGGTCTCTGGGGAGGCAGACTAAGCCCAGTGGTTACAGTCTCTGGAGTCTGAAGGCCTGGGTCGAAATCCGGGTTTTACCACTGATGATATATGACCTCTGTTGGAGTCTCCCGTTTTCTAGTGTTGGTTATCTTGTCTGTAAAATGGGTGCAAACGCTACCTGGTTGATTGGGTTGTCATGAGTATCAGTTGGGACAACGCAGGGACGTTCTTAGTGCCATGCGTGGCATGCAATGAACACTCAGTATAATGCTAACAAAGAAAAAAGATACCGGGGCACGTGGGTGGCTCAGTTGGTTAAGTGTCTGCTTTCAGCTCAGGTCATGATCCCAGGGTCCTGGGATCGAGTCCTGCACCCGGCTGGCTCCTTGCTCCGCTGGAATCCTGCTTCTCCCTCTGTCTGCCGCTCCCACCCTACTTGTGCTCTCTTGCTCTCTCTCTCTGACAAATAAATAAATGAAATCTAAAAAAAAAAAAAAAAAAAAAAGAAAAGAAAAGAGATAAAAGCAAAATGATGCTATTGGCAGTGGGTTTTGTAGCCTGCTGAACAGGAGTTGGGTCTCTGAGTGGGGAGAGCCCCAAGCAGAAAGCTGGTGGTCCATATCCTTGGCGACATCTCTTGGCTTGGAGAGTAGAGATTTCTTAGTAAGTCAGGTGTTTCTTGGAGACACACGCCGAACGATCACCCTCTTCGGCAGTGCCTGGAATGCAGGGAGCCTGTTTGGACTCTGTCACCACGGACTGTCACAGCCCGTTCTGGTGCGGTGTGTTTCCAGCGGCCAAGCCGATGCCAGTGTCGGGGGGAGTGCCGGGTCACTGTGCCAGGAGCCCAGCTCTGGGGCAGCAGACCCTGGATTGCTCTGAAGTGCGCGGACCTCGGCAGCGCTTCCTTCCGTTATGTGACTCTGCACACCCTCACACACAGTGCTTTTCCTCTCTCAAATATGTCAGGCCTCGAGAATCAGCCGTGTTTATCAGATAGCCTTTGTTCTCCCCTTCTCGGGTAGGAAGCTCGTTAGACACCAGCACGAACAATCACCCTTCCATCTGGAGTTTAAATCGTCCCCTGAGGACCAGGGATATGTCCTCAGGGGGTCATGTTGGGAGGTGCAGCCCTAATCAGGGTGGCTCAGCTACCAGGTCAGGTCCCAGGCGAGGCGGGGCTGACGATCAAACAACACTCTGCGTGCCAAAGACTTGGGGTTCCCCGAGGTGAATGCTTTCCCTCTGTGACCGCATTTCACAGGAGAGGAGAAGTTGGGGTTCATGCGTATATAACTGCACAGAGTGCTGCCTCGAACCCTCGATGACCCTGTCTCCTCTGACCTCTCCCGTGCCCACACCTGCAGAGGGGTCCTTGGCTTGCATGGGAGAAACAGGACGGACACAGTGAGTGGAGCCACCCCTCCCCTGGAAAAAGAGGCCCCTTTGGGGACCGCAGCAGGTGGTCCTTGGCCCTCGGGGACAACCAGTCCTGGAGTGGCTCTCTGTGGGGAATGGATGGGCATGGAACTTGAAAGAGGGACCCCGTACGCGAAGGCCTCTGGGTACTCAGGGCAAGCAGGACCCCTGCGACAGGCTCCAGTGTGACCAGGGCTGTGCTGGCCCCGAGCTCTCCTGGGCGACGGTGGTCCTTCCCGGGCGGGCCCCGGGAGCCCACAGAGACGGTGGAGGGCCTCAGGTCCCCGTGTCCCAGTGGGCTCCACTCTGCTCGGTCCCACCGCGTCTCAGCCAGGTGGCTTCGTCAGTCTACCAAGGCTATCTGGGCCTCAGCTTTCTTATTTGTAGTATTTATTTTTATGGGGCTCGGAATAACACTTAGCTTCCAGAGGCTGCCGTGAGAGCTAAGGGAAAATCACTTGTCAGGGGCGGCCCGGTGCCTCCGTCTAATGCGCGCCTGAGGAATGGTCTCTGGGTGCTTCGAACCACAAGCTGCTCTAGAGAAACGGAGACTCCGGGCCTGTCTGAGCCTCAGAACATCCCGGGGCAGAGCACCCAGAGCGCTGGGACAAGACGCTTTCACCTCCGCGGCTCCCGCCTGGCCTTCCTCTAGGGGGGCAGCCGGGTGGAGGCAGAAGAGGCGGATTTTCGGGGGGCCACCGTGCGGGAAGACGCTTGCTGTCGAATGGCCTGCTCAGGGTCCGCACGCCGGTGTGACTCCGTTGTTTACTGCGACTTCTTCTCGAGACTTGCCCTGTGCCAGGCCAGCCTCAAAGCTGTCCTGCAGGCAAAGAAATGTTTGCACCGAGTTGAGCCTGAAAATAGGAAACATGACGGTCCAGAGTAGGGGCACCACGCTGGGTGCAGATACCCTGGAGTGCTCTCCAGGGGCACAGAGAGCTGTCTCCCTCCGGCAGCTCCCTCGTCCCCAGCCACGGACTCGGAGGCCAGAGGAGCCATCGGCGTGTAGATTTCCACGCGCGGTGCCCGCTGTACGGACGCTGTGCCGAGAGGCGCTGGGCACGGTGCCATCTCTACTTCAAACGGTGTCAGACTATAGGCAGTCTTCTTCCATTTGACTTTTCTACTCAGCAACGTTCCTAAGAGTCACAAAAGGAGATGAAGGGAGCTACAATTTGTTGTACTGTCATTTGTACTGCTTGCTAGGTAAAATGGTTAAATAAATCCAACGCACTCATCACTCAACGTCACCAATTATGAATACATGATCGGTCTTGTTTCATCTACCACCTTCCCTTCTCCCACCTCAGAATTATTTTTAAGAAAATCTCCAATATTATATTATTTCATCTGCCAATGTAAATCATACCTTTAAATTTACATTTTAAACTGTTTGTTGCTGGTGTGTAGAAATGCAAATGAATTTGAAACACAAGATCTAATAACGTTGCCAATCTCTGTTTATAATGGTCTGTCTGTAGATTCAATTGAGTCTTCTGCATGGGCAATCATAATCATCTGCTAATACGGTTTTGTTTCTTTCTTTTTAATACTTGTGCCTTTTATTTATTTTTCCTGTCTTACTACTCTATGTCCTCCAGTTCAGTGTGGAAGAGAGCTGGTGATATCTTTGGGTTTTTTTTTTCCCTGTTTTAATGGGAATGATTTGAATATTTCATACGAAGAATGATGCTAATTGCAGGTTTAATGGGTTAGTACATGAGGTTATGAAAGTTTGTTCCTTGTTATCCTGGTTTCCTAAGAGGATTTAAATTCCTTTTTTAAAGATTTATTTATTCATTTTAGAGAGGGAGAGAGAGAGAGTGATCGAGGAGGAGGGGCGGAGGGAGAGGGAGAGGGAGAGGATCTCAAGAAGACTCCACACCGAGTGCGGAGCCCGGCGTGGGGCTTGATCTCACAACCCTGAGATTATGACCTGAGACAAAACCAAGAGTCTGTGGCCTAACTGACTGAGCCACCCAGGCACCCCTGTAAAATTTTTAAAATTATGAATAGTTGTTGAATTTTATCAAAGCCTTTTTCTGTTTGTACTGAAAAGATGATATGGTGCTTTGGATACTTTTTGTGCCAAATTCTCAGATTATTTCAGCTTTAACTTTCTCTTATTCCAGCCACGGCTGCAGTGATCAATTTTGTGTGAGCTCTGAACAGCCTTTTGCAGGTGCCGTGGCAGCTCCTAACCTGGGGTTCCACCGCACGTTTCTACCCTTTTTGTTGATGCCATGGTGGGAGCCAGTCTGGGAACCACTTGGCACTCACCAAAATTTATTCACTGAGACAAAAGATTTGTCTTTCTCCTGTATGGACAGTACTGAGATGCATTTTATTCGACAATTTAAAGAGTCCAGGGGGATTACGTCACCTATGCAGTGGCCAGCCTGATAACTTATCTTTTTATTAGTTCTCCTTCCCTTCTGACTTGCCTTTCTTCCTGCCCTTCGCTTCTGCTCCTTGGCTCTCTCTCACTCCTCAGAAAGTTCCTCATACCTCAGCCTTTGTTTCTAAAGAATTCAGGTTTAAGATCTGGTGTTTCTCCTTTAATCTATTAATGTGTTGAATTATACTTATAAAGTTTCTGATGTTAAATTGCCCTTGCATTTCTTTGGGTTGACCAGCCTGATCACAAAGTGATATTTTTAAAAAAAATATTTCTGGAGTCTGTTTGCTAACATTTGGATTAGAAATCTCACATCTGTATTCATGAGTAAGACTGGAGTGTATTTTTTCTTTGTTAAACTCTCCTTGTCTGGTTTTGGTGTCAGTGTTATATTAACCTCATAAAATGAGCTGTAGAGTGTTCTTTTTTTTTTTCTTTCTGTTCCCTGGGAAAGATGTTTGAAGATAAGAAAGGTCCATTCCTTGAAAGTTTGTAAAATGTACCTGTAAAATTATCTGGGCCTGGTGTTTATTCTCAGAAGGATTTCTATTGCTGATTAAATTTCCTCAGTGGTTATAAGATTATACAGGGTTTCTATTTCTCCTTGAGTCAGTTTTGGTCACTTACTTTTTCTAGGAATGTATACATTTTAATCTATACTTTCAAATTTATTAACATTAAATTTAAATTTAATTTAAAAATTTTAACATTAAATATTCACTGATAATTTTCAATTTCTGTGATAGTGCTATAGATTTCCTTTCATTCCTACTTTAATTTGCATGTTCTTTTTTCTGGTTGGTCTTGCTACTGGTTTACCTGTGTAGTCTTTTCAAAAAAGCCCCCCAAAAAACAAAAAACCCAAACTTTCAGCTTTGTTGATCCTTTCCATTATGTTTTTGTCTTACAGCCTGTCAGCGTTATTCTTCTGTTCTCTTCATCACTTTTTCAATTGGTTGCTCAACTCATTAATTTTAAATCTTTATTCTGTCCTAATATAAGTGTTTACAAGTATAAATTTCCTTTGAAGTATTGTTTTCATTGCATCTGTAAGTTTTGATATGTAGCATTATTGTTATGTTTGAGTTCTATGTATTTTTATTTTTTTATTTTTATTTTTATTTCTTTTTTTTTTTAAAGATTTTATTTATTTATTTGACAGAGATAGAGACAGCCAGTGAGAGAGGGAACACAAGCAGGGGGAGTGGGAGAGGAAGAAGCAGGCTCATAGCGGAGGAGCCTGATGTGGGGCTCGATCCCAGAACGCCGGGATCACGCCCTGAGCCGAAGGCGGACGCTTAACCGCTGTGCCACCCAGGCGCCCCAAGAGTTCTATGTATTTTTAAGTTTCCATTTGGTACCTCTTTTTCCCATGAGTAATTTATAAGTTTTTTTAAAAAAAATTCCCAGTTTGTTTTAAAAGTTATCTTTTTGTTATTGAGGCTTAACTTAATTGTGTTATAGTTAGCGAATATCTTCTCTATGACACTTTGTTGAGACTTATTCTTTAACACACATGCATGTGTGGCATTATAAAAATAAGTGTTCCATGTTTGAGACACTTATTTGCTAATTATGGGAAGCAGGTCTCTAAATATGTGTTTATATCAAGTTTGTCAATGAGTTGTTCAGATCTGCATTTTTTACTTTTTTGTTTGCTTGATCAATTAATCATTACAGGGGTGGATTTGTCAATACCTTTTGGTACTTCCATCAATTTTTGGTCTGGACAATTGATACTATTTCATTGAATAGGTACTAATTTAGTATTATGATAACACGTAGGTTGGTCAGGTTGTGTAGCAGTCTGCCCTTCACTACATTGTAGCGACACCATATAATTGCCTACCTGTGTCTATATTGCCCACAGGCTGTCAGTCCTGGGAATTCCGGCAACAATTCTGTCTGACTCACCCAGCGCAGTGCTCAATGAATAATTGTCAAATGAATGGATGCATGAATGAATTGAACTCAACCCCACCAGTATGGCAAATGATTAATACTGAGTTCTGTTTACCGGGATCTCTCGCTTTATGCCAAGTCCTAATATGTGTCAGAATGTGTCCCCAATGCATCAGAGCCTAGGCTGCAAATATCTACATCTTGGTTTAGTGATCCTCCTTATTTTACAAAGGACTAATCTGCTGAGGACTCCTGCTGGCTCTAGAATTTTGGTGGTGACTCTGTTTTCACTTGGTTGGTAATCACTCTTCCTACCCCCTTTGCTTCTGGAGACTTTTTTGCCTTGGAGAGAACACAGGGTCAACAGGTTCTCTCCTTCCCTCGAGGTAAAATCAAAGTGCTAATGAAGGAAAAGAGAGAGAGTAGCTTTTATAAGGGGCAGCAGGAAGGCCCCCTTCCCATGTGTGTC
The DNA here is from genome assembly GCF_023065955.2 of Ursus arctos. Taxonomy (NCBI): domain Eukaryota; kingdom Metazoa; phylum Chordata; class Mammalia; order Carnivora; family Ursidae; genus Ursus; species Ursus arctos. Next base: position 10,339,353 of record NW_026622886.1, on the reverse strand, counting down.
TGGAGAATCTGAGATTAGGTTGGGAGTTTGCTATGAAAGGATCTGAAAGACTTTAGTTGGCTTTAAAAGAATAAAGCCGTAAAGCTGTATTTGTTGCCAAGAGGACTGACTAAATGAAAACTCCTCCCTCAGGCTCAGCTGCAGACTCGGAGAGGTGGGCAACTATGTTCAGTCCATCAGACAAAACACTTTCATCCGGCACCTGTTGTACACCGGGCGCTGTGCTCAGCATGATGGTTGCAAAGGGGCACCTGACTCTTTAAGGCTCTGCACGTCTTTGTGGGCGACAGGCTGCAAACGGTGACTAGCGATTTTGGTGAGTCTCACGCACCCGCCCTGCGGGGGGCATTGGAGGCTCCCCTGGACGGAGGGCCAGAGCAAGCTCAACAAAAGCCGTTTCTTTTCTTATTTGCGGCATCACTCATTTACATTCATTATCTCTTTTGTTCCTCCCAACTGCCCTCAGAGTTAACGCTTACTGATCCATTTTGTTGATCAGCAAGCTGAGACTCAGAGAGGGACTCGCCACACTTACGGCTTGGCTGCAACGCGGTCAGTAAGGCGATAAAGCCATCTAGCACTCACCAGGCTCCCGCTATGTCGCAGGCGCTGTTCTAATTGTTTGAATACATCGCTGCCTTTAATTCTCCAAAAGAACCCTGCGAGTGTTGGGGACCTTTAATCCCCGCTTTGCAGATGATCAAATTGATGCACGGGGAGATTTAAAGAGGTTAGCAAGGCTCACAGAGGCTGGAGGTGGGATTTGAGCCCGCAGAGTCTGGCTCTGGGACTTACATTGTAACCCCTACAGAAGCGACTTGATTTGATACAATAATCTCGGACTTGGAACCCTACGACTCCATTTGGAGTCCCAAGTCTACCTCTGACCTTCCTGCTACTAAAGTGGCGACCGTGCACCAGCATTCGCATTGTCCGGGAGCTGCTAGAAATGCAGGATCTGAGCTCCAGGTCAGACCTATGGGGTCAGTATCCTCATTGGGCCTGAATCTACAGATGATTCATCTGCTCATCCCTTGACACTGAAGCACCGTCTTATCAGCTTGGTCCGAAAAAGATCCCACAGGATCTCTCTCGGCCTCAGTTTCTCCAACAGTAAAATGAGGGTGGCATGTGCGTCCGCTCCCTCTCAGGGCTGCTGTGCAGATCAAAAGGCAGGAGGGATGTGGAGAGGCGTTGTAAACTGCACGGCATTCTACGAAGGTCAAAGCCGAACAGTGAACCAGAGCATTAAAGCTTTAGAGACAATTCACAAACAGATAATGCCTTTTATCCGCACGGCCTGGCCGCGCAGGAACTTGCAGTGCGGCGTGTTATGCAAAATAACCAGACAGAAGAAATGCCTTTTACAAGCGGTTCCTGGAAATTTCGAGCTTTATCAAGGAATTTGGTTTCTCCAGTTCACTGCCTAGCAAAAATAGCTGAGACTTAATAGGGTCCAGATGTCGACGCAGCCACTCACCTTCCCCATTGCATGGATGCATTTCATACTGAATTTCACCTAAGGAATTTTAGACTTTAAAGATAATCAAAAACACGGCTACCTTCCCTTTGGGATTCTTGCTGATTTGGGAGATCAAAGATGTCCCAACAACACAACGAATGTCCACGAAGTTAGGTTTCTTTGCCGGCTAATGAAAAGACTAACTCAGTGTAGCAATGGTCATTTTAGCGCTTTTGTCCCAGGTCTGCTCAAAGGCTCTTCTCTTCTCACATATTTTTATAATTGGTACCCACCCCCCCCACGGCCTTCCTCCCCTCATGCTCTCAGTGAACGTGGTCGGTGTGCTAACAACATTAGCTTCTGTTTCAAATACAATTAAATGGTTGCCCTTGCTGGTTAATTCTTGGCATACCTAAAAAATACTTTCTCCGCGTCTAGGAAAAGTATGAGATGTTTAAATTCCAAACAATGAACGACTCCCAAGGGCATCTCACATGGAGTTCGGTGGGATGGGAATCTGGCCCAAAGGAAAGGCACCCCCCCTCCCGACAGTGGCCCCTCGGTTTTTCCGGAGGCGGCCTGATTTGACTTTCTGTGAGGGGCTGAGAAATAACATAACTCTTGACTTTCGAGAGAGCCCCGCACTCTCGTAGCCCCACATCCAGAGACCAGGCTGTTTTCATTACACACTCACTGGAGTGCATGGGCTCTGCGGCGGGTCTCCGGGGATCGCACAAACCCCAGAGCAGGAATGGCAGAAATTTGACTTCCAGAGCCTGCTGCCCCTCTTCTATTTCCTCTTGGACCTTTTCCCCCTTCTCTAAAGAAACTACCAAGGGAAATAGTCTCAAATCGTTTTAAAGGGCCAGGCAAGAGGGACGTAACCTCGGTGAGGCTTTCTTCCCCCTCAGGTCAGGGTATCTTGTGGGCATGGCCATTTGCCCCAAGACAGAGGCAGGAAAATGGGAAGCTTACTTACTGTTTGGGTCCGGGTTTGCTCTGCCACTTCGCTCACACCGACGCTCGGCACTACCTCAACAGCTTGCATTCTGTTTCTGCTATTGTGAAAAGGGGCAGCCGCGTCTCGGAGCGTGCTCCTGCTGATGCCGCGGGCCTCTGGCTCATGCTACTGGTAATCCGAGGATTTCTCTAAAAAGACAGTGTTTCCCTCCAGGTAGGAAGCCACCACTGTCAAGCTTTATTTTGAGTTATACGATCTGGAAAATATTTAAGAAGGAAAATAAAGAGTTGGTCTATTTAAGGAGCAGGCTAGATCATGCTGAGAACCCGGGTCTGCCCCAGGAGCTGCTCTCAGTGGGAGTTTCAGACCCACTGAATTCTTTTCAACCAGTATGTACTGCATTCCGGCTCGGGCGCGCACCCGGCAGTTACAGGAGGGAACGAGCCAGACCTGTCCTTACGGCCAAGGGACTGAAGAAAGTTAGGGGGAGAAAAGCAGTAATTGAATGGAATAGGGTGATAAATGCCACGGGGAGGGAAGCATAGGTGCTCAGAACACCTGCTGAGACCTGAAATGTGGGGGAAAGTTTCCCAGAGGCAGTGATATTCAAGATGGGATCTCAGCGACAAATGAGACAGACTTGGGGACACAGGTGCAGACACCTGGAGGTGAGACCAAGCAGGACTTGTTCTGGGAGGTGAGAGAAGTGCCATGAGGTGGAGCAGGGCTTGGGGAGAGGGGACCGTGACAGCACATGAGGTCCAGGAGAGGGCAGGTCCTCTCTGAGAGGGTTGTAGCCCAGTTTAGGGAGTTTGGATAAATCTGAGGACAGTTGGGAGCCATTGAAGAATATAAAGCAGCAGAGTAACGTTATCAAGTTTCTATTTTTTTTAAAAGATTTTTTATTTATTTATTCGACAGAGATAGAGACAGCCAGCGAGAGAGGGAACACAAGCAGGGGGAGTGGGACAGGAAGAAGCAGGCTCACAGCAGAAGAGCCTGATGTGGGGCTCAATCCCATAACGCCAGGATCACGCCCTGAGCCGAAGGCAGACGCTCAACCGCTGTGCCACCAAGGCGCCCCTCAAGTTTCTATTTTACCCAGACCATGGCTTCCGTGAGCTCAGCTTACAAGAAGTTCTCCATGAGCCCCGAAAGGCCCCTCTGCTCCTAATCCCAGCTCTTATCCCCACTGGATGGCGACTGACTCTTCTCCAATTTGTATGCGTCTCAAGGCCAGGGACTGGGTCGGCTCACCCCAACCCCTCTGGCCCCAACAAAGTGCCTGCGTGAGATAGGAGTTCAATACGTGTGTTCTGAACTTTAAATTTAAAAGGAGAGAGAGAAGAGCACACAGCTCCGACAAGAGTACCAGGCATGGGTCTGAGCCCTTTGCTATCGTCACGTCCTTAAATCTCTACAACAATCCCATGAAGTAGGTACCATTTTTGCCTCTATTGACTGAGGAGAAACCAAGGCACAGAGAGGTTAAGTCACTTGCCCAGGGTCGCACAGATAGTCGATAGCTGACTTTTGGGAGCGGAGCTTACATTGCCTGGAGGTAGGGTCTGTCCTCCTCTGACGGAAGAAACTCTCACCAGGCTGCTAGCTGCTTACCGGACAAGTCACCAAGTGTCCATGCGATATTCCGAATTCTCTCTCTGCCATGCCCTCCTCCTGTCCGCGTCGAGGGCCCCCACCCCGGGCTGTCTCCGGTACCACAGGAGAGAGGGAGCCACGTGGTTCCTGGACGGGACATGGCGCCCTCAGCAAGGCCTCTCAGAGAAGCAGGGCCCCTCTCTCTGACACGCTTAAATAGAATGAAAGGCTTTTGAAGAGGGAGGTGTGAGAGGCCCTGTGCCCAGCTCTGACCTGCCGAGCAAAGCCAGCACAACCACAGACGGTAGAACTGTAGGGCTGGAAGGACCAGGCGGGATTCCCTCAAGTCCCGAGGTTATTCGAGTCCTCTGCCTCCACACAGGCAGCCTGCGATCTCCCAGGGGCCACCTCATTATTCCTCCAGGCCTCCTCTTGCACCTCCACGCCTTTGCTCATTCTGTTCCTTCTACCCGGAACACCTTCTTGCCCCGTGTGACTCATTCTTACCTGTCCTTTGAGAGTCAGTTCAAATGCTTGTTGACTCCTTCATCGTGCCACTGTCATCCCTTGCTGGGGACCCTTAATTGCCCGGGACAGCCTCCTAACTGGCTTCTCCTTTCCTCTCCTGCCCCTACACTTGACTCTCCACACGGCAGCCCAAGGGATCAACGAAGCCTCTCTCCTTGACCAAGCTCTAGCCAGGCTCCCCTCAGCCTGCTGCCCTGCCCTTGAGCTGCCGAGCCCAGTTTCAGCAAAGAATCCTGCGAAGTCAGTTCAGCAAGAGTCCTCCCACCCTTAATATCTGATCAAATTCCTCATCACCCACTCCACTCTTATCCTACCTGATCTAAGCGGTCAGGCTGCCTGGAGTGAGAATCCTGGTAGGCCACGTCAGCAAGAGTCCCCGCCGTTGACATCTCCTTCAGCGATTTCCATCCACTGACCCCCTCACTCCGCTCCTCGGCTCTAAATCCCCGCTCGTCCCTGCTGTGTCTGGAGTTGAGTTCCATCCCTTCCCCTACTGCAATGGTCTTGAATAAAGTCTTCCTTATCATTTTAACAAGTATCAGAAGAATTTTTCTCTAACAGCATCCTGTTGAGATATGAAGTCAGTCCTCTGATAAAATCCAAAGTCCTTACCATGATCCCCTGAGGGCTAGTCCCCGCGAGGCCTCTGACGGCATCCTTACTCACTCGTTTCGGCCATGCTGGGCTCTGCTCTTCCTTGGGTCCTCACCTTTCCACTTTTACACTTGCCCTTGCTTCTTCCTGGAATATGCTTCTCCAGCTCTTCTCATGGTCATTCCCTCGCTTTTATTCAGGCCTCTGGTCAAATGCCACCACCTCAGAGCAGCCTTCCCTGGTTTCCCATCTCACCCAGAGCCCCTGCGACTCTCTAATCCCTTACCTCTCCTTTGTTTCCCTCACGTTACATATCTGTATCTGCATTATCTTATGGCACTGTGTTATTGTCCGTCCTCCCAGGAGGGCAGGAATTCATCTGCCTGGCTCACATGTGTATCAGTAGAGCCTAGAAAAAAATGTCTGGATTGTAGTAGATGGCCATTAAATGTGTGTTGATAAGTCATTCAACAAATGTATTTGAGCACTGCCCCAGGTAGGGAGGCGGCAGGAAACAGAATTATGTTGTACCCAGATGACTCAAACGAAGCACCTTCTAGAGGACTCTGGTTTCAAAACAGGGTGGGAGTGGAGAAGAGACACCCTGGGGTCTCCCTACTCTCTCTCTCTCTGATTACCATAGCCCTAACCCAGCCAGTGATAAAGCCCCAGCAAAGCAATCCACAGCAGTTGGTCTTCTGGAGCAAAGAGGAAGACACAGAAGGGGCGTGGGGCCTGGGGGTGAATTCAGAATAACCAGCTAAAGCACCCAGTCTATACCAGGCCCTCTGCTTGGCACTAGGGATACAGGATAGAGTAAGACACAATTTCTTCCTTCTCTTGCCTATGGGAAAGCCTCCTTTGATACATTCTGAGAAGAATTACAGACCCTTCTACAATGTTCTCAGAGCACTCAGAACATCTCCGTCAGCAGATTTTGCCTTACATACTAGATTACATCTATGTGTCTACTAGTCACATTTTCTCCAGTGTGAGCTCACTGAACTCAAGGGACTAGATTTTATTCACTGGATCAGCTGGTTACTGCCACACTCATGCTGCATAACAACCATACAGTCCGTTGAAATCTTTAATTAACCCAATAATGACCTTTCTTGAGTCAGCTGGACATCACTCACTCTGAGAATTGTCAGCAAACCCAAACCTAACACTGAAGTTTCATGTTCCTGTAAGGGTTCCACTTGCCCAGAAGTCACACCATCCAGGAGACCAATCCCTGATTGCTACATGACTCAAATAGTTCCCTTGTTCATTTTTAATTATTCTATTCCTTGTTCATTTTCTATAAAAACTTGCCATTTTTTCCCTGCTTTGTAGTTCTCTGGACCCTTGAGAATGGAGAATGCTGGCTCCATGAAATGTTAAATAAAGTTTGTTCTAGCACCTAAATAGTCATTTTTTTTTTTTTAAAGCAAGCTTCGATAACCTACAATAAGCACTTACGTAGCTCACACAGCCGGGTGTCGTCGGGGGGCTGCTCATAGAGCCTGGGCTTGGTGAGATAGCTCTGGTCTGCCCACTGTCTTTGGACCACAGACTAGCCTAGCTCTGGGATGCGCTTCTCATAGCCATGGCAGAGGTGCTGGAGGGTAAACAGAAAAACATAAGCCCCTTTAGCGCCCGGGTTTGAAACTAGCACCCCTTCACGTCTGCTGTATTTTACTGGACTTAGCAAGTCACAAGGTCAAACCCAAACTGCAGAGGCAGAAGAATCCACTCTACGTCTTGAGCAGAATGAAGCACCAAGTCACATGGCAAAGGGCAGGATGACGGGACAAATTAGGATGTGGCGGTCTCCGCCACATCAACGTTTGTCTCTACCATGCCATCTTGATGTATGTATGTATTCGGTAGTGCTGCTGGCTTGAAATGAGAAAATGAAGACAAGAATGATCAAGTCACTTGCCCAATAAGTTGACCATGATCAGTACAGGGAGACAGAAAGTGTATGGTAGGAAGGATTCAGTAAGAAGCTTAAAGCTGGAAAGTGTCTGCCCAATGGTTTAGAACGTCCTCATTCTCAGGAATCTGAGAGATGAAATCACTCACTCAGGGTCATGCCGCTCATCTGTAACAGAGTTTGCCCTCCAGCGCAAATGTCCCGAGCTCTTCTGAGCTCCTCGGGCGTGTTGGGAACCCGTGAGCTGTAGCTAGTTGAGGCTCATTATTAGTGGGATGGGGATGGGGGTTTTCCCTCTCTTCACTGTTTTTTCAGAAACTAGCATACAAACAGGGACTCAAAGTCGAAGCACTTAGATACTAAAACTCAAGCAATACGGTTAGAGGATGCCCATCTTGGCAGTGTGAAAGTCTGCTTTTCTGGAAAATGTTCCACTTACAAGATCAAAAGAACTCTTTCCCCTAGGCAGACCCCCAATATAACCCTAGTTCCACAACCTTATTGATGGAGGCTGGATCTGGCAGAGTTTATTATTAAATTCTCTTACTGTTAGTCAGCCAAGCACACTCAGAGAGTTGAGGATAATGCACAAAAGAGTCCTTTATTTTACGTTCAAGTCCCATCTTCCAGCACCCACAGAGTGCACGTGGCATGGGAGGCTTTGGAAGGGGTTCTGCTTCTTTTTCACTCTGCCTCCAACTTCCCATGGGCCTAGAAACCTTTATCTCACCTGACCAGGTGTCTTCGCTTCTCATGGGGACTAGAAGATAAAAACGTCCTTTTAAAACCTTTCCTCTCTTTAGACTTGTGGATAGAACGTTTGTCAGGCATTTATAGCATTTATGCTGATGTTATGCTGAAAAGAGTTCCTGGCTCTTCCTCTGCTTTACCAAAAGTCCTCTTTTTATTTTGGCTGTATTTAAAGGCATAACTAAGCTTTAATATCACAAGCGTAAGTGTGGGTGTGGAGCCAGGCCAGAGTGGTATTGGAAATTGTGGTGATGATGGTGATAATAATGGCAGTGGTGGTGATGGTGGGAAGTGACAGTGTGATGGTGGTGATGGTGGAGGTGATGGTGGTGATGGTGGAGTTGATGTGGTGATGGTGGAGGTGATGATGGTGATGGTGGAGTTGATGTGGTGATGGTGGAGGTGATGTGGTGATGGTGGAAAGTGATAGTGTGATGGTGGTGATGGTGAAGGTGATGGTAGTGATGGTGGAGGTGATGGTGGTGATGGTGGAGTTGATGTGGTGATGGTGATGGTGGTGATGGTGGAGTTGATGTGGTGATCGTGGAGGTGATGGTGGTGATGGTGGAGTTGATGTGGTGATGGTGGTGATGGTGGAATTGATGTGGTGATGGTGGAGGTGATGATGGTGATGGTGGAGTTGATGTGGTAATGGTGGAGGTGATGGTGGTGATGGTGGAGTTGATGTGGTGATGGTGGAGTTGATGTGGTGATGGTGGAGGTGATGTGGTGATGATGGAGGTGCTTGTGGAGGTGATGGTGGTACCAGTGGTGATGCTGGTAATGATTGGGGTTGGTTGTTGTTGGTGGTACATCTGTGTCACTAATTAGTGGGGTAACAAACGTCAACATTTTTCTACTTTTGGTGTGGATATCATGGTCTTGCTTTCACACTGTATCACTTAAAAAAGAGTCATACTCTCAATAATCATTTGTTGTTACCAGCTATGCCTTTAATTACAGTCAATTATGTCCATAAATTACTTGAAAACTTACTGGAAAGCTGCCAGTTTGGGAGAATATGCATGGGGAATCTGGTTCCTTGTTGAACATCTTTCAGTCTCTATTTCTTTATGAGCAGTCCGGCCTCATGCCTGTCAGCGCATGGAACGAACCCGACAATGTGTGTGAAAGGTCACTATTTGCTTAGCATCTACTCAGTGATTGTACTGGAAACTCACACACGTTACTGGTAATGCTAAAACAACCCTGTAGACATTGTCTTGTCCTGTTTATTTATTTTCACTTTGATTCAGAAAAGATTTTCAGTTTTACCAGTATGTTTATATTATATAAAATGGCATTGCTTTAAAGATTAGATAAAACAAAACAATGGGGTGCCTCAGTGGCTCAATCAGTTAAGTGATCAACTCTTGATTTTGGCTCAGGTCATGGTCTCTGGGTTGTGGGTTCGAGCTCTCTGTTGGGCTCCATGCTGGGTGTGGAGCCTGCTTGAGATTCTCTCTCTCTCCCCCTCGGCTCATCCCTCTTAACCTACCTGCCCCGCCACTCTTGCTATCTCTCTCTTTAATTTAAAAAAAATTAAAAATTAGGTAAACAAACACAAAACAAAACAAGAACATAGCCCGCAGTGGAGCCAGCAGAATGGCTGGAAGTCTAGCACAACAACTTCCTTGTAATTTCCTCCTCATACGTGTGTTATCCTCACATTGCCAGGGCCACAAATTGGACACGTCTTTCCAGCAGCTATTTTGGAAAGGAAGAGTTGGCTGGTGACACAATTCAATCTCCTTCAGAGAATAGCCTACTGGTTGTTTGGTAGGTCAGAAGTCCTGTAGGTACCCTGCAGGCCACCTTCCCAGTGACTGGAGAGCCAGCTGGGAACCAGAGCCTCTCTGCATATGACACCTTTGCTTGTCTCACTGCCTTGTGTTCCGTTCCTTCACTCTGTGAAGGCAGCAGCAGATGTTATGGACTGGGGCCACATGGGGCTGGTTCGAACTCACCTTTAAAAAGAGAAGCCCCTAGCCAGCTTGTGTACACAAGGCAAGCAATCTGAGACCTGTAAGAGGTTGGGTGCTTAGGATTTGTTCTCAAGCTTGGGGTAAGACACACACAGCCACCCATCCTTGTTACTGGGAGTTTGTGGTTGCCTTGAGCAGTGTCCTCGTACAGAAGCCAACTCAACTGCTAGAGAAGACTCAGGGCAGGGGGAACGTGTGGAGGGTGAGGCCGGTGAGAGGGGAGAGAGGACCTGGGTAGGGGAATAAGTGGGACTCTCCCTTCTCTCCATTCTGAGGGATACGGATGTGTAATAGCCTTTCCCACTAATCCCTAGAAATCCTAATACTTGTGGAACGAGAATTTCTCACTTATAGGAGAAACTGGAACCTTCTGGGTGATGTGTGAAGGCACATGCTAAATGATGCATTAGCAGATGAGAAAGAGATCCCAGAGGTGGGAGATGCCAGTGCTCTCTGCTTCATGTCTTCTTGTTTAGAATTCTTTTTTGGAGATATGATATGATCTCCAGGTTCTGTCAGCTCGAGATGAGGGAAATCCTTGTGTTCTCTATGCACATGGAATTTTATCCCTCTTCCCTGATGCCTTGGTCTCCCTTCTTTCTGACATGTCCACGGAGAGGTGAGTGTGCTTGGATGACAACAAGGCACTGGTGTGTACCAGAGAGTTACTCCGTGCCAGACACCACGCTGATGGCTGCATTGCGTCACCTCCTTTCTCATCCTAACAACAACCATTCTCGGGGTTCCTGGGTGGTTCAGTCATTAAGCATCTGCCTTCGGCTCAGGTCATGATCCCAGAGTCTTGGGATTGAGCCATGCATCGGTCTCCCTGCTCAGTGGGAAGCCTGCTTCTCCCTCTCCTACTCCCCCTGCTTGTGTTCCCTATCTTGCTGTCAAAGAATAAATAAAATCTTAAAAAAAAAAAACCCAGAACCATTATCATCTCCAAGTGTATATGAGCAAAGTAAGACATAGGGAGGTTGTAGAAACTGTGTAATGTCGTATGGCTTAGATGTAGCATGGCTGAGATTTGAACCCAAGACTGTCTGATTCCAGAGCTCACAGGCTGAACCACTAGTGTTTCCAGCCTCCTCTAGAAATAGAAATAGTAGGTTGGTGTAATACAGGAGTCACAACCTTGAGTTTGCTGGTGGTTCTGCCATGGACAGCTGTGAGACCCTTGGGGAGGATGCCACGTCTCTAGGACTCAAATCCCTCCACTTTAGGGGAGCACTGTTATTCTAGATATTCCCCAAGGTACCTTCCAACCATTGGTGGTTCTAGAATGATGTCTATGATCAAGAGCTAAAATAAATTATTGCCTTTTTTTAAATGGGCCTGGCTTCTTAGAAAGAAGCATTGGCTTGAGATTAGGATTGTGATCTCATTAGAAGGCTGATATTCAGCATGGCGTTTTATGGGCTTTGGAGTCTTTGGACCAAGATCCAAATCCTGGCTCCATCAGGAGTTTTCTGCAAGTCATTTTATCTCTCTAAGCCTCAGCTTCCTGACCTGTAAAAGGAGGATAATAAACCTTTCCTACAGAAGATCCGTGAATACCTCAATTATAAAAGCAAGCACAGTATTGTGTCCTCCTTGAAGGTGGGACCGTGCCTTATTTATTTTGAGGGCATGGGATTGGGGCATGGGATTGGGGTTGGATTGATTTCAAAAGGGAGAAAAAGGCAAGCCTGCCTTTTTGTGAAAGACAGAACAAAACAAAAGCAAAAACACAAACACAACAACCGAGGTGTGTGTTGCCTTTGTTGGAGGTGGGCAGGGTGCATTTCCCAGCTCCAATATCTCCTGTTGGCCAGGATTTGACTTGTCCTCAGAAGACCATCCTCAGTACATAGAACTATGTTATCTCCTGCTACACCCACTGGATCGTGCTCACGGAAAGGGACGTAGCATGCAATGTCTCTGGCTTTGATCGTGAAGGAAGGATTTGGGGTGGACTGGTCCTTCTTTGACCTTATATCTGGTGGCCATGTTGTGCTTACTAGTCTCCCTTCCACACACACATGCACACGAGTTTACTTGGGTGGGTTTTCTCCTCTGGGTTCCCCATATTGAGATGTCATCTTGGGAGACAACCTGCTCTGGAGTCAGGACGCTGTCAGTTACCAACTTTCTTTCTCAACCACAAAAGGGGGTGATGAGGGTACCTGCCTCCCAGGGCTGTTGTGACGAGTAAATGAATCCCAGTATATGGCGAGGGCCCAATAAGTGATAACTACTTTTGTTGTGGGTCCCCTCTGCCTGCCACTGGGAACTCGTCGTCACTAAGTGGATAGAGTGATGGGGAGAAAAGGAATGAGAGCTGAGGCTTTCTTTTAAGCTGCGCCAAGCACTCTGACCTAGACTTGAATTTGCAGTTTAACTTAGAAATGTTGAGCTCTGTAAATGCATCCACAACTTTTAACTGGAACCATTGGCATTTCAGACCTGGCATGGACTTAGCGATCCTATATTCTGACTTCCTTTTGGCGTTGGGGGAAGTGAGTGACAGACCAAACAATCAACAACAAAAAAACCAAAAAGAAAAAAAAAAAGAGAAAGAAAAACCCCACCAAAACCAAAACAAGTATAGTGATTTACACAAGATATGTTTGTTTGTTTGTTTTCACATGAACATCAGCAGCTCTGGGCTGAAATAATAGCTCCTTGATCATCAGTGAAATGAAGCTCCTTTCAGCATGTTGCTCTCTCATCGTCAATAAGACTTCCACTTTGGAGTCCAGAGACCACAAGATAGCTGCTCCAGCTCCAGCTATTGCACCTTTAATCCAGCCTCCAAGAAGGAAGAAAGGGAGAAAGAATGGCACAAACATTCCACTTACGTATACATCATGGATGTTACATAAGCCCTATCATATATTTATAAGGATTTCCATACATAAGGATCATGTTAAGTCATATTAACTTAAAAACATCCCATCAGTTAAACTTTGTCATATGTCTGTATCTGGCTGAAGGGAGCTTGGGAAGTGTACTATTTGTTGTGGTAATTATGTACCCAGCCAATACTTTACGGGGAAAGTTGTGGAGGAATAAAGAGAGAATGCATCCCGGGGGATAACCGGCAGAGGCTCTGACACACTAGGGTAACACACCTACTTTACAGTCCCAGTCACCCGAAGTAGCAGCCCGAACACTGGGAAAAGCCAGAGGAAGAGGATCTGGACCCAGAATCAACAAAGGGCAGAACTGTGGAGCCTTCAGTATATTTCTGTCTCTGAGACATGGTAAGGACTTGTGTGTGAGAGAGCTGTGTGTGTGTGTGAGAGAGAGAGAGAGAGAGAGAGATGGGGGAGTAGAGAGATAGACATGGGGAGGGAAAGCAGAGATAAAGGTGGGGAAGTGAGTATGAGAGAGAAAAGTAGAGGGAGGAAAGAAAAAAGAGCATTTGAGACATGATAGGAGAGAAAGGAAGAAAAGAAAGAAGGAAAGGATGGGAGGAGGGAAGGAAGGAGGAGGGAAAAAGGGAGAGAAGGAGGAGGGAGGGAGATACAGAGGGAAGGAGGAGAGGCAGAAAGGATGGAAGGAGGGAGAGAGAGAGGGAAGGGAGAGGTGTGTTCACCTGTGCGTGCACGAGGAAACAGTGCTGAGTAACACAAGGCGTCACAAGCCTCCGCTATAATTTAATATCAAAATCCAGCTTCTCCAACACAGAGCGGATCTCACGGTAGCGCCCCAGGTCCCAGGAAGCAGTGAAGGCTCACTGCAGTTTCTCCCTGCCCCCTTTCTGCTCCTCTGAGCATGGTCCTGATCCTGCATGACCCCCATCTCACCCTGTCTCCACCCCGGTGGGGTCCTGGAGCCTCTTGGGCAATCACGGAGTTGTTTCACCCATGTCATTGGCCGTGCTTTGGCCAAGGAGACCAGGGGCTTCAGGCTGCCATGTGTTTGCAGTGTGCTGGCGGCCTGAGAACACACATCTGTCAACCTTCACATCAGAGAACAAAAGCTTGGGTTTGACATGAGAAGGACAGCAAAAGAGCAGCCCTGACCTGACTGCCATGTGGCGTTCCTAAGCACGCAGAGATTCGGCCTGGAAGATCTGCACAATACTTGAAAGAAGTCTTTTATCCAGGCAAGAGGGGATAAACACATCTGTACGGCATTGATTCCCCCCACCCCCTCGCCCCGCCTTTCTTTCTGGGATTTGAGCTGGGCTGGGGGAAGGAACAATGAAAACATTTGAAACATCTGACACTGAGTTGGGGTTGTGGGTAGGCAGCATTTGGGGGGAAATGGAAGGTGAAATGCCAAATTTAGTTTGGCTCTTCTTTGTTTCTGGCGCCATTTTTCTCTCTTATATTCCACCCATGTTTTCCTTTTAGCACCGGTGGGGGGGACGTGGATCATGTAACATTCCTACTTAGCACATACATAGCTTGCCTTGTCTTGAAAGGGAAACATACACTGACAACGGAAACCTCACAACCTCCCGAGTGGAGACAGCCTTAGGATTCTGGCTTCCAGGATATTTATTTTGGTTACTGTTTAGTGCACTGAATACCAACCAGGATCCCTTGACTCACAACTGAAACGGGATCAGAATCCAAAGGCATGATGTCTCTGCTGGAAACACAAAGCTTGTAGCCATCCTAGAGCGAATGATTGTATTGAAGAAGAAACAGGTCATTTGTACAAGGATGGGGCCAAGTATATCCATGCGTCAGGAAGAGTTTGGTATGTTATATTCTGGAAGAGGTTGGGCTGTTTTATTGAGGGCCACCACACAGCCCACTGGTGCAGCGTGGGCTCTGCTGTGGTCTATCAGATGTCCCAGAAAAGGGATAAGTACAGCAGATCAGATGAGAGAAATCATGAAGTTTATCACCCGAGACTTAGAGGACTTGCCACTATTCATGTGGTTATGTGTTGAGGCAGACCTTGGTTCAAACCTGGGTATTTTATCTAGGAGCTGAATGGCATTTGAAAACTCAACCAACCTTTCTGAGTTTCTTATTCTTTGTTTTCAGAAATAGGATGCTGTGAGATATAAATGAAAATATAATATATAGGTTTAAAAAAAGTATGATACACTAGGAACTTAACAAATGCTAAATAATCTATATTTTCTTATTTCTGCTGTGTCCTCAACTAGTTCATAAGCTCCTGGAGTGTGTGCATACTCATTTTTGGAATTTCTATATAATATTTAACATTAGTGTTTTGTAAACTTCCATCAAAAATTTCTTACTAGGGGCGCCTGGGTGGCGCAATTAAGCGTCTGCCTTCAGCTCAGGGCATGATCCCAGCGTTCTGGGATCGAGCCCCACATCGGGCTTCTCCACTGGGAGCCTGCTTCTTCCTCTCCCACTCCCCCTGCTTGTGTTCCCTCTCTTGCCGGCTGTCTCTTTCTCTGTCAAATAAATAAATAAAATCTTAAAAAAAAAAAATTCTTACTAAATGTACCTTGCTGGATTGTAATAAACTTTCTTCGCTTTTAAGATAAATTTTTGGTGTCCTTTTTTGGAAAGTCCTCCTTGAGCTGCTGAAGTATTTTTCAAATAATAGTTTTTTATTTTTTTTTATTTTTTTTTTTAATAATGATTTTTTATTATATTATGTTAGTCACCATACAGTACATCCCCGGTTTTCGATGTAAGGCTCGATGATTCATTAGTTGTGTATAACACCCAGTGCACCATGCAATATGTGCCCTCCTTACTACCCATCACCGGTCTATCCCATTCCCCCACCCCCCTCCCCTCTGTAGCCCTCAGTTTGTTTCTCATAGTCCATAGTTCAAATAATAGTTTTTTTAAAAAGATTTTATTTATTTATTAGAGAGAGAGAACGAGTTGGGGGAGGGGCAGAGGGGAAAGGAGAAGCAGACTCCCCGCTGAGCAAGGACCCCAATGTGGGGCTCAATCCCAGGACCTTGAGATCATGACTTGAGCAGAAGGCAGATGCTTAACCGACTGAGCCACCCAGGCACTCCTCAAATAACAGTCTGATTGAAGTGTGGTTCATAGACCACAAAGTTTATGTTTTTAAAGCGTACATCTGGGTGGTTTTTGTATATTCACAGAGTTGTGTATCTATCACCACTATCTAATTCCAGAACATTTCATCAACCCAAATAGGAACCCTGTACCCAATAGCACTCATTCTCCATCCCCCCTTTCTCCCCTTGCAGGTCCAGGCCACCACTACTTTATTTTCTTTCTTTATATTTGCCTATTGCAGACATTTCATATAAATGAAATCATATGATATGTGGTCTTTTGTGATTGGCTTCTTTCACTTACCATCATGTTTTCAAGGTTTATCCGTGTTGTAGCATATATCAGTACTCCATTCCTTTTTATGGCTGAATAATATTCCATTATACGGATTTACCACATTTTAATTATCTGTTCATCAGTTGAACATTTGAGTTGTTTCCATTGTTGGTTATTATGGATAATTCTTCTTTGAACATTCATTTACAAGATTTTGTGTGGACATGTTTTCAATTCTTTTGGGCATACATTCAAGAATGGAATTATTAAGTCATAACTCAACTTAACTTTTTGAGGACCTGACAAACTGTTTTCCAAAGAGGCTTCATTATTTTTTTAAAGATGTATTCATCTGTCTGAGAGAGAGAGAGAACTCACACATGTGTGAGTGGAGGGAGGGGCAAAGGGGGAGGAAGAGGACGAGCACAGAGCCTGACTTGGGTCCTGACTCCACAACCCAGAGATCATGACTGGAACAAAATCAAGTACTGGGCGCTCAAGTGACGGAGCCACTCAGGCACCCTGATGCTGCACTCTTTTATATTCTTGCAAGCAATATATAAGAGTTCCAGTATCTCCACATCTTTGCCAATATTTGTTATTGTCTGTCTTTATAAATTATATCCATCCTGGTGGGTGTGAAGTGATATTTTGATGTGGTTTTGATTGCATTTCCCTGATGACTAATGATTTTGAGCATCTTTTCACATGCTTATTGGCTATTTGTATATCTTCTTTGAAGAAATGCCTCTTCAAATTCTTTGCCCATTTTTAATTAATTAATTAATTAATCAATTGATTTTAGAGAGAGATTGGGAGAGAGTGCTAGTGGAGGGGAGGGGCAGAGGGAGAGAATCTTAAGCAGACAGCACACCCAGCATGGAACCCGTTGCAGGGCTCCATCTCATAACCCTGAGACCATGACCTGAGCTGAAATCAAGAGTCAGTCGCTTAACCAACTGGGCCACTGGGCACCCCCTTTACCCATTTTTAAATTGAGTAGGCTTTTTATTATTGATTTGTGATTTTAAAAGTATATTTTGGATATAAGTCCCTTTTCAGAGATATGACTTGCAAATATTTTCTCCCATTGTATGGTTTGTCTTTTTGCTTGCTTGATAGTATCCTCTAAAGCACAAAATATTTAATTTTCATTTTAATGTGTTTTTTGTCACTTACGCTTTCTGTACATCTTTAAGAAACCATTGTCTAATCCAAGGTCATGAAGATTTACTTCTATGTTTTTTTTCTAAAAGTTTCATAAATTAAAAAATAGTTTCAGCATTTACATTTAGGTCTATGATCCATTTTCAGTTAATTTATGTATATAGTGTGAGGTAGGGATCTAATTTCATTATTTTACACATGGTGTCCAGTTGTCTCAGACCATTTGTTGAAAAGACTATGATTTCTCCATTTAATTCTCTTGGCATTCTTGTTGAAAATCAATTGATCATAAATCTAAGGATTTATCTCTAGTTTCTTAATTATGCTCTATTGATGTGTATTTCTATTTTTATGCCAGTAACAGACTGTCTCGATTACTGTACATCTGAAGTTTTAAGATCAGGAAGTATGAGCATGTCAACTTTGTTCTTTTTCAAGATTGTTTTAGCTATTCCTGGTCCTTTAAACTTTCATATGAATTTTATTATCAGCTTCTCAATTTCTGCAAAGAGGGCATTTGAGACTTTGGTAGGGATTACATTGACCCTATAGATCAACTTGGAGAATATTACCATCTTAACAATAGTAAGTCTTCCAATCTATGAACATGGTTTGTCTTCTCACTGATTTAGTTTCTTTCATTTTTTTCAGTAATGTTTTACAGTTTTCAATGTATAAGGTTTGTGCTTATTTAATTTTATTCCTAAGTATTTTATTTTTTGATGATATTATGCATGGAATTGTTTTCTCAATTTCATTTTTGGACTATATTGCAAGTTTATAGAAATGCAATAGATTTTTTTGTATACTGATGTTGTATCATATAATCTTGCTAAACTCATTTATTGGCCCTCATAGCTTTTTAGTGTATTCCTTGAGATTTTTTTATATGAAAGATCATGTCATCTGTGAATAGAAATAATTTTACTTTTTTCTTTCTGAGACAGGTTTCTTTGTTCCTTGCCTAATTGCACTGGCTAGAATCTTTAGCACAGTATTGAATAGAAATGGTGAGTTCTCATCCTTGTCTTGTTCCTAATCCTAGGGAGAAAGCATTGTTTTTCACCAGTAAGTATGATGTTAGCTGTGGGCTAGTCATAGATGCCCTTGATCAGATTGAGAAAGTTACTTTCTATTTCCAGTTTGTTAAGGGTTTTTAGCATGAAAAGGTATTGGAGTTTATCGAATACTTTTTTTCTGTGTTTATTAAGATGGCCATGTGTTTTTTCTTTGACTTAATTAATATTATGTATTTCACTGATTGATTTTCATATACAGATTTCATATGTTGAACTATTCTTGAATTACTGGGATAAACTCCACTTGGTCATGACGCATAATCCCTTTTATATGTGGCTAAATTCTATTTACTAGTATTTTCTAGAATTTTTGCCTATACTCATAAGGGATATTGGTCTATAGTTATCTGCCTTATGACACGTTTGTTTTTGGTATCAGGGTAATACTGGTCTCCTAAAGGGAGTTGAGATGTGTTTCCTCCTCTTCAAAAGAGTTTGTGAAGGATTGATATTAATTCCTTACATGTTTGGTAGAATTCACCTGTGCTGCTCTCTGGGCCTGGGCTTTTCACTGTGGGACCTTTTGATTATTACTCTAATCTCTTGTTATAGGTATATTCAAATTTCTATTTATTCTTTTTTTTTTTTTAAGATTTTATTCATTTATTCGACAGAGACAGAGACAGCCAGCGAGAGAGGGAACACAAGCAGGGGGAGTGGGAGAGGAAGAAGCAGGCTCCTAGCGGAGGAGCCTGATGTGGGGCTCGATCCCATAACGCCAGGATCACGCCCTGAGCCGAAGGCAGACGCCCAACCGCTGTGCCACCCAGGCGACCCTCTATTTATTCTTGAGTCAGTTTCTGTAGTTGTGTCTTTCTGGGAATTAAAAAAATTTCATTTATATTATCTAATTTGTTGGCAAATAATTGTTAATATTATTACCATAGAATTCTTTTATTTTTGTAAGGTAGCTGTAGGGGGGAAAGCTGGCACAGAGAGAGTAGATCCATTGCTAGGTCTATCATCCCAGACAGCAAGAGGAAAGTGAGAATGAGAAACAAGCACTTTGCTATTTCAGTGTAGTGATGCTCTCTCCTGATACATGTAGCTCCGTGGATGTCAGGATTCACTGGTATCACCAGTCAAGTCACTTCTCTTTTCAGAACATACAAGGGTAGAGAGAAAAACTAGATGCAATCAGTCTATATGCCTCCTGCAGGGGAGCAGAGCACACATTCCCTTTTTTTTTTTTGATCAGGACTCTTTCTAGAAAATTTCCAAACTTGAACTGGCTTGAGTAAAGAGCTTATTGATCCATGTAACTGAAAAGCTCAGGAATTCTCTAGGCCATGACAACTAAATTTCTTTTCCTCTTCCTCTACCTTTAGCGTGGTGGCTTCGTTCTTGGTTCTTCATGGTGGCTTTTGGCACTCCAGCGTCACATGCTCCCAGATTCAAGTCCTGCAGAAAAGAGGATGTTTCTTTTTTGGAAGTCCCAACAAAAGACTCACTGTATTTCAGTGACTCTGATTGGGTCATATGCCCACCCCCTGAACCAATCACTACGTCCAGAGCCATATAATGACCTGAGTAGCCACCACCTCTGGATCTGGCGTGGCATCTACTCCATCCATAATGCATATGAGTGAAGTATGAGACAGGTGGCTCTGGAGAGGAATATTCAAGGGTACCATTCAGGGAAAAGAGTTATAATGGCAAAGAAAGACAGATGTTCACTGCAATGCTTGTCCCATTAACATCTTTGAGATTTATGTTGTCTAATATGATATCCATTAATCACACATGGCTTTGAACACTTGAGATGGGGCAAGGTCAAACTGAGATATAAGAGACACATCAGGTTTTGAAGACTTGGTAAGTGAAAAAAGAATGTAAAATATCTCATTAATAATTTCCTTATATAGATTACATGTTGAAATAATTTTGAATATATTGCATTAACTAAAATATATTATTAAAACTAAATCCACCTTTTCTTTTTATTTGTGTAATGTGGCTACTAGAAAATTTAAATTTACATTTGTGACTCACATTATATTTCTATTGGACTATGCTGTTCTAGATGTTTCTATTCATCTTTCAAATACCATATTAGATGTGCGTGTTATCTGTCTTAGATAATTACCCATTTTCAATAGAATGAACGCAGACTTCCTCAACAATCTGACTCCAATATTGTATTTCAAACTTATTTCCCTAGTAGGTAGGACCATATCTCCTGGGCTATGTTATACCCAAACAGCCCTCTGTCCTCTTCCCTCCCAGTCCAGCCTGCAGAGATGATGGAGCCAGGACACAGAAGAAAGAAGTGGATGAGAGGGTGTATGAAAAAGAGACAGGCTGTCATATGAAGACTCATTCATCTCTTGATGCTTAAAGCCATAGTTAGAGAACCATCATTCTCCGAAGTGCCCCAGAGTTTTAGGGAATGCCTGGGGGCATTCCCCCAAGTAATCTAGTCTTGGACTTAATCCAACTTGGACTTCCTGGAAACTTTTCTTAAGATCCATAAATAGCCTTGTTCCCCCTTTGACTTAAACTATTTCATCTGAATTTTGGCCAGTTGTTTTCATCAAGAAGCATCAGAGAAACATAGCCTTCATAGTACTATGGATGGTAAATATAAATGAAACAATTGAAAGTTTCTGTGACGTTAGTTTAGAGGGCAAAACAGATCAGGAACTAGGACCCAGATCCTTGGGCAATGCATTCAGTGCTTTTACTTTCTGTACCACACTGGGCCACAAGAGAGAAATACTAAACAAGTACCGTGCACCCTTTATAAAAGGGGATGATGTCTGCTGTCCTTCTTCAGGCAGTCTTCCTGTGGAGGGAAGTGGAAGAGATTGTGGGCACAGGGCCATGGTGTCTGTTGTGTCTGTACTTGTTCCATGAGTTTTGAGCTTTTCCCTCAGTCCCCCAGGAAGCAATGTATGCTAAAGTTTCCTGCTAATGTTTTCCCTCTTTTCAGGAAAAGTGTCTGGGAAGAGTACAATGCAGACGCTATCCTTCTTAGAAGGAGACTACGACCTTGGGCTCAGGCCTGTGGTGCTCTGTAGAACTGAGTCTGGCTCTGTCACAGAGGTCAACAGACACACCCGTAGTCTGATAGCTGTGAATCCCAATAGTAAAACCTCCGGAGTAAACTGAGTTCAGGCATAGCTTGATCCAGGTGCTCACAGGTTTTATCGGGAAGCTGCTTTTCTACACCTCTGTTTCTATCCTCTTTGGTACTGACTTCATTGTTAGGGTGGGCAGCTTTATTCTGAGTGACCTCTGGTAGCTCTAGATTTAGAGCCTCATAATTGAATGACTCTTCTTTGATCATGCCAACAACATTTCCAGAATTAACTCTCGGACCCCCTTATGCTATATTTCCACTGTTGAACTATTTCATTGGTTTGTTGTTTGTTAAACCATTCCACCAAAATACATGGATTCTTTTCTTTCTTTTTTTATTATGATATGTTAGTCACCATACAGTACATCATTAGTTTTTGATGTAGTGTTCCACGATTCATTTTTGTATATAACACCCAGTGCTCCATGTAATACGTGCCCTCCTTAATACCCATCACTGGGCTAGCCCATCCCCCAAACCCCCCCCCAAAACCCTCAGTTTGGATTATATTCTGTGTTCTAGGAGCATTTTAGGTTACTGGGGATACAACACGAAGAAGATATACAAGATCCCCGCTTTCCTTCCAGAAGTGGGAAATACACACACAGAGAGAGAAAAATGAGTGAACAATAAGAAAAGACTTCACATAATGATAAAAAGCTAGGCAGAAATTTAAAATAGAGAGATGTGACTAAAAGTGATTGCGTTTCTACTGCAGATTGGATGGTAAGGACAAGTCACCAATCACCAAGCCAGCAAATGGCATTCCCTGAATGGTAATGCTGCTGTCGCCCCCTGTATCCCAGAGGCGGGGCAGCATTCCTATGGAAACCAAGTGCCTGAGAGGGAGAGAGGGCTGGCTTCTGAGGGAAAACTGGAGTGCTAGTTCCAGAATCAGAGGGAGTGGGTGATGGGTATGGAAAAGCATAGTTGTAGACTATAAGGATAATTTCATCAAAAGATTAATGGAGTAATTTTTATGAAGAGACTTAAATATTAAAATAAATGAATACAGCAATATTTTCTTAGGACGACTTTATTTGGTAAGGTCAGTGTTATTATAGTAATGCTCTGCGAAGTCAGGCTATGAGAACAACGGCACTGCGTCGATGAACCTCGTGGAGGATCTTTGTTGAGCGGTACCACACGAAACCCAATCCCTTTTTCCTGTTGCTTGTCCTCTGCGAAGGGGACAGAAGGCCCACTGGCCACTTCCTTCTGAGCACTTGTCCATTTTCATTCTGACCCCTCTGCAAACAACTGTATGAAGGAAGAAACACCAGCTCCGAAAGAATAAAAAAAATGTTCAGCTGGGTGGTGGACAAATCTGTATGGAAAAGAAACTCTTCCGTCCGCAAAAGCAGTAACATTCACAGAGACAAAGCTCTAAGAGGCTTTGGGCTCAACGAAACAGGCTATTCAGCTCGTTTGCCGAAATGAGGTATATTTGCCCTATTGGATTCTGTCTCCTCCAAGAAATTCATGCTTTACTTCTGCATATCTAAAAGGACCCACCGATATGGTTTTCTAAAGGAAAAAAAAATCTACCAAAATGGATTAGGCGAGATCAGATTTTGGTCGGATTCTTCACCTGATGCCCTCCGCGTCCTCCAATCGTGATTCCACCTTAGTGCTCATGTTTTCATCCTTCACTACCAGCCAATGCATTGTCGGCTTCGGCTTGAACAAGTTCCTCTCCCTCCTTCGTATGTGCTGTGCCAATTCAGCCTCCACAATTTTTACTTATGCTGCGATGCCACTGGATTCCCTCTCCAGTTCTCTCCAAATCCCCTCTATCCTCCAAGGGTCTACTTAAAGTCAGCCTTGTTCAGGAAATCCTCTCAGACCAGCCCCCCGGATTTCCGTAATGGATTTGGATTTCTCTCAACCATTTGGATCTGTTATTTAAGTTGCAGATGGGAAAATGAGGTGAAATGTCTATGATCTGACTTCATTTTTCCTTAGAGAGGGAACAACTTTGACTAAAACGCCTTGATTTGTTCATTAAGGGGACAGGCATCCCAAAAGGCAGAGGATTTTGTGGGCTCATAGGCACATAGAGGGATGGCTCAGGTGCTCTATGAGAGAAAAAGAGAGGCATTTGTTTTCTGCTTCTGAGAGGGAGGGGCAGGGAAGAGAAGAGAGGTGATAGGATGGGAAGAGAGGGAGGAATCAGTGAGACCCACCAAGGTGGGGCCTCTGGGCAGTGAAGAGCTCTGCTCTGCGGTGGGTGGCAAGTGTCTTTTAGAAAGAGGAGTGTCTGATGCTCCCCCGGACGTTGTTGGTGCTATGTTGATGTAATCCCATTCTCTGCGTCCTCCACACCTGTAGGGAAGTCTGCCCCTCTCACAGAGCTTTGAGCAAGAAGGTTTTGGAGGGAATTGAAGAAAGAGCTGGGTTTTAGATCTGGGTCAACGTGGTGTGAAGCTGAAAGCCTGGGTGAAGGGAAGCAAGAACCTGGACCCTGTGAGTATGCAACGGTTTTGTAGAAATCTTTTGGGGAATCTTTTGGGAGTTCTAGCCCACCTTCGCCATATCTCGGGGGCTCACGCTGGGGCTGCTCTGATTCTAGTCTCTGTATGGTGAAGGCCCAGCGCCTTGATAATCCCCAAACCACCTGTACGGGATCTCCTACCGCAAGGTCCACTCCTCCAGCAAGCTGCTTCTCATTTTCTCACCTTCTTTCTCACTTTTGTCATGTCTTCTTTGCCCACCCTTCCCCTCTTCTGCCTCATCTGGTCTTATTTAGAACAATATGGCTTCTACCATCCTCTGTCTACTCCCTCTGGGAGCCTGAAAGAGACCTGGTAATGGGCCAAATGATCAAAAGATCAGTCCTTTTGGGATAGTGGGAGGTAGGGTATGGAAGGGGTGGATTGCAAATTTTTATAGTTTAGTACATTTTATACTTGTCTCACTGTCATATATACAAGCATATATACACATATGTCTTATCGGAATCTCTAATTTTTATATTCTATGAAAGTATGTCTTTTTCATGAGCCCTACCCAACGAATCACAGATGACCTTCAGTGAGTCACATGCCATCGATGCGAGGAGGCAGGAAGGGAATGGGAGGGCACTCGTGGATCTTCTATTACGTGCCAGGCGCCGCACAAGCCACCTGACACGTCATAGCTACAGTATATTCAGTGTCTGCTCTGCGGCCAGTACTCTGTGTGAGTTCTTATTTAATTCCCATGCTGAGCCATATTACTCACTTCTAGGGATTGTGCCAACGGTTGGCCATCCTCACGGTCACTTTATCGCCATAGATACAGTGGGAAGCATGCCACAGATGAGTTTGGGGACTCTGAGAACCATTTACTCTGCTTGAGTTTCCACAGAAGAAGTGGCAGAAACAGAACATTTGTCCTGGTCTTTTTGACTCCATGGCCCCTGTCTTTTTCTCTCCATAAAACAAATCTGTTTCAAATGTTTGAAGACAAGACAGGTAGAGACCAGGAATGAGAGGGCCTGTGCTCATCACGAAGCTGCTGTGGAGGAGGAGGAAAAGGGTGGGTAGAGGGTGACAGTGTTCCGCCTCACTCCGGCAGTGTTCCGCCGGGGGGACACTACTGACATTTTTGGCAGGACAAGTCATCATGTGGGAATGTTCTGTGAATTGCAGGGCATTTTGTGTCCTTAGTCCTTGCCCTCCATATGCCAATCGGGCCATTTCTGTTTGTGACATCCCAAAGATAAGTGCTCCCAGACGTTTCCAAATGCCCTAGGAGCAGGTGCCGCCCCTCTACGCTAAGAACCACTACAGACCAAGCTGCCTCCCTAAGTGAACTCCTAGGTCCCCTCTAGCTTTACTATTCAATCAGCAGTGTAGAAATGAATGAATGAATGAATGAATGATGAATGAATGAAGAGAGGGTCAGGAATGATCCCAGGCATTAGCTGCTCTTGCGAGGACAGGTTTGAATGGAGGTTTGGAGGACTCGGGATGACACCCAAATGCAAGTGTGATGTATGACCCAGATGTGAGATGAAAGGACCCAGAAGGCAAACTTCATCTCCTCTGCAGTTTACCTCTACCCAGACCCCTTCCGGGTGCTTTCAAGACTGTTCCGTGAAGGCTCTGCCTGCTCAGGGGCAGCCCAGAGCGGTAGCGGAGGCGGGGAAGGAGGCGCACCAGCCTCACTAGAGTAACGTGGAAAAGCATCGCTCTCGGCGCTAATGTAAACCAGCCGCCAGCCGGCCCCAGCTCGTGATAGAACAGGCGGGATTCTTGGACACTGAGTTATTCTTAGAAGCATGTGTGCAGCCCCCTGGCAGGGCTCGCTGTGAATTGGCTGTTGCCAGCCCCCTGTCAGGATGTTGTGCCAGCAGACCCAGGAGTGACTGTGCTTGCTTATGAAAAATAACTTTGGGATTTTAATTTCAAATGACTCCCAGAGCTAGGGGCCTAGATGTGCAAAGTGGTGGTAAGGGCAGAGAGGAGAGCAGGACAAAGGGAAGGGAGGAGGGACAGAAGAGCCTCATTCATTTGCTCAGCAAACATTTATGGAGTGTCCACTCTGTGCAGATATGGGCGTTCTCATCATATCCGGACTTCCATTTGATCTGGGTGACCATAGATGGGCGGTTGGTTAGACCTTGAGAATGGCCATGCCCACGTGTTTTTAGGGTCTGTGTATTATGTACTTTTTGTGGGCCAGGCTTTTTCCAAAGTAGATCTTATTCGGTCTTCACGGGATCCTTGAGGGGGAGCGGGCACCACTCCTATATTACAAGAAACTGAGTGTTAGAGAAGGAATCTGCCCAAGGCTCCACAGCTATCCAGTGGCAGAGCCAGGATCTGAACTCAGGCCAGCAGACTCCTGCTTTCCCACCTGTGTTGAACACCAACTCTGTTCCAAGGCTGAGCTAGACATTGGGACTATGAAGGCAAATAAAGAGGCTGAATTCCAGCCCTTGGGTCTCTCTGTTGCACTGTCTATGGGAGACACAGGCAGGGGGCAAGTCATGATAGCAGCAGGGTCTGTAAACAGGAGATCAGAGGTATCGAAATGTGATGGGATGCACCAAGGACAGCTTTGAGGAGGCAGGAATGGCTGAGTCTTACACGGGCACGTCCATGGAAGACAATGGAAAAGAGCACCTCCAGCCGAGGACCAGCATGTGTGGCAGCCCATGGTCGGTGGTCGCGAGATGCTCGCTGGGTTTGCAGCGCGGGGTGCACTGGAGGGAATGTAAGGTCAGTCTGGGCAGGTGAGAAAGATCTGGCCGGGCAGGGCCTTGTAGGACAGACCAAAGGGCTGGAGGAACTGACAACTCATGTATTCTTTTGTTTAGTCATTTACTCATTCAACATCGATTTAATGAATATCCAACGTACACCAGGCACTCTGCACGTAAAGAGTTTTAAGCAGGAAACAGGTGCATGTTTGTACCTTAGGAAAGAAAAGGTACCCAGATGGCAATTATTAAGGGGCTTCCAAGTGGCCCAGGTGAAAGATGATCCACTTGACAGACCTAGGGCTTTAACTGAAGCTCTCGATTTCCTCTGTAAAACACACTGATGAATGTAGGCCCACATGATGGAAAGTGCCTGTACACGTGGGCTGCTCCCCAGGACACCCCCATAAGTGTGCTGCCGTCTAGAACTGTATGTTTACCGAGGATCATTTGTGTTTGGTTCCAGCCCTACCTGTTAGTCACTGAACGCAATACCAGCCGCAAAAATAAAGTAAGTGTGAAAAAAAAAAAAGGACAACTGTTTCTGTGAATGCTGAGTTGAAAGCTTGGAAAAGACTTAGGAGCATTGCAAAGAAAAATGTGCTATGGAATTGGGCGTGGTTGAGACAATGAAAGAATTGGGGAAATCATAAAATTCTAGCAAGATTCTGCACCCCGATTGCTTTACAAGGGTCTTTAGGGTCTCGCTCTACTTCAAAGCCCCTGATGCTGAAAATTACGGGTGCGGTTTACGTAAGAAAGATGACAAGAAGCTCCAGTCAGCAGACCCATCCTCAAAGAAAAGCCTTGGTCCCACATCAAAAGGGTGGTGAATGAATGTGCATTTATATGCTTTAAGTTAAAATGAAACAGGTTTGAAGTATTATGCATCACTTTTAGCTTTAAGAAAAGTTTTGATCGAAGTGTCACATACACAGAGAAAAGAGCAGCGATCTAGGAGGACGGCGAGACGGAGTTTTACAAAGCAAACACCCAGCGTCACCGGCAACCAGCTCAGGAAACAGAACTTTGCCAGCACCCCATCTTTCCTCGTGTCTTATTCCAATCATGACACACTCTTGCCTCAAAGGTGACCACAACTCTGACTCCTATCAGCAGTGGTTACTCTGGCCTATTTTATAAATCCAGCAGAAGGTTTTTGTTTTGTGTTTTTGGCTTGACTTCTTTTGTTTGGGACTATGTTTGCAGAATCCACCGATGTTTACTGTAGCAATAGTCGGGTCAGTCTTGTCTAGTATTCCATGAGCTATAGTGGTACACAGTAAGCACTCAATAAATGGTAGCCAGCAAGAGATGCAAGTGACCTCTAGCAAAAGAAGACCACATCTGGATAGTTTTCCACCATCTGAGTTCAATGGTGCTTTGGAGGCAGTGAATAACCCTACTTACCTCTCCATTTTATTACTGGAGGGTGTTAATGTTGTTTCCCGTGTCTGGCTGCTGTGAATGGTGCTGCAATACACATTTTTATATGGGCCTGTGATGAACATATATATGCATTTCTTTTGAGCATCCTTTTAGGAGGAAAATTGCCCTAAGTCATGCTGGTATTCAGGTTTCGTAGATATGGCTGTGTTTTCCAGGGCATTTGTGTCAGTTTCTGCTTTTATCCATAGAGTACGAAAGTCCCAGTATTTCCACCATCCTTGCAAACATTTGGTGTTGTCTGTGCCATTGTGGCGTTCCTAATTTTAGCTATTCGTGTGGGGATGATGTGGCATCGTATTGTTTGAATGTTTTTAGGACTTCTTTATTGTGGAATAATTTTAGATTTACAAAAAAGTGGCAAAGACAGTACACAGAGTTCCTGTGTTGACCTCACCCAGTTCACTCCATTGTTCACATCTTACATTACCATAATATATTGGTCGAAGCTAGGAAACTGACATTGGTGCATTACTATTAAGTAAACTCCAGACTTTATTTGGATTTCATCAGTTTTTCCGTTATTTTCCTCTTTCTGTTCCAGGAGCCATTCCAGGGAACCGCATTGCACTGAATTGTCATGCCTCCCCAGCCTCCTCGGGTCTGTGACAGATTTCCAGTCTTTCCTTTGTTTTTATGACCTTGATGGTGTTGAGAAATACTGGCCAGGTATCCTGCAACCTATCCTCTAATCCGGGTCTGTCTGATGTCATTACTAGAATGGGGTTAACGATTTTTGGAAAGAGTGCCACAGGGGTGAAATGCTCTTCTCATTACAGCATAATTAAGGACTGCATACCAACCACATGACATCACCAATTAACTTTCACTTGGTTAAGACAGATAGCGTTTGCTGGGTCTCTCCACTGCCAAGTCCGCATTTTTCCCTTTCTCATTCTGTAGTTCGGAAGTGAACCACTGATGTAACCCCTCTCAAGGGCGGTGGGAAGGGAGAAGTAAGCTTCATTTGTATCTTCCTCATTCGTGCCTGGGTTCATTCATTCGTTCCTATCAGTATGGACTCGCAATTATTAGTTTTGTACTTTGGGTTATAACCCAATACTACTGTATTTTTTTGTTGCTCACATTTTCCCAGCATTGGCCATTGGGGACTCTTTCAGGGTGGCTTCCGGTCCCTTTGACATGTCCCCAGTCCCTTTGTTTTTTTAAGCACTGTTTTACTTCCTGGGACTATAAGGCGCTCCTGGGTCACATTGTATTCTCCCTGCCCCAGCCTTAGAATTACCCATTTCTCCAAGGAGCCTTGATCCCTTCTATTGGAGACTTGTATTTAGAAGCCAAGGTCCCAGTGCTCTGTGACTCATTGGGGCATTAATTTGCATTTCCATGAAGAGGAGCACATTTTTAAATGCTCATTGGCCTTTTGAATATTCTTTAGAATGAAGTGGCTATTCAAGTCATTTTTAAATTTTTCTCTTGGAACGTCAACATTGTTTCTCAGAGATTTGTAGACGTTTTTTCTTCTTCTGTATATTCTGGATTTGAGTCCTCCATTGAATGCGTGTATCACAAATATCGCCTCCCACCCTGTGGCCTGTCTTCTCATTTTCTTGGGACTGTCTTTGAAAAACAGACGTTCTTGATGTTATCACAGTACAATTAGTCATCTTTTCCCTTATGGTTCTGTTTAGGATCATAAGAATATTCTCTGAGGTTAGCTCCTAAACCTTTTATCGTTTTACCTTTCATATTTAGATCTATAATACACCTGGAATTGATTTTCATGTGTAATGTGAGGTAGGGTGAGGATGCTTTCTTTTCTTTCCTTCCCCTTTCCCTCCTTCCTTCCTTCCTTCCTTCCTTCCTTCCTTCCTTCCTTCCTTCCTTTTATATGGATGTGCAATGAGCAAGCCCCATTTATTGAAGAGACCATCCTTTCCTCCCTCATGCATTTTCATCTTTGTTCTTGGTATCTCTGTTTAATTCCATGCATTTCTTTGTCCATCACCGATACCACACTACCTTAATCATTGTAGCTTTATAATAAGGTTTGAGAGCTGGCAATGTAAGTCCTCCAATTTTTTCTTATTTTTCAGCATTATTTTGGCTATTCTTGATCTTTCTCATATAAATGTTAGAACAGCAGTTTAATTCTCTCTCTCTCTCATACACACACACAAACACACGCACACTTTCCCCTCTGATGAGAATATTATTGAATCTGTAGATCCATTTGGGAATAACCAACACTTTCAAATTATCAAGTCTTCTCTGTGACAACATAGCAGATCCTTCAACTTATCTAAGTCTTATGAAATTTCTCTCAGTAGGGCTTTCCAGTTTTTAGTGTAAAAGTCATACATATATTTTTTAAATTTTATTTGTTTATTTTAAAATTATCATGTAATGTATTATTCGTTTCAGGAATGCAGGTCTGTGACTCATCAGTCTTACACAACACCCATCACTCGCTACAACACATACCTTACCCAATGCCCATCACCCAGCCACCCTATACCCCCAACCCCCTCCCCTCCAGTAACCCTCAGTTTGTTTCCTAAGATTAAGAGTCTCTTATGGTTTGTCTCCCTCTCTGGCTTCATCTTGTTTCATTTTTTCCTACATACATGGCTTTAATTTTAAGTAGTTGGCATTTTTTGATGTTATTGTATAAAGTAGCTTTAAAATTTTCTTTTATAACTATTTATTGATAGTGTATCCAATATTATTTTTAAATATATTGATAGTAGATCTGCTTAACCCTTGCTAGCTTTCCTTATTAATTTAATCATTTGTCTTTTGGCTTTTCTATGTACACAGTCATATTGTTGGTCAATAAGGGCAATAATTTTTTCTTTTTTTTTCAATCCCTATACCTTTCATTTCTTTTTTCCTATTTATTTATTTATTCCATGACCCAGTACAATGTTGACTAAAATGCTGGGAGTGGATACTCTTGTCTCACCCTTGATCTCAGGTGGACAATTTTGATATTTCATTGTTTAGTATGTTTTCTGTAGCTTTTAAAATATATATACTTATATATATATAAGCAAGGTTTGCCAAGATTTTTAAAAATCATGAATAGATGTTGGTTTCATACATGCCTTTTATTCATTTATTGAGACAGTCCTATAATTTTTCTCCTATATCAAATTAATTGGTAAATTACATTGATTGATGAATTTTGATCATAAAACCAACCTTGCATTACTGGAATAAACCCAACTTGGTTGTCACATATCATTCTTTTTATATATGGTTAGACAACATTTGGTTACAATTTTTCTATCTATGTTTATGAGACAGATTGAGCTGTAATTTTCAATTCTTATAATGTTCTTGCTAGGTTTGTTTTCAAGATTCTGCTGACATAAGAAGATAAGCTGGGGAAAAAAAGTTTTCGTTTTTGCTTTTATTTGGAAGAGATGTTTAAGATTAGTGTTATTTCTTCTTTAAATATTTAGAAGAATTTACCAGTGAAGCCATCTGGGCCTGGAGACTTTTTTGGGGAAGGTTTTTAATTACAGATTTAATTTTTAAATTAGATATAGTACTATTTTAGGCAAACTCCAGGAATCTTTGATTCCTGAAAATATAGTTAAGCCAAAATGTGCTGAAGAGATCAAGATTAAAGTGTAGGCCACCAAGTTCATAGAGCCTAGTGGTGAAGAACACGAACTCTGGCAATCTTCTACTCTAATCCTCTTCAAAAATGAATTTTAAATGCAAACAAAACAAAATCCTTGTTTATTCGGCTTCAATATTAGAATCTTATGCAGTCAACAGAATCCTGGGTTAAAATTTTCATCATGTTTCTTCCTCCACTGCTTAAGCTTCTGGTCTGGGCAAAAGCTTTAAGGAAAAAGAGTGTTGGGCTTACTTCTCTGTGCCTTTTTTTCTCTCAGAGATCTTGGCCCCTCAATTCTTTGCTGCCTTGGAAGCCATAAACTATAACTTTTTATCTTTCCAGCTCTGTGAGATTTTTGAAAGCTTTCCTGGCATCTCTGCCCTTAGCAGTTGTCCTCTACCCGGACACCTTGCAAATGCCATGAGGGGAAAGAGAGAGGGATTGTTGGCTCACCTGCCTGTGGTCACCTGCTCTCCAGGATCTTGACTTCTCCTGTACTGGCTGCACCGGCAACTTTCTGGTGACTTTGAACAGATCTGAGTTTGCATTTTAATTGGGCTTTCTTAGTTTTTTCTTGTCATAAATGGTCTGCTGCCAGCTACCCAGTAAAGGCAGAATTAGAAGTTTGAATACCTTTATTATTATTATTATTATTATTATTATTAATTTCTCACTTGATTTGACTTTTTAACTTAATCAGTCAACTAAGGGTCTTGGGTAGTAAGAGATCTACTACTATGATGACGATATTAATGTTAACTAATATCAATATTAATCAATTAACTGTAATAATAATAGTAATAATAGCAGCTGAGATCACTGGGTGCAAGACTCTATGTTAATTATTTCTATGTATTTGCTCATTTAATCTTTCCCAAAACCCTGGAGGTAGGTACTATTATCTTCATTTTTTTGGGAGAAAAACTGAACTCAGAGTAATGAACTCATACTCATGAGACTAATGAATGGTGACAATAAAATACGAGGCAATTCTACTTCATACCAGAGGCCACACCCTTACAAAGACTGTTTAGAATGCGTTTACCTTACAGTTGATGTGTTTGGGCTAGAAGGACATGAGGGTAACTGGAGCAGGGTAGAGTATTTGGAAGTCTAGAATAGGATAGAAGAAAGCCAGTCTAGAGGGGCAAACGGGGCAGATTCCTGCCATGTGGGAGATTGATTTCTTGCCTAGAAAAAAGGGAGAGTCTAGTTCCAAAATACCCTATTTCCCTCAATCTGAAATTCAGTATTTCACATGTTCTATGTTCTTATGAAAAGGAGATGCGTCTTATAATAGATGTCAAAAGAAACTTGTCAGCTACCCAGCCCCAGAATCAACTGCAACAGGCAGTCATCTCCAGCACATCTCCAGCACACAGCGCGACCTGCCACTCTTCGTCTGATTGTCGTTTCAATCAGATGAATCAGAAATAACTTGAGTTATTTAACTTGGTAGCACTTTACAGAGCTGATTATAACTTAATGTTGTCCCCTTCATGAAACGTCTTCAAAAAAGTTATACTAGGATGAAACATTGTTGAAGTAAGAACTGTGGAATTCACAGGTTCTCATCGTATTTCAGGAAATGCCATTAATGCAGTTGAAATTGCCAAATGTTTTGGAATTCGGCATAGACCTCCAAAGCCAACGGTGGTTGGTGTGACTGACTCACGTGTCATGAAGAACACCAAGCACCCAGTGCCTAGCTGTCAAAGGCTTCCCGCTGACTTTCAAGGGAAGAAACTCTTTAACTTCCAGGAATGTGCACTTCAATGAAGGAAAAAACAGAACAATTAATTTGACCGAATCGGAAGTGCAAACAAACTCCAGCATTCTTTGAAATGCCTGGAAATTACTCTGTAAGTCAAAGGTTCCAAAAAGGTCAAGATCAAAGATCTGATCCTGAGCGGAACTACAGCCTATTGTTAAAATGCACCCCTGCCTTTCAGTAGCTAGGGAGCTGGGGACACCTGTCTTGGCCTCCATGCCCTCAGCACAGGGAAAAAACAGCACCCGCCTAAGACAGTTGTCATGAGAATCAAACATAACATAACATCAACATAAGCACTAAAAAGGATGTTTGGCAAGTGGCAAGTGCTCCTTGGGTGTTAGTTACTAGGATAAGCTGCACATCCCTGATCCGCCCCATGCTGCGCTTGACTGCTCCTGGCCAAACGTGATTCAGAAAAATATTTAGATTTGAGATTAAAAGAAGCCTTAGGGGCCAATTTTGAATTCGATCTCCCTGAAGTAGGGGGTATTGAAGTACATGGATCCATGTCATGGATAAAAGCACAAGGATAATTGTCAGCCACTAAGGGTTTTATTTGTTGTTACTGGTTTTGCTTACACGTAATGTAGTGTTTCTTTTAGTTTCTCACCCAGCGGCTGTTAGATTGCAGTTTCAGGAAGTGGAATCAATAATCCACTCTCCATCCCCGCCCAGTCGTCCATGTCTGTTGGAGCTGCCTCTTAGCTGCTCTCCCGTGCTTTCCTTTGCTTCTTTGCAATCTTGGAAATGCACAAACGGCAGAGACCACTAACACAAGTTGGATTGTGTGGCTGTCTGTGCAAAAGCATCCAGGGGCTCCCCACGGCTCTCCGAATAAATCCAGAATCCTTCCGATGGTCCCCCGAAACTTTCCCAGTATGCCACCTTTCTGGTCTTATTGTGCGCCTGTGCTGCTTCTCACTTGCTGTCCCCTCCCCCACACACCTCCCCCCTCCCCGGGCTGTCTGTCCCTCCCAAGGGCCAAGCACGTCTTGCTCAGAACCTTTGCTGTGCTCTTCTCTCTGGCCCAAGGCTTATGGGCTGACTTTCACCCACTCTGCAGACGTCGGCTGAAGCCTCACTTCCTCACAGAAGCCTTCTCGGATGCTAGGTCTAAGTCAGACCTCATGTTAGAGTCTCCCCGCTTTCCTTTTATAGCACTTAACCACGATTTGTTATTCTTTATTGCTTTGGGGATTATTTGCTTAATGTTTTTTCCTCCACTGGCTCCTAAATTCCACAAGGGCATGGATTGTGCAATTTTTAAAGTGTCAAATCCCTAGTTCCTGGCACATTTGTGTGGACTTTCTGTGTGTGTGTGTGTGTATACACACACACGTATATACATATATATGTATATATAGATACATATATCCTATACATTTCTTATTAAAATATAATATACGTAAAGTAAACTTACACTGTACGGGATGATATGAAACTAATATTACACTGTTTGTTAATTGGAATTTAAATAAAGACTTTAAAGAAATGTTGAAGCTTCTTCGAACAGGACAGCTCTAAGTTAAATTCAAACGCTTCCTGTTTTGCCTTGAACTATGAATACCTCAGAACCAATTTGTTTGGGTCTGGCTTCATTCAATTGTAAGGGAAGCCTGTAATAAACAGAAGAATATAACACAAAAACAAAAAGCAAAGTCACAAAAATGTACAGGTTGATGAATTTTTACAAAGAAATACTTTCATATTCCCAGCACCCAAATCAAGAAACAGAACGCTATGAATGCCCAGAAGTTTCTCTTCTGCCCCTTCTAGTCACTCCCCAAAGGCAACCACCATTTGCACTTTCATCATCAGAGATGAATTTTGCGTGTTTCTGAGCTTTATATAAATGAAATTGTAAGTATGTACTCTTACGTCTGGCTTCTTGTGCTCGACATGTGTGTGTGATGTTTATCCATGTCATGCGGGTTCTAATAGCTCTGTTTTTTCATGGCTATATTCTGGTCTATTGTCTGAATATACCACAATTTATTAAACCATTATGCTTTGATAGACAGCTGCATTGTTTCCAGTGTTGGGGGCTAGCGTATAACGAATAATGCTGGTAAGAATGTTCTTTTGCATGCCTTCTGGCAGACATCAGCACTGATTTCTCATGGGTTTGTGACCTGGAGTGCAATTTCGGCCACCCCAGCAATTTGGCAACTATGTATTTGACAAAACATATGTTTTCTCATATGTTTGTTATATGTTTTGTCAAATACATAGTTGCCAAATTTTACAAAACTGCAAGAATTCATGGAGTATGGTGGGAAGCCCTTGCCTCTATTTCTGATGGGGATTCTGCCAGAGTTCCAGCCTTCACCTTAGGCTTCTTTTCACCAAGCGTTTATGGACCGCGAAGAGTCGCAATGACAGGTGGCTAGAAACTGCCTGTCAGAGGCTTGGAGCGCGTTTACGGGGGGAGAGGTGTGCAGAGGTGCAGATTTCTTCCGCTGCCCTGCGGAGAAGTGCTGACCTCAGCGCTGTATTCTTCTGGGCTGGGTCCCACCAGCTGCCCCACCCATCCACTCCCTTCTCGCTCCTTCTTGGCCTTGTACTTTTCGATTGTTCTCACTTTCTGGAGGAAATGGGTCCCAGGGATGAGTTTGCAAACATCTCAATCATTTGTCTCCTGGGACTGAAGTTTGTTTCTCCCCCCAGACCCTGCTGCCGTTGCATCAGCAGGCTGGGGAGCTGACAGACACACTCACAAGGGGCTGTCTGTTATGTAAAGTTGAGGCCGGCAGCCAGGACTGTGCTGATTTGGAGTTAGGGTTTGGGTAGCAGCAGAAAGATTGCTCCACTCAATCCTTTCTTCTCCTTTGGTGTGACAGTGACAAACTCCACCGTGACTTATCTCGCCTTTGATTAAGCAGCAGTCTTGCTATCACACCCAACGTTGGCTGCCAAGGTCTCACTAACACTGGAGCACAGGGATCGTAAATGCCCCCCAGATGACCCACACCAGTGGGTCCTGAATGTTTTACTATGGAGATAGCTCTGTCTTCTAGGTGGGAAGCTCCGGGGGTGTGCTAGCTGAGGACGGAGTGGCTGGTGGAAACTAACAGAACCCCGTGACAAGGTTCCGGTTGCGGTCAATGGGGACTGAGACTTGGGTCCGGAGGGGAGCTGGGAGAAGCATCCACCCCAGGGAGCGAACCTGAGCTGGGTGTGGATGGGAGGGCGGCATGCAAAACCAGAGATCAAGATGCAGGGACTCAGCATCCGACGCGGGTTCTTTGGGCTGGACCCTCACCAGTGTCGCTTGACTGCTGGGATATGGGCTGAGATCGAGACAGGGCATGGAAGGGGGCAGTCCGAGTGCCTTGCAGATGTGCTGATTTCAAGATGTGCATGTGCACGTATGTGTGCACGCACGTGTGTGTGTGTGTGTTTGTGTGTGTGTGTTTGGAGACTGTGGCAGGTATTTGTCTATCTGGAGACGTGCAGCTGCCCCTCATCCGCAGTCTGGTGGGGGGCTCGGGGCCTTTTCTGCCCATGCCCACGAGAGCCCCCTGCTGCCTCGCCAGCAAGCCTGCTGAGCAGCGTGTGCTGGGGGTTGAGGGGGTGTCAGCCGTCACCCCCGGCTGGGGCAACCGCACATTCTTAGACGCTCTATGTCATGGAAAGAAAGGTGACGTGCTCCGTCTGCTCTGCTCTGCTCTCCCCAAACATTAGCACTCCAGCAACAAAGGGGGCCGTGTGGTGAGAAACTCTCGCTCTCCTCTCGGAGGGCGGGGACAGTCGGATCCTGGAGTCCATGGTGATATTAAGTTTGAGGAATTTTTCAAATCATTGTCCCGCAGAAGCAGCTGCTAACCACCCTTCTGCACCTGGTACTCAGGGACACTTCGTCCCAGGACAGGGACGCTGTGGTAGCGGCGACACGCTTTCTCTCCCATAGCTGTTGGCTTCAAGCGATGAATGCATGCAAATATCCAGCCCTGCTGTGTGCCTCTGTCCTCACTGGCTGACAGCCTGGCAGGCCCCGTGGGGGTGCAGGGAGGGACTCCAGGGGCAGGGGAGCCATGGCTTCCGAGGTCCGAGTAGGACTTCTCTGTGCCCATGCCCTTTACAGAATGGCCATCTCCATCTATTCTCTTTCTCAGAACCCTGCTCTTGCCACGTGAACACACTTGGCCTCGTCTCATAGCGGAGAAGAGCTCATGTGTCCAAGTGAAAGCCCTTCCAGACCAGATGACAGCCAGCTGATTCCAAAACACACGAGGGAGTCCGGCCTCAGCTGACCACCGACATGTGACCAAGCTCCGCCGAGAGCACTGGGACCACTCGGCTTCCTTAGAGACGCATGAGCCAAAAGAAAACTTTATGTTTTGAACCTCTGAGTTTGAAGGTATTTCTTACGCAGCAAATGCTGACTGATGCAGCATGGAGGGCGCATGTCCTGCCGTCTAGTGACTGCCCAGAAACCACTGCGTTCCTTAGAGAGATGTGACTTGGCTAGAAGCAGGACGGCACAAGGGCTAAAGCCGTGTAGAACTGAGTTTGAATCCTGGTTTTGCCACCTTTCAATTGTGTGAACTCAGGCTCAGTTTCCTCATCTGGAAATGGATGTGATGACAGTGTCTACACGGGCTTTCTGTCTACATCGGCTCTCAGCTTCCAACTAATCCTTCTGTACTCTCTTCTGTATATTAGCCCTGGAACCCAGAGAATTCCTCTTCCTAGAGTCCCTTGCCACCGCTGGCTTCCTGTTGGGGGTCTGCCAATGGGACCCAGGGGTGGGAAGCTAGAGGCAGGAGAAGCACGTTCGTCTGTCCCCCGCAGGGCCTCCAGCAGCAGTGGTGGGCTCCTGAGGCCACTGACTGTGGGCATCCGTGACTCCACTGGCACTTGCCAGCCGTTCCAGCAGTGTTGGTGGGGTTGTGACACCAGTGACAGGGTTAGCCACATCTTCTCTGCTCCCCTGGCTCTTCCAGCCCTCCAACACCTTTGTAACCAGTTTCCTACATTAATTTGCTTTGTATTAGAAATGCTTAAAGTAGTTTCTGAAAAAGACCCACAAAAACCCCCTGAAAGGGCAAAGCACTCAACCAGTGGGAGGTGAGATAGGGAGCAGACTCGAGCCCAAAGAGAACGGGTCATGGATCATGGAGCTCTAGGGTACTGATATTCTTACTGTGAGGTTGGAAGCCTGTCTATGGTAGGAAATATTGGGACTGAAGGAAATTGTATGGAAAATAAAGCCCCAGGGTGAGTTGGGTCAGGCACTAGCCCTGTCCTCTTGTGCTTGGAGCCCATCTCCTCACCTGGCTGAGTCTAGCTCCTCCTACCCGATCCTACTGCTCAAGGATTGGGGCCCATGCATGGAAACAAAAGCCCATCTTAATGGTTGACTATGTCCTTGTTGGGCTGTTGAGGCTTTGTCACCCCTGTTGAGGTGGTGGCTAGAAATCAGGAGGTGGGCCGCACCTGCTGGTTTAGAGAAGAGCTTCAGTTTGGAGCAGGGAGGGAAGGTCTTGGGGAGGAGCGCAGAGAAGCTATTGCACCAAAAGCTGGGAAGACTTAAATCCATTCTGGTGCGTCTTTCTTAGTGCACTGTAATTTCTAGTACATTCTAGTACATTCTAGTACATTCTAGAGCATTCTAGAGCAGCTGGGGCATCTTTATCTTTGTCTCTTGTCTTTCATTTTAGCATGTGGTTCTGTTGATGGAGGAGATCCGATGGGTGGTTAGTGTGTCTTTCCCTTCTGTGCCAATGGTCAAAAAGCTGTTGGATTTTGGCTAAAGACCTTGATTTTGGCTGTATTGTGGATTGTCTTGGTGTAGACAGAGATGAGTTGAGGCTCAGGCGCCAGACCTCAAGCACTTTGAAATAACTATCCTTCTCAACCTGCACATTACTGCACATTATAATTGCTTGAAATAGAAAAATCCAGACTCAAGCACAGCCCCAGAGATTCAGTCAGTCAGGCATGGAGTCTGGCTCCAGGAATAAAAAAATCCACCCGAGGGGATATTAATGTGCTGGTGGGGTCAGAGCTAATATGCTAAACCTTGACCCTTATTCTCATTTTAGGAATGAGTGGCTGAAGCCAGTTTCCCTTCTCCCCGCTGAGCAAGATGGAACTTTCCTTGGAAGACCAGCCTCACCTTGCTTCACCTTCCTCAGGTGCTTCCAACTTCCTAAAATACCTCGTCTCCAGAAACTCTGCCAAAAGCCCCATGATGACAACTTGCCCCCAAATAAATGATGTCTTTTACTTTCCAGTTAGTAATACTAATAATAGCTAACGTTACCGAGTGCGCTCCATGTACCAGGCTTGGTTTCAAGCGCTTTCTGTGTATTAATCCGTTTGACCCGCACGGCAGCCCTATAGATGTCTCTGCTAGAGGGAGGTTGTAGATGCAGGCTCTGGAACCCCAAGTCCTGCATGTGAGTCCTGACTTTGCCCATGTACCTTCTGTGTGACCTTGGGCATGTCACTTACCCTCTCTGTGCCTCAGGCCCCTACGGATAATAAAAGCATCCACTTTCGAGAGTTGTCGTAAGGAGTAAATGAATTATGTCTGAAAGTCTTCAGAAACATGCCTGAACACCTGACCCACAGAAAGTGCAATATAACTGTTAGTATTTC
Organism: Ursus arctos; assembly: GCF_023065955.2. Lineage (NCBI taxonomy): Eukaryota > Metazoa > Chordata > Mammalia > Carnivora > Ursidae > Ursus > Ursus arctos. The sequence continues at coordinate 10,299,380 of NW_026622886.1, read as the reverse complement.
CGCTCCTATTTTGAAGATGAATTCATGGAGGTGTTGAGAGACTAAGGAACTTTCCCAGCGTTCTACGGCTAGTAAATAATGGTGACCCTCTTTGTAGAGCCCACACATCACAGTTAAAATCTTGTCTTGACTGCTGCTCGGAGCACCCTGCTGAGGTAAGTTACCTTCCTCACACGGGTGAGGAACCTGAGACTCCGAGGGGGGAATTAACTTGCTCAGGGTCGTAGAGCCGACTTGTGGCAGAGCCGGATGTCTTATCTGGCAGGGTTTCTTTACATGGTGGGGCTGACTGCACCCCTCCCCCCAGAGCTGCCACTGTGGCAGCCCGGCATTTCTGTGGTTGCTAGGGGCTGCCTGGGTGGAGTTCTATGTTAGAAAGGACCCCGAGGCCATGTCTCGGCTCGGTGGCAGAGCACTGTGATGGATGTACCGTGTCTGCCATGGGTGCAGGAAAGGGGAGGGGCAGCGTGCCTGGCATGTGTGTTTGCCACTGATTTCCTACCCTGCATTAGTTCAGTGTGAGACACGGAGCACCTGTGCTTACTCAGGCTCTTCCTCTAGGTCTAAGCTTTTGTGTCACATCTTCCAGGAAGCCCTCCCTGGTCTTCTGAGTCCAGCGAAATCCCCGGGGTCTGTGCTCCTGCAGCTGTAACTGGCTGCCTGTGTGTATTTGCTCTTGACCTGTAGCTCTGTGAGCAGAGACCGTAAGCAGCTGCTTCGTTGTTGTATTCCCCACACCCTAGAATTGTGCACAGCAAATTCTAAGCGTTAAATCAATGGATGATGAACGGATGCATGCATGGATGAATGAATAATGCAGTGGAGTTTGGTACTGCTTTCCATGCCTCTGTCTGAGGCTTGGTTTCTCACTGAGCGAGGTTCTCTGTGTTCACTGTTGGCCAGCGCAAGGCTCCTGACTTTCTGGAGGATCGGGAAGCACCTTGTCCCCAAAGTAGCTCCTTGGGGCAGTCTTTTCTCTCTTCATCCACCCTCCCATCCCCCAGTTCAAGCCATCATCTATTTGAGGCAGCAAAAATGACTGTAATCATGTTATAACATTTCACAAACCATTTTACAAGGAGGAGAACAACATAGGGATGTCTGTACCACGGATATTTATTTTCCCAAGAACACTTACCGGAGGTTAGTTGTGGAAAGAGCGAGTCTGCTGGACAGCTCTGCAGCTGGGGGAGAGGGGAGAATCCCGAGAAAGATCTAATGAAGAGAGAGAAGCAAGGCACTTCTCATTTCTTGCAGAGGGGAGGGATGGGAGTAGAGGAAGGATATAGGTATTTCCAGATAGAGATTTGATGGAGCGGTTCAGAGATTAGTGCATCTGAATATTCACTCATTCATTTCTTTGTTCACCGTCTTGCCATCTTTTTTGAGCATCCACTCTGTTCTGGGCACCTGCTAAGCCCTGCTGTTACCATGGGGAACAAGACGAGCATAGTTTCTGCCCCATGCAGCTTGCACTCCAGACAGGTGAACGTCACTGTGAAGGATGGATGTGGTGAGGATTCTCCCAGGAGACATATGGGTGGACAGGGTGGGTACCAGGGAGTGTGGGGCCGGAGGCTCGGCAGCAGCTGTGGCCAGCTCTGGCGGCTCAACATCCTTTCCCCCACTTCTAGCTGGAGCACTCTGATTCCCTGCGGGGGAATCGTCTCTCCCTGCCCTTGTGCAGTCATGGTGAGTTAAATCAAAGTGTCTGCTTCTCCTCAGCCACTCAGTTCCCCTCTCTCCCCCGGGACTTTGAATCTGAACTCAGTGATGTAAAAAATATAACCCAGCAGTTGGGGTGCCTTCACGTCAGTAGGAGAGGCCTGCTGAGGCTTTGAGTCATTTTTGCCATTTAGAGCCCTGCCACTGTCTCGGCTGCTGCCCTCTTCCGAGAGCAAATCCCCAGTGTTTCCTTTGATTCTGTGAATTATCTGATAAACTTCAGACACATTCCCTTCCTGTGTATGCCAGCCACAGTCACCGTCCGTTGCTTGCCACCAAAGACCTCTACTCCGTTCAGTCGCCTTCCTGGGCTCTGCTCAGCTGCACCATGTGTCAGTGTCAATGACTCTGGCAATGCTGGCCCCGAGCTGGGCTTCTAAACGTTCCTATCACTTCTCTCAATACGTGTTTCGAAAACTCCATACACTTCTCATACAATGATTTTCTTCCCCCTGAATTGTGCTTTAGTGCAAGGATTAGCAAAAATGTTTCTGTAAAGGGCCTGAGGGTACATATTTCAGGTTGTGTGAGCTATATGGTATATTAATTTTCTGTGCTGAGGAACAGTTTATCACAAACGTAGCAGCTTTAAACAACACGCATTTACCGTCTCCCCAGGGGAGCAGGGTCTGGGCACCGCTTAGCGGGATCCTCGGGGGGGGGGGTGTCTCACGAAGCTGCAGTCGGGTGGGGGGCTGGGCCGCATCCTCATCTAGAATCACAACTTGGGAAGAAGCCACACCCGAGTTCGTGTGGTTGTTGGCAGAATTAAGTTCCTTGCAGTCATAGGACTGAGGCCTCGGGTCCTAAGACCACTGGTAGTTCCCTGTCGCGTGGCCCTCTTCATAGGCAGCTCACGTCACTGCAGCTTGCCTCTTCAAGGCTGCTAGGAGAGTCTCTCCAGTCTGCTAAAACAGTCTTAAAGTAAAGCAACCAAGGGAGTGAGATCCTACCCCTTTGCTGTAGGCTACTGGTCGAAAACAAACCATGGGTTCCACTCAGATTCAAGGACAGGGTATTATACGAGGTTATAACTCCCGGGGGGGGGGGTGTCAGGTGTGTTGGTTTTGTAAAGCCCGTTGCAGCTGTTAAACCCTGCCTCTGTCGTGCAGAAGCAGCTGTAAAGCAACGAGCAGAGCTGTGTTCCAATAAAACTTTATTTTACAAAAACAGATTGAGGTTAGGTTTGGCTCATGGATTATAGTTTGCCAACCCCTAATTTTTAGAGTAATACTGTTGGCCTGCACCAGAAGACTTTTATAAAGGTATTATTCACTACCTCATTTAACATCCTCTTTGTGATAAATCTTGGAATAAATTTATTTCTGGTAGCTGTGTTTTTCTTGAGCAACTGGCCCGTTTTAATCTCACGAACACTATTATTTGTAAAAAAAAAATCTATTGAAGTAACACATACTGATAAAAAATGTTTTGAATATAGTGGCTTATATATTTGATTAGGTTTCCTTCTTCACTTTGGTTGCTAGGAATCTCAGAGCCAAAGTACAACCATCCCTACCGAGCGTAAAGGACTCCACAGTAAGCATTTTCTGTATTTGCTTCATTCCTGGTTCCATTCAATGTTCTAATCTTGATTCCTCTTCTTTCATGCTGACATGATTCATGTCATCTTGCTGCATTGGGTGTCTAAATCCTCTCTGTACAAGGTGGGGAAAATGTTTTATAAAGGAATAAATAATTGTCCTCTAGGATGTATGGTGCATTGGAATAGGAGTAACCCTTATTCAAAGTAGGGCGAATAGTAACTCAGTGGACGAACGTTCAAGTTCTCTTATGTTATTAAACCTGAGGAGAGAGTTGAAAATTTCTTCTACAGGGAATATTGTGGGTTTCTTTTAGTTTATTCCAAGCTTGGGCTTAGAGGAGAATATTAACACCAGCTCACGGGCATTGTAGGTTGTATTGGGTGCACCTGGGTGGGGCTGGGCTGCGGCAGGGATTCTGGCTCAGCATTTCTGGACCCGTGAGATCACAAGCTACATCCTACAAAGGGTGCCATTGTGTGTGGCTCGATGCTGGTGATTTCACTGCGGGGCGGTCCCCCTCCAAGATTTCTTATGGCCTGGGGAAGGCAGCTGCAGAATGGTTCTCCAGGGAAATCATCAGGTCCACACTGCAAGTGCCAGGCTCACCCTATACATTCAGGTCCCAGCCTCATCTCCTGGGGTGGAGGTGGTAAGGGGCAAGCAGGCTGCTTTAGTCAGCAGTGCTGATGCTGGGAAGCTGGCCCAAAAGGTCTGAGGTCGCTTAGCTCAGATGATCTTCCCAGAGAAACCTGGCCCTTTCCATGGAGCTGAATCATAAGACCAGCTTTCTGAGGCCAAAGGACTTTAACTGCCCTTCTCCTTCTAAGCTATGGATGCCCTGGAATCTGGGGATTTTTCTTGGGGGTAATGTGTGCATGACCGAAATGTCTCCTGAAGTGTCTAGCACAGGAATGAATCCCAATAAACTAATTTAGGGAAGCATATATTATATGGCTCCTAGCAGATAGTTTCTTTTGTCCAGCAAGTATGTACTATTTTGCCTAGAGAGCCAGTATAGCATAATGGTTAAGAGCGAGAGCTCTGGAGCCAGGCTGCCTGGTTCAAGTCTTGCCTCTGACACTAACTAGCTGTGTGATCCTGGACAGATAACCTGACTTCTCTGTGTTTTCTTGTATATAAAATGGGGATTGAAGCATATGTGGATTCTCTATTATGTCCCTGCTTTTTCTCTTAATTTGCTCTCTGTGGGAGAAGCTGGCTGCCATGTCGTGAAGACACTCAAGCAGCCTAATGAAGACACGCATGTGGAAAATCTGAGGCCTTCTGCCAACAGCTGTGTGAGTGAACCATCTTGGAAGTGGATCCTCCAGCCCTGGTCAAGCCTTTATTTTATTTTATTTTATTTTTAAAGATTTTATTTTTATTTATTTGAAGAGATAGAGACAGCCAGCGAGAGAGGGAACACGAGCAGGGGGAGTGGGAGAGAAAGAAGCAGGCTCATAGCGGAGGAGCCTGATGTGGGGCTCGATCCCATAACGCTAGGATCACGCCCTGAGCCGAAGGCAGATGCTTAATGACTGCGCCACCCAGGCGCCCCCGGGTCAAGCCTTTAGATGACCAGCAATTGGATTATAAACTCATGAGAGACTCTGAGCTAGAATTGTACAGTTAACATACTCCTGGTTTCCTGATGCTCAGAAACCGTGTGAGATGATAAATGTTGTTTTAGGCCACAACACTTTAGAGTAATTTGACACGCAGCAATAGATAACTAATCCAGACCTTTTTTCTATGTACAAGACAGACATGGTTTTGGCCACCATGGAGGTTACATTCCAGTGGAGCCAGAAACGAGTGAGCCAACAACTACAATAGAATGGGAAAAGTGCTCGGGGAAAAGGACAGAGCGTGCTGGGAGGATACGCGAAGGATACTGGATGTGGTAGCGGTCAGGAGGGCTACCTACAGTCAGTAATGTTTAAGTTGCATCTGGAAAGATGAGCAGAGCTAGTTAAGCAGGCAAAGGAAGTAGAGAAGGGTAGTTTAGGAGAAGGTATCGCATGTACAAAGTCCTGAAGGTGAGAGATGGCAAGTGGGGGCGGGCGTTGGAAAGGGGCCAGATGATATTGGCCTTTGGGCTCTGTCATAAAGGAATTTGGACTTTGAAGGGTTTCAGGCAGGATGGATAAGACTTACATTGTGGAAATATCAATCAGATTATGCATTGGAGTAGGACTAGAAACAAAAAAGAACCTATTTATTTATATTTATTTGTTCTATGATGATACCATATTACATTACCAGATATATGCAGACTTTTTTTTATTATGCTCAATTAGCCAACATATAATACATCATTAGCTTTTGATGTAGTGTTCAACGATTCTTTAGTTGTGTGTAACACCCAGTGCTCATCACCACATGTGCCCTCATTAATACCCATCACCTGGGTACCCCAATCCTCCCTCTCCCTTCTGTAACCCTGTTTGGTTCCCAGATTCCAAAGTCTCTCAAGGTTTGTCTCCCTCTCTGATTTCTTCCCATTCAGTTTTCCCTCCCTTCCCCTGTGGTCCTCCATGCTATTCCTCATGTTCCACGTACGAGTGAAACCATATGATAATTGTCTTTCTCTGCTTCACTTATTTCACTTAGAATAACCCCCTCCAGTTCCATCCATGTCAGTGCAAATGGTAAGTGCTCACCCTTTCTGATGGCTGAATAATATTCCATTGTACATGTGGACCACATCTTCTTTATCCAGTCATCTGTTGAAGGGCATCTCAGCTCCTTCCACAGTTTTCTTGTTGTAGACATTGCTGCTATGAACATTGGGGTGCTTGTGCCCCTTCTTTTCACTACATCTGTATCTTTGGGGTAAATACCCAGTAGTGCAATGGCTGGGTCATAGGGTAACTCTATTTTTAACATCTTGAGGAATCTCCATACTGTTTTCCAGAGTGGCTTGTACCAGCTTGCATTCCCACCAACAGTATAACAGGGTTCCCTTTTCTCCACATCCTCACCAACACTTGTTGTTTCCTTTCCTGTTAATTTTGGCCATTCTAACTGGTGTAAGGTGGTATCTCACTGTGGTTTTGATTTGAATTTCCCTGATGGCTTGTGATGTTGAACATTTTTTCATGTGTCTGTTGGCCATTTGAATGTCTTCTTTGGAGAAGTGTCTGTGCTTGCCTTCTTCCCATTTATTGACTGGATTATTTGGTTTTTGGGTGTTGAGTTTGAGAAGTTCTTTATAGATCTTGGATACTAGTCCTTTCTTCCTAATGTCATTTGCAAATATCTTCTCCCATTCCATGGGTTGCCTCTTAGTTTTGTTGACTGTTTCCTTTGCTGTGCAAAAGGTATTTATCTTGATGAGGTCCCAAAAGTTCATTTTTGCTTTTGTTTTTAAAAAATAGAAGTCACTCTGCATATACTGAATATACTTGTTTTAAAATACTTTTAGGTTATAAAGATTTTCTCATATTATTATTGTTAAATAAAGCCTAACATGATGGCATAGTATATTTGAATGCACCACAATTGATTTAACCACTCTCCTATTGGATGGTTAGATTATTTTTTATTTTTCACACTTACGCATACTACAGGGTAAATGTGAGAGGGTCTCTAAGAATCTTGTATGGTGAGTTTTGTTTTCTCGTGGTTTCGAGTAGGAAGTCGAAGGGCGTGTAGGGACAGGAGTATGTGGAAGAGGCGGTAGATCGTGCCCTAACTACCTGGCGTATTGGTGACATCATCCCCGGTATTTTCTGAGACACTCCTGATTTGGAACATTCCACTTCACTGGGGCTATATATCCTGAGTTTTGTTTGGAAAATATGATCACCCCTCCACGCCATGAACTTCACGCTTCAGCAGCATGGACTTGCTTTTCACACCCCACACCTGCTATGCTGTTCTCACTTCCTTTGCTTAGGCTGACCCCTCTGCCTGGAATGTCTCCCTCTCCACTTCACCTGTCTACCTCCTTTTCACCATCTTTTGACTCATCAGAAACATCTCCTTCAGCAGGTTTTCCTCATCTTGTTCTACCCCAGACTGGGTTGGGCTCTTCTTCTCCATGTATCCATAGTGTCCCATGCTTACTTCTTTCAATGAGCTCAGCATTTGATGGCTCTTGCCCACTCGGCCATGAGGTCCTCAAGAGCAGATGATCATGGATTTCAAAAACAGAACAAAATATTACTTTATGTGATGACTGAATACTTTGGGCATTGAGAAAAATTTTAGTGCAAGGGTAAATGAATCAATGAACCCCAGTGGAAAAGGTGAGTAGTTGGACTGTCCTAGGGCTGGGGTTTTGCTAGAGAAAGCTAGCTTATCTGGGCAAGGAAATTTCTACTGCGTCACGCTGTCTGTAGGGAGGGGGGCTTTCCAGGATGGAGACACAATAAGGAGACTTGCTTGGCACCCATCATTAGTGGCACCCAGGCAGTTTGAGGGCATTGGTGTCTACAAATATTTTCAGGGGTACTTTTCATTGTAGGCACTAAAAGGCTTTTTTTTTTTTTTTTAAATGCTCTTGACTCAGGTCAAGATCAGAGCTAACAGACCTTGTAATAGGCCAGATCAAAGTCATGATCAAATGGCGAATTGGTGCAAACATTAGGACGCCTTGCCACTGAAAGACTCTTATTCTCTCTTTAATTGCATTAAACTAGGCAATTCTCTCTATTATTTGTTTTCCTTTCCTCCATTCCTTTATTGGACATAAAGTAACAATGTATGTGCACAAACATTGCATTTTTAAAAACTAAGTGGCCAATGGTATGTTTTGATTGACATCAAATGGAGATACCTGAGGGAAAATGCTGGTTCTGCAAGAATACCCCCTTTCTCCATTCGTGGCATGCTCATTCAGCTCTTATCTTTATATTCCAGTAGGTTGTTTTGCTCTCACTGCTTAACAAAGAAAAAACAACATAAAAATCCTTGCATACCTTGTTCAATTGGAGAATTTTAATGTTTTTCATTTATCATATAAAGCCAAGGACAATTTTATAATTTTTTTGTACATAGCTGTTACATGGAGGGTGATCTGTCTTCAAGTAGGGATAAATTTACTCTAAGAGAAATGAATCCTAGATAGTTTTCCCTGCAAGTCAAGCATCTTGTTGTTTAAATAAACTTCTTGTTTAAAAAAATAAAAACTGACTTGTAAGCTATATCCTGAATCTATCCGCTTCTCTGTTGCCATGATTCCCACTCTGGTCCACACCACCATCTCCTTCCCCTGCAGCCTCCTCTGAAGGAGCTGCGGTCGTGATCTCCATTTTAAAGACGAGGGACCGGAAGTAAGTGTGTATCTGGCATATCCCAGGGATTAATTAAATATTTATTCCATGCGGAGATCTTTTGGGGAAGAGACTTTTTATTAGTGCCAGGGCGCAGCCTGCTATCTGGTATGCAATAGGTGCTCAGTAAATTTTTATTGTCGAGTAAATGAAATAGATCAGAGCTTGATCTATCCTGTGAGGGCCCCGTAGTAAATATGTTGGGCTTTGTGTTCCATACAGTCTCTGTTGCAACTTCTCAAAACTTCTGTCGTTGGGCACCAGCTGCCATAGATAGGCTGGAAATGCGTGAGTGTGGCCGTGTTCTGATGAAATTATTTCCGAAAACTGGTGGCAGGCCCGATTTGGCTGTGGGCTGAAGTTTGCCCAGTCCTCCTATACATGCTGCTACTGATAGATGGTACCACTTACTTCAAGGCATACTCTGGGCTAGGAACAGTTCTAAGTACTTTAGGCATCATCTCCTGAGATACGGACAAGGAAAGTGTGCTCATCCTACGTTTAAATATCTTGTCCAAGTCTGCAAACCTGCAGAGCCTTGACTAAGGAGATCATGGTTAAGATTTTGAACGTTTTCCAGATGAGTGGATGAATTATGTCTAGATCCTTGATACTCAATGTCTAGTCCGTGGCCCAGAGGCATCAGCGTCATCTGGGAGCTTGTTAAAAATGCAGACTGTTGGGGTCCTCCCCGGACCTCCTAAATCAGAATCTATATTTTCACAAGACTCTCAAGTGCTTCTCATGCACATTAAAATTTGAGAAGCAAAACAAAACAAAACGAAAGACCAAATAGTGTTGGGGACCCTGAAATTTTTAGCTATTGTGAATAATTTGGTTAATACTAATAGTAAGGCTAAGCTTTTCATTCATCTTGTGGGTGTGAACCCATTGATAGCGTGTTGCTGGAGAAGCAGGAGAGGAGGAACACCTCTCACCTGAGGAAAGATAAGTATAATCGCCAAATAGAAGCTTTGCGGTCTAATAACCTTTGGAGACTACTTGGAAAATGCAGCCACAGACATAATAATTTTTAACATAAAGGCATTCGGAATATACGACGGGAGCGGGCAGTTTCACCAACGGGAGTCAGAATTCCGTTGTTTGTGCAGAGATTAAAACCCGGTTCGAATTTTTTCAGAAGCTCCCAGTCGGAGCCACGAAGACCGATGTTCCATGTGGCTTCTTTCCGGTGACAGGACCCGGCACGGTAGCCCCTGCCACAGCGTCTCCTCGCTGTGGCTTTAATCTGATTGACAATCAGATCAGCACACAAAGGGCAGTGAAGAATCGCTCTGCTGACAAGCTCCTTGCCCTCCAGTCTCTGGAAGAATGTTGACTGACAGGCACACAATTAAAAGGGGATTGATTTATTGAGCTGGAATGCTCTGGCCCCCCTAATCTCAGCAGCATCTCTCTGCTTGCAATCAGCACTCCCAAACAAGAGTCAGCCTACACAAACGACACTCTCAACTCTCGTGATCACCAGGGAGCCAAAGACGCTCTTAGTTTACCAAAGGTAGCTCAGCCTTGGAAGCCCATAAAGAAAAACCACATAAAAGAAGTCCTTTCCTGCACTAGGGCCCGGATAAGGATCTGGAATTCAGTAGGGAAGGTCGATCTAAACAAAAAGCCAGCAACGGTAATGAAAACTGCTAACCTTGGCTCTGGGGGGCGGCGGGGAAGGGTTGAGAAGAGTAAATGGGCAAGGAGCCCTATATTTGTCTTTTAGATAATGAAACTATAAATTTCTGCTGGAAATCCCAGGGTCAGCGAGCACCCGGAATGTTGACAGGCATGCCGGTGGGATTCAAGGGAAGAAAAAAGCCTGTGGATTTGAATTCAATGCTTCCTTTGAACTGTTTCATTGAACTGATGCAGTTGAATCTCAGCGATGTGTATGCAAATAATTATTTATAATTGTCGGGATTGGAGGGGCACCCCAGCATCAGCGCCTCTCTTGTTCACCACGTATGAACTGATGAAGAAGTAAAACAGAAGATTCGGCAGCTGGGGATGGAACTGGGGTCCCATCTTTGTTCCTCATAAAGTAGAAAACGTAGACTAGATTTTTCGCTTCTGCAATCTGAGCCGTCAACCTGACAAGACTTACCTTCCCGAGTCATTGCAGCTCTGGACGGGCCCATGTGACACACCCTGGGGCGGGGCGGAGCCGAACACGCTCCCTGCAGACAGGTTCGCTCCCCGGAGAAGGAGAAAAGAAAGGAGCCGGGGCAGCATGTGCCTGATGTCTCTTTCCAAACTCACCAGAATAAAAATATCACTTTCTCCCCTGGGGCTCAGGGAAGGAGGGGACGGAGAGAAATCGGGGTGACGTGGGATCTTTCCCACATGGAAGCCATCATCATCATCACCATCATCGAGGAAGAAGCACCCTCCACATGAAAAAATAAACAGAAATAGTAAGACTAATAATGGCAGGAGTTACAGTTTGTGAAACATTTACCCTGTTCAGGCTTTGGGCAGAATACTCTGCCTCCTCCAACCCTCACGACGACTCATGGAGATGGCTTTTTACTGTCTCTCGGCAACACAGGAGAGAACAGAGTCTCCAGAGAGGTCGTGTCACCTGTCCGCAGGCACACAGCTAGCGAGGGGAACTACGGGGCAAGCCTGGCTCTCCCTGGCCCCGGAGCCTGCGATAGGAACAGGGTCTGCTTTTATGTGGAATGAACGAAGGGAATGAAGGGATGAGTGAATGAGGTGAAATTTGAGGGAGACCGGGTGAGAAGCTAGGCCAGCCTGGAACAAGCCTGTGGCACTGTGGGTCCGGCCGTCTTTGCCCTAACGCAGGGGCTGGGCCTACATCCCTCCCCCTGGGTGTTCTGCCCTGCCAACCCAGGCCTGATAGGGCCCCCACGTGAGCTGGGGAGCTGGTCCTGCCGCCCCAGGGGCCCGGTGTCAGGATGTGCTGGGTGGAGAGCCCCGGGTGTCCGCTTGTACACTAGGCCAACATGGTCCCCTTGGCTGGGTCTTCGGTTTTATTCTAGATTGCCAGCAGATCTGCTCCGACTGGCCTTCCAGATGGCCAGTGGCCTGAACGCCAGTGGCCAGAGGAGCAGTTGGACAAAGCCCCCCTCCTCAAAGGGAGTGGGCTAACCCATCCCTGCCCAAGTAGAAGTCCCACTCACAGACGAGGCCAAAGCCCGGCCTCCCACGCTGACACTCAGCTCCCCCTCTCCTGGTGGAATTGGGCGGTCTCCTGTGCATCTGGGCCCCACATTTCCAGACATCCTCTCCATGGGGTATTCCCAGAAACAGAGCCCCCGATACCTCGTTCTCCCCCGCTAGCCCTTCACGCCTCGAGATTTCTCTGGAATCCTTGGAGCAGCCCTAGCTAGCATCGGTGTTACCTCCCTCCAGAAGAGGACCTGGAATCTGTTTCCTGCTCATCAGTCTGGCCACCTCGTTCACGGTCAGGCTAGCCCTGGCCTCGGCTGCTGTTATCTTCATCTTTTTCTCTGGAAACTTCCGTCACTTCCAATTTTCCCTAGTTTTCTCCCCCTACCTCAGCCTTTTTTTTTTTTTTCCCCAGGCACACTTCACCTTCTCAGCTTTCTTTTCAAAGATGTTGTATTTCTTTTTCTCCTTATTTGGTCCAATGTGACCTGATAGGGTGGCTGAAGCAGCATATTGGGGATAGAAATATGTACTAGTTTTCCACAGATTTTTTTTTTCAAATGGGGCATTTGCAATCAATTTATATAATTTAGCCAAAAACTTGAGAATTTTCCATTTAAGAATCAACCTCCCTAAATGAAAGATTTTGATGCTTTCTTTCCTTTCTTTTCTTCCTTCCTTCCTTTCTTTCTTTCTTTCTTTCTTTCTTTCTTTCTTTCTTTCTTTCTTTCTTCTTCTTCTTTTCTTTCTTTCTTTCTTTCTTTCTTTCTTTCTTTCTTTCTTTCTTTCTTTCTTTCTTTCTTTCTTTCTTTTTTCCACTGTAGTCAGGTCTCCACATGCCCCCATGCATAGAGGCTGTTCTGGAAAGGGCTTCCTGAGGAATCCCTGTCAAGTGTGCACCACTACTACTCATGCCTCAGGAATGCTGATTTTGTGGACAGCGAGGAGCATGTGGTTCTTTTGTCTTTTTTAGGATTTTCTCTCAGAGAAGGGATGCCACAATGAGGTGGTGCTGACGGTGCAGCACGTGGAGAAGAAACTAGGGTGGGGTCAGGTCAGGGGTTCGTTTGTACTTGAACCCCTCCAGGATTGGTGTCTATGGAGATAAATGTTCACAGAACAAAAGAAGATCAAGCAGCCCTGAATTGTTTGCTGAGACCCTGACTCTAAACCTAGTTGCAAACTTCAGGAGATCCAGACTCTACACCACAGACATTTCTTTTCTTAAGCTAATTGGTCCCAAGGAGTCTAGAGTGGGTGCCATTCCTATTCCCACCCAGATCCCCGTTACCAGGCTGGTGTACCCATACTCCAGTTGCCTAAAGATTCTGACATGTGAATTCCTGTTGGGTAAAACCCATATTTGCTGAGAACGTGTCTTGGTACCTTCTCTTCAGCAGCAGATGCTGAGCCCAGAAGGGCTGAGGGGGGCTGGGACACTTGATGTAACACAAGGAGATGACTGGTTGTAGCAGGGGGAATGTGGAAGGGCAACCAGAACATGGCGGAAAACTACTGCCCCACACAGTGTTTCCTCTCCCTGAGGTTTTCCAGATCTTTAGTACAGAGGACATTCTAGAGGCAAGAGGCATTTCTGTGGAACCGGGGACTATGCTCGCTCCTAGATCCATGGCATCCCAGGTGACCCAGGAGTGGGTGGGCCAAAGTAGCATGAAGAACTCACTGTCAGTAACTTGCAAAAAATTATGCAGGGGGTTTGGTGCCATGAAAAGCATGGAGTGTGGTTTCTGGCTAGTTCAAGCTCATTTTTTTGGTGAGGTGACTTGAGGGGGATAAATTTCTTATCCTGCCTGAGAGATTCTTTGGGGCAGAGCCCTAAAATCCTTCTTTTTCATGTCTCTAATTCAATGTTGGTACAACAATCGTTGATTTAAATTGAGATACACAGAAGTAGGTGGTGAGTTCTTCGTGGAGGAGCGGGTCCTACAGGCCATTTTGCTTCTCCTACTTGGAATGACGCAATATGCTTTTTCTTCCATGTTTGCATTTGATCTTCACCTTGGAAGACAAACTTTGATAAACTTGTAGACAGATAGAGAAACTGGGGCTCAGAGAAGGTGAATGACTTCCTAAAGCTCACACAGCCAGAAAGTGGCAGAGCTTGAACTGGAGCTCCTGGCTCCAAGTCCAGTGCTTACTTCGTCTCTGACACGATGCACCCCGCGCACTCTTACAACTCATCGGGCTGAGCAGGGAGAACCTGGGAAGCTGGGTTGCAGAGCTTTCTATATTAACTCTTGAGGAAAAATGATATATTTTGAGAGTATGAGCTGATGCCAGGACCTGCTCCGTTTTTTCTGAAACGATCTTCATGAAACGTTTTGGTCATGCACAGAAGAGCTAAGAATCACCAGACTCGCTTCCAAGGCAATTCCAGGATCCCAAAGCTTGGAAACACCAGAAACCATCAATCACCTGGGCCACCGAACCAGAGAATGCCAGTCTCTCTGAAATTGGAAGGATTCTTCTATGGGGGTCCACCCCCGTAGGAAGAGAGCCGTTGCTGGTGGTCAGGTGTGATCTACAATTTGTTGCCCTCTCTACTGTCAGGCACTGATCCCTGTATCACAACCCATGTGGGATATGTGAGATTTCCTCCTGGTGACAAATGAGAAAATGAGGCTCAGGTTAAATTACTTTCTGAGTTCATGCAGCTAGAAAGGGTGAGACGTGGAATACAGATTTGTAGTCTTCGTCCCCACACTGTGATCTCAGCCACGGTGCTCTCGTGCCTCCAAGTAGACATTTGATTGAACGGGGTTGAACAGGAATCTAGGAGCAAGTGTGGCTAAGTGCCAAAGGGCTAGTGCAGAGGGACTCGCTGTAGCCATTGAGAAAGAGGGAGACAGTCTCTGAGACGCTATTGGTGCCTCTTAGGGTCTGTCAGGTGGCCTGGCCACTGGGTCAAGCAAGCAGCTGCTGGCAGGGAGGCCTTTCTGGGCAGCCCGAGAAGGATGAGACCTCATAGGAAAGCGGTGCCAGCAATGGCTACTCCGTCACCAGCCCCCTCTTAGGTCATATTTCAAAGACTGGCTCAGGGCCACTGGCTGGGGCCCATGACTGTGAGATCATGGCTGAGCAATCTGACTCTGAAAAATATAAGCACCAACTTGGGAGTTTTATCGCATTTCTGCCGCCCAGGCATGAAGTCAGCTGGACTGCGCGTGACGGGGAGCGATCGTCTTGTAATTAGCCGGGGTGTTTTTCTTTCATGTTCTGCCTAAATTCGGTGTGCTGCGAGCGCGTCCGCTCCCTCCGAGCCACCCCACAGCAGGAGCGGAGGTGAGTCATGGCCATAAAATTTGGAAAGCTCGTGGGGGGATGGAGGGTGGTGGAGAAATATAAATTATTGTTATCATCTTTCAGGCGCAGTCGACTTCATTATTGCACTTTGGCCAGCTGCATCGTGCCTCCGCTAACCCGAGCCAGAAACGATGCTTTTAGCGGGAAAGGACTAGATGCCCTACTGGGGCGGCCACCCTGGAAGCCCCTTGCTCTTTTGGGGGAGGATGGGGCATGTTAAAGTCCCAACACCGCCGCTCCCCAGCTGGGACCTGTGTGGATTGGCTCCCAGACACTTGGGTGTGAGCAGGGTCACGTTTTCTTTATTTTTTCTAGAGCGAGTAAGTCTGGCTTGGTTCTGCACCTGCCAGGACTGCTGGGAAACCCGTTCTTAGTTATGTCTTTTTTGGAGGGGTGGTTGGTGAGGGTTTTTTTTTTTCCCTCTCTTCCTTGAGAATTAGGTAATTCAGCAAGATTGAGGGCAAGTTTCTAGGGATGGGTCCACTGTGGAGAAATCCTTCCTCATGGTCTGCAAGCGCCATTTTGAAGCGAGTCTCCTAATTCCTTCCATCCCAAGCCTGGTCAGGGGGCCTCACGTTTTCCTCATGTTTTCCCTAGAGGATCCCTCAGTTCCTCTCCTCCCCACCCGGTGCTGCAGATCTCTGCCCTCAGAGGCTCTCAAACCACTGTCCTTCTGCCACGTCAGGGGAGACACAAAGCACCTCAGGTTCAGCTACCTCCCCTCTGTCTTCCTACCCTCAGGCAGTGAAATCACCTCATCTCTTTCAGCCTTTCTTCAAACAAAACAGACAAACAAACAAAGGTAAATTATGTTAGGTTTTCTCTTTGGCTAATTGCTCAGAAAAGGAGAAAAATGACCTTTCGGTTCTCGAGTCTCCTCTAGGAGAAAAAGATAGAGCCACTTCTCCGTGAGTTTGTCATCACTCCAGCTCCTCCATCTTGAGCCTCTCTGAGGCTCAGTTTCTCCTTTAAAGGTGGGATACACAGCCCCTTAGGGCAGTGATGCTGTGAGGATGGAGTGGTCTATGACAATGACATGTGTCAGGCACTTTGTGTACAGCCTTCCTGGAGCTGGCTCCCAAAGCATGGCTGTTGCTAGAAAACCGTGAGCTCTGGGACGATGCCCGTAGCTTCCTCATCCCTGAGGACAGGGCTGGAGGGTCTGGACCCGTACCTGGCACTCAGTAGACATCCAAACACATCTGGTTAACAAAATGATTGTAAAAGGCCAGGATTTAGGAGCAGCTGAGAGCACCAAGCCTCCTTTTGCAATGCCGACCAACTGGCCTTCATGTCGTGCATCCATAGGATACACGCATCCTGGTCATGTGCGGTGTGTGATGCAGTGAGACATACCCATGCCAGGAAAACGGAATATTTGGTCTTCTCACTGTGGTCACCGAACACTTAACTGTGATAGATAACGAGACTGTGCTCATTTTGGGCGTGTGCTATTATTATTATTATCTCTTAACAGAAATATGTTTTCCCATTGCCCACTTCTGGGGCTTTCCCTCCCACCTGCTCTTGGCTTCAGTGGGGTTTATAAGTAGCTTGGGTCATAGATAAAAATGGGGGTATGCTTCAAGAAAAGTTTGATGGGGCTCAGGTAAATCTCAGGTCACAGGCAGGCGACTTGCTTCTGGATGACCAATGGACAACGTGCAGACACCACATGGACACGAATAGCCGAGGTGGTTCCTTTATCCATTCAGCGTGGGAGGCTCACTTACATGGTGGCCTCCGGTCTGCAGGCCTGGCTGAGGTCCTTCCGGGCACAGGCCAGACACTCTGACGCTTCCCCTTTCTCCCTACCTGACCCACTTTTGTCCTTTTCATTTCTGTGTTCCCCACCCATCCCCCTCTCCTGCGATGCCCCTCCTCGGATCCAGGGATGTTCTCCCATGCCAGGTAACCCTCACGTAGGGGTAGGCTTGCCTTTTCTCCTATTTCCTTCCCAGTTTTATGGCTACAGCTTATACTCTGCACTCTTCCTCCTTCAGGCCTTCCTTTTGAATCTTGAAAAACTGCATTACTGATATCTCACCTAATCTGCATGAGAAACTGATGGGTTAGGGTGGTCCTGTGTCTGAGGATCCCCTGGACCTCTTCTCTCTGCTCCTATCTTTGCTTTCATCTTTGATGGTTGCTTCCTCCATTTCCAATAGGGAAAGAAGAATGCCAGGGACCCCTGGGAGAGGATGGACTGGGATGCTTAGGTGGTAGAGACCCTAGGAAATTTCTAGAGGAGGGGACCTCATGCGGCCTCCAGCCCTTTGCTCAGCATTTTCAAAGTCTCAGCAGCTGATCCAAGGGACATGGCCTCTAACCATTGCTACAGGAAGTCTCCTCACTCAGGGCCACTTTAGGACTTTTGTGAGTTTGAGGCATTCTTGCGTTTGGGGCAACTTCCTTCATAAAAACACATGAAAACTATGTAATGGATTTTCAAGAGTCCTAAATATTTCATTTTTTTCCCTCGATGTAAGAAACAAATTAAAACATCTTATTCAATCTTAAAAGTTCATAACTTTGCATCAGAAACCAGGGATGTACTGTATGGTGACTAACATAATAAAAAAATTTTTTTAAAAAGTTCATATGTTTTTTTCTTTGAATTTTAAAGATAATATAGATAGTATATATTATCTATATAGATAGTATATACATATACTATCTATGTATAGATATATATAGATATATATCTATATATAGATATCTATATATAGATAATATAGATAGTATATATTATATATATTATATAGATAATATAGATAGTATATATTATATACATATAGTATATATATACAATATATACTATATATATGTGTATATATATATATATAAAAGATAATATAATAAAGATAAAAATAAAATATCTTTCTGGGTCCCTGAAGGTATGGTGGGCGCCTACCCGCGCCGATGGAGAAGCCAGCCCAGTCCTCACAGCTGAAGAGGAGGCATCAGAAGGCCAGCTGGAACCTGCTCAGGGGTGTTGATTTGTTGGTGCCTATATTTAGAAGGAGCCTCACAGAGTTGGGAGCAGAGTGACGGTGGTGGAGTGGCCCGTAGCGAGGGTAGGCGCCAGGGCCTGCTTGGACTGTACAGGGCCTGCGGAAGCCCTGTCCTTAGAAGCCCCCCAGCCCTTCCCAGCCGGTGCACCTCAGAACCTCTCCATCAGCGCTTCCCTCCCTTCACTGTTCAATCGGCCTTTGAGGAGTCATTTCTCCAGTCAGGACATGTCAGCGTGTCCGCTGGGAGACTTCCGTGGCACCCCGGGGGACCCCGTGCTTTTTTTAGGGTGAACCCTGTGAAATTGCCAGTTGGTGAGTCGAGTTGCTACGGATCATTCTATATGGTTCAACCCGGTGCATCAGTTATCCAGTCCCGTGTGCGGGTCTCACCGTCAGGGTGTAAGTTCCTCGTGCACAGAGACTGTGATTTGAATGTGGCTGTGTCCCCAGCAGCCGGCTCACTGTATTCTAAGTGTTTCTGGAATGAATGGATGATTCAGCCGAAGGGAAGATCATCCGTATTGCCGCTCTCTGCCCTACTCCTAGAGCTCTAGGGTTCTCAAACTTGAACAGGCATCAGAGTTTTCTGCGGGACTTGTTGAAACGCAGATCACTGGGCCCCATCCCAGAGTTTCTGATGCTGGAGGCCTGATAATTAGCCTTTCTAACTAGTTACCAGGAGATGCTGGTCCTGGACACCATGCTTTGAGAACCACTGTTTTAGATTAATAGTTGTCTCCTGAGGATGGGAGGAAGATTAGTCATAAGTATTTTTAAAAGATTCCCCCCTGTACTGGGTTGAATAGTGTCCCACCCCCAAATTCATGTCCACCCAGCAACTCTGAATGTGATGTTATTTGAAATAAGATCTCTGCAGATGTGATCAGGTTGAGGTCATATTGGATTAGGGTGGACCCTAAATCCATTATGATTAGTGTCCTTCAAAGCAGAGCAAACTCTGACACACAGACACAGAGACCCGTGGGGGAGAATGCCATATGAAGATGGAGACGGAAGGGGGAGTGATACATCTGCCAGCTTAGGAGTACCAAGGACTGCCAACACCCACCAGGAGCTAGCAGAGAAGTGTGGGGCAGATTCTCCATCAGAACCCCCAGAAGGAACCCATCCTCCTGACACCGTGATTTCAAACGCCATGGCCTCCAGAACTGTGAGAGAATAAATTTATTTTGTTTTAAGCCATTTCAGTTGGTGATAATTTTTTACAACCCTAAGAAACTAATATATCCACTAAAATGTGAAAAAAAAAAGGCCCACAAAAACCACACAAAAACCCCCCAAGCAGTGATTTTTAAAAAGCTTTTTTTTTTTTTTCATGAGAGAATTTAGAAGGTATTGGGAATTCCCAGCGCCTGCAGGCTATTCCCACCGGGCAAAGGGGGTCCATCCTGCTCTAAGCCACGCAGTCCTAGGGCCACATCCATTTAGGGGTCCCACACAGGGCAGCTCTACGGGGCAGCAGGTTGAAGGAGACATTCCTAGGTTCCAACCCCAAGAGCCTGCTTTTGTGGTTCGGATGTGTGTCCTGGAAATCTACATTTTAACAAGATTCCCAGGGAGTTCATCGATGGCCCAAGACTGCGTTTAATGAACTATAGGTTGGAGGGGTGGAGTACGGATAACTTTAAAGTTGGCAAACCATACCTTTGGCTTTTGAAGCAAGGACTTATTTTTTCTGTGCCATTGACCCTTTGGTAATTTGTTGAAGCCTGTAGATGCCTCTCAGAATAGAATATGACTCCTAAATGCATAAAGCAAAGCACAGAGGATTATAGAAAAAGCCAATAAGAATATTTAAAATTCCCAACTTTTTTCTATGTTACCCTTCTTTATTAACATATTACGTAATGAGAATTAGCAGTGTATCTAATAACTACTGTAATTTCAAAGTGGCAATGAATCTAAATCACGTTTTGAAAAGCAGTGACACCTATAAAATGATAAGAAAAAGCTGTCATCTGACTTCATTCAAAGTCACAGGAATGCTCAGACTCCTGTGGTATAAGGTCCACATTCATAATTGAATACATTCCAGTTGGAATTAGTAGAAATTAGAATTCGTAGAAATAAAGATGCAAATGTCCTGCAACTGCACGGTCCCCTAAACTCTGCCCACAGATCCTTTGAAAACCCATGACTTTAAGTTAACAATCTCTGAGGGGCCGCTCTTCATCTTGTTGCTTTCTCAGTGGTGACCCCATCCCTCTGCAAGCCCACAGCAAATTCAGATTTTCCTCTTCTCGGCCACATAAAAATCTCCCCTAGAGGCTGTACAGTAAGCTGGACCATACATGGGCATTGGAGCCAGAAGCTCCATGGGTTCAAATACCTCTCTTCCAATTTATTAGCAGGTGACTTTCATCCTCTGAGCCCCGGGGGCTACATTTACAATACCCACTTTGTAAGGCTACGGTGAGGATTTGAAATATCATATATAAAGTACTTGCGACACAGTAGGTGCCTGATACAGACTGAATGTCAGTTACTGCAAGCTATAAATAAAAGATTAAAAAAACCCTTTTTTAGTGTTCCTCCAGTTAGGAGATATTTAAATTTCGACGAGGATTTGTAGCATTTCAGGCATCGGTTGGAAAAAGAGTGGATGGGAGGAATGAGAATTCCTCAAATCACTCCATGTTGGAGCTGGGTAGACTCATTCACCCAACCAACAGTCTTTCAAAGACAATGTTGAGCCCTGAACCTACTGTGTGCACAGCTAGAGCCAGGGGAGCATCCAGAAGATGCTGCTGGAATCTGGGCCAGGTTATAGACTTTCAGGCCTCCTGCTGTTTAGCCAGCTGGGTTGTGACCGTGGCAATGACTGGGCCAGGCAGAAGGCAGATGGGGCTTGCAGTGGCTTGATCACTCCTGGAACACAGCTTGTGACTTGGGTGGTGGGGGGCCAGGGGATTGAGAGGCAGGGAGATAGGTGGGGAAAGTTTCTACCATACTGACCCAGCCTGCCCTCCCAGGGGCCTGCTCCTTGTAAAGCCCACGTGTGTGTGAGGGCCTCTGACAGATGTAATGGGGGCCTCTGCTTGCCAAAATTTGCTCCACTGGCCAGTGGGGGCCCAAGCCCTCCTGCACTCAATTCTTCTCATCTCTGTGAGGTTAGAGCTAGTATTCGAGGTCTTGGGAGAGGCACACCTCTAGTCCTGAGGGAAGGAGAGAGTGGTGGGTTTGCAATTTTCCTGCTGTCCTCCAGGGTCTGGCCATAATAGTCAGGCCAAGGTGGGGGAGACAGGGAGCCAATCCTGTGCCTTGGCTCCTGCTATCCAAAAGATGAGCTCCCCAAAAGTAGCACCAGCCCCAACTTCCACCTTATCGAGGAGTGACAGTAATCTTTGTGCAGTAGCATCAAGATACAGGGATGCAAGAGATTTAAGGTCAAGTATCCTGGCTTTGGGCAAGGCACTTAACCTTTCTGAGCCTCAGTTTCTTCATAGAGTAAGCCCAGATGGAAGCTGGGGCCACCCTGTCAATGAGATAGTAGAAAAGCAGGCTTAAAGCTCTCCCCTCTCCTTCCACAGCCCCCCCCCTGCCAACTGTCTGAATTCTGGGCTCCAGCTTCCTCATACACTGACTCTGCTCTGTGCCACGTCAACCCAACGTGAAGTTGGGTCCCTTCTGAGAGTTCCAAAAAAGCCCCCTTACAAAGTAGCAACAGTAAGATTAGTAGAATCAACCCAAATTTTTC
The DNA here is from genome assembly GCF_023065955.2 of Ursus arctos. NCBI lineage: Eukaryota > Metazoa > Chordata > Mammalia > Carnivora > Ursidae > Ursus > Ursus arctos. Next base: position 10,277,632 of record NW_026622886.1, on the reverse strand, counting down.
TTCTGTTTTTATTTTGGTTTTGGATTTGTCAGGGAGGGGAGAGATGAAGGGTAGCCATGCCAGAAATTTCATCAACTTCAAAAAGGTAGCAGGCCTCAGACTGTCTCTAAGATGCCTTTTAGCCATCCACCCCATTACAAGGGTCTCGCTGGCTCTTTGCCTCCCCTAGGCCTAGTCCTCCTCTCTTAGTGAGTCCTCCCACTCTTTCCTCCAGTTCCTCTTCTCTTCACTCATTCCCTTGTCTCGTGTCCAAGGTCAAGATGCTGCCCCTTCTCTGTTGTTGGGGTCAACAGCTCTCCCTTCAAGAATCTCCACTTAACCTCAAGCATCTCAAAGCGTTTTCCACAAAAGACCATTACATCTCCGAGTAGAATTTGTAAACTTGTTGTGGATAATAATAATTCACTAAATCACATGAAGTTTACACAAAATTATGTAAATGAAAGTGTTTTTGAAATGCAAGGTATCGCACATCCATCCGTTTCTGCAACAGACATTTGTGAAGCCTTTACTAGGTGCTGGAGATGACTTCAAGGATTTCACAGCCTAATGAGATGCTAGAAAATAACTAGAATAAAGTGTAATAAGTGCCATAATTGTGCAACATCTCATGTGTAGTGGCACAGTAAAGAAGGGAGTGGTGTTACTGTAAATATAATGTAGAATATATAATATAATATAATATAATATAATATAATATAATATAAGATTCTATTATAACATAGTAGAATATAACATAGACAAAACAAGCTCAAAGTGCTCTTCCAAACATTTTGGAGACAAGCTTTCTGTTTGACTAATCTAGTCCCTGGAATTATATTGACAACTATCTGCACCTTCGTTATGTGTCTGTAAAGTCAGATCTGTATTCAAGGTCTGGAACTTTATCCTTGGGACAGGTTATTTGACTTCTTAAAGTCTCAGTTTTCTCATCTGTCAAACTGTATGATAATCCCTCATAGGTTTGCCATAGAGACTGAAAGAGATTCATTAACTTGTTTGTTTGACAAATAGTTCTTGAGCAACCTCTATGTGCTGGATACTGATTGGAGCACTGGGGTTTTTATAGGGAATGAGACAGTGAATGGGTTCTTGTCCTCTCAGAATGAACGTCCTACTAGGGAGATGAGATAATATTGGTGTGCAGCCCTGTTAATTGGCACCTGGAAGCTATGTAACATCTTCACTGCAGCCTTTCCTTTCAGGTCGTCTTCATTTTTCAATTCCCCTGCACTTTGCCTCAAAATTCTGTTGCCTTGGAACCCTTCAGATAGAGGCTGTGTAAGGGAAGTCACGGGAGTCTGGGAGGAGGAGGTAATCTCAGCTCATGGGCCTGCAGGCTGAGCTGGTGAGCATCTTAGTTCAGCCTGTTATAACAAGCTACCACAGACTGGGTGCTTAAACAGCACACATTTGTTTCCCACAGTGTCAGAGCTGGGAAGTCCAAGATCAAGTTGCTGGTAGATTTGGTGTCTGGTGAGGAAGGATGTGCCATTATGCCCTCACGTGGCTAGGGGAGAGACCATCTCTCTCACTGAATTCTTTCACCCTCATGACGCAATCACCTCTCAAAGTCCCCCACCTCCAAATACCACCACATTGGAAGTTAGGCTTCAACATATGAGTTTGGGGAGGGGGCACAAACAGCTCATTGTAGGGAGAAAAAGTAGGGAGCAAATTAAAGATGTTTAAACCAACAAGCAAATATCTCCTTCTCTTTGCTGCTTTCTGGGACTAGCCCAACTTTTTTAATGACTTCTCTTCTTTGGTTTAGGATTTATTATAAATGTGCTTCCTCTGTTTCTCCTATAATCATGTCATTGAGTGGCCCAGAGATAAATGTCAACGATGCAGCCCTTAAGGAGTCCTGGTGGTGGGGAGAGGGAGGGAGCTGAGTAGGAGGCTGGCAGGCTCAGCAGAGGACACATTTATTAAACGGTGGGAGGAGTGGGGTCATCCTCCAAGTCCTGGGTCTGGCAGAGTTTACAACCAAGCCATAGGGAATAGAGCACTTTTGAGCCTCAGGGAAGCTTCTCCTCAGCTATTGGGCTGTTGTTCCCTGGCTCCTTTGTCAAGCCTGGGCTCTTCGTTTTTAACATTTGTTTTTCCTTTTGGACTTTTCCTCTCATTACAAATAGGTGTTGTGAATTCAAGCCTTGAGAAAGACAGTTGCGTTTTAGGCATGGAGCATTAGCTATATATGGCACTTGGGAAAGGAATCCCATGCCCGGGACTCACAGAGGCAAGGTTTGATGGGAGAATAGGGTCGGATAGGTCAACCATTTGGGAATAGGACTGGGTTTCTTGATTACCAGGTGGGGCTGCCATACAACTGCAAAGGGCTCGGCTCACAGAGAAACAGCATAGCTTGTGCTCTGGACATAGCCATCAAATCCCTTCTTTCCATTCCCCTTTCTCTCTCTGCCTTCCTAGTTTTTAAGTGATTGGACTAAGTGCCAATTTCCTTAAGAGCTGGGACTGGATCCAAGAAAGGCACTCTTGGGGCTGGGGGAGTTCATCAGGAATTCTGTTGTGGAGATACGCATATGGGAGCCTGGAGTCAGAACATTCACTGCAAGTTTGGAAGAGGAACTCTGCTTAAAGGGGCACTGGGTGGGGCCCCTTCTTAGGATTGGGTAAGGAAATCGGGGGAGACCTTGCCGCTGTTCCTTGAGGATGTCTTTATTTACCATTCCCCTTTCCTCGTTCCCCTCCTCACTCGTTTCTCCTTGTAGGTTTCCCATGTCCCGGTGCTGGTGTTTCAATAATGTAAGGATGGGAGTCTGGAGTGAAGTGTAGGTGTGTGAACTTCATTGTTCCCTTGTATGTGCCTTGGCTTAGAGATCAGAACTCTCCAGCGACAAGCACTGGAAGGAAACAAAATACTGCTCTAGTAAGAGTTGGGCAAGCACCCCACAGCCCCCTCCTCTGTCTACTGCCCCCATCCCTGATGCCATTGCAGAGCTTTCTGGAGAGCTGTGCTGGGTACAAGACTGAGACCTGGAAGCCTAAGCAAGCCTCTATTGCCTCCTCCCAAAGCCCAGAAGATCTATGAAAGAAGTCTGTGTATTTATCCATCCAGTGGTAGATGTTAAGTTGGAACAGAGCTGATGAGATGGATTTGGCTTGGTTGAATGCATAGGAAGCACCGGAGAGCATGCCTGGCATACGTCCTGTCCTTGAGCACACACGGTGGCACTGCCCACAAGAAACCACAGCCTAGGGATTCTCGTCCCTGGTATCACAAACTGGAAACCAACCTGATTCTTTTTTTCCATCTTAGTTCCTCATCCATCTGTTCACCAAGTCCTAGCAATTGTAACTTTAAAATACCTTGGGGGTCCATCTGCTTCTCTGCACCCCTCTGCTAACTTCCTAGCCCAGGCCACTGTAGCCTGACTTCCAGCACAGCAAGTGTATCTTCCTAGGTCTCCTCACACCCCCACCCCTCCCATCATTGGTGGTCCATATTGCTGCCAGGGAAGTGTCTATCTGTTTAAGAAACACCCCTACTGAAAATCTTCAATGTCATCTCTTTGCCCTCAGGGGGAAAAAAGAAAAAGCTTTTTAAATGTTTCTGACCATTTAAGAATCCCTGTTTATACTTCCAATATCACCTTTCCCCTTGCCTATTCCAGACACAGTGAGTTGCTTTTCTTTTCCCCAAATGGGCCACCCTCTTTCTTGCCTTGTCTCAAGCTCTTGCCTCTGTCAGGTACTTTTGCCCCACCCCCACCCCCTTTTCAACCAACTCCTATGCAATCTTCACATTATTTTTTAATCGTCACTTTCTCCAGGAAGCCCTCCTTCCTTTGTATGGGTCGGTGGTCCCTTCACAGGCTCTGCAGCCACCTAGCCCTTTCTGATGATGTATTGTCATGGTCTGTTTATTTGAAATTCCCGCTGGCTGCTAGAGCAACCTCTGTCACCAACAGGCACCTCCTTAGCTTCTGCTAGGCCACACACACAGAGTCTCCCTTCCGTTTCACACCATGTGGCTTCACTTCATCTCCTCATGAGTTTGCCTTAAGCAGAAGAAGAGGGACACTAGACATCGGAATGGATGATGTTCACAAGAGCAATAATTTCTTTTAATATGGAGACATTCCACACATTGTTGGTTGTTTTATTGACTCTCAAAAAAGCCAAGGGTGAAATATGTCAGCTCTTCAAGTAGTGGTTCTGTGGGGTAGCGGGGTAGGGACGGCTTTCGAGGTTATGTCTGAAAACTCCCAGATGGGATGCAACTTCACCTCCTCTCTTCTTTGTTATGGTAGAAACTTTGGAGACGACTTGGTAAATATTTTTTCCATCTGGAACCTCGATAGTTCAGCCAGGGGTTCGTCAGGAGCCATATGTCAGAGGACTCAGTGTGGAGCCACGGGGCAGGCCCTGAGATGATGTGCTATTGCCCAGGAGAGGACGCATACAGTCTAGATGGCGAGATGCTTCTCTCCTACAACCAGTACTTCCTGAGCACCTCTCCCGGGCCAGGCTCTGCTGGGTACTGGGGTACAAGGTGACCCCCTGCCCTTGAAAATCTCACTAGTCACTAAGTTTTATAGGAATGGCTCAGATGACATGGTAGGAGTCGAGAGAAGTGAGGGAGCACAGAGACACACCAAATAAATGAGCAAGAATGGTGCAGTCCTCTTTATGCAGGTAAACTTTAAGAATGACAGCATGTAACTGCCTTGGAAGGTGTCCCTCAGGCAGTGGCAATGCCAAGGGCCAGGGTGGCATTGGGAGACTTTAGGTTCTCCCATAATTTCCATCAGCACCCTACATTTTTGTGCAATCACTTCTTCCTTAATGCTAAAGTGTTACATAAACACATCCTCAATCCCATCGGCAGATTGCTGCCCAAGCCTGACACTGGACGTTCTGTGGCTTTGCTTCCTTTCTCCAGTTCCTTGCTGATTCACAAATTGCTGATAGTTGGTTCTTAGTTGGAAAGTGAGGCACACTGGGCTTGTCAAAGATCTGGGCACAGACATATGCAGACGCCTGGGCTTGTGCAGACAAGCATACACTTTTATGTGCATACACACACTTATTTCCATATACACTGTGACACCATATTGTTGTCCAATTCCCTTATGTCATTGGGTAGGAATGTGTGCCAACACTCCAGGGACTGAGCAGACTTGTGGGTAAGACCCTTCCTCCTCCTGGAGGCTTGGCAGACTTCTGCAAAGCTGACCTAACAAGGCCCTGGCTCAAGACAGCAGGACAATGAGGACTTCAACATTATTTATGACAGCCTCTTTTGTATTGTAAGTGACCTAGGTACCCTGTTTCTGAGAGAAGAGTTTACCCCCTGAGAAGACAGGAAGATACGTTGGTGTGGAGTGATGCATGAGGTGTTTGGGGATAAGAAGTGCAGAGGGGCTGGAGTGAGGGGACAGGTGCTGATCTTGAGGCCGCTAGCTGTGGTATTGGGACATCTCTGACTAAACCAACAGAGATGGAAATCCTAAGTTTTCATTGTTAATAAATCTGCCTCAGAAACAAGAAAATAATAATATCGATAATAGCCATCAGTGTGATAGCTAGGATTTTGAAGGGGTACAATCAATATCACCTCTTCCCCTCTGATTCAAAAGCAAGAAAAAATCTGAGGCAGATGGGACCAAACTGTCACTTTTATGACTGGAGTCAGTACTTCCAATGAGAGCCCAAATGGGCTTCTCAACTCCCTGACCCAAGACCGAACTCCAGAGCAACCGACCTGAGAGCAAATTGGTGTCTGCAATACAACATTTGCTAGGTAGGGAAGGAGGGAGAAGAAAAGCCAAAAGCCCTCTCCTGGGGATCTTTGCTAGATTAGCACCATCCATTCAAGAAATAAAGACATTTGCTCTTTTTCGCCAACCAGGAAACTCACTGTCTCACCAGGGAGTAAGGAGAGGCAGGCCAAGAAGGCCAGGTGTGGTCAGGGAGATCACCCTCATTGCTTTGAACATCTAGTGTCAGGAGAACTTGTCCCCCTGAATGTTCCCATGCTTTTGTCATAGCCAACTATAGTCAGGGTAATGGGGGTTCTGTCCCCTTAGGGAAGAGGAGTCCTTTGTCAGGACACCTCTGCTCCCCCTTTGAGAGGCTGTCCTTCCCATAAGCCCCTGCTCCTATGGTGTTCTCCTTGGGCTACTGGCGGGCAGGGTAGACTTCGCCCTCAGAGGTTCTGAAATGAAGCAAATCATATGTTAATTGAATCACTACCATGGACATTCTGTTCAAAGCTAAAAAGGTATTCCATTTTTTACTTCCTACCCCAAATTATGTCTAGCTATGTTGTCTAATATAGCTCCAAAGAGGTTATTGTCCAGTGGAAAAACGAGTGATTAAAAAGGATCTGTCAGGACAAAGCCTGACTGACACAGAGCCTCTGAAGCTGGGGGGAGGATTAGTGCTGTGAGGGGCTTGTTGAAAGGGCACCAGCTGCTTCCAGAGAGGAGCTGCTGATGTGGATTTGGGGACTCGTGGACGGCATTCAGACAGGAGTGAGGATATGAATGAGGGCAAAGCTCTCTTCTCTCCACCCCCAACCTCTCTCTTCCACACTCTTCCTGAATTAATAACCCCACCAAGACTTCCTGAGAAAAACAACCAAGTCAGAAAGCCAGAAATCACCCCACCTCTCTGACAGCCCAGCCCAGCCCCACAAACCCATATCTCTCGGGCAGTTACTCCCTCATGTCACCCAGGCCACGGAGAGACTTCCTGTTCATTCCACTGTCAGGGACATTCGTTGTTAGCACTTTTTGGCAAGGGATCTTGACAATCACCTTGAAAAGGAAAACAGTACCACGGAAAGAATGTGACTTTGGAGCCAGGCAGCCGTGGGCTCTACTCCCAGCTCTGCCACTTAATGGCTGTGTAAGCCTCGGTGCGCCACTTAACCCCTTTGACTTTGTTTCCTCGTCTGCAAAACAAAGACACAAGGATGATAACAGTGATGCTCCAGACTAGTTTTGAAAGGCGAGATCCAGTACATGAAAATATGCCTGCGAGACACCGGGTAGATGGGTTTGATGTTTTAGGAAGCTTCCACTGAAGGCTAATCTTCCTCTTGATAAATAGCAGAGCTTACGCGAAGACTCTGAAATTACAGAAATCCTTCGGCATTTGCTCCACATAAGAAGTTCTTCTGAAGCAGTCTTCATTAGGCTTTCTAAGGAATTACCTTTTTTTCTGCTGTAAGTCCAGGCCTGTTTTCTCTCAGCAGTAGCTTCTCATTAAAATAATTCTGTAAGTACATTTTCCACAGTATCCTCTCAGCCATTCCCTTACAACATTGGCCCTGGTTTATAATGAATTGTGTATTGAGGTTGCCTATATGTGGCCACGAAATTTATAGTGTGGACTGAAGGCCACAGGCCACAGGAGACTGGCTGGCCCATGTCCCTGTGGCCTTTGTTATGGGCCTGGCCTGCAGGTGATTCGAAGCTCCTTTGTCCTTCCAGACTTTGGAGCTTGGATGGAGCCCAAGCAGGACCAGTCTAGCCATACATAAATCCTGCTCTGAGACTGAGTGTGTTAGAAGGTCTCAGCAGGTGACGTGGATGTTTCCCTATGGGTATCACTCAGGATTATTAGATGCAAGTGACAGATATTTCACAGAAAATGCATGTAGTGAAAAGATATTGAATAGTTTCCAATATTTATGGAAGACTAGAGAACCAAGTTTAAAAAATGTGTGTATTCCAGGGAGATTAGGCCACAGCTGAAGTTCCTTGTTGGCATGGAACCACTCTCTTGCCACTGCTGCCACTGCTGGACACTGAGGCTTCCAGCACCTAACCTCGATGCCACTGGATTAAAACTCTCTGTCTCTGTGTCATTGGATTGCCTGCTCAATACTCACACGTCGGAGTTGGAACACCCCATTGATTGGTCCTAGGTGCTGTGCCTGGTTCCAGGGACCAGATAACAGGGAGAGTCCCCTTTGGCTTTCCTCATGGGATCACATAGTAGGGAGTGCCTCCAAAAGTAGGAAGGTGTTTTAAAATTTCATTTTTAGTATGCTAGAAAACTAGGTAGCTTTAATTTAATGTCACGACTTTTGGTTCAATAAACAAAAATATAATTGAAATATGCTCCTTACCCCCACAACTTGGGTAGAGCAAAAAAAGTACCAACTTGGACTCAACTTCTCTGACCCTTGGTTTCTTCTTCTATGAAATGGGAATGAAAATAACTATCTTCAAGCCTCTTTCAAGTTTGTCGTGAAGATCAAATAGAATAATATAAATACGAAGCAAACTGTTAAATGTTACATCAAAGGAGCAGATGGTTATGAAATTTCCCTTTACTATCTGATAAACCATTGGCAAACAATAGCATCTATAATACGGGCTATTTGTTGTCTGGAGTGTGGTGATGTGTCCAAGAGCATGGAAAATCTCATTCTGCAATTAAGGCATCCAAAGCTCAGGAACATGAAATGTTGAGTGAGTCCCCTGAAGTCATATAGCTGGTAAGTGGCAGAGCCAGGACTGACACCCAGGTCTGTCTGATTCTGAGTTCTGTCTTCTTTCCAGGAGGCCTGGTTCTCATTCCTGGAGTTGGCTGAATTGACTGGAAGCTCAGGAAGGAGGTTTCTCTTTAGGAAAGAAATGGAAGGCTACGAGGGAGAAATGGAAGCCCATTTCCTGAGTTCTTAGAATGATGATTATTCCATAAGAACACACTGAGATATCAAAGCTGGAAGGCCCCAGTGAAAACCACAATGAACGTTCTCAACAAGCTCGTGAGCGATTGCACTGAATGGTTTTCCTTTTGTAGATGAAGGAACTGAAACTGAAAGAAGTTAAGTAAGTTGCCCGGAGACCCTCAGCCAATATCTTCAGGGTTTGAGATTTAACTCAAGCATATTTATTGCTTCGGATTCTTAGTTGGAAACAACAGAACCCAATATTGGTTAGTTTAAACAAGGAAGTAATTTCATAAAAGATACTGAGTGGCCCTGGCAAACCAGGCATGGAACCACATCCTAAATCACGCCACTGACTTCACTGAATTAATTCAGCAGCTTATACTGCTAATGTCACCGTGAGGTTGCTCATGGTAAAACATTTCCTACCGCAGATTCCAGGAGCTGGATGCAGCTGCCACTACTCTCGCTTAAACAAATTCTTCCTGGTGCCCCTTCCCCCCGCATTAAATGGCTTACAGACATTTCTGACGGTCTGAGCCCAGGTTATGTGCCTGCAACTTAGCCACAAGGGAGTTCAAGAAAGTGAATATATGGCTTCTACAGAGGGAGGAAATTTCTTCCTCCTGTTAAGGTGGGGGAAAATCTCAAACACGGCAAAGGGTTCCAAGATGCTGGAGGTGCAGAGACTTTGCTTGTTCTCAGCTGAATTCCCAATGCCCGGAACACTGCTTAGCACATAGTAGATGTTACGGACTGAATGTTTATATCTTCTCCCAAATTCCTATGTTGAAGCCCTAACCCCCAGTGTGATGGCGTTTGGGAGGTGGGGCCTTTAGGAGGCAATTAGGCTTAGATGAGGTCCTTAGGATGGGGCATCCATGTTGGGATCAGTGCTTGTGTAAGGGGAAGAGTCACCAGGGCTCTTTCTCTTCACCATGTGAGGACACAGCAAGAAGGTAGCCATCTGCAAACCGGGAAGTGGGCTCTCACCAGGAGCTGAATCAGCTGACCCCTTGACCTTGGACTGTCCACGGTGAGAAATAAATGCCTGTTGTTTAAGATACCCCGTCTATGGTATGTTGTTACAGTAGTCAGAGCAGACTAAAACTATAGGTGTGTAATAAGTATTTATCAACGAATTGACCAAATGAGTCTGTCTGATTTTCAAGTCCATGCCCATAGCCACTACACTCTCCCTCTCTATAGGTGGTCCCTTGACAAGATCTAGTACAAAATATGCAATTGCACAACAGTGAAATTATGTAAAGTCCCTATACTATATAAAACTACCTGCATATATACATAGTACTCATTCATTCAATACCATGTCCTATGGTGGTTTATGACTATGAGCTCTAGGAAGGAAGGACCATATCTCTCGTGTTCAATATCATATCATCCATTTTTCATACAGTGCTGCAAAATAAGCAATTGTTAAAGAAGCAAGAGGGCTCACGAATGAATGACTGTAAGAAGTGAAGTTGTCAGCACTTGGGATGAATGGATCTGATAGGTAGGGAGAGAGGGGCTGTCAAGGAGAGCTTTTTGGCTTGAACACCTGGTTGGATGGTGACTGCCGTTTACTGAGATAAGGAGCACGGGAGGATGAGCAGGCTTCAGAAGGAAAATCAGGAATTTAGTTTTGAACTTGCTGAGTTGTGTGTCTGTGAGACATGAAAGTAGGGGTGTTGAGTGGGCTGCTGGATATATGGGTCTGGAACTTAAAAGCAATGTCTGGAATGGAGATATAAATTTGGGAGTTGCCAGCATAGCTAGTAACTGAAGTTATGGGCACAGACATGATATGCAGAAGACATAAAACTCCTCATAAATGTACAGATATTAAATAGGAAATTAGATATATGTGTAGCTGCGCATACAATGGAATGAAGTTATTGGTAATATTCAGTAATAGAAAATACATAGTATCAGCCTGAGAAGCTGATTACCGATCAAGGTTCAGTGGACACCAAAATGACAGAAACCGTGTATGGAGGTTGGAATAGTTTAATTCCAAGTTGGTCTGTCTACAAGGACAATATGAATATTGTGAATATGAAGATCAGTGATGCGTCCGTGTTTCAGAGCTGCTCCTGCTGTTACCGGACACAGAATGTTAGATATGTTAGATGTTAGCCATGGCGCAGGCATTCCCTCCGTGTCAAGCCTAAGAACATTCTGCAGGAGGAGCACAAAGACACGGCAACGGGAATGTCAGGCTCAGACAGGGCTGGGGGCCCGCGAAGAGCTCTAAGGGACTGAGTCTTAGGAGTTTTGACTGAAGAGAATACCCCATATTTTTTCTTCTCTCTGTGAAAGGTATTTTCGAAAGGCAAGGCGATCATGAGATGAACACTGGCCCTTCCTCAGCTCCCAGTCTGGAAACGGGTTAAGGGTACTTGTGTTAGGAGATCCCTGTACTCTGTAGTTCGGCGATCGCAATGCACGATCTGTCACTCTGATGAAGAGCGAGTGTTATGGAATCGGGGAGTTCAAGTGTCACTTCTGCTACGAATTTGCTGGGCAGTCTTTGGTAGGTTACTCATTCTCTCTGAACCTCAGTTTTCTCACCCTCTGAGACAGGAATGATGGTGTAAGACACAGGGAACTTTGGATGTAGTGACTATTCAAACAAATTCTTATTGATGACAAATACAAATCTGCCACCTTGTTAGATATGTAGCCTCTGGTGGGTTTTAGAGAGGGAGGTGATGGGGTCTGCTTAACCACCTAGAAAGATACCTCTCGTGCTATATAGGAAGGCAGAGAGGGCACTAGGGGACGAAATAATAGACTACTGAATTAGTCCAAGCATGGAGTGATGTTAGTTTGGGTCAGGGTAATAGGGACTTAGGAGGCGGGGTGATGGATTTCCAGGTTTTTGTAAAGATTAGTTGTTTATTAGGAGCTTAACAAATGATAGTTAATGATTGTGAATAAGGTTACTACCCTCATTCTTAATAACATCAATCAATTGCAGATAATTTGGAGATATGTCAAAAACATGTACATTCTAGTTATTTTATTGCTTTTGTATTAAATAAACTCCTATGTACTGCTTATTATGTACCTGGAACTGTACTATGCTCTTTACATACAGTAGCTTATTTAATATGCCTAACACTTATATTATCCCCGTTTTACAGAAGAGGAAACAGCCTCAGAAGAGTCACATCGCTAGGAAGTGGTAGAGCTGTTTCAACTCCATGTAGTCCGGATTAACATTTAACTTAAAAAAAAAAAAAAAGATGATTCTTAGAATTAGTTTGGGATCAACTCTGTATTTATACCTGCAAGCAGTAACTGGCTGGGACTCTCTTGCCGGAGAATTTGAACAAAGATACTCCACAGAATTCAGCTGTCACTGCCTGCACGTCAGGGCCACTTAGGACACACCCATCTTAATAATGAGTATATGAACACATAACTAGTGGGCATCTGGGTTGAAAGTCTCCCTTGGAAAACTTCTTGTAGTTCTCTGGAGTGTATGATTTCACCTCCAACCAAAAATTAATAATTAAACAAAATAAAATGAAATGATTTAAAAAATTGCCTGGCTGTTGAACTGCCAAGAGCCCAATTAGTCAGAGCAGACCTTACAATAATACCAAATCTGGGAGGAAGTCCGATAAGAAAACATCGCCTAAGATGATTTTTAATTGGCAGCGAGAAAATAACTTGAGAACAATAGCTTAATGATGCCAATTCCCTTTCACATTTCTCACTAAATCAGTCTTTTCCTCATCCGGAATGCTCTACCCTCCTCTTGACCCACCCATTTACATAATTACCTTTGGGACTTGGCTGAAAATTTAGCTCCTGCTAAATGTGTTTCCCACCTAGCATCGGCTTGCTTGGCTCTGATGGATTACATCATGAATCCCTCACTCACTCAGTGAGGGCTTTCTGGGTCTTAGATACCTCTCTGCTAAGAACACAGTGGTCACCCGGGCACCACCATTCCTGGCCTCTCAGAGTTCAGAACTTTCTTTGATGATGGAAGTAGTCTATGTTCACATTTCCCAATACCGTAGCTGTTAGCTATGCATGGCCTCGGAGTGCTGGGAAAACAACAGGTGCAACTGGAGTACTGAAGTCTTAAATGTTATTTAATTTTGATTAATTTCAATGTAAATAGCCACATGTGACAGCATAAGTCTAAAGCGAATGGCTGATAATAAGATAGGATTGCAACAAAGTTTTCAGAGGCTGTGAGAGAAATCTGTAAGAGTTGGAGGGAGGAAGCCAGAGTGAGGTTGGTCAGCTCTCCTGGGCAGAGTCAGGAGTGGTTAACCCTGGTTCGAGTTCAGGTGTTTTCCACCTGTTATCTCCGTGATTACAGGCAAGTTACTAAAGAAAACTACTGTTCTATAAGGGAGGAATTTGAGGGTGAACTAGGGCAGAGGTGAGTGGAGCCAGGGGGAAGGTAGATGATTCGAGATCTGGTCAATCTCACCAGTACTCTCTTCCTCAGCATGCATGACAAGGCTCATGAACCATTACTTTACAGGGCTATTCTTGCTGAGAATTACATTCCAGTTACGCACCTTGCGTGGGTCATTCCTCTTGCTCACTCACTCGCATGCTTGCTCCAAAATGAAGTCACTGTATTTTTTTGCTTGATTCCAAAACAAGTTCTTTCTCTCTATCAGAAAAGTACAGAATCATGGGAAATTATAAGGAAGAAATCAGAAATCCCAGAATTTCAGGAATTGGGTGGATGTGCCAATGTCCCTATACAGAGATATTAAATTTATAGAACTGGGAATGCACTGTACCCTATATTCTGTAATTGCTACTTTATCATTAATTGACTGTGAACATTTTAATAGGCAGCTCACAACATGGCCAGTTGCTTTCTGGAAGGCCGGCAGGAGAGTGTCTGAGAGGCACTGCTTCTGTAGGAAGTGCCTGAGTGTCCATATGTTGGACATAGGAATCAGCCTCAGTTTACTTGAGTGTCTGTAACAAGAAGAACTGGATTAGCTCACCAGTCATTCTCCAGTATTCTGTGATTCGAAGATCCAGTCCAACCATTCAATTTACAGTTAGGAAAGTGGCTCAAAATATGAGTGATTTCCAAATATTTGGTGGAGCAGAGGAGCTGCTGCCCCACTTTTCCCCCACTACAGCTCTGGGGCACATTCTGGCAGCCAGTCAACCATTCATTGGTTCCTTTTCTCTTCCAAACCCCAGGATGTCTGAGTGAGAGTCCCCATCTACAAATGGATTGGCTCTTCAGCCAAGATGACTGTCCGAGTGTGGACGCAGCCTTTGGATGGTTTTTGTTGGCCAACTCCATGTGATCTACTCAGTGAAGAAAGACAGTCCCTCCTCCCTGTTGGCAGCCAATTGGGTGATATTGTGGGAAGACATTGTGGTGTGCTGGCAGCCTCAGGAGAGGACTGCTTTGTCATTGTCTACACTGGGAATGTGTCAGCTTCCTTGCTGGACAGCTGTTATTGTTCATTGGCCTACAACGGACACCGAGCAGCAGACCACCCGAACAGAGGCCTGTTTCCTATTTGTTTGTCGCCACACGGCCTGTCCACCTCAGCTGTGTGAGGAGTGCCAGATGCCTGGAAGGGATCTAGAGACAGAGAGAAGCGTTTCTCCTCTGGATTATTCTCTTTGGCTTTGAATTACTGATAGAGTTGGGAGAGGAACAAAAGATCAGGATGATGCTTGGTGTCACGTGACCTGTACAGGAATCCGGATGTGTCAAAGGAGGCACCAGATTCTCAAGGGAGGGAAACAACCTTGTAAGAAAATCAGGAAGCAAGAAACCCAGGTGTGCCTGTCTTGATGCCATGTGGTGTTCCAAGACAGGAATGCAGGCCAGGTTTTCTATGCAAAGGGGCTACTGGGAGTCTGACTTCTGGTAGCTCTGAATCTTTAAAGCTAGAAGCAGGAACAATATTTTAAAGCTGCCACCAGTTATTTTCCCTGTAAGGGTAGAAGCAGAATGCATCTCTGGAGTAAGGCTGGTCTTTTATTTTGTGAAAAACACAAAATTTTGGAGTACACAAAGGCCACGTTAAAATCCTACTCTGGAACGGACAAGTTTGAGACCCAGAGAAGCTCAAGAAAATAGCTAAACTATTCTGCATAGCTGTGTCAAATGATGTAACAAGTTGCAACTCTGGAAAGTTTTACATGTCTGAGGCGAGTTGGGGTTTGAGTTTCAGGATGTTGGTGACGGTGGGAGGGGGGGCTGCCCCTCAACATGGCAGAGGGCAGAGGAGTGCTTCAGTCAGGAGTGGGATGCTGGCAGGAGGGCACGGTTGAGGGACCCCAGGAGCGATGATATCTGATACCCACTTTAAAATGTACTCCTGTCCCACCGCGTGTGAATCAGTGAAGTTTCTTTAATTGTCGGTAAAGAACCCAATGCTGTCTAATCGAAGAAAAACGTTCTGGACACGTGTTGGGAAGCTCACAGGAGTGGCGGAATACATAGACAATCAAGAATCAGAAAAGCGGAAACAAGCACATCCTGTGAAATACGGAAGCAGGATTTATGTTCCTTCTCTCTTGGATGGGCTCTTCATGTGACCCGGTGCCCCGATTCTGTGTCTCTGTTTAAGCTTCCAGTTCCAGGTAGACAGAAGGTGATTCCCCTGGCTTGGTAAGGTATTTCTATCCCTGGGTCAGTTGGCGGTGATGGGGACAGGGAGCGGCACAGATATGGTTGCTGAGGCATTGTCGTAAGCTGGCAGCTGCCTCAATGTGGTTTCCCTACGGCAAGTCATCAGGAACTTTGTTTAAAAGTGACCCTCCTCCACTACTGTGTGAAAACAAGGAAAGAACAAGTGCCTGCTGACAAAAGCTCTCCAAATCTTTACAATGACATGATTTAACTATTTTTTAGGTTTGTTCTTATAGAATGAAACCGAATTTTAAAAGTTTTTCTTTTTTTTAAAAAAAAGGCGTGGTGGCTGATGCAGGGCTCGATCTCATGACCCGGAGATCCTGACCCTGAGCCAAAACCAAGAGTCCGGCGCTTAACTGACTGCACCACCCAGGCACCCCTTCAAAAACTTTTTTTAAGTTCGGTTACTTTTACAGACCATAGTGCATTTACATTATGTGTTAAATATGAAGACATGCATTTTGTTTATTGTTAGCTCATCTTAATTCAATAAAGTTTATTTTATATATCTTATACCTACTTTATGCAAAAGAGTGTAAGATTCTCGTTATATTGTACTTTAAACCTGCAAAAATGACTATTTTTTTAAAGATTTTATTTATTTATTCGACAGAGATAGAGAGAGCCAGCGAGAGAGGGAACACAAGCAGGGGGAGTGGGAGAGGAAGAAGCAGGCTCATAGCGGAGGAGCCTGATGTGGGACTCAGTCCCATAACGCCGGGATCACGCCCTGAGCTGAAGGCAGTAACCGCTGTGCCACCCAGGTGCCCCAAAATGACTATTTTTACATTAGTCAGTACTTTTCTGGAAGTAAGTGACAAAATCTAAGATTTGGCTTAAGCCAAAATCAGTGTTTATTGGCTCACATAAGTGGGAAGGAAGTCCAGAGGTGGTCGGCTTTAGGCACAGCTAGATTCAGGAACTTAGAAAATGATATCGGGGCTCTATTTTTTTCTTCATTCTTGCTCTGATTTCCTTTGTGTGTTAGTTTCATTTTGTAGACACACCATCGCTAATAATGGGGCAGGATGCTACTAAGAGGCCCCCATGCACATCCTTCCACCATAGAAGTCCCAAGCAAAAAAAATAGCTTCTGTGTTCCAACATGTATAAATAAACTAAGGGAAGAATCTGGATTGGGTCTTGGTCCCGTCTCTGACCAATCACTGTTGTGGGAAGGTGGAACACCCGTGTCTCTCCTGGGCCACCTGCCTGCTTCTGTGGTGGTGAAAGGTTGGGGCTGGGTGCCATAAATCCTAATGATTCCCAGCCCATCAGAGCCATGGGAATGGAAGGAGTACCATTCCCCAGTAGAAAATAGGGTCTGGGAAGGTAAACCCCGCAGATTTCCACTTCAGTTATATTCGTAATTCCTGAATTACATGTTCGGAAGGAATCTTAGAAATCACTTATCTGCCACCTCATTTTTTTAAAAATCAGGAAACAGACCCAATACAATCGAAGAGACACTACTTAGTTATTCATTTGACAATGCTATGCTTTGCAGATATAACTACGGCCAAGACAATTATAGTCCCTACCTCCAAGAAACATTTTGTCCAGTAGGAAATATATATGGACAAGTAAAGTGTCTCTTACAATACCGCATGGTAGGTGTTACTGACAAAGTAAGAACGGTTGGTATGGTATGGGCGCATATAAGAGGGGCCAGTAACCCGGTTTGAGGGATCGTCTATAAGGAAGAGATATCAATGCCAAGACCTAAAGAATGGGCAGATTAGCTAAGATAATGCTAGCTGCTGTAACACACAAACCCCCACACTTCAGTGACAGCACGATAGAAGTTTGCTTTCCATCCATGGAACTGCCAATGTGATTGGTCTGTGGGTGAGCTCCCTCACTGAGATTCAGGGATCCAGACTCCTTTTATCTTGCAGTTCCACCATCTCCTAGGACTTGGAGTCCTTTGCTTCTAGTTGTCAGATGAGAAAATAAGGAGGAAAAGATACATCTTCTTCTTACCCACTTTGGCCCAGAAGTGACATGCATGTTTATTCTCACATTTCAGAGGTAAGATCTAGTCACAGGCCCCCCTACCCCGATGCAGGGGGCTTCGAAATATAGTTACTGACTTGGTAGCCACAGCCCAGCAAAAAAGGTACAGTATGAAGGTGAACATGAAGCTTTGGTGTCCTTAACTCAGTGAATTAGCCAAACAGTGACAGAGAAAAGGTTTGGTGTCATAGCTAAAGGATGATGCATTTTTTTAAAAAAGTAGGCTCCACACCCAGCATGGAGCCCAACATGGGGCCTGAACTCATGACCCTGAGATCGAGACCTGAGCTGAAATCAAGAGTCGGAAACTTGCTGACTAAGCCACCCAGGAGCCCCAGGATGGTACATTTTTAAAAGGCCCAGAGGTAAGGAAAATCAGGATGCAACTGGAGTAGGGCTGCCAGATTTAGCAAATAAAAAGGGACATTTTCCAGTTAATTTTGAATGTCAGATAAACAACAAACATTATTTTAGGGTAAGTATGTCTCAAATATGCTTGGGATATACTTATATTAAAAGTCAGTCATTGTCTTTGTGAAATTTACATTTAACCCAGCATCACATATTTTATCTGGCAATTCTACACCTGGGGAAAGAGCAGATGATTCAGAATGACTGGAGTATAGGGTGGGTGGGTGGGAAACGGGGATTGTGAAGCTAGAGAAGAAGGCATAGGGCAGGTTTGTGATGGTCCTTATAAGCAAATGTGACAAATTTCTCCTGAGAGCAGAGGAGAGTTATCAAAGAGTTTTAAGCAGGGGAGAAGGTGTGAGACCTGCTCAGATCTGCATTTTGGGAAATTCTAGTGGTGGTGAAGAATGAGGATTACATGGAGCTTACGGGGGCCGGGGGGGGGGATGGTGGCCAGAGGCAAGGAGGTGGTGGCCAACATGGACCAAATGCAGGTTTCTTGTCAGAGTCCACCTGCTCATGATCTGCAGGGTTCTTAGACAGCAGTTTAGAATAGTGGAAATAGGGGCGCCTGGGTGGCGCAGTCGTTAAGCGTCTGCGTTCGGCTCAGGGTGTGATCCCAGCGTTCTGGGATCGAGCCCCACATCAGGCTCCTCTGCTAGGAGTCTGCTTCTTCCTCTCCCACTCCCCCTGCTTGTGTTCCCTCTCTCGCTGGCTGTCTCTGTCAAATAAATAAATAAAATCTTAAAAAAAAAAAAAAAAGAATAGTGGAAATAGCACGGGCAGGCGACCTGAGGTCCACTCATGAACAGCTGGGTAGTCACTAGAACTTTCTAGACCCCCGTGGGTCCCCATCTCTCACTTCCTCTGGAGCTCCAGGATTCCACCTATTCTGTAGATGAATCTCTTCCAACTCTGTGTTCCAGTTCCTCCCACACCCCCAAACACCGAAGGGCTGAGTGCCTCACAGTCAAAAGTCAGACCCTGCCTGGCTCTTGCACTTATATAACTGTCAGAATCTCCACCATGTTTTATTTCCATCAACAGTTTGGTGCTATCAGCTCCAGCTGCCATTGGCAAATCCATCACGTTAAGCCGCAAGAAGTCACACCTGTCAGGCCCAAGCTGTTTATCTCAATAATTCCCCTGCATAAAGCACAAACAGGGGACTATTTATTTTCCTTCCTGACATACATAAGGCTGTTAAAAGTCTGAGCGTGCTGGCAGTTTACATGAAGCTAACCTTAATTGCATACTAGAGCGCCATAAAAGGAAGATCGGGCCTCATTAGCTAGGGACCAATTTTACATTTTTTTCCTCTGACCGAAACTGTTTAAAAAGTGTGGGGTACTATCTCCTCCCAGCCAGACATAAATTTCAGGGCTGTCAAAATGCCCTTTGCTGATTCCAACTTTTCTCATGCTTAAAAATGTTCAGTGTGTCAACTTGGGCTGCGGAAAAGAAATGTTATACCTTCCTTGGTTTCCCCCCAAATGAATGAAAATCTCTCATAGTCACAGTGCAGACTCAGTTACCCAGAGGGCAGGACCCTGACCAAAATTGTTTTTCATGATTCAGAATCAATCAAAATACTTTCAGGCCTCTTCATGGAAAGTTTTCCGGCCCTTCCTATTGTTTATGGGGGCACCTGTGCTGTGACAGGGACACTGATAAATCCTTGCATTAGGTCAGTATCCTCCGCATCAGGCCACATGTCTACCGCCTCCATATCCCTCCCCTGCCTGATGGTGGGACAGACCTCAAAGCCCCCAAGGTCACTGTGTGATCTCCTCTCTCTCTGCTCCTTCTCTGCTTTTCATGGGCCAGTGCCTGCTCAGCCACAGGAAAATTCTACAACGGTCACCACCATTGCCTGGGTTCGCCCTACTTCCGGCTGCTCCCACGAGGGAGCTGAGTTATTTTTGCAGAGTCCTTCTCCCTAGAGAAACCTCCTCCCCAACTCTGTGCCTCACTTTGCGACAGGGCGCCTCAAAGCAGCTCCGCGCATGCCCAGTGTCTAAGTCCCCGGCCGCCAGACTAGCGCGTCTAGTGTGAAAGCTGTTTTCCAGTTTCTCCGCACACTTCTCCGGTCTCGTTCCCCTTCCTCACTTCCAACGAGCTTCTCCTGCCTTTTATGGTATATGGAAAACGGAAGCCATGAAACTCGAGATCTTTACGGTGATAAACTAAGGCTTCTGTCTACCTGAATGGGCTGTGTCTCCAACAGCTAACACACACGGAGCGCGTGTGCCAGGCGCTGCCCTCAGTGTCTCTCATACAACAGCTCATTTAGCTTTCGCAACAGAACCAGGAGGTAGGCCTTATTGTTATCTCTTTTTATAGATAAGGAAACCTAAGGTAGAAAGATGTAAGTCATCCGGCTGGGAAGTGGTGGTCCGTGATAAACACCATGCTTTACTGCGTCTCAGATAATAGGATATGTGTGTATCTGGAGTATTCTCTGTCCTAATAAATCTCAGCCAGCAGGTCGTACCAGAGTTCTTGAGAGAGGTAATACCATCCCCTTGGTCCTGGGGAAGTAACTGAAGCACGGCAAGATTAACCTCAAAGTCAGCCTGCCCCATGCGAGGCGAGCGGGACTCAGTGGGGCATGTCCGTTCTCCAAAGCTGAGGTCTTTGGGGTGCGTCCACCGCTTCCGTTCCAAAAGCAGATCCTTCGATGCTCCTACTATTGCACGCTGTTTGGCGTAGACTTGCAGCTGAAGGACCAGTCTACTTGGACAGTAGACTTGCCGCTGAAGGACTGGCTTTGAGACCTCACTTTATGCCTGATTTGCTGTGCACCTTCGGGCGAGTGCCTCAGCCTTCTGGTTCTCATTTGGCAAATGGACATTTGTTCATTTGCCAGAGGCAAAGGAGAGAGAAATTGTATAGTGTTAGGAAAGTGGATTCTGGAGTCCAACTCCCTGGACTTAAATCCTGGTCTGGCACTTGTAAGAAGAGCTGGTACCCTTGTAGGTCACCGAATTCTCTCAAGCCTCAGTTTCTTCTTTTGTAAACGGAGGGTGATAATAGGGCTGACTGCACAGGTGATGTGAATGCAGCAGACGGAGGTCAAGCCCTCAGCTCCAGTGCTTAGTCAGCAACGGACAAAGGGCAGCTAGTTTTGTTAATTCAACCTCCATTCTTGGGGGCCTGCTACATGTTAGGCTCTGCATCCAGAACACTTGCCAAGACAAACGAGGACACAGTCCTGTCCCATCAGCCCCTCTACCTCTCGAGAGGGCTGACATAATTAGTGGAGATAGTATTTTATGCAGTGTGGAGCTGCATGGGTGTGGGTCAAAGTTTTCACTGTTTCACAGGGCTGTGGGTCCAATGCAAACGTGGAGTGGAGTGGCATAGAAAGAATGTACTAGAAGGAGCACTGCATGGCTGGCCAGTAAGATCCTGTGGCCTAGGCAAGTCACTTCTTTTCCTTGCCTCTAAGATGATGGGTTGTACAAGAAACACTTCTGGGGTCTTTTTCAGCTATAATCAGTTTTGATGTTGTACATTCACCCAAATAGGGTCTTTGGATGAATCTCTAACATGAATTATTATTATTATAATTTTTGAAGGGTTGCTTTTCTGTTCATGCAGAGGATTGCACAGGGGCCCAGGAATCGGAGGTTTCTCACTGGTGGGTTGCAGTAAACTAGGGTTTTGCTTTGTGTTCGTTGGTACGTGACCTGATCTTGGGAGAGGGGACTTAGCCTTGCCTCGAATTTTTCTTACTTTTCAAAAGATGGGCTCATTAATCCTTTTTGTTATTCCCAATCATGTCTTCCAAGCAATTAATGAGGCTCTAACACCCCAAGGGCTCAAGGTTTTAGAAGCTTGCCCTAGTGTTCTCCACAGGGAAGCTGTTTTGGGCCTCAGAACACTACCCAGTTCGTCTGCTCCAACACACCCATAGCCTCAAGCGCTACTTGGCAGTCTTCTGGCCCTTGGATCTTAATCTGCTGATCCATGCTCTGCTCTGTGAGCCTAGGGGGGCTGCGGGGCTGGCTCTGAGGGCCTAGATGTGGGAGTCCACATGGCAGGATCCCTGGGAAGCTCCTTTCTCTCCTTTTTCCTTTCTCATTTCCCATCTTTCCATTTCTCTGTGTGCCTTTCTCCCTTCTCCACTCCTTTTTATAGTCAAATTGTTTGGTTTCACATCCATAAATATGAAACATCTGTGGAGGAACAGTGGAATAGTGCTTTTCTCTGTCCCCAGAGGGTCTGAATTATGAGGTATCTTCTTTCCTGTATATTCTAATTTCTCCTCTTTCTTTCTTTCTTTTTTTTAAATCTACAGAGTATAAGGAATACAGGCACCAAAGTCAGAGACCTTCATTCTGAGTTCTGAGAGTTGTGTGCTGTGTGACCCTGGTAAGTTACTTAACCTCTCTGAACCTTACTTTTCTCAGACGACGCCTACACTAACTCACATTGTGGTGATTACTTTCTAACTTGCCCTCTTCCAAGCCACTTTTCTAGGGCAGGTAGATGGAGTTTTATAAAATGTAAAGCAGATCTTTTCATTGCCCTGTTCAGTATCCACCTGTGGCTTCCCAAAGCATTTGGAATAAATTCCAAGCTCCTTGTCTAGGTCTGTGAAGGCTTGCAAGGCCTTACTCTGCACTAGGTGGTTCTCATTCACTAGGCTTCCCCTGCCACATAATTACTGCCCCAGGGCCCTTGCATATGCCATTCTTCCATTCAGGATAGCTTCTCTCTATTCTTTACCTAGAAGATCCTTCTGATTCCCAAGTCTTAATTTGAATGTCATTTCCTGAAATAGACCTTCCTTGACTCCCTCCCCAATCTAATTTGGGGCTTATGGTTACATTCTTTTAGAAATTTATCTATCTCTTAGATGCCTAACAAAAAATTCACAATCTTAACCTTTTTTTTTTTTTTTAATTTAGAGAGGGGTGGGGAGGAGTGGAGGGAGAGGAAGAGAATCTCAAGTAACCCTGCTGAGCGCGGAGCCTGATGCAGGGCTCGATCCTGAGATCGTAAGATCATGACCTGAGCCAAAATCAAGAGCCACCCAGGTGCCCCAGCATCTTAACCACTTTTAAGTGTGCATTTCAGTGGCATTAAATACATTCACACTGTTGTGCAGCCCTCGCCATCATCCATCTCCAGAAATTTTTCGTCTTCTAAAATGGAGACTTTATACTCATTAAACAATGACTCACCATTCCCATTTACCCCCCAGCCCCTGACAACCACCATTATACTTTTTGTCTCTAAGAATTTGACAGCTCTATTCTCATATAAGTTGAGTCATACAGTGGTGGTCCTTATGTGACTGGCTTATTTTAATTAGCATAATGTCTTCAAGGTTCATCCATTTTGCAGCATTTTTCAGAGTTTCCTTCCTTTTTAAAGCTGAATGATGTTGGACTGTATGTGTAGACCACTTGCTTTATCCGTTCATTCATGGGTGGATTCTTGCATTGCTTTCATCTCTTGGCTATTGTGGATACTGCTTTGAACATGACTACTTGGTTCTATTCTTTTATAGCACCTTGTACTTTTCCTTCAGATCTTGTGCATTTATTCATTTATATTCGTAGTATTCTGGTAAACTTTAAGCTATGTGAAAGCAGGAACCGTTACCTATTTTTTTACTATGGCATATCACTTTCACAGTGTCTGGCATGCAGTATTATGACGGAGAACTCCAGAGCTAGCTTGTTTGTGTGCAGATCCTACCTCTACCACTTAATTGCTGTGTAACTGTAAGCAAATGACTGAACCTCTCTGTGCCTCAGTTTCAATGGGAATAAAGAGAGTACTTGCCTCCTCGGGTTATTGGAGGGAATATGTGTAAAGGTTTTATTTATTTTTTTTTTTAAGATTTTTTTATTATTATTTATTTATGTGACAGAGAGACAGCCAGCGAGAGAGGGAACACAGCAGGGGAGTGGGAGAGGAAGAAGCAGGCTCCCAGCAGAGGAGCCTGATGTGGGGCTCGATCCCGGAACGCCAGGATCACGCCCTGAGCCAAAGGCAGACGCTTAACGACTGCGCTACCCAGGCGCCCCATGTGTAAAGGTTTTAGATGAGAGCCTGACCTATAGCAAATGTTCAATAAATGTGCACCATTATTATCATAGTTGATGCTCAAATATTTATAGATCAGTATGTGAAACAAATGAGATGGCCCTGGAGACGAATTTGTCTGTTTCCCTCCTCACCTCTGTCTTTCATATGCATCCTCATCTTCCTGCTCTTCACACTACGAGCAGATGCTAATGGAAGGTAATTTTCCGACATCTCCGATGCTCATTAGTATGCCGTTAGCAGGGCCTCTCTCTGAAGCCAGGGTTCTCAGCCTCCCTGCACATTAGAATGACCTGGGGAGCTTTAAAAAAAATCCTGATGCCTAGATTGCCTCTACACCAGTTAAATAAATAACTGGGGGTTAAGTCCCAGGCTTCAGTATTTTTAAAGCTCCCTGGGTTGTTGTAATGTGTAGCCAAGGCTGAGAACCGCTGATCTAGAGCCCGAGCAAAGCCGGGAGGTACCACCGGAGGGCTGGATGCATGGGCTCAGCTGTTGAGAATCTAAGCACCCCTGACTTGGGGGGACGCTTCTATAGTCTTAAAGAGGAGATCTGTCATTCACAAAAGAACCACACATGGCTGATAGTCATATGAAAACCCTTTCAACCTTACTAGAAAATCAAAGAAAGGCAGATTAACAACTGGGGTGAGTATTCATTTGCTTCTCCTCAAATTGGTACAGATTAAAAAAACCACAATAATACCTAATATTTAAGGTTATGAGGAAGTGGGCCCTATCACACACTGCTGGTGACTGTATAGTTGGGACAGTCCGTCTGAAGGACACCGTGGCCTTAAATATCAAAACCTTTACAGGTTTCTATATCTTAGACCCAGCAGTTACCTAGCTGGGAAATTATCCTGAGGAAATACCTAGCTGGGAAATATCCTGCCCACAGATATTGACAAACGTTTATCTGTGAGAATGACCATTGCTTCATTCTATGCGATGGAAATATCAATATCCATTCAGTGGTATTGGTTTACTAGATTATGCGGCCTCTACCCCATCATAGAGTGCTGACTAGTATAGGTTGAGTCTGTGCACTTCGGATTCAGAACACTTGGATTTGCTTTCTGGGTTTGCTGTTCATTAGCAAATAGCAAACCTGACTGTGCCTCGGTTTCTTCATCTCATTAAAAGAATAATAACATCACATGCTCGGTGGTGTGAGAATTAGATAACAGTCTATATGGAGTGGGTAGGACAAGGTCTGGCACACAGGAAGCCGTTGATGTCAATGTATGTTAGCTGTTTATCAGTGGTAGTTACGTGTTGTCATTAAGTCAATTCTGTAGGATTAAATGGCATGGCAAATATTTATGATATAACACATTTCCTAGATTTCTGAGATGCCTATTTAACAAATTTGACATCTCTGTCATTGGAATGCCTCTGACAGTTGACAGTGTCTTATAATTGCCAGAGGCCTGGCTGTAGCCAAAATGCAGCTCTTCATTGCCTATGTACAGGCAAATCTCAAAAGTGCCAGTGTTAGAACTGGCAGAATGGATGTTAGGGGTGGGGGTGGAAGAAAATCGTGGTGATAACACTGCAGCATTCTTTTAACCCCCAGCAACGAAATGGGTGGATGTGATGAATCAAAGAAAAATAAAAAATAGGCTAGGTCTATATAATTGTATAGCGGGTTAAAGAACCCAGAATCAATGTGTCTTGGATTCTTGTAAGAAATGCAATGCTACCAATGTTTTTGATGCCACAGAGCATGAAAATGTTTGGGAAAACACTGACATTGATAACTGAGACAAAAAGTCACATAGGCAAGTTGAACTCCAAATGAAAAATGTTAGCAATAACTATTTTCCTTTTTATATGTGTGCAAAGGTAATATGTAACAATCTAAGTCTGTATGAGCCCTTTCAGTAAATTATGAAGTAATTGCAAGTGATATGTATTCCGTCACAGTTAATAGACAGCACTGCTATTTCTTAGTGATCCATAAAATAATGGCATGTCTTAGCATTGATGGTGTTTCAGAAATAATGAAACGTAGTGCTAAGTGGCAAGAGATGTAGGTCACAGAACAGTATATGTAGCATCTGTGATATCTTAAGATACATGCAAGTGCCCGTATACCTGTTGTGGATGGTGCTGTTAGAGCATTTGGATGGAAATTATTAAATGGTAAATTGGTGATATTCAACTGAAGTATAGGAGATACGTCACTCATCTGTTTATTTAATAAACCTTTCTTGAGTGGCGACTCTGAGCTGGTTCCTGTGCTGGTTCTAGGGCTTGTCGAGATGAAACATATCACATCTGCCAGGAAGGAGTTGGATCCCAGTGGGAAACAGCCAGAAGTCAACATGCAGTTATAAGCCAGTGGTAGATGTGCCACCACCCAGGTAATCACAAGAGGAAGGTCTTGGACGTGGCAGTTTTGGGGGTCATTTGCAGAGAGAAAAGAGCTAAAGCTGTGGGAGGGGATAATGTTATCAAAGAGTGATGGGCTTTGCCCAATCCTTTGAAAAACACTTGTGTTTAGGGACTGAGCGGGGGAGAGAAGGATAAGGGGCTAACATTTGCTGGGACCCTTCTAGTGCCAAGTGTCATGCTGTTGATGACACGTTATCCCATTTAATGCTCACAACTCACGAGGAAGAACTACTGGTTCTTTATTTTGTAAATGGGAAAACCGAGCCCCTCAGAGTTTAAGAAATGTGCTGAAGGATGTTGCTTAAATTTTGTCTTTTCCGTGAGACCTTCCCTGATCATCCTTTTTAGAATTGCATCTCGCCCCTGCCTCCACGACACCCCATCCACTTTCCCTTCTGTTTCAGGGAAGAGAGCATTTCTCACTATATGATGTATTGAATTATTTCAATTATTTATTGTTTGCAATCTGTTTCTCCTGCTAAAACTCCAATGAAGGGCAGGGATTGTTTTTTTCCTCTGTTTTGTTTAATTGTAGAATACCTACCACTTAGAACAGCATTCTATCACATAGTAGGGCCTCAATATTTTCTTTCTTTTTTTAAGATTTATTTAATTTAATTAAATAATTAGTGTGGGGGGGAGGGGCAGAGGGAGAGAATCTCAAGCAGACTTCCTGCTGAGCGGGGAGCCTGCTGCAGAACTTGATCCCATGACCCATGAGAGATCATGGCCTGGGCCAAAACTAAGAGTTGGATGCCTAACCGACTGAGCCACCCAAGTGCACCAGGGCCTCAATATTTTCTAAGTGAATTAATATAGCTGAAGGGCCAGCACAGGATTTGAATCCCCAGTTCCCTCATGCCTAAGGTTGTGAACTCCAAGCACTGAAGATGAAAGAGACCAAGAAGAGGTTAAAAAGGCAGCAGAAAGGTCAGTGTGGGGGAGCGCCACAAAATGGTCACACAAGAAGTAGGTAGACAAGCAGCAGTGACTCAAGAGGAAAGAAGACTGAGAGCTTTGAGGTCACTGGTGGTCTGGGGGAGCCTATTTTAGGGGAGGAAACAAGTGTGCAGAGAGTTACATTGTGGAGAAATAGCAGTAGGAGCCCTGAAGTTGTTAGCTGGGCTTGACCTTGAGAAGAAGGTGCTAAGAGCTGCGGTGAGTAAGATCCACTTTTCCCAGAGCTTTCACTATGGCATTCCTGACCCAGGACAAGTGCTACACCATCTCACTGTTAATTCTGACGACAGCCCTGTGACATACAACCATGTCACCCTTTTGCAGATGAGTAAACTGAGGTTGAATAATTTACCCGGCGTCATACAGTAAGTAGAAGGGCTTATATTCAAACTCATGTCCGTTCAACCTGAGGGCCCCTGCTTGTACTCACTGCATTATACTATTAATACACTTTAGTGGCATTTTGAGTTGTTCCCCCCCCCCCCACAAGAGATTCAAACATTCATCTCTCATCTCCACCCTCCAGGCTGGGTGAGAGTTTCAAATGTATGTACTGTCAAATGTCAATGTCTGGGGAAGGCTGGAACCTCAAATCTGATGCTGCCTAATCCCTTTTTACCTTAAGAGCATGTGGGGTACTTGATTAGGACTCCTATCTCTCTTCTCTTCCCTGGATAAATGATCCATGCTCTTCCCACCTTTCCTTAGAAAACCTATTGAAGGAAAAAGATTATGGGGCCATGACTCTGACCTCTTTCTGGGTAACTAAGATGCGATCCGTGTTGTAGAGGGATCAGAATATCCCTAGGGTTAGCTAAGCCCATTACCTGGTACTTTTCACACCTGACAGAGATTCTGCCTCAGAAGCTTTGACCTGAATCATCTGGAGCAGGGCCTTCTGGGAAGCTGGTAACTGCATGTAGAACCCCTCAGTTTGGGTTGTCACAATATTGGGTTGCTGCCCAGAGAAAAGGAAGAGTTCCTAGCTATGCTTGCATTTGACCTTGACTGAGCTCTGTTTGCCTTGCCAATAGAGACTTTTGGGAAGGCCTGGTGGTTATGTGACATTCAGAGTTAAAATTTATCAGCTGGCTTATGGCCACCAATACTGGAATATTGTTAGCTTTTGCTTGGGGTTGATGGAAACTTCAAAACTCAATCACTTATTATATAACTAAAAGTTATCGTTAACATTAGTGGTATTCATATGGCAAAAATCAGATGCTTCATATATGAATAAACAAAACAATTGGCTTGAATTGAAAAAAATTATCTTTTTCTGATTATATAATTTACATATGTTCATTATAAATAAAAATGTTACCATGACCTATGACTCCCCCTCCCATCTGTCTAACATTGGCTAACATTTTGGTGTCTTGTTTTTCAGATACTTTTATACACATATTTATGAATTTTTAAGAAAATGCAAGCATATTATGACCTCAATTTTATAAATTGCTGTTTTTCTTCCACTTTGTATATCATATTTCATACACCGTTTGTGCCAAATAAATATTTCTTGTCTGCTTAAGTGGATTAATATTCTCCAACAATGTAATTTTTAATAGCTTGAGAGGATTTGATTTTTTATGATGTTCCATAATTTCACTAATCCCATATTTTTGGTTATTTCTATTACAAATTACTTGGCAATTAATACTTGTCTTAGTCCATCCAGGCTGCTGTCAGAGAATACCATAGACCGGGTGGCTTATTAATAAAAGAAATATATTTCTTATAGGTCTGGAGGCTGGAAGTCCAAGATCAAAGTGTCAGCTTGGTTGAGTTCTAGTGAGAGCTTCTACTGGAGTGTGAACTGCTAACTTTTCCTTGTGTCTTCACCTGGTGGAAGGGACAAGGGAGCTCTCTTGGGTCATTTTTATAAGGACACTAATCCCAACATGAGAACCCTACCCTCATGACCTAATCATCTCCCAAAGACCCCACCCACAAACACCATTGCAAAAGGGATTAGGATTTCAACATATGAATTTTGGGAGGACACAAACATCTGGTCTATAGCAGTGCTCCTGTAGATAAATCTTTGGTATGCTCAGATATATCCTTAGTATAAATTCTGAGTATAAAGTAGAATTACTCGAGGGCACCTGGGTGGCTCAGTTGGTTAAGCTTCCACCTCTTGATCTCAGGTCATGATCTCAGAGTGGTGAGATCAAGCCCCAGCATTGGGCTCCGCACTGGGCACAGAGCCTGCTGAAGTTTCTCTTTCCCTCTCCCTCTGCCCCTCCTCCCCTGCTCACATGTTCGTGCTCTGTTTCTCCAAAAGAAAAAAAAATAAAGTAGAATTATTGGGATAAAGAATATATACCTTCATAAGGCCTGTTTGTGTCTTAGCTTTCAAAGCCTTTTTTCCCCAAAGCTTTTTTTTTTTAAGTGTGCTAATAGTAACTAGTAGTGATATTCTATGATATAAGTAAATTGTAAGTAGAAGTGGCAAAGAAGGCAGAAACAGTTAAAGTCAGGCTTAATCCAATCGTTAGTTAATCATAGTATTATTAGCTAGTTGCTATATTTTAGGGACAACATGTACACCTTTGTGTGTGTGTGTGTGTGACACACACACATGCGTGTACTTCTGAGCATACATGTCTTGCTGATTCTCCCATGTAGGCAAACAAAAGCTAACAGTCTCTGATTCTAAGGAGGCTCCTTTCTTAGTCTTGACCTTCCATTTTGCCCTCTGCTGGCCTTGACTTCCTTGGGACATGCCCAGCTGGGCTTCATCCTAGCCCCTCTTCTCCCCCAATCCAGTAAGTGGAATTTCGGCTCTAGGGAGGGGTGTCACTGGAAGATCTCGGAACTGGGGTAGGAGGCACCTCCACCCAGATGCAACAAAAAAGGGACATTTTTCTCCTCATCAGTAGGAGAGTGCCTTCCCAGTGCTTTCTGGAAGTCACTTTTCTGCCTTTCTTCCTCCCTCTGTCTCTTTGTTCTTCTTTCTCTTCACACTGAAGCATTTTACAGTCAAGAAAATGGAGGATTATAAGAAGGAGAAAAAGGCAAAATTTAATGCTGAAAAACAGGGATAAAGTCACACTCTGCAGCAAAAAGGCCCTAAAGCTCTTCTAACATCTATTTCCTGGGCAATGGAGAGGCCCTGTTTGCAGCTTAAACCCAAATCATCTTCAGGAGCTGCTGGGGAGTCAGAAGCTAGAATAATGAGATCCACAAGGGCTTTGGCAGAAAGTTGGGATCTAAGTGGCAGCTCCTGCTGTAATTACTCACGAAAAGCCAGATACAATGGCAAGTTATTTATTTGATTTTTAATCGTAAAAGGCCTCTCTAGGTTAGTTGATTTGGAGACCAGAGATAAAGCTGGCTTTCTTGTAAAATGACTGTAAAAACACTCATGGAAAATCACTCTATTCTAACCTGGAGGCTGGTTGGAAGGGCCTTTATCAAAATGTTATTCTTTTCCAAAAGGCATTCATCATTTTCAACAAGGCTTCGTCTTGGTGTCGTAAAGTGAAGTCTTGCCTTGGGCAGGTTAAACTAGCAGCATTGAGGAAAAAAAAT
This sequence comes from Ursus arctos, assembly GCF_023065955.2. Classification (NCBI taxonomy): domain Eukaryota; kingdom Metazoa; phylum Chordata; class Mammalia; order Carnivora; family Ursidae; genus Ursus; species Ursus arctos. Next base: position 10,246,931 of record NW_026622886.1, on the reverse strand, counting down.
AATCCTTTTGACTGCATCCAGGGAGCTGTCACTATGATTAATTAGCCCCCCCATTCCCAGGTGGGTGATAAGGACCAACGCATTCTCACCTACTGTTTGCACTTAGTCAATGACACAGGCTTGGTCTCAGGTCCCCGGCATGTCATCCTCGTTCTGCGGAAATGGCTGCCCTCATTCCTATCTTAGGGGAGTCAATAGGCAGGTTTTAGTTTAAAACCTGGAGAGGCTGGAGCCTCGACTGGCTCTGTGCCTAGTCTGCTCAGCTCCCTTGAGCAAGTTTCTTGGTATGCTTTGGCGCTCAGTTTTCTCAAACTTAACATGGCTCCTAAAGTCCCTTAATAGTGGGCCACTGCCTGCCTCTCCAACTTCATCTCCCCTTTGCCCCCTGAATAGCACACTATACCCCAGCCTTATAGAGCGTCTTTCAGCTCTTTCAACTTTCCCATCTTCCTCTTGCCTCTAGCCATTATCCAAGTCCTTCCCTGATCTACTATAGTATATTCTTTCCTTTCCTTCTTTGCTTGGCTAATGCCCGCATATCCTTCAAGCCTGAGCTTAAATGTAGCTCTCTTTGTGAAATCTTGCTGGATCCTCCTCTGGTTAGTTAGGTTGCCCTGATAATTGCTCCCTTAGTGCTCGATATTTCCTTAAAGTGGTGCTTACTACTCATATGGTGATGGCTTAATTCACGGCGTGCTAGCTAGCTTTTGTCTTTCTTGAAATCAGGGAAAATGTCTGTATTTCTCATAACAGTAGGTGTGGCAACTAAGTACATTGCGTGGCACATGGGAGAGGCTCAAAAAATAACAAGGGGCTGAGTAAAGATATTAGATAAAATAAGGGGAAGAGTATTGGATGAATGGCACACTTTGTTTTGAGTATCAACACTATATTAGCATCCTAAAATTTGCATTATTATCCCCCATCCCCACCTCCACTCACATGTCCAGGAGTTGCTGGACATTTGATACTCATGGACTGGTACATAGGAAATGACAGAGGTCACTATGAATTAGCAATGTCTTTAAATTAATTTGTATTTTATTAATCACCATAGTAGCATCAACATATATTTGAAAATACTCATACGTACAAAAACTAAAACTTGTGCTTTAAAAATTATTTCTCAGTGTGATAGGTGTCATAATATTGCTCTTGGAAGCATTGAAAGTGGTACCTCCTGCACACCTCCGTTCTCTCCCCACCCAATTCTTCCTGTTGCATTGGGTATGGAAATCTCACACCCACTTGGAAAGTTTCTCTTGGAAGAATACACCACTTTTAAGTCACCAAGAACTATTATTATTATTATTATTATTATTAGCAGTAGTAGTAGAGTGTCATGATTATTATTACTCACATAGAAGAGTGATATACAGCCCCACAATTTGGGGAAAAGAGTGTTTTGAAGGTGTAAAGAAAAGGTGCTTGACCCCGGAGGGAAAAGAGACAGCGGGTCTGGGTGCAAGAGCTGGCAGGCATCATAGGCCATCCTGACTCACTGCTTCTGGAAGGGCTTAGACTTCAAATACGTCAGAAAAGCTGAGGGTCTGAACTCCCATTATGTAAATAAGCATTTCAGAGCTGTATCTTGAGTGGCCAGGATCATCGTGGTCCAGGAACCACTGTGAACATACTGACCTGTCATAGCTGCCAGGTGTTGGGTCCTCAGGGCCAGTCTTCAATGACAACATAGTGGCTGATCGGTCTCTTGTTCCTTCTGTCCCCTTGGGTGGGAAACCAGATTAATGCCCTTTGGACTGTGAAAGTCTCTGGGGTTCTTGGACAATGTAAGGGAGGGAATTGCTAAATGGAAGAGAATGGATTTGCTGCTAATTTCATAGGGTTTGCTCATGAAAAATTAGCGAGAAGGAGTTTTTAGGTGGTGAAAATACCTTGCACAAAGGCAAAGAGCTGAGAAAATGTGGGGTTGATGGGGGAATGAGAGTAGCTCAGTTAGTTGAATTCATAAGGAAGAAATAAACATGTAAGAGTTGAGAGATTGGATTTTGGAGTCGAACAGACTTGAGGCCTTTTTGCTTTCTCTGTGCATGCTGATCTCTTAATTTCCCCCCACTGTTTTTTTTATAAAATGTATCAAACATACTGAAAAGTTGAAGTTATTTTACAGTGAACATATATCACTAAATTCTAGAATTGACAATTTAGTTCTTTTACCATTTACCTCTCTGTCTATCCACCGATCATTTTTAAACGCATCATGGTAAGTTGCACATATCAGTACGATCTCCCCTAAATCCTCTGCATGCATGCCATTAACTAGAGTTTGATATTTGTGATTCTTTTGAGAATTTTCCATTTGAGATAAAATTTATATACAATGAAATGCATAAATCTTAAGTGTACCATTCAGTGGGCTTTGGTGAATGTGTCATTCATTGCCCTATCAAGATATAAAACATTACCATCACCCTAGAAAATTCTGTCTTGACTATTCCCAACCATTTCCTGCTCTTGCACCTTCAGAAGCATCCATTGTTCTGATTTTTCTCCACCATAGATAGTATTGCCTGTTCTAGTCTGATCTTTTCTCCACCATGGATTAGTTTTGCCTGTTCTGGAATTTTTAGAAGTAGATTTTTATGTTTTATACTCTGTTGTGTAAGGTTTCTTTCAATGTTTTTGAGATTTACCCATATTATTGCTTGCATTGGTATTTCATTTCATGTTATCACTGAGCAGTATCCTTTTATATGCATATACCCTTTGTATGCACATGCTTCAAATCTTTTAAAACATCATATGTGTTTTTTTCTCCTTTATTCTTTTAATATGTTGAATTGCATTGATTTTAAATGTTAAAACCTGGCATTTCTAGGATACATTCAACTTGGGCGTAATGTATTATCCTTTTCCTGTACATTGCTGGGTTCAATTTGAGAGTATTTGGTTAAGGATTTCACATCTGTGCTCATGAGGAATATGGGTCTGTAACTTTTTCTTTTGTAAGATCTTTGTCAGGTTTTGCTTTAGAGTTATGTTGGTCTCATGAAACGACTTAAGTATGCATTCTTCCTCAATTCTATGAAAAAGTTCAGATAGTGCTTTTTTTCCCCTTAAATGTTTGATGTATTGCATCATTAAAACCGTGGATTGGAGTTCCATTTGTTGGGAGTTCTCTGATAATGAGTTTAATTTCTTCAATAGGTCTGTGACTCTGTAGATTTTCTGTTTCTTCTTGTGTCAGTTTCCAGTCATATTTTTAAAGAAATTTGTCCATTTCATTTAAGCTGTCATTTTTTTATGCAGTGATGCTCATAGAATTCCATTATTATCATTTTTATGTCCGTAAGCTCTGTAATGCTAATCCTTATCTTGCACTTCTTCTTTTTTTTTTTTTTTTAAAGATTTTATTTATTTATTTGACAGAGATAGAGACAGCCAGCGAGAGAGGGAACACAAGCAGGGGGAGTGGGAGAGGAAGAAGCAGGCTCATAGTGGAGGAGCCTGATGTGGGGCTCGATCCCACAACTCCGGGATCACGCCCTGAGCCTGAAGGCAGACGCCCAACCGCTGTGCCACCCAGGGGCCCCTGCATTTCTGATATTAGTACTTGGTGTTCTCTTTCTTTTCTGTCCAGGTCAGTCTTGCTAGGAATTTATCAATGTTTGAAAGCCTTGTCAAGAACTCAACTTTTGGGGGCGCCTGAGTGGCACAGCGGTTAAGCGTCTGCCTTCGGCTCAGGGCGTGATCCCGGCGTTCTGGGATCGAGCCCCACATCAGGCTCCTCTGCTGGGAGCCTGCTTCTTCCTCTCCCACTCCCCCTGCTTGTGTTCCCTCTCTCACTGGCTGTCTCTCTCTCTCAAATAAATAAATAAAATCTTTAAAAAAAAAAAAAAAAAAAAACTCAACTTTTGGCCTTGTTAATTTTCTCTGTTGCTTGTGGTTTTTAAAAGTGGATTTTAAGAAATCTTTATTCTTTCCTTTCTTCTAAGTTTATTCTTTTTATTTATTATTATGATTATATTTTACTCTTTAGTTTCTTACCTTGGAACATTGGGTCATTGATTTCTGACCTTTCATCCTGGGCTGAATTGTCTCCCTTTATGCATATGTTGGAGTCCTAACCCCCAGTACTTTAGTATTTGGAGATGTGTGGGTAAGGTTAAATGGGTAACTAGGGTGGACTGTAATCCAATATGACCATTGTCTTTGTAAGAGAAGGAAATGAGGACACGGATGCGGAGGAAAGATTGTGTGAAAACAGATAAAATGCCATCTATACACTAAGGAGAGAGGTCCCAGAAGAAGCCAAACCTGCTGCCACTTTAATCTTGGAATTCCAGCCTCTAAAATCATAAGAAAATAAATTTCTCCTGTTTAAACCACCCAGTCTGTGGACTTCGTTATAGCAATCCTAACAAACTAATACTTTTTTTTTTCTTTTACACTATAAGCATTTACATCTATAAACCTTTCTCTGGGCCACAACCATCAAATTTGAATATGTTGTTTTTCATTCAATTCAACATATTTACTCACTTCCCATATCACAGGATTTGTTCTTTAACTCATGGGGTATTGGAAGTTAATTAATTTTCAAGTATTTGGAATTTTTCTCTATATCTTATTGTTTTGGCTCTCTGGTTTTATTTCATTGTTGTTAGAAAACCTACTATGCATTATTTCAGTCATTTTACATGTATTGAGACCTGTTCATGGCCTCATCTGTGACCTGTCTTGTGAACATACCACATGCACTTAAGAAGCATATGCATGCTTCTGTTGCTGGTGTTGTGTTCTATAAATTATCAATTAGGTTAAGTTGGCTGGTAGTGTTGTTCATATCTTCTATGTCTTTACCTATTTTTTATCTAGTTCTATCAATTTCTGGAAAGGGTATGTTAAAATCTCTAACTCTGGTTGTGGAGTTGCATATCCCTTTGCTCCTATCAATTTTTGCTTTATGTAGTTTGAAACTCTGTTATGAGGCACACACACATTGATGATTTTCATGTCATCCTGAAAAATTGAACATCTCAACATTTTCAAATGTTCCTCTTCAACTCTATCATCCCCTCTGTCTTGAGGTCAAATTTATCTAATAGTGCTGCCGTTCCAACATTCTTATGCTTACTATTTGCATGGCAAGTATATTCCAGTCTCTCTACTTCATTCTATCTGTGGCTTCGTATTTAAGTTTATCTCTTGTAGACTGCATATGGCTGGGTCTTGCATTTTAAATTTGTTCTAGCAATCTCTGCCCTTTAATTGGGGTCTTTAGTTCATTAATATTTAATTTAATTTTTGATATGGTTGAATTTGGTACTGCAATATTACTAGTTGTTCTCCATTTGTGCCTTTTGGTTTTTGTTCCTATGTTCTTCTTTTCCTGATTTCTATTGGATTAACTGATTTTTTTTTTTTAGAATACCATTTTATCTATTGGCTATTTAGCTATATATCTTTGCATTTTTTTTAGTGATTTCTTTAGGAATTACAACTGCACATCCCTAAATTTTAACAATATAATTAGAATTAATATTGTTACATTTCATAACTTTCCCATCCTTCATACTATACTCCTCATGCATTATATCTACATATGTTATGAGCCCCACAATACAATATTATTTTTTGCTTTAAACAATCATATGTCCTAAACAAATTAAGAGGAGAAAAATAGCCCTTTGTCTTTACCCACATATTTACCCCTCTGATTCTATTCATTCTTCCCTGAAGATCATTTGGTGTCATTTCCTTTCAGCCTGAAGGACTTCTGTAGCTTTTTGTTTGTTTGTTTTTGCAGTGCAAGTCTCCTGGCAATGAATTTTCTTATATCTGAAAATGTCTCTATTTAGCCCTCATTGTTGAAGTCTATTTTTGGTAGATATAGAAATCTGGTTGAGAGTAGTTTTCTTTGAATACTTAAATGATTTTATTTCACTGTCTTCTGGCTTTTGATGAAAAGTTAGTGCTCAGTTAATTACAGTAATGTGGCGTTTTTCTTTGGCTGCTTTCAAGGTTTTCTCTTTATATTTGGTCTCATCAGTCTCACTATGATGTTCCTACGCATGTGTTTCTCTGTATTTACTTGCTTGGTGTTCATGGAGATTCCTGACTCTGTAGTTCATGTCTTTCACAAATTTGGGAAATTTTTAGTCATTATCTCTTAAATCTTTTTTTCCTGTCTATTCTTTTCTTCTTTTTTGACTTCACTCTATTCGTGTAAGACAGTTTGATATTGTCTATAGAACCTTAAGATTCTCTCTCTCTCCTTTTTAAAAAATTCTTTTTTGTTGTTCTTTATATTGCAATTACTGCCATTGATCTATTTTTATATTCATCGTCCACTGCTGTCATATCCAGGGAATTTTTTATTTCAGGTATTTATTTTTCAGTTTTAGAATTTCCATTCGGTTGTGTTACATTTTCTGCTTCTGTACTGAGTTTACTACCTTCTTATCCAGTATGATATATTTTTTCTTCATATTCTTAAATATAGTTAAATAGCTGCTTTAAAAGCCTTATCTGCTAATTCCAATATGTGGGTCATTTCAGGGTGGTCTTCATTAATTGCCTGTTCTCTTAAAAATACATCACGTTTTCTTATTTCTTTGTATATTGATCAATTTTGGATTGTGTCCTGGACTCTGTGAATGCTATGTTGTAGAGAGTTTGAGTCTGGGTATATTCTTCCAAAAAGTGATTTTATTGTTGTTTTCCTGGTGGGGACCTAACTGGGCTGCACTCCAGCTGCAAACATTAGTTCCTCTATGGTGGGTGGAAGCTTTAATGTCAACTGAATCTTTTATTCTTCACTGATCTGCTTGGAGTATGCTTCATGTATTCATGATTTAGGGCTTAGCCAGAGATTTGGACATGATATATCATAGAAATTAGGGCTCTCTCTTTCTGGCTTTCTCCTTCCTGGGATTATCCCCCATACTTTTCAGTGTCTGGAATTGCCTTAAAATCTGTTCTTTGGTTCTTCAACCCAGTAAGACTGGGCTTTCCAATGGAATTTAATTTAATTTAATTTAATTTAATTTAATTTTTTCTAAGCAGGATCCACACCCAGTGTGGAGCCCAATGTAGGGCTTGAACTCATGACTGTCAGATCAAGACCGTAGCAGAGATCAAGAGTCAGACGCTTAACTGACTGAGCCACCCAGGCACCCTTCTACTAGAATTTTAGCCTGTCCTGAATATCAGTTCCCCTCTCCTACAATGTTTTTTTGCTTTTAATTATTCTATATTGCTTTCAAATATTTGTTGTTTTTTAAAATTTTTATTTATTTATTTATTTATTTATTTATTTATTAATTATATTATGTTAGTCACCATACAGTACATCCCTGGTTTTTGATGTAAAGTTCGATGATTCATTAGTTGCGTATAACACCCAGTGCACCATGCAATACGTGCCCTCCTTACTACCCATCACCAGTCTATCCCATTCCCCCACCCCTCCCCTCTGAAGCCCTGTTTGTTTCTCAGAGTCCATAGTCTCTCATGCTTCATTCCCCCTTCTGATTACCCCCCCCCTTTCTTTATCCCTTTCTTATTTGTTTTTAAATTTTACAGAGATTTTAGTTGTATTGTGTGAGAGTATTAGTCCTAGAGGAGTTACTTGGTTATATTGTAGGCTAGACTTGAGTTTGATTCTCAGATCCGCCGCTTACAAATATCTTGACTTCAGACAAGTTGACTGATCTCTGGAACCCTAAGCGTTCTCATCTATAAATGAGGGTGATGATGATAATGATGATGATGACGATGATGAATCACATAAAATTAGTCTGAGGATTAAATGAGATAATGTAAAGTCTTTAGCAAAATGCCTGGCACATAGCAAATGCTCAGTAAGTGGTAGTCATTATTGATAATTATACAGATAGGTGCATAAAGCTGTGGAGGAAGTATGATGAGTTGTATAATGGACTAAGAAATCTGAGTTTTACTTGAAAGGCATGATAATCTACAGAGTGATGAATTTTCCTACTTAGTTTAGATCTCCATAATCAATTTCTTTTTTTTTTAAAGATTTTATTTATTTATTTGACAGAGAGAGACAGCCAGCGAGAGAGGGAACACAAGCAGGGGGAGTGGAAGAGGAAGAAGCAGGCTCCCAGAGAAGCAAGGAGCCTGATGTGGGGCTCAATCCCAGGACCCTGGGATCACGCCCTGAGCCAAAGGCAGATGCTTAACAACTGAGCCACCCAGACGCCCCTCCATGATCAATTTCTTTAGAGCTAAAACGCCCCTCAACTTCAGATGTGATATTGTCCTTGGTGAGGTTTGGGTGGAGGTGACAATTTCTGGATATCATTCTATGCATCTCCTCCTCCTGACACAAGCAGTGCTACCTTTAAAACTTGTCTCTGCAGCGTGAGCAACCATTTCTTTGTCTTCAGACATGCTTCCTGTGTTGGCATACCTGTTATACTCTAGGGGTCTCAGGCTGAGTGGTTGAGAGATTTAGTGTGCATTGCAGAGCACAGAGCTTCCAAAGGTTGTACTAGATCCCTAGCTTGGAGGCCTAGTTGCAGCTTTCCATTATAAACTTCATGCAGACTAAGGAAACTCAACATCCAGGTCTTATTTCCCATCCATGAGAAACCAAGGAAGACTATCTGCATCCAGTGGGTCACCAAATTGCGTCAGTTCTACATTCCAAATATCCCTCAAATCTTGCTCTTTGACTCCATCTAGACATTGATATTACTCTAGCTCAAGTTCCTTTAGCTCTCCTCGGGACATTTTCAGTTGCCTTTTTCTCCCTTTCTCTAACACCTCATTTCTCCATCCTCTTGTCCCTTTTCTCTTCCCTCCATGTCACTGTTAAAACTGTCTCTAGGTATATAAAGGTTTCCATTGCTCAAAACACTTTAAATGTTGCAGACTGTAAATTTACAAACTCAGAGCATTGTACTTAAGATCCTTCATTATCTGGCCACTTAATTGTTCATTTACTAATCCACCAGGCAGAGTCTCTTCCCATATGATGTCTTCCTGTGTCATTTCTTCACTTTACCTAATAATAATAGTGATAATTAATAATAATAATTTCTTGAATATTCAAGTGTCACTTATTATAAAATTCACTTTCAACTTAATAACAGCTTGCAAGAACAAAAGAAACACTACTACATTAAATAAATGAACATTTTCATTGTAAGGTGCATTGCAATTGTAGAAACATCAAGGTGCGAACAAGTTGCAGGTGTGAGCTTTGAAGACACACCCTAATTGGTACTATTTACTAAGCATCAACAAAGGGCTCAGCACTGATTTAGCTAAAGAATATTTTCTTGCATATCTGCCTCCAAGGAGCTTTCAAACATGTAGTTCTGCCCCTTTGTACACTTTCTAGGCTATTTTTTTGTGCTAGAATCAAAATTCACAGAATCTATGTGGTCCAAGCTTGTTGGGCCTGCAAAGAGAGTAAGTGGTTTGCCTACTAACTGTATAATATTGGCTATATTTTAAGGAAAAACTGCTGTTGAAAATAGGAAAAAAAAAAAAGGAATAGCCCCCAAATATATATTCTATATTGCTGGCAGCTGAGAATTAATTTTGTTTCCTGGAAAGGGTATAGAGGGTGAAAGTGAGAGGATTTTCTCTTTTTGCCCAAAAGCATAATCTTCTCTTTTTCAAGATATTACCAATGTACTTATTACATCAAGGTAAACTAAATACTTGGGTCCCAGGCTACAGTTTCTCTCAGCTTATTTTTTTTTTAAATCACTTTTGTCCTCTTCATATTTGACCAGAGTTTGAGTTCAGATTAAGCAGTCACAGATCTTGATTTGGTAAGGGAAAGAAAATTAAAATGGACAAAAAGAATTGAGACTAATTGGCATTTCCAAATAATTTTCCCTTTGCAACTGGGGAAAGAAAATCTCAGGAGGGAGAGTGGTGTTTGCTTTCTCCTTGCAGCCTTCTTTGTGTGTGTGCCCGTGAGACCCCTCAGTCTCTCCATTCTCCGGCTTTAAGTGAGGCGGGCTTTGTTGCGAGCGTCTATACACATTTAATGAGACTTCTGTTGTCTGTGCTCAGAGGATTCCAGACCCTCCACTACATTTCATTTGGAATTCATCCGACGTGGGCTGTTCTCCAGGCTTAATGGCTGAGAGGTCCTTTCCAAAGGGGAAGGAATTCAGGGATAGAATTTAATAAAGTTTAGTATGAAAGCTAATTCTTCATAAAACCCTAAAAAATTTTCCCTAAAGTCCAGACACCAAAACTATCGTGTACCTCACGATCTCATCTCTGTGCTCCTCTCTTGGGGCAATGAATCGGCATTTGTAAATAAGGAATAACTTCATGACAGTTTAATGGGTTTGGGAAAAATAATTGCCGTTCTTTTTTTTTTGTTTTTTGAAAGTGGCTCTTCCTATCGTGTCCTGCTATGGTGACCCGTGATGGTGGGTTTACTAGAGATAAAATCCTTAAAGTGAGACTAAAATAAACACAAAGATAATCTTATTCCATTTCTGGGCTTAAACTGTCTACCGAAGAGAAGCACGTTCATTATAAAAATGAACAGGATTCCTAGGGAAGCAGTCTGAGAGGCAGAGCTGTGGGAGCTGGGCCAGAGGCCTCCGAAGAAGCAATTAGCTTGGGGCTGTTGTTGATGTAGCCTCCTCTGGCCTCCATGGCCTCCTCACTGGCCCCTTATGCATTCCCACCTCCTCTTGTTTCAGCCTCACTCAAGCTCAGAGTCATCCTCAGTGCTATCATTTTAAATTTGCTTTTGAGGGTCAATATCCTTTCTCGTGTCTTTGCTTTGCTGATCTCTACCCAGCCTTCAAGAATCATCTCTCTGGGAAGTCTTCCAGTTGCCCTCTCTCTGTTCTCTCCTAGCACTTTGCTCAGGTGCTGTTTGGGCTTGTTGACGGTGTTGATAGCATTGTTTGTTCACATGAAAGACTTTCACCCTAGACTCTGAGCCAACCGAGGTCAGGCATGAAGTGTATTCATTCACTTAGTCATTTGCTGATACACTCATTGAATCACTGAATCACATGCACTGTGCTAGAGATACAAGGGAGAGCTCAACAGACATGTCCTCTGTTTCAGTCCAGCGAGGGAGACAGGACACAGAGTAAGCAAAAAATAAATGCTGTGAAGGAATCCCATTTGGGCTGTCAAGAGAAAGAACTGGGAGGGCTACTATATTGTAAATGGGGTCATGAAGAAGCTTCTCGGGGGTTGTGAAATCTAAGTTAAGATCTGAAGAAAGAGAAACTAGCTTTAGGACAAATCATATTGGCAGCTCAATGATTCATTGAATCAAAGAACTTAAAGGGGAGGTCCTCAAGCTTTACTGTGCTCAGTTAAAAACTCCATTGTGAGAATGGAGTTGGTGAGTATTTCCAATGTGGTGCTGGGAAGGCTTTTCAGGTGCTGTCTCTGATCTATTGGCAGTGGTTGCTTGGAGTGCAGTTTTGAGGAGGACTGTGGTTGTATCCAAGCCCAGTGGGAAAGAGCACCAAGATTAGTGAGATAGTTCGCCATGGGTGCAGAGACAATGGTGTCCTTTCTATACCTGTCGAATGGACTGACTGGCAGTAGAGACCATTTATCATTTCTTACTTCTAATCTCTCCTCTTTTCAATCTTGATTCTTCTCCCAAACTTCAACTTATCTCTTCTTCATTCAATCAGCTATGATATTATCATACTTTAAGATTCCCCATATATATATATATATATATATATATATATATATCCCCAACTATATTACGCACACACATGTGAATGTATTTATGTGTCCATATATAAAAACATATGCATATGAATGTGTACATGTGTATATGTCATGTGCACACCGGCACATTCACAGCTATCTATCTATCTATCTATCTATCTATCTATCCAACTATATTATACACACATATGTGAATGTATTTATGTGTCCATATATAAAAACATATGCATATGAATGTGTACATGTGTATATGTCATGTGCACACCGGCACATTCACAGCTATCTATCTATCTATCTATCTATCTACCCAACTATATTATACACACATATGTGAATGTATTTATGTGTCCATATATAAAAACATATGCATATGAATGTGTACATGTGTATATATCATGTGCACACCGGCACATTCACATGTGTTCCCAATCAATTCCATCTCACTTCATGTAAATATGAATATTCACTAGCACTGCCCCATCTGATAATCAAACTCACTCTAGTCTTAGCTAGAGCAAATATTTTACCTGATCTGTGTATAACTGCTTCAAGCAGCCTGGTGAACCCTAAGGAAATAGGATTTAGGTTTAAAAGATCTAAATCTAAATCTTAGCTCCTCTGCTTATTGGTAATAAGTCTCGCGAGCTTTAAATGTAAAATGTAGGTTTAATAATAATAATAGGTATCACATACTCCTCACAAAAATGTCAGAAGTTCAAATGAAACAATGCATGTGAGTACATTTGAAAAACATGCAGGTATTTAGGAATATAATATCCACAAGTGTGTTTCAATTACGTATTTCATTTGTTTGGTACTTCTTTGTACCTGGTACTCCCATATGAAAGATCTGAGGGGTGGGACTCCTTTGATTTATCTTGAAAATCATGATGTATAAGTTGGTATTTATTAAGTGCATTCTGCTCTAAAGAAAAATGGCTCCATACACTTTAGTTTTTCCTCTTGGTAACTGAAGAAATAAACTTTAACATGGTTTTAAAACTTTTTGATCTGCTGGTTTTCAAAGTGAAGTTCTATTAGACTACAGTTTTTCTCATGCTAGGTCCCCTTTACAGAACCTAATTATTTTCATGTAGAGAAGAGAGAGTGCATCTCATTTTAAGGTTACTATTAATTTGATGCAAATTAAGTGCTTTAAAGTCAGGTCTTGTTTCCAAGGGAAATAGACTAATGGAGAGAATGACCCAAACTTCCTAACTGGGAAATGCCAGCTGTGAGAAAGCACATCAGCTAATATGAGAAATGCAATGTGAGCTTGGCCTGCCTTGGTGTAGGGTAGAAATACAAGAGAGTCAAAGAGAAGTGGTTCCAAATTCTGACTCCTAAGACCCAATGGCTGCATGACTTGGGAAGAGTGCACCTCTCTGAGCCTCACAGGGCAGAGCCAGGCTCTTTTCTAGGCACTAAGGATGCAACAATGAAAGTAACAGAGAACATTCTGGGAAGGAGCTCAGCACAATAAAATAGGATAAAATCAATAGAAATTGCATCTGGGTACATCATAGTCAAACAGTAGAAAAGAAAAGATAAAAAAGAAATCCTAAAATTAGCACAAAAAAAAGGCACATTATGTAGATGAGAAAATGTTTCATTTGACTGTAGACACGTCATCAGAAACCATGGATGCCAAAAGCCAGTGCAAGAACACTTTTAAAGCACTAAGAGAAAAAAAATATCTGTCAATCTTGAATTCTATAACCTGCAAATATATCCTTCAATAATGTAGGCAGAACAAAGACATTTTGAGATAAAAATAAGCTAAGCTATGTCATTGCCACCAGACCTGCATTACAAGAAATGCAAAATGAAGTTATTCAATGTGAAGGGAAAGGAGTCCCAGAAAGAAAAAGAAATGGACACACAGATCTTGAGGAATGGATGAGAAGTACCAGAAATGGTAACTATCTGAAGTTCACTGCAGCCTGATAAAGTCATCATTCACATTCACACTCAGATTCACACAGAAGGAAAACATGGCAGATAGAGGTTTAAAGACTTAACCATAACTGATACCTGTAGAAATAGCAGAGCTTGCATTTGAAAAACTCTCATTTCTTTATTCCTTTGACTACAGCAACATCCATCTCAAAAGTGATTTTAGAAGGGGAAGTAAAAGATTTAGAAGGAAGGCCCACCCTTGTCCTCTCCTCTCTTCCCTGCATGAAAATATCACAAAAATCAGTGGAGAACATGGCCTTGCAGAGGAGGACGGAAAGCTGATAGATGCAGAATGGGAGGGGCAATTGCTGGAGAGTGAGTTTTTCCCCTTCCATGGTTCCAAGAGACTGTTTAGTGGGCAGCGACTCTGTGTGGGGCTGATTGCTGGGACAATCAACAGGGAAATAATACTGCCTTTGTCATTGATGAGCACAGTCACTGACCGCAGTGAGTTTGCTTGAATCTGCACAGAAGGGCAGCTGGGTTGGGGCAGCCTGGTCTAACAACACTCTGGAGAAACTACTTGTTTTGACTCAAGGCTCTCTCTGTCTAACTCATCATCCACTTTCAGGTAATGTTGGCCGTCTGTCCTAGCCACTTCTCCTTGCCACCACTTACTGGACTGGATTCTACTAATTTTTTGTGTTTGTATCCTACTCTTTCCTCAGCCTGGGTCTCTAACAGTAGGACTAAACCTTATTTACCCTTGGCCCACTTTCTATCCTCCTTTCCCTTACCTTTACCCCACCCTAACTTGGACCCGACACTCAGCAATTGTCTCAATTTGAATTCTTTTTGGTCTTCAAGGACCAAATCCTGTCTCACTTCCTCCAGGCAGCCTTCCTTGACCTTCCTAGCCCCAGAGCACCTGGGACTCATGGGGTGTGATATCTTCTAGAAAAATCCCCTGCACCAATTCTTTCTTTTCTTCTTCTTTGCCTCCCTCTCATGATAGCTAACATGTATTAATGACCTACTATGTGCCAGGCACCACACTAAATTATTTTGTACATTATTTTTTTTAATCTTCATACCAAGCCCACATTGTCCTTTCCATTTCACAGATAAAGAAATCAAGATTCATTGAGAATCAAAGCCTCACCCAAGCATCCCAGTTGTCTACTGGGCTTATTAGGCAATACTGTCTCTTATAACATTTTACTGCATCTCAGATCCTTTGGGTGAAAGTAAAAGAGTCATTTCCAAGAAAAATTCACACATGCACTGACACACAAATCTGCATTCATTTTTTTTCTAGCTCTGCTGTCCTCCCTTAAGGGCCTGGATCCTGTCTCAGTCAGGTCTTGTGTCTGCTCAGAACAATAACTCCAGTAAATATGCTGATTGGCTGAGCAATGGAAGTTTGGTGTTCCCATGGTGAGGCTGATTAAAAACAAACAAGTAGCTGGTCAATGGTTTGAGGTTATTTGCAAAAGTGAAATATACCTAATCAACCCCAGCAGTTGTGGCCAAAATTCTAATCAAGAATGCAAAATTCAGTGGAGCCTTGTACCCCGTGTTCGTGCTGCACACCCTCCCACACCCCCTCTTAGTTCTATTACAAAGATGGAGGCAAACCTCTAACTGCTCTAAACGTCTGAGGGGAGAAATGTGAACTGATTTTTCATGCAGCAGATGAGGCCAGGACAACCAAAACTGAAAGGAGGATTTTGCAAACATGAAGAAGTTTATTAGTCTGGGCAGAAAGTCAAAAATCACTAATTTTTCCTGCAGAGATGTCTTGTGCCTCATTCTTGCCCTCTTGGGCTCTGGTGCACATTGACCTCCGCAGAGGTCAGTGTGAGAGTCGTTAATTGAATTTTGCATGATGGAGATTGTGGCTCCAGGTTCTTTCTTCACTGGTCATGTTTCAGGGGTATCGTAGCCTCATTGCCCCCAAAATGTAGCCACTGCCCTCCACTTGCCCTCTCCCCATCCAAAAATGTATATGCACGGATGGCTGAGGAGCTGTGCCACCTTACAAATGATCCATTCAGACTGTCAAGCATCTTTTGTTTGGAAGGAAAGGAGATGTGACAAATGTAAACACTGGAGGATGGGACCTGGTGCAGAGGACGGATGCCATGTCAAACCTGATAAAAGCTGATGATGCATTCCTTTGCTTTTAGTCAGCAGCCAGCTCCTTCCAGCTCCTCTCAGCCCCGTTTTGCTCTACTGTGATATTTTCTTTCATTTGGACCCTGTAGGCATGCTCTAGAAGCAAGGTTCTGATTAGTCTAAAACTGCCTACCTTATGTTTTTATTTTCACCCATGTTTCTAGTTTGATGCCAGCCCGTGGGATACAGATACAGATCAAATTAGATGAGGGCCTGTTGTTTCCTAGGACACGAGGCAAAGAGGATTCCTTTCTGTCACCCAGAGTGGAAGGACCATCTGGTTCAAATGCCGATGGAGGCTGTGCCTTCCATTGTTCAGGTCCTGGTTTCATAACATTTCCTGAGGCAGAGGTGCACATGGGAAAGCCTGGGAAACAAAGGAAAGGAGTAGCCCTTGGCAAGTTGTGAAAACCAAATCAGCATCTTACTCCAACTCCATCCCTAAGACATGACTAAATTAGCTCCTAGCACGATGAAAGTTGCACTAAAGTTGGACATGGCTGCTGGGGATAGTGCCTCTCCGAGTGGCTGGCCAGGTGTGGGATATCAGTTGCTATCTCTGGCTGTGTTAGGACATCTGATGTCTTCTCCATTTGTACAGCTCTCGCCTCAGATAAGCCACAGTATAAAGTAGTGGTTAAGAGAACAGGTGTTGGAGTCAGATTTTGGCTCATGTTCCAGGTGCATCTTTTCACTCTTAGTCAACTAAGATTGCATTTGATTGCAGGCAAGAGAAATGCTGACCCGTGAATAACCGGGGAGTTATGCATCCTATACAACCAGAAGTCCAGGGGGAGGCAGGCCAGGGCCGTCACAGTGGCTCAGGGATTCCATTGTGGATCGGCTCCTTTCAGCTTCCTGTCCTGCATCCTTAGGGGGTTATTGTGGGACAAAAATATAACCCCAAAGATCTCTATGGAATGTAGTTTATTTTCAGGAAAAGATGCAATAAGGGTGAGATAAATAAGTGAAATCCCTCAGTGTATCTCAGGGTTCCCAGGAGAGAGATTGCTCTCCATTTTAGCTAGAACTTCCTGAAGTTGTTCCAAAGCAGAGGCTGCATAGGGTGAAGACCTCCAAAATCCTCTCCTGGGTCTTGTCAACTAGCAAGCTCACATGCATCAACATAACTGATGTCTTTTGTCCTCTTGTTATGCTCACTTATTTAAGAATGACTCAACTCTGAGCAGACTTTCTAGACTTAACTTTACAACTTTTTTACTACTGCACAATCATGAGCCTGAGCCAACGTGGTGATATGGGGGCCAGAAGGAGGGTAGTGGTGGTGGGCTTAGAGAAGAAAGAATCTGTGAATGAGACACTCTTCCTGGTTGGAGAGTGATTGGATGTGGAGGGGCCCAAGTTGACTCTGGGTTCTTCAGTTGGAAGAGCTGGGAGGATGGTGAGGCCATGAATAGAAATGAGAAAGTCAACAGGAAGAATCTGTTCAGGACGGAAACAGAGAAGTTCAGTCTGGGACACAGAGGTTCTGGGCTTATACAAAAGCATATCCAGGGGAAGATACTCAAGCCACAGCTGGAGATCCAGACCTGGAATTCAAGAGCTAGGTCGGTAGAGTTAAAATGCAGGAACTATTTAATGATATTAATGAGAGAAGATAGAATTTTTAAGTTTTGGACTGAAATGGTGGGGTACTTTCCCATTAGTTATGGGCATCCATCCTGCGATGGAATCCACAAGCTGAATAAAACGAAGTCTGCAATTATCTGGTGAATATGATCTTTGCGGAGAGCCTGTTGAGGGGAAAAACACAAACCTCTGATTCCCCATAACTGCAGGAAAAGTGGGGAAGGGTGGGTATTTCTGAGTTCACAGGAATAAAGAATTCCTTGTGTTATGTAAGTTTTATGGGCTTTTTCACACATCAGCTCATTTGAGGTTCACAAGAACCCTGTGAAGAAACCAGGGGAGAGCTTTGCTTCATTGATAAGCGAGGAAGGAGAGATGTAGGCAAAGCCCATGATGTGTCCAGGCTCAAATGGCTGAGCCCACAACAGACACCAGAGCCCGCATCGGCTGGCCCAGTGCGATTTACACGGCCTGATAGCTCCCCCCTCTTGGCAGGTGCCCAGATATGACTACTTAAAAGCACTTTACAATACCATCCACTCTTTGGTGACTTTGTAGTGAATTAGGTAAATGATCCTTACACTTCAGTTCACTTGGAGAACTTATAAAATACAGATATTTGAGCCTCCGCCTAAAAGATTCCACTTCACTATGTGTACTAGTCAGTGTTCTTCAGAGAAATAGAACCAATGGGTTATATATCCTCTATGTATCTATGTATCTATCTATCTATCTATCTATCTATCTATCTATCTATCATCTATAGAGGGAGAGAGAGATTTATTGGCAGATGCAGATATAGATACAACTGCATTATGAGGAATTGGCTCACATGATTATGGAGACCAAGAAGCCCCACCATCGCCATCTATAAGCTGGAGAGCCAGGAAACCCATGGTATAGTTTCAGTCTGAGTCCAACTGCCTGAGAACCAGGAGTGCCAATGGTATAAGTCCTAGTCTGAGGCTTGGAGGAAACTGATGTCCCAGCTCAGAGAGATGCTCAGTCAGACAGCAAAAGAGAAGTCCCCCCTTCCTCTGCCTTTTTGTTCTATTCAGTTCCTCAAAGGATTGGATGATGCCCACACACACTGAAGAGGGCAAACTGCTTTACTCAGTCTGCTGATTCAAATGTTAATCTCTTCTAGAAACACTTTCACATACACACTCAGAAATCATGCTTAAACAGATATGTGGGCATCCCATAGCTCAGTCAAGTCGATGGATAATGTTCACCATCACAGTATGTCTGCTTAGAGTCCAGGAATCTGCATTTTTGCAAACATCCCAAATGAGTCTGATGTGGATGGTTCACCCTCCACATTTTGAGAATCACTGAAACAGGTGGACTGAAGGTGGGGGAAGGATGTGTTAGTCCCCATTCCTTTCCCACCCCTCACCCATTCTCTAGATGAGGGGACATCGCTTATCTGATCAGCCAGATTGCAGGACAGAGACCAGGCTATATTTACTAATGGAAATGATCATTATATTTTAAAATGTCAAGTAGGTGCATTTCTTATCCTCTCTTCTACTTTTTGTAGCTGCTTTGATGGGACATCACTAAGCTAAGCCAAGATCCCTTAATGTCTACTTTATTGTCTTTTGCTTTATTTGCATGCTTCTTAAATGTCATGAATACTGGTCCCTTGGATGGTATGGCCCAGCAAGAAGGTGATAATACCCAAGAGTTGTAGTTGGGATGTAGGGTGTTTTTGGCAATTAGACTAATTTGCAAGCTTCCCTTGGTCTTAACCAGAGCACTACATTGGATATACCAGGTATTAGTCCCAATAAAAAATATTTTACCTTGTATACATTTGGTTTTGTTTTCTATGTGTATAGCATCCTCAGGACTAAGAGCTAGCATTTACTAAGTGCATACTATGTGCCAAACAGTGAGTGTTTTACATAAAGTAACTCATTTTGTTTTCATAATGACCCTGCGAGAAGGTACTATTTTTATTCCTTTTTTTTTTTTTTCCAATTTTTTCCAAAAAGTGCCCAAGGTTTTCTGACTGGTGAGTGAGCAAGATTTGAACCTAGGGCACCCGCCTTTAATTGCACATACCTTGTCATTCCCTCTCTCCTCTTACCTACTATACTTTATCATCTTAAGAAACTGCCTGGGGTGGGGGATGGGTGATAAGGTAGAATGTTGGAATCCTAGGGTCTCCTGCACATATACCATCTTAGTATCATCAAAACTCTGCCTCGAACCCCTGAGGGAGGCCAATTCAAAGTCAAAAAGAAAGAAGAATGCAAAGCCATTATTTGTGTGACCAGAATCAAAACTCTATTTTGAGTTGCATTAACTAGACAGGTTTTTTTCCCATAGCTTGCTGACTCCTCTGAATGGGCACTTAGCTCTGGCCCCTCTTAGCTGCTGTTGAAATTTCTATAACCTCAGTGGTTCTGGGATCAACAGATGATGAAACTTTTTAGCAGATCCACTCTCTCTGAGCCAGTTGACAAGTACAGGGCTGGTATCCCCTATCTTAGAACAAACTATTAATCAGAAAGAAAGGCCACAACCATAAATCGACATGAATTGGGTACTGTCGTCCCCGAATGACTTTGCCCTGCCAAAAGTGTTTTTGGCTTGATAACATTGGTCGACACTGGCCCTAGCCCAGCGGTTTTCAGTTTTTCTTTATGGAGTCGAATAGACTAAACTCAGCACTTTCTCAGTCTCTCAAATAAGTGCACTGACATCATTTGGAAATTATAAGAATCCACATATCAGGCCAAATTCCACCCTGGGTTCAACATCCGCTCCCCCCCCCCCAGCCCCAAGATCAACCCCCAAGAGTATGGTTAAGTGAGGGTAGAACTTGGCCGGAAGCTTGTTATTTCTGCAGTTTTAATTACACATACCTCATCCATTTGACCAAATTAGGAGCGAAGGTTCATGGAGGGAACCTTCGCCTATTGGCTTGCTTCAATGTCTGGTTCTTCAAGTACCTAACTTGGGAATTCCAGGAAAATAGTCAAGAATTGACATTTTACATTTTTAGGGCTGGAAAGAACTTGGCTCATTAGTATCTAATCCAAACCCTATGGTTTTGTAGACCAAAAAAACAAAAACAAAAACAAAAAAAGCCCCTGAGATTTAGAAAGGAAAAGTGCTCAAGGTCATATGAAAGGTATGGTGAGCCAGGCCAAAAAGAAAACAAAAAAAAGAAGAAGGAAAAAAAAAATCCAGGAATCCATTTCTCTTGTTTAGTGTGCTTTCCACACACCCAGCTAGAACAGGGTGATTTATCACAGAAATTTGCTCCTGCTGTATTCAGTAGTGGGAAGGACCTAGGTTTTAGAGCCAGAGAATGGTAGGAGTAAATCCAAGTTCAAGTACCTCCTAGTCATGGGTGCCTAGTTTCTTAACTTCTCTGGGTCTTAGTTTTCCTACTTATCAAATGGCGAAGACTGAGACATACTTCCTAAGGATTTTGTGACCATGAAGTGAAATGATATTTCCCAGGCTAGGGAGGCACAGGAGCTATTTGGTGTCCTCCTTAGGGCTCCTGGATTATAAATGACAGAAACTCAAACTGGCTTGGGCATAAATGGGAATTTTTTAGGCTACCTGTATGATTTTGAGTGGATTTTGGCTCAAGAGAGGCTGGTTCTATAGGCCTAAATGTTATCATTAGAAATTACAGTTTTCTTCTGTGACCCTCTCAGGCCAGCTCCATGTTGGTGTGACAGGATGGCTATCAGCAGCTCCGGGCTTCTATCTTACAAGGTTCCAGTCCAGAAAAGGAAAAACTTTTCTTTCCCAATATTTTTTGCTGGAGGTCCCAGAATTAAATCATACCCCTAACTCTGATAAAATATAGAATGGAACAAATCAGGTGCAACACCATTCACTGTGCTATACAGCTGGGTGATACATTAGAAGGTCAGGGGGAGGTCATATGTCCGCTCGTGGAGCTTGGAGGTAATGGTGAGAGAGGATGGGGTGAACCTCCAGGACCAGGTTGCGAGTGGGGCAGGACTACTTCTCCATAAAACAACTCAAATGCTCTCAACAAGATAAAAGTGAGTGGACACCAGAGAAGCAAGATAAGTTTCACTTCCCTTCTTTCTCCTTGCTCCAGGTTTGTCAACACTCAGGAGGGTGTTTGTTCTCTCCAATTTGTGATACAATTTATCTGTGCAAGAAGGAAATAGGTAGTACTGAAGTTAGTGCCTCTTGGGCTGAGTAATTAGACTTTTAGGGTTAAAAACAAAGAGTTGGTCAGAGGCAGTTATTATTTTCTGCTAGCTATGCTTTACCTTTCTTTATAAAATCAAAACAGCAAATAATGCTTGCAAATAGGGATACCACATACCACCCATCATGAAACGTGAGTCGTCACACTCTAGCACTATGTCCAATTGAGATGTAATGTTGCTTATTAAAACAAAAATTATTTAATAAACATATAATGTGTGCTAGGCACTGTGCTTGAATTAATTACAGACGATACAACAAGCACGTTAAAAATAGTTTTGAAGGTAATATACCTAAAGATTCAGTAAATGAAAAAGTGTTTATTGAGGCCTAGCCATGTGTTGACCATCTTTCTAGGCAGTACAGGAAGTAAAAAAAATTAGAAGCCAGAAGACCATAGTGATTAAATACACAGGGCTTTGAAGAGAGATGGCTATGTGTTCAAAATTTGGCTCCATCCCAAATCCACTGCATGACCTTGAGGAGCCTATCATTGAACTCAAGCTCTGTAAAGTGAGCCTAAGAATCACATTTATATTTCAGGGTAATTGTGAGCATTAAAAGTCATAACGTATTTCAAGTTACGTGGCACACGTCACAAGGTAGGTTACAAAATGGTAGTCTGTATAGAAATTTTTGCCATGATTTGCTGCCACCCATATCCAAGCCCCAGTATGCATATGTGTGCCCCCCCGCCACGGAACCACTGATGTAATAGAAGCTGGGGCTAAATATATATGCTGTGATCACACGGGTCCAGAACCTGAAAGAATTTTGTAACCTCTAGTTGTTCAGGTCATTTCGCTACCAGTGCACTGCCTGCAGCTGCCTCCATGGCACACATGGCCACACACATGCGAACTGTGAATTGTTGATGATACATGAGAAACCAAGCAGGCAAAACACATGGGTCCCCACGTGGTACATAGTTGTGATTCTCATACAGCAGTTAGCCTGTTTACGGTGAGGCCGGCCCAACTGCTAATTGTGTGACAAAGGCAGTGGGAAGGGGGCTTCCCCCTGAAATAGCAATGATAGGGCTTCTGCCTCTGGTCACAATGCACTAATGGGTACTGGATTTACTTTCTCTTGCTGAACAACTACATACCAGACATAAGTATGAAACGGACACAGTATGTGACGTGGGGCAGCTGGCAACTCAGGACAGTGATTCCTGAGAGAAGAGCAATCAATGCTTGCCCCAGATTACTGCCTGGAGAAAGGGGCCCAGGAGCCTCCTTGATTCGAGGTTGGAGCTCAGGGAGGCCAACACAGATGGAATTCTGAAGTGAAAACTGCATAGTTTGAATCTGCTCTTTTTTTCCCTTCTTTTTCTAGTTTTCCCAGAATGGTAGCTTAGACACTTGATTTTCAGATTTTTCATCTTATACAGGTATCCGGTGCTGTAAATATTTTTCCAAGCACTTTTCTCTGCATCTCACAAATTTTGATAAGTTGTATTTTTATTTAGTTCAAAATATTTTTAAATTCTCTTGAGATTTCTTCTTTGACCTATGTGTTATTTATTTATTTTCCAGAGGACATTATATTTTATTGTATGAATGTCAAGTGTTTTCCAGTACTTATTTACTATATTTTATATATTCTGCAAAATAACCATTATTTTAAAGTATACTGGAATTCATAACAGAAGGAATGCAAAGAATAGATGCTCCAAATACACCCAGTATCATCCAGTCCTTTAGATAAGAAATGTTTCTAGTGTTATGGGCAAACTTGATCTTCTTTGAAATGTGTTGTCCCCCACTTTTCTGTTTCCGTCACAGTAGGTATAAGTAGTTATTGAAGGATGTACTCGTCTAAATTCCAATCAATAAGAACCCATCGATTTGTTGTCTCAGCATCTTCTTTCCAACTCACTGGTTTTCTCCAGATTACAGAGCTCGTGGACAGCTTGGACGATCATTGGTTTTGGTTTGTCTTTGATCACCACCAGCCCCATGTAGTCATTGCCCTTATTTCTCACATTCTTCTCCCACAGAAGATTCTGAATAAATACAGTTCGACTTTCTTCCTTCATGTTTCCTGGTACTTAAATGTGACTGTGATAACGCTCTGATCAGGGTGAGGTTGTGTGGTTGGTAAGTGTTGGAGTTTTTTCTGCAAACGTATTCCAGAGAGACTGTCAAAGGCATGGAGATCCAGTACATTAGAGAGATCAGCTCTTGATCTTTGTGTTTTTAAAAATTTTTCCCAGTCCATTTATTGATCTAATGGTCATTCTTAATTTGCATAAATCCTCTTGTGAAACCCAGTCTGATTAATGATGATGATATCTACCAAAGCAGCTTGCCTAGAAGCCTCATGGCTAAGGCCATCAGGTTTTTCTTCTGCTAAATGTTTTAATCCGTATTTTGAATCTGTAAGAGTTATGGTCCCAGCAAGATAAATATCAATCCCTAATTCATCATCAGCTCAAAACAGAGAAGTTATAGCCCAGGATCTGCTAATCCAGTGGTCTCTAATGGCATATCATCAGATTTTCCTTTCTGCATTTGTAAGTTCCAACCTTTCTTGGTAGAGTGCTCCACTTTGGCTGACAGCTAAGGATTTCTCCACTGTACTTCCTTCCCCAAATTTGTTTAAAATAACTACTCCTCTTTTACTATGTTGCTCTGTCAAGATAGAGTTCAAAAGTATTGTCTTCCTAGCACCTGAATACCTGGTGATTATTGTGACTGGGATCTTAACAGTAGGGCCACACTTTTCCTCCTCCTCTCTTTCCTTTGTCTCAGTGGGGACCAATCCAGGATGGTTCTTCTCTGCCTGCTCCTCTTCCTCATCCACAGATCCAATAGCCTGTAACATCCCAGCCAGCCACACAGCATGCCTCTCCCTTAGCTCAAGAGCTGGGACCCCCATGTGTTATTTAGAAGTGTATTGTTTAATCTCCAAGTATTTTGGGATTTTTCCAGCTATATTTTTGTTACTGATTTCTAGTTTAATTCCACTGGGGTCTGAGAGCAGACATTGTATGCTTTCTATTCCACCAATTTTGTTAAGGTGTGTTTTATGGCCCAGAGTGTGGTCTATCTTGGTGAATGTTCCATGTGAGCTTAAGGATCAACTGATGGCACTGTTGAGTTCAACTATTATGAATTATGAATCTTTACTGATTTCTGCCTGCTGGATCTATTTCTGATAGAAGAGTATTAAAGTCTCCAACTATAATAGTGGATTCTTCTATTTCTCTTTGCAGTTGTATCAATTTTTGCCTTGTGTTGTTAGGTGCATACACATTCAGGACTGTTATTTCTTCTTAGAGAATTGACCCCTTCATCATTATATAATGCCTTTCTTTATCCTTGATAAAGTGAGAAAGAAGAGGACAGTGGGTTAATACAAGAATATTACCCTGTTGGGAGTTATTTTCCATTGTGGAAAATAACAACCCTGCTTTCTCGTGAAGAATCAGGGTTTCTTAGAAACTATCACAGAAACTCTGTGTTGCATTGATGGTACTTGTGTCCATGGCTTAGTACCTTTGAGCTAAAACACCATCTAGAAAGTGACAGATCTCCTGTCAATGATTCAGTTCCTCAGGAGACTCTATTTTGAGGAAAAGATTTATTGAGTGGTATAACTGTCTCATGAATAACCTTCAAAGAGCACATTCTGGGCTGCCTGAGGGAAGATCATGGTCAGGGGCGTTGCTTGGAGAAGATGGATGAAGGGAAGGGAACTAATATAAGTTGAAGGCCCATTATGAATCAGGCACGATAACAGGTGCTTTGACATATATTTTCACTCAATAATATAACAATATTTATTCACTGCTTACCATTTTCCGGTTATCTCTTTTAACCTTCAAAACATGCTGATGAATTGGGTCAATGAGTGTAGAATATTGGTTAAAACCATGGGTCAGACTGCCTGTATTTTGATTCTGGTTCTGCTCCTGGTGTGTTACCTTGGGTGAATTACTTACCTGATAAAGTGTCGTCATCTGTGAAATGAAGGCAGTAGGAGCTCCTCCTCATAACTCCTTCACAGGGTGGCAGATACAACGAGCTCTGTCATCGTAGGCCATTACTACCATTA
Organism: Ursus arctos; assembly: GCF_023065955.2. Classification (NCBI taxonomy): domain Eukaryota; kingdom Metazoa; phylum Chordata; class Mammalia; order Carnivora; family Ursidae; genus Ursus; species Ursus arctos. The sequence continues at coordinate 10,221,311 of NW_026622886.1, read as the reverse complement.
TTAGCCATAGTACAGGTCAGAAAACTAAAGCTTGAAGAGTCATGTCTGGGGCCACACAACCAGGAATTTGTTGCCTTGGGGGTGGAGTGGTAAGCAATGAAAGAAAATTTGAGTTGGATGAGCAGATGCAGCAGGGAGTGCGCGGAAGTGCAAGACAGGAAGATGGTTGAGGACAGCCTGTGGGGAGCTTAGATATTGTAAACAAGAGTAGTGGAGATGGAGTTTTCCCCAAATGAATATTTTCCTAATTTGTTTTCCTACAGAGGCATCCCTACAGATTGCTTTTTTATTGGCAAACATGCAGGATGTGTTCTCCTGGGAAGATAAGTAGGGAAGCCCCCCTCCCCACAGGTCCCCCCCAAGTTCACATGATGAGTCATGGACTATTTTGGTTCAGGTTTAGGAGGATAACCTGGTGAAATTCCAAGGCTGGCTGGTGGAAAGAGCTTTCTTTTTTGCTTTCCTTAAAGAGTTAGTCTTTGTCAACAGAGTTTCCCAGACAGGAAGAGGAAACTGGGTTCCAGTAAAAACAAGTCACTTGAGGAGAGACGGGAAGGAAGTTGTGCGGTTGTTTGGTGCTACTCGCTTTGGTTCTGGATGGTCTTTTAGTCCCTTCCCAGTGGCCAAGGAATTTAACCAACACTTTGGAATAAAGCCGAGAAAGACCCTGCAGCCTTCTAGAACCCCACCTTTGATGACTTGGTGGGGGCATCCCATTGTGCCTGAAGCCTCCTGGGCTTGCTATTCCTACCAGCTAAGGAATTTAAAACCCTTTCTGATGTCTGGGTTCTATATAATGTTTAATTTCTTCAAAATCTTCTGTTGTTGTCTCTAGGATTCACAACAACCAAGCTGTGGTAACTGGGACAGGAGGGATTATTCCCATTTTGCAGATGAGAAAACAGTTTCTAGGAGAACATGTTTCCTGCCTGAGGTCACTTAGCTGGCGAGTGGTAGTGCTGAGGCTGAACTCAAAGCTTCATAAAGAGCCTATTAAACTGGTGGCAGGGGGCAAGTGTTTGTGGGAGGGGGAGCCGGTGCAGCTGCGGGGAGTGAGGCTGGACTCCGAGGGGTGTGAACACAGGGGTGCAGTTTTCTGCACCTTTACAGCCTGCTGCCTAGCCCTGTGTCAGCCTGTCACAGGAGGTCTCAGATAGTTGTTAAAACGCGTCATCTGTGGAAAGGAAACCACCAGAAGTCAGGATTGTCTTGGCGCTGCGGGAGGGCTAAGCAGGAGTCCTGGTTGGGGAGAGTCCAGGGGACTGACATGGGGGTCTGGTGCACTGTACGGCTTTAATGAAAGACTGCCTGAGGCATGTGCTGGTCAACTACGCTGTGCAACAGCAATACACTATGTCCATCTGCCCTGTTCCGGTCAGAAAAGAAGGGCCAGGGACCCGGAAGCAGAATGAGATGCCTTTCTCTGGCTCCATGTTGCCTTGATGTGTTGTCAAACAGCACCCCTTTGGCACCTCTCTTTATCTTTCCTGCTTGCCCCATCCACCCTACCTTCCCGCCTGACACCCCAAGTCCTCCAGGTACAATCATTTTCCCCCACAAGGTGAGAATCTTTGGATAGAGTTTAAGAAAGACAAATCACCCCCCCTCCAAAAAAGACAAATGGGCCCCCTTCATCCTTACTGATGGCAGGGTAGGGAGGCAAGAAAACTTTGCAGTCAGGTCGCCTTGGGGTCTTCTATACTAAGGTCTCCCGGGCCTTATGGTAGCTCCCCCTCCTTTGCCCTCCCATGTCCCAAACCACAAGCCCAGGTGTGCAGCTCAGGTGAGTCATATTTGGCTCTTCAGAGAACACGCAGGGAAAACAGTCTGCTCCCGGGATGCTGAGAGAGGGCCCTGAAAGAGCTTATTGCTCATAGATTGGAAGAAGAAACATAGTTAAAATGTCTGTGCTACCCAGAGCAATCTACACTTTCAATGCCATCCCGATCAAGATACCAATGACATTTTTCAAAGAACTGGAACAAACAGCCCTTAAATTTGTGTGGAACCAGAAAAGACCCCGAATCGCCGAGGAAATGTTGAAAAGGAAAAACAAAGCTGGGGCATCACGTTGCCTGATTTCAAGCTATACTACAAAGCTGTAATCACAAAGACAGCATGGTACTGGCACAAAAACAGACACATAGACCAATGGAACAGAATAGAGAACCCAGAAATGGACCCTCGGCTGTATGGACAACTAATCTTTGACAAAGCAGGAAAAAACTCCCAGTGGAAAAAAGACAGTCTGTTCAATAAATGGTGCTGGGAAAATTGGACAGCTATATACAAAAGAATGAAACTTGACCACTCTCTCACACCATACACAAAGATAAACTCCAAATGGATGAAAGACCTCAATGTGAGACAGGAATCCATCAAAATCATAAAGGAGAACATAGGCTGTAACCTCTTTGACATCGGCCACAGCAACTTCTTTCATAACACATCTCCAAAGGCAAGAGAAACAAAAGAAAAAAATGAACTTATGGGACTTCATCACGATAAAAAGCTTCTGCACAGCCAAGGAAACAGTCAAAAAAACTAAGAGGCAGCCCACGGAATGGGAGAGGTTATTTGCAAATGACACTACAGATAAAAGACTGGTATCCAAGATCTATGTGGAGAAAGGGGATCCCTCCTACATTGTTGGTGGGAATGCAAGTTGGTACAGCCACTCTGGAAAACAGTGTGGAGGTCCCTTAAAAAGTTAAAAATTGAGCTACCCTATGACCCAGCCATTGCACTACTGGGTATTTACCCCAAAGATACAGACCTAGTGAAGAGAAGGGCCATATGCATCCCAATGTTCATAGCAGCATTGTCCACAATAGCCAAAGCGTGGAAGGAACCGAGATGCCCTTTAACAGATGACTGGATTAAGAAGCTGTGGTCCATATATACAATGGAATATTACTCAGCCATCAGAAAGAACGATTACCCAACATTTGCAGCAACATGGACGGGACTGGAGATTATGCTAAGTGAAATAAGTCAAGCAGAGAAAGACAATTATCATATGGTTTCACTCAGTTATGGAACATAAGAAATAGCAGGGAGAATGATAGGAGAAGGAAGGGAAGAATGAATGGGGGGGTAAACAGAAGGGGGAATGAACCATAAGAGACTATGGACTCTGGGAAACAAAATGAGGGCTTCAGAGGGGAAGGGGGTGGAGGGTTGGGATAGGCCGTTGATGGGTATTAAGGATGGCACATATTGCATGGAGCACGGGGTGTTATATGCAAACAATGAATCATGGAACACTACATCAAAAACTAAGGATGTACTGTGTGGTGACTAACATAACATAATAAAAAATTAAAAAAAAAAAAGCTTATTAGGTGTGGAATCCCAGGCAGCAGTGCCCCAGGGCTGTCAAAGAGGGTGCTTTGTTCTTCTTTCCCTCCACCTGGCTCAGGTGGGCCGTCTTCTGCTCATTCACATGGAGGGATGCCAGCTTCTCAGCTGCTTCTTGGGACTGCCAGACTTTCACTAAGGGACATCATTGCTGTTTCTGCAAGTGCACATGGTTTGTTTCTGGGAAGACTCTTTCCAGTTTTGAATAGTTGGCCTGGGAAGAACCTACCCTGGTTGAGAGTGTTTGCCATGCTGAGCAAGTACCAGTGAACAACAGCAGTAATGATGATGGTAATAACAATTGTGTGCTTTAACAAACACCTACTATGTGCCAGGCACTGTTTTAATTGCATCACATGCATTATTTTGCTTAGTCCTCACAGGAAAATGAGGTAGGTATGATCATAATATTTTAAGATGAAAAAGCTGAGACTCAGAGAGGTTATATAATTTTCTCAGGGACAAAGTATGTGTGGCAAGTACATGATAGAACCTGGCTTATGTCATAGGAATTTCTGACTTCCCAGTCCATCCTGGTTACCACTATGTCTCAAATTTCATTTGTGCGTGTGGATATTACATGATGGCCTTTGCTGGTGTGTCCTCTCCCCCAGATGGAGTTCAGTGAGGCTGGTTTGAGGGGGCATGCATACTCCTCTACCACCCATGCAGTGGGCCATGCCTCCAAGCCCATGAACCTTCATTAGCGTGCTCTGGGGACCCCTGACCTCACCTCCTGCCATCATTCTACCCCCTCCTGTTCTGGCTTCACTGACTTCTTCACCATTCCTCAGACACATCAAGCATTCCGCTGTCTGAGGGACTTTGTGCTTCCTGTTCTTTCATTCTGGAATATTCTTCCCCCTGACTTCATGCAAGACTGCTCAAATATCACCTTAGCTAAGAGGCTGTCTCTAACTTTGTGTATAAAATAGCATCCCTTTCCTCCCCCTCCATCGTGGGCTTCTATTCCTTTCCATTGTTTTGAGTTTCTTCATAGCTCTTTCCACCACCTGGCAGAGTATACAAGTGGACGGCTTGGCCAGTGTTGTTCCCTGCATGTCCTCCACATTTAGAACATTACATAGCCCATGATATACTCAATAAATAGCTGTTGAATGACTATACTGGTGAATGAAATGGCCCAGGCACACCACTCCAGATTATGAAGCCAATCTCACATTACAACTTAAGGCAAATGTTGACATATCAAAGTAGAAACTGATAAAAAAAAAAATCCAATGGGTTGTTATTAAAAACAGCAGCTGAAAATAGTACAAAGACTTTTTTAAAAAATAAGAAAAATGTTTTTCTTATGTTCATATACAGATTATGTACTTAAAATTATTGCATGAAAATTTAGAATTTTGGACTTGATCCCAGCAAGAAAGAGTTACTTGTTATTGTATAAATGAATGTGTGCATTGAGAACTCCATGTAGAAATTATATGTGCCTTCTCCCTTCTCCATGAAGTCTGTAAGAATCAATACCTATGCCTTGAAGATGCCAGAACACTTTATCCATACCTCTCTAATAAATAAGGCAGCTAAGCCAAAGTGATTCAAATAAACACTGGATATGAAGTCTAGCAAATACGAGTTTAAATCTTTCTTTGAAATTCCATGGCTAGATGACTGGATAGTCCGCATAACCACTCTCAACTTCTGTTTCCATGTGGGTGAAATAATGCAGTTAATATTTCATTCAGTCAACAAATATTTATTAAGTATTTACTATGTGTGAGGAATTTTCTCTGTGATATACCCTAGAACAAAAGGTACAACAGATCTCTGAGCTCATGGAGTTTGTATTCAAGTGATAATGGGTATGAAAAGAGTTGCATAACATCAAATGCCAGGTTGACATTAAATAAATGATTGCTGCCCTCCAACCATCTACTTTCCCTTTGCCCCGAGTTCTAGAACCTCAATTAGGTTTTGGTGTCTACCCCTTCCACATATTTCTGGGAACACTGACCACAATCATAGACTCAGGAATAAATCCTTATTATGGTCCCATACTCTTTTCGCCAGTGGTTGGGGTAGAGATAGGAATGTGACTCAGGTCTGTACAATGATAGGAGAGGGGGTTTACAAAGGAGAAAACAGAAGAGATAGCCTCATTTTGCCTCTGGAAATTGTCATGTCCAGATGTTTATATGTGGAACTGGCACATAAGAATAAAGTAATTTCCTAAACGGAAGAAGAAGGCAGCGCTGAAGACACAGAGCAGAGAAATGGAAAATACCCGGATTCTTGATGAAATTGCCAGCCACAAACTCACCCAATTCTAAAACCTACCCCACCCTTGGACTTGCTGCTACATTTCTGAATTACTAAAGCCAGTATGAATTAGTGTTGTTATTTGCACCCAAAGATACTCTAATTGATATGAATTATCGTTATGATACCATTTCTCCTGCTTGTCAGTGAGATCATTGAGAGTTGGGTCTGTTTCATGTTTATGTTTGCATTTATACTACTTGGTGTACATAGCGCCATGTTTAATATAAAGTATATTTCAATGAAAATGTATCTACAACCATATATTTGTAGCTTTGTATATATACGACTCTTTAGACTTTTTGCAGGTCTTGGGTGCAGTGCTCTATGCAGTTATATAAGAGAATGATAAATAACAACTTCCAAATGTTTGGGTATGGCAGATACAAAATTTTAAAATCCATGTACTCTAAGTCTAGATTCTGAGATTCAGTATATCTGAGGTGGGTTTACTTGAAGCAATGGCCTTCAGTACCAGTCAACACAAATATCTCTTATAAAACCCTTGAGTGTGGCTGAGCTTGCAACTCCACTGCATAAGCAAGGACAGTCCAAGCCCTGATGTCGGCTGTGTGTTCATGCCAGTGAGCTACAGTGAGGGTGGGGTCCACCCTGCCCCATGATTTTGTTCAGTGAGGTCATGGGAACTGGACAAGGTTTGCCCTGGGTTCTGAGCTGACAGCCTGAGGTTTAGTGATGTAGTGTTTCATGTCATGGGGCAATTACTCTGCTTTTGCAGGTGGAGAAACTGAGCTGAAAATAGCAGAAAGACAACTGGTCTACCTCAAGGGAACAGGGGATTTATGGGGAGAATTCTCACTGTTCTCCAAGTATACTCCCCTCCACAGAGAGGGCCCTTCAATTAAATTCTGCTTCATGTTCAGCACCTATTCCACGTTAGGCACTGTAAGGGATATAAAGATAAGAAAGATACAATCTTCCCTCAAGGGACTAAGCATCTGGTAGAGAATATTGCAAGTAATATAATTCATTCATACATATGTTCTTTCATTCATTCATTCATTCACTAGTCAACCAACTTCTAGAAACTTGAAATAAAGCATCGAGTAATGCAGAAGTGGTCTCTGCTTCAATGGAGCTTGTATTCTACCAGAGAAGACATATATGAAAGTGTTAACTACTTAATCTGTGACTTAACTACATTGGTGATCTGTGCTACAAAGGAAAGAAGCACATAAAATACCATGAAAGCATTAACAAGGGATCTGATCCAGATTGGGAATACTATTACCTCCACTTTACAGGTGAGAAACTGCATGAAGAAGTAAGTAACTTGCTCAAGATCACCCAGTTAGGCAGGATGGAGCCGGATTGGCCCTCCCCAGAGTTCCTAACCATTCTACTCCACAGGAAGATATCATGAGCTCTGGAACAGACAGTTGGATAAATAAGCCTGGACCCTGGAAGAAGCTTCTGGGCAGGGGCTGTACCATGAACGAGAATGCAGTGAATGCCAGTGGAGAAGTACACTGTGCTCAAGAGGGACCTTGACTGCATCTATCTGACGGAAGAATAATTGACTTCCTGGGGAGGTTGCCTTACCTTTAGAGCCTAAAAGAAATACATAAGAGTTTCTGCAGTGAGACTGAGATCAAGGGTAAAAAGGGCATTCCAGGCAGAGAAAGGAATGTGAAAAAGAAGTCAGTAGAGGCAGAGTGGTTACTTAAGAGGACCCTGCCAGCTCTTTCTTGTGCTTTACCTATTGCTTCCAGACGTCTGTAATAGCACATGGGGCATTTGCAGGCATGTCTGCACACACTGTATTGTAGCTAGTCATTGAATATTCATTAGAGCTCCCATTTCTACAATCATTGAACAGGAAAGGACCAAACTCAGCATCTATCCCAACACGGGAACAGTGTGTCTCTTGCTGGCCTCCTGGTCCATTCCTAGTCCTAGTTTGAAGAATGGGACTCTGGAAGGAGACTAGTTTAAGACACAGGTGTGCAGCAGTGATCTAAACACAGGGACCTGGGTGCCTGGCTGGCTCAGTTAGTGGAGCATGCAACTCTTGATCTTGGAGTTGTGGGTTTGAACCCCACGTTAGGTGTAGAGATTACTTAAAAATAAAATCTTAAGAAAGGGGACAGAACTTACGTGCCATCCCCTGGAATTCAGGAAACCCTCAGCCCACTGTGATCTCTGGCTAACACATTCCCAGGCTTTTAGAGCTGAAAGGGACCCAGAGATCATGCAGTCCCAAACTCCCATTTTACTGCCTATGATTTGAGGCTCAAGAAGGGAAGAGGCCACCCCAAAGTCATGCAGCCCTTTACTCAGGAATTTTATTCCCTCCCCCAGCCTCCTCCTTTGTTCTTCCAACTCAACAGCTCCAGTAAATTTCTCTACCCTCAGACACATATCCCATTTATTATCTCACTATACGGCTTTGTACTGTGCATCTATCCTCCTTACCCTGCCCCCCACTTTTGGTTTTTGTATGTTTGTTTTGCCGTGTTTTACTTTGTTTCAACCATTTATGGAGCATCACTGTGGCCCAGAAGACCCTGCTAATTGATTTATATGCATTATCTTTTGTATCCTATAGTCGTCCTGTAAATTATAGATATTCTTATGCCCTTCTTACAGATGCAAAAACAGAGACCTTGGGAGATTAAAGTGCTCTTCTCCAGCTCACATAGTGGGTATTTATTTGAGCCATGATTTTAACCCTTGTCTACCTGACTCAAAGCCTGTGCTCACATCCAGGCAGCTACAGTGTCTCTACCCACTGCTTCTCCTTCACAGAAGCCTGGTTTCTTTTAGGCTAGAAGCATTGAGTGGTTGGCAGTCTATATTCTCCTTGAGACATGGGTGTCCCTTTACACAAGTAACAGGTTTTTCTTTCATAAGTGTGCTTTTTATTGCTTCTTGGCCTTTTGGTTAAAATCAAGTATAAAAGTGTATTTCTCCCATGTGCCATCTATTTTAACAACAGCTGGTATTTTCAGGCAAGATTGAAATAGAAATTCATGATGTATTGTAATGGCTTTTCTTCTTCACCTAGGGAAATACTGTGATTTTTAAATATGATTTTTTGTTGATTTCTTATCTAATCCTCAGAACTTTGGAGGAGGGGAAAAGCATGGCTACCTTGACTGTCAATTTTGGATAAGCACTCAATTTCCATAGTTTATGTATAGCTCTTTGGGAAAGATAGAATCAATTTTATCTGGTACCCAAAAGGATATGATGCCACATCTCATTGTTTTCTATGTCCTTCTGGTGGAGTGTCAGCAACTGCTCTTATTATGGATCCATTTAGCCTGGCCCGTAACTAGAGAACATTATCTCCCTTCCCAGAATGCTCTTGGAGGAGCCTACATATCAAATTACCACACATCACGCAGGAATCTCAGGACTCTTGCCACTTACTGTGAATTTACAGTTCTTCATCCTCTTCCAAACTCCTAGCGTTTCTTTTGATGTGAAAAAGCAATTTTAAAATGTACCATATCTAATATAACACATGGACATATTCACCACACACATTCTTTTAATTAAAAGAATCGGTACACTGCCTTTTGCTGACAGTTAACACCAATGCTTTAATGCCATTTTCTATTATTGATTTATGAGGTGCATACTCAAAGCAAATTAGGGAATAAATCATCGATGACATTGATTTGCTTACCAGCTCTCTAATAAATGTGTATAATTAATTGTGGGTGTGCTACCTGCCCCTGCTTGTTGAGACCTTCCCACAGTTTTGGCCTCTTCTCTCTGGTACACTGCTGGGCTTAATGGAGAAGGATTGGTGGTATACCTGAAGGTCTAGTGCAGGTGAGAGCTTAAGCCATCAGTATATGTGAGACTCTGAGTTGGAAAAGGAATTTTCGCACATTTCTTATGAAGAGATGGGTGGGGAGGGAGTTTCTGCTTGTGTGAGGCAGCTCCTTATTTCGAAGGATTTGCTTGGGTCCCAGTAACACCTCTGGAACCAGTTATTTCTCAATCAGGATGGCCATAGAATCAAGTGGCTTTTACTTTCAAGGTCATGCTGGGGAAGGGCCTTGGTCTGCAGGTGTCAGGTAAGAGGAGCAGGTGGACATGCTTTTGTTTCATTGGTCAAAGAATCTGCTCTTAAAAAAGCAAGGTTCTTTTTGTTTGTTTTTGTTTTTGTTTCTGAATGCAGGAGGGGAGCTCAGTACCCTTCAGGGGGCGGTAGGGTGCAGTGGGAAGTGTACTTCCTTTAGGGTGAGCGTGATTCAAATCCCAGCAACGTGACTTACTCTCACACTTCAGTGTACCTTTGGCAAGTTATTTAACTTCTTGGTCACTATTTCCTTGTCTACAAAGAAGGAAATAATAATTGTAGCTACCTCTTAGGGTTGCTCTAAGGATTAAATGAGATAATTTGTGTGAAGTGTTTAGACCAGAGCCTGGCACATAGTTGACATTACATGGTCACCATTATTATTTATTATTCTGGAATCCATGGATGGGCTTTTGTGTGTCTGTAAATCTGAAGGTCTGTGAAAACTTTGTGTGTGTACACGTTTCTGGGGAGTGGGTCCATGATATTCATCGGAATCTCAGAGGGATCCCAGACATCCCAAGCGTTGAAGACTTTCTGCCCAAGGGGATCTCCTTCCCAGTTTTGGAGCATTCCTAACTTGGGGTCTCCTTCTTGCTTTGAACATGCTATTCCACCTGCATGGACTATACTGACACAAATCCTCTCCCTCCTTGCCAGTAATAATACTACTACTAACGATGACAGTAAAAGCCCAATGTTTACAGAGCTTTTACTATGTGGTCAGGTCTCAACTTACATAAAGAACTAATTTTTCTCTGAGCCTCATTTTCACATCTTGTAGGGCTATTGTGAAAATTAAATGAGAAAATGTGGGCATAGGAGCTGATACTCTATTGGTATATAGGATGTAATCAGTATACCCTCTTCATTTTCCTATTTTGCATATATATATATATATATATATATATATATATATTTTTGCAATCCTCAATGGATAACAAGCATTAGGATAATAAGCCTTTGTTGTTTTAAAACATTAAGTTCTTGGATTGTTTGTTACTGGAACATGATGTAGCCCATTCTGACAGATACATTACTGTATCCCTCAGTGCCCAGGATAATCAGGCATGTAATTAAATATTCAATAATTACGTGTTGACTTACTCAGTGAGGGAAAGAAGAAAAGAAGGGTGGGAAGAGGAGAGGAGGAAAAATGTTGGAGAGAGTTAGGACAAAGTTAACTAAAGTGACTCATAATGGGTCATCTTCTCTAGAGGTGGCCTAACCAATAAATACTCTTCCATCTATAAAAATAAAGATTTTTCTAAAGCCTCCAAAAGACTGAGATTTAATTATAAAGGGAGAGAACATTTTGAGTTTGTGATGGGATCCAGGAGTCGTGGCGCATCCTGCTCTTTTTTGGGTGGTCCTCAGGTTAATCACTGTGATATTTCCAATCCTCCTTGGTACCTGTGGTCTCCTGAGAAGGATGAGACCAGAAGAAGTTTTAGACAAGAGCCTGGCACATAGTTGGCATTATGGTCACCATTATTATTTATTATTCTGGAATCCATGGATGGGCTTTTGTGTGTCTGTGAATCTGAAAGTTTGTAGGATGATCTGCAAGAAGATTCTATTGCATGTAGGCCTTTGATCCAGCATTACCGTCCTGATCTTTCACAGAAATACCCTCTTCCTTACCAGCTCTGTGTTGACCAAATCCCAGTTCTCATTGGAGTGAGGCTCATACCTCTGTGTGTCTGGCTGCAGAGGCTCTCAGTCATGTACACTGGGTCTCAGCATACTCCTGGCTGCATGGCCACACAGAATAAAGAATAAGACCAATTAAAAACAGATGCTTTGCACAACCACCAGGACCTCTCTCTATTTTAATCTCCTGAAGCACTGTTTCTCAGAGCTCAGGAAGACTCTGGCTGGTGACATAGCCGTGTGAAGGACTGATGAATTGTTGGCATTCTTTTGTTCTGAGGAGAATAAACTAGTTTCAGTTAAAATAAGAACCAGATTGCCCAAAAAAATGTCTAAGTCTTGGGACTTGCCAGTTCAAAACAACTTCTAGAGTGTTTGAATGAGAACTTTTCCCGAGGATGGCTTTGGTGAAGGAGGAGAGGCTGCCAGACACTGCATCATTAACTAAATACCACAGAAAATGGCTCTATGTTTTATTGCCGTGTGTGTTAAACTATGGAGAACAAGAAATTGGAAAGCCCAGTTGTATTCAAAGAATGGAGAACAAAATGCTCCAGCTGTTCTGTTTGGGGAAGGATAATTCATAAACAGAGAAACAGGCAACACATTTTTGGATATGACTCAACAACTAGTTGGAGGCCATCATGGTGGCAGAACTCTTTTGGCCACCAAGCACCACTCCCCACCTTCTCCCCTCAGATGTGTCTGAAGACATGTCTTAATTCGATCCTGGAGGAAGTCACGTAGCATGCGTGAGCCTGTCAAATTACCTTGGTCCTTCTGGTGACTGTTTTTTGCTTATATGGGCCTTGCAAAGTGATGTACGACCTAACACAATACCAGGGCAGCTGCTGTTGCTCCTGAGTTTGGGTTTAAAAAGAGAAAAAGTAAGAAAGAAAGTGGCAGAAATGTACCACCCACTGTCTCCTGTTAGAATCATATTAGAGCTTCCATTCAAGTCTGGAAAAATTCATCCGATGACATCTGCTTGACCTCCTGGGAAATAGAGGAGGGGTGGGGCTTGCCAACAAGATAACTTCCTCCTTCCTTCACTTCCTGCAGCCTCCCGCTCCAGCAGCGCCCATGGCTGCCTTCCAGCTGGGCCTGGATCCTCTGCTATCATGGACCCCACCCTGCACGTTCATGTCTGCATCTGGAGGCCCCACGTCCTCTGGCTGGTGGCCTACTAGAGCAAGGCAGACTTTCTCAGCCCAGCAAAGACATTGGCTCTGGAGACAAGAAGTTAGAGAGGGCTCAAGAAGCCAATGGGTAAGAAATTCCAAGGTCTTTGTGGAGCTTCCAGTGAAAAATAGAGGTCAACCCTCCTTCAGGAATGTTGGACTCTGTTATTCCGTTTGAGCAAAAACATGAATAAGATAAGGAAAGTCCATTTCATTCAATTGTTTGTAGATTAATTCCTACCATTCAACTGTTCTTGAGCTACGAAACTGGTGTTTTCATATGGTTCTACCTACTACATTATTTCAAGATTGTTCTGGGTACTGTGAATAAAAAGAATAGTAGAGAAGTTCCTTCAGGGGACATAGCATCCAATAAGGGAGATTGGCTTATAAGTGTATGTCACAGAACATTGTGAATAGTCTAATTGTAGAGGGTGTGGCAAATCCTGCTTGACCAGAATGGAAGATTGCCAGAGTCAGTTCTTAGTTATTGCATACATGTGAGCTTCTTTGTTTAAGCCTTGTTAGTAACTCTCTAACAGCTCTTAGAATCGGGAGAAGGAGGTGTGTAACATTCTTTTTTCATTCAACTTGTTATTTTTGATTAATTTGGGGTTTATAGAAAAGTTGCAGCGATAGTACAGAGTTCCCGTATACCCATCACCCCGTTTCCCCTAATATCTTACAGTTCCATGGTAATTTGTTAAAACTAAGAAATTAGCATTGACACATTACTATTAACCATACTCTAGACTTAAGTTAATTTCATGTTTTTCCACAGTTGTCCTTTTTCTATCCACATTGCATTTAAATAGGGGTGGTTTTAAAATGTGTTTGCAAATTTTTTGACTTTCCTCCCATGGAAAGTGGGGTCTATGTTCCCTGAAAACTGGACAGTCTTTGGCGACTGTCTTGGCCAATGTAGAGTGGAAGTGACAATGCATGACTTTCCAAGTGTAGGTCATAAGTGGTGATTCTCTTGAATACTCCAGTCTTTATGTAAGTAGGCCAACTGCTCTGAGCTGCCATGTTGGGAGGAAGCTCAAGGTAGCCCATGCAGAGAGGCCACACGGAGAGTCCTTGAGACAACATGGGAAGAAATACCCAGTCACACTCCAGCCTCCTAACCCCCAGCTCCTCCACACAGTTCCAACTTTAACTATTGTCAGACTGCAACTGAGTGAATGACCCTGAGCCAGAGCTTGCCAGTCAAGTATTTCCTGAATTCCTAACTCAGAGATGCTATGAGAGGTATTACAATGATTGCTGTTTTAAGCTACTCTGTGTTGGGCTATGTTAAGCTACTCTGAATATCATTTTGTAGCACTAAATAAATGGACTAAGATGGCTCTCCCAGCAGGTCTTAAATAAGGTATGAAACTCATTCACACATAATAACCTCCCAGACATTCCACTATTTCATTTTTCACACATTCACTGAGCACCTACTATGTGCCAGGTACTGTACTAGGTGCTAGGAAATTAGGTGCCTGAGATAGTTTCTGACCTTGAATAAAGAAAAGCAGATGGTTAAACCAATGGCCCGAGTATGATATGTTAAGGCAGTGTCATGAGATGAGAGAAAAAGGACAAATTTCCCAGGAGATGTGTTGAAATACCCTTTGCATGGGCCAGAATTTGAAGGATGAATCAGAGTTCCCATTGGAGAAGCGAATGAGAGTGCATGGTGTGTTTGGAGAACCCAGAAGAGCTCTGTGTAGCTGGAAACACAGGGTTTATTTGCATAAGTTGTGTTTGGGGTTGGGGGTGGAGTGAGGCATGGAATAGGAAGTAAAAGTGAAAAAAACTGAACAGGGAGATTAAGGTCAAGTTTCCAGAGTGAAATCTGAGGTGAGAAGTAGAATGTCATATCTTTTAGCCTGGATCTGATTCTCCTTCTAGAAACTTCTCAAGAAGATATTTATTTATTTATTTATAAAAAATTTATTTATTTATTTTAGAGAGAGAGGGAGTGCATGAGTGGGAGGAGGGGCAGAGGGAGAGAATCTTCAAGCAGACTCCACACTCAGTGTGGAGCCGGATACAGGGCCCAATTCCACGACCCTGAGATCATGACCTGAGCTAAAATCAAGAGACAGCTGCTTAACCAACTGAGCCAGCCAGGCATCCCAAGAAGATAACATTTAAATGTTTGTCACTAGTGCCCTCAGGAATTTGGGCTCAAAATATACATCCACCGTATGTAGCTTGACCTCCTGGAAGACTAAATTTTGGAAATGAGTAGAAGTTAGGTTCCAAACCTCTGAGCAAGTCTGTCAAAATGCTGGTCAAGGGATTTATGAGGTTTTTATTTCCATGGGTTGTCTTTTCCATGGAGCCAAGTTTGTGTTTGTGTGTGGGGCGTGGGGATAAAACATGTATTTAAAAAGTAAACAGAGCTTAAGTAAAAGGAAATCAAATAAACTCTGTGAAGGCAGCAACCGAGGACGAACTGGGAAGAAGGGTAGAAGGAGAGTGAACTCACGATGGCAGGGGAGAAGGGGCAGTCAGAGCCCAGAGGAGAGGGGCAGTCGAGGGGGTGGATAGAGCCTGCTCTTCTGGAACTTGGCTCCTGCTTGGGCCACTGCGATTCCTTCTTTTGTTTAATCTAGTGTGCGTTTGTTTCTTGCCCCTTTGAAACGCAAGGGTCTTGACTAATTTTAGGCTTATATATACTTCCTCATTTGTTTCCCCCAAAATGTGGATTCTCAACGAGATGAAATAATTTGCCTAAGGTCACACTGCAGGTAAGTGACAGAGCTGGATTTGAACTGATTGTCTGACTCCAGCGTTGGTGTTCTTTCCAGAAACCGAAGCAATGCTTCACACCGACCGCCCTTATTTTACTCTCTGTCTGACAGCTTCCCAGCCTCTGCTGGCAAAAGATGGCCGATGCCCCAGAAGCTTGCATGGGCCCTTATGAACTCCAAGTTATTAGAAGGACTATCATTGTAGAAGGTCATATCACTGCTCTCCCCTCTCATTTTATTTCCTCAACTTCGAAACAGAGAGAGAGAGGATATGCCTCCCAGTTGCCACTCAAAGCAAGGCAAGTGCGTTAGTCTGCTCAGGCTGCCATGACAAAATATCACAGACCCGATGGCTTAACCCTCAGACATTTTCCCTGCAGCCTGGAGGCCACAAGTCCCAGAGCAGTGTGCAGCACGGTGGGGTTCTGGCTCGCAGACTGCTGCCTTCTTGCTGTGTCCATACATGACCTGTTCTCCGTGCAGTCCCTCTCTTCACCTTGTCATAAGGCCACCAGTGTGATCGAATCAGGGCCTCTGCTTATGACCTCATGTAACTTTAATTACCTCCTACCTACCCCATCTCCAAATATATATGAAGGGTTAGGGCTTCAACATATGAATTTTGGGGAGATACAATCTAGTCCATAGCAGTAAGGAAGGTAATATTGCTATAATTTCACAGATTAGGGAGCTGAGGTTCAAAGAAGATGTCCAATGGCTGGGAGCAGCTGACGGGGAACTTGAGACCAGGTCTCTGACTCCAAAATCCATGACCTCCTTTCCCAGAACTTTTGATGCATTCTTATCATTACTGATGATAAAGCAGTACAATTAGCTAATACACACACCGTGCGTACTGTGTACCAGGCACTGTTCTAGTACTTTTGGTTATGCACTCATTTTTATCTTGGAGACTGTCCCATGTTGTATTCTGTAGGTGGGGAATACAAATGCAGAAGTTACTGGAAATGAGTCTTCAGAGTAGGTGACCCTTCACTTTGGCATCTTACCTTATTCTTTCCTTTCACACCTTTGTGCATCCTGCTTGTGCTTGAGGGGGGTTTTATGGTGCTTGTCTGGGTAAGAAGTGGGGGTTTGGGTGAGTGATGAAGAGTCCTTTATCCCCTCAGATAAAGATCTGTGATTTGCTTTCTTGCACCCTTCCGGGTTTGTGGCTTCTATGCACACCTCCCCATTTCTTAGAGTTTCTGGCCAGGGCAGGGAGGGAGGTCTTTTCCATTCGGGTCTCATTTTCCACCTCCCTTCCTGCCTCCTTCTGGCAAAGACTGATCTGTCTCTTTGACAGCTGGACACCTGTTGCCAGAAGAAATAATCCCCATGTGTGCAGGGTGTTACCAAAGGGAACAGGGTGGAGAGAGGAGGGAAGGGCTTCCTGCCAGCAGCCCAATAGACAAGGGAGAGATGTGGGAAGGCCGCACTGGCCCTGGAGGGTGAGGCAGATGTTTGCAGGGAGAGGATCTGCCTGGGAAGGAGCGGGGTCCAGGGGCAGCTGGGAAATAACAAGGGATGGGAGAAGCCAGGAGGCAGAGGGGAGTCAGAGGCAGCTTGCAACCGGAAAGGGAAGGAGGGGGTGGCTGGAGGCTGAGGAAGCACATGGGGTGGGGAGGTGCTGGTGGAGGAGTCAGGCGTGGGCGGTGGTAGCAGCTCACTATTGTATGGCATTTCACTGCTTACATAGCATTTTGACCTACATTGTTGTACGTGTATAACATGTTAACCTTAGCGAAAGTCTCTGGGTCTTGGCTCCCTTGTTTGTAAAATGACTATAGCAGCACCTAGCAGGCAGGCCTCCTGAGGCTACGCATTCTGCTGAAAAGTAAGGCAAGGCTCACATCATAAGTGGGTAATGCTAATGCTTACTGGGTACTCACTAGGTGTCAGGGAATATCCTGGGTGCTTTTACGTCTGTGAACTGAGACAATTCTCAAAGGCAGGTAGACGAAGCTGCTCTTTTGTAGACAAAGAAACAGGCTTCAGTTAATTCCTGAGATACATACTAGCCAGTACCAGTTTCCAGGAGGCATGCAGAGGCTGGAGGCAAAAATCAGTGGAAACACTTCGCTTGGGCCAGGACTGTTCCACGGGCTTTGTGTACTGACTTCCATGCATTTTCACAACCGGGAGATAAGCATGCTATTATTATCATTCCCTTTTTACAGATGGAGAAACTGAGTCACAGGCAAAGTGGCGGGGAGGTAGGTTGTGAGTGAAATTTGAACTGAGGCAGTGTGGTTCTAGAGTCTACGGATTCGTCTACCGTTTTCTACAGCAGTGAGTGAAAGAAATGTGGCTTTGTTCTGAATTTCAGGTGACTGACTCCAAATCCTGTGTCCTTCCCACTAAACCAGACTGCCTTTTGGACTTCACTGAAGGGACAATATATATGTCCTAAGAGTAGTGAAAGGGAATTGTCATGCAACACATGCCAGGATGAGCTGAACAGATGGCCCTCTTCCCTACCTGCCAGGTACAATCTGACTCGAGGACCCCACACCAGGATCCTAACAAACAAATATGTCGATGAAAATGCCATGGTTTCTGGTTCCTTGCAGATCAACCAGGTTTCATGCACTTGGGTGACATCCAGCTCCAGAATAATCTCTACACACAGGGAAGTAGGATATTCAAGTGGTTTAAATGCCAGGCTCAGGTGACAGACCTGGCTTCACGTCTCTGTTCTGCCATTTGCTGGTGTGGGACCTCCATCTCATTGCTTCATTCCCTTGAACCTTAGTTTTCTGCTGTAAAGTGGGTTGGAACAGTACCGATTTTTTAAGGCCATTGTCAGGATTAAGTGAGATCATGCTTGCAAAGGGCTGCACCCTCTACTTGGTGCATGGTCAGGTGTGAAGTAAATGTTAGCATTGGGGTTAAGAGCGTAAGGCCTGGCCAAAAGTACTTAGGTGTAAGCCCAGGCTCTGATATTGACTCTTTGTGTGGCCTCAGCGAGTCAGCAAAGGCCTCTGGGTCTTGGTTCCCTTGGTAAACTGGAGATGGCAGCATCTACCACACAGGATGGCTATGAGTGTTGAGTGAGTGACCTGAAGCAGGAACAGCACGGCAGCTAAATGATTCAAGAGCTCTTACAACTCCCAGAAATTAGGAAGTGACCACTGGGCTGCTTCTCTCAGTCTCACTTTGTCTTGCCCACTATTTCAGGGCACTTTCCCCTACCGGCCAAAGTCTCGAGAAGTGGCCATCACTCATGATGGCCTAGAAACTCATGAAATTGGGAAGATTTCACTAGAGTATAGTTTTATGAAACCTTTATCATTGTGTGGAACACGCCTGTGCTAGGGGCTGCGGGGTATGCAGAAATGTCAAGATAGGACCCTTTGCATGGGCTTTGCATTCAGGCAGTTCTAGGTTTCAGACTGGGTAGGCTGCTCTGCCTTTCTCAATTGCCATTTCCTCTTCTGTAAAATGGAAACAATAATTTTTTACCTTGCATGCATTACTGGATGATGAAATAGAAGGGCACAGGACTTTGCCCAGCACCTAACAAGCTTCAAGCAACTGATGATTGTTATTCTTGACCATACGGGTCCAGTTTTTTTTTTTTTTAGAATAGGTGATAATTAATGGAAAGGCCCTGCTGTTTTTCGATAAGAAATATCTTATACAATATCATCTTTATATCTTTAATAACTCGTATTTTAGGAAGAATATCTTCAATAACTGTTAAGGAAGAAAGGGAAGAAGGGAAGGAAGGAAGGAAAGAAGGAAAGGGGAGGAAGGGAGGAATTCAAAATTAGAGCTAGCATAAGTCCTGCCTTAATTTCATATTCCTTGCTCTGTACTATCTATCTGTCCTTTCTCTGATGCCCACCCTCACCCCTCCTTTAAAGCTATTTATACATTCCGTCGGACACTTGTTTTGTGTGAAGAAGTGATCTAGTTAAATAGTTCCTGTACACTGAGTCAGTTTAAGATCAAAATGTAATAATTACAAACATATAAATATAGCAACTCATATTTACAGAGAGAAAAGAGAGAGTGAGTTTCTACAGAAAAGCTAACTATAGGGTATGTTTACTTTCCCCCCACAACCTTCTGAACTGGTTTTAACAAAGTCAACTTCTGAAGGGTTTCCATTTATATGATTCATCTAAGACATCCTCTATGGACTCAGTTCCTTCCAGGACCTGCATTCCAGGCAGAAGTCTGGGACAGGAATGTTTGTGTGTGTCTGTGCTTACGTTTCAAAAGCCAGATGGAATTTTATGCCTCCTTTTTTTCTACCCTGAAAGCTTGCACTCACTTTGGCTTCTTGAAATCATGTTCAGTAGTGTAATTCCAAAGCTATCTCCTTCTCACTTTCTTTATTTCTTTTGTTAATGTCAATCTCTACTAAGAAATCAATGAATTTCTAGAAGGTTATGGCAGCTACAAAAGATACTAATCTGGACTTTATCTGGGTTCTCTTCATTATTCATCACCCTTTTTACCTGTATTGTCTTCTGAGCTACATTAACATCCATTACTAGTTTCCACCCCAAATTATATTACAAAGCTATAGTAATTAAAATAGTATAGTACTGGCATAAAAACAGACACATAGATCAATGGAACAGTATAGAAAGCACAGAAATAAAGCCACTCATATGTGGTTAACTAATTTTCAACATAAGTGCCAAGAATACACAATGGGGAAAGGATTGCTTCTTCAATAAATAATGCTGGGAAAATTAGATATCCATATGCAAAAGAATGAAATTGGATCCTTACCTTATACCATATATAAAAGTCAACTCAAAATAGACTAAAGAGTTAAATGTAAGACCTAAAAACATAACATACCTACAAGAAAGCATGGGGAGAAGCTCCTTGGCATTGGTCTTAGCAATGATATTTTGGATTGGACACTGAAATCACAGGCAACAAAAGTAAAAATAAATAAGTGAGACCACATCAAACTAAAATATTTCTGCTCAGCAAAGGAAACCATCATTAAAATGAAAGGGCAAACTCCAGAGCGGGAGAAAATATTTGCAAAGTGTGTGTCTGCTAAGGGGTTAATGTCCAAAATACTTAAGGAACTCATACAACTCAATAGCAAAAAACCCAAATAACCTAATTAAAAAATGGGCAAAGGAGTCAAATAGAGATTTTCTCAAAGAAGACATACTAATGGTTACAGGTGTATGAAAAGATGTTCAACATGACTGATCATCAGGGAAATGCAAGTCAAAACCATAATGACATGGCTATCACCTCACACCTATTAGAATGGCTATTATTTCAAGTGAAAAGATAGCATGTGTTAGTAAGGATGTGGAGAAAAAGAGCACTCCTGTACACTGTTGGTGGAAATATAAATTGGTACAGTCATTAAAGAAAACAGAATAAATATGGAGGTTCCCTTAAAATTAAAAATAGAATTACTATGTGATCCAGCAATCTCACTTCTGGGTACATATCCAAAGGAAGTAAAAATAACTGTCTTGAAGAGATATCTACATTCTCATGTGCATTGCAGCATTATTCAAATAGCCAACACATGGAAACAACCTAAGTGTCCATTGACAGGTGAATGAATATACAAAATGTGGTATATGATTCAACTGAAGGGAATATTATTCAGCCTTAAAAAGAAAGGAATTCCTGCCATTTGCAACAACATGGATGAACCTGGAGAACATTAAGCTAAGTGAAATAAGCCAGACACAGAGACAAATACTGCATGATCTCACTTATATGTGGAATCTATGAAACTTAATAAAGAAAAAATGTTGAACTCATAATAACAGAATAGAAGGGTTGTTACCAGATATGAGGGTTGCAGGAAAAGGGAAATACCGATCAAAGAGTACAAACTTTCAGTTATAAGATGAATAAGCTCTGAAGACCAAATGGACAGCTTGATGGCTATCATTAATAATAACGTATTGTTTCTTTGAAATTTGCTAAGAGAGTAGATCTCAAGTGTTCTCGCCACACACACACACACAAGGTAGCTATGTGAACTGATGGATATGTCTTTAAAAATTGCCAAGTAATTGCTCCTCAGCAACCCCTGATGGTCCTTAGTAGTGTCTTTCTTGCTGATATTATCATTAGGGATTCAGTAAATATGAACAGAAAATTTATAAAAGAGGAAGTTAATAGAGGAAAACTGCAATAAATTAGCACATAAGTGATTAATGTAAAAGAAGCCAAGAAAGGGGATAAAAAGGAATATTTTTGTGAGAAGTAGAATAAAGTGACTTATTAGCAATCACACAAAATGTAAATAGACTATTCCAATTAAAATAGAAAGTTTATCAGACTGCATGCAAGAATAAAGAAAGGTTGAAAGTATATATACCATCTAAAGACTAACCTAAAATAGACTTTAAGCCAAAAAAATTACTAGAGATAAAAATGTACATTTCAGTTATAAAAGGTTTATTTCACCTGAAATTTATAATAATTCTAACTTTGAGGGTATTTAATGAGAATATCAAAAATAAAGATTGTGAGAAATAGAAGACAAAACAGATTAATTCACAATCACAGTTAAGATATTTTAACGTATCTCTCATAGTAATTGATAGAAGACCAAAGGAGAAATCTGTAAGATATAGAAGATTTGAACATAATTAACAAACATATGCAGAATACTGTACCTCAAAACCAAAGAACGTACTTTCTGTTCAGATGTACATGGAACATTTACCATTTGCTGAACTATAAAGCAAAGCTCAATAAATTTGAAAGAAGTCAAATTACCTAGAGACTGTTTTCTAACTACAGTAGAATTAAGCTAGAAATTTAAAGGTACCCAGAGAAGCAGCCCTATGTATACTTCGAAACCATCCAAGGGTCAATTAAAAAAAAAAAAGTTTGGAAATTAGAAGATGTTTTAAATTTAATAATAAAATATGGGATGTCCACCTGCCCCTCATTTGTTCACTGGATATTTCCTCTAATAATTTACAAATTTTTAAACCCGGGAAAGGACTAGGCCAGCTGGATCCAGAAAACAGATCTGCATGAAGCCCTTCTTCTCAGAAGGTGGGGGAGGAAACAGGGAAGACTGGTGGAACTCTGTAGGAGGGCCTCAGAGACTGTGTGACCTTAGGAAACAGAGCACTGAGAACATTTCCATCATGAAAAGCACTCCTCCTTACCCTTCTCTCTAAGAAAAAAAAAAGGGGGGGGAGGGTTCTGCTAAAGCAGAGGAGAAAACTAGAGCCTTAAATACATATATGATAAAAGAAGAAAGGCCAAAAATCAGTGGTTAAATATCTGTCATAAAAGTTGGCAGAAGAGCAGCAAATTAAATCCAAAGAAAGTAGAAGGAAGGAAATAATAAAGATAAGGGGGAAAATTAATGAAATAGAAAATAAATATTCAAAAGAAAATAATCATCAAAACCAAAATTTGTTTTCTTGCAAAAACTAATAAAATTGATAACCCCCAGGAAAAAATAATTAAAAGAAAAAGAAAAAAATACAGAAAACTAGTATAAACAAAGGGGAAAGATATTTAAAAAAGGATCACAGGTTATTATAAACATTTTTTGGAATAAACCTTGTCAGCTGAGAGAAAATGGATAAATTCTTAGTAAACACAAGATATAAACTTTTAAATAATTCTATATCTATTAAAAATAGTAAAACCATAATTTGAATCTTCCTATGAATAAAAATACAGGCCCAGATAATTTCACTGATGAATTCTTCCAAACATTTAAAGAAGAAATGATAGTAATCTTAGAAACTTCCTCAGAGAAGCAGAATGGATACTTCTCAACTTCACTAGGCCAGCAAACCTTGATATTGACAAGGATATTACAAGAAAGGATTCAATCTTTCTCATGAATATATATGATGATATTTTTAACAAAATATGTAATATGAGATATACAAAAAAGGTATATATCATGACCAAGTCAGGTTTTTTCCCCAACAAGCCACAGCTGATTTAACACTAGTATAATTTCACCAGTATAATGCAGTAAACTAATAGAAAAGGGAAGAGAAATAAGATTGATAATTATATTGTTAGGTGCAGAAAAATATTTGATAATTCATTATCCATACATGACTTAAAAATAATCATGGCAACTAGAAATAGAGGGAATTTTCTTAATTTGATAAATGTCAGTAGAAACTTACAGCAAACTTTGTATTTGATGATGAACCATTAAAAATTTTCTTCCTGAGATTGGAATTGAGGAAGAAATGGTGGAGATCACCATTATATATCACCATTATATCACCACTACTCAACATTGTATTGGAGGGCCTACCATTTGCAATAAAGCAAGAACAAGAAATAAAATGAATAAGAAATGAAAACGAAGAAGCTATCATTATTTATGTGTGATATAATTGTGTATCTAGAAAATCCAAAATAATCTATAAATAATAATTACAATTAATAACTAAAGCAATAAGAAATAGGAAGATCTGTAGGAGAAGGAAGGGAAGAATGAAGGGGGGGTAAACAGAAGGGGGAATGAACCATGAGAGACTGTGGACTCTGGGAAACAAAGTGAGGGCTTCAGAGGGGAGGAGGGTGGGGGATTGGGATAGGCTGGTGATGGGTATTAAGGAGGGCACGTATTGCATGGGGGCACTGGGTGTTATACACAAATAATCATGCAACACTACATCAAAAACTAAGGATATACTGTATGGTGACTAACATAATAAAAAATTATTATAAAAAAATAAAATATAATAAAGAAAAAACAAAACAAAAGTAACTGAAGCAAAACTATAAAACATTATCAAGAAAAATTAGGCAAGATCTAAAAAAAGAGAGAAATATATTATATGGTTTCTCTCCAAATTGATCTATAGATTTAAGGCACTCTTAATATCTGGTAGCATTTCTTTGAAATTATCAAGTAGATGTCTAAAATTTATACATAAATGCAAAAGTCACAGAGGCAATTTTGAGGAGGAAAAACAAGTTTGGACCCCATATATTACTGGATATTAAGAGTTATATAGCTATAGTAATTAAAACAGCAGGGTATTATTGGCATAAGAATAAACAGAACAATGGAGTAAAATAAGTCCAGATAGAAACCCAAACATATTTATATATATATTTGATTTATGACAAAGGGAACATGGTAAAGCAGTGGAGTGAGGATGATCTTGGAAAAATGATATTGACCCCGTCTCACATCCTACTAAAAAAAAAAAAAATCAATTTCAGATGGACTGTAGATCTCAATTTGAAAAAAAATAGCGTTTCTGGGAGATAATCTAGAGAATATCTTCATGATTTGGGGGTAAACAAAGATTTTTGAAACAACATAAAACTACTAAAAGTAATGAAATTTTTGGTTGATCAACTGGAATATATTAAAATTAAGAACTTATGTTCCCCAAAGGGCACCATTCAGGGAGTGAAAATGCAAACCACAGAGTGGGAGATGTTTTAAATATAACCAACAAAGAATTCATATTCAATCTTAAGAATCAGTTTTTAAAGACAGAAAAGCCAATTTAAAAATGGGCAAAATACTTAAACATGTCATATCTAAATAGTGAATAAGCCCATGAAAAGGTGCTCAAAATCATCAGAGGAAGGCAAATTAAAACCACAGCCCAATACCATTACAATGCTACAATGTTTGATGATGAACCATTGTTTGATGATGAACCATCATGTCTAAAAAGACAATTTTAAATGTTGACAAAGATGTTAAGCCGTTGGAACACATATGCTGTTGGCAGGGGTATGAACTGGTGCAGCCACTCAAGAAAGCTGAACATTTGTATACCCTAGGACTCAGCAATCCTAGTTTTAGGTATGTACCCAAGATAAATGCTTACACCTGTTCACCAAAAGTATCTGCAGAAGATGCAATGTCATATAAAGTTCATTGCATCACCAGTGAAGAAGTCTACCCAAAATAGTTAACCTGAATCTATTCAAGCTTTTAAGTTTAATTTCCAATTTACAGTCAATGCAGGGTAAAGGGAAACCATGTTATCAACAGACAACACTCAGATAAATCCAGAGTACTAAGGAATGTATAGAATGGTCTGAAGTCTTTAAAAAGTCTCTATCAAAGAGAAAAAAAAGCAAAACAAAACAAAGGTGAGCCAAAAATATAAAATACCAAATGCAATACATGGACCAGGACTGGATGTTGGTTGATTAAAAAACAACCCATACATGACAATCTTGTGACAGCTGGGGAAATTCGAAGGGTGCATATTAGATGTTATTGTGAAGTTATCATTATTTTTCATTGTGTGTGATGATATAGAGGCATGTTCTTATCCTCAAGAGGTACACGCTATGTATTTAGGGGGAAGTGTTATGTTGTCTGCAATTTATTTTCCAATATTTAGCAAAAATAAGTATAGCTAGATGATAGCTGAATGGATATAGTTGTAGATCTGTATACATCATGAGAAGGAAGGCAGATACGGCAGTAGATTAACAAGTTGTTTAATTTAGGCTGTGGATGTTTTCATTTTTATTATGCCACTCTTTCAATCTGTCTATTAAAATTTCAATAACAAATTCCTAGAATATATATTTTTAAATGGAATTTTGCACCTTTATTTCTTTGGAAGGGCAATTAAATTCTTTTCTACTTTAAGAGAATAGAAACCAGAATTCCTAACATATATGTTATGGATGTAGTTTATGTTAGAAATAATGTTGGAACTCCAATCAGAGAACTTAAGGTCAAAGAAAATGCCTTGGCTTTACACCAAAAGTTTGGTTCATGAATGTACATTGATATGTTTTAGGTTAAAATAAAATGCTTAATGTATGTATATATCACCTTTTAATGATTCCCAGCTTTAGCCATGTTTTTTCCAATGAGCCAACTAACCACAAGTGCCAAGTAATGCCAGGTAAGAGGGCATCCTCTGTAATACTTCAGTATGGAAAGAATGTAGAACCCAGATCATAGCTGGTTTAGTGATTAGGATTGGGCTAACCATCTGCTGTTGGGACTTCCCAGAGAAAATAAGATGAGTGAAGATGGTCCTGGTGTTCTGGGGGACCATATGTAACATAATACTTCAAACGCTGGACTCCTTGCCATCATTGTGCATGCATGGCATACATTAAATATACACATAGACCAAATCAGCAACTCATTGCTCTAGGACTCTTATAATAAGGGGGAGGAGATGTAGAGCTGATTTCTGGGCTTCCTTACATACCCCTTAAGCAGCAAGTTACCTCTTCCTCTCTTCTTTTTCTATTTGCCACTGCCCTTAAGGCCATTATTTCGTGGTTTTGCTGCAGGGACTTGCTATGGCCAGAAAAAGGTGGGACCCTGGTCCTCTTGCTGCCTGAATTGTCCTGGCCAGTGAGCTAGCTTTATGCACAGCGGTTGTTCTCTATCTTGGCTGCACTTTAGAATGACCTGAGGCTCAGCCCCCATCCTAGACAAATTAAATCAGAATCACTGGACTTGAGATCCAGATATTGGTATTTTTCAAAAGCTCCCCAAGTGATTCTGCTATGTTGTAAAGTTGAGAACCATTGGCAAACAATAATATGGATAGTTCTAAAACTTTCAATGTTGAGTGCAAAAGGTGGAAAGTGATTTATAGCACAGTACCGTTTAAGGATATCAAAATTTGGGGCGCCTGGGTGGCACAACGGTTAAGCGTCTGCCTTCGGCTCAGGACGTGATCCTGGCGTTATGGGATCGAGCCCCATATCAGGCTCCTCTGCTATGAGCCTGCTTCTTCCTCTCCCACTCCCCCTGCTTGTGTTCCCTCTCTCGCTGGCTGTCTCTGTCGGATAAATAAATAAAATCTTAAAAAAAAAAAAAGGATATCAAAATTTAACACATACACAAAAAAGCTATGTTTTTCAAAGACACACAAAAATCTAAGGACATATCTGAAAACTCAGGAAGGAGGATAAGGGAGGGGGTAGGAGTGGAATGGAGAATAAATGGGAAAATGTAAAATAAATCAAGAGACAGGCCTTGCACAGACCTTAAAGCCATACACTAAGGAGTGTGGTTCCTTATTATAATTAATATAAATAGAACATATACATGCGCCAGACACAGTGGTAATTGCTTTACATGTGTCATTTCTTTTAATCCTCATAGTAATTACAAGGCCAATATTATTATACAGAGTCAATTTATAGGTGAGGAAACTATGGCTTAGAGTTCAAGAATATTAACTAAGGTCATTCAATTAGTATATGGCAGAGTTGGGAATAAGCCTTATCTGTCTGACCAGAGTTGAGGCTCTCTTTGTTCTATTCATGGCCTGCCTTGGATCTTCTTGAACATCTGCTGGAAGGAAAGCTTCCTTCTTCCAGAACCCTCCTCACTTCACCCCACCCCTTGCCAAGGATGGCACTTACAATGGCCATTCAGAGTTCTGTGTCTACATGCAATCTTCCTCACCTGGAAACATGCAGGACCAGCCTCCGTTTCCTCATGAGGACCAGCCGTGGCTGTTGGGTTCAAGGAACAGAAAGAAGCCTCATATGATAGAATAGAGAAGGAAGGATGAGGGCTATGATGGAGGAGAGGGGAGCTCAGATCTCATTTAACATTTTCAACTTAATGTAATATATTTGACAAGAGCAGGTATTTCCTTTCCCTATGCAGACTCAGATTGTGGAAGACTTTTGTGCAACTTCATATCCATTGCTCACATCTGTCTCTGAGGACACCAATCTCACGACCCTTAGAAATTAATTATAATAATAATAATGTACTTATTGAGGCAGACACAAATATTAGTCCTCATTTTCCTCATAGGAAATGGAGGCACAGAGGGGCAACTTGAATAAGACTTGCCAGCTTGAAAGTGATGAGGCAGGAGAGACAGGAAGTGTACTCTATTATCTGGGTTGGCACCCCCTAGAGGTGAGTTGAGTCTCTGATTGCTCTTCTCCCCTCCCAACTGGATGTCCAAGTCCTAGAGGTAGAACTCTTTATCCCAGAAGCCAGACCCACCAGTCTGCGCTTTACCCTTGGGGTGCACTCCTAGGGCTGGAACAGAGAAGGCGGACCCTTTGTCTTGGTGGCACATGCAGCTACCTCTGTAGGAAAAATCAAGGGGCACTGGAGACTCCTCTTCTCCCACTTATTTCTAGCACTGCCACAATATCAAAAGTCATCCCATTGGTTTATGGAATTAAAAGGCTTTTTGTTAAAATATAATCTGAAAGGTGTGCAAAAATAAGGAAAGTTGCTCAAACTTTACTGTGTCTAAAAACCCAACTTGAAAATTGAAAATGCAGATTCTTGGGTCCCAGTAGCAAAGATTTTGATTGAACAGATACAGAGCGGGGCTTGGAAATCTGATTTTAATAACACTTGCCATCCTTCTGGAGATGGTGTTCCCTGAAGCTCACTTTGAGAAGCACTGTGTTAATATGCACTCTTCCGCTTTAATTGGTTAACGAGACTCTTGGCCCAGAGGTCAGCTGAGTCTGTGCTGGCCACTTCTCTGAGGAGGCAAGAGATCAATCCACAGCTGCTGCTCATTTGACTTACTCTCTCTGCGCAGGTCGGGGCTGTGTTCTACTCAACGCTGAGACTGAGCTTTTGAGGCCCTAACTCAGAACCCCAATCTGAGGCTTACCAGGCTTTGCCTAGACACAATTTGGGGGTAGCGAAGACCTGGTGCCATCCCAGGACCTCACACAGTGGTTCTCTGCCGCATGGTTCCAGCTCAGAAGTGGAGGTGGAAAGAGAAGAGTGATATTTTGAATTGCGGTGACCTGATGTTTAAACATACTCCTGTATCTTTCCCAAGTCTTGAGTGGTATTACAACAGAATGTCACATGAGGGCGCTCTAGCGAATCAATGGGAGCTAATTCCACTGAAAATGGGGAGGAGGGGGATTTGTGTTAATGATAGATTTCACCTTTTGGGTGTGATGGAGCCTTCTAACCTGGGAGGGCCCACTGAGCTTTCAACTATGCATTCATGCCCGCTGGTGCTCAGTGCGCGCACGTGTGTGTGTGTGTGTTGCACACCTAAGGGGGGGCGGGGTAGGGAGTATGAGGAATAGAAGCTGACAAAGGACCAAAGGGAGAGAAATTGAAAAGAATGAGCTTTCAGATACCACCTTCTTTGTGATTTGAGAGACAGTTTTCTGCACTGTTATGAAATACCCCATCCTTTTCCTTCAAGGGGAGAAATACCAGATCTCACAGAGGTCCTTGAGAGGAAGGGAGCACGTGGAAAAAAGTGCCAGAAGAAAATGCACACAGAGAGGGGCTTGTCAGTATAGGCACGTGTCTTGGGATCTGCTTTTGCTGGGACCATATCGGCCTCCCTACCCCGGCCCTCGGCCGTCACAGGCTGACATGGGGGGCAGCCGGCACTCTCTCGGGCAGCTGCCCATGTGAGGCTCATGCCCCAGAAAAAGGAGCTCTGGTTACACTTCAGTCACAAAAAAAAAAAAAAAAAAAAAAAAAAAATCAAAGGCAGCAAAAGGCCTGAAAGGGCTTCATTTTCTCAATTTAATTACAGGACCGGAGGATCCATTTAGATCTGGAAGGAGCCTGATTTCAACTCGTTATAAAACAGTTGAATAGAGTACTGGATATGATTTTTATTCCCTACTTTCCCAGCTTTCCCTCCCCTCACCTTCCCTCCCCACCCTCAATGCAAGCTCTTAATGGCCTCTTGGGCCCTTTTCAGTCCCTCCCCGTAGACCCATGATAAGGAACATAAATGAAAAACCACATTTGCTCCCCTTTCACCTGGGAAAGTCTACTCAAGAGGCTGAAGCCAATTAGAGCCAGCAGTGAAGGCCCTTAGACTATCCTGGGCCCCCGAAAGGAATGACAGCAGGTGAGTGATGAGGGGACCTCCCCCTCTGGGCAAGTGCAGTGGTCTCATTGAGAAGGTATTTGGTTATCTGAGAAAAAAAGGGGCCCATGGCTGTTGGATCAGATGACAGCGCTCCAAATGCTTTTGCGGTTACAAGTTGTTTTACTGGGGAGTGGAAGATGTAGATCAAAGCTTAGTTTCAGGTACACATGCTGGGCTTCTCCCTTGCCCCCACTCCCTTGAACACAAGCATGTGCACATACGCGCATACTTGCACACATACCCGACGCTCCTGGCCCAAAGCGAGGCCTTGAACTTTAAAAGGCAAGCTGAAAAAAACAGATTGGGGGATGAGTTATCATCTTAGAGACTGGCTGGTTTTTATACTTATGAAGTGACAAAGTATAACGAAGTTGTAGCTTCGTGAGGATAAGGCCACCAGGTTATTTGAAGAACAATGATGAGACCATCCTTTCTGGGTCATTCATTGTACGTAAAGGATTCCGTTATGACCACGTGGAGGCTAAAATTATCTAAAGCTTGGGTTGGCATCACAGAGGCAGGTGGGGGCTGAAAGGGGTGCAGTTTTCCCCCCACTTCTGGTACTTACTTTCTATGACTCGAGTTTGGGAGGGGGCCTCCTCTGGGCTCATGTTCTTTCTGTACCTGGTGACTTCTCTCTCTCTGGATCTTCCAAGCTCCAAGGTTCCAGGAGCCCAGGCCTCTCTCTGAGGCTCAAACATCTGTGTGCAACATTTGTAGGAGATTTCTACTCTTTCTATGTACGTTGCTTTGAGATTTGCTTGGAATTTTACTTATTCTCTTCCAGGTTTAACTCGAATGCTAGGGGAGACTTTTTCTTACCTCCCAAGAATTAACCCACAGTGGATATTATAGCAGGAAATAGATGGGTCAGTTAAGCATGGAAGATTTTGACTTCTCTTTCTTTGGACCTCTTTGCCTGTCCATATTAAAGCCCAGCTCTGTCTCTCTTCCTTCACATTCCTATTTACAAGCTGTATAGGACAAAGATCTCCAGGCAAGGTCTAACTTGGTTTTTCCTCATCTAAAATTTGAGTGAGCTCTTCCTTGTAAAACGTATTCACCTTTTTAAAAAAAATTTAATGTGGCTAAGCTGGGAAGCAATAAGGACACAATCTAACAACAAAGCACAATTTCATTGGTATCTTCTCTTAACCAAAAGTGACAGGTGCCTTTACAAATTATATCCGTACAGATGCCATATGGAAGCAAAGTCCATGCTGATTTCACACTGAGGTTGAAATGTACATACTCCAAACTGGTAAGAAGCCACGCGTAAAAGTAATTTATGCCTTATATTTTATATGATAGACTTGGCAGCATAAATAATCACATCTGAAGGCTTGTGATTAGCATTGGCAAACAAGAACACAGACTATGTGTAGGCAAGAGTGGATGGAAAGAATTTTCTCCTTATAATTCCCTGTTATTGACTAAGGATTTTACCTTGAAGCTGGATTCACAAAGGTTTTAGTTTTAGTGACGTTTAATATTTGTGCATTTTTCCAAAAAAGGTACAAAAAGTAGAAGACAAGTCTTCATTTTCTAATATCCAGATTCACTCCTGGTTTGATTCAATGGTGCTTTTAGTGGGCATTAGACTCACTGGAGAACATGTTTACAATGTTGATTCTCAGACTTCACTCCTCAGGGTGTTTGATTCTATAAGCTGAGTTGAATGCAAAAATCTGGATTTTAGCAGGATTCCTCGATGATTCATATGCTTCTAATCCAGGGAGATTGTGCTTTCAGACACACTGGTTTTGAAGAATTGAATTTTGTCCAATTAGGATTTTTCATTTTTATTTAACTACACACTCAAAGGCTTAGTGGTGTCATTAGTACTGTAGTTGAACTTATTTGATAGCATTTTATAGATTGCAAGACATTTTATAGATTGCTAGGTAGATGCCATGTCTTATTCATCTTTCTTGTTCCGGAGCTTAATACAATGCCTGCAGGACAGGAGACTCTCAAAATGTGTTGATGCATTTCACCAAATCAAAGGCATCGCTGTGATTTAACATAGCTGCAATCTCGGATCTTCAGCACACTGCCTCAAGCTCTGGAAGACAAAGCAGAACCATTATCTGACCTCCAAAGAGGCCAAATCTTAGTATCTTTACACTAACACATGCCCTCCGCCATAGATGTTTTACTATCATTTAAGGGGGGTCTGTAACAAGCTTGCTTATCTTGTTTCCTAGCCTAAAGGAAATAAAAAATTAGGAGAAGCACCTTCACTTGGCATCACACAGGTCCCACGTTCTCCCGGGTTGCTTTCTCCGACTCCGTGCCTGTCTGCAACATACGCGTCACACAAGGCTTAGCTCAAGCCTCGCTGGGACGCCGTCTCATTATTTTCACTTTCTCTTCTGATCTTCTGTGGCCTTTGGGTGTCCGGCAGCCGCTCTAAACCAGTGGTCATGTCGACCAAGCAAATCTTTATTACTTTTCCTGGCTGCTCTGCTCTCTCACTGCTCACCTTACAGACGCTGATGGGAGCTGGAATCCTACTTTCCCCTCCCCAGCTTTTCTTCCTACATTTTTGAGATCTGCAGTAGAAAAGGTAAATGGCTTCCAACTCCACAGTGTAGTGTTGAAGATCTTTAGCTTGTACCTCTGATTACAACTTGAACATTCCCTGCTTAGATTCTTGTTTGTCTTTTCATATAGATGGAATCCACTGCAAATCCTGTCACTTTCAACTCCTAAAAAGTCTCACAAACTGACCACCTTCTCCATCTCCACCACTGCTTCTCTAACTAGTACAAGTTACCATCTTCTCTCATTTAGGCTTTTGTCCTCATTTTCTGCTTGGTGTTCCCACAGCCCATCTGTCCTCCTCACTGCAGCCAGAGTGATCTCAGAATGTGAAATGATCTTATCTCTCCCTGGCTTAAATGCTGCATAGTTTCTCATTGCTTTTAAGAGAGATAAAGCTTTTCAACAGGAATTACAAAGCCCTGCTTGGTATGGCCCTTGCCCACTTCTCCAACCTGGTCTTCCCACAAGCTCACCCCAGCCACTCTAGCCTTCTTTCAGTTTTCTGTATTTTCTAGATTGCCTTCTGCCACAGGGCCTTTGCACACACCATTCCCGCTGCTTGATCTTCTCTCACCTCTTTATCCAAGTAACTGCTATTTATAGTGCATAACTCAGCTCAGATCTTTCCTTGATTTTCTTGGCTAGGTCAAACCTCATTCTCATAATACCATAGATCTTCCTTGAGAATGCTTCATGCAGCTTTATTTTTACAGATATTGTGTTTGCTTGATATCTGTTTCTGCCATTGAGTGCAACCTTCATGAGGACAGGGGTCATACCTAGTTCTGTTCAACACTGTGTCACAAGTATTTAGTACAAATGGCAGGTACTCGGTAGCTATGTGTTGGATGATGAAGGTTTAATAAATTTATTCAACAACGCTAAATGTGTTGTTTACTGGGGATGTGAATGTACGTTTGATATTGCCCTTTATATTTACAATCCCATCCTCTGTTGAAGAAAACGGACTTGAAAGCTTTTAATTTCAAGACGGTAATAGAGGGATGACCGCAGAGCTTGGGATCCAAAAGAAAGAGTAAGTAAATCCACCCGAAGGAATCTGTAGAGACTTCACAGAAAATGCAAATTGGTCTGTGTCTTGAAAGACACAGTCTTTCAAGTTTAAGAAAGTTTAGAAAGTAGGGGCGCCTGGGTGGCGCAGTCGTTAAGCGTCTGCCTTCGGCTCAGGGCGTGATCCCGGCGTTCTGGGATCGAGCCCCACATCAGGCTCCTCCGCTGGGAGCGGGCTTCTTCCTCTCCCACTCCCCCTGCTGTGTTCCCTCTCTCGCTGGCTGTCTCTCTCTGTCAAATAAATAAAGAAAATCTTTTTTTTAAAAAAAAAAAAGTTTAGAAAGTAAGAAAGTTAAGAAAGTCTTAAACATGAGTTTACCAAATGGTGAAACATCCCAAACAGAAGGAAAGCATGTGCAGGTTCCTGAAGGTATATGATAGCTGGGTGGTAGGTAGATAGAGTTCGAGAATGGTGTTGGGTTGAAGTGACGGGCTTGGATGTGGAATGGATGCAGATGGAGGTAAAGGTCTTGCTGAGGACACTGAACTATAAGAGACAGAGTCAATGGGAGTATAGATAAATTTAAGGATGCTTGCATGTTGGGAAGGTCACTCAGACTGGAGTCGGGAGTCCTGGGAGGGAAAGACAAACAAGTTAGGGAGAATAAAGAAAAGGCAACTTCAGCAGCTCATATGGAAAAAAACTAGATTGACACAAGGCAGTGATAGAAGAGAAGGTGGGAGGTAACTCAGAGCTGTTCCAGGAGAAAAGTCAAGACTACAAGACTCAATGATCAACTGAATGTGGGGTTTGAGGAAGAGAGGAAAGAATAAGGTAGTTCAATTAGGTAGACTAGCAAAATGCAGAATTGTTAATTTGCATTAAAAATACTCCTGGAAGAATGGGTTTGGAAATGAGGGAAGAGATAAATTGCTCATTTTGAACCAGGCTGTTTTAGTTGCCAGTGGGGCATCTGGTGGAAATGATCAGGAGAGGGTTAGACAATTCCAGTGGGGTTCCTATGACCACCTGTTACTTGGATTTGTTTCTGCCTGGAGCCAGGTAGGTCATTACCAGGGCAATGTATTGCTCAAACAATAGTGTAATTGAGGGAGAACCATCATATGCTGTCTGAATAACTGAAGAGGCACCTCTAGTATCTAATGGAGCTTTAGTTTGGAATTAACCATCAACAGATGGATGCCAGCTAGCTGAGTATGTGGAATGGAACTCTTTTAAGATTTGATATTATCATGGTAGAGCACGAAAGACACCAATAAAGGATCATTACTTTCAACTGTATCATCTTCATCTACGGAGGCCACACGGTGCCCTCTGGTTTGGCTTGGGGGAGGGTAGCCATCTCTCCTGGGCTCCCATTTACTCCAAACTGCTTATTTACTTCTTCATCCGTGTCATGGTCAAGGTATCTGGGTTCAAAATCTCTTGGCAAAAGGTGAAGATAGCAATTTTGATACTTGATCTTGGGTTCAGCAGGTGAGATCCAGAGATGGAGAGCTTTGGGCTCAAATCTTGCCCCTTTCACATATTGACTGCATGATTAATTTTGTTTTCTGTGTCTCAGTTTTACTTTCTGTGAAAGAGAAATAATAACAGTGGTTATTTTAGGAATTTTGTGATGATTGAGTGATTCAGTATAGGTGAATTTCTCAAAGGAGTGCCTAGCACGTAGGACGTGTTCAATAAATGTTAGCTTTATTACAGGATCTGGAAGTTCCAGGATTGCAAAGTGAGGTGTTTTGTTTGATAATCAGTGGCTTAAAAAATAAATGCAAAGGACTTTAAAGGAGCAGGTACTATCCAGTTCCTTGGGTCCCACTAATCCCCACAGCCACTCATCCCATTCGCACGTTTTTGTTCACTTCCTGGACCCTGTACTCTTTGGAATCCGGACACCCTAACACAGCTCAAAGTAAGAAAGCACTTTGGATTATGGCCTAATGAGGGAGGGAGGACAATTTTCCCTACCTTTACTAACAAGAACAATTTGTCCTAGATGTGGGCAGGATAAGCATTTTTTACCTTGTGTAATTAGAAAAGGCTAAGAAAATCTTGTTGATTCCCAAATCCCATCATTGACAAATATTTCCTACAGATGAAGCAGCATAGGGTTGGGGATACCCCTGAGACCCAGGGGCTGGTAATGTTAGTTTTAGGTATGAGCGACACTTTGAAGCCTGGAGATAAAGTCCACATGGATTTCTCCCCCAAATTAAAGAATTGCATTGATAATTGAGCCTGGTGGAAAATGAATCTTGATTCTAATCAAGTGTGCCCTCAAATGGGCTCTAGGTGGGCCGGTGCTCTTTAATGTGACAGGCAGTGTATGTGGTGCTTTATCCTGGGAACCCTTCTCTTCTTCAGCTACCTTGTGTTTGTCATGGTTGGCTTTGCAAAACATCAGACTTGCGGGTAGGCAGAAATGACAAGGAAGGTGCTCATTCCTGCATTTCCCCTTCTCCCCATCATTCGCACATAGCCAAAGGTGTTAATTTCTGGGAAGCAAGAGATACGGAAAAAGTAAATTCACGAACGAGGCTAATTGCATTCAATGGCAAAGCTAACACCGAGTTGCTTTTAAGCATAAGTTCAGTCACTCAGGTCACACTACTGATTTCAGCAGCAAGAGAGCAGGGAGTCCTCTGAAAGCCACTCACAGCTGTTACAGTTCACTCCAGCCCCTCCTGGAAAATTCCAAACAGAGAACTTATTCCCTGGAAACTGCCTGACTAGTATAGTCCCGATGTTCATCTCTGGAGAAAAAACTTGATTGCATTCAATGACAAAGCTGTCAACAAGCTGTTTTAAGTGAAACTTTCCTTGTTAAGAAACTATCTGTTGGGGGCACCTGGGTGGCACTGCGGTTAAGCGTCTGCCTTCGGCTCAGGGCGTGATCCCGGCGTTGTGGGATCGAGCCCCACATCAGGCTCCTCCGCTGTGAGCCTGCTTCTTCCTCTCCCACTCCCCCTGCTTGTGTTCCCTCTCTCGCTGGCTGTCTCTGTCTCTGTCGAATGAATAAATAAATAAAACCTTTAAAAAAAAAAAAAAAAGAAACTATCTGTTGCCCATGGCTTTTGAACTTGGACAAATTTATATGACCCATTAAAAAGCAGCCTCATTCATCTTTTGTTTGTTTATTTGTTGCTTTGCCTTGTTTTGCTTTTCGTTCCCTTATATAGAGAGAGAACTTGGGGCAAAATTGGGAAGAAGAGGAAGTGTGCCTTTACCGTCCTTTCTATTATTTCCTCCTCTTTTAATGGACCAACATCTAACGGACTAGATTCTTGATTAGTAATGGTTCAGCCACTAACCGATTGAGCTGGAGAACTCTAGCAAGTTACTTGTCCTCATTGGCCATTGATAAAATAGAGAGTTGCACCTGTCGATCTAGCACCAATTTATATGCCATTAATCTCTGCTGAACCCCTTGCCCTAGAACAGGGTTTGCTAATTCTTGGACCTTGATGTGCCCACTTTCCCTTCCTATGGTTAAGGCAGACATCACTTATCAATCATAGTCCTCCTTCTGACTGAGCCTGGATTCAGCCACCTGGCTCCTTTCCAAACACCACGCAAACAGAAGAGGAGTGGGAGATACAGGCTTCCAAGTTATGGAATGAATAAGTCATGGGGATGAAAGGTACAGCATAAGGAATATAGTCAATGATATTGTAATAGCATTGTATGGTGACAGATGGTAGCTACACTTGTGGTAAGCTTAGCAGGACATATAGAGGTCTTGACTCTCTATGTAATATACCTGAAACCAATGGAACATAATGTGTCAACTACACTTATAAAAATTTTTTTAATTAAAAAAAAAAAGATTTCCAAGAATTAAGAATTTTAATAAATGTAATTAAGACTACTAGAAGTAATAAGGGAAACAATTCCATGCAAGGAAAGTAAGATATGTGTTTATGTTATGGTAAGAAAAAGCGTAAGGAAATCATTTTTGTTGCGGGGGAAAAAGAATTTTGTCCTAAAGTGAAGCTGGTTATTTAAAGAGGAAAAACTTAGGACAAAATCTGAATGTAAAGAAAAAAGTTGTAGGGGCGCCTGGGTGGCACAGCGCTTAAGCGTCTGCCTTCGGCTCAGGGCGTGATCCCGGCGTTATGGGATCGAGCCCCACATCAGGCTCTTCTGCTGGGAGCCTGATTCTTCCTCTCCCACTCCCCCTGCTTGTGTTCCCTCTCTCCCTGGCCGTCTCTATCCTGTCGAATAAATAAATAAAATCTTTAAAAAAAAAAAAAAGAAAAAAGAAAAAAGTTGTAGAACGCTTATGGAAAAGGAATCTCTGGAAAGGAATTTCACATGTGGTCAATACCAGCTATGATTAGGCTAAATTTCCGAAAATGAGTTTTAATATCAAAAGCACACTGGCGTAAAATTAAAATGTTGTTTTCTCCTTGTTCAACGAACAAAAAAAATTTTTTTGAACCATTTGTCTGATCGTAAGAAGGAATTATAAACAAAAGTTTTTCTTTACCTTTAAATTTACCTGTCTAGGAAACAAGGACTCTGATTTACCAAAATCATTTCCTGTATTTAATCCGATCTTCAATCACTTAAGAAAACTGAGTCTTAGTATTCAGAGAACTAAATTTTGCTCACTCACACACAAAAATCATGTAAGCAGCCAGTGGAATGGAGTTGCACTCAAATAGAACATCATCCCTACTCTAACTATTCTACCCCTCCTTCCCATGAAAGCATAATTGTTTGTGTTTCAGCGGCCATTTTCCCCCTTTATCTTTAAGATGGTGAGTGAGAGGCACTGATATGCCATGCTTGTTTGAGGTTAGGCACTCTCTGTACCTATCATTCTAAAGCTAACCTAAGGTAGTCTTATTGGAATAAAGATATTAATACTAAAGTTGACACACAACGCTATGCCTCCTACACGTGTCGGTTCTTCAAAGTCTCAGAACAGCTCTGTGCATTATCACTTCCTGGGCCAGCCGGGCCATACTGAACTAGCAGAGTCAAGATTTGGTTACCCAGAGTGAGAAAAATCTGGTAAGTAAGTGTGCATTTGTCTGAAAGAGACTTATTTCTATTTGATGTTTCTTCAGGTACATAATGAGCTAATCAGAAACATTATATTGGAAAAAGGACTTGGGGGAGAGCAGGATGGAGGCATTGCCTAGCATTAGAATAAAACAACCCTCGAATTCAGTTTGCAATCTAAGCAAAGTAGTAATTATAAAGAGCATTTCAAGACTATTGTCGGATCTGATAAGATAGCAAGAGAAAAAAATAAAAAGAAATGTAATGGGTCTCAAAAGTCTATTCGTGTCAAAATGTGATTTTAAATATGGACTGTAAGTAGGGTGACAACATAATTTATTGTCCAAACCAGGACATGTTTGAGAGTGAAAGGAACTCTATTAATAATTGCAGTGGGACGACAGGTGTAAGCTAGGACATTTGATCACTGCAATCATCATCTTATCCATTGCAGAAACTTCTGAATGTGTGTCAGTCAGAAGGGACTAAATGAGCAAAATACGTTTGACAGAGGAACAAAGTCTATGAGCAGCGTCTTCCTTCCCATTGAAGGACATAATAAGGGCAAAGTTCAGATTAAGACACAGGGAAGAAGATTAAAAATATGTGGTTTTCCTACCAATATGTTGTTCATAATGTATTTTTATTTCAAAGTAAAAGTGAATTAGAAGATTCCTTCCTAGGAAGACACATTCCTAGAAGAGAATGCCATTCTTAGAGAATAAGAAACCTTAATTGTATAGTCTTGGAGCCAGCCATTCAGCTTTAACAACCAGAAGTTTCCATGCAGCCCACAGAGAAGTCACATTTCTGTGACACATTTCAGACATTGCCAAACTGGGGTCACAAGGATCACTTGATTGCATCAACTCAGATTTCCTAGTTGAAGAGACTAACGTTTACCATATTATTTAGTCTCACAAAAATTCGGAGTATTTGTCAGATTTTCTATTTTTTTTTAAAGATTTTATTTATTTGAGAGAGAGAGAAAGAGAGAGTGTAAGCAGGGGGAGGGGCAGAGGGAGAAGCAGGCTCCCCACTGAGCAGGGAGCCCAATGTGGGATTTGATCCCAGGGTCCTCGGATCATGACCCGAGCCAAAGGCAGGTGCTTAGCTGAGCCACCCAGGCACCTCCAGATTTTCTATTTTATAAATGTAGACACAGCTCTCACAGATGACTTGCCCAAGGTTATCACAAAAGACAGATTGGGATTCAAACTCAACCAGGTCCAACTCTTCCAACATTCCTAAGATAAAGGCATCAAACAGAAACAGCAGAGCATGCATTTCATTTGTTAGTTCATCAAATATGTATTGAGTGCCTGCTTCATGCTAGATGGTTTTCTATGTGCTAGGGGCACAGAGATGAACCCAGGGCAGTGCCCTTTATGATGCTTATGTTCTTGTGGAGAAGGCAGGTAGAGAATTCATGGCGGGGAGAACAGCACACGCAAAGGTAATGAAGAGAAGCTTTCTGGACCTTGTTGAAAGAACATCAAGGACAGCAATCTGGCTGTAAAGATGTGAGTTAGAGGAGCTTGGAGAGGAAGGCAGAGGACAATGTGTCGGGTCCCATAGCCCCCAGCCGAGCACTTTGGATTCCACAGAAGATGGGCATTCAGAGAAGTGACGTGATTGTCTTTACAGCTGGGAGAAGGGGGTAAAAGAAGAAGCAGCAAGATGATAAGAGGGACTACCATGGTCTTCTAGGCTGGAAGTGAGGGTGGTTTAGAGAGGACAGCAGCAACTGAGGTGAAAGGTAGAGTGAGGATATGCTCTGAAGGCCGTGTGGCAGCGTTTGCTGATGGATAAGGTGCTGACCTTGGGAGCGAAAGAGGCAACTGTTAATGGAACCAGAAATGTAAGGTTGGAAGCAAGAATAGATGAGGCTGGGAAAGTGAGCAGGATTTTGTTTCTCTTCAAATGGAAGAATTTGGGATGTTTACTGGAACTTTAGGTCCCAAAGGATCTCCTAGGGGATCCCTTGGAGATTTTTAAGCCAAGGAAAAGTATTCCACTTTCCTTTTGGAAAGATGCTCTGATAGCAGTGTTCGGAGCGGATCAGGCACAGGGGAGGAAGGAACAGGGAAAGCTGTTGGAAAATTAATTGCTGAGTTAGGTTAGGGATTGTGAAGACTTGGATCATAACAGTGACCTAGGGGATAGAGAGGGGAGGGTACATATGGGAAGTTTTTAGGGGTGGGGGAGTTAATAAAAAAAATAGTCACTTACTAGATGCAAAAGGAGGAGGATATTTAGAATAGTTCCTCTTTTCTGGATATTCTGAACTCTGGGAGAGACTGCTAGTTGCCCACTGACACTCAAGTTCTCCTTTCTTTCTGACAGAGCCCTCAGTTTATTGAGGTAGTGATGTCTACAATTCCCAGACTTCCTTGGTTTGGGTGTGGCCACGTGACCCAGGTCTAGCCAATGATCTGAAACAAAGATGTTGGGAAAGATTTCCAGAAGGGCTTAAAAAAAAAAAAAAAAAGATTTATTTATTTGAGAGAGAGAGCGAGCAAGCAGGAGGGAGGGGCAGAGGCAGAGAGGGAGAGAGAGAGAATCTCAAGTGGAGCCTGATGCGGGCTTGAGCTCACAACCCGAGATCATGACCTGAGCCAAAATCAAGAGTCCGATGCTTAACCAACTGACCCTCCCAAGAGCCCCCCAGAAGGGCTTCTTAAAAGGTAAACAGACATTTGAGGAAAGCCCTTTTCCCCATTCCTGACACTTAACAAGGAGATTACTTTGAAGACATAATCTATCTCTAAAACGACAGAGCTAAAGACAGGACCCTCGTTCCCTGTGATGTCATGGTGATGTCGTTTTGGGATACTAGTGAGGTGAGGTCCAGAGCCCACGACCAAGAAAGAATTCTTGAGGCGTCTTTGGTGCAAAGTGGTGGTTTATTAAAGCATGGGGACAGGACCCCTGGGCAGAAAGACCTGCTGCCCCAGGGTAGTGAGGGGTGGCTGATATATACTAAGGGGTTGGGGGAGGTAAGGACAAAGGGAGGTTGAGGAAGTACTTTCATATGTTAAAGAAGACTCACAGGATACCAGAGGCCTTGCCTTGTCAAGGTTGTTTTTCCCTCCAGCAAGGCATTAGCATTGAGATGGTTCGGGGCTTCCTGGAAGAATGGCACACCTGTCCCACCCTAGAGTGGGGGTTGAGGGGAGGTTGCAGGGTGTCAGCTTCTGCTCTGTCTCCAGCCAGCCTTCTGCTCCCTCATCAGTGGCACCAGCGTTATCAGCTGTAGTCAGCGCTCTCCCGACATCTTGAACACGGGGAAATGAATCCCTGGCAGTTTCAGTGTTCTTATTATGGATTTTCTGCTGCAGGCAGTTAAACCTGGTCCTGATGAGTGTAGGTGTTGTAACAGAGAATATTTTAATTAACCTTCACAATATCCCCCTGAGTTAAGTATTAGGATCCCCACTTTATAGATGAGGAAATTAAGGTAGCAGAGTTGGCTTTGAACCCACGGACTGTCTCGCTGCAAATTCTGCTAGTGTTACAAAGCTGATCCTCTGTTTTGAATGAATTCGGGCTTTTCCGCCAACTTGGGAGTTACAGATTTTATACATTTCTAAACACTTCTTGAGATCATTTTTTCCCCTTCTACCCTCTTTTATGCATTTTTTTATGTGATCAAGATTTATGGTTGGACAAGAAGCCAGTAAGACCTTGTCCCCAAAGATTTCAACCCAGAGAAAAAGGCCTAATGTTATTGCTCTCTTGGTATCTGTATAGTAGGAGTTTTGCTTTAAAGAAATGCCAACACATCCTTTGTCTCCTTTTGTCCTCATGATGCTCTGAGACCAAGGCAGGACTGCTGATGTTTCCATTAGTTAATGAATATGAAGATTGAGGTTCTCAGGATTAGCTCAGCATGGGGCCATTCGGGGGCTACTGAACACTTTTCATTCTGTACTCAGAATTCAATACTCCTGGGTCACTCTGTCCTGCCTGGGAAGTTCGAGGGACCAATGTAATAAATAACACACCCTGGGAGAATTTTAGAATCCTTGAAGGGGGAACTCTATCGTATCACTCAATATATTTCTTTTAATTCAATTTTAATTTTCAAATGTACATAAATTTTACACCAAGAATTCTGAAGAACTCTCAAAAAAGAAAAAGAAAACAAAAAACCCCACAAACAAACCCGGAAAGAAGATCACAGGTATTTGTGCCTCTGCTTTTCTGGGTTGTAAGAGAGCCATCGTGCAAACATCCTTTATCTGCCACATGTTATGTATTCATAAAAAGATAGTTCAATTCTAATAAATATCTCTTGGATTCCTTTATAAATATTAAGCTCCACCATGTCCTTGCCTTTCATCTTAATGAAACTCATTCTAACCCTTAAGAGGATCAAGTCATTTTGCACATCAGTGAATAAGCCTCAGGGCTCCCATTTCAACCCACAGCAAACGCCCTTGAGGTTAGAGCTTGACGGTTAAACACAAAAGGTCCCAATGCCCTAAAATTCCACAGATGCCTGTTGAATTACCAGGATGCCCACAGACTGCAAATACTTAACAAAAGAGGTTTCTCCTCCTGACATCCCCCACAC
The DNA here is from genome assembly GCF_023065955.2 of Ursus arctos. Lineage (NCBI taxonomy): Eukaryota > Metazoa > Chordata > Mammalia > Carnivora > Ursidae > Ursus > Ursus arctos. Next base: position 10,178,057 of record NW_026622886.1, on the reverse strand, counting down.
TCCCACCCTCGCCACGACTAAAAGAGAAAAAAAAACCCCAAAACTTCAAACAGTGCACCTGGCTGTAATCTTTTCTACTTGAACTAATTGCTATTTGCAGTGGCATAAGGTTGGGGGGCTGGGGTGGTGGTGGAGACTCCTTTAGCTAATAATGAAGTATCAAACCACAGAATGATTTCATACGGTCGGTTGTTCCATTCCAGGGCAGCCAACATCTTACAGTAATTTTCAGTTGCAGGAAATATAGTTCTCATACAAAGAAAGACATTCCTAACAAGGTACAGGAATTAATTTTCAAAATGCCCTTAATGCAAATGCAGGCAGAGTTTCAAGTTGCTGCAGAGTTTCAGAGTGACTTTTAGAGTTGTCTGAAAATTATGCAACTTCTGGACTTTTTTAAAGCATTAATGTTCTTAAAAGAGGAAAACCCCAGTGTTTAGAGTTATCCACGTTCTTAATTATGCTTTCGTGTTTATGATGATTTATTTAATGTGTCTCTTACCCGTTAGCTTGTACATGTTATGTGGACAGGGACTCTATCTATTTTTGGTCACCGCTGTACCCTCAGTATTCAGCTGAGTGGCTGGCACGTGGCAGGTGTTCAATAAATCACCGTTGATCGAGTGAATGAATGAAATCTCAAGGCTACAGACAATTCTTTAAACGTTTGCAATAATAGCCTGCCGCCAAATGATTTAAAGGGAGGGGATAGAAGGAAGGGGATTTATAAAACTCTGTACATTCTATTGTTTATGGAGTGTCTTATCTAAGTGGAAATATTTTCACATAGAGTAATATGATAACTATTAGTATTGTTAGGAGGAGGAGTAGCAGTGGGGCGGTGGTAGTGGCCCTGGGTGGCTACGATGTGCCAGGTGCTGGGCTTAGCTCTTCGCATAAATCATCTTTCATTTTCACAGCTTCTCTAAGGGATAGTGATTATGACTGTCTCCACTTCACAGATGAGAAAACTGAGACATAATACATTAAACAACTTTCCCAAATTCCCAGTATTCCCAGAGCTGGAAGTGGCCGAGCTGGGAATGAACTTCAGGCCATCTGTGCCATCCCTCTCTTCCCTTCCCTTCCCTTCCCTTCCCTTCCCTTCCCTTCCCTTCCCTTCCCTTCCCTTCCCCTCCTCCCCTCTCCTCTTCTTAGAACAGCATAATGATGGTAGACATCGTGGTGGGCAATGTGCTTTCACTCTCCAAACATCCATTCCCAGGCACTTTCTCCCTGACCTTCCTCTCCTAAGAGACTGGAAAGCTAAGCTCTTAGTTTCTGGCATCCTTTACATCAAGGATGGCCATGTTACACAATTTGGGGCAAAGAGTTAGAAGAGGAAGTCCGCAGAGAGAAGCTGCAAGTGGGGGCTTGGGAAAGTTCTTGATTTCCTGACAAAGGGGCATGTGCTGCAGGAGTTCCTCCGTTTCCCATCTGCCTTCATCCATTAGTGACTGTGATGTTTGTCTGGAAGTGCAGCAGCCTCAAGTTGTAACCTTGAGGCCAAGAGAATCTCAGGGCAGGGAGCCCCAGGAATGTGGGCCCACTGAAGCTACCTCAGTTACCACCTACCTAGGAAAACTAGCCTCAGTTTGCTTAAGCCACAGTAAATTCAGTTTTCCACTATTTGCAGGTGAAATCATTCCAGAATGATGCCAGTCTAAATCTTCTAAAGTGAAGGCTAAGGACTTAGGAAGCTGCTTCAGTGGCAAACTGGTGAAGCTGACTTTTGGTGATAAAACAAAACTAACCTCCTCACTTATGTTGAGGTTGAGTCTTGCAGAGTGGGGCTATTGAAATCCCACATCAAATAGAATGCACTAGATTGTGAGATTAGGTATAAATATTTATATATGCCTTTGTCTCTCCAAATAATTACAGACCATGAATATTGCTAATAAAAAAGTGAAATTGGTATTTTGCAAACTGTAATCAGATTAAAAGAAGAAACGCAGGGTTAGGAAGGAAACCTGATATTCCCACAAATGGATGACATACATTAAAAGACCCGGGATCATTGTTCAAAAAGTCCAGTAGATTTTGTGACCCGGCATCAAGAATTCATAGGGACCATCATCAGTCACTTAAGGTAAGAAGGATATGTATGTTCCTGCCCAAGTAATCATTCCTTTTGCTGTTTTACTCTATCTTTAAGAATGATCTGGAGATGATATGAAACTTTATGTGGAAAGCCCAAAAGACTCCACCCCAAAACTGCTAGAACTCATACAGGAATTCAGCAATGTGGCAGGAGATAAAATCAATGCACAAAAATCAGTTGCATTTCTATACACCACCAACAAGACAGAAGAAAAAGAAATTAAGGAGCAGATCCCATTTATAATTGCACCAAAAAACATAAGACATTTAGGAATAAATCTAACCAAAGAGGCAAAGGATCTGTACTCAAATCTGTACTCAAACTAGAAAGAGGCAAAGGATCTGTACTCAAATCTGTACTCAAACTAGAATACTCATGAGAGAAATTGAGGAAGACACAAAGAAATGGAAAAATGTTCCATGCTCATGGATTGGAAGAACAAATATTGTGAAAATATCTATGCTACCTAGAATAATCCACACATTCAATGGAATCCCTATCAAAATACCATCAACTTTTTTCACAGAAATGGAACAAATAATCCTAAAATTTGTATGGAACCAGAGAAGATTCTGAATAGCCGGAGGAATGTTGAAAAAGAAAACCAAAGCTGGTGGCATCACAATTCTGGACTTCAAGCTCTGTTACAAAGCTGTAATCATCAAGACAGTATGGTACTGACAGAAAAACAGATACATGGATCAATGGAACAGAATAGAGAACTCAGAATGGACCCTCAACTCGATGGTCAACTAATCTTTGACAAAGCAGGAAAGAATATCCAATGGAAAAAAGATAGTCTGTTTAACAAATGGTGTTGGGAAAATTGGACAGCCACATGCAGAAGAATGAAACTGGACTATTTCCTTACACCATATACAAAAATAGACTCAAAATGGATGAAAGACCTAAATGTGAGACAGGACTCCATCAAAATCCTTGAGGAGAACATAGGCAGCAACCTCTTCAACCTCCACCTCAGCAAGTTCTTCCTAGACACATCACCAAAGGTAAGGGAAGCAAGGGCGAAAAGTAACTATTGGGACTTGATCAAGATAAAAAGCTTCTGCACAGCAAAGGAAACAGTCAACAAAACCAAAAGACAACCAACAGAATGGGAGGAGATACTTGCAAATGACATATCAGATAAACAGCTGGTATCCAAGATCTATAAAGAGCTTACCAAACTCAACACCCAAAGAACAAATAATCCACTCCAGAAATGGGCAGAAGACATGAACAGATATTTCTCCAAAGAAGACATACACATGGCCAACAGACACATGAAACAGTTCTCACCATCACTTGGCATCAGGGAAATACAAATCAAAACCACAAGGACATACCACCTTATACCAGTCAGAATGGCTAAAATTAAGTCAGGAAACGACAGATGTTGGTGAGGTTGTGGAGAAAGGGGAATCCTCTTATGCTGTGGGTGGGAATGTAAGATGTTGCAGCCACTCTGAAGAACAGTATGGAGGGTCCTCAAAAAGTTAAAAATAGAGCTACCCTATGACCCAGCAATTCCACTACTGGGTTTTTACCCCAAAGATACAGATGTAGTGATCCGAAGGGGCACCTGCACCCCAATGTTTATAGCAGCAGTGTCCACAATAGCCAATCTATGGAAAGAGCCCAGATGTCCATCGACAGATGAAGGGATAAAGAAGATGTGATTATATATACATACACACACATGCACATGAACGTGCGCGTGTACGCACACACAATAGAATGTAACGCAGCTATCAAAAAAATGAGATCTTGCCATTTGTAACGACGTGGATGGAACTAGAGGGTATTAGGCTAAGCAAAATAAGTCAGTCAGAAAAAGACAATTATCATATGATCTCACTGATATGTGGAATTTGAGCAATAAGGCAGAGGATCATAGGGGAAGAGAGGAAAAAATGAAACAAGAAGAAACCAGAGAGGGAGATAAACTATAATCTCAGAAAACAAACTGAGGGTTGCTGGAGTGGTGGGAGGTGGGAGTGATAGGGTGGCTGGGTGACGCACATTGGGGATGGTATGTGGTGTAGTGAGCGTTGTGTATTGTGTTAAGACATGAATCACAGACCTGTACCCCTGAAACAAATAATACATTACACGTTAGTTAAAAAAAAATAAGAGCTATCTGGAGAGTTTCTTAACAACTGCCTACATAAAAAGCTCAGAATAAGGAGTTTCTCCTTTCCCACACTTGTATCCTTGCTGGTAGCTCTCTACTGGTACGTGTTGGCCTTTGTCAGTTTGGAATAGCTTCCTCTATTTGGATAGAAAATTCTTAGTCTTTGGTAGAGAGAGATTATGTGTATTCATTGGGACTATCGCATAAGTTAACCTGGCCACTTATTTCCCCAAATCTTTCAATTCAGTTTATTCGTTCATTCGTTTGTTCAACATGATGGTAGACACATCGGGGCTGTGTTTCTTCAAGTGCTCTTTTGTTGGCAGTTAGAAGTGACTGGATAGTTACCAAGGAAAAATTGACAAAAATTAATTCATATTTTTTCACCAGCTTGAACTGTAAAAATAATTGTGGTCTTCACAGAGATTCCATTATATTTTTAAAGGTTGTTTTGCTACTGTTCACTTAACTTGACTAGTTTGTTTTCACCTCATTAGTATTTACATTTGCTGAAATCTCATTTTCCATCAGCACTATGTGGTTTTATATCTACAATTCTTATAAATAGAACAGTGGCTCAAAAGTGATTTACCGAGTGCAAAGTTAGTGATAAAAATAGGTGTACATGAATCACTGAATTCTACCCCTGGAACTAATAATGAAAAAATAAAAATCAAGTATAGAGAACATGTAAAAAATAGGCGTACTGTTACTACAGCTCAAAAGAATGTTATAAACAAGGAATAGGGCTTGAATATAAATGTGAATACGTGTGTGTTGAGACAAATGGCTATGTGTGCTAATGTGATATGTCTTTGACAGCCTGTCCCCCAAATGTATGCACAGGCAGAATCAAAATGAACATCTGAGAGTGTATCTTACTATAAGCAAATTATACCTAGAGAATCTTGACTTTCAAAATGAATGAATGAATACATGAATGAATGAATGAACACATATCTGAATGTTAGATTGCATTACTCTCTAAGAGCCAGGGTAGTCTTTATTTTGAAAATGTGTAGAGTAGAAATATAAAGTCAACAATCTATTTGCTTCATTTCTAAACAAAGCTTAGTGGTATCCCTGTTAAGCACTTGAGTTTCTCCAGAACAACGACAAAATAATGCTTTCCAATACAAAATTGGTGAATTAGTTAAGGCAGTGAAGAGACCAAAGATCTTGAAGTATCATCCAAATTCATACTCCTTGAAGCAAAACAACTTAGTCATACTGTGGCCAAGACTGTGACAAGACTGGCCTCAAGTTAATAAAAAATATTATGCCCTGGAAGGAGTCAGGATGAGGTTTTGGCAAGATTCTCTCATCCAATGACACTTGTGGACTTCTTATTCATGGTAACGCACAAAGGAGAGAAGTTGCCATTACTTTATTTCAGGACAATTATTTATATGCAGAATGTGGATCAACTCTTAGCTTTTATGCAGGGTGTACATTAGGGTAAGTGCAAGACAACATCTTGTCTTATTTAATTGCTCTAAGCCCCTGCAACAGGAGAAGACATTTTTCACGCAGTTCACTGTTCTTTTGTGGTTTGTGTGCAGGCTGCAGAAGGTTGCTAGAACGGGGGTGACGGTCTGCCATGTAAATAAAAGGCCTCGAGCCCGATCCCTGTTCACACACTGCTTGATTAAAAGAGACCTGGCAGAAACAGCTCCAAGAAATGGTATGGAAGTGCTCGACAAGGATAATGGCAGTATTAACCTCCAAAATTATGCAACGAGGTGGCCCTGATGCTCTGCCACCTACTCTTGATTCCGAGTTGAAAGAAACGATGAGAATTCCAAGTCCCAACAAACCACGCTAATGCGTGTAGGTCTTTTCTGGTCTTTGCTATTAACTGAGCAGCAAGTCGAACATTCTGCTTTTTGGCACGAGAGTGTGCTGGCTCTTGAGGGGGAATATGCTCTTACAATTTTTTTTCAAATGAAAGATGAGAAAAAATTTTTTTCCATGACACTAAAATACTCTTTTTAAATATCATTTTAAGTGGCTTGCTCAAGTGGACCATCTCAACAGTATATACTCTGCATTAGTTCCAAAATGCCGTGACTTTCAGTGTCAAGCACTGGATATTATATTAGGGACCACTTAAGGAAATCAAACTGGTACAAACCCTTTCATTGCTGGGAATTTAATTCATTCCCAGTGCTTAATGATTTTACTTGCAGAAGATAATTACTAATGACATATTACCAGGCATGTTTTAAAACCACATCCAAAGGCTCCAATACACTAAGAAGAAATACCTTTGAGAGCAGAAGGCTAAAAAAATGGGTGCATTAGGAATTCACTGGCCAATAAATACCCCCCCAAGTTGAAAAAGGCAATTTCTAGCATTTGGATAAGATACCGTTACCAACTAGGTATACAAAATGTTTGCTGCCAGCACCAGCCACCTTCCACTATGCTAAACTAACATGTAAACTGATATATGAATAAGTAGACATTTGTTCTTTTCCTTTTCGTTCTTTTTATTAGCAAAAGGATGATATTTTACCCTCCATTTTACTCTGGAACTTGCTTTTTGTTACTAAAAAATCTATCATGGGTAACTCTCCAAGTCAATAAGCACAAAAAATTTACTTAGAATATTCTAGTTTTGTAAGTAAAGTAACGAAACCAACTGAATGTGGAACTTAAATGAACAATTGCAAACGAATCTCTCGTGAAGATGAGAAAACTCTATTATTAATATTGAAATTTTATGTAACAGCTGATCATTTAAAAACATACTTTGAATAGTTATTGAGGTGTAGTTGACATACAGTAAATCACAAATATTTAAAATGAAAAGCTTGATGTTTGGACATATGACCATATCTGTGAAACCATCACCGCAATCCAAATAATGAACATATCTCTCATCCCTGGAAGTTTTCTTATGTACCCGTGTCCTCTCTTCCTCCAGCCCCACCTGACTCCAAGCTGTAGGTAAGGTTCGAGTCTGCTCCAGATGTCTTATCTGGGACTGGCAGCCGTATGAGGTATACTACTATCCTGGTGGTGGTAGAAGACTATGTAAACCTTCTTGTTTTATGACCACTAACATTCCAGTTACCAAAATGGGTCACATGGCAAAGCCTTACATTGAAGTGGTGGGGAAAATGTACTCTACTCGTTCCAGTGAGATGACCTGCGTCATTACCTGGCAAAAGATATCGATGAATTCATCTTTAACTGAGAGGAAGTAAAGCTCTGGGAAGAATAGCTCAGTTATAATAAATAGGCGGCTGAAAATATAGAATTGATGTTCAAAAGCTGGGAATTCAGATTTGGTGGTTGAAGCCATCGATGTGTTTGACAGCACACAGAAGGGAGGGTATTGAACAATAAGGCTAATGCTGGAACTTCAGGCTATGCCACAGTTAGGGAGTAAGTGCAGGATGAAGAGAACCAGAAGAGCCATTGGGAGGTTGGAGGAGTCTCAGAAGTGCAAAGGGAAGTGTTGTCAGGAGTCATCTTTCAAGCATTCAAAGATGCTACAAAAGTATTAATGGCTCTAACCATAGGCATTTTATGATGTATTCCCTCTGCTCTTGAACTTTTATTCTCCTTCTTAGCCAGATAAGGAAATTGAATGGTTTGGTGGAGTCTCTGATCTCACTTTTTTTTTTTTTAAATCACTAGATTCCTATTATAACCAAAGTAAGTATTATAAAGGGGCAGAGTAGAGTTAATTTCAGCTCTCTTTTAAGCTTTTAGAATGTACACAATGAGAAGTTATTCACTATTCCACAAAACCTTCTATGTACAAATATATACATGTATGTCTAAATTTAATATATGTTTACTGTGAAGGGTCTTAAATATCACATATAAATATATCATACGGTCAGTCTTCTGGACTAATGCAGGCTAGCTCATTTTCTGTGACTCATCACTTCGTGAACACTGGGAGGACCCTGACCGCAGCTGTACAGAAACTTCCATAATAAAACCATAATGGGTACTGCACAAATTGCCTTTTTTAGATTTGGGGTTTCAATGCAATTGAGAGTGTTGGACGAATTTCCTTGAGGCTTGGCTTGAGGAACTTCCAGTTGCTCTTTGCCCAGTCCTGAATCTGGAATATAGCTTTAGGTGGAAAATATGTTCTAAGCCCAGTGCTAGGTGTGGTGGTGGTGTTTTTGTTGTTGTGCGTGTAGCATGTAATAGAAAATTAAAATAAAAATGTAATTGTTCGTGGAAAGAGCTAGTTTTCCTTCTTGGGCATGGATTGAGAAGAGAAAGTGATGGTTCATTTAAAATGTTCTGACATGATAGGTTAGTTATCCATTTATGGCCTCTAATGTCCCCTGTTTGACCTACCATGTGGCTTCCATCTCCTGATTGGATCAAAACTGCTCCCCATGATACTTAATTTCCCCAGCTTCATCTCTTGTCCCTCCTCTCCTCAGATTTGACTCTTGAGTCAGACCTCTTCTCTTATCTCTGGCCTGGGTCACCGTTCCCCTTTCCCTGCTTCTCTCTTCCTCCACCTCTTGTCTTTAAATCCCACTCATCCTTCACATGTCAGAAAGGAAGCTTTTCTTCTGGAAACTATCTTCTGAACCAGCCAACACTGTGTTGGGTATCTTTCCCAAGTGCTCCCTATAACCAGCCATTAGTACTGATCACTCTGTATTGTAGTTGCCAGTTTACTTGTCTTTGTCTCCATGAAATTAGTTTCTGGAAGGTCTAGAGCTTCCATCTTTCTCCATTGCAGCCTTAGCTCCCAGCTGGGCCCAGGCACATGGACCCAGCTGGTACCTTAAACGTGTTTATTGAATGAACATCTGAATGACAAGGTACCTATCTTCAGGGAGGATCATAATCTACCACAGAGATTAGTGCAAAGAACACTAGATGAGCTTAGACATTTAATTTTCTAGAGATCTGAGAAAGCTTGATGGAGAAAGCGGTATTTAAGCTGGTCTTTGAAGGATTTCTGGAAGCAGAGATGAGGAGGTAAGGGTGGAGGGAACAGAGTAAACAAATACAGAGGAGAATCCATTTGTGTTCTGGGCATGAGGGAAAAAAACCACAACTCCGTTTTCTGGGATAGTCAGGTGCATGATGGGAAACCCAACTGTGGCAAGGAGGTGTGAACAAGAGACTTGGGGCGAGATCCTGAAAAGCCTCACAGTATGTGCAGGAAGAGTGGTTATCATGGTCCAGCAGTATCGGCACCACCTGGAAACTTGTAAGAAATGCAAATTCTTGATCTCCACCTCAGAGGGCTCCCTAATTGAGGGGCTCAGGAGCTGGGGCCCAGAAAGCTGTGTTTTGACAAGGCCTCCTGGCGATTCTGGTGTGTGCTAGAGTTTGACGACAGCTCTAAGATATTTGGCCTTTTCCTCTGAATGCAAGTCACTGTCACTGTGTTTGTGTTGACTGTAGCTCATCTTCCCTAAACCTCCTGAGGTTAGTTCACCCAGATAAATAAAGTGTGGTGCCTTCTGCTGGCTTCTGGGTCACATGTCAGACATCCTCAGTGAAGTCTGACCTCAAACATCAACCCCAGTCCATAATTTCTGCATTAGCACATCACATCGTCTCTCCAGTTCCCAAGTTTATCAATGGGCCACTCTTCCCCTCCTTACAGAGATTGTCTGTGGGATTCTTCTGCCTGGGTGTCTCCAAGAGAAGAGACCAGACTCTCAGGAATGGTTTGTATTTGTTTGGGAGTGGAGTCATGGAATACTGCTCTTCCTGAATCTGTTCTTTTAGTGTTCATTAGTTCTTACACTGATGCTCACACTGTCATTTAGAGAAACAGCGTCATCTGTCCACAGATGGCACACTGAGGACAATTCTCTCCCCATCCATTCCTGTGGAGACCTAATATCTGGGATTAGCATGAAGATAGTGTATTAAGTCTCTCCCTCTCTCTCTCTCTCTCTTTTTTTTTTTTTTTTTTTTTTGAGCCACTTACTTTCTTTGAAGACACTCTTGATTTGTTTTTGCTGTGGACATTTGGTTTCCTAAATAATCCAAACCCAGTTTCCTCTCTCACACTTTAATCCCTTCCTTCCTCCTTCTTCCATCACAAAAATCTCTTAACTGCTGAAATCAGATATGTTCCCCCAGTTACAAGCACTCCTGAAACGGGGCACTTAATTTTTGAAGTGCTCATTATTGTTGTAATTATTCAATACGTTCTTGGATTGTGAATTCCATGAGTTTGGGCGCCATTTCTGACTTGTTCTCCACTACAGCCTCATGTGTTATAGTAGAGCCTAGATAGTGGCTAAGTGCTTAATAACTATTTTTTAAATTCTATGACTAAAGGAATGATGCAGTTTTATCATGTAGGTCACAAGAATTTACCTCTTAGCAACTCCAGAGCCCAGAGTTGTGTCAACAGTAGGCACTAAATAAATGATGGTTGATATTTTGCACATACTATTTCCCTCTGCCTGGACTGCCTTCCTTCTGTTTCTGCACCTACTAGAATCCTAGTCCTTTAAGGCTTAAGTCCTGGTCACCCTCTAAGACTCCACAGGGTATCCATTTGATCACTCCAAGTTTGCTCTGACATAGGCTGATGTGAATGGTGGCCCCTGGAGGTGTGCAATATGAAGGCCCCTCCCCCCCCCCAAATGTCTCGTCCACTAGGAAGCTTTTCTGGTTATAGGCTGTGATCTTCATGAAGGCAGGGATTTTTGTCTCATCTAGCACCTGGCATAGCGCCTAGCTAGCTCATAGCAAGCAATGAATAAATATTTGCTTGATCCATGAATGACCTCCTCAGTCATGAGGAGTTATTTCTCCTCTATGTCTTACACCTTGTCCTTGCTTCCTGTTTGGCAATTTTTTTTTGTGTGGGGGGGGTGATGTTCATAAGTTCCTCGTGATTATGACCAAGTTCCCAGTAATTCTGAACCTTGTTCTTTTTTATATTGAATGTGAGGGTTTCAGAGAATCTGTAATTATAAGATTGAAGGCCTTATGCCACATCTATACACAGGTGGATCAACTCCCCATAGAAATTTCTGGAAACTGTGCACACCCATGTTTTAATGTGGTCTGGAAGTTTTACCTCAGGGTGTAGTTACATGCACTTTAGGCCACAAACCATGGTTTCTGAGAAGTACTGTTTTGAGAGTGAAGGCTCTGGAAACTTGGATAGGAAGCATGAATAAGCCCTAACGGTGGACAGTTATACTCAGAGGCTGCCAGCCCAGCCCCAAACATTAGGTAAAACCACAAGGCACTGCTGGCTTGAATTGTATGAGAGGGTGTTGTCCCATGTTCTGAAGAGCTGGGGGAAGGAAGGGACTGTCATAAGCTTGGGTGACCAGACCTCGTGCTTTTTTTGGCAGAGCTATCTGGGATAGGTTATTTCATATTCTGTGTTTTTCAGGGTCTCAGATCATACAGGATCATTTGTTCTCTTGCATACACTGCAAAGCCCAAGGATCTATTTGCACTTGACTGGACAAACCTCACTCTATGGGACATGTATGCAAAGGTGTCCCGTGTTAGGCCGAAAAACACGGTCAAGCAATTGTCTAGTGTCAAACTCAGGATTGGCACCAGCAAATGACGGTGCTGTGTCAAATCGGGCCTGCATCCTGTTTTTATAAATAAAGTTGTATTGGAACACAGCTGGGCTTACTGTTTACATGTTGTCTATGGCTGCTTTCACTCTACAAGTTGATTAGTTGAGAGAGACACAAACAAAGTTGAAACTATTTACTCTCTGGCCCTTTAAAGCTTCCCACCTCTGATTTAGGAGATGAAGCTTCCCTCTACCAGTCGGAGACTGTAATTACCTGTTATTTTAACTCTGTCCCTTGATAGATTTAAGTTCCGTGATAGTAGAGAGGTGTCTGTTTCTCTCACTGTCGCATCTCCAGGAACTGACTAATGTGCTTTCTAAATATTAGTCAAGTTAATTAATTAGGGACTAAATAGGTGATATAGAACAAGGGAAATGAGACAGACCATTGAGGGGACAGACATTTTTAGTTCTTTGATATTCCCATTGACTTCTTCGAGATTTATACATTAATTTTTGTTGTTTAATTTTTTAAGATGAAGCACTCAAGAAAAAGTTGCATGTAAAATAAATGTTTGACTCTTGGTTCATATGTATCTAATAACTTCTGTTATAATTTCAGAAGTATTTGCACAGAAAATTTTGACTTTGATATGCAATAAAAAGTATATTTAGGAAGCCCCAAATATCTTTTCAGGGACATTTTTACATCACTGCCTTTGTCTAGTATATTAATTTTCTAGGGCTTCCATAGCAAAATGCTACAGCTGGGTGGCGTAACCAATGGACATTCGTTTCATTTTCTCACAGTTCTAGAGGCTGGAAGTCCAAGACTAAGGCATTGGCAGGTTTGGTTCCTTTTGAGGGCTCTTTCCTTGGTTTGCAGAAGGCCACCTTCTCACTGTGTCCCCACACGGTCTTCCTTTTCATGTGTCTCTTTTTGTGTGTGAATTTCCTCTTGTTGTGAGGACACCAGTCAGACTGGATTCAAGCCCATCCTAATGACCTCATTGTACCTTAATTGCTTCTCTAAAGACCCTGTCTCTAAACACAGGCACATTGTGAGTCCTTTCTGCTAGGGCTTCACCAAGTGAATTTTAAAGGGACATGATTCAGCCCTTTGCACCCACATATCCCTATGTACTTTCTTCTTTTCTACGAGCTGTACGTACTTGTGTAGAGCCACATGTGAGGTGACTGTCACATCACAGAGCACCAACACCAATGCGACCCATCCTGCTGACGAGGCATGCGTCCTCCTCTTCCTCAACTTTTCCATCAGAAAAATTTAAGCTCCTTCTTCGGTCAAAGGCTTACTGATGATCACTTTCCCCAGTTCTAACCTCCAACTACATTTTAAGGACAAGTTTTTCCCAGCATAGAAAAATCACTTAAATGCTTTCAATGCCCTATACATATTTAAACATGGGGGGAGAAGGAGTGGTGGGGAGCCATTAACCTAAATGTTCTCCCAAGGGGACCAATTAAGTATGTTACTGTGGAGCCATAATGTGGAATCTGGCATAGTCTTAAAAGATGGGTTGTTGAGAAATACTTAGGGACCTGAAAGTTCTGTACCATATTGTTATAGAAGAAGAAAGCAAGTTACAAAACAAAATTTATTCACTCATTCAATGCTATTTATTGAGCACCTACTATAGACCAGTCACTGCTTTAGACTGTGGACATTCAGGGATGAACTAAACAAAACATCTACCTTCCTGGTGCTTAAATTGCAGCAGAGAATGCCTGCAAGAAACAGACAACTCCGGGTACATCAGGTGGTGTTATGCACTGAAAAAAAAATAAAGCAGAGCAAGGGAATAGAAGAATGAAAAAGGAAGCAGTTATTTCAGCTTGTGGGTCAGGAAGTCTTGGAGGAGGTGACATTTGAGCTGTGAGTTGGAGAAGATGAGGGAGTTAGTCACTGGTATATCTAGGAGAAGAACATTCCACGAAGAGGGAACAGCCAGTGCAAAGGGCCAGGAGATGCAAACATGCCTGGTGTGCTTGGAGAATCTCCAGGGGGCCGGTGGGGCCGGAGTGGAATGAAATAATGGCTTTTCCACCAGGAGTGGCATAATGTCAACTCTGTGGAAATAAAAAGCAAATGCCAAGAAAAAAACCTGGAAAGACATGTATCAGGATTGTGACATTCTAGGTAACATGTATGCCCTTCCCTTTGATTGTTGTAAGATTTTAGATCTTTTACTACGTGTGTGTTACTTTAAAAAGAAAAACGTAAACGTTTTGGTATGAAATTTGCCATGGGGCTCATTACCTTTGCCTGGAAGCTCTCACTGAGATCTCCGGGCCTGGGTCTCCAGACAACCGCTCAGGCTCTGCATCATTCCAGGAACAGAGGAGACCCCTAGTTGGAAAAGTCAGAGGGAAGTGTTTTGCAGATACTCACAGACAACCAGAGCAGCCCTGATTTACAGTTAGTGGTGAAGGTGTTAATGTCTCCTCTCAATGGCATCTCTGCTATTGATAAGTGTTGGCTGAGTCTAATGACAACCTAATTGGCAACAGAGATCGGAACAGATGTCTCACCTAATAAAAAGCCTTTGTGTCCACAGGCTGACCCCTTCTGGTCTTAGCTGAGCTTTGGTTCTGTGCATGATCCTTTCTGGCAATTGTCATTAATCACACATGCTCACTGATCGTGGCTTGCTGTGTACCAAGCGTACTGGATAGACCTGGGCCAGCTGAGCACACCCACACTGGCTTTCCCCGAACTCTGACCTAGGCCATGTCTTCTGTCACCTCATTTAATACACACACAGGTTAGACTCTTCGCCCATCCGTTTGCCCTGTGAGTCCTTGGTGGTTTTACAAAGGATCCTCCATCCTCCAGATGTAGGTAAGAGAAGAGATTGTTACTGGCTCTTAGTGCAAACAAGGAGGGGCTGTGTGTGGTATGAAGTGAGCTGGCCTGAGGTCCCATCCTGTGGTAGAAATGGAACCAAGGACTTCCTGTCTAGGGAGGGAAGAAAAGAAAGTACTTTGGAGCACAGATATCTCCTTTCCCTCCTTCTGAATGTATACCCGACTGGGTGAGGTCAAGACAGTGGTTATCAGCTTGCAAAGGCAAAGGCATTTTACCTTCCAAATTTCTGGTTGAATTAAGTTCAACATATTGATGAACAAAGTACACTGTTGGTAAGAGAATAACCTCTTTGCTTATGGAGGCCTAAACAACCAGCTAACACAGTTGAGGAACATTATATGAAGACCAAATGTCTAGGAAGCAGCATTCAGAACACTAAGTAGAACATTCCCTTTAGAACTAAAACCTTGAAAGGTGTATATCCTGTAATCCTAATTCCAAAATTTGTAAGTAGTCAATGAAAAAGGAAAAAAGTTCCACAGTCGATTAAATTTGGGCCTTGTTAAGTTAGACAAATTTAGCCAGATTTGCTTTTCTACAGAACTTATCAGAGCCTTCAATGTAGAACATAATTAATGGAAGTGTATTACTTTGACTCAATCTTCCTTTTTAAAATTTTTTTTATTTTTTAAAAGATTTTATTGACTTATTTGTCAGAGAGAGAGAGCACAAGTAGGGGGAGCAGCAAGCAGAGCAGGCAGAGGGAGAAGCAGGCTCCCCACTGAGCAAGAAGCCCGATATGGGACTCAATCCCAGGCAGCCACTTAACCAACTGAGCCACCCAGGCATCCCTCTTTTTTTTTTCAATTGACAGAGAGAGCGTGAGCAGGGGGAGGGGCAGATGTCTCTGGGGAGGGAGAAAGAGAATCTCAAGTAGACTCCATGCTGAGCTCAACACGGGGCTCGATCTCATGACTCTGAGATTATGACCTGAGCTGAAATCAAGATTTGGACACTTAATTGACTGAGCCACCCAGGTGCCCCTTGACTCAACTTTTTTTAATAAAAGAGTTGTAGTAGGCACAATACAGGTCAATCTTTTTTTTTTTTTTCAAGATTTATTTATTTGAGAGTGAGATCTTGAGAGAGAAATCTTGAGAATGAGAGAGCACAAGCAGGGGGAGAGGTAGAGGGAGAGGGAGAAGCAGACTCCCCACTGAGCAAGGAGCCCGATGTGGGGCTCGATCCCAGGACCCTGGGATCATGACCTAAGCTAAAGACAGAAGCTTAACCCACTGAGTCACCCAGGCGCCCCCAGGTCAATCTTAATACAGAAACTGACAGCATATCTTTTTTCTAATTTTTGGTAACTGATGTTTCACCAATTTCTGCTGTTAAAAGAAAGGTTGCATTGTTCAGCCTCCCGGTTAGGTTCACCAGTTATAAACATACTTTTCTGAATCAACTCAGTGTTCTCAATCAATGAATGGGCAGATAGATGGATGAAATGAGGTGGGATGGGATGGAACGGGATGGAAAAGTGTGGCAGCAAAATGTTCTCAAGAGTCTTGTTGCTTCCCCTCCAGCTCTATTTTTATTGTTGTGTGATTCTGGGCCATTTCCTGTTATTATTACACTTATTGTTGTCAGAGGAAGCCAATTCATTTTAATATTAGCCTGAGCAAAACATAATGAGGAAGAGAATCTGCTACCAAAAAGGAAACATGTATGTGCTGCTTTGCATTCCAAAGCCTAGTACTCAGATAAAGAAAACATCCAAAGTGCTCTCCACACAGTCTCAAAACATCCTGCCCGGCCAATGACAAATTCAGTCACATCAAGGAAAAACCGCCTGAGAACCAGATGATTTACCAAGCTCTTCGCTACTCCTATTTTTATTTTGGAAGGGGAAAGAGGTGACGATGGAGAAGGGGAGAGTTAAGAAGTGGGCCAGAGTGGGAACAGCTTGGAGCACCGACGTCGCCAGACCCCAGGCTGAAGGGCGAACTGCTGGCCATCTTCCCTTAGATTGCCCGGGCAGCCAACGCCACCACTGACGTTCTCCTCCTGTGAACGGAGAGCCTCTGAAAACTTGAAAGTCTGTCCTATCCACAGGCCAACGCTTCTTTTTCTCCTCTCTCTCTTCCTTTCCCAAGTGTGTCCTCTGAATTGCGTGCAATGTCCGCTAATCTTGGAAGGATCTCTATTTTCTGGGCATGCGCAGGAGATGTGACCGGTAGTGAGAAGAGGAGGGACAGGGACCCTGCCGGGGAGGAGCCCAACTCTGGGCCAGGCTGGGTTAAACCTTTTCACATAATGTATTCGATGCTCACAGTAATAATCTGGTAGGTATTGTGATTGCCCCCCATGCTACAGTTGAGGAAATCAAGGCTTAGTAAGGCTAAGGAGGTTGCCTTCCCAAGGTTACCCGGCTACCAAGTGTTAGAGGCCCGGTTTAAATAGAGGCAGGTTTGCTGACTTTCCAAACCAATGCTTTTAACCACAGTCCCACTGTTCTTCACTTACCTTTGTCAAGCCTCAACGTTCTCATTCATGAAATAGACATTATCCTTGTTTTTGCCTTTATCCTTCTTGTTTATTCTCTTCACAGTGGCCAGGTAGGACGAGGCTCGGCTGCCAGAAACAGAGACACAAATACATGTCTGGCGGCCACTTGGATGGGAAGACATGGACCTGCTCCATAAAGTCTTCAGGGCCTTCAGATTCTCCCAACACACCATTATCCCGTCCAGAGGGCTGGCCCTTGTTCTCACGGTCCAACATAGCATGCTCCAACCATCACATATGCATTCCACGCAGAGGATAAAGAACAGAGCGAAAAAGAAAAGGGCAAAAACATATAAATGGCCTATGTTTTAGGCATGATTTTCTGAAGCACCACACCATACTTATCGCCCTCCGGTCAGACTTTTCTCTGGCTACAACTACCTGCAGGAGATGCTGGAAAATATGGTCTTTATTTTTATTCTGGGATGCCATGTGTCCAGCTAAAAACTTGGGTTTTCCATTATTATGCAAGAAAGAGGAAATGGGTACCGGGGACAGTGCGGTCTCTGCCAGAGTAACCCTTCTGAAATGTGAGTTGGGTCACATTGCTCGTTCTGCTTAACAAGTTGTGGAAAGCCTGCCCACTCATTGGGGCTAGAAGCGCAAGCCTTTGCAGCCTGCGACGGGGCCTTACATGTCTTGTCTCCCTTATCTCTCTGACCTCATTTCCTACGGCTCTCTGCCTTGCTTACTCTGCTTCAGCCACGCTGGCCTCCTCGCTGCTTTTCTAACAGCCAAACACATTCCTGCCTAAATGTTCCTTCTGAGCCTCTGAAAGCCTCCTCCCTGGGGGAATCTGCTCATCTCAGTTCCTCAGGGCTCAACTCAAACAGCACTTCATCAGAGACCACCCTATAGAAAAGCACATCCCCCTCGACTCTGTCCCCCTTATCTTGCTTTATTTTTGTTTTCTGCTTTTACCCCCACCTTTCCCCATCTGACATACTCTTTATTTGTTCACATTTGCTCATCGTCTTTTTCTCCTATTACAACAGAAGCACAAGGATTTCGGGGACTTCATCTGTTGTCTTTGACGTCTTATATCTCCAGCACCTAGAATAGCGCCCGGCGTCTGCTGTAGGCATCCAATAAACATGAGCAGAATAGACGAATGATTGATTGAATAAATCCCATTTCATCTATCTTCAAAAATGCAGGAGAGGATGATTTGTGATAGCCAGTCTAAAAGGGCGTGGAAAATAGAGTCAAATATAAACTAGCACTTTGCTCTTCTTTGATGTTCTCCTGTTTGAAAAAGCCCTCCGTTGACTGAAGAAAATGCAGATGTTGTTGGCCTTTGTTATTTTGAAGTCAGGCATAATGGGATAGAATTTCCAGTCTTTTCTTCCCAAAGCACCAGGACTGCTTATTCTAAATCCGTTTCTTCCCTGCCTTTAGTTTTGAATGAACCTGGCTTTGCCGCACATAGTTCCCTAATATATCACTTTGATGGCTTATTTCACCCTAAGTAGCATGGAATTGAAGTCTGAGACTGTATCAGGCGAATTTCAGAGCTCCTTGTCTTCCCTTTGTGCCATCGCAGTGGGGGAGAGTTGTCAAGCTGTGCTTGGCCAAGTTAAATGGGGAGACCAGATGGTCAGAAAGAAAGGAATTTTGGTTCAGGTTTAGGAGGAGGAAAGGTGGGAGCCAAAAACTCCTGCATAGTTTTTGACCAAGAGATCAGAGTACTCAGCACTGGGGTGCATTAGTGAATGGTGGGGTCCACAAGCAAATGTTTGCAAGATTGGAGTTCCTTTTCATGTTAATCTCCCGTGACTTTCTGCCAAAACATCAAAAAACCATCTCCTAGTGCTGGGGTTTGGGTTGTATGTCGCTTTTCGTTTCTAGAGACAGAGAAATGAATTTATGTTAAACACAACGGAAAGAAGAAAAAAAAACCAAAACAGGAGGTAATGAAGTCACTTTGAGGTTTTGCTTGTAGGGGGCAATTTTAGGGAGAAAAGCAAACCAAAAGTCCAAAATCAGGGAGGAAAGGTTTGACGGGAAACAATGGAGCAATGGGGAAAGGCCATTTTTAGGAGGATCTCTCTTGCTCTACACAGAAAAGGCAAGGGGTGCAGAAAGCCAGAGGCCACTCCAAGTTGAACTGAGAAGTGGCAATCTGAGCCGTCTGGCACTGAAGTGGGGTCAGGAGGCAAGAGATAGAAAGTCAGGCAGTCGAAGGTGGCAGGGATCCAGGCAGGAAACAGGCCGAGTGTGAACAAGGGTCTTCGTGGTCGGGACAGATGCAACAAGAGATGTGAGGGACATACTGCTGACAAAGCCTGACTCCTTCATGTTCTCTGATAAAGTACCTCATTGCCGCTGGCGTTCAGCAGGCCTCGTTTTTCTTGTACTTGTAGGCTGTGCTGGAAATAGAAGGGCAGGACCTCTGCTCCGTGGTCTCAGAGCTTAAATGTGAAAGGCAGAAGCCTGAGATGCTGACTTGAGAGAATAGGGCTGGCTGAACGTCTCTGGTTTTCACTAGATTGTCTCTGGTGGCCAGGGTGACCTCATGACCACGTGCCGTGTCTCTAGCTGAGATGTAAGCCACTGGCCCATCAGGGCTCTGATTGGAGTGCATCAACCGTATGGCGTAAACATGGGATGAATCACAGCCACCTCTGCAGGCGTGAGGGGCCAGGGCTCCGTGTGGTGGATTGGCTTGCTCATGGTCTCTTGGCTAGACGATTGTAACCCTGGACTAAAACAGGGCGCTCCATCACCTACCACGCTGTCTCTCCACCACGTGATTTATGTGAGTCAGTTAGCAGCGCTGATGGCCGTGTGTGCTTTGCTAGATGCTTCAGGGAGAGGCGAGAGAGCAACCCAGAGGTGACCCTTCTTCCCCGGAGGCTTCTGCTCTAAAATGGGAGACAGTACAAAGGCAGATCAATGAATCCATGTACAGATGCTCCCACAAGCGTACGCTGAACAAGATGTTTGGACATATTCATACCTCCCAAGGGTGTTGTTGGAAGGTCTGGAAGTAAATCTCTGGAGATCTGAAGAGACTCAGAAAACTGACCCATTGGCTTGACTGTGAGGCTTATCCAGATAAGGGGGAGTTATGTAGGTGGCAGCCCAGATGGGGCCAAAAGGTGCATTTGACTAGAGGGAAGGGATTTGGGATTGAGAGTTGAACAGTTGTCAGGCAGCAAAGAAATTAAACAGTCTTACTTCTCTGGGGTGATTTCTCTGCTGAGATAATGGGATGCTTCACTCTTGTAACTGGGATCCAGATACAGACAGATGTCTGGGAAAAACTGGTCCCAGCTTGTCGTCTCGCTTTCCTCTCATGACTTTCTAGTGTGGTGTATGTCTGACTTTGAATGACCAGGGCTCTTAGAAATACAAATGCCACCTGGGTCTGGAAAATCCACAAGCCCAGGGATGCTGCATGGGAAAAGACGAAAGGAAAGCCTAACATCGAGTTGAGGGTTTGTCGTTGGGTCACACTAACCTTTTGCTGGACATGCTCAGATTACCTGTATGGAAAGTGTCGCTGGGCAAACACCACAAGACCCATCTTTTCATTACATGGTGACCTCATTATCTGGTAAAAACATCCTGATATCTCCTTGGGAAAACATCTGTCTCCAACATGGACAGTTTGAAGGGTCAAGATCCCCCCTTGGTTCTGGTCCAGGGAGCCTGAAACTGAAGCAGGGCCAATCCCTCCTCCCTGAAGCTGAGTCTTGAGCAGAGTGACAATTAGATTGGAGCTCAATCAGATAGATGGTGGTTTTCCAAAGAGACTGCCCATCTGTGCTATTCCCAAAACCCCTCCAGTCCTACCACTCCAGCTTTACCTTCTGTTCTCTGACCTGCTTCCTATTCTTCCTCCAATTCCTTTTTTTCATTGGACAAAATCTGTTTCTGTTGCCCTCAATCAAAGAACTTCAAGGGATAAACAAGTAAAATCATAAACATATTTTCAGGTGTTCAGGATGCACCTCCCTTTGCCCATCCTCCAGCCCACCTGTCTCGGAACCCCCTTAAGGGGTGGAAGCCCTTCCCATGAGCCAAGGGTGCCAAAAATGGAATGTATAACACCAAAGGGTTGAAACAATCAGTGAGGTACTGTATGATGGAGGCTTCTATTTCAGAATAATTACCAACTAATAACTGCCCCTTGACCTCCGTGTCTAGTACAGCACTAATCACAGGGCTGGTTTAAATCTCAGCAGTAAATTTATAGGCCATGTGCTCGAAACTATTTCCAGTTATCCATGGAATTTCTATTTCTATTTCCTAATGTTAAAAGCCAGAGCAGTAAAAGGTATTCTGCACGTCACCATTATAACATGTACATCCTGGAAACTTAAATGGTCAACACAGTGATGGAATGCCTGGTAACCTCTAAAATCTTTTGCTAAGAGAACTGGCTTTTTATTTCTATCATATGGAGCCCAAATTCTTTGGCAATGATTGGTAGAGCCCAAAAAGTTGATAACGCTATTTATTGCCGAATTCAAAGGTGTCTAGAAAGGAAGGAGAATTTCACAGCTCTGGAATTACATGGCAATCTACTGCAAACGAGACAAGGTGGAATCAGAGTGGCATCTTCGGATGCTGGAAGGGCTGCACTGGGAGCAGACAGAGAAAGGCTTCAGTTCCAGGTGGCCCTGAGTTCACCTTCCATTTATGTGTTTCCTTTGGGTCCAGTTCTAGGAGGTCTGGCTTTGAGGTTCACAGCTTAACCCCCCAAATCATGTCTCTGCCTGACATAGGCTGGGCATGATTGGAGTGTCTTAATATACTAAATCATGCCAGTGGAAAGGTGGGAAATAAACAGTAATGGAAAACTTTAGTGAAAATAACAATTCAGTCTATTTGTAGCTACCTTTATCTGCCCCATCGGAATGCCACTTTTTCTTGTACCTCCATAGCTGACTCCTAGCGTCCTATACTGCTAATCTGGAAACCTCACTGTTCTTCTGTATTGAGAGACAACTGTTTGCATGGAGATAACTGTTGTCATTCCATCGAGACTGCATGCAAGTTGTATCAGTCAGGGTTCAATCAAGGATGCACAGTAACAATGAATATGATGGGAAGAAGGGGTTTATTATGGGACTTAGACCCTCACAAGTGTGAGAAAAGCTGGAAGATTGAAGGTAAAAGAGAACAGAAGTATCAGAGAAAGAGCCACTGACCAGCCCCCCAGAAGCCTAGGCGCATGTGGGCAAGCGGCATTTGCAGGGAGCTATGAGAAGCCAAGTGCATCCAGCCCTCGCGGTGGACAGCAGAGGGAGAGCTCTCTAGGAGGGCAAGTTGATGGCTTTGTGCTACTGCATCTCTGAGCCCATAGCTGAGAATTGGTCAGCAGGTGAGCAATCAAGAATATGAGCTAGATGTGGAGCAAGGAAGACCCAAGAGTAAGGCAGGACTCATTGAGGATCCCTTCTGTCTCTCCAGCACCGTAGCTGAATGCATATTGTATGCCTGTTGAGAGTAATGGCCAATGATTTACTTCCACCTTCAAGATATTGAATGAATTCCTCTTTTGGCCAACTCTAACCTGGAACCATGCCGATGAGGGAGAAGCAGAGGATGGAATTTTGAGAAAGTTTCTAGCTTAACCAAGTTGACAGTGTAACGCTTTAGAACAGTGCAATTCTTATCAACTTAGTATATCTCTTTTTCTCTATATTTAGCTTCTGGATAAAGACAATGTAAAATCATGCTTTCTTTTAACATGATGCAACTATTCTTTGTACAAATGAAAACAGGCTAACTGTCTCCAAGACAATACAGCTGGGTGCATCTTTGGGTTACACTCACTATCATCACTAGCTGAATCATACTCTTCTCTTAATATCTTGTACCTTAAATATCAAGATATAAGGCTTACCACTTTTATCACATCTTATGTTGCATAGTAAATGAATAGGATTAAGAGGGAAAAGAAATAAAAAGTATGTAAAAGTATACACACACATATCCATATAGATAGATACACACAAATATATCAAAGAAAAGAAGAAATTCTGACAACTATTAGAGTCACTGTTTCTGCAACTGGTCATATTATCATAGCTGATATTTATAATTTCTTCCTTCCATGATCGTTTCTGCATTTGCTTTGCCCTCAGGAAGCACCACAGCTGGTCCTAGATTGTAGTCTAACGGAATGGTCCGAGCTCTGATTCTACTAGAGGTCTTATCTTTATTGGGTTGTAGCTTCCCATTAGTTTTTATCACAGAGCGTGATATTACTAAGAGAGGTCCCAAAGATTGCCTGCATTCCAGACAGACTCTTCCCTGCCCTCAATGTGTGGTAGTGACTCAATTTCCCCTTGATAGGGTCAATCACCTTGACCAGTACAGTCACCCCCTTCCTTGCTTGTTGGCTTCCTAGCATGAGGACCTTGGAGTGGCCAGGTAAAGGCTAGTTTATAGTTAATTGAACTATTCTGAGTGCCTGGTGGACACTCCCCTGTCAGAAGCAGCCCAAACCTGTTCATGTTTTAGCAAAGCTACAGATATTTTCTTGGATTCTCCTTTGGAGCAGCTTCTAAATTCTCTCTGAGATGTGAACTTGAAATTCAAGGCATCTTAGGTCTTTGACAAAAAAAGGTCCACTTGGGAAACTAAAGAAAGAAAAAGAAAAAGAGAGAAGAGGGAGAGGAAGAGGAGGGAAGGAAGATGTTGTCTCCTTCAGGGAAGGTAGGCTTTCCCAGATAGGATGATGTCACAGTTGTTTCATGTCATTGACCCTAGAGCCACCACCATATGTGTTGCTTATGGATCTGCACCTCTGTTTTCTCATTTGATATATCATGAAAAACATGAATATGAGAAATCTATGCTTGAGAGCAGTGAGATCATGGGATTCTTGGGAGCTAGAGCTGTGTCAATTCAGAAATGTGAAATAATTCTGGAAACAAAAACAGAAAAACCACTTTCCAGTCTTGGGCAGGAATTTTTAAATTTTAATTATTTTTACGAGGCTAAAAATAACAAGAATTGTAGTTTGTCAAAATATTTAACACTTAGTTCAAGACAGAAATTGGTAAGGTAGGGGAAAGACTTGCATTGGCTGGGTTTTAACCTATAAATCAAGAGAAATCAACAGAGAATTTAATCCAAACATGTGCTGCACATAGTTTCCACTGGCCTTGTGCTACCACGGTTAGAATTATGGTTGGGTTCACTAATGAGAAAGTGAAAAATTGATGACATCTGCCCTCTGTGGTCTTTTTGCTTTCCTAATAGCTACTGCAGAAGCCTTGGCATTCTGTGATGTAGACTTCAGAGGTATGATGTAATCTGTCACGTGGGGGTTGAACAATGTGAAACCAGAACTCTGTCCATGCTCCTAGGACTCTTGTAAACACCTTCATGTTGCTACTGACAAGATCAGACACCCTGGATATCCCGTGGGACAGTGTCCTGAATGATGGAAAATCACTAAGATGGCAGGAAGTCTTAAGAGTCATAATGAAGCAAGGAAAATTAGGGCATCTTTGCTTCCCATCACCTCACCTCCTTCATTCACTAATTCATTTACTCAACAAGTATTTATTAACGCTGTAGCAGATGCCGATGGTGCCTGCCCACATCCTTTGGATCTCATCACTTTGGTGCATTGCAGCCAACTTCCTCTGCCCGTACCTGTGTCTCTTTACCTGAGAAATTTCTCCAAGGCCACTGTGTCTGCCCTCACTGACAGATGAAGTGATAAAGGGTTGATGTCCCCTGGGAGGATTCCTCCACCAATGACTGATGAGAGTTTACTTCTAAATACCCCAGCATCTTCACTCTTGAGGTGGGATAACACTAAAGCACATTTTCTACACCATTCCACAGTGTTGCCCCAAGGCAATGGGCTCCAGGGGCCCACAATTTTAGCTTGTCTGAAAAGATACCCTTTTTTAGGCTCCCTTCCCTTCCCTTCCCTTCCCTTCCCTTCCCTTCCCTTCCCTTCCCTTCCCTGTACACCTCCCCAGTCCACTACCGGGGGTTCCTGCACTTCTTTCTCAAATGAACCACTTCCACTCAAATCCTTGTCTAGAGTCTGCTTCTGGGGAATGCGCACACCTATTATGTACCAGGCATGGTGTGGGGATTTATTGATTGAAGAACCACCAGATTATAAGATTTCAGACATCAGCGACAGGTTGGTAGGAAGATATTTGATGGAAGTTTGAGAGCATATCCTAAAAACTAATGCTAGTTTAGTTTGTGTGAAGTTAAATCTCACCAAGCACTCAAAATGTGGCTTGGCATATAGTAGGCATATAGTAGAAACGAAATAATTGTTAGTTGTTGTATTTATCGCTCTGCTGACTTAAGGCATTGGGTGTTTATCAGTACGTTGTTAAAATAGAAGTTCCCACTGGGGATTCAGGAGTGCACCTGTCGTGATGAGTACAGGGCAATATATGGAACTGTTGAATCACTATATTGTGCTCCTGAAACTAATATAACACTCTGGGTTAACCAACTGGAATTAAAATAAAAACTTAATAAAAAAATAAGTGAGGAATGAAAATAAATAAATTCCCATCCAAAGGTGTTACATTGGTTCTTGGCTGCCATCAACACCTTAGAAAGAATAGATCTTTCAGAGAGGCTTCGGTCACTTTTCTACACAAAATGCCGAGGAAACTTGAAAGGTGGCAGTGGGAGAAGGGAGAGCTGGTGACAGGGCAGCGGGATGGGGAAGGCATGGGACAGTCCAGTGAGGCCTCCTGCCTGGCAAGCACCAGCCTGGGACTCTCTCTGGATGGCCTGGGTACTGAGGCACATTCCAAGGCAGGTGAATCCCGGCTTCTCTGAGTCCAAAGCCCTCAACAGAAAAATGGCAGTGTCAAGATTTGAACCCAGGTCACTCATTTTTTTCATTTATCATTTTGATGCATTTATTCACCACATAGTTATTTAAATCAACAATTCAGAGACTGTCAGAGGACTCCTAGTGGGAGGACACATATTTATGGACCAGTGGTGTGTGAATACAATATCTTAAGTGCTTTGATAGAAAGTGTGTATGGTTCAGAAGTGAGGGAATGGTGCCTTCCACTCAGTTGAGAAGAGAAGGCCTAACTTGGTTGTGACAGGCAGCTGACCCTGTAGGTCACATTACCTCCACTTCCCTCCTTTGCCTCCCACGTGCTGGGGTGTAGACAAGTCAGTTCATTTCTCTGCACTTCACTTGGGCTCTTCAGCTGTGCTGTGGGGAGGATCCCGACCGCATGCTCACAGGGCCGCTCTGAGCATTGCAGAAGTGTCGGTATGGGGAGCAGCTCAGCTGTAGATCTATAGATGCCAATTTCCTTCCATCCCTCCTCCGGCCTGAAAAGCGCAAGATGCGAACAGGCAAACCACCCAGCGACATATGGACCATAGAGACTGACAGGTCTGAGAGTAGACGAGCTGCTCTGGGCCGGAGGGAGCCCTGACACAGCTGTACGGGGACATCAGCAGGAGAGCACCGAGAGTGAGGGGTGAGCTCCTGAGGCACACAGCCTGGGTCCAAATCTTGGCCTCATTCCGTACGGACTATGTGATCTTGGGCACGTCCCTGAAGTCTATGAGCTTGTTACTTCATCAATGCAACGCGAACGATAGTATTAATAGTTCTCACCTCCAAGGGTTGGTATAAAAATGAAATGAGATGATTAAATGCCTAGCATGTCGTAAGCATGCAATAGATGGAGTTATAATTTAGAAGGGATTCCTGGCAGAGGAGAAATCATCTCTATATTTCTATATCTGGAGGGCCATGATTGAGCAATCTCTTGGAGAAATGGGATAGGGTCTGCCTGGTCAATGCTTTTGTTTTAGGGAGCTTTTGTGTTTTGACTCGCTGGCTGCAGACATTGGCAATGCCCTGCCCACATGCCCTAGACATTCTCCACACTCTGACGGCTATTTACCGACCACACCTGCAATTCTCAGCCCAAGAGGATGGAGCTTGTTCTGCATTCCCGGCAGACTGAATGTGCCCTCGGCCCACGACAAAGGAGAGCTGATGATGGATAAACACGCCAGCTTCCTTGCTCTCCTGTTGGGGTGTGACCCTGGGACATTTCCACAATGAACTCAATGGTCACCCGGAAGGGTTGAGCTCCACTTGCCCACAGTGGTAACTAACTGAACAACACACCCCTTTATTAGCTTCTTTCCCTTCTTCTCACTCCTTTACTTCCCTACCAGCATATTCGAGGATCACTTCCTTAGGAAATTCGTTGCATTAAAAAGCCTATGTTCTGACTGTGTTTTGGGGGGAACCTAAACTGAGACACCCATTGATAGGCACCTTTAAACAAGTTCAGCACAGGCCAAGTGAAGTGCAAGGTCATACCTGTGTCCAATCATGACTGTCTAGACAGCCAGCTCAGGTCCAAGCAAATTTTTGCTTGCCTGAATTATTTGGGTTGGCTCGCCCAGGCAGCCCTGGACTCCCTCCAAAATTCTTCCAGCCCCCGCTTCCCTTTAGTTTTAGAGACTTAACCTCCGAAGCTGGCAGGCCTCAAATGGGAACTGCGTATGATTCTGTGAAGGGCAAATGTGGGCTGCTTCTCTGAGCAAACACGGGATGGAAACATGGCTTTTCTCTTGGACTTCAGCTGCAACACCAAGGCCCTCCCATCTCTTCTGAGCCCGGAGATGAGACCCAAACCATTATTTCTCTGGAATCAGTGCTATTATCAAAGGTGAGATGGTAACAAAACATGGGAAGTATGCATGGAAATGGGGGCAAGTTGTTACCATTTGGAAGCACTCACGGCAGGCCCACCCTTGTCTGTAATTCCTATCTGGGTTCTGAGTTATGCGTATAGCTCTGTTCAGCACAGCTGATGTGATTCATGCGTTTATAAGGGTGCCGAGGCTCTCATGAGAAAGCTTCCAGCTAAGCAGATGGGGAATACCAAATCCAATTCAAGTTCAGAGGTGGAGACCCAATCCCGAGTTCAATACCAGGAGCCCTTTCTCTCCCCATAAAGTCCTTGAAGAAGAGGGGAGGGGAGAGGAGCTGAGGACTCAGCATTGCAGATCTGGAAATGAGGGGGCAGGGGTTTCAAAAGGGAACAGAGGCCAATGAGACAGTAAATAAAGGTGAGCATTTTTTGAGGACTTCACATGGGTCAAGCAGTTGAGCTAAGTAAGCACATTATACACGTAATGGTACTTAGTCTCTGTCTCTTTGTCTCTGTCTGTGTCTCTGTCTCTCTCCTTCTTTCATTATCCCTACTTTAGTGATGGAGAAGATGAACTTTGGAGAGAATAACTTTGTGCCCAAGATCACCTGCCTACTCAGTAAGGAAGATGAGACTTGACCCAGGTTTATCTGACCCCATATTTATGTTCTTTCCCACTATATTCAGAGAGTTTGACTCAGAACAGCCATGGATGGTGATTTTTCTAGTCTTCCTCATTACCGGGACTGGTGATAAATATTTGTGGCGTACTCGTATGCTAAGTACAGTTACGGAAGATGTAAAGATAAATAAAACATGGGCCCATCCTCCTTGCAATCACTTTGAATTTTTCCTTTTGACCTTTTAAACACCACATTCAATTATTCAACAAGCTTCTTTCACAAAGTATCCCAGACTTTGCCCTCCCTCTTGACTTCTCCAGTCGCTAGGTATACAGGCCTTCATCACGTCCCTTCTGATGGTACCACAGCCTCAGCCCCTTGGCTGGCCTCTCTTTGCCTTCAGTTTTCTGGGGGGTAACCTTTTGAATCATGACCTTCATAATGTCACACAGGCAAAAGCTGGCACCCAGTCCTTCCACTATTGTTAAGGCTTATATGGAGAGAGTTTAGGCCTGGGAAATGAGAGGACCTGACTCTGAACCTTGCCTGATGCTGACTGCTGGCTGACCTTGGGAAAGTTACTCCTCTCTTATTTTGGGGCTCAGGTCCTGATCTGTAAAATGCAAGAACTGGGGACTTAGGGGTTTTGGGACATGCTTCACGGACCTCTTCATAGGATTCATTCATTCATTCATTTTAAAAATTTAATTTCAATTAGCCAACATATAGTACATCATTAGTTTCAGAGGTAGAGTTCAGTAATCCATCAGTTGCATATAACACCCAGTGCTCATCACATCACATGCTCTCCTTAATGCTCATCACCCAGTTACCCCACCCCCCTACCCATCTCCCCTCCAGCAACCCTCTGTTTCCCATAGTCAAGAGTCTCTCATGGTTTGGCTCCATCTCTGATTTCTTCCCATTCCATTTTTCCCTCCCTTCCCCTATGATCCTCTGTGCTGTTTCTTATATTCAATTCATTCATTCATTCATTCATTCATTCATTCATTCATTCATTCTTAAGCTTCTGCTGTGTGCCAGGCATTGTTCTAAGCACAGGGGATAGAGTGCAAACAAAAGGAGACAAAGTTCCTGCTCTGGCTGAGCCAACTTTCTAATAAGAGAGAACGGTGGTAAGTACTGTATGTCAGATAATGGTAAATGCTAAGAAAAAAAAATAAACAGGGTAAGGACACAGGGAGACAGTGGCCCCATGCTAAATATGGTGGCCAGGGAAGGACTCAAAGTGTGGTGGTAAAAGGGGGTCTGAAGGAAGTGGGGGACAGAGCCCTGTGGATATTTGGGGTAGTGTTCTCCAGGCAGAAGGCAGAGCCAGTCAAAGAGCCTGACGTAGGAGTAAGCTTGACATATTTAAGTAATAAGACAGGAGGCTGGGATGGAGGATCAGTTGTAGAAATGGTGGGAAATGAGAGTTGGCTGGACACATGATCATGGACGCCTTGCAAACCTAGGTGGGACTATCGGATCTGACTTGCATTCGTCAGTATGGTGAACAGATGAAAGGACATCAAGGGGGACGTAGGGAGTCCAGTGAGGAGACTCATGCAGAAGCCAGGTTTGAGCTGGTGGTGATCTGGACCAGTGTGGGAACAGTGATAAAGAAACGACCAGATGTGGAATAACACTGACAGGATTTGCTGACAGATTCAACGTGGGGCGAGAGAAAAGGAGACCAGGGCTTGTGGCTTGAGAAACTGGAAAAATTCATCACCATTTATGGAGATGTGAAATCCCAGGGAGAGGAGCAGGTTTGGGTGGGGAGGTAAGGAGTTTGGTGCTGAACGTATGAAGTTCAGTATGAGTGGAGATGTGGTGTAAGGCATTTGGTGTATGGGTCTAGAATCAAGAGAGAAGTCTGGGCTGGAAATATAAATCAGTGAGTCATCAGCATGGAGACAGTGTTTAAAGTCGTGACACTGAAGAGGCTCAGCAGGGCACAAGTATACACAAAGGACAAGGACAGGGCCCTGGGCATGTCAGCCTTTAATACGAGAGGAGAAGAGAAGAGGGAAAACCTTTAAAGGAGGCTTACAGGAGCAAGCAGCAAGAGAGGAGAACCAGAAAGTGGCATGCTGAAAGCTAAGGAGAGTTTTTTTGTTTTTTTGTTTTTTCAAGAAAGAGGAAGTGATGAGCTGTGGCTAGGGCTGCTGACAGGGCAGGAGAGACAGGACTGACTACTAATTGACCGGCAAACTGAGAACTGGCCCCTGGATTAGGCGACATGAGGGTGACCTTTGTAGGAGTGGTTTCAGTGCACTGGGTGGGTAACAGAGAAGATAAAGTATGCAGGGCTCTGGACCCCTTGGTCCCTTTCAACCAGAACTTGTACCACACGTGCACACACACAGCCCATCCAGAGCAATATACAGAAAAGGTATCTTAAAGTAGTTTTCTTTGTTTTCTGTTTCAACACTTCTTTGTATGAATCCATGCCATTTTTCTAGCTAGTCAAAAACACCCAAATTGGCTCCTGGAGTATTGAGAGTGTAGCAGAAATTAAAAGTAAAAGAAACTGTCAATGCTCAGTTTAATTTTAGGATGTCAGATCCCACACTAGAAATATTAGTTTAGAAAGCCAAAGCCTTGCTTTGTGAAGCCAAGTTTTATCAAAAGAAAAAAAAAAAAGATTCTTGATAATCAGGACATTGGGAGGAGAATGGAGACTTTGTATAAGAACGTGCTTTGTAGGGGCGCCTGGGTGGCACAGCGGTTAGGCATCTGTCTTCGGCTCAGGGCGTGATCCCGGCATTGTGGGATCGAGCCCCACATCAGGCTCTTCCACTATGAGCCTGCTTCTTCCTCTCCCACTCCCCCTGCTTGTGTTCCCTCTCTCGCTGGCTGTCTCTATCTCTGTCGAATAAATAAATAAAATCTTAAAAAAAAAAAAAAAAAGAATGTGCTTTGTAGAGGAAGAAGGAAGTCCCAGAGCACTCGATCCACCATCCTCGGGGGACTACCTGAGGGTCAGTTGGGCTAGAGTGGGGCTGAAGGAAAAGGATAGGGCATGACCTTGAAGGATATCTTTAAAGTTTTGGACAAGAGGACCAGACTTTGACTGCTCAGGTGAAAGACACATAGAGAGGGCCAGAGATCAATATTGAGAGAATGGCCAGCACCAAGGAGCTTGATGGGGGCCAAGCCATAGTCTGAGAGTATTTGCCTCCCTTTCATGGGCAATGTGAACCACCATCACATGGAAGAAACCGCATGAGCCCTTCTTCTCATTATTGTCTGCTGGGGTTTTTCCATCAACTCTCTGACCATTTCTGCTGGATTTTCTGGCTAAAAAGATTCCTGCCCATGCCCAAAGATTTTGCTCAGTCCCATCCTTACTTCTCCATATGGGCACTCTACTTTTAAATGGCCTATGACGTTCGTAAACCTCCTGAAACACAGCGTGAGTCAAAAGGAAGTGCCCTAGATACCCAATGGGACTGTGGAAATGTAGGAGGGAAATATTCCAGTGCTAGTACTTGGATTAGGCTAGAAAGTGATGAGACGTATGCAGTTACATAAGATTTCATTGGAAAGAGCTTTTTTCTCTTAAAAATGTTTCAGTCCCCACATGTAAAGGGTTGGAAGTCATCACTTCCAACCTTATAATAAGAAAAAGTTGAACAAACTGAACAAGCTGAAAGTCAATAACTTTTCTTGGACCCATCAGAAAGCTGAGGTTGCCAGGTTAGCCAACACCTTGAAATCTAGAGAATTCTGAGAGAAGCCCAAAGAGGGCTTCAAAAGGGGACACAAAACAAGGACAACAGGGAAACTTGAAGCCCCTACAGCTGCCGCAAACATGAAACACAGCTCAATTTGCTGCCAGATTCACAAGAATCCTCTCTCACTAAAGACCGGTTTACTTCAGTTCCCATTACCTGATACAACATATTTAGCTCTCCGCAAAAAATTGTAAGTCATGTTAAAAGGCAAGGCAAATGGTAGCCTGAAGAGTCAAAGTAAGTGTCAGAACCAAACTCAGATATATGTGTTATGTATGTTTTGGAATTATCAGCCAGGGGATCAAGGCCAACATTACTGGTGATGAGTTATGTTGATAGTATCTACTGTTGATATGATGTGATGGGAATGGCACTTTACTTCTGTGGTCTTCCTCCCTGAAGCATGCAGCACCAGTCTAATCTGAGAAAAATATCAGATCTTACCATACTGAGGGCCATTCTACAAAACGTCTGATCAGTACTCTTCAAAACTGGCCTGGTCATGAAAAACAAAAGAAGCATGGAATCCCTCACAGTCAAGAGGAACCTAAGGAGATTTGACCATTAAAGTAATGTGGTGTCCTGGATGGGGTCCTGGGGTAGAAAAATGACATTAGGCTAAAAGTAAGGAAATATGAATAAAGGATGAACTTTAGTTAATACTAACTTATGAATATTGGTTCATTCATTGTATCATATGTACCATACTGATTGAAGATGTTAAAAATAGGGGCAACTGGGTGTAGGGTATATGGAAACTATCTGTACTAGCTTTGCAATTTTTCTGGAAACCTAAAATTATACTCAAAGTAAGGAGTATTAAAAGAAAAAAAAATATGGCAATGCCTGGGCTAATGATCACTGAGGTACCTTCAGCTCTAATCTATGTTTTTTGTTTTGTTTTGTTCTGCCTGTCCTATCTAGGGAACCCAGAGGTCCAACTCATCTTGGTCCACCATAGAAAACCCCTGAGTGTGAGGGATTGTGGAAGGCAGGTGGTGGTACCAGAAATTGAAAGGCTGCCAAGACTGAATTTCAAAAGGCAGAAAATTGTGGTGGTTAAGAGCACAACTCTTACTATTTATTATCTGAGTGACCTTAGACAAGCTATTTAATCTCCCTAGGCCCCCCGTTTTCTCATCTGTTAAACAGAGATTAGAAATAGCTCATAAGATTAGTATCAGGATTAAATGAGTTAGTATTTGTACCTTGCTTACAATAGCACGTGGGACTATCTTCATCTACGTACTATCTACATGTATGTTAAATAAGTACAACTCATCATCTGCTGTTAGCAGCTATGTGGAAGCGGTAGGATCTGTGGTGGTTTATGTACTGATTTTCCATTAAAAAATAAAGAAAAGAACAACAAATGGCCATGATTTACCTGAGCATTTATTTAATACTAATGGAGCAAATCTTATTGTTTGGCACTGTGCTAGTCATTTCACATACATTAAATGCATTTCCTCATTAATAGTTTGCAGTTTCTGATACTATCTTCTTCTTCTTCTTCTTCTTCTTCTTCTTCTTCTTCTTCTTCTTCTTCTTCTTCTTCTTCTTCTTCTTCTCTAAACAATCAGAAATGTCTGTTCAGCTCATAGTGAACCTACCTGGGCTTTCCCTTGAACCTGGCCTGCTCTAAAATGCCCACCTTTCCCTGGTACAACTGATTCTGGAGATGAACAATGAGTTTACTAAAGGAAAACATGTTTTCAGGCTCATTCTGTTGAAAATTAGGAGGGGTGCTTTTTGAGGAAAGCTCATTTCCAGGCTGTCTCCTGTGTCCTTCTCCATTTTCTTTGAGTCTCCTTTGCTTGTCGCATCCCAGGAATGAAGTGTCACAGCTGGGGGAGTTGCTGGATTACATTCTGATGATGTGTGGGGCTCAGGAAGTTGGAAGTGAAGAGGCTGGAGGACTGGCTCTGCATCTCTTCCTGATGAGTCTGTTGGCTGTGGTTGTTTTCCCAACCATGAGCCTCAGCTGACGCTCTTCCATCCTCATGTCCCAATTTATTTTCCTAAGCTAAAGGCTTCAGCTTAGTGTCTGGAAAGCAACTTGGATGTTCAAGGTGGCTAAAGCTATCCAGAGGGGGAAAAAAAAGTCACGATCAAGTAATTAGGCCAGACTATTGGGTGTCTCATATCCTGGCTCCAAATGCAGATGCCAAAGAGGAGTTCAGAATGGATTTCAACAATGGCAGCATTGTTGGAACAAGTGACGCTTGGCCATGGTGACTTAGAGGCCAACACCTATTTGGATGTGTGAGATCTGGTATTTTCAAAAATCAGTCTCATGATGTACCGTCATACTTGATACTTCCAATATGGCTGATGCAGGAAGTTGAGAGGACCGCCATAATATCTCAGTTAATTTCCTATCACGCCGTTACCTCTCTTCCTAGGTCTGGCTCAGCAAGCAGTCCTAAATCTTAACAAATCCTATTCTACTGAGGGAGTAACATGGCTATTTTTAGTGAATGTTATGGGTTGGATTAATGGCAAAGCCCACTTGATTCTACTTCCTAATTGCTGTTATGTCTGCCCCTTCTACCTCCATTTCAATGGCCACTGTCTCAGGCTCTTCACATATTTCTCCTATGCGGATATAATCCCTTATCGATCTCTCTCTATTTAGTCTCATTCTGTCCGCAACCAATCCATTTCATATGTTGCTTCCAAAGTGAGATTTTAAGGATGCATCAGAAACATACACACTGATTTTTTTATTTATGTAATTAATACTCCCTGATGCCTTTCAAGGTGTTTGAAGGTATTGATATTGGCAGGTCTTTGTTTGCTGAGTGAAGTCATGGGAATGGAAACAGGGAAATTACGCTCCATGAGATAGAAAGAGATGGTGAAATGGAGGGGGAGGGGAGCGTGATTCCTGAATAAAGACCTGGGGTCAGAAAAATGAAAGGCTTTGCAGGGGAAGGGTTCAGAGAGAGATGGTAACCCTGCTGGTGGCCAAAGGAGGGACTGGGAAGGATGGGGATTTGAGGGAGGGAGATTTTGCCCACCCTGAAATGTGATTCCCACTGCAGTTCCTACATGAAAACGTCCACTTCCGTGGAGATGTAGAAATCTCCACATGGTACCCATGAAGAGAAAATTTACATTTCTCACTCATGTTTTGTGGAGGAGATTGTTGGGGGAATGTGTGGAAGCACTGAGTCATGCTATAAGCACTGCAGGGAGCAAACAAAAACCACGGCAGGATGCAGCGTGAGCCAATCTGCATAAAGCACAAATCCCATCTCCCTGCCTCTCTGATGAAGGCTTTTATGGATCTCCATCCCCAGGGTGTGGCCATGGGGGCCTGGAACAGTTTAGTATGGAACACAAGACCCTTCCTGATCTGGTCTCCACACACCTGTGTAACGGCAACTTCTAAGCACTAATTCCCTTTCTTTCTTTTTCTTTCTTTCTTTCTTTCTTTCTTTCTTTCTTTCTTTCTTTCTTTCTTTCTTTCTTTCTTTCCTTCCTTCCTTCCTTCCTTCTTTCTTTCTTTCTCTTTCTTTCTTTCCTTCCTCTCTCTCTCTCTCTCTCTCTCTCTCTCACACACACACACATACCCTTTACACCCCTGAGCACTGAACTATAATTTTAGCAAAGATTGCCAACAATGGTATGTGCTATTTCACCTTGCCTAGATGGTTCTTCCCCTGCCCATGTTTGGGTAAAAAATGCCTCCTCTTCCCTGAAGCACACTGAGGAGCTCCCTCCTCTGCGCTCCCATTTTGCCGTGAAGATATACACTTTTATTATACTATCACGCTGCTTTGTAGTTGCATATTTGCGTACCTGTTTCCCTGACATGACCATAATCTTCTTAAAGCCAGGTTTAGTCTTCTCTCTGTAAAGTATTTCTAGCACATAACAAAGGGCCAAACATTTAGTTTGATTTTTGATAAATGCATTTACCTTCTATAGCTTGTAAGAGTTCTACGGAGAATAATTAGCTGGTCGGAGAGGAAGAAGAATTCTCATCGGTTCTCTAAAACCTTGCCCAATACCTGTCATTTTTCTCATCATGAAGCATGCTACTTTGGTGGTCCTCAACAAACCATGACTCCAACATTCAAGTCAGCCTTTCTAACATTGACTCTGGTCTTTGCCATATGAATAGCTTTGGCTAATAAGAGATGGGCAAATATTACGCAACGGTGGTTGCTTGAAAAGTGCTTGCACATTGGGTTTGTTAACTTGGAATGCTCTTTCTCGGAACCCAGGCACCATAGTAAGAGGAAGGTCAAGTGGCCTTGTGGAGAGGCCCATGTGGATAAGAAGTGAAGCCCCTGGATGACTGTCCCAGCTGAGCACCCAGCCGGTGACCACCACCGACTTCTAACCGTGTGAACCAGGACATTTGGAACTTCCAGCCCTCTGAGTACCCTCACCAAGACCACCTGAGGCAGAAGAACCATGTGGTCAGTCTGCAGAATTGGGAGAAATGGGTAACTGCTATTGTTTTAAGATGCTAAATTTTGAATGCTAGACATTTGGTATAATTGGAATCATTACTATGTAGTCTTTCGACTCCATTCATGCTGTAGCATTTTTTCAAAGTTTATTCATGCTGTAGCATGTATGGGTACCTCGTGTCTCTTTAGGACTGAATAACACTCCGTTGTATGGGTATACTATATTTTGTTTATCCATTCATCAGTTGATGGGCATTTGTGTTTTTTCTACCTTTCCACTATGAGGAATCATGTGGCTATGAACAACCGTATTTTTGTTTTTGTGTTCACATGTGTCTTTATTTCCCTTGGGTGTATGGAGATATACATAGGAATAGGCAGGCTGGTTCAAATGATGACTCTATTTTTTAACCTTTCTAGGAACTGCCAGATTGTTTTCCAAAGTGGCTGTCCCATTTCACATTCCCGCGAGCAACACCACCCTCTTTTTACAGATACTCACATTATAGAAAAATGATGGGATTCTGTCAACAGCCATTAAAGAAGAACTGACAGTAAAAACTGAACTAGAGTAATTGAAAATAGCAGGAGAAGGAGAAGCCATCATCATACAACTGATAGAAAGAAAGAAGGTCAGAAATGTCAGTGTGAAAATAATCCCAGGCAGCAGAAAAGTAAATGATAATAATTCCTGAAGAGAGGATTTTAGGATGTGGCCAGTAGATGGTACGTGGTAACTCTTACCAGTTCCAGGGAGAACGGTAGGAGCAGCAGGACCGCAGTGGGTGACAGGTAAACAGTGTGTAGCCAGTATATTTTTGAAATCCAGCCATGACAAAAAGGAAGAAGAAGAAATCCTCCATCCTTAGGATAGAGGAGACTTGAGCATGTCCGTAGAGAAGAGGATCTGGAGTGATTAAGATGTGTATGCAGCTGGTAAGATGGTGAAGCCCAGCTTTGGAAAAGCCTAGGAAGGTGTAGCTTCAGACAGGAAGGACACCTAGCTCTCTGTGGCCAGGGATGGAAGGAGACAGGGGTGGGTCCAGATGAAAGTGGTCTGGGGACATGGTCAGGTCTGATGACCTCTTCTAGAGTTGATAGGCACAGGAGTCTTAAGAAGAGGCTAGGACACAAACTGTTTGCCTTCGCTCTCTCTCCTCTCCCTGACCCCAGAAGGTCATCTGTGGGAGGAAGTCGAGCCCTTGGCAGGCCTGCCCCCACGCCCTCAGAGCTGTTTTCAATGTAAATGACAAAAAGACAAGAAGGGGCATTCAAGTCTTTTAGCCTACTGGACCATTCACGGAAGATTTAAGTCTTGAGCCAGATCCATAGAGCTTGAAATGAGTTGTTTTGTGTTTTCTGGAATTCTGAGTATTCACGATAGAATTCATGGAAGGTGGATTGACAGGATGCCAGTAAATGCAGATTCCTCTGTTGGAAGGCATCAGCTCAGATGATCCTTCGGAATTGCCATTAATCATGCTTGTTCCTTAGTGTATTTAGTATATGTTACATTTTTTCCCTACATGGCCCAAGAAAGCCTTCCTAATTGAAAAGCCAGGAAATAGTTCATTGTTTCTTAAAAGCGGAAGGGATCGCGCTTACTTACAGTAAGTCTCTGCCATTCCAGTTAATAGGACTGATTTATATGGCCTGCTGGGGCTTTCCTCGCAGGGAAAGGAAAAACCCCACTGTCTGCTCTAGCTGCACCCTTACCACAGCCCCTGGCTGATACCAGAAGCATTTTAATAAAATCCAGCCCAGAAACGCAGGTTTTGTTACGCTGACTCCAACTGATAATTAGCTGCAAAAGTTTGACAGTCTCTGAAAAAAATGATCAGCATGGCTACATGTGGTTTCAAATCTAGATTACAAATTCAGGGGGTGGTGAGGGGCGGAGAAGTCTGTGCTTTCAAGTAAAATGAGAATCTTTGCCGAGGAACGCTGGGACTCCTCCCAGGCCCCGGCAAGCACGACTTCCTAGCAGCTGGAACCACTTACTTTGGCCCTTGTCTTCCCTCTGCAGAAAACAATGGCCCGTCCCAGGGGCCCTTCTCGTTGTGAATGTGGTCCCCCCGAACGCAGGGACAAGAAAATGGACCTTTGCATGAAGAGCTTCCTCGGTGTCTATGGCTCGTTTTGCGTTTTCCAAGGATGTTTGCATCCAAGGATGCTTTTGTTGTTTTGCTTTGTTTTAATTGCAACTGGTGGGGGAGGCAGGACAGGTGTTTTTACCTGGGTTCAGGGAGGTGAAGGGATCTTTCCTAAAGCCACATAACAAGCTTGAGTGGGAGAAAGATGGCTCCAAGTTGCTTGGCAACGTTGTCTGAAAATTTCCCATCAGAACAAACCTAGTGGATAGAGTTGAAAAGCCAGTAGCCCCATTTGTGTGTGTGTGTGTGTGTGTGTGTGTGTGTGTGTGTGTGTGTGTGTGTGTGTGTTTGAAGATGAAGGACTAACAGAATAGCTTGACTTTTTGTGCGGTAGGAGGGGATTTCGTTTGAAAGACCTATCTCACGTGGTTCGCACCTACAACACAGATGTTGACTTTTTAGAGATCCTTATCTTCCAGCCTGCTGGTGTTACTCTGTCCTGTGATGTTTAAATAAAAACTGCTTGTACATCTATCTCACAATGAGTGGAAACCCCGTGGTGCCTCTCCCCAGCCCTCACGCCCACAGGGGGTCTCCAGGTACTTATGACGTTCCTGGTGACTCCCAGGCTTTTACTGAGTTCCCAAGCTTTTACCAAAGCCTCCCTGCACAGCTCTCCCTTTCTAACCTTCCTATCTGGTCCTTTCCCTTGAGTTTTTTAAGAATCCCACCCATACGAGGCGATCCTGCATAGGACATCTTATGTAAATTTCTGAGGGTGACGCCCAGAGCCAGGAACCAGAAGGGCCACGTTGCTGGCAACCACGTAAAAATTGAACAGCAATTTTCAAAATTCCCCTGGCCAATGGGAGTCCTGCTGGTCCGAATGATGACTTCGGGTGACTAAGAAGAAAGCTCATCTTCCTGGAGACCTTGATTACCCTCTGCTGAGAAACTGTTGTAATAACTACATGAACCGAGAGGCTGCGATCTCCCCCTGGACTTGTGCGATACTCAGTTGACACAGCTGGTAGCGGTAGGTGCGCCGGCCACTGGGAGCCTCTCCCTGCTGCTCCTTCCTAGGGCCCAGTCCTCCAGCATCTTCTACCTGGTTCTCTCTCTCTCTCCCCAACCCCATCTCCTCCTTTACTTTCCCCTAGGCCCTTTCCATTCTAGCTACTTCGCGCTCTTCCTTTTGTGGTTCCTTGCAGAAATTGGTGATTCCTACTCTGTTGTGCACTACCAGCGGTACATGCTTACTTTACTTGGATCTTTGATTTTCTGCTTCTCTCTCCTGCTCATCCCACCCCCAGCCCAAGGGTTACCCTTCTTAACTGAAATGGCCCATGGTGGTATTTTGCTATTAATTCCCTGAGGATTTCTGTTTCCAGCTTTTTACGTTAGCTTCCCTGTCCTGCCTGGTCACGTTATTTAAAAAGGGGGGGGGGGGGCTTGGGACTTGATTAGTCTATTTCAATCCCTGTAGCACCTCTGACCTCTCCTTTAAAAATCTTCATATTGTGGTATACAGTGGTGTCCACTAGATGCTTACCAATGGAATGTTTATGATAGAACGTATAATGCTATGCAGTTTTGTTTTTTAGGATGCATTAGGTGTGACCTAATATCAGTTCTTGGTGCGTGCTTAGCAAAGTGCTCAATTCACAGCAGGTGCTCAAAAGATTTGTTAAGTGAATATCCTCCAACAAAATAACCCATTTTCTACCTCATCCAGCGCAATCTGTGGGGCTAACCACCATGATGTCAGAGAAAAATAGTGACGTATGGGGTCATACTAGCTTTCTAGTGATCACAATTGATTAATTCATTAATGGGACAAAATTATTTAGAATGAAAACAACTATAGAACATGATAATCCCTTCTATGGATACATCACCCTATGAAATAGAGACTAGCAGCCCCTCCCCCCACCACTCCACTTTACAGGTGAAACTAAGATCCACAGAAATTTAGGCAAGTTAGCTAAGCTCTCATAGCTAATACGTGATGAATCAAGACCTCAAACATAAATCTAGTAATGCCAAATCTTCGACATCTTCGGCTACGTTACAGCGTCCCTGGTTCGGAAGCAGAATACCGTAACTCCAAACTTCTCTTTGCAGTGCAGATGTTTAAAAAATATGTTCTTTTGCAAAAGCATAAAACACATTGCCCAATACCAACACCAGTCTTCTGTCTGGAGCCCAGACCATCAAGTGTTCAGCCCAGCATACTTTGAAAGAGGCCTCATAAAAACACAAAGTTGGAATTGTCTCTAAGGACCTTAGCTAAGTAGACTGCATCTAGTGGGGAAAATAAAACCTTTTCCCAGAGCTTCACAGGAGTGGAAACTGAAAGATTAAGAGCTTGTGAGAAATAACAGATACTTTAAAAAATGTTTGATTAGCAACAAAAGAATGGCAGAAGTGTTTTAAAAAACAAAAATAAAAATGGTACAATATTTGGAATATTTTTTAGAATTATATAATTTTAGAGCTGAAAGGGACCAGAAAGAACATCGAAAACTCCATTTCTTTGACAAAAAGTAGCCGTATTTTGAGTCCCGACCAGCATCAGCTACAGAATCTGTGGGGCCCAATGCAAAATGAAAATGTGGAGCCCCCTGTTCGGAATGATTGAGAACTTCAGGATGGCAACGACAGATCAACAGATCAAGTGTGAGACCGTCCTAAGTGTGGCCCTGCTCTGCAGGCCACACACCTGTGAAGCTGGCCCGGTCATGGTATTTTTAATACCAATACTTTGCATTTATATGGCACTTCACAGTTTACACAGCCTTTTCCCAGATACTCAATTGGAGTTTCACAATAGCTCAGTGGTGTAGAATAAACATTTCCTCTCAGAAATGAATGTACCCACCCCTCATTCTGATCAACTGCAGTGACCTCTTGCACTTCGGAGGTTCATATCACGGTGAAGTTAGCAGCTTTTCTGAGATTAACTAGGCAGTGGTTTGATTTACTCGCGGACAGTCATTCAGCAAACTCCGTAGCACCTCCCGTGAGCCGAGCACTTCGCTAAGCATTTCAGACATCTAATGTGAATTTCACGGTCGCTCCGAGACGCATAGACATCATCGTTCCCAATGTGCCGGAGAACGTGCTGAGAACCTGAGTGGTAAAGTTACAGGTGCAAGATCACAGATTGGTTCATGGAATGATTGGGATTAGAATATTCATTGCCAGACTGTTCTGTGATGCTTTTTAAAAAGTAGAAAGGTCTTGAAAATCAGATGCAAATGTAAATTTCAAATTGTCTGCCAGGGAGACTAAAGCCAAGTCATCGAGTAAATCACGATTCTCCCTTTTCTACTTCTTTTCTCTCTCTCCTTCTTCACCCTCAGTTTCCATAGTAGGAAGCACGGAAGTATAAAGAGGAAAGTTTCATACATTTTAGGAGATTGCGTAGTAAATAAATTAAAAGTACATTGGTTGACCGGCGCCTTGCCCTCAAGGCAGAGCGCTGATTGCTCACTTAATATGCACGCACTCTTCCACACTCAGAGCTGCCTCCTAAGTCAGGAAAAGCCCTAAGCCTCTTTCTGGTCAATGGACGGCAAAGCACGTGGATCCTTTCCAGGCTGAGGTAGTGAAAAGCTTCTACTTGACTCCTTGGTTCTCTCTTTCCCCAGCTTGGTGATCCCTGAAGCCAGGTGTTGAGATACTAACATCACAAGATAGAAGCATATTGGCTCCCTGAATCATCACTCGAGGGGGTTTTCCTGGAGAGCCCTGGTTCTTGCAGTGGACTTTATGTGAGCACGATACATTTCCAGGTGAAAGTCCCGGGGATCCAGGAGCTTGCTGGTGTAGCATAAGCTAGCATCACTCTGACTGATAACATAATATTCTTCT
The DNA here is from genome assembly GCF_023065955.2 of Ursus arctos. NCBI lineage: Eukaryota > Metazoa > Chordata > Mammalia > Carnivora > Ursidae > Ursus > Ursus arctos. Next base: position 10,135,503 of record NW_026622886.1, on the reverse strand, counting down.
CCTTCTGGCTTGGCTCCCCTTCCCTATTTTTGATCCTTCGTGTCCATAATTAACATCGATAAGGGCTTTCAAAATTCCTCCTCAAGCTGCTTTTGGTTTTACTGAAAACTTCCGACAGCTGGCCAGTTTCTGCTATTTTCAAAGGTTGAAGCCTCAAGCAGTTTGATTTTACATTAAAAACAGTCATGACCCAAAAGGTTGAAGGACTTGAGAGCATCCACGAGTCAGAGTTTTTGATAATTTTAGGTCTTTCTGAAATAAGTAAATTTAGGAAAGAAATGGTTAAACACTGAAATGATAAGCAGAGGATTGTCTATTAACTAGCCTGGGTACTTGTTTTCAGGGAAATGTTAAAAGGGAAAATGTTTTCGCTTGTTTTCTTTAGCTGGGAATGGTACAGGAAAAAGTGAGACTCCCCAGGCGTGACCATAAATCTCACATTTAAATAGCAATGCAAAACAAATATTTTTGAAAATAAGATCATAGGAGATGTGCCCACCATGTAAGTAATGAGGCTGCCTTCGACACAAAGCGTAGAGGGCGTGAGTTTTCCTCAGGAAAGTGGGCATCTTCAGAGGCTCCGAGCTTTGACCAAAGAAATTTCTCCGGACCGTTAGTATCGATGATACCTGCTCTCATGGCCTGTTCTGTATGAAAATTGTAGCCCGTTTTGAGTGGGAAGCACAGGCCTTAGAATCTGAAGCAGAAACAGTTGCTTGCAACGTCCCTCAGAGTAAGCTAGCCCCGCAAACCTCAATTCGGAGCTCTCAAGTGAAGGTAATAACAGCGTCTGCTTCACAAGGTGGTTGCCAGGAGCTAATGAGATAGTGCACAGAAAACTGTCCACCTGGCACGGAGGAAGTGTTCACTAAACACTAGCTATTATTCTGGAAGATTCTCAGGAACGGAAATTCTTTATCTTTTGAGGATGACTTTAATGTGTGGAGACAACAAGTTGCCATCTGGAATCAAAACTGGTGAAAAAACAGGACGAGCCATCAAACTCACGAAACTTGAGGCCACTAAAACCAGCACGGCTTTCCTCATGCGTCGGTTAATTCCATGGCATCAAGGTGGCAGGAAGGGAGACAGTCTCGACAGTATCTCAACAAGTCCTGGGAAAATAGTTTCTGACAGGAGAGAAGGTATTTGAGGCAGAAGTAGAAGCAGAGCAAATTCGAGAACATATCAGACAGGGGATAGGATGTAAAATGGTCTGGCAGGAACAAAGGGAAGGTGAGGCCAGAGATTTGACCTACAGCTCTTTTGCAGAACATTTGAAATTTGGCAGAGAAATATTTTTACTTGATTCATCTGGCGGTGAGGAGCCACTGGAGGTGTCAGAGTTGGGACGCCTGGGTGGCTCAGTTGGTTAAGCATTCGATTCTTGGTTTCAGCTCAGGTCGTGATCTCAGGGTCATTAGATCAAGCCCCGGGTTGGACCCTGTGCTCAGCAGGGCATCTGCTTGAGATTCTCTCTCTCCTTCTTCCTTTGTCCCTCTCCTCTCTTGTGATCTCTCTCTCTCTCTAGTACATAAATAAAATCTTAAAAAAAAAAGTGTCAGAGTGAGAAAATTAGGGCTGGACTGAATGGGAAAGAGACTGGTGGGGAAGGCAGCAAATAGAGGACCTCTAAAATAATACAGGTAGAAGGTAAGTGGTCCTGAATTAGGGCGATGGTGGTAAAAGAGGATGCATTTGTGATGGAATGTTCATGACTTGAGAACAAAGTGAAAGGAGTTTAACATGATCACCAGGTTGGGGGTCTGGTGCCTGGGACAATGGTGGTACCATTTACCTAAACCAGAATGCAGGAAGAAGGGCCTGGAATGGGGAGAAGGGGGGAAAAGGAGTTTGCTGGGCCACATGCTCACCTTGGGATCATTGCACATTTGGGTGGAAATGTTCCAGAGTAACTGCAATATTGAAAATATCCCTTGTTGGAAAGATGGCACCAGCCAGACTTGGCGGGGTGGGGTGGGCACAGGAATGGAGTCTGCATGTGACTTGTTGCTTTAACACTGGGCTAAAATTACCTTTGGTTGGACCAGCAATTACTTCTGGCCATGAAGGTCTTGCAATGCTTGTAGCAACTAGGCACTTATGGGCACCATTGGCCGGGTGCCCCTTCCCTGGCAAAGCTGGATGAAGCAGATCTTTACAGCACCACTTTGACACACAATTACTAATAATCATACTCATATACACCAAGTATCCAGGTAAGAAAACTTACCTACAGGGGGACTAGGGGAAATTGGCCGCAAACTTGGCCCAGGAAAGAAAAACAGAAGAGATATGAATGGGAGGCTATAATTAGATTCCTAAAAGAAGAGGGAAAATGGGAGTGAATCAGTAATTATTAAGCTCCTCTTATGGCCCAGGGTAAGTGCTGAAAACACTAAGATGAGTGAGACATATATCTCAGCTCTCAGTCTAGTGGGAGACAAGTCTACCATGGAAATGCTACAGGAAGGTACGCCACAAATACAGGAAGGTATACCAAGTCTACCATGGAAATGCTATGGGCACACATTTGTTTTGGATGCACCCCCACTTAAACTGGGGGCACGAGGATCACTATTTTTAGGTGAAAAAACTGAGATTCCAAGAAAGTTAAATGAGTTGCCGAAAGCCACGCAGTGGGATCATTAAGCCTATGTTGTTTACAAGTGACAGAAACCACATTCAGACTAGTTCAAGGTTAAAAAAAAAACAAACCCTTAGTGGCTCATGTGATGCAGGGGTTGGGCTGACATATTTCTTGGATCTGGGGTCCTATCTGTACCCCGTCTTTGACTTTGCTTTGTTCTGTGTGGCTTCACTCTCAGAAAGTCTGTCCTCCATGGGAAGGGAAGATGGCTCCCAGAAGCCACAGGCTCCCATGGTCCTTCCAGCTGGTAGCCCATATTGACTTTCCAGAAGCATTCCAGTTGGCCCTGCTTGGGCCAGCTGGATCAATCACTGAGTCAAGTGAGGTGGCATGCTCTGATCACATGCCTTCTACCATGGTGTGGTGGGTGGTGCCACTTGACTGGCATCTCTACCAGAATCACCTTCAGCAGGGAGGGACATTTCCGCGATGAAATATATGGGTGCCATCCATAAAGGAAGGGGACAAACACAATCCGTATCCATTGCGTATATGCTAGAAAGATGCGGGGTGAGCCGAAAGCCCAGGCTGCATTCCAAAATCTGTGTCTTTCCACCACCCAAAGTGCCCCTGTCCCTGCCGAATGAGAATAGGAAGAAGGTCAGGTGACCAGGCAACTGAAAGGAAAGGCAGAAATCATTTTGGGAGGCCAAAACACCAAGAGATGGGCTGGTGAGTGACTGTGGGGAAAAAACAAAGAAAGGGTTGGGGAGATGAGAAGGACCAGGAGCCCATCCTGTGGCCTTCAGCCCCGCCCTCTGGAATCCCTGCCCAAAGCCACTGCAATTTTTCGGGAAGCTGTCTCCCTCCTCCCTTGTTAAGAAGCTGAGAACCAAGTGCACCATTAATCTTTCAAAGGCCACTTGGGCTTCTCAGTGGCGGAGCCGCGCACATTGCCTGGCCTCACTTTCACTCTCCATCCCTGAGGTGCTTGGACTTGCCAGACCCTCTCCACACCTGTTGGGACTGCAGGGACCCATGGCTGTTACCACAGTGGCTTGTTTCTACCGGAGAGACAGTTGTCAGCCCTGTGCCTGAAGGATTCCCCTGCCATCTGCCTGGCCAGGCTCCTCCATCTCATATTCCTTTTCCTCAGGCCCGAGTGCGGGGACACAAACTCAGAAGGCAAAAATAAACCCGGAGCTCGGTTTGCACCAGCTCAGTAGCAGCCGCTGTGCGCCTGGGCCAACGTGGTGTGTCGTCAGCAACACAGGAAATGCTTTCTCTTAGCAGTTGGGGAGGAATAGAAGGAAAATAGACACATTGACTAAGAACAGCATGGCACGCAGTGCGACAAAATGTTTTAAAAAACTTAAGAAATGTCACAAAAGAGACCGTTTTGTCTTACTGAGTGTCTTCCATGAGCCAAGTCCTGTATTGGGTGGTGAGGATACAGGGCTGAACCACATGTGGACTGTGAGGAGGGGGATATTTCCTCTTGTTCTCAATGTCTCCTCCATGTGGACAGACTACAGCTGCTGTGAAATGGTTGATGTTTCTTCATCCCTTCGTCTCCTCCACCCTTGGACAGGCTGGCGGCCAGGCCAGCAGTCGATTTGCAAGGAGTGCCATGTGAATCGTACACTGGCAAAGACTATAATGGGGCACGCTTGTCTCAGTTTACCATTCTGGCTCTTTGGAGTTGCACTGCCAACTGACAAGCCTACTGTTTTGCGCCCCCATCCCCCCAATTCATATGTCAAAGTCCTCGTTCCCAGGACCTCCGAATGTGACTGTATCTGAAGACGGATTCTTTAAAGAGGCAATTAAGCTTAAGTGAGGCCTTTGGCAGTGGGCCCTAATCCAATATGACTGGTGTCCTTATAAGAAGAGATCAGGACACAGAAGACACACATCAAGGGAAGAGCATGTGAAAACACAGGTACGAGAAGACAGCCATCTACAAGCCAAGGAGAGACGCTTCAGAAGAAACCAGCCCTGCCGACACTTCGATCTCAGACTTCTGGCCTCCGGAATGGTGAGGAACATACTTTTTCTGTTCTTGAAGCCACACAGTCTGTAGTATTTCTTACAGCAGCCCTAACAAACTGATGCATCCAGAAAAAGCCATGAGGCTTAGCTGAGCAGGGGTCCCCCACCACCAGCTCACCCGTCATGGGGAAGATCACTTCAATCCAGTGTTCTCTGCATTGAATTTATAATAAAGCTAAGAGTTTGGCCTCTGTTTGCCTCTCTTTGGGTCTTATTTCACATTTTATTCAGATGTTGGGTGAAGAGGTAAGTATGCTTTTTACTGGTTTTCCTCAACAGCTTCAGCTTAGACGACAACACTCAGGATAAGCCAACTTCTGCTCTGGTAACAAATAGCCTCCAGATCTCAGCGGCCTAACAAAACAATAAATTATTCCTTGCTCACAATCTGTTCTCAGCCTGCCAAGGTGGTACTTGGATCTGACCTACCCAATACAGCTCAGTAGGGAGAATACTCGTCCTTGTCACTCTGCTACCCAGATCCCCATCTCATAACTGGGATCCACGGTCTCTGTAGTAAACAAAATGGTGGAGGAAACAAAATGGTGGATTGCACACTGGGTCTTTAGCATCCTTCTAGAAATGACACACCGCCAATCAAATTTCACTGCCCAAAGGAAGTCATTTGATCATGGCTAACAATGAAATGGGGATGGGAAAGTACAATTCTATCCCATTCCAAAAGGAGGAGATCTGGAAATATTGGTGAACAGCCTTAATAACTACCATACGGATTGTTGTTCCTGTCCCCGAAGAGGTTACAGTTTAGAGAAGAAGGATGAGGATTTGCTCCCAGATCGGCATTCTTGCATGAGGAGATTGCCCTACTTGTGTGTGCGCGTGACCCCCATGAAGGGCCTCAGATGGGATGAGAGTTACTTCCCGAAGAAAGTTTTCTATGGGAAACTACAGCCATGGTTCTGCTCATTAAATAAATAAATATTTGTTAAGCACCTATTAATAGGCCAAGCACAGGCACTACCCTGAACCTCACAGCATTGGAGGGATCTCTGACCTCCCACCCCCTAAAAGCCAGGAGGATCCCCCAATCACCATGAAAGCAAAACATCTCCACAAAATTTCGGTCAAAAGCGGGGTTAAATTAGGACAGAATTGTCTTTTTTATTAACTTCTCATGATAGAAGAAAAAACATTTTGGGGCAAAGTGTTTATTTCATAGCAGGTTTGGTGGGGGGGGGACAGTGTTTGGGACAAAGAGAAGTAATAGGTTTCCATCGTGATGATCCGAAAACGAGTCATGGGGTGATCATCATTGGAGCTGGAGGAACTTCAGAGAATTGCACGTTCACGTCCAAAGATCTGGGACCTGGTTACTGTGAAGACTAGTTTTTGTTTTTTTCTTCATCGGGACTTAAGATGGGGGGAAAAGGGAACGCTCTCTTCCTCACTACCCAGATCACAGAGCTCTCCTTCCAACACCTCCCACCCTCAGGACTCCTACACTCCACCTGCCTGAGCACGACTTTGGACTTGGGTGACTGGGGAAGCAGGGAGGGAGGGGCAACAGAAGATTAAGAGGGAATGAGCAGAGGGGAAGCAGAGGGAGCTTTGGAGAGCAGGTGGCTCCCCTCTAGATGTGGGCAAGGGGAATTCAAGTCACTGAAGAAAAGTAGAAGAGGCCCCTGGCCGACCCTCACACCAAGATGACAAGTCAGGGGGAATGACAAAAGCACGTGGTGATCACTGCTGAGGGGGAGCTTTGATGTAAATACCACGCGGTAGTATTATTACTCTTCATATTTATAGCCCAGTTTCTAAAACCAGCCGCCTAAGGGGTCAGCAGAACTATTTGAGAAAGAAGGCAGGAAATTGACTTGTAAGCGTCATCAAAACTTTGTTGGTTTCCTCTTCCTCTTTCAGACTGACAACATGGTTTTAAAAAGGATGAGAAAGCACTTAGCTTGTCCTGGCGGTTAGTTTCTCCAGATGTTAGATCACCTGCTTCAAGATTTCAGCTGAGGCTTGCAAATTTGTTTCATCTAAGTCCTTAAGCTGCTTTCAAGCCTTGGTCCCTGAAGCAAAATTGAAGGTTATAAAAATAACCCCCTGGTACAGCTCCCAGGCTAACAGGCGTGCTGCAGGCCTAAGCGATTCTCATGGTTAGAACTGCTTCCACTTTGGGGCGGCCCTAGAGTTTTCGGAAATGACTGGGAGGCCCTGAGGGACACAGAGATTCATCAGGACCATGTTGTTTCATCTCCCTCAGCAACTTATGGGGCGGGGAGGGATGTTGATGGATCCTGGGAAGCGCCTGTGGGATGGTGGCCAACGGCACGGAGACGTGGGGACTCGATTCAGAAGTCAGTGCTTCTGGCGCGATACTGTTCCGCAGCTCACCTCCGCACGGACAAGCCTGTGGCTGAGCAGCCAGGCGAAGTGGGGGATGTCACTGCCCCCTCTGTCACACTCTGCAAGCAAGCACACACGTGCAGCTGAGGAAGGAAGTGGAGTGGATGTTCCCATGTCCCTGGGGCTGGCAAGTTTTCATGCTCCATGTGCAGCTATAACCAGCAAGTACGTCCGAAGGTGTGTAGGTGTGGAAGGGGAGAGATCGCTCGTTTTATCTGAGGACACGTTGTTCTAACTTTGGCCTCACTTTGTTCCTGTGCCGGAACGGATTGTCTAGGACCCCAAAACACCAGCCGGTGGAGGTTCCTTCGTTTCCTTTGGTCTAGGAAGCAGAGGATAGAGAATGAATACCCGACATCCATGACAAATCTTCTGACAGCCAGCAGAGAGACAAACCATTCCCCCTCCCTTCTCTCTATGCGGCAATAATTAGCAGAAAGAGAGAATCAGTCTTTATCAGATGGAAGCAGATTTTCTTCACGTGGGGCAGCTAGTTCCCAAACCCTTACCTGTGGGTCCTGCCAGTTTTCCAAGTTAAGATGCAGCTGTGCTTCCAACACAGAGATGAACTTGAATTCTGGTTCTGCCCCTTAATAACCACATGGCCTTGGGTAGATTATTTTAACCTTCACTTATCTGAAAATGAGAGTAAGGACCCCTGCGTACCTGACTGAGTTGTGCTGGGATACCATAAAATCATATTTACGTAACGCTTTGCCCTAGATTCCCTAAGTGGCCTTGTGACTAGTAGGGACTACGCCATTACACGGATTCTCCTGATCACGTGGAGACCTGAGCTGCAGTGCGAGGCCAGGGCCCAGGAGGCAGCGTGAGTTTCAAGGCTTGGGTGAGACCGGGCAAAGAGCAGCATGCAAGGGAAGGCCGAAACACAAGTCCAGGACCCTGGTCCAAGCAAGAGAGCAACCCCAAAGGACTAGGAGGGTGGTGGGAAACAGTTACGGGGCAGTGGGCTGGAAAATCAATACACCAGGTCTGAGCATATAAACTCCTAGTGGTTGGCAGGAAGCAAGAACTATCATCTGGTTCATGAAGTCCGCAAATGCAGCAGAAAGGTGCATTTTATACATTTTTATGGAGTGCCTGCAGACTGGATTCTAGCAAGGGGGGCGTTATGATGAACACCGAGTCAGTCCGGACAGGTGCGTGGGCTCTGCTGTTAGTGCTCCTTCCCCTGTCCCTTCACAGGAACGCAGTAAACTTGTTCAGAAAATCTGGCCCTGGGCAGAGCCCAGGTTCTCATGATCTTGTCACAGAAGTCCAAGGCTTCTGTCAAGAACCAACTCAAAAAGTCCTCGCGAGGAGCCTCATCCACCCATCCCGTGAGGCTCTGGCTACATCCGGCTTCGCGGCTTCGCAACACCTGCAGCACAGAACGAAACAGTAGTGTGTCTGCCTGATCTGTCAGAACCTCTACCGAGGGCGGAAAATCACCACCTATCTGGAGAACTGCATAGACAATACAGTGTCTGGTCTACCAATCATGGCAGCTCAGAATCACTGCTTAGGACAGAGAGGCAGAGCAAGGTGGACACGCATTCATGGTGCTTGTAACCAGGGGAGGTGCTCTGTGCATTAATTATTAGTGTCTGTCCTTCCCTCATTCACTTACCTTACTCAGATGCCTCAGTTGTCTCCAGGGTATGTGGCTCTTGATCCTTTAACAAGGCAGTAACTCCAACGACACCCATTAGAGCACAGTGTCAAGTTCAAAGTGGACGCTCGAATTTAGTCCAGAGCCTGGTTTATCCCCCAGGAGGGGGATAACACGATTATATCCCGTGCTGATGGTGATGGCGCATTTTGTGAAGCAGGATCAAGTCTTCTTCGACCCATCTTCTGTGAATGGAGCGTTCCAAAATCGTTTCCCTCTCTTTGTTTACTCAGGCGAGGAGTTCCCCAGTTAGGGGACCATGGGTGTAGGCTGACAGATGACCGTCCCCTCTGTAGCCCCATGGCTCCCCAGCCTCTTCCTACAAGAGACCCACGGTCCCCCTTCTCCACCCTGCTCTGGGTGGCTGACACCAAGGGCTTTCCTTTGCCCCCTGGCTTCCTGTTGAATTAGGCCGAGGGGCAGCACCAGCAGAAAATGGGAGAGGACAATGTGGGCAGGGCATTTTCCCCCCGCATCCTCTCCCTCAAGTAGGCTGGGGCTGGCCACATCCCTCTAAGGGTTTCCTTCTCTTCCCAACCTTTGTAGTTTCTGTGGTCATGGAAACACACGCTCCTTGCCTAGGAGTGATGGCAGAGCCTTCCTGTTGTTAGTTCCTGGGGGAATTCGCTGTCCTTCATGGTTTCCCCTACATGACTTTAGTAAAAATCCCATTATTTGACCCCTATCGACTCCAATACCAACAACATTCCCTAACTTCAGGGACCTTCAGAAAAGTAAAAAAAAAAAAAAAAAAAAAAAAAAAATCAGCAATTTGCTGAAAAACATCGTGAGCCTCTGAACAGAAGTCCAGCCCTTTCCTTGTCACCTCGTCCTCTCTTCCAGGAGCTTGCTGCTGCCTCATGGCTGTCACCCGCCTGCGGTCTTCGATGCACCCAACCACTGCGTGGGTCGTGTCTGAGGGCCTAGGCACGGCCGGCAGAGTGGCTGCCCCCAGGGCTCTGTGCTAAGGTCACCAGGCTTACCTGCGCCAAACGAAAGAAGGGCAGCCAGGCAGAGTCCACCCTGTCACGAAGAAGGACGCCAAAATCGAACCCGGAGAGTGGCACCAGCATCGAGTCTGCAGGACGAGATAAGGCGTCAACAGGGGATGAGTCAGTAAAGCAGAAGGAAGGAAGAGCAGCACGTAAGAGGCAGCTTGAAGCAAGCGGATCAGAAGAGAGGCCATGAAATGAGTACTGGTGTCTGGGGCCCATTATATTCAATGGAGACGAACTCGGAAGGAGGTGTGCAGAGCGGGCGGCTCATGAGCCAAGTCCTTTAATAAGAGGCTGCACCAATAGCCTCCATCGCACACCTTGTGGGGTCTGGAAGTGAGTCAGGCTCCCAGTGGCATGATTTGGTGGGGTGTGACCATGACCACTTAGCTCTCGTAGGGACCCTGTGATTCTCCTGGTTGCTGAGTAGCCTGGGCCGGGGCGGGGGGGGGGGAGCCCAGATGCCCAAATCTCAGCTCTCCCAGTCTCCAGCTGGGCCCAGGCCATGGGGTTGTCTTCGACCACAACACCCTCGCTAATCCTGAGCTTTCGTGCTACTTAGTTTCCAGCTTCTCCAGCCAGCCTCGGTGGGGCCCTGCTCTGCTGACCAACTCTCGCCCTCCCTGGGGGCTGGATTCTGCTTTGATGATCTAAGTGTCTTTCAGTATAATTTCCGGTGGAGAATCTTGGGCCCCATCTCTGGGACTCCTGAGTGAAGAACAGGGATTTACTTCAACGTCATGTTGGGCAATATCTACACTGACAGCCCCAGAGTTTGGATAAGATCATTATGCAGTAATCTGCAGTCCTGAGTATCCTCCAGAGGTCAGCCTTTGCAGTAGTTAGTATCCCCACTCCACACCGGATTTATGGAGAGGATTTTCCTTAGTTTCCTCCATCCCTGTGTGGCTGAAAATTTAGGATGCCTTGGGCCCAAGCCCATCCAGGTGAAAGTAATTTATAGCCTCCTTCCATCTACTCCTGTAAGGCTCCCCGAGCCTCCTGAGAACTATGTGGGATGTTTTAAATATTTAATGGAGAGCAAAATGAGTAACTTTCTAGCTCCCGTGATTCCTTCTCTGTGGGATCTAGCTATCCCAGGTGTGGAGTACAAGCAGGGTATCACCTTGCATTAAATTTGAAGCACTATCCACACTCCAGCACCTAGAGAGTTTTCCAGCAGCTCCCTTCTTGCCTTAAAATGTATAGCAATCAAAGAACATCTACTCTTCTACCGTTTCAAGTCCTTTTACAGAACCCAGGAACAAAGTCCATTGGATGGGTAACACTCACGCCCCAAATCCAAAGAGTCCTGTAGGAATCTCTAAAAAGAGGAAAATGTCCAAGGGATGAGACATGAACATATCTGCCTCTGATTGGTACGTGGAAGATCACAGCAGGCTGCGAGCTTACCTTCCCGTAGCGGCTGCCCCCCGGACGTGTTCTTTTTTTTTTTTTTTTAAAGATTTTATTTATTTATTTGACAGAGATAGAGACAGCCAGCGAGAGAGGGAACACAAGCAGGGGGAGTGGGAGAGAAAGAAGCAGGCTCATAGCGGAGGAGCCTGATGTGGGGCTCGATCCCATAACGCCGGGATCACGCCCTGAGCCGAAGGCAGACGCTTAACTGCTGTGCCACCCAGGTGCCCCTCGGACATGTTCTTAAGGCTCGTGAATCCACACGACCTCTAGAGTTTGAGGGATGCTTAGTGGGATAGCTCTGGTTGGACACTTGTCTCTCTTTCTGCTCACTGCTTTATGTAGAAATGAATTACCTGGCAACCTCAGTCATTCAGAACACAGCCCCAAACCAGGGACTAACAACAAAGATAGCTGGGTAATCACTTTGTACGTATATACTGCATTCCGTCTCCCTGGTGAGATTTTTTTTTTTTTTTCCTTCCAGGATACATAAGAATCTTATTTTTATTTACGTCATTTGGAGACACAACTGCCATGTTGTGTGATATGCAGCTGGCAGGAAATAGAGATTTGCAGGATGATGATGCCTTTTGGCAATGTTCACTTACCAAAGGTCAACTGGTCCACTTCCCAGAGCCATCCAGGAAAAGCTTTCTCCCTTCCCCAGAATGGCGCTGCTTTTTAAAAATAATGCTTTCCCCTCTTCTCTTTATAGACGTTCTAATTGCTTTTGAGTTATTCGAAACAGTAATCATGCGGACTTTAAAGTAAGGCAGGCTGGGATTGAATCCCAGTTTGGTTTCTCTGTGGCTGGAGCTGTGCAGTCCGTTAACCTTCCTTTAGTTGTCTTTAGAACTGGAATACCAACCAGAGAGGCCTGGGGCTGTTGAGAGGAGGTAACACAGGTGACGTGGCTCTGAGGAAGACTCGGTGATCATTTGTTGAATTTAAGCAGAGGGAACCAAACCTTAATCCCACTGGATGCGTTCTAAGTTTGGTTTGTTTTCACTCTGATTAGTTACCACCAAGCCCGATCACATTGACAGAAATGTTCTTTGGTTACTTACTCCTCCAACTATCTGTTTTTCTCTCTTTAAAAATATAATAACGCATCTGGGATCTATTATGCGGCGGTATATATTTCAGTATATGTTTCTGCTAATGCCTTAGTAAACAGAAACTGCATGAATGTTGACTGCTCAAATACAGTAGCCACTAGTCTGCCTTGAGCGAGGCTCAGTATAAAGTTAAACACTGCAGGATTTTAGAAAGGGGGGGTCCATCAGAAGTGGAACTCTAAGCCTTGTTGTATCTGAATTACTTTACATAGTTAAGAAAATGATGTTAACCATTTCCTACTGCTTAGAATAAGGAAAGTTTTAAAAGTCTATGATGTCCTTATTTTTACCAAAGGCAAGTATATCAGTTAGGAACACTTCTGGCTGTTAATGTCAGTATACTTAACTAAAGGTGAACTAAACATATGGAGGGGTACTTTGTCATTGTTCTCATATTTTCTCAAGCAGAAAACTTGGTTCAGGGCCCATATCTCTGGATTCTTTTGGTCTTTTCCTCATGGTTGTAAGATGGCTGCCCTGGCACCAGACATCAAGTCTACATCCAATTGAAGAGTGAAAAGTGGGAAGGTAATGCCAGCCACATGCCGCATGTGTCCTTTTTATCAAGGAAGCAAGACATTTCCCAGAAGCACTGAACAGACTTACATCTCATGGCCAGAGTTGTGTCACAGGGCCACCTCTATAAGGCCACCTATTCTAGCCTCTGTAGTGGAGGCAGACAAGAGAGAAAGAGATGGAGATAGGTGTTGGGTGCGTCAATACTTAGTTTCTGTCATCATGAACTTTATAAAAGTGTTTGTGGGCTGAAGTCTGCTGCAAATATCCTCAAACTTACTCTAAAAAATAACAGAGGTGTCAGGCTATGGAGCAAAGAACTTTGGAATCAGACTTGTCAAAGTTTAGATCCTGACTCTGTTACTTACTGAACAGGGTGGCCCTGAACAAGTCACTTCTCTCTGAACCTTTATTTCCTCACCTATAACTAAAGTGTGTCCTAGAGTTATTATGAAAATCAAATAAAAGAATATGAAAACACAGTTAATGCTGATTAGTCCTCTGCATCTGTACTTTATTATGGTCAAGATAATGGGGATGATAAACAAATAAGTAAAAGAGGAATGTAAGAGAGGCCAGGCTCAGAGGTCTATGATGACCATTCTCCCCACTTTACACCCCTCCCCCACCTTCTGGTCCTTCCTTCATGCAAATCATCATTTCATGGCTCACATCCCTAGATTGTGACCTCATTGTGTCATGTTCAATTTTGCATCTCCGCTGCTGGTGTACAGTGGTAGGTACTCAGGGGATGTTTAATGAATGAATGAATTCCCCCAGAAGCGTGGACTAGTTGGAAAAAGAGGAAGTCGTGTTCAATCATTCATGTCCAATAAAGACAAAAGTTCTCAGAGAATTACTCAGCAGCTCTTTAAGGATAAATGGGCAAGGAATTCTGGGACGAAGGTGATAGCGGTGGAAGTATAGTTTTCACAAAGCTGCTAGATACCAACAAATCATGGGCTACATTTATAAAAATGGGGTGACAAGTTGTACCCTCAAACCCGAAAATATAGAGGGTGATGGAAAAATGCCTGTAGAACCATAAGATCTATATTGTCTCAACATCTGAGCTGAAAAAGCAGAAGTGCCTAAGAAAAGGAGAACCCCAAATAGTCAATAGGTATTCACCAAGAAGCACAGAGAAGTAATTTGAGAGCAGCAGCTAAAACAGACATTCCAGCAGGAGTTTGCCCACTGGAATGGGGGTGAGTGTAAGAGGTGCACAGTAAGAACTGAAAATCCTGGGACAGTCTAGTCCCTATGAATTCTTGAAACAGCCATTCCTCTTCTTCAGGACAAGGCCCCTCACTGAGGAAAAAATTCTGGGAGTGGAATCAAATTGAGCAGGTTTCAGACAACAGTGATGAGAAAGAGAAGGTTCAGATAAAAGTAGAAGAGGAAGGAAAAGAAAACCAAGAAATGTAAGAAAGAAAACTTTATAGTTTTAGCACTACATTAAAAACCACAGAGGAGTGATCCCTGTAAAGTTAAAAATGTTATCTGAAGAAAGTCGCTGTCCTCTAAAATTTAGCAGAAACCAATTTCACATAAAATTGAGCAGTAGAAAACTATGGAGGTCAAGCTCATGAAAAGTTATTTTAAGAAAAAGAAGACTAAGCCATATGTAAAACGGAAAACGAAAATATGCCAGAAAGAAGTGTCCATAAAACAGATTAAACCTGCAATCTATTATTTCAAAATGAGTAGAAGACATTAAGAAAATGATATGAGAGATGCAGAACAAAGTAAATCACAATTAGAAAAAAACAGAAGTAAAACTGAAGAAGTAACTCAAGGGAACAAATTCTTTTAGAAAAGAAGACTGGGCTATAAGGAGCACAGAACAAATAAACACAAATGCTTCAAGAAAAATAATAGATGAAGGAGAAACTTTTCTAAAATAAAAAAGAAATGAAAAAAGAGCTTAAAATATTCAACAGAACAGGACAAATATTGAAGATAGTGAAGAAGCTCCAGTCTGTGAATAACCAGAGTTTAGGAGGAAAACCAAAAGAAGGGAACAGAACAAATTCTAAAATCATAATTCAAGAAAAGTTTCCTGAAATTAAATAACATTTGAAGTTTCATATTGAAATAGCATATTGTGTACCTGAGGATATTAATATATACTGAGAAATAACAAAAAATATTACTATATTTAAAAGTAAAAGATATAAATTCCTTAGGCATCCAAGTAAAAACAGCTATTAACTTATCAAGGAAAAATATAGATTACCCTCAGACGTTTGGGCCACCTTTTACAGCAGAATAAAGCAGAATAACATACTTTAAGTGGTAAGTTTAAATTCAATTATGCTTACAATTACACTAAATGTAAATGGTGTTAAAAAGTCTGTTTTTCTGAAGTTTGCCTTCTTAACATTCCTGAAACTCCTATTCCTCCATGTTGCATTCAGACTCTGCCCTGCGATGGTAGATCTTGGACGAGAGTGATTTTCCTGTCCACCCCCAGTCGCTGCAGACCTCTGCTTTGCATCAATGCAGGATCCAGGGTGTAAGTGAGTTTTCTTCTCCTTTTTCTAGCACCAGAGGGTTTTTCCAAATTTCAGTGCTGCCAATGAGGGCTTGTTTTCCACCCCTTCCCCTGTTGCAGCCAACCTTTGCTTTGAAGTAGGGTAAAGTTCTCCCCTTGTCTCATGGTGGCCACTGATCAGGGTCCAGGGTATGGACCGGCTACCCCAAGTAGTCCTTCTCCACCTTCAAACTTTGACAGAGCCACTCATCCTCACTGTGGAAGAACGAGATCTTACTCTCAGATCTTCTTTGCTGTCCCTGATCTTTCTCATAAGCATTTAGTGCAGACCAATGGAAACAGCTATTGAGTACATATAGGACTCCATGTCTAAGACTCCTACATTGTCATGTTATCCTTGACATTTAAGAAGTTGTTACAATTGTAGTTGCTCTTACCCACTTTTAGGGCTAACTATCTCTTTCTCCCACATTCTGCCTGAGGTAAAACATTTTGTTTGTCTCATATCTTCTCAGAGGGGTTTATTAATCTTTGAAATTCAGTTTACCTGCTTGTGTTGAGACCCCAGCTCTCTACTGGGCTAAAAATTGGACTTTGTAAGTTATGTGGTTCTTTGTTGTTGTTGTAAGGGTGTGAGTGATGTTCTCTTGTGGCTTTCTATACCCTAAATGAAAGTGAAGCTTCAATTTTTTTTTAAAAAAGCTTCTTTTAGTAATTATAATTGCTAGTGGCAGTATTAGTATTGTTATCCTGACTACTGTGTGTGTAATTATCTTATGTGGGATAAAGAAAATAAATAACGATGGAATATTTTCATGCTCTCCTTCATTGTGTCCTTGAGGACCAAGGCTTTTGGTATTGAAGAAAGAAGATACATATATGATATGGAAGAAAGTAAGTAAAAATCCTGTGACTCTGAATTTGAATTGGAAACTCTATTATGAATTTACAAGCTATTTTATAATTAAATATATAAACCCACCAAAAGTGTCTAGAAACATGACTAATCGAGTTGCAATAAGCATCTGAGTGCCCAGATTGTGATCTTCAAATATAATTTCCTACTACGAGAAACCATAGTCTCTTGGAGAAATAGCTAATTCCAAGTTTGGGATAGGAACTACACCAGATGATCCTGGGACATTTTGTCCTCCAAATAGAAAAGATGCTGTCAAAAACTAATCAGGTCATGTCAAAAGGACTCAGCTGCCAATGTTAAGAAATTTCCGGTGGCCAAAAAAGGTACAGCGTAAGTTTGAATAAAGATAAGACATGTAATGTATTTAAACCCATTAAATATGTTTAAATTCATGAGTCATAGTGATATATCTTCTAAATAATCAAATTAGTCACTTTCGAGGATCACAAAGAACCAATTCATTATGTTAAAAATAGGTAAAGAGAAAAAAGCATTTTTCCTGACTTATATATAAACTCTACAGCTGTGTAACCAAATACTAGAGTAGGGCAGTATCTCCTTATAAGTTATTCCCACTATAAAGTAAAATGAGAGGTTGAGTTAGAATGTCACCATTTCTCAATCTCCACCAAATTAATAGGTCTAGGCAATGAGCCTCGATGGCTGTTGACATAATAGAAAAAGAGACAACCAGACATACGCTATCTAATGAAATAACATGCCACTTCCTGTGGTCTTGCCAAAATGACTGAGTCAAAGTTTTATTGGACTCTAGACCGAGCTTCTGATTTGCAGATTACAGAGAGGACAGAGAAACATGTTGAACAGCACCATAAGTACCCAATCAGCAAAATCCAGACAAGTAGGACATTCCACAGGACAAACCACCAAAGATCTTCAACAGATAAACTGTAAGCAAAAGCAAGGGATGGAAGGAAAGCCAGTAGATCAAAAGAAAATTTTAAACTTATCAAATGTTTAAGAGCGAGTAAGAATAAACTGCAGCACTAAGAATGTACACGTGGGTAACAAAATCATAAAGAAACAGGGAAGTGATCACTCCAAAAGTCAAGATAGTGGTTATTTTTGGAGAGAGGAAGGGAACACATGTGAAGGGCTTCTGGAATATCTGGGAAATTTCTATTTCTTGGTCTAAGTGAGTGTTAGCCTTATAATCCGCTCAGCTATATGTTTGTCTTCAAGCTGTGGACTTCTGGGGTTTGCAGATTCTGCAATGTGCTATTTCTTTTTCGTCTGGGTTATTTCTCCAGGGGCAAAGGCAATAATTTCCTAAAATCCATATGGATGTGAAGAAGAGCAGTATGTTACTGGTTATTATTGTCGTTGTTGTTTATAGTGCAAAATGAAGAGTAAAAAGTAAAAAATCATTTACCGTATCTGTGTTTTATTTTATAGTAAGAGTTTTCTTTAAACCTGTTTGACCTCAGAACAGCCTCTTGCTATCATTCCCCACCCAGGAAATTGCATATATCTATGTGTAAAGATGGAATATGCACTACGCATTTTTTAAAAAGAATAAATAGGCAGGGAATATATTCTTAAGAATATATTTTAGATTGAGTTATATTTCCTCAGAAATATATTCTTAAGAATATATTTTAGATTGAGTTATATTTCCTAAGTGCCTTTATTAAAACCCATTTCACAAAATCCTTTCCTTCCTTAAAGAATCCTTTCATTAGATCCTGTGTGCCTTTTTTCTAGACTCGCCAAGCTCAATAGCTGGAAAGTATTTCCTTTTCAAAGTCCAAGGAACATGCAATCCTCTATATAATAATAATAAAAAAGATGTATTAAGGTTTCCAGCCCCCATCCCTGCCTTCCATCTGGGAGGGGAAACTGTGTGCGTAAACGTGCACACGGACAGATTTAAGAAAGCAAAGGGGATGTTATAGTGCAAATGTCGAAACGGCATTCAAAAGGGAAGCCTTCTCCATGAAAAAGAAAATATCTTTTCAAGGAAGAGTCAAGGGTGAATCAGTTTCATCCAAAGTGTAAATACAGTAAAGAATTTTATTTGCCCTCTGAGCTGTAATTCAAAGCCAAAATGTGAGCCCAAAATGGGAATTTCGGCAACCACGGAACTTGCTGACTTCTGAAAGGGGATTCCAGGCCTTCCTAAGTCTTTTGAAGTTCATTTTGCTTTGTCTTCAGATGTCTTGACATAATCAGCCCATTGATGCCTTCTGCTGTCTTGTGAACGCAAGCATTCGCTCACGATTCCATGTCAGGGCTGGAGACAAGGAGAGGTTCAGATCCTTTTGACACCAGGGCGGCTGGTCAGGAAGTTCTCAAATGTGCAGCAATGTGAACTTTCAGCTGAACCGTTGCCCAGTGGGGCGCCTGTCCTTTCAATTCCCATCGTCTCAGGTCTTCAAAGGCTGGGGGCATCTGTACCCAGTGACCTGCACGGCTGGTCTGACGCGTCTCTTTCCCGTGGGGTGTGGGGGAAGGGCCCAGACTGGAATGCCTTACCCTCATTTCTCAGTGTGAGCCGGAGCATGTGTGAGACCCACCCAAATCGACACGTTTACTCCCCCCCACCCCCACCCCCTGTTCCAGCGGTCACTGAGTTCCATTGGCCACTCAGGGAGCATCTGCTTGACCGTCTTGGCGAGGCTTGGTTCCCACACTTCGGGTTCGCGCCGATTATGATAGTAATGGCGGCCCACACTTACATGAGTGTGAACGTTGTTCTCGTTTAATCATCACAACCACCACACGGGTACGTATTCTCTCCATCTTACACACGAGGGCACAAAGCGAGTTCACTTGAGATCACATATCTAGTTAGTGGCGGAGGTGGGATTTGAGCTCAGGCAGCTCTGGCCCTGCAGTCTATTTCCCTCATCACCGCTCTACAGAGCCCGTGGGTAGGGAATAAACACATTCATAGACATAACTACATAGACAACTGCTGATAATAGCGGCCATTTGTTGAGTCCCTTCATGTATTAGCACTATACTGAGCTTTACAAACATGCATTTAATTCTGGATAGATGGGTATAGCTCTGTCTATGTACAGACACAGGTACAGACAGATACACGTGTACAGGTACAGACATAGAGACACCGAGGCCTAACAATGAAGAGCTAGCCACCCGCCAGACTGTCTAAATTTAATCCCAGGCCAAAGTTTCCCAGTGACTTAGCACTCTTGCACTTCAGTCTGTTCATCCAAAAAAATCCCCTTTATAGACACACTGCAAGAATTAAATGAATACGGGCGCCTGGGTGGCACAGCAGTTAAGCGTCTGCCTTCGGCTCAGGGCGTGATCCTGGCGTTGTGGGATCGAGCCCCACATCAGGCTCCTCCACTATGAGCCTGCTTCTTCCTCTCCCACTCCCCCTGCTTGTGTTCCCTCTCTCGCTGGCTGTCTCTATCTCTGTCGAATAAATAAATAAAATCTTTAAAAAGAAAAAGAATTAAATGAATAATATATAAAAGTTCCTGGCAAAGAATAGGTGCCCAAGAAGTTAGATATTATTATTACTATATTACATATAATATGTAATATCACATATTCTTAATATTACTATGTAAATTATACCTTATATAATTAATATTAGTAATAGATATTATTATTATTACTATTATATATACAAAGATGATCTATTTTCTCAACTCAGAAAGCTTGGTAAAGAGAGTAGCATTCTTCAAAATTCATCAGGGTCAAAGGTTACCAAGAAAATTTACACTGAGCTGACTCGTTTTCCCCAAGGAGATCAATATTTGAGATACAAACCACCAAAGTAGATTGATGAGGCCGCATTTGAAAATAAGTCTTAGGATTGTAGACCACCCACGCTGCACAAAAGCTCTGTTCTGAGTGAGACAGACTCCCAACACTCTAGACAGAAGAGAGCACTTGGCTCCCATCGCCACAGCATGTGCTGTCTGTCTGAGGATGCAGGACGGCCAGGTGACCCTCTGACCACAATCCCCACTTCGCCGACCTTTCATCACCTCGACTCCAGTACTTCTAAGATCGAGTCGATTTCTGTCCTTACGGGCTCTGCACAAGCATCTAGTATCCAAATTCCATGTGATGTTTAAACAGTACATTCCTAGGCAAAACAGATATGACCAAATGACAACATAGGTAGAGAATACTGGGTGGGTACTTTGACTCGGGTGCTGTGTTACATACTGCACAAGCATTACCCCTCCTGACCCTCAGGGCTCCATACCGTTGTGTTGGGTCCTGCTCGGGCCCTGTATCCAAATCTTCTGAATGGCAGAGGCGTTCTCAAGCCCAATCTCACCCACCTCCGGGGCTCAGCTGCTAATTCCTGCGCGCTAAGCTGCCCTCATTCCTTTCTACACTCTTGTTCACTTCATCTCTGCCTTTGCTGCCATCCCTACCCTACCTAATGCAAGTTACCAGTCACAGAAGTTCTTTCTCTGGGGATTCATTCCTGGAAAAATCACTTCTGCGTCCATTTTTCTTCTCTGAGCACACGTCGTACTTGGTATCTACTCTCATTATAGCACCAGGCGGAACATGATCTTTCTCCCTCATGAGGCAGTGACTCTTTGAAGACAGGAACGGGCCTTCTCCATCTTTCTGACCCTAGCACTTAGCACAGTGCCCGACATATAGCAGGATCTCAATACATATTTGCAGCAAGAACGAATGATTGAATGGATGGCTAGAGGCATGGTGAAGGGTTGCCTCAGATGACCTTGCTCTCTTTTGTTGAGAAGTCAGTGCTCACTGAGTCTCGTGTTGCTTGCTACCATGAACTGATTCAGACCTCCAGCCCAGAATCAGTCTTCTCACTTCACCATTTCTTGTCCCTAGAAACACAAGCCATGGCTTTTCTCATCAAGGCCAAATTTTCTAAAAAGTAAGCTTAAATCTTCACCATTTCTTCTTACATTTTTATTATGTATATATTTTGAGAATAATAGTAAACCCATTTATTGTAAAAAAATATGGAGACAAAATTGTAATGAAATTATATAAAAATGGCCTTATCACCAAGAAAGAACTGTCGTACATATTTTTGATGATTTCCATCTAGTCTTCTCTATTTCCATGTACATGGGGTGGACATATGTAGTCCCATATTCTTTTCATATTTTAATATGTCCCTGTGTCAAGAAATGTCCTTCGAAGTTTGCACAAAGGCCCAGATGCCGGAAAGTACTTGACATATTCAGGGATCCCAAGACCAGCGCCTCTGGGTGCACCTCAGAGAGTCAAGGGCGCACTGAACGAGGCGCTCATCTAGGAATTGGCAGGGCCAGAAGACTTTGTGGGCCTTTTGCAGCCCATGCTATGGACTTTCTATTTTAGTCTACGTGAACTGAGAACTGGTAAGATATATCAAAAATTATTTTTTTGTGGTCAAGTTTGGATTAATGATAGCTTGGTGGGGATGGTGGGTGGGGGGTGGGAACAATGGAAATGGAGAGGAGTATTCAGGACCAACGTACATTTTGAAAGTAGAATGGAGAGGACATGGTGGTTGATTGTACTTAGGAAGTGAGAGAGAGAGAGAGAGAGAGAGAGGTGACAAAATGGCTCCTATGTGTCTTTGGATAGCCGGTTGGGTAGAAATGTCATTTACCAAGAAGGGGGACTGTCAAGGGGAAATAGATTTGGGAGAGGAGAGGGACCTCTGCCAAGTTTGTAGACCACTACAATAGAGTATTATTATTATTCATATTTGATGTCAAGTAAACAGACTCAGGAAAGTTATTTCATTTGCTCGGGATCACATATCCAGCAAACAAAGGAGCCTGGTTTCATACACAAGTTCTTTTGACTGATACCAAAAACTGTGTTGTTTCCCCAACAATTCTCACACAGCCTCTTAAGTGGAAAGAACAGATCTGAGCCTCCCATGAAGCATAACAGAGACAGAGACACAGGGAGATGAGCCAGAGAGCGACCCAAGAGCACCCTGCCTGGGCTGAGAGGGCCGAACCAGGATGGAAAGCAGACATCCAGATTTTGTAGCCACGCCCTCAAACACCAGGAAACTGGAAGTCAGTCACCAGTCACAGTGCTTGTGGGCACCACGGCTTCTTGTCTCAAAACTTTGCTGGGAGCTGAGAACTGTTAACTCAGAACTGTGGTCCCCAAGTACAGTCCCCAGACCAGCAACATCAACATCACCCGGGGGCTTGTAAGAAATGCAATTTCTCAGGCACCCCAGACCTTCTGACCAGAAATTCTGGGGTTGGGACCCAGCAGTCTGTGTTTTAACAAGCCTTCTAGGAGACGGTGCTGGAGCACGCAAGCTTGAGAGTAACGGAATTAGAGCATCTGGCTTCATCTGATCTCCGTTTTTGCCCCTGAGCAGACCTCGCCTGAATGAATGTCGTATAATCCCCATAGCAGGCCAACTTTGGACAAATGGGGAAGCTACTGCTGAAGCTGGATGAAAGCTCATTTTGTCCCCTGTCCGATCCTCTTACATAAATCCCCATCCAAAAAGGAAATAGCCTTTTTTTTTTTTTTTTAAGGGACTGTTGTTTTGTGGCGAAAGGAATGCTCTGCTAATTTTAGGAAGATGGCTTCAGTTAGGGACAGGAAGTCTTGAAGGGAGGGAAGATTTCAAGTTGAATTTTTAAATATTGTGTTCTTTTATTTATTTTTTTCTTTAGAAAAGAAAAAAAAAACATTCACAGAAAAGAAAACACCATTAACCAACCTCAGCTGACTAAAACTCCTGACTGAAAAGAAGAGGTGCGTGAGAGCCATTTGTGGAGGCCCCACAGCTACAGTGAAATAAACTAGAAGACCAGGGCCCTCAAGATTCTGCTCTGAACAGAGACTCTTTGCAATGGAAATTAGTTTTGGAAGAAAGAGAGCCCCTGGCTTCTTGGTCAGACTAATTCTCAAGAGCTTCCCTCTCCCCTGCCAACTCCCAACTCCCGGGCTACGGGTGTCCCTTGGATCGGTCCCCTCAGAGCATCAACCTGGCCACCGAGTGCTCGGGAGTGCATTGGGCTTTACGGTTCGCGAAAGGCTTCTGCATTTCTTGGCTTGTTGACCCTATAGCAAGTCAGTCAGATTATATTATCTCCGTTTCACAAGTAAGAAAACAGAGACCTGCCGAGGAGAAAAGGGGGCCTTTCCGATGAATAAAAATCGTGACTCCTATGAGTTTCAGATTTTTTATCTCATTGAATTCTTGAAGTGAGAAGAAGTCTTGCTTCCATTCCACAGCTAAGGAAACTAGAAAGTAGACGTGACTTACTTCAAAAGTCACAAAGTTAGGAAGTTGGGAACACCTACTTGAACTCAAGGCCTTTCCCGACACTCCGCACTCTTCTTTGGGTCAGACGGGTCCTGGAAAGTAGTCGGTCCACAAGCTTTCACGGATCTCATGTTGATCTCTAGAGAATGGAACATTTCGAAACAATTGCTTAGTTAAATTTAATTTATCCGAACAGTGGGTCTAACCACTAAAATAGAATTGGGCAAGTCCTCACTTCAGGAACTTTGGCCCCCGTAGGTACAGCACTCAGAGGCTCACTCTTATAGATGTGGGTGTGTGGGGAGCCAGCTGAGGGGTGGGATAGGTCCATGCAGGAGAAGTGTTTCTCAAGGGTGTGAGTCCCCTTCACAGCCTCTGCCCTGTCCTAGCCGAGATGAGCACTGTTGAACCCTACTTGGCTACTCAAAAATCCCGACCCCAACACCCTGAAGAACATGAGAGAGGTGTTCCCTTTCCTGTCGGTGCAGAGATGTGACCTGTGGCCATCGCTGGTCTTGCACTGCGGGAGTCGCCAATGTCAGCATCAGAGGCTGCTGGGCCTGGAGGACGGATACTGCCCACGAGGGCAGCACATTCAGGCCATCTTTGCAAGCCTGCATTGGTCACACGTCTGGAAGGCAGGCCTGTGCAAGACAGCCCACCTCACACAGATTTAAACTGCTGTCCCATGAGGGCGTCGTAATTACTTTGGCTTCCCATCAGATTTGACCCACGGGAGTCACTGGAATATAAACGAGAGCCAATCTATCACCTTTTGCTTAGAAACGTTTGCTGACATCCCATTGCCTTTAGGATAAAGTCCAAAAGGAATGGAAATGAGGAATTGTGAATTATCTATTAGCAAGAAATCTATCACGCGATTGTCATAGATTTTCCCCTTTGTGATTCATTTATTTAAAACATCCACCTCCCAGATGACGATGATGACGATGATGGTGACATGTAAATGGAGACTGGGGGGAATCAACTGAATAAAGCAACAGTGCTCTGGCAGAAATCTTAAAATGAAAAATGAAATCGCTTTTACTAGCAAGTGCTGGCTTTTTGGGTTGCAAGGAAACGATATCCCTCTTTTTTTTTTTTTTTTTAAGGAAATTAGGTCTGTATCAATCATCCTATGCTTTCTCTCAGCTTCTGGGATTGGCTCAGAAACAGACATGTGTCCCAAGTCAGGCCCCTGAGACCAAGGGAATATTTTGTTCAGACTTCTGGAAGAGGAAATTGTTGTTTATAAGGGAGAGCTACTGAGAAAGATGCTTTCTTGTCCCCTGGGGGCTGTCATGTGTGGACTGGGGCAGTCATCTTTCTTTTAGCCAAAGGACAACACCAGCATAGCACCATAGAGAAGCCCAGTGAGTTACAGAGAAATGACACAAGACCACGCCGGGTCTACGGTGTGACTCCTTCCCCCACTTGATGGCAAGGGCCCCACAGGCAGGAGCTGAGTGTTCCTCGCATGTGTCTGGCACCGTGGGCCTGGCACGGCCCCTGGCACCGAGAAGGAGCCCAGTTCAGGAAGCAGAAAATGAGCAAACAGCACATTGAACCCAAGGTTTTCTCAGTGCTTTTCAGCTGAATGGCAAGTTTAACCTCGTGCAGGTAATATACTTCCCAGGCTGAAAGTCAGGGACATACAGATGAATGTTTGAAGAAGAGAGTTGGGTAACATGTTGGGGGAGAAAGTGGCAGGAGAGGACGGGGGTGGGCAGGGCCAAGGCTTGTGACCTGGGAGCAGTGCGCCCTCCCGAATCACGTGTGTGGGGCTGTCCAAGCCACGGACACAGCGTTCTCCTGTGGGTTCGTGCACGCTGAGCCAGTGAGGCACTTGTAAGGGGTCTGGAAGAAGCGTTAGACCTTTATTAGCTTAAGTACTTTACCAGAGTCTAGATCGCATCCAAACCTGGAAGTTTTCAGCGGCAGACTTGCAGTGGCTTTCCAAAAGCCTCAGGCTTGCCTTCCCTCCATTCAAAAGTCAGGCTGTGCAGTGAAAGCCGAGTACCAGAAAACAACCATGTAGATTTTGAAACTTGATTGGATGAGATTTTTCATGCCTTTCTGCAGTGCAGACATCCAGCAATGCTGTAGAGCTAGGTCAGATCCAACCCACAAGTTCTGGCTTTTTCTGAATTAGGGCCTGCCTTATCTTAAAGGAACTTCAAGGTCTGATTGAAAACAATGCTGGGCTACATTTAACTTGAGCACTAATTTGACTTGGACAAGACGCTTGACCTCTCTGGGCTTAGAGCCTCTCATCTATAAAGTGTGGGGCGGAGCTAAACCCACACTGGGTTTCTCCGCATTGAGAAATATCATTACATGAGATGAAAATCCAAAGAGCATTCAGAGGAAAAAGAGCATGGGACCTGGGAACAGCCTCAGGTTCAAGTCGTCGCTGACCCACTCACATATGACCACAGCTAACTCATTCTACAGCTCGGATTCTCAGTTTTATTGTCTATAAAATGGTGAAATAATTTCACTTTCGTTGTCTATGTTATAGGGATTTGGGAAGGTTTCGAAGAGCTGATGTAGTAATGATACGGAGTAGTCATTTAATAAAAAATTAATTCAACAAATACTTGTGGAGCATATACTATGTGCCAACTACTCGCCTAGCCTCTGGAAATAGAGTGGGAAGCCAACGAGGCATCACCCTGACCTCTGTGGGTAGGTGGACAAAAACTTAGAAATCACATTTATGGGGGCGCCTGGGTGGCGCTGTTGTTAAGCGTCTGCCTTCGGCTCAGGGCGTGATCCCGGCGTTCTGGGATCGAGCCCCACATCGGGCTCCTCCGCTGGGAGCCTGCTTCTTCCTCTCCCACTCCCCCTGCTGTGTTCCCTCTCTTGCTGGCTGTCTCTCTGTCAAAATAAATAAATAAAATCTTAAAAAAAAAAAGAAATCACATTTATGAATGTCTACTTGTCATATGAGCTAAGACCTACAGGGAAAGTAACAGGGTGCTGTGAGACAGACATAATGCATGCTAATTCTTGTCCCAACAGCCCTTTTCATTCAGCAATGCCACCAGAGCCACCATTCACCAAATAGTTCCCTCATAGCCCTTTTCATGACTCACCAGGGAGAATGCATCACCCCAGACTAGATTTCCCACTGGGTTAATTTTCTAGTACCAGAGGTCTTTGGGAGATTAGCTGATTTCATTTGCAAACCATGCGAACAATAATGCGAGACTATTCCCGGGAGTGGGAGGCAAATCCTTGAACTTACATTGCCAACCTCACATTCTTTCTCGCAAGTCTACATTACTGCTCGTGTTTGCTGAGACAGATTTGATTAATCAACACATCCCGCTGCAGTTATCATCTACAAAGCTGTCCAACTACAAAGAATGAGGGCTTTCTGCCCAGTCGGACACCCACCTGGCTCCAGGTAGAAGCGGGGGCCCCAGGAGAGCCAGCCAGCTGGTGTAGATCATATCATGTCCGTGATCCAGGCAAAGGGAGAAACTCTGCTCCGGGAGCTCGGGAGGTTAGCTTTGGCAAGCAGGGCATGTTGGGCCTCGGAGAGCAACTTGGCCATGTTACCTCTACTACCTGTGCAGGGATTGTCTCAAACACAAATGGGGACAATCACAGCCCGACCAGTGCATTGCACAAGGTTTTCATTCACATCATGTGAGAGGAATGTCCTGTCACCTCCTTCAGATCCGCCCTCTCATTTACATACCTGTGATCACAGTCCCAATTCAAATCTTATCACGTTGTGTAACCTGCTAACCAATCTCTCTTCTCTCACGCTTGCTCCAAATTCACTTCTGATACCGCTTCCAAGTTTAAAACATAATTGATGGCCTATTGCTTTCTGCTTACAAATTTCGATGACATTCCACTGCCTTCAGAAAAAATTCCAAAATCTCTGGCATGGTATTTGTGGCATGTACTCTGAGGTAGCTACCACGAGCCATTTTTCTTCCATACCAGCAGAATTCAATTTAAGGTCTGGCCACAGTGTGCCAAAACTATGGGACAGACTACGAGGGCGCTAAGCCATCTACCGTGATCCCATTCTTCTTCGGACTAACGGTGGGCATATGACCCAGTTCTTGAGATATAAAGGAAAGTCGACAGGGGCTTTAGGAAAAGACTACTTTTTTTTTTTTTTTGAAGATTTTATTTATTTATTTGACAGAGAGAGAGAGAGACAGCCAGCGAGAGAGGAAACACAGCAGGGGGAGTGGGAGAGGAAGAAGCAGGCTCCCAGCGGAGGAGCCTGATGTGGGGCTCGATCCCAGGACTCCGGGATCACGCTCTGAGCCGAAGGCAGACGCTTAATGACTGAGCCACCCAGGTGCCCCGGAGAAGACTTTCTTCCTGGTAAGACAGAAGTATATAAAAAAGATGGCCTGTTTTCTGTGTGGTGCTTGAGACTGTGGCAGCCATCTTGTGACTGAAAGGGAAGGCGTTAAGATCACTAACATTCCCGTTTGCCTGAGATTTTCCTTCTTTTAGCACTGAAAGTCATAAATCCTGGGAAACCCCTCAGTGCCAGGATGACTGGGACAGTTGGTCACCCTAAGAAATGTCACTGGTATTCTGAGCAAAAAAAACCCAAACAAACACCAAAACGAGGTGAACACACTGGTGACCCTCACTGAGCTACTGAACCAGCTCTGAGGTTGCCTTGCTCAAGTCCTCTTGTGCAAGTTACCCAAAAGCCTTCTTCCTGTGTTTTCTAACCTGTAGCTGAAACTTGCAGCTTGAATACATTCACGATCTTTCATCAAATGACCCAGCCTGCTTTTCAAATGCCGTCTTCCACCATCCCTCCTGCCCGCATACTCATCCAATGCCGATTACTCACTACGCTCTGAGTTTGCCATGAATCTGTGCACCTCTGTGCCTGTGGTAATGCCATTTGCTTTGCCCAAAATTCCTTCCCTTCTTCCATCACTGAAAATTTCCTACGCTTCCTCCAAGGTCCTGCTTACCAAGTTCCCTCCTTTTTGATGCCTTCCTCCACTCTACCCCTTGTTTCTTCCTCTAAGCTCCCATGGTTTTGGCAAGCAGAGAAACTCTTGGTTTATGTGACTCTCATCATACACTTTGAGTGTTTCAAGAGCAGGGATTATATCTTACTCATTTAGTATCTATAATCTTAGTACTGCCACCCATACATACCATGCTTGCTTTTGGAATGAATAATAGTGTTTATGGGGTAAATAATTATACAGGATGAATACATTTGTTTTAAAGCAGCAGAGTCTCATGGAAAGTGCAAGGTATTGCCCTTCTTTTTCCAGCGGGCTCTGCCCAAGCAACATTCTCTGGAGAACTATTCATATTGAGATTCCCTTTCCTTTGAACTCACTCAACTCCCACATTGTTACTGAGCTCACACTAGATGCCATGTACTTCTTAAAATATTGCTGATAATTATAGATGACTTGTTCCTATATAACTCTTATCTCCCTAATGAAAGAGTAAGGAAAGTGGCTTCCATCTATTACGAAGGCCACTTGATTCCAGGTCCAGTGCCCTGTATGAAGTTTGGGCACCATAAGTATTGTCTGAGTACGTGCAGTAAATGCTGTATTCTGCCATTACATCAAGAATGCTTTTGAGTGCAAGCAAAAATAAGTGCCATGAAGTGTGGACTTTGTCTTCCCACGGCTGTGTCGTCAGTGCTTAAAAAAGTGCCAGTCACATAGTAGATGCTCAGTAAATATCTGTTGTGATGAAGGAATCAGTTAATAATCTCTTCAGGGAAATTACATATAGAAGCAGGCAGGTCCCTGTGTAGCAAATGAAACTTCCCAAATGTTCATAGATGCCAGAACATTCCTTAGTAAAGACTGTACTAGGATGAATAGTGTCCCCCCAAAATTCATGTCCACCTGGAACCTCAGAATGGGACCTTACTTGGAAATAGGTATTTTGCAGATGCAATTAGTTGAGAACGTAATAAATTAGGATGGGCTCTAATCCAATCAATGATTGGTATCCTAATTTGGAGAGAAAAACAGAGACTCAGAGACTCCCAGATAGAAGGCCACGTGATGACAGAGGTAGAGGTTGGAGTGATGCATTTACCAACTATGAGGTGCCAAAGATTGTCAGCACCATCCGGAAGCTGGCAAGAGGCAAGAAGGGTCTACCCGGAAGCCCTAGGAAATGAATACAGGAGCCAAGGCTTCAGTCAATAACTGAGCAAATTGATACAGAGTACAAATGTATAAGGGGAGATAACATCATACAAGAGGATATTTTTACATAGCAAAATAAGGAAAGCGTATTAGAGCACTAGGAAGAGAGAGGGTGAGATTTGAAAACAGAAGATCTGGGCTTGCTCTCCTTTGGGCAAGACCATTAACCTTCTTTTTTCTTTTTTTTTTAAAGACTTTATTTATTTGAGAGAGAGAGAGCGCGCAGGAGCAGGGGGAGGGGCAGAGGGAGAAGCAGGCTCCCCGCTGAGCAGGGATCCCAATGTGGGACTCAATCCCAGGACCCTGGGATCACGACCTGAGCCGAAGGCAGATGCTCAACCAACTGAGCCACCCAGACGCCCCCTTCCAACAAATTCTTAAACAAAAGCTCCAAAAAAGAAGAGGAAGAGGAGGTGGACTTTTTGTGGGTTGAAGTGTGGAAGAGAGTTTAGATACACACTGGACCAGCCTGCACTCTCCCGGAGACCCCGGAGGCACCTCTCTGGAGAGCACTCAGAGGGCTTCATGAACACAGTCTAGAAATATCGCACCAGGAGGCAGAAATCTGAGAAGTTAGGAGATACAGGACCCAGCCTGAATTTGGCTTCAGTTGAATCGTCAAAATATCGCTCTTGGCCTCGGTGTCCTTATCTGTAAACTATCAGGAAGGGCAAGTAGGTGACACCCATGTGGCTCTTTTCCTCTTGCCTTTTCCTGGTCTTCTTTCTCCAGACTCTTTACGACACATTGCCCCCGTGTGAGGTGGCCTTTCACGTGAAACTGATTTGCCACCTTTGTGCTAACGAGATGATATGCAAGTTCTCTTTCAGCTCTAACAGCCCCAAATTGTCGTTTTTTAAAAAAATCAGTTGCCCAACTTATGTTGCTGCTGTGTTTTCAGTGATATGAGTAAGCAAATTAAACCCTGAAGGTCTATGTCTTAAGATTACCTCACCTCCAAAGAATGTATCGAGAATGGGTCATTTCAGGCTAACAACAACGACAACAAACTGAATCATGCCATTTGATCTGGTCCTTAGCAAGGGACCTCTTCCGTAGATGTGACGCTATGCCTTGCCAATATGGATGTGAGCAGATGAGCGCCTTTCCTCTAAGAATCTATTTCGAAGGATCCTAGGCCTGAGGTCATGGCGACAAGGCTGAAAGTTCTGAACACCACGGAAGCGAAATGTTGCTAACGATCGTTACCTGGTGATAAAAATACCAGAGAAGATACGCAGATGTCTCCAAACTTCTGAGGCCCGTCTCACAGAGCAGAACGGATTGTTTCCATGTGGTCCTCAAGAGAAGAACCAAGACTGAGGTGGCGGATCAGGGGCAGCAGAGATGGCAGGCTGGTGTTCTGTGGGCCCCATTCACCTCCCGGAGAATATTCTGTGTAGCTAAAGCAGTCTTTATAAAATCCTTGACATACAGGACAAACTTCGAAACCTTCACATTTGGCATATAAATGCAGAGTACGATTGTCTCTTAAAAATTGGAGGGATGGGAAAACACCAGCCTCTGGGAGAGAAACCAGGGCCGCCTCCCCAAGGTCCGCATTTGGGGTGAGGGAGAGGCACTCCGTAGAGAGAGATGGCGACCTGTTCCTCCTCTTTCTGAAAAGTAAAAGGTTATTAAACTTTTTTTTTTTTTAATGATTCAATTTCAATTTCTGGTTTTGGTATTTAACAAAACAAAGCACAGCCTCCCTTCAAGGGTGACAGTGCGCGCTCCACACGAGTGAAGCTACCCGGGCACCAAGCACAGCCCTGGGTCCGGGAAGTCCGGGCCCGCATTCCTACGGGGCTGTCACCTGTAAGTGTGGCACAGCAGTCATCTGCTTCGGAAAGGCGCGTCTTCTCCAGGGAACCACCGTCCTCCGTGACTCCGTGTCTTCCAGGCGCACATTGGCCATCATACCTGCGTCTATCCCTTTCCCGCTCCTCCGGGGAGACTGACTGGGGCTTCATAGGAGGAAGAATGAATTGTTAACTATCTGAAATTTTAAAAAGTGGAATAGCGTTAAAAATGGAAGCGTGAGCTTCCCCATCACCAGAGGCATTCCGGGAGAAGCAGAACCACCACCTGTAAACGGGAAACCAGTGTGGACTAGAAGTCGACAGAGTCGGTCTAGAAGAGGCTCTGGGAGGCCTCCTTCCTCCTCAAAGACGCAGTTCTGCGAACCGCCGGCAGCAGGAGCAAAGCAGGACTTGCCTACGGAGCCGCATGCCGAGAAGGGCTTGAGCGCTAAATAATTGGCACCTCGTGTCAAGGTTGGGGTCCAAGCCATCTGGCAACTTGCTCCTAAGCAGGAAGAAGAATGTTCGTGCACACTAGACTTGAAAAATCATCAGCATTGATTCCAGGAAAAATAATGTCTTCCATTTGCTCAGCGGCGTGCGGGTTGCAGGCTCATCACCGCGGTCCCTCTCCTGCCTCTGTGATCGGAGAGCAGCGGGGGGCGTGGGCGAGCCGGTCACGCGGACGGGGAGCCAGGGGCAGGGCCACCAAGCCTCTTACACTCGCAGTCAGGACCCACGTGGGGCTCTCGGGACCCCTTGGCTTTCACTCTCCCAGTTGGAACTCACGGCGGCAAACCTCAGTCAGGAAACCCAGGAGAAGCCTCTTGGGGTCTTCAGCCGCAAGCTCGGTTCCCCGTGAGCCGCCGTCGGGGAGGGAGAGCCCCGGCTGGTCTAAGGAAGGGGAGCCATCAGTGTCACGGTCTGGGGGTCTTTCCATCTGCCTCACTTAGATCTTCTTTCCCCAACAAAAGCCCGATTCTTCTTCTGCTGTGGAGACGACAGACAGGTGGTCACCGTCTTCCCAGAACAGCCCCTTGTAGACCCGAAGCCTGTTATTACGCTGACTCTCCATCGTTTTCATCTCCAGACAAAATAATTGACTTAACCTTTCCCCCCAGTGACAAATACCCTCTTGAGTATCAAACACCCTTTTCGTAGAACTGGAGAATTCCAGAGTGCCCACTTAACAAACCGCTCTTCTTTAAAAGCTCCCCTTTCTAAAAGCAGTAGGGCCTTTAGCCAGGGAGCTCTTCAAGTAGCCCATTAGTGCTCTGAAAGGATCAGCAAGAAATACGATTAGACCTTTGACCCCAGCTCTGAGCAGCGCTTTGAAGAGGAGGGGGGAGAATGGCCAGGCCTTGAAATCAGGTCAGTTTGTTGCTCTCAACCCTCCACCCGGCGCAGGGGCCCCACCTGCTCCCTTCGGAAGAGGAGAGTCAAGAGCTCAGGGCTCTCTTGGGAGCCCCTTCTGCTCTCTGGCGTCATCCTCCTTCCCGTCCCCGTGTCCACTGCTGGCTGGACCTCGAGGAAGTTACTCCTGCTTGACTATGGTTCTTGGACCACAACCACGTCGCTCCTTTTTTCTCCAAAGAAAGGACTTGTGGAGAGTTTCAACTATGGGGACCCAAACTGTGTTCTCCATCTGGCTTACAACGGTTTAACAATGACTTTCCTGAGCTTTCATTTCATAAAAGGGATAAACGTTTCTCTGTAAAAGGGAACAAACATGACTCCATAGTTGAGGGTTACTGGGAGGATTACGTGGAACGAAGTGTCTGCGAGGCCTTTACCAACTACGCCATGCTTCGAGAAGGTACAGGCATGTTAACGTTGCCGTCTTTGCCACTCTTCCGACGGTCTCCTAGCCAGCGGGTCCCCGTGGGGGTGAGAGAGACAATGTCTCCATTAAACCTGGCCCGAACTAGGCCACGGGTGACAGGGGCGGGCAGAGGGGCCCAGGCCGGAGCTTCCTGCATAGCTCCCTTTTGTCCTCGCGCACCTGCCAACTCAGACATCTGACATCAGTGCGAACGAGCCTCTCTGAGGAATTGCTTTTGTCGCTGCACCTGCCTGCTCCCATTTCTTCGCTGTGATCAGAGCCCGCGGCTCTTGACGGCTGTTCGCAGTCCGAAGGCACAAAAGAAAGCCTCTCCCTGGGGCCCATTTGTCTCTATGCCAAGATGCCCCAGTGGCTGCTTATCCATAAATGGGGCATTTTGAGATCCCCCCGCCCCTGCCCGCCCGGCTTGTTCTTCCACCTCACGCCTTCTCCCAGTTCCTTGGAGCCTGATGTCTGAACCACAGACTGCTTTATTATTCGACTTCCTTAATTGATTGGTCTGGAACCGGCTGTTGCCCTTGGTGAAATATTTAGGGAGGATTCTACATTAATGTGTATCGGACCATTTGTAATAAAAAAATAATCTCTCAATTCTTTTTATGGAGAAGCCAAACCAGATATAAATAGACATCACTTTGCAAATATAAGTAAAGAGAGAAAAATCTATGCTTGCCTGTTGTAGACTGCTTGCATTATCAAACCTAATTCTGTTATTTCATCAGATGACTTTGAAGTTCTTCCCATAAAAGCAGGGTAAATTTCCCTATTCCATGCCACTTGCTTTGGTTAAAAGAATGAGGGAGAAATCCGGGTGTGCCTGGGTCTCACGGGGCCTTGTGTTTAATCACACTCGTCAGCTTCCACCACTGCCAGGTGAAGAATTTGCCTGAGCCAGCAGGTAGGTCCCCAGAAGGGCCCCAGCTTACAGCCCCAGGCAAACTCTGCTCCCCTGAGCCCACCGGCTACCACAGGTGACCGGAGCCCAGCTAATATCCTCCAGCCCCCAGATGACCACAGACACAGAAGTTATAATAAGAAATGATGTTGTTTTAAGCCACTGGGTTTTAGGCTGCTTTGTCATATAGCAATTGCTAATTTAAACACTGCCAACAACAAATCCCTGGAAGGTTCAAAAGATTCATCTTTCCCTAAAATAACGTGGCCGTTAAAAAAAATGTAGGAAATACATGAAAAATTTCCCTTATTACAGAAAATTAATTCATTACAGAAAATTAATTCATTACAGAACACTTAGAAAACAAGAAAAAGAGAGAAAAAAAGAAAAATCAAACATCCTTTAATTCTGAGAAAATCAACATCTGTTACCATTTTAGTGTTTATAGTCTTCTGAAAGCCAAAATGGTTTTGTGACTAAGTTATGAAGTTTAAAAATAATAGCAATAAATCACAAAGGAAAATATGAACAGAGTTGAGTGAACAAAAACACAATATGCCTGCATATTTAAAGAAAATACTAGAAAACCTAGAGCAAGAGAAATGGGAGCAAATATTTGGAAGACATATGGCAAAGTCTCAATACCTTGGGAACATAAAGAGTTCATATACACTGATAAGAAGATTGTGAGGTCCTGGGGCGCCTGGGTAGCGCAGTCGTTAAAGCGTCTGCCTTCAGCTCAGGGCGTGATCCCGGCTTATCGGGATCGAGTCCCGCATCGGGCTTCTCCGCTATGAGCCAGCTTCTTCCTCTCCCACTCCCCCTGCTGTGTTCCCTCTCTCGCTGGCTGTCTTCTGTCACATAAATAAATAAAATCTTAAAAAAAAAAAAAAAAGAAGAAGATTGTGAGGTCCTACAAGGTAGATGGCCAAAGGACCCATATTAACACCGACAAAGAGAGATACATAACTGGCAAGCATAACGTGGGGAAATGCCCAACATTATAAGCAAACGATGAAATATAAATTAAAGTGACACGGAAATGTTAGTTTCATCATGACAATAGAGAAGCAATTTTTTTTTAAAGATTTTATTTATTTATTCGACAGAGATAGAGACAGCCAGCAAGAGAGGGAACACAAGCAGGGGGAGTGGGAGAGGAAGAAGCAGGCTCACAGCAGAGGAGCCCGATGTGGGGCTCGATCCCATAACGCCGGGATCACGCCCTGAGCCGAAGGCAGACGCTTAACCGCTGTGCCACCCAGGCGCCCCTAGAGAAGCAATTGTAAATCACACTTAGGGTGAGAAGTAGGAGTGCTAAACACACACGTTGTTGGTGAAATGGTAAGTATATGAATAACTGAGTAAAAATGGTGACATTTAATATTAAGTGAAAAGTCAGACCACTAAATTATATATGCAACGTAATTACAATTGGGTGCGATAAACCCGGAAAGAAATACACCAGAATGCACAGGGCAGTTTGTTTTGTTTTGTATGTTGCAACAGCAGCCGCCTTGTTTGTTTCTATCTTTTTGTTCAAGTCCAGCTTAAAAATGTTATCAGCGGATGCAGGCCTCCCATTGGCCCTTTGAGCGTGTGCCTGAGAAGTGTGGCTTGTGGTGCTGCGGTCAGTAAAGGTCAGGGAGAGTGCCAGCAAACTCCCCCTGCCCTCCAAGCCCGGATAATTCTTGCTCCGTGACACACATGTCACCTCGTAACTAAATTATTTTCCTAAAAATGTATCTTCTATTTTTCCCCTGGATCGGGTGCCCGTCCCAGTGTGGGTCCTCCAACAGCACAGCCTAAGGTGGGGATTCTTGTGACAAATGGCTTATTGA
Source organism: Ursus arctos (assembly GCF_023065955.2). NCBI lineage: Eukaryota > Metazoa > Chordata > Mammalia > Carnivora > Ursidae > Ursus > Ursus arctos. The sequence goes on along the minus strand of NW_026622886.1, from coordinate 10,099,549 downwards.
GGGAGGGCTCTGGGGAGGAGGGAATGAGGGAAGAAGCAGGGTGGGGCAGGGGAGGGAAGCTGAGCACGGATTCAGCCTGGTCCCTGGGAGACCTGGAGCATGACTTCTTGCTGTGCTCTGCAGTCTTAGGTCCCAGCTCTCCTCCCAGCCCCACCCCTGTCAGCCCTGGTGTCTCCTGTTCAGTGAGGTCCACTCTCTGGAGGGGAAGGCAGCCTCCCTTCCAGCAAGGGAGGAGTGGAGGTAGGGGTCTGGGCGGGACACCAACATGGATTCTGCAGCACTGTCTCTCTGACCTCCCCCTTTGCCCTTTTTGGACCTGAACCAAATTCAGAGCTGGACGTGCTTTGTTTGTTGGCTCCCCATCATCCGCTATGTCTCTCTAACCCAAAGTTTGACAATGCCAGAGTTTGGCATGGACAAAGCTGGGACATCGATCAGCACACTCAGCGCATTTGAACGTGTGGGTTCTGCTCACCACAGACAGCCCCTGACCAGAAGCTGAGGCAGGGTGGGCCAGGGTCGCCAGCCCACACACTTGAACTTGGGTGTAGATCTTCTGGAGGCTATCATCACGGACCCCAGGACCTCTCCCCAGGACCATGATGGCAGCCATGCTGGTTAAACAGAGAGAATGGGGTAACTTTACTTTCAAAAGCATGCGAGGAGTAGAAAAAAGCTGGTGACCCACATCTACTGATCCTTCTGGTGGGCTTTCCAGCCATCTGTTGTCCATTCCAGGAGCCGCCGTCTAACGATCTGTAAATACTTACTGAGGACCAAAACGATCGGGGAGAAGAGAGTTTTCTGGTCAGTCATGAGCAAAGGTGGAGTCATGAAGTACACAGAGTGTTCGATAGATAGTGAGAGAGGGAGCCGTCTGGGGAGCTGAGGATTCAGTCAACAGGAGGCAATGCTGGTGGAATCTCCTTAAAGCCTGGAACTTATCCTGCAATTCGCTAGAAACTTTTGGTGACTCTGTGCATCAGAATGTTTCAAATGTGTGCTTTAGCCTTTCGTTATGGGGTGGCCCTTTCTCTGTTCCCTGACTGCAGCAGGACACATGGTATTAGGTGATCTCATTAGGAAAATAGGTCCCTAGTTAGGTGGAAAGGTCCAAGAACTGTCTAATTTATCTTTGGATTTCAAACAACTCATAGTATATGTTTACTGAATGGGCAAAAGGATGAATGAAATAAAACATTGTTTTCTTTCTAGAACACTTCTGCTGGAAACTCCTTCAATGTCCGACTATAGTTTGCCCCACAGACCATCATGCCCTCTCCTGCTGTTCTATCTTTCCTCCTCTGTGTTCCAATGTGCTGAATCCACTTGATGTTTTGGTCTTGAGTTCTACGAGTCTAGTTACTGCTTGTCATGTCATGTAAGCCTATGATTGAGAGGGTTATTCACAAGGGTCTTTGCTGAGTCACAGGGCCCTGGACCTGCAATTTTCCAGACAGTTCTGTAACCATGGCAACTACACAGTTACTAATGCCATTAATGATGATACTGGTTGGTTTATTTTGTTTTTGTTTTTTTGTTTTTTGTTTCTTTTTTTTTAGAGAGAGAGAAAGAGAGGGATAGCAGGAGCAAGGGGGAAGGTCAGAGGGACAAGCAGACTCCCACTGACCTTCGGTCCCAGGACCCTGAGATCATGACCTGAGCCAAAGTCAGATGCTTAACCGACTGAGCCCCCCAGGTGCCCTTTTGATGGTATAGTTTATCCATCCTTTACTCTGTGACTGGCATTGTGCTAAGTGCTTCATATGCATTTTCTCATTTAATTTTCCCACCACTCTCTAAGAAAAGTGTTATCATTATCCCTATTTTCCAGATAAGGAAACTGAGGCTCAGGTTTGGTGACTTGCCCAAGGTCAAAAGCTACTCAGACAACGGGTGGAGAGGCTAGTCAAAGGATAGAGCAAATAGTTGGGTTCAAGTGCAGGTGACTCTAGGGCTCAAGTCCCTAACCACTGGGTCACATCATGTCCTGCAATCACAAGCCCTCACGCTTACCGAAAACCTATCATATCCTGGGCATTGTGCGCACGGCTTGGTGTCAGTTACTTCTTTAACCCTCCAAGGAAGCACAACAGGAGGGAGCTGCTGAATTGTGGAGTAGGAAGCAGCCAAAGGAGGATGTGGGAGAAATGCAGCAGAATGTCAGATACAAGGGGACTCTTGGGCCCCCAAAGGAAGGTGCAACCAAAGAATCAGGGACTGACAGGCGCTGGAGCAGGTGTGGACGTGAGGCACGGCCTGAGCTGGACTGAAGAGTTCAGGACGAGGACTGAGAAGGCTTGAGTGTGCGCGTGGAAGCTAGATGGACAGACGGCAAGGGCCAGGCAGCACCACCAGCACGGGGAGCATCCCTGGTAGGCCCCGCCCCTTGGGCTCTGTCCTCTCAGGTCTGGCTGGGTGCCACATACCTTCGCTGCAATTTCTTCACTTACACGAGACCATGCGTGGAGGGGGCATTGGGTTAGAGCAGATCCAACGTTGATTTGGGGTCCAGAGACCCTAAGTTTCTTTCCTGGCTCAGCTGTGTCACCTCTAGGAACTAATTCACCTCTCTGAACACTGGTTCTTCAATCGTCAATGGAGAAAATACGACGTCCTCCATAGCAAGGTTGAGGGATGAAATGGGGTCCCACGTAGGAAGCATTTAGCCCAATGTGCACTTAGCATTTAATAAATACCAACTGCTTCTCCATCTGTCCTGCTGAAACTCTCCTTTTTATTCTATCCTTCGGTTGTTTCATGAACTTGATTGTGAATCCTTCAGGGCAAGGACTATGTCCTTTATCGTCTTGGTTTCCTCATCCATTCATCCACTCATTCGTGCAGGTACAGATGTTATGCACAGTTTACCTACAGTTGATATTATGGCTTTGATCACGTGGTATAACAATGACTACTGTGCGATCAATTTTTTTTTAAAGATTCTTTACAGGCGATCTAAATGGAAGGCTATGTCAAATTCAGTTTATACATCAAAAAAAAAATGTTGCAGGGGAGAAACTACTGAGTGTGTGACATTGTCAAACATTGGATCAGCACACTGAACAGTTACAAGGAACCGTTCCCAGGAGGCTTTTCATTGCCCTCAGTGACTGAGTACATTGCCTTAACCTCCACCCTGGGCATCAATCACCCTGCCCTTCACACATTTCACAGGAATAAATAGTTCAACCAGTTTCATAGATCAGTTTTTCAAGCTTATAAATTAAAAAAAATATTTTCCAATTACAAGAGCAGTTCATGTCACTTACAAAAAGTCTTTTAGTAAAAATAGAAAATAAAAGAATGGCCCTTGAAACATGTCGAGTTTTTCCATGTAGAGGTGCCCATTGTTAGCACTTTGATATAAATCCTTTAAGATTTTTGCAGTGTGTGTGTGGGGGGGTATATTGCATGTGCCTAAAATAAGTTTATACAATGTAATACTAGGCTGTCCTTAATCGTTCCAATTTCCACTTTGGATTCTATCAAAGTGGATCCCATCTCTGTTTATCGAAAAGAAGAGGAAAGAATTTTCATATTAAAGTGAAGTCAAGCATGGAGGTGTTTATGTGACTTGAGTTCTTGCCTAACGCTGGTGTCAGTAAGTATCTGTCCTCGGACACAGAGAGGTAGGTGTGTGGACTCTAACCACCCCCCCCCCACATGTGGTTCCATTGCAAATACTATTTTCCTCGCATCCTATTTCAATTTTTTTTCCTTCTCTCCCCCGTTCCTGGCCTTTCTCCTCTCTTGGCCTGCTAAGCGTCCCAAGGACATTAGCAGTGTCACCTCAAAGAGGAGTCAAGTCCGTGGTGATCCTTGCTCCGCAAGCCAGCGTGACTGCTGCCCTCGAGCTGATGTGCGCCGCGGATGGCCCAGCGGGGGTGGGTGGCGAACTGTGCAGAACAAGGAGCCACGCCAAGGACATGGTGTTCTGTCCCTAATCAAATCCCACTAAATGGCAAATTCTTCAGTACAAAAGTGTGAATAGGATGGTACTTTATAGAGAACTCCAGCTGCTTAAATTTAGAGACTGAAACATTCCAGTCTAATAATACGTTCTGGCTCTTGGCCCGCTGCATCCTTTGGATGGGGGAACTGGAGGACTGTTCATTCACTTTGGGCTGCCTCTCACGGCTGACTCGCAGGCAGGCCCCAAGCTTCTTTGCTGGCATGGGCCAGGGTAGGACTGGGTCACTCAGTGGGACGAGCAGCTTCCGGTGCGTGAACGCTGCCTCCTGCTTGCTGATGCATTTTCAGACGTTGATTGTGCAAGAAATATTGCTATTTTTGTAAATGGTTTTGGCCTCTTCCGTCATCAGCCTGGCATTTCTGCCCAGGGCCCCACCGCACCCATCCACCCCTTCTTTTGTTTGTAAACCGTTTGCAGAAGCGTCCTCAGAAAAGGCCATCCTCCCCCGAATTTTGCTGTTCGTGCCGACAAGGAATTTCCTCCGGTTATGTTTATCAACTCCACTGATAGATATTTTCAGGACAACTTCCCAGAACTAGTCCCAGACCCCTTCATGGCTTAGTTGAAGCCACAACTACAAGTCACAAGTGTCTCAGGTGTCCCTTCCGAGGGCAGAGCGCTCTGCCGGGTGCCTGGAATGAGGGAAGGAGAAGAAAGCCCCAGGCCCAAGGCTTAAAAAGTTGACCACGCCAAGCCCTTTCCACATCCTTCCGGCCTGAATTATTCGCCCCCCCCACCTGCACTTGACTCCAGTCCTTACTGATCGTCTGCCCCCAGCGAGGCACTGTAGGCTTAGCACAGAGCGATCCCGTCTCCAGACATCCCTGAGGAATGGGCCATCAATCCCATTTTGTAGATGAGCAAACGGGGCCTCTGAGAGTAGGAAAGCTGACCAAGACCACACAATTAATAAGTGGCAGAGCCCGGTTCACACATGAGTGAACTCACCCCAAGGCCCATGCTCTTTACTACTACGTTGTAGCTGAGGGTCCCGTACTCGCCCCCAGGGACTCACACAACCTCAGAGGTCAGCTGGCCGACGGGACGGTGAATGCTGTATGCCGGGGGGAGATCTCCTGCCCCCGATAGCTTGGCTCCTTGTAAAATCTGGGCACCTTCACAGGATCATTGTCCAGGTGGGCTGGGAGAAGAGAACATGGGGCCCGGCCATCCAGGCTGGAATGTACTGGAAGGTAGGAATTGGCAGAGGGGGGGAATGCACATCTAATTTCCCACATTCCACACGTTCGTATCATCTGACTTTTACCGACAAAATATTACATTTGGAGGATGTGGGCAGCAGTTTAATGCAGTGATTAGATACCCAGGGCCCAGAGGCAAAAGGCATGGGCCAAATCCAAGTTCTAGTACCTGTGCCTGTTACCTAAACTTGCTGAACCTCGGTGACCCCGTATCTGTAAGAATAACGGCACTCACTCGCAGGTGGTTGTGGGGATCAGGCAAGGAGTGTAAGATACTCTGTGCGCTCTGGGCACAAAGAACACACCTAATCAATCGCTTTTACTATTTATTCTTGTTGGTATTAGCAAGATTTCAAAACAATAAAGTTGAATGAATATTGGAATTTCAGAGCAGGGAGTCAGCTGGCCACTCTGCTGGCCATAGAAGCCTCTGGAAGCCAGCTGGGGATAGGATGGAGAATGCAGCTGAAATTAAAACCAATGGTGCCTTTTCGGGTCCCCAATTCCCCCCAGCTTTTTCTCATTCTCTTCTCATTTTCTTGAAACCTCAGCCACCTGGGTGACAGGATGGCACGGGAGGCACAGGTGGGAAAGAGGGACAGATTGCAGGGACCCCAAGTTGAAAGGAGGCATATTAGGGAAATGGACCATGCAGGTTGAGTCTGCAAAGCCAAGTGTCTTGTTACCCACTCTATGAAAGCTTCCAGGTCAGCTCATCAGTGGAATCGCTCGTGCTCCATTCGAGGGGGTTCTCCTGATGCCGGCGTGAGCGCCCCGGACCACAGCAGCTTCGGGAGAGCCGGAAATGGACAGTGGCCAGTCATGCACCCACACGGCCAGGTCATCTGCCCTTTCTCGGCGGCGTTCCCTCTTGTCCAGGGAACCGCAGAGAGGACAATCTAATCAGATTGCTGCATTTCAAAATTTGCTCCACAGCGATACAAATAAACTCCAAATGTTCACATATTTGATCAATTTACCTTTATCCTTTAATCGAATAAGCCTCGGCCCTGCAATCAGAAAGAAAAATATTTTGCTAAGCGCTTCATTTCTTCAGTGATTCATCTAGCAGTGGTCTCAAAGCTGACATGATGGGAATGAGGTATTTAATGCTGAAATAATTTTTATGACCACATCACAAGAGGCTGGAATGGCTTTTAAGGTACATCATATTTTAATCACAAGCACACAAAAAGCATACATTGCTTAAAAACTTTGGGGAAGCTCGGAGCTGAAAGCCAGAATCATAATACCATTATCAGGAAAAGGAGGGCTGCTTTTCTTTTTTTTTTCCAGTTCATAACTCCTTCTGTTATTCTGAGGGATTTGGAAGAAAAGTGTTTTAGAAAGAAAGTTACAAAAAGTACACCCAAAAAGAGGTTTCAAGTCAGCAGATGCCCACGCAGCTAAAATGGGTAACCTCTTATCTTGTGTGACTCATTAGCTTGAAGGAAGGTCTCCTTTGAAAAATCAGAAAGATTTCCAGAAGTCAAGGTCACCTGCAGCATCCAGGAACAGTGCACATGGCCAGACGCCCCTGCTGGTCTGAAGATCCCAGAAGTCAAGGTCATCTGCAGCATCCAGGGACGGTGCACATGGCCAGTGCCCCCGCTGGCCTGCTCTGGCTCGGGCTCTCTCTCCTCGATGAAGGGCGTGAAATAAAACCATTGCTGTGATCCTACCGCTAGGGCTCCAGTCACCTGCTCCCCAGCCAGTTGCCACTTGGGTCCTGGGAAACAGGAGGGAAAGGGCAGAGACAAGTAGGTCAGGGGACAAGGAAAAGGGTTCGAGAGGAAGAGGAGGGGCTCTGAAGAGTTTTTTAAGGAGGCGGGATTCTGTGGTAGGAAACACGAGCTTTGGAATCAGGCCAACTTGAGTTCAACTCCAGGATCTGCCATTTCTCAATGGTGTTCACCTGTCGAGCTTCATCTTCCCAATCGTAAAACCAGGGAAAATACCTGGGGTATTGTGTTGCTGTGAGAATTAATCAGAGGATTTATATCAAGATTTTAGAACAGTGCCTGAAATATAACGGGTACACAAAAAATATCAGTTTTCATATTTCCTCTTGTCCTCCAACCTCTTCGAAGGTGAGAAAATAGAATCAAAAAGAGTGTGTCACTCCATTCAAATCTTGTCCCCAACTCTGAAACCCCTCCATGGGGCACTATCACCTACAGAATAAAGCCCTGGCTTCCCGGCAAAGCACCCCAGCTCTGCACAATCTGGCCCCAGGCTGGCATAATCAGCCACGCATCTGGGCACAGGACACCACATCACCGCCAGACCACTCCACCCCCCACCTCTCCAGGTTTACTTGTCTCAGTTTGCGATGCCTGTCTCTCCTATTTACTCATGGAAATCCTACAATGCTTTCCTCCTTCTCTCCTCATTTATCGGGTGACCACAGTGTGCCATACACTTTACTGGGAGGCAGAAACACAGAGAGAAACATGACCGGCCCTGATTTGAGTGGGGAAGAGGCGGAGGAGATAACTTGTTCAACAAAGGCTTAATAGAAGCAAGGGAGCAGTAGATTCTGCTGGAAGAGACCGGAAGGAAGGATCGCTTCACAAAGGAGGCCAGCCGTTGAGCTGGGCTATGAAGGTTATGTAGGAGTGTTTCAGAGGGGAGATGGGAGAGGGGAGGTGGGAGCAAAGGCAACAGAAAGGACACTATTTTAAGGGAATGGAAATCCTAAACCACACTCTGTAGCTGGAGGAAAATAGAGAGGGCAGAACAAACAGGAGGGAAGGGCTGGAGCTGGGACAGGGGAGGGAAGCCAAGCCAAGGATCTCAGCCACCACTTCCAAGCTGTGCACCTTGCATAATTCCTTTACCTTTTTAAAGCTTTGATTTGTTCTTTTGTAAAGTGGGAGTACAACTCGCACCTAGCCGGAAGGATGTGTGAGGATAAAATAAGATGATCCCTGTAACGTTCTCGCAAAGACTCTGGCAGCATAGGAAGTGCTGAGCAAGCATTGGTGATTCTCATTATTATTATTATTTTAATCTAACTGAAATGCCAGCTCCTCTCCAGCCTTTCCCGACCCTCTGAGTCAACTCTTACTCCTCTGTCTTCTATGCTTTCACGGCATTTTTACAAACCTCTGGCTAGCATTGATTCAACAGGCTTTTGTCTGACACTGTATTTGTTTTTCTGCTTCTGTCTCTAACAGATGAAGCCCTGTGTCTTGTTCGTCGGTGGCATCCCTACTCCGGACGTGGTGATTAATTGCTGAGTGATTGTTGACTGGCCAAATGAAGCCTCTCAACAACTCCAAATGAATAACTTTAAGAAGTGTTAGAGCCAAGTGCCATCCTCTGATCCAGTGTTTTCCAAACGTTTTGTCATCTCCAGCAAGAATTTACATCAAGACCTCGTGTGTGTCTACATGTCTATTTATAGTCGGCGAGAACAAAAATTTCATTAAATAATAATTATCCTTACTACTGCAGCGCGTCACAATATGTTCTGATTTATCCTTTTTTTTAAAAAAAGATTTTATTTTATTTATTCGACAGAGATAGAGACAGCCAGCGAGAGAGGGAACACAAGCAGGGGGAGTGGGAGAGGAAGAAGCAGGCTCATAGCGGAGGAGCCTGATGTGGGGCTCGATCCCAGAACGCCAGGATCACGCCCTGAGCCGAAGGCAGACGCTTAACCGCTGTGCCACCCAGGTGCCCCTGATCTATCCTTTTTGAATCAACTTTTTTCACTTAGAAGTTTTAAGTTTACAAAACGGTTGTGAAGATATGACAGAAAATTTCCATTTACCTCTCACCCAGTTGCTGCTATCATTAACATCTTATATCAGTAGGATCGCTTTTTCATGACTAATGAACCAATATTAATACATTCTTAACTAAAGTCCATACTTCATTCAGATTCCTCTGGTTTTTATCTAATGCTTTTATTTTCTGAGCCAGGACCCCACGTAGGACACCACGTTATGTTTAATGACCATGTCTCCTTAGGTTCCTCTGGGCTGCGATGGTTTCTCAGACTTTCCTTGTTTCTCGTGACCTTCACGGTTTTGAAGAGTATTGGTCAGATATTCATAGAATGTCCCTCAATCAGGATTTGTCTGTTATTTTCTCATCATATGACAAGTGCTCTGGGTTTGGGGCAAGAAAGACCAGAAAGACAACGTGCTATTTTCATCACATCTTATCAAGGGTATGTACTATCAATATGACTCAGCAATGTTGAACTTAACCTTTATGACCTTGCTTGCCCGCTTTCTCCACAGTAAAATTATTATTTTCTTTCCCTTTTCCATACCACGTTCTTTGGAGGAAAGCCACTAAGTGCAGCCCACACTTAAGGAGTGGGAAGTTATGCTTTATCACTTCGAGGATGGAGTATCTACATAAATTATTTAGAATTCTTTGCATAGGAGATTTGTCTATTTTCCTCCACTTACTTATTTATTCAATCATTTATTTCTATCAGTATTGACTCATGGAATCTTCTTATACTTTGGGTTATAATGCAATACCACTTCCTTAATTATTTCGTGGCTCCAAACAACTGTGGGTGAACTTCAGTTCTCCTGTACACCTTTGACATATCTTTATTATCTATCATCGTGGGCTCTGTTTGTTTGTCTTTGCGCACGTTATTTTCTGGCACTACAAGATGTTCCATGATCATCTTATACATTTCCTACCACGGTCTTAGAATCAACCTTTTCTCCAGGGAGCCCTGATTCCTTTTACTGAAGAATGGTCTTAGAAACTAAGATCTGGTCATGAGGTGTGCTCATTGTCACCAGAATGTTGTTGTTTCTAGACCCTCTCAGCTGATAGAGCAAGGAGATACGTGTGTGTTTACTCACCAGTGTGTAGATATTTATCTGTAGATGTTTCTATATGCAAACACCTGTATCTATACAATGCTAAAGATGAGTTCTTACTGACAGATCCAGCTCTCACCAGTACTACGTGGATGGATCTAATCCCTCACCTGTCTATAATCTCTTACTCTAACAGTGAGAAACCTGGTTCCTGGCATCTGTCATCCACTTACTTAATTGTTCACTTCCAGCATATGTGTATGGTGGTTTCAGTATTAACTCTACCAGTATGGGACTCAACTTTATCAACTAGAGTCCAGTTCTTGTGTACTGTTCCCTTTGCCTTTAATCGTACAGACCCACTCATTTCCAGTTTCTTATCTCAGCACCTTTCCTCTACCCTCTTCAGTGAGGCTTTTCATACATTTCTTACCTACGCCTGCCACAGAGTTCTTGTCTGGATGCTTCCATCACTGCCATCTTACTTCTTGTCCCCAGTATCACTCATTTTTTTTACTACCTTGTTTGTGAAGGTCATCTTGAAATAGTTTTCTGAGAAGCAGAAGACAGGAAGCTACATTTTAATACAATGTCTTTATTCTAGGCTGACACTTGTTTCATAGCTTGGGAGGCAGAATAATAATCCCCCCAAACCATAATCCACACCGTAATCTCCAGAATCTGTGAATATGTTACATAACACAACAAGAGGGAATTTACAGATGTCATGAAGATTATGGATCTTGAGATGGGGAAAATATTTTAAACTATCCAGATGGGTGTCATATAACTACATGAGTCCATAAAATCAGGGACCTTTCTTCAGCTGAAAAGAAGGGAGATGAGGCAGAGGTGAATATCAGAGAGAGTTGAGGTGAGAAGGACTTGGTGAAGCAACGTTGGCTCTGAAGACCAAGCAAGGAAGCCATGAACCAAGGAATGCTGGCAACTTCTTCAAGCTGACAATGACCCCACCGGTCAACAGCCAGTGAAAAAGCAGTGATCTCTGTCCTAAAACTGACAGGAACTTAATTCTGTCAACAATCTGAATGAGACTGGAAGAGAGTTCTCAATCTAGAGCTTTCAGAAATGAACACAACCTGGCCAACACTGTGATTTGAGCCTTGCAAGACCCAAGCCTGAATAATCAGTCAAGACTGCCATACTTCTGACCTTCTGAGATAATAAATGTGTATCGTTCTCAGCTGCTAAGTTGTGATGATTTGTTACGGCAGTAAGAGAACTAATATGTCTTGTTTAGATAGAAAACGTCTAGATTGGAAGTATTTTTCCCTTCGAACTTCAGAGGTATTATTGCTCTAGTATCTTCCAGCATCTACTGTTGCTATTAAGGATTTTAATGCCATTCTCATTTCTGTTCCTTTTTATTTTTTATTTTATTTTTTTATAATAATTTTTTATTATATTATGTTAGTCCCCATACAGTACATCCCTGGCTTTTGACGTAAAGTTCGATGATTCATTAGTTGCGTATAATACCCAGTGCTCCATGCAATACGTGCCCTCCTTACCACCCATCACCAGCCTATCCCATTCCCCCACCCCCCTCCCCTCTGAAGCCCTCAGTTGTTCCTTTTTAATGTGATCTGTTTTTCCTTTAGGATTTTCTCCTTATCTCATAATGATCTGAAATTTCATAGTGATGTGTCTTTGTGTGAGCCTTTGATTCACTTATTGGGATGGGCCCTCGGTACAACGCTACAGTCTAGAAATTCATTGTGCCAGGTTTTGTTGAATGGATATCACCCCCAAATTTAGTTATTGACAGTGATTTGGTCTGGGTTCTGCTGCGCAGTTCTAATGATCTGGTCGGGCTCAGCTGACATCGGCTGGACTAGCTGGATTCACCTCTCTGTGCCTCATATTACCTCTCATCCTCCCTCAGCGTGGCCAGTCTTGCTCATATGGTTAGCAGGAGTTAGCAGTGCTTCCAAGAGCAAGCATGGAAATACAGAGCTTCTCGAGGCCTAGGCTCAGAACTTCTGCCTCATTCTATTGGATAAAGCAAGTCACAAACCCAGATTAGACTCAGGGGGTAGAGAAATAGATTCCACCTTTTGATAGGAGTATTATGATTATTTCTGCATGTCCATAAGACCTTTTTCTATGTTATTTCCTTAATAATTTCCTTTCTCTCTCCTCTTTTATATCTTTTTGGACCTCCTTTTAGTAGACCATTGAACCTCCAGGACTGATAGAATTAGTTCCTTCTCTTTTCTTTCCTATTTTCTTTCTTTTTGACTTTTTATATATTTGAAAAGATATCCCCAACTTTAATTTCCAACCCTTCTACAATTTTTTCATTCCAACTATCATAATTTTAATTTCCAAGAGCTCTTTCTCTCTTATTTCTCTACATGTTCTTTTCTTTTTTTTTTTTAAGATTTTATTTATTTATTTGACAGAGAGAGACAGCCAGCGAGAGAGGGAACACAGCAGGGGAGAGGGAGAGGAAGAAGCAGGCTCCCAGCTGAGGAGCCCAATGTGGGACTCGATCCCGCAACAATGGGATCACGCCCTGGGCTGAAGGCAGACGCTCAGCGACTGCGCTACCCAGGCGCCCCTACATGTTATTTTCTATACTAACTTGTTCTTTTGTCATGGATGCAAAAATTTCTTATTTCTCTGAATATTTTAGTAGAGTGTTGTTTCATTTTAGAATTTCTTTCTGCTCCCTGAAAATGAGATTGTTCTACCAAGTTCCTCTTGATTTTTTTCTTGCATTTCTGAATCTCATATTAAAGGGCTTTCTCAAAGGTTTGGATATCCTTATGTGCCTGTTTTTATTTAAGAATGAATGAAGAATAGGGGCCTCTGAGTAGCTCGGTTGGTTAAGCGTCTGCCTTTGGCTGGGGTCATGATCCCGGGGCTCTGGGATCAAACCCCACATTGGGCTCTCTGCTCAGTGGGGAGTCTGCTTGTCCCTCTCCCTCTGCCCCTCATCCTTGCTCATGCTTGCTATCTCTTTCTCTCTCTCGCTCTGCTCTCTCTCTCAAATAAATAAATAAAATCTTTTTTAAAAAAAGAAAAAAAGACTGAAGAATATACTACTGATTGGAAACCTTGCATGAATGAACAGGATTTGCCTCCCTGTAGGCTTTACAATATTTAGAGCCAATTTGTGCCTTTGAGAGAGAGGACTCTCCAAACGTCACTATATGTTGGTCATTTTTCTTATATAAGTTGTTTCTTCCAAATTCCTTCCTGCCTCAGGGCCCTTGCACATGCTTTTCTTTAATTGAAATATCCTCTTCTTCCCTCTGAAAAATCTATTCAGTGCTTATGAATACTTCAAATCTAAGTCAAAGTGTTACTTCATCAGGGAAGACTTTTCTAATCCTCTAGACCCATACTTCTTATTACCAGAATTTATTCCCAAATATAATTTAAAATATTATTTTATGTGAATATCTAGTTAATCCCTTCCCAACTAGGCTCCAAGCTTCATGGGTGCAAAGCCCTAATCTTTCCTGTTAACCATAGTGCCTCAAGCATCTGTCATAGTACCTGGCCTGTAATGGCTAGCCAGTAAATATGTGTTGAATAAACAAATGAACACATAAATAAAATGATTTCCCCAACTTACATACTTCTTTTAGTAGCATAACCAAAAAAAAAAAAAAAAAAAAGTCCTGTTGCACCTTCTTATGTGGTTTTTCTTCTTTCTTTTTTTTTTTTTAAAGATTTTACTTATTTATTCGACAGGATAGAGACAGCCAGCGAGAGAGGGAACACAAGCAGGGGGGAGTGGGAGAGGAAGAAGCAAGCTCATAGCAGAGGAGCCTGATGTGGGGCTCGATCCCATAACGCCGGCATCACGCCCTGAGCCGAAGGCAGACGCTTAACCTCTGTGCCACCCAGGCGCCCCGGTTTTTCTTATTTCTGAGTCTTCCTCCTGCAATCCTTCATGAAACCTCACAAGGACTCTTAGAAGAACTGTTCTCCTCCAACTAACAGCGACCACAGTGAATCCTGGTAGGCCAAAAGGCTGCAGACACTCTGTAAACAGCCCCCGCTCACATGGGCTGCTTTATTTTAGGGAGGAGCCCGGGTTTGGCATGTCCCCAAGACAGAAACCCATTAAAAACTGTTCAAGCCAGATGAGGGGGGCTGTGACATCTGCTTGGGGAAACTGTCTCCTTGTTTCCAGTATTCACACCAGGGCCCTGGCATTGCAGGTGCCACGTCAAGTGCCTGAGTCTCTCAGGAGTAACAGAAAATGATAAAGTCCCTTTTGATAGATTTCACCTTACCTGGCACCAATACACCTTTTCATACATGCTAGAAATACACTAAAAATAAGTTTAAAATAAGTTCTTTGGGGCGCCTGTGTGGCTCAGTCGTTAAGCGTCTGCCTTTGGCTCAGGTCACGATCCCAGGGTCCTGGGAGGGAGCCCTGCATTGGGCTCCCTGCTCAGCGGGAAGCCTGCTTCTCCCTCTCCCACTCCCCCTGCTTGTGTTCCCTCTCTCGCTGTGTCTCTCTCTGTCAAATAAATAAAATCTTTAAAATAAAATAAAATAAGTTCTTTAATTACTATGGTAGGTTCAAGAAGTCTGCAAGCCTTATGGTCTATCTGCTTCCAGGGCTACACCTCGCCTATGACTAGAAGCCCATCAAAGGCAGCCATCTGAAGAGGGAGAATCTTCTTACCCAACCACCTTCCCACCCCATCTTGGAAACAAACAAACAAACAAACAAAAGAAACAAACACATTTTATCCAATCAAGACAAGGTACTCTGAAAATCTGACATTAAAATAAGGCAAAACTAAGAATAGTTCAGTCTGTGAGATTGCTCCAGAACCTTCTTTTAAAATAATGGCTATGAGAACTGAATGAGACTTGTGTCAAGCTTTCATTTTAACCTTGAGGAAACCAAGTCTCAGCAAAAGTAGACAACTTGCCCAAAGTCCGAGAGCTAGTGAGTTTCAGAGCCAAGAGTCAAATCTAGGCCCTTGAGAAATTGCACTAACTTATATTTAGGACAAATATTAGTTAAGGAATTCCATTTCTACTTAGAATGATGAAAACCCCAAGAGAACATTGATCTTACCATAACGGGGAAGAAAATGCTGGATAACTTATAAAACCATCACTTTTCTGAGATTGTAAAGTTATTTAGTGAACTGCATTCCAACGAGAGGCAAGCCCTTCTGAGGAGAGACAGGACACACGGCCACCTCACCTTTGGGGGAACATGGGAGAAAGTGGTAGCTGCTGTTCGAGAGGGTGGGACTTCATCAGCTGAGATGTTAGAGACTTCTCGAAGGCCAGCGTGGGCTAGCATGTGAGTTTGGGAAAGCAAGGAGCCCAGACGCAGAGGGCGATGGCGCTTGCTCTCAAGCTTTACCCCACTGTGTGCTCACGAGAAACACGAGTGACAGGCCGGAGGCTGGAGAGCCCAGAAGTGCAGGAGGGGACAGGCACAAAGCCTTGTTGCTTTCCCAGATCCTTCTCCTCAGAACATAAAGCCTTAAGCTGCCAAGGAAGAGCAGCAAACCCGTTGTCCACACGGCCCAGAGATAAATCCATTGCTCTGGGACAGGGGCAGAAGCACCCTTTGCACTTGGGGGAAGAACAGGAAGCCCGCCAGGTCCAGGATGGGGAGCTGGCCCCAAGCTGAAATCGGCTACAACCAGAGGAGAGCGAATTTGACTCTTTGGGCTGCGGTAACAACGTGCCATAATCTTCAGCAACAGAAATGTATTCTCTCACAGTTCTGGAAGCCAGAAGTCTGAAATCGAGGTGCCTGTAAGGTTGCTTCCTACGGGAGGTTGGGAGGGAGAATCTGGCCCATGCCTCTGTCTCAGCTTCTGGTGGTTGCCAGAAATCCTTAGGGTTCCTTGGCTTTTAGATGCATCCCTCCAGTCTCTGCCTCCTCCGTCACAGGGCTTTCTTCCCTCTGTGCGTCTCTATGTCTCTGTATCTCCTTCTCCTTTCTCTTATAAAGACACTAGTCATTGCTTTTAGGACCCACCTGAATCCAGTATAGCCCCATCTTAACTAATTACATCTGCAAAGATTCTATATCCCAATAAGGTCCCATCTGGAGGTTCCAGGTAGACATGAATTGTGGGGGATGTTATTCAACCCAGTACAGAAGATAAGAAAGTCTTCCTGCCCAAGATCGAGCGCAGACCCAAGGCAGAGTTTGGCTGCCGCAGAACGGAGGGACAGGGATGCCGATAGGCCCCCCCTCCCACAGCCCAGGCACGTGTGGCCTGAGAACCGCAGAGGCTGGGCCAGGGCGGCAGAGACAGCCCAACCTCTATCAGCAGCCCAATACAGAAGGAGGAGCAGCACTGGGAGGGCCCAGGGTGTCATGGACTGAATGTTTGTGTCTCCCCAAAATGTCAAAGCCCTAACCCCGAGGGTGGCTGTATTTGGAGCTGGGGCCTTTAAGGAAGTAATTCAGCTTAAGTGAGGTCATAAGGGTGGGGCCCTGATCTGATAGGACTGGTTGGTGACCTTACAAGAAGATACATGAGATCACTGTTGCGCTCTCTCTTCCTCTCTCTCTTTCCAGTGAATTCACTGAGGAAAGGCCACATAAACACACAGAGAAAAGGTCTCACCAGATGCCTACCCTGCCAGCACCTTGACCTTGAACTTCCAGTTGCCAGAACGGTGAGAAAATCGCTGTCTGATATTGAAGCCCCCCTGTCTATGGTACTTTGTTATGGTGGCCAGAGCTGACTGACAGCAAGCCCCTCTGGACACGGGGGTACAGGCCTGCTGGGAACCAAGGTAGACCAGGGACCAGAGGAAACCCCTCCATGCTGGGCCCATGGCCAGCCATAGGTAGCAGCCCTGCAGGACGAATCCAGGCCTGTGGCAGGGAGCGTCACCACAGCAGCAAGAAAACCCAAACCCACTTCAACTCCCCACTAGGCTGACCCAACCCCTCCCCAAGAGGAGAACTGTGTCCGTGTCCAGGTATGAACACCCATTCCTAGCTTAGTGCTACCCTATGGCCACCCGCTAAAGAAGAAACAGAGCGACTTTCTCGGCGGAGGGGAGGGACAAGGTGGAATGCAGGCCAGAAGGCACTTTGAGCGGCTACCTCTGCCCTCCTGTGACTCTACTTCATTTTGGGAGAATTTCTCTCTTTCACGCAGGGCCAGCTTTGACGGCTCCCTACCTGGTTGTCCTTTGAACACACATTACGAGTCAAATGGAAACCAGGAGTCACTGAACCAAGGGTGGTGGGGGAAAAAGAGAGCCAAACACATTAATGTTTGTCCTTTCTCTGGCATCTTTGATCTATCTCCAGTTTACTCAAATCTCTTTAGACTCACGACTTTAGACGTCTGGCTTAACGTGAACCATTCAACACAGCTCTGCATGAATTATGTGTGATTTATGGAGATCACGGTAAGAATCTCAAGTGCAGGCACTGCTGGGATAGCTGAGGCCTAATGTCATGGGAAAGTTTTCCAAGGAATCCCGATGGCAAAGGGCCCGTTAGCCCAGTGAGGCTTTCTGCCGCGTCTCCGCTTCCGGGTGATCTTCCTGGAGAAGGCCGGAGCTCCGCACCTAAGTGGAGCTCCTGCTGTTCTCAGCAGGACAGTGAGCGTGAGCCTCCTGCCTGCTGCTCCTCTGCCCCGCTCAGTCACAAGGAGGCACGGATTCCCAAGGTCGATCCTGAGCTCCTTTGGATGGTGAACGTATATGGACTAGAAGGGCCTGGACCTGCTTGGTTCCAAGTGATCCACGTCTCCTAACCCTTCTAGCTCTTCAGAGGTAATAAGACAGCACAGACTCTAGTGCCACACCACACTGGGTTCAAATCCCGGCCCTGCCACCTACTAGCTTTGCGACTCTGGATAGGTTACTTAACCTCTCTGTGGATGAATCTAATGGATTAAAATAGGTGATAGATACAGGTTTACCTCACCTAGAGCAGTGTCTGGCACCTAATATGTCCTGTAAACTTCTACGAACCACCATTCCCACCTAGACTTAAAACCTCTCCTTTCCTAAGTCCTGGTTCTTTACATCATAGATCTCCGAATCAGCCTTCAAGACCCATTCTGCAAAGTGCCCCAAAACTCAGGAGCAGCATTCATTCATCTTTTCTCTGTGCCCCCCAAGGTGCCCCTAGAAAGCCGTGCCGTCTTAAGCCACCTCCCTCTTCCTCTAAACCGGGAGCGTCTGAAGGACAATGACTTTGCCTTGATTGATTACCAGACCCAGTGCCTCGTTGGCCCAGAGAGTTCTCACCAATGTGCTTGGCATAGATGAAGGAACGATGTCCGTCACCTACATAGGATGGGGAGGTGGGGAACTAACATTCATCAGATGCCTAAGAAGTGCTAGGCATTTAATTCATCTCACTTATTCTGAAATGCGTAATAATCATGTAAATGTTGTACCTTTAGAGCTTCACGTATTAGTTGGTCTTTATGAATAGACACAATATAAGTGGTTTCTTACTGGGTATAACAAAACAGTGTGTAAGTGGTTCAGAGTCCGACTCTGGAGGCAGACTGTCTCGGCTCAGAGCCCAGCTCTATACTGAGTGTGTCACTTAGAGAAAGTCACCTAACCTCTCTGTGTCTCCATTGGGATGGTAATAGGGTAGTAAGGATTGTATTATGTGTATAGTTAATACACAGAAAGTACTAGTAACAGTGACCGTGACATGGTGAGTGCTCCATAAATGTGAGCCATGCTATTCTATAGTGTTTGAAATTTTTAATGAAGTAATCTATGTACTGCCATAAAATTTTAATAAATAAGATGTATAGCTGACTAAATTTCATGGACCAGGAATTTCATAGGCCAGGGAAGAGAAAGAAGTCACAGAATAATCTAATGGTGGGTAGAACACTGACCTCGGAATAAGAAAACCAGGTTTCCAGTCCCCATCTTGCCACCTACTTTCTAGAATTCTCAACCCACTCTTTCATGGATTGTGCAGGTGACCATAGCTCACACGCTTGGGAAGACAGAACCGAGGAGAACATTGGTCCATTGCAAACAGTGTGTGTTCTGAAACTACGTTAGCGAGAGGAAATCGGAAAATCTCACTGCTCCGTGTTTCAAAATATGGATTTTAAATATCTTTTGAGAAGTACAACTTCAAATTTCATTCCAAGGCATGCCTGACAAGCGAACTGTCTTCATTATAACTGAGCAAAACACTGTCCCTAAATTCAGGCACAAGACATATTTTTTCTATTATACTTTAATAGTTTGTAGGATGTCTCCACTGAAAATTTGATCCCCTTTTCCACCTGTATCAGTTATCTATCGTCACAGTAATGCTGTGTAACACTTTTCTCCAAAACACAGTGGTTTTATTATTGCTTGTGAGTCTGGGCCTCAGCTGGGTGGTGGTTCTGGTCTCGGCTGGAACCGCTCATGCGTTTACAGTCAGCTGTGGGTCAGTTCTGCTGGTCTTGGCAGGGCTCTCTCACGTTTGGAGGTTGACTGGCTGGTCTGTGATGGACTTGGCCAGGAGGAACGGGCTCTCCTCCAGGTGTTTCTCAATTTTCTCCACCAGGCGAACCCAGACTTGTTCACATGCCAATGGATGGTTCGAGAGAGCGAGCAAGTGTTTAAGCCCTCTTGAGACTTGGGCTTGGAAGTGGAACTGTTACCCTCATGCATTCTATTGGCCAAAGAGAGTTCCATGGGCATCCTAGATACAAGGTTCCGCCTCCCAAAGGGAGAAGCTGCAAAGTCACCTTGCAAACAAGGGGCGTGGCTAGAGGAAAGACAGAGAACAGGGCCGTCTTTGCAATCAGTCTAGTATAGGCTCCATGCTACTGACTCAGTTTTATAACTTCATTCCTTGAGTGAGTTGCTCTCTTGGGGCAAATGTGATACTCAAGGCTGATCTAGTCTCTTCATCATCTGCCTCCCTTCCCCACGAAGCCACAGTGTGTAAAGATATGTCTAAGGCTCTCAGACGAGAGATAGGTCATTACCTTTAGAATGAAACACAGAACAAGTGTTTTTATATTTACAAAAGTGAAATGTTTTTCTTCTTGGGGATCCACCGTTTGTAGAAAGGAACTACGGCAACCTGACACGGTCAAGTAAATATTCTTTGGTGGGGTGGCCATCTATCTCATGGGTGTAGAGAAAGAACTAGGGGAGGGAAGGGCACTCTCACAAATTTCTCTCACAGCCCAGCCCTGTGAGATGCCCCTCCTGTGCTCACTCTGTCACTGTCTGTATCACACTGACCCCTGAGGCCTGCTTACTTGGCTGTCTCCCCATGGGTGTGTGTGTTTGGAAGACACTGAATGTTTCTATTCACTGCTGTACCCAAGGGCCTAGAAAAGTGCCTTATCCAAAGCAGACACTCATGTAACTGTATGAATGAATGAACGAATGAATGACAATTGATTCAGAACCAGAAGGACCAGGCACTGGCCATGGGGCTGAGAGGAGAGCACTTCAGGTGGCAGAAGACTTGGTACGAAGCCAGAGTTAGGAAAGCACGTGCCATGTTACGAGGGACCCGTGTTAGGGCGCTTACAGCACAGGGGCACCGGGAGAGCAGCAGGGTCTGAGGCTGGAAAGATTCTAAGGAATCTGGACTTTATTTTGTAGAAAATGATGAATTAACAAAGATTTTATGTAAAGAGCATACGAAATACAATTTTAAAAATAGCTTTCATAGAACAAGCTCAGAGAGAACAAATTCATTTCTCTGAGCCTCAATTTTCTCATATTTAAAGTAGGGATCATAATCGTCAACACATATTTGGCCAGGCTCTAGCCTGGGTACCTCTACTTCCTCTGTATTAACTATTTTAACCATCTCAATAACCCTATGGAGTAGGAAGTGTTAATATCATTGCCATTATCCTTATTTTATAGATGAGGAACCGGATACTCAGAGAGGGTAAGGAACTCACCCAAGGCCACACAGCAACGAAGTATCAGAACTGTGATATGAACCCAGGTATCTGGCTCCAGGACTTGTGCTCTTAACTACGATGTGGCCTTATCTTCTACCATTCAGTGGTATGTAGAAATCAAGGCAAAGAATACCAAACTCTTAAACAGTGTCTGGTATAGAGAGAGCTTCATAACATGTTTACTGGTTTTGTTGCTTCTTGTTGTTGGCTATAATATGGGGATATTAATTAATATACTTTTATATAAATCAAACTTTATATAAATATTTATTCATTTTCTAGAAGATTTATTTTATTTATTTGAGAGAGAGAGAGTGGGGGAGGGACAGAGGGAGAGAATCTTTAAGCAGACTCCCTGCTGAGCAGGGAGCCAGATGTGGGGCTCGATCTCATGACCCGTGAGATCATGACCTGAGCTGAAACCAAGAGTCAGATGCTCAACCGACTGAGCCACCCAAGTGCCCCATACGTACATATTCCTATAAACATCAGTGTTTATATAGATGTGTAATACATACATATCACCACTTTGTAGGATTATTATGAAGCACAAATGAGCTATTATATGTAAGGTACCTAGCACAAGGCCTGGAACTTTAGAGTGATCCCCAAGTTACTTCTTCCCCACGCCCTGGAATTTATTCTTATCATCATTAACCTCTGTATCCATTTGGTAGATTGTCCGCTGTCCCCTCGAGGCAATCTAGGCTATTTCTAACATGAACCTCGAAACTCTTCCAGCCTCTACCCATCCCCGGTTCCAAAGCCACTTCCGAAGTCCGTGTTAATCACAGCAGCGCGTCCTTCTCACTCCCAAGACCCACGTCGGTGTGCTGGGGCTGCCAGGACAAAGCACCAGCCTGGGGGCTCGGATAACAGCGATTTTCTCACAGGTCTGAAGCTAGAAGTCCGAGATCGAGGTGTCAGCGGGTTAGTTTCCCCTGAAGCCTCTCCCCTGGGCTTGTGGACGGCTGACTTCTCCCGGTGTCCTTACACGGTCTTTCCTCTTTGTCTGTGTCCTAATCTCCTCTCCTTATAAGGTCACCTTATTGGATTAGGGCCACCCATGTCACCTCATTTTAATGACCTCTTTAAAGGCCTTATCTCTAAATACGTCACATTCTGTGGTCGGAACATCAACATGTGAATTCAGGGGAGACACAGTTCAGTCCCTAAGTACCTCCTATCACAATTGTCCAGGGGAGAGATGTCCAGAGCCTAAAGCAAGAGAGTGGGGGGAGAGATTAATTAATATACACAGAATCTTTTTCTAACCACTTCTAGCAGCCCCCAGAACCTGTCTTCCCAAAATGCCTAAACTATTCCACTTGATGGAGGGAAACAAAATCTGAGTCAGACCAGTTCTTTGGCTTTGTGTCTAGAAATGCACGACCCTGGGATTTTCTGAGGTCATTATCCATTTTTCACTGGTAGTGTTGGCATCATGAGGACGGAAGCCGAAAGAAACATTATGAGTTTGGAGCAAAGTTGAAAAATGAAAACAGAAAAGGATAAAAGTAAAAAGTAGCCCATCTCTGCCCCACGAAGCAGCCAATGGGCTCGAGAACTTCCAGCCTGGGCCTGGCCCTCCCCATCCCAAGGAAGGGGGACCTCAGGCCCCCCTCAAGCGGGGTGGCAAATTGCAGCGAAGAAGATTCTGGAGAAATGTGTGCATCTGTGTTCGTGGTGGAGACCGAGGGAGCAATCCTCTTCTAAAGGACATTTTTTGTGAGAAAACAGAGTGTGTTCTCGACAGAACTGCCTGCGTTTCGGGAGCAAGGGGCTTTGTAACTTGGAGACAGCAGGGGGCAAAGGGTCCTGATGGAGAACAAGGGTGAAACGGAGGAGCCGAGGCCGGGGCCGAGCAATCTATCTCCCTTGAGGAGACTTCCCCAGTGCCAGTCCGGGGCGGGCTGCTCCAGACGGAGGGTGCAGGGAGACACCCCACTAGTGTGAACATTACGTGAGACAATAGGGGCTGACGAATAGAATCGAAGGGGAGGGTGGCGAGGTGTCTGCCGTGGGGACATCAGCTCAGGCCCACTCACTTTGAGGGAAATCTCCAGCTGCTTTCAAAATACGTCTGATGCAGCTGGAAGAGCACTGGGATGGGAATCAGGAGCCCTAGGATAGGGTGATTCTAGACACGTCTCTTGATTCTCCTGAGCCCCAGTGCCCTCATTTAGGAAATGAGAACGGTAGTGCATGGCTCCCCCCCCCCCCCCCACAGGTGGTAGAATTCAATCAAATGATGTGCATGAAGGCATGCTGTTCAGGTCGAAGATGAGGCAGAAGCCTGTTGGGCCTTGGAATCAGACAGACCTGAGCTCAAACGTGGCTTTAGACACTGACCAGCTGGGCGATCCTGAGCCAACTCCTAGGTTCAGTTTCCTCCTCCGTTTATTCATTTACTCCAAAAATATGCTACAGAGGCCCAATGATAGGCCAGGCACCAAAGGACTGCACAAGACCTCGAGTTCTCACTTTCATAGAACTTTCTCATCTGAAAAAGAAGAAAGGGGTCGCCTGCCTTACCGGGTCGCCGGGAGATTCAAGTAAGAGTGAGTGTTTGTAATGCTCCGGCCACCGCGGCTGGGAAGGGATGCCCTCAAATGTTCACTCCACTTTCTTTTCCCCACAAAAGCATTATCCTCATTAATATGGGAAATGTCTTTTGATGGAGGCCTGTTAAGAGAAAAAATGGAAGATGATTACAGAAAGAGGCTGGTTTCACAAAATAAGAATTGGTTGGGGTGTAAGCACATTCTGCTGTGGCACACATATCATCTGACGGACTGGGGGGATCGACGATCTGGAGGTTTCTTTTAACGGCAGTCCGATTAATCAGAGCGACAGCCTGAGCCTACGCAACATAATGTCATTCTATCTGGAGATGGAGATGATGGCTTTGTCACTGGGCGTCTGGAAGTGGGAGCCTCGGCACTGGAGCCAAGGATCGCTCCTCCTTTCTGCCTTGCTCTCCTCTCTTGATTCCCTTCCTCACATGCAGCCCCGCACACATAAGCATGTGCACACACACGGACACATGCACACACGTGCGCACACGCGCAGACACGGACACAAATGTACATGGACACACATCATTCGCAGGAAGCTAGTGTGTCCTCCTTATGAGACAATATGCCATTTCCAGAAATAGTTCTTATTTTTGCCACTCGAATAAGTGTTTATGGAAAGACGAAACAGATGAATGAATGAGTTAGCTCTTACAGGCCGCGAACCAGCTCTGAAACGTGTTTTTGGAAGAAAAAAAAAAGCAAAAAAAGGGTTAAATAACTATGAGCAACGCTGCATTCTCTCATCCCCGCCAGAGAGTCACGATACACAGGGCTTCTAAAGGCTCTGAGAAGTCCCGAGGAGAGAAACCTTTTTCTTCCTTTGCTGGTGATGTGCTTATCATGTAAGTCTGAAAGGTTTTTGGTTTTTTTCCGTATAGTTTTATCAAGGTATAACTGACATATAACATGAACTTAAAGTTCGAGGTGTTTTCTGTTTTGAGAAGCCAGTTTCACTTTGCTAGTCCAGAGATGTCCCAACTTACTTGACCAAGGATGGCTCTTTCATGTGTGTGTGGGTCTGTGCTGCGACACCCATTAATTTCACAGAGCCTACTGTCCTGCGAAAACCAGTTCGAGAAAGGCTGTACTAGCTGGTTTGAGAGCGGCAGAGCCGCGTTCCCTAGACGCCAGCTGGGGCTTGGCAACAGGCAATGTTGCTGTGTCTGAAGATAAAGCTTGCCCTGCCTATCTCTGCAGATAATGGAGGCCAGTTCCAGCCAGGCCAGCCCTGAAAACTCGGCTCTCTTATAAGGACAAAGGAGGTCTCAGGAAACTCCGGAGCAGGGATCCAGTGGGACCTCAGAAAGTACTGGAAGCAGGGACGGGAAGGTGGCAGGATCCTCTGTTTCCCTTTCCTTCTCTACTTTTTATATCAGCTTCCTTCTGTTTCTGTGCTTCTGTTCCCTTTGCTCTTCCAGCTCATGGAGCAGACGGAAGCTGCCAACGGCCCAGTTTAGAGCTTCACCTCGGCCCCAAGGATTCAGGCCCGCCCTAGCCCACTCACTGCAGTCACGGGGCAGGGTCACATTTCAAAAATGGCCTGGGTCCCTTTCTCCCCAGGAGAGGGACACAGCTAGAGACCGGTGCTGGCAGCCACTTCACAGGCACACTAGACTCTCTTATACACGTTGCCCACTGATGTTCCTAAACCCTGGTCATGCCTTACGATGACCTTGGAAGCATTTTCAAAATCTCTGTCTTGGGCTCCCCAGCAGAGAAGCCAATACTGTATGTCTGGAGAGGGACACAGAAATCTGTACACCGTAAAAGTTCCTCTGATTTGCCAGCATATTGCTCTAGAATCATCCATCTCCCGTTGTGCTCTGGGTATTTACACCGTCCAGAGTTCTCGATCTTTGTTTTTCATTGTCCTCTCACCTGGCTTCTGCGCTGTCAGTTCTCAACCAATCGAACTATTTCTCATTTCTCGAGGCTCAGTTTCAATGCCACCTACTCCAGGAAGTTTTCTGGATTCTGCCTGTCAGCTGAAATCAATGTGCTATTCCTCTGTTCCTTCCCTGCGTTCTGCTGTAATTCATTAGAAACGAATCTTTCTCTCCCACTAGAGTGGGAGCTGCAGACAGCAAAAGGCCAGTTATTTTGAATAATGTTTTTTCTGATTATAAGTAGTATATACTTATGTAAAATTTGGGAAATTCAGATAACTGGGGGGGAAAAAAGGAAGAAGAAAATCCATCACGCTCCAAATCAGAAATAGCCATAGTTTAAGTTTGGGCTTGTTCTCTCTAGCTTTTTTCCAATGGGTCGTATATATTTTTTTTCTCACATTTGGAGTCAAATATAATTTTCTACCCTACTTTTCTTCTGTTGACTTTATATTGAAAACATTTCCTTATGTTGTTGCTTCTTCAAAAGCATTATTTGAATGGCTTGTGTAACATCCCGCTGCAAAATGTACCACTTTATTGACTCATTTCCTAATTGCTGGGCATTTGTACCAGCTTCCATTTTTGCTCTTAAAAATAACAAAGTGTGCTGGATATTTTTCTTTTGTCTCTGCAGAGCCACTGTTCACCCCGGGCCCATATGGACTTTGTCAAAGAGCTCTTTTGACTTTGGCTTCGCTCGGACTTAGAATGGGAGGTGCCAGCTAGAGACCAACAGCTGGGAGGAGAGTGAGGATGGGCCATTTGTTCCCCTGGTTGGTCACACGGAGGCCCCCTCCAAGCAGCATCTCCCTCCAGGTTCTGGAAGCTCCTCACTCCCTGCTTTTTTTCTTGGCCACCAGCGGGCATCCACGAATTTTCGTGGCTGGCCCCACAGTCCTGCTCTGTGCCTTGTCATCTCTCCACACGCTGTCCAAACTTTGTAAGTTGTCGTCTTTTTGTTTGTTTCACTCTTTGTATTAAACCGTCTTCCAATGACTCAGGTTGAGCATGCTGTTTCCTGACAGAGACACATGGTAATTGACATTTTGTATCTAACTCTTTGCCTACATTCCATTTTCTTCCTGGAGGTTCCAGATAAATTCTTAAATGTGGATCAGTGAATAGATGCATATTTATGGCTCTCATTTATATTGTCACATTGCTTTCCCAAAATCAATTATGCCAAATTCTGCTCCTCCTGGTAGCGCTTGAGAACATGAAAAATTACCATTTGGAGTCCTCACGTTTTAATCTGCATTTCATTGATTACCAGAGAAGATGATTTTTTTCACATATTTTAATTTTTCTTTTATGAATGACCACGCCTAATTTCACCCTCTAGCGCTCATAATATTTATCTCTCTACCTAGAATAATAATCATAAAAATTGCAACTAGTATTATCACTATTGCCAATCTGGGCAATCAGATGAAAGACTCGACTATTAGACAAGTCAGAGACCAAAGACAAGCTACAAAACAGAAAAAAAAAAAAAAAAGAATAGCATCTGTTAAATGAGATTGCTTAAGGACCACATGCATTTTTAGTCAATGGAGTCATAATTGTATTATAAAAATAGGAGCTAATAGTTACTGAATTCCTATAGTCTGCCAAGCGCTCTGCTGAGGGATTTACATTTGTTGGTCCATCAAACCCTTAACATATGCTCTGATTGATCAGTTCGTTCAATAAGCACCGAACCATTTCTAGACAAGATCTCCAAAGCCCAACCCCACCCCAAGTTTCATAAGCGCTAGAAACTCAATCTTTCTTTCCAAAACGGTTCGTAAGTCATGAGACGTGAGCTCCAACGTGACGCAGCCTTAGGGATCCTGCAACATCCCTAACCTGTGGCTCCAGAGTTAGGCGAAAATGGAAATGCTGCGATTCTACCAGACAGACACACTGTTCTTGGACACTCCCAGTTCGCTTTTGTAAACACTGGGGGCTTGGGCGGTATGCAGAAGCATCCCATAACATTTGCAACTTTGCTGCTTACAGCAAAGTGTTGGAGATTGGTCGGTGGGAGAGAAGAGATTTTTAGAAAACAGCCATGTAGAAGTTACTGCAAACTTCTCTTTTACAGATTCGATTTTATTTATTTATTTATTTATCTATCTCTTTAATGCACACGAACGACATCATGTATTTCTTCAGCATAATCTTCACTTACAGGTGAATGGGGAGAACCGGTTCTCTTTTAGAATGAAGTGAAGAGATTTCCAGGGCAAAATGTGGCCAGTTGCGAAGGCTGGAAGCGAGCCCCTCCTGAAATAAGCCACGCTGCCAGGCGAGCCTGATGCCACTGTCATTTTGACCTTGTTCTTCCTCTGAGTTCTCCCTTTCTAGGCCAACCCCCCACATTTTCTACACCTTGCTATTTTCCAGTCTTAGAATATTGGGCTCACTTTCCTCATTTTACGCTCCCTTCTTTTTCCATTTGGAGGGACAGTAGCAAGCGTGCGGTCAGTTCTCTCTGGGGTTTGATCTGGCAGGAAAAAAAAAAAAAGTGGTAGCTTCGCAGAAGAACCGAATGCTATTTCTGAGCTCTGTGGCTTCGTGCAGATTTTTATTTCTGTAAAAGGTTGTGTTTTATGTATTATAGTCTTAGATTTCTGCTCCTTGCTGCAGACAGCCAAGCCTCTGTTTTAATTTCATATTACTTTGACTGGTAACGATGAGTCTGGAAGATGAAACAGCCCCAGAGACAATTCTCCCTTCCATCATGGCTCAAATGGCCCCTGTTCATTTTCAGAAAGAGCTAAAACCTTTAAAGTAAAATGAAAGGAAGAGTAAGAAAAGCAACGTCCCAATGCCCCAGCCCCAGCTAGTACCAGCATCCTTCCATGGGTGCGGTCATCCAGCTGTTAGCTCCGTGCAGCCTTATCCGGCCCACGGCAGACCCACCGGTGCTCTGTATGGGGATGTGATTATGTGAGGTTGGGCTGCTCACCTCCCAGTCACATAGTTAGATACAAGATGCTCTAGGTTCAGCCACTGGGTGTTCTAAGCCCAGCTCCCCGTCCCTATCAGGTCTGCAGATCAGTCAGGGTTTGGGTTCCCAGAGGAAGGAGAAGAGACCATTTGTCCGAGGAAACGTCTGTAATACATGTTAAGTGGCCCGTGAGAGAGCCTCTCATTTATTGGCTGAAACATGAAACGGAAAACATGTGCAGCTAGCTCAGGGCCCCCACTGACTCTTGCTTCTTCCCAGGAAATGGAGTGATGAAGGATGGAGCAAACACGTGAATTCAGGCAGTCCACATGCCTGGGTGTTTCACAATGCAAAAAGCATCTGTTGGGTGGAAATCCTGGGCATTGGGATTGGAATTTATAGAGACAGATTGACTTCTAGTCTCTAGCTGGGATTCTGTTCCCGCTGCTAGGGGAATAGATTTTTCCATGAAGCAAGAAGGAAACATTCCTCATTCAATTATGTGTTTATTGATGTATTCGATGCTCATTTGCTGAATGCCGATGTCGGTATTAGGGGCGGGGGACCTAAAGATCCATAAGGCATGGACCCTACTTTCAAGGAACTCACTCACTAATGGGAAGAGAAAGATGGATAAGGGGATATTTATATACAGAAGAGTCAGTGTGACCAAAGAAATGTACATCAGGATTTGGAAGGACACTGAAGGTGTCGTCATCTGTAAACCATAATGTTTGCTGCTTTGGGCCACCAAATATCCATTTTCCCTTCCTTCTGATAACATTAAAAATAAATTTGTATCTGAGTATTCATCTCACTCACACCCACTAGCTGTACCCCCAGCCCAGGAGTGGACCCTGATTAGCTATGGGCAACCCCCCATCCCATGTCTCTCTGACCAGAATCTGGTTCAGGGCATAAAATCCATTTTAAGTGGATGTCATTCAGGAGGAAGTACTGAGGGCTTCTGGGAGAGAGGTCCAACTGCTTTTTTAAGAGAATGTCTGTGGATGCCAGCCCTGTTAGATGGCTATAGTCTCTGGGAACTTATTATTCATGAGGAACTGTAGACTTGTAACGGAGAAGACCCCACAGAAGGTAGAGAAGAAATGACAGGTAATGACGTTTAATGCCAGGGCTGCAAACATTGTCTAAATCCCAGCCTACCATCTATAAGCTTCTCAGTTCAATGCACTGATAAGTCCCTTCATTATTTTAACCACTATGGATTGAGTTTTTTAATATTTGCCTGGAAAGATCCAGAGTATTTCAAAAAAGGAGTCAGAATTTATATTACTAACACTAGCTAACAGTTGCTGAGCGCTTACCCACGTGCCAGGTACTCTGCTAAATGTTTTATAAGTATGATTTTATCTAATGCTCACAGTGATCGTAGGAGATAGATTATTTTTACCCCCATTTTACAGATTAGTGAATCAAGGCTTAGAAAGGTTCAATGGTCACCCAAGGGCAAGAAGAACAAGTACTGAAGACTGTGATTATTGGTAGGAGGTCAAATCAAATGAGGACTGAGACATGTCCATTGGATTGAGCAATGTGAAGTGTGCTGGAGGTCTTAGGAAAAATGTTTTGGGCAAATTCTGAGAGAAAAAGTCAAGATGAGGTGGATAAAAGTATGAATAAGAGATAATGAAATGGAGACATCGGTGTGGACAACATTTTGAACGTCAACAACAAATTAGTACCATCACAAATACCACGTCTACCTGAAAGCATACGTGAAGACCATGTCTCCACCCCAAACTTTTGTATTGCTAAGAGATGCAAGGGCTGAGTCACAGATCGCAAATATATGGCATGA
Source organism: Ursus arctos (assembly GCF_023065955.2). Classification (NCBI taxonomy): domain Eukaryota; kingdom Metazoa; phylum Chordata; class Mammalia; order Carnivora; family Ursidae; genus Ursus; species Ursus arctos. Next base: position 10,069,449 of record NW_026622886.1, on the reverse strand, counting down.
GCGCCATTACATCTCCCATCCAAGCCCCTGGCAGGTACCACGAATCTATTAGAGCATTCCTTCCCACTGAGTCTGGATATAGTCTCTGAGTCTTTGTCAGCCATGTTTCAGTTGCCACAACTAATCAACTGATTGGCATGTAAGCTAAAATCTGCCTGTCATCTATAGTCATTCTAACCAGAAAATAAGCCAGGATCCCTCCTCCTGTTGCGTGCTTTTAAGAGATACCTAGTCACTGTGACTTTGCTCTTCTTCCCTGTCTCTAAAGGAGAACCAGTTTTTTAACCCAATCATAGACCCAAACTCTCACCAAACAAGTAGGCAAAGAGCATGAGAGGGACTGGCATGGCACTTGCCTCTTGGAAACCATATAAACCACAAGCAAAGCAGGTAGGGCAGACATGAGAGGAGCGGTGGTAAGGGTTGCAATACAGAACTGATTACAAAGAAAAAAAGGTGAAAAGCACAGATAAGAGGCTATGAGAGAGAAAACATAGTTAGAAGGCCAAACACATGCTTAATTGAAGTCCCACAAGGGGAAAAAGAATGGAACAAGACGGACGCAATATTTGGAGAACTTATGGCTGAGAACTTTCCAAAATGATGAAATACTAACACACAGATTCAAGAAGCTCAAACAAACTCAATATATGATTTTAAAAAAGAAATCTAGAGACATCATAACAAAAGGTCAGAAATACAATTGGAAAAAAAAAAAAAGATTACCTCCAAATAATCAACAGTTAGACGAGCAGCCAACTCCTTGATAGCAATGATGAAAACCAGAGCACGGTGGGTGATGATAACCTGGAAGGAACTGGACAATCTCAACTGGAACTGAAAGAAAATAATGGTCAGCCAAGAATTCTCAACATTGGGAGATCATCCATAAAACCATTTCACACCTAAACTAAGCGTTTGGACCAACAGACTTGCACTACTAAAAATACTCTGAAGTGTATTATTCAGACAGAGGAATGATCCCATAAGGAAAGTTAAAGATGCAGGAAAATTGAAAAGCCACAAAAGTAATAAAAATGTGAGTAAATCTAAGTGAATATTTACATTCATGACTAAGTGAATCTAAAGGAAAAATAATAACATCTCATGAGGCTTAACATCTATTTTTAGAGATAATTAAAATACAGAACAGTAGCGTATAGGTTGAAAAGAAGTAAATGGAGTTAGAAAGGTAAGTTCTTTGCGCTGTTCAGAAGAAAGGTGGCATATAGATGAACAAGTTTTTAGTCATTAAGAGCACAATTTGCGTGAAGAAAAAATGTCATTGGAAAGGGAAAATTTATTTGTGAAGTTATTAGTCGTGATCGACTCTGAATCGCGGGATTATATGCAAGGTTGTTTTTGGTTTTGTTTTTGCTTCTTTATAATGTTTTGTAGTTTCCAATTTCCTACAATGAGCGTAAAATCCTTTAATCAGTAGAAAGCAATAAAATATTGAAAATACAAAGTGTCATCTACAGTGGAAGAAAATAACCTAATTCTGTCACCTGCTAAGACAATAGTAAAAGACTTCCCTACACTCGGAGGTACCTGAGACTCCAAGTCTGTGGTTTGTTCTCTCTTCTGCCACTCAAATTCCACTCTGAGGAGTGAGAACAGTGGTGTGTGTGATGAACAGGCAGAATCAGATCATCATTTCAACTCTGGTCCGAAAACTGAACCTGCATTCTGACGCCGTGTCACTTTCTTTCCCAACGTGGTGCAGCCAAGGGGACTAGAAGTTTCTATTCTACAACAGCAAAAAATGTCCCACCCCGAGGATGGAGGGCCCAGGAAGCCGGGGAGGAAACCATCTGTCACCGGAAGTAGGAGCCCCATCCCTACATTGGGGGCCGGAAGTGAGCCCTGCTGAGGGGCCGATGCGGGGCCAAGATGGCTGTGGGGAGTGCTTATGCTCAGCTCCGGTGTTCTAAACATGGCTGAAACTTATGCATCATCCTGATGTCGCAGACTTGTTCCTTCAGTTGTCGCCACCAGGTTCCTTGGCAGAAACCAGCCATCCTATCTTAAGCCATGACATAAGTTGTATTGAGCAGCATGTTGTCAACCAAACCAGGAACTTTGGACAAGATTACTCTAAGAGCACATGGCAGTGCCCTCCTTGCGAGCAAGACTGGGATGAAGATTTGTGGGACAGATGCACCTCATATGAGATCTGGGGCACAGCCAACCACTGTGACAACAGCCCTGCCAGCAACAGCGTTATGGAACATGAGAGAACCTTGACTTCAGGCATGCGGATTCCCAAGGATCTGCCATATGTTCAGCCATGGAAAAGTAATGGAAATGTGCCCTAACTGAATATCAATCTCGTGCGATGCCCGGCCCTAGAAGACTCTCGCTTCTTCCTGCTACCAGCGGGTTCTTCATTTTTCTCCCAATCTAATTAAAGATAAACTGACTTTGGAAAGGAGAAGGAAGAGAATCAGTGTCCCAGCCTGGGGATTTGCAGTTTGCTTCTGCCTCTCTGGATCCACCTGGAAAGATGTGTCGCAATTAGGTCAGCCTTCCCCCCACCCCATTGCCCCCAGGTATCTTGAGTTTGAATCCCCGGCCCACGGCCAATGCTCTGCGTGATCTTGGGGAAACTCACAGAGGCCAGTGCCTTAGTTTCTGGCTGTGTAAGGGAACAGGAAGTAAGGCAGGGCTGAAAGTGATAATTCCCCTGAAGAATGCCGGGGACTCCCTAACACTCTGCACAACTCTGAGATACTCAGCGTGAGCCGGGGTCAGACTCCACCAAAGGTCAGTCAACTGGACATTTGCCCAGTGACCTGGGGGTGGAAGGGGTGGGGAGTAGAGTGGTGGCCTAACCTTTCCACACTTTCCACAGAGATGGATGGGAGCAGATGTGGCTCTGGCTCCTAGAAAAGAAACCCCCTCTAGTGTCCTCACATCCTGAGGATTGGCCCAGCTTGTTCAGCAGAGGCCATTGGAACTTGGGTGTGATGTTAAGAGCCAAATCCTAAATACCTTGAGCCTTCTCCAATTCTAGTACTGGGAAAACATCTTGTGTTTGCTGACCATGGGATGGCCTTCTACCCAAGAGGGACAGCCTCTGCTGTTGCCAGCTTCTTTCCATGTGGATGTGGGCGTGACACGTGCTCCTGTAACAGCTCAGACAGCACACATCCTGCTGTCCTCTGACATTTAGTCAGAAGGGACCTTCAAGGTCCTCCACTGATGCTTGACTTCCTTTCCGTCATGCTCAGCAAACGGCCATGAGCCTTCTGTTTGAACACCTCCAGTAACAGGAAGCTCACTCCTTAAATTGGCAGCCTGATTGCATATTTTGGGGGACTTGGGGGTTTTATTTTTCACGTCTCTGAGATTCTTTCCTTGTAATGAACAGAAACTTATCTTCTTATAGTTCTTTTCTTTCTGGTCTTAGGTAGAATGAGCGTATTATTTACTGTCCAAACCCAGATTTATGTTTGAGACTAAATAGGGGCGCTATTAATAATTATACCAGGACAATAGAAGTAAATTGGAACTCTCTTGACAAAACAAGACTTAAGACTGCCCCTGTCTTAGGTTTACCCTAGGGGTAACTAGAATAATTCAAGTTCCCCTTCCTTAAGAGTCACTCGTATTTAAGAACACTTGAATTACCCCCTGATCTTTTCTCCTCTAGAATGAATAAGGGAGGCTGCTTTCTTTAGTAGAAAGTTCCCTGGGCTGAGAATAAGAAGTAGGTATGACTTTGCGGGGCTCCATTGGGAAGGACTAATGGTCTCGCAAGATTCAATGTTATGTCCTGATAGCCCAGAAAAGAAAGCAATTTGGAACATTCTGAAATGTGAAAGGTCTGTCAGAAGGACATGAGATCAGCCACATGAATTGTGAAACATAAACTGTGGTTTTATTTGTTCTGCAGAAGTATTAAAAAATTGCGGATTTGTCATGAGGCAATATAGCGTGGCAGCGGCAGATGCCAAATTTTGTCTGCAGCTTGGGGCTGAGCTGGCTTCCTCAGAATCTGGTGAGAAATGTATTAAAAATCAGATTCCTGGGCCTCATCTCAGAATCTCCAGAGGGGCCTGTAGCCTTTGTGTTCAGAAAAGCTCTGGAAACAATTCTAATGGTGAGCCAAATTTGAGACCCACCAGCAAATGGTCAAGAGCGCCAACTTTGGTTCCATACGTTCATTCATGCCACAAATGTTTATCGAGTACGTACTATGTGTCAGACACATTCTAGGCACAAGAAAAAACAGCAGTAGACCAAAAAAAAAAAAAAAAAAAAAAAAAAAAGCAAGGCATAAAAGTCAAACAGATTTGTGGTCAAGGGCTGGTCTGATATTACTATGTGACTCAACTTTTCAATGCCTCAGTTTCCACCTCTCTAAAATAAGGATAATATCTACCCCACAGGGTTCTGATATTTAAATAAGGTAAGATGTGCAGAGAGCTTACCCCAGTGGCTGGTCCACAGTGAGCGCTCCATAAGTGTTAGTTATGAAGACCACACCATGTTGAGGGTGACGATGATGTCAAGGACAATGATGATAAAGCCAGAAGAGGAAAACAACGAAAGCTGATTAATTTCATCCCATGGTAACGTGGAGGGACTAACTGCCATCACATCAGAGTTCTCGGTGGACCATGTAGCCACTTTTTAAATTTCCATCATTCTAGTTCTTGTATATAGGTAAGCTTCAGATTGGGCCCATGTCTCCGGTAATTGACAGGAACAGTGGCTCAGGAAGAAGACGGACAGAGCGATAGAGGGAGTGTGCAGAATCAGACCACCAGGGAGGGGGGCAGGGCCATGGAGGCAGAGGGGGCTGAGAAGCTGCCTATTTTTGCAGGCAACAGCTTTCACTCCTCCAAGGAGGTCAGCGGAGATTGTAATGAGAACATCTTGGCCAAGGCCATGATTCACTGTCCAAAACTGGGCTGGGCCCCTCACACTGGGAGAATTTCACAGTTTTTCACATTATTCCCAAACCCCACTCCTCTTTTTAAGGGTGTCACTCAGGGTTTATTACAGAAAGAGTCCAAAGGCCTCCATTCATATATCCTAGGGGGCCCGAGGCTTGGGAAGAGTAGCAGTGGTGATGGGGGCAGCCAGGAGCAGGGATAAAGGGCAGTTCTGGGAGAGATTAGCAGGAAAGCTCCTACGAGGGAAAGCTCAGCTCTCTCTGTTCACACAACCTTGGTTCAGAGCCCTGAAGAGAAGCAAACACCGAAATGCAATGGAAGAATCAGAAGTTGGAAGGAAGTACAGCTGCCAAGAGGCCACTGGCTGGCTGTAGTACCGCCACATACAGCTGCACAGTCTGGGCACTGCATAATTCCAGAGAGTGCCATTCACACAGACCAGGGAAGGGCAGACATTTTCTGCCCAAATAATAAATAATTTGGCTTGCTGAGCCATTTGACCTCTGTCACAACTACTCAGCTTTGCTGTTACAGCTAGGGTAGTTTGATAAAATACAGGACATCATGCATTTTTATGTAATGGGAAAGCAGCCATAGACAAAACGGAAATGAATGGGCATTGCTGTGCTCCAATGAAACTTTCTTTATAAAAGCAGGCAGTGGGGCAGCTTTGATGATGATGCGAATGGCAGCCCCTGGGGTTTGGTAATGCAGCGGTCTTTACCCACAGTAGTACCAACAAGGTAGTCTCATTTTTAAATAGCATGACGCAGCAGAGCGGTATATCTGACCGCAACCCCCACAGTAAAGATACACATTTCATACCACGATCAAGCTTCACAAAGCCATGCTAAACCTCACTTAGGGTGATATACTTTAAGATAGTCTCTACTCTCTTTTAATTTTCTATTTAATTTTTTTAAATGTTGGCTGCAACCGATACAATTAATTTCGCAGTCTTCTGATGGGCCTCAACTCCTGGATTGCTGGACCTGGAGCCAGGAGATCTGTGTTTCAGGCTGCGATCTAACTCTTACCAGTGTTTGTTCTTAGAATCACCTTACTTGAGGGTTTGCCTCTGCAAATTGGTGTCATAATTCTTTCAGAGTGGCTTTGCAGGAGAAACATGAAATCATTCAGTTCCTCGGGGTGCTGTAGTGACCACTGGTGGCTCCTGGGATGGTTTTAGGTAGTGCACAGTGTACATTCTGGGTACTTACTCTAGTCTTTATGAAAATACGCAAAGATCAAATGCATATGTTACCAGTGATATCAAGCTTCTTTCAAAATACATTTATTCAAAATAAATTATTTAAATTTATTTCCTTATTTATATTTAAATAAGTTTCTTTAGATTAGGTTAAAGAGAAATATTAAGCAAATGATCCTACAAGTTTTATGTGAATGTGGCGGAATCTGTGCAGATGGGGAGTATGTGAAATCTGGGAGGTATGGACATGATGTACGAGCAAGTTCAATTCAGAGATGGCCAATATTACATGGTGACCTCTCAGAGACCTGAGCTGAGTGTCTGAGTCACTGCTGACTCACCAGGATTGGATTGGCTCACAATAGGTGCTCAATAAGTGCTTATGATGGGTGTATGATGAATGGATGATGGATGGATGGAAGAATGGATGGATGGATGGAAGGATGGGTGGATGGATGGAAGGAAAGATGGGTGGATGATGGATGGCTGGATGATGGGTGGATGGATGGATGGATGGAAGGAAAGATGGGTGGATGATGGATGGGTGGATGATGGGTGGATGGATGGTTGGGTGGGTGGATGACGGATGGACGGATGGAAGGAAAGATGGGTGGATGATGGATGGGTGGATGATGGGTGGATGGATGGTTGGGTGGGTGGATGATGGATGGATGGATGGAAGGAAAGATGGGTGGATGATGGATGGGTGGATGGATGGATGATGGATGGGGCAATGAATGAAATAATCAAACACCAACCTTTTGGAGTCCAAAGGACTTAGGTTAGAGTTATAAAGGATGAGGCATAGTGTCAGAGGTGTCAGTGACTTCAGAGCCTGGGGGCAGGAAGGGAAAGCAGACATTCTTCCTTTGAGGTGTCATCTGGATGCCCAAACACTCCACACTGCCACAGTTAGCAACTGAGCAATGGAAACACTAGGCTAAGACAGGAAACATGGGCTGAGGCCAGCTGTTTTGCCCAATCAAAATGTCATCTCTGGACCTAGGCACTGGCAGCAAATACCTAGTAAAGTGAGCACAAACGGAAATATCTAGAGCTATAAATGTTTGGAAATGCTGACTCGTGTAAGTCTGAACTTCCGGCATTTGCTGATGAGAAAGGCACCTTTCAGGTGAAGCCCACAGGTGCAGAGGGCGCCAGTGACCAACAGCAGCGTCCTGTCTAAAGGATAAGGAAGCACAAATACACTGGGCTGCCCCACACGGGTAGGAGCTCCCATCACAGGCCAAATGCCAACAGAGGGCATTTCTGTTGGCCTTTGGCAGAGGGGCAACGGTAACTTACGCATCCAAGGACATCCCTTATAATTCAAACATTTTCTACTTCTCTCGTGGCAAAATACTTTAAAAGACATCACAGGCTCAACTTATTTTTGCAATCCTGGGACAGACCTTTCCACTTTCACCTGCCAGTTTCCTGCTGAAAGATTTAAAGTGATACTGCTTCCATCTCTTCCCTCATGTCCATGCAAGGAAAGAACAGGGCGGAGTGCGTACAGAGTGCGGTCTTCCCTGACAGAGTGGCCGCATGGAAACCCAGCTAAGGTCCAGCCTCTGTGCAAGAGTCCTGGATCCCTGCTTGCTGGCACGTTCCTCCACCTCTCTGCACGTCCATTTCCACCTCTGTAAAGTGGGACTAACGCCCACAGGGCTGTTGTGAGAATTAAATGTTAATAAAGGCAAAGCTTTTAGGAACATTCCTGGAACATAGCACGCACTCATCACTGTTACCTATCCCAATTTCTTATTCTGTACCAGAAACGTTCACTTTGAGAATATCATTAATTCCTGAAAAAATAGGAATTATTCCAAGTTTTGAGAGTATCTCACTGAACATCAAAGCTTAAGTGATTTACCAAAGTCTAGCAAACAGAGGCAGGACATAAAATAAGTTTGATGCCAAACCCCTTGTCTTCCTGTCTTTCCTGCCACCCCACGCTGCTGTGCTAACCTAATTCAGCGATTAAAAGCCATTTCCTTAAAGTGTTAATGCCGCTCGGCTTATATTTTCAATCTAACAATAGAATAAACTCTCTCCTTTTTTTCCCATGAATTGTTTTTTGTCCGATGAAGAGTGTGTGTGAGCAAATGCACTTGTGTGTGTGTATGTGTGGGGGGGTGTTGCGTTGAGAAGAGAGGCCAAAATCTGACTCAGATGACCTTGAAGGTGAACCTGATTTCATCTTTCTTCTGTGGGACTCAGTGGTGAGGGTGTGTGGAGGGGACATCGTCCACAGTGGCTCCTGCTGGCCTGGACTCCCTAGTCCCCTGGGGAGATTATCCAGAAGGCTGGTGGTTGGGGAAATGGGAACCTGCCTTTGGTTTCAACTCCTTCCAGGACGTATCCTGAGCATAAAACATCCTACCCTCTGAAGGACTATAGCATAGAGAAGGAATAGGCAGAATGAAGGAGAGAAAGGAAAGAGGTCTGAGGGACGTTTTCCCCACAGCCTGATTTCCCCTGAAAAAGGCACAGGGAGCTCAGCATGAGCAAGGGGAGGTGAGTGGAGCCTAGAGAGAAGCAGGAAAGAGCAGGCCCCAAGGAATGGGAGAAGGAGATAGCAGGAGCCTTCAAGGGCCATTTATTAAGGAAGGAAGGGAAGGAAGTAAATTTAGGGAAGGAAGGGAAGTTAGGGAAGATAGGGAAGGAAGGGAAGGGAGGAAGGGAGGAAAGAATGCTGCCTCAGTCTTCAGACCTTCCATGGGTCTTTCTTAGAAAAGCAGTTTCCAGCGTGAAACATCAGCTGTAGTTCCCAGGGCTCCTCTGAGATCACATGGCATGTTCATACAGCTCTGCATGGGTTTTTTCAGTCACCAGATAAACCCACATTCAGCGGGGACTGGGGACCGTGGGCCAGGAACTCAGCAGGGCTCTGAGGATCCCTCGGTGCTGGAATCAAACAGCGTGCCCGCTCCCGTGAACCTACTGTGTGACGGGGAAGACAAACGATACACAGAAAGCCAGGCATGCAGATCAATAAGGCAAGGAACAGAGTGTGAGCAGAGAGAGTGACAGGGCGCCCCTCGGCGTGGGGTTCGGAGAAGGCCTGGTGGGGAGCAGGATGGAGAGAGTTGAGGGGGGAGAGAACTATGTGTGTGGAGGGACACAGAGAAGGGAGCTGTCAGGACAGTGAGCCTGAAGTGCCCCAGCCAGAGAGCAAAGCAAGGCGGGATCATTCAAGGGGCAGGAGGGCCTGGCAGGATTTGGATTTTATTCTGAGGGTCTATGGAAGTCAACTTGGGCCTCGGTCTTCGTACCTGATAGGGCTTTCTTCCCGGTAATGTGCAAACTTCACATTTTAAAAGGTAGTATCTTTGCATTGCCTACACTTGGGGGCTGGCTGGGGATCAAGGGTCATGCTAAGCACAAACATTTTTCTCTTAAGAGAGGCTCACTGCTCTGGCTGACATCAAAGCCTCTGGGGAGCTTTGTAAATACGCGGAGGGATGACAGGGCTCCACCCCAGGCCTCCCACGTCAGAATCCCCGGGGGGGGGGGGGTGTCCAGGCCCAGATGATCTGGCTGCCCCGTCCCCCTGCCTTACAGAGTTCCCACTTACAGCCTCAGCCTCAGAAAACTCTGGTCACACCAAAGACCACATCAAAGATGGTGTCCAATGAATGGTTTTCCCTCTGTTGGTAATGACTCAACCAAAGCATTTCTCTCCTGCCCCATTTACCTGCCTCAGGCTTCTTAGGAAAGTAAACCTGTCCATTTGTCAATATTTACTCTGTCTGCTGCCCTCAACAGAAGAAGGAGAAACTGTTTTCACTGTCAAACGAGTGTTTATACAAAGGATTGTAAGCTTTCTCAGAGCTATGGAAAATCAATCACCCTCAGTTAACCTGGGCCCTTAATGAGGCGGTGGCTTTTCTCACAATCCTCCATCAAGGACGACAGTGCATGGCTTGTCAACCGATGAGAATTCAGGTTGGAAAGCATTTCGCCCAGAACCCTGGGGAGACAGATGCTCGAGTGTAGCCCAGTCTGAGAGGGCGAAGCCTGCCCTGCTGATTCTGGGGGACGGAGCCAGTGGGGCTCCATCTGGGGCCCATTCAGAAGAGACTGGCGAATGCAGGGATTCTTGTAAGAAGCCAACATTCTTCGACACTCAGACAGTTACCAGCCCATTACATTTACTCCAGTCAACGGTGCACCCAGTGTTACCTCCAAGGCAGGGCTCTGCTACTGTTGACTCAAAGCCAAGCATCGCTGGGAAGGCAGGCATTCCTGAGAGGTGGCTGGGCTGGGCTCCCAGGGGAGGGCCGTGTTTGTCGTTGGAACGCCAGCCACCTTCCATCCGGCTCTAGCTCCGTCACAGCCCCGCGGTTGGTACGTCCCGGCCGCTTGGGACAGACACACTGAAAAGCCATTCGCTAGGCTCAGAAGGAAAAACAAATCTGATCACTGCCTTTGTCATTCAGGAGAGCCCTTGGGTTTCATGGGTCAGTTGAGGGGTAAAAAGGCACATCTGAGAAAGAGTTTCATGAGCCACGTACACTTTACCAAAAGTGCAGCCCAGTACTGAGCTGGACACGGAGAAGCGGACCAAGGCTGTAAGACATTGGGCAACTCATAGTCCTTATGTCGCAACTTCGGAGGGTTTCAAACTCCTCACAAGAAGACTAGAAGAATCTGAGGGAAGCCAGCTGTTAGTGGGGAAGTGGGGGGTGGGGTGGAGGGAGAGATGTCTTTTAATGCGTACCCGACCACACGCCTGTAAGAGCTTTACAAATTTAACTCATTGAATTCTCCCAACTCAACACCCTGAGTTAAGTCCTATTATCTTTAAAATAGGGACAATACTAGGACTCACCCCGAGGATTGGCCTTCCATGGAATCTCAGTAAAATAGTTCCTAGAATGTGCTTCAGATAGACCTAGCATGTAGTAAGTGCTCAATAAGTGTGACCTACTTATAATTATTACTACTTTCACTACCCCCATTTTACAGATGAGCAAACGGAGGCTTTGAGAGATTACGGGATGAGCCTGAGGACACAGGGGCAGTGAAAAACTGCCAACATCAAAAGCTAGGCCTTCCTATCTCTAGAGACTGAGGTCTCCTCTGCCAGTCTAGAAAAGGCCTGCTCTGTACAAACGGTGTGGTGTGAGGACCTCACTTCCCCAGAAAGAGTCTGTGGGCCTGTGCGGCAGCTGCTCTTGGCACCTTGGCTGGGCAGTTCTGCCACCCTGACACTGTTCCCGTCTGCCTCCCGCATGGAGTTGGCCCATGGCGCCCCATCCCGTCTGATCTCTGGAAACAGGTGGCCCTGCTCTGGGCACCAGCACGTCCCAGTTCCTGTTCTCCAGGCCACGCTCAGGCTGTCTGTGGTAGGAGACTCTACGTGTCCTCCCCCGGAGGCCCTCTGCTTGGAGATGCAAGGGAACAGGGGTCCCTCCACCCCTGAAACTGGGGCTATCTCCCTTTCTAAGCCCATTGAGCTGGGTCCCCCAGAGAGGCACAGTGGCCCTTCCTCTGAGAATCCCTTTGTGAGGGGACCGGCTTCCGCTGCTTCTCACTCAGTCCCCCGAGAGTGTGAAGCTGCTGTATGAGTTCTCGCGTGGCTGCTCTAACAGAACGGCCACAGACTTAGTGACTTCAAACCACCCACATCGTGCTTAACAGTCTGGAGGCCAGAAGTTCAACAGCAATCTCACGGCGCAGGACTGACCCCTCTAGAGATGCTGGGGAGTCCATTTCTGGCCTCTCCCAGCTTGTAGCGGCTGCCTGCCTGCCTTGGCTCGTGGCCACATCACTCTGGTCTGCCTCCATCATCACGTCCCCTCTGACCGACCCTCCTGCCTGCCTCTTCCAAGGATACTTGTGATTACGTTAGACCTGCACTGATAATCTGGAATAATGTCTCCATCTCAAGATCCTTAACTTTATCGCGTCGCGAAGTCCCTTTTACCATGCAAGGTAACATCCACAGGTTCTGAGTACTAGAATGTGGACCTTGCTGGGGGCCGTTATTCAGCCACCGCAGCTGGGCTCCTGGGCCTTCCCCACTCACTCGTTCAGCAAGCTTGTGCCGCGCTGCGCTCCAGGCAGGCCCAGGCACTGCTTCCACAGCTCGGGAACAGCTGAACCGGTTTACTCGAGTGCCCCCATGGTCATTAGCTTCTTGGGAGTACAAATTATGAGGTATTTGGCTCCCTCCCCAGGGCCCAGCCCATAACAATTACTGACTTTTATTATAGGCCAGGCTCCATCTTGAGCACCATAAAAATATCAAACACTAATGCCATCAACAACTCTACGACTACGTACTATTATCTTACCACAGCTGGGGAAGCTGAGAGGTTTCTTACCCTGCCCGAGTCACACAGCTAGTGAGTAAGGGCCGTGGTGGGCAGCCTGACTCCTGAGTCCTGCTCATAACCACTGTCCCACCTGGCCTCCCAAACAGCAGCTCTTGACAAACACCCACGGAAAGGTGGAAGAGGCAGACAGTGGCACTCAGAGCTGCACATTCAGGGCCTAAAGTCTTCAGTGTCATGTGTGAGTGGTCCTTTCATTGAAAAGAGCTGGAAGGAAGGGACCATAGGTTCTAGGGTTGACTCTGTTGGGCACATACTCCACGGGCTTAGGGGAGGCTGGAGCCTCAGGGGCTGCCGTGACCAGGTCAGACATATTTGACTGAAGGCTGCCCCCAACTCCTGGGCTCCCCATGAGGAAACACACCTGTCTGCTTTTGCGGACTATCATATCTCAGGTTTAAGACTGTCCCTGACCAGAGTAGGTGTTTGACTGATACATTTTGGATCATGAAGTGATTTAGAGGTACCCTAAATACTCGTTTTGTCCTGATCCCAAATGGTCAGATGTTAAAAGGCAATATTCAGCCAAAGCCAAGGGTCAGGGCAGACTATGACCACCACAGAATGACAATTTGGAGTTTCTTAGTCTGTTCCCTCAGCAAGCAGGACCTGAGGCGGAGGGTCCATGCAAAGTTGCCATTGCACTGGGGCCACCTCCGGCCATAGGGGTGAAGGGAAGGTCAATGAGGCAGGGAAGGAGGGGCATTAATTTGCTGTTGCTGTGTTACATGTTACCCCAAACTCAGTAGCTTAAAACAATAAACGCTATCGTCTCACACAGTTTCTGTGAGTCGGGGATCCAGGGGCGGCTTAGGCAGGTGGGTCTGGCACAGGAGTTCTCAGAGCTTTCTTCACACCGTCAGCTGGGGCTCCAAGATTTCCAGGCTCACCCACGGGTCTGCTGTCAGGAGACCTCAGTTTCTGGTCACAGGGACGTCTCCGTGGGGCTGCTCACATGTCATGGCAGCCAGCTTCCCCCAGGTCAGTGATCTGAAAGAGAAAGGGAAAGTGTCGTAGTCGGCTCGGGCTGCCATAACCGCAGGCCACAGACCGGGTGGCTTCACAAATTCATTTCTCATAGTTCTGGAGGCTGGAAGTCCAAGACGAAGGTATCTGTGGGGTTGGTTTCTCCTGAGGTCCCTCTTCTCCACTTGCAGATGGCCATCTTCTAGCTGTGTCTTCACATGGTTTCCTCTGCACACACAACCTTGGTGTCTCTTCCTCCTCTTACAAGGACACCGGTCCTATTGGATCAGAGCCCACCCTAATGGCCTCATTTTTCATTTAATTGTTTCTTCGAAGACCTTATACCAGGGGGCCAAGGCTTTAACATGTGAATTTGCAGGGGGAGGGCAGGGACACAATTCCACCAGTATTCCTTCCAAGAAGGAAGCCATAGTTGTTGCTGATGTTTTTTTTAATAACCTACTCTTGAGAGTGACGTCCCATGACTTCTGCTGAATTCTGTTTTCTAGAAGCAGGTATGGAGTCCAATTCACACTCAAACAGAGGAGAATGAAATGCTGTCAGTTGAGGAAAGGAATACTAGAGAATTTGTTGACCTATCTTTAAGAATCAACAGAGGGAGAGCCAAGGGCTGGATGCACTATTGACTCAGCACAAACTAAGTGTCACTGGCTCTTGGCTGCTGTGGGACCATCCCCTGAGGACATACACATTGTCTCAGGACCACCTGTGGCAAGAGAAAAGGAGAATCGATTCACCAGCTTCCACTGTCAGTGGGTTAGTGCCCCTCCCCGGGGGGCATTATCTGCCTGGGCTCCAGGTTGCTTAAGCAAGGCATCTAGCGGGGGTGCCTTGGTGTCAGCAGGGAAGCCCAGGCTGGAGGTGAGAGGCCCGTGCAGGGGACTGAGGCCGGGCACCATCGGGCTGCTTCTACAGGAAGGAGGTCAGGACCTACTGGTCAGAACCTCACGGAGCTGATGGCCACGCGGCACTGGGACAAGATAAGTGAGGCCAGAAGGATCTGAAGCGGAACATAGCAGTCTGTAACATAAGTCTGAAGTTCCATCAACCACTGACTGGCTATGACATTTTATTATTAAAAATATTTGCCATTGAATTTCAAATGTTTGGCATGACAGTGCGGCCCAGGAAATTCTCAGCACTGTGCTCTCCAGCTGTCACTGCGGTGACCACTTGAGACCTTTTCGATGGCAGAGGAACACGGCTCCTCTTGGCTGGTGGTGGCAGTGGAGAGGCTCCTGACACGGATGTGGCTGTCACACTTGGGCGCTGTCCTTCTCTTCTGCCAGGGACTAACCAAAACGAAGCCTCTCCTGCCTCGAAGCTACGGCAGACCCCACTAAAGCCCCCACCAGAACAAAATACAGTGTATCACGCTGTCCTCCTGCGCACTCTTTTCTTCCTCTTTTGTGTATTCTTCATGTCTGGGCTGAAGAGGATTTATCATAGATGGTGCTTCACATGCTTCTGGAGATATCCCCCCCAGGAGGCAAAATTGGCATTGGCATGTTTTTTTTTTTAACTCATCCTCGCAAGAAGTGAAGCATTCTTTTTTTTTTTTTAAAGATTTTATTTATTTATTTGACAGAGATAGAGACAGCCAGCGAGAGAGGGAACACAAGCGGGGGGAGTGGGAGAGGAAGAAGCAGGCTCCCAGCAGAGGAGCCCGATGCAGGGCTCGATCCCAGAACTCCGGGATCACGCCCTGAGCCGAAGGCAGACGCTTAACCGCTGTGCCACCCGGACGCCCCAAGAAGTGAAGCATTCTAAATAAAACTTTTTCTCAGAAGACCCATGGCCTAAACAGGAAATAAATCTCAAAAGAATGAAATCTGAGTCTTAAAGGCTATTTAAGGAGTGTGACAAAGACTAGGATGCCAAGTAATGCTGCAAGCATCTGCATTCTAACCTAACCTGTTATCGTGATTATTCCGTCGTGTATTGGTATTCAAACTTTATAAACATTTGTTGGCTCAAAAAGGCTATTAACTTATTTTTAAACTTATCTAGCCGACCATTCCCTTTAAAATATCCAGATGATCATCTTGCCATCTCTCTACTACTCGAAAGGTCTGATAACTGTTTTATATTTAAAATTAGTAGCTTTAATTGCCGTCATTCATTACAACCGTAGTTTGCCATAAGTACCCGAGTTGCTCTCGCAAACTGATGGAATTTCAGTGTATGAAGCACCAAAGAATCTTCACGTCGGGCTATACTTAGCTTGTGCCCCTCTATTTGAAAATACATATTCAGGACTGAACGATTATTCCAAGTGACACGCTTGTTCATGAGACTGACTATTCCCCTGGGGAGACACGCTCTAACCTGCAGGGTCACAAGAGCGTAGATCACACAGATGCAACGGGATGCCAGGTACTCAGCGATTGGTGATTTTCTCTAGGCAAAGCCACACCTATGGAGGCTGAGGGCAGAGGCGGGCCGGCTGGAGGAATGGTAGCCCACGCAAAGTGCTATTGAAATGATCTCTTTGCCCATCCATGCAAACCAAACGGAGGGCCAGCTTTGTGTCTCATTCACTTCGGAATCTCTATTCCCCCAGCGCAGGGCCTGCCTGTGCTGCAGTTGGTGGAATCAAACTAATGGTACCCATCAGAGGCTTCAAGAGGTTGGCTGCATTCTCTGGGCAGCCAGTTTCATCCTTTCCTAGAGCCGTCCTTAGGCTTAGGACTCTGCTTCCAGACCCTTCCTCTGTTCTCTGCGGGATGCAGCTGGTCAAACCATGCCATGGCCAGGGTTTGTGCCCTACCAGAATCAGACTGTATTTGCCATTAAATCAGAAAGGAATGTAGTAGTCTAGAGATAGAACCAATGGGGAGAGAGAGAAGGGAAGGGGTGGAGAGAGAGAATAAAGATCTGGCTCATGTCATTATGGAGGCCAAGGGGTCCCAAGACCTGCAGTGTGCAAGCTGGACACCCAGGAGAGCTGTGGGTGTACTTCCAGTCCAAGGTCAAAAGCCTGAGAGCCAGAGAGCTGATGGTGTAAATTCCAACCCGAGTCCAGAGACAGAAGGCTGATGTCCCAGCTCAAACACAGGCAGCGAGAATGAATTCTCAGCCTTTTTGTGCTATTCAAGCCTCCAACAGAATGGATGAGGCATCCACATTGGGAGGGCTATCTGCTCAACTGATCTACCTGTTCACATGTTAATCTCATCCAGAAACACCCTCGGAGGCACTCTCTGAGTGATAGCTAACCAAATATCTGAGCATCTCGCGGTCCAGTCACATTGACACATAAAATTAACCATCATAAGAATTAAGCTGCCTGCGTCGATCTTTGCTCCCAGGAAGGTTGGAAATACTATAAAATCCTAACAGTACAGGAAGAGCATGCATTTTGGCACCCAGTCAAGAGTGAATTCGAACCGCACTCTACCACTTAGGAGCTGTGTGACCAAAACCAAATTATTTAACCTCTCTGAGCCTCTGTTTTCTCATCTGTTAAATGGAAGCAACCCCACCCATCTTGCAAGGGCCAATCTGAGGAGTCACTGAAATATTATATACTGACCGCCCAGCTCAGCATCTGGCACGTGTAGAGGTGCTTAGGAAATGCCAAGTTCCCTCTCCCTTGGACAAGAACATCTCTGCACCGGCCTCCTTTCCAACCTTTCTGTCCCAACCTGCTACATTTGCATCCACATTCCACATGACCTTTAAGGTCCTCGTGCCCCAAACCTGCCAGGAGCTCTAGCACCCCTTTTGTGAATCCCTATCCCCTTCCATCAGTAATACACGTTCAGTGCACACCTGTGTCTCAGTGTCATTTTTATTTGCTCAGTCCGACCGTGAGTTCTATGAAGGAGACAGCTATATCTTACAAAAATCCTCTCTTCTCTCCCTGACCCCCCAAAACACACCTTTACACCGGACCGGGCACACAGAAGTCTCTTAGTGAAGACTGAACTGACTCCAAATAATAAAACTGATCATGAGACGATAAGGATTTCTTTTAATAAAAGAGAACTCCTTCATCCTTATTCCCAACATGCTCAAGGAAACCACCCATCTCACGGGTCTGAGCACTGGAGTGAGGGCCCAAGTGAGTCATACATCACCCGGCCAGCCCATGCGGACTGTCCAAAGGCCACAGAGTGGCCAGCTGGAATCTGAGTGTCTCACAGGCATCATGAGAACATACTGGAAAATTTTGGAGACAAAAATTCCAGACTTAAATCCCTGCTGCCATTTTCTGTATAATTTTAGCCAATGAATGAAACTCTGTTGCTCATTTATGACCCGAGGGTAATAATGCCCACGCACAGGGTTGTGTGGGAATTTGATAAAATAATACGCAAGGCAGGAGGAGCCGCAGAGCATAGCTGGGGCTCAGAGGTCAGGCTCAAATCTCAGCTTTTCTGCTTAGCTGCTGTGTGACGGCAGATAAGTTGCTTATTTTCTTGTGCCTCAGTGTCCTAGTCTGTAAAATGGAGATTATAATAGCACCTGGCTTTGGGGTTGTTGTAACATTGAATGAGACGGTACGTGCAAAGCACCTAGACCAGACGAGCACGGAACAAGGTAAAGCTCGATAAATCTTAGCTACTATCACAGAAGGGGTGAGCTTGGTCCCTGGCATTTCATGGGCACTCAGTAAATGGCAGCTACTGTTAATTAAATGGGTGGTCAGTTGAGGAGAACAGGAAACCCATTAAAAACAGCAGGAACGAGGGCTGGATCCTGAGCAGAAGTTGAACTTTGCAACTAAGGCAATGTTCTGGAAGCAATGCTGACATCTTGCCCCAACAAAATTATTAATACACATGCACCACGTATTTTACAGTTGGGGGGAGAGCAGACACACAAACTTTGCACCCTGAAAGTAATAAAAAATTGTGTCTGGTTCTGGTCCCCCAAATGAATGGAACTTAGCCTTTTCGCATTCGCAGAGACCCCTAGCAAAAATAACTGTGTTCCTGATTTTTGCAATGTTGATAGCTGAAGCTATGGCACAACCTTTCTGCATATGATAATCTTGCAAGAATGCTGCTCCCCCGCCATGAACACACTGAGGCATACTTGGCGACCTTGACGATCTTGTGGTTTTGTTCTTTAAATACCTTTGTGTTTCGTATTTGGAAAGCCAGCTCTAGTGAAGCCTGACTCCCTTCCTTTGTTGCAAGTCAACCTCTTTTCTTCACTAAACTTAGGTCTCTAAGTCTTCCCTGGACAGTTATTAAGCCGATGGTTGTCAGTTGGTTACGGTTTCCTGTTCTGAGGTTGCTGACCACGATGCCACCCACGCATGGAGCTCCTATTAAAGAGTGGATGGCCAGGATATGAGTGTTGAAAGGAGCATGGGGGGAAAGGTAAGATCCAAGTTGATACATCTGCACCCAGATGAAATGGGTCATCTGGTGCACCTGTTAAGTAATGTGGACATGCTCGTTGGTTAGATTGCAAGGGGCTACACAAACGCTACGTTAACTAAGAATAAAGATAACCTCACCTGAACTTCAAATCGTGGAACATGATTTACTCATTCACAAATACATTCAGAGTGTCTGCACCAGTGTGCATTCCCGCCAACAGCGCAAGAGGGCTCCCCGTTCTCCACATCCTCACATTACCTGGTATTTATGTTGCTGCTTGTAGGCGTTCTGACAGGTGTGAGGTGACAGCTCATTGAGGTTTTGATTTCCCTGATGGTGAGTGAGGTTGAGCATCTTTTCATGTGTCTGTTGGCCATCTGGATGTCCTCTTTGGAAAAATGTCTATTTTTTTTTTCAAAGTCTAAAAGAGAACTACCACATGATCCAGCAATTGCACTACCAGGTGTTTACCCTGAGAACGCAAAAATACTAAGTCAAAGGGATACCCCTATGTTTATAGCAGTATTATTTACGATAGCCAAATTATGCAAACAGCCCAAGTGTCCAGTGTCCATCAACTGATGAATGGGTAAGGAAGATGTGAGATATATATATAATGGAATATTCCATAAAAATAATATAAATGGAATATATATAATGGAATATTCCCCAAAAAAGAATGAAATCTTGCCATTTGCAATGACATGGATGGAGTTAGAGGGTATAATACTAAGCAAAATAAGTCCGTCAGGGAAAGACAAATACCATATGATTTCACTCGTATATTGAATTTAAGAAATAAAAGAAATGAGCAAAGGGAAAAGAGAGGCATAAATAAATTCAAATATTTATGAAGATATATAGATTAACTGTATTAAATATTAACATTTATATTGATTTAAAGTGGTATATAAGAATCTTATTAAAGTGCATTATAATATTTGCATATTATAATATTGATGGGGTCTAATATTAATATTAACACGGTTAATATAACACATTAATTAAATATTAATATTAAGTCTGTTAATATATAAGCTTATATATTTACAAATATAGTATAAAGAAATATATTTTTGTAATTTTTAACATAAGCTAGGTCAACAAAGTTCATTTGAGTCATTTCCAATCGTGGTTCAGAGTAATCCCTAGGGGGTCTTACTTTCTTGGTTACATAGAATGATTTTCAATACGTATAGATATAATCTGAACACCAACTAGATACTTTGAAAGTGCTTGAGAGTATTTGAAAATCGTTTCCTCTCTTAGTAGCTTAAATATTACCCATAAGGTTTGTATTAGTTCGTCCAGGCGGCTATAACAGGATAGTGTAGACTGGCTTGTATTTCTCACAGTTTTAGAGGCTGGAAGCCCAAGATTACAGCGCTGGAAGATTTGGGTCGAGTGAGAGCCCCCTCCCTGGTTCACTGGGCTTCTTTTCTCTGTGTCCTCACATGGTGGAAGGAAGAACTCTGGTCACTCAGCCCTTTATAAAGGCCCTAATCCCATTCACAAGTACCCCACCCTCATGACCTAACCACCTCCCCAAGGCTGCACTTCCTAATACCATCACCTTGGAGACTGAGTCTCAACATATGAATTGGTGGGAAATGGCGGGGCGGGGGGGCACACAAATAGTCTATAGGAGCATTACTTACTTTTCACCAACTCTTAAGGAACTGGCTTCCCAGGCAAAACTGAATTGTAACCAAGGCCCTGCTTGAATGATCACAAAGACCAAACTTGTAGAGCGAAACCACTATTAGCTGACATTTATTGAGAGATTACTCTATGCCCAGCCCTGTGCTAAATGCTTTATCTATACTGTGGCATTGAATTTTTACATTTGCCTATGAGATAGTGTCACTGGGATGCCCTTCAATTTTTGTTGAGGAAAGTACTTTGCCCAAGATGAAACAAATTGTACAGGGCTGGGTAGATATTTGAGCCCAGATCTTTCAGACTCTTGAATCTGAGCCCCCATGGATGCTGCTATGCCTTTTCATGGGCTGTTTTACTCTATTCATCCCTTCCCTCCTCTAGTACGTGTATAGTCTTTGCGCTCCCTCTGTGATGGGGCGCTGTTCTAAGTGCTAAAATGAATGAGACAGAGAAGCCACCCTCAAGGAGCTTACGTTTCTGGGCAGAGGTGGTGGAGAGAGAAAAATATACAAATAACAGAATATATAATGTGTCACATGGTGGTGAGTGGCTGTGGGGGAAAAAAGGAAGCAGCCAAGATGGAGAGGAGATGCTGGGGGGGAGGAGTAGGCTGACCATTTTTTTCCCCCCAAAATACTCACCAAGACACTAGCCAATAGGATCCAACAGTACATTAAAGGGATTCTTCACCACAACGAAGTGGGAGTTACTCCTGGGCTGCGACGGTGGTTCAACATTCGCAAATCAATCAGTGTGATAGAGCACATTAATAAAAGAGAAGACAAGAACCATATGGTCCTCTCAATTGATGCAGAAAAAGCATTTGACAAAAGGCAGCATCCTTTCTTGATTAAAACCCTTCAGAGTGTAGGGATAGAGGGAACATACCTCAATATCATAAAACCTAACTATGAAAAGCCTACAGAGAATATCGTTCTCAATGGGGAAAAGCTGAGAGCTTTTCCCTTAAGGTCAGGAACACGACAAGGATGCCCACTGTTGTTCAACATGGTACTAGAAGTCCTAGCCTCAGCAATCAGACAACAAAAAGAAATAAAAGGCATTCAAACTGGCAAAGAAGAAGTCAAACTCTGACTCTTCACAGATGACATGATGCTTTATGTGGAAAACCCAAAAGACTCCACCCCCAAATTACTAGAACTCATACAGGAATTCAGTAACGCAGCAGAATACAAAATCAATGCTCAGAAATCAGTGGCATTTCTATACACCAACAACAAAACAGAAGAAAAAGAAATTAAGGAGTCAATCCCATTTACGATTGCTCCAAAACCCATAAGATACCTAGGAATAAACCTAACCAAAGAGGCAAAGGATCTGTACACTAAAATCTACAGAACGCTTATGAAGGAAATTGAGGAAGACACAAAGAGATGGAAAAACATTCCATGCTCATGGATTGGAAGAATAAACATTGTTAAAATGTCTATGCTGCCGAGAGCAATCTACACATTCAGTGCAATCCTGATCAAAATACCATCAACATTTTTTACAGAGCTCCAGCAAACAATCCTAAAATTTGCACGGAACAGAAAAGATCTAGAATAACCAGAGGAATGTTGAAAAAGAAAACCAAAGCTGGGGGCATCACAATGCCTGACTTCAAGCTATATTACAAAGCTTTGATCATCAAGACAGCATGGTACTGGCACAAAAACAGACACATAGATCAATGGAATAGAATAGAGAACCAAGAAATGGACCCTCAACTCTATGGTCAACCAATCTTTGACAAAGCAGGAAAGAACATCCAATGAAAAAAGACAGTCTCTTCAATAAATGGTACTGTGAAAATTGGACAGCCACATGCAAAAGAATAAAATCGGACCATTCTCTTAACACCGTACACAAAGATAAACTCAAAATGGATGAAAGACCTAAATGTGAGAGAGGAATCCATCAAAATCCTGGAAGAGAACACAGGCAGCAACCTCTTCGACCCTGGCTGCAGCAACGTCTTGCAAGAAACATCTCTGAAGGCAAGGGAAACAAAAGCAAAAATGAACTACTGGGACTTCATCGAGATAAAAGGCTTCTGCACAGCAAAGGAAACAGTCAACAAAACTAAAAGGCGACCTACGGAATGGGAGAAGATATTTGCAAATGACATATCAGATAAAAGGCTGGTATCCAAGATCTATAAAAACCTTATCAAACTAACACCTAAGAGACAAATAATCCTGTCAGGAAATGGCAGAAGACATGAACAGGCTGACCATTTTAATTTGGGTAACCAGTCTTCCCTATGGAATGGACACCTGGGGCAGGCGAGGAGGGTACTTTGTAAGCCCTATTCTGAAAGGAGTTGCATTTCAGGCAGAGAGAACAGCAGGTGCAAATGCCCTGGGGTGGAGCTTGTGGGGCTGTTCTAGGAGGACCACAGAGATCATCATGGCTAGAGCTGAGTGATCTGGGGCACTAGTTCTCCAAGGTCTGCTCTTGGACCAGCAGCATTGGCACCATCTGGGGACTGGTTAGAGAAGTGTAAATTCTCAGGCCCCATTCCACACTTATAGAAATAGAAACTCTGGGGTGGAGCCAGCAGTGTGTTGTAGGTGTGTGTGTGGGGTTGGGGGAAGGGGAGGGTGTTAACTTTTTATTTTGAAATAATTTAATATTTACAGAAGAACTGTAAAGCTAGTAAAGAGATTTTCCTGATACTCAGCCTCCCCTAATGTTAACACCTTATATAACAAGACTCTCATTGATACAACACTGCTAACACACAAACTTTATTTGGATTTCACTAGTGTTTGCAATCTGTGGTTTAACAAGCCCTCAAGATGATGTCCACTAAAGTTTGAGGACCACTGATCTAAGGGGACAGTAAAGGAGAGGAGGCCAGGGAAATTGGGGGAAGTCTAGACCTGTAGAATCTTACAGGCAATTGTAAGGCCTCTGGCTTTTCCTCTAGGTGCGATGGGATGCCACGGGAGGGTTTTGAGCTCAAATGAGACTTAATGTGGTCTAATGTGACCACCCTATTTTAAAATTGGAAAGGCTCTTCCCTACCCCATCCTCAGCCCTTGCACTCTGATCCTGCTTCCCTCTGCTTTATTTCCTTACGGTCTTTGTTTCTTTCCCTTTATTTGTTATGCTTAATTTATCATTTTCTGTCTTACCCGCTAAGGCTGGAATTTTTGCCTTATTCACTGATGTATTCCCAGCACCTAGAACAGCTCCTGGCATTCCGTAAGGGCTCCGCGAACATTTGATGAATGAAGACAAACTAAAACAGGGAAGGAGTGAACTGTTCTGACATTCATTCTGAATGAATAGGTAAGGAGTAAAGAAAAGACCAGTAGAAGGTGGGGAGACAAGCACAGAATGGACAGGGCAGAAGAACTGGTCTTCCATATAAGAGACTTCTCCAATGATGCAGGGGAAAGAAGAGGATGGGTTTTGTGTCTTACTCATGTTAGCTGAACAGACATTCACATTACAGCCATCTGAAAAATACACTGTTTAAGAAGAGTTCTGGGGAGGAACTTCTGAAGATAAATCAACCTCATATTTTAAGAATAAAAAATAAACTCCTGAAATTTGGTTATTTTAAAAGAATTTCCTGTGCACGTGCAAAATGCCCAGCTTTTATTCTCTATTAAGACATGCAGAGTCTATTATCATAGCCTTGATGTTTAACTCACCATCAAAGGGAGCAGGCCAAGATGGCCAGTTCTCAAGCTTGAGAATGTTAAACACTGTTCACAATATGCCCCAGACTTAAAATGCTTTCAATACTAAAGAGCATGGTTCACAAAAGACATACTTTTCTTCCAGAAATAGGATGAGTATTTGGGGGTCATGCAGACAATATCCCAAAGGTAGTATGACATTCTAGAGGCAAAGAAACCACGTGGGGTCTGCAGTCCAGAGCTTGACTTCCAAACCTAGCTCTGCCTTGTACGAGCTGTAGGACCTTGGACAAGTTACTCAACTGCTCTGGGACTGAATGTATTCACCTAATTATCACTGATAATAGTGCCTGGCACGTTGCATGTGGATCAGGGTGGAGAACTTTATGATTTTCATTTTAGCAAGGGAGGCTGCTATTGAGTTGCCAAATGCCTGTATTTCTAATTGGGAAGATAACAAGTCATTTTCCAGGAAATCGTTTTGTTCTTGGAAGACGCCTTCAAAGGCCCCTTTTTGGTTATGTGCATGTAGGATGAGAAGAGCCCCACTGCTCTGGAGGAAGGGCTCAAGAGGACAGTTTCTTGGCTTAAAAAAGGCCACTCCTTCCCAGTCTCTTCCAATTCTGCGTGAGGGCAAGGAGGACCACTGGGAGAGGGCTGAAGGGGCTGACTCTTTCTCCTTGTAGG
This sequence comes from Ursus arctos, assembly GCF_023065955.2. Lineage (NCBI taxonomy): Eukaryota > Metazoa > Chordata > Mammalia > Carnivora > Ursidae > Ursus > Ursus arctos. The sequence continues at coordinate 10,044,663 of NW_026622886.1, read as the reverse complement.
TTCCACCACGAGAACCTCTCTGATGGGTGGAGATGGACTTGACTGAGGTCAGCTGGCAAGAGAGGGTCCTCCCAGGGGCCTGGGAAGGGGAAACAATACACATGTTTGTTATTATCATAGAGTAAACATCAATAATCACTAACATTCAAACTGCTTTACAGTTAGCAAGGCGTTGTCACATGTGTTAACATCACCTTCACAACAGCATGGTTTGGCCTGACTTCTCAGAATGAGGAAGCCAGGTCCCCACTCCCGGTACACCTAGGAAAAATTCCCCTGGGATTCCATCCAAGAAACGCTCTAGCAGATATCCAGCATCTGAGAATTCAGATACTTGAACAGCACGCTCTTCCCTCCTACATCTTACCCTTAAATCTTTTTTGAAATCCCTTTCTCCCCCTTTTCGTCACCAACCCCTCATTCCCTCCCCGCAGCTATATTCGTAAGTCCCACCAGTTCACCATGTGTTTCACTTTTTCCCTGGTGTTGGTGTCTTGGCCTACCTCCTGGCTTCTGCTTTTATCTCTCCTCTTTAGTTTGATGATTGCATATTTACATCCTTCCAGGTCCCTCTCTGCCAACTCAACCTGACCCTCACCACCTTCCCTTGGTGTTTCCCCATAAGTATCTCCCCAGCACTTCCAAGGATGGAACCTGGGCAGCAAACTCCATCTGGCAGATGCATACAACCAACCAAACTGTGTCACCCTAATGTCACCCCAGCTCTCAGCAACTCCCACACCTATACCCTCACTCTTTTCCCCACACCAGCTCACCTTCCACTTGTAAGAACATTAGGGACATCCCAACCATGCAATGCATTTATCAAAACATAGAGTGTTTCATTCTATGTTTTCATCACCTTTTTTTCCCCTGGGGTGACACCCTGCCCCACCCCACAATCGTGGCTAGAGTGGTTCTTTTAAGGTAATTAGGGAGCAGCAGTATTAAGGCCATTCATCCAACCCAAATCAGAACTGTTGGACCAACGAGACATGGCTGCAAAAAGGCCAGTGGGTAGCCTGAGCAAAAGAAATAGCCTCAGGGGGCCAGAATCTGCCAAACAGCTGACCAGTGAAATCTAAATTGGCAACAAGGTCCAGTCCCCATTTCAAAGGGGAAATTAAAACCAGGCTTTCTGGGAGGGCAGGCCCTCATCAGAAGGGAGGTGATACCTGTAACCAAGGCAACGTGCAAACACCAAATTTTCCTTTTTCCTCTTCTCCTCCCCTGTGGCCAACTTCCAAGCAAGCCTCCTACACACATATATCTCGGAGAGAGGTGTCAAGAGAGGATGAAGACAACTCATCACTCCCTGAGAAAATCCAAAAGGTTTAGGGTGCTCCCACCAAAGAAAAGAAAATAAGATAAAGGAAAATCACTATAGTTGCTTATATCAGGAAAGAGACTTTTATAATAAATATAGAAACCATTGAAGTCTTCCCAGACTGAGATCATGAAGACCCTTCTAGATGGATTAGAAATTCAAAATAAAGCTATATCAAAATAGTCAAGAATATCATACATTTATGTAGACCACTGCAGTGTGCGGAGTCATTTTACCTACATTACTCTCTTGTGAGGTAGAGCTCAATGTGTCCATTTGCAGGGGGAGAAAATAAGGCCCAGGCAGTTTAAGCGACTTGTCCAAGGCCTGGCATACGGCCCAGAGCTTCCAACAGAGTCAGTCCGCTGTAAATACTTTTTACATGAATGAACATAGCTCATGTCCGCACTGATCTTGGGTTGAAAGTTTCTGAACCCAAGTTCAGTTTCCTGCTGTCCTGCTCCATCCTAGCTGTACTGAATTCCTACAGGAGCTTTGTCCTTCTATCCAATGATTCAAAGAATCCTCAGTGAGGCCCTACTTTGTGACAGGTCCTGTGTGAAGCACTAAATCCAGCAGTGAGGGAGCCTCTGGCCCTCACAGAGCTCGCCCCCCAGTGGTGGGGGTAAGGGCTGGGGATAGACTGCAAGAAGAAAGAGGTAAACGAGTAATTTCAGATTGTGACAAATGCTCTCAAGAAAGCAAACAGCGCGATGTGTCAGGGAGTAACTAAGCAAAGGTGTGTGGGGGGTTATTTAGGGGACACCCCTGAGGGGCTGCTATCGAGTATCATGGCTCCACATACGCAAACAGCGATGCCCTATGAACCAACTTTTCTGATATCTGTGAGTTTCAATTTAAGCATACTTTCAGAGAGCTTAGATTACTAACCATTTGGGTAGAAAATTTTAATCAATATTGTGTATTTCACTGCTTTGTTAAGCCATCAAGTGAGGTCTAGGGGGCTATCAGCTCTGCATTCTGTAGTCACACTGAATGATGATTTATTTCCTTCTGTCAAATTTCTTTTCTTTCTTTCCTCTTCTTCTTTTTTAGAGAGAGAAAGAATGCACATGCGGGGATGGGGAGAGGCAAAGGGAAAGAGAGAGAGAGAGGATCTTAAGCAGGCTTCATGCCCAGCGCAGAGCCCTATGTGGGGCTTGATCTCATGGCCCTACGACCATGACCTGAGCTGAAATCAAGAGTCAGACACTTAACCCACTGAGCCATCCAGGCGCCCCATGTCAACTTTCATTCCTTAGTGAAGTAGCTTTGTAGAGCCAGCCTCCTGTGTCTAATCAGTTTTGAGCTCTGACCTAGAAGGAACTAACTGCTGATGCACTAAAGTCAATAGTCTTCGGTAAAACTGTTTTCAGTTACTTCTGAGAAGGGGATGGAGGACAAACAGGAGAAGTGGCAGAAACAAACCCTTTCTTTCTTGAGCAAATTACTCAAGAGCACACAACAAGTTAATAACAGAACCAAGACTATAACACAGCATCCACCAAGTTCAGAGCTCTTTCTAATCTCAACCACAGGAATCTGTTCAGCCTCGTGCGCATCCATAAAAAGAATTGTCCTAAATGATCTAACTTTTTTCTGGCTTTACAACTCCATGATGGAGGACTTTCAGTTCCAGTCAAGATGGAGTAACAGGAACTGACTCATCCCTCTATCAGAAACAACCAAGACCACCAGACAAAATATATCAAATAATGCTTTTCAAGACAATGGGCATTAAGCAAGGAAGACTAGATAGAACACAAAGAAGGTGAGCCAATGATTTTCTTAGCTTATTGTCTTAAAAGAACTTCCAGGCCTTGGGGCAGGGAGGGGAAACCCAGGCAGTGCCCAGTGAATTTCCTGAGTCGAAGACACGGGGCTAAGAATCCAGGGAGACCGAGGAGACCAGAACAGGGACAGAGTCCTGGAGAGGAAAGAGAACTCCGGAGTTCTGCAGACGGCTCTCCTAAGTATTCAGCAGACACCTGATCAGTATAGGCATGTGGGAAAACTATATGAGGCCAGGAAAAGAACCACCCGAAAGGATTAGAGGGAACAGCATAAAGCATTCACACAAAGCAGGGAAGAGTGTCTATTCCCAAGAGTCAAACTGGAAAACTTCATAAATCACAGGGAATTAGGTGGAGTGTTTAGAAGGGTCTTGCCTCAGGGGGAGGAGATAACATAGTTAGCCCTAGACTAAACGTCATCCTGCTCCCACCTAATAAGCTTAAAAGGAGCATCTGAAAGGACAAGACTATTTTCAAGTAACTTAACTGTGTCCCAGACAAAAGCTCAAGAATATTCATAAGAATACAAAAATATCCAGCAATCAAGAAGGTAAAAGTAACAATGTCTGGCATTCAATCAAAGATTAGTAGGCATGAAGAGGCAGAAAAATTTGATGTATAATGAGGAGAATGATCAATCAATTGATGCCAACTTGAAACTGACATTGGTCCTAGAGTTAACAAATAACTTCAAGGGGCTCCTGGGTGGCTCAACCATTAAGCATCTGCCTTCGGCTCAGGGCATGATCCCAGGGTTCTGGGATCGAGCCCCGCATCAGACTCCCTGCTCCACTGGGAGCCTGCTTCTTCCTCTCCCACTCCCCCACTTGTGTTCCCTCTCTCGCTGGCTGTCTCTCTCTCTGTCAAATAAATAAATAAAATCTTTAAAAACAAACAAACAAACCAATAACTTCAAGTGTTCTAATATACATATGACTGAAGACCTGAAGGAGGCTGGGTGGAGGGAAGTTAGGACAAAAATACATTCATATTTGAAAAAAAAAAGATCCTAAAAGCTCTAAATTTGATGAAAATTATAAACCCACAGACCCAAGTTCCATTAAATATAAGAAATAATAAAAAGAATAGATCAAGACACATCATAATGAAATTGCTCAAAACCAGTGAAATATAGAAAATAGGAATATAATAAAATATGAAAAAATATGAATATGAAAAATGGCCAAGGACAAAATATTAAAAGTGGCCAGGGTAAAAGATATTTATATACAGAGGAACAACAAAAAGATTTATCAGATTTACAGAAACAGTAAAGTGAGAAGTGAGAAGACAGAGCGACATATCTAAAACTTTAAAAGGGAAAAAAAAAAAACCTTAGATTTTTTAGAATCCTTTCCCCACCACAAAAATGTTTCAAAAACAAAGATGAATACAATGGAATATTATTGAGAATAGAGAGGGATAAAGTACTAGGTGGATGAACCTTGAAAACGTGTTAAGTGTAAGAAATCTGTTACAAGAAGACCGTGTATTCTGTGATGTGTGTCTATGAAATGTACAGAACAGGAAATCTATCGAGACAAAAAGCAGATAAGTGGTTGCCAGGGGCTGGAAGGGCCAAGGGGAAGGTGGAATTGAGAGGGTCTGCGAATGGGTACAGGCTTTTTCGAGGTGTGATGAAAATATGTTCTAAAATTAGGTTATAGTGATGGCTGCTGCATCGCTCTGTGATTACACTCACTACCGTCGAACTTATGCTCTAAATGAGTGAAGCGTGTGGTATGTGAGTAATGTCTCAATAAAGATGTTTTTTAAAAGGTAAAATAAAAACTTCTGAAGATATATACAACATGAAAGAATTCATCACCCACAGAGCTACACTCCAGCAAATGTTAAAGGAAGTCCTTTTTCAGACAGAAGGAAAATGATACCAGAGGGAAATACGGATGCCCACCAAGGAATGAACCACACTGTGAACAGTGTCCCACATCAGTAGTTTCTACGGTTAAATACTCATCCACGACACCATTTCTATCCTAAGGATCTACCATCATTACTTAAACCTGGCAAGAGGATAGGGACTGAGATCCGGCACACAGTGAGTAATTGGCCGTATGGTGAGGAAAGACACTTCTCCCACTGTAACAGGAAGAAAGGATATGTGCAGGTAACAGTATGTTACAAAGGAAATTTTTTCTTTTTTTTTTTCTTGGATCATAAGATAAGAGGAAGCATTGGATGGCAAAAATAAATAAGTAAGAAAGTAAATAAATAAATAAACAAATGTCATCTTACCTTCCTTTCTAGAGTGGAGTTTAAAGAAAACACAGTAATAGCTTATAAGGATTTCTGTGGGTAACCTAACCCAGAGACTTAGAATCGTGAGTAAATGCAAAAGAAAAGCATCCCGCTCAAGACTGCAGATAGAATGGGATTTGATGTAAGGGGTTATTTAGAAGAATTCAAGCAGGTAATAAAACGTCTCAGTGTATCTAGGCGTTCACACGTCTTTAAGTGGAGGAGACCAGCAGGCACCACCTTAACCAGGTGATGGTGAGCATCACCAGTCATAAGACATGGCGACATCCCCAGCCCCCAGAGAAAGGCACATTACTTTGGTATTCTCACCAAAATGAATCATTTCAAACTAGGTATGTGAAAACATCAGACAATCAAATTGAGAGAGAGTCTTAAAAAAAATAACTTCAAGCACTCTGCATAGATGTCAAGGTCATAAAAGACAAGGAAAACCTGAGAATCTGTCACAGGTTAGAGGACGCTAAGGAGACAAGACAACTAAATGCAGTATGGGATCCTGGACTTCATTCTAAAAGAGAATTCTGGGAAAATTGGTCAACTTTCTGTTAGATCTGTATTTGAAGTTAATAGTTCTGTTTCAATGCTAATTTCTTGGTTTTGAGCATTGCGCTATGGAAGGAAGGTGTTTATGTTAGGAAAAGTTGGATGAAGAATATACTGGAACTCTGTAATACTTTTGCAACTTTGTATAAATAAAAAATAATTGCTATACAAAAGGTTTTTAAAACTGTGTTATTTATCAGGTAATCAGATGGTTAGCAAGCTCAGTCATCTGGAATAGACCTGGAGTCCTAAGATGAAACGAACAGGGCTCGGAGCACAAGAAAATGAGCCATCACCAAGCCCGCAATGGTAATACAACCTTCCAGGTTGTTGGGAGACCTAAACTAGATCATGGATGTCACAGGCTTAAGATGGCCAAGTAGGTTCTTAATAAGTTGCAGATTATCTTCCCTAATGCAGGCAGCGCTTGCCCGAAAGGTACCAAGGTCACAGTGTATTAAGAAGTGAAACCTAGGTTTTTTGTATTTCTTCTCCCTCATTCATTTTTTCCACAAATATTTCGTGAGCACTTACTAACAATTTCACTCCATTCAGCCACCTTTATGTGTGTTTGCAAGAAGTTTTAATTCCAGATCTTAAAAGACTCAGTAAACTGTTTCTATAAAGGGCCGGAGAATAAATATTTTAGTCTTTTCAAGCCATATGGTCTCTGTCTTAACTATTCCACTCTGCTGCAGTAGCACAAAAAACACATGAATAGATATGATTGTATTCCAATAGAACTTTATTTATTAAAAAAAAAAAAAAAAAAAGGATGGTAAGCCAAAATTGGCCCATGGATTATAGTTTGCCGAACTCAGTCTTAAAAATTCAAGAAATAATGTGGATTTTTCCACCAGCCTAATACAGAAGAAGATAAACTCATCCAAGATTCCAAAATGAACTTCTCCAGAGTAAAATAAAACTAGAAAATAATTTAGTTCTCAAACTAGGTCATATATAATGGACATGTGATTCCGAATTTCACATTTTCAGTTGAATTTGCTTTAGAAGGTTTTTTTTTTTTTTACATACACAAATATTTATGATGACTCAACTTTAAACTGTCAAGCAAAAGCATGCCTATAACCAGAAGTTAGCCTCCAGAGGCCTCCCTGACCTTTGACCCTTGTTTGGATTGCAATCAGCATCTGTGACTGGTCTTTGTTCTTAGTTACTATGCTTTAAATGCAGTTCAGTAAAGCCACAATTACAGATTCCAAATGAGCAGTATCATCACTGCTTTTGAAAGGGGTTGTTTTAGGGAGTGTGGAATGGCCCTGGAAATGAAGACAGAAGGCAACAAATAGCAATCTGGCGTCGAAGTTGCCTTGCTTTGGGGAGGAGAGCCATTTCTGAAATCTGCCTGGATGACATGACTTAGCCGGAGTTATCTGTCCAGAAAAAGTCTGGAATGTTCCTGCCTCGGGAAACAATGGGACCACCTTCCTACTGTCCACACCACGACGCTCACAGTAGAAGCTTGACTCTGTCGCCATCTCTGTCTGGTGGTCACCACCTCTCTGAACCTCAGCTTCCTTCAAGCAGGTAATTTATCATGATATGAAATTTTACTTCACTTTGGACACCATGCATTGAATAGAAGAAACAGCTTTCACTGCAGTACGGAGACATAATACAATTTTCTTAGGTATGTACTCCCAGGGTATATTCTAAGTATTAAGTCCCCATCCCATCTGCAGATTTACAACTGAAACCTTCCCAAATATAAGGGAAGCTTTATTCTGAGGTACAAGTACAACATTAAGTAGACATTCATTTCAGAGTATTCGAAAACAAAGAACACCAACCCATCCATTGCATATTAAGTTTAGATCTGAAACACATGAAGAAGACTTGAGAACAAAATTTCCTTTTTTTTTTTTAAAAGATTTTTTATTTATTTATTTGACAGAGATAGAGACAGCCAGCGAGAGAGGGAACACAAGCAGGGGGAGTGGGAGAGGAAGAAGCAGGCTCATAGTGGAAGAGCCTGATGTGGGGCTCGATCCCATAATGCCGGGATCACGCCCTGAGCCGAAGGCAGACGCTTAACCGCTGTGCCACCCAGGCGCCCCGAGAACAAAGTTTCCTAATGTAAGCTATTTGGCAAAATTTTGTAATTCCATGGTGTATCAGTTAGGGATGTATTTGGCTGCATTTCACAAAAAGCCAACTATCAGTAGCTTAAACAAAGAGAGTATCGTGTTGGTTTTGTTTGTTTGTTTGTTTATTTGTTTTTTAAGTAGGCTCCACACCCAGTGTGGGGCCCAGTGTGGGGCTTGAACTCACAACCCTGAGATCAAGACATGTGCTGAGATCAAGGGTCAGATGCTCAACTGACTGAGCCACTCAGGCACCCCAAGAGAGTGTTGTTTTTATTTCATACGACAAGAATTCCAAGGTAGCAGGTGACACAAGAAAATATGCTTCAGTTTAGTGATGTCACCATAAATCCAGGATCCTTCTTTCTTTCTTCTCAGACTTAAGTCTGTTGGCTTCTTACCTCAAGGTGACAGTTTGGCTGCTGTAGCTCCAGACATCACATCTGTATTCCAAGGAGGAAGAATAAGGAGGCTAGAGAAAATTTCCTGAAATGGCTTTCTCCTTTTATAGGTGAAAGAAAAACTATCCTTGAGGCCTCCAACAACCCCAACACCCCTGTGCAGACTTCCATTTGCCTTCCATTGGACATTTATGAGCTACACGGCTATCCCTAGAAGTAGAAAAGCCAGGACAGTGAATGTGTTGGCTTTCCAACCACTATAATAGAGGTGGCAAGGAAGAAGCAGGTGAATGGGTGTCAGACTAGCCAACCCAACTTGTCTGCTGCAACACGTTACATGTATGTGTGTGTATATATATATATATATATATATATATATATATATTCTTGCATTTCTATTTTTTGTGTTCTCCTATTTGTCACTAATAAAAGCATTTCTTTTATTATTAAAAAAGTAATTTTTAAAAGTTTATTGTTACGATGATTATTATTGGAGTCATCACTTCGAACCCAATAAAAATGTTGGTGTCTAAATAAATATATTTAATTTCTAATTGCCCTTCCAATATACCCTCTATGGCAGGAGCTGGCAAACAATGACATAGGCCAAATCAGCCTACCACCTGTCATTCTAAATAAAGTTTTACTGGAACACAGCCGCACTCATTCATTTATTATTGTCTGTGGCTGCTTTTGTGCCACTACGGCAGAATTGAGGAGTTATAATAAAGATCATATGACCTGCACACCTCAAATACTTACTGTCTGGCCCTCTACAGAAAAGGTTTGCCAACCCTTGATTGATAGGATATGCCCTAGAAGAAGCTGGCTCGTCCTGCAGAATTTCAGACTCCTCTTGAGTGTCTTCAGGACAGAGTGAATTCTTTCTTTCTTTCTTTCTTTTTCTTTCTTTCTTTCTTTCTTTCTTTCTTTCTTTCTTTCTTTCTTTCTTTCTTTTCTTTCTTCTTCTTTCTTTTACCTTCTTTTTTTAAGTGAAAACAACATTCCTATATGGTCCTGGTGATTCCAGCACTGCCACCTACAGAAACTGATCTAGTCCCCATGTCTACACTGGGCCATAGGTTTGCCTTTGTTTTAAATGAACTCTTTCTAGTTTCCCGTTAAAAATAAGACGTTATGTAAAAGTCACCTGCTTGCAGAGGAGAATCATTTAAGACATTTCCTGTTCTTTGGTATTTGATTTTTCAAAAGGCCAAGCAATGAACTCACTGGGTTAGGGATCACCGTCATAACTGAACCAATAATAAAGTCATCTTGCTTTTTATACACTTCGCAAACAAAAACACTTTAAGAAAAAGTCAGGGAAAATAGGACATGTCCAAGGAAGCTTCACAAAGCTCGTCGGAAACTGATTCCATCTCCCCTGAGAGCAGGATGCAGCCACTCCTCTTGCAAGGCCATAATTCATCCCGACAGCCTCTGGGGCTTAATTAATGGCCACCCTTCCCTAATGGAACAGTTAAGCTCTCCAATATAACTGTGGCTGATCTCAAGTTCTGGCTTTGGACAAGAATCCAACAAACTTGGATATGAATCTTCAGAATGCTGAGCTGCCTTTGCCAACCACATAAGGTAAAAGCCTAGGAAAGACCCAGACGCCCCTTGGCCTTCTCCAGCGCCTCCTGACTGCCCTAGTTTCTGAGCTGCTGACCGCATGGCAGGCTTTGCAATGGGTCAGCAGTTGTGGCCAGCTTGGCCTGCCGTCTGCTAATTATATAAGCTATACTTACCTAGAAGGGATGGGTGGTTTCTTATGAATCTGGCTACTATGATTATAAATTTAATTCCTAAAAGTAGCCCAAAATGTGGGTTCCTCTCTTTTTTTACCCTAGCCCCTACCTTCCACACAAAACAATGCAAATGCATGCACGACAACAACAAAAATGGATTAAAGAGGAAAGCAAATCCATTTTCTCTTTTGTTTTCTACTTTGTGTTTGACTTGCAGTAACTCACATCATGTTGTCTCTCTGGCAGCCCAACTGTTGCCATGCCTTATTTGGCCGATGAGGAAACCGAGCGGTCAAGTGACTTGTGCAAGATTCCGGAGAGAAGTGGCTGGGCTAGGCTTGAGGGCAGGCCTGTCCCGCTCCAAAGGCCACCCTGAGGCCATTAGATATCAAACGCAAGGAGAAAGAGCGGGCCTATTTAAGGAGGGACAGCAGAGCAAAAAGATGGAAAGAACCTGGGTCCTTGATGGGAGATTGAACAGTGAAGAGTTGCCCACCTCGATGCTTCTTATTCGACAAGGAAACCAGTGCCTGAGCCTAACTCCACTTTTCATTGGAAGTTCTACTATTTGTGGCTGAGCGTATCCCTGACTGATACACCATGTCCGTGCAGGAGCACGTGGTTCCCTCCACTCGCATTGCCCTGCACCTCACCCCGTCCTTAACAGCCCTGGCAAGTGTCTAGACAATTCCACACATCCTTAAGACACAGCTTAAAAGCCACCTCATGCTTCAGCTTTGCTAGAAGCTTCTCCTGCACAGTTAGGATCCCTTGTCTTGTGTTCCTGCCGCACCTGGTATTTTGTCGGTTGCATCACACTTTTCGCTTTGAGTTGCAAAGACTGATTTCTGATTTCTGATTTCATGCCTTCCCACAGACTCTACGCTCTCTGAGACACAGACCATCCTGTATCCTTATACCAGGCACTGTGGCACGTGCCCAGTAAATGTGGAAGGAAAGAGAGAGGGAAAGAGACCGACACGGAAGGAGGGAAAGAAGAAGAAGCTGTGAAGGAAGGGAGAGAGGGAGGAAAACAATAACCCTTTGAAATGGATGTGGCCAGTATTAGTTTGATTAAGAGTATGGGCTCTGGAATGTGACTCCCCAGGTGTGGCTATCTGGTCTACCACTTACCAGTGCTATGATTTGGGGCACGTTATGTAATCTAAGTGATCATATAATTTAATATACAAACTTTTGAGCCTGGAAGGTGGTAGAAGGTTAAGCCTAATGAGAAGCTGGGATAACAAGTATAAGTGGGGACAGTGTCAGGCAGTCCAGGACAAGTGGTCTCCTTCTGTTTAAACTCCTTGGAGCTCAATTTTTTCATCTATAAAATGATGATGATAATAGCTGTTTTATAGGGTTGTTTGAAGGATTGCATTAAATACTGTAGGCAGAGCTTTCAGAGCAATGCTTGGGACTTAGTAAGTACCTCATAAATGTTAGCTACCCTATTATTGAAGATGTGATCCTCAGAAAGGTTAAGTGACTTTCCCAAGAACACTCAGCTGGCGAGCAACATGTCACACCAAGTCACCAGATTCTAAACTGTGATGTCCCCAGGACACCTCAGCCACTTCTAGATGAATCCAGGCACTCTCTGTTTAGCCTGCACTCAACACAGACTAAGGCCAAAGGTGGGGGACTGTCCTTTCCCTGGCTGCAAAGGCAAGGGGTAGGGGGCAGGCAGGGCCCATGGGAGGCTGCCTTTCCCATGCAGCAGCTCCAGGGTTCCTTTTATCCCAGGCCGCATGTTCTTTCTCTTCCAAGAGATCAGTACAAGAAGAAGGGGAATAAGTCATCAAATTCCCCGCCAGCCCAGGTTGCTGTCCCCAATCCTCGTCTGCTTCCAAACCACCCCACCTCCCTGTCCCCATCACATCACTGCTGAGGCATTTGGCTTTGCTGCTGCAGGTTGCTGATAAGACACAAACTAAAAGCTTCTAGGTATCCAACACCATTATACTGGTCTGATGATATATGTCCGGACCCTTCTTGCTGGCTTTCATGTAATCAGAGCTCACTTATCGCCTCCCTCCCCTGGATCACAAACCCTCCAAGAACCAGGAGAGAATCAAGAGTCTCAATAAATGCTTAGTGACAATTTGGGGGGGGGGGGGCGTTTGTCTCTTGGGAGTTAAGAAAAGGAGCTTTGGATTCAGAGTTGAATTTGCCTTCTGACGCCATCATTCAAGAGCTACATAACCTGCAAAAGCAGCCCCTTCCAGCCTCAGTTTCTAATCTCGAAATGACGGCGGTGGTAATAGTAACTGCCTTACAGGCCCATGATAAAGGATAAGTTGATGCCCCCCGAGCCCTTAGCCCGCTGCCTGGTAGGTAGGAAGTGTCCCAATAACGGTTACTTATTATTGTTATTCTCATTATTCTCACTGGGCCGATGGAAGTTGTTATATCAAATTAGCCGTCTATGTCTGTGCGACCAGCCTCGTATGCCCATGCCCAGGGCCCAGAAAGACAGTTGTCCTGAATCCATAAAAAAGAGTCAAGATCCCCAGTGTGCTTAGAAATACCTTGAGAGGATTCAGGACCGAGGGCTGGCCACCTCTGAAGCTTTGTCCCTCAATCTGCCTTCCCAAGCAGCCCTGGTTTATCCAGTTCCCTTGCTCCCGACAGCTTCACAACCATTTATAAGGCTACTCAGCACTTTGATCAAGGAGCAGCTCAATTTAGCCCTCAGCACCTGGAGCGGACACTTTGAATGCTGCGCCCAGATTCATTCACATGTGTCGTGTACAGGTTTTGTACATCTATAGCTCCAGCTCCTGTAGGCTTTACTTCTAATTACTTTTATTTACAACTTTCTTTAGAGAAGTACTCTTGAGCGAGGGAGCCAAACTGCCTGAATGTGCAGAGAGCCAGAAGCTCTCAAGGCATCCTAGAGCCAATGGCCACTGGTTGGAGTAGGAAAGCCCAGCTCCCTGGCCTCGAGGCAGAAGGAACTCTCAGGATGTAATTTACACTCCAGAGGCCCCCACAGGAGCAGGCTGAGCCTGGAACTGTGCCTGAAATTGTACCCTTGATCAACTTTCTCTTCTCCAACCTGCTTTCCTTGTTCCTTTTCTCGTTTCCCCTGGGAGCATATTCTTAATAAGTTACTTGTGCACAAATGGCCATCTCAAGATCTGCTTCTGGGGAGCCTGTCCTGAGACGCCCAGATGAAGGCGACTCCTTGAGACCGTGCATCTTTCAGCAGCCTAGTCACTCGCGCTCCCCGCCCTGGCAGTCTCACAAGGGCGGCCATCTTGGCCCTCGGCTTCCCTTCCTGACCTACTCCAGCTCCGTCCTGTCCTGTTCTCTTCTGATTGCCCACCGGTGGATCTTTCTTTCTTTAGGATTGGAAAAAGAGTGACGGTCACATGCCAAACAATCAAAAAAGCCAGAATCCAAACCAGATCGGTCTGCTTTCACATTCACGCTCTTCACCACTGGGATGCCTACCGCTTAAGTTTTGTCTTTGTGGCTCATCTCTGGGATACCGATTTGAGAATATCTTCCAAAGACTCTTAATTTGGGTTCACCGCATGGAACTTCCCCAACTCAGATTCTTTGAAGCCTTTCTATTTCTACTTTCTGATCCTTTAGAACATAATGCCTGGCCCTGCCCATCAAATGTTCCAACATGGAAGACATAATATCTTTGAGCTTCATTCATTCATGCACACAGTCTAGAAAATATTTATGGAATGCACTCTCTGTATCAGGCTCTATTTGAAACACTAAGGATACATGATTACTGGATTAGGGAAGGAAGGGAAGAATGTTAAAGGTTCTTATCTTATTCTCTTTCTGGTTTTAATTTCTTTAATGCATTTCCCCAAACTCCACCAAGAGTTAAAAACGGTATGACATAAAAATAATGGGCTTCGGGGGTGGGAGCTAGAACCAGAGCTTAAAAAATACTCCAGGCAAAATCCTGGCTGAGTGATATTGGATAGATTCATGTAAGGTAACTCTTCGACGGCGGTTCCCAACCTGGATGCATCCAGGATTTCTTTGGCAATATCCGCAGACATTTTTTTTTTGGTTGTCACAGCTGGGGGATGGACAAAGGTCAGAGGTGCAATTGCATCCTGCAATGCCCAGGACAGTCCCCCACGGCCGAAAACTCTTTGGCCCAGAATATCAATAGTGCTGAGGTTGAGAAACTCTGCTTTATAATAGTTCCAAACCCACAGAATGATGTAGAAACAAAGGAATAACTTGCTCCCACTAAGTGGGAATCCTCCCCCCTTCCCCCCCCCCCCCCCCCCCGGTCTTTCCTTCCTCCTTCTGTGGCACAGAATACTAACATATCCTCAGATCTAGAAGTTTGCTGGGAAGCATGAGGCCTGGCCTAACTCTCTACCTCCCTCACTCCCACCTCAGCCCAAGGGAATTGGCCTAAATTCACAAAACAACTTTCCTCACTTCAAAGGAGATATTCTGTTCTCTTTGCAGTGACAGAGATTAAATAGGTACTTATCATTCTAGCACATGTTGGGAGGCTCAGGCCTTTTTTCTTGTTCTAAGGAGATGGAAGCCACATAAAGATCATACAGCAAGCATAATGGCAACCAGATTTCATCCTGTGCTTTCCTGGAAAAGCCAAGCTGCAGGCACTTGCCTGCATGAAAACGCCCGAGGGATTGAACCCAGGTATGCTGGACTAAGGGCCTCTGGGACCAATTCTGCTTTACTCTTTCCTAAAGCTATGACATTCTTAGCAAATTTCACTTCCTGTGACATAATTAATTACACCTTGCCCAGGCTAGGAAACAATGGGCACGGAATCAGCATTCTTTTTTTTTTTTAAGGTTAAATATAACTTTCATGCTCTTGATGACTATTTTTTAAAAATTCAGGACTCCTATTAAAAGTAAGAAGACTATTTTTGGCCATGTTGTAAAGATACAAATCCGGGGCTCAAGGTAACCTAGGAACTGTCCCTGGTAAGACGATAGTGTCTTATTCGGAGACATGCTTCTTCTTCTTCTTTTTTTTTTTTATGTTCAGTTAGCTACTATGTAGCACACGATTAGTTTTTGATGTAGTGTTCAATGATTCATTAGTTAAATATAACACCCAGTGCTCATCACAGCACATGCCCTCCTCTATACCCATCATCCTGGTACCTCCTCCTCTCTGAAACCCTCAGATTGTTTCCCAGGGTCTCATGGTTCATCTCCCTCTCTGAGTTCTCCCCCTTTGGATTTCCCTCCCTTCCGCTATGGTCCTGTGGTCAGCCGTTCTTGATTAAAATCTCTGCTGTGTCTACTTGCTAGCTATCTAATCCAGTAGCTACTAGCCACAAATGGCTATTTAAATGTTATAAAATGTTTAAAAAATTTTAAAAATTAAATGTTTTAATTAATGTTTAAAAAATTAAAAATTCAGTTCCTCCATCATACTAGTCCCGTCTCAGGTGCTCAATAGCCCCTGTGGCTAGTGACTACCACATGAGACAATGTAACTATAGAATATTCCAAAATAGCACAGAAAGTCGGGCAGCACTGCACAAAGGATGTTGGACGAAACTACATAGTTAAGCCCTTGTTTCTTCAATGGCAAAATGGGGACCGTATTCCTTGTCCTGTCCCTGTTCCAGAACTATTGAGAAGGTCAACCAATGGCGTATGCATGCTCTGTAAAATATAAAACATTATGCAAATGTAAGGACTGTGATAAGAGCCCGATCGTTTCCTTTACCAGAGATGGTCAGGTTGGCCTTATTGCCAAGAAACCAGAATGCATTCGTCCAGGCATTTTATTTCTTTTCTTTTTGGGGGGAAGTGGGGAGGGGCAGAGGGAGCGAGAGAACCTTGAGAAGCCAACAGAGAGCCCAACACAGGGCTCGAACCCATGACCCTGAGATTAGGACCTGAGCCGAAATGAAGAGTCGGACACTTAACTGACTGAGCCACCCAGGCGCCCCCAGACCTTTTATTCTAAAGTAATAAATCATCATTCAGCATGACTAACTTTAAGGTGAGGAAGTTTTGTGGGTCCATTCCCCCCTCCTTCATGACCAAAGTCTCTGCAAAGCAAATCCACTGGTCCATTCAAAGAGCTTTGCAGGTCACAAATTTTCCCTCGCCTACTTAGAAAGTTTTCACTATTGTTTTTTTGTTTTGTTTTTTTTTTTTACTTTTCCTTCTAAAAACTCATCCCAGCTTCCCCATCCCTCATGGGGCATTCAAGCAAATTCAGTTTCTGGGTATGAGGGAGTCTGAATTTTTCTTATTTGGGATCAACAAAGCCTTCCAAATCAAATTGGGGGAGTAGTTCCCATTAAGCCCTGAGCAGTCTTTGGTGTTTGCTCTGCTGTCGGCTTGGACGCACCCCACCCAAAGAGCAACGCTCTGTTTTTACTTAGGCTTGTCCTGATCTGTTGTAAGTCATAATTCGATGAAAGCATTATAAGGCAATAAGAGCGTGCATGCCAAGTAACTGGCTGAATTATGAGGGCTCAGAGCATGCCAGTGGGCAGCTCGGGCAATCTGGAAGGTGCCATTGGAGTCCGGAAGGTTGGGCTACTCCCAGGCCTATCAGAAGTCCTTGTGTTTTCCTAGTGGTAGTAATAAGCTTTGGCATTTGACTGGCAATCTTCATGCTCCCCAGGGGAATACTTTTTATCTACATGCACTGTTTAGCCATACCGTCGATTACTCCTTATGCAAGGAAACACCACAGATCTGAAAACTGGAGTCCTAGGAGTGGGCAGACCAAGAGGAAAACTTAGGTGTTGCTTTGACACTCTCTGCATATCAGGACTATTCCAGGGAACAAAGCAGATAAAAATCCTGCCCCTGTGGAGGCTATATTCTAGTCAGGAGGGGAATATGGGGAGGGAAAAAGCAGTAACAAATGAACAAATAAATATATGAAATGAGAAAAATACAAAGGGATGGGGATGTTAAAGATGGAAGAAGGAATTGAAATTTCACAAATAATCGTCAGGAAAGGCCTCACAGAGTGGCATTTCAGCAGGAACCTGAAGGAAATGAGGAGGCAAGCCCTACGAATATCCATAGGTAGTGATCCTCAGGCAGAGGAACCTGGCAAGTGCAAAGGCCCTGGGGTGGAGGCGTGCCTGGGCTCTTTGAGAAAGAGTAGCAGATTAGAAGAGTTGAAGCATTGTGAATGGTGGATGGTGGACGTGGATAGTTGGGAAGAGGTCACAGAGGTGGCATGGGGCCAGATAACGCATTATCCTTCTGGATTCTACCCTGTAAGACATGGGAACTCCATGGAGAGTTTTGAGCAGAGAAGTGAAACCATCTGACTTAAGTTACTAAGGAATCTTTCTGAACACTGTTGAGAATAAACCAGGTGGGGGGAGGTAATGCAAGGACAAAGCATTTCCTGGTCAACCTACCTCACAGAGTTTTCTCTGACCCCTACTGTCCGTCAGCAGTTCACCACCCTTGTCTCTAGGACCTACAAATATTCATACCAAATCTGTACTCTCCCCACCAGAGTGATCTCATAAACTTCAGTGAATTGTTCCATCAGATTCATTCTTCCCACCCAATTCCAATCGCAGCCTGACAAAATCAGAACTTATCATTGTTGGAAGGACCCTGGACAATTTCTTGGCTCAACTGTTCATTTTTCAAAATTATGAAATGGATCATACATACAGAACAATTTAAAGTACTCTTGTACTATTACTCAGTTAATAACAAGAACATTACTAGTCCCTTAGGTACCCACCGTGTCCCTTCCCAGTCACGTGCCTCTCCCTTTACCCCTTCACACCCACCCGGAAGTAACTACCATCCCACCATCTGTGTTAATCATTCCCCAGCTTTTACTTGTGGGTCTCCACTTGCGCGTGAAGATCCAAATAATAGCATTTTGGAAAATGAGATAGCAGCACAAAGCTATGTGTGTCCCTGCCAGAGAGACACCCACATGAGAAAACAGGCTGAGCTGAGTCTCTAGGTCATGGTCTGGCTTCAGCTGCCCTGAGGTTTCACAAGAACCCCCTCTGGGGAAGTCACTGGATAAGGTCACAAGCGAGTCCTCAAAAACATAGAGCTTACTTCAGGAACACCGGAACTTGCCTGACAAGGCGGGTAACGTGGGTCAAGAACCAGACGTACGGAAGGAACATAAGGTGAGTGGGCTGCTCTGAATTTACATGGGCTAAGTCCAGCTCTCAAGGCCAGATCAAAGCAGAACATTCCTTACATAAATGAGTGTTCTCAGCTTATCTAAGCACCAGGGCATGAAGCAGAGAGCAAGAACTTCCTCAGCATATGGTGAAGAGAAACCAGGTCTAGTTCAAAGTCCAGACCAGACTCTCCAGAGTGTTCTCTGCTCAGGTTACTCAGAACTTGGTATTGAGAGCGCTCAGTGGGTCTGTTTCTGCTCAGATCTGGCGGGTTGCCCCTCATATGCGGACACAGCCTTTATCCTGGGATATCTCTTCACCGTGCTCCTGGAGATTCCCCTCATTCCCTCCTCTTTGGGCTCTGCTGTGTGCTATTTCCATGCCTCCCTCGTTCTTGATTGAAGTACTTTCATTTTGTTGAAGTACGTCCTCCAGTGGATTTTTGACAGCATTTTGAGACCCTAAATATTAGAAAATATCACTATTCAGCCTTCAGTTATAATTAATTATTTGACTAAATATATAAATGTTAGTTGGATATTGTTTGCCTTTAGAATTTTTGGAGATACTGCTGCTGAAAAATCTGAAGCTGTTCTGATACCTGAACCTTTGTAGGTAATCTGTTTTTTTTTTTTCTTTCCAGAAACTCACAGAATCTTTTTTTGTCTCCAATATTCAGAAATTTCATGATAAGCCTTTATGCAGATCACTTATCCCCCCCGTGCAGCCCCTATGCACCAGGTGACGGCTCTTTTGGTCCGTCAACCCATGTCCATTAGTATTGGGAAATTTTCTTAAATCATTTCACGGATTGTTTCCAGCCTTCTCTTTGGCTTTCTCCAATCTCTTTTTCTGGGATTTCTTTTGCACCAATCCTCTAATATTGTCACAATTTCACTTCTATTTTTATTTCTTGGTCCTTTTGCTCAACTTTTTGTGATATTTCTTCAAATTTATCTTCCGATTCTTCTATGAAGATTTTTGTTTTTGTCCTCATGTTTTTAATGACCAAAAACTTGTTTTCTTCTCTTTCTTTATTTTAGAGCATCTTTTTCTCATTTCATTCATGGACCATCTTATCTCTCTTAAGAACATTAGTGAAAGATGTTTTGACATTTCCTCTCGTCCGTGTTCCCTCTCTGTTGTATTTCCTCTGCTTATTTTTTTGGTCTCTGTGTTTCATGTTAACGCCTCTTCTCATGTCTGGTAATCCTCCTGGCTTGCTTGTTATGAATGACAGTGAGAAATCAAAGAACTGATGGGAAGCTCTCGTCTGAGCAGTGGAGCCTATCAGCATTGACTTTACCAGACTGTGTGTTAGGAAACCCCCTTGGTCAGTACCTTTTAGTCTTTTTTCTTGGCTGGAGTTTAGAGACCCCAGAGAATACTCTACTCATCTCTGGCCTGGGGGGGGGGGGAAGATCTTGACGGCATTCTTTCATCGAAATGGGGAAGAGAGAGGACATCTCAGCATACAGCATGTGTTGTATGAATGGTCACTTAAATCCCTTCTCTTTGATATGTGTCTGCACTTCACGCCTGGTATCCCCTAGTCCAGTGTCCTCCAGGTGTGCCTCTCCGTAAAATAAGCTTTCAGACTTGCAAGCTGTATAACCATTTAAGGTAAGTAATACTAGCTGTAGGAACAAATTCCCAAATCTTATGGCCTAACAAAATAAATTTACTTCTTGCACCTACAAATGTCCATGTTCTTACTTGGCAGACAGCTCCATACGGTCATTCAGGAACCCTGTTTCCTTCTATCTTGTGGGTCCACCAGGCTTCAAGGTTTGCTCTATATAGCTCCTGTATACAGAAAGAAAGAGAAGATTACGTATGTAAGGTTGTTATGGGTACATATCATTGTGCCCACATTGCACTGTGGACTCGGTCACATGGCCATACCGAACTGCAAAGGGGATTGGGAAATGATCAAGCTGCGTGTCCAGAAGGAAAATAAAATGAACTTAGGCGAACACATAGCAAGCACTACTCCATAGACCCTGGCATATTACTTAACTGCCATGAGTCTCAATTTTTTAACCTATAAGATGATAAAATTGGAAGAATACTGCCTGCCTTATGATGTTTTTGTGGAGATTACATTTATGAAATGCTTGGTCTAGTGACAGGTGTGCAATACGCCCTCAGAGCGTAATTGTTGTTATTGTTGTTGTTGTATGTTTTTCTTCTTACATGAGTTCATTTTATCAAGAATGGGGATCCATGAAAGATTGAATCTTTCATCTTTCAAGGAAGAAATTTAAAAAGCAGAAGACGGTATCCAGCAGAAAAATAAGGAAATGAAGGAGGAGAAGGAGCAGACTTTCGTGCTGAATATCACATCCATTTCATTTATATGTCAAATATTTCCCGAGTATCTACTATGTACCAAGCATTGTATTAGAGATAAATAAGATAAAAGCCCCACACTTGAGTTTACCGTGGTCTCACTGAGAATCAAAACGCTAAACTTTGCCCCTCTTTTGGAAACTTTGGGCCATTTGCATAGTAAAGTTGGGAGAGATCTGAAACAATTCACCAGTTTAGTAGTCAAAACTTGGACTAATCAAAGTTCTCAGTCGCCTCCATGTTGCTAAACCCAGCGGCTAATTCTCAGTCTTTATCGCACTTGACGTGCAGGTGACCATGACCTCATTCTTGAAACACTGTCTTCCTGTGGCCTCCAGGACAATCCACACACCCAGTTTTGCTTTTACTTCATTGGTGCTCCTTCTTCGTCTCTTATGCTGGTTCTTCTTCATCCTCCAGAGCTCAGTCATTGTACCTCTTCTCTTCTCCATGTACACCTCTCCCTTGGCAATCTCATCAGGGTTATAGCTTTCAATACCATCCCTAAATGGAAGACTCCCCAAATTATCTAGCCCTTTCAGCCCTCTCCTGAATTCCAGATTCATACATCCAATTGGCTACTCAACTTCTGTCCTTGTGCACAATGGGAATGTGGGCACTATTTTCAATATACCTGCTGCAATTTAGATTAGCCCCTTCTGTCCCGAAGGAAATCAAGGAACAGGCTTAACATGATGGGAGTACTTCTGCAGCCTTCATGTCTTTTAGAATAAGATCATATTTGCTGGTAGGGCTGACCCCCGGAAGGAAGGTGAAATCTCAGGAGAAGAGCACTGGTTGAATTCTCTGGGCCCAGTGAAAATGATACAGCCTACTGGTTTTAGAAATGCACAAGTCAGCACGCTGCCTCTTCTTGCTCTATGACTTCTCCACAAGCAAAGTCAGTAGCCATCTTCTCCAGGAATCCTTGGCACTTCGTTCATTGGACTTAGAAAATGCTGTGGTTCTTGCAGTAGACAATGCTGCTACCCCACTTTATATTCCCAGCATCTCACTAGAGTGCCTAATTCATCCTGGTTTTCCCAGGACTGTCATAGTTGCAAAACTGAGAGTCTTGCATTCTGAGAAACCGCTCAGCCCTGGATAAACCAAGATGGTTAGTCACTTTACATTTAACACAGCGCCTGTCACCTAGTGAGGCATAATAAATAAATGTTGGATGCAGGTGACTGTGTTGCGATTATTTGTTCATGTGTCTCCCACTCTAGCGTCTGGCATATAGCATAATGCTTCCTAAAAGGTGTTTCAGAGAACCCTGGTTCCATACGATATCAACAAAGGTCATTATGATAGGAGATGCTATTAGCTCTACCACCCACATCTCCTTTCCTGAGTTGCTGCATCTATCCTCTCAACGATCTGTTAGCTACTAACAACTCACAGCTATGCCCTTTACAAAGAAAGATTGCCCTTAGCCTATGGGAAGCTTCTTGCCTAGGGGTTTTAAAGAGATTCTGCCCTCCCTCCCAAAGGGTCACTTTATGGTGACAACTGTCTAATACTGGCATAGAAGGCTCATCCCACTTCCTTCAAGATGAGACGACTCTGTAGCATCATTCATGCTCTCCAGCTCCCTATGGGTTGTAGTTGAGGCTAGACGTCAGCTGAACCCATGTCTTTGCAAAGCTTTTTCTCTCACTTCCTTACAGATTTCTCCTGAGAGCTCCCTTCACAAATCACTTGCAAAATAATCCCCATCTTAGACTCTGCTTCTAATAAGCCAAACATAAAAGAGTTATTACCTAGAGTTATCCCAGGAAACCACCTCAAAGGATTCTGGAGTTGGGTCACCCACGTCACTGCATCCAGCAATGAGGTCCCCCACCTCTACCGGTCATTAGAGATTGATGGGCCCTGGCATGCTGCAGCACAGTAAATGCTTTCCCCCGAACTTGGATAGAATACAAGTGTAAGGAGATGCACTGGCTGGTGCAATGTATCTGTGCAAGGGAGAGTATGAGAAAATAATGATAAAGGTAGTGAAATTGGTAGCTGTTGGTGAGTGCCCTTAATACACTAAAAAAGAGAACATCATAGGTTCAGATTGATTGCTCATCAATTCACTAGAAGTGTGAAATCCAATGGGCTCCTTGACAGCGCTTGAAGACATTCTCTTATCTTGTAGCAGAGGGCTGATTGAGCCAAAACTAGGCTCAAACCTAATTGTACAAGTAGTAGAACTTCAAAGAAGGTTGATTTCTAGTTCTAATGAAGTCTTCTAATACCAAAGTTAGGCTCTGATGAAGAAGTGGGATCCAGAGGCTTGAGATGAGGATAAGTGAGTAGATGTACTTAAGAATCTGGAGCGACCAGTTTTCCTTGAACACTCTGGGCCTGCAGAACTAAGCCACCCCCACCCCCTTGTTAGAAGACAGAGCCTCCTATCCCCACCCAGTCTTACCTGAAGATTACACAAAAAACCTCAAACAAGACAAATGTATTAGAAGAAAATGCTTGCCTCTCTCAGGATCTGACTCTAGTTTCCCCTCCTGGCCACCAGACCCGTAATTAGGGTTAAATCTCAGCTTGACCTGACTGAGGAAGTCCTTGGCCTGATAAAGCAGAAAATAAACTCTACACCAACTGGACTACAGATAGAGATAAATGCGCCAGTAGGAACTGGAGTGTGAGAGATGGATCGTGATGATATTAGATCAAGGAGACTAACATGTAACACTGGATAAGGAAAAGTTTCGCAGTGTTAGGGTATTCTCTGTAATACAGATCCCCAACAATTGTTGGAATACACTGATTGTTGTTAAAATACTGACCTGGGCACCAGTCTGATAGGGACTCCTGAGATGGATATTGGAAACTAGGACGTCAATAGTAAATGAAGTAGATAAAAGACCTACTGGACAGATCGTGGAGGAAAAGACCAAAAAGCCCATGAAAGTGGGTATTTCAGAGAGGGTCTACTGAAGAAGACCAGAGAATATTTTGGCTGTCCATGTTCCTTTGGAGGGCTCAGAGAACATTCTGTTTACCAAGGTGATTAGGAATATGTTGGACAGGGGCACCTGGGTGGCACAGCGGTTAAGCGTCTGCCTTCGGCTCAGGGCGTGATCCCGGCGTTCTGGGATCGAGCCCCACATCAGGCTCCTCCGCTATGAGCCTGCTTCTTCCTCTCCCACTCCCCCTGCTTGTGTTCCCTCTCTCGCTGGCTGTCTCTCTCTCTGTCAAATAAATAAATAAAATCTTAAAAAAAAAAAGGAATATGTTGGACAGGAGGGCACGAGCATTATTCAGAAGCTTAGCGATGCCTGTCTTCTGCAGGGTGAGCTGATGGTATGAGTTTCCTAGCAGCGGTGGGGTGGGAGAGGTCAGGAGATGGTGCTTAACTTCAGAAATCATGTACACAGAACTACAGAAAGGATCAGCAAAGTTGGAATGGAAGCCAGGGAGGCCTGACATTCAAGGATATACAGAGATAGCTAACATACACAGTGTCTCTAAGGGTCAGACAGATAGACCGCAATAAGAAATTAAACTAAATTTAATTAATTAACTAATTAAACTAAAATTACTATGACACAGATCAACTCTTGTAATAGGTTCAGGTGCGTTTGTGATCCTCTAAGACAGGTGTCTCAAACATCCAGGCATCCTTTTCTTTTCTTTCTTTTTTTTTTAAGAACACCTCATGGGATTGGTATTTTGTGGAGTAACAATGCTTCACAGTTCATTGTTCAAAATATTTATGGAGTGAATGATACATGAATGTCCACATGGTTCCTTAGTACGATTTCATATAGGCATTGAACATATCTAGAGATCCAAAGTACCATTGCAATACCTACATCCTAGGAGGAAAAAAATGAAGAAAATATTGATCTAGTAATGAAAGAATAAAGTTGCTAACAGACCGGTCAAACCACAAACTCAAACAGGTTAGGAGCGGTCAGCATTTGATATGTCAGCAACTCATTCACCCTTCCTCACCCCAACAAAGTTTACAAAGGCAGGACCTCAAGAAAAATGACTTTGGAGAAATTAATGGAACAATGTATAGTGAGGGAAAGAAAGTCAATAATGAAACGGGTCCAATTTAAACAGTCCAGGCCAAGACCACAAGGTGAAAACTTAAGTTACATTCAACACTGAAAATGAGTCCCTCTGCTTTATTTAGCATTCCAGAAGGTACAGAGCAATACACAAATGCTTCAAATGTATTAAGTTAATGTTAGAGTTATGTACCTCAGTGATTCAAAGCTGGGCACGATACAAGCAACAGCACACTGTAAGCTTTGTTCCCTCTCTCTGACTAACTATATGATTCTACCACTGGATCAACAGAAAGATTGAGCCAGCCAGGTAGTCCTCCAATCATCATAAAGGGCAATTTCCCTTCAACTGGTAGGTAAATTATAATGGGAATAAATCAACACTAGCATTAGTTCCAAAAGAAAGACATTTGTTTTCCAATAGTATATGTTTTCTGCCTCAGGCCTGTGCTGTTCAAACGCTTCAGGAATAATATCTACCCTGTTCCTTTGGAAGATGTCTCTTTCACGGTGCTCCAAGTCCTACTTGTAGGACATCTTGACTCAGCATTTGGAACTGCCAGCTGCTTCCTCTTCAGTCCCACTCTTACCCACGTGCAGACTTCATCTCATGTTCAGACTTTGCAATAGACTTAGTCACCCAACCTACCTTGTTACTGAACACTCATGAGGCATACCTCTCCGATATTTCCCATTCAAAAGCCACCCGCAACATAACGTGTCTGCTCTACACAGCCCTAACTCTACTTGGCCATTTCTTTTTTTTTTTTTTAAGATTTTATTTATTAATTTGACATAGAGAGACAGCCAGTGAGAGAGGGAACACAAGCAGGGGGAGTGGGAGAGGAAGAAGCAGACTCGTAGTAGAGGAGCCTGATGTAGGGCTCGATCCCATAACGCCGGGATCACGCCCTGAGCAGAAGGCAGACGCTTAACGACTGCGCCACCCAGGCGCCCCTACTTGGCCATTTCTGAAGAGCCATGTGAGAGGATCCAAGATATCATGAGAATATTATGAATTTAGACCTCAGTTCTAATCTCGGGGTGCCATTTGCTACCTGAGTCTTCTTTGGGCCTTAGATGCCTCATCTGAAATGGAAATAAGTGCTGATGTTGTCAGACTTTGTGTGCGCCCTATAAGAAGATGTGGAGAGCAGATGGCGCCACGGCTGGTACAGCTGGTATATAGTAGGCGCTGTATAAATGGCAGCTATTTAACACATAGAAATTGCCTCCCTCTTACCTTTTCCTCTCTTGTCTACTGCCTGCCTGAACCCAATTTTCCAGCCAGGTTAGGCTACCCACAGAACATAGAATGTCTGGAGTTTAGCAAGACTTTAGATAGCATCTGGTCTAGAGATGGCACATACGTTTCTTTCCCCAAGTCAGCTTCCCCAGTTTGTAGCGGCCACGTACAGAATGCAGAATCATTGCAACATGAATATGTTTTAATCCCGTAAGTGACTAATCCATGTCATGGGAGAGGGGAGTGGTAGTAAATAAGGCAGATACATCTCACGTCGTAGCAAGACACTCACCCCCACACACCCAGGCTATCACCACCATCATCACCTTTTTAGAAGAGAAGTTTGGGAAACTTGCCTTGAGGCCACATTTGCATAAACAGTACCTCGATTATACTTAGATTACAAGGATACTTTCGCATTACATAGAGGGGTGGTGCTGATGGTGAAGGGAGTGTAACACCCCACCACCACCCTTAGGAGCTGGAATATTACACAACAGTAAGCAGCAGAGGATTCAGTATGCACGCAGCAAAGTGAGTTATTTTAAAAACGTGGTGTTTAATGAAAAAAAAAAAGAAACAAACAAACTGAGACATATCATACAATGTCCTTTACATAAATCAAAAATTCATGGGGCGCCTGGGGGGCTCAGTCATTAAGTGTCTGCCTTCGGCTCAGGGTGTGATCCCGGTGTTCTGGGATCGAGCCCCGCATCAGGCTCCTCTGCTGGGAACCTGCTTCTTCCTCTCCCTCTCCCCCTGCTTGTGTTCCCTCTCTCGCTGGCTGTCTCTCTCTCTGTCAAATAAATAAATAAAATCTTTAAAAAAAATTCATGCACAAAAAGAACAAGGAGATATCACTATACACCTATTAGAATGACTCATTTTCTTTTTTAAAACTACCATGTTAACTGTTGGCAAAGATACAGAGCAATTGGAATTTTCATTCACTGCTGGTGGAAATTCAAAATGGTACAGCCATTTTGGAAGATAGTTTGGAAGCTTCTTACAAAATGAAACACAGTCTTACCATATGATCCTGTAATCATACTCCTAGGTTTTTGGTAGCAAACCAATTGGGAAACTTGCATCTACCCAAAGATCACGTGATTGTATATAGCAGCCTTAAGTATAATAAAAAACTGGAAGGAACCAAAACGTCCTTCTGTAGGTGAATGGATAAACTGTACTCCATCTGTATAATGGAATATTATTGGGGAATTAAAAGGAATGAGCTATTGAGTCATACAAAGACATTGGTGGTTCTGAAATGCATATGGCTAAGTGAAAGAAGCCAGTCTGAATGACTACATACTGCATGATTCCATTTATATAACATTCCGGAAAAGGTAAAACGGTCGAGGCTCTAAACAGAAGTGATTGCCAGGATGTGGAGGAGGGTTAAATAAGTGGGAAGAACAGGGTACTTTTTTAGGGTAGTGAATCTACTTTATATGATATTGAGATGATATGCATTTGTCAAAACCTCTGGCACTTCAAAGCACAAAGAGTAAACCTTAATATATATAAAATTTTTTAAATCAGAAGGTCAGGGGATCCAGGATGAAACACAGAATATAACCAAAATTTCTAAATGTATTACAAATGTATGGAATAACCTCATTGATGGGGGTGGGGAAATAAGATCTAACCAAAGCAATTTTGAAAATGCATGGAGTCTGAAAGACTAAAGGCAACAGGAACTGTACATGAGCACTGTGCCTAGTTGATAAAGTCATTTCCCATGGAGGTACAGGGTTTTTTTTTTTGTTTATTTGTTTGTTTAAGATTTTATTTATTTATTTGACAGAGAAAGAGACAGCCAGTGAGAGACAGAACACAAGCAGGGGGAGGGGAGAGGAAGAAGCAGGCCCCCAGCGGAGCAGGAAGCCCGATGCGGGGCTCGATCCCAGGTCCCTGGGATCACACCCTGAGCCGAAAGCAGACGCTTAACGACTGAGCCACCCAGGCGCCCCTCATGGGGGTACAGGTTTAACGATTCTGAAACATTGTACTGGAATTGAACAGTTCAACAAATGGATGACAAATGGTGGGAGAGCCAGGTTTCTCACTATTGGAGTGGGAGATTACAGATAAGCAAGGGAAGTAGCTTAGAATGATCTACGTGGTGATGCATTAGGGTTGAAGATACAGTATGAACTCACATTTAGCTTAATATAGACACAGATTGTTACATATAGAAATATTTATGAATATGTGTATATATACACAGGTTTTTGACAGTTGAGGGGGCATAGAAGCAATGACACCCATATAACAATGAACACACCTAGTGCCTAGACCTTGATTTCTTATATGATTCTCCAAGAAGAGGAACCAGGGATTCTTGTATGTATAAAATATGTAAGATGAGCCTGGAGCATCTTCTAGTGCCAGGAGTAAGGAAGTGTTTAAAATGAAATAATACCCACAATGATGGGGGCGCCTGGGTGGCTCAGTCATTAAGCGTCTGCCTTCGGCTCAGGGCGTGATCCCGGCGTTATGGGATCGAGCCCCACGTCAGGCTCCTCCGCTGTGAGCCTGCTTCTTCCTCTCCCACTCCCCCTGCCTGTGTTCCCTCTGTCGCTGGCTGTCTCTCTCTCTGTCAAATAAATAAATAAAATCTTTAAAAAAAAAAAAAATACCCACAATGATGAAGGTCTGTCAAAAAGACACAGGAACCAACTGGAAGAGTTCCAAAATAAATATCCAAACAAATAAGTATTATTCAAAACAAATACCCAGGGGTGCCTGGGTGGCACAGCGGTTAAGCGTCTGCCTTCGGCTCAGGGCGTGATCCCGGCGTTATGGGATCGAGCCCCACATCAGGCTCCTCCGCTGGGAGCCTGCTTCTTCCTCTTCCACTCCCCCTGCTTGTGTTCCCTCTCTCACTGGCTGTCTCTATCTCTGTCAAATAAATAAATAAAATCTTTAAAAAACAAAACAAAATAAATACCCAACGCAAGTATATCTGTGAACTATTGAATAATTAAGTGGGGAAAGACAGACAAATACCCCACATAGAAGAATACCAAATAATTTATATAGACACTCTGCCTTCAAGGAGTACGACCCCTTGCTCCCTGTGTGGAGGCCATACCTCCTGACTTCCCTCCAAAGAGTAGAGTATGGAAAGGAGGGCAAGGTGGAGGAGCCTGGAAGCTCTATCTCGGCGAGATGATCAAGAATGACGTCAATACAAGGCAAGAAACAACAATTGTTGGAGAGGATGTGGAGAAAGGGGATCCCTCCTACATTGTTGGTGGGAATGCAAGTTGGTACAGCCACTCTGGAAAACAGTGTGGAGGTCCCTTTAAAAGTTAAAAATTGAGCTACCCTATGATCCAGCCATTGCACTACTGGGTATTTACCCCAAAGATACAGACGTAGTGAAGAGAAGGGCCATATGCACCCCAATGTTCATAGCAGCAATGTCCACAATAGCTAAATCGTGGAAGGAGCCGAGATGCCCTTCAACAGATGACTGGATTAAGAAGTTGTGGTCCATATATACGATGGAATATTACTCAGCTATCAGAAAGAACGAGTTCTCAACATTTGCTACAACATAGACGGCACTGGAGGAGATAATGCTAAGTGAAATAAGTCAAGCAGAGAAAGACAACTATCATATGATTTCTCTCATCTATGGAACATAAGAACTAGAATGATCAGTAGGGGAAGAAAGGGATAAAGAAAGGGGGGGTAATCAGAAGGGGGAATGAAGCATGAGAGACTATGGACTCTGAGAAACAAACTGAGGGCTTCAGAGGGGAGGGGGTGGGGGAATGGGATAGACCGGTGATGGGTAGTAAGGAGGGCACATATTGCATGGTGCACTGGGTGTTATACACAACTAATGAATCATCGAACTTTACATCGGAAACCGGGGATGTACTGTATGGTGACTAACATAATATAATAAAAAATCATTATAAAAAAAAAAAAAAAAGAATGACGTCAATAGTGAGAAGTCATGGTGATAGTAGGAACCCTGGATAGGACGCGATAAAAATAGTATTTTTACCCCCCACCCCAAACACATTACCTTAATCTAATCATGAGAAAAACAGCAGACAAATCACAGTCGTGAGACACATTCCACAAAACTCCTGACCGATCTTCCTCAAAGCAATCTAGGTCCTCAAAAACAAAGAAAATCTGAGAAACTTATCACAGTAAAGCAGAGCCTAAGGAGACACGGCCACGAAATGTAATGTGGCGTCCTGGGTGGGATCCTGGAACAGGAAGAAGACATTAGGTAAAAACTAAGGGAATCTTAATAAAATACAAGTTTTAGGTAATAATAATAATAAAGTCATCTGAAGAAATTAAAACCGAAATAGTTCTTTGTGTCTTCGCAAATGTCGTCCTCATTTGTGGGTGGACAACTGTGTCCCTTCTTGAGAGTTGGCTCCCAAATTGGAGATGCTGATGTTGCTGTTTGCACCTTTAATAATGTGCTTTTAGTCAAATTATCGGGAGCCCAATATGTTACACGGCTGTTGAAGCTAAAAGGGTGGTTTCAAAGGTCCCTTCCAGTTCTAACATTCTGTTTCTTGTTGGAATACAAGATGATTTTTTTCCATAAGACCCAAGAAGTCACAGACCACAGAATTAAAAGAAGTGTCCCCCAAAATGAAAGAAGGACTTCAGGTGAGTATAGAGGTGAGAACTAAAAAAAGGAATAAAGCTCTCAAGGCAAGGCCATTTTTTGAGTTCTCAGAATGGATATTCCTTTGGATTCAACTGAAGACTCAAATCTATTCAATTCCAGAAATTTCTACTGGGTATCCACCATGAGCCAGACCCTATCCTCAGTCCTAGAGATACCAGGGGAGCATTTAAAGGCTTAAAGCAAGGGGCTTACAAGAGCCTGTTTGCATTTTAGAAAGAGCACAGTGGGGAGTGGATTTGAATGGGGAAAGACAGAAGGCAGGGTGACCAATAGAAAGGTCTAGGAGGTTCTTGAAAAAATCCAGGCAAAATTCTGTGGTGCTCTGGATTGGGGTGTGCTGGTGGAGGTGGAAATGAACAGTTCTGAGAGATACTCAGAAGGAAGAAAAACCCAAACTTGGTGACTGGTTAAAAGACACATGTCCAATGGGTTTACCTTTGCACATGTCTGCACAAGTATACGTGATACGCAGGGTCAGGGGGGTGCACTGGAATTTGAACCACAAGATTGCCTCTTATAAGCAAACTCTAGCCCTAGGACCAGCTGAAGATCGGAGTTTTCCTTAAGTCCTCCTCATAAATCTGCACAGGAGAAAAACAAGAGCCCAGACAAGAAGATGCATGTCTAAGGTAAAAGGAAAAACATGTTTGGTCCTAACAGGGTTGTGGTGGGGGGAGGAAAGGGGAGGAATGTTCTGGAGCAGCCTGCCCCGAGGTGAAGACTGGTTTGTGAGGCTGCCAGAATCTTTAGTGAGATGTTAATGGGGTTATCAGCAGCCACTGAAACAAAGGCAGGGTGTATGCTGGCAGCCGTGGAACCCGAACCAGCCAAAATGTGTGTGTGTGAGTGTGTGTGTGTGTGAGTGTGTGTGCCCGTGTGCGTGTGCGTGCAGGTACACGTTCCAGAAGAAACACCAGGCTCTCTGTCTATAGATGTCACAGAGAACAAAGGGTCTTGGCAATTCAGCCTATGAACACCGATCACACAAAGACAGACACCTTTAAAGGAGGGTTGGTGTTTCTCAGTGGGGCCACTCACAGTGAGAGCTTCATTTTTCTTTGGCCTCTGGGAGAAAGGGAGTCTCTTTTATCTCAAAGAGAAGCTCCTTACACCAATGACATCACCCCAGCCCAACTAAACACACATAGTCACACATGCACATGATCCCAGAAGTCCTCTCTGCACTGAAGGCCTGTCCATTTCTTTTTTCCTCATCAATTCATAGTACACACTAGCACTTATATTTACTCACATTCCTCTCGAATGAACTATTCCCATAAACGGTACTCCTAGAATATGCTCTATCCCTGTGTCTGGAGCCGGGTAGCCTATGATGGAGGCCCGGCAGCATCTCTCCAGAGGTATTTTGGTATTTTACCCCGTTTGACAACATTATAAGGGGTCCAAGAGCCCATTCAATGTTCTGGGTCACCTGGAAGCTATCTGACTCCTTCTGGAGATCTTAGTAGCAAAGACAGTAAAAGCATTAACTTCGCAACTGGGGAGATTGAGCTGAGTCCTGGCTTTTCCGTTGACCTTGAGCCTGTGACTTAATACCTCTGCTTCGGGTTCCTCAACAGCAACATGGGAATCCTAGCCATGAGTAGGCCCTACTAGGATCCCCATTTCGCTGAGACACAGAGAGGTTTAGTGACAACTAATAAATAGCACAGCTTAATTAGAGCCCAGGCAGCCTGGCCCCTGCCTTGCATGGCCTGCCATACTGAAGGCAAAATTTCTTCTTTAACCTTCACAACAACTCTACTAATGGGAACTCAGACGAGTATCTCAATCCCCTAAGCCTCTACCACCTCAAGAGAAAATAGGGTTTTGTTATTTCGGGCCTCTGAAAGATCTTATAGGGGATATCTGAGCAATGGCTCTCATGGGATTAGCAGCATGCCTGAGCAGTTCTGAGCGCGGTAATGGAGCCTGTGGTCACTGCAGTGTTAACACTAACCGTGTTATTAGCATCACAACACCCATCGCACTTGTAATTATTTGTTTCAACGTTTATGATTTCCTGGAACCACCTGTTCCACAAGGACAGAAATGGTCTCTTTCTTATTTGCGTCTGTACCTAGAGTATCTGGCAACCTAACGCAGACCAGGCTCATCCTGTGCTTTTGATGTTATTGATCGATGAATGAATAACTAACCTCAATGTTGCCTGCCCTTGAAGTGCTGGGGGATTCAATGAGATAATGTATGTCCAATGGCTAGTTCAGTGTTGGGCATGAGAATTCTACCCAATTAATATGAGATCTCTCCCCTTTGCAACCAGAACACATTATCTGAGACACTTACTCTGGACTCACATGGTTCAGAGAGTAACAAACAGAATGCCTGGGCTCCTCTGAGGAACACCGTGTACCCCTCGACCTGGGCACCAGAGCTGATGTGGCCTGTCAGCTGGGACCCCTCGGTGGGCAGCACCACCATGCATCATGGAGAACCATGCTGTGGGCACATTTGGAAATCTCGAGAGCAGAAAAAGGAAGGCACTTGATGTACTGATGGATTAAAGCTACTCATTAGGTCTGTGCCTGGTACAAACACAGGCAGCTCTTGCTTCCTGGGCACCAAGGAAGGGCTTGGCAGAGATGAAGGAAACTGCAGCCAACCCATCCATGAGCCAACGTGCCGCATCGATAAAGGGATGATTCAACTGAGTACATCTGGAGACAGAAACTGCCGACGAGGATCACAAACTAAATAGAAATAGTTGTTAAGAAACTGAATAGAAGTGTAATGGACAGTTGGGCAAAAAACAGTCCCTTCTCACTCAGAACTGCTCAGAAAATAGCTGAAGTCAAGGCAACAGGCAGTGTGAGAAGCATGGACTTACACATCAGGCTTCCCTTCCAGTCCTGGCTCTGCTAACTGGGGCCTGAGGCAAGTCAACTCACACCTCTGAGTTTCCGTTTCCTCATCTGCAGACTAGAGAATATCCACTTCACAGAGGTATGAGAAGCTTAAGCAAATAATCTCGACAAGGGGACTGGCGAAGTGTAGACCCAGGACCATCACCACCACCACCTCAAGGTAGCCATGCGGATTAGATGAGCCGCACCCCCTGGAATCAGGGCTTCGCTATCTTCCCTCTTAAGTGGGTTCTGGTGGCTGTACCATTGTGCTGCGCTGTGAGTCACTGGCTATTAATATGAGTCACCCAGGGATTGTAACAGGACAAGTGACAAATAAGGACCCAGAGAGGGAAGGGACCTGCATCATCCTCAAATAAGATAAGCCACTCCAGAAATAAATGACAGGGCCCTGGCTGGGGAGGAGGGGAAGGGGGAGAAGGGGTGAGCAGGGATGGAGGAAACTGGGAGAATGAGAAAAGGGAGACGAGGAAGAGCTCTGGGAGACAGCTGAAGGCCAGCACTGGCCCAAAGGAAGGGGGAGGTAGCCAAGTGATGGTGCCTTCAGTGTTTCTTTACCAGGGCTGCCCACCCACCCCAAACTGTGGAAGGCCAAGCAGGGGCAGGGGCGACAGCCAAAAGGAGGCAAGCTAATTCATGACTGACAGCCCTGGGATGTCTCGGGAAGTGGAGAAGCAGACGCAGCAGGAGGTGAGAAGTGAACCTAGGTTGGAGATGGGGCTGGGTGTACACCCATGTAAAGGAGCCTGAGACCCTGGGGGCCTGAGACCCTGGGGCCCTGCCTCACTCACTCAGATACCCGGGGCTGGAGATGAAGAGCAGGTCTCTGGTGAAACTTAACTAACAAGCCTTCAGACTCCCCTTTCTCTAACGCTTGAAAGAATTTTCAGGTCTCAAAGACCTTAAAAATTATTATATGTAATAAATTTCTACCATACAAGATCTGGTATGTGGTATATGGCAGGTGCTAGAGTGTTTTTTTCCCCTTTAAAAATAAGAATTACTTTTTAAACTAAACTTTATTGGGGAAAAAAGGCAATTACACTTAACCTACATTTCATAAAAGTAATCTTTCTTTTCTTTTTATACATTTTAAAAACTCAAAAGGAGAGCACAATATATTTCTGTTAAGTAGGTGGCTTAAGGCAAAATGGAATTCAATTTTTCTATAGGTAGGTTGATTTTGTCTAAATAAAGGTTTTAAATTAGTTGAATAAGGACCATTTAAAACACGAAAACAGATTGATGCTGTCGAGCGGGAAGAGCATGGAAATCACGAACCGAAGCAGTATGAATAAAAACCTAGCCTAAGACAAAGTACATAAGGCTTTGAAAAAACATTTTCTTACAAACATAAACAGGCTTAAGTACAGGCCTAGCCGTTTCAAAATAATTATACACATGTTTGTTTCCTGGTTTCTTCTAGCCCTGTGTGTGCATACACATTTTATGTTGGAAATCAAAAATAAATTTTATCTTTGAAATGTGTTCTCTCTGTTGCTTTTTTACTGCCCAAATACTCAGTTTTGGTCAAACTTGCGATAAGCACACACAGATTTTATTTCCCGCTGAGGTGAGACCATTCCTGTCCTTGCTTTTGATAGATGTTAAACAAGGAAAAGCTTGGTCACACACGTAGGAAGCTGAAGATTGCGCCAAGTGGGGCCCCTGCTTTCCCACGCAAGGCCAGAGCTTGGGAGGGGTGGATCAGGAAATCATCTTGAGTGTATGATCTGTCCCTCACAGAGTTCTTTCTCTTCTCTCAAAAGGCAAGTGTCCGGGCTAAGCAGAAGATTCAGGGAAACGGTCCCTCACTCCACCAGGCATATGTGTGGAAAGAGGGAAGATAGTGCCCAGCTTGGTCTTGCAAATCTGCTAGGTGGTTTACGTTAAGACAGGAGGCGTGCTGGTATCTTCCCTCTCACGCCAGCCCGAGCAGTGCTGGAAACGTGTCAAGGTTTCCTTTGGCACTAGGATTTTTCCCAAGAATCTCATCCCTTGAAGTCAAAACATTCCTTCTCAGCCCCATGTGATGAACACTGTCTTCGAGGTGGGCTAATTTCTGGCCATTCTTCACCTTCAGAAGTTTCAAATCTGACCGACTGCTTTCTTGAAAGTACCCTTGCCACCTTTCAGCTCAAACACCTGTGGGGAAGTCTCTCTCTCTGTCCAGCCGCCAGATGTCTGTCTGAGAAACCTGCCACGGAGCCAACCATTGACGGGCCACCATCAGTAGAGCCACCAACCCAGTCCTCCAAGGCAGACTTTCTATTTCTAGCTACAATGACAAAATATTAAATACAGATGGATTTTGCTTGTTTCGGGCAATTTTTTTTGGTAGCAGGGAAAATTTCCTTGAATTTCATCATCATTAACAAATCTTGCAAATACTACATCATGACATTTATTGGTGAAATCGGTTGACTCACGAGCTTGGATAGAGACGCTATTGTTTTAGTTTATTACACTGGCCTCTTCATCAGCACATGACATGTCATGGCTTCACTGGCTAATTAAACGGGTTGAAAGTAGAACCTTCTCCATTTCTCCTTCCATATCTTACCCGACCATTTTGCTCATTTTAACTTGACTAGCATTATTAGGTTTTCACCAATTGCGTGACTTTTCCTTTGCGGGGCAGGAAAAATTCTGCTACGAAGTAACTTGCTCCCCAAACCTGAATGGGACATGTTAGCTAAAGGCTAACCCTGTTTGTTTTGAGATCACAATAGCCATTTAAAATGATTAGCACCTTTCCTTGCCAAAGGGCTGTGATTTGTAGTTAAAAGTCATATTTTCCTGAAGCTATCATTGGTTGCATGAGTTGTTTGCCAGGGACCCTGCACGGTGGGGGTAGGACAGCTAGGTCGCCAGCTATGTAAACCCATTGACGAGTAGCTGTCATGATAAAGAGAGACTCCTGTTGTGTGCTGCCGGTTGCAATAGGGCAGTGAACTCGCTCAGAACGTCGTCCTTCTTCATTACTAACCTTATCAGAATCGTCCACACCTGTAGGACCAGAAAAGTTCACACGGAAAAGCAAACATGGAGGAAGAGCCAGGAAACACTAAAAAAGGAAAATGTCAAGGGGAACTAGCCCCACCAGCCGCTGACACATACTCTAACGCCAGGGTAATTAAAACAACACAGGACTGACACATGAATCAACAAATGCAATACCGTTGGAAGCCCAGTAGTAGACCCAAGTACATCTGGAAATCTAGTCTATGAGAAACGTAGCCTCTTGAATCATGGGAGCAAAAATGGACTTTTTAGTAGCATTTTCATAGCATGAAGTCGTCAGGGAGTTGGTCTTACAGAAGCAAGCAGATCAAAAGAAGCCCTCCCGAGCTGGGCAAAGAGGCTGTGTTGGCTGGTGCTGTAGCCCCCTGACCAGCTGCTCAGGAAGACAAGGTACTTTGCAAAGTCCCAGCCCCAGCATCGCGGAGCAGAAAATCAGAAGGTGGGCTGGGAACTGAGCTTAGTGGCTGCCAAACGCGTAAACACTGAGCACTTATTTGGTGAGCACGCGTTATTCTGTAACTGTATTGAGAGGAAGGGGGGAGGTCAGATGAAGGAGGGCTAATTTTCACTTCCTTACTAGAAAGTCAAGAGGATATCCAAAAATGACAAGGCAAGAATAGCAGCATACACAGCATTTAGAAAAACAACATGAAATGACTAGGGGAAAAAAAAGTAAGGAAGGGGTCTCAGATGGAAAAGAGTGAGACAGGGGATTAGCTTGTTCGATTACAGACCTATATTTGACTTAGGTTTGTAAAAACTAAAATAAGAGCATGTGGTGAAGAGTGAGAGAGTACACTGCAGGGTGGCGTGTGTGGTTTGGAAACATAAATTTAATATTATAAGGTAGTTTCATGTTTGGAAAGTGGAAGGGAAAACTATCACTTTGATAATACAGACTCCCAAAAACAAAAATGGAAAATCCTATTTGTTGTTGAATCACATGAGAGATGGACGAGAAATCAGATGGTGGGTCCCATGAGAGCAGATTGTGTGTCTATTTTAGTCACCAATTATAGCCGAATTTTATGAACTCCTAGATGGAAGAAAGATTGAACAGAAGAGCTCCCAACAGAAAGCAGCCATGCACACCTTTATCAATCACAAAAAATCTTGGAGGGCGCCTGGGTGGCTCAGTCGGTTGGGTGACTGCCTTCAGCTCAGGGTATGATCCCTGAGTCCTGGGATCAAGTCCCGCATGGGGGGCACCGCTCAGCAGGGAGTCTGCGTCTTCCTCTGACCCTCCCCATTCTCATGCTCTCTCTCTCTCTCAAATAAATAAATCTTAAAAAAAAAATCTTGAGGGCTTACCAAGTGAAAATAACATCTGTCCTGTGCCTATGTTGCTGGTTTCAGACAGGCGACCAGGTCATTACAAGCCACATGGTTAGGACTATTTTAATAATGGGGACAAAAAATTGTAAAGGTGGAGAATATCATTTTGCCTGGGAGTGGCTGAAGGTGAATTTGAGGGTGGAGGGGCCATGGTTGGTCTGGGTCTTGAAGAATGTCTAGGTGTTACCAGGTAAGGGAAACAGAGGGGAGTAGGAGAGGACATAGAGATGTGACCAATCTTGCTATAATCACGGGACAGTCAAATAAATGTCTTGTGGGGGTGGAGTAGAGGGTCTCAGGAGGTGGCCGGCGGTGGGCAGTGAGGCTAGAGAGGCAGGCCGATAGCCACTCTGAGTTCTTTGGATCTTATTTCTTAGGCACTGGGGAGCAAACACAGAAAGAAAATCCCTTAGACTGATTTTTAAGGAAGATCTTTCTGGTAGCAGTGTGAAAGAGGTACCCAGAGCAAAGGCAACAGACTCAAAGCACCAGAAAGAACAATAAAAAGAGCTACTATGGATTCAACACCTACACTGTGGCCAGCTCTGCCCTTATGCCCTGCCTGCATTGTCTCATGTAATCCTGCATTTGACTCTGTGCAGTGGATATTTTTATCCCAAATGCACAGACAGGGATGCTGAGAAATGAGAGACTGGGATTTTACTTAAGAAGAAAAAAAAAAAGTGTTCCCTAACCAGGAAGCTTCTGATGCATTTTCTGCCTGGGCAGGAACCAATCAACACGTGGGGCTGGCCTGATTCCAGCAGGTGTGATCACCTGGCAGAACAGGAAGCATTTGGGCAGGATTGAGGGCAGTTCCTGACAAGTGCAGAGTGACAGCTGTTGAGAGGGAAGTAGGGCTTATGCCTAAATATGGATATTAAAGAGAAGTTCAGGGACATGATGTCAGAAGACATCCAACCAGTCTCCTGACATCCATTCCTCCCCCAGGCCTGTCCAGTCCAGTTCCGGTGATTTCACTGTGCCACTGAGAGTTATTAATCACGCTTTCCCTCCCTAAGTTAGTATTTGTTACCCCAGAATCCCGGGTAGCACACGACCTGTTCAGTAACTTATTTCCTTTTGCCCAAGCTCCTTTTCACTGGGGCTCCCTTCTCTTGTCTCCATATAGCCACGATCCTGTTTAATGGACCCATCATCCTTTGCCTTTTTCCAAACAAGTGTCTCCTCCCTATTTTAATAAAGGCTTTGTCTACTCAACCCACTGGCCAAGTGAGAAGTCGCAATGTCATTGTCAACTCCTCCCCTTCCCCTCCATACTTAGTCACCAAGTTCTATCTTGACCCTAATTCCTGATGCTTTTCCAACCCTTGTCACCTTCTCCTCTGACCACCTCTGACTTCCTTGGTCACCCAAAGAGCCTTCTTATGGATGTCCAACCACCAGTTTTTCCCATGCCAAAACTGCCTCTCTGTTATGGGTTGAATCGTGTCCCTGCCAAAAGATCTTGAAGTCCTAACCTCCATGACTTGTGAATGTGTCCTTACTGGAAATAGTGTCTTTGCAGATGATCAAGTTTAAGATGAGATCACCG
The DNA here is from genome assembly GCF_023065955.2 of Ursus arctos. Lineage (NCBI taxonomy): Eukaryota > Metazoa > Chordata > Mammalia > Carnivora > Ursidae > Ursus > Ursus arctos. Next base: position 10,005,244 of record NW_026622886.1, on the reverse strand, counting down.
AGGGTGGGTCTTAATTTACTTATGGAAGGAAGCAAACTGGACAGAGTCAGACATACACACAGGGAGAATGCCACGTAAGGAAGGTGGCAGAGGGAGGGGGGATGTATCTACAGGTCAAAGAACACCGAAGGTTGCCAGTAAACCACCGAAAGCTAGGGGAGAGGCAAGGAAGACAGTCACCCCCGTAGCCCTCAGAAGGGACCAACCCTGCTGACACCTTGATCCCAGACTTTGAGCCTCCAGGATTGTGAGATAAGTTTCTGTTGTTTAAGCCACACGATTTGTGATGCTTTGTTACGGTAGTCCTAGCAAACTCATACAGCTTCCAAGGTCTTTTGTAAATGCACGTCTGATTACACCAATCTCTGCTTGAAGTCCTTCCACAAAAATGAAAATAATAGGTTCCATCTATTGAGCACCTACCGGAAACCAGGTAGGTGTCCATCTCTACTGTAGTGAATCCTACAACATCCTCGGAAAGAAGCCATGAGCATTCCTGACTTTGCAGAGGAAGACAATGATCTTGTAAAAAGCTGTATCTTGCCCAAGTTCATATAGATAGCAAGCAGAAAAACAGAATTTTGACTCTTAGTCTTTTTGAGCCCCAAAGTTAAAGTAGCATTGCGTGTTTCAGTAGCATTGGGCTTAGCAAGCTTCTTTTGTAAAGAGCCGGAAAGTTAATATTTTAGGCTTTGCAGGGCATAAGGTCTCATTTGCAACTACTCAGTCTGCCATCGTAGCATGAAAACAGCCTCAGACAATAGACAAATGAATGGGCATGAATGTGTTCCAATAAATCTTTATTTACAAAAACAAGCTGTGGGTTAGATTTGGCCCTCTGGCCCTAGTCTGCCAACCCCTACCCTTTAAGGATATAATCCATGCTCCTTGACAAAAGAATCACTAATATTAATAGTGTGTTCCCCTTATGCCAGGATCTGTTCATGGATTCATTTATGTAAATCCCTCCTACTGGGGTGCCTGGGTGGCTCAGTCGTTAAGCGTCTGCCTTTGGCTCAGGGCGTGATCCTGGTGTCCTGGGATCAAGCCCTGCATCTGGCTCCCTGCTGGGAGCCTGCTTCCTCCTCTCCCACTCCCCCTACTTGTGTTCCCTCTCTCACTGGCTGTCTCTATCCCTGTCAAATAAATAAATAAAATATTTTTAAAAATAAATAAATAAATCTCTCCTACTATTATCTGTATTTTAGAGGTTACAAACTTGCCAAGATCACAAAATAGTACAGAGCCAGGATAAGAAGTCGAGCAGCCAACCTCCAAAGCCTGTCATCTTCCCTATTGTCCACAAGGGCCTTCACACCCCCTTCTGACCACATCCCCCCACATTCCTCCACCCTCTGCCTCCTTCCCTCACTGAGCACCCGGTACTTCTCCCCGCCACAGGACTGTGGAGAAGGGCAAATGAAGGAAGGGGACTCGGCTAGCCCCACCCACCTGCTCAGGACCAAAGGCCTGGCCTTCCCGGGGTCCTCAGTGTCAGTGGGGATGGGATATGTGCAGAGGGAAGGGGGTACCTACCACCTCCGCCTGGTTGTTGTGAGAATCTAGAAATACAGTAAGCCAGGTGAAAGCACCGATGTGCTTGGCAAGTCGCCTGGGCTTGCTTTAAAGGCAATTTTATTATTCAACAGCATCTCAGCTGGGGTTGCAGCCACTGGCCTCCCCCAACTCTGCTCCCTTCTTCTTCACTAACAGAACCCCAGCTTGGTTTGGGAGGGCAGCCAGAAGTGACCACAGGATACAATTCTGGCCAATGACGCATACACAGAAGTCTGTTGGGGAGAGCCAGGAAAGTTTTTTGTCTTTCTGATATCAGTTACATGCGTCTTCTTCATCCTAGGTTGTGGCCAAAGGACCACAAGTAGGGGAGCCATCTCTCAGCCACAAGGATGAAGGCTTTACCAGAGCTGGTGGAAGAAAACAGCACGGGGATTCTGGGGCGCTGATGGGATCCTGCGGCTTCTGCACTCCACTTCATACTCCCCACCTCTAAACTTCTGGTTATAGGAGGGAAACGATCCCTTCTTTAGTTAAACCACTGCAGTTGGGTTTAACCCAACTTAATGTGGACTTAACCCTGTCTAACCAAAAGATCTGGTTGGCACATGGGACGTATCTTCAGCAAAGAACGTGATTTCTAGAATGTAAGAGGGGCTCAGCAAATGTCTAATGAATGAGTCGGCGATGAGTAAATGACTGCATTAATGATAGGACAGAAGCGCTAGATGAGAGAGGTTAATGTCCTAGGAAAAAGTAGTATTTCCAGCTACTTCTCACTGGGCACTCTCTCCGTCCTCTGCACAAGTGTCAGAGGGAACCGGAGCTCTGGGAGGTGAAGCGACCTTGTCCACGGGGTCACGGCCAGTAGGTGATGAGGCTGGGTTTTGAATCCAGCTCTGGGTAGTGCTGAAGCTGTGTTCCTTCCCTTAGCCAAGCTGCTGTCACAGCTAACTGCCGACTGGATCCTTGGGCCAAGGCTAGTGGCAGATAAGAGAAATTTGGGATGGAACAGCACCCGGCCCCACTGAGCTGTGTAAGCATGGACGATTCTTTCCCCGGGTCTGTTTCCTTATTTGTAAAAAGGGTGACCGTATCCCTTCCTCATAGGTTTGTCGTAGTAACTGTGACATGCATATATAAAGTGGTAAGCAGAGCGCTGGGAAAGGCTCAAAAAGCCTGACCCCTCAACATCATTGTCATCAGCTTGCCCCCCAGAAAGCCCGGCCCCCATCTGTGACGGGGTGGGGGGGGGGGGCGGGCTGAATGGGAAGGCTGCGGAGGAAGGGCCCGGGTGCGTCGGACCCTGCAGCTGTGAAGCCCGTGTGGTTTTCAGCTTTGGAGCCCGGGTTCCAACCCCTCCCTGCCCCCACCAGCATCCCCGCAGCCTTCAGAAACGCCCGTGAGAGGTCTCTCCCTCGCTCGATGTTCTAAAATTCGCTGATTTCATTGTCATTCCCAGCTGAGGGAGCGTCCCTCGGAGCCTGAAGGCTCACCCCTTAATCCCACGCAGGTGTCAGACAATCCCCGACGGGCGGTGAACACTGTGCTCCTGTCTGGCTCCCCGCCGGCCCCACCTCAGCACCGGGAGCAGCCGGGAGCTGGGCGCGAGGTGCGGGGGCGGCTCGGAGTCTGAGATGCTAGTCTGCCCAACCGAAGCTTTCGCAGCTGTCTTGGCACACACACAGGCGCACGGGCTCTGCAGAGAGCCGGCTGCAGCCCCGAGCAGGTGGGGTCGTCGCCGGGGCGTGGAGTACAGGTCGGGCTGGGTGCCTCCGCGGGCAGAGCCGGCATGCCAAAGCCCACTGATGCCCCGGGCCACTCAACAGACGCCGTGTGGGAAAGAGGGGACCAGAAAATCACCGTACAGAGCAGAGTCTTTGCAATCGGAGCTCTGTTTCAATGCCAGATCTTATGCTTATTAATTATGTGACTCCGGCCTCGTTGCTTAATCTCTTAGAGGCCATTTTCTCATCTGCAAAGTGAGAAAAACAGGAGGAACTCCGATTGTTATGAATATTTAAAAAGAATTTAATAAAGCTTTCGTAATAGTCTTTGGGAACTCGTTAGTGCTTGTCTATAGCAAATAGTTGACGTACTGTGAAAAGCTCGGTATAATCCATTGCGAGCTGCTATGTGCTCCGGGAGGGATACTAGATTGTGGTTGTACTTTGTATCTTTTATTGTTGCATATCTATGTCCTATAAAAATGTTCAGATGAATGGGCATGGCATTGTTTTGTTATAAGAACATATCTTGCTCTTAAAGTATCAGTTTTATCAGAGCCTACCACCTACTCAGTGCTCTTTGTTGTTCTGAATGCTTGACACCATGCAACACAGTCCCTGCTTTCAAAGGGCCTTCTTTTTTTTTAATAATAATTTTTTATTATATTATGTTAGTCACCATACAGTACATCCCTGGTTTTTGATGTAAAGTTCCATGATTCATTACTTGTGTATAACACCCAGTGCTCCATGCAATATGCGCCCTCCTTAATACCCATCACCAGCCTATCCCATTCCCCACCCCCCTCCCCTCTGAAGCCCTCAGTTTGTTTTCCAGAGTCCATAGTCTCTCATGGTTCATTCCCCCTTCCGATTACCCCCCCTTTCTTCCCAGACTCAGAGGGCTTTCAACCTAATTGGGGACAGAGCATAAACAGAGATAAAACTAATTAAAAATGCAATGAGCTTAAAATAAGGTGGAAAACTCACTGCTAATGTGAGTGGCAGTGACCGTCATCCCTGAATTATTCAGGAATAAGCTGTCCAGGAGGGGTGGAAAGGATGCCTCAGGTCTGGCTGGCCCCCTCCCAGTAGCGGGGCCAGAGATCACTAAAACTTGAGTTTAATAAGGGAAAGTGATAGGTAATCCTTACACTGAAACTACTGTGTGCAAGATATAAATCCAGACACTGTACGTATGTTTTCATTTTAATGTACACAGTAACCAGTAGCAGTTGGTGCTATTATTATCCCCATTTTAAGGATGAACCAGTAGGGTAGAGAGAAGTGAGGTAACTTAGCTCGGGTCACACAGCCAGTAAGTGGCGGAACTGAGTTTCAAACTTGGATTGTTCAAAAAGCCGCTCTGAACCCCCATGATATACTTCCTTTCAGAAGGAAAGAAATTAGATTGTATTAGTTACGTGTATAACAGCAGCTATAACAAACAGCCCTAAATCTTTAGTAGCTGAACGTGACAGAAGTTTCTCGCCGGTCACAGAGTTGTTCAATACAGGCATTCAGCAGGCATTCTTCCACACAGTGATTCAGGGACCCATGCTCCTCCTGTCCTGTGAGTCCCCAATTCCTTAGGACCACGGGGTCCTCTTCTGAATCTCTCCTGGAGAGAGCCTCGCCACACAGAGGGACTTATGACCAGCCTGGAAGGGGCATCCCTCATTCCTACTAACATTCAGTGTTCAGCCACACAGCCGTTCCTAGCTGCAAGGGAGTCTGGAAGGTGTAGTCTGGCCAATTGTCCAGGAAGAACATGGGTAAGAGTGAGCTCTCCCAATCTCTGCCACACAACACAAGACCCAAAACATTCATCCAAGGGCAAAAAGAATAGAGACTAGAGAGACAGCTCCAAAGACTAACCCCAGATGCACAGCCGTAGGGGCCAGTATCCAAAGTCCTTGGTCCTGATTCTAGAAGAAGTCCAAAGGTACCTGAATGACCAGTTGCACAGATGGGACACAGCAGTCTGAAGCAGAGGACTCCAGGCAGTGACTAAGTGCTTAGGAACCCCACAAGCAGAGGCTCTTCCTCCCCCAGGCTCCCCTGCAAAGACAAAAACAAAAACAAAAATTGACCAGATGCAGCAAGATCTCTGCCAGTGAGTCAGTGAGTTGAAGGGCCCTGGCTGGAGCTTGGCAGGACACCAGGGCCCAGCCAAGGTGCTTTAACAATAGTATAGTCTGGGAGATGGCTGCATTCAGAATGGGGCTCAGGTCTAGCAGGGTGACCAGGAGGCCAGGCAGGAGGGATTTGATAAGGTCCTGTGATTGAATCACTCTAAGAGGTAGACAGGGAAGGGATGAGGAGAGAAAGCAGAGAGAATTGTCTCCCAGGATCTGCACGTGCTCACCCGGAGGTCATCTTGGCATGTTGTGGGTTTTAAGCAAAACAGCCTTGAGAAGCAGGACTAGGCCATAAACACCTTGAGCTCAGAACACCCAAGACTTCTCCCCATCCCATAGTCCATGTCCTGGTAAACTGCACTGCCACCCACCAAGCTACCAGAGTCAGAGTGTGGGCGTCTTCCCTGATTCTCCCCTTGGGGATCCCAATTATCTCTCAGATCTAGCCCCTCCATCCTACCCATCCCCCACATCCCTGCTGTGGTTCAGACACCCCCTTCTCACCTGGATTACAGATGTACAACTTGACTCCAGTTTTCCCTCTTACGGGTGTTCAGTTCGTCCTCCAACAAATATTTATGGAGCTTTGATGCAGATACGAGGCTCTTTGCCTTCCCAATATCCCTTCTCACCTTCTTCCTTACCAACTGAATCCCAGTTTGTTCAGGAAAGTAATAGGCACAATTAAAAAACAAACAAACAAACAAAAAAACCCCACAAAAAACAACTAACTTTCCCAGGCTTCCCTCTTTGCAAGCAGAGGTAACAGTGTGACACAATTCTGGCCCATGAGCAGTAGGCAGTGCTCTCCGGGAAGGGTTTCTTTCCTAGAATGGGGGGAGGGGGACAAAGTCTTCTGCAAAAAAATCTTTTTTCATTTCCTTTGGCCCTTCCTCTCCTTCCTGCCTAGCAAGTAGACATGATGCCCAGAGATCTGCCCCTTCTTATTCCCATGAGGAAGGGTGCCACGCGCTAAGGGTGGAGTCAGGGCCCTGGTGACTTTCTCAAGCAACTGCACACTCCTTGGGTTGCCTATTTCTGCACATTTGGTTGGGGGGCGGGGAGGTATTAGCTTCCTATTGCTGCTGAAATGAATTACCATGACCTTAGTGACTTAAAATGGCGCACATTTATTCTCGTATAGTTCTGGAGAGAAGAAGTCTAAAATGAGTCTCAGGGGGCTTTGGGAGGGCTGGTTCTCCCTGTCAGGCTTGTCAGCTTCTCTTGCCACCTGTGGTCCCCCGTGGGGGCTGGTGGCCCTTCCTCCATCTGCAGAGCACATGGCACCACGCTGCCTCCTGCGTCATCCTGTCTTCTCCCTCACTCCCGCTCCTCCTTCTTTGAGGACGCTTATGAGTCCTTAGAGACATCAGGTCACCTCAGGATACATCAGGGACCTCGGGATAATTTGGGATAAACTCCTCATCTCAAGAGCCTTAACTTCATCATATCTGCAAGATTCCTTTTGCCACGTAAGGTAGCATATTCCGAGGTTCTGGGGATTAGGATGCAGCATCTTGGACGGCCATTATGGACCCACGACAGTGCGAGACTCTAGTGTGAACTGTTTGACGATTGTCTGCTACTCACAGCTGAAGGCAATCCAAGCTGCTAAGGGCCCCTAGTGGGTTCCAGACACCAGGCTTGGTGCTGGAGATACTCCAGCCTGCCAAGAGTCTGTCCTGCTACGTTTGCAAATACTTATTTGCTTATTCTGTGGCCTTGGGAGGCTGTGAACTCCAGAGGGCAGGAAATGTGCAAACCATGCTTTTCTGTCACCCCAGCACTAACCCACGGCCTGACACATTGTGATGCTCAGAAAACGTTGGTTGAACAAATGAACTCAGCTTGGCCACCAACTCCTAAACACAGGACGGGGAGTTCATCCTAAGCATCGCTGAATAGGCGCGTGGAGACAATTGACTAACACTCTGACCCAGCAGTTCCCAAAAGCGGTTCCATGGAACAGGCACTGCATGGAAACAAAAGGGGTCAGGGGTGGCGAGGCTGAAACAAGCCCATTTAGCAAGCCCGTACACGCCTGCCTCTTAAAGTTCCAAAACTCTGAGATGTTCCATAATGAAGGAGCCTGTTTAACGTAGCATCTCCCAAGCTCATTGACCATGCTATTCATTTCTTTTGGAGCACTTATTAATCACCCACGAGCTACAGCTCCATGAAACACTCACGGGAGAACACGGCTCAAGCCTTCCCAGGCCTGCCTTGGGAACTAGGGGAGTCCAGGGCTCCCGGGTGGGCTCAGCAGTGATCAGACTAAGCGAATGCAGGGCTGCCCAGGGCGGGAGCTGCCATTGTCAGGGAGGGCTTTGGGGTGGAGACGGATGGATGCTGGCATTTGTCCTGGGAGAGGGGAAAGTGAAGCTTTCTCCACACGCTGCCTGGCTTGTTTCAAACGGTCCAGGCTCAAAGTCAATGGCTCAGAGGAAGAGGGTAAATGGGGTCACCTAAAGGCGTCTTTCTGGAGTGCCCCTGGCTGAGCAAACCCCACTTATGGTCTGATCCCAAGCTAGCTGACCGTTTCCCAGCTAGCGACAGCTGAATGGCAGCCAGAGCGTGAGGACTTGATGCTGTCCCCTACAGCAGCCACCCTGGACAGGGGCTTCGTCTGCTCGGTCACAGGAACCCACGTGACCTTCCAGCCCCTCCGCGTGCTGGTCCATCCGCACTGAGAATCACCGCTCCTGCTCCCACTGAGCAGCTAGCATCGACCTCCAGGTTCAGGGAGCCTCAGTCCCAAACCTCTTCTGATCTCCTGCCTCGGGCTCAGTACGTATTATAGGACATGTGTCCACAGAATGATGGGGCCGAGCGTGATGTTGAAGGTCCTCTGTTCTGTGGTTTTCAAATGCAAATCCGCAGTTCAGTTGGTTCAATTTCAAATGGAAATCCAGGAGTTCATCAGGGACGCCCAGGCACGGGCTCTTAAGGACACGGGGCAGCTTTTACCTTGTTCATATTAAACTCATTTCCAAGAATTCACTTATATTCCTTACAAATAATCGTTTTAAAAGTTTGAACCCCATTCTCTAGGTCAAGATCCTCATAGCACGCTTGGAAAAACTTGAGGACCAGAGAAGGAGAGGGAATGCCCAAGACCACAAGCAAATAAAAGGCACATTTGGATGGAGAATCCCGGCCCGTTGCTCCTGACTAAGCATTGTGTCCGTCACACTGTACAGATCCTGGTGTGGGTGGCATCAGACCGGAAGAGAGCATTGGATGCAAAATCTTCATGAGACATTTCCCCCCCAGTGTCCAACAGTTCATAGAAACTGTGATAGAAAACAGACTTCTAAAAATAAATTTGGGCTACAATAAGAAGAATGCTTTTTAAAGGACACCCCCCAGGGACTCCATGTGGTTAGTAAATGACTCTATCATCCACCCATTTTGAAGGTTCCACTGGCTCTAAAACAGATTTGCACACACACAGGGTTTTCCTTCCCTTCCCCGCCCTATCTACTGCCTCTTCTTGCCGGCCTCCTGAGCATTGCTTAACATCATCATTCTAGCCAAGGAAAGTGTTCTTAATCCTGAGCAAGCGTATGCAGACATGTACACAAATATTTCAAAAAAAATTAAGCACCCCTCACCACCCCCCCAAACACTATTAGATCTCAGCTCAATCTACTTCATGGTGACCCAGCCCCTCTCCCCAAGCCACCATCCCCAGGGCAGGATAAAGCAACTAGAAAAGGACTTTGTTTGCTTTTCAGAAGACATATCAAGAGAATAAGCATCTCTAGAAGTTTAAAGCACAGAAATCCTCACCCAGCTTGAGGATTTGTGTCAGAAAAGGCTGTGTGAAATGTAAGTAGATAACAGGACCCACCCATCAAGTTCAGCGGAACATGAGCTTTTTCCAGTACCCTCCCTACACCCTTTTCTTCTTGATGACTCTTTCATTTGGGGCACAAACTAACCACTTACTTTCAAGAGACTCTCTGTGAGACCGGAATTATGATCGTCATACTAAATGAAGAGCTAAAGCTCAGAATGGTTAAGTAACTTGCCCAAGGTCACACAGCAAGTAAGTGGTAGAGCCCAATCCCAGACCCAGGTTTCAGACTCTAATGCTCCTATTTTCTCCACTGGGTCCTCAGCCCCTGTGACATACTGACAACACGAGCTCACATTTATCGAGGTCTTACCATGTGCGGAGCTCTGTGCAAAACTGCCGCCTTTGAAGAAGTAGTGAAGTAAACCCCCTCCAGCAAGGAACAAGAGTGGCCTTTGGATTTTTAACCTACCTCTCCTCCAGCTGAGACAGAAAAAAGAAAAAGAATTGTCGCCTCTGGAACATACCATTGAATGGCATAAAACTCATACGTAACTAATGAATCATTCAACGCTACATCAAACACTAATGATGTATAATAAGGGGCTAACTGAACCTAATAATGATTAAAACAAAACCAACCTCATGGGCCCAGAGAACTAATTGAGTGATCGTCTTTGCATTTGGAAGACGGAAATGCGATCCTCGTAACTTTCTGAATGTCTCTTAGCATCATCACCTCTTATGCTCTTGGCAGGTCTCAGAAATAAATGGCAATGACACTTGGCTATCCCCTGAGTATTGGATGTGAACTCATCCCAGATATTACCTACAGCAACTGGACATGTTGGATGTTTTAGGAGGGTTCCAGACTTGGCATTTGTCTTTTGTCTGCAAAATAAGTGGCTTGTCAAACCCGATGGTTACCGTATATAAACTCCACAGATCTGCCCAAATGGCAAACACAAACCTTGTGTCCCCAAAGCCCAGAGCTTCGGTATGAGCTTGAGCTTGCCTTGGAATTGCTCTAATTCATGGTTCTTTGAGAAGGGCCGGCTTTCAAGTTGCAGGCCACGATCTCAGAGACAGGCATACACCCTTTTTCGGTTTAATAGGTGGGTCTGGGGAATCAAAGATCCCAAAGATTGAAGTGTCTCTGTGTTTTGTAGGCAAATATCTACTTAATCTCTCACCTATGGCCTGAGGAGAGAATCCTAACCTATGCATGTGTTCCAAAGGAATTTGGTTTCCCAGTTGGCAGTAAATATCGTTCGTTTCCAAACTGGGTGTGTTTTGGCATTTGACATATCACGAGATAGAAGAACAAGACGAAGGGTGGCTTTGTGCCAGAGCAGTTCGGTGGGCAAGCTGAGGATACCCAAAGTTCTCTCATCTAAAAACATGCCTCCACCATCACGCCCATGCCATTACCTTAATCGCCAAAAATATCACCACCATTAATACCCAAGCCCTTTCCCTGGGGTTTGAGCCACCCCAGTGTGTCCACCGGTGAGGAGGATGCTTTGGGCTTCAGGATCCAGGGGAGCCAGTTGGAGGGCAAAGGGTTTATAGAGAGACGTGAGGTCAAGCCAATCAAAAAGCACGAGAGTTAAACAGAAGGATCAGAAAAGGAAAAGCAACTGGGTCTTCAGTGTTTCACTAGGGCTAATCCTATTAGAGAAAGTGCTAGAACTCTGTTCCCCTACACAGTCCCTCGAACATTTTTGGAGTCACTAGAGCACCTTGGGCGAGGCCATGAGCAAGTCCCCCTCACGCTTCAGCTTCCGCTCCATCAGGAGTGTTTCCCGTCCCAGCCCCGGCTGTTCACAAAGCCACCATGGGTACCCTGGCACCAGCCCTGCTGGCCTTGGTCCCCCAGCGTCATCAGAGTCTCTTGAAATGACGCCTTCTACTTTATTCTCAGCCCTCATGCTCTGAGGAAAAATCAGAGCCTCTCAGTGCTGGGTGAGATCAAGTCTCACATATGGGCTATACTTAACATCACCCATTGTCTTATGACGGTTCTGTGGCCCCCAGAACAAACCTCTGCACCTCTACTCTTTACTGAAGGTGAATTCCAACCCAGAAGATTTCTTGGTTCTGCATAAAACCCACCCTACTGTCCTCCCACACTCACCCGATTCATGTTTTCATGACCTAATGTAATCACCGCAGCAAACATTGTGGTAGATTTCCCCCATAGTAAGCCAGCCCTTACATCCTTGGTGTTCCTCCAAGGCACATCAGCCTTGGGGCAAAATGGCACAGAGTTAATAGGAAAAAAACTGTATCTCTCTGATTCCAGCTCTCCCCCTGTTGCAAGATCTCAGATGTTCCTGAGAGTTCCCTCTTGCAAGGGGACCCCCTCCACTGTGCTCACAAACCTGCTTCACCCTTTTCCAATCACCAAAACCAGGGAACATATTGGCTTATCACTTTCACCTCCAATGACATCGTTGACTCCTGCTTTCTGCACCCACCCAAGTTATTAATGCCCGTGGTGGCCATTAGAGTTGCCAACAACTCACAATGTCAGTCATCAAGAAATCACGACCAAACTAGCAAGGATTTTTATGGTTGCCAGTGACAGACACCCAAGTCAATGTGAGTAAGCACAAGAGGGGATTTATTAGGTCCCGGGACTGGAAAAAATCAAGACAGTGTAGTATTCAGAAATCCCAGTCTCCCTTCCTCTATCCCTCTCCTCCACTCACCCCTGTGCTAGCTTCATTTCCAAACAGGCTCGCTCCTTACCATGGCAAAATTGGTCACTGTGACTGCTGGCTCCAAATGTATAGGTATGCACAGCAGGAAGAAGGAGAATGCAAGCTTTTTCATTCAGAAGCTCCAGAGTAAAGGTCCTGGCAAGACCTCGGGTTGCCCTAGCTGGGTAACTGCTTTCCCTGAACCATGCCCTGTGACCAAAGGAATATACGCTTCTGTTGGCCAAGGCCACAGTCCCACTCCCGTGTGGGAGAGTATTAGCTTCAGCTGAACCGAGTGGAAGAGGGTCCCCAGAGGAAAGAAAGATTTTTTTTTAATCACCAAAATAAGGGGAAGAGTTCCGGAAAGGCTAAAGCAACAGAAACCCAAATAGACTTGATTCCGAGAACTTAAAATCTCCCCTAGCTCTTTTAAGTTTGCTTGAGAACTGGGGTAAAACCAGGTCTGCGAGCCAGGAGTGAGAACCAATGTGGCGTTGAATCGGTGGACCTCAGTGTGGGAATCTGGGACCCGGAAAGTTAAGAGAAACAAAGTAGGGACAGCTGTTGATTCCCAGTCAGATTGGCCAAGTGCCTTGCTCTGGGTGGGCCTCCTGAGGCCCTTGACCTCACTCACTGTCCCTAACCCAGGGCCCCTGAGCCTACCTAAGTTTCATTATTGCCCCAGGATCGAACTTCAGTGGAAGATACGAGAACCCTATCTCCATGCTGCTCTTCTCAAATGTGCCCAGATACAAACATTTCAGCAGTTGAAAAGCAGCTCCTTGTAGCCATGAAGGTAGGAGCAGCTTGGGAATAAAGGCAACAGAGCTGAGATATGGAAACAGACTTCTGGCTACATCATTCGAGGCCCGATTCCTGTCCGGCCCACAGCCAGCGCCTTCCTCTGGACCATTCCGCTACAAAAGCTATCCAGTTCCCCTTCCTGCATACACCATAATGGTTTGAATTTTTCTATCACTTACAACCAAAAGAATCCTAAGCGAAAGAAATAGGGAGTGCCTTTCCTGAGCACTATCTTGAGAAATGTGATGACACATTTGTGGTTTAGTGAGAACACTCAACAGATTAGAAATGTGTGTCCTTGGTGTGAGTCCCGGTTGGGACAGGGAATGTTGGCACGGATGGCACATACTTGAGGAAATAAATAAATCCAAATCTGTCTGGCACTAAATACCCTGTCTTGGGTTCCACAGATTGCTGATCATTGATCAGACCCCAATCTCCATTCACCCAGAGAGAAAAATGGGTCTAGAAACCCATCCAACTTCCAAAGCCTGGCAAGATGGAGTTGGCCAATTTTAATCCCCCAGGATATCTGGGAAACCAGGGCAGTGAGATTTCATCTGATTTGCCAAGTAGCGGGTCCCAGAACAGTAATGAGCTGATCAGCTTTCAGAGAATCAATCAAGCGTCAAGCCAAAAGAAGGAGTCTTACAAGGGCTTCTATGCACCCGTTATCTTTCTGATTAGTATTCAGTTTCGTTTTAAGGATTAATTCTCTCAGTGCAAGGCGAGCACTGGTAATGCGTATGAATTTACACACTCTATGAGCAGCTTTGTACGAAGGTAAATACCTAGAGCTTTCGTGAATTTGTGAAACCCAAATCTCCCAAATGAATAATTGAGGTCTTACTTGCAGCTTAGAAGATAAAGCATTTTAAAGATAAAACTCCTTGGAGTTTTTGAAGTCCTTGGACCTATTCACCTTTGAGTTTGGGGTTTGGCTCACCTTTAGGGTTTGAAGAATCTGAACCAAATTTGTCTCACTGCAGAACCAGAGCCTCTTCACCACTGCTCTCTCTCCTGCCTAACACAGTTCCTGCGAGAAACTAGAAAGCCACCAAAATATTTTTAGGTTTTTTTCCTTCTCTCTAAAAGAAACCCTAAAGTTAAAACGATCTATTCCCTGTCACTCAGGCTAATCCCATATATTAGGCTTCAGAAAACTGAATTCAAACAACAAAAGAAATTCATTAGTTCATGAAAGTGAATGGCCCAGAGATGAGTGAAGCTTCAGGCAAAGCTTGATCCAGTGCCCACATTCTGAGATCAGGACTTGATTTCTTCCTGTCCATTTTTTAACCTTAATTTAATCTACTTTCTTTGATGTTGGCTCCATTCTTAAGCAGTGTCTCTCCTCATTGTGTCAAGATGACTGGATATAGCTTTCAGAGCTACATGACTCTTTATTCACATCCAAAAGAAATAGAGTCTATAGCTCAGAATTCCCAGCAAAACTTGTGAGGTTCTTTTGGTTGGACCAGCTTAGGTCCTAAGCCCATTTCTGAGCCAATCATGATGGGAAAGGAGGATGCAACATGCTGATTGGCCCAAGCCAGAGTCCATCTTTAGAGCTATGAAAAATATCAATCCTACCGAGGCCACATGGCTGGAGAACTTGGGGTAGAGTAGGTAGGAGAAATGGGGCATGGTGGATGGTAATCCCCAAACATCTGTTACAGTGCTCATGGTACACCTGAAGCAACAGAAAACCAGAGGAGGTTACTTGACTCGGAATCACGCAATGAGCTAAGTGGGAGAGGGAGAAACTAGACCTCAAACCCACTGTCCTAAAGAGCCTTGTGCTTTTTTATGTTAAACTTAACTCACAACCAAAACTGCACAAATGCCATTGGGTCTTTTCATACTTCTAAAGTTTTTGGGGAAAAAAAAAAGACAGAAACAGTCGATAGGTAGGGTGGGAGGTGGGGGAAAGTAAATTACTTGCAGGGCCCTCCATTCCTTAGGAGTAGGCTCTGTGATTTCTAAGAACAAACAACAAAGAAAGAAAAGTCCCAAGAACCCAGTGCCTAGACTAACGGGGTCATCCCAGCCAGACAGAGCAACCCGGGATGCCGGGCGTGGGGAACAAAAGAGAAAGTTCTGCTTGGGCCTGGGGCAGCCTCCAGATTTGAGGGAGGAGGCTGGCGGCCAAGACTGCCTTTTCTCTGTTCCCAATCCTCTGCTAAGCCATTTGCATTTCATTGTGGTCCTGGATGATTTAAGGAGCCCAGTGAAAGCCCTTGGATGTGGTTAGGACGTTCATGCTCCAGTGATAAATAATGTGACCAACGTGTATGGCTCAGAGTCACTGCATTATCAAAGGGCTCCATGGAAACGCGGGAAATGCCAGGGCTTCTTTTCCTGCTTCTGCTTGTTTTCTTCCTTTATTTATTTAATCTACTTGATGAATTGATTTCTTGTCCCTTTCCAAGTGTTTAATACCATCCTAGGAACTGACACTCTTCCCGTCGTTGGCATGCGCAGTTCCGCCAGAGCTTTGATCAGTGGTCAGAGTTGAAAGAAAAGGACGAAGGAGACCAGGCCTCTTGCCCATCCTTTTCCCTCTGCCACCCTCTCCAGACATTTTTTTTTTTCCAAAAGAAATCTCCGGTTGACTTCAAAGGCAGCTCTGCATTCAGAGAGATAATACTGGTAGGGAGTAGGGGAGGAAGGGGGAGGGCTGGGAGGAAGGGGTGGAGTCTCTGTGTAGGGAGGGATGGGGGGCAGACGGGAACCAGCCCCCTGTTTCAGGACCACTTGTCCTGTGGGGCCACCCCCAGTGGAGAGAACTCAGGCCTTCATTTGGCAAGAGGTGCGACGGTGAGAACTCAGAAATCTGGACTTGTCTTTGCTGGCAGAAAAGTCAGGTTTGGACTGGGCAGAGGGGAATGACTACTGGTGGTTCCTGCAACAGCTTCTTAGCTCTTCTCTCTCTCTATTTCCTCCATGGGGCTAAGAACTGGGGTTTGGAGTCTGGGTTCGGGTTCCAGCTCTGCACATTGCAGATTTGTTCAGTTGGGCAAGCTTTTCAACCTCTCTAAGCCCCTCTGACCTCTCAACTCAGCCCTCAAATGAGAACGTTACATTCTCCTTCCGCTGTAGTCCCAGCAAGCCAAAAGGATTGGGAAGGGCCAACGGGGCATGCCCCACCCAAGGCCAGGACCGGCCCCTATCAGGACTGCGTACTTCACCCCCCACCGCCCTGTGCAGGCTGGGAAATAAGTCAAGGCCAGCTCATAGGCCTGGAGTTTTCCAAGTCACAAGTCGTTGGAGGGTGGGGGCTGTGTATGTGCAGGAATTGGGAGGAAGCAATTTGCCAAGGGAATATCGTAAGGCACACTCACACATAGGTGAAGACAGAAGTGGCCCAAAGATCAGAGCAGTGGCTGTCAAGTGACACATCTGAATGTTCACCAACTCTTCTCCACCACTAGGAACCAGATAAGAAGAATGGCCACCTAGCAACAGCAGGCGAATAGACCACCGGCTCCCCAACTACTACCAAGAACCTAAGACAACATCAGTGGAAGGAGGAGACCCCTTTATAGAGACAGATGCCAAGGTCTGTTTCCCTGGGGGTCTTCCTGCCCTGCTAGAGCTAGAGGTATTTCTGTGGCCAGAGCCAACATTACTAGTGTCCAGGATACAGAGATCATCGTCTTCTTCCTCCTATAGTTGTCAGGATCTAATAAGTTAATGTGTGTGGAGGGCTCTTAGACAATGCACAGCAAAGAATGACTAATCCAGAGCTCACAGCCTTTGTTAGCATTTCCACAGCATGTTGTTGGCTTCATTGAGATCGTAAGTTCCATCAGCCCTTCCTCTTTTCAAAGTGGAGACACCAAAATGCAGCTCAGACTCCCTCATTTTGTGTGGTGGCTTTTTAGGCACTAAGGCTGATAACGTTTTCTTTTCCACTGTCCCATCATCGTAGAACTTGACTTTCTGACATCATAAAAGCCCTCTGCGCCAAGACAACCAATTACGCGTCAATGGATAGAGGAGCCCGTGACTCAAAGGTTCAGTTTTTCCATTTGTCTTCCAAGAGCAGTGATGGTTGCCTTCCAGAGCCACATAGATGCCATCTGTGTCAGACCCTCCAGCAGAATGGTTTACATACATACATCTCTTCAGGGGCACCTTGCCCACTTTGCGGAGTCAGTATTGTCTCAATCATGTTCTGGCTTCTTTCCGCCATTTGTCACACACCTGGAGCCTTTGTGTCCTCCCTCTATGCTGTCATCGTGTGGTTACCCGGCAATTGCCAACTGGTTTTTCATATAAGCCTAAGAAAAACATCATTAGGAATGGTGAGCCTGTGGCCAAATTCATTGCTTAATGGTCTCCTAAGCCAAACAGGAATACATTGGAGGTGTCTGAGCCGAAGGACTTTCTACTAGCAAGGGACGTGAAGTTGACTCTTCACCATCAAAAATGGTAGGGTTGCCCTTGCTGCATTACAGAGAGTTCTCCCTAAATTAAGTCACTTGTAGAAATGTACCATTTCTCTTTAGGTCTTCTTGCAAATGTGCTCTAGAAGGAAGATTTTTTTTTTCTACAAGATAAAATGATCATAGTGTCCATTTTCATTAAATTTCCTGTTCCCCATAGAACAGCTTCTTTGGTAACTGGCTCTAGTTCTTCTTCATGGGGCTGCAAATTATGGAGAAAAGGCTCAAGGTCCTCTTCCTTAGGGCTGCTCTTTCTCCTCATCCTACCGTTTTACCTCTACCTCCCCAAACGACCACCTGCCCGTTACCACCCACTCCTACCTCCACCCTTCCCCACACCTCGCTTCACAATCCCATGGATACATAAGCAGAAAAACCAAGTCACCTTGGTTTCTTCACGCTAGCATCAAATATCTCAATAGCATAAGACAGAAGATCATAAATGTCAAGGAAATAAAGAGTAACCCCAGAATTTTACAAGGGAGGAAGTTGTCCTTCAAATTCAAAAGCAACAGCCAAGATAAAACATACCAAAAAAAAAAAGAAAAAAAAGAGAACTAGCTTAATGTGCCCTTTGAAAAATTTTTTAAATTTGTCTGTCAAATCCAGCCAACCAAAAAAATGAATGTAAATAAAGAACTCAGAAAAAGAAAAATCCAATTTTAAAATGCATTATAAAGAATAGGTGATGAGGGGCGCCTGGGTGGCACAGCGGTTAAGCGTCTGCCTTCGGCTCAGGGCGTGATCCTGGCGTTACGGGATCGAGCCCCACATCAGGCTCCTCCGCTATGAGCCTGCTTCTTCCTCTCCCACTCCCCCTGCTTGTGTTCCCTCTCTCGCTGGCTATCTCTGTCAACTAAATAAATAAAATCTTAAAAAAAAAAAAAGAATAGGTGATGAACGTTAACATATCAAGATATAAAGTTCATGCTATCAAGATACCGTAATTGCAATTTAAAATAAGATTTAAAAAAAATAAAAATAAGCAAAACATAAACATGATCATGTAACAGGGGCACCTGGGTGGCTCAGTCCGTTCAAGCATCTGCCTTTGGCTGTGGTCATGATCCCAGGGTCCTGGGATTGAGCCCCAGGTCAGTCTCCCTCCTGAGGGAGCCTGCTTCTCCCTCTCCCCCTGCTGCTCCCCCTGTTTGTGCTCTCTCCCTCTGTCTCTTTCCCAAATAAAAATATTAAATCTTTAAAAAAAATTATCATGTAAGTAACGAAGGCAAAGAATTCAAGTTCTAATTTCCAAGGTGCCAGGTTAGGGGGTTTGTAGATTCGTCTACATTTAAAACACATGTTCGGAGAGTCTAGCAACCCCAACTTGTCAGGTTTTTTATAATCATTATGCTTTGCCTTTGGTAGTCTCTTTCAGGAACCTAGTCACTAGGTGTCAATAAATGTTTGCACGCAGTTTTAGTGATTTCCTCAGTCTCCTTACTTCTGTGAACAACAAATTATGTAATTTACTACTTTTTGTTTTTCAAAACGCACATAGAATGTTCCCATTTTTTCTCTTCTTCTCTCTGTAGATAGAGAAAAGGAAAGAGAGGACGGAAGTATGATCACAAACGTTGAAGGTGGTTATTTCCATGGAGTGAGGTTGAACGCCATTCTTCAGATTTCTTTGCATTTTGCGGTGTTGTGTGACTTATTTTCATCATTATCATGCATCATTTTAGAAAAACAATGTTATTCAAGAAAATTCAGAATAACAACAACACAAAGAATAGATCAGAACAACAACAACACAAAGAATGGCGGGTGCCTTCTCCCAGGCTTCTCAGACTCCGTTCTGACAGGCTAGACGGAGTAGAGGGAATGAGTGTGATTATCAAGGTGAGGAATGTGCCATCTGTGCATTGTCTCTGGAACTATTTTCTATCTGCACCAAAGATGGATTTCCTAACAATTCAACTCATCAACTCCCCCTTGGAAAAACCAATAGGTTGCAGAAAAATGAATATCTAATGTAAATTGCAGGAATCTGGGATGAACGTAAATATCCATTCAAAGATGGAGGCAGTGGAATGATTTCCATTTCCTCACTTTGGAATCCCCTCCTTCCGAGTCAACCATCCAGAGAACAAGGCAAAAATAGTGACGAACGCTTCAATCCTAAAGCCTAAATTCTTCATTCCTGATTTACTTGAGAACTTGAAGAAAAATAAGGTTTATAGAGGAAGTCAATAAAAGTAAAAGAAAACCTGTTCCAACCAAAATTCAATGATGCTAAAGGTCTTTGGGCCTCACCATCTTTGGGGCTCAGCAAAATGGAGCCAGTGGAGAGGGCTTTGCACCTGCTATAGGCTGACCGCCCATGTCACATATGCTCTGATGTTCTAGGCAATGGGCAAGGCAGAGACACAGGAGGGGCAATCAGAGCAGCCATCCAAGGAGAATTTATGAGTACCCCCCCCCACAGAGCCCCACAGAGGAAAACAACTATTTGTTTGTGCATCCGCAGAGCCCTTGATGTCATTAAATCCTGTTCATCAACACCCTTATGAGGTCAGTGTTCTTATCTCCACTTTACACGCAAGGAAGCTGAACAGTTTAAGTGACCCAAGGTCACTCAGATACTATTGGTGATCCCAGGATTTAAAAATAGACTAACGAGGAGCTGCTCAAGCTCAAAGAGACAAGAGAGTGAGTTCAGCAAAATTGGCTGAATCGGAGAGCAGAATGGTGACTCAGGTCCAATCAGACAAGAGTTGAAGCTGGGCAGCTGAGGCCCAGAGTCTGCAGTTCTGAAAGGCAGCCACAGCCGGCAGGGTTAGGGACCCTATCCTCTCCCAAATCTCCACTTACTTAGCCTGATGGGCCAGGAGAGATGCCCTATTCCTCAGGATGCCACTGTAACCAAGAAGGATGTCAGGGTTCTGCACCTAGGCCTTCATGAGTCAGAGCCCAAGAGGTTCACATGCCCTAAAAGGCCTCTTGAATCTTGTAGAGGTGCCATCTCTTGAATGATGTTCAACCCATACTTGACTTAAATCGAATTAAGCTTTATTCCAATAGCATAAGACTAAGGTGGCTAGATGCTTCCATTAGGACAAGCCTGGGTAATAAAGTCAAGATGGGTGTGCCCAGTGTCCACAGTGAATTGCAGCCCTCAAAGTCCCATCATCCAAAGACATTCTCTATCAATTTGTTGTATCAGCATCTTTGTCCCCATAACCACAGCTGGACACGGGGAAAATCAGCAGCCATCCCTGAGAAGACAAGTCCCATTGGAGCCGAGCACCTTCCTCCTGCTGAGGGAACATCCTTACCCCAAGGATGGAGTATTGCCATGAAGCTGTGTGCGGCATAGCTCCAGGGGAAGCCACTCACATGGACTGCCATGAGAATGGTGCCCATTGGAGCTGTGCCACATTGTGACCCTCCCTTCCTGCCGACTTCCTCAGGTCCAACCACATTCATCCTTCATGACTCAGCTCAAGTGGTCTCTCTCAACTCTTCCCTGGCCTCCCTGCTGGGTGGCAACAATAATAAAGTGATAGTAACAATAATAACTAGCATTTTCTGTGCACTATATACTTGAAAAACATCGCACTAAGCGCTTTACATACAGTGTCACATGACGTAATTACCAGTATCCTCTCCATTTTATAAATGATGAAACTGAGACTTTGAAAGCTTGTTACTTGCCCAAAGTTGCAGAACTAGTAAGTAACGAAGTCAGGATTCAAAGTAAGTCAGGCTGATGTTAGGGCCCAAACCCTCCCCTCCCACTGCACCAAACGTGTCCTTTTTTGTGCTCACAGTACCTGGAATCTACTTCTCTCAAGGCACTTGTAATAAATCAATATACCCACCTGTTTATGATTTGTTTATCCCACAGACAATGAGCTCCTTCATAGAAGGACTCCTGCCTTATTCATCTTTATGCCCTGGACAGCCACTAAAGAGTTACAATAACCAAGATATGGAAGCAGCCCAAGTGCCCATCAATAGAAGAATGGATAAAGAAGATTATATATATATATATATATATATATATATATATATATATATATATATATATATATCATATGATTTCACTTATATGTGGAAACTAAAAACCAACATAAATGAACAAAGAAACAAACCAGAAAAAACCAGACCTTAAATACAGAGAATAAATTGGTGGTGGTTGTCAGAGGGAAGGTGGGTGAAGGGAGGGGTGAAATTGATAAGGGGATTAAGAAGCAAAAACTTCCAGTTGTAAAATAAATAAGTCACGGAGATGAAAAGGAGAGCGTAAGGTATATAGTCAATAATATTGTAATAATGTTGTATGGTGACAGATGGTGACTAACTTAGGATGAGCACTGAGAATGTATGTTAAGATGAGCACTGATTGTTAAATCAGTATGTTGAACGCCTTGAGCTAATTTAACATTATATATTAATTATACTTCAATCAAAAAATTGGAGGTGATCATGAAGATACAACCCTAATGTAGTGGGAATAAAAGATCACACACACACACACACACACACACACACACACAAATAGTTGAAAGCACTCACACAGGTCTGATGGTTAAGCACCTGGCGTGGACCATCTCCATCTGCCTCCACTCCAGGCTCTGCCCCTCAGTTTGCTTGAACACAGAGCACAGGGTCTGATTCAAACGAACTCGGGCAGTGACAGAAGACAGGGACAGGTATGAAGCAGGGCTCTTGACTCCATCTTGCCCAGTTAATTATTTAATGGAGCCAGGAAGTCTCAACTGTTATCTCTGAGGCCAATGGAAGACTCAAAGTCATCGCTTTCTGAAGAGTCTCTTGGGCTGAGAGGAGACCCACATCTGGGCTGAACAGAACTGTTACACAGCCTTTTTTGCTCATTATCAGAGGTCTAGACCCATGGGCCTTAGAGATGCTCCAATGAAGTAATTTTCCCCCTTTATTAGCAAACCCCCTTATATGGAAGCCCCAAATAGAAATCAGATAACAGATGAATGGCTGTAGTTGAAGTGAGGGTCCGGGGGAAAGGAGCAATCCCTGCTCAACCTTCTTCCCACCAGGAAACCACTGAGGCACCTGTGTTCAACCCTTAGGACCTCACTGAACACAACAGGGGCCCCTCTTTAACACTGCTTTGGCCTAGTCCCTCCAGCTTATAGATGAAGAAAGAGGACCAGGGAGAAGATACGTATTCAGGTCCCAGGACGCATGTGCTCCTTCCTGTTTGAATACTCCTTTTACATGAATCTGGCCCAGGAAGGTCACCTTTGACATGTCTGTGCCCTGCCTCCATCTGCCCAGCAATGGGGAAGGGAAGGCTCTGATTCACCCACACTTCACCCCGTGTCTTGGGAAACATGTTTCTGAAGCATTCCAATGGGTGGTGAGAATCTTGAATTTCCATTGTTCCCCAACACAAGCCCTGTATTTCCTAGGCCTGCCAGAACCAATCACCACAGACCGAAAACAACAGAAGTTTATTCTCTCACAGTGCAGGAGGGCAGATGTCTGGGTTGAGATGTCAAGATGTCTGCAGGGTTATTTCCTTCTGAGGCTCAGAGGCAGAACAACCCGATGGCTGTCTCCTACCTTCTGGCAGTTGCTGGCAAGCCTTGGTGTTTTTTGGCTTGTTGACATATCACTCCAATCTCTGCCTCCATCTTTTTTTAAAATTTTTTTCTTTAAATTCAATTTAATTAACATAGAGAGTATTATTAATTTCAGAGGTAGAATTCAGTGATTCATCATTGCATATAACACCCAGCGCTCATTCCATCAAGTGCCCTCCTTAATGCCCATCACCCAGCTACCCTATTCCCCCCACCTCCCTTCCAGCAACCCTCGGTTTGTTTCCTAAAGTTAAGGGTGTCTTATGACTTGTCTCCTTCCATCTTTACATGGCTTTCTCTGTGTGTCTCTCACTATCTGCTCCTTTTCTCATAAGCACACCAATCATCCTAAATCCAGGGGGATTTCATCTTGAGATCTTTAACAAGTTACATTTGTAAATACATTACTTCTAAATAAGATCACATTCTGAGGTTCTGGGTGGACAGGAATTTGGAGGGAACACTATCAAACCCACAGTAAGCCTCAGGGAACTCAAATCCATGATCTCAGTTTCATTAGCTAGTACAGGGCTTGGCCCCTCTAGCTGAGCCAGTACAGTCCCTGCAAAAATTGCTCTTGACAACACAGACCCTTCAACTCCTGCATGCCGTGTCGAAGGTCCCAGCAGGTCCCACGTCCTGTGTTGGTAGAGATAATCCAGAGAGAAAAGCCTACTGTCTCCAGATAATATGGGAGATTTTTCTTGGAAGAACCTGGCCTGAGGTGTTTCCCCCAGTGCTCTCTTGCTCTTCACTCAGCAATGAACTTGGGAAGGGACTCTCCCTAGCTCTTCCTAAAGTCAATTCAAAAGTTAACAGTGCCTATAAACCAAGAGACAGGAGCTTATCAGTGACATTCCAAACTCTTGGAATCTTGCTATGCTTTCAGATCTGGATCTGAGAGCCAAAATTGATAGTATCCTGGAACATCCATAGCTTATGTCTAATTCATTTAAAAGACAATGGAAAGACCACTTTCTCTGCAGAGAAACCTACAGGCCATGGTTGGAGGAATGTAGTTGCTAGGTGATGCAATGGAAGGTTCCAGCAAGCCGCAAAAGAGGCTTCCAGAAACAAGACCTTGGCAAGAATTGTGAACTGGAATGAGGCCAGTTGCCATGAGATAGCACCATAGCTCTAGATGGTGACAAGTCTGAACACACTGAAATTGAGATGACTCTTTGGTTTCTGTGTGCCTATTCACTATGTTCTGACTTTTTGCTTCTAAGACTGGCTTCTTTTTGACACCAACTTGGACCAGGAATACACGCTTTTCCTCTCAGTCAGGACTTTGAGGATACAAGCCATTCAACTGCAGTAAGATCACAAGGTTTGGCACCAGAGAGACCTAAGTTTGTGTGCCAGCTCTGCCACTTAAGAACGATGTGACCTAACCCAAGTTACACTGACCTAATAACAGTACTACCTAATGGAATTGTTATTAATTAAATAATAAATTCATGTAAGGTACTTAGCACAATGTTCGTCCATGGCATGGACTCAATGGATATTAGCCACCATTATCATTATTGTTGCTATGGTTACAATATCATAAGGACTTATTTCACTCAGCATAATCTCCTCCTGTCCCGTCCATGTTGCTGCAAATGTTGTGTAATCGCTCTTTCTGATGGCTGAGTAATATTCCATTGTATATATGGACCACATCTTCTTAATCCAGTCATCTGTTGAAGGGCATCTCGGCTCCTTCCACAATTTAGCTATTGTGGACATTGCTGCTATGAACATTGGGGTGCATATGGCCCTTCTCTTCACTACGTCTGTATCTTTGGGGTAAACACCCAGTAGTGCAATGGCTGGATCATAGGGTAGCTCTATTTTTAACTTTTTAAGGGACCTCCACACTGTTTTCCAGAGTGGCTGTACCAACTTGCATTCCCACCAACAGTGTAAGAGGGATCCCCTTTCTCGACATCCTCTCCAACATTTGTTGTTTCCGGCCTTGTCGATTTTTGCCATTCTAAGTGGCATAAGGTGGTATCTCAATGTGGTTTTGATTTGAATTTCCCTGATGGCTAATGATTTTGAACATTTTTTCATGTGTCTGTTACCCATTTGTATGTCTTCATTGGAGAACTGTCTGTTCATATCTTCTGCCCATTTTTTTATTTGATTACTTGTTTCCTGTGTATTGAGTTTGAGAAGTTCTTTGTAGATCTTGGATACTAGTCTTTTATCTGTAGTGTCATTTGCAAATATCTTCTCCCATTCCGTGGGCTGCCTCTTAGTTTTTTGGACTGTTTCCTTGGCTGTGCAGAAGCTTTTTATCTTGATGAAGTCCCACAGTTCATTTTTTTCTTTTGTTTCTCTTGCCTTTGGAGATGTGTCATGAAAAATTTGCTGTGGCCAATATCAAAGAGGTTGCAGCCTATGTTCTCCTCTATGATTTTGATGGATTCCTGTCTCACATCAAGGTCTTTCATCCATTTGGAGTTTATCTTTGTGTATGGTGTGAGAGAGTGGTCAAGTTTCATTCTTTTGCATGTAGCTGTCCAATTTTCCCAGCACCATTTATTGAAGAGACTGTCTTTTTTCCACTGGATGTTTTTTCCTGCTTTGTCAAAAATTAGTTGCCCAAAGAGCCAAGGGTCCATTTTCTGGGTTCTCTATTCTGTTCCATTGGTCTATGTGTCTGTTTTTGTGCCAGTACCATGCTGTCTTTGTGATCACAGCTTTGTAGTACAGCTTGAAATCCGGCAATGTGATGTCCCCAGCTTTGTTTTTCCTTTGCGATTTGGGGCCTTTTCTGGTTCCACACAATTCCTTGGCGATTCGGGGCCTTTTCTGGTTCCACACAAATTTAAGGGCTGTTTTTTCCAGTTCTTTGAAAAATGTCATTGGTATTTCGGTTAGAGTGGCATTGAAAGTGTAGATTGCTCTGGGTAGCATAGACATTTTAACCGTGTTTATTCTTCTGATCCATGAGCATGGAATATTTTTCCATCTTTTTGTGTCTTCTTCAATGTCTTTCATGAGTGATCTGCAGTTTCTAGAATATAGATCCTTTACCTCTGTGGTTAATTCCGAAATAACGTATGGTTTTTGGTGCTATTGTAAATGGAGCAGATTCCCTAATTTCTCTTTCTTCAGTCTCATTTTTCGTGTATAGAAGTGCAACTGATTTCTGAGCACTGATTTTGTATCCCGCCACGTTACTGAATTGCTCTATAAGTTCTAGTAGTTTGGGGGTGGAGTCTTTTGGGTTTTCCATATAGTTATGCTAAGTGAAATAAGTCAAGCAGAGAAAGTCAATTATCATATGGTTTCACTCATTTATGGAGCACAAGAAATAGGAAGATCAGTAGGAGAAGGAAGGGAAGAATGAAGGGGGGGTAAACAGAAGGGGGAATGAACCATGAGAGACTGTGGACTCTGGGAAACAAACTGAGGGCTTCAGAGGGGAGGGGGAGGGGGGACTGGGATAGGCCGGTGATGGGTAGTAAGGAGGGCACGTATTGCATGGTGCACTGGGTGTTATACACAACTAATGAATCATGGAACATTGCATCAAAAACTGGGGATGTACTGTATGGTGACTAACATAACATAATAAAAAATTATTATAAAAAAATTACTTCTACTCAAAAAAAAAAACCCAATATCATAAGGAAGAGAAATTTACAACCACCCTCCCCCTGCCAAAATATACTCTACATGCAACAGTTGAAGAAGATTTGATAATATCTCTTCTTTCCAATTATCTTTGCCTTACCTTTCTTGTGACTGAACAAATAATATAAATTGCTAACACTTTCTGAGGGTTTTACTGCATGCCAGGTACTGTTCTAAGCTCTTCATTTCAACAACCCTAGGAGATAGGTACTATTGTCACCTTCGCATTATGGGGGGGGGATGAGGCATAGAGCAATTACAGGTTGCCCAAGGTCCAAGTCTAGTGATGGTGGAACTCTAATTGGAACCAAGGCAATCTGGCTCAAGAAGCTGCAGGCTTAACCTTCCTGATGGAGGTTGGCCAACATCGCTCTGTTTAGCTTCACTTCTAGGGACTTCAAAGGGCTGTCAACAGGAATTTTTAACCGACAATTTAATCTGATAGGCTCCCCCTGATTCAAAACTGATTGATCCATTTGATTTAGGTTCAGAAATTGTACATGGGTTGTCTGAAGTCCTACCGTGAGTCTCTGACAGATCCCCCCCATGCAGCCCAACTGAGACCAGTTTTCCTTGCAAATCTAGAAAGAGAGAAGCAGCCCAGACTGCAGCAGGCTCCTCCTGAATGCCCATGATTCTGCCTCTTAATGGATTCCTGGGTTTAAATGCCAGGTCTGGGGTTATTCTGCATGCCCACCTTGGGAACTTAGAATTCTGTCTACAGTCCCAGGGAAAAGCCCAGTCATAGGTACATGGGCTGAGGTCCTGCTATTACTCCCAGGAGACAGAATGGGAAGAGTTGGGGACTGAAGTTAGATCTCAGGACTCCATGGTGGAGTTTCTTCTCCATGAAGGGGCGCAAAGACTGTTCCTAGTCCCTGTGGGATATCCCATGGCAGTCAAGACATTCATCCCAGCCATGGACAAGTTGAGATGGTGGATTCTGTTCTGAGTTGGAAGAATGATGTTAAATAGTACATAAACCTTCTCTAACCTCAGCCCAGAAAGAATTTCTTAAAGTTTTCTTAGGAAAAATACTTTCTTAGGAGTATTATATGAAGAAGGGGCAGGTCACTTTCTTGGAATCTACTGATAGAGCCGAATCCCTGAGACCAGCCAGGGTGGGAATAGAGAACTCTTTCCATTTGGAGCCAGTTGTCAGTTCAACCTCAATAAAAGTGCCATAGTCACTGTGTCTGAAGCAATGACAGCCAATAGTGGCAATAACAAAAAAGCTTCAATTCCTGCCAAGAGAAATATGAGCCATCCCACTCTGCCCCTCTACCCTGCCTGAAGTAGAGGAAAGAACTGAAGGGTTAGGACACTAGTGGTTCTCATGAACAGAGGCTCTAAGTCACAGACAGCTGTGAAAGACAGTCCTTAGGTCCCTGGGAAAAGAGCTACACAGAGAAGAATATTATCTCTTATAACCCTCTCCACAATACCAAAAGACAGTTACTATTATTACTCCCAATTGACAGATGAAGAAACCAGGACAGAAAGATTGAGTGGGAATCCACTTTCTCCTGGGCTCTCTGCCTGTGCATACTGGGGGAAACTTCAGGCTTCTTGGAAGGGTTGGGAAGGAGTGTCTACCTGTCTTTCCACCTTTCATTTCCTTCCCTCAAGGTGACGTACCCAACTAGGGAGTCTGAAAAGGTCAGAGTACATGGCCTTCATTCCCTTCTAGGTTCTTGACTTTTTTTACTCCCACTCCCACTACCTCCTCCCCAACACACACACACACACACACACACACACACACACACACACACACATTCTCTGCTTCTCCATCTGGTAAGCTAACTACTACCACAGGAAGAAACCTGTGGTTCTTTACCTGCTTTGAACACCTGGGTAAGAGTCACCCACAGATGAATCCAGACGTCTAGACTTCAGAAGCCTGATTTTGCTGGCAGGTCCTGTCAAGCATTATTAGTAATAACGCTGATGAATTAATGCTTACTACTCCATTGGTACCAACTCCATGGCGAGGAAGGGGGGGGCGCTGGGGGCACTTCAGAAATCCAAAGGCTATCCTGCCAATAAGAACTTGCCAGACAGCTAGGAGCTGTGTAGACACAAGACCTGAATTCAAAGGATGAACTTTTAATTACTGCTCTACGTTGGAGGAAACTGAAGCCCAAGGAGATGAGGCAGGAGCCACATCACAAAGGTCCTTGTGGAATGTGGAGGAAGTGTGTGTCTTATCACCAGGGCTGTAGGAAGCCACACACATATTTCAAGCAAGGAAAGGAGACACCACCATTTGCCATAACCCTGTACCAGACCCCCACAGAGAAGAATTTGTGTCAGAATTTTCTTCCCAAAGGAAAAGTATCTGAGAAAACAATCTTGTTAGCTATCTTTGAAAGCTATTCACGACATGTGAGGCTGAGGAAGGGAAGGGCTTTTTGTTGTTGTTTCTTCTGAAAGGAAAAACATATCTGAGTCCGTGGGTTGTTTTGTCTCTGCTCAACTTCCTCGTTCTTGAGAAGTCAGGCAGGTTGGTGTGGTAACGCTGGAGCGTGTGTGGTCCTCCCTGGCCTCACAAATGAGTCCCGCGGAGCCAGACTTCGCTGGTACCTGCTGGTCTTCTGCCCACTAAGCTCACAGTTTGAGTCTCATCACATTTCATCGTCATTAGCCATTTCCTGCACTCAGCATGTACCGGCCACGTGACACGGTCAAACTCAATTTCAAAACAAGCCTGTGAGGTTGGTACTATTATAATTTCTATTTCACAGGTGAAGAAACTGAAGAAATTTACGTCATTCGGTCCACGTTAAGCAAGTAGGATTTGGCAGAACAGAAACTTGAATCCAGGTGTATTTGATGCCGGAGGGCAAGCTCTTCCTGCAAGGGTCCCCTTTGCCACATAACAGGGGCTCTGAGTTGGTGTCAAGACTGCCAGGAGCAATCTCGTGTGCAACGTTTGGGGTGTAGTTGGTAGGGGAAGAGCTTTGATGGGGTAAGGATGAAATGCCCTGGGGCAGAGGCACGCGGAGACCCGGATGCTCACTAGTACTGATCGGATCACACAGTGATGCTTGAAATAGAAAATGTTCTTCATGACCTTCACATCCTGGCTCACTCAGAATAACGTGGAAACCTCGCCTTAGTAATCCAATATGCAAAATAAGTAAGTGAGCAAACAGAAACATTTGCGTCTTTATCTCTAAGCAGAGTACGCACAACAGAAAGGGACAAGTGAAGACTGATGCACGCGATCCGATGTTTGTGGAGCGCATATTACATACTAGGCACTGGACCCAGAAATGAATCGGTCACAGTCATTGCTCTAACAAGGCCTACAGAGTACTTGTAAGGGCGGAAGTTGAGAACCACTGTACCACCATGTCCAGATCCAATACACGCAATATAAACACCGTGTTCATTGGTGCACAGAAGTCTGATCAGCTTTTTTTTTAATTCTTATTTTTTTAAACTTTTTTAAAAAGATTTCATTTATTTATTTGAGAAAGAGCCAAAGGGAGAGAGCACAAGTGGGGGAGCAGCAGGCAGAGAGAGAAGAAGAAGCAGACTCCCCACTGAGTAGGGAGCCTGATGAGGGGCTCGATCCCAGGACCCTGGGATCACGACCTGAGCCGAAAGCAGATGCTTCACCGACTGAGCCACCCAAGTGCCCCTGAGCACTTATTTTTGCTCAGAATTTAAGGAAGTTTTCACAGGGGCAGGGATATTAGAATTAGGCCTTGAAGGATGAGAGGAGTCAGGATATAGGGAAAGATATCCTGGAAAGGAGGATGGTTTGAAGACCAGAAGTATGAGCAGAGAAAAAGAAAACGCAAGGCATATAAGAGACCTGTGAGAAATATCATCTGGGATGAAGAGGACAAATGGAAACTTTGCTAGGGACATAGGCAGGGCTCAGATCACGGAATGCCTTGCCTGCCAAAACAATGAGCTTGGACTTGATCCTGTGTGTTATGCGGTTCATTTAGAACCAGTGAAAATCTCCATTTGGCATGCGTTTTTGGAAACATGTACTGATGTCAAAGTGGAGGGTAGACTAGAGGGTAGAGGCTAAAGGGGAGGGGAAGAGAAGACTGAGGAACCAACTTAATAGTCCAAATTTTTGACGATAAGGGCCTCAGCCCCAGCAATGTTAGGAGGAACGGAGAAGGGCGTTGGTATTGGACAGATGCATCTGGGTTGAATAGACAAGGTTGCTGACTCATTGGACATGGAGGGAAGAGAGCGGGAGGGAAGACCCTAGGGAGTCCAGTGTTGGTGAAAGGACAGAGGGTCAGTGATGTCAAGAATCAAGATAGGAAACCCAGGAGAAGGAGCAAGGGGTGGGGGAGGAGGAGTGGGGGAGATAATGGGTTCTGCTGGGGATATGTTGTGTTTGAAGCATTGCCGACCAGACACAAAATTGGAAAACAGTTGGATGCAGAAGCCGACTCTCTGAAGAGAGAGATAGAAGTGTGTGAATCATCAGCATTTTGTGCTGGTTGAGGGTCCCAGAGAACTCAGAAATTGCTAGAGGAGCAGAGAGGGCAGAACCTGAGGGGGGACTCATAGTTACAGTACTGTTAGAGAAAGAGGAGCTAGAGAAGGAGATTAAGAAAGGATAGCCAAAGACGAACTGGGATGATGGAGATGAAGGTGTTCTGAGTCTTGTGTCAAATGCCTCAGAGAGACGGAACATTAAGGTGCTACTGAGTCATTGGGAGGGCTTGTTAAAATGCAGATTTTGGCTCAGCAGGCCTAGGTAGGGCCTCAAAGTCCACCGGAGTGGCAAGTTTCCAGGTGATGTCCTTGATCCAGTCCCCACTTTAAATAGCGAGGCAGGAGAGTGAAGATGGAGACACAATCATAGAATTGTGGGACCTTTGAGGGGTTTTAATAAAGTGGCAGCTTTGGGTAAAGAGTGACAGGACACTGAGGGGAATCAAGGCAAGGATGGAGCCAAGATCTTCCGGAGGCTCAGCAAGGAGGAGACATGGGGGGCAGTGACCACAGAGAAAGATAGAGGTAGGAGCACGGAAGTGTGGGCATGTTTGTAGGAAGGTGAGGGAGGCAGCGAAGAGAAGGTGGAGGATCATTCTAGAGAAGGTGGCAGGACCTGGGCTTTGTCCTCTTCCCTCCTTCAAACACACTTCTTCTGAGAGAAGAGGGAAGGAAGGAAGGCTGGACAAAGAAGCAGGTAGAGTTTTGAGGAGGGAAGAGAGTGGATTTTATCACTAATGACCTTTATTTTCTCAAAGAAGTGGGAACTCAAATTATCTGCTGAAGACAAAGAGGTGAATTGGTTTTGGAGGGCAGGAGAGAAGAGTAATGACTTGGAATCACCCCCCACAGAGGGCGAGGAAATGACGCAGATGAGAAGATGCGAGATCAGATGGTGATCCTAAAAATGAAGTAAGAATGAGAAAAATAGGCAATTTGTAATAATCCTATTTATATGATAATCCATTACATGTATAATATTCTCCTTATCATGCAAGAATCCATTGTAGGACCTCAGAGTCCAGAGAATTTTAGAGTTGGAAGGGACTTCTTATTCTCGAAACAACTGCCAAAGCCATAAAGTGAGCACTGCACAGGACTATGACGTGTCCACCTTCATTCTAGAGGAATCTTCAACTGCTGCTGCTCCCAGCTCTGGGCGTAGACCTTTTGGATCCCACAGACAAGAATTTCCCTATACCTCCTCACCTCAGCAAAGTTAATTTAGTTATGAGCCACACCAATTTCAGCCCATTCTGCTATTTTATAACAGGGAAATCTTTCTTTGCAAGCTTCCCTTCAGAAAATATCTATTTTCCTTAGGGTGCCTCAGAGATGAAATTTTAGAAGTGACATCATCCTCTTCTCTATCTGCGTGGAGAGCAAGTTGCTTTGGAAATGTTTATTGGGAGGTTTGAGGACATATTACTTAAGGGGCCTCCCTTTGCATGTGTAAGACCCAAAGGCTGTCTCCCCGGCCCTGAAGAAAAGGCGGAACAGAACTGTTTGTGGATATTGTTTTCTATGGTTTTGTGAAGCTTTGAGGTACTTCTGCTTCTCTTGGCACCAGAGCTCTGGAGAAGGGGTTGATTGAATTGTATAAAGAGCTCAGGGGTCTCTAAGGAAGAAAGATCCTGAGACTTCCAGCTCCTTTTCCATGAAATTCAAAGTGTAGGAACATGCTGGCATGGCCCTTACCAGGGAATGTTGACAAGAAAGAGTCACCAAGAAGCTGCAAAGTCTCAAAATTTTCCAGAAGCTGACCACTTCTCACCACTTCTCATGTCTGCCATGACCACCCTGGTCTGACACCAGCCTCTGTTTTCTGGATTACTGAAATGCCTTTTAATTGGTCCCACTGCTCAACCCCTGAACACCAATCCTCTATTTCCAAGATGGCAGCCAAGTGATGTTTTCACAGCGTTAAAACTCAAGGCGGCCCTGGTCATTCCCTGGTTCACATCACTCAGAGAAAAGCCTGGAGTCTTTACAGCAGCCTACAAGGCCCTTTATGACCTGGACCCCACCAACTATTAGATTTCTTCTCCTACTACTTCCTCCCTGTTCACTTTGTTGAAGTTGCACTGATGGCTTGCTATTCCTCAAACAGGCCAGGCATGCGCCAGACTCAGAGCCTTGGCACTCTGCTCCTTCTGCCTGGAATTTTCTTCCCTCCAATGTGAAAATGGTTCCCCCCCTCATCCTCCTCTTGAGGCCTTGATCCCAACCTGATACTCTTGCAACCCCACTTTGTCCTTCATTTCCCTCTTCTGCTTTCATTTTTCTCCCCAACACTTCACATTCTCATGAACTTTATAACCTACTTATTTGGCTTATTGGCTCTGCACCCGCCACTGAATGGAAGCTCTTGGAAGGCAGAATTACTGTTTGTTCTATTCACTTTTGTATTCTTCGTGCACAGGGCCGGGTAATCAGTAGGTACTTGACAAGTGTTACGTCAATGAATATACGCAGGACCGAAGCCCAGGGTCAGGGCCTAAAGCACGAAATGCACATAGAGGCTCAACAGGCAGCAGGAACACTGAAGAAGATGGGGAAGTGGGGTGCCCATCAGCTCCAGCTTCTCTTTGCTGGAGAACACTGTAGGCAAAAGAGGGCCAGATCTTCACATTTCTTTTTAAGAATTATTTTTATACAAAATACCCTGATTTTGTTATTGATAACTAGGTGTCTGGCCTAAAAGCTCAAGGAAAATGGCCTGGTCCCATAGGGCATGTGGCTGAGGCCAAAAGTCTCTCCACACTTCATCATTTTGCCCAAGTGAGAGCCTTCAGAATGACATGGG
The DNA here is from genome assembly GCF_023065955.2 of Ursus arctos. Lineage (NCBI taxonomy): Eukaryota > Metazoa > Chordata > Mammalia > Carnivora > Ursidae > Ursus > Ursus arctos. Next base: position 9,971,617 of record NW_026622886.1, on the reverse strand, counting down.
AACCTGAACAAGGACCAAGGAGAACAGAGGCAACAAGAGAGCATGCTTTGGCAAAGGTGGGTGTCTGGGGTGTTTAAATTCACGACCATGCCAGGAGAGCTGCTTTCGTGAGCTAGAACAGTCCATATCAGTAACATGTCCATTCTTCACAGGGTGATTCAACAAAATACTGACGTACATCCTAGCAGGCTTTTTTAGGTATCCACAAACTGTTTCTAAAAAGCTTTCTATAGAAAGGCAAAGGAGCTAGAATAGCCAAAATAGTTTTGAAAAAGAAGAAGAAAGTAGGAGATTCCACACTATCTGATATCAAGACTTACTAGAAAGTTATAATAATCAGGACATGTGGTATTAGTGAAAAATTAAATACATAAATCAATGGAATAGAATGAAGCATCCAGAAATAGACCAAGACAAAGACGATCAGTTGGTTTTTGGCAAAATTACAAAAACAATTCAATAAAGAAAGAACAGTCCTTTTAATAAATGATGCTGAAAAAATTAGATGTTTCCATGCAAAAGAAAATGGACCTCAATCTATACCTCATATGTTGCTTTTAGAAATTTATTCAAGAAGGATTAGAGCCTTAAATACAAACGGTGAAACAAAATAACTCTTAGAAGGAAATCTTTGTGACCTTGAGCTAGGCAGGGCTCTTAGAAATGACACCAAAGGCATAATTTATAAAAGGAAAAATGGATAAGATGGACTTGATCAAAATAAGAACTTTTACTCTCTGAAAGGCGTTGTTTAGAGAATGAAAAGAAAACCCAATGAATCATGGAACTTTACATCAAAAACCAGGGATGTACTGTATGGTGACTAACATAATATAATAAAAAATATTATTATAAAAAAAAGTCAATAGAGAAACTGATTTACAACAACGAAAGAAAGAAAGAAAGAAAGAAAGAAAGAAAGAAAGAAAGAAAGAAAGAGGGAAAACCCAAAGACTAGGAGGAAAAAAGAATTGCAAATCAGACATCTAACAACGGACTTGGATCCTGAACATAGAAAGAGCTCCCAAAACTCAACAATAAAACGAACAGCTCAATTAAAAAAAAATGGGCAAAAGATTTAAGCAGTCACTTTATTAAAGAAGATACACCTATGCAGAACACAAAGAAACACATGAAAAAACACTCAGCATCATTAGTCATTAGAGGAAGGTCAATTAAAACCGCAATGAGATACCAATACACACCTTTTAAAATAGTTAACTTTTTCGTTTAACTGCCAATAGCAAGTACTGACAAGGAGGCAGAGTAGCTACAGCTCTCACATACAACCAACTAGATGACCTACTTGTTCCTACCGCGGGTAGGAACGTACGATGGTACAACCACTTCGGAAAATGGTTTGGCACGCGCTTACCGTCTAGCACAATTTCACTCTTAGGCATTTACCCAAGAAAAATGAAATATAGCCAATAAAATACATCTACACAAAAAACTTGTATGTGAACAGTTATAGTGATTTTATTTATACTTGCCAGGAACTGGAAAGAACCCAAGCATCTTTCAGCTGGAGAATGGATAAACAAATCTGTACACTGGATTACAGTGAGCGATTGAAAGGAGCTACGGATACGCACCACATAAATGAACTTCAAATGCCTTAGCTAAGTGAAGGAAGCTAGACTCAAAGGGCAGTTGGTTCCATTGATATGACTTTGTGTAAAAGGTAAACCTAGAGGGATGGACCACAGATCAGGGCTTGCTGAGGGGCAGGAGGTGGGACATGGGGTGGCGGGGGTCTGATCGCAAAGGGGCAACAGGAGAGGCGCTGGAGCTCTTCTTTTCCTGAGCGTAGTGGTGGTTCCATGACTCTATGCCTTTGTCAACTTATAGAACCATACGCCTCCCCCAGTTTTTATTATATGTAGTAATAGTACCTACTGTCTGTTCCATAATAATAGTACCTATTCCATATCCTTATTTTATAATAATAGCACCCGCTTCATACTTACTCCATACTCAGAAGAGGAAATACAACAAAATAACACATGTACCAGACCCACATTATTTGGGCGTTCATTTTGGTTTCTCAGTTTGAGGTGAAGAAAAACACTCAGAACAGAACTGACACATAGCAAACGCTGGGAAAAGCTTTACTTAACACGACCAAGAAGCAGTATTGTGCTGTGATTGAAAGTGTGATTCACACATGAATAGAGACCATTTGTATCCCAATCCCATTTTGCCACTAATTAGCTCTTGGACCGTGCAAGTTGCTCCATCCCTATGCATCTTAATCTCTTCCTTGGCAAAATGGGGATACTCATGGTGCCCACTTTCAAGGCATGGTAGGTGGAGTAATGACCACCCAGGGGGACCGTGGGCTTATCCCCACGCCTGTGAAGATGTTATCCTACACAGCAAAAGGGGATTACGTTTTCAGCTGGAATGAAGTTTGCTAATCAATTGACCTTAAGATAGGGAAATTATGCTGAATTCTCCAGTGGGCCCGATGAAATCCCCCTCCAAGGGTCCTTTAACATGGAGGAAGGAGACAGAGAAGTACAGTCAGAGGGAGATGTGACTGTAGAAACATGGTCAGAGAGAGGCATCACGCTGGCTTCCAGCTTGGAAGAAGAGGCCAGGAGCCAAGGAATGTGCATGGCGCTAAAAAAGGCAAAGGAATGGATTCTTCTCCAGAGCCTCTAGAAAGAAATGCAGCCCTGCCTACCTCTTAATCTTAATGAGACCCTAGTTGGACTTCTGACCTATAGAACATTTGTGTTATTTTAAGATACTAAGCTGTTGGGATATGCTACACCAGCCAAAAACAAAAAAACAAAAACCCCAAAGGATAATAAGTATCAAATGCTTAAAACAGTGCTGGGCCTTAGATGCGAGTTTAACAAGCCACCCTCACTTGATGATGTTCATGGAATTGTTGAATCTCTCTCCTTCTGTTATCAGTTCCACCCCCTCTGTTTCTGTCTGCACCAAGTCACATCACCCAAAGCTGCATCTCTTTGACGCTGTGCTGGACGCTGGAGGTACAAAATGAGAAAGAAATCCCCTCTGGCCAGGACGAGCTCCCAGTGAAGAGCCACTGCAAAGAAGTCGCTTTGCTACAAAGTGGCAAGTTTAACAAAGAAAGAAATCTGAGGGCTTTGCTTTCTTGGGCTCCCGCTTCATCTCTTGCCCAGCAGTACTGTTCGGAAAGGTGTGTTGGCAGAGTGAGGATTAATCCTGCCTGGCTTTCCCAAAATGCGAAACAAAAGCAAATATCTGTGGTTTTCTGAAATGATGAATATTTGTGCTTCTCATGGGGATTGGATGCTGTATGGGAGAGCTGGGGCCATCTGGACTCATAGCTGAAATGGAAACTTCAAGGCAATCTTTAAACATGTTGCAACAAATGCATTTAGGAAGGTCAGGAAGGTGAAGAATGAGCCAGAACATCATGGGACACTTTGTTTCAATTATTTACTTTAAAGCTCCATTGTACCATCTCCTCTGCCAAATGAGGCATAAGAAATAGAGATAGAACGTGCTATGTGCTGACAGTGGTGTGCACAGTAAATGTTCCGAAGGAAAATACATCAGCTTGGCCTGGGAGACCACTCCGTGCTTCGTGGTATCTTGAGCTGCCTTTGTAAGGCAGGATTGTCCAAGCGCACACACGCGTATCCACACCTGTGCACACTCACGTATACACACACACACCACCATCCTTGGTCCCCTCCCGCATCTCTGACGCTTACAGCCTTGTGGGGAGAAAAGGAGGAGCGAGGAATGAAGGATGGCTTCTGGCTCTCTGCAGTCATTCATTCATTCCACCAGCATCGATTCATTAAGCACCTGCTTTGTCATGCCAGGAACCGTCTCGGTGCTAGAGACAGACAGGTAAAGAAGCCAGTGTTTGCCTCTGAGGAGCTCTCCACGTATCAGGAAGGGCAAAGCGGAAAGCTGGTGATCACAACACCAAACCATCAGGCGGAAAAGAGCAGTGAACACAGGTACTACGGGAACTCAGGATGAAGGGGTCAGAGATGCTCCCCAAGGAGGTGAGCTTTGGCCTGTGCTGGGAGGACCAGAGTCGTTGGATAACCAGTAGTAGAAGCAACTGCAAAGAAAGGAGCATGTGATTTAAAGAAAGCCAAGGTTGAAATCAGGCAACGTGGTGCTCCCAGCTTTGTTTTTCTTTTTCAACATTTCCTTGGCGATTCGGGGTCTTTTCTGGCTCCATACAAATTTTAGGATTGTCCGTTCCAGCTCTTTGAAAAATGCCATTGGTATTTTGATCGGCATGGCGTTCAGAGTATAGATTGCTCTGGGTAGCATGGACATTTTAACAATGTTTATTCTTCTAATCCGTGAGCATGGAATGTTTTTCCATCTTTTTGTGCCTTCTTCAATTTCTTTAGTAAGTGTTCTGTAGTTTCTAGAGTATAGATCCTTTACCTCTTTGGTTAGGTTTATTCCGAGGTATCTTCTGGTTTTGGGTGCTATTGTTAATGGAGTCGAGTCCCTAATTTTTCTTTCTACAGTGACATTGTTGGTGTATAGAAAAGCAACTGATTTCTGTGCATTGATTGTATCCTGCCACATTACTGAATTGCTATATGAGTTCTAGTAATTTGGGGGTGGAGTCTTTTGGGTTTTTCACATAAAGTATCACATCATCTGCGAGGAGAGAGAATTTGACTTCTTCTTTGCCAATTTGAATACCTTGTATTTCTTTTTGTTGTCTGATTGCTGATGCTAGGACTTCTAGTACTATGTTGAACAGTAGTGGCGAGAGTGGGCATCCTTGTCTTATTCATGGCAGCAGTGTCCACAATAGCCAAACTGTGGAAGAAGACGAGATGCCCCTCAACAGATGAATGGATAAAGAAGATGTGGTCTATATATACGATGGAATATTACTCAGCGATCAGAAAGGATGAATGCCCACCATTTGCATTGACATGGATGGAACTGGAGGGGATTATGCTAAGTGAAATAAGTCAAGCAGAGAAAGGCAATTACCATATGGTTTCACTCATATGTACAACATAAGGAATATCATGAAGGACCATAGAGGAAGGGAGGGAAAACTTAAGGGGGAGAAATCAGAGAGGGAGATGAACCATGAGAGACTGCAGACACCAGGAAACAAACTGAGAGTTTCAGAGGGGAGGAAATGTGGGGGATGGGGGAGCTGGGTGATGGGTATTAAGGAGGGCATGTGTGGTGATGAGCACTGGGTGTTATATGCAACTAATAAATCATTGAACGCTACATCAAAAACTAATGATGTACTATATAATGGCTAACTGGACATAATGAAAGAAAGAAAGAAAGAAAGAAAGAAAGAAAGAAAGAAAGAAAGAAAGAAAGAAAGAAAGGAAAAAGCAAGCCAAGGTAGAACTAGGGGGGCTGACCCTCTTCCTTTCCCCAACATCCACTCAGAACTCCATCCATTAGTTCAGACCTTCCCATAATAATGGTGCAGATCACATCCCACACAACTGACCCAGCTCATAAATGTTCATAAACGTAGTGCACGTGCAGCCTGTGGAGTGGCCGACACGTGAGCAGACGAGGCGCGACACAGCGCGCTCACCGCTCGCAGGTGCACAAGGCTGGGAGACAGAGGAAAGAGGTCCATCTGGGGATGAACCCTCACTCCACCACCTGATAGTGGGAGGAGCTCGCCCCAGCTGTCTTGCTTTCTGACTCTCAGTTTCCTCATCTCTAAAATGGGAGAAATACTATTGCGAAGACGCGGCGAAACATATACCGACACAGATACTGTTGGAGCTGCGTACTCATTTTCAGCAAATGTCCGTTGAGAGTATCCGCAAGCCATTCTGGTAGGATCTGGAATTGCAATTGTGGACAGACTAGATTCCTCTTCTCGTTTCGGTCCCACGACGGTCTTCCTCAGGCCTGCCGTGGGAGAGCTAAGGACTCCGGGCTCTGCGTACTTGCTAGAATGGTAACAGGAAGCTGAGTGATCCCTGGGTGCCCTGACTTTGTCACCCTGTGGTGAGTCCTGTGTGAAACTCCGCCTGACAAATGAGGATACCGAAGCCCGGAGGCTGGGTGACCCTTGGTGGCAGGTCAGGGGCTGAGCTGGGACCAGTGCCACCTGCTCTGGTCTGCAAGAGCTTCCAGAAAGTAGACTCGAGATTCTATTTTAATCCTGGTTTTAGGGCCTAGGGTCAGAGCAGTGGGACATTAGGCAAATTCCCAAACACCAACCCATTTTTCATTCATTCAACAAATGTGTGTTGAGCGCCTGCTTCTGCTCCCCTTCTGGGAAAAGTGGAAAATTCTGTTGTCCCTCAGTCTTCTGGACAGATACTAGGATCTCTCCTCTAGGAATCCCAATTTCAGTCCTATCGTGTTCCCATTTGGGCCTCAATAACCTGGCCTCTCTTTCTGCATAAAGCCTTGCCAACCCACGCAGCGTGCCTGCCACAGTCCTCATGCTTACTTCTGGGGTGATGCAGAGTGCCTTTCCATCTGCTTCTTTGTTGATCTCTCCCACTGCATAAGGCTCTCTGTGTAGGTAGTGACGTCTCTCACTCACGTCCTTAACCCCAGGATCTAGCAATAGGCTCAGAAGTCCACACACTGGTGCTGAGGACAGAATGTCAGAAAATGCACTCAAATGCTCACATTTGCCCTCATCCCATGACCTCTCTTTCATCAAAAAAATTCTAACTTGGGTCATTTATCATCTTCCCCTTTTTTTCTAAAGGACATTTTTGGTCTTTCGGTTGAGTGCCTGGAAGTTTTTATACAGGCCAGGAAAATCGGTATGGTAAGAATTTAAGCAACGGAAGCAAATAGATGCTTACATGGGAGAAATAGCTATCAGGACGTCTGGCAAAGCAGAGGCCCCAAAAGATGGGAAGAAGGGGGAGAGAGCCAAGAGCCGTGTGGCCTGGGTTTCAGCAGGCGGTTTAGTGGAGAGCTGGGATCCGGTATTGAAGAAAAGAGGGGCTTGGGGGCCACTATGAAGTTTAGAAGACATTGAAAACGATGGAAGTAGTAAAAGAGGGTTTTAAAAATATTGCTGAGATTTATGAATTGGATCTCCTGTAATATTCTTGCCAGTAGAGGCTGACATAGCTTTTAGGAAATGTTGGTTGTTAAAGCGAGGTTCCATTGATGGTGACACCATGCAAAAACTAGGCCGTGGGGCCCCCAGCTGATCTCTGGGTAGCGTGTACTTAGAGAATTCGTTCATGAATGAGCAATGGCAGGTTGCCTCATGCATGGCAAGGTTAGGTTATGTGGACCACTGACGCTTCTTCTAAACTCTTAGGTGGTGTTTAAGAATTTGTGCTCTGGAGCCATTTTTCCTGGGTTCCAGTGCTTTCTAGCTGGGTAAATCAGGCAATGGCTTAACTTTCCTGAGCCTCTAAGTCATATTACCAGTATCTGCTGGTTGGGCTTAGCATGCAGATGAGTTGAGTGAATCTATGCAAAGCTCTTAGGACAAGGCCTTAGGTACAGAAAGCACTCCATAAATGTTACTGTGTATTGTTTGTATATGGCTGTCATTATTACCCCACCACAGTCTGCATAAACACAAGGCCCTATGAGTTTGAGTTTCTTGCTCACTGGTCAAGCCATAACTTTGCCCCCTATACCAACACTAATCTTCCTTCTAGGCCTAGCTCAGACCCCATTTACTTCTTTTTCTTTTTCATTTTAATAACATATTTTACTTAATCCAATGTATTCAAAAGATCGTTTTAGCATGTAATTAATATCAAAGTTATTCATGTGCTCCTTTATTTTCTTTTTTGTGTCTTCAGTCTTTGAAATCCTATCGGTATGTTATACTCACATTTACCTCTAAGTGCCTTAGCAGTATTTTCAAAACCATCATTGGGAATGAGCCTCTCTGTCTGGTATTTACTGTTCATCTTGCTTCTGCGATGCAGCTGAAAGCTCTGTTAAGAGCACAGGAGTCATACTCGGGCTTCCTTTTCCCAACCCCAAGCAGCCCAGCTGAGCACATCCTGAACCTGGAATGTTCTTTGGTTGAGTGGAATGGGCAGGAGTTGGTGAATCATTTCGTGGACATTTAGCTTTTCAGTTAACATCCTTCTCATTGACGTCCAGCTCACCCTCATCTACTCTATTGTCAAACCCAAGAAATGACCAGACTCTATCATCCGGAGAGTTCTCAAATGCAGCGACAATGAGCGTTACGCGCTTAGGACGATAGCTACGCTTCATCTCAAATGTCCTAGGCCTGGTAGACACGGCGCAGACTTGCCGGTGTCTTCCGGAGCATCACAGCCAGCATGGTGTGTGAGAAAGGGCACAGGGCTGGGAGGTGGAAAGTGTGTCCTTGAGTTCTCTTCTTCCTTCTCCTGGTTGTGATGACAGGCAGATCTCTCACCACCCCTGGGCCTTACGCTTCTCAGCTCTGAAATGGGAAAAATAAAATTCCACTATGTGGACACGTAGGTCCGACGGAAAGATATCGTGTATGCGCAAGTTCTTTGAAATGGCAACTATTCCACCGTACTTACTGTCCCTAGTATCAAATATAAGAATCCGCCAGAAAGAGGGGTCCTGACAGAGGAGACACAGGCCACTGACCTTCCAGCTGGCGTTCAGCCTAGTTAACACTCACCCAGAGAGAGTCAGGGCGAGGAAAGAAAGGGATGGAGGATGTGGGCATGTGGGTGGGAGAGGAGCGGTTGGTGACGGAGAAAGAAAAATCTAATCTCCTGATAATACGGAGGGCCGCGGCTGAAGAACACACAAGTAAACTGCGAAGTGTGGTGACCCGGGACCAGCTGGGGGACCTCCGGAACAAAAGCAGTTAACAATACTGCTTTCTTCTGCCCAGCTCACCAGAGTCTGCTCAGGCTGGGTGGGGGAGGGGGGCTGGAAGAAGGAGCCCTGGTCCTGCCTGGAGACCCAGCCTCACAGTCAAATGTCACCTCATCAATACCAAGTGAGCAGAAAGGAGCCCTAACGCTCAAGGCCTTTGTTTCTTTGTTTTTAATTAATTAGGCTTTTGTTCACCAGTCTGGGTCGTAAAGAAATCTCTCCTGCAATCCTTTCGAAATCCAACTCCCCCCACATGTACCCACATTAGTGAAAACAGAATAAAATCTGTGGTTTTGGCTCACTGCCTTGGCCATGTGGCCAAATAGGACTTTGAAGGGCTCCTTTTCTTTTTTCTTTCTCTTTTTCTTTCTTTCTTTTTTTTTTTTTTTGAAACAAGTGTTTATTGAGTGACTGTTATTCATTCAACAAACACGTAATGAGTGCCTACTCCACTCCTGGCTCTGTGTTCGGCCTTAGGGACACAAGGATGAATAACACCCCAACTTGGAACTCAATGAGCTCAGTGAGGGAGGTCAGAGACTGACCACGGTGAGCACAGTGCCTGGTAGAAAATGCTAGGGGCCATGAGAGACGGCCAGATGGGATGTCCCAGGAGCTCCGAGGAGGAAGAGAACACTTCTCTGGGGCAGGAGCAGAGCGGGCTTTGTTGCACAATGGCATGTGAGCGTTGAAGTATCCCGGCGTGCATTCCTGCACATGTTTACCACGTTCAAATAACAGCAAACTGGCACAGAACATCCTGCTGGGTGTACCCGGTGGGTTCACAGTGCTCTCCTGCTGTAACTCACATAGCGGTCTCGAACACGGGCCCTCTGATCATCCCCACTTCGCCAAAGCTCATCCGAAGCCAGGCAGAGCCCGGCTCCAGAGCCCCAAGTTCCTGACTTCAAGGCTACGCAGTCTCTGTGTCCCCGATACCATTTCTGGGAACAGTCTGCCTTTCCCACCTGGGCCCTCAAAAGCAGGGGACGGGCCTTATGGATCTTCGGGTCCTGGGAGCCCTGCACAATTCCCTTGGAAGAGCTTTCCGGGACTGCCGAACTGAACCCTCGGCCGCCGGAAGCTGAGGTGTCCCCAGCAGGCCTGTGGTAGGGACCCTCAGGTTGGAAGCGCAGGGAGGCCAGACCAGGGGCGGAGGCTGGGCTGGGCAGAAGGGAAGACACAATCCACTTGTGTCCTAGAGCCTTGCCCGTGGCTTTTTGGGAGGCCAGGAATAAGGGCAGAGCTGGGACTTGGGAAGTGGAGACCCCAGTGCTTCATGACCCCCACATACACGCTGCTTCTAACCTGGGCGCAGATCTGCCCTCGGGTGCACTTTTGTGGCTCTGAGGGTAGGGCTTGGGCTTTAGATAATAATTGCATAGATTTGCTTAGTAAACACAGGGCAACCGTAGGATAATGACATGTTCTTACAGAGATGGGGCTTGGTGATTACTTTCAGTGGCCCCAAAGTATTATTTAACACATATTCTGGTTTATAAGACAGAAATAATGATGAATTTGCTTGGTAATTACACAGCACTTACCCACTACATATCCTGCCAGTAGCTGATACTTAGCCTGTCATTAAGGGGCTAGCAGTTGCTTTGGTAAATAGTAAGTTCTTCTTATTACTGGTCTCTAGGCACAGAAAGCATTATTAAAACACCATTAGTGACATTTCTCCAAAGAGTAAATACACAAGTCAGTGTGAGAAGCCAACTTTCCTTGAGCTAAATGCTTTATTTTTATCTTTCTGACAGGAGCAATAGAAAAGAATTAATTCTAACCTGAGCCTCCGCTCGCTGTAGACATCCCCTTAATGAAACTTAGTTGATGAAGCAAATCCGCTCTGGCTTAGGGGACGGGAGGGGAGTCACCACTGCCTTCGATATGGAGATTGCTCTGTAACTCACCCAAATGGCTGTGTCGGTCTAGGAGGAGCCCCAGGTCTGGCGCCACAACCCCTGCGGTGGGCTGGGTCAGCACACTGAGATCCAGGGCAAACCACAGGCCTTTTGATGGGTCCTATTGGCAGCATCCTCAAGGCTTCTCCTTGGAGGGGGCCTGAGAGGCTCAAGGGGGGCCTGGGACTCTGGGAGAGGGGGCACCCTGGTTCTCAGGCTGTTTGGAGTACGCACGGAGAAGGAACACATGCACACTGGGTATCAGACAAGGGAGCTGCGAGTCCAGGACCAGCCTCTTTGTCCTTGGGAAGGGCTCTTGGGAAAGCTGCCTGACATATTTTGTCCGGAAGGCAGTAATTTGGGGGGCTATGGCTGAGCTGTAACTGCCCTCGGCTCAGCCACTTGCATCAGAAGAAATCAACTCTCTGTAATCAATAGGGGGCTTAAGCAGGGTGGTCAGCCATTATGGCTGGTGGGCAGGACAGGGAGTGGGCCCTCTGGAGCAAACAGGGCCCTCATTACCATTCCATTCCAACCCATCCCATTTCTGGAGGGAACGATTCAACACCAAGTATGAACTCCACTCCAGATCCCGACTGCCAAGGCAAGTGGCCAGCTCCAATGGTCTGTTTCTTCTGTAATGAACTCCAGGACTCTGACTTTGGCTTTGGAAGTGACTTCAGTTACCATGGAAGCCAGTGGGGAGTAGTTGGGAGAATCTTAGGGTTAAAGCCAGAAGACCCGGGTTCAGATCCCAGCCTGGCTCCTTACTGGCCGAGCAATCTTTGGCATTTGCCTTTCTGAGCTTCGGTTTCTTTGTGTGTGTAAAGCAATCTGCAAAGACTATAAACTCCATTAGGCCAGAAATCACGCCTATTTTCTTCACCATTGAATTCCCTGGGCCCAGGCCCATGCCTAACACTTTCTAAATCTATAATCAGCATTTTTAATCAAGTGATATTGGGGAAATGCATCACACATTTAATTTACGTGAATCCACCCATTTGCACTTAGTGAAGAACAAAGAGGAAGAAATAAAAACAACTATTTAAATAGTCCAGAAGATTCTATTTGACAATCCACTCAAAGCACATGTGTCCCAGAATGATCTTAAAACCAAAGATGTGGAACGGCGCTTCTCCCCCTTTCTGGTTGTGAGCAACTTGCTGCATTAAATGAGTAAACAGTTGTACTTTGGGAAATGTACTCTTGCTAAATAACAGGCAATATGTTACTGTCTCCAGCCACGTAATTCATAAGTATTCCACTATTTGGTTGCAATCACAAAACCTTTTAAACTGTACTTTATGGATGATTTATAGGAGTTTCCAGGGAACTTTTGATTACACCCAGTTTTTGCCTTAGACTTAACCTTGAAGCTTACCCCGTAGCATTTGGATTCTCTCACAGGGTTATTGTAAGCCAGCAATGTAAGTACTGTGAACTGGAAGCACCAGACAAAACTAGCTGTTATCCTGTTCTCTGCTCTCTCGGTATGGCTACTCTTCTCGGCCAAGGTCAAGAGACTTGATTACAACCTACACCTCTTTGATTTCCAGGCTTGAGCCCTGGCACCTATATTACAACTTAACTCAACAAACACCTGTCGAGTAATTATTAGGTGCTCGCTAAAGTGCTAGACACAAAGGGTGGTATGAGAAAAATAGAAGGCATGCAGCACTGACCACCAAGAACTCCGTGATTCACACAGACTCAACAAGCGTTCGGCTGGCCCCAAATTATGGCAAATCTTGGCCTCCTATCACCTCCCAGGAGCATGGGGGGGGCACTCATACGTATAGATAGAATTGGCCCCCTGTCCTTGTCGCTAAGGCCCATTTCTTCCCTGTTCCAGACTCTTAACTGTTGTAACTATATTCCCTGATTCAAAGCTGCCTTCTTTCCATTTGATTTCACGGGGTTCCAAACCAGGAAGAGGTACAATGTGATCTTCAGCCCCCATGTTCTACCCACACCCCATCCCATGTCTTCCTTACCAGGAAGGCCCTCTAGTCCCAGTGGGAGAAACAGAGACGTTAGATAAAATCCCATATTCAACTGTAAAAGTGTTATAAGGGCAAGAGAGGGGGAATGTGGTCCGGGATGAACTAGAGCTTGAAAAGCACGTTATGGATTGTCTGTCTGCTGATTTTCCTCGTCCTACATCCATTCAACGCTATTCTCATCATAGGATCCTGATTTCCTTTGGAAATTGGAGTTAGGAAAGACCTAACTCCCTAGTCTTAGGGGAGAGCAAAGGATACAGGCCCGGACAATAATAGGGAAGGCGTCCCCTTGATTATAGTGATTAGTTCATAGGTGATGTGAATGTGTTTCTAGTAGTCTGATCAGGCCCATCCCCAGGATGGCTGGGAAACATGCAATCTCTCTCCATGCAGGAGCTGATGCGGTAACGTAGAGGACCGGAGCCCATCCCGTGCCTACCTGGAACTGGAGCCAATGTGAGAGAAAACGGAGTCAAGCCTGAAGAAGAAACAGACTAAGACCAGGTCCTGGAAAAATCATTTGAACCCCTGGATCCAGTTATACCTGTCTTTGAAGTGAAGTGTTCCTGGATTTTGACTTACATTACTCAATAAATGTAGTTTTTTGCTTCAAGCAAGTTGGACCGGGCTTCACTTAATTGTGGTGGAAAGAGTCCTCACAAATGAGATAGTCATAACAAAGAGGGGCGGTGCAGACGTGAAGAACGACAGGAGCAGAGACCTCAAAGCAGGGACATAGGCTTTGGGGCATCTCCCTCCTATTCATCAAGAGCCATAGAAGATAAAGAAGGGGGAGCATATAATGAAAAATACTGAGTGATAGAAACAGGCATTTGGACTTCACTTGAACTTCTGAGAACCCAACTCTGGAGCCGAAAGTAGGAAAATACATGCCTGGACCCCAAGACATCTCACGAACTGGCTGGTCCAGTTACAGTTCTCATTCGGGGAAATCCCTACCACATGCCAGATGCTGCCCATCTGTGGCTAGCATTGTTCCTTTAAAGAATAGCACAGATTCTTCCTCGGGCAAGCCACAATTTTCATTAGCTGTGGTCAGGAGGGAACTGTGCTCCTTCAGACAAGTTTCAGCTGACAGACTGCTCTGGGGCACATCTTTCGGGGAAGCTGATTCATCTTCTCTGTCGGCTGGCCGTGGGGGCTGCACACCTGTGTCCTGGGATGACTTCAGAGAGAGGGGAGACAAAAGACCACGCCGGGCTCCAGACTGCAGAGGCAGACCCTCGTGCGGGGAGCCACGCCTGGTGGGCAGTCACCAGTGGGGCTGTTTATGTTCAGCTCCTGGGAACCCCCACTGGGGACTCTTCCTCTGAGTTCTGGCCCAGCCTCCAGCTTGGGCTGGGGGAGACTGACTGACATCTGGGCTGGATGTGATCCCCCACTGACCCACCTCTCAGCCATCCACACGCTACTCATTCTTCAGCTATTGCAGAATGCAGGCCGTTCCAACACACTTTGATGGTGGAGCCCCATCCAGGGCTGGAGGATTGAATTCTGCTGGATGGGCTTGGTGAGAGGGAGAAAAGAGAGACCCAAAAAGAACCATGTATCATGGATGTGAGTGACTTGACCTTCTTCCATCCCACTCACAGGGCAGCTGCTCCGAGGTGACTTTGAGAGGGTGTGTGTCACCTGCAGACTCAGTACTCGTAGACCTCTCATCCCATAAAACCTTGCCTTGCTGAATATAGTCGTCAAAGTACGTAGAGCTGCTGTAACAAGCAACATCAAATCTAAGAGGCATCACACGATAGAGGCGGGTGCCTTGCCCACTGTCACAGGGGGGAGTGTGTCTAGACGTATTCCATCCCTGACACCGCCATACTCAACACTCCAGAAGGGGATGACAGCTGCCCCAGAAGCAGACTCTAGGACTGAGATGAGAAATCAGGACGTTTATCAGGGAGGGCTCCTGGGATCAACACTTGCTGGAAGGGGAGCCAGGATGCAAGATCAGGCAGAGGGAAATGTGAGCTGCAATGCGGCCCCAAAATGGTCTCCATGGGACCAGTGGAAACTTCTGGAGCCAGGTGGCCTCTCAGAGCTGTCCTGAGTTGGGGCAAGGTGGCTATGCTGTTAAACCTCTGAGTTAGGAGTCAGCGAATGCAGATGAGGACCCCCTTCCAGCAGCACACCCCGCGGCTGAGGAATTAAGTTTTCACTGCTAAAGGGAGAACTGGGTGGTACCTCCCAGCAAGCAGCCCCACGAGGAGCAGACGTCGGCAAACTTTTGGTAAAGGTTTTTTCCCCAGATTTTCCCTTTCCGATTTAAAAATTTTTAATTCCAGTATAGTTACCGTGCAGTGTTATATGAGTTTCGGGTGTACAATATAGCGATTCAACATTTCGCACAACATCAGGTGCTCGTCACAGCAAGCGCGCTCCGTAATCCCCATCACCTGTTTCCCCCAGCTCCCCGCCCACCTCCCCTCTGGGAACCAGCTCTTTATTCTCTGTACCTGAGTCTATTTCTTAGTCTCTCTCTCTCTTTTTCTCTTGTTCATTTCTTTTGTTAAATTCTACATTGAGTGAATTTATGATGAGTGAAATCATATGGTATTTGTTTTTCTCTGACTTATTTCACTTAGCATGATATTCTCTAGTTCCATGTGTGCCGTTACAAATGGCAAGATTTCATTCTTTTTTATGGCTGAATAGTATTTCTGTGTATATCCCTCTGAATTAGTGTTTTTGTATTTTGGGGGTAAATACGCAGTCGCATGATTATTGGATAATAGGGTAGTTTTAGTTTGAACTTTTCGAGGACTCTCCATACTGTTTTCCACAGTGGCTGCACCAGTTTGCATTCCCACCTACCGTGCAAAAGGGTTCCTTTTTCTCCACATCCTTGCTAACACTTGTTGTTTCTTGTGTCGTTGATTTTAGCCATTCTGACAGGTGTGTGGTGATATCTCATTGTAGTTTTGATTTGCAGTTCCCTGATGATGAGTGATCGTGAGCTTCTTTTCATGTGTCTGCTGGCCATCTGGATGTCTTCTTTGGAGAAATGTTTGTTCGTTTCTCTTGCTTATTTTTTATTTGGATTAGTTGGGGTTTGGGTGTTGATTTGTATAAGTTCTTTATATATTTTGGATACTAACCCTTTATCGGATATGTCATTTGCAAATATCTCCTCCCATTCAGTAGGTTGCCTTTTAGTTTCATTGATTGTTTCCTTCACTGGGCAGAAGATTTTTATTTTGATGTAGCCCCAATAGTTTATTTTTGCCTTTATTTCCCTTGCCTCAGGAGACGTTTCTAGAAAAATGTTGCTATGGCCAATGTCAGAGAACTTACTGCCTATGTCCTCTTCTAGGATTTTTATGGTTTCAGGTTTCATGTTTAGGTGTTTAATCCATTGTGAATTTATTTTTGCATATGGTGTAAGAAAGTGGCCCATCTTCATTCCTTTGCATGTAGCTGACCAGTTTTCCCAACACCATTTGTTGAAGAGACTGTCATTTTCCCATTGGATATTCTTCCTTTTGGTAAATATTTTAGGTTTTGCAGGCCATGTGGTCTCTGTCACAACTACTTGTGTCTGCTGTTATAGCATGAAAGCAGCCAGAGGCAACGTGTAAACAAATGAGTGTGGCTATGTTCCAATAAAACTTTATTTACAAAAACAGGCAGCAGGCCAGATTGGCTCTGGGCCATAGTTTGCCAACTTCTAAACTAGAGAACGACAAGATGTATTTAAGATCCAACCCCAGCGATGACACAGATCACTCCTGTCCATCTTCCATTGGCCAGCACTCAGTCACACGGCCCAATTTAATGGCAGAAGGCGAGGAAACGGAGTCTTTCTGCGAGTCCCAGAAGAAAAGCAATGGAATTTGTGAGCGCCCAGCCAGACCCTGCCACAGTGTGATTCTTGGGTTGAAAGCCATTTTTTAAACATGATACAGCCCTGAAATATATTATACAGTCCTACATATCTATTACTAAGTAAAGTAGTATACACTTGACTTCAAAGGAGACTTGGAAGGTTTTCAAGAGTATTTTTCACGGTGTGTGAATTTTGCTCCATGCACTAACTTTGGAATCTAATCTCCATGTGAACTGTGACTCCACATCAAGTGAAATCGTGGAGAGCAAAAGAGGGAGGAGTCAGACAGACCCGGGTTTAGAGCTCAGGGCTGCTGCTAACCAGCTCTGGGGAGCCAGCCTCATTTCCTTCTCGATCCTCAGTGTCTCCTTTTCTAAAATGAGATGTTAATAGTGCCCAGTCCATGTGGTTTTGGGGAGGATGAAAGTGATACAGGATAACTAAAGCACTTAGCAGCCGGCACAGAGTAAGCACTCCACAAGTAGCGAAGACTATCGATCCTTTATTAAGTAAAGGCGCATATAATGTAGGTGATTGAAGTCTGCTGGGTTGACCAGTTGTGACTTTCTGCATCTTCCGGACCCTCAATTACGTCTATAGAATAATGACACCGTTCCCTTAGCACGTGGGGCTGGGATAAGAATTTCTGTGACTCTTATAATTAAAAGTAAATAGAAAATGGTAGTAACACTTATCTGACGGGGTTGTTGGCAAGCTAAAGTTTAGATCAATAAAAATACATGGAGGGCAGAAATATGCCAGGCAAGACAGTAGGTTCTGGGGAAACAAACATGATGAGACATCGTATTGGTTGTACTGCCCCAGAGCGCCATGATCTAAAACAACAGCTCTAGCGCCAGAATTCTATGGGTTGGCCGGGTGGTTCTTGGACTAGTTTTACTTGGGCTCACTTGCACAGCTGCAGTTACCTGGTGGCTTGGCTGTGGATTGTGTTCACAGGGACAGCTGGGAAGCCTGTGTTCCATGAGAGTAATCCTCGGTTTACGCCGTGATTGCTGACATCCCATTGGCCACATCAAGTCACATGGTGGAAGGGAACCATACCAGGAGGAGGAATTCATCTGGGGCTATTATTGTAACAATTTACCATAAGTATCTTATATGCTCTTAAGAAAGCTTCCATGAAGAGCACCTGGCTGGCTCAGTCTGTTAAGCATCTGCCTTTAGCTCAGGTCGTGATGCTAGGGTCCAAGGATTGAGCCCCATGTCAGCCTCCCTGCTCAGTGGGGAGTCTGCTACTCCTTCTGCCCCTCCCCCCTGCTCATGCTCTCTCTCGCTCACTCTCTCTTTCTCTCTCTCTTTCTCTCAAACAAATAAAATCTTTTAAGAAAGAAAGAAAGAAAGAAAGAAAGAAAGAAAGAAAGAAGAAAGAAAGCTGCCATGAAATGTCCATCTTTCTTCTTAATTATAATTCTCTTTTTTTTTAACATGAAATGCCCACCTTGCCCCACTAGATTCATTGCTCTCCACAGCCCACCTTCCTTGACCTCTCCCAAGGAAGCACTGATAAAAGAACCACCTGGTGAGCTTGCATAAAATTGCATAGGCCCGACTTTCCATCCAGAACATCAGGCATCATAACATCCATCTCACACCATCAAATCACTCCTATTCAGATCCCATTGGTCAGAACCCAGTCACGTGGCCCCAGTATAACTGCAAAGGAGGCTGGGTAATGTGGTCTTCCTGGAAGTCCCAGAACAGAGAAATGGTTCAGCTCTCATGGAGACTCTTACACTGGTATTATTTCTGCCTCCACAGGGTCCTTCACACTCTGGGAAGCTCAGAGTGGGATCTTCCTTTACTCATTGTCATGAGTTGGCTGACAGTGTAGCAACTAGGGGGAGATCGTAGGATCTGTGGAGGCTGGACAGTTGCCCAGGCCTAGAGTAGAATGGGTTCAGAAACATCCAGACATTGTACCATGGTCCCAAAGTCCTGGACATGAGCCCCTCAAATGGACACTGGGTGGTACAGCCCTGTAGAATGTGTCCCTACTTACCTTCTGGGAAAACAATGTAGGGAGAGAATTGGCCTTACTGTTTTCCTAGAAAGGTAGCAGTCCATGGGTTGTTCTGCCTCAACACCAGGAATCAGGTAGGACTTATCTTCTCCTACCATACAAAGGACAAGGCCCCTTGGGTCTTGAGAGTGACCCCTAAGTCTCTATCCCACATGGGGTCTCCCCTCCACCTGTCCTCTACCTCTCTTGTCTTTCCTTGGTCCTACAGTTCTCTCTTTTTAAGCCCCTCCCTGTACAGTATCTCTGCTCTGCTTTTTCCCCCAGACATGCCAACCCTCCTTAAAGAATGGGAGGCGGGTGTCTCACAGAGTGATGGGATTGAAGGATACGAAGGAAGGCAAGAGAATGAAGAGACTGCCAGGCTAATAAGACTCAGGGGACAGAGGAAAAGACATTTAACTGGTAGAACCAACAGAATTTGATGATGTGGGGCTCAACCCATTTCCTTGATGGGACCCAAGGCCAGCTCCATAATTTGCAGGCCCTAGTATAAAATAAAAATGTGGCATCCTGTTCAAAATGGAGGAAGAAAAGTACCATCGAAAGTACTAAAATGTTGGTTTTTTTCTTTTCTTTTCTTCCACCATTTGTCTGATGACTTTCCATGGTACTTTTTATTTGCCATTTATTGTCATTCTACGTATAGAAAATTAAAATTTTAAATCAGTAGCATGACTTTTACCATTCATCTTCATATTGTGCAGCGTCGGTTTTAAATGCGAAGAGAAGAGCATTTACCTCTTGTGCAGAATCACCAAAAGTGCACCATTCTCGTTTCCTGGCTCCTACATGCATATGTATTTCATTTTTACCAGAACAGTGGAAGTGCTGCACTCAACTAATTCAGTTGCTTTCATTCCTTGATTCACCCACATTCTACCCAGAATGATGAGGAAGGAAGGAAGGAACGACGGGGAAAGGAACTATGGGTTGTCTGTCTCCCTTTCCTTCTATACCTCCATTCTCAGCCTAAGTAAGGCTATGATAGGCTTCCTTGTTTGTGTTTCTTAGAACACCATTGTCTTCTTTCTGTGTTCTAAGAAAGTTGTTTTAAATGGAGGTATGGCTCCTTGGGGTTGTCAGTGCCCTCACTTGGCCAATCATAGATGTAACCTATCTACCTTATACTCACTTAGAGTCTCACTGAACTCCCACATGTCATGAATCTACTAAAATTTGTGCTCAGGGACGTGACAACTACCATATGTGAGTGGGGTGGTGAGGAATGGCAGGCTACATGCTGGGTGTACTTCTGCTCACACGCATGCTCCATTGTCCAATCCGACTTCACTTAATTATTAAGAATTTCAAGATGGCAATAGGAGAGCATTCAACCAAGCACAAGGCCCATCCTTCTGAGAGAAGAGCCCTGCACAGGCCCATGAAGCTGAAATAGGCATCTGGGATTTTCACCAACACTTCCAACTAAACACATCCCCAACTGATGTTTTTGATCCACCTACCGTGACCACCATCAAATATTCTCCTCATCTTCTCCTCCCCATCTCAACAATTGGTTCCACTGTCCACTGTTGTGCACACACCCGGTAGACACCTCCCTCTCCCTCACCATCAGCCCCTTCCCTCTACCACATCCAGTCCACTGCCAAATCCTGTTGGATTTTCACCTCCAGAATACTTGCCCAATCTGTCCACTTGTGTTTATCTCGTGTAAGCCACTAGTGTAAGCCACCATCAACTCTTGTCTGGACAACTGTAATGACCTCTTAATTGGTCTCCCTGCTTCCCTCCCTGCCCCTTATCCATCTGGCTTTCAGACTGATCAACCTAAAATGTGAAAACTCCATTCAACCCTTGTTACTGAAGTCCCTTCGTTAACTGGCTCCTTCTGAGCCTTCAGATCTGAGCTCAAATGTTCCTTCCTCAGAAAGGCCTTCCTGGGCCCCTGAAACAAAGTAGGGCCCACCCCACACTTCCCCCCTTCTTCTCTCTCAGAGAGCCTGTTCTTTCCCTTTGCTATGCTTATCACAAATTCTAAATACATATTTGTGGGTGTTTCTAGAGCCGGCATGTAAGTTCAAAGAAGACAAAGACTCTGTTTCATTCACCACCTATATGCCCAGCAACTAGTGCAGGGCTTGTTCCTTGATGGGTGCTCAAATTTTTTTAAGGAATGAATGAATGGATTCATGAAGTGGAGGAGAAGGAAGGGTCTAGGCTAACTCTCAGGTCCCTGGCTAAAGAGGACAGGGAGCTAGTGGTGGCACACAGAAGAAGGAGCAGTTCTAAGGGGAAAATCATTCATTTGGAAAGAGAAGGAGCTGATGTAGGTGAAATTGCTTTATAAGCTACAGATATTATAAATGTGCAGTAGGAAGTAACAGAAGCCAACTCTAGCTGGTGTAAGTTGATGTGAGTATATCATCAAAACCAGTGTACTTTAAGAGCAAATGGGATACTAGAAATAATCATGCTTGGATAATAGGCATCAACCAGGACTGGCCAAGCAATAGGACATACGGTCACCCTAGGAATAGATTATAAAGACATAAAGATACAGGGTTCTGTCCCAGGGCCCAAGAGCAAGAGTGCCCTGCTTTGGCCACGTGCCAACCCCTAGGTCACTCTACTAGGACCAGGGCACAGAAGACCACTTCACAGACACGGTTTCCAGGTAGTACATGAAGCTGGGCAGATATTGATCTAGAAGAAACCAATCACAAGATATTAAAGTATTCCAACTCAGCTGGCAAGACATGATGAGGCATCAGATAAGTGGTAGTCATGTATTTGCAAGCTCCAAGCCAGGAAAGGTAGTCAGGGAAGACTTCCTAGAGGAGGTGATCCTTGATAGACTGGAAGACTTTGGACAGAGGCAGAGGAACTGGAGAAGTGTTTCAGGAGAAAGGAACAGCAGGAACAAACACCAGGAGGCAGAAAAAACGAAGTTAAATTGGTCATTCTCGTTTGTCCTTTGATATTCCCTGACGCCACCACCATTGAGCTCACAGTTCCTTATTGTGAAGTCATTTTTCTGGTAACATTCTGTTTGAGGATTTGAAGCCTTGCTCCCCATCATCGTCCTGCTCTGTGTGGGTGAGCAGCAATGAGCAGCAGACTATAACTGGCATCGTCGGTGGGGTCCAGGGTACTGGGCCTGGGACTGACTAATTAATGAAGCCATTTTATGAGAAGCTGATGAGATCATTTACAAAGATGTCTATAACAGAGTTTTTCTAATCATGCATGAGTAGGTCAACCAGGTTTTTGTGGGTTTTTTAGTAATATAAAATACAGCAGAAGAGAACATACCAGAATTAAATGCAAAAGTAATGATAAATATTGCTATGTAAAACTTTTGCTTCAGTCACATTTACATGAATGTGTGGGTCATGGTCAAAAATATTTAAGAACGTTGTCTGAGTCAGAATCTTTTTATTAACTTCTACTCCCGAGGAAATGGCTCTTTGGGAGAAAGTAAGCTGGAGGTCCCTGATGTTAATTGGATGCTTTTCTAAGATTCGAAAGCAGACTGAAGAGAATCCTCCAGCTTTTGGATTTTGCACTCTAAAAAGGATCCAGAGATGTACGTCATGCTAAATTATAAAGTGCTGCTCTTACCTTCCTCTCCTTCTCTACTCCTACCCTCCTTCTAGCCATTAATAGGTCCATCCAGAAGGAGCAGACAAAACAGAGACAGCACGGGCTGCTGGGCAGTACTGACGCATGGAGCAGACAAGAATTCGCTGTTCATCGACCTCAACATGGATTCCTCCGATGGGCTGTTCTTGGAAATGCCTTAACAGTGACTGATCGTGAGCCTCAACTGTCTCTCTAAGATACCAAAAGACCAGACCTCCCCTCCGTCCATAAACAGATCAGCCCTAATCTTCAGATGGCCATGCCAAGCATTCAGGTTCACCAGGTGGCTCAGGGTGATAAGCAAACTCAGCAAATTCCCAGGGTTCCAGCTACTAGGTCAAGATCCTAAGAGCCAATGGATCCTGCTGTACTCTTCCCCACCCATGGAACATTGCGGCTCGGGTCACTGCATAGGCCACTGAACCAATGCCCAGTTGGCCCGCGAGCCACGCCTTGATCACTTCGCTGTGGGAGGTCAGTTTCCTTTTTCCCTAAGAATCCAACACTGAATTTCCCAGTCCGTCTTTTCTCATTATAGAAGCCAGCTGTTTCCTGCAGCCTCCTGCTGGGATGAGAGCCCTGGGCCTGGAGACCTGGCCCCGAGACCGGACTCCAGCCCTCTCCAGTCCCAGCTCTTGCAAGTCCTCTGTCCTCTTGGAGCTCCATTTCTTCATCCGCAAAATGGGAAGGCCCTCCCTTGCCTTCCCTCTGGGCCGTGGAGAGGATCTGGCGGCATGATGGCCACTTTGTTCCCCTTCTGCAAGCAGAAGGTGGTGGTAGTGTTAGAAGCCACGGTTCCTGGCTGCAGTCTTGGGGGGGAGCCCGAGGGGTGGGGGCGAAAGAGAGAGAGGGGGGGGCCGGGTTGGTGCTCCCACGAAGCGCTGACCCACTGATACCTTCATTGTACTTGGCCCTTGGCCCACCCACAACTTTCCCAGCAATCTTGCCGCTGCCGCACCTTAAAACCACCCAGCAAGCAAAGGGGGAAACTATTGCTCTCAGTAAAGCCCTCAGGTCCTCCCTCTGAAACCAGAGCTTCAGGGAGAGCAGCGAGCGAGCAGTGACTCAGTGTTTAGTCTGTGGCATTTCGTGTGCATACGGACTCCGGAGGGTCTAGCTGAGCTCCCAGCCCGGCCCGGAGGCATCTGTGGGGGAACGGAGCACACTCAAAGGGCCTCAAAGAGCCACCGAGCCCAGGACACCCCCACCGACGTGACACGCTGGTCCAGGATGAGTGAGGATAGAAAGGGTTCCAAGGCTGCCCTGAGTGGGCAAGTTGGGGTCAGGCAGAGGATGGGCTGGTGTCAACCAGGGTGGCCATCCAGGCGGAAGTTTCTGGAGCCAATGGGAGGCAGCTTGGCGGTCGGAGAGCTTCTTTCCCCGACAGCTCCCTGGCTGTGAGAGTAAACAGTGTGCGGTCTGGTCAGGGCCTCCGTGCGTGACTGAAGTAGAGGAAGAGCTGCCGGCCCACCTCAGGCTTCTGGTCAGACCCCCCACCTCGAGCCCAGGATGATGTCCCCCCATCTCAGCTACTCCAGACGCGGAAAATACAACATGGGAAACATCTGCTCCTCTTCACGGGAGTAAAATGGCCTCTGTGTGTGATTCTCTGTTTCCTCCTCGTGCCTCCCCTTTCCCATCTCTCTTTCCTCCCGACTTTTATAAACACAAAATGTGGTGCCAGGGCTTGCAAACCAAATCCCAGAGTTATTTGGGTGGGTTTGACGTGAGGCTCGTCTGCTACCACAAAGGCCTGCCTGCCGGGGGTGGGGGGAGACATGTCTGTGAAGAGAGGGAGGGAAGGCCCAGGAGGCAGGGAGCACGTCAGAGGTGTGAAAGGAATCCGGAGAATGGGGGACGAGTTAGACTCACACCTTGGAGATATCACCACCTTCTCAGCCCATATGCTTCGTGAGAACCGTGGAAGCTTTGCCCTGTCCCGTCCGCACATGGAAACCCCCTCAGCCCCAGGCCATGCCTTCCACCTGCACCTTATTTCATCCAAAGCTTACTGGCAGGACTCAGCAAGTCATAAATAACAGTAAAATAAAGAACATCCAGTGGATGTTAAATAGTTCAATAAATCAGGCTAACTAGACTTCTTCCTGCTCTCACTGAAGGGCCAGTCACAGCAAAAGCAGCTGCTCCCTCCTGGCCACTAGCCACTCGCCATGCATCTGGACCAATAATCAGATCAAACTGGAGCACCCGTAATTATTTACTTCTAATGTGATTGCAAAGGCCAGCGACTCTCTCAGGCTTGGGCTTTTATCTCCCAGCCTCCCATGTCCTAGTCGTAGGAGACCAGACATGCTCCTGCTGATGACAGGAGTGTCTTCTGAGCAGTGTCCTGCTGACTCAGAAGCTGAGATATGAAAGGAGAGTGGTGACCTGAACAAAGGGGTCACTTGCTGACTGGTCCGGATATGGGGAGATATGACCGGAACAAAAATAGTCTTTGTGTCGCAGCAAGAGAGAAGATGCTCAGTCCCCTTCCTTCACAGCATATCGCGCTGTCACTGCCTGCCATCAGAGCTGACGTTTACATGTGTCTTCCGGCTGTGCCACTGTAAGATAAGCTCCATGAGGGCAGGGGCCTTGACTTGAGGGCTGATTGCTCACTGCTGTAGGCTAGCGCCCAGGACACGGTCTGACCCTGAGCAGGCTTTCAGTGACTATTCATTCAGTGGCTGAATGGTTGAATGAATCTCTCTGATCAGATTGGATCGGGAGTGACAAGTAAAATGTCTAACCGTACGTACGCGATGGGCACAGACACGCACGCACACCCACACACCCGGGGTAGGGAGGGTTTGTGAGTGAGGACGATAAGGATACTATCAATTCAGATAACAGTGGCTAAAAGTCAGGCTTTTCCATGCCAGGGACTGTGTGGAGCATTTACGAGCATTGACTCCGTTGATACTCGCAATGCTTTGTCCTATTTTAAAACAGATAGAACTTTCAGGGGCGCCTGGGTGGCACAGCGGTTAAGCGTCTGCCTTTGGCTCAGAGCGTGATCCCGGCGTTATGGGATCGAGCCCCACGTCAGGCTCCTCTGCTATGAGCCTGCTTCTTCCTCTCCCACTCCCCCTGCTTGTGTTCCCTCTCTCACTGGCTGTCTCTATCTCTGTCTAATAAAATAAAAATAAAATCTTTAAAAAAAATAAAATAAAATAAATAAAAAATAAAACAGATAGAACTTTCAGAGAGATGAAGTGACTTGGCAAAGTGAAGACTTAGTTAAGAGCAGAGCCAGACCTTGAAGTCAGGTCCATCTGCCCATGAAGTCCTTGCTTCTTAACCATGATACTTGCTCAAAGTCCTCGTTTCAGTCAGGCATTCATTTTATCCAGCAAAACGCTATTAGATGATTATGATTTGACTTCTCATGGGAACCTTATCGCCATCACTAAATTAGTACTTCCTCGAGTTAGGGACTAATATCTTATTTCTTTATTATATTCCAAGCAAAACCTACAATGACCTGGGCATAGCAGAAACACAATGCGTGTCTATTCAATTAATTAATTAGTATAACTGTCGAGTTCATAGCAAAAGAGAAGTCAACCGCAGATGACAGTCAAAGAAAGAAAGAAATGAGAAGACACAAGTGTCAAAATGGCCCTACCTGGCTGAAATCCTCTGCTCGGTAGGGCTGGGTTTTATTCCTTTTCATGTTTTTAGTTGTTCACAAAGTTCTTGGCATCATGTTCGATGCATGAATCAAGAAAAAAATGGTTCAAAACCTGGAGCCTCCCAGAGTCATAGAATTGAATAGTCCTGAAGGGTGTTTTATCTAGACTTTTAAAGGTTTTGATGAATCAGCACCTAGGATGATGTCTAGCATACAGAAAAAACTCATCGAATAAATCGGAAGTGGTCTCATAGTACCCGGCATGGTATCTGACACAGAGGGAGTACTCAGTAACTGGTTACCAAAATGTATGATTAAATGATTTTTGCTGGTCTAATAAAAAGCATTTCCATTTTCCTAGCCAGGCACATTTTTGCATTTATTATCTCGTTTAATCCTCAAATCAACTCTATGGAGCAATAATAATATAGGAAATTAAGGGAATGGCCTGTGAAAGCAGGCCTGTACAATTCTGTCTAGGCCTTGCCAGATGCCTTATCTGTATTGTATAGGTAAAGCTGAGGTGCAGAAAGGTTAAGTAATTTGCCTAAGGTCCCACAGATATAAAGGGTAGATATAGGAATTGAACTGTTGGACTCTGAAAGTTTAGCCATGATGCTTGGTCCTGCCCCGTCAGCTCCTTCTGGCAGAGGCACTGTGTCCCGACATCATGATGGTCCTGGGAAACCCCTAAGCCCCATGAGCCACCTCCTAGAAAGAACTTCAGATACATGGCAGTGGCTTAAGGTGGCACTCAGTCTTCTGACTTCCCTCATGTCCCACAGTCAGAATCCTCCATGCTTTCCCCGCCTGGCCGTAACAACTTCAAAGCATGGGAAAGAATACAAAACAATTGAGGACTCGGTCCAATGAGGTGTCCAGTATCCAAGTTCTTTGAAGTAGATACTGATTTTATTCCCATTTTATGGAGGAAGATACTGAGGCTGGGGGAGGTTGAGATACATGTCTAAGTTCACACAGCTGGTAAGTGGCAGAGCTGGGTTTGAACTCAGGTCAACTGGCTTCCCAAGCTCTTAACCACCAGAACTGCTTTATTTACATTTACGGCGTTTAGAAACTACCAGTTAAGACATTACTATGAATATAATAATGATAATCACGGCAACCATGGAGTTGCTTATTGTTTGCAAGGCCTTGTTCTGAAAGCGTGTTCTTTATCTGATCCCTCTGCTAGTGCTACGGAACGAGTACTGGAGCCACATTTTACTGAAAAGACACCACACTAATGCAGGGAAATAACTGGTAGAACCAGGATTTGAAGCCAGGCCTGGATCATTCCAACAGTTGGATAACTCCAGCCTCTTCCTGGTATCCACGTCCTTCCCCCTTCAATTTTCTGGTGTTCCTAGTTTGACTTGGCTCTCGCCCTTGAGATTGTGCTGTACCCTTCATCTGGTCTATATGCCTTATACTACGTATTTCTTGGAAACTACAGTCAGGAAGATTACAGGGAAATACAAAGACTTGATGTTGATGGCTCCTCTACCCTCTACATTTCACTGCATCTATCAGCCCTGCTTTTCTGCCCTTTTCCACAAAATTATCAGGGCTACACTCCCACAAGGACTTGAAAGGACATTGGAAAGCTTCTCCTGTCCCACGAGCATACACTTGGTTAGGAAAAATGTGAGGTGGGGCATAGCCTCGTTAATGAGCGGAGTGGCTTCATCAAGGAGAATCTGTTTGAAAACATCCCTTTAAC
The DNA here is from genome assembly GCF_023065955.2 of Ursus arctos. Classification (NCBI taxonomy): domain Eukaryota; kingdom Metazoa; phylum Chordata; class Mammalia; order Carnivora; family Ursidae; genus Ursus; species Ursus arctos. The sequence goes on along the minus strand of NW_026622886.1, from coordinate 9,944,045 downwards.
CAATCACTAAGCAACAGAAAGAGAAGTAAATATACGTGCAGATTCAGAAGCGCAGATGCTAAGTGGAATGCCCTTTAGCATGTAGGTTTGGTCCCTTTCAAATTATGTTACAAAACCTATAAAAACCTGTTGGAAAATGCATAATTCAAAGAGATGCCTCTGGGTGTTTTCCAGAAATAAGCATGTGGTGTTGTTATCATTCGAATCAACATTGTCAGAGTGAGTCTTACACATTAATTGAACTAGAAAATGCATCTGACTATAACTTAAGCAATCAAGGAATGATAGTAATAACCCTTAACACCTGCATGAATTTATGGTGTGCAATGCTTGTTCACATATATTGTATTGTCTTGTCCTTACCACAACCCATTGAGAGCTACAGGATTTCCTTTTTTTAATTTTTTAAAGATTTTACATATTTGTTTGAGAAAGAGAGAGAGCATGAGACGGGAGAGGGGCAGAGAGAGAGGTACCAGCAGACTTCCCGCTAGCAGGGAGCACAATGTGGGGCCTTGATTCCAAGACCCTGACATCATGACCTGAGCCAAAGGCAGATGCCTAACTGACTGAGCCACCCAGGCGCCCCAAGATTTCCATTTAGATAGAAGAAAACTAAGGTTCAGATTTTAGGTTTCCTTTTTTTTTATATATATAATAATATTTTTTATTATATTATGTTAGTCACCATACAGTACGTCTCTGGTTTTTGATGTAAAGTTCGATGATTCATTAGTTGCATATAACACCCCGTGCACCATGCAATATGTGCCCTTCTTACTACCCATCACCAGCCTATCCCATTCCCCCACCCTCCTCCCCTCTGAAGCCCTCAGTTTGTTTCTCAGAGATTTTCAAATCTCAAATCCATTGTTTCTTCTATTACTCTTAAATGTAATAATAATAATAATAATGATAATGATAATAATAAAGGAAATTAAGGGAATGGTCTGGGAAAGACAGACTCCCCCTCCCCCCCCCCCACAATTCTGCCTGGGTCTTGCCTGATGTATTGGCTTCTTGTATTTTGCTCAGGGTGATGAAAAATGAGTTAAATAGGTGTGATTCCTCCCTTCTGGATGACTGCATTTCCGTAAGGCAATGGTGCGGCCCATCTAAAGAGTATGCATTTATTCATTCATCAGATACAAGGACACACAGCTTTGCTGGAATACAAGGAACTTTTGTGCAAATTAGAAAAAGGTGCTTCACCTTCTGAGCTGATGTGACCCCAGATAGAGGCACAATGACCGACCAGCAGAGCCCTGGACAGAATGTTAGCCCCCACTTGTCCCTCTAGCCAGACATCTTTGTCCAGAGCACAGATTCCACAACCAGAGGCAGAGACTCACAGTCTAGAGGACGAGAAGACATCTATAAATGGATCATTACGGTGACGTAACGAATACCATAAAAAGAGGTTTGAAAAAGATGCTATGAGAGGTCACATTAGGAGTTCCGCTCAGAACTTCACTTTATACTATTGCTAAGGTTTGAGAGAGCCCAGCTAGTGGTGTCCGTTTTCCCTGCCTCTGAGCCAATTGAGAAACAAGCTGCTCTCGGAGGATGTGACTTGCGGCCTATGAAGAAGTAGACTTCTTCATACTAAGCCCCAGAATCAGACCAGTTTACCCACCTGGTCAGTTGCAGGCAGTTTAGGATTTTTACTGCATACGACCAACCTGGACCCACACTGGGGCCTGGCCAGGCCAAACTCAGTTTTTGGAGAAGCCAAGCAGAATGTGTGCTTCCTGCAAAGGGGATTATATACCAGAGAAAGAGGGAAGTAAGGGTTGAGATTCTCGTTTCCAGTTACCAATCCAAAATTCACAATTTCAAAACTTTGAACGGCCGGGAGCCTCCATGGGAAGAAACACCAGATGTGGGGAAGAATTTCCCCTGCACCGCTCCCCGCGCGACAAATACGATGATGTATTCATTCTTACTCCCAACACCAGCCCACGAGCAGGGACCATATCTATGCCACTTCCCGCTTTATCTGCATGGTACCAGTAGGTGCTCAATAAATATTTGTTGAAAAAATCATGATTGAGGGGCGCCTGGGTGGCTCAGTCGGTTAAGCGTCAGTCTTCAGCTCAGGTCATGATCCCAAAGTCCCGGGATTGAGCCCCGTGTTGGGTTCCTTGATCAGTGGGGAGTCTGCTTCTCCCTCTGACCCTCCCCTCTCTCACACTCTCTCCCTCAAATAAATAAATAAAACCTTTAAAAAAATCATAATTGAAGTGTTGGCTGAAATGATCAGAAAAGGCATTCAGAAAGGAAATAATGTTTGGGTTAGGCCTTAAAGAATCACTGGCCCCAAAAAAAGCACTAATTAAGGGGGAATTGCAAGTGGTTCAATGGGACAGCAGACATTGTGAAAAGGGCAAGATTGGAGGTGGCACGGGATAAAGCACGTCCTAACATGTCTTGTGTGCCAATCAAACAAGTGTTGGAACACAGAGAAAATTCAGCAAGGATGAGCCATGGATTCGTGGAGCAACGTCTGGGTTCCCGTGATAGCCGTTGTGACATTACAGGTGTGCCTCTTCCACGCCTCCCGTTCACATGCCCACGGAGAGGCTCCAAAAGGTAAAAACATCTTCAGCAGGGTGAACAAAATATAAGGAAAAATTATAAATTACATAAACTCTGGAAGTGAGACATGCGATGAAAAAAATTGAGAAACAGTAGAGCCAGGTAAGGGAGTCAAAGTGCTAAGTTGTAGGATGGTGGGGGAGGAGCGGGCACGGTTTCTACCAGAGCGTCTAGGGCAGGCCTGCCTGCGGAGGTGGCATTTGAGGAAAGATCTGAAGGAGCCGGGGGAACGAGTATCTGGGGAAAGTGTGCCAGGCAGAGGAACAACCAGTGCAACAGGCCTCCATTGGGGGTGCCATTCCAGGCCATTCCAGGAACCGCATGAAGCCCAGGGTGGTTGGGGAGGAGTGGGCAAGGGAGGGTGGCTGGAGATGAGAACAGGGGGTAAAAAGGGACCTCACCACAGAGACCCTGAGGGCCCTTGAAAGGCCTTTGACTCTTTCTCTGCAGGAAACTTGAGACTTGGGGGTTTTAAGAGACAAGGGCGTGCAAGACTGAGTCCATCTAAAAGGGTCACTCAGGGTGCTGTATTGAGGCTAGACCATGGGGGTCCAGGATGGAAGCAGGGAAGCAGCCTAAGGGGTTATCACAGTAATCCAGTTCAGAGAAGGCAGTGGTTTAGACCACGGTGGAAGATGGGAGATGGGCTTATTCTGGGCCTATTTTGAAGGGAAAGTCAGTAGGATTTCCTGATGGCTTGCTTAGGCGTGTGACAGCAGGATCTGTCTATATGACTGTAACACCGTTTGAGGCCTGAGTAACCAGAAGGATAGAATTGCTATCAACCGATGAAGTTTGGAAAGGCTTTGAGGGAGCAAGCTTAGCAGTCAAACATGTAGCTCAGTTTTGATATGCTGAGTTTCAGAAATCCATCAAACATACAAGGGGAGATGTTGGGCGTGCAGTTGGACGTGTGAGCACAGAGTTCAGGTGAGATGTCTGGGATGGAGATTTCGATCAGAGTTTTCAGCTTATGAATGACATTTAAAACCATGAGTCTGGATGGGATTATGGAGGGAAGGAGTATAATTGAGAAGAAGACCAAGTCCTATTCTTAGGGCTCTCCCATAGCAGAGGAGGGAACAGCAGGGGAAACAGAGAGGGAGCAGCCAGAGAGACAGTAAAAGCAAGAGGGTAGTACTCTGAAAGTCAAGGGTGGAAGTAACTCGAGGAGAAAGTGATCAGCAGTGTAATGTGCGGTTGATAGGACAAGTAAGACAAGAACTAAGTGAGCCTGGGATATGGTCTCAGGTTGGGCATCGGGGACCCAGCCCACAGTACTTTCAGTGGAACATGGGGCAGATCAGAGTGGGCTTAAGAGAAAGTGAGAGAAGAGGAGGTGGAGACAGAGTATAGACAACTGTTCGTAAGAGCTTTCCTGCAAAGGGAAACACAGAATAGAAGGGCTCTGCAACAGGAGTCACCGGAAGTTCACGTGTTTTTAAGATAGAAGAGATAAGGGTACGTGTTGGTGGGTTTGATCTAGCAAAGAGCAAAGATTGATGATGGAGGGGCAAGAGGGGCGAATCACTAGAGATACTGTTGAGTGATCGGGTTTAGACAGAAGCCTGAGTAGCTCGTGTAGCGTAGGGACAGGGCAGGTGAAGAGGGTGGGTGTGGACCCAGAAGCAGCAGGGACGGCAGGGCAGGGAGGGCACAGAATCGAGGGCTGGGTGTGAACAGGGACACTAGCTAAACATGTTATGGTATTTATGGATAACGCGTGTACCTACTTAAATCAAAAGCCCAAAACTATAATAAAAAATAAGATTTATATGGTTTCACAAAAACATATGATAAAACAGTAGTAGTGAGGAGAAGAAGAATCTGGCTCTATAACTTCAGTTTAAAGTTGAAAGAAAAACCTAGGATGTAAGTGGTGAAGGGAGGCAGAAGAAGAAAAGATTCAAAAAATCCTTACGGATTCAGGGATTGAAAGTAATTGGCCCTCAACTCTGATAATTAGATGACTATGGATTTCAAGTATAATATCATTTCAGAGATAACAAATGCTGTAGTAGAATATAAAACAAGTATTTGAAATCCAGATGCCCTAAACATCTGAGAAGTCTGGTCACTTGTCCTATACGCCACGTGGGACAGGCCAGAGCCACACCCAGAAGGCGGCCCCAGCGGTTGGACGGGCTCCGTTGGAGAAGCAGAGGCTGAGAGGCTAAGCAGCTTACTTCACTTTCATTTTTCCTCTCAGGGGATATGAGTCATTTGTGAGATTTGCAAATTTGAAGGCAAGCAGAAACTCCCACACATCCCTTAGGTACAATGGACAGGTCTGTCACCTGTAGCCATCATCACTGTCATCAAGGAGCATAATCCTGGGACGTCCACTGAGGGCTGACTGCAAGAAGGTCTCTGCTCCTTCTTAAAGACAGGAAAAAGCCCATGCTCCTAATCTCTGCACTCTCCCAGAGCCCTGCTCCACCCATCCTCCCTTCCTCCCCTTCTCCCCCACTCCCACCCCTCCCTACACACACACACACACACACACACACAACACCCAGCCCCACTCCTCCCCAGCACACAAGCAGCTGTGTTCTCATGACTGGAATGATATGAGGTCTATTTATTTTGGGTTAAGAAGAAAATGTTTATAATTCACAAAGTCAATGAATGGTTTCCTAGCAACTTCTTGTATAACTATTGCGAAATAATATTCTCTCGCTTTTTTTTTCTCTCTCTCTCTCCCTCTCTCTCCCTTTCTCTCTCATATCTTCTTCCTGACCACCAAGGATTTTTTTTTTCTGTTTTAAATAACAGAACACATTGAAGGTTTGATAAAAACTGGGACTCTCTCCCTAGGAAATACATGTGAATACATACATGTTCCCTCACAATTCAGCTGCAATATATTCAATTCTATATACAATTCAAGGAGTTCATACAATTCCTGAAGCCTACCCATGGACCCCAGTTAATAAAACAAGTTTTCTCTGGATCTGGACCTACGCACAAAAATTTGATGGACTCAGCTCACTTCAAAACATGTTTTCCACCCTTCCCCAACATGACACATTCGACTCCCAAAGCCTCAGTGGTCCCGCCTGGAGAGATCTGATCTGCCCTCTTCTGCCTACACTCCCCCAGCCGGCCAGCACTTGGGAAATGTGAACAGGCTTTACAATGGCCTGAGGAACATGCCATTAAGATAAGGCAACTTGAAAGCATTCCACAACCCAGCAGAAATGGCATCAGTGGTCTCTTCAGCAGGCTTCATTCTAGGCTCAGCCACCACTGGACATGGACCATCTGTGAGCACCCAAGAACCAAGGCCAAGTGCAGATGCTGAGTCGCCCTTCTCTCCCTCATCCCTTAGCACAGCCCGAGGTTGACTTCATGGTTTCATGAGGCCCAGGGGCCTCGTAAATGTCAGTTGGACGGGAGTTAGTCTTAGTTCCTTGATCACATCAGTGTCACCAAGTTGGAACATCTTGACGGAGTCCTTTATAAAATGAAAAACACATTGAATAAAGGAAGATATTAACCATGATCTTCCTTAGTCCTCAGAAACAACCTTCTGAAGTATCACTTGAAGGAGTCAATATGTCTCGGGGATTGAACAGGTGGCCTCTAGAGACAGAGTCACTTGGTTGGAAACTCCTTGCCATCACATATCAGCTGTGTGACTGTGGACAAGTTGTTTCCTCTCTGTGCCTCATTTCCATCTGCAAAAGGAGAGTAATAATGTTGAAAAATATCTCTGGGATAGGATTGTCCTCAGGATTAAATGAGTCCCTACATACAAGATATCTGGAACAACCTCTGGCAATAGTAAATTCTCAGTAACCGAAGCTGCCACTGCTCTTCCCGTTTTAAGCATTAGAGACTGAGGCTCAGAGGGCAAAGTGACTCTCTCAAGGTCACACCCATAAACGGAGTCTTTAGCAAGTGATTCTAAGGACTGGGATCATAGCCACTCAGCAATGCTTCTGACCTTCTTGACCTTCGAAACCATCACCCTTTTCCAATTAGTCTTTATGACACTGCATTATTCCTGGGATATTCCTGTCCAAAATGCAAACCTGTATCTTACTATAGAAAGAAACATCACACAACCCAAATTGAGGGCCATTCTAAGAAAATAACTGGCCCATACTCTTGAAAGATGTCAAGGTCATGAAAGACAAAGCCTGAGGATTATTCCATATGGAAGGAAATTAAAGAGATAGAACAATGAAGTTTAAGACAAGATCCTGGATTGGACCTAGAACCAGAAAAATGGGGAAGGGTTTGCTATTAAGGACATTATTAGGTGAATCGGCCAAATTTGAGCAAGGTCCACAGGTTAGATACAGCTTTATACCAACAGAAATGGCCTGGTTTTGATTATGGTAAGAGAATGCCCTTGTTACTTGAGAAAATACACATTGAAGTATTTGAGATAAAAGGACATCATGTCCACAACTTCCTCTCAAGCAGTTCAGAAAAAAATGATATTATATATAGAGAGAGAAAGAGTGATAACATAAATGTGGCAAAATGGCAACATTTGGAGAATCGAGGGGAAGAAGTTAGGGAATCTCTGCTATTCGTGCAACTTTTCTCTGGATCTGGATTTACTTCAAAATAAAAACGTTTTGGGAGGGACGCCTGGGTGGCTCAGTCAGTTAAGCAGCCAATTCTTGGTTTCAGCTGAGGTCATGCTCTCAGGGTCGTGAAATCTAGCCCCGCATTGGGCTCCAGGCTCAGAGTCTGCTTGAGATTCTCTCTCTCCCTCCATCTCTGCCCCTCTCCCCACACTCTCTAAATAAATAAATAATCCAAAAAAAAAATAGTTTTGGGAAAAGAAACACAAAGACTCAATCTTCTCACTGCCACTGACGGCCCCTGAGCCACCAAGTCTAGAGCAGAATTTCTCCTCAGTGTCTCCTACAGATGAAGCTTCGTTCCAGAGAAGGCCTCCTTGTTGATGTTAACACAGTAGAATTGTTTTTCCAAGAGGAAAAGTACTCCGAAACCACTGAACCCTTAAAAAGAGACATTTTAAAATAAGAAGATATCATTCTCTGTTGTCCAGAGGACATAGCAATTTCTCACCCCTTCCCCCACTCCTAAAAAAAAATGTCCATGGTTACACTCATCATTTGACACCCACTCACAAAACCCTTTTTTGTCTGCCAGATTTTCACAGGCTTCTAAAGAATGCGGTGAATCTGCTGTTCCTGAATGTGGTTCGTTTGCGCAAAATTCCTCAACCCCTTTTCCATCCACGCTTTCACCAACCATGCCCTTTTGTCCGGTAGGCCAATTAGAAACAGCACCACGGAATGAGCGGATGGCCCGGGCTCGAGCAGAGGCCACAGGTCGCTCCGCCGGCAAGCATTCATTTAGTGAGCACCTACTAGGCCCTGCCTACCGAGCCAGGACCCAGCAGGGACGGAGGCCCGCCTGCCTCGCCCTCCCAGAGCCTGCACTGGGGAACGGAAGTGGCCACGGCTAACCGAAGCCTGGAGGGCGTTGCAGAAGGGGAGGTACGGGGTGCTGGGGGACCTGTACGAGGGGAGCCAACTTACTCATAAAAATACACATCCATACTTTCTTGAAACAAAACAAAATAGCACCAGGGGTAGAAAAGGGAGTGATTCTTCCTTACCTTTTTAACTCACCGGGATAGACATTCCCACACTCGACTTCCCCTCCTGCCTCCCTGCCAGCATCAGGTCACCCGGCTGCACCCAAAGCTGGGTGGTCAGTGGAAGGAGAGCACCTTGGTTGGCACTCACCCATCATGGCTCATCCCAGGGCTGAGTGAGGGCTCAGCCCTTCCAGAACAGCACAGCCACCATTACGCAAAACCACATTGTTGTCCTGGTAGTGAGTACGGTGACAATGGGGCCGCTGGGTAGGAAACCAAAGGTGCCTGCCATGTCCCAAGCCTGCGTCTCTAGCCTTCCCTCACAGCTCAGACAGCCTCGGGGCGGTGGTTCTCCAACCTAACCACGTATCATTGTCACCTGGGGACAGAAGCTTCTATGCTCGGGACCCTTGCAGATGTTGGCCTGTGTACTGCTCGTCCGGCTGGTCATTTGTATCTTTGATAATGAGATAGTAATCGCGAGTATAGCCTATTCCTGAGTTCTTGAGAGAATTATCACCCAGGAGACGGAAGCGAGTCATGGGAATCCCCGCATTTGTAACCAAGTCAGACAGCAGCCCAGTTTTTGTCTGGGTACCTGACGCATCCCAATGCAGAGATTCTAAGAGCTGGATATAGTCTCCTCCGAGCTCCACACTGTTGCTCAGTCTTCCCCTTGGAAGAATTTTAATCAGTTATGCAATATGAAACCAAGGTGGCATGGCCAAAGCCAAACCCACCCACAGCCCCACTCCTGCTTCCTGCTCTTCCTCCTCCGTTCTCCAAGTCAGCAAGCTGGCGAATGCCCCGCCGTCCCCCGAACACCAGAGCCGGCAAGCTTTGGCACATCCTTGCTGCACTTTCTCCTTCATGCCTCATCTCCTGGTCACCATGTCCCAGCGATTTCTTCCTCCTACAGGATACAAATCAGCTCCTCCTCTTCTCTCTCCCTGCCTAGAAGATACCCCACTGCATTTTTCACCCAGGCCAGCTTACTAACAAGATTTTCTGCCTTCCTCCTTCAACCTTACCCGTATATGCCACCCTACGGAGGCAGACGGTGTGTTCCAAAGATGATGACAACACCATCTCCCGCGTCACCTGTTCTAGAATCTTGCCACTGTTCCATAAGAGGTAGGGTCTCATTCCCCTTCTCCTAAATATAGGTACATTTTTGTGACTGTTTTAATCAAGACAGTATGCAGAAGTAATGCGACATGATTTCTGAGGCTAGTCCTGAAGGTGACGCGGAGAAACCTTTGCCCACCGTGACACTCGCTCTTGAGACCTTTCGTCTCCACCTGTGCTTCCATGTCAGCAGTCAGCTGCCCTGAGACTGCCGGGCTGGGAAGAACTCCAAATTAGCCCACACAGAGAGGCCACGTGGAGTGGCTCTGAGGTGACCCAAAGGAGAAGAGATGCCTTGCAGGCCCTCAGGGGCTCCAGCCACTCCACTCTTCTCCAGCTGCCATTTGGCTGCAACGGCATGAGAGCCCCCCAACCAGAACTGACCCGCTGAGCCCTTCCCAAGGTCCTGAGCCAAACAAATGATGAGAGATGATAAACTAATTGTGAGGTTTTAAAAAAGATTTTATTTATTTATTTGAGAGACAGAGAGAGAGAGAGAGAGAGAGAGAGAGAGAGCGCACAAGCAGGGGGAGGGGCAGAGGGAGAGGGAGAAGCAGCCAGAGGTGGAGCTCGATCCCAGGACCCCGGGATCATGACCTGAGCCAAAGACAGACACTTCACTGACTGAGCCAGCCAGGCGCCCTCCAAAATAATTATGGTTTAAAGCCAGGAAGTTTCTGGAGTGGCTTTTGTATATGGCAACTGTTAGCTGGGGCAACCATCAATGGGCACCCAGTGGCCGGAACGGTATGAAGCGAGGCTTCTCAGAGTGTGGTCCCTAGCCCAGGGCTGGACTGTGAACTGATTGCTCTCAGTCCACACGGATTTTGAGAGTCAGTGCTCTTAACAGGGTGATTTCCTCTTTGCTGAATCTTGTCATAAAAAAAGGAAACAGAAGGGGGAATGAAGCCTGAGAGACTATGGAATCTGGGAAACAAACCGAGGGCGTCGGAGGGGAGGGGGGTGGGGGATTGGGATAGGCTTGTGATGAGTAGTAAGGAGGGCACGTATCGCATGGTGCACTGGGTGTTATACGCAACTAATGAATCATGGAACTTTACATCAAAAACTGGGGATGTACTGTATGGTGACTAACATAACATAATAAAAAATTATTATTAAAAAAAAAGAAACAAAACAAAACTTGGACTTGTGCTTTGTCTGGACTTGGGCATACCCGGGTTTAAAGAAACCGCTTTTGCTGGGTTGATCAGACACTGCCCCTCTTGGAAACTGCGCTGCATTGAAAGGACGAAGAGAGGCCATGGGGATGGAGGGAGAGGAAAAAGCACACTGGGCAGAGGCGGTAGTATGGGGCCGTGGGGGGGGCGGGGAGTCCCTAAGGCAAGAAAAAGCGTGATGTGTGCCTGGGACTGCAAGGAAGTGAGGTGCCTTTACACAAGGGCTCACCTTGGGAATCCCTTTAGGTGCAAAGAGTAGAAAACCCTGCTCCAGTGGCTTAAACAAACAAAGGTTTATTTTTCTCCTTGTATCAGAATATCCTCTTGGCCCTGGACGACATCTGCGCACACCAGCCCGTCTTCCAACTGCCCAAACTTGCAACTCTTTAGGGGCTTTCTCCCAAGTCACAGAAGGTCACTCTGCCACTGGGGGGGATAACTGAAGGGTGTGTTCCACACTGGCTCCCGCCACCCCCTCGCAGGACGAGGCTCCAGGTGCCCACAAAGGATTGTACGTAATGATCACCCTTTATTGCCTTTCTCCCCATCTTTGTCTCCTGTCGCCTCTCCCTTTTCAGCATTTCCTGGGACCATTTGCCAAATCAACTACTTGCATTCTATGAAGCTAAAGCAGCCGAAGCAAGATGGAGAATGGCAGGTGCTAATGCAGGAAAAGGAGGCAGGGACCAGGGAGGCGAAGGGTCAGGGACTTGCCTAAGGACACACAGAAGTTAGTGGCCGCGCTGGAATTGGCCCTCACCCCTGGGGCGGTGCACCTGTCCATCTCCGGCTGCCCTACGCTCACTAAGGTATCAAGAAACAAAATCACAACTGCAAGTTACTCCAGAACAGTCTTGGGGGTTCTTCCTACAGATGACGTCACCTGAACTCTTCTTCTCGTGGCTTCCTCCCACCAAGCAGCACCGACTGCAGAGCATTTCTCTGGTAGTGAGACTATCCGTAGACCAAAACCAAACCAAAGCAAAGACTCCGTGGGAGCCGGGAGTGCCTGACAAGTGTCTCCCCGTCAGTCAGCTTAATGTGAAAGGAAGGGCACTGGAAGTCAGACGGCTCCGTGTACATGCCTCCTGCACCTGCTAGCTGTGTGGCGAAGCGTAATGTCGTAACCTCTCTGTGCTTCCTCTGTAAATACAGGCATGCTCATCATGCTTCCGTACTGGATCATTTCAAAATAAAACGGATAGTATGGAAAAGTGCCTAGATCACGCCTGACCGCACTATACACTCTGGAATAGCCAGGCCCCTCTCATCTCTTCCTACACAACAGAACGGAAGACCGAGTAGGGATGTATTGGCCAAATAATCAACTCCATTTGTCTGTAGTTTCTCGGCCCACTTGCTTCACCCGATTATTTCAATGAGGCTACTACCTCATTACAATAACACAGCACTCGAATACCAGTGGGCCCATAAACAGAGGCCCCACTAAAATAAAACCATTATAATCAAGGCTCAGATTTAATCACTGGCTAGTGGGCTCCCTGGTGGTTTGACCAAGAGCCAGGCAATAGTCAAATAATCAAACTGCAGCTGCTGTGATAGCAAAGAAGCTTAAATTTAAGCGGTGGCAGAGGCCCAGACTGCAGCGGGGAGAGAGGGGAGATGGGGGGTGCGGGCTTGCACAAGGTCGGAACTTCCCTTCCGTGGCCTCCCAAGTTAATTGGCCCATAAAATAACCAGGCTTGTTAATGAATAATAGGCTCATTCCGGAGAGGCTCCTAGGTCAGGCAGTCACTCTGGGCCCACTGGCTGTCGACTCTGCACTTAGAGCTGAGAGGGATCCCGAGGGTGACATGAAGACACAAGCATTATGATCTCCATCCCACGGGTTGCTCACGGGCACTCGGCTGCTTGGGAAGAGGAGCCAACAGTGAGAGGGAAGGAGAGCCAGAGGAGTTTTGGTGGGCTGACGCTTGGACAATTTGGGAGCCCTCTTTGAGAAAAATAAGACAAAAACTGTGCATATAAAATATTTTTGACCATCCGGTACCATCTTGCATGAAAGAGTGGTCACCCCAACACCAGCCAACCCAAGGAGAAGGTTGAGGGAGGGGAAATGGAGTGGGAAGAGTTAGCAGTCTTAGCCCACCTTGCAGTTCAAATATCCTACAAAAACACGGGGCCACGTAAACATGCAGCTGGAGCCACTCCTAGACAAGTGGGGGGCTCTGAAGCTTCCGTAGCTTCGTGGGAAGCCCACCTCAATGGGGAATTAAGACCATGAACTCCTGGGGCGCCTGGGTGGCACAGCGGTTAAGCGTCTGCCTTCGGCTCAGGGCGCGATCCCAGCGTTATGGGATCGAGCCCCGCATCAGGCTCCTCTGCTATGAGCCTGCTTCTTCCTCTCCCACTCCCCCTGCTTGTGTTCCCTCTCTCGCTGGCTGTGTCTATCTGTGTTAAATAAATAAACAAATAAATAAATAAATAAATCTTAAAAAAAAAAAAAAAAAAGACCATGAACACCTGAGTTGTTCACATTTTGCTTCCTAATGTCATTCCGTGAAACCATGAACGCTGGTGCTATCTAACTTCAGAGATGGGCTGACGTCACTAAGAGCGTGGTGAGCAGAGTCTATCCCAAGGCCAGTGTCTGAGAGCACATCAGGCTCTTTCCAAAACCAACACACCAAGGGCTTTCGAGTCCCCGGGTTGTAGTTCTCTCTGCTATCCGTAAGAAGCTGTGTCTTTAAAAACTAGGTGCTTCATGAAATAGGCAGACCTCGAAGCCCAGGGAACCTGGACGTCCAAAAAGAATTGCTGTTCAGACCCTCAGCGGGCAGGGTGTCAGTGGCTGGACACATCATGGCTAAGATTAAATTCAACAGATTTGGGTTCGAGTTCTGGCTCAGCCACTTGGGGCTCTGTGACCTTAAGTAACTTACTTAACTGCCTTTGACTTTGATGACCTCTTAACATAAAATTGAGGTAATGAAAATATCTGTTTCGTGGTGCCTGGGTGGGGCTCAGATCATGATCCTGGAGTTTAGGGATTGAGCCCCACATGCGGCTCCCTGCTTAGTGGGGAGACTGCTTCTCCCTCTCCCTTGGCTCCTCCCCCCACTCATGCTCGCACTCTCTCTCTGTCTCTCAAATAAATAAATAAAAACTTTAAAAAAATTATCTGTTTCATAGAGGTGGAAAAGGCTAGTTAAGGTCATTCATTTAAGCCATTTAGCCTCACTTCTGACACTTAATCCTAGGATCCTGAGATTCTCTGGGATTAAGAATAAGCCTTAATTTTAATCCTTAGCCTCTGCCCCCCCGCCCCCCCCCCCCCCATTCACACATTGAAGCTCCAGCCGCCAATGTGACTACATTTGAAGATAGGACTTTTAGGAAGGTAATTAAGGTCCAGTGAGGTCATAAGGGTCAGTTCTCTGATTCAAGGTGATTAGTGCCCTTATGCGAAAGGACACCAGGGAGCTCTCCACCCCATGAGGACACAGGGAGGAGGCGGTCATCCGTAAGCCAGGAAGAGGGCCCTCATCAGAAGCAGATCTAGGATTTCCAGCCTTCAGGACTGTAAGAAAATAAATGTCTGTTGTTAAGCCACTCATCTGTAGTATTTTGTTACGACAGCATGAACAGACTAATACACTTCGCATCTGTCTCTTCCCTAGATACAATTACTAGCCAGTAGACCCCGTATGTCCTGTCAGACATTTGCAGCCAGCATGGAACTTTCTCTTTGCACATGAGATCGGGCCAGAAGGAAAGCACCATGCAGGGACACTTTAGGCTGGTCCTTCCAGACTGGGTTCGCAGAGTCTCAAGAAGGAAGCAGACATGCACACACAACTTCCAGTCATGGCCTTCTTGCAAGGAACCTTGCAAATGGGAGGTGGATGGAGAAATTGGCACACTGAACATCAGCAGGATGATAACTGCATCTTACTCTTCTACTCTGAGATGCCTTCAGCATGACGGCAAGCACTGCCCACCAAGGCTCAGAAAGCAACTTAAGTGAAGGGACCTGTCTTCCCTAAACTGAGCCGTCACTTGTTCTTTCTATAATAAACACAAATTTTGATTATTCAGGATCCCTCCCAGGTGTGGATACACTCCTCCCCACTCCAAGTGCTCTGTGGGGACAGCCAATTCCCCCCCCCCCCGCTCCAGCTCCAGGATGACCCATCAGAACACTTTATTTGCCTCTCCAGCCACAGTGATCGCACAAGAGGTAGACACATGACCTGAGCCAAGTCAGTCAGTCTTCACTGAGACTTTTCGGCTAAAGCAGTCTGGGAAGATGGCTTCCTGTTACAGGAGTGGATGTGAAGTCATGGTGTCTAGTGGTCATCTTCCTCCATCACAGGGAGTAACCTGTCTGTAGGAGGAGAGAATGAGAACCATGCAGAGAGTGAGGGAAAAGAGCAAAGAGATGAAGAAATAGAGTACTCTCCGAAGATGGCTGAGGCCTGGATCCAGCTATGCCTGAAACCTATGCAGACTTCCCAGTCTGTAAACCAAAAAGTTTTTATGTTTTCCTTGAGCTAATTTGACTTGGTTGTGTTGGTTCTTGGTGGTGGTTGTTGCTTCTGTCATTTCTATCAAAAAC
Source organism: Ursus arctos (assembly GCF_023065955.2). NCBI lineage: Eukaryota > Metazoa > Chordata > Mammalia > Carnivora > Ursidae > Ursus > Ursus arctos. The sequence continues at coordinate 9,928,969 of NW_026622886.1, read as the reverse complement.
AGTCTTAATACATTTCCCACAACACACAACATGACTAGAAAGTTCTGGCACCATTTGGTCAGGTGGGTCACTGTGGGGTGGCAAATTTCTCACATCACTTCATGCTGAACAGTGGCTAAACTCTCTTGCAGCCTCTTCTTCTGTCTCCCAGTCTTCAGCTGCCAGCTGGCATGGGTGGCATCACACCTGCAGACCTAGGAAGGCGTGCTGCCAGCACCACAGCAGGGGAGGCAGAGTGGAAGCTATTCCAGGCACCTTTATATCTGCAAATCCAGTTTTAGTGGAGTCTGCCAACCGAGCAGGGTCAGCCGGAGGGAGCAGCTGAAGTTTTTCTGTCATCCAGATCGATGGCTTCCAAAGCGGGCACCCCATGTCCAGTGTTTGCTCTGGACAGAAATGCAGTTTATCTGCCTTGGCTCGTCTGTATGTTACGGAGAGCAGAGGGAAGGAGGAGCCGGCACCTCCATCCACAGGACACAGAAGTGAAGTCAGCTTGCATTTGAAGATCAGCCAAGCACTGTGACATGTGACCAGGGCACCAAAGCACATTCCCACATGTTTATTTGACAGCCCAGGACATACAAAACAGACCTGCTCCTGGGCTGCCACGTCACCGGCCCAGCCTTGTTGGGGACAGACAGCAGACCGGGAAACAAGAATCCAGAGCCTGATGGCATTTCCTTCCCTTATGATCTGTGAGGGGCTTTCACAGGCGTCGGCTCCCGCCAAGTTTGAGGACATGCTTTCCATGGAGAGACGGAGTTAAGTGAGATCAAATTGCTTTCTCAAAGCCAAACTGTCAGTCCCGTGCCTCACCCTCCCTTCCTCAGCCTGTCCCAGCTGTACCTCATCTTGGCCTACTGGTCTACCCACCCACAAAACGCATGAAGGAAGATTTAAGCAATCCTGCAGCATCCTGCCTGACCAGCCTGGATGGAGGCCAAAATTTCTCCAACACACACACAAGCAAACCCCTCAACACACACACACTCTTACACATATGCATATACACATGGGCATGCCCTCACTCCTGCATTCACACACGTGTACATATGCACTATGCATACATGCGTAGAGGCTGTCGCAAGCACACGTGCAAACATCCGTGCAAATACGTAACAGAAAGACACACCCACACATTCACCTCGGGTGGAGGTTAGTTACCTGGCACATTTTTTAGTCAAGTTCATAAAACCGATGGCTGCATTCCTCCATTGAGCCGAGTCACTGAGCCTGTAAATCCCTTCCTTACACCCCCCCCGATTCCAGTGATTTCTTCCGGGATGAAGATCTGAGTTTTTCTTCACTTACAGCCTCTCACTGATGCTCTGAAGATACAGTTCTGTCATGACAGCCGGAACAAAATCTGTCACTAACATATGTGGAGATGCAACAGAGAGGAGGTAGGATCCCGTGGAAAGACCGGGGACTCACTTGTGCCAAAGCTAGACAAGGGGAGCACACGAATAAAAAACCATAGTCCATATTCACCAAAATAAATCATAAATTCCCACTGAATATGAACAGATCAGACTCAGCACTCTAATAATAGAAATACAAGAATCGTGAATAAGACATCTATTATTGTAATTCACTCCATTAACATTCAAAAATATTTATTGTGTTATTTGAATGCTCATTCTTTGCCAGTGTAGCATTGGCTCAATTACAGAGAAATAGAGCAGAATAGATGGATGAATATGCTTGATCCTATAAATATATAAATGGAACAGGAGATTCCAGACGCAGACCCATATAGAGGGAGCAACTTTAATGGTCAAGGTGATAATTTAATCAGAAAGAAGAAAGGAAAGACCATCCAATACGTGGCACTGGCATAACCCTTCATTTACAAGGGGAAAAATAAAATTAGATCCTGCTCAACGTCATTCAGAACAATAGATCCCAGATGTATGAAGCTTCAACATAAAAACCCAAACCAGGAAACAGACTTAACTGTAGAGAACAAACTGATGGTTACCAGCGGGGAGATGGCTGGGGGCGGGGGGGGGGGGGGCAGGTGAACTCGGGGAGGGGGATTCAGGAGTGCACTTGTGATGAGCACCGGGTAATATACGGAAGTGTTGAATCACCCTATTGTACACCTGAAACTAATATTACACTGTATGTGAACTAACTGGAATTTAAACAAAAGCTTAAAAACACAAAACCAAAAAACCCCAAACTTCCAAGTATGCCCTATGGCAAATAAATTCCGATAGTTCCCCCTTCAGCATGGTAACACTGACCCCACATTTTGAGTGATAATACTTCCGGCCCCACTTCTAGCGTTATGATGGGGGTTTAGTACACTCAATGGGAGAACATTCTTACAAGTTTAAGATGCGGAGAAGCTCTTTCTAAGCAAGATGCAAAACTGGGGAGCTGCAGAAAGAAGACCGACAGATGTGGCTAAATCAGTATTTAAAGTTCTATCAGGGGTTGGCTCAGTCGGTCAAGCGTCTGCCTTCGTGTCAGGTCATGATCTCAGGGTCCTGGGATCGAGCCCCGCATTGGGCTCCCTGCTCTGCTGGGAGTCTGCTTCTCCCTCTTACTCTCGCTCTGTGATCTCTCTCTCTCTCTAATAAATAAAATCTTTAAAATAAATAAAATAAAGCTCTATCAAATGAACACCAAGTGAAAGTTCAAACGTGAAACACTGTAAACATTCCAAACATTTTTAATAGAAAAATCATTAATAAATGTGATTACGTCATTTATTAAAAAGCCATTTTATGGAATCTTACATAGTGCTTACCAAAAAAGATGCAAAGTTGTATGCACAGCTTTGGTAAAATTTCCAAGACACAGAGCTAAGGGTCCAGAACAAGTCCCAGAACTGGCTCCATAGACAGATGGGTCCCGTTCATGTTTAAAAAGTGCACGTGAAAATCATCATAAAATTTCATGGAAAATGGACTATACTTACCTATAATGAACTGTTCGTGGTGGTTTATCTCTGAGGAGGAGGATGGGGTCCGTGGGTGAAGGATGAATTTCACTTTCTGGCCTATAAATTTCTGAACTGCTGGGTTTTTACAAAGAGAATGGATTCATGTGTTTCCTTTGTGTTGTATGTAAGAGACAAAGCAAATCATCACATTTGGAATCAGATCGTCAGGCTGTCATCCTGGCTCTCATAAATTTGAGCTTTGTCACCTGTGGCAACTGGCTCAGTCAAACCCAGGCAACAATACCTGCCTCCTAATAATGCTAAGAGCACTGAATAAGATAAATTATAACTACTGTTTATTGAGCACCTACTGTATATCAGGCTTTGTAATGGACCATTGCCTTTTAAATACACTATCGCGATGATCCACAGTGGCAGCCTCCTAACATAGCTATTGCTAGTGATTTGCATGTAAGGAAACAGAGGCCCAGAGAGGTGAACTAACTTGTCCAAGGTCACACAGCAGGGGATGGGGGGTGGGGACCTGGATCTTTTTGACTCTAAGATCAAGCCAGTTCCCCCATGTTCCCCACTCAAGGTCCTTTTGTTTTCTCTCTCAGAATGGTGCTGGCACTGGGCTTAGCCTACACCCTGGAATCAACCTTAGGCCAGGTCCCACACAGCCCCCAGGCTGGGCCCTGGAGAAAGGGGACCAGGAATTCCTGACTCACAGCCGCAGCCGATTGCTCACAGGCCGTGTCTGGAAGCGCCCATCTCCCACTTCCTCTGAAATAGATAACAGCGATTTTAGCCTCAAATGCTCCCGGCATAAACACGTGAACAGTAATAAATCTAGGCTGAAAAAAAAAAAAGGCCTCCTTGTAAAATAGCAGCCAGGGACTTGCATTATAAAACTCTCTACCCCACTACAGCCTGCTGGAACCCTACTCTGAGGACCCCTGGCCAAAGAAAGGGAAGGAAGGAGAGAAGATCAGGAGACAGGTGTCACAGTCAGTAGGGGTTAATTAGAACCATCAGTGGCAGAGGCTAAACGGATGCTAAAAACAAGGAATGGATAATTGGGTATTTGAATTGTTTACAGCAGTGTACGCAACCTGATTTCTCTTTGTAAACCTGAACTTTTCAGTAAAGCCCCCTATACCTACAAATATCAGCTAAGCCCTTTTAAGGGCTTACTATGTGTCAGCAGCTCTTTTAGAAATTTCCACAAATTAATCCATTCCATCCTCATGACAACTCATTATCCCAATTTTCCAGATGAGGAAACGGAGGCCCAGAGAAGTCAGGTAAGGTCCCAAAGCACAGACAGTCAGTGTCTGCACCCCTAACCACCACTTCGACTGCCTCGAAAACGCCCGGCATGGGGAAATTGCTTGCATTGAAATCAAGGAAGGAGCTGGAAGTCGAGTCTGGATTTACATGGTGCGGAGAGGTTAACCTCAACACAAAACTGACCTTGAGTATATCAAGGTACTCAGAAGTCTGGAGAAGAGAGTTGGACTGCCCAGGGAGTGGAATAAGCTTTCAAGCTGATCTGATCTGGATGGGAGGATTCCGGAGACCCAGCTCTCATCTGGGTTATGTTTCTGAAGGATGTTACTACTTCCTCTCCCCCAGATCACTCTCAGGGGTCAAGAAGTCCTAATGTGTGCTGAGCCCGGTGTCCTCTGGTCCCTGGCCGTTGAGGTCCTCCGGCCCAGTTCTACTATACCACTGTCCTTGCTTGGTTGCACTGGGACTTAAAGGAATCAATCTCACCTCTGCCCCACTGCCCTCAGGGCAAAATACATCTAGAACTATAAACGCAGAGGTCAGGTGGGGGGATCAACTGCCAGCTCCATTAGTGGGATTGCCTGAAAGGAGAACATGGCTGATACTCCCCCGCTAATGGGTTTCCGTCAACTTTCCCGGAAGTGGAGCCCACTGCCGTCCAACAGAATTTTCCGTGATAAAGAGAATGTCCTGTATCTGCTCTGTCCAAGAGGAAGCCACAAGCCACGTGTGGCTGTTGAGAGGCTGAAGAGTGGCTAGTACAACCGAGGAAGTACATTTGAAATTTGTACTCAATTTTAATTCTAAGAGCTACATATGGCTAGCGGCTACTGTTAGGGACAGCACAGCTCTAGACGCTGGAGCACACCCTCTGGGGAAGAGCCAGAGACCGTGACGGCAAGAAGGGGAATAGCAGCCTAAGACCAACGGAGTCTGTACTTGTTTCCTATTGCTACTATAATAAATTACCAAAACGTAGCGGCTCAAAGCAACACAACTGTGGTACTCATGGTCCTGGTTGTCAGAAACTCAACACATATTTATTTCACTGGCTAAAACCATGGTGTCACGGGGCTGCATCCCTTCTGGAAGCTCTAGGGGAGAATCTTCTCTTCCTTGCTTGGCCCATGGCCCCTTCGGCCATCTTCACAGCTAGCAGCACCATGGGTGCAAGTCTCTTTCTTTCCTTATCACATCCCCTTCCCTCTTATAAGGATGTTGCGATGACATTGGGCCCAACCGGAGACTCCAGGATAAGCTTCTCATCTCAAAACCCTTAACTGAATCATATCTGCAAAGCTCCTTTTGCCATGTAAGGTAATATATTTAGAAATTCTGGGAATTAGGATGTGGACATCTCTGGAAGTGGGAGGTCATTATTCGGCCTACCACAGAGCCCTGTACTAGTACAGTGAGAAATGGACTTCCAGATCTGCCTCAGAAGACTGCCTCTGGGGCCTGATCCAGAGGTGTTTACCTCATTGGGGGCTGAAACTGGAAAAGAATGCAGGGCACCCTGCTTAACTCTAGGGGATGCTATTTGCTCCTTTTATGCAAATGAGACCTCATGGAGTTTTGCAGTACACAACCTGAGCAGATGTACATGGGGCTCTGGGAGAAACTTCTATCCTGCAAACAGGCCCTCGTGAAAGGAGAGAGAGAAGAAAGGTAAGAGCATACATACTCAATTCCTTCTCCTGGTTTGGCTAATTAGATTAGGCCTGCTTCATCTCTTGGTGGAAGATTCAGTGAACAAAAAGTAGGAAGTGCATTTTTTCCAAATACTTTTCACCTCCTAGAAAATGGAGTAAAAGTTCCTCATAGAAACATGAGGATAGGAGAAGTTTCCCCTAAAGGGCTGTCTAGCTCACAGCATCCAGCTCCTAGTTGGCAGGAGTAAACATTCTTCCCCACACCACAACACATACCCAACACCTCCCCACCCCAAATGTTCCTGGACCGATGCAGCCAGAAGACTGATAAGACCAAAAGTCCCTCACTGGCAAGGATTGCCCTTTATAGCGGGCCCACAAAAATGTCCTGTGAGGTTGACCTTTCCCCACTGTGGAGAACTGAGTGAAATCAGCATTCTTTACAGCTCTCTCTGCTTTAACCATACCCCAGCTCCCTTAAAGAAGAGGATTTGTCATTTTAGCCACAATTTCCCCCTCCACCTAGTACCAGTAACAGAATTTCTCTGGCTCTCTCCCCACACAGATGGGGAGAGCTCCAACTACCATCAGACTCCCGGCCCAGGGAGTTCTGAAACTCTTTGGGGTTGAGGGGGGCACTCACGTGTGCTCACCAATGTCCCCTCCCAGCCACCAGGTAGCATGGGACATTCTTTCTCTGATGGTCCAGCAATGACATCTCACCATTCCTCTGATGGTCTGGGTGCATTTCAGCCTCTGCGACTTCTCTGATGGTGTCTCAAGCTGGGCCACTTACAGCCTGACCACTCTTTGTTCCAGTCCCTCCCACTAAGGCCACCACCAGAGCTGCCTTGAGTCACCAGGACCTGACGAGAGCTAGCGGCATTGTTCCCTTAACCTTGCCTCCTACTTTGTTACCATGACCTTTTTCCGGGGCTCTGCCTTAGCGATAAGTGTCAGGAAGATGGTGAAACACGGAGATAAGTGTGTGACTTGAGGGCCACAGGAGGGCAATTTTAACAGAGCGGGCATAACGTCTTCTCTGAGGAATAAGATTTGAGCCCTCCCTTAACCGGAAGGATGAGAAGAGGCAGCCGTGCAAAGGGCTTGGAGCAAGAGTGGCCCAGGCAGAAGGAGAGGTTGTGCAGAGACCCCGAGGCCTGGGCACACTGGCTTTTGTGCGAGGACCAGAAAGAAGAGCAGTGTGACTGGAGCTAAGTGATCAAGGACAGAGGGCCCGCAGACCAAGTGAGAAAGCGCCAGAGTAGAAAGTGGTCAGATCATCAGGGCTTTGTCAGCCATAGTAAGACATCCGAGGGGCTCATAAATTTGGGGGTCTCCAAAACTAGGTAGATGGGGCACCATTCACGGAGGTGGTGAAGTGGGAGAAGAGAGGAATGGGCTCATGAAGGGTGTGAGGTGGAACTAGACTTTCCGTCAGAAGGAGGTAGCAGGACTGTCCGCCAGGAGGCTGGACGCTTGGGACCGTTTGCCCAGTACAAGAGATGATTTGAGCAGGTTGCCCAGTGTCTGCCCAGAGATCTCTCTGGAAGTGGCCAAATAGCCTCCCAGCTGCAAAAATAGAATGAGACTCACAGACGCACTGACAAATGACATTCCCACTCCCTTCATTAATCCCACCCTCACTGAGTCAGCTAACGGACTACTGTGTAAATCAGCCACAACTTAAATCAGGTGGTCTTGTGTTCCTGCTGAAAATCTTCTATTAGGCTCCCATTATATTTAACGGAAAAAAAAAAAATTCATGCTCCTGATCCAGGTGTTAAAGCAGGACTAGCAGCTGGATCAGGCACGTCCCCAAATCTCAGCAGCCAAACTCATTAGAAGGTGACTTCTTGCATATATGCTTTGGACTGAATGTGTGCCCCCAAAAGTCATATGTTGAAGCCATCATTACCATTGTGATGGTATTAGGAAGTGGGGCCTTTGGGAGGTAATTAGGTTCAGGCGAGGTCATGAAGATGGAGCCCTCATTATGGGATTAGCGTACTTCTAAGAAGAAGAGACTAGAGTTCTCTCTCTCTTGCTCACTCTCTCTCTCAGCCGCAAGACGATACAGCAAGAAGGCAGCCATCTGCAAGAGGGCTCGCTCCTGAGCTTGGACTTCCCAGCCTCCAGAACAGTGAGAAATAAATGTCTCTGTTAAAGTTACCCAGTGTGGTATTCATTATAGCAGCCCAGGCAGACTAAGGTAATACATAAAGTCCAAACAAGTGATCCTGATGAATGGGCAGCTGACCTTCATTAGTGATTCAAGGATTCAGGCTCCTGCCCTCTATGGCTCCACCATCTTAAACAGGTTGCTTCTAAGGTCACTATATTAGAGAAAGAGCAGCAAGCACTGCGCCATTGGAGATGCCATTGGCTAGAACTCAGTACGTGACCAATCTAACTGCAAGGAATGCTGGGAAATGTAGTCTAGGTCTGTGGCCAGGAGGGTGAGGCATACAATACCTCATGGGCTCTGCCCTCCATGCTTACAGAGTCCCTCACAATCTGGCCCCCGTCTACATCTCCAACGTCATCTCCCACAATTCTGTCCTCACCTGCCGTGCCTCAGCTTTCTTTCTGTTTCTTGCACATCAAAACCCAAACCTTCCAAGCTTTTTCCTGTCTCAGAACCTTTATACTGATGGTTCGTCTGACCTCTCACTGGCTGATTCTTCCCATCATTGCTCCCCTTCATTCAGAGATCACCTCCTCCACCCCACGAGACCCCAGCCTCCCCCATCAGTTCCCAGCCCTTTACCTGACTTTGATTTTCTTTATTCCATTTTGTGCTATCCAAAACTATATGATCTATTTGCTTATTGTCTCTTGCCTATTAAAATGGAAATATCAAATTAGTATTGTTGTCTGTCATACTCTCTGCCAGAACAGAGTAGGGGCTCAACAACTATGTGTTGAACAAAGGGATGAATATCCCCAGGGTTGCCTCTCTATCAGTGGTCCCCTCTGCAGTTTCAAGGCAGTCTGGACTAGGGCTTAGCAACCAAGCAGCCGGGAATCAAGTCTCATTTCCACATGATCTGGGATGATAAATACACACGCCTCTAAAGTCTTAGTTCCCTTAGCGGTAAATCATAATTATCCTGAGGATTAGAAATGATGTCTCTAAGATGCCGGAGACTTCATAGGAGCTCAAATAAGTGGTAGCAGCCTGCCATGGCAAGTGTCGAGAGAAATAAGTTGCTATTTTAATTACCTTTTATAGAGATCCCACTCCATGCCAGCCGCTGGGCTGGTAAAGGCCATGAGTGATGAGAGGGGGGTGCTGCTCTTTCCTCTGTACAAAGTAATAGGGTTGCCAACTTTAGAGAAAGAAACACAGGATACTTGGTTAAATTTGGGTTTCAGACAAATGAACGATTATTCAGCATAGGCATGTCCCATGCAGTATATATCTACATACATACCCGTGCTGTAAAAAAATGAAGCACAACAGTGTAACTGTGTTTTACATTGAAATATGCATTGCATATCTTACAGATGCCAGGCATGGTCCAGTAAACCAAGGTAATAAAACAGAATCCCAGCCCTGGAGGAATAATGTTGCCCTTGCTGAGAACATATGGGTCAGTGTTTTGAGGGGAAATTTTGCAATGAATGTCAATGGTCTTAAAAATATTCTTATTCCTTGACCTAGAAATCCCACTGCATATGAATTTCTGAAGTATTCATTGATTTTCTATGTCCTTAGTATATTTCATAATTTTTTGGCACAGGTTACATCAAGCTTCATCAAGAAAAATAAAAAAGAAATGATTGGAAACAAACTGAGGGCTTCTGGAGGGGAGGTGGGGGGATGGGGTAACCGGGTGATGGGCATTAAGGAGGGCATGTGATGGAATGAGCACTGGGTATTATATACAACTGATGAATCACTAAATTCTACCTCTGAAACTAATAAATAAATGAATAAACTTTAAAAGAAAAAAAATGAAATGATCCAGACTAATGCTCTTATAGGAGATTGGGAACTATTATGGATTGAAATAAGAGTCTTTACAGAGACAATAAAGGTAACAGGAGATCATTAGGATGGACTTTAATTCAATATAACTGGAGTTCTCATAAAAAGCGAGACCCAGAGACAGACACAGGAGAGGGCTGATGATGGGAAGAGACGCAGGGAGAAGGTGGCCATCCACAAGCCGAGGAGTCTGGGGCAGGTCCTTCCCTCACGGTCCTGAGAAGGACCAACCCTGCCAACACCTTGATTTTGGACTTACAGCCTCCAGGACCATGAGACCGCAAACATTGTCTAAACCTTTCTCTGTGTGGTATCATGTTATGGCAACCCTGGCAAACTAACACCAGAACATCGTAGCTCAATTTTCAATTTCTGGGATGAAATAGATCATGAGTTTCTTTTTCTTCTATTTTGTTTAATTTGGCACATGATTTGAAACCTGTCTTCTCCTTGGGTTAAACGAATTGAGGTGCGATAGAAAACTTCGCAGCCATAGCTATGAACAACAGATTAGGACGGCAAGATATTCCCATCTATCGTCAAATGAAAAAGGTTCGGGGTGAAGCTTCCAAGATTCAAATACTGGCTCCATCACTCATGGGCCGCCTTATTTAACCTCCCCCTGACTCAGTTTCCTCATCCCTAACCTGGGGATGGTCATATTCATACCTACCTCATAGTATTATTTTGGAAGATTAAGCAAGCTAAAACACACACAGACATTAGAGAAATACCTGCACATGGAAGGTCCTCTATAAATACCAGCTTTACAATTAGTACAGTTTGAACCCATATTTGGAATCAAAAATCACTTATATAAATTATATAGAGGGTGTCAGGGAGATTATATATATATATATATATATATACGCAATATATATACATATATATATTCTAGATAAATAACAGCTAATCGTTCTGGATGGTGGGGTTACAGGTGATCTCTATTTTCTTCTTTTTCTTTATATTTATTAACTGTTCTACAAGAAGCATGTGTTGCTTATACAACACATTTTAGGGAATGTTTTTATTATTTTAGAAATGTTCTTTTGACATTCCTAAAATTATATTGCAACACAGGGATATACAAGGAGTTGATCGACAGCCAGTTAACAAAAGAACATTTCGTCCCAGTGACCTGAGCTTGGGCTTTTGGTGGCAGGGAGAGAAAGGACTGCACGTCTGTCACTGGCCGAGCTTAGCTCTTCTTCCCGCTCTGCGGCTGGTTAGCCCGCGGAGGAGGGCTGCGAGTACAAAGGAGAAGGGCTCGTAGACCACAGCCCGTGAACAGAGGGAAGAGCTAACCTCTGCTGGTAGGTGACCTGACCTTTGCTGAGTGCGTCCTCTGTCTATGGTGGGTGTCTCCACGAACAAGGCTTCAAGCGTTTACCCCCTTAGTGCATTCTATTTATGCATATTCAAGAAGCATTAAGGAAGGCTGTCCTACACGCCAGGTCCTGTGGGAAGGATACAGAAGAGGACCCAGAGGTAGTCCCCGCTCTCAGAAAGCTCTCACCCCAATGCCAAAGACAGATGACAGATGCTACGCCATGAGCGGTGACAATACGCACAGATTGCTGAAGGGATGACCCACGGGGGAATGCAGACCCTCAGCAAGGCCCCTTGAGCCACAGAAGCTGTGGCCCCCAGCTCTTCTCCAGGACCCCTTCGGAGCCCGTCTGGTTGATTTGGCGTTGTTAGGCCCCCTATCGAATCCCCGGCACCCCTAGCCCAGGGGAAGGGTCAAACATCACCCTTGATGTTTTGTTCTTTGACATTTACACAACCAGCGGAGGAGAGGAACCCACACATTTGAGAATGAAAAGCATTCCAGTCCCACAAAAAGCAAACGTTCCATTTTCTGACGCAGGTGTGCCCCTGCCAGGTTAATAATAGCTAATAAAAAACATTGGCAAAGCGCTTTGCAAATTTGATAAAAGGCATATGAAAGATCCTGGTCAGTGTCGAGAGATATGTAAATGTTCAATAACAAGCTGTAATAACTGGAGAGCATTCTGTAAACTCACTCCAGAATCTCGGGCCTTGGACCAAGAAAATGCCACTGCTTCATGTCACCGTCTCCGGGGCCCTGCCTTCCTCCCAAATGCTGAGCCGCCTCCTTCTAAAAAGCTCGCCCTGTGGGTTGTGCTCTTGGCAACCTGCACTCCCTGCTACCCTCCAGATGCCTGCAAAGACCCAGGGAGGGGCTCTGAAGCTGACGTAGGTCAGAAAAGCAAACAAAGATCTGAGCTTGGGAAGGAAGGAGGAGATTAGTGAGTCCTCCTCATCACCACCAAGGTCAAGGCCACCTTCACCATCATCATCCTCTCCTGGAGGAGATTTCATTGAGCACCAACGCTGTGCTCAGCATTCCTGGGGCTACAGCGTGAGCGAGACGGAGATTTCTGCCTTTGTGGAACTCCCATGCTCGTGGAAGAGGGACAATAAAAAGTTATCAGAAAATTCCAGACAATGGTAAATGTTTGAGAAGAGGTAAAGCAAGGTGGTGTGCTAGAGAGGAGCTCAGGCAAGGAGAAACCTCAGTAAGGAGATGAGAGACCTGTCCTTGGAGGGTAGAGCCTAGTGGTAAGAAGGGGCCATGAGGCCAAAAACCCATGAGGAGAGGTCTCAGTGCAGAGGGAACAGCATGTGCAAAGGCCCTGAGGTAGGAAGGGGCTTGGCATGTTTGAGGAGCTGAAACAAGACTGGTGTGCTTGCACAGTGTGCAATAAACTACTAGAAGAGGGTAGAAGACAGGGCAGGGAACATACACAGGGCCAGACTATGTGGGGTTTGTAGACTGTGACCAAGAGACTGGGTTTTGCTCATAGCTTTATTGTGTCCTACAAGGCAAGAAACAACAAATGTTGGAGAGGATGTGGAGAAAGGGGATCTCTCCTACATTATTGGTGGGAATGAAGCTGGTACAGCCACTCTGGAAAACAGTGTGGAGGTCCCTTAAAAAGTTAAAAATTGAGCTACCCTATGACCCAGGAATTGCACTCTGGGTATTTACCCCAAAGATACAGACGTAGTGAAGAGAAGGGCCACATGCACCCCAATGTTCATAGCAGCACTGTCCACAATAGCTAAATCGTGGAAGGAGCTGAGATGCCCTTCAACAGATGACTGGATTAAGAAGATGTGGTCCATATATACAATGGAATATTACTCAGCCATCAGAAAGAGCAATTACCCAACATTTGCAGGAACATGGACGGGACTGGAGGAGATTATGCTAAGTGAAATAAGTCAAGCAGAGAAAGGCAATTATCATATGGTTTCAATCATTTATGGAACATAAGAACCAGGAAGATTGGTAGGAGAAGGAAAGGAAGAATGAAGGGGGGGTAAACAGAAGGGGGAATGAACCATGAGAGACTATGGACTCTGGGAAACAAACTGAGGGCTTCAGAGGGGAGGGGGGTGGGGGACTGGGATAGGCCAGCGATGGGTATTAAGGAGGGCATGTATTGCATGGAGCACTGGGTGTTATACTCAATGAATCATGGAACACTGCATCAAAAACTAAGGATGTACTGTATGGTGACTAACATAACATAATAAAAAATTATTATAAAAAAATAAAGTTTTGTTTAAGAAGTTCTTCCCCCAAAAAACAAACAAACAAAAACAAACAAACAAACAAACAAACAAAAAAGAAAACTATTGTGTCCTAGGCCTTTTAGAGACACTATCTCTTTAAATCTCCATGTTAACCACCCAATGTTGACGTAATGACCACCACGTTAGAGATGACAACAATATGACATAAGAGGTCACAGCATGTGTTTTATCTCCCACAGTAAATGGCAGAGCTGGAATTTAAGTCCACATGTGTATGACTCCAAAGCCCATGCAGCTAACCACTACCTCATGCTTGGTAAAAGGGTAGGATGTTAGTGGTGACAGCGCCTCTGTGGGTTCCCCCTCCTCCCTCCTCTTCACAGCCCTCCAATGCCTGTCCCTCCTCGTTTCCCCGCTCTTCCCCTCAGACATCTGTGGTATGCGAATAATTGGAGGGCCAGGGCAAGAGAGCCTCCCTAGAACCTCACGTGACTCCCAGAGCCCAGGACTCCGCATCCACGCACAATCCTGATGTTTCCCTCCATTCAGCGCAGGAGCTCCCCTAGGGTAACTCTCTCAGCTTCCCTGGACCCCTCTCTCCCCTCCCTCCAAGGAAGAAGGGGTGACTTAACATGCTTGGAGAGGTGGAAAGGAAGCCCCTTCCCCTTTCCTTCCCTCCTCCCCCCTCTCCATTCTCCTTCCCTTCCCCGTAGGACCACGCGGCTCACGTGCAATATTCGTTCTGTTCTCCTACGTCGTAGGCTCTGACCGCACCGGGGAGGAGGTCCAGAGCTGCCTGTGGCTGGTGGGTAAATCTGTCTATTGCAGGGTTAGTTTCAGGACACACGAGTCTGCTCTCTGATTCACAGCTAACCCACTTCCGCTGCTTCCTGAGGAACAGACAGTGTAGTGACAATTGATGTTCAAGGATGCGAGGCCACTATGAGGCCGCCAGTGCCTGCCACCATCATCCACGGGCCTCTGCTTAAGTCCCCTGAGCAGTGGTCCCATAACAGGAACAGCTGAGTGAATATCTTAGCTCTGCTTACCTGCCTACGTTACTGTGAGAACGAGCCAGAACAAGATAGTGAATGACAAGGTGGCCCTTGAACCAAGAAGGCCTATTAATAAGGGTAGAGGGAGAAGAAATGATTAGTACAAAGAGACAGACATGCTTGAAGTAAAAGGATCTCCAAGCCAGGAGTAGCCAGAGAGTGTGATGAGGAGAGAACGTGGGGCAGCATGCCTCAGTTGGACCTAGCAGAGGGGCAGGGCGTTGGGGTTCAAGATATGGGTCAGAAGTTTGGTAGCTTCCCTGACCAGCTGTGACTTAGGCAAGTGATTTAACCTCTTGGTCTAAGTCTCAGTTTCTTCATCTGTGAAATGGGTGAGGCATCTGTTTTTCTGCCCACCCAGCATCCATGCCCCTCTCCTAGTAAGAAGTTCCTGATTTTCCTTGTAAAATCACCTGCCCCCACTCTCAGGCCATGGTCTAAAGCTGATCTCACCCTCAGGCCCAAGGTGGGCATTTGACAGAGACCTGAACAATTTGAGTAGGAAATTGGACTCATAGCCAAGGTGAGGTAGCTCAGAAACAGACCCATGAATGTATTTGCATTCTGAGACTTTTATTGACATCCTTAAGAAGAGGGAATGTCTTCTGATCGTGAAGTAGGGGGATTACAGACCTGGAGCTGCTGGAAGAAAATTTGTCACAACAGGCAGCCTGATTGAGAAGCAGATCCTAGGACTTGATGACATTTTCTGAACTCCTGGATCTAGCCATACCTGAATCATGAAACTTTTCCAATGCAAATAAATAAATTATCTTTACTTTGATGAAGCCAGTTTAAGATGTCACCTGTTACTGAAGGTTTCAACTAATAGAGCATTTAATTTAGTAATAGATTCCAAGTGCTTTAAGCCACGCCTGGCACACAGTAGCTCCTCAGAATCTGAAAGCCATTATCCTCACGCTCATATGAGTCCACCTTGGCGATAAGGCCTGAACCGAAGGTCTTAAGGAGGCTTAAGTTAAGTCTGTGTTATAGAAAGCAAAGGCAACACTGGCCCCCTTTACAGCTCCTTGCCTCCCGCACGGAGCCTGTGAAGCATCTCTGATACTGCAGCCTCTGGCTGCCGACCGAGTACTGCCACCCTAAAGTTCTGCCATCCTTGGGGCACTGAAGGAAAGGTCCCACCCCTTCCCGTACCCTAAAGCAGAGCCAGGGACTTCCTTCCTCAGTCACATCTATGTCAGGGTTTCTTAACTTTGGTGTAATTAACACTTTGGGCCAGATAATTCTTTATTATAGAGACCTTCCTAGGCATTCTAGGATGTTTAGAACGTCCCTGGGCTCCATCCCCTGGGTATCAGTAGCGCCCCTAGAACTGTGACAACCTAAATGTCTCCAGACCTTGACAAATGTCCCCTGGGGTGGAAATCATCCCTGTTGAAAACCACTAATTTAGACCAAAGCCATGAATGTTCATTCCACTGAGAGTAAGCTTGGTGGTGAAATGTGAAACGCAAAGACCCCACAGTTTTCAGAGGCACAAGCTGTGTGAGGTTTGGAGAGTTTAATGGATGGCTTAGAAATGCAAATTACATGATAGTGATGAGAACAACAACATGGGTAAAAAATACAAAAACGCTTCTAAAGAATGGTCATTGTCTGACTACGTGGGGACCCAACAAACACATAGCAAGAAATGGCTATCACAGGGAAGCAGACACGTCTTAAGTATCAGCACAGAGATGTGGAAGCAAATAATATATTAGGAATGCTCGACGCGGGGCGCCTAAGAGGCTCAGTCAGTTAAGCCTCTGCCTTCAGCTCGGGTCATGATCCCAGGGTCCTGGGATTGAGCCCTGCATCGGGCTTCCTGCTCAGTGGGGAGTCCGCTTCTCCCTCTCCCTCTGTGCATGCTCTCTCTCTCTCACTCTCTCAAAAAAATAAATAAAATCTTTTTTAAAAAAATAAATTAATTTTTAAAAAAAAGGAATGCTTGATGCAATGTGTTACATAGAACACTAAGGAAATAAGACTAGAAAGGTCAATTGGGGAACATGCTAAGGGGCCTGACTTTATCCTGAAAGCCAGTGGTTCCCCAACTATTTTGCTTGCACACCCCATCAGTAGCAAACTTTTGTTCATGCATCCACCCCTAATGTGTATATATATACACATATTTGCTTATGTATAAATTAAATTATACCAAGAGCTACTATTGTAATATGCTACACTCATTAGGAAACAAGCACTAAAAGACAAATGTTAGAAGATAAAAATGAAATAAGTAATATTTTCCCCCAATGGAATTATTTTTCATTAATTAATATCTATTAATATCTATTAATGTGGACCAATGTTATCGATCAATAACTTCAGTAACTTCCATAATCAACAAATGAATATACTATGCTTCTGTTGCCAAAAAAAATTAAAAATAAAGGATTGTCATTGTCACCGTCATCGTCATCATCACAAACTAGCATGTATAGGGTGCTACCGGGCACTTTCCACTTATTATCTTTTATAATCTTCATGACAGCACCATAAGAGGGACAAATATTAGACATAAATCACAGATGGGTAAACAGAGCTGTAGAGAAGTCAAGTAACCTGGCCGAGGTCACACAGCCAGCAAGGGCAAAGGATATGTCTGACTTTACAGCCCAAACTTTTAACCATGATGCCATCCTTAGATTTTTTTTTTTAAAGATTTTATTTATTTATTCGACAGGATAGAGACAGCCAGTGAGAGAGGGAACACAAGCAGGGGGAGTGGGAGAGGAAGAAGCAGGCTCCCAACAGAGGAGCCTGATGTGGGGCTCGATCCCAGAACGCCGGGATCACGCCCTGAGCCGAAGGCAGACGCTTAACCACTGTGCCACCCAGGCGCCCCCCATCCTTAGATCTTGTCTGAGATTCCATCAACTGAGTGCTGAATTTATTTGATAATAATCATAGGTGACATCTAAGGAATTCCTGAGACATAAGCCTAGATAGATAGACATAAATAGATAGATAGATGCATAGATAGATGATAGATAGATAATAGAATCAGAAATACGGAGCCCGAAAAGGTGCTAGACATCATTACGGTCTGAGTCCCATCCTGGAGTCTGGGCATGCCAACTTACCAGATGCTGATTAGAAGCCCCATTTGGCTATCAGAGGCATCAGAAGAATTCCTTAAATGTGATTTCATTATATAATCAGAAGTATTTCTGTATCTGAATCATAGATGGCAGGAAAGAAAATTGGTTTCTATTTAGCAAATAGCCCAGAAGACAGTATCTTTCAGAACATGGGAAGGAAAAGAATCAGGAAAAAAAAAAAAAAGTCCCAGGTACTAAAAAGTGTGAGACCCTGCTCCAGTCCAATCTTGTTGCTTCCCATGAAGGTGGGAAATTATGTGAGCCAACTCGGACAAAACCATGAAAGGAAAAATTCAATTTTCCTAAATTCGTAGTCCTGAGGACACTGTCAGAGGAAGACGTATGCATACAAATGTATTTCTTTTTTCTAATTCTATGTAGATGGAACTTTCCAAAGAACTTCTTGCTATGGCCAACCAGTTGGCCAACCTCTCTAGAAATGGAAACATTCCCATAGAGCCTCATAAGGTGATCATGTGACCAGCAGGTGGATCTGGAGAAGGCAAAAGAACAGAATCACCAGCTTCCTGCATCCTGCCCAGACTGGGGCAAGAGTCGGAAGAAAGCCTGGCTTGTCCAGTTCACACAGACCATCCACGTGACACATGCACATCTATAGTTGGAAACTATAAATCTTGACCGTTTTGCCTATTTACTGATCTCCCCTCTCGAGGACGATTATAACCTCCTCTTGTATCTCCAGTGCCCAACACATTTCTGGCCATACAGTAAGCATTCCATAAATGCTGGCTGAATTAAGTCATCTGTATAGAAATGTATATCGCATTAGTCAACAATGATTAATACGGACTTAAAAGCCCTGGGTTCATTGGGGCGCCTGGGTGGCACAGCGGTTGGGCGTCTGCCTTCGGCTCAGGGTGTGATCCCGGCGTTATGGGATCGAGCCCCGCATTGGGCTCCTCTGCTATGAGCCTGCTTCTTCCTCTCCCACTCCCCCTGCTTGTGTTCCCTCTCTCGCTGGCTGTCTCTCTCTGTGTCAAATAAATAAATAAAATCTTTAAAAAAAAAAAAAAAAAGCCCTGGGTTCAAATCCTGACTCTTACTTGAAAACTTTGTGATCCCATCGAGGCCTCATTTCCTTATCTGTCAAATGGGTAATTCATAAAGTAAAAACTCGACAACATGTTGGTGGAAAGGCCAAGGATTACGGACGCGTCAGGAGGCAACCCGCCAGCCCTAAGTGAGATGAAACGTGTGCATGTCCCGCTGCACACACACATCCCAGAGAAAGTCTGGCTTATGGTAATGGGCGACACCAGGGGAAAGACAAAGTTGAATGTAATGAATACGGTCTGTGGGAAGCAATGGTGCAAAAAAAAGCAAGAAACTAGACATCCCTAGAGCAACGTGCAGAGATTTCCGCACAGTATTAACATGCAAAGCAGGCAAGCAGCCAGAAACACATGGAGAGACCTACACAAATAAATAGAATGGAAGCGACCTAAATGTCCAACGACAGGAAAGGGTGGAAGAAACTATCGTGCTTTGTCCCAGTGGAGCACCAGGCAACTGGAAAAAGAACGAAGATCTCGATATACCAATTTGAAATAACTCCGGGATCTATTGTTAAGTGAAAGAAAAACTAGCCTAGAACGGTGTTTATACATCCAATATATTTCCTAGAATAAGAAAGAGGAATACGAATATATATACATATATATGTAGATGTGCTGCTTTTTGCCAAAAATCATCACCACAAAGAAAAACCAATATTAATAATGGTTACTCTTTTTTTTTAAAGATTTTATTCATTTATTCGACAGAGATAGAGACAGCCAGCGAGAGAGGGAACACAAGCAGGGGGAGTGGGAGAGGAAGAAGCAGGCTCATAGCGGAGGAGCCTGATGTGGGGCTCGATCCCATAATGCCAGGATCACACCCTGGGCCAAAGGCAGACGTTTAACCACTGTGCCACCCAGGCGCCCCAATAATGGTTACTCTTAATGGGAATGAGAGCCAGAAAATAGGATCGAGTGGGAGGGGTGGAAGGAAGATACCTCCAAGCGGAATTTGTAATTTGCTTTTGTCTTTTCAAAAAACTATGTGTTTTACATAGTCAAGAAATAAATAAAAAACGTGGGGGAGACACACTACAAAATGGAACGCAAGCCTTTAACACAATGTCTTAACTCTTCATCCTGAGTGGGCTCTATTCTAAGAACCATAACAAGAACCCAAGAATTTTGCAAAGAAATCTTAAACTTCACTCAGTAGCTTTATCGTGAGTAATAATATTTGTGTTTAAAAAAAACACAACATAGTATTGGGTGAGAAAACAAGGAAAGAAGATTTATAGCATAATGCCATCTGTGAAAGTTAGAAACACATACGCTGGTACTATTTTACAAGGACACACCCCTATTTGAGGATGGAGTTTGAGGGAGTGCCATTGTAGGAAGAGAGGAGGTCATGGGTGTTAGGAAAAAGGGGGGAAGTGGAGCAAAAGAGTCTTTGCAGGGACTAAGGGTGACAATGTGCTATGAGCTGAGAGGAGTGAATTGCAAGAGTCTCTGAGCACGAGGAGAAAGGTAGGACGGACATGAAATCAAGTGAAATGAATGGGCTGGCTTGAGTATTGGCAGGAATAATTTCTCTTTGCTCTCATCTAAATTTTAAATAAAGAAAAATTGAGAAGACCATGAACTACATGATGTCATTCTTTTGCTTCCAGACCACAGCTGCTCATGAAATGTACACCGAGGAGATGCTCGTCAGCTATGACTTGCACTCGACTGCCACGTGGAAGATGTCCAGAGGTAGGCAGTCCGGGACAAGTATGGTGGATCCCTGGTCATGAGGGACACACACATTCATCTTTCTGTTCCACTGACCCCATCCTATAGCTTTTGTCCTCAAGGTCACTTCATGGTCCAATATGCATGCCAGAGTGCCAGCCATTTCATCTACCTTACAGGCCAGATAAAGAGGGAAATGTGAGAGACCAAAAAGAAAGAACAGTTTGTCCTTCCTTTTTAAGGAAACTTTTCAGAAGTACTAAACAAATTTGTCGTTACATTTCACTTGATAGAACTTACTCACTTGGTCGCACCTAGATACAAGGGCCCAGTAAGGGAAGTTCGAAAACCTAGTCCCTCATTCTGGATGATGTGCCCAGCTGGAAATCGGGGTTAGTTACTGAGGAAAGATAGTGACAGCTAACAGGAGTTGGGTGGGCAGCCAGTCGTCTCTGCCCCCGGAGAAGGAAACAAGACTTTTCGAGTACCTACTACGTCCCAGGTGTTTAACAGAATTTATACGCCTATCCCACGGCCGTACTGCCTGGGAACACTCACACTAAAAAAGTCTTGTTTATCTGAAATCCAAGTGGCATTGGACAGGCTGTATTTGGTTCGCGGAGGCTGGCAGTCGTATACCTTTCGGGTGTGGTGGAGGTTAGCAGTTGACTGGGCGGCGTGTGGCTTAGTGTTAAAGCGAGCAGACTCCAGTTCCAATCTGCACTGATGACATGCACTGGAGTCATTTCTTAGCTTCTTCCTATGCTTCGGATTCTTTAAATGCAAAATGAGGGTAATAATAGTCTCCATCTCTTAGGGTGTGGTCGTTAGGATAGGATGAGCCGTGTGAGCAAAGGACCTAGGACAGACAGATGCAGGAAGTGGGCTTGGGACAGTGGACCCCATCCATCATCTTGTAGTCCTGCCTCTAGGACGCCCCAACAGGCTGTGGTCCAGGTACCACCTGTTACCGTTGACCTATACATTTCACAGTTTTTACTATTACTAGTAATGATGATTAATCATAACAGCAATTTTAATCATCCATCCACTGCACTTTGCAATGTAGGAGAACAATCTCCCTCGCATCAGCTCATGCCCTCAGTCCCCATTTTACCATCTATGAAACATCAGGGGGACATCCACTTCAGAGGCTGATGCGACGAGTGGAGGAGAACCTGTGTGCTGAGTGCCTGGCACGTAGTAGGTGGTCAGCATTCAGCAATCCTCGGGCTTCATCCCCACACGCTACCGCATAGCCCTGGGTGTGCAACAAATACCAAAGATTTATATATTGGATGTTTCTTTTCTATGTTTCACTATTAAATGTATATTTATATGTGTATTGAATATATATGTATATATTAAATATTTACCAAAAATAAACATCTAAATGAGCCCGTTCTTGCCAGTGCTACTAGTCACCCTCGCAGATGACTTTTATTGGGGTTCCCCTACTGGGAGTTCTGAACGTGGCTTGTTTCCATGTAGCCTGGCCCTCACACCAGTGTAGTTAACTCACACCTCTTCTGATCAATGGCTTGTGCCTGGACGTGCTTCAGAAACCCCGAGTCCGGAAATAGGAGGGCTTTTTTGGTTCTTTGTGGTGCTGGCCTGGCTCAGAGCTAAGGGAACATAGGGCAGAAGGAGAGAACGGCATGAAGGTTGTCAGACGATGTCCAGGGCGCTGGACGCACCGTGATCCACGAAAGCTGGGATTTGGTCCCGTCCGGCCCAGGCACAATCCCGGCTGAGTGGGCTTCTCAGGTCTCCATCTCACCTCCTTGGCAAGGCCAGGTGGAGAAGGACAGTGAGCAGGGGAGGAGAGCTGATATCCAGTGGGGTGGGCGGGACAGAAAGAAGGGGGAGCCCTCCCCATGGCAGTCTCACCAGAAGGGACTCAGACGTCCCTTGTCTACCTGTGGGGTTGACAGAGGGCAGGCCGTGTCACACAATACTAGTAACAAAAGGGGACAGACTCAGAGTACATGTTAGAAGGTGTATTTCACCAAATAGGGAAAATCAAGCTCTGCCATGCCCGGACCTCACAAGCAGACGGGTCAGGACCCCATTCCTTCCTTCTCCCCAGAGTCCCCTGAGCCAAGGACTAAACGGGGTCCACCTGGCTCCTCTTTCCTCAGAAGGGATCTGAACCTTGACTTTCACCAGCTGAAGTCACAGCAGGGCCATCCCATGTGATGAGCTCAAGACTCAGGTGAGCTGGGTTCAAGTAGCTTTACCACCCCAAGGGGACTCAGTTTCCTCCCCTATTAAATGGGGATAATAAGAGCCCCCTGCTGGGTCATTAGGTGGATTCAAAAAGATGACATTGATGATTCATCATTCCTTGTGGGTCAGTTTTTGGCTTCCCAGCATCCGAAACTTCTAAGTCTATGACCCAGGTCAGAGCAAGCAGACACTTCTGCCCAGGATTTCAAATCTCAGAGTAAGGATCCCCGGAAGCAGGGTAAGGGAAGGGTTCATTTTGTCCACTCTGACCTGGGCCGTCTCATTGCCTAGGGCAGGGGTGCCCCGTGGCCAGAGGTCCGACCAGGCCGTGGTGGCAAACAGCCAAGAAGTTACTAGTGCTGGTCTTCCCAGCACATGGGCTCTGTGGCCCGATTTTGGCTCAGGTCTGGCCACTTGCTTTCTTTATATTCCCAAGCCTTTACTTGCCAAGCCTTGTTTCCCAGACTTTCTGGAGATTCTGGGGAGTTGCCTCATATTCTTTCATAAATTCCTTTTCTGTTGAGATCATCTGGAACCCCTTCCTGCTGCTTGGCGTTCAGGGCCCAGTCTGGCCCAACAGTGGGAAGGACCGGCCACGGCGCCTGGTCAGCGGCAGGTGCGCTGGGCACACTCCTTTCCCTGGGAACTGGCCTTCTGTTTGCATGAGTTAAATTTAGGAGCTTAACACAACACCCATTCGCTATCTCACAGCTCTGTCGTTCCAACGACTGGCTTGACGCGGCTGACCTCTCTGTTCACGGGCTCACAAGGCAGTAAGCAAGGTGCTGACAGAGCTACATTCCTTTCTGGAAGCTCTAGGGAAGAACCCACTTCCGAGCTCATTCGCAGTGTTGACAGAACGCAGTTCCTTGCAGCTGTAGGACTGGGATTCCCGTTTCCTTGACCTGTGGCCCCCTCCATCTTCGAGCCAGCCATGGTGGCCACCGAATCCATCTGGTACTTCACCTCTCTGTGGCTTTCCCTTGGCCCTCCTCGGCTGCTATGAAGGGACCGTGTGAGGGTACCGGACCCATTTGGGTGGTCCAGGATCATCTCCATATCTTAAGGTCAACTGATTCTCACCTAAATCACATGGGCCAGCTGGAATCTCGTGGGGGCCCCCAGGGTGCCCACCATACCCTCTTTCCCAAAGTCACTCTGCAAGGTGTCAAATTTCCCTCCTTGCTAAGACTGTTGGTGTCACCTAGGAGATATTTTGAAGTGAGGTCCAATCTGTGTTTCTGAAAGACAGCTCCCAAGGCGGCATGCCGGAGAGAGGGGAGAAGGGGCACAGCAGTTGAGGAAACAGCCCCATGAAAGAAGGTAAGGGTGAGAATGAAGGGTGGTGGCAGTGTGGAGACAGAGAGGGGGAGGGGAGGGGAGGCAAGGAAGCAAGGCTGGCTCTTCCCAGGCTTCTATCCTGTGCCTCCGGGGCCATGAAGCAAAATGGGAAACCGACAAGGACGGGGAGCAGGTTTGCTGAGTGGGAAGAAGTGATTCGGATCTGAACGTAAGGAACTGGAGAGGCCTGACGTGTATCAGCGTGCACATGCCTCCCCAAGCCCTGGGGGGCTGCAGGCGAAACTTGAGAACACCGAAGCCAAAGCAAGAAAGAGTAGAAGCAAACTGAGGGCCTCAGAGGGGAGTGGGTGGGGGAAATAGGATAGACTGGTGATGGGTAGTAAGGAGGGCACGTATTGCATGGTGCACTGGGGGTTATACGCAAGTAATGAATCATGGAACTTTACATCAAAAACTAGGGATGTACTGTACGGTGACTAACATAACATAATAAAAAAATTGTTATTAAAAAAAATTTCTTGCCAGCAAAGAAAGAAAGAAAGAAAGAAAGAAAGAAAGAAAGAAAGAAAAGAAACAAAGTGGGGAGGGAGGAGGAAGCAGGAGAAAGTGCAGCGAGGCAGGAAGGAGGGAAAGCGTCTCAAACATATGACAGCACTGCTGGGGAGTCAGATGCTGCTGGCGCCACCGACATGGGACTTGAGGCTCCCATCTGCTGCCGCACCGGGCATGCGGGCCTCTTCCCGGAGCACACGGCTCAGCTCGTAGGCTTCCCTGGGAAGCTGAAGCCTGGCACGGCCTCTCCTGATTTTGCAGGAATAAATGCTGCTTTGGAACTTGATGGGACTCCAGATGGCACTCTGGGATTCCTGCCCACATGCCTTATGCTTCCCAGGCCTGAGAGCATCGTCACCACCTGAATTTCTCTCCATTCCTGCCGACCTTCTCCAAATGTCCCGCTCTCCTTCAACTTCATCTTGCTCTCCTTCCCCCTTCCTCTCCCTCCTCATGCCCCCGCCCCATGATACAATGGAAAGACTGTGGGCTCTGGAATCCAATAGACCTAGGTTAATACCTTACCTAACCAGCTGTGTGACTTTGAGCAAGTTACTCTACCTCTCTGAGACTGAGATTCTTCACACATAGAATGGAATCCGTAATACCTGTCTCAATGGGCCTCCACAGGGAACCTGCCTAGGACCCTGGCACAAAGCAGAAACCCAGCTGATGTCAGTATCCATCCTCCAGCCGGGCGCACAGGCCTGTGGGTCTCTTGGCAGAGGCGAGAAGGTGCAGCCAGAGGCCCCAGGGCCAGACTGACTGGTGACTGCGAGCTTTATAGTGAGGGGAACCCGTTGCCGTCTGTCTTTGCCGCTTCCTACAGATACCATCTTGGGCTTCCTACAGATACCATCTTGGAACGGAGACGAGTGGGCCAAGGTGGTTATTTCCAAATCTTCCCCCTGCAGAATACCGTGCACCAGCTCCAATCCCGGCAAGGACTCGAAACCCTTCAGCCCACGGCATCTTGGTATCGGAGTTGCAAGAAGAGCACAGAACAGCCAAGTACTGGATGGAACAGGGCTTTATGCACACGGAGAAGAAACAGAACAAGGTCAGCTTCCATAGCGGGCATGGGTCCCTCAGGGCCAGTAGGTCTCTCCCAGTGGCTGATACAGGGAAACTGGCCTCCATGTGCCCCTCTGTGCCACCGCAGAAGAAAACTGTCCCCTCCCCTCCAAGGACAGATAACAACTGTGGGGTTGGCCACATGCCACAGGACACACATGCTTTGGACAAAAGAGTAGCCATCGTGCCTGAAGCCGGGAAGATATTCCCACACAAGGTGATAACCGGGCACAGGCTGTGTTGAGTCCTTATCTCTCAGGAAGGAAGCATTCCAGGCCCGAGAAGTTTCTTCCATGGCGAAGTGGGGCCTGAAAAACTGCTCAGGAGACAGCCTTTCCCCATGGTCACCTCTGGCCAGCCGCTTCGCCTCATGACAGCTCCTGTCAAGGAGGCCCTGCTGACACAGCTGTGTCCTTGCAGCCCAGGACCCGCCCCGTCCTCACACCTTCCTCACCATCCCTGGGTACTGTGTCTCCCTGGCACCTGCCCTACTTCCTGCCCATCCCTTCGGAAATTGTCCTTTTATTAAAATCTCCCCAAGTGATCCTATTTCATGCCAGAACCGTGCCGGTGAGGAATGAATGAATATATGCCAAGGGCTTAGAACATTTGCTGGCACAACACACTAAAAAATGTTCACTCTGATTGTGTTATTTCATCAGGTTTTCACGAAAATGCAATGAGATCACTTTTATAAAGTGCTTAGGAGCATGTCTGACGCAGAGGAAGATCCCAATTAATGATGGTACCAGGAGAGCACTTACTGCTTCTGTTTTGACAAAGGAGAGAGAATGCCCTTCTTACTCAACAGAAGTGAATATTTTTAAGAGGGGCGTATATTGTCCTTCTCTTTATTCCTGTCTCCTATGGTGCACAGTGATTATCTGGCTAGTAAGACCAGAAAAGGGGAGTAGGGCAAGCTCGCCGGGAGCCATTTTGGGTGACTCTTTGGCTCACTACTTACCCACAAGACTTCCAGTTTCTTCCCTTGGTCCCAGGGGACACCCAGCTTCTCTGCCTCTCATGGCTTTGCTTGAAGAGAGAAAAAGCAAAGATACCCGTATGGCTTGGGGTCCAAGCCATAGTCTCTAATTTTGCTTTATCAGGAATAAAACTAATAATGAAGCTAACACGGGGTTGGTTTCTCAATAGACTCGGAGCCTAGAGCAGAAAAATGAGATGATTCATTACCTTATCAATCTTAAACAGAAGTTGATTTTACCTCGTGGTTATGAGGATGATTCTACTAAAAGGTAATTTGCAAGCAAGAAAGAATCAGCATTTGAGATGTGGGCTTCATGAGGAAACTGGCCACATGAACCCACTTTGCAAAGCTTGTCCAACCTGGGTTTTCCATGCACCATACTTAGCTGTTTTTGTAGTTGGGGCTGAAGATGGTGTGTGCTTAAACTTAACCTTCCCTAATACGGTCAACAATGTGGGTATCTGTCACCCGAGCTGGCTACCTAACATTTTTAAGGCATGTCCTATGTCCAAAGAAGTTCCCGTCTTATGAAGCATAATGCAAGGTAGAGGTTACTAGAAACCAGATGGTCACTTCCCTTGCCACCAGAGTGCAGACATGGAACCCAGAGCCCACCAATGAGACAAATCCATGCTTACCTTTGAGCCAGAGCCAGACCCCACAGAGGGGTCTACTCCGGGAAGGGTATGGTGGCTACCTCCAATTTTCAGAGTCAGCCACTGCACCAAATACTGTTATCAGTGGCCTGTCCCCAGCATCACCCTGTCAGATGTTGGCAGTGCCGGGGGCAATGTCTGTGACCACTGGGGGGAGCCGGGAATGGGGGATCTCCAGCTGACAAGTTCCACAACAGAATTCTGTTTCTGCACCTGTAGTCTCAAAGTCTGCTTCTGTGCTTACTGGATAGCCTTCAAGAATTTCCATTTCTGCAAAAAAGGAACTGCAGAACTTGTGTCTGCAGTGTCTAAACCTGAAAACCCGGACTGACAGAGCCATTGAAGTGACAGCCCCTGGGACCATGAACAACGTGAGGGCAAGTTATCTTCACCACCGCCGTACTGCTTACGAGTTTCTCTTGGCTTTTTATTCCATGTTATGTTCAGAAACCATATCAGTCAAGAATCCTTTGGTTGCAAGGGACAGAAACCCAAATCAAACTAACTGAGCCAAACAAAACAAAACAAAACAAAATCAAGGGCTAAGTCTCATAACTGTGAAGTCCTGGGTTAGTGTTTGCTCTAGGGACAGCTGGACCCAGAAGTTCAAGTGAAGCCAGAGTGCACTTTTAATTCACTTTCTCAGTCCTGCTTTGTTCTTTCCTGGCTTCTTTCTCAGGCCATCTTTCTTATCACCTGGTGATAAAAACGGCCGCCATCAATGTCTCTAGGTTTACATCATTCTCGTGGCAATTTCAGAAAGAAAAGACAGAAGGAAAAGAACACAATCCCTTCGCCCCCGACATCCACACCTAATCACCCAATTGGCACTGGTTGGCCTTGTTCGGGTTTCGGAGTAAACCCAGGACCTGTGGCTGGGGCCAGGAGAAAAAGAAATCCAACCGATTAGGGTGGGTGAAGAGTTCATTCCTACAGGGCAGGAGGTGGTTACAGCCAGGAGATGCCCCACTGGAGCCCCCCTGCGTGGGGAGCGCTAGGTCCCCAAAAGAAGTGGTGCAGAACCAACAGAGAGAGCAGATTTCTACTACTGTCAGCGAGAGCATTATTCAATAAAAGTTACTAGAATGGAAACTATAAGGGGTTCTCCTTCTAAGATTAATACCTCTCTCTTTCTCCTCTCTGTCTCTCTCTAGGTGTCTCTCCCTCTCTTTCATTCTTTCTCTGTCTCCCTCCCTCCCTCCATCTCCCTCCCTATCTCTCTATGCCCCCCCCCACCGCCCCCATCTCACATACGCAGACAAGGAAGAAGTTTCAAACAGCCCCTGTGGCACTAACAGGGAAATGGCCGTGAGGAGCCATCCCAGTATTACTCGGGGGACAGAGCTAAAGTCTCTGGTTACATCAAGAGGAAAAGAAAAATCATGAACTGAAGCATAAACTTCCGAATTGTAAGGACCGTGATGGGCGGGCAGACAAAACCTCCTGGTTCTCCAACAGACCATCACCTCCAGGAAGCCTTCAGTACATAACCTGCTACTTTGTTTGACATGAATAAAGTGAGAAGAAGCGAGCTGTGCTGCCCCAGGAGAGGCTGAAAGAGAAAAACAAAGCTCGCTTCTGGTATCTCTTCGCGTCCCCCTCCAATCCAGACACTGAACTTGAAGCACCACCACGAGCCAAGGATCATATTCTCGAAAAATCTGCCAGACATTCCTGCCATTGCAGCTTTATTGAATTACTATGGAGTGCAGGCTGAGAAATATAAATCACGGGGAAGCAGGAAGTGCGTTTATTTCATTAGCCCACGTAGCCTCCATCTGAGGCCGGCCGGTGCCTCTCTGAGAAACAGCCTTGCAACCGCGCCCTGCAAAGAGATGGCATTTTGCTCTCCAGCAGCAGCAGCAAGCCCGGGGCTTTGTTCCTGCTTCTCCTCAAACGTGCTCTCTGCCCAGTTCCGTTGCCCAGATGTTGCGCAGAGCTTTAAGATGACATCTTCGCGTTCTTTCGTTTCTCATCTCTTGGTCTCCCCGGCCGCCGTTGGCCAGACCTGCTTTTCACCTCCATTCCCATCCGCCAGCCACACAGGGGCCACAAACATCTGGAGGACATGTGAGAGCCCTGAGGACCTTTGGCGCAAAAAGCAGCGCTCTGCAGAGGGGCTGCCCATGCAAACTGCTTCACGAGGGCAGGGGTGAAGAAGGCAGAGATCGTCTGGTCAAAGCAAGCGACTCTGCACGCTGAGATGACCCAGCGGAATGAGGGTGGGAAGCCCCGGAGTCAGACGGACTGAGTTCAGATCTGAGCCACGCACTTACCAGCTGCATGACTTGAGCCCCTGACTTCCCTCCTCCAAGCATCCATTTCCTCAGTGGTATTAAGGTTTACTTCCAGGGAGGATTGAGAGACAGCCGCAGGGACAAAATGAATGTGTGTGTGTGGGAGGGGGACCTGTAACCTGCAAAATGTCACTCACCTTTGTCGCTGTTATGACCCCCAGACCAAAGAAGGCGAGAGTCAGATACTGAAGTGGCTCAGCATGAGGCAAAATCCCCCTCTTACCTTGTCACCTTCTTGTGCGAATTCCCTGGCCTTCACATCCTGTCCTGTCACTGCCCCCCTCCCAGGCCTGTGCTGTTCTCCATTCTTACTCCCAGTTCACACTTAATGAATCTCTCCCGAAATGTTAATGGCTGTCCAAGGTTTAGCTGACAATGGCTTCATGTGTGATTCCTCCCCAGGGTACTGGCATTTATTTTGATAGGGAAAGAGCCCCTAACTCTGTCTGAACCACTCAGAAGTCCCCCCCTCCCCAGAGTCCAGGGAGACATCTCTAAAATGTCACCATCTGAGCCCTTCCCACCTGATCACGTTGCAGGTTTGGGAGAGCGAGCCAGGAGAGGGGGAAGATAGCAAAAGAAGACCTTTAGGAGTTTCTTCTTTCCCAACGTGCAGAGAAGCCTAGTGCCTGGAACGCGGTACGTGTTCCATAAATAAGCGTGAGTGGATAGATAAATGATAGAATTAGTGAATGAGTCAGCAAATAAAGGAAGAGCTGCCCTGTACTTTCTCCACTCACTCACAAGGAGAACTCATTCACTTCACCTCTGAGAAGTAGCCCAGCGATAACAGCACATTCCCCAGCTAATCCTTTTTACTGTAATTAACAACAAGTAGAATAACCAATTTGCTTTTCACTGATAGGGTTCTTACCTGACTTCTTTCTGGAATGCGAGATTTAAAAAAGAAGAAAAAGGTGTGTAAGGGGGAGAACAGGATCTTGATAAGAGTGAAAAGCATAGGCTTTGATGTTTGTCATATCTGAGTTTAAGACCGTGTTCTGCCATCACCCATCTCTGTGATTGGGCAAATGGCTTAATTTCAACTTTTACTTCTATCCATGAAGGAGAAACTCCTATGAAATGCCCCCTCCACCCATTGAAAATACAAAATACAAGACAGAACAGATTATATGAAACAATTACTGTTTTAGACAACAAACAACGTAGAACTAGGATCCCCAATAGAAAGGAAAAAAAAAACAAGGGAAACCCTCCAATTGCATCAGCTTATCCTGGGGGCAGTTTCTGATGAAAATCTTTTCACCAGAAGAAGGAACCCAAACAGAGATCATGGAGGCCAAGGTCAGCCAGATTTGGGGACACAGAGCACTAGAAAGGAGGGCACTACGTTAACAAAGAGCTCCAGAAATCTACATAGGGACACTCTGAGTCTTTAGCTAAATACTAATCCGCTCATGTATAGGGAGAAAGCTGATGAAGCTGTGCAAAGAAAGAGAACAGAAAAAAGAAGAAGGAGGAGGAGGAGAAGGGGAAGAAGAAGGAGAATCACTGGGGAACTGCAAGCTGAACAATTCCGAGAGCTCACCCAGGGCTGGAAATATTCAAGTTCCCACCAGCTAGAGTACAGAGGCATTGCTGAATGCATATGTATACCAAATGGAACTTTTAGGGATGAAAAACACAATATATGAAATACAATTTCACTGGATGAGATTAAGAGCATATTAAACACTACCAAAGAAAAGATTAGTGAATTTGAAGACATATCAAAAAAAAAAAAATCCAAAATGAAGCACAAAGATAAAAAAAAGACTGAAAAATGTTGACAGCCTTATCGTCAAAAATGTCAACAATATTAAGTGGTATAGCATGTATGTAACTGGAGTTCCACAAGGAGAGGAAGGAGAGGAATAAATATTAAAAGTATTTGAATACACAATGGCAATTTTAAAAATCCAAATTTTGATGAAATCTATAAACTTATACATGTAAGAAGGTCAAAGAACCCAAAGAAGGATAAACACAGACAAAAAAAAAAATATCAAGAGAGATCGTAATCAAATTGCCAAAGGAAAAAAAATGATAAGTGGAAAATATTAGATGTTTCACAGAAAAAAAAATGTTATGCACAGAGAACAAAGAGAAAAATTACCAGGGACTTTTAATCAGAACCTACCCAAACCGAAGATAGTGGAGTGGTAACTTCAAGGAACAAGAGGTAAAAGCTGTCACCTAAGATGTTATAACCAGAGAAAATATCTTTCCAAAATAAAGTTGAAACAAAACTTTTTATTTCAAACAAACAAAAGTTGAGAGAAGTTGTCGCCAGCTGACCTTTACAACAAGAAATGTTAATGAAAGTTCTCCATGAAACAGGAGAACAATACCAAAAGGCAGCTTGGAACACAGAGGAGTGAGAACACAGCAAACATACAGTTATGCATAAATATGAAAGATACTGTCTGGTTTTCAATTTTTTTTAAAGAAAAGTGGATTTTTTAAAAGATTTTATTTATTTATTTTATGAGAGAGAGAATGAGCACAAGCAGGGGGAGTGGCAGGCCGAGGGAGAGGGAGAAGCAGGCTCCCTGCTGAGCAGGGAGCCTGATTCAGGGCTTGATCCCAGGACCCTGGGATCATGACCTGAGCGGAAGACACATGCTTAACTGACTGAGTCACCCAGGCCTCGCTGATTTTCAATTTTTAAGATAATTCAATTTTTTACTTAGTTATTTAAAAGATAATCTGAAGGTTATTTAAAACCAAAACAGTACAAATGTATAGTCTTCTCAACAAATTGCACTCCAACAGCTGAAGATATGTGTGCAGAAAAAATGAAACTCAACCCTTTTCCCACATGGTAAAGAAAAGTTACTTCAAAATGGATCATACCCCTAAGCGTAAAAAATTAAATGTAAAGCTGCTAGAAGAAAACAGAGAAAATGAGTACAACATTAATGTAGGAGAAAATTTCTTAGGACATGAAAAGCACAAACCATTAAATATTTTACAAAATGGATTTTGTCAAGACTCAAAACATCTGCTTCTCTTTTACTCTGTCAAGAGATAAAGAGGCAAATCCACAGAATGGGAAAAAAATATTTGCAAATATATATCTCAAAAGCCTGTGTCTAGTATGTATAAAGAACTCTCACAATTCTGTAATATGAAGATGATCAACCCATTTTCTAAAATGGTGGGCACAATACTGGGGAGACACTTTACAAAAGAAGATATTCAGCCCAAAAGCACATGAAAAGATACTCAGTATCATTAGCCATCAAGGAAATTTACATTAAAACTGTAATGAGATACTACATACTCACTAAAATGACTAAAATTTAAAAGACTGACAACGTCAAGTGTTGGAATGGGTATGGAGCAACTGGAACTCTCCTCTGTATGTTTTTGGTAATAATGTCAAACGGTACAACCACTATGGGAAACTCTGTGGTTCTTTTAAAAGTAAGCATCCTTGTCCCATATAATCCAGCAATTCCACTCCTAGGTGTTTCCCCGTGAAAATGCTAACATATGTCCACATAAGGATTTTTATACAGATGTTGAGAGAAGCTTTATTTTAATAACAAGTTGTAGTGTGTTCATACAATGAAACAGCACCTAGCCACAAAAAAGAATGGACTACAGCTACTCGTGACCACATGGATGGATCTCAAAAGTACCGTGCTGACTACATCAAAGACTAAGGATATACTGTATGGTGACTAGCATAACATAATAAAAAACTATTATAAAAAAAAAAGTACTGTGCTGAATTAGAGAAGCTGTACACAAAAGAGTACATGCCATGTGCTTTCGCTTATATGAGATGGTGTCAGAAGGCAGATTGGTAGTTTACCTAAGACCAAAGCTGTGGAGGGGGTCAAACTGGGAAGAAGTACTAGAAAGACTTCTGGATGGTGCAAATGTTCCAGATCCACACGGTGGTGGTAGTTGCAGGCATATATGTATTTTTCAAAACTCCTCAAAACCGAACTCATGTATGTTTTATAGTATGTAAATTATGCCCTGATAACGTTTATTTTTAAAAAGACACCTTTTTCATAATTGTGTGGATAATGAAATGATAGCCTCTAGCCCTCTAGGTTGTGGTGGTGAAGACAGAAGGAAAGGCATGCGAAAGACAGTAAATGCCAGGATAGAAAGTGAATTATTTTCCCCCTCCAAAATGTTCGCTCAGGAAAGAGATGGTCGCCCATTGTGCTGTTCACCTGGCATTTCCACTGGCCCAGAATAGGACTGCATTTCCCTGTCCCTCTTCAAAGGACTGCATTTCCCGTCCCTCTTCAAAGACGGGATACGTCTGTGTGACTTGCACTGTCCCATGAGACGTGAGCCCCACACCACGCTATCACTTCCAGTGGAAATGTGAAGAGCCAGGATGCGTTTCCCACACTCCCTGTCCACTGGTGCACTGGACATAGAAGCCCATGTCCAGAGGCCCTCTCGTTCTCAATCGTGACAGCATCATCCCACGACTCTGGATCCCAAAAGGATCTGAACATGTGATTATGAGTTGTTTCTCTGAAAAGGGGAGTCAATGTTTCCCAAGCATCCATGACTCTTTACTTTATCACCATGGTGCCCAGCTTTACATGTTTACCAGAAGCCAGTCTGAGCAGCTTTCATTGCCAGGAACCATCTGTACCTCATAGGGACTGAACCCACAAGCATGGCCTCTTAGGAGCTGACCAGCAGGCCTGGTTCAGAGGTCTGCATCTGGCTTTCTGTTCTGCACACATCCTTCTGTCTGGGCTCCAAAGCCTGATGGCTGAAGCTTCTGGAATGCCCCAGGCACTACCGCATCAGATGTTTCTCAGCTTCAGTGATTCACAAATTCCTATTTGAAGGACTTTCTCAGGATAGCTATATTCTTGGAGCCCCTTTTATCCAGCTGCCTTCAAAATGAGCTCTTGCCCACCCTCAGATTCATCTGACAATGAGGTGTTCCTCTGGAAATCGGATTTGAGGCTCTGCCTGCATCATCACCCCACTCTGGGCTTTGAAGACATGGCAATGTTCTGTTTTTCAGGACAGAAGTTGTTGCTGTGCCAGATGCCAGGAAGGTCTGTACAGCCAGCCTGGCAACCTGTGTTTCCATATGGCTCCAAAGCAGCTGCTTTGAGCTCTCGGTCCCCAGAAATGGGGCTCCCCTGAGGCCCATCAGCACAGGAAAGAGTCTACAGAGCACGGTTGGGTGTGTGTGAGCACACAGCTTTGGACAGAAGAAACCCAGCCACTGAAGGCCCACTGCCCCACAGCATGTGCTCAAGATGGAGAAAGACTCACTCCTCCATCCTGTTCCACTCTAGAGGAGTTAAGAAACCTAAACGAACTCTATTCATTTTATCTACTGAGACTGAATCTTCTAGAACCTGACACCATATATGTTTGGACAGTGCACTGACTTGGGTCAATGTCATCATCCCTGATGGTGTCCATTTAGCTCCTCCAGGAAAATGCCATTTACATGGACAAGGATGGTGACAAGATGGGGCTTATGATCAAGAAACCTGACTTAAGAATCATCCCAGGGGCACAAGAGAACAGTTAAGAGCTTGGGCTCCGAAGCTGGTCAGCAGGCTTGTATTTGAATCCAGCTCCACATTTAATAGCTGGGAGACTTCAGCAAGATACTGCACTTTCCCAACACTGTTTCTTCATCTGTAAAAATGGAGATCAGGGAATATTAAAACATTAAAGGAGCATTACAAGAAATGATGCATGTAAAGGATAAGCAGACTGCCTGTAGCTCAGTAAACACTCAGTCGATATCTGTTGATATCATGCTGGCCCTCCCTGTGCGAAGCAGACGGAAGCTGTAACAGAGCCATAGTGATGTGCCCATCTGACTCCATTATACTGTCGACTTTTTAAGTACTGCAGACTCAAAGACTTCCCAGGAAGTCAGGTTGGGGTCAGGTGACAGTTGTGGCCAGTGGTAGGAGGGTACACCTGATGTACCCACATTCAGGCCTGACCCTTAACAGATCCTCACTTGTGCTCCCTCTATCCCTCATTTGCACAGCTAGAAACAGAGGACCCCAAGATGGCTGACCCATGGGAAGGATGAAGCTCAGATCCCTGAGCACCTGTGTGGAGAAAACATGACAAAGGGAGCTGTCCAGTGTGTACTGGACTCGGTGATAGTAAGAACAAATCATTTACCATATTGAGCCACTGCCATCTCAGGGCTTGTCACTTTAGCATAATAGAGCCCACCCAGACTAACGCACAAATGAAAACTAGCACAGGGAGTGGATGGGGAAACTAGCAGGTCAAGACACAATGTATCTTTCCAGTCAGGTGGAGATGAACACCATGAATTTTTCATCACTAGGACAATAATTGCCACAATTTTTAAAAAATTGATTGCTCACGTCCCCCACAAGTCCCCACTGCAGCCAGACAGTTGTGACAGCATGTGGCAGGTTTGGTGACATGAAAACTTAGTTTGCACTTTCCAGTCTTCATAGAGCACCACTGCTGTTCCACTTCATGCCCCAAGCTTCGCATGATTCTGTGGATTAAAAACATCTTCTCCATAAATTTCAATAAATTGGCAGTGAATTTCTGCTGTGGAAACATATTCTTATTTAAAATTGCACATCATGGCATGTATCTCATCTGGGGACCACCTGTCAAAGGAAGTGGTCATTTGTAATTAAGGGTACACAAAGTCCTAAATGATCATAGCCAGTCCACGTGAGAACTCGGCCACATATGTTTAGCAAAACACCACACTCCCTGAACCGTGGTTGTCCAATGCCAATGGACCAAAAATTAACCCTATAAAGCTCTGTTTTGAAGACTCCAGGGCCTTTGCATATACAGTTCCCTTTGCCTGGAATGCTCGCTC
The DNA here is from genome assembly GCF_023065955.2 of Ursus arctos. Classification (NCBI taxonomy): domain Eukaryota; kingdom Metazoa; phylum Chordata; class Mammalia; order Carnivora; family Ursidae; genus Ursus; species Ursus arctos. The sequence goes on along the minus strand of NW_026622886.1, from coordinate 9,892,710 downwards.
TTCATATAGCTAATTCTTCAAATCTCTGCCCAGTTGTCACCTCTCCAGAGATGGCTTCCCTGACTACTCTTTCTGCAAGAGGTATCTCCTCCCTTAATTCTCTGTCTCTGCACCCTATCCATTTTCTTCACAGCACTTATTATAATCTGTGATTTGGGGGAGGATAATTTGTTTATTGTCCATTTTCCCACTAGACTTAAGTAACCATGAAATCTATCTTATTTCTAAAATTCAAGGCATATGAGCTAATAAAACCCTTTCAGTGTTTAAGCTGGTTTCAGCTGGATTTTCTCATATTATAACTAATTTGACAGGTAAAATCTTCCTAACGAATATATCTGCTCTCTATAATTTTATATTGTTGTCTCCCCTGACACTATAGGTATAAACTAGAAATCTTCTAACGTCAGACCATCTGGGTGGCTCAGTTGGTTAAACATCTGATTCTTGATCTCAGCTCAGGTCTTGATCTCAGGATCATGAGTTCAAGCCCCATGTTGGGTTCTGCTGCTGGGCATGGAGCCTACTCCAAAAAAAAAAGAAAGAAAAAGAAAAAATTTCTATGTGTCAAGCCCTGTATTAGGTACTTTATTTTATTTAATTTTCACAGTAACTCTGAAAGCCAGGGATTATTTAATGCTATTTTATAGATGAGGAAATTGAGGCCCAAAAGGTGTAACTTTGCTTTCTTAGCTCTGCGTCCCTTCTCTGGGCAGAGCGCCCTCCCCTGACTTCTCGTGTGGTTCTGAAGGAGTTGTCATTCAAGTATACCACAAGGGCGGGCACGTGATCCAGGAGGGCCAATCAGAGCCTCTCTCCAGCTGGACCCTAGACTAAGCAAGAGGGAGCAAAGCCCCAGCAAAGCCGATCACACTCCTTCCTTGGCACATAAATGCTAGGATAGTAAGCATGTCTCTCTGACTTCAGGATCACACACTAAAAGGACCTCATAACATTGCTACTACCAGAAGCTATCTTACCACCGCGTGGAGAGAGCCTGCCTAAGAATGAAACCCACATCCGGGGAGGGTGAGTAAAAAAGGGGCAGATGGCATCTCTTGAACCCCTGGATCTAGCTGTGCCTGAGACATACTCCTTAGACTTCTCAGTTACATGAAGCAGTAAATTGGTCTTGTGACTTAACATGGTCTAAGCTGGTTTCTGCCACTTGCCACTAAATAAGAATGAAGTGAACACCCTGTAGAAGCTCCATGTTAGTTCTCTCAATCTTCCTCCTTAAAGTGACCGCTTCTCTTTAACCTCACCAACCTGTAAGTTGACATGTAAGCCATGCCACTCCAGCCGCTATTTCCTGCCTATCCCTTATATGTCAGTGAATGTTGCTCTGTAATGACAGGATTATGGCTTCCCATTCATAATGAGTTTTATACTCAAGGCAACCTCATAGAAATTCTCTCATTCCTTCTTCATCGACCCGTTAAAGTTGGGTAATGATAACAATCCATGTACCCATCAGACAGATGAGAAAACAGAGGCACAGAGACATAAGCAGTTTGCCTCAGTAGCATAAAGCAAGTCCAAATTGGAGTTGAGATTCTTCCCACCACAGCCCAGCCAGAGAGGCACAAGACAGGTCCTAATTCGGCAGGCCACATCATAAACATCCATTCCCCAACCCTCTGGTCATTTTAGCCAAATAAGCTCCGTCAGATTGGGTTGCCAGATAAAATATAGGAGGCCCAGTTAAATTTGAATTTCAGGTAATTAATTTTTTTTTTTTTTTAGTATAAGCATGACCCAAATAGCATGGGACATACTTATATTAAAAAATCATCTATTGTTGGGGCGCCTGGGTGGCACAGCGGTTAAGCGTCTGCCTTCGGCTCAGGGCGTGATCCCGGCGTTATGGGATCGAGCCCCACATCAGGCTCCTCCACTATGAGCCTGCTTCTTCCTCTCCCACTCCCCCTACTTGTGTTCCCTCTCTCGCTGGCTATCTCTATCTCTGTCGAATAAATAAATAAAATCTTTAAAAAAAAATAGTAAAAAAAAAAATCATCCATTACTTAACTGGATGTCTGGTGGTTTTATCAGTTAAATGTGACAAGCTGTATCAGATGTTCTCCCAGTAGACCAGATAAGGTGTGTAAGTTGCAATTTCTTTGCAATGTCAGACTTTTCTTGCACAGATCCCCAAACACTGCTATTCAGCACAGGGCATGACTCTAACGTTTGATACTAAGGTAGGGTTTGATGTCATTTGCTATAGTGACTGGGATCCAGTCTTACCCTATTATTCATCCTCTTTCTAAGAGCTTCCTGGAGGGTCTGTTCTTGTAAGGAATAATGGTAAAATGGGACTTAGGATGCCATTTTATCAGAAGCAGAGCAGTAGCCTTCCCCATTGGGAAAATGGCCCATTGATCTTGGATTCTGAGCAATCACATTAGCAGTCTGGCTGCCCTGGGAACAGAGGGGGCTGCCGAAGAAGGGACAGGCAGAGGAAGCTGAACCAGAAGAGAGCATGACTGGGTGTTATCCTTTGATGCTGTCTCTAGTCCAATTTGAAGGAACCCAGTCAGGCTTCTCCCCTGTAACCCAGAACTGAGAATATGTAAATTTGGAAGCTGTGGGGTAAACCAAGGTGGGTCATAAAATCAGGGAGAAAGCTAGGCTACAAAAGGAGGAGGAGAAGAAAGTTGGTGTGGAAAGGGGAGCAGAAAAAAGGGCCTGTAGTTCTCTTGGCTCCTCCTTCTTCAGGTCTCGTTCCAGCTGCCCTGCTAGCTGCATTTCCTTTTCTAAAAACTTCCAATAAATTCCCCCTTTGTGCTTAAGCTAGCTTGGGTGGGTTTCTGCTACTTATGCCCATTCTGTCACTTACTTCATTAACTAAGAGGAAAACAACCAAATAAAGAAACAAGGTCCCAGTTTAGTTCAGTTCATTGCAATTTATTTAATTTAAAAATAAAAACAGAAACAAAAAAAACAAAACAAAACCGAAAAAAAATTGAAACGAAAAACAAAAGTCAGTTTCCAATGAAAATACAAACACTTTGGGTAGTTATCCAGCTTTTTCCCCCCTGTAGGCTGTTCTGGGCTCGAATCAATCAAATGAACAAAAACCAATTTTGACTGGAGCCATAAAGCATGTTGCACCAATTAAATTACACCAATATATTATTATAATACCTTTGAAATGCCTTTCAGACCAATAAATTAAAAAAAGACAAATTCAAATAAAAAAGTCAACTTTTTATTACCAAAACAAAAAAAAAAATAGAAATTAAATAAAAGTCACAACACGGATTTAAAAAAAAAAAAATGTGCAGTCAAGTTTCTCTCTCGCTTTTTTTTTTTTTTTTTTTTCTTCTAGGAATGATACCATGCCAGTAAATCCCTACAGAATGTTTCCAGTTTGGCAATAAGCAGTCAGTTGATCATTCACATTTGTACTCAAGACAGCAGGCTGGGGCGACACTCCCCTGAATTTCCCCCTGAAAAGTGCTCCCCATCATCTGAAGAAGCAGCACCTTATAACAGGGATGGAAAGTCAGGGAGCACTTAGCATTTTCATTTCGCCTAGGGTCTGTCTTGAAGCACTTCCTGAAAACTGATCATGCCTTAAAATTTACCTGTAAAAAGAAGTATAATTCTACTCCTTTGGCAGACGTGTAAACTAAGACATGTAAAGGCCCGCAGAGGCCAGGAAAGGACCAGGAGAGCTGACATGGAAACTCCTGCTTGGTCCATCAGGTCATAAAAGTGTCTTTCACTTGTAATTCCATGGAAATGAATCAAGCGTGACTTCCTTGGTTGGGGATTGGCTGGTATGGATGATAGGACTTAATCAGGAAGCAGGGAGCTGCGTGTCAGGGCTTTTCTCTCTATTCCAGGTTTTTCCTTGAAAGGACAGAGTCAACATGGCATGTAGAATCAGAGGATGTTAGCAGGATGTCAGAAGCAGGCAGGGCCTGAGACACGGGCTAATCCACCCCTCCAGCCCTCGTTAAAGGAAAAACTTAGCCCCCAAACACTGCAGGTGCCTCAGGTCACCCGCTAGTTAGCAGCACACCCAGGACTCAACTCAGAACCTCTGCCTCGGAGTGGAGGACTGTCTTTGCCACAATCCACTGTCTGGGTTGATGGACAAAAGAGAACATGCATGTGTGGGGTTTTTTGGGGAGAAGGGGAGACGTAGAATGATTTTCCTTAATAGTGTCATTTTAGAAGGATGGAAAATACTAAACAGACACAATCACTTGGCAAAAGGAAAACACACATCACCCAGTAGGTAGGTGTTATACCGTAGGCATACTGACAGCTACCAACTTGGGCAGCTGCCACGCATGCGGGGCCAGCAGTGTGGCAATACAGGCTGTCCAGAACAGATTTCATAAAATGAGACAAGAAGTGGGGAGCGTGGAGGCTGCAAGATGCCCTCCATGCACCCACACTTCCCACACACACAATTTGCTATCTACAGACTTTTTTTCCCTTTGAACCTATATTGGAGCTCAGGAAGGAGGTGCAATTGAATGAAAGAAAACGGAGAAGCTTCCATAACACACCACTCAGCTCGACCTGAAGGCATGCGTAAGCCACGACCCCAGAGCTGGTGGCAAGGGAAGAAACGGAGCCATTTCCTTAGGAAAAGAGCAGTTTCACTCCAATGGATGTTCTCAGTGCCTTACAGTGAATTCTTTCCCATCTCCTTATGAACTACTGTCTGTTGGTTTTCCCAAAAATATGCCCCCCCCAAGACTAGTCCTCCTTATATATCTTTGTGGCCAGCAGAAGTCCACCATCTTGAAATAAGGCTTTCAATTTGCCCAGGCCAATAGGATCTGAAGTCTTCCCAAATTCCCCAATGAGACCATTCCAAACCCAGTATCTGAAGATGTCCCATTGTGGGACATCTTATCACCTGTAATCTGGGTGTCTAGAAGTTAAATACCTAGTTATATTACTTTTTATGATAAGAGTCCTGCTATACCTCTTCCCTGCCTCCTCCAGAACCATCTGGATGGCTTCTTGGGAAATGTTCCCTCTTCTGTACGCTTCCTCCCAACCCACTCTGCTCTTTCAACACCTTATTCATTTGAATGGGTGGAACTTTCTTTTCCCCCAAAGCCTAGGACTTCAAACCCGCGACAGAATCCCTAGATATGGGGAGAGCACCTTATGCCTAGCTTTCTTTTCCTCGTCCAAATATTCCACCTACACACTAACTCCCTAGAAGCCAACTCGCCCGCCTCTGTGGATTCTACACTTGGTGGATAGGGAAACTGTTTGCTATTAGTAAACATGGTAAATGGTCGAGCCAGTTACTCCTTTGGAGACTGTGGACAGCATTGCATCCGATTCGTGCAGGTGAGAACCCAAGAGGCAGCATTCCAGTTAATAATGAGATGTTAAAGAAATCGACAAGTTGCCCCCTTGCTAGTGTAGATCAATTTCCATTCATCTGCACAAAGACCACAGAGGGTCCTGAGCTCCGTTACACACCAGAGTTTTGACCTCTCACACCACCATTCTTTTCCCTGTCCATCCTCGGGGGATTGTGCTGAAGAGCAAGGCAGACATCAGGAAAGAAGTGGGAGAGAGCAAGAAGCCCAAAAACCACCACGGGCCGACTCTTAAGTCCTTAGCGGTGTTCAGGGCATTCTCCCTCTGCCCGAGGCCCTGTCTTCCATTCCAGATAGAGTAGCAAATTAACATAGGCCACACTAGTAGCATGAAAGACAAGCACAGATCCCATAGGACGCCTCAACCTAACACTTTCAGGGTTTAGCCAAGTCAAGGATGGCCACCGTGTGGCAAGAGTGCTACTGCCCCCCTTCCCGGTCCCAAGGCAGTCATTGCTATTCAATCACAGCACTCCTTCCCATGTGCCTAGGCTACTCACACCAGCACACCCAGCAGCCACTACCAATCAATCACCGATTCAAAGTTCAGGTGGCTGAAATCTACCTGAAGAGGGAGGAAGCGAGGTCTGAGCTCACCCAAGGCAGATGGCCCCAGTCTCTCTTGCCCCTCCTCCAGGAGCCTTTGGACGACTTTAGGGATATGTTCCCTCTCCCATATGCTTCCTCCCCACCCTCTTAGTGCTGGCCAACACCACCTCCCCTGGACAGCTGGTCCTCTAGGAGGTGCCACAAAGTAAATGCCAATTAGGACCCAAATTCTGACTGGCAGTTGGCAGGACTGGCAGAGAGCCCACTTCTCCCTTTTAGGTGCTGGCTCAAGGCTGCAGACTGGGCCAACCAAGATGGCACCAATCCTTTTTCAGTCTATTGTCACAGCCAGCAAAGAGGTAATCAGCTCCCTAGCACAAGTCATTGCTCCCACGCTCCCCCGCACCCACCCCCAAGCCAGCCCCGCACCCTGGGGAGCTAGTTCAGCTTGTTGCAGATCTCCAGCGCTTTCTTGTAGACCTGAGTCACATCGTCCATGTCCATGAGGAGGGAGAAGCTGCTGTCTCCCAGCCGGTTCCGGTACCGCTTCAGGTACTGGGGTCGGGGCCGGTTCTGGAGCCCCTCAAAGTCCTGGATCTGGAGGAAGTTTTCAGCAGAGACACAGCTGCGGATGCGCTGGCGGGCAGGGCGGTTCTCCTGCAAATCCAGCAAGTCGAAGGAGTCGCTGGACAGGACGCTGTCATCACTGATGACGCTGGAGGGCCGGCTGTAGCTCCGGGACAGGCCCTCGGCGGGGACGCCGGGCTCCAGCAAGGATTCCAGTGTGGGCGTTTCAGGGCTGACGAGGGCCGGGTCCGTGGTCCCCGCGGAGTACTTGCTGCTGTGTTTCAAGATGCCCTTCCTGCGGCAGGAGAGGCCATGGGACGTCCCCCTGGCGGGGTCCGGGGGGCTGGGGGAAGGGAGGCCGCTGCCCAGCCCGTCGTTACTGTCCAACAGCTCCGAAGACTCGCTGCGCTCCGGGGACGAGTAGTAACCCGACTCTCTCTGCTGCGTCTTCTTCAAGATGCCCTTCTTGGGCATCGTGGCCGACTGCTTGGGGCTGAGCTTGCCTGGCGCCTCCGCCTCGGGGGAGCTCGGCAGCGGCACGGCGGTCCGGCACAAGTCGGGCTCCACCTTGAAAGCAGCGGGTAAGGCGGGGCTCACGACGCCTTCGATGAAGCCGGTGCTGTGGGAGCGATGTTCGCTGTTGCTCCGCTTCTTCAAGATCCCTTTGGGCCTCTTGGAACTCAGCTTGGATGGGCTCTCGGGTACCGAGTCCTGGCCGGACTGCGCAAAATCGTTCTCTTTCTTGGACTTTTTCAGGGACCGCTGCCGCTCCAGCATGACCTCGGAGGCCCCGGGCTTGGCCAGGCCCTTGATTTTGGCTTCAGCCTCAGCCTGCAGCCCCGTGGAGCGGTGGTGCCAGTCGATGATGCGAGCCAAGAGCGGCGACTCGGAGTTGTGGAGCGCGTCGCAGTCACAGACGCTGCTCTTGTAGCCCCAGTTCACCCACCAGTGGTTGGCGATGTCCTCGATGGTGGCCCGGCGATCGGGGTTCACCATCAGCATCCACCGAATGAGTCCTCGGGCATCTGTGGCACAAGAGAAAAAGAAGGATGCATCACATGGAAGCCTTTGGCCTTGACGGGGCTGACGCTGCAGGGGTAAGGGGACGTGCTCACTCCGGCAGGAGACCCGGTCCTGCCACACCAGGGAGCAGGAGCCGAAGTCTTCCAGACAGTACACGGGAAAGCATCATCGGGACACAGAACCACAGCCCAGTGCACCGTCACACCCTGGCATGTTTTTCCATAGAAGCAAAGGGATGTCCTAGAACTACTGAGCTCTCCATCAGCTCAGATCTTCATTAAATGGGGAAGGCCAGGCAACTGGATTCCAGCCCCAACCCCAAGCAGGGCCCCACCATTCCTTCGGTGGATATCATTTTACCAAAAGGGAAAACAGGGGGAGATGACCCCGGCTTTTCTGTAGTCGTCCAAGGTGGGCTTGTAAAAACACGCAGTGCTCAAGGTCACCGGGAAAGTGTGTCGGCATGAAAAGGACATCTCAGGCTGAAATGGTGAGAAAGAGGCTCCTTATCAAAGAGGGAAAGAGAGAGGACGGCACATGTGGGAAGTGAAGGGGCCATCCCCAAGGCTGGCCTGACCCCAGGCCTTCACCAGGTCCTGAGACCCATGCCCAGTGAGCTCACCTCCTCTCCCTCTCTGACACAAGCCGTAGCCCACCGAGCTGTCAGCTCACAGAACCCACCGAGATCTGCTGTCTGCTTACGGCCTGGCTGAGACATTCCATGTGCAAATTTCTGCTGCCAGAGAATTAGGGGAAAGCCCCTAAGGGATGTTGACGAGGCCACAGGAACCAACTGACTCTCACAGCTTATAAACTGACTTTTAAGATCAAACTGTGCTCCACCAACGGGAGGTGAATTATATCCTGGGGAGGCACCGCCTCCCCCTCAGCCACTTATGTGGGCTAATGAGTAGCTGGCAGGGGTCAGGCAATGAGATCAGGGGTGAGCTGCTCCCCCGAAAAGTGACAGGATGTTCCTTCAGTCATTCAGTAAATATTTTGTAAATTCCTGCAATGTGCCAGGAGCTGTGTTGGTACAGGTTGGGTCACCTGAAAATTCTCAAAAAAAACCCAAAAAACAAAACAAAAACAAAAAACAAAAAAAACCCAGGCTGGCCTATTGAAAAAAATGAAATGAAATGAAATGAAATGAAATGAAATGAAATGAAATGAAATAAACAAGTAAATATATATATATATATATGCATATGTATTCATTATTCACAGATTCTGTATTATAAATTCTCCTGCTCACTAAAACGTATTTATAGCCCCAAAATCAATACCCGGGCACTCTCCCTGTCATTTGTGTCCATTCGCAAAATGGCAAAAAAGTTGAGTCACCCCCAGCGTGTACGTATGTTCCCAGCTAAGGTCGAAGGAGGCGACACTGCCCTGCCTCATTTCCACTCTCGTACTGTAAACACGTGTACTTTTCACAGCCTGTATCGTCCATGTCTTCCATATCACCACTTGCTCGTTGGTGATTTCACTGTGTAAAATGGCCCGAAGTGCTAACTGCGGTTCCAGAGTCTGAGAAGCCCGTGATGCGCCTTGTGGAGGAAATGTGTGTTCAGTGGGCTTTGCTCAGTATGAGTCATAGTGCTGCTGGCTGTGAGTCTGACGTGAATGAGTCAACAAGATATTTTAAATGAGGTGTCTCTGGACAGAACTATACATAAAACAAGGTTATATATTGATCAGTTGACACCAATACTGTGACCAGAGCTCGAGCCCCATATTTGCCCTAGGAGCAGGGCTGCCTCAGTATTCACTCTCCCCGTGCTCACAGCAACTCTGTGGAATGTAACTACCGCCAAGGATGGGAAATCAGCTGTGCGTGTGCGCGTGGGCAGCGGGCCTATACACGAAGGTCTGTGTTAACAACTTTCCAAAGATGGCCACCTGGACACACACTTTCCATCCACACATCACACTCTCCTAGCAAGAAATGGAGCTTATTATGATCTTGGTTGCTTTGACCCATAAAGCGTGGCAGAAGTGACATGATCTGCCTGCCCAGCACAGAAGGCCTGGAAGCTTCTTCTTCCTCCACCTGAGAGCCCTGAGCTTCCACGGAAGAAGTCCAGGATTCCTCCTAGAAAGAGGGGCCCTGGAGAGGCACCTCATGGAGAGGGAGCCCACGTGAACGAGCCCTGAGCAGCTGTCCCCCAGGCAGACCCAGCCCAGCTGCCATCTGAAGGCCACTGGAGGAGAAGCCCACGCAAGGCCAGAAGAACTCTAGCCAACCCAGGGAATGGAGACATATGGTACCTAGTTGTTGTTTCAACCACCAAATTGGTTCAGGGCGGTGGGGGAGGGGGGAATAGAGTTGTTCTAGCAATAAATAATGCAACAGGGCCCATGGGCGGTGCCCCTGGCTGGAGGCACAGTGGTGAAAAAGAGCAGTTGCCACCCTTGTGGCCCTGAGTCTAGTGAAAGTGGTTTATATGACCACAGGACTAGAAAGGACTTCATGGGATATCTCTTCCAAAATGTTAATTTATAGTGGAGAAACTGAATCCACATGGTAAGGGTCTCGCCCAGGTTCACACAGCAAGCACACAGGACTCCTAGCTTGCCTGGTGTAGAGGACATTTGTTCAAGAAAGTCCATTCGGGAAGGTGTGGGCAAAGCAGCCTAGCAAACCAGCTTTGCCAGAAGGCAAAAACCTGGAGAGAAAAAGAAGAGGAAACGCAGGCGACTCCTTACAGATGTTAAAACAGAAGCAAGAAAGTGTGAGCTACAGCAGGTAAGCCAACCACTCCCGCTTAGCCTCTGACCCTCTGAGGGCACACACCTGACGGCTGCGTGGGCTCCCGGTACTCTCCGCTGCTGATCTGCCGAATGAGGTTTTTGTGATCGAAACCATCGAAGGGCATCGTTCCATAAACGAGAGTGTAAAGCAACACGCCCAGGGCCCAGCTGTCCACCTGGAGCAGAGAGACAGGACATACAAGAGCTCAGAAGCAGGTTCCGGGATGCATCACAGCGTGTGAGCAGCCACCCCCAACGACCCCAGGAACAGAATTCAGCACCTGGCAGATGGGTTCCCAGCTCAGCCTGACAACTGCTATGCAGGGTGGCCGTGGGCTGCTGCAGAGCCTGACCTGCCGTCTCAGAGACCAAGAGTCCCAAACTGTATAAGGACTTTCTTAAAAGATTATCTCCCTGGATCCTCAGTACGATGTTATGAAACAGGGAGGCCTGGATTCTTTTCAACCCCATTTGACAGATGGGAATACTGAGGCCCAAGAAAGCTAAATGATTTCTCCAGAGCTCCTCTCTGCCTCCAGGATGGGTGCCACACTGGGGCACGGGGCTGTTCACTCCGAATCCAGGTGTCAGCGCCTTCCTGCACCTTCTTCCAATGGATCGGGGGCTGCCAATTCAAATGCTTACAAGAGCCAGGCATGCAACCAAGATGAACAAAGCAAGAGAGAATGTGGGGTACAATGTGGGAGTGCGCGGATCACCTGACGTATCAGGCAGCCTCCCCTTGGCTAAGTGCTACCACATAGGAACGTAGGCCCAGCACGGCCAAATCCTTTCGGGAAGTCAGAAACCAGACTTTTCTGTGAAATCTCCCAATTATTGAATGTTTAGTTCATTTTCTTTTAGAAAGACTAATGTGGCCAGATAAAGCAAGCTTGCTAGCCAGATCACAGGCTGTCAGCTTAGAACCTCAGAGAGAGGTCATCAAAGATCAAAGAAACATTCATTGCCTACGATAAATGGACAGTGTCAGGTTTCTAGAGTTTTGTAAATTGAATCCAATGTTCCTCCCTTACATTCTTATTTTAGAAAGAACTTCTCCTCACTGCAATTGGTAAGAGGCCCTTGGCATCCTTCTCTTCACCCTCCAGCCCTATCTTCAAAAACTCTCCAACAGATAAATATTTGGAGGGAAACATTTCAACTCACTGAGCAGCTGCTATTTAAAGGATAAAGAGTGGATGAATCCTTGTAAAGAGAATAATCACTCGCAATCACCCATTTTCAAAATAGCATTTTCACATACACATCTCTTACGGTGGCCCTGAGAGCTTTAGGCTTATAAAGAAATGCGTTTCTCTTGCATTAGAAGGTGTGACTCAAATTGTATTTCCTTAGTGGAGGCTGGGTGGCTCTGTCAGTTGAGTGTCCGCCTCTTGGTTTTGGCTCAGGTCATGATCACATGGGTCGTGGGATCAAGTCCTGAGTCGGACTCTGCCCTCAGCGTGGAGTCTGCTTGGGATTCTCTCTCTCCTTCCCTCTCTGCCCCCACACTCATGCTCTCTCTCAAATAAATGAAAAAGCTTTTTTAAAAAAACTATTTCCTTAATCAAGGAGACATGCTGTCAAAGATATATGCAAAAAGATATTCATTGCAGAGTCAGGGTTTTTTTCCTTGTTTTTTTTGGTTTGTTCTAACAGGGAAAAACTGAAAACAATCTGTCTAAATCTAGGGAAGTGATGAAATTATGGTATATTCATACAATAACATTATATCGTCCTCAGAAACCACATTTTTAGTAATAACAAATTCAAAAAAGGCACAATATAATTTTAAGTCAATAAAAGGCCATATATACATATGTATACATGTATATATAATGATTGCCACTATTTTTTGAAATGCAGAGATCGACACTGGAAAAAAAAGTCTAAAAGAAAAGTCACAAAAATAGTAAGTGGTTATCTCTTGTGGGGGAAACTGCAGGTAACTTTATTTTCTAGATTGTTCAAATCTTCTCCCAAGTGTCCACATCGTGGCTTTTATTATCATATAAGGAAAAGCTTTCTCCGCTTGCTTGCTTTTTTGTTTGTTTGAAGTATTTCTTATATCCAGTGTCTGCCTTCCCTCCTCCCTATCCTCCCCCACCCCCACCCCTATACACCCCAACAACTTACTCACCTCCGGCCCGCGGTAGGGTCTCCCATTGACGATCTCAGGAGAAGCGTAGAGTGGGCTCCCGCAAAAGGTTTGCAAGAACTTGTCCTTCTGGTACAGGTTGGAAAGCCCGAAGTCAGCAATCTGCAAAGGGAAGCAAGACGCAGAGAAGCCAGTTAGCGTTCCAGGGGGTGCCTACATTGGATCCTCTGAGCACTTAGGGCACCTGGGTCGGTCTGCCGGCTGGGTCACCATTTTTTCTCTAGTCTTTGGTCTTCTTAAAAGAACCAGTCCACCCACAGGGCCGGGCCAGTGACCCCCCAGCTGCAGTCCTTGGCATCCAAGACAGATTCTGCTGTATCTGCACACTACACGTTGTCTTACTTACTCAAAACCACTCCCTGCATGGACTTGACCTTCGCTTCGGTTTAGACCCGCTCCGAGAAATATCCCCAGAATCATGGGCTTGACGTTTCCGACGCACGGGACGGTACACAACTCTTTATCTGGGAATTGTCCCTCCGTAACCCACCTAAAATCACATTACACCCACAGTGACTTTGGAAAAGTCACACTTTGGAAAACCACGACCAGGGCCACTGATACCACCCCCTTCTCATCCACCCCCACTCTACCCAGAACTCTGTTTTGCCAACATTGTGACCCCAGGTGAAATCTCGGACCCCAGAGTCCTAGATTTTCAGCCCAAACTCTGCCACCAGTCATCTCTGTGACATGGAACAGATCCCTGAGCTACTCTGAGCCTCAGTTTACCACCAGAAAATGGGAACCCAGGATCCTTTTCTGTTCTGGATCACAGGATTAGTGTGAGAAAAAAACAATCAGTCGATCAATCAACCAAGAAAAGACCATGAATGTAAACCTTTAAGTCTTCAAATTCCATACGATGTTCCCCCTAGCCCTGCTTCTCTGGTACTGCCACCCCTTGGAATCACTCTCTTCTGTCCCGGTTTCTCGAAGCCTTTTATTCGTTATCCTTTGTGGTAGCACTCTTCCCTGTGTGAGCGTGGGCGTGCACGCATGTGTGCATTAGTACATATAATCACATGGAGACACATGACATCTATACGTATAATGTTATGTACGTACATATACACACATGTACCACATATAAATATATACGAATAATAAATTCTCCTTGCCCATTAGACTCTGAGTCCCCTGAGGCAGGTGGCATATTCCACACGGTCCCCCAACTTTGTGTCATCCACTGCTTGGCACCCGCCCCCACCCAAGAAATACCTGTCACTCGAATAGGCAAAATACTTTGAAAAACACAAGACAAGTAATAGAATATACAGAAGAAGAAGGAGAGACTCGGTCACCTCGTAAGGAACAACCTCCAATTATCAGGCACTGTTCTGAGCACTTCCCCCTCTCTAATCTGAGCCCATGTGCTCAATACCGTGAATATACTTCACGCCGCTGAATGGTACAGCTAACCATGGTTAAAACGGCAGATTTCATGTTCTGGCTAATTTGCTGCAATGCTTCAAGCAGATCGGGGAAGTGGGGTGTAGGGAGATGTGGTGAGGCCTCTCAGGAGAGCTGACGAGTGGGCAGCGTGAAGCCGAGCCTCCAAAGCCCACTGCAGCCGTCCGAGGTGAGTCACCACGGGCTCCTGCCATTCTCCAAGCGGATTTCCACTGGAGGCTTAGAAATAGCCTGACCGATTCCCATGCCCAGAGAGCAGCCCAGCCCCGATGGTGAGGCTCTGTTTTGAATGCAGCCCCAGAATAAGCCTATTTTCTAAAAGTCGCCCCTGAATGAATGAATGGAATGCCATTGAAAGCAGCTGGTGTATAACCGCCCTCAGAAAACGCATTCTCCGGGCTCAGATTGCATTTAATTGCCCTGAATTCCACTTTCTTATCAAGGCCTCTGATTTGCTTGCAGGAAGTTGGTTGGAAGCTTATGAAGTGTGCCCCGTCCATCAGAAAAGGAACGGAATGGCCGCAGCCCCGGAGCACGTCCCAGGGCTTTGTCCTCGGCAAGCACGGCCCAGGCGAGGCCCCGACATAGTGCAGTGGGGGAGGCAGGGGGAGAGATCCCCTTCCCACCCCGCGATGTCCGAGGCTTCCAAATACACGCACCCCGGAGGGGTACCCAGCACCGCGGCGTGCGAATGCCTGCACGCACACACTCACACCGGAGTGCTCCCAGGCCGGGCGCCCTTGCTCTCTCTGCAGCCGTCCTGAGAAGCGTGTTTATGTTAGGGCCCACTCCCATCCCCACAGACCGATGTTTATCAGCCTTTCCCAGTAAAACTATCATTGCCGCTGACAGAAGATTAATAGAAATGTAGATTAGCCTGCGTTCTTGGCACCTCAACGGAAAAGAAAAATTAATCAACACACACACACACACACACACACACACAGAGTTCTCAAACCTTGAACCACCTAAACGGGGCTACAGCTCTCAGGTTTCACGCCCGATGGAGTGTCTGTCGACTAGAAGAGTGGAAATGGTCACTGGTTATAAAACTTCTCCCAGCCTCAATTTCTCAGCCGTAAAGTGGAGGTAAGAACAGCACTGACCTCCACAGTGTTGTAGTGAGAACTAAACAATGAAAAGTATGCACAACGCTTAGAACACTCACTGGCACAGAGTCGGGCCTCGAAAAATCTTTGCTTCCCACCGTTAAATTCGTTAATAGTAGCTTTATCAACCTCACGATACTCAAAACAACACCGGCTTTTCCATTTCAGGTAATTATTTTAAGACTTCTTTCTCAAATAAATATACTTTATAGAAGGGAACGGAACTAAATAAAAAGATTAAGTAAAAGAGCGCAGGAGATTCGAGGAAAAGGCAAAAGCCAAGAAGACAGTGAAAGAAAAGAAATTTGGGAAATTTGAAAACGCTGAAATTTGGGAAACAGTGATTTTAAGCATAACGAAACAAAAGTAACTGAATGAAAGTCCTACTTTGCTGACACATGGGTAACCTCTGGAGAAAGGTAACTACTCTGCGTTTTTGCTGGTCATGGGACTGTCCCCCTGCCCTGTATGGGCTCCAAACCATGTCCCCACACTGGGCTGATACCCCAGGCAGCCTGGGCTCTGGAGAGGGATCTGAGAAGCCAACACCCAGGTCCTTAATTTTTGGAGTTTTTGTTATTACCAAGCCGTCTAGAGGTGTGCACTGCTGGATAAAAATCAGAGTTAGAAAGATAAAGTAGGGGCACCTGGGTAGCTTAGTCGTTAAGCATCTGCCTTTGGCTCAGGGCGTGATCCCAGGGTCCTGGGATTGAGCCCCCCATCGGGCTCCCTGCTCCGCTGGGAGCCTGCTTCTTCCTCTCCCACTCCCCCTGCTTGTGCTCCCTCTCTCACTGGCTCGCTCTCTCTCTCTGTCAAATATATAAATAAAATCTTTTAAAAAAAAAGAAAGAAAGAGAAAAAAAAGATAAAGAAGGAAGTAATTATTCACATTTCCAAACTATTAGCCTCACTACAACATGGGTGCACCATGGAGACACCAAGCTAAGTGGAGCGAGCCAGACACGGAAGGATAAATGTTCCATGGGTCTGCTTCTACGAGGTACCTAAAGGGGGGTTAACCTCAGATCTCTGTGAATAATCACTGTGAGCTCACCAGATGAAAAAGAAAGTATCCGGTTGCTGGTGGGTAAACGCTGGGGGAAAATACTGATGAGGTTGAGAACATAAGCGACGGGCTTTTGGTCTTTTGCAATGTCTGAGAGGAAGTACAGTGGATGGACAGATCAGAAGAACCCGGGGCTGGCCTTGGACTTGGCCCTACTGGGTGATGGGCAGGTCCTGCCAAGTCACTCGGTCTCCTCATCTGCAAAGTGGGAATAAGCATAGAACCCAACTCAGGATGCTGTGCGGGGACCGAAGAACAGACATGAAAAGCCCTTGGAACAGTTCCCGTACCAGCTGACTCTAGATGACAGCAGTTGCGACACGGCTGGTGGTTTGATCTGCTTAACAATTGTTTGCTAAGAGCCAGGGCCCACCCCAGAGCCCAGAGAAATTATCGTCACTCACTTCTGGAATAGGCCTGCCCAGAGTGAGAGGCTGCACTGCACGATGGGAGAAGGAAAGGATGCAGGGCTTGAGGGTTTGGGTTCAAATCCCAGACCGACCTCTTACCAGCTCTGAACTTAGGCAGTTAACTAATCCTTCTCTGCTCCACTGAGGTCCGTGGACCAGCAGCTTCGGCACCAGCTGGGAAATGGCACTAAGCTCTTAACTGAGGGCATCTCCAAGAAGCAGTCTCTCAGGGGACCCTAATGAGCCACCTGTCATGACTCACCACACATTCGACTCGGGCATCCCTACATGGGGGCTCTGGCCACCTGCCACCTGCCACCTGCCACCGGCCACCATCAGCACTTGGAGAGGCCCTCCCGGGAACAACTGTCTGCAAGCTGCCCACAGACACGGTAAGGCAGCCTGAAGCAAGGACCCACAATGGGCGCTTGTGTGATGCTCTCTGAGATTTGGGGCAAATCTGGGGGGTAGCGGTAGAGGGTAGACTTTATCAGGTGCCTGGTCCTTAGAGTCGAATGGCCTTAGGTTTGCAGCCAGCCCCTTTGCTAATATTAGCTGCAGGAACCTCCTCACCCGTAAAATGGGGGATAATCAGACCCACCCTGGTGGAGACATTCTGAGATCCAAATGAGATAAGGCACGTAGAAGGTCTGGCACAGGACTCCGGCTTCCAGCAGAGGCTCAGTAAAGGTTACTTTCCTTTTCCAGCCTCCATGCCTGGTTCCTGTGCTTGCTGCTCCTTCCCTGTAGAAGGCTGTCAGCACATTTCTTTCTATCAAACTCCTACCCAGCCTTCAAAACCCAGTTCAAACACCACTGCCTCAGCAAAGGCTTTTTGGTCCGTTTACATTTAACAGACCCACCACTGCCTGCTCAGTGCTTCCAGAACACATTACACAGGGCACTATGAGGCACATAGCAGGGCCATCCGGCCCTGCCAAGAAAGGAGGATCAGGGAAGGCTTCCTGGAAGAAGAGGCATTCAAGCTGAGACTGAAAGGAGGGGCAGGCAAAGAGCAGCGGGAAGAGCGTACTAAGCACAGGATCCATGTGTGCAAAAGCCAGGAAGCCAGAGAGAGCTCAGCGGACTTGAGGAGTGTGAGTCCTACACAAGTTGCTCTCTCTGACCACCCTAGCTAAAACAGCCCCCGCCAGCCTCCACCCTCACTCTGCATGGATTCTCTCCGCTGACAATTAGTTCTGTATTTATTTGTCTGCTGCTTGTGTCCCCAACTGGAATTCTAAGTCCACTATAGGGCAAGTACCTTGTCTTCCTCACTCACCTCACCTCTGTATCCTTCTCCTGGCTGAACAACTGTGAGATTCCGAGCTCCAAGACAAGGACCTGGCTGTCTGGTTCACCGTTAAATGCCAGCATCCGGCACAGGGCCAGGTGCATGGTAGGAACTTAGTAAGTGTCTGTGGTCGAGTATCTACTGCCCCCAGGAGATTCCCAGCTTGCTGACCGCGTAAGTGCAGGAATAGATGAGTGGATGCGGGCATGTGTGGATACACACGTGTACACAAACACATGCATAACGGGATGAATGAACAAACAAACCGAGGGACTAATTAATGCACGAATGCAGAGTTCTCACACGCATATAATCAAAGCCCAGAGGCCATATCCCGAGCTGCCCCATTTGGCCTTGTTAAGCCTCCGAGATTTCTAGCTCATCTTAGCCCTGGCCATTCAAAGCTTCTTTTCTTGTCCGCAGCCGCCGTGATTCCATTGTCATCAGGGGCAACAGGCCATTTCCCCTCTGCCCCTCTCCTCTGAGCCCTGGGAGCTCACCAAATTCCCAGCCCTCTTTGAGGAGGCGAGCTGACCCCAGTGCTTGGACCTCTTCTTATTGTAAGACATTTTTACAGGACCCTTCTATGGGAATTGTCGGCATTCCATTCTCCCAGAGAGTGGGATGTGAATCTGGCCCATTTTTATTAATTGCAAATTACTGCTATGCTGGGTGTCTATTTTAGTAGACATAAGGCTTTAGCAGGCTTCTCTGGAGCACGGAATGCAACCCAAAGAAGCACATTGCTCTCATTCTTTCTGCCAACAGACTATGTGAATATTTTTAGAAGCCACACCCTCTCGCACTAGCCAGATAAATAATTTCCAATGCCAGATGTGCTCTTTGCAAATCAACATCAGGCAGAGAGGAGGGGAGGAACGAGCTACATGGCTCACACCAAACGACAGCACCATGTGACAAGTTTAAACCAGTAGCATTTTTACAGGCCCCCCACCCTTGGAATAAAGAAGATGGAACCGCAGCTAGAGAGGCACCAGAAGGGGCTCCAAGAGGGACCTGGCTGCTCATATCCCACTGGCTTTCCCTCCCCACCCCCCACCCCCCCAAGGGCCAGACGCTGATGCCTCGGGCTCTCCTGAACATGGAGGCCGACGTGTGGCCATGTGTCCGCTGCCTTTGCCACCGGTGTCCTTTCTAAATATGTTTCCAGCAAAATGCTGAGTCAGGAAGAGCCGGGCAGATACAGCCAGAAGACCAATCCACACCAGCTGAAACGCATTTTTTAAAAAATCTTGGAAGTGCATGAGAGATGATGAAAGATAATTTGCCCAGAAGTCAAACATGGGAGTTCTCCTCCTGGCTGTCATCCCTTCACCCCAAACCCAAACAACTGAAGGGTACCTACTGAGTGGCGAGCGCTGGGCCACACTCCGAGGAAACAGAGACACAGGAGCCCACAGTGATTCCCTGCGTGTGACCTTGGGCCTGTCACCTAGACCTACGGGGGCCGTCCTCATTCAAACAAGAGGCCTGGAAAACGACCCTCAACGTTCTTCAAGCGCTAAGATTCTCAGATCCCAGCAGCATCCCTTGAACAAGCAGAAGGGAGAATTAGTGCCAGGGAATGGGAAGGTCTGGTTTCCACGTGTGTGTACGCACGTGTGCGTGTTTTACCCTGGGAAATGCCAGGAGCAGAGATTAAGGAAAAGACAAGGAGAAAAAAAAGAAGCATGACCCAAAGTTCGATTTTTATAATGTGTCTGCTATTTACCTATACGATGGACAGGGAGCGCAGAGGGAAGGACTGGGTCCTGGGAGCTGGGAGTCCCAACACCACTGCCCCATTGGTCATGCCCCTGTGCCATTTCCCGGGGCTCCTGCCCCATTGTTCCCAGCACAATTGCTTTCAGAATTCTAACTATTCTTCTCCTCCATGGGGAAATTCTATGACTCCATAGGAAGCTATGTGCCTTATCACTGCTGGGACTACATCATGGGACCCAGAGGTCACACTGTCCCACAGAACCCAATCCCCCAGCCAGAGGCTCACATTCCAGGCCTTGTAAAGACTGCTTGTCGTTAGGAGAGCTCTGGGGGCAGGTGGCAGGAAGAATCTGCAGACAAAGTTACCAGGGTGGATGACACGAACCCTTAGAAATGTGCCCCTCAGACCAGAACCCACCACTCCCGAGGACCCAGGCACCTTCAGGGCAGCTGGCCAGTGTCCTCTCCGGTGACCAACTATTGGCGAAGGTGCCTTGGATACTGAGAGTTGAGTGCTAAGTGCCCTGTGTATTGTCTAAAACCCTCACATTTGCCCTTGACTCCCAGGCGCCCCAGGCACAGAGCACGGCACACATTAAGTGCTCAGGAAATACTCACTGAGAAAATGAACAAATAGACAGCCAGCCCCAGAGGCAGGACTGGCGTCCCTACTGGACACACCAGAAAACGGAGTGTTAGGGGAGTCACTTCTCCAAAACACGGCCATTAGTCAGGGACAGAGTCGCGATTCAAATTCAGACTGCAGGCTACCCAACTCCAAAGCCACCGCTCTTGATCTTGACCCACTGCACAGTGCTCAGCTAAACACAGGGTATCTTGTTTAGTCCTGAAAACAAGCCTGTGAGCGTTGCCGTCACCTCCGTTTTACAGTCACAGAAACAGGCTGAAGTGGCTTTCCCGATGGCCAGCAGCGAGGAAGCCACACAGGAGGGAATTTTCTGGCTAGACAGCCAGTGCTCCTGCTAGAATAATCCAGAAAGGGAGAGAC
This sequence comes from Ursus arctos, assembly GCF_023065955.2. Classification (NCBI taxonomy): domain Eukaryota; kingdom Metazoa; phylum Chordata; class Mammalia; order Carnivora; family Ursidae; genus Ursus; species Ursus arctos. The sequence goes on along the minus strand of NW_026622886.1, from coordinate 9,872,264 downwards.
CTTGAGATCTCACTTCCTGATCCTAGGAAGAACTGCTTTGACCAACTGTTTCCTCCGTATTCTGTGGACTAACACAGAAAGAGGTGACCGTGGTCAACTACTCGCAAAACCAGGAGGTCATCCTGACGTGACTCCGAGGACCCTCTCAAAGGACAATGGTAACTAATGGTCCCGCCATGATCCGCAAACAGAATCCAAACGCGGAGCAAGGAAACAGTCTCCCTGTGATGCACCCCGTCCACTGAGAGCGAGAGGAACCAGGAAAGGGGACAGCACAAGGTCATTCCCATGCTTTGTCCGGGGACCAGGGATGAGGCACTAACGTCACCAGCCGCCAATTAGAGGGATCCCCTGGTGTCGGGAGTACTGAGGCCATTTCATAATGAAACCCATGCGGCAAGCTCCGTTTATTTTGAAACCGTATTTGCTTATTTTGCAGACGTGATCAAAAGGACATTCAGAGGATTCTGCAGGGGGTGCCTGAACCCCGTGGGCCAGGAGAGCTTGCTTCAACTCCAGCGGCAGCCAGCAAAAACACTCTTCGTGGAAGTAAGCCCCATCACCGGACGGTACGCTCCTTCCCAGCAGCACACACAACCATAGCCAGGTTCCCAGTTCCACCGCTAGTTTGGGGGGTGGGAGGGCCGGGAGAGAGAAAGAGGAGGCAGGGCACGGCAGTGACAGAAGGCTGGCAGGGACAGAGTTCCAACTCTTACATAACCTGGGGCGGCGCTGGCAACTCAAGCCCTCGTGAGTCAGACACATATGGGCTCAAACCCCAACGCCACTTACCGCTGTGTTACCTCGAGTTGGTAACTTAACTTCTCTGTGCCTCACTTTCCCTATCTGCAAAATGATGTCAATAACAGTGCCCACCTCATAGGGTTGTGAAAACTAAAGGTAAGCGATAGCAGGCAAGCATGTTATGAAATACACAGGCAATATGTTCCGGTCATAGGTGTTTCCACAGTGATGATTGCAGACTACGAGCTTCCCGAGGACAGGGGCTGTATTTTAATCATCTTTTTATCCCAGCACGAAGATCAAGGTCTGGCATGTAGTTGGGAGATCAATAAATGCTCATCGAACAGAAGGGCTGGAACTGAACTGAGGTGACTCCCCTGCACCCGCCTGCCGGGGCAGGACTCCGCGGCCTAGTTCCGAGGCCGCAGCCTGGGGCACCTTGAGGCCCCCGCCCTGCGTATCAATCCACCAGGCAAGAGCTTTACCTTAATATTGCAGCTGTCATCCAGCAGGATGTTTTCCAGCTTCAAGTCCCGGTGGACCACGCCGTTCTGCAATGAGAAGACAGGCGGGGCGGTGAATGGGGCGCCGGCAGGAGACACAGAAAGGGGGAGTGCGAGGGTGAGCAAAGGGAGGTATTTGACAGATTAAAGAAACGCGCCGCCCCGGTGGTCTTTGCCTCCATCCTTCAGGGCTCCTCTCCCTGTCATGAAGCTTCCCGCCAGCCAGCGACCAGCGACAGGAGAGCATTAGTCACTTGCTGTGTGGTGAAGGGAAAAATGACTGGAATCCCTTCTCCCCCAGAGCCTGTAAAACAGCAGGGGGATTCTTCGTCGGAATGTGAGTCCACTGTGTGAAAGCAGCAGAGTCGGGGGCGGCGGTGAACAGCGTCAGTCTGACCTGCGCTTCTCAGGGAAGCAGATTTCTCTGCTGGAGACTCAGAATGTGGGGCTCATGGGCCTCACTTGTCTGTCTGTCTGTCTGTCTGCCCACCCCCACCCCCCCGCCAAGGCTGGGAAGGGGATTCACTCAATCTATTATTCTGACCCATGAAACGACTCCAGATCTGTCCAGAGGGTAACAGAAGCCCCCCCACCCATGCACGGGCAGTTCCTGAGCAGCTGGGAAGGAAGTTCTGCAAGTCCCCCTCTGCTCAGCTAGACTCAAGGGTGAAGGGTGAAGGTCGGAGGGGCTGCGGAGACCCTAGCCACTGGGCAGACCCTAGCCACTGGGCTGAGCCCAGCAGGTCGCTGCCCTACCGTGGGACCTTTCCATTCAAGCAAACCCTGGCAAGGCTGGAAGCTGACCTGCAGGGACGGGCAGACAGCCCCGCTGAGGCTGAGAAGGACTCGTTAACCCATAGGCTGCTGGTCTATCCCACAGTAACAACTGGTATGGACACACAATTCTTTGTAAAACCCAATGATCTTTTAATGGCGGGGAGGGGCACAGGCAGAGGCGGAACCCAAAGAACCAGCTATGTACCTTGGGCCTGGGCGGACAAATAGCGGGCAGTAAGTTTTTCCTATCCTTCAGCATGAAGGACATTTACAATTGAAGCTGCCCTTTTAAGCAAAGCAACTGGCTAGAACATCTCTGTCTTTCGATAGAGATTTCTTTAGGCCAGAATCGGCATGTTTACAGTTGGTGCCTTATTGTTTATTTTCCTTTCCATTTGATAATTCCCACTATCTCCAAAAGCACAGGCTGAAGGGATGGAAGCTATATTTCTACTACTCTTTTTCTAACGCGCACCTTCCAGGATGTGTTTTGACCTAGGGAAGGCACAAACCAAGGCTCCTGGGGGAGAAGGTAGAGAATCAAAGGTCCCTGATGTTTTTCTAGTTTTAAAGATTGGGAGCAGTTTTGGTTTATAGTATTGCATTCCTGGTTTTCAGAGTAGGATGGAATGAGTCTGATGAAGACCCATTCATGCAAAATCCCACGTATTTACCCACCTCAGAAAATGAAAATATGATCTGAAAGTGCTTTATGGTGATGCCTGATGATAAAGTGCAAAATACTGTTTGATCTCAGTCATCAGTGCCTTTTGAGTCAGCAGAGAGAAGTCCAACGGTGTTGGCAAGGGTTAAGGGTTTTAGATTTGAATAATATCTTCTAGTTACTTACGGAGCCGCTCTCAACCAGAATATTTAACAAACCAGAAGGCCCCATGTTGCAATCATTTGAACGAAGACGCTGACTCTATTTTGGTTGCCATGTTGGATTCAAGTCACTATTGCACTCAGCGTGAAAGACTGTTCCAGGTGTGACCGTGCTGGGGGAAAGTGCAAATACAATAGGACTCATGAGTATCATGATTAATAACGATGATGGCTGAAATAGGTCTTGGAATTAGCTGTGTACTTCACTTCCTTCTCCAGAGACAAAGGGTAGCTAACCTGGCTGTATTATGAGCACATCCCATTAGGTGTGTTGCAATAAAATGTATGTGTAGGTATGTAACCTATGTGGATATGACCTATGCAGGGAAAGACAGCAGGAGCGCAGGAAAGTTCACAGCCAGTAACTCCACTCCAGGAATCGCCTTCAGGTGAATCATTCAAACGAGAGGAAAAGGTTACTACAGAAAGGTGTGGGTCACTCTATATATTAACCAGAAATTGGAATCAGCCTTCAACGTCCAACAATCGCAATAATTACAGAGAACTTCTAGTAACATAGGAACGTGTTCAGATTAAAATACTGAGTGACGAGGCAAGACACAAATGTAAAAATACACACACTTTGGTACTCTGGATCTTGAAGTGGAGAAAGGTCATTGGCAGAGAAACTGGGCAAATCTAAATCAAATCTGGAGTTTTGTTAATAACAGCGCCCGAATGTTGGTGTCTCAGTTTCAACAAATGGACTATAGTAATGTAAGCTGTTCCCATTAGGAGAAAGCGAGTGAGGGGCATACGGGAACTCTCCGTACTAGCTTGGAAACGTTGCTGTACAACTAAAATTATTCAAAATAAGAAGTTCAAATAAAAAAACAAACGTTGGGAGTAGGAGGAAGAAGATGGGAAAGAAACGAACGAAAACGTCCATCATGGGTTATGCCTGGATTCCAGAATTATGGGGGGATTTTCTTCTATTTCATAAATTCTCCATGCAGATGACAGTGAACAGATATCACCTGTATTCTGTGGAAAGAACCACATGGCACCATCACAACCGTCAGTGACCAAAGCTCTGGCGGGGCGCGGCCGTACCTTGTGACAATAGTGCACGGCGGACACGATCTGCCGGAAGAAGTGTCTGGTCTCCCTCTCGCTGAGGCGTCTCCGCTCGCTGATGTAATCATACAACTCCCCCTTGCTGGCGTACTCCATGATGATCACAATCTTATCTTTGTTCTCAAACACTGTGGGGGGGACAGCAACACACAAACACCCCGTTTATCCAACAAGCTCACTTATGACTCCAGAGGGTGCGAGGGAGGACAACGGAGATGTCACTGAGCAGGGGCCAAGAACAACCGGTCAGGACACAAGTCAGGCCATTCCACGTCACGAGGAGCTGGGCGAGTGTTCCAGCCAGGTGGACAATGACACCACCACTATTGTTACCAGACACACCTCTGCAACCTTACTACGCGAGGAACCTCCATCTGCCCGTCTTTTCTGAGGGCCCCACGTCCCTCACCAGGATCCTTCTCCGGACCCCCCACCAGAACGGCCCCCCGTTGACAGGACAATGGGTGATAACAAACAACTAAGTTCTATCTATGAACCCTTCGATAAGGACCAGTTACCCGGACCTCACAAGCTACTCTGAACGCAGAATGGGCAGCTGGATTTGTCACCTCTTTGCTCAAAACCTTCTCGAGTTTCCATCTCACTCAAAATAGAACCCCAAGTTCCAAATGTGGCCCAGCAGGTCCTGTGTGATCCCGTGGATCCCCCCTAGCCCCAGTCTGTGTATTCCGTGTATTCGTTTAGTCTCCCCCACTAGAGTATAAACGAGGGTTGGTCTATTTCATTCACGGATGTCTCCCCAGCACTCCGAACGCTGACAGAGGGGCTCAATTCACAATTATCCAATGAGTGAACTCCAAACTTCCAAACTGCATTCTGGGAAATTACAGGAAATAATTACGTAGCCCTTACTGTGCGCCAGGCTCCTGTAAGGTTTTGAGTACCTGACATGTACTGACTCATTTAGATCTTGCAACAAACTTTCAGGGAAATACCACTAATTTTACCACCGGAAAAATGGGGACACTGAGGCCTGGAGAAGTTCAGAGATTTGCACGGTTTGGCTGAGACGCCAGACTGGATGGGGCTCATCTCTGGCTTCCGGCATGGATGGGGACCCATGATGCCACAGCCTGGTGGTGTGTCAGGACCCCTGCAATCACCCCAAGCTGGGTTCCCTGCTTCAGCCCCTTGCCACCCAACCCCCACACCACCGTGGAAATTGTTTTCCCAAATGCTTGTAAATGCTTCTCTCTCCCCAACTCTGATATTCTAGCGGTGATGTTCACATGCGGCTTGACTAAGTCGTGGGAGGAAGGGCCAGGCAGATGCCCCTAGGGGCGGGTTAGGGGAAGCCAGAGCACAGGCACGATCCAGGTCCTCGACACCACCTCCACCAAGGCCATCCCCTTGCTATCTGTTTCCTACTTTGGGCTTTCACATAGATGTCCTTTGAGCAAAGAAAAAATAAATAACTGTTCTGAAACCCATCCCTCCCATGGTATATATTTTATACATGGTATAAAAACTTTTGTAGGGTACCCAAGATCATTCCTGAAGGACCCCTGCCTACGTCCCTCTGTCTCGTCAGCTTCCACCATTCCCCATCAGGCCCCCGATGTTCGCAAATGCTGGACCATTTGCTGTTTCTCACAATCCTGTCTCTGTCTCTCCATCTCTGTCTCTGTCTCTTTCTCTTTCACACACACACACACACACACACACACACACACTGCTGTTTCCAGCCTCCTTCTCTCTGCCTTTACCTGCCCTACTTGTGGGGGGAACTCCAACCCATCTGTCAAGATTGAACTCAAATATGACTTCTGTTTTGCCTTCCTCTGCCTCTCGCTGTGCTACTCGTTACTTGTATGATAGTACTTTCAAACCGCATGGGTTCATTTGCTGGTTTACATACCCATTTCCTCTGCCTGGACTGTGAGCCTGGACTTTTAGATGTAAAAAGTTTAGTTTTAGAATCAGATACTCCTAAGTAGGATTCCTGGATCTGCCTCTTACTTGCTGTGTGACTCTGGGGGAGTTGCTTGCCCTCTCTGTGCCTCAGTTTCATCAACTGTAAAATGTAAATAATACTAGTAAGTACTTCTTAGAACTGTTGCGAGTGTTTATTGATATTGGATATGTTAAATACTTAGAACAAGGCCTACATTTACGGCATGCACTCCGTGATATTAGCTATTATTGTTACTATTGATATTATTGGACCCCAGGGCCTTAGCACTGAACCAGACTCCTAGACACACTCAATGAGAATGGAATTGAACTGGAACATGCCTCAGGCCTGGGTCCTCTGTCCTCCCACACCTTGTCACTGGCTGTTAGAAGCTCAAGCCCCTCCAGTTCCTTCTTGGCTCCTTCAAGTGCGGCCAAACCTCTCTGATAAAAGGAAGGGGAAAGGAGGAGGGCAGGGGGGAGGAGGAAAGAGAACAGCCAGATAAAATTGGCTGCTCCCGTGTCTGCTGGCCTCGGTGTACCCTGCAGCTGTGGCTCCTGCCAGGGATTGCAGCCTGTTATGCCCTTTTCATTAACAATAAACTTTGGAAACTGGAAAAGCTGCCTCGGGATGCATGGCTCCGGCTCCAAAAATGATGGAGTGATAGGCCCGGGGAGGGCAGCGGGCTTTCTAATTTTAAAAAGTGGGGAAGGAAGAAAGAGGGAAAGTACTTTGACAGGGAAATAAACAAGGAGGCTCACACCCCCAAAAAGTCTGATGTGTCCCTAAAGGAGGCCAAAGTCACTGGTCCCTTCAGTGACTATGAGAAAGGATGGATCGCTGGTCTCATGAGGACAAAAGGACTGTTTTGGTGACGGGATTCCTCCCCTTCCAACTGGCCCGCTTGGTATCAGGCAGAGATAAACACGATTCATTTCAACACCAACTATTTTACTATGCAAGGAACCTCCATCAGTGAGTCCTGCTAGGCCCAGCTCTAAAATGCATCCTGATTCTGTCCCCCTGTCTGACATCCCTGTGCACCCCTTGCTCTGAATCTCCATCCTCGCTGGTTTCCTGCCTTTCTCTCTTGCCCCTCAGCTGACTTTCTGTATTGAGACGGGGCTGGGGGACAGTTCCAGGTGCACGTGCCATGGAGCACGGGTCCTGCAAGATATTCTGGAGGAAAAAAGTGTCCTCTGATTAAGCGTCTGCAAAATGTGTTTTGCACAATGCTAATACCTGATTGCCCTTGGAGGTCTGGTGTCTTTGACTCTGAGTTTTGCAGGTTGATTGGGCCATTTCAACATCCCTCCTGATATCTAGAGGAACTAACGGGGAGCCAGTCTGGTAAACAATGGGTGAATGAGAAGACAGGCAGGTCTTGTGGGCAGCCAGGTGAGAGACCTGCCTGAGTGGGCACGCGGGGCTCTGGGACCCCACCCCCACCCATCCCACAGAACAGAACAGCCAAGTCTCACGTGAAGGCCCTGACTGTAACCCTCGATTAACTGCAGGCAAATGGCAGTTCCAGACTTGATACATCAATGATTCATCAAGAAGGCCTCGTGGTGTTAGGTATGAAGCTTCTAGTCCTTCCTGACAACAGCAGCACTTGCTGAAGGCCTACTATGTGCAGGCACTGAGCTAACAAGCACTTTGTATGAATTATGTCTTATGGCTGAGAAATTCTGAGTACAGCCAGGTTAGCAACTGCCATGGCCACAGAGCAAGTCCGAGGGGAGCAAGGCCTAGGCCGGCAATCTGACTACACCATTTTACATATATGTGACCGCACCCCCCCCCCCCCCCCGCCAACCTCGGTCTCCTCATCAGTCAGACACAGGGCACTCGGTGAGCTCACGGGTCCTGCTCCTTCGGCATGGTGCCTCGGCCAGGGCTCAATTACTCAACTGCCCCTTAGCCAGCTCCTGCAAAACAAAGCCCTAAGACTTTTCTCTCCCCACTGCCATCACTCTTTAAAACGTGTTATGGCTGGAGCACCTGGGTGGCTCGGTCTTTAAGTGTCTGACTTGGTTTCAGCTCGGATGGTGATCTCAGGGTCGTGGGATCGAGCCCAGCTCTGCACTCAGCATGAAGTCTGCTTGGGTTTCTCTCTCTCTCTCTCTCTCTCTGCCCCTCCCCTCCGCCCCACATGCACACCCGCGCACTCTCTCTCACCCAAATCAATAAATCTTAAAAAAAAAAAAAAAGAATGCCTACTTCTGAGAAACACTTGCACATTTTAAAAAAATAAAAACAAATTTTAAAAAGTAAAATGTGGTGTGGCTGCCACAGAATCACAAAATTTTCGAGCAGGAAGGGCCTTAGAGATCAACTATTATTTTTCCAGAATAGCCCAGGAATTCTAATGTATAAAAGCAAGGCCTTGGGAATTTGTCCTGAAGAATGACCAGCTTCCGCACTCTTGGCCCAAGACTCCTTGCCCACGTTAAGGTCACTATCAGCGAGGTGATAGGCACACTCTTGGCCATTCTTCTGGCAAAAAGGGCTGCTTCCCTTGGGCACTTTTACAACTGGTTATTTATAAGCCCAGAAATCTTGTCTGTGTTTATGTTATTAGTCACTAAGCAAAAGCTTATTTTCCACCAGTTGGGAAGGGTTTCCTTTATGAAAAATGAAAGCCTGTGTCTCTTGGCCAGACAGTTTTACCCAGAAGCCCGGTGGCTCCAGAATGGTAAGGAAAACTATGGCCCTTGACATGCCAGGCCTACCAGGAAAATCAAAACCCTGAATAGAAACTTAGCTCAGCCTGAGTCAGCTCCCAGCATGGGGGCCGTGTCCATGGGCTGCAGATGCAGGTTTTAGTTCTAACAATACACTTGTATAAAGTACCCGCTAGGGGACTGGCACTGGGGATACTGAGAGAAGACTTTACTAGGGGAAGCAGGGGGAGGCAGGCCAGGCAGAGGGAGCAGCATGAGCGAGCGAGAAACAGGAGCAGACCCACCCGTGGTTGGCAGGTGCTGGGAATTAAGGGACAAGAAAGGAGAGGCCGCTATGAATGAGCCAGGGAGGCCCTGAACACCCACGAGGCGCTCTGTGGGGGAGGAGTCAGATGGGCCCAAACACTGCCAAGAGCAATAAATAGATGGAACAAGGGACAGGGTGGCACCCAGGATCCTGGGCCTATGAAATAGCTCAGAGCACTCTCCCTCCCAAGAGCCTTCCATGCCAGACAGTGACCTCTCCTTCCTCAGCAGGCTTATTTGTGGTAACAACAGATAACATATATTGAACAATTACTGCATGCCATGGATTGTCTCATTTAATCCTAACTATCCTAGGAGATAAGTATTAACATTACCCCTCCTTCATCAATAGGGAACCAGCACTCAGATGGAGAAGCAACCTGGCCAGGACTGGGCAAGGCCTACCTTCTCCATGTCTTCTTTCTGACACTAACCATCTCCCCAAGGATATACATAAGCCGCTACCATGAATAGGATGACTGTAAGTCAGTACCCTAGATAAATGTTGCCAACTGTCTAAAAATGGAATCATGCTGAATATTTTGTTTTGTGTCTGGCTTCATTAGCTCAACACTGTAAGAATAATCCACGTGTGTTCTGTGTCATGGAAGACTGGTCGCTCTCGTTGCTGTAGAGTACTGTGCTGTGTGAATGTACCACGGCTGGATCCACTCTACTGTTGGTGGGTATTTGCGTTGTCTCCAGGTGAGGGTCATTATGACGAGTGCTGCTGTAAACATTCTTTCAGTGCTCATCTGTATGCATTTCTGGTGGGCGGATAACCAATAAGCTTTGATCCCAAATGTATGTGACTCAAAAGCTTCTGTTCTTCCCACGACTCCCCACCACCTGCCTCCATCATCCACTTACTTTCCTTGCATAATACTCAATAAAGAGTCTCCTTCATTAGGGGCGCCTGGGTGGCACAGCGGTTAAGCGTCTGCCTTCGGCTCAGGGCGTGATCCCGGCGTTATGGGATCGAGCCCCACATCAGGCTCCTCCGCTGTGAGCCTGCTTCTTCCTCTCCCACTCCCCCTGCTTGTGTTCCCTCTCTCGCTGGCTGTCTCTCTCTCTGTCGAATAAATAAATAAAATCTTTAAAAAAAAAAAAGTCTCCTTCATTAAAGAGACCAGCATCACTGTTTTTTCTTAAAATCCTTTTTTTTTTTTTAATCAATCTGGAGCATTTTCTGCTTTGTGTTAAAGGGGATACAAACGCAACCGAAGGAGCAGTCTTTGTCCTGGAGGCGTTGCAGTGTCGCTGGATACCACCAGTAGTGTTTATAAAATAAATGAAAGGCTAACCTGTACGATACAGACTTTAAGTCCCTAGGTGATCGGAGAGAAAAATCAGTGAGATAACACACATGCCCTGAGAAAGTTCCTAAACAAGCATACAACTGAACTGCCCAAAATGCCTTTGGTTTTGCTCGCTTCAGATGGTTTTACCATTGTTTCCGCATAGACTGATATGCAGACTCTGTCCGCTTTCTTCTACTGTCCCACAGAAAGGCCTTCTTCCCAGACACCAACTTGAATGATTTCTCTTGTTTTCTGTTTATTTTCCATTTCAAGGGAGAGTGGGGATTGGTTCCTATAGCAACGGCTACTTCTCCAAATTAATTCTGAATTTCATCAGATGTTCGGTTTGACAGTCCAGCTCTGCCTTCTGATTGTCTGGCTTTCCCAACCCCACTAATTACCCAACTCCTAACAGCTCCCTCCTGTTGCCCCAGGGTGAAGAACACAACTTGTATAACTTGAGCAAATGCGGATTACAAAACAATGCTCTGGCCTGGGAGAAACGCTGATGAGTGAGGAGATCTTGGGATTTAAACCGCCTGCCAGCCGTTCTAGAACCAAATATACGAGGCCATTTGGAAGAAAATGGGCTTGGGAAGGGAGAGGGTGGGAATCCCTTTATAGGACTCTCCATGGACAGCAGGTTAGAAAAAAAGGAGGATGTCTTTCTGGTTTACATGTAACCTCAGAAGAGGAAGATTCGTTTGTTAGTTTTAAGCAAAAAGGCCGAGGGCCTAGAGAGGACCAGTCAGGATTCTCCTCATGCCTATGCCTTCCATTAACTCCGTGTCTTAAATTAGTCCATTCTTTCCATGGGGTTGCCTCCCCACATGACAGCATTTTACTGCCTTCCCGAAACCTCAGACAGATGGACAATTCCACTCCTCAGGGGTGGGCTTTTGTTAAAGGTCGTATGATCTTCATGGAAAGTAGCTTATTTTTCATTGCAGAAATGGAGTGATCTTTCCTTTGCAAGAACTGTCTGCAACCTAATTAGGGCCTTTAGTCAATGCAAGATCCATTCTTCAAGAGTTTCCTCCCCAGCACTAAATTTCAAGCACCTCACAGGCTCAGGGCTTCACAAAATGGTCTTCTGATCCCTTAAGTTTGAAAGCCCATGGCAGTGAGAGTGAGAAAATTATACTGGGCTGGCAGCTCTCCCACTGTCAATGAGTTGGTCAGAGTTGAATCAATGTGTTTCCTGGTTTGGACAATGAAAGGCTCTGTAGTTCACTAATTGTCCTTTCTTAAACCAAAACTCTCTCTGGATGTCGGTTGGCATGTGCAAGGAGAACCATAGCCAACCAGGCCACCCACTACCAGCACTGGACTCCACAGAAGGCAAAAGAAATGGTAAGAAAGTGTATAAGTTACCTGCAGAAGAGGGGATGCCAAAGTCTTGCCAAGAACCATTCATTCCTGCTAAGACCATTAGTGCTATTTGGGGGCCCCATAACAAATCCTAGGCGGGCAGGGGATGTGGCCAGGATAAAGGAAGGAGCTACATGGGAGAGAGAATCAATGGCGCCATGTTGGCCCAGCCATTGGATTCCATCCTCCTTCCACAACCATCCCTGGTGGTATTTCCATGGAAACAAGCAGGACTGTGAGGTGATACGCTCCACCAACCATCACCACACACTCATCAGCCACACCCCACAGTCTCTCTGATCATTTTCTTTATTGCTTTGTCTGGGCTTTTCTCTCTCACACACACACTCAGCAATCCTGAATCTGAGAGCACTGACAATGGGTCGGAACAGCTCAGAACCACCCCAGGCTAACACTAATGCTCTTATACTTGACACCGTGAACTCTGAGAGAAAGCAGGCTCCTCCAATTCAGGCAATGAATGTGGTAGAAATCTACCCTCTGTGAAGACAGCCTTACCGTTCCCCTCCCCACAGGAGGCTTTGCTATAAGCGGCTCCCCCCCTCTACCAGCAGCCAGGCTGGCAAAGGCAGCCCTGTGGTTATCACACCTCTGCTTCTAGCCATTGCTTGCCCGGGCGTGTATGGCTCAGGACTATCCTGTCAGCTCTAAATTCTGGTCCCTCTCATCGTGCAACGCCATGTTGTCGTGAAGAGGCTGACTCCCAGAGCCAGGCTTACCTGGGTTCAAGTCCAGGCTCTGCCACTTACCAGCTAAGTGACCTTGGCAAGTTCCCTAAACTTTCTGAGCCTCGGTTTCTTCATCTGTTAAGGTGAAGACCACCGACCCTCGTTGTGAAGGTTATCACAGCACGCGGCTGTGTGTTAGACTGTTGTTAATAGGCAGCACGTCTGAAGCAAATCCAGGATTATGAAGGACAGGTACTGGCAAAACCCGCACCTGAGCTCACACGCGTGCCCTTGAGGGGCGAGACGGAGGTGGGAGAACAGAGAAATAGTAGACCAAGACTCAGGGACGTCAAAGGACTTGCAGCCAAGCCTGAGGGGGACAAGCTCAGCTCTCCTACTTAGGGTCCGTTCTTCAGACCCCAGCGGTATTCCGAAGCATGGCTCTCACCCTCAGAGCTGCCCCTGCCAGGTGAACCCACTGTCAGAAATGATCTGGGGAGCGGGCCGCTTCCATACCCCACGAGCCTTCCTCCACGCATGCTGCCGACCACCGAGGCCAACGAACAGAGCCGTCACACTTGAGCTCGAAAAGATCCCGTATTACCAGACAACACGGTTCCATTTTTTTTTTCTTTAAAAATTAACTTCAAGTACAAGTGGTATTATTCGAGGCACTCGAAAATAGTGAATTCCAGGAAACCCGAGAGGGCGAGGCAGGACAACTAGGGGGTAGCGTTGGTTTTCAGTTGGTTTATTTCTAATCTCCAGCCTCTAGAAAAATGACTTGGGTGTAATCAAATGGAAACAATGAAAATAATACACTTGGAGGTCAAACAGCTAACTTAATAGGAAACTCATTAGAAACGCGGCTGGACAGCTTCACAGCTGAGAGCTCGTGCGTGTGACTAAAAGTGAGGGAGACTCTGGTGCTGTTATTAACCAGGGCGAGTCCTTCCTCTTGGATCCCCTCTGCAGAGACTTCACGTGGAACTTGCGGATCCGGCAGCAAGGGGAGTGTGCTAAAATGCTCAGCGATTCGCCATGGGTTCAGAAGAGTAAACACAAGCATAATACGCCACTTTGCCAAGTTCAACAAACTGTTTCATGGGGCTCTGAGTCCCTGATGAGGGCAGCAACCAAATGGCTAAGTAAGTAAACCCAAACCCAAAGGTATCACTCACTGCTCACTGGTGATCGCTGCCAGACACACGTTCTTCTCCGGAATTCACTGATGACAAATGATCAGACCAAGACAAGTTTTGAGCGCAGGGCTCATTTCCTCTTGGTTGCAGGATTAAGTCCATATTTCTCAGTCTGGCCAATTAAATCCGAATCCCCCCGGGGTGAGGCGAGGGCATCAGCATTTTTTACATACGTCCTATGAGATTTTAACGTGTATCCAGCACTCAGAATCACTGATGTAGGCAATCTGGCCACGACCTTCTCTTCTAACCCCTCCCGAGAGAAGGTGATATTCCAGCCATTAAGGACCTCTCAGAGCCCTAAACATCACAGCAGGGATAAGCAGTATTGTTTATGGAGTGTGTATCTGCCACTGTGCTTAGCGATTTTATTCCTTATCTGATTTAATCCTCACAACCTTCTCTAGAAAGTAGTGAGCTATTGGCCCCATTTTGTAAGTAAGAGAACCGACCCTCAAACAGGTTAAGCCCCTAGCCCAAGGTCACATAATAGCAACTGGAAGAGCAGTTGGTTCCCTCAAATCAAAGCCTGCTTGATATGATAAAACCAGAACAGTACCTGGGACATAAGTACTCAAACCATTTTTGCAAAAGCAATGAGTGATCACATGAACGAATGAGAACATTGGGTAGAAGTAATGACCAACAGCCCCTATCAGATCAACTCAGCCATCCCCTGCCTTTGAAAAGGCTTCAATCAGGATCTGCTTGCTGGCTGAGAAGGCCGGGTTAGGGCCCTTGAACCTGCAGGTCCAGGGTCCCTCTGAGACCATGCATTGCTGGGCACTTGATCACGCTCCTGCCACTCTCGAGGGGTTACTTTGCAGGGGCAGCCACACTCTGGGACTCTGGGACCTCTGCTATATCCTGTGGACATGTCCTGGACCAGCCCCACTGCCCCTGGCCAAAAGTTGAGGGGGAAGGAGAAGGCAGGAGGTAGAAAGCCCTGTCATCCAAGCCTACAGCTCACAAGACAGTCTCTGGGCTCTTCCACAGACCCTGTCTCTTGGTTTCTCCTCTGCATCTCTGGATTGTTAAAGCAGTGATTTTCACCACCAGGCAAGAACCATATGCCCTTCCAGAAAAATCTGTCAAATTCTCAGGAGGCACAGGTAGCTTGAAAAAGCATATTATCATGTATACTTCTAGGAAGATGGAAGGATCTTTTAACTGATTAAAAAAAAAAATGCATCCAAAGTGTCTTTATAGCAGGAATTCGGAGAATTTTCTAGAATATGGACTCCTTTATGTCTTCTCCTAGGCAACAGATTTAAAGCTCACCAGACACACATGCTTATCAAGGGAGGCACATTTGTTTGTTTCATTTGGCTTTTTCAAGTTTCAGAAACTCTCCAAAAGGTGAGAGATCACAGCTGACCAATGTCCAATAGGCTTCCCACTTTGTTCCAGAAAGGCAGGATCAGGGGCGCCTGGGTGGCACAGCAGTTAAGCGTCTGCCTTCGGCTCAGGGCATGATCCCGGTGTTATGGGATCGAGCCCCACATCAGGCTCCTCCGCTGTGAGTCTGCTTCTTCCTCTCCCACTCCCCCTGCTTGTGTTCCCTCCCTCGCTGGCTGTCTCTATCTCTGTCGAATAAATAAATAAAATCTTTAAAAAAAAAAAGAAAGAAAAAGAAAGGCAGGATCAACCTTACCTAAGACAAGGGACATGATGAAAGGGTTGGCCCGTTCTAGCATATGGCAATGCAAAAAGCCATTGAAGCAATGTAATCTTGCAGGGCCAGGAAGGGAGATTTCCAGGAACAAAAAATAAGGGCATACAAGTGAAGGCAGCAGCAGAATCTCCCCCACTCACTCCCCCGCCTTTTCCTTCCCCTCCCCCTTTCCCAGCGGGACTGTTACCAGATGGGGTGCTAAGTTTCCCTAAAGTGTTGTGTGGCAAGACATTCATTCTCTCGGTTTTGCAGACTGGGTCTCCTAGGTTTTCAAAGGGGAAGCCAGGGCGAGACAACGAGACAACGTGCCTTTGATGTTTGCGCTCGGGTCCTGAAATCAGAACGTCAGGCAAAAACTGTTTTTATCTCCTTCCACCCTAGGCAGCCAAGTTGAAAGCTCTGGCGGGCACTTCCTTTTCAGCTGTTCTTTCCATATTGTCAATTCCCACCCTGCTGAGAGAATGGAATTCCTTTGACTGGAAACAGGGGTCCATCTCAGAGATGGTGCCAGAGATTTCTCTCTTCCTTTTCTTTCTCCGTTAGGTTATTACCCTTAGCATCACACACTAGAAGGTGTGTGCCCACCCTCTTTTATTTACTTAGCATTAGAAACCAGTCATGGCTTGTGTTTACACAGAGTCGACAAATTTGAGGGTTAATCACCTTCACCTGCAGGTCAATAGGAGCGTAACCCCTGGGTCTAGTTCGAGAAAGAAACATTTGAAAGGAATTATTTTTGAGATTTGGTGAACAGCAGCGTTAATTCAGTGAAGCCGCAGATTTCTTGAGCCTGTGGGTATTGTGAATAATGTACAAATAACTTACATTTCCACAGTCTGCAGTTTAGAAAACACTTGGATCTTTGAGTTGACCAGATTTGGGCCCCAAGCTTCTTCCTGAGATGTATGCAGAAATATTTTCTAAAATACCCACGAAGCTGGCATTCAATGCCCTCACGTATTTCAGACAACAACCCCCATGAACGCCAAGAATTCTCTGTATCACAGGTTCCAGAATAATGCTTGCCCCCAGTTAGGGGTCCGTGCAGACCACCAAATGACCTGGCTTGTCTTAGGCCCACGAGCTCCAGAGTGACTAGGTTCAGAGCTTAGATCTACCACTTCTTAGGTGTGACTTTGGGAAATGTACTTGGCCTCTCAGATAAAATTTCCTTACCATAGAATAGGGATGTTAACAGTTTGCATTTCAGGGACATAAGGATTAAGTGAGATAATACAAGCACACATCCTAGCACAGGGTAAAACTCAGTAACTCCTAGCTATTATTCGTATTATTTTAAAGTGTAAATAAAAGCTACTTTCTTCCTCAAAATCAGTGGCTTTGCCCTACTCCTGGAACAGAATCCGCAGCCCTCCTTAGCCAATCTGGTCAAGATCCGGCCCTCCCTGACTTCCTCTCTCCACCACCTTCCTACTCACTCGCTCCCTCAGCCTCACAGACCCTTTGTCACTTCTGCCCACACAAGCTCCTTCCCTTCTCTGAGCAGTGTTTGTTCGCACATGCCATTCCCTTTGCCTGGAATGCCCAGGTCCTGGGGGGGGGGGGGGCGAGGGGGGGCACTCACTCCCCGATCCATTCAGTCCTCAGCTGGGTAGCCACTTCACTGTGGGCATTCCTATTCATGGAATGTCAGCCCCATGAGACCAGAGCTTGTCCTGTCCACCCCAGTACCCCTAGTGCCTAGAACAGGGCCCTGCATGTAACAAACACTCAATCTGTACTGTGGTTTTTTGTTTGTTTTACTGAATGAATTGCCTTTTCTCTGGAACTAGTATTCAGTATCACTGGATAGTACAGTCCAAGATGGTGCTTTCCCGCTCTGGAAAGCCCAAAGTTCCTAAACACACAGGGTTAGACACACCCTTGCTTTGCCACGTTGCTGCTTTTGCTGCTGCCACTGCTGCATGGGCGTCTGTGAGTGCGTGTATTTTAAATCACAAAAGTCCCAGCTGAAGAAGAACTCGTAGGGTTCTTCCACAGTTCCATTCACTTGGCTAATGTCCAAACAGCCAGTTAGATGGCTGGGCACTGATTTTTCATTCAGCAAAATCTGTGCGGTCTTGCATACCGAAGGCTCCTGATTGGCCGGTCAGACAACCAATCAGCTTCCAGGGAGAAGGTTCCCTTTCACACTGAGCTTGGCCAGGAGACCACAGACTCGGGCTCCCCACCATTGCTGCCACCACACCGTCCCTATCACACCTCGGGGCAGAGAAGGAGTGAAAAGGCCAGCCTGGGAGGGGTGGGGGTGGGGGATGCCTGGGGCACGCAGGTGGGTTGCCGAGCCAGCAGAACAAGACACTAGATCAGAAACATAGCTCAGAGGCCCAGTGGAGGAAAAACCAAATGAGGTCAGGAGCCATGTGTGCCAGGGCCACCAGCTAGCCATGGTACCCAGTGTCATGAATTGAATGGGGTCCTCCAAACTCATATGCTGATGTCCCAACGCCCTGTACTTCAGAATGCGACCCTGCTTGGAGACTGGGCCTTTAAAAAGATAATTAAAGTTAAATGAGGACATCAGGGTGGGCCCTAATCCAGTATGACTGGTGTCCTTATAAAAAGGGAAATTTGGACACAGACACAGAGGGGACAGCATATGAAGATGTGGGGATAAGACGGCCATCTATAAGCCAAGGAAAAAGGCTTGGAAGAAAGCCACCCTCTGATACCTGAATCTCGGACTTCTAGTCTCTAGAACTGAGAAACAACACATTTCTGTTGGGCAAACCACCCAGTTCGTGGTATTCTGTTGTGACAGCCTTGGCAAACGAATATACCAGGCGAGTCTTAACGTTCCAGGGCCTCAATCTGCACAGCTGCAAAATGGGACACCTGGCCTGCCCCTCCTACAGGTAAGCTGTAGGGATTAATTGAGGCCTGAGGTGGGGGAGCTTTGTAAACTATACAGAATTCCACGGATGACCTCGGGAGGTCATCACTCTCAGGGCCAGGTCCTGGGGTCCTGGGCAGCAAAGCAGATAAAGTCAGAAGCCCCTGGAGACTGTGGGGTCGCAGTTAGAGGTGCAGAAGCTGGAACCTCGCCTTGGCAATCCCCTGCTCCAAACCTCCGGAGAAGGGAGGGGGGCTGCCCTCCTCCACAGCTATTTGGTGGATGTGGGAGAAACAGAACTTGCGTGGGAGAAGGGAAAGAGAACAGAGCAGAAACCAGAGGTTTCTAAGAAATGGAAAAAAAAAAAAAAAAGCCACATTTAACTCCCTGGGAGTTTTCTGAATAAAGACAATATATTTTATTTGTATGGTACTCTGCAGGTCACAAAACACTTGATGGCAATAGAGATTTTTTTTTAACCTGTTTGAGGTCAGGAATCCCTCTGACAATCTGATGAAAGCTATACACCCTCTCCTTAGAAAAAATAAACCCATGCACTCGACATCTAAAACATTATACACCAGCATGGTCCTATCCTGCAATGATGAAAAAGTTCTGTATCTATACTATCCAATATGGCAGCCACTAGCTGCATATGGCTATTGAGCCCTTGAAATGCTATAGTGGGACTGAAGACTGAATTTTTAATTATTTTATTTTATTAATTTTAATTTAAATATCCATCTATGGCTCATGGCTTCTATATTAGACAAGGCAATTATACAATATTCCAGAGGACTTACAGACACCCTGCAGTTCCATTGACCCTTGCCAATGGACCAAGTTAGGAACCACTTGTAATGATTATACAGTCTTCACAATAATGACATTTTTGAGTTTGCCAGAACATGTATCATCTAATTTAATCCTATCAACAACCCTAAGAAAGAGGTAGAACTGTTATCCCCATCTTATAGGTATGGTTTACTGTGTCCCTGAGAGGCCCCCCAAGTTGCCCAAAGTCTCATGTCAAGGCCACAGTGAAGGATTTGAGAGTAAAACCCAAGAGCCTGATGTGGGAACTCAAGCTCTTTCCTGATTCCCCAAACCCTGTTGATAGGGTTTTATGAACTGAGGTCCAAGCTGCCACCTGACGTCTCAATGGAAATTATTTCCAGTCACCCAAAGAACTTTAAATTATGTGGTACCTATCTTTAAAGTTATAAGCAAGGGTCCTTCTCTATGCCAAGAAATACCAAACACAGCACTTCTCACAGAACATGTGACCCATACTGGTCCATACTGTAGAGGTCATCCTTCAAAAGTGCCTTCAAGTTCCCACGGTAACCAGGCCACCGGGAACAAAAACACTCAGAATTTTATAAAACTCACTCTCCTCCTGCATTGTATATCTCCACTCACTTCCAACGTCTAGAAGTTCCCCTCATTTGCAGGCATATTCAGAGGTGTTTTATCAACCTGGAAATCTACTTTCCCCAATTCTTCCTCAAAATAACGCCTTCAAGGCCCAGCCTGTATGCCACGAAAACTTCTAAGCTCCAGGACTCCATGGTTCCAGAATATGTTGCTTGCATATCTACATAACATTCTTCTGTCATGCCTTGTATGGTGCCTTGAATGTGGGGTCCATAGCCTGTTGTCTCTTTCAGTTTCTAACCACACTGAACACAGTGCTTAACCAGACACGGTCACTTGGTAGACCAGTGATTCCACACTTGTCAAAACATGGGACTGCAGGGCCCCATCCCCAGACCTGTTGAGTCAGCAGGTCCTCTTTAGGGCCCTGGAATCTGCATTTCTAACAATCCCAATTTATACGGATGTTACTGGTTCAGGGACTGCACTTTGAGAATCGCTGCAAGAGATGTGTGTGGAATGAATAAATGATTGAATGAATGAAAATTTCCCTTAAGCACCCTCTCCCCAAGGGCTCCAAAAATGAACTTTAGAAAAATCAGGATAAAAATTATTACCCACATTTACTGCTAGATAAGGAACAAAAATAGAAGCAACGGTGGCGGGGGGGGGGGGGGGGGGGGGGGGGCGCGGGAATGGCCAAAAACAGCAGGGAACCAGGAGAAGGAAAACTTAAGATAGATATCAGAAAAACTTTCAGGTTACCATCTGGTTTCCTCTTAGCCATTACTGTGTAATGTATTATGATTAGACCATAATTAAAAATACTATAATGAGACCAAATTAAAAATAGGTTCATTTTTCTGACTCTACCATATATTTAAAAATATTATGGAGAAATACTCTGACTCAGTAAGTCCAAGCCTAGAAAATTTTTCATAAGAAAAAAAATAATAATTATCAGAAATGAATATAAAAACGATTATGAGGGTCACGAACGCCCTGCTTATAATCACCAGAAATTTGAAGCAACTAAAATGTTTAACAAAAGGAATTAGATTCAATAAATTATGGCACATCTATAAATGGATTACTCTAAAGCCTTTTAAAATGTCCTTACAGGGAATATTTATTGACATAGAAAGAGATGCGTGATATAAAACATGAAAAAAAAATTAAGTCAAAAACTAGTATAAACAGTATGATCCAGCTTTGGATAAAAATCATACACAGATATAGAGAGATAGATAAAAATATAAATACAGTTAGAGTGCTATTTATCAACCAGGGGGTTAGAACTGAAATTATTCTGAAATTTTAACTTGTGTATTTCTGCAACAAATACATATTGCTTGAGTAATTTTTTTACAGATATTAAAAAAAAGAGAGATAAACTAAAGGAAATTTATACTCGCCATTTCTTCCCAGGAAGGTTCAACGAGTTGAAGCACGAGCATTTTTGTAACTTTCTCCCAGCCCCACTTTCCTACAAACACCAACTACAACTTGGATTCCATTGGCGAAGCATGTGCCCCATCAAGAGATCCCTCTTCTTTCTTGGTACTTCCGGGAGCTGCTCAAAGATAATTTCCAACTCAAAGAGCCTCCACTTGGAATAGCTCATGACTCCACCACTGGGGCATCTGCCTTAGGGAACAACATTGACAATGGATCCACCGTGACCCTGGCCACCCAGCAAACTGCCATTTTTCAGAAACCATGGCTGTCTCTCATACTGGCTTTTAATAAGGCAGGTTGCTTAGCAACTGCCAAGAACTGGCAAAAAGGCAGAAGAAGTCACCAGCCGGAGCTATTTTATGACCAAAGTGAGCTGGGCTACGTATGTCTGGTTGCATTCAAGGTAACCCAATAAGAGATAACACCCAGCTATTTTTGCATCATGAGGAAAAATACTTGGCTCTTGCCCAGGAGGGCAATTACCTAAAAATCTTGGCAGGCCCCATAGTATGAGAAATGGTAACGGATACGCGGGTGAAAAAAAAAAAAATCACTGACCTTCATAAATACTGATGATATGAGGATGGTTGAGGGATGACATGATCTCAATCTCTCGTCTGATGTGAACCATGTCTTGTTCATCCTTAATTTTGTCCTTACGAATGGATTTTATAGCAACCTATAAAGTCAGGAAATGAAATGTTACCCAGAGAACTAAACAGATGCAAATCAGCCATTGGGGGAGTTTGGAAAATAAATACAGATGTTACTTGTTGGCAGAACCGACAATAACCAAAACAAAGCTTCGAAATACCCCCTGTCACGTCTTTCATTTATAGCAAAAACACCCTTCTCCCAACAACAGAAAACATCAGGTTCCAACAGCCTAGGGTTTGGGATGCTGGGCTGGTTTGTTGTTTTTTTGAGGGTTTTTTTTTTTTTTTTCCCATAAAGCGGAGGCTGCTTCACGCGGCCAGATCCATTTACTCTAGGAATCCTGATCCTTTGAAAAAAAGAAAAAGGAGAGCTCAGTTTACAGGGTATCGATGATGGAACATGGATGGGTGAAATCAGTATAACTCAGCTCCACTGGGCAGCTGCCTCAGCAAAGGCTAATGAAAGCTCTACTGCATGGGGCTTCTCGAAGGCCCGTTCTGCTCAAACGTACGGTTCTAAGACTCCAGCCTATGCTGCGTGTTTGTGTGATCGCTCTGTGGCCAAGTTCTTCCTTCACCCTTCCTCTTGCCCAAGGACCTTTGATGCACGTGATGAGACAAAAAGTCTCTGCTATAGAAAAATCAGGATCAAACAAAGGGAGTGACAGCCAGACTCCCTGTCCAGCCCGTTGATTCCCGTGCCAGTGTCTGCAAATGCAAACTGTAGAGGGCTGCCAGGGCCAACGCACAGAGCGGTTACTCAAAAGAAACACATAAATAAAAAAAGCATTAAATGACAATGGGAATCTAATAAGGAAAAAGGTGTTTGCCCATGGATTCATCTTTGCTCATAAACAAGTTGCTTCGTCATTTAATCCGCCCTGGCTTGAAGGGAGGCAAAAAGTACTTTGGAGGGGGAAGGTGTCCCTGGGTAAAAAGGCCCATCAACCAAGGTGCTGCCACCTCCAAAAACCTGCTTAGTCCCCTCCAGAGTGGTCCTTCTGTGATGTCAGCTCTCACCCGCACCACCCTCTCCCAGATGAAAGGTACTCAGCCCGTCCCCCTGGATCGCAAAGGCATGAAGTGCTCCTTGTTACCAGGAGGCCACTGCGACACCTGGAACTGTCAGCCTCAGCGGGAACGTACTTCCATCTGTGCACGTTAACATCTTCGGGTTTACACCAGGTCTCCACCAAGCACGATACTTGGGAACGTTTGTAAAATACAACTGGTCCATCTATAACTCAGTAAGAGTTGGGCACCTACTATTATTGTTATTATTATTACTATCGTTATCATTATTATTGTTTTTGCTACTTGCTGACTTCCCAACAAGTGGGAGAAATGGCCGAGGAGGTCCCCATATTTCTCCTCTCCTCCCCAGCTGTAATGAAATTAGTATTCGTGTCATCACTTGGCTCTATACCAGTGGGGATCTAATTCACTGCTTTATCTCCAGTGTTTAACTCCGGGTTGGCACGTGGCCGGCCTGAGAAAAGCCTTAGTGTGGGCAGGTGGGGAGGTGCCAGGTAGACAGAAAGGAAAGGGGGAGGGAGGAGGGGAGGGGAGGAGGAGGCGGGGGTGATGGGTGCCATGAGGTTATGAGAACCTAAACTGGAGAAGTGACAGTGGAGTCGGAGCCGAAAAGGAAGGACCACCCTAGACAGACACCACCGGCGAGACAGGCACCCTAGGAAGACGCTTACTTTCTCTTTGACATCCTACCTGCAAGAGGAACAGAGGAATGGACAAAGCAGACCGGAAACACGGGATGGGAGGCCCTGCTGTAAACCGAGGGGCCGGCACCATCGTCCCTTAGCCTGGGGGCAGACCCCGAGACTGCATAAAAGGAGGCTGCCCAGAGATGAAGGAGCTTCCAGCTTCAAGGCCCCTTTTCACCCGGGTGCCCGGCTCAAAGCCGCGCCAGGCCCTCCCGACAGCCCCATTCCGTATGCAGCAAGAAAAGCCTCTCTGTGCTTACGTCAAATGTAAAGATATGACTGGAAGGCTTTATTTTGTCTGAGCTGGGACTGTGATCCTGGGAGCTTGTTCTCGGAGGAAGCAGACAGTGAACACATACAGGCCGCGGAGAATGTGGGTGGCTGTTGGACCAACTCCTGCATTCCTCCAGGAACTAAAGATGGGCCAGGGGAGAAACCACCCCTTTGATTATGCAGCAGGCTGAACTTGGCCTCAAGGAGGCCCTATTGTCAAATGGCAAGAGGCATAAATTTCTTCCCCCATCCAGGGTCAAGGGAGGGTAGTGACGTTCTGGGGGGTAAGAAAATAAGCCCACTTGTCAGTTCCCCCCAACAGTGGAGCAGGAGGCACGTCTGCCAGGGGGATGCTTCCAGGCCAGTAGGAACAGGAAAGTGCTCACATTCTAATAAAACCCCACTCAGCACTGAGGAAACTAAAAGGGCCCCCATAAACGTTACTAACCATGGTGGCCATTGGGCCACAAAAGCTTCCCTCTTCCCGCAATGAATCTCCTATTGAAAATGTAAAAGAGGGCTCATTCTGCCCTTTCAGAGGGTCGGGAGGAAGTCAGCTGGAGACAAATGCTAGAAATCGCTTAGAACCATGCAACTGTCAAGGCCGGGGAAGGCTCTCAGCTCAACTCCCAAGAGCAGGGGGCTGTCTCAGCCAAGGCTGCAGAGCCCGTCATGGCACAGCCCGGATAACTGCACGCCGTGTAGACCTGGTGGGAAGGGCTCTTCGCTCCGCGGGTCTTCACAGCCTCATCCAGGCGTCCGCGCCAGGATGCCTCGCGGCGGCCCTCCCCGACCCCCCTCGCCGCCCCTTCCCCTGCTTTCTCTTCCTTGGGACCTATCACGCCATCTGACATTCTCCTGCTTCTTCGTTTGCTGCGTCTTCAGCCTGTGACCAAATCCAGCTGGTGGCCTGTTTCTGTAGGACCCAGAAAGCTAAGAATGGTTGTCGTATTTTTAAAGAGTCGTTTATAAAAGGAGACAGAGCTCCATAAACGTAGCTCCTGTAACGTGAGGTGGTGCCTGCTTCACGAAGCCGAGGGAGAAACTGAGCCAGCCACGCGGGGAAGCGGTGTTGCGTCCCGGTCAGGGGCATGGCTCTGGGTCCTGCTGAAAGCACGCATGAGCGGCTGTGTGACCTTGAGCGGGTTGTGCAACCTTTCTGTGCTCCAGCTTCCTCACCCATCAAGGAGGTACCCTGTGAGGATTAGGGTGAACAGGGGAATAAGATATTCCCACTCGAACCAAAAATCCGTCTCAAGATACCCACTTCTCTAGATTTGGACGGTTCGTTCGTTCACTTCTTTTTCGGAGCACCTACCAGGTACCAAGCACAGCACTGGCACAGCCTAAAAGGGACCCAACAAGGTTCTGTCCCAGCGCTCAAGGTTGGGGGGAAGTGAGGGGTGGCAAAAATTACACAAATAATTACGTAATTTTCCTCCCGGCCAAAGGCTACCGAAGAGACACACAGAGGTGTGGGCATTCTGGAGAAAACTTCCTCTCCAGTTTTCCTCAGTCCTCACCCACATCGACAAAGAAAGATAGAGGGAAGGAAAGGGCCCAGCAGGAAGAGATTACCAAATGTCTGAAATCATACACCCTCCAAAAAAAAAAATCCAATTTGTTGCACCACATGCCAAAAAGATGTCACTCTGCCTGCAAAGTGACGGGAACTCACGGGCAGTACAGCCACTTTCATAAACGTTCCCAAGTCTAGACAGCACCGTGTGCCTTATAAAACGGTCTGCCTTTAAATAAGGCCACCCTATAGTTTAATGTCTAAACCGTATGCAGCAGCAGGCCTGGCCGGGGACCTGTGAATTCTGCCCTGCGGTGCCTGCCTCCTTCGGAGGCCAACTCAGCCCAGCCAGCCCCCAGCCCTGGTGAAACGGAGCCGGCCCCGCCTCCTCTTCCCTTCACGCACTTTTTCCTTTTTGGAATAATCACCACAAACCACCTGTTCTGCAGCCTGCTGGGAGTCCTTGCCCGCAGTGGCTGCCGGGAATGTTAAGAGCCTGGTGGCTGGGCAGGGATCTGGGAGGCAGCGGGGTACTGCGAAAGCTCAGGCTTTTGCTGGCTAGCTGACTTCGGGGGAGCCCCAGCATCACAGGTCTGTTTCCTCATCTGTAAAACGGGCCTGGGAAGCCCCCCTTCCTTGGGGCTGTTGTAAGGAGTGGGAACAATGTGAGTAAAGTATCTGGCACACAGTAGGTGTTTACTGAATGGTGGTGATGATAGATGAGGCCTGGCAGATACGGGGTCCCAGACCATGCTTTAGGGGGGATGAGCCCCCAGCAAATCATCTTATAGGCCTTCCCCCTCCCCCATTCCCCACACCTACCCTCTCCTTCCCCACATTTGTACTGAGGCAAGAGCAGGTAAAATTCATACCCAGCCTGCCTGCCCACAGAGACTGGGGCAGCCAGCCGTGCTCCTGGCCCGCTCTGGGGAGTCGGGGACATTCTGGACAGGCTGTATGCTTGCCAGCCTCTAACCACGAGCATCACCGCCCTCCTCCCTCTAGAACCACTTCCCGTGGATGCGCGCTCACTGCCATATGTCAGCCTGCAGGGAGTGTCCTAGGACGCTGTTTCTCAAACAGGGGACACGCACACCTTGTTAAAATGCAGATTCGGAGTCCAGAGGTCTACCGTGGGGCCGGGGATTCTGCACTTCTAGCAAGCTCCCAGGCGACGACCGTGATGCAGGTCCAGGGCCCACGCTCCGAGTGAAGAGTTCTGAGTGCTCTGTGTTGGGCCCTGACGTACCCACCTTTTAACACAAGTGGCAATATTCTTAACAATGGCAGTAACTACCATTTCTTAAGTGACCTTATCTCATTTAATCCTAACTACAACCCCATTTTACAGGGGAGGAAACTGAGGTACAGAAAAGACAAACACTACCCAAACTCACATAGTTTGTAAAAGGAACAAGCTAAGACGCCCACTGAGGCTGCTGATTCTAGAGGCTCTGGGTAAAGCTGGCATGGACGGCAAACATGGCGGGTGACAGAACCTCTCCACGGATCTCAAAGAGTCTCCAAAACTTGGTGTGAGGGACCTGTCCAAGCAGATGAAGTTTTATGGGGTCCTATGTGCGGTGCCAGGAGGCAGCACTTGGGGTCTGAGTAGCAGGGAAGAAATAGAGCCATAAACACGGCATTAGCATCCTTCGTAGAACAAGCGTGCGTTCTAATCCCGGCAACAGGAGCTGGCAGCCTCCCCGCCATTCACAAGGTGTGATCTCACCCCCGGCCACGTTCCACGGGAGCTGCAGGGCACTGAGTCAGAGGCAGCTCGGGGATCTTTTCTCACCGAGGGGCCCGGAGGCCACTGGCAGTGGAAGTGAGCAGCCGAATCAAGTCGGAGGCCAGTGTAGGAGTTTCTACTCGTGACTGGTTGATGGTCAGAGTTCGGGGCAAGGCACAGTTCCACACCGGCCACATAAGAAAGGCTGTGCACGGCCATCACTGCGGCCATGCCACCCAGGAGGCCATCCTGCAGCCAAAGCCCCTAATTAATTAAATGACCTCCAGCTCTTTGTGAGCTGGCCAACTCAGGACAGCACTCGAGCAAGTTGCCATGATGCAACCCACCCCGCAGGGACCCAAGCCAACTCCGCCACGGGCCCATGGGCCTCTTCCTCTCCGGCCTGTTGATTCACGTCAGTACATGGATGTTTTTTCAGACAGAAGCAGATTGGGAGCCAAGAGCTGTACCAACAGGCGCTGAGGAGACGCACCCCAACGCCAGGAAGAGCGGTACGTGTAAGAAAGAGCTTTTTCTTCGAAGAACAGCATCCACCGTGCACCACCAGCAGCTCTTGAACCTTATAGAAGGTTCTGAATATAGAATCCTCTGTAAGTTGCTTCTCCAGCCTCGATTTCCCAAAACTCCCCATCAGAGATGATGTGGCCTCAGATGACGCTGATTTTTCTCCCTCTGTGAAAAATGTGTTCTATTTCCAGGGGTGCCTGGGTGGCTCAGTCGGTTAAGCGTCCGACTCTTGGTTTCAGCCCAGGTCATGATTGCAGGGTCTGGGATCGAGCCCCACGTCAGGCTCCATGCTCAGCAGGGAGTCTGCTTGAGATTCTCTCTCTCCCTCTCCCCCCTTGCCCTTCTCCCCTGCCTGCACTTTCCCTCTCTCTCTCCCCAAAATAAATAAAAAAGTCTTTTTTAAAAATATGTGTTCTACTTCCAGAATTTGAATAGCGAATCTGATTTTTATCTGACAGGCCTGCTCAAGAGGACCTCAGAGAGGCCAGGACATCTTTATCTATACCCATAGGCTCCCCACACCCCCTCTTCAAGAACGGCACTAAGCATGTCCTTATTACATGGGGTGATGCCACAGGGGAAGTGGAAGTCACGGCTCAGAAACTGTGGGCACATTTACACTTCCCTGTACTGTGCCGGGGTTTGTAAACACCAGATAGTGGCCACGGCTGACCGGGCAGGAATCAAAGGAGCGGCAGACAAAAAAGAAAAAAGGCCCGTGGAAAGTTCACAACAGTGGCGATGCCAAAAGCAAGCAACGAGCCAGCTCAAAGCACACGATCTGATTCTCTGGGAGAGCAGGTCCTCCGTCAAAGAGTGCTGAGCACACTGCCTGCATCAGACCCGGGGGTCGGGGGGCTGACTGTCAAAATGCAGCTTCTGGACCCCCCACCCCCACCCCACATCTAGTGAATTCCAGCATCAGCATTTTTTGCAAGCTCCCAGGGTGACTCTGAATTTGAGAACCATCGGAGTGAACACAGCCATGATGGCAAGTCTTACTCCGTAATTTAAATGCTGCGCAGTCATACTAAACATGAGATGATTCAGGAAAATGAATGAACTGCTCATCTATATAGAGAAGAATTAAAAACAAGCTGCTTCCCGGAGGAGCCCCTGTGACCTGAATTAACTGAACCCTGGCAAATGGAGGTTTGCTCCCGGGGGACACTTTGCTGGGCGTGTAAGGCCCCAGAAGCTGGCTGGTAGTGGGCTCCCCCTCATGCTCTGCACACTACCTTGGGGCTCCCACACCTGGAAACGTACATGTCTCCAAAGGAAGAGAGAGGAAGTGAGCCCTGGAACCTCCTGTTCGGCCTGCTCTGGGACAGAGGATCTGGCTGGGGCTTCGAGGAGCCTCCCCTTACCAGGATCCTCCAGAAGTCTCTCCAGGCTCTGCCCTAATGAATGACCCCAAGGCCCGCTGCATGCAAAGGCCTCCGGAAGCACAAGAGATGGGACCCAGGCAACAGCAGAGCCGAGGGACTGAATTCGAAAGGCTGTTTAGCTGGAACCCGAGGGGCCAAGCAGCTGTTTATTTTTGGACTTTCCCTTTTCTGAACGCCAAATGCAACACCAACTCAGAATTCTAAAGTACAGCTGCTTTTCCTCCAGGTTCCAACTGTCCCGGGAAGGGAGAGGAAGGGCCAGACCAGAGGGCCGACACTGGACAGCCTCGACCGGTAGCATCTGATTGTTCTGACGCTGTTCATAACCCGGCTTGGCTAAGCTTGGGGTTGTGCAACTTTTATTTATCAACCTCCGAGCCCAGCAGAGGCCCGGCCAGAACGGCTGAGAAACCACATCAACACCCTGGCCTTGTCCTCAGTCATAGCAACTTGGCCAGGCACCCCTGCACAGAGGTACTCAGGCCAGCACGCCAGAGGCTCAGCTCCCTCCTCTGCAAATGAGGATGCCAAGAATGCCAAACCCACAGAGTTGATGGGGGGGGAGGGGTCATAGCCGACTGCGTACAGCATGGAGGGCAGAGAAGGCAAACAGTCAAATGGCACAAGGTGAATGATCAGCAGATGTTAGAGCTGCAAGGACCTCAGGATGTTCCATCCCAACCCCCTCATTTTACAGGTGAGGAAACTGAGGCCCAGGGAGGTTAAAGCACAGACCCAGGATTCACAGAGTTAATAGCAGCACCGGAGCTCCAGTCTGGGATTAATACTCCCGGCAAGGAGTGCTCACCAACTTCCAGGCCACAGCTAGCAGCAGGACTAAAACTGCCACCCAAAGATTTACCATGCACCTGGGAGGCAGGTCCCGGCGCGGCCAGGCCCCCGGACTGCCGCATTATGAACAAGCCTAGATGGGGAGCGACAGGTACTCCTAAGCGTGCTGGCGAATTACGACCCAGTTCCCAGCATGCCACCTCCCTCTCATGTCAGGGGCTGTCCTCTCACAGGCATGCCGGAGACACGGTCTGTAGTCCAACTCGGTCCAAACCTCGTTCCAATTTCTGAAGCCTGACTTGATATCACATATGAGTAGGCGTACTTGGGAGGTTTTTATTCCATTATTTCTTAATTCACTGAAAACACTGCTTTTAAATATTAACTTCGGGCTGCTATTGAATCATGGACATTGGGAACAATGAACAAGGGACACAAAAGACCTAAGAACCAACATTAGTTTTCCAAAGGGGGGGAAAAATTAGTCAATTGAATTTAGCTGACCCAGATGAACAGAACAAAGAAAAAAAAGTTTTTTAATTTCTTAAGATGGTAAAATATATAAAACATGCAAAGAAAAAAAAGCACGGCTTTAAATTATATTGCATATTTTAACCATGGATGATTTTATAATTAAGTGGAAGGGAAGATTCTTCAGATGTTATTTTTACCCTGACAAAACTCTTGCTTGGAAAGCTGATCCGTGGCAATGGGAGTGTGCGAAGACATGCCGGACAGGTAAGGAACAGCTGTCAGGCTGTAATCTGTCCCCCTGGATGCCTCCTTCAGCATCTCCTCCCAAGACAGAGCTTCTTTTCCTTCTAAAGGAAGCTCTCACTGTCCATTATGCAGAGAGCTAGCGGGCTGGGCCCTGCTCCAGAGCCCTGCTGCAAATCCCCCCCCCCACGATATTTAACAGCCCACTAATTAGCCCCTGCAAACCTGCCCGGGAAGCTCGTCACAGCAGCGCCTCCAGCTATGCACGCACAGCCCCAGGCAATGCCAGCCGGACCCCCAAGGAGCACGCTCAGTCCCCCCGGGCATTTCCTGCCACCCCATGAGGGAGGTTAGCTCTGCGAGCTTCATCCAACACCCACCACTCAGTTCCTACCCTCGGGAAGATCAGGACAGGGGTCTGTGGCTCTTATGGGACCCCAAAGAACAACCTGGGCAGAGAGCGAGGCACTCCTGGACATCCATGCTTGTCATTTTCTCTGCTGGGACCCCTCCACACCCGGTCATCTGCAACGAATGTCTTCAGCTGACCAGCTCCTCCATATTCATCCCCGGCGAGGAGCCCCCCTAATGCACATACAGGTCTGCTTCCCTAACCTCGGTCGCCATCCACACAGAGACCATCTCTGTTGTTCACCGTCTCTCCAGTGCCTCGCAGGTACCTGGTAGATGCCAAAAAGCTGTGGCTCAAATGGGCTCCAAGTATTAAAAAGGACCCTTAACATGTTGCTAAGTGAAATAAATCAGACAGGGAAAGGCAAAACCTGTACGATCTCACTTACTCGTGGACTCTAACACAGCCAACCTCATAGAGGTAGAAAGTACACGGGTGGGTACCAGGGCCCGCGGGGTGCGGGAAACAGGAGATGCTGGTCAAAGGACACAAATGTCCAGCTCTAAGCTGAATACGTTCTGGGGCTCTCATGTGCAGCACAGTGACTTCAGTTAACAATACAGTCTTAGGTACTTGAAAGTTGTTAAGGGAGTAGATCTTAAATATTATCACCACGCATGCGCACACACACGCTGATGATGAGGTGAGAGCATGGACGTGTTAACTAACCTCACAGTGGTAGTCATTTTGCAATATATCAAATTGCAATTATATGCAAATGTGTCAAATCATCGCACCATACACCTTAAACTGACATACGTTGTATGTCAATATCTCAATAAAGCTTGGGGGAGGAAGGACGCTTAAAAAAATGTAAAATCACAGCAGGACATCTTATCATTCCATAGCCACCGGCCTCTGAGTCTTCTTTTACTTACTCATATCTCAAGCATTGAAACCCTACTTGACCTGAAATCACTGAGCCTGAACTTGCCCGTCTCTAAAATGGAGATAGTATGATGGTGTTTAGAAATGGGCCCTTTTGGGGTTGATGAGGTCCTGATGGGGGAGCTCTCATGAAGGGGATTAGTGCCCTTCGTAAAGAGACCCCAGAGAGTTCCCTTGTCCCTTCTGCCAAGTGAGGACATGTGAGAAAATGGTTGTCTGTGAACCAGGAAGGGGGCCATCTCTCCAGACACAGAACCTCTGGGTGCCTGATCTTGGACTTCCACCCTTTGAAACTGTACAAAATAAATTTCCATTATTTAAAAGCTAATAAATAAATAAAATGGAGATAATAACAGTACCCACTCCAGAAGGGCTGGGAGATAATTCACCACAACAGCTAACAGTAATCCTAATAATTACCAGCTATCAAGCCCTAGGAGCCAGGCACTGGGCACCATTCTGTTGCTCAATCTTTCACTCGTAAAATTCTTGCAGAAACATTATTATTTCTGCCTTCTCAATGAATATAAACTGAGTCTGAGGCAGGTGATGTAACTTGCCCCAGGGCACACAACTAATAAAAAGGGAAGCTGGGTCTCACAAAACCCCATAACCGTACTCTTAAGCTCCAGACCGCACCCACGACGCAAGTGCCACGGCACCCAGCACACAGCGGGGATCTGATAAATGTGAGCTGAATCCGAGTCCCTGAAGACACCACCTTGTCTCCGCCCTAAGCCTTGTTTTAAGCTACTTTTTAAACTGCTTCCATCTTCAAAACCACATCCATTGGCGTTCCTTGCTTTTCTCTGTGAGGCCAGCCAACACAGTTGGACAGAAAGCAGAACCGGAGAGGGGGGTCTGGGAGGTGTGTCCCTAAAAATGATGCAATCATGAGTCAGTTCTCCAGCAAGCGATTGGGGCAAATCTGCTCTGGATAAGGCACTGATCCAGGCCCTGCAGAACATGATCCAGACATTCCCTTCAAGTGGCTTACAATCCTACTGGAAAGGCCAGTGGACATGGGGGCTCCTCCCTGCCCTGCACCCATTCACCCTTCTACTGATGGAAACACCCTGACTTTGCTTTGGGGATCCCAGTACATACAGTTTTAAAGAGACTGTCAGTCAAGATGAAGCACCCTCCCAATGCCAACAGGTGGACTCATGATCCTAGGATTTGGCTAAGATGCTCTTTCCCCAGAATTGAGTATTGAGTGGCCTGAAAATGGCTGAGCCATTCATCCCAACAGCAATCTCTGAAAAGATCTGGTTCCTTGGGGTTTCCTTGGGTTTTGTCTTTTCCCCAGCCTGGTCCTGTGGGATACACCAGACCTTCCAAATTCATTTTCTCCTTAATGAGTCACAGTGTCCATTTCTGTCACTAGCAGCCAAGACCCCTAACTTCTACGGAGGCATCAATGGGTCGGCATGGGAAGAGAGAACAAGGCTACTAGGCAGGCAAGCACCCGCTGTGTTTGGGACTAGAGAAGTCAGGGTGGGCTCCTGGGAGCAGGTGGGATGGGGCACTGGACCAGAAGGTACACGGGCTTTGGCAAAGACAAGGAGACAAGCAGTCAAGATACTTCACCCTCCTCAAGCCAATAGGCAAACACATGAGCCTAGAGTGGGGCCAAGATGATGCGTTTTCTAGGACTCAAGACCCTTCCCAGCAAAGTGTCTTTTTTTGAGCTCACAGGTGAATGGATGTAGGTGTGCAGGGGTGGGGGCCTCCTGACCAGTCCTTCTGTGCATCACCCCCACCATTTCTACCTCTGTGTCTCACTCACGCTCCTAAATAACACCGAAATTGAGTCTCACTTTGCTCATTCATTTTTCCATCCCTAAAAAGGACACATCTCCACTGTCCCCTTTCCTCACACATACTGCTTGTCTACGCTCAGTCCTCTCCTCCATGAAATGGGCCTTGTCTCACTTGACTGGTATCAGTCAAAACGCCAACCTTCAGGGACCACCCAGATGTAACTTTTACAGTAATTTCCTCTCGTACCACAAAACAGCCATATTAAATTGTTGTGGAGTTTTGCCTTTTTTTTTTTTTTTCCTGGCTGGTTGCAGGTTCCGTAAGGATTATTTTGACCTAAGTTGCAGAAAGGTGGAGAAAGTCTAGCCATATTCTCTGCCAAATAATGTTCACATCTATAGGTACCAGTTGTTATAGACTGAATTGTGTCCCCCCAAACTCATATGTTGAAGCCCTAACCCCCAGTGTGACTATATCGGAAGGCAGAGCCTTGAAGGAGGTAATTCAGGGTAAAGAGGCCGTAAGGGTAGGACCCTGATGCAACAGGACCGGCGTCCTTAGAAGGAAAGGAAGAGACACCAGGAGCATGCAGCACACACCCACGACAGAGCATGTGAGGACGCAGTGAGGAGGTGGTGGGCTACGGGTTAGGAAGACAGGCCTCACCAGAAACCAACCCTGCCGGCACCCTGATCTCGAACGTCTAGCCTCCAGACCTGTGAGAAAATTAATTTCTGTTATTGAAGCCGCTCGGTGTGTGGTATTCTGTTACGGCGACCTGAGCACATTAATACCCTCGTCCTTGTCCAATTGGCCTAAATCGCAGTCAACATATAATCCAACCAAAGGGAGGGTCATTCACGGTCAATACCAAGCAGGGCAAGCAGAGCCTACAGGACGGAACCCTAACCGCCTTGTTCGTATTGTTGAGTTGAAAGTAATATCATCTTAACTTTTATAAGAATGAGAACACCCATCCACTCACTACCACCCACTTGGCCCAGTAACTACAAGTTGCTAAAGTCAGACAACCTACCCAGATGACATCCCGGATTCCACTCGAGTCCACATCACTTCTGTCCCTGTGGGAAGACCACAAACCCAGGGATGCAAGACCAGGGTGTGTAAGGGTCCCCCCCACTATGTATACAACGCCATCCCACTTCACTGTACTCTCCCCACCAGCCCCTGAGACAGGCCCCTCATTTTGCAGGAGAGGAAAACTGAAACTGAGATGAAGGGACTCCCCAAGTCACAGGTCATAAAGGCCAAGTGTCAACTGGGTACGTAGATTTTGTGGCCAATGCTCCCTCCGCTGGCCCACACCTGTTCCCACAATTTCATCAAATCTATAGAACCGCAGGGTAAGGAAGAAATGCCCTGCATCCTGGCATCGTGATGCTTCCTTTCTCGAGAGGTTAGGCCTGGGGGGAAACTAGCTCAGATATCAGACTGCTCAAATTTCGTGGACGAGCCAGCCGGGGAGCTAATCAGAACAATTTGAGCGTGCGGCTAAACAAGGACACCCCTTCCTGGATCAAGCACTGCCTTTATGGCAACACTTCATAAGAACCATTCCCTTACAACAAAACTGTCAAACCCAGCAACCGCAGGCCAGAAACGTCCCAGCTGAGCCCCACCAAGCTGCTTTCTGATGTCCTGTACACACAAATACCAGTACTCCCCAGATGTTCTCTATGTAAAACATTTGGTTTGAGACACGGCCCTTCTTTCCCAAAAACCCTTACATTTGTTTAATGGACTCATACAGTTCAGCTAAAATGTCCTGGATCAGACATCTGAAGCCAGCCCGGCTCTGATGCAAGCATCCCATCTGCAGAAAAGACGAACAAGTAAATAAGACAGTCTCCCCCAAGATTTATGCGCCCTGCATCTTTAAGCAGGTCATAAAATGTAAGCTATGTACGGCTAATAATGCAAGTTGCTTTCAAGTGTGTTTCTGAGTCCATCTCCGAATTAATCTAAGACTGCTGTTCCCACAGAGAGTGGGTCTGGCCGGCTGAACAAGAGGCCACATTGGGCTTCTTACTCCTGCGGGAAAGAAGTTGACAAAGATCTGTCATTTGAGCAACATTGAGGTAAGGGTGGGTTTTTCCTGGTTTTAGTTATTCAGATACAGTAGTATCCGCTTTGTTCCAATGCCACTTACCCCCTAACCCACGCTTCGAAACACAGGTAAGAGATGGTGAAATGGAAAATGTGCTCGCTGAGCGACCCTGGCCAGCCCTACTCCCCTCTCAATGGCTCATCCTGTCACATGAGAAACGGAAGTTCACGAGATTCACAGTCAGGGCCTGTTCAGCTGTGAAGATTATAAGAAAAAAGGAAATAAACCCTTAGAAAAGCCACCCAAGAAATGTCATTGAATCCACGCACTAAGCTCTCCCAGACGGCAACCCACAATCTTCCTACTAATATTTATAATAAGCTTGGTCACAGCAAATCTTTGGGGAAGTGGAAAAATGGAAGGAGAAAGCCGTCAGAGGGAGCCTCACAGATAGAACCATGACAGGACAACTAATTTTACCTTCCATCTTTAACTTCTGAGTCTTGTGAGTTTTCAGTATAGGGCAGTCATTACTTTCGCTATCGGAAAGAAGAATTCTATCCTCTAAAAAGGTCACAGAAAGGAATGAAAGTTGATGAGGGAGAAGACAAACTATAAATAGCAGACATGAGAACCCCAAAATAAAGTTCTGAGGACCAGTTAGGAGAAGTTCCCCAAAGACACCAAGAAGAGGTCTAACATTCAAGTACTTTGTTTTAAGAAGGAAAGAAAGTGTATGTACACTTGAAAAAGATTTCCATGGGGAATGGCTATAATTTTTTAAAAGATTGGCCCTTAAATGGGTACGCTCCAATCACCTGGAAAAACACACTTCAAGCTCTCTGTGATAACTCAGTATGTCCACTTACCCAGGGCATCAGATTAACCAGTGTTCTCCATTTCTTTGACTGAAGCTCATGGCAGGTTGAACACCAGGGGCTGCACGGCTACTCTCTGCTTTCCCTACAGCCTTCTTGTTCAATCAGCCAATGACCAACCACCACCCCAGCCAAGTCAACTGCCCCAATATGGTGGCCTCTACAGTTCACGGAACTCCTCCTCCTCCAACAAGGCCAGCAAATCGTGACACGATTGTAAGCCCTTCCATCCTCAGGATAAAAAGCCCCAGCTTTCAGACTTTTCTTTACTCTCTCACTGCCAAGAAAAGGCAAAATGCAAAAAGATAACACACAGAAAATACCCCGCAGGGGTCCCAACAACATTCAGTGCTCCAAAATGCTTTTACGATTATAGTTAGCAAAGAGCCCTTATGCAGAGATATATGTAAGTAAGAAAACGACTCCAATGAGACCTTCAAAATCTTGAGAGGTCGAGAGGACAGTGTCAGAGGGCAGAGTGAGAAGGGGCTGGGGGAAGGGGAGCAGCTGGGGCCGCTTTCGAGAGGACATTTCAGGTCACCCCACTAAAAGAAGTCCCTCCAAATGTACTTCTGTAGCCCCCAGGGAATTGATTTTGCAGGACGGAATTATTTCGCTGAAATAAACAGACACACAAAGGTCGCTTCAACTGGGGCCTAAAAAGAAAACAAGCCAGCTGCCGCATTTACGGGCAGCCTCTGATGCAACAGGAGCAAAAGGTCCCGGCCCAGGTCCAGGGGGACGGCTTTGGACACACCAGTCCTCCCCGGAGAAAGAAAGCATACCAGGGGGCAAGGCTGGGGGCAGGGGGGGGACTCGCCTTCCTGTGGGCAAGGTCCCCACTTGGTCAGGCATTGATGGGGGCGTCTTCAGGAGCGCAGATCTCTGCAGTCAGCGTGCGCCAGCCAGTGACCTAGGGGACTGTTTAAAAATGCTGGTGCTCGGGCCCCATCCCTAGAGAGCTTTTAAAAGGTTATTCTAATGCTCAGCCAGGACCGAGAACCAGTGGCGCAGCGGGACTCGCCCTCAGTGGGGTCGGATGGAGTCAGTGCAGGTGCGGCCTTGACCCTGCGGATGGCTCAGCTACTCTTTCCCAGCGTCAACTTCTTGAACTGCGAAGTGGTAGTTGGCAGTCACCCCATCACAAAGCTGCCGTGAAATGAGAGGACACGTGTCAGCTGCCTCCTTCGGGGTGTCTTACAGAAGGCACACATGTGTACACTCTAAGTGTCGCCCTTTCTCTCCTGCTTTCAAGGTTCTCGCAAGTGGGCAGGGAATTCCGGGACGCTCCCAACCCGAAGGGGTTTCCTGAATGGCTAAGTGGTTTAAAAAGGTGGGGAGAAAGGCACATCTTGCCTTATGGTGGACCCCCACCACACATACAAAATTCACACACACACACACACACACACGCACAACGAACTCCTACTGGGTGAACTGGGCAAATTCTACAGTGAAACTATGTAAAAAATCAAGAGTCACAGGCAGCAAATTGAGGGAATGCCTACTTTCTAAGATCTGCTTGGCTTTTCCTGTCCAGAAGAAAACCTACCCTGGGTGAGACGCTTTCTCAGGAAGCCCCTGCCTATCCCCCGTCTCCCCCATGAGGCCAAGTACAAGTGTCTTCCACCTGGCGGCCCTGTACAGGGCTGGCACATCGTGGCCCAAGGGAACGTCTGCCAAATGAATGAGTTAACTCTGCTCCTTAAGGCCAGGGATGGACATGTGTAGCTCAACAGAGCTCATAATGTGTTAATCCCCGAAACAGGCATTGCATAAACACACCTGAACTTTGA
Organism: Ursus arctos; assembly: GCF_023065955.2. NCBI lineage: Eukaryota > Metazoa > Chordata > Mammalia > Carnivora > Ursidae > Ursus > Ursus arctos. The sequence goes on along the minus strand of NW_026622886.1, from coordinate 9,834,311 downwards.
TTCCAAGCAACTGGCAGAAAAGGATATGAAGGTCCACCCAACTCTCAGGAGGCAGCTGCTCAAAGCCCAGTGACCATGGGTAGCAGTGTCACCAAATTTCAGGGTTTGAAACCCACTCACAAGTACTGCAGATGTGGGCAAGTGACTTAATTTTCTGTGCCTCAGTCTATCCACTGTAAAATGGGGATAGTACACTTCTTAGGGTTACCATGAGGATGAATGTAGGTCAGTGACTTAACACACGTAGGCTACAGCCAGGTATAATCACCACTATGGGATTGTTTGCTATTATTATTACTCCACGGGAAGATATCAGGCAAAGAGACCTCACGCTTCCGGCCCACTATAAGAACCCCAAGATCAGAGGGCCCTCTGGTTATCACGAGAGGAGATGTGGACTGAAGAAAATGGGGTGCTGGATCCCCAGATGAATATAGCAACTAGCTTCCCACTGTCCAGAGCTAAGTTCTTTTTTTAAGATGTGTTTATTTATTTGAGGGAGAAGCAGGGGAGGAGGGAGGACAGAGGGAGAGGGAGACAGAATCTTAAGCAGACTCCCCACCCAGCGCAGAGCCCAGCACAGGGCTCGATCTCACAACCCTGAGATCACGACCTGAGCCAGAACCAAGAGTCAGACGCTTAACCTACAGTACCACCCAGGCACTCCAGAGCTGTATTTTCCAAAGTGCAGACCATGGACCCACCCCACCACGTTCACTTGAGTTGCTTGGTTAAAATGTTGCAGATTCCCAAGTCTCCCTAAGTCCCACCCCAGCCCTGCTGGATCAGATCCTCTGGGGTAGATGCCAAAGATGGTACATTTTGACAGGCACACCCAGGAGAGTCGCAAGCCCCCCCCCCAATTTAAGAACCATTGGATTGGCTAAGCTGGAGGAGCCATGTCTGTATCCCCTGGAGCCTCGTACGATGCCTGACACACAGCAGGTGCTCAACAAACATCAGGTGAATCCACGCAACGGTTATAACTTTCAAAGTGTTCGTTCGATTGTTTGAAGACCCACTGGGTGTAAGGCCCATGCAAAGCAGTGCTGAATCAGACCTCATTCATCTCCTCTAAACATCTTTACTGGGTGCGTGCCACATGCCAGGCAGTGTTCTAGACACACGACACAGAAACGATGATGAATGGGGTTGCTCACTACAGATAGTGGCAAGTGCCGCGTAGGGAGCTGATAAAGCTAAAGGGCAGCAGGCTACTCTCGTTAGACTCATCATCCAGAGAGCACTGCCCTTCAGAAGTTCTATGATGATGGAAAAGACCTTTTCAGCACTGTCCCATGGTAGGGAGGCTCCAGCCACAAAGAGTTATCAGGCACTTAAAATGTGGCTAGTGTAACCAAGGATAAAAGTTTTCATTTTAACTGTCATTACTTTTAACAGCCACTGTGTCCTTATTAGACAGCGCAGGTCTAGAGGCAGAAGAAACAATGTAAACGGGAAATGATAACACAGGCATTATGTACTACGGGGGTGGGGGGAAGGGGGGGCTGTGCTTAGAGCACCATGTGTTATCAAATGCCTCTCACCCAATTACCAGATGCCCTAATGTTCTCTGGCTCCGAGCACTGAAAGAACAAGGTCAGGTGCAAAGCATTGTACTTGGGCTGGAATTTTTATAGCCCATGATCAGTTGGAAGAGGTATGCAGCCCGGCCAAGCCCCAGAGACTGTGGTTCGGGAACACACTGCCGCCCGCAAAGCCTGCCCACAGCTGCCAGAGAGATCTCTTTCGGCCCCGCCGCTCTGCGGATGGTCGGTCATTCTGTCCTCCGCTAGAACGTCCCACTGGGCCCAAGACACTGCACGGATTTTATGAGATTTCTCCGCTTCAAGCCTAAGTACGAATACAAGCCTCTAAATTCCACCGGAAAATTGGTGGCTAATGCAAACATTTCATAAAATTAGAACTCATTGTGGGGCTGAAAGGAATTCAGGCTCTGCCGCCACCAGAGAAATGGAAGATATTTGTTATAATTTTTTCCTTCATGAGCTGTTTTAAGAAGCAAGTGCTTTTTCTGCTTACAATAAAGAAGGCATGCAGGGCGGGTGGGGGCCGGGGGGTGGGTTGGAGGAAGGGGAGAGTGTTTGTTTTTGTTTTGTTTTCTCTGTGGTTTGCAAAAAGCATCGCCAGATGACAAATCGGAGGGATCCTGCCTGACTCCCTCATCCCGCAGCTCGCGGAGATAATAAACCTTCCTTCCTAATCCTGGCTGCATCGCGCTCTTGTAAAGATGCTGTTTTTCCTGGAAAAGGGGTACTTCTGCTCCTTCATTTTCTCCTTGGGCTTTAGCCCCAGAATGTTCACATCCAGAGAGTTCATGAGCAGGGGGGATAGATCCGAATCATTCATTCAGGCGTGCGTGTCGCCAACATTGATTCACCAAGCACCGGACTAGGCACTTGGGATCCACCAGCCAGCAGAATGGATGAAATTCCCTGCCCAGGAGGGGGCGGGGCGGGGAGTGTGCATTCTAATGAAAGACGACAACAAGGGAAGGTTCGGTGACTGCCACATCAGAGTCATGTGGGGACAGGACGTGAAGACCCGCCAAGCGCAGACTCTGGAAGAGGCGGGAAAGGGGGCTCTGGGAGAGCAGGAACCCCATCGTCTGACAGTCACTCTCCCCTTTCACCCAGAGCAGAGCAGTGTCTGACACTCTGCTGGCCCTCAACAAATATTTGTTGAGTGAATAATGAAGCTTGACACCGAAATCTGTCCCCGAGCTCTCATCTTACAGATGAGTTAGGCGAAGCTATAGAAGGGAGGGGTCTTGCCCCAGCTCGTGCAGCTCAAGTTGTGGCAATGAGGGGACTGACCCCAAGTCTCCTGACACCACCCCCAGACTCCTGATGCCCCACAGCCATTCGGCAAGTATTGACTGCATTCTTATTGTGGGCCAGGCCCTGAACTAGGCACTGGGAGGACATAAATGAGTAAGACACAGAATAATTAAGATTATGGGACAGAGTTCTTTCCAATTACCATTTTCACAAGCTTGGAGACAACTTCTCTGAGCTTTAAGTCTGGGTTCAATGGGTATCCACCATGCAGCACGCAGGTAAAAAGCCAAAGCGGGAGGGCTGCAGAAGCTTCCAAGGTCCCAGACCCATGAAAGGCTAGGGAACCCAGTGGTTATGACCATGACCCTGACGTCAGACAGCCCAGCCCTAAATCCCAGCTCTGAGACTTTGGGCAAGTCACTTGACTTTTCTAAGACTCCTGTTCCTCATCTGCAAAATGAACATCCTAATGACACAGGAGAGGAGGAGAGAAGGCACGTCAAGTCCTCAGCACAGCACCTGGCATACACCGGTCGCTCAATAAATGTTTCCTGCTATTAACACTGTTAGGAGAGGACTCTGCATCTGCTCTGGAGCCTCCGACACACTCAAGCAGGTGCACAGGACTCAGTGGGGATTTCCACTTAACTCATCTCGTCTCCGGGATTTCTGCTACCAGCTGCTTGCACGCCCCTTCACACACCGGTTCCCTCCCTGCACGTCCCGTTCGATTCTGCCTGGGAAACAGAGATCATTTGACCATGAGGAAGATGCAAGGTAGGGTTCTCCCTAGAGTGAGCACGTCCCTGCCCTGCCTTTCCACCCAAGCACACTCACGTGCTGGGCTCGGAGCTCACCGGATCAATGGAGGGCTAGCCTCTTCCCTCCCACTGTTTCTGCTAGTTGAAGGGAAAGTTCACTTTCTAATCTACTAAGAACCCTTGCAAGGTAATTACACGGTGTCTAGGACCACTGAGAGTTTCTCAAAGTTTGTTAGCATCTTTTTAAATTGATGCTGAGAAACTCAAGGCTGCAGGATGGATGTACTTGAGGCCAAGGGATGAAATTCTGAGAGATTAGAGCAACACCCCCCCCCCCCCCGCCAGGGAATCGGTCTCCTTAAATGGACCAGCTAAGACAGGTAAGTGTAGACCGCTAAAAGCGGGATCTGAAATAACTTGCAGGGGTAGCTGCAAGTTCTAGAACCAAGAGGTGGCTGAGCCCCCTTGGAGCAGAGGTTGTCTCTTGCTCCTTCTCGTCTCCCCAGTGCCCAGCACGGTGCCTGGCACACAGGAGGAACTCCTCAACTATCTGAATAAATACTTAAATGCTACGTGGGAGAGGCAGAAGGAACACCTGCCTCAAGAAAAAATGACAGCAGATATTTCTGCTCCTTCTTGGGAAGCTGTCTAGGCTCGTAGCAGAGAGCTGAGACACGTGATTTTCATTCCTGCCGTGATGCCCAAGTGACCAAGAGCGTGGCCCTGGGCCTCAGTTCCCTCCGCAGTAGGTAAGAATGGCCATAGCGTCTCTCCCGTAGAACAGGTCTAAGGACGACACGGACGTCAGTGAGGTGGTGAGGTGACACACATACCTCAAGGCCTGGCAAACAGAAAATGCTCCCTAAAGAGGAGTTTGATTGATCGATTGATCAATGGACTCCCTCTTTAAGGATAAAATAGTAGTAAACACATGAGTCAAGTCTTCCTTTTAAGTGAAGCTGCCACAAACATCTCTGCCCTGGGAAGAGGCCCTCCTTAGTCTCTTCCTCAACCCTCGAGGCTTGCCGGCACCCCGCCTGCTGCCAGGCTGAAGTTGCTGAGCCCTCCCGGGATGCCGAAGGCCCCCACCACGGCGAAAGCCACCGGGAGGGTAAAGTGTTGGCTGCAGGGAGACCCACACCGGGACCCATGGAAAGCCCTACTAGACACTAGGTATCTCAGGGATAAGCAAAGATCCCTCCACGCAGCCCCACAAAACACGAACTTGCCCTCCTCCAAACCTCGAATAATCACAGCTAACATTTGTCGGGGACTGGCTACATGTCAGACACTGCTCTCAGCACCGTCCCTGGATCCACAGGACCACCTAGGAGCCATGTTCTACTATTACCATCCCATTCTGCCCGTGTGAAAACGGATAGGTTCTTAGAAAGGGAGAATCTTCTATCTCACACAGAATCTAGCGCAGAACCCACCTCACAGACGTGCTTAAGAAAGCACGACCTGCCTTGAGCTGAAGGGGAGTACGTGTGCGTCGACGGGACCGGGAGCCGGAAAGTAAGAAGGCCTCCCCAGGGCAGGGGAGACTCCACATGTGGAGACTCTCCTTACGCTTGTCAAAGCCGCACCAGACAATCTGAAAGGAGTTTTGAGAAATAAAGATACTTCCCTTCCCCCGCAACAAGCCTCCTTCTGCCAAAAACCAGGCAACAGGAAATGAAATCTACATTTCACCAATTTCATTCAGTGAATCCCAGGATTCTCTTCCTGTGAGCTTGGACACCAGTCTGGCTCAGCCCCTCGATTGACAGGTGAGAAAAGGGGGTTCAACCCTGGGGGGCCTACTGCATGTGAGACACATCGCCCAGGCTGCCCAAGGTGCAGGCACAGCCAACGGGCTGTCCTGCCTTTCCCAGGAGGGTTCCTTCCAAGGGCAACACTTGAGGAGCATTTGCTGGACACCACACACGTTTCTAAGCCCTTGACGCACAGCGCATTTATCCTCACGGCCACTCCCATTTCACAGATGAAGAAACTGAGGCAGGCTGACACTCTCAAGGTTACACAGGAGTTTCAAGGGGGCTCTCAAACCCAGGGAGCCTGGCTCAGAGGCCATGCTCACAACCCACCCTCACGCTCCCTTTCAGATCCACAGATGGGATCAGCCACTTCCCCTCCGCCATCCTGTAGAAGACACAAGAGGGTCCCTGAGAACCACACCTGAGCGGAACCCAATTCTTGATGAAATGACAAGAGCCAAGAAGGACTCCCAACCTGTAACAATCAGCTGTCTTTATGGCTTTGAAGCCACAGGAATAGGAGGAGCTTGACCCCAGCAGAGGGGATGGGGAGGGGATGGGGCCCTTAGGACGTACTAAGACAAAGAAGCAACTCCCTCTAGTTCCCTGGGAAATGGCCCTCTGGCCCTAAGCCACTTGACTGCCATTCCCCTCCCCGCCCAGGGAAGGGGGAACCTACCACAGCTGCCTCCTAGCACCTTCGCCCAGAAACTTCATGCTGTCTCAGTATCTCTCATGAAAGTAAGCAATGTGGAATTCTTTTCTTGAGTTTAAAAGGCAAATCATGCTGGTGTTTTTTCCAGACAAACATTAACTCTGCACTCCAGCCGGTTTACAATTCTTAAAGTACTCGATTTACAACCCAGGGAGAAAATGTTTTGAAAATCTTGCAAACGTACTTTGTATCTAAAGCTTGCCTACTCTGCAGAGCTGATCATCAGGGCTTCTCAGATGGGGGGCTGGGGTCTCCTGGGAAGACGTGAGAGTGTGGGAGCAGCGGCTCAGGGTGGGAAACGGCTCCCTCCTCCTCCCCCTCCTCATCTCTGGCAGGGGTGCAGAGCTGCAGCTAACAACGCCAGGCTCTTGGGGAGCCTGGGTGGTTCCCTTGATTAAGTGTCTGACTCCTGCCTTGGTTTCCGCTCAGATCATGATCTCGCGATCGTGGAATTGGGCCCTGCGTCAGGCTCTGTACTCAGCACTGAGTCTGCTTCGGATTGTCCCTCTCTCTCTCTCTCTCTCAAATAAATAAAATATTTTTTAAAAATTAAAAAAAAAAATCCTGGGCTCTCCATACCTGTCTACACAGTGGTGAGGAGGGGGATGCGCCAGAAAGGGAAGATGGTGGGGACCCAAGGGGCCTCCCTTTCCTGCTGCCGCCCATGGTCCCAGAACCCCCCTCTCAGGATTGCTGCTGCACTTCTCGTTCATTCATTCATTCATTCATTGTTACCGAGCACCTACTAGAAGCAGGGTGCCAGGCCACAGGCCAGAAAGCAGTGAGGAGTGAGACAGCACCCCTGCTTCCCTTCTAACTGGGGAGGAAGGGGCAGGCAAACACAGACAAATCACCAAAGCTCATACTTCACATGTTCTGAAGAACACGGACAAAGGGCCACGACAGAGAAATAAGGAAGTGGGAGTCTGGACACTGGTAGGAGCCTTGAAGGACGCGGCAAATTCCAAGTTTAGTCGCCACACCACCCATGGCAGGGTTTAAGCAGGGAGAGCTGTGATCTAGGGTAAAAGAGCACCAGGAACTCGATGCGAGTACTTCTCACCGAAACAAACAGTAACATCAGTCCCAGTTTTCAAGAGCCTGCCGGGCACCAGGCTCTGTGTTAGAAGCTTCCAAATTCTATTTCTCGTGGCAATCCCACTTGGTAGGATGCTGGTAGCCACACTTTCTAGGTGAGAAAACAGAAGCTCGGAGAAAGCGTGTAGCTTGCCAAGTAGCAGGGATGAATTTGAACCCAAGTCTGTCTGGTCCTACAGCCATGATTCCTTCCCCTACACCTCATTTAGATACCTTGCATCGTTCCCAGATTATTCCAGATGTATGACTCCCATGCCCCAAGTAAAGTCTCAGTATCTCGGCGCAGGACTTGTCATGTTCTCTGAAATTGCCGGCAGTCCTGAGCGCTTAAGAGGCACTCACTCAATACATCTGGTTTACTGCTAGATTAAAAGGAAAAGGAGACATGCCAACCCCCAACATATGCTGAGTCTCTATTATGTGTTTTTAGTATGTTGTGTCTGAATATTACCGCTCAGCCGCAGAGCAGCGAGGAGTGGTGGCCAATAAGAAGAATGAGGAAGGCCAACAGCCGCGCTGCCAGGTAGGGATGTGGGGATCACACACAGAGGGCGACCCGTGGAGAGACAAGTGAATGGCAACCTGTTCTCCCAGAGCCACCAACCGGGGGCTGCTTCGGGCCAGGAGGGGAGCCTTTCCAAATTCACCCACCAAGAGGAAAGCCGTTTTCTAATTCAGACAAATGTACCTTTTAGACTAACCACAGCCCCAGGCGCATTGAATACTCATCTACTCTGTGTCAGGCACTGGGCTAAAGGCTCAGCCATATCACATCATCTTACTAAATCTTCTCAACAGCCTGGAAAATAAGAACTAGTGTAAGCCCCGGATGAGAAAACAGAGGCTTCAAGGAGATTAGGAACGAGCCCAAAGTCACACCATTGTCAAGGGGTGGGATGGAATGTGGACGCGGGCATCTGGTTGACCATGGCACACGGGACACTGCTTTCCACTTTCAACACAGAGTGAGCGTGAGAGTTCTGGGGACCCACAGATTGGAATCTTGAGGGCCTGACAGACATATGGCTTCCACACTCCTATCCCCACTCCCCACCCACTACCCTGAGCCCTGCCTTGCTTTGTTGGGTTTTTCTTATTTTTTAATAATAGCTTTATTGAGATCTAATTTACATATCACAAAATTCACCTATTGGAAAATGTACAACTCAGGGACTTTCAGTATATTCACAGAGTTGTGCAATCATCATCACAATCAATTTTAGAACATTTCCATCTCTCCAAAAAGAAACCCCGCCCCCATTAGCAGCTATTTCCCATTTCCTTCCAACCCACTCAAGCCCTAGGCAACCACTCGTCTACGTTCTGTCTCTCCGGCTTTGCCGAATTTGGACATGTCACAGAAATGGGATCATACAACGTATGATCTGTTGTGACTGGCTTCACTCCCTCAGCATCGTGTTTTCAAGATGCATCCGTGTTGTGGTGCGTTCGTAGAACTTCGTTCCTTTTTACTGTGGAACAATAATCCCTAAATATTCCATAAATAAAATTACGGAAGGGATCGTACACAATAGTCCATAAATACACTGAACACACCACATCTGATTTATCCGTCCATCAGCTGATGGACATTTCGGTTGCTTCCACTGGGGGCTCTTAGGACTCATGCCACTAGGAACATCTGTGTTCACGTTTCCGTGCGGACGTGTGTCTGCATTTCCCCCGGGCAGGCCTGGGAGGCGAACTGCCCATCCCCATCATAAAGGCAGTTACAAGTTTACCGAAGAGCCCCGCCGTGAAGTCAACATCTGGCTGCTCCTGGGCCGTTTCCAGAGAATTTTATCAATACGGCCAGACTCCACTCACGGGTGGGTCATCTGGCCGAGCCCCTCCTCTTCGGGGGCCTGGGATCTTCTCATTCCTGCACCGTACAGTGTCGTCTGGGCCAGCGCAATGATAAATGCATTCTGCTCTGAAACAGATACTTCACAAATCATAGCTTACAGATGCTCCGGGACTTTCATGTGGGAAACACAAATGAGACTTAGGCCGTCTGACTCCGGAGCCACTGAGGACAGGAAGCCACGGCCAGGAAGCCGACAGGCCCTGGACGGACGTCTCTTTCCCTCACGAGTGCATGAGCGCATGTAACAGACGGGGAATCCGTGCACGGAACCGTCTGCCTGGCTTCGCAGACTTCGCGGTGTAACCCGCCATTCATTCCCAGCCCGTTTTTCAATCCCAGCAAATCTGAGAGCTCCTTGAGGTCACAGACGACGACCGATGCCCTTTCCATGTCCTAAGATAGCCCATTGCTCGGCGTATTCACATCAGTGTCCGTCCCACAAGCCTTTGTTGAGGACCTACTATGTGCTAGGCAAGCCGCTAGGCACGACAGGAGGTTTAAGACAGTAAGACAGGCAAGACACCTGGCCTCAACCCCCATCTCCTGCTGCTTCCCAGGAGGAAGTGAGATGTCCTGCGTGGTATGAGTGCATTTCTATCTGCAGGCAGGAAAGCGAACTAGCTGACCTCTCCAGGCCTGCTAGGGATTCCAGAATCCGAGGCTACTCAGGGAACAAAGAACTCAGTGTGTGTCCAGGTGGAGAGCTCCCTGACTGGATTCATTAAAACAGACTCATGGCCCAACAAGCAGACAGCTCGCCAGAAGCAGACATATTAACGCGGTTCCGATCCTTATCTTCTCATACCTCAGCTCTTGCGAAAACCTCTAGGCTAGCCTCTCTGCTCCAAGCCAGCACACCAGACTGCTGGGCCCCGAGCCCCGCTGAAACCAGAGCCCAGCTCAGCCCACCTACAGGAAGAGATATGGTCAAGGTCTCTGCATTCACACTGCCTGGGTCCAAACCCCGGCCCTGCTGCTGCGTGTGACCATCACGGTCTGTGACTCAGTTTCTTCCATCCAGAAAATGGGATAATAACAGGCACATTATGAGAACCAAATCAGTTAAGATGTACCTGGCGATGTACCTGGCCCATGTTATAAACACTCAGAAAGTATTAGCTACTCTTACTATTATTATTATTATTACTACCCCCATCCTACCTTGTCAATCTTGCCTCCCACTGCATCCCAGCACAAACCCTGCATTCTACGTAATCTGGCCTGCTCACCCTAGAATCCCCCTTTGCCTGACATGCCCCATATCTCAGTCTTCTGAAACCCAAAGCAAGCATCATCTTCAACATCATCTGCCCTCCCTAATCCTCCAGAAGGCCGCAGCCCCTTCTCTTTAGCCCTTTCCTGAACAATGCAAAGAAACCCCGCCATGAAAACAATCACCCCATGGCTGGTCTTCCGACACCATGAACAAGGTACCACGCCCAAATCCAGAGGTCACCCGTTGTGCAACATAAGGAAGGTTCTCCATTTCTCTAGCGGCACTGGGTTTCGAAACAGACCACTTGACCCTCCAGCTGTATGACCCTGGGCAAGTTACTTAACTTCCCTGTGCATCATTTTGCCCATCTGTTAAATGGGTCTAACTCGAGTGCACACCTCTCAGGCTTGTTGTGAGTGTTAAATGAGAGAAGATGTCTGGAAAGCAGTTAGCACAGCATGACACATGCCAAGCTTTCAAAAATGTCAGCTGGTAGTAATCACAGCAGCTGTGGCCACGCGGGGAGGGGGTGTTCCTGTCCAGAATCGAACTCAATTGAACAAACTAAGCTTCAGTGAGCTACATTCCAACTGGAAAATCACCTGATATAATCCAGGCCTATATAGCAGAGGCACTCAGACCTAGCAACTGCTTATTGCGTCTTCCACCAGATGGGTAGTTCCATGGGCCTCGGTCACGCCTGTGTCCCAGCATTTAACGTGGACAGCAGCACACGGGAGATGGTAATAAATCTTGCAACTACACGGAACTAGCTCAACATCTGTAAGTACATTTTATCTTGGCTACTAGACTACGAGCTCCTTAACAGTGAGCATCATGGCTTGCTTTAGTAAAGATTTATTAAATGAGTGATGCAAAAAATACCAAACCGAGAATCAGGTTGCTTAGACCCAGCTCAGTCACTTATCAGCTGTGCCACCCCAGAGAAGTCCCTTAACGCTTCTCTGCTTTATTTTTCCCCTCTCCAGGATGAGAAGTTTAGACCATATGTTGGCCAACGCGCCTTACTCCCTGAAACTGGGTTTGGGCCTTTGTTGCAACATGGCACCCGAGCCACCACAGATGACGGCCATCTGGCTCAGCAGGCCAGCTTACCATACGATAGCAGCCCTCATCTGCAGTTTTCCAGCACCAGGCAAGGAGTAACTTTGGGCCAGTGCTTAAAACACCCATTTGTGGTCAAATCATTCCCTTTGCTGAGTGGGGACGCCCCATCACCCATGCTAGAACTCTGGTACCCCGGGACACCAATGGCAAACTGGGGGGCACACTCTGCCCACTGGTCCTGCCACTCCCATGCCAGACCCCTCCCAGAAACCTCGTCTCCTGCTCACACCACTCAGCGTACTGCTCATAAGAGATAACCTGGTGCAGAGGGAAAGTTGAACTTGGCCCTTGATGGGGAGGTGATCACATGACACCTCTCCTCAAAATGTTGTTTGTTTTTGGGTTTGGGTTTTTTGGCAATAGTTTGTGCAGCCTGAAGGTCCAGGCAGTTTGGCTCAAAGAAAACGCATGCCGTGTTCTGCCACAGGGGCTCCACTCAACAGCCCTGCCCAAAACTGTATCAAAACAAAAGTTGTGCAAGAAACAAAGCCCAAATTCAAGGCTTTAGAAATGCATGCAGATCCTACCAGAATCTGGCTGATGGTCTTGGCTTCTTATGGGCACGCTTTTCTGTGAACCTCGCATTCCCTAATTAACCCGAAAAGTGGATTCTTTGCCCTACCACTCTCTGAGTGATAGCACGCTGATTTGTCCAATGTACCCTGTCTCTCTGATGGTCTTAAAATCTAAGGGAAAAGTCCACGGAAGGAACTAAACTGGCTAATTCCACCTTTTGAGGCTTTCCATAGATTATTTTATTTAATTATTACCCAAGCCCACGAAACTGGTACTATTGGTAGCCCATTTTACAGATGAGGAAGCTGAGGTTTCAAAAGCTACAGAGCTCGCAGCAGCTCATGAAGCTGGTGAAAAGTCAGGATTTGAATGTCCGCCAGGACTCTTAGCCCTTCTGCAAGAGTGCTTCCTTGTGGGGTGTGTTAATCTCTGGAACAAGCCACTTGGAGTCCTTGTGTCATGGACACCCTCAGGCAGTGGCCACAAACCACATTCAGGAATTCAGAGGGGAGCGTGCCTGGACTAGGCCAGGCCGGGGGCCACTCCGAGCTCCTGATCCTACAACTGTCTTCGGAAGTGGCTTCCCAGAACACAGAAGACGCTGCTGCGTGGTGCTCTGTTTGATTCAGAAGGCCCTTCCAGATGTGCAATTAAAAGCCACAACATTTTCATTTTTAAGCACGTCTCTGAGCTGCTTTCAACGGGAGGGCTAATCCCACGGCATCTCGTGCCGGGACGCCAGCCACCCGCGCTGGCAAAGAGGCTGAAGGCCTCTGCTCCTCTTGAGGGGAGCCCTAAAAGACATGGGTACAAAGGACATGAAAACATCACTTTGGAATTCTACCCAAAGCCTGAAAAGGCAGACCCGAGACAGTGCTCTCCCCATTCTCCTCCACTGCACCCCAAAAGCAAGCTGTAGTAATTCAGTGCATCCTTAGAACCCATAGAAAACTCCAAGTTCATACTTCAGATGAAAATGTCTTGTTGCTCTTGACAGATTCTGAGTCACCAAGTGCTGTACGGCGAGAACGACTTGCTGACCAATTTTTGTGTGTGTTTATTTTCTGTTCAGCCAGGCACAGGGAATTTTCCACCTGACAATTCCTGTTTCTCACTTAAGTTCTTACACCATCTGTGAGCACTGTGCTCCGCAGGGGGAGGACTCAAGGCCAAGGAGGGGACTTCCCATCACCAAACCTCAGTTTTCCCATCTGGTTAACGCAACCCTTTCACCAGATGATTCTGCTAACATTCTCAGCTTATCTACCGAAATAGAAAGGAGTTTGAGGATTGCCAGCTTCTGAGCCTGGATCTGCTACCAGATTCAAAAATCTTTACATAATTTTTGAGTAAAACAAGAGATTTAGCTGAAATTAATAGCACAATAGGAAAGGACCCTAGCTGGACAATAACAGCAGGACTCGAGTCTCCCTATGGAGAAGTGAGCCTCTCCCGTTCTCGGGGCGCCCCCTAGTGGCCATTCGACTAAGTCCCGACGGAATGTTCAGAGTTTCTGCAAATAAAGGGAAAAACACCCACCAAAAGAGAAAGGCAGGCTCCCGTCTACTGATGCAATCCCTTTCACTCTAATCTCGTCTGTGGATCAGACAGTGAGACGAATGCCTAACAGGAAGCCCCAGTGAAGCTCAAAGCAGTGTCTGCCTTGAGACAAGATTTCATTCTTTCAAACAGTTGGCGGCAGCTCCCCCGCATTCGGGCTTCTGTGTCCCCTGGCAGATCCCAGACACACCCTTACCACTCAACCCCTCGCGAGCTCACATCCTCAACCTGCAGCTCCCACCGCGTCTGTTTTTCATTATTCCGCTTTCCAACTTCCCAGTGCGATTCTTCAACAGCTATTAAGACAACACGAGCAAGGAGCCAGGCTTAGTTCTTGCTTATTCAACATCCAGCCTGGGGAATATCACCTCAGAAGAAAAGCATGAATGAAGTGCACGTTTTCTGCCTCTTCTTCCACAGACCTGAAAGTGTGTTCCTCAAAGGACATCTCTACAACCATCTCCTCCTTAAAATGTTCAACCTACAAAAAAAAAAACAAACATGGCACCTGCCCAGAGTGAATTCTTAACTACTTGCTGGCTATCGGATTTGTTTATTGGAGACCGCTTTAAAAATACAATGTATAATGTCTCAAATTTCCAACTAACCTATAACAGACTTTTTTTCTAAGCTAGGGAATACGGTTGGATCAACAGGAACAATGAAGCTTAGGATGAGGGAGTTATCTAGGTATCCAAATATTTGAGAATTCGGGGGCTGATTGGGGCCCCATTTCCTCCACAGAACGGTCCTTATACAGATTGAAAAGAAAAATACCAACAGCAATCTACCTACCATTTCATTCAGCAGTTCATTTTGCTTTTACCCTGGGGTCATTCATTAAGTTTATAAGCAACCCTGGGCCCCAAAACACCCCCAAAAGTGCACACGAGGCGTACCATAATTAGTTCCTGACTTTGGCCCTAAATCGATTAAAATACATCTGATCTGCTTCAAATCAAAGAACCATGTTAATTTTCTGCCACACACCACACAAAATCTTTCTGCAACAGTCAGTCACTTTGAACCCAGCCCTCTGGCCACAAGCAGTGTGGATTTCAAGGGCCTGTTTCCCAGAAAGGTAAAGGACAACAAGCCAAGTTGGGGACCACGCAGAGACCCCATGGTGCTCGAGCCTCTTCCAAATGGGGCTGGGACCCTGGCAGGGTTTCAGCTGTCACAAAGAATGGGGCGGCTGGCCCAGTCTCCTACAGCAATTCAGTAGCCCGGCAACCGGGGCCTGAAATGCATGGGGTCTGCTGCAATTCAGCATGCGTGGCCACCCTTGCCCTGGGCATTTCAGTCCTCCCAGAAGCGGGACGCGAACTGTCACAACCCTCAGGCATGCAGCAGCCTTTACTTTTGCTCCCTAACCTCCTCTCTTAAAAAATAGGCGTTTTTAAACAGCCCTCTCTTGCAGCTACAGCGGCACCACGGTGGTGGGGAGGAGGAATGGGAGGGTGGGGGGTCGTCTTCACGCACAGGACACGGGACTCCGGGGACCAGCTCCCCGCTGAGGATGTGGGTCTGGTCGGAGTTAGAGCAGTAAGGCATTCCAGGGCTTGGTCTGAATGCGTGCCCGCGAGGGAGACCTCCACGGTCCCAACGCTGCAAAGTGTTTGCAAATCATAAACACTACTTTGCTGCTGGGAGAAAAACCCCCAAAATATGCGCAGACAGGATGTAACAAGTGTTTCGAGAGAGAAACACGCCTGAGTCACGGGGAGCCGGGGAGAGAATGAGGAGTCTGGCTGGGGGCTCCCGGGAAGCCCCTCTCGGACAAGAGAGTCTCAGTGCCCCAACCCCACGGCCCGCGCGCCCTGGGTCCGCAGCCCCGTCTGGCCCTCGCCCCGGCGGGGGGGGGGGGGTCCCCCACTCACCACTCGGCCCGAAAACCTCTCGGTGGCCCTCTTGACTTTGCCGTAGGTGCCTTTGCCCAGGGTCTCCTGCAGCTCGTAGCGGTGCTTCAAGTTGTGCTTGTGGTGATGCCGCTTCACCCCATGCGGCTTCCTGGGCTCCGGGGCCGCCGCCGCCGCCACCGCCGCGGGGGCTGCGGTCGCCCCCGCCACCACCTCCGGGGGAGAGCCCGGAGCCCCCGGCCGCAAGTCGGGGCCGTCCCCGGCCGCGAGAGCCGCGGCCCCCTCCATGTCGGAAGGCAGGGCGAGCCGGGCTGGAGAGGGCAGGACCGGGCACAGCGTTCGCGGTGTCGGGGTCCCCGCCGAGGAAGCCGGGGCGCGCTCAAGGTCGCCCCCGCAGCATCGGGGAGGTGGCCCGGTCCCGCTCGGGCTGCGGCTCGGTCACTGGCGGCGGCGGAGACTGCACATCTGGCGCCCCCGGCGCGCACGGTCCGCGCACCGCCCCCCGGCCGCTGCGAGCTGCGGAGCGTCGGGCGAGGTGGCGGCGGTGGCAGGGGAGGCGGCGGTGTTTG
The DNA here is from genome assembly GCF_023065955.2 of Ursus arctos. Lineage (NCBI taxonomy): Eukaryota > Metazoa > Chordata > Mammalia > Carnivora > Ursidae > Ursus > Ursus arctos. The sequence continues at coordinate 9,818,461 of NW_026622886.1, read as the reverse complement.
CAGGAGGGAGGGGAGAGGGGTGGCTCCGAGCGCAGGCGGGGGAGTGTTATGTGGGGCGCCGCGCCCCCCGACCCCTCCCCGGGAGGACGCGCAGACGGGGCGGGGGCGGGGGCGGCGCGCTCGGTCGGCCCCCGGGGGAGGGGAGCGAGGGGCGGCGTGGCCGGGGCTTCCCCACCTCCCCGCCGCCACCCGGGGCCCGGGGCCACCCGAGCTGGGAGGGGGATGGGTGCGTGTCGCGACTCGCCCTTTGTGCCGCGCGGGGTAGGCCGCAGCGGCGGCCAGGGGGCTTTGTCCTCGCTCGGCCGGGACCCGGACCGGAGGCTTCCAAGCCCGGGCGCCCCCTCCCCAGGCTCGCCCGCCGCAGCTACCGCGGGCCCGCCGCCACCGCCGTCTCCTGCTCCGGCCGCTCGGCCTCCCCGCCTACTGGCGCCCGGGCGGCGGCGGCGGCGGCTCGCCGAGCCCCAGGGCGGGGGAAGCGGGAGCGCTCCGAGCCAGAGGCCGCCGGGGCTCGCTGGCGATCCGGCCGGGGGCGCCACGGGCCCGGGTGCCCCTTCATTTTGTTTTAGGTGTCGCCGCGGCCGCCAGGCCGGAGACGGAGGAGAGGCTGGGGGAGGGGAGCAGGGCGGGTGTTGGGTTACAGGCGGTGAGTCACGGCCCCTCCGCCGCAGTGCGCACCCCTCCCGCCCAGCCGGGGCTGGCACCCCGCCTCCGAGGCCCCCTCCTCCGGCTGGGGCGGCCGCGCTCTGCCGAGGACCCCAAGAGGAGCGCCTCGAGCCGGGCCCCGCACCCTCGCCGAGGAAAGGCGGAGGCGGGAAGGAAGGGAGGCCGGGAGGCTGAACCTGGGACCCGCCGCCGGACTGCCGGCCCTCCGACACCAGCCGGGACTCGGGCCGCCAGAGAAGGAAGGACAGTTGGGGGCGTGGAAGACGTGGGGCGCTAGGGGCGCGGGGACGGAGCCAGGCGCCCACCGTGTCCGCGACGGCTGCCTTCGGAGGTGGGCGAACCGGGGACCTCAGAGGGAGCAGGGCCCGGAGCCTACAGAGCGAGAGGCGACTTGCAGGCCTCTTGGCCCCCTGGGGCCTTGGGAGTTTTCCCTGGACTGAAAGGGCCGGATCCTGGAGTTGGTAACAGCGCCTGTACCCCACGAGTTGAGGGTCAGGCAGGAAGGGCGCCCGACAGCGGTGAAACTGCCCCCTCCCCCCACCACCACCACACACACACACACACACACACACTTTCTCCTCAGAAGCTGCAAGGCAAGAGAAAAAGAGGCCTTAGGGATTTTTTTTTATAATGGTGCAGTAGACTGGGATAGGAAGAGTGAGGTATGAAGAATGTCTTGTGCCTTTGGTTTTTACTTTTTCACCAGGGCGCCCCTCTCGACCTTCCTCTGCAGCTCTCAGGTCCATCCCCCCTGCATTCCTGCTGTCTTCACTCACGTCTCCCCCTTATCACCTTACCCTGGACTCCTGCAACAGCCTGTCCTGCCCTTGAGCCCCCTCCCCATTGCTAGAGGAATGGCCTAAAATGCTGCCATCATCATATCCCCCATACCCATGCCTCTGCCACACTCCAGTCCTTATCTGTCCAAACTTTTCCCCTAAGGATGCTGACATAAACCCCTCTCTGCCCCTTCCTGCCTTCCCCAAGAGCACACTGGTCATTGCATAATACAAAGACAAAGGCCATGTCTATTCAATTCCTATGCTGTCCTCCACAATTGCAGGGCCTCTCTGCCCCCATTCTGAAAGCAAATTCTTTTTTTTTTATAAAGTCTGTAGACATTGTGCATGTAAATTAAAGAGTTGGGGTAAGCAAAGTGTGGGTTGATCCTGGCTCCCTGGTGGACAGGCTGTGTGACCTTGGTCAAATGACTTAACCTCTCAGCCTCTGTTTCTTCTCCTTAAAATATGGATTAGCAGATCTGGTTTTACAGGCAAACAGACTGTGTCTGTGGTGGGAATTGAAACTGTTCACCAAATATTTCCTGGTTCTTTCCTTCCCAAGGTTGCGGTAGGAATCCACTACCCTATGACTCACTTGGGCCAATGGAGTGAGAGCAGAAGTAATATGCATTGCTTTCAGGTAGACACTTCTAAGGGCCAATGGGCAATCCCAAGAGTTCAATCTGGGCAATCGTTTGTTGTGAACCATAGAAGTGCAACGGTTGAGCCTCTGCCAGCCCACGCGGGGCTCTGTAAAGATGGCTGAGCAGGCACAGCTACCCTGTATTAGAAAAGTAGCCTGAGCAAATGTTAAACTTGTGTTGCATTAAACCAGTGAGATTTGGGGTCGTTTGTTACAACAGCATAAGGTAGCTTATTCTGGGTAATATTGTTGCTCCCAAATGCTTGGGGCTTCATCAGTATTTGTGGAATGAGTAGCATTCTGATACTATTCTGACATTATCCTGATACTATTTTATGATAGTATCTGATGCTATTTGATAATAGTAAACCCTCCGCTGTAAGGTGGCTGTGATAGTCCCTACTTTCAATTAAGGACACCATATCAGAAAAATGAAGTAATTTGCCTGAAATCGCACAGACCATAAAGAGCAAGGCCAGGATTTAAGCCCTACCTGTGCAGTTCCAAAGCTCACACTCCTCCTCTTTCTACACATGCCATGCTATGTCTCCTTAAATGGGAAGGATGGAAACACCCAGTACAATGCCTGGCACACAGTCCTACGCAAGGACTGGGAGTTCCTCTCCAGACTGAATTCCTATAGCATTTATGATTTGAGCCACACTTCAGCACAATGTTATCGTGCATTATGCTCAAGTGTTTTCACATAGATAAAGCATTTCCTCCGGCAAGATCCCAGGCTGTTTGATTGAGAGCTTGCGATCTAGCGTCAGACCGCCTGAGTTCAAATCCCTGTTCTGCCACTAGTAATTGACCACCTTGGACAATTCTTTCCCCTCTCTATGCCTCCATTCTCTCATCTTCAAAATGGTAAGTGGTATTAGGGGTGCTATTAGGGTGATATTAGGGGTGGTATTAGGGGTGCTAACAATAATATGTGCAAGGGCTCATACGAGGATTAAAGGATACAATATACACACGCAATAAGTCATGGCTATTAATATCATACTTGTTTTATTATACTTATTCTTTATCTTGCATGACTCCTATCAGCATTGAGGGCGTTGTAAGCCCTTTGATCACACTACTTATTTGATTAGACTCTGATTTCTGGCTTCACTCTCGTTACGTGATAGAAGAAATAACATCCGAAGTTGGAAGCATGACATCCTCACTGCCCTACAGCTCATATTTACATAAGGCTCATTACTTGTTCTTTATTACACTTTTCTATTTTCCAAGCAATTTAAAAGAAAGTGTGCTTGCTTTCTTGAGAAATATTTGTTCAGAAAACATAGTAATACCAAGTATCATTTATCCATCTACTGTCTGCCAGGACCTTTATATGTGCTGCGTCTAATCATCATCATAAAACCGTAAGGTGGATGGTATGAGCCCCATTTGGCTGTTAAGAACAAGGAGCCTCAAAGAGGTTAAGGTGCCTATGACCAGACAGTAACTGCCCAAGTCAGAATTTGAACCCAAGTCTCTGACTCAGGTTTTGCTCTGAGCCCCATTCCAAGCCGCCCGACATCCCAGTTCATACCAATGAATGCCTGTGCTTTGGTTGACACTCATCTTCCATTTTTCTAGATGAGGTTTTGGAAAGCTACCTGAGATTGTGACTTTTTTTTTTTTAAGAGAGAGAGAGCGCGCATGCACACATGCGTGTGAGTGCTGGGGGAGGGGCAGAAGGAGAGGGAGAGAGAATCTTGGGCAGGCTCCGTGCTCAGTGCAGAGCCCGACGCGGGGCTTGATCCTATGACCCTGAGATCATGACCTGAGCCGAAACTGAGTCAGATGCTTAACCGACTGAGCCCCCAGGCGCCCCAGATTGTGTCATTTCTAACATAAGTATATTGTCTGAGAGACATCTTACACTAAAGAATGACCTGAGAAGGTATGTATTCTTCACTGTGGCAGAAAATTGCTAGCTAACCACCAAATAGTCATGCTTGTCCTTCCACAGGCGAGCTGACAGACAGCTGCTCAGCTGGGGATAGATCTCCCAGCTTCCCTTGCCTCCAAGCCTGGCCATGTGACTAGTTCTCTCTAATGAAATATGAGCCGAGTGATGTTCATTTTTTCCTAGGCCAGGGTGTTTAAAAAATGCCTAGCCGGCAGCCGAGGACTCCAAGGCACCAGTGCACAGTGATGTCACTAGACAAAAGAAGCCCATGTCCCTGAATGAAGCCACCCTCTGGGCAGGACATTGGACTGGTCCATGAAGTGAGAACTAACCTTCCTCGAAGTCCCTGAAATTAGAGGGTTTATTTGTTACAACAGCTAAACTGCCCTAGTACATACAGCTTACACGAAGTCTGTATTTATGCAGGAAAAGCAAAATGGAAGATCACCACAACCGTCTGAAGAGTTGGAACCAAAAATGCCACATGTATGTTTTCTGTCTACTTGCTGACTTAAGGAGAAAGCAGATTATTTTGGGCCAGAATTTTTCTTTTAGTTTTTCCTGGATTACATGTCTCCGAGATCAAAACAGAAAGCTGTGCTTCTTCCCCTGCTGAGCAGCTAGAGAAACAGTTAGAAGGGTGGTTAAGAGCCTAGTCTCCAGAGTCAAAACCAGCTCAGTCCAAATCCTGGCTCTACCACTTTCACGGTGTGCGATCTTGGGCGACTTGGTCTTTCTTTCTCCATTGTCTCACCTTTCAGGTGGAGACATTAATAATGCCCCGCTCAAAGGGTTTTTGTTGAGGATTGATTGAGTTCATGCAATAAAACGGTCAGCACGAGGTAGTAGTGGCGCCCCATAAATGGCAGCTCTCAATATGATTCGCCACCTTCCCTATTCTACGTTATATTCTATTTTGTGCATGCAAGGATACAAGGGAAGGCCAGGCACAGAATCATGAATAGAATCAGTTGCTATGACAAGGGTTCAACTGAAATAATCCAGACTGAGCGTTCACTTGCAACGTGTCTCATCTATTTGGTGACTGAGAGGGCAGAGGACCCCGTTGGGAAGGAAGCGTATCGGTCCAGGCGTCCACCATAGTATGGGGACAACCAACAGGACAAGACAGGGCTTCTAGTCCCTGCTGTCCCGGGGGATGCCACCTCGGGCAGGTGCCTTCTCCTCTCTGTGGAGTGACATCACCAAGCAAGATGCCCTCTGATGACCTGACAATTCTTGATTCCTTTTGGACATGGCAGTTTCACACCCCTTGCACGTGCCTTCTTCTCCTCCCTTTGTTGCCCACGTGGGCAAGCAGACGACTGCCCACAGTTCCATTTGCTTCGTTTCCTCTGCCCTAAACATCGTACTGAAAAATAAGATAGCTTCTCCGTGAGGGAATAAAACAGTGGGGAGGCACTGGAAGTTTCTCTTATGGAGAAAAGAAACCAAAATGTGATAAATTCCCCATCCCAGGAGAAGCACCGGCAGGACTCCAGAGTGGGAAATGACACCTTGCCACCCCTGGAAAGGGTGGCTGCCAGGAAGTCGAGAGTAAACATGTCCCTTGCACGGACACACTGGGGTCGTGTGGGAGAATAACTCTAATCAGCTGCAATGGAAGAAACTTTGGGTTTCATTGAGGTTAAATGTGGGGGGGGGGGTTCCATGCAGGAGTGGGGGGATATAAGGAGCTCATTTCTACATGTTGCTCCCTGGATGGGTGAATGCACTCAACCATATTAGCTAAGTGCTTACCGCAGGCCCATCACAATTCTAGGTGCTGGGGATACAAAAGTGAACAAAAACAAAGTCCCCGCCTTCAATCAGGTTGACAGATAAATGGTGGGCCATGGACAAATAAATGTATTTCCTGTCGGGTAATGGTACGGGCTGGTGAGAATAAATGAAGTTAAAGAGGCAGAACATGTTGAGGGTAGTAGGGAGAAGACTTTCTGACAAGGTGACATCTGAGCAGAGGCCCTAAGAAAGTGAGTGTGTGTACAATCTGGATATCTGAGGGATGATATGCATATCTGGGGGAAGAGCCTCCCCTGCATAAAGCCTCATAAGTGCAAAGGCCCTGAGGCAGGAATACCCTTGGCATGTTCATGAAACAGCACGTGAAGTGAAATAGGGGAGAGTAGTAGCTTTTGAGGTCAGAGAGTTACAGGAAGACCAGATCCTGTAGGCTCTGTGGAATGATGGAAGAACTCCGGGTTTTCTACTGAGTCAGGCAGGAAGCCATTGGTCGATTCTGATTAGAACAGTGACATCATCAGACTTGGATTTGAAAAGTCTCCCTCCAGCCATTGTATTAAAAATAGACTTGGGGACGGAGGGAAGAGATGGGGGCATGGGGCTCTGAAAAAGGTTAAGGAGAGGCGTCTGTGAGAACTACATATAACACCTCAGTCTCCTCAGTGCCTTCCTCCTTGTGCTCACTGTGGTTCGTTCCTAAAACACACATCGTGTCTCCTTCTCTTAGGATTCTGCTGATCTCCTGTGGCCGGCAAAGTCCAAACTCTTAGCCTGCTGCTCGCTGGGGAAAGCATCACAGGGTAGCAAGGGCATTGGCGTTGGCGTCAAAAAGACCCGGATTAGAATCCTGACCTTAGCGCTCACGAGCTATATGACGTGCCCAAGTCGCTGGAGCTCTCTGACCCATTGGTTCTCTTTCCTCCTAGTCCTGGATGTTATCACCTGTACGTCGGCTCCATGAGGGCAGGGACTCTGTTTGTCTTGCTCCTTGCTATATATTCAACACGCAGAACAATGCCTAGCACCTAGTAGGCACTCAACAAATATGCGCGGAGTCAGCGAATGAGCTAATGTAGGAGACAGCATCCAGCAGAGTGGCTAGTGCCCAGTAATTGCACCTTTCTCTTGCTGATTCATGCTCATTGCCCCCTCCCCGCGTGGTCTGACCTAGCGGTACCCTCGTGATCCGTATCCACGCCACCTCCTCCCGCCAAGCACCATATATTCCAGGAACACCTCTGTTTCATGCTGTTCCACCTTTGCACACACTGTGCCCAATGCCTCGGATGCTCCCTTTCCCATCCTCCAGATAACAAACTGCTACTCATCTTGGAGACCTAGCTTAAGACATCACCTCCCCTCTGACGCCGTGCTAGACAGAACTAAAGACTCAGTTCTCTGTCCCCAGAGCACTCAGTTCCTGGGTCTCTTACAGCACTTACTTCATGGTATTACAATTATTCAGCTATGTGTCCAGCTCTGCACAGTTGCCTGGGAACTCCAGGATGGCCAGCGCGAGAACAGCACTGTCTGACAGAAATATAATGTGAGCCCCATATGGCATTTTAACTCTTCTAGCAGCCACATTAAAAACAAGTTTTAAAAAAGAGAGAGATATTAATCTTATTAATGTACTTAATTTAACCAAATATGCTCCAAATAAGATAATTTCAATATGTAATCAACATAAAAACCCATTAATAAGACAGTTTACATACTTCCATCTGTACGAAATCTTTGAAATCCATTGTCATAGTTTACGCTTACAGAAAACCTCAATTCAGAGCTAAATTTTCAACTGAAATATACCCTAGTGAAACAATAAAGTTGTATTTCACAGAAAAATATTTTACACAGCTCTGGAGTTTTTTAGCTTAGATTTCAGTGAATTGCGTAAAATTTAGTTTTTAGTTTCCCAGTTACAGAGTCTCATTTCAAGTGCCCGGATATCACTAGTGGCTACTGTTTCCAATAGTAGAGATCTAGATCCTATTCTTTATTCTAATAGAAGTATAGATTTGGCTTGTAATATATAAACACTGGAAAGATGGATGGATGGGTGGATGGATGAATTTTACTAACTGTACACTCTCCCTAGTTTACCTTCCTATTTCTTACTCTGGAAATGCAGAGCCCCGGAAAGAGAGGAGGAACTTAAGGGAAAGGTGAATCCATAGAAATCTTCCTTGGACTCCAATTTTTCAATCTGTCCCATGGGACAAAGTTCAAAGGCTCAAAGCTCTACTCTCTGATCCATCCAGCTCAGCAACCCAGCCTATTCAACTCTTGGCTTCGATGTCAAAGCAAAGTGGGGTTTTCACTGACCACCCTGTTTAACACTGCAGCCCATCCTCTCCTGCACCATCCCGACGCTGGTGCTCCTGACCCACCTTTACCCGTTTTCGTCTTCGCCATCGCATTTACCAGCGTGTACCGTATGACACAATCTGTTTCTTTGCTGTGTTTGTCCCAGAAAGCAGGGATTTTTATCTATATGATTCTCTCATAAATCCCCAGTATCTGGCCTGTAACGGGTGTTCAGTAATTACGCATGGAATGAATAAATGGATAGATGAATAATTTGAGTTGCAGCTTTTCATCTGCTAGCTCTATGATCCCAAGAAACAATTAAAGATTAAACCTCAGTTCCTTCATCTGTAAAACGGGTGTATAGTAATATTTACCTTACAGAGTTGTCTGATATGATCCTACAGGGGTTCATGCTTATAGGACTGAGATGATGTCTCTGAAGCATTTAGCATGGTACCTACACGGCACTGACGAAGTGTAGCTGTTCTTATTCTGTTAAAATAATAATACTAGATTCATTCTATCAGGTCTATACCAACCGTGTAAAGCAATTACAATTCCCCAAGTGATTCTGTCCCAAACAAAAAAACTAGGTCGGGAAAAAATAGTCTTGGGATCTAGATTTCCTACCCGATTGCCTATATTTACCTGTCCTGTTTGTATTTGTATTTCTAACGCTGGGATACAGGTCCCTCAGCCCTGCCCCGCCAAGACTCAGGGCAGCTCTGTGTCAAGCCCGCAGCCACTCTGTTTACGGTCACCAGGGACTTAGGCTCGAAAAGCAGGCACGAGAGGCAGGCATTCCACGCGAGTCACCAGCCCGCCTGTGACGGCAGCAGCGCTTGGCCCACCTGCTCGGGAGTGTCTCCCGGGCCTTAGATGGCGCAGCGCCTGGCAGCTGGGCCCAAGCGGAGCCAGGCTGCCCAGGCGGCCAGCTGGTGAGGGATGCATTAGCCGCCCCCCCCCCCCCCCGGCAGAGGAGCCGCAAGCCCCAAATTCCTCCCAAGGGCCTGCTTCTCCTGCTCCCTCTCTGGCCTCACCCCCTGAAATCCTTAATTTAACAGGCACATCTCCAATCTGGCTCACCCTCCATGACGCTCTGCGTCCACCTGTTCATTCATTCAGCCGGCGCGTGGTGTTTAAGCATCGCTGACAACGCAGTCACTGCGTCTGGGCTGGGGATAGAGGGTGCTCTCAGACGGTCCTGGCCCTCGGGAAGCGTCTGACACCTCCCACTGATGTGGTGCTTTACAGTTTACAAAACACTCACACACGCGTCGTCTCTCCTAAATCTCATAATGATACTTTACTTGGGATTAGATATTTTTATCCCCCCCGCCGGCCCACAACACACACATTTCACGGGATGTCCTAAGCGAGGGAGGGCCTTACCGAAGGTCTCACAGTCCACGAATGAGGAGCCCGAATTCACACTCAGGTCTGTTGCTTACACCACAGGTAGTATCCAAGGGACATCGTATCTCACAAGCAGCAGGTCTATAAAAGTCACAAAAAGGGGCACCTTGGTGGCCCAGTCGGTTAAGCGTCTGCCTTCAGCTCCAATCGTGATCCCTGGGTCCTGGGATCGAGCCCCATGTCAGGCTCCCTGCTCACCAGAGAGTCTGCTTCTCCCTTTCCCTCTGCTTCTCCCCCTGCTCATGCTCTCTCTCTCTCTCTCTCTCTCTGTCAAATAAATAAATAAATAAAATCTAAAAAAAAAGTCACAAAAAGTCAGCTCACCAAAAGATAAAGGCCATTTAATTGTACATTTTATGGCTCCAAAGAGAAAGTGCATGTTATACATGGGGCGGAGGGAGACCAGCTCCCTCCCCCAGCACGACAGAAGGGAACACCAGGAATTTGGATGGGTCAGGAGCCTCCCCAGATCTGTCTGTCCCTCACTCCTCCAATGCAAGTGCCCAGCTCGGGATTCCTGAAACCTCTGACCGCAGAACCCCAACTGCCTCTATGAACGTGGTATAGACAGACGCTGGAAACACATGCATAGCCATGAACCACACCCCTTCCCCCCCCCCCCCCCCCCCCCGCAAGCACCATTTCTGGTGCCCCTACCTTTATTCCTGGAGTCTTCTGGGAGAAACATCCAGGTGGCTTTAGGAGAAAAAAACATCTTCCCACAGCACCACCAAGTGGCTGAGTCTCTGCCCATTAAAAACTCCATCAACAGAGGCTTGCTCCCACGAGCCAAGGCACAAAATATCTAACCACCAGGACCGAGAAAAAGAAGTTGGCAAAACTGAGGTGGGGTGGAAAAATTCAGCGGAGATCCAGGAGGCGTGGATGCCCTCACGACAGGAAGAAGACAAGCGGTTAAAGCTCTTCATTAAGAAGCAATTTGGCAGAAATTCATAGACTGTTATGGCAGCAAGTGGCCAACCCTTCCCTTTTTATAGATGGGAAAACTAAGGCCCTGGGAAGTTCATGCTCTTACAGGGTGACATCAGGGCAATGACGTACTCTGTGCAAAGTTAATGGTCTTATTGCATCCCTGCAAGTCTAAGAAAGAGGTATTACTGCTCCCCAGTTTCATGGATAAAGATAGGAAAAAATCAAATAAGAACAATGTTTTATGATACCTGAAAATTATGTGCAATTCAGATTTCAGTGCTTTCATAAAGAGACAAGGTTATGAGACAATAAATAAGAACAATGTTTTATGATACCTGAAAATTATGTGCAATTCAGATTTCAGTGCTTTCATAAATAAAGAGTTTTTGGAACATAGCCCCATCTGTATCTATGTACATCTATGGATGCTTTCAAGCCATAAGAACAGAATTGAGTGTTTTGACAGAGACTATATGACTGTCAAAGCCTAAAATATTTACTACCCGGCACTTCATGAAAAATTACCAGCTCCTAGGATAGAGACTCAAAGAACTTGAGGAACCCAGGGAGAGGTGCCTGGGTGGCTCAGTCGTTTAAACATCTGCCTTCAGCTCAGGTCCTGATCCCGGGTCCTGGGATTGAGTTCCGTACGGGCTCCCTGCTCAGCGGGAAGCCTGCTTCTCCCTCTCCCACTCCCTCTGCTGGTGTTTCCTCTCTCGCTATGTCTCTCTCTGTCCAATAAATAAATAAAATCTTAGGAAAAAAAAAAGAAGTGATATGATGGGGGGGAATGGAATATGAAGGTAGAGGACCAGGTGTGTCACTGACTGTGGGATCTACAAAATGAGAGTTAGTAATAAAAAACTCCATGTAATTCCTTTACCATAAGATGGTGTGCTTCTCAATGTCTCTAATTAATCTGTTCTGCAACAGAAAAATATTAAATACAATTACATATTACTTGTCCTCAAGCAAAAACAATAATAATAATAATAATAACAACAATAATAATAATAAATAAAACTCCCTGTGGGGTTTGTTGTGTGCATGAGCTAAAAAGCTAGATGCAAAAACTCTCTGCACTGCAAAATGTTCCACATTTGTGTCCACTGTTGTTTATGAGATCAGAGCCAGTTTAGGGTCCCAATCTTCCAACTCCTCATCCTGTACACTTTCCACTGTATCACATCGTCTCTCTGGACCTTGGTTTCCCCATCTACTAAATGGGCATAATGATACCTTTCGTCATATACTCAGAGTCAAAATGAAAAAAAAAAAAAAAGGAGAACATGTTTGAGAAAGCCACTCATAAAATACTTTGTATGTGGTTAGCTGCGGGGTCTCCACCTCCTGTCTATATTGAAACAGAATGCCATGAGTTTTCAGTGTCCAGATTAGAGTACTGGGAGCCAAAATGAAGAGCCGAGAAAAGGACAGGACAAGAAAACCCAGTCTGGCTTCAGCGTGGGCTCCTGCCCTTTCCTAAAGAGCAGCCACCTCCGTGTTCTCTTGAAAGGGGGGCTGATGGGACTCTCAGCACCGTCATTATGCTGGGAGGGCAGTTAGGGAAATTAACGTGTCCACTCCGCAGTCCTCTCCAGCCTCACCCCTGGCCTTCTCAGGCTACCAGCAGGCTTTCTCCTCAGCAGCAGTACCAGCCGCTCATAGCAGCAACAGTGCAGGTGATGAGTGGACTCTGGCCCAAAGGACCAGATCCTGACATGGACAGTGTGGACCATGGCAGCCACCTGGGTAGTTGGGGAAGGGAGGCAAGGATCTGCTGCTGAAGCAGGAGATGGTGACCAGCCCACTCCATCCACACCTAGCCCTGGCAAGAATATGGCAATTGTCCAGAATGTGGGCCCCAAGACCTTTACCTAAAATGTCCCAGCAGCTCTCACCCAGTTGCTTGGGTCATGGGCCCACCTGCTGGCTCAGATCTCCGTTGGACCGTGTGGCTCCTTAGCACCCAGCCGTGTCTATCTAAAACAGGCCCAGCCAAAGCCGAAGGGAATAAAGCACAGAGAGTCCAATGCAGGAGCAGCCGTGTATATTGAGAATGAAAGCCCCCGAGTCAGGTATGGGTCATGTCCCAGGCCTCTCCATGGCTAGCTGTGTGACCTTGGGCAAATTGCTTAACTTCTCTGAGCCTCAGTCTCCTCTGTATCTACAAACCTGGAATAATACCAAACAAATAAAATTTAAAGAGGATTATATTAAAGTACTTTATGTCTGGCACATAATAAGGGCTCAAATAAAGGGGAATATTGTCATTTTTGCCTGTTGTGGCCCCAATTTCTCCTCAGACATCTTGGTAGCCCTTTGTCCCTCAGAGCAGGATGCTGTGAACCACTTGCTAAATGTGAATGAATGGACTAACAAGGAAAAAGTAGTATGCTTCATTCTGTCCTCTTGATAACCTCCAGGAGAGCTGTACTATTGCATTATTGTGTCCAATTTACACATGAACAATGTGGGGCCCAAGAGCCTACCTCATCCATAGAAATTTGTCATCCAAGCCACGGTTTTAAATTTTGGCTTCTGTTTGCCCAAAATTCTGTTTCCTCATCAATTAGACAGGTGCAATTGTCAAACCTATCTTACTGGATTGTCAAGGGCATCCAGTGAGAGGAGGCAACATGAAAACTTCCCTTTTGTGGTTATTAAGTGTAAAGGTTCACTCTCCAAGGAATGTACTTTAATAAGACACAATTTAGCTAAAAGGATAAAACTCTAATTATAGGATTGGATAAGCTTGAGTAGTGTCCACACAGGTAAAGGAGAACTGCCCATTATTTGTGCAAATAAGTGGCATGTGGCCTCTGAGAGCATTTTCCTGGATTCGTAGAGTCCAGCCTTGACTGTGGCCTCTTTTTTTTTTTTTTTTAAGATTTTATTTATTTATTCGACAGAGATAGAGACAGCCAGCGAGAGAGGAGTGGGAGAGGAAGAAGCAGGCTCATAACAGAGGAGCCTGATGTGGGGCTCGATCCCATAACGCCAGGATCACGCCCTGAGCCGAAGGCAGACGCTTAACCGCTGTGCCACCCAGGCGCCCCAATTGACTGTGGCCTCTTGAATGAAACCCACAGATGACAGAATAGTAGAGACAGTGGTCTCCACAAAATCCACGCTCTCTCCTTTAACAGAAGCATCTGGCATAGTCCCCATTAACAAGCACCCTGTCGGAGCCACAGGGGTCTAAGGCTACAGTGAGCTGTGTTTTGTTCACTCCACTGGCCTTTCATAAGTCGAAACCCATCAGAGGCCGCTTTTCAGATTACACACACACACACACACACACACACACACAATTAATATTATTTAACATTAAAAGATTTTCCAATACAAAATTATCTAAACCGCCTAGACTAAACCTTCCTATGAAGGTGCATACATATGTTCCTTTGGGATAAAGGACCTAATGTGCCTTAACGTCCAGGATGGCACCTGTCAGATCTGCTCACCTGTAGGAATGGAGGTCTTCCCTCACATCTCAGCAGCTGTCTCAGCCATCACTGTCGGTTTGATCTGGTACAAGAGTTCTCGACAGAGCACGATCCAGAGCCTCCAGCCGCAGACCTTCAGAGTTACTTAGGACAGTGGGGAACGGGTGCAAGGGTGCCCAGCACAGCCCCTGCAGGGCCAGCAAATGCCATCGAACTGTGAAAGCTTGGTTCCCGGTGGTGAGGAGCTCTTTTTCTGTGATTGGTTTCCCTTGTGTTCACACTCTGGCTCTGATTGGCTATATGCAAATAAGCCAACTCTAATATGTTGATCCTAGGTCTGTTGATTAGCAGTGCTCATGCTGGGTTAAACTGTGCTCAGCAGGGAGTCTGCTTGAGGATTCTTTTCTCCCTCTCCTTCTGCCCCTCCCCCAGTGTGCTCTCTCTCCCAAATAAATAAATCTTAAAAAAAAAAAAAAAAAGAATGCCACGAGATCAGTAACATCAAGCAAGTGACAGAAAAGAGGCTCACCGTCTCTAATTCTGTGTCCAGTGGTCTTCCCACAGCAAACCTCTTTCAGAGCTTGACTTGGAAACCTGCTCTCACTGCCCCCTTTTCCTTTCCAATGGACACATCCAGGTAGGACAGTGTTCAAGACCTAAAGTCCAACTGGACCTGGCCCCCCAAACTTCCCCCACTACTTAAAGTAGGAACTAGGTCTCACTTGGTTTCAGAGGCTCCAATGCATTTTAGGACCTTTCGTAATTATTCAGACGGTTGAGTTAAAGTTCAAATTTTACTCACATCGCTGTCCTAAATAACCTTTCAATAACTCCCATTTCCTGCAGTTTAACCCCAAAGACCTTAACCGCTGAGGCCTATCCTCTTCAGACTGTCCCTTGCCTGCTCTCCAGCCATGAATCCCATCATGCAGCTCCAGCATCCCTGAGCTGCCTGTGGCTTCCTGTCCTTGCTCATGCCCTTCCTCCCGTTTTGTGATTGAGGGACGTTGGCCTATGACACACTTTTACTAGTCAGCTTTCCCTGCAGTCACAAACAACCCCCCAAAATCTCAGGGTCTTACAACAAGACATGTTTATTTCTCGTGTCTGGGCTTCCCTGTCCTCTGTGGTTCTGCTGGGCCCAGCTGAACCCAGGCCATGGGCCAGGTGCAAGTCTGTCCCACGTGTCTCCTCATCGCAGGCCCCAGGCTGAAAGAGAAGTATAGGGGTATGTTGATCTCAAGACAGGGGCAAATGCTCCGGAGACCAAGCCACACAGGAGCGCATTTCCAGCCTTGGACCAGATGTGATATACTTCACCCTGCTCCCTTCTGTTGGCCTATGCAAGTCCCACTGGAGAGCAAACATCCATGAGGCAAGAGTGTACAGTCCTCCCATGGGGAAGTAGGGGGACAATGACTATCTGATCGATAAAGATACAGCCTATACCACTTCTCAAGTCTGCATGTGATCAAGAAGGCTTTCCCTCATCCTTTGGGAAAGAAGAGCACTGAAAAATCACTTCCTCCCTCCACAGTCCCCAGCTGTCTGAGTGGGGAGGTAGGAAAATGGGGACTGTCCCATGTGGGTCCCTCCAGGGAACCTGTCTGCCTGCATACAACCCAAGTTGATTTTCTCCTCTCCTACCACCCTGTGATAAACTCACCAGAGTAGGACTTAACCCCCTGCAGAAGGGTGCGGAAGCCAACCTACCAGCGGAGCAAAGGAGCAGGCCCACCACACCAGTCTGAAGCCCAGGCTGAGATTTCCAGCTCAGCACTCCTGGTATGAAACCGACCTCACCTCTATCTGATCGCTGTGTTCATCTCTCAGTTGGTGCACGAAGCGAAGGGGAGAATTGGGTAGGGTCTCACCAAGCCCCCAACACCAAGAATGCGCTGACTTCTCCCCGGCCCCCTTCTGACTAACAGCTGCTAATTATGAAAAATACTTAATGATCATAGCTCACACCCATATGATGTCTATTATGTGCTAGTCACTTTTATAAGTGATTTTCAAACAACAGTTCCTTTAAAACTCATGCAAACACTATGAGGTAGGCACTACTTTTAATATCCACATGTTAAAGATGAAGAAACTGAGGCATAGAGAGATCAAGTGACTTACCCAAGGTCACACAGCTAGATCAGTGCTGGATTTCAACTTGGGGAAAATGGCTGGAAACCATGACCTTAACCACTCCACTTGACTGCCTCCAGCTCTGCTACACCCCACCCCACTCCCAGGCTGGATGAGAGGAGCCCTTGTCTTATTGGTGTTTGCAACACTCCCCATGAACTGCTATCACCACACTGACCACACTGTATTAGAATGACCTGTTTATGAATCTGTCTTCCTTCTTGGCTCTGAGATTCTCAAGGACAAGAACGAGAACTTATTTTTACTACTGTATCCTCTGCTTAATAGATGCTTCTGTGTATTTATTCAATGTTTCCTGAGCATGACTAACGGCGAGCACTGTGCTGAGTGCTATCTCATTATTTCTCCCATTCACATGATAGCCCAGATGATAGTAAACTTGTACAGTTAGAATGGTAGATTGTTTGGGGGGGGTGGGGGAAAGGCCTGCAATCATTCCACTCCTTGAATCTGGGCTGGCTTTAAGACTTGCTTTGGCCAATAAAATGCAGTGGAAGTGATGGCAGCTAGTTCCAAGCTTGGACCTCAAGCGGCCCTGTCCATTTTTATTCTCTTGAGGCCTTGGGTCACTGCCACAGGAATAAGCCAGGGCTCGGCCAGGCTTTTGGAGGATGGGAGGCCCATGGAGCAGACACAAGCCAACCCAACTGACACCATTTTATCCCAGGCAGCCCCCAGGCCATCTTGCAGCTGACCACAGATGCATGAGCCAACAGCCCTAAGTCCTACTAGCCCAGAGAAGCAAAACCACCGGTCACATCCAGTCTCATGAGCTAAATAAATGGCTGTTGTTTTCAGCCCCTAAATTTTCAGGTCATTGTTACACTAAGACAGTTGGCAACCTGGTTAGTGAAAGGTGCAGTAACACAGACCCTGTTAAGGATAAAATGGGGCAATGACTCATTGTCAACTAGGCCAAAGACCCCAATTCTGCTCTTCCTTTTTCCTCTCACTCCAAAGATAGTCACATGGTCTGCAAGATGAGAAAGGACCACAAGGGTTCCAAATGCTCTGTGGAAAGATGCCCAACAGCCAAACAGGTCTTTCCTTCCAGGGTCCCAGGATTTTAAGACACTAGCTCTCAAACCCTACGATAAATCCTGCTCTACCAAGAAGTGATTATTGTGTATCCCAGAATTAGAACATCTCAAAGGAATGTTCAATGAATAAACCAAAGTGCCAGGAAAGCCTCTTATGTAATTCAAAGGGAATGAAGCCAGTCCCTCTGGAAGTGACTGGGATCTTGGAGAGGACACTTCTCTGTTTTTCTGGTTAGTGATGAAGGACTCAGCGTCTGTAGAAAGGGATGAGAACTTTGCTGTTCTCTCATAAAGTCCTGGCTCCTCTGCCCCGAAGCTTTTGATTTTTCACCTACTGGGCTCTCTCTCAATAAACTCAGATAGCTCTGACCCCACAGGGAGAGAGGAGCTGTCTTCTTTAGTTGCTTCTTCATTGCTCTGTTGCATTTATGTAACACACTGGTCACCTGAAGATCCATTTCTAGGAGTGTAAGTAGTAGGGCAGAGACAAGCCTTCCCTAGGAATAGCCTTTATTATTTGTTCATTGAAAAAAAAAATCCTTGTATTCTGGCATCAAGGCGAGGCCCTGGGAGTAAACCAATGAAGAGATGTAGGACCTGCTTTCCAGAAAAAGAAGGAGATGGAGGAGGGGCGCCTGGGTGGCATAGCAGTTAAGCACCTGCCTTCGGCTCAGGGCGTGATCCTGGCGTTATGGGATCGAGCCCCACATCAGGCTCCTCCGCTATGAGCCTGCTTCTTCCTCTCCCACTCCCCCTGCTTGTGTTCCCTCTCTCGCTGGCTGTCTCTATCTCTGTCGAATAAATAAATAAAATATTTAAAAAAAAAAAAAAAGAAGGAGATGGAGGAGGAAGACAGAGGGAGAAAAGATCTTATAACCACCATGTTTTTTGTTTCTTCGGTGAGTGTTTTTTGGTTTGCTTCATTTGAGGCTTTCACGTACTGAGGACCCGGCATGGTGCTTGCTAAGGGAAGGCAAGAGTGTTGAGGACATAAAATAACAGCGATTGCTGTCAATAATTGTTCTAACTTCCCTAGTTTTGTTACTTTTTTTGTAACAAAATCTACATAACATAAAATTCACTGGTTTTTATCATTTTTTAGAGATTTATTTATTTATTTGAGAGAGAGGCTGCACGCAAGCAGGGGGAAGGGCAGAGGAAGAGAGAATCCCAAGCAGACTCCCCACTGAGCACAGAGCCCACTGGGGACTCCATCCCAGGACCCTGAGATCATGACCTGAGACGAAACCAAGAATCAGACGCTTAACCAACTGAGCCACCCAGGCGCCCCCATTTTAATCATTTTCCAGTATACTGTTGGCGGCATGAAGTACGTTCACCCTGCTATGTAATCATCACCACCGTCCCTCTACAACTTCTTCATCTTCGCCACCTGAAACTTCGTGCCCATCAAGCAGGAGTCCCCCGTTCCAGTCTCCCCGTCAGCCCCCGGCAGCCACCATTTTGCTTTCTGTCTCTGTGAATTTGACCTCATATAAGGGGAACCAAACAATACTTGTCCCTTTTAACTGGCTTATTTCACTTACCAGAATGTCTTCCAGGTTCATCCATGCTCTAGCTCCTGTCAGAATTCCATTCCTTTCTAAGGCTGAAGGAAACTCCAGTGTGTGTATCCACCACATCTTGGTCATCCGTTCATCCGTCAGCAGACACTTGGTTGCTTCCACTTCAAGCGACTGTGAGTAATGCTATTGTGTCACGTTGTGTTTCTGCTCTCATTCCTTCGGGGCACATACCCAGAAATGCGATGGCCGGATCACATGGCAACTCTGCATTGCCCTCCTTGAGGAATCACAGCGAGGGCATCATTGTCCGTTCCCATGGCACTGCACGAGGGTTCCCTTTTCTCCACATCCTCACCAACACTGATTTTTTGGTTGGTTGGTTTGTTAGTTTAATAACTGGGTGTGAGGTGGTAGCTCATTGTGGCCTCACTTTGCATTTTCCCAATGATGAGTGATGCCAAGCATCTTCTCCGGTGCTTACTGGCTATTTGTATTATATCTTCTTTGGAGAAATGTCTATTCAGGGCCCTTGGCTTTGGTTTTCATGACGATGTGCTACTTTCATGACTGTATGTTTTGTGCCGGGCATTCTAGCAAGCTCCACAGGTGCACTATTGCATGGCATTTAACCTCACACAAGCAAATTGGGAAATATCATTCCCAGTTTCCAGGTGAGGAAACAGGCTCTCTTTAAGACCTACCACCTACAAAGAGGCAGAGAGCAACGTGAGGGGGCCTGGCTGACCTCACTGAGCCACAGCTGGATTTTCCGCATTTCCAGCAGCAGAGGCAGAGACCTGTGGGAAGGTGGGGGGAGGGGAGCTAGTGCCCACCTGGCCCTGGGAGCGCTGGTCTTTGTGTCTCACACACTCCCTGTGCTCCTTTGTCACACTTCCCTCCTCCTCTTACTTCCTTCCTTTCTCCCGTCTCTCCTCTCTGATTTGGAGCCACTAAATGTCTCCTGCCTGCCAGCCAAGATCTGATAAATTCTTAGCACCTCAGTGAGAATAGCTCCTTTCCCAGGAGGATTTTCATTTTCAAAGGCATAAAGTAGAAGAAAAGTGCCCCGAAAGACCCTCTGGAGAGTCACCCCTGGGGACCTGACTAGGAAAGTGGAATCTAACCTGGGGTGAGCCGACCAGAGAAGGGGGGGCAAGCTGACTCCAGCCCCCACCCCATAACCCAGTGACCGGTTTCTTTTCTTTTCCCACAAGAAGATATGACCCAACTACTCCCGAGTTCTTAATACAATGAATTGTTGGCATAGCTACAAACTGAGCACCTACTAAGAGCCTGGCACTGTTCTAAACACCTTACACAGACTCACTCATCTAAGCCTCCCAACCACCACCGGGCCCACAGAAAAATGGGGAAACTGAGCCTCGGAGAGGTGGAATAACCAGCTCAGACTCCCAGCACCGTGAAGTGGTCCAGCCAGCACTCGGCTCACGTGCTCTGGGTCCCAAGCCCGCACTTAGCTGCTACTTCACCCTGCCCCCTGTACTCTCCTACATGAATTTAGAGACAGATGTACATGATTGATATATGGATGGATGGATGGATGGATGGATGGATGGATGGGGAGTTGGGGAGGGCAAGGGAGAGGCTTTTTCTCCATTCCTGACTCTTACTTACTCCTAGAGCGGCTACACCACCAAAATCAGCCTCCTCCCGCTCCTCACCAGCCCCTCCCCTGGAAAGGAAGTTTCTGGTGTCTGTTTGCACCTCCCACCATCGCCAATCCATTGTGTTCTTTTTCTGGGAAAGGGAACCCCAGGGCTGACCCCTGTGGGCTATACCACCAGGATGCTCTTGACCTCTGGCTCTCCAAGGGCACAGGCAACGGGAGGAACAGCAAGAGCCAGATGATGTCTATTGCTGGCAGTTTCTACCTCCTTCTATGGCCATGGACCCTGCTCTATAGCCGCCTCCAAGGCTATAGCTTTTCCAAATCGAATCCCTCTGCTGTATTTGTTGGCCCCTACAAACACGTGCACAGATATAGGCATATATACACACATGCACACACACACACATACATATACATGTGCACACATGTGCATATGTCTACATATGCGCACAAGCATACGTACGCGTGCACACCTACACGTGCACACATAAACACATGCCCACACATATATGCACATGTACATACACGTGCACGTGTATGCAGACACACATACCCTCAGACACCGGGAGAACACAGCCAAAATGCTCACACTGGTTTTCTCTAGGCAACAAGATTATAGGTGATTGGTTTTGGTTCTTATTAATGCATTTCTGGATTTTCTATAATATTCATGACTTTAAAATTTTTTTAGTGTTCTTTCTGTTTTCAAAGAAATGCTGGTCCTTGGGTGAGAAGGCAGAGCCAAAGGTGGGGCAAGCAGTTGTGAATATGTTTAGGGGGCAGAGTACTTGTTTCCCCTGAAATCGCACTAGGGAGGGGGGCCTCCCCTGCCTTTGCAAAGACCCTCAAGCCCTCCTATAGCCATCACGG
The DNA here is from genome assembly GCF_023065955.2 of Ursus arctos. NCBI lineage: Eukaryota > Metazoa > Chordata > Mammalia > Carnivora > Ursidae > Ursus > Ursus arctos. Next base: position 9,797,366 of record NW_026622886.1, on the reverse strand, counting down.
AGCTCAGAGCCCACCTCTGCTACCTTGAGGCCTTGAGCTTTGGAAAGCCCTTAAGAGCCCTTCCATGCCTCTAAAATGACCAGAAGTGTCAGCTAGGCCCCTGCCTGGGCCCTTGTCCCCCAGCAGCCTCCCCAGCCCTCTGCTTTCCATCTGTGGGAGGAGACCCTGGACTTCCCAGGCAGATGAAGTTACGGACAGGAAGGGCAAATACCCCTTACGTAGGCAGAGGCCAAGCCTGCAGTGCCCACAAGCCCTCATGGGAGTCATGCAGTGAGAAAAATGTGTCCCACGAACCAGGTCCTCACTTCCTTATTCTCCTCGTGACCCCACCCCCACCCCCACAGGAGCTTCGTTCAGTGCTCTCTCAGGACATGCCCTGAGATCCAAGACAGGCTCAGGCAACAATAGCAGGTCAGATGGACAAGTGTTGCTGCTCCCAGGGTTACTAACATTTTCAATAGAGGATTCTAGAAAGGCAGACCTCAAGAAGGCCTTTCATGGAGGCATTTCAGGCAGTGGTTGGGGCAGTCTGCTGAGGAACAGAGGGTGTCACGCTGCCCTTGCACCAGATCATAACCAACTTTGCGCTGCATTTCAAAGCAGGGCCAAGCCAGGTCAGCCAGGTCACTGCCTCGGAGGAGAAGTGATCTAACAAGGATCTGGCAGCACCGGAGGGAGGAGCCAGTAATTGAGATGTGAAATTGGGTTAAAGTAAATGAGTCCAGCCCTTCTGCCCTACTCCCCAGCCATGCGGAACCTTTGAGGTAGCTCGAGTCAACGGCTCTGTGGGTGGTAGACAGACCCAAGCCCAGATGTTTCAACACCCTGTGTTCTGCACCCAGCCAGCTAGGTGTGTGACCACACAGCTAGCCAAGCTGCTGTGTGACCTTAGGCAAAATACTAAACTTTTCTGAGCCTTGTGTCACGGCTAGCAATATGAAGAGGTTGGCTTAGGGGGCTCTAGGGTCTCCTCCAGCTCCAGTATGTTATGATGTCCCTGCCCTTCCCTCCTCTTTCCCCTCCTGCTCCCTCAAACACACACACACACACACACACACACACACACACACACACCATTCCCAAAGAACCCATCCCAAGACAAAGGCAGAGTTTGGGTCAACTCAGTCCAAAGGCTTCTGGGAACTGCAATAAGCCTGCAGCCCACATTTGGCCAACTGTGGCCAACTGTCTTAGGGACTGAAAGAGCTTCTCTTTCCAGGTCAACCAAAGGTCCAGGCCTAAATAAAAGACCTGCCCCACGCTCAGCTAGTTAAGTTGCGCAGCCCGCGCCCAGGATTAACCAAGGCTCCTCACTGACTCTCCGGTTTCAAAACAAAACTTTGAAAGAGAACTGCGTTCAGTGGAAAATCTCCCAGTAACAAGGCCCCCGGGAGCATTCTGGGAACACCATCTGTCAAGCATCACTCGCACAACCTGTGACCAGAACAGCCTTTCAGCGTCAATACCAATCATGATCATCGCATCTCGTGTATTTAGACAGTGGTACTGACCCTTCAAAGCCCTTCATCTGGGCTCAATTTGGCCTCCTACAAACTCTTCGAAGTAGGCAAAGCAAGGGACTTTCAAGTAACTTAGTCCTGTGTTAGAAATGAAGAAATTGGAGCCCAAGAAGTAACGGAGGTGAAAAGAGAGACATTCAGAGCAGGAGCGGCATCCCCCCAGCGAAGTTCAGTGAGTTTCCCCACCCCGGTGCATCCCAGTGCCATCTGCAGATGGCCGCCCAGCGATGACGTTTGAGGTCTAGGCCCAAACCTGTATTCTTTAGTTTCCCTAGTGATGCACAGACAGCTTTAGGGACCACTGCCCACCATGCCTTGTGCACAGAATCTGGGAATCCTGGAAACTCCAGGCTAGAAGGACCAGCCGAGCTCATGGAGTGCGACCACCTGCTCAGGGAAGATCCTCCCTCTGCAGCGTCCACAGCTGCTGGGGACATAGGTTCTGACACAGTGACAGAGACCAGCTGTAATCACGGCTTGGATGAAGGAGCAGCTCCTTCCTCACATAACGCTCCGGGGCTGACAGGGCCGCTCCTTAGGGTTGGGGACACAGGAACTTCTCTGCTTGAATTCTTAGGGCGTACTGTGGTTTGGGCCCCCCGGGTTAGCATGCAGGATCCACACCTGTGGAAAAGGGCTGGACTGAGCGGAGGGAGGAGTTGGGCTGTGATATAGTCACAGCCAAGCCTCAGCCACCACCTCGGGGACCCCTGAAGCTGTGATGTCCTTTCAAGGTTGTCCAAACTGAGGCGAGGGAGCCAGGCCTTTATACACACACACACAGACTAGTCATCGGATACTGGCTGCCCTTGGGAAGGTGTGTGACCTTGGGTCAGAAGACTGTCTTTGGTGGAGAGCAATTCTCAGCATGGGCTGGTGGCCAAAGGCGGGCAGCTGTGGGAATAAGCCCTTTGGTCCTGAAAGGTAATCTGAACAGCAGAACACAGCATCCACTATGAGGTCGTTACGTGTTGAGTTGTGCCCCCCCCCAAAAAAAAAAACCATATGTTGAAGTCCTAACCCCCAGTACCTCAGAATGTAAACTTATTTGGTAATAGGGTCATTGCAGATGTAATTAATTAAGTTCAGATGAGGTCATACTAGAGTAGGATGGGCCCCTAATCATAGTACCAAAGGGGAAATTTAGACACGAAAGTGCACACAGGGAAAGCTGCATGCAGAGCGAAGATTGGGGTGATGCTTCCAGAAGCCGAGGATCAATGATAAAGATCGCCAGCAAACCACTAGCATCGAGGGAGGAGACACAGAACAGCTTCTGTCTCACAGCCCCAGAAGGAACTAACTCTGCTGAAGCCTTATCTTGGGTTTCTGGCCTCTAGAACTATGAGATGATCAATTCTGTTGCTCAAGCCACTGAGTCTACGGTACTTTGCTACGGCAGCCCCCAGAAAATGAACACAGAGATGTGGCTTTCGTCCACATGGTCCAAAATGGCTCACAGCCATGTCTGCATTCCAGCCAGTGGAAAGGAGAAAGAAAAGGGGAAAGGCAGACAGACCTCCTCCCTCACCTCCAGTCATATCCCATTGGTCACACAACCTGATCACACGGCCACATTTACTGCCAGGGAGGCTGAGAAGTGGAGCCTTTATTCCGGACAGCCATGCAACCAGGTGAAAATTCTATTACTAAAGAGGAATGAGACCATGAATAAAATGAAGTGAATCCCTTCCAGGAGCTCAAGTGAATTGGGGGTGCGGGGTGAGGGGCTGACATAAAAACAAACACTTTACTTAGTACGTTGCCAGGAGGTCTCCAAGCAGGAAAGCATTCGGGGTAGTGAGAGCAGAAAAGAAATTCAGTCTCATTCTGCCTGAGAACTGGGGAGGCTTCCAAAGGAAGGTCCCTGAGGGACAGAGAAGACACTCCCAAAGCATGTTCGGTGGGCAGTGGACAAGGAGCTGTACATCCATGATCTCATGTCATCTTCAGAAAAGTAGCTGCAGAGTAGCCAGTCTTGCGTCCATCTCACAGAGGAGGAATTTGAGCTAAGTAGAGAGATTCAGTAACCTTGACAGTTTTCTTGTCAAGGGTCACATGACTAGTAAGAGGCAGGGCAAAGCCACAACCTAGGTCTTCTAATTCCAAAGGTTCTATTTGTAATCCAAATATGAATTGGGGGCCCCAATCCTTGAGAACTATCTAGGACTGTTGTTAGGAGGCACAGACACAGTTAAGGACACAAATCCTGTCCAGTCTGTGGGCATATTCCCAGGGCCTCATTCATCCATGTTCTCCTGTCTCTGCCTCCAGAGTCCTGGGCCTTCATAAGCTGTCTTGGCCCATTCTGGCTTCACACTGGATTTAAACCCTTCACCTGCTTCCTAAGTAAGTAAAATATTCAGCTAGCAGAAGTAGTGGGAAATGGTCATAGCTCTCCTGCATGACTACTTCCTCACGCTGACCCACAGCTCCCCACCACTTTCCTTGAGGCCCTGGTGATCCAGGAACCCCTAGTTCAAATCCCCCATTGAAAGTCCTGGCCCATAATTTACTTACTGATGCTCAGTCGCCTTTCTGTGCTCTGCCTGTTCTGTACACTTGGAGCTAGGTGTCTACAAACTACATTTCCCAGGCTCCCTTGCCAAGGGGCTTCCTGGTTGGTTCCACCAATGGGAGGTGCTGGTGGGAGATGGGCGGGCAGGTGGGAGGAAATGAGACGTTTCCTCCTCTGGCCCTCTGACCGGGATGGGGGTGGGGGCGGTGACTGCTGGGACTCACCATAGCAACAGCAGTAGTGGGTGATTCTGGAAGCCAGCCACCCTGAGAGAAGCAGCTTCATTTGGGCAGTGGGGGCTGAGGAGGCCTCCCTTCAACTGACCCAGATCTCACTGCGACAACACCCCCAACAGGGCAGCGGCTCCTGTCAGGAGCACTAGCAGCTCTGGTGCCCAAGGGTCTTCCCTTTTGTTCTTCCTGCGCTCCTCCTCCTCCTTATTTTTGTTTTTCCAGCCCTTCTAACATCTTTATAGCAATACCCTGAATTAAATTCCCCCTGTTAGAAATACCTAGAGTGGTTTTGTTTTTTTTTTAATTTCCTGACCAAGTGTCTTCAAATTCAACATACATGTTAAGATTTTTTTTTCGCCTCTATTTTTTGGAGAAAAAGATGAAGATTATATTCAACTATTTCCCTATGCCTCCAGTGAGTCACACTAAGATCTGTGTGCATGTTTCTCAGAAATACATACTTTGGTTTAGTAGCACAACTGGAACATGCAGTACTTGGAATATTACTACAAATGATGTTCATTCAATAACTGGGTCATTCTTGTTGCTTAATATTAATTTTAAATTGCTAAGAGGGACCCATTAAAGCCAATTGAAATTTTGGAGTTATGATCTAATATCCCTCTAACAATAGTTTCCCCAGGGCACTTTATAAAAGTATCACCTCCCCCTTCAAAGCAGGTATCCATGTGTGGTCTGTCCCCACCCAAGCTGGGAGTTCTCTTCAGTCAGATCAAAAAGGAATTCATGTCCCGAGCTGAGGACTGACATTGGTGTGGCAAGAGCCAAATGTTGGTCCAAGTTGATATGAAAGGGCAGGAGAAAGATCTTTGAGTGGTTGTTATATCTCCTAGTGTCCAGAAGCTTCTGCTTTGTGGCTTATTTTAAACAATTCCGAAGTTATGCCCAGCCTAGATAAGGAAAGCACCCCGGATTTTGGTGAGTTCCTAATACTCTTGGTGTATGCCCCAAGGGGTCCACCCCAGTCAGTTCCATCAACGTTTTCACAATGGTTCTCTCCCTACGTGGAATTCCTATATCAGCTTTCAGTTTTCTCCAAGGTTTTAGTACTGCTCTACCCAGGTAGCCTTCACTGCCTCAAGCAGAGCTCTATAAAGGGAGCTGGAAATGGTTCAGCGGCCAAAACCATGAACATTGCAGCCCATGTAGATTGCCCTGTGGTCAGGGCACACCTCCAAGACCTCCCACCCTACAAGGGTCTGACAAAGGCACAGCTCTGTTTGGACAAAGTCCTATTTTGTCAGTTATCTTGTGTTGAGTGGTGCAGAGAAACTAGTTCTAAATTCAGTGCAGGCTGGAGGTTGGGGTACCTTTGGGAGGGGGTCTGGCTGTCACTTGAGTTGGGGCTGGGATTGAAGTAAGGGGGAGTTGGGGGGCCAACAAAGTACCATGACAGGCTCAAAATAAACTGTAACCTAGGACCCGGGGAGGACCTGTGTGTCAGTCAGAACATACGAGCCTCCATGGAAGCTCGGGAAGGAAACAGGACCATTCCGTCCTCATACGTCTTTCAAATAATGGTGGTTGAGTCACTCATTCCACAGCATCCAGGGGAGCCATGAATGTCCCCCAGCAATTCTGCCCGGCAGTCACATTGCACCCTCTCTGGACTCAGATAGACCTGCGTTTGAATACTGGCTCTGGCTCCCATTACCTATGTGTCTTGGGCAAGGGGTATAATCTTCTGAGCCTCAGTTTCTTCATATGTTAAAAAAATGGGGGTAGTAATGCCTCCCTCAAAGGGTTGCTGTAAGGATGAAATGAAATCCTGGATCAAGGCACAGTGTCTCGCTTATAGAAACACTGAACTGATAGTAATTCAAAAAATTCAATCAGGTCCTGCAATAAACACACTGCCTGGGACTTAAAGGCCTATTAAATGCTTCTTGGCCCCTCGGCCCATGCCCCCGCAGCCCCTCTCCCAGAACCCTAACCCACGCTGTGCCAGCTGGGTTTTGTCCATCTCAAATGTATAACTGGTACAAGAAACTCTGGTTCTTTTCTGTCGGTGCCTGAGCCAACATGACAGGTAAGAGCTGAGGCGGTCATTCTGGGTCCTGTGTCCAAAGAAGCACAGAAAGCCTGTGGGAGGAGGGAAAGAAGGAAGCAGAGAGGCAGAGTGAGAAGCAGAGATGAGAAGCCATTGCCAGGGGAGCGAGGCTTGGGGAGAAGTAAAGGAGGAGGAGAGAGGGAACCCAGATTCGCTTTTCATGAGACTCGCTAGGATCCTCCCACCGAATCCCCTTCGTGCTTAAGTGACTTGCTGAGCCCAATCGAAGACATCCGTTCCTTCCCGTCGCCCCTCAGCTCGCTGATTCCTCTCCCAGCCCTCTGGTTATGGGCATCCTGGTTCCTCCTTCTGCAGATGACAAGGTGAGAGGTAGAGAGCTCCAGTGTCTTGTCAAGGGCACATGTCTGGTAAGCATCCGAGTCAGCACTCAAACCTCCATCGGTCTGTCTCTCTGAGGAACGAGCATGGATCCAGGAGTCAGAAGATGGGTGGAGGGGTGGTGCTGCCACTCACCAGCCACCTGACCCAATCAGGTCACTCAGTCACCGAGCATCCTGCCTGCCTGTTTTGCCAAATGGGACTCCTCCCCAGCCCTCCAGGGTTATGGGTGAAATACCATATGTGAATTCACTCTTAAATGGCAAAGTACTGTACACATCCTAGCCATTATTCATTCGTAGATCTTTCTATATCTTTGCCTGCCTTATTAGACTAGATTTGAGATAGGAGTCATGTCTATTTGAATGCCCCTCCCCCAAAGCTCTTGGAAGCCTGCTGGCCCTTGGAAAATGTTAAATAACTCCAAGTTGAGAAATAGCAAACACATTTATTTTCCTAACGCAGAGGATACAGATTTCATAAGGAAAATAAATATGTTAAGAAATTACTCAATGTCTTAACTCACGTTTCCAGCTGTTCTTTGGAAACACTGTGGATGGTATTTGGGGTGATTAACAAAGAAGAAATAATTTATGTGAGTGTCTGTGTGTTGTTTCTTAAAGTAGCTATTAAAAACACAACTGAATAACATGTGTTTTTCCATTCTCTGGAAAGCAAGAAATATAGAGCTGTTTTTACTCAAACTTTTCCAAGGCAAATCACCTTTTGTGATGGAAAATGTTGCCCTAAGGAGAGAGCTTTTCAGAAAAATTCTGAGTAAAAGAAAACAGCACCAAATAGAAGCCCTGTCTACTGAGAACTAGACCCTTGCTTAGCAGGTCTGAGTCTGTTCACCGCCTATGTCAGTCAGCTGTCTGTCATCGGCAGAAGCCTCGAAGTCAGACAGACCCGGATTCAAACCCAGCTGTGCTTGCTGTTAGGTGAGCAGCCCGGGATATCTCATCACCTCTCAAAGCCTTGGTGTCCTCATCTGCAAAATGGGGATGAAGTACTTTCTTCACGGGCTTCTGGAACAATCAAATGAGGTGACATATTTAAAGTAGCCACCATGTTATAAACTCTGAATATTTCGCTATTTCTATAGTGGTTCCCGAGGTGTATAATCCCAGTGAACAAACAGCACTGCCCTGTAAGGCACCTCCTAGGTCTAAAGACCATGCTCTTCCTAGTGGTGCTTACTAGAATATTCTGGTCCTCGAAACTGAGATTTTAGGTCTCTCATCCTAGTATCTAACAAAATAGGGATTGGATATAGAAAAGTAAATTCTTTTGCTCGTTTTTATTGTTCCAAACAACATCAGGGTGCCTGGATGGCTCAGTCGGTTAAGCATCCCAACTCTTGGTTTTGGCTGAGGTCATGATCTCCTCACGGTTGTGGGATCGAGCCCTGAGTCGGGCTCTGCACTCAGAGCAGAGTCTGTTTCAGATTCTTTCTCCCTCCCCCTCTCATTCTCTCTCTCAAATAAACAAATAAAATCTTTAAAAAAAATTGCCACATATAAAAGGAAGATGGGGAAACCCACTAACCCACGTGATACAGGCACCTGTAATGCATGAGGCAGAAAACATAGGGAGAAGAAGGAGGAAGGGGAAGTGGACTGAGAAGAAGGGAAAAGAGAGTCTCAACTTTATCTGTAACTTTTTTAAAATTTCGTTCATATAAAAATACTTAAAGCAAATAAGATAAAATGTTAACAGTAGTAATTCAAGGTGGTGGGTACACAGATGTTTGTTGTAATGTTTTCTGTACCTTTCTGTATTTTCCACTGTCAAAGTCATTTCCAGCTAAACAAATTATCCATTATAACCACAACAAATTCTCAGTGCAGGAACTTCTCCAGCATCCTGGCTACCCTAACAATCGATGTCATTTATATCTGGGTGCTATTTTTTTTTTCTTGTCTTTACGACGGACATAGATATTTTACAGAGCACGATGTATAATCCTCTTCCACTTAGGGGTCAGCAAGGAAAGCAGAGTAGCAGCCGCAGGGGGGCACTTTGCTGGGCAGTTTGCTTAACACACGTAAAAGGGCACAAACCTGATTGCTCGCATTACACCTGAGAACCTGATTGTTGGCCCCTATGGTCCGAGGGCGGGCTGCCTCAAGGAGTTTTGATGTTGTTTTTTACTAGCCTGGTCGTTAAATTTGCAAGTTCTCCATCAAAACATGCCGTCTCCCTGCTCAAGTTCATCGTCACTCACGGACCCGTCGATTCATTCCAGATGTCTGTCGTGCACCTCTCTGCCCCTGCCCCGTGCTGGGCTCCAGGAAAGGGAATGAGTCAGGCCAGGTGCCCCCCCCCCCCCAATAACTCAGGGACAGACATGAGAGTCAGGCAGGTAAACACCATTTGTGCCAGGACCTTCACATGCCCCTTTGGATTCTCACAACTTTAAGAGGAAGGGCACCTTGGCTCCTCCAGGGAGAGGAGACTTGACCAGAGAGGCTCCGTTCCAGGATCTTTCAGGGCAGAGACAGAATTCAAACCGCACTTCCTGATCATAAGTCCAGGGCCCTGGCCCCCAGGCCTCCAGCCAGAGCCCTTCTCTAGGCCGGAGGAATCTCCCTAACAGAGAGATAATGGGCACCAAGAGGCCAGTCGGGGAGAGAGTTAAGGGGGACACATAAGCGTGTTCTCTCTAGACTATACCCTATGCCCACTTCCTTCTCTATGGCCTCATAGAGAGGTGTGCCTGGGTAAATGGAGAGAGCGAAGAGACTAGTAAGACATTCCCAGCCCAGAGTGAGCTGAAAAGAGGCAACAGCTGAGAAGAGTAATCAAAAAAGGCTTGACCTACTATTGATAAAAAGCCATAGAATGTCTGAAATGTTCGTAGACTCAAACTCAATAATGGGATATTTATTGTGGTGGTGGTGGTCGTAGTGGTGGTGGTTCAGTATCAGGCACCAGGCCTCATTTCAGCTCTGACCACTGGATCCTTATAACCTCTTGGCAGGGAGGCTTTTAACCCATATTTTAGAGATGAGAAACTGAACCTGAAAAACTGAGAGGGTATGTGACTTGTCCAGGGTCATCCAGCTACTGACAGCTGGAGCTGGGATACAGGCCCTGATTGTCTGACTCAGAGGCCTATGATTTTCCCATTAACCATAAGCAGCTGCCTCCAACTTCTGGGAACCTAGCCTAAGAAGATAATTTCAAACTTGGAAAAACTTTATAATGTATAAAAATGTTTGGCCTGGGTCTGTGTAAACTATTACAAAAATGGACACAACCTAAGTGTCTTCAGTTCATATGGTGCCTGGCCCAGCCTGGGCCCTCGACAATCATCTTTCAGATGAGCAAAAAGAAAATAGTTAAATTCTGAGTCGCCAATCTTGACGAAGTAGTAGATGCCCTTTACTAAGTGCACTTGAGAAGAGTTTGTGATGGGGGCACTTGGGTGGCTCAGTCGGTTAAGCGTCCGACTCTTGGTTTCAGCTCAGGTCATGATCTCAGGGTGGTCGAGCCCCACGGCGAGCCCCACACCGGGATCTGTGCTCAGTGCAGAACCTGCTTGAAATTCTCTCTCTCCTTCTCCCTCTGCTCCTCCCCCTGCTCACGCACTCTCTCTCTAAATAAATAACTAAATAAAGTCTTCAAGAGTTTGTGACAATATCTTAAGTGCTCGTTAGAGGGAAAAATCAGGATACACAAGTATCTGTGTTCTGGGATCCCAATTATATTCAAACACATTCTGTAGAGACAAAAAGTATGCAGGAAAATATGACATGGGGCTTCAGTATCTGTATGTGGCTTCTTAGTTTTAGATTAATGAAGATTTCATTTTTTTCTTCTTTCCTGATTTTCCAGAGTTTCAGTTATAAGTATGGATCCCTTTTATAATAAAGAGGAAACACTTCGTTTTATTCCAAAGAGAACCTGCCTCCAGAATTCCCATCTCAGACAATGAGGCCGTGGAAATGAAGCCTGCTGGGAAAACTGGAACACTGGCCATGCCAAATGGCCAGCCCAACAGGCAGGCCCTGGGGGGAGCCTCGGCTTAGCAAAGGGGCCAGGCTGAGAAGCAAACCTTGTAACCTCTGTGCCACCCGGGCTTTGCAAGGTATGGCAGACAACCCAGAGCTGCGGGCAGTCTCATGAAGGAGACCCCCACCCCGGATAATCCCCAGATCCAGCAACCCAAGCCTGATCTTGCCAGCAGCCCTGAGTTTTTATAGAGTGTTTATGTCTCCTGTGCACACATGATAATCTCATGGTTGTGGAATACTAGACTCAGAAGACATCTTAGAGATGACTTAGTTCAACCCTCTCTTTGATGAACAAAGACAGTGATACCCAGGGAAGTAAAGGGACTTTCTCAAGGTCACATAGCTGAGCCCTAAGTCTGTCTTAGCTCTGCTGGGACCAGAACTTGAAGGCTCCGCCTTCAAGCCCACTTTCCGTTTTTCCCTCTCTACATGAAATTCTCCCCAGTTCCACTTCGTTCTTCTAAGGAGAATCAGTAGTCCCACGTGGAAGAGAAAGCAAACTTTTTTTGTTCCGTAAAGATTTCATTTCCAATATTCAAGGGATTATTCCAAACGACAATAATATTAAGTCATTAAAGCAACCCCAAGGAAAATGAAAAAGCCACTTCTCAGAAACTGGCTCCAAAGTCATTTTTCAAATTAGAAAAAACAAAACAAAATGAAGACTAGAAGAGGGCAGGGATAGCACATTGATCCAAACTAAACACACGTAAGGTCCAGAGCTCAGCCAAAGGGAGGCCGAAATAGCCAATTTCTTTGAATTACCCCCATTTTCCATCCCCTAATTTAAATGAAGAGTGTCATTTTGTTGGCTTGTCAGCTCTTAGGAAACTTGACCCTGTTCATGTATTCAGCTGCCTCCCCATCCCCAGCTCTCCAGCCAGAGGAAAGCAGGTGGCCCAGCTAACTTGCTCGCTCCTCCTGGGCTCCTCTGTTTACATCTCCGCCAAGGAGCCACTCATTTTCCTATTTGCTTACTTTTCGTTTTCTGACATCCCTAAAGTCCAACTTCTACCCACCCCTCCAAGAGCAGAAACTCCGGAGTCAGCCTAAACTTGGGTCTTAAACCCAGTAGGGCCATAAACTACCTGGATAGCCCTGAATATTTGAGCTCTCTGAGCCTCTGTTTCCCAATCCATAAAATGGGGATAATAAAATTATACATGACTTTTGTGAGAAAGAAATAAGATTATGTGTGTAAAGTGACTAGTACATAGTAAGCGCTCATTCAATAAATGCCAGTTTTATCCCACACGACACCTTGCGTGACACACATATCAATCATCCCTTTAGCTTGGGAAACCTTACTGGTTAACATCCAAAGTACCACAAAAGATTCCAGGTTCTTTAAGATTTAGAGGACACAAAGGGGGAATAGTTACCCAAAAATAAATGGAAAAGTAAAGTTTCCCCTTAAAAAGAAAGCAGGATTAGTAATCCTAATCATGAACAGAAATGGAGTTGGATAAGAGGCCAGCTAAAGGAACTGAGAAGTCCTGCAGAAAGAAATTGATATCCCTTGCTTAACTAGGCATGTTCTTTAAACTTACTTTTGACAAGTAATACCTATTTATTCCCAAAGAACCTGCATTTCCTTAACACACGTTCGGAACTGGTGTTCATTATTTTAAGAGTATTAATAGCTATCATTGGTCAAGTTGACGCCTACACGTGGAGTTGTCTCTACCCACACATACATAGAGCAATTGCTGTCCGTATAAGGCGGTGGTCTCTAAGGAGTTGCCCATCATCCGCAGACAGCGAGGCAGCCTGTCCCCAAGTCTGCCCAACTCTGCAGCCCATGACCTTTCCCCATAACAATATGAGCTCCCAATTTTATCTAATTTCTACCCTTTTCTCCCCAAACTGAGTTGTCACTATTTCCTCTCTTCCCTTATGTTCAAACATTTTACCAAAACTCTGCGATCAAGCTGGTGTAGAAAGGTTACCTTTAGTGAGCAAATACACACCGTGAGCTCTACAAGACACCGTCCAGACTGCACCTGCCTCTAGACCCTTCTTTCACAGATCATCTCATAGGACGCACTGCTGGAAATGCTTCATTGGCGTCTCCATGAGAAGTCACAGGGAAGGTGGAATTCTGGTTGTTTCAGTGTAGTGGAGTCTTGATTTTTCTTTACTGTGTGAGTGAAATTGAAGTCAGGGACCAGGTTCTTAAATAGCTCTGGTCACGAGAACTGTGCATCCTTGAACAAATCCTCAAAACTTCTCCTCTTGAGACTTCTGATGTGTCGGCTATGGAGTAAGCTGGGTATTCTAGGTAGTTCATCTGTGGCATCCCCGACTAGCACTTAGGCAATGGGATAATCCGAGTTTATTTCGTAGAAACTTAGGTTCTAAAGTCTAACTGCCTGGATTGGAATTCAGGCTCCACCTTTTACTGTGCGGCCTTGCACAAGTTACTTAACGTCTCTGTTCCTCAGTTTCCTCATCTGTCAAATGGGGTTAAAATCATAGAACGTGATTTGAAGGATAAAACAATTAGAACAATGCCTGGCACATGTAAGTGCTTGATGAATGTTATCATTGTTAGCTTTAGCCTTGTTCCAAAGTGATGCCCCAGAGATTAGAAATCCCCAAATGCCCGGGTTCGTGGATGGAGCCGAACTCTTGCCCAAAAGATTCATTCCCTCATCCCTTTCTCTCCCCTCTCCTCATCTCCGTTCCTTCCCACCCCCAGCCCTCCCCTCTGAGTTTGAATCCCTCCAAGAGGGGTCTCAGAGGAGCCTACATGGAAGCTGTCCTCCCACAGCTGGACCGGGCTCACAGCGACCACTTGAGCCACACAAGGTCAGAGGCAGCAGCAGGTCACCAGAGAGATTGAACGGGTCGCCAGCCCAATCATGGACACCTGACTCCTGTCTGTCTTCAAGCCTTGGGGTCTCAGGGCCCATTGTGAGGGCGGAGTCCTCCTGCTCTGCTGGGCTCCACAGCACCTGGCTGCCCAGAGCTGCCCCCAGGAGGGGCTCACAGCAACAGGGGGGCTCCTTGCTGCCTCTGGACCGGGCAGGAGCCGGCAGGGGGAGGAAGGGAAAGGTGGGGGGTGAGCAACAGTTAAACATGCTAGGATTTCGGCCCTGAGCCGACTCTTCACAGAACGATCAAACACAGTTCTGGGGAGGGAAACAGGTGAGCTCAAACACAGCTGACACCCCTGTGTCAACTACGTGTCCCCGTGTCACCTGGCCCTTCTGTGCCCCATTCACTGAAAGGATAAAATGAAATGATACATGGAAAACTCTCAGAAGAATGGGAAGCTGGCGCTAAACCCTAACTTATTAGGAACAATTACTCATGTATCCCTCACAACAGTCCTCTCAGATAGAATTACCATTTCCATTTTCCCCATGAGAAAACCAAGGTTCACAGAGCTCATAAGCTTTGGAGGCTGGGTTCAAAGGCAGCTCTGCCCCCAAGTCCGTGATGTTGCAATGTCCCTCCCACCCCGGGGTGTCAGACTGCCCCCCGTGCACACTCTTCTCCGGCGCACACACAAGCTGCCTAGTTTGCCAGCTCAGCCAGGATCCGCGATGCGCGGGGCGCTGACCGCAGGGCCAGGGATACAGCGGGAAGGGACCTGCGTCTACCCTGGTGGAGCGTAGGGTCTGTGACTGAGACAGAAACAGATCGAACCAACAGGAGCGAGGGAGTAGAATTCCAACGTGAGACGAACGCTGCAAGGCTGAGCCAGCCAAGGTGAAGGTCATGCCCCATGTGGCTACTGAAGTTCAACGTGGAACTAGTTAAGATGAAACAAAAGGAAGAATTCACTTCCTCACTCACAGGAGCCAAGTGCCCAACGACCAACGCAGCCAGTGGCTACCATGGTGGGCAGCACAAACAGAGAGCCTTCTCATCCTCACCGGAGAGCGGTGCTTGAGAGGAAAGGGACCAAGGCTGTGAGCTGGGCCGGGGGAATCGGACAGGGAGAGGCTCCCCCGAGGAAGCGCGTTGGAGCCGGAACAGAAGGGGGAGGGGAAATACAGTGCTGAAGGAGGTGGGGGGAGAGCGGGAAAGCACGCGAGGTAGGGGAACAGCATCTGTCAGAAGCCCATGCTGGGGGCGGGGGGAGAACCATGAGAATAAAACACAGAGAGGGAGCACAGTGGTTCAAATAGAGTCCCCAAGGGGCTGGCTGCCCAGGTTTGAATGCCAGCCCCAAGTCTTCCTAGCTGTGTGCTGTCGGACAAGTGATTGACTTCTCTGTGCCTTACTTTCCTCACCTATAAAGCAAGAAAAATAACAGTGCCTCCTTCTCAAGGGTTGTCCTGAGGTTTGAAAGAGCCGGACACGGCCCCGTGTGTGTGTGTTTGCTATTATCATCCCCAGCACAAGATGAGGTGGGAGAGGTAGGCAGGACTCCGGCCGTGCAGGCCTTATGGGCCATGGGAAGAACGTTGGTCTGTCCCTAAAAGCAAGGGGTAGTCTGAAAGCTTTTAAACAGTGAGGGCAGAGGGTAACGGTGGGCAGTGAAGAGTCACAGCCCATCTGAATCTCACCAGCCTGGCACGCGAATACGGGACAGTATTGCCGGGCCTTGCAATTTTCCTAAAGAGGCTGGAAATCCAGATTTTTGGATGTAAAATTTCCTAACTTTTATAAAAGTAGGCCTATTACCCCCAAATTTTTAAATGTCTTGAGGGACAAACCAGCCACCTGCTAGGACCTCTGGTCTACCCACAATCTGCAGGTCCCTGAACCTCAATAAGGCGAGGTCTCTAACGAAAGCCACATCCCCTGGCGAGCCAGCTGGCCCCAGGAAGAAATCAGTGATTGCCCAGAACACGAGCGGCACATCAAAAGAGTCGCCAAATGAAATTTAAACCCAATTGCTACACGATGGGGCTAGAGGCCCTCAGGGCCTGAATAAAAGGGCCCAGCGATAAAAATGTGCATAAGCTGCACAGACTTTTTATTTTAATTTTTTAAACTTTTGGTGGTAAAAAGAAAAAAAAAAGAAAGAAAATACATGAAAGCCAATATTCTCTTCTCGCTGAGGTTGTACAATTACTGTATGATTGGCCTCTGCATTGAGGTCACTCGCCCTTCCATTCAAAAAATATAGGGAGCAGGTGTTCGTTTGGGAGGTCTGCGGTTCCTGTCATTTCCCGGTGCCTGGTTATAAAACAAAACCACTTAATCAGGACATGGCTTTGGGTGGGAGAAAGAGAGGAAAGACGGGTGGGATGAATAAAAATTCAAATGAAAGCCTTAGGCCTGAGCAAGAATCGGGTATTTTAGGTTCTCATTCTGGAGATCTTAACCTTCATGAACCATTGCTTTTCAGTTGAAGTTTTCCTTCCAAAAATATTGAATATCTAATGTATACTAGGAAGTGGGGTACAGAAGCCTGGCCTTGTCCTTGGGTACCTTACGGTTAACCGGTGGTGATTCCATTCCTCCAGATGAAGGGGGAGACCCAGCTAGGCACGTGTTCTAGATGGTAAAAACACCTGTAACAAAGAGAATAAAGGATTTTCTGACTGTCTTTAGCTTCTGATTAAGTCGCTGCCTCCCTGTGCAATCCCTCAGTCAGGAAAGAAAGATGGCCATTAGGTTCCTCAGGGAACATTCAGGAACACCGGGAAAGTGGAAACTGTCTCCGAAGAAAGAAGTTTCTAGCACTTTCCTCCAAGGGTCAAGCCAGGGAAACATCAATGTAGAAACACGGGATTACTCTATATGAAAGGTGGGAATTTTATAGAGGGAAGTATGCCTGTTTGGGCTGGCACTGAATCAAGCTGGAGGTTGGGGCTGAGGCTGAGAGCTGTCGGCCTTCTTCCCCTCTCCCCCGTCACCCCCACGCATCCTATAGGTGACAGA
This sequence comes from Ursus arctos, assembly GCF_023065955.2. NCBI lineage: Eukaryota > Metazoa > Chordata > Mammalia > Carnivora > Ursidae > Ursus > Ursus arctos. Next base: position 9,780,822 of record NW_026622886.1, on the reverse strand, counting down.
AGGGCGGGTGATGGGCTGCCTTCCAGGGCCCGTCTGTCCCAGTCCAGCTTTGAGAGCAGAAGAGGAGAAAGGGCCCAGATCTGAGGAGAGGGGCATCTAAATCAGATTAGGACAGAGTGACTCACTGTGGTCTGTAGATTGAATTGAGGGGCTTCTTGAACTTGGACTAGAAAAAAAACTTATCTCGATTTTCACTAACCTCTAACTGAAATGAAGCATGCCTTTCTATTATGCGTGTAGGCAACAAACCACAGTGGTATTAGCAGTACCTGAGTCCTTGCCACGAATTGTAATCACAGATATTCTCATATCACATTTCATTTGCGGCAGAAATCTTAAAAGAACATCTATGTGCATCATTCCGTCGAAACTTGTTGTGGGATCTTGTTATGTAATGCATTAATAACGAAGCACATATATATGACCAGATGACTAATTCATTTTTTTTCAATAGGTTCCAAGGCATAAAAAGATTAATAGCCCTCAACTAGGGGATGCAGGTGTGTCTTTTGAAGTCCCGGCTACTTGAATTTAAAGGGCATGAATTCTAAGGGCAGGCAAAGGACGGGGGTAGGGGAAAGGCATCTGGGGTTAGGGAGTAGCATTCAGAAAAGCACATGCTATTCAGACACTGTAACTCTTCGGTGGGGAGAGTTGGGGAGTCGGAAGGTTGGAAGTGTGGCTGGAAGCCCCTTCAGCTTGGGCCTCACCATCCCAGACGACCCCCAATTCAGGCTCCTGATCCTGATCATGAAATGAGACCGTATGACCATTGAACGTTTCATGCATGTGTTGAAAGTGTTAATTAAGCAAAAACATCTAAAATACACCACAATTTTCCCAATCCTATTTTGACATGTCTTCATTTTTCTTCGAGGCTCTTCACCTCTGAGGGAATGAAGTTGGCTAACAGGGAAGGATTTACTGGAGGTGGGTAAGAAGATGAGGTCAGCAAGGTGAGGAAGGGGCAGATCAAAGAGTTGGGATATGAGCCTGAAAACGATTAATTTTTCTTAAGTTTCTGTTTGTTTGTTTTTGTTTTGTTAATGTCATGCAAATGACAATACCAGTATACTGCTCCTTTGCTGACTTCCCTGCCATCACCGTCCCCTTTCCCCTTGCAGTGGTAGCTCAGATTTCTTTTGGAGAATCACCCCTCTAGGGCTTTTAGAGGTAGGGAGCAGTGCATGTGACCCAGAACTGGCCAATCAGATCACAGTGATTGACTTAGACGTAAGCCTATCACCGTAATTTCATCCCTCTGACCCTACAGGGATTGTTTCAGGGATGGATACTCACCCACGATGGTCCAGTTGGAGTAAATCTTGGGATTAGTATAAGCACCACTGGTAAAAGAGTGTCTTTACTAGGCTGGCTTGGGCCTAGAAGGTTTAAGCCTAGAGTAGGAAGCTAATGTAGTTATCTTGCTGCCGTATAAAGCCTGAGAACGAGGCCAAAGGTGGGAGAGCAGAGTCAGGAGATGGAAAGAGGTAGGATCCTGATGATAACATTGCACCTCTGGCCAAATACATTCTGGACTTTTCAGTTCAATAAACTAATACGCTCCTTTTTTTGTTTGTTTCTTTGTTTGTTTTGGTCTTGTGCCCGTGGAGTTGGGTTTTCTGGAAATTGCAACCAAAAGAGCCCGATCAGATCCAAGCAGATCTGATTATAGAATGGACATGCCATCAGCTGGAAGAGGAGTGATCAAGGTGACCCTGCCTTGGTGGCAAGAGGACCCAGACTTCACAGTGGGAGACAACGAATCCACTTTCCCAGGGAGAAGGCTGAACTACCAGACAGCCCCAGCCTCCAATGGCCAACACCAACAATTTACTTCTCATTCACATTGTTTGTTGGCTGCAGGCTGACTCTGGCTCAGTGACTGCACTCCAAAGGTCTTCCCCATTCCGGGATCCAGGCTGGGGAGCAGCTCCCAACATCGTCTCAGGGCAGAAAGGAACAGAACCACACAGTGGCTCTTAATGCTTCTACCCAGTGGTGTCATGTCCGTCATTTCTGCCCAGACTCCATTGGCCAAAGCGAGTTTATAGCCAATTCCAACATCAATGGAAGAAGAGCTGGAATGTGTGTGGCGATGGGCGGGGGTGTATAATCCTCTTACGAGAAAGGCAGTGACTAATTGGAACAATAATAGGATCCACTGCCAAGACTTTGGGGTGATTTGTTTCAAGCACCTCATTTCCCAGAGAGGACACGGAGGCCTGGATTAGTTAAGTAACTCGCTCACGGTCACATAGTTTGCCGATGGCCAGGCAGGGATGAGGACCGGGGTCTCCTGACTCCCAGACTAGAGCCCTCCCCTGGGCCCCGGCTGCTCCCCTGAAGTCCCACTTTGGCAAGAGATTGTCCACAGTCCGCTGTTTGTCCGTCTCCATTCCCTTACACGATATGTTTCCCAAAACAGAGAGCAGTGCAAAAGAGAAAATTCTCCAGAATCTTCATTTGAGCTTGTTTCTCCCTGGCGTCCAGTAAGAACAGAAAGCTGGTTTGGGGTGATCAAACAGCTGTGGAAGCAAATGCAAGAAATTACGATTCTGTAACGTTTAGGGACTTCTGGATTTAGATTCGGAATTGGGGACTTGGGGCTCCTTCCTCTTATTCTGATTTTTTTTTATCAGCTTCTAATCCCACAGAGAAGAAAAAATAATGGTGAACTAAATATCTAGAAGGTATCAGACGCTGATAGATCTGCTACACACATAACCCTTATTACATTATAATCTCTCTGGTCATTTGGAATTTTTAAAAAATATTTCTCAAGTGACATGCTTGTCTTCCCTTTCTACCCCCTTTTTATAACACTCCTGAGAATACACAAAATATGAAAGAAGCCTGTTATCACCACCAATATTTGATCAGCCAAATACTCTATAAAATCTTTTTCAAACACTATGTGTATAAACTGATTACAGATGCTAAGAATTTTGGAGAAGTCGCAGTCTGGAAAACCCATTCACCTCCGTGCAACCGGAACTGAGCTTCCAGATCTGGGCAAGGCATCTCGGTTTGTGCTGAGCCTCCCCATGTGCTGAGATTCCACTGGACCCAGCGACCTACATCCTGTCCCAGAATTACTTCCAGCAGAAAGTCCCTCAGTGGAGTCAGGGGGCCCTGTGAGCCCCAGGCTAATTGCTGGAGCCAGGCAGGAGCCTTCTCCAGGCTCCCTAGCTGGACCTCTAAGTCTTGCCAGAAAGAGACGGTGGACTCGACTGCCAGGAATGGTTACTACTACCATTGAGGGAATGGATGAATCCTATACCCTTCACTGGCCCTCACCGTACCCTCTCCCCTACCTTCCTCTTCCTACCCTCCTCGCCCCGGTGCCTCTACTGTCTCTATATTCCTTTCTCCCAGACGCACCACTGATTCTTTGAGGGGCTCTCTTCACCGAATTTCCTCATTAACTAGCACATTAGCTTATCCAACCCTCCAGATAAGCGCTGTGCGACAGATGCTATTATCTTCATTATGCAGATGAGGAAAGTGAGTCTCACAAAGGAAAATGATCCGTTTCGGCCATATGGTTGCTGAGCCAGCATTTGAAACCACATCTGCTAGACTCCAAAGCCACAGATGCTGAAATTCATTCATTCCCACGTATGATAGGGCACCTACCATGTCCAGGTCCTGTGTGAGGCTGGAAATAAATGGTGGATAAGACCGAACCCTCATGTAGTGTATTCAAAGTTCACTCGACAAATATTGTCGAGCTCCTGCCATGGGCCTGGGCCATAGTAGTTTATAATCTACAGTAAATGCAGAAAAATGCACCTGCAGCTAACGGTGTGATTTGCTAAGTGCTACAGGACTGGCGAATAAGGGGTAGGTGAGAACAGAGAGAATGAGTGAGAGACCCAGTTTCTACCACTTGTCTAGTGCTGGGTTTGACAAACCTTGGAATAAGCCTACCCAACCCCACTCTCTCTAAATCTAATTATCTCCTTACTCAATAGCTCATCAAAAGCAGGGACCTGCAGGCATTTAGGGTGCACTGGCCTTTGGCCTATTCTTCGCAGCTAGAGAGAAATGTATTGGAGAAGTGCCTTAAGCCAGACTCAATTTCTGTTCAAGAAACCAGGCAGCAGCCTTGCAGCTCAGTAATAAGAGGATGCTGGGAGAAAGCCTGGTTCTGGAGCAGTCCAGAGCTGGCTCTGCAGTCAATTACTGATGGTGAGTGAAAAATGAGGTCAACCCCCGACAGCGAGGCCCAGGAGAAGCAGCGAAATACCACAGAACCCCCATTCTCTGTGGTCCCCAGGACACGGCATCTAAAAATAGACACACAATACCACTGGATCTGCTGTAGATTTCACAACTGCTGGCCCAGCACAAAATGTTTGGCTTTGGCCAAGTCAGGATGCAATGAAAACCAGCCGGGAAGCTGAGCATGCCCACGATCGACATTTCACCAGGACAACAGCAATCCCTCTGTCCATCAGGCCTTGACCGTGAAGCTAAGTTATCCACTGCCCGAAGTCCTTGCTCAACTTGCTCTGCAACTTACAGAAAACTTGCCTTGCAACGCCAGGGACTTTCTAAACCATTTCATTTCAGGGACACTGGGGCCGAGGTACTTGTGGAAGGATGCCTGAGAACTAGAAACGAAGTGAGAAACGTCCATGCTTTCAGTGTAAGGGGAAACACAACTGCGAGCGTGGGATGTGGGTGGGATGGGATAAGAAAACATTTTAAGGAGAAAATAATTACAAACACATGAGAGGGAGAAAGGGCATGGCCCAGGCTGGAAATGTGCAGGAAAAGAAAATTAAAACAAGAAAAGATTTGGCATTATGTTTGTGGGTTTAAAACTAATTTTAAAGTTGACAATTCAACTCTACTGGCAAATATCTGTTTCTATGCTTTATGAGATAGTATTTACTGAGTAGCTAGCATGTGCCAGGAGCTGCTGTCAACCTCCTGCATATATCATTCCCTCTCGTCCTCATACCAACCCTGTGCAGGCAGACACTCAGATTAGTCCCATTTTTTAGATAAGGAAATCAATTTGCACCCTTTAAAGCTTGAGCAGATCTTAGCAATCATCTTAACCAGCGGCTGCTAAGCTGACTTGTGCATCAGAATGACTGAGAAAACCCTAGAGCATCTGGGGCCCTATTCTAGACATCACCACCCCCAATCAGAATGGGGGTAGGAGTGGGTCCAGGAATCTGTGTTTACAGAGCGCCCCAAATGATTCACAGGTACAGCCTGCTCTGGAATCCACTTACCAAGCCAACCAACTTCTTTGTTTTCCAGACTAGAAAATTGAAGCCCAGAATGTTCTAGAGCTGAGATGTGCCCAATGTAAGCAGCGCTGGCGGCAGAAGCAGGACTAGAACCCGGAGTTTGTAACGTGGCACTCTGCACAACGTATCGTATGTTCCTCACTGGAATCCTGAATGGGGAAAAGGTAGTTTCTCTCTCTCCCACCAAATCACTACACTTCACACTGCATTCACCCCACTCTTGCCTACACCCTGCAGCTGAACTCAGTGAACAAAGTTTCGCTGAGGGCCTACTATGAGCTACCCACAGTATTGGTGCAAGGAATCCCACGATGAACAAGACTCGTAACAAGCCCTCATAGAGCTTACAGAAAGAACATCTTTAAAAATGCAACAGCTTACTGAATAAACTGGAATCGGCCAAAAGCAATTTTATTTTCTCATCACTGTCCCTTCAAATCTTCTCTGTCTTCCTATTCCCCGGAAATCTTAGTCATCTTAGATGGGTTCTGTGGCTATCCCAGTCACTCTTCAGTGTTAAAGGACAGCCTCAATGCCAGGTCATTTGTAAAGTCCCATTTGGTCTAATGACAAAGCTCCAACCTCTCATCCAGTTAAAAATTTCTTCCCACTGTGGACTTGGGACTGGCGCAGGCTTGGAAGCTGCAGGGGAGAAGGGGACTGTGCATGGTCCTTTGCTGGTTCTTGCCTTTCTCCCTAGCTCACTGTGCTCTTTTAGTCACCTCTGGGGCAGGGGCAAGGAGCAAGGGGCTCAGGAATCAGTAAGCAGAGATGGAGAGGTACAGAGGTGAGGTCTTTTGGAGCAGGGTCTTCTCTACTAGTTGAATGTCCTTACTAATGCCGAGGTCCAAATACTGGTTCTTTCTCACCCCAAGGACTCCCTCCCCGCTCCCTTCTGCCAGTGATGGAATTGGCCTCTTGCAGTTCCCTGATGTGGGCCATGCCTCCTCTGGCTGGCCTCTCGAGCTCTGGCTGCCAGCTCTCTATCCTGTTCACACGTTCTCTGTTGGGGGTTGCCTTGTGCCTTGCAAGGGATCTCTTGAATGTGGACCCCTTTCAAAATGACTCAAGTCTGAGTCTCCTTCTTGGGACCATATCCTGGCCCCCGTTGCCATTGAGAGGACCATTCATACCAGCCTGTGGTCCATCTTCCTGTCTTTCTCAGCAAGGCAGCTCTCGTCAGTCCCTCTCTCTAGACCCTCCAGGTATGAGTCGTGCACCAGTCACTGTGTCAGATGACTTCAATGCCAGGGATTCTTCCAAATGATTCTTGGAAGTCCTCCTCATCTAGCCTGGAGGAAGGGGAGAGAAGCACACCCCTCCTTCCCCTTAGTCTGACTGTGGACTTTCCATCTCTCAATTGATCCTCCCCACCTCACCCCATCATATGCCCTCCACGTGGGTGATGAGCTAAGAATTTTTTTCAAGAAAAACTGATTTCACAATATCTTAGCAAGGACTACACAGATGGTCTCAACCTTTAGGTCCTTTGCCAAAACACCACAAGTCAAACTTAACATCCTGTTACACAAGAAATTACAAATTCAGGGTACAAAGGGAACGTAACAGCAAAGGCATTTGGGGCCAGCCCACTTTACCCAGTCCCGAGGTGAAGTACCAAGTCCCTGCTTTTCCAGAGCCTTTCCAGAGAGCAAATGAGTAGCTCTTTGCTATAGCTCCTACGTCACCTGTCTCACCCACTGAAACAGCAGCAGTTTTAATACTACAGAATTTATTTAACACTATGCATGTGTGGACTCTGTCTTTAAAATCCTAGACTGCACCCCAGGGTTTATAGCAGCAATGTCCACAATAGCCAAACTGTGGGAAGAGCTGAGATGTCCATCGATAGATGAATGGATAAAGAAGATGTGGTCCACATATACAATGGAATATTATTCAGCCATCAGAAATGATGAATACTTTATATTTACATCAATGTGGATAGAATCGGAGGGTATTATGTTGAGCAAAATAAGTCAACCAGAGAAAGACAATTATCATATCGTTTCACTCATATGTGGAATGTAAGAAATACGGCAGAGGACCTTAGGGGAAGGGAGAGAAAACAGAATGGGAAGTCAAGCGAGGGAGAAAAAACCATGAGAGACTCTTCACTATAGGAGACAAACTGAGGGTTGCTAGAGGGGAAGTGAGTTGGGGGATGGGGTAACTGGGTGACAGGCATTAAGGACGGCACGTGATGTCATGAGCCCTGGGTGTTAAACACAACTGATGAATTCTTGAACTCTACATCTGAAACTAATGATGTATTACTATAAGTTGGTTCATTGAATTTAAGTTTAAATAATTTCAGTAGAATATTCTCAAAAGCAAAAAAAATTATATTAAAATTTTAAAAATCATAGATTGTAAACTCCCTTGAAGGTAGTCTAGGACATCTCTAGAATGATGAGAATGATGATGACGATGATGTTGCCAATGACAGTGATGAGGTCAGTTAACAACAATGGTAATGATTAGGGGTGAAGGAGCAAGGAGAAATGATTGGCTCATGCGTCCTATCTTTTCTAACTATAAATATACTGTCCAGCCTTCTAGGTTCAACTTCCATCAATACCATTCCAAAGATGTGAAATATTTTATCAAATACTTTCTGTGTATTAAAGAACATACTGTAGTAGTCCGCCTCCAAGATAGTCCCCAGTGACCTTTGCCTCTCGTATTCACAGCTTTGTGTGGTCCCTTTCCTCCCTGAATGGCGCTGACCTATGTTACCAAAAGAATATTGTGGAGGTGACTGTGTGTGACATCTGAGGCTGGGTCATTTTAAAAAAGAAAAACCAAACCCGCAATTTCCACCTGGCTATCTCTTAGAACACTCACTCGCTAGACAGCCAGCCGCCATGCTGTGAGGGCACACAGGCAGCCTTCTGGAGAGGTCCATGTGGTGAAGAACTGAGGCCCCTTGCCACGGCCACATGGCCTGCTGGCCATGTGTGTGAGCCATGTGAGAACTGGGTCCTCCAGCTTCAGCGAAGCCCTCACAGGACTGTAGTTCCAACTGACACCTGGACTGTGACCTCCTGAGAGGTCCTGGGCCAGAAGGAGAGACCCTCAGTGTCCAAGTTAAGCAACTCCTCCAGTCCTTACTCGGAGATACTGTGTGAAATAATAAATGCTCATTGTTGTTTTAAGCTGATAAGTTTGGGGGAAATTTGTGGCACAGCAGTAGATAACCAATATATTTGATGGTTAAAAGCATGGGCCTGGGGCGCCTGGGTGGCTCAGTCAGTTAAGTGTCCAACTCTTGTTTTCGGCTCAGGTTATGATCTCAGGGTCATGAGACTGAGCCCCGTGAAAGTCTCCACCCTCAACAGGGAGTCTGCTTGTCCCTCTCCCTCCACATCTGCTCTCCCCTCTCCCGCCCCATTAAATAAATACTTAAATAAATCTTAAAAAAAAAAAAAAAACTTGGGCCTGCATTTACAATGTGTGCGTTCCAATGTCACCTGTATTAGTCTTGACTGTATGATCTTGAACAAATAATTCAATGTTACTGAGCCTCAGTTTCCTCATCTGAAAAGTGAGGAAACAATGATGCTTGCCTCATAGACTCTCGAGAAGATTAAAGGTGCTCGTAAGGCAGTCAGCACACGCACTGGCATAAGGAATAAATAAATACTAGTTATGATTGTTAAACTCCTCAATAGCTTTCCTGATGTCCCACATAAAATGAGCCCTATCTTCTCTGAATGCTCAGAGTTTTCGCAATTGTTTTTGCAAAAACAGAAAGGAACGGGGATGGAGTTGACGTTATCTGGGCACGAGTCACTATCCCGGGGACTTGACATGCATTATCACAGCTGATCTTTGCACAGTCCTGGGTGTAAAGGACTTGCAGCCCAAGCATGAGAGGCGTGTTCAACCTAGTATTTCGCCATATGTGGCTTGTCCAGCAGATGGGTGGGGCCAGCCTGCCAGAAGTCCATGTGCATGAGGGACCAGGGAACACCCAGGAAATATGTCACCTTAAGGGAGCAGACATCCTTAACCTGGTTTAGCCAAGTAAAGATGACCACAAATCCTTCGATACTCCTCCCATTGAGCGGTGGGATCTATTTCACTCCCCGTGAAGCTGGACTGGCCCATGGCTGCTTTGACAGGTAGAGTGTGGTGGAAGGGACACTATGCCAATCCCAGATCTAGCCTTTGAAGAGGACTCACTGCTTCCTCTTTGGTCTCTTGGAGCCTCCAGATCAGACCAGCCATCAGACAAATGCCACCTAGTGATTCTAGTGAATACCACGCAAGCAGCAGAATCGCCCAGCAGAGCTCTGGCCAAATTCCTGCGCACAAATTTATGCGATACAACCAAATATCATTGTTTTAAGCCACTAAATTTTAAGGTTGTTTATTATGTACCATAAGATATATGTGGGACATCTGGGGTCCACTTATCCCAAAGTGTCTATGGAGAGAATTCAGGGAGTCCATACATTTGGAGAAGAAAAAATTCTATCTTTACTTACACAACCTCTAAGTCAAATATAGCATAGTTTTTTTATTTAGAATGTAGGCAGCAAACTGTAGCAGTATTCACTGCATCTATGACTTGGACACTCAGGAGGGATTTATAGGTTTTACCAACTGCCAAGCGGGCTCACGGTGCGTGCACCTGTACACATGCATACACACATGGTGTGACAATGCTGGAAGAGTAGAAACACACAAGCGAGGATCCAGGGCCATGGGCCAGGGTTACATGAAGAAGGATGCGTAAGAGCACGAGACCCTATTCCCAAACTGTCTCTGACTCCAGCCTGAGCCCCAGAAACAGGGAGACTGCTTTGAAAGTGGACAAAAGAGCTGTTTTACTGAGATAACAGCGAGACTCAGTCCAAAGCAGCACTGACACGGCAGCTCAAGGAGAAGCAGACACGTCAACAAGAGGCGGAGCAAAGAGGAGCTTGTGGCCAACGTCTCCAGAGCCCCGAAAGCATTCTGGGAACGCAGGCTGGATCTTTCATGGGGCTATTCCGAAATAGTTGGGGATAATCGTGAACTAGTCTACAGTTTCACAAAATACAAGGGGGAAAGAGCAGAGATATTTGGGGGGCACAATTTGGTGACACAATTTTTCTCCCATATTGAAAAGGCTTTTTTTTTTTTAAGATTTTATTTCTCTTTATTTGAGAGCGAGAGAGTGACAGAGAGAGAGAGTGAGCAGGGGAGGAGCAGTGGGAGAGGGAGAGGGAGATAATCTCCAGCAGACCATGCTGAGCACAGAGCCTGACATGAGGCTTAATCCTAGGACCCTGAGATCATGACCTGAGCTGAAACCAAGAGTTGGCTCAACGAAATGAGCCACCTCGGTGCCCCAAATAGGCTTTGAAAACTTGGCTTATATGACACAGGCAAACTGATCACCGTCTGGCAGGGACTCAAAGAGAGTCCATGACTTAAGAGAAGAGATCGAAGTGATAAGGGGCAGAACCGGGATTCAGTCTCAGGTCTGCCTGGCTCCAGAGTCCATGCTATTTCTGCAAAGCTGGTCCTGTCTCCCATCCTGTTGCTCCTTCTCAAGGTTTCTGGGCTTTCTTAACACATCTTGAGTTCCCAAACACCTGTGATGCTGCTCGTGGGGTTCCTTTCACTGACTGTTCTCCCCCAGTTCCTCTTACCCACCCCCCGCACTCCTGAAAATCATTTTCCTATGAAGCTTTTCCTTGTTCCATCAGAAGGGCCTATTGTTCTCCTCTCTGTGTTTCCATAACCCTTCATGCGTTATGGATTTTATCAGATTGTGAGATTTGGCCTCTTTGTCTCCCTGACTAGATTCATAACAGAATTATTAATAATAATAGCTGCCATTCACTGAGCACTTACTAGTTTTCATTCCAAAGACCTCACATCTGAGTCATTTAATAACACCCGTATAAGAGAGGCACTACTATTATCCCTGTTTTCCAGACATGCAAACTAAAACACATACAGCTGGACCAACTTGCCCAAGGATACCCAGGAACTGGAGGGGCAGATCTGGGATTTGAACCCACGTCCACCTGACTCCCCAACTCATATTCTTCACCCCTAGGTTATAAGGAAGAGATCATGACATGTCATTCTCTGCTTTCTCTGCACCCAACACAGAATCGGCCCTCAGTGTAGACTCAGTAAACAATCACTGGATGAATGATGGCATAAACACATCATCTTTGCTTGTGTACTGCTGTGCTCAGCTCCAGGTCTGCTCCCTAGAGCACGGGAACATGCCCACTAATATTTGTTGGTTGACTGACCAACTGAATAAGTTCTTTTTCAGCTCTGTGCCCTGTGATGGGGGACAGGACTACAGAAATGAAATCATTCTCCTAGACAAGAGTTCTCACAACTCTTGATTCTGAAGTCTCTGTTCTTTCCCAGGGTCATCACCACCAAAAATCATTTTGAAAAGCCTAACCGAACCCAAACCCTGCCAAGTTCTTGGACTGACCCCCTGATATACTGGGGAGTCCAGTAAACAAACCAAAGAGGAACTGAACATGTCCTGTGTGGCCTTCATGCTACAACTATTTTCCAAGCCAGACCCAGAGGTCTGGTCTTGAGGAGAGCCAAAACTCATAAAAAGCAGACATAGCATTCTCGAGCCACGACTTCAATAAAATGATAATAATAATGAGTTGAAAGAATAACTCCTTCTAGGCCATTATTCATGAGCCCCAGGGCCAGCCAGGCAAATTCAGTGTAAAACCTTCTAGGTGTCACATAGGACGGGGAAAGAGGAAGTGTGAATACAGAGAGAAAAGGATCCAGATCGAGACTCAGAACATGACCAGCACCTTGGGCTTCTGGTCATCAGAGCCAGCTTCCCTGAGATGTGGGAGTCGGTGGAGATGTGGACCAAGTACTTCCAGCTCTCCGCCCCCTGGATCCGAGGTCAGATTGTCCTTCTCCGGCCCCGGTCAGGCACAGCCATGGCTTTGCTCTGGCCTCTGCTATGGGGGAAGCGATGAGTGTTTCCTCTCCACGGCCCCTGCCGTGCTGTGGGGATCGAGGAGTCTGTGCTGCCATGGGGCCTCCATCAGCCTGGGTCCCCAGGGACCCCTGAGCTAACCTGGCTAACCCCTAGTGGGCATGCAGCATGAGGACAAGTACATCTTTGTTGGGCTAGTGGGTAAACCACTGCGATCAGGGGCCTGTTTGTTACCTCAGCCTACCGAACCCATCCTGACTGATAATGAAGGAGACCTCTCAGGAGGGATCCCAGGAGATGAAGGAGCCAGGCTTCAGGAAAGCAGGGCAGGAGCAAGCTGGGGACAGCAAATTCAAAGAAGCTAAAACCAGGGTGTGTATGAGGAGTGAGGAACAGTGTCTCAGGAGGGAATCCCCTCGGAAGCAAAACTTTGAGACAAGTATTTGGATGTAAGGGATGTATTTGGTAGTTGATCCCAGAAACACCGAGAAAGGAGAGAGGAAGGGAGATGGGAAAGGAGAGGAAGCCATTAGAGGGAGGGGTCTTTCGCGTGTAGGTTACCCTGGGGGCTCAGTGCCGCTGGGAACCTCTGAGAGCTGGTGCAGCATACACCCCAGAGCTGTTCTCTGGGCTATGAGGAGGCTGAGGTGTTAATTCCTCAACATTGGCCAATGGCAGAGGCTGGTCCCCAAGTGCCATTCCCCAGGCAAGCCAGCAGGCAGAGCTGTAGGGGCCCGTGCCTGCGGGGTGCCTCAGGCATGAAGGGGAATGAGAAGTGACAGGGGCAAAGGGCAGGACACAAACAGCATCTGTGACAAAGAGCGAGGAGGCCGGTGTGGCTGCAGAACCAGCATATGCCTGCAGAGAAGTATAAATTACAGGAACCACCCCAAAACCACTGGCCACCTCCCCAGACTAAACAAATTCTTCAGGCTCTTCCTCACTTATCAGGACAATGCAACCCCCTCCTACCTGTTAGCCCTGCCTCCAGCCTCGCCCTAGCCGAATCTGTCCTGCACACTCAACCGGGGGGGCCTATAAAACGTGAGAAGCTGACAATGCCACGTCCCTGCCCCAAATCCAATCATCTCTGTCAGGATAAGCTCGGAGCTCTTTGGGTTGGCAGACAGGGCCCTGCGTGAGCTGGCCCTGCCCATCTCAAAAACTCATCTCCACCCGCCATCTCAGCATTGGTACCGCAGCCACACCAGACAGCTGAGCAGCCCCCCAGCCCCGGTTCCCTCAAAGCCCGATGCCTTTGGGAATGCCGTTCCCTCTGCCTGGAGTTCTAGTGCGGCTCCCCTCCATCTCTGTTCCCCTGGTCAACTCTTACTCATTCATTCAACAAACACTTATTTAGGGCCTACAATGCACCAAGCAAGTTATATAGAGTTAGCCTGGGCCGTCCTATACACAATGAAGCTTATGGGGGGGGGGGGGGGCGGTGGAGACCAATAATAAAGCATATGAATAAGAAAATCAAATAAGAGTAAATGCAGTGAAGAAAAAAAGAACAGTGTTACATGACACAGAGTGATGACTCCAAGTGGGAAGTGTTCTGACCATTTTGATTTAGTGATCAGGGAGGCCTCTTGAGGAGGTGGCATTTGAGGTGGCTGGGCTGCATGACGAGAGGTTGTCAGCCATTAAGAACCAGGGCAGTGTGTTCTAGGCAGAGAGGTAACAAGTGCAAAGGCCCTGAGGCAGTTGGGAATTTGGAGAGTTGGCGTAACTGAGAGAAGGCCAGTGTGGTGAAGCATACAAGCCAAGGGAGAGAGGAAAGAGATGTGCTTGGAAGGCAGGGTCCCTGTCATCATGGAGGCTTTTCTGGTCATAGGGACGGTGCTGGACTTTTTCCTATCATCTTCAGTTTAGGTGACACCCTCCCTACCCTCTGGACTAGGTGAGGGAAGGAGGGGCCGCTTCTCCTAGCACCCCTTTCGTACTGCAAATAATCCTTGACAAAGAGGTCCCAACGGTTCAATTGCTTCAGGCGCTCAGTCGAGGCCTTACCTCTGCCTGGCTGTGTGACTTTAGACGAGTTATTCAAACTCTCTGTGCCTCGAATGGCTCCATAAATTTCTGTTCTCTCCTCTGACTGGTATTGAATTAACTCAACCTTGCAGGTTAAATTAGGAGAAATAGTAAAATTTTGTCCGCCTTCCCCCAGAAAAGTGTTTTTTGGGTCCTTCCTTTGTACCACAGTCATTAAGATCTGAGTTTCGAAGTCAGACAGAACTGACGTTGTATCTGAATTCGCTGCTTTCTCGAGCAATTTATTTCATCTCCGCAAGCCTTGGTCTCCTTCGTGGTAGGACGCGGCTCATAGTTGGCCCTGCTGCATAGTGTTGGGGGAATGATTTTGTGAAGTCAAGTCTTTAATCACTCACCATAGCTTTTTCACAAAGTGAAGCTCCAACTATAGTTTCTACGGCTTTTTAAACCAATCCTCCTGACGCTGTGCGGGCTTGGGCCATCTCACTGCTTCCCCTCTAAAGAGGCTAAGGTTTGCGCCGCAAGGACCTCCAGCCACCCTGCAATTCTGGTGCAGTGGAAAGACAGGGAGGGGGCCCTGAACTAGGAACGGAGTCCCATCTCAGTCAGTGACCAGCTGTCCCACTTACAGCAAGTCCCCTCGGTCCTCTGGGTCTCCCCACATGACTGACGACAACTGCCTTTCAAAAGGGCCTGTGGCAGACATGGTTCCCCACGTGGTAGATGTGATCCCCCGAAGACGTCCCCTTCGTAATCCCTAAAGCCTGTGAACAGGTCACCTTCCGTGGTAAAAAAAGGATTTGGCAAATGTGATTACGCTCACGACCTGCAATGGGGAGATTATTCCAGATTATCTAGGCGAGTGCAATGTGATTACAGGTCCTCAAAAGAGTTAGAGAGAAGAGACGGAAAGAAGAAAGCAGTCTCAGCGCGATGCTATGTGGGTTCGCGGGTGCCTCACTGCCTCAAAGGGGAAGAAGGGTCCATGAGCCAAGGAATGTGAGTGGTCTCTAGAAGAAACCGATGAAAGCCCCTCTGGGCAGGTGCTTTATTCATTTATTTTTACTAAGTTCAATTAGCCAGCATAGAGCGCATCACGCCTTTCGGTGCAGTGTTCCATGATCCATCAGTCGCCCACGACGCCCAGTGCTCATCAGATCACGTGCCCTCCTCAGTGGGCAAGTGCTAGAAAAGCCCCTCTCTGCCCGCGGCTGTCCCGCTCCCACCTCTGACGCTGAAGGCGAGGGGCCCGCAGGTCAGCAGGTAGTTCCAGCCCTAGCAGAGGGAGAAGTATAAACAGCGCTTTAGTGCCCCCGGGCCGAGGGTCACTGACCCTTCAGGAGACCAGAGCCACACGTCAGCGAAACGGAACCGGGAGCTTCGGGACCGCAGCTCCCCAGGACGCCCAGCACCCGAAGTTCAAGGAACTTAGGATCCCTCCAACAAACAGGCATTCTGCTTTCCAGCCTTACTCAGAACCAAAAGATTGTGTCCCAGCCTGGCGGAAAACGGGACCATCCGCAGGAATTTAGCACAACACTGGCTATTTCGTACCCAACGTGCAAAAGTGCTAAGAAAAAAAAAACAAAACCCAGCTTCCTTTCAACCATCACTGACAGGGTTTCACTCCCCTCTGCAATTATCCTGTGTTATTGCTGGGTTCCTGTGTTTTTCTTTTCCTTTTTTTTTTTCTCCATAAACAATGTAATTTGGAGAAAGTTCCTTGGAGAAAGTGCAAAAAAAAAAAAAAGTTGTTTTTTGGGCTCTCTCCCCATGGTTTAACACTGCTAGGCTCCAGGTTTTTCTGCGGAAAAGTTCCATAAACATTCTGCCACGTAGAGGGCTCTCACCTGGCACCAGGAGCGTTGTCTTTGGCAGCCAGACGGGTGGCCGGGGCCCACCCGCTGAAGGCAGTCCTCTCTCGTGCCCAGCAGAAGCTGCGTGGCGAGGGACCCAGGTGGGCCCTGGCAGGTGGGCAGGGCGGAAATGAGAGCCGGGGACTGGGCTGGCCCCCCACCCCCAGGCTTAATGGGACACACCTGTTGGAAACAGCCTCACAAGGGGGCCCTCCAGTCAGCCAGGCACTTCTGGAAGACCAGGTGCTTTAGAAACGCGGACCAAGAAGGAGTGATAATAAAGACGAGAAGAGTCTAGTGTGAGGACAAGGGAGGGCGGGTTGAGAGAAGTGGGGGAAAGGGGAAAAGAGGAATGGGAGAGAGACGCAGAAGGAAAGGAGGAAAGGAGGGAGGGAGGAGAGAGAAGCTATTAATGTAGGGATGATACATATTATTTTTCAGAATTTATGGCTGGGAAAAAGACTCACCCCCACCCCAAACTCTGACATATTCTGAGAGATTCGAAGGTCTGTGTAGCTCGAGGTCTTCTCTGTCCTGGGATACCCAGGTGGGGGCAGCCAGTCCCCCTTCCTAGTTCACCCTTCATTGCAGACGCCAGGCTCGTTGGGAGACCCCTCGAAGCTGCTCCCCAGGCCCCTGTCTCTCAATACTAAAATGTGCCCACCCTCGGGAACAGACAGACCAGACCCCACAGAGCAAGCTGCCAGGTCAGCTGAAGGCATTAAATGCCTGATAGAGGATTCGGGGCTCAGTTAGTTGGTAGCTGGGGAGTCGCTGGGGAGAGAGGCTCGAAGCGAACATTTGAAGGTCATGAAGCTGGTGATTCTTGGCTGGGTGGATTACAGAAAAGGCAAAAAGGAAAGTGTGGAGAACAGGAGAATTTTGTGATGTCCCGTAAGGAGAAGAAAGGGGTGACCAACAGAAGGGCTAGGTAGAGAGCCTTTACGAAATAGATGTCTCGGCTCTGTGGGTCCCATTTCATTGTGGAAAACAGAATAGGATAATGAAGAAGATGAAAGTGAACCATAATCCTGCCATCAAGACATCTCTCTCAGAGCAACTTCACTGAGTATACTTGACACACGCAAAGGGCTTGTTTCAAATGTAGCATCTGCAGGACGCCGGGGCGGCTCGGTCGGGTAAGCATCTGACTCTTGGTTTTGGCTCAGGTCATGACCTCAGGGTCGCAAGACCAGGCCCCACGTCAGGCGCCGGTTTGAGCACAGAGTCTGCTTGAGATTCTTTCCCTCTCCCTCTGCCCCCATCCCCCTGCTCACGTGTGCTCTCTCGCTCTCTCTAAAATAAATAAAATCCTTTTTAAAAAAATAAAATGTACTATTTCATAGATTCCGGACATCTACACCCATGAAACCACCACCACAATCATGCAATGATCATATTCGCCACGCCACAAAGTTTTCTCCCACCCTGTTCCAACCCCTTCCTTCCATCCCTTCACATTGCATCTCCGCTTTGGGCTTATTAGCTATAATATAACTCTTTGTTTGTGATTTTAGCGGATACTCTAGGGTTCCTAACGTACATCTTTAACTTCCTACAGTCTCCCAGGTGGAATTTTTTTTTTCTTTACATACCTTAGCCTTTGTAATAAATGTGTGTATGTAGATATTCAATAAATCTTTACCCGGTGCATAGCAGGTGCCACATGTGGCATGAGCGTTGAGGATATAGTGCTCACCGAGGCAGACATGGCTGACTTTCTAGGAGATACACCAGGCCAACAAATAATCACGTAGCGACCACGGTGCCTCAGATCTAAGATGGCGTTGCTCCCGAGTGGCACCATTATTTCACGTACCACTCAAAAAGAAAAACACCGGTAGGGAAGTGAAAAGCCAATGTGCTTCTAGGGTGAAGTTAGGGACTCCCGTGGGATTTTGGACTTGACCCTCAGAACAACACAAGGCACCACTGGTTTTAAGCAAAGGAGTGATTAGATGTGTCTTGTGAAAACATCGCTCTGGCTTCCAGGTGAAGGATGGACTGGGAGAAGCAAAGACACCAATCAGGAGGCAGTTACAAGGATCTGGAGCGAGAGAAGATGGCGGTGGAACGTAGCAACCGTTCTTGAGACATATTAAGTAAGTTGCATCCATCAGACTTGTGACTGGATGTGGGCCGTAAGGGGGGAAATGGTGTGAGAACTCATGTTTCTGACGTGAGAAACTGGGTAGTTGGAGAAGTCATGCTCTCTGACACAGTGCACTGGAGGAGAAGATTTCAGAGGAGTAAACAATGAGCTTATGAGGCACAATGAATTTAAGAAGCTTGTATCTTTCGTGGGTCTTGGCTGCACAAAACAACCCTGGCTTGGGAGGATATCCGGTGGCTTACCAGTTCCTCAGAAAGACTGGAGACCCAGTCACTAAAAATATTCCAACAAGAGAGAAGCAAAACTCATGCGAAAACATCCTTTGGTCGATGCTGCGGGGGCGTCAGCACCCCGGGACACTCATCACCTCGACCCTGAACATTCAATTTTCTTCAGCATCGATGTACCTACCCTCTGATTATCTCCGCACCTCAAAGACTCACAGCTCTAAGCAGAAAGTTCACGACGGGCTGAGAATAGAAGAAAGACTATCTGTGCCCCTTCTCCCAAATAGAAAGGGTATTCCAATGATGGGGAGTCAGCTGTGAGGTCTCTAGACAACAGGTAGAAATGTCAAGTATACATTTAACCAGAGTTGGTCCAGAACTCAGGAGAGAAGTCTGGGCTGGAGACAAAGCCTTGGTGTCCTCAGCTTAGGGAAGGGGCATGTTGAGCCCAGGAACAGATGGCATCACCCCAGGAGAGAGGATAGAGTGAGGGGAGAGGACTGCTCATGACCAAGCCCTTGGGTCTGGTCAAGGAAGAGAAGACAGCACAGAGCCCAAGAGGCAGTGGCCAGAAGTGTGGAGTAACGTGGATGCCAAGGAAGGGGGTACTTTGCTTCCGGGATTGTTTTCCCCTCTGGATACATCAGTCTCTGTAATGTAGGCACAAATGCATATTTTTAACAAATCTTTATCAGGTGCCTACTTATAATGTGTGAAGCACTTTAATCCTCCCAAATGCTCTGTGAGGTATGTCCTATTATAATCACCCCCATTTTACAGGTGAGGAATAGAGGCCACAAGGAGTTAGGTAACTTGCCCCAAGTCATACGCCCAGACAGTCGAGTGTGCCAGAGCCAATGTGGTTAGCTGCTGCCTTTCTCCTGCC
The DNA here is from genome assembly GCF_023065955.2 of Ursus arctos. Taxonomy (NCBI): domain Eukaryota; kingdom Metazoa; phylum Chordata; class Mammalia; order Carnivora; family Ursidae; genus Ursus; species Ursus arctos. Next base: position 9,761,538 of record NW_026622886.1, on the reverse strand, counting down.
CCCCACTAGCTCCAGGAAGTCCAAGGGTCATAACAGGGAGTGAGGTAAGACGTCCACAGCCAACAGATGCAGGAACAGGCTGGAAAATGGGAGGCATGGTAGGAGGCTCCTGACTGAGGCTCACCTACCCAGATTTACACTTTTCATAGCGGGCTTTGGGGGGAGGTGGCAGCGTTAGAGGCCAATGGAGATACATAAAAGCCAAACCACCCAAAATACCCACTCATCTCTTAAGGACAAGCTAGATGAGATGTTCTTCTCATCTCACTGTCCCTGACTTCCAGGACACCCACTCAAATGGCTCCAATAGAAAAAGACGCTGCCCAAAGCCAGTGGGGGCCCCCAGGACTCTGATGGGGTTTCTAAAGCATAACAAGGCAGGTTCAGTGGAGCTGGGCTGAGTCAGGAAGGGTTTTGCCTGCAGACTTCACTTTGTGACTCTGCCAAGGGTACCCCGAAGCCACCACAGCTCTGCAGCAAGTCACTTCTGGAAGGAATTTCCATCAAGAAACAAATAGACTCTCCTATTACCAAACGCAGAGACGGGCAAACCACCAGCGTGTGGTGTTTGTAACTTCGATTGCTTCTTTGGGATTACGCATTCGCCCCAACAAGGGCAGGAGCAGGCTGGAATGCTGAATTCCGAACTACTTGGGATGGTTTGACATACTGCCCATCCAGAGCACGTGACCCTAAGGGAGATGCTTTAAGGCCCGCCCCCCCCAACCCTGCTGCATTCACTAACAGAGATTTGAGCCCCTACAAAAGAAAATTCCCAGCAGCATACACCACCACCCCATGCCCTCATTCCCTTCTCACCCCGACCCACCTCTCCCACTTCTTGTTTCTTCCTTATATAAACCTATTTGGAGTTCTCAGATAATTCACTCCAATTCTCTCCTGACAAGACCGCGGGACCTTAGAGCTAGAAGAGGCCATCAGGAAAATCCAGGCCAAGCTTATTCCACACAGATCACAGCTACTTCCAAGCAGTCTGGACTGGAAGCCCAGGCTCCCAGGACCAGTCCCTCCTCTGTCCTCTGCACCACACTGCCCTCTGCTGGCAGTGGTGGGAAATTGCCTTTAGGTTTGTGTCTCATTTCCCAGACTGTCTTGAGGCTCTGACCCACCTCCTCAGGCCGACTTTCTCTGCAGAGTGACTCCGGGGCTTGAGGCTCTAGGCTGTGCCTCTCTTTGCAAATCTCGCTCACTCTGTCTGGCACCCCTCCTTACCTCAGGGAGCCGTGTTCTTCCCAGGGTAGGATGGGAGGAAGGTAGACATCCGTGCAGGGAGGTAAGGAAGCATCACGAAGCTCCATCATGAAGCTGGAACCAGGCTGAGGAGAGGGGCTGCCCTGGGCATTGGTTCTTGGCTGGAAGAGCCCCTACTCCTGGCGGGAGAAACCAGACTGCACCATGACAGAACCCAAAGATCTCCTCTGATAGAAAACAGCGAAGTTGCAGGCCTTAAAAGAGACTCACAAAGTGCCCACCATGTCCATTTCTCGGGGTCACAATTCTTATCAATTTCATCTCATTCACTGCCAGGGTCAAAACTCCAAAGCTCCGGCTCCTTGAGAGCCTGACAGCTTCCTGAACAGAGGCAGAAGCAGCGTGCGTGCATGGCGGGAACTGTGAGAATCTAGAGGACAGAGGTCCGCCCAAGGGTGCTCAGACTCAAATTCGAAACGTGCATTTCATGGGCCAACTATAGGCAGGCTCACTTCACAAGCCTCCTTTGTTCTGCCTGCCTTACTGTCCGTGTTTAAGTCATGTTTACTGAGCACCTTCTTATGTGGCGGGCACTGTTCTAAGCACCTTGGATGTAGTAACTAGCTGAGTCTCTGCCAGCTCTAAGGGGTAGGTATTATCATTAGCATCATCCCCATTTATAAAGGGAAACTGAGGCACGGGCACTTCAGTAACTTTCCCTATGTCAGATCGAATGTGGGATGGCTGGGATTTGGACTCGGTCTGGCTCCAGAACCCAATTTTTTTAAAGATTTTATTTATTTATTTGTCAGAGAGATGAAGAGAGAGACAGAGCACAAGCAGGGGGAGCAGCAGGCAGAGGGAGAAGCGGACTCCCCGCTGAGCAGGGAGCCCCATGCTGGACTCGATCCCAAGAACCCTGGGATCATGACCCGAGCCGAAGGCAGACACTTAACCGACTGAGCCACCTGGGTGTCCCCAGAACCCAATTTCTTAACCTCCAGTATTATATACACAATAGAAGTATACGGAGTTGTCTCCTTGGACGTTATGGGGTGCCGATTTTATCTCTATAGGAACAGGAATGTGACTTTTAGTGGACGCTAAAAACGCTAGTCGTTAGAGATAAACAAATGTGAGTCTGAATCCTGGTCCTACTGGCTATGTGACCCCAGGGCAAGTTAATGAAGCTTTCCTAGCTACAGGGACTGACCGGCAAATCAGAGATGGCCATTCTTACTCCCTAAAATAATCGCCAGGGTTAAGTGAGATAATATGTATTCAACTGACTCATGATATAAAACACAGATACACAGTTATGGGTGGTGACTGCTGATGGTAGTGACCGAGCATGCCACACTGGACTGGGCTCTCAGGGTCCGTGCCTGCCTTTCTGAACCAGCTGGACATGGGAAGGATAAAGGGCCTTAGGACTCTCTGAGTTTCTACTAACAAAAGATTCCAATTAACAAAACCCTTTATCATTGTCTAAGTTTTCAGAGGGAGCTAGAGGGAGAGTATTCATATTACAAAGGTATTTATGTCACATAATAATACACCCATTGGTCTTTTAAATAGTGGATTTTCATGGCACCTGGCTAGCTCAGTCAGTGAACTCTTGACCTCAGGGTCATGAGTTCAAGCCCCACATGGGGCATGGAGCCTACTTTTAAAAAATAGTGGATTTTCTTGGTATATTTCAAAGGTGAACTGGATTTAGCCCTCCTTTCTGAAACACAATAGCGAAAGAAAGAAAGAGAGAGAGAAAAAGAGAAAGAGAAAGAGAAAGAGAAAGAAAAAGAAAAAGAAAGAGGTCCTGTGATTCCCAATTCAGACAGCAGATGGCGCTACATTCTCGCTTCAAATGGCATCTCTGGTTCTCACAGCCGCTAAAACTGACTTGGGGCTACCCCCGGCCCCGAAAGTTCAAGAGTTTAAGAACCACCTCCGATTCCTTGCTGGTGCATCCAGGCATCTTCCAAGAGTAAACAAACTTTCGTATGAGGTTATACGAGATATCCGCCCAGCCTGGCATCTCTCCCCAGTAACAAATTAACACATCACTTGCCCGGCCCCAATGACAAAGAAACGGTTTGAGCACCCTGCGAGCACTAGACACTGATGGGAGGTAGGAACACAGCCTTGGTTAAGACAGAAATCGTCCCTGCCCCCCAAGGGATCTGTCCCCCTTCTCCCCCCTCCCCCCATCCTTCTTCTCTCAGAGAAAGCTCCTGCCCACAGAAGGATTCCTAAGAATCACATTCGATGATAAAGTCAAGGACAGTTGCTGCTGGAAGAGAACTTGGAGATCATTTAATCACACCCGTCTCTCCCTTTGCAGATGAGCGGACAGACAGAGGCCCGGAGAGAGAAGGCAACCCAGCAAACAGACCAGAACTAGGACCAGCTTCTGGAGTCCAGGCACGTTTCTACCCTGCATGCTGTCTTGCAACAGCTGGGGACTCCCCCCAACAAGAGTAAACCAGGACCCTGCCGGCAAATGAGCAAGAAAGACCTATGTTCCTGCGATTCTAGGAGGGACTTGGTGGGACAGTCAGCCTCGGAACACGGGGCGGGTGCCCCCGATTGCTAACAGGCATTTCAACAGAACATGACCAGGTATTTAAACACAGAGAGGCCGCGGTTGCCCCACAGCACATTGCCCAACGGGTGTTGCCCCTGGGTGCTCGTGACCCACAGCTCAGCACGGCCGAGGTGCCACTCACCTTCTACTCAGAATGCAGCTCACTGCCTAAGGGAGCTCAGGGGTCCTGACCCTTTGCTTGCTCAGGGCATTTCAGAAATGTGCTTTGGCCTGGGGTGGAGTCTACACACAGTGGGGGAAAGAGAAGGAAGTAAGCCCTGTCTCCTTCACAGTTACTTCGTGAGCTGGGGAGGGGAGCGATGTCCTCTCTCTGAGTCTCAGTCTCCCCATTTGTAAAATAAGGGTTAGATTGGAGCCACTCTCCAGGCTTAGGTCTCTAAGACCCGCCATTTAGCCATCCCTGCTACGGAAAGGGATTAATCCTGCTGAAATAAAGCTCTGCACGAAGTACCTGGAGGTCATCGTCTGTGTTCTGATCTATGCTGTTTTTTTAAATTTTTATTCAAGATTTTATTTATTCATTTGAGAGAGACAGAGAGAGCACAAGCAGGGGGAGCAGCAGAGGGAGAGGGAGAAGCAGGCTCCCCGCTGAACTGGGAGCAGGCCGCCCATGGGGCTCCATCCCAGGACCCTGGGATTATGACCTGAGCCGAAGGCAGACGCCCAAGCATCAGAGCCACCCAGGCACCCCTATGCTATTTTAAACAATAAAAATGTCAGTTTTGGGGGGGCGCCTGGGTGGTTCATTCGGTGAGGCTTCCAACTGTTAATTTCAGCTGAGGTCATGGTCTCAGGGTCATGGGATTGACTGAGCCCCATGTTGGACTGTGCACTCAGCTCAGTCTGCTTTTTTTTTTTTTTTTTTTTTTAGAGAGACAGGCAGTGAGAGAGGGAACACAAGCAGGGGGAGTGGGAGAGGAAGAAGCAGGCTCCCAGTGGACCAGGGAGCCTGATGCAGGGCTCAATCCTAGGACTCCAGGATCACGCCCTGAGCCGAAGGTAGACGCTTAGCGACTCAGCCACCCAGGCACCCCTCAAAGAGTCTGCTTGAGATTTTCTCCTTTTCCCTCTGCCCCTCCCCCCACTTATTTTCTCCTTTTCCCTCTGCGCCTCCCCCACTTATTTTCTCCTTTTCCTTCTGCCCCTCCCCCACTTATTTTCTCCTTTTCCTTCTGCCCCTCCCCCTACTTGTGCGCGTGTTCGCTATCTTGCTCTAAAACACATAAAACTTTTTTTAAAATGTGGGTTTTTCCCTGTTTCTTCCCCCTTTTAAAAAGTTTTTTTTTTTAGACTATTTATTTGAGAGAGAGAGCACAGGCAAGGGGAGGGAGAGGGACAAGCAGACTCCCTGATGAGCCACCCAGGGGTGCAGTGAGGGGCTCCTGCTGGATTTCAGACCCGCCAGTGATGGAGGGAAGGTGAAGGTTAGGGGGCGGCGTTAGGGCTTCAACAGGAGTGGATGTTGAGAGGCAGGGACACAGGGCTCCCCCTGAGCTTCTGGCTCAAGCGACGGAGGGAGCAGTGGCCCCACTTACCCCTGGGGGAAATGAGGACTTCAGCGTGGAACCTGAGATGTCTGGTAGGGTGTACCCAAATGTTCCTGGAAAAACAGATCAGAAGCTCAGAGGCATACTTTGAGGAGGACATAGAGTGATTTCAAACTCTTTGAGCCCTGGTAGAGCACGGGTGCACACTCATCAGAAGGAACTCCGGCCATGGGGCTGGAGCAGGGTCCTGGAGGTGTTATCCTATTCATTGCGGGACCGGAAGTCTAGTGGTCCCTGGGGAGGGAAGGGAGGGGCTCAGGGCTGCAGCTCTTTACCAAGCAGCACAGAAATACTTCCATCTTTTTGGAAAGATATTCCATGCTCATGGATCGGAAGAATTAACATAGTTAAAATGTCCATGCTACCCAGAGCAATCTACACTTTCAATGCTATCCCGATCAAAATACCAAGGACATTTTTCAAAGAACTGGAACAAACAGTCCTTAAATTTATATGGAAACAGAAAAGGCCCCGAATCTCCAAGGAACTGTTGAAAAGGAAAAACAAAGCTGGGGGCATCACAATGCCGGATTTCGAGCTGTACTACAAAGCTGTGATCACAAAGACAGCATGGTACTGGCACAAAAACAGACACATAGACCAATGGAACAGAATAGAGAGCCCAGAAATGGACCCTCGGCTCTTTGGGCAACTAGTATTTGATAAAGCAGGAAAAAACATCCGGTGGGAAAAAGACAGTCTCTTCAATAAATGGTGCTGGGAAAATTGGACAGCTACATGCAAAAGAATGAAACTTGACCACTATCTCACACCATACACAAAAATAAACTCCAAATGGATGAAAGACCTCAATGTGAGACAGGAATCTATCAAAATTCTAGAGGAGAACATAGGCAACAACCTCTACGACATCGGCCAAAGCAACCTTTTTCATGACACATCCCCAAAGGCAAGAGAAACAAAAGATAAAATGAATTTATGGGACTTCATCAAGATTAAAAGTTTCTGCACAGCCAAGGAAACAGTCAGAAAAACTAAGAGGCAGCCCACGGAATGGGAGAATATATTTGCAAATGACACTACAGATAAAGGACTGGTATCCAAGATCTACAAAGAACTTCTCAAACTCAATACACGAGAAACAAATAAACAAATCAAAAAATGGGCAGAAGATATGAACAGACACTTTTCCAATGAAGACATACAAATGGCTAACAGACACATGAAAAAATGTTCAAAATCATTAGCCATCAAGGAAATTCAAATCAAAACCACACTGAGATACCACCTTACGCCAGTTAGAATGGCAAAAATTGACAAGGCAAGAAACAACAATTGTTGGAGAGGATGTGGAGAAAGGGGATCCCTCCTACATTGTTGGTGGGAATGCAAGTTGGTACAGCCACTCTGGAAAACAGTGTGGAGGTCCCTTAAAAAGTTAAAAATTGAGCTACCCTATGATCCAGCCATTGCACTACCGGGTATTTACCCCAAAGATACAGACGTAGTGAAGAGAAGGGCCATATGCACCCCAATGTTCATAGCAGCAATGTCCACAATAGCTAAATCGTGGAAGGAGCCGAGATGCCCTTCAACAGATGACTGGATTAAGAAGTTGTGGTCCATATATACAATGGAATATTACTCAGCTATCAGAAAGAATGAGTTCTCAACATTTGCTACAACATGGACAGCACTGGAGGAGATAATGCTAAGTGAAATAAGTCAAGCAGAGAAAGACAACTATCATATGATTTCTCTCATCTATGGAACATAAGAACTAGGATGATCAGTAGGGGAAGAAAGGGATAAAGAAAGGGGGGGGTAATCAGAAGGGGGAATGAAACATGAGAGACTATGGACTATGAGAAACAAACTGAGGACTTCAGAGGGGAGGGGGGTGGGGGAATGGGATAGACCGGTGATGGGTAGTAAGGAGGGCACGTATTGCATGGTGCACTGGGTGTTATACACAACTAATGAATCATCAAGCCTTACATCGGAAACCGGGGATGTACTGTATGGTGACTAACATAATATAATAAAAAATCATTTAAAAAAAAAAAAAAAAAAAAAGAAATACTTCCATCTTTTAAGTCTGGTAGGACAGCCCTGGAGCTCTAGGTACCAGATGCTGTGCTAAGCCCTACCCTCTCCTCCCTCCCGTGCCTTCATTCCACCCCCACAAACACCCCGTGAGGTATCATCACCGTGGTCGCCAGCATCATCACCAGTGTCGGTGATCCGTGTGCTGACAGCCTTACCTGGGGAATTTCACTGCAGTCTCTTATCCTGGTGCGGATCGTCTGCAGTCTAATCGGTATCGCCAGTAACTTGTGTCTATTCCCTGTACAAGGGGCAGGGCGCCCGGTTTCCTGAAGGTTCCCATCACGCTTGGAGGCATTCCGGGAGTCTTCCCACGAGCCTCTGCAAGCCTGTTGGAACCAGCCCAGCTGAACCGAGGCAGAACTGACCAATCCCCGCTCTGTGCCCCATTATACCTGATGATAGCACCTGTAACTCCTTCCACATCTACCAGTTTACATGACCATCGCCCCCCACTGCCCTATAGGCCCCCTGAGGACAAGGATCCGGTCACGTGCACCCCGAATTCACTTAGCAAAATGGCTGGCTGTAGGCTCAGGAATGTTCCTTGAAGTAAGGAATGAGCAGACACAGGAACAAGACTTAACTGTGATTGTTATCTGGGGTGAGATCTACGTCTAACTGCCCTACCATCGGGAATATGTGAGTTCATAATGCATTCTTTTCATTTTCACCATCTGAATTTAAATTTGGTGATTTCTCTGACCCTTAGAGGTTTTCTACTATAACATTAAATGACAATCTATTAGGGGCACCTGGGTGGCTCAGCAGTTGAGCGTAGGACTCTTGATTTTTGGCTCAGATCAAGATTTCAGGGTCATGGGATACAGCCCTCTGCTCCCCCCCCCAACACCCCCCAGCACACTTTCAAATAAATACTTTTTAAAAAATAAATAACAATCTATTAAATCACTCCATAGTCTGAGATTAAGGACTGCAGAAATGGTGTCAAGAGGAAGATCAAGAAAATGCCTGATACAACCAACCCACCTGAAAAGAAACCAAAATTTCATTTTCCCAAGCATGGAAATTTATGCTGCCCCGCACCCTCCACAAAGGAGGGCAACTGGTTTACTCAATTAGTTTTATCTATCAACTCATCCACTTTAAAATAAAATTACATATTATTTCTAACACCAATAAAGGGCCCACCCTGAATTGCAAACTGCTTTGGAAAAAACATCAGCCAGGAATTGTGACGCCTTAGCAGGGATGCTGCCTCAGGGACCCAGAATGACTGACCAAGAGTTCGGGGATGAGGGGCCCTCCCGCTAGAAAGGAGGGCAGGAGATCACATTCGCACTCACGCCCTCCCCTCCCTCTACAGCCTGGGTGGGAGAGAAGAGTTCCTTCGGAACGGGGCACCGGGGGCCCAGCCCTCGTGCTGGTGGAGTTTGCTGTCACAGTTAGGAGCAGGACTGGGTTCAAATCTCAGCCCTGCCACTTCCTAGCTAATAATGATCTTTCTTACATGACGCTTACCAGCCTGCTGCCCCTCTCTAAAATGGGGACCGATGCTGCCTAGCTCTGGGGAATATTAGGAGGAAGATACAGGGGCCTATTAAATGCTTAGCCAGAGGCAGGGCACACAGGGCCTCAATAAACAGCATCGGTTATCAGTTTCCCCAAGGAAACTGGAGGCTGCCGGTCACTAAGATGGTGTAAGACCACAGTTCCCAAACCCGGCTGCACTTAACGATCAGCAGGGAGCCTTCGAAATGCTAATGCAAGCCCTCTTTACAACCGCCAAATCAGAATCCCTGGGGGCAGGCCCAGGGATTGTTTAAAGTTCCCAGAAGATTCTGCTGTAGCTGGGAGTTGGGAGTCAGGTGAAAATCTACCACCAAACCTGCTAACAGTCCCCAGACCTAAGAGTGAAGCCATCTTCTTTTAGAATTGAAACGAAGTCTTACAATTGAAAACTTCCCGATCTTTCTAACCTAATTAACAAAATATATTGCAATTGCTAAATTCTCAGAAAGCCACCACTCTAGAAAAGTCATAACAAAGCTCAAGTGTTTATTAAGAATTAAAAATACTGTAAATAAGCCATACAGTTCATTTCACAGTAAACTAAACAAACCTTTTTTTCTCTTAATTTTCTTTTTTTTTTTCTTTTTTTTCTTCTTTTTTGAAGGGCAAGACAGCCATTAAAGAACAGTACAGTTCAAAGGGAAACAGCAAAAAACTACAGAAAATGCACACATTCCTCCTCACTGACAGATGGGGGTCTGCTCTGACAGCAAACCTCTTCATGGACATCGTAGGAAAATAAAAACACGTGGCCTCCATTCTCCGGGGAGAGACAGTCCATGCCTTTGTGGACCGCTCTCCTCACACATTTCCTGAAAGAATCCAAGGAGTCCCCTTTCCAGGATTCTAAACCTATGTATTATTTGGGGACCCTAACAAGAGGTGATGCGGGTCGGCCACAGGGGGACTGTGAGGTGTTGTGCCTTCCCATTCAGAACCATCTGGATTCTTTGCATAGTTACCTTTGAGATCACGAGATGATTCAGGAATGGAAAAGACACCCCACACCTCACGGGAGGTGACCATCAAGTCAAGCAGCTGGTTCGTATCAACTAAAAACCGAGGGGCTTGTCCCCCTCCCAAATCAGAGCTGACACTTGTGAGTTTTAACCAGTTTCAAGTGGAAGACAAGAAGTGAGCAGCAGCTCATGAAAACCTCGGCCAGAAGTATTAAAAAAAAAAAAAAAGAAAGAAAAGAAATTAATTTTCCTTAAAGAGAATTAGAAAGAAAAGTGCCTCCTCCCCCCCAACTTCTTTTTTTTTTTTACTCGAAATCTGCCAGTCAGGCAAGGTTTTCTGAGGTTACACTTAATCTGCTTCTGTTAATCCTCAGTGGAAGCCATTCTTCTCTGACACTAGAGACATCCCTTCTAAAAGGCACCTCTGATTTGCAGGGGCCAGGCCTTGAGGAAACCAACCAAAAGCAGAAGCAGAAAACTTGAGAAACCAATGGTGTGTGGTAATTGTCGTAAATAAATTAACTGGGCACAAAAACATAAAATGCCTTGGTGTTGGGGGGGGGTGTCCCCTGCTTTTTAAGAGGGGACAAGAACATGGGGGGCGGTAGGGCGCATGGGAGAGAACAACACATTTTTTGGTCATGAGAAGCTGGACTGAACTCCGCACCCTGCACACGCAAGTCATTCAGACTTTTTCGTGAATCTTCTCCACTTTCAAAAACAACCTGTCCAGGTCATTCCTCAGGTCATCTAACAAGCCCTTAGCTGATTCCAAGTTGTTCTCGTTGGTTTCTATTTTCACCGAGTAGGCGACCAAGCTGTCCACGGCAGTCCTGAGCATCCTCAAGTCCGACTCCACTTGGCTGACGGAGGCTCTGAGGTTGTCTAGAGAAGACAGTCTGTCCAGGAAGTCCTGAGGCAAGGGGCCCGTCCGGGCCGGGTCCTGGCCCAGCAGCGTGTGCACTTGCTCCTGCACCTTCTGGAGAGCCTCCACGGTGCTGGGGAGCTCGCCCATGCTTCTCTTCAGCTCCTCCACGTCGCTGTAGAGAGAGAGCTGGGCCTCCCCCAGGCTCCTCACCGTGCTGGCCAGGCCGCCCGCGTCGGCCTCCGAAGGGCCCAGGCCCGCCACGCGCTCCTGCAGGGCGGCCAGGCGCCGCTCCTGCTCCACGCTCCTGGCCAGCAGGGCCTCCAGGTTCTCGCTGTGCCGCGCAGAGGCCGTCTGCACGGCGTCCACGCCGTCTTCCACACTTTGGAGCCTGGAGTCCAATCCCTGACTCTTCTCCTGGAGCGCGGCTAAGGAGGCAGAGTGTTTGTAAACCCCATCTTCTTCCGGCCTCAGGGCCTCGGTTTCCAGGTGGTGCAGCTCCTCCTTGAGTTTCCTGATCTCCTCAGGAAGGCGGGAGGTGACCTCCTCGGACTGGAGCAGCTTCTCTGTGAGGGCCTGCAAGGTGAGGTGCTCCGAATTGGCCGCCTCCTTGAACTTCTGCTGCTCCTGCTTGAGGCTCACCAGCTCCTTGACCTCGGTGTAGACGTCAGACTCCAAGGTCTGCAGGGTGCTTCTCAGGGCCTCGATGTCCTTTTCTCTGGACTTCACAGAGAACTGTGTTTCCTTCACAGCTTCCTTCAAGGCTTTTAAATCCTGCTTGTACACCTCGGAGTCTTCCAGAGACGCAACCTTCGCCTTCACATCGTTGATTTCCTTCTGGCTCCTCTTCTGGACCTCGGTGAAGATGGCAATGTTGTCGTTGATGGACTTGGTGAGTTCTGTCAGCCTTTCCTCCACCGTGTTCTCAAGAGACGTGAAGTCCCGCTCCCGGGCATCCTTCACCACGTGGATGCCGTCGGAGAGGTCCTTAAGGATCTCGTTCTGGAGCTTCTGCAGAACCTCACTGATCCGGCTGATCTCACTCTCCCCTTGCTTCACAGCTTTCTCCGTGAGGTCTTGTTTATGCTGGGAGCTTCTCAAGATGGACTCAAAAGTCCCAAATGTGGCTTGAAGAGACTGCACCTGTAACCAAAATCCACATGTTAACTGCTGAGAAGAGCTGATGAATCTTATTCAATACTGCTATATTTCTTTTCGTCTGCCCAGCTTCCAGGTCCCTCTTCTAGAACAGAAAAATAATTGTTCTTGGAGAACCTTCCCTCCACACACAGTCCATATGGTTTGGGGGACCAACCTAAAGACCCTTTCCAAGTGCTCCAGGGGTCCTCCCTCTTGAAGCCACAGTGACTAGTCCAGGAATGGGCCTAAGGCCAGCCAGTCAATTCTAAGACTTCTGTTAAAACTACCGGTAAAGAAAACCTTTTTCTACTGGGATTGCTGGCTATAGGATGAGGGAAGCCTGGAGAGGCTCAGACTGGCCCACGAAGAACGCCAGCCTACGAATCAAACCAGCACAGTGGGAAGCAGAACTGAGAGACGGCGAGATCGAGTTCTGAAGACACACTCTGCATCCCTGGATACAGCTATAGCTGAAGGACTCTGCTCCTGAACTTTTTAGTTCAAGCCAGTAAGTTCTCTCTCTCTCACACTCTCGCTCGCTCTCTGTCTCTCCCTCTTTAAGTCAGTTAGGCTGAGTTTCTAGCTCTTGCAACTGAAAAGTCGTACAACTTTTCACAGGAAAAAAGCTGAGGCACTTGGGAGACACTGGGCTGGGAGGCAAGAGACAAAGGTCAGGTGCCTAGCTTTTGCCACTTCTAATTGGGTGGCCCTGACCAAATCACTGTCCTCACCCAAAAATATGACTTGGGCCGGATGTCCCCTTAGCATTCTCTGGCTCTGTGAGCACATCATTTTCCTGTTTGCCATGACACACTCATTCTAAATACATTCTCCCCTAACCAAGGTCTGATGTGGGAACCTCTCCAGGGAGCTGGTTTGATGTGCCGAGCCTGACAGGCCAGTGACTGCTGGCACACAGAGCCACCCAAGATGCTTGCTTGCAAAAAAAGAAAAAAAAAGAATTTGAATCTCTCAAGTCTCCAGCTCTAACCACCAAGTCACAGGAACATGCAAGAGAAAAACATGCTACGAGGGCCAATCAGCCAAACCCACAATGTGGAAAATTCTACACGACAAAGAACCAGGATCTTTAATAATTAAATGGCATTTTTAAGGGGAAAGTCAGGAAAATATTACACATTAAAAGAAATTTAAGAGATTCATCAACCAAACGTAATGTGCAGACTTGTATGGATCCTGATTCAAGCAAAGCAGCTATAAAAGAGATATTTTTTAAGGGGTCAGGGAAATCTGATACTGAACTAGGTATCAGATGAGAAGCAAGCATTACCGTTAACTTTGTTAGGTGTAATATACTGTGTTTTGCCAAAAGAAAAGGGAAGAGAAGGAGCTCCTATTTGTAAGAAATAAATCTTGAAATACATGGGGTGAACGATTATTGGTCAAAATTAGATCCTGGCTCAATATCCACTGGGTCCGCCAGAGCCTCGAGGGCCCTCCGGAGGGCCTGCCCCCACCTGAGCCCGCTGAATCTCTCGACTCAAGACAGGCCATCCTCTCCACCCAGGCTGCAGCCATTCCCCAGACCTGGGCTACTTCCCCACACCCAGAGCATCTGAGAACAAGAGAGACAGGTGGGCACCTGACAAGGGGGGAATGGAAGGCTTGAGACTCTGCTCTGAGTAAAACAAAATGGGAGGGAAGAGGTGGTGATGGAAAGAAACAAGAATAGCAAAAAAAAAAGGGAGAGCGAGCGCATTATTGAAACCAGGGTTTGTTATATTGATCTCTTCTGTTTACGCCTGAATACTTCCATGGCAACAAGGTAAAAAATAAAATAGCATGGGCTCTGGAACCAGACCGCCTATGTTCAAATCTTGGCTTGGGACACTTCCTAGCTGTGTGATCTTGGGCAAGTTACTCAGCATGTCTGTGCTCTGGTTGTCTCAGCTGCAGGATGGGAACAAAATAGTACTTGACTCGTAGGCTCATCTTGCGAGGATTAAGCGAGTGAATATATCTAAAGCTTCGATCGTGCCTGACACATAGTGAATGATCAAGAAGCGACAGCCACTGGGGCGCCTGGGTGGTTCAGTTGTTAAGCGTCTGCCTTCAGCTCAGGGCATGATCCCGGAGTCCTGGGATCGAGCCCCACATCAGGCTCCTCCGCTGGCAGCCTGCTTCTTCCTCTCCCACTCCCCCTGCTTGTGTTCCCTCTCTCACTGGCTGTCTCTCTCTGTGTCAAATAAATAAATAAAATCTTTAAAAAAAAAAAAAAGCGACAGCTATGGTCTTCCCTGTTTACTCTTTCTTCTGGGAGTAGCTCAGAAGTCAGGAGATTCTGAGACCATCCTTAGCCCTATGCCAAAGGGAAAAGCTGCAGAAACGAGGACAGGATGCCTGGGCTCTGGTTCCAGCCCCACCTAAAACCAGCTCCATGAGCACAAATAAGTCACTCACTTTCCAGGCCCCAACTCCTCGTCTATTAACAAATAGTTTCTAAAGCTCCTTTTGGTTTCCAACAGTCTATGATTTTAAGACAGATTAGAATTAGGTCTTCAGGGACTCCAGAATACTAGACAATTTCCCTGTTCAATTCAATATCACCTGAGTCATAAAGGGTACTTTGAGAAGGTACCATGGAGAACTCACCTCCAAAACTTTTAAGTTATTCAATCACAGCACCCACCTGTTCTGCACGGCACTCAGAACGAATGGGTGAGCACAGTACCTGCGATGTTCAGTGTTTTCTGAATGAAGCAGGAATTAATTAATGAATAGCGCAAAGCCTGGTGAAGAGTGAGTTGGTCCATTTCCCCTCTGATCCCTGTCACCCCTAACTTGGGCTGGCTCTTGGCAAATGGCTAGGAAGGGGACTAGATCAGAAATTATGGATGCAACCAAACACACCAATCCCCAACACTATGAAAAGAATAAAGAAATTGCCCCCCTACTGAGGGTGCTGTGAGCTGTTCATCTTTACATGCAAGGACCTCATTATAATCAATATGCAACGGACACACCTGTTCCCCCAACATATGTGGGGTGCCCCCAGAGAAAAGTAATGGCTAGAACAGGATCCCTGCACTCGAGGAGCTCACAGCACGAGGGGAGACAGTGGTGGTCCCCGTGGAACAGGGCACTTCCTGTATACCAAAAAATATGCAAAGTACTCTGTAATAATCTCATGAGTTGGTGGCTCCCACTGATCTCCAGTTTACAAATCAGGAGACTGGGAAGTGGTCATGCTGAGCACCAACATCCCAGGACCGGTGACGTCACAACCTGAGCTCTCAACCTCTCGTGATAAGCTCAGCAGAAGCCTGTTCAAAGTGCACCGAGTGCCTGGAGGAGATGCTGCCTACCTCAGAAGCCCTGGCTCTCCCGGAGTCAAGAGAAGAAAACAAAGAAATAACAACCAGAGAACTCACTCTTCCACAAATAGCTGCTCATCTCATTCAACTGTCCCTCCTGGGCCTAAGCCTACTCCTGCCATCACTCCATGCCAGCCTGCAACTGCCAGGGCAACACGGGCCCTTCCCGGCCTCCAACTGAACTGCCAACGTTTTCGGAAGCCCGCACCTGCTGTGCCCGCTGAACCTTCCTTGCAAGGACAGGCCAGCTTCTCTGTCCAGGCTGCGGTCATTCAGCAGACCTGGGCCATTTCCCAACACCGAGAGCAAACACAGAACGAGACCAGGTGAGCGCCCCGTGGAGTAGAGTGCTTCAAGTCACGCTGCTTTGACTCGGATCCCAGTTTCCCCACTTAGGGTGTGTGTGTGACCCTGAAGGAGGAACACGACCGCTCCAGGCCCAGCTGGCCCACCTGTGAAACAGTGCTAATGAACGGGTCCTGCCTCGGAGGGTGGCTGGGAAGCACTTAATAGGACGCCCAGCCCATAATGAATACTAATTATGAATAATAATATTATAAGTATACGTTCCTGCTAAGAACCAAACCCCACCCTGCACCAAGCATCACAGAGTTAAAAAGGGGCTCAAACGTCGGCTGTCAGAGGAGCCACAACTACTCACTCTTCAAAGCAAAATCACATATTCACTGGCCACCTCAGAGGTACACACGGAAGTGGCCACACACAGTGACAAATCTCAGTACTGCTCTGGGCACGTTCTGAGCGCCACATCACTGGACTAAGTATTAACTGAGCACCTACTACGCACCTAGCGAGGCATGGGCAAGATAACGAAATGAACAGACCAATGGGGAAGAGTGTCCTAGGTGCTAACTGCAGTAGACACCCTGGCCCCGCCCCTTACTAGCTGCGTAACCTCGCAGTCACTCTGCCTTCTTGCTTCGCACTCTCCTCATCTGCGGAAGGGGGGTCTACTGGTGCTTACCTCTCGGGCTGCTGTGAGAGTCAAAAGAGATGAGAGCACAATAAATACGAGGTATTACATACAGCTTGATGACACCGCTAAATTAAAAAGAAAAGTCATGGTTTCAACAGTGTACAGCCGGGTGGATGCTTAAAAATCTGGACAGAGCCCTCCCCTCGCTCTGTAGATGGGAAGACTCAGCCCCAAAGCGGAAAGAGATCTACACACAGCTTTGACGGAGAAGAGGTAGGAGCCAGGAAGGTGGGAATAAGGGAGAGGCAGGGGAGAAGCAGAAAGAATAAAGCCCAATTTCTTCAACGAAGATTCAAGACCTCCCCCCATCTCACTACTTCCTACATGTTACTTTGCTACAGGCCGGACAGCCACCGGCTGTCCCTCCAACATACTCAAGATAGCCCCCCTGCCTGTGTGTCTCCACTCCTCTCAACAGTCACCATCAGCAAGGTCTAGACTGGCTCTGCCCTGGCCACTGGGATACAGGCCTAGGCAAACTCCACACCCTCTCTCTCCTGAACTCACACAGCAGCAACCCTCCACCGAAACCTACTTGTCACTATCAAACTTCAATATATTGTGATTGATCGGTAACTGGGTGGATGAAAGAGAGGAAACCAGGGGCTAGTGATTATATTCCAGCACTAGGTCTACTTCTTAAGAATGATTTGACATTCAGGATAGGCAAAGCAGCACTGCCTACTTAATTCCCTTCGAAAAGTCACCTCCCTTGGCCTGCAGCATAGAGCAGGCTGACTCATTGAAGTTGCTCTGCCAGTCTTAAGAGGAAATTCCTAGTCCTGCATACTCCACAAAAGTCGATAGAAACTTGGCAGGGCAGGCAGCATGCTGGGAAAAGGAGGCAGCAGTTCCGGGCTCAGAAGCGGTGGCGGGATTTTTTGTTTCCATCATACAACCAACTTTCATTGAGCAATGACGTTAGTGGAGGACAGAGGAGGGATGAGAAGGGATGAGACTGAGGGAGATGCACTTGGTGTGGAAAACCACAGACACGGTGGAACCTAAGAGGCTTTGTGGTGAAAGTTGGGTCCATCCATACCTGAGACAGGCCTCAGTGGACCCCAAATCGGGCAGTGGCCTAGACATACTCATGTAGTTTGCCACCCACCAGCTGGGTTCTTTATCAATTCACTTGATTTCTCTAAACCTCAATCTTCTGGTCTGGAAAATGGAGTCAACACTGCTACTCCTCCCTCCCCACCAGGGTTGCTAAGATGATTAGATGAGTAAGCCCTCTTCACATCATGTAAATGTGTCTTGTGGTATTACTCACCAGTACCCTCTAGTATTCTGGGGCCTTTTCTTTCCTCTGAAGCTGGTTTATGCTACTTCAAAGGCTCACACGGGGACACTGGTCCACTAAAAACCAAGGGGTCTGAAGATAGGGAGTATTTCATTTGAACTTCGCAAATGAGTATGATCACTTGCTTTTCCTTCCCCAGATCAGGATTTATTAATACCTGGCTTAGATATCTCCCACAGGGAGAGCCCAGGTGCGGCCTTGCCCGAGGCTTCCAGGGATGCGCCGGCGTCCCTTCCAACCTCCTTTTCAGACAACTCTGCCCATTCAGCGGTTCCTAATCCAAAAAGAATGGGCTCCGCAGAGCCTGGCGGCTTCCTTACAGGTCACCGCTAATGCCCTGTGACAGGCCCTTGGCCCACCCTCGCCGGCTGGCCTGACCATCCTCCCGGCGGCCCATCCCTCGGGGCCGATTCTTCCGCGGCCATTAACAAAGAGGGTCTAGGGACCGCCCGGGGACTAGGGACCCGGGGACCGGGCATCCCCGGCCCGGGCCGCCCGAGGAGGGGGCCCAGCTCCGGTCCCGGCCCCGGGGCCTGGGCAGAGCCAGAGGCCCGGCTGCGGCGCGGGGTCTGCGGGTGGGGGGCCGGGGTACCCACCTTCTGCTCGACGCCCTGCAAGCCCTGGCCCAGCTCCTCCCTCTGCCGGGAGAAGTCCTGGTGGCCGCGCCGGACCTGCTGGACCTCCTCCAGGACGTGGTGGACACACCAGCCCGAGAAGGCGGCCGCCGCCACCAGGGCGAGGTAGAAGAGAAAGTTGAGCGCCCGGCCGAGCCTGCGCGAGCAGGACGCCGAGGACGAGGCGGCGGCTGCGGCGGCGGAGGCGGAGGAGGAGGACTTGCCGCCGCGGTGGCCGCCCTTGCCGTGCGCCTGGTTCTGCGGATGCTGCGGCGGGTGCTGCTGCGGGTGCGGCGCGGGCGGCGGCGGCTGCTGCGGCGCGGGCGGCGGCTTCTTCGCCACGTCATCCGCGCCGCCCGACGGGTGGGCGCCCTTCTCCGAGGGGCTCGCGGCGCCGTGGCCGCCCTTGGAGCCCCTTTGTTTGGCCGAGGGCATGGCGGGCGCAGCGGCGGGTGAGGCCGCGGACTGCGAGGCGAGCGAGCGGGGCACGCGGCCCGGGAAACTTCCTCGGGCTCCCCCGGGGCTGGGCGAGCGGCACGCGGGCGCTGCTGGCGTCGGAGCGGCCGAGAGAGAGCGGGCGGCGGGCGCGCGAGGAAGGAGGCCGGACGAGGGAGGAAGGAGGAGGGGGCCTGCCTCCGCCGCCGCCGCCGCCGCGGCGCCGACCCCGCCTCCCGGGAAGGGAGGCCGGGAGAGCCGAGCCGGGAGAGCCTGCCACGCACGCGGGGGCCGACGCGGCCCCTCCCCCTGCCGCCACGACCCCAAAGAGGGGGGCCGAGCGGGGGCCGGCGCCGCGGGGTCCACGCGGCCGGGGTGGGGGTGGCCCAGGCGGGTCTACGAGGCCTCGGGGGGGGGGGGGGGCGGGGGGGCGAGGGGAGGGTGGTGGCCGCGCGCGGTCTGCGGGGGCTGGGGGGGGCTCCCAGCGGGGTCTACGGTGCCGAGGTGGCGGGGGGGGGGAGTCCCAGCGGGGTCTACGAGGCCTGGGGTGGGAGCGGAGGGAGCCGAGGGGAGGGTGGTGGCCGAGCGCGGTCTGTGGCGGGCGGGGTGGGGGGCAGGGTGTCCCAGCAGGGTCTACGGAGGCCCGGGCAGGCGACTGAAGTGGCCGAGTGGGAGGGGGCAGGAGGCGCCGAAGTAGGGAGGGCAGCTGGCCTGGCTCTACCGAGGCGGGGGCCGGGAGTCGAGGTGGCCAAAGGGAGGGGCGCAGGGCTGGGTCGATGGGGGGGCGGGACTGGCGACTGAGCG
The DNA here is from genome assembly GCF_023065955.2 of Ursus arctos. Taxonomy (NCBI): domain Eukaryota; kingdom Metazoa; phylum Chordata; class Mammalia; order Carnivora; family Ursidae; genus Ursus; species Ursus arctos. Next base: position 9,742,119 of record NW_026622886.1, on the reverse strand, counting down.
GGGGCCACGAGGGCCACGAGGGCCCCAGGGATAGGCGGCTGAAGTGGGGGTGGCCAGGCGGGTTGGAGGGAGGAGAGCTGGGCTTGAGCTTTTGCCGTGGGCCAAGTTCGAGTCCCCTCCCTAAGACCTGTTGAGAGAGGAGCTGAAGGGGGGCGCCCAGGAGCCCTGCCCCTGGGAGTGGGAGTAAGGAGGAGGGAACCGGACCACGCCCCCCATCTTTTCTCCGGGGACTTGGGGAAATCCCGCCTCCCCATCCCACCCTCCCAACCCGACCCGAATTGGGCCTTGACTCTTTCGTGGGGTTTGAAGGCGGAGGCAGAATGAGCTGTCGAGAAACCAGTTGGCTCCGCGGAGGCATGTTTAGGGAGAGTTAGCAAAGATTCTTGGACTGCAGAAAGTCTATTCAAGGAAACACATTTATTGAGCATCCCACTTACCCTGGTCAGTCCACTGTCGATGCTGTTTACTTTTTTTCTGAAGCTCTTTCAACTCCATTTTCTCTTTAGGGGTCCTGCAGTCTACCCGAAGCCCCTACAACGGACAGGCTCTGTGCTGTGTGCTGTGTGCTGGGAAACCGGGGGCGGCGCAAGGAGAAGGAGGTAGATCGGGGTTGTCACCCCTACTCTGGTAGAAGGAGATACAGTAACGCCAAGCTCTGCATTTAGCAACTTAAATATGTTCTTAAAACCTCACAAAAAGCTTGCAAGGCAAGATTATTTTGCCCATTTTATTGGAAGGAAACTGAGCCCCCACCCCAGCCGATTGGCTGAAGGTCACACAGCTATGATTTGAACCTTGACCTCTTCCAGAGCGCATCCTGCTTTGAAGTGGGAAGGAAAGGGGAGGGGGCAGGGAATTTAAGCAACTTGCCCACTCTCAACTGAGACTAGTTGGTGCTGGGGCAGGGACAGACCTCCACTGCTTCCCCCCCCCCCCCCCCCGAACCTGGTGCGCTGTGTGTGCCAGGAAATGTGCGTGCCTGACAGTGAGCTGTAGGAACGCCGTTTCTTCTGCCAATTCTGTTTTTAAAGCAACCGTTCCTTGTCCTTAAGGCCCAGTCAAATGCCACTTCTTTCATGATGCCTTCACTATAACACCACCTCTCATGGCGCTTAGAGACAGCAAATAGTTGCAATAAGGGGCATCATATGTGTTAGTTCAATATAATAAACCTTTGTGGAGGGTCCGGTATGCACCAGACAGATGTCTGCAAAGTACTAGTCTCCCCTCCTCCAGGACAAGAAGCAGCCAGCGCTTATATATCTCTTTGTATCTCACCATATGAGGTGGCTTTAAAAATCTCTAGGGAACCAATGAACACGTGGGCCTGCCCTCAGGGGGCCTGCATTACATTTGGAGGAATGTGCGGAAACAATTTGAGGGCCAAATTATGTGCTTGAGAAAATAAATGTAAAGGGAGCTCATCATAGGGCTGTAGGTACGTGGGGAAATATGGGGCAGGAAGATCTGAGCAAAGCCTTGAAGAGTGGATTTGCACAGGGGGAGAGCCGGGAGGATATTTCTGTGGCAGAAATAGGGTGAGCCCAGGACTCCAATCTGACAAGAAGTAGTGTGTGTCACGACGTAGGGAAGAAAAGATGAGCTGGTGGAATGGGTCCAGATTGCAGAGGTCGGTAGAAGGCAGCCAGGCAGGCAGAAGAGTCCGTATTAGTGTGGGAGGCCAGAATAAATTACGGCAGAATCTGAACCAGAAATACAACCATCTGCCCCAGACAGAGAGGAACATCCACTCCAGCTAAATACAAGGAGAAATGGTAGGAATCTCCTAATTGAAAAGAGCACATGACCTGGGAGGGGGGAAAGGAGATAGCAGAGACTAACTCATCAGAAGGTGCTAGAAGAGCCTTGTTTAAAAACTGTTCAGCTGAGTTCAGCTTGTGTTTAAAATCCCTAGTGTGCAAACAGAACGGTCATGGTCCTTCAGGCAGTCCTCTGTCAGGGCAGTGATACCTGCACAGCAGCTCTGGGCTCCGCCGGGCTCTGGTTCTTAGTCACCTTAGTTCTGCCACCAACCTAACTCTGTGACCTTGAGAAGTGTACTTACCCTTCTCTGTGGATTTCAAGGTCAGCTCTTCTGCATCTCTAAAGACCTTTCTTATTCTACTCATCTGTTTCCTAGAGAAAAATAGTCATCTCTGGTATCAGAAATAATTAAATATTTACATTTTTTGAAGTTGAGACAGACCTTAGACCAGAAAGCATGGAAGGTTTCTCAATTTTCGGCCTCTGCTGAGCACCGGAAGCATAGCAGGTGGGGGAGGGGAGTGTTGGTATTTTCAGTGTTTCCCTCTTGACCCTTTCCTCTGGGAAGTAGTGAAGTATAATGGTTAAGACACGGGCTCCCAAATAGACTGACGTGGGTTCAAATTCAGCTTCCATGACTGACTGGAGAGTGTGACCTCTCTGAACGTCTGTGTCTTCATCCGTGAGAGGTGGGTAATAAGGACTACCTCACCAGGTCGCTGCGAGACAGCATATGATACGGGGCACATAGCAGGGCTCAGTGACTAGAGGGTAGTTAATACGACTTGCAGAGTCACTGAGCAAAAGCAGAGCTACATAGAGCTTCTATGTCTAGATTTCAACCATTCTCTTTCATCGTTATTTCTGGGCACTCCCGGCACCGTATGTGGCTTTTAGACCACAGGCTCTGATGTGTTTGACCTGAGAAAGCAGGCAGTGTTTGCCCGTGAAGCGTGGTTCTGCCGTGGTATGTGGCTGCACCCAGAGGAGATGAGTGCCTGGTCGTGGAAGTGCATCTCCTAGGGCAGGAAGGCAGCAGCGGTGCTGGGAGATGGCCATTCTCCTAGCCCGTCCTCTGCACCGCACACCATGCGTGTGGAGTAGGTTTCCTTGCTCTCCGCCACCACCGAGTTTTTTACCTCTATCCCTGGTGCTCTTCTTTCCCCTGAAAGCATAGTAGATGGTCGGGAATGTGGGTGGAGAAGAGGAGGAAAAGCTAGAGACATCTCTTCCTTTCCCCCAGCTTGTGCGAAGACACTTCTGAACACCTTCAGGCTGCATGGACATAAATTATAAGATAGAGATTTGTAGGCCTGCAGCCCTCTTGGTTTTCCGTATTTCCGTTGGAGTGCCTCAGCAGAAAGCCCCTATCACCTACTGTTGATTGCCTCTTCTCGGTTCCAGGTTGACAAGACCTCCAGAGGCCAAGACATGGGCCTGAATGCCCTGCAACCAGGGTGTGTGTTAGAGGTGGGGGCCTCCTTTGTACTTGGCTCTGGAGCGCTAGGACACGGCCTCAGCTCTTCCCACCCCCAGGAGCTCCCTAACTCCAAATGCTGTAGCTCCATGCATAGGGGGATTCTTTCTCGGAAGACAGAAGATAACAACTGCCCAACCCAAGCTACTGTCTGTCCGTCTTCCCTGGCTTCATTTTTCTCTCTAGTATTTGTTTTTCTCTGACAAACTGCTTATTTGCTTATTTAATTATTATTGTCTGTCTCTTCTCATTAGAGTGTGAAGTTCCATGCCTGAAAACTTTCTTGAGCTCACTCTTGTACTCCCTAGTACCTAGAACACAATGTCTGGCACATAGCAGGAGCTCAATAAATGTCGTGAATTTCATGTGAGTCAAATCCCTCTACGTAGGGCCTTCCCTTTCATAAGAAGACCACAAGGAGGGACAATGGAGGGAAGGATCCCAGTGAGGAACGACCTTCTAGAATCTCAGTATCATTACAATGGCATCGGGAATGATGGTGGGAGGGGTGACAATGGGTGATGATGATGGGGATGGCGAAGATCAAGAGGGTGATCGCTAACACGGTTAGGCTGCGGGGGACCTGTAGGGCCACAAAAGTTACCATTTACTGATCACTTACAGTGTGCCAGGCATTATGCCAGGAGCTTAACATGCATTACCTCCTTCCAGCCTCCATGAGCCTTCGATGGAGGCGCTGCAGGAGTGCTGATCCAGTTTACCCACGACAGGGGACAACCTGCACAAGGGGACACAACTTGAGAATGGTAGGAGTCAAGGCTAGAATGGAGGCAGTTGATCTGAGAGCACACTCCCAATTAGCCATGCGTGGAGAGACTGATAAGGAAACAAACCTAGTCTGATGGAGTCATTCATCCAAGGCCTTCTGATAAAATCCAGACGTTTAATGAGCATCAGGAATCTCGAACTGGGAAGGAGAGGACAGGGCCGTACCTCAACCTGACACTGGTAATTCACCTCTGCAACGGCTCCCTCTCACCAGGCTGCTGGCGGAGATGTTTTACGCATACGTGTGCTGTAGGGAAAAAATACAAAAATAAAATAAAAGTATGTATTTTAAAACTCTTGACAGTCTGACTCCTGCTTCTCTCCCTAGCCTCATTTCTCCCTCCAATCCCTTCCTACTCTGGGCAGCCAGACTCAGCTTGCCTTCAGTTGCCCTAATTTGCAGTAACCTCTAAGGACCTCAGTTTCCTTGACCCTTGTCACGCCCCACCCCAACCTGGATAAGACGTGCCTCCCTGGTGCCCCCCCAGCCCCCAGATGCTCACAGCACCTACCAGGATGTATTGTGATTGCCTGCTTACGTACTGTCCTCCACACTAGAGCTTTCGGAGCAGACACTGAATTCCTTTGCTTATCCCTAGTGCCCAGATTGTAGGAGGCACTCAAAACATGACGGATGGCTAATTGTATGGATATGACTGTACATAACATACGATTGCCTTCTGATTCTCAGCACCCCGCACTGTCAGAGTACCCACTCTCTAGGGGTGGGGTGTTGGGAAAGTCTCCAAGTTTTGAAAATTTAGTAGAAGTGGGTAATATGTGGAAATGCAATGTTGTAGGAAAGGTTCAGACAGCCTGTAAAAAATGTGTTGCTAATTTAACCAAATAGAAGAGATGCATGGCTATGATGGATTCCTTAGTGAATGAGATAAAGAAGTCTATAAAAATGCTGCCCCAACCTTGCTCAAGAGATCTCCCACATCTTATCACAGGCAGAGCACAATGACCAGGAGTGGGGCGGTGGGGGGGGGGGCAGGGATGAGGGCATGAGAACAACGCCTCCTCTCCCATCTAGGATTCCACTCTCCCTGCCCCACAGGCACCTGCAAGCCCTTGTTCTTTGTTCAAGCTCTTCTCCCCAGCTTTCCAATCTGGAAGTCCCAGCAGCCTCCTTCCAGGAAAATCTAGTCCCTGACCACCTGTCCCCTCCCCTCCCTCAGTCCCTCAGAATGAGGGAGAGTGGTAAGGATACGGATTGGGTTTGATCCTATCTGGAAGCCTTACGAAATTGTGTGGTTCTGGAAAGTTACCTAACTTCTCTGGTCCTTGGTTAGGGGAAGATGAATATTTTTCAGGATCCACGGGAGATAAATACAAAAGAGACCATGATCACTGCAAGCTCCAGATACATCATGATCATTAATATGTGCCAACTAAATAAAGCCAGCCCCTCTACAATTCAGAGCCTAGCTGGATATTTTCAGCCCTGGAAAAAACTAAAATAGCATCCGTAAACCGTGGCTTACAGTACCACCAATGGCCTAGAATTGTGGTAAGATTCCCGTGAAAGAATATCGGTAAAGCACCCAACATGCTCTGTTTCAGCAGAATGGAGATCATTATGTAATTAGGGTACTATCCTATCCCCACCAGGCCATGGATCTCTAGAGGGCAAAACCTTGTCGGCTTCATTTCACCGTACTACCCTTAATGCTTATAGTTGCATGGGTAACTGACCCAGAAAGTATGATTTTCATTTGATTCACAAATTGCACAAATTTGAGCACCTGACCTAGGCAAGGGGGCTACAGCCATGAATAAGCAGCTCAAAATCCCTCTCCTTGTGGAGCTTTCATGCCAGCAAGGGAGACCAGGTAATAGCGCATCAGTAAAACACAGGATGCTAGGTAGTGCTAAGGGGGAAAAGTAAAGCAGAGAAAGGGAAACAGGAAAGCTATGGGATTGGGATTGCTATTTTAGATTCCGTGGTCAAGGAGACCTCACTGAGAAGGTAACATTGGAGTAAAGACCTCAAGGAGGTATGGGAGCCAGCCATGCAAATATCCAGAAGAAGAGTCTTCCAGGTAGAGAAAAGAGTGAGTGCAAAGGCCCTGAGGTGCATCTGAGGATCAGAGAGGAGGCCAGTGTAGATGCAGCGAGTGAATAGTTCACCAACAAGTATTTATGGAGCCCCTACTTTTTAGGGAATAAACAAATGAGCACAGTTCCTGGCACACAGTCAGCCCTCAGCACATGCTGCTGTTTTCATCATCATCATTAGCAGTATTATCTCTGGATCTCTCCTACCACCACCACCACCACCCAGTATCCAGCCCCAGATCTGGTGCCTAGTAAGAGCTCAGAAACTGCCTGGTGACACAAAAACAGACACATAGACCAATGGAACAGAATAGAGAGCCCAGAAATGGACCCTCAGCTCTTTGGGCAACTAATATTTGATAAAGCAGGAAAAAACATCCGGTGGGAAAAAGACAGTCTCTTCAATAAATGGTGCTGGGAAAATTGGACAGCTACATGCAAAAGAATGAAACTTGACCACTATCTCACACCATACACAAAAATAAACTCCAAATGGATGAAAGACCTCGATGTGAGACAGGAATCCATCAAAATTCTAGAGGAGAACATAGGCAGCAACCTCTACGACATCGGCCAAAGCAACCTTTTTCATGACACATCCCCAAAGGCAAGAGAAACAAAAGATAAAATGAATTTATGGGACTTCATCAAGATTAAAAGTTTCTGCACATCCAAGGAAACAGTCAGAAAAACTAAGAGGCAGCCCACGGAATGGGAGAATATATTTGCAAATGACACTACAGATAAAGGACTGGTATCCAAGATCTACAAAGAACTTCTCAAACTCAATACACGAGAAACAAATAAACAAATCAAAAAATGGGCAGAAGATATGAACAGACACTTTTCCAATGAAGACATACAAATGGCTAACAGACACATGAAAAAATGTTCAAAATCATTAGCCATCAAGGAAATTCAAATCAAAACCACACTGAGATACCACCTTACGCCAGTTAGAATGGCAAAAATAGACAAGGCAAGAAACAACAATTGTTGGAGAGGATGTGGAGAAAGGGGATCCCTCCTACATTGTTGGTGGGAATGCAAGTTGGTACAGCCACTCTGGAAAACAGTGTGGAAGTCCCTTAAAAAGTTAAAAATTGAGCTACCCTATGATCCAGCCATTGCACTACTGGGTGTTTACCCCAAAGATACAGACGTAGTGAAGAGAAGGGCCATATGCACCCCAATGTTCATAGCAGCAATGTCCACAATAGCTAAATCGTGGAAGGAGCCGAGATGCCCTGCAACAGATGACTGGATTAAGAAGTTGTGGTCCATATAGACAATGGAATATTACTCAGCAATCAGAAAGAATGAGTTCTCAACATTTGCTACAACATGGACGGCACTGGAGGAGATAATGCTTAGTGAAATAAGTCAAGCAGAGAAAGACAACTATCATATGATTTCTCTCATCTATGGAATATAAGAACTAGAATGATCAGTAGGGGAAGAAAGGGATAAAGAAAGGGGGGGTAATCAGAAGGGGGAATGAAACATGAGAGACTATGGACTATGAGAAACAAACTGAGGGCTACAGAGGGGAGGGGGGTGGGGGAATGGGATAGGCCGGTGATGGGTAGTAAGGAGGGCACATATTGCATGGTGCACTGGGTGTTATACACAACTAATGAATCATCGAGCCTTACATCGAAAACCGGGGATGTACTGTATGGTGACTAACATAATATAATAAAAAATCATTATTAATAAAAAAAAATAAAATAAAAAATAAAATTTCAAAAAAAAAAAAAAAAAAAAAAAAGAAACTGCCTGGTGAACTGAATCTCACTATTCTGTGTAGGCTGGGTCCCTAACCATTAACACCCTGTGATCCCTTGAAGTTTCACTGCACGGAGACTTATTGTTTCCTTACATAGGCCTTTTGCTCTGAAAATCCTTAGGTCAACATGATACCAGAATTGTAGGTAAATGCAGTATTCTATTGCTTTGGTGGAATTCCTCAACCTTCAAGAAGGTAGAGAAGGGAGTCCAGCAGTTTGGATGCTGTGACCTCTCCTAAGTCCTGGGCCCCTTCACTTTATAGGGACCCCGTTGGGGTGGGGCAGGTGCAGGGTTCATCAGTTTTAGGCTCTCACCTGGGACCCAGCGGGCAGAACTAGGGGCCTGCTGTTTACAACCCAGATGAGCCTTGGAAAAGATTTCACCTAGAAGGGGGTGGATGAGAGTGAGGCCACTAGGTGTTCATCAGGAAGCCTTCAAACACAGTGATCATCACAGGAATTCAGGAGACCTGTCCAGGATGTGGAAGAGATTGAGTCAGTAAGGAACTAATGAACTCCTCTCTGCACCTCTATCAGCCACGAGATTTTCAAGTCTCTTAGAAAGGCAGATCCTTAATGACTTAAGGCCCTCTTGCTCCGATAAAGCCTGGGTCCTGTTATTTTTCAAGTGAAAGAAATACCACCCTTCTTTCGACCTATTTGTCAGAAGTGAAGGCAAAGCAGACAAGCACTCTACTCAGAGAAAGCTTTCAATTCAGTTGCAACGTGACTCTTGGTGCACACGTCTCCCACCACAGCTCAAGCCCCTCCATCATACAGAGACTTCCAAGACCACATCTTAAAGCCTGGGCTTTTGGGGTGTGACTAGCGTACCATGCAGAAGGGCCCGTCCTCCACTGTCCCAGTGTTACCTCTCGTTCCCAAACACAACCTCCCTGTGGGCAGGCTGGCCTCTTTCTCCCTCCTCTCTGATACCATGCAAGTTTCTGTCTTCTAAAAGGAATAAGGTCGTTCCTCCTTTCCACCGACCCAGTCTGCTCTTCCAGGAAGAGAGCACTGACTTCAGAGTAAGAAAGACATTCTCATTTGAGAGAAAAGTAAGACCTGAGCCCAGTGTGTTCTAGCCAGCAGCTTAAAGTCACATAGTCAGGAGTCCAGGTTTGAGACATGTGCTTCTGATTCCAAACTCCTCTCCCTTTCCACTCATCCTAACTATCTTTTGGCTGGGTGACCTCCAAAGAAGACAGATTAGCATTCTAATTAGCATTCTTCCAAGGAGTACTGATTAGCACCCAAAAATAAATATTTGGCATCAACTTGTATGCAGGGCAGCATGGAAAACCGGTTTTAAATGAGTACTGTGCAGAGGCAGTTCCAAAGTACTCGTCAAACAGAAGTGATATCAATAAATATTTGTCAAGTCGCTGAATGAATACCAATGATACGAAATTAAGGCAGGTGGGTCTTCTGAGAAGTAAAGGCATTTTCCATTCCGGAGAAAGGAGCTCCTTCACTCTGTAAACAGATTTGCGTGAGAATTTTCTTTCATTAAAGTGACCACGCCTGCATTATTTTCACAACAGCTGTGCTTGGTTTACTAGCTAAGCTGCCCAGGAGCTGGGATTATCTCCGCTACCGAGCCGAGGTGGCCTATAGTAAAGCCAGATTTTGCCTTTGCCAAGCTTATGAAGGCAAGGCCTTTGTGACGTTCAAAGCATTCTTCCATTTCTCTGAGGAAGGAGGATTCCTCTCCAAAAAGGTACAGCCTCTCTGAAGGCTTCTAAAACCTCTGGGACTAACGGACACTTGGACCTGTTTTCGTTTCTCATCCTGACATGTATTTGCATGTATCTTCTGGAAACGTCTTGCATCAGTTCATCCCAAAGGCTGTGAAGCAGGCCTGGCGTGGGCCAAAGGCTCATTCAAGAGGAAGAAGGGAGAATTAATTAAAATGTCAGGTGCTGAGCCAAGCATTTTACACTTGATTTCCCACTGAATCATCACAACCCTGTGAGGTAAATATGATTAAGTTTGTATAGGACAGAAAAATAAGACTCAGAGAAGACCAGCGGTCTGCCCCAGTAACAGCCTGCAGGTGGCAAAAATGATACTGAAACTTACACCTGCCTGAGTCCAAAATCCATGCTCCTACTCTCCTCTCAGGGGCTTCCTGGACCTACAGTTATATTCAGCTTGACATTGACACCTCTCTCGGTCTGCTCCAACTAGATTTATCCCCCACAATTTCCCACATCAGTGGTGCCCAGGGAGCTTTCTAAAAAGTAGATGAACCTTTGTCTCATATCAGCCTACCAATGGAAGGGCGCAGGCTTGGGTATTTCGTGAAAGCTGCCCAGTCCACAGGATGTCCAGCCTGGTTAAGAATCATTACAATATATGGACCCTTTATTCCAAAAGAACTCTACCCTCCCCCATTTATGCTCATTATTCCCCCTTCCTCACCGTTTCCCACACCAATTTCCTAAACTGAGCAAATCCAGTTTCCTTCCAACAACACGTACCTCGCCCCCCCAGCGATCGAAATTCACTTTGTTTCATGTTGGCAGAAAATGACCCATTTAGACTCTCAGCTCACCCACACACTATGATAAATTACAAATAAATTAAATCATTTAATACAAAAGTTTCCAGCCTAGGAAAACAGGAAAGAAATAAAGGAATATGATCTCAAAATTTTGGTGGGGAAATGGAATTCTGAACATAGAAGAAAAAGTTTTTAAATAAAATGGGGAAAGTACACCCCCAAAAAGGAGGGGGAAAGTAGATCTGATTTAACTACACGAAAATGTAAAACTACCCAGGAAAGAATAAGGAAAGCACACAGAAAGAATATGACAAGCAAAGATTAGTAATATTATTGTCTAAATTTATTGTTATTCGATATTAATATCTAAAAAGACCATACAAATAGGATAAGTGCTCTGAAGGTAGAAACCTTGTCTTTCTTGTTTGGTATTGTATTCCTGTGTCTGCAGATGCTTGGCCTATAGTAATATTTGTTGAATGAGGAGATTTTTTTTAACTGAAAACCCCAGGAGGTAAGTGAGAAAAAAATGACATGAAAATAAACTCACAAAAGAGGAAACACGATTACTCAACGCATGGGGGCATATTGCAAATCTCACTTGTGCTTTGAGAAATAGAAGTATTTAAAACACTGACGGGTTATTATTTGTGTCTAAGAAATTAGCTGAGATTTTTAAAAAACTATAAAATGTAACGCTAAAGTGGGTAGGGTGAAACAGCTCCTTCATGCTATCATTGAATCAGCCACTTTGAAGACTAGTAGAAATGGGAACCAGGTTCTGATGGTATCCAGATGGTTAGTGTAATGGGTATTATTGGTTTTGTCTGACCAGCAACTAAGCCTCCCCCTTCTAACAGACCCCACAACCCTCAGACAATGCGCCTACCCTGGTCAACCTTCACTGGGGTTCTTCAAACCAGCCCTGTCCGGAAAAGAGGCCTTCTTTTTTTCTCTGGTTGTGAATCACACGAGGACATGATTCTAGAAGCTGCCAGTAGTCATGTCTCTTGAAACATGGAGAGAGTGTATCTGTAGTAGAAAAAAATACTAAGTTGGTTTGCAGAGAATCCTGTTGGCATTGGACTCCCTGGTTCCCATCATTTCTGAGGTCATTTTCTGTGTCTGGGCTCTTCCCAAAGGTCGATGATCTGAGACTGTCATCTCTACCCCGCTGAGTGTACCAGAATAGGCTCCTTCTGGCTTGCAAGAGCCTATTGTTCACTTCTCAGGAACTTTGTGAACTGGTTGCTAACCAGTCCGAGCTTGAAATCAGCCTGGTAGAGGTATTTGCTCTAGCAGCCTCGGGGTGTTTCTAGCCCATGGAAATCTGAAAGCGCTGCAAATCAGGAGTTTCAACAGCATAAACCCCCCACCCCCACCCCCACCCAAGAGCCAGTTGTTAACCATTTACGAGAACGTCACTTTCCTTAAGGTACCTGGTGCGGATTTCCGTCACTAGCAATCCTGAGAACCAGTTGGGCAATGCAGCTGGAGTTGCTGAGACCCAAATCCCACCTGAGACTTTTATTTCCAGTTTATAAATGAAAAACCCTCTCCAGGTGGTCCCCAAGGGAGACAAAAACCACAGGAAGCTTTATTTTTAGCTGGGTGTTAGGCTAGGCATGAAGCTCTTCTGCGAGGTCACAACTAGACATTTAAGAGGCCGGCCTTCTCCGCTGACCTGGATATTGGGTAAGTCGTTTTGCAAGGAAAGATGACACAGAGAAAGAGAAAGTAATGTTTGTCTCTGAACCTAGCAAGGAGCCCTGGCAGGAGCCAGGGAGGGTCCCAAGCCTGCTGGCCATTAGGGAGAAAAGAGAGTTAAAAAAAAAATAAAATGCTCAGACCTCCTCTAGGAGTTCAGGCTCTGAGTCAGCTTTTCTCTCAGACTATATTCAACAGATCGGCCAAAAAAGGGTCACTATACCCACCTCCAGATGCCCGCAGAATTCTGCGTAAGTGGGAGGTTTACAACTGTTGATTCCTTCTACATCAGTGATTTTATGTCTAAGAATCATTTCTGAAGAAATAATACAAAATAAAGGAACGGGTTTATGTACAGACTTATTACTGAATTATTTAAAATAGGGAGGGGAAGAAAAGTCTGGAATCCACACAAATGACTAACAGTAGGGGAATGACTACGTGAATTATAATACACCATTTTAATGTATCACAGGCATTAAAAACAGTTTGAAGGGATTATAATAAGATGAGGAAAAATCGTATGTTAACTGAATACAAATTTGGATTTAAATTTTATATTCAGAATGACTGGGAATCGGAGAAAGAGAAAAGGTCAAAAACTAAAGTGTGCGCTGACTGAAAACTGCAAAGGTGTTGTCCCAAGTGTTAACTGTGGTTTTCCGCTTTGGGTAGTGAAACTATTGAAGGTTTTTAGTTCTGCTTTTCTCTGTATTTTCCAGGCTGCATTCAATAATCTTATATAAAAATGGATAGCCCTCAGTGAGTATTGCTTAGTAGTCATCTTGTATCAGGCCCTAGACGAAGCACTTTTCATAGATTATTTTATGTACATCTCCCTGCGACCCTCCGAGGTGGGTAATTTCATTACTTCCAGTTTACAAATGGAGAAACTGAGGCTCGGATAACCTAAGGTGTCTCGCCCAAAGTCACCCAGCTGATAACCAGGGTGAAGGGCCTGGTCTATTTGATTTCAGAGCCACAGCATCTTACCCACTCCACTCTCCTCAAGAAGAGAAGAAACTAGATAATAATTTGCACATAGCTATATAGAAATATAGATGTTAAACTTTCTTGTAAGCCGGAGAACCATCCTTCAAGGCTAGTTCAAGGCTTACGTCTTCTGCTTCCTGTCCCTAAACTCTTGCCCGGATAGCTGCTCCGTCCAGTACTCTTAGACTGTCCTACACTGTTGACGGTCTTTTCCTGGACAGCAGGTACACGTCAGGTAGATCGGAATGCCTGAGGGAAGGAAGGGCACCTTCTCCTCACTCTGGTTCTTTTCTCCTTTTCTACCTCTCCTTCGTCCGGCACTGTTCACTTTAGCTGTGATCTCTCTGCGCTGTAAGATGAAACAAGCCAGGACTCCCAAATACATGTCCTAAGGAAAGATGGAAAGCCTCACCCAAGACTTCCGTGTACTTTCTTAAGCTTACTTTGTTATGGCTGCCCTACCGCCAACTCCGGGCTCCACTGACCCAGTTCATTCAGGAAACGGTCTCGCCTTTCTATCCCACCCCAGATGGAAACTCAGCCCCTTCCTTGGCTTCTGCAGTGAACCACACAACAGGGCCATCCGAACACGTAGACTTCATGAAGGATATTGGAGGGCAAGGAGAGGTTTATGCTGTTGAAACTCAAACAACTTCAACATGAATATTAAACAACCTTGTGAAAACAAAACAAAACAAAACCCTTTGGCTACCAGGCCCTGGAGAAGTATTATTTATTGGCTGCTTTGCTCTATGAGTATCTCATGTAATCTCTCCCTCCCTCCCCATTGCTTTTCTACCCCACCCTCACCCCACACCCAACTCCAAATCCTCTCTCTGTAATGCACAGCTATCCTGTTCACTCAGGCCCCAGCCTCCAGACTCAGCTCCTGACCCTTACAGGTGCCCAGCTGATTGAAAGGACCTTTCACTGAAATCTAATCCACTCTTCTTGGATTGTCATGTTGGTGGACAGCAAACATTTTATCGTCCTCAATTACACTTAAATATAGAAATTGAATTGAGAACTTGCTTTGTGCCAGATGCTGAAGATACACAAAATTGGAAAAATACACAAGCGAGAATCCTAAAGAACTTAATCATTAATTTCCTTAAGAACTCATAGCTTACAGAGCAGGTCACCACCACAGCAGACCACTGGTGCTCTAACAGAGCAAGAGGCAAAGGGCCATGGGGCTCAAGGGGATGCAGCAGCCTGTAAATGCGGGCCTCGTAGAGATGCAAGGGCCAGACATCCAGGAGTCTCAAGTTGTGAGTTCCTTTCTCTAGCCATGGGTTCAGCTGGTGTTCCTCGCATGTCCCTTCCCAAAGCTTCTTTCCACCGCGTTACACAATATACAATCGTTTATGGCTGACACTAACCCAATAACCCTAACTTGACCGTAGCTCCAATTTGGAATGTGCAGCCCTTTGGCTCTTCACCACACTGCGGGGCACCACGAGCATCTATAAGACCATCTGGCGGGTGGAACAACAGAAGATATTGAAGCTTCTCCAAAGAAAGTCAACATGTGCTAAATGTTCATTCAAGTCCATTTTCAACCCAAGTTTCCTGTTTCCCCCCCTTTCATAATCAAATACAAACCAGAGCTCTTCTTTCAGATTCTTTACAAGTAAACGGGGGACTGGGGGGGGGGGGGAGGATGCTGGTGATCTCTGTTATCATAAAGGATGTTGTCTCTCTTGACATGGTTTCAACAGTTCCTTTACAAAATACTGTGACTGTGCTATATTTTAGCCATAGTTTGAATGCTGAGCCTGGAACAGCTGGTTGTCAAGACGCTCAAACTGCTTTTGCCAAATTGTAATTATTGTCATATTCGGGGTTGAGATATTTTACATTAGGGTTTTTTTTCATTATAAAAAGAGATGCTCATTGTAAAATTTAAAACTTTATGAAGTATGAAGTGAAATATAAACGTCAATAGCCCACAGAAATTGGAATAAACACTTCACCAAAGGAGATCTACAAATGGCAAATAAGTATATGAAAAATGTACATTGGGGTGCCTGGGTAGCGCAGTCGTTAAGCGTCTGCCTTTGGCTCAGGGCGTGATCCCGGCATTCCGGGATCAAGCCCCACATCAGGCTCCTCTGCTGGAAGCCTGCTTCTTCCTCTCCCGCTCCCCCTGCTTGTGTTCTCTCTCGATGGCTATCTGTCTCTGTCAAAATAAATAAGTAAAAATCTTAAAAAAAAAAAAAAAAAAAAGAAAAATGTACATTGCTGGGGTGCCTGGGCGGCCCAGTCTGTTAAGCGTCTGCCTTCAGCTTAGGTCAGCATCCCAGGGACCTGAGATCAAGCCGTGCATCAGGCTCTCTGTTCAGTGGGGAGTCTGCTTCTCCATCTCCCTCTGCTGCTCCCCCTGTTTGTGCTCTCCTGCTCTCTCTCTCTGTCAAATAAATAAATAACATCTTAAAAAAAGAGAGAGAGAAAAGAAAAATGCACATTGTTAATCATTAAAGAAATGAAAATGTAAGCCACTCGTTAGAAGAGCTAAAATTTAGAAGTCTGACCATGCCAGATACTGGCAAGGATATAGACAAATGGAAATGCTCATACAGTGCTGGCGGGATGTAAGATGGTACAACCACTTTGGAAACCAATTTTGCAGGTTCTTAAAAAGTTAAGCATCCACCTACCATGTGATCTGGACATTCCACTAAGTATCTACAAGGGAAATGAAAGCATATGCAAATGCAAAGACTGGTACACAAATGTCCCTAGCAGTTTTGTTTTGTTTTTCTGGGGACTGGCCCAAAACTATTCACAATCTAAATGTCCATCACCAGATGAAAGATAAGCAAATTGTGATACATCCATTGCAATGTAATGCCAGTCAGCAATTAAAAGGAATTAGTTATTGATATTCTTAGCAACATGGATGAATATTTTGCTCAATGAAAGAAGCAAGACCAAAAATAAGACATATTGCATGATTCCATTTATATACAATTTTGGAAAACGCAAACCTTTAGTAACAGAAGGCAGATCAGTGGTTGCCCAGGATGAGGGGAACAGGGAAAGGTGATAGGGAGGGATTACAAAAGGGTTGTGTGGAAACTTTTGAGGGCGATGAATATATTCACTATTGGGATTGTGGTGATGGCTTCATAGGTGTGTACGTATGCCAAAATGTACTAAATTGTACATTTTAAATATGTGCAGCTTTATTGTATGTCAATTATACCTCAGTAAAATGGTTAGATACATACACACACACACACACACTCTCACAATCAATAGCTCCCAAACCCTCCCTTGATATTACCGCTAATATCAATTTGTCATTCTCTTTCTAGACATTTGCACAGCAGGCATCATATTATACACTATTCTACAGTTTGCTTTTTTCACTTTTTTCACGCAGGTAAGCATGAAGCCACCCCATTCCTTTAAATGGCTTCTCAATAATCCAGTATGTGAATGTTTTGTGATATTTCACAGGTCCTCTGAATGTGGATGTTTAGGTGACTTCCAGTTTTTTCTAGAGAATTTTTTTTTTAAATCAATACAGTTATTTCCAGAGTTAGAAGCACCTGACTGAGAAGCTTCCTGATCCTTAAAAAAATAGTCCCTTGCTGGTGGTTTCTCCTGCTTCGCTTTTTCTCTCACTACCCCTTCCCCCGTCCCCACCCCCTCCCCCGCCCCCACCCCCATACCAGCAACCAAGCTGTTCTGGCCTACTTGCTCCACCTGGTGGGCAGTCTAGGAACTGGCCAAGCTTTATAACTTCTGCGTGAGTGGTTCTCTTTGACTCCAGTTCCAGCTAAATCTAATCCTCTCACTCTCCTCATGAAAACTTGTCAACTAGAATTAGCCCCGAGCCCCTTATCAGAGCATACAATGTGTCACTACTCTGGCCTCCATCCAGCTTTCCAGCCTCAATTTTGCTAAGTCCCCTCCCAGCACTTTGTACTCCAGAAATACATAACCAATCACAGTCCTCTAATATGCACGCAGCGCTGCTTCCTACATCCATATCTTTGTAGCTGCTATTTGCTCTCCCTGGAGTGTCACTGTGCCTTCTCCTCTTCCAGGGTTGCCTGGTAAACTCCTATTCACCTTCAAAACCCGACTTCAGCATCCCCTGCCTCTCTGTAGTCTTGTCTGTTCCCCCCACGTGGGGTTGATCACTTCTTCCAACTGTGCCTGGTATATACGTCCAATACCACACCTAGAACATTTGATTGTAATTACCCATTTATATGCTTGTCTCCTGCATTAAACTGGCTCCCTCATGAAACCTGAGGGCCAAGACTATCTCTCGGTCATTGTGTCCCTTACCTCCCCAGCATCTTTCACAGTGCACAGAACAAGGGAAGGGAGGCTTCATAAGCAGACATTGTAATAAAATGAAATGACCACATGTGCAGCCCAAAGGGAATGGTGCCGAGTGCTTCTTTTTCTCATGCACGTAGAGCTTGCCAAAGTTAGGGTGCTCCTGGTCAAGGCACAAAGCCCAGAGTCTGAGACCAGTTGGAGGAACCACACACTCTTTAATCTTTCCCTAATACATTGGTTAAGCCTGAAGATCACTGGAACAATCTTGAACCTAGCATTCCTCCATCAGTGCTTGGGAAACAAGCAATGGGGTATGATTTGCAGGTTACAGCCTTGTACCAAAGGCTGTCCCAATAAATGCAGTTACCTGACTCTTTTCTTACAGCCCCAGGAGAGAAATTATGGGGCCATCGTGACCCTCTTTTTGCCTCATTTGGAATCCAAAAGAAGATATTTCCTTCTTTTACTCATTCATTCAACAAATATTTATCAAGTGTCTTCACGGGTTCAGGCACCATTCTAAAGGCTTATAGGATACATAGTATAAAAAAAAAAAAGATCCCTGCCCTCTTGGAGCTTAATTCTAATGGAAGAAGAAAGACGATATTGATCAGTAAGTGCATTTCCTAGTGCACTAGACGTTAAGTGCTGGGGAAAAAGGAAGAGTGCAGCAGGTCATGGGGTGCTGTCTATGACGCTACTGAAATCACAATGTGCAAGCAAACAGAATACCTCCAGAGGTCCTGTTGTGAGAGGTGATTTTCTCACTGCGTAAGCTCGCTCAAGTGGGATTTCTCTTCCTCAACTCAGAAAGCATCCTAAGTAAAATGAGGCAGGCACTCTGGCATGCCTTCCTTAAGATGAATGGTCGTCCACAAGTCCTGCCTGAACCCTTGACAAGGAAAAGGAATTACAAGAAGATGTCAGAGTCTCAGGGTTCCATTGGGGGATTTTCCTGAGGGTCTTTGATGACCCCATGTTCTTAATCATTCAATTACATCCATCCAGGTAATCTCCTTCTTGCTGTCAGACATGGGAATCAGAGAGCTGCACCTCAAGGTATACCCCCAGGACTAGATTCAAGATTTACACCGAGGTTCTATTCAGAGACATGCTCTGCCCACAGGGACCAGGCCACCAGCACAGCCCAAGGACAGCTAGCACCATCTCTAGCCTGATAATGGCCACAGCCTCCCAGCTGGTCTCCCTCCTTCCTTCTCGCCCTACTATATTTGATTACCCTCAAAGCAGCCAGAGTGGTTCTTTTATATTTCCTTTTATTTTTTTTTTATTTTTTAAAGATTTTAGATATTTGGGAGAGAGAGAGAGCAGGGGGAGGGGCAGAGGGAGAGGGAGAGGGAGAAGCAGACTCCTCTTTGAGCAGGGAGCTGACTCGACTTGGGGCTTTGATCCCAGGATGCTGGGATTATGACCTGAACCCAAGGCAGACGCCTCACCAACTGAGCCCCCCAGGTGTCCCCAGAGTGGGTCTTGTAAAACATATGTCACATCCTTTACTTCTCTTCAATTGCTTCTCATCACTTAGAGGCCCTGTGCCATCTGGCCTGGGTTAGCTCCAACCTCATGTCCCATCCCTCCCCCTTCTCCGCCAGCCACACTTGCTCCCTGGCTGTTCCTTAAGTCTGCCAGTGTGCTTCCATCTAAGGCCCTTTGCACTCGCTGTTCTCCAGACACCTGCAGGCTTACAGCCTTACTTCCTTCAGATTTCTGCTCAAACATAACTCTAGCATTAAGGCCTCGCCTGACCAAGCTACCTAAAATAGCATGCCACACAGATGTGACATTCTCCTTACCCTGCTTCATTTTTCACCATAGCACTTGTCACACCTGAAATTATCATGTAGGTACATGTATTCGTTTTGTCTTAAGATTTATGTATGTATTATTTATTTGAGAGAGAGAGAGAGCATGCGCGTCAAGTAGGGAAGGGGCAGAGGGAGAGGGAGAGAGAGACTCTTAAGCAGGCTCCATGCTGAGTGGGGAGCCCGACACAGGGCTCAATCCCAGGACCCTGAGATCATGCCCTGAGATGAAACCAAGAGTCAGACACCTAACTGACTGAGCCACCCAGCCACCCCTCCATTTATTTATTTCTGTGCTCCCTGCCTCCCCCTACAAAAACATGAGCTCTGTGAGGACAAGGATTTTGCCTACTAAGTGCCCAGCACTTAGTAGGTGCTCAATAAAAATTTGCTGAATGAATTAATGGTAACTCTCCTGACCCTACCTCACTCTGTGGCTTAGTAGGACATTCACACAAAGACACACATTGCACTTCTTCCTCTCCACTCCTCTTCTGACTCTGATAGTATCTTTAGGGAAGCTAGCCTTCCATCTTCTCTTTTCATTCCCTTGAAGAAAAAAAATTATTATCCTTTGAAGAGTCCTGTCTGATTAGTAATCTGATTAGTACTACAGTTCTTGGGCTGCACACTAGCAAAACCATCTCCTGGAGACCAAGCTGTGCTGGGACTGATAAAGAAAGCCTCATGAGGCCCCAAGCATGAGCAAGCAAGAGTGTGTACAAGGTCAGGGAGCGGGGTTGGCTTTCACCTCATCATGGAGCCCAGCACAAGGCTTGGAAGCTTTGGAAGCATACAGAGGCTGTCTGTTTGGCATGGACCTTGGCTGTCTATGGCTTACAGGCAGAAGTGTCCACCCATCTCTGTGACCAATGGCTGTGACATTCAGGAATCTGAGTCGGAGGGGACAAGCAGAGCTAATGCCATGCAGTGTTTATAAGCTCAGAGACACATGTGGCTTCTCAGGAATAACTGGGGGATGATTGAAAGGAATTTCATTTCCAGCAACATAGTTGGTAGACACCCATGGTGTCATAATTTAAACCCAAGAAGGAAGTGTGACATCATTTTCTACTCCCAAGCTTGTGAGGGCTGGGATTCTAGGGTTGTACCTCAAAAAAAAAAAAAAAAAAAAAAGTGCAGAGTTGGAAATCAGAGTTAGGTATAAAAATGAACCAGGTAAATCAATCTTCAGAGTTACAGAAAGGGTCAAGAAGTCTTTAGTAAATGTAGCCCAAAATTCTGCTACTGCTTCCTCATTTTTCCCTCCTTAAATTAGTTTTTTCCTTCAAATGTCAGCATGCTGGAGAAGTTGTTTCAAGAATTATATTCACTTTTTTCAGTTGTATTTAATTGCTGGCGTTGTATCTTTTTTTTTTTTTCCAGTATAACAATTTGGCGTTTTGAAGACATTATTGCTTAAACGGTGTTTTGTGAGTCACCTGGGGAACTTTGAGTTCCCTGTGTGCAACTAGGTATTCTTGCGAAGTATCCACTGAAAAATTTTGGAACATAATTTGTTTGTAAATCAAAGCTGTTCAACAGTGAGTTGTTTGTTTGTTTGATCCCTGATGTTTACTATGAGCAGAATGATCTTGGTTAATCCATTTGCTGTGGCCCAGGAAGTTCTGTCTTTGGAGAAGAGAAAGTCAGGGAAGGCAAGAGTTTGAAAGGATGGGCAGAAGGGTGACCCTGTTGGTCGGTTTGGAACAACAGCATCGATCTTCTCCAGGAAAGTGGTTGTTAGTTGGACAGTAGCCACGATAAAGACCATTAATTCTGACCAATGGTATCTGGTGAATTAAGAGCGTTTCATGCTCTTTCAGCATTTGAAGATACCTCTTCCAACTGCTCCAACCTGCCTCAAACTATATATTACCTGGTTAATAGAAAAGTAGCATATTAGCAAAATATGCAGAGTGGTGTGTGTGTGTGTGTGTGTGTGTGTGTGTGTGTCTGCACATTGTGTACTGTGTGTTTGTGTGTTGTGTGTGTGTGTGTGTGTGTTGAGGAACGCAGGTTGTTCATTACACTAACCCTCCTTGAAAGCCTGCTTGGAGAGCTGGCAGTGGGAGGGTGCAGTGGGGGAGTGGTTATAAACCTAAGTCAAACCTGGTCCCTACTTTCAAAACAGTAAAAATGCAGAGGGGAAAAGAACATGAATAGAAACAAACTCAAAAGGGATGCTCTAAGTAACACGTGAGGTCACGTTCATGCCTGAGATTTTATTATTCTGCTCCATTTATCCATCAATAACCATGTATTTGGGTCACCTACGAGAAATTTAAACAGAGGCCCATGGGCAGAACAGAGGTGTAATGACTTCCAAATGTGGGGCTGTAACGGTTATAACGCAGATGACGTCTAAGCTGAATCTTAAATTGTATGTAGAAATTTGGGAAGTAAATTTGTGGTCTCAGGGGCACTGCAAGAAGAAGGTGGTGTGTAGAAGCATGGCCGCAAATTCAGGGATTGATTGGGGTTTAGTGTTCCCAAAGCATAAGAGGGGTTTGTGGTAGTTTTAAAATATGTCTACAAATTCTTTGAAACCCCCCCCACAAAGGGTGGGTCTATGCATGTCATATATTATATACTATGTGTGCTATATGTTATATGTTATTATATTTAATGTAAAAATGAAGGCATATAATGCAGCTATATTATATGTATTCTATATATTTTATTATATATTATATAATAAACTAATATATATTTATTTTATATACTATCTATAATAAATGAAGGTATATAATTACACTATATATAATATTCTATTTTAATGATAAATGATTAATAATATATGATAAATGATATATTTACAATTGACATAAATAACACATATATGTCATTTATAAATATATCATTTATTTTATATATTACATATAATAAATAAGATATATTTCAGATAACATATATATATAAATGAAGGTAAAGCCAACTGTCCCAAATCTAAATAACAGCTTACATCTCATTCTCATAAAGTCCAAGTGAGTATTTCTGACCAGAAGGCAGCCAGGGACACAGGTTCCTTCCCTCTTGTGATTCTCTGTTCCAAGGCTACCATGTTGCCTGCACACAGTCCATGGATGGGGAGAGTGGTGTTTAAGGGCCAATCTGGAAAGTGGCACTCATCACTCCCGTCTATTCTGTTGGCCAGAACTCAGTCACATGTAAATATCTAACCACAAGGGAGACAGTGCACCAGGGGGAAAAGAAAACAAAATTGATATGCATGGCTCATCAGTCTCTGACACGTATTTTTTTTTTTCAGTAGGCTCCACGTCCGGCATAGAGCCCAACGCAGGGTTTGATCCCACAACACTGAGATCAAGACCTGAGCTGAGATCAAGAGTTGGGTGCTTAACTGACTGAGTCACCCAGGTGCCCCTTGACACATATTCATATTACCTACATTTCATTTTTGTGGGATTTCTGAGGAGTTCGGCATTATTATTTCCATTTTATAGATAGGATAGTTCGGACTCTAAAAGACTATGCAGCCTGCCTAAAATCATATAACTGATGGGTGATAAGACTACAGTTCAGATCTAGACTCATTTTAATAACCCCACCCTCTTTTATGCTAATTACTTTTATGCCAATTTCTCCCACCCTTGCTCCTATCTCCTAAAGGAAATATTTAGATTGTTACGTGTCTTTATAAATAGTTATAATCGTTTGAAACACTGCTTGATCAAACATGGGTTTTCACAAAGTTCTGGGTAGTCCTAACCCATCCTTAATCTTTCTTGGTTTGCCTAGGATTTGTTTCAGCTTATCCTAGCTCCAGAAAACCTATCTAGATTTTCCTCAAGAACCTCTACATTCAGCTCTCATGTATCTTCTGTTCTTCTTTAACAGGACAATCAGATCTTTTTCCAATTTAAGCAGACATAATGGAATACACTTCCTTCTTCAATTTCACAATTAGCATTCTGATCGCTCTGATTAACTTGAATATTTCCTGGTTTTCAGGCAAAGCAGAAAGAAGAAAACAACAGTTACATTTAAAGTTTATCAGAGTTAATTTTCCTCCTAATCACTGATCTCTCGTCAACTAGCTTTCTGCCCTCCCAACCAATATTTAGCAGTTTTGCCTCTAAGGTCATGTTATTGATCGGTCTGCATGCCCTGAGTGCATGCTATGTGACAGGCACTGTGTAAAAGAATATAGTTTTTTTTTTTTTAAAGAGCAGTTTTATTTTATTTTTTAAAACTTTTTAAAAAAAGATTTTATTTATTTATTTGTCAGAGAGTGAGCGAGAGAGAGCACAAGCAGGGGAAGGGTCAAGCAGAGGGAGAAGCAGGCTCCCGGCAGAGCAAGGAACTCGATGCAGGACTCGATTCAAGGATCCTGGGATCATGACACGAGCTGAAGGCAGACACTAACCAACTGAGCCACCCAGGCGTCCCAAGAATATAGGCTGATGTACAGATAGATTATTGTCTGACAGAGGGTTTGGGGCAAACATCAGCCTCACTTACTGCGGGCTTCAGTGCACAGAAGTACCTCCTGTTCTCTTGGCATCTGCAGAAAGTTGTGCTTGGATGAGGGCACAGCCGAATGGGCTTCAGAGCTTTGCTGCAGAACACGAGCCCCCACCCCTGGTTTTTATGGCGCATGCATGGCAATGAGCATGCGCAGAAGAAACATGGTGGGCTCGGCCGTGGCCGCCAAGCAGTCTGCGAGTCGGCGGTGGCTGTTGAGAGGAACGCCAAAAAAACACTAGCCGTCCAGCTAGACCTCAGGCGCTCGTGAATTGGGGCACGACCTCTCCTGCTGGTGGAAAAGAATTCCTCAAATCTCAGTCAGTCCAGTCAGGCAACGTGGGATGAGCATCCTAGTTCCGCACCTGGACATTGACCGCTCGTCTCCGTCGTCGTGAAGATGGATTGGATACGGTCCTTAAACACAGGGAACGCCGGGTCTAAAATGAGGGACTTTCATGGAATCAAATCGTTACGGGGCATGTGTGACAGATACATGCTTTAAAAGCTTGCCTGAAGTCTGTTTTTCTATCCAGTGGTGCTTAGCGGAATCCTGGGGTGCAAATATTGCTCAAGGCCCTTGTTTTCTTCATGGAGGCAGCATGAATGCGCAAAGGGCCTGTGAATCATACAAATGAATAGAGTAGGCCACACATAAGAGACCCAGGGTCGGTGGCATGCAAATTCTGGCAAAGTTGATCTGTGGGCTGAAACCCACTCATGGCAATGCCCTCTACACCAAGCTTATTTTTTCAGTCTGGGCCCCTGAGGAAATCCCTCAGCACTGTCTGCCTAGATCTAGAAAATGCAGTGAACTTCTCAGCTCATATAGCAGGAATGATGAACCTCCCAGTTTGCAGGTGGCACCAAAGTGAGCCATTTCCTGCCATTTTTGAAAACTGCAAAAACACCACCGAATAGTTTAAACCCAACCAGATTTTTGGCTAAGCCGTGCCAAGTTCTTCCACATCAGTTAGGCTAACTTCTATCATAGTTTTCTACAACAAATTTAACCCAAATACTGTATCTATGAACTTGCATCTAATCGATTGAGTTAAATTTTTATCCCGGTCTCTCCTTTGATGCCACTGTCTCTGGGAAGCACTACCTGGTCCTTGGGTCTGCATTACACGCTCCTCCACGGAAGCTTGGATTGACCTCTGTTTGTGAAGGGATTATTGTCAAAAAGTGAAAAACATGCGTTTTTGAAATCGCACAAACCCAGGTTTTAAAAAATATTCATTTTATTAATTAAAGGGGTAGCCAGTAAAACGATAAAGCCAATTTCAGGAGCATTGGAGCAACAGAGGTTTATATAGCACATCATGAAGGCATTTAAAAAAAAAATCTTAGAATAAGATGACTGGGTTAGTTACAAAATTGGCTAATGTCTTACAGGGTGATAAACGGTAAACCTTTGGGGTTATCTTTTCTATGGAACAGAATTCATTTCATTCATATTGGTAATAGACAAGAATCAACTGTGTGGTTATCAGTTTTCAATAAATGAACATCTACTTTTCCAAAATTGTAAAATATCGGAACCGATAGTAAATAGGAAGTCCGATGAAGGTACCGTTAACCCTGGAATGGGTCTGCCGCTACAAGGCACTACACAGCACTACACTGAAAAGACATCCAGTAATCCCTTTCGCCTACTTCTAAGTTTTTGGACAACGTTTGGATGAATACCCAAGTTTTGGGGAAATTGTTCTTCATATAATAGAGTGTACATTATTATTATTAGCTCATAATAATAATAAAACAATTACTAAGCTTTACGGAGCACCAGCTTCGTCAGGCACATACATTTTGCCATGTGTGTAATACTAAGAAGCTGCCACTTCTCACCCATTTTATAGATGAAACTGAAGCTTAGCCAAATGAACTTTCCTCAAATCACTCAACTAGTGAACAAGCATTAGAACCCTGATCTGCCTGTTGGATTTTATATCTCTCCTCTTAGCCACTCATAGCATTTGTTATCTAGTAGTAAAACAGCCCATTTATTTGCCTCTCTTCTCACTGGACTGTGAGTTCCACAAGGGCAAAGATTATGGTTTCTTGTTCATTGATATTTTCCTTGTATCTGTTGATATCCAGCACATAATAAGCACTCAATAAGTATTTCTTAACATTAAATTGAACACAGGGCTCCTGGGTGGCTCAGCTAAGCGTCCGACTCTTGATTTCGGCTCAGGTCATGATCTCAGGGTTGTGAGATGGAGCCCTGAGTCAGGCTCTGTGCTCAGCACTGAGTCTGTTTAAGGCTCTCTCTCCCTCTCCCTCTGCCCCTCCCCCACTGCGTGCACACTCTCTCTCTCAAATAAATTTTGAAAAATTAAATTGAACATATAAAAGAGAATCAGATTTCAATTCTAATATATTTTTATTAGCTCTCTCACCCTTCTCTTATAACCACCGTAGCCTTCCTTTAAATAAACAATTCAGTTTGAACATTAATATTCATGTGTACACAATTATGTTGTACTCAGCTTTTTAGGATTTGCTGATTAGGTACATGCAGGTGAACTTGTAACATAAACGATGTCACGGCCCGGAATGCCTCTCAGGGAACTGGGCGGAAATGCCTTATAATTGGTCTTTATTCCAGATTTTCTTGGAGCAGAATTTACTTTTTTTTGGTTTCTCTGACTGCTTCATATATGTATACATGAAAGAAACATAAACAGCTTCATATTTTAGGAGGCTGGCAGCAATCCATTCTCCTTGCTTTCTGGAAGACTCGAGCACCCTTCTGTGGTAATGGAATGGAATGTGCTTACACTTTGAGCACTTCGTTGATATAGCGCTGATAGGCTTGTTGACAGGTTGTTATGGAAATTAGATAATTATGCCACCAATGGGTAAGACGTTGCATATGACACCGCGTGCTTGTGTGTGTGTGTGTGTGTGCACGTGCACATGTGTTTATAGAGTAGTCATGAAATGAATTCTGGTTTCTATTCTTGACCTGCCAATTCAGTGAGTCATTGAGTATCACTTTGGTCAGTCATAAACCCTCAGTGCCCTGATATCATACCTTCCACTAGAACACACAGGAACTCAGGTAAAAGCTACTGTACAGACATCTGAATGCTCAGGGCTCTCAATTTTTCATCCTCAAAAGGTAGCATAATTATTTAAGGCTCATATCACTTTGGGAAAGAATGCCTGTCCAGTTTATCATCAGAAGAAGAAAACCCGTAGAGATCACATGTTGGGGTACCACAAGTATTTTAAATGAAAGTAAACTCCATGCACCTGTATTGCCTAAGAAATGGACTCGAAGGGAACAACCTAAAAAGTGATCATTTTTACTTCTATGGCAGAAATAATTTTGGAATACCATAGCAAGGGATCTTTTGCAAATCTATTCCTTTCTATAGTTTATATGAAATGTTCCATTTGTTACCATGACTTTTAAAAATATGAATAAAAAGAAGATGAGAAAGCTATTTATTGTGTGGTGTTAATAGCCCACCACCACTAGGTATATTTAAGAGAGCATACAATGGTAAGAGTTGTACCATTCATTATACAGCAGTGTGAATAACATAGTAATATATGAATGAATATATTCTCACTGTAAAAGAAATAAGCCATTGGTATGTATAGAGAGTAAATCAGGAACATCTCCCAATCTGCCTCCGAAACAGTTTGGAGGGCTACTTTTTAGTCCGTTTCTATGCATTTTATAAATACAGAATACACATATGCTCTCTCTCATGCAAGTTCTCCCTTAAGCAGAAATGGTATCACCCCACAGTCATTGTTCTAGAACTCGTGTTTTTGTGTGAAACAGTTTATCTGAGGAGTCACATTTCTTAAAACTTTCCTTTATGTCTTCTGAGTTTTGCCTCTTATTTTAGAAATTCTTCCTGTATCCCACTGGGTATACCAATGGATTTTTAAAGTGAGGGCATAAATGTCCATCCATGGTTGGACGGACAGGGCAGGCATTTAGAAAATGACCACCTGCTGGTCCAGAGGTGGGGTAAACACAGTGACTGTGTTGGCCGGGGCTCTGTGCCAACACCTCTTTGGTTTCTCATAGGTGCTCCTTATTGCTTCACCTCTCCTTGGTCCCTCCCACTTCCTGCCCAGCCTCGTCTTCCCTCCAGGTCATCACTGTCTTTGCTTTCCAGGGGACAACAGTGCTTTCCAGGTAAGTAGAGGGGGCCCATGGAGGGTGAAGGGGGATGGGTAGGTTCTAAAAACATTTTTCCTTTTAGTACGTGAGGAGAGTGGGTCTGGGTCTGTATCCAGATGTGAGGGTACAGGCAACTGAAATGAGAAATAACCTCCAATTTTATGCTAGTTCCGTTCAGAGAAGTCAGGAGGAAAACTGTTTCTTGTGCTTTGGAAATTTGATCAAGCATTAGCATTTTGGTAAACGGTCAAAACCGGTCAACCATCTAAATCTCCTTCAAGACCAAAAGAAAAGGAATGACAAAAGCTGATGAAAAGGTGTGGTCAAATTTTGAACATTTAGTTATCAATTACCTAGTTTATATTAGCCAAATTTTTTTCTACCTTCTACTTTCTATTGCCTTTCCCTCCAACTTTTACTGCTTTTTAGTCCTTCCTAGCACCTTAAGATGGATGGGGGAGAGAAAAAGAGATGTATTCCATGTAATCAATTTTCCACTAGAGTAGAGTCATATTTTATGCGAGGGTTTAGTTTCCAAAGGGAGAACATAAGGCCAAAATCACATGCAGTCAAAATTATCTTTGAAAAGTCCTTTGATGGGCCATAAGACCTGGGATATAACCAGTTTTGTTTTGGTTTTGTTTGTTTTTGCCTATGGCATTGAAACAGGTATGTTTCTTCAACCGAGCGCTAGATAAAATTATTGATTTGAACAGGTGAAGGGAAAATAAGTACCTTTAAGCTCTAGACTGATGTTCTGTGTGGTGTGATCAGGACCAGCCACATAATTTGCAAGGTCTAGTGCAAAATGAAAATGTGGACTCTTCATTGAAAAATTATGAAGAATTTCAAGGGCAGAAGCAGACATCAAACTGAGTATAGGGCTCTTCCAAGTGTAGGGCCTTGTGCACCTGCTCAGTTTGCATACCCACGAAGCCAGAAAGTAATGGGTAAGAAGCTCGGAATGTAATAAGAGCTTGGAAACTGAGATCAACTCAGGAAGAGAAGCCTTACAACTCCCCTAGAGAGAACAGGGGGCAAAATCACTGCCCGTATTTAAATTATTCTGTTGTGCTCCCTGCACCCTGTCCCATCTGAGGACATATAGTTGAATTTACACTGTGCTTAATCAGCACAAGATGCAACTCCACCAAATAAGTTAAATGGTTGAGAGGTTGCAAATCCATATTCAAATTATATTTGGGGATCTTCTGGGTTTTTTTCCAAGGACTTATTATAATTTAAAACTCCGATTTATGATGTGTAAAAAGAAAATAAGTATTTCTATTTCTTCACCTCACAATAATTTTGATCGGCCCTTCGTCCTGTATGTGCCAAAGCAATAGAACAAATTTAGACTATTGTGTAATTTATAGGTGGTAAACAAACTGCATTACTATGAACTTTCTAAGTGGTTCAAAAGTAAAGTTAGAAAAAATTAGGTGTGAAAATAAAAAGCTTATTTACTAAAGAGATTGCCTTTTAGACATTTTTCCCAGAAGGTCATGAACATAATCTGAGCAAGGAAGATTTTATTCTATGACTGCCTGAGCCCCCCTAGCAAGAATGTGATACAAGGCTTGTTTTTTAAGGGAATTGCCTAATATTTCATAGTACTATATTTTTTCAAAGTGACTTTTTATATACAAACCTGACTGAGGGCGGTTGGTCAGGTAATTGACCAAAAGGTTTCCAGATAGCAAGTTATTTAATGTCAAAGTAACAGTAGATTGTGTTTCCAGGATATTTTCTCTCCCCAGCGTGGGTCTCTGATGTTACCCCACTTCCTCCACCTTAAGGTTCTCACCCCAGCACATGCTGAAACTTGACTCATCTGCTGTGACAAAAAAAAAAAAAAAAAAAAAAAAAAAAAAAAAAGCTTCCTTGTGGTTTGAGAGTTACATATTTGAGCTTTGAAATAAGTGCCATACCTAGGGTCAGGCCGCTGGTCACCCAGGTAGACTGGACAACTTTCCTGACTCATGCTCACCTGTTCCAAGTTATGTAATAACACAAAAACAATACTTAACAAGTGCCTATAAAGCTAACAAAAAGAAGCAAAGCCTCAATGTGTCATTGCCACAGTGTCCAAAAGTTGGGGGGATATTTTTGGTTAATCCTTCTATTGTGGAGTTTTTAGGGTGGTGATGGCAGTTGTTGAGTGATGGTTGTTATTTGGCAAGAATCAAAATTGGAGGCTTCTGTTACCCTGACTGCCGATTGCAACAAACAATAGAAACAAGGGCATGCTCACAGGAAAGAACCTATGGGTTGCAACAGCATTTTAGCCTTAATTTCCTGGTTTGTATCAAGTTGTATATTTTAGAAGAGAGGAGAGAGTGGCATAAGGAGATACAAATACAAATTTATAGAGATCAGCAGCCAAGTTTGTTCAGAGAGATTTGCCTAACAGTTTCAATAACACGGATCAGTGTTTACTGTGTACAGCTGTAAGCACTTCAGATGCTTTATCTCATTCCATCCTCACTATAACCCAATGAGATAGTTATCGTTGGTTTTCCATTGACCAAGATCTCACGGGTAGTTAATGTCAGAGCCAGGGTTGAACCCAAAACAAGTCCATGTTGTAACACTGAATTATTCCATCTGGAATAAGTGGCTTTCTATCCTCTTTTAAAATGTTGCCTGTCTGGTTTTTTTCTAGAACCAATTTTGCCTCCACAATTCAGACATGATTTCAGCACGAAATAGAAATACTTCAGGCTATACAAAATTCACTTACATTCCTGCATAAACTTTCTTCCAAATAATGCCAATTTACAGAAGATACAGTGGTTTTTATGTGTGCGGTTGGGGGAATGGCGTTTCTGTACGTCCTTGAAGCAAACCCACAAGAGCTGGGGGCTGCTTATTTACATTAACCAATGTCGAAACTTCTCCGGTAGAGAGGTGCTGCCCAGAACTCTAGAGGAAGTGAGATGTTTTATCTTTTGCGTGCACACGAAGTTTACAGTTTAGGTCTTCAGAGAGCCTGGGAAGGTGTGACTCCCAGGAGCTAATCTTTCAGTCCAGCCATATGCAAATCTGGGCCGGTGTTTATGTGGAGGTGCAGACACAGAGGTGACAAGGTTGGTTGCTGACGCGCGTGGGAACGCACCTGTCCTGTTGTTTGTTGGGCTGTGTCTGTGCGGACGGCGTGATGGTGGGCACCCAATCTGGATCGCCCCGCCTAGATGAGGGGTGTTCGAGTAGTAAAAGTTCCACCCGCTTGTACTATCATCCACGCTCGCGCTCCGCGGAAGCCCAAGCCAGCCGCGCTCTACAATCACAGCCAAGAGGGGACCCACGCGCAGCCTCGCCACGCCCCCAAAGCCCCCGCTCCGCCACGCCCCAGACCCCCGCCCCCGACTCGGTCCCGCCCCCAGCGCCCGACAGCCCCGCCTCCAACGCTGGGCGCTCCCAGTGGCGCGGCTGCCCCAGTTCCGTAAACACTTTTCTCCCCGCCCCTACCAGTCCCCGGACCGCACCACTCGAAGCCTGTGGGGGAGGCCTTTTCCTCTCGCATGCAGAACACCGTCAATGCAAGCTCTCCTCGGCCTCCTTCTCCGAACCTGAGGAAATCTATTCTGTAGTAGGTCAAATCTGTCAGAGCTTTGCGATCGGAGCCTGAAGTGACCTGGATTTCCGCCTCTCCCGCGGGCCGTCTTCCCCCGCTCGCCTGTTACACTGCTCCTCCGTGGCTGGCTCCTCAGAGTCCCTCCCGGCCCTTTAAATACCGCGTGGGGCGCGGGGGGGGGACCGGGAGGTTGGGGGTTGTTGGACTGGTGAGTTTTCGAGGTGTTTGTGCGGTGCTCGGTGAGGGGACACCCAGAGACCCCTGACCCAGGCTCCCTCAGTCGCCTTTCTCCTCCGCCTGTCTCTGCGCCGGACCCGGTGCGTATCCATCCGGGAGAGGGGGTCGCCGGCTCTGAGGTGACGGGCCCGGGTCAGTGGACCGGGACACCTCGCCCCAGGGCAGCCCGAGGGCCTCCCCCGACCCGCCTCGGAACTCTGTCCTGGGACTCCGGTCCCAGGGGTGTTAAAGCCCGGCTTCTTGCTCCCCCATCCCCTTGTTTGACCTCGAACCGCCGTCCCGCGTGGGAGCGGGGCGCGGGCACCGAGTGGCCGCGGCGGGTGTCAGCGTGGCCGTGGGCTTCTGGCCCCGGCGGCGGCGGCGGGGTCGCGGCCGCTTGGCCGCTGTTTACAGTCTGCTGGATCCGTGCCAGCGACCGCGCTGCGAACGGCTTCCCACTATCCGGGCCCCGGGAGGGGGGCCCCTTCTCGCCTGCGACCCCCGCCCAGCGTGGGTGGGAGAGCCGAGCCGCGGTGGGGGCCGGGTGCGGCCCGAAGCGTGTGTTTGGGGTTTGTTGCCGGGGTTTCCCTGGCGCTCTGCTCGGCCTCTGCCGTCCCCTCCCCCAAGGGTTTGTTTTGACAGGAAACGTGCTGCTGGAGGGGAGGGGCGGCGAGAGGGGTAGGTGTGCAGACTCCTGGTGCCTCCCCTCTAGCCGACTGTCCCGGGGAAGAGGGGGGAGATGCCGGTCAGGCCCGGGGCTCGAACCTCTGGCCTCTCGGGAATGACTTGTGCTTCCCCAAACCGCTTCTCTGGATGGCACTACTGGGGGTAACAGCGCTGATTTGAGGTGGCACGTGGACGAACAGCGTTCTGCGTTTTCGTTAGTTTTGGGGAAAAACTCCCATTACACAAGCGATTTCACAATGATGTAAAGTTTCCTTCTAAAATAAATGTATTTAAATGCAAAAATCTAGTCAAGATAGAACTGATTGATAAATTAGGGTATAGATGAGGTTGGAGATGTGGAAACAGGAGTGAACGATGGTACCCAAACCACTGAAGTTTGGGAAATAATTGTCTTAGGTGGTTGTCCTGTTCCTTTAACCTTGAGAAACCAGACAAGTTGTCCTTGTCCCCAGTGGGCCCCTCCGGCCCCAAGATCCCTGTGGTCCCATGGCCTCCAGCCCAGCCAGAGACCCTGCTCTTTGCCACCTGCCTATCAGAATGAGGTTATGGCCGTGGTTCCCACTCTAGGTGGCTCCCTGCCTGCCTTGTCCTCTTGCCTCCAGGGATTTCATACATCACTCTGGCAGCCAGTGGAGGTTGCCTCACTTGACGTGGCCCAGGGCTGAAGATACTCAGTCATGTGTGGAAGCAGCTTCAGTGCCATTCTGTGAGGGGTTGAGTCCCCCCGAGGAGGAAGCACAGGTATTAAACAGGCCAGCCAGGGGTGGGAGGAGACGTGTTTCCAAGTGTGAAAAGTGCCTAGAAATCCTTCTCCCTGATGCTGTAATGTTATGTGTTGCATGAACATCTGCTTTCTTAGACAATGACTGGCTTGTTGGCTTTTATCTAGCTCTTTGTTGGCTCTAATTTGATGAAGACCAGTATTCTCTAGCTGAATGGATCAGGAACCTATCTCTCTGCTCTGTGGTTTATGCCTTGCTGCATATGAATAACTTTTTTTGCACTGCTGTTTGGGACTGGTTCTAAAGCAGCATTTTGCAGAAGACGGAGGTTTTCCACACCATCTACAATTTTTCTTTTCTTCAGAGCCCAGGCTCATTCCTCTGACTCCTTGTCCTTTACTACACATATGTGAATGCTTGTCTTTGCATGTGACCTTGATCTGTTCTTCAAGGATGACACCCACTAGATAGCTCTTGAAATTTCTCATTTCCGTGACCCAACCTTAAGTGGTTGGGCTCCATTCCTCGTCCAGAGCACTGCTGGATTTTCTGAATAATTCCCCTCAAAATGTTTTTGATATTAGTTGTAAGCAGTTAAGACTTTTGGTAATATGTGGGTTTTAACTAGGGATTTTGCAGTGATTAAAGAATGGCTCCCTGATAGAGGATTTTCATTTACTCTAGTGGGGTGGTTGAGAATTATTTGGACAATAGACTCTTTCAGTGATGCCCTTCACGGTATAGCACTTTGAACAGCCACCCCGGGGTAAGGTCAGCTTGTTACCACATATGCAAGTATCCACGTGGTGTTGGGTAGATCGATTTGGCAGACTGAGAGTGGAAAGAATGAGCAGCACACCAAATTTTCTCCTGCCATCGAGTGGTAGAAAGCATGGGCTATAAGAGTCCATGGCCTGGATTTCAGTTGTACTTCTGCCACTGCTGCGATCCCCAGGGCAAGTAATTTACCCTCTCTGGGCCTCAGGTTCTTATCTATAAAATGGGGATAATAGCAATACCTCAGATAACAAGGTTACAATAAAAATTCAAGGAGATAAAACACTTAAAGCACTTATGGGAGCTTGGATATAATAAGCACACAGTAACTATTAGCTCTAATTGTTATTATTTACTATCAATGAGCATTGAGAAAGTGGAAAGACACAATGTAAACTTTCTTTAAGCTCTGGAACTCTGAGTCTTTGCTAGTTTGAATTATAGGTTCCTGGGAAATGTGTTGAGGTGGGCACTGGGAATTGGAAAGGGGAGACATAGCCCTTCCTGCAAGCAGCTTAAAATTTATTGGGGAGGCAGATATGTAAACAGCAACTATAGTACTTAAAGTGACTGCATAATGAGAATATGAGCAATGTGAGTGAGGCAGGAGAGAAGGAAACCTCAAATTGTAATATGAATAGGAGTGTGGCTTAATTTGTTCGTCAGCGAGACTCCTCGGGCTCCCCCTCTATCCCAGGAAGTGTTCTGAGCTCTAGATGGCTAATTTAGGTGGAGTGATGATATCAGAGAATGTCACTTTGAAGTTGTAATGTTTAATTTCAAACCTGAATGATAACAAGGACTGCAGCCCATGGAGATCAGGGACAAGAACATGCTAGGGGAGAGATAACAGGTGCAAGTGCTCCAGAGTAGGAAGTTTGGTATATATGAGGTACCTGAAGAAAGCCACTGTGTCTGTAGCAGGACGGGTTAGAGAGAGAGAATGATATGGGATGGTGCAGGCAGAGGCCCAAATGACAGAGGAATATAAACCATTGCCAGGAAACTTCTTAAGAAAAGGGAAACCACCTGGAGATGAACTCTTAAAAGGGATGATTTATAGTGCCTCTTCTGAAGGGCTCTGGCCTCTTTTCTGTTTTATTCTCTAGACACTGTTCAAGAAGGACATTGGGACAAGCCAGACTGTCTAGAAGAGCTTTTGTAAAAGAGCAGTATCTAAGCTATCCCAGCAGTGGGAACAATCAAAATCTAAAAATTGCAGGAGCCCGGACTGTTCTGAATTAGACTTGAACTTTTGGTTTAGTACTTCTCTTTTAATCTTTTGCTTGGAAATAATTTCAAACTTACAGAAAAAGTTGTAAGAACATTACAAAGAACTCCTTTTTGTCTACCTTTTACTCATATTCACCTGTTAACATTTTGCTCCATATGCTTTATTGTTTTCTCTTTTACTCATTAAATTAGTCGGAAAGTTGCATACATCATGGCCCTTTATTCCTAAATATGTAGTCAGAGTACATTTATCAACTTGAGTAAATTTAACACTGTAATACAGACAGTAAATTCAAGTTTGTATCAATGCTGTCAATTGATCCAGTAATAGTGTTTTTCCCCCTCTGATACAGGATTCAGTCAGGGATCATCTGTTGCACTCAGTTGTCAAGTCTCTTTTCATTTGGAACATGTCCTCAGCATTTCTTTGTTTTTGTGACATTGACATGTTTGGGAATCATAATTTCTTTTAGTAAGAATAAAATAATAGTTGACAATCTGTCAAGCACTTACTTAAGTACTTGACATAGACTATTTCAGTTAATCTTCACAACAATTCTGTGAGGTAGATACTATTATTAAACCCTTTTACAATGGCTAAGTTCCCTCTGTCCAGTCAGTAAATATCAAGAGTCAGGATCAAGAATCCAGTCCACCTGATTCCAGAGCCAGTGTTCTTACTGTTTCATGGACATGTACATTGTCACTGGTGGATCTTTGTAATCCTGAACCTGTGCTGGACCATTTGCAGATGAGTTTGCTATGGAAAGGAAATAGAAAAAGTTGGTAGTGTGGACACAGGCTAAGAAATCAACTAGCAAATTAAAAACCCATCTCCCTTCTATCTGTTGTGGGACACAGAACTATCCCCTATGGATCCCTTTACCCATTTCCTCCTCTCTAAAATGTCAGTGGTGGTCATATTGCCATTCATTCAACAATAAATGTTTAAGGGTCAGCTGCATCTCAGTCATTGGTCTTGGAAGGGATTATATAATACTGAACTTATTAAATGAGAAAGAATGTAATGAAAAATGTGATTATGTGCAACTGTAGTGTTGGAAGCTTTGCTTGTAGTTATCCACTGTTTTCACCTTTGACTTTACCTTTGGCCAGCAGTAAATCCTCCAGGTAGGATGAGATGTGGTGTTTCTGAAAAGTCGTATGGTTTGCTTGTGATTGGCAGTGGTGTAAGTTAAGTAGGTCTAAGTTTGTCAGTAGGAGAAGCATTACCTTTCTTAAAGAAATAGACTGGATTTATTATCACTATTCTAAGAGAGAATCCAAAATAGTTTTTAAAGCCATCTAATTACCCTCAATGGCTTTTGAGTCAAGTAGCTTTGTCCCCAGATGACTTATATGGAAATCTGAGACCAAGAAAAGTAAGAACAGATGTGAAGAAACTTGCAGAAGACCATTTGCACTGGGATGGGCTATTTGCTTTCAGCTTTAGTGTCTTAGACAAGTATAGGAGTTCTGTTGTAGGTTAACTAGCAGTCTTGTTTATCTGTAGGGGAATATGCTTTTATCATCTTGGAATAAAACAGTTCTCCCCTCTAGAGTTTTTAATGCCTGAAATGATAATAACAAGAAAAAGATTCAAATAATACTAATCATAGCAACAATCTATATCCTGTTTTCTCTGTCAGACACTGTTCCAAGCACTCTACATATATTAACTAAATGAAGTCCCACACCAACCCAATGCATTGGGTATTATTAGTATGCCTAGAGGAGGAAAGAGGCAATTTCCTTATAGAATAATAATGGGCATCTGGGCTTCAAAGGAAAGATTCTTCTTGGATGCATTAAAGCCCAGTTGTGCTATGGAGCCTTTTACCATCCAAACAAGAGTGTCTAAATATTTTGAAGCTTTCACATTTTCTGTTGCATTCCCTGTGCCAGAAACTCTACTTCCAGTGAATTGTTGGAAGGAAGCGTAGTTGCACATTATTAAGTATGTCTGCCATGAGCACATTTAATTTCAGAACTTCTAGCAAAGCCTCATGGAACTCTGGGTTTATAGAATTTTAGCAATTCCTAGCTGAAAGGGACCTTACAGCTGGCCCAGCTGCTCAGAAAAATGAGGTGAGGAGAGCCGATGTGATGTGCATAAAGTCACACAGCAAATTAATGACAGATTCAGGCCTCAGACTCTAGCCTTCTAACTCATAACCTACATCTTTTTATTTTTAAATCTTTGTACTTTGCTGCCTTGTTAAACACAATTAAGGAACCTACAAAGTGTGCTGTTCATCTGGAGTAGAAAAATGAAATGGACAGTTATATTAACCTAGATCATAAATTCCAATGGATAAAAGCTTTTATTCACCTTTACTTGCAAAAAACAGCCAAAGTGAAGAAAAATAAAGAGCAAAGCATACAGAGCACAGTTGTTATGGTGGAATGACTGAAAAAAATAATAATAAAATGAAAACAAAGTCTAAGATATTCAAATAGGAGTGTGACCAGGACCAGGGAATATTGAGTCTTAAACCTAATAAAGTAGGTTTAGGTGGTAGGTTCTCTGCTCCAGAGCTTTAACTTTGGCAGTACCAGCCCTGTAAGTGTGTAGTGCTATCAGTTTGCGAATGTTCTGGTTGAAGCTGTACCAAATGGGATTCAATGATTCCGATTCAGCTGACACTAAATGAATACTTGTCACGTACTTGACACTGGCAAAGGACAAGACACAGTCACTGCCTTATTAAGGAGAGTCAGAAGTAGCCATGGGAAGAAAATAACTACAAGGGACTCAGCTCGATGGTGGAGATATAGGACATGTGCTGCAGATGTAGAAAGAAGAGTGTCATTCACTCTGGCCAGGGACTAAAGGCTTCCTGAGGAAGGTAGCATTTTCAAGAAATGCCATCAGTGAGGCATGAAATGTTGGCAAAGAGAGAGAGAGAAATCTAGAGGGAAGGGCAAGTATTCCATTTAGGAATGGGGTTTGGTGGAAGTGAGAGTTAGAGCAGACCCTTTTCTTCTGTCCTCTAGTCCCTTCGCCCTAGCAGGTGGTACTTAAAGCTCAAGTCGAACCTAGTTTGCATGTGGTGAGGGAGGTTATTTCCCCACTGGGGTTGCAAGGATTCAGGGCTATTTTTATAGCCTGTGTTGGTGGTGGTTGGCCTGGGGAGTCTAGGACAAGGCAGACCTCTCTACATGGTAGCTTCCTGGCAGCTTCACTAGATTTCCTTGCACAGGGAGCCTCTGAGTTAGTTGTTTTCTCTTTGTGAAAGCGGTGGGCCCAGGAAGGGTGCACTTGTACAATTGGCAGGACTGAAGAAGGTTGTTTAGGTGAGGCCAGGGGCAAATGCCCTTAGGCATTGACCTTTAATTAAAGTCCCTCTGAGGGGCGCCTGGGTGGCACAGTGGTTAAACGTCTGCCTTCGGCTCAGGGCGTGATCCCGGCGTTTTGGGATCGAGCCCCCCATCAGGCTCCCGGGCTATGAGCCTGCTTCTTCCTCTCCCACTCCCCCTGCTTGTGTTCCCTCTCTCGCTGGCTGTCTCTATCTCTGTCGAATAAATAAATAAAATCTTTAAAAAAAATAAATAAAAATAAAAAAATAAAGTCCCTCTGAGGTTCATCCTACTCTCTGTTACCACCAAACAGATAAAAAATGGCACCATTTCTCTCAGCAAAGTGTAGATTTCCCATAGGCCCACCCTACCCCTCCTTTCTTGTGCTTCCCCGGCAACGCCTTGTTTCCCCTTTTCTGGTGTTCTAGCCTCCAGCACACACAGTTGTAGGTGACTAGACTTGAAAGCCATGAGAGTAGGGCCCTGTCTCTTTTGTTCACTGTTACCTTTCCCGGTGCTGCTGCATAGTGGGCAGTCAATAAATACAAAAGGAATCATCGAAGAAACTGCGCAGGATTTCCAGACTTATTATGCGTAGCTGTGTTTTCAAGTTTTTGTAGCTTTAAAAGCTCTGTATACCTCATTGCATGGGTGGGTTCAGGTTTAAAGAGACTCAGTGAACCCTTACTATCATTATTGTCTATTCAGGACTTGTGGTGCCTTCCTCCTTGGGCCCAGGTGCCCCTTAGTGTCAGCTAACACCATACATATCAGGGCCAGCTCCCTCCTGGGCCTTGGCTGAGGCTCCAAGGCTCAGGCTAGGGGATCCAATGTGCCCAGGATCTCCATTCAAGGGGGTGACTGGGCCCAAGTGCCCTGCTCTTGCCTGGCAATCTGATGTCCCAGGTACAGCACTGGACATAGATAGAGTCAAGGGATTGGTCTTATGGCATGGTAAGTCTCTTTATCCCTCAGAGCCTGTCTTCCTCACCCGTGAATCAGGATCTTTGGTGCCTGTTTGTTCATCGGGTGGTAGTGGGTACGAGGTCAGCTGTCAAGTACAAACCCAGTGTCAGGCTTTACTCTTTATATCATGGCAGTTCACAGGAAAATGGAGAAGAATCTGAAGACTTGCCAGCCAGATTTTAGTTTGTCTTCTCCTTTCCCCAAGAGGCTCACAAGGAACTGAAGAAGCTGATTTCAAAAATAGTTTATTTAAAACAAAGCCATAGGAACAGTAATAATAGCTAACATTTGAGTGCTAAGCACTTTAATAAGATTAATCCTATTTAATCTTCAAGCAACTCTAAAAGTTTAGTCTTTCAGCCCAGTTTTACTCATGAGGTAGGTGGGTTAGTGACTTTCCCAAGGTCACATGGCAAAAGACAGCATGAGCTTTTAACCTAGGCAGTCTGGCCTCAAGGCCCCACCCTCCTACTCTTACCTTCCATGTTTTAGAAACCCAGAAAGAGAGAGACTGTGTGTCTTCTTCACATTTTAAAAATTATTATTATTTTTTATTATGTTAGTCACCATACAGTAAATCATTAGTTTTTGATGTAGGGCTCCATGATTCATTGGTTGCATAAAACACCCAGTGCTCCATGCAATACGTGCCCTCCTTAATACCCATCACCAGGCTAACCCGTCCCTCCACCCCCTTCCCCTCCGAGACCCTCCGTTTGTTTCCCGTAGTCCATAGTCTTTCATGGTTCGTCTCCCCCTCTGCTTCCCCCCCTTCATTTTTCCCTTCCTTCTCCTAATGTCCTCCATGCTATTCCTTATGCTCCACATATAAGTGAAACCATATGATAATTGTCTTTCTCTGCTTGACATATTTCACAGAGCATAATCCCGTCCCAGTTCCATCCATGTCGATGCAAATGGTGGGTATTCATCCCTTCTGATGGCTGAGTAATATTCCATTGTATATGTGGACTACATTTTCTTTATCCATTCGTCTGTTGAAGGGCATCTCGGCTCCTTCCACAGTTTGGCTATTGTGGACATTGCTGCTATGAACATTGGGGTGCATGTGGCCCTTCTTTTCGCTGCATCTGAATCTCTGGGGTCAATACCCAGTAGTGCAATTCCTGGGTCATAGGGTAGCTCTATTTTTAACTTTTTGAGGAACCTCCATACTGTTTTCCAAAGTGGCTGTACAAACTTTTCTGCACCTTTTTAAAGGACCTGTTATTGCCAAGAGCTCTTCCACATTCACACTATGTATGTCCTGGGTAAGTTCACACTTAGGACTATGGAGTCTCTTTTCCAGAAGGCAATCATGAAGGCCTGGTAATAGCCTGGCTGCTATGGGAAAGATGAGGTTATCTTCTGGGGCCTTTCCAGCACTGTGACACATGTGGGCAAAGCTGTCTACACTGGAAGAAGCATCTGTGATGCCGGTGGAAGTACCACAGAACGTTGACGCAGGATCTGTTTGTCTATGCAGGCACTATCTCTTTGCCCACACTTGAGTGACACAAAATGCCCTTCAATGGTGAGAAGCAGTGTGTGGGCGAGGACCAGCCAAGCGATTCAGACTCTTCCCGGTTTTCCGAAAGCATGGCTTCACTTAGTGACTATGAGTGCTCCAGGCAGAGCTTTACAAGCGACTCTTCCAGCAAATCCAGCTCTCCTGCTTGTAAGCTGACAGGGGAGCAGAGATTTGGGGGGGAGGAGGTGTTGGTTCTACATATGTGTGTTAGATTTTAAAACTCATGAATGAATGAGAGCAAAGTAGAGACTCCCCCTCCTTTGTAGATGTACCGTAATACCACTGCAAAGGCAGGAGTAAGCAGCCACTAAAGTTTACAACCTGCCCATTTTTATTTTCATTACTGTCTTTGATCTGCTTTGGTTTGACTATAAATCAGGTCCCTAAACCCCGCCTGTCTTTTCTCTCGAGTAGTGGAAATCCACTCCCTCTTGAGATCACTTCTTGGGCCACATTCAAGGATTAATTCAAATTGGTCTTTTCTGACAATTGCCGATTTACATGGAAGGAAGCCTGCCCCAATTCAAGGGTCAGGCAGGAAGTGAAATAATCTAAAGGGTTTCCTGCTGATTTCAAAACCTGTTGTGCAAATCACCCCACAAAAGTGCCCATGAAGACTACACTAAGGGTGTGAGAAAGAGTTAAAAAAGTGGCCATAGTGAGGGAGATGTCTTTTCCCTTTTTTGTGTGTGGAAGCTTGAGGTGTGTAAAGCAAGTTTGTTTGTCTTTTTTTTTTTTTTTTTTAGCTTTTTAATTGACATTTTGTATAGGAACTATAACACCTTAAACAGACAAAGCAAATGCAGAAAGAAGCAGCTAATGTCTGATATAATCAAATGCCCACTTCAGAAACATTTGTTCATTGTGTATATTTTAAATTTATATGATCTCATTTTTAAAAATTTGGAAGATACATAAGCATAGAGAAAAGAAAATTTTGCCCATAGTATCACCCAAAGATGACAGCTGGTGGCACTTTGTCATATTCATTTTCACATCGACATATGTGTGTATATATGTGTAGACTCTTTTCACTCAGAATTATAACTAAAACATGGCCGCCTGGGTGGCTCAGTCGATTAAGCGGCCAACTCTTGATTTCAGCTCAGGTCATGATCTCAGGATCCCGGGATCCAGCCCCAAGTTGGGCTCCATGCTCAGCAGGGAGTCGGCTTCTGGATTCTCTCTCTCCCTCTGCCCCTCCCCCTTCCCAAATAATAAATAAATCTTAAAAAAAGAATTATAACTAAAATATTTACCCATGTTATAACATACTTTTAATACATTAAAACTAATTCATCAAATGAATATACCATAAATTTATTTAACCATTGACTTATCATTGGACATTGAGTTAATTTCCTCTTTTTTTTTTTTTTTTGCTGTTACAAATAGTGCTTTATGACCGTTTTGGTGCATTAAGCCTTTCCAGGAATTCCTTTGGATATAATTGGATTATTGGACCCAAGGGTACAGACATTTTTTAAAAGAATCTTAATGGGACAGAAAATTGAGAAAAGAATTTACTAGCAGCCACCTAGCTTTCTGTGCTTTTTTTCACGCTTTATATTATATATGAGGCTGATGCCTCTAACAAGGGGAGCAGGCATCCTAAAGAGGGGTTTTACTGATTCCCTGTATCACCATTTTCTCTTCTTCCTCCCCTTCCTCCTCCACATGGTCTTCCTCTTCCTCTTCCTTCTCCTCTGCTTCTTTGAAAAATTATTTTAGGTAGCAGAATATTGCCAGTCAGTACCGTTGTTTGAGGTAATGATTTTTAATTAATTGAAGCTAAGAGTCAATAATAATTTTTAAAAGACATGGTTTATTAGAATAATTTTTCAGAATAATCTTTAGAAGTAAGTAGAATAATTCTTTATATACTGGTTCCTACTGAGTAGATTATCCAGCTTACCAGATTAATTTTATTTTAATTATCTACATTTATGAACTTCTTAGTTTGTTCTTCTGTACTTAAATTATTTTTATTTAATCACC
Organism: Ursus arctos; assembly: GCF_023065955.2. NCBI lineage: Eukaryota > Metazoa > Chordata > Mammalia > Carnivora > Ursidae > Ursus > Ursus arctos. Next base: position 9,699,259 of record NW_026622886.1, on the reverse strand, counting down.
TAAAGACAGCCCTGAGGAGGTTAAGTTATGCCTTAGTGAAGTCAAATAATATCTACCAATTGACAAAAATTGGAATCAGACCTAAACGTTATGCTGTACTACCTATACTTTTAGAAGTTATAGTTGTAAAAAACCAATTATTTCATCTTGAGTCTGCTTAAATTAACGAGTTACAAATTACAGAATTAGTCTTATCAAGTTCCTGTATAGTATGTGTAATAAATGCAGATATCAATAGGTACTGAAATATGAGGTGATTTAATAAAAGAAAAGTAACTTATAATAGCTTATATTAGTAAGATAGTCTCTAAAACATTTGAGAATTTATTATCAATACCATGACTGGAACTATCAAAGGAGTTCTTGAATTTTTGAAGTCTTAAGTAGTAAGCAGGGACATCTACCTAATTTAGTATGTATTCTTACTTGTAAAACCCTGAATATATATGTTAGAATAACTCAAACTCAGTCTGCATCAGGAGGCTTCATTGGATGACAGCTTTTCCTCCATGACATGAACTGCGTTTTGTTTTTATTTCAGCAACAAGCCCTCCCAGGGTCGTAACATTTGACGAAGTGATGGCTGCAGCAAGGAACTTATCAAACATGACACTTGCTCATGAAATTGCTGTAAATGAGAACTTTCAATTGAAACAAGATGCCCTCCCTGAGAACAGGTAACCCGGAGGCGTTTGTTATGTGTAACTGAGCTGCAAAGTCTCACACATACACACACGTTCACACTGATTCCTAGAAGTCTTGTATAATAGCCGCTGCGAGTAGACATTGGTTAGTTCTCTAACAAGGTCTTATACTTGTTTTTAAAACTATTCCTCAAGGGTACATGTTACGCATAATCTTTAGAACTCAGTTCTCAACATTTGCTACAACATGGACAGCACTGGAGGAGATAATGCTAAGTGAAATAAGTCAAGCAGAGAAAGACAACTATCATATGATTTCTCTCATCTATGGAACATAAGAACTAGGATGATCGGTAGGGGAAGAAAGGGATAAAGAAAGGGGGGGTAATCAGAAGGGGGAATGAAACATGAGAGACTATGGACTATGAGAAACAAACTGAGGACTTCAGAGGGGAGGGGGGTGGGGGAATGGGATAGACCGGTGATGGGTAGTAAGGAGGGCACGTATTGCATGGTGCACTGGGTGTTATACACAACTAATGAATCATTGAGCCTTACATCGGAAACCGGGGATGTACTGTATGGTGACTAACATAATATAATAAAAAATCATTTAAAAAAAAAAAAAAGAACTCAGTTTATATGTCACTTTCTGAGGGAAGCTTTTCCTGACATTCCTGAGCGTACTAGATTACATTAAATCCCCTTCCTAAAGACTCCTGTTGCCCGCCTACCTCCTTTTTGTTAAGAAGGCTTATAATTTTATGTTCAGTGTCTGTCTTTCCCATGTGACCAAAACACCATTAATGGAGGAACTATGTCTATATTGTTTGCTGCTCTATCCCCATTGCCTAGCAGAACGCCTGACATTTAGAACATGCTCAAGAAATGTTTGCAGATCGACTTCTTAAAAACTGATATTCAGGTTGTGAAAATAAATAAATGTAGTGGAGCTGCCAAAGTGCTGAGAATAGGTAACTCCGAAGCAGCTGGAGATAGGAATCACGACTGCACAGGCACCTGGTTTACCTCACACCCCTCCCAAACCCCCAGCCCAGGGACCTCTAGTTAGAGCCATGCCCTTATATCCTACCTCAGCCTCTGTGACTTTGACGGCTCATAAATCCCCTGGGACAAAAAGGAGAAAAGGCTTGGAGCAATAACTACAGATAAATCATCTTAACAGGCAAAGTTAACTCATGAATAATGGCATTGAATCTTCAACCTCACACTGTCATTTATAAATCCAGAGGCATTTCCTCTATCAATTAAGACAGCATATAATATTTGATTCTATTTAGAGCTTTTATGTTTATTTGTTTTAAAGCAGGAAAGTAGCAAGCATAATAATTTTCCTTCTTTGAAATGTGAATCATAGGCCTCCTGCTCCTGGGGTTATTATTCATAATAATCATTAATATTTTTTGGGGTATTAGTTACTCCTTTCCCTCCTGGGGTTATTATTCATAATAATCATCAATATTTTTTAAGATTACTGGCCAAAATAGGTATATCTGTTTGGTTTTCTATGGTAACTGCATTTCACCATAATCCTTTATACCAGCTCTATAGTTACACTCCTAGCCCAGACCACCATCATCTCTGACCTTGACCCTTTAAGTCCTAGCTAGTTGCCCTGTCTCCATCCTTAGCCCCCCATAATCCATCCTCCATAGCCACATGGTAGCCAGAATGATCTTTCTAAAGGGTTAATCAGAGTAGGTCATTTCTTTGCTTACAGTCCTTCAATGGTTTTTCTATTACACTTAGAATCAGAACTCAAACCCTTTAGTATGGCAGCAAGGCCCTGCTTCCCTGACCAAGTCTCTTACTCCTTTCCCTCCTGCTTGCTATGCTTCAGCCACACTGGCTTCCTTGCTGACCTCAGAGTACACGAGCCCGATCCTATTCAAGGACTTTGTCCTTCTTCTTTCTGCTTTTTCAGTGTTGTTCTGGTAGATTTTAACTGGCTGCTTTCTGGTTCCTCCTTCAAGTCTCAGCTCAAAGGTCATTGTGTTAGAGAAGCTTTCTTCAGCCACCAGTGAAGTTAATACCCTCTCCATTACTATCTACCACATTGTCTCATTCTGTCTTCCTCATCATTCTGAAATTGCCTTATTTATTTTTAATGTGTTTTGTTTTTGTCTTTCCATCCCTGCTAACAAATTTTTGAGAGCAGACACTTTTTACTATAGTAACCACAGCACCTAAAACAGGGCCTGGCGCATATTGGATGCCTTATAAACATTTTTGACTGACTGATGAAAATGAATGTTAAAATTAGTATGTTTTATGAAGCACAGCAAAAGACACTTTGGAAGTATTTATACTTTAAATTCAAAATTTGCAAATACAGACATTAGTGAAGGCACTTTAGGATCAGACAAGTTCTGGGTTTGAATCCTGGCTCTGCTGAGAACATTTCTGAGCCTCATATTCCCCAAGGATATGATGGGGACTAAAATACTCACTTCAAATGCATGCTCATGGGCATCTGAGTGCCTTGAACATAAGTATTTTGATACCATGGGAAATAGGAATGCCTCCTTCCTTCATTTTCTGCCATAGCTGGAAAATGTGAGCAAGGAAAGCAAAATGCAAACTTAGGACAATTATCTTTCTCTAAAAATGAAATGGCATATTATGATTGGTTGATTTTTTTAGATGACTTTCCACAAATGGCCAAGTTGTTACTTTTAAATATATCACTGACTCTTGTATTTAACCAAATATTGTTTTGGGGGGAAAAAACTTGGCAAAATATGTCCAATTTCTGATACCCAGTAGGAATGCTTGTAAATGATTTTATTGATCTCATTCTTCCCCACCATCCTCCAGAAAATTAAAAGGCTAAAAAGTATCTTTCAGCTTTTAGGAAAACTTACATTTAAACTCTGATGTCCCTGCAGGAGCTCTAAAGTTGTTGTAGCTCCTTCTTGGTTGCTCCATTCAGGCCAACTACGTGAGGCTTGTAAAGTTCAGAGTGAAAGTCCATGCCAGCAACGTTTGCCTTTCTTGTTCTGTAGTTGCTCGGGAGGGTCAGCATTAGAAAGAGCATTTACATTGAATGAATCTAGTCAGGCAACCAGAGTAAGTTTTAGCATTTAAAGTTGCTGAGTAGAATATAGCATTTGCAGTTATAGAAACAATTTTAACTTACACTCCTCAGAAAGCTAATTTTAATTTCTCATAGCATTATTGTATGTTTAGCTATTTATACTCTAAAAATTAGGTGATGTGCTTAACTATCAAATTATTAATTCATTCACCATGCATTCATCAAACACTCACTATATGCCAGATAGTGTGCTAGGTACAGTGGCAGGTACTTAGAAGAAGAAGTAGTTCTGGCCTCTGCCTGGGAGAGAGGTATGACCTATAGGGGATGGAGACTCATAAGTACAGTGCAGGGAAATATGTGCTTTTCTTAAAACTGTTGCCAAATATAGGAGTTCAGTAGGGATGTGTATTTAAATGTGCACCTATTTTAGGGCATTGACATAAGAGGTGAAGCAAAGTGGCCACCAATTCTATTGTGAGCTCTTCCTAGGAAGGTTCCTATTTCAGCAGTTTGGTCTGGCTAACTTTAAATGGGACATCTAAACTGCAGTTGGCAGCAATTTGCATGCATGTCTCCTTGGGGCCAATCTGTTCTATTCTGTGCAATGAAACTTCAGCTGTTGAGGATAGAGCAACTTTGCCACCTCATCCCCAAAATCTAGAACAAGTCTAAAGATCTAAAGAGTAACTGGGTAAATTATGGCATCTCCTTAAGACAGAATTTTATGAACTTAAATCTATAGCAAGAAAGCATTTTTAAAGTCTTGGGGAAACTCTTAGGACAGAATATTAAATGAGATGAGTACATAATATACCTACTGGTTATCCTCAACTATATTAAAACAATGCATTGAACAAGGGAATTGTGTCAAAAGTTTAAAAATGAGATTATGGGCCATTTTTATTCTTTTTTTCTGCATTTTCTAAGATTCCTACAGTGAGCACATTTCTGTTATAATCAGGAAAAATAATGCTTATTTTTAAAAACAATTCATTTCCTTCCTGTAGCTTAGCCAGTCGAGTGAAGCACATTGTCCACCAGGCCTTCTGGGATGTCCTGGAGTCAGAACTGAATGCTGAGCCTCCCGAGTATGAACATGCCATCAAACTGTTTGAAGAAATCAGAGAGGCAAGTTGATGTTGTCTGTATTGATTAGTAATTTTCCCCCAAAGCCTGTTTTCGTGTCCTCCAAAGGGTATTGGAGATTCTTTTTGGAAAACTGAGTAAGTGCAATCACTGGAAGGGAGTTTTCTGAAGTGTACTTCCTGGGGTGGGGTGGGGTGGAGGCTAGGGAAATAGGGCAGTGGAAAGAGCACAGGGCAGCATTTAGCACACAGAGTAGTGGCCACAGTAGTTAAGAGCACAGACTCGGGAGTTGGACAGTATGGTTTAGTGATGGGTTTAGCAAAGGCTTTCCCTCCATGAGTCCTAGCATCCTGAGTACTTGCAGGGTAATTGTAAGATTCAAGTGATATGAGGGTTATAGTTTTAGCTAACATTCACAAAGCACTTGCTCTATGCCAAACACTAGGTTGTTCATTTATTGTTACCATAATGCTGTGAGGTAGTTACTCCTATTACTGAATTCTTACTGGATAAAAAGAAACCACGTTCCCTTACTCACCCAGGGTCACACAGCTTTGAGGGATAGAGAGGGACTTGAGCTGAGGCGCTCTGGCTCAGAGCCCATACTCCTAACCATGTGCTGAGTGTGTAAGCACAGTGTCTGCTGTGTGGTGAATACTCAGGATAGGTTGCTTGTAAAATATATAATAAATATTTTATATTTAAAATATACTAATGGAGCCCATGGGGTATTTCCATTTGTTCTTCTTTAAAGGGTTCTTGTGGAGCCATGATCTGCAACTTGTTCTTTCTTTGCATGGTTTAAATATAAACTTTCTGAAGTTATTTCAGTAATACCCCTTCTTTTCCAGTTGCTCTTATTCTGTTAGTTTCGGTAACTTCCCATGGGTTGAAGGGGGGGAGCTTTAATTCAGAAGATAGAGCTTTCTTTTTTGAGTTGAGACACTAGAGTGCTCCTCTGACCCACCACCAGTCAGTGTAAACTTCTGCGGCAAATATGGACAAGGAGCTTAGTCATCTAGACACTGAAGTAAAAAATGACAACCCGTATTCACGTAACGATACTGTTAACTTTCCTTTCTCTGTAGATTCTCCTCTCTTTTCTGACTCCTGGAGGCAACCGCCTTCGCAACCAGATCTGTGAAGTTTTGGACACAGACCTCATTAGGCAACAGGCTGAGCACAGTGCTGTTGACATCCAAGGCCTGGCCAACTATGTCATCAGTACAATGGGAAAGCTGTGTGCTCCCGTGCGAGATGACGATATCAGAGAGCTAAAGGCTACCAGCAACATCGTGGAGGTGCTGAGGTTAGCACTTTCGCTGCTTACATTTTCTGAGAGTACCTTCGATTTCATTCAGAAGGGAAATGTGAAGGGCGGGTACCTTGGTGGTGCAGTTGGTTAAGTGTCTGACTCTTGGTTTTGGCTCAGGTCATGATCTCAGGGTCAGGAGATTGAGCCCTGAATTGGGCCCTGTGCTCAGTGTGGAGTCTGCTTGAGATTCTCTCTCCCTCCGCCCCTCCTGCTCATGCTTTCTCCCTCTCAAATAAATAAATAAATATTTAAGAAAACAAAACAAAACAAAAGGGAAGTGTGGGAATTGAGCAACACAGAATAATAACTGGTCTCCCAAAGGAATCCTTGATCCTAAAAGAAAACCAGATTAGCAAAGCTAAGTATTTTTGTGCCTCACTACCCTGTCCTTTTTTTTTTCTTTTCTCTCTACCCCCCCCCCCCCCCCAATGCCCATAGGAATAGAAACCATATACACTTTGTTCAGACTCGTTAAAATTTCAGGGCTTTCCAAGGAAGATTCCTTCTTGAATCTTCTTTGTCTCATTAAGACTCGTTGTTTATGCTTCTTAGTGTCTGTCAGTTTATGGCCAGGTGTAGTGGATCTGCTGGAGGTACTGTATTTGCTAAAGCAAATACTCTTGAGATCTGTGAAGAATACATTTGGAATGCATGTGTAATGCCTTCTACGAATAGTGACCTTGTCAATGGCAGTTGGAATTTCAAAACTATTTGGGGATGTTTATCTTTTCCAGCCTGTTAAGTAGATCACAGTTAATGAATTTCAGCTTAATTTCGTAATCACCTTTCTAACTATTTTAACTCTAAAATTTTTAGACAAATATTTCATGTCCTGGACCTCATGAAAATGGACATGGTCAATTTTACAATTAGGAGTCTTCGACCACATCTTCAACGCCAGTTGGTGGATTATGAGAGAAGCAAGTTCCAAGAAATTTTAGAAGAAACTCCAAGTAAGTACAATACAGTGTCTATATATTAACATTGGATGGAAATATGATGTTTATGTTTTGATGTCTTAAAGAGTATCACTAAAGAATTTTGGCTCTTCTGTTAAACATTTTTTTAACTTCTAAAATCAGCATCACAAATTTATAGCTGTCTGCCCATGTCCCAAGAACTGTGCCAAGCACTATTCATTTCTTCATGCATTAAAAAAATATATTTATTGAGCACCTGCTGTATCCCATACACTGCTTAGTGGTTGTGAATACTGCAGTGAACAAAACAATGGTGTGACCCCGAGGAGCTGACATTCTAGTAGGCATGGCAAACAAACAAATAACGTATATTGTCAGATGTGTTAAGTGCTGTGAAGAAAAATAGGAAAGAAGGGCAGAGAGCAGTGGGGCAGGAGTGGGGGAGGTGGTGTTTTTAAAGATAAGGTAGACTGGGAAAACCTCTCTAAAAAGTAACATTTGAGGAGAGTTTGCAAAGGAAAGAGGAAGGGGCATGTAAAAATGTGAGAGAAGAACCTTCCAGCCAGAGGGAGCTGAAAGTGCGAAGGTGTGAAGCTTGCATGTGAAGTTGGACAGACAAGGGCAGACAGTATGGCTGGAGTAAAGTAGGCAGGGAGAGACTGGGAGGAGATGAGGCTGAGAGGTAGACAATGGCAGGTCCTGTAAAGCCTTGCTAGGAAGTGAGAGTTGAGAGTTGATTCCAAGTGTGATGAGAAGTCCTTGGAGAGTTTTGATCAGGGGGGCAGCATGTGATTTTCATTTTTTAAGACTACTCTGGCTTCTTGGTAGAGAATAGATCATATGGGAGCAACGAGGGAGGGGAAACAGGGGCCCCAAGGAGGTGGTATCGCAGCTGCTCCAGCAAGAACTACCGGTCCAGGTGGCAATGGTGGAAGTAGTATGAGCAAGTCAGATTCTGGATGTATTCTGAAAGTTGAACAAAATGATTTGCTGAAAGTTGGATGAAAGAGAAAAGGGAAGAGTTGAGGATGATGCTAAGATTTTCACCTGAGCAGCAGGATGAATAGTATTGGCTGCTTGTGAGGTGGGGCAGCTAGGGGAAGGCAGGTAGGGAGGTGGTAGGGAATCAGGGTTCAGTTTTAGATATATGAACTTTGAGATCTTGTTTGACATCAACATGGACACATCAGGTAGGCATGTGGATATAAGAGGCTAGAGTTCAGGGGAATGGTGGGTACTGGGGGTATACGTTCAGGACTCACCAGTGTATTTATGATAGATAAAGCCATGACACTGAATAATAGCTAACATGTGTAAAATGCTTACCACATGCTAAGCACTTTAACTATATTAACTAATTTGATCTTTGCAACAACTTTAGGAAATTACTCCCCATTTTATGAATGAGGAAACTGAGGCATAGGTAGGTTAGATCCCTTGCCTCCATGACACAACTTGTAGGCAAGCCACAGAGCTGGGACACCCAGATGGTCTGGCTACACCATTCATGCTCTTAGCCACAACATAACACTAGATAAAATTACCTGGGGAGTGAGTGTCGATACTGAAGAGGCCTGACTTGGGACTCTAGAGCATCTACAGCCCGAAAAGAGGAGAAGGATCCTGCAAAGGTGACTGTGAAAGAGTAGCCAGAGAGGTAAAGGAAGCCAGGAGCTGGTGATGTTCTGTAAGACAGTGAACAGAGTGTTTGGAGAATGACATAATCAACTATGACAGTGCTAAGTGGTCAAGAAAAATGGAGGCCAAGGCTTGACCATTGCATATGACTGCATGAGGATCCTTGGTAACCCTGATGCGAATAGGTTCATGGACTAGTGGGCATTAAAACTGGACTGAGAGAAGGATCAAGAAAGCCTGGGAATAGAGAATGTGGTACCTCAATGAAACCTCACAGTTACTTACTCAAGTAGGGACTGTTACACCCTTTATTTCACAGGCAAGGGAATTATGATGCCAGATGTTGCACAGCTGCCAAAAGGCTAGCTTACTGATTCCCTCATTGGCAGACTCTGAACCCTGGCTTCTGGGCTTTAATTAACCACACTATAAGGCTGTTAGATGATCCACCCACTTCACCCACACTCCTCGTCTTCTGTCAAGCTAGTCAATATGGTAGCCTTATATAAACAAAGCCAAACAGGTACCACTTTTAAAGGGGCTCCAAGAGTCCGGAGCATGCAGGAAAGAGGGCCTGGGTCGTGGAGGGTCTTAGGGGGGAACAGTCCATGAAGCTGTGCACATTCTGTTTGGTAACAAGGAGACGTACGTGGGCCCTGAGCACTGCCTTCCTGTTGATATTGATTCAGGGACTTTGGGTTAAGCTCTGTAGGGCAGACTAGGATCCATGGAGAGAAATCACAGGCAGCCAGTTCTGACCTTTTTAGCAGCTAGAGATGTTTTAAGCTTGGAATGGGCCTCTCTATTACTACTAGTAGTGCCAGCTATCATTTTGTTGAACACTTATTATACACCAAGTCCTTACTGTGTGCCAAACATTTTACCTTTATTAGCCCATTCAAGCTTCACAAAGCCCTATGAATCTGGCACTGTTATCACTCACTGTTTACAAATGAAGAAATTGGGGCACCCGGGTGGCTGAGTCGGTTAAAGTGTCTGCCTTTGGCTCAGGTCATGATCCTAGGGTTCTGGTATTGAGCCCCACATCGGGCTCCCTCTTCAGCAGGGAGCCTGCTTCTCTGGCTCCCTCTGCCACTCCCCCTGCCTGTACTCTCTCTCTCTCAAATAAGTAAATAAATAATCTTAAAAATATATAAATGAAGAAATTGAGGTTAAGGTACCTAGGTGACTGCTAAAGCCTGGATAAACCAGACATGTCTCTGCCCCCAAGCATGTACATTGAGCCACTACACAACACTGCCTGTCTTCAGATGAGATACTGACTTTCTTTAGGGCATCTGCAGAGGGAGTGCTAGCACTGAGTGGCAGATAAGATTAGATGACTTCTAAGGATCCTTCCACAGCAAAATTCTGTGGCTTCAGGGCTGTATTTTTTTAGCTCCAAAGGGAGAGAGGGATTAATGGAAATAGAACGCTCTGTACCACCTGAATCCGAAACCTGAACTACAGTAACTAAGTTTGTAGCAGTGTTTTCCTTTCCAGTGTTTTATTGGTTAGTTTCATTGTATGCCTATGCAAATGTGTATACATGTATGTGCAAATGTCTCCATGTCTTGAATCAAGATAGCTTGTCGTCTGGAGTAAATTCCTTAATATTGGTTTGAATTACAATTTTGTTCATCTTAAATGATTTGTTTCTGTCCTTAAGACCCAGGCTTAGTGACCTGCAATTCATTCGTACTTTTCACATTGACTTGGTTATTTTCAGAGATTTAAGAATAGAATAAATCCAGTTGTGCATATAGGTCATTATTGCCCAGCTCTAAAAATGTTCCCAGAGAAATCAAGAGTCCAGGAAGCAGAGTGTATGTCAGCTGTTAATTATATCCTCAAGTCACTCTGCCAAAAGTCGGTCACTGTGCCCTAATATCAAAAGAAGAGCCTCATAGTAACATGCAGAAGGACAAAAGGGTTGGATTTTTGTGTGTACATGATTTTTTAATAAAACAATTATTGGAAAATTAATACAGAGAAGCACTCTAGATTTCTGAATTGACTCCAGAAAATACTTTATTTTACCAACAGACAGATTTTATTCAATTGCCTGATTTAAAGTACACCCAAGAAAGCCTTAGGCAATGATTGGACGCATGTAGTAAGCATCAACAAGATAACCACATCAGGTCCAACAACTAAATTACCTGCAGAAAGAGTAACAGATCACTCCTCAGGGACCAGAGCACAAGTAACTTCTAAGATACTCGGAGAAGGTTTTTATTTATTTAGGTAATGTCTTATATCTGATAACACATTCTCATAGAACTTCATTTCATGTGATTCTTTCAAAAATCCTGTAGGACATAAATACTTTCCAAAAACACATTCCTTGAAAAAGGCTACCTTTTCTTTATTGAACTGCTTTGGCATCTTTGTTGAAAATCAATTGACAATACATTTGTGAGTCTGTTTTTGACCTCTTTATTATTTTTTTGGTAATTGAAGTATAATTTACATGCGATAACATTAATTTTTTAAACTGTATAATTCAGTGGGTTTTAGTATATTCAAAGGTTATACAACCATCATCAGTATTTAATTCCAGAAGATTCTCATCATCTCAAAAAGAAACCCCGTACCCACTAGCAGTATCTCCCCGTTCTCCCTTCCCTTAAGCTTTGACAACCTCTGGTCTACTTTTTGTCTCTATGGATTTGCCAATTATGGACATTTCATATAAATCAGATCATACGATGTGTGGCTTCTTTCACTTAGTATAGTATGTTCACGATTTACCCATATTGTAGCACATATCACTACTTCATTTTTTTTATTGGATTCTATTCTATCCTATGATCTATATGTCTTCTCTTCACTAAATACCACACAGTCCTGATTATTGAGGCTAAGTCTTGAAATAGGGTAGTGTTAGTCTTCCATCGTTGTTCTTCTTTTCCAAATTATTTTGCCTATTTTAGGTCCTTTGAATTTCCATATGCATTTTTAATTAGTTTATTCATTTCTGCAAAAAAGCCAGCTGGGATGGTGATTAGAATTATGTTGAACTGACATCTTCACAATAATGAATCTGCTAATTTGTGAACTGGGTATCTCTTCTTAAGTCTAATTTATTTCAGCAATATGTTTTAGTTTTGGTGTACCAGTCTTGTACTTATTTTTTTTGAAAGATTTATTTATTTGAGGGGGGAGGGGCCAATGGAGAGGGAGAGAGAAACTTAAGCAGACTCTATACCGAGCGGGCAGCCTGATGTGGAGCTTGATCTCACAACCCGATATCATGACCTGAGCCAAAACCAAGAGTCGGACGCTCAACCAACTGTGTCACCCAGGTGCCCCTCCAGTCCTGTACTCATTTTGTTCAATTTAATCCCATTTATTTTATGTTCTTTGATGCTGTTATAAATGGTATTTTGTAAAATTTTTATTTTCGAGCATATAGAAGTATAATTTATTTTTGAATATTGACTTTGCAGCCTGAGAACTTGCTGGATTAACTTATTAATGCTAGTAGATTTTTGGACTATTCCTTAGGTTTTTTCTATATATACGATCATTTTGCCTGCAAACAAAGACAGTTTTACTTCTTTTTTTTTAATCTGTGTGCCTTTTACTTCTTTTTCTTGCCTTATTGCACTGACTAGGTCAGCCAATCAATTGTTCAATAGTAGTCATCAGAGAGGGCATCCTTGCCTTTCTAGGGGAAGAATGTTCATTGTTTGACCATTAAGTCTGATGTTACCTGCAGCTTCTCATAGATGTCTTTTTCTGTGTTGAGGAAGTACTATTTCTAGTTTGTGAGAATTTTTATCTAAATAGGTCACCTGTTAAATTTGGTCACATGCTTTATATCTACGTAAGTGAGCTTTTTTTCCTCCTTTATTGTGTTAATGTGCTGAATTACAGTGATTGATGTTTTTCTGATTAAACCAACCTTGCAGTCCTGAAATGTTCATCCCACCTCCTTGGTCATAGTGTACTGTTTTATCTTGCTAATACTTTACCTTGCTAATGCTTTCTTAAGGATTTTTGTATCTGTATTTTTGGAAAGAGATCACTTTGTAATTTTCTTGTAATGCCTTTGTCTGGGTTTGGTATCAGGGCAAAGCTGGCCTCATAAAATGAATTGAGAAGTATTTTCTCTGCTTTGTTAAAGAGTTTACAAAAAACACTTTGTCTTGATTTGCATGTACTGTGTACATTAGTATACGTTTTACTGGATGATGGTGTGGAGGGAAAGATATCTGCAGGCCTGTAGGACCAATCAGTTTATTAGTCTGACGGAGACAATTTGAGCCATTCTTTAAGCCCATGGTTACTTCCAGAGATGGTGAGTTAAATTGGAAACCTACCAGGTCTCTCATGCCAGACATGGAGAGCAGAGGCTTTTAGAGCACCCACTGTATGACAAGTACCACTGGAAAGATAATCTGAGTATTTTCCAAAGCAAATGTGTCTGCCAAAACAAAGCCACATTTCACATACCTATCAAATTGTGGTATGAATTAAGTCAAGGGAAAGAGAAATAAAAAATAAGGATCATAGATTGGACTCTTCAGTGATCTCATTAATGAGATGGAATTGAGATGAACACGCATGAAATATTTAATAACAATTTTTTAAAAAGTAGAGAAGCTGTTTTTTTAGATCAGCTGTTTAAGAGAAATGACAGCCAGATCAAAAATTCAAAGACAGGTGCTCTGAGAAGCGTTAACTAAGGATGAGTCCATACGATCAAGAAAGGCTTCCCATGGGAAGAGAGATTTAGGCTAGGCCAGTAAAAGCTGGCAGATTTAGATTTAGAGAACCAAAGATAGTTCCAGGGGGGTTAGACCAAGCCTCTCAGGCAGGAAACCAGAAGCATGTATTGGTGGAGAGTGAATTCAGGTACAGTGCTCCTGGGCCTCCACAGCTCCTGGAAAATTCTCAAGTAAATATACCTGTAAAGCCATTGCCTCTTCTTGTGTTTCTCCCTCCTAGTAGACTAAGAGCTTCTGGAGTGCATGGAACATGTTTACTCATCTATGAATCCCCAGCACTTGGTACAACACCTAATGTACATTACGTGCTCAGTTACCATTGAATAAATGAGTGAATGAAGAGAATTACTGCCTACATGAAAAATCGAGGATACAAATGTCTCATGAGTTTGACCTTGGTTTGGGGGCCATATAGAGCAGTCACTATACTAGCTTGTGGGAGTAACATCTCAGCAGTTAGATCCCTTGGAGGAAAGCTGATGTTTCACTCTGAATTTGTGCTCTTTCTGCTTTACCAGTCATACTCAATTCTAGCTTCCTGCTAGGATCACCTGGCATATTTAAACACAGATGCCTGAGCCCCATCTCAGACCAATTAAATCAGAATCTCCAGGAGCTGTGCCCAAGATCTTTCTTTTCTTTTTAAAGCTCCCCAGGTGATTCTAAAATCAGCCAGGGTTGTGAACCACTATGGTACACTGTTGCTTTTGTTTGAGATAACTAAATGGGCTTTTAAATGTGTCAGCTGTAAATGATTAAGCTGGCAGTATAAATGCTTATTAACGCCGCACTGTAATTATATCCACCAAGATTTCCTCTCTCTCTCTCTCTCTCTCTCTCTCTCTCTCGGTTGGATGTCCTTTAAACAAAAGACTACAAGTCTTTTACATCTTTATGAACAGAATTAGAAAAACCAAGAACAACATATGCCAACTGAGGAGAAGCAAAGTTGTAAAATTTTGGGGCGGTGTTGCTCTCGTGTGGCAAGCATTGCTGTTCACAAATTACTCCTGTTCAAATGCTGGGTCTGAGGAAGAATTTCAGGGTTACTATTCTTTATTTCATTCTCTGGTGCTTTTTAAAAAGTCTGCAACTGTGTTCGGTCTGTTGTTTTTGTTTTGTTTTGTTTTGTTTTGTTAGCAATTTCCACCTTATAAATTCTACCAAATGCACAGTTTTATAAGAAATGTGGTATAAAAAGCAAACTGTTTCTAGTGGGAAGACTTAGAACTGGGTCAAAAGTAAAATGAAGTGTGCCCACTAGCATGCTTGTGCGTTTTCGGAAAGGCATAGCTCTAATCAGACACGCAGGGGGTCCAGGATTCAAAAATGTTTAATAATCAGTGCTTTTAGTCTAAATACATTCTCTGCACAAAATTCAAGGTCATGTCTGAGCTGGCTCCTGCTTACCCACCCAATGCCATCTGCTACCATTCTCCCTCGTTTTCTATAGACCGGCAATACAGATACGCTTGTAGCATCCAGAATGTGCTGTATTCTCTCACTGTTCTGGGTTTTTGTATGGGCTGTTCGCCTGGCCTGGAGTGACAGTCCTGTCCTCTGTCTGCTTTGTATTTTTAGGTGTCACTTACAGAGCTCTTCCTCTTAGACTCTGTCCTGGACGACGTCTGCTCCCTCCACTCCCGCTGTGCCTTCTCGCATTTATTGTATTCTGCTGTAATTGTTGGTTTACAGCTCTGTCTCCCCATCTGGACTATAAGCTCCTTTAGGGGTGTGCCTGTCTTGTCATTTGTGCCCAGCTCCTAGCTTAACATCTGCATGTAGAATGCATGCAAGGGATCTAACAGCTGTAGGACAGATATGTGGCCTTTTCACTTTCAGGTGCTCTTGATCAAACTACAGAATGGATAAAAGAATCTGTAAATGAAGAACTACTTTCTCTTTCGGAGACTGCTTTAACTCCTGGGGCCGAGAACAGCTCTAAGCCAAGCCTGAGCCCTACACTGGTGCTAAATAACAGTTATTTAAAACTGTTACAGTGGGATTATCAGAAAAAAGAATTACCAGAGGTGAGTGGGTTTTTTTTTCTTCCCTCGAGTTCTCCAATATTTTAATTCTATCTGTGTGTCACCTGGCCTGTCTAGTGTTGTGTTGTGGTTTAATGACTTTCCTGAAATCAGATAGAAATGGGAGTTTGGATGTAACATTGCTTGTTTTATATTTTCATGGTATTGAGCTTCCCTTTCTATTTTTACATTTAAAATAAATATGCTAGACACTCATGACAGATGGAGCACGTCTTCAGGAACTGACAGAAAAGCTGAATCAATTGAAAATTATTGCCTGCCTGTCCCTAATTACCAACAACATGGTGGGTGCTCTTACAGAAGGCGTCCCTGAGCTTGCAAACAGGTTAAAAAGGATTTCAGCTGTTCTACTTGAAGGCATGAACAAAGAGTAAGTTCCAAGTGTTTTTATCTGCTCATCCTCGTATTAAGGCTCTACGTGTGTTTCAGAGATCGTGAACAATCCTGGATGTCTGGGTGTGATATTTAGGACTGTACTTTAGAGAAACTTATCTTACACCTTCTTTTTCTAGAATTTCTTTTAATATCTCTGAAGGTTTAGATGTCCTTTCATGAGAAGGGAGAGATCTTTTCCATGACAAGTGCCAGGATGAGTGTCCTATTTCCACTTAGGATGGGCATGTGCAAGAGCTCTTTTTTGACTGTGCTGTGGAATAAACAAACAAAAACCAGAATTCCGAGCTGAGGGTTTGGAAGGCCCTATCAGGGAGGCTTTCCTACCCAGTTGTTCTGACGCCACCATTTTTCTGCAATGAAGTGTTTACCGGCTTGACTGATCCAGCCTGCTCTGAGCTCTTTAGTAGAAGTAGTGACATCCTCTCCTTCAGAGATGTTGCACAAGTCCAGTGAAGGTCTTGTTTTTGCTAATTCATTGCCCAGTATCAGACCCTGGGTCTCATTTAGATCATCCTGTTGCGAATCCTGTCCAAGTCAGAAAATTCCTAATCTTAGTCAATGACCAGATGCTTTCGTGGGTCTTATATGCGTCAGCTCCTCCTGCTCGTTCCCTTTTCAGGTATTTCCAAGGCCTTAGTTGTTCATTCCTGTCTTTGAAGGGAGATGCCTCTATCCCTCCATCCTCTTGCCCATTACTCAGACAGCACATAAATTACTTCATAAAATCCTAGAATATTAAGAGCCAGGAGGAGCCTGAGTGATTACAGCATCCAAAGTTGTCAGAGAGAGAATAGGATTTGCCTTGGGTTGCACAGTGAGATAAACCTTCTCTAGGTTTGCAGCTGGTCTTGCCTTAGCATTTCCCCACACAGAGTAACTATTACTTTCCAGAAATGTTTCTTTATTAAGCTTTTAGAGAACCCACAATGCTGCTTAAGTATTCATATAAAGCATATAGCAAAGTGGTTACTGAGAAGTCAAGCTTCAGGTCAGACGGACCAGGGTTTAAGTCCCAGCTGTGCTATTGACTTATTAGGTACCCTTGAACAAGTTCCTGAATCACTCTGAGCCTCATTTTCTCACTTGTAAAAAGGGATAATTGGGCCTACTTACAAATGTGGGAACTTAAGATGATTCATTGTGAAGTACTTAGTGCAGGTGTCTGGCACGTGGTGCTCGATAAATGTTCACTTTTAATAACTAGTGAGTTGTTAAATCATCTTCTTTATAGACGCTTTGCCTCTCCGATTGCTTTATCGTTTTAATTCCCCATGCCCACCCCTATTCTCTTATCCTTTAATTCCCATTTTGCACAAAGTTATTAAAGACCATTTCTGGACAGTGAGAGACCATTTTCAATCATCGTTCTCCCATAGTGTGGACCTAACACATGCCCTTTCTAATTACCTCTTTTTTCTTACCTCTTAAATAACCCACTGCCCACACTTCTTATGGTTTTCTGGGATTTTTGACTGGTTTCTTGAAAGTAATAGTAGGAAGGAGCTTCTTATCTTTGATCATGATAGGTCAAGAATTTTAGGTAATTTGTCATTATGGTAATAACTTATAAATATCTTCATTTCTTGTAGGGTTTCTTAAAAGATTTATTTGTGGGGCACCTGGGTGGCTCAGTTGTTAAGTGCCTGCCTTTGGCTCAGGGCGTGATCCCAGGGTCCTGGGATTGAGCCCCACATCGGGCTCCCTGCTCCGCTGGGAGCCTGCTTCTTCCTCTCCCACTCCCCCTGCTTGTGTCCCTCTCTCACTGGCTGTCTCTCTCTCTGTCAAATAAATAAATAAAATCTTTGGGGAAAAAAAGATGTATTTGTTTATTTGGGGGGAGGAATGTAGGGGGAGAGATCACAAGTGGAGGGAGGGGCAGAACGAGAGGGAGAGAGAGAACCTCAAGCAGACTCCCGGCGGAGTTCAGAGCCTGATGCAAGTCTTGATCCCAGGACCTTGGGATCATACCTGAGCCGAAATCAAGAGTTGGCTGCTTAGGGCGGCTGGGTGGCACAGCGGTTGAGCATCTGCCTTCTGCTCAGGGCGTGATCCCGGCGTTGTGGGATCGAGCCCCACATCAGGCTCCTCTGCTATGAGCCTGCTTCTTCCTCTCCCACTCCCCCTGCTTGTGTTCTCTCTCTCGCTGGCTATCTCTATCTCTGTCGAATAAATAAATAAAATCTTTAAAAAAAAAAAAAGAGTTGGCTGCTTAACTGACTGAGCCACCCAGGCACCCCTTCATTTCTTGTTTTTTATTGGTTTTATAGATTCACTGTTCGGCCATGGATAAAGGAATTGATTCTTCCATTTTATAAGCATAGATTTAACAACAACAACAAAATATCTATGAATGAATCTGCTCAGACCAAAGGGTTTATTTTAAGAAGTAAATAGGTATTTTCTTTTCCTTTCTGATGGTCCTGCATGAAAATGGGGTTGCAGACTTATTTTCAGGGACCACACTTTTCTGACTCTGCTTTCCCAACTAAACACTACCTACAGAATTGAATGGTTTTAAGCATTTAAGAATCTGCTACACATAAGGGTTGGTGCCTGGGAGGAGTTACTATATTCTAAGTTAATGCTAATAGAGGTACTTACTGTGTGTAAATGAAAAGTGACAGACATCTGAAACAAGTTGGTATATTAAAAAGTAGATAAAAACTGCTGGATAGAAAAACTATTCCTGATGCAATTTTGTTTTATGCTTTTTTTTAAGGACCTTTAACTTGAAGGAAGTCCTGAATTCTATCGGTGTTCAGACTTGTGTTGAAGTTAACAAAGCCCTGGTGGAGAGAGGTTTATCCAATTTAAATGCTGAGGTCCAAGCTAATCTCATAGGTCAATTTTCAAGCATTGAAGAGGAGGACAATCCTATCTGGTCCTTGATTGGTGGGTCCTCATGTTTTTATTGGTTTCTGCTTCAATTCCAATTTGCTTTAATTTGCTGGTTTTGAATAATGTCAAGTGTCAGTTACATTTTAGTCTTAAACAGATTACCTGTGCCTTTTGGAGAATAAATATTAAAAATATAAAGAAAGGGGGCGCCTGCGTGGCACAGTCGTTAGGCGTCTGCCTTCGGCTCAGGGCGTGATCCCGGCGTTCTGGGATCAAGCCCCACATCAGGCTTCTCTGCTGGGAGCCTGCTTCTTCCTCTCCCACTCCCCCTGCTTGTGTTCCCTCTCTCGCTGGCTGTCTCTGTCAAATAAATAAATAAAATCTTTAAAAAATATATATATAAAGAAAGAAATTGTACTTTCAAAGGTTTGGGACTCACTCCTTCTTCTGTGTGTATAAGTAACAGAATGGGGAAATGTTCCAGGCCCTTCTGTCTTACTATCCAGCCAATAGATTTTTATGAAGAAAATACCATAATGCTACCAGTATGTTAAAATCCTAGATCAATGCAACAATCCAAACCAGCTGGCAGTATGTTTAAGAAAGTAGATACCAGTTCTGCTGTGAGCTAGGCTAAGCGAGCTGAGGCCTCTCTTGGTCAGACTTAAAGAGACAATGAGTAAAGAGGCTATGGAACTGGGGGGCATGATGGTGGGCTTTTTTTTTTTTTTTTTTTAATGCTTGATTTCTAGGCAAGTGACTATCTCAGTGTCAAGTTGTGTTGGTGAGTTGGGAAAGTGGAGAATTAATCAGTTAGGACTCTTTCTGTTACCAGTGACAGAACTGAACTAGCTTAAACAAAAAGGAAGTGCATTTTCTCATATAACCAACAAGAGCAGAGCAGGACTGGCTCCTCTATGGCTTAGTCAGAACTCAGACTGTGTCACTGGCACTAGTTTCCCCCCCTCCTCCCTTCAGCACTGCCTTCCTTTGGGCTGGCTGTCTTCACAGATAGACTCTTTCCATCATGGCAAGACAGTTTTAGCTCCAGCCTGTATCTTTCCATACTGAAGTCAAGTGAAAAACAAGGTGTTGGCTTCACCGTTAGCCCAAATAATGGCCCCAGAATTGAGTCCCATTGGTTCCAGTTGGAGTGACTGTAGGTCAAGTCACATTCTTGAATCAGTCATGGTGGTCAGAGGGGAAGGAACTGGAGATTGAGACATATGTTCAGTTCCTGAAGCCAGAGTGAGTCCACTTTCCCTGTGGCACCTGGTCTGAAAGTAGAGAAGAGATGATTTCCCCCAGACAGTTCAGGGTGATGTGGCCAGAGGAGGGGGAGAAGTTGATGGGGGCACAAAGCAAGTGTCTGCTACAAAGAGTGAGGAATAAAGACCAGAAAGAGGAAAAGAGCATAGAATTGGAACTATGGACTAATCTGCAAGTTTTCAAAGTACAACACTGACTTCCCTAGGAGTATAAATACTTCTTATTATTTTTTTGAGGCTCTCACATAGTTTCTCTCATCCTTACCCCTGGGGACATGGAATGCTGGAGCTCTAGGCCCCTAAAAACTCAAGGCTTTAACCCCTCCCCAGAAAGGAATAGTGCTGGTGTGTAGCACTGTGGGCTACCAAGAGATGACCCTGGACGACACTGACAAACACAGCATAGATGCAGCCACCGGCGCTGAGGCCTTCCCTGCCTGCCTTCACTGCCGACTCCTGTGCGTCCTCATGGCCCTTGGTCTCCAGCAGAACAGCCCATACCTGCGAGGAGGAGGGGTAGACTGTCTGCTGTCTCTGCCATGTACCACTAGCCCCCACTAGTGTGCAGACCTCGCGAGGATGGAATGCATGTCTCTTATCTGCTAGGTCCCTATACCAGGCTAGACCCACAGATGACATTTAATAAATACAGTCGACCCTTGAACAAAACGTGTTTGAACTGCACAGGTCCCCTTACATGCAGATTTTCTTTGATACAGTACTATAAATGAATTTTCTCTTCCTTAGAATTTTCTTAATAACATTTTCTATTCTCTAGCTTATTTTATTATAAGAATAAAGTATACAGTCCATATACAAAATATGTGTTAATCAACTATTTATGTTATCCTAAGGCTTCTGGTCCACAGTAGGCTATTAGTAATTAGGCTTTTGGGGAGTCAAAAGTTATATGCAAGTTTTTGACTGTGTGTGTGGGCGGGTCAGTCCCCCTCACCCCCACGTTGTTCAAGGATCAACTGTATCTGTGCAAGGGGTGAGCACATCAGACACTTAGACTGGGTGAGTACCTCATATTACCAAATGGTTGCGGACTAGGGACTCTCAATGAGCCGGTCTGACTCCAGAGCTCATATTCTTAACTACTCCTGGTGGGTACTGTTGTTAGAACTGGAGCCCTGCTGTTGGTTGGCATGGTGGCCGGAGCAGCCAGGTGTCTGCTGTACCCTTGCTTTAGATAAGCGAGGCACTTGCAATTTCAAAAGGGAGGGAGCTAGGATGCCCTAGCTGGATGCCCCACCCCAGGCAGGGCCAGGGCCAGGGCCAGGGTGGCCTCCTAAAATCTGGTAAAGCACCTTTTTTTTCACCCAGCTATCCCCAGTCCAACTTTCCTGCTATTTTGCAAACTGAAAGCATTTTTAACCTCATTCAAAGTATTGTTGCCTAGAAACTCAAATGACTCATTTGAGCAGCTCTCCTTCGACTCTGGAAGCCAAGGGCACGCCTTTGGCAGGGACTCAGTTTGGCTGCTCCTAACTGGATGAACGCTTCTGTCATTTTAGTCTTGGCCTAAAAACTGACTCGTCCACAGAGGAGACAGAACTACTTTCAGCATAATAACAGTTTTGAAAGAGTTTCTTTCTTTAAAGAGTCTTGCAGGAAGGTTTTCGGACCATATCTGTGGTGAAAACAGACCTGGGCTCCTGAGAGTCAGGCAACCAGTTTAACGGGAAATTTAGTACACAGTTGACTCTCAATTTTCCCCTTGCAGAAGGTTTGGAATGAGTTAAGCACTCAGAGGAACCGGGGACATAAGAAGGACCAGTTAGCCTTGGTTTTCCTTCCCTGTTTGTGGTACCCATAGTCTGCCTTCTTTTGTTCTTTTTTTTTTTTTTTAAGATTTTATTTATTTGAGAGAGAGAGAGCGAGAGAGAGTGTACAACCCCAGGGGAGGGGGAGAGGGAGAGACAGACTGCACACTGAGCAGGGAGCCTGACACTGGGCTCCATCCCAGGACCCCTGGATCATGACCCGAGCCATAGGCAGATGCTTAACCAATTGAGCCACCCAGGCGCCCCTGCCTTCTTTTGTTCTTGATGTGCTATTTATTTGTAATGGAATTACAACTCCCGCTGTGTTCTTAGCCTTTTAAAAAGATAACTAGATAAGGTTTCTTTCAAACCAGCTTTTTTCAGAAGTACATGAAAACTAGAGGAAAATTATTTATAGATTACCTGCTATGTCGAATATTTGCATGCTTGTAGCTATCTCTGTTTTTTAAAAGTAATTTTCAGTTGTGTAAGAGATACATACACGAATGATTTCTCCTTGTTGACAGATTATAGGTGATGCCAAGTCCTCTTTGACTGCCTGCCCCATTCCTCCCTGACTCCATTGTTTTCAGTTAGATGCATTCACCTTTACAGAGCTTTTTCACTCCATTCTCACTTCAGTTCAGTCAGCATCTGTGATGTGCCTGCCACATGCCAGACCAGGGATGAAAAGATAAAAAAGACACAGCCCTCACCCTCAGGCAGCTCTCTGTCTAAGAAGGGAGAGACACATACGTTCTCAAGTAACCATAACATGGCATGCTTGTCTGACAGATGTTAGGGAAAGCCACAGAAAGGAAGCCACTTTAGGCTCGGCATTGAAGGATGTTTTCGACTTTGGGCAGAGATGAGATGAGAGGGAAGGGTCATCTAGTAAGAGAAAACAGTTCTGGCTAAGACAAGACGTGAGACATTGGGAACTTAGAATTCTAGGCCAGACCTAGCTGCAATGTGTGACTTTTGGGAGAAGTGTTTGGAGATAAGAATTTCATTAATGTCATTGTGGTCCATATCCTATGGACTATTCTCTTCAGTAAACTTTTCTTTGTGATGTTTCCATTTCCAACGCCAAAGGAAGTCCTTGGGGCAGCATGGCCCGTAGTGGGTCTGGTCTGTCCAGTACTATTTGTCCGATACTATTGCAGCCTCATTTACTTAGGCATTTGCATCCTTTTGTAAAGTCACCTCACATGCAGATGTGTTGAATCAGGGAAGTAGGAGGATAGAAAAGATGGCCAACTAGAGTGCCAGTTAGGGCAGCCCCTCCTCAGTGCCTGCAGATTGTTGGCCATGGGTGGGGTAACTGTATAATTTATTGTCCAAACCAAGACACTTTTTAGAGCATTCTTGTTAATTATGCCAGCACAACAGGTATAAACTCTGACTGTCTGACTGTGTGGTCACCCTGGTCATGTGGTAATTTGGACCCCCAAGGTTGCATCTCTAGATTTGTCAAGAGGAACCAGAAATTTGGATTTCTATGTGAAATCCCCTGACTTCAGAGAGTTTCTGTTTCTAAAACAAAACAAAACAACAATATTGTGTGGGGCCGAACTAGCAGTGCCAGTTTACAAACTCAGCTTTCAAGTACATAACTAAAACCATGGACATCAAGTATTAAGTTTTGTAGAAGAGTCCCTGTCCTACTCCAAAAGTGCTCTACATGTTTTTGTCACTTAGCCATTGCTGTGTAACAAGGCACCTCAAACTCCATAGCTTAAAAAAACCCATAAATATTTAGTGTTGCTCACAAGTCTGGGCACCTGAGTAGTTCATCTGTGACTGGCTTATGCAGTCAGCTGTGGCGTGGGTAGGTAGCTCTGTTGATCTTGCCTGAACTCTCCCAAGCGTTTGCGAGCGCGTTGGCTATAGGTTAGTCTAGGATGGCCTGAGATGGAACAGGTGGCTTTCATCAAGCCCAGGCTCGTTCATGTGCGGGGGTGGGTAGAGAGAGCAGATGTGAACCATGGCACTTGGAGCCCCTGCATCCAACTAGCATAACGGTACTTCTGCCACATTCTGTGTCAGCCAAAACAAGCCATAAGGCCAGCCCCAGTTCAAGACATGGGGAAACAGCCTCCAGCCTTCGGTGGGAAGAACTGCAAAGCTACCTCGTAAAGGGCGTGGATACAGGGAGGACAAAGAATTGGGAATATTATGACAATTCACCTACCATAATTACTATTCTCACTTCTTTTTAAAAATCATGTTCTTTAATAATGGGACCAATAAAGATACCTTCTTTTCCCCCAGATAAACGAATCCAACTATACATGAAAAGCCTACTTTGTCTTCCAAGTCCTCAAAAATGCATGCCTCCCGTGCCAGGAGGCCTTGCTGTCATTCAACAGGAGCTAGAAGCGCTAGGCTCTCAATATGCAAACATTGTGAATCTCAACAAACAAGTGTATGGACCATTTTATGCAAATATACTTCGAAAGCTGCTCTTCGGCGAGGAAGCAATGGGAAAGGCAGATGCTTCATCTTCTAACTAAAGAGGAACTGACATTGGATGCGAGGTTGGAAATCCAGCACTTTGGTACCCAGTCTGTTTCCACCAGTGGCATTACAGATGCGGCACATTCTCAGTCCTGTTTGTGGTGCAGTGTTAGCCTGAATTTGCGTAATCCAGTAATATTAGCGTTGTAGAAAACATGCCCATCGTATAGACCCTATTCATGCATCATTTTCAAGTTCAAAAGAGATGTTTTTAATGGACAGAAAGCAATTTGTAATTAATTATATTACCTTTTAATTCTTGTAAATGTTTTCTTAAGCGTTTATATATGGCTTATTCATTCAACCTTAAGGAGTTGTATTTCCTCACTTGTCACTATCAAATCTAATGATTTTTAATTTTGATACAACTTCTTAAAGTGTTGGAAGTTGTGAGAATAACCAAGGGGATTGATGTTCTGAATAAATGATGTGAAGTAAGCATAATTGTATTTGAAATATACAATTAAATATTATTAATGTGTAATAGAAACTTACATAGTAAGTCTTCAAATTCCACAAATGTACCAAATCACATTTTATATTACCAATTGTCAGTATTTGTCTAGAACTTAAATTTATTAAAAATATTTTAAAGCTATGTACAAACTTTAGATAAAACTTATGTTGTTCATTTAATGAAAACAGAAAAAAAAATCCCTTCTAAAATTTTATTCTAGAGGTTGGTTTTTCTGCCTGCAACTTATCCTGCTCTCTGAGAGAAACAACTTTTGCACAAATATCTTAGTGAACGTCCTTGCATTTCTCAGGCCGTTGGTGAAGATTATATAAGATTTTGATATTTTTACATAAGGCAGGAGTGATTTGAATTGATTTATTTATAAGAAGAAGGGAAGTTA
Source organism: Ursus arctos (assembly GCF_023065955.2). NCBI lineage: Eukaryota > Metazoa > Chordata > Mammalia > Carnivora > Ursidae > Ursus > Ursus arctos. The sequence goes on along the minus strand of NW_026622886.1, from coordinate 9,674,163 downwards.
ACAATAAAACCAGATCCCCAGGAGATCCCCATTCTCAGTGAAGCTCACATCTGAAAAAGAAATAGTTGAACTTCGGATTTTTTTTAACCATATAACTTGCTAGCAGATGCCTCCTGTGCTGATTAAACTCTTACCCTGCTATGACCAAGAAGCTCTTCTGAGTATCATTATCATTTGACATTCTTGAGCATTAAAGCAAAACGTGGCCAAGCTGGCGCTGGCTGTCATCGGGATTTTAGAGAAATCTGCCTGTCCTGGAATTACATACTTCTTTTGAAATGTTAAGGGAAGCACTACAGTCTGGGCAGACTCCCGTCTAGAAAGTACTTTCTTCCCATAAAACACATTTTGATTATTTCGTTCTCTAAGGACTCATTGAATCTTCGTAGTCTGGTAGGAATGAGTGGGTAGGACATAAAAAGGAGTATTCCTTTCTTCCTTACCTCCTTTTCCTCACTATGACTTCCACCATTATGGTGCTACTTAATTATTTGATAAAGTTCTGGGAAATGATTGTGTGAATGAATTATCTCCAATCTTTACATTTTGGAGGGATCTGCCAAAATTTGAGAAATTTTTGAAGGTCTTTTTTTTTTTTTCCCCTCACAACGACCAATATGTAAATCAGCCATTCTATCCATCTGAGCAGCTGTGTATAAGTAGAATTTTCCTGAAGAGCACGTCACTGGTCTTACCCATTTTCCAGGCCCCTTCCTGTATTTCCCTTCCGCCCGTGTTGTCCTGTGCTTAGAAACTATAAGGTGCTGAAGATTTTTGTTTTCATTTTCTCTGAAGTTGAAGTAGTTTTCAAAACTGTGTTCACTTTGGAGTAGGGGTGGCAGGGAGGGTCTGCCATGGAAAGGTAATATGCAGTGTGACTTGTTGCTTTCTGGGGTAAACTGTATACTTAACAGGAAGACCAGGGGGTGTACTTTTTTTATCATCAGATTGGAATCCAGCTGGTATTCTTATATACTTGATTATACTGCAATTTCCAGCAGGAAAACAATGTGTAGACATTTTTTTAAAATGCATTTAAAATGAAGGGCATTCTGCTGCTTTATTTTTCCTTTTTTAAGTCCCAAAGGAAATCTCAATGTCTCAAGTCTGGATTTAGGCAACTACATTTATTAGGATTTTTAAAAACATATCCCTTAGCATGTTGTTTTGTGGTTTTTTTGTTGTTGTTTTTTGTTTTGTTTTACTTAAATGTTTACTTCTACTTTTGAGATTTTCTTAACGTGGTTTTGTTTTGTAATGTCAGTTTTATTAAACACCATACACACATTTTCATTCTTCTGCTAAAACATGTATGTGTGCACTAAATTTCAAAATATTAAAAATTATTTCAAGATAGCCAGTGTCTCTTTGTTTTCTAAACCACCTTTGCATAGCTCAGAGCTGGGGTATTGTAGTTGTTCTAGAATGATTCTTCTGGTGATTGTCAGAGCCTTCCAGAGATCAGGTTATGTTCACTCAGTCAGTCAACAAATACCTACTAAGCATATACTGTAGGCCCAGAGGTATCCTATGTGTTGTGATGCACAGTGACTAGGCAGACACTGTCCTCAAGAAGCTTCTAACGTAGTAAGAAGGACAAACTTGTGAGCCATCACCACAAAGTGTAATATAGGCCATTAAACAAGTCCATATAGTGCTAGAGGTAATACCATCACATTCTATTTCATGGAGATCATTCTTGAGCTACAACAGGAAGGACAGGCAGAATTGCCAAGGGGCTAAGAAAGGGGAAGGCACAATAGGCCAAGGGCATGGTGAGTACAATGGGTGGAGAAATGACAAGGCAAGGACCAGCACCCAGTAGAAAAGTAAAAGTGAGGGGAGGCGAAACGAGAGAGGTAAAAAGGTTCTGGGATGTTATGCTAAAATTTGTGGGTTTTGTCCTGAAATAGATAAAAAATCTGAATCTTTTGAAACAGGAGAGGGTTATGTTTTAGAAATTATGTATTTGGAAATTATGTTTTGGAAAGATTACCCTGGCAAAGAACAGTTGCTCTTGGTGCTGGAATTTTCCTCTGTGTGGAGTGTGTACATATACACGTACTCGCAGAGGAACACGTGGTATAAGGAACAGAAATGGACCCACGCCAACTGGAGCAGAAAGGGAGCTTATTGCATAGCTATTAAGTACTCACAGAATCTTCTTAGTCTGGGGCATCAGGCTTGGAAAATGGGTAGGAACCAGGGCAAGCAAGCTGCAGGACTCTGGCCAAGCTGGATTCAGTCTTATGGCTTCAGAGATTGATTTCTCAACTGCCCTTGCTTCTTTGCCTCATTTGCTCAAGATTTAAAGTCCCAGATATCAACAAGCAGTTAGAAGAATCTAGGCCAGGTGCCCAGGCTCTGATTTGCAGGGGATGAGATGAGTGAGTAGCTGACCGTTAGACTCCCATGGTCCCATCAAGGTCACCCAACTAGAGGTTTCTTCCAAATGCAAAAGGTTTGCTGAGGAACAGAGAAAAAAAAAAAATCCACCATCATGTACATTTGTGAGGTCTTTAAAATCAGAATGTGAGAAATGTATGAGCCCACCCAATCTAGCATTGCCTCTGAGAATAACACCATAAAATGATTCAAGGAAGGGCATAGGCATGTGAAGTCAGCCTTTATTGGTGTGTGTAAATGAACTGTTGAACAAATAGCTCCCATGTCTCAGTGACCTCATAGACCCACATTTCTCAAATTCTAGTTCAAAGCAGGGGGTAGATTCGTGGGCTTGGGGGAAGGTGTTACTCCATTCAGCCCTTCGGAAGCCCAACTTCCATCCATCCTGTGACTGCTGCCCCCCTAGCTCTTCAAAGTCCCCATTCACTCAGAAGATAGAGAAAGAAAAGGATTGCCCACTTCCACTGATGGTTCATTGGCCAGAACTCAATCATGTGGCCTCATCTAACTGCAAGGGAGGCAGGACCAGGTGCCGGGGAAGAAGAGGCTGATTTGGATATATTGGGAAGCATTAGCAGTCTCTACCTTGGGTCCTTCCAGCTTCCTTAAAGAAGCCCGATGAAACTTCTTTTCCTGAAAAAAGGTTTCAAACCATGTGCCTGCTCTGATCTCTGACTAGTAGTTCTCCGGAGGACTGTGTTGAGATGATTTGAAAGCCAGGCCCAGGATAAGTAGTAGAGAGTGCTGTGCCTGGTTGGCGAAGCGTGCCACAGCCGTGGAATGTGCCGCCTGTTGTGCAACATATTTTTATTTCTTTTTTTTTTTAAGGATTTTTTTTAAAGAGTTTATTTATTTATTCGACAGAGATAGAGACAGCCAGCGAAAGAGGGAGCACAAGCAGGGGGAGTGGGAGAGGAAGAAGCAGGCTCATAGCGGAAGAGCCTGATGTGGGGCTCGATCCCAGAACGCCGGGATCACGCCCTGAGCCGAAGGCAGATGCTTAACCGCTGTGCCACCCAGGCGCCCCCATATTTTTATTTCTAACTCGAACTCTTCTTGAAGCTAAAGTTCAGTCTGTTCCACCTCTGGGGATGGTAGGTTCCAAAATTCTCCACTCATTGTTTAATGAAAGTAGCATGGGACTGAGAGTTACAAGACCTGAGTTCGAATTCACTTCCTCTACTTAAGAGCTCTATGAACTCAAGCCAGTTTCCTTCATTTCCTTGAGCCTCTGTTTCCTACTGTACCTCACAGAGATGCTGTGAGAATCAAATGAGGTAACGTATTCAAAATCGTCTGCAAACTCCAAAGCGTAATGTAGTCAGAAAACATTAAAATAACTGTAATTTATTAGTCCTCAATCTCTTTCAAGCTTCAGGAGGTTTTAGTATTGTGAGCTGTGATGGGCAAGTGCTTAAATACATCAGAACAGAAATGGTCATATCCCATCAGAACCATGGTTCGTTAAGCCCAGTATTGTCATTGGCAGAGAAGCTGAAGGGTATGCAGAAGGCAGCAGTAATTGTCCTTGGTGACAACTGCAAAGGAAAGTGACAAACCCAACATGTTCTAATCGTATCTAGTAATCACTTATGATTTAATCCTTTAGAAAGTACGTTTGTATTATTGACTTGGGTCCTCTTGTTCTCTACTTTTGGGGTGAAGCTTTCTCTTTCTCGTTTCTAAGCTAACTATGTTAGCCTCTTTCAGATTTCAAGGGAAAGGGACCGAGGGGTTTATTGCAAGGCTTTATAAAGAAGAAAACCCGGGAATCTGTCTCAGCAGCTGCATTGGCAGGCTTGATGGAGAACCTGAATATAATTCTTCCATCTTTCAAGAATATAATAAAATAATAATAATAATTAATAAAATAATAATAGCAGCCACTGAGTCACTTAGCATATGGCAAGGAATGCTCTGTGCACTTCACACACCTGCTCTGTAACCGCAGGACACCCTGGGAGGCAGGCTTTATCACTATTTCCATATAGGCAAATGAAACTCAGATTGGCCAAGGAAGCTGTCCAGGGTCACAGAGCTGGTGTCTTTGAACCCAAAGAGTCTAACCCTGGAAAGCGTGCTCTTAAACTACTTGCTATATTGGCTTCCTAAGGTCATCCAATCAAAAGTATTTCTATCATGATGCTACCAAATGCTTCCTTGGCGTTTTACTTCTCTGCTTCTCCCTATGTCTGCCCTCCCTTTTGGTTCCTCTTAATTAATAACATCCCAGAGAGAAATGATTGGGTCTAATTGCCATTGATCAGTAAGAACACTCCTCTTTCCCACTCTCCTGCATTTGGTGGGGGTCTCATGCCTGACAAGCCACCTCGGCTCCCCTACTTGGCTGTCTTTGGCAGGTTCCTGGCCCTATCAGTTCTCACAGTATGGTCGGATCTCATGACACAATGCAAGGCTTTTCAGAGAAGGGGCTTGTGGGTGTGTCAAGCAGCAAGAGGTTTTTGGACCATCCACCCTTGCTCAAAATGCAGGCTGTTCTCTGATTGCAGCAGAGGATTCTGTCCATGTTCAGCCTCACCTTGCTGTTTGTGAAATGATAGGCTTCATGGACTCCCTCCTTGCCCTTGCCTTTTCAGACTGAAGAGCCCATATTCTTTCCCCACCATTGTTTTAGTCTTTGCCAGTTCTATTATGAATGTATCAGGTTTAGAAATCAGGATCACACATGTTTTCTCCCAGTCTGGATGCACCAAGGTTTTGAAAAACAGAGGACAATTGTTTTCTTCTGTTTCTAGTGTCTTCTTGTTGAAGCCTCTCAGAATAAGGTCTGATTTCTTTAACATGGCATAAAGGTCAATGATGGCCGAGCCCCAGTGGATCTTTCTAGTGTCATCTATAGACATTTCCCTATAGACAAGCCCTATGGAGAACCACACTCAACTGTCAGGATTTGGTACTGTGTAAAGCTCTCGTCCCATTGCTCATGCTGTTTTTCTCTGCTTGAAATGTCTTCTGTCACCCCATCCATTCAGTGTGGTATTATGGTAGAGTGGTTGAAAGCATGAGCTCTGGGGTCAGATAATTACGGATTTAAATTCCAGTTCTGCTTGGCAAATTTCTTAATCCCTATGAACCTTAGTCTCTTCACCTGTCAAGTGGAGATAATCATGCTTACCTCCCAGCAGTTGGTCATTACATCAGAGAATACACACAAAATGCTTATTCCAATGCCTGGCAAAGAGTAAATGCTCAGTAAATGAAGTCCAGCTTGGAAACCTCTGTTTTTCTCTTTCTTTTGCCCCTATTTCCCCTACCCACTTCTCCATGGCATTGGTCACCTTCTCATCTGGCTATCACAACACCTTATATTTAAGTGATGGCACTGTATTCCAAGATGTCAGACATTTTTCCCTCCGAGATTTCCCTTTCCAAAATGCCCAGCCTTCTACTCAAACCATGAGTCTTTTTGCACTAATATCTCAGGAAAAGGATGTGACAGCAGAAAACACAGAACTCAGGAGACTGCTTCTGGCTTTTTGGTTTTTAAAATTCAGTTCCTTAGGGCATCAGAAAGAAGTCATGGATTGACCTGGGGGCAAATGCCAATACGGGGGTGGGGGGGTGCGGGAGGTGGGAGGCAGGTGTAACAAGGGAAGGATTGCAAGGATGGTGGCAGCTGTGGTCTAAGGGTCCCGACACCACTCAGCGTCAGCTAATTGTTGCCATGCAGGATTCTGGGACCCCCGCTACCTGATTATTCTCTTTTCAAGAGAAACTAAAAAAAACAAAAACAAAAACCAAAAAAATTTAAAAAAAAATGAAAAATAGTTTTTAAAAACATGAAATATCAAATTTATTAATACTCATTGCATTATTTCCTTTCAAATTATTTATTCAACAAAAATTTATTCAGGAACAAACAGTGGGTTAGATCCTGGGAATGCAAAGACAAGATGGTTCCTGTTCCAGGAGCTTCTGGTCTGAAGAAGAGGTAGATGCTTAAACGGGGGATATGGTATCCAGCGATAGGTCTCGCGTTGGACAGTGATTCCCAAAGTGTGATCACTGGGACAGCAGTGTCAGCGTCACCTGGGAACTTGTTAGAAATACAAATTTGCACGTCCCAGCCCAAATCTGCCTAATATGAAACTTGAGGTTGTTTTAACAAGTTCTCCAGGTGATTCAGATGCTAAAATTGGAGAACCACTTTGAGCGTGGAAAGCCAAGAGGACGTTGGAGCAGTAAACCAACACATTTGGGCCAAACTTGAGAACTCTGCCATCCAAAAATCACCTCACAGACCCTTCCAGGCTAGACTCTAAATACGCTGCTCTCTGGTAATTCACAAGGATGATACAAAAGTATATGTGTCTCTTTAAGTAAACTGTAAGATCTTCAAGAACAGGGTTAAGATTCTTCTTTTAATTAGCTACTTCAAGTAAATTTCAGTGCCTGTATCTCCTAAGTATTGCTAATTCAGAAATTAAACTAACAGCAGGCAAGGGTTATACACTCACAATGAGAAATGGCAAATGTTTATTTATAAATTTTCATAATTCACTAGGGCAAAATATACAGAAAATTTACCATTATAACTATTTGGGAGTGTGCAGTTCAGTGGCCTTAAGTACATTCACACTGTTGTGCAATCCTCACCACTGCCCAATTCCACAATTTTTGCATCTTCCCAAATGGAAACAGTGTACCAATTAAACAATTGTTGGTATCTTTCGCCTTGTTTTCTTCCAATGGGAGTTTTTGCTATTGATCTGTAAGAGTTCATTTTAAATTAGGGCTACCAATCCAATATCTGTGTCTTCTTCCAGCTTGTGTTTGTATTTATTTTTATTTTTTTAAAGATTATTTGTTTATTCATTCATTCATGAGAGACAGAGAGAGAGAGGATCAGGCAGAAGCAGGCTCCCCGAAGAGTAGGGAGCCAGATGCGGGACTGGATCCCAGGACGCTGGGAGCATGACCTGAGCTGAAGTCAGACGCTTAACTGACTGAGCCACCCGGGCGCCAGCAACTTGTGTTCTAAAGAATTCTATTCATGGTGAATTTAAAAAATCTGTTCAGAAAGAGTGCCTGCGTGGCTCAGTCGGTTAAGCGCATCTGCCTTTGGCTCAGGTCATGATTCCAGAGTCCTGGGATCAAGCCCCAGGGTTGGGCTCCCTGCTCAATGGGGAGTCTGCTTCTCCCTCTGCCTCTCCCCTCCACTTGTGCTTGCTCTCTCTCTCTCAAGAAAATAAATAAAATCTTTAAAAAAATCTATTCAGAAAACTTTGCATTTTCATGAAATCATAAAACTATCATTACCATTATATTACCAAATCTATGAGTATTTCCCGTTAGGATTTCTGTACTGCTGTCCTTGAAGACTTCACAATCTCAATCTCACATTTTCTTTTAAATCTTTAACATTTAAATACCTAAGCCATATAGGATTTACTTAAATTTTTTTCCTAAATGGCTAATCAGCTGTTCCAATACCATTTATTGGATAACCCATCTTTGCCTGATTTGAAGTATCATATTTTCATATTAAATTTCTCTACATCCCGGTATTTGTTCTTGGATCTTTTCTCCAGTCCTTTGAGAATATAACATTGTCTTAATAACTGTCCTACTCTACTCTCTAGTGAGTTAATCCCTTCTCACTTTAGGTCATTTTGTTGGTTGCATAATATTCCATCACACACAGGTACCATAATTTTTTTAACCAATCCCCTACTACTAAGCATTTAAGTTTCCTATTTTTCCACACCATACAGTGTGTAGTTTTGGATTGGATTAAATGAATCCTCTGCCTCGGTGACTCAAGTTGCGCAAATTATCTGTTTACCCTTTTCTTTGAATTATTAAAAAAATTACAACCAATAACGCTTTACTGGTCTCAGTTATGGGATAATTGGCACTAAACCTGTCCGCTGGTTAAGATTAGCCGGAGGAGGCCTCCAAGCAACAGCAGGGGGCGCAGTTCCCCAGCTTCGCCTCGGCCACATCCGGGTTCCACCACAGGTTCGGGCCGGGAGCAGGCGGAACGTTTCTGTCACACCACCACTTAACCTGCGCGGCGGGGACCATTTAGGCCTCCGCGCACCGCCCTTCACGGGTGCTGCAGTTTACTCGGGGGCAGCGAAAGCGGTCGTGGGGGTTCTCCTTGTGTCTACCATCGTCGTGAGCAGCGCAGCATGGACGTGCTTGCGGAAGAATTCGGGAACCTGACCCCGGAGCAACTGGCTGCGCCCATCCCCACTGTAGAGGTGAGGACGGCGGGCGGGGAGCGGAAGGGGCCGGGAGCGTCGGCAGGAGGCGTTGCCCCGAGAGCTCTCGTGGCGGAGCGGCGGGTGCGGCAGCTCTGCGCATGCTCCGGATGCCGGAGCGGGTCTCTTCCGGTGCGGGCCGCCGCGTGCACGTGGAGGGGTCCATCTCCGAGTAGCGCTCAGCCGGCGGTGTGCGGGCGGAGCAGCCCCGCGCGCTCGCCGCTCAGGGCTGGGGGCCCCTTCCGTGTTCGTGTGTGTCGGGGCGGGATTGGACCTCGCGCCTATCGGGGGGCGCGTAGTGCATCCGCGCGGGATTAGAGAGGACGCTTTCCTGAGGTCCACATTTGCTCGTGGCGGTGGAACCACGTCGTCTGAATCCCGGGCTAGTCATCCTTTTAACCCGGAACTCAAGTTTGGGCTGCAGGAGTATTTTAAAAGCTCTGAAAATTTATTCAATATCTTTTGCATAAAAAAAAGAATAAAATCTGTATTTTGGAGTAGCTCCATACCTTTTATCAGGGAAGTTAGCCCTCCCGTGAGCTCCCTAATGAAGTTCAGCTGTGGACATAATTTTACTTTCTGGAAAGGCACACATAACCCCTCTGGGCCTCAGCCTTGATTGGCATGGAATGGGGGAAGTGGAGAAACTGGCCAGGGAGAGCTTTCAGGTAGAGGAACAGGACACTTGAGCACCCCGGTAGGTAAGACTGTCAGACCGTCTGATGTTTCCCAGGAACTGCAGCCCCGTGGTACTAGAGGGATGAAAAGTAGAGGAAGAAAGAGGAGAAAGGGGTAGGTGAGGGTCCTGACTATGGATGGTTTGGATCTGTAGACCTCCGAAGGAGCGATGAGATGCTATTGAAGGGTTTAAGCAGGAGAGTGACATGATCGGTAAATCTGTTGGATTATAAGAATTTATTTATAATTATTGGCAGATTAGTGAGTTGCATTATGATTAGTCCATCGGATTTAATCCATGAGTGCCGCACACTGATGATTGTCGGGCAATACTGGATTTTTATGTATTTATTTTTTAACTCTTGAAGAGTTAAGAGCCAGCATTTACTGACCACTTGCTATCTGACAGGCTCTGTTTAAGCCTAACATGCGTTGTATTATTTTAATTAATTCTCTGAAATAAGTACTATTTTCATCCCATTTTGCCAACGAAGATTTTTGAGGTCCAGAGAGATTATGTAATTAATCCAGTGTCAGAAAGCTGGTAAGTGGCTGATCTGGATTTTGGACTCTGGCAGTTTTCATCCTTAACTATAGACCAACTGCTTCTTGAAAGACCTGAGGGGATAAGCCGGAAGGATTTATATATCTTGGTTGAGTTTGCATAGTTGTGAAGGAACCAGAACCATAGTCCCAGGCTTCTGAATCAGGAATAGCAATTCCTCTTCCTGGCCTTCTGTGTCCAATCCACCATCACATCTTAGGATCCTGCCTACTAAATACACTCAAATCTGAAATTTCCCACTATTCTCCAAGTTGGAACCGCTGTCCTCTCTTCTAGGCTGCCAACTTGTCTCACTCCCGCTGTTCTCTGCTCTGTAGCCTGCAGAGCCATCAGTAATATTTTACCATCAGTTTAAATACACAAATATGATCGTGTTGCTCTCTTGATTAAAATTCTTCAATCTCTGCCCTGTGCTCTTAGAGCAAAATTTAACATCTTACCCATGTTTATAAGGTTCTCTTCAGTCTGGCCACTATTTACTTTTTCAGCCTATTCGCACCGTTCCCACCTCCTTCCCTATTCTGCCCTCAGATCTTTCTTCTCTACTCACATAGTTCCTTCTGGATTTTTCTCTCATTCCTCTTTGTAGATTTACATATAATAAAATGCACCGATCTGAAGTGTTCAGTTGTATTTGTTTTGACAGTTACGTATACCCAAATAACTACCACCCAATACAAGATCTAGAACATTTCCATCATCCCAGAAATTTCCCTTATGAACCCTTTTGAATTTATTCGATTTCTATTGTCATAGATTACTTTTTCCTGACTGCCTTCTACTTTTTTTAGTAGACTTACTTTTTTTAGAGCAGTTTTAGGGCCACAGCAACATTGAGAGGAAGATACAGATACACCCCCTGCCCCCACCTTTCTTCTTTCTTAAAAAAGGTGTTTTACTTCCCTCCCTGGCCACTCCTTGTCACTCCTCATTGCTGGATCTGCCTTCTGCTGCTCCTCTCTACACGTTGGAGTGTTGGTGAGCTCATTGCATGGAACTCTTCTCCATCCACACTCCTGAGGTGATCTCATCCATTATGTGGCTTTAATTGTCCTCCATCCATGGATCTCTCCCTAATTTATATCTTTAGGCCACTCTCTTCTCAAGTTCCAGACCCCTATTTGTTGTCTCTTTGACATGTCCCCTACTGTCTAATGGATATACCAAGCTGAACATGCTCCCAGCCAAACTCCTGATGACCCCTCCACTCCTTACCTGCTGCTCGGCAGTGTCCCTGCCTCCTTGTCTCCACGAATGGCAACTCTGGGGTGTCGGTCCTGACTCCTCTTCTTCAGAGTCTCTATCTAATCTATGCTCAAGTCCCGTTGGCTTTGATTGTGTCTCCTAACTACAATGTCTCACTATCCGTACTGTTACCATTGGCCTGGAGTATTTCAGTAAACTTCTGAGTCATTTCTCTGCTTCTAACCTTGTCTGTTCTCAACCCAGCAGCTAGAGTGAGCCAGTTAAGATGAGTCATCATCACATCACTCTTTTGCTCAGAACCTTCTGCTGCTTCTTACGTCACTCAGGGTGAAAGTTGGAGTTTTTATAGCTGCTGCCAGGTCCTCTGCGGTCCTTAGGCCCTTACTCAGAAACTATGTATTCTTACTTTAGACTCGTTTCTAACCATTTGTCAGATTTCCCATTAGCAGAGTAGATGCCATACATGAAAAGAGACTGAGCATCTCAGCCGTGTACAACCTCAGGAAGGTATAAAAAGCAGGCCTAAGAACTCGAGCACTGCGTGTGTTTGCAGGTATTTAATAGGAGATAAATACCTCGTATGCCGTCCTCTCGCGGCCGTGAGACGAGCTTTGACCAGACACTAGTTGAGAAAATACGGGAGGGAAAAAACACTTTTTGGGCTAAGAGATCCAGCTTCCCAGGACTCTGACACTAACTTTCCCTGTCTCAGACTGGCAAACCTTGCTTGCTCGGGAGGCGTCATGGCAATAAAATAATGTATGAAAAATGCTTGGAACCTTGAATCATCAAAAGATTAAAGTATATTCTGTTTAAGAACTGGGTGGTATATGTGTGTATATATGTATATTTGTATGCACATACACACATCTATGATTTTCCATAAAAGTGGTTACAATTTTAAAATTGTTCTTTTCATTTTGGTTTATGTTCTTTTGTTTTCTGTGATAAAGTAAGTCATTTTTGGTATATTAAAATAACTTCTTATGAAAATATTGTGGTTGCTGCCACAGATGCTGACACTCCTCTTGTTTTGTTTCACAGGAAAAATGGAGGCTGCTTCCAGCATTTTTGAAGGTAATTGTTTAACATTTAATAATAATTGTTTATTTTTCAAATGAAAAAAGTTGAATTCATTTCTCTTAAAGATTGTTTATTACCACTAATAATTTTTGACTGTGCACAACTATGTAATTTGCTGTATTTTAGAAATACAAGGGATTTTAAGGGAGTTTCCCTGACTATATGTAAGGTGCTGGTTGGGAGAGTGGTCATCTAATTTTAGAGATAGGATGTCGTATACACAGTAGCGAAGTGGGGTTGGCAAGAGAGACACCACAGGTGGTCAGAGAAGGTCTCCCAAACGAGGTGAGACATAAACCCCATCTTAGGAGGACAGGATTTACGTCGGCTGAAAGGTCTAATGCAGGGAGCATGCCATGATAAAAGTCTCCACAGAGTCTGTGAGGAATGGTGGCCAGTCTGTTTGGCTGGAACGGATGAGTGGATAGTCACAGGAACTGCTGAATATTAGGTTAGTGGAGGGCTTCAGTTCACTTTTAAAGAGCTTATACTAAGGGGGCGCCTGGGTAGTGCAGTCGTTAAGCGTCTGCCTTTGGCTCAGGGCGTGATCCCAGCGTTCTAGGATCGAGCCTCACATCAGGTTTCTCTGCTAGGAGCCTGCTTCTTCCTCTCCCACTCCCCCTGCGTGTGTTCCCTCTCTCGCTGGCTGTCTCTAGCTCTGTCAAATAAATAAATAAAATCTTTAAAAAAAAAAAGAGCTTATACTAAGACATAGGGGGTACCACAATGATAGATCACTTGACACCCACTAGGATGTCAGTGATCAAAAAGAACGGTAATAACAAATGTTGATGAGGATGTGGGGAAATTGGAACCCTACTGGTGGGAATGTAAAATATTGCAACTACTATGGACAACGGCCTGGCCATTCCTCAAATGGTTAAACAGAGTTACCGTATGATCCAGCAATTCTACTCCTACTTAAGAGAAATGAAAACTCATGTCCGCACAAAGCTTGTACATACATGTTCATAATAGCCAAAAAGTAGAAACAACCCAAATGGCCATCAGCCGATGGATGGATAAATAAAATATGGTCAGGCCATACAGTGGTGCTGCAGTGGATTATTATTTGGCACAAAGAAGAAATTCAAGTGCTGATACGTAGTACAACGTGGTTGGATGTTGAAAGCAGGCTAAGTGAAAGCTTGGAGACTTGAAGAATAAGTAGAGTCTTATCTGACTTAGTTTTGTGTTATAGGCAGAAGGGAGAGTGCTGGGGAGTGGTTCTGGGGAGGCTGTCAGGGCCAGATTGCTGGCCGGATTTGAAAGCCACATTAAGGACATTGGCTTTTCTTCTAACAGCAATAGGAAGCTGTTAAAGAGCTTTTAAGAAGAGTGACCAAGAATGAAATAAAATGGTAATAAGGTCAAGGGAAGGAATGGGTTTTTTGTTTTTGTTTTTTTAATTATAACTTTTTTTTTTAAGGAAGTATATATAAGCAGAGGAGAAAGGTGATATTTATGATTAAAAGAAAAAGGAGACAACTGATGTCATACAGTCCAAGAAGAGAGTGAGAATTCTTAGAGACCTAAGACTTTGGTCATTATATTTATTCATTCATTCATTCACTCAAACTTGGGATTCTCCTTTACTCAGATCACCTTGAAATATAGTTGTCCAAAAATAAAGGTACAAAGATTTTAGTACATAATTGAAGACAGAAATGCAAAGCTTATAAGGCTGCCAACGCTGTTGGCCAACAGAATCAAGACTCAGTTCTTAGGCTGGGATGACAACAGTGAAGAGGGATGAATGTAAATCCCTGTACTTGGTTTTGTACAAATACCAAATTGGATGTGTTTGACTCAATAGCATTGTTTTGTGAAAATAAACATTACTTTTTGAGTTTTAGTTGATGAGTCAGTAACGTGGCGTTGAATTTTTTTTTTTTTAAGATTTTTATTTATTTATTCGACAGAGCTAGAGACAGCCAGCGAGAGAGGGAACACAAGCAGGGGGAGTGGGAGAGGAAGAAGCAGGCTCATAGCGGAGGAGCCTGATGTGGGGCTCGATCCCAGAACGCCGGGATCACGCCCTGAGCCGAAGGCAGACGCTTAACCGCTGTGCCACCCAGGCGCCCCTGAATTTTTTTTTTTTAATAGTGGTAGTATAATATCCAGAATGAGGGAGGCAGTAGCCCCACTGTGTGCTGGTCAGACTGTTGAGAACCTTGTCAGTGAGTTCAGGGTGCCCACATTAGGAGGAACATTGACCAACTGGAGCATGCCCAGGAGCAGGCCATCTGCTGCTGAAGGAAGGGTCTGGAAGGCATGCGTGTGAGACATAGTTGAATAGGTCATCCTGGACGCAACAACATGAAGGAGAGTTGTAAATTTTATGTTGTAAATAAACAGACTGTCTGAGAGCAGGCCTTTCTCTCTAGAAGGACAGTTAAGTCCAAGGGGTGGAAACTGGAGGAAGGCAGACCTCAGCTCACTATAAAAGGTTGAATTTTATCCCCAATAATTAGGACTGCTTCTAAATGGGATGGTTTTTTTGTAAGCCAGTGAGATCCCAACGAGGAAGTATAATTAAAGCGAAGGATCTGATTATGTGTTAGGAATGTTCTAGCAGTGCTGAACCCATTGTGCTTGAAGATTAATATTGAAAAAAAGAACACATACAGGCCTTTGAAATTCTCAGACTTTGGAGTCCGTGTTACTGTTTCATTGTTTTCTGTAGCACACCGCACTATCTGTGTGGTTGTTTCTGACTTCTGAGATGAAAGGGAAGTCTCTGCTGGCTCGTATCTGCTTTGGGGTCCTGTGAATTCACCTGCCTTTCAATTTCTAATGCAGTGATTTTCAATTTTCTTTTTTTTTTAATAATAATTTCTTATTATATTATGTTAGTCACCATACAGTACATCCCTAGATTTTGATGTAAAGTTCCATGATTCATTACTTGCGTATAACACCCAGTGCACCATGCAATACGTGCCCTCCTTAATACCCATCACCGGCCTATCCCAATCCCCCACCCCCCTCCCCTCTGAAGCCCTCAGTTTGTTTCCCAGAGTCCACAGTCTCTCATGGTTCATTCCCCCTTCTAATTACCCCCCTTTCTTTATCCCTTTCTTCTCCTACCGATCTTCCTACTTCTTATGTTCCATAGATGAAAGAAACCATATGATAATTGTCTTTCTCTGCTTGACTTATTTCGCTTAGCATTATCTCCTCCAGTCCTGTCCATGTTGCTACAAATGTTGTGTAATCGTTCTTTCTGATGGCTGAGTATATTCCATTGTATAAATGGACCACATCTTCTTAATCCAGTCATCTGTTGAAGGGCATCTCGGTTCCTTCCACGCTTTGGCTATTGTGGATTGCTGCTATGAACATTGGGGTGCATATGGCCCTTCTCTTGACTGCATTTGTATCTTTGGGGTAAATACCTAGTAGTGCAATTGCTGGATCATAGGGTAGCTCAATTTTTAGCTTTTTAAGGGACCTCCACACTGTTTTCCAAAGTGGCTGTACCAACTTGCATTCCCACCAACAATGTAGGAGGGATCCCCTTTTTCCACATCCTCTCCAACATTTGTTGTTTCCTGCCTTGTCAATTTTTGCCATTCTAACTGGCGTAGGGTGGTATCTCAGTGTGGTTTTGATTCAAATTTCCCTGATGGCTAATCATTTTGAACATTTTTTCATGTGTCTGTTAGCCATTTGTATGTCTTCATTGGAAAAGTGTCTGTTCATATCTTCTGCCCATTTTTTGATTTGATTATTTGTTTCTTGTGTATTGAGTTTGAGAAGTTCTTTGTAGATCTTGGATACTAATCTTTTATCTGTAGTGTCATTTGCAAATATCTTCTCCCATTCCGTGGGCTGCCTCTTAGTTTTTTTGATGGTTTCCTTGGCTGTGCAGAAGCTTTTTATCTCAATGAAGTGGGATTCCCCGGGGAATTCTACCAAACATTCAAAGAAGAAATAATACATATTCTCCTGAAGCTGTTTCAAAAAATAGAAACAGAAGGAAAACTACCAAACTCATTCTATGAGGCCAGTATTACCTTGATCCCCAAACCAGGCAAAGACCCCATCAAAAAGGAGAATTACAGACCAATATCCCTGGTGAATATGGACGCCAAAATTCTGAACAAGATCCTAGCTAATAGGATCCAACAGTACATTAAAAGCATTATCTATCATGACCGAGTGGGATTCATCCCTGGGATGCAAGGGTGGTTCAACATTCGCAAATCAATTTTCTTAATAAAAATCCTCATTTTTCGAAATTGCCCAGATAGGGAAAGACAGAAAAGAAAACAGGCGTTTTTGAGGGTTGAAGAAACGATGCTCAATTGCTGTATCTTGTTTCTTGGATTTTTTGTAAATTAAAAGTATGCAGAGAAAATCTTGCCTCATTTGTTAGCTTATGGGGAGTCATTAGGTATGTTCAGATACTCCTATCTTGAATTCCAAGGGCCAGATTGATTCTCAAGGAGGAAAATTTGAGGATGTATTAGGATGGAGGAGACGTGAAATGAGGACGCATAAATGTAAAGTTCTACCAAGTGACATTTGTGGATTTTTTTTTCTCACTTTAGTTTTGAGAAAAATCTGAAGATCACCTATGGTTAGAGTCTATGACAGTATGCTGTATTGTTGCTAACCTACTTTCTATTTTTTGTCTGTTTAGGTGAAAGGCCTTGTGAAACAGCATATAGATTCATTCAACTATTTCATTAATGTGGAGGTAAGCAGCAGGGCTTAGAAACAGAGAGAGGGTCGCCTGGTGGGCTCAGTAAGTAGAGCAGGGGACTCGATCTCAGGGTCGTGGGTTCGAGCCCCACCTTGGGTGTGGAGCCTACTTAAAAAAGAAAAAAAAGTGGAGACGAGAATTGGTGGAAGCCAGAGACGTTCCTAATGGTGCTCTTTCCACTGCAGATAAAGAAGATAATGAAAGCCAATGAGAAGGTCACGAGCGATGCCGACCCCATGTGGTACTTGAAGTAAGGAATCAGCTACTCTTGACTTGCTGCTTTGATCACGTCTAACGTTTTTTAAAGTGAATGTGGTTGTTACCAAAACTCTATCAAAATAACTGTCTTTATCTGGTTAATAAGATAAGTACTCAATTTTTAATTGGTAAACTAATTATAACAAGTAGAGTTACGCTTGAAAAGGACTGAACCAGGTTTAAACACTTTTTTAGAACACTTTTAAATTTAGAGAAAAATTACCAAAATAGTACAAAGAGTTCCATATTATCCTTCGCCCAGCCTGTGCTAATATTAACATCTTACGTAACCAAACCACAATTAGCAGACCCAGGCAGTTAGCACTGATACAATACTGGCAACTACTCTGCACGTCTCATTTCAAGCTTTCCCACTCATGTCTTTTTTTCTGGCCCAGGATTCAATCCAGAGCCCAACATGATGATTAGTTCTCATGTCTCTTCAGCCTCTGCCAGCCTGTGACAGTTCCTCAGACTTTCTTGGTCTTTTATCACCTTGACACTTTTGAAGAATTCTGATCTGTTGTTCTGTGGGAGGTCCTGCCATTTGGGTTTGTGTGATGTTTGCTCATGATTCAGTTGGCTTATACATTTTTGGCACAGAAGTAACGTTTGGTGCTATCTTCACTGCATCGTATCAGGGGTAGAGCTGTCAGTATATTCTACTATTGGTGGTTTTAACTTTGTTCTCCCGATTAAGGTGGTATATGCAGGTTTGTCCACTGTAGAATTACGATTTTTCCTTTCGTAATAAGTGTCTTAGGGGGACATCTTTTGATATTATGCAGATAGCTTACCCACTAATTTTAGCATCAAGGACGGTTCTTATAACAATTACTGCTGTGTGTTTACCTCTTGGTGAGGCTTTCTTGCCATTGTTCCTTGTTCATTAATACTGGAATTCTGTTGGAAGGAAGAGCTGCTGCTTCCCTTCATTTATCTCTTTAATTTTCTTTATATTAATATAAACTCACGTATAGCTTACTCTATGGATCATAATCCAGTAGTATCATTTTACTGCTCCAATCATCCCAGCTTTGACCATGGGAGGGTTGACTGCTGTGTCCTTGCAGCACACCCTAGTTAATGTTTAAGCACCACTTCACTTTCTGTCGCCATGAGACGTGGTTGATCTGGTATTTTCCCTGCGCCAGCCTGGAATCACCCATTTCCCTCAAGGAGTCCTAGTCTCCTTTTCTGGACTATTGTGTTTAAAAACCAAGATAGGGATCTAAAGCCTCGGTAGACGGAGCGAGGAAATATGTATGTGTATGTATACTACCAGGCACACATACCTCGATGTTTCCGTATCCTATCCATTTTGATATGAAAAACCAGTATACCGATAGCTCCTATTTCCGTTCAACTCCATGGGACTCATTCTGACTGACCTCTTTCCTTATTTGTAAGTTCTGTCCCTAAAATGAGAAACCTGGCTCTCATTACCCACACTATTTATACCTATTTATTCAGTCCCAGAATATACGTAGTTTCAGAATTGCTAATTGATAACCTCTGTGAGAATAAAATTTACTAATTAGAGTACAATATCTGTATATTGCTTTTTTGTCTTTATCTCTACAGCATCCAAGCAAAATACCGTTTCCAAAGCTACTCAGACTTGTTTGCTTTTCCACCTTCTCATTGCAGTCACATTACTCATTTGTAAGGCTGTGGCGTTTGTGTTCCATTTTGGGTCCCCTTCTGCGTCCTGCTCGATTTTAATTATGCATTTACTTGTTGAGTGTGTGAAACATAATTGTAAGAGTTAGACCTGTAGAAAAAAGTATTTTCAGGAAATTGTCACTCCCGTCCCCGTTCTTTCCATCCTGTTGCCAGACACTCCCGGTAGGTATTCGTTTCTGCGTTCTTCCTATGTTTCTTTTGCCATAATGAGCGCATTATATGCTCATTGTATGCACGGTGGTTCATATACAGTGATTCAGCTTAACAGTTTTTCAACTTTATGATGGCATGAAAACTAGACACATTTGGTAGAAACTGTACTTTGAATTTTGATCTTTTCCCAGGCTAGCGTGCAATGCTCTTGTGCTGGGCAGTGTGGCCACAGCTCCCGGCCAGCCCCACAGTCACGAGGGTCAACAACCGACACACAGTCATTCTGCTTTTCACTTTCTGTCCAGTATTCAATGAATTACATGAGGTACTTAACACTTTATCTTCAGATAGGCTCCGTGTTAAATGATTTTCCCCAAGTATAAGCTAATGTAATTATTCTGAGCACCTTTAAGGTAGGCCAGGCTAAGCTACGATGGTTGGTAGGTTAGGGATGGTAAATGAATTTTTGACTTCATAGTCTTTTCAACTTATGATGGCTTTATTAGGCTGTCACCCCACTGTGAGTCAAGGAAGAGCTATGTTTTTCACCCTTAAAACCTCTTCTTTTTTACATGAATAATAGCTCTTTTCATTAAATATTATCTTTAGAGAGCTGTCTTTCCAGTATTTTTAAAGAGAGATTTATAGTAATTTCTTAAAAAAGACTTAGTAAGTATTTTCCCTCCTTGGTAGAGCTGTTTGTACTATCACATCAAGAGGATCTCAAATTATAATTTTTAATTTGATGTCATTCTTAGCAGGGTAAGTATTTGTCAAAGTATAATCCTTGCATTTGGGAGGAAAATAGCTTGTTTGTTTATATGTTCTTTGAAAAGGTATAATTGGTCATGGAATAATTTGCTTTTCAGGTATCTTAATATCTATGTGGGGCTTCCTGATGTTGAAGAAAGCTTCAATGTAACTAGACCAGTGTCCCCTCATGAGGTAATAATCTACCTTACCAGAATTGGATTTGTTTGCCTTAACTCAAAGAGTTTGCCTTAATATATGCTCTTAAAATGATTTAAAAACAGGGAAAAAGTATCTCCTATGAGACAAAGATAACCAACATAAATTAGCATTTATATAATACCGTATCTGGAAACAATTCAGCACGATTTGTTTGTCATCGGATCCTGGTTAACGTGTGCTGTTGCGTAACTGTGTCCCGTCTGCGTCCCTGCTTCTGCGCTTTTGAGCAGCCCTCCCCTTGCCCCCGCCCCAGCCAGCCACCTGTGCCTACGACCCTGTGCTGTGCATTTGCAGAGGTTACTGACCACATTTTTTGAGGGTCAGCAGGCATTGTGTTAGGGAGAGGAGACCAAGGGCAGGGGCTCGGAGTCTGTTGTAAGAGATGGATGGGAAGAAAATTTGAATACCAGGATTTTAGCAGAGCTGCAGACAAAGGATTGTAGAACAGGCCTGTTTATTGGCTTTTAACACATTCTAGATTCCTCTGGAAATTCTTCCATTTAGTGTCCATAATTTGGAATTGATTTAGGAAAAAAAGTGATTTTTGTAGATTTATGTAGTTTGTGTTAATGTAAAGCTAAAGTGTTGAGCAATTAGGAGAAGTGGCAGAGGAACCTTTACTAAACAATAAGTAAGTTGTTAGAATGTTAGGGTTGTTGTCTGAGCAACGTCAGATGAAGTATAATCATGGAACCAGACACTTCACACAGCTAAATGTTGGTGTTACTTAATCACTGAGCGTCGAGTGTCAATTGAACATTTATTTTGTGCCTCAGCATTGAGAGATACAAAAGCAGTGAGACCCTCTCCTTCCTCAAGGAGTTCATACTCTGTGGAGAGAATAAAATAACAGAGCACGTGGAACCGACAGCAGGGGTTGCACACTGGAATGCCTAGAAGGCGCAGGAAGGGAAGTTGTGTTAAGTAGGAAGTGGTGAGGTTCGGAATGTTGGAAAGCATGTGCACCACTCTAACTTTCCCCACTTCGCATTCCGTTTTGCTGGAGTTTTCCAATTTTTAAGAACTAGGCAGCCAATTAGTAATTTCCAAGTCATTTTTGTGTGTGTGTGTGCTCTAAAGTACTTTTTTTTTAAATTTTAATGTTTTTTTATTATATTATGTTAGTCACCATACAGTACATCCCTGGTTTCTGATGTAAACTTCGATGATTCGTTAGTTGCGTATAACACCCAGTTCACCATGCAACACGTGCCCTCCTTACTGCCCATCACCAGCCTATCCCATTCCCCCACCCCCTCCCCTCTGAAGCCCTCAGTTTGTTAACTTTTGAACTGTATTACCAAGTGTAGAGAGAAGACAAAGTAGGTTGAAGTCGTTTGAGAAGCCTGAGGCCACAGTTGTCATAATTATTCTTCCTGATGTTGGAGAAAACACGTGTGGGTGTTATTGTAGTCAGGGAAAGAGGACATGAAGATTTCTTGGAGGGATTTTGAGCCTTGGAGAGGCGGGGAGAGTGGGAGAGCAGGTGAGTGGGCAGTCAGGGGACCCACGGCAGGAGTGGTGGGGTGCTGGCGTTGCAGACCCCCCCAGCCCAGCCCCACTCCTGTAATGACAGAGAGGCTGAGGGGGACAGAGAGAGCTCGTGGGGTAGTTTGGGGCCAATGGAAAGGGTCCCCGTTTTTACCACACCTGTCAAATTTCATTTCTGTTTGAAGGAGAAGAGTTTGTTGAAATACACAAATGTTTGCCCATCATGGGCATTATATTAGGTTTTTTTTTTTTTTTTTAATAAAAATGAGGTAGTATCTGTATAATACTCTGTACCAGGCACTATTCTAAAAATATATGTTTATACTCTTGAGAATTAAAATTATTCTCATTCCCACTTTACATACGATGAGACCAAGGCGCAGAAGGGTTATTCAGAACTGAAGTGGTAGAGCCAGGATTTGAGCACAGGCAGTAAGGTGCACACTCCGAACCTCCATGCCACGTCACCTTTGGTGTGGCCTAAAGAGGGAGGCTCAGTCTAATTAAATACAAAATAAGCAATTGTCATTCATCATTAATAGAGATACCTAATATTTTAAGATCCCAGGCACTGGGAAAGAAAGAAAAAGTTTAAATCTGCCTTCAGTTCAGTTGAAGGCATAGAGGATTCAGTGCCATGAATTGCCACGGTTGATGTTCAGAGAAACTCTCTTTTTGAGAGTACAAGCAACCTGATGACCATCTAAAAAACAGGGAAGCATCAAGAGTTTCGTGGCTTTGCCGGTCTGATCATGGCTCAGGTAAGGGCATCATTTAGCGAGTCATCACCTCGTCAAACTAAAGCACACACCAGTAGTTTCGTTTCTTTTCTTTTTTTAAAAATTTTATTTATTTGTCAGAAAGAGAGAGAGAGAGCGAGCACATGGCAGAGGGAGAAGCAGGCTCTCCACTGAGCAAGGAGCCCAATGCGGGGCTCGATCCCAGGATTATGGCCTGAGCCGAACGCAACCGCCTAACCCACTGAGCCACCCAGGCATCCCCATACAAGTAGTTTCTAAAGTTCCCCAAATGATGCAGAAATTGTTAATATGATGTGTCGAATGATTTGTGCTATAGGATACTGCTTGTTAAGGAATTTTGTGATAGAGTTAGTTTATTTGTAGAATAAAAGGAAGTATAGTTTAAATTTTTTAGTTTGTGTATGTGTATATTTTAGGTATCATGCTGGTTGTTAACTTTTTGAATAAGGTAACCACATTGAAAACTGGGTCCATGGAAAGTAATCAATGTGGTTACCTTATTCAGGGAATTTCAGGGAATAATCTAATTTGCTTCAAAGATGGGAACAGACTGGTGATGGCATCAGATAGCGAGAAGACTGTCAGTACCAGAGTTACTGTGTCGTTTCTGGGCTGGCGGGGGCAGAGAGGCCGTGGGGGTGTCTGGATCAGTGGCTGGCGTCATTCCCTTCGTGGAGAAGGCAGGCTCATCGCTCCTGATGCTGTTATGGCAGCCCCTGCAGCAGCTCAGTCCGGTGTGGACTATCCTTCTGCTGGAAATGGAGCTCTTGGAGGCTTCAGGACCTTTCTCTCCCAGGGAGGAGGAGCAGTGGCTGTCTGATTGTCTTTCAGTGCCGTCTGCGGGACATGACGTACTCTGCCCCCATCACAGTGGACATCGAATATACCCGAGGCAGCCAGAGGATCATCCGTAACGCCTTACCCATTGGCAGGTGAGGAACGATGTCCGAGTTGGAGCCTGCGTGCTAGTCCTGTGGGGTGACCTTGAGCAAGTGCTACAGTTCCTTTGCCCCATTTCCTCACCTGAAAAATGTGGGGAACAGTGCCTACTTCGTGGAGTCTTCGGGGACCCAGTGAGTCAGCCCAGCAGTGTGCTCGGAGCAGTGGCCCGCGCATGGCTGTGGTGGTGGTGCTTTTTCATTGTGAAACCTTTTCTGTAAAGCTAAGGAGAATGCTTCCGTTTCCTCCTGAAATCCCAGCTGTAGGGAAACATTAGGTAAGATAGCATTTCAGTGAACTCTCCTGGGCTAGTCTTCTTGGTGTATTCATGTGTATTTTAAGTTTGACTTTTCTTGGAAGTTGAACTTTTCCAATATCGCGGTATTAAAGGGAGAAGTTACTTATTTGCCTGGAACGGGTTTGGAAATGATGGATCGCGTCAGCTAGCATTGTCGCAATCTGCTTTTCCTTATTAGGAAAACACACTGGCTCACCTGTAGAAATGGACGAAACCCACAATATTGTGAATCTGATAATGATGTTGGACTTTAAACTTAGTGTGAACAATTCCCACCCAAGTGTTTTTTCCCCCCACTTCTAAAGTGCTAAGAGCTTAATAAATATCCGTTGGTTCAGGAAATATGCACCAGTTGCCTGTCACTTGTCCTGCACTGTGCTGGGTACTTGGCTCAACAGAAGATACTTAGACACAACTCCTGTTGGCTTGTTCATCCCCAGCTGCCGGGGAAGGCAGGCTTACGGATCTCTAGTACCACTTGGTAAGTGCTATGATGGAGAGGTCCAGAGTAACGTGGAAACCCACAGGATTAACAGATCCTTCCCCTATAGTCTCCCAAAGGAGGGGGCCGTGTGTATCGCTCCTGTCCTCACTCTTCAGTCAGGAAAACAAGTTGGGATTTCAGAATATTAATCTTCATTTTAGACCTTCTCTTATTCTCACGTATGGACTACAGTCATGTCCAGTTAAATCTTGGATCATTAATAAATTATTTCCCAGATTGAATATTTGTGAAGGGGGCAGACTGGAGAGGCAGGTGCAAAGCATCCCTAGTACAATTTAGGGTTTACATCCTGGTTAAGAGGAGGCAGGGAAGGGTGTGCATGTACCCAGTGTTTGGTGAATACCTGCTACGTGCCAGACGCTGGGAGAGGTGACTGCATTTACTGCACTCATGCGAGTGACCTTTGTGGGCCAGAGTGCTTATATGTACCAGGACCTGCCACATGATACGCGACCTCGTGTACGCGTTGTGGCGTTTGGGTTTTATTGGTTTGGTTTTGTTTTGTTTTTTCTTTGTTTTTTTGAGTAAAAAATGTTTCATTTTAATCCAAGTAATATTCCTACTTGGTAACAAATCAAAAGTACGTGAGAGCACTTAACACAAAGCAGTAGCCTCCCCCGTTCCTCACCCCGGTCCTGTTCCCATCTCGTGACCGTGTCTCTTATTCTGGTGGTTACTGCATCCGTAACTTTAAATGCTGTGTATATACCTCTGTTTCTTGGTACATCAACTTTAGACACTATTTGTTAAAAACTCAGGATTTCTGCTTTTGTCTGAAAATCTAATGGGAGATGGAGTAGGAGTGCATTCATACATTTTTTAATTAGTATTTTTCACGTGTAGAAGTTTTGCTTAGGTCTTAAAATTGCCGGTAAGTCTTGATAGTCTCTTGTTTCTCACACTGTGTTCATTGTGGTATTTCTGCGTAACGAATGGGAGTCCCTTTGCTGACCTTGGGTGAAGAGTTGCCGTTTCTGACTATTACCAAGTCTGTCCGCGAAGTTGAAGGAAACCAAACATTTGAGTTTTTCTTCTCTGAACCAGAAGAGCAGAATACCTAAGGAAGTGCTCCATTTCACTTGGCTCTTAATGTAACTGGCACTCCTATGCCTTTTCTAAAATGTCCGAGAGGAATGTGGACCCCTTGGTGATGTGTACAGGGCACGGTTCCTCCTCTTTTCACCTCTTTTGCCAGTGACCATCTTTATGTGATCTTTTCTTTTATTTTCAACAGAATGCCTATAATGCTGCGTAGTTCAAACTGTGTTCTTACGGGGAAGACTCCAGCAGAATTTGCCAAGCTGAACGAATGTCCTTTAGATCCAGGTATGTGTGATTCCTTAGATTTCTGCCCCCCACCTCTTCCCCTTTTAGGGCCTTTCTTTTGCTGTTGCTGTTGCTTTAATTCTCAAAAACAATACCAGCCTATCTGCTTTATAATGAACTTGGATTAAACTGTTCACAGAACATGGGGCACCTGGGTGGCGTAGTTCGTTAGGCCTCTGACTCTTGATTTCAGCTCAGGTCGGGATCTCCGGGTCCTGGGATCAAGTCCTGCATGGGGCTCCCTGCTCAGCGGGGAGTCTCCTTCTCCCTCTGCTGTTTCCCCTGCTTGTGCTCTCTCTCTGTCAAATAAAAAAATCTTTAAAAAAAAAGATTCTCTTTCTCTCCGTCCTTCTGCTACCCCCACTCCCACCCTGGCTCACACATGCATGCTCTTTCTCTTAAAAAAAAAAAAATAGGGGCACCTGGGTGGCTCAGTTGTTAAGCGTCTGCCTTCGGCTCAGGTCATGATCCCAGGGTCCTGGGATCGAGCCCTGCATTGGGCTCCCTGCTCCATGGGAAGCCTGCTTCTCCCTCTCCCACTCCCCCTGCTGGTGTTCCATCTCTCACTGCCCCTCTCTGTCAAATAAATAAATAAAATCTTTAAAAATAAATAAAGACATAAAAATAAATAATAAAAATAAATGTTCACAGAACATCCAGAAATTTGGCTCCAACTTTATTCTTTTAGTCTATATTTCTAAAAGATGTACTGTTTTCTCTTTTATTTTGGGTTTAAAACTTTAACATTCCAAGATGTGATTTATTATTATGGTTTGTCAGACTTTTGTCTCTTTGCTCAGTGGTTTCTTTGGTATGCCTGAAAATTCAAGAATAATCATACAGAGTTACTTGTTTAGCTGGTCAGAAAAAACTCAAGTAGCTCACTTCGGGCTGTTTTAAGTACAGTAAAGGGGAAAAACCCAAAAGTCTTTCATTTAAATTCTTAAAGATTATATGTTTGTACCTAGTTCTAGGCAGTTTATTTTGTAGTTTCACGCTTAGCACGTAACAGAAAATTTTCCTTAATTCCTTAATTCACACTTCACATTTAATTTGTAGTTGTTTTCATCTAGTCCTTTAAAGCTGCATTGACATAGAATCACAAGGTTTTGGAAAGAGGTTGACAAAGGGACATGACTTTGTTAGGCTATAACAAAATGTGACACAAGTGAAATGTATTGCTTGTTCTTGGTTATATTCTAAAAGTAGAATGAAGTCTCCCTTTATCTTATTCTGAGTTGTGTGCAAAAGAAGATTATATGGTAATGTTTTATGGGTTTTGTTCAGTATGGAATACTTAGGAAACCTAATCCTGGTCTACCGTTGTCACTGAATTGTTAGAAAACGTAGGGCAATTTTGAGTTTATATTGAAGATTGTTGGTTATTTTATGCTTAAGAAATTTGAAGACTAATTTATTTAACATATTTTTCATTTGCGTCTTGTATATGTCACGTGCTGGTGATAGGTATACTAGTAAGTTCTGTTCCCTGACCTCAAGAAGTTTATTTTCTTGTGGCTCATTTGTATAAAATCATGTGCTGACACTGTCATCAATTCATAAAAAAGTATCAGCAAACCCCTTCTAATTGAGCGTTGGTCGGCACCGTGGAGTAATGGAAGAGGGTTCTCTAAATCAGGAGGTCACTGTCATTACTAAGTCACACTGTCAGAATAGGCAGTGAAACTTTCCTTGCTTCCTTTGGGCAGGTGGCTACTTCATTGTCAAAGGAGTAGAAAAAGTTATTCTTATCCAAGAGCAGCTGTCTAAGAACAGGATCATCGTGGAGGCTGACCGGAAGGGGGCAGTTGGTGCTTCGGTCACCAGGTACGGAAAGCAGGGATGGTGTTAAGAAACATTGATAATTCCATCAATATCAGAGGACTGTCTTTCAATACAGAGATAGCCAGTTATTTCTGACTATCATAAATAGACTACTGATTTATAATTTTTAGCGATGCAAGTGTGAGACATTGGTTGAAAGGCCACTAGTTGTTTTATTCAAGTTGAATTTTGTTGCATTACAGGAAAGTTGAAAAAATTATGAAACCACTCCTTTTTCATGTTTGTTTTTAGGCTTTGACCATTTTGCATGATGTATTCCTACATCAATACGATCAGAGATGATTTTTTACTTAATTTTTAATGAAGTCTGTCATGGACTTAACATCTTATTGTTCGTTTTCTTGACCGGCCTCTTTCACAGTGTACTCATTTTTCTCCCAACAGCATCTCTTGTCTCCTGTAACTTCTTTTCTCTGACTTATTATCATATGTAATTTGGAATCTGTAAATTAATAAGTTCTGGGAATAAAAAAATTGTAGGATAACGAAGGTGTCAGTATGCAGTAGAGTTTGTCTTCTGAGGACCAGTAATACACTGTACAATTCAGACTTCTATTTTTCTTTCTGATGGGCGGGGGAGGCAGCTAACAGTAATGGCCATTCATTGAGCAGTTACCAGGAGCCAGGCAGTGTATCGGGTTCTCTGTGTTACTTGTCCCCCTGGCCCTCCAAGTTAAGTGGTGTTATCTCTGTTTCACTTGACCTTGGTCCTACTGATCGGAAGAGGTGGCCAGCATTTGGACCCAGAGCTAATAATTCTGCGACCCATGTCTTCCTACTGTATGCAACTTTTGGAGCCAGGCAATTGGGATTTGAATCCCAGAGTTGTTGTTCGGTAGTTACGAGGCACTCGGGTGGGCAGTTACACATCTTCTCTAAGCACTGGTTTCCTCATATGTGATTTGCAGACACTACTTCAAAGTAAGCGTAGCACGTAGGAGATCAGAGCTAACGTAAGTAGAGTGTGTAGCGTGGTGTGCCTGGTGCCTAGCGGGTGATCAGTGTGTGTCCCTGTTGTGGCTGATTACGCTTGGAAATGTTTGTCGCTGATGAGATTCCAATAAAAGGAGATTCCTTAGTTTCTTTTGGCCTCACTGTATAGGAAGCATGTAGATATGTTTTACTGAGTTATTAATTTAAACACTCAGAGTGTATAAATTCATTTCTTCATCATTTTTTTCATTATAGTATAGACTCATTTTGAGGTTTTTCTTTTGAAATGTGTAAAATTGATCATGAGTATACCTCACACTGAATCAAAGCAATTCAGGTGGAACCAAAGTGAACTAGGTCAAAATAAATTGGTGTGTGTCACTCATTCACCCACAAAACTTCCACTGTATTCTCAAAGCTAAAGAAACATTTGTAGTGTTTTTAAAGTTTCATGGAAGTGGCAGGGAAGCTAGGAAAGGAGTTGTGCATCTTTAAAAGGCGTCTGTTAGGAAGGACCTTACTGATCATTATTGATTGCCAAATCTTATTGAGTTGCATTTTACTAGCTTGAAACCAAGGGGGGACATAATTTAACCAACTTGCATTTCCTTGTAGCTCCACCCATGAGAAAAAAAGCAGAACCAATATGGCTGTGAAACAGGGACGATTTTATTTGAGGCATAATACTTTGTCAGAAGATATTCCCATTGTCATCATATTTAAGGTAAGGCTGCAGGTACCTACTGAAAATTATAAGAAGCCTTTCTCTGCTTTATTTTCATATGTCATTAGAAATTTGGAGGATAAGGATTTCTAGGAATAGAAAGATTTGTGGCATACATAAGTTGTCAGATATGTGATATATTTTAAATTGAAAGCTACTAAGATCAGGGTTCACGTGTTTTCAAAAATACTATTTCGTAACAGCTACACAATAAAAAATCCCAAGGTACAGAAGGATATATAGTGAGAAGTAAGCCTTCCACTCACTGGGACCTAACTGCGTAGTTATCCGACCCAGGGACACCGCTGCTCCTGGTTTCTCGTGCCTCTTTCTAAGGATAGTTTGTGCCTCTACAAGCACATGAGTCTTTAGCAGGTTTTTGTTCTGTTTTGTGTTTTGCTTACATCCATTGCACATCATTTTGTACTGGGCTTGTTTTCTTTTTTACAACTTCTGTCTTGGAGATCATGTTCTATTGTTAGTTCATACAGAGCTGCCACATTCTGTTTGACAAACTGTTCCATTAGCATAGTTTCCTCAGTCATCCCTCCGTCGGGGGATATACACGTCTCTCGCTGTTACAGAGCTGCTGTATCACGTCACACAGGGGCGAGGGCATTTGTAGGCAAATTAAATTCCTAGGAGGAGAATTTTCCAGGTCAAAGAATATGAACCAAGTTTGTTATTTTTTATGGGCTTCGGGAGTCTGGTGTGTTTCTACACAAACATGAATCTTTAAGACTGATTTTTTTTTGGCTTGCTTGTGAACTGGTGACGTAGAACCCAAAAGACATTTTCCCATAGAAATTATGTTTAAGTGGTTCCGTCATCTGAAGATAATTTCATAGTGGCTCACCTGCCCTGCTCTGAGACTTAAAGTTTACACGTGTTTTATGAACACGTGAATTGTAATATTAGTCATTAAGCAGAATTTTAAAATAGCATTATGTGATACAGTGGATCCTCAGTATTTGCGAATTCTGTGTTTGCCAGTTCTCCTAGTTGCTAAAATTTGTTGGTGACCCCGAGATCATCACCCATGGTGGTTTTGCGGTTATTCACGGACCCGCACAGGCTCAGGGCAGTCAAAAATTTGAGTCCCCAAACTGTGTTCCCAGCTGAGGTCAAAGAAGGCCACACTCTGCCTTCCTGTTTCCTCTCTCGTGCTGTAAGTGGGTGCCCTTTCTGTGATCTGTGTAGGGCCATGTTCTTTCACAGTTTTGTACTTTTTGGTGGGATTTTGCTGTGTAAAACGGCCCCCAAGCCGAGGCTGAAGTGCTGGCTAGTGTTTCTAAGCGCAGGAAGGCAGTGATGTGCCTTATGGGGAAATACGTGTGTCGGATAAGCTCGTTCAGGCAGGAGTTGGACTGCTGTTGGCCGTGCGCTCAGTGCTGATGAGGCAACAAAATACTTCATGCTAGACGTCTTTAGGCAGAAACACACGTAAAACAAGGTTCTGTATGGATGGGTTGAGGGAAAGGTAAGCAGAGGCCCACAGGACAGAACACTTTCCCATGAGCAGCGCTTCCGTGTTCTCCTGTGCAGGGTTTGTGGCAACTAGCTGTGGAGAACACAGCTGAGGATGCCCACACCCGACTGTGTATGGGCCAGAGGGGAATCCTGCCGACGAGACTCGAGAGCTCAGTTTATTTGAGTCAATACTGAAGAGAGTACTTGGGATCATGTTAGAGGTTAACGTTCTTTTCTCATTTAGTTTGACTTCAGACTTAAATATTCTTGCTTAGCCGTGGTTAGGATCATGAAGCATCTGGGGTGGAGGTAACTAAGGTGGTTAGAAAGGGAAGACATCTGGGTATACGCCTCAGAGGAGTAAGAGAGGAGGACTGGAACTTGTCCTGTCGCAGTTGTGACCTGGTGACAGCACAGGAGTCGGGCAGACAGGCCTCTTTGTGCCAGGCTACTGTTGGGGCCAGGAAGGGGGTCCCAGGCTGTTCATAGGTATTGAGTGGATGTTGACCACTCGGGTTCTTTAACTCGGGAAATAACTGCATTCTGAATGCAATTACACGAAGAAGGTTGTCGGAGATTTTTTTTCAAAGATTATTCATTTGAGAGAGCAATGTGGGGGACACGGGCTCGATACCAGGACCCTGAGATCATGACCTGAGCCAACAAAGTCAGATGCTTAGCCAACTGAGCCATGCAGGCATCCCTGTAGGAGATTTTTTCATGTTTAGTGCAACTTAATATACTTTCCAGTTCTCTAAATAAGACGGTGTCGTTTTCTTTTTAGGGTGATGATCATCATAATCGAAGTACCATCTATATCGGCGGGGAGGGGGAGCTGGAGAGAATTCCTAAGTGTACTTTTTATTACCTCTCTTCATGGTTTACATTTTTAAATCACTGAAGTAGTTTTGGCTTTCCTTGTCAGGATCCCACAGGCCCCAGTGTGGTGCCTTGTGTATGTAGTGTTTAGCAGATAAAAGAATTTCATCCGACTGTGTAGAACTACATCTCCAGTAGAGGGCAGTGTGTTCCCATGCGTCCAAAAGACTTTCCTGGCTGTTCTAGAGGCTTAAAGAAGCTTAGGACTGCTTTCATTAGACCAGAAATTATAAGTTAATTATAATGCATCTAGCCTTATATCACTCACGTGGAAAATACATCACTAGACATGTGGACACGCTAAAATCAGAAAACCTTTATTAAATACATTTTTGCCTAGGTAACAATTTTGATAAGACAGTTTCTTCTGTCAAATTTAATATTATGTTGCAAATGTATACATGTGTTTATAGCCAATTTAAATCCTTTATAGAATGGGGCTATAAATTAACAGTATGCACTTTTATGTAACCTATAGTTGAGATTTCAGATTTCTCCTTTTCTGATTATAAAACAGTCCTTGAATTGTACAAATTGGAAAAGCTACTAACAAGTAGAACTACATTTTTGGACCTATTTTTTCCAGACCCTTTTTCCTCTGCTTTGGTAATATACACTTGATTTTACTGTTTTTCCCCCACTGAACAGTGATTTGTGAATAGCTTTCCATATCTGTAAATACGGATCTTCATCATTATTTTTAGCAGGTGTCCTACAGGAATTACCCGTGGGCGGTACAATCTGTTTAACCAGTTTCCTGTAGGGGTCATTTAGGTGTCCTTTTTCCCCCAAGTTTTCACTCTGATACACAACCCTGGGTTGTCTTCTACGTACATATTTGTGCACATTGCTGAGTGTTTTGTGAGACTTAATTCCTGGGAGTGGAATTAAACATTTTTTTAAAAACCTGGGCATGTTGCCAGAATTTTCTTCTGAAACTTAACCATTACATGCTAATCAGCAGCATATAAGGATGAAAACAACTTTTTAAATTTTTTTAGTTTAAACGAAGTACATTGGTCACAGATAGTCCCATTTTATGTTCTCCCACTAGGGGGATGTTTTAATAGCCTGATGGAACCTTGTCTAATAATTTCTATGAAGACTTTTCCATCTGGGGAGCAGCACAGAATATGGGAGATCTTAGCATCAGACAGATCTAGGCCAAATTTCAGCTTCTCCCCTTGTTAGCTGAGTGACCTCAGGCAGATTCCCCAGTCTCCCTGGGTCTCGGATAACTCCCCAGAAAGTGAGAATTTCACCTGAGAGCGTTGTCCTGAAGAGCAAAGGAGGTGGTGTATTTTTTGAAAAGTGGAAGGCCTAGAAAGAAGATATTGTTTCTCTTGCCTTCACTCTGCCTCCACGTTTAATGTCAGGAGCTGGGGAAAATAAACTGGGAGACCAGGAAAGTCACATCATTTCTCTTTTTGTGTTGTGTGGCCCTAACACAGACCTTGACAGTCATTAGGACTTGATGGTTGTTGATTGTAACCAACAATTGGCTAAAAGTGACAGAAGCAGCAGGGTTTCCAGGTTCCATGCTGGGTCTGAATATGACGGCTAAAGCTTTTTAAGACCTAGATCAGCCTTATTTATGGACTTGAATCACTACAAAGGTTCTCCTGCCCATGAATCTTTCCCACTTTACATTTTGTATTCCCAAGTATTCAGCAGATGCTCTGTGATGGCCTCTGTAAGTCTGAAAGTTTTTACAGAAAAGAAGATCAGATTTCAAGGGAGGTGGGCATTGTTTCTTGGAAACGAACTTACATTGAAATTTTTGATCTTTTAAGAGAAAAAATTGCAGAGTTAAAGAGGGCCACGACAGTTCTTTTATCTGCTAAGATTACTTTTAGTAATAATAGATTGATTCCTGTCCAAAGAAAGATTAGAGATTTCTGAATATTAGATATTTTAAGAACTCATTCCCTTTCCGTCCTTCACATAGGATATTTCAGCTATCACCGTCAGTGGGCATGTCCTTCTCTTCTCTCATTAGTATTCTGTCTTTAAAAGTCACACTTGTAGTCACACTTAGTGGGTATCCAAAGAGAAGACTTCATGCTGCTTCTTAAAGAGCGAACGCCCTTATTTTTGTCCTGTCTTAATGCTGATGGCCAGACTGGGTGACCTTCTGCTGAATCGTATTATCTCTGCCGTTTCTTCATGAGGTTATTATGTAGCATTCATTTCTGACTTATTAGTTAGGTGAAATGATTTCAGAGACCTGGAGTACAAAGAGTTCCGTATAAAGCTAGTTTTCAGATGTCTACGTTATGTCTGTAAAGCAAAATGGTTGGGCATTTTGCTGTCATTTCCGTAGCAATATGTCATTTATTTGTAGCTACGACTTCCCAAGGCTAAATAGGCATAAAATCAGTTTGGTCTTTGGAGCTAGAGCGCTTTCGATGATAACCTGACTGAGTTATCACCCTGTAGTTCAGTGACCTGATATGGGAGGAGCTTAGCCCTTGTAGAGCAGAGCTTTGCCACTGATCATTCTTTCTGCGCATATGGTGTCATTTACCATGCACTTGGCATATCTTTGCTTCGTGGCTTAGAAATATTTGGAAGGCCTAAACAGTCTGTTTAGATCCGTGTTAGAACACTTGAAAATTTTATGCAGTTATAAAATTACTGCTCAGATCCAGCCTTGGGACAACTTGAAGCAGCAATCTGTATGTCAAATGAGGAAGGACTTTGTCACTATTATTAAACACCAAATATATGTGGTTTTTTCCACTTGGAGATTGCTGAACTAAAAATTAATTATTAAAATAATCCAGGTGGCTTCAGTTCAGGTTTAGAGGTTAACCTGCCTCAAGAAAGGGGGCTGATCCAGAAAGCTACCGCCCACTCAGCCCTAGGATTCTCCTGCTGTCCCACGAGACCTTCTCCTGCGGTATCTCTTGCATGCTCGGGTCGGCATCTGCCCCATGTAGATCTCTTCTAGTGTTTGCACTTTCCCCTGAGGAGGGAAGTGCATTGCTTACAAAGTTTTATTATCAATGATTTTAGAGAAGGGTGACTGGATTCTACTGCAAATTACTTGCCTTGGTGTTGTTTTTCGTATGTTTTGATTCCGTTGAAACCCATAAAACACTTTTGGGAGATTGACAGGTAAAAGTTAATTTATATTCTCATTAGCTTTTCACGGAGAAATATTCTCTTCTGGGATTTCTGGCTGGCTTCTTGCAGACCAAGGAGAAAATGTAGATGGGCCTACCTACAAGCCATCGCTGTCAGAGTAGGTGCACTCAGTGTGCTTGATTGAAGGGTGATGTAGGGTTTTTTCCCTCATTCGTTTAAAAATTAGAACTGATCATTCTTTAAGGATTGCTCTCTTTTAATCCGTGAAATGCTAAGTGTTTGAATGAACTTAAAATTTTTAATTAATATTTTTAAGTAGTGGAGTTTATGTCTAGTGTTCATTTGAACAAATGCATCCTGTCAAATTAGAGATAAGAAGATGAAAATTAAAGTATAGAAAAGAGATCTGTGTTGTGAGAGCATCTTTATTTGCTCACTAAACACAAACAAGTTTTGAACAAAACAAGTTCTACATTTACAAAGTTTTTTTAAGTTTAAATGGCAAATTTAATTCCAAAAGTTGGTGTGTTAGTTATCTGTGCTGTGTAACGAATTACAGCACAGCTTCTGTTGGTCAGAGATGTGGAGGTTGCTTGGCTGGGTGGTTCTGGCTCCGGGTCTTTGATGAGTCGAGATGTCAGCCAGCCCCGAAGTCACCCGAAGGCTGGACTGGAGCATAGCGAGGTCTGCTTCCATCGCGGCTCCCCCATGATGGCAGTTGGCTCCTCACTACCAGACGTTTCCATAGGCTGCGTGATTGTCTTCAGGACGTGGCCGCTAGCTTCCCGCAGAGGCGCGCTCTGAGAGGGGGAGCAAGCAGGAAGCTGCGGAGCTGTTCATAACCAGGGCTCCACAGTTGTACTCTGTGGCTTGCACCTTTTTTCTGTGGAAGCGAGTCATTAAGTTTCGCCTACACTCTAGAGGGGGAGACTTAGTCTTTACCCTTTGAAGAGAGTGTCGAAGAATTGGTGAATGTTTTTCAAGCCACCATAGTTGGCCTAAAGGGGACATAGCATATATTTAACTTTCTCCCCAAAAGTTTCAAAACTTTTCAGTCAGTTTACATCTGATCCTGAAGTATCCCAGTCAAATTTCTGGATCACAGATTACTCAAATTCAAATGTAGAGTTGTAGAATTTTGCATCCTCTTGTTCACAGAAATGAAGAAACAGAGGTGGACAAGGTGACTTGACAGTAGTGGTTGTGAGGCCTGTCGCTGACCTTGTTTTAGGACAGATACCTCAGATCTCTTGACTTGAAGAGGCGCCCTTTCCGTTGTACTCTGGCTTACGTTCTCGATGTTCCTCCCTGGAGCCGGTTTTCCCTCCCTCTCGCTCGTGTGTGGAGAAGTGGGCACCAGAGCATCGAAGCCTAGCTAGACAGTTATCCCCTGGTTCCGTTTTCTCTGCATAGCTGAAGGAAGAATTTTAACGCAAACATAACTTTTCCCATAACTTCTAAGAAGCAGATTCTTTCTCTGCCAAGAGAGGTTTAGTGAGATTATGCTCTATTTCTTGATATGGCAGAATTCCAGGCAAATGTGTGAAGGAGTGAGCCATAGTGCCATATGGAATCTACAAAGACCTGTGTTGCCGGCTACCACCTTGAAACACTTAAGATAAGTGGGTTTCTTAAACCTCTTAAGTGTGTTTTTAGTTTTTTTAAGAAATCTCTTCTTAAAACATGCATAACGTATAGCTTGGTATCCCTGGAATGGTAAGGTAAAACATCCCTTAGGAAAAATTCTTCTGGCCTAAATGCGAATGAGTTGATGGTTCTCAGAAAAATTAGTCTTGCGACAAAACTGATTGGGGTTCTGTTTATTTCCAGCAATGCATATTTTCTGATTTACCGCTCTTGGGCTGTTTTGTTTTAATTTTTCAGTTTGCTTTCGTAAATGTGACCAGTGTCTTCACTATACCTTCCTACCTCCTTTTTCACGATGACACTCACAGGATATTTAAACATTTTAGAAGATTGCACACATGCAAAAAAGTGCTTGAGAATGTTTGTTTTCCTCTTCCCAATCAAAATTTCTGTTTCAGGTTCTTCTGCAGCTTGGGCTGGGGCTGCCAATGCCAGATGGCACCGTTTCTGAGAAAAGAGCTAGCTTTTGCTTAGAAGTAATACCCACAAACAATGCCAAATTAGCATAAGCAAATGTCAGTGAGTTAACACAAAGCCAACACTCTTTCTATCTTTTCTTTCCTTCCTAGGCCATGGGTGTTGAGAGTGACCAGGAAATTGTACAGATGATTGGAACAGAGGAGCACGTGATGGCTGCATTTGGGCCCAGTTTGGAAGAGTGCCAGAAAGCTCAGATTTTCACACAGATGCAGGTGTGTCTTTTCATGTTGTCCTTTGCTATGAAAGGGAATTGGAGATTTAATGCTGCTCGTGCATAAAGGATCGGATGCAGTGACTTCTTGGGGTGTAGGTGTGGGAGGGTGTTGGGGAGTTGGGAGGGACAGCAGAGAAGCTTCTTTGGCTCATGTTTTAGGAATTGGAGTAAGGAGTTTGCCTTGATAAATTATCGGCCTATGGTGTCTAACTTAGAAGGGGGATATGTGTCCAGGGGGCTTTTGTTCTGATATAATAGCAAGTATTCCTTTTCACTTATTTGCCTGAGTGATATATGCTTTTGTTTTTTGGGGTTTTTAAAAAGATTTATTTATTGGAGTGTACGCTCGTTAGCACACAGTGGGAGGGGCAGAGGGAGAGAGAGAATCGCAAGCAGACTCTGCGCTGAGTGCGGAGCCTGATGTGGGGCTCCCATCTCACGACCCTGAGATCACGACCTCAGTGGAAACCAAAAGTCAGACGCTTAACCTACTGTGCCACCCAATTGCTCCAACATATGTTTTTGAACTACAGCAACTCTAGTGTAGAAGATTTTTTTCCCTGCATTTCTCCTCAATTTCCCTTTTTATTCCCTACTTCCAGTTGCTTTCAGTGTCTAGTTGTATGTAGTCTCAATCCCTTTTTCTGAATTCCCAGTGTCATCAGCAAGAAGAGCCAGGATCAGTAACCCTTTACCAGCACAGAGCCTTCATTGACCTGCTAAAGAACTCCTAGCTGGAACTTGGGGATTTTAGGACAAGATTAGTTCCCTGCCTTTGTATATGTATATATGCTAAACATAATAAAAATAAGAAGTAAGAAATAATAAAAATAACTGTACTTCCCTGCCCTTGTGACAGGAGGCCTTAACAGCCTCACTTCGGATGCTTAGTCCCACATTTGTGAAGTACTTTGCTAAGCACTCCTCGCAGCCATCCTGGGAGGTAGGGATTCTCTGCTGTAGAAGCACTGGACAGTTCTTACTGATCCATATATACATCGTCTTTTCTGTGGGTTCCTTAACGAAGAGATATAAATTCCAGGCTGCTTTTTTCTTGTTACCCAGGATGCTTGTAGAGATAGCATTTTCCCCCTTATATCTGTTAGTGTATGTTCTGAAAATCACACCACTATTGATATTTTCATAGACTGAGCCAGACAGACATTTAAGGTTAATCATCATATGTAAGTGCACATAATTCCAAAGCACAAATGAACAGGGATCATTCTTACCCTGCCTGCTTTTTATGCAGTTAGGTAAGAGTCAGCTCAAGTTCTTAGGCAGGAAGCATCAGGAAAAGTTGTTTGGATTTAGGAGGTTCTATTTCTGGTCTTTATTGAAAATGAAATATTTAGTGAGCTTAATCTTTGTTGCAAACTGGAATTATATTGTCCAAGGGTTCCAAGAACACAAAGAGGAAACGTAAAGAAGTATCCAGGAGTCGGCTCAATTTGGGGAGACACTCTCTCTCCTTTAAACCTGTGTAATGCTCAGGAAGAGCAGTTTACCTTAATGATCCCTCAGTGGATTCAGTGAGGTCCGTTCTTCCTTTTCTAACAAATAGCATCATTGTTGCTCAGATGGCCCTATAACCCTAGTATCATGAAGCTGGGTGAGCAAGGCTAAATAGTGGGTTGGGAAATTATTTATTTCTCCTAAATGGGTACTGACAGGAGATGTTAGCTAACTGAAGGAGAGAAGTTCAGTTCAGAGATGAGGGGAATACGCAAGTGGGAGGTGAGAACATTGACATGGCTCGCACTGTATGCTGGATTAGAGCATGGATTAATAATTTGCGACTAATAGACTGTCGAGGCATGTGCAATCCAGAGTAGTTTGTAAGTGGAACATATGAGTTAGGACAATGTGGATATTGTATGTTTTTCTTCCTTTTTTTTTTTTTTTAAGATTTTATTTATTTATCTATTTGACAGGGAGAGAGCAAATGTGCAAGGGTGGGGGCAGAGGGAGAGGGAGAAGCAGACTCCACAGTGAGTGGGGAGCCCGATGTGGGGCTTGATCCCAGGACCCTGAGATCATGACCTGAGCTGAAGGCAAATGCTTGACCGACTGAGCCACCCGGGCGTCCCTACTGTATGTTTTTCTAAGTGAGCGTGTAGCAAGTGCGCAGTGTCTTATGTAATAGAACTTTAGGCGACATGGCACTCAGTGGGTTGCTTAACACCTGCATTGTGTTTGTGTTTAATGCTTCCCGTTTTATCTCTCCTCCTTTCCTTCTGCCCTCAAAGCCTTTTGCTGGGTCTTGTTTACGGACATTTTCTATCATCCTCGTCAAGGGCTGTGGCATAGAGAGAAGAAATTATTTATTACCTTTTTGGAGGATAGGATGCACGAGGGGTGTCATGTTGACTTGTTCATGCCCAGACTGGGCTCTCACCACAACCCTCACGCTGTGAAACCCTGGTAATATTACTCCAGGGACAACCCGACTTCTTGCTAACTCAGAAGGGATGCTAGGCTCCCCTGTGTTCCTCCATTTTTTCCCTCAAAGTGAAGAATCTTTAGCCTCTTTTCCCAAGGGAACTGAAAGACCAGAATTTCGTGAGGACAGCTCAGTTGAAGGAAGACTGATCTGCCTGTCTCTTGGCTAATCCCACTGACTACAGGCTTGCTTTTATCCGGTACTGGGTCCTACTTACTGCTAGGTCGTGGCAGCAAGGGTTGGCACTGTCTGAGTTTTTCAGACGCCCTAACAGACACCAAACGGAGAGGATCCTAGGTCTGATGTCCCAATCTTACCACGGAGGAGTTCCGTTCCGTTCCTGGCCCAGAACTATTCATCAGGAATCAAAGAAAAAGATGACACAACATCTAGTAGGAGTGCCATACCTGTAAATGGTTGAAGTACGGCGTGGTCTGAAGCAGAGTGACAACACTTAGTTCTTTCTACATAAGGAATTCACATAGCAGAGAAAAAGGAGTGGGGTGAGGAAGTGATACCTGAGCTAGGCTTTAAAGCACAGAGAAGAAATTTCCCAGGCACAGGAATTCCAAGATAAAGAATCAAGAATCGGGGACAGGAATTCCAAGATAAAGAATCAAGAATCCCAAGCCCTTTCTTCTAACTGAAAGCCAGTTAAAAAAAAAAAAAGTGCATTCATTGTTGTTAGAAAATTATCCTCTCTAAAAACTTTTTGTCTTGGAAAAACTTCAACATACTATACAAAGTATAGAGAAGAGTATTATGAACCCTCCTGTGCCCATCACCCAGCTTCAGTAATTACCAACACTGCCATTCTTGTTTCATCTAAATCTCCGCCTACTCCTCACGCCCACTATTTGAGTAGTTTTTAATACTTAATTTTTTAGGTAGAATTTATGTGTGCTGAAGTGTACAAATCTTAATTGCATAGTTTTACATAATTTTGCATGAGATGTAGAATGTTGTTCCATTATCCTGGGAAGTTCCCTCATGTCCCTTGTTAGTCCCTTTTCACCTCCACCCTCTGATTTTCTTCCCTGCTCTTCTGATTTTTCACCACAGGTTAATTCTGCCTGTTTTAGAACTTTATATGGAATTGTGCAGAATATACTCTTTTGTGTCCAGTTTCTTCTGCTGAGCATACCGGCTGGTATTTTATATCATTTGGCCATTATTGCTGAGTAGTATTCCGTTGTACGACTGTCCCACAGTTTCTCTCTTCCTGTTGATGGACATTTGGTTTTTTCACTCTGGGTCTTATGAATAAAGTTGCTATAAACATTTCTGCACAAGTCTTTGCCTGAACAGGTCAGCATGTCTCTTGGATAAATACCTACAAATAGGATTGCTGGATCAAAGAGCAGTTGTGTATGTAACTTTTATAAAGTTGGAACTGCTAAACCTTTTCCCAAAGTAATTGTACCATTTTGCAGTCTGTGTCCGTCCCTGCCCCACCGCCGTGTGTGAGAGTTCTGATTGCTTCATGTCCTCACCAACATTTGCTCTTGTCTTTCTTTTTAATTTTAGTCATTCTACTAGGTGTTGGGTGGTGTCTATACCATTATGGTTTTAATATGCATTTCCCTGATGATTAATGATGTCATACACTTTTCATGGACTTACTACTGATTTTGTGAAGTATCCAAATCTTTTCTTGTTTTC
Source organism: Ursus arctos (assembly GCF_023065955.2). Lineage (NCBI taxonomy): Eukaryota > Metazoa > Chordata > Mammalia > Carnivora > Ursidae > Ursus > Ursus arctos. The sequence continues at coordinate 9,633,511 of NW_026622886.1, read as the reverse complement.
CTCACTGAGTTGTCTTTTTAGTATTGAATTTTGGAGTCCCTTTTTTAAAAAAAGTATCCTGGATATAAATCCCTTGTCAGATTTATTATTGTAACTATTTTCTCTCTGTCCATTGCTTCCCTATTCATTATCGTAACTTTGTTTTTTGATGAGCAGTTTTCATTTTGGTGAAATCTAATTATCAGGAGGTTTTTTGTTTATCTTATGGTTACCTATTTCTGTGTCCTGTGTAAAGAAATGTTGCCTATCCCAAGGGCAAGAATATATTCTCCTATGTTTTTTTCTTTTTCCTTTTTCCTTTTTTAAGATTTTATTTATTTATTCGACAGAGATAGAGACAGCCAGTGAGAGAGGGAACACAAGCAGGGGGAGTGGGAGAGGAAGAAACAGGCTCATAGCGGAAGAGCCTGATGTGGGGCTCGATCCCACAATGCCAGGATCACGCCCTGAGCCAAAGGCAGACGCTTAACCGCTGTGCCACCCAGGCGCCCCTCCTATGTTTTTTTCTAGAAGCTTTTATAGTTTCAGTGTTTAGGTTTATTTCTAAAATCCACTTAAACTAACTTTTTTATTTGGTGTGAGGTAAGGGTCAAAGTTAATTTTTTACTTTGTAGATATTTATATGTAGATATTTCAACATTTGTTGAAAAGGTTTTCCTTTGCCTGTTGAATTGCTTTAGCACTTTTGTCAAAAATCATCTGACCATAAAAGCATGGGTTTATTTCTGGATGTATTTTGTTCCATTGATCTCTTTGTCTGCCCTTATTGCCAATCTCACACTGTCTTGATTACCATAGCTTTCTAATCGAAAGCAGGTAATATAAATCCTCCAACTTTTCTTTTTCAAGAGTGTTTCAGCTATTCCAGGTCTTTGCATTTGCATGTCAATTTTAGAATCAATCAATTTTTGGTTTTTAAAAAACCTGCCAGGGGTATTAATTGCCAGGAATAATTACGATGGGTCTATTGGTTAGTTTGGAAAGAATTTTAACAGTAAGCCATCTTAACACTATTAAAGCTTCCAGTCCATGAAAACAGCATAACCCTTGATTTACTTAGATTGTGTTTTCTCCCAGCGGTGCCCTGCAGCTTTTAGGAGAGAGGTCTTCACATGGTGTGATTCCTTTTTGAGGGGAAAAAAGTACAGCTCCAGAAGATTAACTGTGGACTGTGGTTCTCTCTGGGTGGAGGATTGGTGGCTGCTTCATATACAGAACGTGTGTGTGTATGTCTGTTTGTGTGTATATATGCGTATCTTTTCAGTTGTATATTCTAAATTTCCTACAGTGATCATGTATCAACTGTGTAGTAAGAAAACAAATTATAAAAAGGGAACTGGTTCATCGGACAGCATATAATGCTACTTTGTTATTGATTCAAGACAAATGTTGATTTTTTGACTAAGCCTCATGCAGTATTCTCTATAGCCAGGATCCTCGTCTTTGTGTTTATAAGTGTTTTGTGTGGGTAGGTGTTTAGTAAATTCCCTCTACCGGGTGTCATTCAAACATTATGATCTTCTGTTTTTATAGGCATTAAAATATATAGGGAACAAAGTCAGGAGGCAAAGGATGTGGGGAGGTGGACCAAAGAAGACGAAGATAGAAGAGGCAAGAGAGCTCCTGGCTTCTACCATCCTGACGCACGTGCCGGTGAGCAGTGCTTGTGCAGCTGAGGACTGAGGTCCTCTGGGCCCGTCTGCTAAAGAACTTTGAGTGCAGGTTTACATGACTGAGCATCGAGTTTCGTAAGAAAAAAGAGACTCTAAAAGGACTGGGCTGCCCCATGGAAAGAACCTCCCATTATCAGTAGTTTATCTGTACTTAGGGAATGTTAGCTGTATGCTGTCATTAGCGTCATATTTATAGTCCCGTGGGTCTTGTTTCAGCCTGTAATTACAGTGTCCCATATTCAGACATAAACTCATGCTGCTCCTCGAATTCACGGCTTTGAAGGACAGAGATGGTGTTAGATGTTTTTAAATGAAACAGGCTTACAGTGCCTTGCTCATATACTCTCTTTTAATGTAAAATACCTAACATAAAATTTACCACCTTTAAGTGTACGGTTCTGTGGCCTCGAGTACATTCTCACTGTTGTGCTACCATTACCACCATAGATACTTTTTAAAATACTGGATGGTTCACCCCTTAGACCTTGAATTTTAGCCTTCACATTGTCCAGCTTCCTTTACTTACAGTGAAGATGCTCAGGTCCAGAAAAGCTGGATGCTTTGTTCTTGTCCCCCAGCTGGTCACTGATCAGAGAGAGAGCTAGAATCCATCTTCTGACCCTAGAACATGCTTGATACAGTTGACCCTTGAATAACATGGGTTTGAACTACATGGGTCCACTTAGATGTGTTGTTTCTTTCTTTCAGTAAGTACAGAACAGCACTGTAAATGTATCTTACGATTTTCTTGATAAAATTTTCTTTTTTGTAGCTTACTTTATTATAAGCATAGAGTATATAGTATAGCAATCAAAATATGTGTTCACTGTTGATGTTATCAGTAAGGCTCCTGGTCAACAGTAGACTATTAGTAGTTAAGTAGTAGTTTTGGGGGAGTTAAAAGTTACACACGGATTTTTGAATGTGCAAGGGGTCAGTGGCCCTAACCCGTGTTGTTCAAAGGCCAATTGTATTTACTTTTTATTTATTTATCATTATACAGAGATTGGTCATGTTGGTATGTGGGGTGTGGGCAAGAGTAATCATTCCTCTCTAATATAATGTTATTCTTTCTAAGTGATAGAATTATTTGCTAGACGATCTTGCTAACCAAGCAATCTGGTTTATAATGAGTTACCACGTGTGTTGTTCATGAATAATCTCTAATTCAGGGGTTGCATACTCGACCTTCAGGAGCTGATCATACAGGAAAGTCAAGGGCTCTGTAGAAGGGGAGAGTGACCACCTAACCACAGGAATTTCTTATTTTAAAACACCTTGCTGGCTCAGAAACATACAGATCTCCGATTCTGCCCTTTGGCTGCCATTCATGTGTGTTTTGAGCTAATTCAAAGAATTAGAAAATTCTTAATATGAGAGCTGGGACTCAACAGAATTTTAAACTCCTCTGGATGACTGGAAAGACTGTTTAAAAGTCAAATAGCAACAGTTGAGCATCTCTGGCTCCCCAGTGCATTTCCAAGCAGCCTCTCTGTCCCCAGCAGAGTGTCCTGCCTTCTGCCATGGTGCCTCGGGACCCAGAGAAAGGAAGTGGCAAGTGCGAGTTCACAGACCAGCCCAAGGAGGGTTGGTGGGCACCACCTCTTTGAAGGAGTGGCATGAAATGTACAGGGAAGGAAGGAGTTGATAGTGCCTAATATGCATTGTCTCAGGAATTTTCTCTAACTTCTGAATTACAGGTTAAAGAATTCAATTTCCGAGCAAAGTGTATCTACACTGCAGTGATGGTGCGAAGAGTGATTCTGGCCCAAGGAGATAATAAAGTGGATGACCGGGACTATTACGGTAACAAGCGATTGGAGTTGGCAGGACAGGTGATTTAATTACTCTAAGTCAGCAGGCCTGAGCTGCAAGTGTGGAGTTCAAGGTTTTTCAAAGCATGCACGCTTACTCGGAATCCCAGTATTAAAACAAATAGAAAGGGAGCCTCCCTGCCTGACTGGGGATATAAGGGCTTATTTCTCTGCCTACTTTCTCTTCCCTGGCAGCTCCTCTGTGGCAGTCATGAAAGCTTGATGGCTCTACAGAACCACGTGTAGACTCTTGAGCAGGGCTTCCAGGGTCCCTGGTGACCTTGCACCTGCACCTTTCCAGCCCTGCCTGGTCACTTCCACCTTCCCAGGCACACCGCGATGCTCTTCCATCCTCCTGCCTTTGAGTTATGCCTTCTGCCTCGGTGGCCCCTGCCTCGTCTCCCTCTGCCCTCCCCCTAATGACGAGCTCCCGCCCATTCTTCATTTTTGGAGTCACCCTCTCTGAAACCTGTGAACCCCCAGAGAAGTTAGCTGCTCTGTCTTCCAAATGCCAGTGACACGTGATTCAGAGCTTTACATGCTGAAGTATATGTAATTCTTCCCCTGCAAGCTTCTTTCCCCCTGAGACAGTAAGCTCATCGAGGACAGGAATCACTGATACTCATCTCTCGAGTCCCCACGTAAAGCTATCGGTCACCCAAGGATGTGTCAGTGAGTGACACTCTGTGAGGCACCTGCTCTCAAAAGTGCATTTTGGTAGGAGAGAGAGGCGTTGAACAAGTGAACAGGAAAGAAATGAGGTAATACGAAGCTGTCTTAGGTGTTTAAATAAAACCCCAAACAGGCTAATGTTAGAGAGCTGGGGTGTTGGTGGAGGGAAGGGACGTTACTTTCGTCAGGATGATCAGGAAAGATTTCTTTGAAAAAAGTGATGTATTTTAAGCTGAGCCCTCAGACATTCCCGCTGAGACTTCGGTGAGGAGAAGCCAGACTCGTGCAACCTTGGGAACTGCATTCCAGCAAGAGACCCTTGCGAGTGCGTCATCTCTGTGCAGTTCCGGCCCTGGGGAGCTGGGAGAGGATCACTGGGCTTGACTGCATGAGGTGTGGGGGTGGGGAGGACATTGGAGAACTAGCCTGTGGGCCACGCAAGGGGGTTTGGATTGAGTTTTCCATACTGCGAAAAACTGTTGAAGAGTTTTAACCAGGGATGTGACATGATCTGATTTTCAGTTTAGAACGATCAGATTTGGAGATGAACAGGCCAGGAAATGCGCCAGTTAGGAGGCTGTGGCAGTATTCCAGATGACAGATGATGGTGGCTAGGATAACATACTACCACTAAAATTTAAAAGCTAGGATTTAAAAAACGATAGCAGTTTTAGGTTTTGGAAAAGGGCTAGTGCCTGGACTATTAGAGAAGTTCTGTGTGTTTAACGGTTGGTGCTAGCAGGTGGGTTTTCCGCCACCTTCAGATTGACCTCTGTGCAGGATAGTATGGGTATCCCCACCACCATCAGTCCTCATATTTACGGTTTCTTAATTGGAAAAAAATCGTGCTGTTAGACGAGGCCATTAAAAAAAATGTCGATTGTTTAGAGGAATAAGGAATGGAGTCAGGAGAGGAGAGACTATCCTGTTGCTTAAAAAATTAGAATTAAAAAGAGGGTTCCCATGTGTAAGAAAACATTGCTTTATAAACAATGTAAAGACATAAAAGGCATTGTGTTGGCAAAAATGTGTAAAAACAATAGCTGCTAATTTCACACCCCATGGGACGAGGGAGTATAAATGTGCTTCAGCTTTAGATAACAGAGCTGCATCCACTGGCCAAGTGGGTTCACAGAGCTTTTCCTCAGTCTTTCTGCCACCAGAGGGCTGGCAGGCCAGCCGCCAGTAGAGGTGTTAGCAAAACCTACCGATTTCAGGCTTAATCTTTTCACCTACCTTTTCTTTTTCGGTAATGTGTTCATTATTTGCTGAGCATTACTCTATTCTTTGTCTGCAAATTTTTTGTTTCTAATGCAGCTTGCTTTGTATGGGTGAGATATGGAACGGCACCAAAAATCCGGCACCCTGGAAAGCCAGGGATTTCCACCCTGTGACAAAAGAATGCCGTCTTGACTTCAGAGATTGCCTAATCCCAGCTGTTCTGATAATGTAATTAAGGCTGCCTAATGTCTTTAATTTTGCAACCAGTTTGTGTGAAAAGGAGAATTTGGCACTCTGAAGGCTTAACACTAAATAGCAATCTCAAGACGCCTAATTAGAATTCTCTGACATTAAGCTAATTGGTGAAACTGTATTTCAGCAGCTTAACTTCTTTATTAATTTTTTTCAGCATTTTCATTGCAAATCAATTGATGAGCTGTCCTCATTTTTTTTTCCTTAAATATAATTTGCTCTTTAGTGTTCCTGTCCTAAGCAGGCTGAAAAGGCCTCGTACTAGCAAGGAAAGGTGTTAAATATTATCACCAGCGCTTCATCTCTTTTCATCATTTTACTCTTGACCTAAATAATGTGGCGTATTGTGCAACATGGCCCTGCAGTTTCTCACTGCCCTGCGAACTGGAGAACGTAATTTCTCTTAAACCGAAAATCTGGAGGTGGAGAAATCTAATGAGGCAGTAGTTCTGTTGAGCGTGCCCTTATGTTTTACTTGTTTAGTATGAGAGGCGTTTCCTTGTGTTTGAATCAGGGGGCCACAACAAATTCAGCTGGAATCCAAAAATCTTTGTCATAATTTGAGACACAAAAGTCTAAGTGTAAGGGGCTAATTAAAATCGAGCTGAGCTTTTGTGGTTTAGGTTAAGGGCATTTGCTTCCGTTCAGGACGCTTATTCAAGGCCCTTTTGCCAGTTCGCACAGGAAGTCGCTGCCATGGGCTTCTCCATCCTGCTCACCCCTCTGCACCTGCTTCCATTCCCATGTTCTTTCTTCCCATGAGTGAAACTGCTGGGTCTGAGTGGGAGAAAGGATTAAGCTCTCAGAGGAGGAAGTTTTCTTTTTAGAACACTTCTGCCGTGGCACATTCAAGTCTAAGATCCTGGCTTTCCTGTCTGCAAAATTGATTTTAGTAGAAAAGTGGAGGGACATGTCTAACTTTAAATCACATTCCACTTTGGAAATTCTTACTAAAGTAGTAAGTAGCTCGAGGAAAAGACTCATTTGCTGTCAGTATCTTCTTCCTTATGAGTCCAAAAACGACCTGTGGGTTATAAACATTCAATAATATAGTCAGTATGGAACTTGGACAATCTTTAACTTAGATAGTTTCAATGAGTTTCAGAGTTCCCTTTTAAGTAAATAGTGTATATGTTAGACCCCCGTGATACTACTTTAATGTTTTGTTAGGTAACTTACGTTACAAATATGTCAAGCTTTTTTCTTCCTCTTTTAAAGGGAAAAAAATGCCTACAAAGGAAAAAAAAAAAACAATGCAATTAATTTTACTAAGAAACTTAGGTACTTGTAATACCCATTATATTTGATTATTGAAGAAGCAAGCATGCCTGCTATTTATTTGTAGCGACCCACCTATTTAGTTTCAAGAACTTCTTATAAATGGTGTTCTGATTATCTGTTGCTACGTTGCGTGCTGTCCCCAAACGGTGGCTTAAGACAACCACCATTTCATCATAACAGAGTTTTGTGGGTCAGGAATTCAGGCAGGATTTGGCTGTTTGGTTCTTCGGTTTCACATGGTGTTGCTGGAGGTCAGTTGGTAATGTTCTGCTAACGGGTGTGGGGAGGGCGAGAAGGCTCTTGGCTGGGCCCTGGCCTGTCAGTGCTGTGGCATTGGGGTGGCTCTGGGCTCCGAACGAGTGTCTCCCATGAACGAGACGGAGCCCTGTGGCCTTAATGACCTTGTCTTCCACTTTATTTGTACTGTATTGGAAGAAGCAGTTACAACCTCCACCCAGATTTGGGGCAGTGGGGGGACTTGGGCCACACCTCTCAATGTGTAGTTCGGGGTTCAGCCAGAGATTTGGGTTAAGTTTACACACCTGATTTGGGGGTTTTCTCCCGTAGCTCAAATCTTTTTCATCTGGGTCTTCAATCCAATAAGATTGCGGGTCACTCTCCGGGTTTTAGCTTCTCAACGTAGGTTGGACCCTTCTTACTCCCCGTAATTGGAAAGCCTTACAAACAGAAAATGCTCCCAGTGCCATTCACTTCTGAGAAGTGTCGGCTTTCCCCCAGTTTCTGCCTGCTTTTGGACAATCTTCGGTGACTTCAGATGGTTTTAATATTTTGTCCAGAGTTTATAACTGTTTATCAGCAGGTGAGTCCATCTCATAGGAGCTACTCCACCAATTCCGGAAACAGAACCATCCTTGTTTGTTTTTATGACTTCCTATTCCATCCCGTTGATTGGGCTTCTGTGGTTATACTGTTTCAGATAGTCACCATTTAATATTTATTATGTAATTTTTAACATGAAAATAAAAATTAAAATGGTACATATATATCAGTTATGAAGAGTACAAATAAAAATCAACACCCTCAGAGCCACTCTCAAGTAATTCTTTTTTTTTTTTTTTAAAGATTTTTTATTTATTTATTCGATAGAGATAGAGACAGCCAGCGAGAGAGGGAACACAGGCAGGGGGAGTGGGAGAGGAAGAAGCAGGCTCATAGCGGAGGAGCCTGATGTGGGGCTCGATCCCACAACGCCGGGATCATGCCCTGAGCCGAAGGCAGACGCTTAACCGCTGTGCCACCCAGGCGCCCCTACTCTCAAGTAATTCTTAATAACCAACCATTATTAATACCATTCCATTTACCTGTGTATTTCATCTTTCTTCTGTTCCTCTTTTTCCCCCCATCTTGAATTTTTTGCACTATTTTTATTACATCATTAAAATTTTTAATTTAAAAAATTTTAAATATTTTGTTACAATATGTTTTGCTTATTTTTGAGTTTTGTAAAAATAGATTCATACCATATACATTTTTCTGCAACATTTCTCTTCACTCAGCATTGTTTTTAATATTTCTCTATATCGTTGCATGTCACTGTACTTCCAGTTTTGTATTATATTCCATTGTATATATGTAATATGATATGATATATAAGATATATATTTATGATAAATAACACTTTATTCTACTGATCATTCCTTTGTATGATTTCCCTTTTTAAAAAAATATTAACATTCTTGGGGCGCCTGGGTGGCGCAGTCGTTAAGTGTCTGCCTTCGGCTCAGAGCGTGATCCCGGCATTATGGGATCGAGCCCCACATCAGGCTTCTCTGCTATGAGCCTGCTTCTTCCTCTCCCACTCCCCCTGCTTGTGTTCCCTCTCTCGCTGGCTGTCTCTGTCAACTAAATAAATAAAATCTTTAAAAAAAAAATATTAACATTCTTATTTATATTTTCTGGTGCCCATATAAAGAATTTCTACAAATAGGAATGCCTAGTGCTGGAGTCAAATTAAATCTTCAGTTTAACTGGAGAATGTCAAACTAGTTTCCCAAGTGTTTGCATGTTGTACTGGGTAGGCGTTCCCCATGATCTCTATCCTATGCCTTAATATCAAACTTTATAAACATTTTTGCCTAGTGAGTGTAGAGTGGCATCTCCTTGTGGTTTTGATTTGCATTTTCCTTTTTGATTTAAATAATTTTTTTTTTGTAATTCTGGTTTTTGCTGATGGTATCCTCATGGTGTGTATGTGTGTGTGTATTCCTCTCTCTCGTAAATTTCTTGTAAACCAGGAATTCAGAGGCTAGATCGTATTCAAGATCTTTTTTTTTTTTTTTTTTTTTTTTTGGCTAGAATGCTTCAGGGGTTGCATTGTATAGTTGGCTGTTGGATCCTGTCAGGAAGAATATGACTGCTTGTATCTACACTTCGTGTCATTGGAATTGATCACTGGGTTTAGGTGTTTGGGGCCCTGGGTCATCTGTTGTAAAGTTCCCCATCACGCCTGATGGTTTTATTTAACAGCTGATAATGATCATTCCATTACCCATTGTTTGAGTAGGGCATGCAAAATAGTGATACGCTAATTTACTCTTTCTACTTTTTTTAGCTAGAATTTTCAATAAAGAGTACTTTTCATTATCATCTTTTTGGTTACTCTGAGACATGACATATATGGGAAAGGCAGGGTAAATGCTTGCTAGATTTTTTTTTTTTTTAACTAGTTTACAGAATATTGGTTTAGCTCTCTCGTTTCTTCCACAGATGAAGGGTTTTTTTTTTCCTTCTATCGTCATAAACTTAGGAGTTTTAACATTTTTACTTAAATGTTAGAATTAGCATCTTCATTTTTAAAAAATGCGTCCTAGTTTTTGATTGAGATTTTGATTGAATTTATAGAATAATTTGGGGAGAATTGACATCTAAATAATACCGAGTCTTCTAATCCGTGAACATAGTATCTCTGCTATTGAGATTCTCTTTAATGTCTCTCAGTAATGTTCTTTTTGGGGCATCTGGGTGGCTCAGTCAGTTCAGTGTCTGACTCTTGATTTCGGGTCCAGTCACAATCTCAGGGTTGTGAGATCGAGCCCTGCACTGGGCCCCGAGCTCTGCATGAAGTCTGCTTGAGAGTCTGTCTTTCTCCCTCTCCCTCTCTCCTACCCCCTGCTCGTGCTCTCCCCTACCCCCTGCTCGTGCTCTCCCCCCACTCAAATAAATAAGTAAATCTTTATAAAAAATTTAAATACAAGTTCTTTTTGTATACTAGCCTTGTATCTTGCAGGTTTGCTAAACTCATTGGTTCTAGTAGTTGTTTTGTTTTGTTTTGTTTTTTGTTTTTTAAGACTCTTTGGGATTTCCTATGTGGACATACAGGTTATCTGCAAGTAATGACAGTTTTACTTCTTCCTTTCCAACATTTTTTTTTTCTTGCCCTAGTGCACTGAATTGTGTCCCCAGTACTGTGTTGAATAGAAGTGGTAAGAATGGGCATTCTGTCCTATTCCCCAATTTTATAAAGCAAAGCTTTCAGTTTCCTGCCCTTCCCTGTGGTATCCAGCCCCTGCTATTTACCAGTGCAGGATCCTTGACCCAAGCATGTTTCGTGCTCCTCTTGCAGGGAAAGATGCAGTTTGGCTTCTCTTCCTCTTCCATCTGGCCCTGTACTTTTTCCTGGAATTGGTGGCCAGAGGGTTTGCTGGCCTTCCTCCAGCGGTAGGCTTGCCATTGCTTATTACTAGATGCAAGGCTTATGGTGGGAGCAGGGGGGGCTTTCCTCTCCAGCCTCAGGGACAGAAGGCTTCTATCCCTCTCTCAGTGCAGGTCACCTTTCCCTGGAACTATATTGGCAGGAGGGTTTCCTGACGCTTCTCTAGCAACTTAAAGAGTTTGCTTCATCTGAGCACAAGTCCAGGGAAATAGTCAGGGTTTTGTCGCTTGTTCCAATGCAGGAATCTTTCTCAGGTCTTTTGTTTGACTCCAGTCTTTCGGGAGCACTCTACGGAAAAGAACTTGTAAGTGCAGATCCTCTTGTGTCTGAGGTTCCGAAGGATTCTAAGCTTCCATGGTAGCTCACATTTGGCATTCAGGAAGTCCTTAAAATTTTGTCCAATATCTTCTTCTATGGCAGACGTCATCTCTGTCATGTGTCCTGTCTCTCCGTAGACATCCAGACTATAAACCTTTGTATTTGGTTCCCCTGGGTGCCTTGCAACCTTACCTCTCAGCAGGACTCCAGAAATGTATGATTTTGTAGTTGATTTATCTTTTTTTATTATTAGAGTGGAAGGGATATTGTCTTCTGGCTTTCTGCTTCCTGTTGGATGTGGAATTTGCAAATCTTTCTTAAGCCCTCCACTCCCTCCAGATCCTAGCCTTCCTTCTACCTCTTCTATTCATCTGTTTCATGAAATCAGTCATTAATACTGCTTATAACGTTAGCGTGAGGGCTTAAACACTTTTTTGTTCTAGCATAGGCTGAACTGTCTTGTTTCAGACTTTACTTTGGTCTCTGTTGCCATTACATCATTCCCTGCTTATGTAGACTTGTGCCCAGACCACTGGTCTGAGGACTGGTGTGAGGCCGTGGTCCAGTTTTCACTGGTCTGGAGAAGAATGAGCAAGGATGGATGGTATGAGTTTTATCAAGCGAATTGTATTTACTTTTTTGTGTTTTTCTTCTGAGATTATTTGCTCTGCCATTTTTTTTGATGTTAAAAGGTCCTTTTGAAAAATGAGATGATGTCAGAGTAATTGGTGGGTATTGTATTATAACCTTTTTATTAGGAAAATATTATGCACGGACAGAACAGTACATGAAACAAATTCCAGCTTACCAAATTGTTACAAAGCAAATACCTTTGTAAATAGCACTCAGATCGAGAAATAAATCATTTGAACGCTTTAGAAGAAGTTCCCCCCTGCAACATGCTCCTGCCTGATCAAAATCCTCCCCCAGCCTGATTTTTATGGTATTCATGTCCTTCTTTTCTCTAGAGTTTTGCCATCGAATTTGAGTTCAGTTTTGCTGGTTTGAGCTTTATGTAAATGGAATCATACCATATGTATTCTTTTGTGTGTGGCTTCTTTCACTTGATATTATGCTTTTAAGCTCCAGCCATGATATTGTTCCTTTCATTTCATTTTTGTTCATTTTCATTGCTTTATAGTGTTCCGTTATTTCAGAGTTTGCCATGATTTGTCTAACTAAATATTATTTGTGTGGCTTTTCCTTTAGCTCATACAAAGTATTGCTGCTGTGAACATTTTGTATCTGTAGGGATGCACATTTCTGGAGGGCAGTGATTCTCAAAGTGCCCCTCCCCCACCAGCAGCTCCGGCATCTCCTGGGAACTTGTTAGAAATGCAAATTCTTGGACCTATTGAATTAGAAACTGTAGGGGTGGGGCCAGCAATTTGCGTTTTAACAATCTCTGAGCGTGATTACCATGCAGGCTGAAGTTTGAGAAGCTTCACTGTGGGGATGTACCTAGAGGAGGAACTGCAGGGGCTCAGGGAAGACTAGATGAATGGCAACTGTCCTCCAGGCAGTCGCACCCATTCACATTTTTGCCAGGGATATAGGAGAGGTCCAAATGGCATCACATCTTTGCTGTTGTCAGAGTTTTTTAATGGTAATTCTCCCCCGTCCCCTTTTGGGGGTTTTAATTATCTTTATCTGTAAAATTAAAACTTAGGTCACTGGTCAGTGAAATCTAGAAGTCAGGAAGTGGCTGGTCTAAATTAAATGACTTTGAGTGCAGAAACTGTCATCATTTTTTGCTCTTATTCCCAATACCTCATATAGTGATAAGCACATAGAAAAGTACATATTTATCAAATTGGATTTTAAAATATTTTTTCATTGTTAAGCAGTTACTCCATCTTTTTTGAAAACAGTTTAATGAATACCTAAAGTTTATTAAATGGATTAGTAATGCATTTTGAAAGTTCACCATATACTTTTTTTTTTTTTTTAGCTCTTATCACTTCTTTTTGAAGATTTATTCAAAAAATTCAATTCTGAAATGAAGAAGATCGCTGACCAGGTGATTCCTAAGCAAAGAGCAGCTCAGTTTGATGTTGTGAAGCACATGCGGCAGGACCAGATTACCAATGGCATGGTGAATGCCATTTCTACAGTAAGTCTTCATTCATTCGTGTAGGGTTTTGTGACTTAGTCATACATCTGTTTCGTGGAATGGAAGTGTAAAGGACTTTGCTACTCTAGGTGAAAAAATATATTTAAAGGGTGTTTACAAATCATAAATTTTCTATTTTGAAAGACAGTCTACAGTTTAAATGTTAATCACTAGGAATTTTGTTACTATGTAGCTTTATTGCCAAATTGTAGTCCCTGTTCTGTAAGGCAAAAAGAAAACAGATCCTCTTACATAGAGGAAACATCTTTTAGTTTAACTGGTAATAGCCATTCTTTTAATGGATACTTCTTCCCATTTTTTTCTGTAATAAAACTGACATAGTGCAAGTAGGTTTATTAATGATAACTTTTGTCCCAAACAATACAGAATGTTTCATTTCATTGTAGGTTTATATTCCTCAAAGCGCTATCAGCTGTTCCTCACGTGAATGATGAATTCAGGCCTCGGCAGCTGCTGTGTGTGCAGGGCCCCTGGCTGTTCATAAAGGGTTATCAGATAGGTTTTGGCTCCCTTTCTTAAAGCATCACGACTGTAGGTCTATCTGATGAAGTCTAGTCATGTTTTGTATGCCAGACACAAAATTGGTTTTATAGATGGGATTTCACCCCCACAGAATAGTATGGAATAACACGTTGATTCCCTTAACAATGAAAGAATTAGAGGCAGACTTGCTGCAGTGTGTGTCTTTAGAAACTAGCCAGTGGGTCTGTGCGAACAGCCCCTGCAGTGACAGCTACCTCTAACTGGAGACGAACCGGGGCCTTTGTGTCCATCGAGGCATGTTCGACTCTTGTGGCCCAAATGTGTGTGAAGGTAACCCCTGGATATTTGAAGAGAAGCCTCCAAGGACCACTGAGCACACATCTGGTAGAATGACTTTTCCTCGCTTCCCAGCCCATGATTTTCAGGTCACGATAGCTTGTTAGAGTAGTTCTTTTGCCCCTTCGTGACACTGCCTTTCCTCCTGGAGAAAACTGCTTATTCAAGAAGTCTGTAGTAGACCTTCTTGCAGACGGACCCCACTGTGTCGGCATCCAGGAGAAGATCAGCTTCTAAAATTCTGTTACCGTTAGTAGCGTATTTTCAACAAATACATTTTCTCAGAAGAGCAGGTTTAGACTCCTTGTCTCTTTCTCTTCTCTCCCTTTTGTAAGACTGGCGCAGAAATCTAGAACAAATCTTCTTGTTGGACATCTTGGCTTTCCTCCCCACCTACTTCCTGTTTGCCAGCAGCCGCGGCCTTATTTTAGCTGTGTAGGCTCTTGATTTACCTTCCTCGCCCCTACTCTCTGGGTGACGGTCCGTTTCCTAGGCTTACCCCCGTTCAGAGCAGAAAAGGAGTTAACTGAAAAAGCAGCAGAAGAAGTTAACTCGTGGAATAAATGTGTTTGCTGTGTTCCTTTGCTGTGTAACGGACAGTTTTTTCCTAGAATTTAACTCTCTTCCACGTTATCAAAAACCTCAAGTTTCTGTAGTGTTAGATCTTAAATAACAATGATTAAACTTTAGTTTGTGAGGGAACTCCCCCAGAGTCCCATATTTTAATTCAAGCAGATCACCTTATCTCCTTCTGAAACTCAAGCGGTTTTCCTCCTGTTGGGGTTTTTAGCCTGGGATCCGTGAGTCCTCCCTGGAAGCGGGATGTAAAATTTTGTGTTCATGGGCCTATGTGCATTTTTCCCAAGAGAACAGACATAGCTTTCATCAGAATCACAAAAGAAAAATGAAGACCCATCATTTAGCAGGTGTAATTTTTCTTTTGAATCAGAAAGATTATTGAATCAGTAATTTTTTTGGACATTTTCTACTTCACTTTTCTATGCATACTGTTTTCTACTGTTCATGTTGCCATGAATTGAAGATTTAACCATTCTTAACCTTCATCTTTAAATTTTCAGAGTATTTAATGTGTGTCTTTAATATAGTATATTCAGTGCATAGAAGATAAACTAAATGTTCAAGATGTATTTCCTATGAATCTATTTTAAGATTGACATGATAGCCACAGAGAATATATAATATTTCTTCATTTAAATATATATGTAATTTTTTTTTTAAAGATTTTATTTATTTATTCGACAGAGATAGAGACAGCCAGCGAGAGAGGGAACACAAGCAGGGGGAGTGGGAGAGGAAGAAGCAGGCTCATAGCGGAGGAGCCTGATGTGGGGCTCGATCCCATAACGCCGGGATCACGCCCTGAGCCGAAGGCAGGCGCTTAAACGCTGTGCCACCCAGGCGCCCCAAATATATATGTAATTTTTAACCTTGATTAAGAAGCCTACAGTTTATTCATTATCCCTGATACCTGCTACTGGAATCTTTTTTTTTTTTTTTTTGGTCTTTTTCTATTGGTATATTTTCCTCTAATTAAGACAGATTTTGGAAGACTTCCAAATAATGGCATATTCCAACATGAAATTATCTCTGTGCTTCAAGCTACTTTTACCTTAAAATGTGTGTAGAAATTGCTAGTGTTTTATTAATTAGCTTACTGCTTCCAGTGGAAATCTCTGATAGAACTGGCTTGTTCAGGATATAATTAGTTCTTCAGAAAGTGAACACTGTGATGTGATAAGGTTGATACATCAAAACATTCTCACCTGGTTGCTAGACACAGGTGATGTTCATTAAAAACCTAGAAACCCCCCAGTGAGTGACCTGGCTCAATTTTCATTTTAATTGTGACATTTTGATTTCTGAATATACATCATGGCTCTAATTTCATAAAGAAATAGTCCCTGTGCTGAACTTCTCCGAGTGACTGCAAAGTATCAGGCAACATGTGAGCAGATCAGGGGTGGTCTTATGTTTTGTTTTGTTTTGTTTTGTTTTCCTCCACAGGGAAATTGGTCTCTAAAGAGATTTAAAATGGACCGCCAGGGTGTGACTCAAGTGCTGTCTCGCTTGTCATATATATCTGCACTGGGCATGATGACAAGAATCTCTTCTCAGTTTGAAAAAACAAGAAAAGTGAGTGGTCCTCGTTCCCTGCAGCCATCTCAGTGGGGAATGCTCTGTCCTTCGGACACTCCTGAAGGAGAGGTAAGGTTCCCGAGGAGTCTCTGCTGTGTCAGAGGTAATACCTATTGGTGATGTTCTACTCCTGTCCCCATTCCTCCAGGTCATATCCTTTTTTGGGTCAGCCACTTGTCTGGCAGAGACCTGATTGATGCAGCCCGTCAGGACATCAGTGTCATTGGAAAACCAGTACCGACAGAGGCATTCAAGCTAGTATCTTGTTTACATAGAAATAGGATCCCAGTGTTCTTGCTTGTTTTAGCTTGTCCCCAAGAATCAAGCCATGCGATGAAGAGGGGATAAGAATGTGAGGGAACATCGAGGGGCGCCTGGGTGGCACAGCGGTTAAGCGTCTGCCTTCGGCTCAGGGCGTGATCCCGGCGTTATGGGATCGAGCCCCACGTCAGGCTCCTCCACTGTGAGCCTGCTTCTTCCTCTCCCACTCCCCTGCTTGTGTTCCCTCTCTCGCTGGCTGTCTCTATCTCTGTCAAATAAATAAATAAAATCTTTTAAAAAAAAAAAAAAAAAAAAGAATGTGAGGGAACATCGAGAGACTCCTCACCTTCGTTCACAGGGATCTCTTTTTAAGGAACTCCTTATTTTCCTTAGGTGCACTTAGAGGGCATCAGACTTGGCAGTGGCAGCCAGTGGGGAGCACCAAACCAGGCAGCTGAGGGGGGCTCTGCATCGTGGCCCTCTCTCCTTCACGCTGACCGTTGTTGGTGTCACCTGATTCTGTTCGTTGTAAACTGTAAGCTACTGGAGGAAGGAACCTTGCTGGGTTCCCATTCTGTCACAAGCTGCCAGCACAGAGCCTTGTTCACAGCAGAGGCCCCACAGAGAGCTGCTAAATGAATCAATACGTTTGTTATGACACGGGAAGATGTAAGTTCCAGAGTGTAGAAATTTGTTATGACTCAGGGAGGTGAAAACAGAAGTCCATACAGAGTTTAGATTTTTAGAAAATTATCATTCCACTCCTAATTTATCTTAAACCATATGGGAATTCACACTAGAATTACGCAGCTTGTCACATTTGCATCACTTGTACCCCTTGGGCTTTGGAACACTGAATTTCCCAGAGTCTGTTCCAGCTAACCTCTGTGAAGTCCCTGTTTTGTACATCACAGCACGTGGTTTCAAAGATTCAAAGACAACATACACGTTACATGTCTCAAGTGTTTTGTTTTCTACTTGCTGTGCTATGTCTTTGTTCATATTTTGTCTTAGATTGTTTTTGATTGTATAAAAATTTTAAAATATTTAATTTTTTTCCTTTTGAAGTCATTTCAGATGTACACAAAAGTTGCAAAAATAGTACAATTTCCATAGTCCCTCACCTAGATTCCCCAAACATGAACATCTTACACGAGCATCGCTCAGTTATCAACCTTATGAAATACACATTGATAACAGGATTATAATCTATAGATTATAGGATCTGTACCTTATTCAGATCTTGCCAGTTATCCCACCGACGTGTGTTTTCTGGCCCAGGATTGCACATTGCTTCCAGTCGCGCGTCTCCTTAGTCTCTTAATCGGAGCGGTTCTTCAGTCTTTTCTTTGCCTTTTCTGACCAGGAAGCTTTATAGAGTACTGGGCATTGACTCTCTTGACTCTCTCATTTCCAGCCAGTTGTATATTTTTAGGTACCCACATCTATCAGTGTTTTCCTTTACTGTTTCTATGCAGTGTCCTCTTAATGACCGTGGCGTTCCGTTGTCAGGGAACAACAGCTTATGTAATCAGTTTCTTTTTTGAGGGAACATTCGTGATGCCATCCTTATTTGCCATTTCAAACAGTACTTTGCTGAGCATTTCTGCATTTCTGTGACGAAATCTATGTTTATATCCTTGTTTATTATTTTAAGATAAATTCCTCTGTGTATATGTTTGTAAGTCTTCTGTATGAATCTCCAAAACGTCCCCTACAAGGCTGGACTGCTTTACGTTGCCGCCAGCAGAGCGGTGAGCTTTTTTCAGACAAAACCGTACTTTGTCTTACTAATGGTCATTCTTAGAAATGACTGTCTTTTGTTTTTTAGGCATGTGGGTTGGTGAAAAACTTGGCCCTTATGACACACATCACGACTGACATGGAAGATGGACCCATTGTTAAATTAGCCAGTAACCTGGGGGTAGAAGATGTGAATTTATTGTGTGGGGAAGAGCTCTCTTACCCAAATGTGTTTCTCGTCTTCCTCAATGGTGAGTGTGTTGTGGAGGCCTGTGGAGCGTGATCAGTCTTTGGGTGGGAGGTGGAGGGAAGCCATTATCATCCAGATGTTTAAGGACAAAAAAACTTCAATTCTGGGCCCAGGGGGCCTTAAGTTAAAGGTAGAAAAATGGTGACAGAAACCGTTGTCCCACTGGCCAGGTGCTCAGGGTCTGAGAGGGTCCCGCTGTCAGAGCACAAGGTCACATCGCAGAGGCTGGCTGCCTTCTGCCCTTTCACAGCCGCCCCCTGGTCCAGAGTGGAAAAGGCTCGGCGCCGTACCATTAAGTTCAAGCTACACATGTGAGACATTCTGCAGAAACAGTCAGATGAGCCCTGACAGTGAGTTGGCTTATATTCAGCCACTCGATGATGGATTGTCAACAGCCTGTGGCAAGAGGTCCCTCTCTTTCAGCTCATGCTTCAGAGTCCTCCAGAGCCTCGGCAACGAGCGGCCCTCATCTTTTCTGCTTGTGATCTGGTGATCTGGGTGCCTGTCTCCTCACATGTCCTGCAGGCACTCGTCCTGACCATGTAGCTCCCATGCTCTTCTCCCCTTTCCTCCCGTTCTGGGGGCACAAGTCCTTCCTGGCAAGGGCCAGTGAGCAGCAAAACAGGGCTGTTCCCTGGCCACCTCCTTCTGTATATCCCAGTGGCTAGTGCAGACAGAGCTCTTACTCTCCACTGTCACCCAGGACCCCTCTGAGTCCTCATGCTGACCCTGGGACACAAAGTCCATTTTCTTCATTTCTCAGATGACGATGACAGGAGGAGCAGTTGAAAAATAACCGTTACTGGGCGCTGGGCAGAGCTCTGAGTGCTTTATGGGGGATCGATTCATTTCATCCTCACATCAAGTGAGGAAGTGATCGAGCCAGTGTTCGAACCCGGGAGGGTCTGGACCCCGAGGTCCTTCGCCCAGCATGTGGTAGGGCTGCCCGTAGACTCAGGTCTTCCGGTGCCTTCGGCCGCCCCTCTGTGCTCCTCTCCTGCGGGCTGTGGAGGAACAGAGCTTTTAAGTGACTGCTCAGCGCCGCTTCTCATCTTTATTGGGTGCATATTTTCAACTGAAGAGATCTATTTTTTGTTCCTCTTACAAATATTCTCCTTTCTGCTCAGGTAACATCCTGGGTGTCATTCGAGACCATAAGAAGCTAGTGAATACGTTCCGACTGATGCGAAGAGCAGGATATATCAATGAGTTTGTTTCCATCTCAACGAATCTCACAGATCGATGTGTCTATATTTCCTCTGATGGAGGAAGGCTGTGCAGGTATAAGTTGCTAAAAAGAATTTATATGTTTACTTCTGAAAAGAAATACGCTTGTTTTTGTCTTTGAATCCACTTTCATTGTTTAGAGAACTTTAATTCAGTTAGCAGACACCTCATGAATATGCATCTGGGTGCTGAGAATTCAAAGATTAATGGGAAACAGTTTCTGCCCTCAGAGAGCTCAGTCCATGGGCAAAGGCAGAAATAATTACTAATAACAGCCAACCATGCCAGTAATAATGCTCGCTAGCCGTTATTTTTTTTTTCAGTAGATAAACCATGAGTAAGGCTTTAACTACATTCAACCGTGTAAGGGCAGATTACTATCTTCATTTAACAAATGAGGAATGAGACATAAGTAACAACCCAAAGCTAGATAGTGGTGGGGTCTCTTCTTTACTTGACAGTCCTTACTGTTCATTTGACTCCCAACAGTCATGATTTTACCCACTGTATTCTGTTGCTGTGAGCTGAACTTCACAGGATGAGTGGGATCGTGTCATGTTACTTGGATGAAGGAGGAAAGGAGAGAGGCTGGGCAATGGCAAGAATAAAAAACATGGAGGCACAAGCAAGTCAAGTTAGACCCAGTGGATGGGTGCCTTCTAGTCACTCAGCACACCTTCCGGGCTTATGTGTACAGGTACTGGCCAAGAGAAGGGGGCACAGAGATGAATATGACAGGGTATCTGGTCTTCGGGGAACATCAGGGATGTCAGCTGAGGACGGTACATTGTTTTGTAAGCCTCTGGGTGTTTTACTGTGGTCGTTTGTTGTGGACCTCAGGTAGGGCTAGGGCCCAAGTTAGTGAGCTAGCAATGGTTAGAGTGGTGGGAAGAGCTGGGGCTTAGAAGTCTGCCAGAGCTGAGAGTGGACTGCCCTTGTCTGTCCAGCATCCAGCTTCTCCTTCCGGTTACCCTCCTCACTTTGCTTTGGGAACTGCCCCTCCCCGTTGGCAGTCTTCGTGGGATAATCAGGTGCCCTTTCCTGCTCAGCCAAAGGTCAGACACATGACCCTAGCTAGGCCAGTTACACTCTCTCCTCAGAGAATTTGAATCCCAAATAGAATAACTCAAGGAAGAAGTGGTTGGAACTGATTCATCCTGACAGCAACACATGCAAGAGACTGCCCGTTACCCCTCCCCTTCTGGATCCTTGGGCTCCTTTTCTTTGTGAGGCTGGGCATTTTACCTTTTTTTTTTTTTTTTATTCTTATCCTTCAAGTAAATTCTTATGCTTTCAGTAAATTCCTTTAATTTTTTTTTAAATTTTTAATTAATAAATTCCATTTTTGCTTACATTAGCCAGAATTGGTTTCTGTTCTTTGCAACCAAAGAACCCTAGGTGATAACATACCTCTGTTTGAGTCCTGACTTCCCACTTACCGACTTGTGTGGCTCTGATTTTATTCCTTTGGCTGAAAAAGATGTAAACGATAATAATACCTCCCTAGGGTTGTCCTGAGAACTAACTGATAGAAGGTGTGGTAAGTGCCTCGTAGGTGCCAGGCACGTGTTAGTACTTATTTGAAGCTGTTAACATAATCAATTAGGGGCGGGGAAAACAACATTTTCTTAGGTTACTCTTTTTTGGGATTTTTCTCTTTCATTACATTCAGCATATTATGGAATAGTCTGAAAGAAATGAATTCTTTTTTAGAAGTCGTTTTACAATGGCCTGACATAGATCTGGCAGGACGAACAGGTAGTTTATTGAGTTAAGTAGAAGGGGAATGAGGTAGCGGAGTGTGACCGCTCCCTCTCCTGCGGCTGCATCTGTCCTTGTCCTCACTTGTGAGTCTCTTGGCCCGAACTCCCTGCAGCCCTTGAATGAGGTAGCCGTGCTCTCTGCCTCCCTCCCCAGAAGAAGCCAGGATTTCGAGGTAATGCTGATTTCCATGAAAAGTTCACTCAGTTCATTTTTCAGCAGCTTGTGTTCCCCTTTTGTAATTGCGCAGCTCTTCTTCTTAACTGTTTAAAAGTGCTCATTAGTCCTCAAATAGTTATTTGGACTTTAGGGTAGAGCGCACAAGTGTCTGGTGGTTGCTCGCTCCTCTCTCTAAGAGCTGCTTATCCAAATAGCAACAGCCCTTGACGTTTCGGGGCCGCATGCCATCCTTTGTGTCCGTGTTTCCGCGTGGTGGCGAGGTCCTCAGCGGCAGATCACCGCTGACAGTTACAGGTTAATCTACCAGAGTGGGGAGACCAGAAGCTCTCTACCTTACACCCATTAGCTCGCTCAAAATCACAATGTAAAAAAGCTTTATTCTCTATAAATGCGTAGCTTTAGGTAACCTGCCAGTGTAGCCTAGTGATGTCTGTCCAAAAAGAAGCCACTGTAAGCGGCCGATGTTCATCACACCCTCACTGCAGGACACCATTGTTCTGCTCAGGGGCAGTTCTCGGCCTGCTGGCTTCCTGGGTAGTAGACCACATACCCCTATGTGAAATCCTGCGAAATAGCTTTGGTGTGATGCATTTAGACCGTCCATTTTAAAAAATAAGACACTAAAGATTTTGTTTCTAGATCTTACTGAGTATCATTTTTGTGTGGCCTTTCCATGGAAAACCAGGTATTTCCTAAGATACTTGGAGGAAGCACTGCGTGTGCGTACATGTCCGTGTGCGCACATACACGTGTGTGCTGGCGTGTGTGCGCCTGTGAATGTGTATGAGCGAGAGAGCAGATCGACCCCGATGCGCCCGTATATGCAGAGAGTACCTGGGGTCCTCAGGCAGTCCGGGAATCTGTTTGATCACATCCCAGCTTCCCTCATTTCACTACAGTAAACTTACTTGCTCACTTAATTCTTCTTTTGAACTCCTGTGAATTTGTTATTTTTTTTCATTTCAGACCCTACATAATTGTTAAGAAGCAGAAGCCTGCAGTCACAAATAAACATATGGAAGAGCTGGCCCAGGGGTACAGGTAAGTGGCCAAAGCAAAACTTCTCAGTCTTCTTAGTAGTCACATATATGATTTAATCAGCAATGACATTATTTGATCTGAGCTTTTAAGAAAAGTATATTTTCATTTTTAGTCTCTTAACTGCTCCCTACCAAATGTATCAGCCTATTAAAAACCTGTTCCACTCTTTGTGAACTTGCCTGGACTTGGTAAAATATTTATCAGTTTGTATCATGAGGAGCACAGAGTGTTGGTGTAAATTAGTGCACTGTGAAGTACCGGGATATGTTGATGTGGATGCTGCGTCTCTCATCGTAGTGGCTCTTAAAAGTCATAGAAGTTATTTTCAGAAGTGAGGACCAGATTAAGGTGTCTGGTGGCTCAGTCGGTTAAGCATCTGATTCTTGATTTCAGCTCAGGTCATGATCTCAGGGTCCTGAGATCGAGCCCCACGTTGGTCTCTGTGCTGGACATGGATCCTGCTTAAGATAGAAAGGGGGGGTAATCAGAAGGGGGAATGAAGCATGAGAGACTATGGACTCTGAGAAACAAACTGAGGGCTTCAGAGGGGAGGGGGGTGAGGGAATGGGATAGGCTCGTGATGGGTAGTAAGGAGGGCACGTATTGCATGGTGCACTGGGTGTTATACGCAACTAATGAATCATCGAACTTTGCATGAAGAAAATAAATAAAAAATAAACTAAAACTAAAAAAAAAAAAGAAAAGATACTCTCTCTCCCTCTGCCCCTCCCCATCCCGCCCCGACTCGAGCTTTCTCTCTCTCTCAAGAGAAAGGAGGAGGAGCAGATTGACAAGTCTCATCGATGTTTTTATTTCAGTGATTTACGATCACTCTGTGATGCAAGAATAACATTTTTCAAGCATCCCAATGTATTGATACTTTCTGGGAGAGAAAGATGCTTTGGGTATAAATGAAAGCCAGTATTCTCCATTATCATATGTAAAACATTGCAGTAAAATGCTTATTAGTAATGTACATTTCATCAATTTTTTCCCAGGAATTTTGAAGATTTCTTACATGAGAGTCTGGTTGAATATTTAGATGTGAATGAAGAAAATGACTGTAACATCGCACTCTATGAACATACAATAAATAAGTAAGTAGAATCTATAACAACCATAATTAAAACCTATTCTGATTACAGAAATCACCTTTTCATTTCATCTCTTCTGTTGTGTTGCCTCTTAGTAGGAATTGTTAGAAGTATACTATCCTATAATAAAGCATACCCCATCATTTATCCCAATGTAGGATTGTCACAAAACTGCTAACAATCTTTAGACTTAATTATCTTCTCTATTCACGTTACACTTAATGCATATTTTCTGAAAAGAATTGCTTCTCTGATTCTGATATTGATTACTGTCAAAATTGAACTAACGGATTAGACTACTTAAAAGATGTATTTCTCTCTTCTAGAGAGGACATCTGAATTCTTGTCGATACAGGAATTCCATATATTCTATGTTATAAGGATGTCTCTAAACTTACGTGCAATATAAATAAGAAATGGTAATATGCTTACAGTGTTTCAAAAATAGTAATATTTTTAGAAGCATCTGTTCTATTTGGAATACATTAGAGGACATTTATGTAACTTTCTGATGCGTGTGACTGATGATACTGCTTACCTGAAACTGGAATTTTTGCACTTTTATTGTGAAATAGTTAGGGAGCTTAATACTGCCATCTGGTAACTGTTTAGGTCTTCGATCAAGAAAGCACTTTTCTGTTTCCTGCTACCAGATGAAATGTACTGCTTCATTGTTGTCTTATTATAATTTAGTAAACAATGCTTTTCAGCCAAATTCTTTATTCTTTAAAGGTAGGACTCTCTCAAAGTGCTATTTTTGTACTTCTGATTTGAAGATTGAGTGAATGCGAAAGATACCTCTTAGGTAGTAACGCTGTGAATAGCAGTCCGCCCTTCTTGTTTCTCAGCCAGCATCCTGTTTCAGCCTTGACGCCTCTCCTTGTCTACACCCGCAGCCGATCCCTTAGCCTATCATGTCGACCCTCAGCGTATACCCAGAGTCTGATCTCTTCCCACCACCTCCACCTACCATCCTAGTCCAGGCCACTGCCATTGCTTGCCTGGGGACTTGCAAAAGGCTCCTGACTCTTTTGCCCTTGTTCCCATACAATCTGTTCTTCATAGGTCAAAGTGGTCTTTTCCCTTCTCTTCTCAAAATCCGGTGGCTTTCCCTCTCCCCTGGAAGTCCTTACAGAGGCCTCAAGGTCCTGCACGATCTGCCCACCCCTCCTGGTACCTGCAGCATCGTCTCCTACCCCTCTTCCCTCACTCTCTTTAACCATACTGGCCTCTTCCTCACACCTCAGGCATGCTTCT
The DNA here is from genome assembly GCF_023065955.2 of Ursus arctos. Taxonomy (NCBI): domain Eukaryota; kingdom Metazoa; phylum Chordata; class Mammalia; order Carnivora; family Ursidae; genus Ursus; species Ursus arctos. The sequence continues at coordinate 9,608,683 of NW_026622886.1, read as the reverse complement.
GTCTCAGCACCTTTACACTGGCTGTTCCCTCGCCTGGGACACTCACATCCTTCCTCACCCACTCTTTCACCTCCTCCAGGTCTTCCTCAGAGGTCACCTTCTCAGTGCCTTTTCCTGATGGCCCCATTTAGAATAGATACCCCTCCTCTGTGCACCCCTCTACACTGCTTTACAATAAAATCTATAAAATGTATTTTATTGATTTATCTGTGTATTATTTATCTCTCCACTAGAAGCTTCACAAAAGCAGGGATTTTTCTCTGTCTTGTTCACTGTAATATAGAAATGCAGCCATTAGTATCAGTACCCAATCACCAAGCTGACCCATATATTAAACTCATTTTTTTTTAAATAGAAAAAATTTGGTATTCTGTAATTCATACTTGTGACATTGTTTTTCAGCGTAGACGTGCATGAAGTAAAAAGAATGAATCCCATTCTTCCCCATCCCACTGAACTCCAGCCTCCAGACATAATCAGTACCAGTGGTTCAATGTGTACTCTTTTAGATTTTTTTTCTAAATGGGTACAATCATACATACATACAAGGCAACATATTTTAATTTTCTTCATTTTTAAACTTGGCATCATTATCAAATTTATCATTCTAGGCATTTTTCTATATTAGTGCATGCTTGTATGTTTATATAAATATATTACTTTAATTTCTTTTTATTACATTGTCTGACTACACATAGTTTATTTCATCTGTTGATCTGTTGATGAATAATTAGGCTGTTTTCCAATTTTTCCGCTGTTACAAAGAACAGGTTACTGAGCCTTAATTTGAGCTCAATTTAAAGCCCTTATACACAATGAATAGAAAGTCTTGTATTTCCTGTTCAGGACAGAAGATTATGGTGGTTATAATTTTGAATAATAGTATCCCTTTTTGTTTTATAAAAATCAAAGTCCAGAGCATTTGGACTTTGAATAATTATTAGATAACGTTGGGGCGCCTGGGTGGCACAGTGGTTAAGCGTCTGCCTTTGGCTCAGGGCGTGATCCTGGCGTTATGGGATCGAGCCCCACATCAGGCTCCTCCGCTATGAGCCTGCTTCTTCCTCTCCCACTCCCCCTGCTTGTGTTCCCTCTCTCGCTGGCTGTCTCTATCTCTGTCAAATAAATAAAATCTTTAAAAAAAAATTATTAGATAACGTATGATCTTATATATATTGTTACAAAAAAAAGAGGAAACTTAGGTCTGTACCTTCTTCATTTTCAGCTTGCTTCAATCTGTATATCTGAAAAAGTAGTTTTTATTTACATGGGGAAATTGGCCCATATTGTCAAATTGGCCAGTATTTAAACCAGTACACTTAAAACTCTGTTTTACTCTAGGACATAAAATGTCACTATAAGCTGTTTCTCTTTAAAAAAACAAACAACAAAGAAACAAAACCTAGGGCCCTTTCCCTCTTTGCTGACAAAGGCCTAACGTGTCTGAGAGAGTTGGGGTTCTGCTAGGACATAAGGTCAAAACTGTGTTCTTCAAACCAAGAACTGTATGGGAAACATCCTCTGTAACCAAACTAGGGACGTAATTCATATGTGTATTGAAGAAAAAAAAAAAACCATGAATAAGTGGGAAATCTTTTGCTATGTGTTTCGCATCTAATTTTCCCCAATGGGTTGGGTTATCTTGGAAATCACTTGTCTTCACAGGTACTGTATGTAACCCATTGAAATGACTGAAGTTATGTCTCACAAGTACTTGAAGGAATAGAGGGTCAGCAGAGTCCACAGACCCTGCATGTAATGTCTCTTACTTCCAGCAAGATCCAGAAACAATCTGGCTGCCCTTTCCCTTTAGAATAACTGAGTTGCAGTATCAGTTAGCCAAAATGGGGATTTTTACAAAAATGCATTACAAAAGCAGCCAAGATTCTAACACTTACTAGATAAAGTCTTACTTTATATCTAGTTTCTACAGCTGAGCTGTCCAAGACAAGTACCATGCAAGCCCATATATCTAAGTTTTCCAGTAGCCAACTGAAAATCGTAAAAAGAACCAAATGAAGTTAATCATAATAATTTTATTTAACCCATTCTATCTTAAATATTGTCATGTCAACATGCAATCAATATAAAAATATGAAGTTTTTTTTTTTCTATACAACTTCAAAGCACATCTCTCTCAGTTTGAAGGCTAAATGTTCATTGGAAATACCTGATCTGATCATAACAGTTACAGTTGAAAAAGTAGATTCACAAGTGTAAGTTGCTACAAGTGTAAAGGTTTTGAATAACTGAACTGAGTTATTTAAATTTGAGTTTTAAAATGTAAAGTAATTAAAATTAAGTAAAATTAAAAATTCAGTTCCTCAAGCATGCTAATCTAGGTGAAAAGTGTTGAACAATCACATTTAGCTGGTGGCTATGGTACTGGTCCCCGTAGGTCTATGGAAGATATTCTTAAATGGGATATATTCTTCTCTAAAATGGGGATGCAACTTCGCCATTGATACAAGTTGGAAAAGTGAGGAAAAGCAGCCCACTCACCCATGTGGATATTTTCGCTACTGCATTTGGATATTGCCCAGTATAGTAAATTCTTTATAAGTATTAGTTATTGTTATTAGTATGTAATAATGTTTTATTTTTTTTTACATGGGCATTCTATACTATCTCCCTTCTCTTGTATTTCTATCAGTAGTGTTTCTATTACTGAAGAAAATAATTTATTTTACTTTATTTAAGTTTTTTTAATCAGTTTTACTAGCATCAAATTTTATTCTTAAGGTTTTATATAAATTACATATATATTTTATATATAAATTTATATAAAATTATATGTATATACATTTATGTTTATATAATGTATGTATTTTATTTATATATAAACGTAAACATTTTATTTAGGTCTTTTGGGGTATTTTTCTTATGACCTTTAAGAGGAATGTGTTCTTGGCGTTGGTGTCTGAGATGTCTGATTCTTATTAACTTGACAGAGATACCACCCACTTGGAGATCGAGCCCTTCACTCTTCTTGGTGTGTGTGCTGGCCTCATCCCATACCCTCATCATAATCAGTCCCCGAGAAACACCTATCAGTGTGCCATGGGGAAACAAGCCATGGGTAAGATTTCCTTCTTGAACTTGGTTCTATAAATATTTGGATAAAAGACTTAATCTTTATTCTTACTTCACTGGTATTAAATGTTTGGCTAAGTCAGCCCTTGCTGGTACCTGAGTGTTACTAACCGCAGAGGGCTTACGGGTGCCATTGCCATGTCTACAGCCTCTACAAGAAGAGAGAAAACCTCTCTGAACTTATTTCTTTGACCAAACTGGGGATATATAATAAATGTCACAGAACGATGAGGGGGTAAGTAGAAAGAGAAAAGCTCTATGAAGTGTAAGTTGTGTGCCAGGAGAAATGGAAGAAAGAGCAGAAAAACACAAGTTTGAGGGAAGAGCGGGAAAGGGAATAGAGCCACAGATGTACAGTGTGTCTTAGAAGGTGTTCCTGATGGTCTGGGTGACGGTCGTTGAACATGTCACATCCTTGCAGTTGTTCCTGTAGCTCCTGAAACGTCACACCAGTTTCCGAATTCCTTTTCCTTCCTTCCTTCTCTTCTAATTTATCTATTATCCGTCCCTAGCACTTGCTGAGTATCACGGATAGACCAGATGGTGAGGCTGGCACCTGAAAACAAAGGGGAGAGAAAGAGCCCTGTCCTCAAGGAGTTCACAGTCTAGTGAGAGAGCCCAACAAGTACAACTGTAGCTGGATGTATTTGGTAAATGCTGTCATGGACCAACAGCTAGAATCTTAGGGAAGGAGAGCAGAGAGGTCACTTGGGGTTAGAGAGTAAGTTGTTTCTGAAGAATACAACTGAATTGAGTCTTGAAAGACCCTGAGTATTTTTCATAGACGTGGAAGTATAAATGAGCATTGCCGGGGGAGCTTGATGCTTTGGTCTGGCTGTTTCACATAATATGGGAATAGTGGATACTGGAGAGGTGCTGCAGATTAAGGAGTTTGGGTTTTATCTTGACGGTGATGCAGAGAGGATACCAGAGCAAAAAAAAAAAAAAAAAAAGTTTTGCTTACAAACTTTTTTTGAAATGTTTTTAAAAATCATTTAAGTCCTAGTAAGTTTAATTTATTTTCATATATGTCTATGATATCAGTATGACTTGTCATTTCTGGTTTAAGGTATGCTACAGGGGGCTTCATGAAAAAACTGAAAGGTTTTTGCATTGCCTTTGGGTAACACCCAGAATGCATTTAGCTTCTCAGTTACCAGCAATCAGCTGCAACTGACCATAGCTTGACAATTAAGGAATCCTACATCTCATCCCAGAATAAAGAGTGTGTATTTCTTTTCGAGTTTTTATATTGCCCTTTCGGTTGGCAAAACATGTTGTCCTGCAACCATTTACCTGAATGATGTAATGCCTGGACGGTTCAGAATAATTCCCAGTGGGAAAATCTAAACAGCGGCTCATCAATTTCGCCTTTCCCATTCATCCTCAGCAGCAGTGTAGGCTGATTTCCCGCGTGTGCTTGTGACTTGCTAACAAGTTGAAATATACAGTACTGAACCCTGTGTGTCATGAAAGGGCTATCACTTCTATTGGGTTTACCAAACCATTTTGTTTCATGATGTGAATCCTGGCTGAAACAATACACCTTTTGTGTAGAACCTTCAGCAGAATTAACGGAAGACTAATCACTTCATCGCTAATGCCACTCTTTGGTTGTGTTTGAAGATGAAAACAGAAAGGGCTACGAATCTGTCTCCACTTGGTGAATCTTTTTTTTTTTAAATAAAGAAGTAACTTGAAGGAAAGAAATATTTTTATTTTTGTAACTCTTCTACCTACCAAAAAAAAAAAAAAAAAAAGAAGCCTTTATTTTGTGGCCATGAGTATCTGAAACGTTTCGTTAGTTACCACACACAGTTAAGCAGGATCAGTGTGTACAGAAAGCCAATTCAGTGTCTGTAGAGTTCTTTTGTAGTTTTCTGTGTGAAGGTTTTTTTTCTCGTTTTGTTTTGAGTGTCATTTGCAATTCATTGTCTGTGTTTTCTGAGGTTGGTGTATTCAGCTGCTCTGACCCTGGGTCCTGCACATTTAGCTCCTTGGATACAATCCTCTGACGTTACTGCTGACGCTAGGAAGACAAAAGCCACTGAATATCTTAAGTAATAAAAAAAAGGCTTTGTTACTGTTTGTTATTATAAAACACCTGACTGGAAAGAAAAGCATCGAGATAAAAGTACATTCAAAGTTGGCACATTACATGACCACGTTTCTCTCTGGACACTCAAATAGCTGCAGAAGTACTGAGCGAGGTCTGTATGAAAAATCACAAAAGGAACAAGGCCGGCAGAGGGAGAAAACCCACAGCAGAAACCCAGGTCTGTAAAGCAGACCTAGCAGTTTGAGTTGGACTTCGCGGAGTCATTTTAATTCCACGCAGTCTTGGCAGCTGGTAACTAAAAGGCACACTACCCCATTTTAAGTAAGTATGAGCCATTGCTAAAGACTCCCTACCTCTCATAGAGTCTCTGTGAACGGTCTCAAGTAATATTTTAGTTGCTGTTCATCCATTAGTCCATGTGGAAAGTGAAAGACAGTAGCCCGGAATTAAATCACTACATTTTCCTGCCACCCTGGAAGATTTGCTGTCTACCTTTCACTGCCAACCGCCCGCCCCCAGTCAAGAGTGACGAAAGGAGAGAGTCATTTTTCTATCACTGCGAAGGAAACCAGGACGAGCGCAAAGCGCAGAGACCGAAAGCCTCGCCTTGTACATAAGAGAGAGCGCACTTCAGTGAACATGAAACACCGCAGAGGTGTTTCTTAAATCTAAGCTTCTTTAAGTTATTAATAAAGTGCAGGTTTCCACCTTCTGTCTTACTGTGCCTACTGAGAAACACCTGAGCTTCCACGGATACGGCTCTGTTGTGACAAGGTTCAGAGCAAGAAGCCAGGTAGACGTGGATGGAAATGGCGAGGTCGCCAGGTCACTCAGCACTGCAAGTGAAAGCTGGGTATTGGAGCTGCACTGTAGGTACTCCCTGGCGCCAGGTGCCAAGTCCACATGAGTCACGCTTTCATATCCTGTCCACTTTATTAGTTGGCAGTCCTCTAGTGAAACATTTTCTCCTGGTTAAAAGGATCTTTCAGTCACTATCAGCTCCGTTAATGAATATGTATCACATGCCTCCCCTAGCCATGGCCTCCTCCCAACCCCCCTTCACCTCCAAATTGCTGGGACTTTTTTTTTCTTTTTTTTTTTAAAAGCTCAGGAGGTAATGCAGCTTCTGTTTTTGTTTTTGTCTTCAGTAGATTCTGTTCCAAAGCAGATAGTTCCTTCTCTTGTATTCCCCACTTTTATAATAGGATGGGATGTCCTAGAAATACCCTAGAAGATTTTGAGATCTTAAAAACATGTAATATACAAAGGTTCTCATAAAATTTTGTTTCACTCTACATCTCCTTCCTTCTATTGTATTCAGCTTTCTGTTGGAATTTTTTTTTTTAGAAGATTTATTCTTTATCCATTTGATAGATACAAACTGAAACTGTCTTGGCCAAATTATCCCTGGCAATTATATTTTAGAATTTCACTGTTGGTTCAAAAAAAAAATTAAAATCATTGTAGCTATTTCAGATATAAGATGATACAACATTTCCTGAGACTGGAAAGTTAATAATGAATATTTATGGAGATAGAATTACACTGTAGTTCAGTTTGTAGGGTGAGAGTTGGAGGCAGAACAGGTGAGAGTGCAGGGTCAAGGGGTGTATGTTTGTTACTACTAATGTTGTTAATTGCATTGTTAGTGAACGTTGCCACTTACTATACAGATGATTTATACACGTTTCTTTTAATCATCATAATAATCCTGTCAGATAGAATGCATACCTTTTTTGTTTCTGTTAAGGAAACTGAATCCCACTTTGGTTGAGTAACTTAAAAAAGGTTACATTCTGTCTTCTGTGCAAAACATAATGTAAGTATCTATAAAACTTATGAAATTCTTCTCAATGGAAACTAACTTCTTTCCTCACTTTTCCCCCTTCCTGTCTATCACAACGTACTAAGTGTCAGTGAGGATGTGGAACAGCTAAAACTCGTGTCCCTTCCCTGCTAGACCGTAGAATATAAGCACTTTGAGGACAGGACTAGGTCTGTGTTATTTATTACTGTATCCTTGGTGCCTAGCAGAGTGCACCTCTGAAGGCTTAGTAAGTACTTAACAAATGTTTCAACAACAAATTAATCTCTGGGCACATTAAAGTTGCTAAGAAATCAGGTGCATATTTTTGAAAAGAATCTTTGAATAGAACTAAGTCGAAGAGCTTATACAGCTTGTTTTTAAGATTTGCTATAAAGCCACTGAAACAAAGACAGTATGATGCTGTTGTAAGGGTGGCTATGTAGATCAGTGGAACAGAATCAAGAATCCAGAAATAGACCCACATTTCCGTGGGCATTAAATTTTCAGTGAGTGTGTCAGACAATTCCAAGGGAAAGGAAAAAATCTTTCAACAAAATAAAATATGTATGTGTATCTTCATAGAAATAAATGAGCATCAACTCCTTCCTCATAACCATACAAAAAGCTAACACAGAATGGATCATAGCTCAGAATGTCAGAGCTAGACCCATAAAATGTGTAGATAGAAATATAGGCAAAAGTCTAAATGACCTTGAATGACCTAAGTGAGATTTCTTAGAACTCAAAAAGCACAGGCTATGAAAAAGGAAAAAAATTAATAACTCAGACTTTTTCAAAGTTAAACTTTTGCCCTTTGAAAGACACTGTTAAGACTATGGAAGGCATTAATCCACAGAATGGGAGCAAGTGTTGGCAATGTATACATCTGATAACAGATGTGTGTCCGGTACATACAAAGAACTCTTCAATGATAAGACTACTCAGTTACAAGATGGTAAAAATGAAAAACAGACACTTCACAAAGTAATAGGAATGACCAGTAAGCTCATGAAACTCTGTTCAATGTTATTAGTCGTTAGGTAAATGTAAATTAGAACAGAGACCCCACCACACGCTCGTTAGAACACCTAAAATGGAAAAGATGGACCTACTGAGCATCAGGAGGTAGAGCAGCTAAAAAGTGCGCCCACCGCTGATACAGACGTGAAAAGGTACAGTACTTTGGAAAATTTCCAAGCAGTTTTTTAGGTTAACCGTACCCTTACCAAACCACCCAGAACTTCCACTCCTGTGTATTTACCCGAGAGAAGTGAACACACAAAGTCTTATGTGTGAATGTTCATAGCAGCTTTATTCACAAGTGCCCCAAACTGGAAACGATTCAAATATCCATCAGCAGGTGAACAGGTAAACGAACTGTGTAAACGTGCAGTACCGTCGTTCTCGGAGACAGCAAAGAATGAACTATGATACAGCCACCTGGATGGATCTCAGAATCGTTATGCTAAATGAAAAAAGCTGCACAAGAGTCCATACTGCAGGATTCCATTTATATAAAATTCTAGAAAATGCAAACTGTAATGATAAACAGAGCTGTGGCTGCCTGGGGTCAGGAACGGAGGGATCTTCTGGGAGTGTCGGAAATGTTCTGGATCTTGATTGTGGTGGTGGTTTTTTACAAAGGCATAAATCTGGCAGAACTCATCAATACGTACGCTTCAAATGGATAAAGTTTATAGTATGTAATAATGTTATTAAATTTAAGAAAAATTGGGCAAAGGAAGACAGAAAAATAGTTAAATGCATAAAACTTCATCTTTTTTCAGTGTACATTTCCTAAGCTATTCCTCGGCTGTATGTATGCTTACTAACCATTTCTCATCCCACCTTAGAATAAAAAACTTCCTCACTGTTTAACCTACATGAACATACCTTGCTATACCATCCTGTGGCTTCTTAAGAAAGTTATGATCAAGAAAATACGATTTTGTAAGATCATGTCCTGGGTAGTGAGGAAATGAGTCTGTAGTTAGAACACTGAAGACTGCAGTTACAGCAAAATTGGACAGTGGAGGGAGAGCCCCGCTTACATGTATTCTCATCATGTTTGTCATTATGTATGTGCAGTGCCCTTTTTCAGGAAGCTGAAAATAGTAAGAAGCATCCTGGCCTGAGCATGTGCTTCACCCAGACTAGTCTTTTAATTTCCGCATGACATTTTCTCAAAAAAAGCTTACTAATTGGCAAAATAGTCATTCAGGATTTTTATAAAAACTATGGGGTGTGATGGCATTTTGAAGTTTTATCATAGAGAAGTCATGGCTTATCAATCATGTTTTCACCAACACACCCATCAGTACTGCTAAAAACGTACATCCGTGTGTACTCCTACGAGTTCTTTAAAAAGTCTTTAAAGGAAATTTCTGATGCGATCATAAGCACCAAACATTCGCTGAGCCATTTTGCTGTTCATCCATTCAGTGGTCAGGTCCGTTGTGATGCCTGAGAATTGCGTTCTGGGCCTGGTAGCACAATTTATAGCGGGATCCAATCGCTTTCACCATTGTTTCGAGGTGCAGCCATGAATGCTTCCCTGCTGCATAATAATGCTCGTCTCAGGTTTCAGAAGCCGTGTTTGGCAGCCTGGTGGGACATTGCCTGAACCCTTGTCTCAAGCTGGGTGAAGTATACAACTGGAGCTGAAATCTCAACATAAATTTTAAATGATTTCATGTAAAAGGACAAACTTATCGTCAGTGAACTTTACCACGATCCAGGCCACAGTGATTTTATTTCCAAAACAGTACATCTATTACCAAGTATCGCCCAATTTATTAGTTGGCACTAAAATAACATAAATTAATTGGCAGTTTATAGTGTAAACTCAAGAAAAAGTTCATGGAGATTCAGATCAGCTGTTGTTTTTCAGCTGAATCTTGATAAATTTCCTGAGATTTAAGTACAGATTTATACTATCATAAAAAGTATAATGCCATTCGGTTTCATCTACTGACCTTTATTGAGTATCAGTAGTGGGCCCGGCGCTGTACGAGGTGTTCATACCTCACAGATTTCGTTATTTCTTTCAGCAGTGATTGTCAGGGAGCACCATATCATGTTTGCTGCCTGAATAGGTTATTTTCATCCCTGAATTGAAATGACCATGGATTTCATGACATGACTACGAGAAAAAGGTGAAGGAAGTAAATACTGAGTTTTGGTTATCGGTTCATCTTAGAGCTTAACTCCATTCAGTGACACTTAGGCATCTTGGGGTGTGTGGGTGGTGAGGATGTGTCACTGTGGAAGCATGTGCAAGAGAAAAAGAGACTGACGGCTACCTTCTTAGCCACTCAAGGGAAAGGAAGAGATACCTGGGCGAAGTTAAGGAGGCGCAGTAGCCCACACATAAGTCTAGTAGTAGGGCAAACATGAGTCCCCATTCTAAGGTCTCTGAGTAGGAGAGTGTACTGTATTCACAAGACCAGGAGAGTGAAACCCTTTTTTGGTGCAAGTCTGTGTACCCCTCTGGGGAAAAGGGAGAAAGGATAACCTTCTGATTTCACTTCCAGTTGGTAGTAACAACCTTCCAAGGTCCAGTCAGTTGGAAAGCCTGATTGCAAAGGACCTAAAAGCCTATACCTGATTGAACAGGACCCTGGATTCCTTAGGGGAAAGGACTGTGCCCTTCCCCATTTTATCTCCGGTTTGGGCACAGAGTAGGTGTTTATTCACTACTTCGTAAATGAAGAGTGAAGCAGATGAGTAAATCCACTCTTCTTTGCTTTCCCTTTCCTCCTTTCCCTTCCTTCCTGTCTTGTCCTTCCTTTTCTCCTGCTTTCTTTTTCATTTAGAACTTTTGTAATGGCTGATTTCTTTTTATGGAATGTATCTGTTTGTCCTACTCCATAAGCTCCTTGCCTGTCAGCACTGGGCATGGTTTCTTTCTTTCTTTCTTTCTTTCTTTCTTTCTTTCTTTCTTTTCTTTCTTTTCTTTCTTTTCTTTCTTTTCTTTCTTTCTTTCTTTCATAATAATATGTTAGTCACCATACAGTACATCCTTAGTTTTTGATGTAGTGTTCCATGATTCATTATTTGTGTATAACACCCAGTGCTCCGTGCAATATGTGCCCTCCTTAATACCCATCACCGGCCTATCCCAATCCCCCACCCCCCTCCCTCTGAAGCCCTCAGATTGTTTCCCAGAATCCATAGTCTCTCATGGTTCATTCCCCCTTCTGTTTACCCCCCCTTCATTCTTCCCTTCCTTCTCCTACTGATCTCCCTGCTATTTCTTATGTTCCATAAATGAGTGAAACCATATGATAATTGTCTTTCTCTGCTTGACTTATTTCACTTAGCATAATCTCCTCCAGTCCTGTCCATGTTGCTGCAAATGTTGGGTAATTGTTCTTTCTGATGACTGAGTAATATTCCATTGTGTATATGGACCACATCTTCTTAATCCAGTCATCTGTTGAAGGGCATCTTGGCTCCTTCCACAGTTTAGCTATTGTGGACAATGCTGCTATGAACATTGGGGTGCATATGGCCCTTCTTTTCACTACGTCTGTATCTTTAGGGTAAATACGCAGTAGTGCAATTGCTGGATCGTAGGGTAGCTCAATTTTTAACTTTTTAAAGGACCTCCACACTATTTTCCAAAGTGGCTGTACCAAGTTGCATTCCCACCAACAGTGTAGGAGGGATCCCCTTTCTCCACATCCTCTCCAACATTTGTTTCTTGACTGGGTGTGGTTTCTAACAACCTTCCCGGAGCAGCTGGAAATGGGTCCGCCACATAGGAGAACTGAGTACAGAATTGTTGGCTTACCTGCGAAATTAACCAGGGACGCTGGTAATTCCTAAAATGGGGTCAATATACATCCAGTAGGTTGAAGTTACTTAGGTTAGAATACCTTGGATGTGATTTTTCTTCTTTGTAGAACTTTTAACATTACCGAGAAAAAATGCTTTTACGTGTTGGTAGGCGTGGTGAGAGTATTGCTTTTGAAATGTTTAACCTGAAGGTTTTCTTCATGTTAATTAGTGAAAATAATGCGGGTTTCTTTTTTTTTTCCCCCATCTCTGTACTCATGGCTACCTAATTATTTGACATAATAGAATGTTGCATTTTGCCTTCTCCAATATCAATGAAGGTACCATTGGATACAACCAGCGGAACAGAATCGACACTCTCATGTATCTGCTGGCATACCCACAAAAACCCATGGTGAAAACAAAGACCATTGAGCTGATAGAATTTGAGAAACTGCCAGCAGGACAGAACGCGACGGTGGCCGTGATGAGTTACAGCGGCTACGATATCGAAGATGCCCTGGTTTTAAACAAGGCCTCCTTGGACAGGGGTAAGAGGGTTTTCAGAGCCTGACGCTGGAGGCGCTCTGTGCAGAATTAGATAGGAGGACAATCAGTTAAAAATCCCCTGCTGTCAAAATGGTAATGTCGGTTTCAAGTGATTTTGAATCTTATAACATACAAACAGGAGGCGGGTAGGTTTCGGTGTTGACTTTTTTAATGAATATTACATGGAGGTAATTTATTAACTGAATTACTAAATGTGGTTTTTTTTCCTTTGTTATTTTACTTTATTGGTGATTTGAGACAGTTCCTCAACAGAAAACATACAAGAGTTTATTTCCTAGCAGGAATTCTCATAAATGAAATATGGCCTTTGAATCTGTCTAGTTATATGTTCAGCAACAAACTGAAAAGGCAGTAGCAGTATTTCTGTGTTAAAGGGGATTTCTTAAAATGGTATGTCTCAACCCTATAGTGTTCATACCTTTTTGTTAGCAAAACGCTAGAAGTTAAAAACACACACACACACACACAAACGCTTAGAGTTTTTACACAACCCTTAGTCCGTTTTTTGACAGTTTACTTTTCCAAGTCACCACTTCATGGTTTGTACCCGTCACCTGACCTGAAGTCTGACTCCTCTCTTCATAATCTGTTTCTCTTTTTCCTCCCTGGCATACCCACTCTGCCTTCCCCTTCACTCTTTGTAGTTGCTAGGCAGCCATAATAGTACTCCTAGACATGTGTCTTTGGCATTAACGTTGGCTGCACTTAATTTATGCCTCTTTTTTTCCTCCAAATGACAACAGCCATGCTTTAAAACTAGATGTTTTCCTTTCTGATTAACTGGTAACGTTTATGTGGAAATCTGAAGACTTTGTGATATCTGTCAGAAACTGCACAACACAATTTAATGATCTGAGTTTACTGTCCTCCAGCTTTTCAGCTATCACCTGTAAATAAAATGTCCATTTACGCTTAGAGGGAAACACTTCTTGATTTCAGGCAGTTCACATCCCCGTTGCACTCCTGCACGTTGCAGTTAATGGCCATTGTACGGAATTTCAAGATCATGTAATGTTTCCGAAGCAGCTGGCTCTCTGAGCGGAGTTTGTTATGGCCGCGCACAATTTACTAGGGGCCACACTAACATCTTCATCTACCGTCCAGATGTAGAAACTGGTTATTTCATCACCTGGTCACCTTTGTATTTTAAAAATTACATTAGAGCACCACGGTTTTATTCAGAAATCTACTTTTTCCTGATTTTTAAGCTCCCACTCTTAGATTTCTTGTAAGAAAGAGTTCTGCCTTTGGTGGAGAATCGTAAGTGAAGGATTTTACAACCATGCATTCATCTCATCAGGAGTAGCTGGCGTTTAATCCCGAGCCACTTTCCTATTGCAGTGAACTCTGACATGGCTCAGTATATCCTGGGGAGATGAGAGAGAAGCCAGCTTAGAATAAGTGCTTGGCCAAAGGAAGAAAAAGGAAAAAAGAAAGAAACGCAGTCTCAGAATCGTGGGAGATGATATTTAGTGCCGAAGGGTTGACAGCTCTTCTGGGCAACTCTACAACTGCTGAGTCTTCTTGTGGGATTCAGTGCTGGAAGTTCTTGCTCCATCTAAAGGTTTCCTTCTGTTCATTTTGCTGATCTTTCATAATGTTTATTTAGCTTGTTAGTTGTTCTCCAGACTTTTCCCTCATCCACTAGATAAATGTGATCTAAAAATAAAATCAGAATAGACTCTGATCTTCAGGGCACAGGCACACGATTTCTCCCCTTAAAATCATTTGATTGCAGCTGCTTCTCATTTACTTCTCTGGAGAAAAGTTAATCTTTTGTTTCCTTGTTTGGGACTTCCTCTGAATGCCAAAACTAGAAAAAGGAACATTTTTCAGAGCAGGTTAGCAGAGGTGATGCACCAGAAGGATGTGTAGGAAGAATCGTGGCTGATCTGTGGATTTGGCGTGTTTTACCTCTGCCACCAACTTGCTGGGTGACCTTGGCCACGCCACTTCCCTGGACCTCATTTTGCAGCACCCGTAGCACTCGTAACACCTGTAGATGGAGGGTAAGCCAGGTGGTGTCTGGGGACCTTTCCAGTTCCCGTGTTCTGTGGCTCTGGGCTCCAAAAGAATCACAGCGACGCTCCGGTTTCTCTCGCCTTCCTCTGGCGCGGCGGGGTATAGTCCGTGCTGACACGTGGTTGTAGAGACGCCAGTGTTTATATGGACAGTGGAGGGGGAGCCCTGAGCCAGTTCTTCAGATGATCAGATCGTTATTCGGCCCATCCCAGATTATCCAAATGTAGAAGGTGTTTGGGGGTGCGGGTGTTCACTAACACCAATCTGTGTTTCTCATAGTCCTGTTGGTGGCTCTGGTTTCATTGTAGGCTTCGGGCGTTGCCTTGTATATAAAAATGCTAAATGCACACTGAAGCGCTATACCAATCAGACCTTTGATAAGGTGATGGGGCCCATGTTGGACGCTGCCACAAGGAAACCCATCTGGAGACACGAAATTCTAGATGCGGATGGTATTTGTTCTCCAGGTAAGAGCCTTTTGTAAGAAAGCATTTATAGATATACTTTTTGAAATATAAAAGTTATTCAGCAGTGTTTCTGAAAATTTGGTGAACAGAGAAGAAAAAAGATAACAACTTACAAAACCATTTTCTAACTCAGTGTGGTCATTTTTTTTTAAGGTGTTTTTTAAATTTTAGCACACAGCAGGGGGAGGGGCAGAGGGAGCGGGAAAGCATGTCCAGCGGACTCCCTACTGAGCACAGACACAGGCTTGATCTCATGACCCTGAGATCATGACCTGAGCCGAAGTCAAGAGTTGAACACTCAACCAACTGAGCCACCCATGCGCCCCAGTGTGCTCCTTTTTGATGAATTTCCCTTCCAGTCTGTTTTTCTGTGTGTACATTTCTATATAGTAGAGATCCATCCTAGCTATAATTTTCTTAAATTTTGAATCACAGAAGAGCAACTTTAAGGAATTGTTTAGAATAAGGCCATGTCCCTACATCTACGCTGGCATGTCATCATTTGTGCATTTAGCTTAGACTGACTTTATTAGAAACTTCTTCCTCTAAAAAGTGTGACTCCATTATAATTACAAACTTGTAATGAATTTTGTTGACGCCGCCCGCAGCATCTTATAGGCCAGTGTAGGAGACTGACATTGACCAAAGGATCGCATGTGAACTATGTCCAATCACAACCAGGTTAAGGAATCCTACAAAGAGCTATGAGGGCATTTGATGGCAGGAGGATCTGACCTCGGCGGGAAGTAGCCTTCCCTAAGGAAGTGAGCTGAGATCTGGAGGATGAGTGGAGTTCACTAGTGAATAGGGGAGGAGAGTGTGTTCTGAGCAGTGGGAAGGGCTTGTGTAACTATTAAGCTGCAGGACTTGATAGTTAAAACTTCCAAAAGGCCGGTGGAATTGTGGCTCATGAGGAGAGTACAGGAGAGGGTGCTAAGCGTGAATCTAGAGAGAGAAAGGGAGGGGCAGGGCCCAGACACAAGGCCTTGCAGCCGTGCTACTATTTTCATTATGATCTTAAAAGCCATGCTACAATCAGATATGCATTTTGATCATTTCAAAATACATAGCCATCCAAGCCTCACTCAAAAGCATTTTGAAGTGATCATTGTGATCACAGTGTGGAGAGAAGAGTAGAAAGGGGCCGAAACAGGGGAGACCAGCAGAGAGCTCTGGCAGCAGAGCCGGTGATGGGAGCTGCCGTGAGGTGGAGAGACGGGCTGTGTCGGGGAGGATGCTGGGAGGGAAAATCCACAGGACTTGTCGGGACGGTGCACAGATGGCGAGTCTGCGTCTGCTGTGGCGGCCATGGCCACGCGGCGCACGGCTTCCTGTCCTCCTTGCTGCATTTGTTTCTTGCAGAATTTCTTTCTCTCTTAACCTGGGTTGTGTGGCTGGGAACATAGTGCTGTGACAGTACTGTAATAGTTGGCCTTTGAGCTTATCAGGAAGAGGTGCAAAGAGAGGTAAGAACAGCAAGAAAATTAAAGAAATGTTTTGATTTCCTCATTGTCCAAGTTAAGTTGGTTGAAATAACTATTAATAAAAGTAAGTGGCCCAGACTTGTTCTAACACTCTAAGAGATCTATGAAATTGCCACTTATTGGGGTACCTGGTGGCTCAGTTGGTTGAGTGTCTGACCCTTGGTTTTGGCTCAGGTCATGATCTCAGGATCATGAGATCGAGCCCCACGTCGGGCTCTGCTCAGCACGGAGTCTGCTCAGGATTCTCTCTTTCCCCCTCTCTGCCCTTTCCCCCATTTGCACATGCGTGTACACTCTCTCTCACTAAAATGAATGAATACAATCTTTTAAAAAAATAAAATTGCCACTTACTGACATGAAGTTTCTATTGTTAGTATGGTCCCCTAAATCATTTCCTGATTTTTTACACGCTGTGTGCTGATCTGATTTTTCACATGGGCTTGCACAATCGTAGACGAGTCCTATTGAACTCTAGCACGCACTGTGTCGGCTGTTTCCTTCCTTGTGTGCATTTCGTGGACCAATCTAATCACCTGGTTGTACGCCCCAATAATGTTCGTATTCCACAGAGACGATAACAACTGGGCTGTAGTTCCCTTCTCTTTTTCTTAGGTGAGAAGGTGGAAAACAAACAAGTGCTCGTGAATAAGTCCATGCCCACAGTAACTCAGATTCCTCTGGAAGGAAGCAACGTGCCGCAGCAGCCCCAGTACAAGGACGTGCCTATCACGTGCGTATTGGTTGTGCCTCGGAAATACATAGGAAGATTCAAAAAAGAGAGAAGGGCTAGGGGAAATTAGAAGTTATGTCTTGGAGGGTTAGAGAGTAGAAATTGCAATTTGGGGTAGTGATAGCTGTCATGTGAAGACAGCATGGCATGGAAGAAAAAACTCGGCTGTGGAATCGTGTAGGCCTTCCAGCCTGGGTCTGAGTTGGGGGTCAGATAGGTAGGGGTTCTAGGTCGAGGGAACAGTGAGGTGAAGGCCCCTTGGGCAGAAGAGCACCTGGGTTTGGAGGACCAGCATACCCTGCTGGGACGAGGTTGTGCAGTACTCGGAAATTCATTCGGTAGAGAGTGATACGATCAGATTTATGCTAAATAAGTAAGTAAGTAAGTAAATAAATAAATAAAACGCACTGGCCACAGTGTGGCATCACCACCATACTGGACAATAGCTGGGTTTTAGTACCAGTTGTATCGTAGGTTACCTTATATGGATGGCGCACTCAAACTCTTGGGCTCAGTTTGTCCATCTGAACAGTGAAAGAGTCATGGTTATTAATCTCCAGATGTCCTCTGGGCTCTCAAATATAGTGAAATACGAGACTTCATGAGATGAGCAGTGGGCCAATGATAGCAGCCGCACTGTGGCATACAAGCAAAACTAAAAGAAGTAACAAGCTACTTAATCTAGCCTGAGAACTGAGTTAATTCAGTTCGTGAGGTGGGCCAGGGTGTGACATAGGAGAGCTGGATTCCTGGACGGTGGAAGGCAAATCATTCAACGCACAGCTGAGGTCTGCTCTGGGCCAGACACCGTGCCGCTTGTACCGGGGACACGGAGCTGAAAGAAACCACAGGCCTTGCCTGCAAGGAGCCACATCTAGTTAGCAAAGGCCTACAAATATACACACACAAAAGTACGGGGAATATCATGATCGTCGTGGCTTAATTGAGAACGTTCCCTGTAACAGTTACTGTTCTGGGCATTTTACAGGTGTTAGCTCATTTGTTCTTACCACCACCCTCTGAACCAGGCTGTCTTAATGGCCTTGTTTGAAAGACATAGAAACAGAGAGGTTAAGTAATTTACCAAGGTCACACAGCTACAAATGGCAGTCAGGATTTGAACTCACGTGGTTTGGCTTCAGAGCTCAACTCCTGCCCACTATGCTAAATGCTGCTTACTGTGGGTGCCATGGATTTGTGGAGTGGGAGCACAGGGGTAAAGTGGGCCCTCCGCTTAGGGGAGGGGTCAGAACCCTTGCACCCAATCCTACAAAACAAAAAGCTGTTTCAGAATGACAAAGGTGGTTATGCTAGCTGGTTTTCTTCCTGTCCTGGAGGAAGAGATCTTTTTTCCTCTTCAAAAGCTTGCCGCTCCTCCTCTTGGGTTCTTCATTTAATCTAGTCTTTTAGGGACGTGACTGTGATTTTCTCTTCTGTCCTTCCATATCTTCAACCAGTTTTCTATCGATCTCCTTCCCTACAGGCTAGAAAGTGTGCTCACATATTTCTTATCTTTAAAAGAAAATGAAACCGTCCTTGGGGCTCTATGATCCTTCCAAGCTGCCAGTCTTGCTCTCCAAGCATCCCGTTTCCTCGTCTGCAATAAGGGAGTAGCCGTGTGTGAATAATATATGTGATGTGGGTTACATCGCCTTACGCCTGCCTCATCATAAGTGTTCAGTAAATGTTAGCCATGTCAGACTAGGACTGTAAAAGGGAAATTGTAACCTTTGAATTTAATGTTGAAAAACAAAAGGCACGTTTCAGAGTCCAGAATGGCAATGTCAAAACATTCTGTGGTTGACATTAAATAAAATATGGCCTATGAGCAATAGGTTCACAAAGGGCAGCTTGAAACTGTTTTGGTGACTTCCTCTTATTATTAGCTACAAAGGGGCAACGGATTCGTACATTGAAAAAGTGATGATCTCTTCAAATGCTGAAGATGCTTTTCTGATCAAAATGCTGCTGAGACAGACCAGGCGTCCAGAGATTGGAGACAAATTCAGCAGCCGTCATGGGCAAAAAGGTAACTTGTGTCGTTCCTCAACTTGTTTATAAAACTGAAAATAGTATTTATTAACCACATACGTGAGAAATGTTGTATGACCTTCCCCTGTTAAGAAAATTTAGTCCGTCGGAAAAATTATTACATTGTTATCAAAATTATGCTTGTTTTATCTCTTAGGTTAACCTGTTTATATTTTAATGGCATTGAAAAAATGTACCGCAGGATTGCCTCTCTTTGCCTTTGTTTCATTCTTTCGCAGCTGCTCCCCAGGTTATGATTATGAGTCCATTCTAGATGAGGTACCTACTGAAGTACAGGTAGCTGTTTGGAAAAGTAAATAGCAACACCTGTTCTTTATGGAAGGTGCGTATTTGCAGTACTGCCTGTTGGGCCGCAGTATCGTGGGATGTCAGCACGAGGAGGTGCCTCCGGGCCCTGTGTGGAGCCGTGAGCCGGTGTGGACCCTGGGTGTCAGGCAGCCAGGCTGAGGTACCCGCTGGCCGGCCGCGGAGTGTGTTTCAGCCCAGGCCTCCTGACGCCGGTGCAGCGCCCTGCCGGCTGCCCAGTGGTCCCTCGCCTGGGTGAGTTTCTCCACCTGATCCCGCCGGCGAGCCCCACTCCTTGCTCGTGGTTGCCGATGAGTTTTTATGCATCCGTGGCTTTGTTTTGTCTTGTTTTTATCTTCAAGAAACAGCACTGTGTCGCTACTGATTAACTCATTTTCAGTAGGGTCCCTTTTAGTGCCTGTCCATCACGTTTCCGAATGGAACGCTAGCCCCAGGGGTTGAACTGTGTCTGTGTCTGCCATTTAACTAGTTTAAGAACAGCAAGAGCAGCTAACACTTTCGTGGCACTTACTGCGTGCCTGGCAGTGTTCTTTGCACTTTCCATATACTGACGCGTTGGCTTCTCACACAGTCCTGGGAGGTCAGGGCTGTTTTCATCTGCATCTTACAGATGAAGAAACAGAGGCACAGTGACATGAGTGGCTTGCCCGGTGTCCCCAGTCGGTGGTAGAACTGGTTTTTGAACCCTAGCAGTCTGGCTCCGTGATCACTGGGTCACAGACGTTGGTTGTCATGTCCTCTGCTCTCCAACTCTGTGTCTCTTCTTTACTCATAAATTCCTAGTGCGATGTCTTCTTGATTTTAATTGATTGGTCTGAAGATAGTTGCCTGTTATGTTCTTGCTGATGTCAATTTTTATTTGGTCTGAGCAAGTATATAAAATACTACTATTTGTTTAGTCAAATGAATAGAGCCGTAGTTGTCCTTCCTTCCATCAATGAAATTGTTCCAGACTAAGATGACTGTTTCATGAAAAACACTTTTAGTTCAGTTGACAGACACAAGATTATTTTAGCCTGTCTGTATCTTATTTTTAAAAAATTGATTTTATTCATGTGAATTTGACACTTCTTCTTCATGCGATTCCCTAAGATGCTAACTCTTGATACCGTTTCAGTGTTTGTAAGAATTTCTTGAGATTCTAATGTTTTCTACTACTTACCAGTGAAAATCAAACTCTCTGTACTGAAACTCTTTCTCCCTCTCTCTGGTCTAAACAGTTTCTGAGATGTACTCCTGAGTCACTCTGGGGTAACCCCATAATCTTGTTCACAGCCTCTACTTTCCTTGAGCTGTTCCCTGCATAAGGGCAAAGCTTGACACTCTTCTTGTAAAATGTTGGCACTGGGTGTGTTACAAGAGTGCACACTCTAAGAGAAGGTCCCCACTCTGAATCCATTTATCAACTTCAGATATCCCAAGTCGTCATTTATTCCCCTGGAGTGTTGTGCGAAGAGTGGAAGGTTGGCAGACATTTCAGTGATTAGGCACTGTGTCCTAACTCCACGAAACTTGAGGACAGGGATCATGTCGTTAAATTTTCGTGAAGCCTGATAGAGCCTTTCTCATGGAGGGTACCTAATAGGTAGTTGATAACGGTTGAAGATATGAATAAATTGAAGGTAGGAAAGTGAGACAGATTGGGTACTCTTGATGGATTGATTTTACTCAGGTTTTCGTTTATACATAATATGTGAGTGTGTATGTGTATAGTGTAGACAAAGCAGTACTTTTGAAAATGAGAAACTCACTTGTTAGTAAGCTGCTGTAAATACAGACTTCTACAGGTACAGGTAAAATGTCAGTGGGTCTTTGTGCTCTGATATTTTTTCAAACTATTAATATGATAGGGATAATGTTCATTGACAGAAGCGTTTCCAGTCTGCAGTGGTCTGAAAGAGCAGATTTTGGAGATCGGTTCAGCCTTCGTGGGGCTTGACTTGTACATCTCTCTGAAACAGAAAGAAGCCCTCCTGGGGTTAGGTGACCTTTCACTTGTAGTGAGGAGTTTATCTCGCTAGTTTTCGTTTCCAGATGGCTTTTAATCCAAGGATGAAAACCTTCTGATTAGCCTTGATTCCCTTGATACCCCCTTCTCTTACAGCTTCATCAGATTTATTGAAAAGATTGGGGGGAAATGGGCAAACAAGTAGTGTAAGTCTTAAGAGAGTGATGGAAGGAATGATGGAGGACCCGTACCTGAACATTATTTTTGTTTCTTTTAAGTATGGTTTTTTTAATTAAATAATAAATGCACATGGTTTAAAAGGTCAAATAGTACAAAAAGGGGGATTTGAACTGAAAAAAATATCAATCCCTGCCTTTTCTCCAGTTCTGCTTCCCAGAAACAATTTCTTCTCATTTTTACCTTCGTATTTCAAAATAATATTTTTAAGCAGCTATATAGTCATTCATCCACTTTAGAGATTACCTGTTGATTTTCTGTTATGCTAGGGGCTGGCACTTCGCTGCCTTCCTTTCTCACTCCCCACCTCCATTCCCTGCACAGATTCATCATAATTTGGGGTTACTTAATTATTTAAATTGCATTATTATGACCACATAAATATTGTTCACCCCAAACCAAGTAGTTGAGTGCATTTTTTCTGTTGTATAACTGTACTTTTTCAGAAGTTAATAATTACCTCGTTTTAAAGATTTGCTTTATTTTCTTATTCCTGTTACCATTCTTCTATACCATCAACAGCCTCTCAACACGATTTCCCACATGATCAGTGGTCTGTTAGGGCCATTCCCTGCCCCCCCCAAAAGACCTCCTCTACAGTGCCCCCATTCTTCCTGCTCCCCACACTGCAGTGGTTTTCCTCTGAGCCCCAGCTTTGCAGCTGGTGTGTTCAGAATGGATCCCCACAGGCCACAGGAGCGCAGGGCAGAGCCTGGCTCAGCAGAGGCCCCAAACAGCCTCATCTCATGGGCTCCAGAGATATTTTTAAGACTTGGTTAGAAAGTACTCTGTATTAGTTTTCTGTAACCAAGTACCACAGACTGAGGGCTTAAACAACAGAAATTAATTTTCTCACAGTTCTGGAGGCTGAAGTCCAAGGTCAAGGTTGTGGCAGGTTTGGCAGAAACCCTCTTTCAGTGGCTTTCAGGCAGCCATGTGGTCCCATGCAGTGTGCCCTCACGCAGTCTTTTCTCTGTGCACCTGTACCCTGATGGCTCTCCCTCTTCTTACAAGGACACCAGCCATATTGGATTAGGGCCCACCCCATGACCTCATTTAGCCTTAATATCCTCTTTAAAGACCCTGTCTCCAAATAGGGTCACATTCTGAGGTCTCCTTGGGGTTAGGACTTCAACATAGGAATCTAGGGGTAGGGGACACATTCCATAAGACACTCTAGCTCTGCTCAGTGGTAGTCATTTATGAAATTCCCATTTGAGCCCCTGTTTCTTGGCTCGTCCCATGTCATCCCCAGTCCCCACCCCTACCACAGTGGAATAGTCTGTTGATTTAATTGCTGAGAAAGGATGCACAAGAGGTACATTTTATAAGATTGTGTGTGTTTGAACATGTTCTATCCTCCTACTTGATTTATCCTCTGGTTGGTTATAGAATTCTAGATTGAAAAATTCTTTTCTCTAAGGATTCTGATGACATTACTGCATTATCATCTAGATTCCATGTTACATTATTCTTACTGATCTGTGTGTGTGTGTGTGTGTGTGTGTGTGTGCGCGCACGCACCGTTTCACTGTCTTTCCCTTCCTCCCTCTCTCACTTCCTCCCCCCCCCCCGAAAGCTTTTACTATCTTCCTTCTCTTCTTGGAATTCTGAATTTTCATTCCTTGACCTAGGAAATCAAGTACAGTCTTATCTGGAAGTTCAAGTTCCTTCCATTTTCGGACATTCTCTTATATTATTTTGTTGATAATTTCCCTTCATCATGTTTCTTGTACCCTCATTGTCCATTTCCTTATCTTCTTGATTTTGTTTATAGGAGATTTGATTTTTATTTTCCAGATTTTTTTTACCCTATTATATTTTAATTTCTAATTAAAAATTTAAATTTAATTTATAGTCTTTTTTTTTTATAGCTGTGAGTGTATATTTTCAGTATTATTTTTAGTTTTAGTTTTTTGGGTTTTTTTTCTTTTCAGCTTTCTTCTATTCCTAATTATCTATATTTCTTGAGAGGTTTCTTCCCCTCCTGTGTGTTTTAGGGTCTGATTGTCATTCTTGGGAGCTTTCCTCTAATACCTGGTATACCCATGAACCCTAAAAAGCAATTGGAAGCTTTATGGCCCAGGAATAGAATTTGTTGACACTGGTGGACATGACTGTAGGGGGATCAGGATGCCAGTCAGTTTCTACATAGTAGGATCTTTCTAACTTCTACTGGAAGTTTGGAGTATTTAGGGGACAGTTTTAAGACTCAGCTGACCTTCAGGGATCCAGATAGGGGCAGGGGGCTGGGCCTACTTTTTAGTGCACAGACTTCATTTAATCCCACGGTATCAGGCTGGCTGCTCATGCCACCATCTGCTGTGCTTGCTTGGGTATTGGGGTCACTGTGGCTCAGTTTCTCAAGTAAGGGTTGGGGAAAAAGTAGTTTCCTGGCTGTACGGGGCGGGGAATAGAAAGTCAGGGCTCAACGATTTCTTTTCTTTTTTTTTTTTTTCTTTGAGAACATAAATAGATCTTTATTTTTTTTTATTATAATAATATTTTTTATTATATTAGTCACCATACAGTACATCCCTGGTTTTTGATGTAAAGTTCGATGATTCATTAGTTGCATATAACACCCAGTGCACCATGCAATATGTGCCCTCCTTAATGCGATTTCTTATTCAGACATTTATTTCTATGGATATTAAGTATCTTCTAAGTGTCTGGTACTATTCCAAGCCCTGGTAATAAGCAGTGAACAAAACAGACAAAATTCCAGTCCATGGGGGACTGACATTCTTGTAGGCAAGAGAGATAATAATACGCTTTGAGATAAAATAAAAGGGGAGAATAGGAAGCATGTGGGGGGAAGGCATGTGGTCAGTAGTTGAAATCTTGGGTACAATGGTGGAGGAACTGCACCTTCTTGAAAAGGTGGCATTGAGAGAAGTAAGGGAGCAGACCCTACCTGGCCAAAGAGCACTGGAGGCAAAAGGAAGGCCTGGGGGCCAGAGGCCCGACCAAGAGTGATGGAGCTGGAGGACCCTCCAGGGGGCTGCAGACCAGGCTGGCTGGAGCAGAGCCAGCAAGCAGTGAGTCGTCAGAGCCACTCTGTGAACTTTGGCTTTTACTCTGAGTAAGATGGACAGCTGCTGGAGGAGTCCGAGCAGATGAGAGAGATGATGCGACTTACTACGGCTACAGTGATGAAAACAGACTGGGGGTCAAGGGAGGGGCATGGTCCCAGCCAGATGCTCTTACCGTAACCCAGGCCGTAGTTGGCGGTGAGTGGGAAAAGCATGATGATGGCGAAATAGTGAGAAGGGATCAATCTGGACAAAGTAGCACCCACTGGGATTGCTGATGGCTTGGGGTGACTGAGCTCTACACCTCATCCCGCTTTTCATCGTACTTTGTCTGTTTCCTGAGCTCGGGGGGGGGTATGGGAGGGCATCAGTGCGCAGCTCCGTGCTTCTCTGCAGGCACTTGGGTTTATCTTCCTCCTTCTGCTAAGCCACTTACTGTTCTTTACTCCTCAGCTTTCCCCTCTGTATCATTATCTCTTGCCTATTCTTTTTCTTATAGGTTTACACCTTAATTTTTTTCAACTCTAGTGTTAGGTTTGGAGAAGGAGTGGAGCTAAACATAGGTGTTTCAGCGGCCATGTTTACTGGAAACCCCTGTGTCTGCTTGACACAAGAGTGCTTAGTGTGCTTGGGGTTTTTTACTGCAATTTGTAGAACTAAAGTCAAAATGATTATTATTTCTAAACGAAAGGTGAGAGGAATATTTAGAGCGCCAAACTTTTGTGTGCTGACCAGAGCTTTGCCTCTAAGGCTTCTTGGTTTCATTGGCTATGTGAATCATTTCTAATATTGAAAACTAACTTTAAAATATTTAAAGCTCACACACTGAGAATTTTGACCTAAATGTAACAATCATCGTAAGTGTAGTCTAGATCCATCTTCCTGGAATAAGGATTCTCTTAGCTTATCTTCAGCAGGTTGCTTTCCACCTTGTGTGTGGCCCGTGAGGGGAGCCCCTGCTGCTTTCCAAGGCAGCCTGCTCTGTGGTGGCACCGTTGTGATGGCTCTGTGGAGCCTGAGCGCACTTCTCTCTAGCATGCACCCGTCGTTCCGCCCTGTCCCAGGCGGGTCCTGAATGGACACCTTACCCTTGTCTTCATGGCTGCCCTCTGTGCAGCATTTAAAGAAGGCCTTCAGGTTGGGAAAAAGTAGAACAAAGAGGTAGACGTCTTGAGCCCTAACCAAGTGAGCTGTTTTATCTCTTTATGCCTTGGTCTCTCGTCTTTGAAATGGGGACAGTTTCCTAGGAGTTGTCACTGGGATTAAAGGAACTGGTATGAGTGAAGCAGTGAACCCCGTGTCTGGTGCACAGCCAGCAGCCGGTAAAGGCAAGCTGCTGCCGTTGTTCCATCCCAGGTCCCTTGGAGACCAGGCAGGAAAGGAAGGCTCGGAGCCTGGGTGAGTTGGAGGCGGGCGGGTCCTGTGAAATGGGTGGGCGAGTCAGCGGGGCTTGTTGACCAACAGGAACAGAGAAGAAGGAGGCCCTGTGCCTGGTTTTAAGCTTGGTAAGGGAGGACAGCAGTCACAGAGCAGCTTTGTCTCATTGAACTTGAGGTGACAGAGGATCATCTCAAGTGTGTATGTCATTAACTCGTTCGTTGATCGAGCTTTCACCGTGTCCCAGGCAGGCACTGTTCTAGACACTGGAAACGCAGTGGTAAATGGGACTGACACGGTCTCTCCTCTCCTGGAATTGGTGTTCTCCTGGGGGAAGAAACAGAAGAAAAGTAAACGAAAATATGAACGTGATCATTTAAGATAGTGTTAAGCACTGTGAATGGAAGATGATGTGAAAGAGTGACTGGTTTGGGGGTGACGGGGTGCGCTTTGAACTGATGACCAGGAACAGTCTCATGGAGGAAGTGACATTGGAAGGATGAGAAGGAGCCAGCCAAGCAGAAGTCTGAAACAATTAAGTCCAGGAGCCCTGAGGCATGAGTGAGCTTGGTATCTTCAAGGGACAGAATAAAGGCCCTTCTGGCTGGTGCAGCCTGGAGTAGCGGAGCGCTCTGGGTGAGAGAAGTGGAAGGGGCACATCACGTAGGAACTTGTTCCTCATATGCTGGGAGCCCGTAGGGCTGTTGGGTGATGAGTCGAAGACAGGCACAAGGAGATCGAACGTCCAGTCTAAGAGAGCCGCCTGGATGCCTGCGGAGAGTGGATTGGAGGTGAGCAAAGAGGGAAGCAGGGCGACTGTTCGGTGGTCCAGGCAGAGCGGATGATGGCGTGTGCTCTGGAGGAGCACTGCAAGAATGGGGGGAAGGGATGCCCTCGAGGTGTGCTCTGGAGGTCCTGCCGTTAGGACTTGCGGGTGGCTGAGGTGTTGGGGAAGGAGGGGCAGGAGCTGAAGGCGAGGGTGAGGCCTGAGCTGCTGCTGCTGCTGTTCATCACGCAGCGGGGGCCTGGGGAGGACATGCTGGGAGGTAGGCAGGGGCAGGGCTTGAGGACTGGGGCCTCCGGTCCGAGGGCCCCTGGGAGACTCCAAGTGAAGATGTTGGGTGGGCACTTGGACATAGAGTCTGGAGCTCCAGGGAGGGGCTGAGGCTGCAGATAAAGTGTGGATGTCATGAGCATCTAACTTACAGCGTTTTTTACCGTCTGCATTATTAATAAGCTGCAAGCATTTTCATTCCATCCTTAACCTTTGCGGTCTAATTGGTATTGTTACTCGTACTCTGTAGAACCAGAACTTTGAGGCTCAGAAAGGTGATGAGTGGCTTGCCCACTACAGCTCAGTGCTGCCAGAGCCAGGATTCGAACCCAGTTTTTTGATCTGAGTGCATTTCCCATTCTGTTAAATCTGGTTAAAGGTGACTCTTGTCTCTTCTGATATCCCATGGTTACTCTGCCCCCAGATTGGCATATTCCGAGGGAATCCCCCTTTGGGAGAAACAATCTTTTCTTGAAACTGAAACCTAATATTTCTTACATCTTTTCAGTATCTCCTCCTTAAGGTGGTCATTTTCTCAAAATTTGCCTTCTTGGATAAGCAGGTTTACACGGCTCTCCTCTGCCACCAGTCTGGAGTAAATACTAATCCCCGCACACTTTGTTCCAGAAATACCTGCCAAACCCCCATATTAACACATACTCCTAACATATAGCTGTGTTTGTCAGGAATCCCTTCCCTTCTAGAATCAACTCATTGCAACAGTCCCCATTCCCTTCCTTAGTCAGTCCTCTGGCCAAGCTTTCATTGCCTTGATTAAAATTCTATCAAGAATTTGAACAGATATTGAAAGGAAGTAAATTGTTGAGCCCTCAACTTTGACCATCCTCCTGATCCCTCTGGCTAGCTGGGATAGTTAGGGCCCTGGGGGACGGTGAGGACAGTGAGCTGGTTTGGAACATTCACGTGCAGCAGACATAGCTGTTGGCATCTTCAAGGAACCATACGACGCAGCCCTTAGTGTGGGGCCCGAAGAGGAACTGCTTCCGGCCTGGGAGAGCTGGATGTTGGCAAGTGGGACGTGAAGGGATGGAGAAGGCAGTCCCCAGCCTCGGCCATGCTCTCTTTGGTTGTCATGCAATGAGCCGACAAAGTTCTCTAGTGCTGGGAGTCTTCAGGGTATGTGGGTCACTCCATGCGCGATTCCTGCAGTGATTTGGTTCTCTTCTGGCCCGGACACTTGCCAGATGAAGATCAGCGTTAGCTGGACTTTGTTTTCACGCTCGGAAGTCAGGATTGTCTGGAAATAGTATTTGGTCCTTCGTAGCGTCACCTGCAAGTGGACACATATGTAGGCTCTGTGAGAAAATGTAAAGATTGTTTTGATTTAATGTATCTTTATGCCCATCTCTTTTTTCCTCTTGCACAGAGAGCATTGTATTTGTTATCTTCGATGTTCAGAAAGCAGTGTGGCCCTGCAGTTTGCCTGTCATCCTTTGCTAGTAGTTTACCTTGACGAAGCTGTTGTGAGCAAGGATTCTTTCGGGGCTTCTTAAAATACCCTCTCCAGCAATTAGAGGGGACTTCAGAATCTAGTTTCACAGAAATGAGTGTCTGTCCTGCTCAAACCTGATCAGCTCAAAGGTGGTGGGTCATGAGTAGCTGAGGGAAACAAACGTGGAGTGGAGGCTCCCCGGCTGCAGTTCTGTGCCGGGTGTCTGTCGTGCCAGCTCAGGAGGCAGATGGAAGAGGACAGAGCGGGTGGTGAACTGGAGCAGGAGCCTAGCGCCAAGTCGTTGGGAGCCCGCATCCGTGCTGGCGACCAGCGGCAGTGAGGTCACTGGTTGGAGAAGGCCCGTTGAAGAGTCAGCAGGTGCTGTTACAACCGTGACAGCCTCGTAAGCAGCATCACCTGCTAGGACCTCGGGAGTGGAGGAGCGCTAAGCAGAGAACCAAGTGTGGAGGAAGAAGGAAATAATTGATGAAGAAGAGGGTATCGCCTCCCGCCTTTGCTCACAGCACGCTTTAGATAAGGGCTTTCCAGTAGTCTTCTAGTGAGAAAGTCACAAAATTTGGAGAAGTACAGCCCTTCTTTGGGTCTTTGTGAGGCCTGGTAGGTATCTCATCCGTAAATGCCACTGAGTCCGCTCCCCCCAAAAGAGCTGGGCCTTGAATCCAGAATCTCTAGAGCGGTTCATCCTTTAGTAGAATGCAAAATACTTCCCTACGCCGGAGTTGTGGAAGTTAGTTGTGTTTGTTTACAAAGGAAGGAAAGTTTGGTTTTGCATGTTTTCATCTCAGCTGGTGAGAAGTATTTAAACCCTGAAGTCTTGTTCTCTTTTCCAAGTGTTTTAGACTTCTAGGTACCTTAGAAGGACTTCTGCGACAGGGGCACAGTGATGCTGCATGGGGGACAATAGAACAGAATGTGGGTGTAGAATGTTCTTTATGTTTTCTCTTCATATTCTTCATCAGTTCATACATGGAGTTGAAGATAGAAAAAGACATTCACATATAATGTGATGGGAGTTGTGTTGGAAACAAGACTTTTTATTAAAATCAAAATTACATATTTAAGTCTCTCGAGCTTTGGTGTAAGTTCTATATGAAGGGAACTTGTCAAAGGCAAACATTTTTATCTTGAGCCTTGCTTTTTCTATGGTTACTTCATTTATGAGGAGGATGAGCAGATTTCCTACTCTTTTTTAAAAAAGAAATTTTTAACAGAAATTATCTGTCGGCCAAAGGAGTTCCCAAAAGTTTCCTTTCAGTGTGCAGACAAACCAAATTATTATATTTCCAGATTTCCTCCTACTTTTGCTGCCATTCACAACGAGGGAGGAAAA
The DNA here is from genome assembly GCF_023065955.2 of Ursus arctos. Classification (NCBI taxonomy): domain Eukaryota; kingdom Metazoa; phylum Chordata; class Mammalia; order Carnivora; family Ursidae; genus Ursus; species Ursus arctos. Next base: position 9,578,859 of record NW_026622886.1, on the reverse strand, counting down.
AGTGGACTCCTTTGATGTGGGGGGAAAAGAAAGCAATATATCACTTCCCTGAAAGAACATTTCTCAGTCTCTCATGTGAAAAAGGATTAGCACCTCCAACAAAGGTCCTGTAGATCACAGAATCGGGCAGCAATACCAAATAGTACTCCTAAGGAGAGGAAAAACTGTATTTGAGCAAGAGTGTTTGTCCTGGCAAACAGAAGCTTTTTAATAACTGCAAATCTGAGATAAAGGCCTAAGGTCCTCGGAGTCTCCCCGTAAATCCTCAGACAGCCAGTTTAAACAGAGCGAAACCGACTTTTGTTTTAAAATAGAAGTATAGTCTTGTCAAAATACAGCGTTTTCGGGGACTGGCTCTGAGTGTCTGTGGTTCATAAGGATCACATATTTACGGGTGAAATGGTTTGGAAGATTCTTCTCGGACCCTCTCCTGTCAACGGCAGTTGGTTAGGAGGTGGCTTGCTTCTATTTTGCATTAATAAAAGTTATTCCAAAGCAAAACAAGTTGCTGAATTAATGTATTAAGATTTGGGTTGAGTGTTTGTCAGAAGAAAAGAAAACCGACCCTGACTTCCCAGCACATTACCGAATCCTTACACGGTTGTTGTGAAGAGGCTGTGGGAAGTAAAAAAATGCCGATTCTTGTGTGGCAGAAGAGCTGAGAGGAAAGGTCGTTCGTTCAACCAGCTTTGGTTAAAAACGTTGCTTTTTCCAAGTGTTCCTGTATTTCCTTTTTCTGGACTCTGTTTTCTAAAATTGAGAGCATGAAAAGGCTCAGACTGAAAATAATGATCACACTAATAGCACCTTGTACACACGTGGCACTTGAGGCGCCTGCAGTCCGCTCCGCTCGCCTGAAGCTTCAAAGTCTGTGTGTCTTTGGCTCCCTACTTTGCTTGATCCTGCTTGAATGAAAGATCCGAAGTGGGAGGGGAGAAGGGGGCCGATGGAGCCCTGGGGATGGGGGGGGGGGATGCCAAGTGACCTTCAGAATTTTGGTCCAAAAACAAATTCTGGGAACTCTTTAATGTGAGAAATCAGGATTATTTTGTCCACATGGACCCCTTAATTGTAAGGAGATTTTTATTTAATTTACTTTTTTAAGAACAAATTTTGGTCTTCAGTAGCTAGCTAGTAACCCTCTGACCTTTCAGTAAATACCCAACTAAAGCTTTGAAATTAGGGTGTTTAGTGTTTTATGGCCCAGAATAAAAATCTCCAATTCTGTTTCCAAATAGTGTAGCCTCAACACATTTTATTAAGCTCTTGACACATTCAGCCGTGTGTATTTTGTAAAGTTCCTATGGTTATTGTTTTACAATAGCTGCTTCCAGAAGCATTGTAAGGGTTTCAATTAATCAGCCCTTTGTGTGCTTCAGACTATGCAAATTTATCACATCAAACCATTCAACTGCTCATGGGAAAGCCGTGTAAAAACTGTATTGTCTTCTAGCGCCTCCTCTCATTTAGAGTGATGTTTTAATAAGAAAGCTAATCAAGTTTTCTTATGCATTATTTATCTGTTAACATGTAAGGAAGAGCCGAATTAAAATTATGTCAACCGGGATATGGCAAGAGATGTGATAGATGTGGAAGTGATTCAACGGCAAAACAAAGCTCATATGATTCAACAGTTTTTGTCTCCTCCCCTCCCCCTGGGGATTATTTAAGGTGCTGGTGTGAAAAATAAAAGAAGGTTAATTCAATAACTGGAAAGGAGGAAGGGGAAGAAAGGAGGCGCCACCTGTGTTAGCCTTCACGTTTTGATTTAGAGATTTACATTTCTGAATATAGAAAGGCTTATCGAGATGAGTTCATTCAAAGCAAAAACATTTCTTCCTGATACAAACAGCCAAACTAGAAAGCATTCCCGCTGCTTACCCCCACCACTCACCCCTGCTTTCATCACTGAGTCAGCTCTCTGGCCCTAGAAATCTGCAGCACAGGCCCCGTGAGTTGTAAAGTTAGTCGGGGACGCCGTCCCGCTAACGTGAGATGATCTGAACGGCCCGCCCGAGTGAGCTTTTCGGCCCTTCATCCAGTTAGTGCAACTGCCGCTGCTCCTTCTATTCATTAGGCTGGACTCCTCTGCTTTGCTAGTTTGCTTCCTGCTGAGAGTAATTAGGTTTCTTATATAATAATAATTCCTTGTATTTAGATGCCACCTTTCTCTAAGGACCTTAAAGTACCTCTCAGACATTAGCTCATCTGTTCTTCTAACACAATTGCCTCATGAGATAGGTGCTAATTATTCCCATTACAAAGACCAAACAACTAAGGCTCACCAGAAAGTGGTGTCTTCCCCCCCAGAGTAGCAGAATATCACTTGAACAGCAGAGAGTCCTATTAAGGTCACCTGATTCTTTGATGGCCTGCCTTACTTAGATCTGAGAGTCCAGGTGATGAGCCCTTTGCAGAGGGAACCCCACCAACCCATGAACCTCATTAACGCCCGGCATGGCCAAGTGGTCACTCCTTCACTAAACACCAACACTTTTCTTCCACTGACTGATAGAGAAAAATCACAGCAGCATTTCACCCTTCGTTAGTGTAGAGACTGTTCACTGAGCAGGATAAATAGCCTTGTGTCAGAGGTAAGTACCTGCAGAAGATCATTTAGCCTCCATTAGTAGTATTTCAGCAGAACCCACTGCCCAGTCTGCTCTGTCATTTAGAGCATTCGAAGGTGGCACGCTGAATTGTATCAGTGTTTTTGTTTTCGGTATTCAGTCGTTTTAATCAGCACAGGACACTTGTCAAGTGGAGTTGGGTCCGGAGGTTCTCCCTGCCCCACCTGCAGGGCAGTCCTTGTCCCACGGCAGGTGCTTGGTAACTGAAGGAAAGGACTCTCTCTCCTCACCCAGAAAACGAAGAGACCCAGCACAGATCGGCCTCAGAGCACTACACTTAGTCCAGCAGTGGTTATACAGAGAGGGTAGACTTGCTAAGTAAAAATTACAGCAATTAAAAAGTGAAGCAGAGTGTGATACTCAGATGAGACCGGCTATCGACAAAATAGAAAACCCTTCGCTAGTCGGTGCTCAGCACACCGAAGTCCCATCAAAGACAGCTCTTGAATTAAAGATTTCAGTACAGTTTTCTTCTGCCAGTTGCTATTGCTTTTCCTGTCTTGACATGGTACTAGAATGCTTTCGTTTTCCCTTCTTTTTTTTTTAACCTTCTTTTAATTTTTTCTATTTGAATTAAGATAGGTCCATTACACTAAAACTAGTTAAAAAAAAAAAAGCCAAAAGACTTGTGAACAAGTCATTTGCTGTTTATAATCAGAAAGACTTTCTAAGGATGATTCATTAGAATAACTGAACTTTCACTGGGGAAACCTATTCTTAAAATGATTTATATGTTGTTCCGTGAGGCCACGGAAATAGAAATAACAAATTGGCGTAAGATCCTCCAGTGTCTAGAGCGTGACACAGAGAGAACTGTGACAGTGGGTCCCCAGATGTGCCTTTCCTGTGTGGCTTGGCGGTCAGACTTGTGACTTTAGACCCCCTAAATTCTTTGCCTTTACAGTTTGAAATTAATATTGATGTTAATGGGATAATATATTATCTGTTGGGTATCTGTGGAACCATTCTGCTCGTTCCGTGTTCTGGTTTCTCCTTATTACCTATTTTCATTTCTTAAAAGGTCCGTAGTATAGCCTGTGGTCTAATTCCTGGTTGGCCCCTGTGAGTCCGTGACATGTTCTGGGGCCTGTTCAACTGGTGTATTTGCATTTTGCTGCCAGGAGGTTGTGCCATAAACAATGGGGTTGAGACACCAGCATGAGCCAGGGGATGAAATTTTATTTTAAAATCTGAAATGCTGTGTAAGCATTTAAGGTATGAATCGGTAATTGTTTCAATAACAGCTTCCATTAGATATGGTTTATTTGTAGTCCATCCTCTTTTCAAGGATCCAGGGGAGTGTTAACACACTGGAGCGGACTGCATATCATTTACATTTTTAAACCAGCGTTAAGGGAAAGTGACCATAACTTTTGAGAGTTCTAAATCTTGGGAGAGCTTTGACGCCTCTATCCTTAGAGAAAACAGTTTTAATTTTTCATGTGAAAATAAGAAAAGAAACCTTCCTTTGCTTTGATGAAGGACTTGAGTGATTCTGAAACCAAGAAATACCTTTTTAAAAAAGAAAAGTCTGGTCCGAAGACCGAGAGCTCTCGTCTCCCCGCCCCCCCCCATGAATTCTGTAAAATACAAACTTCTAAAAATCATCTGTCTCATTTGAGATTCAAGATCATCAAATTCTGTCTAAATATTTTGTTTTAACTTCTAAGCTCATTATGGTTTCTTTGTGTTAACGTGTATTAGAATCTGTCGGCTATGACTGGTCTCATAAGCACAGCCAGCGGAGCAGAATAAGTTAATTATTTACTTGTGTCACCAGTGCTCTTCATCTAATGAAATGCACAGCTGTGTTAGATCTGCCGTTGGATGTGTGGCTTCCATTGTTCCGCGAGTCAGCAGAGGGTAGAAGCCCCAGTGATGGAGAGCCCTCAGTTCTTTCTGCTGTTCTGGCTTTCTGTGTCGATTTCATGGATCTTTTATCATTCACTTTCACACAAAACAAACAACACAGGGCTGTCTGCTATGGGAACCATCTTGGCATATAAAAGGGTTTTCAGAGCCTAAAGTAATTTTAAGTTAGCTAAGATTTAATTTTTGGCTTACAGGTGCCCTTGGTTCGGATGTGGCCAAAGCAGTTCCTATAATGGAATGAAAAATTCCCAAAGTTACTTGTCTGTATTTTTAAATGCAGTGTCAAAAAGGGGCCGGTAGAATTACTTCCCAAAAAGGAAACCGTACTACAGTTTTAATCAGATTTCAAGCAAAGTTATTAGAGATTCAGATTTCAGGGGAAGGAGCATTGCTTTCATTCTAATAGCCAAGTGAAGTTGGCCTGATTAAATGTGTCAACGAAAACTAAAAATACAAGATGCAAATCCCCTCTCTCCTTCCCCTCCCCCCATGGCACTGTTCCCTGCCCCCCCCCCCCGGAGCTTCTGTACCCCCTGCTCCTCACTCCCACCTTCTCGAGTTGGAGGGCGGACGCCGGCTTCCCCCTGTGAACCGCTGCTGAAGGGTGCCGAGGTCTTCCTTTGGTTTTGTTTTTAAGGGATCTAGCCAAACCCTCCACCTCCTCCCCAGCCAAAGTGACATCCTGTCCAGAGCACGTCCCAGGACCGGCCTCTGCAGGAATTGCCATTTTTAACATTTTGTTCACTGCTACACAATGTCGTTGTCGGTGCACCTAGATTTACAATTTGATCTCTTTCAGAGAAGATTTCCCAGTAGCCCGAGTGTTTGTCAGATAATTTCAGTGTGGACAAGATGGATTTTGGGAGGGAAGAAAGAAAGGGTCACACACTCGGCTTGATTTAAATTCTCAGACATTGTAGTTGAATTTGAAATAAACTGAACTGAGTGAGTTTCTGTGCTTCATGTGGGAAAGCATACGTGCTTCATAATAAACAGTACAATCTCAACCAAAAGCCAATTAAAGTACCTCCGTGCGCTAGAATTCCACACCACAGACCTAATCACCGTATCACTGGCAGCCACTGGAAATAAGAGTATTAATAACCGATACTGAAATAAGCAAGGGGCTTTCTTTTTCTTTAGACTGTAGCTCTTGGCGATTATAACACATCACAAAAATTTTATTTTAAAATAGTTTGAGTGATTATGTAGAAATCAAGCTGAGGAAACATTTCTGGGAGAGCAGTTTCTTCTCAGTAGATACAGACGGTTGATAACTTTATATTCAAGGGAAAAAGAATTTTATCTTAGTAGATATAAAAGGATGTTATTTCTTTGTCCAATGCCACTGTACGTTAGTTTTCCAATTTTAAATTATGTAGATTGGGGTTAACAGTCTAAATTATGCCCCATCCCTCCTACCAAGAAAAAGAAATCAGAGGAATGAAAACCAGTTTAAGCAACAAAATCCCCTACAGGTTGTAGTAATATGAAGGGAGTTAGAAAATACAGTTAATTTAAGAGACAGTAGCGTACCTAGAGCTGGTAGGTTTTTGTTTTGTTCAGTTTCCATTCTTAGACTTCTGCTTCTAATTCTAGTCTTTTTTCCCGAGAATAATTTGGCATTTAATTTTCTTCAACTTTACAACTTCACTCAAAGATCACTTTTCTAACGTGCCGTCAGCTATGAGAATTAGAATTCCGTAGGGCAGTTTATGCTCAGCCAGGGAAGCCCTGGCAAAAGCTGGCCAGGCGGCCAGTGCTCTGGTCGCCCTGGTAGCACACCAGCCACACACGAAGAGTTGTCGTCACACTTGTTTCAAACCGCAATGAAAACACACCTGTCATTCAGGTGGTTCTGTGTTTGATTGATAGAGGAGTCCGAGCCCCGGCGAGGAGCAAAACTGCCGCGGACTGGAAGCTTCAGGGCCGGTGGTGGGGCCGAGGCCCAGCGAAGGCGCTGCTCGTGGGTCTCCGTGGCAGGAGAGGTTGGGCGAGCAGCCTGACGGCACCGTCGTGCATCATGCCAGCAGCCCGGTCCGCAGGCTGCCGTGCGTCTCTGCAAGGACAGCCGTTTTCAGATGGTTTCTCTAGCAGGATTGTTGGAAATTGCTTTTGTTACTACTGTTGGTAGAGACCATGGAGAGAGAAAGAGAGAGCAGGGGGCAGATTCCAACTGAGTCCTGTAGTCTTCCTTTCTGCCGACATGCTGTACACGGTGTAAGGTCTTCTCTCCCTTAGGTGTTTGTGGCTTGATCGTCCCTCAGGAAGACATGCCATTTTGTGATTCTGGCATCTGTCCCGACATCATCATGAACCCGCACGGCTTCCCATCGCGAATGACGGTCAGTACGTTTTTCAGAGGTACTGCTTGTAAGGAAGAAAGCGGGCAGTGTTGGCCATGGGACCCTGAAACTTATTTTTAGAAAGGGCCCTTTGACCCTCTTGCCACACGAATAGGTTCCCGCCCCCGACAGTGCAAGGTTGCTGTTCTGTACAGAGGGAGTGCAGAGAGGGTGTGCCCTTCCCTTTGAGAGCAGTCTTCTGAGGGAGGAACGTACCCTCAGCAAAAAGAACCTCTTTTATTGACCCCCATGTTTCTCCCTTCCCATGGTTCTCGTTTGGCACCCTGGCTGCACGGCTTAACAGCTGTACGACTGGGGAAAGCTGCTCAACCGGTCTGTGCTTGAGTTCCCTCAGGGGCACAGCACGGGGAATAATAGTGCCTGTCCCATGGGGCTTTGGGGGCACGAACGTGGATCCCACACGTCAAGCTTTTCCAAGGGCCACACACAGTAAGAGAGCAATAAATATTTGCTGCTATTAATGTATCACTCTTATTAATAGTAGTGATGTCAGTCTTTGAGGGGAGTAGGCTGTGGCTAAGTAAACAGACTTCCTGGGGCTCACTTGGGTGGTTCCATCCCACAGGTGGGGAAGCTGATTGAGCTGCTGGCCGGCAAGGCCGGCGTGTTGGATGGCAGATTCCACTACGGCACCGCGTTTGGAGGCAGCAAAGTGAAGGATGTGTGTGAAGACCTCGTTCGCCATGGTTATAACTACCTGGGGAAAGACTATGTTACATCTGGCATCACAGGGTAAGTACGTTGGTAGACATTTTAAAGAAAAAGTATGATTTTAAGGCATACCTTAAGATGAGCTTTTCTCCTGTAAGAAAGTGGACGCAAGAAAATCTAACTTTGGAGGTGTTGGCTGGTGCGGCCATGCTGGTAATCATGTTGCCGTACGTAAGTGTGTCGAGTCAACACCTGCTCACAGTTGTATGTCAGTTACATCTCAGTAAAACCGGGGGGGGGGGGAAGGAAATGCAAACTCACAAAACTGATAAATTAAGAAGTGGTGTTTTACTGGTGAGCGTATCATTTAAAAAGGAGAAAAGTCGATTTACCAAAATAGGATTTCTATACAACTTGAATCGTATATAATGCAAAATCCCATAACCACTGAACTTTCTCTGTTTAAGAGAATGAATATCGGATAATTCATGCTCTGACAGCCTGAGGCCTGACGTTTGCGTGTTCATTCACTAAGTATGTAACGGCAAACAAAATAGACAGGGTCCCTGAGCTGTGCAGCTGACCAATGAGGTTTGTTACTAGGCTTACTAAAAAATGAGACAAAAAGTAACTTCTCAGCAGGGCCTACCCTGACTCCTTAATTTGAAACCGCAACTCCGTATTGCCCATTTCCTACCTTATTTTTCTCTGTAGCATTCATCCTTATCAAATACCCCATGTAATAATACTGTCTAATACTGTTATCTGTCTCCTCCGTGAGAGCAGTACTCGTCTGTTTCATTTCCAGTTTCTGCACACAGCAGGCGCTCCATAAATACTGATTCAGTAAAGGAATGGGAACAAATCAGTACAAACAGCTGTCACGGAAACGAAGGCAGAGAGTGGGTTAGGACGCCTCTGTGAGGTGGTGGGTGTGTTTCAGCAGAGATGGGAAGGGTGAGAAGAGCAGACCATTTGAAGACCGTTTGATGGAGAGGTGGGGCTGCGTTTGACACCTTCCCAGGGACAGACCTCAGTTCACCTGAGGTGAGACTGCAGAAGGAAACAACGTTCTCACAGACAGTGCTGGCTCCTCCTATGAACCTGGGGGAAGCAGAGATCCCTGAAATTCTTGTAGATGACAGGCTTTGGAAACTTGATTCACACATGGTTTTAAAGGATCAAATCAGTTGCTTAAGTTAAGACACACATTGTATTTTGTGCCAGATAAAAGTCTGGGTGGGATGTGGCGTTTCTACTGTTTTCTGAGGCTTTGCTTATATTGAAGCGGTACTGGGCGTGCACTTGTGTGTAAGGACCCAGGGCTTGATTTGGTGCTGCACATAGACTATCCTGATGGGATTTAAATGGTCAGAATTGGTGTTTGTTAAAAATATTGAGTGCTTCTAAAATGACCTATACAAACTATGATAACGTAGATTTCCTTAGGTATATCATGCCTGAGATGTTCTAGAAAATCACATTACAGGAAAAGAGTAATAGTCTATTTCAAAAGCGATTCACTGAAGTAACTGAGGTCCACTTCAAAAATTGCGGTTGTCGTGGTGAAACTGATGGTCTCGGTCTTTGCTCCTCATCCAGAAATAATGCAGAAGTTGACCAGAAAATGTGCAGAACCAATGAATGAATTTGGTTGGCCTTCTGAACATGATTTCACTGAAAGATTTGAATGGGTTATTAATGCTCTGCTTCCCGTAGATAGCTTTAGTTTCTGTCTACACCACCTTCCCCTATGCCCCAGCTAGTGTTTTCATGTCTTTGCCAGTTATCTGAGTGGCAGAGTTTGAGAAACACAAGTTGAACTTGTCAGCTGAAAGTTCCCCAGAGGGCTTGCAAGCACATTCACCCACCAGCTTCACCCCTTGCCAGATTCTTGAGTATAACTAGGAGGGGAAATCGCACGCGGCTCTCTTCAGTGGATGATGGAATGGCATTAGGTGGCAGAGTTGCCTAGACTCTACCATGAGCAGCCATACTGAGAAGGATTGGAATCCTCGATGATCAGAGCTGGAAAGAACCTTGGTCTGACCCCCTTGTTGTACAACTAGGAAAACTGGGATAAAGAGGTCAAGTAATGACTGTGTGACAGAGGTGGGACAAGAGCCGTGTCACCCGACACACTGTCGATTGTGCCTTGCACTCCACTCTGTGTCTTCCCCGAATCTGGCTGTCCTTAAGCCGGCACAGTGGCTTGAAGGCTGCAAGCGCCTGTGTGGGTGGTGGTAGAAGATAAGGCAGGCAAGCAGGGGCCGAGTGCTTCCGTGTGCCCCTGCCGTGTTGCTCGCTGCCTTTGCTCCTTGCACTCCTGCTTCGTGGTCCAAAAGCACTGCGTGTGAGCCCGGCCATCGTGGCAGGGAGGGCCCTGGATTCCCTGCACCACTCACCAGCTCTGATTAACCTCTCGGACCCTCTGTACCTATTCCTTCCTCTTAAAAAATTAGGACAGTGTCTCCCTCTCTGGATGGGGTGTGGATTAAATGGCACATGGCAGATTCTCCCTTACTTTTGAGGAAGTTCCAGGGCAGGAAAAATTTTTTAGAGGCATTAATCCCCTGCCTGCTATTGCTCCAAACTAAAGGAGAAAGTTTTTTCTGTCAAAGCACTGAAATGTTCACTGTCTTTTACAAGTCTTACTACAGTTTTTCTAAGGATTCATTGAGTCAGTGATGGTTTAACAAACCTTTGCGGAGCCCCAGTCATGTGCCAGGCAGGGTCACCAGTGCCAGAGCCACAGTGACAGAGGAGGCAGAGTGCTTATCCCAAGGAGTTTGCTTCTGGTGGGAAGACGGGCAGTAATCAGGGAAATAGTGAATGTGTATTTTAATATCAAGTGGTGGCAAGTGCTCTAAAGAAAATAAAACCTAGGTAAGAGTTGAGAGAGAGTGGGGGCTCGGTGATGGTGGGGTGAGAGGAGGACTCCTATAGATAAGGTGATGAGGGAAAGGGAGGTCTCTGAGGAGGTGAAATGTTCGACAGCCGTGTGAATACCTGGTGGAAGAATGTCTTAGAAACAAGAAGTGCAAAGGCCCTGAGGCAGACTTGCTACATTCGAGGAGCCACCAAGAGGCTGGAGTTACTGGAGTAGAATGAGCAGTGGGGAAAGGGAACAGGACGTGAGTCGGAGGTGGGCAAGAACCAGACTATGTGAGACGTTTATGGCTGTGATACAAAATTTGGATGACACAGATTCTGAATGTGGTAGAAAGCCACTGGGAATTTAGAACAGAAGAATAATCTGCGATTTACATTTGAGAAGGAATCGCTCTGATTTGTCCTGCGAAAACAGATTGTTGAGGGCTAGAAGCGGAAGCAGGGAGAGCAGCCAGACGAGCGTCTGCAGGAGTCTAGGCGAGAAAGGGTGGCAGCCTGACTAGGGCACGAGCAGTGAAGGACGGACCGTTCTGTACTTACGTTCTCACCACCTGTTCACGTTTTCATTTCTTAAGTAAACAGTGTGTCTTCTAACATGTCGGTGGTGTTTTTATATTTTCAGATCTTGCCTTTTCATTCAGTGCAGACTGAAAATCCTCCTCTCTCACTCATTCATCAGCCCCTTCTGAAACAAGCAAACAAGGCCCTGCCAGTGAGGGGTCCTGAGGCTGTCTTGTTAGCCCAAACCTGGTTCTTAGCCCAAAACTTTGACCTTTCTTCCAGCGAGCCCTTGGAAGCATACATCTATTTTGGCCCAGTGTACTATCAGAAACTGAAGCACATGGTGCTGGACAAGATGCACGCCCGGGCCCGGGGACCACGAGCTGTCCTGACCAGGTAAGAGGGGAGCATTTACAGAAAGAATTTCTGATGCGGTCGAGCCTACCTTGCACTCCCCAGATACAGCAACAGGTAGACTCAGTGAAGTTTCTGTTTCCCCGAGAGGTCAAAATTTGGAGTGTTAGGCATCAACAGAAATCCTGTATGTCTGGTTAGCAGGAAACAATAGCAACCAATTAAAAATCATCCCAGAGGCACAGGAGCGACCCATTCCAGGTCTTGCCAGTAGTTGCCTACCATGGCCCTTGACTGTGTACCCGTTTGCAAATATGGTCTTATTCAAAAAGCTTCATGTGTAAGAATGTAGACACACTTACATACCCACCACATGCACATACATGGATACACCTGCGTGCTCCCATGCACACACAGAAGACACATACGTACATTATTTGGGAGCCCAAGCCACGGCTGTCGTTTTTTAAACCTTCTGTTACTGGAGCAGAAGGCGCCTGTACTCGCATGCTCGTTTGAATAAGCTCCGGGAGGTCCACACGGGCCCTGTTCGCCAGTGTATCCTCAGCTCCAAGCACAGTGTCCGCATGTTGATGAATGCGTGGGTATCGTCGTTGGAAAGGGAATGACAGATGCTAAGTTTCACGTGTTCTTAGTCCTGTGTTCTCCAGTTGGAGAAGCATAGTTCAGGGCAGTGGCTCTCAAGCCCGAGCACTTTTGCCTCCCAGGGGACATTTGACAATGTCCAAACATGTCTTAGGGTGTCGCAGCTGGGGATGTGGGGAGGGAGCTACTGGCATCTGGTGGGTAGAGGCTAGGAATGCTGCCGGAGACCCTCCAGGGCACCGGGCAGCCCCCACCATAGAGAATTCCCCAGCTCCGTAGGGGTTTCCTGCCGAGTTGAGGAACCGTGGGCCAGGAGAGGGAGCACGGGCCTTGAAGCCAGGTAGACGTGGATGTGAACTCACCTCCACCTTGTAGCTTTACCCTGAGCCTTGGACAGATCACTCAGCTACTCGCAGCTTCGGTTTTTCTTAGACATGAAGTGGCCACAATGATGCCCACCTCACAGCATGCTGGGAATGTCTGATGTTCAAGTGTAGAACGTGTGTAGTGCCGATCCATGGGGAACGCTCCAGAAATAGCCCGTTCCCTGCCTGCTTCCGCTGATCCGGGCTCGGACGTTCCAGTGCAGGGGAAGGGTGGGGGAGGGAGCAGCGAGTGTCTGAGTTAACTTTTGTAAACCAAGGGAGAGGTGGGGATGATTCAGTCTCATGACCACTTAAAACTGAGCAGATGCTCGTGCCTATTGGAACGATAGACATACGTGTGCTCCAAATTGCAGAAGAGGGAGGAGAAGTCAAGATTCTTGAGGCACCGGCGAGCCCAGCTGTGAGACACTACTTGGGTTAGGTGTAATCTCTCCCCTGAGCACTGTCCCCTCCAAAACTTCTGTCTCAGTTAGAACAACCAAAAACCATTCCAGAAGAACAAGTGTCAAAACAGTTCTTTCCTATTTTGAACTTTGTTGTATAAAAAAAAGTTACTACTTTTGTGCATTCCGTGGGAAGACTGCGGGAGTGCATTTGTCCATAGTCCGTTATCTCAGTTGGTTTAAATCCAAGTTTTGGGTTCTGCCCACATGTGATGTGGCCACCTTCACTTGTCCAGTGGCTGCTGATCGATTCCTCCTGCCCCAGGGGTTCCGTCAGCAGATAAAGACAGATGTTGTGCTCAGTTACCAAGTTTCCACTACAGTGTGTTCGTTTCGACTATTGGTTCAGTTTTTCATATGTAGATTGTCTTTGAACAAATAATCTCCAACTTCAGTCGTGTTCCCAGTATAACTTGTAGCAACAACAAAAGGTAAAAGTTCAGCATGGGTTGGCGTATGCTTGTTTACCGTTTTAACTCTTTGGAAAGTTGGCAGCAACGATAAAGAATAAAAGATGCTCTGGAGTAAAGCGAGCGTGAGGTTTGTGGTCCACTCCTGCGCAAGGAGTGTCGCTCCAAAATCAGCCAGCCGGGGAGCTCGCTTGCTTTCTTCTCTCTTCTTTTTCAGTAGCTTGTGTCGTCACACCTGGGTGGGGTTCCCTGTGCTGTTTCAGTATCCCCTGATTGTACCTGCATCTCTGAGCCCCGGATTCTTACCCTCTTCAAGTATCCCCGAGCACGGCAGACACATAAGCCGCAGGGAGTCCATTCAGGGGACGCGAAGATCCCAGCTTAAGTGTCCCCTCTGAGGAGGAATGGAGCATCGTCATGCAGGAAGGACGGACCTGGAGGGGACACACACAACTTTCCTGGTCTCCGAGGACCCTCCCCTCTGGCTCAGGCACTCTGTCCTTCCAGATGGTTCCTGATCTGTTCCAAATTTTATAAAAATCCTTTTGCTTCTTTCCATGTTTGCTTCTTAGTAACACGGAGCCCTGACAATAACCACTGGGGGACCCAGGTTTCTTCCACTCTCTGTTCTGCTTAGTTGTTCAGTGTTAAACAACAGAACTAAAACATCTCTGAAAAGAGTCAAAAGCCATTCTTCCCTGACTTGAGGGCTGTGCTATCCTAATAATAATGATACCGTGGTGGTAGTAGTAATGCTGGCACTGCTATTTTATATGATTCTATATTGATTCGTTATGACATCAGATGACATTATTTAATTATTTATTATTACAACTTAATAACAATAGCAACCACTAGTATTACATCTCCGCTCACTTAAGGCTCTTGGGGAACCTTAAATTTTACATTTTGCACGTGCGGCTGAGGGGCAGGCTGGGCAGCCGGCTCCAGGTCCCTGTGCAGTAACTGATTTGGATGCAGGTGAGCCCTACTCCGAAGCCCTGTGCTCTTAGCCAGCACGCGATGCTGCCCCTTTGTTGGTTTAATCTAATCATGACACATTTATCTGATTTGTTTCAAAGACAGCCCACTGAAGGTCGATCTCGTGATGGCGGTTTGCGTCTTGGAGAAATGGAACGTGACTGTTTAATCGGTTATGGAGCCAGTATGCTTTTACTAGAGAGACTAATGATTTCAAGTGATGCCTTTGAGGTTGATGTCTGTGGGCAGTGTGGACTTCTGGGGTATTCTGGCTGGTAAGTGGATACCATATGTCTCTCATACACACACCTTGCCTCTTAAATCACAGTTCAAGAAGTGACCCTGGATCATACCCACATACTCTCCAACCTTCCCGTCCATGCATTCCTAGAATTGGGGGTTTTATATGTACCTGTTTAGTTTGCCTACCTAATGTTCTGTTTTCTACACCACTAGAGTTTAAATACCCAAGGAGCATGGACTTTGTCTTCTTTTTAATATTATCTTGATTTATATCATTATTCATCTGTAAAAATGCCTAGCAGATTCATTGTTAGGTATGAGAAGTATAGCATTTTGTAACTAGAAACTTTTTAGAGAACATTGTGTTGAATGCCCTTATTTAGCCTCAAACCCAAAGAGCCTGGTATGTTGCCCCATGTCATATAGCAAGTTGGTGAGAGAGCCGGGGTCAGGACCTGGTACCCTGATACGCTGGTACCCTGACCCCTTGTCTGTACTCTGTCTGCATAGCAAGCTGCTTTACACTTGGACTGTGAGTTCCATCATGGCAGAGATGAGGTCTGTCTCAGTAATTCACTCAACAAACAATTCATGAGAATCTGCTAAGTGCCAGACACTGTTCTAGGACCCAGAATACAGTGGTGAATAAGAAGATAGATGAATGGCTGCTCACAGGGATCGTCTCTTCTAGTTCATTCCAACTACATTCTGTCTTGTTTACCCCCTGCTTCTCCAGTGTGGGACCTGGTAGAGGCTTAGTAAAAAATAATTGCTGGATGACACTGACCCTGCGTATGGAGGATTGCAAGTAGGTAAATTATGTAAATCAGAAAGCTGATAATGTCTGCAGAGTTCAGTGCACAAAGGCCAGCTTAAAGGGCGAAGCTACATGTTTGTTGGCTTTGCTTGTGTAGGTGGTAAGCGTTCCACTCTGCCACCAAGGGACGTCTCCTCTGTTTGAGGTTAGTCACATTCCAGCGCCCTGACTTGCCCTGGAAGCAGGAGGGCGTGTAGCTGGCCAGTCTTCACATATTTTCTATCAGAGACGAGGTCTAACGTGGGTGTTGCAGGGACAGGAAACAGCCTGAACTCCCTGGTCACCCTCACGTGCGCTCCCAGAGCCCCTTTCCCAGGGAGGCACCATCCCCTGGAGGATAGAATTAGGCCAGATGAGCCACCCTTGCCAGAGTTGAGGGCTACCTGGGCCACATTTTCCCCCACTGAGTCTCTCCTCAAAGCCTCCTTCCAGGGAGGTTCCTGGCTTCCTGCCATTATAAGCCTCCAGTTTCTTGGTTGAATAAAGCAAATCAAGAGTCAGAGTGAGTGGGCATCTTAGAATAGAGTATATCCCTTGCTTGGTAAATGACAAAACCTTTGAGCCAATTATTGTATGGGTTCTGGTGTGGAAGAGTTGATGAGACTTGTCGGTGAAGAAATCATTTCGTTTAAAAACGAACACAGGAGGTGGCCATTTGCAGCTCATTCCTTTCATAAGGTTGCGGAGATGGGTGACGTGATTCTAAGCCTAAGCCTGGCTCTTTCTTATATCAGTGACTGGGGTGGGGGTTTCAATTCTGAGATGTCTATTCGCCTTTTGAAATGCATATCGAATTTGCCTTTTATTGTCCTGGCTGTGTCACAACAGCCACGCAACTGTAAGAGGAAGGTGCCTGGGACCAGTTCCACTGTGCTCACATCTTCAAATTTGGCCCAAGGATTTTTAAGTCATTCACTTTGAAAAGACGGTACAGAAGAGTCGTTTTATTAAAAATAGAGATCATGAAACTTCAAAATGGATTTCCTTTTCTTCTCTGTCCTCCCAGCATTTTCTCCTATGCCCCCCACCCAAAAGGGAGAGAAAAAGAGAGAAAGCAGTAGACCAGATTCACTCACGTACTTTGAAAACCTTCCCCTCTCTTTCACTGACTATTCAGGGAAACTAAGGAAAGCAGTAATTGATCTCAATATTATCCTGTTAAATTCTTAGCTTCTTTCCTGCTTTGTTTCTGTGTCATTTAGAGATCGTGTGATGGCAGAGCCTGATGTGGAAGCTCGTGTGTTCCGTGTGTGTTGTATTTGAAATCCTTTGAAAGAGGGCTAAATCAGGTTACACGGTTTAAGGGTCTTTACTGTAATTAAACAGACCTGGATATACTGTGTGTCTGATTTTGAGTGGCCTGCTTGTACCCTTGTTGCCAACAGAAAAAAATCCTAATCCAGTCTGGACGTCTAGCAGCCTCCTCACGTGCAGCTCTGTGGCAGAGGAGCATAACGATGCCGTCGTTTTCCATCATTACCTGGGCGTGTGTGCGGGGCCGTGCAGAGGGAGCACGGGCGTGTGTGGCAGGAAGTCGCTCTTTAATGAACAGCACAATGGAGGCTGCGTAATTAGAGCAGTTCGGAACCTTGAAACTGGCCTTTTGTCAGTGACTTGCACATTAGTAAGGCATTGCTATGGGGATGTTTACAGCAAGACTGTTGTTCTGCAGAAGACATGAAGGGCATAAGTCACAAAAGAGAGGTCCGGAAGGAACACTACAGAGAAAAGAAAATCCTTATTAAGATAATTAGCTCATCAAGGACATTTTACTGGACAGTCAGTGTCTCATGTGAAGCCGCAGCCGCCTCCTTTTGATGCCTTTGCCCTAAAAAGTCAGTTTATTTTATTGTTGTTGGGTCATGTTTCTTCCTTTTGAAATTGTTCAAACACAGGGTAAGGTAACTCAATAGCTTGCAATTTATGTGTGTATATACGTGTATATATATTTATACGTGTGCGTGTATGTATGTAGAATAATGCAGTGGGACGTTGTAAGTGGTGGAGAAATGTTTAATAATGGAGAAGGTTAGTGGGCTTTCTGGATTATGAACCAGCATGTATGGGAATTTTAAATAAGCTTGGACTGAAGTCACAGAGTAACATAGACAGAATCAGCAAGAAGTTACTGCCACTAAAACCATTTCTCCAATTTAATTAAAGCATGAAAATGATTCCTGAATAAATTAGGTCAACCAAGCACATTAAAAACATAGTTCTTAAATGATAATACATTAAAGAGGTCTGCAGGTACAGTCTTTTAGGAAGAAGTCCGTCACTGTGTTGATATGACTGTTGATGGGATCGGGCACTCCCCGTGTGTCCTCAGTCCCTGCAGTCAGCCCCCGTGGGGACCATGCTGCTCACACAGGTCCTGGCTCGTCTTTTCCTCTTTCCCTTCTCAGGAGGTTCACATCTATAGTGTCACCCATCACCACGCTCAAATTCTTTGTGCTTTTCTTTTCTAAAATAATAAAAGCCTGATTTTGCTGATTTCAAAAATGATCCCTGCACTTTATAAAGTATTCAAAGTTACAAAAAGAAAAAAGAAAAATATAAATTATCACATTAATTCTCATCACCCAGAGGTGACTGCTATTCACATTTTAGTGACTCTTTTTGAGACATCTCTGTTGCCAATAGTTATGTAACACCCCCCCACCCCCCCCACGCCGGTTGTTTGTTTGTTTTTTTTAATGATGAACCCTTTGAGATTCTGATAATAGCAGCAAAATGCAAATACATACTCACCAAAAAAAAATCTTGTTACCTATGACTTTGGGGGCTTCATATATTTACTGAAACCCATCCGAGGACCGAAACCAGGTTGTTGAGAGAACTTTTTTCACTCCACAGAATGTCCCAGACACCTTTATATTTCAATAAATATGGGTCTACATCACCACGTTGAATGGCTGCACAGCATTCTTCTGTGTAAATGTCTCATAATCACAGAAGCAGTTCCCTCCCGGATCTCCGAGCAGGCCCCTGCTTTGTGCTGTTATAAACAGTGTGAACATTCTCCTACACTCATCTTGGCCACTTCTGAGATTAGTCAGATACTACACACATTTACGTTGTTACACGTACTGCCTTACTGCCCCCCACGGTGGCCTTCCCCTCCGCTTCCCAGTCAGCGCGGAATCTTCTAAGCTTCGGTTGGTGTTCCTCTTGCGCTTGTTACTCCTCCATTGACTAGGAGGACCTTGTTTCCACCCAAGTCTCAGCTGCCCCAGACTCTTGAGGTGTAGGGTGAGTTCTTATTTGGGTCTGAAACCTGAGAGGATAGTTCGCTTTCTGCCCAGGGACTCTTTATTGGTTGTAGCCATTGACTAAGACCTAGGTTTAGTTCACTGGCTCTCTCTGAAGGAAGAGGAAGGAAGATCCTTATCGGAATAGCAGGCGTATTGTTAGGAGCACGGGCTCTTGTAGAGATTCAGTGAAAATGTATGCATGGGGAGAGCAGGTCCTAAGTGCACTAGCTTCTCCTGCAAGTAGAAACCGCCAAGCATGTAGAGCCCGGGAAAAATAAACAGCATTTGACTGGCCACCACATCCTCTCTGAAAGTCCTGTGTTCCCCGTCACACTTCAGGTGTCTCAGTGACAGAGCAAGTTGTACTTGTTGAGTGTCTTACCGTGAAGAGTATAGTATAATAGATTTCTATCCAATACATAGAGATTGAATCAATTTTAAAAGTTTTCAACATTGAAAAGTCTAAATCTGAGCAACTTGGAGATGGCTCAGATTTCTGGGCCTCACTCAGAACAAGTAGTAAATGGGAGATGTTTTGCATTTTAAAGAGAAAGATCTAGAAAAGGGTAGTAACCGATTAAAATTGCATGCTTTTAAACCTGCAG
Source organism: Ursus arctos (assembly GCF_023065955.2). Lineage (NCBI taxonomy): Eukaryota > Metazoa > Chordata > Mammalia > Carnivora > Ursidae > Ursus > Ursus arctos. Next base: position 9,559,848 of record NW_026622886.1, on the reverse strand, counting down.
GAGTGATAGTTGTTTTGCTTTTGTTTTGTCTCCTTGGATGCTGCTTTTTGTGGGGGGGGGGGGGCACATAAGTACCTATTTGATAGTGGGACTGAACCCTGACGAATAGAATGGATCGGATGGATGGTAGAATCCACGTGCAGGCCTTGGTTTCCGAGCCACCGTCCCTCTAACACGTGCCGACTTGGGTTTCAGGTGCCATTACTGCAAGTCGTCCTGTCACGTGTCCTCCCTCCGCATCCCGTACGCCTGCAAGCTGCTCTTCCAGGAGCTGCAGTCGATGAACATCATCCCCCGCTTGAAACTGTCCAAATACAATGAGTAAGGGCGGGACAGGCCATTATTTAAAGAGAACCGCCGGCAGGTCCAAGGCAGTGGAAAGCGGAGGGGATTGAGGACCACATCTGCTCCTGCAAAGAATTCCTTTGAATGTCCCCGCTCAAGAAAGGAAGACGGAGAGGCTTTCTTGCCCTGCGGACCGACGACACAGCCTTGATCCGTGAGCCTTGGGCGTGGGAGACATGCCACCCACGCAGACCATGATGCCGTCTCTCTTTCCTGGACTGAATGCGAGTCACAAATGGACATGACCTGAAAGATAAATAAACTTTTATTTATGTTCTGGTATCTTGAAATCTACTCATGAGAAAGACCTTTCTCCTTTAAAAGAATATTTGGGGTTAAATTCCCCATGATGCCTTCCCAGCTAACAAAACTCAAAGACTCTTACGACACCTGAAGGGTATGAAGAGTGTCTTTGAATGTTGGCGTGGCCTTTGTCGAGGTAGCTGAGAGGAGCGGTGTGTGAAGGGAGAGAGCTGTGGGACGCTGAGAGCAGCGGATAAAGGGGCGGCTTTCTTACCTGGTACTGTGAAATACAATGAATAAATTCCTACCATCTTATTAGTAAGTTTACCAAGGATGTCCCCTTGTCTTACGGACTTGATTGCTACTCTTTTGAACCTCCACAGACAAGGCGATAATATTTGTTGAACATCTGAAAATAATTCCATGGGTGCTTTGTGATTTTTTTTTTGTCCCTTCCATTCCTGCCAGGATGTTAGCTCTGCATTTTCTTTTTAATCTGACAACGTTCTTCACTTTTATTTCTAATTTGTTCTTAATTGTTCTACCCTGAAGGCAGAGAACGATTTGTATTAAGGATTGTCTATGAAATAAGTCAGAAAAGCTTTGAGTAATGGTCAAGGCTCCATTTCCAGCATGTCACATTGAACGTGTTTCACAGAACATCAGTAGGGATTATACACCAACAGGAAGCAAGTTCCAGTATCAAATAAGGTGTAGAAACCAGATGTAACCAAGTTAAACGTACCAGGAACTTTTCAAAGCCTTTCTTTACCAAGCTCCTATACTGGGACTCTCCAAAAGAGGGATGTTCCAGGAGCCAGGCTAGTCATTGACTTAGGAACCCAGCCTCAACCTCGTTTCGTTGACTTCACAATAAAAAGCTCTAATTCAAGTGTAAAAGTCCTACAGACTTAACAGGAAAAGCAGAGAGAATGAGGGACATACTGCAGGTGAACAGGCCTTCCTCAGCCATCACCACGAATGTCTCCATTCGTTTCAGGGGCTCAATAGGTATTACAGAGGCAGAGGGGTTTGAATGCTGGATCTTTGGTTATGCCAGTTGTTCCTTCCTTTCTAGTTCTTAAAATTGATGGTGCCTTGGGGCGCCTGGGTGACTCAGTTGGTTGAGCCTCCGACTCTTGGTTTTGGCTCAGGTCATGATCTCAGGGTCATAGGATCAAGCCCTGTGTTGGGCTCCATGCTGAATGGGGAGTCTGCTTAAGATTCTCTTTCTCCCTCTCCCTCTGCCCCTCCCCCCACCCCGCACCCCACCCCCACCCCACTTGTGCAGTTGCTCTCACTCTTCCTCAAAAAAGTGATGGTCCTAAGGATTGCTCTGCTGGATGCTGTTCTGTAGTGCGCCACAAAACAGGAACCGTACGGCGTGGGCTCTCTAGGGTGATTCTGACTATTCCCCATCACAGGGCGTCTGCACCAACCAGCTTTGCCAGGGATACCATCGCCCTGCAGTGTGTGGCACAGCATTTCCGGGCACACTTGGAGGGCTCAGGTGGGAAGAAGCTACGTGTGTGCTGGGTCCAGCCATGAGGCCTGCATCATCGATCATCCTGTACCTGCCCCGGACTAAGGATAGAAAGACAGGAGGACACGGCCCCCACCCAGAGCTCAGAACCCTGTGAAGGAGGCCGACCATCAGTGCTAGGAATTCAGCCCAGCGGTGCTGAGGGAGCTTCTGAGGCAGAATGGTCATCTGTGCTTTGGAGATTTGGAAACGCCTCACAATGTGACTATTCCCTAAATCCGGCTGAGGAAACAGAAGCAGCACGTGGCTGACTGGCCCAAGGCCGCACCACTGAGGAGGGAACAGCATGGGCCTCGAGACCAGGCTGCCTGACTCTCAGTGCTTTGTTTGAGGCTCATCCCTGATTCTGTTTTTCATTCACCACATGTGACTTTGTTTTTTTAACTCAAGTGCCACTGAGTGGTGGTACTTCTTAAACATCTTTTTTTCAAAAACCATTCCAGCAGTTCTGATTATTTTGAGGAGAGTTGCCTATCCTTCTAGGAAATTCTCAGTTCTCTAAGTTCACAGAGATCTAGAAAGTGTGGCTTCCAAATTGCGACATCCTTAGAGGAAAAAAATTGTGTCAGGTCGATGTTTCAGAAACTAGCAGATACTACATTTGAATAGGTGTTTGACTCTGAGAAATAGTGTAATAGAAAGTGGCCAGAATTGCTGAGTTAGTCCTACAGTTTTATTTTTTCAAGTTATTTGTAAGTTCCTTATTTTAACAACTACCAATTAGATGTCTATTTTCAGTAATGACGGAGGAAACTTTCTCAGGCCACCCTCGAAGCCCATTTCCCCCTCAGGGATTTCCCATGTTGGAAGTGACACAAGGATGAGAGGCTGAAAAGCCACACCAAAGCCACTGAGAGTCCGCAGCCCTGACCTGAGCTTTGGCAGAGCCAGAGAGCTGGGGAGACAGAACTGTGAGCTCAGAGTTGCCAAGACACCAGAACGAGAAAGGCCAAGATCCCAAATAGAAAGAAAGCTCATTGAGGTGAGCCCAGCTCCTCTACCACTTTTCCCTTTGATTCGCCTGCGCAGGCTGTCACAACAGAATACCACAGACTGTGTGGCTTATGCAACAGAAACTTATTTTCTCGCAGTTCTAGAGGCCTGAAGTCCAAGATCCAGGTGCTGACAGGTTTGGTTTCTGGTGAGGACTCCCTTCCTTCCTGGCCACAGACGGTCACCTTCCCACCGTGTCCTCACACAGCCTTTTTCCTTGGTGTGTGTGAGGAGAGCGAGTGCGCTCCGGTGTCTCTTCCACTCCTTGAAAGAATGCCCATCATGTCCGATTAGGGCTCCTTGTGACCTCATTTAACATCAGTTACCTCCTTAAAGGCCCCATCTCCAAACAGAGTCACATTGGACGTTGGGGCTTCAACGTGTGAATTTTGGAGGGACACAGTTCAGACTGTAATACCCCTCAAGGCATTTGCCAACTCCTAACGCACAGGTTGAAATGCTAGAAGTTTCTGTTCAAGCTGAACGTACCCAGCAGTTCCACTCCTAGGTGTATGTGTGCCCAGCAGAAGTGTGTCCATACATGTCACCAGTAGGCATGTACCAGAACGCTTCTCACAGCATTATTTGTGATGGCCCCAGTTTATCAATGGCCAACACCTGCCCATTAACAATAGGATAAATTTTGTTATGTTCACACCACGGAACAGCAGACAGCTATGAGAAAACTTACACTGTCATCGATCCATCTCACAACTGTAATATTGGGTGTAAAAAAAAATGTGAAACACAAAACAATGGTGTTGGTTCCATTTAAGTTCAAAAATAGGCAAAACTAATCTAACATCTAAGAAGTCATGATAACCGTTCCCTGTTGCGGAGTAGGTGGCTTACGACGGGCGCAGGGAGGGGGCTGCTAGGCGGCTGCTAGTATTTTTGTGGGGGCTTGAGTGTTGGTCACATGGGTGTGTTTATTTTATGAAAATTCACTGAGCTATATGCACTCAGGATTTTTCATTTTTCTGAGTATGTTATACTTTAAGTTTTAAAAAGGGACACAGATTCTAAACCTGTGTTTCTCTTCTCAGCAGCTTTGTCGCCCCAGATAGAACATTCTGTCTTTGTTCTGGTAGTTCTCTCATCCTCAAAATGGGAATGATAACAGTGCCTACACCTAGGGTCGTTTTTAAGGTTCAATGAGATGCTCCATGTAAAGGGCTCAGCACAGTGCCCGGCACCTGACAGGTACTCACACACGTCTGTCATGTTTTCGTTGATAATACCATTCTCTTCCCAGCGCCGCCGGGACAGGCCTTACCCTGTGCCGTTTCACTGGGAAAGAGGACAGGCAGACGCTGAGTTTGCTTTGGAGGGAGGTTGGAAACTAGGACCAAGGGCAGAAACAGTAGGGTTTTGCACAAGCTATTGTTCGAGAAAGCTGCCTTGTTTGGTGGTGATAGGAAGGCAGGAGGGTGGGAGGATTCAAGAACGCACTTCCCCAGAACAGCCATTTACCACAGACATCAAAGTGAGGCCTGTTGTCGGCACGGGAGTCCCGGAATAGCTTCATGGAGCCCTCAGAGCCAGTTCTCAAAACGCTTCCATGTGGTGAGAGTCAAGAAAAGGACTTAAAAAAAGAAAAGAGAAGAAAAAGGCCTTGATTGGGTGCTACATAATGGGATAGTTTTCAGCTGCTTCAGAGCATTTTGGGCCAACACCTTTATTTGCAGTAATGAGTCACATGAGAATGAGCACATTAGGGCTGGTGGCTGGGCCCGTCCACGGCTCGGCCGGCTGAGTAACAGAGAAGCCAGTTTCTGAGAGACCTGTAAATAATTTGTGAAACGGATGGTCGGAAAAGTGACTGTAAAAGTAGCACCTCTTTACCATCCATATTTACTCCATATGTGTCTTGAAAACAGTTTATTTCATTTGCTGAGCAAAAGTTGGATTTTTACTACATCAGCCCCACAGGGCCAAGGCTGGTGGGAAATTAGAGTCAAGCTTGAAGTTTAGGCCGTTTTTAAATGGGGCGGGGGGGGGCAGCAAATGGTGGTAATCCGGGAGTATATACTGTTTGTTGCCAAAACCAGGCTACCAATTTGGATCTTAGACATAGGCTCCGGGAGCAATTAAGAGATTTGCTTCAGCAAATCCGATTCACTGTGACCAGGATGTCATGGCAGAAGGTTTCAGAACAACCCAAAACTCCCATTTTCACTCACAAGTCTAAGATCTCAGACCGTGGTCAAAGGAGTTAAAGTATTTTTCAAGTCCAGGTAATAGCTCTCGTTCCACGCGCAATAAATTTTAAGTCTGGTTAACTCCCAATCATTCACGTTAATGGAGGCAAGGAACAATTTGAATAAATTAAAACATGATGGATCCAAATTCTTTTGTATTGGATGCGGGCATGAAGTTTACGTTCACATTCTTCACAGAACCGGAGTGAAGGCTTGGTGCGTTGGCCGTACTTGAAACAGCGACATCCATGAACCCTGTCTTTGAAGAAACTGGAAGAAGAATGTCCTTTGCAGTTTAAGGAATGATGACAGATCTTGGGGGGTCGGGCAGCCTGGCAATGGGGGCGTTCTAGGCCAGTGGCTCTCAGAGTGTGGTCCGTGGACCGGCAGCATCAGCATCACCTGGGAACTTCTTAGAAATGTGGGTGCAACCCAGCAATCTCTGTTTTAACAAGTCCAACGCAGCCTAAAAGTTAAGGCCCACCGTTGTAAGCTACACAAAGAGCTTTGGATCCCATCCTTAGAGCCAGCCTTTGGATTTTTAGGGGTGCCAAAGAACCCACCTCTGTGTTACGTGCCCTGGGCTGGTGCTGGAAGGCCCAAGTCTTCCCCTAATAGGAGGAGTCTCAGCGTCGGCATTCAGTTGGGTGTAACCTCCCTACCTACCTCATCCACCCCACGCCGGCCTGTACAGGGTATGAAGACTACCCACCCCATAGATTTGCTGTGACAAGTCATGAGCGAGTTCAGGGGAATGGTGCCTCAGAATGGAGAACACTGCCTGCCCCGAGGTAAACCCTCAGTAAAGGTTAGCTATCACCTCCTTGTATCTGTAAACCCCAAACTAAACCAGAGTTTCTCAAACCTCAGCACTATTTCCATTTGGGGCCGAATAATATTTTTGTGTAGGACGCTGTCCTGTGTACTATGGGATGTTGAGTGGCACCCCTGGCCTCCACCTACTAGACGCCAGCAACATCCCCAGCCGTGAGGAGATCGTCTCCAGACACTGCCCAACATCTCCTGCAATTGAGAACCACAGAACTAGACGATGCTGATGAAAGTGGTGTCGATCGCGAAGCCAACAAGAACCATTCTGGCTTCGCTTTCAGGTTCAGTGCTGTGGATGGGTTCTCAGTAAATGGACAGCTGCCGTGTTTCTGGGTAATTGCGGGACTCATGTTAGCATGACACAGAAAAAGCAGTTCTCTCCAATGTACGGTTGTGAGTGGCATAAGAGAAAATTGATGTCAGCCGTATTGGTCATCAAGTTAAATAAGTTTCATTCCCTGTTGTAAATGTGCTTTTATACATCTGATGTAATGTTACAGTGATAAGGTAGTTATCATCTCCATTTTTATCCACATTTGCCCGTAGCCTGATGTTTTAGATCTCACCTATTTTTTTCCCAAAGATGCACCCTGATTTTCATTATTTACTTAATCAGACCTCAGCTTTGCTTCTGCCTGCCTGCCTGCCTGCCTGCCATGTGGCAGGGACTGTTCAGCCCTCAGTCCACCCCCAAAGCCAAAGACTCTGCCATCCCTTTGAATGGGGTACAAAGGCTCCGGAAGGCAGTGGGGCCATAAGCCCCGCCTTGCAAGCTGAGGGATTACCTGCGTTTTAAGATGAGCAGTAGGGTCCCCAGAGCAGAAATCCCAGCAGCAGCAACTGTCTTTCTGAGTTACTGAACAGTTTCCTTCACAGTTACTCCAGGTCCTGCATAACCCAAGTAGGTCTACAATCTGTCAGGACTTGAAATATGTCAACGCTGGTCCAGAAAATGAGACAGAAGGCTGTTAGTGATTCATTACGTGCTCTGCCTGCAGGGCCAGTCGCTCTAATTACCTTACTCAGTGTCAGATGTTACAAACATCTAGGAGTAAATATTTGTAGAGATTGCGACAGGCCCAGTTATGACAGTACAGATGCCGTAGGACCTTTGAAATAAAGTCAGGGATGCAGATACACGTACATGTGCTTCTAGTCTGTGTCTGGATCCCCTTAGGCAGTTCCCTAATCACTCAAGGCAGGCTACTCTGCTGAGCCTGCGTTTGGCCTCAGACCCTTGAACACCAAGCTCAGCCAGCCATCACCCATCAGCCAGGAGGCAAGAGTGTGCCGTGGTCGAGAGTGAGGACTGCAGCCAGACGGCCCACCTTCAAATCCTGGCTCCACCGTCTACTAGCTGGAATATCTTGGGCATCGTATTTAGCTTCAGTTTCCTCCCTGGAAAAATGAGGTTCTAATAGGACCTACTCATAGCGCTAATGGCACCAATGCCCGTGACCCCCATAATAAGTGCTCGGTAAATATCAGCTATGACGTGTGTTGAAGCGGAGACTGGGTTGAAGGGCGTGGCTGACTGAACGTGAAGCCACAGGCTCTCCTGGAAAAAGGAATCGCTAATTCACCAAGCCTGGGTTAGGAGCGCAGGCTCCAAATGGGAAGGCAATGCAAGGCATGCATAGGGTAATCGCCGGCCCTCCCATCCGGCGTCCCCACTCCCTCGAGTTACAGACTGTCTATACACTTACATTCAGCGGTGTGCACTGAACTCCACGTTAACGTCCCCCCGAGCAAGAATCCGATGACCTGCGTAAGAAAGAATTTGTGTATGAAGGAATCTTTGGCTTATGTGCAAAGGAAAAAGTCTCCCTCGGAAAAATACAGGCCTTACACATTTCGCAGACCCTCGTGTCCACAGAAACAGTCACTGGCAATTAGGCAGCCGCTGAAAGATCAGAGGCAGGAGCCCGCACATGAAACACAGGCAGCGCCTGAAGATCGCCGCCTTCTATCTCTGAGTTATGGGCGGCCAAGGTTGCCTCCCCCCGGCCCAATATGCTCTGAGCTTTTCCTGCTGTGGACGGAAAGCCCCAGGGACTTTTATGCACCCCAGTTTTCATGCAGCTTACTGATCCCTTTTTCACATGAATGAAAAACGCCTTTGATTTTGAACACTCACGTCTGTTTTGTGTAACACTTAACTGATGTGCCAGAATTATTCTGTACCTTAAAGGGGGTCTTGTGCTGGGTTATTAAAATCAGTCCTTCTGTGAAGAGTCACTTTGTTCACTTAAAGGATAACCGCCCTGCCTTTCTTAATGATGCTCATCTCGTTAAACCTGGATTAGAGGAGAGAGAGGCAAGCAGACCAGCAGTCGGAACATGGCCAGAGTCCATCGACGAGCTGGTCCAGCTACAGGAGAGGCTTCAAAGAAATATTGTCTGCTAATCAGCTGATCTGGAGTCCTCTAAGACTTTCAGCCCTGCTCTCCTTTGGGATCTCTGCTTTAGAGCATTAACTGCAGTTAGAATCCTGATGAGCCAATAGAGACCTTGACCCAGTGGGTCCACTTCATTTGTTCAGATGACAGAATGTGCTGTTTCATTATCTGTGGAATTCCCCATCTCTGAAGAGGTCCGTGAAGTTAAACCATTCATCCATTCAACCATCATTTGCTGTTCCTTCTCGGTGGAGGGCATTTTAAGTCCTGGGAATGAAGTTATGAGTCAGATGCTCGAAATTGGGAGGGATGACAGAGAAGCTACAATACAGTGCGGGGGGGGAAGGCTTCCATTCACATATGTAACCTTGGCGAGTTCAACTGCAAGTGCAGCACTAGAAAAGATGAGGAAAGGTAGTATTTAAACAAAGCTGACGACTTTGCGCTCACCTCTGCTCTCATTGTTAAGTCTCGATGAAATGAAGTGTCATCTGCTGTCTGCTCCTGCCTCTCACAGCGTGAGAATCTCTGTTCTAACGTGAGTCGCTAGAGTTAAGAAGGCTGCAGGTGGTGGTTTTGTATTTTGTACATTATGGACCCTAAATTTAAGACACGGTCCTGTTGGGTGCTCAGCCAACGAGCAAACTGTTCCAATGCTGAGTGGCTTAAATTATCTTCAAGAGTAATTTTGACTTTGTGGGGTTTTCACTTTAAATGGTGACCATAGAAGCTAATACCCCAGTGAGACCAGATTCCTCTGTCACAGCAGCAGAAGGGAGGCCAGTCTGTGACATCATAAAATGGAAGCTTCTGAGCAGTCAGGACCTTTCCCAGAGGAAGCAAGTGCCAGAGCTGGTTTTGGAAGAATGAATGGACATTAACCAATGGAAGGAAAGCCTGTGCTGGAATTGGTGGGGAGGAGGAGGAGAAGGAGGGTGACGGTGATGATGACAGCAGGTGGAGAGAGCAAGGAAGTAGAAGTGACAGGACTATAGGAAGTTAGAGAAAGAAGGGAATCAAGGAGGAGCTCTGAAGTCATGGCTTGGACACACGAGTGGTAAACCAAGTAAACCAAGATGAGCAACAGACAGGAAGCCAGTGGTGGAGGGGGATGATGGGTTCCACTTGGAGCAGGCTGAATTGGGTGCCTGGGGGATACCTGAGTCGGCAGTGCGCCCGGAGATGAGAGACGGGCTGCTAAGGCAGACGGGGAAGTCGCCAGTGATGGAGGGCATTGGAATGAGTGTGACATCCTCTCCAGAGACGTGCGGGGGAAGAGGACCAGAGATGGAACCTCAGAGACACCAACATGCGTGGATGGATGGGCATGGAAGGAGGTAGGAGCAAAAGAAAGCCCAAAACCAGTGTCCAGCAAACCAAGGAAGGAAGGGTTTTTGAAATGGGAGTGGGGATCATAAGTAGGGCACTGGGGAAACAGGGAGAGGACCAGGAAGAGGAAGTCGGAAGGCAACCTAGGGATCTCTAAGCTATGACAGCAGATTCAAGGGCATGAAGGAGCTAGGCATTTGCAGAAGTGGAGGGCGAGCGGAAGGTGGCAGTTTAATAGGTGCCATGGAGCTGCTAGTGTCCCTCTTACTCAGTGGTTCACAGGGGCCCACACCAAGGGAGCACCCCTGGCCTCTGAACAGCCTCTGCTGTGAATGTTTCAACATCCGTTCCCAGAGTTCTCTCTCCATCAGTCTGCCTGAAATCCCTACCATCAGGCTCTTGCAGGCAGGTCTCCTGGAAGAACACATTAATTAATTAACTTAATGAACACCCTGATCAGTGTCAGGACTGATGAGATTAGCGGAGCTGTCTTCTTAGGTCCCTAAGGGGATACACAGAGATAAGGAGGAATGGATAAGGGCAATAAGAGAGGAACAAAGTGAGCAGACTCAGCTAGGGGTCTCCCTCTCCTACCCCATTCCACCACCGCTCCCATAGGTGGGGGCTCTTGGATTCATGATCAGTGGGGGCAGGGAGGGTGATATGAGGACATGATGTTCTCCCCACAGGTTTGACCAACTTGATTAATCTTGCTAGTGAAGGAAATTTAGACTGAGCACCTACTATGGGCTAGCCCCTTTGTATAAATTATGCCAACACCCAACTCTTCTAGGTAGGCATTATTCTCCCCCATTTTATTCTGCTCTAACCAGATGTGATGGGAAGGGTGTCTTAATACCAATTAGTATTCTAGACATTTTTCTATATATAGTTATACAAGTGCACACACACATACACATGCATACACAATCTTTTTGAACTTTAATCATAGAAAATTCCAAATATTTACAAGACTAGAGAGAAGACCATAGTGGGTCTCCATGTACCCATCACTCAGTTTCAACAATTATCAACTTATCACTGATCTTGTATCTAACCCCACCCACTCTCCCCTCCTACGTTGTTGTGAAGCAAATTGCGGATTTACAAATATCATTTCACCCGTAAGTGCTTCAGTATGAACCACCAAAAGGACTCTTTTTAAAAAACTATAACTATGGTAACACTGTCACACTCAATTACAGGTAAAAATAATCTCTTATTATCAGTAAATATCCAGTTAGTGTTCAGATTTCCCAATTGTCTCATAAATGTTTTTCCCAGATGTTTGAGTTGGAATCCAAATAATTGACATTAGTTAACAGGTCTTTTAAGTCTCTTATAATCTGTACTAGTCGCTCCGATCTCCCGTGTCCCTATCTCCTTTTTTTTTTTAATTGCAATTGATTTGTTGAAGAGACAGGACATTCGTCCTCTACTTTCCCATAATGTGGACTTTGCTGACTGTATTTCCTTAGTATTGTTTATCATGTCTCTCTGTCCTCTGTATCTTCTGTCAGTTTGCAGTTAGATCCAAGTCTTGATTGGATTCAAGGTTGATTTTTGTGAGAGGACTCATTCATAGGTGCTTGTGGTCTTCCAGTGGGAGGCACGTACATCTTGTCTCTCTTTCTGTGATGTCAGCAGCAACTGATGCTCCAAGCTCTATTCCTCCAGTAGAGGTTGCAAAATGGCGAGATGCTGATTCTATCACTTCTTCATTTATTAGCTAGGATACACCCATTTAGAGGAAACCCCCTTCGTCAACTGTTTTGCTACTCAGAGGTATATTTCATTTAGTAAAGGCTGGATATGTGCTTGATTCTTTTCCTTTACTTCTCAGTTTTCAAATAATGAGTTACTTCCCCAGCATCCTTTCAGTGAGACCAGTGGGATCTTAATGAGGGGACCAATGAGTTTTTTGGGGGATATTATTGTGATTAAACATATTCATATGTCCCAATCCATTGCCATTACTATCTTTCTGATGCTCATAGTGTCTGACCATCTTTGACCAAGAGAAACTATTCAGGTTTGCTCCCTAAGTCTTTTTGATACAAACCCAGCAGCCCTTGAAAACTTGCTTGCTTTCAGGTATGCCATGATGTTCCAGTCTCCTGCTGTACATTTCCTGTCCAAGGACTAGACTCAACGGTTTCTCCAAGGAGCAGAGTTTTCTTTTTGTGAGAAATGATATTTCAAGACCACAATCCAGGTGTTAGGAATGCCGATTACTACTGAGCAGGTAATTGTTTCTAGGTCATTTTGCTGGTTAAAGCTAAGATCAATGAGAGAAAGAAGGGGGAGGGTGGGGTGGGAGAGAGAGGAAGAAAGGAAGGAAGAGAGAGTGTATCACAAGTTCATGCAAATGCTTTCAAGTCAGGACAAGGTTTTCTTAATTTTATCAATTTTACATCTGTTTCCACACCAAAACTCTCAGTTCCAGTTCTTAACAACACCAGCATAACTACTCACTATCCTAGAATGCATGTACCACAGTCTCTGAATAGCAAAATCCACACCAGTACAACTACTGAAGAGAGTTTAATGTTCTTATGGTCTTACAGTTCTTTATACAGTATATCACGCTAGGGACATAGAGTCAAATTACTAGTTGAGCAGTAATTTAGAATTGTTCTCTGTGAGGTTTCCACTGATAGCATATAAAGTTAGGTTCAGTTATTTCATATGGTTTGAGGTTTTAGGGATTTTTATTTAATTTTATGTTATATTAAGTCTAACTTCTATCCCTGTTCTCTATAGGTAACAATTTAAATTTTGAATGTTTATATTTTCATTGTTTTTAAAATATATACATATAACCTCCTTCTCTCCAGAAACAGAAACGTACTCCGTATACTTTTCCAATGTGATTTTTTTCACCCAATGTTATATCCATAGACCCTTCCATACAGTATTTGTGGAGCAAATGGGTCTGTCAGTGGGACCAGACACTACATACTGTTCTGTAACTTGCCTTTTGTCACCTAATGTTCCAGGAGCTGCTCCCCCCCCACCCCACCAATGCTTTTGAAACACCAACTGATGCCCCCCAGCTTTGTGGGAGGGACCGCATGGCAATGTTTCTTGGGCTTTTGGTATCATCCATCAGTGAAAGACTACGCATACATAGCCCACCAATTTTCGGTCGCATAGCACATAAAGTTTCAATACATTTCGTAAACAATAAAAACAATATTTTAAATTATTCCCACTTGTTCTAAATCTGTGAAAGGGATGATATTTGCCATGCCCCCCCCCCCAGGATTTATATGTAACTTGATGGCGAATGGCTGGAGACCTAGGCTAGTGTCTCCATGAGTCCTGTCTTGTTGGGTTTTTTCCCTCAACGATTACATTTCACTCAGAAAATGTTAACTCACATGTATTCAGTAGTTCTCACTGTTCTGGATGCTCATGTGGAAAGTGTTTCTGGTACTGCCTTGAACCACTTCAAAATTTAGCAGCTTAAAACAGTAATTCGTGTCTCATGATGCTGTGGGTCAGGAGCACGTGCGGGCTTGGCCAGACGGCTCTTCTGGCTCCATGCTGTATGCGTCCCGCTGGTGGCTGGGCTGGGCTGGAGGGCCCAAGAAGGCCTCATTCACATGTCTGTAGGGGAAGCTAGGAGTGAAGCTTTGGGGGCAGGGGCCCGGGTTTGAAACCCAGCTTGGCCACTTGTTACTACGCACATGGACCATTGGATGGATAGGTAACCAGAGTCAGCCAGTCATGGATCATATTCTGAAAACTGACTTGATGTAAGGGTCCTTGGAATTGCTTGGGGGGATGGGGGGGCAGCAGTTGGAAGGCAGGAGTGATGCTGAGGCCCAAGTTTTATAAACTTCTCAAAGGTGTTTGTGACCACCTTTGAGTGGTCTCAAAGTTTTGAACCACTGATGGAAAGAAAGCATATGCTTTCATTAACCATTCGGAATTAGCTACCAAGTAGGGGGCTCCTGTAAGAGAATATACCAGAGATTATAATTTTGATGTAAAAGGAAGTTAAAATCGGATGCTTTGGGGTTCTCTATCTTTTTTTTTCTTTTTGACTAAGACCCCAACACGAAACTTCCTAATTTAGGTGCTAGATGCCCTATGTGGGGCATGCTGAGATGATGAAGCCTCTTCTGTCAACATCAGGAATAACATCGGGCATCACCCACCTCTGTTCACAAAGGAAGGTGGTTGGAGAGGCCAGAGGGGAAAGATTTCTTTGGAGAGAGGAATTGGATTGTTGCGGGATTTTCCCTTCCCCTCACCTATGAGGGATTTGGGGGGAGGGGAATTCTTTCCTCCCTTCAGCCCAAAAGAGAGGAACTTCAAGGAGCTTAACACGGCTCAGATCTGAAGCCTGACACATGCCTAAGAAAGCAAAAGTGAGAAGCTGAGGCCATCAGACTGAGGAAGTGGAGAGGGACAGGGCTGTGCACGTTCAGTGATGACAGGGACAAGGCTGTGTGAGTTTCCCCAAGGGCCCGTGGACTCACAGGAGTGAGGCTGCCTTGCACAATTACAGTGGGGACACGAGGCAAGAGAACTGCTTCCAGACACTATGCAACTTCACGAAAGTCAGAGTAGGATTATATTAGTTAGGATTTAGTTTGCTGCAAGTAAGGAAAAAACCCACAATAGCAAGACAAGAAAGAAGTTAGTTTCTCTTAAACAAGACTTAAAGGAGAAAGAAGGGAACTCCTTTCAGGTAAATGTAAGCAGGCCAGGGCTGATACGGTGGTTCCAAAATCATCAGAGATCCTTTTGTCTTGTTGTTCTGCTATACTCAACACATAGCTTACACCAGAGGGCCCACCATGACTTCTAGCTCCATCCATCCCTTCTGCATTGCGGCCACCTGGGAGGACGGGGAAAAGCAGTCTCCTTGAATTTGAGCACAGTTCCCAGAAATTGCACATATGACTCTCACATACGATTGGCGAGAACATGGTTGTTACAGGGCCACATCCAGCTACAAGGCAGGCTGGGAAATTTCATTATTCCAGGTTGTCATGTGTTTAGCTAGTTGGGGATTCTACTTCTGAGGAAGGAGGGTAAAACTGATATCAGGGAATAATTAGTAGTCTCTGTCACATTGGTAGACTGCCCACATTTGAGAATTGAGTCATAAGAGGCTGGGCATAAGAGAGGCATTAGCCAGGTGAGAAGGAATTACAGGAAGCTCCCAGCAGGGGCATCGCCAAACATGTTCTCATAGCACCACAGGACAGAAAGAATCAGTGCCAATACAGATGACAAGTGAACTCACCATGGAAGGCTGTGCCTCCTTTTCACCAAACTGTCTCTCCCTGCCAGACCTCAGGTCAGAGGAGTCAGGAGTCAAGACCCATAAGTGGCAGAGGAATCACTCAAGTCAATAAAATCGCCCTTTGCTGTACTTCAAGCTGGGGTCCAGGCCAAGCTGAAGGAGGGAAGGCCCTCTAAATTAGGTAAGAACTTGGATTTTTAAATTATTATTCTGCACTTTTAAATGACTAAAACAAAACTTGCTGCTTTTATAAGTGCCTGGAGAACTTTAAAAAAATCTAACAGTGGCATTTCCTCAAAAAGTTGAACATAGAGTTACCATATGACCCAGCAATTCTGCTCCTAGGTATATACCCCCCAAAATTGAAAGCATATGTCCAGACAAAAATTGTCCATGAATGTTTTTAGCAGCATTATTCATAATAGCCAAGAAGCAGAAACAATCCAAATGTCTATCAACTGATAATGGTCATACAAAATGTGATATACCCGTACAATAGAAGATTGTTCAGCCATAAAAGGAATGAAGTACCGAGAAAACTTGAAAACATTATGCTAAGTGAAAAAAACCAGATGCGAAAGGCCACGTATTGTATAATTCCATTTATACGAAATGTCCAGAATGGGCAAAAGCACAGAGACAGAAAGTCGGTTAGTCGTTGTCAGGGATTGGGGCTGTTGGCAGGTAACTGGAGAGTGACTGCTAGTGAGTGTGGATTTCCTTTCTGAGACGATGACAATGTTTAGGGCTTAGATAGTGGTGATGGTTGCGAAACCTTGTGAATATTCTAAAAACCACCAAATTGTGCACCTTCAAAGGGTGCACAATTTCATGGTATTTGAATTATATCTGAATTTTTCAAAAATTGTAATCTAATATTAGCCAGAAAGTCATCCTGCCTGAGATCCCACCTGGAGCTGGGACAAGAACTCGTGCACAGGCACATCTAAAGGGACGGTGGGAGAAAGAGTTGTTTTTGAATTGTACTCACAAGTTTGATATAATCCCTTCGATATGATGGTTACATTTGTGGAGCTTGTCTAGGATCCTTTACATGAAAACGATGTGATCAGTGTGGTAGAAAGGATCAGGGGACTTCAGGTTCAGCTCCCACATGTAAAGAGGTTGGAGTCTGTCATTCCCATTCTTCCAATGAGAAAAAAACGGAGTAAACTGAAAATCAACTCTTTTGAACCCACCAGAGAACAAAGTCTGCAGGTGGACTGCTATGACAAAGTAGCACAGACTGAGCAGCTTATAAACCACAGAAATGTATTTCTCACAGGTCTGGAGGCTGGAAGTGGGAAACCAGGTGCCCGTGTGGTCAGGTTCTGGTGAGAGCCCTATTTCGGATTGCAGACTGCCAACTTCTCACTGTGTCCTCGCACAGTGGAAGGAGGGCCAGTGAGCTGGCTCTCTGCATTCCCTTTTATAAGGGCACCAATCTCATTCATGAGGGCTCTATCCTCATGACCTAATCACCTCCCAGACGCCCCACCTCCTAATATCATCATATTGAAAGTTAGAGTTTCAACATATAATTTGGGGGCGAGGGGAACACAAATATTCAGTTTATAACAGCAGGGCAAACTGCCACCTTGAAATCTAGAGAGACGGGAAAATCCAGAGACACATCCAAGATCTGCTTACCTGGTGCAGAAGCTGCTGGAGCCATAAACTAATAGGAAAATTTAAAGGTAATTTTGGTGAATTTCTGGAGGGTGAGTGTGGACTAGCCTGAAAGAGAAAACTTAGGGGGCCTTCAGTTTTGGGGGGCCTTCACACTTTTGTGGGCTTTACCTTTAGTCACCCCATCAGGTTATGAGATGAAGATGCTATAAAAATCCCCTCATGGCTCTGGCAGGGGCAGGGGAAGATAACCGTTGTTCCTCAACCCAGACTGTCGTCCATAAAAGACTATGTTCCAGGGAAAAAGCCTACACCAGAGCCTTGTCCCACCGAGGGGAAGGGTATTGCTCCTCCTTCAGCCCCCTCTAACCTCCAATCTCACTTAGGGAAGAAAATCTATGCCAATAGACAATCACTCGTGGAGGTCACAGGCCAGAGGCATAGCTTACAGGAACACTGAGCTCTAAATGAGGCCATAAAATGCTCTCCTTCCCCCACAGTTTACCACCACTCCAACAGGGCTCTGATACAATAACATTGGAATATAGCAGAAAGAGCTACAAGACACTGACCTTCATTTCACAGATGAGGAGTACTTAGGGAAGCCCAAAGCCAAGAGAGAAGACAAAAACAAGAACACTAAGAGGAATTTGAATCCTCCGGCACCTGTAGCTACAGGAAACATTAAACACAGTCCAACTCCTAATCAGGTTAACATAATCCTCACATTAAAGGCTCAGTCCCTGTTACTCAATACAACATGTTTGGCTTTCAACAAAAAATGACAAGGCACACCAGAGGCAGGATAAAAGTCTGCAGAGATCAAGCATCAGAACCAGACTCAGATATGACACAAATGTTGGAATTATCAGACAGAGATTTTAAGATAACCATGATTCATGTTAAGAGCTCTAATGGAAAAGCAGACAACATGCAAGAAGAGATGGGAAATATAAGAAGAGAGATGGGAATGCTAAGAAAGAACCAGGAGGGAATGCTAGAGATAAACACTGTAGCATAAATTAAGATTGCCTTTGATGGGCTCATGAGTGGACTCACCATGGCCAAGGAAAGAATCAGTAAGCTTGAAAATGGGTCAATAGAAACTTCCCAAATAGAAATGCAAAGACAAAACAAGGAAACCAGAACAGAACATTCAAGAACTATGAAACAATCTCACAATTTCAAAATATGTAAGACATGTAATTGGAATATCAGAAGGAGAAGAACAGAGCAAAATAAATATTTGAAATAGTGCCAAGAATTATCCAAAATTAATGACAGACACCAAAACACAGATCCAGGAAGCTCAGAGAGTACCAATCAGAATAAATACCAAAAACTATACCTGGGCCTATCATACACAAATTGCAGAAAATTAAAGACAAAGAGAGAATCTTGAAAGAATCCAGAGGGGGGGAAAAGACCTTACCTATAGAGGATAAAAATTACAGTGGTCTTCTTATCAGAAAGCAAGCAAGCAAAAAGAAAGTAGAATGAAATAGCTAAGATGTTGAAAGAGAAAAGCCACCAGCCTGGAATTCTATATTCTGCAAAATGATCCCTCAATAGTGTAGAAGAAATAAAGACTTTCTCAAACAAATAAAAACTGAGGGAATTCATGGCTGGCAGACCTGCCCTACATGAAATGTTAAAGCATTTTCTTTCAGCAGAAGAAAATTATATAGGACAGAAACTTGCATCCACATAAAGAAGGAGGAGTAAACGAAGGTAAAATAAAATCTTTTATTTTTCTTAATCTTTTTTAAAGATTTTATTTATTTATTAGAGAGAGAGAGAGCACAAGTGGGCTGGGAGGGGCAGAAGGGAGAGGGACAAGCAGACTCCTGGCTGAGCAGGGAGCCTGACATGGGGTTTGATCCCAGGACCCTGGGATCATGACCTGAGCTGAAGGCAGACACTTAACTGACTGAGCCACCCAGGCGTCCCTGTTTTTCTTAATCTTAATAACTGTTGGGTGATTATAGCATATGAATGAGTGAAGTAAATGCCAGCATCTCCTTGGGGATGAGTGAGAGGAATTCACAGTACACGCTGTTAGATTGCGCCTGCACTACAGCGAGCTACAGAGTGTGATTTGAGAGTAGACTCGGGTTATAAGTCCCACTTGTTTTGGAGACAGTAAGGCAACCATAAGAAAAGTTTAAAAAGAAGTGTAACTGATATCATAACAGAGGAGATCAAATGAAACCATATAAAATGCTCAGTTAAAATCAGATAAGGCAGAAGAAAAAAGGAGAGAGAAAGAAACAAGGAACAAATGCAAGGAATAGAGCATAGTTACAAACATGGTAGATATTAATCCAACTCTATCAATAATCACTTTTAATGCGAATTGTCTAAATATCCCCCCAAAAATCTAGAATAAGCAGAAGAGTCCTGAAAAGAAGAACAAAATTGGGAGACTCACCTACCCGATTTCAAGACTTACTATAAACCTCAAGACAGCGTGGTATTGGTAAAAGAATAGACACACTGATTCGTGGAACAAAATAGGAACCCAGAAATAACTTAAACAGATACAGTCAACTTATCTTTGACAAAGAAGGAAAGGAGATTCAGCGGAGCAAGAATAGTCTTTTCAGCAAATGGTGCTAGAACGACTGGATGTCCATATGCAAAAACAAGTGAACCTAGACCCAGACTTACACTTTTCACAAAAATTAGCTCAAACTGGATTATAGACCTAAATGT
This sequence comes from Ursus arctos, assembly GCF_023065955.2. NCBI lineage: Eukaryota > Metazoa > Chordata > Mammalia > Carnivora > Ursidae > Ursus > Ursus arctos. The sequence continues at coordinate 9,540,357 of NW_026622886.1, read as the reverse complement.
AAGATTCAAAACTAAAAACATCTAGAAGAAAACAGGAGAAAATCTAGGTGACCTTGGGTTTGGTAATGAGTTTTTAGATACAGCACTAAAATCATGAACCATGAAAGAAAAATTGATGTTAGACTTTATAAAAATTGAAAAGTCTGCTTTGTGAAAGACAAACCACACACTGGGAGAAAATATTTGCAAAATGCCTATCTGATAAAGGGATTGTGTTCAGAATACACAAGGAATTCATAAACTTCATCATAAGAAAACAAACAACTCAATTTAAAATGGGCAGAAGATCTGAACAGACATCTCAGTAAAGATACATAGATGTCAAATAAGCATATGAAGAGATGCTCGGCATCATTTGTCATTAGTAAATTTCAAATTAAAACAACAATAAGATGCCACACACCTTTAGAATGGCAAAACTCCAGAAAGCTGATGATACAAATCTCTGGTGAGGGTATGAAGCAATGGGACTTCTCATTCACGGCTGGTGGAAATGCAAAATGCTACGGCTACTTTGGAAGAGTTTAGCAGTTTCTTACAAAACTAAACATAGTCTTAACGTACTGTCCAACAATCATGCTGCTAGGTATTTACCCAACGTATTTGAAAACTTATGCACATGCAAAAATCTGCATAGGAATGTTTATAGCAGCTTTATTCATAATTGCCAGAAAAGGGAAGCAACCAAGATGTCCTTCAACAGGTGAATGGATAATCACACTGTGGCACATACATATAGTGGGATATTATTCAGCAATAAAGAGAAATGAGCAATCAAGCCACTAAAAGACATGGATGAATCTTAATTATATATTGCTAAGAACAAGAATGTAGAAAAGGCAAAACATTTTGGTGAAAAAAAAAAAAGTGGTAAAAGCACCAGTGGTTGTCAGAGGTTTGGGGAAAATGTGGGAAGTGAAACACTGGAGACTTTTTTAAGGTGAAGAAATTATTGCATATGATACTGTAATAGTGAATGCATGATAGTATGCAATGGTCAAAACCCATAGAATTTTATAGCACAAAGATTGAATCACAAAGATTAAATCACAAAGATTAATCACAAAGATTAAATCACAAAGATTTAATCCATGTTAAGTTAAAAACAAAATCATGTAAGGAGGGGGGATCCCAGGATAGAATGTAGAATGTGACAAAAGGTCACATGACCTAAGTAACTTTGGAAATTATTTGTTAGATGAGTACAGATACAAGAAACTGTACATAAGCCCTGTACTCTAGTTGATAAAGTTGTTCCCTGTGTGGGGGTTGGGTTAACAATTCTAGTGCCACTATCCATGTATACTGGCGTTGGATAATTAAGTAAACTATGGGGTAGGGTGGGAGCCAGGTTTCTCACTATTGGAGTGGGAGGGGCAAAAGGGAGGCCCAAGAGGACCCTGTGGAGACAAGACTATTAAATGTCATATGTGTCTTGGATTGGATTCTGAAATTGGAAAATGAACATTAGGTCAACACTAAGGAAATCTGGATGGAGTACCAACTTTAGTTAGGAATCATGAATTGGTATTGGTCACCAGTGTTAGATGTTAATAATAAGGGTTCATGGGTGTGGGATATATGTGAACTCTCTGTATGATCTTTGCAATTGTTCCTTAAACTTAAATTGTTCTAAAATAAGAAGTTTATGTTTAAAAAATTGTAGAGAGTTCCTTAGAACTGCAGTTAGAATGATTTAAATGTATATTTCATCTGTGTATGCCAGTAAAATAATAAGTGAAACAATAGTGAATGCTAAAATTTTAAAGAAAGGATTAGAGAAAATTATAATGAGATACCAGTGTACCCGTTAGAATAACTAGAATGTCTTGATTTGACAACACTGAGAGATGATGTTAGCAATGATATGGAGACACTGGAACTCTCATGCATTGCTGATGGAAATGTAGAAATGATCTCTCTTTGGTATAAGTTAAACATGCACTTATCATATGATCCAACAATTTAACTTCTAGGTGCTTCCACAAGAGATCACAGAAAGACTTGCGCATGAATGTTCATACAAATTTTACTCATAATAGGCCCAAACTGGTAGCCACCAAAATAGGTGAATGGTGTCTTTACACAAAGGACTACTACTCAGAATTAAAATGGAACAAACCAGGGCACCTGTGTAGCTCAGTCCTTTAAGCGTCTGCCTTCGGCTCAGGGCATGATCTCAGGGTCCTGGGATCGAGCCCCCTGTCAGGCTCCCTGCTGAGGAGGGAGTCTGCTTCTCCCTCTCCCCACCGCCTGCTCATGCTCTCTCTCTCTCAAATAAACATATAAAATCTTTAAAAAAAACACACACACACAAAAAGGAACAAACCTACTGATATATGCAACAAAATAGATCAATATCAGAAATATTATATCCGGTGAAAGAAGCCAGACAGAAAAGTACATACCATTTGATTCCATTTTCATGAAACTCAAGGAAAGACAAATCTAATCTGTAGTGATAAAAAGCAGATCAATGTTTGCTTGGGGCTGAAGATGGGAGGTGGAAACTGAGAAGGGGCAAAAGGGAACTGGTCAGAATAATGAAAATATTACATATTGATCATTGTGGTGGTTTTCAGCTTTACATGCTTATTGACACTCCTCCAATTGTAAACTTAAAATGTGCGCATTTTATTGTATATAAATTATTTCGTAACGAAGTTTATTTTTAAAAAGGAGTAGAGAAAAAATAACAAATTGGAAGATGATGGAGATTAAATTTATGCAAAAGGTATCCCAAGAAGGATACCAAAGAAATGGAACAACAACAAAAATCTTTAAAATCCAGAAAACCTTTTTGTAAAAAAAGCCTTAAACCACAGTTTGATAGACCCATCCTATCCCCAGAATATTTGATACAGAAGAATCAACACTGAGATTAGAAGATTCACTGAGTACCAAAGAAAAATAGCAAATATTTGGGGAGAGCCCCTTGGGCTTCACGTACAGCGGGAGTCTGCTTGAGATTCTGTCTCTTCCTCTTCCTCCGCCGCCCCTTCCCCCGTTCATGCAGGGCACGCGTGGGCATGTGCTCTCTGTCTCTTAAATCAATCAAATAAATAAATAAATAAATAAATAAATAAATAAATAAATGAAATCGTCTTTAAAAAATGTACTGATTAGCTCCTCTTTTACAACCTGAGTTCAAAGGGTATTAAAGCTGAGATATTACAACTAACAGATGTAAAAGGGTATTTAAAGATATAAAGTTATATAAAGATATGTAAAGGTATAGAGGATATTTAAACATACACAAATACTAGAACTAACAACCACAGTATAATACGATTAACTGAATGGTACCATAGAAGGGAGAAACTTGACACAGGAGGTAGAAAGAGGTGGAAGCATACTGACTTTTTTTATTGCATGTAATCAAGAGTTGATAATTGTTATTTGAAGAAAAAGAAGATTGATTATGTAAAGTTAAACCGCTAAAATAACTTAAAAACACTACCCATTGAAATAACCAAAACCCAACGAAAAACCTTTCAAATCCTCAGGAAATGTGTGCACAAAATGGAATACAGAAAACACAAATCACATAATAAAAAGATTTTTAAAGGGATAAACAATACATATTGTAACAAAAAAAGACTATTAAAAACACCAAATGTATCTGTTGTTATCAATAAATTCAAATGGATAAACGTAACTAAAATAAAAATACTCAGGCTGGACCTCAAAGCAAAACTCGGCTATTTTCAGTAATAAGAAGATACAAAACGTGATAACGAAGGAAGTTTAAAGCTGAGATATGGAGTAAAACTCGATTATATAAACAAAAAGAAAGCAAAAATGATCACTTAATAAAATTCAGGGCAAAAAATATTAAGTGGGGTAAATAAAGGCAATTTATAATAAGGAGCAAACTACAAGGAAGGCCTTATATTTATATATATTTGTACACCAATTACAATACCATTCAAATTCACAAAGCAAAAACATTAAGAAATAAGAGGCAGAAATAGGAGACTTTATCTCAACCTATGACAGATAAAGTTCATAAAATAATAAATAAGCTGAGAGAAGACCTATATAAAATCTTAAGACATATTTTATGCATTGAGCTCACAGAACAGATATTTAATATCTTCTCAAGAACCACACAAGATACAACATTCTCCAGTCACAGTACAGGAAAATTCACAGTCAATGACAAAACTAGAAAACAAAGAAAAACAAGCAACCTCACAACTGTTGAATTAAAGAGGAAATTGAAATAAAAATAGAATTTTAAGAAAATAACAGTAATGAAAACACATCATATGCAGACTTATGAGATATGTATGGAGAACAATTCATAGCTAAAGACATGGATATTTATAAATACTGAAAAATGAAACCTGGCTGGCTCAGTCAGAGGAACATGGGACTCTTAATCTCAGGGTTGTGAGTTTGAGCCTCATGTTAGGTGTAGAGATTACTTAAGATAAATACTGAAAGATGAAAATTGATCTAAGTCAAGAAATTAGAAAGTAATAGAATAAATATAAGAGCAGAAAGAAAAACTAATGTAGACTTTAATGTATTAGAAAGGAAAAGATTTTAACTAAAAAGTAAGCGGTGTTATTTAGGATAAAAACAACCTAATCAAGAAAGAAAGGAGAAAGTACAACAAACAAAATAAAGAAGAATGATGAAAGTAACCTCAGACTTAGAGTAAACTAAAATAATTATCTGTCTTATTTGTTCAGTTGCAAAATGACGTAAGATGATTTTCCAGGAAAAAAAATGAATGTCTAATACTAACCTTAGAAAAGAAGGAGAAATCTAAACAGACCATTATTTAGAAAAAAAATTGAGTTTTAAAGATTTAGTCAGCTGTCATCCACCAAAAAAAGGCCGATGAGTTTTCCCAGGTGTAACTGAACCAAAACTTTAAGGAACTCTAATGCTTTAAATTTTTTTCTGGAAAATTAAAGAATACAGTTCTGAATATTCATGCATTGAGGTACTCCCCCCCCCTTTTTTTGCAAACAGCCATAATGGACAAAATATACAAACAGAAAATTAGACAAACAGACCTAGTTTCAAAAACAAATTGAATATCTCCATGCACTGGGAAACAGGAGAGCAACACAAAGTGAAAAACCTCAGCTACTGAAACTGGGCTCAGAACCTGCCATGGCAGCTGGAAGTTTATCTTTTGTAGGGTCACCAGGTCTAAGCATGATCATATGCAGCCAGGGTCATCGCCAGAAAACAGAGCCTGCCCCAGGGCTCCTCCATCTATGAAAGGAGGCTGAAAAGCCATTGCCAACTGTGCCCGGTGCAAGACTTGCATGAAGCTGTGGCCCTGGGGAGGCAAAGAACACAGCACAGTTTATGACCAGGAATTAAATCAAGCTGTCCACTGACAGCTTGGCAGCCTATGTGCCATTGCTTCAGTATCACCATGGGGCAGGAACCCTACGTTGCCAGATAAGACCTGCCCAGGACTGAGGAAACTGGGTGGATCCATGGGGCTGGCTGGTAGGAGTGTGAAGAAAGGGGGGCAGGGAGGGGAGTGATGACAAAATAGACCGTTTCCAACACACAAAGACTAAAAGAGTTTATGATACATTAAATGTGTCCTTTAGCAAGAAGAAAGGAGGAAAGCTTTGGCATTCAAGATAAAATGATGAACACAGCAGTTAATGAATGTGTGGATAAATTTAATTAACTGTAGACTATAAAAACGGTTAACTTTTTATGTATAGAAAAGTGAAACAAAGTATAGGAATCAGTATTAGGTGGGGTATTAGGTGGGGTTTATGTTCACTAGGCAATATTAAAGCATGTTTAAGAGTCTTGTTTTCTGACTAGGCTTTTTATAAGATTAATTATTTATGCTAAAACTTCAAGTGCAACCATTAGAAGAACAGATGCACAATAAACACAAGAGAAAGTAAAAGAACATAGAAAACTTTATCCATCCAACAGAAATCAGGAAAGAAAATAAAGCAGAAAAAAAAAAAAGATGGTAGGGGCACCTGGGTGCCTGCATCTGCCTTCAGCTCAGGTCATGATCCTAGGGTCCTGGGATCAAGCCCCACATTGGGCTCCCCGCTCAGCAGAGAGTGCTTCTCCCTCTGCTTCTGCCCCTCCCTGCTTCTCTCTCTCACTCACTCTCTCTCTCTCATTCACTCTCTCTCTCAAATAAATAAATAAAATCTTTTTTTTAAAAAAAAATGATGGTAAACAAAACACAAAAATAGATGTTAAATATAAATAAACCCAACTGTGCTTTTATCACAATAAAAGTAAAAAGAATGTATTAGTTTTCCAGGTCTGCTATTACAAAAATTACCACAAACTTGGTAGCCTGAAACAAATGAAATTTACTCTTCCAGTGTTCTGGAGGCCAGAAATCCAAAATCAAGGTGTCAGCAGGGTCCTGCTCCCTCTGAAGGGCCTAGGGGAGAATCCTTCCCTTACAGCTTCCACCTTTGGCTTGTGGCTACATAACTCTAATCCTGCCTCCTCCTCATGGCCTTGTCTCTTGTGTCTGTCCCCTGCGTGTCTCTTATAAGAACACGTGTCATTGGGTTTAGGGTCCGTCTGGATAATCCAGAATGATCTCATCTCAAAATCCTTAACTTACATCTGCAAAGACCCTTTGTCCAAATGTCACATTCACAGGCTCTGAGGGTCAGGAAGTGGATGTGTTTTTTAGGGGTCACCACTCAACCCACTATACAGGTTAATGTACCTACCATAACAAAAAGAGAGACTATCAAATTGGATTTTTAAAATCCAACTACACACCAATCACAAATTATATACCTAAAGGTAAATCACCCAAAATGATTGAAAATAAAGGGAAAGAAAAATATATACCAAGGAAATGCTAATCAGAAAGTCGATATAGGGGCGCCTGGGTGGCACAGCGGTTAAGCGTCTGCCTTCGGCTCAGGGCTTGATCCCGGCGATCTGGGATCGAGCCCCACATCAGGCTCTTCTGCTATGAGCCTGCTTCTTCCTCTCCCACTCCCCCTGCTTGTGTTCCCTCTCTCGCTGGCTGTCTCTATCTCTGTCGAATAAATAAATAAAATCTTAAAAAAAAAAAAAAAGAAAGTCGATATAGCAATATCAAACAGACAGCCTGTAATTTACATTTTCACTTTATTTTCAGTGTCTTTGATGACACTGAAATTCTTAATTTTATGAGACGTTTATTAATATTTTCTTTTGTAGTTAACACTTTTAGTTTAAGATATTCTTACCTCTCCCCCAATCAAAATAATATTTACCTGTATTTTATATCAAAACTTATAAAATTTTGCTCTTGACATGTAAGTTTGTGATCCATCTGGGTTAATTATCTATGGTGTGAGGTAGGGATAAATCCCATTTTTTCCCCAATATGAATTACATTTTTTTTTTCCAGATTCACTTGTGGAATAGTACTTCTTTTCACTACTGATCTTCCATGACAGATAAATAAATCTGTTCCTGGGATCTTTGTTCTATCCAATGTTCAAATTGTTTATCCCTGCTCCTGTACCATGTTATCTTAATCTTATAGTTATCGTATAACTATAGCTTCATGATAAGTCCTAATTGCTGATAGGACAAGTCTCTCTGTCTTTATTTTCTAGAAGATATTGACTTTTTTGGGCTTATTATTCTTCTATATAAATTAAGAGACAATAAAGATCTAAATAAAGAAATCTAGTATGTTCAGGAAGATCTATTATTATCAGGAAGATAATAACATAAAGATGCCAGTGCTCCCCAAAATGATCTATAGAGTCAATGAAATTCCATTCACAATCCCAGCAGGATGTTCATGGAATTTGATCAGCTGATGCTAAAATACATGTTCTCTTTGATCCAGTTAATTCTATTTCTAGTAATATACCCTACATATATTGCACATGTAGGGAACATACAAAGAAATTCACTGTAGCATTGTTTACTAGGGGGGAAAAAGGTTAGAAACTACCTAAAATCAACAAAGATGGAACTGATTAAATAAATTATGGAACATCCATAGAAAGAAGTACCATAAAAATGTTTTTAAAGACCAAGGCAGCTCCATATACATATAATATGTCATGAGCTCCCACATACATTGTTAAGTGAAAAACAAAAGAGCAGAAAATTTAAATTATGTTTTTAAATCATTACTTGTAGTTATTGTCATTAATATCAGTAATATATATTGAACATTTATTATGAGACAGGCACTTTTCTAAGTGACAGAGCATGGCTGAGATGGTTTTACCCTGATGGAGTGTTGAGAAGTGGCACAGCAGCAGTCATCTACCATTGCCAGAGGGAAAGGCAGGGCAATGGAGGCAGTACACACTTATATTTATCTTGGAGAATTCAGCCCTGTATTCAGGAAGAGGGAGGCAAGCAGCAAGACGTCATGTAAATGGAGTGGGAAGTCCTATGTCACCAGTCTACTCAGTAAGCACATGGTCAGAGGAGATGGACCATCTTTGTCATTGATCAACATTGAAGTAGTAATTAAAAGACATTGACCGAGGCCTTCGAAGAAGAAGAGGTATGATAGAAGTCTATGACATAAGAGATCATTCCTTTGGGACTCTTTTGTTTGCAGGTGGCAAAAACCAAACTCAAATGGCCGTAAACAAGAAGGCAAACTTACTGGCTCACGCATTTGAAAAGTCCAAGAGGAGATCATCCTTCAGGCGTGGATGGATCCAGTCTTTGGGACTGTCCCGTCTTTCCTTGGCTCTGCTTCCATCTGTGCAGAACTCAGCCTTGGGCAGGTTCTCCTCTTAGGCTGCCTCCAGCAGAATCTGCAATTTACCCTTCCTGGTTAAACTCTCATTTGCAAGAATTCTAACAAGAGCCCAGGCTATGTTTGGGCCACATGCCCACCCCCTGGAATGGAAATGGAGTCAATTCCATATAGGTCAACCACAGAGACTGAAGTAGATGGTATCAAAGAAAAACAGAGCTGTTTTTAATAGAATGAATGTGAATAGAGAACTGCTGAGCACACAAAACCTACAGATGTCTATAGTTGGGGTTTAACCTAGTCTGGAAACCCAGGAGTGGCTATTTTGGGAATGTGGAACTTAAGATGAAGATTTAGAAAACTCTACCAAATAGGCAAATGTTTGCCACTCTTCTAGATAAAGATTCTTGGTGCCTTTTATTGTCTCTAATGTGACATTAGTGAAGGGTCTCCTAAATTGGGAGGTAGTGGAGGAAGAGGCATGACAGCCTTGTCTTATTTTTGCCTTTACCTTGCATCTACCCTCAAGTATAGGGAAAATATCTTATTCTTGTTATATGCCTAGAACTTAGCCCAGGGCCTGGTCTGTAGTGGGGAATAGGTAAGTGTTTGACAACAATTATAAAATGATGAATAGGATATAATTTCAAAGAGTATCTTTTGTCATCAGATCTGCTAAACTGTATTCTTGCAATGAGCTGTTCTGTCTTGCCATTCCTCTTGCCGTTCTTTTTGCTAGTCTATCTGGCTCTTCTGCCCCTCCATTTTGTATTCTGGTTCCCTATAACCACTTCAGGTTTAAGACTTTATTTATTTTTGAGAGAGAGCGAGAGAGAGCACAAGTGGTGTGGAGAGGGACAGAGGGAGAAGCAGGGAGCCTGATGCACTGAGCAGGGAGCCTGATGAAGAACTCGATCCCAGGACCCTGGGATCATGATCTGAGCCAAAGGCAGATGCTTAACTGATTGAGCCACCCAGGAACCTTTGATGACTCACTTCAACTCATTCTTTCATAGAAGCCAAACCCTCAGTTTTTATCCAGGTACATAGATGTCAGTTTAAAAAGTCTGTTTTCCAGCCTCCTTTGTAGCTAAGTATGGTCATATAACTTAAACTTAGTTCTGAATGACGGGAGGGGAGCATAGGTATTCTATGACAACTTCCAGGAAATTTCTGTGGTTGCCCGTCTCCAAAGATGTCTCCCAGCGATTCTTCCCCTCCACGATGTGCATGCAACTTTTCACATCAAGAAATGGAGCATGTCCACCACCACCTCTCCCTCGGGCTGGTCCTGTGACTGCTTTGACCAATGGAATACAGTAGGAGAGACATTCAGGGACTTCCCAGCTCAGGCCTTAAGAGGATTAGAGCTATAATTTCCTCCCTCTTGGGACACTCATACTTGGAATGGTCCTTTTTGAATGCAGCTTCCATGCTGTGAGGGAGCCCAAGCAGCTGTGAGGAAAAACCCTCATGAAGGAGAACTGAGGTTTCAGGCAATGCTCCCATCTAAGCTCCTAGCTAACAGCCAGTGCCAACGTGCCAACCATGTGTTTGACGTTATTTTGGACCTATCAGCTGTCCTCGAACTCTGGCAACACCATGTAATCAGAAAAACTGTACATTCTATTCACAGAATCATGATTTATAATAAATCACTGTTGTGTTAAGCCACTAACTTTTGGAGTGTTTTGTTATGCTGCATTAGAAAACAAAAACACATTCCTTAAAATAAGTTGTTATATGCTCTTTGCCTCTTCTTTTCCCCTTTCACCTTCCTATTGGCAGCAATAGATACATAATAAATAGAGCTGAAGCAGCTATCTTGGACTATGAGGTAATCTTAGGAACGTAGGTCATGAAAGAGAAAATAACCATACACACACACACATACACACATATATAAAAGAAATAAACTTTTATCTATCTAGAATAAACCCCTGTTATTTTGGGTCTCTTATTCAAGTTGAACCTAATTCTAGCTGTATTGACTCCTTCTCCAGGTACCGTTCAAATGGTAACTTCTGCACATTCCCTCAGTTTCTTCAGTTTCTTGTTGTTCTTTTCATTTTAAAATTAATTTTTATTTTATCAAAAATACATGTATATACAGTTTTAAAATCTAAATAACTTGGGAGTTCCAGTTTCTGGTAAGATGAGGAATCAGCTTAGCCTCTTTAATTCCTTCCTTCAGGCCCCACCTCATAAATGCCACAAAAATCAGAAGAAAGTTGTGTGAAACTAACGTAAATTTGTGAAAACTCCCTGGAGCACTGTGAGGTATTTAGGTCCTGGTGTGAGGGAGAAATAGAAGCCCAGAGCCAAACATAGCTGAACCTCATGGATGGAGACCAGGGGCAGCTGGGTTGCAGAGACTTTGAGATGGACCTTGTGCTCTTTAACACTCTCCTGGGCCGATTTGGCTCAGCGCAGTGCCACAGTGAAGCAGAACACAGTGGCCAGACCTGTACTGTCGGGACTGCCAGTGTAACACTGGAATGGACACTCTAGCCAAGCTGGGTTGTTAAGAACCAGTTAACTGTGTGTGCAAGCTGACTGGCCAGCCCCTTACCATTCCTTGCTTGCCCCACTCTGCTTTACGGTGACTCCTGCTTCATAGACAGTTCTTGAAGAGCAGGGGCAGGATGGAAGTCTGAACTATCATGTTTCAAGATGTGTTCTCACTCTCCCTGCAAACCCCATGTCAAACTTCTCAGAACAGATAGAAGCTAGGGCTTGTGCTTTGGCCCTTTTCATCAGCTCAGACATCTAATGCCTCTAGGATAGAATTTCTCGTCCTTGGCTCTGTTGACATTTTGGGCAGATAAATTATTGTTGTGAGAAGATTTCCAGTACATTGTAGGGTTTTCAGGAGATTCCTGGCCACTAGAAGCCAGTAGCACTGCTCTAATACTACAGACCCTCCCCTGCAGTTGAGATTGTAGCAGCCTAAAATGTCTCTGGAAGTTTCTAAATGTCTCCTGTTGGAGCAAAAATCACCCCTGGTTTAGAACCCCTGTTCTGGAAGAATGGGTATAGGTTCCCTGTGTTGCAGTATGATAGCCCTGAATACAAACTCATAGGAAAAAATAATAACAATTAGCTTGTTGGGAGGGCCACTGGGATATTAAAAAAACAACACATGGAAAAAATGTAGATGAAGCAAATTTAGCAGACCAAACAGAACAAGAAAGAAGAATAAATATATCAAAGCAAAAAAGAGAGATGGATTGTAAAGGCAAAGGCATAAAAAGGAGCTTCAAGAGGAATTCCTGAGTATGGGGGGGAAAATGGAAACAAAGGATTCAGTAGTGTGGGAGGAGCCGAGATGCCCTTCAACAGATGACTGGATTAAGAAGATGTGGTCCATATATACAATGGAATATTACTCAGCCATCAAAAAGAACGATTTCACCACATTTGCAGCAACATGGATGGGGCTGGAGGAGATAATGCTAAGTGAAATAAGTCAAGCAGAGAAAGACAATTATCATATGGTTTCTCTCATGTATGGAACATAAGAACTAGGAAGATCGGTAGGAGAAGAAAGGGAAGAATGAAGGGGGGCAAACAGAAAGGGGAATGAACCATGAGAGACTGTGGACTCTGGGAAACAAACTGAGGGCTTCAGAGTGGGGGAATGGGATAGGCCGGTGATGGGTATTAAGGAGGGCATGTATTGCATGGTGCACTGGGTGTTATACGCAGGTAATGAATCATGGAACACACATCAAAAACTGGGAATGTACTGTATGGTGACTAACATAACAATAAAAAATTATTATAAAAAATGAATAGCAGAAAAATATAGAATAAATCAAATAATTGGAGGATTCATTCCAGAAAGTATCAGGATGCATTATACAGATGAATATAAAAAAGAAAAGTTAAGAGATATGGAAAATAGAAATAGACATGTCGACATTCAAATAATAGAAATCTCAGAAGAAAAGGAAAAATATAGAGTGGAATATTTAAATAAATAATGACAGAGGTTTTCTCAGATTAGAGAACGTTTTCAAACCTCAAAGTACAAATATAACTACTTAAAGAAATGGATAGATGAGGAGAAACATACCTAGGTACATTTTTGTATCACTTAAGTGGATCAAAGACAGAAAAGCTTAAACTCTTCTAGATGCAAAGCAAATTGCCTATAAAGGAACCAGAATCAGACCAACATTATTTCTCAACAGGAACATCTGTTGCAAGGAGACCAAACAGCAATATTTTCAGTAAAAGAACTTGGGACCTAAAATTCCATATCCAGCTGAACTCTCATTTAAATGTGATGTCAAAAAAATTACTGTTTACCATACAAAGACCCTCTTTTAAAACCTTAGAAGAAGTGCTCCAGCAAGAAGAAAAAAACGTCAGGGGAAGGAGAGGGAGGGTGACTGAAAATAGAGGTATAAATAAATAACTCAGTAAATGTCACTGTTGTAAAATTCAACAACCATTACAACAAACTAAGCAAACAAAAATTTTACATACACAGCAATCAGTAACTGAAATTAATCAGATAGATTGGGGCACCTGATTAAGTGTCTGACTCTTGGTTTCAACTCACGTCATGATCTCAGGGTCTTGAGATCAAGCCCCAAGTTGGGCTCCATGCTCAGGGCAGAGTCTACTTAAGACTCTCTTCTCTGCTTCTGCCATGCTCTCTCTCTAATAAATAAGTCTTTAAAAAGTTTTTTAAAACATTTATCAGATAGATTGAAATTTCTTATTGCTTGAAATTACACATTCAATTTTATTCTCTTGGTGATTGCTTATAACTACTAAACCCAAACTTGGTTTAATTTTCCCCTTTGTAGTGGCAAGTAACAGGGAAGGAAAAAAAGAAACAGAAAGAAAATATAATAAATAAGATACATGAAAAAATACTGCTGGGTTTTTTAAAGAATTTAAACATAAGAGTAATTGCAATAAGTAGAAATAGATTAAACTCAGTATAAAAATTTAAAGACTCAGAGACAATTAATGTGTAATATTATCTATAAGAGAAAGCCTTAAAGCAAAAGGCTATCAAACGATTTAAAACATAGGGATGGAGAAAGGCAAATCAGATAAATATGAAATTTTTAAAAATGTAGCAATGTTATCAGAACAAATAGATATGACAAAAAGGATGTTATATTTTTATAAAACATATCTCAATAGATAAGGTGATCATATATTCACCTAAGGATTCTCATAATAGTGGTCTTTTAATGACCATTAAAAGAAGGAATTAAGTCAGCAAGTATAGTTGGCAGAATGAGATATGCAGGCGTAATAAGCAATTCTCATGCTCATGGAACAGTAAACAAGATCTGAGCATTTTACCGTATGTAAATTATTCCTTGTTTCAGTACTGGTCTTCCAAGAAGCAGGAGCCAAAACAAGATTAGACATGCTAGAAATTTACTGGGGGGAAATGTCCATAAAAAGTGAAGGGAATAGAACAGAAAAAGATGAGAAGAATCTTCACCACATGCATGTTTGATACCTGTGAAAGGAGAGGAGGAAAGTAAATTGGGTAAAAAATTCTCAGATGTCACTGTGGTTCCAAGAATGTTTCGGTGAAGTGAAGAGGGAGACCTCAAGGCAGAGTGTTCATCCCGTAAGAACGAACCAGCCCTTTCACCCCTGCTGTGCCCAGTCACTGAAGCGTGGCCCCAGGAGGCAAGAATGTGACGGTGGATTCAGAGTGGTGGCAGCAGAGGATGCCGGTCAACCATACTCCCTGCAGCAGATTCCCTTGAAGGAGACCTGAGTGGCACAGCCCCATGACTGTCCCATGCCTGCATAAAATTATGAGAACATAACCCGAGAGTGCTCCTCTATACCAGCAATAGCCACATATAACTATAGACAGGATATCATGCATGATAGCAACCCAACCAGAAAGCCTCCTGGAATGAGTCAAACCAAAACAAAGACTTCTAACAAGAAACTCAATGAAAGGGCACACAATGTTTTTCAATAAGCGGAGAGATTATGCTGTGTTCCTGTGTGGAGTGAATAACATGTAAACATGCTGATTCAACTCAAAACAACTTTAACTCAAGTCCAGTTAAAACATCTCAGGGGTTTTAATAAATCTGACAAATTTATTTTAAAATATATATGAAATCATTAGTCCCATGAGTAGCTAAATCAATTTTGAAAAAGAATGGATGGGAGAACTTGCTTACCAGATATAAAGAAATGTTACAGAGCCAGAGTGATAAAAATGGAGTGGCACCGGATCAGGGACAGGCAAAGAGATGACAGAAAAAGATTAGAGAGTACATGTACAGGAAACGAGAATATGATTTGGGGGGGGGCACCACCAACCACTGGGGAAAGTGTGGATTATTTATCAGATAGTCCAGATATGGACTGAGTTGTGTTCCCCCTCGCCCCTTCCTGTAAACCTATATGTTGTAGCTCTAACCCCCAATGTGACTGTATTTGGAGATAGGACCTTTAAGGAGATCACTAAGATTAAATGAGGTCATAAATATGGAGGCCTAATCGTATAGGATTAGCGATTTTACAAGAAGAGGAAGAGAGAAAGATCTCTTCATCTGTGTCGGCACACACACCAAGGAAAGGCCACGTGAGGACACACAGAGAGGGTGGCCATCTGCAAGCCATAAAGACAATCCTCCCAGGAAACCCAGGTCAACCAGAACCTTGATCTTGGACTACTAGCCTCTAGAACTGTGAGAAAATTAAGTTCTGTTCTTTAAACCACCCAATCTGCAGTATTCTGTTAGGGCAGCCTGAGCTGACAAAGACAATAGTTTTGGTGGCGGGGGTGGGGGGAAGGTTAATTGTATTGGAAAAAAAAACTGTTTACAAAGATAAACTACAGGTGGATTAAATGTCTGATGGAATGGTCAAAAGGTCAAGCTAATGAAAGAAAAGTGGAAACATTTTTTGTAATCTTGGGACAACAGGAAGATTTCTTAAATAAGACCCTCAAAGCACAAACCATAGAATGGGAAAAAAACCTGAAAGTGACATCCCATCACGTTTGCCAAATTCTGTTCATTAGAAATGAATCACTAGATTTAGCTTCCACTCAAGGAGAATGATGGGAGTATATGGGTCCCAGAGGTGGTGTCTTAAAGGCTGCTTAACACAGAATAGCAGTAAGCAGTTCATTAAGGCCAAATTCAAAAATTGAATAAATACACAAAAAGACGCTGAACCCTACTAATATAAATTAAGACAGCAATTATTCATCATTTTCATTCCACTTTGGCTAAAAAAATTTTTAGAGTAATGACATTCTGTGCATGTAAAGGCATGCAGAAACTAGCTCTTTCATATATTGGTGGTGGAAGTGTGAACTGTTAAACTTTTGGGGAAAGCAATCTTTCAAAGTCATTAAAACATTAAATGACCTCACATTACCCTTCACAACAATCTATTTGATAGAAATAAAAGCACCAGTACTTAAGAACATATGTGTAGAGATGGTCTATTGTAACATAATTGATGGCAAAAAAAAAATCCAACAACCTGGAAACAACCCAAATGACATTCAAAAGGAGATTGGAGAGGGGCACCTGGGTGGCACAGAGGTTAAGCGTCTGCCTTTGGCTCAGGGCGTGATCCCGGCGATCTGGGATCAAGCCCCACATCAGGCTCCTCCGCTATGAGCCTGCTTCTTCCTCTCCCACTCCCCCTGCTTGTGTTCCCTCTCTCGCTGGCTGTCTCTATCTCTGTCGAATAAATAAATAAAATCTTTAAAAAAAAAGAGAGATTGGAGAGACTATGGTACAATCAAACTGAAATGTTCTTATCCAATTATTAATTTATGTTTGAGCCTAGAAAAAGGTATGGAATCACATATACCAAATCATTAATATGTTATCACAATAGGATTATAGGAGAGAAAGGAGATGATTAATTTTTAATACAACTTCATATAATTTGAGTTATACAGCATACATGTGTTACCTTGTTACTTAACAAAGGCAAAAATAATTTTTTAAAAAGATAAACATTTTCTTACTAGTCACACTGATTTACATTCCAGATGAAATAAAATCACATTGGAATTTCTCTTGGAATTGCATTAAGTGTGTAAATTATTTTCTTCCAGTCATTTATGCATTTTAAAAGCAGACATTCACTCATTCATTCAATGAGTGAGAGAATTCATTCAATGAGTTCCTGAGAATGACCTGTCTACTATAAGCAAGAGCACTGGCTCCCAAGAGTAGAGCATTTCACTCTGGCAAATCAGTTCTTCTCAGGAACAAGAAGAGAGAGAGGTTTTTGCAGGGCTGGGAACATGGGTCTTCTTTACACATGTCAGATCCAACCAAGAAACCAAGTTCTGAAGATTCCATTTTGAGAAATGGGTGGAGTGCAAAGCTTTTGCCATCCTCGGTGAATATTATTTCCCACAAATGAACTGTTGATGGAATCAAACAGGAAAATGTGGAGGTCATGTGCTCCCACAAGGCAAGGACCGGGAGTGAAGGTATTCATGGACAAGATGTATGTTTTGTTAGTTGAGCAGAGAGCCCTTCCCTCTACACAGCATGAAGTTATGCAAGGCTGATCCTCTATTGAATAGTATGGCAGACACTACTGGCTGCCTACTCATGCCTCCCCTTCTTCCTTGGTAACTGAACACAGATTTGGTTCACGTACCTGATGTCTGTCTGTTTTAGAGGGAGATGGACCCTTCTTCAGCCCTAGGGGAGAATTTTGGTTCATCTTAGCCTCCCATGGTATTTATTTGCTCTTTGTTACTGGTTAAAGGATGGACAGGTAAATCAGTTATCTGATGGGACAGGAGGAAAAATTATCCAAGAGGCTTCTGAGAAAGTTTTCCTACTCTTAAGAAAGGACAGGGGAAGGGACAAAGTGTCTTTTCTTCTTCCAGTCTTTGAGAAGTGTGTGAGGGAAGCTGTTGTACTTTAGCAATTACAGCCATCTTGTGATCATGAAGAATGAATGAACTTGTGATCGTGTCCTTAATAGAGAAGACAAGAAAAGCAGAAAGCTGAGCATAAGTGAAAGAACCTAGAACCTGATAACACTTGAACCTCTCATCTTCTTAATAACCCGTAGGGACACCATGTGAATCCCTGTGCAATACAATAGGAAGTACACATCACCACCAATGTGCTATTTTTGCCATAAACTTGAATCTGAATCTGATCAAGTCTCCAGACCCAGCTAACAAATTACAGGAACTATAGGGGACAGAAGATCACGTTAAGCGACACAGCAGGGATGCAATGAACATACTGCAGAATGCTGGGCCCACAACAGGAAAGACAACTTGGGTTCTGTCAACAAATAACTGAGAAGGAATGAAATAGGGAGGGGAAATCTTCAGATTCAAAGAAACTTAAGAGACATAGCAACCAAATGCATCATGTGGATCTGGTGTGGATCTGGATTCAGGCAAACCAACTTTTAAAAAATTATCAGGCAGTTAGGCAAATTTGAACAGTAAAATTTTGGTTATGGAATTATCGTTGATACTTTTGGTGTGATAATGGTAATATGATAATGATTTTGTAAAAATATTTTAGAGGTACATACTTAAGAGTATTTATGGATGAAAGTATAGGATGTCTAGAATTTGCATCAAAATTAACCTGTTCTTCAGGTGGGATTGGGGGGGGTAACAGGATGGAATTATAGATGAAACAACAGTAGCCACGTTGTGATAATAATTGAAGTTACCTTATAGTTTCATGGAGGCTCATTATATTATTCTCTCTTCTTTTACATTTGCTTGAAATTTTGTAGCAATAATAAAAAAATTTAAGTACATATTACTGAGCCCAATGGAGACCTTCTGAATAAGAATCCCTGTACCCCCTGAATCCACACAGGACTCACCAGCGTGTATTGTGAACAAGTTCTCCTGCTGATTCTTCTGCACCAACATTTGAGAAACAGTGTCCAATGACTTCGAAAGCAAGAAACCAAACCGCTATCCTTTTAAAACTCGGCATCTCTCTATTCGCATTTTCTGACTATAAAAGACAGTTGCGGGCAGAAACCAAGGTAAACTTCAGGTGCTTCCTTAGTGAGCTGGGGGGGGTGGTCTCTTCCTTCCGTAGCCAACCCGGGCACCCCTCTTGTGAGTACTTATCCAACTGCTTTAAGTTCTTGACTTTCTCCTTCACTGAACCAAGACTTAAGATGAACACAGTCATATCAGACTGTTTATCCCCACAGCTCACAGAGGTACATAGAAGGTGCTCAGGCAATGTTTACTGAAATAATTACTTGACTAATTAGCAAATGAATTATTAAGAAACATGAGATAGGGACGCATGTCTCTACTGTAATGTAAGATCCATGAAGGCAGGATTATTGTTTATCTTAGTTTCCTTGTTTATTGTCAGCTCTCCCAATAGAATGTAAACTCCAGGAGGTGGAGGGGAGAGGAGGACACCTGTCTATCCTGTTCACCTCTGAACTTCTGCCTAGAGCAAAGCCTGGCACATGAGTGTTTGTTCAGTGTTGGAAGGAAGAAAGAGAAAGAAAGAGAGACAGAGAGAAAGAGGGAGAGAATGGGGGAAGGGAGAAAGGAAGGGAAGGGAAAGGGAAAGAAAAGAAAAGTAGGAAGGAAAGAAGGGAGGGAGCGAGGAAGGAAGGAAAGAGAAGAGGAGAGGAAAAAAAGAAAGAAAAGATAAGAAGTCTTACTCTGTAGAAGTTTCTCTACCAAAGGTGATTCAGGCTTAGACCCACCCGTAATGCAACTCTAAGCTAGAGATGTATACATGTTTTGGAGATTTTTAAAGAGGAGATGTTGTTCCTTAGATTTCATTTTAGAATCAGTTGAACAGGGCTCTGATTTTCACTTAGAATAACTAAGAACCTTTCAGTACTATGTAAAGTGTAAATCTCACATCCAGTGACTTCGCTGCACAAGGAAATCCACCATCCTGTGCTCTTGTGGGTCTGTGTCACCTGCTTCCAGTCAAGCCAGTGGATGAGTTGTTCATCGTGGTCAATAAATGCTGAGGTCAGTAAACGCTGAGACAGAGGTGACAGCAGTGATCAACAAGGACAAAGTCCCAGCCCTCCTGAGGCTTGCATTCTGATGTGGAGAGGCATGCAATAAACAAGGAAACCAACAAATACTTTTAGATGGTGGTAAGCTGTGTAGAGAAAATAAAACATCAGACAAGCAAACAATTCCAATAAAGTGCTAGGATTAGCAAGTCCAGGGCACAGGGAGACGCAGCAGCATGCCAGATGATCTAAGAGTGAGTCACCTTCACACTGTGTGCAGCTCACGCCTCCATTCTGAGGGCTCCAGCAGCCTCCCAGGTTTATACCAGCAGTGCCAACCCCATGCTTTTGTGGAACTGCCTGCTAGTGGGCCACTGGGAAGCTTTATGAGCACTTCAAGTCACCTCTCCCTTGCTGCCAAATCCCTAATCCTGCCGCTTCCACTGCCCCCCTCTATTGGATGATCTCTGTAACGGGTATAAGTAGGCCAAGTCAGAACACTGGACATCACCCTCTGTGCCCCTCACCGGCCACATCCCATCACCACCAAGGCTGGCGGATGAGTCACCTCTCCCTGCTTCCACTGCCAAGTCTTTATTTCAGACCATCATGATCCCTTTCTCAATGGCCTCCCCCTCTAGGAACAACCCCTGTCCTGCGGGCACAGTATGACCACACTCATTATCTCCAAAACACAGATGAAGTCCTGTATGCTCAGGACTCTTCCAGGAGAAATTTCTTGGCATGACCCTTCTGATCTGATCCTCGCCTACCTCCCCAAGAAATTGCCCATTACTCCTTGCCCCCATACCAGGCTCCAGTCCTCAAACATACCACACAGGCCCTCCTTCTTGTCCTTACTGCTGTCTGCAACACCCCTCCACCCCTTGGCCTGCTGAGTTCAGCTCCTGGCTTAGTCATCACTTCCTCGAGAGGCCTGCCTCAATGCCACCAGCCGCCCGGGCTCAGTTTCTGGTCTCCTGTCTCGGTCGCTGTCACACCCACACTCCCCCCCGCTGCAGGCCTTGCTATATTTGCTTTAGATTTCGAGCTCTGGAGACTAAAAACTGCACTGTTCATGATTGTGTTGAAGGGTAAGAGAGCAATGCTGAACCCCAATTGTCCTCCTCTGAAAAGTGGGGACAATAATATTTATATGTTAGTTGTGTGGATTAAATGAAATGAAGCATGGAAATGCCTAGCACAGTGGAAGCACAGTCCCCACATAAAGAGTAAATGGTAGCTATTCCTATAATGATGTTATTGAATCTGAACAAGCATTTTATTAAGGTTTGAAATACATTCAGAAAAATGCATAAAATCATAAGTGTAAACAGCTCAGTGAATTTCCACCAATGAACACACCCTTGTTACCAGCCCCTAGAATAGCGCTGTTTTTGAACTCAAGTGTTACCACCTCAGAGAGGTCCTCCCTGGTCCCACCTGCTACATAGCTCTCATCACTGGACAGCCTATATCATCTAATTATATATTTTACCATTAGCTATTTCCTTTCAGTCCAATGTAAGTTTCAGGAAGGCAGGGATTTTTTAAAAGTCTACTCTCTTCACGGCTGCATCTCCAGCTCCTAGACCGACTAGTGGTGGGCACACGGCAGGTACGCAGTAACAGTTTGCCAAGGAATAAATGAATACCTGCTGATTTGCATTTCTTTCTGCTCCCAGGTGCTGCAGCACCGCCCGCGCGGGAGAGCCAGTGCCATTCCAGGTTAGACAGCACAGGGCAGGGAGGCGCGTGCACCAGCCCTGCACAGCCCACCTGCGACTTCTTCCTCCTCACTTTCCTCACCAGCCCACTCCACCTCACCCCTCCTCCATTTTTCCTGTATAATTTAAATAATAATAACAACTGATCACCTTGCCCCCCCCCCAGCATCCCGCAAGAATTGTCCCGGGGACCCCCAATACTCCGGGCGGTGGCAGCTCCGTGCTGCCACCTGCATGCACCTGATCAAGATCCTGGCCAGTCTTCACCCCCAAGGGTTGGGCCCTGCAGGTGGCCGAAGGAGGCTTTTATCATTCGCCCCATCCCGCTCGGGAGAAATCGAGGATGCGCGGGGTGGACTCAGCCGCTCAGATCTTCGGACTGGGAATCCCGCTGCCTTCACTGCCACGCACTCCACGACGACGTGAGGCCATCGCCACCGCCACCTTCGGTCGCCACAGGTTTTTATGGACCGCTTTCCGGTCGTCAACCGTCGCGGCTGGAAAGAATGCCTGGCTCTGTTCTGGGCCCTGGGCTTAGGGCTGTGAACAAAGTTCCCGCAGAAACAAGCGGGTAATGAACGGGGCAGCGGACGCAGCCAGAGGGGACCCGCACAGAGCGCTCAGGCACAGCCACTCCGAGAGGAGACCCTTAGATGAGACCAGGGTGGTGGGAAGGAGCGGGCCACGCGGCGACGTGCTGGGAGGGGAAGATGGTAAAGAGCAAATGTTCGAGTCCTGCCACATCCACCCCCTCGTTGACTCTCCCCCTAACTTTGAAAGCGGACATCTTTGCCCCATTTTACAGACAAGGAAGCCGAGGCCCAGAAAGATTAAGGAATTTATCGAGTCGGAATTCGAACCCAGTGCTCCGAAATACGCCATACCCAGGCTCTTTCCAGCCCGCATTCCGCGCCGCCGCCTCCTTCCTCCCGCACCGTGACCTTAACTCGGCACGTGCTGGCCCCTTGTGCCTCCCCCGACATTGTCCCACTTAGCCCTTCTTGGAGGGCAGACTGGGGGGCTTTGCGAGGGACCGCGGGAAGGTGCACCCAGCTTGGGGTCCTGGGTTAGAGACCCCCTTCGCCAGGCGTTAGGGACCCCGCCCGCGCGCCCCGCCCCTTCCGCGGCCGGGCCGGCGCTGCCTCTGTCCATGGTCAAAGCACCCGGGGTAATCCGCCTTTCTCTTCCGCCTGCCGAGCCCCATTCATATTCTAATCACAGAGCTGCCGGCCCGCGAACGGCCACTTTATCGGGGCCCTCAGAGACGCAGCCTGCCCCCCCACTTCCACTTCCAGACCCCCGGCTCCTCGCCCCCCTCTTTCTGCACTTTAAACTTAGCCGGGGAGGGGGTCCCTGGGAAAACCGCGTCCCCACTTGGACGCCGGGCTTCTCACAAACTTCGCGGCTGGCTGGGGGGCGGGGGAGAGGGCGGGAGGAGGGAGGGAGGGAGGGTCTGGGACACAGACAGACTGACAGAGTTACGGGAAGAGGCGGGGAGGGGGGTGTCAGAGAGACCAAGGGGGATAGAGACAGAGGGGCAGAGTCCTAGGGAGAGACAAAGAGACGTGGGGGCAGGGGCTGGACAGAAAGACAGGCAGCCAAAACAGGAGAAATAGAGGGACACAGAGGACGAGAGAAGGACAGAGTGAGAGACAGAGACTGGGAGACAGGCAGAGAGCGAGAGCGAGGCAGGGAAAGGGGAGAGACTCGGTGAAGGAGATGGATAAACCCAGGGGAAGACAGAGAAAGTTCTGGAGGAGACGAGTCAGCCCCTCATACCCTCCCCTCCAGGCGGCCTCCGCACCGCCCAGGTTGGGGGTTTCTCTGTTGGGGGCTGGGGTCTTAGGGCTGCAGTTCTCCTCCCCACCTTTCACCCTCAGCTGTCCTCCACTCCTCCACGCGTGTCCGCGGATCCGCGTGGAAGGGAGTCAGGCATACCTCTTCTCGCATTCCCAGGGCCCCCACTCAAAATCTGACCCGGGACCAAACCGGGAGGGGGGCACAAGAGTAGAGGGAAAGGAGTAGGGCCCACTCGTGGCCGGGTAGGCGACTCCCCAGGCTCCCCGGAGTCCCCTGCCGCCCCCCACCGCCCCCCCTGGCCCGATCGGGGGAGGGGTGGGGAGGGAGGAGGGGGCCACATCTAAGCCAATTTTGATTTCGCCTATAATGAGTGCCGGGCGAAGGCTGGAGAAGGCCTCTGGAACTTTAAATAAGAAAAACGTTGCTAATGCTATAATAGAAGGGGGAAGTCGGAGGGCTGGGATTGCGTCGCTCTGAGCCCCCCTTTTCGGAGGCGGCTTTTCTTATTCAAAACAGGCCCACAATGGGCTTCACAGTGCGCCTCGCCACGGCCCCATCTGACGAGCGGCCATTCATCAGGCCGGCTGGCCTATCAATGACATTGCTCCCATCGGGGCTCCTATAAAATGATGCTTTTTCCCATGAAACATCCGCAAACATTTTGACGGGTTTGGCTTTGCCCGACTGGATTACTGAGTGTCCCCTTGCTCGCTCGCTCTTTCTCTCTCCCCCTTCTCTGCGCTCTCTCCCTTCCCTCTCTCTCTCTCTCCTCTTTCTTCTTTCTCTTTTCTTTCTTCTTTCTCTCTTTTCCTTTCCTCCTCTATCCTTTTTGCCCTTGCACTCTCTACGTCTCTTTTTCTCTCCTACTCCCTTCCTCCCTGGGCATCTCTAGCGCAGGGGATCCCCAAACATCAGGACTTTTGGGGGGCGCCCGTGCTGTCCATGGGAAGAGCATGCATTGTGGGTTACTGGAGGAACCCGACATGGATTCCACAGGTCAGTCCTACTGGTGGGGGTTGGGGGGAGACATTGGGAGGGAAAGAAAAGGGAGAAGGGGAACTTCAGAAAGAGTTGCAAAAAGTTCAGAAGGGTCAACTTGACAGTGGAACCCTAGGAAATAACGGAGAGCGTGCACAAGTTTTCAATCCGTCGCAATGTGCGATGTAAGTGGATGCGTGGAAGTGTGTGTGTGTAAGCGTGTGATTATGTGTGTAAACGTGTGAGTGTGTGTGTGTGTGAGCGCGCGCGCGCGCTGACGAGCGCGCTTTTGCTTGCCCTGAACACAAAGTTACGTAAAGATTCTCTGGCTCGCGGCGAGCTCGAGGTGCAGCTCGCAGAAACTTTGCGAGCCGACCGCCCCCTCCCGGGTCCGGCTCCTCCCCCGGGTTTGGGGGCCCCGGAATAGCGGTGCGCTCTGAGGCTGGTGGCTAGGGCCAGGAAGCCGAGCGGAACTCCCCAGAGGCGGGGGAGGGCGAGGGCTTCGCACAGCGCCTGGGAGGTGGGGATCGAGGCTCCGACTGGTGGAGACGCGCAGCTGGAGGGAGTGGCGGCGGCGAACACGGTGGTCCTGGGGAATCCGCGCCGGGTCGGAGGTGGGAGCCCCGGGCCGTCCGAGGCGGGGTGGAACCTCCTTGCCCGGAAGGGGCATCCGACGACGCGCTCCGCTGCGGGGCTGTAACTCTGCCGGAGGGAGGGCAGGACGCAGCGCGGCTGGCGAGGCCTGGCGTCAGGTCTGCAAAACTGCTCGGCACTTTGGGGGCTGTGGGCGTCAGGTTTTGGGGTCGCGGCGGCCCGTAACAACTAAGGAAGGAAGCCAAGGAATCTCTTACAACGAAAAAGCCCGGCGTCTTGGTTCTCCAGTAGAGCTTTCTCAACCTTCCACTTATAGCACCTTGGAGGAGCCGCCGAACTTCTAGATCTAAGCTATGCTCCCAACGCTCCTTCCAGGTGGAAGAAGTTCCCTTGGAAGTTCTCTCCCCCCCCCCCCATGCCCAGCCGCGGTCCCCAACCAGTGCACTCCCCTCGCCACTCGGATGCAGCCTCGGGGATTCTTGGGGAGACAGAGTCAGGGAGAGGCAGGAGCAGGGCGGTGAGCCCAGCCTGGGCCGAGGCCGCAGCTTGACGAGATGCTGGGGATGATGTCTGGGAGCAGAGCGGAGCAACAAGTGCCTTCCAGCCTCTGCCATCCCTTAACACACTCGCGTCCCTTCCCCGAGCAAATAAACAAACACCACCAGAATATTTCCCCACCTCCCCCCGAAGCAGGCTGGAAATGGATGTGGGGTGGGGGTAGGGGTCATCCGGGCATCGCCCCAGATCATCTTTCTTCGGTCAGCGCAGAGATTTTCAGCCCCTCCAGGCTTCTGCCGAGGCCCTGATGGCCTGGACACCCACCCCCTCGGGCCAGGGGGATCTTCGGTTTTCCAGGGTAGTTGCCTACCTCTGATCTCAACAGCCAAGCCCCTCTCCCACTGAGTGGGTGTGGGCCCCCTGGGAGTGGGGAAAGGCTGAGCCCCGCAGTCTTCCTTACTGTATAAAGTAACCGAGACAAGGAGAAGAGTAGCCTGCCGCGCGCGCCCGGCTGCGGGTACGCCGTGGGCCCTGCTGGGGTGCTCTCTGCTGGCGGTAAAGAAGGCATCACAGAACGAAAAAAGCCCCTCCCTCTTCATTTTTATGTCAAGCGCTTGCACCACTATGCATCTCCTGAGCACCCCAAATTTAGAAGCAAATATCCTTGAACAAAATTAAACCCATGTCTGCATTGTTTGCAGCCAAGTATTCACAAGGGGCCCACGTAGGGACTTGGGGTTTCCCCACACCCCACACCCGCCAAGCGCCAGTTAGGGGTTTTAACTGCTCTCTCCACATGACTGGACCTCCTTGTGCGTTCTGGGGGCGGGTTATGGGGTTGTGGAAACGTCGTTTTCTGTCCTCGATGTAGCTGGTGGCACCTGGTCATTTTACCCCAACTGCAAACACCCCAAACGGGTTCTGAAACAGAAATCTTTTCCACATCCACTCCCTTCCCTTTTCTGAAAATCTGAGACATCCTAGATCGCCATCCTGAAGTCCAAATAAAAGTTTTGGGCAATGGCGCGTGAAGAAATGACACGGGGCGCACCAGGTGACATTTCACAGTTGCAAAGCCGACGACTAGGGAAGTGCAGCTCTGCGCGGTCCGGTCCAGGAGCCTCCCCTCACCTCCCTTCCAGAGAACTTAATCCAATTAGCTTTTCTTCAGAGTTTCCCTTGTTATGTAAAGGTCCTTTCTCCCCGGCTCGCTGAGACTAGCGCTCCAAGGAGTAGTTCGATTCTGCTCCTTTTACAGCAGATCGCGTGAGACCAGAACCACAAGTGTTATGATCACTATTTCATCCTGAAAGGGCTCGAACAACCGATTCGCAGCAAATGCTGGGGCGAAATCGGAAGCGTCCGGGATCAGACAGGCCGGAGAGCCAGGCCGCCGTCCCCTACTCTTAAAAGGAAAATCCCCTCAAAGTGCCTCGGGCCCGGGAGAACCGTTTTGCAGGGGCCGGGGCTCTAGTGGTCTGCCTCGGGGCCACTTCAGCGTGACCTAAGGAAAGGCGCCCCTTTGTTCCGCACACCGAGTCGGTAATATATTCCTCCAGTTTTCCCAAAATACTCATCAAGTGTGGGGCTAAGACAATGGCCCCGTCGAGGGAGGCCAGGGACCCGGCGCGCGCGCCTCCCGGGCCTTCCGCGCGCTCGCGGCGGAGCGCGACAAAGCGGAGCCCCTCTCCCAGGAGACTGGCCGCGCAAGCCGAGCTCGGGCGGACGGCGAAGGCCGCAGGCGCGCGCGTGGGTCCGTCGACGCGCCGCCCGGCCGGTGCGCGGTTTGTAGTTGGGGCGGGCGCACGCCGCTCGGGACCCGCGCCGCAGCCCCACGCCGCCGCCGCCGCCGCCGCACGCCGCACGCCGCTCGCCGGCCGGCACCGAGCCGCTCCCAGCCCGCCTTCGCCTCGTGAGCCAACCGCGGCGGCCACGGGTGCCTGGCCCGGTGGTGGACGAACGTCGCTCGGTTAGTCAAGGTACCCGGAAATTCGAGAATGAGGGAGAAAAGCAGGTAGAATTTTAGGCCACGGAGAACTTGTGCCAAGTGGGCCGGGGAGGCGTTGTCGGCTACGCAACAGAAGGGTCGTTTCTTGTTAAACGGGATGGCACGTTAGAGAGGGGTACTACCGAGCCCGAATTGGAAATTTCTGCCTCTACCACTTTCTGCCCCGAGATCCAGAATCCAGAGCTAGGGCGGCCAAAGGACCCCTGGAGCCGGATTTGAGCACCACGGGCCACAGCAGCGGAAAGGCACGCTGGTCTGCAGGCCCCGGCTCAGCACAAGGCCTGATGTGGCCCCGTGGGCCCCAGGTGGGGACATTCAGTGGCCCTGGCTTGGGGCCCCCGGGACAGAGCGTCCGGGTGGGAACAGGGCCCGGGGCCTCCTCTATCCTCTCCTAGCCAAGGCCCTAGGCAAGGAGCAGCTTTCTCCCGCCCGGGGACCCGGTCTGCGGGCTCAAGGGAGCACAGGGCCTGAGGTCTGCCCTTCGCTCCAGCGCCTAAATCAGGCTGTCCTCTCCCACCCCGGGCCTGTGTGTGTGTGGCCGGCAAGGGGGACATGGGCGCCCCCACCCTCGCCACCTGCCAAGCGCCGGCGTCTGTGAGTTTGGCAGCAGGGTCAAGTGAGAGCCGCGTGGTCCCGGGGTCCCCAGGCCGGTGGCTGCAGCCCTCGCCGGCGCGGACGCGGACGCGGCGCTCAGGACGAGTCCGGGAAGCCCCGCAAGCGACTCGGTGAGGCGGCCGTGACAGCGCGCCTTCCCACCCGGCCTGCAGGACCCGGAGACCCGGAAAAGTTTGCAGGGGCTGCCCCGCGGCTAGGCCCTAGGATTTCCTCAGCCGCGCCCGCCCCCCTCCCCGGCGCGTCGCCATGGTGACCGCTGGAAGTTGGTGGTGGAAAACAGACCCGGCGCAAAGCAAAATATTATGAGTGCAGTTGGGGTGACTTCATGGGGGGCGGGGGACCGGAGGGCATGAGCGGGAGCCAGAGGCACAGGCCGACAACAAAGGACCGAGGGCGAGTTGGAAAGAGGAGTTTGCTCGGGGCCTTCCCGCGGCAGTGTGAGAGCTGGGCTGACCTGCTCCCCAGAGGCGCCGAGGTCTCTAATTTCTCTCCAGCAGCTACACCTTTTCTCTGCCCACCTGTGCTCCCTTTCTCCCACTCCTCCTCTCCAGGTTCTCCTGCAGCTTCACTCCCCAACCCGAGGTTAGGCGCCAGTTGGGCAGTGCGCCCGCCTCCCCCACCAGCCACACGCTCACCAACGTGAACGGTTCTGGCTTTTCTTCCTGGTGCCCCCTAGGTCACCCGGGATGAATTTCTCCTCCGACTCCTCAAATTGAATCTTAAAATGGTGAGGGGGTAGGATAAGGCTGGAAAGAGAAGAGAAGGAGGCGCCTGGTCGGAAATCTAGGGGCAGGGGAGGGGGAGATCCTATCCGGTTCTTTTCTCCTTTGTACAGTGGGAAAAGCTCTGAGTTATAATTCCAACTCAGCCGCTTATAACGTTACTTTAGGTAAATCTTATATAGCTTTTTCAGATTTTCGTTGTCCGTGAAATGAAGCCTTAGACAGCTTACAGTCTGGGATTTTCTGGTAAGTTAGGTATAAACCTCTTTATGATAGAATCCAGGAAACCTCTTTCCTTGTAGAATCCAGGAAGCATATATGGGCTGGTTACCGCTATCCGAACTGTAACCCACTGCACAGTAAGTGCATCTCTCCCCGTACGAATAATATACTAAAATATTTTGGTGAGCCATCTATTAGGATTTTAAGAGTCAAGAACAACCTTGGATAACAACTTTTTAAAGGTCTGTAATTTCCTTTAATTACACTTGAGGTGCATTCCTTGAGACCCTGAATTTTGTGGGGCTATACCCAGCATCACTGGGAATGTCTCTAGATGAGGAAGCCAGCATCACAGACAGTCACCTCTGTGGGAGAGGTATACGCACTGGCCAAAGCAGCAAAATGTTGCCATCAAAGGAAAACCAGACTCCATTCTCCCTTGCTCAAGCTTTTAGAAAGAGGCGAGGGTCTTCTCACACCTAGCCACCTCTCCTGGTGAGAATTTGAGCAGAGAAGCCCTTCCTTTCTCCCTGATACTCCATTGTCTCATCTGTACTTGAATGGATTGGTTGTAAAGATTTCTATGGCCCACCTAAAATTTTTCCACATAGTTACCTGCCTGTATGGCGTATGTGGAGTCTGTCAGGTGCTTTGTTTATAAGGGAGTTTTCCAGACATCGATCCTGAAAAGCACTCCAAGAGAGGGATGTAATTGTGACCTGTGCACAGGGTTTCTCTTCCATGGCTGACGTTGTAAGGTGGTGATACTAAGTCAAGTTGGCGTGTGTGTGTCTGCCTTGGTGTCTGTGCGGAAAAGGCTGAGAAGGCATAGAGTGGTGACATCACAGCCTGGGGTGCCGGACAGTCAGGCCTCCCCTTGCACAGGCCCCAGAGAGCCCACCTGACATGTTCTGCAGGTCACTTGGGACCCTCTTCAGCTGCCCCTCCAGGGCTGCAAGGGATGGAGAAGGTGCAAGAAATGTCTGCTATTGTTTTTGCCCCTTCCACTCTGTTTGAGATATCTGTGCAGTTTTATTAAGGCTAGGGGAGTGAGAATGAATGCAAAGACAGATGATTTGGAAATGTCAGGGAGAAGTAAAAGAAAATACTTTGCGTGAATTTATCAGAGGTTTTATTCAGTCTCAGTCACTGAGCACCTGATGGACAAGGCCCCAGTCTCTGCCGTCAAGGACTTTGCAGTGAAGGCATGGACACCCTGAGAGCCGTGAGCCGCCAAGGGATGTAGAAATAGATGCCTCTTGGAGCCTGAAGGAAAGGATGTGCTTTCTTGTCAAGTACCCACCGTGGATCAGCCCCGTCACAGGCACCTTTTTCACACACTAGTCATTTAAGCCTTCCCATAATTCTGCGGTGTCCCTTTGTAGGATGAAAGAGGGTCTGGAACTTGCGTGGGGCCACAGCTTGTATGAGACCAGACTGGGAAAGCCTGTCCCCTCGCCCCAGTCAGCCCACCTCCCATGGACCCCGCCAGAGTGCTAGCCTGGCAGTGCTTGGTGATGCCTCTGGCCTTGAGATGGATTTGACTTCCACTTGGTGAGAAGGGCAATGTATGGACAAAAGTGGTGAATCACGGAAAGTTTTAGTCTTGGCTCCCAGAGAAAACGTCTCGGAAGGAGTCATGTGATCCTTCATTTGGAGAGGATTTTAAGTGGCGGTCGTGATGGAAGGCTATGTATCATAGTGGTTGAGCGATGATTTTGGACGCAGTTTATCTTGCTTTATTCATTCAAGAAAACTACGTGTCTCCTGTGTTCCATTTACTCTCCTGGATGCTGGGCTTAACAAAAATGACAGCAGTGCTGCTGTGAAGCATAAATTCCAGACAGACAAACCAGGTAACACACACACACACACACACACACACGGTAATTCCAGTGAGTGATAAGCACTATAAAGAGAAAAACCACTATCTGGGGTGAAGGAGGTAGAGCATGGTGACGGGGAGGTTGCTACCTTCTGGGTGCCCCATGAAGCTGGGTGCCCTTGGTCGGGAAGCTTACTCTTGATGGGCCCCAGTGTTCTGATGGAACTGATCCAAGCATCTGAGAGGGCCCTTGTGTAAAATGTGAAAGTGCCATAGGTAACAGATAGTACAGGTCTCCACTCCGCTACTCAGCATTTTTATTTAAATGCATTGTCTACATAACCTTCACAACAACCCTATAAAGAAGGAACTGTTATTATTCACAGTGTAAATGGGGAAACCAACAGGCTAGAGACAAAGATTAAAGCCAGAAGCTGAAGTGTTCAGTGACTTTCTGAGCATTAGAAGCTGGGCTGCCTGGGGAGCAAGGCCCACTGCGCACGCCTGACTCTTCCTGACGCAGCGTGCAAGCGCTCAATCTAGCTTTGCATGCCTTCCACGTGCCAGGCGTGAACTAAGTACTTTAAATGCATTATTAGTCGAAAAAAACAAATGCATTATTAATTGTATTTTAAAATATTTGTTATGGGTACTATTATGATCTACTCCATTATATGCAGTGGTTTCTGGGGCAGATAAAGGCTACCCATGAAGAGAGTACGTGGCCTAACCTACACGTGGTCCACACTCTTAGTCACAAGGCTATACTGATGACTTCTTCTTCTTGCTCCTCTTCCTCCTCCCCGTCCCCCTCCTCTCCTCCTCCTCCTCTTGCTCCTCTTTCTTTTTCTCCTTCTTCTCCTCTCCTCCTGCTCCTCCTAGTGAGGGAGAGGGTTGTGTTGGAAAGGATGTCCAATAAGGCATATATCATTTCAGTGAAAGCAAAGGACTTGCTATTGTGTCCCTATATGAAAGTGGCAGGATAGTCCATTAAACTGTGGAGACAAAAATTTTTAACTATTGTTGGCACAATAGAGAAATAAAGCATTCATATCTTTACTACAGATGTGAAATGTACTTTAGTCTTTGGGATTCATATGAGGTGGAGTTAACATTTGCTTTGTCCCTGAGAATGTCAATGCTTTCTTCGTGCTCACATACAGACATACCCCCGCAAGATTAAACTGAAGCCATTAGGTCTTGTGTGAATAGATGTAGCCTTCAGGTGATTGAACAAACAGTATATTGCAGCTAGAATTCATTCACAGACACGTGTTAACATACGACTGGAGGTGAATGTGGTCTGACTTAATGAAAAGAACATAAGCTTTGCCATCAGACTGGCCAGGGTTTAAGTC
Source organism: Ursus arctos (assembly GCF_023065955.2). Classification (NCBI taxonomy): domain Eukaryota; kingdom Metazoa; phylum Chordata; class Mammalia; order Carnivora; family Ursidae; genus Ursus; species Ursus arctos. Next base: position 9,508,335 of record NW_026622886.1, on the reverse strand, counting down.
CCAGCTCAGTCATTTTCTAGCTGTGTGACCCAAGACTAATGACCCAACTTCTTGAAGCTTTCAGTTTTCTTCTTTGTGAAAGCATCTACACCATATGCTCCAGGGTTAAGAGAATATAACGAGATCACACAGAAGCCTGGCTTCTAGAAATTACTCAGTAAGTGGCAGATATTCTTAAAAATATTTATCTGGTCTTCCCATGCCCAGTTCTATATGTCTAGTTGGGAAGAGGGGGTAAGAATCCTGAAACAAATGTAGACTGTTCCAGCATATCTAGGTGTTTTCTGTACTGCGTAGATGCAGCCTTACCTCTAATGTCAGGATAAATCATTCTTTTCTAAAGTTTAGACGGAGGGATTCATTTCATTCTCATTCCCCTACCTTCCCCATGAAGAAAGTGTCTTCTGTGTTCCCATTTGCCACAATTTCACCCTGGTGTTGTCCGGTTTCTTAAAGGACGTAGAAAATGTGTCTTGGTAGAGGCAACACCTGTCGGCTGGAATTTGAATCCTGGGAGGAAGTTCCGTGGTGCGTTCAGAGTAGACGTAGGTTCCATCCCTCTGCCGGAGGCCCCCCCACAGCTCCCGACACCCTTCCTGTTCTGGAACAGCAAGTCCTACGTTCTCCATTCCTGCCCTCCTTTCTGCTTGTAGGCATCCCCGTTTTAAAGACAACCATTTTACACTTGATTTTCAGGAAGTGGAAAATTCCGTTTCAGACGAGCCACTCTCTGAAACTCGGTCGAGCAAGATACACAGAAAGAGTTTCATGCTTTTGCCTTTCTTGCATATTTTTTTAATGCAAGGAGAAAAAAGTTCACCTGTTCTGTTTCTGTCTTTATCATGGGCTTTTTACCTGTGTTGTGATTTTTGAACTTTTGAAATGTTAACTGCTTTCTTCGAGAGAGAGAGAGAGAGAGAGAGATCACAAAAAGCAGAAGAGAATGAAATTTGGCCATCAGGTGTTCAGTTGAACATGACCCAGACACAGGCAGTTAGGACCGTATTGCCCTGTACCAGTGGACTATCTGGTTTTTGTTGTGTTAGATCAGAGCCCCGAGCAGAATAACTTCCAAATATGTATGTAGCTTCCACTTCTGTGGTTGGTTAATCCCCAATAAAACATGAAAGTGTAACCTGCCTCTGAGCAGAATTCAGTAATTATTAGTAGGTGAACCTGGACGCGGTGGGTTTCTGTTGTCGTGATGGTCTTGTTGTAGTTTAAGGGGATACTAAGAAAGCCTTTGAAAAAGCTGCAACCCGGGGCAGGTTAGATAGCACGCTGTGTCCTGTGTGTTTCCTGGCTAACCAGTTGTGCTCAAGGTCAATGTTGTTTAGACGCAGCCTAAACAACATTGATGAACGTGGCAGATTTTTATTTAATTGGAATGGGGAATTAACCACTTCATCAGCACGGATCCTCTGAGTCTATCTTGTTGGACAAAATGCTCTCAGTCAACACAAGTGAACTACTCTTGAACTGGATTTTGACTGTCATGTGAATAATCTGAAGAGTGATCAGTGATGGCTAATTACCCTATTAGCATCTAATTTCTGAGGCGTAGATGGATTTCATGAAGGAAATCACAACAGCACGTTTGTTTTGAATCTTGTGATTGCTGCGAAATCATTTCACCCAAATATTAGATTTTTGAAGGAAGAGATATTTCTTTGAACGCTGCGGTTATTGACTGTATAATTTTTAAAAGATGAGCATGAGTGATTTTTTTTTTGAGTCCCACGTCATCTTTTTCAGCATGATTAGCCTAGATTTGGGATGTTCACAGGGGGTGTAACGTATTTCTAATATGCGTACTGATTCTAAATGCTCGTGGGTAGGCTGGGTTCTCATTGACATTATTAGGATTTTATAAAGTTCCAGAATTGAGCCCATAGCACACACTCAAACTGACTTATGATATGATATTGATTGCTTTAAATATTTTGCCATGTTTTCTTTGCAGGTTTCCGTTCCACTGCTTATAATAAATCTAGAGTGGGAGGGGGGGAATTAGGAATTAGAATGTGACTATACTAGTTTTTTGTTCCACCCAAAAGAAAACCAAGTTTTGGGTCATCCTTCTGTGACTATGAAAAAGGCTATGTTATCTCTGTTTCTAGGAGTTTAATTTCTCCTACTTGATGACTCCTTTTACAAAAGTGAAGCAGATTCTCTATAAAAGCAGTATTTGACCTCATACAGAGTATATCGTGTTGGCTGAGAAAGCCCTGGGAGTTGACATGGAAGAGAGATTCCTGAGGGCTAGAGGCCCTCAGTTAAATCATTGAAACTTTCAAGCATTGGAAAGAAGATTCCCAAAGTGTTGAGCGGTTATTGTGAGAGGCTTTGGTCTCCACGAACTTTAATTTTCAGCTCAGTAGGCTGAGTTTTTGAGGTTGCTGTGGTTTGGGTAGGGAACCTTTTCAGAAATTCCAGGCTTCTAGAAAAAAACCCACAGCTTTTCTTCTAATCGAGGGTCCGTTTTAAAGTTTGAAAGCTTCACTGCGATTAGAAGAATGAATGATTTCTCTGCTTCATTGGGGTTTCCTCAGGGTGCCCCGGCGACAGGGCACTCTCTGCCTGCGCTGCCTCATGGGGCACAGAGTGGGGAGAGCTGTCCGCCCAGACCTGCCCCACAGGCACCCCACACCAGGTGGGAGTGCCACCCGGAGCACGGCTGGAAAAGCACACAGAGGGTCCAGAGGGATGCAGAGTGAGCCAGGAGATGAGCAACCTGAAACAGGGACTCCTGTGGGTCTGGGTTTTGTGCAAGGGTTTTCAGGGTATTGAGAGATTAAAAAACAAAAAGCTGCAGCACAGCTGTATGGTCGTAGATAGTACCTGGAGACTATATATTGACCCCGAGATCATTTTTGAGAAGCAGAGAAAGGGAGAGAAGAAGGAAACTACGTTGAAATCATTTTGGTAATTAATGTCAGGCTGACTGAATGAGTTATTTTCAAACCCGTTAGTTACTTTTTTAATCAAGTGGAAAATGTACCATCTCTTCCAGGCCCTGTGCTGACTGCTCATGCATGTCACCTCGTTTCATTCTTATACCGACCCTTTGGAATCGTTATCCCTGTTTTGCAGGTGAGGAAACTGAGACTCAGAGACCCGAGTTAACGTGTCCAGGCCAAACAGCTGGTGGCAAACCAGGTGTTGAACACAGATGATTCTGATTTCGAAGCCAGGCTACCTCCTCGCCTCCCCTAAACCTAGAGTTAGAAGGAAAACCTGAGAGGTGCCCACGCTGGCTCACCTCCTCTGCTACCTAAAGAAGTTCAGGAGGTCAAGTCATCCCTGCTCCCTGATCGGAGGGGGGTGGGGGACAGCAACCAACACTGCGGTTCTCGGGAGCTCGCTGTCATGGGTGGTGGTGGGTGTCTGGCTGCCACGGGGACCTCAGTGTCACTTTGGCAACAGGCTGCTGACTGAGGACGCCCACGGGCACTCCTTCCTGTAGGGGTGCCTCGGTGCAGTGTGTGCCTTGCGTCTCAAATCATTTTTTGAGCTTCTAGACTCAACCCGGCACCACCATTGGGGAGGCCTCCCCCGCCTGCCAGTGACTTTGGCAAATCTGACATCTTACACACATGATCAGGGCTTCGTACCTATTTACTTACAGGCCTGATTTTCCTTATAAAAAGGAAAAGCTTGGTGTTAGAATGAAACACCGTTCACACAGCGTGTTGCAGTTTGCAGCCACAGATACAGTCATTGATGGGGGGAGTTTGCCATCATTGACACAATCATTAACAGCTGGCTCTGGAATCCCAACAGTTTGGGGAGAATTGGCTCGGCCATAGCCGAATGTATGAACTCAGCGAGTGAGGTAAGCTCTCTGAGCCTCAGCTTCTTTGCCAGTAAAGTGGGGTCATGCATGTACCCACCTCATAGGGAATTGTGAGGATTAAATGAAGTAAAGTGTGTAAAAGGGTCAGCACAGGGCCTCGGCATATCATAAAAGCTCAATAAACCAAAGGCGCTCTGAGCTCCGTGTGCTTCACCTTGTGTTCCCCTGGTAGCTTCCAAGACCCACCTTCTCTCCCCACCCCACCGCACCCCACAAGGATGGCATAGAAGAAGAAAACAAAACAAAATTTTATGCAACACTTCCACTGTGTTCAGTCTTTCAATACGTGACCTCGTAAACCTGTAGCTAGGCAGGGTCTTTCCCATTTTATTCTTTTTTTTTAAAGATTTTATTTATTTGAGAGAGAGAGAGCACAAGCAGGGGAAATGGCAGAGGGAGAAGCAGGCTCCCTGCGATGTGGGGTTCCATCCCAGGACCCTGGGATCATGACCTGAGCCGAAGTCAGACGCTTAACTGACTGAGCCACCAGGCACCCCTTTCTCAGTTTATTCTTAGGGAAACTGCCACTCGGTGGGTCCGGTCACACGCACTGGCTCATATAGCGAGAGAGTGTGAACCCTGAGGTCAGTTATGGCACCAAAGCTGATCTTGCTTTCTGTAAACCAGGCCGTCTCCATATCACTTGAACACATAGGGTGCCAAGGAAGAGGATGGTGCTCTCCCTTCCACGTAGAGCTGACTGTCGTAGCTCGGCCTCACGGTGAACTGACCCATGTGCGCTGAAGGGCACGCATTTGTCCGTCTTCATTTTACACGTGTACTTGACGCTTCTTCGTTTCCCAAGATTTCCATCTGTGTCGTCACTATCTGGGCTGAGCCCAGTGCAAAGCGTGTCTTGTACAAGTCGGTGTCTTGTACAAGTCGGTGCTCGGTAAATATTTACTTCAGATATAAGTCAGTCTGGGACGCCTGGGTGGCTCAGTCAGGTACGCGTCTGCCTTCACTCAGGTCATACTCTCAGGGTCCTGGGATCCAGCCCTGCGTTGGGCTCCCTGCTCAGTTAGGAGTCTGCTTCTCCCTCTCCTTCTGAAGCTTTCAGTTTTCTTCATTGTGAAAGCATCTATATCGTACTTTCCAGGGTTAAGAGAACATAATGAGATCATGCACATTGAGCCCCCCCCCCCCAGCTCCTGTGCTCTCTCTCACTCGCTCTCAAATAAATGAAATCTTTTTTTAAAAAGATATGTAATCCATCCTTCAGATTATGAAGAATGCTGCATCTCTTTGCTTTCTAGGAAACCTGGCTCTAGGCAGATAAGTACTTGATAAACTAACTGAGCTGAGCTGGCCCCTCTGAGCCCCTGCGAGGTGCCAGGCATGGTTGCCGGTGCTATTCATTCCCTTTCCTCCATCCTCTCCTCATTGATCTGCAATTCTTTGCCAAGCTCCGTGCTAATTGCAGGGAACAGTGGAGTGAAGAAGGTACAGTCAGCTCTTAAGGAGCTTATATTATTTGTCCTAAATCCTCCTAGTAACTTCATGGGGTAGTTTTTTGTTTATATATAGGAAGGAAATTGAGGCTCATGAGGTTAACTAATTTGCCTCGGCTTGCAGAGCCTAGTCACTTGCAAGGGGAGCAGTAGAATTAGTGTCCTTCGGGCTTCCAAGACTCTTCACTGCACCAAAAAATCTAAGAAGCAAACGGAAAGAATGCTAACAGAACGGACTAGTGCGGCATGCCTTGGGGGGAGCCATAACGTAAAAATTATAATGGCTAAGACTCCCATAGTGCTTATCGTGAGAACACACTCTGTGTTGCTCACTTGAATCTCATAGAAACTCCATGAGGTGCTGTTCCGACCACCCCCATTTTGCAGATTCAAAACAAAAAACTGAGGCTCGAGGTGGTTGCGTCCCTGACCTCAGGTCACACAGCAAGGAAATCAGACTTGAACCTGGCAGCTGAGCTCCATGGTCTGTGTGCTTAACACCTACAGTATGGTTAAAACACACAAAGGTTCTCTGTCATAGACAGGTCCTTAGGAATCATAATGGTTCCATGGTTCTAGAACAGGCACTGAGCTAAGAGCTTTCCACACCTCACACCATGAAGATGAGGTGGGCAGGTTATTATTCTCCACATTTCACACAAGGGGACACTGAGGTTTGAGACTTTGCCTAAAGTACGAAGGCCTGGCTAGTTCCCAAGCCCACGTGCTTGCTTTTCCTTCTCCTAGGTGACTCTCGGGAAATAATTCTAGAGAGAGAAAAAATATGCACCAACTTGTTCATTAAGACATTATAAAAATGGGAATATTAGCTCAAGGGAACATGAGGGCTGTAACAAAACAGGAAAAATCTGCGTAATGGAATGTTAAGGGGAAAATGAGTAGAGACTGTACGTTCATCCACTGGGGATGTACTTTATATACGTGCACATGTGGACATCGATGGGGAAGCGCCCAGAAGGTCAAGTATTCACATGGGAGAAGGGTGGGATTATAGATGAATGGGTTTCTCCTTTCAACATTTTAAAATAGAGTTCCCAGGATCGATTAACACAGGAAAGAGAAAAGCATTTTGCCTAAGAGAAGGATGTTTTGGGAATTTATCTTGAAAGCTTAGACTAGTTTAAAGTCTGTTTGGGTCCTGCCGTCGGGAGCGGCTGGTTCTTGAGGTTCCCGGGTGCGGGAAGCCCCATCCCCTCATAGAAGGAGTGAGAAGAAATGTAGAAGAGCCAAGCAAACATACAAACTAGAAGAGGCAGTGATGTCAGGAGCCAAAGAATGTCAGATGCTGTGCACAGAGAGGAGCCTTGGCCCCAGTAAGCTTTTCTCAGACTTATATGTTTTAGTAATGTTGTAATCATAGAAATAGAAACAAAGGAAAAGTCTGCCAGCACTAGGTAGTGGTGGGTATGCTCCCCCGCAAAAGTCGGGGGGAAGTGAAAATTTTACAGCCTGTTGATGCAGTTACGTGTGCGTGTGTTAACGCCGGTGTTCCCAGGGACGTTTTCAGAGCAGAGATTGCTTTTACACTGAATGTATCTTCAACAGGAGATGGCACCGAACACCTTAGCTCTAATGTTTGCTAGTCTCCGGGGACTGTTGGAGTGTCTGTGAGCTCTGACCTGGCAGCCCAGGTGCACTTCGGGGTTTCCTCCTTAATTCTCGTCTGTTGCCAGTAATGATGGCTTCATTCATCTCTGTGACTGCTTTGGGGCTTTCTGTACTGAGTTTTCCTAAAGTGAGAAAGGGCAGTAAGATTATTAAGCACCTGTTGTGTACTTGGTATTATGTTAGACACAGCTCAGTACTCGCAATGAGACCTGAAGGCCTATATAATTACGGGTATTACAGTACAAGGTCATGGTCAGGAGTACCTGCTGACTTGTTTTGAGTCGAATTGCCATTCTTTAAAGATATTCTTTCACCTGTGGATGATTTTAAGTTCTATTTTTGTTGCTTACGTGTGAACAGTGATTTTGTGTTTTTGGTTTACTGTTGTGTCTTCAGAGCCCAGAATAGTGTCTGATAGTAGTTGCTCAATAAATTGCTTTTTGAATGAAAAATTGAAGAAAAAAAATAAGTTAGTGGTTAGGTTAGATTCAGGTTCAGATCCCAGCTCGGCGGCTTACCGGCTGTGTGATTTGGGGCAAGTCATTGCTACGACGTTCATGAAGATGATGGTGCTTGCATTGGGTGGCCACGTTCCAGGAGATGACCTTAGTGTCACCTTGGACTCACCAGCATTCTGCCGTGATGAGACCCCGGCTGATGAGGAGGACTCACGAGGACATTGGCCACATGGCCCTGCGAGGAGAGTGAATAACGTTAGCCAAAAAGAAGACAGAGTTCTTAGCTTTTTTTTTTTATCCAGGACTTTCTCTCTGGGCCTCGCTTCCCTCATCCATGAAATGAGACGATAATTGCTATGTATGAAGTAATTGCAAGAAGACGTATGTGAGCAGTTTAGCACAGTGGTGCACAAGGGGGGCTCACTCAATGGTGGTTATTGTAACTACAGCAGACAGAGAAACTGAGGCTCAGAAAGGTGTAAGTACTTGGTTAAGTTCACAAACCAGTGAGACAGCGAGGCTTAGCAGTCAGGCCTTCTTGTCCTTTTCTGTACTGGATCCCCAGCCCCGGCCGATGGGAGGGGCTTCCTCCCTGCAGTCAAGAGTTCGTGGACTTGGGGCCCCGACACTTGCTAGTTTCCAGACCTGCGGGAGATGCTCCCCAGGGTACGAATAGGGAGCCAGCACAGCCAGCAGGTGAACTTGGGGAGTCCAGAGAGGCCCCTAGAAACAGAGTGAGTAGTTTGGGCGGATGGGAGAGCACCAAGTCTGAGGGAGGTGAAGGAAGAGCAGTGCTGCCTGGTGGCGGAAGGAGGGCTGGCTTGTGTTCAGTCAGCACGCCAGCCTTCCTCAGAGACTCTCGTCCATCGTCGTCATCAGAGGAGTCTCACCGTAGCCTTCTGAAGCAGAAATCCTTATTTGATTGAAGTGGAAACTGAGGCATTCCTACAGAGGGAGTTTGGGGGGGAGGGTTATTTTTCAAAGGAATGTATTAGAACTGGGAAAGACATGAAAACACGGCTCGGATCTTTTTAAAGATTTTATTTGTTTATCTATCTATTTATTTATTTTGAGAGAAGAAAGAGAGAGCATGAGCAGAGGGAGGGAGGAGGGGGGATGAATCCCAAGCAGACTCTGCAAGAGTGCAGAGCCTGACATGGGGCTCGATCTCTGGCCCCTGAGATTGTGACCTGAGCTGAAACCAAGAGTCAGACTATTCGTAACCGACTGAGCCACCCAGGCGCCCCCAACTGCTCAGATTTTTAAGGAAAAGCAGAAAAGTTAAAAAGGCAAACTGGCGAGGGTGTTTTTAAGCAAGTACTGCAAGGACAGTGAGTTGGGTTATGGATTGGGAATCTCGTCATGGTAAAGGGTTAAACTGAAGGAGGAAGCGAATTGTGTCCCGTCTTTGCAGAGAGACAGGCCCAGGCCATAGGGTGTTGAGCAGATAGTAAGTGGGCTGATGTTTCAGTGCACGTGGCCCCTGTGTGCAATGAGCACCCATCAGCTATAAGGACAAAGATGACCCAGTGGGCACGTCCTGAGGCCCGGGGTGTGGGGGTAACGGCACACCAAGCCAGTCACAGTCCTGTTTGTCCTGGCCACACATCTGTGTAACGCGGACCTTCCCTGTCCGCACTGCTGTGACTGAACGAGGTAACCCCAGGAGCATAGCACTGCTTCTCCAAGAGGCAGCTACGATGCTGATGTTGGCAAGGATGGTGGGAGGCCACATGCCAGGACGTGTCATACTGTCACCTCACACTCACCTCCTCACGCTGTGATTGAGACCCCAGCAGGTGAGGAAGAGATGTGGGGACATGGGGACACCAGGACGCATGTCCTGAACCAGCTAGAGTAGTGGATAGAGTCAGGTGGAAAGAGGGCAAAGTTCTTACCTTTTCTCATGTCACTTCTCTGTTCTGAGCCGCTCAGAATTAATTAGACCCTTGCAGCGGCCTCCTACCCAGGGGGACCATTACGTCCTGCTTTGCCTGGGACAGTCCTAGCTTACACATGTGGTCCTGGCAAAATTATTAATAATGCGGCTTTTCAGACTACAAAGTTTGGATGAGAATCACGTGGTCTCCTGCTTCCCTTTCTCTCCCCTCTGAGACTGTGTTCAGCAGCACCAGATGGAGCTGCCCACAGTACGGTTTCTGGTTTTGTTTTTTAAAGATTTATTTATTTATGTTAAGAGGCAGAGAGGGAGAGAGAGTGTGCACACATGTGCGGTGGGGGAGGGGCAGAGGGAGAGAATCTCAAGCAGACTCCCCTCTGAGCAGAGCCCAACCCCACTTGGGCCTCGAGTCGAAACCAAGAGTCAGAAACTCAACCAACTGAGCCACCCAGGCGCCCCTAGAATGGTTTTGCTTATGTCACACTCTACTCAACAACTCTTAGAGGTTCCCCACCACCTGTTGAATAAAATCCAGGCTCCTTAACTTAGTCCTAGGTACAGAGGCAGGGTTTTTATGTGCACACGCACCATAGCATCTTCCAGAGTGCTCGTCAAACAGAACAGCGTCATCAAACACAGGCTGAATGACTCCCTGAATGTATGTGGGCCTTCGCACTCGGGCTGCTTGTCAGTGCCTTGAATGCATCATCTTCGGCCAGTTTTAAGGACCTTTGCACATGATGTTCCTTCCGCCGGGAACACTCCTCCCTCCCTGTTTACCTGGGTGGCTACATGAGGCCTGCGGAGTCTTCAGCTGTCCGCTTAATGCCACCTCCTCCGAGAAGCTTCCCTGACTCACACATTAGATCAGACTCCCTTTTTCCCTCTTCCTCGGCTCTCTCGGGAATCCCATCTCTATTATCTAACAGCTGACTCTCGCGCTAAAGTCTAAGCTTCACTGAAGACAGAAACGGCGTCTGCCTGCTTTCCTGCTCTGCCCCTACGGTGTAGCGCAGTGCCTGGCCCGTGATGCCCCACGGATGCCTCATCAGCAGGTGGTGGGATGAATGAATGTACAGCCCCTCGTAGGCTACGCTTTCTGAGCCAGTGCAGTTCACGTCACCTATTTCAGGCCCTCCAGCAGCTTCTTAGCACCTTTGGAATAAGCGTGGGCTTCTTCCCTACACGCGTTCGGCTCTTCCTACCTCTGACTTCGTTTCCTGCTGCTCTCGCCTGCCCTCCCTCTCCCCGCCACACTGGTTTTCCAGCCCACTCCCTCCTCAGGTCTGTGCCCTTGCTCCGACATCACCTCCTCCAGCAGGCCCTCAGTGTCCTGCTACCTCAGGCAGCACCCTGTCTCTCTTTACCCCATTCCGTGGCCTCCTTTTCTTCCTAACACTCCTTGCGCTCTGAAGTCATCTTGCATATTTGTTTCTGTCCATCTCCACCACAGAATCCAAGCTCCCTGAGAACAGGGACCTTGTCTGCGGTGTCCATCATGAGAACCTCAGTGCCTGGCAAACAGTTGGCACTAAAGCAATGTTTGGTGAGCCAGGGAAGGAATACAAGCAGGGGCAGGGTGAGGTGGCCCCCTGGAGGCAGGGCAGGGGCCCCTTCCTGGAACCCAGCGGCCCCTGGGGCAGGGCCTGTGGTGTTGCCATGGCAACCCACTGACCTGTGCCCCCCTCCCCCAGAGAGGCCACAGCTGCCTGCCTCCTGGGCTCAGACTTTCTACGTGTTCCTGTGTGTCACCACGGAGGGGAGCCCAGGGCAGAGGGAGACTCGGCCGAGAGAGAGAATGATGAAGCGGAGGTCACGCCCTGGTGCCAGGGGAGACAGGAGCAGGCCTTGTTGGCATGGTTCCACTGGTAATGGCCGCGCCTGGGGGGAGGGGAGACGGGGGGCGGGGGGCACTCTGGCACCTCCAGGACCTGGGGTCTGGTCTTCCCTTGGCAGCTGGGAGTGTGACGTGTCAACTTTTTGATGTATCATTTCTAAAGCTGTGAGTTCCTAAAATAGGCCCCAGCACAGGGCCCTGAAAGACTGTTGATACGAAGAGTATGAATAACGCCTTCGATTAAAACCTGGTGACACTTTGTAAGTCAGGCAGCTTTCTCTTCAGGTGTTGCATAAGTCAAGAACTCCCTGTTCTCATCCAGTTCCTCAGAAACAAAGCTCGTCGTGTCACTCCCCCACTGCTTAAAAATGACGGCTGGCTCCCAGCTGCCTGTAGGCTTCTGGGCCTGGTGGGTGAGGCCTTGGCAATCTGCTCCTCCTAGACTCTCCCACCTGTCCCCTGCCTCTCCTCCCGTCCCCGATCAGTGGGCTCATCCCCTTTCCCAGAACCCACTTTGTACTTTTGTCCGTGCCGTGGCCCTCCTGGCCAGTTCCATCTGGCAGGCGCCAAATCGTTTAAGGACTGGGTGAAATGCTACCTCCTATATGAAGGCTGACATGGAAGCTCGCTTCTCTGTGCTTCCGTGGCACGTTATCATAGTTGCAGACTACTCCCGGTTCCCTGCTGGCTCCTTGGGGCCACGTGCCCCAGTGAGAGCACACCAACCTTAGAGGCAGGCTGACCTGACCCAGCTGGGCCACCAGCTAGCTGGCTGCCTTTACCTAGCGTCTCTGATCCCCAGGGCTTCCTCCCGAATCAAATCGTTCAAGTCTCTGTTTCAGGGTTGCCGTGAGGAGTAGAGGGGAGGCATGTGGAGCAGGGGGGCTGGTGTGGGGGAGAAAGCTCAGTAAATGCTGGACATGGCCTTTACTGTCTGTCCTCATCACTGGGCTGTGAGCTCCTGGTGGACAGAAACCATGCTTTCCTCATTTTACCGTGGCCCACAAAGCCAAGCCTGCTAAGTGCTTCACCTGTATTATTTCATTTAATCTTCGGAGAGCCTGGAAAGTAGGGCTTTTGGAAAGTTCAGGAGTCAGCCCGATGTCACATAGCTAGTAAGTGGCAGGGCTGGAATTTGAAATCCAGTTGTTCTAACTCTGAACCCCACATTCTTCCTGGCCTGCCTCTGTCTTCTCTTTCATCTTGTACTGTCTCCCCCTTGGTCACTCCATCAGCCATGGGGTCTTCTTGCCACTCCTTCATCCATGATCACCGGCCACCCATGATCCCACCTCAAGGCCTTGGCCTCTGCAGTCCCCTCTCTGTGGACCTTTGAAAGCCTTACGCCTTCTCTCCACTCGTCTCTGCTCAGATGCTGCTGCTTCTCAGAGGCCTTCCTGGGAGAGGATCCCTTGTTCCTCCTCCTGTTCTCTCATCCTACTTTACTTCCTCACAACCTACCACCATGCCAAGAGCCTGACACCGTGCCAGGCTCCTGGGGACAAAGCATGGCAAAGATGGACAACGTTGTCAGAACTTATATTTTTAAGGTGGGGAATATAAATAATAAAACAAGAATAAATAAACAAGATATTCTCTGGTCCTGAGACCCTGCTCCACCAGAGATATCTTGCTGTAACGTATTGGCATCTCTTCTGTTGCAACTTTACACTGAAGGCACTTGATAATGATTTGCAAAATGAATGAATGGATGGATGGCTAGCCTAAGATAGACTCACCAGCCTGTGCCCAGTATGACATGGCAAGCAGAGTAAACATAGGCTTTGGAGACGGAAGGTCTGGGTTTGAATTCTGTCTTTAATCCCTCTGGCTGTGTGACCTTGGCCCAGCCACTGCCACGGTCTGGACCCCAGTTTCCTTATGTTTAATGTGGGATGAATTTCTGTCTCATGAAGTCAGATCAGGTTCTAGGGTCAGTGTGCCCTGTGAGCATCAAGGATTTCCTGGCTTTGGACCACCGTCTTGGTCGGGTCCTCCCGCCAGACCAATACATGTTCCTGAAGCAACTCTGGGCCTTGGACATGCCGTGTCCCGGACGCGGTTATTTCCTGGTTTTTCTTTGCTGCTGCAAAGGGAACCAGCCCTTCTAGAAAAACTCACTCTAAAGTGGGGAGGGATGAAGATCTGCCTCTGAGGAGTGCGGGTTAAACTCTTTGGGAAGTGAAAATCCACAAGGCACGATTGGCGTCCTCCTTCCTGCCTATGATCCCAGATGAGTCAGGGGAAGTGATGCTTTGCAGCCAGGAGCCGAACTCACAGCTGTCAGTACATCCTGCTGGGCACTTAGAGCAAGCTTGGTTCTTACTAAAAGATCAGAGGATTTATTTTTACGGATCAGGAATGACGCAGTGGGGAGCAGGGAGTTAGCCAAGCGTGAGGTGAGGCGAGCTCTCCTCCTCCCATGTCCCAGGTCAGGGTGCGGACACGGCAGCACTGACCACAGCCTGCCTTGTATTAGAACTTCTGCTGCAAGCCTCAGTTTTCATGTCTATTAGTAGACATGCATTAAAACAAACCATGTACTATTATTCTGAGATCCCTGTAACATAAGCCACATATGTGAAAATATCTTGCGTAGTACCTGGCATGGAGTAGGAACTTAATGTTATTTTTTTTTAAAGTAATGCATTCAACACCACATATTTATTGTGCCCCATCTACGGAGACAAGCACAGGGCTACTGAGTACAAGGTGGACGGAAAGGACAGTCTTCCCGCACTCGTGAGTTTGGGGAATAGCATCTGCCTGGCTTTGTAGATGACAGCTGCTGGGCAGAAGCCAGTCTTCTTCGTGTCTGTGTCACTCACAGCTTTTATTATAGCTTCTTCTATCCAGAAGGCACAACACAGACGCTGGTTGAATTTTGCTTGCTTTATCTGGAAAATCACCTTCGATGTGTTGTACCATTTCATGCCTTACGTGGTAAAAAAGAAAAGATTAGGAAATTCTATAGACATGCGGATCTACTTATATGCTGTGCATTCTTTGACATCATGTGTGTCAATGATGTAACATTTCTTGGGACCATACTATAGGAACAACTTCGTACCGGGTGCTAGTGAGAGTCGAAAGAGAGAATAATACGGACTTCATTCTTAAGATATTTAGGATCTAAACAGAAGGGCCTGCTATGTATAACAAAGGCCAGCAAAGAAACACATGAATGAACGTAGCAAAAATTGTACTATGTACGTAGACTTTTAGCGAAAGTTCGAATGCCAGGCAGACCGCGATCAGTGTTGCCGTGTTGGCACCGTGTGCTGGAGACTGTATGGGACACAGGAGGAGAGCTCAGCCCACCCTTGGAGAGAGCAGTGGTTCTGATCTAAGTCTGAATGGCAGTCCTGCCTCTTACTAGCTGGGTGACTTTGGACAAGTCACCTAATCTTACTGAACCTTAATTTTCTTGATAACACCTATCTCAAGCTTGTTAGGAGGATTAAGTACGCTGGTGTATGTAATGTGTTTGCATAATGCTTGGCCCATAAAGACCCAATGGACAGTGACCTTTATTATTATTATTAAATCACATAATCTACAAGTAAATAAGTTAGGTGAACACAGCGCTTTATCAAAAATTCAACGTACCTGTCATTCTGGCTGACTAATTCTTGATCTTTGCAAGACCAAAATTCATTGTTAATAGTTTTCAAGTAAACGAAGTTTCCTGCAGTGACCTCAGTAGAGGCCTTGCACGCATTTGGAGCAACCTGACTTAGGAGGCATGGGTTGCCGATGCTGCTGTTGAGAGCCCCACTAGGGAAGAGGACAAAGGTCAAGAGCACCTGTGGATGCAAGGCCCGTGGCTTGTTTCGATCTCTCAGTGACATCTATGCAGTCTGGAATGTAAGACTTTGAATGCTCTGAGAACTCCAGATGTCCAGAACAGCAGATGGTTCTGCCGTATTTGGCACTGCTCAGACCGTGGTCTGGACCCTCCAGAGAGCATCCTGGAGCCACAGGCACAATTGGACCTTGATTAACTAGAAGACAGCCAGATGTGGGTGAACTGGATGGCAAAGAAGTGGGAACAACTCCCTCCAAGCAGGAGCTGGAAAAAGTGGGGTACTTTGACCAGAAAAATGGAGCCGTGCTGGCTGTCTTCTGATCTCTGCCATGTGCACGAGAGACCACCCTGGAAGAAGAGCAGCAGAGTGGCTACAGGCATAGACCACGGCATCAGAGAGACCCGAGTGGGTCCCGTGGGTGGAGGGAAGTGTTCCTCGGTGAGATTTCTTCTTTCTTTCCTGGCACTTCCAGCCCCCTCTCTCTTCTCATCACCCCACTCTCATCTCTCTCTAGAGTTGGGCAACATGGGGCAGGGAGAGGCACAGCCATCTGGAAAGTTCTTCCTTGACTTGAGCTCTTGTGGGCTGGTGTCGCACTCTCTCGGCCTTGGGTGTTCAGAGCCATCGCCCCTGCGGAATGTTTGCATGAGTTCTTCAGGGAGTGCCCCACCAATCACTGGGGATTCTCACCTGCAGGAATTGGCCCTTTTTGAGGACTCCAAAGTTAACAGGCCTGATCTTGGCGCAGGCAAATGGGTGAGAGGGAGAGTGTTTCTCTTAGTTCCCTGTGTCCGCTGAAAAGGGTGTGTGTGTGTGTGTGTGTGTGTGTGTGTGTGTGTGTGTGTATGCGTGTGTGTGTGTGTGCATGCGTGTGTTCACATGCATGTGAGGGTCGCTAGATGTGCATACCTAGCTGGGAAGACCAGGGCTGGCCCAGAGCGGTTGCCTTCGCTGCTGTGCGCTGGTGGAGGAAGGGGCTGCAGATTTCAGTAGCTGCCCTCCCAGACCAGCCACGCCCGTGGCCAAGGAAAATGGGCCAGAACTCGAGGGGATTAGAAGATCGGAGTGGAGATGTTCTGGAGAGTCCTGAAAAGAGTTCTGGAGATCTGTATCCTGACGCATCTTTAGAAGTGATGTGATGACAAACACCCGCCTTGTGCCATCACACCTCTGAAAAACCTCGTAAGCCATTTGTTTCCACGTTGCTCAGTTGGCGTCTGGAAGGGGTGGTGTTTTAAGGTTTTGAATTTCTCTGCCGCTCAGTGTTTCCTCAGAAACACCAGCTTTCCATTTCCTTTTAATAAGCTGGCTCTGGTTCCTCCCCCTGGATATTTCCACCTACTTATTTACAATTTAGGGAGCAGCTTTTAAAAGAGCAGTTTGTTGGGACATAAAATATAAAATAAAAACCCAACATCTCTCCCTGCTGTTTGCGTTTGCTGTGCCCCCACCCCCACCCCAGCCCATAGCTCCCGTGCCAGCATGCCTCCCTTCTAGAATATGTCACCTAAGGTGTTAACTAATGATCTGGTCCTGGGCTCTTTGAATTACGAGGAGTCACATGACCTAATCTAAGCTTCAGTTGCTTTCTAGGAAGAAAAATGGAGATTTAAATCTTTACTTCTGGGAGTTGTCAGAATTCAGTGAGATAACACATGTAAAGGCCTGGCAGATCAGAATAGGTGCTCAGGAAATGCCAGCTCCTATGTGATAAAGACAGCAACGGGGGACACCTCTGTGCGGAAGCACAAAGCCGTAGGTGTCGTCAGCCCTGCTGTAACACCGCGTAGGCATTCCTAAAAATCACTACGTTCTGCAAAACAGCACGATAAAAACCAGTTTACTAGAAAAATAAATGAGGGACGTAACACTCAAAAGCTCTTTCAGTGACACGTTAAAAAAATAGGAATCAAATAAAAATGACAGCACAGTTTTGTACACGTTAATTAAATGTTTAAGAGGTGCGGAAATACAATTAAGTCGGGCACTTCACCTTGGGAAAGACCTGAAGTTCGCTTTTGGAAGTGGGCGTCAGAAAGGCTGCCGCTTGGGAGTTACGGTGAAGTGGTAGGACGTGCGTTATCCGGGCAGGGGTGGCTCATAACACGCGAGGTGAACTCAAGTAGCCGGTAGATGTCTGGGGCGTGAGCATGTGTGAATTTTGCATATTCCTATGGGGTTTGGTTCAGGTATGTGTGCTTTTCTGCATTCGCCTGATGTTTCTTAGGGAGGAGATTGAGCGTAAGCAAGCGCAAAGTTTGCTCTCTGCTCAGATCATTCCCTAATGTATTACTTGCCCAGGAACACACGCTTATTTTCAAAACAAGCATTATAGGAGGACTGACTATAGTGGGTGTTGTTGAATGAATGAAGGAAGGAAGGAGTCGTAGCTGGTCTACCCAATGGAATAAACATCATGCTACATTGTGGAAAGTACTTTTGTAGACTTTGGAATTAGATTTTAAAAACAGAGTCTTTTGTATTTTAAAAGTACGACATAGCTATTGTATAGCTTTTATTATCTCCTCACACAGTGGCTTTGGGCCTGTGCTTGGAAGTGCCCCTTTCGGGGGTCACCGGGCAAAGGGAAGGGAGCCTCTGAGTTCCCTGTGCTCCTCCTCCGATTCATCCAGAACCCTCAGGGTTATGTCTGCTTTCCTTTTTGTTTTTGTTTGAATAAAGGGTTCTGCTGCTAATTTATCAGTTGGTAAACCACCACCAGTGGTTTAGTTGACCAAACTTCGTTTTACAAATGACTTCCCAGGAACGTCTTTTTGATGCAAAGAAAGATAATCCACAGTTGGTACTACGGGGCTGTGAATACTCCGGAAGTAGTAGAATCTGACCAAGAAATACTCAAGGGGGCTTCAGTCACCATTTTGTCTCCTCAGCAATGGTGCCTGGCGGGGCTTCTTGGAAAGCCCAGTTCCAGCCGGGGCAGGTCTCAGATGAAAACCAGTGGGCAGTTGAGTCGAATGTGTTTATGATGTTCATGTCTCTTCACAAACACCAATAGCAATTCTGCAATTCTGTGATTTTCTTTCCTCTTTCTCTCTTTCTTTCTGTTTTTTTTGTTTTTGTTTTTGTTTTTGTTTTTTTTTAGAGAGCTGGATTGAAAGATGTCTCAATGAAAGTGAGAACAAACGTTATTCCAGCCACACATCTCTGGGGAATGTTTCTAATGATGAAAGTAAGTGCTCGAAATTCATTCTTTCACCATGTCCTAGACACGTCCAGTGTCCTCGTGGGTGGGATGGTGCTTCTCGAATGCTAGGCTGGGGCAAGTCACCTGGAGCGAGAGACTCTGAAGCCATTTAGGGACCACGCCAGGCCCTCTCTGGAATATTCTGCAATGGGGAGTGCAGTGCAGTCCAGTAAACACGGGAACGGCGCCACAGCAAGCACTTGCTGTTTGCACGTTCATGTTGTCTGAGTCCCTAAAGACCCCATTACAGTGATGCTCCAGTTGGGCAAATGCGGACCTGAGTGGGAAAGGCCGTTCTCTGTGTCCCCGTAGATGTTGGATTAAATTAGTGTGTCATGGGATTGTCGTTTCAGAGTCTGGAATGTCCTTGCTCTTTGAAAGTAAAGATTTCTCCTAGATCTTGGACTAGAGAATTGGGAGTTAATGGGAAGGTATAAATTGCTGTGTTTGCACCTTCCCCTGGGTTATGTCAGATTGGGTCTTCTGGGCACCTCATATTAAGAAAGAAGACTGATGGGGACTTGTGTTTGCCCCCGAACCACTGAAAAAGGGGGCAGCTCATTGTAAATGTGATTGCCAGCGGGGACAGAGTGTCTTTCCCCCTTGGCTGGTAAAGAGCATTTCCTTAGTGCAGTTTGCTCAGAGCATGGGCCAGGGACCACCTGCTCCATAATCCCCAACAGCATTTGCTGCACACGCGGAACAGCTTTCTTCCAGAGTTCCTTCCGGCGTTGTTGTTCTGTCATCACGATTTTGCATCATTTTATAAAATTGAGATAAATTGAATATCAAGTTCATAAATCTTATGTGACTGGTCTGATGAATGCCTTTTGTTTTCTCAGTTTGTATCTACCTGTGTAACCCCCACCCAGAAAAGAGATGGAACATTTCTAGCCCCCTGGGTGGTTCCTTCATGTCTCAGAATCCCTGTTAATAACTACCCTCCTGGATTTTATCACTATCATTTGGTTTTGCCTGTTTCTGAAACATTATATAAATGGACTTATAGAGTCTGTATTCTTTTGTATATAGCACTTTTCACTCAACGTAATGTCTGCCAGATGCAGCCTCGCTGTCGTACGTAGCAGTGCTTCTTCATGGCTGTATAGTATTCCATTGTGAGCATATGCCACAGTTTACATGTCCATTTAAATGTTGATGTTATTTAAGTTGTCTCAAGTTTTTATTTCTTAAGCATGTCTGAGCATACTTTGTCTTATTGCACTAAAATATATATACCATAAAATTGACCATTTTAATCATTTTAAGTATACAATTTGGTGGCATTAAGTACATTCACTTTGTTGTACAACCATCACCACCGTCCACCTCCAAATCTTTTTTCATTTTCCCAGACTTAAACTCTAGCAATAATTCCCCATTCCCACCTCCCCTGTCCCATCTCCCAGTGCCTGGCTACTACTATCTACTTCTGTCTCTATGAATTTGACTGTATAAATAGAATCACATACTATTTGTTTTTACGTAATTGGCTTATATCCCCTAGCATAGTATCTTCAGGGTCCATCTGTGTTGTAGCACGTATCAGGAACTTCCTTCCTTTTAAAGGCTGGATGGCATTCCGTTTTATGTGTATACCCCATTTGGTTTATCCATTCATCCTTTGATAGACATTTGGGTTGTTTGCACCTTTTGGCTCTTGTGAATACTTGTGAATACTGCTATGAATACGGGTGTACGCATATGTGTTCAAGTTCCTGCTTTCAGTTCTTTTCAGTATATACCCAGGAGTGCAGTTGCTGGAGCGTATGGTAATTCTACTTGTAGTATTTTGAGGAATCACCCTACCATTTTCCATAGCAGCTGTACCATTTTACGTTCCCACCAGCAATGAAGTGGCTAGTTCCTGTCGTAGCTAGTAGTAGTTCCAGTAGCTCCACATTCTTGCCAATCCTTGTCATTTTCTGTGTGTTTTTAAAAATAACAACCATCCTAATGCATGTAAAGTGGCATCTCGTGGTTTTCGTTTGTACTTTCCTAGTGGTTAGTGATGTTGAGCATCTTTTCACGTGCTTACTCATTCATATATCTTCTTTGGAGAAATGTCTGTTTAAGTCTTTTTATCCATTTTTAAATTGAATTGTTTATTTTTTGTTGTTATTGGATTGCCTGAGTTCTTTATATATTTTGCATATAAACCCCTTATCAGATATATGATTTGCAAATATTTTCTTCCATTCCATGGGTTGCCTTTTACTCTGCTGGTTGTGTCCATTGACACACAGAAGTTCTTAATTTTGATGTAACGCAGTGTATCTGTTTTTCTTTGGTTGCCTGTGCTTTTGGTGTCATATCCAAGAAATCATTGCCAAATCCAACACCAGGAAGTTTTTCCTCTATGACAGTTTTATAGTTTTATCTCCTATGTTTAGGTCTTTGATCTATTTTGAGTTAATTTGTGTATACAACATAGGGTAGGGGTCCAAATTCATTATTTTGCATGTGGATATCCAGTCTTCCCAGCACCATTTGTTGAAAAGACTGTACTTTCTTCATTGAATGGTCTCAACACCCTTGTTTAAAATCAGTTAACCATATGTGTGAGGCTCTACTCCTGGTCTCTCTATTCTCTTCTGTTGGTCTGTCTGTCTTTCCTTATGCCAGCACCACACTATTTTGATTACAGTAGTTTTGTACTAGGGTGTGTGTGTGTGTGTGTGTGTGTGTGTGTGATCTTCTGTGTGTGTGTGTGTGTGTGTGTGTGTGTGTGTGTGATCTTCTGACTAAGCCTTCCAGGACTATGTTAAATAGAAGTGGCAGAAGTGAGCATCCCTGTCTTGTTTCCAATCTTAGAGGAAAACCTTTCAGTCTTCCACCATTGAGTATGATGTTAACTGTGAGTTGTTTGTATGGGCTTTTAGTGTGTTAAGATAGTTTTCTTCTATTCCTATTTTGTTGAGTGTTTTTATCATGAAAGGGTGTTAAATTTTGCCAAATGCTTTTTTGGTACCCATTGAGATGATCACGTGGCCATTCTGTTCGTATAGTGTACTACACTGATTGATTTTCCTATGTTGAACCATCCTTGCATTTGGGGAATAAAAACTGCACCTGGTCATGGCGTACGGTCCTTTAACACGTTGTTGAGTTCTGTTTGCTAGATTTTGTTGAGGACTTTTGCATTAATATTCATGAGGGCTATGGATCTGGAACTTTCTTTTCTTGTATTGTCTTTGTCTGAACTTGGTATCAGGGTAATGCTGGCTTCATAGAATGAGTTGGGAAGTGTTCCCTTCTCTTCTGTTTTTTGGAAGAGTTTGAGATGGGTTGGTGAACATTCTTGTAGATACTGTTTCTGTGATCTGCCTGCTCATGTCCTTTGCCTGTTGGTTTCTTTTTAAGTTGTGCGGTTTATCTTTTCCTTAATGATTTGTAAGGGTTGTTTTTATATTCTCAGGAGGAGGTATTTGTCAGATGAAAGTATTGTAAACATCTCTCAGTTTGTAGTCTGCCTTTCATTCTCTTCGTGGTATTTTTTGGTGAACAGAAGTTCTTTATTTGAATAATGTCTAGTTTATCAGTGTTTTTCTTTTGCAGTTAGGGCTTTTTGTTTTGTCTTAAGAAATCTTTGCCTACTTCTGGGTCATTAAGATATTTTTCATATTCTTATCTGAAAGTTTTATTATATTACCCTTTACTTTTATATCAGAAGTCCATCTGGAATTTTTTATATGGTGTGAGGGAGGAGTCATAGTTCTTAATTTACTTTTAATTTTTGACTGATAGAGCACCTTTTGTTGGAAAGAATCCTTTACCCACTAGCTGTAAATCAGGAGATCGTATACATATGGATCTATGTCTTGACCTTTATTCTGAACCATTGGTCTGTTTGTCTGTTTTGGAATCATAAGATTCTTTAAGATTGTTTTGGTTAATTTAAATTCTTAACATTTCCATACAAATTTTAGAATCAGCTTGTCAAATGTCACAAAAATCCCTGAGGGATTTTGACTGAGATCATACTGAATCTATAATCAATTTGGGCAGAATTGACATCTTACCAACATCAAATTTCCCATCTATGTGTGTGGCCTCAGACGTCTATGTATTAAATGTCCTTTAATTTCTCTCAGCAGCGTTTCATAGATTTTAGTGTAGAGGTTTTGTACATATTTCATTAGATTTATTTCTAGGTGATTGATGTTTTTCAGTGGTATTGTACGTAGTAGTATTTAAAATTGTTTTCTAATTGCTAGTTGCTAGCATATTCAAATGCAGTTGATTTCTTAGATAATGACCTTGTCTAGCTGCTTTGCTAGATTTGTTTATTAATTATGAATTTGCTTTTAAAAATTTTTTTCTACAGACATAATCATGTCACCTGAGAATAATGATAGTTTTCCATCTCCTTTATAGTCTTTATATTATTTTTCTGTGCTTTAGAGACCGTAGTGCAATGTTGAGTTGAAGCGGTGATAGTAGACATGCAGTCCTGTTCCTGACTTAAGGAGGAAAAGCATTTTGTGTTCCATTATTGAATGTCAGGCTCACTATGGATTTTGCTTGCAGGTATTCCTAATCAAATCCCTGGTTTGCTGAGAGATTTTTCCTGAACCTGTGTTGACCTTTATTAAATGTTTTTTCCTGCATCTGTTGAGATGATTGTTTCTCTCCTTTATTCTATTAATATGGTGAATTACATGGATTAAGTTTTGAAAGTTAAGCCAATCTTGTATTCCTGGCATAAATGGCACTTGTTCAGAAGTATTATCTTTTTTTAAGTCTATTTCTGGGTTAGATTACTTGTTTTGTTAAGAATTTTGGTACCTATTCTTTATAAGATTTTATTGGCTTCTGATTTTTCTTTCTTACAATGCCCTTTTTGGGTTCTGGTGTCATACAGGCCTCCCAAAAAGAGGTGAGGACTTTTTTCTTTTTTGTTTCTTCTGAAGGAGTTTGTGTAAGATTGGCATTACTTATTTCTTAAGTGTTAGGAAGAATTCAACACCAAAAGTCCTCTGGATTTGGGGTTTTCTTTGAGGATTATTTTATTTCTTGATTTGTTACTTTCAGCAAATTGTTATTTTAAGGAATCAGTTTCATCTAAATTTTCAGATTTCTTTATATGACACTCTTTAAACTTTCCTTTTGTTACTTTTTCTCATGTATTTAGCACCTAGAGCAATGGCTCCCTATTATTTCTGATATTGACAATCTGTGTTTTTCTGTTTTCCTCAATCAGTTCTGCCAGAGTTTATCAACTTTATTAGTCTTTTCAAAGATTCAGCTTTTAGCCTTATTGTTTTTCTCAACCGACATCTTTTTTCTATTTCATTTATTTATGCTCCTCTTCTGTATATTGCTTCCTTCCTTCTACTTTGAGTTTAATTTTTTGTCTTCTAGCTTTTGAGACAGCTCTTGGATCATTGAATCTAACCTTTTCCAAAATAGGCATTTAAAGTTACAGATTTTCCTCTAAGAACTGCTTAAGTGTAGCCCATAATTTTTCTAATGTCGTATTTTCATTATCATTCAGTTAAATGCATGTTCCAATTTCTATTGTGATTTCTCCTTTTTCTCCTGGTTTACTTAGAAATCCACTGCTTAATTTTCCGAACATTTGGTTAGTTCCTAGTTATCTTTCTGTTATTGTTTCTATTATAATTCCACCTTGGTCAGAGAACATATTCTGTATGATTTCAGTATTAGAAATTGTCTAGACCTCCTTTTTGTCCTGACAGATGGTCTCTTTTGGCAAACGCCCAGGTGCACTTGTAAAGACTGTGTATCCAGCAGATACTGGATGAAGTCAGTTAGATCAAGTAGTTAATGGTGTATCTTTTTTCATCTTCCTATTTCCAGCCTTTCTGAATTGAAGATTAAGGTTTTTAATATGTGTTTTTAAACTAGTCTGATCATCTGTATTTTGAATTGTAATACCTAGATCATTTAAATGTAATGCACTTAAATTACATTGTTGGGCTTAAATCAACAGACTTACTGTCTAATCTTGATTTGTCCCATCTGTCTTTATTCCTTTAGTCCTTCTTTTTTGCTTTTTTGGGAAGGATGATGCAGTTTAAGATTTTTTCTTTGATGTTTTCCTCTGCTGACTTTCCAATGACATGTTCTCTTCGAGTGGTCCTCTCATGTCCACCTCACGTTATCCCTTCTCCCGTTTCCAGCCCCGTCACGAACATGCTCACACTTTAACCCCACTTACCTCTGTCCCCCTCTCTGTACTATTGCCTTAATGTATTTTACTTCCACATGTTTTAAGCCACGTAAATCATTATTACTGTTGTTTTAAACAGTCAATATCTCTTTCTATTTATTCACATATTTACCCTTTCCAAGGGCTCTTGATTCATGTTCAGCAAGTCTGTGCTTCCACTGGGATCATTTTTACTTCAAGCCCAATAAACTCCTTTGATAGTTTGGGTAGTGCAGTGTCGTGCAGTATAGAGCATGAAAAACATCTTTTATTTCACCTGTATTGTTGAGGGACATTTTTGCTGGATGTAGAATTCTAGGTTGGAGAGGTTCCCCCCCCCCCCCTTCAATACTTTAAAGTTGTCATTCCATTGTCTTCTGGCTTCCAAAAGTTAGTCTTCAGACTTATTTTTACCCCTTTGAATGCAACGTGTCTTTTTGTCTCTGGCTGCCTTAAAGATTCTTTTCTTTGTCTTTAGTTTTCAGCACTTTGACTACAAGGTACATGGATATGGTTTTCTTATATTTTTTCTTCTTGGGGTTCACTGAACTTGAATCCATGGCTTGTTGTTCATCAAATTGGTAAAATTCTTGACCATTGTCTCTTCAAATATTTTTCCTGCCCCATTCTCTCTTACCTGCTTCTGGAATTCCAGTTACATGAATACTAGACTTTTGACAGTACCTCCTATGTTTCTTATGCTCTGCTCTGATTTGTCCATTTTTCTCTCTTTGTACCTCAGTTTGGTGTTTTCTATTAACTTCCCTTTCAGTTCTCAAATCTCATTTTCGGTTATGTCCAACCTGGCACTGAGCCTATCCAAGTGATCTTAATTTCAGATATTGTATTCTTTCTTCTATGGTAGGCGTCTGTTTGATTTTTCTTTTCTTTTCCAAATCTCAGTTGATATTCTGCATTTTTCATCTGTTTTGTCCATCATTTCCTCTATTTTGACCATCTCTTCCTCTGCCTTCTTAACCATATTAACCATAGTTATTTTAAAGTCCCTGTCTGGTAACTGTGACAGTTGAGTCATCTCTGGATTAACTTCTATGATCTGTTTTTTTCTTTGGATTTCAGGGTTTGGGTCCTGTTTTTCAGGATGCCTATGGTTTTTGATTTGATGCTGGACATTATGGATGCAAAGTTAGAGAGACTTTGGGTGGATTATGTTAACTTCCTCTGAAGGGTGTTAATTTTGTTCCAGCAGGTAGATAGAGAACCAGCAGGTCTCCTCGATCCTGTCAAGCCTTGGTTAAATCTGGTCTGTTTTAGTCTTGTTTATGCTACTAGGATGGGGTCTCTAGTCTAAGCTCAGAGCCTTTCTGGGTCCACAGCTAAAAGCTCTGGCTGTTTACCAAGTTCCCTCTACCTGATCGAGCCTGAACTGCAACCTCTGACTCCCCCACTAATCAGTGATCAGTTAATCAGTTCTTCAGCCTCTAAGCTGATGTCTTCTCCTTGGTTTCTCATTCTCTGCATGAGTGAATGGGCTAAATATTCGAGGGGAATTTGCATGCAGGGGAGTATGTTTCCTTGTCTATGGCTCTTCTCTCTGGAACATTGCTCCTGAGATGAGTCACTTGGTCATCCCCAACTCTGACTTCAGCCCAACAGACCACACTCTTTGCTTGGGTTCTGTTTCCCAGTGTGGCAGCTGAGAAGCATCTGCAGGGAAAATCCAGGGTGAATGTGGAGGGCACGCCCTGTGCTTTCTTTCTCTCAAGGCTTGCAGCTCCTCTAGTCCTGTCTGCACTGATTGTTCTCCAATGTCTTCAAATAGCTGTTCTGGCTTTTACAGTTGTTTCGGTGAATGAGTTAAGCCAGTGCAAGCGATCTCATCATGGAAAGACTAGGAGTCTGGTTATCATTAATTTTAGACAGGGAAATTGAGACTTAAATTGGTGAAGTGACTTTCTAAGATTGCACAGCGAGTCAGTGCCGCTGCTAGGTTTAGAATGGGGGCCACCTGACTCCTATCTGGGTAAAAGAACAAAGAAGTTGCTGTCCACATATTGTTTTTATTTTCAAAACACAAAGATTACATTAAAAAATATATCCCCAGGCTGTGAGTCATGTGTATATATTTTTGGAAAATCTAGGAAAAAATATATGAGGAAGAAAACTAAAGGCCTCTAATTTCACCATCCAGAAGCAACCACTCCTGATGTCCTTCTAGTCTTTCTTCCTCAGCATATATTGTTAGCAAACTTTTATATACGTGTATGTTCATAGTTACAGGTATATATGGTTGTCATCTACTAAACCACAAGTCCTCTAAGTCCGTGACCTCATTCAAATCTCACAGTGGTCTTAGGAGGTATCTTATAATGAGCTTCATCTTATACATTTGAACACTGAGGCGCAAAGAGGTTAAGTAATTCGCCCAAAGCTACATAGCTGGTAAGTGTTTGAGCTAGGATTTGAACTCATGTCTGTCCGTCTGCCGTTGAATGGCAGTGTTTTGTCTTTGCACTATTCTGTCTCTCAGAAAGCAATGCTTCGAAGATTTGCTGTCGAGGATTTCATAACTTGTTCACGGGAATACAAGACCAGAGCTAAGAGTGCTCATCACCCATTTTCAGTGGCTGAAGGGTAGACCAGTTCTTGTCTCTGCCTAGTTATTCTTCTACTGGACTGGAGGATCCACAAGGCCAGGAGTGCTGTGGGGTTCACTATTGGAACCCTAGGGCCTGGTACATAGAGGGGGCTCAGGAGATGGATGAAATTTTAGAAAATAGGAGAAAACCCCTCAGATTTAGTATTTTTAGAATGCTTTGGATTATGAGAAACCTGACAGTGGTTTAAACAATGTGGATACTTACTTAACTGAAAGATGGGAGGTAGGAGTTTCCAGGGTTTAACAGCTCAACATTATCCAAGACCCAGACTCTGTGTGTCTTTCTACTAAGTCCTCCCAGATTGTTGGCTTTTGTCCTCATGTTAGAACCTCATGGTTACAAAATGGCCGCTTTAGATAATAGGCATCCAGTCCACATTCGGAACAGGTGGTTGGAGAAAGGGCAAGTGCCAGTTAACTTTCTTCTTCTGTGTTTTCCTCTTAGCAGAAAACAATAAAATCTTTCCACAAGCCCCCAGTAGACTTTCCTTAATGTTGTTTTTGTTGAGAATGCTATCATCTGTAGCTGAAAGGGAGGATGGGTGACTGAAAATTTGTCAGAAGAATAGAAAAAAGTAGAATTACTCTTAATGGTTGCACCACTGCAGGCCAAATCCAGCCCACCCCCTGTTTTATACAACCCAGGGCCTAAGATGTTTTTATTTTTGTCTTATTTTTAATTTTTAAAGAGTAGAAAAAAAATGAACAAGAGTATGTGACAGACATCATCTATGGCCCCCAAAAGCCTGAAATATTTACTATCTGGCTCTTTACAGAAGAAGTTTGCCAAACCCTGGCTTGGACAAATCAGGATTTTCCTCTGGGGCTGTCCCATCACCGCCCTGAATAAACCTGGGGTTTTATTAGCAAGCAGGAAAAAAACCACAAGATCAGCTATTGAGTGGCTAGCGAAAGGGTCTGCCGTAGTGTTTCTCTCTGAAGCAGGCCAGGAAGCTAGAAATGCCTTCCCAAGGTGTTGGGAGAGAGGTTAACGTTCCACCTGCCGAGAAGGATTTCTTGCGCTGGCCTGACTAATGGCAGGACATTAGCTGCGGGGGTCCTGGTGAAAATGAAATGGAGTGGGAGCATAATCCATTTATTAGCCTAGAATCAAAAAACTGAGGCTCCGAGAAGGGAAGTTATTTGCTCAGAATCATACTCTCGGGTAGTGCTAGAGCCAGGGCTGCTACCCACGTCTTGACTCCTATGCAGTGCTCTTCCCACTGTGCCCTTTTTAGCAGCTCCGGAGACAGGGATCAACAAGAGCTTCAGTGACCTTGAGGAAATGGGACAGGAGACACTTTGGTGGAATGTCAGTTGGGAAAAAAACCCTGGATCAGTGAGCTCAAGCCTTAAATGCCTGATGAGTGAGAGTCTGAACAGGAGTGGAAGGGTCATTTACCGTAATTCAGGTCTCATAAATGCCCATTTCCAACCCAAACAAATTGCATTTTCTCTCGAGCAGATGTTAGTAGGTTTTTGTGTTTCTGATGGCGTGTTCGCCAACAAAGAGGAAGACTTTGAATGTGAAGCGTTATCAGGTCAGGACTGGTCGGAGCTTCATGTCCAGCGAGGAGAGCCCAGGAGTGTGGATTGAGCAGAACTGTACGGGTAGAACAGGAGATCCTGCAGAAGATTCCCTGAGCGCTTACTACATGGAAAACCCAAAGTTATACAAGGAAGGAAAAGGCAGGGAGCCAATATTAAAATATGAAATAAATTAAATTAAATATTATTCAGTATTCACTAATATATCAAATATTATAATAACATATTTATTCAATACTAAATGTACTTAGCATCAGGCAGTGTGCCAGGCATAATTCCAAGCACGATTTCCTTTAATCCTCTGGGAGGGGGGTATTCTTACGGACAGAGGAGGAAGCAGATTGAGAGGTGGTGGGACTTACTCAGTGTCACAGCAAGGAAGTGGCAGAGTAAGGCCTGAACTCAGAGCTGTTTGATTTTACAACCTTCCCTCTTCCCACCACATAAACAGCCTCTTCTGTGGTTCTGTGCTCTCAAAGAATTTTTAATCTAGAAGCGAAGCTCAGGCCCACTGTTGAATAATAATACGCGTCCGTATGTGATCAAATCCGTTTGAATCAGGCAAGGTGTTCTACCTCGTCTCCCTAAGAGTGGTCCCGGGCTCCAGCACAGCCTCATTGGAAGCTCGTGAAAAATGCTCATTAGACTCTCGGGCCGACTCCAGACCCCCTGGAACATGCTCTGCATTTTTTGCCCACCCCCCAGGTGATTAGAGCGCATGCTGACTTTGGGAGAGGTCACAGCTTGGAAGGTGACTAGGGGAGGTGGCATAGTGTTGGGCCTCAGAGGAGCCATGTGGTTCCTTTAAGTGGTAATGGTCAAGGCTGGGAGGGACAAAGCCACAAGGAAGGTTTTGAGCTGGGAGAATTTTCCAGATTGGCTTGAGCAGAGAGGTTGAAAGATTGTGGGAAACCGGGCTGGGGTGGTGAGTTTGGGCCATATTATCGAGGGACTTAAACTCCAAATAAGGGGTTTGGAATCTGATAGCTAAGATGCTTCTGAAGGAGCTGGGTAGAGGAGTGACAAATCAGAGTGGCATTTTCAGAAGGTTAATGTGGAGATTCCGTGCAGGTGAATCAGAGCCAGGAGGACACTTTGGGGCCTCCCACCTAGTTCAGGTGTGAGGGGATGAGGCCATAGTGCAGGGTAGCATTAGTGGGATGGAGAGGATTGGAGAGATGAGGGCAATAGGATGGGTTCACATGGCAGGAAGCCAGTGGGATTCCTTCGGGACTCCTGTTGCCCTCCATGGGAAAGAGAACAAGTTCAGTGTGACCCAGACGTGCCCAAATCCCCTACCCTTCAGGTCACTGTTCCCTTAATGTCTAAGTTAGTGATTCTAGCCTCCATCCTATATCCTACATGGGAGTCCAGAGCCTGCCCTTTATCTCCAAGGATCACCAGACTGTGTGTGTTAGGGGTGGTGGAAGTGTGGAAAGGGGGTTCTTTTTCTCCAGAGACAGTCCACACTGTGTCCTGTTCCCTCCCATCTTTGGCAGTTCCTCCCAGAGGCCATTCTGTCTCACCTGCCTCACAGGGCACGCAGCCCTTCTCCCATCACCCTCCCCGACCCCTCACCAACTCATCACGGCAGTTACTGACGGCCTGCTGGTGATGGAGGATTTTTACAGCACAGGGAAAGGGAAAGTTGGCTTTCAGTGGCATGATGGCTTACAACTGGGGTCAC
This sequence comes from Ursus arctos, assembly GCF_023065955.2. NCBI lineage: Eukaryota > Metazoa > Chordata > Mammalia > Carnivora > Ursidae > Ursus > Ursus arctos. Next base: position 9,478,160 of record NW_026622886.1, on the reverse strand, counting down.
AGCGGGCCACAGCTTCATGTGACTCATCATTATCCTATTAAAATCTCCTCACATCTCGGGGCTGTATCGTATCTCCCTCACCCCACTCCGCTCACTTAGCATGTCCGTTTATTATCCAATATGAGACCTTGTAACTTCCTGAGATGGGTTCCAGAGAAGAGGAAATGTAGCAAAACTTTTCGTATTCCCATCGAGTTGTGGACAAAAGCCCCCTGCCAAGAGCAGAAAGGCATTCTGACAACTTCTAGAGCAAGGGCACAGACAGAGTGGGAAGTTCTGGGGTGGGGGGGCATCCACAGGAAGTCCTCCCATGATGACTTTTAAAATCTGATTGCCCTCCTCGTGGGGTGTCTGCTGCAGTTCAAGTCCTAGCTGGGAAGCCAAGTGCAAGACTGCTGGCCGGCTGAGGAGGCCATGGTTTGAGACAACCCCCCAGAGTCCTCCCCTTCCTCAGCCTTCCACTCTGCCATCACAGGCTGCCCTTCCTGTCCCCCTGGTCTCTCTGTCCTCTCCTCTTGTGGAGAAGAAGCTAGTCCGTCATCTCTGCTCGGCGCACGCTGCCAAGACCTCTCTGCCCCTCCACTTGTCCCTCCATGGGCCGCAACCAGCTGAGGGGAAGGGAGCACCCTGACTGTGTCACTTACTAGAATGGGGCCTGGTGCATGGTAGGTGCACAGTGTCGGTTGGGTAGATGGGTATTAGGAAAGCAAAATACTGTAGAGTCGTGCCAGGTTATGAGCCTTTGTAATTTGCCTGCAGTTATGGCATTCCAGGGCCACTGAACCGTATGAATAGTCTTCCTTCAGATGCTCCCTCCCCAGCTGAGGAATTTTTAATTTGTCCACACTTAGAGTATTTCATATGTTCAAAAATCAAAATGCCTTAAAGGTACTCATTGAGAAGTCTCGGTCCCACCCCTGTCTTCCACCTCAGCTCCCTCATGGTGCATGCTTTTATTTGTTTCTTGTGTATTCTGCACAATATGTATGACACAATCTGTATGACTGCGATTTCTGGTGCTTTTTGGGGTGCATTCGGCCAGTACTTTATTCCTTTATGCAAATAAAAATTCAAACGTATGTTCTTTTTCATCACTTTTTAAAAAAGATTTTATTTTTAAGTAATCTCTGCCCAACGTGGGGCTTGAACCCACAACCCAACACCAAGAGTCACGTTCTCCAGTCACTGAGCCAGCCAGGCACTCCCTTTTTTGCCACATTCTAACACACAAAAAAGCAGCAGCCTATATGCCTTTTGCTGTGACTTGCTTTTTTCACTTAATCATGACCCCCCGGAATGTCCCGTATCAGTAAGAGCCGAGAGCATCCTCATTCTTTTGTTGTTTTTCATCTTTTTTCCACAGTCGTGTAGCGTTCTGCTGTGAGAATGTATCAGAGTTTCATTCACCAGATGAGCGCTGGGCTGTTCCTGAACTTTAACCGTGACAGACAAGTTGCAACGAATAGCCTTGCGTGTGGTCATTTCCCACGTAGCCACAGGGTCTGTTCCCAGACGTGGGACTGCTGGATAAGGAGCGTGTGGGATTTCAGGAGATTCTGCCAGATGACCTCCTCATGGGGGGAGGCACCATCTCACACCCCCTCCTACCCCCGGGAGGCCGGTGGGCACCTGCTCCCTGCAGCCTCATGGCAGAGTTGTGTGGTTGAGGCTTGGATTGTTGCCAGTCGGATTGAGAAATGGTATTTTAGTGCAGTTTTCATTTTGACTAATTGAGATTAATCATCTCTTCACATTTCAAGAACATTTGTATTTTTTTCCATCAACTGTGTGTCAGGTGCTTTGCCTTTTTTTTTCTCTTGGTTCTTGGTCTTTTTCCTTCTGGTTTTATTGGTGCTCTCTCTCTGCGGTGGGGAGATGAGATCGTTGTCTGCGGTATGACTGCAATTTTCCCCAGCATGTTATTTTCTACTTAAGGTGTAGGTCCCCCTCCAACATAGAGTCTTTGAATTTCTTATGTAGGAAAATTTATCAATATTTTCTTTCTTGGCTTTTCGGGTTTTATATCAAAATTAGAAAGGCCTTTTCCTACTGCAGGGTTCTGAAGGAATTCACCCGGAGGAGGTAAAAGGAGGCAGGTGTGGGGCCCCCTCAGAGCAATGCTGCCAGCATCACAGTTTTGTCTGGGACTTAGCCCTGTTCCCACGGGGAGAAGGGTTTGCTGCCAGGGGCCGATGCCCACTGCCAAAGGCCCGGTCCAGGCACCCCGCTCATCAGCTGGTGTCGTTTGCAGTGGCTGGGAAGGGGCTGGATAAGGGGAACTGAAAGGTTTGGCAGGCCCATGTTCCCAACAGGTGAGGTCTGGCCAGGTGCAGCCAGGTTAGTGTAATGAAAGGAAATAGAATTAGAACTTTGAAGTGAAATTTGAGACTCGCATAAACTTGAACCTTTCCTGGGATTTGAAAAGAAGTAATTAACTTAGAAACTTTCTCCTTCAGTATTAAACTCTGCCACACTGGCTCCAGGCGGGAAATATTCTAGAATGGGTTCCCAAATATTGTGAATTCCATCAGCAGATATTAGGCAGATAATATGTTCTCTAGAATATTTAGTGGTATTAGAGGTTGGAAGAGAGGGTGAGGCTCATAATGTTTGGGTTCAGGAAGTTTCTATGTCAGCTAGGCTGGGTCCTCTCCTGGTTCCAGCACTAGCTGTGTGACCTCAGGCAAATGGCTTCCCACTTCTCTGAGCCTCAGTCTCTTTCTCCTATAAAAGGGGATAAGATTAATAGTCAGATCTAAAACTGATTAAGCACGAAGTATCCGTGAAGCACTGTATTTGATGTTTTCTACATGTTAAGCCAATCACTGTTTTGGGCAGCCGTGAAAATTAAATGCAGTCAAGTAGAGAGTGCCTGGCACGTTATACGTCCTCAGTAAATGTTCTCTGGTAGTATTATTTGTAGGTGTTAGAAATCGATGCATAGGCTGAATTTAATTGTGATATTATTTTAGCCATTCATTCATTCATTCATTCTGCAAATACTTGTTGAGCCCTGACCCTGTGTGGGTGCTGGAGCCACAGTGGTGAGGCTGTCTGTGCCCTAAAAAGCTCGCAGACGAGCAAGGCAGACACACTGTGGGCAAGCAGTGACCACACCCCATGAGGACTTTGCTAGGGACCAGCCAGGTTGCTGTAGGTGCATTGGGGAGCAAATAGCCCTGTCCCAGAGGCTGGGTTTGCCAAACGCAGCCCCGTGAGCGGGATAGGGATCCAGGGGCCTGGCCCCTCCGGAAGAGTGACAACTCTTATAGGAAAAGGGAATCCTTAGGGTAGCATGAACCATGTGCCAGGAGTGGCTAATTAATCCTTACAATACGCGCTTGGTGCTATTACTACCCCTGTTTCTCAGACAAGGAGACGAAGGCACCAAAGGTTGTTCGAGGTCCCACAGCTAGCAAGTGGCGGGGCCAGTGTTGGAGCCTGGAAATTTGGTGTCAGAGTTTCACGTGGGAGGTGGATCGAGAGAGGGGAGCAGAGGTGCTCGCCACTGGGAAGTGGCCTGAGATTCCCTGGAGGGTGTTTGGAGACATGACTGCAAAGGGGGAGCAGGACGGAGCAGCAGCGGCAGCATCTTGCTGGGAGGCTCTTAAGCAGAAGGCGCTCTCTGGCTTTGGTGGGTGAGCAGTGCGGGCACTGCGGAGGGATGGCCCTGCCTGTGCCATGAGTGCCTCCAGGAACCTTGCTGGCCTGAAATGGGGCATGAATCTCATTTGGCTTGAGGCATTTTTGCCTATTCAAAAGCATTTGGCAGAACCAGTTCCTAACGTTTCTATCAACTGTGGTTATTTCCTTCTACCCACGATGTGCTCTCCTGTCCTCGTCAGCCAGATGGCTCCTGCTCCTTCTTCTGCTCCCAAGGCTCAACTCTCAGCCCACATTCGGTGCTGCTGTAACGTCCCAGACTTGCCCTTCCATTTCATTTGCTGATAATTCGACTCTGAGCTTCAGAGCAGAGACCATGTGTGTCTGTTCTCGCCCCTTCGCCCTGGCACAGGGCTGGAAGCTAGCAGACAATCAGTATTTGATGCATGAATAAGCAACCCGCACTTTTGGTGAATTGGGATTGACAGCCACAAATAGGAGGGGCCTGACTGTGACACACACCCCCTTCTGGAAGAAAGAGGCTGGGCGGTCAGACCCTGAGCACACAGTCGCTACTGGGCTAGAAGGGGCCCGCGGAGGTGGAAGGCACCTGTTTGATGACTGAGCTGAGGGTGACGTTGGCTTCGGAGTAGACCAGTTCTTGGTTAGGACCATCAGTAGCCTCCATAGGTTGAGTGCAGGATGGGGTCCAACCTCACTCACTGGCTGCGCGGCCTCTACAAGTGACTCAGACTCACCGAAGCTCAGTTTCCTTGTTAATAAAGTTGGCTGTAAATCTTCTTCACAGCACGCTCGGGAGGAAAACAGCGAGGTGACATACGAGGAGTGACGCACGTCCCTGGCGTAAATACTTGGCCAATAAATGGATCGTTACCATATTCTTCTTTTAATGCGTCTAGTTTTTAACATACTCTGTTTAATTTTCAAGCCGTCCTTGTGATCTAAGTTACGACTCTCATGTTTTAGGTAAAGGACCCTCAGGCTTGAATGAGTTAAGGAACTGCTCAGGGTTCTACCCAGAGTTAGGGGCAAGGCTGGGATTCAAACCCATGTCTGCCTTGCCCCCAAACCCAGTTCTCTTTCCATTCACTGGTGTCTGAAATGGGCCGTCACAAAGTTTAATTGGGGGAAAGTATCTGACACAGCAGAGACAGGTCTGACCTGCGTGGGAGGCGCTGTGACGGAATCCCACAACAAGGGGCTTTTCTGGCCGCGGCCAAGCGGACCCCTTGCGTGCTGCCCTGGGCCCCGGGTTTTGTCCTCCAAGCCTTTTCTCATGCGGCCCTCTCCCCTGGGTCACCCCCTCCATTGGGGTCCTCCTCTCTAAGTCTGACCTGTCCTGGTAAAGGGGCAGGAGACAGGCCACAAGCCAGGGTGTGCTGTGTGGCCCTCACTTGTTTTAAGTTAGGGTTGTGTGTGTCCTTGGGTGTGAAAGAGAACATTGAAAACAGACTGGAGGTGAATAAGATAAAAACAATAGCTCTCTGTGTCGGGGCATAGATTTCCATTTTCTCTCTATTTCTCAAAGTTTAAAAATGAACATGGATGACTTTTGCAAACAGAACACAAAGTTATTTTAAGAACCCAGAGTGTGTCTTCAAGACGCAGCTCAAATGCCCCCTCCTGTGTGGAGCCATGATGTCACCTGGGTGTGTTTGCCTGGCGGGGTCTCCATCCCTGCATCTGTCTTTGCCCCTGTGGGTCCCTCCGAGCAGAAGCGCGGCTGAGCAGAAGGGCTCCAGGCCTCCTGGCCGCCAGGGCAGCCGAGGGCGGTCTTGGCAGGTTTGGGAACTCTTACCCTCTGTTAAGTTCACGTCATCATTTCCCCATCAGCCTTTCAAGGTAGGCTCAATGATCATCCTCAGTCTAAGAAACTGTCTGGAAGCTTAAACAGAGTCGTTAGAAAGTCAGAAGAGTCCCTTTCCAGCTCCCTTCCCCGCATCCCACAGGGACCCGAGCTGCGGCCATCTTATTCCTGGGAGGGTGACATGATCTTCTGGGTCCCCGTATCTTGGTCTGTCCCTCACCTTCTCCACCTTCTTTCCCCTGACTTGGTCCCACCATCCTTGCCATCTGGTTCCCATCTCAGGCATCTCCGAGACTTACAGCTCACTTACCGCGGTTTCCAGGAAGTGTTCTCTGACAGGCTCTGCTTTCTCATGCAGGCTCGCCCTTGCCTACCTGTGTCACAGCATTTATCACTTCTTACTGAACTTGGCCTTTCTCTCCACCGTGTCTTTCTCTTTCTCCAACCAGACTGAAGGACAGGAGTCTAACTTCTTTATCCCCAGTGTCTAGCTGGCATAAATTAGGTATTCAGTGAATATTTGTTAAATTAATTAATATACTCATTTCAGTGGCCCTGTAAAGTGACCATTTACAAATGAAGAAAAATGAGGGGTTTGCTCAGTCACGGCCAGTAAGTTTTGGCACTGATTCTAGAACATAGATCTTTTGATATCTAGTCCAGCTTGGCTGAAATGCTAAAATTTAAAGAAGCAGGGGGGAACAATTCTGCCAGTTCTAGGGGGAATGGAAACATCAATCATGGTCCAGCATAAGCTAAGAGGTATATTATGTTGTTTATATGCTTTTCCTTGTTTAAGAAAAACTCAATCATGTTTTGTTTTTTAACATAACCTTTATCTTTATTTCTTTTTCAATGATTTGCTTAGTGTAATTTCTAGGAGTTGGGATGTGAGGCCAAGTGATTGGGCATTTTAGATGGCTCTCAATATTACTGCCAAATTGCTTACCAAAAACTTCAGAGAAGTATGTGACTGTCAGTTTTACCATTTACACACCAGCATTGGGGATTATTATTACTTAAAATTTTCGTTACTCTCAGAGATATAAGGTTGTGTGGCATTATTATTTTCTTTTTATTTCTTCGTGAACAACTGAGGTCGAGTATTGTTTTCTATGTCTATATTCTTGTGAGACTCACATGTTCATGCTCCTTATTGTGCTATTTGTTTTCCAAAAATAGTCGAAGGCATTTGTGGAAGACAGACTCAACTATTTAATCAGGTGCCAAGTGGAAGGCCCCGCTGGGAGGAAACAGAGACGACTAAGAATTCCTCCTTCTTAAGCGGGATACTGAAGTTGGAGAGATGGATGTGGCCAAACTGTCCAACCGAGAGATCAGTAATGGGTTGTATGACAGAAGAATAGTAGAATGCCTGACTTGGAGAGTATCCGGGAAGGCTTAAAAGAGGAAGTGTCATTTATTCTAGGTTGGAAAGGCTGAGAAACATTTAGAAGGAACTCTAGGTCGACAAAGCTGTGTGAGCAGGCGTCGAGCCCATGATATCCTGGGACACTTTGTCCCTGAGAACATTTCGTGTGAGTGTTTGTATCAGTTAGGGGGTTTTGGTGGCAGGGAAGAGAATATCCAATGAAAAGAGGTTTTACTAAGTAAGAAAATTGTATTATCTCACAAAACAGGTAGGCAGCTGTTTGGGGGGTCAGCTAATTAGGCACATGACACTCAGAACCCCCAGTCCCTCCGCCTTTCCTCTCTGCTACCTCAGTGTGGACTTCATCCTCAGGCTGCTCTCATCCCAGTTGAAAGCTCATTGCCTCGCTATCGTGTCTGCTCAGCCATGTTCAAAAGCAGGACAGGCCAGACTCTCTCACCTGTTTGTTTGTTGCTTTTGCATAAAACAAAAGGTACTTGTTTTTTCATAGTTTTGGAGGCCAGAACTTCAAAATCAAGACCTCCAGTTCCTTTTTTAGGGAAAAGTATCTTTCTAGAAGCTTCCAGAGAGCTTTTCTCTAAGTCTAATAGGCTGACACCATGTCACCTGCCACACCTACCTCATCAGTGGCTCGATGGGTAGATTTAAGTTAATCAGCATTCACCTCTCTAGGATTCGAGGGGGAATTACCCTCCTTGAACACATGGTCCCCTCTAAATTGCGGTTCTGTGAATAAGCAGGAAGCTGAGAACGTACAATAGTTGAATAAGCAACAGCAGTATCTGCCGCAGATACTAATTCATCAGAATTATACCAATCTTGACAAATTTTCATCAAGGAAATATTTTCTGAACTCCACTTTATTAGGCTGATTTATTTAAAAATTTCTTTTCCCTCAGCCTACTTTGCTTTCTTCCACTTTCATTTTTGTTTCACTGAAATCTTTTTTTATGGGCACGGATTCTTTTCATATAAATTCATGCCACAGATTAATTTCACTGACCATTTTACATGTTCTTAATAAATTTTGTTGGTTATAGTTGTAGGTTTTGACATCATTAATTTTCTTTTGAGACTGTAATCCATACCAGTCTTCTTGGGTCAAATTTTGTGGACCAAGAAATTTTATGTTGACTATTTCTATCAATAGTCTTTAGTAGGAATTGGATGAGGCTAATTATATGTATTTCTCTGCTAATCCACGATGATATTGTGAGCAGTCCTTCTTAGACGCCAAGATCGATCTGTTGTCCCGGTTGCTGTGTTGTGGAAGTCCACAAAACAGAGCCCTACAATCCAAATCTTGCCTGATGCCTGTTTTCATAGGACTGTAAGCTAAGAATGATTTTTATAGATGAATGTTTGTAATCTGTTCTATGGTAGAGAACATGAACTTTGAACCCCAGTTAAGAAAAATGTGGCCTCCTCCCCCAAAACAATTTCATTATACTTATTAGTGGACCTATATTACAAAAACTGTACTCAATTGCTATTACTATGTTTTGAATTTTATCAGTATAAGCTTTGTGGAAATTTGTTTCCTCTTGTTATATAAATATGACATGATATTTTTGATTTTGCCTCTTAGCCCCCAAACCATAACATATTTACTATCCGGCCTTTTACAGAAAAAGTTTGCCAGCCCTTGCTCTGTGATATTGCTATCCTGGTTCTCCTGGGCACTTACACTCCCCCTCCCTTACCCCACACTGTTCCGTGGGGTTAGCAGGAGCAAATGGTGGGTTGGTAGGGTCCGAATCATAGATTCAGGTGTCCGTCTGCAGTTGGAAAAATAGTAAATTGGGTGAACACAGTTGTATTGCTCAGTGATAAAAAGAGACAGCTCTTCAACTCGAATTATGTCAAATAAAAATGCAAAGTGATCTAAAAGTTTTCTGTACAGGTCAGTTTCCCCTTTTTTCCTTATTCAAGAAGATATCTAACATGTTGGGAGAGCTCCCATGGTCTTTGCTTTCAAAACATCAGTATTTGAGATTTCCTCGAATGCTTGCAAGCATTGGGATACGTGGGAGAGTTGAGAGACCCTTTACTTTTCCTAAAGGTCACTCCTTTTTCTTTCCTTTAACAGATGAGGAAAAAGAAAACAACAGAGCATCCAAGCCCCACTCCACTCCTGCTACTCTGCAATGGTAAGTTCATTTTCAGCAAGTCCTCTCTTGATGGGGCGCTCATGCAACTGTCGCTTCCTACCCACGGAGCAGGGTGTCACTGGGAAGTTTGACATTGTCATGAGAACTTGACATCCAATAGCCCACATGCAATCAATTTAATTTGCAGCTCTGTGTAAAATACTCAACTTAGATCCAGCCTGGAGACTTGGATTTTCATATTTATTGTATTTGGGGGTAGATTTTGTTTCCCATCATCCAGACACTGGCAAGGACTGGATCCCACTGAGTGTTATTAACTGATTTAATGGAATGCATTGTTACAATAACGTTGTAGCAAATTATAGAAACATAGGTGTGTTCACCCCTACCAATGAGTCCTTAATGAATTCATACTTAATGGCAACTATACTACAATTATTTTAACATTAATAACATGAACAAGCAGTATCTACTTCAGTGGCTTTCCTTTTAGTATTTGAAATTTCTGGACTTGGTGAAATATTTAATGGATGCCGTTTGAGTGGTTGCTCTCATATTTGAAGTTTACAGGTAAATTCTCCTCTAAGAGCCTCACTTAGAAATTGTGTTGTAGTTTTGAACACTGGAGCTGTCTACGCCTGAGATTCATCCCTCCAACATCGTGTCAGTTAGGGCTGTTATTCTCCTAGCAGCCCAGCCCAGCGAACCTGAGGGAATTAAAGAAGGAAGGGGAGGGAAGAAGGGAACGGAAGGCACGAAGAGCTATTACGTGCCAGAGTCCATGCTAAGCACTTCCTATACGTGCCTCATGTCTGGTCTCATTCTCACGATTCTCAGAAGTTGGTATTGTTATGCCCATTTCACAGATGAAGTAAATAAAGCTTAGACAGTTAAGTCGTTTGCCTGAATATACACAGAACCATGAAGTGGCACAGGCAGGAATCTGGCTGGGTCTCTTTAACCGCAAAGCCCCTGCTTTGGAAGAAAGGAAGAGAAGACCCAGGAAGGATGGAGAGGAGAGGACAAATGAGAAAAGGAAGCAGATGGGCTTTAATGAGCAAATCCCATTAGATTCTCCGGACTAATCCACGCACAGGTGGGAGGAAGACAGCATCGGGGGGAAAGCGTTCAAGAGCGTAACTCAATCTTCTCTAACAAGGGTCTCAATAGTTGGCTTGCTTGGCTGCAAGGAGAGCAAGGGTTGTTTGCAGGAGCTTGATTTCCAGACTTTGGCTTGTTTCCATCGTTTTGTCCTATATTCTTTTTCTCATTGCATTTGCTGCTTTTTGCTTGCTTTAAAATTCTACTCTACTTCCCTAGTCAAACCTCTGCCTGCACCCTTCCCCCCAAATTGTGGCCACACAAATTCCCATAATGCCAGGACATCTAACGAGGCAGAAGTTTCTAGAAATGCAAGGAATCGGCAGACACTCTGACTTTAATAACCTGAACACGTTGCACATTTCAGAATCAAAAATGTGAAAGGGAGCAGAAGAAAATCACCTTGTTCATGCCTGTTTCTCTATGATTCTCGACATCTGCCTGGCAACAGTGAGGCGGTAGACAGTGCAGCCTCTTAGGTCAGACTGGTCAGACTGCCAGAAATTAATGCCCAGCCGTGCCACTCCCCAGCTGTGGAATCTTGGATGAGGTCCTTAACCTCTCTGTGCCTCAGTCTACTCACCTGTATAATGGGAATAGCAGTGTATCTAACTTCTAGGGGTAGTCATCAAGAGGGAACGAGTTTGTACAAGCAAAGTGTTTGAAGCGTCTGACGTGGAGCCCGTTGCTCAGCATATCCCCCCTTCTGAGTCGCCCAGGGCATTCTAGAGTCAGGGTTCTCTCCTTCCTGATGTAGGCACAGTCAGTTTGCTCCTACTGTCCCTAATTCTGTACAAAATATCTGTTTCTACATAAAGGGTCACATAGATCATTCCAGAAGAAATGACATCTTCCAATTCACAAAGTCAGGCAGGGGATTTTTTTTTTTTAATATATTTGCTTTCAAGGCCAAATCAGATTTGAGAATTTGGCAATTTTTGTTTTAGTATTATCAAAAGACATCAAGTTGTTCAAAGAACATCAAATTGCCCTCCAGTTTCCTTTCTATGTAGAAGATAGACTTTTAGTCACTAATTCAGGAAATGTTGGTCGAGCACCTACTATTTGCCAGACCCTGTTTCTAGGCTCTGAGAATGCACTGGTGAATCAGACAGCCCAGGAATAGCGGCTGGGGGTGGGGGGGAATTTATAATGATGTAAAAGTGTCATATTAATGATAAAGAAACAAGGAATACATTAGATACTGACAGATGCTGTGCAGAGAATTCGAATCGGCTGACAGGGTAGTGTCTCAGAGGGTATTTTAGGAGGAGTGGTGTGGGAAAGCTTCCCAGGGGAGGTGACATTGAAGTGGACATTTGTATGACAAGAAGCCTTCACTGACAGCATGACAATGTGAAAATCGGGGTTGGGGATCATTCTAGGCAGAGGGAACAGCTTCTAAAAAGGCTGTACTATTGTAGGTCGGGCTTTCCCAGAGGCAGGCTGAGCAGAGACGTGCATGCAGGTGTTTTATTCGGGTGTGCCCCCAGTATCGACACGTGGGGGTGTGAGGGACACTAGGATAGGCAGAGGGGGTGTCAGGCTGACAGGAGGCTCTGGCAGAGTCTTCAGCGATCCCATAGGGAGTTCTGAGGCTGGGCTGGCCCTTCAGAGAGACCAGGATCTGGGCAATGGATCCAGGCCTTTATCCCCTCCCCCATTGCCCATCACTGATGTCAGCGGCCCCCTGGGAGGGGGTGAAGCTTTGGGCAAGGCAGTGCCCTTCACATTCTGCTGAGGACAACTCTCTGGGAAGGACGGCCTCAGTAACCCACTTCCCAGCAGTGAGGAAGGACGCCTCAGTCCTCAGGGGTAACCTGGGCCCACACCACATCTGCCGCTCCCTCCAGGATGGGAGGCAGGCTGAGCTCATTCAAGGAGCCGCAGTGGCAGCCAGTGTGGGGCACAGCGAGGGGGAGGAGAGGGATAAAGATGAGGGAGGAGAGGGAGTCAGGGAGAAGATCTGTAAACAGCAGAGAAGAAAAAGAACATTACTCTCTCTCTCTTTTTTAGAGATTTTATTTATTATTTGTTTGTTTGTTTATGTATTGGGGGAAGGGGGATAGGGAGAGAAAGAATCCCAAGCAGACTCCATGCCTGAACAAGGAGCCCTCCGCGAGGTTCGATCCCACAACCCCAAGGTCACAACCTGAGCTGAAACCAAGAGTCAGGTGCCCAACAAACTAAGCCACCTAGGCACACCAACATTTCTTTTTTTAATCTTTTTATTTTATTTTATTTTTATTTTTTTATTATGTTCAGTTAGCCAACATATAGTGCATCATTAGTTTTTTTTTTTTTTTAAGATTTTACTTATTTATTTGACAGAGATAGAGACAGCCAGAGAGAGAGGGAACACAACAAGCAGGGGGAGTGGGAGAGGAAGAAGCAGGCTCACAGCAGAAGAGCCTGATGTGGGGCTTGATCCCATAACACCAGGATCACGCCCTGGGCCGAAGGCAGACGCTTAACCGCTGTGCCACCCAGGCGCCCTGCATCATTAGTTTTTGATGTAGTGCTCAACGATTCATTAGTTGCGTATAACTCCCAGTGTTCATCACCGCACGTGCCCTCCTTAATACCCATCAACCGACATTTCTCTGAAATAAAAACAGAGTCACGCTTAAAACCATGGTGGAAGACATGTGACCTCCTATATAAAGTTGCACGTGAGCAAAATTTTTAGAGTGTAGTTTCAGTACAAATACTTTGTCTCTCAAAAGGAACTGGACGCACCCTCCATTTCGCAAGGGAAAATGACATCATTCAGACTGTGTACCCTTTCTGCTCTGGCCACCAGGGAGTTCAGAGCTAAATCTGATGTTCATGTATTTTTCCATCTCTTTTCTTTATCTGACTTTCTTCTCTTTCTTTTGTTAGCGTCTTAGAAAAAGGCAAGATAGAAATAAATTCAATAAATACTTATTTTGTTACTATTTTATTTACACAATTGATATGTTTCCTCATTTACAAACTAAAACATCGTTGATAAGGCTGACATCCGTTCTTGGTCATGGTTCCTGCCTCCTTCTCCGGAGCAATCCTGTTACCGGTGAGAAGTGTGCTTATGTGTTTACAGTCTCTCGTCTATGCATTTACGTGTGTATGTACCAACATGAGTTCCCAAATTGCGATTTTTAAAATTTTGTGTTTCTTCCTTTCCAAAAGGAACGCAGACACACTGCCCCAATGCAGACACACTGCACTGATACACAACTTGCTCTTTTCTCGCTGGAATGTTCCAAAGCCATACGCAATTGGTCTGTAAAGAACAACCTCCCTGTAACTGCTGGGCACGATTCCACATACATAAGACAGCGGCAGATAGATTTCCCCACTTTCCTCTTGATGGACATTTAGGTTGTGTCCAAATCTCATCTTCACCCTTACCTACAGCGCTGTGAAGAACATCTTCATACCCACCCCCTTGCACACCTGAGGGAATGTTCTCCATGTTGGCGTCAAGAAATAGAAGTGTCCGGTCCTCAGAAAATGTTAGTGGGACTAAAGTTTGCCCACTCAAATGGCTTTACCATTTTGTATCTTCACCCACGGTAGAAAATACTTAAAAAAATAAATAAATAAGGGGTACCTGGCTGTCTCAGTTGGTTAAGCGTCTGACTTTTGATTTTGGCTTCCATCATGATCTCAGGGTTATGAGATTGAGCCCCGAGTTGGGCTCCATGCTGGGCTTGGAGCCTACTTGAGATTCTCTCTCTCCCTCTCTCTTTGCCCCTCCCCCCATCCCACTCTTTCTCTCTCTAAAAAAAAAAAAAAAAAAGGAACCTAGCTCCACACCATTGCATCTCATTCTCTGAGGCACGTGCCTCCTTCATGCCATCCCGTCTCTGCAATGGCAGCGTGCAGCCCCTCAGGGCCACGACGGGGGCAGGCCCAGGAAAGGACGTTGGTCTCCCTGCCAAGGTGGCCCGACTCGGCTGAGCTCTCTTGGGACCCTTGGCTTGTTTTGGGAATTGGGTTAGGAGCTATTTGCTTCTCCACTGTCTCCCTTCTTGCCATGGGCCCCCTCCCCATCTCCCTCGAGACCATCCCCAGTCTAAGAACAAATAATACAGTGGCCGAGCAGCCTAAAATAATTGGGGCCACGTGATCTGGAGGCAGCTCCCAGCAGAAAACAGGCAAATATTGTCAAATGCCTTCTGCCAAACACTTTCCAGCATCCTCGGTCACGAGGGTTAGTAAAGCCCAAGCCGCTGGGGATGGTGAGCGCTGCTGGAATCCCGGCCACACAATAACCTCTATTCAAGCAGAGGATTTGGGAATGGAAAGCAGCCTGTTCCACCATCCTGGCCTGCTTGCAGCCAGCACATGTCCCCCTGTGCAGCCCCACCCTCTCATACACCTCCCTTGTCGCCTGTGTCACTTCTGGCTCCTTGTGGGCCAGTCGGGGCTTGAGGTGTCCCCCCTTTCAGCAATTTATGGATGGAGGGAGGCCCTTCCCCAAAGGTGGAGAGAAGACCAAATTGTCACTTCGCTGGGGGGCATTTGTTTCTTTCTTTCAAAAAAATAAAATGAGGTCTTGGTTCACAGCTCCTAGACCACAGTCATCAAGTGTGACCAGAACCTGACGTTTTTGTACCCGTTTCTGATGTGGTCCTTTATTCAACAGTGACATAACATTATTTGCTTCCATAATAGGAGTTAGGCCACCTGATTCTGGAGGGGAGGCTGAACATTTTTAGGTCTGAAAACAGCCAGAGATGTCAGGTAATGCCAGCAGGTGTGACGATGTCCTCCCCTGCAGATGGAGAGACATCAGTCAGGGCAACGTGAAGGGGGGGGGTCGCAGAGATGAGATGCTGGGCTGTGGAGCTAGGAGCCTTTTTTTTTTTTTCAGTATTTTGTGCTGTGGTTAAGACATAATATGGTAACGCCATTTGAGCGGGCAGTTTTGTGGTCCCTCTCACATTCTCCCTTGTGCCCCCACCACTTCCACTTCTTGACACCAACACGGGGAGCGTTCCCACAGGTGTGCGAGGGAAGCATTTGAAGATGTTCTTTGTGGCCCTATTTGTAATGGTGAAGTAGAGGTGAGTAGAGACAGGGAAGAGATGGAAAGAGACTATCGAGGGGGATGGTTTATGGTAGAGAACGGTGCCCAGATCACCTCAGCTATCAGTGGCGGCCACAGAGCTCTGGGCTGCCCACCCCTGGGCCAGCCCTGATAGAAGCGTTCACTTCAGTACAGAACTGTGAGACTGTGCTGTTAGATTGTGCTGAATTTTTGTCCAAACAGAAAAAAAAGGGGGGGGCTTTTACCAAAAAATGAGCATAAGGATTCCAGAACCTAGCTAATCCTGGGACTTTCTGGAATGCCAACCCAGTAGCTTGTAGGCCAGACACAGGTTACGGAACAGACTACTCCAGGTTCTGGTCCAATTCCATCATTACAGCGGCAGCACTAAATCCCTGAGTCCGGAGCTCAGCATCAACCAAACCGACAGGTCAAGCGGGCTTGCGCCAGGTGACGTCACCAGCAAGCTCTCCTGCTCCTCGTGAGAACCCTGCAGACTCGGCAGGACCGTCCCCCTGGTATAAAGAGGAGGAAGCCAAGGCAGGCAACTGCGCACGGGAGAGGGTCACAGTCTCACTCCACCCGAGCAGGGAAATGCCTGATTCCCAAGCAGGCCCTCGAAGGACGCAGAGCAGGCTGAGGTCCCGGGAGAAGTTACGGGATCCACCTGAACCATGTGTGTGGTTGGTGTGTCTACCCAGCAGCAAATCGTGGACTTAACTGCGGTTTAATAACTTGGATTGGTTGTTTGTTTGTTTGGGCTTTTTATAGCATCAGCCTCAGACCTAGCAGGGCCAGAGCCCACCCCCCATTTTGTAGGTATTATTGTCTGGTGGTGTTCTCTCTTTGGTTCCCATCTTCTTCCAATCAAGTGTCAGCTTCCTAAAGGTAGTGGCAGGGATTGCATGTTGGTGTTCACTGCTGTATTCTACCGTGCCCAGCACATAGTAGGTGCTCAATAAATGTGTGCTGGCTCACTGACCACATGAATGTCAGTCCATAGCACCGAGTGAGGGCTTTAGAAGCCTCGTACCTGAGTTCACACTCGAAGCCGGGCTTTTCCCAGCACAGTGACTTTGGGCAAGTCACGTTGCCTCCCTGGTCCTCCCTTTCCTCCTCCATGTCATGGAGATAAAGCACCCATCTTGTGCAAGTAGCCATAGCAAATATGAATACCCCTGGCATGGTGTAGGCACTTGAAAATATAAATCAAACATGTTCATATGAATCAGGGTTTTTCTTTAATCACCCAGATCTTAAGATTAAAAAAAAAAAAAAAAGCTTTTCTGATCTGCACAAAAGTCTGCTTTCCTTCCTTCCCACCCCTCACCCCCGTTCTGCCTTCTGAAGTGTTGACTATGTTCAGGGCTAGGAACTATGCTAACACAAACAGGGATTCGGTTTGGTTCCTGCCTTCAAAGGACTCTCAGTCTACGATGTAGTATATTTCCGGAACATTCCAGCATAACCTAGAATAATACTAACAGGTGTGCTCACCCGGGTCCCCCTCAGCCTGCGGCGGGCTGCAGGTGGTACGTGATGCTTCTTTAGTCCCTCTGCGGCCTTGGGAGATAGTACTGGGTATTGCATGCATCATTTCACCGAGAAGGAGGCAAGACGCTGGGAGTACAGGCAGCACCCCTGAGACCGTAGCTCTTCAAGCAGCAGAGGCAGGATTTAAACCCAGCGAGCACTGTCTCTGAACCCAGTGCTGGTTCTCCGCGAAGGCTGTCGGAGCCACAAAAGGATACAAAGAGCTGTGGAAATCCCTGGCAAGTGGTGAGAGCTTTAGGGGCAGAGGCTGTGCCCCCTGTCAAGACGTTCTCCTCTACACACGTTACTTGGTACCGGGGAGGTGCCCATCACAGCCCTCTGCATGTTATCGAGTGAATGAATACATGAGTCTGGCAAGGAGGAAGAACTGATGAAGAGGCCATCCTCAGACGGGGCTGGGTGGGAATTAAACACAGTGTCAGGGGAGGGAAATCTGAGCTGAGCCTTGGAGGGCGAGGCACAGCAGAGAAGGTCACCTCCCATGGTAGGAATACCACGGAACATGGTGGGGGGCATGTGGCAAGATCAGTGGTCCTGTTGGCTGGAGAGAAGTGTATGTGCAGAGGAGTGGGTCGAGAGAAGCCTGGAGAAGTAGTCAGGGGTCTGACGTGGGGGCCTGAGATGCCAAGGGAGGGAATTAGGACTTCTCCACAGAGGCAGAGGGGAGCCACGGTTGGGTTTAGATTACCATCTGGCCTCTGATCGCTCAGCAAATCTGTTTTCATAGACTTTTCAGTCTCGGATGGCTCTGACAATGTCAGTAATAAGTTACTATGTTCAGCAAAGTTTTAAAAAATCCTGCTGTCTCATCTGCTGGCAAAACAGAAGAGAAAGTTTCTCCTATAGACGTGTCTGCAAGGACCTGGGCAGTGGACACTCTGAACCAAAAGCTCATATGTACATAGAAGAGAACAGGCTGAAAAGGAGAACAGCAGGGACAATTATGCTGGTGCTGGAACGTTTGCTCTTCATTGTAAGGTGCTGATACCAAGCTTCCTCCTGCACCCCGGGACGCCGCCGGCCGAACCCTCGTGAGGTCTTTTTCAAACTGTATACCGCAGATAATGACTCCTGTTGGCTACTAGAGTTCATTATCTCCGCATAATAGGATGGGCTCGATTCAAATATGATCAAGTTATTAAATAGAAGATCAGAAAATGGAAGAAGTGGGAATTTTTTGGTGATCATTAAAAATATCCAGGTATAATGGAGTATTGTTCACCATGTCAGACTAATGATGTCCTCTACAAGTGAGGAGGAAAAGGGGAAATTTCATCAGATATGAAGAGAAATAATTAACTGCCTTTCTTTCTGCCATGCCTTGGTCAGCGAAGCGGACATTCCAATTAGCAACTTCAGTACACGCACGGACCCTCTGGATTTTGTAAGGAGGTTTGGGGAAAGGTATCATGACGCTCTTTCTGTGGAAACTCATCAAGCAGCAAAGTTGCCCTGAATGCCACTTCCATCTATTCATTCATAGAGCTTATTAAAATGCTTCATAGGCATAAGCCACCCAGACACCTTGAGGCGAAGAAGCTCTGGTAAGAGGAACAAAATGTGGTTATTTAGAAGACTCTGGCCTTTGGCAGGTAACCGCTTAATTAACTCAGCCTGTGTGAACGCTGACTTACACCCGTGTGGATTCAAATGGTTTCTTGCTGCTATGGGTTCATTTAATGGGATGTATTTTAACCTTGGTCTTCTATTTTAATGCTGATCCCTTGGCCATACTTAGGGAGCAAACAAGCCACAGGAACATCAAGTAGAAACTGAGGCACAAGGAGCTTAAGTGAGGTGGCTAACGGGAAGGGGAGCCAGGAATTTGCCTGGGAGCCTGTGCTCCTTAATACCACATTATCCCCACCCCATAACTCCCTTGAGATTCTTAGTCATGAGGAATGGGGCCCCCAGCCATGTACTCAGCCCAGTCAGGCACCTGAGACCTTGCCTTGGTGGCTCCCATCAGCCTCACATCTGGCAACAGGAGAACCACACCGTGGATGTTGTCTCTGTCCCCACGGCCACTCCTGCAATTCATGCCCCATCACTTCTTGCCTGGACTCTTGCCGTGGCTCCTAACTGGTCTCATTTGTTCATTCATTCATTCAACAGATACTACTTAGTCGGCCACCATGTGCCAGGCCTCACTAGGCAGCCTTGGCATCCTACCATGCAGGTGCCGCAATGACCTTTCCAAAGAGTGAATCTCATCAGGCCACAACCATGCTTAAGAAAATGTAACTGCCCCCCTGTCCTTTTAAAGGATCACATGCCTTTCTTGAGATGAATTCTGAGTGGCTTGAGATGCACGCATGTTGGAGGTACCCATGGATTCTTTCCGGCCAAAATTAATTTTAGGAAATCATTAGCAAGAATAAGCAAAAAAGGATACTTTTTCCCCTCCCCACAGCTTGTCCTGCACAAAGTTGCAGCCACCCAAGTTGTGTGTGTGTGTGTGTGTGTGTGTGTGTGTGTGTGTGTGTATTTATGTGTCGGACTGGAAAATGTTCCACCATAGTCCAGAGAATTGAAATCAAAGCTTGGAAAGGAAATTGCTTAATAGGACTCTTAGTAGTCTGAGATGAAACCTATGAAACTTGGGTGTTTTTTTGTTTTGATTGTTACATTCTCTTACAGTCAGCCCATTGCTGCCTAATAGAACATATTAAGCTTTAAATTACTATTAGCGACTGTTGTTAATGATGACACAGTGAAGACTTCGGCAGCATCCCAGAAACACTCTGCTCTTTCTGCCTCTGAATCTGTATTTTTTCGGTTCTCTGAGTTCTGCTCCATCACCCCCTGAAAATAACACTTTTGTAGTAACTCTTGAACTCCAAGGGTTGCCACATTCCTATGCCAGGCCGTATTCTCCTGAGGGCACTAAAAGATTCTGCATACGCCCTCCCCCCGTGGTATTGTGTTTTTAGAGGCTCTTCTGCAAGCCCTTTCTCTGCTCACACCATTGTCTCCATCAACCAAAGCATATGTCTATGAGTCTCTCATCCTCGCTGATCTCCTCACCCAGAACCCCCGCCACGCACCAGAGCAAGGACACTGAGGTGGTTTAGAGTAAGACTCTCCCATTTACTGGCTGCATGACCATGGGCACATGAGTTCCACTCCCTGAGACTCAGTCTTGTCATCTAAAACGTGGGTGTGATACCTACTTTATATGGTTATGGTGAGGATGGAAAGAGATCCCAGATACCCAGGGCCTGGCAGCAGATGCTAACCATTGTCGTTGTCACAAAGTTCAAATCCCAGTTCATCCACGAGCCTTAATCGTCTCCTCCGTCTACACAGGAGTCTCCCACCGTCGACTGCACCTGTCGTACTTAACTATTCCTATTTCTGTGCGTCATTCTCCCCAGACAGACCACAGAGTGAACTAGGGCCTAGGTTGTGTCTTAGGTCAACGCAAGGGCCTGCAGGAGCCAGACAAGGAACGGGAAATAGATTAGGTGTCAGAAAAGGAGGGAGGAGTGGGGCCTCTGGCCAACTCGAGGGCACACATACCTCTGGCCAATTATTGTCATATGGGAATATGGGCTCAGCGTTGCCAGATCTCAGCCTTTTCAAGAGAAGCTAGATTCGTATGTGAGGTGTCCTGGATTTTAAAAGTTGGGCCAACACTGTTTTCAGGTCAAACAAAGCATGTCTGTGAGACCCTGGTTTGTGAAACTGTTGTATTCAGATGGCCCACACAAGTTTGTGCATAAGCTGGTTATTTGGACCTCTGAACTCACTTTTAAAGAGGAACAATGTGGTGAATGGCATGCAGGGGTCCATGCTAAGCTAGACAGCTGATTCCCATTCATAGCAGACCTGAAGCTTAGGACAGTCCTAAGAAATCTGATCTCTGTGTGACAGCGTTTTCCCACAGGGAACCACATTTAGAGTTCTGATTTACGATGTTAGGGACACGTGTACTAGAATGTAAGCCCTTTCAGGACAGGGCCTTTGTTGTGTTCATTGCTATTTCCTTAATGTCTTAAATACTGCCTGGAACTCAATAAATATTTGTTGAATTAAAGCTTACCTGTGTTTTTATCCGTCTGCCCACCAGTAATCTGCTCCCTGTATGCAAATAAGGAATGTCTTGCTCACCCTGCCATCCCCAGCACTTGGCAGGTAGTAGGAGATCAATACGTATTTGTTGAATGGATCCATGACTGCAACGATCTAGCGATCAAGCACTTATGGAGCACTTGCTGTGTGCCAAGGACTGTGCTGGGCTCCAGGGACGCAGGAGTGACTCAGACACCATGCCAGTCCCAAGGAATTAGGTCACACAGAAAGGATTGCATAAACTGTTTCCTGGAACGCTTCTAAAAATGGTCAGAAGTTACTCAGCGTTCCCCTTCCCCGAAGAGGGGGAGTGGGTGAGATGGTGAGACCCTTCAGCACCAGGCTTCTTCATTCATCTGAGCATGGCTGGGGTTGAAATCATCAGTGGAGTCTGGATATGAAATGATTGAATTGATTTTCTTTCAACCGCATGTCGGAATGAGCCAAACGAGCGCTGCCCTTTCAAGTGGGCACCTCGGGAGGCCGTGTCCTCATTCCACTTCACAGTTACGACCGCGCTGGACCACATCTTTGGCAAGTGCCCCCAGAGAAGTTAGAAGCCATTGGAGGATATTTATCCCACTGCTTTAGAATCATGCTTTATTTTGCCCCTTCCCCCCCAAAAAACGTTTGGGATGAAAGGGTTATTCCAGCCACTTTATCCCTCAAAGTTGGTTCCAAGTAACCTTGGGTTGTTTCCTAAAATCCAATTTGTGATCAAAAGAGGAATATTTTCTGTTGGTGAGTTAGCTGAGCAGCGTGTGCCCCAGGCTCTAAAAGCAACAGGCCCAACGGGAAGTCCCCAGATTGTCATGCGTCCCAGCAGTTCTGTTGGAAGGAGTGTTAGATTTTCCAACGTGTCTATGACAGAGGGGGCAGGATTCTTTCTGATGCCTACACTCTGGTGTTTGGGTTAAAGAGGGGGGAAATGATAAACTATATCTTGTTTACTTTTATGTGCCCGAGATCTAGCACAGATTCTGGACATCTAGGTACCCAAAGAGATTTTATGGAGAGGAGGAGTGGGGGATGATGAGGTCCAACATGCAAGTGCTTATCACGTTTCGCACGTGCTGGCACAGGTCACGTGTGACATCTGATCGTCACGACAGCTTAGAAGGCGATTACAGCCAGCACCTCCAAAAGGAAACTGAGGTCTAAGGTTAAATCACTTGTTCAAGGTCATTACGCCAGCAGGTGACAACGCTGGAGTCTGAACCCCATGCAAAGCCCCCACCCTGGGCTCCTAACCTGTACTCAATTGAGAAGGCAATAAGCATGGAATCATAATTCCAGCACAGGAGAGGTGATCCTGAAGAGAGCAAGGGGTTCGGCCCCCGCTGTGGTCATAAAACCTCCCTTGAGTCAGTGGGGTTCTGGCTGTCCAGCTGTCTGGCTTCCCCTTGGGCACGTGTTTCCCCAGGCCATCCCATGGCGCTGCTCTTGTGAGCAAAGACGCTCCAACACCGTGACACCTGCTAGAAATGGCTGCACAAGCGAGTGTGTGGGTCAAAGCGAGGCTGAATGGGGCGCCTACAAGCTCTTGTATCTTTTTTTTTTTTTTTTGAGTTTGGGGGAAACTGAATCACCCAGAATGTGCCCAGACCAATGACAGCACGGAGGAGAGGGCCTGGGAATTTGAGCCGCAAGTGCCCCAAGGTCATACCCACAGGGACCACGAGTCCAGTCCTGCTACCCCACCAACTCCATGCCTGACCTCGGGCAGGTTGCTTTGACCTCCTGGGCCTCGGTTTCCCCATTTGGAGGAAGAGTTCTCTCCAAGTCTCTGGAGGAGGACTAGAAGGCACGTGCCCTTCTTGCTTGAGGTTCACTCATTGGGCGTTTATTCCTCAGGCTGGAGGAAAACTACGAAATTGCGGAGGGGGTCTGCATCCCGCGCAGTGCCCTCTACATGCACTACCTGGACTTCTGCGAGAAGAACGACACCCAGCCTGTCAACGCGGCCAGCTTTGGAAAGGTGAGTCCGGCCTGCCCAGGCTTATTCCTTTTCCTCCCCTCTTCTAAGTCACTTATGCATGGTTCCTAATCATCTTTAACGTCTTCACTGCTTTTGTTTTTAAGTTACCAAAATAAGTACTTTGGTAACTTTACTGTAAGTTAAAGTGCAAACACTTATTAACAAAGTAATACCAAGCCGAATCCCAAAACGAAGTAATACCAAAGTATTAAAAATTCCAAACGATACAGACAGGTCATAAAGTAAAAAGCAAACACCTAACATGAGTTTCCTCAATCCTTAATTTGCAGAAAGTGGCTTTTTCCTCTAAGAGGCAAATACGAAACTCCCACGTGTGTTAACGTGTGTGTCAGGGAGTCTGGGGCGGGCAGACTGCTTGGCTTTGTAATGTGAAAACCTTGGAGAAACTGGAAAATGGCCCTAAATCATTAGCGTGGCGGTCTGAAAATCCTCTGTGGGGCGTGGTACTATATT
Organism: Ursus arctos; assembly: GCF_023065955.2. Classification (NCBI taxonomy): domain Eukaryota; kingdom Metazoa; phylum Chordata; class Mammalia; order Carnivora; family Ursidae; genus Ursus; species Ursus arctos. Next base: position 9,455,006 of record NW_026622886.1, on the reverse strand, counting down.
TGTGATAATACAGCAGGCCTGGCTGCTGTCTGTCCATCTCACGGTAAAAATACAATCCACACTTTGGGTTGTGTCCACAGAAACTTGTTATCTCTCATCTTTCATATTTAACAGGCCAAGGAACGCTGTTGGGGCGCTCTTCTCAGACCGATCATTTGTCTCTTTCATAGATAAAAATATAGATTTGGGGGTGCCAGTGTGGCTCAGTTAGTTAAGCATCCAACTCTTGATTTTGGCTCAGGTCATGAGCTCAGGGTTGAGATCGAGCCCTGAATTGGGCTCCACACTCAGTGCAGAGTCTGCTTAAGATTCTCTATCTCCCTCTCTGTGTGCCACTCCCCAAATAAATCTTAAAATATAGATAGATGATAGATAGATAGATAGATAGATAGATAGATAGATAGATAGACAGATTTTTATACCTCTAAAATACCCACTTTAATTTGAGTCGGTACATCCAAACTCTTCTTCTTTTTATTAGCTTCTTTTCCCCACGTATACATTTTGCTGCGTCTCCTCACAAAAAAGCAGGTGTGTTTTGCACCAAATTCCTTGCCAGTTTTCTGAGTGCGGGCATAACAAGGACTGAAGTGGCAGAAAGAGGTCAGTGTAGACGTTTCACGAATTCCCTTTTCAGATCCCCAACCCAACAGATCAATCATCAGCGGGAAAAAGGGGAAAGAGAGCAGTGTCAGACCTGAGCCAGTCCCCCAGGAAAGTTCAAAGCCATGTGGCTGAGAATTGGCTCCACTCAATAAATGCGAGGATGCTCCATTGTGACTTAGGGGAGGGCAGATGTTGTTGTGATGCATTCATGCTATTTCTTATACGTGCAAATAATTGTTTTAAAAAGTCAGTGGGGAAACCGGCTTTGCCGTTTCATTCATTTTTCCAGTCCGTCGGTGTTGGCCGAGATGGGCTGCATGGCAGGCACCGCGTTCTGTGGAGACCCGGGAGGGAATCCGGTGTGGGTCCCACTTGTGGAGAGCCTCACAGTGGAGGGAGGGCGTTGGTGAGCCCCTCAGCGGGTGGTTCTCAGAAGGAAGAGCACACCGGGAATGCAGGGGAGACTGGAGCTTTGTCACATGTCTGGGGTCCATGGACATTCACTCGCATCCACACTCTTTCACAGGCGCCCCAGTGGAGAGTCAAGGATGCTCACTGTCCTGAACTCATCACTTAGCTTCTCTGAGTCCCCCTGACCTGGGACTCTTTCTTCTGCATACAAACCTCTCTCCACCTGTGCTGTTCAGGACAGTAGCGGCTAGCCACATATGCTGTTTAACTTAAACAGAAGAAGAAATTCTGTTCTTCAGTCACATTAGCCATATTTCAGATGCTCCCTGGCCACGTGTAACTAGAAGCTATAATATAGGACAGTACAGATAGAATGTTTTCATCATTCCAGGAAGTATTATTGGACAGAAACTGTTCTGAACCATTGTGAGCCAGCAGTGAAACTCGGGGTCCTCTTTGCTTTGCACCAGACAGCCTGCAGAAAGCATCTGTGATCCCAGTAGACTGAAGTTTGCAGGAGAGGGTTACATCCCAAACAGTGTCCAATGGAATGGATATCCCCATCTCAAGCCTCCCCACGACACTGGAGGCTCCCGGGGCCTCCCCACTGCCTGTTCTCCACAGCTGGTCTCAGCCCTCTCTGCTCAGCGGCCTCCTCTCTCCCCCTCCACCACCTCCCACAACTCACCACCCCCTCTTCCTCCTTGGGGCAACCTCCACCAAATCGCCTCTGTTCTCTCTCTCTTTTTTTTAAGATTTTATTTATTCGACAGAGATAGAGACAGCCAGCGAGAGAGGGAACACAAGCAGGGGGAGTGGGAGAGGAAGAAGCAGGCTCATAGCGGAGGAGCCTGATGTGGGGCTCGATCCCATAACGCCGGGATCACGCCCTGAGCCGAAGGCAGACGCTTAACCGCTGTGCCACCCAGGCGCCCCTCGCCTCTGTTCTCTGATCCTTGTTCCTGCTGACCTCTATGCCCACGGGTCTTATTTATACCAAATGGCTTTTCAAAATCTTTTTCCAAATAATAACTTTTTCTCTCTAAGAATTACAATGTCAGCTCCTTCCAAAATAGTCACTAAAAAAGACATCCAAACCCCATCTTATCTTTGGTCCAAAAGCAAGGACGTATTCCAATGGTATTAAAAGCACAAATGCAAGAGCTCTTTGCAGGTACCTTGCCATCGATTTCAAATGCACTGGGAACGGGGGCTGGCCTTCCAGCCACAGAGGACAGAAGGAGCCTGCTGAGGGTTTCTGCACTGAGCTCGTTGAACTGAAGTCCCGGCCACGCTTGTCCTTCCTGAGGGCTCCCAGCTGCAGCCGCCATCCCCCCCTGAGAGAAAGGGACCGGTTGTTCTGTGAAGCCTGGGATGTAATCGTGGGCAGCCTTCCTTTGAGCAGATCCATCCAAACTTTCGATTCATCTCTGAACTTGTAACTCTGAGCAGGCAAGGTTCAATACTTTGGCTTCATGTTTAGAGAAAAACAGCACTGGTGGCAGCTTCCTCCCCCTACCCCCACCTCCCCAGCTTGCAAGTGGGCTGGGTGAAATGGGCATCAGGCCGCAAGGCTCTCCCCCCATGTCGCCTGGCTGGGATACTGTCCTTGATAAAGGGAGGGGAGGGCAGCAATTGTTTTGCTGCAAGTAAGGTCTGAAAGAGATTCTCTTTCCAGCACTGCGGCCAAGCTCCATGAGCACTGGCTTCCAGTAATACCGTATTGACTTTGGGTCCCAGAATTAATTTAGGGATCGCAGAGAATGCTGAAGCTTCGAGCCGAGCTGGTCTTGTGCCTGCTTTTCTGCTGGCCAGGGTAACGAAAGGTCACCCAGCTTGGAGTCACTGAACTCTTCTGAGCTCCCATTTCCTTACCTCTAGACGGGAATAATCCCTCCCCAAATTACTCTAGGGATAAAATGAGACAGTGCTTAGGAGAGCATTTTTAAAATTATAAAGTGTTCTACCGGTGGAAGAAGGCACCATTATCTAAAACTGGCCTCATTCCATCCTGTCTCCTCTGTTTCCTACCATGCTTTATTTTTCTTTATAGCCCTTATCACTGTCCCAACTGTTATCTATACGATATAACTAATATATTACATGTTATATGGATAGTTATCTATATGTCATTGCCTATTATTCTACCACTATATGTTACAGCTAATATATATTATATAGAACTACCATGTATATATATATGACACAACTAACATATATGTGAATGTATGTATGTATATGTTAGTTGCTTGTGTTTTATTTGCCTCCTTCTCTGCAATGGAGCTCCATGAGGATTTGTTCACTATGCGTCCCCAGCTCTCAGAATAGCACCTGGCACATAATAGAGCCTCAGATATTTATTGAAGATTGAATGACTTATGTTACGGCTATTTGCCAAGGACACCGGAATCATTTGACGCGTGTGAATTTGACCTGTATGAGGCCCATATGAAACAGGCATTGTATCCATTTTCCATTAGCCTGTTTGCAGAGCAGGGAGGAGCTTGTTCAGGTACCAGTGGAAACTGATTGTATTTTCCTGAACTTTGAAGGACCACCTTCAGGGTCCTCTGTTTAGCCTTCCTGCTCTGTCCTCTGATGACATCACAGCGAAGCCCCACAGCCTCCGACGGTGTTCAGCCATCATTTTGGTCTTGGATGGATAATTAATCATTCTCAGCCCTGAAAAAGTCCCATTCGGTCTGGTTTAAAACCTCCATCTGTGGGCTTCTGGGTGGCTCAGTTGGCTAAGCATCTGCCTTCAGCTCAGGTCATGATCTCAGGGTCCTGGGATTGAGCCCTGCATCGGGCTCCTTGCTCAGCGGGGAGCCTGCTTCTCCCTCTGCCTGCTGCTCCCCCTGCTTGTGTGCGCTCTCTTTCTCTCTCTTTCTCTCTCTGTGTCAAATGGGTAAATAACATCTTTAAAAGAGACAAAAAACAAACAAAACAAACACTTCCATCTGACACGAAATCGGAGCCTCTCCCTTCCCGAGGCTCAGGATTTGCTCTGTGGAAGAGGGCCATGGTGGGCTCTCCCCCTGTCCTCTGACTTCTCCAGGGCTGGGGCAGAGGGACCCTGGAGAAGGGTGGGAGGAAGAAAGTCAGCAGGAGTCATTTTGACCAGCTAGTGCTCTGTGAGGGCTCCTCCTGCTAGTGACCTCTGCTGGGCTCGCCATCCATCTGCTGGGGGAAGAGTCCAGTCATGCGTTTGGGGGAGCCCCACGGAGCTCCATCCACACTGGCTAAAGGGATGGGCTCTCCAGCTGACCTTCCCTTCCACTACCCACCCACAGGCTGCTCTTTCTCCTCCACTGAGGATTCACCCCATGGCTCTGTTCTTGTGTTGGAGGGTTTTGGCCAGCTCACTGCATACCTAGTATTACACCCTGATTCTCAGAGATGCCCAAATGAGCTCCCGCAAAGGTAACTAGTGTATGGAACAGGCTGGACTCAGCAGTGTACAAACAGAAAGAGACTTTGCTTTGTTCTACCATGTTATGGCCAACCTCCTTCCCTGACCCATGGTTTCATGGCAGGTTTAATAGCTTTTTGGTTATTGATTATAAGAACAAGCCTCTCTTCAATAATTTGGACTCAGACGTTAAAGTCCAGTCTAGTACTCCAATCAAAACCTGCAGCCTCAAATCCACTTGAAAAGGTCTCCCTGACCCTCAGCTCAGCCTTGACCACATGTGTCCTGGAGACCTGCATTATGGAGGGGGAGAACATGGTCTGACCTTCCACTCTTCCCTGAACTTTTCCTCCTACTGCTGGTGTCTGCAGGCTTGTCAGCTTGAGAAAAAATACTTCCAAAATGGCAACCCTAGTTTTCCAGCAAAAGCAGTAAAATAAATTTTATAATGGAACTGTAAATTGAAACACACACAAGATCGTAGGGATCAGTTGGCCTACACATGACATCATATCCAGCTAAATTGCCCAAGCTTATTAATAGATAATCCTTGGGGCACCTGGGTGGCTCAGTTGGATAAGCATCCAACTCTTGGTTTGGGCTCAGGTCATGATCTCATGAGTCATGAGACGGGGCCCCACATCAGGCTCCATGCTCAGCGGGGAATGTGCTCGAAGATTCTCTCCCTCTGCCCCTCCCCCTACTTGTGCACACTCTCTCTCTCTCAAGTAAATAAGTAAATCTTTTTTTTTAAAGATTTTATTTATTTATTTGACAGAGATAGAGACAGCCAGCGAGAGAGGGAACACAAGCAGGGGGAGTGGGAGAGGAAGAAGCAGGCTCATAGCGGAGGAGCCCGATGTGGGGCTCGATCCCATAACGCCGGGATCACGCCCTGAGCCGAAGGCAGATGCCCAACCGCTGTGCCACCCAGGCGCCCCTAAATAAGTAAATCTTAAAAAAAAAATAGATAACTCTTTTTTAACCGATGTCAGATGTATTTAGCTATGTCTAATTATGAATGCAGCATCCACAGACTTTTTATAAAATTAATAAAAATGGCAACCACATAGGATTTTCTATGATCTGGCACTGTTGTAGGCATTTTACATATATCAGCCTCCCCTAAACCACTCATGAGGTAGGAACTGTTATTACCCCCACTATAGAGATGTGTAAACTGAGCCCCAGAGAGGTAAGGCCACATAGCCAGTAAGTGGACGTGAACCAGGAATTCTGGTTATCTCATTTTCAGAGCATTTATTTTGGGGGTAGGGTGTATGTGTGGAGGCGGGAGGTGGGTCTGTGTGGAGAATGAAGCAGTGGGCCTCTGGACTTTGGTGTAGTCATTAGCAGCCAGCTGGCAATCTCTCAGATGGTGGAGCTTGGGAGTGAAGTCTCGGCCTCTCCATCTGTCAGGGGCCAGTGTGCTGGTCATCACAGTTGAGAAAGGCCCCCTCAAATCTTGCCCACCCAGGGGTTCCAGGCATTGTGAACTCCACCACCAGGATTCCCCATACTGCTCCCCCCCTCAGCCCTTGTGTTCACCCAGTTATTAGATAGTCATTGACCTCATCCTGTTGTGGCCCCAGCTCTGCGTGGGCAGGTGGGGAGTGGAGTGAGGAAGACAGTCTGTCCTCAAGGGGAGCGGGCTGCAGAAGGGACACATCCCCATGGAAAACCACAGAATATGATGGCGGACGTGCCCCTGAGCTGGAATACCCATGAGTGGAGGGACACAGAGGGGAGACTGCTGCCTCCTCGGGGGTGGGGGATGGCCAGCAGCCCGAGAGCGAGGTCAGTCTGGGAGCAGCCCCAGATACCTAGGGTCAGCCTCTTCCCACCGCTGCCCTGTGAGATCTACGGAAGCTGAAGAGGGCGTTTCAATGTCACCAAATACTTCTTTCTCCTGAGGCTCCACTGGTCTTTTGGAAACTCTTAGCAAAAACTCTACCTGCACACAGATGGGGCATCTGTCTCGGTGCTTAGCAGGAAGCTGAGCTTTTTTGGAAACAAAAACGGGCCTCAGATCTCTGAGGCAGAGCACATCTCTGACATACAAATGGATTGCTTTCCAAGCTTCTGTAACAGGCGTTGCTGAGCGGTTGAAAGGCAAAAACACGTCTTCTTCAATAGACCTTTGTTGAGGTTCCACCGTGTGCTGTAGGCCAGGAGTTTCCAACAATGCCAGGTGTGGAGTCCTGAACTTGAGGCCTGTCACCCTCACTCTCTACATCTCAGTCCCTCCATCCGTCACGTGCGGAAGTTAGTCTACAAACATACGAGGATCTCTACCACATGAGCTGGAAAGACGTTGCAGCTAGGAATTGTAATGGCGGCATCTCGTGTTCTCCTCACACGGCCCTGTGAGCTAGATGCTGGTTTTGTTCCTTTTGAGAGATGACACGGCTGACTCCAGGGCCACTGGAACCTTCTCCGTGAAGTAAATCGTGGGTGGAAATCAGAAGGTAGATCGGTTAGGAATTGTGTTGGGACTGTGGGTAAAAAATGCCCCTCTCCATCCCCAGTGACATAAATAAATGAGTGATTTTACTTTTCTTCACATAGAGTAAGTATAAAAGGTGATAACCCAGTGCTGGCATAACAGCTCTAGAAGCACCTCAGGGACCTGGGTTCCTTCTCTCTCTGTGCTCGGCCATTTGTGTGGCAGATGGCTTCCAACTTTGCAGCACCTCGTGGTCCGAAGTGGCTACTGGACAACAAAGGCTATATTCCAGGCAACAAGCGGGGAAAAGGGGGTAAGAAGAGAAAGGTCAAAACTCCAGCCAAAGCAGCTGTCTCCAGGAGCTTTCCCAGAGCCCTGCCCAGTGATGTCCCCTGCATCTCACCTGCTGCCCTTGGTTGTCAGGGAAAAATGAAAATGTAGACCATTGCCTCCTGGAATAAAAAATTAGAGTTTGATTAATAAGGAAAAAGGGGTAAACAGTGCACCATTTCATCCACATAAGGGCACTTTAAAAATCCATTGTATTCCTTTTTTTAAAAAATTGAGATATAATCGGCATACAACGTATTAGTTTAAGGTGTACAACATAACGATTTGATATATATGTGAATCACGAAATGATCACCAAATAAGCTTAGTTAACACCTATCACTACCCATGGTTAATGATTTTTTTCATTGTGATGAGAACTTTTTTTTTGGTGATGAGAACTTTTAAGATCCACTCTCTTAGCAGCTTTCAAATGTAGAGCAAGTCTGAAGTATAGTCACCATGCTAAACATGACGTTGCCGGGACTTACTCATCTCCCAACTGGAAGATTGGACCTTTTGACCTCTTTCCCCACTTGGCCCCCGTGTATCCTTCCATGTGTCACAACTAAGAAATGGAGCCCAGGATCCTGAAAGCATGTCCTGAACACTCTCAAATTAGGAACCCAGGGGAAGCGACAGAGGTGGTACAATGTGATCTCTTAAGGCTGTGGCAGGGTCACGTGATTTATGGTCAGCATCGTTGAACATGTCAGCAAGAGGCAGATTCGTGGACAGGCACTAGACAGCTGTGACACAGTGTAATTTGAATCTGTGGAGAGGCCAGTTAGGCTCAAAACTGCAGGTCCCCTGAAGACTTGTTGATGTCCCCGAATCCTCAGTTCCTTTCCTTGAGTCTCTAAAAATGCAACGAGAGCAGAGCAGGGTAATTCATTAATACATATGGGTTACTAAAACCTCAAATTAAAGGAGTTTAGTCTATTCAAGGGACTTAGAGATTGGTTGGTGAGACCCCTCCCCCCCCACACACACACACTCCTTTTCTAGCTGAGGAGATGAGGAGAGGGACCGAGTGGTTTTCTCAGGGTCAGTGGGTGCCTGCCGAGGGGCGGGGACACCAGGAAGCAGCAGGGAGGCTGGAGAAGGGGAAGCTGGCGCGACGGATGTGTGAATTGAGTTTATTTATAGCCTGCCTTTTCCCCATGAGGACTTGAGGTAATTGGCAATTTGGGCTGCGGGTGGCTCTTCCTTGGGTATTTGGCTCCTTCCTCACGGCTGGCCATGTTTGAGCAATGCCAAAAAACGCCAAGCGTGATCTGGGGACCCGTGCTTCGGGGCAGCTGCATGTGCTTAGAACAGAGATGGAAGCAGAGGTGCCTCTGGTTTTGCGTGCCTGCCCTCTTTCCTCGAGCGTCCTGACAGCCCGCCCTGGCCCAGACCCGCGTGTGCCCCTGCAGGGGCACAGATGAAGATCAAGGTGCTCTTGAGGCATTAGGATCCTTCAGGAATGGTCTCTTTCCAGTTTTGAAAGGAAACAATTCAGTACATCAATAGAGTTTCCTTCAACTTTAAATTCTCGTGTATGTTCTCCTTCACCTTAAGTGTCTGCTGTGGAGTGTCTGTGTCAGGTCTGATTTCACCCCAGATCCCAGAGTTTATTTCAGGTGTCCCTCGTGTCATGCCATCTAAGAGCTCAGAAGTCACATTGTGTGGGCTCGCATCCCGTCTCCACCATTTACCCGCTGCATGAGCTCAGACGATCTCTGAATCGCTCTGGGCCTCTGTTTCCCCATCCACAAAATGGGACAGTGACGGCAACCACGTGGAGAGCTGTTGACAGGATGACTGTCAGAGGGACTTCCTTGGCTCAGTGCCTGGTACATACAAACACTCGATGCACGCGAGCGGTAATTACGATTTTGGTTCACCATGGCAACATCTCAGGACTTTAATACGTGTTTTTAATATATCACCCCTAGCATCGATGTTTCGACTCTTCCTTCTGAACAGTCTTGAGAACAATTGTTCTAAAAATTTCCTGCCTCTCACACATGCTGCCATTGCCGCCCTCCCCTGCTCTTGTTATCGCCTTCAGAGTTATTCCAGTTTTGACTTAACCTGTAGCTTATGTAACTCACCTCATTCTAACTAAATCCGTGTGTGACGACTGTCTTTTCTCACACTCACACACGTGATACATCACCCAGGCAGCCTCAGGACAATACTGGGCTCACTGGGAATTTGGGACTTCTTGGAATTGTCCTCCATGGGACCTCTTACGGGGCAACAGAGTAGCTGTTACCCTCCTGGCCCTGGGGGTTTTCACAGAATCCTGCCTTGATCCACACACACGATTTGAAATTCCATTTCTGCCTCATTGCACTAGAGAAGAATTTCTTGTGAATGTTTGAAATTGCTCTTGGGGAATTTCCTATGGAACCTGCAGTATCCTACCCCCATTGACTACCTCCCCCCACCCCCCACCCCCGGTGCCGGGTGCCCAGTCAGTGTTACAAAAAACTGTTGAATAGCCAGAGGGGCACAGCATAGTGTCACCACTCTGGCAAACACCCATTTCAAAATGTAAGCATTGAGGTAGGCTGTTTAAAAATCCTTATTGCTACCACCAGACTTAACTTTTTTTCTTCTCTGTTAAAGGGGTGATATCTCTTGTCAACAAGGAAAGTGAGTCCGTATCTCACTTCCAGACTTCAAGCTGTGATGATATTAATCCCTTTAACCAATCGCGTTCCCTAATCATCTCTTTCTTGTGTATGCAATATTGTGTGTGTGTTTTAAGAGAAGGCACAAGACGTTTGCAATACACGGTTACAAAACGACAACTTGTCATCGTACCGAATTTCTCATTTCTTGCTATTTGAGTTGTCCCTCTTCTTTTCCCACACCCAAATAACCTCTGAACTAAGACCCACGGCTCTTATTTTTAAACTGTTTTAAGCATACTTGACTCCTTTATACACATGAGTTTGTCTCCTTCAAAGTGTGGGAGGATGTGCACTTATCCCATTACCTTGGAACTTCTTTTGGATCGGTTCTTGTTGGTGGCAAATCTTTGCCTACTGAGGGTGGATTGAATTTTTGGAAACAACCGAAGCCGTCCCTGATGACTGAGTTTGGAGATCAAGCAGGATCAAGATCATCGGGTTTGAGGTCAGAATCAAACAAAGCCTGTCTGTAAGAATCACGAGATGCAGTGGCTTTCCCGAGTGGCTCTAAAGGTGTCCCTTGAGGCAGCATCTAGAGAGGACGTCAGGGGTCTCACACTCAGTTGGTGGACCCCTTGCTGGCTCCCATGGGTGCCGGCCAAAGCAAGGGACAGGAGGGACAGTGGAACTGGGACCCCGCTTCTCCCACTGGCTGGAGTCTGTGGGTCTGAGCAGCCTTGAATGGACGTAGATCCCAGGACCTCCTCTGTGAAACGGCGATCTTCATGCTTTCCTCCAGGGTCATTTTTAGGATAAATTCAACGTTGTAACGTGCTCATCTAGTGCCTGGTCCTTGCTGATGCACGGTGGGGTGGCTCTTTCCTTTGCCCTGTCTTAAAGGAGGGCCGTGGTTTGAATATGCCATTTCAGAAACGTGTGCCTGAAACTCACGTTTCTTAAAAAACCGCACCCTCACCATGAGGTCAGGATAGCCCACATGCGGAATTTCCTTCAGCCTGGAGCAGTGTGTTGTCGGCTGCGGAGAAGCATGGACGAGACAGATGGATAACCTGGCCACCACCTCCAAGAAGAATCCCTGCAGCTCCCGGGACAGGAGCTCTGCAGAGCTGCTCCGCTTCCCACCCGAGCCCCAGGGAGCCCCCAGCCCGGCCCAGCCCGGCTGCCTCGGCTGAAAGGGAGAAGGGTGGGATTCCCGAGTAATTAAAGGGAATTTGGAAGGCTGGGATGTTGCGGAATGTTAGATCAGTAGCTAGAACAGCATGTGGTGTTCTTTAGGCAGGCTTCATTGAATCCGTACAAAAAGAGAAAGAGGGGCTGCCTGCCGTCTGCTCATTTATCAAACAGCGAAACTCAGCTTTCACGGCTCCACAAAAGTGTTTGACTGTTTGCTGAGTCTTGCTCCAGAAATTAAAAGCTGAACAGCCTTAGTGGGGCTGAACCGACTCTGCATTTTGAGACTCAAACCAAATTGCGCTGGGCTTTCAGATTCTGGGACCAACCAGCTGATTATTTGGTGAAAAGCGAGGAGAATAATTTGTAATTTGCACCCCGTAAGAAACACTTAAAAAAAAAAAAAAGCAGCAAACCCCCTTCCCACAGGTTTTTGTTGGGCTGGAAGGAGGAGGTGCGGTCTGTTACAGCCCTTTCTTTGCTCAGAGTGGGAAAAGTCTTGACCTCCATTTGGGCAGAACGTGGTGTGGTGCAGCGGCGCCCCACCCATCCCCCACCCCCCAGCCGGCCCTTCCTCTTAGTTCTCTGTCTGAAATTACCTTCCTCCCTTTTGGAGGAGGAGGAGAGGACTTGGCCTTCCAGTACTTCTGGATAAAAAGTATTTTCACAAAGAGAACTGAATATCCCAACACATATATTGTTGGGAGACCAGGACACACCACAAAAGCCTGAGAAAACGAGCTGAATGGGGATCCTCCAAAAACCCATCCGAGGGTAGCTCTGTCAGTGAAGAGAATGGGCTAGAAGAGGTTGAGGGTAGTGGACACAGGGGGTGTTACCACTTGCAGCCCCCTCTGCTCCAGCGCCCTGCCTGTCAGTGGGTCACTGTCCCCCTGTGCCGCCAGGAGAGCCTGTGGAGCTAGAGCCTTGCCGTAAGCCTGTGAGGTCAGCCGAGCAAGCGTTTTATCCCCGTTTCATAGACAAGAGCCATGATGCTCAAATGGAAGGTCTCTGTTGGCTCTTGAGTTTAGCACATTGTTTTCAAAGTGATAATCACCTTCCACACTTCACGGGAAGGAACTCGATGAAATCTTTTACGAACCTCGAAGTGCTTCTCCCCTTTAATCAAGCAGCTCCACACCCAAGAAACTATTATGAGGGGGGAGCCCCCCCAAAATGCTAGCGATAAAAATAAAAATCATGGTGCAAAAGGTACTGCTTCTAGCATGATTTCTGTTAACACAACATTGGAAACAACTTCCGTGGCCAGCCAACAAGACACACTTCCCTTACTCTTCCACGGATTGAATCGATGAGTTAACGTGCTGAGCCGCAATGTCTCCTGCCTGGACTACGCTGCGGCCTTTTGATGGCCTCCCTGCTTCCACCCCTTGGCCCCTATGGTCACCTCTCCACCCAGCAGCCAGAGCCATCCTTTGGAAAGGTAAGTCAGACTGGTTCCCCAATTCCCCGCGTGGGAGTTGTTCCCTGTGAAGCTGCTCCATCTCATGCAGGGTAAAAGCGGAAGTGCTCACACAGGCGCACGCGGCCCCACGTGGCTGTGCTCCATCACCCCGTCCTGGCCCCCCGACCTCATCTTCTGCTCTTCTGTTTCTCGGGGGTCACAGCACAGAGAACGTGAAGCACACCGATTGTGCGTTTTATTGCCTCTTACAGGTAGAACAAATAGCTCCAGAAACCTGTCCTTGTTTCCTGGGGGCTTTCTGGAACATCTCTAGACCAGAGTCTGTGGCCCTAGTACCTTAGCCTAGGGCCAGGACATTACATAGGGTGCTGTTGGATAAGTATTTAGAAAGATTCAGGACTTTGCCCATTCTCTGAAATCACGTATAATAAAGCTTAGGAACAACAACAGGAAGAATAAAATGCTGGGTTTTTTTTATTATCTACATATAATTTGCAGGGAATAGGCGGTGGTTCTTTTAAAGAAAAGAAAAAGGGAAAGAGCCACCAGAACATTCTGGAAGATTTCTGGTGCTTCTTTCAAGGTCATCTTGAACTTCTTTTGTCAACTAGGAATATTTCCAGTAAGAAAACCCTTTTTTTATTTACGGAAAAAGTTGACCTTGTACACAAATGTTATACAAAAAACTTTTTGTTCCAGTCACAATCCTACTACCCTAACAAATACCCATTTTTACTTTTCCTTGTTCCCTTTCCATTCCTATATTTGTAAAAACATAAATTATAAGCACAGCATCAACGTAGGGTGAGGTATGCTGTTTCATTTAACATTATGTCATACAGAAACTTTCTGTGCTGTGACATAGTTTTTGTTACTATCATTTTTTAAAAAGATTTATTCGTTTGAGAGGGGGAGGTTGGGGGAAGGGCAGAGGGAGAGGGAGAGACAGTCTCAAGCAGACTCCCCATTCAGCCTGGAGCCCGACCTGGGGCTCAATCTTACAACCCTGAGATCAGGGCCTGAGACAAAACCAAGAGTGGGACTGGGATGCTCAACCGACTGCACCATCCAGTTCCCCACATTACATCATTTTTAATGCCTGCGTCGTGGTCCAAGCGCATGTATGATCATTGATTTAGCCAGCTCCCTACCATCGGACACTTAGATACTGTTTCCACTTTTTCTGTCTTCTTAGTAACCCTGCACATAGCTTTCTCTTACTTCAGATTAGTTCCTTGGAATTCATAGACCAAAAGCTATGAATATTTTGTGGTTCTCATCAATATGTATTGTGAAAATGCTCGGGGAAGGTTTGTACCCATAAACAGGGTCAGCAAGCTGGGAGAGCTTCAGTCTTGCCACACCTTGGACAGCACTTAATGTTATCGTTTTCCAAATGTCTGCTGATATCAGAGCATTAAAGGTGGTGCCTTACTGAATGGCCTGCTGCTGTATGGGGGAAATCTCCCCAGACCCAAATGCAGAAAAATCTCTGCTTTTCCTAAGCAACTAGTGTGTGTGTTTATCTTGTGGGGACTGGGGCTCTTGGAACTTTATTGTATTGGATGGATAGGAAATTCTGAACCCAAATCGTAACGCCCGTTTAACCAAGTGAAGAACCCCTCCATCTTCTTGCTTTCTGTATTTTCCTTCGATCTCTATCCGCGTGTCTAAAACAGTTCAGTATTGCAGCTTTGCGAACAGCTGCTTCGTATCTTGGCAGTTTTGTGATGAGACCAGTTCTGTGATGAAAGTCTGAGGGCGTCCTTGGCCAGAGGTGGTGAGGCCACCAAAACCGTGGTGCGCATCACGGGCAGAGTGCTTAGAAAGCCCCGTCGCGGACCCTGCTCAGACCCCACCCTGAATCCTGCATGTTCCTCAGGTCACAGCAGTTTGAGAGGGACATAGACAAAGTGAGAACCCATATCCTCAGCTGCCAGGAGTTAGGGTGAAAGAAACCAAGCTGTGTCAACCACAGAAGTAACGCCCTCCAAGATTTCAGAGAATGACTGCATTGTTTCCTGCAGTATCATCACTATCAGATAACATCTTAGAAGCCCTTTTTATTTCCTAAAGCAGTATCGTCATGTTCTCTTATTAGATTTTCTAACCATCTTTGTGAGCAATGCATGGTTTTTGTTTTGTTTTGTTTTACCCATTTTCAGATGAGGAAAACCTGTCCCATTATTCACACTGGGGACAGCTTGCTAATGTACAGAAATGGTCCATCTTCACGGCACCCATTCCAGACTCTCAATTTCTCTCTGATTCATCCACTTCCTTCCATCCCACCGATGCTGACTTACTTGAGGTCACCATCACCTATCCCTCGGATCTGGGGAGGAGTACATAAACCTCCAAGTCCCTTGACGTCAGAGGAGGAAACTAAGCGCAGAGAAATTAAACAGCACGTCCAAGTTCAACTAACTAGCAGGGTGTCAGTAAGTGTCTGTTGAGGACTGAGCAGATCCATCCATGAGAGCGTATCGGTGTGGATGGAAGAGGATGTGAACAGGTCAGGAGAGACTCTGCCCCATGTCTGAGAAGGCACTCTGTTCATGCCCCGCCAGTGGGAAGTCGGCAGTTGGGTCTCATCTCATGAAGGGCAGCCTGCAGGCAGGCTCTCTCTGACCATGCGTGCCTGCTTGGTGATGTATGAGAAGAGGAGGGAGGCTGGAAGAGTTGGGTGAAATGAGAAAAGTCCCTCGAAGTAAAAGGGGATGAGTTATCAGGACAATCAGTGGTAATAACAGGTAATGTTTATCGAGCCCTTACTAAGTGCGAGGCATTGTTGCAAATTATCCACATATGTTTACTACTAGATTTTACAAGAGTTCTCTGAGAAAATTGAGTTGTTTGAATGGTAATGCGCCTCACTAAGGGTCCCCAGCTAACAAGTGGCCAAGCTTAGATCTATCTAATCCAGGTAGCCTAGCTCCAACGCCTTTCCCCAGAACCCCTGCCTCATCCTGCCTTTCCACAAACATCAAAGTTTCTTACAAATCCCTGTGACTATCCTAGGCAGCACTGAGATGAGTGGAGCATACCCCTGGGCAGGGGTTGGGCTTCTCCTCACAGGTGCCAAGCCTGGGGCCAGGTCCCTGCTCACAGGGAGCTTACATTCAAGTACGGGGAGGCAGAAAATAGGCATGCAGGGAGCAAGTGCACAAGATAATTTCAGAGTGTGGAGTGAGAAGAAGACATAAAGCAGGGCCACGAGATGGTGTAGGATTGCTGGTGCTCCCCCCACCCCCGGCTGGTCAGAGAAGACCTCTGGGCAGGCACCCAAATGTTGTAAGCAAAGGAGCCAGTCCTGCGGGGATGTGGATGAGGTTGCATCCCGGGGTGGAGGGAACTGCCTTACAAAGGACCCCAGGGGGAGCGAGCCTAGTGTGTTTCAGGAATAGGGAAAATAATTTAAAAAGCCAGTGTGGCTGGAGTCTGGTGAGTAAGGGTGAGTCACAGCAGAGGAAGACCAGGAGGTAAGAGCAAGGACAGGTGACAGAGGCCAAGGGTGGGTCTTCATTCCAGGCACAATGGAATCCATTGGAAGGCTTTAGGTGGCGGGACTGACACATTCTGCATCACCTCGTACTCCCCCCACATTGTGAGCAGCAGGGCGAAGTGCAGGGCAGCCAAGTGAGACTCCCTCAGAGTCCAGAACTTCACAATCACTCCCCTGCTTGCCCCCCCTCCCCAGGTCCCAACACTGGTATCTTCTCCAGGGTCCCAACCGACTCCCAATAAATCATTGCAGTCAAGGGCATATGTTTTCCCTTTTCTTTGGATGCTGTTTGTCAGACGCAGTGACTGTGCTCCCAACTTTTCCCGATGGGTAACTGATTCTTGTGTTGACTTACAGATCATAAGGCAGCAGTTTCCACAGTTAACCACCAGAAGACTCGGGACCCGAGGACAGTCAAAGTAAGCACCGGGAGGCCGTCTCGTCCACAGAGCGCACGTCTCTGAATCAGGCCTGCACTCCGGGTCTTTTATCCTGAGCTCCGTTCACAGGCCTGGTGGGAAGTCTGTGCCTGGCACGGAGGAGACATAGACAGCAGGGCCCCCTCTCCCATGGCCCCTGAGAGAGAGGTTGTGGGAAGGCCCCGGGCCATTGGGCCCCCCCAGCTGCTTTAAGGAATCTGACTTTATGCCACCCTGCCTTTAGGTGTTCTTGTCAATTGTCTTGGGCATCACTTAAAAGAGCACTTGGTGGCTTCTTGGACAATCTCTAGGTTCCTTGGATTGTTTTGCTGAGCACATTTTCTACTCTAATAGTATCCAGTCAACCAGAGAAGCAACCTGGACCAATCCCTGCGAGGGAGATGGGGTGGAGAGGTCCAGCAAGACCCCCGTACACAGCAGCCATCACTTCTGTCAACCAGCCTGCCCATGTTTGCTTTTACACTTTCGGTCTCATGTACAGTGCAAGGAGCAGATCACCTGCCCTTGTGGGGCTTACACTCTGGTGGGGAAGACAGATCAAAACAAGATGCTCAGATTGTGACAAGCAGGCTTGTCATAGAGAAGAACAAAAGGAGAGCACCCTAGTTTGGAAAGGGTAGCCCAGGAAAGGCCTTTCTGGAAGAGTCCTGAAAAGTGAGAAGGATGCGTGGACCCCTTCTCCTACGTGGGAGTTGGTGGGGAGGGAATCTCTGCCTTCACTGCACAGGCTTCACTAAAATCTGATTTATAAGATTTGCCTCAAAGGGTGTTTCAAGAATCAGTGGATGTTAACAGGTGTTCCGTGGAAAAGCTCTGTTGGCCACATACGTTTGGGAAGCGCAGAGTTCAACAGGTTCCTTTATCGCAGGACTTCTCAGAACCTTTATTATGTTGATGTACATGGTGACTCCGCTAGAGGGTGCCTTATTATGTAGCATTTCTAACATTTTGACCATGTTGAGTAGCAGATCAGCACATACTGACTTACAAAATACTGACACTTAGAAAAAAACCAAACCCCAAAACAACCATATAGGATTTGTAAGACTTGAAAGGGTTGTACTTCAAAAGCAGCATGTCCCATAATGTCCCCTCACTCCGCCTGCTCCTGCCATCCCTGGGCAGCGTTCCCATCCTCCCAAGGCGGATTTAACTTTGGAGCCAAATTAGATTTAAAAAAAACAAAACAAAACTAGATGATCAAATTGGGAAAAGCCCTTTTTGGTAATGCTCTGAAAATAACAAAACTCATTTTTTGTGTGGTGGCTCAGAAGCTCTGGGGTCAATTTCCAATGAGCTTTACAGAAAATTTGAGCAGGGGATGTTTTGGAATAAATTTCTAATAATTTTCCAAGGTGAGAGCTCTGAAGAACAAATGTCATCCATGAAGAAAAAAAATCAGTATTTGTTTTAAAATGAGGCTTCCTCCTTGGTAAGAGTAGAGTACAAAACCACCCCCCTCCTTACTTATTCGCTGGTAAGCCCAGTGGTTGGCACATGACGGGCAATTCAGTCCACAGATAAGAGAATGGTTGGAAGCGTGTTGAATGAATGGAAATGAATGGGTCTTTGAAGAGTCACTGGCTCCAATACATTGTTGCTCATCTCTAAGATAGAAGAGTAGAAATAAGACTGCAAAAAAATAGATACATAGTAGAGACAGGGAGGAAAGATAGCAAAGATAGAACAGAACCGTTTCCCATCCTTTATAAACTTGGAGAAAATTTCCCTCTGCCCCCATGTGAGAGCCTGTTTTTGTTTTTTGTTTTCTTCTTCTTTAACCCAGAAGCTGGCAAATTGGGCACTACCTTCTTTAAAAATTCAGTGGTGTCAATTTCATGGTATCCCCTCCATAAGGACCAACCCACCCCCCCAAAGATTGGTCACATCTCGAACCAGTTGAAAGGTAACCAGAAGCTCAAGTCTCCAACCTGCCACTCGGCCTTAGA
Source organism: Ursus arctos (assembly GCF_023065955.2). Classification (NCBI taxonomy): domain Eukaryota; kingdom Metazoa; phylum Chordata; class Mammalia; order Carnivora; family Ursidae; genus Ursus; species Ursus arctos. Next base: position 9,436,663 of record NW_026622886.1, on the reverse strand, counting down.
GAGAAAACCCCTCAACAAATTTATCTTGACAGGATACGTGTGGGGGTGGGGAGTGACTGGATTGTGTTGATGTGTCCTACAGAACTGAAACAGAAAAACCCAGAAGTGATCAGCCCGATAGCTTCACTGCAACTGCTGATTTCAGCAGCTCACGCGCGGGAAAATCAAGAAGTGGTCTGATCTGAATATATTATCACTCCCCAGATCTCAAGAGATTATAAAGGAGAATTTTGTTAGGGTTAGGGAGGCGTGTCCTAACTGCCTGGCCACCTGGAGGGCGCTCCTGGAGCCCACGGAACTGCCCCTCCCCCGCCCCTCCAGGGTGCCTCTCCGAGGGGGAGGCAGTTACGACAGTTGGGAAGTAGAAGGTGCAGAAGACAGAGAGCGGCTCAACACAGAGAAGAACTCTCTGATAACTGTCCCGACCCAAAATGAACTGGGCTGCCTTCGGAGGGCCTGAGTTCTTCATCCCAGGAGGCATTCAGATAGAGGCGAGATGCCCACTAAGCAGAAATATCACAGAATGGTATCAGGAGCAAGGGGGGGCAGGGAGAGGGGAGGTTATGTGTGCTCATCTCCCTTCCCCGCGAAGCCTCTCCCATAACTCAGAACGCTTTCTCACTTGTATTGTTTTATGACTATCACCAGCCATACCTCCGTGAGCAGCAACGAGTACGTAATGTGCCGCACAGTGTTTCTGAAAGCGAGGTCCATGAATTACTTCCATGAGCATTGCCGTGTGACTATAGAAACCTACTCTAGACCGACTAAATCAGAATCTTTGGGGGGGGGGGGGTGGAGCCCAGGAGTCTGTATTTTAATGTTTTGTAGGTGATTCTTATTAGCAGTTAAAGTTTGAGAATCACTGGCTTGTGGTTAAAGCACTTTAGAGGTACAAATCCTGCCTCTACTCACTGGGTGATCTTGGGTGGGTTACTTAAATTCCCTGGGCCTTAGTTGCCTCATCTGTAAAATGGGGCTAATGTAAAGTGTGAATTCCAGCCTTGGAGGGATTTTGTGAACTTAAATAAGGTGGTGTGTGTAGAGTACTTAGCACCACGTTAGGTGCTGTGATGAGCACCAGTTCACGAGAGTAAATAATGACAGCCTCTCCAGTGACTGGGGATCGTAGACCCGGGAATGTAATGCAGGTGCTCAACCGAGCAAGCTAGTCAGTTTCAAACTGACGTGCGTCGGAATGACCTGTAGTGCTTGTTTCAGGGCTGATCCTTGGGCCCCACTCGCCTATTCTGAATCAGTAGGTCTGGGAAGGGCCCAGGCATCTGTATTTTTATTACTCTCCATGAGTGACTCCGAGTTTGTAAAGGCGTCCTGCAGTGTTTTCTGCTAGGGCAGCATAGTGCCTTTGTGGTCAAAGAGATGTGTATTCAAGAACCTCTTCTAAAAAGCTGGATGACTTAGAGCAAATTTCTTGAGCTTCCTCCTTTTGCTCTTCCGTAGGAAGACTGTTCTAATCCCCATTTCCTAGTAGTATTTTTCGAATTCATGTAGGTAAAGCAGTTGCAAAGTGCCCAGCCCGTAGCAAGTGCTCAGTAGTTTCTGTAGCGAAAATCCAAAGTGCAGCTTCTGTCCCTCCTTCGTCTTCATTGAAAACGTTGCTATTACTAAGCCCATTTGAGATAATAGAAAGTTTCGGTCTTTTACATATCCAGTGCCAGCTGAGCCACTGAATGTATCTTTTTAAAGATACAGTTAAGACTACCATTTATTGACTAAGAAAAACCGAGGCCAATGAATTGGTGGTGGTGGTACAGTTAGCCATTGCAAACACGCCCTTCTTCTTGGGTCTCCACAGAAGAGGACCCTCGAGTTCTGTACCTCTGAGATCACATTGGCTCAACATAAGAGATTAAATACAAATGGAAATTTTTTCATCCCCCCTTTCTGCTTTGCAAAGTATTCATTCGACTTAACATTTTCTGTAGGAGGCAATTTTGGTTATTTTTACCTGCCTGATTGATGGCTGGCAACTTGGAACTTTGGTTTAATTCTAGATTTCTGAGATGTCAAGGCTCCCAGGAGAGTTAACTCTTGTAGCCCAGGGAGGATGGGCCAAGCCATCCCTGGCCTTGGGCACCCCCACCCTGCTCCAGAAACCCCACCTGATAACAGTGTATGTGGGTCTGTCTCTCTCTATCCCTCTCTGTGGCCCAGGTACCATTACTATGGCATTGCGGTGAAGGAAAGCTCCCAGTATTACGATGTGATGTATTCCAAGAAAGGAGCCGCCTGGGTGAGCGAGACGGGCAAGAAAGAAGTGAGCAAACAGACGGTGGCATATTCACCCCGGTCCAAACTTGGAACGTTGCTGCCAGAGTTTCCAAATGTCAAAGATCTAAATCTGCCAGCCAGTCTGCCTGAGGAGAAGGTGACCACATCTGAGGTGTTGCTGGGAGTGGGTGGCTTCCCTTTCTCTCTCTCTCACTCAACACACACAACTTCTCTCCCTTTCTCTCGCTCAGTGCAAAATGGTGAGTTTAAAAATATAAAGATAGAGGGGCACGTGGGTGGCTCAGTGGATGAAGTGTCCAACTCTTGATTTTGGCTCAGGTCATGATCTCAGAGTCGTGGGATCGAGTTCTGAGTCAGGCTCTGAGCTGGGTGTGGAGTCTGCTTGGGATTCTCTCTCTCCCTCTCTCTCTGCTCCTCCCCACCCCCCGCTCCTATGCTCACTCACTCTCAAAGAAATTTTAAAAATCTATAAAGATAGAAATCTGAATTAAATATGGACTTTAGTTAATGACAATGTACCCGTGAATATAGTGCTGCAAATCAGATAGTTTGGGTCATAGGCATTTGGAGAAAAGGACTGGCCATACATCAGTCCCGCACCCATCTTGACGCAGCCCAATGCACCAGCAGACGTAGAGCTTCTGCCATGCACACAGCCCCCAGGGAGCTGGGATACGCTGTAACGGAGACCTGAGTCCTGCTCCCGGGAACCCCGCAGCCAAGGAGGGAGACGGACGTTCATGCATAAGCAAATTGAGTTCACATAAAATGAGTGCATGTCTACGTTCTGAAACAAAAAGAACGTCTGTAAATGCTTTAAATCTAAGAACTAGTACATTTTTCCCCTCAACGTTGCCTTTTTTTTTTTTAATCAACAAACTTCCTATATGACAGTTTTAAAACTCTTGGATAAATGGAGCTAGAGATGAAATTCTTTGGCTGAGCAGATTCCAGGAAATTTCTGAATGTCTTTTTGTGATTTTTGGCAAACACCTCTTCTTATAAGTACTCACTGGGTTGTAACTTTTCCGTATCTTAGCTGATGAGGAGAATTTAATTAATACGCCCTACTGAGCTCCACTGTGGGCCAGGCGCCCTGCAAAGTGCTGGGTACATGAGCATGAATGATATGCCATTTAAGGTTTCCCAGAGCCCGTGGTCTCATGAGCGGAGAATGGGGGAGAGAGAAACCCATGCTTTCCACGGGATCACAGGGCAGGTGCCAGATGGAGAAACATGCCCAGGTGCCGTGGGAGCACAGAAGAGGGAGCCCGGGGTCAGAGAGCACCACGAATGAGTTAGACTTCCTTGGGTCTTAGTGGATGAGTAGGTGTTAAACGAATCTCGTCCCTTAACAGGGAATACATGACTTGAAAATTGAAATTCCAAGGAAGGGTAGCAGTCATGTGTATTAATTATGCTTTTATTGTTGATCCTCCCCCCCACTCCCCACAGGTCTCGACCTTTATTATGATGTACAGAACACACTGTCAGAGAATCCTGGACACTGTAATAAGAGCCAACTTCGATGAGGTAGGTCAATAAGTGTTGAGCTGTGGAACACTCTGCATTAAAGTATTATAGTAGGAGGAGCTCCTATCTCGTGAGCTCCTAGCAGGTGCCAGACCTTTGGAAACCCCTGATGTGCATTAGTTCACATAATCTTTCCAGTGATTCCAGGAAGCAAGCACTGTTCTTACCCCCGTTTTACACATCTTCTGTGTGCTCCTTGATCTCACTAGTGAGCTGCCTCCTGCCCCATGGGCCTACAAGAAAGACGGTCTCGCAGGGTGATCGTTACACCCAGTATTATAGATTCAGAGAACCTGAAGGAAAGCTTTCCTATATTTTGGATTTAATCTTTTCCTGAGGCTCCATTTTCTTTTTATTCTAAAATAGTACAGTTAAAGAATGGAGAGGAGAAACGAGAGGGTGAAGTACCAGTTACATAACCAGAGAGACAATAAAATCTTCTTGCCTAAAGTGTTATCCAAAAGAGCCTTCCAGGGGGATGGCAAGAAGCCACACATTTCACCCTATAAACCTGAGGCCTTTCTGTTTCCAGAAAATGCCTTCAGGCCAAAAAAAAAAAATCCCCAAAACCCCCACAAACCCCTTGGCATAGGTTATGGACATTGAATTGGAGGACCGTGCAGGCTCCAGTGGGACTGTAAAAACCAGGGGCTATTGGTGGACAAGATCTGGAGATTCCCTAGTGTGTGTTTCGGGGCGGGGGGGGGTGGGGGTGTGCAACGTGGGAGAGGGGAGGGTACAAAATGGCGTAAAGCACAAAATGCTCTCTCCCCCACATTCTTGTGCCTTTCTGCTGTGCCTCACAGCGGTGAGCGTTCACTGAGTGCTGCGCTTACTTGCACGAGCTCACCGGCTGCTCCCTCAGTAACCTGGGTGCTGGTGGTCGCCAGCGAGCTGGCACTTGGCTCACAGACCCAGCTCCAGAGGGGGCCGCAGAGTGCTGGTAGAGAAGGACTGTTGTTCCTGCTCTTGGCTTTTATTCACAAGATTGTTTAAATCTCCCAATTCCTTGATCAACGATTTAAGTGGATTTTTTTTTTTAAAGAAAGAAAAATCACTGCTTTCTCTCACGTTGTGGTTTGGCTATGTCTTATATCCCAAAGATCACTGAGATCAGAGCAAATAAAGGTTCAAACTCCGTTCAGATAACACTGGCTTCCGTAACAAATAATCCTAAGTCTTAAGACATTAGAAGTTTATTTCTCACTGGTGTCACGGCCCAGCGTGGACGCTCACAGGGGGAAGGTTGGTTCCTGGGGGATAGTTCAGGGACCCAGGCTCCTTCCACCATGTGGCCATACCCTGCCCTAGAGCCTTGGTGTCCTCTTTGTTCAGCTGACAGATGGGGAAAAGGACTACAGGGACGACATACCCGCTTCTTAATCTTGTCAGCCCAGAAGTAAAATGCATCTTTTTTGCCCGTGTTCCATTGGCAAAGCTGGTCTCATGGCCCCACCTTGATGCAAGGGGATCCGGTCCCTCCCTGGGCAGCGGTTCACCACCGCAGAAGAGGAGCTCAGAGCTCCAGTGGCCGGCTGTTCCTCTCCACTACAAGGACTAACCACAGAACCAGTGGCAGTCCCCCCTTTAGTTCATATGTACTTTTATTCACCTAAAGCTCACTCTCATCATCTCATTACACTTAATTCCATGCATTAATCCCAACACTTAACCGGGCACCTAACAGTGCCATGCATTGCTGTCAGTCTCAGAACTGGGGCAAGAAGAAGACCCAGCCTAGAGGGGGAAAAGCAAGAATGCACACCAGAAATTAGGATGCAGAGTAGACAGTGAGGGCTGCAGAAACCTTGAGGGGGCTGAGTGCTCCTGTGGGGAAAGTGCCAGACTCTGAGCCCAGGCTCTGCCATGAAGGCCTTTATTGTTTATCCTAGAAATAAAGATTAAAATATCATCCCTGCTTTTCTAATGCATAGGGTTCCTGGAAGAAGATGAGATAATGCTTAGCAAAAACCCTTTGTAAACTATAAAAGGTCATAAGTATGTTGCTGTTATCGGGTATGTCAACCAGAGAGTTCAAAGACTTGCCCAAGGTCCCACATCGGTTAGGGTCAAGGTCATGGCTGCATCTTTTGTCACCTGACACCTCAATATTCTTTCCACTCCTTTGGGCAGGGATATTTAGTGGCTCTTTTTAAAATGGCTAATCAAGGTGTGGTTCATTCTACCCAGCCACAAAAGAATGAAGGGGGATATTTTCCCCTTGATGGGCATGGCTTTCTCCCACAGCTGACAGAAGTAAATGGATGGTGGGTACATATGGTACACCCTGACATTGTAGTTTGCTTCAAGTCTTCAAGATCTTTAAGAGTTGAGGTTATAACTAATGTTGGTATCACATTCTTCAATTATCTTGTTGGCTGGTGCACTGTTTGTCTGCTATCAACACAGTGTAAGCCCTTGAGGGCAGGGACCTTGTCTGTCTTGTTTGCTCATGTATCCACGTCAGCCATACTCTTAGGCTCTCAGTGAATATTTGTTGGGGAGATGAGTGCATGGATAGATGGGTAGATGGATGCAAAAATGTCACGGTCTTGTAGCCCAGTCAGCCAAGTACAGAGAGCCCCAGTCTGCATGTAGGGGACTCCCTGGAAAGCTTTCTCCAGACTATATCGCATAAGGAGCTGCCAAGTCCAGAGAGTCTTGTGTTTGAGTCCAAATCCACCACTTACGAGCCTGTGACCTTGAGCAAGGTACTTAACCCCTGTGAGCCTCAATTTCTTTGGCCGTAAAATGGAGATGATTATTTTATCTACATAAGAATTCATAGAAGTGTCTGATTTTGAAATCAGAGCATAAGAAATGGTAGGTATTTTGGTGGCTAATGTTTTGTTGAGATCCTTTTAACACTGTAGCAATTAAGTATCCCTGACTGGAGGTGATCAAATGTACTTCTACAAGGTGCTAGTATATTCGGGATGAAGTAAATACGGATATGGAAAAGAAATAGAAAACCTACGTAGGTATTCTTAAGGAAATTGTCTCCTGATGCTTCACTGACCCAAGAAGGAAAGGGCTGGGAGCTCAGGGGACTGAGGCAGATAATCCGGAAAACTTTAAATAATGCTTTTCCATCTTTACCTCTGATGATTTCACCACTTTGACTTACAAGGAATAAGGAAACCTCCTCCCTTCTGGCTGATAATCAGCTTCTGTTTATTAGATGCCTACACGCTGCCAGGAGTTTTGCCTCAGTGACCTTATTGGGTCCTAGTACTGGGTAGACAGGATCTCTATTTCATAGAAGCCGATAGCTCTCATATTTAAATATTTAGGCCTGAGCTCCAGACTCAGTTGACTTGACATCCAGCTTAGCGTGGCCAAATCAGAGCTCTGACTTTCCACCTGAATTTGTTTTTCCCACCTCAGATTGCCATAACCACCCACCCAACTGTTCAAGCTACGAATCTTGATGCTTCTCTTTCCCTCACCCTTCATATCCAGCCTCTTGGGAGGTCCCACCAGCTCCATCTCCTGCATAACACTGTGTCTGTCCATTTCACACCCAACGTCCAAGTCTCGGCTCTTGAGCTTTCCACTGTTCTCCCTCCTTCTTTTCCTCCTCACTCCGAGGAACCAGTACCTTAGGATGTTAAATGGCCTGAAACGTGGAGAGTAGAAAGGGAGGTCAAAACTGACCCAACACCCTCCTCTCCAAAGGCTGCTCAGGAGACTGAGGACTGATCAAGGCTCCCTGTGCAAGTTGAGCGGACTTAAAACAGACAGATGCCTGCTAAAGACTGATTTTCCACAGATTTGTTTTAACCTACACAGCCGCTGATCTTTTCCAGAATTTCTGTTAGAAATTGACTGCTCACATATAAAAAAAAAGGAGTAGGGCTGCTTGCAAGGAGAGCTAAGAAAGACGGATGAATTCAGAATCTACCAAATCGTAGGAATCAGCTGGGCAGAGAGGGTCTTAAGTGGCTTTGGAAGGGCAGGCAGGGAGGTCCAGGACCTGGCCTGAGGCTGATACCCTGGGACAAGCTGGTATCAGGAAACAGTAGAGGGTCCTCGTGAAAGAAAGCACCTTATCCGAGAGCCCTGGCCATCTCCAGGCTCGGGCCAGCCAGCAGTCAGCCAGCAGGTGTCCCAGTGACAGAACAAGAGCCTTAACAGGTGAGCAGAACCACAATGGGGATCCTGGCTGGGCGACACTCAGAGGCTTAGGCAAGGTGTCACAAAGCTTAGGGCAGTCCACAATTTCTTGGGGCTGGTAGTGGCGGCGTGTCTGTGATGTAATAACCACTACCACCACTAACCTTTATTACGCATCTCCCGTGTGCCAAACACTAAGGTACTTGTACGAATCCTTACCAAATCCAAAAAGTACCAAAAGTGCTACTTTTATTGCTATTTCACAGGCGAGGAAACTTACCTATTTCTAGCTTAGAGATACGACACCCCTGGTTGGTAGTGGGGCCCAGGTTGGAACTTTGGAAGATAGTCTTCACCCATCTGTATTTTCTGTTTTAATTTTCAATCTGGCTGAATACTCTGCAGTACGTTCACTGTTGTGGAATAAATGGAACTGTGACTTCAGTGTCACAGTTCACAAACCTGGACTTCATTCACCACTTTGATCACGTTTTTGGTAATTACCATGTGCCCCCTAGGAAGTCAGGGGACATCCTTTCTCCCCATCCCACATCCCCTAAGCCTCTCTTCCAGTGCAGGCCGTGGGTGTCGTGGAAGTTTGTCCACAGGAGGCTGAGCTCAGGTCACCAGGCTGGAGTCAGACGTAACCTGGTCAGAGGAAAGCAAGACCCAACTTATGAGAGGGGCCTGAAGGACACTGCAAGTCGCCAGAGCAGGGGTAGAAAGATGGGAAGTGGGCATCAGTCCAAGGAGAGCTATGGGTGTCAGGAACAGGGGAGAGGGCCTGTAACCTGAGAAGAACAAACCAGCCATGAGACTGATTGGTGGAATGACTGAGGCAGACATGGGCTCCGTCTCATCCATTCCCTGACTTGCTATCTGGATTTGGACAAATAAGTTAATGTCTCTGTAAAATGGGAGCAAGGATTCTCGACTGTAGTAATATTACAAGTATTCAATGAGAGAACCTATGCAAAGTACCTGTCACATAGTAGTCACTCGATAGATAAAGCTGATGCCCATAGTAATACCACCTCCAAAGTATTAGACGAGGGGTACTAGAGTATCTTTTGCATTGGATCAGGGTTGATTCGGGGAACCAGGAATGTGGGTGATGCTACATGTGAGGGTTCGAGAGTACCCATCTGTGGGGACAAAAAGGACATGTAGTCCAGGAACCAAGTCGAGCCTATGAGAATTCACAAAAATTCAGTCATTCTTCCCTATATCTTCAAGATGAGCCACTCCTCAGTGTTAGCTAAACCTTGGGTATTTTTTTTATTCTAGGTATTTTTAGTGGTATTATACACATCAGTTAACCATCTTTGCTGTTTCCCTTCACTTCCCTTATCTTGTCCTGCTCCCAGGCCCCTACCCTGCTCTCTTCCTGACCTCCAGCTCACACACTAGAAGATGGAGGTATACAGGCCCCGAAGAGTTGTCTGCCGTCCACATTCGCTCTACCACTCGCTCATCAACAGCACAGCTGGAGCTCCTGCTATCATAGTGATAATGCAGTCTCAAGTGCCTCCCGTATTTCCGTTCTGCACTAGTGGTTAGGGTGGGAGTGCCCACGTGGTTTACCAGCCACATGCCACCATCTAGCATCCCACAGTGGCAATGACCAGCCAGGGCTCTTTGGGGAATGGAGGAATTTGGATAGGAAGAGGTCCTTGCATTTTCTTCTGGTTTTGGTACACATATTTGAACCGGGAGACTTGTCTGTGACACCTACTTTCCTCCCTTCCAGATACATTCCTTTCACCAGCAACTCACACATCACTCCCTTCTTTTCGAGAACAGCCAAGGGGCCCCAACAGGCCCAGAGAATAGTGAGCACTAGCGCTCTGAGTTTGTTAAGAGCAATATCCCACCTTCCCTTCCTTAAATGTTTCCTGGACCACAGTGAGGATGAAGGGGCTGATGAGTTAATGTGCTGGTCCTCTGTCCCAGGGCAGAGTAGACCCCAGGCTGCCAGGCCAGGTGGTTCTGCAGTGGTGGGTGTGGCACACAGAGGGCAGGGGGAAGATGGGGACGGGCCGCCTCTGCCACAGCAGGGGGAATGGACGACCCCACTGCAAGCCGGTGGAGTCCCAGGCATTGTTGCGAGGGCCCCGGGTAACCTCACGGTTCTCCTTTCTGTGGCTCGATACAGGTTCAAAGTTTCCTTCTGCACTTTTGGCAAGGAATGCCCCCCCACATGCTGCCTGTGCTGGGCTCCTCCACGGTAGTGAACATCGTTGGCGTGTGTGACTCCATCCTCTACAAAGCGATCTCGGGGGTGCTGATGCCCACTGTGCTGCAGGCGTTACCGGACAGGTGAGCATGCTTCCTCCTGTGACTAGTCCTTAGCACGTATTTCCAGCCTCTCTCTCGCTGAACGTAATCATGCGCTGTCTGGGGGTCTCCATTGTAAAGGCCATAAACTTTGGACTTTTAAAAATTCAATTTGATTAACAGTTTTTAATATAAATAAAAATTGTAACATTTTGAACCACTTGTACGGTTCAAAATTCCAGAGGTGTAATACAGTATATGGTGAAAAGCCTCCCCCTACCAACTCCTGTTCCCCGGACACCCCAGACCTCTCCATAGAGCATCAAATAGAGTCATTTTCTTGGCCCGAGGTGGGGGAGGGTCCGTCCAGATCTGCTGTGCACATGTAACCAATGCATATATCCTGCTCTTTCTCACTGAAACAGTGATATACTCTATTACACTGTTCTGCACCTTGCTTTGAGAAAACAATCTTGGAGCTTGTGCTGGGACTTCTGTGCCCCTCCAGAGCACTCCCTACCGTGCCCCATGCTGCTCCCTGCCCTGGGACTGGACCAAATGGAGCACCTCACAGGACTCCCTTTCCCTGTGGCATCCGGCTGGGGTCAGCCAATGGGGAGATCAAAAGGAGGGAGGGAGAAGACGGGGATCAGGAGACGACTCTGTCTCCATCCCTGGGAGGTCACCCCGGGCTGGTTGTGGCCATCCACAGGCCTCTGGAGCCTTCCAGCATAGCGCCAGATTCAAATTCTGCTGGAGTACCTTGTGCTTAGATTGGAAGCTTGTCCTTAGGACATGGGGTGGGTGAGAGCCTGCTGCCCCTCACACCCCTGCGCCGCCCCCTGAGAGCAGTGGTCTCCCTCATGGGCTCCTTCATGCCTGTTGACGCCTTCATGACTTGTCCCTTGTAAATAAACCCTCCTATTCTGTGTAGTGTCTGCTTCCTGTTGGGACTGTTAGAGAACATTCCACAGCAGTCTGGAAAGAGATTGTATTCTTTTTTATGCCTGCATACTGTTCCCACTGGACTGAATGTAATCCGTTGTCTTCTTGTTTCCAGTCTTGTTTTACTACAAATAATGCTGTGATGAATGATGTACATTCATGGGGGGTGGGGTGCATTAGCTTCCCAGGGCTGCAGCAACAAAGAGGCACAAGCTGGGTGGCTTGAAACTACAGAAAGGAATTCTCTCATAGTTTTGGAGGCCAGGAGTCTGAAATTAAGGTGTTGGCAGCATTGGTTCCTTCCAGAGATGTACTCTGTGCCTCTCTCCTAGCCTCTAGTGGTGGCTGGAAGTCCTTGGTGCTCCCTGGCTTACAGACGCATCCCTCCGGTCTCTGCTTCTGTCTTCCTGTTGACTTCCACTCTCTGTGTCTCTCTGTGTCTTATGAGGACACTTGTCATTGGATTTAAGGCCCACCCAGTGAGTCCAAGATCTCAAGATCCTTAATTTAATCACATCTGCAAACAAGGTCACCTTCACAGGTTCCAGGTGGACATACTGGGAAGGGGGGAGTGGGGAGGGGGGCACCACTCATCCCACTACATGAACTCTATGTGCAGAATAAATTTCCTACAGGGCTGAATTTCTGGTTCAAAGGCTATATGACTTCAACTTTTCTCAGTGAAGTTTTGATGTGCATTTCTTTTATTATGAATGAAGTTGAGTATCTGTTCGTATCTTTAAGAGCAACTTCTGTTTTCTTTCCTGTGACCTCTCAGTTTTTATCCTTTGATTATTTTTCTATTTGGTGGTTGGCGTTTTTCACATTGATTTATAGGAGCTCTTTATTTTTTAAAAGATTTTATTTATTTATTTGAGAGAGAGAGAGAATGAGAGAGAGCATGAACAGCGGGAGAGGAAGAAGCAGACTCCCCGCTGAGCAGGGAGCCCAATGTGGGGCTCGATCCCAGGACCCTGGGATCATGACCTGAGCCAAAGGCAGACACTTAATGGACTGCACCACCCAGGCCTTCCCAGGAGCTCTTTATCTATTAGATATAATAACCATTTATCTGTGTTAAGAGTTGCAAATAGTTTCTCATTTTGTTGTCATTCTTTTGTCTTTACCATACAGAAATTTATTTATGTAATTGAATTTATCAGTCCTTGCGTTTATGGCTTCTGGATTCGGTATCATAGTTTTAAAAGTCCTCCCCCATTCCAATGATTAAGTAATTTTCCCATGGTTTATCACACTAACTTTATGGCTTAATTTTGTACTCTTGAATTTTTGTTCAATTTGGAACTCATCCTGGTGTAAGATGTGAAGCGTGGCCTTGTTTTCTCCTCAGCAGCTGTCCTGTTTTTCCAGCACCATATGTTAATTATTCCATCTTTTCTTCACAAAGTTGAGATGCCACTTTTTTTATATAGTAAATTTTATATGTATTTGGGGCTGCTTCTGGACTTCCTACCCTATGCCATTGATATTTCTACACATTCATGTTCCAGGGTTACTCTGTTTTAAGTTTTGTGCTTTTAAACACATTTAAGGGGCGCCTGGGTGGCTCAGTTGGTTAAGTGTCTGCCTTTGGCTCAGGTCGTGGTCCCAGGGTCCTGGGATCGAACCCCACGTCTGGCTCCCTGATCGCTGGGGAGTCTGCTTCTCCCTCTGCCCCCACCCCTTGCTCATGCTCTCCCTCTCGCTCTCAAATAAATAAATACAATCTTAAAAAAATAAACATATTTAATATTTAGTAGGACTAGCTCCTCATACTTACTTCCCTTTTTAAATAATTTTCCTATTATTATCACTTTTTTTTCCATATGAATTACCTTGTCATCAGTGTGTCTGTTTCAATACGCATACATTTATAACACTTCCACATGTATTCTTACTGGGATTACATTACATTTAGAGATCAATTTAGGGAAAATTATGTATTTATGATATTGAGAATTTCTAACAAAGAATATGGTTTGCCTTGACATTTATTCTGATCTTTAATTTTGTGACTGCAGGAATATTGTAAATGACTTTTTTACTTAGATCTTACACATTTAAAAAGTTTCTTCTTAGATATTTATCTACTTGTTGCTATTGTGCGTACAGTCTTCTGCTCCACGGCTCTTGACAGATGATGGTTTGTGTATATGAAAACTGTTGATATCTGTGTGTTATATTTGGAGCTGGCTATGCCAAGTTTATCTTGTTGTATTTTTTTTTCAGGTTCTCTTAGATTTTCCATGTTTAGAATCCTTCAAATACAGATAATTTTACTATTGTTTTTCTAATTTTTACACCTCTCATTTACTCCTCTCGCCTAATTACATTGGCTTATGCCTCAAGAACACTGTTGAAGTTCTTGACTTTAATGAAAATGCATCTAGTGTTTCTCCATTAAACATTGTGCTGGCTTTTGGATTAAGATGGACATATTTTGTCATGTTAAGGAATGTCTGTCTTTTATTAATTCATTAGATGTTTTATGAAGGATGGTTGTTGAATATTATCCAATGGTCTTCATCATCTATGGAAATTATTATATTATCCATATCTTAATATTGAACCATTCTTGCATTCCCAGAAGAAACCCCACTTGCTCATAGTATATTTTCTTAAGGTGCTACAGATTTTATTTGCTAACGTTTTATTTAGAATTTCTGCATCAAAGTCGTAAAGTGAGATTGGTCTGCAATTTTCTTTTTGTGTTTAATCTTCGTTAGTTGTTGGTATCAATGTTATTCTTGCTTCATAAAAGAAATCTGGAAGCTTCTCCCCACCCCCATTTTTCCCTAAGCTCTGACACACTTTTAATAGCACTGAAATTATTTGCTCTTGAAGACTAGATAGAATTAATTCCCCTTTGAAGGGATCTGGGTGTGGTGTTGGTGGGAGTAAATCTTTGAAATTTTTCTTTTTTTTTTCTATAGTAATTGGTTAGTTTAGATTTTCTGTTTTCTCTGAGGTAAGTTTTGGTAAATTACAACTTCCTAGAAAATATCCACTTCTAGATCTTTAAATTTATTTGCTTAGGGTTGAGCAAAGTGCATTTGTAGACTCATTGATTTTTCCTCTATGTCTGATTATTTCTGCTTTAATACATTTTAGTTTGTGTAGTTGTGCTTTCTTTTGCTTCTTTGTGATTAAGTTACCGGTTTTGTTTTATTTTTTCAAGCAACATGCTCTTAGATATATTTATTGGTGCTATTCTTCTTCTTTTTTTCTAATACATTGAATTCTTTCATTTAACTCATTTCTTTTACTTTCTTAAGTTTACTTTGTTCTTCATTTATTCAACAAATACTTTACTGAGTGCCCACTACGTAGTTTGTTGTTCTATCAGTGACCAAAAACAGTTGACCAAAAAATAGATGCTTGATTTACTTACATTCTTTCATTCTTGTTTAATAACATAAATATTTCAGGCTTGGGTTTTTCTTTGAGCACTATTTGAGCTATGTTCCATAGGGCTCGATATGTAATATTTTAACATTGTTATTTTCTAGATATTTTGCAACTTTGGTTTGGAGTTCCTCTTTGTCCTAAAAATTTTAAAAGAGTACTTAAAAACTTCCAATTGTTAGGAGCTATTATCTTCTGGTTATGTAATTCGTTTTAGCTTTTACTGCCTGGGGATTAGTGACTGTTTTCTGAACTATTTCTTCTTTTGAGATTTTACTTAGATTTTATTTGTTGTCTAATATATGGGCAATTTTGTGACCCTTAGAAAGAAGAAGCACTCTCTGTCTTCAAAAAGCACTTCTCCGTCTTTGGCAGACCTGTATTTGGGTCAACATTATTGTTATTTAGTTATTCTGTTGTCTTAGTGCTGTCCACTTAGACTGTTATGGACCACGACAGGTAAATAGGTTTAAGACTTATTACTAATATGTGCTAACCTATTTCACCTTGAATCTCCCTTAATTTTTGTTTTTGAATGTTGACGCTATGTTCTATGATGCTTTGCTGTTTCTAGCTGCTTTATTTTCAATGTAATAGCTTCATTATGAATCACAACATCTTCATTGTAAATTGTACTCTTAGCATTATTTTTTTGGTACACTTAACATTATAAAGTCTAATTCAGAATTTTTTTTGCCCAGAATTTAGGTTGTCTGATAGTAAGATCATGACCTCTATGTTCTTTTTGTTTTCATCTGTCTGAATGCCGTCGCCCATCTTTTTATTTTCGATCTTTATAACTTACTTATATGCAGAACCATTTAGAATTTGTTTTATAGTTCAATCTGGTTTTTTCTATTACTGGTTAAGTCTAACCCACTTACACTTATTGACACAACAGATACTTTTGTTCTTAGTTCTATCATTTCCTTTTATATTATTAAGTATATGTTTATAGCTTTTTATTTAATTTTATTCTTAAAATTTAGGTTTATTGAAGTACACTTTATATATATTAACATTCATCATTTTAGTGTATACAGCTGACCCTTGAACAACACAGGGAATAGGGGTGCTGAACTCCTGTGTAGTTGAAAATTTGCGTATAACTTTCAACTCCCTCAAAACTTAAGTACTAATACCTGACTGTTGACCAGAAGCCTTACCAATAACATAAACAGGCAATTACAACATATTTTGTATGTTATGTGTATTCGATACTGTATTCTTACAGTAGAGTAAGCCAGAGAAAAGAAAATGCTGTTAAGAAAATCATAAGGAAGAAAAAGTAAATTTACAATACAGCATTTATTGAAAAGCAATTTCTATGTAAGTGTGCTCGCACAGTTCACACACATGTTGTTCAAGGGTCAGCAGTGCAATTGAAATATAGTTTCATCACCTTAAAAACTTTCTCATGACCCTCTTCCACGGCCAGCCCCTTATCATGCAGTGTTTGCAGGCATATCCTTTTCTACCCTGTTACTCTAAGTCTTCATATTTAAAGTAGATCTCATGTAGCTAATATAGTGAGCTCTTGCTTTTTTATCCAATCTGACAATTTCCATTTTTAGTTGCTATGTCTAGACCTTTGCATTTAATGATATTAATGATATGGTTCATTAAAAATTTCCATCTACTAGTTGCTTTCTTTTTTTTTTAAGATTTATTTATTTATTTTTAGAGTAACAGAGCAGGAGCGCATGGCGGGGGAGGGACAGAGGGAGAGAATTTTCATGCAGACTCCCCACCGAGCATGGAGCCCATGTGGGGCTCAATCACATGACCCTGGGATCATGACTGAGCCAGAACCAAGAGTCGGACACTGAACCCAACTGAGCCACGCAGGCACCCCCCACTAGTTGTTTTCTATTAGTTCCTTCCATTTTCACCCCTTTCCCCTCTCTTTGTGCCTAGTTTTAGGTTAAATTTTTTTATCATTCTATTTTACTTCCATAATCGGACTGTTCTTTATACCTCTTTAAAAAATTTTTTTAGTGGTCTTTCTTACTTACAACCTACCTTCAGATAATATCATGCTGCTTTACACGTAGTGTAGGGACCTCACAACAGTCTACCCCCAATTCACTCATCCTCTCATTTTTTATGCTGTTGCTGTCACATATTTTGCTTTCGTATATGCTCTAAACTCCTATATATTGTTACTGTTTTTGCTTTAGATAATTACCCTTTAGAGCGATTAAAGATATGGAGAACAATCTTTAAATTTACCTTCAGGGGCGCCTGGGTGGCTCAGTCATTGGGCGTCTGCCTTCAGCTCAGGGCATGATCCTGGAGTCCTGGGATTGAGCCCCATATCAGGCTCCTCTGCTGGGAGCCTGCTTCTTCCTCTCCCACTCCCCCTGCTTGTGTTCCCTCTCTCGTTGGCTGTCTCTTTCTCTCTGTCGAATAAATAAATGAAATCTTTAAAAAAAAATTTACCTTCAGTCTAATGATTTCTGATCTTCATTTCTTTATGTAAAATCCCAGTTTCTGTGTTATATTATCATATCCCCCTGCCTGAAGAATCTTCTAAAACTTTTCTAATATTGCAGGTCTGCTGCTAATGAATTATTTCAGCTTTTGTTGGTCTGAGGAAGTCTTTATTTCTCTTTCATCTCTGAAAGACACTTACAGTGGATACGGTGTTCTAGATTCACAAGTTTTCTGTTTTGTTTTGTTTTCATTACTTTAAAGATCTTAATCCGTTTGTTTCTGGCTTGCATGTTTGTAGATCTTTTTTACTATGTGCCTTTTTTCCCTCTGGCTGCCTTCAAGATCTTCTCTATCTTTGGTTTTGAGCTGTTTGAATATGATGTGCCTAGTTGTGTTGTGTTGTTTGTGTTCTCCTGCTTGAGATTTTCTGAACTTCTTGGATCTGTGCTTCGATGTGTTTCACTATGTTTGGAAAACTCCCTGCCATTATCTCCTGCTCTGTTCTCTCTCTCTCGTCTCCTGTTATTTCAGTTACGTGCATGTCAGACCGTTTGATACTTTTCCACAACTGCCTTGGAGTTTCTGTTTAACTTTTTTCACAAGTTTTGTGGTTTGGTTGAGGTCATTTGTATTGGCCTATCTTTAGGCTCACTGATTTTTTCTAGCCTATGTCAACTTTACTAACGAGACTGTTGAAAGCATTCTTCATCTCTGTTGCCATGTTTTGTTTTTATTTTCATTTCTAACATTTCATTTTTATTATTTCTGTTTGTGCTGAAATTCCTCATCTGTTCATGCTTATAGTTTATCTTTTCCATGGGAGCCTTTGACATATTAACCGTGGTTATTTTAAATTCCCTGTTTGATAGTCAGGTTCTCTTGATTGCTTTATCTCTTGAGAGTGGATTCTTTCTCTTTTTAAACTTTTTATTATTGGAGTATGGTTGGTATACACTGTTATATTAGTTTCAGGCATACAACATAGCGATTGGACAGTTCTATACATTATCACTGCTCACCGCAGTAAGGGTACTTACCACCATCACTATCCGACATTATTATTATAGTGACTATATTCCCTGTGCTGCACTTTTCATCCCTGTGGCTTACTTGTTTTAAAACTGGAAGTTTGTACATCATATTTCCTTTCACCTATTTTGCCCATCCTCCCTCTCCCCTTCCCCTCTGGCCACCACCAGTTTGTTCTCTGTATTTATGAGTCTGTTTCTAGTTTTGTGTTTGGTTGGTGTTTAGATTCCACGTATAGGTGAAATCATATGGTATTTGTCTTTTTCTGTCTGACTCATTTCATTTAACATAATACTTTCTAGGTTCGTGCGTTCATTCATGGCAAAATCTCATTCTTTTTATGAAGTAATATTCCGTTGTGTATATATGCCACATCTTCTTTATCTATTTATTGATGGACACTTGGGCTGCCTCCGTATCTTGGCTATTGTAAATATGCTGCAGTGAATGCGTATATCTTTTCAAAGTGGTGTTTTCCTTTTGAGTAAACACCCAGAGTGGAATTACTGAACTGTATGGTATTTCTATTTGTAATTTTTTGAGGAACCTCCGTACTGTTTTCCACAGTGGCTGCATTAATTTGCCTTCCCACCAGCAGTGCAGAGGGTTCCCTTTGCCCCACATCTTCACCAACACTTCTTACGTTTTGCCTTGTTGGTACTAGCCATTCTGACAGGTGTGAGGTGGTATCTCAGTGTGGTTTTGATTTGCATTTCCCTGATGACAAGTGATGTTGAACATCTTTTCCTGTGTCTGTTTGCTATCTGTATGTCTTCTTTGAAAAATGTCTATTCAGGTCCTCTGCTTATTTTTCACTGGGTTACCTGTTTGTGGTGTTGAGTTGTATATGTTCTTTGTATATTTTGGATATTAACCCCTTATTGGATATGTCATTTGCAAATATCTCCTTCCATTCAGTAGGTCGCCTTTTTGTTTTGTTGATAGTTTCCTTTGCTGTGCAAAACCGTTTTATTTTGATGTAGTCCCAATAGTTTATTTTTGTTTTTGTTTCCCTTGTCTGAGGAGACATATCCATAAATATGTTACTAAGACCAGTGTCCAAGAGATTACTACCTAGGTTTTCTTTTAGGAGTTTTATGGTTTCAGGTCTCATATTTAGGTCTTTAATCCATTTTGAGGTTTTTTTTTTTTTAATGCATGGAGTAAGAAAGTGGCCCAGTTTCATTCTTTTGCATGTAGCTGTCTTGTTTTCCCAGCACCATTTGTTGCAAAGACTGTCTTTTGTCCATTGTATGTTCTTGCCTCCTTTGTCATAGATAAATTGACCATACGAGCATGGGTTTATTTCTGATTCTCTATCCTGTTCCAGTGATCTACGTGTCTATTTTGTGCCAGTACCTTACTGTTTTGATTACTTTAGCTTTGTAGTATATCTTAACATCTGGGATTGTGGCACCTCCAGCTTTGCTCTTCTTTCTCAAGAGTGCTTCGGCTATTTGGGATCTTTTGTGTTTCCATATAAATTTTAGGATTATTTGTTCTAGTTCTCTGAAAAATACTATTGGTATTTTCATAGAGATTGCATTGAATCTATAGATGGCTTTGGATAGTATTTTAACAATATTTTAACATTTTATATTATTACATTTTAATAGTATTAGTTCTTCCAATCCATAAGCATGTATTTCTTTATATTTGTTTATGTTGTGTTCTGTTTCTTTCATCAGTGTCTTATAGTTTTCAGAGTACAGGACTTTCACCCCTTGGTTGAGTTTATTCCTAGGTATTTTATTCTTTTTGGTGCTTGTGTAAATGGGATTGTTTTCT
Source organism: Ursus arctos (assembly GCF_023065955.2). Lineage (NCBI taxonomy): Eukaryota > Metazoa > Chordata > Mammalia > Carnivora > Ursidae > Ursus > Ursus arctos. The sequence goes on along the minus strand of NW_026622886.1, from coordinate 9,416,881 downwards.
TAATTTCTTCTGCTGCTACTTCATTATTAGTGTATAGAAATGCAACAGATTTCTGTATATTAATTTTGTGTCCTGTAACTTTACCGAACTCATTTCTTCTAGTAGTTTATGGTGGACTCTTTAGGGTTTTCTATACATAGTATCATATCATCTGCAAATAGGGACTTCTGCTTTACTTCTCCTTTACCAATTTGGATGCCTTTTAATTCTTTCTCTTGTCTGTTGGCTATGTCTAGGACTTCTGGTACTCTGTTGACTAAAAGTTGGTGAGAGTGAACATCCTTGTCTTGCTCCTGATCTTAGAGGAAAAGCTTTCAGCTTTTCATTACTGAATATTATGTTAGCTGTGTATTGGTCATAAATGGCCTTTATTATGTCAATGTGTGTTCCATCTAAACCCAGTTTGTTGAGAGCTTTTATCATGAACAGATGTTGAATTTTTTTGTCAAATGCTTTTTCTGCATCTATTCAGATGATCAGATGGGTTTATCCTTCATTTCATTAATGTGATGTATCATTTTGATTGATTGGTGTATATGGAACCATCCCTCCACTCGACAATAGATCTCACTAGGTCATGGTGAATGATCCTTGTAATGTATTGTTGAATGTGGTTTGCTATTATTTTGTTGAGGATTTTTGCATCTGTGTTCATCAGGGATATTGGCCTGTAGTTTTCTTTTTTGGTAGTGTCTTTGGTTTTGGTATGGGGGTAATGCTGGCCTTATAGGATGAATTTAGAAGCTTTCCTTGCTCTTCTATTTTTGGGAAAAGTTTGAGAATCATAAATATTAACTCTCCTTTGGTTAAGGTTTGGTAGAATTCACCTGTGAAGTTGTCTGGTTTTGAACTTTTGTTTATTGAGAGTTTTTTGATTACTGATTGATTTTGTTACTAGTAATCAGTCCGTTCAGATTTTCTATTTCTTTCTGATCCAGGTTGGGAAGATTGTATGTTTCTAGGAATTTGTCCATCTCTTCCAGGTTGTCCAGTTTGTTGGTGTATAATTTTTTGTAATAGTTTCTCATAATTGTTTGTTTTTCTGTGATGTCAGTAGTTATTTTTCCTCTTTCATATCTGATTTTATTGAGTCCTCTCTCTTTTTTCATGATGAGTCTGACTAAAGGTTTATCAATTTTCTCTTTCTAAAGAACTAGCTCTTGGTTTCGTTGATCTGTTGTTTTGTAAGTTTCTGTTTCATTTATTTCCACTCTGATCTTTATTCCTTCCTTCCTTCTACTAACTTGGGACTTTGTTATTTTTCTAGTTTCTTTAGGTATAATATTAGATTGTTTGAGATATTTTGTGTTTCTTGAGGTAGGCCTGTATCACTATAAACTTCCCTCTTAGAACTGCTTTTGCTGCATCCCAAAGATTTTGGACCATTGTGGTTTCAGTTTCATTTGTCTCTTATGTATTTTTAAAAATTTTTTAATTTAAATTCAATTTTGTTAAGATATAGTGTATTATTAGTTTCAGGGGTAGAATTTAGTGATTCATCGGTTGCCTGTAACACCCAGTGCTCATTCCATCAAGTGCCTCCTTCATGCCCATCATTTCTTCTCTGATTTCTTCACTGAGCCATCAATTGTTTTTGTAGCATTTGGTTTAGCCTCCACGTGCTTGTGTTTTTTCCATTTTTTTGTAATTGATCTCTAGTTTCATACCATTGTGAACAGAAAAGATGCTTAATAATATTTAAATATTAAATTTATTGAGACTTGTTTTGTGGCCTAACATGTGATCTATCCTGGGGAATGTTCCATGTGAACTTGAAAAGAATGTGCATTCTGCTGTTTTTAGATGGAATGTTTTGACTCTATCTGTTAAGTCCATCTGGTCTAATGTATCATTCAAAGCCACTGTTTCCTTATTGATTTTCTGCCTGGATAATCAGCCCATTGATGTTAGTGGACTGTTAAGTTCCCCTACTATTAATGTGTTACTGTCAACTTCTCCTTTTATGTCTGTTTATATTTGCTTTATGTATTTAGGTGCTCCTGTGTTGGATGCATAGATATTTATAATTGTTTTATCTTCTTATGGGACTGACTCCTTTATCATTCTGTAATGCCTTCTTTGTCTCTTGTGACCATCTTTGTTTTTAAGTCCTTTTTTGTCTATTGCTACCCATTTTTCTTTTTTCGCTCTCATTTTGCATCCCTTCACTTTCAGTCTGTATGTGTCTTAGGTCTGAAGTAAGGCAGCATATAGATGGGTCTTGTTTTTTTATCCAGTTAGTCATAGTAGGTTCTTTTTCTTAATTTTCCATGTGTCTTATAATTGTTTATCGACTTCCAAACAGTGGTTAGAACAGGAGAGACTGAAATAGGTAGTATTTATGCCTGGAAATAGACACGCCTCTTTTCTCCTAGGCTCTTAATGTGAGGGGTCGAGTCCGTTTATCGAGGTATTGATTGGGTTTGGTTTTTGTGGTTGCCATGGGCACCCTCAGTGGACGACCACATTAACATTCTTCTGGGGTACCCTGTGCTTAGGTCAGAAGTTTGTTGAGGGCGTTTTTCTCAATGTTGCTGCTACACCCTCAGCATTAGGTCTTCCCTGGTCGGGAAGTATACACACTTGTTAGTCTCTTTAGGGCTTGAGTGGGGGTGTGGGGGTTCCCTGGTGTTCTGGCTTAGTCCCCAGCAAGCCCTGTGACTTTGGCTCTCAGAGATGGGCCTTCTCAGTGATCCTGTCCCACCCCAGAGGTAAATCTCTAATAGTCTGAGCCCCTGATGGTTTCTACCAAGGTTAGAGAGCTTTTTCTTTTTATTTCCCCCACCTGCAGTGGGTCTCTTTCTTTGCCCACGGTCAATGGTGTTTCTGTCCTTCCCCTAGCCACCTGAGGCTTTTGTTCCATAGGGGAGAGAAGGCTGGCTAGGGCTTCATGCCTTCCCTACATTAGTGGTTGCTCCCCTCCTCCAAACAGGCACCTCAGAGATAGGCTTCCTCCATTCTCTGTTCTCGGGGATTCTTCATGAGCACCTGGTGAGGTCTGTGGGGAAGATCTTGTGAGTAGATGTAAACTTCCTTTGCATCCGCAGCTCCCAGAGTTCTATACTCTCATGTGAGTTCACACATTGCTTTTAGCAATTTGTTTTAAAAATTGAGCTGAATTCTTTTTACTTAGATGTCCCACTTTCCTCCCTCAAACATAGAGGAACCAGTTCCCAAGTCATCCTCTCTTTGGAGGTGCCTGTCTTTCTATGTATTCCAAGCTAGGCGGTTGTGATTTCAGCTGTCTGATGAGTTAAAGAAAAGTTAGGATTTTACAGATTATCTGGCTTTCTCTTGTTATGATGGGAGTGTTGTTCTTTCTAATTTTCCACATTCTAGGTGTAACAGAAACATACCTAGGTAAGCAACAAAGATTACCTCCCAGTGGGATTATGGTCAAATTTTAATCTCATGTTTTTCTGTGTTTTTCTAGTGTCCTAATTGAGACTGGATTATTTTTATAATCGTGTGCATACACATATATATATCTGATTTTTAAATATGCGTAGGATTATAAAAATAAATATACACAACTATTTTATATATATATATATATATAGAAAGAGAGAGAGAGAGAGAGAGCTTTGAGTTATTCTTTCTTGCACATTGTTCAAGGGAACTAGATAATGGCCGATTGTGTACCTGTTTTGTAGTGAGAAGGTACCTCCTAGGGGGTCAGCGGAAGTATACACACCTTTATATGAGAGCTTCACATACCTCTAGTAGTGCTTACCAGGTGTTACACACCGGCAAGGCATCTGTAGTTTGTTATGAAGCAGTTTGTGGGGTGCTAATGAAATGCTAATGAAATCCTTCTCTATAATTGGCTCATTTTTATAGACATAAAAATTGAAGCTTAAGAGCTGAAATAACTTTAGTCCACCTTCACCGGCAAAGAAATGAAACAGCCACGACTTAACTGTCGATTCTTCACTGAGCAGTGTTGGTTGATTCCTACAGCATGCGGGCGCTATGCTGAGTCCCGGAGCACCACATCAAAGAAGTTACACATGCCCCTGCCCCCCCCCTCACTGAGTGTACAGTCGGCCGCAGGAGACCATTTTTAATACGTACATTGTTAACTAATTGCCAAAGTGATCCTTGACTTAGAAACTCAGTGCCTTTCTCATGAAATCAGGGGAAAAAGTTATTCAAAAGACCAGATGTCATCAGACAGCTGACTTTCCACAATTTTATGTACTCATTCATCCCTGAAACCTGTTTGAGTGCCTTCTGTGTACCCAGCCTGGTGCTTGGCCAGGGTAGAAAGGAGATTTGACTCTGGAAGTTCTTACTAGCTGACCTACCCCTTACCTTCTAACTCGGTAAACCATATTGAAATGCAGGTGAACAAGTGATAATACAGAGATAACCATGAACCATTTGCTGTTTATTTATAAGAAAGGTAGGTCATTCTCAAACTTGGGCTTTTCACTTCTTGTGACCTCCCAGGTGATCTTGGCATAGTGGTTGTTAGTAATGATTGGTTCATCAGAAGTAAGGAAGTGTGTGTGCGTGTGTGTGTGTGTGTGTGTGTGTGTGTGTGTGTATGCACACCGGCTAATGAGCTGTGTAGGGGTGGTGGCTGGGCAGGGAAGTTGAGATATCAGAGAAGCAGAAAGAAGACTGAGATACTAGAGCTTTGGAGGCAGACACATGTGGGCTTCAGTCTTGGCTTGTCCACTTACTTGTTGCATCTCCTCGGACAAATCAAGTAATTTCTCTGAGCCTCGGTTTCTCACCTCTCTGCTGGGACTAACACTAGTACCTACTTCGTAGGGTAGATGTGAAGATTAAATAAGAAAATACAGGTGAAGTGTTTAGTACTTGGCACACTGCCCTCATTAAAAGGTAGCTGGCATCAGTGCTGTTGCTGTTGTACCAGCCTCACGGCTGGAAGTCATTCAGAGAATTACAAGTGTGGAATCAAGATGCAGGAGAAGGGCTGAAGCTGGAGCTGTAGACGAGGGAGCCACCTGCACAAAAGGGACGAGAAGGCGTGACACTGGAGGTACAGGACAGACCCTGGGAGTGCCAGCCTGGGGAGTGAAATGGAAGGAGACAGGGTAAGTCATCAGAGAAGGGGGTCAGGCCGCAGCATGCGTCCATCAAAGGAGAGTATGTGAGGAAGAGGGTGACGGAGGGCATCATCTGATGCTGCAGGAAGGTGGAGCGAGCCAGGAGGCTTCTCTAGGCCAGGTGAGCAGGAGTTCAGCTCCTCACTTGCTCGTGTTCAGATTACTCCTAAAAGTCTGGCAGTCCCAGTTCCAAGTCCCAAAATAGAATCCTTTCCAGGATGAGTTGCTTCCCACTTTTCTTCACTGTAATAAAATCAAATGATTGCACAAAGGAAAAGGCCCATCACTGGTCCTGCTGCTTACTTCCTGCCCCCGTACGAAGGCCAGCTCCTCTACTCCAGCTGCACGTCATGGCCCCTGAGAAAGGTGTCATGGGTGGGGAATGGCAGCCCACCGTCCTCGATGGTACAGCAGCCATCAGATGATCACTTCAGACTCTGATCTAGGTCACCCTCTAAATTTTGACCTCTGTCCAGAGTGGCCAAATATTCTAAGAAGTCATCTCACTTAGAAGTCGGATCCAACGTGTTAATCTCTGAGAATGTACTTTGGCTTTATTACGTGTGCGGTACTTTTGGTTCACTCAGTAGTCAACATTTATCAAGCCCATCCTGTGTATCAGGCACTCTGCTAGGCACGGGGGTACATATACCACCTTTGTTTCACGAAGGCATCCTTGACAACACTCTTTCCTCATGCACCCACATCCACTCACCAGGACATCCTGCTGGCTCTGCCTTCAAAATATTTTAATCTGGCCATATTACATTATTTCCACTGTTACCACCTTCACCCCGATGCTCTCTTGCCTGGATTATTGGAATAACCTCCAAACAGATCTCCCTGCTCTGTCCTTGCCCTTCTACACTTGATTTTCATCTCAGGAACCAGACTGATTTTTTTAAAACATATGGCAGGCTCGAGAGTGTTGAGATAGTTGGTAGAGCTGGGAGTGTGGGGAGACTGGCAGTTTCAGATCCTGTGGCCAACACTTGAACCGACCTCTGAAGTTGTTAAGGAAGGGAGGAAACAGGCTGCAATCTGGGGCAGGAGCTTTCCAGGCTGAGGGAACAGCAGATCCAAAGGCCCTGGTGAGGTTGTCAAGGACCTGTAGAAACAGAAAAGAAGCTGGTGCTGTGGGAATTGAGTAAGCTGGCAGGGGGTAGGGGTGGGGAGAGGGAGTGGGAGGAGCTGAAGTCAGAAAGATAAAGGAGGGGACAGTATGGGTAGGGTCCATCCAGCTGGGGATTGGGAGCCACTCATTCATTCATTCATTTCGTTTAACAAACTTTCCTCACGTGCCTTCTTGGTGTCAGGCACCATGCTAGGTGCTGAACGCACAGTGAGAAGCAAAACAGACATAGTCCCTGCCTCCACATTGGAGCACACAGTCTCGTGGGAAAGACGGACATGAATCAGATAATCACACAAGTCAGTGTATAGTTACCAACTGTCCCAACTTGGCCCTTCAAGAGGAATAATCAGGGACTCTGACCTAGACTAGGAGGTTTCAGAGAAGGTTTTCCTGTGGACGTGACACCTGCTCTGAGATCAGATTGATGAGGAAGAGTCGAGTAGGTGAAGAAGTGTGGGATGCTCTTGGATGGAAGGATACCAAGGTCAAAGGCCCTGAGGTGGGAAAGAACTGGGTGGAGGCAAGAGGGGTTAAAACATGGATGAAGAGAGAGAATGCAAGGTGAGACTGGAGAGGAAAGCAAGGCTGGAGTGTGAGCCTTGGGGATCGCAGTCAGAATTTTGGTCTTTATCCTAAGCATAATGTGAAAGCTTTGGGGGGTTTTAATCAGAAGGTGAACTGGATCTGAATTGCAAGTGTTTGGGAGAAATCCCTCTCACAGTGTGGAAGACGGGGTAGAGGTGGGGAGGTGAGCAAGCAGGTAGGCTCTTGTACCTACTGTTCTAGAAGCTGCAGTACTGGCCCAGGGGAGAGATGATGATAGCTGGAAGTAGGGAGAAAAGAGAGGGACTGGATGACGTTGAGAGGCAACTTGGAGATAGAGTCTGCAGTACACGCTCATGGGATAAGAGACTATTCAAGTGTCAAAACCAGATGCAGTAAAAGAGGGACAACCAGCCATTATGAGTCTCATGGTGTGGTTCAGTGGGCAGCACAGGGGGCACCAACGAAGTTCTCTTGCCTTAAAAAAAAATGTAACTTAGGGGCGCCTGGGTGGTGCAGTCGTTAAGCGTCTGCCTTCGGCTCAGGGCATGATCCCGGCATTATGGGATCGAGCCCCACATCAGGCTCTCCACTATGAGCCTGCTTCTTCCTCTCCCACTCCCCCTGCTTGTGTTCCCTCTCTCGCTGGCTGTCTCTCTCTGTCAAATAAATAAATAAAATCTTTAAAAAAAAAATAACTTAATCCAATCTACTTTTTAGAACCGTCAGTTTATGAGAAGCACCCAGGATAGATGAACAGGTTAAATGGCACTATGAGGAAGACATCAGCCAAATCAGAGTGTGGGACATTCCAGGGAACAAATAACATGAGGTGGCCAACAAACCAATGGCATGAAAGAGAATTTTTTAAGAAGTCTTAAGAAATAGAGCAAGGCAGTGTTTTGTGCAATGTGTAGACCTTGTTTGGATCTTGATTCAAAGAAACCAAAAGATAGCTTTGAGAGAAATAGAGAAATTTGAGTACAGGCTGGGCTTTAGATAATATTAAGGAACTGCTGTTCATTCAGTTAAGTATACTAATGGCATGGTGGTTTTAAGTGTGTGTGTGCATACATATACATGATATTTAAGTGCATATTAGAAGATGCACACAGTTTTTGAAATGATATGTCATGATTTTGCTTACAGCATTCCAGAAAAGACCGAGTGGCATGTGATAAACAGAACTGGGAAAATGTTGCTAGTTATTGGAGCTGGGTCAGAGTTACCTGGAGGTTTATTATACCATTCTATCTTGGGTTATATTTGAAATGTTTTCATATAAAAAAATTGAAAACAAAAACTTTGGGGAAAGTGAACATAAGAATACATAAGAAATAGGGAACATAAGAAAAGACCCAGGTCTGACGGAGAAGCAATGAGTTCAGTTTGGACATCTTGAGGATTAATGTGCCTTTGGGACGCTAAACGGAGGAGCCCTAGTAGGTGGTTGGTCTAGAGTTCTGGAGACCTTTGCTCTAGACCTATAAAAACAAGTGTAGATAGGGCCTAAAGCTGTGGTCACAGGGAAGCAATCCAGGGAAGGACAAAATCTGACCAGCGAGGGCCCAGGACTAGATGTGGAGGAGCCGGAGGAAGTAAAGGCCAGGTACAGGGGCTGAGGTTTGTGACTGAGAAGAAGCAGCTGCAAGACAGAGGGGCCACAACCACCAGGGGAAGTGAATGTTTCCAAGAGGAGGAGGCGCCAACAGAGCCAAATGCTGCCAAGATGTCAAGCCACATGGGAACCAAACTGAGTCCATTGGGTTCGCATCTGGATGCAGCTTGCTGCCTGGTGGGGAGCTGTTTAGGCTGAGGGACTGGAGTGAGGGGAGGAGTGAGCAGGAGGTGAAGGAAAGGAGAGAGAGTCTGGGCAACTCTCTGAAGAAGGACATCTGTGAAGTGGAAGACAGAGGGAGGTAACCTGAAGAGAGAGCGTGAGGAAATAAGAGGGTTTATTTTTAAGGTGAGACATGCTTGGTGAGAGAAAGAGGTGGGCTATCCAGGAGAAGGGGTGGTCAGTGAGGTGGGGTTCCTGAGGACGCAGGAGGGGAAGACATGGGGTTAACCGCCCTTGATTCTGTCAAGGTGGTGGGGGAGGAGAGCTGTGCCATAGTGGAATGCTGGAAAGTTCTCCCTTTGTGGCTGTGTTCCCTGAGAAGTTCTCCCCAGCGGTGCCCGCTGGTGGTGGAGGGTCTTGGAGAAGGTTGGCAAAGTGAGGCGCGAAGGAACGAGAAACCCAGTGGGCCCGCCTCGGGGGGGAGGGGAGGTGGGTGATCAGGGTCTGACAGGAGAATCCCAGGGGCACCGCCGAGGGCCGGGTAGGGGCGCGGACGGTGTGGACACTCCACAGGGGCTGAGGTCCCTGTGGCGGCTAGCCGAAGGAGGACTCCGGGGATGACGCACGCGGGGCCCAGCCCGTGGTGTTCACAGTGAGAGCCTGGAAGCGGTGCTCAAGGTCCTCCCGATTCCCATCTCATGCTGCAACCTGCCGTCCCTTCACCCTTCACCCCCGGCCCCCACACAGCCCTTGGCTCTCCAAACGGGATATGGTTTCAAGGTCAGGGCTGCGTGTCGGTGTAAAGACACGCTGTTGCTTCCCAGGTCCTGCCAAGCGGCTCACACAGGCTTGTGCAGAACAGGACGGATGGCGTGTTGCTCAGAGTCAGGGCGCCACAACCCCCGGTGATCAGCACGGGGGCACGTTCCCTCCGGGCCCTGCTCACGCCCACCAGTGCCCTGTGGGACCGGGGCCACCGCCCTGCCCCTGAGGTCGCGGCTCTGAGTGACACTGGTGCAACCAAAACATGATTCCAGGACAGCCCAGCCCTGTCCAGGAAACACACGAGGCACTTAAAATGGATCATTTCTCCTTCCAGCTTAACTCAGGTGATCCGAAAGTTTGCCAAGCAGCTGGATGAGTGGCTAAAAGTGGCTCTCCATGACCTCCCAGAAAATTTACGAAACATTAAATTTGAATGTAAGTACAGAGGTGGGGAGCTGAGGGGAAGGGAGAACAACATTCTAGTGCTGAACAATTTTATTATATAGGTCGTTCATAAAATAATAATGGTAACTTACATTTACTGTTTGCAAAGCACCAGGGATGAAGCCTAGCGCTTTTCATGCATGAACTTCCTCAGTCCCCCCAAAAGGTGTGTTACAGGTGGCACACTTCTCCCTTTATGGAAAATGAAAGGGGCTTAGAGGGGTAGCCAGTAGCCGGGGCAGGATTTGCTCCCAGGTCCGTCTGTTGACACCAGAGTGTCTGTTTATCACACCATCTCATCCCATGTAATCCTCACACCACCTCTGTGATGTAGGGAGTAGGATCCCTATCCTGCAGATGAGGCTCCGAGAGGCCAAGAAACTTCCTCAAAGCCACACAGCCACTCAGCTGGTAAGAAGGGGCCAGGAGTCAAACTCAAGTCTGTCCGACCCCAAAACTCTGGGATTTCCCCGAAGTCCCTGCCCCCAAAGACGGGAGCCAGGAAACGGCTTCGGGGCTTCACATATTCAATTCTCTAGCTAATTAGGAAGCCAAATTAATATTTCTCCTACAGGGATTAGGAATGTGATTTTTTTTTTTTTTTTTTTTTTCTGCTGAGCATCACCAGCCATTCTCCACTCTTAGTTTTGCCTGAGCAAACCGGACCTATTTCTCTCTCTCTGTGTTTCTGTACTTGTGGGAAGACGCACGTGCTATTACACAAAGATGAAATGATTTTAAGCAAAACAAAGTTTTAAGATATAGGTTTCTTAAAGCAGCATTTGAATACAGCTTGCCATTCTCGCCCCAGAGTAAGTGGCGGCAGGGAAAATGAAGGGGATCAAATTACCCTCTCCGGGCAGGCACAGGGAGCCCTTTCAGAGGCGCTCCGAGGCTGAGGCCGCCTGCAGTGCCCAGCACCTACTGATAAAGCCCGCTTTATTTCACGGCGCTCAGTTCTTTTCTTTTCATGAGCACTAAATTCCACATCACAAAGTTAAAGAAAAAGTAATTAAGGAGAAGGATTAACGATTGATCGGTCTGGAAAATTAGAAGTTCATCTGCGCCCCCACCCCCCCACGCCCTATTTTTCAAACCAAGCTGGCTCTGAGTACAAATTAGAATAATCCCAGGGAAATTTCTGCTTCTTGACCAGTTCAGAAATTAATGAGAAGAATGCCCCGCACCCGTTTTAATTATGCTGACAAAACAAACCTGTAGAAAGTTGGCAGCAAGGAGGCCTGTCGGACCTTCCACCTGTCGGGGCCTGCAGGAACCCCTCTTCCCGGGGAGCCTCGGGGGCACTTCGAGAATGGGCGAGGAGTGGAAACACACACCACTCCAGACAACTCTGCGAGAGTGGAGACCTGGGGCTGCCACATGGCTTGTCTGCTTGGTCCTGAAATCTTCCGATTTAAAATCACCCACTTCGAACCGTCAGCCTGTTACATCACTATAGTAAACAGGATCAGCAAAACGCACCGCCAGGGCGTGGAGACCGTTTGATAAAAACGGCAGATTACGAATGCAAAGCTGCATTTAAGGTACAGCCCAGGGTTCCATCCTAAAAGCAAGCCCTCGCACCACACACCGCTGAGGCTCAATCAAGTTTCCCTATTAGATATACTACTTTTAAAGGGCCTTCTTCAAAGCTTCCACTTGATTCCAGCAATTATTTATGGGGAGAAGTGATTGAGCTCGCAATTAGCGAAATGAAAGACAAGTAAATAATTGCTTTTACTCACGGTTGATTGACGCCACAATTTCTCACACCTGCCAGTAGGGCATGCGGGTGGCTTTGAAAATATGTACCCCAAATATCGCCATTTTAGGAAGTAGTTGTCCACATGGGAGAACAAAGAATCAAATGCAGGGTTTTGCCAGCGGGTACATAAAATGGGGTTGGACAGTGAGACGAATTTAGGCAAATAAGCTACTTTTCGAAATCTGCCCCTGGAAAATCCAAGGTAGGACCATACAGCATGCAAAAACTTCAGACTGACTCTTCCTCTTGCAGTGTCGAGGAGGTTTTCCCAAATTCTGAGACGGCAGACATCCCTGAATCACCTTTGCCAGGTATGTGTCCTGTGTTATGTTCTCTAATTCCTGCGAAGTCATTGCCCACGAGGGCATATGCACAGAACAGCTCCCCAGAGATCTGTGGGGGGCAAGGCTGTTTGATAGTTTAATACAGTATAATAGGTGCTTGATACACTCTTACTGTTTAATTTCTACTGATAAAGAGTAAAAACATGAGGCAATCACGAAATAGTTTGGACTAACATGTAATTTCTGACGTCGGTCACCCTTAACCTTTCAGACATGTTCTGTGCACAAGTTCGCGTTTCCCTTGAGTAGATGCGGCTTTCTGGGCCACTGCTGACATGTGGGGCTGGATCATTCTTCGCTCTCGGAGGTTGTTTGGTGCGGTGCAGGCATTTAGTAGCATCCCTGGCTCTCCCCGCATGCCAGCACCCCGATGCCCAGCACCCCACCCCCAGGTACCACCTCGATTGTGGCCATCAAGAATGTCTCCAGACGCGGCCAAATGTAGCCTGGGCACCCAGTGTCACCCCCCCCCCCCCAGCTTGTGAATCACAGAGATAAATGATTCAAACAGATAAAGAGGATGATTTGTTTGTTGTGTATGTATCCTCCAGAAGAGTTCAAAGCCACACAGTATGTTAAACATTTACCCACTTTTGTTGATTTTCTCCGGATTTTTGTTCTTTTTAGCACAAAAGTGACACATGCTTACTATCAAAAATTCAATAACAAAAATGCGTACAGTAAAAGGTGGAATATCTCCCTATAACTCCTTGGTGATAATTTGATGTCATAAAGTTTTGTGTTTCTCCTAAGTTTGCACCTTAAGGAAGGGAATGGAAGTCTATTAAGGCAGCCAGTTAACATTCCTTAGAATGTTAATGATCTTAAAGCAGAAGGGGCAGACCTGTGGCTACAGGTCAAATCTGGCCCTCGGATGGGAGGGGTTATTTTTGTTTGATTTGCATGCGTTCAGAAATTGTTTTTACTTGGTCCTTAACAGTTGAACCTGGGAGATGACAGCTAAACAGCCCCAGAGCCCCATTTCCCAGGGCAGGAGTCAAGTGGATGGGCTGAGCTCCTGTCCAGCAGGCACTGTCCTCCTGGTCAGCCCCACTTCCTCTTAGGCTTGGCTGGCGCCCTCACTCCCGCCTGCCACCTGCCTGCCTTCTTTGTGTGGAGTCTGCCACCTCTCCCTCATGCTGTGGTTCTGGGTCGGTGCTGGCTATTCAAGGTCAAGGTTTCGCGTTAGAGTGACCTGAAGGAAGCCTCCAGGCCAGGAACCTGAAAATACAGAACGACACCCACACATAGCTCACTGTCCCTGCCCTGCCTCCGGCATAAACAGCACAGTGGGTGATTTGGAAGATTTGGAAAGCAGAGGTACACCCTTCACGTTCGTGCTGGCTGGGAGAGAGGCCACACCTGGGCACTGTTCTGGGACAGGGCAGAGCCTGACCAGATTAGTGGGATTTAGGGGAGCAAACAAATATTGGCAGGACAGAGAAACACTGCCATATTTCCAGGGGTGCGTGCCTTCTGGTTCTTTCGCCAGCTTGGAAGAGCTGGGCTTGGGTCATACCAGAGAACTAGGCGTGGCTTTGGAGCCTCCCTCCTGGGCTCGGGCAGTTTGGGGACGCCTTTGACTCTTTAATGCATGCAGGTAAAAGCATCCGTATCTGTACCTACAACCGCCTGCACGCGCGTGTGCACACACATGTACACGCACATATGCTCTCTCTCCACTTCCCACACAGACGGTATGGATTTTAATCAGCATATGCTATCTTTCCGTCTTGACGGGACGGCTCTCAGACACATTTCTGGATCAGCCGGAGGAACTGGGTTTAGTGACAGGAAGGAAACTCCACGGAACATCCTAGTGACTATCCCAGCAGGCTTTCCTGAACACATACAAGACAAGTCATACTGAAACCCAGGATCTAAATACCCAGGCCCTTTCAGATACACTAAGCGAGCAACTTGGCATTCCTGTCTCAACTATTCGTTGCACACAATCTTTTGCGTGCCTACTGTATGTCAGACACTATATTTAGTGGTACTTGCCCTGAGCAGAGAAAAAAAAAGTGAACGATAAAAGAATTCATTAAAAGTGCTAAGTGTTAGGACGGAAACACAATGGAAATAGAGAATGATGGGGCACATAAGTGGGATTGAGACCCAGCGGTTAGAGGAGGCTGTGCCATGGGTGTGACGTTGAAGTTGGAGCACGCATGATGGCAGAAATGGCAGGCAGGGTGCGTGAGGAACGCTCCAGCTGGCCACAACGCCATGAGCCAGGGCCCTGAGGTGCCTGTGCGTCACCGCAAAGACCGCGGACCCGGATAACAGTAGCTCCTTTGTGGAGCTCTTACTCCCTGAACTACGCACTGTTCCAACATTATCTCCAGAGTCCTCAAACCCCAGCCCTCCTTCGGGGGCAGGCACCATTACACCTCCCTCTTCTAGATCAGGAAACTGAGGCCAATCGGCCGACCTGCCCCAAATGAGCCAGTTGGGTAGCAGCAAGGCCAAGATTTGAACTAAATATATTTGAGTCCAGAATCACAAACCTTTACATTTAGTTGTTTCCATTATCGGTAGAGATGGACCCAACTCGTATATTCATATATTCTAGGCCTCTGACCTTCAGAAAGTCCTACAGTGATTTAAGTAAGAGTTTACTTGTGCTCAGACAGTCGGGTGGGGGAGGTTGTCGGTATTTACCTTTGCCTGGAAATTCACACACGTTAGGAGACTTAATGTCCATGTGTATCAGAAGTCTTTTTTTCTTCCATTTGATTAAAGACATTTTTTAAAGCATGCAAGTAAAGGAAATGATCTTGCAAATGTTTTGGGTTTTTTTGCTTTTATCAGTATTGTTCCAACTTGGTGGTTCCAAGTATTGTTCCCACTTGCCAATTGAAGTTCTACTCATGGGGGTTTGCTGAGGAAACCGCAGGTCGAGTGTGCACGTGAGCGGGCACACACACCACATGCACATTATTGAGCGCCTGAGTCTTCAGGTTTTGTTCCCCTCCCTTCCCTCTCAGTTACTCGTATTTGTTTTCATCCTTATAGTCACCTAAAAACCAAAAAGCAAAAGCAGAAAGCTAGACCATAAACTGCTTCAGAATGCATTTATATGGAAAAATACACATTGTAAGATGGGGTTAAAGATGGGATTAAAGATGTCATTGGCCGTCGGGTAACAGGACTGTTCCAAGATCTGGGCCCGTTGCTTCTCGGACACTAGAGACACATGGGTTTAAGCACAGAGCTCCCATCCTGGAAGCTTACATCAGAAGGCTGACAGGTCTCTGGGCTTCATCCCATTGTTTACCAGGAGTCAAGACCAAAGGGGCTGGGAACAGCAGGGTTTGGTCTAGCCTCGACCACCCTGGAGTAATTTTTTATAGAGCTGAGAAAAGAGAGCCACGAGAGAAAAGACTGTGTGGGTTTTCTGAGTTATGGACTCATCTGCTGATTTCCTGAAACGGAGCTTTCCTGAATTTTCAAGTAGTTTGCAAAATACTGTATGCAGATTCATTAAAAAGGAAAGAATGTGCAGGGGTTTTAACCTAATCACCCTCGAGCTAATGAGTTGATTGGCTTGGATTACAGGCATCTCGGACGGTGATCCACAGTGCAGACATCACATTCCAAATGCTGGAAGACTGGAGGAACGTGGACCTCAACAGCATCACCAAGCAAACCCTCTACACCATGGAAGACTCCCGCGATGAGCACCGGAAACTCATCATCCAATGTAAGATATGCCGCCAATCGTCCTGTCGTTTCTGGTTTTGTTTTTAAAAGAAAGAAAGAAAGAAAAAGTATCTTGGTAAATATTTAAGAGACATTCCCACCCTGTCCTTCCCCCTAGGATCTCTTCCCTCTTATTGTTCCTGTTAAATGGTCAGCCCAGAGGGGAGGGCTAATTGATTTAAAAGGACATGTGTCAACATTCCCGGGGGAAGGGGAGCCTGGTGCAGTTGGGCAGCACACAGTGTCATGCAAAAGGCCCCCCGGGGTGACTCTCAGTGCCAGGCATAGTCCCATAGGTGACATAAAAAAATGAGAACAAAAGCGTGCTGCCTGAGTGTACATCAGCCTGGAGTCAGCTGGATACGCTGCCCGTTTCCCAGCGGAGGGTCACACGAGGCAGCCCACCTATTGGCAGGTGAAACCTTCGATCCCATTAAATGTTTGAGCAGGGAGTGGGTGGTGGCGTACGTCTGTGAGCATGTGTTCATGTCCCTGTGGACAAAGGCTGCAGGTACACTGCTCCGCTGTTGTCTGGCTGAGGTCAGGTCGGGCGCTCTTAGTAGTAGAGGACGTGAGGGGGCTGAGAACTCCACCATCATCAGCACACCTCTGCTGTTGCTCACGCGCCCACCACAGCCTGCTGCCCCCCACATCCCACACCCAGCGGCCCTGGATGGGGGTCTACTGGCAACTTCTCACTTTGCTTTCTCATGCCCCGGCTGTGGGGGGCAGGGGAGCAGGAGTGCGGAATGGCGGGTCCACACTCTCCTACCAGCTCTCAGAAAGGTTGGAGCTGAGACTCGCTGGAGGTGGGGGATGACAGCTGGGGCACTCTCTCCTTCTGAGCGGGGTGAGGCCCCAGATCCTGAGAGTACATTATTGAGGAAGCTGCACAACGGCTGTCCCCCTGAGAAGTTGGGCCTGTTCTCCTGTGAGCCCCCAGGCCCCTCAGATTTCTAGTATACACCTTCTGTGTGTCCTCTTGAGGGAATTTTCTTCAGCCAGGCTAAGCATGTGGTGTTTAAAAACAAGTTCCGAAAGGTGTTCCTATTAGAGACCTCCTTCCCACGGAGCCCTTTCCAAAAGCCACCGGAGCAGCTAAAACCTGAACCCTGGGGACCTTTGCTGGGGCTTCTTTCCTAGAGCTCCTTCCGTACATGTTCCCTACTCCACAGCAGCCAGCAGCCTGCTTTCCCCGGTAAGAACTTAGAAGGTGGTCCCTAAAACAAGAAGTGGGCTCACAGATGGACTCGTCTGCGCAGACCTATCACGTGTGTGATCTCGTTAATTCTCTACATCAACCCCACGTGGAAGATACCCACCGCCCTCCTTTTACAGAGGACAGGACTCAGCCTCAGAGAGCTGGTGACCCTTATCCCCAGCGGCAGAGGGGGCTCTCCGACCTACGCCCGACCTCGGCTTCACCACCATGCACTAGTGCTTCTCTCTTGGGAGGAGCAGAGGAGACAAAAATGATGAGATGTGGGCAAGTTCCAGAGGCTGCAGGGTCTTTCCAAATTCATGCAGTCATGCTCCTGTTCTGTTTGTCCTGCTCCCTGCTACAAGGCCAACAGAGAGCATGGGTGTCAGCCCCCAACAGCACTAGCCGTACCTTCAATCACTGTGTCTCCAGGGCCTCACCCCGGGACGAGGTGCCAGTAACATCTGGCTGGGCCGGACAGATGAATGGGAACCCAGAATGACAGGACTCCCAGCAGCGTGAGACCCAGCTCTCTTCTGCCCTCAGCACCTTTGGTGGAGGAGGAAAATGTTACCCACACTCACAGGGGAAAACGCAGGCCCCACCGCTTGCTTTAGGGGCCAGTCTCTGAGCCTTTGCTGGAGCACCTTGGAGGTCACTGCGGCCTCTCCAAGAAGGGAAACTTTTGGGTTTTCCTCTTCAAGTTCTCTTAGGCCCAGGACAGAATGGTACCCTTTAAAGCTGTGATTGTGTCCTTCAGCTAGAGGAAGGGAGTGGTGAGGTTCAGGTCAACCCAGCTGGTACTTACTGAATGCCTGTCCTGGGCCAGGCATTGTGTTAGAAGCTGGGCAAGAAGCAGTGAATAATATGAACACTGCCCTCCCCATGTGGAGCTCAGGCTAAGGGCAGACCAGAAATTGAACAAGTAATTCACAAATGGTTGTATGTTACCCAAGAGGACACCTCTGTATGATACAGTGCCTGGAAGGGGGGTGGGGCAGGGAATGGATTGAGCAAGGGCACCAGCCCTCAAGGCAGGTGGCCTGGCACATGAGTATCATCCTTGCAGATCCCCTCCCCCGCCCCCAGACAGCCGGGAAGTAAGTTCTTGAACACAACTGTGTGCTGCACCCTCCCTGCCTTATCCCCAGTTGACAAGCCTGCACGTTCCTGCTTTAGGGGGTTTCCGTCACTTCTGTGAAATAGGTCCTGCCTGGGAATGCTCTGCTTACCCTAAATTAAGAAACACACGTCCGGACTTGAGCTTGCTGATGAGCATGACTGTGGTAAGAGCAGGGGGTTGGGATGCCCAACAAACCCTGGCTCTTGTGCTTGCTGACCTCAGCTTCCGAGTCTCTGACATGCGGAGAAGGCAGAGGGGATGAAATGGGGCCTGGGACAGCATGTCAAGCTGGTCCAGTGCCGTGCTTGGGAGGCAAGCATCAGGTCAGGCTGGGTTTGAAACCCGCCTCTGCTATTCACTGGCGGGGAGACCTTCGGAAAATCACTTGTGTCTGAGTGCCTCCGCCCCCTCATTTGTAAAATGGGTGGTAGTAACAGGACCTGCCTCCTTGGGTTGTTCATCTCTTCATTCAACAAGCATTTGAGAAACCGCTGTCACATTCTTGAGGTTGCTGTAGGATTAGACTAGAGTGTCCGTGCAAAGCAGTGAGGAAGGTGCCTGGCACGGGGCAAGAACCCAGTAGGAGTCAGCTGTAAGCACGTTCTTGGTCACTTCCGTTGTCCTCGCCTTCACCAACCAAAGCACAATGGCACCCATGCACCAGAGGCACCGCCCGTGCCATCGAGAGAAAAGCACCACAAAGAGAAATCAGAGCCATGGGCTCCAGTCCCCGCTCTGGCACTCACTCACCCTCTGACTTTGAGGGGGTCCCTTCATCCCATGGAGACACACCTTCCTCCTCTGTAAAAAGACGCCAATATCAACTCAATGGGGACGTTTAAAGCCCCCTGTCATTCTAACCTGTTCTGGGCCCCGGGTCCTGGGTCCAATGGCCGACGTCTTGTCGCAGCCGTCAACTCAGGAAAACGAGCACCTCGGCTCGGCCAGTGGAACGGGAGACCAAAAACCGCCCGGACAAATGGAAACTGTAAGCAGGGTGTGGATCTGAAGGTGTGGTTTGATGTACAGAGCTCCACATGCAGAAAACACAAGAACGGTCATGGAAAGAGATGTTTCAAACTGGAGGTCGCCCAGCAAGGTTTCTTTTTTCTGTAGTGCTTCGCGAATTCCGTAGCCCTTCCGGCCTCGGTTATTTGATGTGCAGCTGAAGACAGGTTATAAAGTGGTACGATTATCCTCCTTTTCTTCACACAGAAACTAGGGGCACAGAGATTGTTTCCTTTATACCGTGAACATTTATTAAGCATCTCCTGCCTGCTGAGCCCTGACAGGCTGGTGGGGCCACTTGCCCTCTACAGGTGTGGTTTAGAAGCACTGAACTATCAGACGTGCCCCGCCACGGGGCAGAGGGCAAGGGAACGGCGCTGCCCGGGTCCATTAGTGCAAGCACACCCTGGATAGCAAGGAAGGCCCTGGCTGAGAAAGATCCCTGGACACAGAACTGGCCCGGGAGCCACGTCCTGCAACTGTAACACGGCATTAGCAATGCAGCAAAGGGCGCATACGGATAACAAAGTGGAGGAGGAGTGATCAGTTCTGCTGGTGAGGGGCCTGCGGAGGGGAAAAAGGATTTCATGAGAGGCATCGAGTGGGCTGGGCCACAAAGAACCAGACAGTCCGAGCAGAGGGAACTGCCTGAGAAAGTAGGGCTTGTCGAGGGCATATGGCAAGTTAAACATGGGAGCCAGGCTCTCAGGAGCTCAGAGGCTGCAAAGATGAGCCTGGAAAGGTAAGGCGGGGCATATTTTCTAAAGCCTGAATGCTCTGTTAAGACTGGAGTTCCGTTTTGTTCAGTTACATTCCTTTGTTCTTTGAAGATGTATCTCTGTGTAGATACAGCTGCAGTGACGTGGGGGGGCTCTCCTTTGTTTGACAGTGTACCAGGAGTTTGACCACCTCCTGGAGGAGCAGTCTCCCATTGAGTCCTACATCGAGTGGCTAGACACCATGGTGGACCGGTGTGTTGTGAAGGTTGGTAAGCCAGAGCGGGAGGAGCAGCCCTGGTACTGCGACCCGCCACTCCCCTGTGTGGCACTTGGGAGAATGGCCATGTGAATGTTCCTCAGCAGCCACGGAGCCCTGGGGTTCTGAGGAGGGGCCTGGGCCCCTCTGGAGGTGGGGGTTGAAGAAGGCAGCACCGTGAGTCCCCTTCCCCTGATTCAGCCCGGTCAGCGTCTCCTTTATCTGCTGTGTGTGCTGGGTCCTAAGATTTCATTCTTTACAGCGTGCTTTTGCTGGAAGAAATAGCAAGTCAAAAACCATTGTTCTATAGCATTGAACTTGGAGACCCAAAAGCCTTCCTAGCATTTTTCAGGGAGACAGTAATAAATGAAAGTTTACACTGACCACTGTTGAAGCTGTTCACTTTCTTGTAGGTGGCTGCCAAGAGACAAGGGTCCCTGAAGAAAGTGGCCCAGCAGTTCCTCTTGATGTGGTCCTGTTTTGGCACAAGGGTGATCCGGGACATGACCTTGCATAGTGCCCCCAGCTTCGGTAAGGCCACTCCAGCCCTCCCTAGATCCAAACACTTCCTCTCTGGACTTCATGCTTGAACTCCACCTCTCTAGACTCAGCCTTGATCTCACTTGCTGTCCCTGAGCCCACAAGGACATCACCCCAAAATGTATCTGTTCTGGAAGAAATGTATCTGTTCTGGAAGGACTCGACATTGTCAGGACTTTCAGGGAGAAAGACGGCATTGTGTGCTAACGTATGCAAATCTGAAAATGGAGGTTCTCACCCAGCTAGTTTTAATGGAGTTTAGAGAGGCCTAAATAGCAGTGGGTGCACTCCCCTTTCACCAGGTGTCCCCAGTGAACGCTGCTTCCAGGGACTGTTTTGCCGAATTCCATAGTGTTGGCTTCCCAAGACTGGGAACTCAAAAAGCCTCTGAGTTGGAATATTTGCATGGGGCTTGACTGACTCTCCGGTGGTGGGGAGAGTGTCTAAAGGTTCCTTTAACACTGGTTTCTTTAACACTGTACTCCAGTCGGATCCCTAGAAAAGGACTTTTGTGTTCATTTTCCCTTTTGTTTTACTGACCCCTTGGGTGCCCCTCACCTCCCGCCCCAAGCACACACCTACTGCTTCCAGTGTAACGGGACTTGGAATCTCTGCCCGGGGCGCTTACACTCCTCTGCAGGCAGGAACCGAACCACGGACTTGGGGTGAGTGCTGTGCTACATCGTGGGACACGGTTTACTCCTTCTCACTGGAAAGAACGGAGTATGCGCCCAGTCCAGGTCATCAGTAGCAAAGTGAGGAGAGACTCTGAGGCATCGTGCAGACATCTGAAATCTCCAAACCCTTTGGCCTCAAATTTCGAGGCATTTCAGCAAAGTGCTGTTGGTAGATTTTCTGGGTAATTGCTTCAGTTCACTATTTTACTTTGCAAGTAGAGATGTGGTTTCATTTCTCATTACCTCCAATTAAGGCAACGGCTCTGGGTCTCGCTCTGGGTTTAATTTGACACTTTTCCATCCAGCTTTTTTATGGTCTTGTCACCATTTTCCAGTTGTGGTAAAACAAACGCGGCACTGTTTTTTCTAAACGGCGCTGTCCATGAAAGACTGTGTTTCCCCAGTTGGAGAAGTGTTCTGTTGCGGATTTCTTTAATCTCGGCATCGGGAAGTTGCCTGCCCTGGCCTGCACCGTGGCTACAGATGGAAATTCTCTTTGAGCCGCGTATGGAAATGCTCTGGTGGCTGCTACCTGGGCAGTGCCATCAGGCACAGCGTTTCGATGGCTTCCAGCCCAGCATAGCTCGTGGTAGCACATGTCACCTCTGGTTCTGGGGAAACCATTCGTGCATAGCTGCTGTCAGTTCAGCGAATGGCTGAAACTTTTTTGCAATCTGTTCATCGCTTCACAATCAAAGAATCCACAATATCACACCCAAATAAACGTACACACATCCACAGAGCAAGCATCCTTTTTCGCTTTATCCCTTCTTCTTCAGTGTGCTGATTCGTAAACTGATGACGTAGATTCCTGAAGCCCTTCATGAGACAGGGAAGGTAATTCACTTGGCAGTATTCTTTGGAATTCATTTGTTTTTACTAAGTTAACAATATGACAAAGGAAGTCGGGACAGTAGAACGGTGAGGGTTCTATGAAAGGGTTGCATTTATTACCAAGAAACGTTCTCCTTGAAATGTATTCCTTTCTTTTTTGAACCACGCGCTATTTTAGGATATGCCGGAAACTCGGGCAAATGGCAGAAATGGTCACAAATCTCTTAGAAAATGCGAGGAGATGTTCACCCAATTTCACTTTTACAGTATTTCCCAACCCAAAGCGGGTTGAAATAGTACCTGTTTCCAAGTCCATTTAGCACACTGTCTGCCGAAGTCCTGCTCCTCGACTCATTGTTGTGTTCTGCAGCTTGGGGTGACGGGCAAGTTGAAAGACTCCGCGGCAGACAAAAGCCCAGCTCCCCCTTTCTGCCTGTATATGTCAAAGACACAGTTGGTGGCTGTGTTTGGGTCATGTGTTCCCTGTATAAAAACAGCTAATTAGGAAAAAGAGCCCTCTGTTCGCCGGCCCCCTCCCCCCACAGCAGGGACGAGCTCTATCTATGTCCTAACTCCCACACGGTCCTCGCCGCGGGGACTGGTGCGGGCTGGCGGCGACGTGAGCGTGGGGAATAGCACGGGGATCCCGGGGGTCTCTACCACCTCTGCCCAGAACGGCGTCTTTCAAAGGTAGTTGACTCCTTTCTTCTCCTTAATTCCTTTTCACTCTTTTCTTCCTAATTCCTTCTCACTGAGAGAGCCTATGCTGTGAACTGAAGTAGCCAGACGTTCTTTCCTCACCGCCAGCCGCAGTTTCTAGTAAAATCCGTCAGCAAAGGTAGGCTGGCAGGCGATGAACTTTGAGAACTAACTCAAAGTTAGGGCTGAGGAAAATAGAGTTTCTACTTGTAACACACACACGCACGCGTATTTTTCATCAACTGCTGTGATTTCCGTGCAGAGGACACCTGGATCCCAAGTCAGAACAGATGCCGTTACCCTTTCACTCTGGGTTTGACCACGTGCCCCCGATTTCACTGTTGGGAACAGCTGGAGGCAACAGTAGTTCCCGGAAGTACTTCGGCATCAAACGTTTAGAAAAGCCACCCCAGCTTTGCCCACCAAGGGGGCAGGATTGCTCATGGCCCAAGTTTCCACCTGCTCATGCACTTGTTTTCTGGCTTGGTGTCATAGCTCACCCGCTCGGGGAGGGCCGAGGAGGCCACGCGGGAGCAGCCACGTCAGGGAGCCGCTCCCACACCAGGTAGCCGTGACCGAGCCTTCCAGACTGCTTCTCCAGGCGTAGGTGACCAGGCCTGGCTCTCTCACCCAGAACCTGCCAAACGTTTCACACGTCAGCCAGGCCCCCGCCAAGCACTAGGAGGCAGGAAGTGCTTTCCCTGTAACCACCGAGGAGAGGGGCTTGCCCATGGATGCGCCAGACTGTGCTGAGCCCCCTGGGATCTTGTCCACACTAGAGTCCCTGTTCTCGCTGCTGAGCCATCACGGCATCTAGCTTTCTCCAGTTGAATACTACTCATAAAAACAAAGTAACATTTATAGAGAGCCTAGGATGCACCAGGCACAACATTGGGCACGTTCTCATTTAATTCTTGCAACAACCCGTGAGGTCGGCGGTAGAACGTGAAGCAAAGGCAGGATGCTGCTGCTCATTATAACGAATACTTGCGAGGCACGTACTGTCATTCAGTCCTCACGTGAACTCTTCGAGACAGATCATAACAGGTGGAAAAGGAGCTTGGAGAATTTCCTTGCCCAGGATCAGTATGGCAAGGGGCAGAGCTCTGTTTCGAAACCACATCTGCCTGCCCACAAGACCCACGCTGCCGCAGTTCCCACAGCTCAGACAGACACCCGGGGCTCAGCGGCAGAGCACCAAAGGCAAGACAGATTTGTTTAATCTTCACTGATGGATTTTTAAAAATCCGTATTGGTAGATTTAAAAAATGTTCGAAGCTATGAGAGATCAACACATGATGAGAAATAATGGATGCCAGAAATGGTACCTTTCAAGTGTTGAGAACAAAGACCTGTCCGCCATTATTCAAGAGTGAAGGCAAAGTAAAGACGTACTCAGTTCTACAAACACTAAGAGAGTGTGGCCCCATCGAACATCACTTCAAAAGCACTTAAAGGATGCATTTCAGCAAGAAGAGAAATAAAGGTCTGGGATATAAGAAATACCCACGTTCTAGTTATTGCTGCTGTGTAACAAAACACCCCAAAGCTTAGTGGCATAAAATAGTGCTTTCATCATGTGCATGGATTCTGTGCGTCAGGAATTGGAACATGGCACAGCAGGGATGGCTTGTCTCTGCTCTACGATGTCTGGAACCTCAGATGGAAACACTCGAGGGCAGTGGTGCATCGACAGCTGGAGGCTGGAATTATCCAGAGGCTTCTTCCCTCCTATGTCTGTGCTTGGGTTTAGATGACTTGAAGACAGGACTGCTGTGATTAGGATGCCTTCTATGGGCACTCCATGCGGCTTGGCGTCCACACGGCATGGTGGCCTCTGAACAGTCACACTTCTCACATGGTGGCTCACTGTTCCAGGGGGGAAGCCACATTGCCTTTTACGACTCAATCCCAGAAGTTGTCACCTCCGCCATACTCTGTTGGTCAAAGCAGTCACAAACCTACCAAGCTTGAAGAGGGTGCATAGACGCCCAATTCTCCAGGGAAGGGATGTCAAACAATTTGAAGGCCCTGTTTAAAGAGGAGAGAAATTCTCAAATTTGTAAGCAAATTTAATTACTGATTATAATTTAAAAAATAATTTTTGCCTGTTTAAAAAAAGTAAAAGTAAGTTCTAGGCTATAACATAACATGAGGTGGTAGGAAGAGACTCTTTAAGGACTGGTTAAAGCATGCTAAGGTTTTTGTCTCAGAATATTAAATAATTTTAGACTTCCTTGAAAAAATATAGTTTGGATTTAATGTACAGGATATATGTGAATAAATTAAGAGATCATCACCGAATCATAATTTACCAATGAAAATGGAAAAATTTGAAAAGAGACGGCAAGATAAAAGAACATAGAAAAAGGATGGTAAACAAACAATATAAAATAGGGTGCTAGATGGGGCGCCTGGGTGGCTCAGTCGTTAAGCGTCTGCCTTCGGCTCAGGGCGCGATCCTGGGGTCAGGCTCCTCCACTGGGAGCCTGCTTCTTCCTCTCTCATTCCACCTGCTTGTGTTCCCTCTCTAGCTGGCTGTCTCTCTCTCTGTCAAATAAATAAATAAAATCTTAAAAAAAAAATAGGTGCTAGAAATAAGATCAAATAACAGTCGCAGTAGATGTAAAATTCTCTTCCTTCCAAAAACATCTGGCATAAATGTTTTTACAGGCAACTTTTACTAAACTTTTAAGAAACATAAAATCCTTAGTTAATGAAAATGAACATGAAGATTGATGTTTCAGGCAATAAAAACAAAAGGAAAGCTATACAACTCATAAAGCTAATATAACCTCAATTATGAAGCTAATATAACCTCAATTTCAAAATCTCGAAAGAATGGTAGAGGAAAAGAAAATTCTGACCCAACCACATAAATACAGATGAAACCTTCTAAATAAAATACTAGCAGATCAAATTTAGCAGCAAAATTTTCAAAGTCATGATTAATAAGGTTTATGGCAAGAATTCAAGTATGGGGGCGCCTGGGTGGCTCAGTCGTTAAGCGTCTGCCTTTGGCCCAGGGCGTGATCATGGGGTCCTGGGATCAAGTCCCACATCAGGCTCCTCCGCTGGGAGCCTGCTTCTTCCTCTCCCACTCCCCCTGCTTGTGTTCCTTCTCTCTCTGGCTGCCTCTCTCTCTGTCGAATAAATAAAATCTTAAAAAATAAAAAAATAAAAATAAAAAGAATTCAAGTATGATTCAAAGTCAGAAAAATTACTAATTGGCACATACTATTAACAGATTAAATGAGAAAAATCATATGATCATCTCTATAGATGTTGAGGAAAAAAAGGATTTGATATAATTCAGCTCCCAGATATGATTTTTAAAAACTCTCAGCAAACTAGGAGTAGAGGGGAATTTACTTAGTAGGTTTAAAGGGCAACCAAAACTCTGCAGTGAATATCATACTAACTGGTATGAAGACAAGAATGCCTTTTTTTAATTAAGATTTTATTTATTTGAGAGAGAGAGCATGAAGGGGGAAGGGTCAGAGGGAGAAGCAGACTCCCTGCTGAGCAGGGAGCCCAATGCGAGACTCGATCCTGGGACTCCAGGATCATGACCTGAGCCAAAGACAGTCACTTAACCAACTGAGCCACCCAGGCGCCCCGACAAGAATGCCTTTTAACACTGTTTCTAATAAATATTGACTGGAAGTCCTAGCCAATGGAATAAGAAAAGGAAAAGAAATCTAAGAATTGGAAAGGAAATACAAAATTGCCTTTTGTTATAGATGTCATGATGGCTAACAAAAGACTATCTAAAACTAATAGAACAAATAAGAATTCAACCAGATTATTTGATTCAGTTTTTTTAAAATAATCGTTGGTATTCTTAGCACTAACCAGAACCTATTAGAAAATATAATTGAGTGTGTGTATGTTTACCTACATATACTAAGTATATATCATAGTATATATAAATATACACACGTATATGCCATTCAAGATAGCAAAAGAAACTAAAAAATACCTATAAAATCATTCTAACAAAAATTGTTTGAAGATCTTCAAGGAGAATTTTTTAAAATATTATTGAAATATACCTCATTCATATTCAGAAAGAACCAACATCAAGGAGCTTTCTATAAATTAATAACAAAGTCAATAGAATTCTAGTCCAATTCTTAATATTTTCCCTTTGATTTTGACCATCAGATGTTAAAATTCATGTGGAAAAGCAAAGGGCCAAGAATAGTAAAGACATTTTGAAGGTGAAGAAGAACAAGATGTAGGGTCTGGCTTACCTGCAATTCACATTTGTTATCGAATAAGACAGTGTGGGTTTGTAACAGGGTTAGATCAGTAGAGTAATGGAAAAGAACAGAGGTGCCCAAGGCAGACGGATACGAAACTTGTCTTCCCCTCATCAGATCCTTGCTCCCTTGTCTATTAAATGAGAGGATGCTATATATGACACAGAAGGCATTAAAAACCTATGTATTAGGCAAATTTCTTTTGGACAATCATCTTCTACAAAAATAGAAAATAAGACCCCTTGTCTACAACTTCTGAAAGGAAACATCTAAATGGGGGAGGGGGGAAGACTTTAAACTTTTGGAGGAAAATAAGGAATGATATCTTTATGATCTTGAAGTAGTAAATTATTTATTTTAAAAGGCACCAAAAAAAAAATAAAGAAAATATTGCAAAAATAACTATACATTTGGATTTCAAACTTGTGTTTATTAAGCACACCATAAACAAAGTTAAAAGCCACTGAAAAGGAGAACATATTTTGCAGTGCATATAACAAACAAACTGAATATATAATAAACCCCTCTAAATAAATTGTTTAAATACCCCAATAGAAATTCACATACCCCAATATTATTCAAATACCCCAACAAAAAAATGAGCAAAGAATATGAATCGGTGATTCACAGAAGGGGAAATTCAAATGGACAATAATCATTTGAAAAGATGTGTACCTTTCTAGTAATTAGAGTAATGCAAATTATAAAGACAATAAGATAATATTTCACACCCTTCAGACTGGCAAATATTTTATTTCAAGGACCATCAGTAGGAATGTAAAAAATCGTGGTGAGCAACTGGACACTATCTCGTAAGACTGAAGATGCAGGTACTCTTGGACCCAGCAGACACAAGAAAACAGGTACAGAAAATATTCATTAGAGTCAGTTTCCAATAGTGGAAACTTACAAACAACCTACACTCCTTCAGCAGGAGAATGGATAGACAAAGTGTGGAATATTCCGACCGTGGCCGTCCAGCTTGAGCTGCACGCATCCATGTGGACAGATCGTCAAAAGCAAGTTGTAGACTGTGAAGTATGAAACTATTTACATCAAGTGCGAAAACAGAAAACAACACCATATGTTATTTATGGATACGTAATTATATGTAGTAAGAGTAGAACAAATAAATACAGAATTCAAGTCAGCAATTAGGACAAACACCAGGAGGCAGAGAAATACAATTAAGGAAGAGAACACAGAGGCCTCATCTTTATCTTCAATTAAAAAACAAATCGGATTCAAACATAGTAAAATATGAAGACGCTATAAGCCGGGAGTTGAGCACACTGCCATTCATTTTAAAATTGTGTGTACTTTTCTATATATTGAAATTGTTCATAAGAAAAGAGAAATGCTTTGATTCTATGAAATGTGATCAACTATGTTAACACGTAGCGACAGCAACAAAAGTCTCCTTTGTCTGATGCTGACTCTGTGACTTTAGGCAAGTTGTTTAAACCCTTTGAGGCTTCACTTCCCCACGTATTAGTTGAAGATAATAATAACGCCTGCCTCACAGTGTTGCCGGAAAGAGAGCTTAGCACAGTGCACATGGTACACGGTGCTTGCACATTTGATTGCTTGATCTAACAAATCGTCATTGAGCCTCTGCTCTGTGCCTGGCACTGTTGTAGACGCTTGATATGGAGAACAGTGGGGGAAAAAACCAGATAAACATCTGCATTTATGGAGCTTATAGTCCAGTGTAGGGAGGCACGTGATGGAGACAAGTTATAAAGTATAGGGAATGGTGATAAGTACTAGGGAGAGAAATAAAGCAGGGGACGTTAGCTGTAACTGTCTCTCTCCCATCTGTCTTTGATGTATCGCTCTTCCTCCCTCCATCCTGCCCCCCTCTCCCTCTCTCTCCCTCTCTGTCTTTCTGGGTCCCCCTTCTTCACTTTGCCCTCTTCTTCTCCTTGCACTGTTCCTGTGGCCTTGACCCCCCGCCTCCAGCACTGAACTATTTGTTGCCCAATTATCTTAATGATTGACTTCTGCTACGCGGGACCCTGTAGCTTCTGAGGAGTCAGGGACTGAGCTTTTAGTTTCTTGCGTGCTCAGAGCACGTGGCACAATAGTAAGCAGGTACAAACTCTTCAAAAGGTGATTGAAAATGACAGACCAGTCGGGTAACTGATCAGAGCCATTAAGGAAGAGAGCTTGACGCTCCAAATCAACACTTGCCCCGTGGTACTGGCCTCCAGCCCAGGTCGGATGTTTCTAACTGTGCGGTCTTGGGCAGATTTCCTCACCTCGCCAGATCCTTGTTTCTTCATCTATAAAAGAGAAGGGTGTGTAGATGATTTCCAAGGCATCTGCCTGTGACAAAACTACTAAAGTCATCATCTAGAGTTTTCCATTCTGGTTCGTTGTTCCCCAGCATGGTTCTATCTTTCTCTCCTCACTGACCCATAGCAACATTGCAGCAAATGTTTTTTGATTTTGAAGACCCTTTAAGTATTTGATGCTGTCTTTTGACCCCTCTGGCTAGATGAGCAAAACAATTATATTATGATATGATATCTTATGGGATCTTAAAACATCAGGAACAAAAGGGACTTTACAGATAACAAGTAGTTTCCATTCATTGAACATCTAGTGTGTCCTTTTCCTCATTATGGTTAGTACTTCCGTAACCAAAACAAGGGGTTGTACTGTCCCTCTTTTAGAGAGCTGTGTTGCACAATGATTGAAGAACAACTCCAGTATTAGACAGTCTTGGGTTCAAGTCCCAGTTCTGCCAGTTATCAGTTGTGTAACACTGGACACTTAGTTTACCTAAGTCTCAGTGTCCTCCTTTGCAAAAGGAGAGTATCACTCATCTCCTATAGTTGTGACGAGGACTAAGTGTGATAATAAAGCTGCACATTTACTCAGGTCCATACAGATAATGGATCTGCCACAGAGCAAGGGCTCAAGTAATGGGTCAAGAAATTGTTTTTAACATTTACTAGGAGTGACTCAGCCAGGGACTAAGTTACAAAGTGGCAGGGCTGAGCCTCAGCCTGGGCAGATTGATCCAGAGCCCATGCAATTACCCACAACGCTCTACCCCCTCGGTAGTTCATGGGACCCGTTCGGGGGAAGTGGATGGAAAGGTGAGCTTTGGAGCCTGCATCTCACGGTGACTTAGCACAACCTGACCCTTTTCTGAATTTCAAATGGGCACAAGACCCTGGGAATGAAGGAGAATGTGGAGAAAGTATAGGATGGGGACCCTGGCCTCGAGTTTTGTGGATACCAGGACTGGAGGTTGTGGCAGGCTCTGAAGAGAGAGAGTATAGGAGTTGGTGTGTGTGACCTGCTGGGCATCCACTGGCCTCAGGGTTAAGCCGTGGATTTTCTTCTATAGCCTTCTATAGAAGGGGGTGTGTGTGTGTGTAGAAGCCAGGTACAAATAAGAAGAAAGTTGATGAATTCCTCCCAGAAGGTGCCATCTAGTTACCCCAGCTGGCCCCCATCATCTTATTTCTTACAAGTACCGTGCACTAACCAGTTGTAAAACTGGAGCTATTATCCCTGAGACTTGAAAAGGCATAGCTCCCAACTCAAAGGGCGCTTCTGGGGCCTAGTCTTTGATTTTCCCATCTGTGCTGTGAGCAGACCGAACTGGGTGATCTGTAGGGGAACGGGAACAGATTTGGGAGCCAGACCTGAGGCAAATTCCTACATACTGCTAATGGAGAGACTCCTTTCCCACTCCATAAGGGAGGACTGTACCACCTATCCCAGTCTGTGGTAAGGAGGAGATGTGTGTGAAGTGCTTAGCAGAGCTGAGCACAGAGTAAGCATTCAGTAGACCATGATGATGATGACGACTATGACTAGGATAGTGGTAATAGTCATGGTGGTGATGATGGCATCACAGTATGGGTAATACCAGAGAGTCTTCCAGGTCCTCTAAAAAAGCAAACTAGAGGGAAATGGGAAGAGGAGGTCAGCTGTACATAGGTGGGTGAGAGATTTCGGACATTTCATTGGAAGCAGAATAGCCACATGGAGATGTCCCCTTGGGAGTTGGAAGCATGGGACTGGAGATGAAGGTTTGGCCCCTCTGGCTCTGGCATTCCTGAGGCTTGATTACAGCAGACATTGATCGAGCCCCTTCCACATGTGGATCATTCCACTGGTCATGGTGGCAGCACGACATGCAGGAAAAGAGGGTTTTGAAATAATGTGTTATAATAGGAATACAATTATGGGCTTGGTTGTAGAGATTAGATGAGAAAGTATAAGACTTTGAGCACAGAGACTGGCACTTTGGAAAAATCTTCGGAGAGGATTGTTTACATCCTTTTTAAGGAAACAATCTAAGAATGAAGAGTACTATTCGAGAATACCATATATTTTCAATCTAATACCTTTTCTAAGAACCATGTGTTAAACAGAGGTCTCAGAAACATTTAATGAAATATTTCAGTTGTTGCAAATTTTAATTTTCAGTTCCGCTGTTAGAGTTAGGTCAGGTACTTCAGTATAGGGAACCAGAAGGCAAAATCCCTGCCATGGACATCCTTACAGTCCAATCCGGGAAATAAGACATACTGTGGAAGAGATAAAACTGAAAGACACCATGTTGGTACAAGCTGAACAAAGTGAGTGGTGCTCAGAAGAGGATGAGGCCAGTGGGTCTGTGAGGGCTCAGATGGCTCAATGGCATTTGGATAGATGGCTCAATGGGTGCCATTTTTGAAGAGCCAGATTGAGCAAAGTGTCAGTGATGCTTATCTTATGTCAAGCATATGGGCTGGGATGAGGGTACAGCAAAGAAGAGCAACTCTGGACCACACGGAGATGATAATGGAGCGGGGAACGGGAGTCTTGAACAGAGCAGTGGAGCCCAGTGTAACATGGGCTGTTGAGCAGATGGAGGGGCATATACGAGCTGCCATGACTTACCTTTCTGTTTGGATTTTCTCTCACCAGGGTCTTTTCACTTAATTCACTTGATGTTTGATGACTACGTGCTCTACCTGTTAGAATCCCTGCACTGTCAGGAGCGGGCCAGTGAGCTCCTGCGAGCCATGAAAGGGGAGGGAAGCACTGGTAAGCCAGCATTTCACTGGGAAATGCCCCACGTGGCAATCTGATTCGTATCCTTACTTCCATGCTCTGTGTTTCTTTAGCTCTGCCTTCCAAAGAATCTAGGTGGAGTGGGCAGGCCAAATGGTGTGAAATCAATGATGTCTTTTCTTCTTTAGAGGGGGCACGCGTGTGTATGGAATTGCCCTGCACGCCATGCTGGTGGCGCAAAATCATCAAAAGGCTTGAAGCAGAGGGGTGACATGACACAGATTAGAAAGAATATTTCAATTTTTAAAGTCCTTCAGAGACAACTTGCCTTGATGTTTGGCTCTGAGGACCCACCCTTTCTCTACCCGTAGCAGAAGTCCGAGAAGAGATTGTCTTGACGGAGGCCGCCCCGCCAACCCCTTCACCGGTGCCATCGTTTTCGCCAGCAAAATCTGCCACGTCCGTGGAAGTGCCGCCTCCCTCCTCCCCCGTCAGCAACCCATCCCCTGAGTACACGGGCCTCAGCACCACAGGTAACGAAAGGTCCCCCATGGGCTTCGAGTGCGGAGTTGGTATTTAAAGCAAGAGCTTTCTGGAAAAACGTTCTTCCCATCAACCCCCCAAAACCAATGCCAAGCGTCTGTCTGGATTTACAGATGTCTTGCAGTTACTCGTTTATTCGTATGTGCATATTCTCCATGCTTATCGCCACCCCCCCAACTAAGCCACTGAAATGATGAAAATGGTGTAAGACACAAATTAATACACAGCCATTCTTTCTTGAGCATGAGAAAGGGAGCTTTCTGTGAGCCAGAAATTGAGAGGCATCTCTGGGAAGTGGGGCAGCCAGGAAGTCAGATGCTAAGACGTGGCAACTACATCGAGGTGGGGGCCATAAGCAAGGTACAGACTGATGCTATGGGTTCCCGAGGAAGCGGAGACTCCCTCTGGTGGGAGGCACCAAGGAAGACCTCACAAAGGACTGGATCTTCATTTTAGCTGGGGAGGGTGGAGCTGAAGGGCATTCAAGACAGAGGGCGGTGTGAACAGGTGCACAGGGGTGGGGACGCATGGGGCCTTCTCAGGGCATGGGAAACTTTGTCTAAAATGTAGGAGGTCTGTGAAGGGATCTTGTGAGGCTGGACATGTAAACTGGAGTCACATCCTGAAGGATCTTGAACGCCACGACACGGTTCAGAAATGGAGAAGAAGAGGTGATACAAGGCTAATACTAACTAGCTGCTAAGGTCAGGTGTAATTGGGGTAATTGTCTCACAATAACACTGCAAGGTTGTGGAGGAGAAGCAAAGGGTGAGAAGCTTGAATCCTTTGCTCTGGGCACCACACTCACTGAGGCATTCAACAGACGTCCTTAAGACATTGCTCATGAGACTTGTGGAAACGAGATTGTGTAGGTGGACTAGTCAACAAGTGTTAGCTAATGTATACCACTGTGCGTGTGTGTGTGCGTGTGCATGTGTGCACGCCTCCAGAGCAGTTCATGTGGTTGCCGTGGGGATCAGATGAGGTAAGAAAGGCCAAACCACTTTGCTAACAGTGAGGTACGATCCAGATAGAAGGGGTTACTGTGATTAATGCCTAGAAGGTGAGGGCTACGGCTGATGCTACAGGGGCCGGAGGAAACAGCAGTCCCCTCCCTTCCAATCTGAACTCTGGCAGGCAGGAGGGAAGCCTGCAGGAGAGAGGGGACACGTGAGGGCAGCCTTAGAATCTGACAAGGAAGTAACAGGAGAGGAATGAAAGGCAGAGACAACGTTCTGCTAGATGGGCCCTGCGTGGGGCTGGGCTGGCGGAACGACCAGTCCTCGTGGGGTGGAGGGCTCCTAAGACTGTGATAATCCATTCATCCTCTTTCCTTCCAAACCTGCTTAACTATTCTCCCAGTTAGGCAACTCCAAACCTGGGAAGCAGCTTCAAATCTTTCCCTCAGCTCCTGTATTTGTTAGGATAGGCTAAGCTACTGTAGCAAACTGTATTCCAAAATGTATGGAATTAACACAGGAGAAACCAACCTTGTGCTTGCAGACAGTCCTGGCAGGGTGTTCATGTCAGAGAGGAGGCGCTCTTTAATGCAACCATTTGGAAACATCTGCTCTTTCAATATTAGCTTGCACCACACCCCAGGGTAGTTGTTCTCAAAGTGCGGTCCGTGGACCAGCAGTCTCAGCATCCCCTGGAAACGTGTTAGAAATGCTCATTACCAGGTCCGGTCACAGGCCTTCTGAATCAGAAACTCTAGGGGCGAGGCCCAGAGATTTGCTCAACACGCCTCCAGGTGATTCTGATACACGCTAGCTCGAGGCCCGCCGCCTTTGGGCTTCCTCAAGTCTGCAACCAGCTGACAGAAATAGAAGGTGGGTGTGGACAGGAAAGCCCACTCTCTCACAGGCCCTGGCCTGAAGGTGGTGTGTGTCCCTTGCACTTACATCCCCCCAGCCAGGACTCAGGCACATGGCCTCATGTAAATGCAGAGAGCGGCTGGGAAATGAGGGTAATTTGACAGACCCACTTCTTCCCATCCCACCGCTGCCGTGTGTTCGGGCCCTGCCCACCTCTCGTGGACACCCAGCGGGCTCTCAAGCAGGCGACCTGCCTCCACTCTCGTCCGCCCACTTGCTCGCTGCCCACTGGGCAGGTTTCCCTGAAGCCGTGCGGCCTCAAAGTGTGGGGCAGAGTCCACCGCCTCGCACTCAAGCCTGGGAGCAGACTTGTTCTCCAGATCGCTTCTCACACTGCTCCCCCTCCGGGGCTCTCCTCCTTCCCCCTCTGCCTGATGAAATGCTACTCATCTTCGTTTCCCTCACCCTCCACGTTCGAATTTTCCTCCAGACCCTCACAGCATGCTTGGGCTTAATTCTATCCTAGTTCTACTTAGAATAGAATTGTTTTCAGAATAGATGAGGGACCAAATTGCATGTTTTTAAAGACCAAATAAATAGGGTGAGATTGTCCTATTTAGGATGTTGTCTTTCACCCATCCATTCGTTTACACGTCCATCCATTTATCTATTCATTTATCCAATAATGATTTCTCCAGTGGCTCCTGTGTACTAAACACTTCAGGTCCTTGCCTCCTGGGAGTTTATTATTTAGAGGTTAGGGTCCCGCTAAGCAAGCTGGCAGTCACAAATAATGTGATGAGTGCTAAGTTGGGCTGATCTGGGAGAAGGGAATAGAGGAGCACAAAAGGAGGCCGTGTACCAGGAGGTTCCGGGAAGACCGAATGCGAGAGAAGGTAGTCTGGGCAGAGGGAGTAAGTGTTCATACGAGGACCTGGAGGCAAGAGGGAGCATGTCATTTTCAGAGAACACAGAGTATACACCCTAGGAATCTTCGATTCATTCCTTCCCTCAGGTTTCCTTTCCCTCAGGAACTGGCGCTACTCGGAGAGGGAATGAGCAGTGCTTACGAGCCTATAACGTGCCTGCCCTCTCCTGCCCTCTGCCAGGGGCGGAAACGTGCCAATGATCCCAGCGGTCCTTTGTCAGGGACGGCTAAGGAGCCTGGATTCTTCAGAGTATTGAGCAGTAGGGCGGTCAGTAACTGCCATTGGATGGAGCTTGGACCTCACTTGGGGCGCACAGCTGGAAGGCGCCCTCCTCAGCTGTGGAAATTTACATTTTGGCATCGCTTGTTTGTTTACATGGATGCACCTGGACTCCTGTTTTGTCTCCACTTTGAGGAGGAACACGCCCCCCCCCCCCCCCCGCCTCCCTCCCATTTTCCCTCCGTTGTGGGCTGTTGTAATTCCTGCTTAGGAGGCTTGGGGAGAGGAGCCCTAGGGGAAAGAACCCCCTTTTTCACTACAAACGAAATGGGAAGAGAACTTGAGCCCTGTTCACAGCTCTTCAGCCGCTCAGGGGCCTCCCACGGCAGGAGCATGGGGCAGCGATCCCCAGGGTTCCGCCACCGGGACGGTAAGAACGGCTCTCAGCCTCACCCCCGCCCCCCTGCGAGACACGCGTGAGCCAGTGGGTAATAACACCCTTACCGCGAAAATAAACAGGGAAATTATGCAAATCAAACAGTGGTGCATTGTGGAGCAGAAGCGGTTTGGGTGAGAGGCAAGGAGACTAAGGAGAGAAGCGGACGGGAGGGCTGTGAAGGCAGGACGTCTAGAATCTCTTCATAACTCTTGTCCAGCTAGTGAGTCTGCCTGGCTTTCCTCACGGCACTGTGAAGGCCTCAAGGTGTGGCAGGTGTGATAGTCAAAGCCACAGGAATATCATAAATGTGTTCAGAGATTTCTGTGCAATGTGTTCAAGAGTCATAAACGTAGCTTCTTAGAAAAACAAATGTGAAACAGGTTCTCTTCAGATGATCGTAACCTTTGAAGATTTTGGCACATTCCTGCTTTGTTCTCAGACATCTCCACGGGGCATTAAAAATGTCATCCTAGATAAAACTATGTGTAATATTTTTCTCAAGTACCACTTTTGAAATACTCCATTGCTAAATTGGACTGGATCTTGGCATGCATGTGGGTCATGGTCTTGGAGGAGACATAAACATAATTTCCTAACAACATGTATGGTTTTATAGATATTGCATTATAAGCACATGTATCCCTGATATACACCAAGATATTAGGAAATATACTGTGGTAGGTTTCTTAAATTTGGGGATTTGTGCATATATTTCATTGACCGATATTATGAATTGGAAAACAATTGTGTATCTTATAAAATGCATTTGCCATGCTTCTTTAACTCAACATATGGTCTTCATGCCCAGTTAATTTTTATTTCCGTCTTAAAATTACTGGCTGATTTATATACCATGACTTTCCAAAAATCATCTGAAGTGGTTAACAATTAAAAAAAAAAGCAAAAGCAAATTTTTAAAAAGGAAAAACCAGAAACCAAGAAATAAAGAAGTGGGGAAACTCAAACAAAACAAAACCACCGCTGCTAAAAAGTTTATTAAAATGTTACGTGAAATTTTATGTGACCTAGTTATTTTGCTGGGTCTCTAGCATTCTCTGAATATCATCGCTCAGATGATGTACGTATTACCAAGTTCGACTTAGAGTCAAGGCCAGTCAGATGTCTGCAACTCTTCCACATAACAGTGTCTCACTTTCGATGGACACTTCCCCATTTTTCAGCTGCGAAAAAGAGAACAGTATTATGTCTGCTTGGTGAGCACAAAGAGAAAATTAATTCATTGCACATAATCTTTTGGCATCCTTTGGTACAAGTACTAGTGAATACAAAGTCCTTTATTACAGATAATGAGTTATGACTTACTGGGAAAACAGCCACTCTGCTTATCTATGGCTCTGTCTCGTTCTGCGTCCATACCTACATGTATTTCTAAATATGCTTTCTTAGGACTGTTTTCATTAATTGTTTTTAAAGGCATGGAGGGGGGTGTGGAAGAAAGTGAAAGGAAAGGAATATCGGGCACCTAAAATGGAACCTGAAACTGGCTGATTTCGATTGGGCATGTTCAAGTCTAT
Source organism: Ursus arctos (assembly GCF_023065955.2). Classification (NCBI taxonomy): domain Eukaryota; kingdom Metazoa; phylum Chordata; class Mammalia; order Carnivora; family Ursidae; genus Ursus; species Ursus arctos. The sequence continues at coordinate 9,379,496 of NW_026622886.1, read as the reverse complement.
GGCAAGGCCATGTGAAGTGACTGGGTAAAGGATTCCATTCCAACAGATTTCCACGAGGTAAACTCTAGCCCATTTATCCATTTTCTTCCCTAACTTTGCGAGCTTGCTGCCTCCCTCTTGGCCCAGCAAAGGTCAGAAACCTTCATTTTTGTTAAGGAAAACGGGCTCTTTTCCTCCTCAGGAGCGTGGCAGGTGGTGCCAAACCGACCAGCCCACTTAACATGACATTGGGCTGCAATTCTTTAATGTCATTAAACGCAAACTGTAAAGCTCCCGCTCTGGCCCTGTGAGGCCTCGGAAGGGCTCGAAGACCTGGTTTATGATGTCATTTGAAGTATTCCCTCCTTTAGCAATGACAATAAAAGTTAACTATTAAACTCATGTTTTCACCTTCCCACCATGGGTTCCCTGCACCACAAAACCAGCAAATTAAATCACTGAGATGCTCCGTCGCCTAAAGAAATAAAGGCAAATTCCTAATCAATGGCCCTAACTGTAGAACATCTGGCCTGCCCAGCTGCATTTTCTCTTCATCGGTTGAGGATGTAACAAGGATAACTGGCCCCTACTCTTTCCAAATAACAAAAGCTCCGTTATTCGGAGGGCAGCTAAAACGCGTGGGCCATGGTGGACACGGCAGCCCCGCCACGGAGCCCGCGATGACTCACTGACACTTCCTCGGAGTCTCCCTGCCAGTGAATCCCTCCTCCTCCAGCCCCGCTGCTTTCTTTTCTCTAAAGGAATGGAATTAGGAAATAAGCGCTGGGACTGAAAACATATTGTTGAATCTCTTTTGCTCATCCATTCTTCTGTTGACTTCTTCCGTGTCTAATCTGTGCCGAGTCCTGGAGGTACAGAGTGATAAGATCAGGCCGTGTGGCCACCTTCATGATACTTAAATCCTCATGGGTAAGAGAGTAAATACGGAAGTGAACGACCAGGTCAGTAAACCATTCCAAATGGTCATAATGAGAATAAGAGTGTGCTAGGAAATGGTCCGCCGAGGCCCTTCTGAGCAGGTAGCGATTATCCAAGACGCACATTATCAGAAAGTCAGCCACATAAAGTCTGGGAAGAGGAAAAGATCCTTCTAGGTCGTGGGGAACGGCATGGGCACAGGCCTGAGGCAGAGAAGAGCCTGGCGTAGTGAGGACTGACTAACGTGGTCAAATAAGGGGAAAGTGGCAGCAGGGGAAGCTGCAGAGGTGGGCAGGGCCAGATTCTGAAGCAGCATCTCTCTCTGGGAACGGATCCCGGTCAGTTTTGTCAATGAGATTTTGGCCAGGGAGCTACTGATAAGGTCACCCAAACAGATGACGTTTGCAACTTCAGCAAGTATTCTCCTTCAAGCACTATTCCCTGGAGGCCAAATGGCCAGTGGGCTAAATATACATAGGAAATCTTCTTTTCCTGTTCTCAGTCTTGAAGCTTACACGAAATGTTTGCTTAGCAGCAAATGCTGTAAGGGAGAACACCGTTCAAATAGAACTTTCTGTAATGATGGCAGCTTTTTTTTTTTTCTTTTTAATCTGAGCTGTCCAAAACAGTAGATCCTAAGCACACAGGGCTACTGAGCGCTTGAAAGGTAGCTAGTGCAATTAACGAACTGAATTTTTTAATTGTATTTTGTTTTAATTGAATGTAAAGAGCCATCTGTGGCTCATGGCTACTGTATAGGCAGCTCTAGCATCTAGACGTACTTAAAAGGAGCTTATTTCTCAGGAAGGTACTAACAAAAGGCTTAGCTTAGATCAAAACCTGAACAACATCTGTGGCGGTGCATAGAATCCTAGCGGGGAAAAGGTTCAAATAGTTTAGTTCAAGATCTGAGGGAAAGGTATGGCCAGGTAGCCTGGAAAGTAGCCTGGATTTTCACAAGTCTATACCAGCACCTTACAACTTCTGATCTTTACTGGCCCTCGGCACACAGCATGCGTGAGAGGAGGCAGTGGCTTCGAGAGCCTTGCTACTCAAAGTGTGGTCCACGGACCAAGAGCATTACCAGCACTTAGAAGCCTGTTATAAATGCAAAATTGCTGGCTCAACTCCCAACTTACTGAATCAGAATCTGCATTTTAACAAGATCTCCAGAGATTCAAACGCACATTCAAATGTGAGAAGCCGCTGTTGTGGAAAAGCTTTGGAGTTGGGCAGGATCTGGGTTCGAATTTGAGCAACTCTTGGGCCACAATTTTCTCACCTGAAAAAAGAAGGTAATACCACCTACCTCAAAAGGTTATTGCCAAGATTCAGTGAGTTAGTGTATAAAAAGAAAGTAGCTTGAGGTCTGGTTTATGTCAGATAATTATCCATTCATTCCTTCATTTATTCAATAAGCTATTTCTGGCCGCCTATTATATTCCAAGCACCCTTCCTAGCCTGTGTTTAAAACCCCCTCCAGGAAAAACGACAACAATAACAAAAACTCAGGGAAGAAAAACATCTTGTTGGGGATGGGAAGGAAAGAAAATCTTCCTCTCCTGCAGTTTTAATACTAGAACATGGACAACACTTGTCTTCATAGGACTCTTAGATCTTTCGGGATCTTTATGGAATTCTCAAAGCTCAGGGAGCTTTCTCCACGATCCTTAGACTTATAAGTAAGGGTGGGCTTACAAGGAGGGGAGAATAAGAGAAAGATGTGGGAATTAGGCACATAGGGAAAGTCTGTTATTGTCTTAACCAATAAATAAAAAGCATTAAAGCGGTCTTAAAAATTAAGCACAAACTGTTAACTGCACACATTTTCTTTTATTAGTTTCCTTAAAAAAGAAGCAGCAGCAATTCTCACTGGAGGTCCCACTGATAGGGAGGGAATGTAAGGGGTGTTCTTTTCTGGTCTCCAGGCAAAAAGGTTTCTCACCCAAGCCAGTAGGCGTTAATCTGCTTAAGCCTGCCTGAGTGGGTCTGTTAGATTGCTGGCACATGGCCATTTAGGGGTTTTGTTTCCCAGACCACAGGAGCCCATTTTTCCAAGAGTTCCACTAGCTTTTTGTTTGATAACGTCTATTTCTAGCAGCATTTACTCCTTCAACAACAATGTCAATGAAACAAACATTTACTGCACACCTACTAGTTGGCAGACACTGTGTTGGGGACACAGAGAAGAATGAGGAACAGCTGCTGTGCTCCAGGGGCTCCCACAAAAGTAACTGCCACGGCACTCTCTCAGGTGATGGCTATTATCACTATGTCTTCCTCCTGCTTGGGGAAAAAGACAAAATCTTTTGGCTTCCTGGTCCGCCTCCTTTAAATACCCACTGACCTCGCCGTGCTCTGCCGAGGTCCCAGGGGCTTGAAGGGTTAATTACTTGCTTGCTGTGGCCGGTTCATTGTTCTCCCGTACTTCCCACCCCGCTCCAAGTCTATCTCCAATTGTAAAATTTCTTTAATATATTTTAATGTTTTTCTTTTCACCGAGGCAATGCACATTCATTATAGAAAAATACAGATAAGCAAAAGGAAGAAATGTTTTAAAGCCTGCCTTAATCCCACCACCTAGAGATAACCTGTTTTAATAAAAAGGATACTTTAAAAAATTTATAACAGCAATATGATTTCATACGAAGTGCAGAATATAGAGGAGGGCAATCATGCATAATCCAATCATCCGGGCATGAGCATTTTGGAATTTTGTCTTTCCAGTCTTCTTGCAGTTACTATAAATGGTGCCTAGCGGAGAGCCTGCTAAAGTCATTATCTCTTTGTGTATGACGTACACGTGCAAACCAGGAAGGCGTGCTGTTAGCCAGACTGGTGAATAAGAACACCTACGATTTTATGGAAAAGCACGTTTAGAAATTTGCCGTAATTAGCTAAATTTCTGTTGCTGTTCAAATTTCATCCCTGGTGACAGAATCTGACCCGAGAAATGTGTCTGTCTTCCCTGGCATCTGAAATGGGACATAGAGAAATTTCTACTTTAAGGAAGTCTGATGCAAGAATACCTGAATTCACAGTGAATATCATCAAGAGCCTCCCACGTGCCAAGCTCGTGTCAGTTACCGCTCACGACAGTTCTGCAAGATAGATGTCACCATGCCTGTTTGACGAAAGGTTTTAGGAGGCTTGCCCTATAGATCTTCCAGCCAGGACACAGCAGGACTAGGACCCAGAGCAGAGAGGCAGTATGACCGAGAGAATGGAAAGCGTACGGCAGGCTGGGGTTCGGAGCCCCCCTGGCCCCCCCCAGGACCTCGGGCACGTGAACGTTCTGAGTTTCCCTGAACTGGACTTGGGCGTGGCGCCACCATGCTGAGGAGCGGGCCTAAGGAACGGTCCGAGAACCAGGGCCGGCGTCCGCTGGAAGGCTGCTGCAGGAGACACTCTCGCAGTTCCCAGTCACCTTTACGGGGGCATCTGAAAGAAGTTCCTGTTTGATCTGAATTCCAAGGACGGCTGACCCCTGAGCAGTTTGTTCACTATCTTACAGCCCTGATGGCTCAGGTTTCCCTGTGGCATCGTTTCCTGGAAAGTCTCCGAGCCGAGGTGAAGGCCCACCGCCAGGAGGAGTTCGAGTAGGCATGTTAGCCTCAGTCCTGGCTACACGCTTTGCTCCAGTTTTCAGTGCTTCGTTCACTCCCACACTCATATTATTTTCTTGAATCCTCTGTATTCCTGTGCACTCCCGTACATTCTTCCAGATTTAACCTTCCGTTTCCTCATCTGTGAAGTGGGGATAATTATTTGAAGGGTATCTGGAAAGCACTGAGCACGGTGCTGGGCCCGTATGAGATGCTCCGTTAATGGTGTCTCCCTCATGCTCTTGGAATGAACCTTTGTCCCTTCATTTAAAAAGGGCGTTATTTGCATGCCGAAAGATTCTCCAGTTTACAACAGAGTTCAATGCAGAGTTCTTTTAATAATAAATGTGTTCACAGTTAGGATTCCATTGTCACATGCCTCCCGGAGTATCCCTCACTGAGTCTGTCGTGTAACTGGCACAGGGCTGGTCCACCAACTCTGACTTTCACCTGCTCCCTCTCAGTGCAGCTACTCATGTGCCATTTGCAAAGTCCTGGGGATGGAACGGACCACATTTTTTAATGAAAACTGTTCCTTCAGCTTCCCCCAGGAATGTTAAGATAGAAAAGATCTGCTGCAGAAAACACAGAACTAAAGCACCAAGGTTTACTTCCCCTTAAAAACGACCTCCCATAACCAGTTCTTCAGTTTTCCCTGTGCCTGCAAGGGGGCGTTCGAGCCCAGTCCCTCCACCTCCTAAAATAGGTTTAATTATTTCCACTAGACCAACATTCAAAAATTTATCAGAAATTGATGAGTGTATCACACAGTGGTTTCTTAAATTACCATTTTTATAGTCTAACCATCTCATAAAATTCTTAAGCATCTTGAGGGTTTTAAATTTTGTCAGTTTCCCTTCCCAATCCCTAGCACTTTCAAGGTATCCAATTAAAAAGTAAATTAATAGAATTAGTAATATGTATGGAATAGGTCACCGTTAAGGTCACTGTCTAATAATCTTCAAAAAGACCTGGGCAGGCAGAGCCCAATAATCTACTTAGGGCTGCTTACAGCACTTTGTTGGCTCCCTGACACCTGTTTCGCTGAGTGTTGAGAAGTTACTTGGCCGGGCCTCTCCGAGCTTGCTTTTGTCCGCTCTCCTTCCCTCCCTCTTTCTCTTTCTTCCTATCTTTCCTTTCTCTTTTCTTCCTTTTAAAATTTTTACTGAAAAATTTTTGGCCACCAGGCTCTGTGCCAAGCACCAGAGGTCCAATAGTGGGCAAAACAGAAGACCCCGATCCTCATGGAGCTTCTAGTCTAGGAGGGATAAACATTCAGTACATCACATTCACAAATGGGTGTAAGATGACAAATTGTCGTAGGCGCCATGAAGGACTGTAGTGCAATGGGGGATCTGACTTAGTCTGGGGTAGGAGACAGCTTCTCTCTATTGAGAATGAGGAATGAGCGGGCACACTAAGGGAAGAATAAGGTTTCAGGCAGCAGGAAGAGCATGTGCACAGGCCCTGTGGTGCTGGGAATTGTGTTCTCTGGAAACAAATGAAAGAAAGCTGTTGTGGCTGGATCAGAGAGAACAAAGGCAGGGGTGGGGGATGCTTCTCGTGGGGTCAGCCAGGACAGAGACACGTGCTTTGGTAAAGATTTTGACTTTCAGCTTAAAGAGCATGGGAGGCCACTAAAGTGTTCTAAGAATGGGGTATGGAAGAGCTGTGTGAGTGACTTGTGCATCGTAATTTGTCCCTGCAGGAGCAATGCAGTCATACACGTGGTCTCTGACCTATACGGTGACAACGGCAGCAGGGTCCCCAGCTGAAAACTCCCAACAGCTGCCCTGTATGAGGAGTACTCACGTGCCTTCTTCCTCCGTCACACACAGGATACCAGTGTATCCGCACAGAGAGGAGCACGGGTAGGTGACGTGGGATGCCACTGTACTTTGACATTTGGGTTCACTTAGCAGTTGTTTTCTCAAAGGGCAGGAAGAGTGCTGTCCTTCACAGAGCTTTCCTAGCGTGCTCAGTGCCTCACTGTGTATGGCTGTCTCTTGCAGTCCCCATAGGGCCCTGGAGGTAGGGCATTAGCGAGCCCATTTCCCAGATGAGGAAACAAAGACAACGGCTCAAGTTCAGTCCTGTAGGGTCACAGATGGTAGATGCAGGGCCCAGACTGAGCATCTGTCTGACTCCAAAGCCTGTGTTCTTCCCTCTTTTCTGCTTTAGAGCCTCGGCAGAAGACCCCCTTCTAGCAGTTTGCCCAGGCGGTAGAGCCTCATGGTGGGCCCAGGTCTTCTGTGACTGGATCAGAGAAGGACTTGCCCACCTGAGGGCTGACACTCCCTGGACAGCGGCAGTTGTTAACGGGGTTCAGGAAGCCTTGTGGGTTCCCATGGTGCTTTGTGCCCAAAGAAACAAATCATTGGTTTTGCCAATCCCCCCCCCCCCAAATCTCTGTAGTGTTTTTGCTGTGACGAATGGACTACAAATCCATTAAGTGTTACCTGAGTCATAGTAGCTTCTTGCCATCACGCAGTGTCTTCATCAAAAGACACTAATAATGTCTAATGTGCAGTCATCCGAAAACCACTTATGATGTGAAAAGGCCCCTTATTCTCAAGAAGGCGAGACTCTGCCATGCAGGTACGGTGAGCGGTTCCAGTAGAGCAGCTGTGGGGGACATGGGAGGAGGCCCCCTCAGGTGTCTTCCACACGGTAGCCCAGCATAACGCAGCAAGGAGCCAACCCCGAGGCCGGGCGCAGGCCTGGCTGCTGGCTGGCAGACTCGAGTTCCGTCCCCAGGGTCAGGTGCCCCTGACCAGTGGGAGGGCAGCCTTTATTTTCTCAGGGGACCTCTTGGAGTGTCTTTCCACACCTTTAGAACAGACTTTGAAAATTGTTTCAGGAAGCCTTTTGATTCTGGAGGAATGACGAAATAGACACCCACGTGGTCTTAGGTCCATGTTTTTGCTGTGGAGATGTTATTAAGAAGAACAGTGATAAGAATATCCTGTATTTCATAGGACTTTCTATTTTACAGAGTGTTTTCACATACCTGACCCTCCAGAATAACCAGGGCCAGCATTTTTACAGATGTGAGAAACAAGACTGAGAGTCGCCCAAGGGTCCCACAGCTAGAAAGGGGTGGAGCCAGGCGTAGCACTGGGGTCTCTGACGCCTGGTTAAGCGGTCCCGGTGTTTCGCCCTGGAGGGAGCTCCCAGCTACACACAACGTCCTGCCCATCATGGGCAAGCAAAGGCCTGAACAATATAACACATAAATCCCAAAGTAATTTCTTCTTTGGTTCCTATTGGACTGCAGGCTATAATATGGGGCTTTTCAACAGCACAGGAGTAGAGGTTTCCGTCACTAATTATGTTTTGCCCAGGGCTGGCTTTCGTTCCCCGAGCGCGCTCTGAGTGGTAAGGGAGGCGTGCTGAGGAGAGAAAGAATATCAGCCTGGGAGTTGAAACGCACCGCAACAGGGTGGAGATGGAGAGAACCAAAAAGCAGGAGAAAAATGGAAAAGAAGAGAGAAGAACAAAAAGGGAAGGGAAAAAAGATGAGGTTGATTTTTAGAGGTGTGAAAATGATCCGCTGACCCCGGCCCAACTCACAACATTCACGGTGCTCTCTGGTTTTAGATACACGGGCAGCTATAACTACGGGAGCTACAGCAGCCAGCACCCTCCCCCGATGCAGAGCCAGTACCCGGCCCTCCCCCATGACACAGCCATCTCTGGCCCGCTGCACTATTCCCCTTACCACAGGAGCTCCGCTCAGGTGAGTTGCTGGTCCTGCTTGCTTGCCCGCCCAGGCCTCAGGATGCCTGGTGGCAAGTCTAGTCAATTTAACACAGCTAATAGGTACCTTCTGTAAACGATGTATGTCTGTCACCAACGAGAAGAGGATCCTTTCCTCAGGATCACTTCCACCCTTCCGTGGCTGCCCACTGAAGTGGGTGCTCGGCCAGCGTTCACGCTCCACTCCCTCTCACGCACATGGGTGCCCGCCAGTTGTCTTTGGTTCCATCCTCTCTAATCCCAGGATCCAGTCAGCCGCCATGTCTGCTGCCCTTTCACAGGCAGCCACCCCCACATAGGAATCTTTGGCTCCCATCTTCCCGGTGCCGGCCCTCATCGGGTCCTGTCAGGACTGTTACCTGGCTGTCATTCTAACTGGCCTCTGGGTCTTACGTCTGTTCCTTTCCAGTCTGATCCACACACACAACCTCACCAGGAGAATCCTCCTGAAATGGACCCTTTATCAGATTGTTCTCAAGCCACACACTTCCCTTGGCTCTTCACTTTTCTAACAAACCAGATCACCCCTCTGTGGCCTGTGGTGAATGGAACTTGTGGTTGCAGCTGTAATGCCAATGTTGGGCCCTCTACTTGTCTCCAACACTTCCTGTTGCTCTGGCCTCAAAGGCAACTGGTCACCAGTTCTCTTCAATTCTACATCCTCAACATCTCTGCACCCCCCACTGTCCTTGTCTCAGCTCAGGCTAAGCTAGACGGGGACAAAATCCTCCCATTGGTCTCTGTGTCACTGAACTTGCCCCTCTCTGGTCCACCCTCTACATTGCAGCTGGAGGAGTCTTTTGGAAAAAACCCGACGGGCCATTAACACTCTCCCTCTTTTCATGTCGTCGCATTCAGAGTCAAGTTCAGTCCCTTGGCATGTCTCTTATGACTTGTTACCATCTGGCTTCTGCCTGCCTCTGTGGCCGACCAGCCACCCCACTCCATTTGCTCCAGCCATGCCAACTCCTATGCGGTTCGCGGATACTGTTCTCCCAGGCTGGGACTTTCTTTCCCCAGCCTTCTGTGTGTTGTTCAGGACCGGCACCTCACTGTCTTTGCAGCACCTCCTGACACCAGCCCTTCCTCTCTCCAGGACCTCATGCGGTCCCACTGCTCTAGACTCACATAGCGCCTCTATTGGTAACCTTCCTCACACCCCGTTGTCATCACTGACTTCTCTTGACTCCTACAGGAAACCCCAGAGTCCCCTGAAGGCAAAAAATTAAGTCTAGTATCCCTGGGTCACGGGCCATGGCACCTGTCAAAAGCCACAGCTACCTTTTACTGAACACTTGTCATTTGTCAGGCACCGTGCTGAGCACTTTACACATCATCACGGTAATCCTTGCAGAAAAGAGGTGAGAGTAACCTGCCTGAGGATTGGAACCCAGGCAGTGTGACCCCCATGTGTCCAAGCTCCTACATGTGGCCCTCTGCCACCTCTCCTATGTCGGCATTCACTAAGAGTTTCTGGAACCAGTGAGACAGGAAGTGAGGCAACACAAGTGATGGGGGTGCAGAGGACCCTCACTCCATCCTGCTGGCGGGGCTGGGAGCCAGGGAGGCAGGATGGGAGCTCCGCTTGACGGGGGTACTCAGGATACACTGGAAAGGGGCCCCGTACTGGCCGGGAGCTCTGCTGCCGAGCGCTTGCGGGAGTCTAGAAGAGAGATGGCAGGACTTGAGCGAGGGCGGGGGCCGTGATTGCATCAGCCGCGGATGGGCCTCGGAGGGGAGGCACCCAGAAGAGTGTATCCACAATACACAGGCGCTCGGGGCAAACAGGCCTCTGTTTTGATTTCCATCTGTAGTACCAAGGGGAGCCCTGGTATAATCCCCAAACAAGCCAAGAAGTTGATTCCACTAAACCTTCACCTGGGGCATTCATTATAGGTCTCCAACTGCGTCATGCAGACAAGCGGCTCCTTAGGTACTGCTTCCCTGGGGAGCGGAGTCTGTGCTCACTGCGATCCACAGAATGCCGCAGAGCTGCTGCCGGGGCCTGGGCCGCACCGGGCGGCAGGTAGGCAGCTCGCGCATGCATTGGCTCACTCACTCATGCGTTCACGCAGCACTCCTCAGATGGCTGCGGGATGCTTGCTGGGCGGCAAGCAGGCTCCAGCCCCTGATGGTACAGTGGACCAGGGGACGGAAGTGCGCCTGCTCCGGGAGAGCTTGGGCTCCAGTAGGACACAGTCAGCTAAGCCTCGGTGGCGAGATCAAGCTAAAGTCCCAAGCTGCGGCGCCTGTCATCGTGTTCCCTCTTTCTTCCCTCCCTCGTCCCTCCTCATAACGTTTCTGGGGTGATATTTTTAAAGCCATTGCCTTAAAAAGAAACCAGGGTCTCCTAAAGGCCCATGTGGTCCCTGGCGATCAAAGATAGGTCGGCAGCCTCCACTCTGGAAGCCACAAAAGTCCCCGAATGGAGCACTATCATTTAATAGCAGCTCTTAATCGAAGGGCCAAGGACTAATTGAAAGCCCATGGAGGAGCCCTTTGAATTCAGACGAGGCTTGAGAGGTGACAGGATCAGGGAGCCTCTTCAGCACCATGCCCTGTGGTCCTCTGACAGGGTCTTTTGACAACCTCTGACCCCCACCACACACTCACACTCTGTGCTTGAAGGGTTATGCCTTAGCCTCCATTTGTAAAATGGGGTGAGAAGTTAATTCTATCACCTCTCCACCCCTGTTGATGCGGGGGAGGGTGTCAGTGCAACACAAAGAATCCTTTGTTTTGTTTTTCATTAACATTTATGCATCAAGCCCTGTTTTAGGCACTTGCAAATACACAGACTCACTTAATTCTCATAGAAACCCGGGGAAGAAGGCATTTTTCTCCAGTTTTTAAAGATGAGGAGACAGCCTCATAAGGTCATTTGCCCCAGCTTCGGCTTCCAGTAAGTAGCAAAGCAGACTCAAATGCAAATTCTCCAGCTCTGAACCCTAAGCCCAGGGCCATGAACACTACAACCCAATGTGTTTTGGAGGGTAGATGCAAATTCAAGAAGTTACTGCAACTGTTCTCAGTCAGTTTCAAGTGACCGAAGAGTCACACACCCTAGACTCACTCACTCTTTCCTCTTGTGATACTTTGGTTTAACATTGAGCATAGAGGGGAAAATCCATTGCAGGGCTGATTAGTTTTAGCTTTCCAGAGCAGAGGTCGAGCTGTTGCAATCCTGAGTACTGAATATCACACTTCATTATACCAGACTCACTGGGGAAAAGATCAGTCTGAATTGGAGAAAAACCACAATTACAGAATACAGTTAAGGAATGCAATTGTTCATCAGCACAAGAGTAATTGAAACTAATCTCTGCAAATAAATGCCTGTCTGCAAGACTGATACAATGCATCCACGAAGCGCAGCCATCTCCTGCATCCCGGCATTTATATGCTCAAAATTATTTGAACTCATTTGGTTTTTGAAATAGAGTATGTGTGTGCCCTTATCTATACTACTTCTTTGCACGACTCGTGCTTTCTTTCCTCTGGGGTAGTAACAAAGGTAAACCTCCGGTCCTGCTTGAATTCTCATAATTTCTGAATTAGTGAGTCCAGATGAAGGAGGTTTCACACTGTACGGTTTGAGTTATTGCAGAAAAACACCCTCCTCGCAACTATGCTACACGTGTTCACGTCAAACTAAGTGAACAAGGGATGGTCTCGGCTGCCAGTCTTCCAGGTGCCCCATTCTCATGCCCGACCAAATAGGGAAACCAAACCAGACCAATACGTGGGCACAGAATTTTTCTGAGCCTCATTCAACAAACGTTTGTGGAACTTCTACCCTATCAGCAGCCATGAATGTGCACGGGGCCCTTGGGCTCAAAAGCCATTTGATCAACTAGAAGCTGTAGGGCTAACATTCCCCTAGAGTAGACTAGAAAGCTGTTCTTTATTCCTCCTCTGTATGGCCAAGGCCTGGCCTTGCCAGCCAATCACACAACTCTCACGGAGCCTCTCGTGGCCCAGCCCAGCCCAGCCCAGGGCCAGTGCGCTTAGGGTGCTCCACTTCGGGAGAGCATCCTGAGCCAAAGGGGATAAAAATCAATCAGCCATCGTGGTGTAAGATCAGCGACTGCAGAGCCAGGCTTCCTGGGTTCAAATCCCAGATCTGCCTCTAATCAGCTCTGTGCCTCAATTGCCTTATCTAAAAAATGGGAAGAATTGTAGTACATATTTCTTAGGGTTGTCAGGGTTAAGTGAGTTGATAAAGGTTGGAACAGGGCCTGGCTCATGGTTAACACTATTTGTGTATATTATTATCTTTCGTGACACCATAGTTACTATATTTTGCATAATTAAAGAATTAGTAGCTATTTCTTTTGCTCTACTAGCTCTACGGAGACAGGAACCAGATCTTCTCTTCCTGACCATTATATCCCCAGGACCCAGAATAGATGTGGCTTTTGGTGGGTACTCAGTTAAATCCTTGTCACGGAAATGAAATGAGTGGCGCCTCACTCTGGTACTAAGTTGCTCTGTGACCTCAAGCAGATAGTTTCCCCTCTCTTGACCTCAATTACCTCATCTGTGAAATGAGAAGTAGGACTAGATGGTCAGATGGTCAGTCACGAAGGCTCTTCCTATCATTAACAGACCATGATCCTGTGATTCGAAGAAGAATATTAGTAATAGCTAACACATTACTGTGTGGGAGTTCTGAGTGTTTCACGTGTATTAACTCAGTTAATCCAGACCTTAAAAGCTCCGCGGATGTGGACTGTCCGGCAAAGATTTTGGGGGAGCTACATCCTCTTCCAGAAGAGGCTAAGCGGAAGCCTGTCTAGGGGCAGGCCCACGGCAGAACTTTGGTGCAGTGTGAGAGCCGCCTTTCATAGGAAAACAGTTTGCGCTCCTGACTGGGCCACCTTTCACCCCTTGCACAGGGAGCAGCCCATTTGGTGAGGGTCGGGGATAAAGGGCTCATTCTTCCCTCTTCATGTGCAGGAGAGTCAGCCTTGGGGTGGGGAGTTGCTTCTCAAAATAGAACTTCCTAGTATGATTCCAAAGAGGCCCAGAATCAATCACGGCTGAGATGGCCATCCGACAGAAACTCTGACTACTTATGCACGCACACACGCACGCACGTGTGCCCACAAGCCCTCACACACCTCTCTCAAAGGGCGGGGACTGGTAACCTATCTGCAGTTTAACATCAGTAGCCACAGCATGTGTTTTAACCCAGCAAATGGTAACTTCCTGTCATGGGCCCTCAACAAAAAGCGCCTTTATTCTGAGCAGAGCTCTCTGGACCCCAGGGTTTGTGCCCAGCCTGCTTCAGGACCCCACATGAAACCGGATGTAAAGTGTGAAAGGTGAGGCGGGTGCCACAGGCTGGCCTCAGCCGCTCCCACCAGACTAAATAGAAGCTTCATTGGTGGCGTTAATCACTAGGCTGAGGCAGCGGGCACTTCAGCCTCTCATCTTTCAATGGTCTCTTCACCACGGGGAAAACGAGTCACTGACTCATTTGCAATTAGCTGACCTAACTGGACAGATTTTTCCATGCTGGATTCTGTGGTAACAGGATTTTATTGTCCCATTAGAGATATTTTGAGCCAGTCTCATTTCCAGGCAATTACGCTTTTGAGTCTGTGACACAACCCCTGGGCACAGCTGCATCTAGGGTCCTTGATTAGGCACAAAAGCCACACTCTCTTGGGTTCTATGGGAAAGAGGCTCCAAGTCCATACTGCGACATTTTACCTACACGGGCCAAGCCGAGGGAGGTTCTGTCAGAAACGGCAAGATGAGGCCTGGTCAGAGCTATAAGACCCCATGGTGTGTAGGGAAGGAGGGGGCTGACAGCAGAGGGATGGAGACATTAAAGTATAATGGGGTGTGCTCCGAAACAGGCATGCCTTCCTCTCATGTGATTCAGTTGGGGCAGGTTATGCCTGGCTTGTGCCACAGTGGTGTGGGGGAAAATGCTACCCCAGCACAGGGTTTCTGTGCCAGCCCGTGTGTTAGCCCGCGCTGCGACTCTGGGCGGGATGCTTCACCTCACGGGTCCTCGTGTTCTCATGTGCATACACAGGGTTGGATTATATGATCCCTAAGCTGCTTTCTAGTGGTAACACCCTGGTGTTCGGTCACCGCATAGTTGCTGGGGTGCCAGGCATCGTTCCAGATGTTGGGAATATGGTAGTGAACATGGCAAAGCCCTGCCAGGAGCTTCTGAACAGAAGCCAGTGGAAAGAGACAGCTAACAAGCAGGAGGGTAAGCGCCTGACCTGAGAGGCAGAGAGTGGAGCATTTAGCTTCTTGAGAGAGGATGTCCAGAAAAGTCTCTGAGGAGGTGACATTTGAGCTGAGATCTGAAGGAGGATATAAAGGTAGGCATGCAAGGAGCTTGGGGGTAGGGGTGGGAAACAAGTTTTCTAGTCAGAAGAACAGGTAGGACCAAATTCCCTGAGAGGGAACCAGCTTGGCATTGCCACAGGATGGCAGGAGGCCTCTGTGCCAGGGAGAGCACCATGAGGGGGGCTGACAGGCGGGCAGGGAGCTTACTTGAGAGAATATCAGGAGGGGGAAGCAATCTTTTGGAAAAAGTTAAAGACTGTTTTGTAATATTTCTTAACATTACCCGTTTGATACCTGGGATCTTGTTTTCCTGGGCGGGGCCAAGTCCTACTGTGATCTCAGGCCTGAGGGTTCAGCGTGGCTGCCATACAAACAGCATCCTGTAGATTCCCTTAACGGGGACATGGATATACTCAAGCGTTTCTGATCTGATCGAGGATATGAAAGCCTTGGTTGGTATGCGGTCCACAGTCTCCTTGGTAACAGCCCTGGATGCCTTCTCCCTTGAGTTCCCAGACACCACCTCCATACTTCTCCCTCTTTCGGACCTGTCCTTGTGCTGGGAAGTGGCTGCAGTTTCTATGTAAGGCATGCTGGCCCATGTAAGAGAAACCCTTCCTACCAGAAGTTGGAATCCTCTCTCTTGACCTCTGAGTAACTGTTTCCCTCAGCATGCTTTGGGCCTAACAGCCTGCCCCTGCTTCCCTCGGGCTCCCACTCAGAGAAGCAGAATGGTTCCCTTTGGCCCCGTCGACTACAGGGAGCAGCTACTGTTGTCAGAATCCCTTCTCGCGGCTGTCTAGGCTTCAGCCTGTCTGTCTCCCTCACAGGAGGCAGCCTCCCACCTAATCCCTCGGGGCTCCACTCTCCAACTGTCAGGGAAGACAGATGGGGAGCAGAAGAATTCATACATACTCTCTCTCCCCTACTAGCTGCCCTTGCCATCCTTGTTGACTGGCTCCCGTCCTTGCTGGGGTGGCCCTTATGTAGCCCAGTGAGGAAGTCTGTGTGGACTGGCCTGCAAACTAGGAGCTCTCAAAGGGAGCCTGGAGCGCCTCACCTTCCTCCCCTCTGACTGCACTAAAAGGGGCTTATTTGCATAGCTGTCTGGGAAACAGAATAGAATGTAGAAGAAGCAGCACTTGAAAGGCACTTCTCTTATTCCTAGTTCTTTCTAGAACTGCTTCCCCTCCTCTGCCGTCCACAAAAGCACCCCTCCCATCCCCTCTCCATTGACTTATCTCCACTCCTTCCTCCACATTCACACCAAGCCCAGACAATTCCCCATTTCCTTCTCGTGCATCTTTCAGGACTTAGTGAATGTGAACCAAAAAGAGAGATGTTCTCTAAATGATAGGCACTAATAATAACCTTTGAAGCTGTTGGCTTGCTTCCTCTTCAAAAGTCTGCTTTTAGGCTGCAGTTCATAATTGAATGCAACTGTAAAATGCTATTTTTAATAATGTCACTGTGTTTTACTTGGTAGTATTGTTCTCTTGGGTTGATGGGATGGGACCTATCACATCTCTGTGACTAATGGTAAAGTTCGCAACCATACATGCATGTGTCCATATCTGTTCGGACATGCTGTGACTCACACACACACACACACACACACACACACACACACACACACTCTCTCCTGTACTCCCAGTGGGGCTGTTCCTTCATTTGGATTTAACTTCCCCAAAGATCCCAGATTTCGAGCACAAAATCAGTATTTCTACTTGAGTGAACACCAGTCCAACTCTGGATAAGAAATCCTTTGCATTTCTCCTGTTGGTTACTTCGTAGACCAAGGTTCAATCTTTTGGAAGTTCACTGATTCCGTCCTATCAACTTTCATTAAGAGCATCTTATGAAATTAAACTGTGAGCATGACCAGTATTGTGTATATGCAACTTGCAAGCTGAGTTTAACTTTGTGGAATTTCTTTCCCCTCAACAAGTACCCTTTCAATAGCCCTACTTCCCGGATGGAACCCTGTTTGATGAGCAGTACTCCCAGACTGCATCCCACCCCAGTCACCCCCCGATGGCCAGAGGTGCCCACAGCCAACACGTGCTACACAAGCCCGTCTGTGCACTCCACGAGGTACGGAAACTCTAGTGACATGTACACACCCCTGACCACGCGCAGGAATTCCGAGTACGAGCACATGCAACACTTTCCTGGCTTTGCTTACATCAACGGAGAGGCCTCCACAGGATGGGCTAAGTGACTGCTATCGCAGGAATCCATATTTAATATTAATAATAATTATTAATAATAATAAACCCAACAACCCACCCCCAGAAGACTTTATCTCTATACATCATAACTCACGGACTATTCCTAGGTGTCCGTTTTCCTAATGAACGTGAGTCTGGGATTCAGTGTGGGATGAATCAACTTTAGTTCAGAAACAGGACTCACTAAAAGCCAGTGAGATTGGGTTCCTGTAGCCAAGCCAGACTTGACTGTTTCTATAGAGCACTATTTCGGGCAGGCCAATCTGTGCCTTCTCCCTCTGTTCCATGACTTTGCTTTGTGTTGGCAAACATTCCCCGTAAGCTACTTATTTTCCTGTTGACAAAAGCTCATTGGTCTTGATGGATACTAGAGACAGAGTCTGGTTTGTGTTCTTGGATGGGCACATAATTTACCAAGAGCATTCACCTTGCCATCTGTCTGTCCTCTTCCTCTGCAACGAATAGCCCTCAGGTATGTTCTACGCATTCCTTCTTCCTGGTGGTGCCTTCACTGCTTCCTGGAGCACCAGGGCTAAATGCTGGTGGCTGGAAAACTCTAGATTCCCTGTTATTGCACCCATGTCTTTCACAGTACCTGCATTGTCTTGGAATGTAAGCACTGTCTAGAGGGAAGGAAGAGGCCTGTTCTGTATGCCTTAAGTTGACTGAGGTTTGTAGGGGACCGGTTCTTCTACATACAAGTATTTGTCCTAAGTTTGCACAATGGCTAGTGTCAGCAGAAGGCAGGAGAGGGGTTTTGAAAATTCTGTGAGAATGTGGATTTATGGTATTGAGTATCACACTCAGCTCTGCTCTATTAACTTTGTGAAACCAGTTGGACCAAACGTTAACTTACCAAGCACCAAGTGTGAAGATTACTTTCCTGGTTCCTTCATAAGACCATAATAATTTCCGACACTTTGATAGAAAAAAACAATTCAAAGCTGTGCCTTTGAGCCTATACTATACTGTGTATGTGTGGAAATAAAAAATGTATTGTACTTTTGGAAAATTTTTTCGTAGGCATTTCTCTGTCAGATTTGTAGCAATTTGTGAGGTTTGTTAGAGATTAACATAGGTTTTCTTTCTGTATTATAAAATGCACCAAGCAATTATGGTGGACCTATTACCCTATGGGTAAGAAATAAATGGAAATATGACATCGGATGTTTTAGCAGTTCTGTAAATAAAATCTTTGATCACACCACTCAGTGTGATAATCATGTCTACAGCTAAAATGGAAATAGTTTTATCTGTACAGTTGTGCAAGATATGAATGGTTTCACACTCAAATAAAAAGTATTGAAATGACCTCTTTCTTCATTTTCATTTTGCATTTGACGTGACCTGTGTGTGTGTCTGTCTGTGTGTGTGTGTGAGAGAGAGAGAGAGAGGAGAGACAGAGAGATAGAGATAAATAGCGACATATAGCATCGTGAATACTTAGGGTATAAGTAGTCAAAACAGAACTAGGTGGTCTTATCTGGTTGTGCTTATCTACTTCCCCCCATCATCTTGTCATAAAACAGTCATTACAATTTGGATAAGACACACATCTGGTCCTTGAATGATTTAGTATCGACAGCCTAATTGAGGTTCGCAGGGGACCAATTCTACATACAAGGATTTGTCTTAGGTTTGCACGATGGCTAGCATCAGCAAAGGGCAGGAACCTTTCAGCTCTTACAGGGAATATTATTCTTCAATACCAGCATCGTTAAGAGGTCCCCCGGTACTTAGCTCATTATGCTTTAATGATCACTGGGTGTAAAGATATTTCAAGTGCAGTGCTCTAAATACTAATAAACTTCTGGGTTAGAACAGTAACGTTACTGAATACTTTATCAGCAAATTCTTCTCCAGCGCTGCATTTTGGCTCTAGGACTGAGGAGTGAGGATACAGAGGCAAAATGACTATTTTGTCCAAACGTTAAAGAGTAGGATCTATGAGAAATTCAGAGCCACAGATTTCCAGAAATGGCAGCAGTGACTATTTTAACTAAAAGGCAAGAGAATTTGACAACTCAATTTGCATGTTGAAAGATTTATTTTTAAAGCCAAGCTCTTACTTGCTATTACATAACATATTTATACCTAAAAATGATTTTAGGATTAAAATGATATATTTTACATAGCATCCCCTTAAAAATATTTCACTATGTTGTTCAACAAAAAGAAAGTAGATGTTGGGTTTCACTCCCTGAAGGTAAATTAGTTTGATCTCTCGGTCACGATGTATTAGTTGGCCCTGTCTGAGGAAAGCAGGATGGGGGGGAGGGGAAGAAGAAGGAAATGTGCTTTAGTCACCGTATAACAGGACCCTGAGAAGAACCAGACCTGTTGCTCTCTTAAAATTGAAAGCTAGTGCCCCATAAAGGAAAGGATGTAGTCAGTCTGACGTTGGACTTACCAAGCATGAAAACATGAAGCAATTGCCACATTTCTAATCAAGTAGCAGCAGCACGTAACGAACAACACTCATGTGCAAGTAACAGCCACAAGGTCGTTAAATGGACAGATCTTCAGGCAGAGATCGCACAACCAACAAGGGCCCAAACCCAGAGAACAGAGTGGTCATTCCAAAGACTTTGCAGGGGAGAGAACGCGGACCTCCTCCTCACCGCAGAGCCGAGGGCTGACGGTCAGCGCTGTGGGAAGAGGGCAGCTTTCCATGAGGGCAAATGGTCACTGGGCACTCTCTTCTCCAGAACGCAAGGTGCCCGCTCTTGGGAGTTGACTGTACTGCCCATGTTCCCAATTGTTCTAAACCTTCCATTTCAGAACCGAGAAGGATCTGATTAGGAAAAGACAACAGCTGCTGTGAACTCGTGACTCAAACGCACCTTCTCTCCCCTCTGATGGTTCCTCGCCAGTCACCAGAATGGGAACGGGCAAGGTTGGCAGCTGGGAGTAGGGCCAGTCACTTGTCAGAGGAAGAACAGAGGAGTCTTGGCAATAAAGGGACACTCCCCTCCTTAGGACTCTTTCTGAAAAGGACTCTGCCAGCTTGAAACTGGCTGAAGTCAGGAACAGCAGCCAGGACGGCTCACCCACGTTGCAGGCCTGTGGCGTCCTAGGCATCCATCCTGCTGTGTCCCTTTGTCAGGCCTCTCGTATACCCCAGGTCCGGGAAGAAAGGGAATCTGTGGCCCCTCTGAGACTGCAACCCAGTCAGAGACCAATCAGAAACTTGTGCCATTGGGTAAGCCCAACCCAAATGGGGAGAGGGGCTGAAATCGTGGAAAGAGAACTGAAAGGGAGTCTTGGCTTCACCACCACATGACCTTGGAGGAGTCACCTCCTCACTCTGGACCTCAAGCGGGCACATTCGAGGACTATGACATCTCAGATTATGGCCTGTGCGCTGATGGGGCAGGGCCGGCAGATCTGGGAGAGGAGGGCAGGCAGCTTAGGGGAAACAAAGAACGGACTGGCAGCTGGGCAGTGATTCAGAGGGAGCCGCAAGAGAGAGGCCGACGGCTCCACCAGCTGGTGCTCAGAAACTGCCTGAGGTTTGCGCCCATGAGCCGGCCCGTAAACCTGTCCCCCGCCACCACGTGAGGCGTACCCCCTTCCTCAGAGCCAGCCCCACCCTCTTCCATGACTCTGGGCAGCGGTCTTCTGCCGCTTCCCCTGCCTCCAGCTCTGTCCTTCACACTTGCTTTAAAGTGACATCAATCAAAATGTCTGAAGCGAATCTGCCGATAGAGCAAAAAACAACCAAAATCCAGGCTGTTTGTCCCAACGTCTTGTACCTCTTAAAGGCAGAATCACAAGATTTTTTTAAAAATTGAATGCTGGGGAGGGGATGGCATAAATACTCCCTTTATTACAGGGAGAGTGTGGCGGGGCGGGGAGGGGGGTTGATGAGGTCTCCTGAAGCACAGAGGCCAGACTTAGTCAAGAGCCTGAATATGCAAATCGTTGTCACTGGACGCTTAAGAGAAAAAAGCTGGCTATCCTCCTTGGCTTCCAAGTGAAGCAGCGCGGAGATGAAATCCGGGTCCCACCAGAGATGTTAGAGAAGGGCCATTCCTGCTCTAAGTAGGATTGGGCTTCAGTGGTTCTCAGCTCTGGCTGCCCAGTAGAGCTACCCCGTCACCTTTTAAAAAATACTGATGTAGAGATCCCACCGCAGTAAATAACTGGCCAGGAATGTGACCCCCACCCCCACAGCATCAGCAGCTGTCGAGCTCCCCAGGTGATTCTAATAGGCAGCCAAGGTTGAGAACCCTTTCCCCCTTGAAGCTCTAAGATCCAGGGACTGCCATTCCCTGAGTATGCACCCCAGGTTTCTTTTGGTCAGGGTTCCAGTCTGTCCAGAGTGGAGCCGAGGTCGCTCCCCATAATCTGCGCTGCCTGGTTTCCCCACAGCTGACGAGGCTTCCCCTAGGGGCACTGCTTTGTTTGCCCTGCAGCCCGGCCCACCTCCCTAGCACTGTGCCGCCTGCCCTGCTAACCTGGACCTTCTCTGCTTCAGTTCGTTGGCAGCCTCCCAAGCTGAGCCAGCTTGGACACGGCCCCTGTGGTTTCCTCTTCTTCCAACGAGGTCAGAACCTTTTGTGCTTCGTCAGCCTCCTCCCTGAAGCTCTCCCCCCATTCCTCCCCCTCCACCTCGCCGCCCCCCCCAGCCTTCTCACCCCCATATTTTGCTGCTGCTGGTGTAGGTGAGACGGAAGACGTGGGCCCCAAGAGTTGAGAAAGGAGCTGTTGCTAGGAAAGGAGTGTGGGTGAAGAGAGGTGGTGGGCGGGAGAAATAGGGCTCCCCAGTCGTATTCCTCCCTTCGCCATCACAAATGCCTCAAGAGCTAAAACCAGTTGTTTGAGCAGGAGGATGAGAAATAATGAGGTCTGACCGCGACAGCAGGGGTGAGAGAATCAGTCTCAGGAACAGCGGCAGTGCTGCCACTTGGTATTTAGAAGAGCCTCGGAGAGAAGTTGGGACAAGCGAATTCTCCGGGAACTGCCAGACTGTGCTCCCACCAAGGCGGGTGTCCGAAGTGTCCCGGCCCACGCCTCTCAGATCCCATCAAGGGCGAGCACCGAAATGTCATCAAGGCAGAGTGACAGTCACGCTCACCTCCCCTCGCTCTCAGCCACAGGGGGCACATCTCTGAATGGGGTCTGCCTGCCTTGATGGAGGTTCCCATGTCTTGGGGTCTGCTCTGCGCCAGGCACATCATCAGATGCCCCGTGTCCGTTCCTCACAACCTCCTTGCAATGTCAGTGGCGTCATCATTTCTGTGTACCGATGAAGAGATGGCGGCATGGAGCCCTGCGCAAAGTCCCACACAGTTAGCGACAGGGCTGGGGTTTGAAGACAGAACAGCCCTACTCCGGGGCCTGTGCTCTTCCTACAACAACACTCTGCCTTCTTCCTCCTTCCTCCTTTTGTCTCCACTCCACCCCACCCCCAGGCCTCTCTCCTAAGTGCCTTTGGCCGCTGCAGTTTTTAAATCAACCTTGACCATGGTCATAGAACCTACTGGGGTTGAAAAGAGTTTCAGAAGTTCTGGGAAATTCTTGAGTGCGCTAAACGAAGGCAGCTTCTCAGCTGGGCACCAGATCTTTCCCTGCTCCCGGGGCGGCATTCCACTCACCGTCGGTTAACAGCACACCAGCTTTCCCTCCGTCATTTCCCAGGGTACATACAAACCATACATTATCAAGGACCAAGATTGGTCGTTCTATACAGAAACAGGAACAAAAGAAAATCAGTAATAATGTAAGAAAAAAAAAATACCAGGTCACAGGAGGATTTTTATTACCAGGTTGAAAAAAGACTCCGCAGGGGAGGTGCAATGAGCCAAGTATTCACTAGAATGAAGTCATTTGAAGGGGGGAGGCGGGGTGGACGGGGGACTGGCTACCTCTTGCTGTTCAGGTCACTACCCTTTGACAGCAGTGGCCTCTGACCTCAGCAACCCTACAATTCTGTTTTGACTGACCCTGAAACCCATGAAATTCAGATGTAGGCACTGCCCAAAAGTTGAGATAAAGCTGACTAATATGGGAAAAGCTCCCGGTATGTGCCCCCAGCTGAAAGGAGCTGGCAGTTCTTTGGCGGTAGATGCAATTTATTCTGTCCTCCTCCTTTCAGGGAAATGCTAATCCTTCATAGGCAACTGGAGGGGAAGACTAAAATGTGTTGATGATGAATGACAATAACTCTTTGTCCACTCCTGCCTCCTCCTAGGGTTGAAACTTAAGAGTTTAATCAAATGTTGGTAAGTAAATTAATGCTTTACTGCATAAAGAGTTAAAAAAGCAAGTAGTAGGAAGAAGGGCTGTGAGACTATATTTCTTCTGACGTGTGAATCTCAAACGCTTAATTTCAAGGACACTGATATGGGGGGTGTGTGTGTGTGTCTGTGTCTGTGTTGTTTTAGTCTCCTTATTTACACATACACATAGATGACACTCAGTGTCAGTGTCCCTAGACTGTCCTATCCTATGTTATAGCATGTCAGCGTTAAAGACATTAACTTCAAGGCTGAAAGACCAAAACGGTGTGCTGGAATTACTCTTTTGTTGTTACACATCACCAACAACCAAACTCATGTGTTCCTGCATCACTAGGACTAACGTGACCTTTATCCCCGAATCTTCACATCATTGTGAGGGAGGCTGCGTTTTTCATTCCAGTTCAGGCAACATTTCCGTGGCTCCTGCACACTGGGTCTGCTGTGCTGGCCACTTTGACAGCCGTCTCCTGGAACCCTCCAAAGTAAGTATTATAATGCTCATTACAGTTGAGAAAATTGAGGTTCAAAGAGGGTGAATGACTTATCCCTGAACACCCAGGGACAGAGTTAAAATTCAAACTAGTCTTTCAGCTTTCAAGTTTTCCTGTTAGATACAAAAAATTGGTTGTCAGAAGGGGTTTTAAAGAATTCGACAAATGATGGGCTTCTGAGACACACACAGAGAGTCGGGACTCAAACCCAGGTTTTCCAATCCCCGGTCCCGGGGCCTTTTGCCACATTACAGCATTGCCACCCAAAGCGCTGGGTTTTCCCAAGAGGTGTTTGGATGGATTCCAAGCCAGCGAGATGCAAATAGGTCTGACCCACATTCCAGCTCTTGGATAAATAAAAACTCCTAAAGGGCAGAGCCCATTTTGTGTGCTTAATTTGAGAGTCCCACTGTGGACAGTCAATATTAAACAACGATAGCTACATCTGCCAAGGATTAACAGCGTGGGTTCGATTTTAGCAATTAAAATACTGGGAATAGGACTGAGGAACCTAATAAAGGTGCTGAAAGGCTGGATCAAGTAATCATTGATTTTTAGGAGTTTAAAAAAAAAACTTCGAAGTCCTCTGGTCCAACTCTAATTTTATAAATGAGACCCTGAGAAATTAAAATAATGTGCACAAGGATCTGACACCGCTGGCAACCGACCCTCTCCTGTCTCCCAGTGCTATTTAACTTTATGTCATATGGCATGGTAAGAGAATGTTTTCAGGAACGTAACATGCCATAAACTGAAGTTGGACCAGTTGGCTATGGAGTCACCATTGATTATGAAATGTCTCTCAGATTTAACTTTTACTTATCCCACTGACCAACTGACCTCTAAGAAATCTCCACTGCTGGCTTTCAAGTTTAACCAGGTTGGTATTTCTCAATAAGTGTCTTGTAATTTTGGTCTCCTAAACTCCTCTCATGGCCTTCCCACCCACCCACCCCAATCTGCTGGCCCTCCAAGCTCTCTCCACTATTCTCTCTTTATAGTTCACCTTCTCCGAGAAGACTTCTCTGCTTCCTTGTCTTCCCATCAATGTTTATCTCACTTGGATTTGCACAGTACTTATGTTCAATTCTTTCCTTCCTACCAGAAAAGATTCATTTATTGCCTGGCTGTTTCTTAGATCCCCAAAGGACAAAATAAATGGTTTCTACTCACTTTTATTTTTTAATGGTGACTACGACAATGCTGTGCTCCAATAAACACCAAATATTTTGCTAAAGGAACAAACCATGTTAATTAACTTCGCTACAGAAGGAGATTATTGGTAGAAAATGAAAGAAAAACCACTTTCATCTGCTAGGTTATTCTGACTTCTCAAAGACTAACAAGTCACATGCACATGAGTTTGACAGTCTATTGAAAAACTAGTTCAGTGGTTGATACTCCATCAAAATATTGGTCCAGTGGTTCTCAGCCTTGGCTACTCACTCAAATCAACTTGGAAGCATTTACAGCTACCAAGACCTCACCACAGATCAACTGACTCAGAATCTTTGCAGGTATGCCAAGCAATGATTGCATATGCCACAATGGTATTTGATCTGCACATACTGATTTATACAACCTCACCCATATTAATAGATTTCTCTAAAGAATAAGCATGATCAAATATGGTTTTGATTTGTGATTTGGTTATGGTTTGGATATGGTTATGGTTTGTGATTCTTAGGATCACAGAATTTTAGAACTGAGAACTAAGATACTATCTGGACCAACCCTTTTATTTTACAGCTGAAGATTGTGATTTAAGAGAGATTGAGAGAGTAGCCTGACACAGTGGCAAGGTGACTGTTGAGTGACAGGTCATGTCCTGAATCAGTGGAATTCTCTGAACTCCAGTTCAGGAGCCGTAGCAAGTAAACTAAATTGTTCAGTTTTTAAATTTCTACTTTCTTCTATAGAAAATGTATAAAAATGTGTGTGTGTGTGTGTGTGTGTGTGTGTAAGATTTGGATTTTAAAAGCTGTTAGCACCAGGTACTCCTTAAAGACCAGTCTAACACATACCATCCAGCCCATTGTCACAGCAGAGGAAATGCCACAGCCGGGATATATCAAAGTCCAAAAGAAATGACTAGTATGTATTTGCAGGTTTTTTCATTGGCCCTTAACTATACCACTTACTAGCAAACTTATTGCTTGTGAGCAAGCTAATCAACACCCTGAACTTCCCTTTTCTCTATAAAAAGGAAGATAATGCCTGTCCTATTGACCTTGCATTGTTCAGCTATTAGAAGGATTAAATCAGATGATCTATGTGGAGACATCTGAGAATAGTAAGGCACTGTGTGTATATATGTATAGAATTATTCTATTACTATCTTTCAGAGCAATGACTGGTTGCTTTGATTACCTGGGCTCTGCATCCTAATTCCTCAGTACCATGCCACCCAAGAATCAACAGGAACTCGAGTTAGTGCTGGACTAGATGCTCTGATCACTGAAAGTATCACACAACTAAATATTCAGGGAGGTAAAGTGATGTAGTGACCAGGATTTAGCTAGTCTAGGCTCTAGTCCCAGAGTCTGCTTTTAACTATTGACTTTGGACAAGTCACTTAATTTTTCTGGGACCAGAGTCTCGTCAGTGGTCAAAGGATGACTTGAATTAGAGTCAAAGATCCTTTTGATTTGTAAAATCAGAATATTAGTGCTTAATTAAAATTACTAAAGTGCAATTTCCCAAGTTGTTAATTGATGTGGTTTCACATTTTTTAAATCTCTTTTTACAAATACAGGGTTGGAGCCTAAAAACATAAGCCTATTTCTGGTAAACAGACATTTGGAACACATGTATAAGACCCTCTTTAAAATAAACATCTCAGAGCACCTGGGTGACTCAGGTCATGATCTTGAGGTCCTGGGATCAAGCCCCACATGGGGCTCCCTGCTCAACAGGGAGTCTGCTTCTCCTCCTCCCTCTGCCCCAGCTCATTCTCTCTCTCTCTCTCTCAAATAAAGTCTTTTTAAAAAATTCTATAAAAGAAACATCTCAACTCAGATACTTTAAGCTTGTTAGTATCCTGTCCTGGTGCCCTTGCTCCAAAAATAAAAACATGGTTACCCAAAAGGCTTGTAATACACTACTGGACACAGCGTAGGCACCCAAATACTGTTACCTTACAGCTCTCAGTTTGAGCCCTAGCTCTTGTTACTTAGCTCATTGGAGCCTGTTTTCTTATCTATAAACGGGAACAGTACCTTCCTCAATGATCGACTGAGATAGCGTATATTAAAATATTTTGTAAACTGTTAAAAACAATTGCAAGATATTACTATTACCTAAGGAATGTAGCTTATTATACCGTGACCTAAGAACTGTACTTTTTCAAGAGATCGATTAAAATCTTTTTGAATTAATTATACACACAGCACCTACTCCAGCGCCTGGCTCAACAAATATGCTCCATAAATGTCTGCCTCATGAAAAGTATAATTCACAGAAAGACCAAAAGCTCCATGAGCTTAGATTCCATAATTCTTTTTATCTCCAAATTCCCAGAGCTAGCACAGCATCTGACACATAGAAGAAATACAATAATTATTAGATGAATAAATTTTTGTCCCCTCTAGTTCCTCTTCAGCAAACAGCTCAAGAGGTAAACATGGGTAGAAGAGGCATCACAGATGATTTTTGGTAAAGGCTGCTTGGAATGGAACTGAAAATTACTTGGAAAATTCAAGTAGCTTGGGAGAGCAAAAAGAGCCTAGACTGAATTCAGGTTCAGTTTCCAAATTGCCCAATCTTGGTAAATGAATCTGTTAACCTCTCTCCAAGACTGTTTCCTCATCTTAAAATGAAAATAAAATGAGAACAGTTCCTCCCTCATCGTCTTAAGCACTAGAATGGAAGCTCCGTAAGAGCAGGGACTTTATTTGGGCCCCGCTGTAGGACACCGAACGGTACTGAACTTTACTAACAGTGAGTGCCAGGCACAACACAGGTTCTCAAATACTCGTTGACTTTGTGAGAAACTGACTGAGAGGACGCAGGTGAAGTATGTAACAGAAAAATTGCACAAACACTTAGCAAACGTGAGCCTCTTTCACCTTCACTTTCCCCATCACCACCTATCATCACTAGTACATCAGTGTTATTACATGACTGGCGAGTGTAGAGCAGCTGCCTTTGGGGAAAAGACCCGGATTTACCAGCTATGTGACTTAGGACAAATTACTTAACCTATCCGGGTTCCTTTGCTTCCACAAAAATCTCTGTGTTGTGAGAATCAGAAGCTGCATGGCGACCACCTAACACCGAGTCCGGAGCCCCCGCGGCACGCGATACGTGGCAGCGACTATTACAAAGGCAAAAAAAAAAAAAAAATCCTTTAATCCAGATAACCGCCTGCAATTTCCCACATTACTGTAGCTGAATACATAACATGACCGCAAACAAGGGGAGGAAGGAAAGAATTTCAAAGAGACCGAAACCGCTAAACGAGAAAAAAGAGGGAATTAAACCGGTGCTTGGCAGTTCCCAACCAAGGGGTGCCAGTTTCCGCGACTGTCAACCTGCCCGACCAGCCGAGGCTAAAGCAGGACAGTCAGCTCCGATAGGAACAAAAAAGAGGCAGAGCCGACGCTTACACCCTCCCCCTAACGGTCTCTTGGCCGCGGGCCTCGAGCGTCCCGGGGACTCCCGTTTCCGGCCCTGACCGGACCACAGCTCCCAGCATGCCTTTGGCGGGAAGTCTTTCCCGCTGGATGACTACTAATCCCGGCATGCCATTCGGCACGCCAGTAAATTACATGGAAGAGTGAAATGCCCCCAACGGACGCAGGGAATTGTAGTCCATTTAGCTGCTGGCTCTTGGAGGGGCGGGGAAGAGCCGGGTCGCTCTCGTCAGCTGAGGAGAATGATTCATAGAGGAGGGTCAGAAGAGAAGAACAGTTCTGTTTGCAAGAGCCCACTTAAGAGGCTGGTGTCTTCTCCGAGGGAGGAAGAGGCAGGAGAGTAAACGAGGCCTCGGGCCTGACTCCGCCTCGGGCCGCCCGTCAGGCCTCTATCGAGTTCTGGGCCTTGACGGGGGCGGCCGCGAGGCGCCGGTTGCTGGGGGACCGTGACGTCGCGGGGTGAAAGTTGAGGGGCGGTGACGTCGGCCCTGCCCGGGCGGAGGCTGGCGGGTTGGAGGCAGGAGGGAGGGAGGGAAGGAGGGAAGGAAGGAAGCTGGGAACGAGCGAGCGAGCGGGGGCGCGAGGCGTTTACCTGGAGGCAGCGGCTTGGGCGCGCAGAGCGGCCGCGGCTCCCCCCGCACCTGCGGCCATGGATGAGGAGCGCGCCCTCTACATCGTCCGGGCCGGCGAGGCGGGGGCTATCGAGCGGGTCCTGAGGGATTACAGCGATAAGGTAAAAAGCCCTGGCCCCGGGCGTGCGGTAGAGCACCCCCGGGCCGCCCTCGGGGCTTGCACATCGCATCCCTCCCAACCCCCTTCATTCCGGGGATGCGCGTTTGCTCTCCCCCGAAAACGTTTCCGGCTTGGGCATGCGTGTTTGTGCCCCCAGCCTTTCCTGTCCGTGCATCCTGCATCCCCCTGCCCCCACTCTGGCGCCCACTCCTCTGATTCCGGCCCAGCAGCCAGTCCTACGGTCCTCCTCCCAAGCGTGCAAGTCACACCCCCGGAATCCGTAGATGTGCGTTTGTGCCCTGTGCCCCACTCTGGGATGCATAAATGCACGCGAGGCTTCCTCACCTGTATAGCATGAAAATCCGTGTTTCCGTGCTTAAACACGGCCCTTGATATGCATAAAACCTGTCAGCCACGATGGCAGTTCTTTATATACCTATAGCACCGTACACTTTCCAAGGTTTGATGTCTTTTATATGGTTTAACTTGATTCTTAGAGTGTTTATAGGGTAGATGGTGTCATCCTTCCCATTTTATAGATGAGAAAACCAAGGCGCTAAGAACTGAAATCATGCCAAGGTCATGGACGTACTATGTTGTAAGTGGGGGGGAGATTCTGACTCCGAGTAATACCTATTATTTGTATCGCATTAACAGCTTTCCCATCCATTATCTCATTTAATCTCGACAGCAGTCCTGTGAGGTTTTATCTTCGTTTTGCAACTGAGATCCTATATCGGTTAAGTAACTTGCCCAAGGTCATACTTGTGAGCTGGGATTCTAACCTAGGTCTTCAAACCATTCATTGTTCTTTCCACTTTACAACTCTCCAGTTAATAGGTATCTTGTTATAAATCCCAGCCACCTCTCTGAATGTTTCTCCAAGAACCGTTAGCTTTCCATTACTTTTCCTTCCAGGAATTTCACATGCTCACTTCAAAAGGTAGCATACCACGCCTTTATTCTTCCGTTTAGAAGACTACTTTATAGGAATGACTGACTACTCACTTCTGTGAAAACACACTCAGCACCAAGTCTCACCCTAGCTATAGCATCTTTCTTCCTTTCACTTCCACTCATAGTTTCCCCTTCTGTGTTTGCTATGTGCCCACCACTGCACTTTATTATACTTTTGTATGATTGAGCTGCCAGTGTGCCATTTCTGCCCTGGGTGGAGAAGATCCAAAAATAAGACACCTCATTTCCATTTAATCTTCCCAGCAACCCTGTAGGGAAAGTGGTGATATTCCCCATTTCACAAATGACACTTGGGTAATGTTGCCCCAAGTCCACATAGTCACTGAGAGATGGGGCTGAGATTTGAATCTAGGTTGTCTGATTGCTCTTTCTACAGTACTATGCTGCTTTCTTTGGGTAGATGTATGGATGGATTAAATTCTGTTTGTGTCCTAACTCCTTCGCTCTCTAATATGCTTTACTGTTGCATATCTGCCTAATTTAGAAGAAATTCATTTAAGGCATAGGTGTACATATTGTGGAGATTATATTCATTTAACTTGATTTATAACTCCTTTCCAAAAAGAATTTGAGGCAGCTACCAACTGATTTTCAAAAGAAAGGGTGTTGAATCAGCTAGTATTTATTTTGCAATTACTATATGCCAGATATCCAGCAATAAATAGGAACTTTCTTCCCTAGGAAAGGGAGGAGGAAAAACCTCCAACTGGACCTTACCACTTTCTTCAATATTCCTCCTTCCCTTCATAGCTAAACTGATTAGAACTCCAGATTCTATTCCTTCAATTTATCTCTTCCTCTCCTTGATCTCCCTCCAGGTTGGTTTCCACTTACTGCTCCTGACCAAGTGCTCTCAGAGCTTAGGTTCTAGATATCTCCAGCTCCCCTTGCACACTGGGAATGTTTTTAAAGTTGTAATGCCCAGTGTATATTATTTAAGGTGGTATTCCTGAAGTACTTTTTGGGCCTCACCTGAGAATGTTCTGACTTGATGTGAACCTGGTCAGTCCGCTCCTTCAGAGAAAAGCTGTCATGTTTAATGCTGATTATAGTAGGGCTAGCGTGCAAGGAAAATCGCTGAGGTTCATGTTGGCAGTGGGGCTTTGCCCCTCAAGGCAAGAGAGACCTTGGAGGCAGATGAATAGGAAGGGGAAGTATGATTGTGGTGGTCTGGCAATAAAAATGAGGAGGGGGAATTAAATTGCCCAGCTCTATGGGATATGGAGTTGGAAACCCTGAAAAAGTATCTTCCTTATCTGAAAAAATAGATTTGAGAAAATTTAGAGTAAGAGGTGGTTATGGGGCATTGAGGAGTCTAACCAAGAATGGAAATGAATGATGTACAGAGAAAGTGACTGGCTCGTTATTTGGGGAGGAGATTCTCTAATAAAGCTAGAACTTGGGACAGTTCTAGAAACACATTTGAGGAGGGTATGTAAATATCCTGGACCATGTCAGAGGCTGGGTTCTGACTGGTTGAGTTCATTCCGCAGATTTTTGCAGAGGAGCATGTTTAATGGGCTGTTCCCTCCAGATAGTGGAAAGAAGGTAGAATTTAGAGTCAGATAAATCTTGGTTCAAATCTGCCTTTTATTGGCTTCATGGCTGTGGATGCTATTTTAAGCCTGAGTCTTTGTTTCCTTATCTGTAAAATAGGGATAACGGCTTAAAGTTTAATGCTATACACTGAGCACAGTGCACCTAGGAGGCATTTACTCAGGGAGTTATAGTTCTAATGATCAAGGTACTCAAGAGGTCCTGTGGCCATAGCACAGGCTCTGGAGCCAGACTGCCTGGACTCTGATCTTCAACTCACCATCCATGTGGCCTAGGACAAGTTACATAACTTTGTTGTGCCTCAGTTTCCTCACCGGTCAAACAGGGACAATAATAGTACCTACATCATAGGTTTGTTGTCAGGATTAAATGAGTTATGTGTCTAAAGTACTTGTAACAGTGCCTGGCACTGAAGCAGAGCCTGTAACTGTTAGTTTCGAACAAAAAAGGTAGGAGTTAAACCTGTAGCACTGAGTTGATGTAGACTGATAAAAAAAAAATTAGGGAGTATACTCCATCCTTTCTCTTTTTCCTTGACCCGTACATTTTCTAATGGGTAGCAAAATACCTTGTACCGGGTTAAGAGCACAGTTACCTATCAGGCTCTAGGTAACAGCATCTAATTTCTACTGTGGTACTGAGACTCTCATTTTTGAGCCTTCTTCCTTCATTCACTGACCCTTGTTATTCTGGGGAGAGAGAAGATCTGTCTATCTCAGAAAAAAATGAAACTCTTCTGTTTCTCAAGGGCATAATGCAAGTTGACCCAGCATAGGAACGTATTAACAAACAAATAGGAAGAATGGTTGTTTTTTTTTTTTCATTTGTCTCAATTCACCTGTTAACCTTTATTGAGTGCTTACTATGTTCTATGTATTGTCTATCCCAAGCATTTTCACATGTCATCACATATAATCCTCCTACATTAAAACTTATGAGGAAGATAGAAGTATTCTCTTTTGGCGGGGAATAGGAAATTGAGGTTCAGAAAGACAAAGTGGCTATCTGTGGGCTCAAGGGCACATAGCTAGAAGTGGCAAACCTAGTCTTTAAATTCCATATCCAGGACTCTTTTTGCAAGGTCATGTTGCCTTTACCCTGTCTATTCTGTGTTTTTGAGCACAGAAGAGAAAAAGGTTTTCAGGACCAATACACTATTTCCTTTGGTTCCTGTTGGGTCCTAATCACCTCCACTCCAGTTATAGAGTGAGCTATTAGTTATAGGACGTATGGATTGTTCTAGTGTAGGCTGTCCAGGCTCCTTCTACTCCTTCAAGTTCTGTTCTGATATCAGATTTAGTAGAGAGGTGCCTGGGTGGCCCAGTTGGCTAAGTGTCTGCCTTCAGCTCAGGTCATGATCCCAGGGTCCTGGGATGGAGTCCCTCATCCATCCAGCTCCTTGCTCGGTGGGGAGTCTGCTTCTCCCTCTGCCTCTGCCCCTTGCCCCTCCCCCCACCCCAACGTGTGCTCAGTCTCTCTCTTTCTGTCAAAATAAATAAATAAAATGTTAAAAAAAAACATATAGTAGACAGATTGGTTGCCATCATTATGATTATCAGAACAAACAGTGATCAAGTGCCCTGGGATGTACGGTAGTATCGTAGTTTCTTAAATCAGAGGATATTTAGACTAGAAGGAATCTCAAAGTTAATTGGATCTGTTCCCTTCAGTTAATAGGTGAAGAAACTGAGGCCTAGAGTCATCAACTGTGGTGATAGAGAGATGGCTTGGTGGCCATAGAGACTACCTGGGCATATGATTGCCCCATAGCAATCTCCAACAGGATTCCATTTTGGAAATATGACAAATTTATGACCAAATTAAAGATAAAAGTTATGTAAGATACAGGCAAATAGTAGGTCTCCAAGAGTATTCCTCATAAGAGAGGAAAATGATACTGATCGCAGTGAGGTGTTCATTTATGTGCTAGAAGAACCTGATTGATAGGGACCTAATATTGAGACAGTTCTAGAAATACAGACTACACGTTTGAATAGGGTACGTAAAAATTCTGGACCATGTCAGAGGACTTTTTGCTTTCCACTTTGAGGCTGAGTTCTGACACTTTGAGGTCATTCCACAGATTTTTGCGAAGGAGCATGTTTAGTGAGCTGTTCTTTGTTATACCTTGTTCTTGTTTCCAGACTGGATTATATAATCTCAGTTACTGGCGTTTAGTTCTAGGAATAATCTCTATTCGTGAAACACGGCACAACACACACACACACACACAGACACACACACCCCACCCCAGAAGGCTAATTCCCTTGTATCAGTACTGTTTATCTTCTAAAATGTGAAATAATTCCTAGTTCTCCAATAGGTCAGTATTTGGCTAGATGCCACATCACAGGCCATGCTATAATAACAGTAGTGGCCACTTACTGAACACCTGCTATGTGCAAGGTGCCATACATAAAAGATAAGGAAACTCTGACAGGTAGTAAAGTTGAATAACTTGACCAAGGTCACACTTCTAGTAAACAGCAGGACTGTACTCAAACCCAGTGTTGTCTGACTCCTGAGCCTGAGCTTTTTAGAGCCTACTCACAGGATATAAAATCTATGGGGAGGAGTCTTCTTAAGTCTGGTGTGTCACTGAGCTGTTCCTAGTTTACTTGGTCTCTAAATTGAACAATGGTTTTACTCTTTAGTTTATATTTGACTTGTTGCTCCTGTTCATCTGGAAATTAAGCATATAAAGAAGATGAGGTGGTTGACTGTTGGCTAGCAGTTCTATAAAGGTATTTACAGCCAGAAATGCTAGTTCCCCTTCCCTTCCCTTTCAGCCTTAGAAAGGGTATAGAATAAGGGCTGGAAGTACTGAATAGATTAGGTACGATCTAAGTTGTATAAAAGAAACCGGCCTTGGAGAAGCCAACATCTTTGGATCCAAACAATCTTAGAGGGCTGAGCTTCTGAATAGATTGGCACATTCAAAATTCACTTTGTATTGCCTCACATGCCAGTATATTTTCTAATTAAATTAAGCCCTCATGCTAGTTAGGGCTTTTGCAAGCTTTTCTTTCTTTCCTTCTTTCTTTTTTAATGTTGTGGTTTTATGACCGGATCAGCCTTTCATTTAAAAGCAACAGAAAATTTAGTCCTTGGTACTCTTCTAAATTACCACCTTAAAAGATAAATTCTGTGTAGAAACTGTTAAAAAGATATTTTTATAACTTAATGAGGGTCTTTCCAAAAGATGATTTCTTTCTCTGTTCCTTTACCATAAATGCCAGAAAAAGTTAAGGAGAACCATTATATTGGCCACTAGGTTCATTTATTCTAGATAATTTATGGATTTAATATTTCACATATAATGGCAAAAAAATCCGCTTTCTTGGGCTCTAAGTGCAATTTATTTTCATTTGTATTGGACTTTTATTAAACTTCAGTTTACAGCCTTAGCCTGATGTCTGCTGCTTCTTTATCTAAAGTTAGTTTTTATTAAACCTTGCCTATAAATTCCTGAGTTACAGACTTCGGATTTACAACTTGTTCTTCCTTTCTCTTCTCTTTCTTTCTCTCCTTGTTCATTCATTCGTTTATCTTTTATTTTTTAAATTTCCCTTTTAATTATAAAAATAATATACCAACAATGAATTTTGTCAGACCTCACCAGAAATCCTACCACCGTTGTACAGTTGCTTTTATTTTTGCATTTTAACACTCGAGCCTTTGTTCGAATGCATCCATATACTTATGCAGGTACTGTCATCGTAGACATCTAGCTTGGTATTTTGCTATTTTTCCACTTGATGCTATTGTAATTTTCCACGTTGTTACAGAGATTTTTAGCCATCTTTTGTTTTAATTGCAATTTTATCAGGTGGATGCACAGCTGTTTCTTTCATCAGTCCCTGTTGTTGGATATTCAGATCGTCTCTTTCTTTCTTCCATAGTATTAGAAAACACTGAAGTGAATATGCTTACATATATAATTTTTCTCTCCTTCTGGATGATTTCATTAGGATAAATTCCTAGGAGTAGAAGTTCTGGGTCAAATGATGTGAATATTTTCATGTTTTCTAGTATATGTTGCCAAATTACTTTCACTTTTAGAGTTTATGTCAGTTTATACTGCTGCCAGCAATATCACACCTGGATTATTGATGCCCGTTTCTTGGAAGGCTTTATGTCCTCAGTCTTGCTCTCCTTTGATCTGGCCTGTAAGCAGCTGCTCAAAATATTCTTTCAGAATGCTCTATTGTTCACACCTCCCTCAGAATCTTCCTTTAGTTGCTTATCACCTATCTGCCAGTCGAGGTATAAATTTTTAAATTCAAGGCCTTCTTACCACCTGACATCATCCATTTTAATTGTTTTGCAAACCATATGTGAGGCAGCCTCTCTTCAAACAGCCCTTCTCTCTTACCTCTAAGTCTTCCCCCTGACCATTTGACATTCAGAACTGCTTCTCTGTCAGCATTTCTCCATCTCATTTAATTTCAAAAATTGCTTCTTCTACAAAGCTGACAACACAGAACCACCTGTAATGATGATATCTTTAGTACTTTGTGTACTTAACTCCTGATGAGTTGCCAGTAAATGTCAGTGTGGCCAAAGAGAAAGTACGAAAGAAAGGCAGAGATGTTCAGTGGAGATTTTTTTTTAAAGGAAAACTTAGGATTTATAAGAATACTTGGTTCTCCTGAGTAAAACTTGAGAGAGAGAATGAGAAGTTTTGTGCTCTATTTTGGGGTACTAACACTGTTTCTGTGACAGTGGGCAAACCAACTTACTCCATCCTGTGTTTCAGCTACAGAGTAGAAAATACAGTGTAGCCAATCATTTGGAGAGTCATGACACTCTGTTCTTTTCCAGTTATTTTTTTGTCAGTATTATTGGCATCATCATCATCATTATAATCCTAATATTTACTGGGTGTTTACTCAGCACCAGGCACTGAGATGGTATGTTATGTGCCTTCACTATTTTAACCCTCACAGCAGCTCTGTGAACTAGGTACCCCCTCTTTTCACAAGAGAAGTCCAGTGATAGAGATTTTGTTACTTGCTCAACTAGTTAGTGGTGGACCATAATTTAAACCTTAATTCTTAGAGAATTAGTTACTTTTCTGAATACCAATCTATCAAATCTCTTTCCTGTCTACAGTTCTCTGATAATTTCTCACTGCATATGAAAAAGAAAGCAACATTGGGTCTTAGCAACACTGGAAGACCCTTCCAAATTTCTGTCTAAATTAACTTTTCCATTCTCCTCTTTCTCCGTTTCCCCATCCCCTCACATGTATCCTATATTTCACTCTGACAGACCTGTTTATATCACAAATTTATCATACCATTTCACACATCTGAGCCTTTGTTTCTATCCTCAGAATGGTTTCCATTTGGCTCCTGGCAAACTCCTATTCATCCCCCAAGGTCCAGCTCAAATGCTCTATACTTTGCGCAAAGCATTCCAGATTTCCTCAGGCAGAGTTAGTGGCTTGGTACTCTGTTCTTTTGTCTGTTTCTCTGCTGTAGTCTTTCACACTGCTTTGTAATTATTTACTTACATGCCTATCTTTCTTCCTTTAATACGAGTGTTGAAATACAATGTGGGAAGGCAACATTTTTCAGACGTGTTTTTAAAACATAACCAAAATTAAAAATCTTTGTATTTAAAATGACATTGTTTCCCTTTTCTTTTCCCCCTCAGCATAGGGCTACTTTCAAATTTGAATCAACAGATGAAGATAAAAGAAAGGTAAGCCTTGGAATTACTGTGTGTGTGTGTGTGTGTGTGTGTGTGTGTGTGTGTGTGTTTCATTCATGGACTCTTTAAACAGTAAACTTGTTTTCATCTGATGATTGTTTAGTTTTTGGTTTCCTTTCAGTTTGTTTTTAGGAACTCTGAGAAGAAGACAAGTACAAGGGTTAGTATGGATTACACCCAACTTTCTCCTGTTCCGTCCTCACAAGACCATTATACTTGCATAAATCAGGGGAATGGGGTGTTCAGAGGGGACTCTCCCCATATCTTTTCACCTCTAGAGATTGACTTTATTTGGTGGCAGAACTGTAGGCTGCCCAAAATGCATTGCTAATACTGTGAAGCTTGGCTTTGGGTTAAGTTTTAGGAAAGCAGCTGTCCATGCTGCTGGCCCTCAACCACACACTGTTCCCTGTACTGGCAGTTCTTTATATTGTCAGCAATTGTTTTGGTCACTGACTTCAGACATAGAGAAGAATGGAGTCAGGAACCTCACCAGTAGAGAAGTTATTATAAGAAAGGGTGCATCAGAGGGGTGCCTGGGTGTCTCAATCAGTTAAGTGCCTGTCTCTTGATTTTGGCTCAGGTCATGGTCTCAGGGTCATGAGATTGAGCCCTGCGTTGATGTGCACGCTGGGCATAGAGCCTGCTTAAGATTTTTCTCCCCCTCTCTCTAAAAACAATTTAAAAATAAAAATAAATTTAAGAGAAGAAAGCGTGCATCAGAGATAAGACCATGTAATGTTATGTTTGCCTGTTGGGGTTGCCTGTGGTTTTACTTAGCGGATTAGAGCATGATGCTAAAGGAGGAGCTCACCAGTCCCCCCTGAGCATTTTGCTGGGCCCCATACACCTATCCCTGGCCATACAAATATCAAGACCAAGTGAGAGAATCTGACTGAACCAGTGTAAACCTATCACTGCTGCTGAAAAAATAGCTTAAATCCAGTGCTTTGCTGGGAATGGTTTGATAATACATTGAAATCATCCTTTTATTTACCTCCACTCCCATATAATGTCTCCATTTTGCTCATTTTACCTCTTAAGACTCCTTCAGTCCGTTCTCTCCTTAATTCCTGCCGTAATTCAAGCCTTCGCCTGAGTTACTGTACCAGTTTCCTGACTGTTCTTACTTTTTCCAGCCATGTGCCCTTTCAGTCCATTGTCCATAATTCTAAAACAACAATATGACCATGTCACTCCCAACTTTAAGACTTCTGAGTGACTTTCTTTGCCTGTAGAATAAGGTCAAGCATTTTAACATGATATAATACATGTCCAGTGATCTGATCTCTGTCCACTTTTGTAGTTTATTGCATACTATTCTATTGTATTTTATGCTTTAGCAATGCGAAATATTCCCAGCTGCATACACATCCACATTCTCTTCTGTCTCTTTCTTCCTAACTTTGCATGTGTTGTTTTCTACCTAGAATGCCCTCTCCTTCGTGTGTACCCTTCTTCTTTTCACCTGGTTAATTCCTACTCCCAGGAGAACCTCCTTCAGGAAGCCTCCTCTGGCATTCTGTCAGGGTGAAGTGCCCCTCTTCAGTATTCCCATAAAATTCTACGTAAATCTCTGACATTATGCTTGTACATTGTCTCTTAATTATATATTGATGTCTCTCATTGATAGACCCTGCAAACTCCAATGATAGATACAATTATTTATCTTTATATCCTCGATATCTAGAATGACCAGCACATGATAGGTACTCAAAACATATTTATTGAATGAGTGACATGGGGTATAAATTGTGAAGGGTAGAGGTTTAAGTCTGATTTTCTTTTGTATGCGAGCAATGTAAATAAGACTAGAGTACCTTGTAGAATGAATTCTCAACTAGGGATATGCTGTTTGGGGAGCCTTTTCAAGATAGGCCTCCTTAGGCCTGACCCCTTATCTACTGAGTCAGAATTTGGGGGGGGGGGCGTGGAATCCAGGCATGTGTATTTTTATAAATGATCTTCAGGAAATAAGTACTTACACATTTGGTGGGAGTACAAAATGGCACAATCTCTATATAACAGAAACTGGCGCTTTCTACCAAAATTACAGATGCATTTTGCCCTTTGACCAAGCAACGTCACTTTTAGAAATCTATTCTGTGGATAGGTTCAACCCAAGTAAACATAGTTATTCATTGAAGATTGTACATAATAGCAAAAGATTAGAAACAAGTGTCCAACAATTAGGGAGTATTTGAAGAAACTAGGGTCCATCTACCTACTGGAATACTATGACATAGTAAAGAGAGAGAGAAGGGGAGGAGGAGAGGGAGAGAGACAGGTATGTGATAAGGGGAGAGAGAGTTAAGTGAAAAAAAGAAGGAGCAAGGTGTTAAAAAGAATAATTTGACACACTTATGATAGGTATTCAGGCTGGGGAGGCAGCTGCTATTTTTATTTTACTTGAGAGAATCTATATGTATCTGTTGATTCATGGTGCCTTGGGACTGATACTAGAATCTGATAGTACTTTTACTGGTCAAAATAAGTACATTAAGACAGAGATTCCCTCCACTCCATATAAGCTTCAGTTGAGGGAGAATAACTCCCCACTCAGTTGTTAATAAAGTATGTGTATTTTCTATAGGACAGTAGCAAAACCTAACATATCAAAGTACTGTCTTTTACTGCCTGCTAGATCTTTGGAGACAGAGGCTCCTGCACTGGTGTTATTTTCAGTGATAGTAGGTAGATTCTTGCTTCCTGAGAGGTCTGATATAAACATATGCAATTAGGGACCTAGCTAGCTGTCTTATTAATGGAAAAACATAGGCAAACAAAATCATTTTAGTCTCCAAGAGTTAAAATCATTAGTGACTCTTTCATGCCTAAGGCCCTAAAACTATTGGAATGCTCTAAAGGATCTACATCCTAACAGCATTTTAGGTTCTCTGTGTAGGGAGATGTAGAATAGTAGGCATGTCTCCACATTAAACCCAGACTGAAAATAAGAGGAACTCATGTTACTGTCCAATTTATTTTGCTGCCCTAGTTCTCTTTTTCTCTTTCCTAAACATGTCTCTGGAGCCTTTTGCCAGCAGCTCCTTGGTAACAGCAATAAACTAGAGGGGCTATCTTTCTGAAAAACACAATACCTTTCTTCTAAAAACTTTTATGACAACATGGAAGTAAATGTAAAGGAACAGACAACCTTTCAAAAAATAAAACTTGATGATACTGAGCTTTTTAGAAGTGGTTATAAATTAATGATCCTTAGACCTAATTCCCAACACTTAGGTAGTGTTTTGCATTTTTACAAAGATTTGCGTTGCAACAGTAGTCCAGTAATGCTGTAAGTATAGTGAGAATATCGCCAACCCTATTTTATGGATAAGAAAGCTGAGGCTCACGTTGATGACCACTTGCTAACACTTGCATGACTAGTTAAGTGGCAGATCCTCAAATAGAGAATGGATTTTCTGTTATGTGCAGCTCCGCCACTGCTTGGTGCTCCATAGTTGCCACTCATTATCACTTGAGGTATATTTCAGAGGTTTTGAAATTATGACTCACTACTTGTTTTATCTCTTATTTCATTCCTTGAGACACCATTTAGGCAACTAGACTTAATTGGAAAGTAGCAAAGGAAATTACCAACAAGGAGGGCTTAAGTTTTTCTACAGAAGTAAAGTCAGATACAACTGTTATATTTTGCATGTAATGCAAATAGTTCCAGGTGCATGTGGATCATTGTGTAGTTAGATATAAGCACCTGTGCTTTGAAGCATTTGCCTTACATCCTCTACCTCTAGGCTGTGATTGTTTACCTGCACATAAACAAATACATCATGCAAACAGGTAGCATGGGGGGGAAATATGATGAATAATCTGAAAATTTACATCTTGAGGAAATGAAATCTCTTAAATTGGCTTCTAAAACACAACTGATCTCAAGACCAATAAAGAGTACTAATTGCAATAAATGTTGAAAAATACGTGTCATAAACTGAGTAAAAGAATTGTAGTTCTTTCACCTGTAAGATAAGGATACAGCCATATCAAATGTGGAAAACTTCAGTCGTTGTCTGAGCTAAATCTTCATGTCCATAGCGATTTTCCTCAAAAGAGTGAGGTTAAAAATAGCCAAATTTTGAGCATTTATCTCATTACCTTTTAACTCACATAAGCCCATTTTTTATAAAGACAGAGGGTAATTGCTGAGTTGAGAGCTCTTGAAGAACAAGAACTCTGGCTTAGTTTTCTTTATATATTTCAGCCCCCCATGTGGCAGAAAATAGGCACCTATAGTAAACACCTATTAAATAAATGGAGGGAACTTGGATATTGAGTGGAGGCCAGAATTCCTATGACTTGCATATATTGTTTGACTTTGAATTTGGTATTCTCTTAATTATACTGCAGAATCTCAATGTAATGTTTACTGGAAAAAATGGCTACAAAAGTATTCATACGGTATGATCATAATCATGTAAAAGTAATAACTATACAAAGAAAAATGTAGGGGCACCTGGGTGGCTCAGCCGTTAAGCGTCTGCTTTCAGCTCGGATCATGATCCCAGGGTCCTGTGATCGAGCCCTGCATCGGGCTCCCTGCTCCACAGGAAGCCTGCTTCTCCTTCTCATACTCCCCTTGCTGTGTTCCCTCTCTCGCTGTCTCTCTCTGTCAAATAAATAAATAAAATCTTAAAAAAAAAAAAGGAAAGAAAAATGTAAGGAAATTTACTAAATAGTGGCTATCTGAATATTATTACTGTAGATGATATCTTTCTCTTTTCTATATTTAAATAGAAAATTTCAGTAGATTATGAATTAGAATATGATAATTATATAACATATGCTATATATTCTATTCTTCTGTAGTAGTGTGATTAGAGGCATAAGCAAAGACCGGTACTTTTTTTTCATCATTTATTTTCTCTAAAATTGAGCCTTCTTGATTATCTTACATATGCCTTTTGAAGGGAACATAAAAAATATTACTGGTTTGGAAATAATATTACTTGTGGAGCTGGTTTATGAGGTGAAATAAATTTATATGAACATGAAAGTTCATTCTACCATTTGAAATTTTCTTCTTTTTACTTTCACCCCCCAGACTTGAATGTACTTGGCATATTAGTAGAGATCTCTGTAGTCCACAAATATTTTTTCAGTAATTCCTGTGTGCCAAGTCCTGTGTTAGACCTTAGTTGCTAAATTGGCTATTTGCCTGTGGTGTGTGGTTTGGCACTTTATCAGCTACAGAGGCATACTGAAGATTGCCATTGTGGACTCTAGAATATGAATGGGTAAATTTCCATATTAGATTCCCCTAAGGAAAATGTGCCAAGACAGAACCATCGATTCTATACTGTGAATCCATGCTTAGGAATAACTTAAGGCATGATGCTTGTTCTGAAAGCCCTTTACACTTATTTTTGTTATTTGAAATTGTTAAACTCCAGTTCTTGCTAAAACAGAATGAGCTTTATATTGCCTTGCAAATTTGACTCAAATTTTATTTGATGTCTCACCTTAGGGAATACTTTGACACATGATGCAAGTACAGCTCTTGTTTAGAAGACAATAACTTTAAAGATAATCATTTTCAACATCTTGATTTCTTTAAAACACACGTGCACGCGCGCGCGCGCACACACACACACACACACACACACACACAAGCATCCTAAACCTTTTACTTTTTAAAGTTCCTGTCCAGCTGGGATCTGGCATAAAACTTGACTTAGAAGGGCTGATTGTATCATAGGCCAAGGTGACTGCCTCATAGTAGTTCAAAATAATTTAAATTTCATTTCAGACTCCATTTTTTACTTTGGATGTTTGTAAAGGCATTGAAAGACAAACCTTAGGGAGAAAGAATATGACAGCTCTTCTGACTTAGCAGTCCGTAGATATGGCAGCCCATATATCGTCTTTGGATTACTTTTTAGGATTTCTTTCTCAGAATAATAAGAATAGTATCTCCAATTTGTACTTTAGAGTTCCAGATTCATTTTCTCATACAAAAAAAAAAGTAAAGAAAACTCATCAAGAAGTTCCACTTCCAGTCATGACAAGTATGAAGAGTTCTACAGACCTGCTCCCCACTCAAACTGGTGAAAATTATTATTTTTTTCTTTTTTTTAATAATAATATTTTTTATTATGTTAGTCACCATACAGTACATCCCTGGTTTTTTATGTAAAGTTCGATGATTCATTAGTTGTGTATAACACCCAGTGCACCATGGTGAAAATTATTTTTAAAAAACAGTTATTTAAAGTCTGTGGAAATAGTCCTAAGAGCATACAGTCAATGAAGAAATACTTGTTCAAGAAAATATACTAAAACGCAGTAAGAAAAGTGAAAGTCTATGGTATTTGAACTGAGACCTGCTCCCTCCCCCCATTAGCTGAGTGAGATGGAAACTGTTCTCCATACTGCTGCATTCAAGAACATAGAGCTCTCTCTTTCCTCAGTTGTCAGGTGGAAAGCTGTCTTCCCAGATCAGCATTTCTCATCCTGCCCCAGCTACCTGTTGCTGAGACTAAATTCTTGGAGAGTGCAGCTGAGAGGTGGAGTCCCCGTCCTTTCACTCAGCACCCCCCCCCCCACCACCACCACCACGGGACAGAGGCTCTACCATGGATATGGCACCATGGAAAATAGAGGAGCCCCAATTGCCCTCGCCCTGGCCTCTGGGATGCAGATTCTACTCTGGGAGAGGCAAGCTGAGGATAGCTGGAGCTGCTGTTCTTCTGTCCCCTCAGCAGGCTCTCAAGGCGGTATCACCCAGAGAGAAGCATGGCATTGTCTTTGTCCCCAGAGCTCAAATTGTGCCCAGAGGAACAAGCAAACCTTATAGCAGAGATCTCTGAATCTCTCCCAAAAGGAACCAACATCATTTGCAACAGAGTGTGAAGTGCATGCCCGAGGGTGCAGGTTGTGGTGAAAGGAACTGGAGGGAGATTGATAGTCATTGGAGATTCAGGCTAACCAGAAGACTGGCTAGTTTGCTAGAGAGAAAAGGGGAAAGAGGCAGCTGGGAGGAACCCTTCTGTGGTTAGAACAAATCCTAAATACTGACCTCAGGGACTATTCCTTCAAAGGAGCCCTAATAGATTGGTTCAGTTTGTGGAGCAATTTATGCCCAGGACATTGTTGAAGACAATAGATCAATCAGCTGGTAGTTAGTGGAACTTAACAGCTGGGCGTGGTCAGGGAAAGAGAAGGTCAAAGAGGGGCCAGCCAAAGCCACTGTCATTTTAGGATGACTGTGGCATAACTGAGGGTGAGCCCCCTGAGGAGCAACATCTGTAGAGAGGGAGAGGGAGAATATACTTAACTAAAATAACTCATGCAGTTACTGAGCAAATAACAATAGCAAGTCTTAGAGGGTAGATGCAGTGTCTGGTGTTGCTACTATATGTTACATAAAACATCCAGTTTCAAAAAAAAAAAAAATATGAGACATGAAGAAACCGGAAAGAATGACCTATACACTGGGGGAAAAGCAGGTGACAGAAACTGTGAGAATGACCAGCTGTCCGGTTTAATAGACAAAGACTTCAAAGTAGCCATTATAATTATATTCAGAGAACTAAAGGAAGCCATAATTTAAAAAGTAATGCAAGGGTTGATGACACAAATGACACACATCAAATGAAGAATATCAGTACAAAGAAATCGTTAGAGGGAAAGAGAAGAACCAAATGGAAATTGTGGAGTTGAAAGGTATAATAAAGTACAGTAACTGAAATAAAAATTCACTAAAGGAACTCAACATTAGGTTGAAACTGGCAGAAGAAAGAATAAACACACTTGACGATAGATCAAGAGAGAGTA
Source organism: Ursus arctos (assembly GCF_023065955.2). Taxonomy (NCBI): domain Eukaryota; kingdom Metazoa; phylum Chordata; class Mammalia; order Carnivora; family Ursidae; genus Ursus; species Ursus arctos. Next base: position 9,334,519 of record NW_026622886.1, on the reverse strand, counting down.
TACAAGGTAAAGAACAGAGAAAAAGAATAAAAGTAAAGAAAGACTCAAATATGGGACAACATTAATGCCAACAGATATATATATATATATAATGGGAATATCAGAAGGAGAGGAGAGAGAGAATGAAGAACAAATATTGAAAGAAGTGATGGCTAAAAATTTCCCAAATCTATTGGAAAACAACCTACACATCCAGGAAGCTTAATAATTCTGAGTAGGATAAAGTCAGAGATCCACAAACAAATACATCATTAGTAAAATGCTAAAAGCCAAAGACAAGGAGAAAATCTTGAAAGCAGCAAGAGAAAAATGACCAAATAAGCCCTTGAGGAAGAACCAAGAAAACTTAGACTCGGGAAATAACTCAATTTTTAGGAAAACCACAAAATGTTGTTGAAAGAAATTAAATAAAATCTAATAAATGGAAAGACATTTCATGTCCACGGATTGGAAGACTGACTTTTGTTAAAATGGCAGTACTTCCCATATTGATCTACAGATTTAATGAATTACCTTTTAGAATTCTAGGTAGCTTCTTTGTAGAAATTGACAAGACAATTCTAAGATTCATAACTGAAAGGGATGCAGAATAGTCAGAACAATCTTGAACAAACTTGGCTCACAATTCCCGATTTCAAAATGTACTACCAAGCAACAATATTCAAGATGGTGTGGTATTGGCATGAGGATAGATTAAATATAAATATATGTATTTACATGTAGATCAGTGAAAGAGTATCGAGAGTCCAGAAATAAACCCATGTGTCCCTGGTCAACTAATTTTTGACAAGGACGCCAAGACCATTCAATGGGGAAAGAACAGTCATTTAACAAGTGGTGCTGTGACAGCTAGATAGTCCCATTGAAAGAATGAAGTTAAACTTTTACCTCATACCATATACAAAAGTTAACGGATTAGACCCAAATGTAAGAGCTAAACCCATAAAACTCTTAGAAGAAAACAGAGATAAATCTTCATAACCCAGAATTTGGCAATGAATTTTTAGATGTTATCCCAAAAGAACAAGCAACAAAAGAAAAAAAAGATAAATTGGACTTCATCAAAGTTAATTTCTGCCTCTAGGGACACTGTTAAGAAAATGGAAAGACAACCCACAAGATGGAAGATGGTACTTTCAAATCATATGTCTGGTAAGAGACTTGTATATAAACTACATAAAGAGCTCAATAAAAAGACAACCCAATTCGAAAATGGGCAAAGGATCTAAATAGACGTTTTCCCAAAGGTATACAGTTGGCCAATAAACACATGATCAAAATGGTAACTTGACATCATTAATCACCAGGGAAATGCACGTCAAAGCCACAGTGAGATTCCAGTTCACACTGACTGTGGCTAGAATTAAAAAAAAAAAAAAACAAAAAACAAAAAACGATAATAACAAGTGTTGGAAAGGACATGGAGAAATCAGAACCCTCATAACTTACTGGTGAGAATATAAAATTGTGCAGCCATTTTAGAAAACAGTCTGGCAGTTTCTCAAAAGGTTAAACTCAACAATTGTACTCCTAGGTATCTACATAAAAGAAACGAAGATATATGTCCATGCAAAAACTTGTATGTGAATGTTTACAGCAGCATTATTCATAATAGCCAAAAGGTAGAAACAACCCAAATGTCTGTCAACTTGTGAATGGATAAACAAAAAGTGTTAACCATACAATAAAATATTATTTAGCCAAGAAAAAAGTAATTGATAAGTGCTACAACATGGATAAACTTTGAAAACATTATACTAAGTGAAAGAAGCCAGACACGAAGATTACATAATGTATGATTCCATTTATACGAAATGTCTAAAATGGGCAGATCTGTAGTAACAAAGTTGATTAGTTGTTGCATAGGGGCTAGAGAGAGTGGGGAATGGGGAGTTAACTTCTGCCTATTGGATTTCTTTTTTGGTAATGAGAATGTTCTAAAATGATACAGTGATGATGATGGTCGTGCATGTGTGAACTGAAAACCAGTGCATCGTAAACTTTTCACAGGGTAAATTCTATGATATGTGAATTATATCTCAATAAAGCTTGTTATTAAATAGGAGTAGGTAACATACACTACATGTCCATCATCATTCTAAGCAGTGTATGAATGTATGAATATTAACATGTTTAATCCTCACAACCAGGCTATAAAGTAGGTACTGTTATTTTGCTTTGCAGATGAGGAAACTAAGGCACACAGGAAATTACTTGCCTAAACTAGTGAAGTGGGAGGCCATGATCCAAGCCTAGGCAGTCTGGCTCCACAGCCCATGTGCTACACCATACTGCCAGTCATTAATAATTGAATTGACCTATTGTATAGCTTAGGAATTGATTCTATTCATTTTCTGATTTTAGACTTCTAAAATTTGAAACTTGATGCAGAACATAAACAAAGCTTTGACACTGAGCTAATTATCAACATTGACAGGAAACAGAAGAGCATGCTTTACAGTGTGACTGGATAGGATAGTATGTAGCGTCAGCTCTCCTCTTAAGCCGTGTAGTACTTGATCATAAGGAGTTAGGCATACTGCAGATTTTTTTTTCTTGCCAAAAATGTAAAGTTTCTTTTTCTTAGCAGTTAGCTCTTTTTGTCCTTACAAAGTTTGATTGTGTACTAAGGAAAAAGGAAAACATGTATGTCTATCTTTGACTAATTAAAAATTCTTAGGCGCCTGAAAGAGTTACTGACTAAACAGGCATCTCCAGTATTCCCAACTTCCCCATTTATAGATGAAAAATTGAGAAGTTGATTTGCCCAAAGCCACAGTGAATGGAAGAGCTAAGACTCAACCCAGGTCCTCTGTCTCCTTTTCTGCCTTCAGTGATCATATTTGCAGGGCTCCTCCTCATGGAACTCACAGTGTAGTAACGGACCCAGAATATCTTCCAGTACTGATTCCTTCTAAGGTATCTTGCACCAAGGGTCATCACACTCTGAATACTTTCAGTAACAGGAAGCTCACAGCAGCCACTCTGCTGTCAGATAGCTTTAATCGTTAGAAAGCTTTTACTTATATGAACTCTAAATCTGCTTTGGTTGATCCCCCTACTTTACCCATATCCCTCTCTATCTCTACCTTTGTCCACTGGTTTGTCTTCCTACCTCCTTTTTGCCACACCATCTGTACCATTTTTTGCCCACTTATTGCCTAACACTCCTATTTATCAAGAAGCTTTCTCTGTCTGGCTGAATTCTGTATATTTCATTCCTTCAGTCTCTTAATACACAGCTTAAATTGCTATACATTGAAATACGCTTACATTCCTTATTCATTCATTTTACACATGTTCAGTCTTCCTAATATATAAACAACTTGAGTCATGGGCTTTTTAGCTTCCCAACCCAAGATAGACTTCTTGTCACTTAGAATTTATTTTGCTTAAATAATTTGCATGTACTTGAATTTTAAGTTGGGAACATTTTGAGTTGTGTGCCTATATGGGGGCCGAGTACGCAAGTGCTCAGTAATGGACACTATAGATCCCAAGTGAACACCATTGAATTGCCAAATTAATACATAATTGCAATGTTATGTTTATTACATCAGCATTTTCCTTTTTCAAGTGGCTTTGCCATTAAAAGACAAATACAGATAAAAATTTCCTAGCCATATTGTGCCTGTGTAGAGTATGCCTGTTATTGTTTCTTAAACTGTGTGTCCATCTGGCCGTCTTTATGATGTAAGGTGCATTAGCCTCTATTCTACCTCAAGCTAAAGATTTTTAAATATATGATCTCATTTAATATTTATAAGCCCTAGATGTTATTCCTATTTTTAGAGGCACAAGTGAATTTAAGAAATTTGCCTAAGAGCCTGGGTGGCACAGCGGTTAAGCCTCTGCCTTCGGCTCAGGGCGTGATCCCACTGTTCTGGGATCGAGCCCCACATCAGGCTCCTCCGCTATGAGCCTGCTTCTTCTTCTCCCACTCCCCCTGCTTGTGTTCCCTCTCTCACTGGCTGTCTCTATCTCTGTCGAATAAATAAATAAAATCTTTAAAAAAAAAAAAAAAAAGAAATTTGCCTAAGATCACATAGCCACAAGGGCAGAGCTAGTGCTTGAAGCCAGGTGCTTTCTTCATTTCAATTGTACTGTTTCCCAGTAAGTAACATATAAGGGGAATTACATCTTACAATGTGTTTTCTTAGATGCTATCTATATTAACTAATGACAGTAACTCTGTGATGCAGATACATTTCTATCTTACACATGAGGAAATTTAGCTTTAGATAGATTAAGAAAATTGCTCCAGATCCAGGTTCAGAAAATAGTAGTACTAGGGACTAGAGAGAAACCAAATACTCTGTTCTGTGCTTTTTCTGATACATCACTAGTGTCTTCATGTGCCTTTAAGGATCTCTAAAATCTCACAGCTGTCTCATTGGGACACCTTAACTTCCTTCTTGTCCCTCTTCTCAGCTATTTCAGTCTGTTCTCGCTGCCATTAACAGAATACCGTAGACTGGGTGGCTTGCTTAAACAACAGAAATTTATGTCTCACAGTTTTGGAAGCCGTAGGAAGTCTAAGATCAGAATGCCAGCAGTAGGTTTCATCCTGAGGCCTTTTCTCTTGGCTTATAGGTGGCTGCCATCTCACTGTGTGCTCACATGACCTCTTTGTGCAGAGAGGGGTGGGGGGAGAGTGTGAGTGAGCTAGCTCTCTAGTGTTTCTTCTTATAAAGACACTAATTCCATTGGACCAGGGCCCCTCCCTAATGACCTCATCTAACCATAATTATCTCCCCAAAGCCCCATCTCTAAATACCAACACACTAGGGGTTAGGGCTTCAACATACGGATATAATGGGGGCACAAACATTAAGTCCATAACATCAGCTTACCATCAGAGCACCCCTGACTATCTTCTGTACATACCTCGGCCATTACAGCTGAGAACCAGGGATTCAGAGATAGAGTAATTAGTACAGAGTGAATAGTTCAGTGTTGTGGGGTAGATGGCATTGGGCACAAAGCAAGAAAATCCTAAAGAGACTATATAGGAAAAGACTTTGGTAAACTGAAAAAGGCAAAGGAGCTGTAGAGATCCATGGGACCATGATCTGTATTAGCCACTAAGCTATGAAGTATATGTTGTGACAGTGTCCATCTTCCAGCCCTGTTAGTACACTGCATAATCAAACTACAGCTGTGCTAAGAAATCACTGACAATTAAATGAGATAACGACCCTTATTTGATAAATTTTAATAAGCAACAAATGATAATACTTTTGTATTTGCCAGTATATTAAAATACTAAAATACGTTTTACATAGGTAGTGGAGAAAAGGGCTTTCTGAAAAATAAAAAGACTCTTAAGTAAAGACTCTAAGTAAAAGTTTGACATGCCCATTTCTGCCCTCAGTCAAGAAAGGATGGGCAGCTGATTGATTTTGTGTTTCCATTTACACCTAAGCGGTCTTTCCTATCCCTTAATGAACTCTTGATGATGCAACGTGTCTTTCTCAGGATTGCTAATTAGCAAAAAAAACTTGAGCCAAACTTATGTAATTGTTGTTCCTCTGCACTCTTTTCAGTCTTTCTGGCAGGATTACCATGGTATAAAACATAGCCAGAAGGATTGTCTTACTGAAGAGTGTACATGTGTAGTATGGGAAACTAGAGGTGAAATTTAGGAAGTGAGATAAAACCTTACTCACAAGCACAGTATCCATTACATAAAAAGTGAGAATTACCATCGCCTCCCATACTACAAGCAGGAAAAAAAAAAAAAACACAAGAGCACAAATAAAATATTAAGCTAAATATCAAATGGACGCAGCTGCAGGAATATTCATTTAGAAAATTTCTCTTTAGTTTTTTATAAAGAAATTCCAAATTTGACCTTCAGAATCCTTTCTCCAACCTTTATTAAAAGTACAGTTTAGAATTCTGGCAGTGAGTCAGTGATTGTTTAATATTTTTGTAAAATACAAATTTTTAATAGGTCTGTCTTGTAGAACTGGCAGCACTGTTCCAACTGTTAATTATAGTAAGCTTATTTTAGGATTTAATACCTCTCTCTCTCTTTCCCACTCTTTCCCATGCACACATACACTCACACGCTCACGTGTGCTGTACACAGAGGGCAAAAGTTTAGAACTATCAGATTTAGGTGGCTGACCTTCAACTCCAGTTATGAACTAAAATTAGATCCCTGTGGAATATATATCCAGTGACATCCATCAGAGCAGAGAGTAGGCACAACCTTGAGAGGCCAGGGAGGTGTCATCCAACGGATCCTGCCTTAGCTACAATATTGCTTTCATAGCTTCCTTTTTAATCTTAAAAATTCATGTGACTTTTTATATTGTGAGTTTTAATGTATGTGTTTATTTTCATATAGAAATTCTTCCCCACCCTGCCCCCACTAAATCTTTTAGTAAACCAGTGGTTAAAGAGGATGTACTAGGATTGTCCTGTGACTTTAAGTATCCTTGGCACTCTGCCACATCTCCCAGATGAATGTGCATAGTCTATTTTAAGAGCAGGGTCCTATCCCGTCACTATAGGAGCACTGGTTGGAGTGAGAGCATAAATCAAGCATATGGTTAATGTTGTGGACATAATGGACAAAAAGTGGGTGGGCGGGAGTCCATTCTTACTAAAGAGAAAGTAGTAGACTCTAAGAATAGGTATTCACTACCATGAAAATAGAAGAGCAGAGACATTAAATAATAATAAAAACATGATAATAAATAGAACCATGTTTAAGGACTTAAGTCTGTTTATTGAAGGAGAAAAAAAAATCAGTCCTCAATAATTCCTTTCATAGGCCTAGCTTAACCCAGAATTGCTTTGAATGTTGGAACACCCACTTTTGCTTTATTTTCTTATATATCATCAGATACCAGTAGAATGAGTAGAGAGTAGGACTGAGAGGTAAGAATCTGAGCCCCCTTTCCCATTGTAGCTTTCTGAGCTGCATTAAGCAAACAATGTAGCCTCCCTCAGAGTTTTCGTATCTGTAAAATAAAAGAAATATTTGCTAGTCCTGAGTATATTAGGTATTATTTTTTAAAAGGATTCTGTGGTCAAACAAATAAAGGAAGCATCCGTTTTTAAAAATTAAACAGGTTTCTTTTCCATAGTACTCTGACAGTCTTTAATACTTTAGTAAGCTTTATAAGTTTCTCAGACTTATTCTCCCCAATATCCACTTTTTTATAGAAACTTTTGCACTGCTAATGTTTGCTAATATTAAGTAGTCACTATAACCCCTTCTAACTCTTAATATTCTGATTCTGTCAATTACACTCATTTTGTTTGGCTCTTAAGCTGTTTTCTGGCCTGTAGTTATCATAGGGTTACTGCCAAGTTGAACTCAGTGCCTGTGCTGTGTGTATACCCTGCCCCTCTTTCCAGCTTGAACTGGAAAGTTATTACATTTTCCTATTTCTTATAAATAAAACAGACATTAGTCCATGTCTTTGGCAATGTTCACTTACTCTGTTCACTGTTGTTTCATTTTGGTTTAGTTATTTGATCATTGGCTCATTTTTATTCTAAACCAGTCTATAAATCTTTACCTGTATTTCCCAACTAATAGTAAAGATTTTTTAAAGTCTCAGCTCATTAACTCCTTTCAATAAGTACTGATGTTAGAGAGAAAATTACATGTCAAATCTACATATAGGCTTATTATTTCAATCAGAAAAACAAGCCTTCTTCAAGATACTGCTGTTGGCTGAGATCTTTAATTATAGGTCTTCTTCTTAGAAGTGTACAATTTTAGCTCTTACTGTGTACCATCATCTCATTTACTAAAACAACACTGTAATGTGTATTATCCCCATTTTACACATAATGAAATTGAAGCTCAGAAAAACCAAGTAACTTGCCCAGATCTCACAGGTAAAAACAATGGCAAAATGAAGACTGACTCTGGAAGTCATAAATCATATTCTTTTTTTTTTTTTTTTTTTTTTAAAGAGAGAGTGCTCACATGAGCCGGCAGGGGTGGGGGTGTGTGTGGGTGGGATGCAGAGGGAGAGGGAGAGAGAGAATCTTAAGCAGGCTCCACACCCAGGATGGAGCCCAATGTTGGGCTGGATCTCATGACCCTGAGGTCATGACCTGAGCCGAAATCAAGAGTCAAACACTTAACCGACTGAGCCACCCAGGCACCCCTAGAAGTCATATTCTTTATTACAGCATGTAGCCTTTTACTAAATTATGGTAATACTATATATGGCATATGCATTATAGTTATAATGTTAACGTTTATTGGGTATTTATTTTATTCTAGGGCAGCACATGCACAGTGTCTCATTTAATTCTCCCAACAACCCTATGAAGTAGGTACTATCATACTTGTTTTACAGATAAGGAAATTTAAAAAGTTGACCAACTTATTACTTATTTATTATAAATAAGTGGCACCTAGGAATTAAGCCCAGAGCTTTAATGACCTCTCTGGACATACTACTCTATATTTAACACATAGTGTTTTGAAGATGTAGCACTTAGTATATATGTATGTGTATATGTGTATGTGTATATTCAGCATATTTATTTTTAAGAATTTATTTATTTATTTGACAGAGGGAGAGGGAACACAAGCAGGGGGAGTGGGAGAGGGAGAAGCAGGTTTCCCGCTGAGCAGGGAGCCCGATGCAGTGCTCGATCCCAGGACCCTGGGATCATGACCTGAGCCGAAGGCAGACGCTTAACGACTGAGCCACCCAGGCACCCCTATATTCAGCATATTTGACAGCATCTTTGTACCTGTGGAACAAAAAGAAATAATATCAGACAAATCCTGCCCCCCCAAAGCGATGAAAGAGATAAGAAGTCTCCATAAATATAATTCAAGGTCAGAGGTGTGTTAAGTGCTATAAAACTGGTAGAGGTAGAAGAGGTTACTTCCTAAAGATTACAAAGATGACATTTACCTTGAAGATACAAGACAAAATATTGGGAAGGTCAGGGTTTAAGAAGACATTCTAAGTACAGGAAGTAACATAAGAAAAGGCACATAAGTTCACAGACGTAGTAGAGAGTAAGTTTCTTGGCCCAGATCAAGGATATTGTGACAATAAGTAGTAGAGTATGACTTTTGGAAAGGTGGACTTATGGGGGACTTATGATCTGACCCCTTCTAGTTAATGAGTTTAGGTGTATTTTATTTGAGGTGTCCACTGTGGGACAATTATGGAGAAATGTCTACCAAGCAATATCATTTGCTTTTTGCTGCCAGCTTTAGGAAATGGGTCCCCTATCTCCTGAATGACTGATAACCTCTATCAACCAAGTTGTCCAGGTTAGAAATCTGAGAGGCTCCTTGTCTCTTCCTTCTCCAGTCTTGACATCCAGTCATTCTGCCAATCATTCAATGAGTTCTACTTCCTTAAAATCTCTTTGATTTCATTTTTTTTTAAAGTAAGCTCTATGCTCAGTGTGCAGCTTGAACTCAGGACCCGAAGATCAAGAGTCACATGCTCTACCAACTGAGCCAGCCAGGCCTCACCCCTTAAAAATCTGTTAGCTTTCTATTTCTGTCTTAGTTCATGCCATCATTTTTCACCTTACTAACCATTTCTGGTTCTGTTCCCTTTCTTGTGCATTCTCCATATTACCATCAGAATGATAATTCCAAAGCACAAAACTAATGTTATCCCTCTGCTTAATACCTTGCAATAAGTTTCCCATTTCCCTCTGGATTAATTCCAACTCTTCAGTCTCTTCATCATACAACATGGACTAGTATATCTGCTCTTTAAAACGAAAGAAAAAAAAAACCTCTCTTGATCTTATAGTCCCTCTTATTACCATCCTATTTGTTTCCTTATAGTCAAATGTATTGAAAGGTATGTACTTCTCTCTGCACTTTCTCATCTCCCAAATACTATGCAGAAACTGCTTTTATCAAGGTCATTGGTGATCTAGCATTGCCAAATCCTTACGCTACTTGATCTTTCATCAGCATTTGAAACAGTTGACTACTCCCTCTATAAAATACTTCCCTGTCTTGTCTTCCAGAACACCACACTCCTAAATTTCCTCTTGCTTTTAGCTGCAGCTCTTAATCTCTTTTATCAGGTTCTCCTCCTCCCAGCCTCTAAGTGTTGGCATTTTTCAGGCCTCTATCTTAGTCCCTCTGTTTTCTATATATTTTACTCTAGGCAATCTATTCCTATAGCTCCGGACACCTTTACTCACAGAGAAGACATAGCCCTGATGGCTGCTTAAGGCTTCAGCCACATACATTCAACTTTCCACCTGATATCTATGTAGGCATTGCAAATTTAATGTATCTATACATAATTTTCTCCAAAACTCGTTTTTCCTCCAGGCATCCTCTTCTCAGTAAATGGCACCATACTGCTCAAGTCAGAAACCTCCCTCTCCCCCACAAACAGCAAGTTCTGTCTCAAAAATATGCGTCAAATCCATCCACCTCTCTCCCTCTCTCCTGTTTCCATTCTAGTTGAAGCTGCAGTTGTTCCCCTCCATTTTCCACACCAGTATGATTTTTTAAAATCTTTAATTGGGTTGTATTTCTCCTTTGCTTAAACTCCTTTAGTGACTTTTCATAGCATTTAAGTCTAATCTCCTTATCACAGCCTATAAAATGCCACTTGATCTGGTGTCAGTTTACTTTCTAGTTACGTCTCAGTGCACTCTGCCACTAACATCATCTGCTCTGGCTTTCGAGGACCTTAAATACACCAGGCTCTGCCTGCAATATTCTTTCTTTGCACATTTAGCATCATCTCCCCTTCAGAATTTGGCTTAAATATCAGTCTAAAGTGGGTCCTTTCTCCAATTATTTTCTATCATACCATCCTGTTCATTTTTCTTAAAACATTTACATTTTTTATCTTCCGCATTAAACTGTGAGCCCCATAACACATAACAGAATTATGTTTTGTTCGCCAGTGTACACCTATCACATAACACAGTAATGTAGTAGGCGTTCAAGCATTTGTTAAGTGACTGAATGGGAATTGAACGTACATTGCTGGTCTCACCTTAGATGCCACTTCTTTAGGAAGTCTTTCTCTGAATTGGTCTACTTCCCTTCCATAGGATTTAGATTTGTGCTGTCATAGTTTTTTACACTTAAATCGGTGATTCTCAGTACGGGGTGATTTTGTTCCCCAGGAGACATTTGGCAGTTTCTGGAGACATTTTTGATTGCTGTGATTGAGTAGTGGTACTGAGAGGGTGTTAATGGCATCTAGTGGGTGGGGGCCAAGGATGCTATTAAATATCTTATAATATACATATCCTCAGAGAATTATCCAGTCCAAAATGTCTCTAGGGCTCAGGCTGAGAAATTCTGGCTTAGACTATCAGAGCACTTGTCACGCTAATCCATGGCTTGTATTTCTTTATAATTCTCCCCTGTTCAATTTTAAGTTCCTTAGAAGTTTGCTGTTGTCTACCCAGTACCAAGGACATTGCCTTGGATTTATTGAATAAACACTTGGTGTATTCTTGATGAATTAATAAATAGATAAACAAGTGAAGATGCAAACCAGCCATGGCACAACTAGGCCAACTTGGTTTAACTCTCGATATTAGATATAGAGGGTAGTTGCTTAGTCATTGAGGTGAAATATAACTTCCGTTACTTATGGAATGATGGTACAAGAGGTTCTGTATGAGGTATTGATGAGACATCGTATATCAGAGGTGTGTTTTATTAAAGTTTAAAGCTACGCTGTTGCAACACAGGGACCCCAACATAGAAGTGATTTAAGGAATATTGGTGTTTTATTACCTTTTCAAGTAATAGTTCCGAGGTGATCAGTCAGTTCTGGTTAGGTAGGTGGGTGACTCTGCTCCATAAATTTATTTAGTTGCCCTATTTCCTTCAAAGTTGTCAAGTTATGCTTCACCATCTGGGTGTTGTCCCAGCCTGAACTGGGCTGCCAGTTCCAGGTTCTGGGCCACAGAATGAGACAAGAAAATGGAGAAGGTATGCCTACTGTCTTAGAGACCCAAACCCAAAGATGGCATACCATATGATCACGTACATTCCATTGGCAAGAGCTTAGTCATATGGCCATAAAGAGCAGCTGAGGAATGTGGTATAGCCAGGCAGTCGTGGGCCTTGCCACAGTTCTCTTACTATATAAGAAGCGAAAAATGGATTTTGGTGGACAACTATCAGTTTTCAACACAATGCCCAGCAATTAAACTAAATCTTAGATAAGCATATTTGTAGCATATTATTCCCTCATTACTCTGGGATCTGAGTTAGTTTTACTACTTTGGTCATAGAGTTGAAGAAAATTTATACAGTATAAAATGCATTTTCTGGAACGGTGCTTCTTAAATTACTTGTGGTGAAGGGCCAAGGTTTTTTTTGTCTGTGTTAATTTTTCCCTAATTTGTGGTTAGACTAGTGCTTTCATAAAATACAGTAAAAATGAAACATTAAAAGAAATAATCATATCCTTTGATGGTCGCATCAAAGTTGGTTTTACTGTAAGTATTTCTAAATGCAAACTCAGTTTTTTTTTTTTTACCTATTTCAGTTTGTGTACCTTACTTACATAGTCCAGTAACAGTTTGTGAACTGGTACCAATCTGTAGACACTTTTGAGTAGGATTTACCTTTTGGGTTGCCAGAGTATAGTAAATTATGATGACTATATTTTAAGCAAAGACTTTTTTTGTGTATAAAACTTGACTTATAGTTTTTTAATATTTTTAGAAATCACTTTTTAAAACTGTATGTAAATCATGATAGATCATTCGAATGCGTATATATGCTTTATAGCAAGTTCTGCTTGTCTCATGGCTAAAGCCAAAGCTGATCTTGGTTTTACGGATTCATAGTGAAAGCTTACCATTTTGGAGCTGAAAGAAGGTTGCCTTAGAGAGCCTTCCAGTTTTAGTATATTTGCTGCCAAAGCAAGCACTGCCTTACAGAGTCTTAATGCATGGTATAGATGAAGAAAGAGGCCTAATGAAGTGTCATGCTCGAGATTACAGTTAATAAATGAGAGACAGCTAACGGTACAATCATTGACTTGCAGTGGAAATCATGCTGGAGTCAGATGATCTAGATTAAGGACTGGCCTTCTACTTCTTAGTTAAGGGTCCTTAGGCAATAATTTAGTATTTAGTGAGCATTTGTTAGATTGAAGGATATATATGGGTAGTTTTTGTAAACTGTATACCACATAAGCAAACAATATCACTATAATTATTAAAATTATGAAACCACCCCTTCTGATGCTAACAAGTCCACTCCTCTTTCTGGATTCTGCTGTGTATCATACTAGAGGATTCCTGAGAACAGAAGTCATTTAAGAATGCATTGATTTAAAGTTATTTTGTTTATTTATTTATTTTTAAATTTAATTTAAAAAATTTTATTATGTTATGTTAGTCACCATACAGTACATCATTAGTTTTTGATGTAGCATTCCATGAGTCATTGTTTGCATATAATACCCAGTGCTCCATGCAATATGTGCCCTCCTTAATACCCATCACCAGGCTAACCCATCCCCCCATTCCCCTCCCCTCTAAAACCCTCAGTTTGTTTCCCAGAGTCCATAGTCTCTCATGGTTCATCTCCCCCCTCTGCTTCCCCCCCCTTCATTTTTCCTTCCTTCTCCTAATGTCCTCCATGCTATTCCTTATGTTCCACAAATAAGTGAAACCATATGATAATTGTCTTTCTCCGCTTGACTTATTTCACTTAGCATAATCTCCTCCAGTTCCATCCATGTTGATGCAGATGTTGGTTAATCATCCTTTCTGATGGCTGAGTAATATTCCATTGTATATATGGACCACATCTTCTTTATTCGTCTGTTGAAGGGCATCTCAGCTCCTTCCACAGTTCGGCTATTGTGGACATTGCTGCTATAAGCATTGGGGTGCATGTGCCCCTTCTTTTCACTACCTCTGTATCTTTGGGGTAAATACCCAGTAGTGCAATTGCTGGGTCATAGGGTAGATCTATTTTTAACTTTTTGAGGAACCTCCACACTGTTTTCCAAAGTGGCTGTACCAACTTGCATTTCTACCAACAATGTAAGTTTTTAAAGATTTAATTTATTTATTTGAGAGAAAGACAGCACAGAGGGAGAGGGAGAAACAGACTTCCCATTGAGCAGGCAGCCTGACACAGGGTTCGATCCCAGGACCCGGGGATCGTGACCTTAGCTGAAGGTCAATGCTTAACAGACTGAGCCTCCCAGGCACCCTAAAATTATTTTTATAAGTATTCTAGCAACGTGGAAAACTGCTGATAATTAAATTAAAAATTAAAAAGTCAGAACACAGAATGATAGACACTATGATGATTGTAACTATGTTAAAGCAATATGCATATGTTACTGATAATCAGTAGATTGACTAAGAATAAATCCTTCTGTCTACTGCACATAAAATATACTAGCTAGTATAATTGTGAATGTTTTTCTATTTTCTTTAATATTTGGTGCATTTTACATTTTAAAGAACATAAATATAGGGGCGCCTGGGTGGCTCAGTCAGTTGAGCATCTGATTCTTGGTTTTGGCTCAGGTTATAATCTCAGGGTCATGGGATCAAGCCCTGCAGCGGGCTCTGCACTCAGCAGGGAGTCTGCTTGAGGTTCTCTCCCTCTGCCTCTCCCTCTCTCCCCCTCATATACATGGGTGCACATGTACACTGCCTCTCTCTAAAATAAATCTTTTAAAACAATAATACACATACACATATATGTATAAGTAATTGAATGTCTTCAGAAAAAAGAACTTTATACGAAGACCTGTAATTTCTGCTGCTCATATAAAAAGACTTTTTTACCCAATGGGGCAAACCATCTTACTAGTCCAATCACAAAATAGCCTTTACTACTACTCTTTCATTCTTAGAAAGGAGAAGTGTCAAGACAACATTAATAGATCTCTACTAATTCTTGAGATTTGAAGAACTTAATCTAGTCCATTTATATTGTAGGTGCTAACTTCCGTGCTAGTTGCTCTGCTGAGGGCTAAAAGGATTATGAAGAAATAAAACATAATAATCACCATTTATAGAGTACTTACTACATCCCAGAGTCTGTTTCAAAATAGCCTTATGCAATATGGGTGATATTATTTCTAGTTTACAAATGGGAAAGTGAGACTCAAGGAAGTTAAATAGCATGTCTGAATTATACAGTAGGAAAGTGTGGTATTAAACCTGGCTCTTTCTGATTCAGAAGCCAGTTCAGTATATATTTTCTTGTGTCTTTAAAAAAAAAAAAAAAAGGCTTTCTGTCATCAGAAAGCTTTTAGCAGTAACAGGAAGAATGAGCACCAAACGATTGCTACAAATTGTGGTTTGGGTATTCCCTGGAGAGGAAGAATGTTGGGGGCTGAAGTGGTTAGAAAAAATTTTATATCAAAAGTGAATTTTAAGGTTAGCTTTGGAGAATGGTTAAAACTTGAATAGTTGAAGAGGAAGAGGAACTGATGCAGGTAGAGGGGAGGCAGTAAGAGAGGAAAAGAGCTCAGTGTGAGATAATTTGGAAAGAAATATAGCTAGAGAGGAGGGTTTGATAGGGGCATAGTATGAAAGAGAAACCTGAAAAAGCAGGTTGGAGGATCTTAAATGCTAAACTGTGGACCTTGAGATTTTATCTTATAATAATAATAATACGTAAAACCTGTTCTGAACACTTGTCACATGCCGGGTGCTATTCTAAGTGCTATCCATGTGGATGTCATTAACTCTTATAGTAAGTGCAGCCCAGGGAGGCCAAGTTTGCCACAGTCTTACTGTTAGAAAATGGTAGAAGAGCCAAGGTTTGAATACAAAAAATTTAAATCCAGAACCTATGCCCTTAATCACAACACTGCTCTGATTCTAGAGTCCATGGTAAGTTGAACAAGTTTCAAGCCCAGGACCACTGACCTTAAACAAGTAATATACTTCACCCCTGGAGTATTTTAATATTTAAGATAAGAAAAGTAATGTGACCAGACAGTGACACCCCATTCCTATCCCTGTCACCCTTGTACATCTTCAGGACAGTCAAAGAGAAGTTAAGGTATTTGTGCTAATGGCTTTCAACTCTGCCTACTTTTCTATGCTTATCTGGTCCATTGCTCTCAGTTAACCCCTACCATCTAACATCCACGTTATGTCAGTCCATTGTTAACCATAGTTCAGTGGTTCTCAGAGTGTGGCTCCAGCAGCAATTAGGAACTTGTTAAATGTCGCAATTCTGGAGCCTCATTCAAGACCTACTGAATCAGAAATTCTGGGGGTGAAGTGCAACCAAGTGTTTTAACAGTCCCTTTAGCAGATTATGATACATGATGAAGTTTGAGAACCACTGCTATAGTAGACTCCTGGGTTTCAGTTCAGGAGGAAACTAACCTTTTTTAGCAGTACTAGTATTAACGTTGGGGAACCATTTGGGATCTCACTCTTGAATTTATGCTGTTGGATTTGCAGTCTAACTTACAGAAATAGTCATAGCTTGCTAAGCTAATGACCACTTTAAAAGGGCGTCTCAGACTCTTTGATTCTTAGTAATTATACTTTGTAAGCATACCTAGACTTTGCTTTATGACTGTAGTTCATTACAGAGAACCAGACCTCTAAGTGAAAGTTTTTAAATCAGAAAATATTTCCACTAATTTTGATGGAAAAAATTGGGTTCCATGATAACCTAAAGGTACCAAAATAATTTTCAGGTTAAAATATGTATCAGTTGGGGGCGCCTGGGTGGCTCAGTTGGTTAGCGGCTGCCTTTGGCTCAGGTCATGATCCCAAGGTCCTGGGATAAAGCCCCATGTCAGGCTCCCTGCTTAGCGGGGAGCCTGCTTCTCCCTGTCCTCCCCACTCATGCTCTCTGTTGCTATTTCTGTCTGTCTCTCTCTCTTTTTCTCAAACAAATAAATAAATCTTTAATACACACACACACACACACACACACATATATATATGAGTTGAACAATGAAAAGAAGTTTGTATAAATAAGTATTTTGAAAGCAAATAACAACAGTCTGTACCTAACATATAATGTAATGACAGTTTGTTGTACTTGCAAAGAGAGGAAGAGAAGGCTTGATAGTAAGTGATGCCTGGTGGAGGAGGAATACAAAGGAGTCTTTCTTTGGAAAATGCTGGAGAGTCAGGTGGTAGATTTTAAGTTCGGGAATTTGTGGTTATCTTGCACTTAAAAATAGTCGTAGCACACCTGAGCCAGTTACAGAGATACAGGTGAAACATAGCCTCTGTTCTCAAGGAGCCTGGGAAAAGAGTGAGTTGCCCCAACGATTTACTCTACACAAAAGCAAAAACTTAGTAAAAGAGGGAGTGACTGGGGAAGCATATAGACCCTTCAGTCTTCAAACTAAACCTGAGAAAAAGAGTGGGCTCCTGACAGGTGGACACGGTAGCAGGGCATGCCATGGAAGGAGCAGCAGGGGTGAGGCTCAGGACATACGGTCAGAGGCCTGGGAGTCCGTTTGAAGCAGCTGAAAAAGAAGGGGAGTGGTGTGTGACAGAGATAGCAGTAGAAAAGGGAGCATGGGCTCATTTCAGCGGCGTTCTGTGGGCAACAAGGAGCTGTGAAAAGTGCTTGAAGAGAAGAGAGCATGTTTTAGGAAGAGTAAAATCAATTGAAAAAATACAGCATAGAAAAATACCGTTAGAGCAAAAATAAAGGTGAAATACAACAGTACCTTTGAAACACAGAAGTAGAACATGCACTCCAGGAGATGGAGAAAGTGTAAAGAATTCTCTTTCATCAGTTTTCTTGCCTGGTGTACATATATAAAACAAAATTTTTCTGATTCATCCAAATGTATGTGATTTATTAATTTGCTCTTTATAATGTTCTCTGATTAAAAATGATTATATTGAGTACAGCAATAAGTGTGTCTATTAATTATCACTTGTATTATTTTAGGTATGACTTTGATTTTTTTTTTTTGAGTTGTAATACAAAAAAAAAAAGGCAGGGAGGAAAGAGTCATTATCCAAAAAGGGGTTTAATTTTCAAGATACATTAAAACTATAGCAAAAAGCTACCTAACGGTCATTATGTGAGACAGATCTATAAAAGAAATGGCATGTTTAAGAACAGCTATGATTGAAAACCGAGCTTTAAAACTAGAACTCTTGTCTTTGGTTGCCCGTTGAACTCCAGGAAGCCAATAGATGAGGTAGTTTTTAACTATGAATTTTGTAGGCTCTCTAATTTCACGTAGCCTTCTTATGTCCGAGAGTTTCAATCCATTTGATTTATAGCCATGTCTATTCTTATTTGTCTTCATGCTTTGCTCTTTTTCTTTCTTGGCTCTGAAGGTGGAGCAAGAAAGGACCCATATTGTCTGTAGATTTTGGGGGTATTTTATTGTTGCTGTCGTTCTCTTTGGTTTAAAAAGGAAGGAGGTAAAAGGTGTCTTTTTAATTCGATATATAGAACTCCCAAATTCACATATATAATATTTTATAATACCTTATTAATTACATGTTTCTTAAACAGCAATGTAGATGATTTCTCTCCTGAGTAAAGTTATGTGGGAGCAAAGGTTATCTGACTCCACCCCCAGGAATATAGTACATAGGAAGTAGTATATTGAATGTAGTTTTGTTTTTGTTTTTTTTGGTTTGGATGTGAAAGATCAGACATTGGAGAAAATTTTCCTTTTTTTTATATTTCTATAATGGGCACATTACACTTACTCTACCCCCCAAACTTGTGTTCATTTTTTTAAAAATGCTTTAACAATGATAATAAGACATTGAAAGTCCCTTCTAGTTGTCATAGATGGCAGGGTTAGAGTTGACATTGTTATAAAATTTTTTCAGCTTGTCAAGTTAATTTCCTTCCCACCTCCATCTAGAGAACATAATATAGCCGACCCTTGAACAATGTGGAGGTTAGGAGTGCTAGTCCCCAGCATGGTCAAAGAATCTGTGTACAATTTTTGACTCCCCAAAAACGTAACTACTGATAGCCTACTGTTCACCAGAAGACTTACCAATAACATAAATAGCCAATTAACACATATTTTATGTTATGTATTATTGTATTCATACTTTTACAATGAAGAAAGCTTGAGAAAAGTGTTATTAAAAACATCATAAGGAAGACAAAATATATTTACAGTACTGTATTTATCAAAAAAAATCCACGTGTAAGTGAACCCATGTAGTTCAAACCCCTGTTGTTCAAGGGTCAACTGTACATTTAAAGCTGGCACTTCATAGCTGTACAAGTAGGATGTACTGAGAAGGTACACACAGCCTGGGATTCTTGCCAAGATCATAATGCTTGACCCACAGACAGCCTCTTTTTAAAGAGTTAAAGTCTGATGTTAGGAAAATACAAACTTTGTAAAATCTGATGTTAGTCCTTGTTGCTGTTGTTTTTATAAAATGTAACAGGTACAGAAATGGTCAGCAATAGAACAGTTTATACCTGCTTGCTTCACAGGTGTGAGCTTGAGAGACCCAGACCTATAGTTTATGGACAAGAACGCTGGGCCTTGAATTTTGAAAGAATCATCAGTGGTTCTTAAATTTAACAATGATAGGAATAATTATACTCAAAAAATGCAAGACACATATGTACACTTTGGGTCCATCAGCTATGATTCAGACTAATTGCCTTTATCCTAATAGCATATGTAGTCTGATATTAAAAATCTGTTGAGAACAAAGCTGTATAAGACCTGACTGATCCACTCTGGCTCAGTACAGCCTCTCTGCCTTTAATTTCCATATCTGTAAGTGAAAGAAGTGCAACAAATACAAGGTCTCTTTCAGTTCTAACATTCTGTGACTTAAAAAAAGAACGTAAAAATCTTTTCTAGCCAGAAACTGACTCTTGTTACATACATCGGTAGAGAAGTATACTGTTTTAAATCATTTAAGCCAAGTAATGATTTTTGCATACTCATTCTTCTTTTTCAGAAACTCTGTGAAGGCATATTTAAAGTCCTCGTAAAGGACATCCCAACAACATGTCAAGTGTCCTGCCTGGAAGTTCTCCGCATTCTCTCCAGAGACAAAAAGGTTTTAGTTCCTGTAACAACCAAGGAAAATATGCAGATACTGCTGCGATTAGCCAAGTTAAATGAGTCGGATGATTCTTTGGAGAAGGTGTCAGAGTTCCCAGTTATTGTGGAGTCATTAAAATGTCTGTGTAACATAGTGTTCAACAGTCAGATGGCACAGCAGCTCAGCCTGGAACTTAACCTTGCTGCAAAGCTCTGTAACCTCCTGAGAAAGTGCAAGGACCGAAAGTTTATCAATGACATTAAGTGCTTTGATTTGCGCTTGCTCTTCCTCCTGTCACTTTTGCACACCGACATCAGGTCACAATTGCGCTATGAGCTCCAGGGACTACCGCTGCTAACCCAGATCTTGGAAAGTGCCTTTAGCATCAAGTGGACCGATGAATATGAATCGGCCATAGACCATAATGGACCTCCTCTCTCACCTCAGGAGACAGACTGTGCCATTGAGGCCCTCAAAGCTCTCTTCAATGTGACGGTAGACAGTTGGAAGGTGCATAAAGAGGTAAGGTTGAGAGAGATATTCTTATCTACCTATAATTTAATTGGTCTGGGGCATCCCTAGAACTGCTTGCAAGGGAGGAATGTTTGCTTTCCATTTGTGTAGCACTTACCAGAAAAATAGGATGAAGATGGACTATTTCATTTTTTTTGTATTTTATAGATTTTTAAATTTTTAATTCCAATTAGTTAACTATGGATTATTATTTTGTAAGGTGCCAAATATAGTTCCTTTTCCCAGCTGTACTATCACCTGCGTTTTTTTAAGTGTCTCTTTCAGGAACAAGATTTAAATGGTAAGATTTGAAGGGAAGTAAGACAATATGGTTCATAAAGTTATAGGCATTTACAATGACTGCCATCTTAAAGAAAAGATAAGAGAAATCAGGCCAGTTAAAATTGATCAATCAGAACTGATGTCTGCTCAGAAGAGCAAAAGATGCTGTGTGTATCCCCTATCATCCCTGGAGTGTTACAGTATTAGATAACTGTCAGAAATATAGGACTACAACTAGATATCCATACTTGTACACAGTCCTAGAAAATAAATACAGTTACACCACAGCGTGGGAAAGTTTTTTTTTCTGTACTAAGATCCTATTCTGTGGCTTAGACCTTATAGCAGCCCAAAGTGAGGCAGATTTGATAGTTTATATTTAAGTACCCACAAGAACAAAATGCTAAACAAGAAACTTAGTTTAAGGAAGGCAAAAATTGGGGCACCTGGGTGGCGCAGTCGTTAAGCGTCTGCCTTCAGCTCAGGGCGTGATCCTGGCGTTCCAGGATCAAGCCCCACATCAGGCTCCTCCTCTAGGAGCCTGCTTCTTCCTCTCGCACTCCCCCTGCTTGTGTTCCCTCTCTTGCTGGCTGTCTCTCTCTGTCAAATAAAGAAATAAATAAATCTTTAAAAAAAAAAAAAAAAGGAAGGCAAAAATTGTAAGCCAAGTGAACATAAACTCTTTTCCTTGTTTCTAGAATCTTAACATTTCACATTTACGCTCTTTCTTTAACCTTAAATGATGAGTGAAATTGAGCCCCTGCCTAGAAAGAAAGAAAGAGAGAGAGAGAAAGAAAAGAAAAAAGAAAAGAAAAGAAAAAAGAAAGAAACGAAGTATTTTGGTGCCAGCCTTAATTATCTTTTCTGACGATTGACTTGAGGACTTAGGCTCACATGTTGCTGTGTGCATTTGAAGCAGTGCTCACCATGAATACAGATCTGTTTTTGCCAGCAGCCTGCTTTGAGAGGATTATCTCAGTGCAGGGCTATAGTGGGAGTATGCAGGCATCTGAGTTCTAAAGTGCAAATAGGTCTATATTTTGAAACCAAATATTTGAAGATCAGTACTAACAGCTGTTTTAGATGACTGTAGTATGGTCAGTTTTTCCTGAGACTTGGCAGGAAAAGATGTGGAAAGCCCACATGCTCCATTTATGCTTTGAAACCAAATATTTGGAAGTATTTAAAATATTATGTCTCTATGCTTATTTGGTACCTTCTATGGTTATTTTTCTTACACTGTTTGTTTTGGTGTTTTTAAGTTCTCCATTTAGTTGCAAGAGCTCTTCTGAGACTATTGGTTTGCCATTGTTGGAGCCCCTGTTATTTAAATTGTGCTCAAAATAGTAGCTCACACGGTTCAGATTCCTGACCAAAAGGGTTTATTATAATTCAATGGCTGCACTTCAGTATATGTACAGAATGACATGTAATAAAAAATCAGTAAGTTGAGATTAGCCTTCATTAGTGTAATAGTGGGGCTGGAAGAAGCCTTAGAAGATGTTGAAGCAGCAATTACTCATTCTGGGTTATAGAAAGTTTATGCTCCAAAAGATACATGAGAAAGGATCAGTAGTCCTGAAGCAGACATCTCTGCAGACCTAGGGCTTCCTGTGAGTTGTGGATCTGTAGATAAAGCCATTATAAAATGTGCCCAGTTATTGTGACTCTGGGCTATTACTGAAGTTATAGGAAATTTAAACAGTATTGAAAACAGGATCTTGCCAACCCATTTAGGCAAGAGTGTGGGAAAGGTTTTTTTGTTTTTTAAACCATTGAGTCTCCATGAGTCTCCAAATTCAAATTTCAGCAAACATTTGGCCATTCAGTTAGTCAATAAATATTTATGGCCAATTGGTAGGTATTATGCTGGCATTGTGTAATAAGTTGGCAAATAATAGACATAGTCTCTGCCTTCAGTTTTGTTGGTGAGACAAGTAATAAATAAGTAAACAAATACATAATTCAAATTGTGTTAAGTGCTGAGAGAGAAACAGTGCAATGATTGAGAATACTTAGCATAGTCAGGGAAGACATGTGAAGGTGTCACCTGAGATAGGATGACTGAGAATGGTGGAACTGTTTGACAGATGGGGAGATGAACGTTTCTCAGAAATTGAACAGCATGTGAAAAGACCCAGAAATCAGAGCATAGGGAGGTACCCACAACTTAGTGTAAGGAAAATCTATAATAAGAATGCAGAGAAACTTGTCAATAAGAGCCCATTTACTTGGATTTTAATAACGCCTCAATTGTCAGATGAATGGCATCTTTCTCCAATTGAGCAAGCACCTGAAGAATTGTTAATACTTTAAAATACCAATTGAAATAAAGGGATATTGAAAACTTATTGTACAGAATAATCCAACCTTAAAATTTAACTTTAAAAATAATATAATTTTCTTTATAATGAAAATACATGTTCATCGTAGAAGATCTAAGGGAAAAAAGCATACAAGCAATAAAAAATTACAAATCATCTATAAACCCACTACTCAAAGATAAGCACTGTTTACATTTGATGTATATGTTTCTAACCATTCTTCATTGTATAATACATAAATATAAACATATAAATAATTTCTTTATACAAAAATGCAGTCATTTTGTAATCTTGACCTTTTTTCCCACAGTAAATGTTCTTGAAGAGTAGTGGTTTTCAAAATGTTCCTTAAAGCCGTAGAGTTCCTAGGAGTAGGATGAGTTCCAGGTTCCCCACTCTCACTTTTAAAAGAGCATCTTTGATTGTTGCAGTTGGTGTTGTTTTTTCTCTTTATATTAGGTTGTAACTAGATATCTTTGGAGGATAAAAAGAGTTCTGCAACCAAAAAATAATTTAACAGCCAATTTATTCTCCTCTTTGTCAAAGGTTGATAAAGCCTTATGAAGAAATACTCTTCATAAGTCGTTTTATACTTAATAAGTATTTTTATACTTGAATATTCCTTCATAAAGATCTATTAACCTTTAACAAATTCCTTATGTGTAGGCATTTAGATTGTTTGCAGTAATTTGCTATTTTACATGGTAATACAGTGAATTTTCTTATTGTAAAATTTTGTAGATAAATTCCTGAAATTGTTGGGCCAATGGGTTTTTTTAAAACTCTAAGGGTTTTTGATATGTATTGCCAAATTGCCCTTCAGAAGAAGAGTGCTAGTTTATACCTTTCCAGACCTTGGGATTTCACCTTTAAAGATCTTTATTACACAGCTCAACTGTTACAGAAAATACAGATGTTTGGTTTTGGTTTTAACTGTTTTACTAAGTATTTTTATCACTGTTCATATACAATTCATCAAAAACGAAAATTAATGACTAGGTTTTTCGTGAGGCTTAGCAGATTAGTGCCGTTTGTCCATTTTAGGTTCCTGCCTCAGTGTTAAATTCCTGCCTGCCTGCTGGTACCATCAGCAGATTAATTTGGAGATTCCTTTCCATTCAGTAAGAAATGTAGCTGGCCTTATATCCACATGGTGTCCTTCTGTCTCCCTTACTTCCTTCTTCCCTCCGTGGCCCATTCTCTCCCTTTCCTAAAGGTAGTATAATGTTTAAGACAGTCAAGGGATCCTTTAGCAAGACCTGAAGTCAGTTCTAGAAAAGTTAACTGAAATGGTCTTGTCTTCCTCCTGCTTTAACACTTTGCTAAATCTCTTTGTTGGTGGAGGAAAGCATGTTAATGTAGAGATCCCTTACTTAGCACACATTCCCATCTGCAGTGCTTCCCAGCTTATCCATGCAATGTAACGAGAAGACACAAGGACCAACAGACATGGTAGAGCCAGACAACCAAGTACAAACAGAGAAGTAATACAAGTATCTGAGTAGTCAAAAGAGGCATTTGAATCAGATAAAACAGTGATTGTCCATAGGAGTTAATTGGGAATGTCACATTGTAACAGAAGAGGTTAGTGCCATGATTATTTTAGAGACTTTAAAGGAAATGTGGGAAAAGGACATGGTATTAATTAAATAAAAATAAAGCTTCAAGCTCTGCCATGTTTTTTTGCTGAATCATCTTTTCAGTAAATACTGAGAGCCCAATATTTGCCTCATTCTACATTAGGCATATAAGATACAAGAAGAAGAAAGCATCATGCCCTCAAAGAACTAACAGTCTAATAAGAAAATCAGGCATAGGAACACAGATGGATATACAGCTGTTTGTTACATTACTTATATTCTTCTTTATATTTTCTATATGTTTAAAAGTAAGAGTCCCTCCAGTAATGCATAGATGCTTCAAATTCCATATGTTCTAGATCTTTGGGAGTATGTCTGACCTCACTGGCATAGTCTTTCTGCTAAGCAACCAACATAACCCAGGACAGAGTACACATTCAATAAATATTTGTTTAATGAAAAATGAAGTGTGATATAAAGAAATATATAGGAGAAAAAGTCCAAAGTTAACAGGGAAGAAGGAAAAGTTTATGATACCTTTTAAAATGTCAAAGCTATTGGGGCACCTGGCTGGCTAAGTTGGTTAAGCGTCTTGATCATGATCTCAGGGTCCTGGCATCAAGCCCCACGTTGGGCTTCCCACTCAGCATGTAGTCTGCTCTCCCTCTGCCCCTACCCCCACTCATATTCTCTCTCTCTCTCTCAAATAAATAAAATCTTTTAAAAATGTCAAAGCTATTAAAAAATTCTCTAGAAGCCTAAAACATTTAATAACATTGTTTAGAGCGGTAGATTTCTAGCCTTTTTAGAGTTACAGCACTCTATTTTATAACATTTATCTCTTCCCTTGTAAATTACTTTAAAAAAAAAAACATTTATTACTCTGTGCCCAGCACCATGTTTGATGAAAAAGATGCAGAGGTAAAATACATTATCTTTGCCTGTAAGGAGACAGAGATATTTGAACATATACAATTTGGTAAGACAAATAACCATGGTAGAGGTAAGGAAAAGGACCAGCGTGAAACAGGGTCAAATGCTACCTGAGATGTAGCTATATTTTTAGGTAAGTGTGTGTATACTTGTGTGTGTGCATATGTGTGTGTGTGTCTATGTCTGAGTGTCTTTCATTTTTTATAGAATTGAAATCAAATTTTCATAGGACAAGTTTCCTAAACCTTCTTGAAGAAATTAGAACTACCCTGGGATAACAATACCAGATTAGGACTCACTGGTGTGCAGTATTCTCCCTTCAGACGTTCTCAGGCATTGATTAGATCAGTTGTTGACGCTTTGAACGAAAAGATGTGAGGAAATTGATACCTTTACCAAACAAAAGTGAAATCCTCCACAGTTTGCACAGGAGAAAAAAAGCAGCAGGACAGTAATAGAATTTGTAATTAAGAAGTAAGGGCTATATAAAGAGATCCCAAAGAATTTCCTGAGTTTTTCTCTCCCTTTTAATTGAGTGTTACCTTATTTTGGTTTCCTTATTTTCACTATCACAGCAAGCCTGTTTGCTTTCTCTCTCTTCCTCTTTCCTGGTGACTTTTTTTCTTCTCAACCTTTGGAGATCATGATTTCAGAGGAGAGAATATTGATATCTTAAAGATATGATTTCAGAGGAGAGAATATAGATATCTTAAAGATATCAAAACTAAGATGAAGCAAGTAAATTATAGTTATACAAACTGTGTTTGTATAATATTTTATAAAGAACAATTGTATTTAATCTTTCCAGCATTCTTGTGACACAGGAGCATTAACCCCATTTGACAAATGAGGACATGAAAGAGCAGAGAGTTAAAATTACTTATGGAAAGTCATACAGCAGAATAGCCAATACTAGAAAATAGTATCCACTCTAATCTTTGTTAAATAAGACTTCTCAAATGGTAGCACTCGTTCAACAAATTTTGACTGAGACAGACTAATGGAATAGAATAAAGAGTCTAGAAATAAACCTACACATATATAGTCAACTGATTTATGACACAGGTAATGTTGAAGTGCAGTGGGGAAAAAGTGTACTTTTTAATAAGTTATACTGGATCAATTGTATGGCTGTATGGAAGGAAAATGAATCTGAATCCCTATTTTATACCATACACAAAAAATTAATTTGAGATGGATAAGGACCTAAATATGAAAGGTAAAATAATAAAGCTTTTAGAAGGAGATAGATTATCTTCATGACTTTATCTTAAGTCAAACATTTCTTAAGTAGGCAAAGATTTCTAAAACAGGACAAAATAAAAATCAAATCTTAAAGGAAAAGTTGACAAATCGGTCTTTGTTAAAATGAGCTCACAAGAGAAGAAAGTAAAAAAGCAGGCCACCAAATCAGAAGATATTTGCAACACATCTATAAAGAAAGGACTCTATCCAGAATACATGAAAAAGTCCTACAAATCCATACAAATAAAGTCAGTCAACCCAACAGAAAATCGGCAAAAGACTTGAACAAGCACTTCACAAAAGAGGTATCCAAATGACCAGTAGTCATATGAAACCTCATTAGTCATCCAGAAAACATATAATAAAACCTTGAGACCACCGCACACCCACAAGAATGACTAAATTTTAAAACTCTAACAATAGCAAGTGTTGACACAACTGTAGAGCAACTAGTGGGAGTGTAAATTGGTATAAACACTTTGAAACACTATTTGGCAGTATATTCTAAAGCTTGACCCAGCAGAGGAGATCTAAGAAAGTATATTCACAGCACTACTCTTCAATGTAGCCCCAAACTGGAAACAATCCAAGTGTCCATCAAGAGTAGGATAGATAAGTAAATTGTAATATAGTCACTGTATTCAGCAGTGCTTTCTTAACCTACCTGTGGTGAAGGACCAGAGTTTTTTGCCCTAGCTATTAGAATAAAACTCTTGTATAATATAAGTAACACACAGTGTCAAACTGGAAAAGTCTCTAAATGCTCACGCACACTTTTTGCACTGGTGGCGCTGCAGCTCCGTGGCAAACAGGGTGTGGACCAGCCCTGGGCCACAGACTGCACCTTGAATAGCACTGCTCTCGAGTGATGAAAATGAACATGTCAAGTAATGAAAATATGTAGACTAGCTACACATAACAACCTGGATGAATCTCAGAACCAGACACAAAAGTGCCTATATTTTATGATTTCATTCAAGCAAACTTCAATGACAACAAAAATCACTGACCTGTGATGTTAGAAACTAGAATTACTCTTGAGGAGCAGAAGATTGTCATTCGAAGAGGCCATGCTGAAGTTCTTTATCTTGACGTTGGATTATTTTTGTGCTGGTTATATGGATGTGCTCATTTTGTGAAAATGTATCTAGCTGCCCACTGATGACTGGGTCTCTTTTTTGTTTTACTTATAATTTACATTAAAAATTATTGAACACTGGGGCACCTGAGTGGCTTAGTTGGTTGAGCGTCAGACTCTTGGTTTTGGTCTGTTCATGATCTCAGGACTGTGGGATTGAGCCTCGCATGGGCGCCACACTGGGTGTGGAACCTACTTGGGATTCTCTTTCTCCCTCTCCCTCTGCATTCTCTCTCTCCTCTCTCTTCCTCTCTAAAATAAATAAATAATTATTGAACACCTATTAAACACATGCACTCTAAACTTCTGAGGGTATTAGATTAGTGGAGAAAGCAATGGAAATGCAAATATATAAACAAATGTGGCATTACAAGTTATGATTTTATGAAAGGAATCATAATGAGATACAGTGATAGAAAATAATGAAGGAAGAAACCTACTTAGATTAGGTTGACAAGGAAGGGGCTTCTCTGATAAAATATTTTAGCTGAGACCTGGGAGATGCAAAGGAATTGGTGATGCCAAGAGTGGAGGAAACAATCCACGGATTTCAGCAGTTGTTTTGGGTAGATAAATAAAGAGAATTTGGTGGATTTATGGCAAAAGAGGGCACTGCAGACATTGGTACAATTTGGGAATTGGTATTATAAAAGTTGGGACAGGAGGAAATGGTATGGAAAGAAGTAGGATTTTGGTTTACAGTTGCAAGTAAAAAGACCAAAATCGATAGTTTTGCAAGAAGCTTGTCAACACCAGTGTGAGAAGAGAACAATTGTGATATCTAGAATAAAGGAAAAATCTAGTTTTTGTTTTTGTTTTGAGAGAGAGTGTGCATGAGCAAGCTCATGGGGGTGGGAAGTGGCAGGGTGTTGGGGGAGGGAGAGAGAATCCCAAGCAGACTCCTCGCTCAGCAAGAACTCGATGTAGGGCTCGGTCTCATGACCCTGACTGAGATAGTGACCTGAGCCGAAATTAAGAGTCATATACTTAACTGACTGAGCCACCCAGGCACCTCAGGAAAATCTAGTTTAAAAGGAAGTGCACGGGGCGCCTGGGTGGCTCAGTCGTTAAGCGTCTGCCTTAGGCTCAGGGCGTGATCCCAGCATTCTGGGATCGAGCCCCACATCAGGCTCCTCTGCTGGGAGCCTGCTTCTTCCTCTCCCACTCCCCCTGCTTGTGCTCCCTCTCTCGCTGGCCGTCTTTCTCTCTGTCAGATAAATAAATAAAATCTTTTAAAAACAAATGAAGGAAGGAAGGAAGGGCATTCCTACTTAATTTTCAGAACCAAGGAAAATATGATCTTATCAAGAGTTAAGAAATGGAAGAAGTACCTGGGTGGCACAGGCAGTTGGGCATCGGACTCTTGGTTTTGACAAGGGTTTGTGATCTTGGGGTCAAGGGATTGGGCCCTACGTGGTTCTGGCTGGGTGCGGAGTCTGGGTTTCTCTCTCCCTCTGCCCCTCCCCACTGCTCACACTTGTTCACTCTCTTTCTAAAATAAATGGATAAATCTTAAAAAAAAAAAAAAGTTAAATGGAAGAACTTCACATATGTTTCAGTGTGCTTCATGTAATTTGGGGGAAGTAAAAGTGTATTTATATATTAGAGAATTTTGTTTCAGGCATTTGGAAAATGGATGGCGAGTGGGACAGTGTCCAGGTCAATGCTGCCAGTCTTCGTGTCTCTGGCACTCCACTGATTCCTCTTCCCCTTTTCTTTCTTCCTTCCCCAATACACGATTATTTCATTATCACTCATTTCAGCTCTGTCTTCTGTTTCCTTTCTCCCTCATCATTCCCCCTCACCTTCACATGTTCCATTGCAAGTGCTAAGCACTTCCTTGTGTATCATCCTCTTTAATTCTTTTATAAGCCTAACAGTCACATATGTGTGGAGATGTGAGTGGGGAAACTTCAGCTCAGAGAAGCTATATGACTTGTCTAGGGTCACAACCTAGACTCTAGACTCCAGTGCGGTGCTTTTTCCATTATGCCACTGAGGCCTTCGTCTCTTCCAAATAAACATGTAATAGTTTTATGCTTAAAATACTGTCCCCTGCATTATGAGTAATGAAATTGTGCTCATTTGTTAGATTTTATAAGACACATCTTCTCACATCTTATATATACGAACATAAGAACATATATATGTATAATATGTGAGTATATTTCACTTTACACAGACTTGAAATAAATATATACTAAAGTTTTTAAATTTTTTTATAAAGTTTTTTAATTTTTAAAAGTTTTTGAAGTAATTGGTGACTTCCTGAAGTATAGCATGTGCAGGATCTCTGTTATCACTCATTTTATCTGTCTTCTTAATTACTAAAAATCTGGAAGAAGAGAGATATGACCTTGATGCAGGTGATTAAAGAATGTATAGTGGCCCAAGAGCTCACTAAAAAAGAGGAGGTAAACTAAGTGATTATTCATAACTTAGCTTATTTCCAATGTTTGCCTTTTTCCCTCTGACTCTCTATGTGTCTTTAATACCAATGAGTGAGTAAACATCGGGAAAATAGGAGATTAAACTCAGATATCTTGTTTCTCATCACTTGCCAGTAATTCTGGGGGAAATAGCAAGATTTGGGGGAGCTAGGAGATTAAGAAGGCTCATTAAAATTAAGTTGATAGATTATAGATTTTAACTTATTGCTTTTGAAAATTAAGAAATGAGGCATTAAGGATGTACAACCCACTCTTAAAATATCTGATAGCATTACATCTATTTGAACTTTTATAACAATTAGTAGACTGGAAGAGTATGTTATCAAAAGAATCTAGGCTTTCTGGACATGGCAAAGATCAATAGGTGAATTGAATGTTGATGTAGGACAGAGTGGGAAATGCATGGATGTTGGTCCTGAATCTCTTTGCCTGACATGCCCTGAGGGAGCAGCTAGATCAGCACCTCCTGGTTTCTGCCATTTCTGGAGATGGTTGTAGCTCTTCCTATGAGACAGTAACTGTTCACTTAGTATTGAGAACTTTTTCTACAGTATCCTGACTTCTGTTATGTATGGTGTAAGAATGACTGTTTAGGGGGACAGGTGGGCCGTAAGATGACTCCCAAGGATGTAGTAATACACCAAACTCCTTCATTAAGGCATTCAATCCCCAATTTTTCCTCTTGTCTTTTTATTTGCTGTAGAGTGATTCTCATCAGTTCCGTGTCATGGCAGCTGTCCTTCGCCATTGTTTACTAATCGTAGGTCCAACTGAAGACAAAACAGAAGAGCTGCACAGGTAGGTAACCTCTGTGTTGATATCTCAATGAAGGACATCATCAATTCTTGTTTTTATGCATCTAATTTTAGTTGTTGTAAGCACAGGAAAGTGAAAAAAATTGGTAATTCAGGTAACTAGTGAGAAATCATTACTGTGCCCTGATGGGAAATTTTCATTCTATCCCCTTTGATTTTGTTAAATTGAGTCGCAACAAAAGAAGAGAATTTGGCATTTGTTGCATTCAACAATAAAACCCAGAGTAACAATAATAATAGCACCCAATTCAGTAGTTACTGAGGACTATGTGTGACATGATGCTGAGTGCTTTATAAAGATTAAGTTATTTTAATCAGCACACTCACCTTATGAGGTAGGTACTGCTATTTTTCCCTTTTGATAAGTGATGAATTTGGGGCATAGAAAAATGAAGCAATTTCTTTGAGATCACACAGCCCTAGTAAGTAACAGGGCTTGGATTTGAACCCTGCTTTTCATTACTACAAACTAATACTCTCACTGTAAGAGTATTTACCAAAAAGTAGACCATAAACAATATGTATTAATTATATTTTAAAACTTGTTATAAAAATTGGGTCACAATCTCAAGTATTAATATTTTAAAAATAGTTCAAGTGTTGTGACTTGCCTGTTGGAGCACTTGATGGACTACTGCTAAAATGTGTCATTCTGTAAGAACTGAGTTCATCCATTTTTCTAGTTCTCTTTCTATTCTAGATCAGACTTTCAGTAACAACACTTCTGACTTTAATATAAGACTGCTTATGGTGCTTTACTCTTTTAAAATACAAGTAGTATTTTTTTTCAGATTTTATTTATTTATTTGAGAAGAGAGCATGAGCAGGGGGAGGAGCAGTGGGAGGGGGAGAGGCAGACTCCCCACTGAGCAGGGAGCCTGACTCACAGGGCTCAATCCCAGGGTCCCGGGCTCCTGAC
Organism: Ursus arctos; assembly: GCF_023065955.2. Classification (NCBI taxonomy): domain Eukaryota; kingdom Metazoa; phylum Chordata; class Mammalia; order Carnivora; family Ursidae; genus Ursus; species Ursus arctos. The sequence goes on along the minus strand of NW_026622886.1, from coordinate 9,302,352 downwards.
CTGAGCTGACAGGAGATGCTTAACCAAGTGAGCCACCCAGGCACCCCAAATACAAATGGCATTTTAAACAATTCAAATAAATTCAAATCTGCAAACAATTGACTTTGGCATTAACTCTGCTTTACAAATAAAATTGGATTCTTCTTAATAGTAGAAAGCACCTTTTGAGCCTTTACAATATTCTGTTTTTCAAAATATGGCTTAGATAAAACTATAGAAACACAACCAGAGTGTAAAAATTAAACATAACCTTAACTGTTATTTTTCAATCAAATCCTTATTATTTTAGTTATGATCAGCAATTTATTATTTGATATTGTACAGTTTGTTGGTAGGTTATCTTTATGTACTCTGCCCTGCAAACATTCAAAAGATTATTTTCTTTACAATTAAAAAGTGTGATTTTTTTTTCTTCAGCTACAGATCAAAAGTTCCTTTAATTTTCTTGAGACCGTGCCTTTAAAAAATAATCAGATTAGGTGCAATAAATCATAGCCTCTGAAAAGAGTTAATTAAACATTTTGACTCTCTATAATTTTTTTCATAATTAAGAAACACTAGAAATACAGATACTAAAACTTCTAAAAAATGGATTTATAATAAGCCCAGGAGTAAATTGGTGGCTTTTTTTTTGGAAATCAGATATCATATGTTAAATGACATTCATACAAGAACGTGAGGAGAAAGTGTTTGGGAATTGTTACACTAGTTACAAAAAACATTGCTAAGGATTTCTCTGATAAATTTAATATTTTAATACAGCACCCAGTATTTATCAAAAGAGAGCAAGAAGAGAGGTTTTAAAAACCAGATTTTTAAAAAAGTAATCAGATTGCTTTATTTTCCTTCTGATAATATTTGCTTTAAATATTCTTAAATAAATTTTTTCAAAAAGTTGCTCTGATAAAATATCTATCAGCTACACTGTAAAAAGAAGGGATATCCCTAGAGCCACAAACAGAATATAGGAGTATATCTCAAAGGCTTTCTGAGGAGATTGAGGTTGCTGCTGACTTGACAGTTTATCTGGAATGGCCCCGCATGTCCCTTTAATCAGAATTAAAGTGATTAGTATCATTTGAGAGTAGTGACTCTAGGCTAAGCCATTTAAATACAGAGAAAACTGCCTTAACCTCAAAGGGCCATATTAGGAAACTTATTAGGATTGTAATATCCACTAAATTCTGCATATTTATAGTGGCCCTGAAAATCATGTGTGTGTTTAAGGCAAAGTTAAAACAAAAAAATCAGAATGTCTTTCAAAGTAACATTTTGTCCCATTTTTTTGAAAGTTATTTTCTAAGTTTGTTTTTTCTTTTTGACACTTTAAGGAAAAATGTAATGAAATAGGTAAACCTGGATAGTATATGATTATGCATTATCGTCAATCTCAAAGAGCTGTAGTAATGATTAAATGAGAAATTAATAAAGCACTCTGTCCCTGGCACTGAGGAAGCACTCAACAAGTGCGTGAGCTGCTGTCACCTCTGCCATCACGCTGCTGCCACCGCCACTTCTGTTACTATTATTACAATAAGCACACTGGCTTTTAGATCCAATACTGAGTTCCAGATCTCTTTTTAAAAGTTCTTTTTCATTTTGATATTTTGCTAGGAACTTATTTCTATGTATATCCTGTGATCATGTAGAGAAATCTGTTTTCCATTCATCTAAGTTTTTCTCAAGTCAGATAGGTTCTATGATACAGGCATGGCAGTAGTCTGCTAGGCTCCCATGAGTAGAAACATGGCTTGGCAACAGCTTTTTCTGATGTGCGGTCTCTGTAACAGACAGCGTCCTTTTTTCCCCACCCCCAGAGCAATCAAGAGGACATGGACGTAGAGATAAAATGGGTTAGCTCACATAGACAGCTGACCTTAACCTTTATTTCCACTAATCAGCATCTTAGATAGTTTTTAAAATCTACTTATTTCATTTCCTTTTGTCTATACTTAAACAAGTAAATTGTTGGTTTGAGCCATCTTTTTTGATACATTAAAGGACATCCTAATTCTGTTCATCTCTGCTATCTTCCTGAAAGTATTTTCAGCCCTCTTGTCCATAATCAGTAAGCTTATTTATAAACAGCCAAAAACATTGCATGTGGATGTGGTTGTGATTTTATTTTAGAGAGAAGGGGGGAAATGGGAATGGCCTAAATGCTAGAGAGGTGAGGAAAGGGGAGGGAAGGACCAGATCTGATTTAATTTATTTTAGCCTCTCAGTCTAATTTCTTTCACTTAGTACATTGGCATCCACAAAACACTTTCTCTTTTTTTTTTCTGCACTCAAAGAGCCCGTGTCTTTAAAAGTACTTACCTTCCTGCCTTTTTTTGTTGTTTCTTTGCTTAAACTAATTTATTTTATCTTGTATACTGAAGGAGACAATTTAGTACCTAATGATACCTCATTATAATCCTAAGCAATGTCTTTTTTTCCAGCTTTATTGAGATACAGTGGATGTATAACATTGCTTAAGGTGTGTAATGGCGTTGATTTGATAGACTTACATATTGCAAAATGATTACCACCACAGCATTAGCTAGGCATAATGTCTTAAACATGGCCAACTTTTAATTAATGTTTGAAAATTGAGGGGGGAGGAGATAGGGGAATGGGTAGAACAGATGAAGGGGATTAAGAGGTACAAACCTCCAGTTATAAAATAAATAAGTCACAGGGATGAAAAGTACAACATAGGGAATAAAGTCAATAATATTGTAATAATGTTGTTTAGTGACAGGTGGTAACTACACTTAACATGGTGAACATTGAGATTGAGTAATGTATAGAATTGTCAAATCACTATGTTGTACGCCTGAAATTAATATAACATTGTATGTCAGCTATACTTCAATAAAAAAAATTTGTAGAAGTTTGAAAATCGGATGATTTCATTTTGGCTTCTGCTTATTAACTGAGCACTTACTACATGTTAGGCACTATGTGGAGCTCAAGGACAACAAAGATGGATACAGTATAATGTGCTCTCCAGGGCTCACCAGCTAGGGGGTAAAACAGACATGTAAGTAAATAAGTGCAGTGATTTTGATGAGTGTTGTGTAAGACACAGACAAGCTTAAGTAGGTATACAGAAAACAAGAGAGTTTACTTTGTCTGGAGAGATTGGAGAAAGGAGGTCTTATTTTATTTTTTTGTTGTCATTAAAGCTCCTGATTCTTACTGTGAATAACAGTTATCTGGGTGAAGAGAGATTTTTTGAACTACCACTGAGCACCATGCTAGGTGCTTGAAGGGCTTCACGGTGCATACTCTGGAGGAACATAAAGTCTAAATGAGGAGACAAGACATAAATATTATGAAAAGATAAAAAATAATTCAAGACCATAATAGAAGAGCTATCACAAGATAGTTTTTGAGTAGTTTCCCAGTGAATTAATTGTCCAAATAATAATTGCTAATAGAATTTAAAGGACTAGCTCACTATGGTCTAACATGATGAGGAAAGTCTTCCTTACTCATACTATATCTGTTCTCCATCCTCATCCAGACCTCTAGTCTCCTGGTGATTCCTGTTTCTCCTGCCTATTAGCCCTCTATGGGTTTACTTTCTTCCCTCTCTCTTCTAAAGCATTGGTTCATCATTTCAGCCTGTCTCTATGCCCTCATTGTCATGTCCTGCCAGTCTTGAAGCACCCAACCCCAGATCTGTCAGACCACCTTCCTTCTCCACTTCTAAACTCAGGCTGCTCAGTCTTGTGGGACAGTTTTACCTAACCCAGCAGTTTGGTCCATCCTCTCCACTGTATGCAGAGTTGTTTCTCAAAAAGCAGATCTCTGTTTAGAATCCTCTATGGCTCCCCTCTGTCTTTATGATTAAGAGCAAACTTGTATTGTCATTTTGCATTTATTAATAATCTGCAGCCTCATCAGGGAAATCTATGTTTTCCTGGCTTCTGCACCTTCTTTTTTGCCGGAATAACTCTGGTTTAAGGTCATCAGTAACCCATCTGGCTATAACCTACATCTCATCATGGCAATCCCCTTTATAATGCTCCTACCCCACTCCACACGGACATACATGTACTTTCCTGGTCCCATTGCCTGCTAAGGCCCCTCCTTTAGAGGCCTTGTCCTTTGCTTTACACTGTATACTTAGCACACCTAGCACAAGGCATGGTAAATATTTGTTGAGAATAAGTGAGGTTTAAGCTAGTCATAAAGAATGAGAACATTCTAGGCCAGAGAACACATGGCCAAATACAGAAAACAGTTATGTGTCTATGGCACATTTAGAGAACAATGACCAAGTCGCTGTGGGTTAAAAAGCTATGCTTTGCTGAGAGCAGCATTCAGGTGTCTTTCCATCCATACATATTTTTTAAGATTTTATTTATTTATTTGACAGAGAGAGACAGTGAGAGAGGGAACACAAGCAAGGGGAGTGTGAGAGGGAGAAGCAGGCTTCCCACCGAGCAGGGAGCCCAATGTAGACGCTTAACGGCTGAGCCACCCAGGTGCCCCTTTCCATCCGTATTTTATCCAAAGTTTTCTTGACACTTCTCACCTGCAGCTGTTCCAGTCTTCTCTTGACTCTCTGGTTCTTCTACTGTTCTCTCTTGAATTTGATCTATTTGGGCTTTAGATCCACTGCTCCACCAGAATGGCTGTTATTTGAGGTCACTAGTAACTTCCGTGTGCTAAACCTAGTGGGCATGTCTCACTTGCCATCTTACTTGATCTGTCCACATCATCTGACAAGGTGATCACTCCATTTTTGTCTATATACTTCTTCCAGGATACCATACTATCTTGGTTTTCCTCCTTCCTCACTAGTTGTAATTTCTTCCTCAATTCCTCAGCCTCTAGACAATAGAGTACCCCAGGTTCAGCCCTCATAGTCTTTCAGTCCACACTCATTCCCCCACTGAATCAATTCCAACCTTTTATCTTCAGACACCATTCACATGCTAATGACTCCTCAGTTTATATCTCTAATCCATATCTCCCTCCCTGAACTCCGTGACTCTTGCAGCTAACTTCCTATTAACATCTCCCCTCAGAAGTCTAATAGCTATCCCAAACTTAACATATCCAAAATTAAACTCTTAATCTTCCCCTAAAAAGCTGCTTCTCCTGCAGTTTTTCCCATTTTTAGTTTATGGCAACTGCTGCTTTCCACTTGCTGAGGCTAGAACTTGGATTCTCACACTTCACAACTAGCCTGTCAAGAAGTCTTTCAAAATGTATCCAGATGTAACCACTTCACTGTTATCATCATGTTCAATCACCTGAATTATTATAGTGACATCCTGATTCTTCTCACCTTTGATGTCCTACCATCTGTAAGTAGAGTATACCACCATGCAAGACCCTACCGTGGCTCCCACTTCACTGAGAATAAAATTAAATTATAACAGCCTGCAAGACCAGTCTGGCCCCCTATACCTATCTCATCTCCTGTCCTACTTCTTTTCCTGTATGTGGTGGTTCAGCAACACCAGCTTCTTTACAGTTCTTTAGTTATGCCACTGCTTCTACCTTGGGGCCTTTGCTCTTGCTTTTCTTTCTGAAATGTTCTTTCCCCACATAGTCACATGGCTCACTCCCTCACTTCATTTCGGTCTTTGCTTAAATGACACCATTTTAGTGAGGACTACCCTAACTAATCATTGTATTCGGAGTTATAACCCACCTGTTCCCTTACCTTCTTGGGTTTCCCGCCGGGCCACTTATCACCTTGTATCATGCTGTTCAGTCATCTTACTTGTTTTGTTTACTTTTCGTTGACTGCCTTCTCCATGCTGGAAAACAAGCTCCATAAAGGCAAGGATTTGTCTCTTTTCTTCATAAAACAATGCCTAACACAAGTTTCTAAAGTTAGGAATTTACATCCTTTGGAGAAAGTCTTTTGGAGATCTTAAGCTTCACTTCAGTAAATTCTCTAGCCATAAGAAAAGATATGTGAACCCCAAATATAAAGAAGATATTTTCGCCAGGAAGATTTGTTAATGGCTGTAGTCTACATGCATCATTATCATGCTCCTCATTGTCATTTGGTATTAAATTATGTTTAGTCCACTCTAGGAAACAAACTGAGGATTTCAGAGAGGAGGGGGTTGGGGGAATGGGCTAGCCTGGTGATGGGTATTAAGGAGGGCACGTATTGCAATGAGCACTGGGTGTTATATGCAAACAATGAAGCATGGAACACTACATCAACAACTAATGAAGTACTGTATAGTGACTAACATAACAATAAAAAATAAAAATAAATAAATCTTTAAAGAAAAACAAATTATTTTTAGTCCAATGATTGATACAGGACTAGATTTTAGATTGCCTCCCCTCTCCCACAACTAACAAGGCTTTAATCAGGGCATTAAGGAGTTCTAAATAGGCATTGCTTTTAAATCTGCATATCAGGAGGGGGCTGGGAGCATGAGTGGGAGGATGTCATGTCCCAGTGATTAATGATCTGTAGGAAGCTGAAAAGGGGAGAGTAATATACACAGTATTTCTACCCCCTGGAGTAGGAATGCAAACACCATTGTGCAGATCTGTGCATAGTCACTGACTTCCTGGTAGCTGGAGAATTTCATACACTCTTCTACCACAAATAAAACTGTCAGAGAAGTGACAGAGCTCAAAAAGCGGGCCTTCCTTACTTAAAAAGAATAGCTCAAACACAGTGAGCCAGAAAATTAATTTTGTAGTTGTTTGGAAACCCAGTTGTTTAATAAGAAACGAGAAAATGGGAACTTTCCTTGAAAAGCCTAAAACCTCCAAATATTTGTTGAATCAAACTCTACATTTGGTGTTAAATTTACCGGATTCCTGGAAACTGCTTATTTTAAATGAATTTAAAGGGAAACATTCCTTTGTAATGAAATGCATTGTCTTAAACTTTTCAGTGTGGTCTCTATGGTAGATTTAGAGAATCATACTATCAATGAACTCCAGTGCCTATTGCCCTGTGTTGAAAAAAAATCCTAACATTTCAAAGTGGTTTATACAGTTTTAGAAAGTAATTCTATGGTAGAGTTCTTTTGTTTGTTTCCATCCCCAGTGAATCTGTGATATTTAATAACAGTTTCCAAATGCTTAAGTCAGAAGCGAAACATTTTAAAGTCTAGATAAGGAACTACAGATGTTTGCAAAAAATTTTTTAAGAAAGCTTGTGGGAAAAGCATTGTATTTCAATGAACTGTGATTTTTTACAAATAAACAAAATTAGTGCCATTAACAGTAGCAGGTAGTAATCACAGCAGCAGCAAAAGATTTTTCATGGGGATCACCAAATAACTTATATTTTACCAGGAATCATTTATTCACAGGACTTGTTATTTTTGTCCATGGCTCAGATTTTTTTGATACCCTTTACATTACTACTCACTGTTCTGCATTGTCTAATTTTTAAACTTTGATTTCTTATGGATATTTTTTCCATGATATAAAAAGAAAGGAAGGAAATACTCATTCTTGGAGAAATGAGAGCTACACTTCAGATTGAAAGAAAGAAAATAAATGTATATTTTATTTCTGTTTTGTTGTTGTTTGTTTTATTTTTGAGGGTGTCACTATAATCTAAATTAAAAGGAACTACTATGGTCTAAATTAAGACAGCATCAGATAGATTAAGCCCCGAGTTTGGTTTCCAAGTGGTTAGACCTTTCGATTGCATTTGCGAGAGTTTATTTTTAGTCAGGATGTGGTTATTTTTAGATCTGCTTCTCTGTCACTAGGAAATGTAATGCCTGTCTTTCCATTGTTGTTTATCAGGAAGTTCTGAGGCACAGGCTTAGAAGATCCAGTTAGCAGAGAACACCACCTCCTTTTAGATGAAAGAATGTGAAATAATGCCTGAAGGAAAATCTGTTAATGGAGAACATGTCTAATTTTTAAATTATTAGTGTCACTTTAATCTCTTACACGCTGAGCAACAGAACAACATTTTTAGAGAATACCAAAAACACAAGGTTTGGGTTCCCCCTACTGGTGTGCATCCCAGGTGCGTGTGTTCATTAATAACGTAGCAGAAAGGCCTAGGGGATAAAGATTTGAAATGGCTATGTTGGCCTTTTTTAAAGAGACCTGTTGATGAGAAAAGGAGAAAAAGCACCATAACCCATTTTCTGCTAATGTCTTTTAAAAAATGGGATGATCTGAAAATTGTATTTTTTTACCTCTAGAAAGAACAAAACTTAATACTATAATATTTGGTTTTTAATGTTGTTGCCTCTGTGATAAGCTGCTTATATACAGCTTCTCAGATGCTTTATGTTGTAATCTAAGGAATAATAAAACACCGTGGCCCCACAAAAGGACTTAAGACCCCAAGGAAAAAATAGAAAGCTAGCATTGTGTCATAATAAAATTAAAGAGCTGGTGTAAAAGCTCACTAACTCCTATTTTAGCATTTCAGAAAGTGACATGACATCATGTGATTGTGTGTGTCCATTTAACATCTGTTCTTTCTAATTTGTCATATGTGTATTTAAAACAGTTCTCTTTATTTTCTGTCTCTTAGTCAGTAAATGCCAAGTAATATTAAAGGCTTGTTTTGAAAAAGAAAAATTTTAATTGACTCCTAGAAGTCATTTTTGAACTTCTTATTATGTTTACATTTTAAAGGACTATTCAATGAAATTAAAATATTGCATTTTTAAATTGCTTTTCAGCAATGCAGTCAACCTTTTAAGCAATGTTCCGGTCTCTTGTTTGGATGTTCTCATTTGTCCATTAACCCATGAAGAAACAGCCCAAGAGGCAACGACACTAGATGAACTGCCCAGTGATAAAACAGCTGAGAAAGAAACTGTTTTGAAAAACAATACCATGGTATACAATGGTATGAATATGGAAGCCATTCATGTTTTACTCAATTTTATGGAGAAGAGAATAGACAAGGTAAGGCTGATAAAACGGAGGCCTTGGGAAGATGTTTCTAAAGAATGTAAATGTGCCATATATGCAGACATCACAGGATGTCTTTTAAATTTAAGCTTTTTTTTAATAGCTGACATTTTACATAATTGTACCCTGGAAATCATTTTATTACAGTATATGATTAGTTTCAAAAACCAAGTGAATTTATTTGTTTAAAGCCAAAAATTTTGTTGATGCAAGACCAAAATTGTGACTAGTGCCTGAAAACGAAGGAAAAATTAATTACTTTTCCATGTAGGTATTTTGTAAGACCTAGAAGTAAAAATCCTCCCCCCCCCAAAAAAAACTTCATGGTATTTTCCATAATACCTAAAAGCTATCTTAAAAAAAAAAATCATCAACTTTTCATTTGTCGTGAGCTGCTTTTTTTCTCTTGTCTGTCACTTGTTTTGTCAGGTTAACTATATTAAAAGGCAGCAAGGTGTTGTGGGTGGGTCATCAAAACCTTTGCCTCATTTGAGCCCATTGGCTCAGCCAGTGAGGCCCCCTACAAAATGTAGGAAAATCCAGGGAGGATAAAAATGGACATTAATAAACATGAAGACAACTGATGGAATGGAAACATTGTTAGAAAAATAATTTCTTAAATAGTTTGTAAAGCTTTGGTAACATAAAATGTTTCTCCCTCAAAAAAGGAATACTAACATACTCAGTTATATAGAGGAAAGTAATACCGTTAGAAACTAATACAGTATGTCTGGTTTTCTTTATAGGGAAGCAGCTATAGAGAAGGTCTAACTCCAGTTCTCAGCTTATTAACAGAATGTTCCCGAGCCCATCGAAACATCAGAAAATTTCTCAAAGATCAGGTAACTGCCTAATGCAAATTACACCTCATAGTTAATTTTCTTATATGTGGTTTTTAAAAATAGAATTAATGAGTTGCATTCTTTCATAATGGTTTTCCTTCATAAAATCAGAAACTCAGAAAAGTTAGTTTTAACCTTTGAAATCTTCCTAATCCAGAAAAAAGTGACCCTCTGTATTTTTCTGAGTCATTCATTCATTTATTCAACAAAGAGTTGAGATCTATTTTGTGCTGTCTTCTAAACACTGAAAGACAAATGGAGTCTTTGCCTTGTGGAGTTTACCTTATAGTGAGGGACAAAAAGGAAATGAATAAATATATGTTATAATGGCATGTAGTGATGTTTTCTAAAGAAAGACAGCAGGAGAAGGGGAGACAGGGAAATGGGGAGGGCCTCTCTGAGAAAGTGACATTTGAGCAAAAATTTGAATCAGTAAGAAAAGGATCCCTGAGAAACTCTGGAAGAAGAATGTAGAGAGAATAAGTTCAAAGTCCCTGAGATGAGAGGATGCTTTGGTATGCTTATGGAAAAGCAAAGAGGCTAGGCCAGGTTGGGAGGAGAGTGGTAGATGAAGTTAAAAAAAAAAAAAAAGTAAGCAAGAACCAGATGGCCTAAGGTTGTATAGGACTTTTGATTCTCTTCTAAGTGAGATGGGAAAGCATTGGACCATTTTGAGAAGGGGAGTTAAATGAAGGGGACATCATTTATATTTTAAAATACTCTGACTACTATATGTAGGATAGACTAGGAGAATGTGAGTAGATGCAAGGTGGCCAGCTGAAAAAGAGCTGATGGTAAAGGTTTGGAGTAGGATGGTAGCAGAATTCATGGTAAGAATTCATTCCACCAGTGGTCTTCGGTCCATCCGTCCATATCATATACCCTTTGTCTCCCCTTCTATCATAATGGGTGAATTGTTCCTGCTTTCTTCTGTGGCCAGCCTCTGCACTTGTGTTCTGAATTCCTTTCCTTCTCACCTTCTCAGGAGCTTTGCTCCTGCATTTATTTCCTCTCTTCTTACGTAAATCTTTTTTTTTTTTTTAATGTATTGGGTCATTTCTGTCTTCACCCAAACACATCTTCTATCTTAGAAACAAAGCAAAAAAAAACTTCTCTCAATTTCACTTCTCATACTGCCTCCCCATCACTCTGCTCTTCTTAGTGCAGTGTTCCTCAGAAGAGTTTTTCATACTCACCCTCCCTACTCTTTTTACTCATCTTTCTCTCCTGAACCCACTGAAATTAGGCTTTCATACTTTCCACCCCACTGCAAAGGTGCTCTTCAAAAGTCATCAACCAGTATTGCCAAATCTGATAGTTCTCAAATCTTTTTCTTTTTTTAATGCATTCCCCCAATGCATTTTGATGTAACTGGGTATTCCATCCTTCTTGAAATATTTTCTTCACTTGGTTTCTAGGACACAATAGGGAACCTCTTTGCAATGTCTGAGTTCCCCGAGACAATATTGTCTTTGTCTCCACTCCCACTCCCCTGGTGATCTCAGTCAGCAGTCAAGGTTTTGAAAATCATCTATATGCTGATGACTCCCAAATTTATATCTCTAGCCCTGACCTGTCCCTCAGCTCCAGACTGATATAACAAGCTGCCCAGTCATCTCCTCCCATTGGATGGATAGATAGAAGTCTTAAGTTTAACATATCCCAAACTAAGCTCTTGATTTCCCATCCCTTCACCCTGTTTCTTTCCTTCTTTCCACATTTCAGTATGTGGTACCACCATTCACCCCGCTGCTCTTTTTTTGCCATATAGAATTTCCCTTGTTAAATGAACCAGCTTTATTTTCCCCCTTTATGTTTACGGTCAAGATTTAGTAGGCACCTTACTACATGCAAAGCACATTAGTAGATACTGCTGCTAAGGAGAGGTTAGAAAGTAGAGACTCCATCTTTGAGGATTTACAGTCCATTGGAAGAAGACAGTAGTACCATGAAAGCATGAATAACCATTTAAGTCAAATAAAATAGTTAATGTATTAAGGTCATTTCCAATTTGATTATTTTAAGACATTCTGTGACTAGGAGTACTTGGTAAAGAATAATAAATGAACTGTGAGTTAAGATGGTGGAGGAGTAGGGGACCCCCTTTTCAGCCGGTCCCCTGAGTCGAGTTGGATAGGTACCAGACCAGCCTGAACATCCACGGAATCAGCCTGAGACGCAGGAAGATACATCTGGATCTCTACAAATGAACATCTCCAGCGCTGAGTATTGAGGTACGAAGCGGGGAGCCGTGAAACCACGCATAGATATCAGAAGATAAACGGAAGGGGGAGGGAACCGCCGCATTCGGGCGCCGGGAGGAGGTAGCCACCTGCACAGGGGAGCAGGCGGACTCGCAGACCGGCACCTGCGAGAGAGCAGACTGAGACTGTGAGCCAGGGAATGCGTGCAACCAGACTGAAACAGAGCTCTGGTGTGCTCACTGGAACCAGACTGAGACCGGGAGCTCCGAAGTGCGCGGGAGCGGCTGGCGGTGTTAGAAACACAAAGGACAGAGACGCGCCGGCCCTGGAAGTGAGGGCTGGGACGCCGGGTGTGGGGCACACATCCTGGGACGCTGCTGGGTTTAGCAGCACCAACAGAAACAGAGTTAAAGTGGCCAGAACATCAGTGGAGAACGGTCCGCGATCCCTCTGTTCTGAGACAGAGGCTGAGATTCGGCCACTGCTGCTCTGACTCTCAGAAGAGGCACAGCAAACTGCCAGGGAAAGCTGCCAGAGAACAAAAGCCCGGAAATACCGGCTCACAGTGTGCCCATCCCCATCCCCCCTCACAGGGGACACAGAGACTCTACCTGAACAGGGTTGCCTGAGTATCAGAGCGGCAGGCCCCTCCCCCAGAAGGCAGGCTGAAAAATCAAGAAGCCCACATCCCTAAGTTCCCTATAAAACAAGTTGTGCACGGCCTGGGTCCCGGTCAATAATTTGGGCTCTGGACAACCCCGCAACCTCTCCTCATCAGAATGACGAGAAGGAGAAATCCCCCCCAGCAAAGAAAAGACAATGAGTCTGTGGCCTCTGCCACAGAACTAATGGATATGGATATAACCAAATTATCAGAAATGGAATTCAGAGTAACAATGGTCAAGATGATGTGTAGACTTGAAAAAAGTATTAACGAAAATGTTAATGAGAATATAGAATCTCTAAGGTCAGAAATGAGAGCGAATCTGGCAGAAATTAAAAATTCTATGACCCAAATGCAGTCAAAACTAGAGGCTCTGACGGCCAGGGTGAATGAGGCAGAAGAACATATCAGCGAACTGGAGTATGGGTTAGTAGAAGAGAAAGCTAAAATAGAATCTGGACTCAAAAAAATCCATGCTCAAGAATGTAGGTTACAGGAGATTACTGACTCAATGAAACGTTCCAATGTCAGAATCATCGGCATCCCCAAGGGGGTGGAGAAAAACAGAGGTCTAGAAGAGATATTTGAACAAATTGTAGCTGAAAACTTCCCTAATCTAGCAAAGGAAACAAACATTCATGTCCAGGAGGCAGAGAGGACCCCTCCCAAGCTCAACCAGGACAAACCTACGCCACGTCACGTCATAGTGCAATTCGCAAATATTAGATCAAAGGATACAGTATTGAAAGCGGCCAGGGAAAAGAAATTTCTCACGTACCAAGGCAAAGGTATCAGAATTATGTCAGACCTGTCTACACAGACCTGGAATGAGAGAATGGGTTGGCGGGGGCATTTTTAAAGCTCTTTCAGAGAAAAACATGCAGCCAAGGATCCTTTATCCAGCAAGGCTGTCATTCAGAATTGATGGAGAAATAAAGACCTTCCAGAATCGCCAGTCATTGACCAATTTCGTAACCACGAAACCAGCCCTACAGGAGATATTAAGGGGGGTTCTATAAAAGTAAAAAGGCCCCAAGAGTGGTAGAGAACAGAAAGTCACAATCTGTAGAAACAAAGACTTTACTGGCAACATGGCATCATTAAAATCATCTCTCTCAATAATCAGTCTCAATGTAAATGGCCTAAATGCTCCCATAAAACACCACAGGGTTGCAGATTGGATAAAAAGACATGACCCATCCATTTGCTGTCTACAAGAGACTCATTTTGAACCTAAAGATACATTCAGACTGAAAGTAAAGGGATGGAATACCATCTTTCACGCCAATGGACCTCAAAAGAAAGCTGGGGTAGCAATACTCATATCAGACAGATTGGATTTTAAACTAAAGACTATAGTTAGAGATACAGAAGGGCACTATATTATTCTTAAAGGAGGTATCCAACAAGTGCATATGACAATTATAAATATATATGCCCCCAACAGAGGAGCAGCAAGTTACACAAGCCAACTCTTAACCACAATAAAGAGACATATAGATAAAAATACGCTAATAGTAGGGGACCTCAACACTCCACTATCAGAAATAGAACACCCATGCAGAAAATCGACAAAGAAACAAGGGGTTTGAATGCCATACTCGACGAGTTGGACCTCATAAATATATATAGAACACTACACCCAGAACCAAAGAATACTCATTCTATTCTAATGCCCATGGAACATTCTCAAGAATAGACCATGTTCTGGGTCACAAAACAGGTTTCAACCGATACCAAAAGACTGAAATTATTCCCTGCATGTTCTCAGACCACAACGCTTTGAAATTGGAACTCAACCACAAGGAAAAATTTGGAGAAACTCAAACACTTGGAGACTAAGAACCATCCTGCTCAGGAATGATTCGATAAACCAGGAAATCAAAAATCAATTTAAACAATTTATGGAGACCAACGAGAATGAAAACACAGTGGTCCAAAACCTATGGGATACTGCAAAGGCAGTCCTAAGGGGAAAATACATAGCCATCCAAGCCTCACTCAAAAGAATAGAAAAATCTAAAATGCAGTTTTTATATTTTCACCTCAAGAAGCTGGAACAGCAACAGAGGGACAGGCCTAATCCACGCACAAGGAAGCAGTTGACCAAGATTAGAGCAGAAATCAATGAATTAGAAACCAGGAGTACAGTAGAGCAGATCAACAGAACTAGAAGCTGGTTCTTTGAGAGAATTAATAAAATTGACAGACCACTGGCAAGACTTATCCAAAAGAATAGAGAAAGGACCCAAATTAATAAAATTATGAATGAGAAAGGAGAGGTCACAACCAACACCAATGAAATTGGAAGGATTATTAGAAACTTTTATCAACAGCTTTATGCCAATAAATTAAGCAATCTGGAAGAGATGGAGGCCTTCCTGGAAACCTATAAACTACCAAGACTGAAACAGGAAGAAATTGATTTTTTAAACAGGCCAATTAATTATGAAGAGATTGAGTCAGTGATAAACAACCTTCCAAAAAACAAAACTCCAGGCCCGGATGGTTTTCCTGGGGAATTCTACCAAACATTCAAAGAAGAAATAATACCTATTCTCCTGAAGCTATTTCAAAAAATAGAAACAGAAGGAAAGCTACCAAACTCATTCTATGAGGCCAATATTACCTTGATCCCCAAACCAGGCAAAGACCCCATCAAAAAGGAGAATTACAGTCCGATTTCCCTAATGAATATGGACGCCAAAATCCTCAACAAGATCCTGGCTAATAGAATCCAACAGTACATTAAAAGGATTATCCATCATGACCAAGTGGGATTCACCCCTGGGATGCAAGGGTGGTTCAACATTCGCAAATCTATCAGTGTTATAGACTTTATCCAGAAGGAAAAATTCAAAACCATATGATTCTCTCAATAGATGCAGAAAAAGCATTTGACAAAATATAGCATCCTTTCCTGATTAAAACCCTTCAGAGTGTAGGGATAGAGGGTACATTCCTCAATCTCATAAAAACCATCTATGAAAAGCCTACAGCAAATACCATTCTCAATGGGGAAAAGCTGGAAGCCTTTCCCTTAAGATCAGGAACACGACAAGGATGCCCACTGTCGCCACTATTATTCAACATAGTACTAGAAGTCCTTGCAACAGCAGTCAGACAACAAAAAGGGATAAAAGGTATCCAAATCGGCAAAGAAGAAGTCAAACTGTCTCTCTTTGCAGATGACATGATACTCTATATGGAAAACCCAAAAGAATCCACTCCCAAACTATTAGAAGTTATAGAGCAATTCAGTAATGTGGCGGGATACAAAATCAGTGCTCAGAAATCAGTAGCATTTCTATACACAAATAATGAGACTGAAGAAAGAGAAATTAGGGAATCCATCCCATTTACAATAGCACCAAAAACCATACGTTACCTTGGAATTAACCAGAGACATAAAGGACCTATATTCTAGAAACTATAAATCACTCTTGAAAGACATTGAAGAAGACACAAAAAGATGGAAAAATATTCCATGCTCAGGGATCGGAAGAATTAACGTAGTTAAAATGTCCATGCTACCCAGAGCAATCTCCGCTTTCAGTGCTATCCCGATCAAAATACTGATGACATTTTTCAAAGAACTGGAACAAATAGTCCTTAAATTTGTATGGAACCAGAAAAGGCCCCGAATCTCCAAGGAACTGTTGAAAAGGAAAAACAATGCTGGGGGCATCACAATGCCGGATTTCGAGCTGTACTACAAAGCTGTGATCACAAAGACAGCATGATACTGGCACAAAAACAGACACACAGACCAATGGAACAGAATAGAGAACCCA
The DNA here is from genome assembly GCF_023065955.2 of Ursus arctos. Taxonomy (NCBI): domain Eukaryota; kingdom Metazoa; phylum Chordata; class Mammalia; order Carnivora; family Ursidae; genus Ursus; species Ursus arctos. Next base: position 9,285,971 of record NW_026622886.1, on the reverse strand, counting down.
GAAATGGACCCTCGGCTCTTTGGGCAACTAATATTTGATAAAGCAGGAAAAAACATCCGGTGGGAAAAAGACAGTCTCTTCAATAAATGGTGCTGGGAAAATTGGACAGCTACATGCAAAAGAATGAAACTTGACCACTCTCTCACACCATACACAAAGATAAACTCCAAATGGATGAAAGACCTTGATGTGAGACAGGAATCCATCAAAATCCTAGAGGAGAACATAGGCAGCACCCTCTACGACATCGGCCAAAGCAACCTTTTTCATGACACATCTCCAAAGGCAAGAGAAACAAAAGATAAAATGAACTTGTGGGACTTCATCAAGATAAAAAGCTTCTGCACAGCCAAGGAAACAGTCAAAAAAACTAAGAGGCAGCCCACGGAATGGGAGAATATATTTGCAAATGATACTACAGATAAAAGACTGGTATCCAAGATCTACAAAGAACTTCTCAAACTCAATACGCAAGAAACAAATAAACAAATCATAAAATGGGCAGAAGATATGGGCACTTTTCCAATGATGACATACAAATGGCTAACAGACACATGAAAAAATGTTCAAAATCATTAGCCATCAGGGAAATTCAAATCAAAACCACACTAAGATACCACCTTACGCCAGTTAGAATGGCAAAAATTGACAAGGCAAGAGACAACAATTGCTGGAGAGGATGTGGAGAAAGGGGATCCTTCCTACATTGTTGGTGGGAATGCAAGTTGGTACAGCCACTTTGGAAAACAGTGTGGAGGTCCCTTAAAAAGTTAAAAATTGAGCTACCCTATGACCCAGCCATTGCACTACTGGGTATTTACCCCAAAGATACAGACGTAGTGAAGAGAAGGGCCATATGACCCCAGTGTTCGTAGCAGCATTGTCCACAGTAGCTAAATCGTGGAAGGAACTGAGATGCCCTTCAACAGATGACTGGATTAAGAAGTTGTGGTCCATATATACAATGGAATATTACTCAGCTATCAGAAAGAACGAGTTCTCAACGTTTGCTGCAACATGGACAGCACTGGAGGAGATAATGCTAAGTGAAATAAGTCAAGCAGAGAAAGACAATTATATGATTTCTCTCATCTATGGAACATAAGAACTAGGAAGATTGGTAGGGGAAGAAAGGGATAAAGAAAGGGGGGTAATCAGAAGGGGGAATGAAGCATGAGAGACTATGGACTATGAGAAACAAACTGAGGGCTTCTGAGGGGAGGGGGGTGAGGGAATGGGATAGCCTGGTGATGGGTAGTAAGGAGGGCACGTATTGCGTGGTGCACTGGGTGTTTTATGCAACTAATGAATCATCGAACTTTACATCAGAGAAAAAAAAAGAATAATAAATGAAAAATATTTTTTAATATAGGAGATCCAGGTTCAACTGAACTGTTTTAGAGTTTGCTATCTCTGACCAAGATAGCCAAAAAAAAAAAAAAAAAAAAACCTGTTTGTTAAACACAACTTTATATGACAGCCTTGGGCCACGTATTATGTGGACAGATTATGAGACCCACTTTTTGTCCACAGAGTAGCACTACAGTATAGAGAGATGAAAGGTGACAAGTAGAGATGACTAAGATACAAGACACACAAAAATCAACTTTCCTTCTGAGAAAGATGCAGTCTAAACCATGAAGATTAAGAGAGGCAGAATGCAGAGTAACATGATTAATTCTGGTAATAGTATAAATGGAACAATGGCTAATTATTCACCCTATAGTTAATACCTGATTAAATCCAACTCATGCATACCCAAAGGAAATTGGTTTAAAGTATTTAGGCAGGTAGAAAGAGAACAGATGGTAGAAATTACTGACCCATTTTGGGTTAGTCTGGAGAGGCTTACAGAAGAGACAAGATTCTGTGGATTTGAAAGAGGAAATGGACAAGATTTGTCAAAAAAAAGAAAAGAAAAAATTTGTTGTAATATTTGGAAGGAACTAGAATGAGTCCATACAAATGCAATTTGGGAGTGATATATAAGAATAAAAGCAACAAACTTCTGTTTTAAAAAACTTGTTTTTAAGAAACCCAAAACACAGCTAACAAAATTTTGGGGTGATGACCTTTGTGAATAGATCTTTACTCTGGAACAATAGGCACATACTACATGAAATTAGATCTCTCATTCTTCAATACTTTCAGTATATAGAGACCATATAAAACTCGGTATGGTTGGCTGAATCAAACAATAAGGATTTGCTGTGTAATAACTTTGTGCTTATAGAGCACAGAAATCATGGTGCTCTGCCCTATTAGAAATATTGAAATATGGGCACGCCTGGGTGGCTCAGTCAATTAAACATCTGCTTTTGGCTCGGGTCATGATCCCAGGGTCCTGGGATCGAGTCCCACATCAGGCCCCCTGCTCGGCAGGGAGTCTGCTTTCTCCTTCTGCCTGCCGCTCTCTCTCCCTCTCTCTGACAAATAAATAAATTTAAAAAATCTTTTAAGAAAAAAGTAAAAGAAATATTGAAATATGGCTTCTGTAAACACTTTGGCTAGATTATTCCATTTTCTGAGATTTAGTTGCCATTTCTGTTCACAGCACCTCCAATACCTCCTGATACATGGTAGGCACTCAATATAAAAAGAGAGAGAGGAAAGAAGTCAGTTGAATGGATTAAATAAAATGACATACACATGAAGGGTCTGGCACAGTAAATTATTATTGGACTTCATTTTTATCCTCGTTTCCTTTCATAGTGCCTAGCTTATAGAAGGCACTTTTAAAAAGATATTTGTGGGGCACCTGCTGGCTCAGTCAGTAGAGCATATGACTCTTGATCTTGGGGTTCTAAATTCGAGCCCCACGGTGGGTGTAGAGATTACTTAAAATAAAATCTTTTAAAAAAGATATTTGAGGGGCACCTAGGTAGCGCAGTTGTTAAGCGTCTGCCTTCAGCTCAGGGCGTGATCCCGGCGTTACAGGATCGAGCCCCACATCAGGCTCCTCCACTGGGAGCCTGCTTCTTCCTCTCCCACTCCCCTTGCTTGTGTTCCCTCTCTGGCTGGCTGTCTGTCAAATAAATAAATAAAATCTTTAAAAAACAAAAAAGATATTTGAATTAATCCATTCTTCCTTCAATCAATAAATTTTTTTAAACACCTGTAATATGCCATGCACTGAGAACAGTAAACAAAACAAAGAAATCCCTGCCCCCATGGCACTGACTCTTGTGGAAGAAGGCCAACAGTAAAGAAACAATACTGTATCAGGTGGTGATGAGTGCTGTGAGGAAGATTAAAGCAGTAGGGGGGGTGCACAAAAAGAAGTCATGTCGGGTGGACAAGGTTAGTCATATAAGTTGTCAGGAAATATCTTCCTATAAGTAGCATCTGAACACAGACCTGAAGTAAGGGAATGAGCCACACAAGTTTCTAGAGAAAGAGTTTCTGGGCAGAGGGAGGAGCAAATGCAAAGACCATGAGAAAGGAAAGTGGGTGGTGTGTGTAAGGAGTTCCATGGAGGTCTGTGCAGCTGTAGCAGTGTCGGCCAGGAGTAACAGTAGAGATGAAGTTAGAAAAATAGCAAGAAGCTGGATTATGTGAAACCTAAGGGAGTGGTAAGGACATTGTTTTTCACTGTAAGATGAGAAGCCCTAGGAACTGGAAGACTTTGAGAAAAGGAATACATGATCTGACTTTCAGAGGATCCCTAGATGTTTTGTAGAGGATAAATCATAGAAGGACCAGGATGGAAGCAGAGACCACTGGGAGATTGTGGTAATAACCAGTTCAGGTGAGACACATAGGTAACCTGGATTTGAAATATTAGAGGGGGTAGTGAGAAGTGGCTGGATTATGGATATATTTCAGAGGTAGAAACAATATAATTTGCTGGTGGATTGGATATGGGGTGTGAAATAGAGAAGACTATTTCCAAGGTGTTTGCACTAAACAGTTGGAAAAATAGACTTACCATTTAATGAGATGGAAAACTAAGAAGGAACAGCTTTGGTGGGAGCATCAAGAGTTCTGTTTAGGACATGCTAAATTTGAGAGGCCTATGAAAGTCTGGAAGTCAGTAAAGAAATCAAGATAGAAATATAATTTAGGGAGTACTCAGTATATAGAGACCATATAATGCCCTAAAACTGGATGAGATCACCAGTAGATTAAGTGAAACTAGTGAAGAATATTGCCCAAGAGCTCAACCCTTGAATATTCCAATACCCAGAAACAGGAGGAGAAAGAATTGGCAGAAGAGGCTTAATGAAGCAACCAGTTGAGATAGGAGGAGGTCCTGAAGAGGGAGGGGTCTGGGTAGATGAATAGGTGAGTGAGTAAGCAAAAAAAGACAAACCAAGAAGTATCCTAAGCCCTCTGCAGATCAGTCGATAAAATAGGGACGATAGTGCTCTTACTACCTCTTTTGCAAGGTTACTGTGGAGACTGATTAGAGAGAATGTATGTATATCCTCTGTTACAGCAACTAGCACCTAGAAAGTATTCAATAACTAATAGCCATTTTTTATTATAAAATAAAACAAGAAGACCTAAGTACAGATATTTTTTAGTTAGTACTGAAAATGCTGCAGGAATTACAAGAAGGGGAAAATCAATAGGAGTCAGAGTATTAAGGAAGGCCCCATGGAAGAAGGAGAAACTTGACCCTGACTTTAAAATGGATTTTGATAGAGGTAGGCAAAGGCATTCCAGATGCTTTGATGATTAAAAACTCAAATGAATTAGAGTATTTCGTGGTGGTTCAGTGAAGAGATGTTTTTCTTCAAACGAAATTTCATTACAAGCATGAAATCATTTGAGGGTTTTTTTGTTTTGTTTTGTTTTATTTGGAAGCAAACCTATTTAGTTTTTAAAAGCTTTTTCCACTCTTAACAAAACTGAGCTCATAGACATCATAAGACTGCCCAGTTGCATGGTACCACCCTCACTTACTCTAGTACCCCAGCACTGATGATGGTTTTTGCATTTCTGCCATTAGGTTTTACCACCATTGAGGGATGTGACAAATCGACCTGAAGTTGGCTCAACTGTGAGAAATAAGCTGGTGCGCCTCATGACACATGTTGACCTTGGAGTCAAGCAAATTGCTGCTGAATTCCTTTTTGTCCTTTGCAAAGAGAGAGGTAGGTTAAACTCTCTTTGCTCTCTACTTTTCTATTTTTTCAGAGGGAATTTGAGAAATCTTTCTGTTAATAGTGGTCGTCTCATTCCACCCTTTTCTGGGCTTACTCCTATCTTCTATTTGAGTGCCTGAGGAGATATTAAAAATTAATAATTTAAAAACTTTTTCTGTATGCTTCTGAATTCATTGAGATGTGAAACACACTCACATTAAACTTTGCCTTCTGTATCCTTAACCCACACTTCTTAATCTTGATGAGTTAGGACCTGGAGTCATTATGAAAAATCTGCTTAAGTAATTCAGGTGCTACTAATTTTTTTTAAAGATTTTATTTTTATAAGTGTGGGGTTCGAACTCACAACCCTGAGATCAAAGTTGCACGCTCTACCAACTGAGCCAGCCAGGTCCCCCAAGGTGCTACTATTTTGATAACCAGACACAGGCCTGGGTTAGTTCCCCTTTTTAATTCCCCCAGAATTAAAGCTATAGGAGTCTTGGTTTCATCACTAAGTTATTTTATCAATAAATAATTATTCAACGTGAGCTACATAACATACTATGGAAATGAAGAAGATGGAATGTGCAAAAAATGCCTCAGATACACCCCTTACCCTTGAGATAGGATAAGATAGAAATTTTAAAATAATTATACTAATGTAATAAACACCATTCTATATGTATATATAAAGGGATTGTCTTCCAAGGTAACATCTAACAATTTCAAATATTTCTTAAAATTATGTGGGCTATTAGCTCTGCCAAAGGAAGTTCTTCAAACAAGGAACTTTAAGATATCCAGATATTTTTACTTATTTCTTTCCTTAGCTCCTAGTTTTATAAATGTACTGGTATAAAAATCCCATCTAAGCAGATTTTATATTCCACTTTTTTAAAGTTCCTCAGTTTTGTGAGATATAATTTGGAGGTAGAAAACTCACTTCTCTCAAAATCTTAAGTTAGTTTCTTTTTTCTAACCCAGCTTTATTGAGGTATAATTGACAAGTGAAGTTGTATATATTTAAAGTATATTATACAACATGATGATTTGGTACATATATATATTGTGAAGTGATTAACACAGGCTAATTAAGACATCTACCACCTCATATAGTTACTTTTTGCTTTTGTGTGTGTGTGGTAAGAATGCTTAAGGCCTACTCTTAGCAAATTTCAAGTGTAAAATACTATTAACTGTAGTCACTATGCTGTACATTGGATCCTCAGAACTTATTATAACTGAAGGCTTATAGCATTTGATCAGCATTTCCTCATTTCCCCATCCTCAACCACCATTCTACTCTCTGCTTCTAGGAGTTTAATTTTTTTTTTTTTTAAGATTCTGCATATTAGTGAGATCATACAGTATTTGTCTTCCTCTGGCTTATTCACTTAGCATAATGTTCTCCAGGTTCATCCTTGTTGTCACAAATAGCAGGATTTCATTCTCTGTCATGGCTGAAATAAATAAATACACACATACACATAGGCACACATCTCCTTTATCCATTCATCTGTCAGTCGACACTTTGCTTTTTTCCATATCTTGGCTATTGTGAATAATGCTGTGGCAAACATGGGAGTGTAGATATCTCTTGGGGATAATGATTTCATTTGCTTCAGATAGGTACCCAAAAGTGTGATTGCTGGATCATATGGCAGTTGTTTCTAATTTTTTGAGTAGCCTCTGTACTGTTTTCCATAGTAGCTGTGTCAATTTGCATTCCCACCAGTGTTGTGTAAGGGTTCCCTTTTTGCCACGTCCTTGCCAACACTTACCATCTCTTACCTTTTTAGTAAAAGCCATCCTAACAGGTATGAGGTGATCTCTCATTATAGTTTTGATTTGCATTTTTCTAATGATTAGTGATGTTGGACAGCTTTTCACAAAAATACCTGTTGGCCGTTTGAATGTCTTTTTTGGAAAAATGTCTTTACAGGCTTTTTGTCCATTTTTAAATAGAATTATTTGGGGTCTTTGCTATTGAGTTGTATCCATTGGATTCTTAAACTTTATTTCTGACTTTATTTCCACTTTAGTTCCTGTTAAGATGGTATATTAACAACATAATTTGATCAATATAATAATGATGATAATGAACACAACTATTATGTATGGGGTATCATATTCCAAACATTCTATGCGGTAATCTCATTTAATTCTCATAAGGATCCTCCAGTGTCATAGGTGAGTTAACCTGGCACTTTCAGTAATTTATTCAAGGTCACACAGTTACTTGAGGGCTAAAGTCCAAATTTGAGTCCTCTTTCTATTCTTCCACATTTCCTCTTCAACTGTTCTCATATGTGCTCTTTTAAACAATTCAATTCTTTCATAACTTTGAAAAAGATTGATGTAGCATCTTGGAATTAAGTGACTGGTATAGTGCCTTGTATATGGTAATCTGTAAATACTGGCTGAATTGAATCAGTTTTTCCAAGATCAGAAATGAGCTGTTTTTTAAAGTGTAATTATGTATGTATACATAAATCTAAATCACACATTTGTATCTATCAATCAAAAGAGGTTTATCAAAATGTACACTAACATTTTATCCATTGTTACCTCGGAGTAGTAGGATGACTGGTGACTTTTTTAGTTCTGTGTATTTTATAATTTTTCTACAATGAGCATGCATTTCTTGTTTATTTTTTTAAAGAGGAAAACTAAAGTTTATTTCTTCTATAATTACATATCTAAATACATAAATTACATATCTAAATATAATCACCTTACATTTAATGTGTTAGTGTGATAGGAAATATGGTATATGCATTTCTAAATGAATTTGCTCATTGTTTTTCATTTGAAAGGATTAGCTTTTTTCCCTCTTACTCTACTCAAGGTTTTATAGTCCTGACTTTGAACCCAAAGCCAACCCATACTGGCAAAATTGTATCATTTTCATTTGACCTTTAACAAATCTTTATATACTCATCAACTTTTCCTTCCAATTTGATTTTAAGTTTAGTAGATATATTCTTTTGGTATAAAAATTTACCCATTCAACAAAAAAACTTTTGAGCTAGAGCCAGGGAATACAGAGGTATAAAGGTAAACAAGGTCTCTGCTCTCCTACTACTTACTTTCTTATCAAGGGTTACAAACTCACATGCCTACAAGTGCCAGGCTGGTAATAAAAATGGACTGGACATAAGATGATAAATGAAAACTGACACTTAACTCATTGCTGGGAAGGCGGTGGGTTGGGAGTAGGGGGACAAGGGGATGATGTGGGACTGGAGAGAGGACATTGTTGCTACTTAGCTCCAACTGATAGTTACCATGAAGGAACATAAGGCCAATGTTACCAAATCTTGCAGATTTTTCAGGAGAAGCCAGGACTCTGACTTTTTACATAAAATCTCCCAGTTTTTAAATGCTGTCGACTAATTCTAATTTAAAACCATCTGGCCAGAGGTGCCTGGGTGGCGCAGTCGTTAAGTGTCTGCCTTCGGCTCAGGGCGTGATCCCAGAGTCCTGGGATCGAGCCCCACATCAGGCTCCTCCGCTGGGAGCCTGCTTCTTCCTCTCCTGCTCCCCGTGCTTGTGTTCCCTCTCTCCCTGGCTGTCTCTCTATGTCAAATTAATAAATAAAATCTTTAAAAATAAATAAATAAATAAATAGATAAATAAGTTTGTAGTCTACACTCAACTTGTAAGTCATCAGATTTTGGAATTAGGGTTAGGTTTGGAGGCAAACTATATTAAAATGAGATAAATTTCAAATAATTCATCAGTGTTGAACTTTCCTCGTAAGGATGTTCAAAGCTAAGTTTGAAGGTGAAAGTACCATGATCAAGGTTCAAAAGTCACACCACTAAGTGGAAATAGCAAGCAGCAATCAAATTGGGTTAGGAACCCAGAGACTAAATTAAGAATGAAAACTGAAATGGCACGAGATACAAAGGGCAAAATTTCATGGCAGACGTGACACAGAAAGAGTCATCCAAGGGTCTTAAATATCCATCTGTGCCAGGCTAAAACTCTGTCCCCAACGGACAGTGGCCCACAGGTTAACTTGTGCTCGTGCCTACCAACTTCTGTTGAGCCAAATTTAAACTTGTGTTACCTGCTCAGCAAATTGTATACTTTCTCCAGGGGGCCTAAAGAGAGGCCTTACATCGTCTAATAAAAGAAAATAATTTATAATACAAACTTCCCCCTGTTAACACATTGATTCATTCCCATCATGTGCTAGGCACTGTGGCTGGGGCTGAATCACACAGAGAAATAAGGCTGGAACACGCTCAGATATAGCCCCACAACTGCGAGCTCATTTTCATCTCCTTCATTTCAGTCTCCGAGGAAGGAATGTCTGTTTAGCTTGAAGCTAAAGTCTCTTTCCTGCTGATCTTTTCTCTTCATCTTCTTGGAAAGTAGTTACCCTCTATTGTTTTGGTTTTTAACTGTCCCTATGTGTTTTCCTCAACCTATATACATCTCCATGTCACTGTCCTTCACATCTTAGCATCTTGAAAGATTAATCTGGTTTTTCTCTTAGTATCCTTACTACCTTCTCAGGCTTCAACTTGCTGCAAGTTACGCTTTCCACTGCCATTCCCTACCTCCCAAATCCCACTGGAAGTGCTCTTCATAAGCTCACAAGGTAACTGATGTTCGAAAGCAATGGCTATTTGTTGGCCTTTATCTACTATTGACCACTCTCCATCTCTGTGCTGCCAAACACTCCTATATTTTCTCTGACCTTTCTTTTCAGTCTTACTTGACAACTGTCTTTGCCTACGCTTAAGCACCGATGTTCCCTAGAGTTCTCATCTGACCCCTGTTCTCACTTTACATTGCTTCCTGAGTAATCTCATCCCCCCCCCCCCCCTTGGCTTCTGCTTCAGCCTACTTGCTGGAGATTCCCAAATCTGTGTATCTCTTAATAAACTATTTAAATAGTCTTAGTCCTCTGTTTCTGGTCAGGTTTTCTTCAGTCTGTCTTCCACATGGCTAACAGAGGGATTCTTCTAAGATACAGTCTTGTCATTACCACCTTGTAAAACTTTCAGTGACTCCCTGACACCTGGTAAAATCCAAATTAGATACCTTCATGGCCTGCCTCTATATTCTAAATTCAATTTACTATTATCATGTACTTTCTGCTTAGTCATGCTAAATTGTTTATTCTTGCCTGATTATACTGTACCATTTCTTGGCATTATCTCCATGACTTGGCAGATGCTGTTCCCTTTGCCTGGAAGATCAGCTTAAGTTATCTTCTGTGTGAAGACTCGTCTGATCGTGGAGGCAGAGTTAATCATTCTCTCTTCCTTGCACCATTTTTACTTCTGTTTTTAGTGCTTTTGACACTTGCTATGTTCTCTCAGTTAATGTCTGGAATGCCAGTTCAACAAATTGAGTTTCTTTAGGTCAGAGATCATGTCTTCTTCATCTTTGGATCCTTAGTTTTAACAGATTACCTTACAGGTGGTTATAAAAAAGTAAACATTTCTGCTGTCTGAATGCAGTGTAGTGAATATATGGTGTGTGGATCTCTCCATACAAAGTAATAATCAGTACACTATAAGAGAGGAATGTGCCAGGTATTGTGACAGCCTGAAAGAGGGAATGATTTGGGTAGTGTGGACACAGAGAAAGTCTTTGCAGAGAAATGGGAAACAGCCTCGGTATTTATAATAGAGACTAGTTCAAGATGTGAAGAATCCACGATGTGCAGGAATAAGAGATGAGTTTGGAAAAGGCGGCAGAGGCCAGAAAATAAAGAATCCATTAAAAAGGGGGGGGGGCTAACCTTTATGGCAGATCTTAAAGGTTTTGTTCAGGAAGATGATAACACAGTTTTGCTTTATAAAGATCTATGAGGCAGTTGTATGGAACAAGAACGAGAGGGATGTAAGGTTGGAAATAGGGAGACTAGATAGAGGAAACTGCTGGTGTAAAATTTCTAAAGGTTGCATTATCTGGAAGGAAAAGGAACATAAAGCCTGCTCTACATAACAGAGAAAGGGGAATGGTCTCTGGGTAGAGTCTGGCTCTGCCATTCTTCCTCCTTGGTAAACAGCAGAACCTCTTTTTGTGTTCGTGATAGAATGGGGTAAACCCACATTTGTGTGAGCAGTGATATCATTACCACCAGTGCGCATCTAACTGCAGGGAGCTACTGTGGTGGTTTTCCTCTGTTCATAGTGCCCTCAAGCATCTTGATAAAATGGGAAATATTTTTTGCAACTTTCTGACTGAATGCTTGTCTCATTTCTGTAGCAGTTTTTACCTAACTGCATGGTTGATTACTGGGACAAAAAAAATAAATATTTTTATATTGTTTTTGTTTTTAAGGGCCACCCAGAAAACCTTTCCTTGCCTTAGTAACTCACTTTAACATCCAAATTCAGTCCATTTTCCTTTTACTACCTTCCCAGTACTGACTAGGATATTGTACAATGTATTTGAGAATAGCTAAAAAGTAGCTCAAAACACTCACCAAATAATGTCAATCAGAACTTCACAAAGAAAGTGTTTCTCACTGTGAAGATTTCGTAGTCCATTTGTCTCCCTATCCCAACACCTGTTTTTTAAGTATTTTATCCTATTAACAGAAGTTCATTTGATTTTAAAACTATTGCCTATAGCCTTATCTGTTTTGAAGGCAAGGTGTGCTTTGAATAGCCTTTGTAACCCAAACTGTCACAGAGTTGACACTTTTGTTCCCATGAATGACCAGTAAGCATTATTTTCATAAAGGTGCTAGGTGTTTTGGGGCACCTGAGTGACTCAGTCAGTTAAGTGACTGCCTTTGGCTCAGGTCATGATCTCAGAGTCCTGGGATCGAGCCCCAAGGTCAGGCTCCCCGCTCAGCGGGGAGTCTGCTTCTCCCTCTCCCTCTGCCTCTCCCCCTGCTTGTGCTCATGCTCTCTCTCTCTCTCAAATAAATAAATAAAATATTTTTTAAAAAAAGGGCTAGGTGTGTTTTACTATTAACTAGCTTCCAGGAGGATTGTCTGCTTAACAAAGCAGATTATTTAATGTTCTCTTTACTTCTTTTTAACCTATTTTGTCCTTTCATGAACTCTGCATTCTTAAACTACTTTAATGTTTAGCCATTGTAGATGGTTATTTGTTTTTTATGTCTTTTATTGTTATTTTTAAAGTATATTCATATCTCAACTTAGACTTTTACAATTTTAGTGAATTTTTCCCCTGGAACTACTAAACCTCTTTGTTAAAAAATAAGCCACTTAGAATGAGAGCATCAGTGCTGTGTGGGTTCAGATTTATGATCTCCAGCTCACTGACTTTCTGTCTGACCGTGTCATTAAAGTCATGTCTGACCCCCATGAATATTAAGAATATCTGTATGCACTGGATATTCACTTCCCTAATTATCCAATAAGAATTCATTAATTTATCTAAACCATTCCAGTCTTGCAGAGGCACTGAGAGCAAGAGGGAGCGTATTCAGATTTATTCCAAGGGCTTGCAAATTATACCACCACGATCCCTCATTAAATTCTAATATGATTCTATCTAGCATCCACTGGGAATTATTATCAAAGAGACAACAGTTACCAATAGGCTTTAAGGTAGAAAATGGTTGAAAGAGAATAAACTTTTATCTCCTTACATTATTAACCCACATTTCCTTTTGCACAGATGTCACCAGTTTACTATATCCTTTGAAAGTAGGACTTCCTTTTATTTGTCCCCAAAGTACCTATTATTTTCAGTGTCAAGGAAGGTACCCTCTAGTTCAAGTACTTGAAAACTTAATGAACAACTCTGTCCTGGACGATTCATCCTGTCCATATGCCCTTTAATGATTTCATACTCTGATCACATATACCCCCTTTCCTTACCCTCCTGTTTCCCTATCTGCAGCCCCTTTCAGACCCCAAAGTCATTTTAATTGCCTTTCTCTGAATCTTCTCCAGCTTTATTCTGTCATTTTTGAGGTAAGTGCTCGGAATTACAATAGTATTTCAGATGTAGGTTTTACTAAAACTTTACACGTGAATAAGATAGTGTTAGGTTTGTTTCCTATAGTTGTCTTTAGGATTACATTTTATCGAGAGCCTTAAATAAAATTATCTTTAGATTGAATATTTTAGTGTTTACCTTGAAACTGTACCTGAAGAAAAGAAAGTGCTCTTAAATAAGGCTAATGACTGTTTAGCATCTTCCTTAAAGTTTCTTACAAATCACACACACAGAATTCCTACAGTTCAGGGTTCCCCTGCAAAAGTTTTACGTGTCCGCTTATCTTAGAGTTATCACTTTGCACTGATGACAAGGTAATACTGACCTGCACCAAATGGTTCATTGGGCTGTTGCTGTTGTTGTTGACTAAGAGAAGGCTAACATGCTCGGTTTACCTAATATTACCAGGGAAAAAGAAAGAGTATTCACTCTGTGCCAGGTACTTTTCTAAGCGCTTTGCATGTATTAACCTGTGAAGTAGATTATTATTCCAGTTCTCCAGATTAGAAAAAGTGGGGTACAGAGCTGTAAGATAACTTGCCCAAGCCAACCAGCTAGTAAGTGGTAGAGCCATTAATAGAATCCAGCCAGTTAATTCCCGAACCTGCCTTCTCAGTGGGTGTCAAGCGTTTATGTACTGTTGCTGACTTTCTTGAAAAAGTAGTAATTTAGCCATCCTTTTTGCAAACATCCTTAAGTTTTGTGATTTCTGGTACTCTTTCCCTACCATTCCTATAAAGGGTACAAGAAATATTTTAGATAATGACTGTGTTGGTAAAATTCCAATCTGGGTTTCATTAATTCTAGTTTCTAGTCATCATTTCTCTAAAACTGGATAAAAAGCTTTGTGACCAGAAACCTAAAACACCACCCTTACCAACGGCCCTGTGGTCACAGAGGTTCCACTCCTGCCACAAAGTATATTCCAAACAGCTCCGCTTGAATTTCTGATACCTGAAAAAGGCTTCTGGTCCTCAGAGCATGTAGGAGAATTTGTAGGTAGTTCAGTACCACACTTTGAAAACCTCTCGATTTTAAGGTTTACTGCTGTGGTATATCTCTCCAAACTTCCCTGTGCTGGTGAATAGTCGGTAATGACAGTAAGCACCCAAGGATTCCTGTCTAAAAACCTCTTCTGTTTTTGCAGTGGATAGCCTGCTGAAATACACTGGCTATGGGAATGCTGCAGGACTGTTGGCGGCCAGGGGCCTCTTGGCTGGAGGAAGAGGAGATAATTGGTACTCAGAGGACGAGGACACAGACACTGAAGAATACAAAAATGCAAAACCAAAGTATAGTATCAAGTTTATTTTCACCTATGTCTGTGCCTTTGATTTGGTTACTTGCCTTTCACTTCCTTCGTCTCTCATTTTCCTAGGGTTTCTTTTCTTTTGTGGATTTGGAAGCTTCTCATTTAAAAGTGTTTTTAGAGGCAATTTCATAGCTAGTGGCTTAAAGGTGACTTCAAGTGATCGAGGAAGGATAATATTGCAAGAAATATTCTGCTGCATGCTCATTATCCTCTCCTAAGTATTTGGAGAGATGGTATTTATATATATACATAGCGTCATATACTTAAAAAGTATCATTGCCCATTTTTTGCTTTCTTTTCCATAAGGTTGAGATTTTATAAGGTGTAACCAAGACCAAACATTTAAGTTGGTTATTTGATGCTTCGGTCTTTCTCAGAAATCTAAACGTAGGTTCCATGAATTCTGATCTTCCCTCTTGCATAAAAGCCATTATGAGTCAATAAAATGGTACATTACTAGCAAAAGAAGCGTAGCTCCACAGTAAATTTTAATCAAACACTTCGGTAATAATCTTTTAACAGATGTTTTACTGCACTGAGTAGGCAAACCAGAGACTCTATCAAGTCTTCCCTGATCAGTGCTTAGAAATCAAAGACACTAATTCTTCTCTTATCCCAAAACAGACCACCTCTACTTCCTTCTGTTTCCTCCCTATCCTTGTCATTCCCTTCTTAACCCCCCATCCCAGGTAAATTTCTTAGTTCCACTTATTAGAAGTTATTTGAGCTCAATTTTATGCTTTCCATTACCGAATGTTAAAAGGGTATGCCCTTCCCTTTTGGCATTATCGATGATGTTGACATGCTAGGTTTTCTACTGACGGTTTCTAGAATATAATGAGGAACATGTGGTAGTTGATAGGATAGAAAATAATTTTCTTCAAAATTAGGCTTTTTTTTTTTTTTAAAGGATTGTGCCCTGTTAACATGAAAGTACTGGGTTATCAGAAGGTAAAAGCAAAGATCATCCCTTAATTAGACAAGAGTTATATGGCCTGTATTCCTTGGCAAATCAGGCCTGAGTAGGTAGCATTACTTTCAGTATCCAGTTCAGCCTCACCAGGATCTCGTAGAGTATGTCCTAGAAAAAAAAGACTTTTGGGGAAAAAAGCTAGAAGTGACTCTAAGCAGTACATTCTTAAGACTGCCACCGTTTAGATGTTATAAATCGGGCATCTCTATCATGTAACTGAAACTTAGATAGAGGAATCATACTTTAACCTTTCCCCAATTATAGAAGTCGTCATTCTAAATTAGTCTTGCTAGCTCTTGATTTTTGTTCCATAAACTATATTTTCATACCAGTTTGATATTTTCTCTCTCTCCATTTGAGACATTAAAGCATACTTTAATGTATACTTGAGGTATACTTTCATATTTTTAAATGAAAGTAGAAGTTATATTAGGCATTCATTGTGTCCCATGTTATGTGGACAAATCAACTAAGACTTAAAAAAACCTCTTTAATACTCACAGATGGTTGATGTCATTATATCTCAGTGTGTATTGTTGATTTTGTTTGGTAGATGACTTCTGCCAACAGTAATGATCACATATCTTACAAGCACCCGAATGCTACTATAACAGGAAACTGCTTGGAGAAAATGTAACAATGCTGGGTCTCTCCTAATAGGATGGGAAATAGAAATGTGTCAGATTATGAAAGTGATGTTAGATTTCAGGAGAGCACCTTCTGTTTAAATCAAGGACCATGAGGTTTGGTATTGTTATTGTCTTGGCTAGGAAGATCCTCTACTTAGACCTTATTACATCTCTAGTTGGAGTCTTCTTCAGCCCTTGAACCTGGCCTGTACTGTTCATAGGAATGGTGTGTTAGTGTGGTCAGAATCGTCACCATTGTGAAATCTTGTTGTGTTTCTTAACATTGCTCGTGACAAGTATAAATATGTGTTTTTCACGTAGCATTACATCTTTCCCCTTCAGATAGATTTGCATGTTTTTTTTTTCTTACATCTTCCCTCTTTTAGGTGAAACACTAGTGGGATGTTTGTTAATTTAAAATACTTATTCGTGGGGTGCCTGGCTGGCTCAGTTGGTGCAGCATGGGACTCTTGATCTCAGGGTTGTGAGTTCAAGCCCCACATTGGGTGTGGAGCCTACTTAAAAAAAATGAAATACTTATTCAAATGGTCCTTGCAGAAGTGGTGGTAAACAAAGTACTTTGCAAGCAAGAGAACCCTTTGTGCTCGGGGGAGTGATCTACAGCGCTCAAAGAACTTTTTCCCTAAAAATTATGAAAACTTTTTACCAATCTAGTCAAGCTTATAAACTCAGCCTCTGAAAGGATTGCTTTCTCCCCTACCCTCTGATTACCCTTCACCGATCAGTGTTCTCAAGATCACAGTACGCTGTTCTTATGATGCATTTATTTGCAACAGTTGCTAGTATCGGCAGAAGCAGAGAAATTACCCTTTATCCAGTTGGCCCTAGTCCCGTTGTCAGAAATGTAAGTGGATTCTGATTGATGCACCAAGGTAACCTGTAATCCTTTAGTGGAATCTGAAACCAACAATTGTGTGGAGCTGACATTCAGGCTATGGGAGACCGTAATTTCACAACGATCTTTTTTGTGTCAAAGTAAGTGTATTTAATGGACTGGAAATGGCTTTCTGCAATTAGCTGAGATATACTCCTAGAATCAAGTTACATGCCACACAGGTTTTCAGTGTAAGTCTAGCCATGTTTGTTAAGTTTTCAGATAAACTTTGGTCCTGTATCAAAGAGAAAAATTTCTAAATTCTAACTTTTATACCAGTTTCTTTTGTGCCTCTGAGCATGGAGGCCCCTTGCCTCTACAGGTGGTACAGTATAACTGACTAATGTGGCTTTGTACACCATTCCAAACATCAATTGAAAGATGTGTACCTGAGGACATTTGGCTCATTTTAGACCGGTGGCTTTCAGGCTGGGTATATAGCAGTCTAGGGGTCCAAAGAGGTATCTTTAAAGGGCTGCTAAACAGAGGGCAGAAGGAGGGGATGGCTAAGGTGGGCAGAACTCTAGGATACCTCCTTATATTCTTAATACCCTACCCTAGTTCATAATCACATACGGAAGCTTAAAATCATCGTACTAAGCAACTCAGGGGTGTTTCCTTCTTGGCTCTATTTCTCTCGGGAGTAGCTGCGGCAGCAGCTATATAATTTCTCCAGCATGAGACAAGAGACTTTTTTATCTTTGTCAAGATTTTGTTTTGTTGCTTTAAGTCCCATTGTAATTGTTACCATATATTGAAGCTATACCAAAAAGAATTTTAATATTTCTTGAAGTAAATGAACAAGGATATAGTAAATTTCCACTCTATTCTTTTTATTGTTTTGTTGGGGGGCAAGCGTTCTGGGGAGTTTTTCCTGGAAAGACATTTCTAGCCTTATTTGCATAGACCCTCTCCTTTCCCAGACCACCTCCCCCTGTCCTGGCTCTGGGCTCACAAATGCCTTTTCCTGAAAACCCTGATCCCTTTCCTAGAAGTTGCAAATTGTCCACCCATAGGCTTGACTCAGCCCACAGTTAGGTTCTGCTTGGCTTACCTGATGTTGCATTCATTGGTTATTTAGTTTTGTGTTTTTATTTTCTGTTTTACATAGTACTTCCTAATTACTTGCCAACATTTAGAGTTCAGGTATTTCAGATGGAAATTTGGGTTTCTAACTTCTTTTGAGTAAGTTCTAATAACATGAAGCCTGCATTTTCACACGGCAGGCAACTGGCTGATGGAGTTGAGTGGTGGCAGTGGTCCCCAACATACCAGGCATAAGCTCCTCTGGTTTAACAGTGGATCCTTCTCATTCATCTTACCTGCTTAGCCCCTGTAGACATTTGGTAGCCCCTTCTTTAACCAGAATGCTTTGAGTAAAATTTAGCCCCCCCTTTTTAGAGATTGAAGTTATAGTTCAGGGAAATTTTAATAGCTCTTTTGTTAAGTGACCTAGTACTGTTGATGTTGGCCAAATGTAGCAACAATTTGAAAAGCAAAAGTCTTGAATATATTATGTAAAAACAAATATATTTCATATGCCCATAACTTTTTATGTCTTAATCCCTTCATCACCAGGCCCAGGACTGTGGTCAGTTCATATAATGACCTTATATAATACGAAATGCTCGATGATATACTACAAATGAGTTTAAATAATTCTTGTCAACTAATGAATCATCGAGCCTTACATCGGAAACCGGGGATGTACTGTATGGTGACTAACATAATATAATAAAAAATCATTTAAAAAAATAAATAAATAAATAAAATACTAAAAAAATATATAAATAAATAAATAAATAAATAATTCTTGTCACCTAACTGAAAGACATATATAATCATAGAACTGGAGTGCTGGAAAGATGGGGGAGGGGGACAGGATGAGACAAAATCATACTATAAAATTACCCAGTATAGTATCCACCATAGTTAGTGTACCCAAAGCATCTTAAGACTCAGTCTTAGAACAAGATAAAACCCCAAAATTTCAGTGTCAAGATCCTGAAACCTAGAAAGTTAAGTCGTAAACTATACTATTTGAGGTTCTATAAAGGTGGCAAGTGATTATTCAACTAAAATAATCTATTTTATGAAATCTCACATCATTGTTATAGTGACTGTTTTCTCTTCCTCTCTGGGTAGGGAAACCACAGGAGTCTGGTTTGAAGTGGGAAGCAGGAGGGAAGACAATGTCCAAGTCTGCCTCCTGACCCCAAGCACATTGGCATTTTTCCTATAAGAGTGGCACAGTTTGGTGCCCCAGCTGTGTTTTCTGTGATATTGTGTACATTCTTCTGCGTACTGGGGGCAGGGGGTATTGCATGAGTAAAGGATGGTAAATTCTTACTCTGTAAGAATGAATTTCTGCCTACTGCTTTTATGATCAGTGAGCAAACGATTTTGTGACTTTAGTAGCTAATTTCAACGCAAGCCATTAAATCATTTTAGCAGCAGAGGACTTGAGGTCAGCTTGTGGAAAATGGACATCATCTTTATTAAGCCCTTAAAGGAACCAAAAAAAGAATCAAATGTGCCCTGATTCAGGAATTCATATCCTGACTTTACAGTGTGGATACCACAGAGCTTACCAGTGTATCCTCCTGACACATTTTTCCCCTGAGGCAAAAGATGGCTTGTGCTAATGTCATTGTATTCTAAAACAGTCTGTGGATCTGATTTCTTAAATCATCCCTCCATTGAACTTGAGAAGAGGAGCCTTCTCTCAAGAGACAAATCGAACATGTTTTACATAGTTAATACATCTAACCTTCCCTTATACTTTCTTCTAAGGCCTGATTTCCTTTGTCTGTTTGGGAAGTGGTATGTGCCTATAATAAGCACCTTTACTAATTTATTTGTAAGACTCGTTGTTTTTCTGATTTAGCATGTGGCAGAAAAGAAACCAGTGCAAACGTTCTGTTGTTATAAGCCTAAGCAAATAATAGGTGGGTGGTGGAATTACATTTTCAGTGTGGCATTGGATACATGTTAAAAACGCTGTAGTTCTCTGAAGCCTTGTCTGGGTCCCCTTTGTTCTTGACTTTTGGGAACTATGATGACTCCATTTCAGTGTTTTTGTTAATGACCACTAACTAGAGGCCTTTTTCTCTTCTATTATGATCACCTAAAAAAAAAAAAAAAAAGAGATAATAGTAGCTCACAATGAGTGTCTGAAGTTGGCATTCTAGCCCTGTGTGGTTCTTAACCTTATTGTGTATCAGAATCACCAGGAAAATAAAATGCGTAGATTGAGTTGGTCTCAGGTGAGGCCTAAGCCTTTTCTTTCAAGTTTACCAGGTCATTCTAATGCGCAGCCTTAGCTAAGAATGAGTGACAAGGCTATGAGTTTTGAGGCTATTTCCCCAGAGTTCCTAAAAGTGCCTCAGGGGCAAACTTAAGAGGAAGCAAGTAAGTACACAAACAGAAGGGGCTTTAGGCCTCCACTCTGCTTGGCCACCCCACCCCTCTTCTGCTTGAGCAGTTCCACTTTGTCTATTTTATACATGGGCTTTCTGTGTAGATTTCATTTGTTTAAAAAAAGGCAAGGGGAAGTGGGTGGTCGATCCACTGCTTTGAAGGGAAAAAAAAGTTTTTTAATTATGGCTGTAGACGAAGATCTTGAGCAATACCGTTAAAACAGATGTTTTAGATCTGGTTTTTGAGGATGCTGAGCAGAGAGTCCTTCCACAAGAATCTGAATATCATGTACCCTCTGAGGAATGTAGAAAAAGAAAAGGAAATCCTTTAGTATTAGATAGTACCTAGTGACCTAGCTCTTTTACTACTCAAACGAGAAATCCCTGGTCAGTAAAGAAAGTTAAACCAAAAAAAAAAAGAAAGTTACACTGCCCAAGTCAAAGTCTAAAGCAGGGCTTGCAAGCTAGCCTTCACAGGACCTAACTGATCACCAGGTCTTTATTTTGGCCCACAGGATTCTACGTCCCGCCACTTTAGACTGGCACTGTCCTCGAGTTTACCCCCGTCCCCAGCACTCCATTTATAGTTTATAGTTGACCAATTCACTCATTTGCTTATCCTACAGGCTTGGCTACTGAAAGCATTTGTGTTTGTAGACCCTAGAAAGCAATTTATTAGCAATTTGCTGTTTGTTTTTAATGATCAAATGAAATATCCCTGCAAACTGCCCATACTCGGCTGAAACAAAATGCCGTAAGCTCTTGTCTGCTTTTCCAGAAAGACGTTTAAGTTATAGATATTTACCAGCCACTGAAGAATTTTCTTTCATCTCCTTAAAAAAAAAAAAATGTGGCTTTCATCTAAGAGGATAGCTTGTTTGGTATTAGAACTTCATACAAAGTCTATGGGACATACACATTTTAAGTACTTTATTATTTCCAGAAAGTCAGATGTTGTATACCTGTCTCTTGGTAGGCTAGATTTCATTCTTTTTTTTTAAATCTAGGTCAGATCAAATCTAATTAAAATTGTTCTTTTGCTTTATCTTTTATTATTTGAACACTCACTGCCTTCTGTGGTCTCACTAATGGACTAATTTCCTGAGATGATAAATCGGCATGCTTTCATTTTCAGATTTCAGCCTCTCTGCCATCATTTTTCCAGTTTTTTTGACACATTTGTTTTATGCTGTATCACAAAATGGATTTCTCCTACTCTGAAATCATTTGTCCCCTTAAATTAATAAACTATGCATCCAAGGATATTTATCCTAACGGCACCAAATTTCATATTTTTAAAAAAGCAGCCATGCCTTTAAAAAAAAAAAAGGTTGGCAAGTCAGCTGTTTTTTTTTAAAGTAAAACTACCACCCATTTCCCAAAGCAAATTAGTAGAAAAAGTAAATTTTTAAAAATTCCTATAGTAGTTCTATACTACAAAATTGCTATTATTGCCAATTTTTGGCTATTATACTCTTTCTTATTATAACTTACAACTTGGACCAGAAAGTATAGAAAGAGCATAATTTTAAAACATACAGCATAACTTTTTTTTCTTTTTGTAGCATTAATCTTATCACTGGTCATTTAGAGGAACCAATGCCAAACCCCATAGATGAAATGACAGAAGAACAAAAAGAATATGAAGCCATGAAACTTGTCAACATGCTTGATAAACTTTCCAGGTATTGTATTCCCGTCCATTTTCTGCTTGGTTTCTAAAAATGTTCTATTTCTTTGTCTCTCTTACTGAGAGTTCTCATGGAACAGCAACTCTGGAAATCCATGTTAATTGGAACAGGGTGGCCCGGGCAGCAGTAGTTCAGACCTCTCTTGGCTACCATGGTTTTTCTACATGTGCCGCTTCTGGATGTGCATTCTTGAACATGTCAACTCTCAAAGCTAGGACAGTAACTACTAGATCACTGTGATATTTAACCAACTAACCTCCCTGTCTTCAAAAAGATGCTATGAGTTAGGTTCAGTGATTTTGCTGCTGCTTGTATTTTTTTGTTTTAGTCTGTTTTGGTTTTTGTTCCAAATCATTATGCTTTTTTTCCCCCTCATTTTTGATGTGCAAGTTGGCAATTCTGTCTTTTTGGGTTGCTGCTGAAACCAAGAATTCTAAAATGTCATGCACCCAACAGGAAAAAGTGAAAAGGAATAGCTCAAATTAAGGATTTTCTGAAAGCAAGTGCTTGTATTAATTAGGGGTTCTAAAGACAATCTCCCCTTCCCTTCTTGCTTCACACTGCCTTCCCTTCCCAAAATAGCTAGTTTTGAAAATACTTAAGTCAAATATATACTAATCAGCAACTAGTCATCTTGGAGGAGTTACTAGAAAATATTAATTCCTTTCACACTTGCCTGAATCGCTCTATTTTCTAGTCATACATTGAGTCACTGTCTCCTTTAAGCCATCTTGAGTGAGTGCTTCTGTGTGTTGGTGGCAGCTGCCACTTAAAGGTGTATTTCTTCTGATGTCTCCATTTTCACAGCAACTATGTAAAGGCTAGTATCCCGCAGTCAGAAGTAGCAACTGGAATCCAGGGAAAGCCAGAAAGCCAACCATTAGAGGGAAAGCTGTAACAAAGAAACAAGAAACAAGTAGAGGTTAAGGCACAGCAGGAGGCTGACTGATTCGGGGAGTGTGACAAGGATGGGGAGACACTGCAGAGTCTGAGCTTTTTTTCAAATGATGCTGGTAATGTGGTAGTAGTTATATAGAAGTAAACAGCTTCATCATCTAGTCACATCTACAGAGCTAGTATGACTAGAATTCAGTAACTTTCAGCTAGTCCTTTTAAATTTCCATCCTTTCCCAAAGAGGTTAGAATCTATAACTAACTGTGCTCACAATCTTCAAACGACCTTTGTTTGCAAATGACATTCTCCATACCTGTATATGTTCCTTTACTGAAGAAATTAGAGCCAAAGAGAAGGGTTGTAGGCAAACCTACAGGAGGCAGGATAACAAGCTCTAAGCTCTGAATGAATATATAAACGTAACATTTGTGCTTGGCTACTTCTGAAAGGATCTGATGTAGCTAATGAGATAGTGATAGAAGGGTAAAAGTTAGGATGAGGACCAACAGAGGCCGTCTAGTAGAAGCCGGAGAGGGAAGTGTTAATAAGGACCTATGTGGAGCATATCAGTGTGTTAGGACAATAAACAGGTTTCATAAATTTCACTCCAATAATATGAGTTCTTAGAACACAGATGCTATTCAACTGCCTGTGTACCCTGAATGAGTAAACTCCAAGCTAGGAAAGTGGGAGATGGGGGAAAGACTGCCTAAAAGAATACAGTATAATCCAGGTACTTGACTTCCTGAAAGAGATAAGATCATTTCGTAAGGCATTCCTACACAAGGTACAGAAAGTGGTGCTAGGTCCTTCTCCTTTTAATCCCAGGGGAATCCACATATTCTAGAAGCTGCCAACAAATAAATATACAAATACCAAGTTTGAAATATCCAAGCTTCCACTTGATTTAAGCTATGCCTCAAAGAAGATTGTGTATTCACCCAGAAACACCCAGCAGATGCCCAACGCAGTTTGCAGGTGACGCTGACTTTTGCATGTATAAAACAGAGCAAATATGTCTTGTGTTGGCTTTGATGGTACCGATTTTGCCATTAAAATTGAAGCTAAAGGCAACTTTAAAAATAGTCCTAAATCACAGATTTTTTGCATGACGTGTGGTGGGGTTTTTTTTTACATTGTCTGCCCTTGTGTGTATGCTTTCTAACATTTGCTCTCACTAATCATCAATGACAAAATTGTATGGAGATCAGCAGTGGGCATTCCAAAGCAGGAATGCAAAGAATGAAGCCATTCTTTTTGCGTCTTACATGTTTGTCTTAAGTTTCTTCTCTCTTTTCACTGTTGATTTTTGGTTTTTGGTTTTTTGAGGTAGAAGAGGTGAGCCAAAGTAGACTCAGTTCAGTACAGTTCAGGGGACTTTTATTAAGCAGCTGCTCTGTGCAAGGCACTGTGCTAGGAAGATGAGGGAGATGCAGAGAAGGTGCCAGTCTCGGCCTTTCAAAGACTCACATTCTAGTGAAGGAAATGGCTATAATCTGTTCTAAAATACAAGGTAGATGGAAATAATGACAAAATAAGGTCTATGTTGAACTGTAAACACCCAGGAAAAGGAGCAGTTCATTCTGTCTGGATGAATCCGGGATGATTTCACAAGGAAGATAGCGTTTGTACTGATTATTGAAGTTTAAAAGGTATTTAATAGATCAGTGGAGAAATGACCATCCACTCCAGGTAGAGGAAAGTCTACTCTTGTCAATAAGATAAACCTTTGGTATTCACATACTGCATCTTTCTTCCAAAAAGCTTAGGTTGTTTTATTGTTATTTGATTAATATAATCTGTTATCAGATTTATAATTGGGGGAAGCAAGACCCAAAGAATTGCCCCAAATATTTCCAAGCTAATGATGTGATAATCCATTTCCTTTTAACAGTTTACAAAACACTTCCATGTACATTCTCTTTCTAGCTTCATAACAGAGTGAGACTAGGAACTTCATTTTCCAGAACTCAAGACCTTTGCTCTGTCCACTGTGCTACTGTGTCTGTCTGTTAGAGTCAGTGTTTGCCAGAACACTTCCTAATCATCCTCTTCGGCGTTGTGCTACTGGGTAGTTCCCTCAGCTGTCACTCTGAGGATGTTCTGCATCCCACCGAGTCTTCATTGTGCTAAGAGTGTACTGTAGCTTTGTCTGATTAACTTTTCTTCTCAAAAATGAAATCATTTTCTCCTGGGCCTGAATTGAAAGGCATGTGAGTAAAGGCTAGGTTGGAGGTGACGTGGCCAATGAATGGACACTAGACACTTCCTTTTTTCCATCCATAGGAGAGCAGATGTGAAGGACCTGCACCAGGATGGTGGTTAGCAACAGTGGCCCGTGCCAAAGCACTTACCAAAGTGATGACTAAGGTTGGTCATGCCAAGTACTGTTACTGAGCCTGGTGTAGGGTATAGATGTCATCCACTACCAAAACTATAAAACCACCAGTGCAAAAATTAAAGTTACATTTCCACTTTGCCTCCATGCTGGACATAGCGACTGCTGCAAGGAGCTCCCTACCTTGGCAGCTTTATTGTAGCTGTATTTCCAAGGACACCAGAGAGATTCATGCTCAAACATTTTCTTCCCATTGAATACCAACTGACTTAGTAGTATTCCTAGTGAGTGTGGGTGTGGGTGTGGGTGTGTGTGTGTAAGGATTGTATTTGTGACAGATGTAGGTAAGGGGACTGGCAGTGGATCTGGAGGTCTTAAGAGTTTGAAAATCATCTGAACCCTATAAATCCCATCATGTCTAGCTAGTACAGTGCCTTGTGCCCTGTGGTTCCCCCGGTGTGTGATGATGAAATAATGAACACAGCTGATCCCCAAATCTGTAGGCGAGTGTTTTGCTCTATAAAATAGCCTACATGGTTTAAGAATTTATACCTTTGTCAGTTCCATTTCTTGGCCAGATATGATAAAATTCAGGGCTGGAAAGGAATTCCATAAAGGTACGTTGGCCCATGACTGACTCATTTAAATATTGGGATACATAATTTCTTTGACGTGATCATTGTAATATATATATCATAAGCCTTAAGGCCTGAGGCATGAAATTAAAAATGTTAAATAAAGCTTTCTATGTGAGAACAGAGGTGAAAAAGGGGATGAAATTTGCCTCCCTCTCCACCTCCTCTTTCTTTCTTTGAATTGGAAAAAAAATAAGCCCCCGCAACTGAAGTGGGAGATTAAAATGGGGACTGTGTAGTTCAGCAAGCCCAGTGCGGCTAATACAATTGCGTTCACCTTAGCTACAGCACATAGCTCGTGTATAATAACACAGCCTCGTCCAGAAGAACGGAGGGAGGATTGATTGGCTTAAGCCTAAACTAACCAAAGGAAATAATATTTCAAGTTTCAGTTTTGTTTTGACTTTTCTAATCCCCTTTAGTTCCTTAATTGGAACCAGGCACTGATTAATCTTCTACTGCCTTGCCCTCCCCCACCCCTCAACCCCCCCCTCCCCAGCCCGGTCACATTTAACAAGGTACAATCCCATTTTGCTTATATATTCTATCAGAATCTAAAATCTACATTTAAATAATTGTTTTCCCGTTTCTTCCTTATCTGTTATCTACACACACACACACACACATACACATATGTATATATATTTGCCAGCCATTGTGCAGTATTTGGAACATGGCTTTCTTAATAAATTCAGGTTCCAAATATGGGAATAGTTCCCTTTAATCCAGAGATTATTTTTAGACTTACTAAAGCTGGAATGGGCTGACTGAAAAGTAATATGTAATTTTTTTCCCTACGAATAAGTTAACTCTGCTTACAAAAATTTCAGCAACTATGATTACACCCACCTTTATAAGTTAGTCAAGCACATGTTTTTCAGGTCTGTTTCAGAAACATCCAATTTTTAAAGCATTGTGAGATCTAGTATAGGGATAAAAGTGTATCAGAAAATCTTTTAGGTCTGTGCTATCCAATACGGTAACCACAAGCCATATAGGACTACTGAGCACTTGAAATGTGGTTGGTCTGAATTGGGATGTCCTTTAAGGGTTAAATACTTGGGCTTTCAAAAACTCAGTGTAAAAAGAGAAACGTAAAGCATCTCAGTTGTTTAATACAGATTTTATGTTGAAATGATATTTTTAATATACTGGGTTAGCAAAATATATGAAAATCAGTTTCACCTGTCCTTTTCACCGCGGTACTAGAACGGTTGAGATTCCACATACGGCTTGCGTTTGTGGCCGACACTGTATTTATGTAGCAGCACTATCCTACATCATTAAAATACACCGTAAGGTTGCCTGCAAGTTCAGTTAAGGGAGCTTGGATCCAGTTAGATTAATATACCCTTAAAGTGGCAAGGGAGGATTAATCTGAGAAATCTGATATTGTGTATCTTTAGGTTATGGAGGCCCCTTCCACTGGCTAGACACCTCTAAGCAGGATGTCATGTGACCTTTGTATTGCCTGTTGGTAGTCATTGTCCTTTAACCTCAGTGGTAGGAATGACTACTTTGAGCTCTTAGTTTAAGCACTAGCTGAAATGGCTTCTATCTATTAGAGAAATGTCAAGTAAGAATAATGTCCCCTGGCTGTTTGTGCTCTTAGTTACCCTCCTTCAAGTCTTTCTAATTGGGGAAAGCATGTAAGAACTTCTATTTCTACTGCTTATTCAATAGTGTCAGTTGGCATGCTGACCTCTTATTAATATTTATTTTGCTTAGTTGGACAACAGGATAGAAAAATTCTGTAGAGAAATTACCAAGAAATAAGAATACCTTTAGTTAAGGATAAAACTAAATTTGATTCTTTAGCACTGTCCCTAACCTCTTTCTACATATTTTTTTAACCATGCTGTTTAATGTGAGGTAGGTAACAAATTTTTAGAAGCTTTGCATGTGATCTTCTAACAGAAATGAGGATAAAAGACTAATATTTATATAGTGCTTTCGAGTTTAAGAAGTGCTTCCATATATATGATCTCTAATGATCGGTGAAGCAGCCCCCTGAGTTAGATAGGCAAGGAGGGTTTCACTGAAGAATAAATGGGACTGATCATTAAGTGACTGACCAAAGATCAGGCATCTGGTTAATGACATAGGAGGGACTCAGTTCTCAGTCTTAACACTCCAGATCTCAACGTTATTTTGAAAGATAACCAACAGCGCTCAAAAACATGTCAGTCTGATTTTAAATAAGATGTTCTAAAATTGAAGTAAATGCAAAGACAGATAGTAAGCATATTTACCTGAGAAGAGAATTAGGATTTGGAGGAAATGTATTCCTCCTTTTTCATTCCATAGTTGAGGTCTTCTCAAAGATCAGGTGAGGGGCTAAAATAAATAATTTATATCAAACACATACCTTTATATGAAGGAAACCAATAAAATTGTTATGACTCTATGTTAATATAAGTCATTTTAATTATTTTAAAAAGAGAACGATTACAGGTATTCTAACAAATTCTTATATTTAATGCAATCACGTTAAGAAAATCTAACTTTAAAAAGGCTTCCCGGTGGGACTATTTAGGCAACTTCCAATTACTTTTATAAAGTAGAAAGTAGTCCAAAGTAGTGGACAATATGCCATATCCATTTGTCATGGAAATGATATTTTTATGCTACATATATACCTTCCTAATTGTACCCAGTCCCAAAGCACAATGGTGAGGTCTAAGGGAAGATCTCAGAACTGTTTTTGAAAGAGGCAGCCTAAAGACCTCAAATTTGCTATGGAAAAGCCCCTCCAAACGTACTGGGTTAATGGCTCAGTGAAAGATCAGTGTACCCAGTCAACCACTAGGAAGCCGTTAGATGGGAAATCATGAAAGATGAAGGATCAGGGTCCAAGCCCAAAGGACATTCTTGCCCAGCATGTAACTGAACATGTTAAGCAATGGCCAAAGTTATAATATTTTTCTATGAGAAAAAGGGGTTATAGACACTTGTAAGCATATCAACAAGTTATTAGGCAGTCCACTGTACTTCGGTGAATTATGGACTGTTCCGGTGATGCTGAGATCTTGAAATAAGATGCTCTGTCGGACTTGGAATTAGAGCAAAGACTACAGAGCTGCTTTTTCCAGGCTAGCACAGGCTCCATTCTAGCAGGCATTTTTGGAAAAGCTCTGTGTTCATTAAAAATGTTTTATTTATTTACCAGTTTCTCATCCTATCTTTCGAATGTGAAAAGGAATTAAATATGAAATGGCTAATTTAAAATGTCAGGGTTCTTTTTTTCCAAGCCAACCTTACATTAAGAGCAGGAATCCCTGTGCCACAGAAATGGTTCCCAATTATCCCGTCTTGGGTTTTGTTATACATTGTACAGAAGTCAACAAAAGAAGTATGTAACAGAACCTGCCTAAATAGCAGCCGCCCTCATTAGAAACAGAGAATTAATCAGGGGGCGATTGAAGGAAGCAATGCCTCGCAGGTTTCCCCCTTTCTTCTTTTCTAATCATAGAACAAAATATATTACATAAAAGGATCGGAACTATTATGCAGTACTCAATTAGAGGGAGGTGAATAGGTCTCTAACATGCTGTTTTATCAAAAGAGCAGACTGGTGTTTGCATGACTGTTGTTTCATTACAGACCCTGTCATTAATTCCATGTGTCAATACTGCCCTGTAGTACACAGAGCAGACAAGAAAGAAGAGCCCTTGAAAACAAGGGAATGATTTTTGAGTCGTTATCAAGCTAAGTGGCAAGCGGGAAGCTGAAACTCGTATAGGTAAATTCGAAGGGACTCTTGGGAGATCTGCAAGTGGGAAACAAGAATGCATTTTACCAACTGCTTAATTATGTCCTGTTTTTCAACAAGTGCACTTGAATTGAATGCTTTGTTTGTACTGCACAAACACATGTGCTGTGGGCAAGAGTATTCTCTTGCTTCCAGGTCAAGTAAGGTGTTTTATACACATATACATCTGGCCTATTCTATAATGTGCGATTGGGTATGTTAGTATCTGAGCCCCAATATTGCACTGTCATTTCTGGGGGAAAGATTTATATAGGAACCAGAAGCCCTGAGAAATGGAACCTTCTCTAAGGTTCTGAGAAATTATAAGTCCAGGCATCCCAGAGGACCATCCTTACAGAGAAATGGTGGCTCAGGAAAATGTTAAAATATATCTGGGGGAAGAAAAAAAAATTTTTTTTAATATGGTATAAATCCCATAATCTCCCACCCCCCTAAATCTTTAAGAAAGTATTTTTTGGTTTCCTTTAGCAGTCCCAAGGGTTAGGCTGGGGCAAAATAGGGTTTCCTTTCTTGGACGTGCTTTATCTATGTCCTCGTGCCTGGCCAAGCCCTTATAGATTATGGTTCCTTATCGTTTAGTAAGATCAAATTTCTAAATGATGTTTCGTTCCAGTTGAACATTCTTGGAGGCTTATCTCTTCCCTGGCCAGATGCCTGATCAGATGAGAAGCCCGCCATGATACTGTCACAGTGCCTAGAATGGGCTCTTTATCCAGTAGACATCACTGTACTTTTTGATGATAACGAGGGCAGTCTTAACTTGTGTTAAGGCCTGTGTATAGCATTGAAGGTAAGTATGAAGGAGTTGTTGCTATGTGAATATCTTAATCCTGATGCACATTTCAATATACAGTATCTCCGTTTAACCCTGATGTACCTGTTACCTGACGTCTAGCCGTCCTTTTTAGACGTGACCTTCATAGTTAGGGCCAGTAACTCTTCCTGAAGTGGCCTGTTTATTGAGGGCCATGATCGAATTTAGATCCTTCCTTGTAACACTTGCCATGGCTTTGATTTACCTTTGTAATCATTCTAATCATCTGCCAGTAGTTTTGCAGAAAGGATTTCTGGTCTTGGTGTCGGTCAGTTACAGATAGGATGCTGTGTTTGACTCTTAGGCTTAGAGTATATATCTTGATTAGAAACAAAGGCTTAGCAGTATTGAGTTTTAGTCTCTCAAAAACCTAGCAGCTTTTTAAATAGAACAAAATTATTTAATAGCCTAATATTTAGACTCTTAGAATAGAATCTTGGGGATCATCTTGTCCAACCCCTTCATTTTATAGATGGGTAGACTCAAGCCCAGAGAAGGAAATGACTTGCCCAAGGACACCAAGCAAGTTAGAGGACGAGCTGAGACTAGAATCTAGACCTCCCGATGCCCCGTACATAAGAAGCTGAGTCTATACCAGTTAGTGGTTGAAAATTCCAGGCTGTGTGGTACAAAGGGGGCCTGACTTCTGCTGCACTGTCAGAATGTCTAACGACATTGACTCATCAGGGAAATAATAATTAAAATAAGGATTCTTGACAAGTGGTTTTCTACCAGTCTCCATTTATGCTACAACCCATGTATTATAGCCTCTTAATAAGCATTTACTGAGCACTTACTGTGTGCCCCCAGCCTATACTAGATACTGCAGATCACGGCCAGGTAAGACATGGACTCTGCCCTCAAGTTGCTCATGGTCTAGCAGAGAACAAGAAATCCCTGGAAAGCATTATGCAGAATTTCCTGTAGAATGCTAATATATTTTCTAACTTTGTAGACCTTGATGAAGAAAATGAATCTTCTACCCAAAGATCTAGCTTTTCTCTTGATCATGATTTAGTTATTAGGAGTCCCATAAAACAGTATACCTTCCCTTTCTGTGAAAGTACAAGATAACATCAACTGCAACTCAGTTTAGTCCATAAACACTTAATGGGGGACCTGCTGTTGGCAAGGCGGTGTGCTAGACACAAGGGGTATGAAAATACTTATAGCATAGAACATTTTCTTTTTAATGTCACGGCAATACTGTTTCATAGCTTTCGAACTTTGTAATGAGAATTATTTTTAATAATATTTTTAGATGTGGGTCCCTTGAAATAGAAGACAAAAATACCTCTGTAACTATAAACCAGACTTGTCAGCCTAGGATTTCAAAGTCTCCATTCAGATCCTCTTTTGTACCCCAAATCTGTTTTGAGCTTTCTTTTTCCTTTACCTCAGCCAAACCAGCCTGCTTGCCAATCTCTGCACACAACTAACTCTTGCTTCTGTGCCTTTGCTTGACTAATTCTTCTGCTCCTAGGATGCCTTTCTCCCCATGAATCCATGTCCATCCCTGCCATTATAGTCTGGCCCTGAGTCTGTCTCCTGCAAGGAGCCTGTGACCAGCATCCCCACCTCCTCCTGTGTCCCTCCCCCATGTGCCTGACCCAGGTGACGGTGGAGCAGCATTTCTGTGGTATTCATTATGCTTCCCATTCTCCGTCCACATCTTGCTGATTTAGATAGAACATCTTATTACATGAAGCAGTCTAGTATAACCAGGTCATTCATCAGACCGTTTAGGACTGAGTCTCTATATCAAAGATTTCATTTGGGTATTTGTGGGCTGTTAGTTGCATGATAGAGAGGAAGGTTAGAAACACTGAGATGGGAATGTGACAAGCAAGCTTGGAGTCCAGCAGAAAAACAGTCACATAGCTGTGAGAGGTCCTCTCTCCTTCCACTCCCAAACAGGACAAGAAATTTCCTTTAAACATGTTTTAATTACAATAAGAGTATATTGAGGAACTGTCAAGCTAGGGAAAGCAGGGCTCTGCCTGTTAATCATCTCAAGCTTGTTGATCTGCTGTTCTGTAATTCTTTTAATATTGTTTAATGTGTGTGTGTTTTATCTTCTGAACTGACTAAAAGCTTCTTGAGGACAGGGACCATGTCTTTTATTTGCTTCTGCATATTCATCCCCCACTGACTCCCAGAGTGCCCTGCCCAGCTTGGGGAAGCCTCCCATAAGCACAGAAAGACAGGAAATGCAGCTTGCGGTTCCACCTGCATGCCAGCCATTACACTACAGTTCACATGTACAGTGACCTTTTGCCTTCATTAGAACTCAGTGAGGTGGGTATTTCTATCCCAACTCTACAGAGAGTTCCAGGTCTTACCGTTAGTGACTGGTGGACCCAGGATTAGAACCTAGATCTGTCCGACTCTAAAACCTATACGTGCCTTTCACTGTACCACAATAACAACTAATACTTAGGACTCGTTTGCAGTTCATAGAACTCTTTGAACTACTTCGTTGTTATTGCTACCACCACTGGTTCTGCTACGGTTACTCCTCACATCATCACTAGGAAGTAGGTAGAACCAGTGTTAGCATTATCCCCATTTCACAGACGGGGAAACTGAGACTCAGACTTGCCCAAGATCACACAACTGGTAAGTGAAGAGCCAAGGC
Organism: Ursus arctos; assembly: GCF_023065955.2. Lineage (NCBI taxonomy): Eukaryota > Metazoa > Chordata > Mammalia > Carnivora > Ursidae > Ursus > Ursus arctos. The sequence continues at coordinate 9,252,920 of NW_026622886.1, read as the reverse complement.
TCCAAACGGACTTCCTAACTCCAGATATTTTTGTTTTTGTACACTGTATCACATTGCTATCTTAATTCATTTGCACAAATGCATGACTGTATGGCCAGTTATCACTGACCCCTCTCCTACAGAGTGTCCGTAAGTCCAGGCATCCTGTGGAGCCCTCAGAGGGGATACAAAGGACCCAAAAAATAAATGCTCGAGAATAGTTCACAGGTGAAAATTAAAATATGGGCCCCTTTCCCATAGACAAGTTCCTATAATTTGGCCATGAGACTTCTGTAATGTTCTTAATTATTTCCAGCATGAAATTGGAGTAGGGATGAAACCAATGGACTTAATTTGAACATACTCCTCCTAGGTTTGGAGAAGGTGCTAGCTACTTTGTACAGCTGCTAGCTAGGCCAGCGCCGTCCTGTTGTCACGGAGGTGGAGTCATGTTGGTAGTAAGGCGGGGCGGGGGCCTGTCCACTCAGCATCTCATCCTCATCTCCGTAGAATTCCTCTAGTCCTGTCCAGGGTCCTGCTTCTATCTACCCCAACCCTTCACTCCCTACCCCATTTTACTGTACCCTCTTCCACAGGCCCCTTTAGACCTTTCAACTTTCTTATCCCTCAGTGTTTTATTCCCAGCAGGTTGTCCCCTTGTCCTTTTACATCATTAGTAAGTAGTGTCCAGTATCACAAAATCCTTTAGCACAAGCAGTTAGAACTAGGCAACTATGTTGTAAAAATGTAGACATGGGGGATATATCAGTGCTAGAGGGAAGTTTTCATGGAAACAGGTTGTTTCTAGCTTTCAACTAAACATTTCTACCTGGTTGTCATGCAAGGACCTCAAGCTCTTCATGTCCTGAGAGATGTCAGCATCTCCCCACCAGAATCTACTTCATCTGCTGTGTTCTTGCTCCAGTGAATTGTATCACCATCCTCTTGGTCATCTGAGCCGGAGAACACAGGGACACTCGACCCTCCCCCATGCTCTCCTTCACCAGCTGTCTCCTCTTCCAGTGGGTCACAGCCCGAGTCCAGTATCCTGTCTCCTGTCACAAACACTCTACAGTGACATCCTAATGACCGGTCTCTCTGCCACCAGGTTCCCCCTGGTCCAGTGCTTCCACATCGCTGCCAGAGATACCGCCCTAAAAAACAGATGTGACATCCCTTACAGAGCAAAACCCAAACTCCTTACCTTGGCTCTACCTTTAAGGCACTCACCCGCTAGACCCCAAACTACCCTTGAGCCTTACCTCCTGCCACTCCTTCATTGAATCTCACCACTCTGCGAACACTGGGCCCTTTCACAGCTTCATGGGAGCACAGAGAAAGAAATGGACACAATCCAAAAAGGGATACAAAACACACAAGTAGATGGGACCACACAGAGCCCTTACACAGTCTCTTTTGCCTTAGATATTCTGTGCCTTCTTTGCCCGGCACGGGATACCGTATTTGTGACGCCATCCCTAACTTCCCCAGACAGTTCGGTCTGTGCTTCATCTTCAGAGCTGCCAGTTCTTTGTTCGTGATTCTGGGACAGCATTTACCCCATTATGTTCTGAGTTATTTTTCATATATGTTTCGCCTGCTCAAGGACCGTGGTGCCCACTCTTCCTTTCGCTGCCTAGTGTGTGACCTAGCTTCTGGCACGTAGGTGTGAACAGACATCGGACAGTTGAACTCAGGGTGCACCTGCAGTGCAGTTAGAGCAGTTAATCCAGGTGTGTGCACTGCAAAGAGCACTAGCCTGGGATGCAGGAGACCTGTGTCCCAGATCCAGCTTGCCACTAGGTGTGTGACCTTGGGTAAGTCACTCAGTCTCATTTAGTAAGCAAGGTGGTTGGACTAAATGATCTCTGAGGCCCCTGCAAGTTCTATGATTCTGACCCCATTTCTTGGACCAGGAACCACATCTCCTCCTTTATAACTCCGGAGCCTCAACAGAGCCAGGCACCCATCCCATTACTCAACTAGTCTTCTGGTGCTAGCCGGAGCTGCTTGATTAGGCTCCTCTTGGCTTATCCAGGGACCACTGAGCTGTTCTGACCTCTCCCCGGGAGTTTCACTGCGCCTCTAACACCTCACACTGCTGTGTGGCCGGCCCTCCCCAGGAGGGACCCCTTCTTTGTGCTGTCCTCGGGGACAACAGCAAGGAGGCAGAGGGAAAGCAGGTTTTATTGTTCTCCTTCACCCCAGATCCCGCCAACATTACAGCTGCTGCCGTGTGGGTTCTTGGTTACAGACATGGTCTCAGAGGGTGATGCCCGTTTCCTTGAGAAATAAATTTTAAGCGGCTCATGTGCCTCTTTGGGGCTGTCTTGAAGTACACCGCTGACATTTTGAGGGTGGGAGGAGGACTGGAGTTAGCAGCTCAACAGGTGCATTTGCCATAATCTCCATGTAATAAATAAGAGCCTATGAAAAGATTTATTTAATCTTTCCTAATGCTTTTTGATTGACTTAATCAATAATTAATCATCTTTAGATGAGGCTGTAACTTGTGGAGTAGATATAATTGGATTAGCTGAAAAGAGGCAGTTGGGGAGCTTTGAAGAGATTAAAATGGCTGTCAATCCCATAATTAAACTGCCACAAACAAAAGCAATGGTGTTTAAAAAAGAAAGAAAAGAAGGAGGAGGAAAGAGAGAAGGAAATAAAAGGGAGGGAGAAAGTTGGGGAAGGCCAGTTGACTTGGATTGAACCGAGAAGTACTTATGTATCGCTAGAGGCTGGGGAGGCAAAATCAAATCTGACAGATTTACTCCTCTGAACGAAATCCATATGTATCAAATCAGCCACTTGATTGTATGCCTGGCCCACTGGGACCCGTGAAATTTTGGCAGCCTTAACTTCACTAAAACAACGAATCCACAAAAGGAAAAAAAAAAGTTAATTATCAAAAACAGAAGAGACCTGCTCCTTGTCCTGAGCCTATTTAGACCTTGACTTTTCATACTTTTAATTGGCTTAGGAGGTTTGGCCTGTGTGAATGAAGTCTTTTATCTCCCTCTTTTTCTTTCCATGCCCCTTTCATCTTTCCTGTTACAAACACACAGAGAGCTTGAGGAAAAATACTTAGGTTTTTAAAGACTTTTCTTTTTAAAAGGATGTGGATTTGGGCGGGGGGAGGGTTGTGTGTGTGATGCTGGTGAATACTTTTTTTTTCTCTCTTTTATCTCTTTTTCCAGAGAGGAGTTGCTTAAACCAATGGGACTAAAACCTGATGGGACAATAACGCCTTTGGAGGAAGCACTCAACCAGTACTCTGTCATCGAAGAGACCAGCTCTGACACAGACTAAAAGCGTCACCTGCCCAACTCTCAATATTGCTTTTATCAGCATCTTTTCTCTGTAGCTCCAGGGGAGTCTTTTCTCTAAAACATTTATGCCCTTGCTTTGGCTAGAAACACATTAACTGGTTTACTCGTTGAGAATCCAGCATATTTAAGAGGTGACCCTGTGTTTTTGCGATACCGAGGCATTCGTACAGAGCTGCAGTTAGATGGAGTGGCAGGAGCTAACCACAGAAAAAGAGGAATTCCATTTCACCAGGATGGAACTGAAGGACTTCAGCCTATAAAGCAGCCCTGGTTGTATCTGGCCGTTCTGTTTGCCAAGGTTCTTAGAAGATTTAGTCGTGGCCTTCCTCTCGCTTGTGAAAGCTGCCCCTTCTGAATCTCTCCAGCAGACGGAGGCACGTGAGAAGCAGAATGAGCCGCTAAATAAGGGCGGAGGCAAGTGACTTGTTAGATCAGGACTGACTACATGGAAGCCAAGCAGCTGCTCCATAAACCTAGTCCCACTCTCCATTTCAATTTTGTACAAATACGTGGAAATGCACACACAAACACGCACACACATACAGGTCCCTTACTGAGAACTTCAGAATACACTTCTCCCTGTAAAGGGTTATAAATGCTGGTTTCGTTCGGAGGCAGCTACAGATGCCTATTTATTCTCTTACGTACCTTAACACTAGTACCATAGAACTGAACCCCCATCCGTATCACTGCATGGGAGCATGCATTCTGAGGTCTAACTCGGGGTGCCAGGAACACGCGTCCTCCAACCCAGCAGAGGGGATGCTGGGAGTTCTCTCGTGGCCTCTGCTGGGGGTGGAGGGGGTCAGCAGCACCCATTTGTACATAAAGGTCATTCATAGGTCACAGGTTGTACATTGGGGACTGTGTGTGCGCTTGTGTGTGTGTTCGACCTTTCTACCATATGTGATCAGTTTAATGGTAACTTTATTTATTTAAAAAAAAAAGAAACACAAATAGTTACTGTTAAACTGATTAAGGCTGTTTATTTTTACTTTTAGAATTGGTCAAATGAAGAAGTAGAATATGAATCCTGCGGTAGCCAGTGGGCCTAGTTAATCAGTGGCTAAAGCTGAAAGGGGTTGGTTTCCTTGTATATATGTATGCACGTATGTATGCACATGTCCGTAGGTGCATACATATATACACACAATGTGCTTGACCACTGCCTTTTAAAACTTTAAATTAAATAAAACGTTGGGGTTGATTCAATTTAGCCATCTGTGTGTGTTTCTTTATAGATACATGGGGTAAACAACATTTCAGAGTTTATGCTTTTTTAAAGTGCTTTCACATCCATTATCTCACTTACCATGATACCCCTTCTAAGGATAGGTAAAGTATGTGGATATTAGTGGAAAATGTCATTTACCCAGAGATCCCTTCCCTGACAAAACAGGAGTTCGAGGATAGAGTTTTTAAAGGCCTCTGAGCTGCCAAAGAGGTCACTAGAGTTTCTTGCAATTTACTCAGAGGAGAGCTCCTCAAGAATCTCTCCTTTTACCTCTTTACTAATAAATTTGCGTACATTTCTAACAAATTGAGTTATCTGGCTTTCCAGCCCATTAAAAAAAAAAAAAAATGGCAGAGGCGGTGGCTGCTTGATAGAAGGCAGGTCTACCCAAAGCCACTGAAGGCCAGCTGAGAACCAGATAGGAAGGTGGGAAGGAGGAGGAAATCTACACCAGGCATCACGAGTCTGGGACAGTCTGTTTCCCAAAGAACACTGGTTGACCCAGAAAGATCTGTACCAACAGTATGGCCCAAAGACAAATTCTCAGAGGACCCGGACTTTATTTTACAAAACTAAGTCCAGAATACTCCACAATAAAAGGCTAGGAAAAATACAATACACTTCAGGATTTTCATCCAGATAGCTGGAGAAGTGGTGGGTGACCCATGTTTTAATAGTAAATAAAATGAAACTCAGCAATTCTTAAGTTTAGATTATGTGAAAAAAGCTTAGAAAAAGTATTTTTGTTACTTCATTCTACAAATGCATTTTTAAAGTATTTTTATAATTTCTACAATCAAATAGCTTTGGCATGAGTGTCAGCTTATCTGAATGAAGACATGTTCACTGAAATAGCATCTTGCCAGCTATACGGAGTAAGTGAACAGTCCTGCTTAAGTAGCTGTGCTCTTCTGCTTTCAAAGAGCTTGTTTCATTCTGAGTTTCCCTGCACTGGGCACTAAGCACTAAGCTTTGTTTTTGAAGAGAGCATTTGCAGGGGGAGAGGAAGGACCTCATTTTGCCCCTGGAAAGAAAACTAACGTGTGCTGAGTGCTTACTACGTGCTGGGCCTTTCATGTCTGTTATCGCAAGTAACCTCATCGCATCTCTTGTTAGAGACCCTCCCTGGCAGGCCTCAGTTTCCCAGGAGTCCAAGGGTGGCTGGCCTGACTCCCAACACCTACCTCCCTCCCCTCACCACCCTGACCACCTGGGTCCTCACCATGCCTCCTCGGACTCTGGAGTGCTGGAGGCGGGCATTCTCAGGCCATTTTAAGCAATAACCGTTTCAGCAGAACCAGTTTAAGGAACTTTATAAGCAGGGAGGTGACCTAGAGTGGATCTGTGAGTGGAAGACTTGCTCAGGACTGGATTTCAAACAAGGACCTGGAATCCTTTAGGTCAGAGACTAGGGCTGCAGGCTTTCCCCCAGACGGATGCCTGCCGCGATGGCCTGCAGCAGGGATGATGATACGGTGGCCCTCCGCGCTCTGCGGGCCCGCGTGTCTGTAGCCCTCCTGCCCACCGACGCAGGGCAAGCAAGTGCACTCCAACAAGGCACTTGAGCTGCTGCTTTGGAGTCACAACTGACAGACACTTGGGGCCCCTTTCCCACACCCGTGTACCTGAGAGGTGGGCAGTCAGGGGTCATCTTCCCTCCTTTATAAATGGGGACACTGCCTGAGGCGGTGCTAGTACTGAGTATCCCCTTAACAGCATGTCAGTCTCACTGCCTCCCAATACTAGGGGTCAGGTGTCACCTGTATGGACTTCTCCCCCAGCCCCGCCATTATGAAAGTAATATATGAATATATGTTCATTATGGAAAATTTGGAAAATGCAGAAAATTAAAGTTAATTCACCCAGATCCCACCACCAAGATAATCACTGTTAATGTTTTAGTGTATTTCTGTCCTGTATTTTTTCTATGCATATATAATTTATTTTATTACAAGACTGGGATCATACTGTATTTACAGATTTGTATCCTGCTTTCTTCTTTAATATATTGTGAGCATTTTCCCATGTCAATAAACATTCTTCAAAAAGTAATGGCTACATGATATTCCATTATATGGATTGTGGTAGACACTGCTAGTTGCCTACCCAGTATTAGTCCTCCTTGTTAGCACAGAAGGGATCATGGCCCTTCCCGGCAAGAAAGGTGCTGGAGCCTCCCTGGGAGGCAGCACGCTGTCAGCACCGAAGAGCAACAGGAGATAGGAATGGCTCCAAGAAGGCAGATTGGCTCTGCCACACAGCACCGAACTTCAGAAGCCTCAGCGGCACAAATCATGACATGCTTAGATTAAATGCCCAGAGAATTCTATAGTTTTGTCAAGGAAGGGCATTTGGCAGTAGCGAGGTATCGGGAGGACTTTTCAGAAGTCTGTATGTGAAGGGAAAAATGTCAATGTTTCCTGCTGTAGACAGAGTCCAGGATGGACACGCATTTCTTGGCGCTACTCTTCACGGCGATCCCAGAGGAAAGAGGGCACACAAGGCTCGGGAGACACAGGCCCTTCTTTCAAGAGAAGGAGACACCTGTCAGAACTACTGGCTACGTGGTGAGCACAGTGTGGAGTAAGAACAAATGAATGGTGTTCTAGGAACATCACAGGGGTGAGGGAGGGAGAGCTTTTTATCAGCTGCCCTTAGGCTGGAGAAAATGAGGTTTCCAGGGCAGACAGGCAGCACTATGCTGAGCCCTGCCCCAGGTCTTCAAGAAGCACCAGAGCAGCGTTTCTGGAAGGGGAGGGGGTGGGGAGAGGCCTACACCTCAGTGTCCTCAATCAAGCACTGCATAGAGTCCGCCAGCTCTCCGGAGCATCTAGAAGGGTGCGGTTACGTAGCATCCTCAGGGGAGAAAAGAGTCACTCGGTCATTTTGAGCTTTGTGGTTCACATGAACCACAGTTAAGAAAGGCTGTCCTAAAGAAAAGATTCTTATCCAAGGCTTCTGGAGTCAGATTCAGGTTTTCTTTTAATGCAACGCAGTGAAGATGCTGGGCCAAAGACGCCAGCTGTATCCCCGGCCTCCCAGACCACCGTTCTGCACTGACTGTCATTTCGGCATATCTGTGGGGCAATCCTTGTGCCGGACACTGAGCGAAGCACTTCACGTACGCTAATTTCATCTTCATGACGATCTTAGGAAGAGCTAGTGTAACGATCTCCGCTACCCGGACGAGAGAACAGAGGCATAAACAGACCGAGTACTGGCACAAGCACACGGCAGCTAAGCAGAAGCCAACCTGGAGCCTGTCTGACGTCCACGAAAATACTAGGCTATGTGTTGCTTTTACAGTCAGATGAAATAAAGTCTTACTTGGGAGGAAAAAAATGTCAAAAGAGACTGAAATGGGAAAAAACAGAATTGGGAAAATAATTTTAACATGTTCTTCTTGTTCCATTTCCAAGGCTTTATAATAAAGTACATTGAATCCTATTCAGGAGCTAGTCTCCACGAGAACTGGACTCCTAAGCACACCAGTCCACATCAGCTTGTCCTGTAAGCATTCATTGGGCACCTGCTATGTACCAGGCACTGCCCACGGTGCTTGCAGATACAAACGTGACTAACTGTTCCTTTCCCCACAGCACCCACAGTGTGAGAAGTCCGTCACCAAAGCCTGTACCAACGTGTTTCCAGGATGCCAGGACAAGGTATGGCTATCCCGGACCAGGAGGTTCGTGGGGGTTGATTAACAGAACCTCACAGGGGACATCTGAGCTGAACATGAGCTTGCCGTGTACAGGACAGAGACTGTTCTAGCTTCTAGCCAGGGGAATTGGTTCAAACAAAAGCTCATAAGAAAAAAGGCACAGGACATGTTTGCAGAACACGAGCCGGTAAGTAGGACTGAAACGAGGTATCCCAGCTGTCCTGATGGGACACAGGAGTAGCATCATTCCAGGCAAGGGAAGGACAGAATGAGAAACACCTGTGGTACAGAGGATGGTTTGGAAAGGGACCAACGGTAGGAAGAGAGACCGGATAGACTGACCGTTGCATCAGAGCCTGTGAGGGCAAGCGGGGCCTGGACTGCAGCAGTGGCAGTAGGTGTGGAAGAGTGGAAAGGGGTCAAGAGGTACTTAGAAGCTGGAATAAATTCAGTGGGGTCTTGGAGAAAGGCAAGAAAGTGCTCACTTCAAGTCAGATGAGAAGGACTTCGGGGAGAAGGTAATCTAAAGCAGTGGCTGCCAACCTGTGAGGGAAGCATCTCTGGGTCTGGGAACATCCGGGTGGGGCCAAGAGTTATTTCAAGGAATCTACAAGTCCCTCTGGTCCCCAAGCATCATTCATACACTGAATAAACAACGTCTTCAACTTGCAGGCACTCCCATTTTACAACTACTGTACAGATACGTCATGATGTGATGAATAAAAAGCGCCTTCATAAGCATTACTGAGTTCATTGTATCCTTTTGCCCGTCTATCTGTATTGGCTAGATTTTCTCAGTCAAAATACTGCTAATAAAACAGCTATCATGTGGAACAGAGATCCACAAGTTCAGGCTTTGGAAAAAATTCTCGTAACTGAAAAGACTTAGAACCCTTAGCAACAAGTAACAGAAACTCAAACTAGCTTAGCAGTGGAAGAACACGGTACTTTTCTGTTAAAGGATGGAGCACGAACAACCAGGCTGTGGGGAGAAGGGAGATGGAGTGCGGTCTCAGTTACAAACGACACCCGAGTCTTGTTATAGTACAGGAGGAGATAAAGGAATTTAGAAAATCCTTTTTTCACACTAAGTGACTTTTAAGCCTATTATTTTGTCTTCAAAGTGAAAAAGCCTCAACAGAATTTCCTTCTTTCCTGCTGTAACAATTCTAATTCCCTCCTCCTCCGCCCTCTACCTCAAGATAGGTATGCTCACTGGGAATAAAGTCAAACTCAGGAAAGAAAAATAAATATTGACAGATTTTAAAAACAACTACCTCATTTTACTCAAAACAAAGACCCTTGAACCTAAAAACTCGACTATGGTTTAATGTCTGATTTCTAAGTGGTTAAAAGAAAAGAGCTACTCCAGGGTGCCCAGGTGGCTCAGTTGGTTAAGCAACTGCCTTTGGCTCAGGTCATGATCTGGGGTCCTGGGATTGAGTCCCACATTGGGCTCCCTGTTCAGTGGGGAGCCTGCTTCTCCCTCTGCCTCTGCCGTCCCCCCACCCCCGCCATGTGCTCTCTGGCTCTATCTCTGTCAAATAAGTAAGTAAATAAACGAACTCCCGTGGTATTATAATGAACCATTCTCATACCAAAAGCACAATAAGCAATGGAAATTAATGAAGTAAATTTCATACTAAAAGTTTATGTGAGCCATATAAGGTTGCCAACCACTCAACAGTCAAAAAAATAAATTAAAAAAGCAAATCTATACAAGCCAGAGAACACAGTCAAAAAGTACATTTTTAAGCATGTATGTGCAATAAGTTCAAAGTGATCCTAATTGAAGACACTTCTGGTTAAACAAAGCACTTTGAACACCTGCATTTACCTTGCCCGCCTTCCAGAAACCCATGAAAATGGAAGTAAAAGGATGTTTTCCAGGAAGGCTTAAGCCCAAAAGGACAGTGAGAATGAAGTCAAGAAGAGGACAAGTGGAAAAGAGCCATCCACAGAATTTTAGAAACTGTAAATTAGATGAACCAGGGATAACTGACGTAGAGAGAAGATACCAGGTAGCAAAAAATTAAAGCCTGCGAGAGTAAGGGAATCCAAAAGCAAGAGGATACATGCTAGAACCAGCTTACAGCAGCTCATCAGAGCAGATCGTCAAATTTTTAGGAAATTTACAAGCTGATTAAAAAGAATCGGCATTAAAAATTATGTAAACCTCAGATGATATTTAATAAAGGTAACAGCTGTTCAAAAGTCTTCACTCTCTCTTATGTTCCTAGGTCGTACCTACGCTCTTGAAGTCATTCCCATCTATTTTGTCTAGAAGGTGGAACACTGGTGTCCGACTGCACGTTTCTTCCCAAGTCCATGTTCAGTGACGTCATGACGATAGTTAAGCTGTTACATCACGGCAATGAGCCAACACTGCACACCAGGGCTTTTCTCCCTCGTGAGCCAATGAAACAGTTACCAGCACATCCTTGTGATAAATCCTGCAGAGCTCTGGAGATTTTAGGAATCAGAGATGCAGGGTACTTCTGAGAATAAGGGTGTGGGTAGGGTTTAAAACTGGCAGACAGTCCAGCTCCTCTCCCCACCGGCCCCTACGTACACAACCAGGCGATTGCTTTCTAGCTCCCAGGATAAGTTAATTCAAAGGGCTCGGAAGACAGGGGTACTTTGCCATAAACGGGAGCATGAGATAAAAGACCTTCTCCCAGTCAACTCCAAGAACACTGGCAGCTAGGACTCCCATGGCTGAGGGAACAAACCCAAAAGAAGGATCGAAGGAGACTGAAGGTTAGGGATCTTGCAATAAAATGGCCAGATCCTGGCCCTTCCCCGCTCAGTTGAAGACACCACTCCTTCCTTCCTTCATCAAACCTGTGTGTGATACGTACTGATGTGCCAAGCACTAACAGGTGCAGCGGACACACAGTGAACAAAACAAAGACCCGGACTGCATGGACTGTGCCTCATCTGGGTAAAAACAGACAACCCATGAGCACAGCATAACGGTAAGCCCAACACAGCATACCCCGAGCGAGGCTATGTCAGGCCACCCGACGGCCCACAGAAACTAAAGCAGAGGCAGGCCGGCGGGGCAGTTTCATAAAGGGCATCAGGGAAGGCCTCTGTGCTAAAGGGTTATTTGAGCAGAGACCTGAAAGAGGTGAATAAGCCAAGGGAACCCCCAGGGGATCGTCTCTCCTGGCAGTGAGAACAGCACCAGCGAAGCCACAAAGCAACAACAAACCCCATGTGCCCTGGCAAACCCATGGGAGTGCAACCGGCAGGAGGGAGAAAGGGGACAGTGGCGGGCAGCGAGGTCAGACAGACCAGACCATGAGGCCAGAGCTCGGAGGCCTTACAGGACGCACGGGAAGCTCGCGCAGAGCCTGCATCCGGGTGGTCACCGACTCGCTCTGAAATATGAAGGGACAGTCAAGGGTCAGTAGGTATTTGAGGAAACCCTCACATGAAAAACAGACCAAAGCAAACAGAAAAGCGGGAAGCCAAAGAAAACTCCTACAGAACTATGATTTTGTAATTACAGACTTCAACTCCATTATCAGAACAGAGATTAAGCAATAACCAGAAATAAATACATCTAGAGCAGAACAAGACAGTAAGGCAGAATCCACCCAGAGCCTGGCAGCCAGCCGCTCTGTGTTTGGAAACCCGCACGCACCGGGACCGGCCCCAGGGTACGAACACTACAGTTCCGCGGGAACTGGAGGGGGGCGCAAGCCAGCGCCCGGGTCGGGACACCGGGACACCGAAGCCCCGGGGTCTCGGGCTTCTCGCACTTCCTGTGTTTGTTGGCACGTGGTTTTCCCGGGTTCTTCAATAGGCGGGATTTTTAAGTTCTCACCAGTCTTCACCGTACTTAGTGGAACTCGGAGGTGGGGGGGTGTAGTCCTAAGCTTGTGCCAAAATGCCGGTGAGCAGGAAAACCCAGTCCTCCTGCGTGTCCCCTCTACCCAAAGCACCGCCACACGCGCAGCGCTCCCGACGCCGGACGTGTGCGGCCTCGTCCCCACGGCCAGCAATTCTCTGCAAGCGGCGGCGCGCCATCCCCACTCGGCCACTGCCCACCTGCCGCGCGCACAGCGGCAGAGCGGCAGGTGAGGGACTCCGTCCGGCAGGCTGCCCCGCCCCTACTGAGTCACAGCCCTGAGTTGTCACCCCAGCGACCTCCTGATCCCACCGATCCGCGGTCTGACGACGCCCAGTTCCTGGGGTGCCAGGAAGTTCCTGGAGCAGCTCACAGAACTGAGAACCATTTTACTTACTCGATCACCCGCCTGCTAGAAGAGGACACAAGTCACCAACAGCCAGGTGGATGCGGGGCGAGACGTGGGGCGCGAAGCTTCCGAGCTCTCCGAGCGAGCGCACCGCTCCCCCCAATCCCCATGTGTTCACCGACCGGGAAGCTCTCCCCACCCGTCCTCGTGGGGGTTATGGAGGCGTCCTGACACAGAAGTGATTGATTAAATCAGTGGCCATTGGTGATTGATTCAACCTGAGCCTCCTCCCCGAGGTCAGGGAGGTGGGTCTGAAAGTTCCAGCCCTCTAATCACCGGCTGGATTCCCTGAAGCCAGCCCCCACCTGCAGGTGCTGGCCCATCAGTCCCCTCATTAACGTAACACAAGACACCCCTAGCTCTCTTCGCTTGGGAAGTTACAAGGGTCGTAGGAGCTGTGAGCCAGGAAGCAGGACAAAGACCAAATATTTATTAGAAATGGTAATATCACAGCTTGCTATCCTCCTCCTCTTCCTCATCAAGCAAAGTGGTAACGGCTGAACCGACTTGTAGAAGCTCGGTGAGGGTCCAACTCGGGACAGCCTTACAGTCCCTCAGCAGCGACTCTCTCCCCTGGAAATGCTCCCACAGGTAAACCCTGAGGTCGGTATCCCATTATGCTGTACACTGGCACTCTGTCCAGTATGAAATGCAAGACAGGAAGACCCCTGGGAAAGAATGGGGCATTATGTGTGTACCTCTTTACACGCGTTATGTCACTTAATACACCAGCAGGTCAGGATTCACACACCTTTTAACTGATGAGAAAACGGAGGCTCAGAAAGATAAAGTGGCGTGTCCCGTGTCACAGGGCTGCAACTGGCAGAGCAAGGATGTCGCGTCTCTACGTATGGCCCCCAAATAGTGTTTACATAACTATACCACGACTGATTTACAGTTGCTCCCTGACCTGTGCTGAACACTGGCTCCCTTCTCTTCCCTGTGTCAGGGAGGCAGGAAGGAAGAAGAGCGGGAAGAGAAGCCATCATTTCCCAGTCTCCAGTTGTCCGTAATTAGACGAAGTGTAGTAAGTACTCACTCTAGGACACTGTGATTTGTAGGATAACCCAAATGACCCCAGCAAGTTTGCCCACCCCACGTGCAGCAAGCCAGTAACGGACACCCACCTTTTGCCGTGAAGAAAGATAGGCCATTTACTAGTTTGGCACCACCCAGGAGAATGGGGAGCTAATGCTCAAAAGTCCCCAACTCCCCAGTGGCTTGCAAGTGAAGGCTTTTAAGGGCAAAATTTGGGGCAGGGGTCCCCTGAGAAGGTGTCCACTGCTGAATGGAGGTCAGGTGCTCTGGTGCCGCTGACCTCCCCCGGAGGTCTTTCCCATCTCAAGAGACTTGGAATCTGAAAACTCTTTACTTGCAAGCTAGTGGGGTTGCACTCCTACACGGTCCTGGGTTGGTCCAGCGCGCCGGGGGTGGGGGGGCAGGGATGATGATCCCTAGTGCTCATTCTTTCATCTGAACTGACAAAGATGGACCTGGCTTCAGTCTTCCCACCGCTGTCCTCACGACAAGCTTAATGCATAGCCGCTGTTAGGACTCCTAGTTTACAGACAGGAAATGCGGATCAAAGGTTAGGTTCCTGAGCTAGTTGGCAGTTGAACTGGGCTCAAAGGCACATGGGCCGAACCCTAAGACATGCCCTCCAAGGGTGCCTTCAAAGGCAGCGGCCTCTTTACACGTCTCATCTAGAGAGGCTTTCCGAGCACCCCTTGCTACCATCTCTAGATTCGAGTCTGAATGTCTTGGGACACTGTCCAGCCAGTGTGTAGCCCAGGTACCCTCCAGGGGCCCACCTCCTGGTTCGGGGTCAGTTCGGGCAACCGCTCCCCTAGGCTGCGGAGGGCGGGGACCCGAGCGCAGGCCTCCCCAACTACCGTCCACGCGGGGCCGCGCCTCGAAGATGGCTGAGGGGTGCGGCCAGCGGAGGGGCCCCCATTCCGTGCCCAGGCCCCTGTGCACCCCACCCCAGGAGTGGACGCAGCCCTGCAGCCGCACACCCGCACGAGCCCTCGGCAAACACAGCGAGGGCTTTGCCCCCACCTGGGCTGGGAAAGCCACCCTGTCCCGAAGGACCGGACCAGGAGCCCCCTGGTCTTAATACTCCCCGAAACAGCAGCAAAAAGTGAAAAGGCGCTCCTGGCGTGCAGGCCGCCATTTCTGGCCGGGCAAACATCTCCCCGCTCCCCACTCACAGTGGGGAGCGGAGGGAGGTGCAGGTGGGGGCGTGGGTTGGAGACACACACAACACACACCCCCGCCCCGTTTTTCCCAGTGTCAAGTCACATCATTTAAAAGGGAGAAAAAAACCTGCAGATCTGTGTGATTGCTTTCAGGCTTTGAACTTCCCCATCCTTTGGGGCTGATTATGGCCAAGTGACCCATATTTAAAAAGCATTTAGAATAAAATGATGCACTTTCTTTGTGCCGTCGGCTTCCCTGATGAAAAGCAAAAATGTTTGAAAATTGTCCCTTTTTGTCGGCGGTAATGGCTGTGCTGTATGGCAGCTCGTCCCCAGTGCGGGCACAGAAAGGGCGGGGTAATCAAGGGCACAGCTGTGGACACTTTACGGCCTGCTGGGGGGAGGGGAGGGGAAGGGAGGCAAGAAACAGATTGACTGTGTGTCAACAATCGTCGCTGGGAAAGAGAGAGCTCTTGGAGACCTCTGCAACGTGAAGTCCAAGATAAATGATGTTCCTGTTTGGAAAGGAAACAAAATGGAGGTGAAATTCAATAAAGGCTGGCTGAAAAGAGAAGGGCTCCAAAGGCCTTTCTCTGCAGCTAGGCAGCTCCCCGAGAAATGAGCAAAAGTGGCCAGAGGCGAGCAGGCTGTGCGGCCCAACAAAAGCCACCACCCGCATGAGGCCAGGCGCAGGGAGCTGGGCTCGTGGGAGCCCCGCTGGGGGGTGGGGGTGGGGTGGGGGGCTAGTGGAGAGAAATGCCCCGGGAAACTCTGACCCAGTTCTACTTCAAGACCCACTTAGGGCTTGCATTTAGGGAAAAGGCAGAAAAACATGAGCTGACCCCCTCCGAGGAAAGGCTGAGTCACGTTAGGGTAAAGAAAACATTGCACTGCGGGGGTGGTGGTCCAGAGGCCCATGGGGTCCCAGCTCAGGCCCCGGCGGGCTTCAGAGAGGAGCAGGCCGGCCGGGAGAGGCAGCCTGGCCTGTGCCGCCCCTGACTGCTTAGGACAACCTTCTCTTCTAGTATCTCATTCCAACCCACACCCTGGGAGGCCCGCCGGGATTCCCAGTCCCCAGTTTACAGTCAAAAGAACTAAGGTTCATGGAGGTGAAGCATGCCCAGGGTCACACCCTAACAGGTAGACAAAGCAGGATTCACCTCCAGCCAGGAGCCTCGGGAGGCAGTTTGCCTTGGTGGCAGGAAACACGTTTCCCTTCCGGGAAGCCTCCCAGAAGTAGCTGAGTTTTCTGGGCACCGAGCTCTGCACAGGTGTTGGTGGGCACTAACTTTAAAACAAGCTGTATCAATTAGGATTCAAGGTACAGAAACTTCTCAATCTGGCTTAAGTAAGAAGGTATCAACCTTAAAAATAACCAGTTGTTTTACTAGCAAAACGAGTTTGAGAATAGCAGAGGAATTGCATTTGGGACAAGCAAGCTATGGCGAACCACAGGCTATTCTGAAGAGACAGAGAGAAGGTCAGCTTTTATTAGGTTGTTTGAGGAAACTTGGTTGGCGGGGGGGGGGGGGGCGTTGAATAAAAGTTCGTGGGAAAAGAGTTGGAGGTTGTGGTGATTTCTCGCTGGCTGCCAGGGGTGGGTAATGTGTTGTTGCTGGGTAGGGAGGGATCTTCCTTCTTTTTCTTAAAAGCAGACGATGAGGGGTGCCTGGGTGACTCAGTCAGTTAAGCATCTGACTTTGGCTCAGGTCATGATCTCAGGGTCCTGGGATGGAGCCCCTTAATTGGGCTCCCTGTCAGCAGGGAGTCGGCTTCTCCCTCTGCCCCTCCCCCTGCTGTGCTCTCTCTCAAATAAATACAATCTTTTTTTTTTTTTTTAAGCAGATGAAATCCCTATGTGAAAAATGTCTGTCAAAATAATTCTTATCTTCCTTCTTCCCCCTGGTGTGGCAGGCTATAGGGGAGTACCTGCCTGAGAGCGCCCCCTTCAGGGCTCTGATCCATTTTAAATGAGGTTTCCTTTATTTTCACAAAGGGAATGTATTATCGCACCCAAACTGAAGTCCAAAGTGTGTGATTCAGCAGCTCCATGATGTTTAAAAGAACATCACTTCACCTCAAAGTTAGTAGCAAGATGGCAGAAGTCCCAGACGTCACACCCAGACGTGAGAGTATCTAAGATCGCCTAGCCCTGTGCCTCCCTCTTAAGGTTAAGGAGACTTCCCAAATCCTCTCAATAAACCTCCTGAACATTTTTTGGATGGAATCAGATCACCTGCCCATCCCTGAACTGACATTATTAAGGGAAGAGGAATTACCCTTAGTTAAATAAAGCCTAGACATGTAACCAGGGCTAAGCTCAGCTTCCCTGGAGCCCAGCATAAGGAGGGGAGATGGGAGAAAAAATAGGATTCTGTTGGAAAGAAGGAGATGAAAATGAATTCTGGGTAGGCAACCAGGAGTGACCACTAAACAAATATATCCACTAAAGAGGTCTAAGAAATCCATGGGCTTTGACTCTACAGCCACCAACATGGCTAAAATGAAAAAGATGAAAAGTACCAAAAGACCAAGTAAGCTGGCAAAGGAGAGAAGCAACCAGATCTCTCATACACTGCTGATGTGAGGTTAAGTGGTCCATCCTTTCCAGCATTTACTAAAGCTGAATATACATGTGCTGTATTACCCACCAATTCTACTCCTAGGAATATAACCATATGTTCACCATAAGACATGAGCTGGAATGCTCATGTCTTCATAAGCGCCGGGAACTGGGAAGGCACCCAAATGCCCATCAGCAGATCAGGTAAGTAACTGTAGTGTATTCACAGAGCGATAAGAGCAGTCCATAACACATGCAACGATATGCGTGAATCTCACGCACATAATGGGGAACAGAAGAAGCCACGGAGTGTAGCGTCTCACGAAAATTAGAACTCCAAGGGCTTGATTCAGCGGTTCTATTATGACAAAAGAAAATGCCCTGTGTTATATTCCATGTATATAAAGCGCAAAACCAGACAACTAATCTATTCCTGGAGGCATGTAGTAGTCAGGGTAACAGTTACTCTTGCAAGACTAGTGCCTGGAAGGGAGTAGGAAAGGGCTAAGGAGCAGTCGTACATTTACGAGATGTGCGCATGCCTGTGTGTACGTTGTGTCCTCTTGGTTTAAAGATACAGACTCTAGAGTCATACAAGCTTGGAACTGAATCCCTGATGCATCAGTTACTTGCAGTGTGACTTTGGGCAAGTGACTTCACCTCTTGAACCTCATTTTTTCATCTAGTATGTGGGGATAATTATAATGTTCTTGCCATAGAGGCTTGTGAGTATATAAAATGCATGGCACTGGAGCGTCTGGGTGGCTC
Organism: Ursus arctos; assembly: GCF_023065955.2. NCBI lineage: Eukaryota > Metazoa > Chordata > Mammalia > Carnivora > Ursidae > Ursus > Ursus arctos. The sequence continues at coordinate 9,234,914 of NW_026622886.1, read as the reverse complement.
AGTTGGTTGGGTGTCAGACTCTTGATCTTAGCTCAGGTCTTGATCTCAGGGTCGTGAGTTCGAGCCCTGTGTTGGGGCCCAGCATGAAGCCTACTTTAAAAAATAAAATGCACAGGGGCGCCTGGGTGGCACAGCGGTTAAGCGTCTGCCTTCGGCTCAGGGCGTGATCCCGGCGTTATGGGATCGAGCCCCACATCAGGCTCCTCCGCTATGAGCCTGCTTCTTCCTCTCCCACTCCCCCTGCTTGTGTTCTCTCTCTCGCTGGCTGTCTCTATCTCTGTCGAATAAATAAATAAAATCTTGAAAATAAAATAAAATAAAATAAAATGCACAGCACAATACCAGGCACATAGCAAGTAATCAATAGATAGTATCTATTATTATTATCATCATCATTGATAACAACAAAGACAGGGCCTTCTCAGGCACAGTATTGACTCTGAAGGGCCTCAGCTAAAGTTAACAGTTTTAGGGCCATTGCTGACAGGAGACCTCACTGCAATGAACTGGTGCAGGCAAGAGGAAAATGGCAGGCTCCACAAAGTAACCCAAACCAGTGCTTCTCAAACTTCACAGACATACAAATGCACTGGGAACCTGGCTAAAATGCAGACTCTGATTCACTGAGACTGGGTGAGCTGATGCTCCGCATTTCTAACAAAGTCCCGGGTGAAGCCAATGATGCTGGTCCACAGACCACACTTTGGGTAGCAAGGCTCTAGGTCTTGGAGAACGCAGGAGTCGGAGGAATTTGAGACACATTTAGGGTGTGTGTGTGCACGTGAGAGGTAATTTTCCCACGTGTAGTGGAGATGGGATATGGTGCAGCTCCTATAATAAATCCTGTCTCTCATGACCTGCACAGAGCTTCTGCTCCTTCATCCAACCCTAACTGCCATACCTGCCCTGAGGAAGTGTTTTCTTTTTTGTTTGTTTTGTTTTCTTTTTAAATTGAATATATGAGACAGGCAAATTGTATAAGAAAAAAAAAAAGGCAATCAGAAACTCCAGGAAATGAAAAGCTATACACAAAAGGAAATGTAATCACAGGCAAGGACTTGACTCTGATGAAGAATAGTTATTGCTTCCAAATTTTTAGAATCAACACATAGACAAAGTAGAGAAGATGTAAGTATCATTACCCAAAAGAAGTTAGATGTATCAATCTTGAGAATACAAGGATAAAAGTTTGAAAAGTGGAAGTGAGGAGAAAAGAGCTGAAGGGAAGGCAGGAGCACTCGAAAAACCCATTTTAGGAAGTGAGGAGTCAAAAAATACTGCTCAAATTCTATTATGATTTACAGAGTTTACTAGAAAGAGGACAGACCTTTGCCTTGTTCGCTAATTATCCCCAGTCTCTGGAACAGTGTTTGGCACAGAGAAAGGGTTCAACAAATATTGTCAAATGAAAGAGAGCAGAGTGTTGAAGCCTAAAGGTACCTTGGAGACCACTTCAGTCCACTCCCCTTATTTTACAGATGATGAAACCAAGGTGCAGAGAGCTACAGGAAGTTGCCCAAATTCCACTGCTATTTTGTGGACAAGCCAAGGATTAAATTTAGATTCTCTAAACTCCCAAGTGCTGTGCCCTCTCCCTCAGGCTGCCATCCTCAGCATGAGCCTTCTTCTCGAAGAATCACACTGCGGTTTGGCAGAAGTCCCTTCCAGTCTCAAGAGTGCATCCGAGAGCTGACACTCAGGGTACCCTTGTGGCCGGCTGAACGGCACCAAGGAGCCAAGACCAGGGATGGGAACATCGATGGGCTGACCCAAGTGCCACTGACCTACCCACCAAAGATAATCACAGCTAAGAGTTTAATGTGTCTTCCTTGTCTTTTTTTTTAAACACATTTTACAATTGTGATCATATTGCACAGAATTTTATCTACTTTTTTTCACTTATTATTCATAACATGACCCTCTTCTCTATGTTATCGTATTCTGAAACACTTGGTTTCTTAGTCACTTGCATAATATTGCTTCACACAGCTATACTGCCCTTAATCGTCACCCCCCCCCCCCCCCGCCCCAACCATTGCTGGCTGATGAGGTTGCTTACTTTTTAAGTTTTTATTATTTGGGCCTTATTGTAACGGCATCAGTGAATGGCTCTGTACGAAAATCTTTGCATCTCTTATTACTTGCTTAGTGTAGACTCCTGGAGGTGGGATTACTAGAAACAAGGAATAAGCATTCCTAAGGCTTTTGTTACATGCAACCAAACTGCTTTCCAGTAAGTAATCCTGTATTTTCTAAGGGACCATTCAGTGCATCACATTTCTATGTGACTAGTTACGTTTGAGGCTCTGACAATTTGTTTCATCAAAGAATATCAGTCCTTTGATTCCATGGCTATTTTCCCACCCTGTGTGTATACATGGTATCATTCAGTTCATTCATTCATTTAACTGACATTGAATAAAAACTATATAGTATCTATGAACTAGATACTCTATGTACATACAGTCTACGTACTAGTGCTTCATGTATTTACATACATCATATCCTTTAATCCAACTAATAACTCTAAGAAATAGTATTGTTATTTTCCTTATTTTACAGCTGAGGAAACGAAATACTTAGAGAAGTTGAGTAGATTACCTAAGGTCATACTTCCGTAAGTGATAGAACTGGAATGCAAACCCAGGTCCATTAGACTCAAAGCGCATGGACTTTCCACCATTAGCCAACAGTCACTGACCACAGGTGTGGGCTGCCAGGCTGGGCCCACGGCACTGACTGCTCCGAGAATCCTCAAGGCCCTTTACCAATCTCTGTCTCCATCTCCCAAGATCTGTTTAGCCTGATCGCCCGTTATTCCCGTTGTGGATCCCTCGCTACCCACCTCCTGAACCATTAATTGAGCAAATGCGTTTTGAGCGCTTATTTTATGTCAGGTCCCAGTAAACAAGAGACCCGGCGCTGTCTCCATGGAGTTTACAGTCTAGTTGTTGGGAGGAGACAGACAATACGCAAGTGAACAACGGTGTCATCACAAATTGGAAAAGTGCTCAGGAGAGAAGAATCAGGCAAGGGGGTAGGAGGCGGACATAGAAAGGCTGGTATGGGACGGCAGGTCACATGCAGAAGTAACACTGACGCTGTGAGTCTCAGTCCCTCCCCTCTTGGCCCAAGGCTTACTTTCCTCAAGAAAACTAAAGAGCTATAAGATCCTTTCAATTTCAGAGGTTTTAAATTCTGAGACGTATCTGCCTAGGGCTAGCCCAGCTTTGCAGTTTTTCAGCATTTTTGTTCCAGCTCTATATTTTAATTTCGGTCTCTGGCCCCGTGGTCTGTAAACATTTCTGATTGCATATGCCACCAGTAACAAGCTGAGCTGCACATAAATGTTTTCTCATTTATGTACCGACGTATGTACAAAAACTGCAGTATTTATGCACCCTATAACCTGTGCTAGTCAATGTAGTAGTCACTAACCTCATGAGGCTATTTTCACTTAAGTTACTTTAAATTTTAAAAAACTAAAAAATTCAGTTCCTTGGTCGTACAGGCTACATTTCAAGTGCTGATAAAACATTTCCATCATCTCAAAAAGTTCTATTGGACAGTGCTGTTCTAAACTTTAGACCAAAATAGAAATGTGTAAAGGGTAAGATAAAAAATTAAAATAGAAATTCCAATATTTTCTTCCCACACCTCCTGGGATCATCTAGCACATCCCTGGGAGGCACACAAACCACCCTCTTCTTTAGAGATCACTGCTCTCTAAATGTAGAAAGTGGATTAAAAAGCAAAAGCAAAAAAACAAAAAAACTGCCTTCTTCACCAGTATGCCTTCTATCCAAGTCAGCGTTGCAATCCTAATAGGTCTCTGTCCCCATCCTCACCTCCTATACCTCCCACCACCTTATGGAATTACTCTTCCTGGAGTGCCTGATGTGCTCCTTCATACCTGCCCGAGCCACCCTGGAATGAGGACGAAGCCCCACCTCTGCTTGGTGAACTCCGCTTTCAAAATCCATCTCAAAGTTATCTCCTCTGCAAAGCTTTCCAAGAACTCTTAGGGGGAAAAAAATCAGTGATTTTCTCCTTCCATTGTGCTTATTTATTCACTTGGTGCTTGTTTACACAGTGGTTACTGTGAGCCAGACATGAACGAATATATGTCAGGAGGTTCGAACAGTGCAGAGCACACCGAAAGCATTGACCGAGCGTCAGCTGTGACGATGATGATGGTGATGATGATGATGCAGCTGCCGCTGGAGGTTAAGACAAAACCACAGTCCATGACTCCAGATGCCCAGAGTCTCTGAGAAAGGCCCACAAGAAATTATGAGATGGTACGAGTACTTTGTACTAAAGCACGGAGCGCTGTGGGGTCCCCTGGACAGCACTCCAATCCAATGCAATCCAGCTTCTGAGAGAGGTTAAAACTACTTCCAAGGAAAATGTCTGAGTCTGCTCAGGCCGCTATAACAAACTACCACAGACTGGACGGCTTATGAACAACAGAGATGTATTTCTTACAATGTGGCAGCTAAAAGTCCAAAATCAGAGTGGCAGCATGGGCAGGTGAGGGCCCACTTCCAGGCTGCAGACTTCTTGTACCCTCAGCTGCTGGAAGGGGCAAGGGAGCTCTGGTGGCCTCCTTTATAAGGGCGCTAATCTCACTGGTGAGCGTTCTAGCCTCATGACCTAATCACCTCCCAAAGGCCCACCTCCAAAGACTATCACATTGGGCATTAAGATTTCAACATCTGAATTTGGGGGTGGGGTGGACACATTCAGACCATAGCATAGGGGGCACAGAATGGAGCTATATAAATAAATATAAATATGTATTCCAAGAAGCTGCCAAGGCTCCCAACCTTTCTGGACAACTTTTTGTGAGTCCTTCAGAGCAGTCTACACAAGGCTTTACAGTCAAGCCTCATTTATGACCCAAGAGTCCATGGCCCAGCTTGCCCACCCAGCTTATCAGTGGAAAAGCCAGAATTCAGGTCTAGTTCTAAGAAACTTCCAGAAGGAAGTCTCCCCAGGACCCCAAGGGACTCACACAGTCTCCTGTTTTTTCCTTTCACAACTCTTCTCACAACTCGTAATTACATGATTATATGCTTGTGAGTATGTGTTTACTGTCTGTCTCCCAGGCTGTCAGCGTTTTTGCTCACCACTTTATTCTCAGGGCTTGGCTCTCAGGAAAGTTTCAGCAAAGCTTTACCATTCAGTTTCCTGGGGCCAGCAGTGAGCCCCGCCCACCGACCACGAGGCCCCACCCACCTACAAGTCCCGCCTACTCCCTGCCAGGCTCCGCCCTCCACCTCGCCTTAGTGGAAGGGCAGGTGAGGTCACCCAGGGAGGACACCATGGCACAGCCACTTGAGCCAGGCTGCCCGGGTCCTACCCGCCTTCGCCGTCGCCATCCAAGTCCCAGACTGCCCCCCCTTATTCTGACACTGAGAAGAATAACAAAATCAATTTCAGATAAAAGCTGAAATACCCTTGTTTATTGAGAAGAAGAGACACATTTCATGTAGAAATAAAAATTAGGCTTTCGGATTACAGACCTAATTAATAAAGAGTGAATCACAGAAATATTTGGGGAATAGATTTGAATTTCTTACTGATTTGTCAAGAAATACAACTATAAAGAGAACATGATACACATTATCACAACAACATTAAAGACATTTTGGCATCATCATTTCAATAAGTAATTGATAGACTTATTCATCATCAACTCAATGAGTACTTAACAGCAGTCACTATGCAAGAAAACTTCAAATGCCCTGAAATCTTATAGTTCCTTCATGCTAGGAATTTGGTATTTTTTCAAATTTGGCAACGATTCTAAAAAACGTGTAAGATGTTGCTCGTATTTAAGATTTGTTGTGGGGTTGGAATATTTTCAAACTATTCATATGAAAAATAAATTTTGATCAACCACACAAGAGAGGCTGAATGAGCTGTCTATTCCGTCTACAGAAAATATAACGAGATCATCGTCAGTATGAAGAGGCGACAAACAATATGCAGCTAATGTAGGACAATAATTATTACAGAGGATGTCAAGTAACTAATAAAGAACATTGTGTATTTTTCTGAATTCTGTGATGTTTGCAGTACCGGACAACTGTTAAAATTTTGTATTTTTTGTGATTCTTTTCATCCCTCCGACCAAACATTTATTTTCATGCCTAACTTTGTATTCGTAACTTTGCATCCTTTTCTTAGAGCGAGCCACAAGAACGGTCTAAGCAGGAGGTCTCACAAACTGCGATCTGTCTCTATCTATGTAGCTGAAGGACAGGCCTCGGCCTCTGCTGACCCCTCTACCCACCACTTACTTGCCTTCAGCCACACAGACAAACCCAGAGTCTTCTGAGCACCAGCGCTGCACATAGGTCACCTCAAGGAATCTCACACGAACGCTTTGAGCTGGGTACTGTCTGTAGTCCTAACCCGAGGGACTAACGACAGAGCAAGGATTTGAACCCAAGTAATTAGGTTCCAACATCCACTGTCCTAACCATGACACCTGGCTGCCTCTCAACATTGGTCATACCTACACCATATATCAAGAGCTTACGACTAACAGTGCTAGAGACATAGACATTACTATTGAATCCTCACAACAACCACTATTACTGTTGCTAATTCATAGAAGAGGAAATGGAGGCTTGTCCATAACAGCACCTCTCCTGGGCAGAGGGCCTGGGGAAGCCTCAGTGAATTATTTACTCTCCCCAGGACGTTCTAGGTCTGTCTTGCATGCAAACCTGCACAAGGGCCTTTTACTTTCCCTGAGCCGGAACGCTCCCTCCCACCCTCACCTTGCTCCTTCCCGCTGTCTCATAAAGCTCAATTCAAGCATCAGCCCCTCTAAGAAAGCACCCTTGTCACTCTCTTCCCATTCCCCAAGGTGTCAACTTTCCCCATAGCATCTTGCGCTCGCCTCCATCTGAGCAGCCCCGGGCAGGCTGCAGCGTGACACCCGCGGCACGGATCCTTCTCTACCACGTGACCGCAAGTATCGCAAGAGACACGGAACGCGTGTTGAGATAAACCTCGATGTTTTAAGGCACTGACATTGTAGGGGATGTTTATTTCTGCAGCATATCCTCTTTTGCCCCACTGATACACCCCAAGAACTTCTTGAGTTGAAGTGGGGAGAGAGACTCAATTTTTCTCTGATGGAAAAGATGGGAGCGATGCAGATTGCTTCCAGCCACGTTTCCAGTACACTGGAGAAAGCTGATCTGAGAAAATGAGACCAATAAAGAGAAGCAGGGATGGAGAAAGTGGGTTGGTAAGCAGAAGTCCACGGTTCGGCATGGCTGTGAGGTCCAATCGGACTTGTTTCCCACAGTTACAGTGAACCGATAAAATCCTAGGCTGCCAGTCAAACTGCCACATACTGAGTTCCAGAAAAGCAATAGAAGCAGAGAGAATAAAACTGGGACAAATCTCAAAGATGCAGCCCTGTGATAGAGAAGTGATCTGCTAGCAGCCACTTAAGAAAAATCATCAAAAGAACCCAAGTGAGATGCAACCAATGTCTGAGGCCTCCAGGGACCCATACCACAGCTCTGGCTCTCCCTGGCAAGCTCACACTGAGAAACTAGCTCGTAAAAACTCCACTTCTGGATTTCTAGTTCAGGCTCTCTTAATTATGAGGATCCCAGGAGTGCACAAACCAGAAAGCCACCGTTGAGTTGAAGAAGTAGGGGGAAATGCCCTGAAAAAGTGGGCTGTGTGTGTGTTGGGAAAGTAGCCCTCGAGCCCTCAGTGAGCTGGAACCAAGGGGAAAAGGAGCTGCGGAAAGCCGTATGCCAAAGAGCCCTGGGGCAGGAGGAGAGTTCCTGGCAGGTGCGAGCTCTGAGCTCTGCACCAGTTGCCCTGGGCTTCTGGATCCTTGTCTGACTCATTACAAAACTTGAATGAGTTGAGAAGGGAGACGTGGGGATCAATAGGGAAAACCCCAGCTCAAAAGACAATCTCCTCAAACCCCAGGCCTTCTGGATGCTTCATTCCTCCTCCCACTTGTAGCTGTAACTGACGCTTTTCCAGGTGCCTACCCAGCCCCCGTCCGCTTCCCTGGGAGCCGCTCCCACCCTCCCACACTCAAAGCCTTGCCAGTTACTCCTGTGCCCACCAGCCCTGGCCCCAGCCTGGTGGCACAGAGGCAAAATGCAGATACAGTACGAGACGGACAGCAAACGTCCTATGGCTCTAGAGTGCCCCGGGCTTTTCAGGACCTTGTTCGAGGCCTGGGGTACTTCTATCCACTTGTCTGTTTAAGCCACTGGAGTGCATTCTAGCAGCAGTTCTTAATCTTTGGTGGGTCACAGATCACTCTAGGAATCCAAAGAAGACATTAGAACCACCCCCCAGAAAAAGCACAGGTATACACAATTTGACAAGCAGCATCAGGGGAGTTGCAGACACCTGAAATGGATCATGGGCTCCGGGTTAAGAACCCCGAGACTAGGGCCCAGGAAATTTAGCCCCAAAAGGCTAGACAGAGGGTCCCAAGCCCATGGCTGAGAGATGGCATGATGGAAGAATCTGGGAGATTCAGACTTAAATTCTAGTCCTGGTAATAGCCATGAACAAGAATCTGTGTGTGCTGAGTGGGGGTGGATGGGGGCAGTGGGGCAGGGATGGAGGCATAACAGGATACAGTCATAAAACCCCAAGGTACAGCTTAATGAATTGTCATTAAGTGCATACCTGTGACACTCCAAGTCAAAAGACTGAACATTGCCACCACTCCAGAAACCTCCCTCATACCTTTTGCTAATTGTAAACCATCCCCTTTTCACCCCTCATCCAAGAGTAATCATTGACCTTGACCATAATGAACTCCATGTTTCTCTATAATTTTGCTATCCCAGTGTGTATCCCTAAACAGAGTGATTTCCTTTTGCTTATCTTTGAACTTTATAGAAATGGAAGCCTAGGAATTCTCTGGGGTCTGGCCTCTTCCCTTCAATGTTGCATTTGTGAGATTTCTCCTTGCTGTTGCATGTATCTGTGGGGTGTTCCTTTGCAATACCGTGTGGTATTCCATTCCATGACTGCGACAATTCCTCCCTTCCACAGTTGATGGACATTTGGATTCTTTCCAGACTGGAGCTATTACAAATCCTGTTCCTATGAACATTCTTGTACAGGTCTCCTGATAGTTTGGGGCTCACTTTCGTAGCCTATACACCTCTGGGTGGACATGCTGACCATAGCATATGAATGTTTCCAACAGAGTACATAGCGCCAAATGGTTTTCCAAAGTAGATGTATCAATTTATACTCTTTACAGTGGTGTGCAAGCTCTGTTGTTCCCGTCCTCTCTCCTTCATCTGCTACCCAGAGCTTCCAGTTTTAGTCATTGAGGTACCCAAACCTCATTTCAGATGATGCAGAAAGCGGTCCTCCATGGCAGCCCTTGGGCCAAATCCTTGGGCTCCTGATGGCTCTTTTAGTGCCCATAGGGCCGTGAGCTCTGTAACTCTGCTTCCTCACTTGCATAGGACTCTTCCTGAAGACTGAGCATGAAGGGAGCTGTCTGGAGAGCTCAGGCTCTTGTGGAGGGAGTGAGGGCAGGGGAAGGTAGAATTGGCCAACTCCAGAAACTGGACCAGCATTTAGGACATCGGTATCCTCCCTCTGCAAGGCCATTTTTTAGATCTGCTCTTGGGCATACTCATTAGCCTCTCGGTGGGGAAAAACTCACTAACACCTGCTCAGATAAGGACACTTCTGGACATCACAAAATGATAGAGAAGAAGGCCATCAGAAAAGATTGCAGTTTTCATTGCTTCTTGATTTTGCTGATTAGAGTAATATACAAAACCACCCCTTCCCCCTTTTTCCTCCTATCTATAAAAATTGTATGATGAATGTTTTACTGCATAGTTCTTCTGAAAGCCTCGCCAGAGCCCCTGGGGCTTCAAGCATGGGAAGAAAGCCATTTTGGTGAAGAGGTATAGTATAGATTCCTACCCCGAGCAAGTGTTAATATCCAAAGCAAAGTAGTTCTCATCACCACTCCCAATTCACAGTTGGAATTCCGTAGTTTCAGCCTGTGGGTCATCTCTGCGGTGTCACACATTGAAGGCTTCTAGGTGATGATAACCCCCAGGGGTTCTCTAGCAGATGCCACCTGCATCTCTGTAAGGGATGGGGGTGGAAGCAAAGTGCATTTGACACTAAGCCAGGCATTGTGCCTCATTGGCACATTTGAAGACTATATCAAAAACTAAAAATGTACTGTATGTTGGTTAACTGAACATAATAACAGAGAAAGAAAAGAGAGAAAAAGAAAGAAAGAAAGAAAAAGAAAGAAAGAAAAAGAAAAAGAGAAAAAGAAAAAAGAAAGAAAAGAAAGAAAAGAAAGAAAAGAAGAAAGAAAAGAAGAAAAGAAAAGAAAAGAAAAGAAAAGAAAAGAAAAGAAAAAAGAAAAGAAAGAAAAAAAAGAAAGAAACAAGCTCTATTATCCTTATTTTCCAGTGGGGGAAAGGGAGTCTCAGAGCAACAAAGCTTTCCCAAGATAACTTAGCCAGTAAGGAAGCTGCAGAGTCTGCCAGCAACCTAAGTCTGTTCTGGCTGCAGAAGCCATAGGCCTTCCACTCTAGCTCTGCATTGGAATTATGCATTCTTGATTCTGTCCCATCAGACCAGAAGTCTCTACAAAGGAAACTGCACAAAGTCCTCAATCAATGGTAAATTGGAAAATCTTCCCTTGAAAGCTCTATGTATCTATCAAATGCAGGGGAAAAGAGGGGCTAACACAGCTTCTAGTTCTGGTCCTTTCTGACTTGACCACATTTTTTGCCCTTGGAACCATGAGATGCCCCCGTATCCTTCCCACGCGTTGACCTTTTTTGATTAAGCCAGGAGAATAGGTTTTTGTTTCTGGCAATCACATGCACCCTGATTAGGATAGAAATAAATCCATCTAGTTCTTTTATCTCTCACTTTTCAAAACCTTTCCAGGAAGCCTCAGTGATATTTATGAGTCTCAAACACCAAAAGTGTCTCCATAGCCCGTCAGGAGGAGCACAAACAAGCTCTTCTACCCTTGTCTTCCCTAAGTATCAGGTGCTCTGTGTGCACACCACACTTTCTCCCAGCTGCTCCTTGGATTTACAGGAGGCACAGCTTAGTGGGAGAAGCTTGGGTTTGGGTGTCAGAGCAGAGTCTGAATCATGGCTCTACAGACTTGAGCAAGCAGCTTCACTTCCCCAAACCTCAGCCATAAAATGGAAATATCTCCATCTCTCATGGTTTGTTATAACGAATACCACAGACTATGCAGCTTAAACAACAGAAATGTATTTTCCTCACACTTCTGGAGGCTAGAAGTCCAATGGCAAGGTGTCGGCAGGGCTGGTTTCTTCTGAGGCCTCTCTCCTCAGCTTGTAGATGGTGGTCTTCTCTGTGTTTCTTCACACGATTATCCCTCTGTGTGTGGTCTATGTCCTAATCTTGTCTTTTTATAAGGACACTAGTCACAGTGGATTAGGGCCCACTCTAATGACTTCATTTTAACTGAATTACCTCTTGAAAGGCCCTATTTCCAAAAACAGACACATCCTGAGGTCTTGGGCGTTAGGACTTAAAAAACTGGGGGGCACAAAATTCAGCCCATAACACGATTGCAGGCTTTTTTTTTTTTTAAGGATCTTAGAAGATAAACCAGCACAGAGAAGGTATCAAGAGTGAAGGTGTCAAGGCTCAGCCCCGCCTTGCTCTCCGACCCTGGGAGCCCAGCAACCGCCTGGTGAAAGAGCTCAAACTGGAGGCCACTAGGGCGAGGTTCAAGGTCTCAGAGCTGCACCAGTGCTGCGTGCAGAATGCCTGCCTGCTGGTCAGAGCTCCAGCCAGAAAGAAGCAACACCTTCAAGGAGCCTAGATCTTGGGCTTTGCTTTGAGGACTGATGAATTCACTGAGGAATACTCGGAAGCACAAAGTGATGAATACTGCCTCCGTGACTCGAGAAAACATTTTTCTCTAGCCAGATAACAAAGACATTTCAGGCCTTTCCGGCAGCCTGGTATCATAGCCAAAACTCTACAGAAATCGGTGAGTCAGTTCAAATAGGGAAACCAGACAAAGGAGTAAACATTTAAATAATAATGATCTGGTTCTTTTGGTGAAGTGCTTTATACTTGACAAACAAAAAAGCCTTATCACCAAACATATCAAAATAGATTTCTTTCTTAAGTCAATTAGTGGTGTTTCTATACCTGGAATATTATGTAAGTTTTATTTACTGCATGTTTACATTTTAGGAGGAAGACATTTTTTTTAAATGAGATATTTTCAATTTGTTGTTCCTAAGACTTTTATACTACAACAAAATTTGTTCTTTTCTCATGGATTTATGATTTATAAATACGGAGAAGTATAAAATTGGGGGAAGAATAGGCTTTATAATCAAATTAGATCTTGGTTTTTCTCAATGAGATTATTTTATTTTTAAACACTAAATATCGGAGCTGTTTCTTAGCAAATTTGTTTAGAAAGATTAATGCTGTTTTGCTATTGGATTGCCCCATCCAGTATGTGAAACGGATTTGATCTTTGTCTTAGCTCCTCTCCTTTATAGTTGTGGCTGCACTTCTTAAAAAACAATACATTTTTTCATGCCTTTAAAAAAATGCTTAAAATAGGACTTGTAGAACATTGCAAATGGTTAAAAACAAAGTAATGTGAAAATATTTCAACCTTAAAGAATTCTCAACATCACAAGTGTTTCACTTTGATGATGTGCCTTTGATTTAGCTTGGGACACTTTTAAAAGGATACTGTATGTGTGTAATAAGTTTTGAAGAGTTTGGAAATAAAATTTCTGCTTAATTCATTTTTTAAAAAGTGGTAAATAATACTTTAACTTGAACGTCAAATTTTCTGAAATAATCCTTATTACAGTATTCTCTCCTGTTGTTCTTGGAAACCCCTGGATTATCCTGGACATTCTGATGTTTTGATACCAATCTCCAGAAGGGAGACCTCACATGCCCGAGTCTCGCGTGGAATTTGTGGTCCTTGCCCTTGAGCGAGATCTGGGTTCCAGGAGGGGTAGACAGTGGCAGAGGCAGCTTGATGGTCCCTAACAGAAGAACGTTATTCCTTTGAAGCTTGAGAATCCTGCTCTTTGGTGACGACATTGTCCCCGCTGCCCCACAGAGCCACAATCCAGGCCCCACGCTCAGCCCTGCCAAGCTCCCGGAGAGCTCTGGATCCTACCCGAGTGGTCATCGGCCTCTGGTGCCAGCCGTGTGAAAAGAGGCCACTTTACATTTGATACAAAGCATCAGCCAGTCTCATTCATGGTGCCTGGAACGTGCTAAGCTCCGGACGTAGGGCTGGAAAGTGGCACTTCAGCACAAATGCCTTTCCTGCCCCCCCCCCCACCCATAAGGCTTTCACAGGCTGAGAGAAACACGCAGTGGCTTGTCTTTTCCACTCCTCATCTCCCCAGATGTCAAGAGATGTTGTTCTGGGGAACAGCTTGAGAAAAGCCCTATTCTCCTCGCTCTTCCTCACCTGCCAAGAAGCCCTGGGCTGCAGGTGCCTGGTGGCACCAAGAAGCTGCCAGGAAGTGTCAGGCCATTCACGCTGGTTGAGAAGTGGCCTCCCTTCTGCCAAGTCCCAACCCCAGCAGCTCTGTCCGCAGGGCCTGTTCTCATGAGCGGCACCTGTCTGCCCAGGCCTCAAACTCCAGCGCCCGCCCGCTGCTTCACACAAACGCAGGTGACCCCATGACCCAGGGCCTCCCTCAGAGCTGTGGTGCCTCCCCTGACAAAGCCCTGCTTGTTCGAATCACTGAGTCTCAAGAAGGCCTCAAGTCCCAGAAGGAAATGAGAGAGGCCAGGAGACTGATAATATTGCCCAACATGCTCATTTTACAGATGGAGAGATGCACGTGGAGGCAGGAGAGGGACCTTGGAGAGTATCACCAGGTCTGAGGGTTCTCAAGTCTGGCTGCAGGAATTGCCTGGGGGAGCTTTAAACCGAGATCCTGACTCAGAGGGTCTGGTGTGGGGTTGGGAGGGGGTCACACCCCTCAGTGGAACTCTAAGAATATTATGAATCCCTGATCTGTTTCAACCCACTTGTTTTATAGACAATATAGACAAGAAAAACAGAGGTCCTGACAGAAGGGACTTTTGAGATTGTTAATCTTGTCTAATCCACCTGTTTTACAAGTGGGGAAACCGAGGCCTGAAAGCTTCAGTAGAACCACCCAAGGCTCCACAGCTAGTAAGTGGTATTTTAGTATTTCAGGCAGCCTAACTTTTGATGATCTCAGAATGCCTCCAACTTCGATCATGTCTAGTTTTATTATCATAGACTCTGCTTTAAACTCATGTTTCTTCCCTACCACTCACGATATAAAGTCTGCTTTCCACAGCAGGGCATTCAAGGCCCCATCACAACTTGGCCCTGCTTGCCTCTCAAAAGGTACAACCTTCATACCCAAGCAAGAGGGGCCTCTGCCCTGGTTCCCCCACTTTCAAGGGCTCCACTCCAGCCTTTCTCTGGCTGTGTCACACATCATGGGAGAGCCCATGGGGTCAAAGGGACAGGATCACCTGGGTACTCTGGACCTCATACATCCCAAGTTCATCTACAGGGCCTCTGTAGGCCTCTTCTTTAGGTCTTTCTAGCGGGGAAAACATAAGTTCTCCTGGGTCTGAGGGATGGCCCCACAGCAGCTACCCTGTCCATGCATGTCCATTCAAGTCTCCTCCTGGTACAGGCTGGAGTCCAGAGAGGGAAGAGTAGAGAAGGGGGCTTTTAGACCAGGAGCTGGTTCCCCTGTGCTCTGAGGAATCCAAGAATTCAAATTCCAAATGTTGTCTTCTAGATCGTCACAAAGGTACATTTGTCAAGGTAGAGGGACAGAACACATTGCACTGTTTGATTTATAAATTGTAAATATTTAGACATGGTACATAGGCCTCCATTTGTACCCTTGCCCTAACCCTATACATGCTGGGGAGGGGGGTTGATTCCTGAGGGACTCAGGAAGGAATGGCGGCCAAACTTGCTGCTGGAAGGTACGTGGCCCAGCCCTTCAGCAGGTAGGAGATTTGCACTGGCAAATCCTGGAGGGACCACAGGTTGTGAGGTAATCTGGAACGTGGTGTCCTCCAGGCCCCGGTTGGTGAGCACCTCCTCCCTTTCTTCCTGCAGTGCAGTTCTTATAAAGTCCTGTCTTTAAATTCCTAGGCTGTGGCCTTTTATTCCCACAATAGAATTTCCACAGAGCACGTAAATGCTAGGAACAGGACTGCTAGATCAGAGGATATCTCAGATATTTAATTTGCCTAAGTAATTCCAGATTGTTCTTAAGGATGGCTGAACCCACCTACCGTCACGCCAGCTAGCTGTCCATGAGGGTTCCACTGTCCCTGTGTCTCTGCCAACACTTGACATTATCCAGCTTTCTAAGTTTTGCCAGATCATTGGTAGAAAAATTACATCTCTCTGTTGCTCTAATCAGCAAATTTAAAAACCTGCTGTCTCAGTCTGTTTGGGCAGCTGGAACAGAATACCACAGACTGGGTGGCTTATAACCAACATCAATCTCTCAGTTTTGGAGCCTGGAAGTCTGAGATCAT
This sequence comes from Ursus arctos, assembly GCF_023065955.2. NCBI lineage: Eukaryota > Metazoa > Chordata > Mammalia > Carnivora > Ursidae > Ursus > Ursus arctos. The sequence goes on along the minus strand of NW_026622886.1, from coordinate 9,219,320 downwards.
GGTGCCAGCATGATGGGGGTTCTGGTGAAGGCCCATTCCTGGGTGGCAAATGGCCATTTTCTCATTGTGTCCTCACATAGCGGAGACAGCAAGAAAGCTCTCCGGGGCCATTTTATAAGGGCACTAATCCCATTCATGAAGGCTCTACCCTGATGACTGAATCTCCTCCCAAAGGCCTTGCGTCTCCTAAAATCATCACATTGGAAGTTAGGAATATAATGTAGGAATTTTGAAGGGACACATTTCAGTCCATAACAATTACTAATGATTGTGAGTAGCTCATCATATGCCTGTTAGCTGCATTCAAATACTCCCACTGACTTATCAGCCAGCCACCTTCCTCTAGGGTTCTCTGCAAAACGAGCTTGAAAGGCCAGGAACCAGTCTGCGGACATCTAGATTCACAGAGACGCTAAATAACAGAGATGCCCATGATGCTATCGATTTGCCATTCCTGTCTAGTCTCAACTTTCAGGGACTTCATCTCCTACCTTCTTGCCTTCCTAGCTCCCTGTTCTCCAGCTGCACTGGCCATGAACATGCAAAGCCATTTCCACATCAGACATTTTGATTCCCACTGTTCCCTTTGCCTGGATCACTGACATTCTCAAGGCTTATTCCTTCCTTCCCATGAGTTTCTATTCAAATGTCAATTCATTGGTGACATCTTCTCTGTCCTTTGTATCTAAAAAAGTAGCTCTTTGAATACTTCCCCCCCTTAAGCTCTTTTTTTTTTATTATTATTTAAAGTTTACTTATTTTAAGTAATCTGTACACCCATCATGGGACTCAAACTCACAACCCTGAGATCAAGAGTCTCACGTTCTTCCAAATGGGCCAGCCAGGCACCCCCCCTTACGTTTTCCTCTTAGTACCCTCCACCATCTGACATTCCCATTACCTGTTATGATATATATACTGGTCTGTTTATTTAGTGTCTGTTTCCTGGCTGCCACAATAGCAAAGACCAGGCCACTGAGATATCCCAAGTGCCCGGAAGGGGGCCTGGCACATAGGAGGTACTCGGTGATCACTTGTTGCACTGAAAAAATTCTTACTAGTTCCTTCTACACTATACAAATGCTATATCCTCCTGATACAATACTTAATTGCAAACATCTGGACATTTACCAGTTTTCTCAGGGTAGTTTTTAACCCATATCTAATGGGTTAATGTAGGAAGAGCCATTAGAGAAGAAAACCCACACACAGGGGAATAAACCATGAACTGAGTGGATTTCCTGTAGAAATTCAGTTAGCTCCCTGGGGTCTCTGGTGTCTTCCCCAGACTGACCAAATCAATATATTTCCAGATCTGGCTTTGGGAAAAAAAAAATGGAAGTTTCTCCTAGATGTGGAATTATTTCCTAGCGTTCATATGGCACAAATTACTTCGGTTGTCTTATACTGCTTCTACTGTCCTTAGTCTGAAAGTCAATTTCTTATTTACCAGAAATACATCTTTCCATAAAAAGTTACTGGTTTTTAGGCTTAAATTTTTAGTCCTACACAATTGGCAGATTAGAAAAACACTGTCACAGTTGCACAAACCCTTTCCAAAAAACTTAACTCTACTTGCTTTCTCTGAAACTTGGTGTGGGATGGGGGAGTGGTTAGGAAACACTGGGGCTAGAATTCAGTCCCAGCCATGTCTTTCTTAAAGGAAAAAAAAAAAAAAAAGTCAGTTGGAGTGCCAGTTGTATGGGGCTGTCCATTGTTTAAAAAAAAAAAAAAGTTTTAACCCCAGGGTGGAAAAACTAACATTGTCACTAGGATATGAAGAAACCATGGTGAAGAACTAGCTACGGGGAGGCCCCACAGAATGGCCAGTGGCATCTGCTCCTACGGCCTTTATCAGCAGCCTTGTACGTTCTATTCAAGGCTCTCAGAACGATTGTTGGCATGATGTAGACAAATTGACGCAAATTAGTTTAGCACGGGCTATGCAAAGTTTAAGCTTGTTGAGCAACACACGTGGGCCACATAGCAACAGCTCCCAACCCGATGCAAAAGGTGTTGGATGCAAAGTACTAACTACCCAGACTCCCCACTTCTAGATTGGAGCAGAATTTGCAAATCACTGGTAGAGACTGGGGGAGGGCTGGGAGGGAAGGGGGAGCAGGAAGTTGGCAACAGAGGCTGGAGCCCCCACACTGACCCTGAAGGCCAGTGATGGTTGGGAAGGACTCCTGAAAGAGCCACCTGCACTTGCACAACTGACTGCCTGTTCTAATGTGGCCACAAACCCTCAGAGGACTGGTCCCCAAAGATGGAGTGGATTCCACCACTTTGCTCTTCACTTTTGGTTCAAATATCTCAAGACAATTCCTTCTGGGCTGGTGTCACGCAGACCACCTAGAGGGGTCTTCTAACTGTATTTACAGTAATTTAATTACAATAGGGAGAGCTTCGGAAGACAGGGTTTACAAAGATCTATACTATAGGTGTCGCTGGCAGAGTTTTAATTGGTTAAATCAACAGAGAAATGGTAAAAATAAAGTCACTCCAGAGTTTGGAAGCCACTTCATGGACTCCCACCTTCCCTGCCCGCCCCCTTTTTAGGGAAGGTTGGGAAGGTGAAGGAGACATTTTCCTGAGCTCCACGGCTTTCCCACTTTTGTTCATATTATTTTATACTCCATGCACACCTTACATCCATCTAAACACACGCACACACGAATTTAGATATTATAAGTGCACTATTGCCGTGTGTGTGTGCATGCATTTAACTAAACCTGTCTCTGGATAGTTGTTCAAGAACTTGGTAATAGTGGGGTTTCTGGGGAGGACACCTGGGAGAGTAGGGGGTTGGAATGAGAGGCAGACTTACTCTTAACCTATTCCTATGTACTATTGCTTACCCCCCAAAAAACATTTTTATACCAAATATTTAAAATCGTTTTTCAATGAACTCATAAGGAAAATTTTCCTGCAAATACTAAATCACAGAAGTCAGCAATCTGTATACAATTTTGATTATTTGGCTAACTACCTACCTAGCCTTGTAGGTATCTTTCTCTTTGGGGGCCTCAGCTCTCCTGTCTATACAATGGGAGAGAATGGACAGAAGGCCTCTTCCTTTCTGCGAGATTTAGAAACCAGAATCTAAAAACAACATGTGCTACTACCGCCATCTAGCAGTCCAATGGGGACCATGTGGGTCCAGCTTTTCTCTGGCATTTTGAAAAGAGGTCTGTGGGCTATTATGCAAAACACAAAGACTTCTTTGGCTATGCAGACATCTTGCAGCCCCTAAGGGCTTTCTGGAGCATGAGAAAGTATAAATATATAAACAAATCCTTAGACATTTAAAAAAATAGTTGTCCATCAAAAAACTATTAGAATAAATGAATTCAGTAAAATTGCAAGATAGAAAATCAATACACAAAAATCTGTTGTTTCTATACATTAATAACACACTATGAGAAAAAGAAATTAGAAAACAATCCCACTTACAATTGAATCAAAAAGAATAAAATACCTAGGAATATATTTAACCTAGGAGGTGAAAGACCTGTACACTGAGAACCATAAGACACTGGTGAAAGAAATGGAAAAAGATGCAAATAAGTGGAAAGGTATGCCATGCTCATGAATTGGAAGAATATTGTTAAAATGTCCATACTACTCAAAGCAATCACTTATCAAAATTCCAATGGTATTTTTCACAGAAATAGAACAAACAATCCTAAAATTTGCATGGAACCACAAAAGACCCAATATAGCCAAAGCAATGTGAAGGAAAAAGAACAAAGCTGGAGGCATCACACTCCTTGATTTTAAACTATACTACAAAACTAAAGCAATTAAAACTGTATGGTATTGTCATAAAAACAGCCACATAGATAAATGGAACAGAAGAGAGAGCCCAGAAATAAACCCATGCATATATAGTCAATTAATTTACTACAAAAGATCCAAGAATATACAATGAGGAAAGGATAGTATCTTCAATAAATGGTGTTGCAAAAAACTGGAAGCCACACTCCAAAGAATGAAACTGGATCACTATCTCATACCATACACAAAAATTAACTTGAATTAAAGACTTGAACGTAAGACCCGAAGCCATAAAATCCCTAGGAGAAAACACCGGCAGTAAGCTCCTTGACCTAGGTCTTGGTGATGATTCTTAAAATTTGATTCCAAAAGCAAAAATAAACAAGAGAGACTATATAAAACTAAAAAGCTGCTGCACAGCCAAGGAGACTACCAACAGAATGAAAAGGCAACCTGCTAAATGGGAGAAAATAATTGCAAATCGTATTACTGATAAGGGGCTAATAGCCAAAATATATAAAGAATTCATACAACTCAATAGCAAAAAAAACACAATCTGATTGCAAAATGGGCAGAAGATCTGAACAGACATCTATACAAAGAAGACATACAGATGGCCAAGGTACAAAAGATGCTCCACATCTATTATCAGGGTAATGTAAATCAAAACAACAATGAGATATCATCTTACCCCTCTTAGTAAGGATATTATTAAGAAAACAAGTAACAAGTGTTGGCGTGGATGTGGAGAAAGGGAACCCTTGTGCACTGCTGGTGGGAATATAAATTGGTGCAACTACTATGGAAAACAGTATAGAGGCCCCTCAAAAAATTAAAAATAGAACTACCATGTGATTCAGCAATTCTACTTCTGGGTATTTATCCAAAGGAAATAAAGACACTAATTTGAAAAGATATATGCCATATATATATATATATATATATATAGCATTATTTACAATAACTAAGATGTATGTTACAACAACTAAATGTCCATAGATGGATGAATGGATAAGCATATTGTGATATATATACAACGGGGCATTATTCAGCCATAAAAAGGAATGAAATCTTGCCATTTGTGACAACATGGATAGACCTGGAGGGCATTATGCTAATGAAAGAAGTCAGAGAAAGAACAAATACCATATGATTTCTCTTACATGTGTAATCTAAAAAACAAAACACCAAGCCCATAATACAGATTCGTGGTTACCAGAGGTGGGGGGGGGGAGGAGATGGGAGAAATGAGTGAAACTTTTGTTTTTGTTTTTTTAAGTCTAAACTGAATACAAATTTTTTAAAAAAACAATTCTGAGCCTATAATATTCGACCAAGAGTAAAACCCTCATTGCAATTCAGTGGCCTCAAGGGCCTTTAGGGATGTTCACAGGCTGCTTGATGTCAGAGATATTTGTTGGGTACCTTCTAGGTGTGTAGACCACTGTGCAGATGTGGCAGGGAAAGGCAGGAATTTGGTTTCATGCAGTTTAGACACTGTAGCCCTATTAAGATGAAGACTAAGATCTTTTGGAAGTATATTCCTGGTTAGCCTAGGCATCTCCAGCAGCTAGCATAGTACTGGAACATACCAGAAACTTCATAAATTCTTGCTTTCAATGAATGAACAAAGGAATGAATGAATGGCCTGGATTTGAATTTGTGTTCCCTGCGTAAAAGGGTATTTTCTTCTCTGAACTTCTATTTCCTGGTCTATAAAATAGAAATGATACCCCTTACCCCAGATTGTGAGGATCTATTGATATAACAAAGAGTAATGCCTCTGTCAACTGGAAAATACTAAAAAAAAAAAAAAGGGGGGGTGGGGTGGGGTAGGGGAATCTATATTTTAAGGCTCACCAAATATTTACTTTGCATAACTAGGAAACATATTCTTTACTCCCCAAAGTGATGTTTCCATTTGAGAACTAGAAAAATAGAATGTTTTCTGCCATATTTTCTAAGTTTAGCTAAAAGGGATATTGTGGAAATAACCCAAATTCAATGTGAAGTACAGACTGTTTTTCCCCTCCTCTTCTCCCAACCCCACTCTTTCCTGGCAAATGAATAGGTTGTGCTCTTTGGGGGTTTTTTTTTGGGGGGGGGGGGGTTGTTTTGTTTTGTTTTGCTTCATTTCCAGGTTTCCATATATGTCAATTGAAGGAGATAAATTAGAGAAATTCTAAAGTCTCTTCCTTTTAAAACAGATTGTAACAGGGACAGTTGTCCAGCAAGCACACCATAGCAGGCCTAATGTTGTGGAAAAACTGTGATATGCTGCCATCTGTTGGTGATGCATTGAATTATTTTTTAATTCTTGGTCAAAGCGGAAGTTTAGCATTTAAATATTATTAACTACAACCTAATGAACTTACATATTTACAGTAGAAACTCATTACAGTGCCAAGGGAAAGAGATCTCTCCCCCAAGTATTAACAACAATAGACTTTTAAGAAGGATCCAGCACCAAATGCTACATGTATTCTCCCATTTAACTCATCGCCACCTAATGCAGATTCTTTGATTATCCGCACTTTACAGATGAGGAAAGGGATGTCAGTAGGTAATAGCTTGCCCCAGGTCACAGGGGTGGTAAGTAGCAGAGGCAGAACTCAAGCCCAGTGCTTTCTGACGGGGCCCAGGGCCCAGCATTAACAGATACCCCCACAGGTGTATTTTATAGTATTGATTTCTTTGCTTCTGATTAGAAAAGTATTTAACATCTTTGTAGAAATTTTTATAAATTATAAAGAAAAATAACTTGAAATCCTATTACTAAAATGAAGTCAATGTTAACATGTTGTGCGTATCTACCTAGCATTTTTTAAAGTTTATTTAAAGTAATCTCTACACCCAACATAGGGCTCAAACTAATGACCCCAAGATCAAGAGTCATATGCTCTTCTGACTGAGCCAGCCAGACGCCCCTCTATCCAGTATTTTTAATGCTTATATTGTGTATATATTTATACTTTAATATATACTCATTGTCAAAGGATTCCCTTTTCCTTTTAAAAATTCAATCATCCAATTAAATTTAGCAAATGCTTACTTTGTGCCAGATGGAGATATGATGGAGGAGATTAAAAAAAAAAAAACACCCTTGTGAAGCTAACAGTCTTAAAGAAGTGGACAAATAATCACAATAAATACTCCAAAGTATTGCATTCTGAGAACTGTTCCAGAAAGGTGACAAAGGAAGCTACACTGGGAGACCACAGAAAGCTTTTTTGAGATGTTTAGAAAGATATGGACAATTCACGTACTTTTTGACCACCTTCCCTACCCCCGACCCCTGCCTCTGCCCCCACCACACACATATGCTTCCACAACCAACTTTCCAAGCAATTCTTGGCTTCACAGAAGGAAAACCTGGCCTCTCCATTCTCTTCCCAGTGCTCAGGTAGGCATAGGGACAGATAGGTAAGCCCTTCTCTAAGCAGATGAAAGAGTGGGAATAAGATATTATTCTCTTACTCCAGGCACCCAGATATTTACAAGTGATTTTGGGGGACCTCCCCTCTCTTGGCTTCAGAGAGAGGACAGCTTCTCCCCACACAAACTCCCCATTTCCACTTCCACCACTGAAGGGATGTCGGTATCTAGTCCCCGGGGCTGATGCCTACTGTGGGGAGTGCTAGAGTCTACAGTTTGCAGCTGAGGTCCTGGGTGACAGGAGAAGGCCCACTTCACAATTACCCCACTGGTTCTCAATCCTAACTGCATAGTAAAATCACCTGAGCTTTGGTCCTCAGCTTCAGAGATTGATTTAAGGGGTCTGGGGGCAGTGCCTGGGTCTCTGGTGTTTTTGTTGTTATTTTAAGCTATCAGTGTACAAAGTAAGTGGACAACTGTGTCATTTGTGGTATTTCTGTAACATTTAAAACTGTTATCTGCTTCCTTCTCCCACGTTCTTAAAGCTTTTTCTTTCCTTGGTTTCTGAGGTGGGGGTTCTAATGCACACATCCATGACCACTCCACATCTTTGCACTTTGATGGCTGCTTTCTCCTTTTGGCCCTAAATGTAGATGTTCCTGTGTTTTTTTCTTCACCTCTATTTTTACACTTGTTTCACATAAACTTCCAGAGCTTCAGATTTCTCTCTCCAGTTGTAGTCTCTTCCCCTAAACCCAGACTCACATTATATTTTCCTCCTAGACATTGATACCTAGACATCTGATAAGACCTACAGAATCATTACTTCTATTAAATGTCTTTGCCACATTTCAGTTTCCCAACACTGACACAATAAATAACTAGAAATTTTTGCCCCAAACAATATACATTTTTTATCTTACAGTGCTACAGGTCAGGAGTCTGAAACTAGTTGCACTAAATTAAAATTAAGATATGTCAGCAGTGCTACATTCCTTGCAGAAGCTTTAGGAGAGAATTCGTTTCTTACCTTGTCCAGCTCCTAGAGCCTGTTGCAGTCCTTGGCTTTGGGCTCCCTTCCCTCTAAAGCCAGCAACCTGTTGAATCTTCTGCCTCCCTCTCCCCCATTTAAGGATCCTTGTGATTACATTGGTCCCACCCTTGTAATCCAGGATAACCTCCCTAATTTAAGGTCAGCTGATTAGTACCTCAGTTCCATCTGCAACTTTAACCCCCCCTGGTCATGTAACAAAACACATTCACAGTTTCTGGGGATTGGGATGTGGACATCTTTGGAGGTCATTGGTTTGCCTACCATAGTCATCTCTTCACTCCTTCCCGGCATCGTTGCTTTCATTCATCTTTTTTTAGGGGGGAGGGGCAGGGGGAGAAGGAGAGAGAATCGTAAGCAGGCTCCACACCCAACGGGGAGCCCAATGCTGGACTCAGTCCCACAACCCTGAGATCATGACCTGAGCCAAAATCAAGAGTCAGGCTTTTAACCAACTGAGCCACCCAGGCACTCCCATTGCTTTCATTCTAATGCAGTCCTTCACTTTTTCTCATCTAAATTATTGATACTAGCTTCCTAACTGGTCTTAGTTTCTCCTCACTTAATCTACCCAATAGTGGGCTATAAAATCAGTCTTCCCAAGGGCAGTTCAAATAATATTATTATCTTGCTCAAAAACATTCAGCATATCCCTAGAGAATTGCTTCACTGATATTTTGTAAAACAATTAACATTTGCTAATACCTTCCCTTTGTTTTCTTCTTCAATTTCAACTTCTTGCCTTTCTTTCCAGGGACAGCCTCACCAAGAATTTTGTGTGACCTTTTGGGTGCATGAATTTCTATATTTCCCACACAAATACATAAATACAGCAATATATAGAATGTTTTGGATACGTTTAAGATTTTTTTACATAAATGATATCCCACTGTTTGTATCTTTCTGCAAGTTGCTTTCTTCACCTCGCTTTTGAGGTCTCCACTTCTTCATATGTACAGATCTAGTTAATTATTTTAACTGCTATGTAGATTTAATCGGATGAATATGTTACATTTTAGTTTCTGAATTCTATTTTTTTAAAGATTTTATTTATTTATTTATTTGACAGAGAGAGAGAGCACAGAGGGAGAGTGAGAAGCGGATTCCCCGCTGAGCAGAGAGCCGATCCGTCGCGGGGCTCGATCCCAGGATACCAAGATCATGACCTGAGCCAAAGGCAGATGCTTAACTGACTGAGCCACCCAAGCACCCTGTTTTTGAGTTCTTTTGAATGGATAATTCAGTTGCGTGGTTCAGAAGTGAAAATTATACCAAATGGTATACATTGAGGTCTTGTTCTGCCTTTGCTCCTATCTACCCACTTTCATCCCATCACTTATGAGTTTCTTTTATATCCTTCTAGCATTTCATTATGAAAATACAAGTGTAGGGGCGCCTGGGTGGCACAGCGGTTAAGCGTCTGCCTTCGGCTCAGGGCGTGATCCCGGCATTCTGGGATCGAGCCCCACATCAGGCTCCTCCGCTATGAGCCTGCTTCTTCCTCTCCCACTCCCCCTGCTTGTTTCCCTCTCTTGCTGGCTGTCTCTATCTCTGTCGAATAAATAAAATCAAATCTTTTTAAAAAAAAAAAAAGAAAGAAAATACAAGTGTATGTTATTTTCAACTCCTTTTACAAAAGATACTACATTATATTCACCCTTCTGCATTTTGCTTTTCACTTAAGAGATTATTCTGTTACGAATCACTATGAAGCTGTGGGTCTTCAGTTCTATGGGAGGCGAAGGAGCCCAAGCTCCTTCAGATACAAGCCTCAGGGGCAGCAAGACCTTAACAGGAATGCTGTGTACCCACCTTAAGAGCCTTGGCAGTGGTCCATATGGATGATTTTGTCATGGTGAAAGATGAACTGCCTATTTTCAAATGGAGCAATGGCAATGGTGGACCCACGGAGCAAGGACCTTCCACATTTCCCTAGATGGTTTGAGAAACATTGTCCATGAGCGAGGAAAAGGACACAGAACAGCAAGGAAAGGTGACATGTAGAAGTCAGCCATGTCCACACCTACTGTTAAACGAAAATAGTGCGAACAGCAAGGCTTCAAAGATCACCCCCTGAACACAAAAATAACATCCAGAAGATTGTTTATGTCAAAGACCAGAACCCCTACCAGAAAGATGTTTACACCAATCAACCAAGCAAGCCAACAAAGAATCCAAATCATGTTTGAGAACTGGAGAACAGTATCTATGGTCTTATGATGAATGATCAGGAAAGATTTAATTCTGAGTCAATGAATTGGTGACATACAGTTTTGCCCCTTAGATAAAATGGCTGCGGACAATTTACTATATTCATGCTTCTGTGAATATCACCTAACAGCAGGTACTGTTAACAACAAAACAAAAAGAGGCCCAGCTATATGGATAATGTAAAAACTCCTCCAACCACCCTGCCCTAAGCGTGTGGGTGGGTATGTTTATGATAATCACCTGTGACCAACAAGGAATAACCAGACTCTAAAAAGGAAGTAAGCCATCGAAAGTGTTATCAATTGGGGTGTTAAAAGGATTTAAGTTCTCTGGTTAGCTTTCTATAAACGACCAACCCTAAAGGCCCACACTGACAACACTATCCGGACCCCTCTCACCCTTGAGAGCTTTTTCTGTATCTTCACTTAATAAGTTTCTATCAGTTTACTCAAAAAAATAAAAATAAAAAATAAAATGAAATAAAATAAAACAAAATAAAAATTCCTCCAGTGAACACATTAGCTTGTTAGAGCTTTATGATTTCTGGCTGGTTGCTTTTCTTGTTCTTTAACTTAACTATAATTCAGCGGTCTAACTTTTTTCCTTCTTTCTTTATGTTAGCTTGTAGCTGCAAATTTGATGTAATAGGATAATCAAGAACTCTAAAGAAAGTTTAAATTCTATATAACTAATCTGTAAGTCTAAAGCCAACATTAAATCTAACAAAACAACAACAACAACAACAACAATAATAATAATAAAAAAAAAAAAAACAGTGATGCATCTTGGAAATCGTTCCAAACAAGTTCATAGAGTTTGCTCATTCTTTTTTATTTTTTTTAAACAACTTCATAGTATTCCATTGTGTGGGATGTACCATAGTTTAATTATTTCTCTATTGAAATCATGTTGTAATGAATAACCTTGTACATTCATCTTTTCATACATTTGCAAGTGGATCTTAAGGATAAATTCCCAAAAGTGGGATTGCTGAGTTGAAGGGTAAATGTATTTGTAATTGTGTTAGATGTTGCCAAATTGCCCCTTAGAAGAGTTTATCATTTGGCGTTCCACCAGTAAAGGACAAGACAGTATATATTTCCACAAACCTCTCCAAGAGAAGGTGTTGTTCAACAACTGGATCTTTGCTAGTCTGATAGAGCAGGAAGTATCTTAGTATAGTTTACATTTGCAACATTGTCATATTGAATAAGGAGTGAAGGTCAACATTGTTTCATGTTTAAAAGGCATTTGCCTTCTTCCTTCTTTCCTTTCTTGTGTCTTTCTTTCTTCTGGAACTCTGTTCTTATATTTTGCCCATTTTTTCCTATTCATATTGTGTTGATGTTTCATTTCATCTTAATTTCTAGCAGCTCTTTACATAGGAAGTTGATAAGTAGAGTGATTAACTCCTTCTGTCTATAATACGGATTGCAAATATTTTTCCCAGTTTACTGTTTATCCTTGACTATGGTTTATTTTACTTGAAGAGGTTTTAGATTTTTATGTAGCCGTATTTACCAAACTTTAAATGGCATCTGAATTTTGAGTCACAGTTAGAAAAACCTTCTTAAATCCAAGGTGATAAAAAAGTTCATTCATTTTCCCTCTAGTACTTTTGTGAAGAAAGGATCCATTTTTCCCCCAAATGATTACCCAGTTGTCATAATACCATTTACTTTACAAAAGCATTTTTACTCCACAAAATGGAGATGCCACTTTTATCATATAGAAAAGTTCCAAATATATTTGCATCTTCTGAATTTTCCATTATATTCCATTGGTTTGTTGTCCATTAATGCACACTTTTTTCATCATTCATACCTCATAGCATGTGTAATATTTGATAGGACTAGTTTCTTCTCATTGTTTTTTCAGAGTTTTGTTGGCAACTATTGCTTTTTTTTATATTAACTTCAGATTTAACTAGCCTAGACTTTTAAAAATGGTTCCTATTTTTATTGGAATCAGGTTAAATGAATATATGAACATTTATAATCTTTTTAATGTTCAAATTGTCCTATCTTTACCAGTGAGAATCATTTTAAGTTGGCTTCAAGGGTTTTTTTTTAAATAAAAATGGTTATAAAAAAATTAAAAATCCCCTTATGTATACATCATCCAGGTTTAACTATTATCGACTAAAGGCCAGTCTTGTATCATCTATAGTCGTCTTTACTCCCCCACCCACGCATTACTTTTAGGCAAATCCCAGACATTATATATATTAATAATTATTATTATTTTATTAATTATAGTATTAATTATTTAATTCATAAAATATTACAGTAGGTACTAAATTATAAGGACTCTATTTTCCCAGCTTTTGAGATATCATTATCATATAACATTGTATAAGTTTAAAGGTGTACAATGTGATGATTTGATACACATATATATGAGAAATGATTAAGAATTTTTTAATTTTTATTTATTTTAAAGATTTTATTTATTTATTTGAGAGAGAGAGAGCATGAGCAGGGGGAGGGGCAAAGGGAGAGGAAGAAGCATACTCCCTGCTGGGCAGGGAGCAGGCCATGCAGGGCTCAATCCCAGGACCCTGAGATCATGACCTGAGCCGAAGGCAGATGCATAACCGACTAAGCCTCCCAGGTGCCCCAAGGATTCCTTTTTTTTTTTTTTTTTTTTTTTTAAACAGCCACAATGTCACCATCACAACTAAAATTTCCTGGAAGTTGGATTTCTGGGTCAAAGAGCACTTGCATATGTAATTTTGCTAGATATTGCTAAATTCTCCTTCATGAGGCTTGTGCCATTTTGCATTCCCAGTGGCAATGTATGAAAGTGTCTATTAAACAGAGTCTAGTAATATAATCTAATTGTCAAACTCTTGGATTTTGGCCAATCTGATAGGTGGAAAATGAGATTTTATTATGAACCACGTTGAGATATTTTCAAACGCCTTTATATTTCTTTTTCTGTGTAGAATCTATTCAATATCTCTTGTTCATTTTTTTATATGATTCTTGGTCTTTATCTTTTCTACTTGTAGAAATTCTTTATGTATTAAGAGCATTAACCCTTTGTGATATCAGTTGCAAGCATTTTTCTCAGTTTGCCATCTGTATTTTTACTTACCATGGTTTTTGTCATGCAATTTGTTATGGGCTGAATTGTTTTCCTCCCAAGTTCCAACATTAGGTCCTAACCCCAAGGACCTCAGAATGTGACTATATCTGGAGAGAGGTCCTTTAAAGAGACTATTAAGGTAAAATAAGGTCATATTTATGGGCCCTAATTCATTATGACTGATGTCCTTATAAGGAGATTAGAACACAGACACTGAGGAAGACCACGTGAAGACAGAGAGAAGATGGTAATCTATAAACGAGGGAGGGGAAGACCTCAGAAGAAACCAACCCTGCGACAGCTTCATCTCATACTTCTAGCCTTCGTAATTGCGAGAAGTTAAGTTTCTGTTGTTTAAGCCACCAAGTTGAACTCTGTTATGGCAGCTCTGGTAAACTAAAGCTTTCTAAAACCTTGCCAGATTTATCAGTCTTTTCTTTAGTGTGTCTACGTTAGACACTAGGCTGTTAGTAAATGTCTCCCACTCCCAATAGAGAAATTCACCCTCACCTTTCTGCTAATATTTGATTATTTCATTTTCACCCATAACTGTTTAATTTTAGAATTTTTAGGTTTACGGAAAAGTTGCAAAATAGCAGAAAGCATTCTTGTATAATCCTCACTCAGGTTACCTTGCTGTTACCATCTTATGTTACCATAGCATATTTGTCAAAACTGAGGAACTGACGTTGATACAGTGCTATTAACTAAACTTCACACTCTGTTTGGATTTCATTAGATTTCTTCTGATGTTTCTTCTTCAGTTCCAGGATTTCATCCAGGATACCACATTACACTTACTTGTTGTGCCCCTTTAGGTACTTCTGGACTGTGACATTTTCTCAGCCTTTCCTTATTTTTGATGACCTTGATCCCAGAAGTACTGCTCATGTACTGTGAGGAATATCCCTCCGTTGGGGTTTGTCTGGTGTTTTTCTCATTGTAGACTGGGGGCTGGAGCTGCTGGAAGATCACAGAGGTAGAGTGTCATTCTCATCACATCACATTAAGGGTATGGGATATCAACCTGACTTACCACTGATGATGTTAAACTTGATCACTGTAAAGTTACATTTTTTCCTCCCCTTTTCATGCCCAACTCTTCAGAAACCAAGCCCACCCTCAAGTGCAAAGAGGAGTTAAGTTCCTGTTAAGAAAATGCCTAATTTTTTTTTTTTTTTTTTTTTTTTTTTTTTTTTTTTTTTTAAGATCACAGACTATGGACTCCGGGAAACAAACTGAGGGTTTCAGAGGGGAGGGAGGTGGGGGGATGGGTTAGCATGGTGATGGGTATTAAGGAGGGCACATATTGCATTGAGCACACAAACAATGAAGCATGGAACACTACATCAAAAATTAATGAAATACTGTATGGTAACCAACATAACATAGTTAAAAAAAAAATAAAATGAACATTAAATTGCACCCAAAAAAAAGATTTTATTCATTCATTTGAGAGAGAGAGCACGTGCACACAGAGAGAGGGAGAAACAGACTCCCTGCTGAGCAGGAAGCCCAACGTGGGGCTCTATCCCAGGACCCTGGGATTATGACCTGAGCTGAAGGCAGACGCTTAACCAACTGAGCCACCCAGGTGCCCCATCTGATGAATTTTTGATGGCAAATGCTCTACCTAAATATTCCACTGCCCAAGCCTCTGCTGTGAGCAATAAAAAACCTGGTCAACCTCTTCAACACTGGCCAGATTCCAAAAATGTAAGTATAGATCATTCAAATGTGATACTTATTTGGTTTTCATGGAAACGTAAAGCAATTATTTTAATTCTATTGAATTGCTCTTTGAATTTGTTTACTTTATGAAACCACATACTTAACATCTAAGATGATGTGGATTATTGTTAGAATGTGCAACTTCATTGGCAAATTAATTCAACTATTTTTCTATAATCACTATTTCCCTAAATAAACACACTTTTGAAAACAATCACGTCATAATTTAAGTAAATGATTGCTCTATGTATAGAAAAATAAATGTGGTCCTCCTGAGGTTATGTTTTGGAGTATTTATCAGTAACTGAATTTGTCAGTAACTGTTGTCAGGTATTGAGTTCATTATCCAGTGTTTATTTTTATTCTTGAGCTTTGATTAGTAAACTTTTTTTGAGTTAGTAAACTCTTTTTGAGTTCTACCTGATTTGTATTGTTTTTAGTCAAATGAGTCACAAAGCTCTAAAAAGTACTATTTATGGACACCACATTAAAAAAAAAAAATCCAGGCCAGTACATATGTAAACCATGGTTGTCCTACATTGGGATCAGTTGTCAACTCTGCCTTTAGATGCAATATGTAATACTGTTGCATCAAGTTTACTTACTGGCAACAAAGCAGTATCTGCTCTTCAGTGACAGGCAGTGACAGTGCCTTCATCCAGGAAGAAAGGGAAAGGAAAACATCTCATTACTTTGTATACTTATACAGTTTCAGTGATAAAGACTTCTGAAAAAAAAAATCAATTTCTTACAAGTGATCTTGACTTCTACAGTCTTTGATTTTTCTTAAAATTGTGATTTAATTAACTTTTTTAATGACAAATTTAATGTATGTGATTCTCTAGGCATTTTAAGTTAAAATGCCTAAAATGCGAATTGAGACATATCCATGTGTTTGTATTATAAACAGTAAGCAATCTGTTTGAGATGTTAGGTTTTATCGCCCGCTGCTGAATTTGTAAACAAAGACAAATGTTGCTCTAAGATGTAGTTGTAATTGGCTATGGATGTGATAATTTATTTTTTAAAAAGAAGCTTGTTTGCTCTTGTGTATTATACTTAAAAACTTTTTTAAAATATATTTTTGTAACTTTAAAAATAGGTAAGTTCCCCCTTTCTTTTTTTCTTTCTCTTCCCCTTCTCCCTATTCTTTCCCTTTTCTTTCCCTTTGTGACAATTCAGTCCAAGACCACTAGATGCCAGGGTGGGTTTCCACAGCAGGGTAAGGACACAGGGTTGGGGGAAGATGTTCATGTGGGGTGGGAGCAGAATGGATTTTACAGCCCATATGGAGTGAAGAAGATGTTAGTGTAGGAGGGTGACCACTCCTGTGGAACAGAAGCCCAAGTGGACGAAGGCCCCAACATGGAAGATGGGGCCACACTGGCAACGAGAGGTTGATTACATAGAGCACGATTAATCAAATAAGTAAATACATTAAAGGTAGTGGGAACCAGGTGTCTCATTGTCAGAGAAAGGATAAATAAATATGGAAAGGGAGAAGGCAAAAATGAACCTTGTGGCATTAATTTCATTTTTTTTTAAAGATTTTATTTATTTATTTGACAGAGAGAGAGACAGCCAGAGAGAGAGGGAACACAACCAGGAGGAGCAGAAGAGGAAGAAGCAGGATCTCAGCAGAGGAGCCTGATGAGGGGCTCGATCCCAGGACCCTGGGACCACGCCCTGAGCCGAAGGCAGACGCTTAACGACTGAGCCACCCAGGCGCCCCTTGTGGCATTAATTTCAAATCAGAGGTATTGGTGTAAACTTATGGTTGTCAATATAGAGACATAGAGAAATATAGATTTTATTAACATATCAATAAATATGTGTTTGTACAACCTAACAGCGATGAGCCTACCCAGCGCCAGATCTTGGTTTCCATATACCATAGATAAAGTTGGAACATCTTGTACAGGAAGTTAGAAACTGCTCAAGAGTTATGGGCACATGTCAAAAGGGCATGGGAAGCAACTTAAAAGGGCTCCCACTAGCAAAATCTAGGCCAATCTGAGCATCAGAATAAATAATGATAATCTATTGACTAAAAGAGAAATCCATGAGTCCATATTGATTTAAGTAAGCAAATTAATTGAATATTTGATGAAGAATGGGAATATTTACAAAGTCTCACAATACCTCTGCACAAAATACTTACTAATTACAAAGGGAAGAGCAATGTTATAGTAGATACCACCTTAGACAAGTGATCAAATGAACATCATGAGTAAAGAGACATTGAAATCATGAGCCAACTGACTGTTCGAAATGAGAAGAACACAGTATCACTTCTGTCATACTCCTGCTGTTCTGGTTATCTCTTGTGGCTTAACAAAGCACCCCCAGCTAGTGGCGGGAAACAAAACCATGTTACATCTTCATAGATTCTGCGGGTGAGGATTTGCATGAGATACAGCACAGATGAACTGTCTGTGTTCTATGAGGTTTGGGGTCTTAGCTGGGGAAAAGACTATAACTTCTGGTGGGCGGGGCACTGAAACAGCTGGGGTCTAGAATCATCTGGAGTCTTCTTTACTCAGTTTGGCACCTGGGCTGGGATGATTTGAAACCTGGGCTCAGCTGGGGCTGTCAACCAGAGCATCTCCATGTGGCTCTCCATGTGGTTTGTCTTCTCATGGCCTGGTACCTGGGAGCATCCTGAGAGAGATTCTAAGGAGTGTTACAAGGGACCGACATAGAAGCTGCAAGACTTCTTTTAACCTAGACTTGGAAGTCAACAACATCACTTTCACTTCATTCTCTTGGTTACAAGAGAGTCCCTAAGGCCCACCCAGATTCAAGGGAGAAAAATTAGACCCCACTTCTTAGTGGGAGAGTGGCAAGGTCACATTGCAGAAAACCATGGGAGACGGGGAAAAAAGACTGGCTCAATTTGATAATTTTGGCTACACTTTCTTTCGCTGTATTGCCTCATTGTCTTCTGGTGTTGAATGTTTCTGTGAGAAGTCGTATATTTCTGAGGAGAACTTAATTTTCTTTCCCTTAAAAGTGACTTGATGTTTTTACCTGGCTGCCTAAATAATTCCTTCTTTCTTTCTCTGGAATAAATTACATACCATAATATTTGCTCATTTCAAGTGAACAATATAATAATTTTTAGTAAATTTATATAGTTCTGCAACCATTACCACAATCCATTATTAGAATATCTTCATCACCCAAAAAGATCCCTCGTGTCCATTTGCAATCGATCCCTATTCACATCTCCCAGTCCCAGGCAACCACCTTAACTTTCTACTTTCAATCTACTTTCTATCCTTATAAGATTTGCCTTCTCTTTTATTCATCATAGTACTGGAAGTCCTACCCAGATGAATTAGGAAAGAAAAAATAATAATACAAGGCATTCAAATCAGAAAGGAAGAAGTAAAACTATTTCTATTTGTAGATAACATATTATATATAGAAAACCCTAAAGACTGTTAGAACTAATAAATACAGTAAAGTTGCAGGATACAAAATCAATACACAAAAATCATTGCATTTCTATACCTGAATAATGAACTATCACGAAGAGAAATTATGAAAAACAATCCCATTTACAACTGAATCACGATTAGAATACCTAGGAAGAGGGGCATCTGGCTGGCTCAGTGAGGAGAGCATATGACTCTTAATCTTGGGGTTATGAGTTCAAGCCCCACATTGGGTGTAGAAATTACTAAGAAAAAATTTTTTTTAATTTTAAGATAAATAAAATTAAATACCTAGGAACAAATTTAACCAAGGAGGTGAAAGACCTATACACTGCAAACTATAAGACATGGGCGAAAGAAACTGAAAAAGATGCAAATAAGTAAGATAGTCCATGCTGCTCATGAACTGGGAGGATGAATATTGGGGTTTTTTGGAAGAATTAATATTGCTAAAATGTCCCATACCACCCAAAGCAATCTACAGATTCAGTGCAGTCCTTATCAAAATTCCAATGGTATTTTTCACAGAAATAGAACAAATAACTATAAAATTTGTATGGAACCACAGAAGACCCTGAATAGCCAGAACAATCTTGAGAAAAAAACAACCAAGCTGGAGGCATCACATGTCCTGATTTCAAATTATGTTACAAACCAATAGCAATCAAAATAGCATGGTATTGGCATAAAAACGGACACATAGATCAGTGGAACAGAATAAAGCCCAGAAATAAATCCATGCATATATTGTCAGTTAATTTGCAACAATGGAGCCAAAAATATATAATGAAGAAAGGACAGTCTCTTCCATACATAGTGCTGAGAAAACTAGACAGCCACATGCAAAAGAATTAAATCACTATCTTACACCATACACAAAAATTAACTCAAAATGGATCAAAGACTCAAACATAAGACCTAAAACCATAAAACTTCTAGAAGAAAACAGGTAGTAAGCTCCTAGACATTGCTCTTGGCAATAATTTATTGGGTTTGACACCAAAAGCAAAGGCAACAAAAGCAAAAATGAGAAAGTGGGACTACATAAAACCAAAAAGTTTCTGTACAGCCAAGGAAACCAACAACAAAATGAAAAGCCAGCCTATGGATTGGAAGAAAATGTTTACAAATCATATGTCTGATAAGAGGCTAATATTAAAAAGTATAAAGAATTCATACAACTCAATAGAAAAACAATCTATTTTTTATTTTTTGTTTTTTATTTTTTTTAAAGACACATTTCTGTATCAGCATCATGATCAGACTATTACATTTAGCAATCAACAGCATGGGTGCAAAAAAATACCTACATTAAAACCTGTTGTTGGAATGCTTTATATTTTCCATAGAACAGAAACTAAAATAACTTGTTATACAATTAGTCACAAAGACTTTGAGTTTTTTGCCCATACACATGATATTGTCTAAAACATGTCTTCTTTGCAGCAGCTAGGCCCTGCCCCCACTGTGCTTGAGTTCACAAATCTGTTGAGTCACAAATCTGTTGTAACCTGTAGTTTCCCTATCACTTCTCTGGCTCTCCTCTCCAGCTAAGCTTTGTTTCCTGGCAGTATTGAAAACCTCCTGCCTCAGCCATTGCTACTGCTGCTGCTGGAACCACTGCAGCCACCTTGGCTTCACGGTTTGGCAAAGTACTGGCCTCTAACACCAAAGGGGCCAGAGCTCCTGCCTCCAAAATGTCCTCCTTTAATGGGTCCAAAATTTGAAGACTGACTGTTGTAACTGGCAAAAAATTATATTCTGCCACCTCCAGCATTGCTTCCAACATTACCAAATCCATTATAGCCATCTCGCTGCCACTATATCCACCACCACCTCCACTGCCACCAAAGCCCCCTTGCCCACTAAGTTTCCTCCATGACTAAAGGTGTCATTCTCACCAAAACCACCTCCATGACTACCACTAAAGTTTCCAGAACTACTTTGATTTCTTCGGCTGGATGAAGCACTTGCTGTCTCTTGCTTAGATAGGGCTCTCCTTACTTCACAGTTGTGGCCATTCACAGTGTGGGATTTTTGAATGACAATCTTGTCTGCAGAGTTATGGTCATCAAATGTTACAAAAGCAAAGCCTCTCTTGTGGCCACTGCCTCGGTCAGTCATGATTTCAAGCATTTTAATTTTCTCATACTATTCAAAATACTCTCTTAGATGATGTTCTTCAGTGTCTTCTTTAATGCCACTGACAGAAATCTTTTTCACAGTTAAGGGGGCACCAGGTCTTTGAGAATCTTCTCTTGAGACAGCCCTCTTTGGTTCCACAGCTCTTCCATCCGCCCTGTGCGGCCCTGCATTCATGGCGGCATCCACCTCCCCCACAGTGACGTACGTGACAAACCCAAAGCCTCTGGAGCGCTTGGTGTCGGGATCTCTCGTTAACACACAGTCCATAAGTGTTCCCATGGCTCATCACAGCTATTCAGACTCTGATCGGTTGTTTCAGAGCTCAAACCTCGATGAAGAGATTCCGCAGCTATTCAGGGTCTTTGGGAGACTCTGACTTAGACATGACGGTGGTGGGAGGGGAGACTTTCACAATGCTGACTTGGTAGTGTCCGCGGGCAGAAAGGCACAATCTGGTTTTTTAAATGGGCAGAGAATCTGAAGAGCTATTTTTCCCAAAACAGCTTACAGATGGCCAACAGGTATCTGAAAAGATGCTCAATATCACTAATAATCAGGGAAATGTAAATCAAAACCACAATGAAATAATCATCTCACACCTGTTAGAATGGCTATTAGTAAAAGACAAGAACTAACAAGTGTTGGCAACGATGTGGAAAAAAAAGGAACCCCTGGGCACTGTTAGTGGGAATATAAGGCACAGCCACTACGGAAAACAGTATAGAAGTTCTTAAAAAAATTAACAGAACTAGCATGTGATTTAACAACCCCACTATGGATATTTATTCAAAGAAAACAAAATCACTATCTCAAAAGGTATCTGCACTCCCATATTCAGTATAAAATCATTTACAATAGCCAAGACATGGAAACAACCTAAATGTCCATCAATGGATAACGAAAATGCAGTATACATATACAATGGAATACTATTCACCCATAAAAAGGGAAATTCTGTCATTTGGAACAATGTGGATGCAACTTGAGGGCATTATGATAAGTGAAATAAGTCACAAAGAAAAAGACAAATACCATATGATTTCACTTATACATGAAATCTAAAGAAACAAACATTTTACAAAAAGCCACTCAAATATATAGAGAACAGATTAGTGGTTGCCAGAGGTGGGGGGTGAGGGGGCGGGCGAAATGGGGAAGGTGGTCAAAAGGTACAAACTTCCAGTTATAAGTAAGTCTTGTGATGTAATGTACAGCATGGTGACCAGGGTTGAAAATACTGTATTGCATACTAGAAAGTTGCTAAGAGCGTAGATCTTAAAAGTTCTCACAAGAAAAAAATGTGATGGATGTTAACTAAACTTATCATGGTAATCACTTCACGGTCTATACATCTATTGAAACATTATGTTGTACACCTTAAACTAATACAACAGTACATGTCAATTATATCCCAATTTTAGAAAGGGATTTGCCAGGGCGCCTGGATGGATCAGTCGATAGAGCATGTGACTCTTGATCTCGGGGTTGTGAGTTTGAGCCCAATGTTGGGCATACAGATTACTTAAAAATAAAATCTTAGAAAAAGCTAAAAAATTAAAAGAGATTTGCCTCTTCTGGAAATGTCACATAAATGAGATCATGTAATATGTAGTCTTTTGCATCTGGATTCTTTCACAAGTGGGAAACATTACTGAGGAATGTTGAATCATATGCACTAGAAGCACTGGCAGAGGCAACCACAGGAGGTACTGATAAAAATCATGAAGAACAGAATATTAAAGTAAGCCTGATAAATTATGAAAATCAGGACTTCAGAGTAAGCCTGATAAAGTATTGTGAAAAAGACGTCAGAGTGAGCTCAATGCACCTAGTAACAAAAATGTAAAACTTGCTTCTATCCATTAAAAGTAGGATGACGTATAACAACTGTAGCTTTATTTCCAGATAAATAGAACTAAAAATCCACTGTAGCTTTGTAGCCACTTGCAGGTAACTTGTATGTATTCTGGTATTTTTTCACTCAATAATAAAATTATCTAATTGTACATTTATGAATTGGCATGTTCCTTTGGGTCTCAATTTCTCATTTCTCCTACATACACGGCATGTTTTTGAGGTTCATATTATGTTGTTGCATCTACCAGTGGCTTGGTCCTTTTTAACTGCTAACCAGTACTCCATTGTATGGATACACAGTCTATTCTCATTGTTCCTGGTAGTTATGTTCTATAAAATCACTTCGAACACTGAATTTAGTGAATACTTACTCATTGACCATAGGGGAAATGCAGGGGTGGTTCCTGCAACATGTCTTTTTCATCAACTAATAATATATAACCTTGTTTTGTGTGTGTTTTTGTCTGAAGACACCATATTTACTATATAGCGTTGATTCATTAACATTGAACTCATGGCAAACAGCACTAGAACTCATGCCTGAATGAAGCTTCTCTAACACAAGTCTTTTTTTCCACAAGGCACATCACAACCTTCTTGAGTGTAGGAATGCTAGCCAGCACTTCAGCCCTAGGCCTGGATGCTTTTTTAAACAAAATCACCAACAAAAAGCACACAAGAAAATGTGAAAAACATAGCACTAAATAGACTGCAAAAGGACAATTATGTACAGGAACAGAGCTGAAACAAGGAGGCAGAGTGTCGCCTAGTCTGACCTCAGCTAGGAACATGTTTGTTGGGTGACTCAAATTCTCTGCTGCTCTGCACATGTGCATATCCAAGAATGGCCAGGAAATTCCTATTGATTTTGAGGTTACAAATAGCTTTTAGCAAGTAGGCAAATCTGCACATGTAGAATCCATGAATAATGAGAAATGACTACTATATTTTATCTACTCACCAAATGACAAACATTGTGATTATTTCGACATTTAGGCTATTGTGAATCATTCTGCTAGGAACATCTGCATACAAGTCTTTGTGGAAATATTTGCTTTTATTTCTCTTGGGCAGATACCTAGGAGTGGAATTGCTAGGTCTTATGTAAGTTTGTTTACCTTTTTAAGAAACTGCCAAACTGTTTTTCAAAGTGGTTGGACCATTTTATACCCCCCACCAGCAATGTCTGAGGGTTCCAGTTTCTCTATGGCTATAGTAAAATCACCATAGGTTGTAGCATATCTTTTGATAAAAACTCTTTTTTTTTTTTTAAGATTTATTTATTCATCAGAGAGAGAGAGAGAGAGAGCACTTGCACAAGCGGGGGGAGTGGCAGGCAGAGGGAGAAAGAGGCTCCCTCCTGACACAGGACTTGATCCCAGGACCCTGGGATCACAACTCAAGCCAAAGACAGATGCTCAACTGACTGAGACAACCAGGAGTCCCGATGATAGGCATTTTTGTGGGTGTGAAGTGGTACCCCATTATAGTTTTGATTTCCATTTCCCTAATGACTAATGATTTTGCACATCTTTTCAGGCATTTATTAGTCATTCATATATCTTTTATAGGTGAAGTGCTTATTAAAATATTTTGCTCATTGGGTTTTTTATTGGGTTGTCTTTTTATTATTAAGGTCTTTCTATATTCTGGATACAAGTCCTTTATCAGATACATGATTTGCAAATATTTTCTCATGCTTTGTCTTTCTACTTCAATGGTGTTTCATGAAGCACAAAAGTTTTAATGATGAAGTCTAGTTTATCAATTTTGTCTTTTCTGGAAGTGATTTTGGTATTGTGTCTAAGTGATTTTGGTGTTGTATTTTGTCTAACCCAAGATCATGAGGATTTTATGCTGTTTTCTTTTCAAAGTTATATTCTTTATCTTTTAACGTCCAATGATTTTAGTAGAATATTGTGTTGGCCGTTATTGAGCAAAGTTTCCCTAAATTATTATGTATCAGTCAAAATGTAGATTTTAGTTTTTTTCAGAAAAAATATATTTTTAAATTTTGCTTATAAATATTTCTATGTTCCACTGTTTTGCTTTTCTTCTTAGGGGAGAATTAAGTATTTTGCCTGTCTTCTATTATTTGCCATTTGCTCTAGTCTTTTTTATGTTTTTCTTTTATTCTGTTTCATCTTTCCTTTTCTCATTTCTAATCTCTATGGCCCTAACTGTGCTTTCAGTCATGCCTAGTCTTGCTTGTGCTTCTTATAATTTAGTCTTTATTTTTTGTAATGGTTTTGTTTTTCTTGTTTCTTCTTTGATACCTATCACTTAATGCTTCACCTCCTCCTATCATCTAGCTAGCACCTCCTATTATCTGACCATTTCTTTCCTTAGCTCTTCTACTTCTGCCATGTGTCTTCCCTTCTTAGGTTTAACTAAAGCACTGAGTTTCTGAAAATTCACACTGGGATATTAGGTAACCGTTTTCTTTTGCTTTGGGTCAACATTTTTTTGTTAAGTTTCTTTGTCCCTCAGGGAAATTTTGTTGCCCCTTTTCATCATTTTCTTACAGTATCACTTTAAGTATCTTTTTTAAAAATTATATTAGATTTAAAGATTTATTAGTTATATATTCCTAAAGAGGTTAGACGAGGCCAACTTCTAGGTTTTGCATTACCAAATACATTGGTCACAGAAAACCTCCCTAATATTAGAGCAGATCTGAAGGAAGTGAGGAGGAAGCCAGAAATCCCAAGCATTCTAGGAAAGGGAATAGCAAGTATGAAGTCCCCCAAGGAAGGAGAGTACTTGACATGTTTGGAAAATAGCAAGGACCAAGCTGGCTGGAGTAGGGTGTTTAAGGGGGCAAGAATAGAAGATGAAGTCAAGGTGCAAGATACGGGGAAAGAGTACAGCTCTCACAAAGCCTTTGTAGGAAGCAAAAGGATTTTGGCTTTTACTCTGAATAAGATGCAAAGCCACTGGAAGATTCTGAGCGAGAAGTTGACATAATCTGATTGAGATTGTAAAAGGATCACTCTGAATACTTTGTTGAGAGCCGACTATATGGGTGCAAGCATGAGAACAGGGAGACTGGTTAGGAGACTACTGCAATAATTCAGGTGAGAAATGATGGAGATCTGGACCACAGTGGTAGCAATAGAAATGGTGAGAGATGATTAGATTCAGAATGTATTTTGAAGGTACAGGTAATAAGTTCCCCCAAAGACTGGATGTGAGCTATGAACAAAAGTGAGTGCTCAAGATGACTCCAAAGTTTTTGAACTGAGCAACTAGAAGGATGCAGTTGTCATCAATTAAGTTGGGAAAGACTGATGAAATATGAGGTTTGA
This sequence comes from Ursus arctos, assembly GCF_023065955.2. Classification (NCBI taxonomy): domain Eukaryota; kingdom Metazoa; phylum Chordata; class Mammalia; order Carnivora; family Ursidae; genus Ursus; species Ursus arctos. The sequence goes on along the minus strand of NW_026622886.1, from coordinate 9,193,332 downwards.
GGGGCAAGATCAGGAATTAGGGCTTGGACATCAACTTTGAAATGCCTGTTATACATCTTATCTGGAGACTTCTAGTAGACAATTGCTTATACATACAAGCCTGGAGTTCAAGGGATAGGTCTGGTCTAGAGATATTAATTTAGGAGTAATTGGCATATACATAATATTTAAAGCCATGATACAACAACTAGAAGAGTAATTGAAGTTACTCAACCTAGGGGGTCACTTTTGATTAAGATAACTGAAGCCTGAGCCCTGGGTCTCAATGTTTAGAAGTCAGGATGAGAAAGCACTGAAACATGAGATTCGTAAGCCTAAAACACCAGTGAAGACCTAGTAGAGAACCCAAGAACCCACTCACAGGGCAGCCACCTCTTCCGCATTGCCATGAGGTCATGTACAACACACAGCCTCTTGGGAAGAGGTATGGTAGGGAAGACCACCCTGAAAGACTAAGCATTTATCCCTAAAGAGGCTAAATTGACTCTAAAACGATTCTTTATTTTGGAAAGAGACTGAGTTACCTATAATAACTGGCAATTTGTGATTTTTCTTCTACCATCAAAGAGAATCGAAGCATCAAGGCAAGTTATAGGAATAGAGTGCTATAAGTTTTACGGATTTGGGTACAGTGTGAAAAATTTAGATTCTGCTATATTGATCAACAATTCAGTCAAAGACATCCATGTTTCTCAGCTCCCCTGAAGCTCTGACAGCCCCAGTGGATCCAATTTACTCCCAAGCATCAATAGCTTGAAGGCAGAAGATGTTGTGCTTCAATTGTCTATCACAATACAAACAGCTACTATATACCGACTTCTTACTCTGTGGGTAAGCAGTTTAATACATTGTTCCTTGATCATCATCACAATCTTAGGAGATGAGGACTATCAGTCTACATTTTAGATATCAGGGAAAAGAAGCCCAGACAGTAACCTGACCAAAGCAGCAGAGTCATGATTAAAACCCAAGTCTGGTTATAGCACCCGGACTTTGATTCACCGTATCATATTGCTAGTCACATCACCTTGAAACTTAGGTTTATCTACTCAAAGCTCCAGGAATCTTGAAGGAAGGCAGGGGGCATAATTAAGGCAAGCCACTAGAGACCAACTGAGCCGAGGGGGTTGGAGGTCACACCTTTTATAAGCGTAGAGGCATTGACAGATATATCTTGCTCAAATTTTGTCACTCCTATAATCCATCTTCCTAAGAAGCACTGGGCTGTGGGACTAGTGGTCTATTTTGGGACTATTAACTAGCACAGAGGCTCTGAAAAGCTAATTAATCTCTTGGCAAATAAATGATTAGACCCCATGTAAGGATGTGCCCTCAAAGTAAAGAAGGAAAGTAGGTCAAGGAATCAGCAATAACAAATTTTAGCATGACAGTTTTAGATCTAGGGAGAGATTAATGTTGGCTCCTTCACACTTTGGTGAAGGATTTGTGAGTATAGATGACAGATTTCAAAAGTTGCTCTAAAACAAGGTTTCCTCTCCTGGAACTCATTTGCCTTTGCATATTGTTTGATATTAGTATTCCATGTTAGGAGAAATCCATTTTCCCTAGTTACAGAGGACTTGATTTAAGATACTAGATATCCTCAGGTTTTTCTTCAACTGTAAAAGAGAGACCATACTCTTTATAATGCATACAGTATTGCCTAAATCATAGGTGGGAAGTTGTACCCAAACACAGGCCAAACTGAGAGGCTCTCTTACTGTAGTTTGCACAAATCCCAGACTGTGTCTGTGTTATGCTGTCACATGGAAAATGTTAACTCAGTAAGTCTCCCATCTCAGGGTAAACACACAGGTTCTTTCAACCTGACTATTGCAGATGACAATGAAGACCCTATGGTTCAACTTCGGGCTGCTCTACTGTGTATTATTTTTTAAAACTCCACCTTGCCCATCTTCACCAATTGCCATTTAACTCTTTTATCATTGAAAAGGCTTCTGCCAGGTGAACTCTGCTACCATTTTGGGTGCTTTGTCCCAAGGTGAAGTTTTTATTACTAGTTCCCTTCATGGGTCTAATATCTATACTAGATATGGGTGGAAAATAGCAACCATTCCACTCCGCCTATTTGTAAGTATCCAGCTCAAGTCCTTACAAAATCAGGCACTTAATATTTATTAAAAGATAACTTCCTCCACCTCCTTATCTTAGAAGCTCTCTGCAGGCCACATCCATATCTATCTTTTCTGTATTCATTTAGTCCTCAGTGCCAGACCACTCATTTTGACATTTATTTACATTATTCTTCAATGATTTATAAATGCTTAATGTGCCTATGTCTTGCCTTAAGAGTGAACTACCTAGGGATAAGATTTATATCACCTATCTTCTAGTGCTAAACACATGGATGGTATGTAAGAAATGCCCAATGTTTTGGTTAGATTATCCTGGCTACAAGAAACAAAGGCTATAGCAGTTCCCTCAACTAATGAGAGAAACTATTCAAAGAGAAACCAAAGCCAAACAGCCCATAGGAAGAGCAGGGCCTGCAGCAGAATCAGGCTATAGGGTACTTAGCATTCTACTACTCTAGAGGGTTAGAACCAGGGGTAGAACCAGATTCAAACTGGGATATATAAGTTGTTTTCCCTAGGCATATAGACTTGAGTCCCAATAATTCTAGTAGGAAAGCTGGTTTGAAGCTAATCCGGTAAGGGATATGGAAAGATAATAAAAGTTATCTTTTAGATATAACTTTAAGTTTTATATATATGTATTTAAGATAACTTTTATTATCTTTCCATATCCATGAGCAACTTCCTCAATCATAGAGAGTCCACCAGTTCATGGTTATAGACCTTCATGAAGTCTGGTTACACTTATTGTCCTTGCCTTCCATGAGACGTCTACACTATCATCTTCCCAATTTCACCTCCTTTTTTTGACTCTAGCTCAAATGGGTTTTTCTTTCTCATAACAAAATGATCCCTTTCTAGAAACCAATTTCCTACAATAAAATGGTTCCTAAGATCGCAATATAGCAATAGTCTATGAAACCATCCACATTATTTCAACCTTACCACAAATTGTATTAAAATTGTTTTCTGGGGCGCCTGGGTGGCTCAGTCAGTTAAGCATCTGACTCTTGGTTTTGGCTCAGGGGATGATCTCCGGGTCCTGCGATCCAGCCCCATATTGGGCTCTGCGCTCTGCATAGAGTCTGCCTCAGATTCTTTCTCCCTCTCCCCTCCCCACCCCCTCCCTGCTTGCTCTTATGCTCCTTCTCTAAAATAAATAAATGAAATCCTTTTTAAAAATTTGTTGTTTTCTTTTCAATAATTGTATTCCCTCCTTTTTGGAACTACTGGGGAAAGAGAACACTAACTTCAGTGTACGCATTGTAGGCTGTGCTGTCTCTTCTGACCTTGGAGGAGTTAGGGGAGAGACTGCAAAAAATGCAGACTACCCTGGGCTTGAGAAAATTCTAAGTCATAGGGAAAGATGAGCCAGACAAATCTTCAATGGCTGAAAGATGAAAAGAAGATCAATTGACAAAAGAAATAAAAGAGAATCTCTAAACAATTATAGACTCTCTGTCCCAGCTCTAGGTTAGGAGACTTGGACAAAATTGCAGAACTGGAAAAAGAACTGACAAACACCAAAGAGGAACTTGAATTCAGGGCTAAAAAATGGGGTAAGTCAGATGGAGATTTTTCTCTAAAATTCACTATAGCTGAGCAGAAAGAAGAGATACGAGGGAAATCTGATGATATGGAGTTCCTAACTAGGAATACACAAATTAAAGATGACTTTATGAAAGCTATCAAACTACAACTGGTTGACCCCAAAGACATACCAGATATGAAATGCTTGACTCCAAAATTTTTCTTCTTCAGGAAAAAATTTCTTGAATCCCTGTCAAGAAACTTCAGGAAAACAAAGACAACAGTAGCTACTGATGTTGGAAGAGTTGGTAAATAAAACAACCTGGTGCATTGAGACCCTTTAAGCAGCGAGCTCTATGGCAATCTGGTGAAGATTCATACTCACCCAGAGAACTATGAGTGAGGCTGAATTCTGCAAGTGAAACTGGAAGGTTTCCAGGGACTATGCAGTCTTCTCTGCCTCTTAGAGGGCGCCTGGAGCACTTAAAGCAGAATGAAGATCCTGGCCACCACTGAAAAGGGAAACGAGAAAGTCCATCAAAAGGAGGTCTTCTGAGCACTAGTGGGTGATGTCCAGGATGGGCCATTAGCATGGACTCTGAAATTAATATCAAATTAATCCACCTGTATCTCTGCTTCATCTCTACATAATATGATAGAGATTATAAAAGTTTTAGGACATTTTAAATCATTCTTAAACTAGATATTTACTCAAGAGAAATAAAAGCATGTTTATACGAAAACCTGGACACACATTTTGTGATAGCCCAAAACTGGAAATAATCTAAGTGCTTTTTAATTGGTGAATGGATAAGCAAATATTCTCATCTTCATCCCCTTTTCCTAGGTCCAAAGGAGAGCAGCCACATATGCTCGTACACAGCAGCACTTCATGGCATGCCCACTTGATGAGCACCCCATCAGTAACACAACCTGAGTTCAAAGATGCTCAATTTGCTTCTATGTTTTTACATACTTTTGCCTACTTTGCCTGCTTGACCACTATTGGCTACTGGTACGCTCTCAAATGTCTTTACCTCTACAGTACAGCATTAGGAAACTAATTTGCGCAATAAACATGTTCCCGCAAAGCTGTAAATTAGAGTTTTTGAAATCCAAATATATTTTCCCACAGCTCCTTAGTGTCAGAGATGTTTTATCTTAATTTGTGATAATCAGTTGGCAGTGACTTTGAACTTCAGTTTTAAGTTACTCCACTATAAACCAAGTAGTTCCTCATTTGTACAAAAACATTTTTTTAAAGACTTATTTATTTATTTGAGAGAGGGAGAGAGCGAGCTTGAGCATGAGCATGGCGGAGGGGCAGAGAGAGAGGAAGACAAGCAGACTCCCCACTGAGTGGGGAGCACAACTCAGTGCTTGATCCCAGGACCCTGAGATCATGACCTGAGCCAAAATCAAGAGTCAGATACTTAACTGACTGAGCCACTTAGGCACCCTTGTACAAAAACATTTCAATGCACCATGAACTTATTTTACAGAAAAGAAAGGACAAGTTCTTTCATAATGTGAATTATGCACTAATAATTTATCTTTTTAAGATTTAGAATTTAGAATTTAATTATCAGGTGGGCTACTGTTGTTGTCTTTGTATTCATAGTGCCCTGTGGCCCTACCTCATCTCAACTTTTTTACGATTTCAACATTTTTCTAAAATCAGGCTTATTGAGATATAATTGACATGCAATAAAATTGCTCTTTAAAATTTCTTCAAAACTCTACAAGTTTTATTTTTTTAAAGATTTTATTTATTTGTTTGACAGAGAGAGAGCGAGAGCGAGAGCACAAGCAGAAGGAGCAGTAGGCAGAGGGAAAGGGAGAAGCAGGCTCCCCACTGAGCAGAGAGCCTGACATGGGGACATGGGGCTTGATCTCAGGACCCTGGGATCATGACCTGAGCTAAAGGCAGACACTTGACTGAGCCACCCAGGCGCCCCAAAACTCTATGAGTTTTGAAAGATGCAATGTGTAACCCACATCACACTCAAGATACAGAACAGTCCCATCACCCAAAAAAGTCCCTCAAGCCACTTTGTAGTCAACACTTCCCATGCAACCACTAATCTGTTTTCTTTCCCTACAGTTTTGGCTTTTACAGAATGTCATATACATGGAAACATCAGTATATAGGTATTTGTATTTGCATCTTTCACTTAGAATACATTTTTTTAAAAAGATTTTATTTATTTATTTATTTGACAGAGAGAGACAGTCAGCCAGAGAGGGAACACAAGCAGGGGGAGTGGGAGAGGAAGAAGCAGGCTCATAGCGGAGGAGCCTGATGTGGGGCTCGATCCCATAACGCCGGGACCACGCCCTGAGCCAAAGGCAGACGCTTAACCGCTGTGCCACCCAGGTGCCCCTCACTTAGAATACATTTGAGATTTATATTGTTATATCAGTAGTTTGTTCCTTTTATTGATGAGTAGATTCCATTGTCTATACAAACCACTATTTGCTTATCCATTCACCAATTAAAAGGCACTTAGATTGTTTCCAGTCTTTGGCTAATATAAAATGTGTGTCCAGGTTTTTGTGTAAACATGTTTTCATCTCTCTTGGGTAAATATCTAGGAATGGTATTGCTGGGTCATATGGTAAGCTTGTATTTAACTTTATAAGAAATTGCCAAACCGTTTACTCAAGTGTCTCTCTACTATTCTGCAGTTCCATCCACAATGTCTGGGAGTTCTAGTTGCTGCATATCCTCAATAGCACTTGGAATTATTTTTATTGTGACCAAGGAATAATATTTCATTGTGGTTTTGATTTGCATTTCCCTAATGACTAATGATGATATCATTTCTTTTGCCATCCATATATCTCCTGTGGTGATCATTCAACTACCCCAATTTTTAAAAAAGATTTTATTTATTTTAAAGAGAGAGAGCACGAGTTGGGGGAGGGGGAGAAGCAGAGGGAGAGGGACAAGCAGACTCCCTGCTGAGTGGGGAGCCCAACATAAGGCTTAATCCCAGGCTTGAGATCATGACCTAAGCTGAAGTCAGACACTTAAGTGAGCCACCCAGGCGCCCTAACTACCCCAATGTTTTTAAAACTGGTTTACCCGTCTTTTTATTGAGTTGTAGAATTCTTCATGTATTCTGGATACAGTCATTTATCAGATATGTTTTGCAAACATTTTCTCTCAGTCTGTTACTTGTCTTTTCATTTTCTAAACACTGTCATCCAAAGAGCAGACATTTTTTATAAATTATTTTAATGGAACTTCGGGTGCTGTAAGAAATTTTTTGCATATCCCAGGATCACAAAGGTTTTCTCCTATGTTTTCTTCTAAAAGTGTTATAATTTTAGATTTATGATCCATTTTGAGTTATTTTGTATGTGGGGCAAGGTATGGGTTGACAGGTTGTTCTTTTTTTCTTGCAAAATAGTGTTCGATTATTCCAACATTTTCTTTTCTTTTCCCTATCTTTTGGTAAGTTTCCATTTATCAGACACTCTATATAGAATCTACAAAAATGAAGGACATCCTTTAGCTTTGGTGTGACAATCCTATGGCTAGAGATGGGAGGACAGTTCCCACTTTCTTTGGCAAGAAATGCATAAGTAGTGTGCTTTCTGCTCTAGATATGCATTGTATAGGACAGTCCAGAAAGAACTGTCAATGCTCCCTAGCCAGGGATCACCAGGAACACACCAGTGGTTCAACTAGGTGCGCTTATTACTCATTTCAATGAGGGAAAGAACACACCATGGGCATCAGTGACATGTCTCAGTAAGAGGAAGGACTTATACTAAGATTTTGATCTGTGTTAGATGGTTTGGGGAACTTTGCTTTAAACTGGATGCTGTCAGGAAGCAGGGGTAAGTCTATGATTGAATATCTTAATAAATCTTTTGTAGAAAGAGGGAAGACTAGCATGAGGCTAAAGCTGTAATTGGCAAAGAGGTAACAGTCACTCCCATTATTTGATATTTTCAGTTTAGATATTCCATTTGGTGGCTTGGATAGGTTCATGTTTCTGTCTATGTTCAGACATGGTTATGGAGTAGTCTTATTTTTGTCCTGATCCATCATGATCATGCAGTGGCCTTTTCTGATGTTGATGTTCTCTGAAACTGTTTATGTTCCAAAGGAGACATCAAGGCCTAGCTAAACACCAGGCCAGCTCCTAGCAACACCAAGACCTGGCTGATAGCACCAGGTCAGCCTTTTGATGTCAGGGACTGCTTTTTTCTCTCAGAATATAGTGGTTGAGAACTTAGGCCGTAGAGTGAGAAAAAAACGTGTTTGATTCCAGGATCTGCTCTTTACTGGCTGTGGGTCCTTGGATAAATTATCTAACTTCTCTATGCCTCATATGAATATGGGGATAACAGTACTTGCCTCATTGGATTACTGGGAGGAATGAGATATGTGCTAAAAACTTGTGTCAAGGGGCATGTGGGTGGCTCAGTCGGTTAAGCGTCTGCCTTCAGCTCAGGTCATGATCCCAGGGTCCTGAGACCGAGTCCTGAGTCGGGCTCCTTGCTCAGCAGGGAGCCGGCTTCTCTCTCTGCCTACCGCTCCCCCTGCTTGTGCCCTCTCTCTGACAAATAAATAAAATCTTAAAAAGACTTGTGTCAAATAAACCATGATTCTATCACAGAAAAGGTTAAGAAAGCTATTGGGGCGCAGAAAGGAAAACCAAGAATAGTCAGGTAACTGTGCCAGGAAAGTCAAAGAACAGTAAGAAAGTAAGAATAGAAAAGCAAAGTAATTTACATTGGGTGATAATCTATATAAAGCTGTTAACTGTCCAGCTCACTTCAAAATGCCAGGATAATGCAACACATTCATAAAAACATGATGGAACACAGGAAAGTATGTGGACCTTATACCAAGTGATTTGTCATTTAAATGAATTCACATAGAAACACTGAGAAGAGTGGTCGACAACTCAACAATGAAAACTATTATTGTGTCCATGCTAGGAGGTAGATTTATGTGATAGAAAGTTGGATTGGAATCACTTTCAACTTCAATGCCTATAAATAATTTCTTGCTTTCATGTTTCTGGTGTACAGCTTGCTTCTTTCTGGCCCTTGCTTTTTGAACGCCCCATCTTGTTAAGCATGCAATAGCACATCTAATTTCTAGTTTTTCAATAATGCAGAAGGCTCTCTGCGTGTAACCAACTAGAGGAAAACTAAGCACTTTAAGAGACTGGATAATTAATATAGGCTGCACTTAGAATTTATTCCATTAAAAGAAAATTATTGACTGAAGGCTCCATGGACCCATCATTTTAAAACATTATACAATCTTTCAAAATAACATCTAGAAATGGCTTCATTTTAATAATCTGAGAATGAGATTTCACAGAACAGGAATCAAGACCTGTGTGGACTCAGTCTACACAATGAAGAGGGCCTGACTTCCTTGAGGCTCCTTCTGCCACACCAAGGTACCCCAAATCAAGATAGCATCCTTCTGTAGAAGCCATTTCATCATGATCATAATATTTTCATTTTAGATCTAGGGGTGGGTGGGCATGGAGGGGTGCCACTCACTTTTACAAGTTTGAAAACTGAGGTAGTAAGAAACAATGGGGTCAGCCTTACAAGGAATACATGCCTACCTATATATACTGGCAGTTTTATAAGGTTCTGGTGAACTCACAACCTCCCAAAGAGCTTACCTCCATCTTGGTTGGTTTATGTGGTGGTTTTTAACCACTGCTATGGATTACAACATTAATAACTGTAAAAATGTCCAATCTCCCAGGAACCGCCTCAGTTTTACTAATCCTTTATACTTTAACACTGATTAAATTCTCTTGTAGAGAGAAGTGCAAGGGAAGAACAGTATTAACTGTCCACTTTATAATTCCGCCTAGTGTTCACCCTGGAAAAGTTACATATTAAGGACAGAGGTTTCTGTGATAATAAGAAAATAGAGTAAGTACCCAAATCTTCACATTTTGGGTAAACACCACAATCCTCAGAGCCTGCTAATCATCCAAATCATATTTTACCTATTTTATTTTTGTAATTTTTTTTAGAGAGAGAGAGGGGGGAGGACGGACAGAGCGATACAGAATTCTAGGCAGGCTCCATGCCCAGGGCAGAGCCGGAGACGGCTGGATCATGGAATCATGACCTGAACGGAAATCAAGAGTCCCACGCTTAACTGACTGAGCCACCCAGGCACGCCCAACCAAATTGTATTTTAAAGTGACAATATTTGTTAATTTCCCCCCTTTAAGTTCTGGAAAACTAAAATATCCTGATAGTCTTAGATCAACAGTCTAAGTGGATTTGATTTGCTGCTTTGATAAATCGATGACCAGACTGAAACCATAAACTATATTTAGTCCACTACATTTATGACCTGGGTCAAAGTTAGCTTCTTCCAGGATGTTCTCCTTGGTTAGAGTGTCTTTTTCTGAGCCTGGTCAACAGTTACTATTCGGTTGCATCATCCTGATTATTTTGCTTTCGGCGGGGGGGGACATTTTGTGAGGTTACTGACTGGTTGCTTCGCGTGCGTTTTGTCTTGCTGACTGGATCGTGAAGGAAGATCTCAGACTTGTACAGGAATTCACATTTTGGAAAGCCCTTTCACACCCACCATCTCTTGATACTCTCAAAAAACCTATGATGGACTTCCTGCCCTCTTCATGTTAAGCTGCGGAAGGAGGGGCGGAGAAAGGTGAGTGGGTCCCATTGACCTAGTTGAGCAGCCTCCGCGCCCCTCCTCTCCTTCCGTCCCCACAACACCTGCAGTTAAGAGTGAGACGCCTTCCATCGCACAGAGCTCAGGTGCAGACAGCGTCATCTCAGCGCCACACGCTTCTCCACACCTTCCAGAACGGCAGGCAGAGCTTCTGCCGCGGCGGGGAGGCGAGAAGAGGCACCCTGCTAGTCAGCAGGTGGCGAGGGAGGGGCGCCACGCCAGGTTTCTAACTTCCGACTCACTTCTCTATCCACTACCAAACACCCACTCTCCTCTTCGAGTGCCTGGCGAGCCCTCGGCACTGCAGGAAGCCGGGCGACCAGCACCAACTGCAGCGGTTCTTACTGCCAATTCAGGGGCAGGGCAGCTTTATAATAACGACCACAACGTCCCTGTCGCCACCTCTGTCACCTGGGCAGTAAGGGCGCGTCGAGAGCCCCACAGCGAAGGGCTGACAGAAGGCCCAGCTCATCAGTCTCGTGAGGGGAAGCAGGGAAAGGAAGATTGAAGCCCAGGGACTAAGAGCGAGCCCGAAAAATTGGCCACCATCCCACCGTCCCTAGGGCAAAGGTTCTGAATTCCGACCGACCGTTACTCGCAGCATAACGAAAGCTTCGCGAAGTCGCGGGGAGAGTGCTTGAACCGTGAAGGCCGCAGCCAGCGCGTTGCCGGGGCTCCGCGCCCCTCGCCCGATCTGATTGGACGGCGGAGGAAAGGGGGCGGAAGGCCCCAGGACAAGGCGCGCGCGCAGGCGGACCAGGGGTTCCCGCGGAGGCACCCAGGGGGCCAAGGGGCGGGAGCAGAACGGGGTGGGCGCCGCGCGTGCGCACGTTCGGAGGCGACCAGCTGGGGGCTGCTGGGAGAGCAGGGCAGTTCAAGAAACGGGTGGGCGTGTGCCGAGTGGGCGCGGGAGGGGCCTGGCGTGCGCGTGCGCGTCGGAGCCGGAGCCGCGGGAGGAGGCGGGAGCTGAGGAGGCGGTGGAGGGGGCGGGTCGCGTCCGGCGCCACGTCCGCAGCCGGAGGCCGCTACTGCCGCCGTCGTCAACCGAGTCTTCTGGCTCCGAAGCTTGAGGAGGCGCCTCCCGAACCCGCAGCTGCCCGGGGTTGTGCCAGTTGCTCAGGCCACCGCAGTCCTCCTCGGTGCTGCCCGGTTCTTCCGCCCAGCCCCGGCTCCAGGCGCCGACCCTCGACCCCGGAGGTGAGTAAGTAGGGCTGGGAGGGCGGGGGGCGCCGTCCCGGCTTCCTGTCCTCCTCTCTGTCGCCTTCTTCCGTTAGCTCTCCTGCACCTCATCACCTCCGGGCCTGGCTTCCCCAAGCGGAGCCTTTTGGGGGGACTGAGCGGGAAAGGGGGAGGGGCGGGACTATGTTGGGGGCGGACGGAGGTTCGCTGGCGGGGTGGTTATTCTTTATGTGTCCCCGACTCCCCAGCGGTGGTTTGTGATTGCGGACTCTCCTTGGAAGCCTCGGCTTCACTTCTTAGCTCCTTGGGTGTCAGGCTGGGGGAATGGGGGTGGGAGGGCGTCAGCAGCTGGGGAGGGGAGAGGGATGCGGCGGGGGTGGGGGGCGGTTGTGCTGGGCTTCCCCACCACACTAACTCCCGACCTGTTGATAAACCGCTCTCTTGCGTTCAGGCACTCAAGCCTTGGTCCCCAGTGCTCTTTCCACGGAAAGATTCTACTCTCACGTCTAACCTAAAGCTGAAGTGTGGAATGGAGAGAGGCGCTGACGGCGCTAGGGGTGACTGGGGACCGCTGGAGCACCCGTCGGTGCCATCATTGCCTCCCGAGTCTAAATAAAAACCGTGCCTGCTCTGCACACGCAGCTTTGAGACTGGTCCCCAAGCGCGCACTTCCAATCAGATCCCCGCCTAAATAGATCGCCTTTTCTATATGGGAAGACATAGAAATTCTGGAACCCTGTGGGAGTGGGGGTGTGCTGGGTGTACAACGTGGAGCAGAGGGAGGAGGTGCTGTGCTTAGCCCTAGTCACGGCTTCTCCAGGGTCATATTCTGCCTCTCCTGCCACGTCACTCCCTCTGCTAAAGAAAAAAAGAAAAAGACTTGCTTATGACTAAAGAGATCAGTGGGGGGAGAAGGGGCCGCTGGGAAAGGTTTAGAAACACCTAAAGAGGAGAGTTCTTATTTTATTTGTTAGGCCCTTGTGAACACTTGTGCTAATTCCAAATGAAAATACTTTGTTTGCTATCCGTGATTATTTGCTGTATGCGATTGTTTAACCTTTAGAACATGCCCTGGTGTGAGTGCTCTAAAGGGCTCCCAGGAATATTGATACCACATCAACAGGTCTATGTTTGTGTGTATGTGGCTGTGCCTGCTTTTTCAAAGAAATAGGGAAGTAATCTTTAATAAACCTCTATGCCCTCAGTTTTGACTCCCCCCCTTTCATTTCTTTAGTCTATGCTATGACTGATGTAGCAGAAACCAAGTTCAATAAAAATGTGTCCATATATAGAGAATATCATTAGAAAAGTTTGAGGATAGATAGAAAAGTTTCTGTGCGTGTGTGTGTGTGTGTGTGTGTGTGTATTTAACTTCAGGGAAATCTTTACCTGTCTTTGTTTCAGTCATTGCGTACTTGCTGTTTTTGCTACTTCCTGAAGATATCTCATTGGATTACATATAAACACCTTCAGAGTAGGGCCTTCACATGCTTGTTGTAGTAGTAACCTCAGTGCCTAATACAGTGTCTGACATGGTAGGGACACAAATCATCTGTTGAACTAATGAGGTATAATTTAGTGAAGATTACTGGTGTACTGGTTATCTGGTTTGATAGCTTATTGTAATTCTGCTTAATGTTTCATTTAAAGGCAACACTTAAAAAATTACTATTTTGATACTGTCAGTTGTTACTGACTGTCACTAAGGTGGTCACTTAAAAGTTTTACTGACAGATACTTTTTCTTCCCTGCCAGATTCAATGCATTTCTTGTAGCCTGTGTTCTGTTGATTTAACGGGCGGGGGCCGTGTTTAAAAGCAGCCTGTTCAGGGTAGTTGGTTAACTAGAGAAGCCTAAACACAGTCAGCTGGTGTTTTAATATACACTGCTTATTGGTGAGTGTGTGTGAAAGTTCTGTATAAATGTATTTTTGAAAGTCCTTGTAATTTGGCAAAGAAGCTAAAACGGGAGTGAGGATGTGGCAAAGTTCCTATATATAGAATGTATAGAAGAATTTAGCTAAATCAATTATAAGTCTTTTTTTTTATAGGAAATTGGCACTGTTTAATAACAGGTTTTTGAAATGGCTTTGAAGGGAAACTGTTGCGTACTGTATTTTGTAGTTAGGCTTCATATAATGTGTTAGTGCTATTTAACTTCCTTTGGTACACAAAGGGGTGTTTAGCCATAGGCAAATTTGTGTACTATTTTCAAACTTTGTTTTCACCATTAATGAAAACTTAATATATCAAATGTTGTAGATATCCACAAACAACACTGATTCATCTGTTTTCCTTAAAAAAAAAAAAAAAAGTTCCTAAGAGGCATTTGTTTACTTATTTCTATTATTGGAAGAAATTATCCTCTAGGGAATAGTGTTGTTATTAATCCTTGCTCAATATATTTGCCAGCTGCTATATCTATGATACTATTGTACTTGACAAGAATTATTTCTCCTTGGCCTAAAATGCCTAAAGGAACTACTGGTGAATTGTAGTCTACAGCAAAGAAGTCTTTCACATTTCACAATTTCTTTAAAAAGTACAGTTATAACCAGTTTTAGTTGGTACTCTAAATTTGTTCACATGTTAGGACCAAGTGGTGAACCTGATTTATGTCCATAGAGTAAGTTCAGTTATTTGTCCTGATGTAAAGGCTGTTTTCTGTTTTTATTGCCTTCCTTAGGAAGGTACTTTTTAAATAGAAACTTGTGTGTATTATGAGTTCCTAGAGAGCAGATAATTTTTTGGGTTTTGCATGAGATAAATTGATAAGTGCCAAGAAAGTGTGTCCCCTTTGGGTAAACTGGTTTAGAGAAGTCCTGTGTGCTGAATCATGCTGAAATTTCAGCGCCTGACATGGTGCCTGCCACATAGTAGGGACCCAAGTATATATTGAACTAATAATTCAGTGAGTTTAGGGCAGATGGTTTGCGTAGCATTCAATAATTTTGTTTAAGGATAACATTTAAAATGGTCATTTTGACACTTTTTCTATTAGTTGTTACTTGTCTCTATGTGTGTACTTTTAAATTTTACAAGCAGATTATTTACCTTTACCAGTTTTAAGAGATTAGGAGTATGTGTTCAGAATTCCCAATTTAAGAGAAACAAAGCCCCTGTAATGATGATAATGAACAGGATGGTAATATAAAAAATAGTTCTCCTTAGTGATAAAGTGGTAGTATCTGTAAAGAGGTAATATCACTAAAAGTTTGGCACATATATGTGTGTAGGGGTTGGGAATGATTTATGTGAGTAAAAAGTACAGGTAGCATTACAGAGAGTTAAGGATTTAGCAGAAATACTTTTTACAAGGTATTCAATGCCTTATGACCAAATTAGGAATTTAGAAAACAACAATATTCCAAATACTTGCAGCTTTTACACTATTTTTATTATCCTAAGAGTTCTAAGAGGAATTTTTTTTTTAAAGATTTTATTTATTTATTCGACAGAGAGAGAGACAGCCAGTGAGAGAGGGAACACAAGCAGGGGGAGTGGGAGAGTAAGAAGCAGGCTCATAGCAGACGAGCCTGATGTGGGGCTCGATCCCATAACGCCAGGATCACGCCCTGAGCCGAAGGCAAACGCTTAACCGCTGTGCCACCCAGGCGCCCCTAAGAGGAATTTTAATACTATATACTTGCTGTTAACACCAATGATGTACAAGAAAGTCAGATGTTAAAAAAATATGTGTACAAAACAAAAATCAATGCCTTTGGCCTCTTAGGACTTCAAAGCCCTCTAATACCAAGTTCCTCTGTTCTTGGTAGCCAGGCAGACCTCCAGATTTTTTTTTTCTTTTCTTTTCTTTTTTTTTTTTTTAATAATTTTTTAGTATGTTGTGTTAGTCACCATACAGTACATCCCAAGTTTTTGATGTAATGTTCCATGATTCATTACTTGCGTGTAACACCCAGTGCACCATGCAATATGTGCCCTCCTTAATACCCACATTTTCTATTTTACTGTTTATTGATAATCCTGTTGGTAACTGTCACTAACAATATTAAATGTATCTGTGGATATTTCTGTATAATAGTATCTATATTCCTACATTTCAAACTCTTCTACCAAAAATACACGTAACTTAGGAGTAGAATCATGGTGGATGGGGGTGGGAGTGTTGTGGGCTGGGAAGAGAGAGCTGGTAAATCTGAGAGTATATCCTGAAGAAGTTCCAAACAGGAATGAAATTTCTTGAGAGTCTGGTTATCCTAAAAATTCCCAAGTACTTTTCAGTTATCTTTTTAATTAGTGTATATTTAAACTTAAACGGTACTTTAAATTACTGTGTAGTAAAATGCACGCATCGTATCTCTCCTGTGGTTCTTGAAGCCGCTGGCATGCTACTGCTTACTCTTAAATAAGAATATTTGAAAAGCACAATTTTAGCTTAAAGTATCCTTTTTTTTTAACCAAAAATTTGGACCGTATATTGGTATGTATCTTTTCTTGTGATGCTTAATACTAATGTAGATACAGATGGTAATTTTTTCTCACGTACTTCACAAATAATGTGCGTCAGCTTACAACAAAAATATATACTAACAAAATGGTAAGAATATAAGTAAAGTACTCAAATTGCAAACTAACCAGGGAGAACAGCAGTAAGAGTGGGGGTCTTGAGGTGTGGAGTTGGGGGAAAATAGGACAAGTAGGCAGGCCACAGGAACGTGCCCAGTTAAGTTGGGATTTTACCTGCAAGCTTCCTGGAAGCCAAAGGGAAATTATTTATTTATTTGTTTGTTTGTTTGTTTATTATTTATTATTTTTTTATTTTTGGGGCACCTGCTCTGCATAAGACTTTTTTTTTTATTATTATGTTCAGGTAGCTGCTCTATAAGTACATCATTAGTTTTTCATGTAGTGTTCAGTGATTTGTTACTTGCGAATAACACCCAGTGCTCATCACAACACGTGGCTTCCTTAGTACCCATCATCCTATTACCCCATTCCCGCACCCCCTCCCCTCTGAAACCCTCAGTTTGTTTCCCAGGGTCCATAGCCTCTCATGGTTCGTCTCCCTCTCTAATTTCTCCCCCTTCAGATTTCCCTCCCTTCCCCTATGGTCCTCCATGCTATTGTTTATGTTCCACATATGAGTGAAACCATATGATAATTGTCTTTTCTCTGCTTGACTTACTTCACTTAGCATAATCCCCTCCAGTTCCATCCATGTCGATGCAAATGGTGGGTACTCATCGTTTCTGATGGCTGAATAATATTCCATTGTACATATGTACCACATCTTCTTTATCCATTCATCTGTTGAAGGGCATCTTGGCTCCTTCCACCGTTTGGCTATTGTGCACAATGCTGCTATGAACATTGCGGTGCATGTGCCCCTTCTTTTCACTACATCTGTATCTTTGGGGTAAATACCCAGTAGTGCAATTGCTGGGTCGTAGGGTAGCTCTGTTTTTACCATCCTGAGGTTATCTGTTAAATAGGAAAGTATATAGATCTCAAAGAGAAGAAAACATCCTAAATCTGTTGCAGAAACAAAAATTTTTCTGAATACCACTAAAGACATTTCTTATGTGGAGCTCTGTATCAGAGGCATCGAGTAATGTGGTAGGTAATTTCTTTACAGTGCAGTACAATGTAGTAAACAGCCTGCGTAAGGCTCTTTGTCAGGGTTTTCTTACTAAGGACATAACCGGGAGTTAAACTCAGTGATGTCATTTTCTTCAAATCAGCATTTTGTGATTTAAGTATGTTGTTTTTTAGATCACCTTGATTTGAGGATAAAAACCTAAAAAAAAACTAGGATAAAAACTAGGTAGATGAACTGCATAACCTTTGAAAATACCCTTTATGAATATCACTGATTTCTAAGACTTAAAAATATAAAATTTTCTTTAGGTACGAAAGCAATACATGTTTACGGTAGAAAATTAAAATATAGATGTTAGATATAGATTTATAGATGTATATCTATATATAAAGGGATGGTATTTCTTTCTCTGTAGCACAGTCTCTCTGTCTCTCTCTGTCTCCTCTCTCTCTCTATATTTCTACTCCCTAGTGGCAGTCTTTGTCAACATATTGGTATACTTTCTTTCAGTCTTTTTATGTACATGTAAAAGAATTGGATTATTTGATATATGCCTTTTATATTCTCGGAATGTAACATTAGCATCTCCCCCATAGTATTTGGTCTTCATAAATTATTTTAATGTCTGCATTGTGTGTCTCTAGGAAGCTTATAAATTCATCTTTTGCCTTCCATGAGGCTATACTCATTTGTACACTTTCAGATGTATTTTGTATTTTGTTTGTTTTTGCTGGCTTCTCTTTCACTCATCCCTTAAATATGAGCAGTCCAATTAAGGTTATTAGTCTACTTCTCTCTTCATACTTCTGTCTTCATAGCTACCACTTCAAACCACTCTTGGGGCCTCAACTCTAACTCAGACTTCATGCTGAGTTTCAGACCCCTTAAATCCAGTTGCCTGCTGAACGTGTCCTGCACGTGCCCTGAAAGCATTTCAGATCCAGCTGTTCAAAACAAGTCCTTTAATCCTACGTATAGTTAACAGTAATGTGTTGTACACTTCTGTTTTAGAGGGTAGATCTCATGTTAAGTATTCTTACCACAATAAAATAAAAATTTTAGAAAGTCCTTCATCTTTTCTCGGAAGTGGTTTCTTGTCTCCTGTCCCTTGTCTTCATCATCTTTGCCTACTTAGTTGCTCAAAAAACTAGAAATTTTCCTTCCTATATTTTCCTTTTATCTCATATTAATACCCAAGCTCTGTTCTACTTCATACAGAAAATTCAAGTATTTGTCTACCATGCATCTGGCATTGAAAAAGGCTCTGGGGATGGAGCAGTGAACAAAACCAAGCCTTGTTCTCCTGGAGCTTACATTCTAATTGTGGAGACACAAAGTAAACATACGTATTTATATTTACATATAAATACTTACAAATATTTATATATAAGTATATATAATATATAAATATGTAATATGTACATTATATATATATATATAAAAGTAAGAGCAATGAAGAAAATTGAGCAGGGTTAGGTGAAAATGATCGGGAAAGGAGTAGGAGGATGCTAATCTATTGTAAGGTGGTCTGGGAAGATCTCTGTTAAGGGACATTTGCATAAAGACCTGAAGGAAGTAAGGAAGCAAGCCATGCACATATCTTGGGGAAGAGCCTTTCAGGAGTTGGTGAGCAGGGAAACCTGTGCTGCTAGACTGGTATGAGTGAGAGTCAGAATGGTAGGAGATGCTGTCAGAGTGTTAGATGTCAGGCCTCAACTCTGGATTTTATTCTGAACAAAACAGGAAGCACTTGTAGGGGTTTAGGCAGAGTGCAACACAGCTAGACTGAAAGAAGAGCAAAGGTAGAAGCTCAGAGCCATTTAAGAGACTTTGTAGCAGCCCAAGTAAGAGATACGATAGTTTAATTGAAAATGGTAGCAGTAGAGGTGATGAGAAGTGCTTGTATTCTGGATTTATTTAGGCGACAGAATTTACCAATGATTAGATGGGAATGTAAAAAACAGGAAATCAAGGGTGACTCGTAGATTTTTGCCCAAACATTTATTTATACAGGAAAAACTGGCAGAGTTTAAACTGTTGTTCCATTTCACTGAACTTATAAAGTAGCCACTTACTGTTTTTAATCTCTCTGTCCTTCATCTGTTTTTTTTTTTTCCTTTTTTTTTTTTTTTAATTTTAGAAAGAGAGAACAACCGTGGGGAGAGAAGGGGACAGTGGGAGAGGGAGAGAATCTCAAGCAGATGCACTGAGCTCAGAGCCCGACTCAGGGCTCAACCCCACGACCCCCGAGACCATGACCTGAGCCGAAATCAAGAGTCAGCCATCTAACTCACTGAGCCTCCCAGGCGCCCCGCCTTCTTCATCTGTTCTTGCTTCAGTTAGCTTCTTAAAGCACAGATCTGACGATGTTACTGTCATGGCTCCTCTTTGCCTACCCACAGAAGGATAAAGTCAATTGATATCATACAGATGAACTTGTATATATCTTTTATAAAGCAGCTCTAAGCTTTTAAAATAGTGGTCTTTTTCTTTTTTAAATTACAAGATATATATAAGAAAAATGTTTAAAGGGATTCTGAATTAAGAAAAACGTAATTCTTTTAGTTGGGATTTTTGAGATATATACAGAAAGGCAGTTTGGAAATCTATGCAGTTGCTACCACACTGTTTTTTAAGTGAGCTTTATGCCCAGTGTGGGGCTTGAACTCATGACCCTGAAATCAAGAGTCACATGCTCTACAGACTGAGCCGTCCAGGTGCCCCCCCATCACACCTGTTTTTTAAAGTCCGGTTAACATATGTAAGATGTATGTGTGTATATAATTTCTCCACATTTCTGTCCATGGGATGGTAGCATCTGTTGATTGGTTGATCAGCCAGGTGATTTGGATTTGTATGTGTATGGTATACAGATCTTGGGAACACAGTGGTGAACAAGCTAATCAGTCTCTCCTCTTGGAATTAACAGTTCAGTGGGGAGGAAGGTGGCTCCACAGTAGTTTTTCATCAGGAAAAGGGACACACATATTCTGTCAGGAATTCCTGCATGTTTTGTTTTAAATTTGTTAAATAGTATTCTAAAAGTTGTAGTACTGGAGTACTAGTATTCCAGTCTTGACTCGTTTTGATCTTTTCTTAGTCAAGTGAATATAAAAGCAAATATTTTAAGGTAGTAAAGGAAATTGGGAAAAGAAAGTTTTTTTTTCATCCCAGTGTAGCTTATTTTATTTCTCAGGTTCCTTTACTATTTGTACTAAGGAGGTAATCACATACATATTTTTTCATAGATTTTGAGTTCTTTTGCTCCCTGTGTTTGTAAGAGCTCTAAAAACAATAAAAAAGTAATCAAAGTCCATCTCTTAATGATTCAGATTGGTGATGTCATTTTTCTAGAAGGATATCATGATTCTTAGAAAGCTTTCAGATAGAACATATTTTTTAGATGTAGTATAGGTTTTCCTTAAGTCTGTCGAGAAATAAATTACAGTTAAGTTATCCACTACTCTGTAGGAGGAAGCACTTAAGATTTTTGTCTGCCAACCCTTTCACTGACTTTCCAACTTTCTTTCAATTAGTAAGCAGTAGTAACAACATAGGAAAGCTCGTACTATGCCTCTTACTCTTTGGTTGGTGTTTGAGATAAGATTTATATTGTCCAGTAGTGTAATTAAAAGTATTCTTAAACACCACAAAGTGGGAGAGAAATAAAATGTAGTTTTGCCACAAATGTTTTAAAATGTTATTTATCTGAATAAAGTTGATTAAGTCTTAATTGAGCATGTGCTAAGAGGTCATCTCACAGGTTGAGGTTACAATAAAATGTGTATGTGTTTTTTTAGATCATGAATCAGGCAGATAAAAATCAAGAACTCCCATCATACCTTAGTGATGAACCACCAGAAGGTAAGTATGCATCTGACACACTAAGAATGGAAACAAACATCCTACTGAATTAAAATTCTGATTGTTTTTTATTAAATTTAAAGTAACAGTCTGTTTACCTTGTGGGTGAATATGTTCCAAAAATAATTGAAGATAAACATTTTTAGCTTCTAACAAGAAAGCATAGATATTGGTGAATGGGGACACTGTGCAACTGTTTTATTACATAAGATCTATTCTTTTGCTACTCTTCTAGTAAGACCATTTCACAAGTTAGAATATCCTTTCATTTGTAAAGAATGGGTGTGGGGTGCAGAGGAAGGATGGACTATGTTTAATTTTCATGTCATGAATACAAAAACTCAATTCAAGAGGCACTTGAGGTTTGTTATTAGACTGTTATTTATCATTGGTAGTTTTTCTTCCTATATTAATGGTCTTAGGGTCTGCTTAATTTAAATTCTCTTTTAGCTTGAAAGTTGTGACATCATGAGTCATTTTATTACCTAAACTTCAAAAATTCTTGGAAACACTAAATGCATACGTGAATGTCTTGACTATATACAGAAAATGACTATAGGCATATTCTGTTTATGGTTTTGGTGTAGAACATTATTAAATTTAAACCAAATAGTAATTTCCTTTGACAACTGCATGTTTGTACAGGACAGTCATAATAGCTAAGACAGAGAATCAAAGTGAAGAAGAAGGGATGAAGTGGCAGCAGACCAGACTGGAGTAGCAGACAGACTAGTATCTCTGGGAAGAGGGTAGAGCTGGAAGTTGTGACTCTGGGTATTTTATTTTCTTCCCAGTTACCCACTGTTCAGACTTTTCTTCTTGTATTTCCTATGTTGGTAGACAAAAATGAAATTGCTACGAAAACACAATGAAAAGTTTGTACTTACGCCTAAAAGAAGATGGCAGTAACTAGGAGATTAGTTTTAGTTTGGTGGAAGAATAGCCTGGAAAATTATTAGGTCAGCTATTTTTTTGACTTATTTTTTAGGTCTAGAACCCTAGAGTTTTGAAAAAAAAAGTTAGGGCTTAATGAGAAAGTTAATAAGGACTTTGTAGGGATAAAGCCAGGAAAGAGAGAAAGACAGCTCAGGAGCATGCTTGTCCAGGAAGAGAAAGTGCTTTGGTAATGTCTTTATATGGCAACCTGCTAAACCGAAGTAGTCTGCAGAGCAGGTAATTTATATGGTGGTAATTACGAGCACACTGTAATTAAAAGAGATCAACAGCATTAATATTTATCTGCTTTGACTAAGAAAAATTGTCTTCATTAAATGCATGTGCACCGAATTTGGCATAGCAGGATAATATTAATGAGGGTATTCAGCATGAGTCAGTATCTGTTTTATCCTCAAATCGGGATTTTTTCCTGTTCCTAGGGTTAGTGACCTTGATTACAAAAGAATTATCAATTATGTAACCCTTTTCGTAATTTTATAATTAACATATTCAAATGCTATTCCATATCCTTTTATTTCAGCTCTTTAATTTTATTTAAAAAAATCATTTTATTGGGGCCCCTGGGTGGCTCAGTCGTTAAGCATCTGCCTTTGGCTCAGGGTATGATCCCAGGGTCCTGGAATCGAGCCCCACATTGGGCTCCTCCGCTGGGAGCCTGCTTCTTCCTCTCCCACTCCCCCTGCTTGTGTTCCCTCTCTCGCTGGCTGTCTTTCTCTCTTGTCAAATAAATAAAATCTTTAAAACAAATAATTTTATTTATTTCAGAGAGAGAGTGTGCATGTGCGTGTGTAAGAATGCAGGGGTGGGGGCTGCAAAGGGAGAAGCAGACTCCCTGCTGAGCAGAGAGCGTGATGTGGGGCTCAATCCCAGGACCCTGGAATCATGACCTGAGTCAAAGGGAGCCACTTAATCAACTGAGCCACCCAAGCAGCCCTATTTAAAAATTTATATTAACTATGCTTATTTCTCAAATAGCTTCAATTAAGAATTTGGTTTTCATAAATTTAGCCATTGCTATGTCTTTATGAGCTATTTTGAGGAGTCAGTGATATTTTCATACTTGTGACATGATGTAAAACCTCTAAACAATGAAAAGAAAATCTTTATCAAGGTAAATTTGTGCTGTATTAGAAAAGCTCGATTTTCAGAATTTTTTCTCTATCAAGTATGAGTTTACCAATGTTGTCTTCTCTGATACATTCTGCTAGGAGTTAGTAGCTTTGGTGGTCCTAGTGGGGCCTTCATACCCAAGAATTTACTTTTCTTTGTGCGAGTTGTACCTTTTCAGTGAACTATTTAATGACCAAGTATTTTTCCACAAAATTTAGAAAAATATAAACACCATTTATGTGTTGTTGCTGCCTAAATTATTAGATTTTTTTTTTTTAAGATGTTATTTATTTGACAGAGAGACAGCCAGCGAGAGAGGGAACACAAGCAGGGGGAGTGGGAGAGGAAGAAGCAGGCTCCTAGCAGAGGAGCCCGATGTGGGGCTCGATCCCAGAATGCCAGGATCACGCCCTGAGCCAAAGGCAGACACTTAATGACTGTGCCACCCAGGTGCCCCCTAAATCATTAGATTACAAAGGAGAAAAAAACCTGTGTTTGTTTGAGGCTGATACAAGCAAATTTTCATGAAATCTTCCTGTTACTTTATGCCTGAGTTTGAGGTTACATGCCAATTTGAATGACTCTATTCAAAATGAAACCAGAGAACAAATTCATGACTTAAATAAATCTGAATTTTTCATATTGATATTACCTTTTCTGGAGTAAAAGAGTTTTCACAGACTAGAAGTTTAAATCACATACTCTCTCCTGTAAGAATTACTGATGCAGTGAAAGTACTAAGCATAGCTGTAGTTTCTCAACACTACAAAAAATGATTTTAGGTAAGTAACATGATTTTAAGAGATAAATAATTATCCTATTTTCACATAGCATTAGCTCTTTAAGTACGTTAGTAACATACAAATAGAGCAGACACCTACATATATTTAAATTAGTGGTTCTCAAAGTTTTTGGCTTTTCTACTTTTAAAAATTGAGGACCCCAAAAAGCTTGTGTCTTTGTTGATATATGCCATATAAGTAATAAAAACTGATAAATATTTTATTCATTAAAAACCCCAGAAGACCTATTACATATTAACGTGATTAACATAGTTTTTGAAAAGCAGCTATTTTCCAAAGGGAAAAAAAAATGTGAAAAGGGTGGGTGACGTTTTTAAATTTTTGCAAATCTCTTTAATGTTAGGGTTAATAGAAGACAGCTAGTTTCTCACAGCTGCTTCTGTGTTTAGGGACTTGTCTTATTGCACATCATTTAGATTCTGGAAAATTCTGTAGACTTTTGTGAATGAATGTGAAAGAATAAAAGTGAAAGGATAAATGACATATTGGTATTATCATGAAAATAATTTTTATCCTGCAGAGCCCCTGAAATGGTCTTGTGGTTACCCAGGAGTCCCAGGCCATACCTTGAGAATCACTGCTTTAAATGAAAAAGGTTGTTTCAGTGATGATTGAATTCTGTCAAGGAAATGAAGGCCAAATATATTTATCTTCTTATTTTTTCATGCTCCTTTTAGGATATAAAGTTTTTTATTAACAGCAACAAAACTGTAAATCAAGGAAACATTTAAATTTAGATTCTATTTTATGAAAGTTGTCTAGTCCCAAAAGCATTTTTTCTCATAAATACTAAGATTTAGCATTGGACCAAGATGTTTTAAAACATGTACAACTATAGCTTTGAGGGAAGAGGTTTTTAGTGTTTTGATCAGATTTGTGTTTATGTGGTTCATCTCATCCAGACAACCCCCCGATTGTTAGGAAGTCTTAGGATACTTAATGACTTGTACTGCTCTTTAAAGACTTATATTTGACTGTCTTCATATTTTCTCTCATTAGGTTCAATGAAAGATCACCCACAGCAGCAACCAGGCATGTTGTCCCGCGTGACTGGTGGTATCTTCAGTGTTACAAAGGGAGCTGTTGGTGCCACCATTGGTGGTGTGGCTTGGATTGGTGGGAAGAGTCTGGAGGTGACCAAAACAGCTGTTACAACTGTGCCTTCCATGGGAATAGGGCTGGTGAAAGGGGGCGTGTCTGCTGTGGCTGGAGGTGTTACAGCTGTTGGGTCTGCTGTTGTAAACAAAGTGCCCTTAACAGGAAAGAAGAAAGACAAATCTGACTAAAATATGGAGATACACTTGCTCTCCACAGCATTATGATGCCAGTGGCATTGAATTGCTAAATTACGGACTACAACCAAGTCACCTGTTTGGACGTTTATCTTCTAAACTGCTGTGTTGAAAGTATTGATGACTGGCTTTTGTCTAAAAAGAAGAGACCAATACTAGCACAGTGTATGAAGGTTTCTCATACTTAAATTCCAGCTTTTTATCTGGTAAAATGTTACACTTACTCAGTTGTAACTGAAGATATGGTATATTTGATATTTACTATAAGTCTTTCAGTTTAACTAAAAAATGTGAAAGTTGAATTTAGTTGATTATCTTTACAGTTCCATATGTATAATGTGCCAGGTAACTCATTTGCCCCTTAAGAAGGGAACCTTGAACTACATAAACTGTACCTTTGATGTGCCTAATAGTTTCAGATGTCTTAGTTTTTTTTTTATAACCATAGTTGATTAGGCCAAGAGGCATTCTTTTCTTATTTAAGCTGGTAAGAGTAGCAGGAATTAGAGAAATTTACAAGAGATAAATGGTTTTATGATACTGAGTGTTAACCATCTTTTGTTAGATATGCATTACATTAATTTAATCATTGATGCCTTATGAAACATCTTTTCTAATACCCTAAACATGTGCAGTTCTTAGAACTCTATATGGATTCTTTTAAAAATTGTGAAATTGGTTTTCCCTCTTAAGAATCTCAGGAGTAGTGGGGTAAAGGCATTTCTTGCTCTAGGCAGGTAAGGTAGTGCTTGCTAGCGTTTTGTTAACTGTCAGTGTAGTTACCAGCCAAACATTATGCTTCAGCCTGGTTTCTTGCTCCATCTTGATTACACCTCACAGTGCCTAAGGAACATTTCTTTGCGGTCATAAGCTATTTTGGAAGTTTCATATTAAGGAGGAACAAATAATTTTAAATACTTAAGAATCACCTAAGGCATCCAAGATATAAAAAATCTTCACACCAATTTTATCTTTAGGATGGCTTAAAATGTTAGCAGTAACTCTTTTTAAAAAACACAGTAAAAGCAGCCACAGATATTTGGGAGCTGACTTTTAAATCGAATGAAATGGGCTCCATAGATCAGTTTTGAATGTAAAATATATATATAAGTGCTGTCAGTGGTTTATAGGCTTTTAATATGTTATCTTAGTCCTTTGAAGAAATCGTGGACTTTGTACGTACCATTTCCAAGTCAACCTCAAGCAGGCAATTGAAGTTTTTGATTGTGGATGGTAAGTGTGTCATGTCTTCTTAACGGGTCTCATCATGTCTCATTCATTCTCAAAGAATATGACCTAGCTGGAATTCATCTTTTATTTCATATTCAGTTTCATAAAAATTTTTAAAGTGGCACATATATTTGACATTCCTTTTAACTAAGGGTTATAATCCAAGCTTGAAAAATCTTAGTTTTCTTTATACTTAAGTCTGGAAATTTGCCTCCATTTTGCAGAATGGGGTGTGTGTGTGTGTGTATGTGAGGGAGGGAAGGAAAGGAGGTGATGCTCTGGAGTAAATAAGTCAGAATACATCCTTGAGAACTTAAAACAGATCACTCCAACACCCAAGGCTTAAATGCAGCACTAAGAGTGTTACATTAATGTGGAACAACAAATGGATAAGAACATAACTTTTAAAAGCTTTCATAAACACCAGTAGGGATTCTAAGCAAACCTACAAAGGTTCTTGAACCGCTATATACAAAACTGAAAAGTTGTTGAGTTCATCAGAAATTAGACGGTTGTTTATTTCATGCACTATGATTTAAGGTATATTTGTTGGTATATTTGGTCAAATGTCATAATCAGCAAAAGGGATTTTTAAAAGAAACTCCAAAGTTAATAGATGAACACTAAACAGTGATCTAAATAATGGTATTGGAGAACTTGTTTCCTGCTATTTGAAAGAAATTATTGCTTCATTGCTAGTTTATATTTCTAATTTATCTTCTATAGTCATAGGCTCTGCTGTGCTTTGTACCTGAATTTCTAAACACAGACTTTAGTTTACTGTGTGCTTGCATATTTATTTTCAACCTTACTTGTCTTTAAAATTGCTTGAGGAAAAATGGTTGTAATTTCTGCCACAGAAAAGCCACCTGGTACATTTTATCTCATCAAGTTTGTTTTAAATTCTGAACTATAACTTTATGCAGGAGAGGCTTTTGCAAGGATGGCAGAGAAGTATACAAATGGTTATAGAGGTTCTTCTTCCAATGAACTTGCCATTTGACGATATGTACAGCTGTACACTTTCTTTTCCAGTTTATTTGCGTAGACTAGCAGTTTGACCTGTGAAACAGTACTGGTTCACTTCAGGAAACTAAGGTTGCTACTTGCACTTGGAGGCATCTGTTATTCAGTGTATCTTTTGAGTGGGTATTTGGCACAATGAGGATGAACTTGTGTGACCCACTTGAATGATTGATCTAATAATGTTGACATTATGAATCCTGTACTTAGTGAAATGTCAGATGAAGAAGACTGGTGATTGAATAAAATTTTTTTTGTATTAAAGGAATGGGAAAAGAATATATAAATCTGTTAATAAAGCACTATGATCTGCAAAAGATGAAATGTTTCATAAAGATCTAAGGAAATAAAGGAAATTTAAAGGAAAAACAGGGCAGTCTTAAAATTTTTAGTTACATAGTTCAAAAGTACTGTAGTCATTTTTTAATTTTTGGTACTAATGCACAAACATGACAAAACATCTTTGAATATGTATTTTGATACCAAGACAATGAAATGCAAATACATTTTAGTCAACTCTGATGAAGATTAAAAATGCAGATTTTTAGGGGCGCCTGGGTGGCACAGCGGTTAAGCGTCTGCCTTCGGCCTAGGGCGTGATCCCGGAGTTCTGGGATCGAGCCCCACATCAGGCTCCTCGGCTGGGAGCCTGCTTCTTCCTCTCCCACTCCCCCTGCTTGTGTTCCCTCTCTCACTGGCTGTCTCTATCTCTGTCAAATAAATAAATAAAATCTTTGAAAAAAAAAATGCAGATTTTTAGGTTTTACCCCAGCTTTCTGAATCTCTGGAGGGCGGGGCCCAGGACTGCTGTTTAACAGCCCCCAAAGGTGATTCTCATCTACAATTTGGGATCTGATGGAGAAGTAGGGAGCACTTTACTCTGTTCTAAGTAACTGTGGAACCAACTCGCACCCCTCACTGGACAGAAGTGACTCAAAGATATGGGAACCAGTTGGAGGAAGGTAGAAAATTGATATATACTGGGTATCTACTTACCTGCCAGGTGCTGTCCATACATTATCTGATTTAATCAGTACCGGGGAAGTATCTCTTTTTGCAAATACAAAAAAGCTTTCAGTGTTAGCAATTTCCTATTATCACTTTTGAATTTGAGTAAGTCACAACTTCTCCAGTTAATATCCAGAAACAGAAATGGGGCTACTCAGAACTAGTACTTCATTCTGCTGTTGGCAGTCAGTGCTAACTATACGCTTGATTTACCAAGCTAACTTGAGTTCCCTGGAAGTCTTACAGGTAATCATATTTATTTTGACAGCTAATTACATTTTGTCACAGAAATGAATTTAGTGTAATTATAAACTGCTTATAAAGGAAATAATTTTATTAGAGCCTTTTTTTCACGTAGGAAATAAAATTTGACTGTAGTGTTTTATGTAAGGATGTCTCTCCTTGCTATACTGTTGATTTTGAAGATTTCAAATTTTATTCTAGAAAGACCTGAATAAGAATGCAATTATGGAAAAAAGCAGAAAGGTTCAAGGGCTAAAAACTGATGGAATAGGATTTGGTCTAAGGGAAGATAAAGTCTGTAGACTGTATGTTTGGCCACCCTCTTGTATGTTCATTTTCTTACTCCTCAAAACAACCATTTTTTTTTTTTTAAGATTTTATTTATTTGACAGAGAGAGAGAGGGAACACAAGCAGGGGGAGTGGGAGAGGAAGAAGCAGGCTCGCAGCAGAGCAGGGAGTCTGATGCGGGGCTCGATCCCAGGACCCTGGGATCATGCCCTGAGCTGAAGGCAGATGCTTAAGGACTGAGCCACCCAGGCGCCCCTCAAAACAACCATTTCATACCTTTTCTTTCCAGCCCTCCTGCAGAATTACCCTCTCGTTGTCCTGCCCTTTGTAAAAAAAAAAAAGGCAACCTGACAGCAACTCTCCTCTCACACCACGAACTCCCATCACCCTGCCTGTGGAACAGGACTACCATCTCTGCTCTGATCCAAAGTCAGTCCACTTTTACTTCCTGCAGGCTATTCATCCTGCAGTTTTTCCATCTCTCATCCCTCTCTCTTTCCTGGGTCATATCCATCATCATATAAACATGTTCTGGTATTTGCTTTCTTTAAAGAAAAATATGCCTAATCTTACAACCTTCATTTTCCTGCTTCCCTTTGCAGCATTTTTGAAAAACTTTATACAGTCCCTGCCTCTTACTCCTCTCCTGTTCTCGAGACCCGCTCCAGCTGCCTTCTTAACCTTTCTCATTGCACCAGAATCACTCTTGATAGGGCCAACCAGTGATTTCCTTTTTGCCAAATCCATTGGTCACTTATCTGTATCCTAGTTGACCACTCCATGGCATTCAATATTATTGGCCATGCCCTCTTTTCTTGGCAGATCTCTTCTTTTGGTCAACTCCTTCCAGGCGTGGCCAGTCACTACTACAAATCTATGATCTATTTCTGGGCAATCTCATTTACAGTCGTAATTTTAAATACCACAGATACAGAGATGATCCCTGAATATCTATCTCAGGCACCGACTTCTCACAGTTCGACTTCACCATTTGCCTGTTTGACATCTCTGCTCAGATATCTAGTAGGCATCTCAAAATAAATAAAAATAAAGTAAAATAGAAGGTAACCATATAAATGTATAATCTGTTCCAAACTAGGACACTTCTGAGAGTGGAAGATAAGCACACCACTGATAACTATGTCAAGACAACAAGCAAACTAAACTGCTTCCAAAGGGTTCCCATCACACTTAGAACAAGATCCTGTTTCTTAGATGGACAAGTGACACTTACCCTGTGCCACTCTCGACACTCAGCCCTGCCCCAACTGTTGCTGCATTCTTTTTCTTGAACAAACATTCCTGTTTAATTTTGGGTAAGTGACACCTCTCTGTGCCTGCATCTCATTTGTAAATGGTGGTACTCAGCTGTAAGGGTTCTAAAGCACACATGCCTGGCACTTAGTAGGTGCTACATGGGAGTTCGTTCACCACCCTAAGAAACTAAACAGATCTGGATAGTGAGGGTTGCTTGCATTTGCTAAATGAATAAAGACATGGCCTGCATTTTTAATAGGTTTTGCATTACTTAAAAGGCCATGCACACATAGGACACGGATGTTTAAATGTCAGAGTCAACTGTTTGGTTGTGCATTTGTTACAAAATTCAAACTCCGCAGCTGAAAGTGAGCCAGCCTTAATCTGGATAATGTTTATCTTGGAACAAGATTTAGAAATAGAAACTTGGAATGCTACTAAAATCGGTACCAACCGTCACAC
Organism: Ursus arctos; assembly: GCF_023065955.2. NCBI lineage: Eukaryota > Metazoa > Chordata > Mammalia > Carnivora > Ursidae > Ursus > Ursus arctos. Next base: position 9,162,724 of record NW_026622886.1, on the reverse strand, counting down.
ACTTTCCCTTTCAGAGCCAGACCTGGATTTTCAGAGTTTTCTAAAAAGCTGCTTACTTCAAATGTATATAAATTAGATCACTTCATATTTAAGGAATTTTACATAAAAATCCCTAAGTTTGTTGTTGGTACTCCTTTGGCATGTCAGGTAAGGGTATGGCTTTTCTTTTCTTTTTAAAAGACTCATTTATTAGAGAGGGTGCAAGAGGAGGACAGGGCAGGGAGAGAATATCCAAGCAGACTTCCTGCTGAGTGAGGAGCCATGAGATCAGGACCTGAGCCTAATCCAAGAGCTGACATTCTACTGAGCCACCCAGGTGCCCCAGGGTATGGCTTTTCTTAATGCCAACTCCTAAGCAATCCTTTTTCTGTTTACAGGTTTGAACAGAAGTCAGGTCATATTAAATCTGGGTTCTATCACTTGGCAGTCCTCTCTAAGCTTGTTTCCTCATCTATAAAATGGGGAAAGTAATGAATGCACATAAAAGAGTTCTATGACCATCTCTAAGATATGGTCAGTTCTAAACAAACTATCCACATGAGTAAGCTCTATTCTTTTTTTTTTTTTTTTTTAAAGATTTTATTTATTTATTCGACAGAGATAGAGACAGCCAGCGAGAGAGGGAACACAAGCAGGGGGAGTGGGAGAGGAAGAAGCAGGCTCATAGCAGAGGAGCCTGACGTGGGGCTCGATCCCACAACGCCGGGATCACGCCCTGAGCCGAAGGCAGACGCTTAACCGCTGTGCCACCCAGGCGCCCCAAGCTCTATTCTTTTTGACTGAGAAATAGTTGGTTCTCAAAGGGACTCATTTATCCCAACCAAGAGATGAAATCAGCTTTCTTTTAAAAAAAATGTATTAAAGTTTGCTAATTTCACTTAACACTAACTACTGGATCCAGACCACGGTAGAATGATGTTTCAGAGCTGGTGGTGAGGAAGAACACTGGGTCTATGTCCCAGATGAAATGTGATTATATAAATAAAAACATATCCATACTTTGAATTAAGGGAGTGCACTTGTCGATTTCTTAGAAATGATTCACTTATAAAGTTATCACCTTGATGTGCCATTTACTAGTACAGGAGTTTTTTGAAATAGCAACTCAAGGTAAAAATTACCACCTTTATTTAAAATAAATGCAGTTTATAGTTGCAAATGAGTCAGAGATTATCTGCTTAGAGGTGACTTAGACACAATTCAGAAGGTAAGTAGTTTTCTTAAAATTACTAGTGCTTATAAACTGCCTGAATCACTTAACTCTTCACTACTCATCTTCACTCTGCAATGCTAGAAAGCAGCAGCAGTCCCCAAGTTACTCTTCAACATTTAATGGTGCCACAGGGTTAAATAATGGCCTTCCTTTTTTGGCCTGAATTTTGCCAAAGTTAGCCTCAAACTCTTTTTTTGTTCCATTCAGATTTACTAGATGTCCGTCCTTTATTCTATAACCTAGGGAATTCAGTTTCCTTATCCTGTACTGTACTATCTGTGGAGTTAATTCAAGCACCATTGGTGTCTCTCTTATCTGAGCTACGGAAATTCCTTCTTTCAGTAATCCCTGAATCCTCTCTTCCAAAACTGGAACAGAATAATATAAAATGGCAGGACATTTCAAAACTAATTGCTTCAGGTCATGATCTGTGCATTTAAAAGCATTTTTAGAGAAGGAGATGCTGTTCTGTATACTTGCTGGGCAAAGTTGAAAAAGAAATCCTTTGAGTTTGGATAGAAGCTGGAGAATTTCAGAGTTTGTGAAACCTTGCTCCTGGAGAAATTCTAGTGTTTCCTTTATAGCTGCAGAAGAATTTAGCAAAATAAATGGATTTTGGCTTAATAATTTCAGTAACCAAACTTTCAGGTTGGCCTTGGAACCACCTAAATTTAGATAACTCTCTTGGAGAATACTTATCATTTGCTTATTTTTCTCAACAGGATTAAGGAAAATATTAGATGCAGTTGTCAAAAATCTGCTAATGACCACATCTTTGAGTCCCAACTCTTGAAAGAACTGAATGTTCAGCTTCTGGGTTTCCTGGTCTTTAACAGTAAAGAAAGATTCTGGAAACTGTTTTATTAACTTGACTAACTCTTGCTCATTTTTGCAGACCAACTGCCAGAGTTCTTTCTGGGTGTTAAAAGTGGTTGGACTGCAGACAATTGCTTCCGGGCAGCGTTCCAAAATACTGGCTATAGCCGCTTCATCAGCACCTAGTTGTTGTAAAACATTTGCAATTTCTTCAACATAGGTTTTATCCTCAAAAAGTACCCATCCTTTTAATCTGCGAATTTTCCTGATGTCCACTGAAAATTTAGAGAGCTTTTCCACTGTTCTTTTATTTTCTCTGTTTGATTGATGATCAGTTGTATAGGTGAAGCGTACTAAAGAGGGTCTGTATTTTGAAGCCAATAGCATCTTTCTGAAAGAACACAGCCTGCAGGGCTGAGATCGTATCAGCAACTTCCACAGCATGCCTGCAGTCCATTGACTAATTGCCACCATCCTGGGACTCAGAATGTACTCATCATACCTGTAACAAAGAAAACACAGGTTTTCACATAAGGGGCGTTGACTTTTAGAATGCAAACACAAATGGGCTCTAAGCAGTAAGCAGAGAAATAGGGTGGATTTAAATTAGACAGGAAAACTGAATTTTGCCAAAGTTAGCCTCAAACTTTTTGTGGAATATTACATATATACTCTTAAATAATTGATAAAGTAACTAATATACCTCCTCTTCACACACATCTTATACATTATAAACACACTGTCTATGTGAGCTTTGCCACAACCTTGTGATGTAATTTCCATTTTACAGATGAGCAGCAAGACCATAAGAGTTCAAAGATTCAAAGACCTCAAATGTTATTCTGACACAAATTCCCTTTCCTGCAACTCTGGTATGTTTTTCTTCTTTAGGAGACATATTTTACTTACACACACACACACACACACAGGGTTTTAAAATTTTTTTTTAACACTTTCATTTTCAAGTTTATGTTTAGTTGAAGCAAACACTTATTAGGGAGGGAGTCATCTCTATATTTTAGAGTAAATATTTGCTTAATAATTATTATCCAAAGTCAATTTAAAATGAGTTAGTAAGTATAAACATGTTTTATGAGACTTATATGAAAATCCCTTTTATAAATCCAAAATTAAAGTTAAGTCTTAGCCAGATAAAGTGAGGAATGCCATGTGACTGCCACAGTGGAGCAATAAGCAATCAAATTAAGTGGAATGGGGATCATACTTTTATAACAGTCTAACCAGCTGTCCCCACTTGACAGTGTTAGGTCCGTAGAGATGGCTATACTGTGCCTAATGCATTATGGACTTTGGCACTATTTTCTTGTTATCTCTGGTAATGTAAACATGCCTAGCTTGTTGTTTCAACCTTTTTTTTTTAAGATAGTATTTATTTGAGAGAGAGCGTGCACAAAAGGCGGGGGAGAAGGGGGGAAGCAAAGGAAGAGGGAGAAGCAGAGTCCCCAGTGAGCAGGGAGCCCAACGAGGGGGGGGGTGTTCCCAGGACCCTGAGATCACGACCTGAGCCAAAGGCAGATGCTTAACAGCTGAGCCACCGAGACTCCTCGTTTTAAATTTTATTTGTACCTGAGAGTGTTAAGTGTCTCATCCCTGCCACAAGAGCACAGAACTGTTTAGTGAACAGCCTTCCCTTATTATTTGTAGGTTTGAAGGCAAGCTGAAAAAAAACCATAATCCAGTATCTGCCCTTAATTATGCCATTGCAATATATGCCAATGACTTTTCATTTTCAAGCCTGTCCTAATTAATGCAAATAAATCACTATTCTCTAAGGAAAAATAACAAGTAACAATGTTCTGTTTGGTTTACCATTTGTAATAAAAGCTCATTGTTAGTGCCCATGGTGTCCCAAATAATTGTAGGCATAGTTTCTGTTTTACTTCTGGTGGTTCAACCAGAGTTTTTTTTCATGTAATTCTTAATACCAGTTTCCTTTAGATGATTCCCAATAGCCAAGATGTAAATATTAAGCTATTTCAAAATTTCTAAGAGGATCATGGATTTTAACAGGAAGGAGATACTACATAATGAGGATGGGTACATGCAGATCTAATCTGGAGCCCCACACCCCACAGTCTTGGGCCTCACATCTGTACCACATGCTGGAAGAAGCATAGGCTCTGTGGCCAAAATGTCCATGCTCAGTCCTGGTTCTAATTTATGGGGTCATTTTGGGAAAGTTACTTAGCCTCAGATTAAGTAAGTAAACAAGTAGTGATTAGAACAATACCTCACAGTAAACGTTCAGTAGGTATGACTACTAATAGTACCATCTGTAATAGGGAAAGAAAGCACATAAACTTTACAGAGATACTGTGAGTCCAATACTTTGCACAGAGCCTGGTACACAGTAAGCACTCAATAAATAGTAGCCATTACTAGGAAATACCGGGAGCTAAAACTCTGTACTAATGTGACTTTAAATTGTATTTTAGACAGAAGTACATTATTTACAAAGAATAAGTGAAAACTGTATTTTAAATGCTTTGGTTTTCCCAAATAACTGTTTATAAAAGCAACACATTCTCACTAAAGGGAACTGGCCAAATTCTGAAAAGAATTAGGAAGTGGAAAAGTCCTTCACAACTGTTCCTATCCGACATACATGTCTGGTTTTTTTCTGATTCTTGCCCCTTTTGTTATAATTTTTAAATACATAAAGCAAGGCTACCTTGCATATGAGAAATAGGGTCTTAAACTCAGCCTACAATTTGAAATTGTGAAGACTCAGAATTTTTCTTGAAAATGTCTTACGCAGGCACCACACTTAATACTGACATAATGTCTTCCAGCAAGGCTAGCACAGCCAGGGGTTCCTCCAGCACTGGAACAGATCCCGGGGTGTGGCTAAGCACCAGATGAAGTTATTTGGCTTAGCGTGGGGGTTACACTATACAAAATGACAGATTAAACGTCAGCAACACATGGACCACGGCAAGACGCTCCTGCCCAACGAGTCTGAGGGTAAAGCAGGCCATTTCACATTTCCTGCTTACTCCAGGGTGAACTATTATGTGCTCAGTGAGTTGTCTCACAATTAAAGCTGTCTTGCTCTTTCTTACTCTCTCTCTGATGAGCAAACACAGTTGACTGCAAAAGTGAAGAGCACAAATGTGACTCCTCTATAATCAACACAAATTATATAGAGAATTGATTTATTTTATGCACTCCAAGTATCTAACTTGGCATCAAAAACACTCTATAAACATTTAAAATGAGTACATGATATATGGGACAGATACACTGTAATTCTGTAATTCATTCCCTAACACTGAGTATTTGGGCTATTTGTAATATTTGTTATATGCTGACTATCTGTCCACATTTCATCGTTTTTTAGGATGAATCCCTAGGAGAATTACTGATGAGCAGATGTGAGAACATTTGAAAAGCTAGGTTGTTAATTTATTATCCAGAAAAAATACCTGTTAACCTTGTCACAAGCAGTATAACTGATTCATCAGTTTTAATTTTGATATGAGAAAAATGAACATAGTACTAACGTCACTTCATTTTCTTCTATTAATGAGGCTGAGCTTAATGAATTATTTTGGCCATCTTTATCTCCTTTTGTGAATTAACTACTCCTGCCTTTTTAAACTGCAATCTTTCTGTTTTTTAAAAATTGACTTATATAAACTCTTCATTAATATTAAAAACAACAACAACAACAATCCTCTTGTTTTTGGAAAGATTTTCTCCAATTCACTTTCAGTTGTTGATAGTATATTCCAGCATTACCAAAGTGGTTACATTTTTTATTGTGGTAGATATACATTTTACCATTTTAACCATTTTTAAGTATACAATTCAGTGGCATTAAGTAAATTCACAATGTTGTACAACCTCTACCACTATTTCCTTTACATTAAATGTAACTTTTGATTCTACCTAGCCTCCATTCTCACTCTGCTGGTATTTTGCAATTCCTTGAATGAGCCTGGAGGCTAATTTCTTTGCTGCAAACTTGGCTCCCTCTGCCAGGCCATTCTAAAACAATCCCTGGGTCAATGCACTCTTGCATACCCCTGGCCAACGATGTCTCATCTCCTCAGCTTGGACCTCCAGCTTTCCCCGACCCCTACTCCACTCTCACCAATGCTCCTTCCTATATTCTGTACAAAGAAAAGGAAAGCAACTCATCACACCAAACTTAAACCTTCTGCTATCTCCCCTTTCCTACAATTACACCTTTCAGCAACCAGGGTAATCCCTGCTTCTTTACTGATCCCAACCTCTCTGGCCTGAAAACCTCCAGAGCCCTTCTTTTTCGTATATTCAGTCCTTCAGTTGTATCCTCCCCTCTAGGGCTCCCACCCTTCAGCTCAGTGGATCTTCTCACTGCCACTCCAGCTAAAACCTTATTTTCTCTTACCCTCAGTTAATTCTTACAGATCCTTTTTTCTCTCTAATTCCTTTCCTCCTGCTTATACAGATCCCAATAAAGACAATTTCCATGTGATTAGAGCCAATGAGCTCTGTTCATTCCTGTCTCTTTTGACCTCTGCAGCTTTCAGCAGAGTTGACCAGTTTCTCCATGAAATACTCTTTCACCTGATTTCCAGGACTTCCCACTCTCAGTTCTCTTCCCCCTCCTTGTTACACTCTTACTTCCCTTTGTCTCCTTTGCAGGCTCATCTTCAAGGCTTGATTCTAGACCCTCTCCTCTTCTTACCTTACAGTTTCTCCTCAGAGATCCTGTCCTCATCCAGGGCTTCAGTTAATCACTTGGGCTTCTCTCCAACTTCTTCTCAAAATGTGATCTTGTCACCTCCCTGCAATAAACTTTTCAATGGCACTTTAGGATAAAGACATAAAACAAAATAAAAATGCCTTACACCATGGTCTAAAAGGCCTCTCTATCTGGGCTCTGTCACCACCCGAATCTGTGCCCATCTGCCTCACCCCCAGCCCCACCAGCCACACCAGTTCTTTTCAGTCCCTGGTGCTCTGCCTGTTCCCACCACAGGGTCTTTGAAGGCTGAGGGCTGTTCCCCATGCCCAAAGTGCCCCTAGGTCTGAGTGTCACTCTCTCAGGGAAACTTCCCTGACCGTCTTGAATAGATGAAGCCTCCTGTCCTCATTATAGGCTCTCATGGCACCATGGACTGCTCCTCTGTGCCACCTGTCATAGCTGCAGCTGTTCATCTGTTGTTTCTGTCTCACCTTCCTGGAGGGCAGAGACTCGTCACCACCATGTTCCAATGAACTGCTTCCGTACCCTTCACCTCACTGGCATTGGTGACTCTAGGAGGCATTCCTGGACAAGGAGGACCTCTGTGTGTGCTCTTCCACGGCACCCTGCTCTTAACCCTACTGTAGCACTTAAACTCCTATAAAGTTCTTCATCCATTCAACCAGTGGTTTTTCTTCTTTTTTAAGCTCATGCTGTGTTGTCAGGCATTACGTTAGATACTAGCTCTTCTGCTAAAATTTTTCTTCATAACTTTGGATCACAGAACCACTGGAGAACCTGGTGAGAGTCACACACAGACTCTCTTTCCAAAAAGAAAAAAAGAAAAGACCTGTACTCACAACATTTTGCAAAAGATTTTACCAAGATTCATTGGCACCCTGTAGCCCAGCTATAAACAACCTGAACTAGACTGCAAGCACTGGGAGGGCAGGGTCTGAGTGCTGTTTTTCTCTGTCCCTTGTGCCCAGCAAAGAACTTGTTCCACAGAGGAACAAAATCAGTCTTTGTCAACTGAAACTGAATGAACAAATCCAGTTCATGAGGCAACTTAATGTGTGTAAAATTGTGGTCTGCAATGAGCTTAATTCCTGGTCATTGGCTGTTATTGTGACTTGGGAAATCACATCACCTCTCTGTGCCTCAGTTGGAGTGTCAGGAAAATGGGGACACTACATCCTGGATGACTGTGAAGACTAAACTTCCCTTACAGAGTACTCAGAAAAGTTACTAAATCACCACAACAATCCATTTTAAAGATAAGGAAACATGCAGGTAAAGCAACCGGCCCAAGGTTGCTCAGCTAACAAAGGGCAGACCTTGGATTCAAACCCAACCATTTGGCTCCAGAGTACAGCTCTTACCCTGTGCCCTACACAACAATGCTCTTGGCAAATGTTTGTTAAATCACAGTGTGGTCTATTCCTAGACTGCATGTTTGTTAAGCATTCTTGAGTTAAGTTCGCTTCTGAAATATGCGCAATTTTCATACTTAATACAGTCCGCTCTACAACGTAATAATTCAATTAAGTTCTACTTTTATAACATATACGATCTGCTGACAGTTTCAAATTAACCCCAATATTTACAAACAAGTAAAAATGAGGACCGAAGGAAGAAAATCTCGGAGAATGATCAAAAGCCACACATCCATCTGGTGGGGCCTGCGCTTTTCCGTAACTTCCGACCTATGGCGCCTGGGCATCCGACTGGGCCAGGCAAGCTGAGCGGCTGGCGGGGAGTCCCGTTTCTCGGTGCGCGGCCCCCGATCCCTGCCTGTCGGCCGCTGTGCAACTGGTGAGGCTCACCCCCGGAGGTGGAGAAAGGGCTGCGACTTACCTGCCCACTCCGTGCAAGATGCAGTGAATCACGGGTCCCGGCTGCGTCCTCCCCCCCCCCTCCCCCCGCCGAAGTTTCCCGTGGCCCGCCGTCTTCCCGAGGCCTGGGAACAAGGGTCAGGGTCCCGAGACTAGGGTCCCAGCTGGGGCGCGAATTTCCCTCAGCACTATGGTTATCCCGGCCCCCAGCCCCTCTACCCGCAGCCAATCAGGGCACAGGAGACCCGTGAACCTGAAGACGTATACCCACGCAGTCTCAACGCAGCCAATCAAGGTGCGGGACGCAGGCTACGTAACCCACACGCAAGGCGGGGCTGCGCGGCGGAGGCGGGCCAGCGTGGGAATCAGCTTGCCTGGGATCAGCGCCAGGTGCAGCAATTATGGCGGACGGCACTTTCACACACTTTCCTTACCAGCATTTAAGAAAACTCGGGAGTTCCGGTCGTTTTGTCCATTGGGGAATGTCACTAGCCCATAAGAAAAAAACGTAAAAGTAACTCAGAAACCCTTGTATCTTTAAGCTATAGCCATTCAGAAGTCCCAAAATAATTTAGATAGGTAAAGAGCTCATTTACAAAAAAAACCCGTAGTTCAAAAAACCTCTTTGGAACATATCTAGCCTTCCTGCTACCCCTCCCACCTCCCCCCAGTAGTCAGCGTCTGTGTCTGATATGTCTTTAAAAGCCTCCCCCTGCCACTTTCGCCTAAATATTTGCCTTTTCCGATAAATTGCCCAGAGGTTTACATTCTAATTATTACTGTGATGCCAACCTCATAAACTAATTTCTCTTTAAAGCCAGTCTCAATGTCTATCCCATTTATTCTTATATTTATCTATCAATCAACAAATATTTATGGTATGCCTATTAAGTTCCAAGCACGTGAAACAGCAATGAGTAGACAGTGGTGGACAAGACAAGGGGGAATAAAGTACATTCCCTGTCCTGATGGTAGGACAGTGAAGGACGAAGACATTAACAACTGATAACATGATTAATCCCAACTAGAATTAAATGTTTCCAAAGACAGGGTGCCCCAACCCTCCCTAGTTGCCCTATGCTCCTGTGTAGAGTTGGAGTTGGGAAAGCTGTGATTTTCCCAGGCTGGAGATCTCTGCCTTCACGTGTTTCATAGCACACTGTGCACGGTTCTAACACGGCCTGAACACACACCACCGTAATTCTTCCAGACTGCCCTCTCACTAGTGTGGCAACTTATGGATTTATTTTCCTATGAACAATATTTGGCACATTATAGGTACCCAGGAAATGCTAATTGGGGTCTAGCCTTAATATTCAGTTTGGGTTCAACAGGCTTTTTGAGTGGACTGACATTTGCACTTCAATTACACAGAGTAGCAGCAAGAGTCCTAACTCTTTATCTCAAGATCAACTTTGATCTGCAGGAGATTCTAGAATTAAACGAGTAGCTAATGTGTATGAGATCAGGGATGCTTGTCCAGTAACCCTTCTCCTTCTGAGCTATCCTTATATAAAAATCCTATTATTCATGGCTTTATTGAACACTTTTTCCTGCAATACAAGGATCTGGGGCCTGGATTAATCAAAATGTTTCACTGCATTTAGGAAAAGGGAAATAGAGTAGGATATGAGAAGAGAAGGCAGTTACGGAATGTAAACTCAAGCACCTTAGAACTGCATGCTGCAATCACTAGTCAGGAGGAAGGGAGCAGACATGTACAGCAGGGTGCTGGCAGTTTCGCTTGCACCAGGGCTCCACATAATTATGTACGAAATGGTAATACATATGTTCATGTGCATTGTAATCAAAACTTGAAATTGGCCAAGTCAGTTATGCCAACTGTATTAAATAAACACTACCTAAAGTTTTTTTTCCAAGTATTTAGTGAATTTCTAGGACCATGCAATCAGAAAAAAACACTTGGATGGAGAAATGGAGAAAAGAAGTCAGTATTATGGATATTACCTATAAGAAAATTATAAACATGGGGCGCCTGGGTGGCATAGCAGTTAAGCGTCTGCCTTCGGCTCAGGGCGTGATCCCGGCGTTCTGGGATCGAGCCCCACATCAGGCTCTTCCGCTATGAGCCTGCTTCTTCCTCTCCCACTCCCCCTGCTTGTGTTCCCTCTCTCGCTGGCTGTCTCTATCTCTGTCGAATAAATAAATAAAATCTCTAAAAAAAAAAAAAGAACGGGGCACCTGGGTGGCACAGCGGTTAAGCGTCTGCCTTCGGCTCAGGGCGTGATCCCGGCATTATGGGATCGAGCCCCACATCAGGCTCCTCTGCTATGAGCCTGCTTCTTCCACTCCCACTCCCCCTGCTTGTGTTCCCTCTCTCGCTGGCTATCTCTCTCTCTGTCAAATAAATAAATAAAATCTTAAAAAAAAAAAAAAAGAAAATTATAAACATGTTTAAAATTGTGGGAGGATCCTGAAGTTTCTAGTACTTAAGAGATGCATTAAAAATATATTGTTACCAGTCTTATATATCCTAATTTTACTATTTCAAGTGAATGGAAAAACATAAAAACGTTGCACAGGTTCTTTCAAAAGTTTGGTTTCCTCAACTCAATTTTTCCAAGTTGCCAGAACAGAACAGGTTTTGTAATAAGATTTCAAGATATATTTCCTGAATGAATATAATCCCTCAACCACCAGCAGGGTTTTCAGAACACTAACCCGTCTGGTTAGGGGAAAACACTGTATTCAAACATCTGTTCAACTGGAATACACTGATACCTGTCTTTTCCTTTCAGTGATTCTTTTTAGTCACAATTTAGACCAAACTGAAAAAGCTGTCCAAAAAGCCCTCTAAAAGCTAAAATCCCCCTACATTTAAAAGTAAAATATCAGTGTCTATGCTGAAACAATGTTCTTTTACTAAAATATTTTTTCACATTAAAGCTGAATCTTTTAGGGGCGCCTGGGTGGCTCAGTGTGTTAGGTGTCTGACTCTCAATCTCTGCTCAGGTCTTAATCTCAGGCCCATGAGTTCAAGCCCTATATTAGGCTCCACACTGGGCATGGAGCCTACTTAAAAAAACAAAAAAACAGAAAAAACCTGAATCTTTTATTCCCCTGGATGATGATGGCAAATCCCAGGCCTATGAATTTCTCAATGCTGTACAGTACAATCAGGTCCAAAGAGCAGGTTGCTAAATACAAGCAGCAAGAAAAACAATGAAAATATCACTCCTTATTAACAGTGGTGAAAGAAGATAAAGCATACTTTTTTTTTTTTTTTAAAGATTTTATTTATTTATTCGACAGGATAGAGACAGCCAGCGAGAGAGGGAACACAAGCAGGGGGAGTGGGAGAGGAAGAAGCAGGCTCATAGCAGAGGAGCCCGATGTGGGGCTCGATCCCACAACGCCGGGATCACGCCCTGAGCCGAAGGCAGACACTCAACCGCTGTGCCACCCAGGTGCCCCAGCATACTTTTTTTTTCTTTTCTCAATAATGGAACTTATCAATCAGTGTTAATTCATTATTCAGGATGCTTTTTAAATGTGTATCATATTAAAAATACATTATTGTTTTTGGATTTTAGACTCAAATTATTCTTAAGTTACCTTTAAATACAATTATCACACTGAACATCTATCACAACTAAAGACTGGAAAAATAAAAAAAAAACACTGGTTATAATTCCAAAAGGAAAAAACTAGTCTACAAGAGACAGGAATGAGATAATAATAGTAATGAGAATAACAACAGCTAACCACAGCTGTAGCATACAGTTAGGCAGACTATGCCCTCTATGACCCAGGGAGCTCTAAAGCATGGCAGCCCTGCAGCTAACACTTATTGACTAACCTGCTACATGCCAGGCACTGTTATGAGCATTTCATATGTAGTATGAAGCAGATGCTACTCTCATTCCTATATCAAAAATAAGAAAAGAAGGCACAGAAGGTTAATAACTTGCCCAAGATCTCAAATGAGTGACAGAGCCGGGCTTTGACTCCAGAGCCCACATTATTAACTGTAGTGACTAACTCATAGTTATAAGCCCCATTACCTGAAATAACCTCTTAGGTTTTACATCTTTTCTTGCAGATAGGTATTATAAAAAGTATAAAGCATTTGGAAGTTAGTAATCGTATTTGGAATAATTTTGAAAGATACTATAATACTAAATAAATGGGAGCTGTTCCTTCATCCAGAATGGTTACATGTGGTTTATAGACTCTGTCTCTGATTTGTTATCACATCTCATAGAACCATGCTCTCCCCCTTACCTAAAACAAAAACTTACAAAGAAAAGAAAAAACAACCACCACCAAGTACACAAGATTCCATATATGCATATACTTTAATAACAAGGTCACTTAGCTGTAAATGAACAAAGGGAGACAAAGAGAACTTAACACATGATACTTCCACAGATTTGGGTCAAAACAGGCATACATGAAGATTTAAAACATATACTGTCTGTGTTAACAGAGGCTACAACTACCAATTTTGATTGTGCGCATTTTCTAAAACATTATTATCAAAGAGTGTAAAGTTAGATCAAACAATGATGTCAAGAAAATTTTGTCCTAAAATTTTAACAAAGTCTTTTAAGAAAGTCTAAAAACCTCCTATAGTCCCACATTAACTCTCAAAACTTTGATTTTTATATCAGAATGTCAGTTTGCCACCTTAACTTTTACATACATGAAAAATTATCAAAAATATATTGATGGGTCTATATTAATTGTGACTATTTATATTTACATTAAGCAAAATTTTTACCAAGTTCTTTATATACAAATTACCATTTGTCCTATGTGAAATTCATTAAAAAGTTTAAAACTACAGAAATGTCATTAGAAACAATGCATTTCAAAATGTAACTGCTTTCCATCAATGAAGAACATTTTAAAATAATTTAACTGAAAAAAGTAGTGAACTCCCCACCAATTTCAGCTGCAACAGTATTCCTCCTGAATGTTTTCTGTGATTTAAGGGGAAAAAAAAAAAACGGGTAAAGTTTGATTGCAAGGAATTGAATCATAAAAATTTGATGAGTGTTTACTGATCTTATCTTCAAGAAATGTACAGTCTAGTTAGGGTTGGTACTAAAAAAACAGCAATTTTTTAAAACGTTTTATTATTGCTGCTCATATATATTATTACTGCTCATATATATTATTACTGAAGAAAAACTGACATACAGTATTATATTAAGTTTCAGGTGTACATCATACTGATTCAACAATTCTATACACGTTACTCAATGTTCACCATGATAAATATAGTTAGCAATAATTTTAAAAATGCAAACAGTTTAAGATAACTGAAGAAACATGTCTTTAAAAACTGGTAAGTATACTGTTATAGATACTTTTTGTATAAACTTAAATCATAAAATAGTATCCCATATCCAATTCAACTGAATATAGCCATGGCTTTTTGATACCTCTAAAAAGGGCCAATATTTTAAAAAATTAAACTACTCCTGAACTGGAAAGAATTTAGATTTCATAAGTATCACAACAGATAAAAGAAACTTTTAAACATTTAAGAGGCAAAGATTTGGGGAAATTTTCTTAAAGGGATTATATTAATACCATTAAAATAAAAAGTTACTTTAATTGTTTTAGACTCATCGTCACATAGTAAGGAATTGAAAAAGATGTCTTTTTCTAAGAAAAAACTTGAGCACAACATCATTACTTTTTCAAATTTAAAGATCATCAATTAAGATGACTATAAAACTAAGTGCAGCAACTTGTCCAGTAGAGATGCACTTCTCTGGTCTAAGAATTAACTGATTTTGTAATAATCACTGAAAACCTTAAGCCTCAGTTTCTCTACTTTGAAAAAAAATGATTAGCTTCATTTTGGAAACTGTCTTAATTTATGCAGATTACACACTACACTAAAGCAAGAAATAAAGGTCTAAAACATTTACCTAATTAGTGCTCTGTCGCTGGACCTTAGGACCGATACTCTGTGTGTCTTCTTCCTCGCTAGGACGTTTCCCACTGCTGAGACCAGAGCCCATGGAGCTTCTTCCTACATATTTTTAAAATGCATGTTTAAGACAGAAAAGGTAAAAAGAACAGTATGCTCAAATGCATCATTCTTACCTTGCTTTAACAGGTGCGTTTGCTGACTGTCTCCATGAGCATAATGTAAAATACCACTCCCTTGAGAGCAACCTGTTAGTATTTAGAACACAGTAAAACTACTTAAATCCCAAGTCATATGTATTAAGACTACAAATCTAATTTTTAGTAATTGCATCAAAGGCATTTATGCTTTTTAGGACTACACCTTAATCCTTCGTATGAACCAAAAATCACACGCCCATATCAGGAATATTTAAACTTAGGGTCACAGAAATGTTGACTTTTGATTCAAAGGCAAAATCACTGATAATCATTTTCTAAAAAAACATTTCTTTACTGAATAACAATTAGACACTTGACCATGGGAGCAAAATATAGAGCAACAGTGAGATATATATCCTCCTTTCACCTCTGGTCCCTTTATTCCACATTCTTCCCTCAGTGCCTGTCCAAAACATACGTCCTTGGAGATAAGGGAATAAGGGACTGCCAGATGAGAATTAAACAATTCAAATCAAACAAAGAGGAGGAAACACAATGTGGCAGTTATCTAGGCTAAGCAATTACATTAACCCTTCTAAAAAGAAACAATGTTACAGGAGAATGGGTTGGCACAGAAAGTAGGTTCTAGAGAAACACTTTAGTCAGTATGCCCAGATTACGGACAAATACAAACATTCTAGCCCCCACAGAGAAGTCACTTCTTGGTCTGAACAAGACAATCTACTTATTTTTTATTGTAATTTCATGCTCATCAAGTTCCTCTGGATAAAGAATTCAGCTTTTCAGGTACTCAAAACTGGGAAAGTGAATGCTCTGATCAGGGATGAGGGTTACTATCACTGGAAAGGGATACCTCCACCATAAAAAGTAAACCAGTGTTCCCTGTTGATATGTATTTTTTAAAGATTTTATTTATTTGTCAGAGAGAGAGAGAGAACAAGCAGGGGGAGTGGAAGACAGAGGGAGAAGCAGGCTCCCTGCTGAGCAAGGAGCCCAATGCAGGACTCGATCCCAGGACCCTGGGTTCATGACCTGAGCCAAAGGCAGACATTTAACCGACTGAACAACCCAGGCGTTCCTGATATTTTAAATTACATGGTTGGTATGTATGTACGTGTGTGTGTGAGTGTGGGTGTGTGTTTATTGACTGACTGACTGGGTGGTGCAGCAGGAGAGAGAGAATCTTAAGCAGGCTCCACACTAGTTGTGGGGCTCAATCTCATGACCCTGAGATCATGACCTGAGCCAACCAAGAGTCAGATGCTTAAATGACTGAGACACCCAGGTGCCCCTAAATCACATGAGTTTTAAACTCCTAGTTTGCCATTCACAGGATGGTTACCTCTAATTATACTAAAAACACTCAGTTCTTGGACTTGTTGAAGGTCAGATTCTGGACTATAGCAAATGCACCAATGAATGGTGCTACTGCTTGTTTGACATCAGCAGGGCTTCCCCTAATAGTGATAATTGTTGTCTTGCATTACTGCACAAGATTATTTAAAACTTCACACAGGGGCGCCTGGGTGGCACAGCAGTTAAGCGTCTGCCTTCAGCTCAGGGTGCGATCCCGGCGTTATGGGATCGGGCCCCACATCAGGCTCCTCTGCTATGAGCCTGCTTCTTCCTCTCCCACTCCCCCTGCTTGTGTTCCCTCTCTCGGTGGCTGTCTCTATCTCTGTCAAATAAATAAATAAAATCTTAAAAAAAAAAAAAAACTTCACACAACAGTGTGAATGTACTTAATTCCACTGAACTGTACATTTAAAATGGTTAAAAACTAAGTTTGATGTTACATATATTTTGCAATCAAGAAAACTTCAATAGGGGCACCTGGGTGGCTCTATTGATTGAGCATTGGACTCTTGGTTTCTGCTCGGGTCATGATCTCGGGATCGAGCCCCGTATCGGGCTCCCCACTCAGCAGGGAGTCTGCTTGGGATTCTCTCCATCTCCCTTTGTCCCTCTCCCCCTGCTCATGTACATGCTCTCTCTCTAAAATAAATACATTTTTAAAAAAAGAAACTTCAACAAATATATTTTCAATTATCATATTTAGTCATACCTTATACATTTGTTGAGTGCTGTTTTATGCTAGAGATTATACTAGGTACTGGGGATACAAATATTACTAGGACATGAGGTCTTGTTTTCAAGAGGCTCACAGTTCAAGTAGAAGGTAACAGATTCATAAAGTCACTAAGTACAAATAAGTGTTATTATGATAGTTCTGGGATGGAAGTTGTTACAGCATACAGTAAGAACACTGAGGAAGGAAAAATCAATTTTACTAGAAGATTCACAGAGGTAGGCTAAATCACAGACTAGTCACCTCATTTTCTCAACTTCATCAATTTTATTTCTCTTCCAGTTCTAAGATAAATGAGAATAATCTCAAACAAAAAAATACTGAGAGTAGCCAGATTTAAAAAAAAAAAATACAAACTACAGGATTCTATAAAGTTCAAAAATGGGCAAAAAATTATAGTATTAGAAATCAGGAGAATGATTACTTTTGAAGATGAGGGTCTAAACTAATAAGCTCAATAAATACATTCAGAATTTCCTTAAGATAGCATTTCTTTAGAGAGTTAAATGATAAGCAGGCACTTAGAATCTTCCTGTGTCCCTAAGTTCATGAATATTTCAACTGCCTATAACTTCCCCATAAAAATGCAGTAAATTGGGGCGCCTGGGTGGCTCAGTGGTTAAGCATCTGCCTTCGGCTCAGGTCATGATCCTAGGGTCCTGGGATCAAGTCCCACATCGGGCTCCCTGCCCTGTGAGCCTGCCTCTCCCTCTCCCACTGCCTGCTGCTCCTCCCGCTGTGCTCTCTGTCAAATAAATAAATAAAATCTTTAAAAATATGCAGCAAATTATATTTTCACAAGAATAACAGTAGAAGAGACAATGAGTACAGAAAAAGCTTTGCTGGATCAATTGGATTACAACTAGCTTAGCTGCTTAGAAAAATCAGAAATCCCCATATTCATCATGTCTTCAGGGACATTATAGCAAATTTCAGATGCCAAGATTATACCAGATGGGAATCTTAGAATGAAAAAAACTCATATTTCTTGTTTAAAACATCCCACGTTTTCTAAGGGCAAAATGTTTGTATGATCATACTCCTCTTATGCTACACCGACATGAGCACCAAAAGGGTTTTTCACTCATAAAATTTTTTTTTTAATTTTTATTTTTTTATGTTATGTTAGTCACCATACAGTACATCCTTAGTTTTTGATGTAGTGTTCCATGATTCATTGTTTGCGTATAAAACCCAGTGCTCCATGCAATATGTGCCCTCCTTAATACCCATCACCGTCACTCATAAAATTCTAACTTAGGGGCACCTGGGTGCCTAGGTCGGCTAAGCATCTGCCTTCAGCTCAGGTCATGATCTCAGGTTCCTAGGATTGAGCCTCACGTAGGGCTCCCTGCTCAGTGGGGAGCCTGCTTCTCCCTCTCTCTCTTCCCCTCCCCCCACTTGTGCGTGCTCTGTCAAATAAATTTTAAAAAATCTTTTTAAAAAATTCTAACTTAAAGATACTGGAGAGAAAACTGCATAGAAAAGATATTCAAATGAAATATACCAAAATTTTAAGAGTGACTATCTCTACTGGATGGAATTGTGGGTGAATTTTATTTTTCTTCTTTTCTATTTTTCTGAATTTCCTAAACTGTATATAGTGAACAGTTTTTTTTTTAAGCAGTTTTGAGGTACAATCTACATAACATAAAATTCATCTGTTTTAAGTATACAGTTCAATAATTTTTAGTAAATGTAAAGTTGTGTAATCATCAGCACAATCCAGTTTTACAACATTTTCATGCCCATTTGCATTCATTCTCATTCCTACCCCTAAACCTAAGGTAACCACTAACTTAATTTTAAAGACATGCCATGAATGAACCATGAGAGACTGTGGGCTCTGGGAAACAAACTGAGGGCTTCAGAGGGGAGGAGGGGTGGGGGATTGGGATAGGCTGGTGATGGGTATTAAGGACGGCACATATTGCATGGTGCACTGGGTGTTATACGCAAATAATGAATCATGGAACATTGCATCAAAAACTGGGGATGTACTGTATGGTGACTAATATAACAAAAAAAAAATTATAAAAAAAAATAAAGACACGCCTTTTCTGGATAGTTCATATAAATGGAATTGTGCGGCATGTGGTCTTTTATGTCTGGATTCTTCAACTTAACATGGTATTTTTGAGGTCTATCCATGTTGCAGCATGTACCAGCATTTTATTCCTTCTTATGGATTAATATTTCATTGCATGGATGGGCCACATTTTGACTATTATAAATAAAGCTATCATAAACATTCTTATGTGTCTTAAGTCTTTGTGTAGATATATGTTTTCATTTCTTTTGGATAGATACTTAGGAATGGAATTTCTGGGTTATATGTTAAGTTTATGTTTAGCTTTTAAGAAACCGCCAACCTGTTTTCCAAAGTGGCTGTACTATTTTACAGACCACCTCTCAACAATGTATGAGGGTTCTAGTCTCTTCACAACCTCCACAACACTTGTTATTGTCTGTCATTTTTTAGGCACTCAAATGGGTACAGGGTAACCAATTCAACCTAGTTTGTCTGGGATTTTTCAAGTGTTAGCACTGCAAGTCTCATGTCTCAGGAAACCCCTCAATCCCAGGTGATCAGTAATAGTTGGTTACCTTCAATGGGAAGTCTCTTAGTGGTTTTGATTTGCATTTCCCTAGTGACTAATAATGCTGAATGGGTATTTTTTATAGAAAAAAATTAAAACTAAAACATATTACTATCATAACTAGATTATGATTTGTTTTATTATAAGAACAAAAATACTTCAAGCCATCTGTGTACAAGTTATAAAGAATCTTGCCCTTCGATATGCCTTGTGAGACACTGTAAAATGCAAGTCTACAAACAGGGTAAGTAGAGGGCACAAAGGGATATTCTTCAGAAGTATTTAAGTCCTTTCAAATGGAACAGAAACCAGAGGGGAGAGAAATGCCTAATAGAATAGTCCAAATCCTCGGGATCTTTCCACAATCACTCCCATTTCCAGGTCCACAATCCTCTCTCTTTCATCTGCCTACCCAAATGCTACCCATCCTACTATCTTCCAAGAAAACTTCTGTAGTTCCTTCAGCTCTCAAGGACTGTTTTTTTTCCCTATTGCATGTGGAAGCAGCATTTTACAATTTATAACTTTTTTCATTTGTGTTTCTCTTCCCCCCATTTATACTTGAAAGCCTCATACCACCTAACTACAGAACGTGTTGCAACTATTTACATGATTAAAATACTTCAAGATTTTTAATCCTATTATATCATAAAATATATGTATTTGTAAAGCTAAATTATTCCAATTTAACTTGCTACCATGATTAGTTTTTGCAGATAACTCCAAATAATGAATACAGATTTGAGTGGACCAAGAAGCAGTATGTACCATCAGTATCCACTAGTTGGGTACTTGCAGCCTCTTGCTTCCTACCCTTCTGTTACCTGCCTGTTATTTATGTGCTTCACAGAACTTCTGTCCCTCAAATTCATGTATGGACAAAGGAAGCAGGCTGTGAACTGAACAAGAGATCTGACAAAACTATTGTATTTATACCTTGTTGAAGTTCAAATTGTAGGAGACTCTGAGAAGAACATTTTTGAAGTATACTGCCATCATTGACAACTACTATACCGCTAAGTGAGACATATTCCAGTAAAAAAATGCTTTATCTTATAAACACTATATATGGCATTACATTTGCAGGGGAGACCCAATAAGAACTTTAGGACTAGTCAGACCTGTATTTGAATCTCAGCTCCACTACTTACTAACTGTGGGATCTTCATTAAGTTACCTAACCTTTTTTGGCCTATTTCCACCACCACCTCCCCAGGTTATTGTGAAAATGTGGCAAAAATCCCTTTGGACTGGGCATAAAGTAGATAGTCAAAATGTGAGTGCTTTGTTCCTTTCTCCTTAATCTAATTGTTGGAGAAAAAAATATATGCTCTCAAAAGGATACAGAGTATTTCTGAATTAAAAAGTTTCAATTTTTTAAAGGTTTTGTTCTTAATATCAATTTTAAACATGGGACTTTTTTGGAAAAAAATAAACATTCCTCAAATGCTGCCTTGTTTTTAATCAATTTAATTAGTTTCATGCTATTTTTGGTTAGAGCCTTTGAAAACTGATTCAATGATTCAAATTTCCAATACTTGCTTCTTGACAATATTAATATCACACATTAAGAATATATGTGGCAACTAAGTATATATCATATGGAAAAACACTACAAACAAGACTGGAAGGAAAAACTCATGTGCAAAAAGACTAAAGGCCCTATGCCTGTGTATGATAAATCTTTTGGCCATATTCACAGGACCAGTGACCTTAACTAATTACCTTATACCTGATATGTACCTAAGGAAAGTAAAAAATAATGAGCCTTCAGAAAATGGGATATTTGAGTTTCATTTCACCCTTAAAATCGCCCTCCTCATTCAGTTTGCAAGATCTTTACCTTGAACTAAATTCTACTACATGTAACGATGTTTTCCATCTCCAAAATGTCACAAATGGAATAACAGGGTGTGTGTGTGTGTGTGTGTGTGTGTGTGTGTGTGTGTGTGTGTGTGTGTACATGTATGCAGAAAAAAACAATATAGTGAGATTTAATAAAAATATATTTAATTATTAATCTATTTATGTTGCTAAGTATAGAAATTTCTTTTTCACTTACTTCCACTGCTGCTACAACCTGGAATATTTTCTCCAGGAGAATACCCCATGAGGCCTCCATTCCCATTAGGATTAGAAGGCACTGATGCAAGAAGACCTAAAGGGAAAAAATTTCCTATTAAATTATGATCAAGACCAAATTCAAGGACAGGTACATAAACACCTGCCAAAGAAACCAAGCAAAGGTAAGTACTGACATACCTAGTCCTCTATATCGTGAAAGCTGCTGATATATCTGCTTCATTCTCTCAATATTCAAACGGCTTGCCTCAGCATGATTCACCATTGGTTTAGGATAATTAACTCCTATCAAACATTTGGCTACCTTTTGGATACCTTCTGGTGCATTCCAGGGATCATAGATATATTTTGCAGGGAAACCTCTTAGGACAGGCAAATAACGCCTTTTGGGAGAAGGAAGAAAAATTATTAATAAAATGAACTATAAGCAAATTATAACAAACTAATTATTAGCTATGAATGACCAAAATCAAGTCAATACCATTTAAGGATTTGTTTACCCATCTCCTCATCTCTGCTGCCCATCAGGAGTGGGGAAAACCTTAAGTGTTGCTTAAACATGAAAAGCTCTTCCTGGATTAGTTATTCCAAACTGAATAATAATCACCCTTGATTTACCTGATATAGTCTCCATTGGGATCTGTTCTCCTACCAAAACCAACAGGGCAATAGCAGTGAAAAAACTGTTGGAAAAAGGAACTACAAGACAGCCACATCCAACTTCCAGCATTTATGCTCCAATCTGCATCAAGCAATAATTCTTCAAATACCTTCAGAAGTAACAGTAACCAATTAGTTTGTACACATATAATTCTCAAAGTAAGCATTTTCCAGGTCTCTGTAGATCAAAAGTCAAGGCAAAGAACATCTAGCACAGAACTGTAAAATTAAACATTCCAAAGTTAGCCTCCTTGTCAATGTTCTGCTCTGTAATGAGTTATTTCAGGGAAAGAAAAATATGAGTAATATAAGTGAATTTCTGAATAGAATTTACCTTTCTAGTTTTTGCAGTGTTATTGGGGGGAGGGTAAAATAATTATCCAAGTCACTGATTCAATTAAAAAATGGAACAAAAAAAGCAGCAAATACTTTCAAGAAAGCAAAGATGCTACCAAGTAAATCATAAACAAAAACTGAGAAGCCCGGTAGACTGGTCTACATATAGGGAGCTCTCAAATATAAATGACTTTAAAAAATACACTAGCGAAAAAGCAAAAAAAAAAAAAAAAAAAAAAAAAAAGGCACTAGCATTATAGAGTTTAAATTTGAAATTCCTTGACCAAAAGGGAAATAGATTTAAAATACCTTTTTATAAATTCATTAAGTGTGTACTATACATCTACCTCATGTACAACTTTGTACTAGGAAATATAGGAGACACACACACAAAAAAAAAAGGATCAGAAATGATCCTTAGATAGGGGAAATCTATGATACAGGCAGGAAGGTAAAACAAGTCCTATTATATATAAACAAAAGATGATGTCACAAAATGTAGTATGCTTCACTTTACATAACAGATCATTAAAAAGTTATGATGTTGAAGTGAAGCAAAATGATATATATTTTAAATTTTATAATATAAATTTGCTATTTCTAAGAATTATTGGGCAAATCCTTTTTTGTAACAGAAATGATCACCTATAAAGATGTTAATCCAATAAGCCCAGAGTGTTAACCATTATAGTTCCCTTGATGGCTATGCTGGTTCAGTCTCTGAAATGACTTGCTAGGTTAATGAAACCAGTTTTCACCATTCTTCCTGTCTGATTACACCATTCTGCTCTCCAAGAGTGTGCCTGTATTAGAGAATTAAATTCTTTACCTCCTGAAAAAAATTAGACTATAAATGAATCTAACTAACAGACAACTTCTAGGAACTGTTTTAATAAGGCATAGACTCAAAATAAGACTGTGCTACATTAGCTGGAAGAATACTCACCTTCATTCCTTCTTCCCAACTAATCCACAGGTCACCTCGGGTCAGGAAACAAGCCACTGCATGTCTGGCTAAATGGTGAATCCAACCCTCCTGACGAAGCTGTGTCATGATGGCATCAATCCATGGAAAGCCTGTCCGGCCTTCTGCCCATTTTGCTAAAGCCTCAGGATTCTTGTCCCAAGGAATCTGAACACAGATGGGATTTCCTTCCATTTTATCAAAGCGTGGATTATTTGTTGCTGCTGTATAGAAAAATTCACGCCATAACAGTTGCCCATAAAGGGAAAGGGGAGGGGAACTGTTCTTCTTCACCTAAGGTTAAAAAGCAAAGAAGTATTATCAGCAATTTTTAAAGAAATATTTTGAAAAATAAGCTTCAGTTTTAGATAATACCTTTTTGTAGAGATCTGTTAGTTTGAAGTAAAATAGTCGACATGACAAACAACCAAATCGTAGATAAGGACTGAGTCCAGTAGGGCTAGCGAGCAGGGAATTTGCATTCATTCGAGGTCTTTCAAAGTTTGCCACCCAAGCCTGAAAACACACAGAGAATTATGCTAGCTAACTGCCTTTTCCATTTTAAAAGAGTGTTTAAAACTGACATATTTTTAAAAAAAGATAGTTCTTGGGGAATAAAATTTTATTATCCTAGTCACAAACATGTTTTAATAAAAAACACAACAGAATAAAAGTGAGCATTCTTTTGTTTCATCCAACCTCGTGTAGCACATACTCATGTGAAATAAATTACCTTCAAATCCCTAACACCAGGCTGAAAGCACTTTCAACCTGTCTCCTTGACACTGAGGTAAAGGTGAAAAAGAACTTTATCTTAGCTTCAAAGTTATGGTCATCAGATATCAGCTTACACAGAAAGAATAAAAGAGATAGTATTGGTAGTAGCTAAAGAGGAAATAGTCAGCAGAGGAGGAAAAAAAATATTTAAATGAGGAGATGGTTGTTAATTTTCAAACAATTAGGTTTATGCTATTTTAACTATTTCTCTCAATTCTTCTTTTCAACAGTCTATTTTTGTTTTTAAAAAAGAGTAAAATTATTTTTAAATGTCAGTTTAGAAATACAAGCATGATCGATATTATCATACTTTTCTTTCCAAATGCCTTTCCAAACGTGTAAGTGCTTCAGTTTCTCCGCCTGGCCATACTGCAGAGGGCAAGCCATCTGTATCAAAACCTAAAAAAAAAAAAAAACAGAAAAAAGAAAAAAATATTCTTCTGGAACTAAAATAATTTTCATTGAACCACAATAACTGGGAAAAAATACTTTGCAGAAAAATTATGACAGTAGCATAAAAATAAACTGAGGGCCCTGGATAGGTCTTCACATATGAGGATATAATATGGTCTCTATTTTTTAGGACAAACATCTTAAGGTGATTAACAGATAGATCACACTTACAGAATACATAATGTACAGATTTATTACTTTTTTATTATAATAATATTTTTTTATTATATTATGTTAGTCACCATACAGTACATCCCTGGTTTTTGATGTAAAGTTCGATGATTCATTAGTTGCGTATAACACCCAGTGCACCA
Organism: Ursus arctos; assembly: GCF_023065955.2. Taxonomy (NCBI): domain Eukaryota; kingdom Metazoa; phylum Chordata; class Mammalia; order Carnivora; family Ursidae; genus Ursus; species Ursus arctos. The sequence continues at coordinate 9,137,820 of NW_026622886.1, read as the reverse complement.
TGCAATACGTGCCCTCCTTACTACCCATCACCAGCCTATCCCATTCCCCCTCCCCTCTGAAGCCCTCAGAATCAGAAGGGGGAATGAAGCATAATAGATTATGGACTCTGAGAAACAAACTGAGATTTATTACTTCTTAAAGAGTTTCTTTTAGATGTTTTTCTCCTTTCTCTCCCTCTTAATGCAAAATACTTTACATGTCAAATTAGAAGTGAGATTTTCTGAGTGATTTATTAACTCTCAAGCTTCATTTATACCTACCTAGTTCTTCTAGTGAAGGGACTCCATATTTCTCATCATGGTCATCAGACAGAGGAGTTGTGCACTTTTCTATCACTTCAGAAGTAATTGTCTCTACTGGTATCTCTAGTGGTTCCATTTTGCTGATGAGAGTCTGGAATCTTTTATAAGTAAGAGGTGGTTGTCCACCATTGAGTTCTATGATCCTATTACAAAGTTAGTAAAATGCAAAAGAGAAAATTAGCAAAATGCAATTAGAATTAAAAAATGACAATATATTTTGATTGATAACTTCTGAAAATGCTCAAAATCAGAAAACAAAATTAATTACTTAGACTTCCAGGAGGACATAAGCTTCTCTTATGTCCAGGAAACTTATTAAAATAGCTAATGAATCTAAAAATTATTCTCTTCATTTTCTAGACATCTGCTATGTGTTAAAAATATACAGCATGCAAATAACAAAACCTTTAAGGACAAAGGGTATTATTAAGCATATATGAGTGAAAAAAACAAGTGGTTAAATTAGCCTAAAGGCAATAACATAAAAATAATATATACAAAAAGATTAAAAAATATTACAAATCAGCTCAAAGAATCTCTTAATCATCAGTAAAAACCAAACCACACCAATATTATACTGAGGAGCAATAAAGCAAGTCTTATTAATTATGATTCTATACACCATGGTGATAATCACTTGCTACTTTCTGTTGTGCTCATCATGCCTTTGTTAAATATGTCAGCACATGTATCTTATGGACATACTTTATATTTTCCTCTTCCTTTTTAATGTACGGTTGGAATCAGTTTGCTAGTATTTTGTGAGAATTTTTTGTATCTATATCCATAAGAAATATTGACCTATAGTTCTTTTTTATTATAAAAATTTTTTATTATGTTATGTTAGTCACCATACAGTACATCCCAAGTTTTTGATGTAAAGTTCCATGATTCTCTTTTTTTATGGTGTCTTTATCTGGTTTGGTATCAGGCTGATACCGGCCTCACAGAATGAATTTGAAAGTGAAATTAAGAAAACAGTCTCATTTAAAACTGCACCAAAAAAATAAAATATCTAGGAATAAACTTAACCAAAGATGTGAAAGACTTGTACTCCAAAAACTATAAAACACTGACAAAAGAAATTCAAGATGACACAAAGAAATGTAAAGACACTCCTTGCTTGTGGGCTGAAAGAACAAATACTGATGAGGCATCTGGCTGGCTCAGTCAAAGAGCGTGCAATTCTTTATGTCGCGGGGAGTTTCATGTTGGGTGTAGAGATTATATAAAAAAACAAACTTAAAAAAAGTAACACAAAAGATATTGTTAAAATGTCTACACTACTCAAAGCAACGTACACATTTAATGCAACCCCTATCAAAATCAACAGCAGGGGCGCCTGGGTGGCACAGCGGTTAAGCGTCTGCCTTCGGCTCAGGGCGTGATCCTGGCGTTATGGGATCGAGCCCCACATCAGGCTCCTCCGCTATGAGCCTGCTTCTTCCTCTCCCACTCCCCCTGCTTGTGTTCCCTTTCTCGCTGGCTGTCTCTATCCTGTCGAATAAATAAATAAAATCTTAAAAAAAATATACCAACAGCATTTTTCACAGAGCTAGAACAAACAATTCTAAAGTTTGTATGGAACCACAAAAGGCCTGCAATAGCCACCACAATCTTGAAAAAGAAAAGCAAAACTGTAGGTATCACAATTCCAAATTTCAAGTTATATAACAAACTGGTAATAATTAAAACAGTATGGTACTGGCATAACAAAGGACACATAGATCAGTGGAATAGAATAGAAAACACAGAAATAAACCCACAATTATATATGGTCAGTTAATCATCAATAAAGGAAGAATGAACATACAATGGGAAAAAGTCTCTTCAACAAATAGTTTTAAGAAAACTGGACAGTTACATGCAAAAGAATGAAACTGGACCACTTTCTTGCACCATACATGCACACACAAAGAAACCTCTAAACGGATTAAAGACCTAAATATTAGACCTGAAACCATAACAATCCTTGAAGAGAGCACAGGCAGTAATTTCTCTGATATTAGCTGTAGCAACATTTTTCTTAGATATGTCTCCTCAGGCAAGGGAAATAAAAGCAATAACAAGCTACTGAGACTACATCAAAATAAAAAGCTTCTATAAAGAAGGAAACAATCAACAAAACTAAAAGGCAACCTACTGAATGGGAGAAGATATTTGCAAACGACGTTATCTGATAAAGGGTTAGTATCCAAAATATATAAAAAAACTTATAAAACTCAACACCCAAAAAACAAATAATCTAATTAAAAATGGGCAGAACACATGAATAGACATTTTTCCAAAGAAGACATCCAGATGGCTAACAGACACATGAAAAGAGGTTCAGTATCACTCACTATCAGGAAATGTTAATCAAAACTATAATGAGATATCACCTCACACCTGTCAGAATGGCTAAAATTAAAAACACAAGAAACAAGTATTGGCAAGGATGTGGAGAAAAGGGAACCCTTTTGCACTGTTGGTGGGAATGCAAATTGGTGCAGTCACTGTGTAAAATGATATGGAGGTTCCCCAAAAAGTTAGAATTGGAATTACCCTAAGATCCAGTAATTGCACTGCTGGGTATTTACCCCCAAAATACAAAAACACGAATTCAAAGGGATACATGCACCCCTACATTTGTAGCAGCATTATTTACAACAGTCAAACTATGGAAGCAGTCCAAGTGTCCATCGATAGATGAATGGATAAAGAAGATGTGGTACGTATGTATGTGTATATATACACATTATAATATACATAATGGAATATTACTCAGCCATAAAAAGAATGAAATCTTGCCATTTGCTACAACATGGATAGAACTAGACAGTATGACACTAAGTGAAATACGTCAGTCAGAGAAAGACAAATACCAAACGATTTCATATGTGGAATGTAAGAAACAAACAAGCAAGGGGGGGAAAAGAGACAAATCAAGAAACAGACTCTTAACTACAGAGAACAAACTGATGGTTACCAGAGGGGAGGTGAAGTGGGATATGGGGTAAATAGGTGATGGGGATTAAAGAGTACACTTTTACCATGATGAAAAAAAAATTTTTTTAATTGTACATTTTTCATTATACCACATATAATTACATATAAATTGTATGTACAGAAAGTAAACACCACAAAAACTATCCTCTCCGCTTCCAGTAATTTTGCTTCAGTATAATACTTTGAGTTTATACATAGGGTCATAATGAAACTTCTGGACTATAGTGATACTGTAGCGATATTATTGAAGACACTGCTAATTACATAACTCAAGCAAAATAAAGACCTGAAAAACATGTTTTCTGTATGTTACATTTTTTTATGATGAATTATATGTGGTAAATATTCATATTCAATCCACTAAACAATCCCATTATACGCACAACACGAAATCTCCCACTTAGATGAAATTGCTCTTATCCTATTTTGCCTCTGATGGGGTTTGGGACAGGCTGCCCCAAAATATGTCACTTTGGAATATTGATTATTTTGAATTAAAGTTACTTAAGAAACAGTCAGTATAAGAAGGACACTTTGACCCTGCTCTGTGCCCCTGAAAGCAAGAAATAAATTCTCCATGTGAAGGGTACTCCAGCAGAACCTGGAGAGTAAAAGGTATTCTTATCATCAGAGACAGGTAATTCAGGACTGAGAAGGCTGTATAAACTTCATACATTTGCTACCCTAAACCCAAACTTATTTGTCTTGGCATTTCTTCACTAACTTATTGTTTCTTTGTCTAAAAGGTATAAAAGCTGCCTCCTTTGCTCACTTCTTCGAGTCTCATATCCTAGACATATGAATTAAATTTTTCTCCTGTTAATTTGTCTTAAGTCAATTTAATCATTAGACCAGCCATGAAGTTAGAATTGAAAAAGGGAAAGTCCTACCCCCACCCTACCCCAAATATACTTCCTTCTTGCTATCAGTTTCCTAATGTTAAGAAAACCGTAAACTAGAAGACAAGTTTATTTTTAAGAGATATATGACTTTTTTTTTTTAAAGATTTTATTTATTTATTCGACAGGATAGAGACAGCCAGCGAGAGAGGGAACACAAGCAGGGGGAGTGCGAGAGGAAGAAGCAGGCTCATAGCGGAGGAGCCTAATGTGGGGCTCGATCCCATAACGCCGGGATCACACCCTGAGCCGAAGGCAGACGCTTAACCGCTGTGCCACCCAGGCGCCCCGAGATATATGACTTCTAACTTAATAGCAAATAGTCACCCCTGACTGACATCAAACCACAGTTTTTTTCATGCATTTGGAAAAGTAGAATAAAATTAACTAGTTTGTCAAGTAACTTACAGAATTAGCTTTATTAACTACATAAAATGAGTAAATAACTAAAAGCAAAATAATTCAAAAGGTACATAAATTATGAAATTTCAAATTCAGCACTTATAAGGATAATAGTATGCCAAAAGTTAGTAAGTTAATGAATCTTGTGAACCTTCAAAACTCAAAGCATATAATAACTCCTAAATTTAAACTTGACCACAAAATTTTTTTTGGACAAAGCATCACCAAGAAATGGTATTTCAAGCAATACACTTTGAGGGACTACAACTATACAAAGTAGTATTACATACAATTTGCAACTGGACTTAAAATCCAAATAGACAAGATAAACACACACGAAATAAAAAAACTTCAGACACTCATACTAAATATACCACAGGATTTCATGGTTTTGTGTCATATAAACTATGAAACTAGTATTGCTAAGAGCCCAGAAAGGCAAGACCATAGGCTGAGTTAGAATAGTCAATGTAAATTTTGTAATACTCTTAACAGTCTGAAACTGAAATTCTAAGTATTTTTATCTTATGCACTCACTACTTCTGTAATTTTGGAATCTGTCCCTAAGTAAAAAATCAGAGCAGTTAAATAAAATGCTAAGGGTTTGATATATTCACTTAATTCTCCCACAATTCTTTTATGTATATGTTGTTACTTTCATTTTGAAAAACTTAAGTACCACAGGTTAAAACTTACTTGTCCATGTACTTTTTTTTTTTTTTTTTTTTTTTTAATGCCCAGCACAGAGTCTAACGCGGGGTTTGGTCTCACAACCCTGAGATCAAGACCTGAGCTGAGATCAAGAGTCGGACACTTACCCAACAGGGTCATCTGGGTGCCTCTTGTCCAGGTACTTAATACCACTGAACTGTACACATAAAAATGGTTGAGATAACAAATATTATGTGTATTTTACCATAAAAAATAAGAGAAAAAAAACTTACTTGTCCAGGTCATATAATGTATGTGAAATTCGTACAATTACTTCTACTCCAGCCTCAGTAGCCAGTTTCTTAATAGCTGCATCTCGTTCTTTTCCAAAAGGCTCAGAATCATACTCAATTGAAAGTTTAGTAATGTTCCATTCCTAAAATTAAAAAAAGGAACAAAAATGTACACAAATTTTAATAATTATTTTTCCATAACAATAATACATTCTGGGAAAAAGTGAAAAGCTCAAACTCTACATATGAAATGATTATACATAAATCAAACTTTGAATATGCAGGAAGAAATCACACAATTTATAAACTCAGAATTATGAAACTAAGAAATGTACACTCACTAGATTTCAGGCATTGTACTAGGCAGTAGACAATCTAGTAATATGCTTGAAACCAGCTTCCTACACTAAATTGGTTTGTATAGCACTTAACTTTTCAAATAATTTACACTTATATTATCTCATTTGCTCCTCAAAATAACCCCCAGTTTGGCACTTTGGTTAATATCTCCATTTGGCAGATAAGGTTATTTTAAAAATTTAGGGACTTGGGAGACTGGGTGGCTCAGTCAGTTAAGCATCTGCCTTCAGCTTGAGTCATGATCCCAGGGTCCTGGGATTGAGTCCTGCATCGGGCTCCCTGCTAAGCGGGGAGTCTGCTTCTCCATCTCCCTCTGCTGCTGCTCTGTCAAATAAATAAATAAAATCTTTAAAAAAAAATTTAGGGACTTGCCCAAAGTTCACAAAGAACCAGAATACCTGGAGGGTATTTATTATGTCCACTGAATTTTTATCTGCTGATTCTAAGAATTGGTCTTTCACAAACTTTTTTTTTTTTTTTAAGATTTTATTTATTTATTTGACAGAGAGAGAAAGCATGAGAAGGGGGAGGAGCAGAGGGAGAAGCAGACTCCCCACCAAGCAGGGAACCTGATGGAATGCGGGGCTCAATCCCAGGACCCTGAGATCATGACCCAAGCCGAAGGCAGATGCTTAACTGACTGAGCCACCTAGATGCCCTTTCACAAACCTTCGATAGGTAACATCGTTGCTTTGTGGAGGTACTCTGTTTTATAATTTTTTTATTTCTGATTACCAAAAAATGTTAACTGTGGAGATACAGAGATAGTAATAATGTCAGATATTTACTGAGTATCAGATGCTATATCATCTGATAAGTTCTGTACACATCTCCTTATAGTGATTTTTAATGTGACTTCAGGGAATTGTGATTTCCTAAGGGAGTAGTAACTTTTTTTTAATTCTAAATCTATTCTGATATATCTCATAAGAAAAAAAAATCAACTGTAAGTCTACTATTATTTAACTCACTATATGGTAACATACTAATTCTCCAAACCCATACAGTTTAGACAAGGGCTGTTCCCAATGGTGGGTTAAAAAAAAAATACTACTATAAACCTTGCAGTGTATATCCTTATCTTTATGCATGCATCTTGAACAATTTTGGGCATTTTTTCTATGTTTCCTAGAAACTGTTCCTTGAAAAACAATGAATAGATAAGCACATTTAAAATTTTGACAGACACTGCCAAATTTTCCACCAGATGTATTATACCAAGTCACACTCTCATCAGCACTATACCAAAGTGCTTGCTCCCCATACACTTGCCAGTAGTATGTTAAAGGTTTTTAAAAACCACAAACACATACACATGGTATACACAGAAAAACAGTACCTCATTTTAAAAATTTTCCTTTCTTGAACATCTTGAAGAATGCATACCAAGCTGTCAATAGCTGTTACCTTTAAATTTAGGAGTCCAAATAAAGTAATTATTTTTTATTTTACACACTGTTGCATTGCTCACATTTGTTAGTACAATCATGTACTGTTTTGGAAATTTAGAAATAAAATAAGGGTAGAAAAGCATTATATTTGTTTTATAATAAAGCAGTATAGAGCAGTAGTTAAAAAAACATGGATCTAAAGTCAGACTTCCTGAGTTCAAATACTGGCTCAACTATTAGAACAAATGGCTAAACTCTTCATGCCTGCTTCTTCATCTATAAAATGGGTAGAATGTGAGTAATGTGCTTAAACAGTACTTAGCACATAATAAACACTACGTGTTTGCTACAGTAAAATGAAAAAAAAATCATTGTGTTACAGGGTTGCTGAAAGATTAAATGAGATAATGCACGTAAATTTTTAAGGACATAGTATACAGTAAGTCCTCAATGAACGACGGCTATTATTACTAGCTCTTTGTACATTTCTTTTTTTGTGGATTACAGGTTATGTTTGCTTATTTTTCTAGCACAGCAAATTTTTCTCTTATGGACTTGTAAGAGCTCCTTATATTTTAATGATAGCAACCTTTCTCTCCCATACATGTTACAACTTTAGGAATAGTAGTTTGTAATTCTATGATCTTTTTTGATAAACAATTTTTTAGTTTTTAGAGAGATGATAGAGTTTAAGATAAGTCAATAACACTTTTGAAAAGGAAGGGAACATAAGTCAGATAGCTGAAGATCAAAATACAGACCACATTATTAGTAAAGATTAATTGGGGAAAATATACTAGGTTTATGGGCAGGTAAGCCTGAATATTTCACCCCTGAATTAAAGAGATTTACCCACTCAATGACAAGCAGCCCCTTCCCTGCAGTATGGGCTACCCCCATAAAATTTATTGCATAGGAAAAGAGAACAGGAGGTGTGCTCTCAGCAAGTGACGAGAAGAAAAGGTACAATCTGAGCTATACTCACCTAGTTCCTTCTATTAAACTCACCAATGAAATCTTTCACTTCTTCCCTGGGGATAAATTAGTGAATATCTCTCCAAAAGAAAAACGAAAAGCTAGGGAAGAGAAGGTTCCCCAAATATTAAATGTATTCATTTATACATCAAATATTATAATCTTTATTACAGGCCACCAGATACAATGCTAGGTCCCTCCCTCCTGGAGCTTACTGAGGAAGACTGGCGACACAGAGGTAAATTTAAAAAGTAAACACATAATAACTATTAGAAAAAAATAGAATGCTATGATAGAAAATATGGGGATGAGGGTAAGCTGATAAGCTAATTATCTACTCTTTTTCTTCCCCAATCACTCTAGCAAGACTTTCAGTTAGTGGTGAAAGTTTATAGCCTTGCTTTTCTCCCTATCTTAGGTGGAAAGCACTCAATATTTCACCATTAAGAATGACATTAGCTATGTTTTTAACAGACAACTTTTATCAAGTTAACATTTACTGATTTTCTATTCCTAGTTTGCTAAAAGTTTTTTAAATCATAAATGGATGTTGAATTATGTCCAATGCTTTTTATTCATCTATTGAGATAATCGTAATAGCTTTTCTGATATTCTATTAATAGGAAGGATAACCTTAATTGATTTTTATAATGTTGAACCAACTCTGTATTCCTGGGGTAAAAACTAATGTAGTATTATTTAAAAATATTGCTAATTTCAATTTGTTAATATATTGTTAAGGATATCTGAGTCTGTTTCTGGGGGGACATTTGACTATTTTTTTTCCTTAAAATTTCTTCATCAGGTTTTGCTATTAGAGTATGGTATTAGAGTTATGCTGGTCTCATAAAATAAGTGTTTTGGGGAAGTGTTCCCAACATTTTCCTATGTTTTCTGAAGTGTTATAAAACTGGTATGATTTCTTTCTCAAATATGTGATAGAATTCACAACTAAAGCCTTCTTGGGCCCGGAGTTTTACTTATGGGAAGGTTTTCAACTATAAATTCAATTTCTTTAAGAGATATAGGGCTATTCACTTTTTCTATTCTTTTCCTGAGAATTTTGTAACTTGAACTTTCAAGAAAATTTTCATCATTTCATCTTAGTTGTATAATTTATTGGCATTATGTTTATAACATCCTTTATTATGCTTTTAAAGTTTAGAGAATCTCTAGTGACATCCCCCTTTTTATTCTGAATAAAAGTGATTTTCTCCCTTTCTCACCCTGATCAATATTGCTAGTAGTTTATCAATTTAATCTTTTCGGAGACCCAGCTTTTGGCTTTTGTTGACTCAACCAACCAGGGTTCAGTCAGGAAACAGAAACCACATAAGCAATTTGAACAGGGAAAATTTAATATAAAGAATTATTAGCAAGTAAAATGTAGTCAACAATGACAAGGAGTAAAAGAGGAGTTAAGGCTACACTATCCAATATGGTAGATAGTCACTAGCAACAGAAGTGGCTTCTGAGCACTTAAAATGTAGCTAGTTGGAATAGAGATATGCTATAAAAATAAAATATACACTGGATTTCAAAGACTTATAAAAAAAGTTTAAAATAGCTTAAAATTTTAATTTTATATTGAAAGGAAGATATTTTGATATACTGGGTTAAATAAAAAATATGTTTTAGAATATATTATTAAAATTAACTTCATCTGTTTCTTTTACTCTTTTAAATGTGGCTATTAGAAAATTTAAAATTACATATGTGGCTTCTGTAGTCTAAGGTGTCCAAAATTAGCAATTGCAGAACGCTGCTATTACCACTAAATGGAGGGAAAATAAGAAAATAATGAATTAAGAACTTAGAAGAAAAGAACCCTCCATGTTGATTCACATCTCAATGCATGGGTTCTCCTGCCACAGTAACACAAAACCTTCCCTGTAGTGAAGAACTTGCCAAAGGGCAAGGCCAGACCTGGTTCATAGGAACAGCACCCTGCGAGGCTGAGACACTTCCTGCAAGGGTGTATGTAAGCTGGAGCTGGTCTGTGGAAGTGACCCATCAAGGAGCAGAGAAATTTTCCAGAGGGTGTGGTTAGGTTGTCCACAAGGGAGGGTGAGATAAATACTACTGGGTCTTCCACATGCTCAACTGACAGCTAATGTGCTAAGAAAAAAGCACAAGGCTACCAATATGGAAAGCCCCTTCTTTCCTACTATGACTTTGCAGAGAACCACCACCACCATCTTGACAAAACCTAGTATCAAGCCAGGTGACAAAGGAGAAATGTTGACAACATCCAGATTCACTATCACAAAGCAGGACTTAAAAGGGTGGATTAGAGCTGAGAGACAATAAATTGATAATTGCAATTTATTTTCTCTATTGTTTGTCTGCTGTTTCATTGATTTCCATTCCTCTATTATTTTCTTTCTTCTACTTACAATACTATAGGTTTGATTTGTTCTTTTCTTCTACTTTTTAAAAAGGTGGAAGCTTAGTTCTTTGATTCCTTCTTTTCTAATAGAATATTGAAGGCCATTAATTTTCCTCTAAGCACTGCTGTAGCTGAATCCCATAAATGTTTTTTAATGGCAAGTCGAATTTTAATATTTTAAAGAAATCACCCTAATGTTAATACTAATTTTTAACTGAAGTATGTTGTGAATCCCATAAATTTTTGTATAGTTTCCATTATCAGTTCTAAATATTTGCAATTCTCTTGCTATTCATTTTAATTCTACTGAGGTCAAATAATATATTCTGTAAGATGTCAGTTTTTTGAAATTTATTGATATCTGTTTTGTGGCTGAACATATGGTTTATCTTGGTGAATATTTCATACACATTAAAAAGGAATGTGCAGTTTTGGGGTATAGTGTTCTGCAAATATCACTATATCAAATTGGTTGACAGCATTATTCATATCACCTGTATCTTTATTACTTTTTGTATATTCTATCAATAACAGGGTTTATCAGTTTGAGATTCACATATTTTTATGTTGTTAGTTGTACATATACATTTATAATAGTTTTATCTTATTGATGTAAGATTGCTCATACTCTGTTAATTCTGTCTTGAATTCTACTTTCTTAGGCTTACTGTTTGCAAAATATATCTTTTTCAGTCTTTATTTCAAACTGTTTATTAATTTAAAAAATTTTTTAAGGTTTATTTATTTATTTGACAGAGAGAGAGAAGGAACACCAGCAGGGGGAGTGGGAGAAGGAGAAGCAGGCTTCCTGCTGAGCAGGAAGCCCAATGCAGGGCCAGATCCCAGGACCCCAGGATCATGACCTGAGCTGAAGGCAGATGCCTAACAACTAAGTCACCCAGGAGCCCCAATTAATTTTTTTTTTATTTAAGTAGAGTTAATACACAATGTTATACTGGTTTCAGACCTACAACATAGTGACTCAAATGCTCTAAATGTTATGCTGTGCTCACCACAAATGTAGCTACCATCTGTGACCATAAAACACTATTACAATATCATGGCCTATATTCCCTATGCTGTGCCTTTTATTTCTGTGACTTATTCCTTCCATAACTGGAAACCTGTATCTCCTGTTTTTCACATTTTTTTTCTGTTTTTCATATTCTTATTTTTTATTATTTATTTTAAAGATTTATTTATTGATTTTAAAGAGAAACAGAGCAAGCGAGAGCAGGGGGAGGGGCAGAGGGAGAAGGAGAGAGAATCCTTAAGCAGACTCCCTGCAGAGCAAGGAGCCCAATGCGGAGCTCAATCCCAGGATTCTGAGATGGTGACCTGAGCCAAAATCAAGAGTTGGACACTTAACTGACCAAGCCACCCAGGTGCCCCTCTTCATATTTTTAAAATGTCTCTTCTAATTAGCACATAGTTGGTTCTTGCTTATTATTTATCCAGTCTGACAACTTGTGCCTTTTAAATGGTGAGCTTGAAGTAGACCATTTACACTGAACAAAATTATTGATATAGTTGAGCTTAAATTTACCCATGTTTTCATTTAAATGAGTCAAATATTTTTAGTATTCCATTTATACTCCTAGATTAACTTTTTTGAAATAGCTCTTTATGCTATTTTATTTTTTTAAGGTTTTATTCATTTAATTGATAGACAGCCAGCAAGAGAGGGAACACAAGCAGGGGGAGTGGGAGAGAAAGAAGCAGGCTCCCAGTGGAGCAGGGAGCCCAATGTGGGGCTCGATCCCAGGACCCCAGGATCACACCCTGAGCCGAAGGCAGACGCCTAACAACTGAGCCACCCAGGCGCCCCTCTTTATGCTATTTTAGATCACAGTGTACATTCTTATCACTGTCTACCTACAAATCACATATTACTATTGAATAATGTAAGAATATAGATACTTGTATTTATTTTGCTCCCATCTTGTGTGATCCTGTTATAAATTTTGTTCCTATATATGTTACAAGCCCCTTAATATTGATATTATCTCCTACAATTCCTGCTATTAGTTGGTTTTAACCTGTCAATAGTCTTAAAGAAAATAGAATATATAAATATACATAACTAAAAATAATAAAAAAGTTGGTCTTTTAGATTTCCCCATATATTTAGTGTTCTTGCTTCTTTCTTGCAGATCCTGTCTTTCATCCACAATGACTTCCTTTCACCTAGCAGAACTTCCTTTAGTATTTCTTACAGTACAGATCTGCTGGAAATAAATTATTCTGTTTTTGTCTGCCTGTAAATGCCTTCATTTTACCTTTTTAAATTTATATCTATCTATCTATCTATCTATCTATCTATCTCTCTCTCTCTCTCTATCTATCTATCTATCTATCTATGTCTATAGCACCAGGTATTCCCAGGCAGTCTCCCATCCAAGTACTAACCAGGCCCAACCCTGCTTAGATTCTGAGATCAGACAAGATCAGGCACATTTTAGGGTGGCATGGCCTTAGACAACCTTCTTTTTCTTCTTCTTCAGGGTGGTATGGGCTTAGACTACCTTCTTCTTCTTTCTTCTTCTTCTCCTTCTTCAGGCTGGTATGGCCTTAGATTACCTTCTTCTTATTCATTTTTTTTTTTAAGACTTATTTATTTTAGAGAGAACAGGGGGGAGGAGCAGAGAGAGAGAGGGAGAGAGAGAGAATCTCAAGCAGACTCCCCGCTGAGTATGGAGACTGATGCAGTGCTCAATCTCACTACCCTGAGATCACGACCTGAGCTGGAATCAAGAGCTGAATGCTTAACTGACTGAGTCACCCAGGTACCACTACCTTCTTTTTTTTAAATGAATATTTTTGCTAAGTTAGCAAAGTTGTTTGTAGGGTTTGTTTGTTTTTTTTTTTTAAGATTTATTTTTAGAGAGAGAGCGAGCGCAAGCAAGGAGGGCCAAAGGGAGAGAATCTTTCAAGCAGACTCCCCGCTGAGTGAGGAGCATGACATTGGGCTCAATCCCACAACCCATGAGATCATGACCTGAGCCAAAACCAAGAGTCGACACCCAACCAACTGAGCTGCCCAGGCATCCTGTGTGTAGTTCTTTATAAAGATGTCATTCAATTACCTTCTGGACTCAATGGTTTCTGATTTAAAAAGCCACCAACATTCTTATTGTCGTTCCCTGAATATGTCTTTTCACCTCTGGCTACTTATAAAATTTTCTAACTTTGGTTTTCAGTTAATTGACTTTGAGGTGGCAAGACGTGGTTTTCTTCATATTTATGCTGTTTGGGGTTTTGTTGAGCTTCTTGACACTGTGGGTTGATATCTTTTATCAATTTCAGAAAATTCTTTTCTTTTTTATTATGTTATGTTATTCACTATACAGTACATCATTAGTTTTTGATGTAGTGTTGCATGATTCATTGTTTGCGTATAACACCCAGTGCTCCATGCAATACGTGCCCTCCTTAATACCCATCACCGGCCTATCCCAATCCCCCACCCCCCTCCCCTCTGAAGCCCTCAGTTTGTTTCCCAGAGTCCATAGGCTCTCGTGGTTCATTCCCCGGTTTCCCCCCCCCTTCATCCTTCCCTTCCTTGTCCTACCGATCTCCCTGCTATTCCTTATGTTCCACAAATGAGTAAAACCATATGATAATTGTCTTTCTCTGCTTCACTTATTTCACTTAGCATAATCTCCTCCAGTCCCGTCCATGTTGCTGCAAATGTTGGGTAATCGTTCTTTCTGATGGCTGAGTAATATACCATTGTATATATGGACCACATCTTCTTTATCCATTCGTCTGTTGAAGGGCATCTCGGCTCCTTCCACACAGTTTAGCTATTGTGGACAATGCTGCTATGAACATTGAGGTGCATATGGCCCTTCTCTTCACTACGTCTGTATCTTTGGGGTAAATACCCAGTAGTGCAATGGCTGGGTCATAGGGTAGCTCTATTTTCAACTTTTTGAGGGACCTCCACACTGTTTTCCAAAGTGGCTGTACCATCTTGCATTCCTACCAACAGTGTAAGAGGGTTCCCCTTTCTCCACATCCTCTCCAACATTTGTTGTTTCTTGCCTTGTCCATTCTTGCCATTCTAACTGGTGTAAGGTGGTATCTCAATGTGGTTTTGATTTTAATTTCCCTTATGGCTGATGACTCTGAACATTTTTTCATATATCTGTTAGCCACTTGTATGTCTTCATTGGAAAAGTGTCTGTTCATATCTACTGCCCTTTTTTTTTTTAAGATTTTATTTATTTATTTGACAGAGAGACAGCCAGCGAAAGAGGGAACACAAGCAGGGGGAATGGGAGAGGAAGAAGCAGGCTCCCAGCGGAGGAGCCTGATGCGGGGCTAGATCCCAGAACGCTGGGATCACGCCCTGAGCCGAAGGCAGACACTTAACGACTGAGCCACCCAGGTCCCCCTCTACTGCCCATTTTTTGATTTGATTGTTTCTCATGTATTGAATTTGAGAAGTTCTTTACAGATCTTGGATACCAGCCTTTTATCTGTAGTTTCATTTGCAAATATCTTCTCCCATTCTGTGGGGTGCCTCTTTGTTTTGATGACTGTTTGCTGTGCAGAAACTTTTTATCTTGATGAAGTCCCAAAAGTTCATTTTTTCTTTTGTTTCCCTTGCCTTTGGAGACGTGTCATGAAAGAAGTTGCTGTGGCTGATGTCGAAGAGGTTAGAGCCTATGTTCTCCTCTATGATTTTGACAGATTCCTGTCTGACATTGAGGTCTTTCATCCATTTGGAGTTTATCTTTGTGTATGGTGTGAGAGAGTGGTCGAGTTTCATTCTTTTGTATATAGGTGTCCAATTTTCCCAGCACCATTTATTGAAGAGCCTGACTTTTTTCCATTGGATGTTTTTTCCTGCTTTGTCAAAGATTAGTTTACCATAAAGTCGAGGATCCATTTCTGGAGTCTCTATTCTGGTCCACTGGTCTATGTGTCTGTTTTTGTGCCAGTACCATGCTATCCTGGTGATCACAGCTTTGTAGTATAGCTTGAAATCAGGCAACGTGGTTCCCCCAGCTTTGTTTTTCTTTTTCAACATTTCCTTGGCAATTCAGGTCTTTTCTGGTTCCACACAAATTTTAAGATTGTTTGTTTCAGTTCTTTGAAAAATGTCATTGGTATTTTGACTGGGATGGCGTTGAATGTGTAGATTGCTCTGGGTAGCACAGACATTTTAACTATGTTTATTCTTCTGATCCATGAGCACGGAATATTTTTCCAGCTTTTTGTGTTTTCTTCAATGTCATTCATCAGTGTTCTGTAGTTTCTAGAGTATAGATACTTTACCTCTCTGGCTAAGTTTATTCCAACATATCTTATGGTTTTTGGTGCTATTGTAAATGGAATTGATTCCCTAATTTCTCTTTCTTCAGTCACATTGTTCGTGTATAGAAATGCAACCAATTTCTGAGCATGGATTTTGTATCCTGCCACATTACTGAATTGTTTTTTTTTTAATTACCAATTTTTATTTTTATTTTATTTTTTTATTTTTTATTTTTTTAGGCTTTAAGTTCTGGGTAAATTACCAATTTTTATTTATTTATTTTTTATAATAATATTTTTTATTATATTATGTTAGTCACCATACAGTACATCCCTGGTTTTTTATGTAAAGTTCCCTGATTCATTAGTTGCATATAACACCCAGTGCACCATGCACGGTGCACATTACTGAATTATTATATGAGTTCTAGTAATTTGGGGGTGGAGTCGTTTGGCTTTTCCACGTAAAGTATCATGTCATCTGCAAAGAGAGAGAGTTTGACTTCTTCTTTGCCAATTTGAATACCTTTTATTCTTTTTTGTTGTCTGATTGCTGTTGCTAGGACTTCTAGTACTATGTTGAACGATAATGGCAAGAGTGGGCATCCTTGTCGTGTTCCTGGTCTTAAGGGAAAGGCTCTCAGCTTTTCCCCACTGAGGATGATATTCACTGTAGGCTTTTCATAGATGCTTTTTATGAAATTGAGGACTGTATCCTCTATCCCTACACTCTGAAGGGTTTTAATCAGGAAAGGATGCTGTATTTTGTCAAATGCTTTTTCTGCATCCATTGAGAGGATCATATGATTCTTGTCTCTTCTCTTATTAATGTGATCTATCACACTGATCCATGTGCACATGTTGAACCACCCTTGCATCTCAGGGATGAATCCCACTTGGTTGTGATGGATAATCCTTTTAAAGTACTGTTGGATCCTATCAGCTAGGATCTTGTTGAGAATTTTGGCATCCATATTCATTAGGGATATTGGTCTGTAATTCTCCTTTTTGATGGGGTCTTTGTCTGGTTTTGGGATCAAGGTAATACTGGCCTCATAGAATGAGTTTGGTAGTTTTCCTTCTGTTTCTATTTTTTGAAAGAGCTTCAGGAAAATAGGTATTATTTCTTCTTTGAATGTTTGGTAGAATTCCCCAGGGAATCCATCAGGCCCTGGACTCTTGTTTTTTGGGAGGTTTTTGATCACTAATTCAATCTCTTCATGATTAATAGGTCTGTTTAGATAATCTATTTCTTCCTGTTTCAGTCTTGGTAGTTTATAGGTTTCCAGGAAGGCATCCATTTCTTCCAGGTTGTTTAATTTATTAGCATATAGTTGTTGATAATAGTTTCTAAGATTGTTTCTATTTCCTTGGTGTTGGTTGTGATCTCTCCCCTTTTATTCATAATTTTATTAATTTGGGTCCTTTCTCTATTCTTTTGAATAAGTCTGGCCAGTGGCTTATCAATCTTATTAACTCTTTCAAGGAATCAGCTTCTAGTTTGGTGATCTGCTCTACTGTCTTCCTGGTTTCTAATTCATTGATCTCTGCTCTAATCTTAATCAATTGTGTTCTCGTGCATGGGTTAGGCCTGTTCTTCTGTTCCATCTCCAGCTTCTTAAGGTGAGAATATAAGGACTGCATTGATTGTTCTATTCTTTTGAGTGAGGCATGGATGGCTATGTATGTTCCCCTTAGGAACACCTTTGCAGTATCCCATAGGTTTTGAACTGATGCATTTTCATTCTCATTGGTTTCCATAAATTGTTTAAGTTCTTCTTTAATTTCCTGGTTTACCCAATCATTCTTAAGCAGGATGTTTCTTAGTTTCCAAGTGTTTGAGTTTCTTCCAAATTTTTCCTTGTAATTGAGTTCCAGTTTCAAAGCATTGTGGTCTGAGAATATGCAGAGAATAATCTCAGTCTTTTGAGACATGTTTTGTGACCCAGAATATGGTCTATTCTGGAGATCGTTCTATGTGCATTCGAAAAGAATGAGTGTTCTGTTGTTCTACGGTGTAGTGTTCTGTATATATCTATGAGGTCCATCTGGTCCAGTATGTCATTCAAAGCTCTTGTTTCTTTGTTGATTTTCTGCTTAGATGATCTGTCTATTGCTGAGAGTGGAGTGTTGAGGTTCCCTACTATTAACGTATTATTACCTATATGTCTCTTTATTCTGGTTAAGAGTTGGCTTGTATATCTGGCTGCTCTCCTGTTGGGGGCATAGATACTTATAATTGTTAGATACTCTTATTGGATACACCCTCTAAGAATAATAATATAGTGTCCTTCTGTATCTCTAACTACAATCGTTAGCTTGATATCTAATCTGTCTGATATGAGAATTGCTACCCCAGCTTTCTTTAAAGGTCCGTTGGCACAAAAAATGGTTCTCCATACCTTCATTTTCAGTCTTGATGTACCTTTAGGTTCAAAATGAGTCTCTTGTAGACAACATATGGATAGGTCATGTCTTTTTATCCAATCTGCAACCCTGTGTCATTTTATGGGAGCATTTAGGCCATTCACATTGAGAGTGATTATTGAGAGATATGATTTTAATAATGTCATGCTGCCTGTGAAGTCTTTGTTTCTACAGATTGTAAATTTCTGTTCTCTATCACTCTTGGAGTCTTTTTACTTTTATAGAACCCCCCTTAATATTTCTTGTAGGGCTGGCTTGGTGGTCACATATTCTTTCAGTTTCTACCTGTCTTGGAAGCTCTTTGTCTCTCCATCCATTCTGAATGGCAGCCTTGATGGATAAAGAATCCTTGGCTGCATGTTCTTCTCACTTAGTGCTCTGAATATGTCTTGTCAGCTTTTTCTGGCTTGCCAGGTCTCTGTAGACAAGTCTGACATTATTCTGATGTTCCTCCCTCTGTACGTGAGGAATCTCTTCCCCCTGGCCGCTTTCAAGATTGTTTCCTTGGATCTAAGATTTGCGAATTGTACTATTATGTGATGTGGTGTCGGTCTGTTCTCATTGATCTTGGGAGGGGTCCTCTCTGCCTCTTGGACACGAATGCTTATTTCCTTCACCAGATTAGGGAAGCTCTCAGCTACAATTTGTTCAAATATCTCTTCTAGACCTTTCTCTTTCTCCACCCCCTTGGGGATGCCAATGATTCTGACATTGGAACGTTTCATTGAGTCAATAATCTCCTGTAGTCTTATTTCTTGAAAGTGGAGTTTCTTAAGCCATGTTTCTTCTCTTTCTTTCTTTTCTATCATCTCATCCTCTAACACACTAATTCACTCTTCTGCCTCGTTTACCCTGGCCATCAGAGCATCCAGTTTAGACTGCATTTGATTCAGAGCATTCTTAATTTCCACCAGATTCACTCCCATTTCCACCCTTAGAGATTCCATATTTTTGTTAATATTTTTTTCAAGCCTACACATCATCTTGACCATTGTTACTCTGAAATCCATTCCAGACAATTTAGTTATATCCATATCCATTAGTCCTGTGGCAGAGGCCACAGTCTCTGTTTCTTTCCTTTGTTGGGGGTTCCTCCTCCTTGTCATTCTGATGCGGTGTGGTTGCGGGGATGTACAGAGCCCAAATTATTGACCAGGACCCAAGCAAGATGTACTTGTTTTATAGGGACCTTATGGATGTGGGCTTCTTGTTTTTTCAGCCTGCCTTCTGGGGGAGGGGCCTGCTGTGCTGATACTCAGGCAACCCTGTTTGGGTAGAGTTGCCGTGTCCCCTGGGGGGTGGGGGGCGATGGGCACAGTGAGAACCAGTTTTTCCAGGCGTTCGTTCTCTGGCAGCTTTCCCTGGTGGCTCTCTGTGACTCTTCAGAGGGTCAGAGCAGCAGTGACCGTATCCGAACCTCTGTCTCAGAACAGAGATCACAGTCTGCTCTTCACTGAGCTCTCCTGGCCACTCTAACTCCATTTCTGTCAAAGCTGCTAAAAACCCCGCAGCGTTCCGGGTTGTGCGCCCCACAGCCATTCTCCCAGTCCTCGCTCCCAGGGCCGGCACACCTCTGCCCTTTGTGCTTCTAACACCGCCAGCCACCCCTGGTTCCCGCACTTGCTCCAGAGCTCCGGTTTTTAGTCTCGTCACATGTGCACTCCAGAGCTCCCGGTGTCAGTCTTGTTCATGCACTCCTGAGCTCCCAGTTTTGGTCTGGTTCACACGCATGCTCCTGAACTCCCGGTTTCAGTCTGTTTCCTGGTGGCTCTCGGTCCACGAGTCCAGCCCACTTCCTAGCACAGGAGGCTACTGCTTCCCAGCACCCAAGCGTGGTGGCTCCCTCCCCCTTCCGTTTATCTTCCAATATCTGTGTGCAGCTTCACTGCTCCCCGCTTCATACCTCAATACCCAGCGCCAGAGATGTTTGTTTGTAGAGATCCAGATGTATCTTCTTACCAATTTTAGAAAATTCTTAATCATTATCTCTTCAAACATTTTTTTTCTGTCCCAATCTCTCTCCCCTTTTTTTTCTAGGTCTCCAGTTATACATATGTTAGGCCATTTACTACTGTTCCACATGTATCACACTCAGTTCCCTTTTTAAAAAGATTTCCTTCTCTTTGTGCTTCAGTTGGGATAAATTTCAATTGCCAGTCTGCAAGTTCACTGATCTTTCTTCTGCTCTGTCTACTCTGGAAAAGCCCACTGAATGAATTCTTCATTTCCTTCTTTCTAATAGTTTTCATTTTTATACTGAAATTATCATCTATTCACGTTTCCCACCTTTGACTAGATTCTTTAATATCTATGGCATAATTATTGTAAAGTCCTTTATTCTAATCCAACATTTGCATCAACTGTGGGACTATTTCTACTGGTTTTTTTTTTCTTTTTTTTTTTTACTTGATTGCAAGTCACATTTTCCTGCTTCTTCATGTGTCTCATAATTTTTGATTGTATGACAGACAACGGTGTAAAGAATAGAGATGGAACAAATAATATTTATCTCTAGAAAAGCACATATTCTTGGCTCTGACTGCTAGAATTTGAATTACTATAGTCTGTAATTGAGGTGGGGCTTGGCTTTGTTGCTGCTTTAGTTAAATTCCATTCACCACTGGGGTTCAAATATTTTGAGGGTAGGATCCAGGTTTTTCAACAGGGCTTGGGACCTGAGCATAGACAAAATTCTAGATGTCTCACTCTGCTTTACGGCCTAGTCAATAGCTTTACAAACTGTATATCTCTCTCTGCTTTGCTGTCTACTCATCAACTCTATGGTTGCTGGGGAGTTCTCTCTGTTTTCCAGCCCTGTCCCCTAATTTTCTGTACCTCTGGAGACATCTTTCTACCCCGCTGTCCTGTCCCCAGCTTCAGTGGACTGCTACTTTGTACTAAGTGAATGCCCATTAGCACTTCACTGAGGGATCTCTCTCAGCTCTTCTGCCTTGCCCCAGCCTTTGGTATATTGCCACTGGTACTCCATAAAAGCACTGCAGGAAAGAACTACAGAGTGCGTATGAACTTGTCTGTGATCAGGGTTTCTTGGAATTCTAATCTGCCATGTCAGTCCATGTATGACCACAAAAAGCTTGGTAAATTTCAACTGGTCTCCTTTTATTCTCAACTACAGTGGATTCCCTTCTTTCTCTGCTGTGTCTCCATGGATATAGACATGAGTCTCTTTCCTAGGAAATGCTCATCTCTTTATGGAATTTATTTAGGTTTCTCTGTGTCCTCAACTCTCTAGCAGGTTAAAAAAAAAAAAACAACCTACAATTTTGTGGCATATTCACTTTCTTCTCATTGTTGAGACATTAGCCCTAGCAACATATTTATGGATGTCTCCTCTGGCAAGGGAACAAAAGCAAATTAAACTATTGGGTGTACACCAAAATAGAAAGCTTTCACACAATGAAGGAAATCAACAAAACAAAAAAGTAATCTACTGAATGGAAGACGGTATTTGTAAATGATATATCATCCAAGAAGGGATTAATATCCAAAATATATAAAGGACCCTTGGTTTGTTTCCTATAGTTAAGAGTCTCTTATGGCATTAAGGAGGGCATCTGATGTAATGAGCACTGGGTGTTATACGCAACTGATGAATCACTGAACTCTACCTCTGAAACTAATAATATACTATATGTTAATTAAATTTAAATTAGAAAAATGGTCAAAGGACCTGAATAGACATTTTTCCAAAGAAAACATACAGATGGCCAACAGATACGAAAAAGGACGCTCAACATCACTCATCATGAGGGAAATGCAAATCAAAACCACAATAAGATATCATCTCACACCACTCAGAATGGCTAGTATTAAAAAGACAAGAAATAGCAAGTGCTGGCAAGAATGTGGAGAAAAGGGAACCCTGATGCGATGTTGGTGGGAATGTGAATTGGTGCAGCCACTGTGGAAAAAAGTATGGAGGTTCCTCATAAAATTAAAAATAGAAATACTGTATGATCCAGTAATTCTACTACTGGGTATTTACTCAAAGAAAATGAAAACACTAATTCAAAAAATATATGTACCTCTATGTTTGTTGCAGGATTATTTATAATAATCAAGATATGGAAGCAACCTAAGTGTCCACTGATGGATGGATAAAGAAGATGTAGTATGTCTCTGTGTGTGTGTGTGTGTGTGTGTGTGTGTGTGTAATGGAATATTACTCAGTCACAAAAAAGAATGAAATCTTGCTATTTACAACAACATAGATGGACCTAGAGTATATTATCCTAAGTGAAATAAGTCAGATAAAAAAGGGCAAATATATGATTTCCTTATATATGGAATCTAAAAAACAAAACAAATGAACAAACAAACCAGACTCTTAAATACAGAGGACAAACTGGTAGTTGCCAGAGGGGAGGTGGGTGGGAAGATGAACAAAATAGATGAAGGGGATTAAGAGGCAAACTTCCAGTTATAAAATAAATAAGTCATGGAGATGAAAAATATTGCATAGGGAATATCGTCAATAATATTGTAATAACATTGTATGGTGACAGATGGTGACTATACTTATGGTGAGCACTGAGTGATATATAGAATTGTTGAATTGATATGCTCTATACCTGAAACTAATATAACATTGTATGTCAATGATACTTCAATAATAAATAAAAAAGAAAAGAAAAAAAAAGAAAATGTAAATGAAATCATGTCACTCATATACTCAAAAATCTCCATGGATCCCATTTCTCTCAGAGTAACAGCCAAATTCCTAAACATGGTCTATAATAAAGTTCCATGATCTGGCTCCTTGCAACCTCTCTGACCCTTTCTCTGCTTTTCACTCACTGCTTCTACCCATTCTGGCCTTCTTGCTATTCCTAAACAAGTCATGGCACACTTTCACATGAAGGCCTTTCTAACTACGGTTCCCTCTGCCCACAACATTCTTTCCCCATGTTGATCTTAGCAGCTCAAAATGATAGATTCCCACAAGTCTGTCAACTAACTAACTAGATGGTGGTTCTGTTGGTCTCACCTGGGCTCACTCATGAGTTTGCGATCAGTTGACAGTTTGGCTGGGCCTAGAGGATCTGAGATAATCTCTCTCCTACATCTCAGATCTTGGTGCTGGCTATTGATTGGCCTTCTATCTCTCCATGGTCTCCCTTAATATGATATTCTAGCCCATATTCCCTGAATGATACAAGAAGCATTCCAAAAGGGCAAAGGCAGAAGCTTCAAGGCTCCTTGAAGCTTAGGATTTGGAATTCAATGTCTTCCTTGTCAGTTGGTCAGAATAAGTTATATGGCCAACCCAGATTTATTTAATTGACCTTTTGATGGAACAAGGTGGAAAATGTTGTGAATTCACAATATCACATCCCAGATATTTGCATGGCTCAGTCCCTTCACATGTTTGCTCATATGTCATCTTAGAAGTGAGGCCTTCCATGATCCCATATAAAGTAATTACCCTTCCCTCACCTTGGCATTTAATATCCCACATTTTATTTTAGCACCTATCACCACCTGACACTTCATATTTACTTGTTTATTATCTGCCTCCTTACTACTATCATATAAGCTCTGCCAAGGTAGGAGTGTCTTCTATTTGGCTCACTAGTATATCCACACCACCTTGAACTCTGCCTTGTACATAGTAGGCACTCAATCAATATCTATTGAATGAATTCTCTTATTCAAATGAGCATGTACTACAAAATAATAAGGCAAGAGTCCAAAATAACTCAAAAAGCATAAAACAAATTTTATGCATGTGACATATGAGTGGCTTTAGATGTTCTCTGATTTATAATATGATTTTGAACAGAACATTTTGTTACACTTCAGTGAGTCCATCTATGAAGACTTTAGTCCCTGTTTCTTGGATATAATGAGAATATTTTAATGTTTAAACTGTTCACTAAAAGTTTCTGCTAAGCCTAGAATGTACATGGTCTTGGTAGCTTACCATGCTGGCACCAAATGTGGAAGCTGCAAGATTTAACTGCATAATAATAATAATTTATGTAAGATTCATATGATTAATAGTGTATCCAAGTTTTGCCTACATTAGTGTCTGATAAGTTTATCATTTCTTCAAAACATAAAAATAGAAGTTAAAAAAAAAGTCCTATATTAAGTTCAGGAAAAATTCTAAGTAGAAAACACATCAGAAAAAACAACAGTTTATCAGTAAATATGTAAATATAAATGTAAATATGTATATATATGTAAATATGTATATATAAAAAAATAAAAATGTTCTGACCCCATCCCTGAATCTACTCAATACAAATAGAATGAGTGAATGCTATAGAGAGGAGAAGATATATACTAGACATCAGTACTGGAACCACTCTCACCATCCCAATCAACTGAAGCACTGTTGTTACCACGTCTAAAACAGTTTTACCTTCCATGTGGGAAATAGGATTATTTACCTATTAAAAATTCTATTTTCTGTACTAGAATAATAAAACTAGAGACAATAATGTAAATGAGTCATCTGGTTACCAACAAAAGAATCTTTTCTCTGAGAGAAACGGAGGTGTAAGGGTGGAGGAGTGGGAAGGAGACCTGCTTTTTATTGTATATCTTAGGTTTTGTTTTTTTTTTTAACACATGCATGTAGCACCTCTAAACAAAAAGTAAAAATAAAAACACCAATGCATTAAAAAAAAAAAAGGAATTCATTCCCTCTATGGCCGTAGACATAGTATATACTCTGAAAAGGAAGTCTTCATAAATGGTATTTTACATAGTACATAGCCCAAGGAAAATCAGAATAAAATAGTAAACACTCTAGGTGCCTTATGTGTTTCATCTATCTGTATTTTATGGCGCATGTGGAAATCACTACTTCTCTGCCAAAGACTGGGATAGCATCTAAATGCGGAAGGTAGTTTAATCCAGTAATGTTAATTTAGGTAGAGGAAAGCTCAAAACAAAGAACATAAAAGATGTGCTGACTTAAAACAATTTTTTTTAAACAAGTAAATAAAATTTTTGTGATTTTATTTTTTTTGTCTTAATTACAATATAGTTAAACATACACTGTTATATTAGTTCCAGGGGTACAATATAGTGATTCAACAATTCTATACATCACCCAGTGCTCATCACAAGGGCACTCCTTAATCCCCATCACAATGGAATACTAGGAAGCCATTTAAAAGACTGAGGGAGCAGTAGGAAACAACCTCTAAAACACATGGCCACGTGAATAAAGCATGGCACAGATGGTGTATAATATAGTGAATTCTTATCTTGGTTATTAAAAAGGGGGATGGTAACATACACAAAAATGCAAATTTATATCTATAGATAGACTTACAGGTATTTTTTATATATATAGATATATAGGTACATATACATAGATACATGCACATATATATTCTTATTAATGCAAAAAATATTTCTAATGCATATACAAGAAACTGGTATTAGCTGCTGCTTCTGGAAGGGGAGCTAGCAGTTTAAGGCAGAAGAAAGATTTAAGTTTTCATTGTAAACCACTTTTTTCACTATCTGATTCTATCATGTGAAACTTTTATTAAATAAAAAAAAAACCCACAAAATTTTTATTTAAAAATACTTATATTTTCCATACTTTACCTCAAATACCTTACTTACCAAATATGTGTCTTCTCCGAAATAAGATCATTATTTTATGCAAAGACTTTTCAGATTACCTTAAAAAGCCTGGGAAACACATCTGCTGGCTGTCCACGAATCACAAATAAACGAGAGTTTAATTTTCGGAGATTGGCATCAAGGTCTTCAAGACATTGAAGCAAAAATCTACAGAGAAAAATATCATTAAAATTCATAAACCATGTATATTTAGAAGATATAAAGTACTACAAAATCATGTTACCCTAAAAATTGACATGCCAAACCATAATTTTATTACCTCTTATTATCTAATTATTTCTAACTGGTCTGTAAATTACTGTTTCCAGAAATCATACTTACAATTTTTTAATTATAACACAAGTTTTTTGGTATTTTAATGAAATTCCTAAATTAAATCACTAACTTCCATTAAATAAAAGTGAGTGGATATTAACAATGTTTAATCTGTAAGCATAACAATTATATAAATTAAATGAATTGATTTCATTGTTTCACTGATGAAATGAACTCAAGTTCAACCAGAAAAGTCACCTTGAAAAATCTAGAACATTTTTCTACTGAAAAAAAAATGGAAATATCCTATTTAATCACTCTGAACAAGTGAATAATTTAAGAATTTGAGTATTAGGAGATAACTGTAATCATCTATGAGAGAAAACATGCCTATTTTCAAGTTTCTTATCTAATTAAAGAAACTGATAATAAATAGACGTGAAATTATGTGGCACAGCTCTGAGTTCAGACAATGCCAGGTTAATTTAAAAAGAAAAATTCCATGAAACAGGTGGATTTTTAAATAAGTACCAACAAGGCTTGCACATGATAGATATATCGGGAAATTCTGGGGCAGTACCAGAAGACTGCTCACTGCCCATCTTTTATTGTGAAGAAATGGAGCGGTCTCCAAGAGTAAATCTGAAAGAGAGGTCATCCCTGGAAAATTCAACCTCACTATTTACCTCATGTTAATTTCTCTAACATTTCATCTAGGTTCTCTTCTGCTCAGCTGGACATATCTTATTCCTTCTTTACTCTGCTTCTTTTATGTATGTGATCTTTTTTTTTTTTTTTAAAGATTTTATTTATTTCTTTGACAGAGAAAGACTGCCAGCGAGAGAGGGAACACAAGCAGGGGGAGTGGGAGAGGAAGAAACAGGCTCCCAGCGGAGGAGCCTGATGTGGGGCTCGATCCCAGAACGCTGGGATCACGCCCCGAGCCAAAGGCAGACGCTCAACGACTGCGCCACCCAGGCGCCCCTTATGTATCTGATTTTAAGGTTAAATATTTGTCTGCCTTTTCCACAGGCCATGTGTTCTCTGATAATAATGATTGTGTTTTACTTGTGAGGAGCAGCTGATACACATGAAAAGGCATGTTTCAGAAATGCATTGTCCAATATGGTAGCCACTATGCACATATAGCCATTTAAATGTAATCAAAATTAACAATTTAGTTTCTCAGTCATAGTTGCCATATTTCAAGACCTCTCAACAGCCATGTGTGTGCCTATTAGTTACCATATTGGACGGCACAGGTGAAGAACATTTCTATCAGTGCAGAAAGTTCTACCAGACACCATTATTCTAGGAGGCTGTTCAATTCAGATCATTTGCCTATTCTTTTTTTATTATTTTAATGTTTTTTAATTATATTATGTCAGTCACCATACAGTACATCCCCGGTTTCCGATGTAAAGTTCGATGATTCATTAGTTACATATAACCATGGAATACGTGCCCTCCTTACTACCCATCACCAGTCTATCCCATTCCCCCACCCTTCTCCCCTCGGAAGCCCTCAGTTTGTTTCTCATAGTCCATAGTCTCTCATGCTTCATTCCCCCTTCTGATTACCCCCCTTTCTTTATCACTTTCTTCCCCTACCGATCTTCCTAGTTCTTATGTTCCATAGATGAGAGAAATCATATGATAATTGTCTTTCTCTGCTTGACTTATTTCACTTAGCATTATCTCCTCCAGTGCCGTCCATGTTGCAGCAAATGTTGAGAATTCGTTCTTTCTGATAGCTGAGTAATATTCCATTGTATATATGGACCACAACTTCTTAATCCAGTCATCTGTTGAAGGGCATCTCAGTTCCTTCCACGCTTTGGCTATTGTGGACAATGCTGCTATGAACATTGGGGTGCATATGGCCCTTCTCTTCACTACGTCTGTATCTTTGGGGTAAATACCCAGTAGTGCAATGGCTGGGTCATAGGGTAGCTCAATTTTTAACTTTTTAAGGGACTTCCACACTGTTTTCCAGAGTGGCTGTACCAACTTGCATTCCCACCAACAATGTAGGAGGGAACCCCTTTCTCCACATCCTCTCCAACAATTGTTGTTTCTTGCCTTGTCTATTTTTGCCATTCTAACTGGCGTAAGGTGGTATCTTAGTGTGGTTTTGATTTGAATTTCCCTGATGGCTAATGACTTTCAACACTTTTTCATGTGTCTGTTAGCCATTTGTATGTCTTCATTGGAAAAATGTCTGTTCATATCTTCTGCCCATTTTTTGATTTATTTGTTTCTCGTGTATTGAGTTTGAGAAGTTCTTTGTAGATCTTGGATACCAGTCTTTTATCTGTAGTGTCCTTTGCAAATATATTCTCCCATTCCGTGGGCTGCCTCTTGGTTTTTTTGACTGTTTCCTTGGCTGTGCAGCTTTTTATCTTGATGAAGTCCCACAAGTTCATTTTATCTTTTGTTTCTCTTCCCTTTGGAGATGTGTCATGAAAAAGGTTGCTTTGGCTGATGTCGTATAGGTTGCTAACTATGTTCTCCTCTAGGGTTTTAATGGATTCCTGTCTCACATCGAGGTCTTTCATCCATTTGGAGTTTATTTTTGTGTATAGTGTGAGAGAGTGGTCAAGTTTCATTCTTTTGCATGTAGCTGTCCAATTTTCCCAGCACCATTTATTGAAGAGACTGTCTTTTTCCCACCGGATGTTTTTTCCTGCTTTATCAAATATTAGTTGCCCAAAGAGCCGAGGGTCCATTTTTGGGTTCTCTATTCTGTTCCATTGGTCTATGTGTCTGTTTTTGTGCCAGTACCATGCTGTCTTTGTGATCACAGCTTTGTAGTACAGCTCAAAATCCAGCATTGTGATGCCCCCAGCTTTGTTTTTCCTTTTCGAGAGTTCCTTGGAGATTCAGGGCCTTTTCTGGTTCCATACAAATTTAAGGACTATTTGTTCCAGTTCTTTGAAAAATGTCATCAGTATTTTGATCAGGATAGCACTGAAAGTGTAGATTGCTCTGGGTAGCATGGACATTTTAACTATGTTAATTCTTCCGATCCATGAGAATGGAATATTTTCCCATCTTTTTGTGTCTTCCTCAATGTCTTTCAAGAGTGATTTATAGTTTCTAGAATATAGGTCCTTTACGTCTCTGGTTAAGTTAATTCCAAGGTAACGTATGGTTTTGGTGCTATTGTAAATGGGATGGATTCCCTAATTTCTCTTTCTTCAGTCTCATTATTCGTGTATAGAAATGCAACTGATTTCTGAGCATTGATTTTGTATCCTGCCACATTACTGAATTGCTCTATAACTTCTAATAGTTTGGGAGTGGATTCTTTTGGGTTTTCCATATAGACTATCATATCATCTGCGAAGAGAGACATTTTGACTTCTTCTTTGCCGATTTGGATACCTTTTATCACTTTTTGTTGCCTGATTGCTGTTGCAAGGACTTCTAGTACTATGTTGAATAATAGTGGCGACAGTGGGCATCCTTGTCGTCATTTGCCTATTCTGATCCCATCATTTCATCAAGAAAGTTTTGTTAATTTTTTACAGTTGTAGTTATTACTGACATCAATATACCTAGTCAAGTTTGATACTCTTTTCCATTTAGGAGTCATCTTCTCTATGGGTGTGGGGACACATGAGGACTCCCATTATATTACCTTTATTTTTTTTTTTTTTAAGATTCTATTTATTTGCCAGAGAGGGGGGGGGGGTACAAGCAGAGGGAGTGGCAGGCAGAGGGAGAAGCAGACTCCCCGCTGAGCAAGAAGCCCAACATGGGACTTCATCCCAGACTCTAGGATCACGATCTGAGCCGAAGGCAGACGTTTAACCGACTGAGCCACCCAGGTGTCCCCCACCGTATCACCTTTAGGAAGTCGCACAACTGTTTTTAAACAAATAGGAAACAAACCTTTCTGTCTTCACATTTATATTTCACCTCCCCTTGTTCTGCCTAGGTTTGGAGCCACCGCCCTGACACTGACCCCTACCCCAACCGACCGCTACAAATATGCAAATACTTTGGGGGAGAAGATTGTTGTTGTCATTATATCAATACAAAAGTACTTAAATTTTGTAAAATTATCCACAACTATGAATAATTTATCATGTTTGGTGATAAATGTTTATTAGGAAACACCTAGTTTTATGTACTTGCTTGGCAAAAGAGTTTTTAGACACCATAGCAGTCAGATAAAAAATTAAGGGGTTGAATGAACTAGCAATTTTAAGTTTTCTTAAATTTAAGCAGTATAAAACTAAAATATCCTGGAAGGATAATCCAAGGCAGAGATAATTCTCAAATCTCTTTTGTGCCATTAGTTTCAGAATGGAAATGTTTCCATATGGTACAAGCAGGTCAACGATAGATGGGAAAAAATGGGAAAAGGGAAAAAAAAAAACCCTATTAATGCATAAAATGAATAAGCCTGGATTAATTAATAACTGGCCTTTTATTTTTCCCTTTCTTATTCACAGGCTAAGCATTCTTAATACTTTTCAATAAACACTCTATGAACCAAACACTGTAGAGAATGATATCAACTGAAGCAAAGGGTTACAATGGAAAATGCAACCAAAGAACTAATTTTGTTTTGGTACTGCATAAAGCAAAGGAATAGTCATATTTAAATATGGTGTTTTTCTTCCATAGTATGATATTTTTCTTCCATGGATGTTATCATTTACATCATTATAATTTCACATAAAAATTAGAGAGGTACAGTGGACTCAAATATAGGTACTTTAAAAAAGAACATAGTACCTTTGCACTGTGACTTCTAAAACCAAATGCATATATATTTTTTTCATAAAGTAAAATTTACTTTGCACATATTTACTTATGTTATACGTACATAAGAACATA
Organism: Ursus arctos; assembly: GCF_023065955.2. Classification (NCBI taxonomy): domain Eukaryota; kingdom Metazoa; phylum Chordata; class Mammalia; order Carnivora; family Ursidae; genus Ursus; species Ursus arctos. Next base: position 9,106,742 of record NW_026622886.1, on the reverse strand, counting down.
ATCAGAAGGATACTTACCAAGCTATTAATAATAGCTACCTATGGGGAGTGGGAACCTGAGGGGGGGGAGGCTGAAGATAAGAGAAACACGTTTGTTTGTTTTTTTACTTCATAAAAGGTATAAAATTGATAATAAGCATACTCTTTCAGAATAAAACAGAGAAATACCGTACCTACTATAAACAAGGTTTAATATAGAGCGAATATCTTTTCAAAGCAATAGACATACCTCTATAGTATCAATTTTGATGGTTTCATAGTATTCCATTACATGGATATCACATAATTTAACAACTCTAGCAACAAATTACTATCCTTCAATCAATCCTGAAAAGTTCTAATTTCCTCATCTTTATGGCGGGGATAGTAATAGGACTCACATCACAGCATGTAGTGAGAATTAAGTTAATTATATGTGAAAGAAATTATATGTGTAAGTAATTACATGTGAAACTCTCAGAACAGTGCCTGATCCACAATAAGCACAATTATGTGTACCTATTATTTTTGGTCCCCTCCTTCCTACCACTTCTGTTCTTGATATAATTCTAGCCCTTGTTATTTCTTGCAGCATTATTTATTACAACGTCTTAAAATACATTTTCCTACCAACATCTCTTCCCCACTCTAATTCATTTTATACACTACACCAAATCTTTCTGACGCGCACTTTCCTGTACAAAAGTCTTCAAAGATTCATTCCCTAAAACACATTATTTTGCTTGGCCACTAATTTAGGGTTGCAGGTTCATTTCTTACCATTCCCCCTTCCTTCTCACCAAACCAAACTACTCTTCTTGCCACATTATCTACTCTCCTGGAATTTGCTCCATGATCTTCCCTCAGCCTAGAATACCTTTCCCAATTTCAATCTCTTCAAGTTCATATACTACTAATCTTCAGTATTCCAGCCAAAAGTAATTTCTCCATCATCTAAACTATCAAAGGACATATGAAACTCTAGATCCTAGAGAAACGTTCACATTGTACTTTATATTATAGCTATCTTATATACATAGCACCTTCTCCTTCTGATGGATTCCAAATTAGTATCTGTGTCTCATTCCTAACTACGCAGTTTTCTTAACCTGTGTTTTGGTTTCTACGTTTGACAAACAAATATCATGTGATCGATACAGTCTGTTGAAAAGATCAGAAATGGGATAAAAAAAAATGGGGTGCCTGGGTGGCTCAGTCGTTGGGCGTCTGCCTTTGGCTCAGGGCATGATCCCAGGGTCCTGGGATCGAGCCCCAGGAGCCTGCTTCTTCCTCTCCCACTCCCCCTGCTTGTGTTCCCTCTCTCGCTGGCTGTCTCTCTCTGTCAAATAAATAAATAAAATCTTAAAAAAAAAAAGGAAAAAAAACCCCCATAGAGTTGTCTTGTACAACTGCTGAAAAAACTAGGAACACTATAAAATCACCTAGTAGAATTACTAGTACTTGGTAGATATTCATTAAGCCTAAGTTTTCATTATTCTCCTCTTGGAATAATTTATATTTCAAAAAAAAGTAACACATATTTCTTTATGTAAATACCTGGGCATGAGAACAGAAGACAATTAATTAGCTGGATGCCTACATCTATATGCATAATTGTCTTGGATTCATAATTTCTCCTGAATGTGACTTTGAACAAAGGTTCAATGAAAATCTTTCCCAATGACAAGGCAAATGTGAACATGAATAAATATATAACAGGAGCAAGGGAAACAAAAGCAAAAATAAACTATTGGGACTACATCTTAGGACTTCTCCACTCCACTCCACTCCACAGTGAAGGAAAAAATCAACAAAACTAAAAGACAACTTACTGAATGGAAGAAGATATTTGCAAATGACATATCCAATAAAGGGTTAGTATCCAAAATATATAAAAAACTGACACAACTTAATACCCAAAAAACAATCCCATTAAAAATAGGCAGAAGAAATGAACAAACATCTCTTCAAAGAAGACATACAAATGGCCACCAGATACCTGAAAAGATGCTCAACATCCTGTATCATCAGGGAAATGCAAACCCAAACCACAATGACACATCACCTCACACCTGTGAGAATGGCTAAAATCAAAGGCTCAAGAAACAAGTGTTGGGAAGGATGTGGAGAAAAAGGAACTTTTGTGCACTGGTGGTGGGAATGCAAACTGGTGCAGTCACTGTAGAAGACAGTATGGAAGTTCCTCAAAAAATTAAAAATAGAACAACCCCATAATGACTACTGGGTATTTACCCAAAAAATACAAAAACACTAATTCAAAGGGATACATGTACCCTTGTTTACTGCAGCATTATTTACAATAACCAAACAATGGAAGCAGCCCAAGTGTCCATCAATAAATGGGTAAAGAAGATATATATATATATATATATATATATATATATATATATATATATATATATATATATATATATAGTGGAATATTACTCAGCCATAAAAATGAAATCTTGCCATTTGCAACAACATGGATAGATCTAGAAAGTATAATGCTAAGTGAGATAAGCCAATCAGAGAAAAACAAATACCATATGATTTCACTCATATGTGGAATTTAAGAAATAATACAAATGAACAAAGGGGCAGGGGGAAAGAAACAAACCAAAAAACAGACCCTTAACTACACAGAATGAACAAATAGCTACCAGAGGGGAGGTGGGTGGGGGAATGGGTGAAAATAGGGAAGGGGATGGAGAGTATAAGTTACATATATAACTTATATATGTCATATATATATATATATATATATATACACACACACACACACATATATTACGAGATACAGAGCAATTAAGATCATGAATCAACTAATCTCTAAGTATACAATCCTTTCTTGACAATACCTTATAGATATATAACTTATATATAATAACATGTGATATATATATATATACATATATATATATATATCACAAGATACAGTGCAATTAAGATCCTGAATCAACAAATCTCTAAGTATATAATTCTTCCTTGATAATACCATAAAATGAAACCTCTAATATCCTAGGTTCAAAGTATCAACTCATTGACATATAAGATTTCTTTTCAGTGCTGAAGGAATAATGTTATTTGAAAGGGTGCTATATACAATCTAACCTTTCATCCTTTACCCTTAACTGGGAAGAGTGAGTTCTGTCAGAGTTCAGACTCGGTGTGTTCCAGAGAACACACCAATTTCAGCCTTTATATATTACAATTACACGTGCCTCAGAACAGGAATACAATATTCAATGGAATATTTTAATAAAATACATCAAAAAAACACAGGGTACACTTTTACCAGGAACATATTTTCAGATCTTCTCTTAATATGGCATATTACTATACCCATTTGGAGGCTCAGCTAATAATGCTATTAACTACATGCAATAGGTTAGTTTTTAAGGGCCAAACAGTAGTAAAACTCACTACATCTCTCTGCATAACTGTATTACCTATATAGAAGCACAGTTCTCCTGTTATTTAATTGCATTACTAATTGCAGCACTTCAAAATAAACAGGGTGTTAAGTAAGAAAATATACTTCTTCACTTTAAACGTATTAGAGACTTTAAAAAAAAAACCTCCAGAGATCACTAACTTATTGCTATTAGAAAAAATTACATGCAGTGAGTTTCCTTATACCATTCCCAACAGATGATTTCAACATGAATCAACAGAAATAGTTTCTTAAAGTAGGTCATTGCTATAGCAACCAGTGGGCGGTTTGGTATACTCCCCGTCACAATGACCTACTTTCTAGCCTGTGCTAGAATAGCTTTATATAACCAGAATTTCTAGTTCTGTCTATAAAATAGTCTAAAAAAGCCAATGATGAGACATAACATAATCCCATGGTTGTTGAAAACAAGGCATACAAATTAACATGTATCACAGCAGAATAAAACCATCTGGTTCTGCACTTTATATTTTATCATATGCTCAAAGATGAAAAATACACTTAGAATATCTAAATCAAAACAATTCATTGCTGAGTCTAAAGAACTAATTTAAAGAATATAAATTAAAATCATTAAAATCACATGTAAAATATCTTCTGCCCTCTACATGAAACAACGGTCAAATGTTTTAAAAATTAAAGTTCTGGTCATATTAATAATAAAGAAAACAAGTAAAGAATCTTAGTCATTAACCAAAGTCTATGGTGTTTTATTAGAAAATTTTAAAATTATAAATAGCAATTTGTCTCTCTATAAATTGAATAAAGTTTGCATATACTTTTTTCTGGTTTGTAACAAATTTTTGGTGCTTTTATCTAACCTAATCATTATTCAAATTGTCAGAATATTTTGTGATACATTTTCCCTAAAGAGAATAGTTTACGGGTACATGGGTGGCTTACTCGGTTAAGCGTCTGCCTTTGGATGGCTCAGGTCATGACCCCCGGGGTCCTGGAATGGAGCCCCGTTGTCAGGCTTCCTGCTCCCTGCTTCTCCCTCTCCTTCTGCCCACTAGTGCTCTCTCTCTCAAATAAAATCTTAAAGAGAGAGAATAGTTTAATGTTCAATAAAGATTAAATGTATATTTTTAAATTTTTTATTTTGCCAGGCTCTAATGATCATAATCAGTGAACTTATAACATACACAATGTTGGTGTTTTTTTTTTTTTAAGATTTTATTTATTTGAGAGAGAGAGAGTGAGTGAGAGAGATAGTGCACACAAGCTAGGGGAGAGGCAGAGGGAGAGACAGAAGTAGGCTCCCTGCTCGTAGGGAGCCCTATGCAGGGCTTGATTCCAGGATCTTGGGATCATGACCTGAGCCGAGGACAGACGCTCAACTGACTAAGCCACCCAGGCACCCCTCACAATGTTGCTTTTTTTTTTTTTTTAAGATTTTATTTATTCATTTGAAAGAAAAGAGCACAAGCCAGGGGAGAGGCAGAAAGGGAGAGAGAAGCAGGCTCCCCACGAGCAGGGAGCCCAACGTGGGGCTTGATCCCAGGCCCTGGAGATCATGACCTGAACGGAAGGCAGATGCTTAACTACCTGAGCCACCCAGGTGCCCACAATGTTGCTTTTTATAACAAATATTTTGCAGTGCCCTCTTTTAAATTCTGAAATTTAAATAAAAATGTAAAAAAGAAATTTATAGATAGAACAACATATCTATATGTACAAACTTAGAGCATTAATATAATGCTTTACTGTAATATATGGCAGAAATTAAAGGAAGGTCATTTTTAAAAAGAAGTAACACGTACTTCCAAATGTAAATATCTGAGTAGGACAAAAGAAGACAATGAATTAGCTGGATGCCTACACCGACATCCAGAATCATTTTAAATTCAATAGCTACAAAACCAGACTGACATATTTCAATTAATGGTGACTCAAAAACCATGAGTGGTACTGCCTTTGATGACATGATTTTCTGTAATGTTGAGCAAGACTTAGTAAAATTCTGGACAAAACAAAGGTTTTGATTTACGAAGGTGATAAATATATTCTAGGAAAACTCAGTATATATCACTCGGTATATATATAGATAAACTCAGTATATATTAAATACATATTTATATTTCTTATTTCATAAGAAATACCTAGCATTTATATATAAAAATGGATTTAGGTTCTAGATTCACAGATTTGCAAGTTTTTCACTTACATGAAACATCTGGTAGAATATCTGAAAGTTACTGGGACTCAAGACAACAATTTATCTTGAGAAACTATCCTGAGCATTGCAAGAAGTCTTTCATTCTTGGCCTCTCTTCACTGATTCCACTAGTGCCCTCCAATATTGTGACAAAGAAAAATGGCCCTACAAATTCCTAAAACACCTCTAAGGAGTGATATTATTCATTATTCACATAATTTCACTAATTTGAGAGATACAAGATAAGTGATAGGTATGTCCAATACGTAAGGAGCTGAAAATCTAGAAAAGAAACTTAAAAATATACATGATGTGCATGAATATAACAGAACCTGCCAAGTAGAATGCAACATACATTCTAAGAGATATGTATGGATAACATTAATATTGCTTTAAAAAATCAAGAGGAAGAAATCACTTCTGGATTTTTCTTTTTGAGATTGGGGAAAATTTAGGCAAAAATTTCAAAGATGTGCTGATTGTAGAGAGACACCTTGCAATATTAATATGATTTTAGTAGCTGGAGATAGGGAGGTAGAATTACTGGCCAGCGGACTGTAACCTCCTTAAAGTCTCAGAGTAGATCTCTCTCCCTCTGCCTGTCACTTCCCCTGCTTGTGCACGCTCTCTCTCTGACAAATAAATAAATAAATCAGAAAAAAAAAAAAAAAAAGATGGACTAGATCTCGTTCACCACTTTCCAATGCCTAGACAATGCATAACATATAGCAGAAGTTTCAAAAATATTTATCTAACAACTAACCAAATAAATTCATGAAGGCAAGAGAAAGGGATTTTTCTTCAAGTTTTTAGTTAAATTCTACTTAGTTAACATACAATGTAATACTAGTTTCAGGTGTACAATGTAGTGATTCAACACTTCCATACAACACCCAGTGCTTATCACAACAAGCGCACTCCTTAATCCACATCACCTATTTAACCCATCCTCCCATCCACCTCCGTCTGGTAACCATCAGTTTATTCTCTACAGTTAAGAATCTGTTTCTTAAAGGAAAAAAAAAAGAGAGAGAAAATCTGTTTCTTGGTGTACCTCTCTCTTTTTCCCCCTTTGCTTATTTGCTTTGTTTCTTCAATTGCACATATGAGTGAAATCATATGGTATTTGTCTTTCTCTGACTGACTTATTCACTTAGCACAACACTCTCCAGCTCCATCCATGTTGTTGCAAATGGCAAGATTTCATTCTTTTTATGGCTGAATAATATTTCATTGTGTATGTATGTATGTATGCACATGTGCGTATACCACTTCTTTATCCATTCATCAGTCATTAGGCACTTGGGCTGCTTCCAAATTTGGCTATTGTAGATAATGCTGCTGTAAACATCCAGGTGCATATATCCCTTCAAATTAGTACTTCTGTATTCTTTGGATAAATACCTAGTGCGATTGCTGAATCGTAGGGTAGTTCTATTTTTAGTTCTACTTTTTGAGGTAGTACTAATTTTTCACAGTGGCTGCACCAGTTTGCATTCCCACTAAGATTGCAAGAGGGTTCCCTTTTCTCCACATCCTCTCCAATACTTGTTATTTCTTGTGTTTTTTATTTTAGCCATTCTGACAGGTGTGAGGTGGTATCTCATTATAGTTTTGATTTGCAGTTCCCTGATGATGAGTGATATTGAGCATCTTTTCACGTGTCTGTTGGCCATCTGGATGTCTTCTTTGGAAAAATGTCTGTTCATGTGTTCTGCCCATATTTAATTGGATTATTTGGTTTTTGGGTGTTGAGTTTTATAAGTTCTTTATATATTTTGGATACCAACCATTTATCAGAAATGTGATTTGCAAATATCTTCTCCCATTCCACAGGTTGATTTTTAGTTTTGTTGATTGTTTCCTTTGCTTTGCAGAAGCTTTTTATTTTGATAAAGTCCCAATCATTTATTTTTGCTTCTATTTCCTTTGCTTCAGGAGACATATCTAGAAAGAAGTTGCTACAGCCAATGTCAAAGAGGTTGTTTACTGCATATGTTCTCCTCAGACTCTTATGGTTTCAGGTCTCACATTTAGGTCTTTAATCCATTCTGAATTTATTTTTGTGTATTGTATAAGAACGTGTTCCAGTTTCATTCTTTTGCACGTTGCTGTTCAGTCTTCCCAACACCATTTGTTGAAGAGACTGTTTTTTTTTCCCATTGGATATTCTTTCCTGCTGTCAAAGAGTAATTGACCATATAGCTGCATACTCATTTCTGAGGTTTCTTTAATCTGTTCCATTGATCTATTTATCTATTTTTATGCCAGTACCATACTGTTTTGATTACTACAGCTTTGTAATATAACTTGAAGTCCAGAACTGTGATGCCTCTGGCTTTGTTTTTCTTTTTCAAGGTTGCTTTGGCTAATTCAGGGTCTTTTGTGGTTCCATACAAATTTTAGGATTGTTTGTTCTAGCTCTGTGAAAAATGCTGTTGGTATTTTGATACGGATTGCACTAAATGTGTAGATTGCTTTGGGTAGTATAGACATTTTAACAATATTTGTTCTTGTATTCCATGAACATGGAATGTCTTTCCCTTCCTTTGTGTCATCTTCAATTTCTTTCAGTGTTTTACAGTTTTTAGAGTACAGGTTTTTCACCTCTTTGGTTAGCTTGATACCTAGGTATCTTATTGATTTTGGTACAATTGTAAATGGGATTGATTCCTTAATTAGTAGAAAGGGATTTTTAAGACTTGAGTCACTAGTCAATGGAAAGAACATTCTCTGAATGTTTGTACTAGGTACTTTACATATATTATATTTCCAATAACTTTATAAGCTATCTCACTTTAAAAATGATGAATCTAAACTCATTAAGGACATTTTCCAAAGTAACTAAGCTAAACAATAAAGTAAAAATTTTAATTTGACTATGACCACAAACCCATGCTCTTTGCACTATATAATGCTACTTTCCTACAGGGTATATAATAGTCTAAAATATTTTAGGGAAACTAGTCTAACAACTTTAAGGACATAAAAAAGATAGCAAGAGAACAGTTTTTGTCTTCGAGATGGTGGACAAGCATGTGTGACATGGGACGCCTGGGTGGCTCAGTTGATGCAGCGTCTGCCTACTGGCTCAGGTCATGATCCCAGAGTCCCAGGACTGAGTCCCACATTGGGCTGCCTGACCCTCCCTTTGCCTGCCGCTCTCCTTGCTTGTGCGCACTTTCTCTCTCTTTCTCTGTCAAATAAATAAATAAAATCTTTAAAAAAAATAAAGTTTACTTCTCATTCATGCTATACATTGATTGCAGATCAACCAAGGCATTTCTGCTCACATTTAATTGATCAACTAAGTCACATGGCCAAGCCAGACTTCAAGAAGGCTGAAAGTACAAAATAAACTTCCTGCAGGACGAGACACCAAATAATGGTAAACAGAATAACATCTACCATAATATGTAAACCAAACACTGATATATATGTACCACATGGTGAATTTCTTAACGGTGCATTATGGCAGCACTGAAGAAATCTAACCCTGTTGGGAGGGGTGGCTGGGAAAAGGGGACATGAGAAGGCATGAGGAAGAAAACATTTGAGCAGAGTTTGGAATCAATAGGCTGTTCATCAAGAGGATAAAACAGGAAAGGACAATCAAAGCAGAGAAAACAGTATGTTTAAATCAAGGAATTCTTAAGAACTGTGTGTATGTGTCTGTGGCGGAGGGTGGGGAGAATGACTACAAGTGTCATACTTCCTAATACCCAGTGTTAACACTTCAAAATATGTTCATAATCAATGTCAAAGAAACCTACCGACTTCTATTGCTGACAGTACACTGGATTAAGATACCCTAACAGAAATAGCTAACAATAAACTAACAGCTACAACAAAAGAAAACTTTTAAACATAATTCACTGGACTGCCCCAAAAGTAAGGAGTCATAAGAGGGTAAGTAGGTTACTAAGGCCAGCTTTAGCCTTGAGGATTTCTATAGAAATGGAAACCCTGAGTTTAATCTAAGTTGAGGAGGACAGGAGATTAAGTCCAAGGTCCATCCAAAATGAGGAAGCTAATAATAGACCCTCAATATAAAGCCTGGGCTTCAAAAAGCTCCACCCATAGTTCAAGTATAAATAAGGCATGAATCTCAAGTCTTTACTCAGTCTGGATTGAAAGAAAAGAAAATCTCCTATTCCTGAATTTGGAAAGGGATAAAACAGTAACTTCATAGTGGAGAAACCTAGCAAACACCACCTTAACCAGATAATCTGAGTAAACATCGCGACATGTCGATATCCTGTACATCCTGACATGATGTAATGAGAAGAACATTTTACCACTATGGATTTTTCACAAAACCTATATTCTAGTCTAATCATGAGAAAAACATCAAACCTAAATTGAGGGGCAGTCTACAAAATACATAACCAGTACTCAAAATCATAAAGGTCATAAAAAACAAGGAAAACTTGAGAAACCGTCATAAACAGAGGAGACTAAGGAGACATATGACTGAATGCAATGTGGTATCTTGGATGGGATCCTGGAACAGAAAAAAGAAAGTATTAGTGGAAATCTGAATAAAGTCTGGAGGTTAGTGCTTATAAGATAGTGTGTAAGATAAAGCAGCAAAGAATATCCAGTGGAAAAAACACAATCTCTTCAACAAAAGGTGTTGGGAAAACTGGACAGCCATAGGCAGAAGAATGAAACTGGACCATTTCCTTATACCATACACAAAAATAGACTCAAAATGGATGAAAGACCTAAATGTGAGACAGCGATCCATCAAAATCCCAGGGGAGAATAGCGGTAGCACGTCTTCGACCTTGGCTGCAGCAACTTCTTGCCCAACACCTCTCCAAAGGCAAGAGAAACAAAGGCAAAAATGAACTATTGGGAGTTCGTCAAGATAAAAAGCTTTCGTACACCAAAGGAAACAGACACCAAAACCAAAAGACAACTGACAGAATGGGAGAAGATATTTGCAAATGACATTAGCAGATAAGGGCTAGTCTCCAAAATCTATAAAGAACTTATTGGCGTGCCTGGGCTGCTCAGTCCTTTAAGCATCTGCCTTTGGCTCAGGTCATGATCTCAAGGTCCTGAGCTCGAAATCTGCGTCGGGCTCCCTCCTCAGCGGGGAGTCTGATTCTCCCTTTCCTCCCCACTCATGTCCTCTCTCTCATTTGCTCTCTCTCTCAAATAAATAAAATCGTTTTTTAAAAAAAATAACTTATCAAACTCAAACCCAAAGAACAAATAATCCAATCAAGAAATGGACAAAAGACATGAATAGACATTTCTCCAAAGAAGACATCCAAATGACCAAAAGACACATGAAAAAATGCTCCACATCACATGGCATCAGGGAAATACAAATCAAAACCATAATGAGATACCACCTCACACCAGTCAGAGTGGCTAAAATTAACAAGTCAGGAAACAACAAATGTTGGCAAGGATGTGGAGAAAGGGGAACCCTCTTACACTGTTGGTACAGCTGGTACAGCCACTCTAGAAAACAGTATGGCAGTTTCTCAAGAAGTTAAAAATAGAGCTACCCTATGACCCAGCAATTGCACTACTGGATATTTACCCCAAAGATACAAATGTAGTGATCCGAAAGGACACCCCAGTGTTTATAGCAGCAATGTTCACAAGAGCCAAACTATGGAAAGAGCCCAGATGTCCATCGACAGATGAAGTGATAAAGAAGATCTGGTATATATACACAATGGAAAACTACTCACCCATCAAAAAAATGAAATCTTGCCATTTGCAACAATGTGGATGGAACTAAAGGGTATTACGCTAAGCGAAATTAGTCAATCAGAGAAAGACAATTATCATATGATTTCACTCATATGTGGAATTTAAGAAACAAATCAGAGGATCATAGAGGAAGGGAGGGAAAAATAAAACAAGACGAAATCAGAGAGGGAGACAAACCATGGGAGACTCTTAACTATAGGAAACAAACTGAGGGTTGCTGGAGTGAAGAGGGGTAGAGGGATCGGGTAACCGGGTGACAGACTTTAACAAGGGCATGTGATGTAATGAGCACTGGGTATTACATAAGACCAATGAATCACAGACCTGTACCTCTGAAACCAAGAATACATTATATGTATTTAATTGAATTTAAATAAAAAATGTTAAAATGGCCAAAAAAAAGTGTGTAAGATATTAATATTAGGGGAGACTGGGTACAGAGTACACAGGAACTTTCTGTACTATCTTTGTATGTTTTCTACAAATCTGAAGTTATTTTCAAAAATTTATTAAAAAAAAAAACCCTTATATTCCCTGCCCCCCAAAAGCATAATCTCAATACCAATTCATGGAATTTAAGTGGTCCTAAACACCTCAAGCATATCATTGCATTTAAAGTAGTCCCAGGTTGGTTGTGATCTGAGATAACTTTTAAAAGAAAATACAAATCCTCTCTGGATTCAAACCCATGCCTCAATTTCCACACACACACACACAAATTCCACCAATAACTAACCAATCAATCACAAATATCTAAGGAAACAAGAATTTAATCTGAGTTGCAGAATGAGAGGCCTTAAGATGACTAAGAATTTTCTGGAACTGCTAAAAGGTACCAATTCAAGGAGGTCACGAATCGCAATCATGGCAAGAAAGAGAGGGACATGGGGTAGGAGATGAGGAGTAGAACAAAGGTGGTAGGGGAAGTATAGATAGAAATAAAGAACAGACAGAAATGGGCAAAGATATAAAGAGGGAGAGTCAAGAGACAGAGATAATCTACATTTAGACCCATCCAATTGAAACTACACAAAACCAAAAACAGAGATACAGTATATAAAGCAGCCAAAATACAGTTATACCCAATAAGCAAAGAATATGTATTCAAGTGTACATGGAACATTTATGAAAACTGACCCGATACTAGATCATAACGTTGTACTTAACATATTTAAAAGAACTGGGATTCTGTATCTTGAAATTTAAAAAACACTTTTCTAAACAATTAATGGGACAAAGAACATCATAATGGATTTTGGAAAATACCTACAACTGAACAATAATGAAGAAAATATATCTCAAATGTGAAGAATGCAAAACAAAAAAGCGGTACTAGAAAAAAATGTATAGGCTTAAATGCTTTAATAGAAGACTTGAAACTTTGAGTTAGAGAAACAGCAGAATAAATCCTAAAAAAAAAAAAAACCAGAAAGGAAATGACAAAGAACAGTAATTAGTAGAAACAGAATATAAATACATAATAAAACAAAGCCAAAATTTATTATTTGCAAGGTAATTAAGGGGAGAAAGGGGGAGAAGGCAAAATAAGCAATATTAATAAAAAGGAGATATAATCTCATATAAATTTTTTTTTAAGATTTATTTATTTATTTGAGACAAGAGAGCTGGGGCGGGGCAGAAGTAGAGAGAGTCTTAAGCAGACTCTGCGCTGAGTGCAGAGCTCGATGCGGGGCTCAATCTCACAACCCTGAGATCATAACCTGAGCCAAAACCAAGAGTCGGTTGTTCAAGTGACTGTACCACCCAGGCACCCCTCAGATAAAAATTTTTATTAAGAATATAAAATACCGCCAGGATTAAACAGAAAATAAGATATGAACAACTTTATGCCAATAAATTTGAAAACTTAGATGAAATGGATAAATTCCTCACTAAAACTGAATCAAGAGCAAAAACAGAACATGAATAGTCCTACAGCCATTAAAGAAACTGAATCAGTGGTTAAAATCTTATAAGCAAGGCACAAGAGCCGATCAGCTTTACAGGTATGTTCTACCAAACTTTCAAGGAATACATAACTCTAATTTTATAGAGGATGCAAATCTCATAAAGAGGATATACAAAAAAGGAACACTCCTCAGGGCACCTGGGTGGCTCAGTCATTAAACGTCTGCCTTCAGCTGGGGTCATGATCCCAGGGCCCTGGGATTGAGCCCCACATCAGGCTCCCTGCTCAGCAGGAAGCCTGCTTCTCCCTCTCCCTCTGCTGCTCCCCCTGCTTGTGTTCCCTCTCTCGCTGTGTCTCTCTCTATCAAATAAATATAATCTTAAAAGAAAAAAAAAATAAAAAACTCTTTAAAAAAAAAAAAGTAACACTCCTCAACTCATTTTGAGGTTAAATTTACCTTAACGCCTTAAAGAGGTTACAAATGGAAAATTACAAACTAACCTCACAAGGATATCAAACAAATCACATCAGCAACCAAATCCAGCAAAATATAAAAAATATTATACATCATACTCAAGTTGGACTTATCTTCAGAAAAGTGATTAGTTTAATATTAAAAATTAGTTAATGCAATTCACCTCATTTACAGAATAAAGAAAAAAATCATATTACTAACTGAACCACTGAATTCAAATTAGTTTCAATAAACTAGGACTAGAAGGTAACTTCCTTAACATGACAGAGCGTATCCAAAAACATACTTACAGAAAACATCATATTTAATGGTAAAATGCTGAAAACACTGCTTTAAGGTTGGGGAGAAAACAAGGACGCCTGCTATCATCACTTCTATTTAACCTGTAGGTAGCAGACCTAACCAGTAAAGTAACAGAGCAAGAGATAAAAGGTATAAAGAAGGGAAAGGGGAAGAAACAAAAGCGTGATTATTTATAGATGATATGAATATCAATACTATCAATATAAAAAAAGAAATACACAGAAAATTTATTTGAATTAATAATAGGGCTTAAAAGGGTTAAAATCACTTAATTCCTAGAATCAATTTACACTAATACAATCTATGTAACTTAGGCCTCTCTGACCTCAAATATCATACAAAGCTATTTATAATTTAGAACTCTTATTATTCCTTGTCTAATTTTAGAAACCACTGCATTATGACTTTACCAGGTTAGAACAAAATTAAGTATAAGATGTACTTGTGGGCTTTAAAGGATTTACATACAACTAAATAAAATCTGTCCAACATGAGGTCAAAAGCATGCTGTCCCAGATTTGTGTATAATTCTTTTCTGTAGTCTAATAGTACTATTTGAAATTTCTCTCCTTCAGAAAAAGACTAGTTTTATGTCACAGTTATATCTCAATAAAGCTGGAAAAAATTAATATTTCAGTTTTTGCTTAATAAAATTTCAATATTCATATGTGAAAAGAAAAAGACTAATGCTGAAAAATTCTTTTTTTCTAACTATATGACCTAGCACGTCACACAGGTCCATCTACGGTTTGGCCAATGGTCAAGATCTTTCCCACACTGACATTACTGCAAAAAGTGACAGTCACCTAATGCAATCTATCCATCCATGGTTTCATCAAAAATTTATTGAGAGCCAACTAACATTGTTGTGGTCCCTGGGATAAAGGAGAAAACAAAATTAAGTGCCTGGTCTCATGAAGTTTTCATGATGATGATTATAGCTGCAAACATTTAGAAAGTGTATTATCAGATGCTTCTCTAAGCACTTTACATGCACACACACAACCCTTTGATATAGGTACTTCTGTCATTTACAAATGAGGAAACTGAGGCATAAAGAAGTTAAGTAATTTTCCCAAAAACACATGAGGAGAAAAGAAGCAAAACTAGGACTTAAAACCCATTCAGCCTGCCTGGCTTCAGATTCTAAGCTCTTGAATCACTACACTTCAGTTGTGATAATTTCTATGGAGAAAAAGTAAAATAGGGTAGAGGAATATTGGAGGAGAGTACAATTTTATACACAGTGGTCACAGGAGGATTTTTTTTTTATATTCTACAGCCTTGATTCAACACCTTCCTTTGAAAATCCCTTCAAAACTTCTCTTCCCACAGTTTATCCCAATCTTAGTTACTGATGATTCCATCCTTCAAGTTACTCAGGCCAAAGCATCACCCGATTGGTCAGAATAGGACATACTTATGCTGAGTAACAAACAACCCCCAAATCAGTAGCTTGACAAAAGAAAAATTTTATGTTGCTCATGCTGAGTTCACTGCGACTCCAGGCAGTTACCCTCTAAGTGGTGACATTCCCATGCCAGTTCCTTTAATCTTGTGGCTCTATAATTTCAACACAAGTCCTCCTTCACAGCAAGAAGAACCAGAGAAGCATACAGGGGCTTCACTCTGCTTCAGCCAAGCACATCCTTACACAATTCACTGGCCATAACCAGTTACGTGGCTTTACCAAACCACAAAGAGAAATAAGAAAGGAAATGTCTCATATGGCTAGGTAAGAACTGGATATTCGTGAGCAGTACCATATCATCCTTGAATCTATTTTCTTTTGTAGCCCACATGTAAAGCTTCAGCAAATCTTGTCAGTTGTACTTGGAAAATACATGCAGAATTTAACTACTCTGCACTACCTTTACCTTACCATCTGGTTCAATCCTCTGTCATTTCTGACCCAGATTATTACAACGGCCTTCTATCTCACTGGTTCCATACTTGCCTCCACTGCCCCCCAGTCTTCACCCAAACACCAAGTGGTCATGAACAAACCCTCCAATTGCAATGACTTCCCACTCCATTAAAAAAGAAAAGTCCTTAAAATGACCCTCTAGGCCCCACAGGATGAACCTGGGCAACAGCTTTCTCTCTGACTCCATCTCCTACTACTTTCCTTTTCCTTTACTTTATTCTAGACACAGACCCTCTTTGAGATACCTTGAATATGACAGAAATGCTCCTATCTCAGTGCCTTTACATACGGTATTCTTTCCATCTAGAATACACTTCCCTCGTATATCTACATGGTTCAATTTCTCACTTTTTTCAGGTCTTTGAGCTCAAATACCACCTCTGAAGTGACGCCCTCTCTGACCATCCTATTTAAAACTGACCTCCCCTCACTTCTGCCCCTAGCAACCCAGACCACCCTTCCTTGCTATATTTTTATCTTTTTAATACATGCCATCTCTTACATACTAAAATATATTAGTTTTATATTTACTATTTGTCTCACATTCCCATCTAGATTTAAATTCTACAAGAGTGGAGTTTTTGCCTTTTTGGTCACTGCGTTCATTAAATATATTTTTTATATGACAGAATGAAGATGTCCTGTGTGCAGAGAGAAACACTTAAGAGAGTAAATGCTCTATACAGATATCTGAGAAAAGAGAATATCCATAGAGGGTAAAAGCCCAGATCCATGAGGTCTTGTGTTTGTTTGAGGAAGAAAAAACATGCTTGGAGGCCAATAGGTGAGGGGAAAGAGTAAGAAAAGGATAAATGATGTTAAGGATGCACTAGGTGTCAAATCACATACAGACCTTGACTTTTACTCTGAATAAGATAGGAATCCTTTGAACGGTTTTGAGCAGAGGTTGGGACATGACATGAGTTAACTTTTAAAATAATCACTTGGACTCCTGGGTAGAAAATGGGTATCAGACAAAGGGCAGAATTAGGAGACCACTTAGAAGGCTACTATACTTCTGTAGAGGAGAGATGATGGTGACATAAATAAGAATGGTAATAATGGTGAAAATGATAAGAACAATTGAAATCCGGATAGAAATTTAAGAGAGAATATAGCAAAGGAAGTGGGATTACTAAGTCTAGAGTCCAAGTCTTCAGTCCAAATATGGGCTGAAGATAAAATATTGGAAGTCATCAGCACACAGATGGTAGTCAGTCATAAGACTAGATAAAGGAAAAGAAAAACAGATGGAAAAAAGGACCTTCACTTGGAATGAACAGATGAAATGACAGAAGGACAGAAAGAAGGTTACAGAGAAAAGGAAAAAGAAAAAGGATGGGATGAAGTCTAGAGAGATAGAAGCAAGGGATAAATGTATATATTCCCAGAAGGAAGGATGGATAGAATGACTGATGAAAGGAAAGGAGGGAGGAAGAACAGTTAAATAGGACAATGATGCTATGACACATGGAAGAAAGACACATGATAAAAGCAAGAGTATATGGGACAAAAATGCAAAGAATAATGGGGTAGAGAAGCAAGAATGGACAAAGAGAGAAGGAGTGGGGGATAGAATGGCAAGAGGTCAGAAAAAGGGGGAGGTAGGAAGGAGGCAGAAAGGAACAATCCAACTGAAATTTGAGAACCCTAAGTTTCCAGTAACAAAAAAAGGGTCAATTTGGTTTAATTACTAATAAGTAAGTTCTGAACCAGTCATGGACCTCAAACACATCCCATGTAGACTTGATTTCACAGTTGAAAGTAAGAAATGTCTCTTTCCTGATGTATGCTATATAACTATATGCAGAACTTCTTCTATGCTTAGAGTATGAAGTAAAACTAAATGAACCCAAAATATATCACCACTTCTTATCTGGTAAAGAGACTAATTTAGATTCACATTAACTTTTACTCTTTTTAGAGATATTTGACAGTTAATTATTAGCAATCTAATAAAATGTAGAGTCACATATTCGGTAGTCTTTCATTTATACAACCAACATTTGGGCACCTACATAGGACATAAAAAATAAATCCAGATTTCTAGTTCTCAGAGCCTCCAAGTTTAATGAGAATAAGACATGAAAATTTATTATTATAGTAATTAATACACTGTATTATTGAAGTCCCTATTGTTAAAGGACATATAAAAGGAAGGCAATTAGACTGAGGAATATCTGTAGTAAAGTTTTACAAAGACTACAACTGATGAGTCTTTTAGGAACTACTGAGCACTTTGTAACAGCATTTTTTTTTTAAGATTTTATTTATTTATTTGAGAGAGAGAGAGAGAGAGAGAGAGAGAAACACAGACAGTGACAGCATAAGCGGGGAGGAGAGGGAAGAGAGGGAGAAGCAGGTTCCCCGCTGAGCAGGGAGCCCAATGTTGAGCTAGATCCCAGGACCCTGGGATCATGACCTGAGCTGAAGGCAGACGCTTAACCAACTGAGCCACCCAGGCGCCCCATGACAACAGTTAAAGTTGGTTTTTACTTGAAGTATTTTTTAACTTCTGAGGTTGACTTACACTGGCATAAGGCTCTGTAATTTATGCCTCCCTAATCCCCAAGTCACATAAAGGTATCTCAAATCTAGGACTCTTACTATTTCATGCGTATTTTTAGAAAACACTGCATCATGACACCATGAGGATAGGCCAAAAATCACGTTTAAAATCTACTTCTAGGCTTGAGAGGATTAAAATGGAACTACATAAAATCTGGTCAACACATATCCAAAAGCAAATGACAGAGCTTCATATGCTACTGGTTTTCTGATATTCCCATCAGAAGGTTCTCTTCTCCTAATAATGCTAATTTTACTCTAGATTTACTTCTAGTTTTTCAGAGGTTTTCACAGTGTAAGGACTGTGGGGGGAAAAAAGTGCCAGTAAAGAAAAAAGACTATAAAAGATGAAATAAGCACCCAGATCTTGGTTTCTAAACATCCTTCTCCAAAAAGAAGAACCAGGGTTCTACACTCCAACGGCTGTTTCCAGAGCTGAGCAAGGAAAATACAAGATGACCTACTGCATCTCATGATGCCAGAAAGTAGGAAAATACTCCAGAGAAATAAAATTGGTGCATACTGAAAAAACAAGATGTATGCCAAATTAAAAAAAAAATAGTAATAGATTTATAACTCAAAGAATAAAATACTCATGTGTGCATACTTTCATAAATAAATAATTAATTAAATGGAGGAGAAGGAACAACTTTTCAATACACAAGGACTCCAACAACTCTTCATTACATAAGAATAGAAGGAATGAAAAAATCACGACTAGAATAGCACATAATAATTGTTTCAGGCTAGATCCACTGATACTAACATTAAAGGCTGAAAGTATAAGGAGAAACGATATTTACATTGCTTTAAGTATCTCTCCCCAAATATTAGTTACAAAAGAAAAAGTAATTCTACAGTGGAGAAACCTGGCAGACACTGTCTTAGCCACATGATCAAGAGTAATATCACCATAAATAAGACATACTGATACCATGTCTCTCCTGACGAAAAGGTCAAATGACCTCTGTGGTATTTTTCAAACATGTATAACCTCAATCTAATCACGAGAAGACATCAGAGAAATCGAAATTGAGGGACACTCTACAAAATGGCTGCCCGTTACTTATAAAAGTCTAAGGCCATAAAAGATAAGGAAAGACTGAAAAATTGTCACCAGTTAAAGGAAACTAAAGAGACATAACAACTAAAGGTAATATGGAATTCTGAGTTGCACTCTGGGATAGAAAAAGACATTAGTGGGAAAACTGGTGAAATCCAAATAGTCCATAGTTTAGTTAACAATAATGTACCAATACTAATTTCTTAATTTTGTTAATTGTACTATGTTTATGTAAGGGGCTAAGATTAAGAGATGCTGGGGGCGCCTGGGTGGCTTAGTCAGTTAAGCATCTGCCTTCGGCTCAGGTCATGATCCAAGGGTCTTGGGATTGATGTGTGTCAGGCTTCCAGCTCAATGGAGAGCCTGCTTCTCCCTCTCCCTCTGCTCCTCCCCACCGCTTGTGCTCTCTCCCTATCTCAAATAAATAAATACAATCTTAAAAAAAAGAAGAAGATTAAGAGATGCGGGGTGAAGGGTATATGGTAACTCTATTAGTTTTGCAACTCTAAGTCTGAAATTATTTCAAAATAAAAACAAAACAAAACAAAAATAGATGAATCAGAACATCACATCCTGAAATAAATAGGTTTGGAAAGTTCTTTCCCACATCAGTATTATATCCACCTCTCCACCACAGTAGTAATCACTTCAACAGTTCCATCCATGCATTTACTTATTTAACAAATAATATTTGAATGCTAGGCATATATTACAGAGAAAAATACAATGTAGGGAGTGCCAAGTATGGGGGATGGGGATTGCTGTATTATAGGCTGATTTAAAAAGATTTCATTAATAAGGTGATATTTAGCAGAGTTCTGAAGGAAGGTAGTAAGCCATGTGGATATTTTGGGAAAGGAACAGCAAGTGCAAAGGCCCAGACATTCAATGGCATTTTTAGGAACAGAAATGGCCATTGTGGTTGCGACACAGTAAGGGACAAGAAGAGGGCAAAAATTAAGACTAGGTAAGCTAATTATTTAGGGTCTCCTTGGCCATTATGTAAGGGCTTTCTTTGCTTGTATGCTTAGAGAAATGGAAAGTGACTTGAAAAGTTTTGAAGAGAAGAGTGACACTTTTGACCATTGTGTGATGAACTGGGCAAAGCGGAAACAGAGGAATCAATTAAGAAATGACAGCAGTTATCCAAGTAAGAGATAATGATGGCTTAGGCCAATCAACGAAGATGAGAGGTCACTAAATTCTGGATATGTTTTTATGGTAAAACATAGCAAAAACAATAAAATAAAATGCAAAAATGTAAAAAAAAACACAACAAACAAAACCATAGGATCACCTAATAGAATAAATTTGAGTTATAAAACAGAGAAATTAGGGTGATTCCAAATTCAGAACACATGACAGGATAAAATTTCTGTATTTAATGAGATGGGAATACAGGATGAAGAAGATTCGGGGATTTTGTTGTTTGTTTTATTCTGTTTGTTTCAAGGGGTGGAAATAAAGCATTCAGTTTTAATTGTTTTGTTCATATTTATTATTTCCTTCCTTTCACTTTCTTTAAGTTTATTTTCTCTGATTGTTTTCGACTTCTTGGATGAACCCTCAGGCCACAGATTTTTCAATTTTAGTTCTTATTAACTACATGCTTTTAGGGCCATAAATGTCTATGTAAGCATGGTGTATTCCACAAATATTAATATGCCACTGTCATATGCCATTAGTTCAAAATGTCTTCAAAATTCCACTGTAATTTCCTCTTTGGTCCATAAATTATTTATAAGAATATTGCTTAACTGTCAGCATTTGGGGATTTTCTAATTATATTTTTGTTATTAATTCCTAGCTTATTTCATTGTAGTCAAAGAACATATTTCCTGTTATATAATGTACTCAAATACAAGGCTCGCTTAATGACCCAGGATACAATTAATTTTGCTAAATTTTCAATGTGTACTTGAAAAGAATGTGCATCCTGTAGGTGTTGGATAAGATGGTCTATCTGAATTAAATCAAGGTTGTTAATCATACTGTTCCAATCTTTCTTTTTTTGGTTCCAGTCTTTTATAACTCTTCTGATTTTTGATCTGCTTGTACTATGAGTTACTGAAAGAAATGTATTTGTATATCCCTCTGTGATTATGAGTTTATTTTTCTTTTTAGTTCTTTTTTTTTTTTTTAGGCTTTTTAAGATTGTATTTGTTTATTTGAGAAAGAGTGAGAGAGAGAGAGAGCGAGAGCAGGAGCAGGGAGAGGGGCAGAGAGGGAAGCAGACTCCTTGCTGAGCAGAGAGCCCAACATGGGGCTCGATCCCAGGACTGAGCTGAAGGCAAACACTTAACAAACCGAGCCACCCACGTGCCCCTCTTTTTAGTTCTATCAGTTTTGGCTTTTTGCATTTTCGGGCTATGTTTCACACATAAAATTTAGACCTGTTACATCTTCCTTGAGGACTGACCGTTTTAATAACCATGAAATATCCCTCTATATATCTAATAATAAGGCTTCTTTGCTTTAAATTCTACCTTATCTGATATTAGTAACACCATACCAGCTTTCTTTCTATTAGTGTATGCACAGGCAGCACAGGCATATATCTTTCCATGCTTTTTTAACTTCAGCCCATCTTAATCTCCACATGTAAGGTGTATTTCTTATAAGAATCATATTTTAGGTTGAATCACATGAAATTGCTAATATACTCTTTTGGACCTACAAAAACAGAAATTTCATAGCTCAATCTCATACTTTTTTAATTCAAATAATCTTTGTTAATTGGAAAATGTGGTCCATTTATAATTAATAGAATTACTGACATACATAGGTTTTAAATTTACCTTCTTAATATTTGTTCCACTTGTTCTATGCCTCCTTTCTTGCCTTCCTTTAAATTATTTTTTTACTTTGTAATTTTCCTCTACTCCTAGACTGTTAGTTATAACTTCTTTTAGAGGTTACCTATAAATCAATATACATCCCTAATTTCTTAAAGTCAATATAAATTAGTATTTTTATTGATTCCCTAACAATGCAAAGATCTTAGAATATACTGACTCCATTTAACTCCATTTAACATAGATACATATACAAAAGATATTCTTATTGCTTTAAACAGTTGGTATTCATTCATTCACTGACTCATTCAGTATCCACATACTAACAGTTTCTATTACTCTTCTGTATTTCTTTTTTTATAAGATTTTATTTATTTATTTGAGACAATGTGAGCAGAGAGAGAGAACTATCCGGGGGAGGAGCAGAAGGATAGGGAAAGGCAGACTCCCAGCTGAGCAGGGAGCCAGACACGAGGCTCAATCCCAGGACCCTGGGATCATGACCTGAGCCCAAGGCAGACACTTAACCGAAGGAGTGACCCAGGTGCCCCACTCTTCTGTATTTCTAGCTAGAATCTTTTTCTTTTGCCTGACAAACCTCTTCTAGAATATTCTTCATATTTGATCTGCTACTCCTGGATGGTTTTTCTCTCCTCTCTTTCTAGAATTTCAATACAAATATGCTAGACCTCTTTGTCATGTCCTATATGTCTCTCACACTCTTATATATTTTCCACCCTAATCTGTTTCTGCTTCAGAGTCTGGTTATTTTCTCCTGAACTATGTTTCAGTTTACTAATTCTTTCCTCAGCTACATCTAATCTTCTGTTAAACCAATTCATTGAGTTATCAATTTCAGCTATTGTATTTTTTTCATTTCTAATATTCTTATTTGATTATTTTCATAGCTCTTTTCCAAGAGTCTCTTTTAACCAATTTCTTGAAAATATTAATCATAATTGTTTTAAAGTCCATGATTAATAACTCTAATACCTGGATTTCTTATAGGTTTGCTTCTTATTATTTTCTTCTTTCATTTCTTCATGGTTTCAGTCACTTCTTGTCTTTTAGTATGCCTGGTTATTGTTGACTGCATGCCAAGCATAATGTATCTAAAAAACTATAGGGGTGCCTAGGTGGCTCAGTCGGTTAAGTGTCTGAATTCAGCTCAGGTCATGTTCTCGGGGTCCTGAGATCGAGCCCTGCATCAGGCTCTGTGCTCAGTGGGGAGTCTCCTTGTCCCTCTCCCTCTTCCTCTGCCTTCCCCCCCCCCACTTGTGTGCATGTGCACATGCTCTCTCTCAAATAAAATCTTAAAAAAAAAAAAACACTATAGTCTCCTTTATAGAATTATTAACTTTTGCTTGTAGCACTTCTAAAATAAAGTCTAATATCATTAATCAATCAATGATTAAGTTGATTTAATGCTGGATTTCAGTACTTCAACAGGCTGCTGTATTCAAACACTGCCCCTAGCATACTGCCCTTCAAGGGTCCCAAGCCAAAGTTGAGAATTTTCCATGGCCTTTATTCCTTGGTAGGCTCTGAACTCCATTTTCCCCCCTTCTGGCCCCATGAAACCACTGGAAATTCTGCTCAGCTTATTAGTCACAATTTTAATTTTCAGAAGTGACTTCTGCATTAAGGAAAAAGCAGAAGCAAATGCCAGGTTCAACTGTCTTCATTTTTCTTTTCTTCTCGATCTTAGTTCCACCAATTCTTAATGTCTTTGTAACTCTCCAGGGACTTCAAAGAGATTTTTTTTCAGGTTTTCTATGTGTTTTTGGCAGTTAAGTTGTCCTAAGACAACCTAATCAGTCTTTTACAGAAGCAGTAATACTCAGGAGTCCAGTTATATTTAGTTTGATGTGTCTATTAGATATCCAAGTGGACTTGTTAATTATCAAATGATGTATGTAACCCTGATATTCAGTAAAGATATCTTGATAGTTAGACATAAACTTGGGGGTTCATTGTATAAATGATATTAACAGCTATAAGACTAGATGTATGGATGAAATGACAGATGGATAGAAGTAAAAGGAAAAGGAGTTGTAGAAGGAAAGCCTCAAGGAAGTAAGGAGGTAAGAAAAAAGGAATGGACTCAAGAGAAAGACAGAGATACACGGGCGAAAGAAAATAGGGAAAATAGTAAGAGAAGCTGGAAAAACTGCAAGGATATAGAGGAGATTATGAAGAGGGCTAGGCAGAAGATGGCAAGGGGAAGGAGGCTGGGAAAAAGAATGTAGGAAAGCAGATGGCGCGCGCGCACACACACACACAAAAGAGGGAGACAGAGTAAGGAACAAAGGTTGGCAGAAAGGATAGGCCTTTGTAAGACAGATCTTTGAAAGAATGACATGGATGAAACAAGCCTCTGAAAGGACAAACTAACCAAACTTGGGAAAGCTGGATGTCTAGATGTCGATTAGCAAGTTAGAAGGCAGGAAGAATGAAGGCAAGGAAAGGTGGATTGGAAGGGAAAGAAAGGGATAGATACTTGGACGAAGAGGGCTAATGGGAGGTCAAAGTAAGGGCTCTAAATAAAAGAAAAAAAATGGAAGAATGAAAAATATCCAATTAAGATAGCCACTAATA
Source organism: Ursus arctos (assembly GCF_023065955.2). NCBI lineage: Eukaryota > Metazoa > Chordata > Mammalia > Carnivora > Ursidae > Ursus > Ursus arctos. Next base: position 9,081,775 of record NW_026622886.1, on the reverse strand, counting down.
TGACAAAGTTTTCAATGCAGGGGAAGGGGGAGGAGAGAAACCTTTCTTAAATTCCAAAAAGAGAGTCTGGACCTGTTATGGACCACAAACTCTTTGCATGTGTTTGCATATCTGAAAATAAGAAATGTTCCCTGACCACACAGGTATTACATAATCATACAAAAAAACCATATTCTAAATAAAGAAAAAATAACAACAGAAGTGCACTTAATGAACTAACTGTGCAAACTACATTATCTTATTTAAGTAAAAAGTCACATATCTTTCTGGTCCCTGGTAGGATGGTCCATAACATTTTTATGCTTCCATAGTAAATTACCAGTGACTAATAAAATACAGAAAAGCATATCAGAAGAACCTCCAATCATTCATTCATTCATTCTTTAAATTAACATTTGGGCATTTTCTTGAGATACAAAAATAAATATAGATTCATATTCCTTAAGTCTTCCCAAATTTAATGAAAATAAGGTATAAAAATAAACTATTAGTTATTAAAGGTATTATAAAACTTCATGGCACTGAGGAAACACAGAAAACTCAAATTTGTTTAAGGGAGGACCATAAGGTTTCACAAAGATGTTTGATATGTATGAGTCTTTTACTATCACAGCATTGTACTTCATACAGCAGTGTAAGATGATCTTTAACAGCAGTGTCATGTATCTTCTGGAACTGAATTACACTAGCACACGTATATACAATTTATCCCACCCTCATTTAAAAAAATCACATAAAATATTTGTAATCTAGGCCTCATACTAATCTTTGTCTATTTTTAGAAAGCACGGCATTTTAACTTCAAAAGGACTGGTAAAATCAGGTAAGAGAACTATTTTGAGGCTTTAGGGGACTTTCAGGGAATTAAATAGAATCTGTTAAACATTTGTAAAAGGCAAACTATCTTAGAGAGCTGTATCTAATGGCTTTCTCTAGTTAGCCTGAAAGAAATTTCTTTTCTGAAAAACGTTCAAAAATGCAAGTTATACTGATTTTTCTGATCTATGACCTAAACTGCACACAATTATCTCACATTTGCCAGCGGTTTTTCGCAATAGTAACCAAATAAGAACATCCCCTCCCCCAAATAAGGGGAGAAAAAAGAAGAAATCAAGATGTGCACAGAAAGTAAATCACAGGGCACGTCGGTGGCTCAGCTGGTTGAGCGCCTGCCTTTGGCTCAGGTCATGATCCCAGGGTCCTGGGATCCAGTCCCACATTGGGCTTCCTGCTCTGTGGTGAGTCTGCTTCTCCCTCTACACATCCCCACTGCTCATGATCTCTCTTTCACTCTCTCTCTCTCTCAAATAAATAAAATCTTTAAAAAAAATAAGATAGTAAGATCGGTTGGAGAAGGAAGGGAAGAATGAAGGAGGGGGTAAACAGAAGGGGGAATGAACCATGAGAGACTGTGGACTTCGGGAAACAGACTGAGGGCTTCAGAGGGGAGGGGGGTGGGGGATTGGGATAGGCCGGTGATGGGTATTAAGGAGGGCACATATTGCATGGTGCACTGGGTGTTATACGCAAATAATGAATCATGGAACATTGCATCAAGAACTGGGGATGTACTGTATGGTGACTAATATAACAAAATAAAAATTATAAAAAAAAAAAACACCAAAAAACAAACAAAAAAATAAGATAGTAAACCACAGTATTATAAATACAATTTTATTTGTGACTCTTTCCCAAAATGACAGTACCTACTCTCACCACAATAGCAATCCCTTGAACAATGCCACGCAATGATTATTCCTTCAATAAATATTTTTTGAGAACCTATTACGCACTACGAACTGCACTAGGTGTTAGGGACATAGTTACATCATTTTTTAAAAAGACATTCTTACCATTTATTGTGTAGCTTATATTTTAGTGAGGGAGGGATGCAGGCAGAATAATAAAGGAATGAGTCAGATGGTAATAGCTGAATAATATAAGATTAAAGGGGAAATGGTGATTTTACAGAATAAAGGAATGGAGATTGCTATTTCACATAAGACTGTCAAGTAAATCCTCAGTGATAATGGAACACTTATACAGAGACCTGAAGTAAAGTGAGGGAACAAGCCACACTGGAAGAAAAACATTCTGTGCAGAGGGAATAGCATAAGTACAATTCAGATGCATATGCACAATATCTTTAGAAGAATACTCAAGAAACTAGTATGGCTACAGCTTAGTGAAAGGTAGAGTGCTAAGAAATTAGGTTAGAAAGTTATCAAGTTCCAGTTCACACCATATCTTATAAAGTATATGGATATCACCTTTTACTCTGAGATGTCATTACAGGATTAATCTTACTTATGATTATGAAGGATCATAACAGGCTAAAGGGGAGAAAAAGAAGAACCAGGGAATTCTAAAAGGAAACTATTGCAACATTCTATGCAGTGCCATTGGTCGAGATAATATATAATTATGAGACACTGTCTGAGTTTGGATACATTTTGAAAGCAGAGCCAATATAATTTAATCAATATGTTTAAAGTTTAAAAAATAAACAAAAGCAAACAAGCAAGCAAGAACCAAAAACAAAACAGTAAGTTTAGAGAGTAAAAATGGAGTAAAAATAATTTTTTTTTCAGATACGTGAAAAAGAATGAAAGAAAACTCTCTTTATAAAAAATATAATTGAGATAAAACATACTGATACAGTTAAAAAGAGAATTAATGTAATGGAAAGCTGACATAAAGAAATTTCACAAAATGAAATAGAGAAGCAAAAAGATGGAAAATATGGAGAAGTAAGACATTAAGAATGCAGTGAAAACATCTAACAAGTGTGCACAAATGGAATTTCAAAAAGAGAAAGGAGAATGAGGTACGAGAATGAGATAGCTGAAGAATTTTCAGAACTGATTAAAGATATTAACTCACAGGTTCAAGGAGTCTTACAAATCAAGAGGAATAAATGTAAAAAATACACCAAGATCCATTACTGAAAAACTGAAGAACATACCAAAGAGAAGATTTAAAATTAAACAAACAAAAAAAAATTACCCTCAATAAAGTGACAGCAAGCATGGCAGCTGACTCTACATCTCTAATATGCTGAACAAAAATAATTGTCAACCTAGAATTCTATACCCAGTGTAAATAAGGAAAGACAGTACCTTTAGATAAACAAAACTTGAGTGTGCCACTAGCAGTCTTTCACTATAGAGCATTCAAAAAGATATTATTAATGATTAAAAAAAGTGACTCCAAGTGCAAGACCTGAGATGCTAGGAGGAATAAAGAACCACAGAAAGCAGAAAATATGTAGGTAAATAAACACTAGCCTTAGAAAACAGCAAACAATAATGTACTTTGGATTTTTTAAAAGCAAAAAAGAAGGGGTGCCTGGGTAGTTCAGTCAGTTAAGCATCCAACTCTTGATCTCAGCTCAGGTCTTGATCTCAGGGTCTGAATTCAAGCCCCACATTGGGCTCCATGTTAGGCATGGAACCTACCTAAAAGCTAAAAAGAGAGAGATAATTAGTATGTAAGTCAGGAAAAAAAATTGGACTTAAAAATTTTAAGTGTTCTAAGGGCCTTCTATTACCTAAAAAGGGGAAGAGTTATTGATTAACTTCAGACATTGATCAGTGTGCCTGCAGTAATTTCTAGGATAAATACTAAAAGAATAGTTAAAATTATGTGTAATTTAAAGCTAGTAGAAAGAAATGAAAAAAAGTTAAAACAATTAATTTTAAAGAAGGGAAGATAAAGAAATAAAAGAGGAAGGATAGAAAAAAAAAGGAAAATAAGATGGTGGATATAAATCCAAACACCTTGGTAATTACAACAAATGTAAATAAGTTTCAATTAAAAAATAAAAATTGTCAAACCAACTAACCCAAAAGCCGAATATATGTTGTTTTTAAGAGACATCTAAAACAAAGGTTCCAGATTGAAAACAAAAGGATACAAAAAGTTCACCATAAAAAAATCAAAGAAAGCTGCTATAGCTGTATTAATTACAAACATAATGGACTTTAAGGAAAAGGAGTATAAATTAAGAAGACCCTGTTCATAATGATATACACTTCAATTCACCAAGAAAACACAATAATTATCTAATAATATACAGCTTACACCTATATCCATCACATTTCATAATGATAAAAACTAAAAGCATCAATTTACCAGGACATATATCTATTATAATAACTTCAAAATGTATAAAGTAAAAAGTGACAGAACTTCAAAGAGAGATTCATGATTAAATTGGGGTCATTTCAACACTTTTTTGATAATATCTGAGAAAACAGGCAGATCAAAGACAAATATAGAAGATTTGGACAACACATTAACAACTGTAACTTAATGAAAAAAAATGAAAATCCAACTCCATCTAATAATAGCAGTAGACAATGACAGAAAAGTATATACATTCTTTTTTTAAAAACTGACCATATATGGGGACATAAAAAAAAAAGTCTAAACAAATTTCAAGAAATTTAAATAATACAGAACATATTCTCTTATACTGATGTATTTGAGCTAAAAATTAACCCTAAAAAGATAATCAGAAAAATTTTCTATATTTGGAATATAAGTATTATAAATATTGTAAATAAATAATAAAGAAAAATACTCCTAAATAACTGAAGAACCAAAGAAACAAACCATAATAATATTTAGAAAATATTTTGAGCTGAATGATAATGAACATACCACACTAAAGAGACCTGTGGGCTATAACCACAATAGAAATTAAAGGTATTTTTACACAGCTAAAAGCCTATGTTAGGGGGAAAGGAGGCTACAAATTAATAGTCTAGGCACACACCCCAAGCGTTAGAAAAAGCATTAAGAAAAAGATAAAAGAAAGAATAAAAATAATAGATACTAATGAAATTGAAAACAAACCTACAATAGAGAAGATCAATAACCACAAAAGTTGGTTCTCTGAAAAGATGATAAAATTACTCAACCTCTGTTAGGGGGATAAAAGGTACCATATAGGGAACACAGTCGGTGGTATTGTAATTGCATTGTATGGTGCCACATGGTAGCTACACTTGTGGTGAGCATAGCATAATGTACAGACTTGTCAAATCACTGTTGTATACCTGAAACTAATATAACATCGTATGTCTGCTACACTTCAATTAAGGAAAAATTAATCAACTTCTGATGAAATTCATCAAAATGAAAAGGGGAAAGACACATACAAGTAATATCAAGAATGAAAAGGACAAAATAAATACAGGTGCTACTTACATTTAAATCACAAAAAAATAAGGTATGTGGGTTTCAATGTCAAGAAATGGACTAGATTATTTAGATCAATGTCTCCATTTATAACATATAAAAAATTAATATATTAAACATCTTAAAGCAGCTAAGAGCTGAGACAAGACAATAAGGAATTACCAAGCCAAAAGTTAAGTAGAACACACATCAGCTTTTGCCCTAAAAGAATTTGCTAATCCCAAAGAATCTGAACAGAAGTTTTGATTACCTCATGATACAAAGGGTACAGAAGTCTAAACCTAGGATCAGCCAAAGACATAAGGTCTAAAAGAAGACATCCAAAACATTAAGCCAAAATGTTACACACTTCCTTTGGGATGCCAAAATGCTACACACTTCCTTTGGGAATGAATAAACCAGAAATAAAATCCTCTTTCACATGCCTTATGGTGAGGAAGCCTTGGCATTCAAGCAGAAAAGGAGGGGAAAAAATAAAAAGAAAAGACTAAATTGTAAGCACTGACCAGCCCTAGGGCAGATTTGCAGCCCAAATAAAAAGGATCAGGGTGGTCCAAGAAACTTCAAACCATAAATTTAAGAGTCCCTTAAGGGGCAGTGACTCTAATGCCACTAAGAAGTACAAATTCTTTCTGCAGAAAGGCACCCTTATTCTGAGCCTCAGGAAGTTCTGAAAAATAATTTTTCAAATACAAAAATCCTCAAAGCAACTAAAGGGTAGGGGTAGATGACAGATTACCTTCAAAGGAGCACCAGTCTTCAATAACAACAATGAAAACTAGAAGACAGTATCCTATATTCAATAAGCTGGGGAGGAAGCAATCTAAAATTCTGTATCCATGAAAATATCTTTCAGGTACTGAGATAAACATATAGATGTATTTTGATAAAAGATGAAAGGGTTTGTCTCCAAAAGATCTCCCTAAAGGAAATTCAAAATGATATGTTTCAGGCCAAAGTGAAGTGATTCCAGATGATCAATTATCTAGTATGTAAGAAAAACAAACAGAAAATAAAGTAGCAAATATATGGGTAAATATAAATGAATTAAACTTGACAAAACAATATTGTAATAATGTCTAGTGGAATTGTTTCTTAAAAATGACAGAATTAAAACAAAGTTCAATTATAGAAGGGAATAATGAAATTTAAATGTTCTAGGCCCCTTGTACTATGCAGTAGGAAGGCAAAAGGTAAGGATTTACATGAGACTTTGAAAAATTAAGTATACATCTCTTTTCTTAATCACTTTAAAAGTCATGCAGTATATTACATTTATGGCATTTGATAAAATTTAACCACATATACGAAAATATTCTTAGAGAGCTAGAAACCACTGTTCTTAAGTTTCTTACTGTGACAAAATTTTATCTAATGAAAATGTAAGCAAAAAAGCATACTCAATGGAATATGACTACTTCCATTAGAGACTTCTTAGAGGTCCTAGCTAGTGAGTAAGACAAACACCAATCAGCCAAATAAATACCAAATTAATAAATAGAAGGTATATGGAACGGAAGGGGAGAAACAAAACTGTCATTATTCACAGATAATATGATGCATACGTAGAAATTCAAGAGACTACAGATGTTAGAATTAATAAGACATTGATGAATACAAAATCATCTCTATATTCTCCTAACAAGTTCTTATTTTTTCTAAAGATACCATGGTATTCCAAAATATACTATACCACAATGTTGCTATAACTAAAACAAAAGTTTCATAAAGTAACTCACCCTTATAACACAGCGCCCCCTGATATTTCCTATTCTGTATCACTATTTTTAATGTAGATTACAACCCACAAAATTTGTTTCATAATAAAAAATGGGGCATGAACTGTAGTTTGAAAAAATGGACTAGATGACTTCCAAAGTAACCTATAGCTCTAAAATGTTTTATTTCTCTAATTTAGATATTGACATATGATATCAAATCAGTAGCAATACATGTCTGACAGAAATAGTAACAACGATTTCACATGATGGAATTCAGAATTATACCAAATAGATGAACACTGGGTTGAAAACAAGATGAATCCACAGAGGTAAGGGCCTATAATTAGGTTCAGAAATATCCTCAACAAGTAAACAGAGCCTGACAGCAAGTCAGACTAAAAGACCTAGAGGCTTTATTAACTACAAGTTTATCACTAGATATCAGAGGGATCTGTCAGTTTACCCCATCTTGGTCTATAAATAAAATAAGTTTTTAATAAATATTGTGTTGTAAATATGTAGGTATCATGCAGACCAAAGACAATACGAGATCTAGTTTAATCGGGATCAGAGTTACTAGGTCTAGACTCCATCTTTTTATTACACGTGATGTATAAGAACAAAGTATTACTAAATTACATGCACTTACGATATATTTTTTTTAAAGATTTTATTTATTTGAGAGAGAGAGAGCACATGAGCAGGGGGGAAAGGCAGAGGGATAGGGAGAAGCAGGCTCCCAGCTGAGCAGGGAGCCCCACATGGGGCTCCATCCCAGGACCCCGGAACCATGACCTGAGCCAAAGGCAGATGCTTAACCAACTGAGCCACCCAGATGCCCCTATAATATTTAAATAATACTTCTTTTCACTGAGTATAATTTCCTAGACATAGTGCTAAGTATTTTCCTTTACTTAATTTAATCCTCAAAGAACTCTATGAGATGGGTAGTATTATCTCCATATAAAATATGAAGAAATAATCTCATAAAAGTTAAATACCCTACCCAGGTCACACAGATTGTTAACATAAATGAAGTCAGGAGTTGAACCTCAGTCTGTCTGAATACAACCCAGGATCTTTTAATTTTTTATCAGTGTTAATTAAATTATCTGCATCCACAGCTTTAATGACTATTCAGCATATATAGATGGACCATTAATTTCAGGTAAAGTAATAGAAAATTTATTAGAATGTTTAAAGACTCCCAATTAATAACAGCAACAATAATAGTTTCCTACCAGTAAGAGGGATGTTATGTTTGCAATACTTTATCAAGGTCTCTTTACCTTATTTAGTGATGGATAACTTCTTTAAGCATCCAGAAACTAATTCAATGAATCCCCCCAAAAAGCTGACAGCTGAATGCTTCAATTTGGGAAGCAATGACGAATGGATTCCTAATTTATTTTTTAGTTGCATTTGGACTTAGAAGGTATTTCTTCAATTCTATTGTTATACAAAACATATACATTTTCTGTTAATGTATCTACTACTATGTTGTTAATTTCTTTCTCTAACAAATGAACAAAATCAGCAAGTGCTAGAAAAGAATCAAATTTACTACCAAGCCATCTGTACTACAGTTTAATCTTATCCTCAACATTAAAAATGATCATTTTGGCCCTATTCAAGAAACTGTAACATGTCATTAAGGCATACCACTTAATAAGTAAGCCACTAGCAGTCATAGAAATAACATTTTATTGGCATAGTGTTATAAAGAAATACACACAACTACTGGGACTAGAAGAAAGCCATATAACTACTGCAGGATTGCAGGAATTCTGCAGAAGAGGGAGGAATTATAGGGCTTGCCATTTTGGTCCCTCTAAGCTAGGACAAAAGACCAAAGGAACTAACTATAACTAGACAGAGCTGTTTACTTTTATCAACAAAGTCTTAGCAGAACTGAAAATAAAAGAAAAAATAAGATCCTGAAAAGGTAAGCAAAAATCCCAGGGTGAAACTTTCTCTAATTCACTACTCCCATTTCCACCAACTACCAATAATGGGGTCAAAACCCACAGGAAACCTTATCATTTTTGGCCTGAGGAGACAAAAATGCCCCCGGGGAAATACAGGTGTTTTTTAAAGATTTAAATAACCATGAAAGACTTTTATTTTCAAAATATAGCTCCAGGGCCCCACACTGAAGAAGCTTCACAATTAGAAATCTGAGAATATGCCCCCATAAGAAAAGGGTAATTCTCAATCAACATGGAAAGAACCCTATCGCAGAACTTTAACCCAAGTTAACACAGTACAGAACTCAGCTCTAAAGCAAAAGCTATAGTCTAATGGAGCTATCCATTAAGCAAAACACACACACACACACACACACACACACACACACACACACCCCAATGCCCTCAAGTAAAGAGAAGTAGATTAAACGCAATGGTTTAGGTTATAGTTTCTAGGGAAAAATTTAAAAGGTCTCAGATAGACAGGAGTTAAGGATAACACCTACTATTTCAAAACAAAGGGTTTCAAAACAATTCCTAGGCTCTGCATGCTGAAACTATAAATCAGCTTTGAAAAATCAAAGACCTAAATAGATGGTGAGATACATTATGTTCACGGATTGGAAGGCTCAATATTGTTAAAATGTCAATTCTTTCAAACTGAGCTATAAATTCGATGCACTTTCAATCAAAATCAAAATCCTAGCAGGATTTTTTGTAAATACCGACAAACTGTAAAATTTACATGAAAAGACCAAGGAACAAGAATAGATAAAACAACTTTGAAAAACAACGAAGCTGGAGGACTCATACTACCTGATTTCAAGACGGTACAGTGTTGGTGAAAGGACAGATACATAAATCAATGGACTAGAAAAGAGAGACCACAAATAAATTCATATATATATATATATGAATACACATACACACACTGCCTTTTGACAAAGGTGCAAAAGCAATTCAATGGAGAAAGGATAGTTTTTTCAATAAATGGTGCTGAAACCCCTTGAGATCCATATGTAGCAAAATGAGCCTTGATACATAACACACACTTTATACAAAAGTTAACTAAAAATAAATAAGGAAAGAATACAAAAATACTAATGCAAAGGGATACAGGCACCCTGATGTTTATATTTGTAGCAGCATTATCTACAATAGCCAAATTATGGAAACAGCCCAAGTGTATGTCCATCAACTGATGAATGGATAAGGAATATGGGGGGGGTGTATGTATAAAACAGAATATTACCATAAAAATATACCCATAAAAAAAGAATGAAATCTTGCAATTTGCAATGACATGGATGGAACTAGAGAGTATTATGTTAAATAAAATGAGTCAGTCAGAGAAAGACAAATACCATACAATTTCACTCATATGTGCAATTTAAGAAACAAAACAAAGGAACAAAGGGGGGAAAAAGAGAGAAAGAGAGGTAAACCAAGAAACATACTCTTAACTACAGAGAACAAACTGATAGTTACCAGAGGAGGGGTGGGTGGGTGGATGGGTTAAATATGTGATGGCGATTAAGGAGTGTACTTATTGTAATGAGCACCAGTGTTGCATGGAAGTGTTGAATCACTATATCGTACACCTGAAACTAATATTACACTGTGTTAACTGACTGGAATTTAAATTAAAACTTTTTAAAAATGCAAATTAAAAACACGATGAGATGCCAGTACATACTTATTTGAATGGGGGAAAAAACTTTATAATACCAAATGCTGACAAGGATGAGGAGCAACTAAGACTCTCTTAAGTTGCCAGTGGGACTGCAAAATGGTACAGACACTTTGGAAAACTATTTGGCAGTTTTTAATACAGTTAAAACATTTACCTACCATAAAACCCAACAATCTCACTCCTAGATATTTGCACAAGTAAAATGAAAAGCCATGTTCACACAAAAACCTGTATATGAATGTTTATAGTGGTTGTGTCTGAGGTCCCCAAGACAACACCTAGGTTCAGTGATTCACCTGAAGAACTCGCAGGGCTGAGCATATAGCCATCCTTACAGCTATGATTTATTACAAAGAAAGAATACAAAACAAAATCAACTAAGAAACAAGGCACATGGGGTAAAGTTGGAACTTGGTGTAAGCTTCCAAGAGTCCTCTCCCAGCAGGATGTATTTAATCCTTCCAGCAGCACAAGTGAAGTACTATGTATGTATCAGGGAAACTCACCTGAACCTAGGATATAAGGTTTCATTGGGTGCTGGTCACAGTCACCCTAGCTTAGCGTGTACCAAAATCCCATACTTCCAGAAGGAAAGAAGGTGCTCAACATAAATAGTTTAGGCACATAAACCATCCTTGTCTGTTAAGAGAATGGTGGGAACGCTCTCGAAATCCAAGTTCCAGACAATGGCCACAAGCCAACCTTGCAAACAGGCCTAAGTAAGACCAGCAATCTCAAGCCTGCTACATTAACTCTTTTCTGCAGAGTGCTTTGTTGTTGTTGTTACTGTTGTTGTTTTAAGATTTTATTTATTTATTTGAAGAGGGGGGAGAGAGAGACACCGCAGGAGCACAACCGGGAGGGGGGGCAGAGGGAGAGGAGCAGCAGACTGCCTGCTGAGCAAGGACCCTGGGATCATGACCTGAGCCAAACCCAGATGTTTAATCAACTGAGTCACCTAAGGGCCCCCAGAGTGCTTTATTGGTAATTGCCAAAACCTGGAAATACTTCAAATATTCCTTGAACTGGGAAATGGATAAACTGTAGTATATCCATATAATGTAGTATTACTCAGCAATGAAAAGAAATGAACTGTTGCTACCTACAACAACATGGATGAATATCAACTGCATATGTTAAGTAAAAGACACCAAATTCCAAAGGTAACACACTTTTACGTTCTGGAATATACAAAAGAGGTTGCGAGGGAGCTCAGGATGGGGGAGAATGTGAATACAAAGGAATAGCACAAGGAAATTGTTCTGGAATGATGGAATCATTCTGTATCTTGATTTTGGCTGTGGTTGTAATGCTCTGTGCATTAATTAAAACTCACGGAGCTGTATACCAAAAAGAGTAAATTTTACTATATGTTAATCTGAATTTTTTAAAAAGTAAAATACAGTTCCCCATAATAAGAAATGACATGGTGATATTAATATAAATAAAAGACAAAAATAATTCCACAGCAGGTAAAACAAAACAAAACAAAAACAAAAACCCAATCCTGTATAGAAGAAATCAGAACACAGGATGGTAAAATCTGCCAAAAAGATCTGTAGCTTCAGACGAAGCTTAAAAGGAGGCTTCTACATATTAAGGAAACCAGACTTTTATCACATTTATGGACATTTTTCCTTTAGCATGGTGTCATCAGACTTTATGGTAATACTGGCATGTACAACTTTTATTTGATTATCAAATTGAATTTACCCATCTTTTCTTTCTGGTTTCTGGTTTGCACTTTAGAAAGACATACCTACTTTAATGGTAACTTTTAAATTTTTTAAAATTTCCCCCAGAGTTTTCTTTTATAAGTTTCAGAGTGCTCTAAAATATAAAGACACCTGGAATTTACTGTAGCTTTCCTGAAGCCTTTCTAAAAGGAGAAAAGGAGTAGAATCTATACAGCAGGATACTAGGCTGCAGACTAATATGGGGAGGGAAGTGCTGGAAAAGTTTAGGGAAGAGGAGGAAGATGATGAGCAGGACTCTTTAAGAAATCTTGAAACTGACTGAATAACTAATATCACAGGTTTGTTGCCTCTTCTGTTTGGAAAACTTCAAACTACACTCTTTGTTGTGTCTTGAAAGAATGTTCTCAACTAAGGAAGTCTCACGGGTCATGAACTGGTTAACTCCTAACTATTCTACTCCTCCCTCATCCCTTATTTGAAAAAAAGAGTTTAGGGAGAGAATAAGATCTAGTCACCAATCTCTCCGCATCTGAATTCAAGTTATTACCAGGTGTTATTATCTCTCTTTGTTGCTACTGTAAATAGGATTTCTCTTCTTAAGATTCTTTCTAACTGGTTGTTTACCTATAGCAGGGGGTCAGCAAACCAGGGCTCAAGGGCCAATCCATTCCACTGCTGCTTTGGAACCTAAGTTTTATTAGAACACAGACAGATTCATTTGTTTACTGTCTACAGCTGCTTTCATGCTACAACAGGACAATTGGGTAACTGTGATAGAGACTAATATTTTTAGACAAAGTTTAAAATATTTGTCATTTGGACCTTTACACAAAATGTTTTCAAGTCTCTGATATATATGAAAGCTATTTGTAGTTCTGGAATAGAATTCACATAATGTTAACCATTTTAAAGTGTATAATTCAGTGGCATTTGGTTCAATTCATAATGTTGTGTAATCATTACCTCTAGTTTCAAAACATTTTCATCATCCCAAATGGAAACCCTGTCCCCATTAAGCAATCACTCTCCATTCCTCATTCCCCCTCCCCCAGGCTACTGCTAATTTACTTTCTGTCTCCATGGATTCACTTATATTCTGGATACTGCATATAAATGGAATCATATATGTTATATTTTGTATCTGGCTTCTTTCACTTAGCATAATGTTTCAGACATTCAGCTATGTTGTAGAGAGACTCATTTCTTTTTATGGCTGAATGATATCCCATTGTATGGATATATTACATTTCATTTATCTGTTCATCAGCTGGTAGACATCTGGGTTGTTATCTTCTTTGGTGACTGTGAATAGAGCTGCTATGGACAATCACGTACAAATTTTTGTTTCAATGGCTGTTTTCAATTCTTCTGGAATTCTTAAAGTATAATTGCTAGGTCGTATGGTAATTGTAGTTGCAAAACTTTTCCATAGTGGCTGCACCATTTTACACTCTAACCAGAAATGTATGAGGGTTCAGATTTCTCCACATCCTCACCAACACTTATTTTCCTTTAAAAATGTGTTTATTATAGCCATCCTAGCCAGTGGGTGCAAAATAGCATTATGCTGTGGTTTTGCTTTGCATTTCCCTAATGACTAATGATGCTCACTATCTTTTCATGTGCCTATTGGTCACTGTATCTTTTAATACATATTTATTTTAAAATTCCAACAAATGAAATTTTAGAAGACAGTAACATCAATAGAAAAATGGGCAAAACTATTAAAAAGCAATTTATAGAAGAAAACAAATCTCCAAAGTTAATATGACAAGAAATGTTCAAAACCATGAGAAACCAGAGAAATACATATTAAAAAAGAGATCACTTTAATTAGATTGGTAAAATTTAGAAAGCTGAATAATTTTTAAATGTTGGGATATAAGAACACTCATTCATTGTTAGTGGGAATATAGACTAATTTGGCTATTGTGGATAAAGCAATCCAGCATTTCTTAGTTAAACCGAATATAGGGCTATCTTATAACCCAACAAGTCTAGTCATTTGTACGTAGGCTCCAAAGAAATCCTTACACAGTCATGTACAAGGATGTTCACTACAACACAATGTGTGATGTCAGGAAATTGAAAATAAACGGTAGCTATCAGTAAGATAACAGGTAGGTAAAATGAGGTAAATATCTCACAATGTATTATGCAATTATTAGAAGCAATGGATTAGTTGCAGCACTTGGGTGGCTCAATCGGTTGAGCATCTGACTTGATTTAGGCTCAGGTCACGATCTCAGGGTCATGATCTCAGAGTTGTGAGATGGAGCTTCACTTCACGTTCAGCTGGGAGACTGCTTGAGATTCTCTCTCCCTCTCCCCACCCCCCACCACCCCGCTCTCTCACACTTTCTCTCTAAAGTAAATAAATATTTTTTAAAAAAGAAGAAACAATGGATTAGAAGTACCAACATGAGTAGATGTTAAAATTTTAGTGCCTATGGAAAAAAAAGAGTAAGATATACAATGCAATAACTTTTATGTGAATTTAAAAATAAGTACACACAAAATAACAAGACCTATTTTGCAAGAACACAAATATAAAAAGACAAACATATTAGAATATAAATAATATGACATACTATACAATTACTTTCTGAAAATAACATAAATATTAAGATATTTGTTTATATGGGGGAAGGGAAATTCAAACAGATAAATATAAAGGAGAACTAAAGAAAGAAAATTACCAAGAGAGAGACTTTATATACACCAATGATGATAATGTGTCTTGAATAGAGGATTAGTTTAATTTTCTGCACTTAAGGTTAAGAAAAATTATACACTGAATTCTTTTATTATTAATAACACTTTTTCAGTTGACTCTGGGTATTTCATGTGTATAAGTGTATCATGTAAAAACAGCAATGATTTTAGCTTCTCTTCCATTCTTATACCTCTTAGACTGCATTAGGTAGTACCTTTAGCATGATGATAGCAATAGTGATGATAGCAAGCATTGTATCCTATTGTCAGTTTTACAAAAATTCTTCCAAAATCCACCCATTAAACATAATGCTAGCTTTTGAGCTGATTTTTATATAACCATATTAAAAAGACTTTGAGCACCTGTGTTGCTCAGTTGGTTAAGTGTCTTGACTCTTGATCTCAGCTCAGGCCTTGATCTCAGGGTCATAAATTCAAGCCCTGTATTTTTTAATTAATTAATTAATTAATTAAAAGGTAGCCTTCTATTTCTGTTTGGCACTAGTTTTTATTAAGAATCAATGTATCTTGTTGTCAATTTTATAAAAATTCTTCCAAAATTTACCCATTAAACATGATGCTAGCGTTTGAGCTGATTTTTATATAACCATATTAAAAAGACTTTGGGGGGCGCCTGGGTGGCACAGCGGTTAAGCGTCTGCCTTCGGCTCAGGGCGTGATCCCGGCGTTATGGGATCGAGCCCCACATCAGGCTCCTCCGCTGGAAGCCTGCTTCTTCCTCTCCCACTCCCCCTGCTTGTGTTCTTTCTTTCGCTGGCTGTCTCTATCTCTGTCAAATAAATAAAAATAATCTTTAAAAAAAAAAAAGACTTTGGGCACCTGTGTTGCTCGGTTGGTTAAGTGTCTTGACTCTTGATCTCAGCTCAGGCCTTGATCTCAGGGTCATAAGTTCAAGCCCTGTATGGTTTTAATTAATTAATTAATTAAAAGGTAGCCTTCTATTTCTGTTCAGCACTAGTTTTTATTAAGAATTAATGTTGGGGGCACCTGGCTGGCTCAGCTGATAGAGCACGCAACCCTTAATCTCAGGCGTGTTGAGTTCAAGCCCCATGTTAGGCATGGAGCCTACTTCAAAAAAAAAGAAGGATGCTCTTGCGATTTTTCTATACTCTATTAGTATACAGATTATATCGCTGTATTTCCAATACTGAATTATCCTTGCATTTTCAATATGTATGTAGAGCGTATTTTTAATATGATTTTTGTATTCTATTTGATAAATATGTACATCTTATTCCTAAATAATATTGGACTATAGATTCCTCTTTTATTATGCTCTAGAACAGTGCTTTTCATAGCACCAAAGTTACATATTCCTAAAAGTTCTGTAGAACCCAACCATTAAACTATCTGGGCCTGATGCTTTTTGTAAAGTAACTCTGACAATATTCTGTTTTTCTTCTGTAAGAATTATCCTTTCAAAAGATCAATAAAATAGAAAAGCATCTGGCAATCTAAGAAAAAAAAAAAGAGAGAGAGAGAGAGAGACAAAAATACACATACCTATTAGTAAATGTGAAAAAGGGACTACGACAGCAATTCTGGTGATTATTAAAATAAAAGAATGGGGCACACAACTTTAGCAAAACATATGAAAACATAAAACTAGATGAAATGGTAGATATTTTAGGAAAATATGAATCATCGAATTAAATTACCAAACTGACTGAAAAGAAAACCTAAGAAAATTAATAAACACCAATGGAATTTAAAAGTATGACAATGATGATCTAAGGACTTGTTTCACTGCAATAAACATAAATATCAAATAAATAAATAAAGATAAATAAAACAAAAAATAAAAATCTACTCAAACCAAGTCAAGCAAAAGAAAAAAAAAGTATTGGGAAAATACTGAGGCATCTCACAGAACCTGTGCTCAGGGAGTATAGTCAGCTAAGGATTCTATAATGTTAGGAACCCAGGATTCCTGCTCCTTTTTGGAACTGAATGGTCTCATTTGTTCCTTTCTACCCATGTGCCCTTTTTTTTTGTCTTTCCACAATCACTCTTCTATGCTAAGATTCCTAGCTTTTTATGACTGCTCAATGTCAAGGCCCAATACCAACCAACTGGAGTCTCTGTGTGCCTTTTTGAAACTTCCAAATTCCAAATTGGTAGAGCTTGGGTCACATACCAACTCTAGAACCAATAAACTGTCCACAGGAGAAAGAGGAAAAATAGAGTACAGAGTCATAAGCTACTAAAATAAAAGCTAAATTCATCCTTTCAGTAAGGGTTTTGACATGGACAGTATAATGTGTGAACTGCACAGGTACCCTGAGATATCTATAAAAAGAAACTTTCTCCTCCCAAAAGCCCCTAACCCAAAAGACTTTATGGCTGAATTCTAGCAAACCTTTATGGAACATAAAATCCCTGCTATTCATTCTGTTAGGGAGCACAGAAAGGATGTAAAGTTACAGATTTATTTTATAAAGCTAACAGGATCACATTATCACAAACCTAACAAAATTAACTCCCAAAGCAATATTCAATGAATTACACACATTTTTTAACAGATGCCAAAATTTACATATAAATATGTACACATATTCATATAAATTCATATTTTCACATTTTTAAACTATTACCAATAGTATACTTCTTAGGAGTGATATTGTACAGATACTTCCTTCATATCTGAATTATTTATAATTATTACACTCATCAGAAAAAAACATTTTTAAAATTGAATAGCCTAGAAACAGACCTCAAAATGTTAAAAATTTAGTGTACAGTTAAGATAACAGTTCAGTAGGGATATTAATTAGTAGTAGTGGAATGACTAACCACCATTTTGGAGGAACTGACCATCATTTGAGGTAAAACAAGTAACAGTTCAACCTCAGTGTCAATATAAATTCTAGATAGAAGAAACATAGAACAGGCTCCATGCAGGGCTTGGTCTCAAGACCCTGAGATCATGACCTGAACTGAAATCAAGAGTTGGACGCTTAACTGACTGAGCCACCCAGGCATCCCGTCCATTACCTTAACTTTGATACAACTTAAACCAACCTTATCATTCTAACCCCCAAACTAGCTCCTTCTGACTTTGTCTCTCTTTCTGGGACCCCAAAACTTGGAATCATCTTTGTCTCCTCCTTTTCTAAAAGCTCTCATATATATTACAAAATCCTTTTTAGTATTTCTCTTTCATTAATTCAATCTTTGTTTTCTATTCCTATTATATGACCCAAGGTTATGTACCCTCATTACAAAAAATAGCAACACTAAACCCCATAATAAAAAAAGGTATGTTAACCCTAAAGTGAGAATCTGACTACCCATTACATGTTAATATCAATTAAAGGACTGGCAGGCACATTCTCTAGTATATATACACTATACAGTAATTTAATATTTAGTCATTCTATTTATAGCCTTTTAATTCCTGCTGGCTTATATCACTTAAAACAGCAAAACTTAAAGACACCACAAATGTCATCAAGATATTTCATTTGTTGTTATTGTTGCTACTGAGAGGTAAAGCTGGAATAAGATAAAACTGGCAAAAGTAACTAGAGTCAATAGAATCCCATTTTTTAAACTAGCGTTTTTCCTTCTTTCATCTCTAGGAAACCCTAATATCCAACTAAAACAAATAAGCAATCCAAAACAAAAAAAAATATGTGAGAGTTTTAAAATGCCAAATCTTAAAATAAAATGTCAAATCTTAAAAACCTGTAGTTACATCTTTTATAGTACTAATAATTATTCTTCCTATTACCATCAGAGAAATCATACAATCTCTCAAAATCCTCTGTGAAACAGAAGCCAACATTGACTGATAGCCAAGACTAATTTCAGCTTGAGAAAAGCAAGCTATCACTTTCTAGCACATCTGATTTCTGTTTCAATCAGCTAAAGTTCTAGGCATATCAAGAGTCAAACCTGCTTATGTCAGCTGAACTTAACTGTAATCACATAATTTAATTAAATTTTATATGTACTGATTAAATGAGCGTAAGAAGAAAGCAGTTTTTGTCACTGTTGTACACCTGAAACCCATGTAACACCATGTTAAGTAAACTTCCATTTTTTTTAAGAAGCTGTTTTATTGAAAACTAAACTGAATGTTTCAAAATGGCTCAATAAAAGGTGAATCACTAATAATGTTTTAAAAGTTTCTAATTTCCTGTGGATAAGATATTTATAATAAATCATAAGGAAAATGTACTAAAGAAATGTACTCAAGTTTGCTACACAAGGATCTTTAAGGTTTTAATCAACTTTTTAAAAAAAGCAGTATCAGACTATGGGTGTAATATGCATGAAAGCCAACATGAAACTCCATCAATGAAATCAGCAGGACAATATTCATTTATACACTCAACTTACAGGCACATGTTAAATACCTATATTAACTTTTTGGTCTCAAGAACTTTTATATTCTTAAAAATTACTGAATAATCCCAAACAGCTCTGTCTTATAGGTAATATCTACCAACATTTCTGCGAAAAATTAAAGCTGAGAAAATTTTAAAATTCAAGACTACACCTGCACACATTCCATTAGCCATCACAGCAATAATGTCATTACTTATCAGCATCTGGAAAACTTACTGTATGCACATGTGAGTGACAGTTAAAAAGTCAAATAATGTCTTAGTATTATTATGAATGAAGACAGTTTTAGCTTAACTAAGAGTCTCAGGAACCATAAGCATCTCTGGACCAACCAATGAGAACCACTATTATAGGGCTGAAGAGCCAATAATGAATAACGAGGAAGCAACAATGAATCAACCCCTCTTTTGTGTAATTTGCTGAAGGAGTAAGACAATAAAGAAGTAAATCAATAAATACATAATTTCAGGTATTGATGGATGCCATCAAAACAGGGCAAGGAGACAGAAAGGGAAAAGTGGGAGGTTTGTAGAAGTAGGGGCAATTACTTTACATAGGATGGTCAGAAAAGATCTCTTTGAGAAAGGCTATTGAAGGAATGAGCCCTGCTAAGGTCTGAGATAATATTCCAGGTAGAGAAGCAGAAAATGCAAATACCTTGGAAGCCATGGGAAGATTCTGAGCATAGAAACAACCTGATCTGATTAAGGTTTTAAAATATTCCTCTGGCTTCCACATGGAACAGACCAGGAAGGCAGGTATAAAAATGAAAGTAGAAAAGTTAGGAGGCTATTGCAATGTCCTGAAAAAAAAAATTGGTGACTTGGATAGTATGATAGCAATGGAAGGGTGAGATTTGAAAGGATATTAAAGTTATTTTTAAGGAAAAGCCATAACAACTGCTGAAGGACTAGACATGAGATTGTGAGGAAAAAACGAAATGAAAAAAAGATGGCTCCTATGATTTTGCAGAGCACCAAGGTGAATGTTGCCATTTATTGTGATACAGAGAAACCATGGTAGGTGGGGAAGATGGAGGCAAAACCAAGCTGAAGATGCTTATTTGAAATCCAAATAAAAACACTGGATATGTGGGTCTGGAGCTCAAGATAGAGGTCAGGGCAGAAAATACATGATAGGAAATCATGAGGTATTCAAGTATGTGACTAGACAAGATCACCTAAGGAGTAAATGTGGATAAAGAAGTGAGCAGGAGATCTGAGATCTGGAATTTCGCCTTACATCAAAAACTGTCAAATTAATATACACTTATGTGTTCTTTCTTATGTCTGCCTTTTTCAGGTAACTAACTGCTGGTCCCAATGGTATCAGATATTAGAGCTTTTCCGGTACTTCCCTTTTCATATTAGGACACTGACTCAAGAATCCCCAAAACTTCTCTTCTCTCAGACCAGTATTTCACTCCCTCCTTCCTCCCCCCAACCCCCCCCCACACTAATCACCTTTATTCCTAATTCCTCCCCCTCCTTCCCCCAGGGTTCTCTCCCCTCTGTGCTCCCAAGATTTGCATATTTCTACAGAGGTCCTATTTAACATTGTATATTCTAATTATTTGTCTTTTAATGGTGTGAAAGTTTCCGTATGGGCAGGAACCTTGACTTTCATCTTTGTATCCCCAGTGCCCTGCAAAACAGGCTCTTAATGAATGTTTCCTAAATGAATAAAATGAAGGGCGAGTAACCTACCCAAAATCAGTACCACTGCTACTCAGTAGGAAAGTAGGGATTAGAATCTAGAGAGCCAGATATTCTAAACTCACTTTAGAACTCTACATTGGGGCCTCACGTTATCTATGTATTTCCTATTTATCATCCTGTCTTGACTTTAAGTCTGGTGATGTGCCCAAAATTCCCTTTCTTCAGCCTATTAAGAATCTGTGCAACCAATTTATGCCTTACCTCTCCGATAAAAACTCTCTTCATCAATCCCTCAATCATTGCTCTCCTCCCCCATACCAGCCACACACACAAAATCAGTAACCTCCTATATAATCTGATTGCGGATCTTACAACTACACTGAAGCTACTCTCTCAAAGTTTACCAAAGGCCTTTATAACAGTTAAAGTATAATATTCAAAACAGTAAAATCATGATTCTCATAAAATATTAAATGAATATATGGCAGAGATTTTATTTAATTCATGATAATGAATGAAGGAACCAGTAAGATGTTAAAATTGGTTCAAATAAGAACCAGACATACAGAGATTTTACAATGCTCACGCTACAAAGTTCATTTGCATGACATGAACAGGAATAATTTACATTGGTATGGACAGGAAATGTTTGTTCTGTTATCAGTTTTCTAAATCTTAACTTTTTAAAAAAATTTTATTTCAAGTATAAACATACAGTGTTATATTAGTTTCAGGTGTACATTGTAATGATTCAACAATCCTATAAATTTCTCAGTGCTCATCAACATAAGTGAACTCTTAATTCCCTTTATCTATTTCACCTATCTCCACACCCACCTCCCTCTGGCAACCACCAGTTTGTTCTCCATATATGAGTCTGGTTTTCTTGTTGGACTCTTTTTTCTTTGTTCATTTCTTAAATTCCACATATGAGTAAAATCATATGGTATTTGTCTTCCTCGGACTGACATTTCACTTAGCATTATACTTTCTAGGTCCATCCATATTGTTGCAAATGACAAGATTTCATTCTTTTTTATGGCTGAGTAAAATCGTGTGTGTGTGTGTGTGTGTGTGTGTGTGTGTGTGTGTGTGTGTACCACATCTCCTTTATCCATTTATCTTATCAATGGACACATGCGTTGCTTCGATGTCTTAGCTATTTTAAATAATGCTGCAACAAACACAGAGGTACATACATCCTTTTGAATTAATGTTTTCATTTTCTTTGGGTAAATACCCAGTAGTGGAATTACTGGATCATATGGTATTTCTATTTTTAATTTTTTGAAGAATCTCCATACTGTTTTCCACAGTGGCTGCACCAATTTGCATTCCAACCAGTAGTGCACAAGGGTTCCTTTCTCTCCATATCTTCACCAACACTTGCTTCTTGTGTTTTTAATTTTAGGCATTCTGACAGGTGTGAAGTGATATCACATTGTGGTTTTGATTTGCATTTCCCTGATGATGAGTGATGTTGACCATCTTATCATGTGTCTGTTGGCCATCCGTACGTCTTCTTTAGAGAACTGTCTATTCAGGTCCTCTGACCATTTTTTAATCAAATTGTTTGTTGAGTGTTGAGTTGTATAAGTTCTTCATATATTTCAGATATTAACTCTTTATCACATACATCATCTGCAAATATCTTCTTCTTTCACAGGTTGCCTTTTTATTTTGTTTATGGTTTCCTTTACTGGGCAAAAGCTTTTTTTTTTTTTGGTGTAGTCCCAATAGTTTAATTTTGCTTTTGCTTCTCCTGCCTGAAGAGACATCTAGAAAAATGTTTCTAGAGCTGATGTCAAAGAAATTACTGTCTGTGCTTTCCTCCAGGCATTTTATGGTTTTAGGTCTCACAGCTGGGTCTTTAACCCATTGAGTTTATTTTTGTGTATGGTGTACCAAAGTGGTCCAGTTTCATTCTTCTTCATGTAGTTGTTCAGTTTTCCCAGCACCATAACTTTTTTTTCCAGAGGTAGAATTTAGTGATTCATCAATTGCATATAACACCCAGTGTTCATTCCGTCAAGTGCCTTCCTTAAAGCCCATCACCCATTTACCCCACCCCCCACCTACTTCCCCTCTAGCAACCCTGTTTGTTTCCTATAGTTATGAGTGTCTTATGGCTTATGTCCCTCTCTGATTTCATCTTACTTTATTTTTCCTTCTCTTCCCCTCTGTTCATTTGTTTTGTTTCTTAAATTCCATATATGAGTGAAATCATATGATATTCTCTGACTGACTTGTTTTATTTAGCATAATACCCTCTAGTTCCATCCACATCATTGCAAATGGCAAGATTTCATTCTTTTTGATGGTAATATTCCAGTGTGTGCGTGCGTGCGTGCGTGCATGTGTGTGTGTATACACATACACATCTTCTTTATCCATTCATCTGTTGATGGACATCTGGGCTTTTTCCATATTTTGGCTATTGGGACATTGCTGCTATGAAGATTGGGGTGCATGTGCCCCTTTGAATCACTATGTTTGTATCCTTCGGATAAATACCTGGTAGTGCAATTGCTGGGTAGGGTAGCTCTATTTTTAAACATCTTGAGGAACCTCTGTTTTCCAGAGTAGCTGCACCAGTTTGCATTCCCACCAACAGTGTAAGAGGGTTCCCTTTTCTCTACATCTGTTGTTTACTGAGTTGTTAATTTTAGCCATTCTTACTGGCCAGCACCATAACTTTTATCTACATTTTGCCTTTCATCACTTTTTGCAGAGTTGTAAAGCAGTCTAGACAATCAAGAACAAAAGTACATAACCCAAATGAGAATAATACAATTTCTGGGGGGTCCTCTATATCCCAGAGGGTCTACCGCCCAGCATTCAAGACATGCAGTCATTTCTTCCACCCATTTCCAAGTCACTGAGTATCTTTCCCACATAACTGTCAGAAGTCATCCTAACCTGACTTCTTTGCACAATAAAGAAAAATTCTTGCCACCTTTGGTTTCCATGATGTAGTACTCACCTGGCTCCTCTTTCTACCTCTCTGACTGATTCTGATTGAGTCTCCTTCACCAGTTTCTATTCATCTTAAATATGGTAACCACCAAAATTCTGATGCATCTTACTCTATCCAATATCCTCAGTCATGCTTCACCTATTAATTATATTGAAATTACTCCCACATCCACAGTTCTAATGTCTAATCCCCAAACTTGAACTTCTATTTTCTCCATTTCCCATGTTGATATCTTAGCAGTAACCTCAAATTCAGCAGTGACCTAAACAAACTCATTCTTTTCCTCAGCTAAATATGGCCTATTCCTGTGTTCTCTAACTTAATAGCTAATTGTCAAAGAGGCACAAAGCATGAGAATCTTACAGTCTACTGCCTCTCTGAAACTGCCTTTTTGATAGTCACCTTAACTGTCCATTGCACCTCTACAATCACCCTCTTGCATCTTCCCCTTCCTCACAGACTTTTCCCTAATTAAAGCCTACATTACCTTTCAATTGACTATTGATAAAGCTCCCATACTGCTCTACTATCTCTTTCCTCTATCATTCACTCAAATGCCAAAGTTATATTCCCTCAAATAGGAGTCAAAATTTTTCTGACTTCGTCCCACCTTCTGATCTGAGTTCTTATAGAATGGGCATCTATTGTTTTAGGACATCCATTTACTTTCTACTCATTCTACTTCAGTTACTTCAGTCTAGTTGAGTTGATTCTACCCATGATGCACACAATTGCAGCTCACACAGATGCTTACAATGACTGGTTCATAAATTGGTCCGAACAGAGCCACTGAAGTACCACAGACTTTTGAGCAGATTTCTGGGACAGAGGCATATGCTTTTTACTGCTGTAACTGCTATTGTTATTGCTATATTTCACCACCAGAGGACAACGTGAGAAGCCAACCCAGAATAAGTGAAGTGTGGAGATACAAAGAGGGAAATTTGGTCCTGGAGACATCTTCTGAGCCCTAGCACCAACCTATGTTCGAAGCCACACTCCCTTGGGCTGTTCAATTGTATTTGTCAATAAACTCTCTCTCTGCTTAAGCCTATTTGAGTCACACAAAATCATCCAGAGTACTAAACAATACCTCCTGTCTTTTCATGAACCATATGACTCAGTTACACCAACATCTATACCAGTATCAGAATACTGTGCCTTCCCTCGTGTTATATCCTTAGCCTGAAATTTTCTTCCCTCAGCCTGGATGGAATTCAATTCCTTTCCTCTATTATGTGTTTATTAAGATTCATCTCATACTTCAAAGCTCAGCTCAAATGCCTCAATGAAGCAATCCTCTAAGGCTAGAAAAAGAAGCAAAGGACTAGATTACACAGGGATTTTAAACTATGCTATGGCTTTTGAACTTTAACCTAAAGGTAAAGAAATGTCACTGAGGGATTTTAAAGAGTAAAGGACATGAACAGATTAGCAATTTTAAAGGATCACTCTGGTTGCTGTATAGAGAATGAATTAGAGAAGGGAAAGGGGGATAATGATTCATAAACTACTCAAATAATCTAGCCAAAGGATGGTGGTATGGACTGAAGTACCAGTGGAGACAGAAGAATGTATTTCTGTGGTTATTTTATTTCTGAATAAATCCCTCTTTATACTGTAAATTCTCTGAGGGCAGAGAAATTATCTACTGACTTCCATTTACTCGCAGAAATTAACAAAGTGATTGGCACACAGTAGGAACTCAAATATTTGTTAAATAAATTAATATATAATTAACAATCTAATCTGTCACTTGAGCAACTGGGCAAATAGTGGTATTATTTATGAAGACAGGACACACAGAAAAAATTCGTTTGTTCTTGAGACAGAGATAATGGAGAAGATGAACTTTGTGGTTTTTAATTTTTTAGAGGGGGAGAGGGGGAGAGGGGGAGAGAGGCTGGGAGGGAGAGAGAGAATCTCAAGCAGGCTCCATGCCCAGCACAGAGCCTGACACAGGGCTCCATCTCACAACCCTGAGATCATGACCTGAGCCGAAATCAAAAGTCAGATATTTAACCAACTGAGCCACCCAGGGGCCCAGATGATCTCTGTTTTGAACAAGCTGAGTTTAAGGTAATATAATACATTCAAATAGACAGGGAATCCATAAATAATGGATGCATATCTTCGGATCAGGAGAGAGATATGAGCTGAAGACGCTGACGTGTGAATTCTGAGCAAACGGATGGTAACTGACTTTTTGAAGAGAGATGAGACTGCCTAACAACTATGTAAAATGAAAAAAGGGTGATCACAGATCTAAGGGGCATTTAAGAGGTGAAGAGAAAAGAGAAGTAAAGGAAGAACACTAATAGTTTTGAAAGGAAAAAAACAAAAAACAAGAGGAGGCTCCTCTAACCAGTGCAAAGGGAAGGAGAGGAAAGTGTGGTCAAAAGTGTCAAACATGGTAAAAAAAAAAAAAAAAAAAAAAAGTCAAGGAATGAAAAGTTTAAAAGTATCCTTTGGATGATTACTGTCTTGGTGGAGCAGATACAGTGGAATCCAGACTAGGAGTGGATGGAAGAAGGGTGAAGAGACAATAAAGAAATGAAGTCAGCGAGTATTAGACATCTTGTTCTTTAAGTCTGGCTATAAAGAAACTGAGAAATATAGTTACAGGACAGGAACATACTCAAGGGTAGGTTTTCTTCCCCTGTTGGTTTTCTTGTTCTTACAACTGGGACTTACACATGTCTAAGTGCTGATTGGAAGCAAACCAAAAAGAGGTTAAAGAAAGGCTAAGAGACTAAATCATCAAAAATGAGAGTCACAATGTGTGTGTGTGTGTGTGTGTGTGTGTATCAAAACATCATGTGGAACACCTTGAATATATACAATTTTTATTTGTCACTATATCCCAATAAAGCTGTAAAAAATATGAGCAGTTTAAAATGGGGTATAGCTGAAAAGACTGGTTTTGAATAAGGAAAGCAATGTCTCTTCTACTGAAATCAAACAGTAGAAGGAAAGAATGGGTAAGGATGTAGGTACATTTATAGATCTGGTTACTGAAAACTGAGAGAATCTACATGCAATAATGTCAACTGTGTTTTAAACATGTTGAAGTTTAAATGTCAAAAATAATTTCTTCACTGAAAATTATTTCTCTGAATTATGAGTTTAAGATACACATTAGCATCAAAGTTAAATGAAGTAACTGTCACATTCCTAAATCCTAGACTTAACAAAGAAAATTTTTAAAATATTTATCAAATGTCTACTTTGTACAGGACACTGTGGAGAATACAGAGAGAGCTCTTTCCCCAAATATCTGTGCAGCCATGTTACCTCCCTTTCTTTAGGTCTCTGATCTCACATTCTGATTTATTTCTCTCCATTGTACTTACCACCACCCGACATATTATATTTGTTTTATTGCTTGTTTCCCCTCCTAGACTAGAAGGACCTCAAGGGCAGGGGCTCTTATTCACTGTTCTGTCTCCAGTACCAAAACACTGCCTGCTATAAATATGAACGAAAATAAATTTTTGATTGAATGAAATGGTACCTTCTCTTCAAGAAAAAAGAGTTACAATCAGTTAAATGAAGGAGAAATGAATATATGAGGACTATATCAATACTTACAAATTAAAGAAGTATTTACTTCTTTTTTTTATAATTTTTTATTATGTTATGTTAGTCACCATACAGTATATCCTTAGTTTCTGATGTAGTGTTCCATGATTCATTATTTGCATATAACACGCAGTACACCACGCAATATGTGCCCTCCTTAGTACCCATCACTGGCCTATTTAATCGTATTTAATGGTGATGTGGGAAGCAATATCAAAAAATGGCATAAGAGTTCACAAGACTGTAAAATGTAATGCATCCCAGGCAGTGTGATAAAAAATGTATTATAGAAAGGGCAGCATGTGGACTGGACCTTAAAAGGATGGGTAAATTTTTTTTAAGTGTACAATTCAATGTTTTTTTAGTATACTCAAAGAGTTGTTCAAAGAGTTTTATCTACACTCACTTCCTTATGTTTTCACAAAGTCTCATGGCTTCACTAGAATTTAACTTTAACAGAGTAGGGATTTTTTTAGCTATTTTTGTTAATGCTGAGTACTCTGAACCTAAAACAATGCCTAGCATGTAGCAGGTGCATGACAAGTATTTGTTCAATGAATGGATGAATGAATAAATGGCTTTAAATATTATCTACAAACTGATGACTCTCCAATTTATATCTCCTGCCTGGAACTCTGTCCCGAACTCCCGATATATCCAACTGCCAATCTACCATCTCTACTTGGATGTGTAATAAACATCTCAGACTTAATCAAGTCCAAAAGAGAACTCCAATCACCCTCCCAATGGCTTCTGCAAATGACTTCACTTTCTTGGCCAAGTGCAGCTTCATCCTAGTTCCTCAAACCAACAATTTTGAAATAATTCCTAATTCCTTCTCTTTCTCTAATACCACATATCCAATCTGCCAACAAATACTGGGGATTCTTTTTTTTTTTAAGATTTTATTTATTTATTTGAAAGAGAGAATGAGAGAAAGAGAGCACGACAGGGGGGAGAGTCAGAGGGAGAAGCAGACTTCCAGCAGGGAGCCCGATGCAGGACCTGATCCTGGGACTCCAGGATCATGACCTGAGTCACAGGCAGTCACTTAACCAACTGAGCCACCCAGGCGCCCAATACTGTGGATTCTTCCTTCAAAATATACTCAGCATCTGACTACTTCTCACTACATCCATCACTATCACTGTGGTTCAAGCCACTATCATCTCTCACATGGAAGATCCAACAGCCTCCTGTTTCTTGTCTACTTTCTCCCAATCCAGAACTATGATCAGAGAAATTTTTTCAAACTTAAATTAGATTATATCACTTCTCTGCTCATAATCCTGCAATCATTCCCTCTTTGCTCAGGGTAAAAGCCCAAATCTTGACAACTGCCTATAAACCTCTACTCAGTCTGGCCCTATTACATCTCTGACCTCACCTACTACCACCACTATTCTGCTCCTTTTATATTGCTTCTTTTGCTATTTCTTCCAAAGGTTAAACAAATTTCCACTTCACAGCCTTTTCCCTCACTGTTCCCCCTGCCTGGAATGCTCTTCCCCTAGATATCTGCAATCCATTTCATCAGTTTGTTCAACTGCCACCTTCTCTGAGTTTTCCCCGATCACCATATTTAAAACTGCGAGGAGGGGCTCCTGGGTGGCTCAGGCCGTTGAGCAGCTGCCTTCAGATCAGGTCATGATCTCAGAGTCCTGGGAAGGAGCCCCAGGTTGGGCTCCCTGCTCAGCGGGGCATCTGCTTCTCCCTCTGCTCCTGCCCCTGGCTCGCTCACTCTCGTGCGCTCTCTCTCAAATAGTCTTTAAAAATAAAAATAAAAACTGCAAGGCTAATCCCACCCCATTGTATTTATTCTTTATCCCCTATCTCTGCTCTATATTTCTCAGCTTTTATCACCATCAACTACTACTATATATTTGACTTTCTGGGACATGTGCTCAAAAGGATAAGAATTTTTGTCTCATTCACTGCTATACCCCTGTTGTTTAAAGCAGTGCCTGCTATACAGTAGTGATCAATAACCTGTTAAATAAATGCTTTCTTTTCCACCAGGCGGCCTAACAATCATCTAGCCTGGTATTTCAGGAAAAGATCATAAAGCTTCTCGAAAAATTTTTCCAGTGCTCTGATCCCTAGAAGGCTTTATACTTTGCCTAGAAAGAAAAACTGTGCTTTCTCTAGTCAACCACAAGGAGGAGTTGAGAGAAAGAAATGAGCAAAGAGAAACCAGATGTTTCCCTTGCTTTTCCAACGGCAATCTCGAGGTGGAAGAAAAGTGTATTTGGAGGTGCCTATACTGAATGAAAGATTTTCTCCACACTAGGAGTTACCTAGACACACGCAAACGTAAATACGCAAAGCCGCGATCCTTTCGAATGCCACAAGGAGGCCAAGAAAATCAATCCACTGGCCACTGCGAACTGGGAGGGTGTTTCTTTAACTCCACCGCTAAGAAGTCCCCATAAAACCAGAGGAAGAGTTTCCACTAGCGCAGAGGCACGTAACTCACACATGAAGGCCAAGGTGTTCCAGCTTGCAGGTACTCTCTGGCCAGAGAATTATTAAGTCAATTCTATTCAATACTCAAGGCACCTCTAATTCTGAAAACGGCCTAAGTACCGCGGTCCCAGGTCTAAGTTCTCAGATTCGGCCGACTGCAAGTCAAGCCCTGATTCATTAAACACCGAAATCCCCATTTCCCACCGGATTTCGACTTACCGCCACCTGTTGATGCCCACATTGGAGGAGCCGGCGAACCAGGGGTCGAGGATGTAGACGCAGCGGATGGTGTCGGCGCCCTGAATGCACTCCTTCAGGGCGGGGTTGTCGTGAAGCCGGAGCCCCTTTCGGAACCAGTGCACGGCGTTCACCCCCATCCCGGGGGCGCGGCGGCGGGCGGGTCCTCGCCCAGTTCCCCCACCAAGAAATTCAAGGAAGGAAGGGCCGGCTCATACCCGACACCTCTGCTTCCAGGGGAACCACCACACCCAAGGAGTGGGGAGAGGGCGGCAGAGGGGAAAAAAGGAAAAAATGAGTCCGAGGAGGGGGCCGGAGAAGGAGAGGGCGCTGGAGGCGCAGCTGGCAGATGAATGGAGGTTGCCGTCAGCAGAGTCCGGGTGTGACGCCCTTTAGGAGCTGGCGCCCGCCGCAACCGCCTACACGAAGCGCATCGCTTCGAGGGCCTCGGAGCCCGGGGAGTGAGCACGTTCCACGAGCCCGAAACGCCACGACGGCCCCGACCGGCACCGGCAGCCCCAGGAGGTTCGTCACGGAAGCCTCGCCCCACCGAGGCGGCCCCGGAGGAGAAAACGGCCCGCCTGAGGCGAGCCACCGAGAGGGATAAGAGGAGATCCAGCCACAGTCGGCCACGCTGTCTCTCGACCCGGCGAAGAGCAGTGAGCACTGAGGCGGTGGTCGAGGCCGCTGGACGGTTGCCGGCCGGTGACCGGTCCCGAGGCAGCCCGGGTGACTCCGCCGCCACCGCCGCGTCAGCGGCCTCGGCCCCGCCCCCGGATCCTCATTGGAGAGGGCGCTCCCCACGTGACCCCCGGCACCTCACGTTTCTGAAGTGTGTTTACTACAGCGGCTCTGACTGAGGAATCTGCTAGCGATTCAGTCGCTTCTAGGGGGCCACAGCTGCTTGACCTCAAAGCCGTCGACCCTCGCCCAGACTCTGAACTCCCTTCCTCTGCCCCTTTTCTCCGCCGACTGGTCACCCAGAAGCGCCCACGGTGACCACAGGCCCCATGTGAGGGAAGGCTTAGCCCCGCCTCTGGAGGCCGTGAGCGTCTCCTATTGGCTGAGGTTCTCTGAGACCCGGATGAGCACGGGGATGCGGGGAGCTCGCGGGCGCGCGCTCGGCTGGGATGGCGCGCGTGCGCTCTCTCTACGTTCCAGAAAGGAGGGCGCGGCCGGCGGTCTGAAGCGCGCTCTGGGATTCCTCTTGTGGCGTTTGGGGAAGGCCTGCAAACAGATGGGCGTCCTCCTGGAGTCGGCAGGGGAGTACAGTGGGGAGTGAGCGCAGGATGGGTTGAAAGGAGAGAAGAAAGCTCCGTTAGACTTCAAGCCCAACCTTGTGCTTCACTGCAGCCTTGGCTAAAGAACCCGACTTTGGAGTGTGTGAAGCTAGCGCCGCCCCATTCTTCTGGCCCTCTTGGTGTAGCTCCCGGGGATGTGTTGTGGGGAATAGGGGTAATGGGCAGGGCGGGTGCCAGGCACCCGGAATTCCTTAACACTATGTATCTTCAACCTGTCAGCCCTGATTTCTCACCCTTAGTGCGGTAGAGCGACAGTGAGCATCAGGTCAGGTCCTTCCTTTCGACGTGAGTACTGAATGAATGAGTACATTAAGTGAGTACTGAATGAACCAGGCACTGTTCAAAGTGCTCAAGGTACAGGAGAGAAATAGACAAAAATCTCAGCCCTGGTGGGGTTTACGATATATCTCTTAACCTTCAAAGTGCTATTTTTTCCTTTATAAAACGCTCTTCCTTGGAATGTGCTAGTCACCACAGCAACCTTTGAGCTACCTCGTACATTTCTACACATCCCTTTAGACTCAGATGAAGTGCTACCTAATTTGTGAAAATATCCCTGTCATCCAGAGCAGATTTAGGACGCACACCCATCTCCCCAGGTATGTCTCTGATACATTACTTAACATACTATTGTGAAGATTGAAGGAAAAATACTGGGTCGCCTGGGTGGCTCAGTTGGTTAAGCAACTGCCTTTGGCTCAGGTCATGATCCCAGGGTCCTGGGATCCAGGCCTGTGTGGGGCTCCTTGCTCAGTGGGGAGCCTGCGTCTCCCTCTCCCTCTGCCTGACACTCTGCCTGCTTGTGCTCACTCTGTCAAATAATTAAGTCTTTTTTAAAAAGTTAAATGAAAAATACCTACTTTAACACCTAGCATGAAGTAGATGTTCAATAATAGTATTTATTATCATAATAATGTGTCTCTGATTTCCTCTCAAGGATAGGGTGGCTGTCCAGTTTGTTTTCTGCATCATCAATACCCAATAGAGCCTGACACATACGCATTGCAATGTTTATTGAATGAATGAGCAAATGAATGAATGCTCTCTGCCACCAATGTGTCTGGCAAGGTTAAGAGGAAAGTTAGGGCAATTGTTACAGGTTGAGTTGTGTCCTTCTAAAATTTGTATAACCCCTAGTACCTGTGAATGTGCCCTTACTTGGAAATAAGGTCTTTGCAGATGATCAAGTTAAGATGATGTCATTAGGGTGGGCCTTATAAATTTGGAAATTTGGACACAGAGACAGACCCACACACAAAGAGAATGCCATGTGAAAAATGGAGTCATGCTGCCATAGGCCAAGTGCCAAAGGCCACTATTCAAAGCTAAGAGAGTGACCTGGAACGGATCCTTCCCTAGCACCTTCAGAGGGGGCATGACTCTGCTAACACTTTGATTTCAGATTTCCAGGCTCCAGAGGATGAGACCATAAATTCCTGTTGTTCTAAGCCACTCATTTTGTGGTGCTTTGTTCTAGCAGCTCTAGCAAACTAATACAGCAATGCTGTAAATTCAATCATCTAGTGAGCCAGTATCTGGATAGTCTTCCCTAAACCTGCTTCTATTGCCATAAAAACGGCATAGCATCCTTTCTTTGGTTTCTTAAGAGCATTTAAAGTTATATATATGGGAACCCTTTGTTCACTATAAAGTATTGAATATTTGTTATTTTTATCAGTGGAGATGAGCCTGGCATAATAACCACCCTGAAAGATCCATCATCTAAGCATAGGATGTAGCACACAGAGCTGTGCTCTCACTTGGATTGCCTCATTCTCCAGGGTCCAGGGTCTACTTTTTAAAATACAGGATTTTTTGTTTCATTTTAGGCAGTTTTTTTTTAAGATTTTATTTATTTATTTAGTGGACAGAGACAGCCAGCGAGAGAGGGAACACAAGCA
Organism: Ursus arctos; assembly: GCF_023065955.2. Lineage (NCBI taxonomy): Eukaryota > Metazoa > Chordata > Mammalia > Carnivora > Ursidae > Ursus > Ursus arctos. The sequence goes on along the minus strand of NW_026622886.1, from coordinate 9,048,281 downwards.
GGGGGAGTGGGAGAGGAAGAAGCAGGCTCCTAGCAGAGGAGCCCGACGTGGGACTCGATCCCAGAACACACGGATCACGCCCTGAGCCGAAGGCAGACGCTTAAGGACTGTGCTACCCAGGCGCCCCAGGCAGTTTTAAAGTAAATAGATTATGCCTAAAGGCTTAAGAATTGTTTTCAAGCAATCAAATGAAATTGTAATGGAGAGAGAGAGAGAGAGAATGTTGATTTGTGTAGAGTTGACTTATGTTTGCCAATTGTTCATTTAATAAAGACAGATTTTTTTTCTAATAGGCAGCTGTATGGGGGTGTGTGTGTGACTTTCATTTACAAAGAAAAGTACTGATTTATTATAAAAGTGTCAGTATTGTCAACTGTGCATTCCTCAAAGACTAAAGGGTTTTTATGGCACATAGGTGGTTACTTTAATATATCTATTATGGGGAAGGAGTAACCATTTAATAATTGCTATGATTTATTGAGCACCTACTATGTGTCAAGCATGTTAGGTTATTATTAACCCTCATAATAATCTTCTAAGGCAGCTTATTATTTATTAATAATCTGTGCCTGTTTTCCTGATGAAGACACTAAAGCTCAGAAGTACAAACAAGTAGTTAAGATGAAAAACCAAGGCTGTTCCTGAACCCAAGCTCCTTGCTGATGTATACTGTCCTTCACTGATACCACCGCTCCCCTTCTTTTTCAGAGTGGGTATGTTTAAAGGGGTAAAGGAGGGATGGGAGGCATTGTCAGAAATCTGCGAAGTTCTGGTTGGCTCCAGCATCATGGGGTAGAAAGAGTAGGGGACTAAGAAGAAGAGACTAGGTAATTATCTCAGCTAGCCATTAATTAGTTGATGATCTTGAACAAGTCACCTAGGCTTTCTTTGCCTGATTAATTCATCTATAAAATTGGGATTGGACCAGATGATTTCTAAGTTTTTCTACTATTTAAAAATGCTAGGACTCTATAAACACAACCCTGACACAGGCTCAAAAATATCTACCAAGTGTCCTGTTAAACATTCTTTTAACTGCCAACAATGGTGGATCAATATCTCTTCAATTCATGAGCACCCTTGATAAAAGTATGTAAGCCTCTAAATTGAAGCCCTGTGTTCTCTCATGACCCCATCTAGCAGAGGTGATTTGGGGATATGTTACCAATACCCAGATAGTGAAGGAGTAGAGCGTGTGATCAGCTCATGCAGCTACAACCACACCTCTCCAATGAGGTCTGAATCCCACCCTTGGAAAAGACCCCTGATACTCTCCCAAGTTTGTCCTTCCTTAGGTACTCTCCCTCAGGCCTGGGGTATTCATCATAGTTCCCTCCCCCCTTAATCATTAATCATAATTAATTATAAATTATATTTATATATTTTATATATATTAAAATATAATTAATTATTCTTATAAAGATATAATTAATTATTATGTTATAATTAATTATTCTTTTTTTAAAGATTTTATTTATTTATTTGACAGAGAGAGAGAGACAGCGAGAGAGGGAACACAAGCAGGGGGAGTGGGAGAGGGAAGAGCAGGCTTCCTGCTGAGCAGGGAGCCTGATGCGGGGCTGGATCCTAGAACACTGGGATCATGACCGGAGCCGAAGGCAGACACTTAACGACTGACCCACCCAGGGCCCCCTAATTATTCCTTTTATGAAACATTCCCTGTTGGATTTACTGTGTGGTTTCTGTCTTCTCATTGGACACTGACTGATACAATCTGTTAACTGATTGAGTCCACACAGATGTACTTGTGAACAGTTTTGTTGGTTGTTCGTACCCTTTTTGTTGTCCAAATGCATTTAGAAAGTGTAAATAGTTACAAATGTGGCAATATGACATTGTGAAATATTAGCCCAGATTTTTACGCCACAGATCTTTTTTTTTGTCCTGTGACCATCCCCTTTCAGGTCATTGAATGTGAGTCCTCTGTTGCCTCAGAGGGACAGAAGTTGAGGACAAAGGTAGTCCAGAGTTTTTGTTCTAAATTCAAGGGCTTAGATCTAGATGTAAATCAGGAAGAATTTGCTGCTCCCCTCACCTCTCCCCAACACTATATAAAAATTCTTTAAGCTGAGATGGGATATGTGTGCAAGGAAAACAAGACAGATATGCACTGATCTTTTCTAAAACAAGAAGATAGTATTTCACCTATCCTTGTTTAGGATTAGCTCCAGATTCCTAGATGAGCTTAGGGTGTTCTGAGAGTAGAAGACATTTATGACAACTTCCCATCTGAAATCTGGAGGCTGACCCTCATGGAGTCCCCATACCACTTTATTGGGGCCCAGAACAAAAGCCTATGTGGGATGCCACTGGACAGAGAGGGTGTGGAAAGCCCTGCCAAGCCTCCTACTGGCTAAGAGAACAGCTAGATTTTTCTGCATGTCCCCTCTTCCTTAGAGGGGGCTGCAAAGGTTAGCTGAAAGAGAAAACCGACTAACTAAGGGGTTTTGCCAAAGGGGACAGTATTGTGCAAAATGTCATGAAAGGTTATAACCAATGACCAAATGGGGACATGGGCATCTCAACAGCTGCCATCCTGGAGAGACAGCAACACCTGAAGGCCAGACAGGATCATACATTCAGTAGATGGCAATGTAGACAAGTGAGGAATGACAACCAGATCACCCCCTTCCCTCTAAAAATGTACTGTTCCTTAAACATCTGGGAACTTAAATGCTACCCTGAAGAGAAGCTGAGGAAAGATGTTTTTCACAGTTGACTGAGTTGGGATGACAGGAAAATTCTGAAATGACCAAGAAAACCTGGAATTCACTAACCTAGTTTTCATCCAGGGAGTAGATTGAGATGTTAAGACAGAAGCTAAGCTTAGCTATAGCAATCGGACTGCTAGGTGCGGTCCCTGGGTGGCTCAGTCATTAAGCATCTGCCTTCGGCTCAGGTCATGGTCCCAGGGGCCTGGGATCGAGCCCCACATCAGGCTCCCTCCTCAGCGGGAGGCCTGCTTCTCCCTCTCTCTCTGCCCCTGCTTGTGTTCCCTCTCTCGCTGTCTCTCTGTCAAATAAATAAATAAAATATTAAAAAAAAAAAAAAATCAGACTGCTAGGAAATCTCTAAGGAACATACTCATAAATGACCAGCATTACTAACTCAAGGCAGAAGAAGAAAGAACAAGTTAGAGGAGGCAAGGTATATATGCTGGTGGGAGAATAGGTACTGCCCAACCTGTTGCTTACTTTCCCTGTCCCCAACCTCTCAAAATTCCTGGAAAGCAAAGAAGTCGCCTAGGGCTGGTCATGCCACCTGGTGGCTAGCGCAAAGAAGTACAAGCAGTTCCACAAGAATACAATGTATTCAGAAACATTGCTGCTCTGGGAAGAGGTATTGTTAAAACAGTAAGGTTAATGGGAAACATTTGGTTGAGACAGACAACTTAAAATGTATACAACTTAATAATGGCATCACTAACAAAAAAATAAGCATCCTAATAAATTAGCAGTACAATTAAAAAGACAAGTTTAATCCCCAATAAAGAAAGAAGTAATTAATAGAGGGCTTTACTTTTAAAAAATGAAGGTAGCTTCACGTAAAGGGTATAAGAACAGGTTGAGCCTATTGATTTATGGAGACAAGAATTCCGTAAATAAAGATCAGGTAGGATTCCAACTCTAAGACAGAGGACATGGCTAAATCACTACGAGAGAGTAATACGGGATGAATCATGGGTGTTCTGTACAGTACTGTATTCCTCTGCGGCTTGCTGTGTTCAGCTGTGTGCACCCACTTTGACTTTCAGCTGTTGTTACTTAGTGAAACTGATTTGGTGGAACAAAACATTAACCTATTGGGTAAAATTGCATATGAATCAACACAACTTTTGCCTTTTTTTTTTTTTAAGATTGTATTTATTTATTTGACAGAGACAGCCAGCGAGAGAGGGAACACAAGCAGGGGAGTGGGAGAGGAAGAAGCAGGCTCCCAGTGGAGGAGCCTGATGTGGGGCTCAATCCCAGAACGCTGGGATCACGCCCTGAGCCGAAGGCAGACACTTAACGACTGCGCCACCCAGGCGCCCCTTGCCTTTTTCTGACATCATTTCTCTATTAACCATCACAGACAGACTAATTTGCATATGAGAAACCTTTGTAATAGAAGAGCTTGTAAGTTGCTTTCATTTCCCCAGCTCTCAAGGTGACCCTGACCTACTGAGCACACTGTATCCAGTCCCCACCAGTCCTCCACCCCAACTCCCATGCTCACATTTCCTCCAGTCTTCAAAACATAATCCCACCTCAAGCAAGCTCTTTATAACTCTTATTTAGCTGTTGTGACTCTCAGTCTACAAAGCCAGGTGTAGAGAAAAATCATTTTCTATAAATCAACTCAAGGTGGGGCTGGGTGGCTCTGTCTGTTAAGGGTCTGCCTTCAGCTCAGGCCATATCCTGGGTCCTGGGATTGAGCCCAGGGTCAGGCTCCCTGCTCAGGGGGGAGCCTGTTTCTCCCTCTCCGTCTACCCCTGCCCCCTCTTGTGCTCTGTCTCTCCCTCAAATAAATAAATTAAATCTTTTAAAAAAATAATAAATCAACGTAATTTCTCATGTTATGCTCTGCCAAGTTGGCAGGAAATCTATCCTAGTCATTCTTGGAGTTTTCCTCTCACTTCCTGGGAGCCATGTCAAGATTATGTGGCCTCATGCAGTGGGGCCCACATTTTGGGAGCCCTCAGTCGTCTGTCCATACTGGCCTCTGCACCTCTGCAGAGGGGGCTAATGTCTCTCTCACGAGGTCCTTTCAGATCTGGGTGCCATCTGCTGATGACAACAGGGCATTGGGCACAAGGCTGCCCTAATAAACACAATCCTCCCTCGACTGCCTGTTACAAATGCGGGCAACATGGACACTGGGCTGCTCTCTGTCCCTTGACCTGGGGAAAGGAGAGGGGCAAGAGCCACTAGTAGCCTCCCAGACGATTGCCCAAGAATGAGGAGGCCCCCTCCAGTCCCCCACCTTCAAGGATCCACATCACTGGACTGGAGATGAGGGTGCAAATGGATGTGGCAGGCAGGCCAACTATGTTCCTACTTGATACTGGGGCCACCTATTTGGTCTCGACTTCCTTCTCCGGAACCCACTTCTCTAAAACCTACACCATCATGGGAGTGTCTGGCCTGCCAGCCATCAGACAATTCACTGATGCCCTGTTCTGCATTTGGGAGGGACAAGCATTTACCCATAGTTTTCTAATTATGCCTGAATGTCCCAGTGCATTATTAGGCAGGGATCTCTTAAAAATGGAGGCTGAAGTCATTTTCCGGCCTTATACTGAAAACTGTCTATGGAACCTGCAGAGGGCTCTCTTAACACCACCTTCACCCATTCCAACACAAATACTAAAAGCCTGGGATTCCCTAGTCAACCCAGACATCTGGGATCAGGGAACTCCTGGAAGGGCAATATCAACCACACCCATTATGATTCAACCTTAGGACCCCCATCACCACCCTCATAAAAAAACAATACCCTCTCAAACCTGAAGCCAAACCGGGACAACAGCCCATAATCACAATGTTTTTAAAACATGGGCTTCTTCTCCCCACAACCTCACCCTGCAACACTCCCATCTTAGCAGTTTAAAAAAAGGACCATAGTTATTGCCTAGTCCAAGACTTATGAGCTGTGAATGAGGCTGTTATACCCCTACACCCAACCATGCCAAATCCATATGTCATCCAGGGCACCCTTCCTTCAACCAGTCTCTGGTTTATGGTCCTGGACCTTAAAGATGCTTTCTTCTTCATCCCATTGGCTCAACAATCCCAATTTCTGTTTGCATTCGAATGGGAACCCCCTGTGGGCCCACCCAACAACTTATCTGGACAGTACTCCCACAATGATTCAGGGATAGCTCCCACCAGTTTGGCCAAGCCCTCTCTAAGGATTTACAAGACTTATAACTTGAGGAAGGAACTATCCCTCTAATATGTGGATGATTTGCTCCCCCATTCAAGAGTTGGCCATCCAACATACTCTCCAAACCCTAAACTTTTTGGCAAAAAAGGATACAAAGTATCCAAATCCAAAGCTCAACTGATACAGTCGCAGGTGTCCTACCTGGGAGTTATCATAACCCCTGGGAGACACGGTCCTTCCCCAGAAGAGAACCAAGCTATAATTAACCTATCCATAACCTACCACCCATAGGTTAAGTGGCTGACTGCCACTTAGGCCTAACAGGTTACTGCAGAGCCTGGATTCCCAGCTATGGACTTTTTGCCCAACCTCTTTATGGGGCTCTAAAAGGCAAATAAGACTCCACTCCCCTTAATTGGGGACCTTCACAACAGTCATCTATGGACAATTTAAAGAGCCTGTTAAGCAGGGCACCTGTTATTGGTCTACCTAACCCAACCAAAACTTTCCAATTTTATGCCCAGAAAAAGGAGGACATCGCCTTGGGTGTTTTAACACAAAAACTGGGAACACTCCCCACCCCAGGCTCTGAAGGTGTGGCTGTCAACCGTGGGGGTGGCCAGCCTCTGCTTTATCCCTCCTCCCTCATGCTTATGTTCCAGGCCCTGTTCTAAGCACCGGAGATACAAGGGTGAGCAAGTAGGTCCTCTGTCCCCAGTGGAGCTGCCATGTTGTACGGAAACATTTGTCCCTCCCAAGCTCTGTTCAAATTGCACACTTGTAAGCAAATTAATGATTACTGCAGTTTGAAGCCACTAAGTTTTGGGTGGTTACACAATGTTAAAAAGAAAACCACAGGGGTGCCTGGGTGGCTCAGTCATTAAGTGGCTGCCTTCGGCTCAGGGCGTGATCCCAGGGTCCTAGGATTGAGCCCCGCGTCGGGCTCCCTGCTTAGCGGTCCTGCTCCGCCTGCTTGTGTTCCCTCTCTCACTATATCTCTCTGTCAAATAAATCTTTTTTTAAAAAAAAGAAAAAAAAGCCAATGAGGTCTTCATTCACTGGGTTGAATTTTTGTTCTTGAACAACAATGGTAACTTGCAACATCACGTGTAAGCCCAAAAGAAATTCTAGTATTTACTGATAAATGTAAGGTTAATGCTAAGAAGGCACTTCTATCAAGGATAAACAAGACATTTTGAAATTAAAAAATAATAATACTAGTAACAGTAATAATAGCATCTGTACTCATCAAGTGTCTTTCCTCTTATTTTTTAAAAAGACTTTATTTATTTGAGAGAAAGACAGCATGTGCAGGGGGAAGGGCAGAGGGAGAGGGCAAAGCAGACTCCCCACCAAGCAGGGAGCCTGACGCGGGGCTCAATCCCAGCATCCCCGGGGATCATGACCTGAGCTGAAGGCAGACGCTTAACCGACTGAGCCACCCAGGCACCCCAGCTTCTCCTCTTGGATCCATGTGCACTGTTACGAGCTCTGTTCCGAATTTCGGTGAACCACCTTTTCCAGGCTCCTGGCCCTCTGGCTTCCAGATAGGTTTGGTCAGTGGTGACAAAGGATAGTCAGGAGAAAGGCAGGCAGGGACAAGGGTCCCTGCCCGAAGAGGAAAGCACCTTAAAAAGGATCTTACACCACCCTGGAAGGAGCCCTCCACCCTTTCCCACGTGATAGGTAGATGACAAAAACCTGATTGGGTGACAGGCTCATGGAGGGTTAATCAGATTAAAACAGCTCACCAACAAGCCATAAAAACCCCTAGACTTAGAAGTTCCAGTGGTAACCCTCTTGGGCCCCCTCCCTCTTCAGGAGCTCTGTACTATCACTCAATAAACTTTACTTTGCTGCCCACCACTCTCCTGTTGGTCTATCTCTCATTCTTCTAAGCTGCGTGACCAAGAACCCCGGACACCAAAGGAAAGACATCCTGTAGCAGTGGGAGGCACAGGCATTAGACAGGAAGGGAGAAGCCGGGGCTTGGGGTTTATCTCCACCCACCCCTCTTCCCAGCCACCACTGTTTCTTGTGACATCCTTTCTAGCATTGGCTGTGACTCCGGAGTTCTACCACCAGCAGGACAGGCCCTCTCTCAGGGGTGCTGGTTTCTGCCTGGTAACGCCCACCCCTCCCGAGAGCCAACCTTCCGGGCTCCGATAAGACCATTTCCTCCACTTGGGCCTCCAGGCCAAGGGATGTTAACTACTTGCTGCTGTGAGTGACCTCTGGGATGTCTCACCAGACTGACTGGCTTCTTAGCTCTTCCAACACATGGGCCCTTTGTCATTTTTCCTTTGTTGGAAACTGCTTTAAGTGGTTCCTATTTCCGGGCAAAACTGGGATTGATTCAATCACATATTTATTGTGTATTTTAGGAACACCTCTATTAAAGTTACTATTAGCATTTCCACTTTCCAGGTGCGAGAAGGCACAGAGAGATTAAGCTGAGCAAGATCACACATTCAGACTCGATGCTATTAATGTCTACAAGCAATGAAATACCATCAGGAATTATTATTTCTTAATTAACGTTGAATAAAATTGACAGTCATTGTTAGGGGTCACGAGGAGGCCTTCTGGGGTGCCGGGAATGTTGGGCTATTATAACCAAACCAGTGTGAATTCGCTCCTTGGTAGGTCAGAAACTAATCCCAGATTGCGTTGTCCCATGAAGAAAACTTTTATTTGCAACAAATAAGGAGATCCCCGGGAATGGCTTCCAAAGCCTTGACTCCCTGAGAGAGGGGGAATTGGGTTCCTTTTGTTTAGGGTTAGGACGAATATTTAGATAGGGAGGCCTTGTCATCATATGCAGTGGCGGCCTTAAGGTCACACACGCTCCTTAAGGAAACATGCCTAGACGGACATTGTATGTTATGTAAATGAGGCTGAGGCTCTTCCTTGGGTGGAGATTTTAGTATTTAATGAAGGTAATTGTAGGTCATTTCAGAGGTCACTCCAGGGTCGTTGCACAGGTGCAGGTGGGGAGTGGTGGGGTTAGCTCACCAGCAGGGTGGTTTCGGGTTTCCTTTGCCTGAGTAAAGAGGTAAACTGGAAAGAAGAGCTTAAGGAAAAATGTAAGATGAAGGTTGGTGAGTGCGCGCAGGCGGGCAGTAAATGTAATGTCAAGTCTTGGGCTCTCACTGGGGACACTATTTGATCTGGGGCTGCTTACATGAAAGTGCTCCCTTCGTGAACACTCATCAGGCTGTACATGGATTTGGGCACTTTTCTCTGTGTTATACTTCAATAAAAAGTTTACTCTCTATAGATATATTGATTTTTAAAATCTCCAGAAATCTCTAAGTCCTCATTAAATCTAAAATTCCCAAATGTTAAATTTCAAAACACATTATTTCTTTTTGAATTTCAGAGATTAGAGTTCCAATTTCGATTCGAGTCCATGTTATAAATAGTTTTGGTGGCACACAGGTGCTAGGCGTTGGGAATGTAACGACATCAACCCAGCCTTCCCCCGGTGGAAGCGTGGGGAAGACCACATTGAAAAGGAACCCCAACCCAGATGTGGGTCCCACCCAAGAGGAAGTTTATTAGAATACGGGCGCTTATAAAGAAAGGAGTTAAGCCAAGTGGAACTGAAACTAAGATCTGAGGCTAAACGTGGGAATGGGGGAGGGGGAGGGGATGGGCCCACGGAAGAAACGCCAGAGTAAAGGTCCTGCACTGAGAGCAAGCAGGAAGTGAAAGGCTCCAGGGCAGCAGCGCTGGCTAGGCAGGCTAGGTGGGGAAGGGTAGAAAGGAAGCCATAGACAGAAAGGTAAAGCAGACCAGCAAAGGCTGATGAGGGAACAGAAGGCAAGCTGAGGACAAAGCAGAAACTGACACCCCGCAACCCCCCCCCCCACCATGGGTTGTATGTGACATTCCTCAGGCACTCCTGGCTGCCCTAAAGGACAGAGAAATAGTTAACCTATAGATACCACAATCCCGCAAGACTTGAGTCTCCCTCAGTTTGCAAATGTCTTAGCAGTCTACAAGAATGAAGCATTTCTATCACTAACCTAGCTCCGGGAAGGGAATGTAGATACAATTAAATGTCCTTATAATCTGCAGCCTCCAGGAAGTTCCTACCATCTTCATGTTAATGCCTTGCAAGAGGGAAAAACAACCTTAACTTGACAATGGCAAGGCCTCTGGTATCTTGTGAGTCTTCTTTAACATATGAAAGTATTTCCTCAACCTCCCTTTGTCCTCACCGCCCCCAACCCCATGGTATATAACAGCCACCCCGCACAACCCGGGGCAGCAGCTCTTTCTGCCCACGGGCCCTTTAATAAACCACCAATTTTGCACCAAAGACGCCTCAAGAATTCTTTCTTGGTCGTCAGCTCCGGACTCCACCCCGCTGAACCTCACGTACATTCTACAACCTCATCAAGGCCACATTTCAGAAATGAATTTTCTGGCCGAAGATTGTTATCAGTGGCTATCAATGGCTCTCAAGTCTGCCTGCAAAGAAGTACTAGGGATACTTGGGCTAACAGGAAGTCAGAAGTACATCTTTCCATGTAGCATGGGATGAGACCCTACCAATTCCCCCACGATCAATCACCACCACATGGGGAGGTGGGGAGGAGGTCATAGTAAATGGAGGACAGGGTTTGAAAGTGGGGAGGTGAGGAATTACAGAGTAGAGGCTCCATGCCTTGGGCCACCGTTACCATTATGTCTCTCCTCCCGGGGACAAACTTCTTGGTGTCCAGTCAGCTTTTTCCCTCTCTCATTACACACAGAGGCCACGGTCTTCCCATCCCAGGCCGGCTCTCCTTCCCCGTTCCTGCTTGACTTGACACAGAACGCAGCCTCACAGTGATCCTTGGGCAACTTTCCTTTCCTGAAGCAAACACATACCAGTAAAGTAATAAAGACTATGAAGATAGCAGACAAAGATAAAAATGTTAAAGTAATGCTCAATTCAATCAAACAGTGAGAAGATGAGTTGAATCCACTTAAAGCACCATGGGGGATGGGATGGGTTGGGGATTCAAATAAAGGCCAAGAATTAGATAATGGTGTAACTCAAACCCAGGAGGCGGGTTTAGCAACACCAACCATCTCCATTGGAAAGTTTTGGGCTTAACGTCCCCCGTCGGAATAAGTGACTAATTTTTTAAAAGGCAAGTGCATCTATTTTTGGTACTGGAAAAATAACCCTGGAATTCAGATCCTGCCTTGGGCCAGAAATCTCTGGCAAGAAATCAATGCAGCTTGCTTGGGATGGGAACATCAGCTCATTTTGAGATGGTCTAACTGTTCCCTTAGTCCAGTGTGTGTATGTATTTTAGCTTTGGGAAGATTTAAATTAAATATAGAAAAATCAAGAGAACCAAACCCACACTATTGTATTAAATTTAGGAACAACAATCTATGTATATTTGGTATTCACAGTATTTATAATGTTTAAAATAATTGGGTATATGAGACTATCTCAGGGATTAGCCTTCTGATTCCAACTTGAAATGTATAATGGAGTAATTGACTTTAGATTTGTAATTTATTGCTGAAAGTTGTAAGAGGATTTTATGGTTTGCAAGCAGTATAGTATTGGAATATTTAAGAGATTTGTTATATTTATAAATTTAGTTTAGTCTGTAAGTACTTGAGAGTGTTTTGCTTGTCAAAGTAGGTGATTAGTGTACTTAAGAAAATTGAATATGTTAGGGGCACCTGGGTAGCACAGTCGTTAAAGCGTCTGCCTTCGGCTCAGGGTGTGATCCTGGGTAGCACAGTCGTTAAAGCGTCTGCCTTCGGCTCAGGGTGTGATCCCGGCGTACAGGGATCGAGTCCCACATCGGGCTCCTCTGCTAGGAGCCTGCTTCTTCCTCTCCCACTCCCCCTGCTTGTGTTCCCTCTCTTGCTGGCTATCTCTCTCTCTGCCAAATAAATAAATAAAATATAAAAAAAAAAAAAAGAAAGAAACACACATCTATTGTAGCTTTCTATGCTGAAGGCTCTGGTAAATAATGTGACGGTATTGTTCTCCACAATTCTCAGTTCAAACGCAGTTTATTATAGCTACAATATGAATGAAATAGGCTTGGGGAACTAACGGTTGACAAACTTGTTTTGATTGAAATGAAATTCTGTAACAGTTTAGATCCTTTAAAACATGAAACAATTGTAAGTTTGAAGTCAAATCTTGACTGTCACAAATGAGGGAAGAAATGCAAGAATATCCAAGGGGAGTATTATGAACTTGCTGCAAATGTCTTTCCCTAAAGGTAATGAGGTGTACTTTTGTACATGGCTGGCTTTACAGCCTGTGACAAGAGCAGGCGAGCATATGCTAATGTTGTTGCTCTCATAGCTTTCGTAAGACAATATCTAATTTATTATTTTTTAAAGAAAGAGTGTGTGAGTGGTGGGGGAGGGGCAGACGGAGAGGGAGAATCTTTTTTTTCTTAAAGACTTTATTTATTTATTTGACACACACAGAGAGAGAGCGAGAGCGTGCGCACAAGAAGGGGGAGCAGCAGAGGGAGAGGGAGAAGCAGACTCCCCGCTGGGCAGGGAGCCCGATGCAGGACTCGATCACAGGACCCTGAGATCATGACCTGAGCCAAAGACATATGTTTTAACCAACTGAGCCACAGAGGTACCCCTGGAGAGAGTGAATCTTAAGTAGGCTGTGGAGCCTGGAGCCTGGCGCAGGGCTCTATCTCATGACATTGAGATCATGACCTGAGCCGAAATCAAGAGTCGGACACTTAACTGACTGAGCCACCCAGGTGCCCCACTCTATCTAACTTTAAGGGTTATTAACGAGTGTGACAAGGTGATACTGTCAAGTTTTAGCTAGAGTGTTCTCTCTCCTCAACCCCTCCAAAAATCCTTTTAATTTCTTCCCATTTACCATTTGGTGTAGCCCTTCAAACAAACTGGACCACTTCAGTTGCCCCAAAGGGGAGGAGGCTCAGCAGGACCAATGGAGCACAGCCCTCGAATTCTTGGTTTTAGGTAAAAACAAAACGAACAAGCAGATAAAAGCCAAACAAACCAAAAACCTAAGCAGGGTTAAAAAATGTGGATAATTTCTGCTAAGCCACTTGTGGCACCTGCCCCCTCGTCCAATTATGCAAAGATCCCGAGGACAGGAGGGGGTGGGAAGGGATCTTTGAGAGTATCTAAAACAGGGCAAACTATGATTGAACATCTAGATTTATTTGGGGAATTCAGGGAGTGGGGATCAGTGCCTTCCTGCCAGCCCGATCCTCGGGAGGCAGAAGCGTCTTGCAACTGCACTAACACGGTAGCCACCTGCACGTGCAGCTCTCGAGCCCTGGAGATGTGCCTAATCCAAACCGAGATGTGTGTCAGCATAAAACACATCAGATTTTACTCAGCGTAAAAAAAGCATGTAAAATATCTCACTGATAATTTTTATATTGATTGCATGCCAAAATGATAATATTTTGGATATATTAGATCAAATAAAATACATTATTAGAATTAATTTCACCTTCAGGTGATCAAGGTCAACATCAGTGGTTGTAAGTCATGTTGACAATATAGCCTTGATATGATACGATGAAAATGGCACTTTACCTCTATGATTTTCCTCACAAATACCCATAACCTCAATATAATCATGAAAAAGAAAATCAGACAAATTCCAGTAGAAGGATATCCTATAATATCCCTGACAAACAATCCTCAAAACTCTCAAGGTCATCAGAAACAAGAAAAATCCGAAAGACTGTCACAGCCAAGAGGAACCCCAAAAAACATAACAAAGAAATGTAAAGTCATGTCTTGGATTGGATTCTGGAATAGAGAAAGGACATTAAGTAAAAACTAAGGAAATCTGAATGAATTTGGGATTTTAGTTGATAATAATGTGTCAATATTGGTTCTTTATTTGTAACAAATAAACCCTACTAACATAAAATGTTAATAACTGGGTGTGTCCATGGAGGCACATTGGGAACTCTGTACTATTTGCTTTTTTTTTTTTTTACTTACAAATCTATAACTGTTCTAACAATTATGTCTTTAAAAAAAATCAGGGGACAGATAATATACAGAAGCAGGATTGGGTTGAGATTGGGTCAGGCTCCATGGGAAGCCTTCTGAGGTAGCCAGCAAAGCCCTAATTATTACCCTGGGGAGTAATTATACAGCTGCTTACCTTTTAATAACTCATTCAGCCATACGTTTGTTATAAGCAACCGATGTCGACTTTTTAAAAAAATGTGGGTACTAGATAATTTTAAATTACGTATCTGACTTGCATTATATTTTATTGGAGCGCTCTGCCTTAGAAGCTTCCAGTATCAGAATATTGTTACATTTTGCTTTTGCATGAAACTTTCATGCAAGGTGCTGGTCAGGCTCTAATAGGGCAGAGAGCGGGGACTTCACTGAAATTACAGCGACTGATTATGTGACTTTTCGTGCCTGCTTGCTAATGAATGTACATGTTGCTTTCATTGAATGATACCATTTGGTAGTGAGATTGTGCCTAGAGACAAATCAGTCCTGGTAACCATGGGACACTCCTGATCCTTACCAAAAGAACCTGACGATTACAGGACGGACAAATTAATTTAGGTCAGTTTGCAAGGAAGAACAGGGACATTCCAAAGTCCCCACAAAAGCCTTAGGAATGAGCAGAGGGAGAGCGGGCTTACAGAAAAATTCTCAGTTCCAGCGGAGGGTTACTACAGAAACCAGCGTGGGTGATGCCACCTGGGGCATTGCTCCCTCTGCAGTGGCCAGCACAGAAGAATGCCCACGCCCAGAGTTCAGCTGAGATGTGCCCTTTGAACCAACGTGAGTGCAGGACTGAGGACAGTTGCAAATCAGACGTTTCCCTGCCTTGCTTCTAAGAAGCTGCCTGGGACTTAGATAGGTCCTAGAAGGAATGAAGAAAAAAGAGGAAATTCAAAATTCAACTTGAGTTTAAACCCAAGGAGGCTCAGAACATCCTGCAGTGATTGAGAAAAATGAAAACTTCCAGACTGTTTTCTGCCCTCAAGCAGACTGGGAGCTCAGCTAGAAACAAAGTCTGGCTAGTGAGAAGTGTGCTTGATATCTGTTTGTTTTTTAAACATCTGAGTTTTGTGGCTTACGAAATTTATAGTTAATCCACAGGCCGATGAGCCAAAGTTGCCTAGTTTATCTAAAAGATACAAAACGTTGGCCACTCCCTGTTGGTAGAAGTGCACAAAATACACATTTTGGCCAAACTCCCAAGAGTATTATAATCAGGCTCAAAAAGTGAATAATACCACCACAGAATTAATTTCTTGCTTCTAAAAACGTGGTAGATAATTGGGAAAATGGCCTCTTATATTCATGGCCCCCTGTTGGATGGTGAAGATACAATTCTTTGAGGCAGTACCCCACAAATACAAGCTCTGTGCACCATCTGTAGTTGTGTTCTATTTTCCGAAGCAGACATTAAATTGTCATCGCTTCCATGTTTTTATTCCTAATATTTCTGTGTGTACTTGCTGCCTCACGCCATCACCTGACCAAAACAACAACAAAAAATTATTCTTAAATCTTGTCCAGAAATGTGGCAACGGACCAATTTAAATGGCTTTCAAGGTAACGCAATTCCCTGCATTTCCATCCGCAGCTCCGCTTTCGTGGTCTGCACACCAATTTTAGCATCTTCCCTGGCAAAGCACGATAGGAGCATCTTTGCAAATAAGGAATACTTGCTCTCTTAAGGAATATTGCTTTGGTTACTTCTTCAGCAGTTTCTGGCATCTGAACCACTTTCTCTGCAGGCTACATTTGCTGGTTAGTAAGTCCTGCTGTATTGGTATTTTAATCTGCAAAGTACTGCATTAAAGGCTTGCTTTTGTTCAAGCAGCCTTTCAAGACTGTAATAACTGCCGTTTCATCTTGTTTGAACATCTTGTATAAGTACATGACAAGACGCTTCCAAAATCCCTTGTCTGCCTTGTGGTTTGTCTTTGCTCGAAGGAAAATGATGAAAGTGGCCTGTTATCTTTCTGTTTACAGTACGTAATTCTGCTTCATTAGGCTGCATGCTAATTGCTTGCAGAAAACACAACTGAAGATTCGTGGCCTAAATGGAATTAAATAACTAAAAGCCAAATACACTTTTTGGAGCTTGTTTTAATGTTATGAATCCTAGAACACCAAGCAGTACTATGAAGATTAGAATCAGAATCTAGGGGCGCGTGGGTGGTTCAGTTGGTTAAGCGTCTGACTTTGGCTTGGTCAGGATCTCAGGGTCTTGGAATCAAGCCCTGCATCGGCCTCAGTGGGGAGTCTGCTTGTCCCTCTCCCTCTGCCCCTCCCCTTCCCTCCACTCATTCTCTCTTTCTCTGCTCCTCCCTCCTCACTTATGCATGCATATATTATGTATTAGTAATTTATTAGTAATTTTTTCATAACATGAAGCATTTTCATAATCCTCATTAATTATTCTAACACTTTACTCTTGCGAACTAAAAATATACATTTAGACTCCAACTGAGCGAGAGGAATTCAAAATCCAAAACACATGAATCTTTTTTTTTACCCGATTATATTAAAACACTTGCCTATATTTGAAAATAAATATACAGATATTAATAATGACTCTGAATGATAGACCTCGTTCTGCTATTGACATTGTAGTGCTGATTAGATTTAATGGTAGCTGCATCACTTGCATATCGATCAGAGGCAAGTTCAGGGAGGCCAGAAATAGCATTAAAGTTGGCATGTTGCTACTCAGAATGCCGGAAGGCTTTTGACCTTCAAAAAGCCAATGCCAAAAATGGATTTTGGCCAAATACTGTGGCTGAAGCCAGGCTGTGATACAGCCCTCATTCTTAGGACACAGTGAATGAATGGAGGTCCAGGCATTTAGGCATGAAGCAAACGAGAAGGCAGCTACTATAGACAGAAACGATTTGTTGCTCAAATTAACAGGAGATATAGAGTTAGGCCAGGAATAGGATTTGGTGATCAGGGCTAAAGGACATTGCCAACAATTAAAGGGGAAGCTTAGATTAGGCCTATCCTTTATGAAAAGTCTACTAAATATCACATGCGCTAAGTATTTTCCACGTGCAGCCCAGATGCCTGCTGGATTGATGGGCCCTGCTAGTTAGCTATACCAAAACCTGCCCCCACCCTTATCAGTGCCTCCCGTTACTTCCAGAAGACACTCAAAGGTGTGACTCACATCTTCCTTCTGCTGGTTGGCATCACGTGTCTGTGCACACTGTCTGCGCAGCTGCTTTGAGAAGACCCACCGCACATTGTGATAATCCCCAGAACCCTGTCAAGGACACTGCCTCTGGGTACACTCAGTGCCAACCCCTGGGTGCCTGAGCAGTGTTTGGCATGGATTTGGGCAGTGTGGTGGAGTGGTTTCTTCCCAAATAGTTTTGTTTAGGCCCAGAGCCCCTCAAATCCCTCTTGAACAGCCTCGCCTGCCTCTAAACTCCCCTCTCATTGGGGGCTGAAAACTAGACCCTGTTCTAGCACCCTTCCCCTTTCTGGATTTTTCCTCTCCCACTACTTGGCTCTTCCCCTCATAAAAACACTCCTTCACCTTCTTCCAGTTTAAAAAATAATAAGCAAAAAACCCACGTCCAAATGTAGACAGATAAATCAGTACTGGTGTGTGTAGAGGGTAGAGGGATAGCCATAGGATATTGTTCCTAGCCATTCCCAAGTTGGGATGTTATTTTAGTTTTCTGTTGCTGCGTAAAACCTTACCACAAGATCAGTGGGTTAGAGCAACATCCATCTTACCTCTCATGGTTCTGTAGGTCAGAAGTCCAGGCCAGCTCCCCTGGCTTCTCTCCTTAGGATTTTACAGATTTTCTCTTCTGCTACCAGCTGGAAGGAACTCTCTGCTCTTGAAGGGCTCATGGGATTAAATGAGGCCCACCCAGATAATCTCCGTTTTGGGGAGTGACATCTCATTTAACCACGGGTTCCATCCATACCCAAAAGGGAAGGGATTAGGCAAGAGCGAGGGTCATTGGGGGTTGTTCTTACAATGGTGCCCCCCACATACATACATCAGAATTATCACTTTGATCAGAATCAAATTTCCAGATTCTCAGGCATCTCTCTTCTTCTCTGAGATTCTCTGGTTTAGCAGAGCTGAGCATAACTCAGGAATCTATACGTTTCATGGGCTTCCAATGTGATTCTGAGGCAGAGTTTTTTCCGAAGAGAATTGGGCTATCAATAGAGAGTCCAAGGTCTGCTACAGGTATACTCACCTTTTATCCTCACAATAACTTTTTTCAGATAAGTATTATTTTTCCTCCATTTTGGAGTGAGGAAATTGAGATACAGTGTCGAAGTAACTTCCCCAAGATTTCACAGCAAGCAGAAGAGCCAGGCTTAGAATTCCTGAAGTGTGGTTTGCAAAACTGTGTGGTTCATCAATCTCTTAGAAATAGATTGATAGTAAAATAGATACTTAGAGTTTTCTGGGAACCAGGCAGATGGGCTTACATTTAGAATAACTTGGACTACTGGGATGCCTGGGTGGCTCAGTCAGTAAGTTTCTCCCTTCGGCTCAGGTCAATGATCCCAGGGTCCTGGGATGGAGTCCCACATCGGGCTCCCTGCTTAGTGGGGAGTCTGCTTCTCCCTCTACTTCTGCCTGCATCTCCCCTTGATTGTGCTCACTCACTCTCTCTCTGACAAATAAATAAATAAAATCTTTCAAAAAAATAGAATAACTTGGACTAGGATGTTGGGCAGGAATCCCAAATTAAGGGAACTAGCAGATGCACTCCATACCTGCTAAATTTAACTTCTCTTGGACAAAGTTAGACTTTATCTACTCCATATATCTTTAATTACTTAACTATGTTCAAATCAATTGAACATATTTATTGACTGTCTTATTCATTCATTAACTCATTTAAAAAAATAAACCTATTTGTAGGTTCAAATATTCAAGAAATATTTGAATATTAGGTATGGGTTGATCCATGTTGGTAAAACTTGCAAGAGAAATTTCATATAGAGAAATAGATGTATAATTATCAAAGTTCACAAAGGCATCTAATCTGAGTATTGTACAATACATACGACCACAATGTAGTAATAAGAATACACTATCCAGCAAAGGAAACAGTCAACAAAACTAAAAGGCAACCTACAGAATGGGAGAAGGTATTTGCAAGTGACCTAACAGATAAAAGGCTAGTATCCAAGATCTATAAAGAACTTATGAAACTTAACACCCAAAAACCAAGTAATCCAATCAAGAAATGGATAGAAAATATGAACAGATATTTCTCCAAAGAAGACTTACAAATGGCCAACAAACACATGAAAAAATGCTCCACATCCCTTCGCATCAGGGAAATACAAATCAAAACCACAATGAGATACCACCTTTCACCAGTCAGAATGGCTAAAATCAACAAGTCAGGAAACAACAATAAGATGTGGAGAGGATGTGGAGAAAGGGGAATGTTGGTGGGAATGCAAGCTGATACAGCCACTCTGAACACAGTATGGAGGTTCCTCAAGAAGTTAAAAATAGAGCTACCCTATGACCCAGCAATTGCACCTCTAGGTATTTACCCCAAAGATACAAATGTAGTGATCTGAAGGGGCACCTGCACCCCAGTGTTCATAGCAGCAATGTCCACAATGGCCAAACTGTGGAAGGAGCCGAGATGTCCTTCAACAGAATGGATAAAGAAGATGTGGTACATATACACAATGGAATACTACTCAGCCATCAGAAAGGATGAATACTTACATTTACATCAACGTGGATGGAACTGGAGGGTATTATGCTGGGCGAAATAAGTCAATCCGAGAAAGACAATTATCATATGGTTTCACTCATATGTGGAATATAAGAAACGGGGCAGAGGACCATAGAGGAAGGGAGGGAAAACAGAATGGGAAGTCATCAGAGAAGGAGAAAAACCATGAAAGACTCTTAACTATAGGAAACAAACTGAGGGTTGCTAGAAGGGAGGTGGGTGGGGGGATAGAGTAACTGGGTGGAGGGCACGTGATGTGATGAGCACTGGGTGTTATATGAAGCTGATAAATTACTGAACATTACATCTGAAACTAATGATTTACTATAAATTGGCTAACTGAGTTTAAATAATAATAATAATAAAAAGAATACACTATCACACACTTATTACACTGTGAGTTCCAAGGGACAACAATAATTTAGGACTTTTTCACAAAAGGAAAATTCTATTAGTCCAAGCATTGTTTGTTCAATACAACATTATATATTCATATTTCCACTCTGTAACAGAGGAATGTCTTGATAACTATTTGTAAATAAGATGTATTACTTGTTTAACTGGTTTTTTCCCCCCGACCTTATATATCATTTTAGTCATTTCTCAGGCAATCATTGCCTGCCTGTCACGTGCCAGGACGTGTGTGGGAGCTAGTAGTATGAGCAAGCATCAGTCCTTCGGGAGTACATAGCCGGATTAAGGAAGAGGGACATGTAGACAGAGAACAATACATAGTTTTCTTGTGTTTTCAGACTTTTGGATTGTTTATTTTGTGATCATTGTATTCTTTTTAGATTAAACATCAAGACTTTTGCTTTAAAGCAATGTCCACAATAGCTAAATCGTGGAAGGAGCCGAGATGCCCTGCAACAGATGACTGGATTAAGAAGTTGTGGTCCATATATACAATGGAATATTACTCAGCAATCAGAAAGAATGAGTTCTCAACATTTGCTACAACATGGACGGCACTGGAGGAGATAATGCTTAGTGAAATAAGTCAAGCAGAGAAAGACAACTATCATATGATTTCTCTCATCTATGGAACATAAGAACTAGAATGATCAGTAGGGGAAGAAAGGGATAAAGAAAGGGGGGGTAATCAGAAGGGGGAATGAAACATGAGAGACTATGGACTATGAGAAACAAACTGAGGGCTACAGAGGGGTGGGGGGTGGGGGAATGGGATAGACCGGTGATGGGTAGTAAGGAGGGCACATATTGCATGGTGCACTGGGTGTTATACACAACTAATGAATCATCGAGCCTTACATCGAAAACCGGGGATGTACTGTATGGTGACTAACATAATATAATAAAAAATCATTATTAAAAAAAAAAAAGACTTTTGCTTTAAATCTTGTGCCGTTTCACCTCAAAAAGAGTCTGAGGATGGAAGAAAAATTTATTGAGTATATTCTTTGAAAATGTAGTGCACATCCTCTTTAAAAATAAATGTATCCCATGTTCCTGGCACGCTGTGAAAATGGAAGTGCTCTGGTGCTATGGTTGAGCACTGCTTTCTATCAGAGGCACCAGAGAAGATACTTTTTGACCTCTGAGCTATGGCTTGAAGAATCTGTAGGAGACCAGCTGCTTTAGTAAAAGTGCAGGAAGAACACACAGTCCAGGCAGAGGGAACGGCAAGTACAAAGGCCCAGGGGCATGGTATATACAGGAAATGAGAAGGATCCGTTCACTGAGCCTGGAGGAAAGAAAGCATGAGAGAAAGAGGGAGGACGTTGCCTAAAGCCAGTTCGGAATGCATCCTGTCTAGTAAGGACTGTGGACACTTCCTGGAGCTTAAGGGAATTAAATGAGGCTTTGAGCCGATTCATATTTTAAGAAAGAGGCATTTCTGACAGCAGAGAGGAGGATTGACTGGACCAAGCAAGGAGACCGTTCTCAGCAAGAAACAATGAGGTATGCGGGAGTGAAGATAGAAAAGGGAGCAAATTCAAGAAGTAATGGGAATGTGGGACTTCCATCTCCCACCAAATGTAGCTAGCTTGGGCATCATGGGAATCAGGAAGTGGTTATTAGACATGGAGCTTACTGTGTCAAGTTAATGGATGAGGGCTTTGTAATGCAACCCGGTATTTTTATCATAATAAGATCAATGTAAGCCAAGATCTGAGGGTGAGTCGGACACTGGTGGGAGGTGGGATGAATGTCATACGCAGACCAGACATAAGCCACTTGAGATGATTTACTGTTGCCTTTTTGATGGGTCTGATTAACTTTAGGTATTCTGGAACAAAGGTCAATTTATTTTTTCCCTCTCCATTCTACCCTTGGTTCCATAAGCTTCTCCCAGATAGCCCCATGGCTTATTTTCTCACTCTCTTCAGGTCCCTGCTGAAGGTGGGGAGGAAAAATTACTGGTGTAAATTATAAGATTGAAAAAACAAATCCGAGTTGCTCTTTTGTGTAGCATTTTTGGGAAACGAAGACAAGGGAATCCAATCTCTTTGTTTTAAAATGTTACTCTTATGGGGCACCTGGGTGGCTTAGTCGGTTAAGTCTGCCTTTGGCTTTGGTCGTGATCTCAGGGTCCTGGGATCTAGCCCCCCTCACCTCAGTCGGGAATCCCTGCTCAGCGTGGAGTCTGCTTCTCTCTCTCCCTCTACTCCTCCCCTGCTCTTCTCTCTCTTAAATAAATAAAATCTTTAAAAAAGACTCTAATTTTTTATTGTTTTTATTGGATACTGAATATATAAAAAGCAGGAACTATAACATGTGAAAAACTTAAGAAATAACAATACCTCGAACACCCATATATTCAATATCTGGTTTTATTAATTATTATTATTATTATTATTATTTTAAAGGTTTTATTTATTCATTTGAGACAGAGAGAGAGAAAGAGAGAGCAGGGGGAGCAGCAGAGGGAGAGGGAGAAGGAGACTCCCCACTGAGCTGGGAGCCTGACACAGGGCTTGATCCCAGGACCGCGAGATCATGACCTGAACTGAAGGCAGATACTCAACCATCTGAGCCACCCAGGCACCCCTAGTTTTATTTATTATTATTATTATTACTATTACTATTATAATTACTATTACTATTGGCATTGTGGGGTGAGGGAATTGGGAATGAATGTTCACATCTAGTTTTAAGATGGACTATTACCAGTGCCTTTGGAGCCAAGTCCATTTTCTGTGCCTCCTTGATCTCTCCCCTCTCCCTTCTGCCCAGAGGTAACCATGACCCTGAACTTTATGCTTGTCATTTCCCTATTTTTCTTTATGATTTTATCACATATCAATCCCCAATCAATATATTGTTTAATTTTCTGTATTCCTGAACTTTCTGAAGTTGAATCATATGGAATCTAGTCTTCTGGGACTTCTTTTGTTACCCACCTTATGCTTTTGAAATGCAGCCAAGGCTACTCATTTTACTGCTGCATAGTATTGAATTTAAAGAACAAGCCACAATCTATCCATTCTCTTATCAACAGATTTATGTACATGTAATTTTTTTGATATTACAAATGTTGTTTCTATAAATATTTTGTCTTCTGATATTTATATACAGGAGTTTCTTTAGAAAATATACCCGGGGGGCGTCTGGGTGGCACAGAGGTTAAGTGTCTGCCTTCGGCTCAGGGCGTGATGTCTGCCTTCGGCTCAGGGAATGATCCCGGCGTTATGGGATCGAGTCCCACATCAGGCTCCTCCACTATGAGCCTGCTTCTTCTTCTCCCACTCCCCCTGCTTGTGTTCCCTCTCTCGCTGGCTGTCTCTATCTCTGTCGAATGAATAAATAAAATCTTTAAAAGAAAAAAAAAAGAACAAAAAAAGAAAATATACCTGGAAGTGAATTGCTGGATCACAGGGTATGTATACCCTTGAAATGATTAATTAATGTCAAATTGTATTCCAAACAGGTAATATCTACTTGTACTTCCACTAGAAGAGTATATGAGTATCTCTTCCTCCTTATCTCCAGTCAAATTTGATCTTGTGAGGATTTAAAATCTGTGCCAGTTGGGTGGATGTAAAATATCTCCTCTTCTTTTTTCTCTTTTCTTTTCTTTTCTTTTCTTTTCTTTTCTTTTCTTTTCTTTTCTTTTCAGTAAGCTCCTTGCCCAAAGTGGGGCTTGAACTCATGACCCTGAGATCAGGAGTCATATGCTCTACCGACTGAGGCAGCCAGGTACCCAAAAAATAGCTCATTTTAGTGTTATTTACAGTTCCCCAAATAATAATGAAGGTGAGAATCATTGCATGTGTATTTCCCATTGGTTTTGTGTTTTTTCCTCTCTCAAGTTTCCTATTCCAGTCTTTTGCCCGTTTAAAAATTGTGTTGTCTTTTCCTTACTGAAATTTTGGAATCCTTCATACATTTTGGATAACAGTCTTCTGCCAGTTGTATGTATTGCTAATATCTTTTCCTAATGTGCAGTCTGTCTTTTCATTTTTCTCATGATCCTCTGATAAACAGAAATTCTGCATTTCAATGTAGTTGAGTTTAACCAATCTTTTCTCTTGGAGGTTGTGCCTATTTGTGTCTTGCTTCAGAAATCCTTTTCCAAGGTCTTTTTTTTTTTTTTAAAGATTTATTTCCCATTTGAGAGCCAGAGCAAGCATGCACACGTGGGGGGCAGGGCAGAGGTAAGGGAGAGAAGCAGACTCCCCACTGAACAGGGAGCCCAACATGGGGCTCCATCCCATGACCCCAAGGTCACGACTGAAAGCTGAAATCAAGAGTCAGACAAACTCTCAACCAACTGAGCCACAAGGCGCCCCTCTTCCAAGGTCTTAAATATATTCTCTTGTTTATTTTCTAGGAGTTTTATAGTTTTACTTTCTACAATTAAGCCTTGAACCCATCTGGAATTTCTTTTTTTCTGATGTATGAGGTATGGATCCGATTACATTTTATTTAACATACGTAAGCCATCGTAGAGGCCCTCCATTTCTCACTAGCCTGTAATTCCAGGTGTGTTGATAATCTCCAAAAATGGCTATGATCAGTTCCTTCCCTCCTTATAAATATACCACTCTATCCATCAAGAGCTAGGGCCTGTTTCTTTTCCCCTTGAATCTGGGCTGGCCTAGCTACTAGCTTGAGCAAATAGAGAAAGGTCATCTGCAAGAGAACTGAACTCCAGACAGCACTCTGGCCATGGAAGAGCAGTCTTTTTGGACTTGCCAGCTGGGCACAGCGACCACCTGAATGCGGCTGGAATGACTGAGTCAAGGCGAGACCAACACGAAGTCTGGCCAGTCAATCCACAGAATCATAAGATACTATAAAATGGTTGCTGTAATTTTAAGACACGAGGTATTGGGGTAGTTGGTGACATAGCAATTGATAATCACTCTGTAACAAAAGCAGTTTCCATACATGTTAGAGTCTATTTCTGGGTTGTTTATTGTGTTTCTATTGGTCCGTTTGTCTCAATGATATCTGATAGGGCGAGTATTTCTACCTTGTTCTTTCTTCTGTTTTCATATACTGTTAGAATTAGCTTACTTGATCACCCCCCCCCCACATCTATTATATATGTTCCTTCACTTCTGTGGTCTTCTTAAAAGATAAACTGAGGCATATTATGATTCATGAAGTCAATTGGAGCAAAAATCAATGCAAGTTGGGCAATGCCAAACTGGAAACAGTTAGGAGGGCTCCACCAACAGCAACTAGGGGAAAGACTTAACAGAGAAGAGGCGGAAGCAAAGCAAGGGAATTATTTGGCTGTAGATAAGGGGTTGCATTACCTGGGAGAGCTGGGGGCTGCTTGTGATCGTCGGTTGTCCTTGGGTTTCGGTTTCTTAACTTTGAGGCATTACAGGCTTAGGTTTTCATTTGCTTACGTAGGCTACTAAGGCATTAAAGCCACCGCAGCCTAACAGCCTTCTTGTTTCATTAACTTAATAGACTTTAATGTCTTTTAACATTAGACTTATAATTTTCTCCATAGAGGTCTTACATGTCTCTTATTGGATTTATTTCTACTTTTTATTGTTGTTGTAACTCTCTTTGCTACTGATACATACAAATGCAATTCACTATTACATACCGATTTTGTAACCAGAAACTTTTCTCTTACTAATCTTTAAACTTTATCTTTGGATTCTTCAGAGTTCTGTTTGTAGATAATCCTATCATCAGCGAACAAAGACAGATTTGTTTCTTCTTTTTCAATCTGATCTATTTTATGTCTTGCTCTTATCTTACTTCACTGGTCAGAACCTCTAGTGCGATGATAAATACAAGCCTTGTTCTTGATCTTAAAAGAATATTTATGTTTTTAAATCTCACTATTTTTTTTTAGAGATTTTATTTTTATGGAATCTCTATATTCAATGTGGGGCTCGAACTTACAACCCTGAGACAAGAGTTGCACGCTCCACCAACTGAGCCAGCCAGGCACCCCTTTATATCTTACTATTAAGCACGAATTTTTGCTGTAGCTTTTTTTCGCTAGATGAACTTTATAAGGTTAGAGAGGTTTTCTTCTATTCCCTCCATTTTGTTGTGATGAATTTTTCCCCAAATCATAATTGAATGTTTCATTCTATTAAACTATTTTCTTACTTCTGTTGAGATGATCATATGGTTTCTTCACCTTTAATTTGTTGCCTTGGTATGTTAAAATATTTTCAAAAGGTAGGGGCGCCTGGGTAGCGCAGTCGTTAAGCGTCTGCCTTTGGCTCAGGGTGTGATTCTGGCGTTCCGGGATCGAGTCCCACATCAGGCTCCTCCGCTGGGAGCCTGCTTCTTCCTCTCCCGCTCCCCCTGCTTGTGTTCCCTCTCTCGCTGGCTGTCTCTCTGTCACATAAATAAATAAAAAAAATCTTAAAAAAAAAAATTTTCAAAAGGTAAACCAATCTTGAACTCCTAGAATGAAGCCAACTTTGTAATAATCAAATATGTTTTTTATTCGTTGCTAGAGTCAGTTTATTAAATTTTGTTTAGGATTTTTGCATTTGTAATCATTATTGAAATTGATCTATAGTTTTTCAATCTTTTATTGCTCTTGCCTGTCTTTGATGTATGTGATGCTTATGTTGACACTCTACAATGACTTGGAAAACATTTCCTTTCTCTATATCCTAAAAGAATGCAAGATTGGATTTACTTGTTCCTTAAATATCTGATAAAACCTCCCCTGTGAAACTCTATGGGCATAATATTTTTCATGGAAAGATTTTTGATTAATTAATCAACTTCTTAAAAGGTTATAGTGATTGTTGAGGTTTTTTATTTCATGTAGAGTCACTTTTGGTAAGTTGTCATCTTCTAGCTATTTGTCATTTTAAAGTTGTTCTTAACACCTTCTTATTTCTTTAACAGTTAATTATATCCCTTTTATGACCCTAATAGTATTTATATGTGTTTTCTATTTTTTTTCTTGTTTTTTTTTTTTTTTTCCAGGGATTCGTCGATTTTATTAATCCTTAAAAAAAAACTTTTAGGAGCACCTGGGTGGCTCAATCAATTGAGCACTGACTCTGGGTTTCAGCTCAGATCATGATCTTAGGGTCATGAGATCAAGCCCTGGATTGGGCTCACCACTCAGCGTGGAGTCTGCTTGGGATTCTCTCTTTCCCTCTCCTTCTGCCCCTCTCTACCTAAATGAATGAATGAATAAATAAATGAATAAATAAAATCTTTTAAAAAATCCTTTGTTTTGTTGAGCCTCTCTGTTTCGTGTTCATTCTTAATGAATTTCTGCTTTTATATTTATTTCCTTTTTCCTAATTTCTAAAGTTAGCTAATTACTTTTTAGCCTTTATTCTTTTACAGTATATGCATTTAGGGTACTATACATGTCCCTCTAAATACTCCCTTAGCCATATCTCATTAATTTTGACAAGTAGTGTTATTGTTCAGTTCTAAATATTTTCTAGTTTTCGTTAGGATTTCTTTGTGCTGTGAGCTATTTAAAAGTACGTTTTTCGGGACGCCTGGGTGTCTCAGTTGGTTAAGCAGCTGCCTTCAGCTCAGGTCATAATTCCAGGGTCCTGGGATTGAGCCCTACATCGGGCTCCCTGCTTGGCACGGAGCCTGCTTCTCCCTCTCCCACTGCCTGCAGCTCCCCTCACTTGTGCTCTCTCTGTGTCAAATAAATAAATAAAATTAAAAAAAAAATAAGTGTGTTTTTCAACATGCAAATGCATGATTTTTGGTTTATTTTTAAAAATTGACTTCTAAATTAGTTGCATTATAGTCAGAGATTATGGATACTAATTTTTTGGAATTTATTGAGAATATCTTATGATTACTCCACAAGTCATTTTTCATAAATTACTCCATAGAGCTTGTAAAGAATGAATATTTTCCCGTTCTTAGACTCAATGTACTCTATGTAGATATTATATCAAGCTTGTTCATGGTTATTCATTCATCTTTATCATCACTGGTTTTTCTGTTGGTTTGAGTATAAACTTCTTAATATGCCTGTGCTAATTTCTTATCTTGCTCCAGAAAGTTGTGTCTGTTCTATGTTTGTACTGCACCTCTTTTCAAGCCTTGGTTTGAATCCCGTTGGGTGAGTCTGAAACTTGATCATCTAGCCTACTCTTTATAGGTTATGTGAGATAAGAACCCCAAAATTTCATACATGCACCCCGATGTTTATAGCAGCATTATCTACAACAGCCAAATTATGGAAAGATCCCAAATCCCATCAATAGATGAATGGATAAAGAAGATGTGATATGTGATAAAATGGAATATTATTCAGCCATAAAAAGAATGAAATCTTGCCATTTGCAATGACGTGGATGGAGTTAGAGAGTACCAGCCTCAGCAAAATAAGTCAGTCAGAGAAAGACAAGAACCACATGGTTTCACTCATATGTGGAATTTAAGAAACAAAACCAATGAACATAGCGGAGGGGGGCGGTGGTGGGAAAGAGGGGCAAACCTAGAAAGAGACTCTTAACTTTAAAGAACGAATTGATGGTTACTGGAGGGGGGTGGGGGGAATGGGTGAGACAGGTGACGGAGATTAAGGAGAGCACTTGCGATGGGCACCTGGTGTTGTACATTAAGTGATGAATCACTAAATTCTACATCTGAAACAAACAACTCCAAAATCTCAATGGTTACAACCACAAAGGCTTCCTTTTTCTCCATCTTACATGTGATTCCCTGGTCAGCCCTGCTCATGTCTTCATTCTGGGACCTGGGTTGGAGGAGAAATCCATGCCTAAGATGTGCCGCTTTGTGTTAGAGGGAAAAGAGCAACGAGTAACTTCTGCAAAGCTGTTAAAGCTTCTGCTTGGATGAGGCATACAACACTTCCACGCACGTTACAGTAGGCCAAACAAGCCATGTGGCCAAGCCTGACGTGTGTGTGGGGGGGTTATAATTATATCACAGAGAGGGAGGAGAGAATGGTAGGGAACAATAACGTAATCTACAACACCTACCTTTTGGTTCTCTTTGAGTAGTCTCTAGACAGAATTTCTAAATGAGGGGCGCCTGGGTAGCGCAGTCATTAAGCGTCTGCCTTTGGCTCAGGGCGTGATCCTGGCGTTCCGGGATAGAGTCCCACATCAGGCTCCTCCTCTGGGAGCCTGCTTCTTCCTCTCCCACTCCCCCTGCTTGTGTTCCCTATCTGGCTGGCTGTCTCTCTGTCAAATAAATAAATAAAATCTTTAAAAAAAAAAAAAAGAATTTCTAAATGAGACCTTTTGGTAACTGATTCAGGGCTGCCCCTGCCTGGCCCCAATCTTAGGGTACATCCAGTTCAAAGCAGCTGAGCTGGGTGATTTGTTTAGGCTTTGCTTAGATATGCTCATGGACGTTTTGCATGTAGTATTGTCTTACCTCAACCATTAGACTGAAGATGATGAAGAGTGTGAAAACAGTGAAAAACGCACATCAGCAAATGCATCCAGTTGTGCTTACCACTTAAGGGATATTTAAGAACTACCTGAATTTCACACATGAGCCGAATTCTCTGTTAATTTTGCGACTGCCCATGAACACATCTGCATTCTCCACCAGTCCACACTGGTGAGGTCGGGTTGCATCTGTTTTGTTCACTGTTGTGTGTTGTGACTAGCACTGCATTTGCCATATAATAAGCCTTTGATGAAAATGTGTGCAATGAATAAGCAAACTAAACTGGAATTAGAACACAAGGCTAGTGTCCCACATTAAATAAACGGGGTCAAGTTAGTAAAGATAAGCTCTGGTCATCAGAAGCCCGTGATAAAAAGGAGATAATATTTACACAAAAACAGCAAAATCTTTGGGGACTGTCTGCTTCTTTTGTGTGAAGTCCAACAAATGACAAAAAGCCTGGACAAACTGAGGTGGCTTCCAAGTCAGTGTAAGTGAACTTTTTATTTTATTTAATTTTAATTTAATTTTATTTAATTTTATTGTTTTATTTCCCTTTTCCCTTTAAGCGTTCACAGCCAGAACTTGTCAGGCTGGTAATGATTAGTTCTATTTTATGTCGTACCCCTCTGAGAACAGCCCCCTGGGAGAGCCCCAGAAAGGTAGGTGGCCTGAGGAATGAGTGGGGCCATTCTGGAGTTTTCTGTTTGAGAACCAGCCTCGCCTGTAATGCCCAGAGCCACCAGCAGATGTCAGGCCTGATCTCTGTGGCGATTCTGCTGTGTGCTTTTGGTTAACTGTTTTCATTACACCATGTTTCTCTATACGTGGTGTGCTTTGTACACGCAGGGCATATTTTCTCTCTCATCTCCCATGATCAAGGACAGCTATGATATGCCTATTTATTTATCCATGCAATAAAGATTATCACGTACTCCATGTCCAGGACTGAGACTACTCTGGTGAGCAAAACAGATGCAGCCTCTGCCCTCCTGAAGAATTCTACTGGGGAGGACAGTTCGTTCAAAGAGTAATTTTGAAAATTATGATTTGGGTTATGCTGGCCGAAGTAGATGGCTCCAGGAGGGCAAGCGAAACAAAATGGACCAAATGTAGCCTAAGGAACCAGGGAAATTCTTTCGGGAAGCAAGGTTTCTAGCAAGTTCTGAAAGATGAGTAGGTTAAATGGACCAAGAACCAGGGAGAGAGCCTATAATTTACCTTTAGGGAATATTTGTTCTTATAACGAGGAGTAAAGACAGTGTCCTGTGAAACACACAGCTTCTGGGCCATGCCTCCTGGAACCGAATCCTCCCTCTGCCATTTACTAGCTCTGCTTCAGTTTTCTCATTCATACAATCAGGAAAATAATAGAACTCCATTCCCAGGGTTACTGTCAGGATTAAATGAACTAATTCATGTAAGCGTCTGGCATAAAATAAGCACTCAGTGCGAGTCGGCCCCTGTTGTCATTTCCTGGAATATTCAGCGATACTCATTGCACCTCAATTACTTTGCAGATTCAGAAATTCTCTGAATTGGAACAGCGCAAACCCAGTGGCCTCCAATCTGCTAAGATTTGTTTCTGAGGCCCGGCCACCTTTGAGCTTGGGTGGTTGTGTATGTGTCTCGTATAGGTGGCATATGAGAATCCAGCCAAGGTTCACATAATTTCAAGCCACTTAATTTAGCTATGAGTCATAGCATGTAATCTTTTCTTCCTAATCCCATAGATACCCTGGCCACATTGATGGTCCTTGAATCTTAAGGTAGCAAATCACAGACTCATTTCAAAGTTATTGATACACAGATCTTTGTAGTGTTTTATGACCAATTAGTTTTAATCGTAAATTTTCCTCTCACCCAACAATACTATCCCTTCAGTCTCAGGCTTGCACAACATCTGAAAATCACATCACTTCCCTTGACTTTAATGAGGATCTTTATGGTTAGATTTGGGGGGGCACTTTGAAGTCTGTTTTGGTTTTTTTTTTTAAGATTTTATTTATGTATTCGACAGAGATAGAGACAGCCAGCGAGAGAGGGAACACAAGTAGGGGGAGTGGGAGAGGAAGAAGCAGGCTCATAGCGGAGGAGCCTGATGTGGGGCTCGATCCCAGAACTCTGGGATCACGCCCTGAGCCGAAGGCAGACGCTTAACCGCTGTGCCACCCAGGCGCCCCTGAAGTCTGTTTTTAATAACAGGGACACTAAAAAAGATGTACAGGGCATAATTAAGCGGTCTTAGGTTTTTGTAGAGATTAGAAGCAAAAAAATACAAATAG
Organism: Ursus arctos; assembly: GCF_023065955.2. NCBI lineage: Eukaryota > Metazoa > Chordata > Mammalia > Carnivora > Ursidae > Ursus > Ursus arctos. The sequence goes on along the minus strand of NW_026622886.1, from coordinate 9,016,546 downwards.
ACATAGCAGGGGAAGAAGCCTCCATGAAGAAGAGCACACCTTTTAAATTGCATAGGTTTTTTTTTTTAATTACGCTGTATTACAGACTATCAGTCAAATGTCGTCCTGAGTTTTATTTTTATTTTTAGCTGAAGCATAGTTGACATACAATATTATATTTGTCTTAGGTATATGATACTGATTCGACAATTGTACACATTTCATAAATGCTTACCACGATAAGTATGGTTACTATCTGCTGCTCTACGACATTATTTCAATATTATTAATTATATCTCTTTTGCTGTACTTTTCATGCAAGTGATTTATTTGGTAATTGTAAGTTTGTACCTCTTAACCCTCTTCACCTATTTCACCCATCCCTCCACTCCTCTCTGCTCTGTCCGTTTTCTGTATTTGTGAGTCTGTTTCTGTTTTTTCCTTTGTTTTCTTTTTTAGCCTTAGAGCCTCCTGGGTTTTGAATATTGAAAGTTTTAATTTTTTTAACCTGCCCATTATTCATTCCTTGTCAAACTTTTGACTTTCAAAGTATGCCAGAATTTTCTTTATAGCTCTTAAAAAAAAAAGTTATAGATTCGATGCCAATTTTATTCACATCCACATACAGACATAGAAAAAATACTGTGAGACATTACTTATGGTTCTCTTTGGGTTCTGGGATTGAGGGAAGCCTTTGTTTTTGTTATCATTGTTCTATTTATAATTTTAGTTTCATAATGAGAATGTGTGGTATTGGTTTTCTAAGGGGACCTAGAAAATAGTTCTCAGTCCTAAGCAATTCCATTTGAATAGAATTCACTTATTTTATTTTGTGAAGGATTTTACGTATTTATTTATTTACTTATTTTAGAGAGAAAGAAAGAGCGAGAGAGCATGCGCACGAGCTGGGGGAGAGGTGCAGAGGGAAGAGGAGAGAGAATCTCAAGCAAACTCCAGGCTGAGTACAGAGCCTGAGGCGGGGCTGATCTCACAACTCCAAGATCCTGACTTGAGCCAAAATCAAGAGTCGGCAGCTTAATGGACTGGGCCCCCAGGCACTCCTAACTCACTTATTTTAAAACAATACAAAGCCAATCAAAAAAAGTTAGTTGGTAAAAGAAATGCTAGAGTGTATTAGAAAATGCCCCAGTTCCAGAATGCTTTGCTTGTCGAGGTTTAATATATACGATAGCTGCAATTTGCCTTCATGTGGTTCTTAGGGGTCTTCTTACCTTTGGATTGATTCATTATTGAGACTAAGTTAAATCTTCTGGGAAAGAGAATTCCACTTCTCAGCAGGCTAGTTGCCTTCACACTGGCTACATTAACTCTACTTATCCCCAACGCAGCCAAAGAATCAATAAAAACTGGTGGCATAAGACTAGTCATAAATTTGATTTCTGAACCCAAATCATTTCATTCCAGGCTGATCTCACAATGGCGGTCTGATCTGATTACAAGGTCATTTTTCCACAGGTTGTACTCAGCAGATGGAAAGGTACAATGTGTCAGTTAAAATCGGATCCTTGGGGACTACTTGCTCATTTTACAAGCTGATCCTCAATTTGACATAATTCAATCCAATGGGCAGTTGCTCCTTAGGGACCTTGATGTGATAAACCTCAGAGTTGTTCCAGCCCTGTCCCAAGGTGGCCTGACAAAGCCAGCCTGGAGCTTGGCCTGGCCAAGCCATTGATGTTCACGCTCTGTCCCTGCCCCCCATCTCCCCACTCCCCTACCCCCCCCCACCTCCTTCCAACTCAAACCTTTAATAACCATCTACAAGGAAGTCTTTGTGCTCTAAAAATGTTCTCGTATTTATGACAGCTCTAATATGGGGGAAACTACCTCACCTAAAGATTTGATTGGAAAGTATTTTCTTAGCCTCAGAATAGTCATTTTTATAATAATAACATTATTTCCATTACTCAGAACTTTAAAACCACTTTAAATGCAACAGAGCTCATTGATTTTAATTTCGGAGATGAAAAGCACCAGGTACACTAGAGATATTATCTGGTCAATGAAGGAACTGAGACTCAAAGGGAACCAACTGAACTAGCCTCCAGATAGATGGCTAGTTCTTAATGGAGCTGGGATAAAAACCTTAGGTTTCCTAATTTCCAGCCATGCCCTTTCCAACTTCCTCATTGTGCCTGCCTAGTCCCATTATTGATGTTGGCTAAGGGACTATTGCATTCAATATCATTATTATTAATAATGATCACTACCATTTGTTGAGCCCTTTTTAGGCACCTGATACTGTATGTCACATTCAATCTTCAGAACAGCCTATTGAGGTAGGTCCTCTTATTATCCCGTTTTACAGCTGAGAAAATTGAGTCCCAGAAAGGTTAATTAACTTATCCAGTACTTTAAACGACAGTGAGTAAAAGGCAGGACTGAGATTCAAATCCAGTTCTTCCTGATCTCAGCACACAAGCCTTTAACTATTTGGTACCGTGGCTGGATTTCTCAGAATCTTCTTTCCTTGGCAAACGATATAAAACTGTCTTTTAAAATGTCTTGGCTTCTGGGATGCCTGGGTGGCTCACCTGGTTGGGTGTCTGCCTCCAGCTCAGGTCATGATCCCAGGGTCCTGGGATTGAGTCCCGAGTTGAGTCGGGCTCCTTGCTCAGCAGGGAGCCTGCTTCTCCCTCTGCCTCCCACTTTCCCTGCTTGTGCTTTCCCTCTCTCTAACAAATAAATAAATAAAATCTTTAAAAATAAATAAATAAAGTGTCTCGGCTTCCGAGGCTTAGTTATCTACCTGATATGAATAGCATCCTTATCAGGACCTAGGATCCCCTTATGCTCTCTCTCCTTTCGGCGGACAAGTCAGAATAGAATACTTTTAAAATAGTCTCTCTTTGTCGTATACTTCCAACCCCCTTAAGTCTATCTTGCACCAAATTCTGCTCTTTGGGGGACAGACTAGTAACAAAACCCCAACAGGATTCACACAATGATTTCAAGCGCCCTAGGGTGGGAGTTGCTAAAGACAACATTTAAGGAGTCAAGGATGCTTGGGCAGAGGCTTCTTGTCTGCAAAAGACAAGAGTGTGGGGCCCATCTGGGTCGACCACCGGATCCAGCAGGCGTAGCACATCGTAAATAACCTCCCACACAGGCCTCACTGCCAGCTCGAAATGGGTTTTGAGTGTATTTGGTTTGTTTTTAAAGAGAGTGTGAGCTAAAGGCTGTCATTTAAAATTGCCCAGAACCCATGTCACAAGAACAGGTGGGCCCAGATTGAAAAGAAAATAAACGAGAGGCTGAATTTACCAAAGCAAACATTAGGGAGTTATTATTTTGCTTTAGAACAGGATTACCCTTGGGACTCCTTAAAACAGCGATCTCCCTCACTGCAATTAAAATGTAAATTTCTCTATTCAAATTTGGTTAACCCGCAAGACCTGTCATGAAAGTGCTTGTTTTTTTAAGCAAGGGATCCCTTATTCAGGAGAAAAGCAAATTAAAGGTTAGTTCTTTCCTATAAATACTGAAGAAGGCGTGAAAAGCTTTACTTCTTTTTTCTCTTTACATGTTAAGGCTTTATGGTAGCTGCTTTGTGGAGGAATTTTTGTTTTTAAATATTACCTCAAACTCCTTCCTGAAACATACTAATTAATGCCCAAGACCAGGAAGAGCTAATAACCCTTTGCGAGCACATTTTATCTGCTGCCAAACAACCCTTGATCAGTAGGTGGCGCTCTAAGAATGAGATTTCTATACCGTGGGGGCAATGCATTCAGTTGAAGAAAGCAAAATTGCACCCTTCTTTGGCATCTCCTTGGAGGAAATGGCTTTGCCCTGTGCCCTTAGATTGCTCCCCTTCTCGAGCTGTCCAGCTCTGCATTTGCTGTTTGAGTGTAAGGATGCCCACACTGAACCCTTCTTGGAATCACAGTCTGTGAAGGCTAGAGAACACCTCTTATATGATGGCTTAGCTTATAGCCTTTGGTCCCAGAATCACAGGCTCTGTAAAGCTTGGAGGAACCCTAGAAATCTTCTTCAACCTTCTCATTTTTTTGATAAGGAAGTTGAGACCTGAAATGATGAACTGATCGCTCAAGGTCACCTAGCTAGTTCTTAGCTCAGCCAGGATGGGAGCCCTAGTGGGCTCGCTCTTCACCCCGTGCTTGCCGGCTAATTGGTGAACATTGTGGGGGCACGGGGGAGAGGGAATAGGTATCAGTTGTATGCAGGAGCCAATGGCCTGCTTGGGGAGACAGGGTGCAGGCAGAGCTCATTGACCACGGGTAGGGGATGTTAAATATCTAATATTTTCTTCCTCTACTCTTTATACTCGTGATTGCCACTCTAGGAGAATTTACTATAAATGTCAGGTGCTGACTCTCTCTCTCCAAGCTAACTTTCCCAGGCATCGTGTTTCTGTCAACCAAACCACCATTTCCCCATCACCCAGACTGGAAAATCTGGAGTCCTTCTTGGCTAGTTCCTGCAGCATGGATTCAACATGTGCTTGGAAATGTTTTTATTTTATTTTATCTTATTTTATTTTATTTAGACTTTATTTATTTAAGAGAGTGATTGAGCAAGCAAGAGAGAGAACATGAGCAGGGGGAGAGGCAGAGGGAGAGAGAGAAGCAGGCCCTGCTGAGCAGGGAGCTGGACGTGGGTCTCCATCCCAGGACCCTGGGATCATGACCCGAGTGAAAGGCAGACGCTTAACAGACTGAGCCACCCAGGCACCCCTGCTTGGAAATGTTTTAGGCTCCAGGATATAGAAGTGAACATAACAGACAAAAATCTCTGCTCTTGGGGCGCCTGGGTGGCTCAGTCATTAAGCGTCTGCCTTTGGCTCAGGGCGTGATCCCAAGGTCCAGGGATCGAAGGAGCCCGACATCAGGTTCCCTGCTCCACTGGGAGCCTGTTTCTTCCCCTCCACTCCCCCTGCTTGTGTTCTCTCTCTCGCTGGCTGTCTCTCTCTCTCTCTGTCAAATAAATAAATAAAATCTTAAAAAAAAAATCTCTGCTCTCATGAGGGAAACAGAAAATAAGTAGAATAAATAAGTCAAGTATATAGCATGTCATAGAATACTGAGTGCTAAGAAAGAAAGGGAAAAGAAGCAAGAAAGAGGGATATCAAGTGTTAGGGAGGGACTGAAAAGTGGGTCAGGGAAAGCCTCACTGAGAAAGTCACTTTTGAGCTAAAATTGATGGACAGGAGGGAGTTAGGTGAAAGCTGTGGAGAGATAGAAAATTCTAGGCAAAGGGAACAGTAGGTGTGAAGGCCCTGAATCAGGAGCAGTCTCGGAATTTTAAAAACATCAAGGAGACGAATAGATTATTTCTAAATTCTTACCAAGTACGATTTTTTTCCTTTATCAATATGTCTTCCCATTCATTCCTGTTTTCATCTCCTTGGGCTAGCACATCCCGAAACCTGGATTCTTACAATTCTCATCGAACTGATCTCTTCACTCTTTGACCAGATGTTTGACCAAATGCTGAGCTTGAGATGTGGCAACTCAGTGCAATGTGGCACCCTGCACTGGATCCTGGGAAAGATATAGGACGTTAGTGACAAAGCTGTTGAAATCCAAACAAGAGAGTTTAGTTCACAGTCCTGTAGCAGTGTTGGTTTCTTAGTTGTGACGCATGTGAGACGTTAACAACAGGGACAACCAGGTGAGGGGTGTATGCGAACTCCAGGTACTATCACTGCAACTTTTCTATAGATTCAAAGTTATTCCAAAATACATTTATTTTTAGAAATTCTGTTTGTGGTATGTCACTCATCTGTTCTAGAATTTTGAATGATGCCCTAGGGCTTTTGGGATGAAGTAAAAACACCTCACCCTACCATGTAAAGAGGCCCACAGATAGTCACATAACCATTCCACAAATAGTTTTTGGATCAGCATTCCAGACACTGCTAGACGCTGAGTGGTGAATAAGATCGACACAGGTTTTTGTTTTTTGTTTTTTTTAAGATTTTATTTATTTATTTGACAGGGAGAGAGACAGTGTGCACAAACAGGGAGAGCAGCAGAGGGAGAGGGAGAAGCAGGCTCTCCACTGAGCAGGGAGCCCAACGCGGGGCTCTCTCCCAGAATCCTGGGATCATGACCTGAGCCGAAGGCAGACGCTTAACTGACTGAGCCACCCAGACACCCCAAGATCAGCACAGTCTTGCTCAGGCAGCTTACTGACTGGTGGGTGGGGGGCTCTGGCAAGTACACAATGAATTACCAAGTGCTGGGCACTAAAATGGAGAGGCACAGTACCCAGTACAGTGGGGATCAGCGAGGGCAGTCAGGGAAGGCATCCTGGCAGAAATGTCTAAGCTGAAACTGAGCACATGAATGGGAGTAAGCCAGGTGTAAGCAGTTGGGAGGGGTGGAGAGAAAGAAGGGCTACGAGGAAAGTTCTAGCATGCCATAAAGTTCTGTTTTTGAGCCAGACTAGAAGTCTTACTGTCTGTGGAATCCACATTGTTCATTCTTCTTTTGTGGCCTTGCTGATTATTTCCCCATTCCACCTCTTGGGGTCCCCCTCTCTCTCTTCAGGCTTAGTCTTTCACTAAGACTTGGACCATCTTTTAGGACCCAGTAAAAACGCCATTTCTTTTTTGAAGGTCTGGGCAGTAACTCCATCTTCATATGATCATTCCCTACTTTCAGTCCCATAATGTTATAGACTATGTATTTCGTTTGCTTAATCATATTATACTTTGATTTATCACTTATCTTTGACTTAGCTGTACGTGGCCACAGAAAGCAGGAGCTGTATCTTTTTCACACACACACACACACACACACACACACACACACACACGACTCTGTAGTTTGCTGCACTGGGAACCTGCAACAAGAAAGGTAGTTTCCAGGGGCACCTGGGTGGCTCAGTCGGTTAGGTGTCTGCCTTTGGCTCAAGGTGTGATCCCGGGGTCCTGGGATGGAGTCCCGCGTTGGGCTCCTTGCTCAGCAGGGAGCCTGTTTCTCCCTCTGCCTGCCTCTCCCCCTGCTTGTGCTCTCTTTCTGATAAATAAATAAATAAATAAATAAATAAATAAATAAAATCTTAAAAAAAAAAAAAGGGCAGTTTCCTCGTATGCAAACTGCAAGTAGGACAATCAGCCTCATAGGAGAATTGCAAGGATTATATGAGACACTGTAACTCAAGTCCTTATATACGGTCTGGCTGCACTGTAAACAGTTATTAAAAGATAATAGTGATTGTGTGGTTAGTGGGAAGACCATAGGACTTCTAGTTTAGCTTCTGGTACTATGTATCGGCTTTGTGACCTTGGATAGGGCATCTATCTAACAGGGCTCGTGGGGCTCTCTTCTCTCATCTGTGAAATGGGATAAAAATGATTCACCTCACAGAATGACTCTAGGCCCAAATTGATAATTATGTGTGTGTAATCAGTTCTTTGAGGGGCTCAACCCATGAAGGTACAAAAACCAGGCAGAAGTTTTATTTTTCCCAGTCTTACTCGCAACTGGGGTCTGTTGTATTCATTTCCCCTGGGGGAGGCCCCCTTGGTGATATCTTGGACAGATTTAATGACTTTCTAGTCATCTTGGTGATGTGAGAAGTCTTGTTTCAGGATTTAGGACCTAGTTCTGACCCCATGTCTTCATGACCCCAGTTAATGTCAAGCTTTATTAAAAGTTATGTTTCCCCCATTCCTGACCCCGAGGCAGGTGACTCTCTTTGTGGCCCCAGGAGCATGGAGCGGAGGGCCAGAGAGGACTCTGGGAAAGCTGCCCTGCCCTCTTCCCAGAGCTCTTCTGTGTCGGTAGTACAGGGAGGAGGCTAGAGGAGGCAGAGGTATTCTTCTGTGAATGCCTGCAAGAGGGCAGTGTCTGGCTTCTCCCCAGTTCTGGCAGGTTCTATCTAAGGCTAGTGCTGTCTGTTGCAAGTCTCCTTGTGTGTATTTTCTTGGGATGGTGTTCAGCCTTATCCTCTGTCACTGATGCCTGCTTCCTTGGTGGGCAGCCATCACTTGGCCCAGTGGTCACTGGGTGAGGGCTACTCAGAGACTTCTGCTCTATTGCTTACCTTGGTATTGCTCCACCCAGGGAAGCCACAGAAATTTCCAGGGTCCTTTTCTGCACCCTCCGGAGGCCAGAGACCATGTGGGATGGAGTGGGGTTTCTTCCCAGCCATATCTGACTCCACCATGGATGCTTCCAGCCCTGTGGGTATGACCCATCCCATCAAGATGCCTATTTTCAGAAATTGTTCAGTGAGTACCAGTCTGTTTCCAAAGGCTCCCAGATGGAAGGCTACACATATCAAGCACCCATTTTTCTTTACCATAGTGAAGAAATGGATGAAAAGATTGATAGGCTGTTTCTAGGCTTCTAGAACATTCGCTAAGAGCTCTTTCATGATAGTACTCTTGGGGACAGTTTGATAGTGGGTCAATGGATACAAGGATCCTTCACTGGGGAATGGGGAGTCTCTTCTTTTTGCAAGCACCCCTAACCTCACAAGAATGCTTAGAAGAGGAAATATCCTCTCTCCAAAAATACTGGATTTTCTTTAAAGCCAGTGACTTCTTCTCGCTCCAGTTCTCTTATGGGCATTGAGTCCTGTGTGAGGAGTGACCAAGTGGTGGTAGATGGAGGTATTTTATCAACCTGGAGCCTCTTCAGCAAGCCCTGCAGGGAAGTGGCTAGAAAAAGCAAGGAAGGATTCTGTATTAGCCAGGGGTCTCCAGAGAAATAAAACCAAGAGTATGTGGGAGGGGTGTGTGTGTGTGTGTGTGTGTGTGTATTATATACATATAAGGAATTGGCCCACACGATTATGGGGGCTAACGAGTCCCCAGATCTGCAGTTGACAAGCTGGAGACCCAGGAAACGCCTGTGAACCAGGAGAGCCAATGATGTAGTTTCAGTCTAGAGGCCAGGAGGCTTGAGACAAGGGAGAGCCACTAGTTCAGTTTGAGTCCAAAGGCAGGAAAAAAAAAAAAAAAAAAAGAAACCCCCCACAATTTCCCAGTTTGAAGACAGGCAGACAGGAAGAATTCCCTTTCATTCAGGAGAGAGCCTTTTTGTTCTATTCAGGCCTTCAACTGATTGGGTGAGGCTCACCCACATGTGGGGCAATCAGCTTAATTCAGTCCATCAGTTTAAAGTTTATCTATTTGTAATCTCTACAACCAATGTGGGGCTCGAACTCATGATCCCAAGGACAAGAGTTGCATGCTCTACCAACTGAGCCAGTCTATTAGTTTAAATGTTAAACTCATTGCAAAACACTCTCACAGAAACCCACAATATCTTGTCCAGATACCAAATATCTGGACACTTCTGTGGCCCAGTCAAGTTGGCACATAAAATTAACTATCACAACTAGTTAATTTGTCAACTTGCCAATTTGTCAGCTTGGCACCCACCTGCCTCTCCTTAAACCATAATTAGTCTCCAAATGAAGACAATTACAAAGTCATAATTCCACCTAACATGGTATAACTATCCTGCATACAACCAAAACTACACTGACTCCTTCCCCAGGAGAGGAGGTAAATGAGTGATATTTACTCTTGAGTGATGTTTGCTATTCTCCTTGACGTTCCATAACTTAAATACTACAATGTAAAATTAACAAAACTTAACTATTATGATATAAAGTCATTTCATCTTATGTTACATGATAAGGGAATAAGAGGGAGGAAAACATATAGACACACAAACATATTCATTACAAAATAAGGGGGAAATACTCATGACAATTACAGTCCTTGTTTACCTGTCCATATGGTCATAGCCAGTATTTCTAACTACCTCCTTCTACTATCCATTCTGTATTCCCTTAGACTTCAGCAAGTACCTCAGTCAGTTGTTCTTTACCTGGTGAGGTGACCCAGACCTTTGCTCTTGAAGGATCTGGACCATTAGTAGTCCTGCCTGAATTAGGTTGTTGTTGTTTTCCATTGGCTTTAGCCATAGGGCGTGGTAATACTAACAGGTGCTCTAGGGAATCTGCTGTATTCTCTTCCTTGCCTTCATAGTGGAACAGTGAATCCAATTTCCCCCTGGGAGTCAGGACCAACCACCAAGTCAGCACAGTAACTCCCTTCTTTGTTAATTCGGAGGCATGAGGACTCCAAAGTGGCTGGGTACCTGTCTTAACTTCCAATTCAATGGAATCATTGTGTCTCCGGGTTGATGCATTCCTCCCTTTGGAAGAGCCTGTGGGAACAGGAAGCAGAAATTTTGCTGGTGGGTCACTAGGGGTGATAGGGAACAGTGCTACTCTTATTTCCATCCCTTGATGCCTGGACGCATAAATTCCGGCTATAGGAAAAACAGCATCTATTGGACCCTGATTCAGAGCCTTCTGGAGAACCTTGCCCCAGCCCTCCAAACTAATGATATCTAGCTGGTGCTGTAACTGAATCTTCAAAAGGCCGTTCCACGGTTATATGGAGCCAGCTCCTTCAGGTGGTGGAAAACATGACAAGGCCAACGAATTCCAGGAGCATGGATCCAATCCCCACTTCTTTTGCTGTGAAGTGATTCCACGATAGTGGATAAATAATTCTGTAAGTCTACGGATGGTAGTTTTGGCAGAAGCATTGTGTGCAGGGAAGGCAAATCTGTCTGTAGAGTATGTGTCTATTCCAGTAAGAACAAAATGCTGCCCCTTCCATGATGGAAGGTATCCAATGAAATCAACTTACTACCAGGTAGCCAGCTGATCAGCCCAGGGAACGGTGTCGTACTAAGGACTGAGTATTAGTCTCTGCGAGTGGCACTCAGCAGTGGCTGTGGTCAGGTTGGTGTCGCCAAGTGGAAGTCCATGCTGCTGAGCCCATGCCTAACTTCCATCCTTGCCACCAGGGACACTTTGTTCATGAGCCACTGACGATGACAGGGTGGCTGGGAAAAGAGGCTGACTGGTGCCCAAACATGGGTCACCTATCTACTTGATTTTTAAAATCCTCCTCTGCCGAGGTCACCCTTTGGTGAGCATTTACATGAGACATAAATATCTTCATGGTTTCTGCTCATTTGGAGAAGTCGATCTACTTCTCTCTTCCCCAAATTTCCGTGTCACCAGTCATGTTCCTTACAGGTTTCTGACCATTCAGCCAAATCATTGGCCACAGCCCATGCACTGAGATATAAAATCACATGTCTGGCCACTTTTCCTTCTAAGCAAAGTCAACAACCAAGTTCTGCCCACTGAGAGGATTTTCCTTCCCTCCTTGTCTTTCAGGGACATCCCAGAAGGGGGCTGGAGTGCTGCCGGTGTCCTCTTTCTGGGGATGCCTCTATATCGTGCAAAACCATCTATAAACCAAGCCTGAGTCTTTCCCTCTGTCAGCTGATCATAGCGAACTCCCCAGGAGGCCACAGGTGCGGGCTGGGAGAGAGAGACGGTGTAGCCTGAGCAGGGACTGTGGGCATTTGGGCCACTTCCTCAGGTCACTTAATTGTGTCTTCAGGGCCTGCCTGCGTCCTGATGACGGAATGCTGCTGTGCACACCCAACGCTATGGCTGTGTGTGTCAGATAACACCCAGGGCATGGTGAGCAGTTCGGGCCTCGTGGTAACCTGATGGCCCGTGGTTAAGTGTCCTGTCTGTATTAAGGTAGCAGGCCACGAGCCGTTTCTCAAAAGGAGAGTAGTTATCCACGGGGATGGCAGGATTGTGCTGCAGTTTACCCATAGGGACCTACCAAAGGCTCCCGACAGCGTCTCTGCCTGCCACCGACACTCAAGCACCACCGGACCTGCTGGATCCCACAGTCCAAGTGTCAGAGCAGCCTGCCTGGCCTCCTGGACCCATTGCAGAGCCTTCTCGTTCTGGGCGCATAGCAGCTTTCGCTCTATGATGCCTTGCTAAGGCATTTTTTTCCCCTTAAAGTCATTTCCTTCCTCCTTCTACCTTTCTGTATTGGCTTTAGAGCCTTAGAGAAGTTAGGTAAAGTGCCCCCAAATAAACAGATAAATAAATGGTGAATTACAAAGGAGGAGCTTGGAACTAGTCTGACTCCGGAGTCCGTACGTAACCACTATACCGTGTAGTATACGCACATTGGTAGACTGCCCCCCACTTAATAATATATGATAAGCATTTTCTCACCATATGTTTCTCATAACATTAAACATATAAACATAAAAACATAAAACATAGTGTTTCTCATAACATTAAAAATTCCTCCAAAGCATAATTTTTGTGACGGCTGGATAGTCACTTGCGTGACCTTTTTGGCTATTACAAACAGCATACAGTCAGTATCTTTTTGCATGTAATTTTTGTCTGGCTCTCTAATTGTTTATTTAGAATAATCTTGGAACGAGTTGACTGGGTTAAACAGAAGAACATTTCTGAAGCCCGGATTTCTTTCCACAGCGTTCTCAAACTCTTTTGTTTTGGGCACCTCTTGGGAAAGAGATGATATGATCTGTGCTGTTAGGCATCACTTCTAAATTTCCAGGTCCTCATGCAGCTCAGGGCATAGCTCCACATGCATACGAGACGTGTCGTAAATAGTCGGGTTGGTTGAAATGGCTGGAATTGAATCGCTTGGGGTGTCTTATTTTGTGCGGAGGAAATGAGACCCAGGTGGATAATGGCTGGATAAGAAGCAGGGGCAATTCATTTCGACCAGCTTGATCCATGTAATTAAGGGGGAAAGTGCACATAAAAAGGGACATATGTCCAATGTCAACAGTGGCTGTCTCTGGACAGAAGCCATAGCAGACACGGTTGGTTGGCTGATCCTATGCTCATATTCCAGTCCCCAACCCCCATGCATGATCTCTTTAATCCATGGACAACCTTATTCTCCACCGCCTTCCAGCCAGATGTGAGCATATGACACAGTTCTGTCCAATGAGATGAAAGCAAATTCTGCTGAGCCAGACTGTCAGAGAAGCCATTGTATTCTTGATTTTTGAAAAGCCAGATTTAGGGCACCTGGGTGGCTCAGTTGGTTACTCATCTCCCTTCCGCTCAGGTCATGGTCTCAGGGTCTGGGGTCGAGCGCTACGAGCGCGCTGCGTCTGGCTCACTGCTCAATGTGGAGCCTGTTATTCCCTCTCCCTCTGCCCCTCCCCCCAAGTCGTGCGCTGTCTCTCTTTCTCTTGCTCTGCTGTCTCTCTCTCTCTCAAATAAATAAATAAATAAATAAAAATCTTAAAAAAAACAGATTTATGCATGTGATGTGATGAGCACTGGGTGTTATACACAACTGATAAATTACTGAACACTACATGGAACTAACGATGTACTGTAAGTTGGCTAATTGAATTTAAATAAAAAAAAAATAAAACAACAACAAAAAAAGAAAAAGAAAAGCCAGATTTAGCTGGCATGCCATTTTCATTTCTTTCTCCTGCTTCCTGTCCAGAATGCTATTTGATGCCTAAGGATGTGGCAGCCTTCTTGAGACCATTAAGGGCCAAACACGAGGACAAAATCCAACTTGTTAAGGCTGGCGGGATGTTAATATTAACAACTGAACAACACATATTGTCTACTGCACTATTCTAGTGGTTTGCATATATTAAATTATTAATCCTTTCTATAGGCCTGGGAGGTGGGGTCTATTATTATTATTATTAAAATGACATTTTTAGAGCAGTTCTGGTTCATAACAAAATTGAGGGGGAAGGTACAGAGATTTCCCATACATCCCCTACCCCTACACCTGCATGGCTTCCCTCACTATCAACATTCCCCACCTGAGTGGTACATTTGTAACGATGGATGAGCCTATACTGACACATCATAATTACCCAAATCGCTAGTTTACTTTAGGGTCCACTCTTGGTGTTGTACATTTTATGAATTTAGTCAAATGTATAAGGTCATGTATCCATTATTATAATATCATACAGAGTAATTTCACGGCCCTACACATCCTCTGTGCTCTGTCTATTCATCTCTCCCCCTACCCCTGGAAACCACTGATCTTTTCACTTTTTCCATAGTTTTTCCTTTTCTAGAATGTCATATAGTTTGAATCATACAGTATGCAGCCTTCTCAGATCGGTTTCTTTCACTTAGTGATACGCATTCAAGATCCCTCCTTGTCTTTGCATGGCTTGAGAGTTCATTTCTTCTTAGTACTGAATAATATCCCCTTGTTCGAATGTACCAGTTTTTTTATTCATTCACTTACTGAAAGATACCTTGGATTCTTTCGAGTTTTGGCAAATATGAATGAACACCTGGCTATAAACATCTATGTGCAGGTTTTTGTGTGGACGTAAGTCTTCAACTCCTTTGGGCAGATATCAAGGAGCACGATTGTTGGATCATACGGTAAGAGTACGTTTACTTTTGGAAGAAACCGCCAACTGTCTTCCAAAGTGGCCGTACCATTCTGCATTCCCACCAGCAACAATGGGGAGCTCCTGTTACTCCACATTCTCACCAGTGTTTGGCGTTGTCAGTGTTCTGGATTCTGGCCATTCTTTTTTTTAAGACTTTTTTTATTTATTTGAGAGAGAAACTGAGAGAGCACGAGCCGGGGTGGGGATGGGCAGAGGGAGAGGAAGAAGCAGACTCCTCGCTGAGCGTGGAGCACAACTTGGGGCTCAATTCCAGGACCCCGAGATCATGACCTGAGCCGAAGGCAGACCCTTAACTGACTGAGCCACCCAGGCACCCCAATTCTGGGTATTCTATTGGGTGTTAGAAGCATTTCATTATTACCTTTTTTAAAGATTCTTTTTCAGTTTTATTTATTTACTTGACAGAGAGAGAGCCAGCCAGCAAGAGAGGGAACACAAGCAGGGGGAGTGGGAGAGGAAGAAGCAGGATCCCAACGGAGGAGCCCGATGCGGGGCTCAGTCCCCGAACGCTGGGATCACGCCCTGAGCCAAAGGCAGACGCTTAACAACTGAGCCACCCAGGCGCCCCAAGAAGCATCTCATTATTGTTTTAGTTTGCATTTCCGTGACGACATGGGCCATGGAGCTTCTTTTCATATGCATATCACTATCTTTGGTGACATGTCTGGTAAGGCTTTGGCCTGTTTTTTTAATCAGGTTGTTTGTGGTCTTACTACTGAGTTTTGAGTTCTTTGTATATTTTGGATAACAGTCCTTTATCATACGTGTTTTTTGCAAATATTTTCTTCAGTCCATGGTTTGTCTTCTCATTCTCTTGCTATTTTTCTTTGTGGAGCAGAAGTTTTTAATTTTAATGAAGTCTAGCTTATCAATTATTTCTTTCATGAATCATGTCTTTGGTGTTGTATCTAAAAAGGCATCTGCAAACCTGAGGTCATGCAGGTTTTCTCTTATGTTACCTGCCAGGAGCTTTATAGCTTTGCATTTTATATTCAGACTGGTCATCCATTTTGAGTTTATTTTAGTGAAGAATGTAAGGTCTGTCTCTAGAGTCACTGTTTTGCAAGTGGATGTCCAGTTGGTCCAGCACCATTTGTTGAAAAGACTATTTTCCTCCATCGTATTGCCTTCACTTCATTGTCAAAGATCAGTTGACTAGATTTATGGTGGGGGAGGTCTATTATTTTCATGACCACTTTATAGACAAGAAGACCGGAGAACTGGAGAGAGGTTAAGTAACTTTCCCAACGTCACACAATCGCAGAACCAAGATTTAATACTACGAGTTAACAAGAGCTAATTAATAACAGCCTCATGCCAGGATCCCTGTACTTAACCATGGTACAATAGAAGGTAGCAGAATAAAGTCCTGAAACCCAAGCTATAGAGTAGCTAATCCCCTAAGTCACATTGACGTGCCTTTGTGGTACATCACCTTTCCCCCTGTTAGAGGGTTAGCTCAGTGAGCACAGGGACCACACCCACCTTGTGCATTATGGTGCCTTAGTACAGTGCCTGGTACATATGAGATACTCAGTAAGTAAGTTGGAAAAAGATTGATAGTGAAGCCTAAATAAATAAATGTCATCTCCCATTGCTGCCTTACTTAGCATCACGCTGATTTGTATTCTCTGTGTATAGGCTGGCAAAGAGAGAGGGCAGGAGCTCTGTATTTTGTGGTCTTGTCAGTCTAACCTGGCACTAAAAAACCCCAAAAACAAATGAATAAATCATCAAGCCCATGAACTGTTGAGAGGTAAGTGTACTTTTGGGTTTTTGTTTCCCGTGCCATTTTCTGTCCCTTTTCAGCCCTGTCTTTAGCTCTCAGTTTCCTACTTCCTTTTAATTCCATACCACCTCTAACATCAATTTATCCTTTTGATTTATGTATCTCATATATGCTCTTTTCTTCTTCCTTGTCTCTCCTTATTTCCCTGGACATTCTGCACGGTTCCTCTCCACTTCTGATAGAGTAATTTCTCTAAGGTATAGAGAACTGTTTGCTACCCTATAATGTACCCTTGCTTCTGCCCTCCTCGCCACTCATTTCAATTTCCTGGTGTGATTTATCCAGCAATCAGACCATTGCCCAAAATTGGCTTTGCAGAAAGGTTTTTAATGTGTTTGTCTTACTCCTTCAGGGACCGCTCCTGATTATCATACAGAGAAGCTCCGGTCCCCATTTTGCTGATCCTTCACTTGGACCAGATCAGCCACGTGAGCCATTTCGTTTAATACCAAATTGAGCTATTAATTCCCAGAGTAATGTGCAATATGTGGAAGGAGTCCTGTGCCTCTGTCGGCAGGAAGGGATTCTGCTTCTTGCATGTAACACAGTATGCCTTTTCTCCCTGTGATGCGTCAGAGAGAGCGCTGGGACACAGGTGAGCTGGAGCCTCGGCTCATCTCAGGGAGACGCTGGTCTTGAGCAAGTCATTTGCTCAGTTTCCTCCCTGGACCTCAGTTTCCTAGCCCTCCGAGGGTTGAACTTCATCAACCCTAAGATATCATCCAGCCTTGTAATTTATGATTTTATAAATAAGAAATGGCAAAATAACTTACAAAAATCAATATCACAAAGGCAACCTCCATCAAATGTTAAGAAAAAGGTTCAGAATTCTTCCCATAAACATTTATTATGATATTAATCACATTCAATCTCATAGCTCAAGTTCAGAAAATTGGGCTAAAGAACCGAATAGCAGGTCACATCAGAATCCAGCATTCAAGGTTAGATTAATGATGGGAATCAAGAACAAAGGGCTCAAGTCCAACCAGTGACTTGGGTGGGATGCAGGGGAAAGAGCTTCTCAGAGGCGAAATGCGTTCCTGTGCCTTTCCTAGTGCTGTTATTTGCGCTCTCTTATTTCCTGACCCCTACCCTCCGCTGCCCTTCCTCTCCTTCAACAAGCATATATTTTATATTTGTTATTTTTGTTTTGTTATATAAAATTTATTTAAATGTTTTTACAGGAAATTTCTAAAATAAGAAAGTATGTATTTTCTTGTTCCCCCATGATGTATTCAGGTACGCTCAGCCTTCCTGGGCTATAGCAATCTAACCATGAGGCAGCTACAACTGTGGTCCCAGGCCAACAGGTAAATGAACTCCCGACACTCTGCTGGAAGGTTCCCTCCAGGCAGTGATGCCAATGGGCGGGGCAGGGAAAACATCGTGGATGTGCAACCACATGACTTATTATCTGCATGGACTCCATCTGAAGTCAACAGGAAAAAAGAGAACATCATTTGGAACCCAGAAGCTCTAACTGCACAGGCTCAATTTAAGCCATTTACACATAACTCACATGTGTTCCCTCTAGTACACAAATCTTTCCCAACCCCCCCCCCCTTTACCTCCTCGCACAGTGGATCCAGTTAGACCACATGGCTTTTTAAAAAATATTTTATTTTTAAGAGGTAGTGGGGGGAGAGGCAGGGGGAGAAGGAGAGAGGGAGAGAGCATCTCCAGCAGACTCCCTGCTGAGCGCAGAGCCCAGACGTGGGGCTCGATCTCATGACCCTGAGGTCATGACCTGAGGCAAAATAAAGGGTGGGGCACTTAACTGACTGAGTCACCCGTGTACCCCCACACACGGCTCTTTGATTTCGCCTGTGTGGAATTGCCTCATCACAAAGGAGGGATCCCTTAACTGAAGTCCAGCTGTTTTGATGGTTAATTTTATGTGCCATGGTTACCAGATATTTGGTTAAATGTTATTCTGGATATTTCTGTGAAACCGTTTTTTGGATAAGATTAGTATTTAAATTAGTGGTCTTTGAGTAAAGCAGATTATTCTCTATAACATAGATGGGCCTCATCTAATCAGTTGAAGGCCTTAATAGAACAAGACTGCCTGTCCCCAGCAAGAGGGAATTCTGCCAGCAGATAGCCTTCAGTCTCAAACTGCAGCTGTTTCCCTATTCCCAGCCTGCTGGCCTATCCCATCAGATTTTGGATTTGCTAAGTCCCCATAATCATGTGAACCAACTCTTTAGCAGAAATCTCTCTTTACATGTGTATATACATCCTATTGGTTCTGTTTCTCTAGAGATTTCTGACTAATACAGATCTCCAGGCTGAGTCTTGCACACAGAAAGCCTCTGGGCCGACAGAAAAAGAAAACCCCTGGCCTTGAAGTACAAGTACTGATAACGCAAGATTACACCAGTGCAGAATTTCAAGTCTTGGAACCAGGGCCATTTGCTTAGATGACCTGACTGGCTGGGAAGCAGAGTTTCAATCTTCTATGGTAATATTCGTTGGTTCTAGCCTGCCCTGGCTGAGGGTAGGGAAAACACTGACTTGTTTTTATTTGCATATTGCATATTGTATCCATTGCCTTATCTACTCTTTATTCCTGAATCCATTCTCTTTCCTAATATGATTGATTCTTCCTCTGATCAATGCCGCTTATCCAACAGTGCAAAGAAAAACAAACAAACAAACAAAATCTCCTATAATTCTATGGTCCAGGAATAGGCCCTACTAATAGATGGGCCTGGGCCACAAGGTAAATGGCAGTGCCCACTTACTTCGATTGGAAGAGCAAGTTTCAGAGATGGATCTTGAGGGGGTAGAGGAAATTACAAAATCAGTTTTGGACAAGTTTGCAATGCCTATTAGACAGCTAAGCTCAGAAGCAGAGTAAATGGTTTGTATAGGAGTCTGGAATTCGGGGCAGAAACGCAAGCTGGAGCTAGAACTTGCAAGTCATCTTAGTACATAGAAAGTGCATACAATGCATTTAAAGTCATGGGCAGGATGAGGTCCCCAAGGGAGTATGAAAAGAAGAGTAGAGACCTGAGGACTGCGTTCTGGGCACTACGATGTCCAGAAGTGGGGAGACTGAGGAGGAACCAGCAAAAGAAGACTAAGAGACAGTGAACAGGGAGGTAGAACAAGAAAGAGCCAAGACTCAGAAGCTAAGTGTCGGAAAAATTTCAAGATGTAAGCCATCAACTATGTAAATACTGCTAACAAGCTCTAGAAATATGAGGAAGGAAAATTGGTCAATGGATTTGCCAACATGAAAGTCATTGGTGACTTTGACAAGAGCAATTTTGGTGGAGAAGAGCCTGATTAGAGAGGATTCCAGAAAGAATGGGAAGAGAGACTGCTGACAGTGAATTTAAGTAAACCCTTCTCGTAGTTTTGCAGAAAAGGAAGGAGAGAGGTGGGATGTGGGATGGAGGAGGACATGGTGAGTCGAGGGAGGGTATCTTTTTACATAGAAGATATGACACAACGTGTTTGAATACTGATGGTAACAACCATAATACATTCCATTTATTAAGGAATGTGTATTTCATTTGCGGGTGTACCATAGTTTATCTAATCAGTCTGGCGTTAGAACACATTTTGTGTCTCCAACTTTTGATCTTATAATTAAACATCTACATTTTACATCTACAATTAAATATCTATAATCTAAACATTTCTAGGTGCAAGGGAAACCCAACTTGAAGAATAATTGGCCATCCCTGGACCAATAAACGAGGGGGTGGGAACTCCCACTGGCCCAGGCTGGGTCAGGTGCCCAGTCCCGCCTCCTCTAATCAGTGGTGGCGAGGGGGTGAGATAGGTGGAAAGATGACATTTCAACCATGGGAGAAAGAGAATTTCCACAAAGGTAAGTGTGTGTAGTGGTTGCTCTGGACAGATTTCAGAAAAGGTATTTATAACAATATCCCTGTATGCCAATCATTGTTTGCATTTCTAATTATTTCCTTAGGATAAATTCTTGAGCGAAATTAGTGGTCCAAAGAATATGAACCTTTTAAAGGCTCTTGCTACACTGTTTGCCAATCTTTGTGCCCACCCAGTGAGTCTGAGAAAATCATTCCATGCCCCTACCCTATCTCAGCATTGACTACTATAAAAAGAAAAATCAAGTATTTGAAAAGTGGGAAGTAATGTCTCGTTGTTATGATTTTAATTAAAAAATTATCATCGAGCTTAAATTCATGCAAAAATTCTCATTAACCAATATGTGCTTTAACAGTCCACTCACTGGGCTATTCAACATGGCGGAACTGAAAGGTGCCGACCCTCGCCTCCACTTCCTGTCACAGCAGCACTGCAATAGAATGTTTCAGAGGCCTGTCTCCCTTCTAGAACCCTCCAGCTTGAATTGTTGGAGACTCCATCCACCCTCTTCAGGGTCACAGTGAAGAGTAGAGGCCAAGGAGACGCTTGAGGAGCCTGTCTCAATTCACCTGAAAGTGAATTCCAGCCTGAGCTTGGGATGTCTTTTGTGTCCTCTGTTCACCTCGGTGAATTTTCCTGTCACCTGAAAGTGAACATGCCCGAGGCCTCAGAAAGCGGCAGCTGATAGCCAGTCAGCCCGGCTCAGTCTCCTTCTTTCCAGGGGCTTGTTCAGATGTCAGTATGATGCATGGGCCCCTTTCCATTCCAGGCACCTCTAGCCCCAACCCCTGAGTCCCTAACACATGAACACTGTTCCCAGACAATTCGCTGCAGTGAGTGAGTTCCTCAGGAGTGCAAAATAAGCCTTTATTTCAAAAAAGGGAGAAGAGGAGGGGAAGTAAAGTTTCATCTTTAAAATTTCCTCTGTAAGTCTGAGGCCTCTGGGAGCTTTTCAAGCTCAGAATTACACAGAAGAGCTCCATCCTTCATCTCACTGCTAAACTGCCCGGACTGGGGTCCAAGGACACCCCACCAGAATGTATTTTCATTCCTTAATTGTATTTGGGTAAGTCTCGTGATCTCTGTGCTTCCAAATTTGTAAAATAAGGAGAATAATGGGTGCCACTAATGCCTGTATGAGTGGATTTATCTAGCGTTTGCTTGTAATAGTGAATTGAGCATTGGATGACTAAGATGTATTGAATGATGTCGTCTATTTTCTGGCTTTTTAGTGGGTTAAAAACGAGGGGCCTTGAAAAGGTTAGAAAAATTAAATTTCTCCCCTCAGTATATATCAGTTCTGGAGTGAGACAAACGTGAGCTCAAATTTCTATTCTTTCTCTAGCCACAGCAACCAGGGGCAGATTCCCTAACCTCTCCTTGCCTCAGTTTTTCGCCTATAAAATGGGGATGTGAGTTGTAACTACTTCATGAAGTTGCTAATGTAAATACATATAAAATAATAATGCTATTATTCCTTAAGTTATCATTAGTTAGAGCTAAGGCTCTGGCATGAGCCGGACCGTGGTTCAAACGTCAGATCTCCTGTTGATTTAAAATCTCTGTGCCTCAGTTTCCTCATGTGTAAGGTGCGTTTAAAAACAAGACCACCTAATCTCACAGGGATGTCATAGGGATTAAATGAAATAATGAAAGTAAAGTGCATGGTAGAGAATGAATGCTCTGTAAACACTAGTTATTTTATAACTGGTCCCTCTCCTGGGCCCACCTGAAGGTAAACTTATGAAGCTGGTAAAATATGTCATCTGGGCTCTAGTGCCCACCTGCCTGGCTCTTCAATGCCCCCACCTCCCCAGACGTCCCCAGATGTTCCTTCTCCATCCCAGATCGAAACCCAGTTCAAGCTCAGAGAATAAATTCCACTTCATGAGACATCTCTCTCACGGGTATTTGCAACATAAGCCTTATCTTGAGTGGGAAACAAGACTCTGGCCACTATCCCAGGGACTTTAGGCACCACAACCAGGTGAGTATGTTCTCAAGCTGATGGCTATTTTAGTGCTCTGAACATTGCAGTACTTGGTGGGGCTCTTGGAGGCGGCCAGACCCAAACAGAAGAGTAATTCTAAGTCAGGTGTATAAGGTGATGTGTCAATTAGGAAACGTGTCCAGCTGCAAATAGCAAGCAGAGACCCAACTACAACCAAAAGGGGTTTATTCTTTCACATACAAGAAGCCTGTGGGCTGACATTTTAAGGAAAGGATAGTATCTCTGTGACAGCATTAGGGACCTGAATGTATTTTCAGCTATGCCATCCCTAGCTTGTAACTTCCATCCTCAAAGTAGCTCCATGGACCCAATATGGCTATTGGAGGTCCAGCCATCACATCGCCTTTCCAAAAGACGAAAAGGAAGGGCAAAGGTAAAAACAACAACAACAAAAAAAACCCAACAACAACAACAACAAAAAACCCCTCCTGCTGAGTTAGTATTCTTTAAGGAGTTTTCCTGGAAGCCCCACCCAAAGATTTGCATGTCCATCTCCCTAGTTGCAAAGGAGGCTAAGAGAAGTAGACTTTTAGCTGAACACATTATTATCCTGAATAAAATCAGAGTTCTGTTCATGATAAAGAAGGTGAGAAAGAATGATGGGTAGGTAACTTTTGTCTCTACCACAGATAGTATTTCTTTTAAACCAGCTACCTTCTTTATTTGGTTTTGTTTTTCAGGGCTAAAAGTGGACATAGGCTAATGCACTTGGCAGAGTTAGGTCATCACCAAAAAAATAAGTGGTTTTCCCCCAGCTGATTAGTTTCCTTTCAGCCAGATCAAAGGTCAGAATTATAGGAGATGCAAAAAACAAAACAAAACAAAACAAAAAAAATGACACTGTAATTTTCTCTCCAAATTCCTAACCATGCCTTTAGCTTCTTCTCCCTTCTCCGTAGTTTCACTGCAATTTGGTTTTTAAGCCTGAAATTGCTCCTATCAATGTCCCTTTGACTTTCCCAATGGCTAGATTTCAGGGATCCACTTTAGTCCTTCTCTTTCTTGAACTTGCTGTTGCTTTGACACCAGTGACCACTGTGGTCTTAAAACCATTGACTCAAGCTACTCAGCACTCTTTCAACTCTTTCTTCATTGTCTCGCGGACCTCAAGGTTCTATCCCAAACCCCCCTTCTCCTCTTCCTCCAACACACTTTCTGAGGAATGTCAGTCACTCCAATGACTATTTGTCATTGCTGCCAAATCTGTTTTTCCAACTCAGACTTCTCTCTTGAGATCCTACATGATATGTTCGGAGGCTTACCAGGCATCTCCACTTGGAAGACTCACAGATAATTCCAACTTAAGTTCACAACTGAGCTCACCCTCTTTTCCCTCAGATCTGTTTCTCCCTCTTTTTCCGGTGAGAGCACCCCTACCCATTCCAGATGCCCAACTGGAAACTTGGTAATCGTCCTTTTCCTTGTCTTCCCTCCCCACAAGCAATCTCAAAATCCTGTTGTTCTCATTTCCTTCCTACTCCTTGAATCTGTCTCTTCCTATTTCCCCTTCTGTTATGTTGGCTTTCGTTTGCATGGTCTCTCTCATGGATTTTGCAATAGCCCCCTTCCTGACTCCTTTCCTTTGTCTCAAATTTATTCTCCCCACTACTGACAGAGTTTACTTTTTAAATACAAATATGGTTTGGTTGTTTCCCTGATGAAAGTCTTTCTATGGCTCCCACTTAGGCAGAGATTAAATTGAAAACTTGGGCATGACACACAGAGATCTTCATGATATGATCTCTTTTGCTAGTCTTGTTTTGCTTCCTAACATTCTCTACTGAGTGTTTCACCACCAAACCTATAACCTGAAGTCCTACATTGATCAATTAGTTTAATCCATTCATTAGACAAATATTTATTGACCTACTGTTCTGAGCATGGGGATACAGCAGTGAAGAAAATAAAGTCCCTGCCTTCATGGGGCTTCCATTTCTGATGGTGGTGATGAAAGGCTATAAATAAGTAAATAATATGTCAGGTGATGCCACGTGTCATAAATAAAAATGAAAAAACCCAGAGAGTGCTGGAGAGCGGTTGCTCTTTTAGCAGGGTGGACAGGGAAGACCTCTCTGATGAAGTGACTTCTGAACAGAACAAAGACCTGAAAATAATAAGAGGGGGAGCCATGAGAATGTGGGAGGAGTGGCATTCTGGGTTGAGGTTGCAGTGATTGCAGAGGCTTTTGGACAGGATAACGTCTGGCAAAAGCAACAAGGAGGCCTGGATAGTGGGAGTAGAGTGAGCAAGGGAAACAATGGTTGAAGGTGGGGTCAGAGGAGTAGAAGAGAAATCGGGTCACATAGGATCTTAAGGCCATAGAAAAATTTGGATTTGAGTAAGATGAGAAGTCCCTGGAGAGTTTTGAGAAGAAGAGGGACAAGATAAGACAATGGTTTGAAAGGACCTCTCCAGGGCAGGTGTGTGAAATACACACTGTCATGGGCACGTGTGGAAACAGATATGCCGGACAGAAGACCATGAAGATAATCCAGACAGCAGATAATGGCGGCCTGGACAGGGTGGTTACAGCAGACATGGTGCAAAGGGGTCAGATTCTGGATATAATCTGAAGGTAGAGCTGATAGGATTTGCTGAGGAACTGAATGTGGAGTACGAGAAGAAGGGCAGGGATGACCCACATTTGTGGCGTTTCAGCCAAATGGAATGACATCTTCCCACTACAACCGTGATTATGAAGACTCTGTGGAAGTATTGCTGAATAGTTATGATAAAATGTTAAATGAAAAGAGTAGAATTCAAAACAGCATGTTCCTGATGATTACAAGCCTGTAAATGGCCAACAAACGGTAATATGCCAAAACAGTAACAATTCTGTGATAAATAAATTCTGAAAATTTATCAGCCTGATACAAGGGTAATGCTGGCAAAAGGTTAGTATGCCCTTTTCAGGATTTGGTCATCATGTAACTCCCTAAATTGGCTCTCTTGATCTCAGCGCATAAGAAACGGAATCACAGAATTTAGACATGCACAGGGCCTTGAAGATCACCTGGTACAACCCTCTCCTCTTACAGATGACAGAACCAAAGACCCTAAATGTTAAAGGGGTTCCATAAGGTCACATTGCTAATTATGAGCACAGCCCAATCAAAAGTGCAGCCGAACTCCTGACCCACTAGGTCATGTAAATCCTTGCACCTAATTTTATTTTCTGCTTTAAAAATGATCTTGGAAATGTGTTTCTTACAATTTATTGATACCTTGTTTCTGGGTGATTTATTCAAAATCACTATACTCACATAGACTTGTTTGCATGCAAAGTATACCCTATTTTCAAAGTCGAGAAGACGTGAAATGTCTTTTTCTCTGCAAAGCCTTGCACAACATGTGAATCCTAATATTAGATCTTCAAATGCAGAAACTTGGTAAATCCCATATGTGCATAACAAATGCTTACTCCACATTTTTTCAGGGTCTCTGATTTATTCAGCAGGGCAAGTTATTAATAACTCTGTAGTGTTGGGTGAGATAGAATTACCTGTCACAATACATTTGAGTCTGGAAATAAGTGAAGTCAAAAACTGGGAAAACCCCACAAACTCCACCAAGATCTTACATTTATTAGATTTCCATCAATGTCACATTCCTATCGCTAAGGTATTTGGATAAATACTACAGAAGAATTGGAGAGAAAACTCCCGATAATAAGATTGGTTATATATCTTTTAGAGGAATTCAGATAGTGCAGGGAGTGAATAATGATTCTTGAAAAGAATGCAGAACCAAGTACTCATATCACTGGATTTATGGTATTGAGGTGGTACTAGGTAGTAGAAAGAGCTTTGGGCTGAAACTCAGCATACCTAAGTCCTAGCTCTGGTTCTCCTACAGGATGAACTTAGACAGTTAACTCATTCAAATTTGAAAGCCTAGTACTGACATTCCGCCTACAGATATTGATTGAGCTCCAACTATGTCACTGTGAGTGGCCAACTCAATATCTGTCTCAGCTTCTTCTCTTCTCACAGAACCCTGATTTTTGTGGAGGAGGTAATGTATTTAGCTAAAAATTCTCCTTTCCAGCTTCCCTTGCAGCTAGATCATATGACCCAGTTTTGGCCCAGAGACACAGAGGCAGAACATAGCTGGAGATTTTTATGGAGGTCAGAAGTTCTTGGGGGGACAGAGGAGACTTGGTGGCTTCCTATGGAGCATTAAGAATCTGGTTCTGTCTCTCACCAACACGTTCTATGACAGAGGAAGGGTACCCCACTCAGCCTGACAGAGCAAAGAGAAAACTGGAAAAGCTTATTGGAGGAGGTGATATTTAAATTGGGTCACGAAATATCTCTGGTCTTCTGGGCTTCTGTTTCCTTATTTATAAAACAAGAGGATTGAAGTACATCCACTATTTATGCCTTGAGGTTTAAAAAAAGACCTAGTGATTTCAAAAATCCTACTTATAAATACAGATTAGATTTAAAACAACAAAAGGCACATTTTATTTGAAATAATAAATAGGGTGTCTGGACACACACACACACACACACACACACACACACACTTTTCGAGAAGGGGGTGGAATACATAGGAGAAACTACAGCCCAGGGCAAAGAATGAGCTGTATTGTAAACCCATGGCCCTAAAATGTACAGATGTTATTTCTATTAATTTGTTTTTGGACCCAGTTTTTAAACTCATTCTTCCTTGGGCAAAACTCAAATTGCAAAAATCCCAAACAATGAAAAGAACTACTTTCTTGTTAATAGAGGTGAGAGAGAGTGGAAGGACGTGAACCTCACTATCTGAGAGAAAAGGAGGGAGAGCTAACTTGACAACACCATGACCAGAGAATGAATTTAAAAGGCAAATGAAGTTGACTCCCTGTTCCTGGAGATGAGAACTGATTTTGTCTAAAGCTTTATTGTGAACAAAGTGTTTCCATAGCCCTTATCTTATGTGATCCTCACAACAACCTGACAGAGAGGCTTTATTAATATCCTTGCTTGACAGAGATGAGGGCTGATGGGACCTGCCCAAGGTCAGGCAGCATAAGGAAGCAGCAGAACTTGGACTCAGATACTCCAAATACAATATTCCTTATGTGATTCCAGAACTGCATCAACTGCAATTTTACAAAAAGAAAATAATGTGGATGTCCTTTAACAACAAAAACATTCAGTGCAAATGTTTCTGTCACAGAATGGTCAAACAGCAAAATCTCGATGAGGCAGCTAGTGGACAATTTTCTACTCATCTTTTATTCTGACTACTATAATTTGAAGCCAAGGGGGAGGAATTTGAAAGTGAGATTGCAGGAAATAACTACAGAGTAAAGGGCCTTACATTTGTCAGGATAGGCTAAAAGCTATAACAAAGAACTAACCACTCTTAACACAATAAAAGTTTACTTGTCAGTTTTTTCAAAATGTGGCTATTCCTGGTCAGGTGACTCTCCTGAGTGGTGGTCATGTAAGTGACAACTTAGGAATTAGGGTCTTTCTATCTCATGACACCACAGTCTTCACGCATGACCCCTAGTGTTCACTATAAAAGGGGAAATGACCATGAGGTCATACGATATCCCTAAGGGCCTTGGCTCTACAAACACAAATCACCTTTGCTTTTGTTTCATTGGTTAGAACTAGTCACCTGACCCTCCTCTAGATGAAAGTGAGGCTGGGTAATGTAGTCCCTCCCTGGCTGGAGGCTTCCCCATTACCAAGGCTGCATAATGGAAGGGAACAGGGCTCTTTGGTGTCAGCTGTCTCTGCTGTTAGTTTCAAAGTAACCAGCCATGTGGTTCTTCTCACCCTCCTAAATCCTAGTGAGACCTAAAGACACTGTTCCATTGCAACTGTCTAGAAAGAAGGCATTTTGTACAGGAATATTTGAATCGCAGGAGAGTAGCACTGTCAGTGTTGGTTCAGGTATAAATAATAGGTCAGAGAAAGAGAAATAGCTAGAGCCAGGGAAATATGTTGGGAAGACTGTACTTTAAGGATCTTTTGCTAGTTACTATCTAGTGCCTACCCTATGTGGTAATTGTAGACTCACCAAAGTCATTGAGGCATGGGCCAGCTTCTGCAGTTCCCCTGGATGCTCCTCACCCTTTTTGGCTCTTCTCTCTGCCCTAGGAGCTTCCCAGTCTGTTCTATACTAAGGTCTCCTTTGTCCTCTGGGTCCCAGCTGGACTTAGCCAATGGCAACCCTTGAAGAAGGCTGAAGTGAGAGAGGAGGCAAGGGCAGGGATCTATGCTTTCTTCCTGCAGGGCAGCCTTGGGTTTTGCATGTCCCTCTGCTGAAGGTTGCTGCTCCTCTCAAGGCTCCCTGTTCTACATGACCCTCTCCTCCTCTAGGTCCTGGTAATCTCTCTCTCCCCGGATTCTTTCTGTCCTCCGAGTGGCAAACAGCTCTTCTGTTGCTCATCCAGGATTTCTGCACTATCTCTTGTGGTCCCCCCTAGATCCCACTCAACATTTTTGTTCTTAGTTCCTTTCTAAACATATTATTTGATTTTGCCAGTTGTTTCCATTTGTTGCTTTTTATTTTTAAATCTGTTAACAGTGTGTTTTCAGTCCCAAGCAGCAGGCCTAGTCTCTGTATAAACTACAAGAATCCTTTTTTTATCATTTGTAGTATTTTTAAGTAAGCTTTAGAGATCTGGGCATTATTCGTATAAGGCTTTGCTCATCTTCGTGCATTCAGTCTTGATTTTATGTCCCTCATCCCCTCCTCTTGTACATACCCTCTGAAAATCTGAGCTCATCAGCACACTCTCCACCCAGTCACATGTCCCTCATCATTGCTCCCTGGATCTTCTAAAAGAAGAAATTGCTAACAAGGCAAGTGGAGGATTCAGCAAATGTTTTGCTTTTGCAGAAGGAGAGTTCCATCAGATATTAGAAAAGCTGTATTAGGAAGAATCTAGCATGGGAGGTAAAAACTTGTTTTGAGATTTCCTGTGATACCAGAGAAATCCAGACACACTGGGTATCTGAATTCAACGGTTCTTTGTCCAGTTCTTTTCCCTGATTATTTTAGAAGCCTGTGTTTGGTTTTTTTTTCGGTTTTATCTGTTTCTATCCCAGCTCCAAGCTAAGTTGTCTCTGTCCCCCAATTCTCTCAAATCTCCAAGGAAGAATTTGTTCGGTTTCCAGTTCCTGCTTGTAGCCTACACTTCCCTGATCCTGCCTACCTGAGAAGCACCTTCCTTCCAGCCTTGACAGTTCCAGAACCCACGCCACCTGGTCATTGTCCTCTTTTCTGCCCCGTGCACTGAGAGGCAGTGGGGTATAGTGGTGAATGACAGGATTTTTGACTCAGATAGAACTGATCTTGAGTCCTGATTCTGTTGCTTCCTAGGCTGAGTGACCTCGATGAGGTTACTCCACTGAATTCTAGTTTCTTCATTTGTAAAATGGAGCTAATAAAGGTCCCTAGTTTGCAGAGTTGTTACAAGGATTAAAGGGAAAAAATGAATATACAATATGTGGCACATAATGAGCACTCAATAAATATTGGTCATTTTTATTATAACCCTGTGTACATCACCCAAATACAGGGTTGTAACCATGATCTGTTGTTCAAAGTGGACCTCAGATCTTTATGTCTCTTCTGGGAGACCCCAGAAGAGTTCTTATTGATTTCTTGCCAACTGGTGCCCATCAATTAGTTCTGGTTATTTCTCTAAACAGAGAGTAGTCACTTAAAATATGTTATGCAAAATCAGATTCAACCAATATTTATGGAGTACCTTGTAAATATCAGATATCTTGCTCATAGATTTTCTACCAAAATCAGATGCACACAGTGGATAGCTTTGTGTTTTGTGTAGGACCCGCAGACAGTCTGCAACGCCTTTATTCCTTATTCCAGTTTGATTTTCAACTTGTTCTAATCATCTGATCATAGGCGATCTTTTCTGGAAAGATGGTAGTTATAAAAAGCAACCATAGACACATAAAATTTCAATGGGAAGAGATCATTTTGAAGTCATTTGTCTTTAGTACACTTTTACTTATCAAAAGAAAACACTTACTTTGAATGAATATAATTTCAAAAGACTTTATGGTCATTTGTTTTTGATAAAGCCATGCATTTGTTTGGGTTACATTTACTGTCTAATTCTGTTCCTACAGACTTGCACCAGCTCTTTTCCTTCCCCTACAGGGACCTGACCTAATTTTCTGTTTCTATGGGCATTTCAATTTGCATTTCCACATTTTATGTCATGCCTGTCACCTGATTGATACATCTAAGTTTAGCCTACCTTCAATTGTTTCTTCTTTTAAAACTTTTCCTATCACTTCGTATATTCCCTG
Source organism: Ursus arctos (assembly GCF_023065955.2). NCBI lineage: Eukaryota > Metazoa > Chordata > Mammalia > Carnivora > Ursidae > Ursus > Ursus arctos. The sequence continues at coordinate 8,986,321 of NW_026622886.1, read as the reverse complement.
ACAATTACTTTTTCCCCCCTCTTTTGAAATGTTATTTAATACTCTGACAATATTGGATCTGGAAAGACTTCTAAAACTTATCTACTGTGTTGGTCAGGAATGTTCTTGGCTGCAAGTAAGAGGATATGCAGATAAAGTGGTTCAAACAACAGGGATGCACAATTTTCATGTAACGCTCAGACTAGAACTAGGTTGTCTCAGGGTTACTTCAAAGGCTCAACAAAGCCACTGAGGACCCTGGCTCTTCTGATCTTTCTGTGCTGGATCTTCGGTGTGTTTGCAAGTCTCCTCTCAGGTGTGAGGCAAGCTGCAGTGGCTCCAAGTATTACAGTCTTACCTTTCAGCATCCCAAGAAGAAGGAAAGGGATAGGGCCAAAAAGTCATCTTTCTTGACCAGATTTCTCTTTTATTAAAGAGGAAAAGCTTTTCCCAAAGTCCTCCGGCAGATTTCCCCTTAATCTCATTGGCCATCACCTGATTGCAAGTTTACCTTTAGACTAATTAATGTCCAAAAACAAATTACCATTGTTGCTTTACATCAATCACAATTAATCCTCTGAAGGTGGGCAGCTGATACCTACTAACAGGTGGGGTTCTGTTATCCAAGAAGAAGTGAAAGGACCACTGGATAGGCACCTGATCATCTCCACATATCTCCTCCCACCATTTGTTTATTAATTTTTAGAGAGACAGAGAGAGACAGAGTGCATGGGGTGGAGAGGAGCAGTGCGAGAGGGAGAGTGAGAATCTTAAGCAGGCTCCATGCTAAGCATGGAGCCTGATATGGGGGCTTGATCTCATGACCCTTAGATCATGACCTGAGCCAAAATCAAGAGTCAGAAACTTAAGACAGCTGAGCCACCCAGGTGCTCCACCTCCCACCATTTGTAGATGAGAAATCTGAAGTCCATTAAGGTGAAAGGTTTTGCTAAAGACTGCATACCTAGAAAATGCCAAAGTCAAGACCAAACCCTTGATCTTATGTTCTAGAATTAATTTCTCCATTTTGTGCTCTCTAAAGTAACCTTTTATTTTTTTTATTTTTTTTATTTTATTTTATTTTTTTAAAGATTTTATTTATTTATGTGACAGAGAGATAGCCAGCGAGAGAGGGAACACAGCAGGCGAGTGAGAGAGGAAGAAGCAGGCTCCCAGCGGAGGAGCCCGATGTGGGACTCGATCCCGGAACGCCGGGATCACGCCCTGAGCCGAAGGCAGACGCTTTAACGACTGCGCTACCCAGGCGCCCCTAAAGTAACCTTTTAAACCATAGAAGTTCTGGGGGAAGAAATGGAAGTTGGTGAGGAGCCAACTCAAGGAGAATTTCTGTTTGTATTCCAAGTCCTACACTTATAGATTGATGAACTTTCATGTCCACATTTGTGAGGTCAATTCATTCGTTAATTCTACAAAGATTTAGTGCTCTCTTACAGTATATTAGGAATAGTGTTAGGTGCAAGGGATACAGTTCATTTGGTTCATTTTCATAATTATCCCTTTAAATATTAAATGGAAATCTAAGGGTAGAATTGTAGAAATCATAATTGGGACAGAGGTAACCTATACATTTCTCAAAGACTGTTTTATTTTCTTCTTCCTAGTCACACAGGAAGACTTCATTTCCCAGCCTTCTTTGCAGTTAGGTTGGACCATGTGACTGGCATCTAGCCAATGGGTTGTGAACAGAAGTAATGCATGCCATTTCCAGTCTGGCTGTAAAACCCTATACACCCTTGACACAGGTCTCAAGGTTAAAGCAAGGCCATCTCTGCTAGTCATTTTGCCTGTAGTTTGAATTGTCAAACAGTACCTCCAACATTTTCCCTTATAGCTTTATATGGTTTAGAAAACTGATAGCTTTGGGATTGGTCTTGAACTCTCACAGCTTTTTGACTTTTCCCCATGGATTCCTTTAATTTAATTTTATGTTTAAAATTGTATTTATTTATTGGCAGAGAGAGAGAGAGCACAAGCAGGGGGAGCAGCAGGCAGAGGGAAAGGGAGAAGCAGGCTCCCTGCTGAGCAGAGAGTCAGAGATGGGGCTGGATCCCAGAACACTGAGATCATGACCCAAGTTGAAGGAAGATGGCCAACCAATTGGTTGCCCCATATCCCCATGGATTCCTTTTAAATAATAGCTTCATCTTATTTTACTTTAGCTTCTTTAAAATGAAGAAAGGCTTTTCTTTGAAAATCTGAAACAGAATTCAACTTCTCCATCCAGAGAGAAAGGTCTAGAATTAATAACCCTGTTAGTGGAGGTTCAAGGCCAGCCAGAGATAGTGGAGAAGGCTAGTATGAGGGGTTGTGCTTTGTTATTGTTTACTTCCCTTCCAGTCTTGAGATTCTCTGTTTTCGGCATCCATTCTATTTCTGTCTCCTAATGCCAACAGCTAAATGGGGAGAAGAAAGAAAGTAGAAACAGGTAATAAGATAAATCTCAGCCTTTTAAAGTTCTAGACTCCTCACCTCTAAAATGGCAACAGCAACCCTAACTTCATCTGGGTAGCTGGAAAGGTTGGAGGAGATAAAAGATGGTCTCAGAATACTACTTAGCACCTGCTAAGAGGTGGAAGAAAATGATGTCATTTAAAATATTGTTGAGAGACGCCAGAGTGCAGTGGTTAAGAACCTGGACGTTGGAGCCAGACTGCCTGCATTTGAATCCCTACTCAGCCATTCGCTTGTCACATCATCTTGTATAATTCACTCATCTCACGCTGCACGTTGTCCCCATCTGCAAAAGGACAATAATAATGCTATCTGCTTCACAAAGTTGTTGTGAGGATTGAGTTAATACATTTAAAGTGCTTAGAACAGTACTTAGCATAGTTAAACACCCCAAAATGTTAGCTATTAGTGTTGTATTTTTAAGTTCCTGTGGCCTAATTACATTTCCTTCTCAAATGAGGCAGCATAGCACCAAATAGCCGGCAGGACTTGATAGAGGCTAAGTGACATTGGCCCTTTTGAGTTCTCTGTGAGAAAATGGGAAAGTCTCTGTCCTGGTTTTGTATATGCAGGTTACTCTTGACATGTTTTATAACTCTCTGTCCAGTACTTGGTATAAACAGTAGGTCCATAATTAATCAATCATGTATTAAAATTCTATATCTGCCCTTCTTGATATGTATATGTATATATAAGTAATTTTATTCTGTGATTACGCTATATGTTCTAGTATTCAGAAGTGTTCAATTATTTCTTGATTTTGTTTTTGTTTTTGTTTTCGACAGCATGTGTGCGAGAGAGAGAGAGAGAGAGCAAGTATGGGATGGGTAGAGGGAGAGGGAGAGAATCTTAAGCAGATGCCACACCCAACACAGAGCCTGACACAGGGCTGGATCTCACGACCCTGAGATCAGAACCTGAGCCGAAATCCAGAGTCAGACGCTTAAGCGACTGGGCCACCCAGGTGCCCCCGAAGTGTTTGATCATTTCTAAAAGCCATTCAATACTTACCTGAAAAAAAAAAAAAACACGTTCTCATAAAAGTGGAAGAAAATACGAATTGTTGGCCTTTGCAAATTTAATGCATCATGAGGTACTTCAAGTTTTTATTTTCAACCTAAGCCATAACTTTTCTGAGTAGTGTTCAGTGTTAGCTATTGGCTACATAAACAATTTGTGGCTCAGTCAGTTAAGCGTCTGCCTTCGGCTCAGGTCATGATCTGAGTCCTGGGATTGGGCTCCCTGCTCAGCGGGGAGTCTGCTTCTCCCTCTTCCTCTGCCTCCCCCCACTTGTGCTCTCTCCCTCGCTTACTCTCTCTCTCAAATAAATAAATAAATAAATAAATAAATAAATAAATATCTTTAAAAAAATCTCCAGTAAGTACTGGAGACTGAAAAACGGTCTTAATCAATATGTCATTAAATGCACGAGAACATTGGAGCATCTGGGTGGCTCATTCGGTTGAGTGTCCAACTCTTGGTTTTGGCTTAGGTTGTGATCTCTTGGGTGATGGGATAGAGCCCCATATCAGGCTCCGTGCTTAGCGGGGAGTTTGCTTGAAGATTCTCTCCCTTTTGCCCCTCCCCCACCCTCTCTCTCTCCCCCTCTGCCCCCGCAAATAAATAAATAAATGAAACTTTTTTTTAAATGCATGGGAACTTTGAAAAGGTAACAACGATAACCAGTGACCAATGTTGTATATGGAAATGTCATCTAACTTCTAGGCTGTTTATAACAGATTTGGACATAAAGGGAAGGTAAACTACAACGGCTTTTGAATCTTTCGAAGTAACAATAGAAATCAATTCCATAGGTCTTTGCAGTCTGTTCTAATAACACACAGCATCACATGTTCCACCTGCTGTAGTTTCATTAAAGGTGATCTATTTGTGCGAAGATTAAAACCAGGGACAGAGAAAAGCAATAGATTGACTCTCCCTTCACCTCCTCAGTTTAAGGAGCTAAGTCCAAAAGGACACAAGAACAACGAAGCCAGTGGAGGAATCTTCAGAAGCCAGTTATGCACGACCCCTTATGTTGCTCTTAACTATTGCACCCAAGAAGATGGGAGACCGACAGTGGTGGTTATAATCAATGAGTTATGTGACTCTGGGAAATGGCAGTTGTTGCTTTAACTTTAAACCTGGACTTGAGTCCGGGCTCCATTGCTTCTTGGTTGTATGACTTTGGGCTCACTGCTTCACCTTCATAGTGTCACGTTTTCCTCATCTGTAAAATGGGGTAACAACAATCCCTATATCTGTGAGTAAGTGTGAGAATTATAAAGCCTTTCACAATGGATCTAATGCTTTAGTAAATGCAAAATAAATGTATCTATTATCATCATTATGTTTAATTTTTATTAGGTAAGTCACTTTGGCTATCTGGGTCTCAGTTTGGCTCGTAAGTCAAAAGGAATATGACAATTTATACTCATTTGAGGGCATGCGGCTACATTAGATGACCTCGCAAGGTCATGTCCCGTGATTTGTAGATGAACATATATATATATATATGTTCATCTATCTATGAACATATGAACATATATATATATGTTCATCTATCTATCTTCAGGGCATAGGATTAAAGCTGATCTCATAATGAATCAGGATATGGGCAGATCCACCCCGAGATGGAGTGACTTTGACATCTTTCTCTTCTTTACACCTCATATTCAATGTATTATTCATTAAACAAATACATAACAAATATATATTGAATACTGGTTATACAGCAGGCACTATTTTAGGAACTGCACATAAAATGATGAAAAGAAAAGTCAGACAAAACAAAACACAAAGTTCTGGCCCTCTTCGAGGTCATCCTCTACTGCCAGACGTGGGCAATAAATAAACAAGTAAATGAATACTCTGGCATCACATCCTGTGAAAAGTATCTTCAAAATATATCTCAAATCTGACCATGCTTCCTGCCTCTCCTGCTATTACTGCACAACCCACCATCATTTCTGGCCTTAGTTACTGAACCAGCCTCCTCACCAGTGCCCTGTTCCCCTCCTGTTTCCCTGATGCCTGTTCTCCACCCAGCAACCTATGCAGATATCACACCATATCACTCCCTCCTCAACACCTGTGAAGGGCTGCCTGCCCATTACTCTTGAAACAAAAGCCAAGCATTTCCATATAGATCTAGCCCTCTTCCATATCTTCCTGCCACTCACCCTCTCATCTCCACTCCAACCACACCGTCCGTCCTTGAACATGACACACACGCTGCTGACACTCGGGGAGTTGGCACTTCCTGCCCTCATGCCTGGGGTACACTTGCTGTACCTTTCTCCTTCACCCCATTTGGGTCTCGGCTCTTCAGAGACGTCTTCCCAACTACAGTGTTAAGAACAAGCCTTCCAACCCATTCTCATTAGTCCCTTATCCCACTTTATTTATCTTTATAGCACAATCGCATGACATTCTATGGTTATTGGCTTGCTTGTTTGTTGCTGTCTCCCTGCAGTGGAATGTAAGCACCAAGAACATCAGGACTGGGATGCACTGCTGAGCCCCCTGTCTCTAGCACCACGCCTGGTCCACCGTGGTCCTCAAGCACAGGTGCAGAGCGTGGGTTCCAGAGCTGGGTGGCACGGGCTTTGAAGGCTGGCTCCTCGCCCTCCAGTTGTGAGATGTTAGGCAAGTCCCTCAACCTCTCCTCATCTGTTATGGGGAGAAGAACAGGCATGCAGGCATCAGGTTGTAATTTCAAACATTAGGTTGGTTTATTTGTAAAGTGCTCAGAAGAGTGCATAATGCATAAGAGGTCTACAGAAACACTTGCCATATAAAATAAAATACGTCTGAAATGAATGATGTCAGAAGGCTCACCTGTCCAAAAACATCTCACAGGGCTTGCCTCCGTCTCTTAAATTCTATCATCACTGATGCATTAGGGCATTTATTTATTGTACTGCTTAAGGAGTACTTATCATATGCTGCCTTTTTGCTGTCTGGCTTTTCCCCTCCGTCTTCCACTCTTGCCTCCCTCCTCGCCTTGGATCCACACCTATAGCATATATTCTTAGAGAGTATTCGCCAAAGTGTAGCCTCAGGGAAGGAAGGTCCCTTAGAGGCCACCAAGCGACCAAGCCCCGATCTGATCCGTGGGTCGCTCCACATCTCTGTCTACGTGGCTGTCTGCTTTCATGCTTCCAGTTACGGGGAACTCACCTCTTTTATTTTTTTATTTTTTTATTTTTTTTAAAGATCTTATTTATTTATTTGACAGAGATAGAGACAGCCAGAGAGAGAGGGAACACAAGCAGGGGGAGTGGGAGAGGAAGAAGCAGGCTCATAGTGGAGGAGCCTGACGTGGGGCTCGATCCCGTAACGCCGGGATCACGCCCTGAGCCGAAGGCAGACGCTTTAACCGCTGTGCCACCCAGGCGCCCCTCACCTCTTTTATTTTTTAACTGACTTTTTATTTTACTGCAGTTTATTGAGTATTTGCTCCACGCTGAGCGCTGCAATAAGGGTTTGATATGCATCATCTTCTCTAATCGTGGCAACAACTTCAGGGCACAAATGGGTTACCCCCATTTTGCAGCTACAGGCACTCAGTCATGGAGCCAGCGGACAGTCTGACGGCTCACTGCATACTATAGTGTCCCCCCAGATTTCTCCCTAAGACAATCCCTTTGGTACTTCAAGGCTTTTTTACTTTTAATCTTCCCGATCTCCGTCAGGGTGTGTATTCTGACATGTCTGCTGACTCCATCGCTATGCGTCTTTGAAGCCGGAGATGAAGTTTTTTTCAGTTTTGCATCTCCACCATTCGACAGAGACTGGCAGGTAATAAGCATTCAGTAAACGTCTGCCGAGCTGACCTCTGTTAAAACGTACAGCGAGCTGGAAGGGGTGTCTGGGCAGAGCGCAGCCTCACTGCCCTCTCCCCCTCTCCCTTCTCCCCGTCGCCCTCACCCATGCCTCGTCAGTGCTGCACTGTTCAGAAGTTTTCCAGGATGTGGATTTTTCAAACTAAAGGTTACAAATGACAGTGACAGAAACTGAGGTTCTGTTTGGCTCTGCTCTTGTCTTTGAAAGGAGTTCAGAGCAGCAATGGGTGGGCGGCCAGACCAGGAGGGGCTCTTGCTTGTGAGTTCGGTGGAGTGGAAAGCGTGTACGCACAGCATCTACACACAGGCACACATGTATACTTTTATCTACAGAGAGGGACAAAGCAAAAGATGTTTTGCATTTCTCCAGCTCTGACCACAATATGTTGTTTCAGTTTACTGGAGTGAGTGATTATCCACTCCACAGAAAATTACTATTTTGGTTTTTGCTAAAGGGTGGTTTGTTCTACTGTAGAGAAGTACAAAAAGACTAAGTTTCCAAAAAGAGTATTTTTGTCCTATAGCAGAGCACCAGGGTGTGGAAGAAAGAGGACTGGCTTGGGGGTCAGAACTCCTGCATTTACTCCCCTCTCTGCCCTGGATACACTGTTGTGCTGGGGGCAAGTCCCCTTTCTGAAGTGCAGACTCATCTGGGATAATTGCTCATCTATTTTTAAAAGAAACATTAAAGAAGAAACCCTTACCTTCTACTTTCTTCTCTGCAATCCGACCTACAGTAACCCTGGGACACTGAGAATGCAGGTTGGGGGTCAGGTGGAGCCCAGTTAAGACTCAGCTTGGCTGCTTCGGGTCAGTGACTCAAGCTCCTCTGGGAGCCCACGTTTCCTCCTGGATGAAAAGGGGTTAATAATGGTACCCACTTTCTAGGGCTGGCGTGAGGATTAATAAAGGGGTGCATGAGAACACTTGTTTCAGCGTTTGTCACATGGTACATCCTTGACAAGGGTGAACTATAAGAATAGTGGCAATAGTAATAATTATCAAAATAGCACAATATAAAAAAATTGCCAAAGTAACAAAATAATGATCAAAGAGCAATAATTATCAAAACCGTGTGCCAGAAGGGATGGGAAGCACAAAGCAGAGGATACACTCTGTGACCTTAAGGAGACAAATGTATAAAACATGAAAACAATAAAAGCCGATATGAACTGAGTGGCAGGGAGGGGTGGGGAGAGGTGATGTCAGGATTCAGAGGGGGTGAGAGCCCCTCAGACTCTGTGGTCAACAGAGGCTTCCCAGACGCGGGCGGAAGAGGAGCCGGGCCTTATTACATCTGGGTGGCAGGAAGGAAGATGGTGAGATTCCCAGGAGAGGATGTAATGGGCTTTCAGAGGTCAGTACACAGACTGCTTTGACGGAGCAGAGGGTTTTTAATAAAATATAAGTGGGGCAAAGGCCTGTCTAGTTTCTTTCTCAGGGAATACAAATCAAGACCATCTTTGTCTTCCTACACAACATTCTAAATCTGAAATTTATTTCAGTGAATGGCTGGCTTGGTACTGGGGATTGTGTTGCCGTGGCTGGAGCACTGAGATGTCTGCGCCTTCTTGGGGCACGTGTGTCACCTACAGACACAGCCTGGGGCTGGTCTGGGGGCAGGGGAACAGTGGATGTGCTCACAGGGGCCAATCTAACTGTCCCGCTGGGCAGGGCCTTCAGGTAGCCAGAGACTTTGGCTGGAGAGTACTAGAAGGTAAAACCTCCTTGGTATGGTTCTTTTTATTTATTTTATTTATTATTATTTTTTTAATAATGATTTTTTATTATATTATGTTAGTCACCATACAGTTCATCCCCGGTTTTCGATGTAAGGCTCGATGATTCATTAGTTGTGTATAACACCCAGTGCACCATGCAATATGTGCCCTCCTTACTACCCATCACCGGTCTATCCCATTCCCCCACCCCCCTCCCCTCTGTAGCCCTCAGTTTGTTTCTCATAGTCCATAGTCTCTCATGTTTCATTCCCCCTTCTGATTACCCCCCCTTTCTTTATCCCTTTTGGTATGGTTCTTTTATCGGCTTGCTCTGTTAGCTGTGGTTTGGATCCCCTGATGTAGCCATCTAGGGGTCCACATGTCCACAGTTATTCTGTCGAACAGGTCATGAGTCTGGGTGCTGAGTTCTATGGTTTGTAGAGATTCGATAACAGTATAAATAAAATTAACACACACACACACACACACACACACACACACACACAAGACTACTAACTTAGCATCTACTTCCCCCACCCAACCCCAGGAAATAAGGCCAACACTAGATTTCTAAAGACCCACCACAAACTGGGACGCCTAGATGTCTCAGTTAATCGTCTGCCTTCGGCTCAGGTCATGATCCCAGGGTCCTGGGATCGAGTCCTGCATCGGGCTCCCTGCTGGGCAGGGAGCTTGCTTCTCCCTCTGCCTGCTGCCCCCCCCTGTTTGCACTCTCTCTCTTTGACGAATACATAAATAAAATCTTTAAAAAAAATAACTTAAAAAAAAGACCCACCACAGATTATGGTGAAGGGAGGAGCTTGTGGGCAGGGGAGGTGGGAGTGGTCATCCAAAAATGGGGAGAAGTATAGAGATGGGGTCCCAGATTGGAGGGTGACTACAGGATGCCATGTCCTTGCACCATGGGGACCGCACCTGAGAGGTCATTTGCGGGGCTGTTCACAGAGCAGCATCCATGAGATGGATGGTGGAGGCCTGTGCTCAGCAGACAAAGCATGAAGAGGCAGTGGTAAAGCTGGCGACCACCCCGGTGTGATAAATTGCCTCCTATCCCAGTTTTCTGGCCTCACTAATTCCAGAATTATTGAATTACCCAATGCAGAAGGAGAGAGAATTCTACCTTTCCCCTAACACACACCAATTACTCAGTTCCCGATATGTCTTCTGCCAGCCAAGAGAAGGCTAGGGAGCTTGGAGCAGATTATGTTTGATTTCAAGAAATGGGATACTTTGACATATCTTGCACCCTAGATTTGTGGACTAATTTCTTTTCCCACTAAGCTTCTGCTCTTAAGTTAACTATAAGCAATTGGGTAAAGGAGTAAATTGATTTGCTTGCCTCCCCGCTGTTTCTCCATGTGGAAAGCCTAGGCTAACCCAGAAATCTCTGTTGCTAACCTTTCAAGAAGGCAGCCAAGTCTCCTAGGTCTCTCACCATAGTCTAAAGATCAGTTGTTGAGTAAGCCTGCCCCCTGAGAGCAGAGGCTGCCCAGCAACCAGGCCAGGTGACAGCAAGTATGGGATTCGTACTTACCACGCGCACCCAGTTCCCTGCCTCAAGGCCAAAGGGCATTTACAACTGCGGAACTTACAAAGCACATTTCCAAGAACAATTTTGTGACCCTTGAATTCTTGGACCAGATCAAGGATATAAAAGGGGTCCAGAGCATGGGAGAGAAAATCTGGGGAAAAGGTTTCTTGGGCAGGTACTGTGCAAGTCCTCTCTGTCCCTCAGGAGGGTGGGCAGTTCTACCCCCTTCACCCCAAGTCTAGTGCAACCATTGCTACAGTCAATTTCATAACATTTGCATCACCCCCAAAAGAAACTCCTTACCATCAGCAGTCACTCCCCTCGTCTCCCCAAGCTCCACAACCCCAGACAACCACTCATTTACTTTCTGTCTGTATAGATTTGCTTAATGGGGACATTTCTGGGAAGTGGAGTCATATGTGCTGTGGTGTTTTGTCACGTGCTTCTTTCGCAGAGCATCTTTTCGTGGTTCGTTCATGCTGTTTCATGTATGAGGACCTCATTCCTTTTTCCTGCTCAGTAATATTCTATTATATGAATGTATCTTATTTAGTTTATCCGTTTACCAGATGATGGACATTTGGGTTGCTTCCAATCCTGGCCATGAATAACGCAGTTGTGAACATTGGTATACAAACTTTTGTTTGGACATATGCTTTCATTTCTCCTGGGTATACACCTGGGTCTATATTTTAACCTTTCAAGAAACAGCCTGACTGTTCCCTGAGTTACAGAATCACTTTTGGGGGGGGGGTCACTGAATCACTTTTAAAGAAATGGTAGGAGACAAATATGAAATTGTGTTTTGATTATGTCACATGTTGTGCTTGTCCAACATTATGACTACAGATCAAGTCAGCCCAAACCCCTCGCACCTCACCCACCCTGTGTGGGGTTCAGGCCAGAGGGAGGAGGAAGGATGGAGGGAGAAAGAGGGAGAGAGAAAGTGCAAGGGAGCAAGACAGCACAGGCAAACAGGAACTTAAAGACAAGGCATAGAGACCCCAGATGAGACCCCAGGAGTGGTAAGAATTGGATAAGAATGGATAAAGAAGATGTGGGATATATATACAATGGAATATTACTCAGCCATCAAGAAACCGAAATCTTGCCATTTGCAACGACGTGGATGAACGAGAGGCTCTTATGCTAAGCGAAATAAGTCAGTCAGAGAAAGACAATTATCATATGATCTCACTTATATGTGGAATTTAAGATAAAAAACAGGGGAGCCTAGAGGAAGGGAGGAAAAAATAAAGACAAAATCAGAGAGGGAGACAAACCAAAAGAGACTCTTAACCATAGGAAAAAACTGAAGGTTGCTGGAGGGGAGGTGGGTGGGGGATGGGGTAACAGGGTGATGGACATTAAGGAGGGCATGTGACGTGATGAGTGCTGGGTGTTATACACAACAGATGAATCACTGAACTCTACCTCTAAAACTAATAATACACTATATGTTAATTAATTGAATGTAAATTAAATTAAATTAAAAAAAAGAACTGGATAAAAAGTTGCTTGGATGTAGAGGTCTATGAGGCAATTGAGCTACTAGTGTGTGGCTGGAACTGATTTACTCAGTATTCAACCCATATGTGGCTACTGTGTACCAGTACCCTCTTTAGGTGAGGTTATGATTATGTATGTGCAAAACACAATGTTTTACCTAATCCTCATGAACATGCGAGGTGACTATCATCCCATTTTATAAACAAGCAAACTGAGGCTCAGGTAACTGACCTGGCCAGGGTCATACAACTCTGACCGGCAATCTGGGATCAGGAACCTTGTCTGCCTGACTGTGAGGCCAGTGTTGTTAATCACTTCAGACCTCTCAGTTGGCCTGGACTGCTGGGCTTAACTTGCCAGCTTCCGATTTTGCATGTCTCCAAAAATCCTTCTATGTAGAGAGGTGTGCTGGTAAAATGGGTCTCCAAAAAAAGAAAAAAAAAAAAACAACTCAGGATATGTAATGTGTGCCAATTTCTATGGTGTAAATATTCCTACCACAGCAGATTTCAAGATAACATCACTTTAACAACTAGTTCCTAACATTCCTGAATATTTAGTGATCAACATTCGAGAGCCAATATTAGCAACATCAGCACATCTCTGCTTCTATGCCTTGCGTTGTATGGATCTTTGCTCTTACTTTTTAAAATCTGATCACCAAAGCTCCAGAATGACATGTGTCCTTGAGTGTTCTAGTAAATTGAGGGGTTTAACCTGTAATACTGACTCAACAAACCATTTCTGGGGAAGACATGTTTGCAAAACCTGGTGTTTCATGACTCACAGAAATAGAAGCAAAGTCATATTAAAGAAATGCACTAAATTTGTATGCATTTCCTCTCTTACCTCTAAGTAATAGTTAACATACTTTTAGGCTTATTCCAGAAATGTCAGTTATAAGCCAGTGACCATATGATTGAAGTTTAAGTTGACAGAAGCCAGACCTTCTTCAACACAGTATTTCTTTTTTTTTTTTTTTTTTAAAGATTTTATTTATTTATTCGACAGAGATAGAGACAGCCAGCGAGAGAGGGAACACAAGCAGGGGGAGTGGGAGAGGAAGAAGCAGGCTCCCAGGAGAGGAGCCCGATGTGGGGCTCGATCCCACAACGCCGGGATCACGCCCTGAGCCGAAGGCAGACGCTTAACTGCTGTGCCACCCAGGCACCCCCAACACAGTATTTCTTAAACCGGGGTCTGCATGTTCTACTAGAATTTAAAAATATAATACTTGTTTTCCATGCTAATTAAAAAAAAAACTTTATCACTTATAAGGATAAAATGTCTCTTTGTGCATGACTCACAGCCATTTAGCAAAAAAGCTTTAGTTCCTTAGCAGAAACGAATTCTTTGGGGGGGGGCACATTTTTTTCCCTTTAAAATGAGTGTGTACATTCCTCATGGATGAGAAACCCTACTCCAACCCTTCGAACCTGATCACCTTTGAAAAAAATCACCCTTCCATATTGTTTCCAGATTTTTTTTTTTTTTACAGGTTCCTTTCAGTTTTATTCAGCTTCTTTTGTTTTCACACAAACAGGCAACCAGTGACAAGCCCCGACGCCCGCTTGTGTGACAGATCAGGGAGAGCTGGATAAATTGACAATCTGTAATCTTCCAGCCAATTTCACGTGGTTCACCAGTGCAAGATCTGCAGGAATGGTATTCCTAGCTGCTAATGACCATCTTCATTATCACGCCGCCCTGAGCTCACATTTTGCCTTTGGCTTATAATGGGAGTCATTAGATTCTAGAACATTCTCTTTCTGTCCTGTTTCTAAATTTGATTTTCCCAGAATCAGAGAGAATACAAATTCTCCTGAGCTTTGTGGATAAGCAGTGAAGGTGGGGACGAAAGGAGACTTGCATCATCTCCGCGCTGCTGTGCCTACACACAGCCCCGACCCAACCGAAGAAGCCAAGCTCCAGATGGACACGCAGCACGAGCTCACTTCTGCAACATGCTTAGGGTTTTCCATAGGAAATTAACTAAATAACACTAACATTCCTTCCCTCCTCTCCTTTCCACTCTTCACTTCCCCCTGTAATGAAACAGTTTAAGCTCAGCACTTTAGCTCCCTCACTGGGGCAAAAGTTTGACAATTTCATTCTCTTGTGACCCTTTGATCAAAAACAAAAGTCTCTTTTCTCCTTCACTTGTTTATTCTGAAAAGAGTTTCTCTTCAAGGCTATTGTATTTCACTGAAGATGCAACTTTCTGATATACTCTGTCCCGAAATGGTAGTTCAAAGATGCATCCTTTAAAAATGGCAACAGAGGCACTTTAAAGAGAACCCAATCACAGTGTAAGTGGATTCAATCCTGTATTCAGCGAAATAATTGTGGCACAAATAGCAGCTTGCTGGTGTTGTAGATGTAAAATCATCCATTGAATCAAAAGGAGGGTCAAATCTTCCCCAAGTGATCATTAACGTATGTGTTTTCTTCATTACGAACCCGATAATGAAAGTTTAAATGGAAATGTTCAGTAGCAATTTAAAAATATTGATGGATTGCCTTGTAGGTGCATAGGAATTACGATCTACTTTAGACACATTGTTCAATCGACTTTGGTGCACTCATGGCCGACAGGGCAAAAAGCTCTGTGACAGGGGATGGGGGCCTAGGCGGGTGGTCCCTGGCTTCAGAGCGTTTATAATTCAGAGTGGAAGAGAAGCAGGTCTAGAAATAACCAGAATCCAGGCAGTTCCACACGCAGTGTGTATTTCCTGACCTCTCACTGGCCAGGCACTGTGCTAAGATGATTGAGGCTCAGTGGTGAGCCCAGGAGAAATGGTACCTCCCATGATAAGGGAGAACAATGTGAAAAATCCTTCCTTCCCTCCACAAATATTTATTGAGCATCTTTTGTGTGTCAGCTGCTCTTCTTAGAGCTGTGGGTATAGCAGTGAACTTTTAATTATAATCATGGCGATTATTTACTATTGGAGAGATAGGAAACAAATATATAGTTTCAGGTAAGGGTAAGTGAAGAATATAGAAAAGGGTACCTGGATTGAAGGTGACAGTGGGGTGGGGGGAGCTCCTTTAGAAAGGGTGGTCAGGGAAGTCCTACCTGGGAAGACCTTTGAGTAGAGACCGGATGGTGGGAGAGAGCTGAATTGGCTTTCCTCGGGTCTTGAGCCTGCTGGCCTTTGACCTGGAACTACACCACTGGCTCTCCTGGGGCTGGGGCTTGCGGCCTCATCCTGCAGATCCCGAGACTCCTCACCCTCCATAATCACGTGAGCCTTTTTGTTCTATTTTAGAACACCTGATTGGATGGACCACCCCCCCCCCCCATTAGGGAAGGCAACCTGTTCTATTCGGTCTGTTGGTTTAAATGTTAAACTCCTCCAAATACACCCTCACAGAAACATCTAGAGTAACGTTTGACCAAATATCTGAACACTTTGTGGCCCAGTCAAGTTGGCACATAAAATTAACCAGCGCACCGACAGTGGGACGTACCCCCTCTTTTTCCAGCCCCACCTCTCCATTACTCTTCCACATGCCTTGCACCTCACTCCAGACGCCCCAACTGCATTCTGATTACGCCCAGCACTTCCGGCCTTCCCGCGAGGCTCCGACGGGGGCCCGCCCCGCCCCCCCTGCCGCCATCTCTCCAGCTCCTGCGGGACCATTGAGGCCAACACCGCCTCCTCCGCGCCACGTGTCCTGTCATCCTCCGTGTGAAGGTACCTCGCCTCTCCTTCGTTTATGTCTCTGTTTGGTATTTAGCATACTTCCCTCAGGTCATTGTTATTTATATAATTTATGATTGAGGTGAGATGCTTAGCGAGAACACATTCTGCCCCTCACTCTTGTGAGAGACGTTTTATGAACTCACCTGGGAACCGCAGGAAGGACGGGGTCCCTGTTGCAGCTGTTTCCCAGGAACGAATCGCCTTGGCAAATGGTTTGCCGTCTCTTGCTTCCTCGGCCGGAGGGTGATGGTACCTACGTCCCGAGATGCACCGCGATGGCGCGTTGAAAGCCCCTCACGCAGGATGTGGTGACGAGAGAGCCCCCCCCCCCCCGTCAGCAAGAGCGACTGCCAGGGGCGCGGAGGAGAGCCTCGCTCAGCGAGGTAGACGCCCGGCTCCCACGAGTCCTGAGGGGCGCTTCTCACAGGAGCGTGGAGCAGAGAGCGCGACTGGGAAATGAATCCTTTGTTTAAGGTTGAAAAAGAACTGGTGTGAGCCCCTCTGTATCTCCCGGGACCCGCAAGAGGTTCTGGGTATGAAAGAGGACAATGCTTAAATGGGCCTGATGAAACCCTCGGGGGCAGCCAGAGCAGGGAGGGGGGTGTGGAAAGGGCCTGCTGAAGGAGCTGAGGACTTGGGAAGGTGGAGGCGTCCTTGGTCGTGCGTGGCCTGTGGGAGGCAGAGGGCATGGCCTGGCATCCTTCAGGGGACCCTGGCGGCCCTCTGCCCTGGGAGCTGAGCGGGCCCACAGAGGCGGCACCTGGCAGTAAGCCAGTTGGTCCTCTCAGGGCTCTGGGAGACCCTGCCTCAACTTTATTTACATTTTTTCATTTTTCACTTATTTTAAGAAATGTATGATTGAGTATAACACGCATGCAGAGAAGTGCAAACATCTAATTGCAGTAGCTCAACGAGTTTTTGTAAAGTGGTCCCAGCCACGGAGCCACCACCCAGGTCAAGAAATAGAACATTGCCAGCCTCGGAGAACCCTCCCACCTCATGCCCTGTCATTCGTCTCCACCCGGGTCCTGAGAAGTCATCGCTAGCTGGACCTGGACAACACAGACTGGTTTTGCCTGGTCTTCATCTACATGGAATCTTACAGTACGTGCTCTTTCATGTCTGGCTTCTTTTGCTCAAGTTATTTTTTATGAGTTTCGTTCCTTTATTGTGGGGGAGATGCATTCATTCTCACTGCTGACTAGATTTTCTTTGTATGAGTATGTCGTAATTTCTTTGCCCATTCTATTGCTGATGCCCATGTGAGTTCTGTCTGGTTTGGGGCTATTGTGAACAGTACTACTAGAAACATTCTAGTACATATCTTGTGTTTGCATTTCTGTTGAGTAAATACCAAGAAAGGAAATTACTGGGACTTACGGAATGCATATATGTAGTTTTAATGGTGAAGGGGTTGTGCCAATTTTACTCCCACAAAGAGTGAATGAGTGCAACAGTGTCACCCTACCAGCTTCTCTACATTGTTGTCAATGTTTGGTGCTGAAAGACTCTTTGACCTTAGTCATTATATTGAGTGTACAGAAGGATGACCAGCTTTTCATAGCCCTGAAACATGGCGGTGGAAGGCAACTCCCAGGATAGGCCTGATCTATTACCCCCGAGATCTCCAAAGTGAGGTGTGTTTCCCCAAAAGAGCATGAACCAAGGGGTCAGGGGATGCATGAAAACTTCTATTCGTATGCTTTATTAAGATCTCATTCATATACTATACGATTCATCCATTTAATGTATACAATTCAATGGCTTTTAGTATATTTGCAAATATATGCAATCCTTATCATAGCCATTTTAGAGTAATTCATTATCTCAAAAAGAAACCCCCTACCCCTAGGTATTACCCTCCTATCACCTGGTATCCCTATTAGTCTTAAGCAGTCATTAATCTACCTTCTGTCTCTATAGATTTCCCTATTTTGAACTTTCCTATAAATGGAATCATATCCTGTGTGGTCTTTGGTCCCTGGCTTTTTTCACTTAGCATAATGTTTTCAAGGTTCATCCATGTAATAACACACACCTGTAGTTCATTCCTTTTTATGGCCCAGTACTATTCCATTGTATGGATTATATGTATTTTAATTATTTTGAAAATGTTGATGTTTTCTGTGTTTTATAATATAACATAGTATACTAGTATAAAATTTAATATGTTAATATGAAAGGACTCACCCATGGTTTATAAATAAGTAAACATATACATACAAACATACGTACACTGGGGAAACAATCTTAAAAAGGCTTTACTGATAGAAATTCACCATTGTGAGCACTGGGTGTTAAACACAACTAATGAATCATTGAACACTACATCAAAAACTAATGATGTACTATGTGCTGGCTAACCAAACATAATAAAAAATAAAAACAATAATAAAAAAAAAAGAAACTTACCTGCCCAACAGGGCAACCTTTGTTTTTGAAAAAAAAAAGAAAAGAAAGAAAAAGAAATTCACCATCAGTAGAGTCTGAAGATCCCTGCGTTAGAACCAATGTTCTCTTTTCCTTGGGATTAAAAGTAGACTTGACTTCCCTTTTGGGCTGCCTAAGTTCCAGAGTCTGTTTCAGATAATCATGGTGGGAAAAGGAGCCAAAAGTGTGAGTATCCCTGGTAATGTGGTAAATGAGTGCTCCAGCTAGTCTAAATTTAATGTAGAAAAATAAGAGAGATTTTACCCTATTTCTACCTCAAATGTTAAAGAGCTGTTCATTCTAAAATTACATTATTCCCCTTGTCGTAACCTCTAATAGCAGAGGCCATGCTTCTCTCAATTTTTTGTCTTCTCCAAGAGTCTGGTACCAAAGTCCAGTCTAACGCCTCTGTCTTAGCACCCTTTCTGCTGTCTTTGCATCTGGCAGTGCTCGGGGAGAGCCCAGCCTCCTCCTGGAAGGATCTCGTTTGGCGTCCTTTCAGTTGCAAATATCAGAACCTCCTCACTCTGGCACAGTGGTTCTCCATGGAGGTGTGATTTTGCTCCCCACTTCCACCAGACCCCACTGGGGATATTTGGCATTGTCTGGAGACCTTTCTGATGATCACAACAGTGTTACTAGTGTCTGTGGGTAGAGCCCAGGGATGCTGCTAACCATCTTATCGTAGCCGTGCCAGTCCCCAGCAACAAAGAATTATCCAGCCCTAAATACCAAGAATGCCAGTCTTTCTCCCTTTCTCCTCTGTGTCAGTCTCTCTCTCCCCGCCGCCCCCACCCCGCCCCACCGTGTAGTAGCCCGTCTTTACATCTCTCTAAGAGTGGGTTTTCTTCTTCCCTGTTTATAGATTGGCTGTCTGTTTTGCTAAGCAGCGGCAGCAGAGGACCCCCCACAGCTCCCAAATGCACATGTCCTTCGTTCAAGTGATCAGCGAAGACTGAGGAGCATCCCTGAACCACCAGAGGACAGGGACCCTAATTCACCCGGTTTGGATGGCTGCGCACACCTCCTATCTCCTCTGTTACAGCTGGGTGGCGGGACCAGTGTCCCACAGCATTGCCAAGTCCTACTCCTGTGGACCCGAAGGCAGCAAGTCTCAGAGAAATGAGAGTCTGGGTTGAATGCACTGTGGCTAACCATATCCCAACACCTACCGTGCTTCTTGGAAATCTTTCGCTACCCCTCTTTTGTCTCCTCCACTACGCTAGAAGCTCCCACAGGGCTCATCTCTGTAGCACACTTCCTGGCACATTGTGAACACTCAACAAAGAATGAAGAAGCATTGATTCATTTGCTTTCATTCATCAGTGTTTACAAACCTGTCAAAAAAAGACTACAAAACAAAACACAGCATGTAATCGACAAAAACAGGGAGGGTCATGCATCATAACCCTGGAAAGGGTGTACTGTCTTGGAAAAGAGAAAAGAACAAACCTGAAAAGTGCTTGAGCAGAAAGTTACAGAGTGGGGTTTCCTTCTAAGGTCATCACTGTCAGTCATGGGAAGTACAGCTGTTACTTATGAAAATGCTGGTGTCAGACCTCATTATGGAGGGTGATTAAAAACCTCACTTGGCATTTCCTTCCACATTTTAAAAACAGAACTTCTTTACATTAAAAAAAAAAAAAAGAAGAAGAAGAAGAAGAGGGAAAAAGAAGAAGAAGAAGAAAAAAAAAAAGAGAGATTGGCTCGTGTAGCCTCAGAGCCAGCCTCTGGGTTAGGGCTGGCCATCCACCATCTCCCCATCTCAGGCTTTACCATCTAAAACCTGCTTATGTAAAAGTCCTCCATGGTGAGATCAGAGATCATGGAAGTTTAAAAGTGAAAACAATATTATCCCCCTCCACCCAAATTCATATGTTGAACCCCTAACCTCCAATACCCAGAATGTGAGTGTATCTGGAAATGGGATCTTTACAGAGGTGATTAAGTTAAAACAAGGCTGTTAGGGTGGGTGCTAATCCCATCTGACTGGTTTCCTTCTAAGAGGAGAGGAGGACACAAACAAGCTTGTGCACAGAAGGAAGACCACGTAAGGATGCAGCGAGATGGAGATGGCGGCCATTGCCAGTGGAGGAGAGGGACCTCAGGAAGACACCTTGATTTTGGACATCGAGCTTCCCGAACTGTGAGTAAATAAATCTCTGTTGTTTAAGCCGCCCAGCCTATGGTGTTTGGTTATGGCAGCCCTAGCAAACTAACAAAATCACTTTCTCTGATGGCTCTTCGTCTTTCCAAGTGTAGTTTATTGTTTGTTTATTATTGCATTTGTAAATTATTTCATTGAACCAGCAAAGGAAAAGCACAGATAATTTACCTCCATAACAAGTTTATCAGATATCCACAGAGAGAGAGCCAGAAAAAAAAAAAAAAAAAAAAAAAAAAAAAAAAAAAAAAAAAACAAGGATTAGGGCCCACCCTAATCCAGGATGACCTTTTCTTAACTTGATTACATCTGCAAAGACCCTGCATCCAAATGAGGTCCCACTCACAGGTCCTGGTGGTTAAGACTGAAGTATATCTTTTTGGGAGATGCAATTCTATCCACTACAAATGGCTACACTTGAAGGGAGTTGGATAGTGATTGTAAGAAGCAGGAAGAATCTTCCGGAATACCGGTGATGTTCTTGTTCCTGATCTGGGTGCTGGTTACACTGTGGTTTCAGTCTACAAAAATTTGCCCAGCTATTCCTCTCTGATATATGCACTTTTCTCTATAGATGTTATGCTTTGATAAAAAAAAATTTTTTTACATCACCTTTGTTTAGAATTTACACTTGTTTATTCTTTTTGATTTATGTTTCTCTAAAATATTAGGCAAAAGCAAATCTATCAGTGTCTCAAAATTAGGCGAGAGGACGTAATTGAATATATCACCATGGGCTTTGGTTTTTCCTTTTTATCAGTGATCAAGAAACTATATGATGAATGAAAGCCACAATGTATTCTGTATTTTAAAATTGAATTGCTATTTTATTCTTCACAACAGCATCTATATATATTTGAAAAATATTTGTACACCAATGTCTCAGGCATTCTCCCTTTGTTTACGGATTATGCTTGCCTGCCATATGGATTCACAGGCCCCTTGCATTTGTTCCAACGGCCACTCTGTGGTCACAGGTTGAGGACTACTTGTCTAAGTGATAATGATGTGGGAATAATGTGCAGTTGTGAAGAGCATGGAATTTGGAGCCAGGCTGGCTGGGTTGGAATCCTGTCATTTTCTTAGTATACGAAATCTGTGTGTGCCTCAGTTTTTCCACCTATAAAAAGGAGTGATAGTAACACTATTAAACTTATAGGATTATTGTACTAAGATAAGTTAATACATGTGGAACACAGAATCTGTAAGTTTCTGTTACACAGTAATTGGGCCAGATTATATAAAAGTATTAGCCATTGTTATTATTATTATTATCAGGATTTGCAAGTCCGTGGTTATTGCCAGAGTGAGGGTCTGAGGCAGGTGGCTGCCCAGCCCCTGACTGGAGTAGATATTAGGGACACAGATTATTTGGGGAGGGAGGTTCTTATTTTTGGCTACTGTAAATTATGCTGCCATGAACATGAGTATACAAATATCTGTTACAGTCCCTGCTTTCGATTCTTTTGTGTCTATACCCAGAAGTGGAATTGCTAATCAAATGGCAATTCTGTTTAATTTTCTGAGGAACCACCATACAATTTCCCACAGCTCTGGCCCCATTTTATCCTCCTACCGGCAATGCACAGGGGTTCCAGTTTTTCCACATCCTTGCCAACACTTGTTGTTTTCTGCTTATTTGCTAATAGCTGCAATAATTAATTCTATGTATTAATTTAGCTGGGCCTCAGCGCTCAGATGGTTGGTCAAACATTATTCTGAGTGCTTCCATGAGAACGTTTCTGGATGAGATTAACAAATCAGTGAGCTTTGACTAGAGAAGATTTCCCTTCATAATGTGATGGGGCCTCATCCAATCAGCTGAAGGCTTAAGCAGGACAAAAAAGACTTGCCTTCCTGAGTTGTGGGAATTCCCCAGAAGTTGGCTTTAAGACTACAACCAGAACATTGGCTCTTCTGGTTCTCCAGCCTGCTGGTCTACCCTAGAGATTTTTTTTGGGTTTGCCCAACCCTATAATCATGTCTCAACTCCTTATAATAATAAATAGATATATAATAAATTTAATAATTTATGTATACTAAATATATAATAATATATATTAGATATGTAGTCTCCTATTGATCCTGTTTCTTTGGAGAACACTGACTGATACAATAGTTATCCTAATACGTGTGAAGATCTCATTAGTATTTGAATAAGTACTACAAGTAAATACATAGCATATGCACATCGTATATAAGACTTTTTCTTTTTGTGTATAAAACTTTTATCGAGACTTACTGTAAGCCAGGTACAACCCTAATCATTTTCCATGTCTTAAGTCATGTGATGTGGACAACTTCCTGAATCAAGCATTATCTCACATTTATAGATGAGGAAGCAAGTACGTAGAGGTTAAATAACACTTGCCCAAGGTCATGCAGCTGGTATGGGGTGATTTGAACTCAGCAGTCTGGCTCCAGAATCCTTGCTTTTGCCAAATGCTGCTTGGACACCTTCTGTTCTGGTAGCTTCACTTAATTCTAATCATCTTGGTGACTTCTTATGCACTGGATTTCCTCTCCATCCATTTCCCTGTTCCTAAAAGTTCTACCGTACTTCTGTTCCCTAAAATAAGTCAAGGCTGAGTGCTGCAATATTCCCTGTAGTGGCATGTGGTGTGAGGGGGAAGAACGCTGGTTTCTGGTTATAACCGAACCCTGCATATATGCCCTTGAGGGGAAAAAAAATTAGGAACTACTAAATCCTTTACACTAGAAGAGGAAAAATTAAACCATTTAAAAATGAAAATTATTCCCATAACGTATTTCAGCCAAATAATTAAAGTGTACTCGTACATTAATTACACTTTCAAGATTCTCCTTGCCCTGCTTTGCGGGGCTTTCTCTTTTTCCCAGGGTTAAGTGAGGACAAGGTTTTTGAGGTAGGACTCAATTCCATTTCAAGAAAAGTCTCAGGTTGGTTAGGCAAAATTCCCATCCAAAAGAATTGCCCAGCCAAGCAATTAAGTCACCTTCAGAAGTTACTAACTTGCAGCTGACCTTTGTGGAAACCAGAGCTACAGTTATAACACACAGGTTTGATATTTTTTTAAAGATCAAACTCCCCCTCCAGAAAAAAAAAAAAATGTATCCAGCACTTAAACTTGGAAACAGTACCAAGCTAGGTCCCTCTCTTTAGAACTGCTGCAAATGTTTTCATATCCTGTTGACCTTACTGTGTTCCATCTTTCAAAACTGAAGCCTGGATAATTTCCTCAAAGCTGTTAGCTTTGCCCTTGATCAGCTTCCCAGGATAATTGTCTCCACCTTCTGCAATGTGTCTTGGAAATGTGGACCTTCCCAGGTTGTAAAGCATTAGCTAGTGCTAGAAGGAGGCTTAGCAGGGCATGTCACACCTTGAATGTTTCCCAAAACTTTTAAATCAGCAAGGAATCTCAAAGATCATCAAATCATTCTCCTTAACTTTACAGATGAGGATATGGAACTCGGGTTTCGTGGGAAGACACTAAAGGAATATAAATAGGGATGGGCCAACAGGGCTCTCCTGCTGAATTTACTTACTAAATCTGTGGGTGATAAAAGCAAAGAATCTGATGGCTATACATTAGAACAATGGGCCCAAAACAACATGATGGAATTCAACAAACAGTAATAATAACGGACTGCTTCTAGTCACAGAATCGGCAAGCTTCCCCAACGTGGGAGACAGATGATGTTTGGCTGACCCCAATCTCAGGATGAGCCTACAGAGACAATGGTCAGCCAGATGTTAAAAAGCCTAATTAAATTCTAATAATGGCACACTCAACGTTGTGTTAGAATATGGATGAAGTCTAGAAGGACACACAAAATGGTTCATGGTAGTTACTTTTGGGCAGTGGAAGTAGGTGGAAGAGAGGGCTATACTTCTTATTTTATACATACAGTATTACCTGACTACTTTTACAGTGAGTATTGTATTAATTTTGGAATAAGCAAATCTTAACAACTTAAAAAAATAGTGATTAACAAAAACTGAGGCTGAAGGAGAGTCCCCAGAGGAAGAACAGGAATGTCGTAGACACATTGTATGGGATGTCTACTGTCTAGCCTTGGGCATCAAAGGGATATCAGTAAGTTAAAAGTACTATATCCAGAAGGTAAGAGATCAAATGGTGGAAGGGGCTGGGAATCAGGTCACAGAGATTACTGAACAGATTTAACTAACTTCATACTTTTGAAACAACAGGGGAGTTATTTATCTCATTCTGAAGAGCTAGAGTATGGAAATCCATTCATTCATTCGTTCATTCATTCACCCATTTATTCATCCAACACCATAAACAAAGTGTATCTTCCTTAAAAAAGCATTTGAGAAAGTATTTCCCCTGGCAAAGAATTAAGCTCTTTTAAAAGGATAAATTGCTTATTCTGGAGCATATTCAAGGAATGGTTGGCTGATCTATTCTCAGAGACAGACACCTGCAGTTTTAAGGATGATGAACTAGGAAAATTCTAATGGTTCTTACCAGTTCATATTTATATCATTTTCCGGCTCGGAAATACTGTGAAGGCTCCAAATTGCTAGCAGTGCAAAGGAAGGTCGAATTATTCATTGTGACATTCAAGGCCCTTCAGAACATTGCTCGGACCACCTTTCCCAGTGTGTCTCCTACCGTCCCCATGAGGCACCCTCTTCCCAGCCTCCCTGGTCTATTTGTCAGGCACCTTCCTGCTCCTCGCTTGTCCTCTTTGTTCATGCTCTTCCTTCCAAGAATGCCCTTTTGGCTTTTCTTGACCTAGTGTAATACAACTCATTTTTCAATTTGAACCATTGAATACTACCTTGCTTTGAGGCTTTCCCTCTTTCCCAGATATCACTTTTCAAAGCTGACATTCCCTGGTGGGAATTCACAGTTACACCAGTAGTTTACAGCTGGGGTCCAAACTACTTGGTTGGTCAGTGCCCACACATGTTAGAGGTTAAAAATGTAAAACGCTACGCTGATGTCCCTGTGACGCATCTAATATTGTGTCATGCTTGGTTTTCGGGGCTCCTATACTTACTACTAGATATGAGCCCCTTGAGGTCAGGATCACATCCAGTCAAATCCAGATCCTCTGGGCTTCAGAAAAAGCCTGTCACTTCCAGAGTCACCTGGAAATCTGCGCTGAATGAATTCATGGACTTGAAATCGCTCTCATTCTGTTCCTTACCAACCAGTTAGAATTTCCGACTTCAGCATGTAGTTACCTCCTCCGTGCTTTGAGACTTTAGTTGAAATTGGTATGATGTACAAATGCAGTATTTCTTACTATTTTCGACATCTTCAGGCACATTCTGAGAATACACCGAGTTGATGTAGTTTGACTTTCAAAGAGGAGGGATACCTGAGACTTCCATTCTCAGAGAGGGGAGTCCAGGGTCCAGCAGATAAGAGTCTACTCTAGAGCACAGTCTGACTTAAGAGTCCAACAGATCTGACTTTGAATTCTGTCTATGCCACGTACTAGCCATGTGACCTTGAGTAAGATACCACTGTGTCTAAGCCTCAGGGTCCTCGTAAAAAGGGAGTACACATGGTACCTTCCTCATAGGGTTGTTGGAAGGAAAATATTATAAGATCCTGCCTACAAGGCACTAAGCCCAATGCCCGCCACACAGTAAGTGCTCAATAAAAATAGATATTATTATGGCTGTGTGTTCTAAGTCTGGCAGCTGCAGAGACAACCTTGGATTCATGAACAACTACTACCTGTTATAGGTCCCCCCGGCTGCTCCCAATACCACACACACATAGTTATAGGGCCTGGCTCCTAAAAGGCATTATAAAATATTGAAGGCACTCAAACATGGATTTTAATATTTGGAGCATTAGCTTCCAAAAGGAATGGGCTTTTACATTTGTTATGTCCAACATTGCAGTTTTTGCCTTAAATCCACCACCAAAATGACTTGACCCATTTGTATTAAGCCCTTTACGTGAGCAGAACATTGTGGCTTGCGCTTACTCAAATCCAAATTAAGGTCTAAATCTGAAGAAAGAAAATCACCTTTTTAAAGAACCAGACTCCATGAGGAGAGAAAGTAGGCCAAACACCTACTGGACAAGCTGTTGGAAAGGATCCACCATTTCTTTTAACTTTTGTTACTTGCTACTGGCCCTAAAATAAATCCGTTTGTGCCAATGCCTATTATTTCCCCACTTCCAAAGAAGGTCAGCAATCAAACAATACAGAAGGTTCTAGATAGGACCTCATAACGGTGATTACTTCCTATGGAGAGTTGAAGTTCTGGTTCTGCATCTTTCTGGTTGTACCTCAACCTTTCTGAAGCTCGGTTTTTGTTTTCCAATCTCTGAAATGGACATAATAATGTAACTGCCAGCTCTGTAACACTGATTTCGTTTTCTATACAATCTATACAATAGGAATAATTATACCTACCTCAGAGTTTGTGGTAGAATGAAGAATATATATGTACATATAAATAAATATTAATTATACTATATACACTATGTATATCATATAGTATTATTTATTTTTTTTAGAGAGCGCATGAGTGAGGGGAGGGGCAGGAAGAGAGAGAATCCTTTTTTAAATTTATGTATTTATTTTTAAAGATTTTATTCATTTATTTGACAGAGAGAGACAGCGAGAGAGGGAACACAAGGAAGGGGAGTGTGAGAGGGAGAGGCAGGCTTCCTGCCGAGCAGGAAGCCCGATGCAGGGTCTGATCCCAGGACTCTGGGATCATGACCTGAGCTGAAGGCAGACGCTTAACGGCTGAGCCACCCAGGCGCCCCTATTTTTTAAATTTAAATTTAAATTAAATTAAATTTTAAATTAAAATTTAAATATCATATATTATTAGTTTCAGAGGTAGAGGTCAGTGATTCATCAGTCTTATGTAATACCCACTGCTCATTACATCACATGCCCTCCTTAATGTCCATCACCCAGTTACCCCATCCCCCCCCCAGCAGCCCTCAGTTTGTTTCCTAGAATTAAGAGTCTGCCATGGTTTGTCTCCCTCTCTGATTTCATCTTGTTTTATTTTTTCCTCCCTTTCCCTATGATCCTCTGATTTGTTTCTTCAATTCTACATATGTGTGAGATCATATGGTAATTGTCTTTCTCTGATTGACTCATTTTGCTTAGCATAATACCCTTTAGTTCCATCCACGTTGGTGCAAATGGCAAGATTTCATTTTTCTGATGGCTGAGTAGTATTCCATTGTGTATATATATACCACATCTTTATCCATCATCTGTTGATGGACATCTGGGCTCTTTCCATAGTTTGGCTATTGTGGACATTGCTGCTATAAACACGGGAGTGGAGGTGCTCCTTTGGATCACTACATTTGTATCTTTGGAGTAAATACCTAGTAGTGCAATTGGTGGGTCATAGGGTAGCTCTATTTTCAACTTTTTGAGGAACCTCTATACTATTTTCCAGAGCAGCTCTACCAGCTTGCATTCCCACCAACAGTGTAAAAGAGTTCCCCTTTCTCCACATCCTCACCAATATTTGTTGTTTCTTGACTTGTTAATTTAGCCATTCTGACAGATGTGAGGTGATAGCTCCTTGTGGTTTGGATTTGTATTTCCCTGGTGCCAAGGGATGTTGAGCATTTTTCATGTGACTGTTGGCCATTTGTATGTCTTCTTTGGAGAAATGTCTCTTCATGTCTTCTGCCCATTCCTTGATTGGGTTATTTGTTCTTTGGGTGTTGAGTTTGATAAGTTCTTTATAGATTTTGGATACTAGCCCTATATCTGATAAGACATTTGCAAATATCTTTTCCCATTTTTGTCTCTTGTCTTTTGGTTTGGTCCTTTGCTGTGCAAAAGCTTTTAATCTTGATGAAGTCTCAATAGTTCATTTTTGCCTTTGTTTCCCTTGCTTTTGGAGAGGTGTCCAGCAAGAATTTGCTGTGGCCAAGGTGACAGAGGTTGCTGCCTTGTTCTCCTCAGGGATTTTGATGGATTCTTGTCTCACATTTAGGTCTTTCTTCCATTTTGAGTCTATTTTTGTGTATGGTGTAAGGAAATGGTCCAGTTTCATTCTTCTGCATGTGACTGTCCAGTTTTCCCAATATCACTTGTTGAAGAGACTGTCTTTTTTCCATTGGATATTCTTTCCTGCTTTGTCAAAGATTAGTTGACCATAGAGTCGAGGGTCTATTTCTGGGTTCTCTATTCTGTTCCATTGATCTATGTGTCTGTTTTTGTGCCAGTACCATACTGTCTTGATGATTACAGCTTTGTATTAGCGCTTGAAGTCCGGAATTGTGATGCCACCAGCTTTGGTTTTCTTTTTCAATATTCTTCTAGCTACTCGGGGTCTTTTCTGGTTCCATACAAATTTTAGAATTATTTGTTCCAGCTCTGTGAAAAAAGTTGATGGTGTTTTGATAGGGATTGCATTGAAGGTATAGATTGCTCTGGTAGCATAGACATTTTAATGATATTTGTTCTTCCAATCCATGAGCATGGAATCTTTTTCCATTTCTTTGTGTCTTCTTCAATTTCTTTCATGAGTGTTCTGTAGTTTTCTGAATACAGATCCTTTGCCTCTTTGGTTAGGTTTATTCCTAGGTATCTTATGGTTTTGGGTGCAGTTGTAAATGGGATCAATTCCTTGATTTTTCTTTCTTCTGCCTCATCGTTAGTGTATAGAAATGCAACTGATTTCTGTGCATTGATTTTATATCTTGCGACTTTGCTGAATTCCTGTATGTGTTCTAGCAATTTTGGGGTGGAGTTTTTTGGGTTTTCCACAAAGAGTATCATGTCATCCACAAAGAGAGAGAGTTTGACTTCTCCTTTGCCAATTTGAATGCCTCCTATTTCTTTTTGTTGTCTGATTGCCGGGGCTAGGACTTCTAGTACTATGTTGAACAACAGTGGTGATAGTGGACATCCCTGCTGTGTTCCTGACCTTAGGGGAGAAGCTCTCAGTTTTGTCCCCATTGAGAATGATATTTGCTGTGGGCTTTTCATATATGGCTTTTATGGTATTGAGATATGTTCCCTTTATCCCTACACTGTGAAGAGTTTTAATCAAGAAAGGATGCTGTAGGGGCACCTGGGTGGCTCAGTCGGTTTAGTGTCTGCCTTGGGCTCAGGTCATGATCCCAGGGTCCTGGGATCAAGCCCCACATCAGGCTGTCTGCTCAGTGGGGAGTCTGCTTCTCTCTCTCCCTCTGCCTGCCACTCTGCCTGCTTGTGATCCCCCTGCCCTCTCTCTTTCTATGAAATAAATAAAATCTAAAAAATAAAATAAAATAAAAAATAAAAAGAAAGGATGCTATACTTTTTCAAATGCTTTTTCTGCATCTATTGAGAGGACCATATGGTTCTTGTCCTTTCTTTTATTAATGTGGTGTATCACATCGATTGATGTGCAGATGTTGAACCACCCTTGCAGCCCAGGAATAAATCCCACTTGGTC
This sequence comes from Ursus arctos, assembly GCF_023065955.2. Classification (NCBI taxonomy): domain Eukaryota; kingdom Metazoa; phylum Chordata; class Mammalia; order Carnivora; family Ursidae; genus Ursus; species Ursus arctos. The sequence goes on along the minus strand of NW_026622886.1, from coordinate 8,956,534 downwards.
ATGGTGAAGAATCCCTTTAATGTACTGTTGGATCCTACTGGTTAGTATTTTGGTGAGAGTTTTTGCGTCCATGTTCATCAGGAATATTGGTCTGTAATTTTCCTTTTTGGTGGGATCTTTGTCTGGTTTTGGGATCAAGGTAATGCTGGCCACATAGAAAGAGTTTGGAAGTTTTCTTTCCATTTTTTGAAACAGCTTCAGAAGAATAGGTATTAGTTCTTATTTATGTTTGGTAGAATTCCCTTGGGGAGACATCTGGCCCTGGACTCTTGTTAGTTGGAGATTTTTGATTACAGCTTCAATTTCCTTGCTGATTATGGGTCTGTTCAGGTTTTCTATTTCTTCCTGTTTCAGTTTTGTTTGTTTATAGTCTCTAGGAATGCATCCATTTCTTCCAGATTGCCTAATTTGTGGGCATGTAGTTGCTCATAATACATTCTTATAATTGTTTGTATTTCTTCAGTGTTGGTTGTGACTTCACCTCTTTCATTCATGATTTTATTTATTTGGGTCCTTTCCCTTTACTTTTTGATAATTCTGGCCAGGGGTTTATCAATCTTATTAATTCTTTCAAAGAACCAGCTCTTAGTTTTGTTAATCTGTTCTACTGTTCTTTTGGTTTCTATTTCATTGGTTTCTACTCCAATCTTTATTAATTCTCTTCTCCTGCTAGATTTAGGCTTTATTTGCTGTTATGTCTCCAGCTCCTTTAGGTATGAGGTTACATTTTGTATTTGAGAACTTTCTTGTTTCTTGAGAAAGTCTTGTATTGCTAAACACTTCCCTCTTAGGATGGCCTTTGCTGCATCCCAATGGTTTGGTACAGTTGTGTTTTCATTTTCATTTGTTTCCATGAATTTTTAAAATTCTTCTTTAATTTCCTGGTTGACCTATTCAGAGAGAACTTAAGCAGGTTCCACACCCAGCACAGAGCCATATGCAAGGCTCAATCCCATGACCCTGAGATCATGACCTGAGCCCAAATCAAGAGTCAGATGCTTAACCGACTGAGCCACCCAGGTGCCCCTGTATATAGTATAAATACGTGTTAATTATTAGTGTATATATGTAATATATATGTGCTAGTATAAACTATTATATATTTATTATTTTATATATGTGTGCGTGTGTATACTCTTCCTCATTGCTTATGCGGTTATTGTAAGGACAGGACGAATTATGGAGTATATGTCATGAAACTATGCTGTGACTTACAAAATATTATACAAGTATGAAGTGCAATAATTAATGAATATGGATGGCATAATGGAAGGGATTTTTATGTAGCAGTTCACTTGCTGAGGGGGTAAATCAGGAAACCTATGTGGGCAATTTACTACACTTGTTTGCCATACTGATCAGCCATCCCTACCTTCCAGAACTTTCCTTTAAATCATTTTGTTATTGTTACATAAATACTCATATTGTATAAAATTACAAGATGCAGGTAAGCAACTATAAAAAAAGGAACTAGAAAAGTCACTCATAATGCTGTCATCCAGATATAATTTTGGTGTATATAAATTTAGTGTATATAAATTACCAGATATAAATTTGGTGTAACCTTTTCAAACTCATTTCCATGCATGTATTTGTGTTTATTTTTTAAATGAAGTAGTCCCATATAGTATTTTATAATCTCTCTCTTTTTTTTTGCTCAACAGAATGTCTTGAACATCTTTTGTTGTTAATAAATATATTTCCATATAATTTTTAAATGTATAATATTGTATAGTATTATTGTATAGCATAATACTCTACTGTATAGCTATACCACATTTTATTTAATCATTGTTCAGTGTTGAGCCATACAATTTATTTCAAATTGTTTACTATTTATAGTTAAGGGTGTGATAAACATCCTTAGAGCTAAAGCTTTGATCACATCAATAACTATGATTGTAAAAATAAATTGAAGTGGAGTTACTGATTAAAATGTACATACCATTTTTTTTAAAGATTTTATTTATTTATTTGACAGAGAGACAGCCAGCGAGAGAGGGAACACAAGCAGAGGGAGTGGGAGAGGAAGAAGCAGGCTCCCAGTGGAAGAGCCTGATGTGGGTCTCAATCCCAGAACGCCAGGATCATGCTCTGAGCCGAAGGCAGATGCTTAACGACTGCATTACCCAGGCACCCCTAAAATGTACATACCTTTTTAACAGCTTGATTGAGGTAGAATTTACATATCATGAAATTTACCAAATGGGTATAATTCAATGGTTTTTAGTAAATTTATAGAGTTATACAACCATAACCAAAATTCAACTTCGGAATGTTTCTATAACCTCCCAAAAGTTCCTTCATGCCAATTTTCAGACAATTCCTACCCCTATCCCAACCCCAGGTAAATACTGATTTGCTGTATAGATTTGTCCTTTCTGGAAATTTCATGTAAGTGGAATCATACAATATTTAGTCCTTTGTGTCTGGCTGCTTTCATTTAGAATAATGTTTTGGAGGTTCATCTAGTAGCGTGTAACAGCACTTCATTCCTTTTTATTGCCAAATAGAATCCCATTGTATGGATATATCATTTTTTGTTTATCCGTTCATCAGTTGACAGACATTTGAGTTGTTGCAATTTCTTAACTATTGTGAATAATGCTACTATGAATTTTCATGAATGAGTCATTGTGTGGACATGGGCATACATTCCATTTCTTGGGTAAATACCTAACTATGGAATCGCTGGGCTGTATGGTAAGTTTGTTTTTAACTTTTTAAGAAATTACACATTGGTTTCCAGAGTGGCTGTACCACTTTACATTCCTATCAGCAACACATGGCGGTGCTGGTTTCTTCATGTCCTTGCTAACACTTGTTATTGCCAATCTTTTGGATTGTAGCCATTCTAGCAATGCATAGTGGTATCTCACTGTAGTTTTAACTTGCATTTTCATAATTATTAATGATGTTGATCATCTTTTCAGATACATATCAGCCATTTTTGTATTTTCTTTGGTGAAATGTCTGTTTAACTATTTTACCAATTTTTAAATTGGATTTTTTGTCTTTTTAGAGTTTCAAGAGTTATTTATGTATTCTGGATGCAGCTCCTTTATCAAATATGTGATCTGCATATTTTTATCTTGGTCTATAGCTTACCTTTTCATAGTGCTAGGTGTTTTGTTTTTGTTGATGGTGTGGTTAATGGAGTTGTTTTTTAAATTTCATGTTCAAATTGTTTGCTGCCAGTATACAGAAATATAATTGATTTTTGCATTTGATTTTATTTCCTGCAATCTTGCTAAAATCATATATTCTAGTAGGGTTTTAAAAATGTTGGTAGATTTCTTAGGATTTTCTACATGTAGGATTTGTATTTTTTTAATTGAGGTGAGATTCACATAATATAATATCAACCGTTTTAGAGTGTACAATTAGATGGCACTTAGTACATTCACATTGTCGTGCAACCACCAACCCTACTGACTTCGAAAACATAACACCCTAAAAGAAATCCCCATGCCCATTAAGCAGTCATTCCTCATTTCTCCTCCAAACCCCAGGCTCTGACAACCATCTGCTTTCTGTCTCTGTGGACATACCTCTTCGGGATCTTTCATATACGTGGAATCATACAAGATGTGACCTTTTGTGACTGACTTCTTTCATTTTAGCATGTTTTCTAGGTTGATCTGCATTACACTATGTAGGAGTACTTCATTCCTTCTTAAGGCTGAATAATATGCTATTGTAGACACACATCACGTTTTGTTTGTCCATTCATTCATTGATGGGCATATGAGTTGTTTCCATCTTAGGGCAATTACAAATAGTGCTGCTTTGAGCACTTTTGCACAGGTAGTATCTCTTTGAATCCCTGTTTGAGTTTCTTTTGGGTATATACCTAGGAATGGCATTAATGCATTATATGATAATTCTATGTTTAACTTCTTGAGGAACCACGAAACTGCTTTCCACAGCATTTGTACCATTTTACATCTTCACCTGCAATTTATGAAGGTTCCAATTTTTCAATCCTTACCAACACTTTTTTTCTTTTCTTCCTTCTTCCTTCCTCCCTCCATCCCTCCCCTTTGTTCCTTCCTTTGTTCCTTCGTTCCTTCTTTCCTTCCTTCCTTTCCTCCTTTCCTTTTCTTTCCCTTCCTTCCTTTCTTTTATTCTAACCACCTAGTGCGTGTGAAGCAATATCTCATTGTGGTTTTGATTTGTATTTCCCTAATGAGATCTTGTTTTGTAACTATATATTTTTAGTTGTTTTCTTAGCAATTGCTTTAGGAATTACAGTATATATCTTATCCACATTTTAATTGAGGTTATTCCTGATTTAATTTGAGTGAAATATGGCAACTACACTCCAATATATCTCCATTTCATTAGCCCTTATTTGTACTATTGTCATATATATTACATGTATATGTATTGTAAACCAGATAATACAGTGTTATAATTATGGCTTTATACAATCTTAAGTCTTTTAAAGACATTAAGGGAAGAGAAAAGACAAAATATATTCATACTGTCTTTTCTATTTACCCACATGTTTACATTTACTTCTTTCTGTCATTCACATTGTCACCTGATATCATTCTCCTTCGGCCTCATGGACTTCCTTTAGCATTTCCTCTAGGACAGGTCTCCTAGCAACACACCCCCTCAATCCTTGTTGATTTGCAAATATCATTATTTTCCCTTCATTTTTGAAGGATAGCTTTGCTGGATATAGAATTCTTTTTTGACAGTGTATTCGTCAGCATTCTGAATGTGTCACATTCCCCTGCCTATTGCCCTTTGTTGTTTCTGAGGAGAAGTTAGCATTAATAACACAGTGTTTTCCTGTAGGTGATGTCATTTTCTTCCTGCTGCTTTTAAGATTTTGTTTCTGTTTTTGACATTCAATAGTTTTGACTATTTTGTGTCTGGGTGAGAGTGTCTTTGTGTTTATCTATCTATGTGGGGGTTGTTGAACCCTTCAGATCTACAGATGAATGCATGCAGGCTCCTAAGTAGCCAGGGGCACCTGGATGGCTCTTCTAGCTCCTCTGACTCCCTCACATCTCCCTGTTAAATTTCTGGCTAGTCCCCCATCCTGTCACTCACCCCAACCAGCAGTGTGACTTCAAACTATCGTAACTGTAGATTTTCCCTGTTTGTTTTCTACCAAGTTTGTGACTTTTACTGACAATCCTGTTGGGCATGGGTTGTCCTCCGTTGGCTCCAAATCAAAACCGCTCCAGTAGCAAAGCTACTGCTAGTCACAGATTGCCCTGCCCCAGTAGCACCACTGTATCATGAGTTAGGTGAAGGGATGGGAGTGGTTCTAGGTAAGAACACCATAGACTCTTTCTTTCTGTAAGACTGATTCTTACCTGAAGTTCAGCGGTTTCTTATGAGTAAATAGCTTTCAATTTCATGTTTGCTTTTGGCCAATTTCCAGAGCTCTGAAATGATCATTTTTGAACAATTTTGTCCAATTTTATTTTTTGGGAGGGGCAAAGAATTTGCCTACATCTCTCTGCCCTAGTGAGAAGTTCTGTCTATGCACACATTTTTAATACTTCTGATACAGAGAGATAGATTGCCCTCCAGAAAGATTATACCAATTCATGTTCTTTTAAGTAGTATATGAGAGTGCCAATTGCCCCTTAATATTTCCAGGATTGGATAATAGCATTAAATAAATCTATCATAATTTATAGGTAAAAAATTTACCACACTATGGGCTTAATTTAAACCTCTCTAATTATCATTACTTCAAGGATCTTACTTGAGAAAAGGATGAGATGTGATTGTAAGCATTAAAATCCTCTGGATGTAAAAAAACTTCTATAGAAATGCAAGGCATGTATTACTGTCTTGCCATGCTTAAAGTTTGACTGTGAACCAAAATAGTTCCCACAAATCCTTGTATTCAAGACCCTTGGGATAAGCCCAGAAAGATCCCTGCCTTATATATGAAGAACTCGGGGCTTAGTGCATGTATTATGCCACTCTTGGGGAATATTAGCTATGATGTTCCAGCAAACCAAAGTTAGAATAATTTCTTAGTAAATGCAGGAACTGTAGGCGTTAGCAGGAAACTGGGGGAGAAGAGACAAGGTGCAAATGCACATGGAAGTTTGGTGTTTGCAGACAGTTCTGATATGGATTTAATATCTGAGAGTGTTAAGATAACAGTTGACTGACAGTGTTCTAAGACTTTCCAGGAGTGATGTCTGCAATGCTGAAGTTTATTCAGCATTTCCTCTGAAGGGAACAAGGGAATAAAAAGGAAAATCCATGGAAAGTCCATGAAATCCTGGAGAATAAGGCATGGACTTTTCTCCTGATAACCTAATACATATTGATTGTAGAAAATGTAGGAAATTCAGATGTGCAAAAGAACACGCTTCAACTTACGGTCTCATCACCCAAAGACAACCAAGTTTGTATATATCTTCCTTGGTTTTATGTATGGGAAGGAGAAAGAGGAAGAGATATGTTGTAATCCATGTGAGTTTATTTGTTTTAAACTCTGGTATTTCTTTTTAGCCCCTTCAGCTGGGACAGGAGGCTGCTAAGGAGAAGTCAGAACAGTGGAACATGATCAAAGACATCAGAATCAATTTTCAAAGGCCAGGAGGTAAGAAGCTGATGAAGGATCCATCTTCATGGGTTAATGGGACTTCTCGTGTCTGAGAAGACAATATCAGTACCCGTTGTGTGTGGGGAGAGGTGTAGAACAAAGAACCATGAGAACAGGCTAAAGCAATACTTCTTAAACAACCTGTGGTGATGGATCAGTTTTAAATTTCTGATCTACCCTAGACTGACGGTTTTGTGAAATTAAAAAAAAAAAAAAAAAGACACATTTGGAAGTCACAGCAATTTCAAGTTGCTATAAATTACTCTAAATTTCTGTATTTATTGCAGACTGATAATACACAGCTTGAAGACCAGCATAGGTCCATGGGTAGGACTGTACTAAAATACAGTCTTGTTACAGCGACAATTCAGGTACCAATAGCGATAAAGACGGTTGCACACTAGTAAATGTTTAACAACTAGTTCTTGGGCGAGGGGGAACTGATTTGTAACATTTGACAATTAATTTCCATGGTGTAAATACTCCCATCACAACAGATTTCAAGCTAAAAGGTGAAATCAATGAATGCAGAGAGTAGATAAGCAGGAGATGTATATGGCACTCCACTGCATACAGAAACCTACAAGTGGGTCTTAAGTTAACAGCAACCATCATCACAAAAATAAAATCGATACCCTTTAAACCTGCAGGAGAAAAGTCACCCAGTCCAATGGAAAGCAGGAAAGGAGGGTAAAAAGAAAGGCCTTCCTTTTATTGGAGTATTTCTCACATTATATAACTTGCCCGTGAAGACAGGAGCCAGAAGTCATTTTCCCAGCTTCCTCTGCAGCTTAGACGACAACATGTGACCTACGCTCAGCCAATCAGATGACCTTCCTCTAGACTTCTGTTTAGGAGAGACCATCTCGAGGAAGCTTTGTGTAAACCTTGGTGACAAATTTGTCCAGATCTTGGCGAGTAGCAGCGAGGGGAAGCTAGCATCAGCTCCTAACCTCATCAGTGAGAGCCCTAGAGTCTGTGGTGAGTCGTGGGTACACTGGAGGTGTCCCCAAGGTGTCGTTTGGGGACAGACATCCTGACCCTCCTGGAGAGCCTGTGAGATTCCTAATAACCTTAATACATTCCCTTTTCTGCTGAAACCATCAACAGAAGATTCTCTAGACTGCAGCTAAGAACAGCGATTGATTCAACACCTCCACTCCATTTTAAAAATAACACCTTTATTGAGATATAATTCATATACCATACAACTCACCTACTTAAAGTGTACAAGACAATGGTTTCTAGTATATTCACAAAGTTGCACAATTATTACCACGATCAGTTTTTACATTTTCCTCACCCCCTAAAGAAAGTCTACCCATTAGCGGTCACTGCCTATATTGCTGCAACACCCCACACCTTCACCCCTAAATCCCAGACAGCACTAACCTACTCTCCTTCTCTGGGTGTTTGCCTGTTCTGAGCATTTCATATGAATGGAATCATATATTATGTGGCCTCTTGTGACTGGCTTTCTTCACTTAGTTTCAAGTTTTTAAGATTCATCCATGCTGTAGGATATTTTGCTATCTTATGCTTTTTGTTGCTGAATAACATTCCATTGTATAAATATGCCTCATTTTTTTTAAAAGATTTTATTTATTTATTTGACAGAGATAGACAGCCAGTGAGAGAGGGAACACAAGCAGGGGGAGTGGGAGAGGAAGAAGCAGGCTCATAGTGGAGGAGCCTGATGTGGGGCTCGAACCCAGAACGCTGGGATCATGCCCTGAGCCGAAGGCAGATGCTTAACCACTGCGCTACCCAGGCGCCCCAAATATGCCTCATTTTTTAAACCATTTATCAGTTGGTGGACATTTGTGTTTTTTCCACTATTATGGATAATGCTGCTATGAACATTTGTATACAAGGTTTCTTGGTGGTTTTTTTGTTGTTGTTTTTTGGTTTTTGTTTTTGTTTTTGAGTGTGGACATATGTTTTGGGTATATACCTTGGAGTAGAATTACTGGGTCATATGCTAAATCTATGTTGAACCTTCTGAGGAATTGCCAAACTGGTTTTCAAAGTGGCTGCACCATTTTATAATTTCTTAGTAGGTAGGATATGAAGATTCCACTTTCTCTACCACCTTGCCAACACTTGTTATAGTCTAATCTTTTTTATTACAGCCATCCTAGTGGGTGTGAAGCAGGATTTCATTGTAGGCTTCATTTGCATTTCTCTAATGGCTAATGATAATGAAATCCTTTCATTTGTTTATTGGCCATCTGTATCTTCTTTGGAGAAATGTCATTCAGATCCTTTCTCAATTTTTCAACTGGGTTATGCATCTTTTTATTGTTAAGTTTTAAAGTTCCTTATGTACTCTAGATACAAATCCCTGATCAGATATATGATTTGCAAATATTTTTTCCCATTCAGTGGGTCATTTTTACGCTTCCTTGGCATACACCTCATTTTTTATTTACGAAATAAAACTAGTTAAGTCTTGAATTGGGTACTGGCAAAATCATAAACACAGATGGTTTATGAGTATTTAAAAATTTAGAAATTAAAGCTAATATGCGTTCACTGAGAACAAGAACTAACATCATTTCATTTTTCTTCATTTGTTCTTATACCATGATTTCCTTCTGTTGCTTTTTTTCTTACTAGAAATTTTTACTCCTCTTGCTATGAATATTACTTCCTATAAGGAAGCAGACGTCTACTCTCCATAAACCACAACATTCTAATAGTAAAGCTGGAATGGGTTCTCTTATCAGGTGGCGAACTTCTAATCACCGCAAAATCAGGATGAGGCACTTGGACTGACCATTTGTTATGATGTTGCAAAGGAAACACCTGAGTTGAATTACATGGTTTCTTTTTTTTTTTTTTAAAGATTTTATTTATTTATTTATTTATTTGACAGAGAGACAGCCAGCGAGAGAGGGAACACAAGCAGGGGGAGTGGGAGAGGAAGAAGCAGGCTTCTAGCAGAGGAGCCTGATGTGGGGCTTGATCCCAGAATGCTGGGATCACGCCCTGAGCCAAAGGCAGACACTTAACGACTGCGCCACCCAGGCGCCCCGAATTACATGGTTTCTAAGATCCTCTCCTAATTTAAGATTCTAGTCATTGATTCACTCCTGTCTCCATCCATCCATTCATTCTTTGTTCCAAGGAAAACTTTAAAGGTCTTCTAGGATTTCATAAAATACCACAAGAGAACACAAATTGGAAGAAGCAAGAAGGAGAAAAAAATAAGCCAGGCCACAGATACCAGATGAAGTCAGGTGTTCGGCAAATACAAAAGGGCCTGTCTTACCAGCCTATATGTTGTTAGATGTTGTTAGATGGAAAGCCACACATTTGGCTTCCGATTTTCCCCACAGTCAAGGCCGAGAGGGGGCCTTGATCAGCGACACAATTTACAGTGCCCATTAGGCACAATTCTTCTTGGTTCTAGGACCAGAAAGAAATGTCTCCTGATCCCAGCCCCACAAAAGTTGCACTTTATATTACAGTATTTCTTTTTTCCAGGTCCCCTTTGGGCTTTTAATCGTTTTGCTAACTGCCATCTCTTTCACATTGGGCAACACTTGGGAATGCTGACAGCCCTGAAGCTGAGAGCTATTGCCCCACAAATGAAAATAATAAAAATGCCTTTCCTCCTCAGAGTTTCAGCACATGAGCCCTCCTTGCTTGACTCTTACAATGACGCCTTTTGAATAATGACCACAACTATCATGTATTGAGCACGTGGGCATGTCACCGTCTTGACCTTGAGTCTTCACAATAACCCTAAACAAAAGAGCATTTGCCTGTTTTACAGAGGGGAAAACAGAGTCAAGGGAAACGATCTGGTCAAGGTCACACAGCTGGTGAGCAACAGAGCCAGGACTCACATCTAGGCCTGTCAGTCTCCTTAGATGGTCTTCTTTCAATATAATCCCATTGTGTTTTCTTTTTATCTGAACATTTAATAACTTCCTAAATTCTTTGAGCTTTATCTGAAGATCTCCATGTTGGTTAGGCTAAAGGCTAATCTGCCGTAACAGAGAAACTCAAAATGCAGCTCTTTAAACAATGTAGGAGTGTTTTTTTTCTCTCATGTGAAGTCCAAAGTTGAGTGGACTTTACTGGCTCAGAAGTAAAGAGACGTGGGAGTTGCACTAGTCACTACTGCTCACATATCATCGTGTGCAATGAACCTTTGGCTCCCATTCTTAGCTCTGGCTGGGTGGTCAGGTGCCCAGCTAAAATTCCATTTGCTTGTGTGGGTGGGGGCGAGGTTCCATTATTTAAAGGAAAAAGTGGGAAGACAGTCTCAAGGGAATGGTTACAGGTTCCATCACACCCGCCCCCCCCCCCCTCCGGGAACATTTCTCTTCCTTCTGATTCTGAGTTTTATCAGGAATTAGCATTCCCCCACCAGTGGCCAGGCTGCCTTCTTGCCGTTTGCTTTATATGTGGCTGAGCAATAGGTGTTGCCTCTTGCTTTTTTTTTTTTTTTAAGATTTTTTGTATTTATTTGAGAGAGAGAGAGAGAGAGAGAGAGTGTGAGAGAGAGAGCACAAACAGGGAGAGGGGGTCACAGGCCTAGGGAGAGGGAGAAGAAGAGTCCCCACCAGGAAGGGAGCCCGATGCGGAGCTCCATCCCAGGACCCTGAGATCATGGCCTGAGCCGAAGGCAGCCGCTTAAATGACTGAGCCACCGAGGCACCCCGTCTCTTGTTTTTTACAAATTCTCTTCGGTTTCATTTCTTCTTTCTGCCCACGAAAGCAAAGTCATTATACGCATAGAAATTGGGAGCTGAAAATGTTTTTCTGATTTTACAGATGGAGAAATTGGGATTCAAAGTGAATGACTTGCATAGGGTCACTCAAATAGAAGCAGAGGTGGGACTTGAACCTGGGTGTCCTGCTTCCATCCCACCCCATGGATATAAGCCCTCCTCACCTAAGCCCCTTCCTTTGCCATTTTCCTGCTGGAGGGCAATGCCAAGAAAATGAACAACACATCCGGAAAGATCCAGAAGCTCTTAAATATCCTTTAGAAGATCATTAAAGATGAGGCAAATCAAAACACAGACAAATCCTTCTAGTTAGATAAAGCACAGTAATGCTCATTTGAAAACCGGTAGAAGCACTCTAAAATCACTCCTAGTAATTTCCAGGCTTCCTATAAATCTTCCTGACACTCTTAAAGAGATCTCTCCTAACCAGGCTTGCAGCCGTGTCTGTTCATTGACATGAAAGGGTTACTCCATGCAGCGAAATTCCGGGTCCCGTTAGCACCATGAGGATCCAGGATGACACACATTGCCTTTTCTCCTTTTCTTAGGTCAAATTCAATGCTGCTTGAGGAGCTGGAGGAATTCCATGAGCTCTAGAGTCTGGGCGAATTAGCCCCTCAAGAGCATTGCAATCAGACTGGTAGACCATCAACAGGTCTGCTCAGCCTGGTTGCTCAAAGGCTGGCTTTTCTTCACCGGGGAGGAGAAACGAAGAACAGAGGAGGGATGCAGAGGCCCTGGTTTATGTGTGGTAGATACTCCTTTTAGGAGTACGTGTCTGAGGGGATGTGGGTGTGACATGGGTGTGTGTATTGTCTGGAGGGAGAGGAAGAGAAGAGGAAAAAAAGGTGGTGGGGGGGAGAAAAACAATTCTAGAATGTGTTTCAGCAGAAGTAAAATTGAGGAGGAGGCAAGGTGGGTAGAGAAACTGAGACTGAGAACGTGTCAGAATGTGTGTGAGGGAGGGAGGGAGGGAGGAGAAAGCACAGGTGGAGAACTCTTGATGGGAAAGGAGTGACTTCAGAGCAAATACTCATCCTTACTGGGTGCGTGTCAGTCCATCTGTCCTTTGGTCAGTCTCTGTCAGTGTTGTATAGGCTGTAGGAATTTCCCATGTCTAGAGGTCATGGTCCCACCCACAAGCAGCTTATAAGGAGTTGGGGAGACAAATGGAGAAAGACCCAAGGGACCCAAGGCAGGGGGGAAAGTGAGAACCAGTAAGGCTGTGGGGGAGAGACTAGTCTGTTTGCTGGGAAGCCTGAAGGGGAGGGAGGAGGACCTCACCCACCACTGAGTTCAACAAGAGGAGACTGGTAAATCAATTATAATAGTCTACCTTATAACCTACCACCAGGAACAACGACGTAGATGCGTATTGTAGACACGGAAAGAGATCTACAACGTGTTATGAAGTGGGGAAAAAAGCAGGGAACAGTACATATGGTGTGAGGCAATTTTGTTTTAAAAATGACGTATTTAGATGCATGAAAAACTATCTGGGAGGATAGACATAAAATTGATAACATGGTTATTTTTGGAGGGGAGGATCTTGATTTCCTTATTTATTTTCATTTTTTTTTCTTTCAGTGAGCTGTATTTCTTTTACAGTCAGGGCAAGAGGAAAGAGAATGTGTGTTGGAGAGCATGGAGGGTGTGAGCAGGATAAGAGCAGGCGCGTTCAGTTCTATCTTGGAAGACACAAAAAGCTCTGCTTGCATTCTGGAAACTAAAGTGACCACCCAGGGCTGCTCCCCTGTGGCTCCTCCCCTCGCCTTCCCCTCTTCCATCTCCTCCCTTCCCCTTCCCTCCTCCCCTGTTTCCCCCTCCCCTGCCAAGTGATCCTTGGGAAGGTTACCTCCTCCACCCTGGGCGGAGCTGAACTTGGCCAGGATGTGCGCTTGACCTGGGGGGGGGGGGAGGAGGGAAGAGTAGTGGGGTTTCCATTCATATTTCCCCCCTCTCGTTCCCAGGCGGTTGAACTGAGTCAGGCCTGGGGAACAAGAACACACGTTCTCCTGCTCAGATGGACTTGGAAGGCGACTCTGTCTTGTCCCACGTGACACCCGGACTAGGAATTCTTATGGAGAAAACCTGAGGAGCTCAGTCTTGGCAGCTGACTAATGAGATTCATGCCCTGATGGATTCTTTTAAAGTGTGGGTTTTGAAGTTTGCTCACACTGCTGAGGCCACCTGCCACGTGGGCAGGGGTAGCTCAAGAATCAGCCACCAAGGGGCTGGCATAAAGGGAGACTGTGATAAATACCCTTCGGATGGAACACAGATCACAGAGGGTGGACTGAACATGGAATTTCTTATTCAAGTCCGTCTTGCTCAAGCCCATTACTGGACCTGCTTCTCCTTACAAGTGAGTTTTTATACATTATGCACGTCAAAAAGAAAAATCTATTTAAACTACTATTTAAAACACAATTGCTGACAGCTGCTCTGCTCACAAACAGTGATATAATTTCTCTCTAGAGGAGATGGCTTTTTGTTTAGCACAATTCAGTTTAATTAGGTGCTCAAGCAAGCACCCCTCCCTGTGGCCCCTCTCACCCCCTACCAAGGACGGTTGAAAAAGTGAGGAGAAAGTAGTGAGAGCCAAACTCACTGATAGCAAATGAATGGAAACTCTGGGGGTTGGAGAAAGGAAGGTTTTTTTTCCCCCCCCAAAGATTTTATTTATTTATTTGACTGAGAGAGAGCACAAGGTGGGGGAGCAGCAGAGGGAGAGGGAGCCCGACGTGGGGCTCCATCCCAGGACCCTGGGATCATGACCTGAGCCAAAGGCAGATGCTTAATGGACTGAGCCACCCAGGCGCCCAAAAGGAAGGGTTTTTAAAAGTAAGTGAAATGGTGGCAAGGGTAGAAGATCTAAAGAAACCCTGATAGAAGGTCCCAGTGTCTGTGGTGGCTTAAGGACAACTAGAACAGAGATTTTTATATTCGGTGGTTTTGTTTCGGGTTTTTAAAGCAGTTCTGACACTCTGTGGCCCCCTCAATGACCCCATCATAATGATCATTATTCGAGAGAAAGAGTGTGGCACCCGTGGTTAGAAACGGGACTCCGGGTCGGGCTGCCTAGTGTGAGACCCAGGGGGGCCACTGGGCACAGCTAGAACCTTGAATAAGTTCCCTGACTTCTTGAAGCCTCCCTTCCTTCACCTGGAAAATGGAAGGAATGGTATTTGCAAGGATTAAATGTGTGAGGGTTAAATGAGATCAGCTTTATAAAGCACTTAGGACAGGCCTCGGCTCCCAGGAAAGTGCTTAGTAAGTGGCAGTGATGTAATGATGAAGATGAAGGTGATGGTGATGACAATGACCGTGACAACAGATGGTTCCAGCTGAGTTGTGTAGTGTTTCGTCTGCCAGTATGTAATATGAACTGAGAAACCGCAGAGAGGAAGATCTAGTTGAATGCTGGGTTAGACACATTAGTGTCATGGTTCTCAAGCTGTGGTCCCTGGACCTTTGGCATCCCCGTCACCTGGGAACGCGTTAGAAATGCAGGTTCTAAGCCCCCACCCCAGATCTGCTGAATCAGAAATCGGGGTGTTGACCCACTAATCCATATTCAGACAAGCCTTCCAGATGATTCTAGTGCATGCTTTAAATTTGACAACTACGGGATTAGTGCATGCTGTTTTAGGGTCTTGCAAGAAAGGCACGACATTGCTAGTGGGTTTGTATTTTCACCCTTGTTCAAATGTGGGTAGTGTACAGTCATCATACTCTCACTGCATATGATTATAATTAAATATATGGTGGAGTCAGAATTTATCCAGGTGTGACAAATAGGCCTTCAGTTTTCTACAGCTGATCTCATCTTGCTCTAGAGTTCCCACTCCCAGGGGAAAGTCTCTCGGTTTACCTCATCAGTTTACTTCATCCATTCTGAGTTCACACTCCTGCTGGGGATGTTTTTTTTTTTTTCTTCTCCCACCACCTCCTTCCTAAGAAGGCATCTGGGTGTAAGGGGGAGCTGAGGCAGCTTGGGGGTGGGGGGAGGGGAGCAGGGAGAGGTCTCTGCACAGGCTGGATGTCCTCCTCCCACTGTGGCTGTGGCTCCTCCCCCAAGCTCACAGCCCTGACTCTGCGGGGAGGTGGCTCTGCTCTGGCTCCTCCCACTTGGTCTTTTGGTGCCTGGTGCTGGTGCTGGAGGCTGTGGTCCCCGCACAGCTTCCCCATTGCAGCCTTCTCATCCTGGTCCTACTGCCTAGACCTTGGATGCTAGCGATTTGGATCACAGACTAGAGCCCAGACTGCTTCCAACCAGGGAAGAAGCAAGGGGAGAAATACCCTTAGTACGAAAGGACAAAACACCAATTTATCCCATAGGTATTTGCTATATTTCCTTCCTTCCTTTTTTTTCTTTAATGAAAAGCCAAAAGGGAAGACATCTGTCTTGGAAATTGAGATTTAATAAAAACAGGTAACACTCTGGGAGGCCCTGGTTGCTATAATTGCTTAAATATTCAATTCAAGATTCTTCCAAGAATTCAAGGTCTAGGTTATATGACAAGACACATCAGGAATTAAATTTCTTTTTATTTTAGCTAGAACAAAAATTAAAGTCTCAGTAAATTTGGGTTTAATATAAACCAGACCTTCTCTATTATTGGAGGCCACAGTCTCGTTCTCTTCACTGCTTTCTAGAATATACACTAGATTGAAATTTTTCATTTATTTAGCACTTCTTATAGTCAGTGAGAGCTTATAATGTAATGTTTCATTTTTCTCAAGTCTTGCTTCTGTTATACATGAGTTGTAAGCCACTCAAGGACAATGATTATAATCATCATAGCCGATAATAATTTGAGAGGGTACAGTGTAGCAAGCAGGTTATCAGGCAGGGTGGGCTACTTGTGCCGCAATTATAAATGACTTCAGACTCTCAGTGGCCTAACACAATGAAAGTTTCCTGCTGGCTCAGTGTACTTGTCCATTGGGATCATTGGGCAGCCTCTGCTCCACATAGACTCCCAGGATCCAGGCTGACAAAGGGACCTGTGTCCCCACAGTATTTCCAGCAGAGCAAAGGGGATGTGGCAGGTTGCACAGCATCTTGTAAACCTTCTGCCCAGAAGTGACATATCAGTTCTCGTCACATTCCATTGGCCAAAGCAAGTCACGTGGTCATATTTAACTTTACATTGGCAGGGTACAATCCTATCATGTACATGGAAGGAGGAGAGAGAGAAATATTTGGGAAGCAGCACTAATGATTATACCAGGCATCGTGTTAAGTTCTTGACTCCTGTGGTCTCCATCTTGACAATGCCATGATGGAGGAACTGTATGAGACCCATCTTTTTAATAATATGAGAAGCCAAGGTGTCACACTTTGTAAATTGCGTGTGGAACAGGATGTGAGACCAGATGTGTTGGATTCCAGTATCTGTGCTTATACCCAGAAAGCTAAGCTGCTTCTTCAAGATGAGTGACTATACTTTTGTTGAGCTCACAAACTATCAAGGCACAAAGTTTAAGTGTTTTATACACTTTATCTAATTTATTTTATTTTAATTTTATATTTCATTATAAAGTACGCTCCACGCCCAGCATGGAACCCAACACAGGGGCTTGAACTCACAAACCTGAGATCAAGAGTTGGATGCTTAACCAACTGAGCCATCCAGGCGCCCCACACTTTATCTCATTTAATCCTCACAACAACTTTGTGAGGTGGATTCACTTATCAGCCGATGCTAAGGGAAACCAAAGCTTAGAGAGGTTCTCACAAGGATGCTTGACTCTTATCTAACTCCGAAAACGATTCCCTTAATCTGCACTATACTTCATGTTTCTCAGTGTGAATGTTCTTCACAGTGCTGTTCAGAGGGCAGCTCCTGGACCTTGTCTGACCTACTGATTCAACTTTCTTGGGAAGGGCTTTGGGCAGGACAGCTTTGGTACTCTTGAGAGTTTGGGATCCATGAGCCTGTTGTCACTCTCACTGCTGGCTGTCCCACTGCCCCTGGCTTAGCATCTTGCTTCTCTGTTGCTGACTCATTAAGTGAAAAACAAACAATAAAACCCCAGCTCACCACCAGACCAAAAAAAGGTGATTATTTCTTTGTCACTTGGCCAGCACTTACAGGAAAAGGTGAAGAAATGAATACATTTAGTACCAGGTTCCTGAGCAAAATCCTTGCCATCAACATTTTTTAAAAAAGACTTAGGGCAATCAGGTAGGGGGAAAACATCAAAATTATTTCTCACTGAAATTAACTCCACAATTTAAGTCATAATTACAGAACCCATTTCTTACCTGAAGCAAAATCCAAAGATATTAAGATTCTGGGAGTGTAGACAGTAGGTCCCTTCCTCCCTCCATAGCCCGCAGGGAAGCAGCTAAATTCTGATGCTCTGGACACAGAAAGGACAGGTGCACCACATACAGCTGCAAGGTTGAGCAGTGCCCGGTGAGGATGCCATCCACATAGCCTGTGAGGTACCTGGTATGAGGCAAAGTCACAGATAGGAGTCAAGGGACCTGATTTTTGAGCCAGTCTCAAGCTTGTGTGGTTTGGGCATGCCTCTTCATCTTTCTGGACCTCTAAAATGTCATGATTTTGCAAGGTGCATTATATGGAGATTTTATTGATTATCTCATTTATTGAATACTTTATGTGCCACAAGCCCTATTCTAAGTCATGTAAATTTCAAAATCATCCTATAAAGTAGGTACTATTCTTTTTTTTTTTTTCCAGGAGGGAGACCACTTTTATTGCCTTGCCCTGGACCGATGCTCAGTGTGGGTGGAGCAGGAGGGGTTAGGACCTGTCCTGGACAGTAAGGGTGTCCTCAGCAGCCAAGGAAGGGTGTATTTACGCAGCTGGTGCCAGGCTGGTCCATCCAGAACAGTGCCTCGTGCTGCAGGGGCGTCCAGTGTGGGTGGGAGGGGAGGTCTACACGGGAGTGGGCCAGACAGCTGAGGGAGGCCAGGCAGAGGTCTGGGAAGCACACAAGGCACCTTGAGAAGTAGGTGGGCTTGTGGTAGGCGTGGGAGAGGCTCTCAAACTGAGCATTGAATGGGGCCTCAGTGATGTACTTAAGCGCCTGGCTCTCTTGGAGCAGGTACTGTCCTTATCTCACATTTACAGATGAGGAAATAGGCAGAGAGGTTAAATGACTTGTGTAAGGCCACCCAGCTACTGAGTCATTGGGACAGGATTCAAAAGTGGGTAGTCTGGCTCCCTAGCTTAATTCTTCGCCCTTTGTGCCGTATACTCTGTCCTGTGGTACCTGAAGGCAGCAGGTATAAAAATGGGCCTCTAGAATGAACTAGTCCAATTTACACAGGCTGCCCAGCCCACAGGCAGTGGTAGTTCCCAGCTAAGGGTGATCTACTTTAAAAGAGGTGTAGGCAACTTGGAGGCGTTTTGGAGAAGGCTGGTTAGTACAGTAAGGGGCTAGAGCCCTGTCATCAGTAATAAAGTCATAACTTACTTGGTGCCTGACTATATAAAGTGCTTTACCTGGATTGTTTCACTGAAGCCTGTATAATGCCCCTATGGAATAAGTCTTAAAATTAGCCCCATTTGATAGAGGAGCGCTTTGGTGGTGCAGTCAGTTAAGTGGCCGACCTTTGGTTTTGGCTCAGGTCGTGAGGTCATAAGATCGAGCCCTGCATCGGGCTCCATGCTTAGTGCAGGGTCTGCTTCAGATTCTCTCTCCCTTTCCCTCTGCCCTTCCTGCTCATGCTCTCTTTCTCTCTCTCCCTCTCAAATAAATAAATATATTTTCAAAAAATTATCCCCGTTTGATAGAAACTGAGGCACAGAGAGGTTAAATGATCTGCCCCCACACAGCTATAAACATCAGGGTCAGAGTACGAACCCTGGCAGTGTGAATCCAGTCTGTACTTTAAACCAGTGTGGGGCGCAGATCACCAGGAGATCTTGTTAAAACGCAGACGCTGACTCAGTAGACCTGGGGTGAGTGTAAGATTCTGCATTTCTCACGGCTCCCAGGTGGTACTTCTGGTCCACGGGCCACACTTCGAGCAGCAAGGCTTCCAACCACTCTACTTGACTGTCCCTGAAGTGAGTGGTGTTGGGAGGAATGAAGAGTGTCTGGCCTCCAGGCAGCTCAGCAGGGTGGAGTTGAAGAATGTCATGGCTGTCCCCAAGTATTTAAAGGGCCTCCATGGGAAAAGCAAATCAGATTTGACTTGCAGAGCCTCAAGGAACAGAATGACATGGACATGTCTCTATTTCTATCCCTGACATTTTCCCCTGAGCTTCAGACTTCTGTATCTGCCTGCTGGACCAGCCACGGGATGTGTCCCTCAGGCAACTCAACCTCAAACCGTCCAAGTACACCCATTGTCTTTCCCCTAATTTCCACCACAATCACTGACATCAGGAACTTGGAACGATCCTAGACCACACTCAGTCACCCCAACATCCAGTCAGTCCTCAAGACCTGCCCAATTTACCTTCTATTAATTTTAAAAAATTTTTAAAAACTGGGATATAACTGACATATAACATTGTATTTATTTAAGGTGTACAACATAATGACTTGATATGTGTGTGTTTTGTGAAATGCTCACCACAATAAGTTTAAATTCCATAACCACACAAAATTACCTCTTTCCTTGTGATGAGAACTTTTAAGATCTATTCTCTTATCAACTTACAAATACAGCACACAGCAGTGTTAACTGTCATCACCATGCTGTGCCTGACATCCCCAGGACTTAGTTGTCTTGTAACTAGAAGTCTGCACATTTGATCACCCATTTTGCCCACCCCTCCCCCCACATCTAGTGACCACCAATCTTTTCTCTGTATCTGTGAGTCTGGGATTTTTTAAAGATCCTACGTTTAAGTGAGAGCACACAGTATTTGTCTTTCTCTGACTTGTTTCACTTCGGATAATGCCTTCAAGGTCCATCCTACCTTCTGTTTTCTTAATACATCTTCCCTGTGTTTCTAGGCCTCCATCCACTGTTAGCATTACTACATCTTGGCATTTCTTCACTGGACTACTCTTCCAACTTCCTCCTTGGCCTCCTGGCCTCCAATCTGATCTTGACTCCTTCCTCCACACTTTGGCTGCCAGAATAATCTTTCTGAGGTCCACATCTCACCGTAGTTCTCCTTGGTTCCACAACCATCTGTGGTCCTAACTGTCCTCAGGATAAAAACCAAGGTCCTTAGAATGGCCATGACCCTTCTCAGCCTGATCTCTGTTTATTTGTCCCGCCTCATTGCCTTCCATGTCCTATCTTGCATGCTAAGCTCCAGTGACACCTGGTGCTGAGTGTTTTCCTCAATACCCACCTAAGTTTCCTGCTTACAGGTGTCAGTCAGACTGGTCCCACCCCCGGAGAGAGCTTCACCTGCCAACCCTTGCTCATCCAAGTCTCAGAGAGGCACTTCTCCCCTGGAAGCCCTACTGCCCCTTTTCTGGGTTCCCAGGTATGTTCATTTTAACTTTTAGCCTAACTACAGTGACTTTGATATATTAAGTCCTAATATATTAAAATGTCCTGGGAATGAGTCTGTCTCTCCTTCTGGGGAGCACACAAACCAATGATAAGTGTATCCCCACCATCTTACACAAATACTTGTTGATGTTTAGGTTGCTTGTTTAAAAGAAACTTGGAGCTGTCTTAGACTTTCCTCCCACTTCACACTTGCATGTAACCCAACAAGTCCTGTTGGTTCTACCTTTACAATATATCCAGAATCCAGTAACCTCTAACCCATTCGCTGGCTGGCTGACTACAGCAACCTCCCCACTGCTCTCGCTTCTCTCCCTTTCCTCCACCCTCTTTCTGTTCTCACATAGCAGCCGGGTGATGCTTTGGAAACATCAGTCATCTCACATCACTCCTCTGCTTGAAAGCCTCCAGTGGGTTCCCATTACACTTAGAATGAAATCCAGGGTCCTTAGCATGGCCCTCAAGATCTCTACTGTCTGCCTTAACTTTCCTCCCTGACCTCACTGTCAGGCCTCTCTCTCCCATACTTACCACTCTCCACCATTTCTGCCTTTGCACGATCATTCAGATATGCCGGGCGGGCATCTGCTGCAGGACTTCACCCTTAACGCCCCTCCATCTGGAATGTTCTTCACTCAGATATTCACAAGGTGCTCTCATTCCAGCAGGTCTCAAGGTCACCTCCTCAGGGTGGCCTTCCTTGACCAAACTTTTTAAAAATTGTACTCTTCTCTGGGTGCCTGGGTGGCTCAGTACGTTAAGCGTCTGACTCTTGATTTTGGCTCAGGTCATGATCTTAGGGTTGTGGAATCGAGTCCCAGGTCAGGCTCTGTGCTGAGTCTGCTTGAGATTCTCTCTCCCTCTCCCTCTGCCCCTCCCCCCTCTCATGCTCTCTCTCTTTCAAATAAATAAAATCTTTTAAAAAAATAAATTGTACTCTTCTCACTCTCACTCCCCTTACCTTGATTTATTTTCTTCATAGCACTTAGTACTGTCTTTATGAGTGTATATATATGTATATATATATAAAATGTATATATAATATGTATATGTATAAAATATACATATATATATTTATAATTCTGCATCTTCCTCGCCAGAATCTAAGCTCCTTGGGAATAAGGACTTTATTTGTCTTATTCTCTGTTGTATCCCAGGACCTAGAACAACATATGGCCCATAGTAGGGACTTGATGAAGACTTCATGAATATTTCCTGAGTAAGGCCAGTGAGTGGAAACTCCAGGGAGACACTTTCAGTTCATTAGAAGGAAAGACTTCCTGTCATTGGAACCTGAAGGTGGAAAGAACTAGCTCTGGGTGGGATAAATCCTCTGTCGTGGAAGGACATTTAATTTAGAGAAAAGCTGAACAATAGTTGTCTCATGGGCATGCGTACAGGAGGCTTCGAGCAGCTAGGGAACTGGATGAGATGGTCTCTAATGCCCTTCAAGGCTTTGGCTGTATTCAGTTTCATGCACCTGCACACGATCCTCCAGAAACCCCGATGGGAACCCTTGAACTTGGTTGAAGGAGCCTGGATGCCAAAGAAACCTAAAATTTATTTTTTCAGTTTTTTAAGGAAATATATGATTATTCAAAAAATTCAGAAAGAAGGAGAAGAAAACATACACACATAATCCCACCAGAGATGATCACTGTTAATATTTTGGGGTATTTTTTCTTGTTTTTTAATATATTTTTTGCTGTTACTATACATAGTTATTTATTTTACATACATATTTATTAGCTATCTGTTACTGCATAAGAAATCACAACAAAACTTAGTGCCCTAAAATGGCAATAGTCATTTTATTATGTGTGGGTCAGGAATTCAGGAGTGGCTCAGCTGGGAATTTTGCTTGGGGTGGTTCATGTGAGTGCGGTTGGGCTGGGGCTGGGGCTAGACTCCTCTCCGTGGCTTCTACACTCGAATCTGGTGCCTGGGCTTGAAGATCCAAGTAGCTGGGACTCGTCAAGTATCTTTCTTTCTCTTGGTGGTCTGGCCACACATCTTCCCAGCATGGGCTTTGGGGACATGGTGGACATCCATATGGCAGCTCAGAATTCCAAAGCCACTTGTCTCAAGATAGAGAACAAGGCAGGAGTCTTTCATGAGCTGGCCTTGGATGTCAATAGTGGCATTTCTGTCATTTTTATCGGTAGAGGCAGTTACTAAGCTCCATCAAGAGAGGAGGGTCAGTGTCATGATGAGAGAAACATACCTATTCATCCATTCATCTATCATCTATCTGGCCATCCATCCATCCATTACCCTCTCCCCCACCCCCTGCCTCTCTTTTTCTCTCTCTCCAGCTTTGGAAAATCCAGTGCACCGTAGTTATAATCATAAAATGTTTCATCCTATCTTTTAAAAAATTTATTGTAGGGGCACCTGAGTGGCTCAGTTGGTTAAGCGTCTGCCTTCGGCTCAGGTCATGATCTCAGGGTCCTGGGATAGAGTCCTGTGTCAGGCTCCCTGCTCAGCGGGGAGTCTGCTTCTCCCTCTCCCTCTGCCTCTCCTGCTGGTTCTAGCTTTCTCTCTCTCTCGTGCTCAGTCTCCCTCTCCCTCTCAAATAAATAAATAAAATCTTTTTAAAAATCTTTAAAAAATTTATTGTAATTAATCCTTGCCTAAACCCTTTAAACATTTTAATTGATAATATTTTGTTCTAATTAATTTTACTTGGCTTGGGACCTATGTTTAGTTTCTAATTTTTTCCCTATTATAAATAATGGTATAGTGGTAAAGTGAACATATTTATTAATTATAAAGCTTTTCCCTCTTTATTTCAAGAATTGGGGATATGGAACTATTCTATGAAATTACTGGTTTAAGGAATATGAACATTAAAAATATGTTTCTCCTAAATAGGATAGAAATGTTCCTTTTAACATTTTCACTACATACTACTAAATTGCTTTCCAAAAGTGTTGTACCTACCAATTTATATTCCTGTTACAATGCATGCAAGTGTCTTTTCACCTAACCTTAGAAATTACCATTAAGAACTACCATTAAAATAAAATTGTTGCTAATTCAATAGGCCAAAAGGTATCTTTCTGTACATTTCTTGAATTACTAATAGGAGTGAGCATGTTTGCCTCTGTATGATAACCTCCAAATTTGAACATTCTCTCTCTTTTTTTAAGATTTTATTTATTTATTTGCCAGAGAGAGAGCGAGAGGGAGAGAGAGAGTGAGCAAGAATACAAGCAGGGGGAGCAGCAGGCAGAGGGAGAAGCAGGCTCCCTGCTAAGCAAGGAGCCCACTGTGGGGCTCGATCCCAGGACCTGTATATGTCATGACCTGAGCCGAAGGCAGATGCTTAACCGACTGAGCCATCCATTCAGAATGTGCCCTGAACATCTCTTTTTAAGAAACGTTTAATAATTGAAAACATAAAGCACTCACGAAAGTAGAGAGAATACTCTAGTGAAACTTTCATGTGCCCATCATCCAGCTTCATGACATCCAATCCGTGGATGGACAGATTTCATCTATAACCTGCTTACTCAGCTTCCGTGTTAGATTAAGGAAATCTCAGACATCACATCATTTCCCCCATAAATATTTCAGGACGTATCTGTAAAAGATAAACATTTTTCTAAAACATAACATAACATCACTATAATACCTAAACTCTTCTTTAATATTAAAAATCCAGTCAATGTTTGTTTTCCTATTGCTTTGTAATGTTTTTGTTTTTAATTGGCTTGTTCAAAAGAGAATCTAAAGGTCTGTAAATGGAATTTTCTTGATGTGCATCTTAAGTCTCTCTTTAAATCTACAGATTCATCCTCCCTTCTTTTAGTTTTGGTGATTTATTTTTTAAAGGAAGCCAGGTCACTTGTCATCTATAATTCCCATTTCCTGGATTTTGCTGATTACATCCCTTCATTGCTCAACACGTTCCTCTGTCCCGTGTATTTTCTGTGAATTAGTGGTTATATCTAGAGAACTGGTCTGATTCAGGTTTGAGTTTTGGCAAAAAGTAACTTACAGATGGCATTGTATATTTCCATTAGGAGCCCTGATATCCAGTTGACTCTTTATGTGATGATAACTGCTATTGATGACCATTGCCTAGGACCATTGTATCTTTATGGGCCTTGCAAATTAGTGATTTTTTAAAAAATTATTTCCTCCCTTCTTAATTAGATGGAATATATCCATAAAGAGAAACTTTTCCTCATCAACTATTTGGTTACCCTGAGGTATGTCTTTCCTTTTACTTCCCAGATTTTGGAATGATGAGCTGGTATATGAGTTTGCTGGGGCTACCACAAGAAGTATCAGAGACTGGGTGGCTTAAACAACAGAAATTAGCTTTCTCACGGTTCTGGAAGCTGAAAGTCCAAAATCAATGTGTTGGCAGGGCTGCTTTCTGCTAAGGCCTCTCTCCTTGGCTTGTAGATGGCGTCTTCTCCCTGTATCTTCATATAGTCTTCCCTCTGTATGTGTCTGTGTCCTAACCTCCTCTTCTCCTAAGGATATGAGTTATACTGGAGTAGGATTCACCCCCAACGACCTCCTTGAACCTTAATTACCTCTTTACAGGCCCTCTCTCCAAATTCAGTCACATTCTGAGATACTGGGGTTTAGAAATTCAACATGAAATTTAGGGGGGCACAATTTAGTCCGTAACAGTTGGTTTCCTCGCATTCCCCAAAGATAACCAATGAAGGATTTTTTCCTCCTTAGTATCATTATGAACTTATGGATTTTAACCTATTTGATGTATTTTAACCTATCATAGTTTTTATTCTTATTGATGCTTAAATTGTCCTATTTTTGACTAGTGGGAGACTCTTTTAGACATGGCACAGTTGTTTTTGATAGATTTCATGCTTTCTAGCATTACAAACTGTTCCACGCTCATCTGTATATTTCTTCCTCAGACATAGAACCAGCCATTTCTCCGAGTAGACTTGTTCCCATTTCCTGGGAAATGACGATTAGCACCCACAATAGAGGTGTGAGGGATGCTCAATACTACTGGGTTAGTTATGAAATATTTATATTTGTTGAAGTAAAATGCCAGCATATTGATGGGAGGTGATGGTAATGGTACAGTGACCACAAAATTCAAACTCCTAGCAAGGGTGGGAGGTAGTCTCTTACTTACAGACCCACTTCATGGATTCATACTTTTGTAGCTGGCAATTTCATTTAGATTCACATGCATGAACCTAGTGATCACTGTACGTAGGGTACCTGCAGTGTGCAGAGAACCCAAAGTTGAGTAAGTCATGGTTCCCCCACTTCAATTTAGTTTCAGTCTAGGGGATGCACCACATGGCATTATTTCCATTGGGTTGCTTCAGTAACATTCAAGTACTTCAATATGGGTCTAACATTTCTGGGGCACTTCAAACCTTGGTTCTGCGAATTACTCACAGATCGAAGTGAATTAATCCATATTAAGCACGCAGCCTGGTGCCTTGTTTATGGTAGGGCTCTGTAAGTGTCAGCATTTGCTGGTTAACTGCCTGTTTGCACCCCCATCTGTCCCTGCCCTTCCCGTGCTCTGCTCTGTATTTGAAGGAGCTACATTTCCTGGGCTCTCTGACCCTATAGCTCGCAGGGGGCTTCAGCCATGGCAGTTCTGGTGGAATACTGGGAAGCAGGATTTGGGGAAAGGCCAGGGTGTTTCTTCCCCTTTCTTCTGCATCATGTGGCAGCTCCTCCACGGCTCCAGCTCAGACCCTGCTGTGATTTCCGCTCTTGTGGGACAGCCTCCTGCTGTCCTTCCCAACCTCACAGCATCCCACAGCCACTTCATGGGCACCTGTTTGGTGTCTCAGCCCCATTGTCTCCTGTATTTATTACCTGTTTCCTATATTAAATTCCTTTTGATTAGAAGACCCAGAATGGCTTATGTTTCCTGGTTGGAAGAGCTAGCCACTAATATTAATAGCATTTAACTGTCTAATAACTCTATCAGACAGAGGATATTAGTATCCTCATTTTATGGATAAGGAGCCTGAGATAGAGGAAGGTTAAAATGCCTTGTCTCTGGCCACAGACTTAGTAAGCGGTGGAGCTGGGATAGGAGCCCAGGTGTCTGTCTTCAGCCTGGATCCTGATTCGCACAGTCAGATGGGACAACCGTCCACCCACTTGCTGTGGTTCAAGAAGCACATTCTGTAGCCAGTTCCTAAGCTGAGGAGGGGTGCCTCTTCATCCCTGCGGGAGTTTTTTGGGCCATTTTGTCGCAAAACTCCTCTCTTTGGGAACTCATGAATGAATAAAATGTCTGTGGTTCCTTTCTGCATTGTCCTGTTTTAGCGATTTATTGATAATTGGAAGGCTTTACTGTCTAAGGTACAGGCATATAACAAACAGTTGATTAAGTGCAGGGTTTGTGGTCGAGTCTATAAAACACAGAGTATCGGCCCTCAGAAGGAATGTAACTCCACATGGTAGGACTGTTTCTCTGGTGTAGCCAGAGTGAAGTGACTTTTCTAAAAAGCCATCCATAAGAGTCCTAGGAATCCCCGTGTTACACAAAAGACGTTCAAAATTTTGAACAGCTGCCTTTGAGTGGGATGAAAAGTGAGAGAAAGCTTTACAAAGTGGAAAATTACTATTGTTCCCTAGAGCCTTGTATGAGAAATGGAACATCAGATTAATCTCACACGTGAAATACAAAGTATTAAAAACCCCTGTTGTCCCAGAAAGGCATTAAATATGGACACTGATGAAAGATTACTTTGGTTCAGAGAACCGGGGCCTTTCACTTACAACGGATTTCATTGTTATTACCAAGAAGATATTTTACCTTCTTAATCATGAAGCCACTCTTGGGTTTTGCCAGTTAGGCGAGAGCCCTGTGTCACCTTGGCCAGTCTGGTCAAGCCGGTTATGTAACAGGGTTGCTGGGTTTGTGGATTCTGCCTTCCTAGGCCCCAGCCCTGAGAATCATTTCTGTCCAGCACCTTGAGTATTTGAAGATTGGTAACATATTCCCCTGTTTGGTGTTTCTACTGTAAACAATACTGAAATGAGAGTCTTTAGTGAGGGCTTTTGAAACCAGATAGTTTCAACAGAACGCTAGAGAAAGACATCCTTCAAGCTCTTCTCCCTGCCCCAGGAAACTAGCAGATCCTTTCTTTGTGGTCTTTTCCTGTTTCTCAATTCAAAGCATCCTCTGTCCACAATTATGCCAAAGCTGATGAGGCTCAAGGACACACCTAGGTAGTAAGTTTAGAGGAATCATTCTGCAGTTTTAATTCCTTAGTAATTTCTTTCCTGACCACTGTTCATGAGGGCAAGACACTGTAGCCCATTCACTTTCATTCAGAGAGAGAGCTCACCTTCTAAGTCTGTCAAATTCTTTTCTGTGGGAGTTCCAAAGGACCAAATCAAAACCAGTTCAAGCCCCAGTTGAGTCTCATTAAATCCCAGACTCACCAAACTAGAATCATGAGGCTGGGCGTGGTATGCAAGCCCATGCAGGCATGAGGTCTAAGAGGTGGGCTGTGTTGACCTTTCAGATTCTCTGCCTCCTTATCAATAATGCAAACTACAGGCCTCACAGCTTAGAGCAGGCACATAGCAGAGAACTCCTAGGGATTGGGATACATCTCTGCTCCTATTCCAGAGAATAAATATGGAGGGGGGCCAGCATGCATCCAGAGAGTAGGCTGCAGCCAGCACCTTGACCGAGGTCCTAAGCCCACCATGACAAGAGCTGAGGAATAATTAGTGGGGAGCAAAAAGAAGTTATCAGCCTGTTTGCACATTTCACAGTATGACACCATATCAATTTTTAGCACGAAGCAGAGAACTTTTCCTTCTGATCATCAAATTCAGAAGAGAAGAGTCTCCAGGCTTCCAGCTTCCAGTCTCATGCCCCGTGAGACAAATTCTTTTTCTTTTTAAGATTTATTTATTTATTTGAGAGAGAGAGAGAGCGAGAGAGAGCGCGCGCACAAGAGGGGGGAGGGGCAGACAGAGAAGGAGAGACAGAGAATCTCCAGCTGACTCTCCCCTAAGTGCGGACGCTTATGGGGAGGGGGGGGGCTCAATCCTGGGACCCTGAGATCATGACCTGAGCCTAAATCAAGACCCAGTTGCTCAACCAACTGAGCCACCCAGGCATCCCCCCAGTGAGCAGAGTTCTTGAGGCCATCTTGGAAACCAGACTTTACTGGAATAGTCAGTGATTTACAGTTGATAACTATAAATCTCCTTTCAAGAGATAAATTCAGAATGAATTAGAATCTTCTAGTACCAATTCTACCCACTCAGGATATGGATTCTCATTGGCTCAGAATGAGTCACATATTCATAGTCGGCCGGTCAACATTGGGTACATGACAGAGGCCTCATAGAATATACATGGTTGCCTGGAGGTCATGGTTGTGGGTGAGGAAGCAGACTAGGGTCCTCATGAGTTGAGCAGAAGCTTCAAACAGCACCTGCTATGATTGTCTTGAGAAGAAAGGTCTGGGTAGCAATTCCTGTTCTTCTTAAAATAGGTCATACTCTAACACTACCCTCCTCCTTAAATTCTCCACTTTCTGATTTAATTGTACTTTAAAAATTCGGGACATCTCCTGTTAGGTGGTCACAGTGCTAAGGATCCCAGATCGTAGTTTTTGAATTTTGCAACATGGCTGCACATTTCTCTCTATCTGTTGCTAGGATCAATATTAGCTAGATCCACCAAAATGATAGCCACATTAGATGAATCACCAAACTGTAACGCATAGTTACTGAGATGGTCCAGACATTTTCAATCTCTCATCCTTTGTTCTCGCTGTCTTCTCAGCTTGGAATAGCCTTACATAATCCAGCTATTGAAATCCTATTCATTATCCCTTACGGCACAATTCAAATGACAGTTACCCCCTGAAGTCTCCCTTGATCCTCTCAAGTTTAGAGTTGCCAGATTTAGCAAATAAAAATACAGGATATTGAGTTGAATTTGAATTTCAGATGCACGAGAATGATTTATAATACAGGCATGTCTCAGATATTTCATTGGACATACTTAAAATTCATTTGTTGTTTATCTGAAAATAAAATTTAATTGGATATTCTGTATTTTTTTCTGATTTTTTTCATTTTATTTTTTTAATTCAATTAATTAACATATAGTGTATTATTGGTTTCAGAGGTAGAGTTTAGGGATTCATCAGTTGCATATAACACCCAGTGCTCATTACATCACCTACCCTCCTTGAGGCCCATCACCCAGTTACCCCATCCCTCACCCACTTCCCCTTCAGTTTGTTTCCTATGATTAAGAGTCTGTCATGGTTTGTCATGGTTATTTTTCCCTCCCTTCCCTTATGATCCTCTGATTTGTTTCTTAAATTCCACATATGAGTGAAACTATATGATCATTGTCTTTCTCTGATTGACTTATTTCACTCAGCATAATACCCTCCAGTTGCATTCATGTCAATGTAAATGGTAAGTATTCATCCTTTCTGATGGCTGAGTAGAATTCCATTGTATATATACCACATCTTCTTTATCCATTCATCTGTCGATGGAAATCTGGCCTCTTTCCATAGTTTGGCTATTGTGGACATTGCTGCTATAAACATTGGGGTGCAGGTGCCCCTTCAAATCACTACATTTGTATCCTTTGGGTAAATACCCAGTAGTGCAGTTTCTGGGTAGAGTAGCTCTATCTTTAACTTCTTGAGAAACCTCCATACTGTTTTCCAGAGTGGCTGTACCAGCTTGCATTCCCACCAACAGTTTCCCCTTTCGCTGCATCCTTGCCAACATTTGTTGTTTCCTGACTTGTTAATTTTAGCCATTCTGACTGGTATGAGGTGGTATCTCATTATGGTTTTGATTTGTATTTCCATGATGCTACGTGATGTGTGGAGCATTTTTTCATGTGTCTGTTGGCCATTTGTATGTCTTCTTTGGAGAAATGTCTGTTCATGTCTTCTGCCCATTCCTTGATTGGGTTATTTGTTCTTTGGGTGTTGAGTTTGATAAGTTCTTTATAGATTTTGGGTACTAGCCCTATATCTGATAAGACATTTGCAAATATCTTCTTCCATTTGTCTTTAATTTTGTCAGCTGTTTTCTTTAGTGTCAAAAAGCTTTTTATCTTGATGAAGTCCCAGTAGTTCATTTTTGCTTTTGTTTCCCTTGCCTTTGGAGACATGTCTAGTCAGAAGTTGCTGAGGCCAAGGTCGAAGAGATTGCCGCCTATGTTCTCCTCTAAGATTTTGATGGATTCCTGTCTCACGTTTAGGTCTTTCATCCATTCTGAGTCTATTTTTGTGTATGGTGTAAGAAAATGGCCCAGTTTCATTCTTCTACATGTAGCTGTCCAGTTTTCCCAACACCATTTGTTAAAGAGACTGTCTTTTTTCCATCAAAATACCATCAACATTTTTCATAGACCTGGAAAAAATCATCCTAAAATTTGTATGGAACCAGAAAATACCCCAAATAGCCAGAGACATGTTGGAAAAGAAAACCAAAGCTGGTGGCATCACAATCCCGGACTTCAAGCGCTAATACAAAGCTGTAATTACCAAGGCAGTATGGTTCTGGTACAAAAACATAGATCAATGGAACAGAACAGAGAACCCAGAAATGGGCCTTATTCTGTATTTTTATCTCCAATTGGAATAGAGTTGCTCCTAGCAATTTGCCTACACTTTTTTTTTTTTTTTTTTTTTTTGGCATTTATTGTCTTCTGCCGTGGATTATTTGGTTGTCCCTGTTTCCTTCTTTTTCACTAAATTGTTAAGATACTTGAGTGCAGTATTGTTCCTTTTTTCAAAAAGACCTTATTCTTTTAGACCAGTTTTAGGCTTACCATAAAATCAAGAGTAAAGTACAGAGATTTCCCGTGTAACTCCTGACTTCACACAAGCATACTGTCCCCCATTACCAACATCACTCACCAGAACAGTACATTTTTCACCAAAGATAAACCTACATTGACACATCATTACCATCGTTTACATTATGGTTCACTGTTGGTGTTGTGCATTCTGTGGGTTTAGACAAATGTATAATGACATGTATCCATCATTATAATATCAAACTGTATTTTCACTGCTTCAAAAATCCTCTGATGAGGCGCTTGGGTGACCCAGTGTGTTAAGTGTCCGACTCTTGATTTCACTTCAGGTCATGATCTCAGGCCCCACATTGGGCTCCATGCTCAGCAGAGATTGCTTCTCTCTCTCTCCCTCTACCCTTCCCCACCCCTCCTCAAATAAATAAATAAGTCTTTTAAAAAAATCCTCTGTGCTCTGCCTATTCGTCCGTCCCCTCCCATCTCCCCCCAGCAACCACTGATCTTTTTACTATCTCCATAGTTTTGCCTTTTCCAGAATTTTTTTAAAAGATTTGATATATTTATTTGTCAGAGAGAGAGAAAGAGAGAGAACACAAGCAGTGGGAGGAAGAGGCAGAGGGAGAAGCAGGCTCCCCACTGAGCAAGGAGTTGGATGCGGGACTCAATCCCAGGACCCTGGGATCATGACCTGAGCTGAAGTCAGATGCTTAACTGACTGAGCCACTCAGGCATCCCTCCAGAATGTTGTATGGTTGCAATCATACAATATGTAGCCTTTTCAGATCTTTCCCTTAGTTAATACACATTCAAGATTCTCTCATGTTTCTCATGGCTCAATAGATCTTTTCTTTTCAGCACTGAATAATATTCCAGACCTTATACCCTTGGGCACCTGGGTGGCTCAGTCAGGTCTGTCTCTAGATTCACTGTTTTGCAATGTAGGTGTCTAGTCCTTCCAGCCTATTTTTTTGGAGAGACTGTCTTTACTCCACTGTATTGCTTTTGTTCCTTTGTCAAAGATCAGTTGACTATATTTATAGAGAACTATGTCTGGGTTCTCTATTTTGTTACATTGATCCATTTGTCTATTCTTTCACCAATACCACACTGTTTTGATTACTCTAGCTTTACAGTAAGTCTTGAAGTCTGGTAGCATCGGTCCTCCAACTTTATTTTTCTCCTTTAATTTTGTGTTGGCTATTCTGGGTCTTTTGCCTCTCCACATAAACTTTAGAATCAGTTTGTTGAAATCCATAAATTAACTTGCTGGTATTTTTATTTGGATTGCACTGTATCTATAGATGAAGAGTTTTTTTTCATTTTTTCAAATTTAAATTCAATTAGCCGATATATAGTACATCATTAGTTTTTGATGTAATGTTCAATGATTCATTAGTTGCATATAACACCCAGTGCTTATCACATCACATGCCTTCCTTAATGCCCATCCCCCAGTTACCCCATCCCCCCACCTACCTCCCTTTCCACAACCTTTAGTTTATTTCCCGGAGTCAAGAGTCTTTCATGGTTTTTCTCCCTCTCTGATGACTTCCCATTCTGTTTTCCTTCCCTTCCCCTATGGTCCTCTGCCCTGCTTCTTATATTCCACATATGAGTGAAACTATATGATAATTGTCTTTCTCTGATTGACTTATTTCACTCAGCATAATACCCACCAGTTCCATCCATGTTGATGTAAATGGTAGGTGTTTATCCTTTCTGATGGCTGAGTAATATTCCATTGTATATATAAACCACATCTTCTTTATCCATTCATCTATTGAAGGGCATCTCGGCTCTTTCCATAGTGTGGCTATTGTGGACATTGCTGCTATGAACATTGGGGTGCAGGTGCCCCTTTGTTTTACTGCATCTGTATCTTTGGGGTAAATACCCAGTAATGAAATTGCTGAGTCATAGGGTAGCTCTATTTTTAGCTACTTGAGGAACCTCCACACTGTTTTCCAGAATGGCTGTACCAGCTTGCATTCCCACCAGCAGTGTAAGAGGGTTCGCCTTTCTCCACATCCTTGCCAACATTTGTTGTTTCCCGGCTTGTTAATTTTAGCCATTCTAACTGAATCAATTTCCCTATGTACATTCTACTTGAAGCCAGAAACTTGCTTTTCCAGGCTTCTTGGTAGCCGAGATACAGTCTACGGGATGCACCTGCTCTAGAAAATGAACTGGAAACTAGTGAAGCAGAAAAGCAGCTTCTGGGTAGAGCCTATTCTGATGAAGATGCTGGCAAACACTTCCATTTATAAGAAGCAGTAGGGACAGAGGTTCCGGCAGTAGCATCTAGTCCCCAACATTGGTGTTGTGAACTAGAGGAGCTATGTCTGGTGGTAGCAGCAGTAGGGGCGTCGTAGATAAATAACCGTCTTTACTCTTCACTCTCTCCCTACAATGGAATTCATGCCTTTGGACATGTGACTTACAGTGCCTCCCATGACAGTAGACAGAGTCTACATTCCAGACCCATTGACCTTGAGCTTGGCTGTAGGATTTATTTCGAGACACAGAAAGTAGACAAAGGGGACAGTGTCTAAGTTTTATCTAGGCAGAGGGCCTAAGAAACATGGCAAGTTTCCATTAGCCCACTGGAGTGTCCACCCTCACTGTGAGAAGAACACGCTCCACATAGCCATTGTCCCTTCAGCCTGGGTGTTAGCATGAAGATACCTGAAATAGACCTGAACCTGGCCCAAACTCTGGACCCAAACCCCAACTAAGCCAAGCTGAGCCCAGGTAAGATGAGCCAAACCACAACTGACCCATGAAGATAAAATAAAATGTCGTTTGTTAAGATTGGAGGATAATCTGTTGTTATGTGGCATACCAAAGAGGAAACCTGATTAATAACAGTATTCCTACTGGAGTGCTTTCGAGTATGATTTGGGTCGGGCTGATGTTCAGTGAGTTCGCCCCAGCACAGCTCTAGAGGTTATTTACCACTTTCCACTGTTCTGATTAATTGGAACCCGTGTCACATGGTTGTCAAATATTTGACAGTTACCCGTAGCTCTGGTTGTCTCTCGCTACATGGCTATCAAACCTGGTTCTGCAGCCTTTTTGGAGATTCTGTGATGAACCTAATATCCTTGAATACATTAATTTTCTGCATAAAATAGGAGTAAATATGTTTCAATTCATAAGTTAAAAGCCTAACTAAAAGAGGGGAGAATGCCAAGGTCGGGGCCAAGAAGGGGTTTCTCTCTTCCTTCACTGACCACAGTACATTTTCAAATTTGCTTCATAAAAGCATTTCAGCACTTTCTATCTTTGGACTTTGGGGTAAAAATGTAAATAACCTAAGAACTCTGATTCTACGTTTTATAAATTTGACATCAGTACTTAAGACTCTTCTTCTTGGTACCCCTGGGGCAGATTCTTTTTTCAGTCCAGTGGAAAGAAGACTTGGCCACAATCCAAGAAACCTGGGCTCCAGTCCCAGTTGTGCCAGAAATCTGTGTGACCTTGAGAAAGTGACTTGATTTCTTTGGGTCTTAGTTTTCCTGGATCCAGAATCCCAGGACACTAACATCTGCTTTCCTTTTTATGATGGTGGCCAGGGGAAAAAGAAATGATGGGAACATGTCGTGGAAAGCCACGAGATCTAAATATATGCAAAGTGTATGGCCTACATCTCTGTTTAATATGTAGTCTGGCATTAATTATGTACAAACGTATATATAAGCATACATAAGAGTCTGGAAGGAAATGTGCCAAAATGCTATTTGTGGTTTTCTCAGGGCTCTGAGATTATGGGTGATTTAAATATTCTTTTAAAAATGCCCCTGCATTTTCCACATTTTCTATAATGAGCATTCATTACTTCTATAATGGGAAGATTATTTTTTAAAAGAAAAGAAAGACTCTAATGTACTATGCTAATGTAGAGAATTTTTTATAAGAAGTTCTCTTGAAAGCACTTTGGCTCCAAGAAGGATTTCTCTTCAAGTAAAAGTAAACATAAGAAGAGGCAGGAGAAATGGGGAAGAAATGGTAGGCAGGAGGTGCCCCCACCACAGGGCACTGACCCCTTGTAGGGAGGGAGGTGAGGAGAGGGGTGTGGACTAGGTATCCCCCTTCTAAGCCCAGGGAGCCCCATTGTAATGTGGCCGTCTGAGTCATGGGATCATTCATCACCAGTTAAGCCATGACCAGCAAATGCACAGGAAGTCAAGAAGAAACCTGAGCCCAGCATGAGGCTGTAGGTGAACGTTGTTCCTGTCTCCCCAGCACAGGGCAATCAGGGATCTGATTACACACATCCTCAGGAAATCCTCAGGAAATAATCTGGGCACATGACCTGGTGAAGAGGGGCCAAAAACTTTCTCGGGGCTTTGGGTGTTTTGAAATGCCTGCAGCAATCATCTTCCAAGATTTTCCCATTGTAGATGCGATGCCTAGGGAGATGAGGGAAACTGAGGCTATTGGCTGAGGGCAGGCACAGAGGCCACAGTGGTTGGTTGGGCTGTTTGCTGCCTCCTGACACCACCTCCTGACACCTCCTGACACCACCATCCTTACTGTTTCAAACCCCAACAAGATGACCCTGGCCCTGCCGACAACAAAAATGAGGGAGAAAAAATCATCATCAACAAAAATGATGATCCTGTGGCTTCTCAAGCCTAAATAAAGACCTCTCTCTTCTTCCCCCACCCAATGTATGCTTCCTAAAAGTTGCCAGATTCATTCCACAAACCTTTCTGGAGCACATAGTATGTTCCAGGCCCAGTGCAAGGCTATGGGGTGTGGGGCAGTGCCCCTAAGATTACAGACTAGTGAGGGAGATAAACAGACACCTGGGTTTCAATACTGACTGGTAGGTCCTCTAAAATAGACAGAATTAATAATGATAATTGATAATATTTATTGAAAGTTTAGTATATACCAGGCACGTGCTAGGCGCCTTATATGGGTAATCTCATTTAAGCTTCACACCAACTATGAAGTAGGTACTATTATTGTTCCCATTTTATGGATGGGAAAACCACAGCTTGGGGAGCGTAAGTAATTTGCTGAGGTCACACAGATCACTAGCAGAGAAACAAATGTGTGAATCTAACTTGCCTGTCTCCAGGCCCATCTGTTTAATCCTTCCTCTCTACAGCACAGAGAGGGGAGTCAGAGGAGGGGCAGTCCACACGACCCAGGGAAGATCAGGGAAAGCTTCATGGAGAAGGTGACTCTTGAGCTGGGTCTGGAAGGTTGAGCAGGAGTTTGCTTGAGGGACAAGGAGGCAGGAAGGGCATGCTAGGCAGGGGTGGAGGATATTCTGAGGCAAGGGGTAGAGATGCAGCTTGGCTTCTTCTGGAAATACCAACTATTCTGATGCAGCTAGAAGGTAGGGGGCCAGCAAAGGTAGGCTATGAAGGATAGGAGCTTGTTGAGACCCTTGCATCAGTAACTCCCCTACCTGGTGGCTTCTCATTCGAGTCATCACCGACATGTGGAGACATCAGCAGGCAGGGTGTGAGCCAGCAGTGGCCTCACAGGGCCTGGTGCTCCCAGCCAGGCTGGGGCTCCTTTCCAAGGAGCTGAGTTGAGTTTTTTCCAAGATACTCCCTGGTGGATCTGAAGGCAGCCTGCCTCCGTGCCGGATCACCAGCTGTGTTGGAATGTGAGAGGGAACATTCTGGCAAGGAAGGACAGGAGGGTCTTCCACCTGCAAGGAATGGTGGTCAAGACTGCAGGCTTTGCCTACAGAATGGTGGATTCGAAGCCTCTTCCATTTATCAACTGTGTGACCGTGACCTTGAGCACATCACTGAGCTGCTCTGCGCCTCGTGTGTGTCTTGCATGAATCTGGGGACTGTTACACCTATTTCTTAGGCTATTTGTGAAGATTAAATGAAGCAATTCACATCAAGTACTTAGCACAAAGCCTTGCACAGAGTAAACACTCAGTTTATGGTGGTCTTTATTATAAGCAGTTGTGGCTACTTCTTATTCAGTTCATTCAGCAAAGAATTATTTACTGTTTTCTTATACCCAGCACTGGGTTGTAGCCATGA
The DNA here is from genome assembly GCF_023065955.2 of Ursus arctos. NCBI lineage: Eukaryota > Metazoa > Chordata > Mammalia > Carnivora > Ursidae > Ursus > Ursus arctos. The sequence goes on along the minus strand of NW_026622886.1, from coordinate 8,918,922 downwards.
ACAGGGAATACAGAGTTCTCACCTACCTGGAGTTTATATTCTAGGGAGGGGGACAAATAATAAATAATTAACATATATAATAATTTCAGATAGTGATGCACAGATAATAAAAGGTTAAAGAATGAATCGTGTGTGTGTGTGTGTGTGTGTGTGTTGTGTGTGTGTGTATGTGTGTGTGTGTGTGTGTGAGCTAAGATAATCAGGTAAGGTCTCCTTGACAGGGTGACCTTTGAGCAAAGACCTGAATCGAAGGAAAATGCATCTCATGAAAATCATAGGAAATCTCATGACGACCTCATGAAAATGTTCAGCAAAAATATTTCGGGCAAAGGACACAGCAAGTGTAAAGGTCCAGACAGGACAGAGCTTGACAGATGCAAGAAATTACCAGAAAGCCAATGGCCTGGAAAGGGAGGGTGATAGGACAGGAAGGAGGTGATGGTAATAGTAGCAACAACAACTTGTATTGGACACTGGCTCGGGTAGATAACTCACACTCACCTTCACAACCGCTCTCCGTGGAAGGGGCTATTGGAGTTCCCATTTTACAATTGGGAAATCAAGGCTCAGCAGAGCAAAGGAGCTGGCCCACGGTCACACAGCTAATACAGGACTACAGAGCCCATTCATATCACTGTCCGAGTCCACCTGCCCCAGGAAGGCACTTGAGTGCGAACCCAGCTTTGTGAGTGTCAGAGGGAATGCAAGTGTGTGTGCATGCATGGGAGCGTGGGTGTGCTCAGAGGAGGAGCACAGTGAGAATCGCATGTGTATTTCAGCTGTTAGTTTTGGACAAGAGGAACACACAAGCAAGCACAATGATTAATTCAAGACAACATATTGTTACGAGACAAATTGTGTGGCACTGACCCTGGTGCCTTAGGGACTGTCTAGGGAAGAGGGCACTGAAGAAGGGAAGAGAGGGAGAAGCAGTACAGTTTGGTGATGCACAGTGAGGACCCCAGACTAGACTGCTAGGGCTCAAATCCCACCTGTTCCACCACTCAGCAACGTGATTTGCAAGCAAGTTACTTAGCCTCTCTGTGCCAACTTCCTCGTCTGTAAAATGGGAATACTGTAACAACAGTACCTACCTCTCCAAGTTGTTTTGAGGATTAAATGAGCTAATGGACATAAAGCACTTAGAATAGCACTGAGCAGAAGGTGTTAGCCATTATTAAGATTTTTTTCCCCTTTGCCTATTTTGGTTCTAGATTTTTTAAAAATTATTTTCAAAAGATTTATTTATTTATTTTAAAGATCTTATTTATTTATTCGACAGAGATGGAGACAGCCAGCGAGAGAGGGAACACAAGCAGGGGGAGTGGGAGAGGAAGAAGCAGGCTCATAGCAGGGGAGCCTGATGTGGGGCTCGATCCCACAACGCCGGGATCACGCCCTGAGCCGAAGGCAGACGCTTAACCGCTGTGCCACCCAGGCGCCCCTATTTATTTATTTTAGAGAGAGAGAGTGCAGGGGAGGGGGCAGAGGGAGAGAGAGAATTTCAAGCAGATCCCCACTGAGTGAGGAGCCTGATGCAGGGCTCGATCTTAGACCCTGAGATCATGACCTGAGCCTAAACTAAGAGTCTGACGCTTAACCAGCTGAGCCACCCAGGTGCCCCTGTTCTAGATTTTTAAAATGACTTCACCAATAAAACACAAATGTTCACTAATGGCCTCCTTATTTATAACCTAGGCATGTACTCCTACTATCTCTCAATGTTACAATTTCAATATAGATGATCCCCCACCACCTGACACCTTGGTGTTCAGTTCCTTGAACTTCTTCCCACAGTGACCTCGTTCACCCTCTCTCTGTCCTTGTTCCCTCTAGCCACCTCCTAGAACTGGACTCCATACCTAATCTTGATTTCTTGTGTCCACTCTCTAGCGACTGTGGTCTTTCTAAAGTACTCCAACTCCAGCAATCCTGTCCCCACCGGTTTATCCAGTTTATCGGTCCTACCATGTCACTATCCATGGCCAACCATTATAGTACTATAGTAGATACATAGTAGTATATATATACTATATACCACATATGTATACCATATATATATATATAAACACACACACACACACACATATATACTGTATGTACTATATATTATATATTATATATAACATATTGTATATATTACATACTATATATATATATACACACACACACACACACACACTCTATATATTACATGCTATTGTATATACTACAACCCTAATAGTATACACTGCCTCACTAATATCTCCGATGAACTCATCCCCTCTAGCTATGTCATCTTCTGTTGGCCAAAAAAAAAAAAAAAAAAAAGCAAGCAATCCCTGGTTAAATCCAGCACCACTGACTCCACATCCAAATCTGAATAGCTGAACACGGCTGGAAAAGCATCACACAAACTCCTTGCTGGTTTCACTTGAAATTCATGACCACCGACTTCACAGGATTATTTCTCCAGTGCATCCATCTCTTACTGTAAATGAACTTCCACTTCTCTCCGAAGGCAATCCCTCCTCCTGCACACAGGATTGCTTTCCTGCTACCAAAGGACATCACCTCAGTGGGCCTCTCCTCTCTCTCCTGGGTTTTTCCCTCTGCAGGGCCCCTCATAACAGCACATGAACCTGTGTTCTTTCTCCTTAAAAAACCTGTGTCTGGCCCCACTGTACTCGTTATCTATCACTGCCTAACAAATTACCTCCCAAACTTAGCAGCTTAAGACAGCAATCACTTACCAGCTCCCCAGTGTTATGGGTCAGGAATCTGCACCTGGTCTCATGGGGCGTCTCTGGCTCAAGCTCCCTCCCAGGGCTGTGGTCAAGGTGTCTTCCAGGAAGGCAGTCATTTCAAGGACATGGTCTACTTCCAAGCACACTCATGTGGCTGTCGGCAGGCCTCACATGCTTGTCAGCTGTTGGGTAGACACATGGGTTCCTTGCCACATGGGCCTCACAACATGGCACTCTTCTTCCCTTAGAGCTAGCAAACCAAAAACATACCCAAGACAAGTATTTTTATAACCTAACTTTGGAAGTGACATACCATCACTTCTGTCTTATTCTATTTGTTAGAAGCAAATCAGTAAGTCAGCCTAGGAGAAATTGTGCAGCACTGGTGGAAATGTAAGCTGGTGCAGCCATTGGGGAAAACAATATGGTGGCTCCTCAAAAAATTAAGAATAGAATCACCATATGATCCAGCAATTCCACTTCTGGGCATATACCAGAAGAATTGAAAGCAGGGACTCAAACACATATTTGTACATCTAAGTTCATAGCAGCATTATTCATAACAGCCAAAAAGTGTGCAAACAACCCGCATGTCCATTGATGGATGAACAGATAAACAAACGTGGTCTATACATACAATGGAAAATTATTGAGCCTTAAAAAGGAATGAAATTCTGATCTCTGTTATAACGTGGATGAACCTTGAAAGATATTATTATAAATGAAATAAGCCAGTCACAGAAGAACAAATATTGTATGATTCCATTTATATGAGGTACTTGGAATAATCAAATTCATGGGGACAGAAAGAAAGTAGAACAGTGGTTGCCAGGGACTGGTGGGGAGGGAAGAATGGGGAGTTAGTTCTTAATAGTTTCATTTTGGGAAGATGAAAAAGTTCTGGAATTAGTGTTAATGGTTGCACAACAATGTGAATATACTTCATGCCATTGAACCTGACACTTAAGATGGTCAATTTTATGTGAAGTGTAGTTTGCCACAATTTTTTAAATGATAGGAAAAAGAAAAGTCAGCCTACCCTCAAGAGAGGGCATGGATGTGTGAACACAAGGGCATGAATAGCAGGACACCGCTCTGATCAGTGTGTGGTTAGGGCTAGGGTGTATATTCTCAGTGGGGACAGTATGCCGTCAACCAGGTAAATTTGATTCTTGATGGGAGGGAGGACTGGAAACCTCTCACCTGTATTTTATGTATAAAGCACAGATATACACACAGCATATAAGCAGTTGGATAGTATATTCATATTATTAACATTTCATGGGGAATCTATTAGGAAAAAAAAAAGTCTTGAATTCTCCTTGGATAGGGCCATTGTAACCATGGGTTAGGACATAAAGCTGGCCTCTTCTGGCCACAGTGAGGTGGGAGGTGGGTTTGAGGCAATGCAAAATCAATGATGAGACCCCTTTACATTGATCTTCCTCCATAGAATTTACCGAGGGCTTTCATGTATAGGAGGCATTCTTAGCTCTAGACCTGTGGACATTTAAGTGATAGTGGATGAGCTTTGGGTGGAGGAATCGTGACCCTCCTGAATTGTAGGCACAACATAGGCACCCTTGTATGAAGAATAGTGAAGCATAGCCATTAAATCACTGAGTTTGAGTCCAATGACCTGGGTTCCGATTCTGACCTTGCTGCTTCCTATGTGACTTGGGCAGGTTAATGAACCTAAATTAGTACCAACCTAGGTTTGCCGTGATGCTTAAATAAATAAAGCTTCTAGATCAGTGATTGGAACATAGTAAGGGTTTAGAAAATGTTAGCTATCATTTTTATGCATATTAATATTTCTGGAAAGAGAGTATATAGATTTCATACAATTCTCCAAGGGGATCCATGATTCCCATAATGCTGGGAATCTCAGCAATGCAAGAGCTATTCTCATCAGAAACTGACAAGGTAATATACAATCTTCACCCTGCTGACCCATATCCAAAGAGCCACCATGATCTCTCTGTTCATTTACTTTCTCTACTATCTTAGCCCAGCCACTCACCATCTTACACATGGACAGCCTCTACAACCACCTCCCCCACACCTCACACCCAGCACTTCATCCCTTTATCTCCTATCTTGCCCTCTTTCAATTATCTGGAATTGTTTTTGTTGTTTTTTGGTTGGATTTTTTAATCTTTCAAGTCCTGTCCCATCTCTCATACTGAAAGTCCTTCAGTGTCTCACCATGATTTTTAGAACCAAGACTAAAATCCTTTGCATGACATTGTTCATGACCTGGACCTGTCCACCTGACTTATGGAGGCCCACTCCCAGCCTCACACTATGCTAGAGCCATCCTGCGCTAACCCCTCGCCTGCCTTCATGCCTTTGTGGATGCTCTTCTGCGTCTGGAATGCCGTTGTCTCTGGCAGCAACTCTCAAGCTCAAAGCATTGCTTGATATTTCCAGACAGACTTATGTGCTTTCTCTATATGCCTCTTGAATTTTAAAACAATTTTTCATTGTTTTCGTAGTTACTTTTTCCCCCCATTTTTGTCTCCCCAGAAGACTGTGAGGTCCTTAAAGACAAGGATCAAATTCCATCTTTCATCCTTGGGTGCCAAGTTCAGGATCTTCCACTTGAATGAGTGAATGAATGAGTAAATGAAAGAATGAATAAATAGACAGTTTAGTAACTTGCCCAGGCTTACATGTTAGGAAGTGAAACAGCCAAATCTAGAATCCAGTGCATTTAGACTCTGTTTGATCATACGAGACAGTAAAACCCCAAATTGGCCTAGCTTAATCTAAGAGAGCAGTAGGCCCCAAGCTTGGAAGTCCAATGGGTGTGTTTCAGTCTGGGTACAGCTGGCCCCAGGGGTCCCAGCATTCTGTCTCTGCCTCTCTACCCCCAGCTCTGTTTGCTTCTCAGCTCTTCATTCTTCTGCAGCCTCCATCCACTAAAGATGGCCTCTATCAGCAGTAGGCTAGACCATCCTTAGAGCTCTGTTATTCAAGAAAAAATAGAGAGCAACTCGCTCTGTTTGCTTCTCAGCTCTTCATTCTTCTGCAGCCTCCATCCACTAAAGATGGCCTCTATCAGCAGTAGGCTAGACCATCCTTAGAGCTCTGTTATTCAAGAAAAAATAGAGAGCAACTCCCTCTCCTAGCAACCGTAGGTCAAATTACTTGGAGGGACCCTGTTAGCCTGCTTTGGTCCTGTGTCTCTTCCCCTCCCCCCCATTATACCAACAGTTGTAACTAGCTGGGGTGTTATTGTTGGCCAAACCAGAATCACATATCCACTTCCGTATCAGAGGAAAAGCAAGGCAACATGAGTGACAGCCCACTGACAGCAGAAGAGAGGGAGTTGGTACAGGGACAATGGAAAATAGGGTACAGGGCAGACAGAAGCTGGGTATCTTCATCCTAACCAGCTTTCCCTTCGTTACTCCATGGAGGCTTTCCAGCCCATAGCAGGCAGAGCAAGAAACATTTGTTTTTATTTGCATGGGTTCCTTAGGGGTGTGGTTGAAGGGAATCATGGTCATTGTTCCTTTCAGCCAGTTTTCTTTGTTTAAATGTGACTGGTTTGAGGAGTCTTGGCTCTTTCAGGGAATAAGCACATAATAATTTTATTTATTCTGTTCACTGTCCCCAGCTCTACTGTGTTAAATCTTCTTCCCTACTGGGTAGTAGATTCCTTATCAAGTGCATGAGCTGATCCAGGAATTTTCTTGACACATTGGATGATTGAAATTCTGTTCTGTCCAATTTAAAACTCTTGCTCTGAATGTCCATTTCTGACTCCCTGGCTGCCTCATCCCAGACGGAGGACGATGAGCTGCTGCTCTTCCGTTTTCTTTGCACTGTGGGAATTGTGGGGTGGGGCGGGGGAAAGGGGAGGAGGGCTTGAGCAGCATCTAGTTCACTCCCTTGCCTGCTCTTTTCTGGGACTGTTCCCTGTAGGATATTGAGAATTAGGGAGAAGAGATGAGCTGGTGGGGGCGGGGAGATGCCCTTAGTCTCCTCTGTTTGATGAGGTGCTCTTTGTGTAGATGACAGGTACGCTTCTCTAGGGGCCATCCTGAGCTTCACCTAGACCCCTGCTGTCCCTGACCTTCTAATCCCCTGACCGTGGCTCCTCACTCCTCACTGTCTTTTCCCAGCACCTTGGGCCACCCGCATCTTCTGCACCTTCCTCTGATGCCCTGCTGCCTGACTTGGAGCCCTGGGAATCTCTGACTTCCTCTTTGACACTCTCAGATGACCACAGGGAACTGGGCCAGGGTGAAAGATGCATTATTTTCTTCCTAAGGACATTATCCGTGAGCCTTTTCTCCCTCCTATCAAGACTACCCCAGCCAGCCTCCTGATGTCACAAATCTCCAGATGAGAAGCCCTTGGGTACAGGCACATCCCCAACCCAGAGCTGCCACTAAGTACCCACTGTGCCTTGTGTAGACCATAGAAGGCTCCCTCTTTGAGTCTGCTTCTCCCTCTCCCTCTGCCCCTCCACTTGCTCCTTCCCTCGCTCACTCTCCCACTCACTCTCTCTCTAAATAACTAAATAAAATCTTTTTAAAAAAGGCACTCTGTTTGAGTAGACAAATTACCCAAAAGTTCCCCTTTCTCACTGCTCCTCAGCCCCTATTCACCCCTTCCACCAGGAATCCTAATGCAGGGCGGAAATGCACAGTCCTGTGCTGTGGCTCTCCCAAATTCCAGGGGACACATGCCAGGTTCGCCCTAGAATCCCCTCAGGGTATGTATAGTGGCTGCAATGCCACAAGCATCTAGAGAGAGAACCAGTCTTCTCTTCTTGCAAGCGCCTCCCTTTCTGGGAGTTTTACCTCTTCCCAGTTGGCTAGGACAGCAGTTCTTACAGTGTGGCCTGTGCACTCCTGGGGGTCTTTAAGACCCTTTCAAGGAAGCCGCAAGGTCAAAATTATTTTCACAATAAAATGTTATTTGCTTTTTTCCCTGTGGTGATATTTGCACTGGTGGTGCAAACGTAATTGGTGGGTAAAATTGCTTAGCACGAGTTAAAGCGGTGGCACCCAAATTTGCTAGAATGTACTAGCGGTCATTGGATTCTTCACCACCACACACCCACCAGTAGAGACAAGTTCCAGTGTTACTTAGGAATGTCTTGATGAAGCAGTAAAAATGATTAAATTTAGCAAACCTCAACCCTTGATATATGTCTTTATAATAATATTCTGTGTGACAAAGTGGGAAGTTCACACAAAGCCTGTCTGCTACGTGCTGAAGTATGATGGTTGTCTTCATAAAATAACACTTTTGCAACTGAGTCATGAGTTGAACTAGTTCCTCCTTTCGTGGAACACCATTTTTACTTAAAAGAATGACCGACAGGGCGCCCAGGTGACACAGTTGGTTAAGCAACTGACTCTTGGTTTCGGCTCAAATCCTGATCTCAGGATCTTGAGATCAAGCCCCATGTGGGGCTCCACGCTCAGTGCGGAGTCTGCCTGAGATTCTCTCTCCCTCTCCCTCCGTCCTTCCCCTCATGCTCGCTCACTCTCTGTAACATAAATAAATCTTTTTTTTTTTTTTAATGACTGACATACGAACAATGGTTATCCCAACTTGGGTAGCTCATAGCTCTTGAAAATGTATCAAGAGAGCCAGTCACTTCCAGGAAAAATAGCTGACAGGATTTGTTGCCAGTGACAAAATTTGAGTTTCCAAGCAGAAATTGGAATTTTGCAAGACTTGCATCTGAAACCGTGAGCTTGATTGTTTCTTATATTTAAAGACTTTTCTGATGGCGTTGTGGGTGGTGATAACGAATGTGATTTTTGACTAGTATGATGAATATGTTAATTTGAAATATCTGCTTAACTCAGTGAACTAATATTTCCGAATGGCCAATCAAGGAATGATGTTCTAAGAAATGGGTAAAAGACCCGTTCTGAGTACAAGATGGACTGATGAATTTTAACATAACAAAGTACAAAAAAAATTTTTAAGACTGATTTGGTTTCAGATCCCACATTGCAAATAATCCTTAAGAAATTACCACTTGTTGAGTTTGGGTATAATATCAAAGAAGAATATTCCCAGTTATGTAAAAGGCTATTAGAATATTCCTCTTTTCCGACTGTATAATTGTGTGAGGCCAGATTTTCTTCATGTTCTTCGATTAAAGCAACAGATAGGATGCAGAAGCAGACCTGTCTTCTATTAAATTGTCTTCTATTAAATTGTACATTAAAGAAGTTTTCAAAAGTGTAGAACACTGGTACTCTTCTCATTAACTTTTTTTTATTTTTGGAAAATATATTTTTCATTAAAATTTTATTTATGCTAATATGTAATGGGCTTATTATTTTTAAATGAATTCATAAGGAAATAACTTAAAAATTTCTAGTTTTAATTTCTGATACCGTGGGTGTTCATACATAGAACTTACATAAGCATAAGCTCTTTGGGGTTATCAGTAATTTTTAAAAATATAAAGGGGTCCTGAAACTAAAAAATTAGAGGACTGCTATGCTATGAAAGGGGGAAGCACCCCTCCCATCCACTGCAGAAGACAAAGACTCTGACCCCAAATGCAATAGGACCCACTAGGCCTGTGACTACCCAGACCCCCCGCAACCTCTCTTCTCCTGATGCAGAACTAGTGTTTCTGCTGCTCTTATGAAGTACCAGGTGGATGTTTAGCCCAGTTGCTTATGGCTCTATTTAGAAGGTCGGGTATTTGGAACCCTGCTTCTCTCTTAGTTGTCCACTCTGGGAAGCAGGGAATTTCCCATTTACTATCTTGTCATATGGTTAAGTAATTTGACAGTATTTGTTTTGTTTCTCTGTGAGAGAATAGTTACTCTGTTATAAAACAGATTCAATCTTATTTTACAATATTCATTACCATTTTGGTGTGACAATGAAGCAAAGTTGGAAGATAGCGTGGTATTTTGAAAAGAACATGGGCTTTAAGTTAGAATCCCAGCTTTGTCACTTACAGAGTAATTGTGGGCAAATTATATAGCTTTTCTAACCTCTTTTTTCTCTTCTGTAAAATTAGAAGAAAAAGACCTGCCTTTTAGATTGCTTAGAGATAATGTGTACAGCTCATTTGACACATAACAGCCAATCAGATGAACTGTCATCATCATCATCACCATCATCACCATCATCCTCATCATCATGCTAGGACAGGAGTTGGGAGAGTTTCTGTTGAAATCCTGAGACAAACAGCCTTAATCCTTTTTGGTGCCCTTGCTAAATTCTTACTGGCTTCTTAAAGGCCTCTTCCTTTCTCCTGGAAAACTCACGGTTTCTCCCTCAATACCAGGGAACAGCAGATCCAATGGACAAGATGAATACCTGTCACCCTCTTCCTCATTCTGTCTTTACAAAGAGGAATGGTTGCCCCCTGGTTGAAGGTCATTCTCCCTAATGACACTTTTCTTCTTGCCTCCAATGCCGTCCCAGGCGAATACCTTTCTATGGGCTTCTCCTGAAGTCTGGGTCCCAGTGTGAACCACTAGAATGGACCAGAAGAACCCCCCCCCCCATACCATGGTTGGCCAATAGTGGGAAAAATAAACAGCTGGATATGTTTCATGAGGTGAGATTTGATAAGTAAAAACCTAGGTGTGGCTGCAGAGACCAATTCCTTGAGTATTTTTATTTTTATGTTTCTAGGTAAGTGCTCCAGGAGGGGATTTTTTTTTTTAATGATTTTTTATTATATTATGTTAGTCACCATACAGTACATCCCCGGTTTCCAATGTAAGGCTCGATGATTCATTAGTTGGTGTATAACACCCAGTGCACCATGCAATACGTGCCCTCCTTACTACCCATCACCGGTCTATCCTATTCCCCCACCACCCTCCCCTCTGAGGTCCTCAGTTTGTTTCTCATAGTCCATAGTCTCTCATGTTTCATTCCCCCTTCTGATTACCCCCCCTTTCTTTATCCCTTTCTTCCCCTACCGATCATCCTAGTTCTTATGTTCCGTAGATGAGAGAAATCATATGATAGTTGTCTTTCTCTGCTTGACTTATTTCACTTAGCATTATCTCCTCCAGTCCCGTCCATGTTGTAGCAAATGTTGAGAACTCATTCTTTCTGATAGCTGAGTAATATTCCATTGTATATATGGACCACAACTTCTTAATCCAGTCATCTGTTGAAGGGCATCTCGGCTCCTTCCATGATTTAGCTATTGTGGACATTGCTGCTATGAACATTGGGGTGCATATGGCCCTTCTCTTCACTACGTCTGTATCTTTGGGGTAAATACCCAGTAGTGCAATGGCTGGATCATAGGGTAGCTCAATTTTTAACTTTTGAAGGGACCTTCCAGGAGGGGATTTTTTATGGCATGATGCGTGAAAATGGCGCACTTCCTCATGCGGCTGGAATGGAAGCCATGGTCTCTTTCCTAGCTCCGGGAGGCAGATGAAGGAGGTGGGGGACATGGCTGCCGCCTCTCGGCAGCTTGCTCAGTTACCTCTCCTGTTGAAGCTGTTGCCTTGGGCCTCAGAACGCCAGCCTGGTGGAATTCTGACCTTCTAGAGGACGTCGTTCCCTCGCTGAGGCTGCCTACTTAGAGCCGAGATGTGTCCTTCTCGTAGGTAGGTTTGCTGGAAACTGGGTGTGCCGGAGTTGTCCAGCAAGTGCCTTTTTAAAAACAAGGGAAATAAGTGAAATCATGGGGAAGTTAACCAATCAGAAGCTCTGGGAAGAAAAACTATGTCTCTCTGGGGAAAAGATACTATTGCATTTTACTCTAATGAAGCATTTTGGAGGGAAAGGTAGCTTGTCCAGAGAGCCTGGCCAGAAATCATTTGAGTCCAAGTGACAGACAGAAACCCACTCAGAGTAGTTCAAGTAAAATGTGGATTTGATGTAAGGCATGAGGCACACCTAAAAATCCTGTGCCGAATATTAGCAGATCAAATCCAGCCACATCGTTAAAGGATCAGAAGTTGTATCCAAGGTAGATTTACCCCAGAAGCGAATGCTAGATCTAACATTAGAAAAGTAATCATTGTAATTTGTTACATTCACAGAATAAAGATTTTTTCTGTGAAAAATAACAGAAGCATCAAATAGATACCGAGGGGGTCTTTCCTAAAACATCCAGAGTGTCTGGAGGGTTTGTAAGACATGAAGCTGATAGGATTACTTTTTTCTTTTTTTTTTTTTTAAAGCCCAACATGGGGCTTGAACTCATGAACCCAAGATTAAGAGTCATAATGCTGGGGGCGCCTGGGTGGCACAGCGGTTAAGCGTCTGCCTTCAGCTCAGGGCGTGATGCCGGCGTTATGGGATTGAGCCCTACATCAGGCTCCTCTGCTATGAGCCTGCTTCTTCCTCTCCCACTCCCCCTGCTTGTGTTCCCTCTCTCGCTGGCTGTCTCTATCTCTGTCAAATAAATAAATAAAATCTTTAAAAAAAAATAGTCATAATGCTCTACCCACTGAGACAGCCAAGCATCCCCAATTTCTAATATATTCATTAATATTATGCAAAATTACCAGTGCAAGATACAAAAGGCACAGAAGTGAATGTTTATTCGGTATAAGAAATCCCAATAAGTTACAGATTGTAAAAAGCTGATAAATTCCACAGGGTCCTAAAAGCCTGAAGTAATAACAAATTACTTTTATTTCTTAAATGTCTGAACTAACTCTATAATATTTTTCCTTACATTTTTTGGCTGAATAAATCTTCGGTCACTGTTTTTTCTGACAATTATTTTTTGCAATACTTTCTATAGAGAGAATGAAAGATAATCTGGTCTTTTTTCTAGCATGATTTATTTTTTAAATTTTATTAAACATTTAGAAATACATTAGAAAAATATATTTTATCTTCACCCCTTGTTATTGGTAATGAAATGTAAATATTTAGGATTGTTATCAATTTGGGGAAAATCAATCAAATTTTTTTGTACATGAGCTCTAACATTTCAAAGCCTATAAAATTTTCTTGTGTAGTGGCTATCTGTAAGTACTCTTGGAATTTTGATGACACTCATTAATTAATAGGAGTATTTGTGGAAGTCATTCCTCCAATAGGACCGCGAGCAATAACTTAGCTATTCCAGACATGACTGAAACCTACATAAGTATATCCCACCAAGCACAAAACTAAATGTATTCCCAATTTAGTTTCTCTTTCACCAGATCCACCAAGCTGCTCATGGCCACTTACATGCTACCTGATATAAGCTAGGGTGGAAAACCACAGTGATCTTACCTGACTGTAGTAAGTATATCTTTTTCACATTTAGCAAAATATTTGTTCATGTAAACACAGAGCTAGGGCCTCTCCCAGAGCCTTGAAGAGGGTCCTTGGAGGTGAGGCATCCTAAAGCTGCGGCCTCATGAGCTGTACTAGAAATCTGCTTCTGTACACCTATTCATGTTAAAAACTCTTAGCAAACTAAGGGTAGAAGATGTTTCACCAACTACTGTTAGATAACAACCAACCATATAAAACAATAAGCACTTACTTCTCATTCATACATCTGAGGGCTGAGTGGAGCAGCTATGACTGAAATTACGGGTCCATGCATTGGCTGGGGTGTGTCTGCTCTTGTCACATTCTATGGCTTGGGCTACCCAGGTATGCTCTTCTCATGGTGGTGGCAGAAGTACAGAAATGCAAGCTCACAGCACAAGCACATCTCAAGCCTCCAACTATGTCACATTCACTAACATCCCTTTTGTCAAGGCAACCTACGTGACCAACCCCAAGCATTCATTTGGTCAACTCTAAATCCAAGAGAGGTGGAAATGCACCCTGCTCTACTCGAGGCAATAGCAAAGGTATGGATTCTACCACATTCATTTGCCACAGGAGTAAATAACTGGGACCATGTATCATGGAAGTTAACATCCCGAATCTGATAAAGATATCTACATAAAAAAAAAAAAAACCTTTCCGCAAGCATTGTACTTAATGATGAAATATTGAAGGCTTTTGCCACTGAGATCAGGAATGAAACAAGGATGTTCCCTATCACTACTCCTATTCAATATATACTACAAGTCTAGTGAAAAAGAAAAAACAAATATACAAAATGAATAGAGAAAAGAAAACAATACATAAAATGTAAGAATTGGGAAGAAATGTCATGTTCATAGATGACAAGATTATGAACATAGAAAGCCTGAAAGAATCCACAGATAACCTCCTGGAATTAACAAATGAATTTAGCAAGTTCATTGAATATAATAAATATAAATATAACATAAGTATAATATAAATTGTATTTCTATATACTGTACTACAGATAAAAATGACTTTTTAAAATTCTCTTTACAATGGAACCAAAATATATCCAATACTAAGGGTAAATGGCAGGAAAGAAGTACAAGACCTCTCTGCTGTAAAGTACAAATTGTTACTGAGAGCAAGTAAACAATGCCCCAATAGAAGGATGTTCCCTTTTCATGAATTGGTAAGCTCATTTTTTTTTTTTGAAATTTTATCTATTTGAGAGAGAGAATGAGAGTAAGAGCACAAGCAGGGAAGGGGAAGAGGGAGAGGAAGAAGCAGACTCCCCGCTGAGCAGGGAGCCCGCCCGCCCGACGCAGGGCTCAATCCCAGGACCCTGAGATCATGACCTGAGCCGAAGGCAGACGCTTAAACAACTGAGCCACCAAGGTGCCCCAGTAGGCTCGTTCTTATAAAGATGCCAGTTCTCTGAAAATCGATCAACAGGGTCAATGCAATCTCAATCAAAACCTCAGTAGGGTATTTTTTTCTCTCTGGAATTTGACAAGCTGACTCTAAAATTTATGTGGAAATGTAAAGTGCTCAGCCTGGCCAAGAAAATCTTGAAGAAGAGTAACAACATTGATAAATCCAGGCTTGTTATAAAGCTACAGTGGTTAAGACAGTATGGTAATTGGCATAGGGATAGACAAATGAACTGATGAAAGAGAAAAAAATGATCCAGAAACACATCCACACTTGTGTGGGTATTTGATTTATGGTAAGGTGGCATTGCAGAGCAGTGGGGAAAGGAAGAGCTTTTTAATAAATGGTCAAGCTATGTCAAGGAGTTATGCATATAAAAAATCTTGGACTTCCACTTCACACAAAAATCAATTACGAGTGGGTTATAGATCTAAATACAAAAGATAAAACAAAGCTTTTAGGGAATAACGTTCAAGAATATTTTCAGACCTTCGTGGTCTTTATGGACACAGGTTTTTTGAACGGGCACAAAAGGCACTAACCATAAAGGAAAAGATTAATAAATCGAACTATTTTGAAAAAGAATTTTTGTTTATCTAAAGACACCTTTAAGGAGAGTGAAATGCAAGCCAAAGAACAGGAAAAGATATTTCTATTAGATACAACCAACAATGCACTTGTATCTGGGAATATATAAGGAACTACAAACCAAAAAGAAAAATGCACAGAACCCAATTTTTTAAACTGACGCTTTACAAAAGAAGAGGATATCCAAATAGCTATTGAATATACAAAAACATTATTATTACGTATTTATTAACAATATTAACAGTAGTATTTACAAAGGAAATGGTAATTAAAACCACAACAAAATATCCCTATATACCCACCAAAATGTCTAAAATGAGAAAACCTGATTATATCAAGTAATTGGCAAGAATATGGAGCAATCAGAACCCTCATACATTGCTGTTAAGGATGGAAATTGGTACAACTTCTTGGGAAAACTTTATGCCATATCTGGTAAAGCTGAATCTGTACATACCCCAAGACCCTGCAACGCCACTCCTAGAAGTATATACTCAGCATAAATGAGTCTACATGGAAACCAAAAGACATGAACAAGAATAGTCATAGCAGCATTATTCTTAGTATTTCCAAGTGAAAACAATCCAGATGTCCATCAGCAATAGGATGAGCGCAGGGGAGTGGTATATTCATTCAATGGAAATCTAGAGAACAATGAAAATGAATGATCTAGTTCTACATGCAGTAACAGGGATGAATATCATAAAGATAATATCGAGGGAAGGAAGTCAGACATAAAAGAACACATATGATTCCATTTATATAAAGTTCAATAATAGGCAAAAGTAAGACAGAATATTGGTTACCTTTGAGAAGGGTGGAGGGAGTGGTCATTGGAAGGGGGTATAGATGCCGGTAATGTTCTATGTCTTCTTGATCCAGTTGCTTGTTACAAGGATGTGGTCACCCTATGATTGCACACTTCCGTGTATGTTTGTTACACTTCAATAAGAGTTGTCTGTATGTATGTTATGTTTCAATAAGAATTTTATTTTATTTTTTTATTGAAGTATAGTTGGGAATATGGGAAGAATGGAATACTTCAGAAGCTGTTTACGTTAGTTTAACAATTTTATTTTTAAAAGGTTAGCTATCATCATCATCATTATTATAAGGGACTGGTGAAGGAAAGCTGTGAGAAACCAAAGCAGCTTGGGTGGATTCATACCATAGATGTGTTCCCCCAGACCCTCCCCTAATGTTTGAGGGGCCTGGTACAAGGTTGCATATAGAGGCGCAAACACCATTAATATAAATATTTAAAAGTTATAAATCAGTCTAAGAGACAATTAACTAGAATATGTTCTATTTTCTACCTTTATACAGCCTGGAAGCCAGGTTAGAATTTAGAATTCTGCATTCTCTGCAAGCTTAGAACTGTCAAGTAACAGCCTGGAGAGAGTAAGCCCCTCAGCCCCTAGCCACCAGCGTATGGCCCACCCCGCCTCTCTTACCATTTCTGGATCTCTGTGAGGACATCACACGTTCCTGTGGACATGCCAACCTTCACGTGTTTGCTTCTTCCACACCCCTAGCAAACAGCTGCCCCAGGGCCAACCAGAGTGTGGTCCAGCTGAGGGAGGATAGGTCTGGAGGAGAAGACTGCAAGGCTCTGGGAGCGGACTCAGGAACATGGCAGTAGGGGACGTGGGTTGTGGGTAACAAGAGCATGGTGTAGGAGGGCTGCATGAAGCCTCCGAGTGAATGTAGGTTCTTTTTTTTTTTAATGATTTTTTATTATATTATGTTAGTCACCATACAGTACATCCCCGTGAATGTAGGTTCTTAGCCTCATGGGCTCCTCACTCTGTGTAGACGGGCAGGGACAGAGGAGGGTCAGAATGGGACCCTCAAAAGTGTGGGCCAAGGGTAGAGTCACCTGTCCAGTTTTAAGGAAAATACTACATTTTCTTTTAAAAAGCCAACTATGCATTTTTCAGCCACTAGAGAGAGAAAGAGAGAGAGAGAGGAAGAGACACAGACCTATTTCTAAGTAGAGTGAGCAATTCCACTCAATGAGCATGTGTCTTCATACAAATCCCCCATCAGGGATGAATGTGGGGATTCTGTTTTGTTTTCCTCACTGCTATACCCCCTGAGCCTAGTGCCTGATAGGTCTCAATATTTGACCAAAAATTCTGTTGTCATCAAAAGCTGCGCACGTCTCCTGGTGTGAGCGTCCTGCTGATGCTGGTGTTGAAAGATACAGCATGTGTGGTTTTGGGTTTTTTTCCCCCCTAGTTTAAACATTGTACTTTGGTGTCTTTTGTTATATCAGGTTAGCCTGTATCTTTTTAAAAAATTTCCTGCTAGTTTCAATTCACTAACCCTATGGGGCATGGTTTCAGCCCAGGAGCGAGAACATCTCACCTCATCAGCAGAGAGACAATCACAACATAGAGGGATGAGAGTTGAGGCCAGACTCTCCTGGGTCATAGAGGAAACAGCTGACCTGCATGGTGCAGTGTTAGTGGCCAAGACGGCTCGGTGGAGGAGTGACTCTAGCTGAATCCTAAAGGAAGAATGGATGTTTTCCAGATGGGCAGGCAGAAGGAAATGAATTTTCACACATATTATGGCATGGAGGTTGGAGTAATATGGTATTTGAGGGGATTGTAAGAGTTGAATCTGACTAGAATGTAGACTGCATGAAGAAGGTGTATTTGTCATGGGTCATTAAAATATAAAAATTAGGCATGGCTACCATGGGATGAATATTGCTTAGAATGAATGACCCCCACATTAAGGAAATTCTTAAATCTTCTTGATTTGGAAAATTTTCACTAATTTTAACCAGCTTCTCTTTATTCACTAGACTCTGGATATTCTTGGAGGACAAGAGTGCTTCAAATTTAAAGGAGCACTGGGTGTTATACTCAAATAATTAATCATGGAACACTACATCAAAAACTAAGGATGTACTGTACGATGACTAACATAACATAATAAATTATTAAAATTAAAAAAATTTAAAAATAAAAAATAATAAATTTAACTCATTAAGAGTCACAACTAACAGGGTCTGAATTTTCATAAGTTCTAAATTAGTGTATTTTAAGTAAGCTTTCTAGGTAACCACAGGAGAATCTCAGACTTAGTGAAAGTTATTGAACTGGCCTGTGCAGCATGCTCCTCAGAGTGGAGATGTTTTGTGCAGGTTACAGAGAAAGTATTCTTAGGATCAGCTGTTGATTCTGACACTGTCACAGGGCCTTCAGGATGGTGTGTGGTGGAGTGGAACGTCTGTGGAGGCTGACAGGCCTGGGTTCCGATCCCAGTTTAATCACTTACTAAGCTGAATGCTCACGCGGGTAATGTTGCCTCTTTAAGTCTTGGTAGCCATATTAATAATTGGAAATAATACCTATCTCATTAAATTGTTGTGAGGATTCATTGGGAAAAACGTTTGTGAACAGACTGTCCTAGTAAAGCCTGCTTTTATTATAAGGAACAAGAAACCACTTACTCTGGTTTGGCTGAAATCAAGAAACAGGCAATAAAATAGAGTTTTCAGGAGGAGGAACGAGGAATGGGATTGTCAGAATCCAAGTACATGGTTCATCTCCAGGACCCAACAAATCTGTCAATGGTGGCCCAACGTTTCCTCTGTGCATATTTTCCCCACTCTTTGCTCTCCGTAGCCTGGTTTCCTTAGCTTTCCTCAGTTCCCTTCCATCTCTAATTTTCCTTTGTCTTGACCTTCCTATACTCCAGCTTTGCCTTAGAAAGTCTTGTTCAGTTTTCCTGTGTCCAGTACTGTGTTTCTGCAAGAAAAACTGGATTGACTGAGTTTAGGTCTGGTGTCCACCTTTGATCCAATTATCTGTGACCAAGGTGTGAGCCGTTGGTAGGCATACCTCCTCAGCTCTGGGTGTGAGCCCTTGGTAGGCAGACCCCCTCAGCTCTGTATGGGGTTGATTCCTAGAGCAAGGGCCTGTAGGAGGGCAGACACCAAACATCTCAGTTACAAACACCTGGCACACAGTAGCATAACATCCATCCCTTTTCCTTGTTTTTGTTCTACCAGGGTAGGTTTCCATAGTGAGTCCCACACAAATTCATGATCATCTTTACGTTTTTGCTTTTGCTTGGGCTATACCTCTCAAGAATGTCCTACTTCATCCACCCATCCATCTGTCCGTCCATCCATCATCCATCCGTTCATCCATCTGTCCGTCTCTATCTCCCCTTTTCCGACCTATGTCTTATTCACCCTTGCAGGCCCACTTCCTCCCAGAAATCTTCTCTGATATCTTCAACCCCTCTCGATCCTCCTCATTTCTGTCAATTCCTTATAGTCTTTAACACATCATTTAGCACTAAATTATACAATGACTTGGATTTCTCTCTCAATCACTTTGAAGATGTTAATCTTGTTGTTTCAGTTAGATTATAAATTCATTCAGAACAGAGAGTGCCGCCTTGCCAAGCACAGAGAGGGACAAAAAGTATGTGCTGAAGGAGTGGAGAAAATTACAGCACAGTAAGTGTTTCATAGCTGGAAGGGATCACAAAAATAATTGAGTATAATCTCCTTGATTTCAGAACTGAGATCAAAACAGAGGTAGTACTTTTGGTTGATTGAATATAGAGAATAACATGGTGACTAAATATTATTTATGTAACAGAAGAATCCTCTGCAATCATACTGTGGAATAGCATTTGAAGAATCATAATACATTTGACTTGGAAGAGAAGTGAGAAGTGATCTAGGACGTGCTGTTCATGCCCATCAATGAGGAAACTCTTTCATAGGAAAAGGAAGTGATTTGTCCAAGCTCACCTGAGTATTTAGTGGCAGAGCTGGGACCAGGCTCCACATTCTTCAGCTCTTGTGATTTTCCCCTGCACTCCACTGTCATCAAATCTTTGCCTGTGGTCTTAGGGATCTCTGTCCCTTCCCTTGACCACACACCTGGCACCGTGTAATAGGTAAGTATCAGGCTCCTTTGCCCTTGACAGCCTTCGTTTTGTATTTCTTGCCCTGGCCCATTGCTTGCACTACATTCCTTTTCAGCCTCTTCTTCCACCTGTCAGTTTTTACTTCTCTCCACTTTGTCATTTTTTTTGCCTTGACTTTCCCTGAGGACTAAATTGTTGGCCCTGTCTTCTTGACTATAACTTTGATTCTGCTCCTGACCTCTGGCTGGTGGAAGTACCCTTCCCAGTTCTGCCTGGCCTCAGGAATGGGTACTGCCCACTACTGGCTAATTTATGCATTGATTTAATACACATTTACCATGCATGTCCTCCGTGAAAGGTTCTGAATTCTGAGGGATTCAGAGATGAATAATAAGATCACAGTCACCTCAATAAGCTCACAGTCTAGTGGTGAGAGATTGACATTTTAAAACAATATGGCGGATGTATTCATCAAACTGAGCCCAGAGTGGTGGGAAGGTGACAGCCAGGGAAGACTTCCTGGATGAGGTGTTCCTTGAGATGAGGCATTATGGACGGATAATGGATAAGCATTAGCTGATGAAGCAGTGCGGTGGGGGTGAGTGGATATGCTGCAGAAGGAATAACAATCAAAGGCATAGAAGCAGAAAATTGCAAGAAGTGTGAAAGAAATGACAAGCAACCTGATGTTCTTGGAGGATAGAAAGGAGGGCAGGAGGTAGTGTGGGAAGAGGCTGACAAGGTGGGTAAACCAAATTGGGTTGGCCTTGTCTGTAAGTAAGATAATTCTACTGTTGGGATTTAGGGAGCTAATAGAGGACACCCTTGTTCCCTGCCCAGGTTCCTAATTAATTGAGAAAAAACCCCAAGGAGTCAGGCAGATGGAGATAAAAATGTCAGCTTTACTACTGCTAAAACAATAAGCATGGCTTAGATGTGGTCAAATTGCTTGCTAATGCTCCCAGTACTGAACTTAATTCCCCAAACATAGGCCTCTCCTGCAGGGATAGATCTGCTTAGAGCTGATGAGAATGTTTTGTGAGCATCTGGCCCCCAAAGAGAGAGAGAGAGATGAAACTGAAGATGCTCACCTCAGCTTAAATTGACCAATCAGGTAAGGCACTCCTCCTCTGGGGAAAGGGGGCAAAAGTATTACTCTAATGGCGGTCCCTTTACTTGGAAACTTGAAGCAAGGGGGAAAGGAGGTTCCCACCTAACCCTTATCCACCATTCACTGAGCACCTATCCACCATTTACTGAGCCATGCAGAATGCCCTCATTCCACAAGCTGGAACTGGACAGAATCAGAATTGGTTTGCGAAGATTCTGTAGTAGAAATGGTAAAGGACGTGGAAACCCCCACCCTAGAATATCATGACTGAAAGAAACCCTAAAACTCATTGAATCTTGTTCTCCATTAATGCTTGGAAATATCTATAGCATCTTCTTCCTGCCAAATGGCCATTCACTCTCTGCTTGGATATAACATTGAAAAGAAACTCACCATCTCCCGTAGCACAGACACAGCAGAGAAAATGGCCGGCACTGACTTAGATGATATAAAGCTCTCTGTGAGATTTTGCTCATACTCTTTGTGTTAATTTTCTATTTTTATATCTTCTCAAACTAGTAGGCACTTGACAGACGTTTGTTGAATGACCACATGAATAAATGAATCTTTCGGTGCTCATATTTGATGTGGCTACAGATATGGGGTGATGGCTTAGTTAATCTGTATTGGTCAGAAATCTTTCCCTGCAAGCAACAGAAACTCATTTCAAACTCATTTAAAAAAAAATTTTAAGCATGGGGTTGGGGAGGGATATGGAATTTTGGGCCCTGCCTAATCAAGGAGATGGATGGGTTGGCCTTCAGGACATTTGTCATAAGGGACCTCAAATGCTGTCATGTGTCTCTACTCCTTGTTCTGCCATCTCTCCTTGTATGGGCTTTATTCTCTAGTGGGGCAGCTAGCCACCAGCAGCTCCAGGTTCATCCAAATCAATGATTAGAATAGGAGAAGCTGAGTAGTGATTGGTTCAGCTGAGGCCACATGCTTATTCATTGAACCAATTACTATGATCAGAAGAAATTGACTCTCTTATTGGTCCATCTTGTGTGACCTTGGCAACCCCAGAGGCCAGAGTATGGAACATGACTGATAGCATACACCAAGGGGTGGTTCCCCGCAAGATGAGAGGAACAGTTACCAGTTGAATAATGGCGAGCTGAGTAGACCCAAAATCCCATCAGATGCCAACTACAGAACTCAGTCTCCAATGTCTAAGTGTTTTTGCTGTAAGGCATCCCTTCCAATTATGAGAGCTCTTTTTTATCATGGAGGCAATAGTTCAGAAATTGGGTGGCTAATTCTTTGCAGGAGCAGAAGTTGACACAATGCATATTAATAAAGACACAGAGAATATGTGCTGGGGCCTGATTCAAAGAGTTCAAAGCTAGGTGGAGAATTCTGAAGGAAGGCAATGGCTGAGTCAGCCTTGATAAGAAGCCTAAGGAAAATGCCAGAAGGGAGGACAACGAATCCGTTTAGTAAGAAAGCAGAAAGACCGGTAGCTGTGATCTTGCTTTTATTCACAAAACTCATCAAGAACAGTAAATCATCAGCTTGTGAGCAGGCTAACGGGCATTGGAGGTGTTTGTACCTATGCAGGTTTTCAAGGTGTCCAAGTCTGGCTGGAATCATTAATCCTCCCTCTAAGAAGTCATTAAGCATTCCTTAAGCCCAACTCCCACCCTATCCCCAAGGAGAAGCCCAAAGAGCTTGAACAATTAGGCCAAGGCCACATAGGATGTGCCTTTGCTTTTAGGCAAATTATTCAAATATCTCTGGCTCTGACAGTGGTTCTTTATGTTGGCAGTTTTCTCCTCAGCTGTCAGCGCATTCAGGCATTATCCCAGCTACAGTGTCACCTTTACCAGGTAATCCACATGCAATGACAGATCCATGTGGGGGATACAAAGTTCTGGTTGTCTTGACCTATCTTGGTATAGCTAGGAAGGCTAGTCTGTATCCAGAACTCCCCCAGGGTTCAGCTGAGGCTGCTGTTGGGTCTGCATCACAGCTCAACTTGTCTGTGCCCAATCTGCTTCTTTTCCTCCCTCTCTCTCACTCTTGAGAGGTCCTAAGGTACTCCTTAGTAAACATCCTTGCATGCAAACCTTCTGGGTTCCTGCTTCCTAGGACCCAGCCTGCCACATCCTGTCTATAAAGCTATGATCCAGCACCGGCCTCCCTCTCTGGTGTCATATCTCATGAATCTCCCTCTTTCCGAGTCCACTTTGGCCACACGGACCTTCTTTTGATGCCTCGGGGTCTTCTCACTTCTGTTTCCTTTGTCTGTGAAGCCTCCCCCCAACCCCCATCCTTCAGGAGCAGCTTAAACAGCACAAATCTGAGCATGATTTTCCATGACTGCCTGCACCACTGTCCAGATGAAAATGGAATTCTCCTTTGTATAAGCCCTTTCACTGTCTTCTGCTTTTCCTTTATGGTGCTTAGACCCTTAAGATGCTTGGGCTGTAATGAACAGAACACCTGACTGAAAGTAACTTAAATAATAGAGTTTTATGAGTCTCATTTCATAGGAGGATTGAAGGCAATTCTAGAGTTGGTGCCATGGCTCAGCTCTGTGGCTGGGATGAGGGAGGGGAGTTTTGTGACCCTTCCTGAAGTTTCCCTCCATGTGGAAGAAGCTCAATTACTGTAACTCCTGGTCTCTTTCTTCCCCTTTGCTCTCTCTGTCCCTGAGGAGGAAGAGCAGCTTATCTGTTTGGTAAATATGGCCAAGCTTCTCTTGGGGCTGAGTGTGCCACATGTGCAGGACTCAGTCTCTGCTACTGGGGGTATGATCTGTAACTAGTGCCAAGTTGGGGGCACTGCCTAACTTAGGGGCTCAAACCCAACTGGCTCTCCCATTAAGTTACATCCCATACCTGGCACTTAGTAGCAGTCAGGAGGATCCCTTCATCTTTCTCCATTATCTGATTTCTCAATCTGTTCAGAACTCAGAATGGGAAAAAGGAAGCTACTCATCGGGCTTCTTGAGAGACTCCAGCAGATGCCATCAGGAACCCAAGTATGGCTGCTCGGCCATCATCCGTGTGTTAACAATGTGTCCCTTAGTATCACAAGATGGCTGCCACATCTGTAAATATCACATTGTCACACGACTGCATCCCAAGCAGGAAGGACAGGGAAAAGGGCAAAAGGGCTGTTCTTTTATCAGGGAGGAAAATATTTTCCAGAAGCCACCAGTAGACTCTCCCTTGCAGCCTATTGGCCAGAACTGGGTCACATGTCCACTCCAGACCAATGAATGGCCGAGGGAAATGGAAGTATCCTGACAGTGTAGTTGAGGCCATCTGCGTTTTGTTGAGTCACCTGGAACTGGGGATGTGGCTCTTCAACAAATTCAGGGCTGGGTTAGCCAAAGAGAAAGGGGGTTGGTCTGGAATAGGCAGCAAGTAGTGTTTGTTTTGCTGCATTACTTACTGTTCACGATTTGTGGTTGGGGTTTTCTCGGTTTGGTGATTCATTAACAATCGGACTCTCCTTTCCACCTTTTTAATTTAAGTCCCACGAGGCAGTGTCTGTGTTGTTCAGTGCTGTGCCCTCAGCACCTACTACAGAGCCTTCTTCAGGGTAGGGGCTCACTTAGTGTTCATGGAAATGTAAGAACAATTGCATGCACAGAATCACGGGGCGCTGTGCTACATCAGAAATGTCAGACACACCCCTGGTTTTCAAAGAGTTTATGGTGCAGATGAGGGAAGCCTAACACATTTAAATCATTCTCTATCAATATGAGACAATGTGTCTTCCTTCTAACAAATAATATTTATTGAGTGCCTACTATGTGCAGACACAATGGTGGGTGCTGGGGATGGGACCAAGACCTGGATCCTGTCCCTAATGGTGAAAGGGAAAAACCACCATAATAAAAATAAGTAAGGAGGCCGGTGGGGCAGGGGAGGGGCGTGCTGTGTTTCCTCTTTACACTCAAGTCTGCAGGATCCACCCCAGGGCCTGGAAGCATGTAAACCCTCAAAAAATAGTGGCTGTTGTCTCGGAGAAAAAAATATTTTCTCTCTCTCTCTCTCTCTCTCTCTCTCTCTCTCTCACACACACACACACACACACACACACCCCTTACCAAACATCCAGGGCAGGCACTGTTGGTTCCACTTTGCAGATGAGAAAATTGAGACCCAGAGAAGCAAAGTGACCTCCACAAATGATGAGGGACAGAGCCGGGGCGAGAACCCAGCTCTGCTGATCGCCTGCTCCTTGTTTCTGCCCCTCCCTCCCTTCCAGTGAGGTGACCAGCTGACATCAGATTCTTAGTCTTGGGAATTGTTTTGTGTCTGGTGTCCTCGCTTGACCCACAAACATTTAAATCCATCTCCTCACATGTAGTGCAGAAATCAACATGTCCCTCTTGTCCTTCAGCTAGCAATCCCAGCATAAGCGAATGAAAATAGCCAGTGCTGGGAGACCAAGATCTAAACACATAAGATTTATTTTCTCCTTTTCTTTTAATGATGGTATGTCTTTTGTATTTAAGCACTAATTATAATTAGTCACTTCCTAGAAAGTGTGCAAACATCACAGCCCAGCTGGGAGCCTGCATAATTTAAACATTATTGCTAATTTAACTTCACAGTCTGGGATTGTGTGGGTTTTACAAAGAGCCCTCAAACCCTGCAACGTATGGGGAAAGGTTCTTGATTTTATTATCACCCTCTCTCCCCTACTGCTCTGTGCAGACCTTTGTATGGAACTGTAAAGATTTCACATGAAAATGTGGTAACCAGTGTCCTCAAAATATTGAAATACTATTATTACATGAAGCTTTCAAAGAGCCTTGGTTTGCCAATTCCCAGCTACAATTTTCATAGTTTAATGAGTGCGAATAACTCTTCTCTAACTCCATGTGTAGAAAATAGCATTTTCTTCATTTCCTTTAAATCGTCTTCATTATGATACTAGACCCTTACCCAATGTGGGAAATTTAGTCTCCAACTGGACTGGGGCCTCCTTCAGGACCTGTGGGAGGCTCAACTGGTCAGACGTTCTCACTGGCCCAGTCTGAGGGGACTCTGATGTCCAGAGCTACTTGCTTCTAGGCCATTCACAGGGTTTGGGGATCTTGCTGGATGGACCTAGGGTCTGTCTGTCTGTCTCAGGGACACTGAACAGCTGTCCTCCCTGAAGCTCTTCCATGTTCTCAGACTTGGCCACAGAGCAGCGTGGAGGGCTCGGCTGCCTTCCACAGTCAGTGCTCCTCTTCCTGGCTGGCTAAGTCTTCCTCTCTCAAAAGTCTCTTTTCCCTCCCTTCGTTTTTGGGGGGACAGACATTTTTCCCTTCACATGGCTGAAACTTGAACAAAAGATGGAAAAAACCAGCTCTCGTTGGCTTCAACTCTTCCACCCTGTAAGCAGACCCACGAAGGCCACCCAGCTCCCTGCTCGAGCTGCAGGAAGGGAAAGATTTAGAAGGAACAAATACAAATCAATTTTTTAACTTATTATCCTTCCACATTAGTCAATCCTTACCAACCAGTGGGTTTTTTTTTTTTCAACCCAGAGAGATTAATTTGTAGGAATACCCTCTACATTTATTCAAGCAACATTTATTTCGCATCTCTGATGCACAATGCTGTGTGCCAGCGACTGCAAGTACAGCCGTGTGAAGCACTGCATCGTTCCTGCATCCCTGTGTTTGCACCCTATGCTGTGTGACTTTGCAGGTGCCCTGCAAGAGGCAGAGTGTGTTTTCCCACTCCACTGAGGTCAGGCTTGGCCATGTGGCTCACTTTAGTCCATGGAGTATGGACCAAAGTGGCCAGTTCTACGACTGGGCCTTAAGCAACTTTGCTTTCACTGCTTCTCACACTTCTGTCATTGCCAGGAGAAAAACGTGCTAGAGGCTCTAAAGAATAAGAAACGCTGTCATCTTGGAGTTAACTTCAGTGAAACCCAGCTTCAGACAGCTAAACCCCAGCTGACCTGTGAATATGTAAGCGATAATAAATAATTGTTGTTGAAAGTGGCTAAGTTTGTGTATTGTTGATTACACAGCATTAGCTGGCCGATACAAGTGGAGAACGATAAAACACATGATGATTTTTTTAAGATTTACTTATTTGAGAGAGAGAGAAGGTAGAGGAGGGCTGGAGGGAGAGAATCTTTCAAGCAGACTCCCCACTGAGCCTGGAGCCCAACGTGGGTCTTGATCCCATCACCCATGAGTTCATGACCTGAGCTGAAACCAAGAGCTGGACACCTAACCAACTGAGCCACCCAGGCACCCCCCCCCAAAAAACATAATTTTTGCCTTCATTGAGTTTAGAGAGAAAGAGACATTAAACCAATGATTACTCAAGTGATTTTAAAAATTGTAATTTTGACCATGTCATGAGAATGCAGAGTAATTGGACAGTGTGCAACAGGATCACCCGGTCAAGTTGTTTTCTGTTTTTGTCCTTGTTTTTGCTTTTCTTTCTTTCTTTTTTTTTTTAAATGGGAAGGTTGTTCTGAAAAGAGTAACACTGAGGTTTCCTATCTGTAGCTAACTAATTTTACTCTTGAATTCTATCACATAACTAACACTCTCACATTTGTATGAACCTTTAAGCTATCTTCACTCTGAGAAATTAAGCAACCAAAATACCTGAATCAGTGCTGAAAGTATGGAAATATGAGATTTGATGTGCTCTCAAGCTACTGGGGGCAGGGGAAGCAATATACAAGCTAACCAACAAGACGAAGTGGCACACCTTTAACCTGAGAGTGCCCCAGGTAAGCCTTGATGGACAGGTGCGGTACACATCACTTATGGCCCACTTCTTTTGTTTTTCTGTTCTAGAAGAAAGCCATCTGTGCCTCTTTAGGAAAGTTCAAATATTTAAGAGTTGAGGGCCTTTTAAGGCAAAATCCTACAGGGATATACTGACATTCTCCGGATGCAAGTGGTCTTATGGGAGTGGGCATGTCACATGCATTAATGCTGGCAGTGCAAGACGGAATGGGAGATGCAAAAAGGACCAAGTGGAGCAATGAAAAAGAGGACATCAGGGCCAGGCCAGCCCAGGTTGAGGCCCAGCTTTCCACACAGACCTTCAGCAAGTGATATAACTTCTCAGACTCTTGATTTCCTCGGCAGGGAAATGGGAATGGCTGCTATGGTGCGTGCTGCTTGAGCTCACCGGTATCTGGCTCCCCTCTTCTTCCTGAGCACAATGCCTGACTATATTTGCAGTTAGGTATGGCCACGTGACTGAGGTCTGGTCCATAGAACAGGAGAAGAAAGGATGGGAGCCTCTTCTAGAACCAGTTAATGAGCATCTCCCATGCTCAATTCTTGTTCTTTTTCCCGCATCTTCCAGCTTAATAGAGAGAATCTTGAGATCCCAGAGGAGGGTCCAGCCACGAGGTGGAAGGATTCTCGGTCCCCAAAGAACTGCACGGAGCAGAGCTCCCCCCACCTAACCCAAATCACATTGGATTGTGAGGTGAGCAAGAAATAAACTTTCCTTGCATTCAACCACTGGGATTTTTGGGGTTCTCTTATTATGGCTATTAACTTGCCTAGTAATTTGTGCAATTATCTACTTTGTAGGATTGTTGTGACAATTCAGCAAGCTCATTAAATGCCTAGCTTAGGGGCTTAATGCACAATCATTATTACCATCAAGTATTAATAATTCCTATAAGAATGGTGCAAAACAGATGATCTGGGGCTCTGGGTGAGTGTGGTGGTTTTTTTTTCTGGCCCTCAGCTCTCTGGGTCTGGGCCAAGCTACCGAGGTCGTATGAAGTCTGAAGGGCTGGGAGACCTGGCCTCGGAATTCTCTGATACCCGCCCAGAGGCCAGCAGAGCCATCGGTCAGTGCGAGAGACTGAGGGGAAGTGAGCACAGGCTTGCAAATAGATGCAGTCATAAAAAAAAACAACGTAGTTGTCTCTAGAATACAGACAAGCAGAGAGTTTCGGCTCCCAGAAAGCTCTTCTCTGTTTTCCTTGATGATGACTGATGTTGGAAATGAGATGCCTAGACATGGCAAAGCCACAAAGTGCCTTCTGAATCACCCATGGACCCAGCCTTGAATGCACTGTAAGATGCTCTGATTCTTGGAGAGCCCGCCGCCTTTGACAGGGTATGTTGTATCTGGTAAGTCAATTAACTAGTGTTTTCACTTACACAGAATAGAGCGTTCTCCAGCCCAGAACTTGCAAATTGGCAGCCCCACTGTTAAAAAACTGAGATAGTTGCCAACTTTTAAAAACTGGATGATTTTACATAAATATTTGTATTTCTAGTATCTCTGTGATAATCAAATGACCTGTAATGCTGGGCCCGTATTTCCAACTGCTGCTGATTGCCTGGTGCTGAGTAACAGCTGCCCCCGTTAGCTGTGGCAGACACTATAACTTTCGCCTCTGGACTTCCCCAGGCCTGTTTTACCGTCTACACTCTTGCCTGACCCTGATAGATTTTTGAGTTTGCAACGCCTCAGTTAACTAGTATCATATGGTATAACTGTTAGTGATTATGATTTATGGCTATCATCTGTATGCCAGTGACATTTTGGAATATTCTCCTTTATTTGTTAAAAAATGCTAGTTGGGTAGTTGCTGTGTGCAATGCACTGAGCCGAGTATTTATGGTGATACATAGATGAGTTGTGCTCTCAAGTGGTCCTCAGTCCAAGAAGGGAGATATAATATGTGCAAAAACGATACAAAAATGTCCCAAAATATCAATTTCCAGCGAAGGAGAAGAGAAAGATTTATTTCTCCTGAGAAGATAAAATAAAGCTTCGTGGAGGAGGAAGTATTTGTGCTGGGCTGTGAAGATTTGGTGTGATTCAGGTGTGTAAAAAAGGCAGAGATGGAGTGGGAAGGGGGAACAGCCTGAGCAAAGGCATGGAGGTGTTTAAGTATTCAGTATGTACAAGGAATGACTGATGATTAAGTTTGATGGGAGCATAGGATTCATGATTGAGAGTGGTAGGAAATAAAAAAACTGGATAAGACCAAATCATAAAGGTTTGTGAAGCACCTGAGAGAATTTAAACTATTTCTTTGGACAATGGGGAGCCACTGAGAGGTTTGGAGCAAGAGAGAGCCAGGCTCAGGGCCATGATTCAGAGAGTAGAGCCCAGAAATGCTACAGAATGTAAAGAGAGAGACCAGAGATTACCATAATTTTCTAAATCAAAAGTAATAGGTATCAAAACCAAGATCATAGCTGTCAGAACAACAAGGGGACAATGGAAGTGGGTGATAGTAAGGATGTAAAGTCTCTGATGCTTTATGAGCAGTTGGTTGGTGGGGACCAAGAAACAACTTGAACTGAATGCTTCTGAGAAGTAAGGGCATAAGTGGAGAGTCGGGGAGTGGGAAGCGTCGACAACTGTGAAGAAGGCAGCAGCAGGGGAAGGAGTGGGGAGAGCATAGCAGGAGGAGAGGTGACTTCAGAATAGGGGGGCTTGAGCATGTTTGTATTCTGCTTTGTGTTCTGAGAAGGATACAGGGCCAGGTGGGGCTTTAAAGGGCAAGAGAGAGAGAAATCCATGAGGCAGGGCCTTCTAGGAAAGAGGAGGTGGGATCAGAGCACAGGAGGGGGAACTACCCTCAACTGTTGCCTGACCAGAGAGAGCCACCTTTGCCTGATTCAGCCACTGTTAACCTCAGGACCATGTTTAATAGGTAGGACACCTTGACCATTTATATCCACCAAATGGCACATCCCTGGGCAGTGGCAGCCCCGGAGGCCCCCTCTGGGCTTCTGGTAACACTAGCTTGACTGTTTCTTAACTTCTGGTTATCCTTTTTAATCCATCACCTGAAAAGTAATTTACAACCCAAACGTGTTATGCCCCAGGTAACACCCAAACGTGTTATGCCCCAGATAACACTGTCCTCTGGTCCTTCCCTACAACAGATTCAACTTACTAACCACAGCACACTCAACACTCTGTGAAAGCTCTTCTATCTCTTCCCATGCCATGCTTTCCATTTTCCTTTTCCTTTTATTCTCTCTTCTCCATCCATGAAGATGATGATTATGACTAAGAGTTGCAGAGAGAGTATTTAATATCTGCAAAGTGTTTTCTCACTCGATTCTTCTAACAGTCTTATGGGATAGGTAGAATCATTAAACCCAGCCTACAGATAAGGAAACTGAAACTCAGAGAAGTGAAATATCTTGTGCAAACATTGACAGGCAATAAACAGCAGAGCTGAGATGTGAATCCAAGATTCCTGATGGGAAGGAGCTAAGCCATTCAAACACTGCATCTGAACTATCAATTTTGAGGTTTCAGGAATTTAGATTAAAGCAGTTTGAGTTTGATGTGTATGTCAGTTACCTACTGCCACTGTAATGCTGTGTAACAAACAACCACAAAGCCTCGGTGATCTAGAAGAATAAACATTCATTAGCTCCCAGGTCTGCGTGGTCTGTGTGTTCCGGACTGGGCTGATCTTGGCTGGGCTCACGCCTGTGCCTGTGATCAGTTGTATTTTGGATTATCAGCTCAGCTGATTTACTTCCACTTACCCACAGGTATAGCAGTTGGCTTGTTGTTGGCTGATCCAGGATGGCCTCGAATTACATGGCTGGGTCTCAGCTCTGGTCCATGTCTTTCTTCTTCCAGGGGGGTGGGGCAGATATGTTTTCTGGTGATGGCAGAGAAAGTGGAAACCTACGAGTGCTTTTTCAACTCTCTGCTTGCTTCACATTTGCTTATAGTCCTTTGGCCAAAGTAAGTCACCCATCTAGTCCAGATTCTAGGTGAATCTTTCTTGAGTAGAATTGGAAAAGGGGATGGCAAAGGGCATGGGTGTAGAGAGGGGTGAAGAGTAGGGACCAGCAATGCAGTCAGCCTACCATTTGGAGATGAACTAGAAGGCAATGGTTTTCAACTTCGGTGACTGCCCATGGCACTTAGAGTAAAAACCTAAGCTCCTCCCCATGACTACCAGGCCCTCCATTAGCTGGCCCCTGACAACTTCTTCAAACTGAACTCTGACTGCTCTCTCCATCTCTCCATGCTCTAGCCACAGGAGCCATCTTAGTACCTCCAACAGGCTCAACTTCCCTGTCTCAGGACTTGGCACATGCTGTTTCCTTCACCTGGAACACTTCCTCACCCCTACTCTTCACCTTTTGTTTGGCTGCCTCCTCATCCTTTAGAAGTAGGATTCAATGTCACCTCCTCAGAGGAACCTCCCTGGACCCCCTGACCCAAAGTTTTGTCTCTATCTCAACTTCCTATTTGGACTCCTACTTAACCCTCATCACCTTTTGCAGTAATATTCTTTATTTGTTTGCCTGTCTTCTCCACTGGAATGTAAGGTCCAGAAAGAGAGGAACCATATCCCTCATGTTCACCACTCTATCCCTGCACCCAGCACAGCACTTGACACATGGTGGATACTCAATTCACATATGAATGAATGAATGAATGAATGAATGAATGAATGAGGATCTGGGATAGAGTGTTTTCTTGCAGATAAACTAAAAATAGAGCTCTCTGGACTTGGAATTCTTGGTCTGGAATCCTCAGAGACATCCCATGACCTTAGAATTTCTAGATGGTTGGCTTATTGATAAGAGCAACATCGCAGAATGTTCTTCCTCTTGCTTGGTGGGGCGCGGGTGGTAGGAGCAGGGCAGGATCAGGGAAGCCATCCCAAAGCCTTGGGAGAGCCATGGACTCTGATGGGGGAGAAGTAAGCATCATAGACCACTAGAGATGGATTCAGGGAATTGGGGCTCTAGTCCTGCTCTGCTGCTGTCCTACCATGTATCCTTGGGCAAATTCCCTGGAATCTGTGTGCCTCAGTTTCCTTGTCTGTGAAGGAGATAATGATCTCCAGCTTGCAGGATTGGTGTGTGGGTGAAATGTACATGGCATGAGCACATGTCTTGGAGGACCCAGTGCAGGGTCAGTTCAATAAAGATGGGCTCCCCATTCTTTCCTCTTTCTCAAACAGGAGGCAGGTGCTTCTCTTCCTTCCCACACCCCTCTGGAGTGACCCTGGGCCCATTCCTAGCAGTGCAGGGTTGCCAGACACTCTCATTTGAGACCAGGGGTCTGCATCTAATGTCGAGAGTTGAAATCATTTCTGAACAAGGGTAGGGTGCTACTCAGCATCGTCCCTAAGCCAACGGCCAGACTGGAAGCTGGTGCGGACATAGGCAAACTGGCAAACAAGGCCCTCAACGTCGCTTGACTCATCACATATTCAACAAGCTTGTGGGGGAAAGAGTTCAGTGTATTGAGCACTTGCTGCGGCCTGACCCTCTGCCAGACACTTTCACACACATTTCCTAATGGTGGTCTCACAGTAATCATGGTATTAACCATTTTACAGATCAAGAAACTGAGACTCAGGGACGTGAAGTGTCCTTCGTCAGTGTCTGACTTTTATACAAATGAGCTACTGACAATGTGGGTAAAAGTCCAATATTATAAGGGACAAAGGAGGGGAGCCTTCTTTGTTACAAAGAATTTACAGTGGAATTCCTACTTATGCATCGTCTTTGATGATGGGGCTCCTATACTTGGTGCATGTTCTTTCATTTTGTTCTTTTCCTTCACAAATAAATACGATTGGCCAGCTTATATCAATAAGTGTCCAATTCAACCTAAAAATTGAGGAATGTCTGCTCCCTGTTCTCTCTCTTGGTTCTTAACAGTGTTACATTTCTGAGAGCTAAATTTCTTAGTACTAATATCAATGTTATCAGTTTTCTATTTTCCACTCATTTTTATAGAACAATGAAGGGAAAATGAAATCAAATAGCTAACACTCATTAAGTGCCATACGGTTTGGTGCAGTGCTCATAAAAAAATGTGTGGTGCGTTCACAGTCGTGTATGCTGTATAATCAAGTACTTTCCTGAAAAGAGAGAAATTCTGTTTTGATGAGGCATGGATGAGAACCCAATTCTCCACTTAGGAATTTACATGCCTGATGCTTAAAGGAATTTTCCACAGACAGGGTTCTGTTTCCCTACATTGTGAACCTTGTTTCTCCCCCTCCACCCACTCCCTTCCAGAACTAGGCTCTGTGGGACACTCTGACAGCACTGTGCCTTCTCCAGCCCTGCACCTTCAGGAGACAAGGATGGAAGAGTGTCACCGTGGGTTGTAGGAGTGCTCTGGAAGCCATTTCCACAATGGGGCAGCAAGCGATAACCTAACCAGACACATCACTGACTGTGAACAGCATAAATATTCCACTAGATCCAAACTAAATGGATCCTTTTACTTAGCCCAGATCTCCAAAACACCCATGACCATTTCCATACCACTGGACATGAAGAAAACTAGGAGGGAGTGGAAGTATTATTGAAAGATCTTCCTCGGGCAAATGAATTATTGATTGATTGATTCATTCATTCATTTATATGAAGTCCCATCACTAGGGTCCCACCCAGAGCCTTAGAAGAAATGCATTCAAGTGAGCCTACGTAGCTGAAGCCTCAGGAACTTCATGGTAATCCGCCTGAGCTGTCACAGCTCATCTGAAGTCATCTGACTACCCTGACATCTGTATGCCACTGGCAATGGGCATCACAGAGCAGGGGTGGTGGCAAGCACGGGAACGCTAATAGAAGTAAGTGATGATGATGACATGGTGCAGGGGTCAGCAAACGATGGCCGACAGGCAAAGTCAGGCCCACTGCCTGTGTTTGCTAACAAAGTTTTATTGGAACACAGCTGCCCTCACTCATTTACATATGGTCTGTGGCGGGTTTTGCGCTGCAAGGGCAGACTGGAGTAGTAGTTGC
This sequence comes from Ursus arctos, assembly GCF_023065955.2. Taxonomy (NCBI): domain Eukaryota; kingdom Metazoa; phylum Chordata; class Mammalia; order Carnivora; family Ursidae; genus Ursus; species Ursus arctos. The sequence goes on along the minus strand of NW_026622886.1, from coordinate 8,884,217 downwards.
CTGGCTCACGAAGCTGAAAATATTTACGATCTGGCCTTGTATAGAAAAAGTTTGGTCTTGAGAAGAGGAAAAATGAGAGGCAAGAAAAAGCTAGTACTAGATCCATACTATTGGGATTTGACTCTGGTTCCATCATTTCCTGACTATGTGCCTTTGAGCAACTCAACTTTTCTGACCTCAACTACCTCACCTGTTTGTTCACGGGGGTATGAGTTCTTCTATCATCAGTTTGCTGTGAGGATTACACGAAATGCTCTGCGTGAAGTGCTGGCACAGTGCCTGACATGAAGCCAGGGCTCGAGACATGTCACAGGCCATCATTACCTGCAGCCATAAAGATAATGGTTTTTTGGTTAAAGTATTGTTGGCTGAGGTAGAAAGATTTTGTGTGTGCCGTGAAACCCTGTGGTTCGATGCTAGTGCTTTGTCCCTGGGACATTCTCATTGTAATCCATGGTGATGCAGCTGGAATAGCCCAGCAGTTTTGATGTGATTGAGGACCTCCCCATTGCCTCTCCAGTGACTCACAGCTCCATATCACAACCAAAGTCTCAAACCTTTTCCTCTTTGTCAGGACACTCACCGTTTTCCCACAGTCAAGTGTGTTCTCTCACTCGGTCACTCATTCACTTGTGTCTGCTTAGAATGTCTGGATTTTCTCAGGAGACATCAGCTGTGGGGACCCCGTTGCTAGGCAGTTGCCACCTCATCTCTCCTTTCTTTTCTCATCCCAGGTCACTCTTCATCTTCTAGTGCATAACATGGGATGGGGTTAGCAGAAGAAACCTTTTCAGAAATAAATCTGAAATCAGTGAAAATACTTGTGGCTGCAAATCAGAGAAAATCCAACTAAACTTGGCTAAAAGATTAAGGACATTTATTCATTCATTAGCTCTCATAACCCTAAATCTAGAAGTAGGGTGGTTCCAGAGTTGGGGACTCGGGTAGGGAGGGAGGGAGAGAGGGAGAGAGGGAGGGAGAGAGGGAGAGAGGGAGGGAGAGAGGGAGGAAGCGTGATGGGGAGGCCACAACAGTGTCTGTCGACCTCCCCACCCAACATGGCTCTTGTACCAACAGGTGGCCGTTGAGCATGTCCCTCTCAGCCAGACCTGAATTAGACATAGCTGTCCCCAAGGCCAGCATGATGTGTGCGGTAGACCGGAGGAAAATAACTCCTCCATTATTGCTGTCCAAAGCTCAGTGTTCGTGGTGAGCCTGTTCTACCGTGAAGTCAACAAAATGCCCCGGTCCCAGGTCTTGTTCTCTGCAGATCACCTGGGCTCGGGGCTGGGCTGCCCTTGGTTTTGATTTTTGTGCATGTGTGAGCCTTGGTGTCCCGTGTCTATTCCAATGTGGCTAATTGCATGTTGCCTATTTAAAATCTCCCCCCACTGTTTCAATTAGATACGAAGTTCTTCATGTTCTGCTTGGCAAATCAGGTTGCAAAGCACTTGGGGTCCTTCCCTCTGGAGGGAAGGTGGGCATCCTTAACTCTGCATGAAGTGTGGCAGGTTGAATAAATCATTTGAGGAACACTGTCATACTCTCGCTGATGATTGGGAAACCAAGGAAATATTTTATGTGACACGAGCCTGGACTCTTGCTGTCCTCTCTCAACTGTTCTCCCAGCTTTCCCTCATGCCCCCTAGCCTTAACTTTTATTCTCTACCCAACACCCAGAGTGATCCTGCTAAGATGCATTTCAGACCATGTCACTTCCATACTCAGAGCCTTCCAAGAGCTAATCAATTACTTCTAGTAAAAGTCTGAGTCCTTACACTGATCTACGCGGCCCTGAATTAGGGTTCTGCAGACCCTGGCCTTCCAGCCAAACCCGGCTACCCGCTGCCTGTTGCAAATAAAGTTTTGGAACCTCCGCGCCCTTTGTTGACATGATGTCTTTGGCTGCTTTCTTGAGCAGTTGAGCAGTTGCAGTGGAGACCTCGGCAGATATCTTGGCTCTTTACAGAAAAAGCTTGCTGACCCCTGCTCTAGATAATCCCTCTCTTCCCCACTGCCACTGTCACCTGTCAGACCCCCTCTCCTCCCACTCTCTTCTTTGCTCACTTTGCTCCCTCCACACTCAGCCCTTCGCTGGCACTGGCTGGTCCCCCAGTGGGAATATTCTCCCCCTCAGTATTTTTTTTGCTCTACTCTATCCCTAGAGCCTAGAATCATCTTGTACATTGTGTCTGCTCAAGAAATGTTCATCAAATGGATACACATAACATTAAAGGCTCGGAATTCTGCTGCCTCACAGAAGACCCAAACAATGTTGGCTGATTCAGGCCAGTAGGGTGGCTCGCAGTGCCGTCAGGGCCCCTTGGCTCCTCCAGCTTTCCTCTCTGCCACCTGTGGTGGATGGCTTTCTTTTCCCCTTGGTGTCCTTATGGGTACACAATGTTCACTCCTCCTCTGGCCTCCCTTTCATGTTCTGAGCTGCTAAAAGAAAGAAGTGACGGCGAAGAGGAGGTGACACTCACATCAAGAAAGCAAATCTTTCCCAGAAATGCCTCACAGACTTCTGCTTACATCCCTTAGGCCACAACCAAGCCCCACGGCCACGCTCAGCTGCTGGAAAGGTTAGGAAATGGGGTCTTCTGGGGGGCGCCTGGGTGGCACAGTCATTAAGCGTCTGCCTTCAGCTCAGGGCGTGATCCCGGCGTTCTGGGATCAAGCCCCACATCAGGCTCCTCCGCTGGGAGCCTGCTTCTTCCTCTCCCACTCCCCCACTTGTGTTCCCTCTCTCGCTGGCTGTCTCTCTGTCAAATAAATAAATAAAATCTTTTAAAAAAAAGTAAATAAAATCTTTAAAAAAAAAGTGGGGGGGGGCCCTGGGTGGCACAGAGGTTAAGCGTCTGCCGTCTGCTCAGGGCGTGATCCCGGCGTTCTGGGATCGAGCCCCACATCAGGCTCCTCTGCTATGAGCCTGCTTCTTCCTCTCCCACTCCCCCTGCTTGTGTTCCCTCTCTCACTGGCTGTCTCCATCTCTGTAGAATAAATAAATAAAATCTTAAAAAAAAAAAAAGGAAATGGGGTCTTCTAGCAAGACATGTGACTCTCTTGAAGAAAATCAAAGTTTTTTTTTTTAAAGATTTTTTATTTATCTGAGAGAAAGAAAGAATGCACACATGAGCAGGGGGATCAGGGGGAGCGGGAGAGGGAGAAGCAGCCTCCCCACTGAGCAGGGAGCCGGATGCAGAGCTCGATCCCAGGACCCTGAGATCATGACCTGAACTGAAGGCAGCTGCTTAACTGACTGAACCACCCAGGCGCCCAGAAATCAAAGTTCTAATGGTAGGAGAAAGGAGAGGTGAATATGGGAGAGGTGACTTACAGCATCTGTCCTAGCTGGCCTTTGATTTTTTTTTTTCCCCTCAGCTGGGAGAAGTATAGAGGGTGAAACTTGGCAGAACTTCCAAGACTTTGGCAAAGTGCCAAGGGCTGATTTTTACTAGAGGTCAGTCCCAATGTTCTCTATCATTTGGCTTCATAGCTCCCTGCACATCCCTTGACATCCATCCCGCTCCTCACAAGGTTGAGCTCATTGCCCACCACTGCTTCTCCGTCATTAGCCCTGCGTGCAGCAAATCGCAGATGCTCTGCAACTATTTCTCTGTGAATTAATAAGATAAAAGGGAAATGAACTATGGAGAGTGTATGCACACACACACACTTAGGTACATACACATGGGTGTCTAAAGGCCTATATTCCATTTACTGCAGGCTTCCTCTATACCATCATATACATTCAATTCTGGCAACAATCCTGGAAAACCAATACTAGCATCTCCATCCCATGGTGAGGATTACAGAAGTCTCCCTTCCCAGGCTCAGTGACTTGAAGGAACGCTCACCGCAGCACACAGCTAATACATGGTAGAGGCAAGACTTGACCCCTCGCTTGCCGATTATACAGCCTCTGTGCTCCTGCTCACACTCCTTCACTGAGTCATTCAACAAACATGTACTTAGGCTTCCAGGGTGCTGAGTACTGGTGCAACACTCATGTTTCCTGTGTCGGGAAAATATTTTTCAAATCAAAAGATGTTAATTTTGGCCAGTGAAGGGTAGTACAAAGAGATTAAAATAGATATGACCTTTTTTTTTTTTTAATTTGTGTGTTTCCTCTGAAAGTTTCTAGGTAAAGAACTCACCCCAGGGCCTCCAGTGTCACGTAGCTGGCTTATTTTAAATTTCTCAACCAGTTTCATTCACGTGCATCTTATTTGTTTAATGAGATTATAAATTACCTGAGATTAAGGATTAAGGAATATGTCATATTCGTTATTGAGTTTCGATCTTAGGCTTGCCTACAGTTAGGACAATGATGGCCACACTGGGTTCAACAGATTCCTGTGGGATCAAACAGAATTAGTATAAGGCAAGGTTTGGGGCTGCAAGCAAGAGAAACCTGCCCTGGGGGATGTATGCAGGAGAGGGATTCATTGGTGGGATATTGGGAGGGGACAGCTCGCAAAACCAGCTTCACAGCCCAGGCGGGAAGGAAGAAAGGTTGGAAAAAATATAGCCAAGGTCATGGCTTCTTAGGCTGATGACACGGGCACCACCACAACTGGACGCTCCATCTACCCTTGCTAGACTCCTGTGCCAGCAACCCCAACATCTCAATGGCTTAAATGACAAAGTTTCATTTCTCATCCCCATTGCATGTCTACGGTGGTGGGCAGGGTGACTCTGCAAGCATCAGAGTCATTCAGGGTCCCAAGCCAGTGGAGGCCTTGTGCTTCCATGATCCCAGAATCTGGAAAAGAGAAGGATAAGTGCAGCCCATCAATTTAACCAGCTCTTAAAACTTCTTTTTGGTGTGGTGTGTGCTGCTTCCCCTCACATTTCCCTGACCGAAGCAAGGCATATGACCATGCCCAATTTTGGGGGCAGGGGGGTAGGAGAGGGGGGTGGGAAATGCAATTCTGTGAAGTGCCCATAAATAAGAATTTCTATATTTATGATCAGCTTTGCTGACTTCACAAGCTCCAATGCCACTGCCACCATGAATGCTTGCTCACCAGCTCTGTGTTTCGTGTGACTCTTAAAATTCAAAATCCTGGGGCGCCTGGCTGGCTCCGTGAGTATCGCATGTGGGGTTGTAAATTTGAGTCCCATGTTGGGTGTAGAGGTCACTTAAAAAAAAGTTCAAAATCCTGGTGGAAGCAACCCTCCAGCCATGTTTAGGTCATGTCCAGCGCTCCATCAAGGGGGCACAGGAGGGAGGTCACATGCTAGTCAGTCAGAGGCCAAAACCATGACAGAATTCTTCCCTATCTTTTTCGGTTGGAATCTATATTGTTGATCCATTAAGCATGCTTCTCTCATGGTGATATGTTCCAAAAGGGATTCTCAGATTTGGGCTAAACTCTTAAGTTCTTCAAGGAGACAGTGCTAGGTTCTCAAAATATATTTGTTTTTTTAGGGCACCTGAGTGGCTCAGGTCATGATCTCAGCATCCTGGGATTGAGCCCTGCATGGGGCTCCCTGATCAGTGGAGAGCCTGCTTCTCCCTCTCCCTCTGCCTGCCGAGCCCCCTCCTGTGTGCACGATCTCTCTTTGAAAAATAAATAAATAAAATCTTTAATATATATGTGTGTGTTTGTGTGTGTGTGTGTGTGTGTGTGTGTGTGTGTATATATATATATATATATATATATTTTAAAAAAAAAAATATATATATATATATATATTTTAAAATATATATATATATATATATTTTAAAAATATATATCCCATTCCCAGTAATCACACCCTTGGGTGTGGGTTGGGTTTATTGACTCACATATAACAGAACATAGCAAAAGTGATGGCACATCAATTCTGATGCTAGGTTATAAAAAAACTGTGGCTTCCGTCTTGTCTTCTCTTGTGGCTGCCTTCTCTTTTCCTTTGGCTCAGAGGGAAACCAGCTGTTATTTTGTGAGCTACCCATGTGACAAGCAGCTGACGTCTCCAGCCAATAATTAGTGAGCACCTGTGGCCACCAACAGCCAAGTGAGTGATCTTGAAAGTGGGTCCTTCCTAAATGAGGCTTGAGATGACTGCAGCGTGTGGGACCCTGAGCCGAGGACCTGCCTTAGCTGGACCTGGATTCCTGACCCACAGAAACTGTGAGGTAATCAGTGTTTGTTGCTTTAAACCACGGATCTTTGGGGTAATTCTTTATCAGCAATAGATATCTAGAACATTCTTCTCATTCAGTAAATATCTAATAGCATTATATGAAGCTCTTGGGACATATTGTGAGCACGGCAGACCTGACTTCTGCCCTTATGGGGTTTAAGTTAATTTAAACATGTTTCTGTGCTGTGGGAAGAGGCAGAGCTTTTAATATGCAAGAGTTCATCCTGAGTCTCTACTGAGAGGGAGAATGGGTCTGTAACTTTTCAACTCTTTTTTTTCCTCTGCATTTCATAGGGCAAATGTTTTATGGAACACACATTGGAAAATTCTCTATTAGCTAAATGAGTAAATGAATTAAAGTTGTAATTTCAAAGGATTAAGCTCCCCTGCAAAAATTTCAGAGTATGCCCCCTTTGTTCATTATAGACTTAATAGCTATTCTTCTTTCCCTGGACCCCATGCACGCTTTGCTAATTTGCTTAGCAAACGTTGACTGATTATCTGCTAAGTTGTAAGGCGCCACAAGCACCAAATTGTTGCTTGGGTGATGGGGTTGCTGTATTTCTAATGAAGTATTTTTGGAAATACGCTAATTGTTTCATTTTGTGAGTAATGGTTTCAGCCACAATATTTGGGCAAAGAGCAAAGGAGAGGAAGAATGGGATTGGCTGATGTTAAAATCAAAGGTCTACTGAAAACACTAATGTGTATTGAAGCAAGGCATTGTCCTCAAGGAGAGGAGACATAATCGTTATTGAAACAGTGCCTGAAACACTTCATCGGACTGTGTTTAAAATGTTTAAAGAACTCTCGGAATAAATAAAACCCTGAAAAGGTCTTTCAAATTGAAATGAATTCTTGGCATGCTTTTCCCTCAACTACCACTGCTCTCCCCATATAGCCCGCCTCAGAGAAGGCCAGAGAAATAGGGCTTTTGTCTTAACTGTCTAACATGTACCAAGCGTTTCATATTTGGGATGGAAAGCAGGAGGGGGAAAGGGTAGCTCATTTAGGAAACAGACTGAAATGGCAATCCTGTTTTGTCTTTGGTGCACTGTCCCTTAGGAATGCACGTGACCTTTCCAGATTTAATAAAGTAATAAATGGCCCTGGACCAACCTCTCAGCAAACAATGTCGCATTTCTACTCCTGGAAGGTATTTAGGGTCTGCCTTAGAAATAAGGCAGTGCGGGTGTTGGCAAAGGTGCAGAGAAACGAGATGAATTGAGGACTTCAAAGTACAATGTGAAGATACAAGATAAAATATCAGATAATGTTTGTCCTCTAGAAAGTAGGACAGACTTTTCTCCCTTAGCGAACTTAAACAGAAGAATTGACTAATTTAACTATAAGAAGATAAAAATCTTATGCTAGATGGATAAACAAACAGACAAGTAAATAAATAAATTTAAAGGGGAAAATGTCAAGCCGTGGAGAATTACCTGCAATACAGAGAAACTGTTATATTTTTATTTTATAAGTTCTTAAAAATTACTAAGAAAAAGATGAACATCTCAGGGCAACACCCCCCCCAAAAAGTAAATGATGTAAACAGGATATTCTCACAAGCAAAAATATAAAAGACAAATATGTGAAAAGATTCAGTTTCTGGGCTGATCAAATAAATGTTAGGCACTGTACTGAGAGGTAATAGTATAAGGTAGATCGTGACCCGAATCTCTGGATTCGGGCTCCCCGGGTTGCTGCTCCCTAGCTGTGTGACCTTGGGCAAGCTGCTGAAACTCCCTTTGCTCAGTTTCCTCATCTGCAAAACGAAGGTTATAGGGTAATTACAAGGGCGAGGCAAGTTGATGTATGTCATATTCTTGGAATAGCACCTTGCACGTTAGAAATGACATATAAATGTTAGTTATTATTTCTCTTATTCAGTTGATAAATATAGAAATGATACTAGCAGTGGTTTCAATGGTGTGGAGATACACTCATACACTGCTGGTGGGCTTAAAGTGGTACAGTCTTCTCCCAGGGCAAGTTAGCATCCTGCATCAGTCTCTTAGAATGCTGCATTGCCTTGGACCAAATTGTACTGTAGGAATTTTTCCCAAGGAAATAAGTCAAATATACTTAAAAAAATAGCTGTCAAGATTTTTTTTCAGAACTGTGTACAATTATACAATATTGGAAAAAACCTAAATGTCGAAAAATAATAGATTCATTGAACAAACTATTGGACATCCATTCAGTAGAATTCTATGTAGTCATCAGATGATGTAAGGAAAAGCCGCTATAAAGGATAATTTGGGGGACAACTGAAATACAAATTGTATGTTAGATAATGTTAATACATCAATGCTATTTCTTAGGTGTGATAATGATTTGCTTTGTGGGAGAATGTAGTATATATATACTGTGGGATGCGTGCTGAAATGTCACGGTCTTTGCAGCTTACTTTTTTTTTTTTTTTATTTTAATGTTTTTTTATTATATTATGTTAGTCACCATACAGTACATCCCTGGTTTCTGATGTAAAGTTCGATGATTCATTAGTTGCGTGTAACACCCAGTGCACCATGCAACACGTGCCCTCCTTACTACCCATCACCAATCTATCCCATTCCCCCACCCTCCCCTGAAGCCCTCAGTTTGTTTCTCAGAGTCCATAGTCTCTCATGCTTCATTCCCCCTTCTGATTACCCCCCTTTCTTTATCCCTTTCTTCCCCTACCGATCTTCCTAGTTCTTATGTTCCATAGATGAGAGAAACCATATGATAATTGTCTTTCTCTGCTTGACTTATTTCACTTAGCATTATCTCCTCCAGTGCTGTCCATGTTGCAGCAAATGTTGAGAATTCGTTCTTTCTGATAGCTGAGTAATATTCCATTGTATATATGGACCACAACTTCTTAATCCAGTCATCTGTTGAAGGGCATCTCAGCTCCTTCCACGCTTTAGCTATTGTGGACAATGCTGCTATGAACATTGGGGTGCATATGGCCCTTCTCTTCACTACGTCTGTATCTTTGGGGTAAATACCCAGTAGTGCAATGGCTGGGTCATAGGGTAGCTCAATTTATAACTTTTTAAGGGACCTCCACACTGTTTTCCAGAGTGGTGCAGCTTACTTTCAAATAGTTCAGGAAGAAAGGAACATTATATCATATACACACATGCATGTTTGCACAGACACACACACACACACCCTTCACAGAGAGAGAAAGAGAGAGAGAAAGCAAATGTTAGCAATAGTGAATCTGAGTGAAGGGCGGATGGGGGTGATATCAACTTTTCTGTTTAGAAAATTTCAAAATAGAAAGGTGGGAAAATGTAAAAAACATTTAAGGACAGGGAAAAGAAAAAGTAGTTTACAAATCAATATATACGATATCATCATCATCATCATCATTAGCTAAAAGATTAGGATTACATGACAGTAGCTGGTATTTATTGCATGGAGCCTTTTTATGTGTCAGGTGCTGTGCTAAGTATTTACATGCATTGTTTCATGTAGCTAAAACTCTGTGAAGTTAGGAGGCGCTATGATTTTCCCCACATAAAAAATTAATAGAAACTCAGAAGTTAAAAACTTATCTAGAAACCACACAGCCAACCACTGGTAAACGTGGATCTTTATGACCTCAAGTCTACACTCTTAGCTACTGCTCTTTAGCACAGAGAAAAGAGCAGAAGGCTGTTGCAGCTGCTGACAATGATATCAATAGCTAATAATTTTTGATCAGGGCTGTTTCAAAGAAACAGAGCAAAGAGAAAGGCTAGTTCTATAGGGCAGGACAGGACGAGTGTGGTAGCTCTTACCAAGTGGTAACATTTGAGATGGGCTTTGAAGGATACATAGGAGTCCAATGAGGGGAAAAAAAGAGGGGTATTCAATACAGAGAGAACAGCATGAATGAAGACACACAGCGTATTTAAGAAACTATTATTAATTTGTAGAGAGCGTGGAGGCAGGTAACCAGGGTAGATGGCAGTGAATGAGACTGGACAGCCCCAACAGCAGGTGATGAATTATTTTACCAGGTAAGGACTGTGGGAATGAAGAGGGGACAGAATCAAAGCTTCCACTTCTCCATGTTTGTAGCATTATGTTGGGTCACTCCATCATAGATACATGTCTTGAAATAATCTTCTTATCTTCCTGAACTTGTCCTTTGCTTGGTTCTGCTCATATCCATACCTGCCCTTCTCCTGACCTGCTTTGTCTCCTTTGTATCACAGGAACTACCTTTCCCAGACTCCCTCACCCGCCAGCTTCTTGCTGGGTTTGGCTAATGGAAGGCACTGGCAGAAGATGGGGAGTGGGGGACCATGAAGAGCCTGGAATTTTTCAATCCTTCTCTGTCCAGCTCCGCCTGGCTTCTGAGTTCTGGTAACACCGTCTTCTCCCTGTCCCTCCAGCCCTAGGCTTGGTAGCACCTTCTTGCTGGTGCTGCTTTCCTAGTGGACTCCTTCCTGTCCCATGTAGCTCCTCAGCTCTGCCATTTCTTCTGTAACTGATTCTTTGTATTAGATTTCCTCAGATGGAAGCACCTAGAGTGGTGTCTGTTTCCTGGCTGGATCCCCCACCTGGAGCAGAAGTTCCTAGTGGACAGGGACTGTACTTCTCCATTTTTAGATTTTTTTTTCTTTAAATTTGAGAGGGGGAGAGAGAGAGTGGGGGCGAGGCGGGGCAGAGGGAGAGGGAGAAGCAGACTCTCCACTGAGCAGGGGCCTGACTTGGGGCTTGATCCCAGGACCTCAAGATCATGACTGGAGCCAAATGCAGGTGCCCAACCGACTAAGCTACCCAGGCACCCCTCTCCATTTTTAGAATTCCAAGAAGGGGGGCAACAGGGTGGCTCAGTTGTTAAGCGTCTGCCTTTGGCTCAGATCATGATTCCAGAGTCCTGAGATCGAGGCCCACATCGAGCTCCCTGCTCAGTCGGAAGCCTGCTTCTCCTTCTCCTACTCCCCCTGCTGTGTTCCCTCTCTCACTCTCTGTCAAATAAATAAATAAAATCTTTAAAAAAAATTCGAAGAAGAGGGATATAGCAATCACTCAAGAAAGATTTGATTGATTCCTAGCCTTGGATCCCAATGATAATCTTCATTAACTCCCTTGTGTGGAATTTGAAAGGAGAAAGAGACACAAGGAAGGGAAAGGAACTCTAGTTCCGTCTTCCTGGTACTTTGCTTGGGTTATGGTGCAGTTTCTACCTATCCACCAACCCATGCATTCATTCATTCAACAACCATGTACTGAGTGCCTAGTAAATGCTGGGCACTTTTTTTAGATGATGAGGATATAGCAGTGATCCTTTCTTTTGGAGCTTATATTTTAGTAGAGGACTTTGGTGCAGCAACAAGCCACTGCCCATTTTCCCTAAAGTCACCACCCAGAGATCTCCATCAGATAATGTGGTTAGGAGATGAAGCGTTTCACATGGAAAATAACAACCGTAGTATCACTTGGGGGACTAGGCACTGTTCTGATGATCTCATTTAATCATCACAGGCAAACACCGAGGCAGGTGGTATTATGATACCCAATTAAAGATGAAAAACTGAGGCATGGAGAGGCTGAGGGATTTGCTCAACGTTACATAGCTAGGAGGTAGGGGAGCCAGCTTTGAATCTAAGTGGCCTTGCTACTCAGGCACAGTAGATGTGTGGGCAGCACGTGATGAAGCACCCAGCATGTGTGAATCCAGCCAAACGAGGCTGGTTCACCTTACAGCTGTTGGGTTAGTTGCTATGCTTGCTGTCTGGTTTCTAGAATGCTAAAGGACAAAGGATTACGTTACTACTTTGATTAACTGGTAGGCTTCAGAATACTAGGCAGAAAACAATTTAATTTTCTTTTGACAGTAGCTTTCTGGACTCTGGCAAAAATGATAGGTATTTCGATATATGTATTATATTGAAGTTCAGAAGTACAGAGAAGGGAGTTAAAAATCATGAGAAAAAAAGGAGAAAAAGAAGGAAAAAAGGGATAGAACGAGAATAAACAAAACTCCTTAAAAAAGAAAAACCCACCAGAAATCCAACAAACTAGTTACAGCTATTATTTCCATCCTTTCAGGCAAATTTACATACTTATATACATATTTAGCTCTACATAAAGCTTTTTACAATTAAATGGGATCATATTACATATGCAATTCCAAAACTTATTTTCAAAAATTTCTTCACTCACCAATATGATGTAGAAATAAAGATCACCACCATTATTCTTTGCAACTGCCTAGTATTCCCTTGTATGAGTTACTATAATACTTTTCATCACACCTAATTGAAAGACATTTAGATTGTTTCCCAATGTATTATGTAAAAACAGTACCAAGAGCATCCTGTATACTTTTGAAAAATTCATAAGAATCACCTTGGGTAATCAGAAGATACATTTTCTGGGAAATCACAAGGAATGCACCTTGACATTTTGCTGTATATTGGCGAACTGCCCTCCCAAAAGATTGCCTCAATTTATGCCGCACCATGACACACATTCATCGTGACTGAATTTATAAATCTTTGCTAATCTGATAGGCAAAATAATGCCAGGAATTTAATTTCGGGGGGGGGGTTGTTTATTTTTTAATCTTTAGTATACATTTATTGTCTATCTGAATTTCTTAGAGGATAACATATATAAGACTTCTGGTTTCAAGGAAGAGACTTATTTATACGCACAGCAGTCCATCCCGGCATTATTTATACTGGTTAGAAAACAGAAACAACCAGATGAGGATCCAGTACACCAATTAATATAAACTTACGTGTTGGAATATTTTGTAGCCACACAAAAAAGAGTATTTTGGATAAATATAGCATGTGGAAATGATTATACTATAAAGTTTGAGGAAATTGTTTGAGGAAAGAAATCAAAATGCAAAATAATTTACAGAATAATTCTAACTGTTAAAATATAAGTTTAGAAGAAAAAAGATGGAAAAAATTGAGACTAGAAGGAAATACAAGAAATTGTTCATGTGGATGATCTCTATAAGGAGGCATTTTGAATTATTTAAATTTTCTTCATCATAAATTTTTGCAGACACTGAATTTTCTAGTACAGGGGCTAATTTTTAACATTTAGTTGATGTGTTCACTATTCCTAGTGTTTAGAGGTCATTCGCCCACTGATGCATCACATTATCATTAAGGACTTATTTTAGTGAACTAAATGGACATATGTTTTGGTTTATACATAATACTAAGGAATACCCCATGAGTACTGGCACTGTGCTAGGGGCCAGATCCTGGCTTTCAAGGAGTGTGCCCCCTGGAAGGTGGGAGAAGACCTACGCAAAACATCTACAGCATAAGACAGAAGGGCATGTCTGCTAAGATACAGGAAAACCTTCCAGGGGAGGTACTATTTCAGCCCATCCTGGAAGGAGAAGTTGGATTTTATATGTGACAGTTGTCATTCTCCCCAATGACTCTATAAGAAATAGGTATTTGTTGTAGAGGATAGGAAAATGTATACGATGACAACAGATATTTACAGGGTGATTATCACATGTGGAATGCTGTGTTCAATATTTAGATGGAAAAATCTTACTTAACCCCCAGCAACCTTTTAAAGGCGGCTGTGATTATTTTGTACATTTCAAAGGCAAAGAAAGGAAGAATAAAAGATTAAATGAGTGAACACTGGGTACATGATTGGAGAATTGGCGGAAGCAGTCCTGGAATGCAAGTTGACCTGGTGCTACAGAAGAAAATAAATCAGTGCTAAGCTCATTTTTCAGTCTGCCCCCCCCCCCCCCCCCATGCACAAGGCTTTCCTTGGTCCTCTGCACCACTAGGTGCTTTTCTACTCAAGCATTATCAGCACATAGGTGGTAACTGAAAGCATGTGATTGGATGAGATCACCAGGGAAACATGCAAAGGAGAAGAAAAAGGGCCCTGGGAACAAATCCAAGCAACAGAGATGGAGATGCCTTCCCAGGTCTGGGCTGGGTGGAAAGCAGGCCCCACAGGGGAAATTTCTCACTGGTAACAATTTTGGAGCTGAACCTTAGAGGATGAGAAGTTTGCCATTTGGAGACTATGGAGACAAGTGTCTGGAGCAAAGGGAACAGCATCTGCAAAAGCATATAGGATACAGGGATAACACGGTAACCTGGAAAAACAGCAAGTGATTTTAGTATGGCTAAAGCATAGAGTGTGTGTGTGTCTACGTGAGTGTGAATATATGTTCCGGAGGTTAGCGTGATGATACGTAATCTAGAGAGGAAGGCACACTTCAGGTCATTAAAGACCACGTGTCAGTTGACTTTCCAGAGAATCAGATATGTATACCCTATTGGTTCTGATTCTCTGGAAAAACAGAGAAAACAAATATAGAGAGATTTATTATGAGGAATTGGCTCATGTGAATTATAGAAGCTGAGAAGTCCCACAGTCTAACATTTGTGAGCTAGAGACCCAGGAAAGCTGGTGGTATTCAGTCCAAGTCCAAAGACCTGAGAACCAGGGGAGCCAATGGTGTAAATCCCTGGCCAGGGGCTGAAGAAGATGAAGTATGTCCCAGCTCAATCAGTGAGGTGGGGAAGAAACCAATGAATTCCTCCTCCTCCTCCCTTTTCTTCTATTTGGATTGGATGATGCCCAGCCACACTGGGGAGGGCGATCCACGTCCCTGAGTCCACAGATTCAAATTCTGATCTAATCTGAAAAGACCCTCAGAGACATATCCAGAAATGTTTAAAGTGGGCACCTGTGGCCCACTGAAGTTGACACATAAAATTAATCATCACAATCCTTTATTAAAAGATTTGGAATTTTATGGAAAGAGAGTCTGGGAATAGAGTGGAGAGATCCCTGAAGGCCAGCTAATCAGTATAAACTTTATTTATCTGGAAGGCGATGAGGAGCCTTTGAATTTTTTTCAAGAAAGGAATGATAAGATCAGAACTGGGCTTTTTAAGATCCTGAACTGGATGGTTTGGAGAAGGAAGAGGCAGGAGAGAAGGAGAACAGTTGGTGGAATATTATAATAGTCAAAGTGAGAGGTGATGAGCATAAGTACTCACTTGTACTAGGATGGTAGCTACAGAGGGTGGTGGTTTATTGGGGGTGAAGGGATGGGTGGATTTGGGATGACAGATAAGAGAAACATCAGACAATCTGTGGAGTTATCTGGGAAGGTCCATTGTTGAACATTCAAACCAACAGTTCAAAAGCACATCCTTCCTTCAGCTACCCAATGATAGCAAATTATTTACTGAGTGCCTACTCTGTGACATGTCTGTGCACGGTGAACCTCTAGTCCAGTGTGCTGTCTAGACACATTATCGTACTGTAGCAGCCTAGTATTACAACAGCCCAGAAATCAATAGCTTCAGAAGGGGGGTGGGTAAATCACCCCGGTAAGTACTGGGGGATCTGGGCTACCTTTCTGTAGGAGGGGACTTCTAAGCTGAAATTTCCTAACCTCAGGGAGAGACTTTGTGTGGGAGCTGGGAACCCCCTGGTGAAAAATGTATGGTTTTTTTTCCCTGGTGGGTGGAGACAAACAAGACAGTGCCATTTGACACAAATGCAGCTAAGTCATGCACATGTTATATCTCTCTTTAGTCAAAAAAGAAAACTCTCCTCCGTGCCAAATTTACCCTTTTAAGGCCTAGCTGTCTGGAACTAGGGGCACCAAGATGGCAAAGTGGGACCTTCCAGCAGCACCACCCAGGCCTTTGAAGGATGGGTGCAGGGTAGGTCTTCTGGCTGTTGAAAAGAACCTAGTTAATGTGCCCTGGTGGCAGGTGGCTAATGTCCTGAGATTTCAGCCTTCCAGTGGTGTCCAGCTCCCTGGCCTCTGGGCTCACTGGCCTGGTTTCTAACTTTCCCTTCACGCTTAAGAAAACTAGGGCTGAAAGAGGACCGCCTTAATTGGTTTGGGGACCCGAAGGTGGGGGAAGGGGGAAGGGAGAAAAAACATGCTCTGCGTATTAAAGAAAAAAGGAAAGTGAAATCCGAAACTCAGGGACAGGAAACGACCCCAGACCGACACTTGGTGAGCCATTGGCGGATAGCACACCTGGGTGGGTGGGTGGTCACCTGCTCAACCTACCACCCTCCCATTCTGGTACCAAAGCCAAGAGCCTGAGGGGCAGGGAAGCAGCAGGGAGACAGTAGCCGCGTCTTTACGTTGCTACAGGCCCCCCAATTCCCAGGCCGCTGCCCCCTACTTCCTGCAGTCCTGGTCACCGCCGGGGGCGTGTGTAAGGGGCGGGGCTACGTGGAGCTGAGGAATTAAAAAAAAGAAAAGCGAGGTAATTAGCATCCTCTGATCCCATTGGCTCTCCGCCGGCCCTGCTTTACATAAGCCCGCCCCGCTGGCTGCCCGAGGTTTGCGGGGTTCGGCTGGGTTTGCAGCCGCCGCGGTAGCTGCTGCGCTTCAGTGCGGGGCGGGCGCCTAGCGAACCCCGGGCCGGGAGCCCGGAGCCAGCTGCCGGCTGCCGGCAGAGCTGCTGCTGCGGCGGCATCTGAGTCCATTTCCGTCCTACGAACACTGAGACCGGAGGCCGGCGGCTTCTGCGCCCAGCAGGGCCCAGGGAGGAGCGGGTCAGACACTTTTTATTTTATTTTGGAAGAAAGGGGCGAGTCCCGGCGTGAGCTTCCCACCCGGCCTGGCTCGCTCCTCAGTGCTCCCCAGCTCCGGTCCGGGCTCTGGAAGATGACTTCGGGGTCCGCCCAGTGTCTACCAGCGGCTGAGGCTCGGGGAGGCAGCCGAAAGTAGAAACACTTGGTAGTTGCGGCTGGTGGAAAAGTGAGCCGAGGCAGCGCGGACTCGGCTCTCCCCGCGCGCCGGCGCCCGCCGCTCTCGCTGCTCCTTCCCCTCGACTCCCCGGCGGCCGCAGCATGAAGTGGCGCAGCGATGGCCAGGAGAGGTAAGAAGCCTGTGGTGCGGACGCTGGAGGATCTGACGCTGGACTCGGGTTATGGTGGCGCGGCGGACTCGGTGCGCTCCTCCAACTTGTCCCTGTGCTGTTCCGACTCGCACCCGGCGTCCCCGTATGGCGGGAGCTGCTGGCCGCCTCTAGCTGACTCCATGCACAGCCGGCACAACAGCTTCGACACCGTCAACACTGCCCTGGTGGAAGACTCCGAGGGGCTGGACTGCGCCGGCCAGCACTGTTCGCGGCTGCTGCCGGACCTCGACGAGGTCCCCTGGACCCTCCAGGAGCTGGAGGCGCTGCTGCTGCGCTCGCGGGATCCCCGGGCAGGCCTGGCGGCCCCCGGCGGCCTGCCCAAAGACGCGCTGGCCAAGCTGTCGACGCTGGTGAGCCGGGCGCTGGTCCGCATCGCCAAGGAGGCGCAGCGCCTGAGCCTGCGCTTCGCTAAGTGCACGAAGTACGAGATCCAGAGCGCCATGGAGATAGTGCTGTCCTGGGGCCTGGCGGCGCACTGCACCGCGGCCGCGCTGGCCGCGCTGTCCCTCTACAACATGAGCAGTGCCGGCGGCGACCGCCTGGGCCGCGGCAAGTCTGCGCGCTGCGGCCTCACCTTCTCTGTGGGCCGCGTGTACCGCTGGATGGTGGACAGCCGCGTGGCGCTGCGCATCCACGAACACGCCGCCATCTACCTGACAGCCTGCATGGAGAGCCTCTTCCGGGACATCTATTCGCGGGTCGTGGCCTCCGGGCTGCCCCGGAGCTGCAGCGGCCCTGGCCCGGGCTCCAGCTCGGGCTCAGGCCCGGGCTCCGGCCCCGGCACGGCCACCGCGGCGGATAAGGAGCGGGAGGCACCCGGAGGGGGAGCGGCGAGCGGCGGCGCCTGCAGCGCAGCCAGCAGCGCCAGCGGGGGCAGCAGCTGTTGCGCCCCGCCGGCCGCCGCTGCCGCCGCCGCAGCCCCACCGGCCGCCGCTGCCGCCGCCAACCACCACCATCACCACCACCACGCACTCCACGAGGCGCCCAGGTTCACCGTGGAGACGCTGGAGCACACGGTCAACAACGACTCCGAGATCTGGGGGCTCCTGCAGCCCTACCAGCACCTCATCTGCGGGAAGAATGCCAGCGGTAAGTGGCCGCGCGGGTGCCGCCTCCTCCCACCCCACTTGGCCAACTCTGGTTGCAAGTTTGCCTCGCGCCCACCCTCCCGCGTCGTTCCGGCCACCCACCGCCGTCCCAAGCCTCTGAGGGGGCCGCGGAGCTGGAGGCGGCCCGAAACTCGCCCGCTCACTCCCGCGCTCATAATCCGCGTACTTTACGCGGCTCCTAAGGTTCCCAAGTCCCGGAGCGCACTGTTCCGCCCCTACAATGGGGCGGGGCGGCGGCGGCTGCCCGCAGACTGTGGGAAGAACGCAAAACCGTTTGGGGACACAGGTTTTATCATTTGCCTTTAGTACATATTTCTGCCAGAGCCCTGTGTTTTGTTTCATTTCGTTTTTTGACCTTGAAGATGCCAAATTCTCGGGCGCACGAGTTTGGCTCCCTGGTGTTCCGGAGGAGGTGCATTCCTCCTCCACCGCCCAGTTCGCGTACTTCCCGGCGCCCTCCGGGACAGTGTCCTGGCGCGGGTGCACGAGAGGCCCCGCGGCCGTCAAGGCAGAACGTTTGAGAGCTCGCTTGGCCTAGAAACTGGGGGAGAGGTGTGTGTGGTGAGAGGGTGGAGTGGGAAGACTTACAGGTCCCAAGTTTTCCCGGGGCAGTGTTTAAAGGCCAGAGCGCGCAGGGGGTGGGTGCTGCGCGATGGACACCCCCTCCCCCCATTTCCGAGCTCCCAGCTCTTGCTTCTCTCGGTTCCCGGTGGCAGGGAGCTGCAGCTGTCACCACTTTGCTGAAGGAGCGCCACTCGGGACCCGGGCAAGATGGGAGTGGGCGGGGTTCTGGAGGGGGCAGTCAGTTAAGGGAGTCGTTTCCAGCAGGTTCTGTCATCCTCTCCCACCCCCCCCCCCCCCCGTTTCAAAGGCGGGAGGGTGGGTTTAAATCTGTAGTTCTGACGGCGGAGGGGGTGGGGGCCAGAGGCTTTTGTTTTCGAGAGCTCGAGCTGGCGGTCCTGCCTGTCTGCGAAAGCCTGAGCTAGACACTTCAAAGCTTCAGTTTTCCACAGGAAATGGTAGAAGCGTAACTGGAGACTCTAAAAGCGAAATAAAACTTTGCTACATATTCGGCGGTTTGGCCGGAGATTACGTGGTCGGAGCTGAAATGCAGTCTTTCTGGGTAGATTTCATTCATGTTGCTGCCTGTCGGTTTCCCGGGGGCTGAAAGAAAGATGCAGCAGGCGCGGCCCGGCCTCTGGGGGTGCCAAGAGTGTGCATGTGAAGTGTGCCTGTGAGTGTGCGCAGGAGAGAGCAGGCGCACGAGGCTCCAGCAAAAGCTCTCGGGAAACTGACCCTCCAGCTCTTGGTCCTTTCACCTGGTTTTGATCATCGTTGGGGGAGGAGAAGGAAGGAGCAAAGTGGGCGTGGTGGGGGAGGGGCGGGACCGAGACTAACGCGTTCATCTGGAGACTCTTGAGGATCTCTTTGCCAGAGACCTTCCCCCTTTGCAGCCAGTCGAGGGCGCAGAGCCTCTGAGAGGCTCCCCATCCCCCATCCGCTATCCCCACCCCCACCCCAAACACACGTGAAATCCTGACCCAGGTGGAAACATCTAGGAGAAAGCGTGGGTCTTTGGATGGGCTTCTTCAGAAGGGGGAGGATTCACCTGAAAAACCCAGGAGCTTTGGACTGGACTGCTGTCTGTTCGGAGCCCTGCCCCCACAAAAAGCACAGAAGGGCTTAATTTTCTTCCCACCAGGTGCACCTCACCTCTCCTGTTCTTACCTCTCCCATTACAATCGACCTTTATTTCTTACTGGCTCCCAAACCCTTATCCCCCTGCTGGGACTGGACCCTGCTTTTACTAAGCTCTCGAAGGGGTTCCTTCCAAGGAAGCAGCATTCCCCTTAGGGGGTTACCAGTTTGGGAATCTGGGCGTCCCGCTCCACCTGTGCCTTTGCCATTCTCTGGAACTTAGGGCTTTGGTTGACTCTCCTTCTTGGGCCTCAGTCTCGTCTGTAAATCAAGGGCCTCTTGTAGCTCTGTCTGTATTAGTAGCCTTTAGGTTTTTTCAAATTGGTTTTTTTATGATCCTTAACACCTTTTAAAGACAGTTTTTGTGTTTATCCTTTTTGGAGTAAGTATACCTTAAGGAAGGAGAAGACCACAGAGTTGGTTTTGGGCAGGGTGAATGTGTGGCGGTCGGGGTTTGCTGCCATCCCAACGATTCCCACACCACAGAGCTTTAACTCCTGGGTTTCAGGGCCCTTCAGCCATCTCTTAGTATGAGATATGCTGTAATTTCATTGTGATCTCTCTCTCTCCTTTCCTTGAGCTTGTTTAAAATGGCATGTCATTTATACGGGAGAGTAAGGAATGAGCAATTAATTTCTTAGGCATCTGAAACATACATTAAACATCAAACCTATTAAACTATTTTGCATGGCAGTCTTTCTGATCTGCAAGCCTTATTAAGGAGCCGGTGCCTTACGTGATTGATTTTTTTCCCCTTTAACTCAGCAGTCTCACTTATTCATTGGTGAATTTGTTTATTCATCGATATTTAGCGAGCAGTTAGTAAATTTAAGGAGCGAGCAAGTACTGCGGTCCAGAGGTAATAACCGCTAACGTGCCTCCAACACTACTCTGTATGTTGACCCATTTGATCTTCAGCATTCTCCCTTGGAAAGCTACTACATTAGCCCCATTGTACGGAGGAGGAACTGAGGCACAGGGGGAACTGAAGTGTTTTGCTCTTTATTGGCAGGAGAATTCCCTGCCTTTAGGCCATCAGCTTGCCCTCCATTACCTACCCAGTTGAACAGAGACCCTTTACAGCCTGACATTCTGTCCCAATTCATACACTTTTTGTTCTTCTCGAACTGCACTGGGCTGTGCTAGATTTTACATTTTTATAGCCTCTGCCCAAGTCTAAGAGAGAGCCTGGTACACTGTTGGAGCTGTTGTGTAATATTATACAATGATGTCCAGAAAGAAGCTATTGATTTTTGAGTCTCTTGAATCATCTTTTCAAATCTTACTACCTTGGTTGCCCCTCTTCCTGCTATCTCTCCACCTGTCCACCCTTCTAATTTGTTGCTGCTAGGCTGCCACACCCAAGGAATTATGAAACTAATCACATGGCACTCAGTTCAGAAAACAGAAGATAACTGGCTGAGAGCAAGGGCTCGGTGGCTGTCAAAAATAATATGACTGGGTTTAGGGCATGTACTTTGTGGGGACTGTGATATGTTCAGAGGGCCTTTTTCTTCTGTTGATTTTGAGCTGTTTCGAAGAGGTGGGATAAGAGCGAAGAGACCCCAGTGAATGTTGGGTTTCTGTGGGGTTTTCGAATCTGGCCTGATTGGTTTTGCGAAAGCTAAATAAGGGGCAGGCAGAAGTGCTTTGGCAAGCCATTGGTGTGTGTTCGTCATTTTCCCTCGAACACTTCAGAGCTGGCCACTTCTCATCCCTGAAGACTTGGTCAAGAATGCTCTTTCCAACACTTCTGTGAGGGCTTCCTTGATGCAGCCCCTTCCCCACCCCTCATACCTGCGCCAGACACCGCCCTTTCCCCTCCCTTGGGATTCCTGACCCTGACCTTGCTTTAAGTGACTCCCCGTCACACCGTGGCACCTCCAGTGCAAGCTTAGTCGCATTCATCTTTGTCTCTCCTTTCATATCACTCAGCACAAAACCTAGCACGTAGCAGATGCCAGGTACGATTTGTCGAATGAATATAAGTGGCCCGTTAAATCTTTGGGATTTAAAATTCACCCACCAACATCTGTCATCAACCTCTCTAAAGGCCTCTGAAGTCAGACCTCCTGGATTTCAATTTCAAGACTGTCATGTTATAGCTGTGTGTTCTTAGACATGTTACCTAACCTCTCTGAGCCCAGTTTCTTCAGCTATAAAATAGGGGTAATAATTAGGATTAAGCAAGATTATGTGTATAAGGGTGTTACAGTCTGCTGCCAGACACACGGTTGGGGCCAAAATGGTGGTGGTAGTTGTGATAATCCAGGTATAAAGGTATCTCACATCTCTGTCTCATCCGGATTAACTCATCTCCACGTGTTCAGTATGGATAGAGCCAGCAGGGTACAGAATTTTACTTGGATCCCCCTTCCCGATATTCCCAAAGTCAGACAATTCAGGGGACTCATCTCAGGAATTGGCTCCATGGGCTCAGCCCCGACTGCTAAGGTCACAAAAAGATTGGGTCAAAGGAAAGTAGTTCATTTTAATTGCTGTATTTTTTATTACAGGCATCCTTAGTGAAGGGGCACTAGGGAACTTTCCAGGGTGATAGGGTTCAGAGGTACATGCATTTGTCAAAATGCGTTGATTGCATTGTAAACTTAAGATGTGTGCATTTCGCTGTATTTTAAAATGTACCGCAGTGAAAAAAGACATTAAAACAAAGCCATAGGCATTCTTCAATGAAATGTAGTCTTAAATGCAGAAAGAGTGTGAAGGGAAGACTAGAAGAGGCAGTGTGGTGTGATGAAAGGGATAAGGACTTTACACTGGGAAAGATTTAGCCTCATATTTCAGCTCTACCGCTTTCCAGCAAATGACTTAATTTTGCTGAATTTGGTTTTCTCATCTGCGCAGTGAGGATTGCCAAAACAAAACAAAAAGGCATAAAAAAGGAAGAAAATCCAAATCTACCCCATACAGTGATTAAAGGATTAAAGCAGATCAAGTATGCGAAAACACCTGTCACATAGTAGGCACTCAATTATAATGGCTTCCTTCAAACACTGATTATTTAGGCTGGTGATTTTGAATAGTCCCTTTCATTCAGGGATCCTCAATCACTTTGTAAACATTAATTAAGATGAGCCCTAGCCCCTGGCAGCACTGGCTTGGTGGGTAGGACGGTTTTCAGGTCTTTTGCTTCACTGTTGCCCCCTTAGATTCTGATCTGCGCTAAATGCTTACTCGGCAGTTTTCCGGTCCCCTAGCTGGCCATGCTGTTCCATGGTGTAGTGTTGCTGTGCTGGATAAAAATGTCACAGAAGAAACCTAGCTTCTGACAAAGAATAGGAAAACTATCTCAGGAGTCAGCCACGGTAGTGTCTGTGCTCACAGAGCACGTTTTTAATTAACTGGCTGCGTGTAAATTAAAACTTGGAATTTGGGTCAGTGGAGGGTTATTTGGTTTTCTATGCAGACTTGCCAGTTCAGTGCTGGGGCATTTGCAAGTAGGGTGTTTGATGGAACAGAAAAGAAAAATAACAGCAAAATAAAACAATGAGGTATCCATCTAGAGACCTGGGGTCAGGTGTGGCATGCTGATGGCTTTCGAAAAGGGGGAAGACCTCTACTTCTGGATCTGTTATTATTTGTGACCTCGAGCCAAACTCATCTATAAAATAGGTCTGATTATCATCTACTGAAAGGTAAATATAAAAAAACATTGACCTCGAAGTCAGACATGCCTACAACTTGCAGTTTTCCTATCTGTAAAATGGGTATTATAATAATAGCTACACTTGTATAGTGCTTGTTATATGCCAGGCATTGTTTCTCTGTATTATAACCATTACAATTACATTAGCTGTTATTAAAGCCAACCCCCAAATCTTAGAATTTGAACATAATAGAAGGTTGTTTCTTACTCACTAAAGTCTGATTGGGAGAGGAGTGAGGTGGGGGGCAGCAAGAGGGTCATTTAGGTACTAAGACTGATGGATTTGGCTTTCTTTAGCATCAGTATGTGGCCTGCAGGACAGCCATCCAGCCAATAGGTAGAGGAAGAAGGAGAGGGTAGAAGATCTTACGAGAGCCTGGAAGGGATCTCCATCACTTGTGTCCATATATCCTTAGCCAGATGTCTCACTGGCTCCCTGGCCACCACATATCTCTGTGTGTCCTTCTTCTCTCACACAAAACATGTTCTCCCTTCCCCAAGGGAGGAAACTAACATTCTATGCAATCACCGCTTCCAGGGGAAAGTTCAGGATCTTGGGGTGAAGCTCAGTCCTATCCATTGGATTGTGTGTGGTTTCTCATGGTCTAGGGAGCCCTGAGCCAACAGAGACATGTTATCTGCCACTCTGCGTCCATATGCCATCTCGGAGCAGGGCAGGATAGCCATGGGAAAACTCCCATTAGGGCAAAGCGCAGTCACGGAAGACATACACAAGTGCTGGCCCTTAGGGGTTAGGAAACCTTGGCAGGCAGGTACCGCGTGGCTGTGCCCTGGAAACCGGGGACGTTCCTTGCTTGAACAATGTTCTGGTTTATTATTCTCCAAGCTCCTGGCTCTGCCTTGTGGGAGGATTGGCTTTGTCCATTTTTCTTCTTGGCCACTCCCGAAGTGGCTCTTGAGGAATATGACCCACCGGAGGCTCTAAATCTTTTGTACCCTGGTTCCCACCCTTGAACTTTGAGGGGCCCAAGGATTGTGTTGATGTCGTAACAGTAAGATACTTTTAAAATGCAGGTTTAGCCTGATGGTGGGTATGAAGGAAGGCACGTATTGCATGGAGCACTGGGTGTTATACGCAAACAATGAATCATGGAACACTACATCAAAAACTAAGGATGTACTGTATGGTGACTAACTTAACATAATTTAAAAAAATAAAAATAAATAAAATGCAGGTTCATAGATTTTGCCAGTGTAGCTCCCTTGACCACTTAGTAGGATTTTCATCTACAGCATCTAGTGTGCCAGTAGCCACACCCATAGTCCTTTCCTAGGGCTGATGATCAAGCCTGGATGATTTCTTCACTTTCTTAACCAGATACCCTTCCTTTTCCCTCCGTTTAATGACAGCTACCTTGTGGCCGTCAGGGTTAGGCGGGAAGCTTCTACCCTTAAGCTGATCATTTCTTTCACTTCAAAGTCTTCTCGATCTTGACTCTTACCTCTTGACTCTTCCTTTTAGGGTCTAGAAATAGTTGTCCTTCTCAGTTCTCCACAATTCTTTCCCCATTTCACTTGCAAACTGGCTAATTTGTGCCGCAGTTCCTCTTTCTTTCAAATGCCTTAACTCCCCACCAGGAGTAACGAGTTCCCGTTATTCCTGTTATTTTTTTTTTTCAAACCTCTTTCTCTAGAGGCTGCAGGTTTGGTTGGCTCACTTTGGGCCTCAGAGTTATCCGAGGCAACAGTTTGAGCAAACATTTTACCACTTTTCCCGGGGTCTACTCTCTGACTTCTAAGCCAAGGCTACATATTTAAGCACCACACTTCTGGTACCAATTTCTTCAGTAGTTGGGGTGATGCTAGCTGTTGCATCAGATAAACCCTCACATCGTAGCGGCTAAACACTATAAAAGTGGTCTGATTGGTGGCAGAGCAGGAAGGCGCTTCGGTCCGTGAATGTTGATGGAGGCTCGGCCATCCGGAACATTCGGCTCTGGGGAACTTCCCTGCTCGGGGTCATCAGGAGGGTGGAAGCCTGTATAGGAAGTTCTTAGAGGACAGTCTGGGTGTGAGTATGTCAACTCTTTCTCCAGTCCAGTGACAGGAACTCAAGTCACATGGCCTCAGCTAGAAGCAAGGCGGCTGGGAATTCTGGTCTCTGGAAGGGCAGCCACTCCCAACTGTAATTCTAGATTAGAAAGCGGAGGAACGGAAAGTTTAAAGAATTTGGGTAAGGTGACATAGCTAACGAGTGGTTGGGTCAGATTTAAACCCAGGCAGTCTGGCTCTGGACCGCCTTGTAGGATATTTGTGAAGATTAAACTAATATAAAAGAAATAATGCAGTGTATACAAAGTATTTTTCCCAGTGTCTCATGTTAAATACACACTTAATACCTATCATCCTTCATGTGTATTATCAATGTTATTGTCATCCTGTTCTGGAAGTGGGGTGCTATCTGGATTCATAGTGAATCAGTATGAAGCTCTCAGGCATGGGTAAGAAATGACTCCCCAAGAGTGGGTGCCCCTGGCAAATTGTATTACGTACCTATCTTTTCCCGTCTGCCGTGCCCTGCATGGTACCTGCCGAGGTGCCGACACTTGCTGGGCCAGGTACCGTGCTAGAAGGCCTTCCATACGTCCTACTTGATTCAGTCTTCACGCTGTTCATGTGAAGTGGGTGTTGCTTATTCCCATTTTATGGGGGAGGAAACCGAGGCTCAGACAGGTTTAGCGGCTGATTGAGTTGCAATAGATACTAAGGGTTAGAATTGACGTTTGGGCTTCACAACCTGTGTTCTGAAGGTGAACTCTGGCTCCGGTGAGCCTCTGAGGGGATCCCAGGAGGACTCCAGTGCAGCCTGAGGGGTGCGTGGAGTGAAGGGCTCCACTTGCCTGGGTGTGGTGCTCCTGGTCGAGGATCGTCCTTTGTGTAATATGTGGTCACAGCTCTTCTCCTAGCTGTGCTGGCTTTCCCCGTCCTGGCTGCCCTGTGAGGTCTCTGTGTAACTCCTGAGCCGAGGCCCTGGGGCAGTGGCTGGCTCTGTGGTCTCGGGGGACAGCGCTGTCCATACTCGGCCTAGCTGGGCAGGCTCAGTGCCAGGAGGCGCGTGGCCTTCTCACTAGAACCAAATGCAGAGATCTGCAGCATGGTGGAGAATTGTCCTGGTACTCCCTGAGAATCCCAGAGCTGGCGTTTTCCCAGACTTTTGAGTTGGTGGACCAAGGTGTCTGATGACCTTGGGAAAGCCAATGAACCTTCTGAGACTCCGTTTCCTCGTCTGTTAAATGAGGATCGTGGTCGTACTTCCTCAGTGGGGTCCTTAGTAAGGTGAGTGGATTCATGTAAAGTCCCTGGAGTATGTAGTATTGGACAGATCATACTTAATGTCTGCTGGTTATTGTTATTATTATTATCATCATCAAATGTTAAAGAAGTGCCAGCTTCCTTGCTTATGGATCTGCTTCATATGGAGTGAAAGGCTCCAGTCTCCCAGTCACCAGACTTCCAGGGTTTGACCACTTACTAGCTGTGTGATATTGGGCAAGTTACCTAACCTCTCTGTGACTCAGTCCTCCCCTTTGTTAAGTGAGAGTAATAATACAACCTAATTCTTAGAGCTGTAGGGAAGTGTCTGACATGTAGAAATTGCTGGATAAATGTTGCTTAATGAATGAGTTTTATTATATTCATTGCGACCTTGATTGCAGGCATTGTGTTAGATGTTAAACAACAGGGTCCCTGCCTTCACGGAGCTTGCGGGCCTGTGGTGAACTTATTTTTTTTTCATCAAATAATCATGTAAATGTAAATTTACAGCTGTGATGGTTGCTACAAAGGAGAGATACACGGGGCTGGAAGAGCCTTTTCTGAGGCTCTTGATGCAGTCAGGAGTAAGAGAAGGCTTAGACCAGGAAATGTGCCTTGAGTGAAGTCGACGAATGACCCATTTGGTTGAAAATGTAGAAGAGTACTCCGTGAATGCAAACAGAATGTGCAAAGGGCCTGTGGCAGACGGGAGCCTGGTGAGAAGGAGAGCAGCCAATGTGGCTGGATTGGGAGAACAAAGTGAGGGGACCTGGGTCGGGATGAACCTGGACATCTGCCAGATTAAGGAATCTGTCTTTTCCTGAGGACACTGGAAAGCTTTTGAAAGCTTTTAAAGAGGGAAATGCTATGATCAGATTTGTGTTCTAAGAAGCTCATGTAGGCTGCAGTACTCAGAACAAACGGGAAGGAAGGGATGGATGAATGTGGAAAGGCCAGTTAGGTATTGTCATCACCCCCCACCCTGTGCAAGAAGAATCTGAGGCTGTTAGACATTTCGTAAGTTGCCCAGAGTTGCTGAGCAATAAATGGCAGAGTGGGATTTGAGCTCAAGTCTAAGAGACTTCAAATTCTCCCTTTCTCCCACCCGTGCACTGCCCCATCCCTGGGGAGCACTGGTTCAACTCTCACAACTTTACAGGTGGGGAAACTGAGCCTCAGAGTGAGACCCTCCTTGCCCAATGTCACAAGGTCACATGGCAGAGCAGGAACCAGTACCTAGGTTTCTGGATTCTTAGCCCATCTCCTGTCCTCCGTGATGCATTGTCTCTTCCAAACCAGATCGCTCCTTGGGGGCAGCGAGGGCTGAGAGGCTGTGTTGTCAACGGCAGTTTTGGAGATTAATTTACGACCAGGCCGTAACATCTGTGGTTTTCACTGTACATATCACAGGAAGAGAAATGCTAGTGCGGGAACTCGCTAGTGGGGGAGGTCCCCATTAGCTCGTGGCTGCGTCAGTGAAAGCAATTACTGCGAAGATCAGGTGTGTTCAGCACGGAATCATATTAGCAGTTCCCCAGTGCGTTAACATCCAAACGCAAATCAGAGAGGCTGCTTGGATTTAACTGGGGATTTGGGGTGGCGGGTGTCATTGTTTCCTCCTGGTCCCGGCGCACGGCACCCCCGTAAGTCAGGATGTGCATGCGAGCAGGCAGACACGGATCACCTTCTCTCCCCCACCTCTCTCCCTCTCTCCCTCACCATCTCCCTCTCCCTCTCTCTCTCTCTTTCGATGGCCTCAGAGGATTTCAAGTACTGGGGAGCATATACAGCTTTCCCTTTCCTCGCCCTCCAGCCTCCGCTCCTTGCAGGCTTATCTTCGCCGACTCTGAAGGCCTGGGGCCTGGACTCACCGCTGTGGGCAACACCGGACAAGGGACCTGCTCTCGTGTAGCTTGCAGGCCTGACGTGGGTTTGGTTGATTCACAGATAATCCCCTGAATGTAAAACTGTGCCCGTGGCAGGAGCTCCTTAGAGGCTCACGGCGCCGGTGGGGCGACGTCTGGGGAGGCCCAGCTGCCCCTCCTGTGGGCCTCCGGCCGAGGCTGTGGCCAGCACCAGGACACCAGCCAGTCAGGGGCCCTGGGGGTGGGATGGGGGGTTAAGACTCCCGATTCTCCTTCCCACACTGGAGCCGTGTCATCAGGGCGGCTTCTCCTGATTCTCAATTCTGCGTGTGCCCCTCTCTCTGGAGAAACCTGCTCCCCCATCTCCCTCCATTCTGCAGCCGCCATCTTCAGGGCCAGATGCAGAGTCTCCGGGTACTGCTGCCAGGTGTGGGCACCCCTGCTTCCATTCCCCTCTCAGCCTTCCCCACACCCCTTCCCACGGGGTCCTGCTGCCGTTGCTGACCCTCCTGCTGCCCCAAGTTTCTCTTTCTGTCAGCATGAGAGCTGTGGAGGAAAGCACAGGCCAGAAGCACGCTGGTGGCTTCACGGCCTCTGGTGGTCTCGGCCTGTGGAACTGCTCACTCGGGGCAGCCGGGAGCCTGCGGGGGCAGGGAGGGCGCAGTAGACGAGGAGGGGGTGCAGAAAGGTGCCCGAACCCTCTAGCAAGGAGGGGGCTTCAGCTCAGGCCTAGCAGGGTGTACACATGCTGGGGGACCTCAGATGCGCCCCTGACCTCTCTGAACCTGTTTCTTATAGGAATGGGAAATAATGATGATACCAGGGTCTGGTATTCATGGAGTCACAAGTGTCAAATGAGACGCCCCTGTGGGAAACTCTAAAGCTCGGCGCTTAGCTAATGGTAAAAGGTACTATTTATTGAGTGTTACCACTGTGTTGGGGTTTTCCAGAGAAACAGAACCAATAGGTTATACAGAGATTATATATGAGGAGATTTGTTGTAGGAATCCGCCCACACGGCTGTGGACGCCAGGAAGTCCCACAATTCGCCATCTGTAAGATGGCGAACCAGGAAAGCAGGTGGTATAATTCAGCCTAAATCCTCAAGCCTGGAAACTGGGGGGCCGCTGGTTAAGTCCTGAGTCTGGAGGCCTGAGAACCAGGATTTGCTGCTCTTGAGCTTCCCAGCAGCCTGTGCAAAAAGAGCAATCGTGAGCAGCGACACAGTTCATAGTACAGTGGGTGAGGCAGAAATCACCCAGCTGCTGTAGCCGTTCCTGTGATGTGGACCTGAACCTGAAAGACATTTGTCAGCAAGGGACTGGAAGCAGTTATGAAGGTGCACTTAGCAACCTCACATTTCAGCCCATGGTTGTTAAGAAAGAACAGAGCTTCCTCTTGATTTCAAAGGGTCTCTCTCTCCCCTCCCTGGAAGGTTCTCCCCTCCCTGGAAGGGTCCCCCCTCCCTCATTCCTTACAGAATGTCCAGTTGTTGTGATATGTGGGGAGACCAAAGGCCGGGGATGGGGCACCTTATCAGTGTTCCTCATTCTGGAGGAGGGCTTTAGGGTCAGAAGTTGGCCTGGAAGCTTATGTCTGGGTCCCATGGTCCCTAGAGACAAGATATGCGTTCACTTGAATAAACGTATATCAGTGCTTCTCTGGGGAAAAAAAAAGCAGCCTGTGCACTATACCTCCAAACACAGTCTTCGGCACAGCTGGGTATGAGTTTGGGGAGGGAGGAGAGAGCTGGATGGGCTCTGGGCCTTGGAGAGATCAGCACCACTGTGGTCAGGTATCATGCTCTTGCGGTTTAAGGACAGGAGAGGGCATGAGGCCCAGTATAGAGCAAGCTGTGTGATTTCAGGCAAGTGATTTAACCTCTCTGGACTTGTTTTCTTATCTGAGAAAGCCTGAGAGAGTTTTGAGACTCAAAGGAATCATCGGATATGAAAGTGATCTGAAAACTGCAAAATAATCATTCGATCATTCATTCATTCAACACACGTTTATCAAGAGCCTACTACATAGAAGACGTGGTTATAGGCCCTTGGCATTGATCAGTGCACAGACAAAAGTCCTTGCCTTCATAGACTGTGAATTCTAATGGGGGGAGACCGTATGCAGTTAACAGAAGTAAGCAAGTACAGGATGTTAGAAAGTGATACCTGCCGTAGGAAAAATAAATCAGACTGAGGGGGACCAGGTGGGCTGAGATGGTGGGTTGTATGTATATAGTGTGGTTAGGGTGGTCTCGCAGAGAAGGTGACATTGGTGTAGAGAGGTGAAGGAGATTGAGGGATTTAACCGAGGGAGGAGTGTTCCTGGCAGAGGGAACCGTCAGTGCAAAGGCCCTGAGGCAGGAATAGCAAAGACACCAGTGTGGTAGAGAAGCGTGAGTGAGCCAGGAGGAATAAGAGGTGAGAGCAGAGAATCACAGAAAGCCAGGTCGGGTAGGTCCTCATCGGCTAGTGTAGATTTTGGCTTTTATTTTTAGTGAACTGGGAAGCCATTACAGGATTTTGAGTAAGGGTTTACAGGTCTGGCTTACGATTTAAAAGGATCACTTTGGCTGCTGGTTGAAAAATGGGCTGTAATCAAGGAAATTCAAATCAAAACCACACTGAGATACCACCTTACGCCAGTTAGAATGGCAAAAATAGACAAGGCAAGAAACAACAATTGTTGGAGAGGATGTGAAGAAAGGGGATCCCTCCTACATTGTTGGTGGGAATGCAAGTTGGTACAGCCACTCTGGAAAACAGTGTGGAGGTCCCTTAAAAAGTTAAAAATTGAGCTACCCTATGACCCAGCCATTGCACTACTGGGTATTTACCCCAAAGATACAGACGTAGTGAAGAGAAGGGCCATATGCACCCCAATGTTCATAGCAGCAATGTCCACAATAGCTAAATTGTGGAAGGAGCCGAGATGCCCTTCAACAGATGACTGGATTAAGAAGTTGTGGTCCATATATACAATGGAATATTACTCAGCTATCAGAAAGAACGAGTTCTCAACATTTGCTACAACATGGACAGCACTGGAGGAGATAATGCTAAGTGAAATAAGTCAAACAGAGAAAGACAACTATCATATGATTTCTCTCATCTATGGAACATAAGAACTAGGATGATCGGTAGGGGAAGAAAGGGATAAAGAAAGGGGGGGTAATCAGAAGGGGGAATGAAACATGAGAGACTATGGACTATGAGAAACAAACTGAGGACTTCAGAGGGGAAGGGGGTGGGGAAATGGGATAGACCGGTGATGGGTAGTAAGGAGGGCACGTATTGCATGGTGCACTGGGTGTTATACACAACTAATGAATCATCGAGCCTTACATCAGAAACCGGGGATGTACTGTATGGTGACTAACATAATATAATAAAAAATCATTAAAAAAAAAAAAAAGAAAAAAAAAGAAAAATGGGCTGTAGAGGAGCGAGAGTGAAACCAAGGCCAGTATGTGGCGGTTCTTAAAATGACCCAGGCAGGAGATGCTTGTGCAGTAGACCACCGTGGGAGCAGAGGAGGTGGGCTAAGAAGTGGTTGGACTGGGGCCGCGACGAAAAGGAAGCGGCAACAAGATGTTGCTGATACACGGGGCGTGGAGTGTCAGGACACGAGAGGAGTCCAAGATGACTCCAGGGTTTTTGGTCTGAACAACTGGAAGGTGCAGTGGCATAAACTGAGCTGGGGAAGCCTGGGGGAAGGAACAGGTTTGCCGATGGCGGAGAGGTTGGGAGTCCAGTTTGGGACATGCTAAGTCTGAGGAGCCTTCGAGATCTGTGGGAAGAGGTGTCAACAAGGGGGTTGGATAATCATGGCTGCGTTCAGGAGAGACTGGTTCGGAGGTATAAATGTGGGAGTTGGAAGTATACGGATGGTTTTTAAAGCCATGAGATGGGACCAAGTCACTTAGGGAGTGAATGTAGAAGAGACAGGAGGACCAAGGACTGGGCCCTTCCTTGGGCTAGGCAGAAAAGGAGGAGCCAGCGAAGGAGACCGAGAAAGAACAGTCAGTAGAAAGGGAGAATAGACATGTTCTCACAGTCAACGGGAGAAAGCATCTAGGAGGAGGAAGCGTTCGACTGTGTCACGTGGCCTGCGAGGTAGTTACTACCATCGTGCCCCCGCTGCGGGCGTATTTCTGCCTGCAACCCCTGGGACCACTTTAGGACCAATGGACAAGCAACCTCAAAGTGGCTGATGGGCACACTAACCACACTAACCATAAGGAACCAGGAGGATGTTTGGGACGTTTTCTCAACAGGATGGAGGCAAATGGGTCTCAGGATGTCATCTGTAAACGGAGGGGCTTAGGCCCAATCAGTAACTTCAGACTGGACTCTCATGATCTTAAGGTTCCATAAAGGGCCTCCAGGTAGGGAGGCTTCCTGTCCCCACCCTGCACACACACGTCACCAGGGCTGCTACCCTTCTGTCGGTGCTACACATATTGGACTTTGGCATAACATCATCTGAGAAAGGGATTCTGTTGCCAAGTAGGGTCTGAAAAGCACTGGCCCGGATGATTAGCAAGTCCTTTCGGCTCTGACATCACAGGAGGCTCAGCTGCTCAGGGAGCAGGGATGCCTGTGTTTTTTTGTGTTTGGTTGTGGGGACCAGCCAGGAGAGAGTGTCCCCCTGAGGCTTGGAGAAGCACCGGGCCAGGCAGGATGGGGAGGGGAGAGGAAGGTAGGTCCTGTGCTTGGAACCGTGTAGAGCTCTAGGACCCCAAAGGGATGGAAAAAAGGGAAGGAGGAGAACCAATATTGGAACAGACCTGGTAGGATGCGGGGTCCAATTAGATGCTTCCAAGCATCCCCTCCTGATTATTTGCAATTCTGCTCTTTTCCTGATGCAAAGCTCTTCTTTTTTATTCCCCCTTCAGTGCTGTCGCCTCTCCTCCCAGGTTCCATTTTTGATACAAGGGAGCAAAGGTGGAACTCATCAAAGCTATCTCTGAACCAAAAATAACCCAGCCAGACACGTCCCGACCTTCCAGGCCAAAGTGCTTGCTTTCGTTTGTCAGAGCTGACACCTTCACCTATGGCTCTCCAAGGTCTGAGGTTCAAAACTGGCTTGCCACTGTATTAAAGAAATATGTATATTTTTTCCTAAGAAGTTTGTGATTAAATCTATTTTACTTCCACAGAAAGGATCAGTCCTGAATGCCTAAACCCCAGTGTAGATGAGGACTTTGGGATGTCGTGGCTTATTTTATTTACTCACTGAAATGTCTCACCTGGCTGATGTTCTGGAGAGAGAGGCTGATATGGTGCTGTATAACCAAGCGTCGGAGGTCAGGCAGCCTGGGTTCACATCCCAGCGTCATCCCTTACTGGCTGGGCTGCCTGGGGTGGGTTCTTCACTCTCTGCCTCATTTTCCCCCTGGTGCATAGGGATGTTTGGGGGCTAAGACAAAATGCCATGATGTGTATCAGCACTTAGTGGGGGGCCGTGAGTGCTCATACATGACAGCTGGTATTGCTGGGGTTCTCATCCCACAGCCCCCAAAACCTCCATCATAGTGCTCATCAGGCTGCCTGTTCATCTTTACGGTCCAGACAGTTTCTTCTTCATCTTTGGGTGTCCAGGTGGCACACAGTTGGCACTTCAATGAGTGAATGAGGCCGAAGGCCATAAGCGCCATGCGAGCAGAGTGTTTGTCTGTTTCATTCCCCACTCTCACCCCGAGACTCAGAACAGCGTCCACACATGGTGGGTGCTGAGTAAATACTGGTCATCTGTGAAACGAACCATGAATCAAT
Source organism: Ursus arctos (assembly GCF_023065955.2). Classification (NCBI taxonomy): domain Eukaryota; kingdom Metazoa; phylum Chordata; class Mammalia; order Carnivora; family Ursidae; genus Ursus; species Ursus arctos. The sequence continues at coordinate 8,849,795 of NW_026622886.1, read as the reverse complement.
GAAAATTCGCTAACAGGCAAACCAAGAGCCTAGAGCTAACCACTGGCTAACTGGCTGGGAGTCTCCCACTCTGTTTCCAAATTCCCAGCCCTGAAAAGTTCTCTTTTTCAAAGCTTGCCTCTCTTTGAAGAACAGAAAAAGAGAATGATTGTTCATTATTCCTTTATATCCACTTTCTTCCCGTGAGATGGCACCTCGTGCTAATTCAGAATTGAAAGCTGTGTCTGCATAGATACTCAGATCTTAGAGCTGGAAGAAGCCGGCACGGAGCTCCTGGGGCAGGCCTGCTGCTTTCAGGTTGGGTGTCGTGTGGGTTTTGTGAACCAGACCCTGGAGAGCCAGGGGACTTTCCTGATGTGCGTGGGGCCGCATGGCTGCTGGCAGAAGAGCGGGTGAGGGAGAGTCCTGAGCTTTCCGAGTGGGAGGGCCTCACTTCTCAGCTAGGTCTGGACCTGAGCTCCCTGAATCCCCAGGTCGGTGTCCACGATGCCAGGCTGCCCCAGGAAGAAAGAAACAAGGCTTTGCTTCCTTTCCTCAGTTGCGATTACCCCTGGGTCCTGCACAGCCTGGGGACCTGACCCAGAGAAGCTGACAAGGCTTATGGACGGGCATGCTGGCTGGGTGCAGGAGCTGGGTGTCCCCCCACCCCCACCCCCGGGCCACCTGGCGTTCCATCAGTGGGCTGTCTGGTGAATTTTGCTGGCTGTCTGCAGCAAGGCTGCAATGTGACCTGACGAAAATTTCTTAAACGTTCTAGTAACCCTAAGACTGTGTCTAGACCATGATGAGGCAGCTGGTCAATTCCACAGGGATTAAAAACATCAGCTATTAGATAGACGATCGATTTAATCAGATCGGCAATGTGGAATTGTGAAGATAAAGCAACCGCGTATCTCGTCCTCCGGCTTGTTGACTCAGCGTTTGTGCTTTTGTTGGTCTCTCTCCATCTCTCCTGGTCTTTCACTTGGGAGGCAATTCAGCGTCCACTAAATACCAGGCACTGGTATCGGTGGAAAAGCACACGCCACTGCCAATATCCAGTCCGGTTTTGTGATTAGAAAGACCGGGACCACTTTTTTCCCAGAACCGTGTGACACGTATTGATTGAAATACTTAATCTGAGCCGGTTTAACCTAATGTTCCTATTGACTCATTCAGGTCTGCCTCTTCTTCCCCCTTCCTCGGGGAACAAACTCACCTGCCAATTGAGTGGAATTGAAGCATGGGGACACTGGAAGACAGGAGGAGATGTCTGCTACTTATCAGGCTGCTCTGACAATTGTGAATCCCACAATGCCTTGTTATTATTTGTTCTTTAGGCTTGCACGGTTTACGAAGTTCCATCAATTATTTCTATCAATGTTCCTAAAAGCCCTAGGTGTCAGGGGGAGTGGTAGGCACTGGGAGCCTGATTTTGCACGAGAGGAAGCTGAGGGTAGGCAGAGGGGACATATTTTGCCCAAAGTCACCAAATAAGTGGCAACACTGGGCAGCTGTTGGACTCCTAGTCCTGTGCTCTTTCTGGGCTTCCCAAGGCCACTCTTTGCATTGTTGGTGCTCAAGTGTTTTGCGAACCTGGATTGACTATCCCAAGATGGGGGTGGGGGGAGGAGGAAGAGTACGAAGGGATCCCATCCGAAGACTAACCAGGAGGTAAAGGTTACCCCAGCTTTGGTCCTCCCAACCTTTGGACGTATGGAGTTACTGTGTCCCTCCCCTGCAGTCTGTTAGGCCTCAGTGGAACCTTGCATCTGATCAGCCCCTACCTTTGCACCTTCAGCCGTGGCGGGGGTGGGGGTGGGGCTGTCATGGGCTCCCTAGAGCATTATGATTTGGGCTCAGATGCTGCTACTTGAAGGTCAGGAAGTCCTTGGAACGCCCACTCAGAAAGGAGGGGTGTTCCTGCTGGGCTCTGCAGAACCCAGATGGCCCCTTAGCCAACTTCCCACTGGCCCAGAAAGAATGGGTTTCTTGAGCCTCTGCACTGGTGGACTTTCTAGAGGAATCTGTGGCCCAGCCTGAGCAGGCTCTTTCTGAAAGAAAACACAAGCGCAGGGGCTCACAAAGCCTCGTGCGCCTCAGCTGAGCTGTAAAATCCACCCTGTTCTTGCATAAAAGAAGAGGTTGCCCTGTGTTGCACCGAGCGCTGGAAAAGAGGCGGTGTGCCCAGTGGGAGACAGGCTTCTAGGCAGGTTTCTTACCTTTGTTTTCTGTTTGCCAGAAGTTTTCCATTGCAAAGACTTGTCACAACTAGAAATCCTTACGTATTCTGTGCGCAGGGTCTCTGTTACGGATCTTAATCATTCATTGTGTTTTCCTTAAAGTAAAATGAGTTTTCTATGAAAGGGGAAGTAGGGGGTTATTGATTGTACCTCGTATATCAAGGAAAGCTTCAGTGTATTTCCATTTGGAAGAAGTGAGAGCAGATATTTCTTAACTGCAGCAGTACCGGGAAACAGGGCGTGTGTGTGTGTGCGTGCATGTGTGTGTGTGTGCGTGCACGTGTGCACACAGGCCTACATTAGTTCAGCAGGATTGTCAGAAATCAGGCATTTGCCAGGGCTTCTAAGTTTGGGTTGAGTTTTGATAGCTAAGATTTGCAGACTGTCATGTAGGTCGTTTTAACATCTTCCTTATTTCTAGCCTCCCCGTCTTTGGAGGCACCGACCCATATCACACCCAGACAGACCCCAGCAGATTTCTGTTACAGCTAGAAAAAAAACTGTAATGATTTTGCTTTTGGAATTATTTTGCTGTGTGTACATCTCATTTTTTGGTGGGCTCAGATTTCTCAGCTGTCGTCATGCGTCCTCGGGAATTCTTGCAGAGTGAGAAAAATCTAACCAGCCTTCCTCCCCCACCCCCAAATGTAATGGAATTGTGATGAATGTTGATGTCAACAGTTCATGATGTTGACTTCATGTTACGGGTTTTAGCCGCTTAATTACACAGCTATTAATTATGGCTTTGCAGTTTTCTTTTCATGTTTGGGAGCTGATAGTTTTCACTTTTAAGGCATTGGATAGTTTTGTAGGCCCAAGAAGAGGCCAGGAACTGAGTCGCCTAGTGGGAAAAAATGATCCCGTGCTTTTGACATCAAGAAACTGAGTTGAGATTGGCCACAGAAAGGTCATTCTGAGAGTTTCAGTGCCCAGCAGAGGCCTCTCACACAGACACACACTCACTCACACATGGTCTCACACACGCACTCACACTCATACTATGATGCAGTTGTTGAGATAGTTAGAATCTAGTGCAAAACCAAAGGGCGATCCCTCTCCAGCCTCTCCCTGCTCCCTGTGGATGGAGCTGTGTGTCGTCTACAAGTCCGGATAGGAAGTTTGGTCCACGGGTGCGTGGGCTCAGACGTGTGGAATGAGACCACAGTTGGTGGCCTGAGGTCTGCTTCCCTGTGTACTCAATTTACCGGGTCCTTTTCCTGCAGCTACACGGAGCACTGATGCAGCCCTCAAAGGCTGATTAAGTGGCCAACCTTCCCATTTTAGAGAGAAGGAGAAAAATGAGCACCAGGCAGAAAAACCACTCCTGGGAGGCTCACCAGAGACTTCCCAGGATGGAGCCCTTTCCTAGCTCAGTCTCTGTAACGGTCAGCACGTTCCCAAGTGTGTTTTCAAAGACCTTACCAAAAAAAAAAAATTTTTTTTTTTTTTTTTTTAATCAGGAATTTGGTAAAGAGAAGCAGAAGGGTGGTGCTGAGTGCTGGAGAGATAGCCGTGAATAGGGTGCACTGGGTGCCCCCGAGAAGCTCGTGCTGTGACTCGGGTACAGGATGACGGGAGCTGCCGTGAAGGCTGGAGACAGCTGGCCTTGGGGAGGGCTGGCGTGCAGACTTCCCAGCCCTGCCACAGGTAGCTGGGAACTCGGCGCACAGAGGAGCCGAGGATGCTCTGTTAGCACTTGCCCGAGCTTGGCCCCTGCGTAACTGGGCCACGCTGAGCCACAGGCGTGGCAGGGATTGAGTCACCATGGCTCTGCCGCTGAAAGCCACTTCCAACCACCTTCATTCATGGCTCTGTTTCGAAGGTGTCTATGAAGCGCCTACTTTGTGACCGGCCGGTCTGGTGCTGGGAGCTGAGGGTCGCACAGTGAGTGGGAACAGCATTGCCCCAACCTTGTAAGGCTGTCCTGGAAATGTAAATTCTGACCATGTGATGATAGGATCCATGGGAGTTGTAAGAAAGGGGGTTCAGGGTTCTGTGTGCCTCAGTTCCCTCATCTGTAAGATGATGGTTGTTGGTGGGTTTCAGACTTGGTTTGGAATGCAGCCTTTCTGGGAATCTCAATATATGAAACAAAAAAGCAGAGTTGTTTGGGTCCGATCACTTTCCACTCTGTGAATAGTGAACCCTATTGCCATGTGGAACCCAGTTCGAAAATCGGTGGGCGAGATTATCCCTGAGGGACTTTCCAGGAGCCCATGCAATTCTAGAATTCTGTGGCTTCCATTCCGAGTCATCATGATCCTGGGTCTGGAGTCCTGAACCATCAGTTGGATTGAGGCTATCATCCTTCTCTGCCTCTGGATGCCAGATCCGTGTCCTGCTTTCCATTGGGGGATGGGAGGCGTGTAAATGCCGAGGCTTCCATCCAAGAAGCCTGCCTGCAGGGGAAGAGAGGAGGGATGATGTGAGGTTGGCTTGCTCTGTTCCTCTAGCTGTTCAGAGTATCTCTCAGCTGGGAGGACTGGCTTGTGCCATTGCCACTGTCATTTTATCTGCCACCTGGGCCAGAGCTACTGAACGCCATCCCCACCTGGAATGTCTCAGGACCCTGCACACCACAGTCAGCCTCCTTACTGGACCCTCCTTATTGGAGCCTCACCCTAGGCTCCTCGCCCAGTCCATTCGTCCTGGGCCCCCAGATCAGCCTCGCTCTGAGTATTAGTGACTGGAGTCCAGTCCAAGCTCCTCCCCTTGGCACCCCTAATCCTGCCTCAGTGGAATCTCTTTGGCTTCCCAGGCTACTCCCACCTTCCCCCAAACACTTTCATTCCTAATTCCAAGCCTCTGCTCATGCAACTTGTCCACCTGGAATGGCTCCTTTCTCCTGGTCCTCTTAGCTGCATGGTTCCAGATCAAGCCCTACATCCTTCCTGGGGCTGCCCCAGAATAAGCAGATTTTTCTCTTCTTTGAAATCCCACAGCATTTGCTTGCCATCTGAAATGCTTCAGCTATGGATCACATGGGTCCTTTTGTTGGAAACCTTTTGTGTGGCTGTGACCTGCTTCTCCCATTACCCATAAGCTCTTTGAGGGCAGAGTCTGGAGCTTTCAGTTCTTTTGCCCCTTTTCCTGCCCTGTGTTCAGTGAAGGTATTACTTGATCAGCCCTTCCAGAATTAGAGCACAAACTGTATTGTCCAATTAGAGCATTCTGATTGTTAAAGGTGGCCTGGGGTGAATTGAAGGTGTCATTCTTGACCAATAAGAACACTTGACTTTAATTGGCCAGTCTGATGTCACATTGTGTTGGCAGCTATCAGAGACCAAACTAACAGGCTTAAACAAGGCAAGGAGTTGGTTTTCTCCCTTACAACAGCCCAAGGCAAGCAGGCAGCCCAAGGTCGCGTGGGTGGTTCTACATCTCAGGCTCCTTTGTCTTTCTGGTCTGTCATCTTTAGCACATGGTTTGCATTCTTAAGCTACCTCATGGTCCCAAGATGGCTGCTACAGCTCTAGTCGTTGCTTCCACATTTTAAGCACGATGAAGAATGAGGAAGGATGGATTAAAGAAAGGGTGCCTGCCAGCGGACTCAGCCCTTCTTTTAAGGAGCCTCGTTGATGCCCCCACCCAATAATTCTGCTTATATCTCTTTGACCAACACTTAGCCCCTCTCGAGCCACTGTTTCTCCAAGGGAGGCTAAGAAATTTAGTTCTTTAGCTGGACATATTTTTCCCACCACGACTACCCAATCCGAGTGCTTTTATTAAGGAAGAGTGCAGGAAGGGATAGTGATTGGGTTGGCGGCCGGCAATGCCTGTTGTAGCTGGTTAATGGCACCTGCTGTTTTTCAGGCTGAGTAGGTACCCATCAAAGAAGGCAACAGATATTTCCAGTTCATGCTTTGCAATTTTCTGCCAGTGAATCCCAGGACTCCAGAGGTCAGGTTTCTCCAAGATCTCATCTTCAGACAAGTGTTTCTTGAATGATTCACCCTGAGCCCCCAAAGTCACTGAAGGTAATTGGCTTCATAAAGGGGTATGGCTGACGCCCTTGTCATGGCCAGCTCATCCTTTAGCACTGAGGAATGGTCCTGGTGTTCTCGGTCACTTTAAAGATTTGCCAAAGCAAATGTGGAGCCAGGCCATGCCCTCTGTGTTAAAGTCATTGTCCCCGGACTTGATAATGAACAGGATCTTGATTCCACACAACCTTGAGCTTCAATACAGATTTAATTTGTCTGTAGGCTTTAATTGAACAACCTGATTATATAAATAAGAATCAATTCTGATTTTCAAAAATGACTGATTTCCTTTTAAAATCACCCCGGTGCATAAAGGCACTCTAAAAGAAATTGCAGTTGGACCAGAAAGTGCTCATGACTTTTTGTTTCTTTCTAATGGAAGACAGTGGTCTTCCAGCCTGGTCTGGTCATTCATCCTGGCTCACCAGATAAGGCTTCAGCTGGATACCTCTCTTGCTTTTACTGGTGCTTGGGAAGTTCCCTCTGTCTGGAAGGGGAGTCCCTTTTTACCCACCTGTTTTCTGTTTGCAGGGTATTAGGTGTTTGGGGGTGAGTGTGAAGTATCATGTTTGTGAATCACCATGAACTGTCTCAGGGTTGAAAAGATGGGCAGAATCAAGTGTGATGGAGATGGGGGACCCTTTATAAATCAGTAGACACTTGGATGGGCCTGAAAAATCTATCTTCCTGGTCTTATATGTGGCCTCAAAGATAGATTTTTCAGGCCCGCCTAAGTGTTTACTTATTTATAAAGGGTCCTCTGTCTCCATCACACTTCACTTTGCCCGTCTTTTCAGCCCTGAGACAGTCCACACGAGAAGCCGAGCCTCTCTGATTTTAGAACTGTCTGTGAAGGTAGAGTTTTGTGAGATTTGCCCCACAAAGAGAATTAATGGGAGCTTTGATTTTTGTCCGTAGACACAAAGGGCCCGGTATCGGTTTCAAGTGATAAAACATCCAACCCAACGTGAACATCAAGGGGAGGGAAACACTGGCTCATATAAATGAGAAGTCCGGGAACGGGACTGGCTTTGGTTGCTGCCGGAGGACGCCATCATGACCTCGGGTCTCAGCTACCCTTTGCCCTTGTCATCTGTACCTTTCTTCCTGTGTGGGTTTATCTTCAGCTCGGCTTCTTGTGTGCCAGTCATGTTGGCCATCACTCCCCCAGACCTGACTTCCTCAGATTATATCAGGAGAGAAAGAGCTTTCCTTTCCCAGACATCACCATCCACATGTCCTGTGCACTTTGGTTCTGACCAAATCAGGCTGGGGCCCACCTCCGACCCAGTCACTCTGGTGGGGGTTTGCCCATGTCTAAATGAGGCTTCTTCCCAAAGCAGGGTGGTCCCGAGAGCTGGAGACCGTGCAGTTCCAACGTCCAGAAACTCCGGAGAGTGAAGTTGGGATCTAGAATGGCCAAGAGGGGAAGTTTTATGGGGCTGCTGGGCCTGCAGCAAGAAAGCCATCATTTCCCTAGGCTGAAGCTGATGGATTGTCGAGAGTGTGCTCTGTTCTCATCAGCGACCTTCATTCATTCACCCCACACACCTGTCTCATGCCGTCTTCGTGGGAACCCCATGAGCATCCTTGGCCTGGTTAGACCCAGAGCGGTCATGGGACTTGTCTGAGGTCCCATTGTCTATATAAATGGCAGAATCACGACTCACACCTCGGGCTGGTGAAGTGGCGTTCGCACCTGCTCCCACCCCGCTGCCCTGCACCCTGGACTGAAATGGCCTGTCTGTGTTCTGGAGCAGGGATTTGACCGGGACGTGACCTAGGTGACTCCAAGGTCCCTTTTGGTTCTGAGTTTGTGATTGCAGGAAAGATGGAAGGTCTAGACTTAGGTGGGGGCTCACCTGAGAAGGTTTTGCGGAAGCATTCCCCCTGAGGAAAGTTGGGGGGGGGGTACATGAAGGGACATCTCAGACCAGAGAATGTCCTTTGTAATGGTCCAGGGAAGGTGTCCCGAAGCCGGATCTCAGCTACAGGACAGATCCTGTCCCTCCTCAGAACAGGAAGCCCTTCACATGGAAGCTGCTCCTGCGTTTTAGCCAATAAAAAGTAAATCGATTTTCACTGGCGACAGAGACCCTGGCTTGCCAGACTCTGCGTCCGAGTGCCTGGGAGCAAATGGCCAAGACCATAGGACCACATCTCTGTTCTGGTCCTTCAGGGAATGGAGAAATACATCAGGGCTTCCTGGCACCAGACACAAAATCGGGAGTATTTTTATGCAATGTTTTTACAGTGACTGTCATAACCGGCGATATTCCTAAAACTTACTAGGGATAATCGTAGTTTTATTTCATGCCTATAAAAGTCTGTTGTTTAGAGTAGCATATAACATTCTATAAATTTCCATATACACTCTACCCTTCCATTTTGCGCGTGGGCCAGCTAGTAGCTTCGGCTGATGACGGAGGACATTCTGGCTTTATTTACTAAAGTAGTCCTTCTAAATTGGGGAAAATTAAATTCATTCTGAGCCAGTTCAACTCAGCTGAATTTTATTGAGCTATGAGCCTTGCACTGTTTTAGATTAGGGGATGTAGAGTTAAATAAAATAGAGTTCCTGTCTTCAAGGATGTTTCAATTAACTATTGCTCAAAACAAACTACCCCAACACTTAGTGGCTTCAAGCAACCTGTTTATTTTGCTCTCAGTTCTGTGCGTTAGGAGTCTAGAAAGGGCTCAGTCAGGCAGTCCATCTCTGATGCGCATGTCTGGGGTCGTTGAGTCTTAAGAATTCACTCCCGAGATGGCTTCCTTACACATTTGGCGCCTTGACACTTTTCCACCCATCTCTCTCGACATAGCATCTTGTCTTCTGGGGCCTCTCCACATGGCTTGGATTTCATGTGGTATGGAGGTCGTAGGGTAATTGCCCTTCTTCCGCAGTGGCCGGCTTCCAAGAGGTAGAAAGTAGAAGATTCGAGGTCAGTTAATGGCTGTATCCCAAACCAGCATGGCATCACTGTCGCCATTGGCCACAATGGTCAGAAGGCACAAAGCACAGCCCCACAGCCTACTGCCAAGGGAGCAGGAGGAATTCCACCTCCTGGCGGGGGAGTGGCAAGGTCACATTGCAGAAAAGCACGTGCAGCGGACAGATGCAGTCCGCCACGAGGACATCAACATGTGCAGTTGTGAGTAAATTATCATGCAGGGTAATAACCACAACAGTGACAGCACCAGCAAGTCAAAAGAGGGGATGGGGTAACCGGCTCTCCAACAGGGCAGGAAGGGGGACGGGGTCAGAGAACTCTTCTGGGAGAAAGAGGCACCTGAGCTGGGTTTTGAAAGTTGAGTAGTTTGTGCATTTCAGGGAGAGGGAACAGTATGTGTGAAGGCGTGTGGTGGGGTCCTCTGAAGGGTGTGCCCAGAAACACTCCCCCCCACTGCATTACTTGTATTTCATTTTAGTTGGGTTTATGTTTTGTGTCTGTGTGTGTGTGTATATGGGTATATATATGTGTGTGCATATGTGTTTATATATATGTATATATAAATATATATGCCCATATCCATACATGTATTTATTATTTCCTTTTTATTTTTTTTATTTTTTTAAGATTTTATTTATTTATTTGACAGAGATAGAGACAGCCAGCAAGAGAGGGAACACAAGCAGGGGGAGTGGGAGAGGAAGAAGCAGGCTCATAGTGGAGGAGCCCGATGTGGGGCTCGATCCCATAACGCCGGGATCATGCCCTGAGCCGAAGGCAGACGCTTAACCGCTGTGCCACCCAGGTGCCCCTATTATTTTCCTTTTAAACAGAGACCTCCGTTCAGTCTCTCACTCAGCAGGTGTGTCCTGAGCACGTCACGTATGCCAGACAGCGTTCTAGGTGCTACTCTGGGCTGGCAAAACCAAAGCGCAGAACAAGAGAGACTGTCCGTGAACTTAATTAAGGTCTGTGATGGAGACCAGCTGTAAACTATGAACTTTGCAGTCCTCCGTGTGATTTCAGGTGGAGACCACAGGGGGTGCTGTTTTAGACAGGGCAGCTGGAAGGCCTCTAGGGAGGGGACACTTGAGCAGACATGAGGGGTTTGGGCAGAGAGTTCCAGGCGGAGCGAGCAGCCAGGGGCGTGAACCGCTTTGGTGTTTGTCTTCTGCCTCGCACTGTGGTTCTCTCTGCGAGCCGCCTTCCTGCACCGTTAGCTCTCGAGGTCACGGGGCTGCAGTGGGGGTGGGACCCCTGTCCTGTGCTTTCTGCCTGCTCTGAGCTCAGAGGAGGGCGGCCGCCGGTGGGGGATGGTCAGCGTCCAGGCCTTGAGCTCCAGCGCCAGGGTTTCTCAGGATGGCGAGCAGCCCGCTCTGTCCAGCCGCCTTCCCCCCTGCTGTTCCTGGCATCAGGAGATTTGTTTTCACTTAGGGAGAACCTGGCCTCATCCACAGCATCAGTGTTGTTCCCGGGAAGCTGGCCCTTTCCCAAGAAGAGGAATGTGGGGCAGCACTCTCGCTAATAAGGAAGTGTGGCTGGGATTCCGGAGGGAATGATGACTCAGAGTGAAGCGCATAGCGGGTTCCCTGGCTGTTGGTCGTCTGCATACATGCATGCACGCGTGCGTTCATTCATTCCCCAACGTGGCCTGAGCAGGTAGCCGGAAGGGTAGAGAAGTGCTCCTTCAGCCCTCCCACCATCTAGCTGTGTAATTTCAGCAGGGCGTTTAGCCTCTCTGAGCCTTTGTTTCTTCAACTATAAAGTGGGGAAAATGGGTATGACTTCTCAGCGTCATGTAGATGAGATGAGAAGGAACCTTGGGGTTAGGATTGCCATATTTAGCAGATACAAAGGGTGCCAAGGAAATTTTGAAGGTCAGATAAACACGGAGTATTTTTTGCTGTAAGTTAAATCCTGAATATTGCATGCTTATCTGACATTCAGTCTTAACTGTGCATGTGCTATTTTAATTGGCAACCCTTACCTGGAGATAAAGATGCAGCAGGTGGGGGGAAATGCCTGACTTTGAGGAGCACCTGCTCATGGTGGGACAGGAAGAACAGAATCACGGTGCAGGGCCATGTGACTCCTGTTGGAGGTATAGACAGTGTGCTCTGGAGACACAGCAGCCCCCTTTGGGCTCTTAAGAAGAAAAATCCAGGCTCCCCCTTGCCGAGTGCCAGCATGCTTATTGAACATACCCAGTGACTGTGGAATTAAAGCCACGAGAGCACAAAATGCAAGCCCATTAGGTGAGGTGGAGAGTTCACATTCGCTTGCCATCCGGTAATCTGGGAAAATAACTCTTTTCTTCCCTCTCAAAGCACAAGGTGATCTTTGTTGATCACGAAACAGACAATCTGTTTCTTCTACTCATTTTCTATAGGCCATTTTGAAATAAAATGAAATTAATTTGGGGGAACAATCCTATTGTTCCCTGACTTTAAGGAATGTGCATCTCGCAGATAAAATGCTAATAATTCATTATTCTGCTTCCCTGGAGATCCAGAGGTAGATTTGCCTCGTGCCACCCAGGGATGTAACAAGAGACACACAATTGGAGTCTTTGCTTCCAAACTAAAATTTACCCAAAGCTGTAAGCATCAAGATATAGGCGGGGAATATTTTTTAAAAGGTGCTATCTGACAGACACATTCTTGTCTTCCCTTGCAAATGAATGGCCTGGTATTGAGTGTGGTCTGATCTGCATTCCTGAAGGCTCCCTCTTCTTTCCCAGGCATAGAAGGGGATTTTTTAGATTGAGGGGTTGGTTTGAAAGGCCTGAAAGTCTAAAGACTGTTTTGGAGCCCTCTGTTTGCTTTCTGTGGGATTTGAGTTGTCCATCGAGTGAGCGGTGGAAGGGGGTCGGAGGTGAGGGTTTGTGCTGAAGAGATGTGCGGAGGGGAAGACCTGGACCTGGGGCCCAGGTGCCTCACAGAGACAGGAAGCGTTACTCAGTTCCAGGATTCACAGCTCATTCTAACTGATGAGCACGTGCCAGGCCCTGTGCTAAAAGTGCTTTTCACGCTGAATCTCTCCCATCTCTACCCATACCTCATGCAGTATGAGCCCCGGGTTTCCATTTTATAGACTGGAGACCAAACGTGTATGAATTACACCCACCCAAGGCCACACAGCTAGTAAGTAGCCCTGGGCCTTCTGTTCGCAATGCAAAGGCCTGGAGCTGAACCACTGTGTTCCACGGCCTTTTGCCATCAGACTTTCTCCTATAGGAGTGTCCCGTTTGCAGCAGGGACTTCTGTTCTCTGTCTGCTGTCCTGGAGGGAGGGTTGGCCTGACCTCTGATGGCTGCCTGCATGTGAGCTAAGGAAAGTCGTGGGACCTCCCGAATGCATCAGCCTCCTTCCTCCTCAGTAAAATGATGGGTCTGGCCGAGTTAGTAGGAGCCCTGTCCTGAACTGAAATTCTGCGCCCAATGATGGCAAGCCATTTTGTTTCACTCACTCACCTCTTCGTTAGTTGATTAATTCTTTCGATAACTATCTACTCACGCCAAGGATGTGCCCCAGCTGCACTGGTGAGTAAGCAGCAGGCTTCTGTCCTTGCAGAACTTGAGGTCCAGAGGCAGACAGCTGAGTAAATAGGCCCTTCGATACTAGAAGAATATTAGGAGGGAGGCATGTGTTTGGGACGGTGGGGCCAGGGGCGGCTCTGGCGAAGGGAGGGACATCTAAGGTAAGAGCTGAAAGATGTGCAGGAGTTGGCTAGGCTTAGAGGGAACAGTTTGTGCAAAGGGAGGGTGCACACGGAGCGCTTAGGAAATCCAGAGCTGTACCGACTATCTGGATAGAGGGTGGAGTGCAGTGCCGGGGCGGGGGCGGGGGGCTGCCTAGTCTGGAGGGGAAAGAACCTGCAGAAATGGAGCAGAGCCACATTGTGTAGGATCATGGAGGGCGCTGGCAAGAATTTGGTGTTTGTTCTCAGGGCAGTGGGCAGACAGTGAAGCTCAGGGTTGCCCGGGTCAGTTACTCAGGTTGTGTCCTGCACAAGGGTGCCAACTAAGGATTGCCTCTCAACTCACCATGGTATGGGCCCTGGTACCTTTTTTTCATTCTTATCAAGGAGCCTTAAGGGCCGACGCCATCCTTGATATCAGGAGAATGATGTGCTCAGATTCATGTTTTCAAGCCTTTTCTGTGGTTGTGGGATTTTTTGGGTGAAGGATCAGGCCTGGGGAGGAGGTTGGGGGAGGGGGTGGGAGAGGTTGTAAGCAGAAGCAGGACGATGGCAGCTTGGGGAGGCAGTTGGAACGGAGAGAAGGGACTGGATTCGAGAGACAGAGGAAGTCTGTGGCCTCTGGGAACGATCGGGTTCTCATTGCCTCCTGTGAGTGAGTGAGGTGAGGAAATTCTTTCAGGAGCAGAAATTCTGAATCTTTGAGGAACGCAGCCAGGAGGCTAAGTGTTTTGCCCCAGGCTACTGAGAGAGCAGAGTTTACGTGTGGTCTCCCGCAGTCCAGCTCAGGCTCAGATATTTGATCCAGCTGCAGGAGGCCCATGGAGTGAGGGCGTGTGGCCTACTGACCAGACTGAAGGCCAAGAGTCAGGAGACCCAGGAATTCACCTCGTCTTAGTCTGCTCGTCTGCATTTCCACATGGCATTCACCCTGCCTTTCTTTCATTATACCCCAGTCCCCAAACATTTGCAGAGCACGTGTTAAAGTCTTGGCTCTGTGCCCAGCACGGTGGGCGATACAAAGCCCTCAGGCACAGTCTCAGCCCCCAAGGAACTCACCAGTGGGGCAGTAATGAGCAAACAGGCCACCATCGAAGACTACATGAGAGGTGCTCAGAGAATGTTCCAGATGATCACTGTGTAGGGATGCAGAGCACAGTGGATATTGATGTGGGATCTGGAGTCAGACAGAACTGTGTTCAAATTCTGAAAACTGGGATCCCAGGCAAGTCACATAACTTCTCTGAGCCTTAGTTTGCCCACCTATAAAATGGGGAGAGTGATACTTAAGTGGTTTGCTTTAAGGATTAAATAATTCAAGTCCTGTAAAGTGCTTAGCATAGGTTCTACTAGCGGGTAACCATTTTTTAAAAAGATTTATTTATTTAGCCTAGAGAGAGAGAGAGCGCGAGAGAGCAGGGGGAGGGGCAGAGGGAGAAAATCTCAAGCAGACTCCTGCTGAGTGCGGGGCCAGATGCGGGACTCGATCTCACAAACCTGAGATCATGACCTGAGCTGAAATCAAGAGTTGGTCGCTTAACCGACAGCCACCAGGCACCCTGAGGGTAACCATTTTTAATATTGATTGGGATAGGCTAATTTATTTTTGCATCTTTGGTGTATAGTGTTGTCAGTTTTGATAAATGCACAGAGTCAGGTAACCGGTACCATGAACATGACCTAGACTATTCTCTTAAACAGCCCCCCCTTCCCTTGCCTTATCCCTTTGTAGTCAAGCCTTCCCTGTACTTTTTTTTTTTTTTAACTTGTGGTAATTTATTATCTCTTAGTTTTTGTAACAGCTTTTTTGAGGTGCGATTCACATACCCTACAACTCACCTGTTTATACAATACAGTGGTTTTTAGCGTTCTCACAGAGTTGTTCAGCCGTCACCACGATCAGGTTTAGGACCCTTTCGTCACCCCCAAAGGAAGCCCTGTACCTTTAGAAATCACAGTCCGTTCCCTCTACCTCTGCCCTCCTCTCCTGTCCCAGCCCTCGGCAACCACTCGTCTACTTTCTGTCTCTCTGGATTTGCCTATTCTGGACATTTTGTACAAATAGACGCATATACGACCTGAGCGTTTGTTGACCGGCTTCTTTCGCTGAGCAGCATATTTTCAAGGTCATCTGCTGTAGCATGTATCTGTACTTTATGGTGTTCCATTACGTGGATATGCTGTATTTTGTTAATCCGTCTGTCAGTTGATGGGCATTTGGGTTGTTCCTGCTTTCTGGCTCTCACCAAGAATGCAGCCGTGAACATCGGCATACACGTTTTTGTGTGGACGTACGTTATTGTGTGGAATTCCTGGGTCACAGGGTAATGGTATGGGTAACCTTTCGCGGAACCACCAGACCGTTTTCCACAGTGACAGCACCATTTACAATCCCACGACCAGCATGTGAGGGCTCCTTTCTGTCCACAGCCTTGCCAACACTTGTTATTATGCATATTTTGATCATAGCCAGCCTAGTGGGTATGAAGTGATATCTCTGTGGATCTCCCCATACGTACCCTTAACCCCCGCAATCACTGGCTGACTCTCTGGCCCTCTCGTTTCACCTTTTCTGGAATGTGTGAGCTGTAACCCTATGTTATGCGGACTTTTTCTCCTGCCTTCTTGCAGCTAGCCTGCTGCCCTTGACATTCAGCCGTGTCACTGTGCTCCTTTTACTGCTGAGCTGTATTCCAGTGCATGGATGTTTCACCCTGGGAGGGGCCCCTGTGCTATGCACAGCAAAGTTTGAGGGACCCCCTGCCCAAATGAATCGAAGACTAAGTCTCTCTCCTTGCCAGGGGCGTTTCTAGTTCGGGAGGCCTTTTCCAAGTCCCCCCCCCTGGGCTGCCAGTGTCGTAGGAAACCCAGACCGCTCCTCTTACAGATCCCTCTGAGTTGCAGTCCACAGTTAGCCAGCCGGGGCCCCTAGGGAGAGGAGACCCACCGGGATTAGAATCTCTGTGTTGTGACCCTGAACAGGCCATTCGTGGCAAGGAGCCTTTGTGTGTGGTCTGTGGGGCCCGGGCCCCTGGACCAGCTGCTGCTCAGTACCCTGGGCCTCCGCTCTCCGCTCTCCGGCTGTCTCCCTTCTCATCAGGGAGCCTCCGCAGCTCCTGGGGCTCATCAGTGAAGCCATTTCTCATTCCCTTATCTGTGTTCATGGCTGGCTCTTGACTCAGGGCTTTGAACACTGGCCACCTCCCAATCCCCCAGTCCAAGTGCGGCAGCTTTCTGACTGTCTGTTAACAGGCACTGGGAGAATGTGATGTCGTGATAATGAAATCACAATGAATTTGCACCTACAAGGTTAATTATCTCCATCAGAATCCATGAGGTAGACATAATCACTTTACGCAGGAACAAATCAAGGTCCCAGGGGCGTAAAGAGCTCATCCAGAGTCACCCTGCTGGGAAGCGGCAGGACCGGGATTTGAACCCCCATCTGTGCTCTCAGGTGTGTCATTGGCACGCCACCTTTGTGAGTTCCTTCTACCACCTGTGCCTTAGTTGTCTAACATTTTTATTAGAATCAACTTCACACTAACAATTTTTATTTATCAAAAACACGTCCAGGGGCGCCTGGGTGGTTCAGTCGAGTGGCTGCCTTCAGCTCAGGTAGTGATCTCAGGGTCCTGAGATCGAGCCCCACATTGGGCTCCCTGCTCAACAGCGAGTCTGCTTCTCCCTCTGCCTCTGCTGCTCCCCCTGCTTATGCTGTCTTGCTTGGAGTGCTCTCTCTCTCTTTCTCAAATAAATATATAAAATCTTAAAAAAAAAAAAAAAAAAGAACACATCCAGTGCACAAATCATGTGACAGAGAGGATTTGATGTGCTAGCCCTATTTTTAAAATATATATGAAAAAAAACACATAACCCAAGGTAAAACCTAAAACCAGCTCATGTCCACCAGCGACAGGTGGACCACACGGGGGAAGCACCAGCAGGGTGCCGTGACTTGTTTACAGGTCTTTCTCCCCCGGCGGGAAGTTACAAGGAGTGGGCTTGGTTTATCTTGACATCCTCACACCAGGCACTGTAACAGACCCATGAGAGCCACTTGCTAGCATCATAAATGATTCAGTGATGGAAGGAATGAGTGATGAAGGGGACAGCGAAGCATGAGCGGTGTTTCCTGCTTCCTTATGGAGAAGACCAGAAGGAAGCCTCTCTTGCTGACCGCTGAGACAGGAAGGTGGGCAGGGGCGCTGGGGCCTGGCACCAGGGGAGTAAGGGGGTGAAGAAGGAATGATGTCTGCAGCCACCATGGAGATGTTGGGAGGCAGACATTCCCCATGTGAAGTCGAGCCGGCCCTCCTATGCTCTTGGTTTGTGGGGCTGTAGACACTCTCCTCTTATCACCGTCCTTCCAGCCACTTTGATCCCTGAATGTGGGACCATCAGCCCGCTCTGGTTGTTTCTCAAGCCAAAAGGGTCCCCACCCTGTCTACTTGCCTCTTTCCTTCTCCTCCACCTCTGTTCGCAAAGTCTGACAACACTGCAGACGGATTCTGCACCATGTCCTCCCGAGCAAAAGGCGGAGCGGCTGTCTTGGAAGCAGTCAAGACCGCGGAGCCAGGTTTCCTATCTGGATAAGTCAGATGATCTCTTCGTGAACCAATCAGTCAGTGTTCATTGAGGACCGACCGTGTGCCAAGCACTGGGCTCAGTCCCCCCGAATTCTCTCATACTTCAGAATCAGACCCTCTGGGCATAGGCACTGAAGCCAGAACTTGATTTCTGAGTTTAAAAGGAAAAACAAATGTTTATTAAAGCCCAGCTGAATGGGGAGGGGGTCTGAATTAAGCCTGGAGAATACAACTATAATAAGTTCCTGCCTTCAAGGAGCTGAGAGGATCCAGAGGACTTGGGAAGTTGCACGTGCATTTGGCAGTGTCTTGAAGTGTCACTGTATTTGTACGTTTACACAGCCAGCATGTTACGGGTGGGCAGACATCGTTCATGAATTCAGCCAGTATTTATGGGGCATCTTTCACAGGGATGGCAAACGAATGGCCCGCATGTGCTCCCATCCCCACCAGCTCCTCCATGGCAGGTGTCCCGGAGGTGGCCTTGGCGTCCTTCCGTGCCCCGGGACTTCAGAGTTGGGATTTAAAGTGAAATCTACCTCCTCTGCTCTGTTACTTGAAAGGCAATGTGGCTGAAATGTCCTTTCTTGGGGCCCCCGGGTGGCTCTGTCGGTGAAGCATCTGACTTTGGCTCAGGTCGTGACCTCGGGGTCCTGGGATCGAGTCCCGCATCAGGCTCCCTGCTCAGGGGCGAGTTCGTTTCTCCCTCTCCCTCTGCCCCTCCCCCCACTCGTGCTTTCTCCCGCTTTCTCTGAAATAAATAAATAAATAATCTTTAAAAATAAATAAAGAAAACGTCCTTTCTTTCATGAAATGGTGGTATTTGGAGAACCATGTGGTGCCGCGTGGGGTGCCGACCGTTCAGCTCCAGGGCCACCGTTCACCCAGGCAGGCTACCCTGGGCTTGGTGGCTTCTGGTCCACCCTGCAGGGTCCTGATGAGCTAGGAGACGTTAGCTGAAGTTTCTGAGCTTTTAAAGCTCTTACTTGGCAAAATAACAAAGTTGGCGCCCATGTCATTGATCCACAGCCATTAAAAGAATATTACTTGTCTGTAAAATTCCTTCTTTCCTTGTTTCCTTCTGCCCTCCGCACTGTCTTCATCTGCTTCATCTCCTCCTCCCTCCCCCTCTGCTTTCGTCATTCTCTCTCTTCCTTCCACAAATACTAGATTACCTACAATACACCAGATGCTATTCTGGGATATAGCAGGAAACGAAACCAAGGAAAACCCCTGCCCACAGTCTAGTCAGTGATAGATAAAACCAGTGATATAAAACAAATAGTATGCCATGTGAGAGTAAGTCCTCCAGAGAAAAATACAGCAGGGAAAGCCTCACTGAGAGAGTGACAGTTTAGCAAAGGCCTTCAAAGAAGTTAGGGAAGAGCTATACAGATAACGGAGGAAGAGCTTTCTAGGTAGTGTGGATAGTACGTGCAAAGGCCCCGGGGCAGGAATGTGTTTGGCATGTTTGAAAAATAGTGAGGAGTCTGACTGAAGTCAGTTGAGCAAGGGGAAAGTGTAGATGAGTTCAGACAGGTAATGGGGGGTAGGGGCCAGACCTCGGAAGGTCTCAAATAGTGGTTCTCAAAATGTCGTCTCAGAGCCACCCAGATCTGCTGAATCAGAAACTCTGGGGGTGGGATCCACACCTTTATTTAAACAAGCCCTCCTGGGGGATTCTGATGTGACAGCTACCACTATCAAACATCTAGGCTACGCCTGACCATCCTTGCAGTCTATTTCCCTCTGGTACATGGGCTAAGACAGAAGCGGCAGTCATCATTGACTTGACCTCCTGACCTCAAGAAATGCCATCATCTTAGTGTCTTTAAGTTGACATTCACACTAATAGAAAAGGTCAGATCTGGGCCTGGGCTTACACTGAGGTTGGGTGGCTGTAGGGGACAGAAGGTAGGAGGCAGGGACGCCGGGGCTGATGCCCTGGAGATGGGGTCACTGACGGTCAGAGGAGAGAGGGCCTGAGGGCACCCAATCCTGGCCTCCAATTTGTCAGAGAAGATCAAAGGGGGAAATGACTCCTAATTAGAGACATGTGGGGTTCCTGTGGGTCATCTGGACTTCTAGGCACCTGCTCCTTTTCAGATTGTGCCCGCAGGCTCACAGCTTTGTGGTACCCAGAGAACACTGATGCTGGATAGTTATAGAGCACGTTGGTGGCACAGATGTAGGGGGCGTTGTGGCATAGGTAGGTGTAGGGGGGGTGGTGGTGTAGGTAGGCAGGGAGGGCACTGGCAGTGTAGGCAGACATAGGGATGCTGGTGGAATAGGAGAGCATCAGAAAGAGATGGGAGCTGGTTGGAGGAGGGTGGGGAGAAGACACCTCCTCAGGGGCTTTGGGGGACGAGGGTATGGACCATTGGAGGAGTGGCCAGAGTTTTGTTGGTCTGAGGCTGAGCCAGTGGGATAAGTACGAGGCCAGATCAGAAAGGCCTCAGATGCCACGCCAAGTCCTTGGGAATTTAACCTTTGGCAGGGAAGCCCCCAAGTCCCAGGCACCCATTTCCTGTTGGGTGTTTCCAGGCTGTTCCAGGCTCCTTGCTTGGATCATCCCCTCCCACCCTTCCCAGCCAACACTGCCAGTCCTGCAAGGGCTCCTGGACCCTACAGAATCCCACCCGGACTTCTTTCAAAACAGTCAGAACAGCCAGATGCTCCATTGGTAAGTCAGGGAAGATGACTATATGAGCGCAGTCGTATGGACCTAACGGCTCTGCTTCCAAAGAGGCAGGAAGCAGAGCTTGCGCCCTTCAAAGGAGTTCTCTCCATCAGCCGTTGTGCGCTGGCTTTTCGAAAAAGGAAAAATACCTTCTTTGCTTATTTTAGAAGAAATACATGTCCATCAGGGAGAAATTAGAGCATTTTTACATAAGCAATAAAAGCAAAAATTGAAATGACCCACCGTCCCACCTTCTAAAGTGCTAACAACTGGTGTATGTTTTCCACATGTTTTTATGCATTTGATATTTTGCTTACAAAATCGTACATGTTGTTCTGGGCTCTCCTTTTTCACTTATCAGATTATGAACATCTGTATATGTCACTGATACTCTTTGACAGCTTCATGTAAATTTGTACTGTGCTCGGTCTTATGGTCAGTTCCCTAATACTGAACATTTAGGTTGTGTCCCATTCTTCGATTCTGTAAACAGCTCTGTAGTGAATTACCCTGTAATAGAACTTTTCACATGTGATTGGTTATATCCTAAGGATACATGGCTAACGTGGGATTGCGGGGCGGGACCAGCCAGCTCACTGAGGTTGGAGGCAATCTTGTAAATGGCACCTCTTTTACTCCTTACAGCTGTTGGAGACAGAATATGCCAGGCAGATGGAGACAAAAACACCCCCTTTTATTACTAATAAAGACTAGTTTGGAGGGGGCACCTGGGTGGCTCAGTCGCTAAGTGTCTGCCTTTGGCTCAGGGCGTGATCCTGAAGTCCTGGGATCGAGCCCCGCACCGGGCTCCACTGGGAGCCTGCTTCTTCCTCTCCCTGCTTGTGTTCCCTCTCTAGCTGGCTATCTCTCTCTCTCTGTCAAATAAATAAATAAAATCTTAAAAAGAAAAAAAAAAAAAAGACTAGTTTGGAGAACATGGCCTGGATATGCAGTAACAATGACCTTCCTAGTACTAGACTCTGCAATGAATCAGGTATAAGTTCCTACTCGGGGGCCATGCTGGAAAACTGCAGCCCTCCCCCTGGAAAGCTATGGCAATGCGGGAGATCAGCAGAATGCTTGCGTCCCGGAGAAGGTGAGCCGAGGGGCTGAGCCATGCCTGCCCAGCTCTCTAGGCAGACTCAGCAACCAGATGAATCATTCCAGCTCCCCAGGGAAGGAGTGAGTAAGGGAGTGAGAAAAACCAGGAGTGTTATACAAATGGATGCCCCCCCCCCAAGGCAGGAACCAACCATGGAGGGCAATAAGTGTTCTCTAATAATTATTATTAAAATGACAGCTAATTTGTATTGTGCACTATGCTAGGCTTTTTGCATGCATCCATTCCTTTGATCCTTCTAACAATGAAAGAGATATTCTGGCCGTTCCTATCTTGTAAATGAGGTTTAGAGGATTAAGCAGTGTGTCCCAAATCTCCTAGCTGGGAGAGAAGGAGCTGGGATTTGGACCCAGGCAGCCTGACTCCAGAGACCACTCTGTCTCAGCTGTTAGTAACCTGTCTCTCACCATCAGCATCATCTGACTTTTGAAAGGTCAACAAGCGCTCCACGTAGGGGAAGAGTCAGCCAAGAGCCATACTGGCTGGCTTGTCAGGGTCCCCAGGTTGAAATGGCACACCCCTTATAGCATTCTGCAGACCTTCTGACCAGCCCTGTTCCCATGAAATTCATTAATTGCTTTGGAAAGAACCACTTAACTGAGTGTCCTAAATTACGACCAGCAGCGATTATGACAACTGCACACAACAGAGGGGACCTTGATAAGTGTCCTTGCTTCAAAGATGACTGTGAGAGACACACTCCAGTTCACGACGTGCAGTTTCTGATGATTCCATTTTATCTGGGGGAATCTTGGCAACTCATTAAGGATTTGCTTTGGTTTAGGAAGAATATAATGAATCTGTTAAAGAAATATTTTTTTTAATTAGGGAAAAACATGTATTTGGGGGGTGGGTGAGAACACTAATTATACTTTTATCTGTGCCTGTGGCCCTTTAGGGTAAACTCTAAGGAATTGGGTAAAGAAAGAGAAACTGAGTTTTTCTTTAAGTGGTTTTCCCTCGTTCCAGGCAATTCTCCAAAGAACAGTCACCTCTGCTGTAACCCATTTTCAGTTTTAACTGCCTTATGAGCAGAAGCTGGCTGGTTTTCTTTTTTCTTCTTTTTTTAAAGCTAGCAATTTTGGTGTTTCTTTAATTATATGTTCTTATAATTCTTTTATTCTTTAAACATTGGCTAAGATATATCAAGAAACTTCCAGACCTTGATGTTTATGCATTAGTATATCTGATTTAAAATGTTAGTGGGGAAATACAGGGTACTGATGAAGAGCATGAAGGCTGGAGTCTCAGTTCCTGAGGTTCACGGTTGGCGCTACCTTTTACTAGCTGTGTGATCTTTGGCAAGTTACCTAGCCCCTCTGTGCTGTAGTCTCCCATCTGTAAAATGGGGATAATAGCACCCGCACCACAGTCCCGACAGGAGGATTCGTTGACTCTATGTCAGAATAGGCTAGCTTATGCTACTAAGACTGCAGTAACGGACGGATCCGAAATCTCAGAAGTTTGCTGCAACCGAAGTTTATTTCTTATTCATGCAAAGTCCTCCAAAGAGCTGGGTGATTCCCAGCGCAGCTGGGCTCTGTGTGTTGGCTCAACACACCCGAGACTGCTCCGTTTTGCCGCCTCTCTGTATCGGCGTGATTCCATGCTTGCTACGGCGAAGAAGACAGATTCCCGGGAATTACGTACTGGCTCTCCAACGCTTCAACAGACAGCGACACAAATCACTCTGCTTGCATTTCATTGGCCAGAGCAAACTGCATGGTCATGCATAAATTCAAGGTGGCAGAAAGGGCCCAGAAGGCCAGGAATAGGGGTGAGCTGCGCTGTGTCTGCCACCGTATGTATAGTGCTTGTGAGCAGTGTGCGGCTCGTAGCAAGCTTGAAACAGTGTAAGCTAGTGTTGCTGAAAATACCATTTTGATTGTTATCAAGGCTGTTTTTCTTTTCTTTTTAGATTTGGTCTAAAGAGTAACTTCCACATGTTGGAAGAGGTCCACATAGACTCCCCGGGGAGGCGGTGGGTAGCGTTCCCTGTCCCAGCGGTCGCTCCCGTGCTCTCCCTGGCACTCAGTAGATGGCACTGATTTAGGAGGTGTTCGAGAACACGGGCTTAGAAATCAGATGCGCTTGGGTTTGCATCCCAGACCGATACTTACTGGGTGAGTGCGACCTTGACTGGGTGATTTGACCTTCCCTACGCTCAGTGTCTTCCCAGTTCAAGGGGTCATAATAATGCTGGGAGCTCAGGGTTGCCGTGGTAAGGAAGGCAGGTAATAGACGTACAATGTTTGCAGACCCTGGTGCAAAGTCACTGTGCCTGCCCTTTGTGTCATGATAGCCATGATGATGATTCACAAACCTCCTTGAACCCTTGCCTTGCTCATTGGCAAAATGGGAATAGTAATACTTAGCTTTTAGAGCTTTTCAGATCACATACGTGGACACTTCATACACAGAGTGAACACCAAAAAGCCCTTTCTTTTTTCCTTTTCTCTCCACCTGCTTTGTAATTAGGTCAGATTTGGATCGTGATCTCGCTGTAGGGGAGCCATCTGGGCGACCTCACTCCTTCCCTGACTCCCAAGGTTGTTGAGGTAGGTAAGTGGAGGTAAACATGGTAGCTGCCCAGTAAAGGTTGGTGTCCATCGCCCTCCCCTGGTCCCACCCTGTCCTCTCCTTGATAAAGTGCTCTTCCCCTGATGGGATGGAATTCTGGACACCGGGGAGGGAGATGTTCGGTGATCTTGGGTGGGCCCAGCTGGCCACTGCCCGTTCCACCTGCTGTAGTGAATGGACCCAGCACAAAGTGAAAGGTTAGATTTCACTCACGAAAGCGTAGCAGTCACAGAACGTGACCCCCTGCAAAGGCGTGCTGGCAGTCAACGGCCACCTCATACTGGGGTTGACCGACGGTCGGCTCACGTACCTGCAGGAACCCACAAGCCAGTATAGGGGTTCTGCGTCATGAGAACACGCCACACGTCCCTGAAAACATTGCTGCCACCAACGCCTTTCAGGCCACACTCGCTCTTCTAGATGGCAACTGAGAATGTACCACCTTCTCTTTGGAGCCTTTTCTTCAGCTACCCGGCCAGTTGGCCGCTCCATGCTCTGTGCCCTCTTTGAACCTCTGTCGGTATCTCTGGGTGAGCCTGTGGAAGAGACCTGGACCTCATGCGTCTTGGCACTCCAGACGCCAGCCGCAGAGACAGTTAGCAGATGATTGTTGGATGAGTAATTAAGGGAGGAAATCAGGGACCTTGAAAACAACTATTCTCCAGAGAAAACTTCTTACATAATCTCTTTGGATCTGAGTCTCCTGGGAAGGGAAGAACGAATATTTTTCTCTTCTAATGTCTTTAAAGAAAAAAGAAAGGAAGGAAGTAGGAAAGGAAAAGCCTCCCACCAGGAAGCACCTTAGGGTACCATGGGAGGCTGGGGAAAAGGTTCAGGCTTGGGGCGGGGGGGGGAAGCTCCTGGTGATTGATTAGTCGTGCCTGCTGGGGAGAGGGCTGGGAGAGAGCAGCATTTTCACCTGACAGCGGCCATCTCTCTTAAACACTTAACTAGCCACCAAATTAGTGAAAATGCAACTTAAACAGTGAAGTATGGCCCTTTCTGCAAGCTTTAATTGGGATATTTAGCAAATGTGTTTTACCATTAAAATGAAAATGGGGTGGAAAATAGACTTCATTTCATAATCCATATTGAGTATATAGTGGTATCCTATCAACAAAGTATTTTTTTAATGAATTAGGAGGAAAGCAACCCCCTATATCTGAATAATTGATTATTCTTTCTGGCTAGAAAGGGATTTGATGGCAGTCCTGGGGACAGGGAGAAGGGACATTGCTTGCACACCAAAACCCTCCTAGAGGGGTGGGTCAGGATCCTGGGTAATCCTTGGCTTTAAAATCAGAACACCTATGTTTTCCTCCCAGCTTCATTTTAATTGACAATTTTCAAACCTACAGAAAATTTGAAGGAGCAGGAAAATGAATACCTATATACCCTTTATCTTTACCTTGATTCCAGCAGCTGTTAACATTTGGCACCTTGGCATGCCCTCCCTCCCTTGCTCTCTCTTTACACACCCACACACTCTTCTGTTTTGTTGAACCATTTACAAGTAAGTCTCAGCCATCATGATACTTTACCCCTAATCTTTACTCCTGATGTTTCAGTTGCATTTCCTGAGAACATGGACATTCTCCTATGTAATCCCAAGACCATTATCACAATAAAGAGATCTAATAATAGATAATAGTATCAAACCCCCCAAATTAATATTAATTTAATATTAATTTAATAATACCATCTACTGTTCAGTCCTTATGTAATTTGCCTCCAGTGTCCCAAGAATAACTTTTGTAACTTTTTAAAAGTTATGCATTACATTTGACTACTTTATCTCTTTAGTCTCCCTGCCTTTTTTTAGATAGGGAGTAGGGAGGGGCAGAGGGAGAGGGAGAGGGAGAATCTTCGGCAGACTCCATGCCCAGTGTGGAGCCCGAGGTGGGGCTTGATCTCACGACCCTGAGATCATGACCCTGAGATCATGACCTGAGCTGAAATCAAGAGTCAGATGCTTAACCGACTGAGCCACCCAGGCTCCCCTCTTTAGCCCCTTTTAATGCTAGAACAGCTCCCCTGCCTTTCTACGTTTTCATAACTGACTGTTCTTGAAGAAAAACAGACTATGTGTCTTGTAGAATGCCCCACATTCTGGGTTTGTCCGATGGCTTCCCCGTGGTTATAGTAAATGAAAGATGTTCGGTAGGAGTACCCACAGGCCTTACTGTGTACTTGTTAACTGTGCCCCACTGGGAGCTGTGCTACAGTTGGAGACACTGTTAGAGCTCTTGGTTAAAGGTGGCGACTACAAGAGCTCCCCATTGTAAAGACACATTTTCCCTTTGTAGCAATTAAGTCATCCGCGAGTGATACTTGGAGAGCCTGTGAACATCCTGTTCCCCAACCATCTTCCTCCCAGAAGTCTTTGCGTCTGTTGCCGATTCTTACCTGAGCTGACTGTTATGCTGAGGCTTGCAAATTGTTGGTTTTCTAATTCTATTGTTCCTTCCACATTGATTAGCTTGCATTCCCCCAAAGCGTGGGTTGATTACTTACCCTCTTTGAGCTTTATCCTACTTACCTTTATAAAGAGCATAATAAGAGAATTCATATAAAGATTAATCTCAAAAATGAATATGAAAGAACCTTGTATCACACGTTTGATAATTGAAAAGAATTACTGTTATTTACATTCTGGAAGGGGGTGCCTCACCTAAAATGAATGTACTTATCTAGGTTGGTGGTTTCTTGAGGAAAATGAGTAAGAACATATAAACAGTTCCGTTCAACAAATATTTATAAGCTTCTGCTGTGTGCCTGCCACAGTACCAGGCATGGAGATAAATAGCTCAGTGCCTAGGGGGAGAGAGCTCAGACTCAGGTCTGCCTGACTCCAAGCCCGGCCCCTTTGCACGACACCCAGGAGAGAAAATGATGGCAGGGAGCCTCTCTGGTGTGCTGTTTGAGCTGCACTGTGTTAGTCTGTCAGCGTAGTCCTTGCTGGGATGTGGGTAGCTAGTGGAATTCCAAGCCAGCCAACTCCTGAACCCTACGGCTGCTGGAACCCAGGAAACTCAGGCTGCCAGGAGCACTTGACTGAGCCTTGCATCATCTCCTGCGGGTGTGGACCAAAGCTGGTCATTTGTTCCCGACTCAGATCTTGTCAGGAGCCAGGACTGCCCCCGTCGAGGGAGGACACAGCTGATCAATGCCGTTGGCTTGGAGTTTGTCACAGTTGGTGCATTTCCCTTCTTGTTTCTCCAGTCAGGCTGCTTGATGCTCTGTTCCCTCAGATGGCGTCTTCCCTCAGATGACAGAGAAGCGGGAGATGGGCAGTAGCTGCCGTGGCTGTAATTTATGCCTTTGTACCAAGAAGGTGTGGTAGCTCCAGAGATTGGGAGGTCGATGAGCACTTGGGGAAGTGCTTTTTTATGGCTGTGCAGTGGTCCTCTGTGTGTGCGTGTGCATGCGTGTGCGTGTGTGTGTGTGTGGTGTGTTATACATCTATAATACAGACACCACTCTTCTTTAGCCGTTCGTCTGTCGATGAACACTTGGGCTGCTTCCATAGCTTGGCTATTGTAAATAATGCTGCAAAAACATAGGGGGCACGTATCTTTTTGAACTAGCATTTTCATTTTCTTTGGGTAAATACCCAGGAGTAGAATTCCGGGATCCTATGGTATTTCTCTTTTTAAATTTTTGAAGAGTCTCCACACTGTTTTCCACAGTGGCTGCACCAGTTTACATTCTCAGCAACAGTGCGGGAGGGTTTCCTAACTATACTTCAATAATGAATGAATGAATGAATGGAAGGAAGGAAGGAAAGAAAGAAAGAAACAAACAAACAAACAGCTTGGTGGGGAAAGGGAAGCACTGTGTCAGTAGAAGACTGATTGGCCTGCAGGATTTAAAATGCATCCCGAAGTCAACCCAGAAGAGTTATTTACACTCTTTCCTCTTTCCTTTTCTTTTTGATCTTGAATAGAATAGAGAGTTGAGTTATTCATGCTCGAGGATTCATGGAAGTTTCATTATCCTCAGTGCCAGGCTCTCTCCCGTTTTAGTTCTTAATTTTTTTTCTCTTCCTCTGTGATCTTCCCTCCCCTAAAGGGACCCACCTCAGGTGTTTGATACCCTCGAACAGGTATGTGTCTATAAAACATGTATTGTTGCTCTGTGTGTGTGTGTGTGTGTGTGTGTGTGTGTGTGTTACTGGTGTATGGAAATGATATTGCACCTGGGAGCTTCTCTTGTTCTGGCCATTCCGCCACGTTCTCACCATGGTTTTAAGCTCTCTCCCTGCTGTTGGCTGTATATCTGGTTTATTTTCTCTAGCAGCTGCGTAGTTGTATCATTCGAGGTAGGCTAAGTTATTCTGCAGTCACAACACCGAAATCTTAGTGCCTTAAAATAATAGAGGTTTACCGTTTGGCCATATTCCGTGCCCGTCAGGTCAGAAGGAGCTTTGCTTTGCCTCTCACTCGGGGGGCTTAGGCTGATGGAGCCCCAACGTGCCACCATGGCAGAAAGAGGAGAAAGTGGCCACTCACTGGCTCGTCAAGACTGTTCAGAAGGTGGGAAACAGCACCCTGGTCCAGAAGTGGCCTAATGAGCTCACGGATCATTCCCAGCTTCATAAGGAGTGGGAACTGTAATCCTGCCGTGAATCTAGAAGGAGGAAAGCTGAAGGGAATTAGTGAATGGCGCTAATGACTACCACATAGTAGGTACCCACTCTATATTGCATTTATTCATTCTTTAGTGTTAGGCAGCTGGTGGCTCCCAGGTCCCCACCACCATGAATATCCTCCTACTTGTCCCCTTGGGAACCTGTGCGGTCTCTGTCTCTGGGCTTTATCTCCAAGTGTGAGCGTCATGGGTCATAGGATTTATCCGTATTTGGCATCAGTAGTCACGACCCGATAAGTCTCTAGAACAGTTGCACAAATCTCGACCATCCCCAGCGCTGCACGAGGGTTCCCGTTTCCCCGTATCCCCCCCAGCATTCTGTGCAACTCCGCTTACCCGTTTTGCCATCCTGATGTGGTGATAACATTGCAGCTACACCGCCGATATCCTTTTCCGCGCTGCCGTTTCTCTGGTAACTTTGTCCGTGGTGTCTTTTATTGAACAGGATCCCTCAATTTTGTAGGGTTTTTTTTTTGTTGTTGTTGTTGTTGTTTTTAAAAGATTTTATTTATTTACTTGACAGAGAGAGAGAGACAGCCAGTGAGAGAGGGAACACAAGCAGGGGGAGTGGGAGAGGAAGAAGCAGGCTCCCAGCGAGGAGCCTGATGTGGGGCTCGATCCCAGAACGCCGGGATCACGCCCTGAGCCAAAGGCAGATGCTCAACGACTGAGCCACCCAGGCGCCCCGGAATCCCTCAATTTTTATGTGATCAAATCTATCAACATATTCGGCTTTGTGGTCCATGTTTTGGGGGATCTTACTTAAGAGGCTCTTCTATACCCTAAGTTCAGAAAGGGAGCCTCGCACTTTATTCTGTTAGCTTCGGAGTTGGCTTGTCACATTTAGCTTTGTCATCCCTTTGGAGTCTACCTTTATGTATAGTGTACAGGAAGGATCCAAATTCATTTAGTGATCCGGGTTTCTGAACATTACGAGAGAATCATTCCTTTCTCTAGTGGTACAAGGTGCAACCTTTATCGTAAATCGGTTCTTCCATGATGGGTTTGTTTCTGAGATTCTTACTCTCTTCTGAGTGTTCTGAACTTGACCATCCAAAAACTCAGGCCGAAGGAGGCTTTGTTTTGCAGAATTTGTATGGTGCGTCCTGAGTAGGGACGTAATGCCGAGAGGTGGTGAGGCGTAATGAAATAAGCAGCAACCTTGGGGTCAGATGAATCCGCATTCAGTCCTGGCTCCGCCATTTACCAGCCCTGTGAACCTGAGAATCTTCTTCAACCCCTCGGAGCCTCTGTTTCTTCATCTGTAAAACAGGGATGATAACATGCATCTCTGAGGAGTGTCCTAAGAATTAAATGCTACAATATATGTGAGTGCATGCCACTTAATAAATGTTATTTCCTCCTTGATCATCGTTATCCGACAGTGATTTTAATGAGGCTGTAAGCCATTTCCCCGGCTTCACCAAGCTGTGGGTACATGTTACCCCAGTCCCCCAAATGTCATTGCCTCTTGCCCCCACCTACTGATCCACGACTTGGATTCAGTTGTTTCTGGCTGTCCCCATGGTGGCCCGTGTGGTTTCGTGAAAGCTTCCCATTGGGCTTCCCACCAGCACACCTGTGGGCACGGCAGGGGTTTCCATGGGGCACCTGCTTTGTCCAGCTGCACTAGGCTTGGAGACAAGGGCCTGACCCATGGGGGGTGCTTAGCTAAGTACGTCGAATGAGTCATCAGAATGCTCCTGTTGCCTGGCCATTTCTGTAGATGAGCTTTAGGAAGCTTTAGGAACATGTAGTGTTTCTGCTTTGCCCTCCTTGTCCCCACCTCAGCCCTTTCCCCTGAAATGAAAAATAAAAATAAAAACAAAATAAAGCCAGGTCTCTGGGCTGCCCATATGAAGGAAGTACCGAAGGTTTTACAGCCGGGCTCTGGGGTGGGCAGCCTGGTCGGGCTGCGCAGCCTCTGCTGCTGGAAGTGGTTTGGTTTCAAGTCCGCACAAAGCTGGCTCTGTGAAGGCGCTCTTTTGGCTGCCTTTGAGGAAAAGACTGGAAAAAATTTTTGTAATTGAAGCTTTTGATGCTTTGGTCGTGAATCTGTTCTGTCGCCTTCTTTCCTGAGTCTTGGAGGGCTGTCCCGCTAGGTGAGAGGACAGAGCAGTTCCTCTCGCAGGCACGCTGGCCAGGAAGGGCCACCAGCTCCTCCCAAGATGGCAGCCCTGAGAGGGCGTGAATCCACCTGACCCACCTCCTCTTCTCCTGCCTGATGATTGTGCTTTGAAGCACTGTTGGCACAGCAAATCCAGAACACTCTTTCTTTTTTTTTTCTCCTCTACTTTGTGATATTAATAAAGCAGTTCCATCTCTCTCTGGAGCCTGAGACCTGTGTGCTGCCTTTGACTCCACTGCAGTTTGACTGGCAAGTGGGGAGATCATTCTGGAGCTTTGTTGTGTCAGAATGAGACTAAATCCCAGCTCTGGGTTTGCTTCTGCCATGCCCACAGGGTTCTTCAAACAGCCTACCGAACGGGTGTGAGCAGGGTCCCCACGAAAGGAGACAGGACGTCCGCCCCAAAAGCTGTTGCCGAACAGGCTCTCAAAGGACTGGGCGGTCGCAGAAGGACATCTTGCCCTCTCTGTCCAGTCCCTGGGAAGGAAGGATTTGACTGGCAAATCTGGTTCTAGGATGAGACTACACCGCTCCCCTGCCAGGCTCCCCAAGATGGCCTTGGTGGAGCTTTGGGGGGAGAGAGTGTGGCAGTGGGTGGGGGAGGGGCCCTCAGCCCAGAGCACTGCCCTGATTCCGAGCCAGCCACCCCCTGATTTCAAGTGGTAAGTCTTTCTCTTGCTTTTTCAGTACTCTTAGAGTTAAGGAGGTAAATAAATACACACTTAGCATTATGAAGTTGAGTTTTTACTACTCCTTCATTTCTATTTTAATAGTGTAACATAGTTACTGTATTTCTATGTTAAACATTAAAAGGAAGAGCATAATTCATTCTTAAAGCTACACATCCACTTAATTGGTCTCTACTTACGCTTGGGGGACAAAGATACTTGGTACATCTACCACGTGGTTTCTTTGTTTATGGCAGACACAATCCATTGAGCATAGCACTTGCTATCACTGAGCTCAGATGGGACGTTCTCCGCAACCGCTATTGATCACAGTTGGCATGAGAGAGAAATCTTCATGCTATCCTGTCTTCTACGTAATCCTCCTCTTCATAGTTCTTTGTGAATTCTCCTCAGTTGGGACGCTGAACCTTTTATTACTAATTAGATATATGTTTTAACTTTTCTACTACCCTGTAAGTCGCTTGAGAGAACAATCGGGGCTTGACTCATCTTTGCGTCACCCGCCCTCTAGCCATCTCCAACAACGACTTGTTGGATCAGTGAATGACTGCCTTCCTGTTGAGACTAAAAGGACAGTGTTGAAATTCTCAGACTCAGCTCCAGGTCTCGCTGCCCTCTCCTTGGCGGTGTTTAGCCCATTGTCACAGCAGCCATACTGGTGTAAGACCCAAGAAAACCCATAGAACTGTGGTTTCCCAGTGACCCAGTAAAGAGGTCCTTTCTGCGGACCCAGCAGTGGGAGCGATTGTGAACTTCAGTGTCAGTGGTGGCCCATGACAGGAAGACATATCCTGACGCAACGGGAAGGGACATCAGCAATGTGAGGCCAGGGGGCCAGAAGACAAATATTTCGCAGGCAGTTGATACAGCAAATCTTCATTTGGTAACTACACGGTAGCGGTTTGGCCCCCATGAGCCAGGACCAGGCTTAGGCATTTTCCCTGGGGGACGATACCCTATATTTCCCCCTTCCTATCATCAGAGGGTGTGTCTCTGTTGCATACAGGCATCTGGGTTGGCACCCGTACTAACAGCCCTAACAGTACCAAGTGTCAGAGACTCAGTTATCGTTATATTCTCTCCCTCTCTCCTGAAGTGAACGAAAGCCAACCAATAATTATAAAATAAAAAGCTGACAGCACATTTAAACTCATTTCCTGCCCAAAACCAGAACAAAGCGGGGACAATTTGTCTCGTGTAAATTTTGCAGTACAGGAAACTGCCTCCCCTGAGCCAAAATGCAATTCAACTTGGCGTCTTCCTCCGCTTCGTTCCAGCAAATGTGTGGCACGGAGGGGTTGCATACAAGGGCATGAACTGTGTCCTCAGGGAGTGTACCTACCACCTCCGAGAGTATCCACACGGCTAACTAAATTGTCTGAGTACCTTTCTGACCTTGACTCTGACCACTCGATCCGTGCTTACTGCCCTTTGGCCACATAGACCTCCTGCCATCCCTCGAGGATGCCTGTGTGCCCTGCCCAGGACCTTTGCCCAGCACAGCAGGAGGCTCCTGGTTCCCCCCTGCACTTCCCTCTGGTCTCTTCTCAAATGTCCCCTTATGTCCCCAGGGACTCCCTGGTCACTCTCTTTTCTCCTGTCCTACTTTATTTTTCTCCTTAGCACGTAGCACCAACAGACACCTATACGTTTCCTTGTTCTTTATCTGTCCACTCTTCTGGGACCTGAGCTCCAGGGACATTGTCCATTTGGTGCATTGGTGGGTCCCCAGTCCCGGAGCAGGGTTTGTCAACCTCAGCACGACTGACAGTTTGGACCAGATAATTCTCCATAGTGGGGACTTGCTCTGCATTACAAGACAGTGAGAAGCATCCTTGGGCCCTACTCACTTAGATGCCAGGAGCACTGGCCTCCGCACCCCCCCCCCCATTGCTCCGTGTCCTCTGGTTGAGAACCACTGGCCTAGAAACACTTAGCACATAGTAAACACAAACTTATGTCAGCCTTTATTCACACTCCTACCATGTGCTGGGCATGGAGGAAGGTTCGCGTCTGTGCGGTCCAAGGTAGAGAATTCCCACCTTATGGGGCGATTGTCAGCTTAGTGATGATAGCCATACACATCTAAAACAGTTCCAGACACTTAGGACTAGGTGCTTTCATAAATGGCAGTCATGAGGTTATGCAGAGGCCCTGACCTGACCCCCCTACCTTGCCCTTTCAGCCTTATCACCCCATACGCCCATCCCCCAAGAGAACTGAAATGGAGACAGCTGGAGGAATTTGCCCAAGGTCACACAGCCAGGAAGTGACCGAGCCGGCCTTGGGATCCCTGCAGTCCTTGAGAGAGGGCTGATCCTGTAACAGCATCCTTCACAGCCCCCCAGTCCAGCGCCTTATTTATACTCGGTAAATATTTGTGGAGGAATTGAGTTCACAGCCCAGCAAATAAAAGTCAGACGGGGTAAATACTGCAGTGGAGTCCATGCAGAGAACTCAGGGTGCGCGGCAGGGAGACCATTCTGGCAGAGGGGACGTTAGCAGAAGTCTGCCCAGTGAGCCCGAGGGCCAGCCTCTGGTCCCCATGAGTCCCCATGGTGGCAAGGGATGCCCAGCCCCTGCACCACGTAGCCCCCCGTGTCCGCTGTGGGAGGGGCAGAGGAGGGGGCTGCCGGCCTCTGTGCCCCGCCTCAGCCGGCCTCCCCAGCACCCTTCCTTCTGCTTCATCAGAGGGATTCTTTTTCTCCCCACTGTGCTCCTTTTCCAAATCGGAGGCTTTGAGGCCCGCTTGGTCCTCTGCCTTTTCTACTTCCCAACTCTTCCCGCCCCTGCCTGACTTCCTGGCAGACACAGCCCCGGCTTCAGAACTGTCCTAGATGTCTAACCTACATTTCCTTCTCCTGCTGCTCACGTGGCCGGGCCCCTCCTGCACCTGCGGAGATCTCTCCCCTGCCCTACCGGGCAGGTGGGTTCTGAGGCCTTGCTGCTGCCCTCCCCACCTCCTCACCCTCCCAGGCTGGGACCCTCCCTACCCAAGCCCAAGATCTGGCTTTCAGATCTTTGCCCTTTGGCCGGCCAGGGGGAGGCACTGTTCTCCAGCTGCCGTCCTCCTTGGCCTTTTCCAAAGGAGCTGCGTCCTCTGTCCCCAGCAGTGGCAGCTCCGCCCAGCCTGCCGGTGATGCTTCAGGTACATAAAGGGAGCCCCGGGAGAGCATGTGGTCCGAGGACACAGGGAAACCGTTTAGCAACTGACACCTCAGCTGCCATGACCACGAAACCTCCCCGAAATGTTTCTTGGTACAACCTACATTAGGGTGAGGCTTAAAAACCGAACCCCTACAGCTGTGGCCTGAAGCAAGCCGTTTCCTCCTCGATTCTGGGTGTGCGATAAAGACCACAGCTGCCTTTCACTGGGTGATTACTGTCTGCCGGGCACGTTCGTTGTTTTGGTCAAACCTGCCGGAGCTGATATGCACGATACTCTTAGTGGCCCCATTTTACAGGCGAGGGGCTTAAGGGGTTAAGAACAGGTTCTCCATGGGAGCCCAGGCCAACATCTCAGCCCCAGCCATGTGTTTTCCTGCTCTTCAATGGGTAAAGGAGTCCGAGGCTATTGGGTGGCCTGTCTCGGACACGGAGATGCGCTGCTGGGATCCCCTTCAGGACTGAGGGATGTTCCATGTTGATGGTACAGCCCTCAGTTCCTGTCCTCTTTGGAAATTGCTTCGGTTCAGGAGAGCACTGGGGTGAAGTCACGCCCCCTTCTTAAGCAGCCCACACCCAGTGACTAATAGACATAGGGTATAAAAGCCCACCCCCCCAACTCACCAACTTAGGACAGTTCTGAAGGGTCACCCCAGCTTCTCCCTGTGCCCAGTCCTGCTTCTCACCTTCCCTTACACAGGGGTCAAGCCCAAGAGCTACTCCTTTGAGTGTATATATAGGATATATATGTATATATATGACATATATATGATATATAGGAAATATATATTCTGTATATATATCTATATAGGTCTCTCTGTATAACTGTGTGTTCATATCCATCTCCTCTTCTGCTTCTTGGGGGACCCAGCCTGCCACGTAGACTCCCCCTGCATCCCCTTGGAAGTGTCTTGGGTCTTAGAGGGCCAGCATGTGCTGGTTGAAGGCTTGCAACTGTTCGCTGGTCGCGATGACCAGAGGGAGGGGACTGGCCAGCGTCAGACTTGCGTGGTTCTCGCAGTGGTCCTGAGTTGTGATACGCCACTGCTGAGATGGGTAAGTCTTTGCTGAGCTGCTGTAAAGCCACACCATGGCCTTAGGCAAATGTCTGTTGGAAACTAGAAGGTTTGGGAATGGGAAGGGCAGAAGGGGATTGCCCTTTTAAGATTTCATGCTTCGCCCTCCCAGGCAAGGGAAAGACCTTGTTTTGGGTGGTGGTGGGATACGGCCACACGTAATACGTAATTTATAGTTTATGTCCTGGTTGTTCAATGTTTATGTCTGGTTGCTTCAATTACAGCCCTGTTCTGGACTTCTTTTAATACCCTCCTAGTTTCCAGAGGGACCATAGCATAGAGTGGATGGTCAAGAAGTGTGGAAGAAGATAAAGGAAATCAGCAGGGAAGGAAGTAAAAATGAACCAGGAAAAGGGAGGAAGTAGGGACTATAATCTCATGATGGAGATGATCATTCAGTTGCCTCAGCCGCTTGTAGATTTCTCAGCCATAAGTGGAGTGCAAAACCCATGCCAGGGACTGGAATATCAGATGATTCAGCCAGGTCCCTGCCCAGAAAATGCTGTGACTCAGCCTTGGGCATGTCACTTAACCACTTTCTTTGGCTTGGCTGCATTCAGACACGGTCTGTGAACATTGCGTCACTTGTGGCGGATAGGGGTGGCGTGATGGCTCCCCCTCACATCTTACCTGCTCGTGCCTTTGCCCCCACCCCTTCACTTCACACATCACTTAGCATGGCTACGCTACCACCACCATCAATCACCGTTGCTTAATGAAGCGTTTCCCGGTGCCTAAAGTAATTTATAGACTCCACTTTATTTAACCCTTGTAACAACTCTGTATGTAGGTACTATTCCTAGCCTCATCTTACAGAGGACGAGCTGAGGCTCTGGGAAGATAATTTGTCCAAGGTCTTAGAGAAGTAAGCCGTGGAGCCAGGACTAGGCAGCCATGCAGCCTGTTCTCCTGGTGGTTCTCCCCCTGGAGATGTCCACCTTCCCACCGTTTTGGCTTCCATCTTGGCACCTTGACACGCCCGAGAGGCTGGCCTCATTCCCCCTGAGCTTCCTGGTTGTGCCTCCACACACTGGCCCTTCTTCCCTCTGCTTTCTCTTTCTTGTTCTCGACCTGACTGGTAACGCCCAGATGGACAATTGCATTGGCTCCTTCTGCCTTTGGGAGTGAGCGTCTTCTGTCACTTGTGAAAATGCCCCCATGCCAGGGCTTTGGCTGCACACCCTGCCCTGTGGACAGGCATCCAGTTTCTCAGAAGGCTATAAAATGGGGGTCACCAGGATGCTGCCTCCAGGCTGTGCGAGTCGCTCCTGCTTTATGGCAGAGAGGAACAGAAGGTGCGGGGAAGCCTTTAAGAAGTTGATTTCTGCTCCCAGGGGCAGGCAGTGCGGGGCGGTGGTTCAGCACCAGAGCTGTCAAAGTCGACATTCTGGATTTACCACTTACCTGCCCAGTGACCTTGGGCAAGTTCCTGAACCTCTCAGAGCCTCCATTTCCCTTTCTGTGCAATGGGGACAGCACCAGTGGCTTCCCCACAAGTTGTTGGGGTTGGAGAGTCGATGAGACATTGCATTTAAGGTGGTGGTTGCTCTAGCTGGTACAGAGTAAGGGCTCTGTGACTGTCCTTGTTTTAGCATTGTTCTCAGTATTGGCAGACAAGCCATAAACTGAATTCTCCGCTCTTGCCTCCCTCGCTCCCTGCCTGTCTCACTCCCTTTCTTCCTTCCTCACTGTCAGTCACCACCTACTACCTGCAGAGCCTTGTGCCGGGGCACTGGGAGACAGAGGATGGCGGAGAGCGACCAACCTTGAGGAGCTTACAGAGCCTTCCAGAAGAGTGAGCACCACGGGTCAGGCTGCCGGGAAGCCTTGGGCTCCACTCCTAGCCTGTGACTCGGGGACAATTTGATTTCTCTGAGCCCCGGATTCCTTAACCCGACAGCAGGCTCACTCCCGTCCACACGAGCACCTGACAACGCTGATCTGGATGCGGTCCAGAGGGGAAGCGCCCTCCCACCATCTCTGTGCCTGTGGCCGCAGAATCCTCAGGCCCCTTGCTGCCAGCTACGGCACGGTGCTGGAGTCATGTGTGACCCTTAATGGGCCTGCCCTAATTCCCAGCGTGCAGAACCACAGAATGGGCTCTCAGCGCCAGCCAATGTGTTCCGAACTGAGCACTAGTAAACGGACCTGGGATTTATGAATGGGTGTCACTGGCCTGCTGTTTTGCGTTTTATCACCAAAGATTATGGAAGATTGGGAGCTCTTATTTCAGTGAATGCTTTATGGTTTTCATTACTCTCTTGAATCTCTGCATAATTGGCTCGGGTTGGAGATGGAGTGCCTTTGTTTCCTTGTTTGCATTTTTTTTCCCCATCTGTGTAAACCAGTAAAAATCAATAAAAGACGAGCAAAGGAAAGCCCTGCCCACGCCAGAATTCGGCTGCACGTCACACTACCGCTGAGTGGGCCCCTTTCCTATTCATGGAGCAGCTCAGTGAACTGCAGCCTGGTCTCTGCCAGGGTAGACTCACGGACGCCCTTGGGGATTCAGACCACACTCTCTATTTACAGGTGGGGAAACTGAGACCAAGAATTAGGAAATGACCTGTCTGAGGCTGACTTACCTAACATCTACTGAACACCACCCCCTGAGTCATTTGACAGATTATTTTTGGGTGCCTGCTGTGTGTAATTAGCTAGGATCACAGAGTAGCCTTGTTTCTTTGTTTGCATTTTTTCTCTTTAACGCTGAGCTGACGTTCTGGCACAATAGTCTTTAAATCAGAGTGCGTGCACGAGCGTGTAGGGCGATGCACCAGGGGGAAAGAAGAACATTCTAGAACATCTTTTCCTACTCATTGCTTGCTCATCCTTTTTGTATTTCTATATTTTATGTATATTTTATAGTGAATTGTATAATACAGTAGCACAACAGAGCTTAGGTATGGTGTATAATTAAATGTAGCCGTATATCCATATACTGGGGAGGTATCCCCAAGAATTGTAGGGGTGTGTGATCGGAAAAATTTGGACACTGTGGGTTTAGTGGATGCACAGCCGTCCCTGACCACCCTGTCTAGGATATAGCCCTACCTCATCACCCTTTCCCATTCCTCTGCCTCTGTCTCCTTCATTCTCCAAATGTTACATTGTATTTTTGTTTGCTTCTTGTCTGTCTCCTCCACTAGAAAGCTCTGCATAGTTGGAGACTGATTTGCCTGCTGAAGTGTCTGTCGTGGGCGTGCAGTAAATAATTGCTGAAGCAAATGAATGGGTCTGGACGTGTGTCTCTGCAGACAGGTGAATACACATGCCCATCAGAGTGGACTAGGTACAGGGTTAGGGGAAGTGCAGGGTGTAGAGGAGGCACCGAGGGAGTGTCTGACCCAAGCCTTAGGGGAGGCTTCTATGGCAGGGGCTGGCTGAGCTGGACCCTGAAGGGTAAGGAAGGAGTTGGTCCAGAAAGATGAGAGATCCAGGTGAACAGCAAGGCCAAATGGTGGAGACAAGAGAGGGCAGGGTCTTCCAGAAGGTTCCACAGGGCCAGAACTTATTGTGTGCACAGGGAATGGGGTTAGAAAGGAGATTAGATCAGTCACCAAAGTCTTGCTCATGGTTTTCAGGAGTTGAGGCTGGATCCCGAGGGCAGGGTGGACAGGTTTGTCCTCGGGGTGGTGCAGAGTGAGGACCTAGTGGCCAGGCTGCCTGGATTCACATCCTGGCTCTGTCATTTCCGAACGTGGTTTCACCCTTCTGCCTCAGCTCCCTCATCTGTAAAATGGGGATGATAATAGGACCAGCCTCCGCAGGGTGTTGTGAGGATGAAATGAGCTAATTTATGTAAATCACAGAGATTGTTCCTGGCGTGGGATAACTGCTCAGCAAGTGTTACTTATTATAATTCCTTCAGCAAATATTAATTGTGCATCATGCTGTTCTCCAGGCTGGGGATACAGTCGTGACCAAATCAGACATAAACCGCCCTGGCGTGGGGCTTGCATTCTAATTAGGGGAGAAAAAGAATCAACGATTTAACAAGTTAACAAGAACGAATCATCCAGTGAGAAGGCTAGGAAGTGAATTCGGATAGGGATAGAGAGAGAGGTGCCTGGGACTCCCTCCAGTTGGGCATCCAGGAAGGGCCTCCTAGAGGAGGTGACTCACCTGCTGTGAGACTGGGTGTGTGCAAGGGCCCAGAGAACCAGAGTGTCTGGGTATATCGGGGGCAGGGGGGCTGAGGGGAGGATTTTGGGTAGGTAGCCAAGGACCCAGTCTTGTCAAGGGGTTTGGGTGCAAAGGTGTTTGAGGGTTTAAGCAGTGATGGGATTTGGCTCCTTTTAGAAAGATCTTATGGCCGCCGCCTGATCTCATGGCAAAATGGGAGGAAACGGTGGGATGGAGAAAGAGGGGCTTGTCTGTCTTCCCGTTCTCGAGTCCCTTCACCCCACCTTTGCCTGCCATTGCTACCGGTGACCTCGGTTGTCTCCCTGCCCCGTGTAGCACTCTGATGCCCAGTGAGGCAGAGGTCCAAATGACTGCAGCTAGAGGACTTGGTGACTCTTGGTTTGGGGGCAGGACCAGCTAGCAAGTGAATGCCACCTTTGGGGTGCGGACCCGCTCCTGAAGTCAGGGCCTGCAGGCCTTCCCCATTCCCCCTGCACATGTGGCGGGCCTGGGACTGTCACCCTCACCGAGGTGTCGCCAACCCACAGCTCTGATTTTGGCATTTGTCCCTGGTGCCTAGTTGACTCCTGGGTTTGGGGAGGCAGCGTGGGGTAGGGATGAAGGAAGCGGCCCCCAGAAGCAGGCTGCGTGCGGCGGGGAACCCTGCTTCTCGGCTCCTGCTCCTATCCGCTCCCTAGATGCTCGTTTCCTCCTCTGTCAAATGAGGATAATAATAGTAATTACCTCACAGCGTTACAAGCGAGTTAATATTTATAAAGCGCTTGAAATAAGGCCCAGCAGAGAATGAAGGATCAATAAGTATTCACTCTTACTCTCAGTATTCTTTTCCTGCCTGTTCCAGGGGAGAGGCCCCTGTTCACTGCCTCCTCTCCAAGATGGCTGTAGCATTAACAGGAATAATGATTGTCGACTGTTTGGAGCCTCGCAGAACAAAGGCCCTGCATAAATACTCAGGATGATTATTGTCATCTTACGCTTTGCCGGGTGGGCCTGTTGTGTGGTCGGTTGATTTATGGAAATGACGTGTCCCTAGTTGATCTGAATCAGTGATAAGCAAGTTTCAGACAGTGTAGATAATCCCCATATCTTCCGTCTGCTCCCGGCCTTCCATTCTGAAAGCTTCTCGAGGGCTAGGTAAGGTGGAAGCAAGGGGGCACCCCTCCAAGGGCAGGCAGGCATGCACCCAGAGGCCCTTCCACCCAGTGCTGAGCTTCCGGCCCGGGCTGTGCTGGGCTTGCTGGGCTGCTGGGCTGCAGTGTGGTGCCTACAGGAGAGACGACGAGTGTGCACCGTGTAAAACCAGCAGTGGCCGAGAGCGAATGTGTCTGGGGCTCTTACAGAGCTCAGGGTCATGTCCTCAAGGCCTCTGTGTATTGACCTCTGTGGTCCTCCACATCCTGGGACACAGAATCCCCTTTTACCAAGGAGGAAACAGAGAAGACTTGCCTTAGGGTCAGGTAGCTAGGGAGGGCGGTGCTGGGATTCGAACTCAGGCAGCACGCCTCCAGAGCCAACAACGTCCTTAACCAGCCTGTGGCCATGTCTAGCCCAGAAGAAGCAGCTCTCCAAGTCTCCATGGGTAGAGAAACAGGATGACTGGAAGCCAATGGCACTGACCCAAAATTGAAATCCTGGTTGGGTTTCCTTGGTTTCCAAAGTGTATCTTGGGAGGTGTCTTAGGATGGGTTGCGTGGAAAAGTAGCTCTAAGATTCGCCTGCTGGAGGATTATTGGAGGGAGCTCCTGGGATCAGCTCTGAGAAGCAGAAGTAGACAGAGGGGGTGATCTGATTGCAGGAGAGGCCTCAGCCAGTGGCATGGGGAGCTCTGAGGCCGGAATGTCCCTTTAGACCTGTCTTCAATTCAGGTGAGGGGGCCAGGCCTATGTACCTCCACATGGGACCAGCCATTAGATACAACTATCCCTGTGGGATGCGTGACCGGGTCAGGTTCCTGAGAAGGGACTCAGCAGCTGGGGGGCAGGGTGCCTTGAACCAGGAGGCCGTGGGAAAAAGCCCCATAGTGTCTACTACATAAGGCATTGCTGATGTGACCGATTTTATGGGTTTTTTAATCACTCTGAAGTCATGATGGAATCACTGTGAGGTCAGGAGTCATAACAGGAATCTAGGTGATAGAGAGCCAGCACTCGTTTCTTTCTCAGCCCCCACATGGCGTCACCTGTCCTGCTGTTTTTCCTTCTGCATATCTGTGATCGTCCCTGCTTCTCTCGGTTGCTCTCCGGGGTTCAGCACTTCTCCCTGGACTGCATTTAGGCTCCGAACTCACTCACTGGGTGGTGGGAATGAGCCCAGCCTTTCAGGGAGGTGCTGGAGTCAGTGGGATGAGGTGTAAAACTCCGGGCCCAGGCCCTGGCATGTTTAGGAACCCGACACTAGTTCTTCCCTTCCTTGAAGGAGTCCCTCATTCTTCTTCTTTTTTAAAGATTTTGTGTATTTATTTATTTATTTGAGAGAGAGAGTGCAAACAAGGGGAGGGAGAAGTACAAGCAGACTC
Organism: Ursus arctos; assembly: GCF_023065955.2. Taxonomy (NCBI): domain Eukaryota; kingdom Metazoa; phylum Chordata; class Mammalia; order Carnivora; family Ursidae; genus Ursus; species Ursus arctos. The sequence continues at coordinate 8,807,602 of NW_026622886.1, read as the reverse complement.
CCCGCTGAGCACGGAGCCTGATGCAGGGCCCATCTCAAGACCCCGAGATCATAACCTGAACCGAGATCAGAGTCTTCTCAACCGACAGAGCCACCCAGGTGCTCTCGTTCTTCTCCTTGTGACTCATTCCCCCGCTGTTTACTGGGTAAGCGCCAGGTTCCGAGATACCGCAGTGAGAAGGTGGGCGAGGACGGGCTCAGTCCTCACGGAGTGTGCCTTCTCCTGGGCAGACAATGGACAGGTTACCCCACGGGGTGACTTCCGGTAGTGATGAGCGCTGGGATAAAGACACAGCAAGGGATTGAGAGAGCGACTTGGGGCTTCCCAGTAACAGAAAAACGAGCCGGTGACCTCTGCATCTTTGTACCCCCACTTAGAGCATGACGAAGACTAGCTATTTGAGCATAACTGACAGACAGTCTGGCTTAAGGGTCGTTGTCAGGGCTGAGGAGGCTGTCTCTCCTTCCTGCTGGCTAGGGCGGGGCTCTGCTCGGCTTCTCCAGAGGTGTGGTGTCCTCTGCCTGGAAGGGCTGACGTGTTCCTTGGAAAACCTCCCCCTTGGTGCTCGCCCCAGGACCCTAGAGGCGAGGATCAGAGCAGCTCTGGCGTGTGGACAGCTCCCAGGGCCCGATGGCTAACTGCCTGCCCCAAGTCCAAGTCCAGACTCAAGTTGGGCAATCACTTGGTGCCATTTCCTGCCCCTGGATGGCCTGCAAGGCCTGTGGGAACACCCCTGCCCCCACCCTCCTGTCATCACCAACCCGCCCAGCCTGACCTCAGCCAGGACCATGGCAGGGCCTGGGAAGGGGACTCTGGGGACTTTGAAGAGTCCATGGAGTTTCACAAAGCCAGTGTTGAGTCGAAAGTCTGAGTTCTGGGCCTTCCTGGTTCTGCCGTGTGGTTCTCTGGGTCTTAGTCCTTTTTGTATCAGGTAGAGATGTGGTGAATATATTCTTGTTTACCTCTCCGGGTGGTTCTCTTCTGCCTTAGGGCCTTTGCACAGGCTCTTCCCTCTGCTAGAATGCTCTTCTTCAGCCCTTTCCCTTTTACGTAATGGGCTCCACTTTACTTTCAGGTCTCAGTCAGTCATCACACCTGCCGAACCAGGTCAGCTTCCCATTATCCACTCTCCTAGGCCTACTTAGAGCTACCTTTCCTCCGTTTGTCACTGGTCAGTTGTCAGTTGGCATTTGGGGGATTCTCAGACCATTGACATCTTTATATGCCCTGACGAGGGCAGGGATCTTGCCATCTTGTCTGTGGCTGTATCCCCGACACATAGCACAGTGCTTGGCATATAATAGATGCTCAGTAAATTTGTGTTGCTGAATGACTATCCTGATGAGATTCTGTAGGTAAAGACCTTTCTAAATGTTAAGTTCTAAACAAAAAAGGGGGTGTTTTATTATCGGGGGGACAATAGCACTGACCTGGGGGAAGGATCTCAGTTTCTTCAGAGATTTGGGTTAACTTTTCTAGAACCTGAAAGCTCATTTGCCAGCTCCATCTTGAATCAGCCTGTGCCCAGGAAGCCAACAGTCCTGACTGATCATGACTTGGCCTTCGTTGTGAAACAGGCGAGGGTAGGTGTTCCTGAGCCTGTGGCAGATTGGCTTACTCAGCCTCTCCCTGCAGCGGCCACACACAGCTTTCTAATTGTGTCATGTCACAGCGATATCCTTGGCGTGTCACCGCGGCCTAAGCCTCCGCAGGTGGGATGCTGAGAAGTGGAAAGTTTGCGTGTGCGTGTGAATGTCAAGGGGATGGAGTCGATAAGACAGGCAGCTGTATTCAAACCCACTTTAAACATTCACGAGCCTGCTCCTTCAGGTGGGTCCTTCCTGCCCCTCTGGTGACAGTCGGCAGGCTCTGCCCCTCAGTCAGTCTGTCCCTGAGTCAGTGCGTATTTGTTGAACAACCCCTGTGTGCCAAGTGTCAAGCTAGGTGCTGAGGACTCAGTGGTGACAGTAAAGGCGAGGTCCTTGCCAGCTTGCAGGTGACTGTTCAGTGGGGAAACAGCTGTTAAGTGAATCAGCAGGTGTAGTAATGAGAGGGCAGCAAGGGTTCCAGGGGCTGCGAAGAAGGGAGACAGGAGAGATGTTGCACTTCTAAGTCCATTTATTTGTTCAACAGTATCTTGAGGCACCTGCTGTGTGCCAGGCAGGGTGCTAGGTTAATGCACACATTTCCTCGCTGGAACCTTCCTAGACCTCCTGGCCAGAGTGTAGTGACTTTCCTCTGAACAGCCCACAACACCTGCCCCTCCTGTTTGGGACTTGGGGCTTTTGACGTATTCCAGTTAGTTTCAGTTTAGCACCCATATAAACACATATTAAGAACACTCCATCTGTCAGGCTGTCCTCGAGCCCTTGAAGACCCTCCACTGTCCCTGAGCCCTTGAAGACCTGTGCTGGGGAACGTGCGAGTGTCATCTCCGTAGCACCGAAGTGTCTCCTGTGTTGGATGTTCCTGATCTCCCCGCCTCCTGAGCTGGGTCCACCCAAGGCTCTGGTGATTGGAGTAAAGTGCCTGGCACAGAGCCTGGCACATAGTCACTGCTCAAAAGCAGACAATAGTCATGACCACGTTGGTGACATGGTGAGGGTTTATTAGCAAGCTTTCTTCAGTTCTTCCCTGGATACGTTAATTTAACAAGGATCAGATAGGTTTGCTCAGATTTTGTATTCCTTGGAGGAAAAGCATTGGGAGTTTACATTTTCCCATGCTGGAGTGAATCCACATGGAACATCAGAGTTCAGTTTTCTTTCTTTTTCTTTTTTTTTTTTTCCATTTCCAAAGAAACCGTGTGAGCGGCAGGTGAGTCACCTGTGGTAATTGGAACTGCCCCTCTGCACCTGGGGGACCCCAGGCCAGCTTTGTATGAACGCTTGGGGTTGGAAATGGAGCTGGAGGCTGATGGGATTCACCTTGACACGTTTGCAGCAATATTGGGGGAAAAGGTTTTAATCAAACAAGACTGCAAAGAAGCTGTATCACTCCGACTGTAACTGCTTGTGTCTTCGCCATAACAGCTCAAAACGTTTCATTCTTACTCGTTGGACATTTTGTATCGTTCGTCTCATTTAAGCTCACAGCAACCCCCACAATCCCATTTTACAGTTAAGAAAACAGGTATGAGCGGGGATACACCCAGGGATCACAGAGCTGGTCATTGACGGAACCCAGAGTCACCTGAGGCCACACACTTCCTACAGTGACATCCTGCCCCCAACAAGAACTTGCTGACATTGCAGATTCTGAAATTGGCATGGGAACTCGAACTCCTGGCATGGGTCTCCTCCCATGCTCCTGTTCGGAGTGAACATTTTGGGTATTAATTGCTCTGTCATCAAGCCCCGAAGCACAGGTCTTATCTCCTGGAATTCTGGGTGTTGACTGAGCTCAGTGAGTGGTTCTTCTCTCCAGTGGTGTCAGCTGGGACAACACACAGCTCAGGGCTCTGTTGGACCGGCACATGGAGGATGGCCCGCTGCCGTGTCTGATGTCGTGGGAGACGGTTGCATGTCTGAGTCAGGTGGGACAGTGAGACACCTGGGAGCGTGAGTCTGTCCTCCTCGCCTGGTAGAAGACTACCTCCTCGTCGCGTGGCCTTTCCCATCTGTCTCTCCATGTGGTCTCCCCATGTGGTCTTTCCAGCATGATAGCTGGCCTTCTCACATGGAGGCACAGGGACCCCCAAAGCTCAAAAGCAGAAGCTGCCAAGCCATAGTCAGCACGGGAAGAGACTAACCAAAGCACAGCATCGAGGGGGTTGGCCCACTCAGGGCCTCCTCTGGAGGCCAACCACCAGCGAGGCTGGTCAGTGCTGACGGGGTTGGGCCTTGTGAGGATGGAGAGAGAGTCCATGACTGGCCACCTCAGGTGGTCCTTTTAAGGAACCAGAGCTTACACTGGGCCATACGAAGGGATTGGGTTTCGGAAAAAAGTCTGAGTTCTGGGGTGGTCGTCGTTGAACTTTCGTGATGTATACCACGTGTATACACAGGGCACTGCTAGCTTTACATTCGGCCATTTGGCCCTCAAACAACCCAAAGACCTGGGAGCCATCATTATTGCCACTTTACAGATGAGGAGACCGGGGACCCGAGAAGTGAAGTAACCTGGCCAAGTTACACGGCTCGCAAAGTCACGGAGCTGGACTCAAACCCAAATAAGGGTCCTGATTGTCAGGCTTCACCGCCCCTCCCGAGGGCGGCTGATTTGGAGGGGGCTCTTTGGGGACATAGCAGGGAAACAGTTTGGCCAAAACCTTGAGTGCTTGTAGGGGAGGAACGAGCGTGACAGTACCCGGCGCGTGGGTAGTGCCGGATTAGTCGCCGATTAGCGCTTGTCCCCTCTCCAGGTCCGTGCCCCATGAACCTTCCATGAACCAGGCCCAGCGTCAGGCCCACGGTAGGCACCGAAGCGCAAAGTGTAGGTCCTGCTGATAACAGAGAAAGGCAGGTCAGAAAGACTTTCTCGGACTCGGGGAAGTTCTGCCCTTACAGGCTCATGGTGGGCAGATCGCTAAAAGGGCCAGAGGAGGAAGGCGGATGGGGAACCACGAGGCGTTTTGGCTCCTTCAGGATGTGGTGTTCAGAGCAAGAACTGTTGGGGGGTGAAGGGGGGCAGCAGGTGTGCGGGCCCTGCCCATCCCGGCCTCGGCGGTGCCTCGCCGGCAGCTGTTGGGGAAGCTGCTGATTGGCGTGCAGGGGACTCAGGAAAGGCTTCCCTGCGGGGCCCCGGCAATGATCAGGCAGTGACAGACAGGAGCTCCCGCTCCGCAAAGTGCCGTCATCACCTCCCGTCTTAAAAATAAATCGTTTGTGGTTTTCTAATGAGGTCACAGGAAGAACACTGTGCTTTCTAGTAAGAAGGGTGGGCAGGGCAGAGGAGAGGCTGTCTGGGTCTCATTGCGCATCTCGGCGGGGGGCACTGGGTGCAGGGCTGCCAGCAGAGCCAGGGAAATGGAGATCCATGAGCATCCGGAGCCTCGCTTCCACAGGGGCTTCGTAGCAATGTGGACGGGGGACAAAAAATGATACCGTGGCCCTGAGCTCTAGCATTCACAGTAGCTACCCAGTGGCAGTGAGTACGGCCAAGCACCGTGTGATGCCCTCCCCACAGGTGATGTCATGTAATCTTCGCCGCAATTCCCCACCCCCGCCCCCACTTCACAGAGTCATGCCTGTTGTGGTGCTGGGCTCCTAGTAGGCACTCAGTAAATGTTTGTTGAATGAATGATTAAAAAAAAAAAACAACAAAGCACAGGGAGGTGAATTCACTCCCCCAAAGCTGCGCAGCTAGCAGGGTCCAGATTCCCAGCGGGGGTTACCAGATTCCAAAGCCAGGGTTCTTAACCATTGCTCCATCGAGCCCTTTTGCATAGAACTGACACAGTGATGCTTCTTGAAGCCTCACAACCCCCCAGACTGGGATTTCTGCAGGCAGCTTGCACCTGTCATCTCACATAATGCTTCCAGTGTATGTTGAACATGTCCCGTGTCGGCCCATTTTTCAGAGGGGGAAACCAAGGCTCAGAGACAATAATCAACTTACCCGGAGTCACAGAGTGATAGATGACAGAGCTCTGGAGTCAAACTAAGAATCAGAAAGACATTTTGTTGGGAAGTTTTCATTCTGTTAGCTTAGTATTTGCTCTGTCCGTTCGGTCCTGGCACCCCTGGCAGCGAGGGGAACAGCATCCCTGCGTGAAGACAACTTTCGGCTCAAAGGAGGAAATGCATGCACACGTGCTTTTGTAAACACTGCAGCGCTGTTGACCTGTGAGCTGGTTTGCGTGGCCTGTTGGGGGATGGGCTTCGCTGCCCAGCTCCCAGGCCAGCAGTGTTACTTCCCCTCTGGGTGCCTCAGTTTCTTCCTCTGCAAGATTTCCCTCGTGGGGTGATTTTACTGTCGAAGGAAGTCAATGCACGTGAAGCACTTAGAACAATGTCGGGCTCCAAGCAAGTTCTTGACACTTCCTAGCTCTTGTCGCTGTCACCATCATTATGATGAGAACCATCAACATTATGAGTATTCTCCCAAAGGGAGGCAGGAGCGGGGCTTCCCGTGGGGTGGCCTGGTTGCTCCCAGCAGGACCATTGCTGCCCTGCGGTCAGCCCTGGAGGGCCGCGCTATGCACAGGTCCTGGAGTTTTTACCAGGGTCCTCATTCTTGTTTTCACATTTTACTCTTTCTTCTCTGGCTTCTCAGTGGAGCTCAGCACACTCCCACCTGCATACCCGTCCTCCCCTGCTGTCTGGCCAAGGGAGCCAGCGTGTTTGCAGCCCACCGCCACCCTCCTCGGCAACTGGCATCGGGCAGTGCTCTTGCCGTGCTCACCTGTCAGACCCGGATCCCCAGCTGCACTTGCACAGAGCTTCATTCTCTGCCCCCTGCCACTTGGTTTACCTCTTTCCCAGGATGGGGCTTCTGCCTTGCTTTCCTGATTTGGCATTTAGGTCCCCTGCTTACGCTGTCTGGAGGTCTAGGCTATTTGCCTCTGAGCTTGACACCCCCTCCCTCCCATACACACACCGGTGCTGCTTTTATCCCTAGCCTGTTCTGTTAAACATGTTTCTTAGGCACCTGCTCTGTGCACTGTTCCAGACCAGCTGCCCAGGGTGTCCAAGCCTTTTCTTCATTGTACCCCGCTCAACCCTGGTCAGGTGGGTGCTGCCACCCGCCCCATCAGAGGATCCTTCTGTGTATGTCCAGGGCCTTCCAGATCGGCCACACTCCCCAGGTGCTGTGGGAGTGCCACCCCCGCCCGAGCAGGGGCCAACCCTAGTCATATCCCTCACTCTAGCTGCCTCCCCTCCCCCAACCACCATCGCCTAAGTCCCCATTTCTGTACAGGGGAAGTAATTCACAGAAGAATGGTGACCAGAGACAGAGCACCACGTGATGTGTGCCAGGAGGCCGGGCCTAGAAGGATACCCGAGGTGATAGGACCAGGGCCTGGGCACTGTCCCATAGTGGGGAGTAAGCAGGGAAGGCGCAGACCTGGCTAGGGCAAGTATGTGTTTCCTGGTAGCTCCTGACCCCAGCAGGTCCTCCTGGCACCGCCCTGCCTAAACCTGGGAGGTCCAGGGCCAAGTGTGCCCAACCCTTGCATTTCAGACCCTATACAACCCAACCTAGTCTCCCTCTGCCTCTCCTCATTGTCTTCTGCATATTAATAATAATATTTTCCTCATAGGGTCACCATGCTGTTTGAATGAGCTAATCCATATGGAGAATTTAGAACAATGCCTGCAACTCATGCACTCTGCCCCACCTTCTCCCTAAATTCCTGCTTCTCTCGTATGCCCTGAACTTGCCCCACCCGGTGTCCGTAGACCCACGTTCAAAATCTAGTCTTGTAAGCTTGGGCAAGTCGTTTAACCTTTCCAAACCACAATTTTCTCATCTGTACAATGGGGGACTTCTAAAAATGTGAGGACCGAATGAGGTGTAATACATTGGAAAGGTTCATTCATTCGGGACGGGTAGACTGTGGCCAGAACTCTGCGCACTGGCTTTGTAGCAAAAGACAAGGTCCCAAGCTCCACCCTTGGGGGAGGGGTACCCGAAATCAGTAGTGACATAGTTGATTTTTCTCACGTGGTGAATTTTAATTTTGTTTGGGGATTAATGCTCTTTTCAGTAATTAAAAAGGCAGAAAATATACTGCCCCCCCCCCCGAATTAACAGTGGTTGAGAATTTCACATATTTGCATGATTTCCTCAAGTGAGAGAAGGAAAACATTTTAGTTAAAGCTGAAATTCCTCTTGTTAGTCACCCTTGGTCCTTCCTCCTTCCCTAGAGGCTTGGATGCAGGGCAGCCAGCGAGAGAGGGAACACAAGCAGGGGGAGTGGGAGAGGAAGAAGCAGGCTCATAGCGGAGGAGCCTGATGTGGGGCTCGATCCCATCACGCCGGGATCACGCCCTGAGCCGAAGGCAGACGCTTAACCGCTATGCCACCCAGGCGCCCCAACAAATGGTCTTTTTTTTAATGTGACATTTATATACATAGCATCAAACTATGGGTGATATTCTGCAACTCGGTTTTGTTTTTTTTTTTTTACCCCGTATTGTTTTCCAAATTTATCCACATTGAAACATTGAGTTGACTCATTGATTATGATTGCCACATGCTATTCTGGAAATTCGCAGCCTTTGCTGTCCCCCAGGGCTGCAGGGATCCAGCTGGTATCCTCTCCTTGAGCTCCCATGGGAGGTATTCCTAGAAGTAGAATTGCTGAATCATAGGGTGTGTGTGTTTGCAGCTCAGCCGGCTTGTGCCGGCTTGTTTTCCAAAGTGTTTGCTCTGATTTACTCTAGCAACGTTTCAGAGTTCTTGCTTCTCCACATTCTCAACCAATGCTCGGTGTTATTAGACTTTTTAATTTTTGCCAATCTGATTGGATGTGGAATGGCATCTCATAACTTGGCCTCATCTGCCTATCTCTGATCACTAGTGAGTTGAACATTATTCCAGGTTTTTGCAATATTGAGGTCCCCTGTTCAGTAAAATACCTGTTCAAATTCCTTACCCATTTTTTTTTCCCTACTGGGATGCTTGCCTTTTATTATCTGTGTGTGTGTGTGTGATTTATTTTTTTTAAGATTTTATTCATTTATTTGAGAGAGAGAAAGAGAGCACAATTAGGGGGAGGGGCAGAAGGAGAAGGAGACTCCCCGCTGAGTAAGGAGCCAGATGTGGGGCTTGATCCCAGGACCCTGGGACCAGGGCCTGATCCGAAGGCAGACCCTTAACCGACTGAGCCACCCAGCCGCCCTGTGTGTGTAATTTCTTGATGCATCCTGGGGACTTGTTATCTGTTATGTATGTTACAAATGCCTTTCCCCAGTGTATTGCTTATCATTGAGTTTTATTCATTAGGGTTTTGTGTTTTTTTGGTAATGCAGAAGTTTTAAATTTTGTTATGGTCAAATTGATCAATTTTTTATTATTGTAATTTTCTTATCTTAAGACCTAAGACTGTAAAGAAACTCTCCAAATTTCCTTTCTATAATTTTGAAGTTTGTGTTTCAGCATCACGTGTGGGCAGTTAATTGATTTGGAACTATTTTTGTGTGTGGCATGAGGTAGGGGTCTCATTTAATTTTTTTCCCCTAAGGAAAGCCATTTGTCCCAATATATTGGTTTGAATGGTCCCATCTTTCCCACACTTTTTTTTTTAAAGTTTTTATTCATTTGAGAGAGAGAGAGAGAGAGAGCACGAGCAGGGGGCGGGGCAGAGGGAGAAGCAGGCTTCCTGCTGAGCAGGGAGGCTAACGTGGGACTCAGTTCCAGGACCCCAGCATCATGACCTGAGCCGAAGGCAGACGCTTAACCCACTGAGCCACCCCGGCGCCCCTCCCACACTGTTTTGTAATGCCATTTCTGTTCTATACTGAGTTGACATATATATATGTGGGCCTTTCTCTAGGCTCGTTGTTTTGTTCTGTCTGTGGATATAAATTATTACTTAATCATAATTGTGGTAAATGCTATGCTAGAAAAGCCCAGGATACTATGAGAATTTACAGCGGGGGCATTGGCCAGGCCTTTCATTTCTTTGCTCTGTCTATTCTGCTGCTTTCTTAGCTTTTATATGAATTATGGATTTTTTATTACAGAGCCTAGTCGCCTTGTGTGAACTGTCTGCCCTTGCATTGGGTTGGGGCTGGGGTGGACACCCACTTGGGAGAAGAAAGCCTGACTCATCGAGCAGTGACAGGTGCCACGCCACCCTGGGTGGCTGCGTGCAGGCAAGTCCCAAGTTTGTTTGCGGAAGCTGGTGTTTTTGCACACCTTCCTTCCCTGGGATAGAGTCATTTTTCTGAGCAACCACACCATGGCCGCAGGCCTGTCTGCACAGAGGTTAGGTCATGCATGTGCACAGTAGCACAAGGTGGCTCCCAGAAAAAAAATGCAAGAGTCTCCGAGCCCCTTGGCAGGACAGATTGCATTTTTCAAAGGAAAGAGGAAGCTGGAGGCAAATCCCCAGGATGGGTTCTCCTCGGGCCAGGAGTAGCTCCCTTCCACTGCAAAGCAAGCACCCCGGTTGCCTGGGCCACTCTAAGAGACTGCATTTCATGTTGCCACATCCTTGGGCAGCAGCATTCGCCTGTACTCCAGGGCATTCACAAATGTCTCATCACTTCCCACTTCTGGTTCTTGCCTTGCGGGATGTGGCATTGGCACACAGTTCCCATGCGACTTAGTCTCGCTTTAAAATCCAGTGCATGCAACTTTAGAGACCCGTCAGTTAGGGCTGGGAGGGGGTTGGGAGAGTGGGGTGGTCGTTTACGTTTTACACAGAGGGTCTGAACTCACACAGCACAGGACTCGTTTAACAGGGAGTTTCCCAGAGCTCTGTGCGATTGACAAAGCACAGTGTGGCTTCCCGGTACCTTCTAAGAATCAGCACGGTCCCTAAAACATTAACGTGCTGGACTCTGGAGATGGGACTTGGCCTTGAGTTCTATTCTCCCAGACGAGTTATAGTGGAGACCCGTATCACACGGGGAGGGAATGGGGGGGATTAAATCTAACATCAGTGTATTCCGTGAGAGTCAACTTTACGCTGCAAAATGCCTTGCGCTGTCTATCAAGTGTAATGTACAGACAGAAGAGCCTCAGAAGAGGCCCAGCACAGCTAGGTTTTCTGCACCAGATCACCGTTTCTTTGCTTGAGCAACAGACGAAGTAGGTGGCGTGTGTATGTGAGTGTGTGTGTGTAGGGGACACATTTGGAAACCAGTTATCTTTAAACAGAAGCACGGCTGGCTGGGGAGGAGGGGGGCAGAGGTGCCCACTGAGCACATTCTCTGAGAGTGACTCCTTTTCGACCACATTAAGTCGCACGGCCTGTTAAGACTATGAAGACGAAGAAGGGAGCAGTGGGGAGACAGGACCCCGAGAAGCTTCCTCAGCAGGGGCACAGCTCCCCACCCCCAAACCCGTTCCCTCCAGTGTTAGAACCTGGCTCTGCCTCTGTCTTTGAATAGCGGATGCATACTCAGGGCCAGGAGGGGAGACCATTTGGGTTGCTGGGGGCCACCGGAGGAAGCAGCAGACTCAAGATGCCCATCTCCCCTGTTCTCTGAGCATGCACTCATCGATTGAAGAGTGGGTGGAATCACCTGCCCCCAAAATGATAATGATCATTATACCACTAATATTAATGCAGCTGATGCTATGTATCCAGCATTCTAAGTGCTTTATATATATATTGACTTACTTGACAGTGTACATGTAATGAACACTCCGGTGTGCCCCTGATAAGATCGCCTGGGACATTCACTAACCAGACAGGTTGCCAGGCCTCTCCACCGGATTTCTGATTGAGTAGATCTGGGACAGGGCCCAGGAATCTGTGTTTTTAACAAGCACTCCAGGTAACCCTTACAGACAGATGGGTTTTGGAAATGCAGAATCGTTATTTCTCCTTGTTTCTTTGCTGAGCCGGTACGGTAAAATTTATGTCAATTTGCATGCACGCATCTACTCCCCTGAACCAAACCTTCCTGAGCCCGAGTCTCCTCTTCTGTGAAAGGGGAATGGTCATGGGACCTACTTCCCAGGGCGTGTGAGAATTCAGTGAGATAGAGCATCTGAAGTGGGATGTCTGGTGCCTGGTAAGTGGCCAGTGTTACCATTTTTACTGTTATTACTGTTACTTGGAGGTGCACGGGGCACACGGAGACACTCACACCCCGGCACTCGTGTTCCCCAATGAAATGGCCTTTACCCAGTTGACTGCTGGGAATACACTCAAGCTAATCTCCTTTCGCTGGTTCTTACGTGGAGATCCGGTGCCCAGAGGAAAATGGATTGGCAGAGAAATTGATTACTTCCTGCCTCCCTCAGCAGCCCGGTTTCCAAAGGCCCTGGTCAAATTAAAATGCATTAACTGAGTTTGTCAAGGAGCCATCTGGGAGGGCCCAGCCCCTGCCTCCTGCCCCCATGCGCCAGCCGCCGCCCAGACCACATTCACATGCTGGACCACGCAGCACCAGGCCTGCTCTTGTGGCCGCATCCCGGCTCCCATGGAAACCTGGGGTTTGGTTCTGAGCCTGGAGACAAATGAGGTGGCTGTCTGTACCATGTTCCCAAATGGGTTCTCTTTCATGTCCAATATTTTCTCAGCCTATTGTAGAGACTCAGCCTCAGAAAGCAAAGGCAAAAGCACAAAAAGGCCAAACGGAGAAAGAGACCAACGGAAAGGGAGCCAAGGGGAGGCGGTTACATAACCCCGGCAGCCAGGCTGTCTGCGGGCCCTATGACTTATTTAGCTGTCTGTCTTTGCGGGATGTCGGACTCCATCCTTTCCAGCTGGCTCTCCGCTTCGGTGATTACATTAACACTCAGTAATTATAGGAAATAGACACCTCTCGAGTCACCAGCATTCCCAGTGGCAGGATGGGAGATATTCAATACCAGGAACGCCCCATTGCTGGCCTGCACACTGGTCCCTCCCCAGGTCTCCACCGTCTGTGGCGAAATGAGACAGAAGTAAGGTTCCCCACCCCCCTAACCCCCTAAAAAAAAAAACCCTGCAAAATCTGTACAGTTTAAAGGCTGGTGCTTGATCTTGAGCTGATGTTAACAACATCCTTTTAAAAATCCAAAATGATGGTGATAATAATTAATGGTTGCTTCTGTCATTTTGCTATAATGCAAAATTGGTCTCTAATATCGCTCTCTCCTTTGGGGAGAAATTCCTGATCTCTGAAATCCTAGAGTCTGAGAACCACCGCTTTATACATAAAGGAATAACATGATACACAAAATAATATGGTCTAGGGGCGCCTGGGTGGCTCAGTCGTTAAGCATCTGCCTTTGGCTCAGGGCGTGATCCTGGCGTTCTAGGATCGAGCCCCACGTCAGGCTCTTTGCTGGGAACCTGCTTCTTCCTCTCCCACTCCCCCTGCTTGTGCTCCCTCTCACTGGATGTCTCTCTCTCTCTGTCAAATAAATAAAGTCTTTAAATAATAATAATAATAATATGGTCTAAAGGGACTCTCTCTCCTTTTTTAATTCCATGTGCATTGCCTTTTTAGCCTCAGCCTCTGCTTTTTACGCCATAGGTAACAGGGGCTCAGGGATTCCTTGCTGGCTCCACCTGCCTTACTTCCCCGTCTTCGGTGCTTCCAGAACAGGTCCTTGGAAACCTCCCTGCCCGTCGGCCCCACCCTGTCTTGAGTCTTAAGCCAGTCTCAGTGGAGATGGGAGTAAAAAAGTCACCGTAACACAGCTTCCAGCAGCTGCACCCTTACTGTGAGCTAACCACTTGACATACTCCACGGAGTCTCCACAACAATACTGGGAGACAGGTGCTAGGATCAGTAGTGGCATCCCTATCTTACAGTGAGCAAACAGGCTCAGAGAGGTTAAAGCGTTTACCCGAAGCCACACAGCTCTATGGGATATGAACCCAGGCAGCCTGACCCAGAGCCCATGCTGTTAAGTACTAACTACACTGCCTCCCTCGTGAGAAAGCATGGTAGGGAGAAGGGTAGACCTGGATTCCAAGCCCAGCTTTACTACTTTAGGCAGCCCTAAAGCCTCTGCTTTCTCATCTGTAAAGTGGTCCTCGTAACAGCTGCCTCCCACAGACGTGCTGAGGATAAAGTGAGGTAATGGAAGGCCCTTGGGAGGGGTATCTCCTTTTCCTTCTTCTCACCCAGCCACACCCGCTGGGCTCCGAATGGCTCCCTGGGACTTCTTTCTGCTGTGCAGTCCTGCAACTTGCTTCCCACGTTGATTAAACCAAGCTCCAGCTTCCCTGATTCCCCACCCATTGCTTTATTACCTCTCTCGAGTCCTGACCAGCACCCCAAGCTGCTACCTCCGCCCCCAGGATTCTGACTGGTGCCTGGTACCCCCCAACCCTGCTTTCCCTTACTCCAAGGCCTGGTGGACAGAATTCCTAGCTCATGACATCATGCTCCCACTGCTAAGCCCTAAATACCTCCTCTTCCTGGATTTGCATCTCTAAGTCCAGCCCATGGATTGGAAACACGTAGCCCACAGTTTCTAGGGTGGTGGCTGTGACTCTTCAGTCTCTCCTATGCCATGTTTGCCCCCCTTCCCAGGTTGTGCTGTTGGGGGGTAGGAAGGGGGGTAGACCCCAGCCACAACATGCCTTAGGCGCAGATCCTTGCTCCTTCTTGTCCCCAACTTGTTCCAGATTGCCGAGAGGGCTCCCACAAGCCTTGGAAGCAAGTCACGTGTTCTCCTTACGCGGATGCCCTTTAACGGGACACCTGTGATGTCCCGGGCATGTCCCAGGCATGGTCTGTAGATCACGTATGTAAGCAGATCCTCCCAACTGCTTGTGAGGTGGGTCGTGTTAACTTCCATTTGGTGGATGAGCAAAGCAAGGCCTGGCGAGAGTGAAGGGATGTGCAAATGGTCTGTTACTGACAGATCTGGACTTGCCAAAGCCTTCCTGATCCTAAATATTTCTGTGCCTGGCATGACACAGGCCAGAAATGCAGTGGGTTATTTAAGCAGACTCTGCTTCCAGAATCCATATGGAAGGTTTGGGGGATGGGCACCACCTCCCTACCGGCTACCTCTGCCCAGGTGTGCCTTCACCTCTGCAATGGGCCTTGGTTTTCTCATTCTGCAAGTGGGCCTACAGATACCTAATAACACCTCCCAGAGCTGTAGGGAGAATAAAATGAGGTCATGTCTGCAAAATGCTCACCAACAGTCAGCACTTAATATATGTTATTCCCCTTCCCCTTGACAAAACCCTCCATCAATATAGTTACATTCTTGTTTTGGAAAAAAAAAATACAGCTCTCTAGAGACATAGACTAGATGGTCAGAGAGTCCTTTGTGATCACGGATCCCAGAGTGCAGACGAAATGCCTGGCAAGGAGCACAGCTCTTCAAAGGGCTGCAGGTTTTGCAGGAATCCTAGATATGTCAGTGAGAGACCACCCTTTCCCAGCCCCCTCCCCAGATCAGAAGGGGCAGAGGGGGCCCAATAAAATGCCCAGAATCTTTGGAATTCATGTGGAAAACAAAGTCAGTGGCAATCAGATTTTATTATAATGATCCATGTCCCATCTGCTGGAAAGAACTTGTTTCTACAGCGAAATCTTTCCATCTCCTCTTGAGCAGAGGGAGAGCGACCAGAGATATTGCAGATTGGGGGATTGGCCCCGTGAAGACACAGTTTCTGCTCTAGACAGACAGCGTGGCAGCTGTGCCGGGCCCCCCACTACCTCTCACGAGCTACTCCTTGTCACTGCACCCATCTCTTTAAAATGCATAATAGAGACAGATCTGCTCAAGATTGCCTTTGAAAGCAACTCTAGTGTCTTACATAGTATCCGGAAAGATGGAGTATTCTGTGAATAACTTGCTGGATTTGGTTCTCCTGGGACTTCCTCTGGCTTCTAGGAATAATGCATACCCGGTTTTTCTACCAGTTTCGGGAGCACTGATTAATGGTGCCGTGACGCTTATTCGAGGCAGGCGCTTTCTCACTGCCACTGCCAGCCCTGATGGATGGCACAGCCTCTTCCCTGGCTGGGGCAGCCTAGATCAGGGCTCCCTCTCCCTGCTGCAAGCCCTATTCATCACAGTGGCTACAATGTTCCAAGTGCCTGCTGGGTTTGAGGCACTGTTCACATGTCCCACTAGGAAGGCGCTGTTAATTCTTGTCCATTTTGTAGTTCAGGATAGTAAGGTCTGGTGAGAATCAGGAACTTCCCCAAGCCTTACGTCAGCATGAGATGGCAGATCCAGGGTGCAAACCCAGATTGGTGTGAAACTAGGACTTTGCTGTTTTGGCACGACACTGTGCTTTGGTGAGCAGATCTTGGGGGTGATGTTAGTAGTGGGAGTTAGTGATGGGAGTAGATGACATACTGATTTGATTCATCAGCCTTAGGAGGCACCTCTGTCTGGACCACAGCATATAGTTGGCCAGTTGTGCACTGCACGACTCTAGAAGGTACCAGTCACAGTGGAGTCCGTGCACATGGTGCCCTCTGGAATTGTGCAATGCACAAGCTGCACCACCAGAATGTCAGCCTGGGGATTCTAGCTGTAATCAGTGGGAGGGCTCAGGAGAGTATGCACTGCATCATCAGTTCTGAGTTGGACAGCTGGCTCTGCCACTTTTTATTCATGTGACGTAGGGCAAATTCCTTAACCCTTCTGTGCCTCAGTTTTCTCATCTATAAGGTAGGGGCTGATAGCATTGTCTTTCTCCAAGGGTTGGTGCAATGATTGGAGGAGTTTATCCATACACAGTGATTGGGACAATCCTGGCCCATAGTCAGCACCCCATGAATGGTGGCCACTCACATTTGCTGCTGTTTTTATGACCCGCACAACCTTACTTCCCACTCTCCCTTTCACCACCCAATACCCCCTTGCCCAGTCAAATGGCTTATCTTTTCCCACACATTTTCACTCGGGTGCGGCCTCTTCCGAGGGGTCTTCCCTGATTTCCCTGGGAGGGGGTTCCCCCTGCCCTGCTCTGATCTTTCAGAGCATGTTGTCGGCGTCTTGCTGACCGCACCCGCACGACAGCCAGGCCGCTGTGTGAAGTGTCTCCGCGACTACAGGTGGAGGGCGTCACGGGTTCATCTGGCCATGCCTCTTCGTCCGCTTTGCCCGAGGCTTGGCACATAGTAGATCTTCAGTAAATGGTTTGTGGTTTTAGTTGAATGAATAAGTTAGCGTCCTCCCTAGTGATCACCGAACACCAGGAAATTAGCATATGATTCCCACAACCATACGGCTTTTCCTTTTGTTGTTGTTTTAAAATACAAGCACTCATCATTTATTTATTTGACCTCATTTTCTCTTTCTTTTTTTTTTTTAGTTTCTTTTTAATTGCTTAAGTGTATGATTCAGTTGTTTTGAGCATATGCACAGAGTTGCCCAGCCAGCACTGTCTCATTCTAGAACATTTCCAAAACCTCAGAAAGAAGCCCTGTACTCATTAGCAGTCTTCACCTCAACTCGCCCCCAGCCCCTGGCAACCACTTGTCTACTTTCTGTCTCTAGAGGTCTTTCTACTCTGGACATTTTGTGCAGGCGGAATCATCCAGTGTGTCACCCCCGGTGTCTGGCTTCTTTTGCCCGCTATTCTGTTTCTAAGGCTCATCCAGTTGGTAGCGCGTATGAGAACCTCGTCCCTTTTTATGGCCGAATGACACTCCATTGTGTGACTAGACTGCAGTTTGGTTTTCTGTTCACTAGCTGATGGACCTTTAGGTTGTCCCCACGTTTTGGCTGCTGTGAAAATGCTGTGTGTATAATCACATGTGAGTTCCTGTGTATCTTCCTCTCTTTTTCGTGCTGCCCCTGATATCTCTGTGCTTTCAGGCAGAGTGAGAAAGGGATTGTTGCCGGGGGTGATGAGCAGAATAGGGTTTATGAGTTGAGAGAGGCCGCCGGGCGCCAGGCTCTGACCTAGGGGCTAGGTATCTCACAGAGCTCCGTGAAATCCTCCGAGAGGACAAGAGCCACGCTTAAGGACATGAAACTGGTGGGTAGGATTTGAACCCCCATTTCTGTGACTTCAGAGCCTGCATTCATACCACTGTGCAGTGGTGGTTGCCTCCAGGAAGTGAGTGAATCTGCTTAATCAAAGCCACCCCTTTGTTCTTCCCAAGGAACTCGTGCCTTGCCAGCCTGGCCCCAGACAGTCATGGAATGGGGGTGCTCCCCTACCCTGTGTGTCCCTGGGCCACCCCAGCCAGCATCGTGGGCCTCTCAGACCTTGGCCACCTAACTCAGGGAGGCTGCTTCCTGCCAGTGTCTATGAGGGATCGACATGGGGTGGAAGAAACCAAGGGTCTGTCCCGGGGTGGGGCTGGGCAGGCCCGGCAGGAGGGTCGGCTGAGACCAGGCAAGCAGTGAGGCTGCCGGGCAGGGAGGGCCCACCGCACTCAGCATACACCGTGGCAAGTTTATATGGCCCGCCTCTCGGAAGGAGCGCAGCTGTAGCAGAAACGTGGGCTGGGTGTGGGCCCTTGCCAGAGGGGTTCTCTTTCTTGGCGGGGGGTGACACCAGTTGAGCAGCTGAAGGGGGCTCACTTTTCTCTTCTTTTTAAGGGAGTGAATGGGGCCAGAGGCTGAGATGGTAGCACACTGCGCTGAGGGCCGTCAGGGTCCAGACGAGGACGGGGAGGGGGAGGCGGAGGGGGCCTGGCAGATGGACAGTGGCCGACATCAGGGGTATCAGCGGCCCTTCCGAAAGACAGATGCAGAGGGCCACACTGCAGCCGGATCTTCCAGCGGATGGGCAGGCCAGCAGGCCCCTTCCAGAATTCTGATGATTCCTCCAGACAGAGCTAAGCTTCTTGGCCCAGAAAAAGCTTAGGATCACAGCTTCCGAAGGATCCATTTGAAGTTGTGAAGGGAAGGGAGTCTCTTCCCTGGAGGGTAGGAGAACTGGCCCGTAGGGGTATGTGTGTGTGTGAGAGAGAGAGAGAGACAGACAGACAGACAGAGACAGATAGACGGGCTGACCCTAAACTGATTGATGACCATACATGGGCTCTGTTTTGAGACGTCTCAGGCTGTGGCTGAGAGGCCATACTAAGCGCTGATGCTTGTTGATCAGCTACTATGTGACAGTGGCTTGGGAACTGCTCCCTCTCACTCATTCCCTGCGAACAACCTCTCTGGTGTTAATTTTATTTGAGGACGGAGAAAAGTGAAGCCCTGGGCATAACTCTCTAAGGCCGCAGCAGCAGAAGCCATGCTGTTGTGATCTGGACCCAGACTCAGTGCCGGATCCCAGCTTCTTGGTCATTAGCCCCTCGTGCCTCCCCCCGGGTACAGCCAGGGCATTGCCAGCCTGCTCTTGGCCCACCTGCCCAGGAGGCAGCCCCGATCTGGTCCTAGCTGGGTTCCTAATGGCTGTGTGACCTCGGGAAGATCACTTTCCCTCTCTGAACCTTGGTTTTCTCATCCGTAAAGTGAGGGCTTGGCACAGAGCAGTGGTTTTCAAAGTAGGTTCCACAGACTGCTGGGGCCCTAGGGGGTGGGGGCTCAGAGGTGCTGATGACAGAACAGTGCCCTTTGTTACTTGTTCTGTTTATCAGATTTCTGTTGGAGACTTTGATTAAAGGCTTCCGGTGGTGATAAATAAACAAGTAATCAGGAAAAAACATTCAAAATAAATACTAAGCAACCTTCCAGCTTTGGCTACCGAAGATTTGGAGAAGCAGCTCTGAACTCCCCACCAGCAAGCCCCAAGAGCGTCTGGGCCTGGATGCTGGGATGTCCTATTCTGAGGGGTCGTATTAGTGTTGGGGTGCAGGGTCCCCCAAAAAGGCCAGCCAGGAGCGGGCTGGGACAGACCAAATCTCAGGATGACCCTGACGAGGCGGAGTCCAGACTGGCCACAATGGACCAGGGCAGTGTTTCCAACAATTTGAGCCCTAAGCCATGGTTTTTGCTGCATCTGTGGTATAGGAGGCAGGAGGGCGGGGTGGTCAGGACTCAGGCTGCCTGGGTCTTCTACTTACTACCTGGTGCCTTGGGCAACGTACTTCATCTCTTTGAGCCTCAGTGTCCTTGTCCGGACAGCGGGGGTGACAGTAGGGCCTGTCCACGGTGTCATTGTGATTTAATAGACCCAGAGCGTTCGGCGCAGTCCCTGGCCCACCGTAAGTGCTGACTCTTACTTCAGCCCTGTGACTTGGGCTCTTCACTTCTGTTTCCACATCTGTTCGATGGCAATAATGTTAACAGCAGCCTATCAAGGTCATCGTAAGGATCGGATAGTAAGTTGTCGTTAATGGGTCACAATGGTCGCTATTGCATTTTCTTGTCTTTTTCTTTAAATCTATGCACATCTCCTTTCTAGAGCCTCAACCTTTCTGGAAGGCAGCCACCATCCGAGCAGGGGCAGGCCAGGGGTCCACGCTGGCTGACACCCCCGGGCCGCAGTGCTAGCCTGGCTGCAGGAGAGCAGAGTTAACGGCAGACACGTGCAATCCTCCAGGCTGGGCCGGAGCCAAGGCGGGCATCTGACCCGCCAGCGCACACTGGGAAGGGAAGCCAGTCCCTGGGGGGCCATGCTGTAAACAGACACACGCGCTGGCATGGACCCCGGCCAAGGAAGGCCTCCCCGCCCGCACTCGGTGGAGTCTGCTTCCTCTGTTGCCTGCCCGCCCTGGCCGGGCCTACTGTCCATGTGTCCTGTGAAGCAGAGACTGAACTGGGTGCTTAGAGATTCAGATGCAGGTCCGGCTCCCTGCCTTGGGCATGATGCTTCCACTCCCTGACCTCAGTTTCCCTGTCTGTAAATGAGGGCGTTTTGTAGATGACCTTGGAAATGCTCTTCTCTCCCCACTCTGGTTTGTGTGTGGGGACGGCATAAGGTAGTGGTTAAGTGGGGTGGTTCTGATTCTGGCTATGCCTCTTCTTAGCTGGAGGACAGGTTACTTAACCTCTAGGTCTCAGTCTCCTCATCTGTGAAATGGGCCGGCCGTAGGGTTATGATCGTAACTGTCCGCGGGTGTTGTCTCAAGGATCATGAGTTCATACGTGCAGGGTGCTTGGAGTGGTGCCTGGCACCAGCAGGGCTCCACCAGCAGTGCTTCCCCATCTGCTCCCTGAAGTTGCCCATCATCCCAGGACTCAGGGGCTGGTCGCTGTTCAGCCCAGGAGACTCACCAGCCTTAAGCGAGCTCAGCATGCACGGGGCCGTCTCAGCCAACGCCCAGCCACTCTTCACCGAGCGTTCCTTCCTTCCCTCGTTCTGTGCCGCTCCGTGAGCACCTGTGATGAGCCAGGCGCTGGGCCAGGCACTGGACATAGGTGAGTGACCAAAGCAGGTGGAAATCCCTGTCGTCGGGGAGCGTACAGCCTAGTGGGGGAAGACGGACACTAACCCAGTGGACAGTGGAGCCTCAGCATGAATCTGCGTATCGCTTTGGAACAACCGTAGGCGACCTTCTGAGTCCCACCACCCCCGTTCCTGGTTGAGACTCGTGGGTCTATAAAGTCCTACTCTATTCCTATAGGAGTTCTGAGTCATGCCCCTGAAACACTCATTGGATCGCTGCTCCAGAAGATAACTTCCTTTTTGTACTCACATTGCCCCGGGGATGTAGTATGGGTTTTCTTCCCGGGAATGTTGTGGAAAGATGGAGGATGGGTGCAGGCAGGCTGGGCTGCAAAGCCCAGGAATGCCTCCCCCCACCCCACCCCTCCATGAAACCTGTCCTTGCAAATAAATAAAACTGTCAGCTGGAAAAATGAGGGGCAAGCCGACCAAATATGATAAACGGTCTCTTGCTGGGTATTGTACTTTCCACAATAAAACCCCAAGTGGATGCTAAAAATGTGTGCAGCTTTGTCAGGAGACAAGCATGCTCTGTGTGGCCGAGATTTTCTGAGAAAGGTAATTTCACTGCAACGCGCATAAAGGAGAGAAATGCAAAGAGCAGTAATTTGGAAATTGTACATCAGGTGTTTTTTGTTGTTGTTAAATTAATATTGTTGGTTATTTTTCTTTTATTAAAATCCAGAGTCCAGCGGACTGCTGTCCCATCCTTATCCAGCTCATTCAAGGCATGTGTTGACATTTCTAATTTGCAAATTTAAAGATTGTCAGGAAATGGTTTAAACGCTGGCATGGTTGGGGAGCTCTTTGACTGTTAGTGACAAGGGCTCATCTCCAGGAAGACTGCAGCAGGCAGGGGAGGAGAGCTGGACTGGATTTAGGGAGACCTGGGGAGAGCTAGCATTTCCTGAGCACTGAGCGGCACGGACACTGTTCTAAGTGTTTTACAGTATATTTTATCTTCTGTAAACCTGTGATTTTTATTTTGCAGATGAGGACAGTGAGGTGCTAGGAGGTTAAGTAACTTGCCCAAGGTCCCGCAGTGCCTGAATGGCAAAGCCGGCCTTGGTACCAGGCATTCTAGTCGTTTCTCCTGCCTGAGCTTTGGTTGTTTGGTTTTGTGTAGATTTCATGCCTACCTCGTGGGTGGATTACATGGACTAAATGCTGGGATGCCTTGGTGAGTCTCGTTACCCCTCTGGCCCTCGGTTTTCTCACCGGTAGGACTATGAACCTTGGAGCCAGCATCTCAGAGTCGGGGAGCCCACCATCCCAGGGGCCCTAGGGAGCTGTGCAGACTCAGGCTTCCCCTCACTGTGTCCCTCTGCCCAGCAGGACTGATCGGCTGTGCTTTGTGGGCGAGATTTAACTCAATGAGTGGCTGGCATGGTTTGTGAACTTCGGAGCTCCGTCTAGCCATTCTCACCTGGGGTTCTGGGGACCGAAACAAGTCCTCTCGTGGCCTGAGCTGTAGAGGCCGTGACTCACTTCGTGCTCACTTCGAGGACTCAAACCCTGACTCCTTGAGAGAGACGAGCAACTTGTGTCATTTGGGACCTGTTGGCCTTATGACAGCAATTGACAGTGTTTATCGGGTGGCCCTCTGTGACTCCCCTTTACTGCTGCCATCAACAGGAGACGTTCATCGACCCTCTTGCAGATGCCAGGCACGGTGCTAACACTCTGTATGCAGTGCTTCATTTTATTTCTGCAGCAGCCCAAGTGCTACGCATGGTAACATTTCTCCCTGTTTTCAGATGAGGAAGCTGAGGTCTGGCCAGTTCAAGTACTATGCTCCAGGCCCCATGGCTCATGGTCTGAGCTTGGCTCAGATGCCTGAGTCCACACACTGTCTGTTGGATATTACGTTTCCAAGCAGGACACAGCCGTCTTGCAAGGCTGAAGGAGGCCGTGAAGGGGAGCCGTGTGTGCGCTTCAGTTCTTCCGGTGACAATGCCATTCATGAAATTGCATTAGCAGAGGAACATGGAGATGTGGAAGGTTTGAGCAGGGCCTCAGAGATCCCCTGGTGATTTTGCAAATGAGAAAAACCAAGGCCCAGAGAGATGGAAGGTGTACCAGATGACACACGCCCCTCCCTGACCGCCCCGTCAAACTGCCTTGTGCCGACAGGGTCCCCCAGCTCAATTAGGGTGCCCTTGCTAGGGGCAGCAGCAAGGGATCGAGAAGCTCTGAATGGAGGGAACTTACCCTCAGTTGGTTGCCCCCATCCTGCACCCTACCTGTCCAGGGCCTGATGGTCTTCAAACTCATAAGATCATGATTCCTCTGGGGACCTGTTAGAACCGCAGATTCCCAGGCCACAGCCCTAGAGCTCCAGATGGTATGTCTGGGGTTGCAACTAGGAAATTTAATGTCCCTACTGATTCTAATGGGCAATCAAATTTGGAAACTGCTACCTTAGTTCAGTGTTCTCACGTGTTCCATAGAACACCATCTTAGTTCCGTGGAGACATTAATAGGTGTCATGAAAAAAAAATTCTCCAGGCCGATAAGTGTGGAAACTGTTGCGTTAGAGGAGTGATTCCCATTGTGGCTACCCATTAGAGTCACCTGGGAAGTCTTGACAGCTCCCAATATGCAGGCTGCACACCCGAGTCCCTCTTTAGGGACAGGGCGCAGGCGTAAGAATTTTGGAAAAGCTCTTCAAGTGATTCTGACTTACGGCCAGGTCGAAAGCCATCAAGCTAGACCATTAAACAGACTTGTTCTTTCAACCATTGAACTTCTCAGGGCCTTTAAAACACAATGTACATTATGAAATCTCCAAAAAAGAGAAATACATAGATTGTTTTCTTAGCTTGGTGATCAGGTGTACGAGAGGAAAGAAGGCGTGGCTAGCAGAGGAAGGGCATGAGAAATACGGAGAGAGTGTGTCCTGGTAAGAGGAGATGGTGGTAGGCAATGTGAAATTCAGAGGCCAGTAGTTTTGAATTCCAAAGAGCATGAATTTTTTTTTTTTAGACTGATTTGAGTAATGGGGATAATATGGTAACTGGTAAGAGTTGTAACACCTTTGGGGCTAGGCAAATAGCATTTCTGTAAGCAGTAAAAACAGTGCTACCTGTATTATCGTAACGGGGCCTCTAAACAGTCTGCGTGGGTCATATGGACCGGGGACGTTAGGTCTGCTCTGCAGGGAGTGATGCATCCAAAGTATCAATGAGCTCCTGTCCTCCTCTCAGTTAAAGCTCTTTGAGGACTCACCGTCCCACTGCTCACTCTTTACAAAGCCCTACATTAGCGATGTCTGAACTTTTTCATTGTTTCCCCACCAAAAAAATTTGAGCATGTCCCCTTATTCTGCGCCTGCTCATTTGGAAACTGAGTGTCTGTGCTCCTGGCAGTAATACTGCAAGACTGAGTTTGAGCTCCTTCTATTTTTAGATTCAATTTTAGATTCTATTTTTAGATTCATCTATTTGGTGTAGTTACAAGTTGTCACATTTCTTTCCTGCGCCTCGGTCCATCATCCTGTGCGGCCCTGTTTCGAGCCCCTCCAGGACCTGGTCCCTGCCTCTCTTTCAGTGTCGTCTGCCACCACGTTAAGCCGCACAGAACGCTCCAGCCACACACCTTCCATCCGGGTCTCCAGGCGTGGCTCACCTGTGGGCCTTTGCACCAGCTCTTCCCTCTCCTTGGAATGCTTTTCCTCCTGCTTTTGCATGGCTGGCTTCCTGACACTCGGGTCTTATTTCAATGTCACCTCCTCCAAGGGCCTCTGCATGGCCAGTCTGTCTAAAGCTGCAACTGGCCACTCTCTCTGACACCGACCGTTTTCATTGTCTGAGTACCGCTAATCACCGTCGGATATTTTTCTTGTTTCCCACCTGCCTCCTTTGGCAGAGAAGCTGTGCTGGCCACAGTGGGAGACTCAGGAACGAGTTACAGGGTGAACACGCACCCTGAGAGTCAGAACTTAGGGCGCTTGTCTGGGCCATGCTGCCTGTAAATGGTGGAGCGAGGATTTGCTCTTTAACCCTTGTGACCCCGAGTTCAAGGTGCTCTGCTTCATGCCCAGCGGCCTCTTGCCCTCCAGAGGCCGGCCAAGAGGTGTTGGAGTCCAGGCTGACGGTTTGAGTTTGAAGTCTGTTATGATGTCAGATGACTATGGAATTTGAAAGAAAAAAAAAAAATGACTGGCATTTTACGCTCTGTTTCACAGCCAGCCAGTAATGGGAGTTTGGAAAAATTCCGGAGTCTGAAATAATTCAGGCAGGCCCAGCTGCAAATTGCGAAAGTCTGTGGTCAGGAACCGCAGTAGGTGAGCGCGGCCTGGAGAAGCGCGTGGCCCACGTGTCATAGCGAAGCCCAGAATCTGAGGAAAGGCGCCGGGGTAGACGTGTTTGTTGTCGTGGGCAGAAAGGCCCTTCATCTTCCCTTCCATCACTTGTGCGGTTTTGAAGCGGATGTCAAGCACTGACACCTGGATCAAGAGATCTAGAATGTCCGACCTCCTTCCTTCTGTTGAGCACCTGCAGGGTGAGAACCTCTTAGCAAATTCAGGAAATCCCACTAGCTGGGCCTTCCTCTACTTTGAAGGCACCACACGCATCCCTTTGGTCTGGGGAAGGAGATAGGAGAGCTGGGAGTCATCGGAAAAGAGGAACAGCTGGGGCCCCGGGGCCCTTCTGAAGAATAAATCCCTTCATTGTGATGCCTAGTTAGGTACGTTCGTTTAGACACCTGCCACCTCCCTGCGTTACCTCTTTGTCTCCTTCCAGGAGGGACCCCCCACGTTGGAACTGACAAGCATTTGGTTGCCTGGCTCAGGCAGGTGTTTCCATCTTAATTTCGCCCAATGGCCTCTTCGTGCAAGGCCTGCGGGCCCGTCTTCCCTTGGTGTTGAGCACAGGCACCCTAATGATGAATTTTTTTTTAATTTTTTTTTAATTTTTTTAAAAGATTTTATTTATTTATTTGACAGAGATAGAGACAGCCAGCGAGAGAGGGAACACCAGCAGGGGGAGTGGGAGAGGAAGAAGCAGGCTCATAGAGGAGGAGCCTGACGTGGGGCTCGATCCCATAACGCCGGGATCACGCCCTGAGCCGAAGGCAGACGCTTAACCGCTGTGCCACCCAGGCGCCCCCCTAATGATGAATTTGAACAGGCAGATTTAAGGGTGTGAAATGTGACACCTGAAGACAAAGAAATTGGCAATTGATTCTCCCTGCTGGACCCCCTCCTCCCTTCCTGTCACCAAAACAGTACTGATGCCCCGCTGCGAGG
Source organism: Ursus arctos (assembly GCF_023065955.2). NCBI lineage: Eukaryota > Metazoa > Chordata > Mammalia > Carnivora > Ursidae > Ursus > Ursus arctos. The sequence goes on along the minus strand of NW_026622886.1, from coordinate 8,781,515 downwards.
CGATTTCCCCCATCCAGCCCCCCAGCTGTGGACGCACTCGTGAGAAGTACTGCCTCTGGGGTCAGACCCACCTCGGCCCTCCCCCTGGCCTTGTGACCTGTGTCGGTGTCCGTGGGCTGCTGGAAGAAATTACTACAAACTTGGAGACCACAGAGCTGCATGGTCTCACGGTTCCGGAGGCCAGATCCCCCACCTCGGAGCCGTGTCAGCGGGGCTGCGCTCTGAGGGAGTAATCCTTCCTCACCTCTTCCAGCTTCTGGTGGCTCCAGTCTCCTGACAGCAGACCTCCAGGCTCTACCTCTGTCTCCACATGGCTGCTTCCTCTTCTGTCCCTAAGGACACTTGTCCTTGGGTTTGGTACCACCCAGATCCTCCAGAATGACCTCATCTTAAGACCCTTAACCTAATTATCTCTGCAAAGACTCTTTCCACGTTTGTAGATCCCACCACTCAACCCACTGTATGACCGTAGACACGTTATTAAATCTCTGCGTGCCTCAGCGCCTTCGGCCATGAAATGGAGATGCCTCTAGTCTGTACCTCACAGGGATAAGGTGTGGGAACCTTTTCAGTGCCCATGCGGAGCTCGTGCTCCGTCAGTGGCAGTTCCTCTAACTCACTGGGCGTCCATCATGTGTTGAGACATTGTGCTGAGCTCACACCGTGTCCCCTGAGAAGTGAGGCCACACCCCTTATGATGGAGCCTGCAGAACCCCCCTTTAATTCAAATGCACACCCGAGGCCTGGGAGTGCCCAGCAGCTCTGCAAAACCCAGTTCTCCTGTATATGTGTGGAATGACCCACCAGTAGGGAAAAAATGTGAAGACACTTCTGGAAAGTTGCTCAGCTCATCCTAGGACACCTTTCAGGGGAATGGAGCGAATCAATGCCTGGCTGTTGGAAGGCATTCTGGCCCTACATCCTGTCCCCCACCCAGCCCACCTACCCTAGCCACCATGGCTTTTTCTCAAGGTTTGGAATTGATGAGGAGATTTCTTATCTCCCCACACAGTAGGCATTCCACAGACGACAGGGGTGTGGACATTCTGAGGGCAGTGAAGGCATGTTACAGCCTTGAAATTGGGCAGCCAGGAAGGGAGGCGGTGTGATGGAGAACTGGCAGGATAGAGAGCTGGCAGGAGTGTTCATCCCTGCCCTTCATTTCCCTCGTATGATGTTGGGCAAGACTCTGAGCTCCCTTAAGGCCCAGATATTCAGCTAGAGATCTGTGGGGTTGCTTTTGAGCAGTGGTTCTCCAACTTAAAAAAAGAAGGAAAAAAAAAAAGCAGTACACGTGTTATAAACCTTTCTCAGGATCCCATTTTGTGTAGCCCAGTGTCCACGGAAGGCTCCTGTCCCCCGTCCTACCCCTGTTCAGGGCCAGTGGCATCCCCGTGATTTCCTCCAAGCATCCACGCTTGTTCCTCACATGCAAGTACCTCCTCAGTATTAGGATGCAGAACTCACCTCCCTTTCTCTCTCCCAAGAATTTTTATGGACTTCGTGGAAGTTGGAAGGGAGCCACGAGAAGGGGTCACATTCTGGCCCAAGCTGGACTGACACCCTCCAGTTGCCTCAGCCCAGCCCTTTCCTTCTCTCAATACCCTCTCCCAGCACACCACCACATGCCCTGTCCCGACAGCACCGCCTTGCCCCCTCTCAGCCCCCACCAGCACTACCACCATCCTCTCCTCTTTGCTCCCAGGGCAGGCGTCGCCATCCGCACCTTGATCCCAGAGCAGACATGACTAATCCATCGCAGCACTATTCCCCACAGAGCCTGAGCGTGACCACAGCCCCGCGGGCCCTGGAGCTGGCCCTTCCCATTCACGACTGGTGAATCCACAGCCTGTCAGGAGCAGGAGTTCTGCTGGTCATGGGTCATGACCCACAAGTTATGGGTGTTGGCATTACTGGTGCTAATTTAGTGCCTTCTGTCTCATTTTTTCCTTCAGACTATTTTCGCTACCACCACCAGTTATCTTTTTCAAATACAGATCTGGTCATCCCACTCTCCTATCTCACCAGGCTTAAAAATCCCCAGTGCCTCTAGAGCTCATGCCCACATGTCAGGCATGGCCTCAAAGACCTGGAACCTCCCTGGCCCCAACTCCTTTTCAGTGTCCCCTCCAGCATGTACCCTGCACGTACCCTGCGGCCACGTCCCCCACTTGGTTTTCCAAACCCAGCTGTTCCTGTCAGGCCTCTGTGCTTCCGTGCATGCTGTTCTTCCTGCCTGGAACGCCCTTCCCCACTGTATTCGTTTCCTATGGGTGCTGTAACAGATCACCACAAACTCCACTGCTTAACATAACACGAGTCTGTTACCTACGATCCTGGAGGACAGAAGTCTGAGTGGGTCTTACTGGGCTAAGATCGAGGTGTCAGCAAGGCTGTGTTCTTCCGCAGACTCCGGGGGAGGATCGGTTTCTTGCCTTTTCCAGCTTTTAGAGGCTCTGACATTCCTTGGCTGGCGGTGCCTCCATCCATCTTCCAAGCCAACCATGATCCACCTGCCTTCCTCACGCGACATCACTCCCACTACTCCTTCCAACATCATCTCTCTCTCTGTGACTCATACCCTGCTGACCTCCTCTTACAAGGACCCTTACGATTATATGGAACTCAGCTGAGTAATTTCTCCATCTCAAGATCCTTCATTTAATCACACCTGCAAAGTCCCTCTTGCCCCGTAAGGTGGCATACCCTAGGTTCCAGGCCTTTGGGCATGGATAGCTTTAGAGGGCCATTATTCCACACACACACCCCCTGCCTTGTGATACATACTGAATTTGTCCTTCGGGGACATTTCAGATATTCCCTCCTGTCCATAGCCTCCCTGTGTTTCCCAGACAGAATTACTCTTCCGTATTCCTTTCTGTCCCTGGCATTTGGGCATCATTCTGTTAACAGTATGCACTACCTGCGGTTATGGTTCTTTGAATATGGTCTTGCTCCCTTGGCAGAACGTGAGCCCCTTGGAAGCAAAATGCTGAGACTTTATTAATCTTTGGGACTCAGCATCTTCTATAGTCAAATATTTGCATTTGTCTTTCCTTCAAGAGGTATCTCAAGTGCCACTCCCTGCTATGCTCTTCTGTTCCCCCTGAAATGACATTTTCCTTTGTAATGAACCCCAGCACTGACCCCATCCTGGTGCAGCGCGGGGGCTCAGTGGTTATGGAAGAGCTGACAGCGCCTTCTAGCCTCCGATCTACATCACGAAGCCAGACCTCACCCAGGTGTTGGGTTCGAAAGTGGTTTCATGGTCGGAATTGCCCTGACAGAGCAGAATCACAGGCGGGGCTTGAGACGCTCACCTCCAAGAGACAACTGAGCCCCCGGGAACCACAGGTTCCCGTTTCCCGTCTCTTACCCCTTCCCAGGTGTCTGCACATCAGCCAGAATCGTAGATAAATCTGCCCACACTCTCCAGATTGCTTTCCTCTCTCCTTCCCAGAGGTCGGGCAGGAGTGGTGGGCTGTGCATACGGAAAATGCCTTCAGGAAGAAGCGCCAGGACCTCCCCTGGGTCCTCCACTCCCCCCAACTCGGGCTGCTTCCTCGCTCCTCTGTTCCCAGGTAGCAGATGGCCTGGTAATTTAATGCAGTGAAGGGGAGCAGGTCACTGGAATTTAATTATAAAATAGAACCACTTTGAGAATGCTTATTCTCAGAGACAGATCTGAGGGCTGGGGGAGCAGGGTCACTGGGCTGCCCCGCCCAAGGGGCTGCATGCAGAGCAGAGCCCAGGTGAACGGCGCCCACGGAGCCGTGTGGAGCACGGCCTCTGTGGTTGCGTGCCGTGGCCTCTGCAGGAGACAGAGATGTTTGTTCTGGAACTCCCCTCTCTCACTCCACTCCTGCAGGCGCTGAGTTGCTCGGGCTGCTCGGACGATTGGTGCAGGCCAGTGGGGCACTTAGAATAAAATGCAGGCTCCTTTTTGTGGCTTCAGAGGCCCTCCATGCTCCAGCCCCTGCCCGCCTCTCCAGACCCTCCCAGTACCAGCTTCCCTTCGCTCACCGCATTTCTGTTTCTCCAACATGCGGGGATGGCTCCTGTCACGGGATCTTTGCACTTGCTGGCTCCTTGGCCTGGATTGTTCCTCCCCCAGGGATGTCCGCGACTACCCCCCCTGCAGAGCTCAGCTGAAAGGTCACCTACCTCCTTGGAAAGAACTGCCTGGAACACTGTTTCTGTTACTCCCCACGTTGGTCAGCTTGTGCCACCATAACAAAAAACCATAGACGCGGTGGTTTAAACAAGAGAAATTTATTTTCTCACAGTTCTGGAGAATAGCAGTCCAAGATCAAGGCCTCAGGCAGTTTGGTGTTGGTGAGAGCTCCCTTCCTGGTCAGCAGGTGGGCATGGCAGGGAAGAGGAGGAGAGAGCCCACGAGAGAGAGCTCTCCAGCAGCTCTTCTTATAAGGACACTAATCAAATCAGGGCCCCATCTTTATGATCTCACTCAACCTTAATTACCTCTTTAAATGCCCTGTCTCCAGATACACTGGGGTTGGGGCTTCAGCATATGACTTTTGAACATTTAGTCCCTGACACTCCGCCAGCTACCTGACCACCCCCCATCCTGTCACCCTCAGCTCCTTACCCCTTCTGTGCCTTGGCTTCTCTCCTGTGAGCGGCTGGTACCTTACCACGTGGGATGGTCATGAGGAGCGGAGGAGTCACTTACTGCACGAGGAATCCTTAGACCAGAGAGGTGCTGGGTAAATGTGAGTTAATATCGTTGTCGCCCTCATTATTTTTGGCCGAGACTTCCTGGCACTCGAGGCCTCAGAGAACTCTCGTTCGCACACATGTTGAAAGAACAGGATACCGATGAAGGAGCAGAGTTGGGGGGAGCTCTGGGAGGAAGGGTGTTCACGGCCGAGGGAACAGCAGGAGCAAAGGCAGGACACAGCATGGTGAGCGGAGAGAGCCTCGCAGAGAGGCAACAAAAGAGTATAATGTTTGAGGAGGGACCGGAGCGGTGAGGGTGGGCTTGTGGGCCAGGTTGGGAGGCTGGCTGAGGCAGACCCGTGAAGGGTTTTCGGCAGAGAATTTGTGGTCAGATTTGCATGTTGGAGAGATCGCCCTGCACCATATTCCCCATGTGAGGAGCAAACCCCAGGCAGGGGTCCCTGTGACTTCACTGAAACTGCTCTGGCAGGGGCCCCAGTGTGCCAACCCCGTGGTGAGGATTAAGGTGATGTCCTTCCTGATCTTTCTGCTGCACCTGATGGTTGCCCACCCCATCCCTCCTGAGTCTCTGCATCCTCGGCTTCCCTGACACGTTACTAGTGGTCCTGGGAGGCAGCGCAGTGTGCCGGAGAGAGCCCTGATTTTGGTCTTGAGTTGAAACTATGACTCCATTGGGATCTCTGTTGTGGGGCTCAGGCAGAGACCCTGCTTCTCGCCTTCAGAAGCTTCTTCATATTCTGGGGATTAAAAGACCTGGCTGGGAATCGAGGTAAAGGGCATGGCAGCCACTCCCCTCCCCCTCCCCTTTCTTCTGTCTCCCACCTTCCATCTCTCCTCCTGCCCCTACATGTGGCAGTTCTCCAGTGGAGCCGCCTGAATCACGACTGCTCAGATTACATAAGTCTTGGCTCCCCATTTTTCTTGTCTCTTCCACCAACTTTCTAAGCTATTGTCAAAGACAAGAGAGGTCTCAGAGCCCCTTTCCTGGGGGAAACCCACTGGAGGGTTATTGTCTGAGGTTTACTCGGAGCCTTTTCTTCTCCCCTCCCCACCCAGGTACATCTCTCAATATGCTGAGTCTATGGAGGAAAATTCTGGCTCCAGGAGAAGGTGCAAGAGTAGGCAAAACCACAGTCCTACTGAGAGCTTTTCTAATGAGCCTCACACCCGGATCGATTTTCCCTTCCTGTTTAAACTTAACATCTCCGTGGTTTCAGAGAAATTTGCCAATTTCTCTAAATTGCATTCGGTAAAAGAAAAAGGAGAGATTTGTTGCCAAGTGAGGGCGAGGGAGGGGATTTCCTTTAAACATCCAAAGCACGGGGACCTCTCTGGTTGGGACCTTCCATGGCACTACTGACCAGATAATAGATCGGTGCTAGAAGACCGTAACCCCTCTGTGCTTCGTTAATGACGAGAAAGAGAATCCGCTTAGACTTTACAGGATTTAAGGCAAAGAGAGAGAGCCCACAGAGGTCTTCTGCTAAGAGTAGATGTGACAAGTTCTGGAATGATGTGAGGGACAGGAATCCACTTGCCGGGCTAGCCTTGAAGTCACCCAGGAGACCGTCAGAGCCACGTCTTAACAGCAATACACGATTCCTTCTTCTGTGGAACCCGAGTATTCAAAAATAAAAGTTGAGCGGCTCCATTGAAGGAGGAAGGCAGCTCCAGAGTGCCCCCTGCCCCCACTCAGCCTGAAGACAGAATGCACTTTGAAAACCATAAATGCCGTCGCATCCTTTCCTTCACACGTGGGAAAATGGATGAGCCAAAGAGGCTTCTCATTGTCCAAGGTCATTCGTTACAAGTTCAGCACTCACTCGGGCTCTCAGCAAATATTTATCAGGTGTCTACAATGTGCCAGGCACCGGGCTGGGACCTGTCCTTATGGAACTTACAGTGCAGTGGGGAAGACAGGCAGTGTACAAATGGAAACGCACATGACGTCCGGTAGTAGAGAATGCAGCAGAGTACAGTCAAGTAAGGCCAGGGGGTAAGAGTGAGGGGCGCTTGATGGGATGATCAAGGAAGGCCTCGAAGAGGTGACATTTGAGCAAAGAGAGAGGCAGGAAAATACTGTAAGGAGAGGGTAGCAGACAGAAGGAACAGCAGGTGCAAAGGGTCTAAGGTGAGAAGTATTGGACACAAACAAGGAGGCCAGCCTGGCCAGGGCCAGGGCTCAGAGAGCGAGGAGGGGGTTATGGAAGAGGGGTGAGAGAGGGAGCTGGCCTGATGGAAGGCCTTTGGATTTTATCCAAAGTGGGATGGGAGCCATTGAATAGTTCTGAGCAGAAGAATGACGTAGTTTGAGTGAGTTTGCAAGAAGATCTTTCTGCTGCTTGTCTGAGGGATGAATCGGCTGTAGAGGAATAAGAAGGGAAACTGTGAAACCAGTAGTGAGAGATATTGTTGGCTTGGACCTTGTAGTTGATGAGAAGTGGTATGATTTGGGATATATTCTGAAGACAGATCCAGCAAGATTTGCTAGTAGATTAAATGAAAGGAGAACTTCTTATACACAGTACAATCGTAGGTTATAGGAGTCAGGACCCTGCAAGTACAAAAGCCCAACTCAGCATAACAGTAGAACAGTATAGCCATGCCTGGGTTTTAGGTATGGCTGGTTCCAGGAGCTCAAATCCTATCCTCAGGCTAGAGTTACTTTCTCTTTTCATATCTTAGTTTGGCTTCATTTCTCACATGGTAGCCTCTAGCAGCCCCAGGCTTACACAAACCATACAGATAGCCTGATGAGAAAAAGGGTATTTGTTCTTTAATGGATTCAATGAGATTGACAGTTCACCAACCTTAAATCATCTGTGTATGCCCAATGCAATCACTCTGTCCAAGGAAATAGGATACATTGATTGGCATCCCTTGCCACGTAAACAACTTGGAATCAGGGGTGGTGGCAGGGGAGAAACATACCCCCCCCACACACAAATATTTGTGCATTGCCAGGAGGATGGAAAGTGGATCCTGTGTAGGCACAAATAACCAATTTATAGTACCTAGGAATCAAATATTTTTTAATAAGTGAGAATTTTTCCTTCTCATTTTTCTTATGTCACACGCTGTGCTTTCCCAGAAACACAAAAAGTCATTGTAGCGACGAAAACTTCAATGTTCTGGATACCCGTTTTCAAAGTACTTCCCTACCCATTACCCAGCTGCAGAGCGTGATATCTCCATGCCAAGAAAAGGAACCTGAACCTGGAAAGCTGGCAGTCACATGTTCTCTAGCCACCTGATGAGCCCAGTGAAAGCAGAAAGCAGCACAATCTTCCCTGTATTCAGAAGGGACAGAAGGCAGTCCTGAGCTATTGTGTAGGGAGAAGGGAGATTCATAATAGCAGCGGGGTGGGCTGGGGGCGGGGCGGGAGGGGAGCTGGCTCAGAGAACAGTCGGGGACCATCACACAGAGCTCCTGAATTTGAGCCAGTGATGCCCAATGACCCTTTGGACATCAGGTTTTTCTGTTAAAAAGAGTGGCTGAGTCACACTGAAGTTGAGTGACAACGTGGTATGGTTCCAAACCTGGTCCTCAGCAGCCCGGGCTGCTTGGCCTTGAGAATGCAAGCTGGACTCGTTTAAAGGCACATTCTGAGAAGATGCTGTTTCTGTTTCATTAAAATAACGGTTCCTCCATCGCCTCTCTTGCTTAGAATGACGCCTAATCACATCCCCCAGTTATTTGCTTTGGGTCGTTTTGCTCTTGCCTGGATTTTGTTTGCCTCCAGGGCTGACTTATTCTTGCCGGTTAGAAGCTTCCTAAAGCCCCTACATTGCCCATGAAATTGTTAACTCGCACCTTGCTGCCCACCATGGCACCATAAGCTGGGCCACGTGACGCGGGAGGGATCAGCTAATGCCATTACCTTGAGAGGCTGGAGTGGGCACTTAAATGCTGTAAAAACACACACACGGTCCCAGCTCTCCACCCGGGGGACGTCTCCCTGGCTACCTTATCTGAGGCCATGGCGTCCTCTCCGTGCTGGGGTCTAATTCAAGTTCAGCAGCATCTCTACTACATCCTGGGGGGTTGTAAGTGTTTACTTGGAAAACAGTGCCCTCCTCCCTCCCTCTCCGCCCCCTGCAGTGGAACATCAAGATGGCAGGATTGCTGCTCTGTGGCACCGTTAGGCCCATATTCCTTCTCCCGGGGAAGCGCTGGGCGAATTTAGAATTTGGGGAGGGGGTGGGAGTTGCAGTGAAAGAATGTAAATGGCCGTTTGGCTTCCTGGAAAGCTCAGAGGCTTTGGAACCAGCCAAACACGGGGTTGAACCCTGGCTCTGGCACTGATCAGCTACGTGGCCCTGGGGGTGTGGCTTGGTCTCTGTGAGTCTCCATTTCCCGGTCTTTAGAATGGGAGCGCACCCCATTCTCTAATGCAGACAGCTGTGAGGAATACCTGGAGCAAGATTCATTAACCTTCTTCAGCCCAGACACCTCTCCTGACCCAGCTGCCACTGCTGGAGGGTCCACCCGAATGACCCACAGAACCCTAAAATTTAACTCACCCACAGCCGGTCACCTCATCTCCCTCATTTCCACCCTCAAGACATCTCTTCCCTGAACGCATCTGAGACTCCTGTATATCTGTGGCCCTCACATCCAAGGTTGTGGGGGGGTGGGGGGGTTTCGACGGGTCCCTCCTCTGTGTCCCTATGGCTCCTGCCTTAGTCCTGGCACCGTCACCTCCCAGTAACATCCAGTTGGTCTCCCTGCCCCAGTAACATCCAGCTGGTCTCCCTGCTGGTCTACACTGTGGCCAGAACATCTTTCCTGAAATGCAGATCTAGTCCTATGGTACCCTGGCTCGCCTTCTGTGGCTCCCGTTACCCAAGCACAGAGCCCCCTTAAGCTGCTAGGCCCCTTCTACCTTCCAAGTCTCATCTTTTCCTGCCCCGCAGCCCTCTGGCCATCCTGACCTCCATGAGGTCCCCAGAAGAGACCCTGTTGTTTCATGCTTCCATGCCTTTGCCAGGATCCCCTCCCTCCCCCTTTGTTTCCCTGGCTTGCACACATCTACTCGTTTTTCAAGATCGGCAAAAGAATCACCTGCCCTATGACTCAGCCATAGAAAGGACTGAAGAGCTGTACGTGAGTAAGACGGGTGAACCTCAAAAACATTACTCGAAGTGAATGATACAGCAGTGGCAGCTGGGTCAGGAGAAGTGTCTGGGCTGAAGAAGGTTAATGAATGCGAAAGGCCACATACCGTATGGACACCGTTTATATGGGATATCCAGAAGAGGGAAACCCGTGAGACAGCAAGCAGATTGGTGGCTGCGAGGGACTCAGGGAGGGGGCAATGGGGGCTGCCCAGTGGATCTAAAGCTTCCTTTTGGGGTGATGAAATGTTTTGGAACTACATGGGGGGGTGGTTGCACAGCATTAGGAATATAATAAATGCCATTGAATCGTTCACTTTAAAATGGTTAATTTTATGTTATGTGAGTTTCACCTCAATTAAACAAACAAAAAGAACTGCCTGTTCAAGAAGGCTTCCTGAATCACCCAGGCGGAACAGAGCCCGCTCCCACCGTGGCTCCCATGCCCACATACGCCATCTGGATTTTGATCAGACGTCCCCTGGGACATGCCGGCACTTGTTTGTCTCCACATCTGTGCCCCCAGCGGCCTGTGAGCTCCTCGAGAGCATCCATCCAGCTCCGTGCAGCCTGCACCCTCCACGGCTTGCGCTGGCCTGGCCTGCAGCGGTATCTCGGAGGGTGCTAACCCTTCCACCCCGCCTTGTCTTCCTGGGAGGGTGTAACCTTTCAAGTCTCCATGTTCTGGAGAAGGGAGGAGGCCTGTGCCCACTGGGGTTTGACCACCCGTCCTTGTTTTATGAGACGCCCGCAATTCAGACTTCCAAGGGTCTGTTCTGGGCTGCAGAAGGCATTTGCATCCCCCCCCCCTCGCCTGCGGCCTCCTGGCCCACCTCCCTCTCCCCCCAGCCAGGGGGATTCACAGCTCTGGGCGTAGTTGCAGAAATGCTGGCATCTCCTTTTCTGCTCCTGTCTCCTGGGTCCTTCCTTTTTATTTACTATCCTCTCCAGATTCGTGCCATTAGCACTTTGCAGTGGTGCCGTGTCCCTCTTCTCTGGAACAGTTTTGACTGATTAAGGACAGAACCGGGGCCAAGTAGTGGCCCGCTGGCCTCATTGTGTCTGGGAAGAGACTACGGGTGGATGGATGGGGACAAGGACAGGGGAGAGGTGACTCCGAACCTGCAGGGGTGGCTGCCAGCCTGCTGTGAGTCAGTCTGCACCCCATCGGGTGGCCTTCCCCCCATCCCTGGCAGGACATTGTCCTCGAATCCACATGTGGACCAGTTCCAGCCAGAGCCCTGGAGTGGGCTCCAAGCCTGCTGTGGCAGCATCAACTCCAAAGCCAGGAGATGGGGCACTACTGGCCTCTCTTCCTGCCCACCCAACCTGGCTTCTCCTCCCTTCCTTCCCTGGTCACCTGGGCAACATCCCGATGTCCCCTACACCCCCCACATGGCTCTCCTGCACCTCTTACAGTTACAGAGGGCACAAGTCCAAGATGAGATTTACAGAGCTGAAGACCAGGTGTCGGCAAGGCTGGCTCCTTCTGGAGGTTCTATGGGAGAAGCTGTTCCTTGCCTCTTCTGGCTTCTAGAGGCTGCCGGCCTTCCTTGGCTTGTGGCCGTACCCCTCCAGGCTCTGCCTCCATCATAACATTGCCTTCTCTTCTCTGACTTTTGGCCCTCCTTCATCCCTCCCAGAAGGACCTTCAGGATTACATTGGGCCCACCTGGATAATCCAGGATAATCTCCCCATCCCAAGATCCTGAATTTAATCACCTCTACAAAGTCCCTTTTACCCTGCAAGGTAACATATTCCAGAGATGAGGATGGAGGCATCCTTGGTGGGGCACCTTCCTTCAGCCCTCCTCAGTCAGCTTCCTAAATACTCACTGCGTCTCTCTGTAGAAATTAAAGATGGTGCCCATTTGCTTACAGATCAAAGTCGAATTCTGACAGTCACGATGGACTGAGTGTTGACCTTGTGCCTGCATGTCCCCAGCATGTTAGCGCCTTCCCGTAAGAGTAGGATGCCGCCAGGACACCCTTAACCCACTCGGCCCTCCTTGTCTCCACCTCATTTTCTCACAAGTGCCAGGTCTAGCCAGATTACACCACCTGCTGTCTCCCCAACACCATGAAGGTTTCCTTTCCCCTGGTCTTAGCTTGTGCTTAGCTCTGCCTGGAATGCCTCTACCGCTCTTCTCTACCTGTCAAGCCCAACTCCTTCCTCTGACTTGCAGCATCTGGCACACAGCCATCAGGAAGGGCTCAATAGATGTTGTGCAAATGGCTGAATAAGGGACGGAGGAGATGAACAAATTAATGTGTACAATAAGGAAGACCAGCTTACCTGAGAAGCCTTGAAATGCCTGGCAGATTTTAACATAACCAACAAGCAGGGATCTCACTGTCCCACATCCCTTACCCCCTGTAACAGGTGCAGTCAGTGACCCATCCGTGTCGTCGGCCCCCTCCCACAGTGTACTGCTGCGTGTCCGCCCTGCACGTCCTCTCGCCACGGGGGCATTTCAGCTTACACCCAGGCAGGCTGGAAAGCGTTGGGAGCTAACACCCCAGGAGCGACCCTCCACCTCTGAAGGATCGGATCTGGGGGATGAGTACCTGGCGTCCTTGCCTCCTTGGTGGGACAGCTCTGGGTTGTGTTCACAGCCTCTGCGAGGGTTCCCGGCAGGCTGAACCCCAGTCGCTCATAGTGTAACCCTCTCATTAAGGCTTCCTGGGGTTTTCCTCCCTGCTTCCTCGCGGTGCCTCCCGAGCTCACCTCCCAGATCAGCAACTCACACCGAAGTCCCTGCCTGAGGATCTGCTTTTGGAGAATCCGAACTCAAACAGTACTCACCGTGAAGAGGCGGCAGCAGGTTAAAATAATAAAGTCTGACATTGCCAAGCACCTGCTAGGTGCCAGGCGCTGTGTTCAGCCAGCACCCTATGATTTGGTCCTCCCAGCAGCCCTGTGGGGCGGGTGCGGCTGTCAGGCCTCTTTTGGAGATGAGAGAACCAAGAGGGGTCACGATGTGTTCCCAGTCACATAGCTGCCACCGGCTTCGCTAATTCAGGCAGAGGGAAGGAAGTTCCAGGGGAAAGGGAGGGAGGGGAGGCCCGTCCATAAAGGAGGATTTGTTGCCAGAGGTGAGGATGGAAGGAGGTGTGGGGTTGTCTCTCTGGTTTAAAGCACAGAATAAGTGCCAGTCCTTTCTCGGCACTGCTGGCAGCTCCACTCCCTTCTCCCCTCTGCATCAGAGCTGAGTCAGTGGCCCCAGCCTGGGCGGTGCCTGTGGCAGGAGCGGGACCAGCTGCTGAGCTGACCCTGGGCTGCACACAACCTCCTCCCACCCCCACAGGGCTCACACTCCCCTCCCGTCCCCTCCCCTTCCCTCCTCTCCACCCGGAGGCCCAGGTCGGTAACCCTCCATCTCCTTCTTCTGTTTGAGACAAGAACCGCTCTGCCGTCAGCCTTGACAACTGGTCGACTACACTTGTCAGCCCACGCCAGTTGTTAAGTTTCCATTCTCATGCTTGGTCTGCCCTCTTCCCCGGGAGGTAGGGACGTGGGGTGGGCGGTGAATCACAGCTGTCTCATCTGCTCACCTGGGCCAAAAGGTTCCTTACCCTGTGGGCTGGGCTCTCTGGCGTCTGTCCTCACCTATCAGGCTCGAACTGCAAGGTCAGCTCCACGGAAACTGCTAATTTCTCAGAACTCCTCAAGCTGCTACAGAGTGAATGGGGTTTATGAGAGATTTGGCCGTTGGTGTAGGTTTTGTCCGGGGCTCAGCGCACAAAACAGTCTGTTTCATGATTGTGTAGATCTGGTTTTCCTTCACAGACACCCGGAGTCCAAATTAGCCATGATACTATGAAAAGCTGTTTGCCTCTCACTGGTCCGTGGACAGGCTTTGTCCTTTCTGACATCGGGTGCCCATGGCAGGTATGGCCTTCTGAGATACAAGCACCTTCCTTACTGCTCATTAATGTTGGGTCAAAATCATTTTTAAATAGCACACTGTGTTTTCTAACTACTTATTTTTAAAAAAGATTTTATTTATTCATTTATTTGAGAGAGAGAGAGCATGGGTGTGTGCACACACAAGCCAGGGGAGGAGTAGAGGGAGAGTGACAAGCAGACTCTGCTCTGAGCACAGAGCCCGACAGGGAGCTTGATCTCAGGACCCTGAGCTCATGACCTCGGCTGAAACCAAGAGTCAGACACTTAACCGACTGAGCTACCCAGGCACCCCTAACTACTTAATTTTTTAAAGATTTTATTTTTTCAGTAATCTCCACCCAAGATGGGGCTCGAACCCACAACCCTGAGATCAAGAGTCACATGCTCTTCCGACCGAGCCAGCCAGGCACCCCTCTAACTACTTATTAATAAGCACAAAGAAAAGGTAAACAAAAACACCAAGATAATAAGTTTCCACATCTGTGGGAGTCTTTTCTAGTCTGTTTTGCTTATAGCTACAACTTAGAAGATCCAGCTACACGGAGCACGCTGTCGTCATGCCTTCTTTCTAGCAGTAAGCCTTGCTCATCAAAAATATCGTTTTAAAGCACTGTTTTATATTCTACCCTCTTTTAGGGAAATCAGTATTTATGTACCCAGTCCCCTTTTGCTGGACATTGAAGTTGTTTCTTCCTTTGTACTTTTATGACCAGCATAATGCTGAACGTGCTCGAACATGACATTTGCCCATGCATCTCTGATTATTTCCTGAAGACACATTTCTAGATGGGCAGTTACTGGATTAAAAGGTGTGTAAAGGCTTTTGCTTTTGATCTCTGTTGTTTAAATTCTACACTTGAAAATGCTGTACACTTTATACTCTACTAGTCAGCGTTCAAGAGCACCCATTTCCTCAGACTTTTGGCTTTCTAGACTGACAGTCCCCACCTGCATATGTTCATGACTTGGGCCCCTTCTCTCCAATATTTGTCTTCCTTCCATCTGTCAATCCGTCCATCATCCATCCATCCTTTCTTCCGGGCATTGGCCAAAACTTCCAGAATACTGTTAGCAAGTAATGGTGGTAGGTTGCATTTTCTTGTGCCAGAATTTAGCGGGAACATCTCAACTCTTATTAAGTATGATGTTGATTACTAGTTAGAGACACATTGCCCACAAGAGTAAGAAAATATCCTGTACTCTTGGTTTTTCAAATCTTAAGAGCAAATTTTGAACTATCTTTTGTCATCTATAGAGAAAATCATTTTTTTATCTCCTAGGATCAATCAGTGTGATCGAACTATATGCTTTTCCTAATATTGACCATATTTTATTACTAGAATAAACTGTTCTTAGTCAAGACCTATTATTATAATTTTTAGGACATACCATTGCATATGGTTTTAAGTTTATGTTAACTTCATAAAATAAATGGAGAAGCTTCCTGGCTCTCCATTCTCGGAAACCCCATAAACACTTGAACACGTACCTGCTTGTTCTCCTGCTGGATATTTCTAGTAAATGAGTCAGGGGCTATATGACCTGGGTGAGTGGAAGGTAGGGGCTCTGGTTCATGTGCTGAAAAAATGACTCATTGGGTTTGATTTCTGTTCTTGTTAAACACTGACCAGCGGGAGGAAAACGCTCATTCCAACTCATAAGCAGGCTTGGCTTAGTCACCTCTGCACACCTGAGATTTCTGGCACATAGTAGGCATTTTAAAAAGTCAACCCAAAGAACTATACATTGTGATTTTTTAAAAGATTTTATTTATTTCTTAGAGCGTGCGCGTGAGCAGGGGGAGGGGCAGGGGGAGAGCGAGAGAGATAGAATCTTAAGCAGACCCTCCACTGAGCGCAGAGCCCAACTCAGGGCTGGACCTCATGACCCTGAGATCATGACCTGAGCCGAAGCCAACAGTTGGACACTTGACCGAGTGAGCCACCCAGATGCCCCTGAGTTACCAGTCCGTAAGTCAGGTCCGTGTAGCCAGACACAACTGAGATTGTATTATGTCCCTCCACCCACTTCTTCCTCCCTCGTGTAGCTGGGTGGTACTGTGGGGGGGGGGGCTGGGGGGGGTGAGAAGCCCTGGAGGTCAAAGGTCACTCTGAGGCTGAGGAGGCTGATGGTGATTGGGAGAGAGGGAAAGAGCCCTTTTTGCCTGTGAGAAAAGGGTAAAGTGTATGAGGGAAGTAGGCTCTGTGCTCATTTCGTGTGTGAGACCCTCGGGTACATTTTAACCTCTTGGCGTCACCATAGAACTATAGAGCCGTCATCGAGGCAGGCCCCTTAGCTCCTGTGGAGACACTGACCGCCCCCCTTACAGTAGGAAGGCCCCGGCATTCTGTAAGTCTTCACAGAGAACCCACTGTGTGTTTAAAGCAGGTTTCCAATGTGCTGAAAGGAGCAGGTAGAGCCCTGTTCTTATTTGGCAAATCTTTTTTTTTTTTTAAAGACTTCATTCACGTATTTGACAGAGAGAAAAAGAGAGTGCACGACTGGGCACAAGCTGGGGGAGCAGCAGGCAGAGGGAGAGGGAGAAGCCGGTTCCCTGCGGAGCAAGGAGCCCGATGCGGGACTCCATCCCAGAACCCTGGGATCATGACCTGTGCCAAAGGCAGACGCTTAACCAACTGAGCCACCCAGGCGCCCCATCATTTGGCAAATCTTTATGGTGATCCCAGTGCCCCACTTTGTGGCTGGGACAGAGGTGTGCAGTGAGAGACGATGATGGAGGCCTGGATGGGGTGTTACTCTATCCAGGCACCGGGCCAGTGGACACGGGTGCAAGTGAGGAACAAGAGGACTGTGTTTCCGCGTGTGCGCTGGTGGGGGTCCTCTTGTGTCAGAATCCCTTGAGGTGGGGCAGTTGTGAAAAACTTATTCCTGAGCTCTGTCCAGATCTTTGTATCGGAATCTCTGCAAGAGGGGCCCGAGAATGTGCATTGATAACACCCCCCCCCCCCCCCGAGGTTCTGATGCGCTCTTTAATTTGAGGCCCATGCTCTGGGTGATGACGCTTAATGAGATTATGTTATGAAAAGCTTCCTGTTCACAGCCCACTCATTAACAAGCACACCTATTTGCCTCCCTCTTCTTCACGGCAGCAGGGTTAACGCGTGCAAGACAAGAAGAGCAATGGAGGTTTGTTGAAGGTGGCGCTAATGGATTTATCCAAATCACAAAGACGAGTTATAATTAGAATCTGTAATTACCCAAACAGCTGTTGGGGAAATAGTAGAGGAGGACATAGGCAGCCCTGGGAAGGCTCAGCAGGGCTCGCTGGGCAAGGCAGTGCTGGAAACACAGAAAACCTGAGAAGGGAGCAGCCCCGCATGGAAGGACGTCCAATTTGCTGAGTGCCTACTGGGTGCCGCTCTGGGTATGGCTGTTCTCCCCTCGAAATCCTCCTACAGCCCCACGTCGGGTGGGTTTCTAACCTAACCTTGTCTTCAGTTGAGTCCCCCAGGAGCCGACTCTGAGCAAGAGTTCGAATGCTAGAAATTTACATGGGAGGTGAAGGTAGAGGAGTGGAGACGTGAGTCGTGGAAGGAAGCAGAACCAAATGAGGGGTGTGTTAGCACGGCAGCTACCCATGGTGACTGCAGCTTCTTCCCAGCCAGCATAGAACACCTGTCTCAGAATCATCCTCCCTGTGGGGCAAGGCAGCTGGGGCATTCAGACCCCAGCTTCCGTCAGCCTCAGAGGCTCCATCCAAAGATACTTAGAGCAGACCCAGGATTCAGATGCTTCATAATTCAATGTGCAAGAACCGGTTCTGCATTAGGAGTAAAGACGGATGGAATCCTGGAAGAGAAAACAGTTCGTTCCGCTCAAGGACGGGTAGCCTAGGAGAGGCAAGGTGGCTCTTGAGTGAGACCAGCACCGTCCCTAGGTGGTCACCTTGTCCGCCCTGAACACCTCGGAGTGGCCCTAATTTTGAAACACGTTTTATTTAGCTGAAGTTTCCTTTTTGAAACTGTGAACTCCAACAGCATAACAGATACAAACCAAAACCATACTTGCTGACTGTTAATTAAACCTGAGGCCTCCAAGCTTTCTTCCAGTTGCCGTTGTTGGATATACACGTTCTTATGGAAACGTAATTGGGGTGCCCTGGCCATCTCTCCGGCCGTTTCCACTCGACGCTTGTGCGCGCGTATTCCAGAGCCCTGACTTTCATCCACGCGTTCTGAGAGAAGCCAGTGTGTCTTCACAGGGTCAGGGACGCCATATGCATGAGAACCCTCTGTTAGCAGCACCCTCCCCCCCACCATCACTGTCTGTGGCTTCAGGATTTTTATATCTTTGATGATACTTAACACATTTCGAAATAATCTTCTTTATTCATTCATGGACCTTTATCATCTGCCTCCCACGCTCTGGAATGAGAACCACAAGGACAGAGATCCTCTCTGCCTCGTTCGGCATCCGTGTCCTCGGCACAGGGCCTGGTGCACAGTAGGCGCTCAATAAATGTTTGTTGAGTGAGTGAGCATGTAACACATGTGAGGGATCATTATTTTTTCCCGCATGTTCCTAGAATTTGTGCAGCCGGTCTCCTGGGTGGGAGCATGTGGGATGTTTCCAACCTTCCCTGGTGTCAAATGGTGCCCTCCGTACAAGATCCTTTGTTCTCCCTTTATTACTTCCTCAGGATATAATTCCTGAAGCGGGAGAGCCCTGTGACGTCCAAGAGAACTCCCTGCCCGACGGAGAGATTCTGTGTCTGCGCTGTCCAGCCGTTAGTCATGTGTGGCTATTAAGTACTTAAAATGTGGCAGGTGTGACTGAGAAGTTGAATTTTCACTTTCTAAATTATTGACTTAAATTTAAGTAGCCACATGGGGCTAGTGGGTGCCACACTGGACCTTGCACGCGCAGACTGTTTTAAATACTTTCTGTGTTTCCAGGGCATCCTCCTCAAAATGCAACCAACTCACTTGCCCGAGCACCCAGGTCCCCACATCGCCCACGTGGAGTTCTCGTGATTTTCCCTCAGCCGCGGTGGAAGGAACGGGAACAGGGGGACTGTTCACTGACCCGTTTCTCCATTCAGGAAATGCCTCCTGAATGCTCTCCAAGGTGTCAGATGTGGTGCTGAGAGAAGGCCATTCAGAAGTGAGGCTCGCCTCTGCCCTCAAGCAGCTTATCAATGAGTAGCCATATTCCTTCCAAGAACGTTGTGACAGGTGCTAAGAGGCCTAATCAAAGGCCGATGGGAGTACTGAGGAGGGGGGGGATGGGCTGGGCTTGGGGCTCTGAACGTGGCCTGCAGTTAGCCCTGGGGCTGTCTTTTCTACGCCACTCATGTGATCACATGGTCTAAACTAGGATCTGGGGCCACTTCTGGCTGAGAGGGACGGTCAGGAGTATGGTCGCCATACTAACTTCTGGAACTTGTAAAGGTGTGAGGGCTTTCCGTGGCCACATACTCAAGCCTAGGACTGACTCAGAGCAGGCTGGAGATGTATCCTGCCTGCCACAGCCTTCGAGAGGCAACAGGCAGTCAAGGCTCAAGGGAGTTTGGACCTCATGGGCGGAGACTCCAGGCCTTGAGCTTGTGTCTCTATTTTTTTCCCAGCGTGCAGTGGGAAGTCTACTGGTTCTGCTTGTTCAGCACACAGCTGGGCTCCTGGCGCATAGTGGTTGCTCTATAAATCTTTGCAGAGAATTTGCAAGGATAAGCGAGTGAATGAGCGATAAGCTGTGTGACCCTGGACTGCTCTGGGCCTTCATGGAGATCTGTGATGTTTGGTACTTCTGGGAGTCTGGCAGAAGCAGACAGTTTCCTCCCAACATGCCTGAGCGCCCTGTCACACAGAATTCTGTGGAAGATTTCAGGGGTAGAAAGCCATCCTGGAGCATCTAGGGGTCCGTGGATCCTTCTTGAGAAAGGCAGTGCCCAGCTCCCTTGGGTGACGTCCTCTGATGACGTGTATTAGCTTCCTGTGGCGCCGTAACACATTATCGCAAGCTGGGTGGCTTGAAACAACAGAAATTTGCTCCCTGACACTTCTGGAGGCCAGGAGTTCAAAGTCAAGGTGTGGGCGGGGCAGCACTCATTCTGGACGTTGTGGGGGAAATCAGGTCTTTGCCTCGTCAGGCTTCTGGCGGCTGAGACATTTTTTTCCCTTGCGGCCACGTGGTCCAGTTTGGGCCTCCGTGACCCCAGTACGTCCTCCTCTTCTGTCTATCTCCAGTCTCCCCCGCCGCTTTTCTCTTATCAGGACACTTATCATTGCATTTCAGGCCCACCTGGATAATCCAGGATGATCCCCCATCTCAAGATCCTTAATTTAATCGCATCCCAAATAAGGTCACGTTCACAGGTTCTGGGAATTAGGATGTAGACATATCCTTTCAGGGTGGGGGCGGCACCATTCAGCTGACTACCGTGGGAATGGGGGCTTGTTTGCCTGCTCTTACCATTGTCCCTGTACTACCCCCAGACAGCCTTGACCTTGGTCGGAAGCCGCTCAGTCGGAACCGCAGCTCATCTCTCCCGAGGATATCCTTTAGCGGGAAGGCCATGGAAAGGTGACCCAGAAACTCTGAGCTGCTCTGAGCTTGGCTCTAAGGCACCGATTCTCTCTGGGTTACAGTCACCGCGAACGCTGTGGAATGTTATTTTCCGGAAATGGGAAGGGGGTTGGGGGGTGGGTGTTACACACAGCTCCCCCTTTTCATGCCTTGGCAGGTGTGGAGGGGGCTGTCTGAAAGCCATTCTCCCGAGGGCGAGAGCCAGCCAATCGTGCCTTTTCAGGCCGCAGAAACGAGTTTGCCTTTTTTAAAAAAATGTCTTATTCCAACTCTGCGGCATCTCGTGATGGATTCTTTCAGGTGGGAGTGTGGTGCTGAACTCAAATGGAGCTCCGTTTGAACGCTCACATGGAGCCTGCCCTTTTCCTTCTTTGCTTCTGTCTTAGCCTGTCAGAAACTCGCGTGCTGCAGCCTTGAGAGACACACGAGGATGTTCTTTACATGCTCGATGCTTTGTCCTCAGGAAATGCAAAGTATCTGTGCTTCCTGGAAACACATCTTCCAACAGATAAAAGGCATCAGCCCCCTGAGAACTTCTCTGTTTTTCTTTTTTATTTTTTAACCGATAAACCACTATCATTGCCCCCACCCCCTCTTGAGTCCTTGGAGTCATTTCACTGAGCGACCCCAAAGTTCTCACCGAAGACCGAGACAAAACAACACATTAGCACCAGGTCCTTCGCGGTGATAATCTTGATGGGAAAAATAAATTCCGGCCTCAGGAGGCTCGAGCTGCTTGCTCTCAGAGGGCACTTGCTCTAGGTGAAATAACTCGGAATGCCAAGCGATCACACTGCCTTTCAAAAAATTCTTATTTAATATCTGTTTAGCTGAAGAAAGCATTCCTGCTTGTGCCAATATTAGGCAATTAGCAGCAGTAATGTGTTTTGCAAACATAAGGCACCCCCCGTTTTATTTTATTCTTGTGGTTGTTAACAGCCACAGAAGTGTGGCTAACATTTGTCTCTTGAAGAACAAACTGTTTGTTGTCTGAACATACAGACAGTCACCCACACACATGAAGTGCTAATAATCGCACGTCTTTCGTGGTGCTCTAATTCGTGGATAATAGCACTTCAGATGCCTTTTTTCTCTTCTTCCAGGATTTAACCTTAGCCAGGCATGCCTGGCTTAATAATAAGGTTGGCTGTCTCCGTTTGACGCGAGCTGGGTTTGAACTTTAGCTTTGGGAATGTTTGGAATGTGTAAGGAAGCATTCAGACCAATTAGCCTCTCATTTCTCCACTTGGGCCTCTTACCCCCAGAGAGACACCTGCAGGTCAGAAATCTCACCTCTACCTGTCTGGCTGGTTGCCGGCTGGGATGCTCAGGTTACACGTTCCCCTCTGGTGAGCCCATGGGGATGCCAGGGGGCCCGTGGGTGCGCCTCAGGGACCATATAGGTGGGGCTGAGACTACCAACAGGCCCCACCTCTCCTCATCTGCGCGCCCCCATCTCCCCTGGACCAGCACAGAGGCCTCCTCCCTGCCTCCCCTCACACTCTGTCCCCTGCCGTTCAGCCGTGCACAGCAAACAGAATGGGTTTTTAAAATGTCATCCTGCTGGTGTTATTTCCCTGTTGCTTTACCCATCAGTGGCTTCCCGTTGTGCCCAGAATAAAATCTAAACGCCTTCCTGTGACTTATTCATTGGCATGATATTTGGCTGGTGGTATTCACGGAGGGGGGCGGGGTGCGTACCGTCTATTAGAAGCCTTGTCTGGGTTGTGATCTGGGAATCCCTCCACCCCCACAGCTCCTCATAATCCATCAGGGAAGGGTTAACACCTGGCACATTTGGGGGCCTTGAGGCCCTTGCCTCAGCACCAGGGTCAGCATCCATTCGGATGCCTTGGAGGCCTGTTAGCTATTCTGCTCACCGCCCAGCCTATACAGCGTCTGGCCTCAGCTTCCCCCTCCGCATTCACCCCCTGGCCTCCTCCATTCGGCCTCACTGACCTCTTTTGGTTCCCAAACACCTCCAGCTCACTCTTGTTTTCCAGAGCACTCTCGACGTTGTTCCCCTGGCCTGGGAGGGAGGCTCCCATCTCCAAGCCCTTCTCATCCTTCCAGCCTACGTGTGTGGCTCTTGCCTCTTCAGAGAGGCCTTTCTTCCAGCATGCTTCCTAGTTCGGCTCCCCCCTTACCCCCTGTTTCTGTGCCTTCTGTGTTTCATTTGTACAGATTAGTGCAGTCTTGAGTACTTCGTCTGTTTGTTCACATGTTATTACCACCTTCCCCATGAGAATGTCTGTCCCACCAGGCCTGGATCCGTGTTGTAACGAGCACACTCGAACTTCCCAACTGCCTAACACAGCGCTGGGAACCTCCGAGTCACATGATAATGATTTCTCAGACGGAAGAGGGAGAGAAGGGGGTCAGGGAAAGGAAGAAGGGGAAAAAGAGACGGTATAAGTGAGTGGGAGGGGGGGCCCCCACCAGTACGAAACCAGTAAAGATGACAGCTGCGTTGAGTGAATGCTGATGCCATGCTGGACCCTGAGCCAAGGGCATGACATACATAGCCTCCTTTGAATTCTCACAATGACCTGTCCAAGTTTTTAGTATTTCTCCCCTTTTATAGATGAGGAGGCTGAGGCTCTGAATGGGAAGGTGGGCGCCAGAGGGAGACAGAACCCGCCTCTGCTCTGGGCGGGGGGGGGATAATGAGCCAGTGCTTCTCAAACTTCAAGTTAAGATTTGAATTCCAATTTCACCCCAGAAGTTCTGATTTCAGTAGCTCTGGAATGGGAGTCCTGGAATTATTATTTTTTTAAACATCTTTGGTCTACACTCTTTTCTTATTCTTGAGGACAGCGAGGGGTCATCCTGTCATTGCATTCCCAGGGTCTGGCATAGATTACAGAGCCGGTGTTCAGTAAACATTAGCTAAATGGATAAGATGAGTGAATGAGTGAAGGTTTTCAATTTAGATCCTTGTTTTCCAATTAAGCTAGAAATTTCTAAAGTAATTCAGGTCCTGTTAGAATTTAATCGAATGTTCGCTCTAGTCACTTTCCTCCTTTCTGGGCTATAACCTAATTTGTGTTTGAAAAGTAGTGAAGACTGTAGATCTCACTTCATTTTTGCCCTTTGAAAGGGCAAAGATTTTTTTTTGGTTGTCATTGAATTGCATACTTCGAACAAAGCCAAAGATTTTTTGAAAGCCGAAGATTTTTTTTGGTTGTCATTGAATTGCATACTTCGAACTGGAGAGGATTGATTTTGAAGGCCTGTTTGTTATTTATTTTGCCAAATACCCTAACATCTGCTAGCTTTTCGTCACCAGGCTCCAGTTTTAGGAAGTGGAGTAGCCAGTAAAGAGGTCTATGATGTTTTTTGTTCTTTCTTCCAGGTTTTTCCTCCCTTTCTTTTCCTCCCAGCTGGTAATGGTTCTGGAGAGGTGGTAAGGGACTCATGAAAAGCATAAAGCATGTAAATTCTGTGAGATAATTGTGCGTCCCAGAGGCCCAGGAGGACTCTTAAGTAAAGAGCGTGGAGGAGGTGGGGGTGCCTGGCCTGCTTGGCCGCTCTCAAGTCTTCTCTCCTTTGCTGGGTGGACGTGGTTCCCAGTGCAGCCATGCTTCTATGACAAACCCACAAAAGCGTGGGATGCATGGGGTCAGCAGGAGTTGGAGGAATGAAATGGCATGACTTGTTCCCGTGGGTTTCTCAAGAGCTGAAGGAGATACTTGGGAAGAATGAGCAGCAGGCTGGGCGGAGGGACTGGGGTGCCCCACGCTGCCCATCAGGGAGAAACAGGTAGGGGGGGAGCCAGAAACTGGAGGAGTCAGCCAAGGAAGCATGTGACTGGAAGGACAAGCCACTCACTCATTCACTCAGGTGTTCATTCACTAATTCAACAGCTGTTGATCGATGCCCACATGGTTTTGTTCATTGCCCTAGCCTTCGCGCCTAGAAAAGGATGCAGCCATGAACACCGCAAAGCCCCCGTACTTTTGCGAGCTTATATTCCTAGGGGAGGAGACAGAAAATAGATGTGTGCATAAATACATAAATAGGTACTTGGGTAAATAAGTAAAAGGCAGAACATGTTGGATAGTGCTAAGTTTATGGAGAAAAAGCCAGAATGGGTGAGGCAGAGAGTTGCTGGGATAGGGAAGGCACCCAGGAAGGTCTCCTTGAGAAGGTCACATTTGGGCAAAATCCTTGGTGGGGATTGGGTTCTGGAGAAGCCAATCTGAGACAGAGATCTCATGAAGAAGTGTCCCAAATTTAGTGGCTCCAGATAACACTAACTTCGGCTTTTACAGTTCTAGAGGTCGGAAGCCCTAAAATCAGGGTGGAGTTGTGTGCCTTCTGGAGGCCTTGGGGAGAATCTGCTTCTTTCATTTTTCCAGTTTCTGGAGACCACCTGTGTTCCTCGGCTTGCAGCCCCTTCCTCCATCTTGAAGATCAAAGCATAGCGTCTTCATAGCGTCTTCACATCTCTCTGAGACTCTGCTTCTGTCACCCCATCTCCTTCTCTGTGTCTGGCCCGCCTACGTCCCTCTCATAAGGACCCGCGTGATTACGCTGAGCCACCCACGTAATCCAGGATACTCGCTCCATCCTAAGGTTCTTAATTTAATCACATCTGCAGGGTCACTGTTGCCCTGTTAGGTAACATCTTCTTCGGTTCCAGCCCCATCTTTGGGGGCCATTATCCCACCCACCGCAGATGGGAAAGCATTCCAGGCTGGAGAAACTGCTTTAACAAAGGCATGGTGGACACAGCGCCAGTGCCGTGTGAACGCTCAGGAGAAGAATTAGAACCTTTCCGGGTCCCTCCCAGGTGAGAAGTGGTTTTTGGCTCTCTGGAGTTCCTAGAGAGGAGGGCCTGGGGGTTAGTCTGGGTAGAAAGGTGGGGCGGGGGCTTGTCCCAAGGCTACCATATTCCATCCAATCTGCTGTCTTTGTTTGAATGGTGTGTTTATTTGTGGTGGCTCAGGAGGGGAGGACAGTTTGGAGAGAGGGCAGGGCCTTGTACCATGCAGGCTGGGAGGGGGGCCGGGCACATCTTTGGTCGGGTTTTATACATTGTAGAGACTGGAAATCCAATGTGCACTAGAGCGTGGACACCAAACACAATAAATGAGACACCTCAAGGGGAGCCTGGGTGGCTCAGTCGGTTGAGCATCCGACTCATGATTTCAGCTCAGGTCGGGATCTCATGGGTCGTGAGATGGAGCCCCGCATCAGGCTCCGCGCTCAGTGGGGGGTCTGCTTGAGATTCTCTTGAGATTCTCTCTCTCCCTCTGCCCCTTCCCCACTCACGCACGTTCTGTCTCTCTCAAATAAATAAATAAGTCTTTAAAAAAAAAAAGACACCTCAAAAGACTGGGATCATTTCCTCCGCTGTGTCCATCACCATGTGGGCCGGGAGGCAAGCCCCAGGTGACCACATGAAGGTCAGAGAAGTTCCTCAGTCCTTCCTGGGGTTGAAAAAGCTTCAGCCCAGGCTCCGTCAGCCTCTATGTCTGCCCCCAGAGTGACCAGTGATGCCAGTGAAGTCCTTAACCCCAGAGAAAAGAATTGCCTTCCAAAGGCCGACATGGGGTGTCAGGAAGAAAGAGCCTGGATTCAAATTCTGAAGATTTGTGCCCAGATCCTGGCTGTCTTGCTGCCACACTGTGTGGCCCTGGGCAAGTTTACCTAACCTCTCTGAGCCTCAGTTTCCTCATCTAAAAAATGGGGAGAAGAGCTTCTACTCCAGGGGGACTGTGAGATTTGATGATGGAATGCTTTGAAAAGTACCCCCCACATAAGAGCTCTATAATTTTTAGCAGTAGAGTTTTTAGAAGCAGATACTAATTTGTTGAAGCGTGGTCATCCCCTCAGGATCTCATAGCCCTTCTCAGTTAGCTCTTGTTTTCTGGAACAGTCTGTTCCAGAACATTCACAGGAACAGAATGCATGGTCCCAGGCCTCAGCTCCCAGGCTGAGGAGAGGTGGAGGCCCTTAGGTTGACTTTGTAAATCTTCTCTCCGCCTCCCTAAGCCCTGCCTGGTTCTTCATGTTGGTGGTTAGCTGAGAATCCAGGTCCTCCCAAACCCGCACCGGAAGCCAGCGGTTGGGGGTAGGAGTAGTGAGAGAATGAAATGGGCCCCGGCCTGCACACCAGGGTGTTTCTGGCAGCGGGCCACATTTGAAATTTAAATAGCTGCACCGCTTCCCCAGACTGTATTAACTTTCACAATTACCGGCGAGAAAAGCTCACGATGGAACTTGCAGGTCAGCCCAGGTATTGGTTCTGTCTCCATGAATTATGGAGCCCGCCCTGGTCTCCTCTGCTGAGAGAGAGGGAGATCAGAGGCACCAGGCACGGCCTCTTTGTTAAGTCCTCCCGCAAGCTAAAAATGCGATTTTGAACTCGCTTATTAGGAAGGCCAAGAGAGACCTGGAGCCTTGATCTCGGACCCACATTCACGTGGGCCCAATGATGGTGGCCAGGGCACATCCCAGGGGCCCCATGCTTAGCCAACACTCGGGATGTTGTCCTCTCCAAAATATTCATGAAAGAGCTGATAACTAAGCATGGGTGGAGGGCTTCTCCATAACTGCTTTTTTTTTTTAAGATTTTATTTATTTATCTGAGGGGGGGGAGGGAGAAGCAGACTCCCTGGGGAGCAGGAACCCCGACACGGAGCTCGATCCCAGGACCCTGAGATCATAACCTGAGCCAGAGGCAGACACTCAACTCACTGACCCACCCAGGCGCCCCTCCTTAACTAGCTTAAGTGCCCTTCAGAACAACCCTGTAAAAGTGAGTGCCACAGTCCCCATTTTAGAGATTGGAAGAACAAGGCCCAGATGGAAGCAAGTGTCAGACTGACCTGAGTTGGAAACCATCTCCCAAACCAG
This sequence comes from Ursus arctos, assembly GCF_023065955.2. Lineage (NCBI taxonomy): Eukaryota > Metazoa > Chordata > Mammalia > Carnivora > Ursidae > Ursus > Ursus arctos. Next base: position 8,754,376 of record NW_026622886.1, on the reverse strand, counting down.
GCTCTGCCCCTCACGGTGAGCCGCATGACTTCCACAGATTACCGATCCTCTCAGCTTATTCGCCTGCAAAAATGAGGACCGTTGACCGTGGACTGGCTTCAGGGGTTGCTGTGAGGACAAATGAATGAAAGCGTGGAGTTGTGCTGGGAATTCTGTTGAGCGACAGCTGTGTGGTTGGTTGGTTTGCCTACATCCCCTCCGAGGGTTCAGCCTGAGTCTTTGGCCACTAGTTCCACGCTCTGCCCCCAGGGGGCGCCATTCAGAGTCTGAGTTCTGATGCCCACTGAGGTCACTGTAGGTGGCACCCAAAAGAAAGGGAGGGCGGTTTCCAGAGAAATTAGAAGAGGGGGAAACAAGATAATTTAAAAATAAAAGCAGAACTCCAAACTCCAAACATAAAGCAGAACTCCCGAGGCAAGGCCCGCAAAGCACCCACCCTCAGCTACGTCTCTGAACTGGGGCAGAGCCAGGCCTGTGACCTTGGATGAGAATTCATGTGTCTGGGTCTTTAGGTTTCCCACTTGTAAAACTGTAAGTGCCAGAGCTTTTCAAGTCGGCGTGCTAGGCTCCGGGAGGCCCAGGCAGCACCGTAGGAGAGAGGCTCTGCGGTCGGATTTCTCTTCCTCCCGCGCTGGGCCTGTTTCAGAGCACCAACAGGCCCGGTGCGCCCCAGTGAAGCAGCTCTCTTGATACCTAAACTGCCCGCGTCAGCATCCGATGTCCACGTGGCATGTGGGACAAGTAACAAATGGACGTCCCAAAGTGGAGGACGCATGGACCTCTCTTCTGCTTCTCATGGCACTGCCTGCGTCTTCCTTCCTGGCCCAGGGGCCGCTGAGCTTCTCAAGGGCAGGGCCCCACCTTTCCCGTCTTTGGAATCCTTCCAGGCACCACGCTGTGTTGGCCAGGGAGCAGAATAGCGTCAACAGTCATCATATGCCGTCTGCGTATCCTTCGTGACATCACTTATCTTTCAGTGCACTGTTTGTGCATCTGAAAATGAGGGGAATAAGATGGCCATTTCTGAAGGAACGATGGGAAGTTTAATTGAGATGGCGAATTTAGCGCCGTGCCTGTATGCAGCAGGTGCTCAATGAATGTCAACGTTCTGCTTCCCTTAATAGTGAATCTTTGCTGTCCTAATGATTCATGTATGGTTGCTGGAATTCTGAATCAGAAACAGCCCATGGGGATGGGTAGGAAGTGATTGGAAGCATTTCTTGGGGGTCACTTTTCTCTGGTCTATCTTATTCTTACTGATTTCTCTCCCTCTCTCTCTTCTCCCCTCCCCCTCGTTCTTTCCCACCCTGTTTTCCCTCCCTCCCTCTCTTCCTCCCTCACTTCCTTCTTCCTCCCTCCCTCTTCCTTCCCTCTTTCCTTCCTTCTCCCTTTCTTTCTTTCTTTCTTTCTTTCTTTCTTTCTTTCTTTCTTTCTTTCTTTCTTTCCCACTTCCATCTCTTCCCATAAGAGAGCTGAAGAAAATTTGAATTCCCCCACTGGGTTGAGATACATATAACTTAAAAAAAAAAAAAAGAGCATGTAAAATGATTCTGAAGATTCTCAGATCAAGGAATTCAACATTAGAAACAAATAGTGCCCTTTCCCAAGGCGGGTGGACCCCATACAGCAGCCCCTAAGATATTACACAACCGCTGTGTAGAGCACGTTTTGCTTTGATAGGTTTGAAAGAAGTGGCATTAAAGAGAGAAGAATATGGCATCATGGAGGATGGATTTTCTTTCTCTTGTTCACAACTTAATTTGGGATGAGGTTGGTGCGCTTTGATATCTCCTTTTGCCCTCTTCCTTGCAAAATGTGAGGTGGAAACCTCATTTCTATTTCAGCTGGAGGCTGAGACTCCAAAGTGAGCCCGTTCACAGCACGTTGAAGGCACGGTTGGCTGCGACACCCTGCCACCCTCCCGCTGCTGTATGTGATACTGAGCCCGTCCAAGGGCTGCATGAAATGGATGGATGAGCTCTCTGGAGTTCAGAAATAACTATCTTCGCCTGGCCCCTTCTAATTCATCCTACGCACAACCACTGCAACGCACCGTCAAACACAGATCGTGTCTTGCTTCAATTCTCCAGGGGTTTCCCACTGCCCCCAAAGCCTGGGCCCCTTAGCATGGCTGATAAGGCTTTCAGGATCTGAGTCCTGCTGCTCCCCTAGCTGCACCCCTCTGTGCTCTCCACCCACCCAGCGCTCCTCCCAGACAGCCGGCCGGGTACACGTGCTCTGTCCTGCTTCCCACGGCCTCTCTGCTGTGACGCCCACCCTCTCTGCTTAAATCCCATTTGCCCCTCAAGACTCTGCTCAACTCTCAACATATTGGGTAATAATGACGATGCAGTAACAATAGCCGACAGGTACTGAGTGTTAACGGCATGCCAGGCCCTGAGCTATACACTTTATATATACTTACACCTGTCGCCAAACTGGAATAGCCAAGCCATTATTAACCCTCGATCCCCCATTTTGGTAAAGATGTGCCTCTTTTGTGCTCCTGCAGCATCCATGGTATAGATTGGATCATAACTGTTGCTTTACTTCTCTGCCTCCAGCCCAGGGCTGTGAGCTCATTCATTCATTCACTCATTCATTCATTTGGCAAGCAAGTCGCGAGCACCGATTATGTGCCAGGCACGGTGTTTGGCACTAGGGTTAAGAGTGACTCAGACAGATGAAAAGATCCCTGCCCTCGTGCAGCTTACAGTCTCCGAGGGTGGGTCAGGGAGGGAGATTCTTAAAAATTTAGAAAGATGTATCAACAAAATAATCACCTGTTGTGATAAGTGATGGTTGAAAAAAGCCAAGATGAGATATGGGGCAATAGGGCAGGGCTGAAACACCTTTAGACAGAATGGCAGAGAAGGCTTCTTGGAAGCTGTGATATTTCCATTAAGAACTAAAGGGAAAGAAAGGGACAGTAGGGTTCAGGACCACAGAAAGTGGTCCAGGTCTAGGGAACAGCATGTACAAGGGCCCTGTGGCAGGAAAGAGCTTGCTGTACTCAGGGAATTGAAAGGAAGCTCGGCTGGCTAGATAATCATGAGCAAGGGGGAGTAGCAGAAGGTGGCATTGGGAGACCCTGGGGCTTGAGGCCAAGGTTGGGAGTGGGGATGTTATACTAAGGGCAAAAGGAAGTGACTGGAGGGCTTTAAATGGGGAGTGATATGATTTCTTTACCTGTTAACTCTTCTGGAAGAAGACAGTGAATGGGATAGGGCAAGAATAGAGGTGGGAAGACCAGCTGAGAGCTGTTGGAACCCCCAGATGAGAGGGGAAGGTGGCCTGGAGAAGGGATACCAGTGGGGATAGAGAGACATGCACAGATTGGAGCTCAGTTTTGAAGGTGAAACCCACAGGACTTGCTGTTGTTCTGCATGCAGGGGTGAGGGGGTTAGAGGAATCATAATGACTCCTGGGTTTCCAGCTGGAGAGATTGAGAGGATGGTGGCACTGTTTACTGAGTGGGAGAAGTGCAGGGGCAGGAGGAAGGGAACAGGACTAAGGGGAGTCAAGAGTGCATTCAGGATATGCTGAATTCTTAAAGGTTGTCTTTGTCTCATTCATTGTACATACCCCCAGCCTGGCACACAGTAGGTGCACCCAAATGCTTGTTGAATGAATACATACCCAAGTCTACCTGACCAAAGGGAGCTGCAGCTTTGATCCCTGCTGTTGCAGATCTGATTGGGGTTACCCAAAGGATCCACACTTGGAACAGGCCACAAGCAGGAAAGTCTAAGTGATTTATTTGCAGGCCATGGTGCAAAATGAAAAGGCAGGGCCTCTGGTTAAAAAGTATTAAGAAATTCAAGTCGATGGCAGCAGAGTATCAACCAAGGCTGAGAGCCTGTGCGATGGGAGCTGACCCCGCTCCTAAGTAGGAAGCCTACCTCTTGAAGGCGAATGTGGGTCCACCCCAGGTTTCTGAGATAAAGTCTGAAGAACCTTCCTTCAAGGCATCAGGAGCCCAGATTGGCAAGGAGCACTGTGGGGACAGACTGTGTGCAACCTGCGTGTCTTGGGGAGCAGTTCAGCTGTGAACCTCTCCTGGGGGATGTGTCCTCTCCCCCTCTTGGGGCAGGCCCTGGTGCCGTGGGCAGTAGCCAGATTGGAGGAGGGAAGGCAGGCCCTGGTGTGGCTGGTGTCCTTCCTAGGGCAGGAAGAGGCAGCAGCCCTTGACCTCTGAACTCCAGGCCCCGTGCCGGGGGAGGGGATGCATTTTCACTGCCTTCCTTTATTCCCCCCCTTTCCTCTAATATCTGTTATTACTATTTCTCTGTGGAATTTCGTTACTTTGAATTATAATAAGTAATAATAACAGATGGCTACTGATTCTTCAGCTCTTGGTAGATGTCCCCTTATCTGCAGGTGGGTTGTATTGAGCCCGAGGTCACACAGTTAGTGAGGGGCAGAAAACCCCACAAAACCTAGTGAGTGGTTTGAACTGCTGTCCCTCTGCTTCTAAAGCTGGGTCGTGGGGCCCCGTGGCTGGGAGAGACACCTGCACCCCTTCTTAACAGAATGGTCTCAGTCAGGTCTCTTCGCCTCCTCACCTCTCTGAAAATCTTACCTCCTTCAGTTGTGGAGATGATGACATGAGTCCATCTAAAGCCAAGCTCCTGCGTCTGACACAGAGAAGGTTGTGTGGTACGTGTTCGTCCTCCTCACTGAGGGATGGGATGCTCAGATCCCCTGCTCACTGGAAAATGGCAGTAGGGGAAGAAATGCTTTAACATTTGCATTTGTCTCCAGACCCAAGGAAGAGCCAGGCTCATGGTTCTTCTACACCTCCCGGCATTTGCCCATGCTGGTCTTGATGCCTGGCGTGCCCTCTCCCTCTCAGTGGGTGATCCCACAAGGCCCCGTTGTGACAGGATTACTTTTTGGTGGTGTTTCTTCTGCTGGACCCCTGGAGGTGTGAGCAGCATTGTACCCGGTTCTCAGTATGCCGTGGGTCCTGTATCAGTTAGGTATTGCTGTGTAACAAACCACCCCAAAACTCAAATGACTTAAACACTAAGCATTTATTAATCCACGTTTGGGGCACAGCTGGATGGTTCTTCTGGTCTCCACTGGGATATCTCATGCATCCTCTGTCAGCTGTACGTTGAGGGAGTCAGTTCTGTTTTCTGGGCTGGACTCCCACAGGTGTAGACATCAGCTGGGTTCTCCTCCACAGTCTGTCACCCTGAAGAAGGCCAGTCAGGTTCATTCACATGGCTGTGCTTGGGCTCCAAGAGAGGGAAGAGAATTTAACAAGGGATCTCTGGGTCCAGGCTCAAAACCAGAGCACTGTCACGTCCACTGCATTCTTGTGGCCGAACGAAGTCCCCAGGTCCGGCGCACAGTCGGTGTGGAAGGGTACTACAGGAGAGTATGGGTCAGAGAGGTGTGAGAAACTGAGAAACTTTATTTAGCCTCACCCCTTACGTGGTGGTGTTTGGAGGCAGGACCTTTAGGAGGTCATTATGTCATGAAGATGGAGTCTTCCTGAATGGGATTAGTGCCCTTATAAGAAACCCCAGAGCATTCCCTTGTTCCTTCTGCCACGTGAGCTTAGTAAAAAGCCAGCATAATGTGAGGCAGACACCGAATCTGTCAATACCTTGATCTCGAACCTCCCAGGCTCCGGAACTGTGAGATTTTAAATTTCTGTTGTTCATAAGCCAGCCAGTGTATTAGTACTTAGCTACCGCAGCCCAAACGAAGAGATCAGTATTAATGCACTGAATCCTAACAACAGCCCCCTGAAAGGGTTACTAAGCTTTATCCCCATTTTATATGTGAAGAAACGGAAGCACAGAGAGGTTATGTAACGTACCCAGGTTCACACAGGTAGGGGCGTGGTGGAGCATGGATTTGAACGTGAGCAGTTCGGCTCTGGTAACCATGTCTGTGCCCACTAAGGTAGTCTTACGGACTCTGATTAATCCTGGACACCCTGAATGCTGTTCACAGCCACTTCCGGTGCCTGGCAGTTATCGTTGGACAAGCTCATTTTTGATGGCAGTGGTTTTTTTTTTTTTTTTTTTTTTAAGATTTTTTATTTATTTATTCGACAGAGATAGAGACAGCCAGCGAGAGAGGGAACACAAGCAGGAGGAGTGGGAGAGGAAGAAGCAGGCTCCCAACGGAGGAGCCTGATGTGGGGCTCGATCCCATAACGCGGGGATCACGCCCTGAGTCGAAGGCAGACGCTTAACCACTGTGCCACCCAGGCGCCCCGGCAGTGGTTGTTTTAAACCTGAGGGTGTGGAACTTTGAGATATGGACTCACGGCCCATTTAAATACACATGGTTTCAAAGGCTTCCCCAAATGCTGCTGCCTGGCGGCAGAGCCGGCTCGCCCAAAGATCGACTCCGAAGTTTTATTAACTGTCACCATGGCAATTTCGGAGACATTGGTTATGCCGAAAGATTTCCTGACACTTCTTATTCATAATGGCGCTGGCGGGTCCCGGGCAGGCTGATCTATGGCTTTTAATCAACTAATGGATGGGGTCACAATGTTCAGTCTGGTTAGAGCAGAAAGGCTTCTGTGAGCTCAGAGCTGCCCCCGCTCCCTGCCCGGGAGCAGAGTCTTTCTGGGCAGACAGCGAGAACGTGGCCCGAAGGGCTTGATGAAAAGCTGCAGCGTCAGCCACGGCCCTGGAGGCACGGCCTCAGCTGCCTGCCGTGTGCCAGGCCTCCCGCCCTGTTCCTCCGCCGGCACCGTCCTGCTTGGCCGAGTGGGCTGAGGGAGCCAGCGGCTCCGTGCTCGCTCCGAGAGAGGCAGGCAGTGCGTCGCAGTAACAACCAAGGCTTTGGCAACAGAAAGAAATGGGTTTGAGTTCCTGCTCTGTCCGTTAGGGTCTGGGTGACCTTAGGCAGCTTGCTTGACTTTGCCAAGCCTCAGTTTCCCATAAAATGGGAATGATAAGGAGATTGAAATGGGAAAGCATTTAACTCTGCACAAGGTTGGATGCGAGAACGTGGTGACTGTTCGCTCCTGCTATCTTCATTCTCTTCCTCTCCCTCGTCTCCCCCTGCCTGCCAGCCTGGGTGAGAAGGCAAGCACTGCGTCCAGAGCCCCTGCTGTGTGCTGGGCACCATTGTGGTTGTTTATGCAGGCTCTGTTGTTCCATGGTCACACCCCTCTGTGCGGTGAAGGCTGTGTGTGTGTGTGTGTGTGTGTGTGTGTGTGTGTGGTTTGACAGATGAAGAGAATGGGGACAGAGAAATTGAGTGACTTGCATAAGGTCGTGCTCAGCAAGCAGGGGCAGAGCTGGGACTGGAGCCCAGTCGGTGCTAAGACCAAGATCCAACATCCTTCGGGCAGTTAGCAGGAGGGTTGGACCTAGAACAGCAGCCCCATCAATACTTACCAAATGAGTCTGGATGGAATCTGGCGGGATGGGTCTCCTTCTGGAAGTCCTCAAAGTGGAAACTCGGCATGGTCAGGCCAGCTGGGGACAGAGCCAGAACTTGAACCCCAGATGCCTGAGGGAGCCTCCATGGCCAGGCAAAGGTGATGGAAAGCCAATAGACGACCCACCTCTTCTGGACACGCTCTACCCCCCCAGTCCCCTCTTCACAGAGTTATGTGCTGCTGCCTCTTTTGTGTGGGGCTGTGGAACATGGAACCATCCTTTGTCAGGGGCCCTGGAGAACGAGGCACATTCTCTTCATCTGCCGCCCCCTGTAGGCCTGCTCTGTGCCAGGCACTGGGATAGATGCTGGTAGCTTGGTGGGTGCCTTGAAATTCTTAAGGCCCCTGAGGACGGGGGGCGTGTCTCCCTCACCTCATTCTCTCCTGCACAACTTTGCAGTGTTCTTTCCCCCAAAATAATAAAAATCCAATAGTCATGATAGCTGCTACAGGCACTCGTATTATCCCCATTTGACAGATGAGAAGACTGCAGCCCAGAGGCATTTAAGGACCGTGCCCAAGGTCCCACGCCAGGCAGTGAGGAGTTAGATTCTAGAGAATCTGAACCCGGAGCCTCACATTTCCGTGCCAAATCTTGTAGTAAATTCACTGATTCACGTATCCGCTTATTTAACAAGTGCTTACTGAGGTCTGGGTAACATGGCAAACACTAGGGATTCAACAGTGAACAAAACAGATGAAAGTCCCTGTTCTCCTGGACCTCAGGACGTAGAGGGATAGGTTATAACCAAAAATAAAAACGAAAATACATAAGATCTTGAAAAATGGGTGGATTTTAAGAAGGCTGGTCATAGATACCCTCAAAGGTGGGTGAATTTGAGCAGAGCCTGAAGCAAGTGAGGAAGTACCCATGTGCCCATCTGGGGGAAGAGTGTTCTGGGCAGAGGGAACAGCAGGTGCGGCGGCGCCAAGCCAGGTGGGCACACACAGGCTAGGTCTCAAACTCTAGCTTATAGGCCTTGATTAAACAGACTGGGCTCCCTGCCTGCACTTCCCTTGGGCCCAGCCCTGCGCGCTGGGGTGTCTGTCGGCACGGAGGGCCCTCCGAGCGCCCCCTGCAAGCGTGCTGAGCTCGTCCCTCCCACGCTCCAGACTACTGTCCATAGGTCCCTTTCATCTCCCCTCAGATGGCAAAGCTGCCCTGCGGGTAAAGCCGGAATTAGCACAAGGAGCCTGAGGCGGCAGGAGAGGAGAGCTTATGTTGGGGAACTGCAGGAAGGGAGACCGCCAAACTCTGGCTTCTCTAGATTTTTTTCCTGTTGGGGGAAAATAAGCTGGCTTCTTCCACCCTGGCCAGGGCCCCTGCTACTGTGTTCTGGGGCACTCCCTTACTCCCTCCTACTTTCTTCAAAACCCCCAACAGGTTTTCAAGCCACCCTTTCTCTCTTGCAAACTCACTAGCCCTGTGTCTTCCCAGATAAGGAAATGGAAAGACAGAAAGAGCCTTGGATTTGGGGGGAGAAGGCCTGGGATCTAGGGCCCACTCTCCACTTAGCAGCTGTGTGACCTTCGGCAAGTGGCCTAACCTCTCTGAGCCGTTTTCTCCTTGGAAGATGAGGAAGCCCAGTCTCCCTCTGTGGTCATTATGAGATCACACTGACACACTGCCTGGGAAAATGGCTTGAAAATTCCACATTCTCCCACGGAGTGGTCACAGTGTTGCTCCCTTTTCTGGACTACCCTGGGGGACTGCGGGCTATGTGAGGCACTGAGAGAGGGTCCCAGTGGGGGAAAGTACTAAATAATTTCTTTAAGCCCTTGCCCCCTGTACTGGGTTAAATACTGTCCCCACCCAAAACCCGTGTCCACCTGGAACCTCAGAAAGTGACCTTAGAGGGCTTTGCAGGTGTAATTAGTTAAGATGAGGTCATACTGGACTTGGGTGGGCACCTAATTCAATATGACCAGTGTCCTTAGAAAAGAGGACGCACAGAGAACAGACAAAGGGGAAGAGGCCACGTGAAGACGGAGGCAGAGACGAGGAATACAGCTATAAGCCCCGGAGCTCCAAGGCTGCTGAGAGCCACCAGAAGCTGGGAGAGGCCTGGGATGGATTCTCCCTCCAAGCCTCCGGAGGGAACAACCCGGGGGATGCCTTGATTTCAGACTTCTGGCCTCCAGGCTAGGAGAAAAGAGATTCCGTTATTTGAAGCCGTTGAGTTTGTGGGGGGTTGTTACAGCGGCTCTGGGAAACAAATACCCACCCCTACCCTTGGCTTTCAAACCCTTGACTCTTACGGCTTCAGAATAATCAACTTTCTACTTTCTATTTGCCTAGAAAAAGAAAGACAGCTTTGAGGGTAGGGAAGCTGGGTTGGTGAAGGACACCAGAAACTCAAACCTCAGAGATTCACAGCGGCCCTGAAGCCTCCAGAGAAAGAAAATAAACCAGGCCTGGGGCCGGGAATCTGGGGCGGGGAGCTCTCAGCATAATCAAGTGTTCCCCTCCTGGCATGATTCCAAAGTCAGCTAGACTTAAAGTTGCTAATGAATAAATCAGGAGAGCCACCCGGAGCCAGGGCTTCTCTGGAGAGTTCCATGTGATTTTGCATTGTGGGTTGGGGCAAACAAGAGGGTGTCCCAAGAGAAGATGGTCTGAATGGGAGAAGAGTCGGAACCCTTGCTGTTGGTCATTTCCCTTTGAGGGGGGGAGTGTCCCTGGGGAGAACTGTAAGACTTCCATCGGCTTCAGTTCAGAAATCCCTTCCATAGAGGACTGGGTGGGGCTTTGCAAATCCTGGGAATCTTTGTACATTTTGCACGGACTTTTTATTTGCAGGAAAATCGGAAGTCTTATTTTCATTAATGCCTTTGAAAGAAGTGAGATTTTAATATTAGTTTAATACTCAATAAAACTATCTTGAATGCATTCTGGGGCCCTCCTATGATTTCTCTTATGTTTAGAACCAGTTTTGAGAGTGGAGAAATCCTCTGAGCCACGTGTTTTGGGAGAAGCAAAAGCTTCCCTGGGAACCAAGGGGTGGGAACTTGAAAGTCAGTCAACACGGAGATTTGTGGAGCCCTTCTGTGGGCCTGGCATGGTGCCAGACTGCATGAGCACTTCGGAACAAGGAGGATGTGGTAGTGGTCATAATGGTGGTGGTCATGGTCATGGTCATTGATGAAGGTGGCGATCGTCACCTTTAGTGAGCACTGGCTATGGGGCTAAGTACTTTGCATACGTGATTTCCTTTCATCTTTGTAAGCTTCCTACGAGGTAGGTTCTGTGATTACCCCCATTTTATGCACAAGATGATGGAGGCACAGAAGGGTTAAGTAACTTGCACAGAATCACACAGCCAGGAAGAACAGATCTGGGACTTGCGCTAACACAGGCAGACTCCAAAGCCTGTACCTAAGCCACACACACATGGTATGAGATAAGGCCTCGCAGCAATAATGATAAGAACAGCAGCAACAGATGTGATCTGTTAAGCTGGGGCTTTGCAGCAGGCATGTGCTGGGTGCTTCGTAAACATTCCCATTTAATCTCCCCACAACCCCACAAGGTGCTTACCCTCATTTTGCAGATAAAGAGCTTGCCCTAATGCTGTGTTAAGGGGCCTCAAGCAATCTCTCTTTCGGTTTTGGCTTCTAGAGAATGCCATTCCTGCCTGGGATCGGAAGAGATGGGGGTTCTGGTCCCTACATTGCCCCTCCAGGAGGATCTCCCCCCATCTCTGGGCCTCTGCCGTTCCCGCTGAAAATAAGGGGGAGACCAGATGATCCCCACAGCGCATCGGAGTCAGCCCAGGGAGGGAAGGGCAGGCTCGAGGGGCTGCTGGAGCCTGGCTTTGCATCTCACCTTGTGTCGGACCCCAGCCTTCTGAGTCAGGCCAGCACGAACTCTGGCCAGATGTAGGTTAGCTACAGGGTGAAGGCTGAAGAGGAGTTTGAGAGCCATGGAGCGTGTGTGCACGTGCGCGCATTGCATGTTGCAGTGGTCAGAGAAGGCCTCTCGGAGGAGGTGGTGACATCTGAGCGGAGACCTGAGCCGTCTGGTTATCTCAGGGAAGAGCACAGTAGGTGCTAAGACCCTGGGGTCTAAGCAGGCTTATCTGTTTGAGGAGCAGCAAGGAGATCAGTGTATTGAGAGGGGTGATCCTCACCCCGGGGCCATTTTACCTGCCCAGGGGACAGGTGGAAATATCTGGAAATATTTTTGGATGACAACTGGGTGGGGGGGATGCTACTAAATGTCCTGCAGTGCACAGGACAGCCCTTCCCCCACCACACACACCAAAGATGATCTCAATCCCAAGTATCAGTAATGCTCAGCAATGGTGAAAAACCCTGGTCTGCAGGGATGATGGGTGGAGGGGGAGGGTGGCAAGGGGGTTGTTGAGAGTTGAGGTCAGAGAGGGGCTAGATGGGGCCCAAGGACCATGACAAGGATTGCAGTAGTGTTTGTCACAGTGTAATCGTCATCATCATCAGTGGTGGGATATCAAGCCCCTGGAGAGCAGGCTCCAATCGTGTCGTGTTCTGAAGACTTGGCACATGTTAGCTCATTTAAAACTCGCAGCTCCCCAGTGAGGTCGGCACCATGTCTCTCCCCATGTTGGGGATGAAGGACCCCATGCACGGAGGTGCAATGACTTTGACAAGGTCATATGTTTAGGCGGCAGAGCCCAGGATCTGGCTAGGCAGTCCGGCTCCAGAGCACAAGCTCACGGCCACTAGGCTCCACTCCCTGTGTTAGGGTCGTCTGTGTGTGTCTGTGTTCCTCCCCCACACCTGCGAGCCCCTTCCTACCTTTGTATCCCCAGCACCTAATACAGGCATTGGCACATAGTAGGGACTCAATAATGGCTTGTTATATGCAAGTAGGCATGGTGCTCTTAGACTTAAAAACAAACGCAGTCCCTTCTTTCTGAACGTATAGGGATCGACTCAGGGGAGGAGAGTGCGGGAGGACAGCCGGCTGAGGTCTGTCCTCATCTACATACTAGGGAGGAAAGGCACAACCAGATCCACTGCCCTGGGGGCAAGCTCACCACCCAGTCTCTTGATCACTAGGCTGCCCTTGGTGGCTCAAGCCTCAGGCTCTGATCTTATGGGTTTGCCTTGTCTCGTCTCTCACTTCCATATTCCCAGGCCTGACATCCACGACCCCCACTCCCAGAAAATACACACGCACATGCATGTGCACACACACACACACACACACACACACTCGTCTGCTTATGTCTTCCATGCTCTTATAGGAAATAACTCTTCTCTGCATTTTGTCATGCGTCTCAGGGCTATTCACTTTTCATTCATTTATTCCATAGAATCACTTCTCGAAGCCCTACTATGCACCCAGCATTGTGCTAGAGACAGAGGACATGAGCTGAGCAAAGCAGACCAATGCTGGGAGGACAGACAATAAACGACTGTGATAAGCAGAGCCGGTTTATAATAGGCTATTAAATAACAAATCCCCAGAAGGATGCTGCCTGCTTCGGGGAAAAGTCTGGATGAGCAGCTCTTGGTAGAAGGTGGGAGCCTGAGGCCCCGGGGATGGGGTGGGAGGATGGTAGGAAGGGTCTGCAAGAGGGAAAAGTGGAGGAAACAGGAGTCGGAGTCAGATCTGCTTCTGAGAGGTGGAGCAGAGGTGAGAAGAGAGCAGAGTAGAGGGGATGGGGCGGTGGGGGTGGGGGGGGTGGGAGATGCCTGTGAGGTGGTGGGAGGCTTGGGACCCTAAGGGTGGAGGAGCAAGACATTGTCCTGTGGGGGACATTTAAGAACAGGACCCTACTTTCAGTTTGAGATGGGCTGTATTCCTACAGTGGCAACATTGCCCCTGTTCCACCCACCCCAAGGCAAATGGCCAGCAAAGGCTGCTCTGTTCGCAGATGCTATGTGGAGTGGGTTGGTGGTGGGAAGGCGCTGGCTACTGTATGAATGAGACGGCCTAGAGGAAGGAGACTGGAGGCCGTGGTGGGCTGCAGACCCTGGGATCTGCAGACAACTTGAGGGAGCCTTTGGGCTTGGGGGTGTGGACTTGGGGGTTGGTGCCTGGCTTGTCCAGATCCCAAAGAGCAGGCAGGGTCGTCCCCTGGCATCTGGCTAAATGCTCAGTGGAAAGTGTTCCTGGAGAGTTAACAAGGAGCCTTGCAGCTCTGAGCAGAGCCAGGAGGGACACAACAGATCATTCTGGGCCCACTGGGGTCAGTATGTGGCTCACCGAGGAAGGGCCATTAGAGCGGCTTCTGTAGGATGAATAGGAGTTGGCCAAACAGTGGGAGGAACTGGGGGCGTCTGAGGCAGTAGGAACAGTATTTGCAAAAACCACAGGAATAAAAGCTCCTGGTGTGTTCTGAAACCTGTGTGGTTGGCTCCTAGGGTAGGAACAAGAGTGCAAACACCACTGGGTCTGGGGAGGGATGCTGGGAGCAGCACCTACAGGCCTTTGCATCCGGGGAGGTAACTCTTCAGAAGTTCCCACATACACGTAAGCAAGGCTGTGCCGCGTGCAGGGGCTAAGAGCTCAGTTCGGGAGCCGGTTGGCCTGGGAATGAAGCCTGCTTCTCCTCCCCAGCTCTGCCTCTGCACGTTTCACTCTCCTCGCAGAACCAGGCTGCATACTCCATTATCTGCAACTCCAAAACCCAGAAAGCTCTGGAAAGCAGAGGGGCTTTTTTTTCCATACACTGGCAGAAATTCATTTGACAGCTCAACCTGGCCCATAGGACGTAGGGTTCTCTATAGTCTTATCATTCCAAGCAAGGATATTCCTACGAGTTGCTGCAGAAGCGCTAAGATGCTTGAATACGGGCATCTTCCTGGATCCTCTGTGCACGTTAGTAATATACTGAGTATCTGCCATATCCTCTTTCTGAAATTCCAGAATTTCTTCATTCGGAACCACATCTGGCACCATGGGCTTGGGCAAAGGGACTGTGTGTCTGTAACGCAAGCTCATAGGGTTGTCGAGGGGGATCAACACCAGTTTATTCCAGCTAAGCACTTAGAACAGTGCCAGACAGCACATGGTGGACTTTCCGCCGATGGCAGCTGTCCATGCTGTTAGTTGGGGAGCGTGAGTCTTAGCCTGCACTCACTGTCTGCAGACTCGGGGTGCCGTGAACAGAACAGCCAGGTGGGGCAAGAAGGCCATCTGCACGATGGCCGGCCGCGGCTCCGCGGGGACCACATCACAGCAGGTCTTTAATGCTGTGCGGTTGTGGAGACCAGCAGCCAAGGCCACTGCTGGCCAGTGCTTCCAGGGGGCATCCCGTGCCCGTGGCAACGCCAGCCTGGCCCGACGTGTGACAGCCAGCCTGAGAGCTCCTGGCAGCCTGGGCTGTCTTGTCACCGTCTTGTCCTCAGCGCCAGCTGGGGCACTCGATAATTGCTCCCTGGGTTGAATCCTGTCTATTGATTCTAAGCAGACGCTCGCTGTAGAGCCGCTTGAGATGCTGCATTATCGCGCAGCCCCTAGACCCACCCGCCGCATGCTCGCACGCATGTGCACGCAAACACGTGCCAGGACCCCATCTATATTTTGACCCCCTCGGGGATGGGGAGAAACCAGTTCCTCGAAGTGGCACTCATTTCTCTCCTGCTTTTCCCTATCAGAGGAAGAGACTTGAGGGAACGCCCCCCCCCCCCCCCCAGAAAACGCTTTGTTTTACATCAAAGGTTAGCCCACCTTTTGTTTATGAAGAGCTGTTTCCTTGGGCCTTTCCCCCCTTTCTGGAGCCGCTCTGCTGCTGCTGCCCCCAGTAAACAAAGAGCAGAGGCGTGGCTGGCTTCAGGGCATCCAGATGTGGCCAACCTGATCCCTCCAGATGTGATCCCCTTGAAGGGACCAGAAGCGCTCCCACCCCCCATGTGCAGGAAGAAGCAAAAGGAGACGCCTGCAAAGACCCCGGGTCTTCAGTCTTCGCCTTGACTTGAAAGATTCTTGGGCATTGCTCAACGTTGTCCATGGTCTTTATAACCAGGACATTGCCAAATCCATCCTGTGCCCCCAGATTTTCCCAGATGAATCCTTCCTGCAGGAGCTGAGGTCAGCTGAATTAAAAGCGAAACATGCCTCTCCGAAGGCTGGGCAGCAGGGAACTGGCGTATTAATCAAGCCAAAAAGGGGAAAATCTAAAGCCAAGTGCTCCCTGGCAGCAGCGAAGGGGGCAGTGGGGCCAGCCAGCAGCGTGGGGTGTGCATTTCTCACTTCAGTGGGCCTGGCGGGAGAAAGGGCTTCTTGCCCCATTATGCTGGGAGGGAGAGGAGCTGGCCAGACAGGGGCCTTGTGAGCAGGGAGAGTTTAAGGGGGCGCTGCCTTCTGGCAGGGGGCCACTAGGGCCCTCGAAGTTGCAGAGAGCCAGGGATGTGAGTGGGAGCAACAGGCTGCTGGGGGGCTGCAGGCAGCGGCAGGACACCTTGAGGATGACCGTGAAAAGGCACAGTGCTTCCTCGCAAGTCCCCTGCGGGCGAGGCTGGGAGGGAAAGGATGAAGTGTAAGGAGCGGCAGCTCCGGGGTTGTGGGTTATAAGCTGAGTGTTCTTCATACTCGGGGAAGGGAAAGCAGCCGTCGTTTGTGAATATATAAGACTGTTCAGCAAGGGTTTATTGACCATCTACTATGTGAGGCGCTGTTTTAGGCAAGGGGGATGCAGAGATGAGCGAGATAATGAGGACCCCGCTTCATGGAGCTTACATTTTGATGGGGGCGGAGAATGATAACTAAGTACATAAATACATAAATACTATGACTTCTGATTTAGATAAATGCAGTGGAGAAAAGCAGGACATGGGAGTAGAAGGGGGTCGGTGTTCTTCCTGTTACTCTTGATCTCATCGTTAACACTGAGTGTTAACACCACACGTGTTTCTAGGAGTCTTAAACCTGTGGTTTTGAACATTTAATCCTCATGGCCACTCTGTGATCTGAATGGGGTTGTTCCTGTGACCCCACTGGGGCGGTCGAGGCTTGGAGCCATGAGACCCAGGTGACATCGCTGAAACGTGGTCCAGCAGACATGAGCACGGCCGTCCGACCTCAGAGAACTTCATCCAGGTCACACAAACTTTCCGTGCCTCAGCTGCCTCATCTGTGAAATGGGGATGATTAGTGTAGGGACTTTAGGGGTTCAATAAATAACACCTCTCTTCCCAATACTCCTAAATTTGGAATTGACAGAGACAGAGACCCAACTAGGCAGGCAGACAGCGATAACGGTGTCTCCCTTCTGATGGGGGAGGGCTGGGTTGGAGGAGGTGGCTTCCCTGCGGGGCCACAGTGGGCCTTGTTACCAGACCCAAGCCCTCAGCAGCTCTGGACAGACACGGGCCTCCCCCGAAGGCCGGAGCCTACCTCTGTGAAGTTCTGTATAAAAGGGTCCCACAAGCAGGACGTGTGTCTTCTGTTGGCAGCTGGCTCCCAGAAATGGACAAGAAGGGAGAGAGAAAGAGGCTTAGCTTCTTTCCCACCAACATGATATAGCCTGGTTTCCCACACTGGCTTTGCCCTTTCCTGGGCACATGACCTTGAACAAGTCCTCAACATTCCTGGGACTCATTCTGGTACCCATCCCGTAGGATTCCTGTGAGGAATAAATGAGGTGACACATGTTGGTCACTTAGGACAGGGCCTAACATACCGGGGTGGAGAGAATGAGGGAACAGGCTGGCTCTGCCCACAGAAGCCCTCTGCTCTGAAGCACAAAGCCAGAGAGAGGAGGTTCCCCCCACCAGCAAGGGGCACCCACCTCAGAGTGTGGCTGTGAAGATTCAGGGGGTTAATATGAGAACAATGCCTGACACATAGAAAGCGCTTGTTAGATAATAATAGTTGAACCCATGAAATTGTCTGTATTCAATTCTTTTTTGACCTACAGACATGGCAACTTCCTATGATCTGACCCAGTAGTTATTACTATTTCTTAGCAAGGTGCTTGTGGCAGGGGCTCAGTAAATGTTTGGTTCCTTCCTCCTGAAGAATCTGGTTGGACTAAGCCAGCCTGGGAGCCCAGGGAAAGCTGAGCTTCCCACCCCCTCCCCACCTCCTCTTAGGCCCCGTGGCCCTAGGGCTGCTGGGCAGGAGCCTTGGCCCTGGGCTCTGAGGAGGACCTGAGCCGGCCACGCTACCCCCCCCCCCCCCAGTGCCGTGGTGCCCGAGCAGCAGGTGTGAAAAGTGCAGTCACAGGAACCAGCAACTAGCATGGACACGGCCCTTCACAGAACTGGATGCACCCAATTTATCACTAGCAGTCGAGCAGGCTGCCATCTGTGGGGTCACCCCTGGGCCCTGTCACTTAGCGCGTATGCTAATTGAAGACAAGATTAACCAACCCTGGTCTGGTGGCACCTCTCCCAGTGCCTGGCTCTGGCTGGCTGGACCTCAGCCGGGAGGGGCTGTCTCTGCTTCTTGGTTGGGATGGTGGCCAGAGAGGAGGAAACCCACCCAGAATGGAGACGGAGGAGAAGGCGCTGAGCCATCTGGAAAGCTGGAGTTAGCCAGACGCCTCACTGGCCATCTGGGTGAAATGAGAGCTTGGTCTAATGGGGGAGTGGCAGGGGAGGGAGGATGAGCTGTGGAGGTCTTATTCCCCTTGGTATCCCAGCACCTTAGAACAGTCGTTGGGAATTGTTGCTGTCAGAGAACAGATGTGAGGGGTACTGAGCTTGCCAGGCATGAAGGAGGCATTCAGTAAATAATAAATTGTTGAATGGCTTGATGCATAGGTGGATGGACTGTATGTATACAGCTGGTGCTCAGAAAGTTTTTTCACATACATTATAATACAAATCCTTACGTGGTGCATTGAGTCAAGTGTTATTCTGAGCATTTATTCATGTATTAATTTACTCAATAGATTCTCATAAGAACTCTGAAAGATATTATCACCTTGTCTTATGGATGTGGAAGCCAAGGCACAGAGAATTCAAGTAACCAGTGTGAAGTCATATGACTGAGGAGTGTAAGGGATAAGAGAAGGGTCACAAGATTGGGGAGGTCTAGAGGGGTTATGTGGGCAAATCTTGTCTTTTTCCAGGGTCTGCTCATCACTTCCCTGGAATCGTAGGATTGGGAACAGAAAGAGGGGCTCCCGCTGCCAGTAATACTAGTAGATATTGAGCCCTCACCGCGTGCCAAGTTCTGTAACGAGCCCCTGAGATGCCTCCTCTTACATAATCCTTAGAGTAGTGATACTGTGAGGTTTGTTCGAGTCCTGTCCCCAGCATGTAGTCTTTACAAATGGGACCCATTGCAGGTGGCCCTGGAGTCTCTGGGAGGGAGACAGGGCAGCAGCTTCTCCCTCTGTGATCCACCAGGTCAGGCTTTTAGATGGGCCACTGGGGCTCCTGGGTTCGTCCATCCTGAAGCCCGCAGCAGGGTGAGCTCTCCGTGTCTCAGTATCCTTACCTATGAAATGGGACTCAGAGCGCCTCCTTCACAAAGCTGTGAGGCTCGGCGGCATAGTGGATGCCAACTTCCCGCTAGTGCCTGGAATTCTGGGACATTGCTTCCCTTCCCTTAAAGCTTCTAGACAACTGCAGATGGGCTATAGTCATTGAGGCTCCCAGGCCTTCCTCTTGGACCTGGTTATAACCCCGCCCCCCCGGGAGTAGAGAGAGCTGCTTTTTAGAGCAGGGACTCGGGGTGCATGAACCCAGGGCTCCTGGCCCGGTATAGTTTCTGGGGCTCCTCAACACCTCTTGAACCTAGAGACAGAGTAGCTGGCCATGACCCGGAAGGATACTGGGGACCAAAGAGAAAACACTGAGGGGCTCTTGCACATGTCTGGTTGCACATATCTGGTCTGGTGTGAGCGGCCCCTCCATCCGTCCCTGTTGTTGCTACAGCAAAAACACATCCAGGTTGGAAGGTCCGGAGCAAGGCAGGTACACTGATGAAGGGCTCTGAGTGGCGGCCGGGGATGTGTACAGATAAACCTAAAGGCCTCTCCAGTCTAGGAGGATTAAGGCCAAGAGAGGCTAAGATGGCAGCCTATAAAATGTCGAAGGGAAGGGGTGGGTGGAGCAAACACAGAGCAGTAAACACTAGAAGCCAGGACAAATCAAAGCACAGCTTTAGGGAGAAGGTAAAAACACGGACCCTGGAGCCGGACTGCTCCATTCAAAACCCGGCCCTGCCATTTTCTAGCTGTGTGACCTTAGGCAGTTTGCTCAGCCCCTCTGTTCTTCAGATTACAACTGTGAAATGGGCTAGGAGGTAGAACATGCCTCGCTTGCTGCTCCGATGATTAAATAAGATACTATCTGGAAAGGGCTTCGAACGGCGCCTGGCACAAACATAGTAAAGATTGTGCAAACATTGGTTCTTCCTGTTGTCATTATGGCGCCTGGTGGGAACACGGGGTGCTCAGTTCAACAGAAGTTGATCTGATCCTCTCCTTGGGGCTGGGCCCTCATGGTGCAAAGACGAATGGTGCCTGGAGGAACTCACAGGCTGGTGAGACAGGACATGATGACAAAGCGGGGCCCTGAGAGAGGTTTAGCTGAGTCCGGACATGTTCCACGGAGTTACTCGAGGAAGCCAGAGGGATCTGGGATACGACCTCTGCCTTTGGATGTCCCTCAGCGCCATCATCAGAGGCAGTCCCCAGCAGATGCCGGAGGTCTCCACATTCCGGTGCCTTTACCGTGTAGGTGAAGGATGACACTGAGGCCCCCAGAGACCCTGGGATCAAGGTGAGACCACAACAGGCCAGTAGCTGAGTGAGGACAGAGTCCTATGTGGCAATTTTTTGGATCCCTGGTACCCTTTTTTTTCCCCCCCCTTCATTCATAGACATCTCTGGGGCGAGATTGTTTTTATCTTGAAGTGTCATGTACATACAGAAAGCACACACCTCAAAAGTGAACAGTTCCGTGAATTCTCACCACTGGAGCACACCTGTGTCACCAGTCCCCAGACCAAGACTGGGAGTACGGCCACCCCTTCCCTGTCCCCTCCTCCAGTCACTGCCCCTCCCCAGGGCAATGCTCTCCTGACTCCTACAGCATAGATGAGTTCACCTCTCGGTGAGCTTCTCATAAATGCAATCAGTCCTACAGTGTGCACCCCTTTGCACCTGGCTCCTCTGGTTCGAGAATATGCTCATTGGCTGCGTCCATGTTGGGTGTGTAGCTGTATTTTTTTTGGGTGAGGAAACCGCACTTTGATCTATCCATTCGAGTACTGGTGGGCATTAGGTTGTTTCCAGGTTGGGGCTACCATGTATGGTACTGCTGCGAACATTCCAGAACCTGTTTTTGGTGGTGGTTTGCCCACAGTCCTATTGGGCATATTCCTGCAAGTGGGGTGGCTGGTTCTTTTGCGCGGGACCTCTAGCATCCGGCTTGCGAGGAGGGCTTGCGAGCCCACGTTTATTGAGCGTGGATTCTGAGCTAAATCCTATGCAGGGCCACCCAGCCAGCCACAGCTGCCAGGCACCATCTCAGCTCACTGTCTCTCTAATGCGGGTGTGACCCTGAGTCAGGCCCCAGGGACAGAGCAGCACGCAAGATTTATAACAAGATATCGACACATTTAGGGGAGTACTGCTCTGAACAGCAGGCCGTTTCTGAGTAATTAAAAGCCATGGGAAGCAGGGATGCTTGAGCAAAGATTAAGAAATCAGAGCCTGTTTTCTGAAATGGCTCGGCCTTGGGGCAGGTGGTCTGGGACTGTGGACCTGTGGCTGGACCAGTGACGCTGGGAAGGCGGTGGCCAGCCCCACAGGGGAAGCAGGGCATTAGAGAGAAATCAGGGAGATTTGAGATTAGGATGCCCTTGGCGCTGGAAGGACAGATAAGGAGGGGACAGCCAAACATACATTGAATCAGGGAGGATAATATGAGGAACCTGCAGTTGGTACCGCAGTTTACCAACCACGCAGAGTGCGTGGTTCCCAGCTCCCCCCCGCCCGCCAAGGCTACAGAATGCCCCTGGAGGTGAGTTTAACGCAGAGATCTGATCCACTGCCTTCCAGTGAACCACATTCTCCTGGGCTGGGGCCACGGGAACAATATTCTTATACCAGCCCCAACAGGGATTCTGATGTCCAGCCAGGTCTGGAAACTACTGTTTTAAGGGACCAGTCTCTTTAGCCCACGCTGGGCCCCATCAAAAAGGAACTCGGCTTTCTTGACTCACAATTCACAGCCTCAGCCCGCTCCCTGACTTCCCCGGCTCTCCCCATGCCGGGTTTCTCAAGATGATTTTTCCCCACGCACCTTATCTGGCTGCAGCCTGAACTTTAACCACCCAGCCATGAACGTCCGTCCCAGCTTGACATCCTCAGGCTGCTTTTAAGTAGCACCCCTTCACACTGACCTCCCTCCGGTGCCTTTTGGGAGCCAGTTTTACCCCAGTCCAAGATCAGAAAGGAGTCTCTGTGTGCTAATGGGTTCTATAGAAGTCTGACTTGACCTTGACCTTTCTCAGCCTATTTTTCCTTCTCGGTAGCCTGCAAATAATAATAAGGCCTAGATTCATTTGTTGTGATTCCCGAAGGATATGATGGACATAAGATAGATGCCACGCATGACTCACCTGACAAGTTGGGTGCTCAGGGCACCCATAACAGAACCCAGGGGTGAGTGCAAACCATTTTTGTTGCCCAGGGCCTTTTGCACCAGCCTCATGCCTGGGAGCCCTGCTCCAGCCTTGTCTCCTCTGGTCGTTCTCCCAGGATCCTAGCAGAACCCAGGTCTGACCAAACCCTCCTGCGCTGCAACCCCTCGAGAGAATGAGGGTGAGTCCTACAGCATCTCTGCACCAGACCCTGGGATATGAGGACTTTTATGAGCAATTGTATTCCTCCCTGCTAGCAAATCAGATCTGATCCCCGGGCACTATTGTTGTCTTCACTTTCAGAAGTGGGAAACTGAGGCATAGAGAAGTCAGTGATAAAGCTGGGCCTTGCGCTCAGGGCTTCTGACACCAAAACCCGTGTACTTTTCCTTTGAACCGACTTGTTCTTTGGCCTTCCCCTGGCCTCCATGGGTAACCGTCTGACAGCGGAGCAGGCCACGCCAGCTGACGGTTGCAAAATTGAATAGGACTGCCTAGCCTGGCCAGAGAGCGTCTTTACAGCTCCCCAGGCCCCTGGAGCCACTGTGTTGGCATCTGAGATATTGGTTCTTGGTGGCTGGGGATGCAAGCGATTGTATTTCTGTAGGAAGGGGCAGGATGCAAACATTCCTCCAGCAGCTGGGGCACTGATTTGCTTATCCTGCAATATCAAACCACCACTTCCTTCGGTAGACTGGGTGGGGAGAGAGCCAAGCAAAGGAAGGGGCCCCGCTGGGTGAGAGGTAGGGCAGAGGGGGCTGGCTGGCTGGCCGGGGCACCTGGCCGTCCAGGCTGAGCAGCTCAGGGCTGACTCAGGCTGCTCAACCCATTGCCTGCCTCTCCCTGGTGAGGCTTCCTGGTGAGCCAGGTGCAAGCTGGGAGCCACCCAGCTAGCCCCCCCCCCCCACCATGCCCTCCTTCTAAACAGTAGTCCAGAAACTCCAATACCCTGAAAGACCAAGGAACCGGAAGTTGCCAAAGTGGAAAATGAGCGCCTTGGAAATCACCTAATCACCTATTCTTCATCTTCACCTTTGGGTGTCAAGAGGCCTGGATTCATCCTGGCTCCTCCTTTGCCTGGAGGGAAAACCGAGACACATCAGACAGTTTTCCTGGGGTCTCAGTTTTGCCATCTGCAAAATGGAGATAATTACAGCTCCTACGTGGTAAGGTTCCTGGAAGAAGCAAATAACACGTGAAAAGCACTCAGCACCACGCCTGCCTCACAGCATCACGCCTGCCTCACAAGAGCGATAGTCCTGCTTCAGTTCACTGGGGAAAACAACAACATCATTCACTCACTCAGATACTCACTCACCCGTTCAGTCTTCCGTTCTGCAAATTCTTCCCTAGCACAACTAGAGCGACGGGGGTATCCCAGAGCATCGGCACTGTCGCTAGACGTATGGGACACCTGGCCTGCCTGGGGGGAGACAGGCTGGAGAGAAGTCAGGACAGGCTTCTTAGAGGAGGTGACGCTTAAGCTCCATTCGAGAGTCTCCATGAAAACTGATGGAATGTAGAGAGGCAGGATTGTAGGCCAGTGTCTGTCCACCACCCGCCTCAGCTGGACCGTGAGCTCCTTGATGCAGGGAACATACATGGATGAGGGAGTGCGTGAGGTATGTGTGCATGGACCTGCCTGCTTGCTAACTTGCTCATTTGTACATGTATAAACACACATATCTACTCCTTATTCACTTTGTGTCCATAGGCTTGTGCCTAATAGGTTCACATCGCAGGCACTCAATAAATATTGGTTGAATCGAACTAAAGAGAAAGCAGTTTTGTTTTCCAGTTTGGGCGGGGGTCCAGCTTGCAGAGGAAATCCGCATCAGCTGTGCCCCCCGGCCTGCCCGTGCTCCGTGCTGGCTCATGAGCGGAATCAATCAGATCTGCGCTCTGTGTCTGAGCGTGCTGGGCCTTCCTGCTCCAACATCGAGGCTCTAGTGGGACGCCTGGGTGGCTCAGTCAGTTGAGCATCTGACTCTTGATCTCAGCTCAGGTCTTGATCTCAGGGTCATGAGTTCGAGCCCCATGTTGGGCTCCACTCTGGGCATGAAGCCTAATTAAAACAAAACAAACAAACAAAATCGAGACCCTGGCGCTCATGCTTTGAAAGATGGCACGAGGCTGCTTCCATCTCTCACTTCTGACCGAGGTAAGGTCAAGGGGGCCTGGGCCTCTCTCCTGCTGTTGCCTTTTGCACGTGTCCATGATCGAGTTCAGTGAGTAGGTCAAGAGACATCACTGTGAAAAATAGAAGAAGGGAAAGCTGACTGCCTCTTAATGCTTGTTAGTGGGAAAATGGTAATGAAAGCTGTTTTTTCTTGGGATGGGAAGGTCATTAGCAGACACACCAGCTCTTCAGCTTGCTTCTGCTTGATGCATCCATTGGGGTGGGAATATCAGTCTACTCTCATATCGATTGGCCTTTGGAAAGAAGATGCTAGAATGTACTTTGTATTTTTTTTTCAAAGATTTATTTGTTTGAGAGAGCGAGTGCCCGTGCATGCAAGCATGAGTGGGGGGAGGGACAGAGGGAGAGGGAGAGAGAGAATCTCAAGCAGACGCCTCACTGAGCATGGAGCCTGATGCGGGCTTGATCTCCCGACCCTGAGATCCTGACCTGAGCCGCAACTGAGTGTCAGACACTTAACCGACTGAGCCACCCGGGCGCCCCCAGTATTCTTTGTATTTTAGTGTGAACACCATAGATATGTCATGTTGGTGTATGGGTAGACCTGGAATTTTTCAAAAATTCAAGCTCAACACTGTTACTTTATTTCATTCCATTCCATTTAATTCTATTTTATCTACCAACATGTTCCAGAAAGGATTAAAGTTTGCTTTCAAGGTTATGTAAAGGTAAACGAAATGCGAACTCCATGACAGAAGTGAAAGAAAAATAGAGGTGAAGACGCAAAAAGGAGCCAAAAATGAGACGAATGTAGAAATAAGCGCTCTACCACCCTCTCTCTGCGCTTGCTCTGGTGAGCTAGAAACAGGGCTCTGAGCTTCCAGGAAGGCATTAGGAAAAGGAGAACCTGGTCGGTGACCCGGTGGCCATCAGACAAGACCGTTGATCAGAACAAGCAAAACTATGGCTGATGTTGAGCCCTGAGGGGATTTCCTCTGAGCCCTTTGTGGAGAAGAGTAGCCTCCCTAGAAAAGTCCTCGTGGAGAGCCCGGCCTTGTGTTAAATAGCTTGTCCCCCGTGGTGATAATTCAGCCCAGGCCTCCCTCAAAGCACAGACGTCCAACTCTGCTCCTCCCGCCAGTTACATGCGTTGGTTTAGCACAGGGGTTCTTGTCCCAGAGCTGAAACTATACGCAGTGATTTTTAAATTGGCGTTTAGTTATACGTCATACATGTTGGTTTTTTTAAGAAGTCATGATCTTGTTGGAGTTTTGAAAGCTGCGAGCATTGGCTGGAGAGGAGCTGGAAGGGGTGCAGGGCTGGGAGCCCGTGGACCAGGCCCCGTGGTCAGGCATGAAGGGAGGGCCGCGTGGCTCTGGTTTATTTCTGTGCCTCCCGTGCCTCGTCGGGCATCCGGCACACAGTTGGCGCTCGTGGCAGGTGCTTGATGAATGAATGGGGTGGGCTGGGGCTTGAATAAGCAAGTGAGTAAATTGATCCAGGTCAAGACAGTGAGAGCAGACACTGCTGAGCCATTTTTCCTTTTCTGCCATTTGAAGAGTCTGAATAAAGAGACAATGACTTAAATTCAGGAAGGATGGGATCGCAGATAATGATCTAGTCTCATTCCTCCATCTTTATATGTTATGTAACTAATGGGTTTGGGGTGCAGGGGCCTTGAAGTCCCTCCCAGCTCAGGTCTTGGAGAGAGGACTCTAGTCTTCACATCATCTAGAATCAAAGAGTAGTTCCTGCCTTGGCTGCCCCGGATCCCCTAGAGTCTCAGCCTCTGACCCCCCAGAATGTTCTCAGGCCCAGGCGGCTTCTGGGTGTGCCCTAACACACACTGAGCCAGGAGTAATAGCCTTTGAACTACCGGAGACGGCAGAAGTTGGAGGCTAATAAGGGAAATGGGATTTGTTTGAGATTCTTCCTGGAGACGTTCTTTCTAACAGGGCCCCCCAACTTCTTCCTTCCTTCCTACAAAGCACTTTAAAATATTTTGAGAACCAGCAAGTTTGGAAAATTGCGCATACATTTTCTTGGCCCCGGGAATGGCGGACACATCTGGGCTCCAGATGTTCTCTGGGCCTGCTGTGTGGTAGCCGATCCCAGTGGTTGGGGACGGAGCTCAGACTAAACAACAGATCGCCCCGCGTAAAGGCGCCTCTTAGATTCCCGTGTGGGCTGTGCCACTGCCGTCTTTGGATTCAGGATGCCCCTTGAAGAGCCACCGGGGTCTCTGTCCCGAGAGATACCACAAACACCCCCACCCCATTAGGGCAAGAGTGTAGAGGGGCTCGAGAGCCAGGTGGCCTGGGCTTGAGTCCCAGCTCAGCTGTGTGATCTCAGGCTAGTTACTTGCCCTTTCTGTATTCAGTGTTCACATCTCCCAAAGAGAGCTAATTGTCTCCACCTTTGAGGCTGCAGTGGGAATTACAGAGTAAATTCATGTAAAATGCTTGGGATGGTACCTGGCACATACTCAGCCCAAAGTAGATGTTTGCTGTTATTATTTCTAATTTTCGCCTCCTCTGGAGGCCACTAAGGAATTAGAAGTTGGTCCATGTCCTTTAATTGGTCTTTATCAATTTACCTTAGGCCCCGTGGAAGTCTTTTTTTTCTTGATCTCTCCCCAGGGCCTGCTAATGATGGCAGTGATAGTACTGAAATTTATTGAGTACTTCCTCTGTGCCAGGCACTGTGATATCAGCGTTTGATATATACTTGACATCTATAGCCTGCATGAGACCCTATAGCTTGGCTTAGTGCCTGACACGGTATTTAATGCACACAGTAATTCTTGCAAGGAGGCACTATGATTAGCTCCATTTTTCAGCTGAGGAGGAGAAGGCCCAGAGAGGAACTGAGAAAGCGAGTGGTGTCTAGGACTTGATCCAGGACAATCAGCCTCAGGGCCCATGCTCTCAGCCACTCCACGGAGGAATGTCCTTGGGCCCGAGGCTGCTGCTGGGGGGTACGGGCAGAACCAATGGGGCCAAGAGCTACAGGAACTTAGGGTGGACACTGCTTGTGTCTTCCTCCCGAAGAGGTGACCTTTGAGCCAGGCCTCAGAGAGGATTCCAGGTACAGGAACAGCATGAACAAAGATATAAAGGTGAAAACCTCAGAAAATGTTTAAGCACAGTAGTTAGCTAGGGTAGAAAGTTAGAACAGGACTCCCCCGGATGGCAGAAAGGGATGCTGTCCTCTAGGAAATAGGGAGCCATGGAATGCTTGTGAGCAGAGAGAGCATGCCCATACTTGTGCTGTAGGAAGACTAACCTGGCTTAGAAATGACAGGTGGAATGAACGCGGGCGAGAATGGACACCAGGAGATCATTGGATTTGATGTGCCTTCTTTTCCTTACAGCCCTAAGCCGGTGAGGTCTTCTCAGTTTTCCAGAACCAAGGTGCAGTGAGGCCAGATGACTTGTCCAAAACCACACAGTTAATTAAGTAATACAGCCCCAACCCCAAAGGTCTCTTGTCTCCATATTGTGTTCATTCTGCTCTGTCAGGCAAGGACATGACTGAGCCTGTTAGAAGGTCAGAAAGGGTGAAGTCCCATGAACTCTGGGGATTGTAGCTCCAGCTAGGAGGGGTCTGAGGACTCCGACACCGCAGGCAGAATGGTATGCGTGTCCAGCTTATGCACAGACGGCATCTGACTCGGGAGACGGTCCACTCATCAGCGTCTTAGATGAATGCCTGACCGCAAAAGCAGCGAGGAGCCGCGGTGATGCACCAAGGGTCACACCCAGAGGTGAAGCCCAGAGTTCTGCAGGCACCGTGCCTGGAACGCAAAAGCAGGGGTAAAGAGCAGCACAAGGGAAAGATGGGTTGATTTTGGTGGGAAGAGGGAAGGCTAGAGGTAAAATGAACACTGCAGCTTTAGGAACCAAGAGTTGTCCTCTTGGCTGGTCAGCACTCTCTAGAGCAGTGGTTCTCAACCAGGGGAGAATTTGCCTCCCAGGGAACACGTGGCACTATCTGGACACACTGAGCTGTCGTAACCAGGGGAGGTGATGCCATCTCGTGCTTAGAGACCTGGAATGCTGTTCAGTACCCTAAAATGCACAGAACAGCCCTCCAACGGCAGAGAATTCTCTGACCTCTAATGTCAGCAGCGCTGAGGATGTAGAACCCTGCTCTAGAGGAGAAGGAAGTCTTGCCTTACAAACACGCCGAAGCTGGGCAGGACCACTGGCTTCCTGCCTTCTGCGGCTCAGCTTCCGGAAGAGGCTGAGGGCCCATTCGCTTTCCATGGAGTGACAGAATTGTGTGTGGCGAGCAGGCACCTGGAAGGCTGTGTGATACCCATTAGCCCTCAGTACAAAAGGGACCATGCGGGACCCGGGCCTGACCCAGGAGGCCCTGCCCAGCACCCACTGGGCCTGGTTCCCTCTGGACACCGGCGTGCATCTCTCCCTCATTAGCAGGAATTCAGGACGTGGGTTGATGGAGGTGGCCCTCTGTGCAGACTCACAGCACAGAGCTGGAGGGGGCCTGGGAGATCACTGAGTCCTCCACCAGCCCCCCAAGTTGAGCAAAGGCACTGCAGCCCAGGGAGGTGAACTGACTTGCCCAAGCCTGTGGGTGTGTGTCCACACGGGCTCTTCTGCAAGTGGAAATCGTGCTTGGACTAGATGTAGCCAAGTGTCTTCATTCAATAACTGAAGCACCCAGGGGTCCGGCTCAGACACAGCCGGACCCAAGGACACGGACGATGTCATTGGGTTCTTGACTCTGCTGTACTATCCTCAGCTCTGCTCTCCCCCGGGGCATGGCCTCCCTTCTTGGAGGCAAGATAATCACTAGGTTTCCAGGTTCTACCTTCACAGCTTCAAGCAAGGGGGACATAAAGTGCCTCTCTCCCTGTGGTCCCTGAGAGTGCACTTTTGACTCTGAATGAGGGAACGTCTCCACCCCTGATCCAGCCCCCTGTTGCTGGAGGGAGGTGGTGTTCTAAGTGACCAGCCCGGAGCAGAGAGAGTCCACGTTGCCTGCACAGGGAGCGGGAGAGCGGAGGTCCTCCACCGGGAATTTGGAGATGTTGTTATGAGAAGCAGGGGGAGGGGACACTGGGTGGCCCAGGATGACACATGGGCACCACCCCCAGCCAGTAAGTGTCCTGCCCTGTCAGCTCTGCCATGGCCTCCTAAGGCAGAGCTGCTGCCTCCCAAGGTCCCACCCTGGTTTTGACACCTGGCCCAGGGCCGCAAGAGGTAGGGGAGGCTGGGGGAGGATGGTTCAGGGCTGAAAGCTCAGCCCAGTGGCATCGGAGATCCGGCCCTGCTCTCTTTGAGGCCGGGACTTGGGGTAAGGGAGTGGGGGCAGGTGGCTTTGACTGGGCAGGGACTTGGAGATGGAGGACAAGAAGGGCCTGGATCCAGGACTTGGGAAGGGACTTAATCGTCACTTACTACCTTCCCTCCAGGAAATAGGAATAGAGCTGCGGCCTTCTTTATCTTCCACTCCAGGCCTTGGGTCAGGCGTAGGATATCTCCCCCCCCCTCCCCCCCCCTCACCCCCCCTCACCCCCCCCCCCCCCGCTCCCTTTGATGCTTATTTGAATCCCATTTCGTTGTTAGGACACAGGAGGGAGGATGGCTGTCACCATGTGGATTCCTTCGCCCCTGCTTTTGCCGGGACCAGTGGGTTGTCAGACCCCACGGCATGGCAGACATTCCCTACGCAATCCCGGGCACCCTCAGCCTCTCTCCTTGCCGCCTCCTCCCCTTCTCCAGCAGACCCCTTTACTGGCAGCTCCTTTATAGGCATCAGCTAGAAGCTGAGCGAGCTTGGTTGGTCTGATTCCAAAATGCTTGCCCAAAGCTCTTTCCAGATATAGACAAGATGGCACTGGTTAGATGGGTCCAGGCTGTTTCTTTTTAATCCAGTACAAACTGCGAATATCAAGTATGCCTCTTGTAAAGAAACATCTGGACGTCTTTCCGTGGGTGTCCGTTGAGTGCTTACTCTGTGCCATACGGTATTCT
Source organism: Ursus arctos (assembly GCF_023065955.2). Lineage (NCBI taxonomy): Eukaryota > Metazoa > Chordata > Mammalia > Carnivora > Ursidae > Ursus > Ursus arctos. Next base: position 8,724,281 of record NW_026622886.1, on the reverse strand, counting down.
GGGCGCAGGAGATGGAGAAGGAAAACACAAGAGGCCACCATCCCTTCCTTCGAGGAGCTGACCGTGAATATACAAGAGGGCAAGCAGATAGTATGTCAGACTGGAAAAGCTTAGTGGGGAGAAACAGCATGGGTTGGGGGACTGAGAATGCCAGGGGTGGAGGCTGTGGCCAGGTCATGGTCGGGGGACTGATCCGGCTGGGAGGGACATGGCGGATGAGCCCCAGGGATGGAGGATCCAGCCACACGCAGGCATTATAGGGACTTCAACCTTTACCCCAGTGGGGCGGGGGCCACTGGAGACTTTTGAGCAGAGGAGGGACCTGATCCAGCAGGTTATTTTAGACGGAATCACCTAGCTGCTGTGTTGAGAATAGACCCGGGTGGGTGGAGGCCGGGTTGGAAGCAGGGAGACTACTCCTGGGGCCATGGCAGTAATCCCAGTCAGAGACAACATGGCGGCATGGGGGTGAGAACAGTGGGTCTGTTGAGAAGTGATGGGCTTCTGAGCTGATTCTGAACAAAAAGAGGCAACAGACAGATTGGATGGGATGTAAGAGGACCGAGGAGTCAAGGTGGGTCCAGGGTTTGGGCCAGAGCACTGGAAGCATGGGGAAGGGGCTGGAGGAGCAGGTTTGGGGACCGCCAGCGGTCACAGGTCAGTGTGGGGTGTGTTCAGTGTGAGATGCCCTTTGACACTGAGGGATGATGTCCCGTGCTCATCCACTGGGATGAAGAAGCCTGAAGGAGACGTGCTCGGGGGGGGTTACAGAAAGACCTTCACGTGCATTCCTTCCTGAATGTGTATGAGAACCATAGACTGGTAGATTCGATTATGCCCATTTCAGAGACGAGGAGACTGAGGGTCATAGGGGTGAGTAAGTAATTGGCCCAAAGTCCCAGGGTAATCATACAGCAAAGCAGGCCTAGCCCCTCTGATTTCAAATCCGTTTCCTCTTTCTTCTCCACATGCTGCTCCCCCAGGCTTTCAAGAGATTAAAAAACTGGTGAAGAAAGATAACTGGGAATGCTATCTTCATTGTCCGCACCAAGGGAGGAGAGCCCCATCCGCAGCCCCAGACCCCAGTCCCCACTCCTTCCCTTGCCACCGCTGTGTCCCAGGCGGAAGGGTTATGGATGATGACGATGACATAGCTATCACTCCCAGAATCAGAGCAACAGGGCCATTTGGTTTGTGCAGATGCTTTTTTTTTTTTTTAAGATTTATGTATTTATTTTGGAGAGAGAGAGAAAGCACGCACGCACACGCATGAGCAAGGGGAGGGGCAGAGGGCAAGGGAGAGGCAGAGAATCTCAAGCCGACTGCGCTGAGCAGGGAGCCCAAGGTGGGGCTCATCTCACGACCTCCAGATCGTGACCTGAGCCAAAACCAAGGGTCAGACACTCAACCGACTGAGCCACCCAGATGCCCCTGCGCGTTCTTTATGCCTCTTTCTGCTGGCTCTCTGCCCTTTGCTTCCTAAGAGGGAGACTCTGGGTATATCTGTGTGTGTGTGCGTGCTTTTACACATTGTAGGCCAGAGCAGTGAAAATAGCAGAAGGCTTGAACGTGTGAAATGAATAACGACCTTACAAATAAATCAGCTGCTCAGCCAGCCCGAGGGGTTACAGCTGCAGGGCAGTAACTGAGATCATTGCTTTCTTTCTACTTTTTTTTTTTTTCATATTCTTTTGACATACAGCACAACTTTCTCTGGAAAGCAGTGTTTCTAGGACTGTACAAAACTATGGTTGAAATTATTTTCATGAAAACAAATACCGTCTCTGTGGTTAATCTGAAGAAATGACCTCATCTATCCATTTAACTCTGCTGAATGTTTGTCTGATGCACGCTGAGGCGGCAGGGCTTTCCTGACCCCAGCTCCTGCTAGCAGGACACATGAGCTCTGGGGGGCAGGGATGTCTGTGTCTGCGACAGGAGAGCGAATGGGTGGGGCGTTTGTATGGATGACGTAAAGATAAGCAAGATCCTTGGAGTCTCAATAATGTGCTTGACATGGTTACTTAGCAGCCATTGCCTCATTAAATGCTCACAGCCACCCATTTTACAGGTCAGAAACTGAGGTTCACAGGGGAGCCCAGATCACTCAGCTAGTAAATGGCAGAGCTGGAATTTGACCCTGGCTCCAAAGCCCATGTTCTTTCTACTACACCACACCTGTTAAGTCCTATCCTGGCCCCACAGACAGTATTTGAAAATTCTACCCAGGTGTGGGGTCGGGGGACACAGCGAGGGCCCACAGACATGGGCAGTAACCCACCGGCCCAGCCTTTCCATGTGGAACCCTGGGGGGGACGCCCATGACCCGACTGGGACATGATGGGGGAGCAGCCGCATCTGTCCAGCCTCCCTCCTCAAGGTGGCACACACTGAGGACTTCTGGAAGAGGCAGCCTTCATGCCATCCAGAGCTACCTCTTCTCGAAACTTCATGGCTCCCAGGAATGTCAGCCAGGGAGGGAAGATGTTGGGATGTTTTCTCTGGCATGGGTGGAAATGCGGGTGTGCTGTCTGTGTCGCGCGCTCTCTCTCTCTCTCTCACACACACACACACACACAGCATAAAGGGATGATTATCTGTGCATTAATTTCCCCTCCAGTTAGTTTTAAGAAGTTTTAAAGAAATGTTTACAACTCTGCTGTGGAAAAGAGCCTGAGGATCCATTTTGCACAAATACAAAAAACAAAAAACGTTAATCTAAAGGATCATGGCCGGGCCTACTACTGCCATAAATAAGGGTTTGGGTCCCCTTAATCCTCTGACTCAGAGGTTGGCAAACTATGGCCTGAGGGCCAATTTTTGTAAATAAAGCTTTATTGGAACACAGCCATACCCATTCAAAAGCAGAACTGAGTAGTTACCGCAGAGATCATATGGCCCACAGAGCTGAAAATATTTACTGTCTGGCCCTTTCTAGGAAAGGTGGGCCAGCCTGTCACACGCATGCACGCACACGTGCACACACACACATGCACGTTCTATCTAGCAAACTCCTATGCATCCTGCAAGGTCCGCTTACGTAGTCTCTCTACTGAGCAACCTCTTTAGCCACGCAAGCCCAAGACAAAGCCAACCATATCCTCCTCAGGCTCCCCAAGGGGCTCTGAAGAGCTAATAATCACTGTTGCTCATAGAACAGTGTGTTCCAGACATTGTTCTCCACGTGTCACGTGGATGAACTAATTTAGCCTTCATAACAGCTCTAAGTGGTTTATTATCACCATTTTACAGATGAGGAAACCAAGGCACAGAGAGGTGAAGTGACTTTCCCGTAGTCGCACAGCTGCTAAACAGGCCAGCTGGAGTTTGGCCCCCGGGGGTCTGTCATCAGAGGTCAGTGTCTTCACCACTTTGCCACAGGTAGTTACTGTCCCCATCTTACAGAAGCGAAACAGACTTACGCAGCACACACACGCAGTTCATCCACGTCTGTCTCGTCCCCGTTTTTCCTCAAGAGCAGAAACACTCTTCCTCACCCCACACCCCAGTGCCTGGCACATGGTGGATGCTCAGGGGCTAAAGGTTAAGGTCAAGGCCGGGGAGGTCAGCTTATTAATCACTGGAGCTCCAGGGCCCAGCACGGCACCTGCCTCAAAGAAGTGGGTTCAGCAAGTGGGTGAGGAAGGAGAGAATTTTTCTGGGACTAGGGAGCCTTCATTTTCTGGCTGCTGTGCTCTTTCTTTCCTTCATTCCTCTTGGCTTATTATTTCTGCCTCATATTGGTGCCGGAGACACGAGGCCACTACTTTCCAAATACCGTTAGGCAAAGGCCAAAGCTCTGTGCCAGGGTCTGTTTAACTTGGCCGGGAGGCATTTCCAGGAGAAGGAAAGGATGTTACCTGCCACGTTCACTGGTGTTCAGTGTAACTTGGCCGCCTTTTCAAAGGCCTCACTGATTGCTCGTAAGGAGTAAAGCCCCGTGAATTCTGCCGGCACCAGGAAATATGTCAGCAGATGTCGTTTTACCCCTTTCTTTCCCGTGGGGTGGATCTTTGGGGAAACCCACTGATGGACAAAGACCCCAGCTACATTTTTGCAGTCACAAAAATCACAGTCGTTGCCAGAAAGACTCAGGGATCATCTGGTCCATGAGACGTAAAGGACAATTGTTTTTTTAATCCCCAAAATAAAAATGGTATTTGATCACCGTCAATTGAGTATTTGAGCAGAGTCCAAGGGGTGACACAGATCCCAAGGCGATGGACATTCTGGGGGAGAGCGGCCCCGCCCTTGGGCTGGCTGGGTCAAGGCAGAAAGACTTCCTGGAGGAGGAGAAAAAATTAAAGCCAAGCTCCTAGGACAGGGTGGGATTCGGTCAAGCAGGAGGAGGAGGGACAGCATTCCAGTGCAGAGGTGGGGGGTAGAAGGTATGGTTCAGGTACAGGGGGCTGCCGTCAATGAGACCCTTCTGAGGAGTCGTAACTGGAAGGTACTGGGAGATACAGAAGTGACGAGGGACCAAGAGTTTGGTTCCAGAATCAGACCTGGCATCACTTCTCGGCCGCCTCTTTTGTTAGCTGTATCCCTTGGCTGGCTAAATCTCTTTGTGCTTGGGGGATGGTGGAAATGCGCTCTGACTTGGCTGGGTCTTAGCTACGCAAGTTGTACCTTTGTCGAAACTCATCCAGCTGTACACTTGAAAAGGACGTTTTATTGTGGGTAAATTATCCCACAATACAGTTGGTTTTAAAAGGAAAAAATCTCTGTGCCCTGATGTCCTCGTCTGATCATCCCTCTTTCCTAGAAGCAGTGTGAGGCTTGACCAGGACGATGCCTGTAAACCGCTTACCCCGGTACTGGCTCAGCGTCCATCAGGATTACGGTTATGTTACGATCGTGGAGAACTTTAAAAGCAAGGCTGAACACTTTGAACTTGTGTCTGGGAGACACAGGGAGCCCCTGCCGCTCTCTGAGCGGGGAAGCAATCAAAAGGTTTTTTGTTTAATTGCGGACAAATTAACATAACATAGAATTTACCCTTCTAACCATTTTTAAAGGATACGGATTTGTGGCATTAAGCACATTCACAATGTTGTGCAACCATCACCACCGCAAAATTTTGCTTTTAAGAGAGGAATTGGGCGGGATGACCCAGACGGAGAGACACTCATGGGAGGCCCCCGGAGAGGTCGCTGGAACAGTGCGTGTGGGGATGTTTGGGGCCCGGACTGAAGATGAATTTACAGGGATGGAAGAAAGATATAAGAGAACTCAGCACAAAAGAAACCATATGATTTGGGGAATGATTGTAATTTGGGTGTGCGAAAGAAAGAAGCGTCAAGGATGGCTGTCATTTCCAAGAAGAAATGAAAGGACATCTCAGGCTCCCTTTGTAATACTTCTATTCACAGCACAGTATTTGGCCAGAGAGTCTGGCCATCCCGGAATAATAGTGAGAGCTGGTAAAAGTACGGGGACGTTGTCACCACTGTCTATCACTTGGGCACAACCTTTAGAAAACTAATTCAGCAATATGGGTCAAAAGTCATTTTTAAAAAAATGGTTCTTACCCTGATCCAGTGCTTTGAATTCCCAGAATCCATTCTGAGAATAATCAAGACTTCAGAGAAGGTGGAGGGGAGGGGGTGCGCGCACACGCACGTGCACGGGCTGATATCCGTGAACCTCAGTTGTTGGCATTTTGGGTAACAGCTCCCAAGTGCAGATCACCTGACTGTCCCCAGTTAATGAAACAGTTCAGTAAACCGTGGCTTTGAACCCTTAAAAAAATTTTTTTTAATGTGTTGCAGGCTCCATTGCATAGGGAGGTACCCTGAGGCATGGAAGATATACTTTGACAGAAGTTATATTTATATGCAACAGCTAGGGAATAATTGGCCCATTGTGAAAGTAAGACCCACTCATAGGTATCTGTGTCCAAAGACACCTCCCATCCTGTCTTTCTCCGGCCGCCCTGACCCGCCTGAGAGAGTGACCTCCAGGTTCCAGAACATGTAGCTTTCCGTAACCCTCCTCCACCTTCCCGGGGCTGCTTGCGGAAAACGTGGGGTGGCACGTACACATGTCCCCAGTCCCCACGGCCAGTCAGCGCTCCTGAGACGGAGGGTCTCACAGGCTCGTGGTGGATGGTGACAACCCCGTCCTGGGGGACAGCCCGACTGTCATCACTTTCATTTTCTTCACCTCTTGAGGAGGCAGGGCAGATATTATTGGCCCCTCTTCACAGAGGGAGAAATTGAGGTGTGGTTGGGCCAAGTGATTTGCTTTCTTGACCTACAGTGAGAATCAGGGGAGAAAGGGTGCTGTCATGTGTTAGCCGCACGCAGTGTTTCCAGGACCATGCTAGGAGCTTTTAAATTATCGCCACACTTAAATTCAGTCTTTACAGTCACCCTTGGCCATTGATAGCCCCTTTTATAAGTCGGGAAAGAGGCTCAGAGAGGCTGAATCACTGGCTAAGACCACACAGTTTGTGAGAGGCAGAGCTGGGATTAGAACTCCCATCTGCCTGGCTTCAAAGCCTGCTGGGGCCACACCTCATAATGTGCCTGTACGTCTGAGGAGGCAGGCTCCTGTGGCCAAGGGATCAGGTGCTCCGAGGCCAAGGAGAAGGAGAAGACCAGCTCTCCGCGGGTCATTCGTTCGTTCATAATATAACGTGAATAATGGCCCCTTGGCTGCGTGCCTCAGCATCTCGGTGTCCTGTGGACGAGAGCAGGTGTGCGCTCCTGGTCTTCACGCTCTGTTCTCTGGGTCTGCTCACAACTTTAATAAACAGGAGGGAACGTGGTAACAGAAGTAGCCTGTTTCCTTTTAAAGGCCTTTATTCCTTCTTTCACCCATTCATTCATTTATTCATTTAACAAACATCAGCAAGGCGTTCCCTTTGTCCCAGCCTTGAGCTAAGAACCAAGCTGAATGGAACCCAGTCCTTGCCCGATGGGTGGGATGGAGGCGTTAACAGTGATAGACCGTTTCATTCAATAACACAATCGTGTCATGGTGCCATCCTGTTGGGGTCCAGGGCCTCTGGGGGGAAAGTGGTAAAAAGGAGAAGACTCTATAAAATTATGTTTCTGAAGCCCTTGGTGGAGAATCGAGACTTTGAGAGTAGAAGGAATCCCCTCTCACCTGCCCCTTTCCTAGAAGCTTCCCTTCACCTCCACCTCCTGACACCTCCTAGTATAATTCACCCACCATGCACCATTTTCTGATCTGAGAAATGGGGGTGATGCTGCCGATCCCAGGGTTTTGCCACATCCCTGGGCGGCATGTGCTAGCCCCCCCCCCATTTTCTAGGTGGGGAGGCTGAGGGTCAGAGACGACAGCACCTTGCTCAAGGTGCCGTTTGGGAAAGCAGAGAAAAGGGCAGAATGTGCACTTGGCTCTTCTGGGCTCCAGAGCAGGCCTGTTCCCCACCAGAGCCCGGTACCTCTCCTAAGGCCGTGGCCTCACCACCCACAATTTAGCAAGATGGACCAAGCCCCACCCGCTCCCTCTTCCATGTCCTCTGCCCCAGCCCCCCCCCCCCGCCACTGTGCTCTCTTCTTCCTCCCTCCTAGATACTTCCCTCTCCCCACAGGGAGGTCTGCCCCGTGCTTCTGAAGGAGGCCAACCAGCCACACTCAACACAACCAAAGAAAACAGTGTCGCAGTTCAAGCTAGCTCCGTTCGGGGACAGCCACGGGGAGAAACCTTGTGCGGACTTCCTGGCTTACTTCTTAGCTTTGTGCCCTTGGGCTGCCACTTGCTTTCCCAGGAGATAACCCAGCCGAGGCGGGCTGCTGTTGCAGAGACAGCGGAGAATCTAGAAGGAGCTCCCTGCTAGTAATGCCACCTAGCATCCGTGTTTAGTCGCTCTTGTTTTCACAGTGCTGCTGTTAAGATCAAAATGATATTAGAGAAACAGGAAGCAGGCTAACCCCCAGGGCTGGAGAGATGAGCTCTGCTTCCCCAGGACTGAGCAGCAGAGAAAAGAATTCTCTTCCCTGACAGAAAATAGAGGGAACAGGCCAAGCTCCAGCCCAGAGGAATAACCAGGGGCCTGAGGGAGCTCTTTGGGTCTCCCAACGCAGGGTCCCTGCAGGGAAGCCCGAGGTGGCATTGGCCTCTCCCTGTCCCTTTGCCGTCTGGGCGGGTGCAGTCGTCCCGTGGACGGCAGCCTCAGCGTGGAACAAGGAGGTGTTCTCTGGGGCAAGACATCCCTAATGGGAAGGGCAGGCCAGAGCATGAAGACAGACCCCTGACAGCACTTGTGGGCCAGCATTTCCCCACCAAATAGAACTTGCATCCTCGCCAAAGCAGCCCCAGAATGCTGGAAACTTCTCTCAGCCCCTGAGGCTAGCTCCTCTTTTATGGGGAAGGAAAAGGGTCTGGCTTTTCTTAAGCACTTTTTCCAATGCTTGGGATCTTTACATGTGGGTTATGGTTTGAATTGTGTCCCTTCAAAAGTCCTAACCCCCCAGGACTTGAGAAGGTGGCCTTATTTGGAGATAGGTTCGTTGCAGATGTAGTTAGCTCAGATGAGGTGATTCTGGAGTGGGGTGGGCTGCTAATCCAACAGGACTGGCATCCTTGTAAAAAAGGGGGCGTTGGGACACAGATGCCAGTGCACACAGGGATTGCAGATGTGCAGAGGAAGGCAGATTGGGGCGATGATTTCTCCACTCCAAGAATGCCAAGGATCACCAGCAAATCACCCGGAGCTCAGGGAGAAGCGTGGGACAGATTCTCTGTCACTGCTCCCAGAGGGAACCAACCCTGCGAGCGCTTCGATCCCAGATGTCCAGCCTCTAGAATGATGAGACAGTGAATGTGTTGGTGAAGCCAGTAAGTTTGTGGTACTTTGTTATGACAGCCCTGGGAAAGTGAGACAGCACGTTGCCTTCTCAGACTTCGCAACAAGCCTGCAAAGGGAGCTATTATCCACATTTTACAATGTAGGAATCGAGGCTCAGAGGGGTCCAGTGACTTGTCCAAAGCCACACAGTAATTAAGAAGAGAGGGCAGCGGTGTCTGGGTGGCTCAGTCAGTTAAGCGTCTGACTCTTGTTTTCGGCTCAGGTCATGATCTCAGGGTCGTGGGATGGAGCCCCGCGTTGGGCTCTGCACTCAGCCGGGAGTCTGCTTGAGATTCTCTGCCTCTGCCCCCTTCTCTCAAATAAGTAAATAAATCTCTAAAAGAAACAAAGGGAAAAAGGAAGAAAGACAAGACCACAGATAGGAGCCCAGTTCCCTTCGGCTCCAGGCACATGGACTGTGCGGGAGCCTCTTGAGTATTGAATCCCGGGTTTGGTTGGAAGCAAAAGAGATCTGGGAAGCACTGTGAGATTCCCGGGGAAGCACTAGGCATCTTGGGATCCTGGGCCTACAAATGAGTCCTGCCAGGTCCCTCCTTTCCGTGGTCTCAGGGGCTGGGCCGAAAAGGCAGGACTTGTCCAAAGGGTATCGAGCAGAGTCGCTGGTGAAGTGTCTGGGAAAGTCAGGGATAAGGAGCTGACCAGCAATCAGAGGGAGCCCCACAGCCAGCTGGCCAAAGCCCAGGGACCAGAAGACTCTCCACCCTAGGCTGGGTGTAGCCAGGAAGCCGAGGGGCCCCAGCTCTAAGGCTCGACCTCACAGGGGCCAGGAGCCAAGAGGTCACTGGAGCGTCCACCAGAGGCCTGAGGAGACCTGCCCCTCCCTCTCTTTAATGTTCTTCTTCTGCAAGCTTTGAAAGCCTGGGCCCCTCCCCCAGGATTCTAGAATACCACGTTATTCCCCACGGGCCTCCCGCTCCCCGTGCCACCTCCCTCAGGCTTGACCAGCCGTCCCCAGGCAGCACCTCCATTTCCTGTGGAGGCCCTCGTTCTGCACTGTCGCTCCCCGTCTCCTGTCTCGGGCTCTGTCAGGGGAGTCAGCCTCTCCTACAGCAGGGCCCCGGGATCATTCTTAATCAAGGCACGGAAAGATGGCATCGCAGTCCCCCTGGAGCCTGCAGAACAGGCCTTTTAAGCTCTATCTCCTGCCGGGGAATCATGGGGGACACAGGGGAGCTGTCACTAACAGAGCCAGGGAGACAAACAGATACGGAGCAGGCTGGCAGTCACTTCTCAGGACCCAGGGGAAGGCAGGGGGCAGCCAGGACCCCCACCTGCCCGAGGGTCCTCTCTCAGAAGCATTTGGGACCTGAGGTTTGTGTGTACTTCCAGCTGTCCTCAGGAACGCCACCCCCTCCCCCTCGGTAACTGGGAAGGGGGAGGTGACGTGTTTTGCAGAGCTAAATTGCAGTTGGGGTAATTACATTTTGCCTTAGTCATCGCCTCCTGCTGGACCACTTGGCCGGTGTCCAGCCTCGGGGGGAGGTCAGGCCCACTTAGACCGGCTCCTCTGCTCTGTGCTCTGCAGGTACACCAGACCTGAGGCCCAGCCTGCCCCCCACACCCTGGGGATGTTGGCCAGGCAGCTGGCGCGAGGCCTGCAGAGGGGGCTCCTGGGACCCCGCGTGCTAATCATAGGCCTGGCCTGGGTATGACTAGAACAGAGCGCAGCCATCCCGGGGCCCCATCTCTGGCAGAGGCCAGGTGGGCCTCAGAGAGGCGAGGACTGGCGGCCCCCTCAGTGACCACCTCCACGGCTCTGCCAGGACCCCACAGTCACCTCTCGGGGCCTCTCCTCCATGAGTGCTCCCTGAACTTTGGAGAAGCCCTTCCTCTGTTCAGCTGATGCTGCCTCATGAGGTACCCGCTTCCCAGCGGGCAAGCCAAGGCAACCTCTCACTGTGCCCGCGTCCTGGGTGTCTGGGTTCCGGTGCAGCTTTGCCCAGGTCACATCGCTCTTCCCTGACTCTGTTTTCGCATCTGTAAAATGGGGATACGAACAGTAGGGACGTCCTCTGGTTCTTGTGTGCATCCCGTGAGATAAAACCCCGTATATTTAGAATGACACATAGCAAGTACGGACGACAGTGAATTGTAAGAACGACGGTGCTGGTGACTCAGTCCCCACAGTGCTGCCGTTAGTACTACTGCAGTGCTGATGCTCCTACGGTTATTACTGCCGCTCTTAATTCCATTAGGGCTGCAACCTCCACTGGGGCGGGACTGAGGCTAAACACCACCCTCTAGGACGTCCATAACAACTACAAGTTTATAAAGCTTTGGAAACTTTAACGGTCTCCCATGGACCTTCTCAAATGTTCTGGTGGCGGTCAAGGCTTTTCATATGTAGTTCTGCCTCCTGCCCCCCACGCTCCTGCCTTATCCTCGGGCACAGCCCATTGCCCAGAATTTCCACCAGGAGCAGACCCCTCCTACCCCCCTTTCTCCCTCTAGCTGGACCAGTCCCCTCCTCCTCTTTTAATAATGCCTCCCCTTTTTAAAATGGCACATTCCTAAAGTCTCAGCTCAGATGTCACACGAAGTCCTTCTTTGGCGGGGGGAGAGACCAAGATGCAAAACAGGAAACCAAATTGAATCAGAAGTGGGCATTGCAGTGTCCAGGATGGGAAAGACTCCCACATAGATGCTGAAAACTGGTCTTGGGGAGAAGCCAGATAGGAACCTGACGCAACCAAGTCTGCTTCCGAGTCGCTTTGGTGAATTCTGCTGAGCGGGTGACAAGGAACACGGGTTACTGAGCCTCTGCTGTGTGCCATAGGCTGTTCGGTGTAGACACGTATCCCACAGCCCATGACGTTCCTACCACCCCCACCTTAGGGTTGAGGAAGCAGGCACAGAGAGGCTTCTCGATTTTCCCAGAGGGTTAACAGAGTCAATAGGTAACAGAGCCTGGATTTAGACCCGGGAAGTCTGGCTCTAGAGCCTGTATGCCTGACCACTGCTCCGTCTTACTGTGTCTCGTTAGTGTTTCTATTTGTTTCCCCTCTCCCATCTTCCCTTCATTCTGCGCCACATGTCCCTGCCCCTCGTTGTGAGCTTAGGGTGGTAGGACCAAGTCATCCTCTACTCATCCCTCCAGCAAGTATTTCATGCCTGCCGCCTGAAGACACAAAATGTGTGAGTATATGGCAAGTACTTAGAACAGTGCCTGGTACCCACTGGGTGTTCTCTCCCACCATCGTCAACAGAAGCATCCCCATCAGCACTGTCACCATGACCATCGGCACCATTAGCACCACTACCACCACCACCATCATCATCCCATCAGCAGCATCATGACTGTCAGACACCATCAGCACCATCACCACCATCATCATCACCATTACCATCAGCACCATCATCATCCCCATCAGCAGCATCATGACTGTCAGACACCATCACGATCACCACCACCATCATCACCATTACCATCAGCAGCATCATGACTGTCAGACACCATCACCATCACCACCACCATCATCACCATCATCACCATCATCACCATCACCATCACCATCAGCAGCATCATGACTGTCAGACACCATCAGCACCATCATCATCCCCATCAGCAGCATCATGACTGTCAGACACCATCATCATCACCACCACCATCATCACCATTACCATCAGCACCATCAGCACCATCATCACCATCACCATCAGCAGCATCATGACTGTCAGACACCATCACCATCACCACCACCATCAGCACCATCAGCACCATCACCATTATCACCATCACCATCAGCAGCATCATGACTGTCAGACACCATCAGCACCATCACCATCGGCACTGTCATCGTGACCTCCAAGCACCACCACCAGCAACAGCACCGCCGCCGTCACTATGATCACCATCACCATCTATGTCCCCTGCACAGAATCTGGCACTAAAAAGACTTTCAGTGAACATTTTGTTGAATGATGAGTGATGAGGCATTTCTCACAGTCACTCATGTTCCCAGGAGGAACAGTTCTTGGTGTCAGACAATTGATGCTCTGATTCTCTGAGCCCCCAGAGAAGCCCTTCGTTGCCCACCTCCCTCTCCTGAGACAGCGGATGCATCCTTCCTTCTCTTGAAAGTGGCTCGGTCCCACCTCAGCTCTCTGGCCTCAGTGGGCAGGAGTGATTCCCCCTCCTCATGCCATAAAATGGAGCCTGGCCCCGTTCCGTAAACCCCTCTTGTTTCCCGCCACGTCAGGAGGGCCTGGAGTCTGAAGCACATCCCCAAAGCAGAAGACTGTCTCAGACACAGAAACTGGGAAATGAGAGGAGGCTGGGGCCGTGGAGAGCAACACGGGCCCCCGAAAAGACATTTCTTCAATGGGCAGCAAGGAACAAACACCAAGACTGTTTCTAAAAATAAAATGACAGAGACAGCGACCTAGAGGCCAAGAGAGACGTGTCTGGAAGAACTGAGAAAGAAAGTTATGAAAAATGGCATTCTTTGGTCATCTCTATTTCTGCATTAAACTCTGGAATTTACCTACAGGGGGAAATGTCAAAGGCTGTTGGAGGTGTCCTGACTGAACACAGATCCTAAGATTTACGTGATATTAGATGTCTGGGCTTCTAGAAAGATAAGTGATGCTCACTCCAGAACAGCTCCATCAGGCCCCCTGAGGAGCTTTGTAAGGCTCAGCCTAATTGTAGGGAGCCTGCGTCTCCTGTGGACGCCGTGACAAATCACCACAAGCTTAGGAGACACAACGTAACTTACTCTCTTCCGGTTCTGGAGGCCCGAGTCCAAACCAAGTCTCGCTGAGCTAGAATTAAGGTGTCGGCAGGGCTGTGTTCCCTTCCGGAGGCTCTAGGGGAGAGTCCCTTTTCTTGCATTTTCCAGCGTCTAGAGGCTGCCCACTTTCCTTGGCTGGTGGCCCTTTCCATCTTCAAGAGCAGCTGTGGCCAGTTGGGTCTGTCTCACACTGCATCACTGCCACACTGGCTCTTCTGCCTGCCTCTTTCCCATTTGAAGGACCCTCGTGAGTACACTGGGCCCACCAGATAGTCCAGGACAATCTCCTTATCTTGAAGTCAGCTCATGATCAACCTCAGTTCCATCTGTTGCTTTAATGCCCCACCTGCCAACCCCCTTGTAACTTAACATCTACAGGTTCAGGGGATTAGGATGTGAACATCTTGGGGGACCATTCCCTTGCCTACTGCACAGCGTTAGGAATACAGGATGGCATTCCAATTCTTTCAAAATTGGTAATTCATGCCTGGAACTGGAAGTGGCTTTCTATTACCCAGAAATGAGATTAAACCAAGTTAGTGTGACCTCAGGAAAGGTACTTAACCTCTCTGATTAAACCTTTGTTTTCTCGGGGCGCCTGGGTGGCACAGCGGTTGGGCGTCTGCCTTCGGTTCAGGGCGTGATCTCCGCGTTGTGGGATCGAGCCCCACATCGGGCTCTTCTGCTATGAGCCTGCTTCTTCCTCTCCCACTCCCCCTGCTTGTGTTCCCTCTCTCGTTGGCTGTCTCTATCTCTGTCAAATAAATAAATAAAATCTTTAAAAAAAAAAAAAAACCTTTGTTTTCTCATCTCCAAAACGATGAGTTTAGCGGTAAATTCTCAGCATGAGCCACCATGGCTCCACCATCTCTCATGCCAAGGGTCTAGCACCTAACAGACACTCAGAAAATATTTGTGCTGACACGGGGCTGGGGCTGGACCTCGTGGTGTCTCAGCCCTCCCAGCTTTCAACGCCCATGATTTCATGACTCACAGTTCTAAACAACAAAACACAAATTTTCAAAATGAGTATTCATATCTGTCAAGAAACTCCTCCTTGGCAGAAAGTGTGTCGTTTTTCTATGTGGCACAAATCTTTGCACTAGAAGGCATTTTTAAAAAAGATTTTATTTAGAGAGAGAGAGCACGCTCATGCGCTAGCAGGGGGAGGGGCACAGGGCGAGGGAGAGAGAGAATCTCGAGCAGACTCCCTGCTGAATGCAGAGCCCGATGCGGGGCTCAATCTCACAACCCATGAGACTGTGACCTGAGCCAAAATCAAGAGTCTGATGCTTAACCGACTGAGCCATCCAGACGCCCCCTAGAAGACATTTTGATTACACGCATGTGCGCGCGCGCACACACACACACACACACACACACACAATGAATGGATGGACAGCTATAAATGTGTGTGTATATGTAGATATGTATACTTATATGTATATACATACAGAGGGTGAAAGTGTGTGTGTGTGTGCGCGCGCACACGTGCACACACGCCTTAGTCTAATCTTTAATAATAATAATGCCAACTGCAAAGGGGTGTTGTAAAGATTAAAATAATTAATACATGTATAATGCTTAAAATAATGCCTGGCTCATAGTAAGTGCCACAAAAATCTTAACTATTGTTTTTCATCGGTGTTATTATCTTGACACAACACTCAGTGGGTGTAGAAGTTCCACCAGGCACCCTGCTGTGGGAAGAAGAGGGATCCTAGCCCTTTGGGGAAATCTGGGGCAGCTTGCTGAAGGAAGTCACATTTGAGCTGTGCCTTGAAGTCAGGTAGAATTGCTCCCTGTAAAAAGCCAAGGGGAAGGCATTCTAGATGGGAGGAACCTCGTGAGCAGAGGCGTGGAGGTGGGAAGCCACAGCAAGGGAAGTGAGTCCCTCTGTCACTTTAGAAGCCCTATGACATTTGGTTGGACAGCTAGGTAGGGTAAAGATCGCAGAGGTGTTTAAATGCCTGGCTAAGAACTTTCCATTTTATCCTCCAGGCAGAGGGGAGCCATTGAAAGTTATTGAAATGGAGAAAGGTGGTCATGAGCTCGAAGACTTTGCTCTAAGCAGAAAGAGATTTGAAATCGCAGAGAAATCAGTGCATTAAGTAAACCATCACCAACCAGGAGGTGTAAAACAACAGCAATGCCTTCTATCCCGTTCTGGAGGCCAGAAGTCTGAAATCAAGGTGCCTGCAGGGTTAGCTCGTACTGGAGGCTCCGAGGGTCACTCTGCGCCGTGTCCCTGCCAACTTCTGGTGGCTGCCAGCAGCTCTTGCCGTTCCTTGGCTTGTAGGCCCATCGCTCCAGTGTCTGCCTCCTTCTCAGCGTGTCTCTGTGTCTCCGACCCCCCTCTGCCTTTCTCTATAAGAAACACATGTCATTGGATTTAGGGCCCACCCTAAGTTCAACATGAGCTCATCTTGCGATCCTTCATTCCATCTGCAAGACCCTTTTAACAAATAAGATCACATGCCAGCTGTTCCGGGGTTAGGACACAGATCTTTTGGGGGCCACCATTCAACCTACCGCCAGTGGCTCTAACAATTGTCTAGCACATGTCTACACTGAAACACCATATTCCTGCAATCAGATGGGATAGAGCGTTCAGAGTGTGAAATGCCATGGAGCTCTGAGTCATTTGGTTTTTTCCCCCCATGGCTCTTCTCAGGTGTAAAGGTAGATGTGGTAAGAGGAGAGGGGCAGGCTCGGTGGGGGTGGGGCAGCAATGGTGATTTGACTGAACTCAGAGGTTCTCAGCCTGGATGCGGATTAGAATCACCCAGGAGAATGCTTTATTTTTATTTATTTTTTATAATAGTTTTTATTATGTTATGGGATAGGCAGGAGAATGCTTTCAAAACAAAAACAAAGAAACAGTGTTTGGTCTCTGTCCCCAGAGACTCTGGTTTAATTGGTCTGGGGTGGGGACCAGGTATAGGTACCCTCTAAAACTCCCCAAGCTGTTCTCATGTGCAGCAAGGGTTAGTGACCTCACAGGTTTACAGGGAGGGCAGTGTAGTGCCCGGGGGGTGAAAATTGGTTCGTGGTGGAGCAAAATAAGGCTTGAGCATTACTCTGGTTTGTGATGTTCCAAAGGGCCGCAGTGTAAGCACACAGTGTATCTATGGCCTTAAAATCCCACGGGGTGGGGTGTTTAAAAACACAGTTAATTGATAGGAAATCTGAGCTCCAGTAAGGTCAACAGATCAGGAGAGAGAGTTTGGAAAGATAGGTTGTGACTCTCGGTTCCCAAGAGAAGGGGTGGGACGTGCGCACAAGGAGGCACGAGGACAGGTCAGGAGGCAGAGGGAAAGGGGGAATGCGGGCAAAGAAGCCTTTATTGTGGTTTCTGCTGGAAGGAGCTGGTGAGGCAGGGTAAGCAGATTTAGGACTGACTGGTTGGAGTCCTTTCAGTGGGCTCTGGGGCACACGAGACTGTCCCTGGTTGTCTAGTACCTGGCCCTGCGGTGATTAGGGCAGGGGGATAGTGACCTGGAGCTTGAGAGCCTGATTAATAAGGAGTGTGGGCCCTGGATGGGTGGGTTCCCATTTGAAAAGCACCCTCATTGGCAAGTTGTTTGCTGTGAAGAACTGGCAAAACCCAGGGAGGGGCAGACCCTCCAGCATCAGCCAGGCCCCAGATGTCAGAGCATCAGAACACAAAAGTAAAAGATGTAGTGAATATGGTAGAAGTCGGGGGGGGGGGCAGGGAGGGAGGAAAATGTGCAAAAAGACTTATTGAGGGGAAGGGACCATAATAAATACAGGTGAGAGGATACATCCGGGCTACTTGAGTGAAATCTGGGCGGCTTCACATATTCCTTGATCGACCTGCCAGACCAGGTGCTAGGAGCAGGCAGCTCTCCAGAAACATCCTCATCCAGACGGATAGCTGGACGGGGCCCCTCTTCGCCAGCAAGAACTGTGTGCTCACTTCCCCAGGGGCCTGTGGCCTCCTTGAAAGTGCAGTACCTTTTAACAGCGGCAACAAAGGAGAATTTAGAGTCCTCTGGTGGTTTATTGTGCTCAGTAATCGGCTGCTGAATTTGGCCTAATGGGATTCTAATGTTTTTAAAAGCCAATTTAGAAATCTTTGTCTTTTGGATGGATTGTGAAAGCCCTATTAGTTATTTATATCAGCGTACACATGCATGGCTGCAGATGGCAGATTTATGCTTTTATGTGCCATTAACATCTACACGATGTTAACAGCAGCAGTTAGCCAGATCTCCAACTGTTGGCCTGATCTCTATGCCTGTAAACACGCACACACTCTCACACGCGCACACACACACACACCGTCGTTCCATGTGGTCAGCCATAGGGTATTTCAACTTATTAAACATCCTCCTGACTAGTTCCTCACTGTATCATATCAAAGAAGTGATATGTCTGTAGTCACCAGGCTGTTTAATTAAAGATAATCAGTCTTGGAAGACTTAGGATACAATTAGATATACTTAACACTAAAGCTTGGTTGAACATGATTTAATCTTTCTGGGGTGATTCAGGATCTTACAGGCCTTGGGGGCCTTCGTTATGAATATAAATGATCTTCACGCTCTTACTCTGCAGAAGCTCCCTTGGAAAGAGATTTCTAGTTGAAAGGCTGCCAAGTGCGTGGGCTTCCACCGTAGAAGGTATCCTCACAATTACCTGGAAGTACTTTCTAGACATCCCGGGGATAGCAAATCTGTGAATATTTGTCCTTGGCATAAAATGCTCTGACAGCTGGTGTGAAATTCATTTTTCAGCCCCCTTTTATTTCTCTTAACAGGGAGGAATCCTCAATAGGGTGCTAATGTATCATTAACACCTTTCTTTAATTTTTTCTTCTTCTTTTTTTTTTTTTTTTTTACTTAATCTTTCTCTCCCATCAAGAACTCTACCCAGGACTCATTCATTAATTCAGCACATGTTTAGCTAGCTCGTCCCAGTGAGACACAGTAGAATCAGGGTGTTGGCAACAGGGGGTAAAGCTAAAATTTTTTCAAAGCACGTAATGTATATTCAAATAATCCAGAAGTTGTCATAATCTGATATATACCTCCATACCACCCCAACTCACATCATCTCCTTCCTTCCCTTTCTAGTGTGACCGTCCTCACTAGTTGTTCCGTACTTAGATACTTAAGGCGCAGAGTTAAAATTAAAATGGGAAAGAAACAGTTAAAATAGCCTCAACGTACCTTTCAAAAAACAAAAGGCAAAAACAGAACTGCAAGGAGAAATAGAGGAATCTACTATTATAGATGGAGGTTTTCTATCAGTAATGAACAGATCCAGCAGTAAGGACACAGTCGAACTCAACAGCATCATCAATTAACTGGACAGAAATGGACATCTAAGAACTAATTCACCCAACAGCAATAGAACACACATTCTTCTCAAGCTCACATGGAACATGTACCAAGTGGGACCACATTCTGGGCCATGAAACACACCTTGACAAATTTAAAAGAATAAAAATCATACAATGTTCTCAGACTACAATGGGATTAACTAGAAATCAGTAACAGAAAAGTGGAAAGTCCCAAATACTTGAGGGTTAAGTAACACACTTCTAAATAACATGTGGGTCAAAGAAGATCTCTCAAAAGAAATTTTAAAAATATTTTTAACTACATGACAAGAAAACATAACTTATCAAGATTTGTGGGATGCAAAGAAAGCTGTGCTTAGAGGGAAATTTATTATAGTGAATGCATGTGTTAGAAAAGAAGGATGTAAGATCAATAATCTAAGCTTTTGCATTAGGAAACTGGAAAAAGAAGAGCAAATTAATCCAAAGTAAGCAAAAGAGAAGACATAATTAGAATCAAAGCTGACATAAATGAAATTAAAAACAGGAAATCAATAGAGAAAATCAATAAAACAAATTCTGCTTCTTTGAAAAGGTCGGTAAAGTTGATAAGCCTCTGGCCAGGCTAATGGCTAACTAAGAAAAAAAGAAATTACTAATACTAGCAGTGAAAGAGGGGACATCACTACAGATTCCTTGGACATTAAAGGAATAATACTATGAATAACTCTCTGCCCACAAATTTGATAACCTAGGTGAAATGGATCAGTACCTTGAAAGACCCAGTCTACCAAAATTTACACAAGAAGAAATAGACCATCTGAATAGGACTATATCTATTAAAGAAATTAAATCAACGATAGCCTTCCAAAACGGAAAGCACCAGGCCAGATGTGTTCACTGATGAAATGTACCAAACATTTAAGGAAGAAATCATACCAATTCTCTGCAGTCTTTCTCAGAAAATAGAAGTAGAGGGAATACTTGCTAACTCATTCCACGAGTCTAGCATTACCCTAATACCAAAACCAGACAAAGATATTACAAGAAAACTACAGACAAGAATCTCTCATGAACATAGATTTTTTAAAAAAAATCCTCAACAAATACTAGCAAATCAAATCTAATAATGTATTAAAAGAATTGTACACCATGACCAAGTGGGATTTACCCAAGGTATGCAAGGCTTACAACATTCAAAACTCAATTAATGTAACCCATCACGTTAACGGGCTGGAGAAGAAAACTCACAGGACCATATCAACAGATACAGAAAATCACTTGACAAAATCCAGCACTTATTCATAATAAAAACTCTCAGTAAACTAGGAAAGAAGGGAATTTGCTCAACTTGATAAAAGAATATCTACAAAACTCTATAGCTACATCGCACTTAATGGTGAAAGGCTCGAATCTCTCCTACCAGGATCAGGAAGAGGGCAAGGATGTGCCCTCTCATCATTGCTTTTCAGCATTGTACCGGCAGTCCTAGCTAGTGCAATAAGACAAGAGAAGGAAATAAAAGTTACACAGATTGGGAAGGAAGAAGTACAACTCTTTGTTCATAGATGACGTGATCATCTATGTAGAAAATCCAAAGGAACTGACCAAAAACTCTTGAAGTGTTAAGCAATAATGGCAAGGTTCCAAGATACAAAGTTAATGTGGAATTGATCTCCTTAGTATTTACCCAAAGGAATTGAAAATGTATGTCCACATAAAACCTGCAGCTTTATTTATTAATAGCAGCTTTATTCACAATTTATTCCGAAACCTGGAAGCAACCGAGATTTTTTTTTCCAGTAGGTGAATGGATAAATAAACTGCAGTACATCTGGACAGTGGAATATTATTCAGCACTAAAAAGAAATGAGTATCAATCCATGAAAAGACATGGAGGAATTAGGCGAAAGAAGCCAATCTGAAGAAGCTAAATACTGTATTATTCTGGCAAAGGCAAAACTGTGGAGTTAGTGAAAAGATCAGTGATGGGCAAGAATTTGGGGGGGGGGTGAATAGGTGGAGCACAGAGGAATTTTATGGCAGTGAAACTACTGTGTTTGACATCATAATGGTGGATACGTTCATTATGCATTTGTTCAAACCCATAAAATGTGCAAGAGCATGAGTGAACCCCGATGTGCACTGTGGACTTGGAATGATAATGACGTGTCAATGTAGGTTCATCTGTTGTTAACAAATGTACCGCCCTGGTGAGAGATGTTGAGAAAGGGGGAGGCTCTGCATGAGTGGACATAGGGATATGGGGAAATCTCTGCATCTTACGCTCAATCTTGCTGTGAACTTTTAAAGCTGCTCTGAAAAATACAGTCTCTCAGAAGGGGGGAGTAGTGAGAAAGGAGAAGAAAGAAGAAAAATAGAAATGAATCAGGACCACCTGTGCCTAAATTTAAAACGCCTCACCCCAAACCCGGAACTCAAAGGGAGAAAGGTGATATATTTGTCTGTGCTGAAGGAAAACAATTCTACTTGGAAAAATACTGTAAAAATATTCAACAGCAGATGACAAACTAGGAAAACACATGTGCATGACATATGTCAGGCAAGGGGCTGATTTCCTTAATGTGGAAAGAACTTGTACAAATCAGTAAGAATTTGATATTTCTATCGGAAACCAGGCAGAGGTAGGCAAAAGCACTTCTCAAACAAAGGGAAACAGATGCTAATGACTGTGATAGGACTGTGTTGCTCATAATGACTTGAAATCAGATTAAATTAGAGACCGTTTTTCAGCTGGCATAATGGTTAGGGTATGGTGTACACGGTTGGGCTCTTTCCTCATGGCGCTTCACACATTGCACTTGTACGTTTATTTGTGTCATTACTTGATGGATGTTGGTTGCCCCAGCCAGGCTTCGAGCTCCGTACGGGTAGGACTTGTGTGTGGTTTTGCTCACACCACCTTTGTGTTGTTTGCAAATTGCACATTCTTTGGACCCAGTAAATATTTGTTGAGTGAAGGAATAAGTCAATAAATGAGAGCAGGTAGAAAATTCTGGAACCTCACACAACCAACAGAGCACAGTGGTGACTATGGGAGAGGACTAGTTGCAGGAGAGGAAAGGAGGTTGCTTTCAGTTTACCAGTTTATCCCCTTCTTACTGTTGAAGTTTTTGAAATGGGCATGTATGGTTTTTTAATTAATGATTTGAAAGTAGCTCACATTTTTTAAATGAATGTGAAAGATGGGAGAGGGTGGTGAAGAGGGGACAGAGGATACATGGAGGTGAACTTACAACTCACTACATTATCTCAACATGTTGATAAGTAAGCAAAGGGTCAGTCTGGGCTGAACGCTGTCAAGACAGTGCAGAGGGAGCCGGAGATCCAGCCGGGTGCCCTGCTCAGCCACACCACGGGACTGATTGAGATCTTGAGTCTTGGACAGAGATGGAGAAGGATCAAGTGGCTGTTGAGAGTCCAAGAAACCCAGAGGTTAAATTTGAGACATCCATGGATCCAGAAAAGATCCCCAGGCAGCATTCTGAGTGCAGATGTGAGTGGCAAAGAATGATATGGGGCAACATGTTGGTCTGGGTCTGTTGGCAGCCGGAGTGCAGTGTTACGCTCTGTCGTATCTTCCGTTGACTATGGGTGTCGCTGGGTGTTGGGTGGTTATTCTGGACAGAACACCAACAATGAGTCTTGGCCTCGTAGAGGCAAGAAATGAGTAATCAGTTACCTCACTGGAACTCATCGGCCCCTCTCCTTATGATATGTAAGGCCCTCAGCAAGGCACTCAAGCCCATCCATGATCCAGTCTCCACCCACCTCCCTGGTCACACCCTCACTGTGATTCTTTTCTGTTCGGCTCCCCAGCTTATTAGAGTCCCTGCAACGCACCAGGAGTTTTCCTGCCCCTGTGTCTTTGCTGGTTTCTCTAGTTTGCCCTTCTCTCCTTCACCCCCAGTCCAGTTCACCTAGTGAACAGCCGCTCATCTTTCAATACTGATCCTGGGTCAGCTTGTCTATGAAACCTCTCCTGACACACCACCCAGGTGGACTATCCGATTTCTATTTATGTCGTCTGGGTAGCACGTACGGGCTTCTCTTACAGCACCTGTGACGTTCATGAGCACGTGGACTTATATCATTAGATTATGAATTTCTTAAGGACAAGGTCTGTGTCTTACTTTTCATTATAATCCCAGTCTGGCAAATTATACGGGATGGGTGGTTGGATGGATAGATGGATGGAAGGAGGGGTACATGGACGAGTAGACAGATGAATAGAAAATCAGCTCCATCAAAATCTAATGATGTACGATATGGTCACTAACATATTATTAAAAAAAAAAAAAAAAGAAATTCAGCTCCGCAAGAGCTGTTACTTTGTTTTGTTTCCTGCTCTATCTCCGTTGCTTAGCACAATGTGTAGCACATAGTAGATACTCAAAAAAACACTTAATTACCCTTTAATTAATTAAATGGTGATCCATTATGTAAACAGGAGTTTGGATGGATGGATAAATGGGTGGTTGAATGGATAGACTGATGGATGAATTTGCATTGTAAGTATTCAAGAGGAAGATGCATGGCCGCCTTGGTATAAGACAGGAGAGTCTCGATTGTCCAAAACGCCACCTCGTTGTTTTACTCTGGCCTGTTGCCGTGTGTTAATTGACATGTCAGAGACCAATTTTTAACTTAAAACATTCGAACACCGTCTTCCCTGTCAGTCACACCAGCGCTGAGTTTTATCACCACCATGTGACCCTCTCCCCACGAGCATCACTGCTGAATAGTGAGCAAGGGAGATGTATTTCAGGGAACTCCCAAGAAGCCACAGTTCGTCCTCTGGAGGCAAGATGATCTCTAAAATCTGACCAACCTCTGACATTTCCCAGGTATCCAAGACCTAGCTGGAGGTCCAAAATGCCCCTTAGGAGAAGGAGTCAGGGACCAAAGCAGCTACTCACAAGCCCTGCAGGGACCCAGGCACTTGTCACTACCGAGACAAGGACACTGGGAAGATGAGTCTTCTCCTCCTTCGCCCCTGTGAAAGGGATGTAGCTCAGAAGTCAATGCGGGAAGTTGCGAGGATAACACAATAAAGGGAGAACCCTTTATGGGAGGGAAGAGGGAGAGGAGGGAAGGTGAAAGCGGCATCCAGTGATCGTGTAAGGATATTGAATAGTGCTGTCTAGTGACAGGGAGAAGAGACGGGGGCGGTGGGGAGCATAAGCCACCATGGGACTGACATGATGAGGCTTTGCGTTGTGGGAGTGACAGCAAGAAAGCCTGCCCAGCATCTCCACTGGGGTGTCCCACAGCTGTCTCAAGTTGAACAGGACCAAAACTGAACTCTTGATCTTTTCCACAAACCTACCCCTCCTACAGTGTTCCCCATTTTAGCAAATGGCAAATCCATCCTTGCAGTTGTATAGACCAGAACCCCTGGAACTGCTCTCAGCCCCTCTCTTGCTCTTACACCCTACACCCAATTAGCAACTCGTTGACTTTACCTTCACATTTGTATGGACATTCACTTGTGTACCACCTCGACCGTTCCTGCTCCGGTTCTGCCCTGGCCATTCTCTTAAGCCTGTTCCGACCCCCCAGCTGGGGTGACCCTCCAAAAAGCTCAGGGCACATCCCTTCTCTACTCAGAATCCTGCAGTGGCTCCCATCTCACTCCGAGTAAAAACTGAAGTCTAGAGTCGCCCATGAGGCTCCACCGAAACTGCCCTTGCCCCTTCTCCTGCTTGATTGCCGACTCCTTCCTCACCGTCTGTTCCTTCCTCCGCTAAGACAGGCCCACCCCTCTTGGGACCTTTCCCCTTAGGATCCCTTCTGCTGGCCTGCTCTTGCCCCGAGATACTGCCTGGGCTCGCATGCGCACTTCCTTGACGTCTCTCTTAGAATGCCCCCTTCTCCATGTGACCTGCTCCCAGACCCAGCATCCCCATCCTCCTTTCCTGCTCTGCCCTTCTCCACGGCACTTACCACCCAACCAGCTATATATTCCGCTTATGCGTTTGGAACAAACGTACCAAGATGGCAAGGGCTTTGAGCATTTGGCTACAGGGTCCCCAATACCTAGAAGCGCACCCAGCACCTAGGGCGTGCCCAGCTCACCCTCACTGAATGAGCGACCCAACAGAGTATTTTGCTTTTGTTTCTTCATGGTCCTGTAACAGCCGATTTTCTCATTTATGCTATTAGTGTTAAAGCTGCCCCATTGCCCCCCAGTCTCTGTGCGCCCTGTAGCACGTACGGTGCCTTAATAACAGCGTGGCTGCCTCTGTGCCCTGCTGTCAAGGCTCACACACCCACACTCCGATTCTCATTAGCTGCCTTGTTCCTGAGCTGGCTGCTAGGGAAAGCTGGCTGCACCTGGCTCGTAGGGGGAGGGCAGCCTATGGTGTCCCCTTGGGCCACCTCCTCCTCTGTGAGCCTAGCCTGTCCCTGCCTGTCCCTAGCTGAGCAGCGGTAGGCATGCCAGCCCCAGTAAGCTCCAGTCTCCTTATTGTCCCAGGGTGTCCCTCTCTGGACTGGGAGCTTCCTAAGAACAGGGGCTGCAGCCTTTTTGAGTCTTGGGATCTCAAAAGTGACTTTTACATTGGGCCTTGGAGGATAAACTTGAACTTGCTGGACACTCAGCAAAAAAATGGAGATAACGAGGTATAGAGCCAGTGAGGGTCAGGAAGAAATGCAGATGGTTGGTGCAGACCACTCTTTCTAGAATTTTGGCTGTGAAAGGGAAGAGAGAGAAGCACAGTGGCCAGAAGGTAAAGGTTTAGTTTTTAAGTCCAGACCCTTTTTGGCCCAGTGCCCTCTCTGGTCTCTGCCTCTCAGTCCTGCTGCTCCTCCCTCCTTCTACACCCTCTGTTCCCATCCTGCTGCCTCTTAGATGCGGAGCTGCAGCCACTCTTAGCAGAGCATGTGCCTTTGGGCCTTTGTTCGTCCTTGGAATGTCCTAATAATAATAATAATAATAATAAGCTATTATAGTGAGCTATTTCTTGAGCTGTTTTTAGGGGCCAAGACTCACATGTGTTTACTTATTGATCATCCAGTGACCCTATGAGGATTGCACTCTGACCATTCCTGTGCTCTTCACAAGGAAACTGAGGCACAGGGAGGCTAAACAGCATGCCTCGGCAACATTGGTGTGAAATAGCACAGCTGTGATTCAACCCAAGCATTCATTCGGGTTCCACATTCCACACTCTCAACTCTGCTGTAAGGTGTCTGCTTCCCCGGGTCCCAACCCCAGTGTTAAGCTCCCCTGAACCTTCCAGGCCAACTTGGGCTCCCCCCACTGGGCTCCCTAGTGGGACCCCGTGCATACCTCTGCCCTCGTGTGTCTCCTGTAGCATTTCAGTTGGGGTGGCTCTGTCTCCCCTGCCAACCAGGAAGTAGAAATGTGTCCTGGTGCCTGTGGGGTTCAGTGTGTGCAGTCGATCCATCAGTATCTTCATGTTCTTTCAAGGTCAACATGCTTACTCCTCGTAAGTCCTTCAGGCTCCACGGCTGGACCCAATACTGAACCCATTTCTGAAAATTCTCCATCGTTGTGTTTTCTACCTCTTATTTCTTTTGATGGTTTGGCTTCAGAAGTCCTAAGAACGTTCCCTTTGAATATAACTCATTATGAAGGGAAAACGAACCATGGTCTGGGTTTATCCTAATTGGTGTATGGTATGCCTGTCACAGACGAACGGGTTCGCCAAGCCAGCCCTGAATTTGTTTCCCGCTGCCAAGTATCTTAAGCAAGAAGGGGTTTCCAAGCCAGTTGTGCAAATATTTTTAAAAATCTGATAACTTCCTCTCTTGCTCCTTAATAAATTTAGCATAAAGGAAAGCCTTCTGGCGTCACGTTATTGAAAACCTAAATCTTTAGCTTTGAAGAACTTCCCTCGGATTATTAGCAAACGTTTATTGACCCCCTTTTCTGTGCCAGGTTGTCCATATATATATTATCCCATTATGGCTTCCCCACCACACTAGGGGGTAGATAGTGTCAGACATCTTACAGGGGGAGCAATGGAGGCTCAGAAGAGCCAAGTCACAAGCCCCGTGCCACACAGCTGGGGTACAGTCGCACCGGAATCTGAACCCAGCCAGATCTCACTGGTGCGCGTCCAAGGGTTGGTCTGCTGAACGCCAGCTGCTTCCTTCCCATTTCTTAAAGCTGGTACTGGTGCCAGGAGCCTCTACTTTAAATTCCGGGGACAACTGAGCAGCGAACAAGGCCTAGCTTGGCAGGCGAGGCTTGGAGAATTTGTTCTCCCCTCTTGTATCCAGGCAAGCAGGGCAGAACCCAAGCCTGCGTCCTGGATGCCAAGACAGGAAGACAAGCATCATCTCCTTGATCTCCACCACTGACGTCACCATCATCAGTGAGGGGAGAGCGGCTGACGGCTGGTGGCTGTCTTATTGGGTTTTCTCTTGGTGGGTAAATAGCATCCAGGTCCAGTAATAGAACGGAGACTCAGAGAAAAGCTCAGAGGAGAGAAGGGATGGCTGGGCGTTATATTTGCCAAGGGGCTGTCCAGTGCATACAGGAACGAGGCAGAGAGGGAGGCAGAAGTGCAGCCCCGATCGTCCCCATTGGAGATGGAATGCCCATGTGGTTGGCCCAGAGGAGCAGTTCTCATAGTTTATATTCTAAGCAACCTAACCAAAAGGTTTGTCTGTCTCCAGTCCCACAAGATTTTGGAAAGATGATCCTCAAGACTGTTTGAATCCAGACATTAAATAAACAAAACTGCACATTTGTGGGAACAGGGTAGTTAGCAGATGCTTACTATAGGCCAGAGGCTTTAAATATCCGTATTATCTTGTGTGATCACAATAAACCGATGAAGGACATATTTTAACCCCTTTTTGCAAACATGGAAGCTGGGGATCTGGAAAGTTCTTTGTCCAGGTTGCATGGGGGCGGCTGGGGGATTGGAGTCCATGGTTCTGCCAAGCCCACGCTGCCCCACCTACAGCCTGTCCCAGAGCAGACAGACCTGGGAGTATGGACACTCAAAGGCATTAATTCATCATCTTTGGGACCCAGAGACCCCTTTGAGAATGCGAATTAACTTCCCCCTTAGACAAATGCACAAGCCACTCCAAAGGAAGAGAATTTCAGGGAGACCATGACCCCTTCACACTCATGGTTGATGGTGGCTTATGGTCACCTGCTCCCCAGGGAGATTATTCCCTCCAGGTCCGAAGAAATAATATTTGAACCTTGGTTCTCCCTGTCTTTGAACTTGAGTCTTAATCACCAGGCTGTGACTGTCCGTGGCCCTAGTAATGGAAACTGATGAGTAGTCCAAAGGTCAGGCCTGTGTCTGACACTAAAATATGATTCTGGGACCTAGTTGATTTTTATACAAAAAATAAAGAACTCCAATTTCTGTGTATATCCCATACAGAGTCCTCAAAAAGAAAAAAAGGAAAGAAAACCCCGATATATAATCTTCGCATAATAGACCAATTATAGATTTTCCAAATCTCAGTAATCTAGCTTTCAAAGCTTCTTTGAATAATTACATTTTCATTTATATTCCAGAGCCCTCTAAAAGAAGGAGGAAAAGTTCCAAGGGAAATTATTTATTCTTATGATAAAGCATAAAGTAGTCCAAAGCTGGGCTTATACACATTAACTGATTTGCATCTTCGTTAACATATGTTGAGCCCCTATTATTTGCCCAGCACATGCGAAATACTTTAGTATTCCCATTTCGCTGCTCACGCCCAGCAACCCCTTGAGGGAGACAAGGCCATTATTAGGACCTCCATGTCACGGAAGAGAAAACTGAGGGCCAAAGAGGCCCTGTGACCTGCCATGGGCGGGTAGTGGCAGATCCAGGACTGCAGCTCTGGGTTCCAGACCAGCCCACGTGCTTGTACCTCAACCGATGTGGGGAGCAGAGTTTCAGATGTACGCCTGAGATTAGAACTTGCTGTATAATGCAAATACCGAGAAAGGAAGCCTGCGAGTACATGTAAGGGTCACTTGGACAATGAATTAGAAAATTTGTCCTCCCCCATGTTCAGGGCTCATTTATGGGTCTCCTGTGCTGTGAAGCCCCAAGACCACCACTTCCTTCTCCCAGCAGAGGACCTCATACCCTGGATCCTTGGGCCACTTATCACACTGGGTCACGATGATCTGGTGCCATCTGCAGGGAGCCCTCCATGGGTAGTAAATTTCTGAATAAGAGTCAGGGACATCGGGGGCATCCGGTGCGGGATTGGACCACCATTTGTTGCCGTGGCAACGGCTTCTCGACTTGGCCTCTGACCAACGGTCTCAGCAGGTGAGCAAGCAGGAGGAAGCAAGGATGACTCAGGGTGTCCCTGCCTGGACTGAACCGGAGGATGACTCATCTACTTAGGCAAAGGAGGCAGGCAGGAGGCCCGCCTTGGATGTTGGGTATTTCTGTGAAGGTCTTGTCTTCCCTGCAAGGCTGAGGGTTTCTGAAATGCAGGGATCACCTCTCAATCATCTCTCCATCCCCCGCGGAGCCTCGTGCAGCACTAGGTAGTGTCCAGTGAATGATGAACCTGTGTTGTCCAGTCAATGCCAAGGTGTGCACTAGTGTCATCCACACTGTTTTTCAAACTGCTCGTCATGACCCATGAGTGGGTCGTGAAATCACTTTCAGTGCTGCAGACCAGCATTTTTATTAACGAGACAGAAGAGAAGCGAAAAGGAGAAAGAATGAGAATGCATCATAGGTCATAAGGATCAGTATTATTTTACGTGAAATTTTTTTCATGAAACACACGATAAGTACACGGTGGTGGTGGTAGTGGTGTGTGTGTGTGTGTGTGTGTGTGTGTGTGTGTACCCTGGGCTGTGATATAAAATACATTTTTATTCTGACTCATGAAGTGTTTGAATAATAGAGAACAATTTTAGAAAGACACTTATGTGGCCAGTTTCCTGATTATAGGAACATGAGAATCTCGTGGTCATTTATTTGCACTGGTGATCCATGTACTCGGTATTCATCCACAAATCATCAGTGGCCATGTCCACTGCGTCATCTTGTTCAGTGTCAATGGGAAACATCCAGGAGCAAGTGACTGGCTCAGTGTGGCTGGGCAGCAGGGGCCAGAAGAGCTGTGTGTGACCGGTGCCACCTCAAGTCTGCCCCTCTTCAAAGCAGGACCCTTTGTTTGCTGAGCTTTTGTGGCTCAAGCAAGGAGAGCAGTGGGCTTGAACTGCTGACCTCTACAATCTGTCTGTCCCCACTCACCCTACCAGTTGGCTTAAGTCACTCGGCACCTGTGTATTGATACTATCGTATTGTTCCCACGGGTTTTTTTTGTTCGTTGGCAGTCTCGTCTCCTCGGTTAGTTTATCCACTACTCGAATATGTCTTCTGCTGCTTTTGCATCTCCAAAATGCCTTGCAGGGTTGAGAACAGAGTAGGCACTCAATAAATGCTTCCTGTGTGTTGACGACTACTCATTGCTCGGGTCCCTGCTAAGACGTCCCTTCATCCCTCCCGTTCTCACACTGTAGAGCACATGGCACGTACCATAAGGCTTCATGGTGGTGTGTGGTAACAGTCTTCTTCGCTTAGACTGTGAGCCCACTGTGGACAGGGAGTGTGTCCTCTTTTTTTTTTTTTAAGATGTATTTATTTATTCAAGTGGGGGAGGGGCAGAGGGAGAGAATCCCAAGGAGACACCACACCAAGGACAGAGCCTGATGTGGGGCTCAGTCCCACGACCCTGAGATCACGACCTGAGCCAACACCGAGAGTTGGGCGCTCAACCGGCTGAGCCACTCAGGTGCCCCAGGAGAGCGTGGGTTCTACCCATCCCTGTATCCTCAGCCCCTAGCAAGCGCGGTGCCCACCTGCCTTGTTCACTGTGTCCTCCGTGATCGCACTTGCTCGTTGTGTCGGTCACCACCACCGTGCTGGGTACCGGACAACCTCCACTATCTCCAAGGCTCACCACATCGGTGTTTGGTTTTGTGGGGCAGCTCTGAGCTACACCGGAGCTGCTCCGTGTGTCCTCACCCTCCTTCGATGCACAGGCAAGCCAGGGAATGTTCCTCTTGTGGTGACGGCAGAGGTACGAGAGAGCAAATTCAGCGGTACAAACGCTGTTCAGGCCTTCGGTTCTGTCACGCGCATTAATATACTTTTGGCCAAAGCAAGTCAATCAGCCAAGCCCCAAGTCAAGGAGCAAGAAGGCAGGCTCTGCCTTGGGAGGTTTGGGTGGTCAAGGGAAGCGTGAATATTCCTAACTAACCTCCCTTGCTGTTCTCAGGCTCTTGCTAAATGTTCATGGGAGGGCGAGGAAGGGAGGAAATAATTCGATGCCAGAGGTTTCCCCATAGGTTTTCACTACACAGTTTCAAAGGCCCATGGGGACTCTTCTACCACAGAGAAAGCCAGAGTTTTGTCTCACAAGTAATAGCCCAACCACCCAGAGTTGAGTTCGTGGGGCAAAGAAAGCAAGCCCTCAGAAGCGAGGGCCAGCAGAGACTCTTCCTCTGCTCAGGGACGCTAGGGGTGGCAGCTGCCTCTGGAAGGGAGAATGGGACAGTGACCACTGGCTCCTCAGGAGACATCTGTACTGGACAGAAGCCAGGCCAGAGGAAGGGGTTCTAGTCTGTGTCCTCTGGCAATGCAATGCATGCATGAATGCCCACACGTTCCTTAAAATCGGCAGGTCAGGATCTTGAGGAAACCTCTTAAAATAGCTCGCCCTCGCTTCTGAAAGGAATTCAGAGCTCTGGTCACCATGTTGGCTTTGCGGTACCAAGCCTGGTGTGGTTTGAGGCGCTGCAAGGTTTTGCGCCCCTCCTTTGGTTACTGAAAACTAACGATCGTTCTCTTTCATTGTCTCTCCCCACCACCCGCAGGAGTGCTGTGCCTGCCAGACAGCCTGAACCTTCACAGGGACCCGCAGCGGTCGACCAAGCCGGGGGAGCTGCCCATGTTCAGCCAGTCAGAGTTGAGGACCATCGAGCAGTCCTTGTTGGCCACCCGGGTGGGCAGCATTGCGGAACTGAGTAAGTGGACACTGGTTCTCTGGCCCTCTCTGTGCCCAAGCTGCCACTCCCCTCAGGACAGCGCTTTGTCACCAGCCAGGTGACAGCTTTTCTTGAGCACCTGCTGTGTGCGCAGACCTCTGCCATGATAACCATAGGGAAGGCAAGGGCTCTGGAGCCAGGCAGGCAGGTGAAACTTCCTGCCACTGTCACTGTTGTAGGTCAAGTTCTTAGCATCTCCTGAGCCTCAGTTTCCTTTTCTATAAAATAGAGAAAATAATAGTAGCTGATTTAAAGTATGATTGTGGTGATTCAACGGGCAATGCCCATAAAGAGGGTTTGCTGTGGTGGCTGACACACGGTAAACGCTCTATAATGGTAGCCACTCATTGTTGATTTCCAATGAGATCCACTTAAAGCATATGTCAGATCACATCTTTCCTCTGTTCAGAATCCTCCACTGGCTTTCCATCTGACCCACAGGAAAAGCAAAAGTCCTCAGAATTGCTTGTAGGCCACCTCACATATCCCTCTTACTCTTCCACTCTCCCCTAAGACGCCCCGAACTCCAGCCACCCTGGCCCCTTGTTTTTCCTTGACTAAGCAGGCATGCCTCAGGACCTTTGCACTTACAATTTCCTCTTCCTCAACCACTCTTCCTCCAGATAGCCACATGGCTGACTCCTCTCATTACCTTCAAGTCTCACCCAAAATTGTAATACGCTTTAGGGACACCTGGGTGGTTCCATCGGTTATGTGTCCAGCTCTTGGTTTCAGCTCGGGTCATGATCTCATGGATCATGAGCCCCGCATTGGGCTCTGCACTCAGAGGGGAGTCTGCTTGAGATTCTCTCCCTCTGCCCCCCCAGATAAATAAATAAATAAATAAATAAATAAATAAATCTTTAAAATCAAAAACAAAATTATAATACCCCCAAGACCTCTTTCCCCCTAAATTTTTGTTTTTTTAATAGAAGTTTCACTGAGATATAATTTATATACAGTTCACCTCTTTAAAGTGTACAATTCAGTGGTTTTCAGTTATTTACTGAGGTGTGCCAACCATCAACCACCCTCAGTTTTAGCACACCAATTGTCATCACCCCAACAAGAAACATGGTAGCCGTTAACAGTCATTACCCTTCCCCCTCCACCTAGCCACGCTCTGTATTTTACTCTTTTCTTTTTTTTTAAATTGCTTACCTCTCCCTACTAGAATATATTCTCACAGAGAGTAGAGATATTTGCTTTGTTCATTGATGTAACCCCAATGCCAAGAATACTGCCTGGCACATAGTATGTCCTCAGGAGATGTGAAGAGAAGGGGGAAGGACAGGGAGAGAGAGGAAGAGAGAAAGGAGCAGAAAGGTGGAGACAAGGGAGGAATTGTCAAGATGGTTGGGTGTCTCAAGTTTGAGCAGTGATCTGCCATGCTTATGCACCCTGTAATTCAGGGCTGTGCCCTCGGAGTCTGGCCAACCAGAAGAAAATAAAATTGTATTTACGTATGATTCAATTGATTGTCAAATTGCTTGACTGTGTGTTCCTGATGGGACCTGAGCATTGATCTCAAAAATGATGGATTATGTTGAAGTATGAGTTGGTGTGACATTCTAGAAAATTCTGAGCCATAAAAAGGAGTCAGGGTCCAGAAGGTAACTTGTGCTTCTTCCCAAAGGAAGTCCCTATACACACAAGATGGGCATCCTCCATTTAGCACATAGCGCGCTCCTCTGGAAAGGGAAGTCATAGCTGCTTCAGGCTGTGGTGGGCCCTGTGGTCATTAGGGAGCTTCTTCCTGGCAACTGAATTTGGAAATTGCACATCCATTCTCATCAAACCCAGAAGTCACAAGATGCTGCCCATCACAGAGTCTTCCAGCTACCCATCAGCTATACAATTGTTCTTAAACTTTTGGGTTCCATGGACCCCTTTGACAGTCTGGTGAAGCCTATGGACCCTGCCTCAGAATAATATTTTTATTTATTTTTTTCCTTAAAGCACTGCTTTTTATAGCTTTCTGTATACTGCATACAGTATATAGCTTTTTTTATAATAATATTTTTTTATTATATTATGTTAGTCACCATACAGTACATCCCTGGTTTCTGATGTAAAGTTCGATGATTCATTAGTTGCATATAACACCCAGTGCACCATGCAATACGTGCCCTCCTTACTACCCATCACCAGTCTATCCCATTCCCCCACCCCCTCCGCTCTGAGGCCCTTGGTTTGTTTTTCAGAGTCCATAGTCTCTCATGCTTCATTCCCCCTTCTGATTACCCCCCTTTCTTTATCCCTTTCTTCTCCTACCGATCTTCCTAGTTCTTATGTTCCATAGATGAGAGAAACCATATGATAATTGTCTTTCTCTGCTTGACTTATTTCACTTAGCATTATCTCCTCCAGTCCCGTCCATATTGCAGCAAATGTTGAGAATCATTCTTTTTGATAGCTAATATTCCGTTGTATATATGGACCACATCTTCTTAATCCAGTCATCTGTTGAAGGGCATCTCGGCTCTTTCCACGATTTGGCTATTGTGGACAATGCTGCTATGAACATTGGGGTGCATATGGCGCTTCTCTTCACTACGTCTGTATCTTTGGGGTAGATACCCAGTAGTGCAATGGCTGGGTCATAGGGTAGCTTAATTTTTAACTTTTTAGGGGACATCCAGACTGTTTTCCAGAGTAGCTGTACCAACTTGCATTCCCACCAACAATGTAGGAGGGATCCCCTTTCTCCACATCCTCTCCAGCAATTGCTGTTTCCTGTCTTGTTGATTTTTGCCATTCTAACTGGCATAAGGTGGTATCTTAGTGTGGTTTTGATTTGAATTTCCCTGATGGCTAATGATTTTGAACATTTTCTCATGTGTCTGTTAGCCATTTGTATGTCTTCATTGGAAAAGTGTCTGTTCATATCTTCAGCCCATTTTATGATTTGTTTATTTGTTTCTTGTGTATTGAGTTTGAGAAGTTCTTTGTAGATCTTGGATACCAGTCTTTTATCTGTAGTGTCATTTGCAGAATATTTTTAAATGCATGAAACAAGCCCATATGTTTACAAAAGAAACCAATTATTTAAAATTCAGTTACTGAAATATTATTTATCAAAATTGCAATGTAGTCATTCTGTACTTTTTAGCAGCACGTTATGTAACAGGATCTAGCAGCAGCTTCCATGACCCCATTATTTGGAGGTCGTGACACGTGTGAACAATATTTTGAAATATCTTCAACAATTGAAAAGAAAATGTCTGCACTTAAACAGCTCCCCAGGGATTTGGATATAGGGGGTCCAGGCAGCACCCTGGGGGGAAACATTGCTCTAAGAAGAAATGCCACGCTGTTTGGGACCTTCCAAATTTCTAAGACATGCCCATGACCCTGGAAATGCAGAATCTGGCTACAGGGCTGGGTCATGTCTGCATGGGCAGGACCTGGGAAGAGCTTCCTCACCAGCTCTCCACTGGGGTCTCAAAGGTTTGTCCTGGGATAACCTTAAGGGTCCCTCTTAGAGTCTAGCACCTGGGCCGGGGCCCTGCTTAATTCGAGCACTCTTCGAAGAAAGGGTTTGCTGAGTAAATCTGTGCTTGGCCAAAGCGGGTGGGCTGCAGCAGCAGCAGCCGCATAAATTGTTTTTAAGGACAATTTGCTCTGTAAATTAGACGCTGTCATTCTCATTGAATGACAATTCACCTATGAATTGTCGGCACACAATGGGTGCTGCTAATTACAAGGGGGATTTGTACATTCATTAAGTCAGCCCCAGAGAAGGTGTGCGCACCAGCACGGTGATAAGCCACCTTGGCAACTGGAGGTAATAAAATTGCCTGCTTTTCTGATCTGACTGTAATTTAGACCGGCTTGCTCTGTGGTCTGAATCAATACGCCCTGCTTTCTCTGTGTACATAGAGAGCTGTTCTTCATATTCAGAGATCACTCTACCAGTGCGGCTTGTAGAAACTACTGTTTTACTGCAAAGGTGAGCTGGAGAGAGTCTGTTCCCAGACATCTGTGTTCTTCTGGGATCAGGCTATGCAGGGTCAGGAGCAAAGCCCCTGCCCGTGGCCTTCTCAGGACTCAGTCATGATCCCCGCAGCTGATGTCACGGAACCAGGGAGCTATGATAAATCCACAGGAGTTATTTCCAGTGTAACCGCTGTTGTCCACACCAGCGGGAATGGACGAGAGAGGAGGATGAACGACTTGTCTAAGCTCCATCACACCCGTGAGCTGCAGGAGTTGAGACTGAGTGCAGTTCTCAAGGCAGAGCTTCCATGCCTCGCCCCTAGACTGCCTTCCCTCGGGGAGCAGCCCCACAGATGTTTCTACAGGTTACAGGTGCAGTGAGGGCTGGGTTCCTTCCAGCTCGGGGGATCCGCAGCTCCCGCTGGAGGATGCATCGTGGATACTCCTCTAAACAGAACCGAGTTAAAAAAAATCACCAGCCTGTGTCAGTTTGGGGGCCTCGTGGCACCCTAATTTAGCTTAGCACTCCAGTAGTTTAGGCATACAGAGGCTCAGTTTCATGTCTCTGAGATCAAAAATCCAGTTCCGTAGACTATTTAATATTTGACTGGACTGTCATAAGAGTTCCCCTCCGTGGTGGCATTTTCTCCCAATCTTGTTTCAGAGACTAGCTCACTGTGTGTCACCCCTTTATTCACTGACAAGCACCAGAGATTTCCCAAATTTACACGGCGATGCGCTGAACTTCACGGTTGACCTAGAGACCAGCGGGCAGTCCCTTCAGGCTCTCCTTCCCTGAACCAGGGAGCAGATCCGGGGGGATCGGGTCCACCCAGGCTCTCCCATGGGAAAAACAGAGGCCCTGGCTTTTCTCACTTTTGAACCAACTGGACTCGGCATTGGGTTCCACTCAGTCCCACACTGGTGTCTTCTGAGGTCTTGTCTCGGCTCTTCTGCCTGACGTCCCAGCCTTATCCACAAGCTCCCAGTTGAAACCCCAGTCGGACAGTCATTAATTATAGTGTTTGCTTTCTGTGGTTTAAAGGGGGAAAAATGAGAGCCTCATCGTAACGTGTCCGTTCCTATTCACACTGAACTTTCCACACTCAACTGTGAACTTGTCGTTCCCATTCAATGAGGCAATCAAAATGGGGCCATTAATTTACAATGGTGAGTAAAAAGGTTTTTGGGTTTTTGCTCCTCGCCGTCACCAGAAAGAAAAAAAAAAAAAAAAAACTTAGACCTGCTTGAACAAGAGGGTCTCTCTCCTAGTTTAGAATACATTTGGGCTCTTTTCAGAGAGTCCTGCTGCCTCCAGCCCCTGGGGTGCACCTGTGACCCTCTTCGATGGCAAAACAGTCACTGGCCTCTTGGCGTTTTTCAAATATTCCATTCTACCACAGAGCCTTTGCACTTGCTGCCCCTTCTGCCTGGAGAGCTCTTTCCCTGGTATTCACAAGGCTCCTCTGTCACTTTATTCAGGCCTCTGCTCCAATGTCACCTCCTCAGAGAGGCCCTCCTGTGACCACACCACTCACCCCCTGCCCCACTGCTCTCCATACACTTTCCTACTTCAGTCTTCTTCATAGCACTTATCACCACCTGACCTACTGTATGTTTACTTATGTATTATCTATTCACCCCACCAAGACTGTAAACTCGTGACAGATGAAAGCTTTGGTTTTTTTTAAATATCACTATATCCTAAGGGCCTGGGATAATGCTTGTCACATGTGGGACTCAATAAATATTTGATAAATGAATGAATGAATGAATGAATGAATGGTAGGTTTCGTGCTCAGTCCAGAGTTCAGTCTTCCATTGTACCTAATGACTTGGATTACATGTGATCTTTTCATTCTTTCTTTCTCAAGGGAAGGGGTTTTGGTGAGGAAAGTTAAACAGTAGTTTATGATGCAGGAGAACATCTCTGTTTCCTCATCTGTGCTGTGTGATGTAAGGCAAGTGACTTGATCACTCTGATCTCCGGTATCACCATCTATGACAAGAGGGTAATGATCCTTCCTCCCCCAGGGTTGTAGGAGGTTTTGAAAACATCCTGTAGTAAGTGGCAGCTGACTGTGGACGAGGGAAGGAGGTGAAATTGCTGCCCCTGTTGCCGTCTTTTGGGCAGAAGGAGCCACTGTTGGAATGTGTAGCCCTTTGTCCTGAGCGATCATATCTGGCATGCAGGGGGACGGCTCAGTGGGAGCTGCTCTGACAGCCTGAGTCTGGCAGGTTAGAGCAGCATTTCCCGAGGGCGGGACAGGAGATGATCGTAGGTGATACACAAAACACTTTTTATTTTTAATTGCCATGAATTTTTCATGAGCACTAGAAAAATATTGGTTTTCCATTTATGGCACTGATATGAAGCTTCCTTTTAAAATGAGTGAAAGAATGAGCCAATTTAAAGAAAAATATTAAGTAGATAAATTGTACCTGCAGCCCACAGATAATGAGAGAAGTCCTGATAGTGATTCCCAAGTGGCCAACATTTGGGAAACACGGTTGTAAGCGGATTCTATAAGGTTTCTGGAACCAACTCCAGCTGCTGAAACACACAGCAGCTAGTGACAAGTGGATTTGTCGTTTGGGGTGCATGAAGCAGAAAGGTGAAGCAGCAGATAGCACATACAGAGAGTGGGGCTTGAAATGGAGCTAGTGATTGCGAACCCCCGTGCCAGTTCCATCTCCCGTGGCCAGCCTCCTCAGAGATGTCCTTAGGGCCTCTGGTCAGGAACTGGGCTGCTGCTGATGAAGGTGAAGATTATGCTGGTGGTGATCATGGTGGTGATGGTGGTAGTGGTAATGGTGGTGATGGTGATGGTGGTGGTGACGGTGGGGATGGTGGTGGTGGTGATGGTGGTGATGATGGTGATGGTGGTGGTGGTGATGGTGGTGATGAAGATGGTGGTGCTGATGATGGTGGTGGTGAGGTGGTGTTGATGAAGATGGTGGTGATCATGGTGGTGGTGATGATGGTAGTGCTGCTGATGGTGGTGGTGGTGATGGTGGTGATGAAGATGATGGTAATGGTGATGGTGGTGATGAAGATGATGGTGGTGGTGGTGGTGGCGATGGTGGTGATGAAGATGGTGGTGCTGCTGATGGTGGTGGTGAGATGGTGGTGATGAAGATGGTGGTGCTGATGATGGTGGTGGTGAGGTGGTGGTGATGAAGATGGTGGTGATCATGGTGGTGATGATGATGGTAGTGCTGCTGACGGTGGTGGTAGTGATGGTGGTGATGAAGATGATGGTGGTGGTGGTGATGGTGGTGATGAAGATGGTGGTGCTGATGATGGTGGTGGTGAGGTGGTGGTGATGAAGATGGTGGTGATCATGGTGGTGATGATGATGGTAGTGCTGCTGACGGTGGTGGTGGTGATGGTGATGAAGATGATGGTAATGGTGATGATGAAGATGATGATGGTTATGATGGTGACAGTGGTGTTGATGGTGATAGTGAGATGATAATAGTGATGAT
This sequence comes from Ursus arctos, assembly GCF_023065955.2. Lineage (NCBI taxonomy): Eukaryota > Metazoa > Chordata > Mammalia > Carnivora > Ursidae > Ursus > Ursus arctos. The sequence goes on along the minus strand of NW_026622886.1, from coordinate 8,684,943 downwards.
GATGATGGTAATGGTGATTATGGTGGTGATAATGGTGGTAGTGATGATGATGATGGTGATGAGAAAAAGAAGAAATAAGGCTGAATATTTATTAAGCACTTAGCACATGCTAGACTCCCATGTGTTTTAAGTGACTTATATGCATTACTTCATTTAATATTATGAGGTAGGTACTATTATTATCCACCCAACAAATCCATTAGGTCATAAAAATCCCCATTTACAGAGAGGTTAAATAACGCACCCAAGGTCACACAACTAGTTAGTGGCAGATTGGAGGCTCAGACCAGGCAGCCTGAGTCCAAACAGCATGTTTCTAACCACCACACGCACTGCCCCTCCGGGAACAGGACAGGGAGTAAGGCATGGCTTCTGCCCTTAAGGCTCAGTAGGGGAGAAGCAGCCATGAAACACGACAGAATTAAATGAGTGACATGTTAGACTTTACTAGCAGGTATTGTGGGTACCCAAGGAAGAGCAGATTCTGACTCCGAGCATCCTGGAGAGCTGCATGGAAGAAGTAACACTTGACCACAGCCTTCAAGGTCTTCAGTAATTGGGAGCGTGAGGGAAAGGGCCCTCCAAGGTGAGAAGACAGGAGCAAAAGCAGGGAACCTAGAAGTGTAGGTTTACCTGAATGATTCTCAAAGGTGGTGGTTAGCCCAACCAAGGTCAAAGGTGTCCCAGCATCTTGGGGAACTAGAAGGGTGGTGTAGGACCCTAAAACATGGACCTTCTTCCCTTCTTCACTCCCTTGTGAGTTTTCTTATTCTGAGCTTTTTTTTTTTTTTTAAGATTTATTTATTTATTTTAGAGAGAGAGCGGGCATGCACGTAAGCGGGGGGTGGGGAGAGCAGGGGAGAGGGAGAGAGAGCTCAAGCAGATTCTGCACTGAGCACAGAGCCCAGTGTGGGGCCCAGTCCCACAACCCTGAGATCATGACCTGAGCTAAAATCAAGAGTCGGATGCTCACCCGACTGAGCCACCCAGGTGCCCCTGTTCTGAGCTTTTATACTAGAGCTTAGAGAAAGACGGATGGAAGGATGATACTCCAGCCTGATGTGGATGGACAGGACAAGAAAGAAAACATATCACCTTAGTAAGCTTATAATTCTGATAACGCCAAGTAGTACGTGCCATAATTCAAAATTCAGAAACTACAGACAAGTTGGAAGGGAATACCACCCCCAATCCCCCTAGGCAGAGAAATCCGTAGTCAACATTTTACGGGTTGTTGGGGGGGCAGTTTTGGTACTTACTCAATACAAAGTTTTTAAATAACATAATCCTGACCCACAGTTTGCGACTGTGAATTTTACTTTTTTCGTCTGACCATTTTAACAAGAGGATTTTTTTTCGTGGTGCTGCAGTTCCGTGTAAACATTTTTAATGACTGCATAAGTTTTTTATTTTATCACATGAATGTACCAGAGTGTTTTTAACCATGCTGTTATTTTTAACCGTATATTTCTTTGTCAAATTTTGGATCCCATAAATAAGGATTGGGTGAAAATCCTTGTGCATAAAGATTTGCTGCATTTTGGGTCCTAACATTGGGAAGGATTCCCAGAAATGGAATTACTGAATCAAGGGTAAGGAGCATTCATTAACCCCTTGGCTACATAATGCCAGATTGGACTTGGAGCTGACCGTGGCCGCACTGGGCTGTCTCTAAAGAACGGGTAAGGTGTAGGGTGAAGAGTACAGGCTTTGGAGTCAGATAGACCCCAGTTGGACGCTTGTCTGTGCCTCAGTTTCCTTATCTGTAAAATAAGATATCTCAGCCTTGACATTATTGACATTTGGGGCTAAATTCATTGCTGTGGCGACTGTCCTGTGCATTGTAGGACGTTTAACTGCAGCTCTCATCTCCACCTATGGAATGCCAGTAGCAGGCCCTTGGATATGACAACCAAAAATGGCCCCAACATTTGCCAGGTGTCCTCTGGCAGGCAGAATCCCTTCGGCTGCAGATCGCTGCTGTAGAACTGATTAATACAGCACATGCCTCGCAGAGCTCGTGAGGGTTAGAAACAGTGCACGTAAGGTGCTTACCATCCGTGGCACAGTGTAGGGGCTCAGCGACCGTCACCTGTCACTACTGAGCATAATAATAGCGACAATGACATTTCCTACGGCTGGGTGCTACAGAGATGACGCCTGGGAGGACACAGGGGATCAGCTCAGGGGCCATACCCGGCTCTAGGAGTCTCTGGGTCTTTGGTTCTTTGGCCAAAAGCATCCAGCAGTTTCCCTGTCCGCTCCTTCCAGCGGTCACCGTGCATCCTACTATTTAGGAACAGAATTGCTTCTCAGATTTTCCTGATGGGGGCCTTTCTCCCCTCGCTGTTCCCCCCATGCCCCCCTGCTGTTTGCAACTCAGCTTTCCTCCTGGAGGACTGTGAGTGCTGTGCTGAGTCCGTTACTGGTGCCTCCAGGTCCTCCCCACTGCATGTCCCTGGGGGTGAGGGAGGCCCCCTCAGACCCTGCCCCCTACATGCAAACTCACCAGAAACGCAGCCCCTCTGGAAAGTTCACACAGCAGTTTTTGAGAATTTCCAGGTGGCATCTCACGAGTAGCCATCCCTTCTTCCTGCCCTGCTGGGGCTCAGCCTGCAGTCTTGGCCTCCCGTGATTCTGCACGAAACCTCACACCCTGCCCCTGCCCGTGGCTGGGGCCACCTTTGAGGACCCTGACATCACAGCCAGGGGCAGCACTGGAAGGTCTGCAGTCCCTTCTAAAGCTGCTGGCCATTGGCCCTGTCTGCCACAGCCTCTGCAGTTTGTCCCCACCCTGTGCCCACCGAGGGTGTGGTTACTGACAGGTGCCAGTTAAAGATGGGCTGAGCTTTTCTGCCTGGACTCTGGGTGTGTCTCTGGAGCTCCTGATGGGCTCTTGCTGCCACCAAGGAATGAAGACCCCTTCTCTCCTGCCCCCGCGGAGGCAGCGTGGGACAGGAGCTAAGACAGCCAAATGGCAGCAGTTGGAAGCCAGGTTATTTCCCTGGATCTCAGTTTCCTCGTCTGTAAAATGGATATGCCACCGGGACCTATCTCACTGGGTTGCATCGCACCAAAGGGGCATAATATATAGAAAGCTCTCAGAAGTGTCCTGCACACGGGAGTGCTAAATGAGCGTCTGCTGTTGCCCACCCTCCTCCCATCGCCCCGAAGCCCAGCTGCTGGGCTCCTCCCCATGTTCACAGCTTTCCCGGAAAAGCTCTTTCAGCTCTGCCAGTGCCCGGGGCCAGAGTTCTGATCTGAGAGACCGGGCTTCTGTCGGTTCCAGAACCAGCTTCCTGCCCATATCATCGCTGGTTAATCGCGTGCCCCTCCAGGCCCCTTCCCTTAGGGCAAGTATCTTCCAAGAGTGTGCACGGCCATCCATGCAGATTGACCCGGCAGCCACCACCCCCTCCTGTAGACAGGTCGGACGCTGAGCCCCCTCAGCCGGAAGCTCCCCTCTAGCAGCAGAGGCGGACCCATCTCCTGAGCCCCCCACCCTGGAATCCACAATGGCATATTTGGGGCAACTGGAGATTTAGGCCTCAAACTCTTCACCGGAGTTTTTCAAAGGCCACACCCTGAGGTGGATTCTAGAAGGAGCTAGGGTGTACTGACTGAGAGCATGAGCTCTGGCAGCCTCGATGGAGCTGCAGCCTGCTCCTTCCTACGTGGCACCTGAGCCGGTTGCCCCTTGCCTTGATTTTCCCATCTCTGAAGTGGGTTTATGGCCCCTATGGCTGTTAGAGAATCACCCCGGAAAGTGTATAAACGGCCTGAGACGTGGCAGCTTCTCCATATGTTGTGGTTTCCGCTTCTGCTGCCACCTCCCTCTACTTCCTGTCATCCTCACCAGAAGATTCAAAACCTCGTCGTTGTGCCCAGTCCCAGCCCAGACCTGCCACCTTGTTGTCCTCCTCCAGGCTCCTCTGCACTCGCCTGGAGTGCACGGCTTTGTCGCATAGATTCCTAAAAAGGTCAACCCCAGCCCGAAGCAGCAAATCAGGCCCTGCGTCCGGACGCTGGCAGGACTGTCCCCGCGTGTCCCAGGCACCCGACCTCCAGGTCTCCCCATCCAGAGAGAAGGAAGAGCGGGCAGGCCCTGAGCCTAAAGAGCGGCTAATTTCATGCCCACAGGCCCTTCCTCGTTCTGCCCTGAACCCTCACAACCCCCCCGACGGAAGGCGGCTCATTTCCTTGCCTGCGAGGCTGAGCGACTTGCTGGCGTGCGCCGATGAACTGGATTTCCCCATCTCAGTTGGGATTTGAATTCCTTCTCCTGCCTGTGAGCGCCGCTTCTCCGTATTTTCCATCTGCAGGTCTTCTTGGGGGGGGGGGGGGGGGGGAGGGTCTTCCCGGCCCGCCCACCTCCAAGAGAGAATTTCCTTCTCTGATTCTTTTGTGAGTTCCTTGGGCATATGCTCCTGCTGTGGGAAATGGAGCGAGGAGAGGGAGGCTCTGAGCGAGGATGGCGAGATGCAGAGGGGTGCGGGAAAGCCACTCCCCACTGCTCTCTGTTCGGCCCCTGCATTTGCTTGCTGTCCAGATACCAAGCTTCGTGGGTCATACCCTGGTTCGGTTGTCCTGTTAAGGCCTTAGGACTCCGACAGCATGGAAGTTTCCTTTCCTCTGAAAAGTCCTGTGTCAGAAATAGTGGCATTAGGAATCTTGTCTCAAGAAGGATTTAAAGGCGACATCTACACTCAGTGCATAGGAGCTCTGTGATTGATTAACCATGTCTGCCACAGACACGGACTAGAAAGGGGGATATTCGCCATTTCTGCCCTTGGCTGAGACCACATCTCCGTAGTTGATTCCCCTAAGGGGAGGGTGGTGTGAATGACCCCCTTGTCAAACTTCTTTTAAGGAAATGGCCCCACCCTCAGACTAGAAAGTGGGCTGTGGGCCTTCAGAGGAGAAACTTGTGCCTCTCACTGAGCCTCGCTTTCTTGGGTTTGGATTTGAGGTCAGAGTGTCGTGTTAAAAGGTACAGGTGGATGGCAGAGACGAGGTGGGCTCTGCAGGCCTGCAGGTAACTGGGCAGTGAAGGATTGGGAATGGGGGAGACAGTGTCCCTCCCCCCGCCAGGGGCTGCCTGGGGGGGGAGGGGAAGGAGGGGCAGTAAATTCCAGCAGGAGTTGATGTTTCAGTCTTGAAGGCAGATTTCCGTCTTCAGCTGTTTGCATGAGGCCCACCCACATTCTGAAAGATAGTCTGCTTTTCCCAAAATCTACTGATTTAAATGTTAAAAGTTAATGTGAAAAATACCTTCACAGCACCCTGTAGACTAGTGTTTAACCTCACAACGGGGCACCATAACCTCACCCAGTTGACACACAAAATTACTCATCCCAACTATCTCAGCTGAGTGTTTCCCAGAGTGTGCAACATATTCCACTGGACAAGTGGGACAGGGCGGCGCATTCAACAGCATTGGTCGTGGAGTGATCCTTTTAAATTCTGTTTTAATGCCGACTGCTTCAAGAAGAAAGGCTCCATGTGACATGAGCCCCTAACACTTCTCTAACACTTGTTACTTAGAACAACAACGACAACAAAACTGGGCCAGAATTCAGCTATAAATTAATTATACTGTTTTGTTTTCATCAAATTACCTCTTATAGTGATCTTCTGTTTATGCAAGTGACACCAATCTTCCATTTATGATAAGTGACAGAACATTTCCTTTTTTGATATCCATACTTTAAAAAAAACTAAATGAATCCATCGAAAGTTAAGTAAATCATGGCACAGGTGGGACTCAGATACAGCTGCGCTCATGAAGGTAGCGTACAAACAACCCAAGTTCGGGAAACGCCAGCTTAGCCTGGAAAAGTCAGGGCCTCCCCACAGGAAGGTCCTCCCTGTGCGGCCAACCTGGGGGCATACATTTGGTTTGATGAAGGAGAAGGCTGGTTTCCTTCAGAGAAAGCAGGAGAAAGACTAGAGTATATTCCCAGGGCTTGCTCATGCGGAGAAGAATAAGACAGAGCCCCTGTCCTCAAGGACAATGGTCCGGTGTGGAGATTCTGGAGCCAGACTGCCTGGGTTCAAATCCTGGCTCTGTCGCTTATGGCTGCTGCGTGACCTTGAGAAGTTATTTGACTTCTCTCCTCATCCGTAAAATGGGTTTATAAAGGTCCCTACTCTAGGGTGATGAATTGGGGTGCTTAGAACTGTACCAGTACGTAAGTGTCATTTAAGACTGAGTTGTTGCCATTGGGAAGGACCCACAGGGAAATGGCAGCTCTAACAAGCGCTCTGGCTGCTGTGTTAAGAAAGTGCAGCGTGGGGGCGCCTGGGTGGCACAGCGGTTAAGCGTCTGCCTCCGGCTCAGGGCGTGATCCCGGCGTTCTGGGATCGAGCCCCACATCAGGCTCTTCCGCTATGAGCCTGCTTCTTCCTCTCCCACTCCCCCTGCTTGTGTTCCCTCTCTCGCTGGCTGTCTCTCTCTCTGCCGAATAAATAAATAAAATAAAATCTTTAAAAAAAGAAAGAAAGAAAGAAAGTGCAGTGTGATACACACGCGAGGGAGTGGAGGAGATGCCAGGAGGATTTCCTGCAGAAATTAATATACCAGCTGATACCTGGATGACAGTAGGAGTCAGCCTGGAGAAGAGGAGAGAGGGAATGTTCTGGATAAAGCCTATGCACAGGCTCAGAGGCAAGAGACAAGAGGCAGTGTTGTCCGTGACTGTGTCCCAAGGGGACGCCCACAGAAGGCTCCCGTGCCTTGTTAGAAGCCGTGGGTTCCAGAAGGGCAGGACTGTGATTATCTTAGCCGCCCTCTGTGCTTGCGGCCGCAGCTCAAGCCTGGTAAGCAGTGGCAGTCCTACGGTGACTGCACAGGTCCCTTCCTCTCTGCTCGCTGCGGGACCCGGAGGTCCCAGAGGACCGCCCCAGTTGAGTGAGGGAGTCCCAGGATCAGAATGTCTGCAGAGGTCTTCAGCACATCTCTGCAAGTCATAGCTGCCTGAAGGATCTGAAATCTTACCTCTGTCCACAGGTGACCTGGTGTCCCGAGCAATGCATCACCTGCAGCCCCTCAACGCCAAGCACCATGGCAACGGCACCCCCCTGCACCACAAGCAGGGGGCGCTCTACTGGGAGCCGGAGGCCCTGTACACTCTCTGCTATTTCATGCACTGCCCGCAAATGGAATGGGAAAATCCCAACGTGGAGCCTTCCAAAGTCAACCTCCAGGTGGAAAGGTAAGACTTGCCTTGGCTCTGGATGGGCAAAGAAAGGAGCTCCCCTCTGGCCACCACCGCCTTGTCGTGGGTGGGTACTTCCTCCAGGGTGGCACAGGGGTACAGGAAGGGAGCGATGCTGACGTTCAGAGCTGCACGGTTCCCAGAAACTCGCTGGACGGGTCCAGGTGGGAACCTTGTGCCCCGAGGGGGTGTCTGAGACCCAGGTGGGATGGGTTTGTGTAGGGTTGGTCCAGTTTGGGATAAAAACGGCCTGGGTCGGGGAGGTGGGTCTGCAGATTCCGGAGGGGTGAGGGGCTCTGCTGTGCAGGTGGTGTCCTTGTGAAGGCAGCTGTGGGTCATGTCAGCTCCTTGGGTGGGAGGTGTCTTCATTTCCTCCTGGCTGCCCTGGGGACTCCCTCAGGGAACCATAAACACCTGTTTGGCCGAAGTGGGCCCTGAAGGTACGGAGGAGACTGGCTTGCTCAAGCAGAATCCTCAAGGGAAAGGGAGGCAGGGAAGGCTTCCTGGGAGAGGACACTCCGTCTGACCCAGCTTCTGTCCCTCCCTAGCACAGTCCCTCCACTTCCCCGTGCCTCAGCTTCCCCATCTGTAAACCAGCAGCTACACTAAGCAGTTCCCCGGTCCCCTTCTGTCTGGTAAATTCCAGGACTCTCTGGGGATGGTTTCACCCTCTCAGAGGCAGGTCGTCAGAAACCAGACGGCCTGGGGGCATGCCCCTCCCCCTGGGAACAGCCCACGGAGTCCGTCTCCCCACAGCACCTCGCAAATCAGGCCCCGCCTCCACACGGCCCTATTTACTCCAACTGCTATAGCAGCGACCCATTTATCCAAAGACTGGTGAAGAGAGTGGGGTCTGGGACCCAGACTTCTGGCTTTAAATCCCGGCTCTTCCAGTTAAACATCACAGGAGGGCGAGGGCCTTGGGAAAGCGCCTTAACCTCTCCGTGCCTCAGTTTCTTCATCTGCACAATAGGGCTACTGAAAGTAAATCCTGCATAGGGCTGTCGGAAGACTGAGTGACTTGAACAGTGCCCAGTGCATAGTAAGTGCTCAGTAAACGTTTGCTCTTGTTTCTGTTGTCGTAGACACTATCTGCCCTTAGGCGAGCAACTCCCAATTTGGGCTCAATGCGGTTTTCTTTTTTCTATTAAACGGTTCCAAGTGGTCAAGTGGTTTTGAGATGCTCGCTGGCTGCTTTGCTGCTGCAGGGACGGGCTGGGGCTTAACTGGGCTCCCTTCTGAAACCACATCTCCTGGCTTTCATTTCCGGGAAGAGAATGGAGCATGAGTTAGACAAAAGTTGCTGAGGTTTTGTTCTTGTTTTGTTTTTAAGAATCCTGAGTTAGCGTGAAGATTTCAGTCCCGCCTGGCCTCCCGCGGTCTAGGCCGAATCAGTGGGTACCCTGTACAGATTTTCACGTGCCAAACATGCCCACACTGGAGAGGTGGCAAAGTGTTCGTTGTCCCTGGGCAGATTATAACCTCAGTCCGAGACACCAAGAGTGCTCCCTACGAGTGTGCGGCCTTAGCGCTGAGTGAACAGAACCCAGCAGCCTCGGCCCGTGGGGCGTCTAGCTCTCTGACACCCCCCCCCCCAGCCTGTGTGATAGTATCTGACTCACCTCCCGCCAGTGTGCACGTGACACCCAGATGACCCCCCCCATTTCCAGCCAGGCAGTGCCTCCTCTGAGCTCCAGAACCTTCTCATCCTACTCAGCCTCAGTTTCCCCATCAAGTCTCACTACCCAGACTGTTCTTCTTCTCATAGCACCTTATTCTTTTCTGCGTAACACGTATGCAGTTGGTCATGGTGATTCTGTTATGTGTTCGTTTATTGCCCGTAAGCTTCATGAGGGCAGAGAACACGTCTGTTTTGGCCACACCACACCAAGCCACACCTAACGCCAAGCTTGACACCTGGTGCATGGTGGGGAGTCAGTAAATATTTGTAGAAAGAACGAGCAAACCTGTTGGTCCAGCTGCCTGTGGAACATTGCCATCCATTTGGGTGTGCTCACGACTACCTCAAATCTGAAGTTACCCTCTTTCCCCTAAAACCAGCTGTTCTTTCTCTCTCCCTCATCTCTAAGAATGGCATCACCACCTGTCAGAAACTGGGCCTCGCCCCACACTCCTTCCTGTCCCTCACTTGCTCCTACAGCCGTGGTCAGCAGGTCTTACTGACGTCGCATCTACGACATCTCTCATTTCTCTGTCCATCCCCGCCCCCTCCGATTGCTGCCACTGTGGGGTTGGGCACTTCCGTTACCACATGTGATTTCTAAACGGTCTCCGAGGATGTAAGGCTTAATATCATCTGACCAGCTCCATCCACCTCACGGCCACCAGACAGAAACTTCTAGAATGTGAATCTCATCATGTGATGGACTCCTTGCCCCCCACTCAGCACAGGGACATGGCCCTGTTACATCTTCCATTTCTCGGCTTCCATCTTCCCTTCTGGAATCCCTTTCAGGATTCAGAGTGTAGCTGGAGTGGCTATCAGGCTGGGGAGGCCATCTGAGGTTTCCAGACTTTCTGGGATAAGATGTAAAGACACATGAGCTTTGAGGGAGAGCAGAGTAAAGAGAACACGGCCCCAAATGTGTTGGAGTCAGTTCTGTCTCGATCTTTCCCATCTTCTTTGGTTGATTTTTCAGGGGTCAGCACAAGATGCAAAGTAGAACTTGTCATTTCTGAGTTGTGTTCACTTTGGTCCTCCAGAAAGAGTGTGGATTTGGGAACGAGATTGACCTTTGGCTTTGTATCCCAGCCCTGCTTCCTCTAGCTCTGAGACCTTGAACAAGCCATTCCTCCTCATGGAATCTCTTTTCCTCAACTGTAAAATGACAGTGAGACCAGCCTCGCGGGACTGGTGTAAGCAATGAATTCAATATGGTAGCTAAGCCGCCAGCGCCATGCCTGGCACGAGAGCAGCTCTCCTCCTCCTCACCCCTCAAAAGAGTAGCTGATAGTATTTGTCTTTTTATTTGTCAGGACGGCTCTAAAATGCTGTTATCGTTGTCCCTACAGAAGCCTGTGTGTGTGTTCCTTCTAGACAAAAAGCTATTCCTCCCGTTCCCTGATGGAATAGGCATTGGCGTTCAGCATCTGAAATCACACATGGAAGGGCTTCAGAGGGGAGAGGACTTATGTTTTCAGTCAAGTGTTTACACCAGCTCCCTACCAAAACCTCTGAACAAGAATTTTCCAGTGGGAGGTGGACTCTAATTTGGAGTTGTTTATCTCTCTCTCTTTCTGTCTCCTCACCCCCAAAATCAAACAACATTTCCTTAACTCTTTATTTTTATTCTGGCAACATCAAGTAGGGCCATGATGCTTATATGGTTTTTCACTAGACTATATTCTTCAGGAAAGGGGCTGAATATCATTTGCCTTTGTCCATGCCCAGCAGAAAGTCTGGAAACATTTGTGGACTGAAATATGGATTGTTTTGTACCTCAAATCGTCTCTGCTTGTCAGAAGAGCCTTCTTCCCTGGCTGGAGTATTTGGAAGTAGGCCTACATGCACTACTTTACCCTTTTATGTGGGCCCAGCTTGAGAGTCGCTACGTTTGTTTTGGATAGTTTCATTTTTCACTGCGGGATTTTGAAGAAGCTCGGTGCCAGTGTGAGATTTCTATAGCTCCAGTTGTTCCAGAACTTTGGCTACTAGTTTTTGAGCTTCTAAAATCTTGCAGAGCAGTTCTTTGGGTCACTGGAAGCATGTACTGGGACCAGGTCCTGTAAAGAACTGGAGCTTCAGAGTGAGAGAGACAGGCATGACCTAGACCCCACGGAGTAGAGACTAAGATTAAAAGGCCAGACTTGGAATCCTATTCAAGTCAGGTGTTTGCAAATTCAACATGGAGAAGAAAGAGGAGGAAAACATTGTTTATCAAGGAGAATCTGATGTCTGATAGAACTGAATCTTCTATGCGCCACAGGCTGGTCACTGGAGACTTATGACGCTCTGCGAAAAACAGTGCTGACCTTGCAAGTCCTCCAGGAAGAGAGTGGCTTCAGATTCCATCGAAAGAAATAAATTGCAATTAATTATGGTACCCAGCCTTTACTCCAGCCCACCCCACTGGTTTGCGACTTGTTTTTTTTTTTTTTTAATTCCTTAATTCAATTTATAATAAAGCTCCCTGAGGGCAAAGAGTCTACCTCTTATATGTTTTTCTAGAGTCCAACGTAGTATTTTGGCACATTACACATTACATGTGCTTAACAAGTATTTACTAAGTTAGTTAAAACTAAACACACCCGATGTCATCCGCAAAGCCTGTTTTGTATCGGAGCATCAGATGTTTTACCAAAAGTCTTAGCTCAGATGTCATCCGTATTTCTGACTTTCATTTATCAATATTTCTAAGAAATGTCTGAGAAGCAGGTAATTCTATTTAATTTTTTCCTAGGATAGAACCTTCAATAGTTTAAATTGAATATCAAAATAAATACATATCGTAATATTAATCAATCAATAAAATCTTTCAGGTACTTCAGATATTTTTACTTAAAAAAATCTCAGATTTTCTAAGATTTATGATTAGGCAATATTTCTATTATATATATATTTATATGTAAATAAGTATGATTAGGCAATATTTATTTTGTAAGTTTTATGTTAGGCAATATTTATTTTGCTAATGATATATGTAAACACCTTAATTTTGATAGTAGGAGCTATATGAGGTTGCTGGATTTAAATAGAATCATCTTCAGTCTATGACAAGATTTTCCTCCCCTATATCATTACTGGAAATATCAGTGATTCCTAGATGTGTTTGGCCATGGATGACTTCAGTAATGACCACAAAAAGAAAAAAGAGTGGGATAAATTGGATTATTTTGTTGCCTGAGGTAGCTGGTAATGCCTGAGAAGATCAGAGATGGGTTTTACCCACAAAACTAAACAGTTGGGTAGTTCTGTCCTTCCCCAGTCTCACTGAAAGCAAACAAAAGCATACGTAGGCAGTGGCCCTTGCCACTTGCCCCTTTTACAAGCAGAACTGTATAAACAGATGTGGTGCACTGTCTACCAGGGGAAGCTGAACCAAAAACATGAGTATACAATCACCAATCACCAGCTGTTTGGGAGAAATGAAATAAATCTTAAGAAATGGAAGAATTTACACTTGAAGAAACAGAGCTACTAAAGCAAACATAACAGACATGAGAAGTTAATGGTACCCAAATACATGTTCCAAGACACTCACCCTGTCAAACGATCACTCCAACACATCAGTTCTTGATACTTTCTTATCTGTGGCATATGTGACAGGTGATAGTCAAATGTTAACATACATCAATGGACATACTCAGGGTTATGCAAAATTTCCAGCAAGCTGTTATAATTCTTCCTTGTTCCTTCACCCTAAGGAGTGCATATCAGAATGCAAGTGGGCAAAGTTATTCTTTTTTTTTTTTTAAGATTTTATTTATTTATTCGACAGAGATCGAGACAGCCAGCGAGAGAGGGAACACAAGCAGGGGGAGTAGGAGAGGAAGAAGCAGGCTCATAGCGGAAGAGCCCGATGTGGGGCTCGATCCCATAACGCCGGGATCACGCCCTGAGCTGAAGGCAGATGCTTAACCACTGTGCCACCCAGGCGCCCCAGGCAAAGTTATTCTTGACACAAACAACACTACTAGTAAAAATGCTTAGTTGCAAGGTTAAACCTACTGTGACTGCTTAAAGTAGAAAGAAGACCTCTGGGAGGCCCAGTGTAGGTAGAAGTTTACTAGATCCTTTCCCCTTCTGTGTGAGAATTGGACCTTGGGTTAATTCTCTAGCTCTGTTCTCCTGGAAACATGCTAAAAAAAATTGCAGTATCAACTATGTTACCAAGCAGCATGCTTATGGTCAGAGTAACTCTAGATGGATAAATTTGATTTGGCCTGCTAGTACTGTAAATACCTGATAAATATCCAGAGCTTTGGGCTTCCCTGAATCCACTGGCTCTTGTCACTGGCAGTGTCCTTGCAGGAACCTTGGAAACTATATCCATAGAGTTGCTACAAGAGATATGGGGGTTCATAAACCGGGATAGTTCTCACAGTCACTCAAGTAGATATCATCTTCTTGCACCTAAGTATCACCTGGACAGAAGATAGCTCAAGGATGGCTGGCTGTAAGGACTACCACTGAAAGGAACATCTGATGCTATCCTGCTGGGCCAAGTGTGGCCTGTGATAGTCCCATGAGTCTGAACATTTAGTAGAGCTTAAAGAGACTTCTGGTGGGTATTAAAGCCAGAGAACCAAGCTTTGGGGATGTACAACCTAGACAGTGTCCAAGTTGCACCCCAGGACTGCTCTAGCAAAGACCTCACGGCCACCAGGGCTGGGCGCAGACACCTGACTTCACACCACCAATGCTGAGCATTGGATACTCCTAGCAGGACCTCTGCACCATTACCCATGAAAGCTGAATGTCTCTACCAACACCCTAGTCAGCCTCATGTTCCACCTAGGTCACACCACTTGGGTTCAAAGTAGTAGAGCCCAGGTCACATGCCTGCACCCTAGCTGCAAGGGAGTCTGGAAAGGTAAATTTCTACCTTGTGGAACCTTGGACTAATAATATGGGAAATTCTCCAAACACAGTAAGGTCATCAGTGGTTCTGGGCAGGCAAAAAAGTTGACAAAGGTGCACTACGCTCTTCTAATTTACTTGTTTTTAATATCAATAACACACAAGTGAATCACTTTACAGCTCAGTACTTTTGACCATTGTTAGCCACACATCTCACGACGAACGGACTTACACACCACAGCTGAGAACCAAAATACCACCTCAACATAAGCACTCTTTAGACTAACACTCCGGGTACCTGGATAGAAAGGAGGAGGAGGGAGGAAGACTAATCCTGGCATCCTCAGCAGGGATGCAGAATGCCTTTTCCCAGAGGAAGAAGGCTACTTCCTTATCTTCTCAAGCCCAGTGATCACGTCTGGCTGAAAAGACCCGTCATATGCCCAGCCCAGTGCTACAGGGTCCTGGAGAAATCCAGATGCGTAGGAACATGCTAGAGTGAGGGGCCTACAGCTGCAGGGCTGCATGTGGGCATTGGTGAATTGGGCTGGAATCCTAACAACCATATAAACTAGGGGGGAAATGCACGTTGAATTCTAAATAATTAACTTGAGAAACAAAGTTTTAAAACATGATCCATTCATAACTTAAACATGGCTACAATTTATTTCATCTGGCCAAGGTAAAAACAACTCCAATCCCACTGTTTTTCAAACTGTGGGTTACAGCTCATTAATGGGCCATTAAATCAGCGCAGAGCAGAGATTGGCAAACTATACCCCACAGGCCAAATCTGGCCCACTGCCTGTTTTTATAAAGTTTTATTGGAACACAGCCATACCTATTTGTTGATATATTATTTATGGCTGCTTTTGCACTTTTGATTAGCTGTGTCAGAGACCAAATGGCTCACAAAGCTGAAAATACTCTTTGGCACTTTCTGGTAAAAGTTTTCTGAACCCTGATGTTGTGGGTTATAATCTAAATTTTTTAAAAATGAACTAGAATTGAACAGGAAAAAATCCAGGTAGTTTTCATGAGGTAAGGTAAGGATGTTTTGTGAAACTTCTTTTTTTCTCCACTATATGAACTTAACTGGAGTTGATTAATTTGCCCAAGGTCACATAGCTAAAGTTGCAGAATTCGTGTCTGAACGCTCGGAGTCAGGCCCTGGTCTGTGCTCACGTTCATTGGGCCATTCTGCTATCGGTGGGCTGTGATTTCAAAAGAAATAATAATGTTTGAAAGCCTCACCCCTAATCCCTACAATTTATTTTATAATCTTCATGATTGTTGATAGGGTATGAAACTAAGATGTACATGTACTAAATAAAATGTGGTAACTCAAAAAAAATCAAAAAAGAAGACACTTTGAATCACCCGTAAGCACTATGACCATATAGGGCATATATTCTGTCCATGTTACAGTTTTTTGGTTGTTTCACAAAATAAGGACCATGCAATTTTGTTGGTCTGTGTCTTTGAGTAGCCTTCAAAAACATGATTTTTCAAGGGACTCTGCCATCATTGGTCATTTAAAGTCAAGAGGGATTTGAAAACAGGCATATTGAACATGTTCCATGATGAAGGTGAAATTGAGCCCTAGAGGGATGAGTGGACTTGAATGGGGTCATAAGTGCTCTTGCAGAGGATTTGCCGGGAAGTACCTCAGGGCCTTTGCACAGGCTTTGCCTTCTTTCTGGAACACTGCCTCCTCTCTACCTGTCTATCATCTGGGTTAGTCAGTTCATCCTCAGGACTGATTGTAGGCATCACCTCCTCCAGGAACCCTTCCCTACCACCTCAGGCTATAGTAAGTGTTGAGGGCATAGCTCAGTGCATAGCATATAGTAAGCACTCAATAAATGCTTACAGAACCGAACAGAGCTGGATCTGAAACCTGTGTGTGCCAACTCAGGCAGCCCTCAGCTTGGCACCTGCTATGCCGTTCACATGCTCCAGGCCTCGTTTCCTCAGCTGTAACCAAGAAATAATAATTCCTACTTTGTGGGGCTGTTCCGGTGACCAGTGAACGTATGCCAGTGCCATACACATTCACTGACACATTGGAGATGATCCCTAAACAGTAGGAATTATTACTCCCTTAACTCAGGTTGACACCTTCTTAGATATGTTCGTATACATAAACCACTTCAAGTCCAGCACACATTAGGCGCTTTATAGATAATGGACTTTGTGATTCTCGTTGTCACAGTGCTTGGAACCTGAACGTACACCACAGCAGGACTTCTCAGCCTCTAATCAGGAATGTGCATTTGAATCTCCTGGGATCTCATTAAAATGCAGATTCTATTCATAGGCCTGGGGAGGGGCCCAAGACGTTTCCTTTCTTTTTTTTTTTTTTTTTTTTTTTTTTTTTGTAGCCAACTTCTTTTTTTTTTTTTTTTTAATGATTTTTTATTATATTATGTTAGTCACCATACACTACATCCCCGGTTTCCGATGTAAGGCTCGATGATTCATTAGTTGTGTATAACACCCAGTGCACCATGCAATACGTGCCCTCCTTACTACCCATCACCAGTTTATCCCATTCCCCCACCCCCCTCCCCTCTGTAGCCCTCAGTTTGTTTCTCATAGTCCATAGTCTCTCATGTTTCATTCCCCCTTCTGATTACCCCCCCTTTCTTTATCCCTTTCTTCCCCTACCGATCATCCTAGTTCTTATGTTCCATAGATGAGAGAAATCATATGATAGTTGTCTTTCTCTGCTTGACTTATTTCACTTAGCATTATCTCCTCCAGTGCTGTCCATGTTGTAGCAAATGTTGAGAACTCGTTCTTTCTGATAGCTGAGTAATATTCCATTGTATATATGGACCACAACTTCTTAATCCAGTCATCTGTTGAAGGGCATCTCGGCTCCTTCCACAATTTAGCTATTGTGGACATTGCTGCTATGAACATTGGGGTGCATATGGCCCTTCTCTTCACTACGTCTGTATCTTTGGGGTAAATACCCAGTAGTGCAATGGCTGGATCATAGGGTAGCTCAATTTTTAACTTTTTAAGGGACCTCCACACTGTTTTCCAGAGTGGCTGTACCAACTTGCATTCCCACCAACAATGTAGGAGGGATCCCCTTTCTCCACATCCTCTCCAACAATTGTTGTTTCTTGCCTTGTCTATTTTTGCCATTCTAACTGGCGTAAGGTGGTATCTCAGTGTGGTTTTGATTTGAATTTCCTTGATGGCTAATGATTTTGAACATTTTTTCATGTGTCTGTTAGCCATTTGTATGCAAGACGTTTCCTTTCTAACGAGCTCCCAGGTGAGGTGGTACTGCTGGCCCATGGACCACACCGTGAATAACGAGACATGGTAGTTTTTTGTGTGCTTGTCATTCCTTTCCCCATCTGACTCCAACCCCCCTTTTTAAGTTACATAAGGGCAAGAAATAAGCTTTTATGGCGATTCTTGTCTCTCTGGTAGAGTTTGGCACATAATAGGCTTTGGGGGCTGGATTGAGCCTCATGAGACGCTGGATCTCTATGTAATTGGACGAAATGAACAGATCCCGGAGGTCAGACCTGGGCAGCCTGCAGAACTTCGGAGCTGCAACAGCCAAGGGAAGACACTGAGTGTCTGAATATAATGATCGTCCTCAGCCTAACAAGGTGTCTTCTCTAGAGCGGCTCAGGGCTAGCAAATTAGCGAGAAGCGTGCAAGGCAAAGGGGAGGCAGGATTTCACAGGTGTCCTGTCTGGAGAGGGGCAGCAGGGCAGATCTGAAAGCTCCCCAGCCTGATTCTGTTGAACACATCCAGCCTCCAGGCATCGTCGAATGGCTTTGACTTGGGAGTTCTTTTCCCAGCCAAGGGGCAGAGAGTGCCCCTGACCACAGGTGACAAACTGAGAGGCTCAAGTTCAAGGACAGCCTTCTCTCCCAACATGCAGGTTTAGTCTGACCAGATGCACACACTGCACTCGTTCGTCTGAATATCCAGGTCTTCTCTGAGCCCCAGTCAACTGGCTGCCACAGCAGTCTGGTTTGGTGTGACACAGCGACCCTTCATTGTATGGGGAAAGGAAGGCAGACCTCCCCTTCAGGCACAAAGTTGAGGAACGAGCATTGCACCGTCCAGTGTGGTAACCACCAGCCGCACGTGGCTGTTTGGATTTAAATGAAAACAATAGGGGCACCCGCGTGGCTCATTCGGTTAAGTGTCCCACTCTTTTTCTTTTTAAGATTTTATTTATTTATTTGAGAGAGAGAGCACAAGCAGCGAGAGCAGCAGGCAGAGGAAGAAGCAGACTCCCCACTGAGCAGGAAGCCCAACGCAGGACTCGATCCCAGGACCCTGAGATCATGACCTGAGCCGAAGGCAGACACCTAACCAACTGAGCCACCCAGGCATCCCTAGCATCCAACTCTTGATCTCAGCTCAGTTCTTGATCTAAGAGTCATGAGTTCAAACCCTGCATTGAGCTCCACAGTGAGCGTGGAGCCTACTTAAAAAAATAATAAAATAAATAAATGAATGTGCGAATAAAAATTAAGCAGAACTAAAGCTTCAATTCCTCAGTACCGACGGTCCTCATTTCAAATTCTCAATAGCTACATGCCACCAGTGACATCGCACATATAGGATGGTTCCATCATCACAGGAACTTCTATCGGACAGTGCTGACCTGGAGGCTCAGTGCAGGCGGCACCCCCCTTTTAGAAGAACAGCCCATGAAAATCAGCCCTTACAAAACAATCCGTAAGGAAGGAGTCATGGTAGAGACCAGGGACCGGCTCACCTGCTGAAGCACGTTCCATGTCCCCATGTTTGGATGATCTTAGAGCCCAGTATTTCAAAGCAACCGTCGTCATCATCACCCCCAGATTTTACAAGGTATTTGTAACATACAGGTCTCCCTTCCAAGTGCGTTGGCTCGGTGAACCCTCACAAGACTGTCAGGAGTGTGTTCGCACCACCCTACACAACTGCTGTCCCTCCCTTCTCCTGAAGAACATCAGGCTCAGAGAGGTTATGTAGCTTGCCCACGTTACACAGCTCGTCGGGGCAGAGTCGGCTGCAAGGACAGGCAGCTGAGACCAGAGATCGCGCTCTCAACCGTGTGCTGTGCACAGGGCTGGGGAGGATTGTCAGGCTTAAGGGGGAGGACACAGGGTCCCTCTGAAGGGTTAAAAACCTGAACATTTCCAACCAGGAATGTTCTTGCTTTAATACGCTTCCCCCTCCGCTTCCCTTTTCCTTCTAGTATTTTCCCTGTCTTAGGACTTAATAAATATTGCTAATACAGATGGAATAATGATAATCAAATCACTTCATCTGATTAGACAGCAGTTAAACCTCTTTGAGAAACACGCTCGCCTCCTGGAGCGAATTGCTATCAACATAGAGCCTTGCCTCTTCAGTCTCCGCCGCAGAGCTGCTTGAACTTTTCCTTTTTTATTTAATTTTTAAAACTTGTTTATTATTT
Organism: Ursus arctos; assembly: GCF_023065955.2. Taxonomy (NCBI): domain Eukaryota; kingdom Metazoa; phylum Chordata; class Mammalia; order Carnivora; family Ursidae; genus Ursus; species Ursus arctos. The sequence goes on along the minus strand of NW_026622886.1, from coordinate 8,665,732 downwards.
ATTTTATTTATGATTGAACTTCTTATTCCGTTGTGCATTCTTTATTCATTTATTCAGCGAATGTGAATTGAATGCCTGAGCATAGTAATAGAGCTAGTGTCACTCGAATCTTCTCTGTGCATTGCAAGTACTTGGCATGAATTAACTCATTTGTCCCTCAGGATAACCTCATGATGATAGGCCTTCTTGTTGTCGCCCCCACTATCTAGATGGGGAAGATGAGGCCGAGAGGTCACAGGGCTCAGAAGCGGCTGCAGGGGGATTGACAGCCGGGCTCCACAGCTCCCTCCCATTACACCTCGCTGCTGGGTGCAAGGCCCTCTGCTGGGGAGGGGCGACCCAGGGGACCTCCCATGGCTCCTGCCCTGTGCAGCTCATTTATCATCAAAGGAAGAAAGGGCGAAGGGTCAGAAGGGGGATACAGATAAACTGCCGCAGGGGACCCGGGAAGGTGGTTTGGGAGGCGGACTGAAACCTGGGTAAGATCAGGCACTCCAGGCGGGCAGAGCCACCGGCCAAGGCTCCAAGGTGGGGGGTCTCCCGTGTACCGTAGACCGGCACGTCCGACTGCCGCAGAGGCCAGGCTGACCTTCAGCTGGCTCACAGAGGAGCAGCTTTTGGCCAGCTGTTCAAATGCTGACATGCTTCCCCACAAGCTTGTAAAGAGCTGCTGGCCCAGATGTCCCCCACCCCACGGCCCTGCCATCAGGACCTGCAGCGAGGCATCCGGGTCTGCAGGGGAGCGGGGAGGGGGTCCTGCCTGCATCAGACCACAGGGCGTAGGTGGTGCCCGAGCCTTACCTGTAGTTAAATATTTCGAATACCGTTGCTGAGCTGAAAGTGTCTGGGAGAAAATGACGTCCTAGAGGTGGTGTTGGGCCTTGGTCCCTTCCATGGGGGGGTGCGGGTGAAGGTTTGGACCAGGGTGACGCCTAAGCAAATGCAGATAAGCTCTCCTCCTTCGAGATACCTGCATCCTCACCACCACCGGGAAGCCTTTGCTGCCCACCGGGCCTCCCACCCCCAGCAGGACAAGGCCTCCCCCATTCTCTCTGAAGCCATCTGTGGAAAATACACTTCATGCCATCGTGGGCCAGGCCCAGGGATGAGCAGACTTTGGGTCACCCAACTTAAGTGTCCCGATCACCCTCTGAGATGGCAGTTCTGCCTAGTTTCAGATGAGGAGGGAGGCTGAGAGAAGTTCAAGGCCTTGCCCAAGGTCACACGGCTAAGCTTGTGAGTGGCCGGGCTGGAGGGTAGGCCCAAGCGCTGTGAGTCTAGAGCCTATTTCCTCCCGACTGTCTGCCGCGTAGCCCGGGCCATTGCTGTGTTACCCTTTGCTTCCATGTCTGAGCTCGTCAGAGGCAGGGACTGGGCTTTGATCAGCTGGTGCTCTCTCTGGCAGCCGGCCAGGGCCTGGCTCAGAGTGGACGGGGACATAAAGACCAGTCTGAGTGCAAGGCAGCAGGAGGATGGAGCCTGGCATGTCGCAGGATCTGGTTGGAAGGTTCCAACAGATGACAAGCGTGTGGCTTGATCGAGTGCCATCTCCCGTAGCCCCCAGTGAGAGAAGTCGCCAACTGGCCTCCTCTCTTGGCCTGCACGGTCCCAAGGGAAGCTTACATTCGCCTCCTTGGATTTTTGCTTCCTTCTCCTTTGCTGGGAACTGTCAGCCCTCCGTGTGCCCTGTGTCTGGGTCCATGAATATCCTGCACATGTAGGAAAAATTTTTTTAAAAGAACGTTAGCAAAAATTAGTCCTTGAAGCTGCCCAGTGCAGACCGAGGCCTGGCCCAGCATGGCAAGGGCCAGCAGGAACCCCAGGTGCCCGGGAGCAGAAAGGCCTGTGCAGAGGGAACGCTCCCCGAGGTCAGCCTGCTTTCAAACCATCTGTCCCATGCCAAGTTTCCGCTCTGTTTTATCCTTCCAGAAACAGCAATATTGACAGCTGCCAGCACATACCTGAGTTTCACACATTATGGAAAACAGCCCAGCCAGTAAATCTGGTCATTTGCCCAGTAGACATAGCATCTGAGTTGATCTTGCATTTTTCAAAGTCTGACTTTCCCTGTGAAACCTACACGTGTCTGTGCGTCTCCTAGTCGACCATTGTCCTAGGTTTTCACTGATTCAGTCACATCATCCCTCCTTCCGTTTTGCTCTCCTCATGGACGGCACCTTTTTACAACTGTAACACAAGGTGCTATAAATTCAAATTTTTATAGTATATATGTTTTTTTACTGAAAAGTTATATATGCTCATTTTTTTCATTTTGGAAACTACAGGAAAACATAAGAAAGAAAATTAAAATCATCTACAATTCTGCTATGCAGACGTAGCCAAAATGATTATTTGGTACCTTTTCTCATCTTTGTTTTTAATATAGACAGTGAGGCTTTTTAAAATAGCTGGGCTGTGTATGTGTATCTAATTTTATATCTGCTTTTATTTCACTTAGTATGCCATCAGCGTTTTTCCCAGTACTACTACGGAACATTCATAAACATCATTTTTAATGACTGCAAAATACTCCGTCTTGTGAATGCGCTGTAATTTACCTAATGGTTCCCAGGTTGCTGGTCATTTGGGTTTTTTCCAGTTTGTGAATTGCTGTTCTTTTAAAACCATACACAGTAGCATGACTAAAACATCAATGCAGAGGGAACAGATATAGAAAGAGTAATCTCTTTGGAGTAGAGCAACTGAGGGGTTAACTCATGGGGCTTCTGATGGCCCCTTTGAGTGAGAAATTGCAGAAAGGAGAGCCCTGGGAGGCAAGCTTACTCAGCCCCATCCCGGATCCCACGTGTGGTCATGTTTCGCAGGAAGACGACGTGGGAAATGTAGGAAGCCCAGCTGGCCTGCAAGGTGTCTGGCCACAGTCAATATAAAAATCTAAGTTAGCACTTCATTGTGTCTAGGAGTCTCCCACACATACGGTCTCCCTGCATTCTGGGAGGGGGAAGACCAGCCAGGGTTGCTTTTCACAACTCTAAAGAGATTGGCTCTAGAAAAGTCATGAGATTTGCCCAAAAGCCATGCAATGAGTGGCCAAATTGAAACCAAAGAGCGGCTCCAGAGATCTCTGGAAATCCCCACCCTGCTTCCTGTCTTGCTTCTAGAATGAAGCAGAGCCTTAACACGGCATCATCAGAAAGCAAGGTTTGAGCAGGTGGCGTGGACAGAGTTCAGGCTGTATGCCGTCGGCGGTGTCCAGAGATTAGGAAGTCTCCACAAATTCCCGGTTTCGTTTGTTGAGTGCTTGTGTTTGTTTATTATTCTGGATTTTTCACTGCTCTGTTTTTGTTTCCCCGTATATAAGAAACATTGCCCATGAGGGCTTCCTTGGGTCTTTCACACTGGCATGAGGAATTCTGTCAAGATTTAGCCAGTCAGGGTCAGGCAGGCCCGGGACTCGAGGCTGAATGTGCTGGCAAAAGAAGGTGAATATTTTCCCAGGCTTCTGTTTCACTGAAAAGTTCAAACTCCCAGGCTGGAGTGAGTGTTTTTTGGCGGTCTTCTGTCACACTGTCCGTTATTAGATCCTTACATAAAATCTCACCCTTTACTTGGAGACCCTACGGCAGGAGGGTGTGGAAGGAACATTCTGTGAAGAAAAAAAGAAACCAATAAATACGCCAAACCAAGGACCATCTCGTTGAAAACACTAATGGCACGTTCCGCTGTCTCCAAAACCCTCCCTGGAGGGACGTCCTGTCCCTCTTCAGACCCCAGGGCACCTTAAAAGAGCATCTCACAAGACACTTTTCACGGTCAGCCTCACACTGTGGTTATCTGTCCTTCCTTCCCTGATGGCTGGCCACCTGATGCTCCAATCCAAAGACTTGATCGAACAGGTACCCAAGGATAATTAAGGACAGTTAAACAGACTTTAGCCCTCAGGGCTGCCCTGGAAAATTGGGGATGTGCGGCCACACTGAACTGCTCTGCTAGATTGAACACCAGGGGCCAGGTCTTAAATCCTTATGTCTTCCACGAAACTTCCAAAACCCTGCTCCAAGAAGACAGTGAGTAAACGGGAACAGGTTAGGTGATCAGCCTGCTTCGTAAATGGCCCTCCCTGGTGGCGCATATACGATCCCAGATTCATCTCCACAGTGTCTCCTACCCCCTTATCCTCTCAGCTGCTTCAGTCCACAGAGGCCGCTGAATTTGCTCTGCATTTCCTCGACTAACTTCCTCTGCCTGGATTCTTCTCCGAAGCCCTTCTCTCTCCCCACTTCCAGGCTCGGGGCGCGTTTCCCACCACATTCCCACCCCCTCTCACTGCAGCTGATTTTGACTCATTCTCCCAAAAGATTGTGTGCAGAAAGCTTTTCAGATAGCTTCTTTTCTCGTGTTTTTCGTGTGAGACCAAGAGTTTGTTGAAGGCTGGGACCTTTTCCACTATCTCCAAGTGTAGGAGTTGGTACACAGCAGGCGCTCGTTCATTCATTCCTGCATTCAACCACTATAGAGCATCTGCCATATGCCTGATGAGGAACAAATGCATAAATAATAAAGTATCAGTCACAGATAAGTGGTGTAAAGAGAAATAAAACTGGGTACTCAAGTTGTGTACGAGTGATGTAAGCTGCTGTTTCAGGTAGGATGGTCTAGGAAGGTTTTTCTAAGGAGGCTGCCTTTGAGCAGAGACCCAAAGGAAGGGAAGCAGTAAGTCATGTCAATATCTGAGCACAGATCTTGACAGGCAGGAAACAGTAAGTGCAAAGGCCCTGGGACAGGAACATTCTTGGCACATGCAAGATAGAGCAAGGAGGCAAGTGAGCCTGGAACAGAATGAATGGGCAGGGAGAGTGTAGGAGACGAAGTCCAAAGTGGGCAGTCAGATCTCGCAGAGCCTTTTGGGCATGCGGAGTAGATTGATTTCTATTCCATGTGTGTGATGAGCTGCTCATTAAGGTTTGTTCAGTTGAATTATTTGAGTTTAGTTGGATGGAACTGAACCAAATTGGGTTTCACTGAACTGAACAGAATCAGGTCTCATGTTCGTATGGACAGCATACAGTTTCTGGACCATGCAATATCCCGAGTCTGTCCTTGTTACCTATAAATGGAAAAGCACTCTGAACAATCCCATTTAGCAACTTTAAAACCTGTTAGTGTATGAGTTCACCTGTTCTGGGACTGGCACAGCCTTGTTCCAAAAGCCTTATGGACAGTGACACTTTTGCCACCCCCCCCCCCAACATGCACTAGTTTCATTGTGGTGGCAGATGGAGTACAGGGAACATCTGAACTCAAGAAGAATGTGGTCCTAATGCCTGCCCAGCATTTATGTTTCATTTCTGACTTTCTTAGAGTCTGAAGTCTTTGAGGGTCACTGGGATTTATTCTGGGCCTTTGGCCAGGGTTCTGGACCTGACTTTTAACATAGTTTTTACCCAAGCCTGGTTCTCATTGAATCTTAATTATGTGGATTCCTACCCTTAACACAACTGAAAATAAACCACAGTTAGCTATTTTTATAATTTTACTTGGTTCTTATAAAAACATTCCAGGGAGCCATCACCCACAGTAAAGTGGGAAACGCACCAGAATTTAAGCTAAGCAAATAACCATTTGTTCATTCATTCAAAGAATGTTGAGGGCCTATGAACCAGCACTATACTAAGTACTGGGGACCCAACAAAGCACAGGGTACGTCCCTGTTCTCATGAAGCTGATGGTCTAATAGAAGAGACAGAACAATCAAGGACACTAATATGAAATGTCATCTTGAGTAGTGGCAAGCGTGACGATGTGCAAGTTTGGGGGGTACACAGGTGAATCATTCATGCCTCCACAATGTGGTTGGGGTGGTTATAAAGACATAAATTATAACAATGATATAAATTGTATCATGGAATTATGTACAAAGTGCTATATGGAGGTGGAGGGCAACAAGTAGCTAACTGTATTGTATGGGGGGCTCTTGGGGAATATTTCCCAGGGGAGGTGACCTTTGATCACTCTCTTAGGACTTAACTGGACGGAGAGGGTGGAAAGAGGGAGGAAACAAGAGTAGAGCAAGGGCAGAGAGATGAGAGCAAGCATGGCCGTTCCAGAGAACACTGGTCATTTGGTGTGCTGGAACACATTGGGGCTGGACAGGCGTGGAGTGGGAGCACAAGATAATGAAAACATATGTAGGTTGAGGCCAGACCAAGGAATTTATACTTTTATCAGATGACCAGATTTACAGGCTTGGAACATTCATCTTGGCAGCAATGTGAAGAGATTGGAGAGAGCAACTAGAATGAGGAAATTATTATGAAAGTAATGCAATGGTCCGATTTTAGAAAGAGTCTACGCATAAGTGGCCAATTAGCTAAATTTGGAGTGTGGGACTCATAGGGTGTGGAGGGACTGGGAGTCTCTAGTCCAATCACCCATTGGATATTTGGATCTCCTTCCTAATGGCCTCCCCACGGGATTGTCCAACCAAGGCACCAGTTCTAGAGGCTTCCTTCCCATTCCAGCTTCAGATTGCTGAGACTCTTCTGAGGTCTTACTTATGTGGAGCTGAAGTCCTCCCAAGAGCTACCATGGCTACTCCTTTTGTTCCTTGGGGCTTCTAGAATCAGTCCAATTCCTAATTCAGATGTAACCTTTCACTGTTTAAAAACAGCTGTAATTTACTGAGCACCTTCTGTGTGTCAGGCAAGTCTGCAGAGCCGGTATTACCCCGTCTCCAGATGGGAACTGGGGGCTCATGTGACTTGCTGGGATTTGGCCACTGACCCAGTTAACTGGCAGCAACAGGATAAAAACTCAAAGCTGTCTGACTCCAGAGCCCTGCACTCTTGGAAATAGCTATCAATTAAACTTGGCAAACATTTACTTAGCACCTATTACTATGAAAATCCCTGTTGCTAATATCACAGGGGGAAACCTAAAGTAAATAAGCATGGTTAATAATTTCCAGGGCTCCCCATTCCAGTGATTTGGACGGTGGAGTCAACACCCGAGCATTGTGATAATGTGTACTTGGCTTTGGCTTGCAGGGTGGCTATTTCAGAAGAAAGTGACTTACATTTCATCCATTGCATGGCCCTGGTTCCTGCTGGTAGCACTCAGGGGAGCCCCCCCACCCCCTTCTCTGAGTCCATGCCTGGGAAAGAAGGCTGTATCCCAGGAAGATACAACAGGGGGATAGACTTATAAAGGTGGAAGGTATAAACCAGTGTGTATAATCAGATTTGAGGAAGATGAAGCTTCAACTTGGACACAACCCAGTGGTGAGCAGAGAGGAATACAGCAAGACTGAGAAGCTGGAAGCAGGATAAGAACAGGTGTAAGGAACGGATGAGAAAAACCCTGAGAAGAGAGCCTGTGCACTGAGCATGTGTGCGGGGGCTCCCCCTCTAGGCAGTTTGAGGTATTGCTAAAGTTTGGGCTGGAGGGCTTAAAGGAAACGGACAGGACCCTGACAAAGTGAGGGGTTTGTGAGCAGACTTAGCTTCCCAGTTGTGTTTTCCTTACCCTGATGTTTAAACTGGTAACAAGTTAAGACTACATGTGTTGGGTCCCTGATGCACATGAAGATGCCTGAATGTATATCTTCCCCATGATCGTGCTTCCACACCTGTGTTACCTGTTGCGCTCTCTGTGGCCCTGCCAGGAAGGACCAGTGGGCGTTATCCTCACTGTCCAGGTGAGAGAGGGATCTAAGGGTTCGGTGACATCTTTGCCTCATCCCCTCGCCGCCGTGCACGCAGCTTCCATTCAGAACCAGCGCCCACACCCCAGCCAAATCCAGACATCCTCACCGGCTTGCCAGCCCGCATCCCTCCACCTCCAAGAAGTGCTGTTCCTGACCTGGCTGGGTCTCCCTTTCCCAGCCCAGGCTCGTCCCTGGATGAGGTTTGCTTTGGTCCCTCTGTTTGGAAATTTCTCTGCCTGCCTTGGGGCTGGCCCTAGAACTCAGTGCCTTCACCTGCTGATTTGGAGAGAGAAGCCGCAGGGCCTCTCCCAAGGGGACCGGACAGGATGTGGTAGGCGAGGTGCACATACACCCGGTCTTTTTGCCGCCTAGCAGATGAGCGGCCCTGGATATTCTGCGAGTGCTGGTGGAGACGCTCACACTGGAGTGCTACCCTGTTCAAGGAGTCCTTTCCTAGGCAGTACCAGAGTCCAACCTGTGAAATAGCCCTTTGGCATTTCCTTTTATTAAAATCAAAAACTCCCTTTCTGGTTTCTGTCATCTCTCACTTCCGCAAAACATAAAATTGGTAACATTTAGTTAGAGAAGTAAATTGCACATAGGTTTTCTTCTCATGCATGTGGAGATCCCATAAATCTGCTAAAGGGCCACATAGTTGTTTCGTATGGGCACCAAAACTGCCTCTTTTTTTTTACCCTAGTCTTGTCTTCAATTTTTAAGGCTCTCCAGGAAGTTCTCTTTTCCTTCCTTCCTTTCTCCATGTTCCTTTTCTATTCTCTTCTTACTGGGAAATTCTATCCCATTTCCATCCCCTGTCTTTTCAAAGGACCTTCCCATTCTACATGGTGACACTCTCTTTTTTACTTTATCTTTCCAGTTATCCTGGGGGCTTTGGTATACTCTGAGACAGATGATGCTTATCTAATAATCATTTATGACTAATCTAACTCTGAAAAGGATTTCAGCTAGATTCACAACATGAGTTAGATATAACAGAACCACAAAACAAGGATAGCAATACAAAAAATAGGCCATTAACACTAAAGAACACCACTGTACCAGAAAATCTCTCCTAAGGTTTATTACAGCAATTAAGTGCAAAATTGAGCTTTGAGTTTCCTGGCCTCCAAGGCAAAAAAGAAAAGATGCATTATAAAGCTCTCATCATCTAATTTAAACACACACACACAACATAATCTTTACCAAAAAACTGTTCACAGGAGGATCATTTCGGAATTTAGCAAGTTCTATCCAGGGTTAATCCTCTTAGATCTTTCTGGTGAGCTGAGTCACCTGGAGAGTTTTTAATAACAATCTAGGGGTGCTTGGGTGGCTCAGTCGGTTAAGTGTCCAACTCTTGGTTTCGGCTCAGGTCGTGATCTCAGGGTCGTCAGATCAGCCCCAAGTCAGGTGGAATCTGCTTCAGATTTCCCCTCCCTCCCCCTCTGCCTGTCCCTTTTCTGTCTTGCTTGCACACTGGTGAGCCCACATGCGTGCATGCACTCTCTTTCTCAAATAAATAAATAAATAAAATTTTAAAATAAAACCAATCTATAACATGGTCTAGGGTTACATCTAGGGATATTAGTGACTATGCTCAGGTCAGGGTCCTTTCGAGTCACATGGCCACACCTGTAAACAATAGCGTTCACTATATAAAATGCCCTCCACCCCGCCCCAGAAGGCAAGTATGAAGTCATGATCTTTTCTTACTCCTGCAGATCTTAGAGTTCATTCGGCCAAGCTTCCTCACTTCCCAGATGAGGTACTGAAGCTTCTCAAGGTTCAGTGACTTAGTCAGTGTCGCGCTGTTCTTCCAAGATCCCATATAATGATTAAGCCTGTGGACTTCGGATTCCGGCCAATTTGAGATCAAATTCCAGCTCCAGCCCCATAGCTGCGGGCTTCTATATCCCATCTAAATATGCTATATAAGTTCCTTAAACTCTGAAGTTGCTAAGCCTGTGTTTGCTCACCTATAAATAGGGATGGTAATAATAATTACCTTCCAAAGTTGTTTTTATAATTAAATGCAGTAATACACATCTGAGCTTTCTGCACAGAGCCTGGAACATTGTAAGCACCCAAGAAATGGTGGGTGCTATAAAATCCTGATGATGATGATGATGATGATGATGGATCATGGTAATAGGAAAACTGGATCAAAACTTAGGTTTCCTAATATCTACAGCACATAGCCCTCTTTCCACTACCCCATCCTACCAGGATTCCTCTCTGAAATTATACGGACCTGAAGGACATCCCTTGGAACAGCCCTACCCAATAGGGCAGCTACTAGCCATGCGTGGCTATTTAAAGTTAAATTAATTAAAATTGAATATAATTATAATTTTAGCTGCTTGGTCACACCAGCTGCATTCCAAGTGTTCAGTAGCCGTGTATGGTTGGTGGCTATTGTATTGGACAGGACAGATACAGGATGTTTGCATCACAGCAGAAAGGTCTTCTAGAAGCTGCCTTCATGGCTTTCCCCTGCCCCCTCTCCACTTCCTAATCTCAGTATTTTTGTTATTTACGTATTTATTTCAAAATATTATGCTACTGGGGCTCTGGGTGGCTCAGTCGGTTAAGCATACGACTCTCGATCTCAGCTCAGGTCTTGATCTCGGGTCGTGAGTTCAGGTCCCATGTTGGGCTCCATGCTGAATGTGGAGTCTACTTAAAAATATATATATTATGCTGTTATTTTAGCTAGAAGGAAAGGTTCTTCGGTCTCTTAAGTCCACTGGTGAGTACACTTGAGCTCACAGAGCCTCAAGGATAGACAGATCGCACAGCTGGACAGTAGCAGCATGTTCCAAAACACGCTTCTGACTCAGCGAGTCTAGGCGTGGTTCCAGGAGACCTGGGAAATCAGCTGTCTTAAGTCTGTGTTTCCATAGGGTTCCGACTGATCAGAGCTGGTGTATGAATTTAATCTGTCTTGTCATACTGCCAAATGCAGGGTAATGTGAGTTCAAAGGGTTTATTACAAGAGAACAAGAATATCATTTTCTCGAAGCCACATCCCAGTGGTGCGGACACCGAGGACGGCATCGGGAGAAACTCTTAGACCATGCTCGGTCTCGCCTTTTTAGCCCCTTTTTTGGTAAGGAAGAAAGAGATGGTGCTTTAAGAGTGATCTGTTAGTGGAATATTATTCAGCCATAAGAAAAAAAGACAATCCTGCCATTTACAACAACATGGATGGACCTTGAGGGCATTATACTAAGTGAAATAAGTCAGACGGAGAGATAAATACTGTATGATCGCACATATATGTGGAATCTAGAACAGCTGAGCTGATAGAAACAGGGTAGAATGGTGGTTGCCAGGGGCTGGGGGAAAGGGGGAGAGGCTAGCTAGTCAAACCTCAGCTGGAAGATGAGTAAGTTCTGGAGATCTAATAATGTGCAACATAGTGACTCTAGTTAACCATACTGTCGTATATACTTGAAAGTCAGTAAGACAGTAGATCTCAAATGTTCTCACCACAGAAACGAAAGGGTACTATTTTGTGAGGTGAGGGATGTGTGAAGTAATCCTACCCTAGCCATCATTTTGCAGTCTCTAAGTGTGTCAGATCATCATGCCACACACCTCACATTTTTTTTTAAAGATTTTATTTATTTATTCGACAGAGATAGAGACAGCCAGCGAGAGAGGGAACTCAAGCAGGGGAGTGGGAGAGGAAGAAGCAGGCTCATAGCGGAGGAGCCTGATGTGGGGCTCGATCCCAGAACGCCGGGATCACGCCCTGAGCCAAAGGCAGACGCTTAACCGCTGGGCCACCCAGGCGCCCCTATACACCTCACATTTATACAATGTTACATGTCAGTAACATCTCAATAAAGCTGGGGGGAAATAGCTAAACTAAAATAAGATTGACTTGCTAATTTTAAATGTATCATGTTTCCTTGCAAGAGAACTTCTGCAAGGATCAAGACTTCCAGATGCGTTTCTAACTTCGAGAGCGTCTGTGTTGTTATTTTTGTTGGTTAGGTTAATTATGATGAGCTCAAAGCCATTTTCAGTCAATGTTCACAAAGTTGGTAAATCAACTCGACCTCCTATGACATAGTTTACACCTTTAAATGAGCGAACGATTCATTGTAACAAATATTTTAATACGTGTAGCTTCGAGGAACAAATACAGTCTCAAGTTTCCAAGTTCGCAGTCTGTAGAGAATATCTATTAAAAGGAAAGGTTTTTGCCTCTTTTTGGTAAAGGGAAAAGAAACTCAAATCCACGGTGACACAATAATGGAAAAATACAGATTTAGCTTAAACATTACGGGAAGTGATATTAGTGTCAGTTAGAATTAGATTTGGCTCTGAGTGATAGAAAACCCAAACAGCAGGTGTTTAAACCAGATAGAAGTTTATTTCTCATATAAACAAAGTCTGGAAGTAAGAATCCAGGAGAGGTATGGCCACTGAAGCAACTGTCAGAAATCCAAGTCCTTCTGCTCTGTCACTGTCGACATGTGGCTTCCACCTCCTTGTCCAATGTGGCTGCTTTAACACCGGCCATCATGTCTACATTTTTGCCAGCAGAATGGAGGAAAACCAGAGAAAGTCGGGCTTCCTCCTTTTAGGGGCGTTCCTAGAAGTCTCACAAGAAACTCACGCGTGTATCATTGTAAGAACCAGTCTCCTAGCTGCAACGGAGACTGAAAAGTGTGTGCTAGGCGGTCATGAGCCCAGCTCACGACTGAGGGTTTTATTACTAAGGAAGAAGAGGAAAACACATATAGAGGGACACCCAGTCGTCTCTGCCAGAGTGTAAAAGTATTCTCCATTAACTTTCTGAACAGTTACAGTGAACCTTTTGTTTTGCATTTTCAGAGGTGTTTTTGTCAATCCTTTTTTTTTTTAAGATATTTATTTAGAAAGAGTGTGTGAGCAGGGCGGCGGTGGGGGGGGGCGGGGGACAGAGGACCAGAGGGAAAAGGAGAGGGAGAATCTCCAGCAGACTCCCTGCTGAGCGTGGAGCCTGGTCCCACGATTCTGTGATCACAACCTGAGCCAAAATCAAGAGATGGATGCTTAACCCATGGCACCACCCGGGCGCCCCGTGAATCCATTCTTGACGTTTCTTTTCAAATGGTTTTCTGACTTCCTCACTGAGGAAAAATTAAAGTATTAGGAGTTTATACTTTCATTCCAGAAGTGACAAGGCCCTGTATGGTGCTTCCCCCGTCTCTCTCCAGCGTTATCCTGCCAGTCTACCCCCACCACTGTGCTCTCTCCTCCACCTCAGCCCCAGCGCCATCAAGCTGAATTCCCCCAAAGCGCTATGCCCTCCCTGCCTCTGGGCCTTTGCACGTGCTCTGTCTTCTGCCTGGGAATGATAAAATACATGGCTACTAGCCCTGGCTCTGGGTCTCGCTGCCTACGTATATATCCCAATAGTGCTCCTTATAACTGTGTACCCTTAGGCAAGTTATCTAACCTCTCTGTGCTTCTGTTTCACTACCTATAGAATGAAAATAAGAATAGTCCTTACTTTATGGTTCTTGTCATTATCAAATGAGCCAATAAAAGACAAATGCTCAGTCGCAGCTGTCTTTGTTGAGCATTTACTATGTGCTAAGCATCTTACAGAGATTCTCTTGATCTTCACAACAATCCCGTGCGGTGGCCTGACTATTTCTCCCATTTTACATACAAGGAAACTGAGGCACAGAGAAGTTAAGCAACTTGCCCAGGCCCCACAGCTAGCAAGTCATGGGCTCAGATGTAGGGCCTTCTGTCATTGGAGTGAGTGCCCTTCCCCCTACACCAGCACCACACCAGCAGCGGGTTTCCTTTGCAAGGCTGTATGCTGCCTTTTGTAGACTTTTATGGTAATCCTTTCAGAAGCAGGGGCAGGCTAGGTGAGCCGTGCAGACCCACCCCCGGCTTCTGCCTCTCCGCCTGTACCAGCCCAGGCCCTGCCCTTGAGGCTGTGCGGCCCTTGCCACCTCTCAAATGTTGGTCTTTTGTGCCCAGGCTGCTAGGAAGGTTCTGTGGCAGCCTCAAACAGAGCCTGCGGTTTCCCCACTTCTGAAGCCCCGGCTTCCCTCCCAGGGCCATTTATATCCCAGGCCCCATCATCATTCCACCCACTTGAGATCAGGTTCCCACCACAGAGCTCTGTGCCCCTAAGCCAGGCCTGGTTCTGGTGCAGCCAGCAGCCCAGAGAGGAGAGGGACAGGCTGGTCTGTTGCCCCTGCGTGGTGTGCGAGGAAGGACCTCAGGGCTGCCAAGCATCCTGCAGCTCGGAGCAGGAATTCTCTAGCCCTGAGGGGCTCGGCTTTTGTGGGCATCAGAAACCCTGCAGGGAATGAACGAGGTGCAGATGCCCAGGGTGGTTGTCTCCGTAATGGTCCCCAAAGATACCAAGTCCTAAACTCTGCAACCTATAGTTTATGAAGAAAAAGGGTCTTCGCAGGTGTGATTTTAGCTAAGGGTCCTAATGTGGGGAGATAATCCTGGATTGTCTGGGTGGGCCCTAAGTCCAATCACACATGTCCTTAGAGGAGAGAGAGAGATGTGACACACAGCTCCGAGGACTAGGTGATGTGAAGACCGGGGCAGAGATGGACAGGTGGAACCGCCAAGGAATGTTGGCAAGCACCAGAAGCTGGAAGAGGTGGGCAGTGAGCTCGCCCCTAGATCCTCCTCCGGAGGGAGCCCGGTCCTGCTGCCACCTTGATCTTGAACTTCTGGCCTCCAGCATTGTGAGAGAATGCACTTCTGTGGTCTAAGCCACCGAGTTTGTGGTACGCTGTGACAGCAACCCCGGGAAACCGCTACACCCAGCAAGCAGGGGGGAACGCAGGAATATGCATTTGAACCAGTTCCCTGGGTGATTCTGAGGCTCCAGCACCACCAAAATGAAGAACTAGACAGACTATGTAGTCGGAAACTCTGGGAGAGCTGAGACTTCTTGCTCTCCATCGTTTCTGCTCCTATCCTGCTCAGCCTGTGGGGGACGGGAGCATGTGGGATGCTCGATGCAGGTGGGAACATTCAGAGGAGCGGGGGGCTGAGTTATGGGGCAGGCAGATAAGTGATGGAGCCTCGTCCCCAGGGGAGCAGAGGGGGGCAGGTGGAGGAGGAACCTTCCTCTCCAGGATGGGAGGGGGGGTGAAGGTGGGGCGAGGGTGCAGGGAGGAAACTGTTGGTACCCGTATATCATATTTGCTCCGCCTGAACCCGCTTGTACCTCAGCCCTCCACTTACAGCCTTCCAACCCCCTCTGTCACCTGCTCCAGTACCCCTTGGCCCTTGCCCCATTTTGGGGAATTTATATAATCACCCATTCGTGGGGCTGAGTTTGACACTCAAAGGACTTGCCCTGTTGGTACAAAATGGCTTATTCTGCCCTAGAAGCATTGAGCCTACCCGTAGGGCCTCTGTTTCACTGTCCCCAAACGGTGTGTCTGCACACTCAGGATGTTGGAAAACGGTCCTCCATTTGACCCAGCCCCCAGGCCTCCTCCCCGCCCCGGCGATGGTGTGCAATGGGCCCGATCAGTGCAGAAGGAGGAGACTGCCGGGCTGATATCACAGCGCAAGTCTCAAGGTCATGAGCCGGCAGAACCCCTGGTGTTCACAGCTCGAAGGCCTCCAGCTGATTGGAAGAGCATCTGCTTTACTCAGAGTCCACTGATCTAAATGTCAATCTCATCTTAAAACACACCTTCCCAGCAACATCCAGACGAGTGTTTGACCACCTGTCTGGGTACTGTGGCCTAGCCAAGTGGACATATAAAATCAACCATCACAAGGTGTATTTTTTTTTTTTTTACATATTTACATTCCAAGATGATGATAAACACCATCCCAAATACCTATTAGACGACGGAGTGGGTGCTTGGGTCAGAACACACCCCCCGAGGCTGAAAGCTTCTGTTTGGTAAAATCGCTGGGAGACAAAAGGAGAATCCAGGCGGGAGGCAGAAGCCGCCTCTCAGGATAAAAGCTGAAATCACCGACGGCTGCTGTCCCCACCTCCCTTGCGGCTTGGGCCGGCTCATGAGCTAGCTTCTTAGGAGCCCGGGAGCTCTGGGTCCAAGTGAGCTCCTCCTTCCCTTCTGTTGTCTCCTGGGCCTCTGCGCCCTCTTGCAACTCTCTCACTTCTGGACTCACTTTCTCTTCTTTAAGCATAAGAGAATTCACCCTCCCTGGCTTCTGGCTTGAGTCATAATACCGCCCTGGGGCCTGGTTACTCAGACTGTGGTCCATACACGGCCTGGAAGCTTGTTGCAAAGGCCGACTCGCAGGCCCTGCCCCAGACCCACTGAATGAAAACCCACATTGTAACAAGATCCCAGGCGATTCCTACGCACATTCGTGTTCAAGAAACACTGACCTCGGGCACACCCCGTGGCTTCTCTCAGCCCAGGCCCTTCTGCAGGAACCACCCCCCTGGGCACAGTAGGGCTCTCACTGTAGTAAAGAAGCCACCGATGACCTCTGCATCCCCTTAGCTCTGGCGCCCACAAATATAGTGAGATTACGGCGAATATTGCTATGGAAACCAGCCTTGGATACTGTCTACTCTCAATTTTGCTGGTTTTCCTTCACTCCCTGTATCTCTGGAATTATGAGCTTCCTAAACCACAGTCGAACATCTAAATTCCTCTCCAGCCTGAGACTTCACAAATAACAGAGATGTGAAGTCAAGGCCAGACAATTGATAAAGAAAAGGCATAGCATCTGCAGAGGTTTGCTTTGATTCAAAAAGAGAAGGCAGGAGTGGTGTTCTGTGTAGCCAGGCTTTTCCTCCACCGGCATAGAGAACACCTGAGTGATGCTGAAAGCCGTGCCAGTGATGCCGACGAGCATAGCTACCACCTGTGGGACAGGGGCAGGTGCCAGGCTACGTACACCATCCCGTTCAATTCGGGCAATAACCCTCTGTATTCTGTATTCGTTTCCCGTGGCTGCTGTTTAAAAAAAAAAAAAAGTTGCCACCGGTGTGAAGACTTAAAACAACACAAATGTATCTTCTTACAGTTCAGGAGTCCAGAATTAGGAAATCAGTTCCACTAGGCTAAAGGGAAGGTATCAGCAGGGCTGGTGGTTCCTTCTGGAGGCTCCAGGGGAGAATCCCCTTGCCTTTTTTAGCTCCTGGAGGCACCTGCATCCTTCAGCTCATGGCGCCTTTCCCGCATTCGTCCAGCTACTTCCGTCTGTTCGCACGTCTCCTATTCCCTCCATGGACCTTCCTGCCTCCCTCTGCTGAGGACCCCTGTGATTGCATTTAGGACCCACCCGGATAATCCAGGGAATCTTCCCCTCCCAAGATCTTAACTGAATTACATCAGTCTCTTTTGCCATGAACATTCAGAGGTTCCAGGGAGTAAGACTTGATGTCTTTGGCGGCTATTTTCAGCCTACCACAGTGACCCCTCCTCACTTATGTCCTGGCCACCCCACCTGCCCTGGAGGGCCAGAATAGGACATGATGCACATGAAAGCCCTTGGTGAGCTGCAAAGGATTTTTTTTTTTTTTTTGCCTCAGGACCTTTGCACAGTCTGTTATTGCTGCCTGGAACATCCATCTCTCTACACACACATTCACACATGGCCAATTCCTTCACATCTTTGAGGTTTTGTTACCTTCTCAGGCCTTTCCACCACCCTACCTCAACCCTGTTTATTCTCTATCCCAGCACCCTGACACGATCACTGTTTATAATTGTTTTATTATTAGTTTATGTGTTCCTTATCTGTGTCCCTGTTAGACTGTTAGTTCTGTGAGAATAAGGACCTGACAAGTCCTGTTCTCTACACTGTCTCCAGCTCCTGGAAGTGTACCTACAACACGGGTGCTCCCTAAAGGATTGTTAGATGAATGAGTGATGTTAACAGATGACATCTCATCAGTTACACACCCGTGGCCCGGTTTGGGTTTTTTTTCTCGAGGTACTACCTCTGGGTGTGCCTGTGGCTCAGTATTCCCCAGATGCAACCAGGACCTCGTTGTGGGGGGGTCCTATTTTCTAATCTCTCCAGAGCTTTCTGTCCCCATCCCTAAGACTTTCATGTACATCTTCCCATCTTCAGGGCTTCTTCCTAAGCCCCCAGGAAGCCAGCTATGTCAATATCCCCAAAGAATTTTAGAGGAGGAGCGAACTAAATAGACCCAGGGTTGGCCAACTATGACCCGTTGTGATTTTGTGAATGAAGTTTTCTTGGAACACAGCAAGATTCTTTCACGTACATGTTGTCTGGGCTGCTTCCCCACTATCATGGCAGAGTTCAGTAGTTGAGACGGAAACTGGATGGCCCGCGAAACCTCACATATTTACTATCCGGCCCTTTACAGAAAACGTTTGCTGACCAAACAGACCATCTGATCCACGCCCGTCCACTTACAGATTAAGAGCCTAAACATTTGCAGACCAGAGCCAGAGCCCTACTGTGAGCGCTCAGCAGATTCAGGACTGGAATCCAATTCTGCAGAAGCCCAAACAAACCAGGCTTCTCCCACGTACTGTAGCAACCTCCTTGGCACCCAGCCCCTCACCAGCCGAACTCCCTTTCAATTCTGAGTGGTCCCCCGCCACGCAACAGCTTTCTCTTCACTGTTTCCGGAAGGCCCTGCCCGTGTATCTCCCCCTTGAATCTGGGCCCAACAACCTTCCTGAGCTGACTTGGTCTCTTGACTCTGCAAGGAGCCCACCGAGGCTTAGCTCTTCCCTTCTGGAATCCCTGGTCCTAACCCCGCAGACCTCCTGTTTGAACACCACAGCAAAGATTTCGATGGCCGCTGTCCTGATAGAGTGGACCGCGTCCCCCTCTCTGTTCACCTCAGGCCACCCAGGTGGGGTTCTCAAGCCCAGCTTGCTCCAGAATTCCTGGAGGAGCTTATTTAGAATGCATATGCCCAGGCCCCACCCCAGACTTGTTGAACCAAAACTCTGGGGGTGACTCGAGACCTTGGGAATTTTCACACACACACACACCCCATAATTCTGGCATTGAGCACAGTCTAAGAACCACTTCACGAAGCCATGGGCTTCCTAAGTGTCCTCTCGGTGTTAGTCACTGAGGACAACTTCAGAACAAAGTCAGTAGCCAGTGGAACGTTGTCCCATTTAAAAATACATAAGGAGAATGCAATCTTTCTCCTTCAGCTTTCTCCACCCTCTCCTTAACTCAAGGCCCTAGAATTCTTTCCCATCTCCAACGCCCCCAAAAGAAACATCACAAATAACACTTTCTCCCCGCCTCTGAGTAGATGAGATAAGAAGATTTTTAAATGAGTTGCTGGCAAAGAATTCATGAGCTTATAAACTATGGAAGTCAGGGTGATGAAGAGAAGGTGACGTTGAAAGGAGACCGGGTACACAGAAAATACCAGAGGAGGCTGGAATCCTGGGGTTCAAGGTTTCTTATTCTGGTGCTCGCCAGCTGTCTTGGTACAGGTGTGATCCGGAAGGCAGCAGGGCCTCCTTCTCTCCTCCTCAGTCTTCGTCAGGAGCTGGCGGCATGCCCTGGGCCTCAGCACCTCACAAAAAAGGCAGCAACCGAAGGGTGGGGAAGAGGCACAGCCCCCCCCAGGGACTGGGAGTTGGGGGCTGTGCTTCGGGGGCACTGAGCTAAGGAAAGACAGGGTGGGGTGGCGGGTGCCACATCTGAGGAAGAGAATTCCCCCAGAGGAAGGTTCTCTGAGCACTCGGGTCTGGTTTCTACGGTGATGGAGACATGGTGGCAAAAATAAGTCTTGCTCACCTGAGACAGTAGAATCCAATTCAATTTCAAGTCAGTGTGTGTTTATTGAGTGCCTGATTCGGTTTAGGTGATGGAGAGAATGAGAGAATGAGGGCGACAGCCCAGGCAGCAGGCTGACTCGGCCAGTGGGAGACTGCCCCACAGATCCATGGGGCCAGAAACTCGATTGCATCCATTTCACCCAGTAGAAAATTGGCGAATCTTTGTCTTGTGAACAAATATTTATTAAGTGCCTCCACCCTGCCAGGGCTGTTTTGGGGCTGGGGCTGGATCAGTGAACCCAGCAGATCCAGGTCCCTGCCCCAGTGGACTTTACATTCTACTGGGGCATCGGCAAGGCCAGTGGGGTGGGGTCGCCATGGGAGGGGTCCTCATAGGTTGGGTCATCAGGAGAAACGTTTAGGGTAAGGTAGGATTTGCACTGTGGTTTGAAGGTTAAGTGGGGTGTGGATTTTTAAAGGGTCGGAGGCCTTACAGACGGAACTGAGCTGTGTGGCCAGGAATGGAAATGGAGCGCCAGCAAAGGTCCGTGACCAGATCGGCTGGCTCTGCTGGGGTAACAGATGCATGCTGGGAAGTTAGACAAGAGAATATCAGTATCACATGGGGTTATGGCACACAGCTATGTACTCCTACATCTCGGATCTGACCCCCACCTCTCGTACTTGCTAACCCTGTGGTCCAGGGCATGCTGCTTACCCTCAGTGAACTTCATTCTCCTGATCTACACAAGAGGCATAATCATAACTAGCTCGTACGTTGGTCCCAAGCATTGGGATGAGATCATGAGTGGGATTAATTGAGAAGAATGTAAATGGCTTATTTAGCTGTTGAATATTAACATTGGAGAAACAGCTCGCTCTCTAGGCAAACCAGAACTCACCACTAAACACTTGGTGGGGAGTTCGTGATGCCTGCATACACTGAGGGGTTTGGTGCCTGGTCAACCTTCCCTTTACCTCTGTCCACCCCACAGCAGCCATGCTGGACTGAATGGCGCCACTGGGGTCAAGGTGAGGCAGGGGAGGTGCCTCGAACACATTCGCACGGCCTGGCCTCCTTCAGTTTTGCACCCTAGGCACCCCACTTGCCTCACCCTGGCAGGGCCTCTGCTGAATCCAGGAAACCTTGTTGGTCGACACAGTGCATTTCTCAAAGTGTGTTCCTTGGTCTACTTAAATCAGTATTATAGGGGCCACTTCTTAAAATTATATTCAGGGACCTGACACAGTCAGCATCTCTGGAGATAAGGTCAGGGGATCTGCATTTTCCGCACGCGCGCACGCACACACGCACACACGCGCGTGCACACACACACACACACACACACACGTGATTCCCAGGCCCTCTACCCATACACTACTTAGCAACAGAAGTTCTGTGAGTGGCCCCAGCCCAGCCGCAGCAGCACGGCCCAGGAACTCCTGAGAAATGCAGATTCTTGTCCACCTCCCCAATCTGAAGCAGACACTCTGGGGTGGGGCCCAGGAATCTGTATTTTAACAAGCCCTCCAGATAATTCTGATTCACATTAAATTCACATGGGGGGGGTTTCAAAACGACCAATATCCAGCCCGATCCTAGATGAATTAAATCAGAATCCCTTCAAAAGCTCCCCCACAATCCAGTAAACCTCCTGGGAGGACAGAGTTTATAATGGTCACTGCAAGAAACAGGAAGTTGGCACAAATGTATGGCATTACAAAGTATATAGTTCAGCCCCGGGCATGGTCTCATCAGTTAACTCTTGCAACAAGCTGCCCCCTGCTGTGGTCTCATTAGAAGGTGAGGAACCTAAGGCCCCCAGAGTTTCAGGGGGTGGCACGCACCCCCCCACTAGGGTCCCCTCCCCAACTAGGGCAGTTTTGCTGGCCTTGACTGGGCATCCGCCTGGCCAGGCTGTCAGGGAAGACTGCCTGCCCACTTGGCTCTTTGCACCTCTGCCAGGTGCTAAAAAAGCCTCGGGACAGCGCAGTGCCCAGGCAGAGCTGGGGCTGGGAGAGCTCCACAAAGGGAGCGTGGGGAGACAGGAAGGGAGAGTTGGAGGACACCTTAGGGTTGGGCCCAGAATAGGGAGCCCCAAGGACTCATCACCCCAGGCGTTTTTTGGGGTTTTCTACCAAGGCCAGCCCCTGTGCTTGGTGCTTTAAGTGAGCCACGTCCTGTGTGTTCACATGATCTCTGAGGGAGATAACACTCCCAGGATCGTCACATGGTATCCCTGCTTTGCAGATGAGGAAACTGAGGCCCAAAGACTCTGGAGAGCCTGCAGCCGGATCACCGGTGGGGTCACCGGTGGGGTCACCCGTGCGATCAGGATGTCTCCGACGGCTCTCCCACCACTCGGGCAATCAGAGGCAGGGTCCCCGGGGAAAGGGGGGGTGGGGACCGGCGAGGAGGGGGTGGGGCTGAGCCGGCAGCCCCCGCACCAGCCGCCCTAACGCTCTCCCGTCCTCCCGCGCAGGCCCTTCCTCGTGCTGCCGCCGCTGATGGAATGGATCCGGGTGGCCGTGGCGCACGCCGGCCACCGCCGCAGCTTCTCCATGGACAGCGACGACGTCCGCCAGGCCGCCCGGCTGCTGCTGCCCGGCGTGGACTGCGAGCCGCGCCAGCTCAGGTAGGGCCGGGCCGGGCCGGGGCGCCGCGACCGAGGGGCGCCCCTCCCCAGGGGAACAGGCCCGCCGGCCGCGCGGCGCTCCGGGCTGAGCGCCGCCACCCGCCAGCCCGAGCCCCGCCCCGCGCTTGGCGCCCCGCGGACCGTGCGGGCTGCGCGGGTTGAAGTGACAGACCCAGGCTGGACAAGCCGCGGGTCCCTGGGCTTGCAGGGACCGGGGAGGACAGGAGCAAGCAAGGCTGTATGGGAATGCTCCCGTTCGATGACCAGATAACCGTGTGCTTCTTTCTATTCACATTCTTTCTACTCTCATTCCGCTCCTCTCCCTCCCTCCCTCCTTCCCTGTGTCCGCAAGAAAGAAATGCCGGTCTTGCTGTAGTTTCTGACAACACCTTGCAGGGTGCAGTTGCTGGCTGGCTAAGAGCACATCTGCTTTGTCGCATACATGGGGATGGCGTGGCTGTCTGTTTCCTAGGTCTGTATCCCCTGTCTCTCCTCCTTCAGGCTGGGAGTTCTTCTTGGGCCATTCAGGGACCCCATGCACGGGGGACTCATTTTTACCCAAAGCAAAAGAATTACAATGACTCCCTCAGCTGAGTCAAATCCTGGGTCTAAATGCAGAAAACAGCAAGCTCGGGGCTGTGTGTGCACTGTCTTAACTCGTGCTTTCAGGTGGTCGTGGTCACCACTTCCTTTCCTTTTTCCCCAGCTTTGTGGAGACGTAATTGACATATGACACTGTGGACTTTGGGGTGTACAAGGTGTTGATTTGATACATTTAAGTATTGCACAGTAATTACCACCCCTGCATTAGCTCACACCTCCATCCTATCACACAGTGACCATTTCTTTTTGGTGGGCAGAACATTTAAGACCCCCTCTCTTAGCCACTTTGGTGTATAGGATACAGTATTTTTAGCTATAATCACCATGCTCTACATGAGATCCCCAGAACTTGTTCATCTTGTAACAGGAAGTGTGTACCCTTGAACCAACATCTCTCCATTTCCCCCACCCCTCTGCCCCTGGCCACCACCATTCTACTCTCCGTTTCTCTGAGCTCGATTTAGAGTCCACATATAACTGCGAGCACATGGTACTTGTCTCTGTCTGTCTGCCTTATTTAACTTAACATGATGCCCTCAGGGTCCATCCAAGCTGTTGCAGATGGTAGGGTTTCCTTCTTTCTCATGGCTGAATAATATTCCATTGTGTACGTATGTATTTTTTCACATCTTCTTTTTCTGTTCATCCACTGACAAACTCTTAGGTTGCTTCCATAGCTTAACTATCATGACTAATGCTGCAGTTGAACGTGGGGGTGCAGATGTGTCTTTGAAATCCTGTTTTTGTTTCCTTTGGAGATAAACCCAGAAGTGGGATTACTGGGTCATAAGGTAGTTCTATTTTTAAATTTTTGAGGAACTTTCATACTGTTTTCTATGGTAGAATCGTGGCTGTACCAATATACCTTTCCACCAACTAGTGTACAAGGGCTCTCTTTTCTCCACATCCTCGCCAACACTTGTTATTTCTTTTTTTTTTAATGTTTTGTTAGTCACCATACAGTACATCGTTAGTTTTTGATGTAGTGTTCCATGATTCATTGTTTGCGTTAACACCCAGTGTTCCATCACTGGGCTAGCCCATCCCCCCACCCCACTCCCCTCTAAAACCCTCAGTTTGTTTCCTGGAGTCCATAGTCTCTCATAGTTTGTCTCCGTCTCTGTTGCCCCCCTTCATTTTTCCCTTCCTTCTCCTAATGTCCTCCCTGCTATTCCTTATGTTCCACATATAAGTGAAACCATATGATAATTGTCTTTCTCTGCTTGACTTATTTCACTTAGCATAATCTCCTCCAGTTCCATCCATGTCGATGCAAATGTTGGGTAATCACCCTTTCTGATAGCTGAATAATATTCCATTGTATATATGGACCACATCTTCTTAATCCAGTCATCTGTTGAAGGGCATCTCAGCTCCTTCCACAGTTTGGCTATTGTGGACATTGCTGCCGTGAACATTGGGGTGTATGTGCCCCTTCTTTTCACTACAACTTGTTATTTCTTAGCTTTTTGAGGAGAGCCATCCTAATAGGTGTGATGATAGCTCATTGTGGTTTTGATTTGCATTTCTCAGCATCTGGAGTTTGGGGGGGGTGGTCATTCAGTTTGTGAAGTCTCTGAGTCCCATGAGTGTCTGTGTCCCTGGGTGTGGTGCTTCTGAGCTGTTTGGGGGTCTGTATCCCTGGGTGTGAGATCTTTGAATTGC
The DNA here is from genome assembly GCF_023065955.2 of Ursus arctos. Classification (NCBI taxonomy): domain Eukaryota; kingdom Metazoa; phylum Chordata; class Mammalia; order Carnivora; family Ursidae; genus Ursus; species Ursus arctos. The sequence continues at coordinate 8,641,448 of NW_026622886.1, read as the reverse complement.
TGGGAAGTCTGTGTCACAGTGTCTGTGGGCTGTTGGCAGGGCTGTGTTCCCATTTTGAGCTGTCTGGCTACTTGAGGGTCTGTGTCTCAGGTTTGAAGTCTCCCAGCTATTTGGTGGGGTCCATGCAGGGTTGGAAGACCCTAGGTTCCTTGTGGGTTCTGAATCCTAGATTTGTGGTCTCTGAACTCAGAGTACAAGCCCTCTGAGCTGTTCAAAGGGTCTGTATCAACGTGTGAGATCTATTGGCTGGTCGAAGTCTTCATTCTTGGGGACCCTGAACCGGCTGGCTCTTTCCCAGCGTGTGAGGTCTCTGACTATTTGGGAGTTTGTACTCTTGCTGCCTGGTGTACAAGGTAGTTTTGGGTATGTGTCCAAAACAGGTCTGTCCGCAGGTCTCTGCTCTGTTTCTGTAGCTATCTTCAGATTGTGAGGTTCTGGAAGTATTTGGGGAGTCCGTATCCAGAGTATCCCATTCTGAACTCTTGGGTATCTGTGTTCAGTGGCGTGAATCCCTTGAGCCATTTGTGGATCTCCGTTTACAAGCTATGTGGGCATCTCTGTCTAGACTATGAGAGCTCAGAGACGTCTGGGTGTGTGTGTCCAAGGCGCGCGTTGTCTGAGCAGTCGGAGGGTCCTCATCGCAGAGTCTGAGGTCTCCAAGTTTGTTAAATGTTGAATGTCCATCTGCTATTGGGGATTTGTGCTGACGAGTGGGATTTCTGAACTTTTTTGGTGATCTGTGTTTCAAGGTCTGAGTCTAAAATATGTACAGAACTCATACAACTCAATAACAAAAACCCAAACGATCTGATCATAAAATGGGCAGAGGGTCTGAATAGACATTTCCCCCAAAGAAGACACACAGATGGCCAACAAGCATAGGAAGAGATGTTCAACATCTCTCATCATCAAGAAAGTGCGAGTCGAAACCACAATGAGAGATCACCTTACACCTGTCAGAATGACTGTTACCAAAAGGACAAGAACCAACAAGTGTTGGCGAGGATGTGGAGAAAGGGTAACGCTCACGCACTGTTGGTGGGAATGCAAACTGGTGCAGCCACTGTGGAAAATAGTATGGAGCTTCCTCAAAAACTTAAAAACAGAGTTACCGTAGGATCCAGCAATTCCATCTGAAGAACACAAAAACACTAGCGGAAAAGATACATGCACTCCTATGTTTATTGCACATTGTTTACAATGGCTAAGATATGGAAACACCTGTGTCTATCGATGGATGAATGAATAAAGAAGATGTGGGGTGTGTGTGTGTGTGTGTGTGTGTGTGTTAGTGGAATATTACTTAGCCATAAGAACCAATGAAATCTTGCCATTTACAACAACATGGATGGACCTTGAGGGTATCATGCTAAGTGAAATAAGTCAGACAGAGAAAGACAAATACCACATGATTTCACTCATATATGAAATCTGAAAAAAAAAAAACAAAACAACAACAAAAACCCAGACTCATAGATACAAAGAACAGATTGGTGGTTGCCAGAGGAGAGGGAAAATGGGGCAATGGACGAAATGGGTGAAGGGGATTAAGAAGTACAGACTTCTAGTTATAAAATAAGTTAGTCATGAGGATAGGGAATATATTCGATAATACTTATTAACTTGTCAGGTGACCGATGGTAACTGGACTTCTGGTGGTGACCATCTCACAGTGTATACAGATGTCAGATCACTGTATTGGGAACATCTAAAACTAATATAATACTATACATCAGTTATGCCTCAATAAATAAAAATAAATTTTTAAGACACCTTAAGACAAACGTCTTCAAAGATTGAAGGGGACCCCCCCCCCCCACTAAACATACTCAGGGTACTTGAGACTCAGACTTGGAAACCCACACCCCGAGTGAGTTCAGAGACCTCACACCTTGAATACAGAATCCCAGAGACCATAGATGCAAACTTGGAACGTAGACCCTCAAAGAATTTGGAGACTTCACACCCTGAACACACACTGTGAAAGACTTCCGACTCCTACATAATCACCATTTTTTTTTAATCATCATTTTCAAATCCCCACTGCGCACCCGATGAGGAACTGCCCTTCCTCTGAAATTCATCATGTGACTGGGCTGCAGAGATTTCCACCCTTCCAGGATCTGATTAGGGTCTGCAAGGAAAGGGAGGGTTTGCAGCATAAAACAGAGCCCTCTGAAGACCCAGAGGCCTAGGAACACGTGGGGGACTGATCTAAGTTATCACTGCTGGCCTTTATTGAATGCTTACTGTATGCTGGGCTACTTGAAGTGCTTTACACAGGTCGATTAATGTCTAATCTTTCCCAAACCTTACGAAGGGGATGCTGTTTTTATGCCCACTTTATAGATAAGGAAACCAAGACACAGATAGGTTAATAAGTAACATGCCCAAGGTCAGCCAGGATATGGATTCAGGTGGCCCAGACCTCCAGGCCCACAGTCCTAACCACTTTCTGTCTAGGCTGTCGAGGCAGTTTCTACCTGCGGTGCCCTCCTTTATACCTTGCCACCTGGAATAACAGCATGTCTTGGGGAGAGGCTAAGGAGCAGCTGTTTAGTGAGCACCTACTGTATGCCAGTTGTCAATTACAACAGCAGATTTACATTCATTGCTTGTTTCCTTTAATCCCTGAGGCCACCTCCTGAGATGAGTATCATCTTCCCATTTTACAGGTTAGGAAGCTGTTGGGGGACAGTTTATAGATGGAGGTACCAGGGATGAGGTCCTTGTGGCTCATACCCACAAGACTCCCCTGCCCCCTGTTTCCCGGGAGGGGCACCTTACCTGCAGGCTCTCTCCCACCACCTCGTCCGCTGTCCCCGGCTCGAATCTGAGCTGTCCTCGAGGCTCCAGCTCTTCTCTTTGGAACAGTCCTGAGTCTGCTGGGTGGCAGGGAAAGTAAGATGTTTCCTTAACTGTCGTTGTCCAAGTACTCCTTCTTGTTTATCATGCTCTCAAGAGACTCCATAGCTGAAAGGTTAGGGGACTGGGCTCCAGAGTCCCATTGTCTAGATCCAAATCCCACCGCCATGATTAATTAGCTGTGCATCTTTGGACAAGCTAGTTACCCTCTCTGGACCTTTGTTTCTCAACCCGTAACATGGCCACTATGAAAGCAGCCCCCCTCAGAGGTTGGTGCAGGCACAAAGCAGGGCCAAGTACGTGAGACACCCGCATAGACAAGGCCCGAAAGGAAGAAATTGCTCACGACATGGTCATTATTAGCTAGCATTGCCCCACGCCTCTACTGTCCCTGGAGATAACAATGGAGACTCATACCTATGTATTGCTTTATAATTCCTTTTTTAAAGATTATATTTATTTATGAGAGAGAGAGAGAGAACAAGCATTGGGGGGAGGAGGAAGTGCGAAGGGAGAGGGAGAAGCAGACTCCCTACCAAGCAGGGAGCCTGATGCTGGAACTTAATCCCAGGACTCCAGGATCATGACCTGAGCTGAAGGCAGACACGTAACCCACTAAGCCATGCAGGTGCCCATATTACTTTATAATTCTTAAAGGCTTCCAACATTTTCTCATGTGAACCTCAAGACAGATACTGTTGTTATCCAAGAAAGTAATGCTGTCCCATTTTACAGAGGAAGAAATGAAGGCCCAGCAAGATTAGGTAACTCTCCCAGCATCACACAGATACTAAGTGACAGGGTTAGGAGCCAGATATGAAACCCAGACTCCCAGAGATACAACCAATTTTTCTGGTTCCTAACCCTAAACCTAGACTCAGCCCTCTTCGAGATGCTTCTCTTCCAGCCCTCTTCAAGGATGCTGACAACCCTCTTCCAGATGCTTCTTGTCCTTGTTGCAATTCGATAGACTGAGCATAAGCTTCCAGGGGCCACTGTGCCTCTCCGTGCCCCTCGTCCAGCACGGAGCTCTTACTGGCATCCAGGACGTGAGCGTGACGCCCCGGCAGGCCAGAATGCACACACCGAGAGCAGGGAGACAAAGGAAGTCAGTTCTGTTCAGTCTCCAGGCTATTTTTAGTCCTTTGGCTCTCAATTCTTGACTCATTTATCTCCAGAATCACAACTGGTGTGTAGAAGATGTACTCACTGACTGTCCCGGCTAAGTGTTCATCAAGTTGGGAAATCATTTTTGAAGAGAAAAAGAAAATACAGTATTCCATTAGCTTTCCTAAACGGTAAGTGTAAGACTCAGAAATTCCATTAACTAGACTAAATTTAGTATATGACGGATGCACCAGTTTAAAAAAAGAAAAAAGACTTTTTTTCAGTCTAGGCAACATACAGACACATCTATGTGTATATTTTCCCACCTCATTTCATGTGACCTGAAGCAGGAATTCCTGTCTCCAACCTGCAGGAAGTTGTGCTCATTCAGATAGCCAACAAATAGGTATTGGACACCTACTCTGTGCCTGGCACTCAGTCTTCATGGCGTGCAGTCCCCAACGATTGTGCAAGGCAGGCTTGATTATCCCATTTTACAGATAGGAAGGCTGAGGCTCACTGAGGCTGTGGAACTTGTCTGAGGTCACACAGCTACTGTGAGGCAGGTGAGTTCTAGAACGGAGGACTTGGCAAGTGGAGGTAACAACACAGTTTCCTTGTCGCCCTCCCCTCGCCCGTCCTAGACATTCTTCCTAGGTGCCAGGTAGGCTCCTGGTTTGAGCCTGGCAGAGCGGAGCTCGCCTCTCTCAATAAACAGCCCTAGAAAGGGGCAGGTCCTTGGATGTTCTAACAGATTTGGGAACTTGGGCTCTTGGTGTTGCGGGCTAGAGTGTCGTGACTATTAGCACATGTAATTACCTACCAGCTGGCCGAGGTGTCCTGGTGGGAGGCAGCCTGGATACCAGCTGGGACAGAGCAAGCAGAGTCAAGGTTTCTCAGGTCTGATGCTAGCGCAGCCATTGATTTTCAGAGTGACCTTGGCCAAATGCAGCCAGAGCCCTTCTTTTGTCTTTATTCAGCTATGGTAAAGCCTCACCATGGTGACCGGGTTTATTCAAAAGGAACACCATTTTATGTGACTGTAGTTTGTAAGCTGACGGGGTGACCCATTTAGTCTTCCTTAATTAAAGTATCAGATCATCTAAACCTGGGACATTCGGCCTTTTCTTTCTTTTCTTTTTCCTCTCCTTTGGGAGGTGGGGGAGGGGGAGCAGATAGAATAAGGGAAAGAACAAATAATACATCCTGGCAGGGTTTGTGCATTTTCTTATTAATAATGGGCCTTGAAACATTTTAGAAATACAAAGACTAAATACTGTTTATTTCCCCATTTTTGTAAGAGGCAATTTTTCTGCTCCGGAGTGGGCCTGTATTTAAATAATGATGATAAGGCGCGTTCTCAAATCCCAACTTAGCGGATAAACAGCACCTACAAACAGGATTTGGGGGTTGTTAGAACCACGAGCTCCCTCCAGGAAATGGTTACTCTTTTTGCAAAGAATGGTTCTCAAATTCAAACCAGATTTTGAGCCGTCCCAGAATGGATGGGTTTGGGAGTGGTATGGAGCAAAGAGTATCAGGATGGGATACCAGGGTCATTGTGTTCTTTCCTTCGCTCTTTCATTGCATTTATTGAGCACCTACTAGGGGCCAAACCCCACTCTAGATGCTGTCATCTGGGTCTGCTGCTTTGTAACAGGTGACCTTGGGCAAGTCATTTCACCCGTCTCACGGGATGAGATTCATTCCCTGTAAAGTTGGGGGCGACAACTGCCTCGTGGGGTGAGGAACCCCGGAAGGGAGCCGAGTATGAATTGAACAAATCGCCCCAGAGCTTGAGCTGCTACTTTTAACCCTTCTCAAGTCTTCTGGACACGTTTTGAGTTTAGCAGGCTTTGTTATTTGTGCAGTTTGGGTCAAACTGGGTTCTAAGGTGAAGGATGCACCACAACTGGACCTCTCCTAAGGGTCTGGTGCCTCCCCCCAGCCCTATGATGACAGCTGGAAGTTTGGGTTTATTTACCAAACAGGTATGGGGTGCTGATGGTCTGCCAGGCCCCGTGGGGGGCATAGGGACACCATGTCAGGGCCACAGCATCTGTGGTCTCCTAGGAGACAGACCTCATGCTGCTGGAGCTGTTGGCCGTCGTTCCTGTCAGAAGAGGATCCGCTGGCTGAGGGCAATTCTGGCCCTTGGTGTCAGAAGAAGAGATGCTCTCCATTGTCCTTCCTGCATCTGTATGGAACCAGGCCATGTTCTGGGCTCAGAGGGGCCAGAGACCCAGGACTTAGGCACCACCGGGGAGATGCACAATAAACAATAGTAACAAATGGGCAAGATGATTTCAGAGAAGGTGAGCAGGTGTGGGGCAGACAAGAATTGAGGAGGGAGGGACAGACGATCGGTGGTCGGAGAGCACCTTGGGCTCCAAAGGGGAAAGACGGTGTGACGCTCCTGCCTGAAAGGCACACTTGGGATCATGGGCAGGAGACACTGGAGGAAGGAGGGTAGGGGACCTGGAGCCACATCCACACCAGCCATTTCCCTCGGTCTCTTCCACATCGATCCCTGAATCCAGACCTGGTGCCTCCCCGTTCTCTCCCTCAGAAGGTCACGTGTGGAGGCAGAGCACCTGGGCCCTGGCCTGGCTCCGTGGGCCCTGGAAGGCTCCCCAGCCTCTCACGGAGTCGAGAGCCACTCTCTCTGCTTCCTTGGAATGCCCTTGTCCTTGCCCGGCTCCGGAAAATTCCTGCGGCTCCCCAAGGCCTCGTGGGCTGGGCTGGCCTGAGAGCGCAGCCACAGAATGCCAGCCCCTTCCTCAGCTCCAGGGGGCATGAAATCTGTGCCGCGGGCCCCACGGTGACCCCAGCGGAGCCACCGCTGCCCCCACACTGCAGTGCATTAGTGCCTCCTGGAAGACAGAAAGCTGCCTTCTCCCTGATCCCAGGAGAGTCCCTGTGGGGCTCCGCTGTCCTCCCCTAACAGCGTCAGGGACAGACAACGAAGCCTGCTCCAGGAGCCGAGCGAGCGGGGCAGTCCTGCACTCAGCGGGCACATACCGAACGCCTACTGTGCGGCTGACACACCATGTGTGTCCCCCATCTGGGGGTGGCAGGGGGCAGGACAGAGAGGTCTCCAAGTAATTACAGAAAAATGTGGTAACCATTCTAATACAGGGCGGTCAAGACCGGGCTCCAGGAGGCCGAGAAAGGCAGGAGGTACCCTCCGATGTGAATGCTGCAGAATGAACAGATTGGTCAGGTAGAGAAGGTGAAGGGAGGAGAGGAAAGGAAGTCAGTCCACGCAGAGGGAAGCACGTACGCCTCAAGCTGGGAGCATGTGTTGGAGGAAACGTAAGGAACTCAGACCATTCCAGCACCACGGCTCTGAGCCGCCTCCTGGGGGCCAGGCCCTGGACCAGGTGTGGGACGTGGGGGAACACGGGGCTGAGCTCAGGGCCGGGGGGGGTCTTTCATGCAGAATTCTGACTGCGTATGCAGAAGATGGGTGCCATCGAGGACTTTGAAGCAGGGACACGACATCAGATTTGTATTTTTGTTTAAGATTTATTTGTTTATTTTAGAGAGAGAGCAAGAGAGAATAAGTTGGGGGAGAGGGGCAGAAGAAGAGAGAGAGAGAATTTCAAGCAGACTTCAAGCTGAGCGTGGAGCCCAAGGTGGTGCTCGATCTCAGGCCCCCGAGGTCATGACCTGAGCTAAAATCAGGAGTCAAATGCTTAACCGACAGAGCCACCCAGGAGCCCCCAGATTTGTATTGAGAAAGAGGGGCTGGTGGCCATGTGGATAATGGGCCGAGGCAGGCGGGGGTGGGCTGGGGGTCCAGAAGTTGTTGTAGGAATCCAGATGAGAGCAGCTGACAGCCAGACTGACAGGTGGGGAGGGCCAGAGACAGCGAAGGTGGAAGGGGCAGGACTTGGTGACCCGTGCAGGGGTGAGGGAGTGAGGGGTGTTAGGCATGACCCTGGCTGTGCCCAGGGAAGGGGGGACCTGCTGGGGTGTTAGTGTTTCCTGGGGACAGAGTTCCGATTTGGGAAGATGAAGAAGCTCCCAGGATGAGTGGTGGTGACCGTGGCACAACAGTGGGAATGTACTCAATGCTACGGAACGACCCACTTTAAAATGGTAAATCTGTGTTGCGTATATTTCACCACGCTTTTTCTTAAAAGGCCATGTTACCGGATGGAAAAGACCAGGCAGGATAGTGTGTAAGATGTCAGCTTTGTGTGAAGAACATGCATGTGTTTGCTATCCGTGTCCGGCCATCTCTGGAAGGGTAGATAGGAAACCACTACCCGGGTGGTATTTGTATCCGGGGAGAGGATTGGCACCCTGGATATATGGGTTTCCTGTGGCTGCCGTGGACAGGATGGCTTAGAACAACAGACACGTATGGTCTCACAGTTCTGGAGGCCACAAGTCCAAAATCAAGGTGTCGACAGGGCCATGCTCCTTCCAGATCCTCTAGGAGAGGATCCTTCCTTGCCTCTTCCAGCTTCTAGAAGCCCCGGCTGCTCCTTGGCTTGTGGCAGCGTTACCCCAATCTCTGCCTTCTCCTCACGTGGCCTTCTTCTCTCTGTGTCTCCATCCAATTTTCATCTGCTTAGAGGGACGCCAGTCCTCTTGGATTAGGACCCACATCTTAACTTGATTACATCCAGAAAGACCCTATTTCTAAGTAAAGTTACATTCACAGGGAAGGGGGTGGGAGGCTAAGATGCCAACCTACTGATGGGGAACATAATTCAACCCATCACATGGGGGGGGGGGACAGAGACGGGAGGGAAACTCATTTGACTGTTGGGTTTTTTGCAGCACATGGTACCTATTCCCCTCACCAAATTTTTACGGTAAAAACTCACGCTGAGGTTTCTGTCTTGGGAGAGTGTGTAGCTAGGGATGCTTTTAACAAATACGGGACAAGGACAATATGGGATAAGGAATAATGGGTTCAGTTTTGAAAATGCCAAAGGCAAGTTGCCATCCCAGCTGGTTGTCCATTGAAATGAGAGAGTCCGTGTAAGGCTTTTTCACCAGCGCAGGCTTGCCAGGGAGTCAGGTGCTCGCCAGGCATCCAACAGGGAGGAAGCAGAGGACAGTGGTTAAGAGTGTAGGCCTTGCAGCCTGACCACCTGAGTTCCAGTCCTGGCTTGACCACTGACCCTCTATGTGACCTTAGGCCAGCTCCTCACCTCCCTGGGCCTCAGCTTCTATATGTGCAAAATGGGGAATTGCCCACCTCATAAGGTTGTGGGAAGGATCAAATGACATAATATATATTTATGGGGCACCTGGGTGGCTCAGTCCGTTAAGCAGCCAACGCTTGATTTCAGTTCAGGTCGTGATCTCACGGTCGTGAGGTCGAGCCCTGAGTCTGGTTCTGCACTTAGCGCAGAGTCTGCTTATCCCTCTCCCTCCCCCTCTGCCCCTCACCTGCTTGCGCTCTCTCTCTTTCTCCCTCTCTCTCTCCAAAATAAGTAAATAAAATCTTTTTAAAAAATTATATATATTTATTAACACCATGTGGCACACTTGTGTCATGGTGAATGCACATTAAATACTAGTGATTATCCTGATTCTGCCACTCGAGACCATGAAGGTCTGCTCCTCCCTGTTATCAAAAACCATAGCATCAACTTCCTCTGAGAGTTCCTCTGAGAGCGAGAGGAATAAGTATCTTGACGAGATGTGGTGGTATACCACTGGGGACACGGTTTGTGGTCCAGACTGTGGCCAGGCGTGTCTCCACTCTTCTCTCACTACTGCTGAGGCAGCCACCCCAGCATGCAGGAAGAGAATCAACCCAGCCAACTAACCGGGGGGCCCCTCTCCCCACACCCGTGACAAGCAGGAGATTTGGAAGGCCATCACTGGCTACAGTACCCCGCCTCCTCCAAGTAGTCGAGCACCCATCACCAGCTGCATCTGCAACCTTAAGTGCGGTCACTAGTGGGAAGAGGTAGCAGAAGGAAAGGAGGATGTGTGTGGACAAAGGCACGTATGGTTCTTGATTGGCAGGGCTTTGCCACAGGTGAGCAAGAAGTTAAGGAAGAGGTTAGGGGGCATAGAATATTCCAGAAGAAAGGGTCATGCAGCATGGACTTAGACAGCTGCTTATTTATCTTGTCAGAGCTGGGGCAGCCATCAGATACACCTGGATTCTGGGACCTACCACAGAGCCTGGCACGTAGTTGGTTCCAGTAGGTATTTGTGGAAGGAAGGAAGGAGAGTGGCGTTACTGGGTATGTTGGTGCTATTACAAGTAAACGGACACTTTTCCTGGACTAACGCAGATGCAGAAAGGCTTCACCATGGAGACGTGGGTAGACAAGTGAGAGTCAGGTGCCTCGAAGAGAGGCCTCGACTAAGGAGGCCTTTGTAGGAGACGCTGGCAGACAGGTGACCACGGACGTCTCGGGTGCAGGGGAGCGTGCCCCAGGAAAGGGACTGATGAAGAGGACGCACTGTGACACGAAGGGAGAGAGGCCCTAGGTCAGAGAAGAGCCCGAAGAAGGTGAGGTAGCAGGCGCCAAGGGGACCCAGGCAGAGAGGGGCCCCCGAACCCCAGGCTGCAGCGCCAGCACGGACGGGCCAGCACGGACAGTGCAGCCGGAAGGGGGCCTCCGAGCGGGGCGGGGAGGGAGCACCTCGCCCTCTGCAGCTGAGCTTCCTACACCTCGGCGGGGGCCGAAACCATATTGCAGACGACAGTTTGCCAACACTTGAAATTTGTTCTGAGCTCTCAGAGTGTTAAAAGCAAAACAGAAACACATTGGTTGCTCGCAGCAACACAGAGAACTACATCTTAAATGGCATTTGGGGCTCGCTTCCAAATTGAAGCTTCCGATCCAAGCTGGCAGTGGGAGGGTGTGTAGCTGCCATACGGGATTTGGCTTCCAGGGAACAGGGACCTTTTTTTTTTTTTTTTTTTTTGGCCTCCTCTTGAGTCTGTTTAATTTCTGCCCAGGGTGCTTATTTACCTACCTGCCAGCAAATCTTTCAAATTCTAGTTTAAAATACTATTTACACAAGAACAGTATCTTCCCTTCACAATTAGGCAACCAGTACTTATTACAGAGACACGTGCTTAGTACAGAGTACTCAGTACAAAGTACTTAGTTCAGAGCCATGACAACAAAGGGGCTTTCGGTAACAGGGAAGGCGCGGGTCCCCTCCTTCAGCATGTCGGTAGTCTGCACAATGTGCCGTGTGCGAGCGCCATTTTTCCAGAATGAACTTCCCCAATAAATTGCTCTACGAAATGTTAAGAACCACCAGACTCGACGATCTCCAAAGGCCTGTCTAGCCCTGAAGATTATTCCGTCTTGTGGCCTGACGTTAGATGTGCAGATGGGAATGAGACGTTTACCTGTGGGGGAAACTGAGGCACACCAAAATGGAAAGGAATAGGTGGAGCTTCAGCTTATGGCCGCGCCTCTATCTTAGCAGGTGATAGAGGGAACTAATGATGGAGAACCTGCCTGGCACAGACCCCATCCTGGGCGCTTCTCACGCTCTGCTCCCTTCAGCCATAGGAGGGGGCTTTCCTTTCCTTGGACACCGAGAACACCGAAGCTCCAGGGGGTTGGGAAGCCTGCCCACCATCACATGTAGAATGTGTCCCATCTTGGATTCGAAGCAAGTCTGTCTGACTCCAAAGCCCAGTTCTTTCTGCCAAAGGGGTAGCTCCAGTCAGAGAATCCACATCGGGAAAGGTGAGAGTCACGTTGAACGAGGTCCACAGTTTCATATTGAAAGGCTCAGCCTCCAGCTTTAGCTCCTCTTAGAAATTCGGGTGCACGGCAGCCTCTTGCGCCAACCTAATATAGTCCGCGTGGACCAGTGCCAGAGATCCTCGTGAAGACCTAACATGGAAATACTCTACGAAGTGGCCGGGAGATATATGGGAAGGACTCAACCTCACTAGTCATCCTGAAATGCATTCCCAACCACACCCAGGTACGCCTTTCACACCCATCGGACCAACCAACAAGTTACAGTGTGATGATACCAGATTTGAGCAGCGATGTGGAACAGGGAGACCGCCTCTGTACCACCGTCGGGCCCTCCAAATCCACTTTCAAGTAAGCTTGGAAACACATTATTCTACTCTTATGTCTATACCCTGGAGAAACTCCTCCGTGTGGAAATAAGGAGGCGTATACAAGGATGTTCATTTTGTAATTATAACAGCAAAATAAAGAAAAAGGAAAAGAAACAAGCTGTCTGCAAGAGAAGGAACGAGTAAATGTTCGTTCAACGGAATACCAAGTAGCAAGGAAAATAAATGAACCACATCTACATGTTATTACACAGCCAAATCCCAGAAACAGTATTGCGTAAAAAAAAGAAAAAAAAAGATCATCGAGGCAGGATTTTGTGTAGTGTGCTAACATTTACATAAAGTTTACCACCATGCAAAATGGACTGTATAGTATCAGAAATTCAGTAAACGTAGTAAAATGTATGAAGCGTGCGTAAGGATGATAAATGTCAGACTGAAGAGGGAAGGTCGTCTCAGGAAGAGGGAAGGTCATCTCAGGAAGGTGGATAGCATCATAGAATCAGGAGGGGCGTGCAGTACTTAGAATGCTTTGTTTGTACTTACAGTGCTCTATTTTTTCCACCGGGTTGGCTGGTGAGCATATAGGTGGTCATTGTATTACCTTTTTATTTTACATGTGTCCTGAATTAATTTATTAACGATGAAAGTTACTTAGCTAGTGTTTGCAATAGCATATTTAGAAGGCCGGTTCTGGGATGTTAATAAGCATTCGATTTTTTAAAGTGGCAGGTGTTCCAATAAATTTGGGGAACACTGGCCTAAATAAAAATCAAATAGGTTTTTAAAAAACTTTCTCAGTGCTTTTAACATCCTGTGTTTCTTGTAAGTCCCAAAGAGAAGGTTATCCTATTTAAATACTTTACCGTACAGCAAGGGTTGGCAAACTAGAACTGTCTGCCTTCTATTTTTATTTTTGTTTGTTTTGTTTTGTTGTTTAAGATTTTATTTATTTATTTGACAGAGAGAGAGAGCGCGCACATGGGCACAAGCAGGGGGAGAGGCAGGCAGAGGGAGAGAGAGAAGCAGGCTCCCCGCTAAGCAGGCAGCCTGATACGGGGGCTCGATCCCAGGACCCCGAGATCATGACCTGAGCTGAAGGCAGACGCTTCACCAACTGAGCCACCCAGATGCCCGCTGCCTCCTATTTTTATAAATGACATTACCTGGACCACCAGCCACACGCGTTTGCTTATTATGGTCTGTGGCTGCTTTCACACCTTGCTTTCCCCTAGTGGCAGAATTGAGTAGTTACGACAGAGACCGTATGGCCCACAAAGCCTAAAATATTTACTAATCGGCCTTTTGCAGAACACATTTGTGCACCCACCGTAGAGCACCTTATGGGACTGGTGTCCCTGGGAATGTTGGAATTGTCACACTCAAGCTTTGCCCTTATACCACAGCAACTGGTGCGTGTGTGTATTTGTGAAAATTATTATACAGAAGCCGCCTAGTTCTTTCTAGACCCCTTGGAGGATGGTGTGTGTACTTTTCTCTTTGAATCTCCAGCACCTAAGCCAGTGGCCGGGATGTACTTGGCACTTCCCATGTGCTTCCCTGAATTGATTTTAATTTAAAACCCCATTTGCGGCATGGATTCATTAGGATACAGATTCATTAGCCATGGCAGATCTGCAAAATACCTGTGGTTTGGATAAGACGGGAGTTTGAAATTCTCCATCATACAACGGTCCAGGCGTGAGCAGTCTGGGGCTGTTATGGCAACGCCGTGCCAGGGACCCAGGCACCTTCCGTCTTGTCGCTCTGCCATCCCATGGGTGATACCTTCCTTTGCATGGCCTGATATGGCTGAGCCCACCCACCGGGACTTCCTCTCTTTAGTGGGAAGAGGGAGAGTAGAAGGATAGAGCAGACCCCAGACACTGCACACATCACTTCCCTTCCCCCTGCTGATGCGCACTTAGTCGTGTGGCCGCATCTGATTGCCAGGGAAACTGGGGGACTGTCATCTTTCTCTGGGCAGCTGTGTGCCCAGCTAAACATTCAGGTCCTACAACGATACGTGAAGGAGATAAAGGACTCTCTGGGGGACAATAACCAGCCTCTGCCAAAAAGGGATACATTAAGGGCTTGCCAGAATTAGGGGTGACTCTTTTCTCTAAAGGATAGGCCTCATTTTCGACTCTTTTAAAATAAGCCATGATGCCAAAGCAAGAGCCGTGTGACGATGCCTCATTATTTTCTACTCAAAATAACACGACAGCACGTTCGGAAATGAGCGTGCGAGTATCATTCTCCTGGGCGTTTGTAGCCCTTGCATCTGAGAGAGATCTTTTTTCACATATTTGAACAGACCCAGAATTTCTATTTTGCGGGAGGGCGAACGCAGTGGGTTTTGCCACTAACTGGCCATCTACTTCGGAGGAGGAGAAAGGTTCCAGGCCCCTGGGGACCTCTCACAAGGCGGAAAAGATTGGCCGGGAGGAGGACGTGGAATCCTACTTCCGTTACCTCATCCGAGGCGGTTAGTGAGCCGGCCCTTCTCTGTACTTTGGCAGCAGCACTAAAGAGCAAATAGACACAATTTTTGGACGAAGGTCTCTCCTAGGAACTTTGCACCATTACATGTCCCATTTGCTGTGATAATACAGTTTTTTTCCTTAGAAAGGTGGGCGGAGATCTTGGTGTGACTTACTTCAGTCTCCATTTGTTCACCTTTCCGCTACCCCAAAGAGAGGAAAAACTCATCAGCTGGGGGCCTGGAAGTATGAAAGGGAATTTGGCTTTTTGGGAAAGCGTGTTGAGCGGGGGGGCCGGGGGCTTGTATCCAAGTCAGGCCCATCGTCCTCTGAATTGTCATTTCACAATTCATTTCTGAAGGCACCGTTTTATGGTCACGCTTACAGAATCCCGTAATGGGAACTGCTTGATCTATAAGAGATGATGCAAAAAGATGCGATTACCCTCCACCAGGATTTCTCAACCTCAGCCTCTCTCAACTGTAGACATTTGGGGCTGGATTATTCTTTATTTGGTGGGGGGAGGGGGTGCGGTGTGCATCATAGGCTGTCAGCAGCATCTGTCTACCTGCCAGACACCAGCAGCACGTCCTTACCTGTGACCACCCAGACTGTCTCCAGACGTTTCCAGGTGTCCCTTGGGTGACAGAGGCACCCCTGGTTGAGAATCGCTGCTCTACCCAAGTCTAAAGGTATCCGTAGAGAGACTTGCTAAATGACCTTAGAGGAAGACATGGAGTCTGCTCCTCTGGGACCCCTTCAGATTGGTTAATGCTTCCCAGGCCTCTCATATCCTGATCTTAGCAAGGTTAGGACCTGGCCTGAGTGCTCTAGTCCAGCACCGACCTTCTGGGATTCTGCAAGCCAGAAGCTGCTGAGTGGGACTCGTGTCTGCCGGAGGACTTGAAGGAAAGCAGGATACAGGGAGAGGATCTGAGGTGAGGGCACACCACGCGTGCAGGCAAGAAAGCAGGAAGGAGATGTGTGTGTGGCATGGGCAGCGGGCCTCGTTGGCTGGAACGGTGAGGAAGAAGAAATGGTTGGGTGATGGGGAACTCTCCAGAGGGCATTTTCAAGAAGGCCTCGAGGTTGAGGGCTGTGAGTGGGAATTTATGTTTCTTTGGCCCCCGGCCCAGGACGTGGCATCTAGCAGTGAGCCAGGCAGCGTCTGAATAGCATCTAAGGGAACGTGGAAGACCTCCATAGCACAGACAGGCAGGGGGTAGGGGTGGGGGGGGAAGAGCAGGGCTCCAGCAACAGTCTGCCTGGTTCCAATCTCAGACCTACCATCTGCTGGCTCTGGGACCTGGGTGAGTTTCTTAGCCTCTCTGTGCTGCAGTTTCCTCTTCTGAAAGATGTAGATAAGTTCTGCAGGGTTAAGGGAAGGATTCGACAAGATGGTGTATGTGAATGAGTATGTGTGTGTACATATATCTGTTACAGGTAGATACACACGCCTACTTAATCACATATCCATTCACAGGTATGTGTAGGATCTGTTTATATCTGCGTGTGTATATACATGTACAGTTAAAATAGTTCCTGGCACACAAGAAATCCTTTATGTGTTTGCTATTACTATTATTATTATTAGGGAAGCAGTAAAATATTTTGAGTACAGAGGCACTGTCTGACACATAATAGGTGATCAGAATGAATTAATGAAGAATTCTTAACATAGGAGTTCCTTAATATCTATCTATGATTCTAGAACTTAACCACATTCATCCTTCGCTACTCCAGGGCCCAAACTCAGAGGCCCAGGGCCAGGCAGGGAACACACGAGTGGACCCAGCGTGACAGAAGACAGCAGAGAGGACTGGGCACGTGTGCGTCCCACATGAAAGTTATTTGCAGCCTGTTTTCAAACTGTGTGCTGGGCAGCAGTATGGGTCTTAGGACTGCCCTGGCCTAGGGTTTGCCCCTCGGCCCCACACCCTGTGTGTCTCCCCGCTCCCTGAAATTCTCTTCCAGTCGGACCTCCTGCACCTCACAACAAGAACAGAATGTGGCCTTCTTCTTGGCTCCTTGAGAACCACGGAGCTGCTTTGTGACAGAAGTGTCAACCAGCACATTCTTGGCCTCGTTCCCCCCGCCTCATCCCAATACACTGGAAAACTAGAGAGGGGCATAGCGGGGACACCTGCAGGCCTGATGCACCCCTCAGGACTCCCCTCCCCCTGCCCGCCCCGGCAGCCTGGCCAGTGCAGCCACAGGCATGCCCAGAGCACACTGTCTGGCTTTTGTCCTGTGGGTCACCAGACCCTTGTGAACAAAACCCAGGAACCTACTCTCCTACATACTTGGTAGGAGTATACCCCTGCCTTGGACCTGCAGACTCTCGTATTCTTATCTAGAGACAAAAGAAGTTAGGAAATGGGAGAACGCAGCCAAATCTGACCCTTTCAGTTCTTTCAATTCAAGGTATTTTTCCGTTCTGATGCGTTAGGAGAGTAGCCGTAAGGGGCAGTTACTTTCTTAGCTCCTGTATTAGTTAGATGACAAGAGTAACTCAAAGTACAGGGACTGAACTAAAATAGATGTTTCTTTCTCCGTCATGTAATAGATCAGCCAGGGCAGGCTGATGGGGCAACTCTGCTCCACACGATCCCTCAAAGACCCCAGATCCTTCCGTCTTCTTGCTCTGCGGTCCCTTGAGAGCAGGCATCAGCAAACCATGGCCCATGAGTCAGCCTGGGTATTTTTTAATAAAATGTTAGGGGAGCACAGTCACACCCATTTGTCTATGGCTGTCCTCAAGCCCCAACAGAGACCCTCAAGCCTAAAGCCTAAAATAGTGACGACCTCACTCAGTAAGATAAAGTTGGCCAACGTCACCTTAGCGCATTGGGCTCACCTGCGTGGTCAGCGCTCGGATGTTGGCAAGTCTGCTTATCAGCTGAGGAGGGGGATATAGGGCTATTACCCCAGGGCTCGACGTTCCTTTTAAAAGCCGGTGACGTAGACAGTGGTGTGCTGGTGAATGTTCAACAGCAGGACAGCGGGAGCCGTGGCTTGTAGTGCCTGCCGGATTCCATGGGGTAAATACTTCCACGATGGCTGATTTCGGGCTAGCAGGGAGATGTCACCAACAGAGTGGGGAGGAGGCACACAGCCGGTTTCCCAGCCAGTCCGAGCTGGCTCCCGCTCACCACAGGACACGAAAGTTCCTGCATCCCTTCCTCCTCCTGTTTGTTGACTCTAGGCAAATGGCTGTCACTGGCCACAAGGGGAAATAGAAATTTCTAACCCGACAGCCACGTGCCATGCCAAAACTCAGGGAGGGCCAAAGATTCTGTACTGCTCTAAGGAGAGGGGTGGAGAAGGAATGCTGGGAGATAGCACTCCTTGCCACACGTGTCTTTCCCAGATGGTCCGCTTGGCCACGTACAAGAGTTTGCGTGACGTAAGAGCAAAGACAGAGAAGCTCAAGTGTTGGGATGGAGGAAGGGAGGAAAGCTGGTGCAAAGTAAGGAATGGTTCATGAGCACCAGAAAACATGGGATCAACTCAGAGAATGTCCATGCTTGGAGGCACCCAAGAGCTTGACTAGCCCCATGCCCCCATTTTATGGATGAGAAAAACTGAGGCTGTTGGAGGAAATGTGATTTATGCAACGTCACACAGCTGTTGGGTGGTTCAGCCATGACTTAAAACCACATTCATCTGAGCCTTTACCCTGGCCCTGTTCCCACCGTACCAGTTGCTTTCAGAACTGTTTATTGGGGCTTTGTTGTTCCTCTCGCCTGGCTGAGCTGAGAACTGGCCTCAGAACCCTCCTTCACACCATTCTCCCAGCCGCCATACAAATGAATCAGAGTTGGTGTCTGAGATTAACCCTGTTTTCCACACCCTGGCTTAGGTGTTGTCTCATAGCCAACGCATTACCCTCATTCCTGAAGAGGTACTGGGGGTGTTGCGTGTCTGTGATGTTTCTGTTGCATTTCGGATGGCTGACCAATGTCCACATCTTCTAGAAGTTCATAGTCTCTGTCAGCATCACATATCCCACGTTCTCTAGGCATGTGTCCATATGCCACCAGGGCTTCCAGAGTAGCCAGAATAGGTTCGTGTGCACTGTCTCCCTTGTTCCCCACAAAATCTAAATGCACTTGTCCTGTTCTCCCCATGTGAGAGATGAGGAGGCGGAAGCCCAGAGAGAGAGGGGGAAACTTGCCCAGGGTTATGCAGCCAGGAACTAGGCTGTGTTGGCATATATATCATCAGTAGTTCTCTCTGCCACCCTTCAGTGAGCTCCCGAGGGTCCAGATAAATGAAATCAGCGTCGTTGTCTCCTTCTCGACGTCATAAATCTCTCTGGTATCCCACAGAGGAACATGAAAGGCTGGCTGGCTGAGCCTCAGTTAGGACTTGGAGTTAGGGTTATGCCTCTCATTTTTCTCCCAGACACCTCTGTTTTCCATTACGTGGTCACCCCTGTAGCTAACAGCCCACTTAATGCCCTTCTCTGCGCAGCCTGGGAGGGCAGGGCCCCATCTGGCTCGCGTGCTGCTGGTGAACAGTGCGTGGGAATGCGTGAATCACGACATTGCCCCTAGCTTGGGTTCGAATGGAGGTAGAAGGAGCCAAGTGACTTGAAGGCAGGCCACTGAAGGCCTCTCGGTCGCTGCGTCCTCCTCTGTATGCTGGGGATCCGGAAGCCTGCCTTGTGGGGTTCCTGGGAGGGTTTAAGCAGGATGTGAGCGTGGGCTCCGAAGTCAGAGCGGCGGGGTTGAACGCCAGCCCTCCCGCCTACGAGCTGTGGGACCTTGGGCAAGTGACAGACGTCCCAGGCCTCGGCTTCTTCACCTGTAAAATAAAGAGGACAGTGGGTTATTTGGAGCTGAGCTGTCACCTGTGAAACGTTCAGCACAGGGACTACCTGTAAATGCCGCTGTTCATACCCACTGCAGTGTGTTAGGAAAACTGTAAATCTTTACTCTTTCTCTGACTACTGTTAACATCTTTACTCCGTTCCAAGGCAACTAATGTGACTGCCAGCCTTGGAACCATGTTACAAGCCAAATCACGCGTCCTGGGGCCCAGGCAGCAGAGGGGGGCGGTATCACCCCCCCCCCCAGAGTCATCTGCTCAGCAGGTAATCACCCCTGCCTGGGCCCCGCGATGGTGGGCACTGGCGTCTTCCATGGGAGCAGGGCAGAGCGGCTCCACCATCCCCCCCACAACCCCTCCCCCAGGCCGACCCCTGGTTGCTGCCTCTGAGAGGGGCCTGGGAAGTTGCCGTCTCCCAGGCTGCCAGCCAGCTGGTAAGACCGAGATGAACAAGAACAAACACGGAAGGGGAAGTGAGAAGCCTCGGGAGCAAGAGCAGAGCTGTCACACACGGGCTCTGCAGACAAGGCCCCGGCGAGGGCTGGGCGCCACGGCAGCTGGAAAGGGCTGTGGCAGCAAGGGAGGACCTGCCCTGGGACTGAAGAAGTGTGTAGTGGGAAGATGGGGGGTGGGGGACCTCCAGATGCCTGGTTAAATCCCTGGAAAGAGGACCTACAATCACAAAGTAGCGTGCATATACGAATACAAAGAAGTATGCATCCTGTGTACGGTTATCATCACACACTGCGCTGAGTGGCTCAACAGTATGATTTCTTAATCCCCATCACAGATAGAGGCCTAAGGACTACGATTATCCTCCCTGCTTTGCAGATAGGAAAGGAGAGGCTTAGAGGGGTTAGTTCCCCGCCCAGGGTAGCAGGTATGAAGCAAAAAGGGATGTGAACCCTGCTCCATGGGAGACAAGCTTTAGTGTCGAACACTCAGACCTGTGCCTCAGTTTCCTTGTCCATAGAATGGAAATAATGATAACACTGCCTTCAAGGAGAGGTCGGTTGAAGTGGTAGGAATTGAGCACTCGGTATGGTGTCTGGCTCACAGTGAGCATGCAGTAAGGAATGGCTTCTTTCTTCCTGGTGAGGGGAGGTCGTGGTTGTGGGGACTCTTTGGGCCTTTGAGGTTCAGATCCCAGAGTCACGCACGGAAGCCCAGTGATTGCCAGCACATTGCTGAGAACTGGGCTGTACAGAGTGCTTAGTGGGACAGACTCTGGAGCCAGACTGCCCGGGTTTAAATCCTGACTCCTGCTTATTAGCTGTGTGACAACGAGCAGGTTAATTAACCTCTCTGTGCCCCATTTTTCTTGTCTGTAAAGTTAATAACAATAATGCCTTCCTCGTGGGGTTATTGTGAGAATTAAACACGTTAATATTTGCAGAAAGTTGTAATATGCCTGGTACATGGTAAGAACTAGTATTTGTTAAATCGGCAAAATGTGTAAAAATGCTAGTGTCCCCATTTTACACGTGAGAAATGGCGTGAGATTAAATTACCTGTGCAGGGTTAGGAGCACAGCATAAGCAGTTAGTGAGGTAGAGTCAGGTGACAAACCCAGGCTGTCAGCCTTCTGAGCCCACGCCCCTGGGGATGGGCTTACCAGAGTTAGCCTAGAGTCCAAGCTCACGGAGCCTGGGAACTGCCTGGCGCCTTCTAGCATGGCTGGGGGGGGGGGGGGGGGTGTCACGATTGGTCCCGGGGGTAGGGAGAAAAGAAGGCCCGGGAGCCTGGCTGGGCAGGCCCCCAGCATCCTGAGTGGCTCTGCTCTGCGATTTCCTGCCTGTTGAACTGTTCCAGAAACTGTGCTTTCTTCAAGCGTGACCCCCATCCCCCTTCCCTTCCCGACCTCTGTCATCACTTCAGTCTGCTTGCAAAACCGTGCTGAGGCACAGCAGCCTTTCTGGGGGCCAGGGTGTCCCCACTGAGAAAAGGACTGCCTTTATTCTGGTGAAATTTGTTAGATACGGTGTCTGATTTTGAGACCCTAGGAAGTGCTATTACTACAGCGTTCTTCGGTCTCCAAGTCTCTGTATTTGGTCCTTCCAAATACGCTGTGTTCTCTCCAGTCTACGCCTTGCTTTGTGATTTACAATAATGATTATGATGTGAGATCGCTAACATTTCATGAGAGCCATGCGCTAAGCTCTGTCGTCTGGTAGGAAGCTATTCTTACTATAAATTCATTTTACAGATGAGAAAACTGAACAACAGAGAGGTTAAGTGACTTGCTCCAAAACTGCACAGCTGCTAAGTAACAGAACTGGGAGCCAGAGTTCCTGCTCACAACTCCCATGTATGCTAGCTTTAAAAATGAACATATGAATAAAATGTGTCTGAGGCCTCACCTGCTTGCGTTTATCGCTGGGAGTACATCAAGAGATGAGCAGAATGCATCAGCATCCCTCCTCAACGCTGCCTCCTTCCCAGGGGAGAAAGGCAACGAGATTGCTTGCTGCGCTCAGGCCTGCAGGCTTCTTGGCAAACATCTTTCTGAAGTCACATTCTCGAAGGGGTGGAAAATATCAAGCCAATCTCTTGGGGCCCAGGCCCTTGAGAAATCAGAGAAATTGACTACTTCCGTAGCTGACCTCTTAGTTAAATTGATCAGATTTTTTATGGCATTGTTGAAAGCCACTGGAGGGGAAAACCACAGAGTTGATCACTTTCTAGTGAAGCCCCAGGTGACCCGCTTACTAGATTTCTGCATAAATAAGTCCCACCCTTCGGAAGGCGCACGTCTTCACCCAGGCCCCAGGGGGACCTATTGGTCTTCCGTGGCAGATGCTTCCGGGACCTTCCAGAAAGAGTAAATGGAGCTCTGAGTCGTGTTTACAGGAATGCTGCAGGAATTTAAATGTCACAGAGTTAAATTTTCTAACGAACCGGGTTGAACAGAAAGCCATGTTTTCACAAGCCTTTATGGACCATGTTTCTTACCTGCTTTCGCTGGTAACATTCAGTAACCAGAACCATTACTCATTTTGTACGACTGAGAGATTCTTGAAAAACAGGTGTTTCCTGGGGCCTGCTCTCAAAGGGTAGGTGGTGCGTGGCTCCCTCTCAGCTAAGACCCTGTGCTTCAGGCACGTAAGAGGCCACACCGGATAGATGGGGTCCTGCCCCCAGGAGGCTGACAGCAAACAAACGGTAAGACAGACAGACAGACAGGAAGAGTAGAATGGAGTAATCACAGATTGTGAAAGGTGCTAAGAAAGGGAAGGGTGAAATCAGCCAGAGATGGGGCATGTAAAGGCAGGAAAGGGGGGTACCCTCCTTTAGAGAGGGCCTCCTCTGGACATGACATTCAAGCTCATATTTGAGGGCTGAGAAGGAGCCAGCGCTGCAAAGAGCCAGGAGAGGGAAGAGGAAGTATGAAGTCCTCAAGGCAGGAGAAACCCTGGCCAGCGGAGGGCAGCACCTGCCGAAGGCCGTGGGGGCGGGCCCCACCCCTGCAGAGCCCGTGGGCCAGGCCCCAGAGCTGAATTCTAGTCTCAGTACCCGGGAAGGCATGGGAAGGTTGTAAGCAGAAGCACCACACGGTCTTACTTACATGTTAAGCTCACTCTTGCGTAAGAGACTGGTTTGGGGGCGCCTGGGTGGCTCAGTCGGTTAAGTCTCTGACTCTTGATTTCGGCTCAGGTCATGGTCTCAGGGTCCTGGGATCCAGCCCTGTGTCAGGCTCCCTGCTCAGTGGGGAGTCTGCTTGTCTCCCTCTGCCCCTTCCCCTGCTCATGAGCATGTGCTCTCGCTCTCTCGCTCTCTCTCTGAAATAAATAAATCTTTCGAAAAGAGAGAGAGAGACTGGCTTGTATGGAGAGCGGACTGGAAGCTGACAGACCAGTGGGGAGGCCACCACACTTATCTAGACGAGAGGCCAGTGTTTGGAACCCGTGTGTGGGCCTTGGAGCTAGAGAGCAGTGGATGGGGTTGGGGTTGGGGTGGCAAAATCCAGCTGATGGAATGGCCATGAGCATGGGAGAAGGTTCTGGTCTGAGTACCTGGGTGGACAGGGGTGCCATCCCCAGAGACGGGATGACTGGGGGACGGGTTTGGAGGGTGGGGGCTGGACGTGTTAAGAAAAAGTTGCATTTCGGACATGCTACACGTGAGGGTCCGGGAGACGTCCAAGAGATGTGCTCAAGAAAGCAGTGGTATATGGGCTCACTGCTTACCAGCCCTGTGACATGGGCAGGTTCCCCAACTCTAGAATGGGGCTCCTGTTAGCACCTCCCTTGTGGGCTTCTGGTGAAGCCTGTATGACTTCATACAGGGAAAGAGCTTAGATTTCAATCGTAAGAACTCAATGAACGTTAGCTTCCTATAATAACAATTATTATCATCACCATCTTAGCTACAGTAATTTCCTTCCCATTTGTCTCTTTGTAATTAAAATCAAGGGCCTCTGTAGCTGGTAAACACTTGTGCTGATGTTCTTGGAGTTACTGACTTATGAGTCTGGGCTCTCAGGGAACTCGGGGTGGGGTCTAGCCCCCGATCATGGTGCCCACACATTTCTCCAGTCACGTGGAATTCAACTTGACTCCAGGGGGGGGGAAATGCTTAATTGAGAAAGTCAGTCAAGCATGGAGGGTAGCAGAAGGGACTTAGACACAGACGGGAGAGAGGAACTGCAAGTTCACTTGACAATGACAATTCATAGCATCTTTGCTCTCAAGAAGGAGGCTCTTGATTTCACAAATCAGCCTCTTCCCAGACTAGATAGTGGTCTGTTAGAAGAAAAGTTTTCCCTACCATTAGACAAATCTGATACCTCCCCAAGTTCTGTACATACACCCCACCCAATCAGGGGTCCAGACACGTCAACACAACACATGCAGACCCCCACCTTTCCCTCTCCAGAAGCCTCTGTCATGTGCCCCAGAACCTGGCTCTGTTGCTCTCACCCTTTTTTGCTCTGTCCTATTTGGCCTGGACCATCTTTTAGGGAACTTAGATGCAGCCCACTACCACACTGGGAGTTTCCTCTCTTCCCCTGGAGATGCTGGGATCCATGGTCTGTCCTTGTGTTCTTTTCAAATCATGGCAGGTGGCTCTGCCCTTTCCCAAATTAAAAAAAAAAAAAAAAAAAGTCTAATTTCAATTTCTGATAAACAGCCAAGAGTGTTCTAGTGCAAGTTTGTTCCATGCAGTATTTACTAAAGTACTTTTATTTGCTAAATCTAGCAACCCCCTCACTGTGAGAGTCCCAAGTTCAAGCCCCATGCATCATGCCTCATAGCATAAATCCCATCACGTCTTGGATGCTGAGGCCAAGGGTCCTTTGGTCCTCCCCCCCCCCCAACACCTGCAGAGCCCTCAATCATCCCTGGAGAGTCCTCCAACAGTGTTGGGTGGTCTTGGCTCCCCTGCCTGCCATGAAAAGGTCTTAATCCTGGAGTTCAGGGTCCTGGTCAACAGTGGGCCTTTCTTGGTCCTTCCCAGTGCTCATACAAATGGGCTCTTGGAGGCCTAGCCCAACACTCAGCTCCTGAGGTGTGCATGCCGATTAGACCCCACATCAACACCAAGCTTTCGTGCTTGTCTCTGGTTTCTGTCTTCGCTGCATCAGCTCCCCCTGGTGGCCAGAAGCAAATTCTTACTGTCTCCTGTCCAGAGCCCCACTATCTCCTACCCTGGGTTCCTATTTCACGGTAGCCTTCTGCCCAAGCAGAGATGAATGATAGATCAGAAACCCAACGAGGAGTCAAGCACAAACCCATCCCACCCACTTCCTGAGGCTCCCTTTGTGGTTCACCCCTCAAGGGCTTTCCCC
The DNA here is from genome assembly GCF_023065955.2 of Ursus arctos. NCBI lineage: Eukaryota > Metazoa > Chordata > Mammalia > Carnivora > Ursidae > Ursus > Ursus arctos. The sequence goes on along the minus strand of NW_026622886.1, from coordinate 8,616,331 downwards.
CAGGTCCTAGCCTTATTGATGAAGAGGAGCCTCGGAGCCATAAACTTTCTGGAAGAGTAGCCCCTCTCATTTCCTCCAACGATAAAAAAGAAGGCAGTTCCCCATAAACTTACCCTTTTCTTAGGTCACAAAGTGGCTTAGTTAGAAGCAGGAATGGAACCAGGAATTCTGAACACCTGGCTCCTTTACTTGGTTTCCACCCTCTGAATGAGCAAGGGGAGGGCACAGAGAGGGGTCTGGGACAGTGTCTACTACAGGTTGCTGGCTGTGTGGCCCTGGGCAAGTCCTTTATCTGTGTATTTATCTCCATGGTTAAAAGAGGGGTAATGATAGTACTTGCCCTGTGGGGTTGTGTAGGGATTGAACAAAACTAACTCATGTTTAGCAGAGTGCCTACCCCATAGTCAACGTTCAGTGAATATTAGCTCTCGCCATACTTAGCACAGAGGAAGACAGATAAGCGGCAGTTACGAAGGACAAAGGATGAAGACATCCGTATTTTAATTGGAGCCTAGGAACAGGCAGTTGACATGGAAAAATGCGAAGGATCCTTGGTGCTTTCTAGCTCTCCTGGTCCTCAAGGACCACTTCCTGGGGAAGCCACTGCACCCAACTGACCGTCTCTCCCTTCCTTAGGGCCGACGACTGCTTTTGTGCTTCTCGGAAGCTGGATGCAGTGGCCATCGAAGCCAAGTTTAAGCAGGACCTGGGCTTCCGGATGCTGAACTGTGGACGGACTGACCTGGTGAAGCAGGCAGTGTCTCTGCTGGGGCCCGACGGCATCAACACCATGAGCGAACAGGTACAGGGTCTGAGAGTCTGAGCTGACCCCCCCCCCACCTCCAGCAGGTGCACTGCCCCCTGCCAAGATGGAAGCAGCAGGCCCTGGACACACGCTCCCCCTACTGGTGACTTAGGGTGTTTTTTTTAATGTAGTTATAGTTTTAATTTTTAAAATATAAAAATATCCTTGTTCATCTTTATAGAAGTTGCACATGATCATTGCAGCTGAAATGGAAAATAGAGAAAAACAGACCTATTCCAGAAAGGAAATAATGCCATCACCCAGATAGCCATCATTTATATTTAGCATGTGTCCTTCATGTCCTTTTTTGAGCATGGTTAAAATTAGTGCTCTGCCTGCCTTTCTGTTACCGCATCACAGAACAGCTCCAGGAGTATTTTTACCAAACTTTCAGGGTATGTTTAAGATACACAGAAGTCATTCTGGGGAACCCTAGGAGGCACCTCAGAGATAGGCAGCTGCCCCCCGAGCCCCTGAGACTGAGGTATGGTGAGAGGCTGGTGTGTCTACCAATCAAGAGACAGCATGTGGGTGAAGATGTCACGGACAGAGAAAACAAACAGCAGTTTTCAATGTGAGCCCCAGATGGAAAGTCACAAGGGGCAGATGGAGCTGTTTTTCATATGGACAGCTCATGCCGTGAGTTCCAGGGGAAGAATAGTAGCTAAGAATTTTCCTGAGCAGCGAGGAGTCCTAACACACACACACACACACACACACACACACACACACACACTTCCATTATTTTTTTAAAAGAGATTTATAACGTCTTGCCTTTTCCAATAATTTATATTAAAGGTACTTTGCAGTATCATTAAATACTCTTTTTTTAAATCACTTTTAATGGCTCCATTAAGGGTAATATTATTTATTCAGTTTGCCACCCTCAGTTGTTAGATATTTAGGTTGTTTCTGATTACTTGTATCAACAATGCCGAGTTAAACACACAGCATTTGTTCAAATCCCTGATTATTTCATTAGGGAAGTTTTTTTTAAATTGAAGTATAGTGGACACAATAGTTTCAGGTGTACAGAATCATGATTCTACAATCCTATATGTTATGCTATGCTCATCATTAAGGAAATTCTTGAAAGTGGAAATAGTGGCTCGAACGTATCAACCGTTCTGAAGGTTCTCAATCTCAAATTACTTTCCCAGAGATTTTGTTTCCTTGTACACACCCTCCAACAGTATATGTGTTTCCCTATTCTTTTTTTACTTACCTTTTGCCAGTCTTTCATTGGAGCTTTACTGTCTTCTTCATTTAGAAGAGCTCTTTACATATTAGACGTATAACCCTTTGTTATAGTATGACAGACGTGTCTCGATTTATTGTCTATCTTTCCATTTTGTTTATGATGTTTTCAATTTCATGTCCTCAACACTGTAATGATTTCTGTCTGTGATTTCTTCCATTACTTTTACACCTTAGAAACAGATCCAATTAAATGTCTTTTATGGTTTTAATTTTTCTCTATATCTCTAATCAAACTAGAAATTATTTTAGCTTATGGTGTGAGATAAGGCTCTAATTTGCATGTTTTCCCAAATAGCCACCTTTACAGCACTATTTATTGAAAACTCCATCCCTTCCTTCTGTTGGTTGTGGAACTTCAAAATAAACAGAAGTCACAAGCAAATATGGAATTCCTAAAAACCATTCCTCATTCGCTTGCCTTTTGCTTGTAAATGATAATGTCAGACCCGACGTCAGTGACGGGGGCATGCTCAGAGGCATCCAATTTCCCTTGACACTGACCTGCCGCTTATAGAAAGCAAAGATGACGCTTGTTATACTGTGAAGGAGAAAATGTCAAGGAAACAGTGTTTATGAATTAGGTAGTTTGGAGTGATGTCACAGAATCCAGAAAGTTCCTAAGACCCGTAAGTTGAAATCAGCCACTTGTTTTAGCAAACACTCTTAGGTCTGCTGCACCTTAGGACAGACAAATGAAAACACTCCAACATAAGCAAAGATAATTGTTTAAAAAAAAAAAAAAAACATTCTCCCCCCCCTTTTTTTTTGCTTACATTTTGGTTTTCAAAATATGGAGGATTATGACCTTATGAGTCCTAGGGCGGCACGTTTATTTTTTTAATGCTGGAGTTTGAATGCAAGCGTAGCCACCTACACACAAGTAAGAATTTCCATTTGTTGTGGAGTGACAGCCCCCGTGTAAACCCTCTCCATTCTCTGGTTTTTAACCCACTGCAGGGCATGACCCCCCTGATGTACGCCTGTGTCCGTGGGGACGAGGCGATGGTTCAGATGCTGCTGGATGCCGGAGCTGACCTGAATGTCGAGGTGAGGGTGCAGAGGGCTGCAGGGCCCCTCGGCCTGACAGTCCCCCGGGGGAAAGGAGCAAAGAAGAGAGGGGGCTTTTTCTCCCCAGAGCCACCACGAAGGGTGCTCAGTCCAGCAAATAGGTCAGACCAGCTGGTGGATTTCCTGTATCCCAAGGCCCCAGCCCAGCCACACTGCAAGGAACTGCCTGCATGTACATTTCATTTAAAAACAACCTGCAAGCTGCGAGGAGCACCTGCTTTCCTTTGCTTCAGCGGAACTGATCCATTCCTTCGGGGATCGGGGCAGAGAGCGCACTCCTGAGCCATCAGCCCTTTCTGCCTAATACAGAGCTGGTCCATATTCCCTGACTTGAGGTTTAGCTCCCCCAGATCCTCCGCCCTCCCAACCAAACCCTGATTGCTTCACCTGTTGGCTGAGTTGAAGCCACAGGTCTTCAAGCCAATCACAAAGCTTCCTAGAGGCAGTGTGGTGTATAGAGTGGAAAGCGCACCCCCACGGGCTTTAGAATTTGACACTTGGGCTCAAATTCGGGAAATGCTGAGTCTTAGCAACTTGCTTGGGCAGGAGGCTTAACCTTTTGGAGCTCCGCGTCCCCATCCGCAACAGGGAGAGAACAATCACACCCATCTCAGAGGGTCGCTGGAAGAAATAAATACAAAGGGTACCTAGCATAAGTTCGGGACTCAGTTAATATCGGTTCCCCCACAAACACCTCGAGGCTCGTAGTAGGTGAACTCACGCTTTTTGGCCATGTTCTATCCTGTCGTTCTGGCAGCCAGCGATCGGCAGCCCCAGAGGCTGGGAAGGTTGGCATGCTGCAGTCCTAGCTCAGCAACCCTATAAACTTGTTAGTGCAGAATCAGATGTTCTCGTAGTCTTAGTACTGTGCTTTTTTTTTTTTTAAATTAGTGAATTTGATACTCATCTGAGGAAAACAGGCAGTAGACACAGTTTTGCATCCAGGCCATTTTGGATATTACAAGTCTCAAGTATTGGGGATTTTCTTGCCTGTTATGAATCCCCCACCACCGTGCAGACCCCTGCAAGGGCTCCTCATCTTTGGGTCCTGGTGGGCTTCTCTGGTCCTCTCTAGCCCATCCCAGCTCAAGGCCTTTTCCCAGTCAGGTGATCAGTGAACTCAGCTGCTCTGAATGAAACAGGTATCACAGCTAGATAGATGCCCCCAGGAGTGTTTGGGAGAAAAGCCATGTGTGGGTGCCAGTCCTGCAGGACCCCAAACTTCAGCTGCCCTGCTGCCTCTCTTTTGGCCTAGGATGTGTCGAGGCCCCCATATTGAAAGACCAAGATCAGATCTCATGGTGTGTCCAGGGAAGGGTTTGTGCCCAGGTTTCCAACAGCATGAGGGTCCTAGTCTCCTAGGAAGCCAACCGAAGAGTGAAATGAGGACATGGTAGGGTGAGCTGTGACCAGATGGGAATGTCACTCCATCAGACGGGTGGTGGTCTTCCCTGGCTTGAAAGCTCGAAACAGACCTCCCCTTGCCTGAGGTTCGCTGCTGCTGAGAATCTCCCCTAAAGGTGTGGACGTCATGGTCTGGCATCTCACGCTATCTGACGTGCTGCGGCCCTTTCCTTAAGCAGAAAGAGGGGACAGGCTGGGGAGCTGGCCCACGGTAGCTGCCATCACAGCTCCTCCAAGGCACCTTAGAGGAGGTCAGAAATCATCAGTTTAACTCCTTGCAGGTGAGGAGCCAAAAGGAGTCCTTCCGCTGCACAGAGGACTTCAAGTCACTACCCCACTGTCACCAACGTTTCCCAAGACACTTCCAGGATGCCCTTCTGTACATCTCTAGCCCACGTGCCCAGCCACAGATAGGTCCGACTTGCTAGTCTAAATATTGTGAAGGTCACATTTTGAAAATAACTTCAATTTGTTTATAGGTTGTCAGTACTCCTCATAAATATCCATCCGTCCACCCCGAGACCCGCCATTGGACGGCTCTGACTTTTGCTGTGTTGCATGGACATATTCCTGTAGTTCAGGTATTAATGGATTTCCCTACCCACGTCTGACCTTTAATTTTACCTCCTCCATTATGCAAATCTGTACCTCTCCCAGCATGCACATTCCCTGAGGGATTCATATTGGTTAACTGCAATGAAGTATAGCACATTCATATCATATAGATGCAAATATCATATGTAATGATCTATATGGCCTGGCTTTAACCAATATGAAATGATCACAGACCCACACGCAGCCTCACACACACGAGTGGCAAACGGATGAAGCTGTTCCTGGTTGCTCGGGGGTGGGGCCTGAGCTGTGATGTTGCGGATTTGTCCATTTTGCTTGTCGTAACGTGAACGTAAGACTTGGCTGGTGTGAGACCTTGGAACCTCCCCTTAGGTGTGACCCTGGTGCTTGTGTAGAGTCTAGTGGTTTCTAACTAGTGGAAAGAAGCATCCCCAAGTCACCAAGGGAGTGGTTCGAAAAGACACTTGCTGGGATCCCACTTACTGAGAATCTGATCCCAGAGGTCTAGAGGAGGGCCTTTGCACGTGTCTTCTGAAACGGCTCCCCAGGTATGGAGAGATGCCCTCATCCGAGGTCCCTTGGGCATTGAAGTATGTATTGCTTGGGCTTTTTCTGGTTGTTGTACAGTTGGTGTTCAAGGACCAGCCGTCCAGTACATTCTAGATCTTAAACTCGGTCTTCAGTGCATCTGAAAAAAAGAAATCCGCATCCAGGTCCATTACTCCCCCTGGCGTCATCGTGCTGAGCTTTGGGTACATCGGGAACGCTTGCTTTTATGTGGTCCAAGCCTCTTAGAAGTCTGCAGTGCAGGAAGGAATGTTACAGGGACCACGGGGCAATGGTGGAGAGCCACAGGACTCTTTTGGTGTTTCCTCGGCCATGGGACTCCTTCAGGCAGATCCAAAGTCATGTTCCAGGAGGCAGAGTGTATGACGTGTCACGCTGAGAGCTGACTTCTGCGCTGTAGAATGTCATGGCCAGTTCACTCCTGGTAGAGGGATATAGTAAAGGAGGGATGGGGGGGGGGAGTGGCCTAGTGGACACGAGGCATCCCCAAGCCTTTAAATCAAGAACAGGAGCAGCAGGCAGCCAAGCAAAGCCAAATGAAGTCAGGCCACCTGTCCCCTGCAGGTACACGAGGCATGGAATGCCATCAGCAGCCCTCTCCTGGCTGTGCCCTCAGGGAGCCCTGGGCAGGGAGTAAAGAAGGCAGATCTCTCCCCCTCGTTTTCCATTAGCAGTGCTGAGAGCACATTCACTGTGAGTGAGGCCCAGCATGGACAGCTTCCATTTTTAAGAAGCCCAGGGATCTTCAAGAATATAGCCCAGAACGGAGTACACTCCTCAAAGCTCACTCTGCCACTTAAGTAACTGATCTCGCTGGCCAGGAAACTTAGCATTTGCTAAACTATCCTCAGAGCTACCCAGGGTGTTCTAGAAGGGATGCGTGCCCTGGTTGGCCCAGGTGGTCCCCAAACTCTTTGGAACTCAAGATTCTGTGGTTCTAAGAGACCGTTCTGATGCTCTCCGAGGCTTTGTGTACCCAACCCTAAAAAGGGAGTCTTCCAGCACTCTGGCTCCATGAGCGTCTAAGCTTCTAGAAACTTGAACGTACATATCAATCACCTGGAGATCTTGCTGAAAGGCAAACTCTCATTCAGTTGGTCCGAGGTGGGGCCTGAGAGCCAGCATTTCCAACAAGCTCCCAGGTGATGCCAATGCTGCTTTCCGCGGACCACGCTTGGATAGTCCGAGCTTCTGGGAGATTCAGGAGGCTGTCAGTTCACCCTCCGGCAGACAGCTGCCCTCACCCTGTGCACACGGCCCCTGACCCAGAGGGAGGGCAGGAACATTGGCATCGCAATGACTTCCACCAGCTTTTCCTGATGTGTCCTCACAGTGCGTGTCCTTTAAATGTCTCCGTGGCCACTCTTCCTCCACAGCTGCTCCTGGACGCCGGGGCCAAGGTGGAAGGCTCCGTGGAGCACGGCGAGGAGAACTACTCAGAAACACCCCTCCAGCTGGCCGCCGCCGTAGGTAAGAGCCGCTGAGACTCGACCCCGCCGAGGGTCTCCACCACCTTGGCCCTCAATGTGTCTGTGACTGTATCTTTGCTTGACTCGCTTATAAAACCCCCTTCTCTGGGCTTGCAGGAAATTTTGAGCTGGTTAGTTTGCTGTTGGAGCGTGGTGCGGATCCCCTGATAGGAACCATGTACAGGAATGGAATTTCTACCACCCCCCAGGGTGATATGAACTCTTTCAGCCAGGCTGCAGCCCACGGACACAGGTAGGCTAGGATGGGCCAAAGCCACAAGGTCCCAAGTGGTGCTTGTTAAAAATGCAGATTCCCAGGCCTACCCCAGACCCACTACATCTCTGGATGTGGGGCCCAGAGGCAGGCCAGAGCCCAGGCCCGGCCAGAGTGGCCTTACCTGCCAGCTTCCTGCTCAGAGCCAACTCCACGCAGCGCACATCTACTCAGACTGCCTCGTTTCGTCCCTTCCCGATCAGCTTTCACCTCACAGAGATGCACTCTTTGCCAGGGTTGGTCAGAGCCCATCACCTCAGCTGCCAGGAAGGGAGAAGAATCCATTTTAAAAATAATAAAACCCCTGACGTTTGGTTACCACTTGTCTACATTTCCTTCAGGGTTTACCCTGTCCTATTTAATTCCACATAACCCAAGTAAAGCCAAGTCACTGGGGGACCCCGTGCAGGCTGATGGTTAAAAGGGCACAGTTGTAGAACCTTCCAGATACTTGAGGAAAGCACTTAGCTCCAGACTGCCCTCAAGGAAACATAGCCAGCCATGCCCCTCCCCCCATCTCCTCCATCCTTAAAATATAAGCACCCGTGGTCAGGCCTCTGAAACTACCACCCCTGAGTCATTCCCGTCATTCCATTGTCTCACATGAGTGGTGTCCCCACTTCCCACACCCTGTCCCTGCCCCAGCAAAGCCCTTCCATCTCTGAGTGTCTTCCTCTCTGGGTTTATGATTGACAGGAATGTGTTCCGCAAACTGCTCGCTCAGCCAGAGAAGGAGAAGAGTGATATCCTGTCCCTGGAGGAGATTCTGGCCGAGGGGACTGACCTGGCGGAGACAGCCCCGCCTCCCCTGTGTGCCAGCCGCAACAGCAAGGCCAAACTGAGAGCCCTGAGGGAGGCCATGTATCACAGCGCTGAGCATGGCTACGTGGATGTCACAATTGATATCAGGAGCATAGGTCAGTCTGGACACCCTCCACCGCTGGGCACAGCACCCCTGCCCAGCCTTAGGTCACACGCACACGCACACGCACACGTGGGCGCGCACACACACCACGGGGCCAGGGAGCTTCCTGTTTGCTGGTTGGAGCACTTTCAGGCTAACACACCCACACGACCCCCAAAGACAGCAGCAACCCGCCAGCCCCAAAGGTCACTTTCTCATGATTCCCCAACTCTGGACCCTGAGAATTTAGGAATTGGAATCACCTGGGAGCTTGTCCGAATACAGATTGCCAGGCCCTACACCCAGAGGCTCTGCTGTCGCGGGTCTGGATGAATAAAGGCCGGAAATCTTTATGTTTAACAATCATCCCAGGTGGCTCCCAGTGGTTGGTGAATCACTGCCTTAGAGCGCCCAGCACCATGAAGCCGCGGCCAGGCTACCAGCTAGGAGGAGGGCATTGCTTTCTTACCGGGCTCGCCCACGGAGCTTCGGGCCGCAAAGCCACTCCCGGGAAAAGCTCGGGTGGCTCTTTCTGGAGTGAGCTAGCTCAGACCCATCTCCTCCGTGTGCCCAGGGAGCAGGCCCGCCCAGCCTTCCCCGTCTGGGGGCAGCGGCCCCGCCCCAGAACAGCGGGACCTAGCGCGGGCCTTCAACTGACCTGGAACGGCAGGTCGAGGTGGGCGGAGGGCCTGAGGAGAGGCCCCGCTGCCGCTGTTCCGGACGTGGGCCTCTGTCTCAGAGTGACTGTGTAGTATGTGGGACGTTATGCCATTGCCCTGAGGCCCTGTTTGGCAGGATGATGAAGGTCTGCTCTCTGCATGGCCTGCTCCCTGTAAACAGGAGGGAGACCCGCTCTTCCTCGGTGGCTCTCCGTGAGCAGGGAGAAGCACAACACAGCAATGAGCTGCTGGACAGGTTTCTGTTACAGGAGGAAGGCCTGATGAAGCACCCACAGATGGAAAAGGCGTTTTGCACGGGGGAGTGGCAGGGGTATCCTCCTGGGTCTTTCTGTGACGCCCGTGTCCGTCCTGGACGGGGCCGTAAATGGTCAAGTCCACCGATGGGTGTCACCAGCTCTGAGCTCTCCTCTGGGCGTGATGTACTGTCTCGTCCCAGGCAAGCCCCTTCCCTCCCTGAGCTTCCGTCCCCCCAGCAGGCAGAAGGGGCGAGGTGAGCGGAGGAGTCAGGACCCAGAAGTATGGAGAAGGCATGAGCAGCGTGTGGCAGTTGCATGTTCTCCATGACGGTGATAGCTGGTAAAATGCAGCTCCTGATACTGGGAACAGCATGCACAGAGCTGAGGGAACTCGTTTATCATCTTCTGTTTCGACGTCTGCAAGTCTTTGGGGGAGAAAAAGCAACACTGACCCAAGTCAGGCTCTTGTCTTGGTCTCGTCATTTGGTGCTGTCCTGGGGAGAGGCCAGCTTCCAGATAAAAACACACCTTCCGTTGTGGTTGTTTTCTGCCTTGTCCTCTCCTCCCCTCCATGCCCTCCCTTCCCCCTCCCAGGGGTCCCGTGGACACTGCACACGTGGTTGGAGTCTTTGCGGATCGCCTTCCAGCAACACCGCAGGCCTCTCATCCAGTGCCTGTTGAAGGAGTTCAAGACCATCCAGGAGGAAGAGTACACGGAGGAGCTCATTACCCAAGGCCTGCCCCTGATGTTTGAGATCTTGAAAGCGAGCAAGGTAGGAGAAGTTTAACGCTGTTGCGGTCGGTCGGCAGCAGAGAACAAGGGGGGAGGTTCACGACCTCAGCGGTCCCTTAGCCTGGTCTCGCCCTTCAGGTAGGAATCCCGTGGTCACGGCCGCTGGTGGCACATGTGCCCAGCTGGCTAAAGCTACTTGTGCCGTCATTTGTGGGCCGCTGTCTTGCTGAGCACCTGCTGTGTTCCAAAGCTGTTGGGCACATGGGACAAAGTAGAGAGATACCTTCTAACCCAGGGAATTTACAGGACAGCTGGGGTGATCATGCTCATACATGTGCCCTGAGGCCATCCGAGGGTTAGGAGACAGTGTTCAGTTGGGTGGCACGGGCTCTGAGAGGTGTGAGTCGGTCAGGGAAGGTGTCACAGAGGTGATGAGACGTGAGCAGGCCTGGATGCACAGATAGGAATTTGGCGGGAAGAGGGAAATAGTACAGCTCCTCCGATCAACGGGCTACAGACCCTGCAAAGCCAGGCCCTGGAGAAAGCTTTTCGGGTACAGAGGATCCAATGAGTGTCACCCCTTCCTCACACCTCCTAATTCTTGCAATGGGGAAATGCTGCAACCCCATAAAAAACATCATTCCAGCCCTTGGGCCATTATGAGATCCATTCTTAAAAATTTATTTGGGGTCACTTGTTTGGCGATACCATATAGATGTCTGGTCCCAGCCAGTGGGCCACGCGGCATTGTGTGCGTTGCTGGAGAGCTTTGAGGATGGACGGCAGTAGGTGCCCATCCCCCAGCCATCCATCGGGGTGGAGAGCCACGGGCAGGGGGAGACTGTGACAAATGCCCCACCACTGTGGCCATGGAAGCACCGGGGATGACCACTCTGCCTGAGAGGCTCTGAGGAGTTTGTGCATCAAGGACCACGTACCCTGAGGGCTTCTCAATGGGTCCCAGGGGCCTATGTAGCCCAGTGCTTCAGGGCACGAACTTTGGAGCCAAATTGCAGGGATTCAAACCTCACTGCACCACTTAACTAGCCTGATGACCCCAGTCAAGTTACTTAACTTCTGTCTGCCTCAGTTTCCCTACCTGAAAATGGGGACAATCATTCTATTGACCTCTTAGGCTGGTTGTGAAGATAACACGAGTCAGCGCCCTTCAAACTGTCCCTGCAACTTAGTGAGTGCTTTCTAAGTGACCGTCATAAAGATGCCCCCCCAGAGCATGTGGGGCCTCCACTAGTTCCCAAAGGGTGTTCTGTAAAAACCATCCCCTCGAAATAGTTAACACCCCATTGCAGGGCACGTACCAACCAGCCATGAATACCGACCTGAGAACAGGCCGAACGTCCACTCTTTCTGCAGGCTAACATTGGATTACTCCAGTTTCTCTCCTTCAGGGCCTCGCATACCCTCATTCACAAAGGCAATGAGGTGTTTCCCAAACTCATTTGGCCTTGGAACCCTTTTATAATGAACTGTCTCAAGACATAAATGAGGATTTTTTTTAAGGTAAAATATACAGTTTATATTTACTAAATGGCAGGCACCCCTCTAAGCACATTATAAGGATTAACTCAGTCCTCACAAACAACCTTTGAAGGAGGTAATGTTCTTATCCACATTTAACAGATGGGTAAACTGAGGCACAGAGAGGGTGATCACTTGCCCAGGTCACAGAGTTGGTAAGTGGCAGAGCTGGGCTTGAACCCAGGCAGCCTGGCTCTAGCAGCAGCCTCTTACACCTTCTTTCTAGAATTCTGGGGCTCCCTCTCAGACAGTGGAGCCTCTGGAGTCTCAGGGGGAATGGGCCTCTGAACCAAAAGGGCAGCGTGGGTTCCCCTTGCCAGGCTGGGCCGACAGGCGGCCCAAAGAGTGAAGAGGGAGCGGAGAGCCACCTTCTCCGGATGGCATGGTTGGCCCAACAGCAAAGCTGCGGCAACACGGCCTGTCTGCTGTCCGAGCCTCGGAGCACCTGGCGTGGTGGGGTCCGAAGCAACTCTCATGAGATATTCTCATCAGCAGCCAGCCTTAGTCCAGAGTCTCAGGGCCCCCCCTGCGGGCTGGATTTGCACCTGATGGAAGCCCCACCAGGACCCAACATGGGAGAGGAGTGCCAGCCCTTGCTTAATGAGCCACAGTGATCGCAGAGAGCAAAACCTGATGAAAGCATTTCAAAACCAACTCTCCCTTCCCCTCACCCTTCACCCCTCCAACTTGAATGAATGAATGAATGAATGAATGAATGAATGGTACTTATGCCTGCAATTACCTAAGAAACCACTTTAGTGAAAAACATTCCTAAGTCTGTTCCCAAGGTTAGGTGTTCTAGCTTGTTTTTGATTTCTTGGTTTTTGTTTGTTCCCTTTTTCAAGCTATAGTGGAAATTCCAGAAATTACTGAGGCATCCCATGTACTAAGTAAACCTAATCTATAGGTTTTTAAGTAAACTTTATTTTAGAGTTTTGGAGCATGTCATACATGCAGAAAAGTGCACAGATCACAACTATAGAGCCTAATGAGTTTTCACGAGGTAAACCTACTGTGTGATCAGCACCTAGGCCAAGAAAGAGAACATTACAAGCACCCCAGCAGGCCCCTTATGCCCCACTCAGCTACTACCCACTGAAGGGCAGCCCGTGGCTGGGGGGTGGGAAGAAGGGAGGGACTTTTGCCAGGAGATGTGGACTAGAGCCTGCTCCCCATCAGCCATACTGATCTTCAAGGGTGGAGGGAGCCAGGGATGAGGCAGGAGCAGCTCCTTGTCAGGAGCGGGCAGTCTGGGAAAAATGGTGCCCTCAAGAGTTGGGTTTGCTCTTGTAGGCGTTCAGTGGCGACCCCTACTGGTGGAGTGTGGTATTACATGTGTTGCCGGCCGGAGGAAAGAAGAGTGATCGATTTCCTGTGGCTGTAGTGTGAAGGCAAGCATTCCCCAAGCGTGAGGGATATCACCATGGTCAAAAGAAGACTGGAGAGGGATGAGGGCAGAGAAATTCAGAGAGTTGAGAAAGCGCCCCAAAGCTTGCACTCCCATGTATCCTGTTGCAGGGTGGTAGCCACACATCACACAACTGCCTGGTATTGTTCCTTCTCCTTCCATTAGTGGAGTCCTGTTCAGATCGCATCTGCCGTTCTGTGTGGACAGGTATCTGGTTTTATCAGATGGGTAAGAAATAGTGGATAAGGAGATAGAAATCCCAGAAATAAATTCACTTTATGGTCAACTCCCAGAAACACAGCTGCCTTATAAAGTGAAGCAGATGCCTTCCCATCCTGGACTTGTGCTCATTCTTACCTTACTTGAAATCTGGTTGCAGATTTGTTTTGCTCCCTCTTCTAAATTTTACCTTCAAAAGAATTCAGCATCTCTAGATTTTCAGGAACAGGACAATATAGCCATTTCTTAATACACATCTGTTTAAAGAAAGTCCCTGGTCCCTTTCTCCCACGCGTTATTCCCCAGGGCATTGACTCATTCCACAGTCACCAGGTCTCATTATGCTGCAGTGCTGATGGGATAGACACATTCTTTCTCCTTCTGGAGCTTGCTATGTCCAGGGAAAGGGCAGACACACAGTAAGCTAAGAAGGGGATCAGCAAAAGAGAGTGAGAGCTTGATACATGCCATGAAAGAAAAATTAGACAATGATATAGTCTCTGGGGGTGGGGCAGGCAAGGCGTAGTCTAGACAAGATGTAAGGAAGGTCTCCCTGCGAAGGCAGCATTTGAACCACCACCAAAGGGAGGAAAAGCTCCAGGCATGCAAAGGTCTGGGGCAAAAGCGTTCCAAGTGGGGAGTGCGGGAGCTGAGGCTCTTAATGGAAACGTGCTCGGTGTGTTGAGGCAACAGGAAGAAGAGCAAGGTGACTGAGGCAGTGGGACAAAGAGATAAGAATCAGATTGCATGGAGTCTTTCTCCGTGGTGAAAAGTGTGGGTGTCCCTCCATGTGCCATGAATAGAGCATCACTGGAGGTTTAAGACAGAGACAAGACCTGATCTGTGAGGATTTTATTTTCTTGTAATTTGTACTTTTTTATTTTTTCTCAATTTTTAATTGAAACATCTTAGTTTTTTAAACTTTTGATTTTGAGATCATTATAGATTCACAGGCAGTTGTAAGAAAAACTATATACTACTATGTACCCTTTACTCAGTTTCCCCCATTGGCAATATCTTACTAGACTACAGTAAAATATCACAGCCATGATATTGATGTGATATGGTCAACATGCAGAAAATTTCCATCACCCACAGGATTCCTTCATGTTGCACTCTCTTAGCCAAACCCATTTCCCTTCTGCCGCCACCCCTGGGAACCACTAACCTATTCTCTACTTCTCTAATTTTATTTTGAGAATGTAATGTCAGGGGCGCCTGGGTGGCACAGTCAGTTAAGCATCCGACTCTTGGTTTTGGCTCAGTGTCATGATCTCAGTGTCATGAGATTGTGCCCCTCATCGGGCTCCACGCTCAGCAGGGAGTCTGCTTGAGATTCTCTCTCCCTCTTCCTTTGCTCTTCCTGGTCATGCTTGCTCTCTCTCTCTCTCAAATAAATAAATCTTTTCCAAAAAAAGAATGTAGTTTCAGTGGAATCGTAAGGTATATGACTTTTTAGAATTGGATTTTCTCACTTGGCGTCATTCTCTGAAGATTCATCAGGTTGTTGGCTGTATTCATAGTTTGTTTCTTTCCGTTGCTGAGCGGTACTCCATAGCGTGGACATACCATGGTTTGTACAACCGCTCGCCCACTCAAAGGACAGCTGAATTGTTTCCAGCTTCAAGCCATTACAAATACAGCTGTGCTAACCAGTCATGGGCGGGTTTTTGTATGAATGTATGTCTTCATTTCTCTGGGATAAACGCCCAGGAGTGCGATCGCTGGGTTGTATGGTAGCTGCGTGATTCGTTTTTAAAGAAAGTGCTCAACTGTTTTTGAGAGTGGCTGTACTGTTTGACATTCCCACCAGCGAAGTGGGAATGATCCAGTTTCTCCACATCCTCGCAGTTTGGTTTTATTGCTCTCTTTTATTTTAGCCATTCTGATAGATGTGCAAGTGACATCTCGTGGTTTTAATCTCCATTTCCCTAAGTGGCTAATGGTGTTGAACCTAGTTTCATGTGCTTACTTGCCATCTGTACGAGCTCTTCGGTGAAATGTCTCTTTGTGTCTTTGCCTGTGTTCTAATTAAGTTGCTTGCTTTTTAGCTGTTGATTTTGAGTGATACTCATCTTTCATCAGATATGTGGTCTGCAAGTATTGTCCTCCATTCTGTAGCTTTTCTTTCTGTCCCCTTGACAGGGTCTTTCACAGAGCAAAAGCTTTCGATTTTGAGGAAATTGAATGGATCAGTTTCCCAAACTCCTCGCCTTGCCCTAAATCATGAATATTTCCTCCTATTTTTTTTCTAGAAATTTTAGTCCTTTGTTTTATACTGAAATCTGTGATTCATTCTGCATTCATTTTTGTATGAGATGTGGAACGTACATCAAGGTTTTTGGTATTTGTGTGTTTCTGTTGGTTGGGGTTGGTTTGCCAGTCAATGTGTAGCGTTCCAGCTCCATTTGTCGGAAAGGCTCTCTCTCCTTCATTGAATTACTTTTGCACATTTGTCAAAAGCGAGTTGGGCATATCTGTGTGGGTCTGTTTCTGGGTCTCCACTCTGCTCCATCCATCCATGTGTCTGTCCCTCCACCCTTACTGTACCATCTCAATTAGTGTAGCTATAAATTAAATCGTGAAGTTAGGTAGACTTATTCTTTCCATTTAATTCTTCTTTCTAAAAATGATTTTAGCCATGTTCTTTGGCTTTCTATATAAATTTTGTGGGTTTTTTTTTTTTCAATTAAACTCCACCCTCGATGTGGGGCTTGAACTCACGGCCCCAAGATCGAGAGTTGCATGCTCTACTGACCGAGCCAGCCAGGCACCCCTGCATATAAATTTTAGAATAAACTTACTGTATCAACAACAACAACAAAATCTTGCTGAGATTTTGATAGGAATTTTGTGAAACCTCTGTGTCAATTCAGTGAGAATTGACATCTTTACTATGTTATATCTTTCAGTTTATGAATTGTATGTCTCTTCATGTACTTAGATTGTCTTTGATTTTTTTTTGAGATTGATTTATTTATTTTAGAGCGAGAGGGAGAGCAGGGAGAGGGGCAGAGGATGAGAGAGAATCCTAAAGCAGACTCCCTGCTGAGCGTGGAACCCAGCGCAGGGCTCCATCTCACAATCCTGAGATCATGACCTGAGCCGAAATCAAAAGTCAGCTGCTTAACCGACTGAGCCACCCAGGAATCCCGATCATCTTTGATTTCTTTCATCAATACTATGGAGTTTGCAGCATACAAGTCCTGTTTTGTTTGATTTATATATATGTATTTCTCCTTTTTTTTGAGCAATCGTAAATATAATATTTTATTTTTTTGTCCATATGTTCATTGCTAGCACAAAGAAATACAATTGATTTTTGTATGTTCATCTTGCATTCTGCAACCTTGCTGAACTCGTTTAGTCTAGGAATTTTTTGTAGATTTACTGGAATTTTCTACTTAGATAATCAAATAAAGACAGTTGTATTTCTTCCTTTGCAATCTGACCCTGAAGATTTCTTTGGGGGGGGGGAGTTTTTTTAATTATGAATTCAATTTCTGTAATAGCTATATAGCTATTCAAATTATCTACTTAATATTAGGTGAGTCGGGGTACTTTTTTTTCAGGGAATTGGTTCATTTCATCTGCATTGACGGATTTAGGTATGTAGTTATTCGTCATAATTCCCTTATTATCCTTCCGATGTCTACAGTCTAGTGATAGCCCCTGTTTCCTTCCCGATTTTGTTAATATGTGTCCTCTTTTTTTTTTTTTTTCCTTTGTCGGTCTTCCTACAGGTTTGTCAATTTTATTCATCTTTTCAAAGAACCAACTCCGTGTTTCATTACTTTCTCTACTGTTTTTCTGTTTTAACTTCCATTGATTGCTGCTCTTATCTTTATTATTTGCTTGCTTTGGGTTTATTTTGCTTTTCTTTTTCCAGGTTCTTGAGTAGAAGCTTAGATTATTGATTTGAGACTTTTTCTCTCCTAGGCATTTGGTACTGTTCGTACCCTTCTCCACACTGCTCTGGCTGTGCACCGCAAATTCTGATGTGTCATTTTCATTTTTCATTCAGTTCGGTGTTATTTTTTATTTCCCTTAGAATTTCTTTTTTGACTTATGGATTATTTAGCAGTGTGTTGTTTAGTTACCAAGTGTTTGGAGATTTTCTTATTATCTGTTATTGATTTCCAGTTTGACTCCATTGCGGTTAGAGAATACCTTCTGTATTACTTGATTATTTTAAGTTTTGGAGTTTGGCTTTATGGCCCTAAGTGTGGTCTGTCTTGATATCTTCCACGGACACTTGAAAACACTGCTTTCTGCTATTGTCAAGTGTCAATAAGATTCTGTTGGTTGATGGTGGTGTTGAGTTCTTCCATATCCTACAGATTTTCTCACTATGCTATCAGTTCAGAGAGGGGTGTTGAAGTCTCCAGCTCGAATTGTTTCTCCTTCCAGTTCTGTCAGGTTTTAATCACATAGATGGCAGCTCTGTTGTTTGGCACATGCACATTTAGGACCACATTGTCTCTTGGTGAACTAACCCTTTTATCATTAAGTAATGCACCTCTCTGCTTCTCTGAATTCTCTTCGCTCTGAATTCTGCTTTCTCTGATATTAACATAACCATTCCTGCTTTCCTTTGATTAATGTTTGCATATTTTTTCAACCCTTTTATTTTCAACCTGCCTTTTTCATTATATTGAAGTGATTTTCTTGTAAACAGCATATAGTTGGGCTTTTCATTCACTCTGCCAATGTCTTTTAATTGGTATATTTAGACCATTTCTATTTTATTGATGCTTTAGGGCTTAAGTCCGCCATCTTATTTTTTGTTTTCTGTTTGGTGTCTCTGCCTTTGCTTCTCTTTTTCCTGCCTTCCTGTGGGCTACTTGAACACTTTTTTGAATTCCATTTTTATTTGTCTGTAATGTTTTCAGTAGCTTTTGTATAGCTTCACATAGCTTTTCTAGTGGTTGCTTGCAGTATTAGATTATATATGTAACAACACGGTCTACTGGTACCGTCATTTTACCAATTCAAGTGACGTCATGTTACCTTACCTCTCTTTATGCCCATTTACCCTCCTCCATTTAAGACATAATCATCTTTAAATATTTCCTCTACATACATTTGGAACCACATCAGTCACTGTTATAATTTTTGCATCAACCGTCAAATGTAATTAGGAAACTCAAGAGGAGAAAGAAGGCCTACTATGCTTACCCGTACTGTTGTTTACATGTTCTTCCTTTCTTCCTGAGGCTCCAAGCTTCCTTTTTTATCCTTTTTCTTTCAACTTAGAGAACTTTCTTCGGCCACTCTTTTTGGGGAAGTCTCCTGGTGACAAATTCTCTTTGTTTTCCTTCATCTGAGAATGCCTGATTTCCCTTTCATTTCTAAAATATACTTTCACTGGTTATTATTTGCTTGATACTTCCTTTAAATCAACTTACCATCTGTTAAATGCACTTAGAAAGGAAATACTAAAGTACTACTATAAATAGAAAGCCTGTATCACTTGCCATGAATAGAGGGTACATATCAAGATACATAGGTTCAACTTAAAAGCACTTTACTGTGTGTTCGATTTCATCTTGTACACAATTCCAGTGACAGATATGGGACTGTGTGCTGACCTCGGGGAACTCGATCTGGTGCCCCTTCCATCCCTTTGGTGCGTCCGCCCATACCCTTTCCAGGTGTGTTCCAGCAGAAAGAGGCTCATAGGTCAGCCCAGCATGTTCTACGAGGGAGGGCCCGTCTAGAGACAAACCACTGTTGATGGATTGAGGCAGAGAACTCACTGCCATTTTCCCCTGAAAGTAACAGTGTTTCCACCATCTCCTGATTTTGAGATGTGGCTTTTTTCACCTTTTAGCATTTCACAGTTTGAAATGGGTCTTTGGAAATGGCTGTGTGTATTTAATGAAGTGAGGGTTTTGTTTTTTTTCCTCTTCCTGAAAGCTGCCATTAATTGCATGACATTTTAGGATCTAGAAAAAGAGAGATTGGTTTGAATTATAGGAAATTGCTCTTTGTTTGGGGGGTTAAAAAGTGGCCAAATCTCGGCATTTTCCTTTGGTTCAACCTAATGGTACGTTGTGAGGCATTATCTTTTTTAGCTCTCCTAGCAACCCCACCAAGCAGATATTTTTAATCCACTTTGGAAGAGGAGGCCAAGGCGTGGAAAAGCTGAGTCACTTTCCTAAGGTCACAGAGCTGGTGAATGATGAGGCAGGACCAGGACCCAGCTCCATCTGGCCCCACTGTCCATGTTTTTACCATCGTGTAGAACCCCTACCCAACTCGCCCAAAAAGGACCTTGGGGATCCATCCCAGCATTCCTTTCTGAAGAAAAGAAAATGTTTTGGTATCTTCTTAGGAGAGGAGTGAGGGTGCGAGGAAGAGAGGAAAGATGTCATCCCCAAATTCACAGGAGCCCATCTCAGGAGTCGCCTGCCAAGCGTGGCATTAAGAACATCACTCCGTTCCCCTTTTGTTCTGTGTATAGCCACATGGTTCTGAGTCCTGAGGACCCAAGTTCACCCCATGTGCACATCCAGCATTTTCCATGAGAGACCTGAATGACTGGTACCTAGCAGCATACCAGTAACAACCGCTAACCAGGAGCCGTGTACTCAGCTTGGCCAGATGCCCACCCATCCCCAGCCCACGCCACCTCCTCGGGCTTGCCCTGGCCTCCCAGACTGCCATGCTGTCCCTGAGGGTCAAGCTTTGTGGCGCCTTCGCCTAAAAGCACTTCCGTTAAATATACAACTCAGAGGAGAATATAGGCATCTTCCCAGCACAGCTGCCCCACCTACCCATGCCTCCAAAATAGAGTGAGCTTCAAGTTTGCTTAATTCCTTTCTGTTGCTTTCAGGTTTGAGCCCAGAGTTAACCAAACCCAAAAGATAACCCAGTTCACTGCCCCAAAATGACCATCTAACCCAGCGGGTCTCACCCCACAGGAGCTATTAACTGATACTAATTGCGGTACCCCTTCTTGCTCAGAGGAGCCCTCCTGGAGTCCTGATTCGTTTGGGTGCCGGGGAACCAGAGTGAAGGATACCAACAATCCCTCTAGCTGGAGGAAATGCACAGAAAAGGGCACAGAGCAGACACCTCAACAAACCCAGATGAATTCAAGGGTAGAGTGGGGAGTTTTCTCTTGAGGCTCTGGTGTCTGGAGGAGAGGTGCCCTGAAAGCCTTGAGAAAGGCAGCATTTTGGGGTCCTGACCTTGGGAGCATCACCGTCAACCTTCACATAGCGTCCGGCACTTAGCAGACGCCCGATAAATACTTGAGAAAAGAATTAATGCGTGAATGGCTACATCGCTTAGCACGTGGCGAATGTTCACATTCGTGAGAACTTTAGGGGATGAATGAATAAAGCCCGGGGAGCTGTCGGTGTCCACTTTGACTCTGGACTCTTCCTCTTTCCCTTTCTCCTGAACTTCTAATACTTTCCTCATAATTACCCTGTTTCCTCATGGGGCAGATTTTTTTCCCAATAATAGACTTCATTTTTTAGAATGGCTTTAGGTTTATAGAAAAAATGAGAAGATAGCACAGAGTTCCCCATACAACCCCTCACCCACATTCTCCTATTATTAACATCTTACGCTGGTATGGTACATTTGTTTTAATTAATTAATTAATTAATTAATTAATTAATAAACATGGGTACATTATTAGCTAAATTCCATACCTTATTCCTATTTCCTTAGTTTTTGTCTAATGTCTTCTTCTGCTCCAGGATCCCATCCAGGACACCACATTACTCCTCTCGGCTGACACCACTTCTCAGACTCATTTTTGGTGACCTTAACAAATTTTGAAGAGCACTGGTCAGATATACCATAAAGAAGGCCCTCTAGTGGACTCGGCGGTGTTTTTCTCATGGTTAGACTGGGGTTGTGGGTTTAGAGCAGAAGACTACAGAGGTCAAGTGCCATTCCCCCCACATCAAGGGCACACACTCCCAACATGTGTATTCACTGCTGGCACTGACCTGATCACCTGGCTGAGGTTGGCGCCTGTCGAGTTTCTCACCTGCAGACTTACTCTTTTCCCCTTTTGCCAACTGTTCTCCTTGGAACCAAGTCACTGTGTGCAGCCCTCCCTAGGAGTAGGCAGGGATGGTCCTCCCAGGTAACTTGTAAGTATGTGAGGATTGTCCCTTTGGACCAGACACGGCCAGGCCTTACCTTTACTTTCTCGGATGACACAACACACACTGAAGTTAGTCCACCACCACCGCCCATCAGTCCACAGTCAGCCCCCAAAGAAGAGCACCGCCTACTCAGGCCTCTGTCACAGGCCACCAAGTCCAAGAAGTGCATCTTCCTTCCTTCCCCCGAGGTGGTTAGACACAGCCCACTGTAGACGAGTGAGCCCAGCGCCGATCATCACAGTCTGGGCAGCACATTTTGCAGACACGGGCCGCCTCTTTTCTGGGATCCGCAAGTACTCACTGAGCATGCCCAGTGTGCCTGGCAGTCTGGGGTCACAAGGATGATGAAATGCAGTCCCCCTGAGGCCGACTGTAGACTGTAGTGTTCTGTCGCTGCCGGAACGAGTTAGCACAGCATGGAGGCCAAAGACACTTGCTTATTATTCCGTGGTTTCCACGGGTCGGAAACCAGGCACGGGATCTCGCTGTGCTCTCTGCTTAAGGTCTCACAGAGACCCGAAATCAAGGGGTCAACAGGGCTGTGTTCCTTTCTGCAAGCTCCAGGGAAGAATCCACCTGCAAGCTCATTCAGGTTTGGGTAGAACTGAGTTCCTGGTGTTTGTAGGACTAAGCCCCATTTCCTTGCTGGCTGCCAGCTGGGGGGGGTCCCAATTTTCTCGCAGAATTGTTGCCCAAATTCCCCCACTCAAGCTTGGCATGTGGTCCCCTCCATCTGGAAGCCAGCGACAGCACATCAAGTCCTTCTCGGGCTTCAAATCCCCGTGACTTCCTCTTCTCCCGCATCCCTTCTGAAGTCCTCTTCTGCCTCTAATTTTAAGGGCTCCTGTGATTACATCGGGCCTGCCCAGGTAATTCAGGATAATACACTTACTTTAAGGTCAATTTAAACCTTAGTTAGTAACTTGAATCACGCTTGCAGGGCCCCTTTTGCTCTGTAATGTAACATTTATAAGCTTGGTATCTCGCGATATTCTCAGTCCCAAGGATTTGGGGGGTACCGTCTTCTAGGGACCATCATTGTGCCCAGAATACAGCGCTTCTCAAACCTTAGTGTGTGTGGGAATCATCTGCAGAGCGTGGTAATGTGGGTTCTGCGTCAGTGGTCCTGGGGTAGCATCCGCCTTTCTGACAGGCTCGCAGGCCTCCCTGCTGCCGGTGGGCTATGGAACACACCTTGACGGCCGGCTTTACCCCAGGGGAAACAAACGTGCAGCCTCCGGCTCAGGTCCCACTCCGGAGAGAATATCCATCCATACCTGGGGCTCTCAAACCTAAGAGAGCACCAGAAGACGTGTTAGCATACAGATTGCTGGGCCCCAGCCCCAGTGTTTTTGAGTCAGAAGGTCTGGAATGGGACCTGAGAATCTGCATGTCCCACACACCCAGGCGATGCGGATGCTGCCGGTCCGGGGACCACACTTTGAGAACCAGCACAGGAAGCCATGAGACAGGCAATCACTTTGTGAGTGTTGACAGGAGTGTTTAACACCTTTTGGTCACGAGGCCTCACCTCTGAGAGCAGAATTCCTTTGTCCAATATTGATTGCATCCCCGTAGGCCACTCTGCGGACCACGTCCGAGGCAACATGGTGCCTTTAATCAAACGGTCGATTCTCTTTTCATGTGTGGAGCTGTACCCTTCTGCTTCGGGCGCTCGATGAAATAGATCCAAGAATATCTCGAATCTCGGACGTCATCAGTTGTCCCAAACCCATCTTTTAAAGTCAAAAATAATATTTATTGTGTGTATTACAAAAACGATGCTTGTTTGTTGTAGAAAGTGCAGATGAAAAGGGAAGACATCATAAGCCCACCCAAAGGCGGTGACTCTACTTTTCTAGACATTTCCTATACATATCTGTCAATCCAAGTGTGTGTTTGTGTATGTATGTATGTATATATATATATATATATATATATATATATATATATATATATATATATGGAGGGTTTTATTTCCAAAAATAAATGGTACACACTGTGTTGTAACCTACTTTTCCTAATATATTGTAAATGTCTTTCTACCTCATCCCCATTTTCAGCCCCTACTTTCAACCCCCTTCACCCAATAAAAAGCATTGAATGCTGTAATTCGTGGCTTCCCTCCCACACACCTGCAGATGAAGGGACAGTATTGACCAGCACTGGGTCCCAAGGGGAAGAGGCGAAAACATGAAGGACACGGGGCGGTCGGAAACAGGCTCCTTTGTCCCTGAGCGATCAGAGGCAGCTGTGGTCTATATCACAGAACTTGTTTCCCCCCTTTTTTTGGAGAAAGTGATTCAGCTGAGCATTCCTGTTTCCGGATATGCCTCAGCACCAAAATCACAGTGCTACGAAAGCTGAATCAGGAGCATTTGTGTCTGGGTAATGGAGAGCAGTCACGGGATCACAAGGGCTTCCTGCTGCTATTTTCAGGATAATTCACTGCTTCCAGAATTACGGAGTATTGATAAAGGTGTGTTTGGGGTAAAAACTTGTGTTCTACTCTGTGAGCTGTGAACCTTACTTTCCGATGGGTGGTCAATGACTGGGGCAAGAGAGAAGGACTTAATGGCAAATTAAGCTTTCACCGGTGAACAGACCAGAAGCAGACAACAGACAAACACAGCAAGCACGTCCCGGGCCTGCTGAGCAAACCGAGTGTATGAGGTCTGGTGGGGGGCGGGGGAGGGGTTCTCTTGGAACCTGCCAGAAATTTGTGGGCCCCTCTCACCTGGGGGCAGGCATTCCTGCTGACAGCTTGGATGAGGCCGTGCAGGGCCCAGCCGTGTGAACTCCACTTTCTTTCCCGCAGAACGAGGTCATCAGCCAGCAGCTCTGTGTCATCTTCACCCACTGCTACGGGCCCTACCCCATCCCCAAGCTCACGGAGATCAAGCGCAAACAGACCTCGCGCCTGGGTGAGTTGTGCTGTGGTTTGAGGGCACAGAGGTAGCAGACGCCCCCCAGAGAAGGTAGGTGGTGCTGGAGGGCACGTAAGATGGACACAGCAGTCAGGCAGGTGGAGGTCATGCTATCACTTATCACATGATAGCTGGAGACTAGACCTTGGAAATGTGGACCAGGAGACTGGCCAATACCTCATCCCACTAACTGAGGGGCTTTCTCCCCAGACAGCTCTGGGTCCCATGCACTTCTTGCAGGCAGGTGGATTCCCCATACCGAGGGAAGGCTGAGCTGTGCAGGCAGCTGTCCCCCCCATCCCCCAACTTCTCCCCTCTTAGAAGTCCCTCTTCCTCCCTGAGGAGGAGCAAGCAGGGAACAGTGACAGGCCAGTGGTGTTCCTCTAATGGAGTCCCTCTGCAGGGACCCAGGAGGAGAGGAAACAAGTACCCCCATACACACAGAGACACACACACACACACATACACGGGGAACATACCTGAGCTGAGGAGACTGGACACTCCGAAATCCCATCCAAGTAGCAGTAATCCCTTTTTCTGCTGCTTGGACACTGCATGGGGCTGGCCCTGGCCTAGCCCTTGACCTACCCCATCTCAGGTAACCCTCAGGCCACCCCAGGAGGTAGGCACTGCGGATCACCCCAATGTCTCAGCCGAAGAAGGGGAAGGTCTGCGCTGCTTGCACGATCACTTCAGGTGGGGCTGGGGCTTCCCAGCTCCTCCCAAAGCCATAACTCCTTCCCTCTGCAGTCCCAGCTTCTGGAATTTTCCAGGGGAAACTTTTCCGTTCAGCGGATCCTGGGGCTGCTGTAAGCTGGCTGATCAGTCTGAGAAAAAAAGCAAAGAAATGCTTGGCTGCCTGAAGCCTGAAACACGAGCCTTCTGTTGCAAGAGCCTTTCTCCTTGCTGCCTGGGAGATGATAAAATATTAAAGATAAAGAGTTCCTTTTCCAATAAGGTTGGGGACCTTCCTACTTCCTATGAACTTTTCCTGTAAAGACTGGGAAACATTTGAGAAATGGGAGCATCTGAATGGGATGTTCGTTAGCAAAACCATTCTGTTTGGAACAGGTGAGCTAGTTAAAATTAGTGAAAAGTCTGAATTCCCGGAACCGCTTTAAAGTAGTTTTGTTTCTGTCATGAAGAACTTGTTAATTTAAATGATACAACTTTTCCCTGAAATGAAAAACTTAGTAGCCAAGTCCCATCTTCTCTGTTTCCCTTTATGCCCATCAGTGTGGGCAAACTACAGTGTACCCAAACCGAAACCATTTCTACCTTGTAGAAAGCAGGTGTTAACTAAAATGTTATCGGGGCAACACATTGCAAAGACCAATCATATTAACAGACTTCAGTGATTGAAGGTTACGTTCCCAAGCCATAGTCATCATGTCTGACATCTCGGTGCCTTTACAGGACACCCTTGTTAGAGCAAACATGTGCAAGGGCCGTTTCAATGACACAGCACAAAATCTGCTTTCCTGGAGTTCCAGGCGAGGCAGGAACATTTTTTCCTCCTGAATGTGCTGAGTTTTCTTTCACTCGCAATTAAAAGGGCTTGGTTTTCAGGCCAAGCACTAGAATTCCAGGGGTTAGCACCAAGAGAAGAAAGGCAGGCCCGAGAGGCTCAAAGCTCACAATATGGGAGAAAGGGGGACAGAATATAATTATGAATAAGTGAAATATGGAATATGTAGAGTTTGGCTCTTCAATAGAGCATTTCCTGCTAGGAAAACTAAAAGTGGCCAAACAGTGGTTCTTCGGGGACCTACTTTAAAGGAAAGATATGAGTGATCAGTGACAAGGGTCCCAAGGAATCTCTAAAGGGCCAGGAGGCCATATAAGTGAGTGAAATGGGTTCTGTGTAAGACAGTAGGGAGTGGTGGGGACTGTGGCACACTGATGCCCTACTGTTTGTGATGCATTGTCTTCTTGCCCTCCCTGTGAATTCTGGGAGAGAATGGCTAAAAGAGCCGCAGGTAGGAGACATTAGCAATTTGGGAAACAGGAGTGGGGCTGGTTGGTGGTGGACAGTAAGAGTGAGAGGGAGTGGTTGCTGAGAAGAGGGAGAATGTCACTGCAAACTTTTAGCCTTCAAAGCAAGTGGAGAGGTGAATTTTAGTCAACCCCCAGGACTTTCCTGTGGCCTCTTGTCTCTTCATCTAGGTTATTTAGAAGTGTGTGAGTTTTTTCAAGACAATATTTTAGTGATAGTGGGATTACAAGTGATTTTGACAGTTTTATGCTTTTTTAGTATGTTCTAAGTTAAAACTTTTTTTAACGGGAAGAAGTGAGGTAGCTGTATGTACCGACAGAAATATGATCAGAGGCCCGCCTTCTGGGGCCGCACAGGGGCTGAGGGGCCACCCCACCTTTGAAGGCTGGAAGAGGAGAGTCGGCCAGGAAGGCAAATTCTGGGTCCAAGTTACAGCAGGGTCTGGGCAAAATGGGGCCAGGCCAGGGGTCCAAGATACCACTGTAGGGTGGGCCCAATGGCTGGGATCATGGTCCCCAGGAATCCAGTGGGGTGATCCCCACCCCTAATGGTTAGAATAGGCTAAACCCAGCCAAAGGAAGAAGCTGGAGTTTCAATTCAGGACAGCCCTTTAAGCCCTGGGGAAGGGCCCAGCAACAAGCAAGCAGGTCCCCAGGCTCAGAAGAGGCCTAATGTCCTCCATAGTCTCTCAGAACAAGAATGTGGAACAAGGGTCAAGGCATTCCTCACTCATTCAAAAAAATATTAACGAAGCATCTAGTACGATGGTCATGTTTATTGAGGAATACTGTGTGTCAGCCGTGGTGCTAAGTGCTCTGCAAAAATTCATTCCATGCTCACTGAAACTCGGATGTGGATGTACAATGGGTATGACCATTCCATTAAACAGAAGTGGAGACAGAGGCTCAGAGAGGTTAAACAACTTGCCCAAGGTCACACAGCTGAGATTTCTGGCTTCAGAGCCCTCACCCTTAACTATGTGTTACTACCTTTCTGTTCTAGACACAGAGCAAGGACGTGAAAAGAACAGACAAGGTCCTGACCTCCCAAGCATTCAGGCTCCAGGGAGGCAAAAAAACAGTGGATACACTGTGACAAAAGCACCCATCCCAGGGGCCGGACAGGAGCTGTGAGAGGGCCGGTGGGAGATGCTTGGTCGGTCTGAGGAGGGCGGGGGAATCAGGCAAGGCTTAATGATGGAAGGTGTCTGCACCGAAGCTTGAAGACCACATGGGGTGAACCGGGTTTGGAAGGGGTTGGAAGAGTGTTCTGAGTAGAAGGAACGGCAGGTGAAGGGCCAGAGGTGAGAGTGTATAGCCCTGGTATGGCACAGCACACAGACTGGTCGACAGGGGGTGTGATGGAGGAGAAGGCAGCAGGAGCCCGATCACCAGCAGCCTTGTTAGGAAGCGTGGACTTTACCCTGGGAGAACTGGGGAGCTATGGAAAGATTTATAGCAGAGGAGGGGCGTGATCAAATCCACCTTCAGGAAAGATGACTGTGGTGAGGTGCGCCATTGGGTTGAGGGACCAAGAGTGGAGGCAGAGACCAACAGAGGTTCCTGGGGGTCCCCAGACAAGGGACCACGCGGTGGCCTTAGGGAGGGCCGCGGCATTGGGGATGGAGGGAAATGGGGGAATGGAGAAACACTTAGGAGGAAGAGAGGACGGTGTTTGTGATAGACTGGGTCTGGGTAAGCCCAGGAGAGGAAGGGTCCTGTTGCCTTCAAATCCCTGGCTTGGGCAACGGGTAGATGGTGGAGCCATTCATGGGATCAGAGACACTGGGGGAGGCGCATTTTGCGGAAAGAATCTTCTCACATGAGCTGGGAATGCAGCGCATCCTCAGACTCGGTAGCTTGGGTGCAGACACCCCCAGAGAGGTCATCTTCCATTTAGAGTCTTCTGAAGGTCTCCCTTCGGCACTGCAGCCCAGGTGGGCGCAGGGCGGGTGACCTACTAGGAAGCCCCACCAGAGGCTGGGGTCAGACTGACTTAGGACCTGAGCGGGGCGAAGCCAGTCGGTGCAGGGGTGTTAGTGGATGGTCCCAAGCCGCAGAAGCCCTGAGCTGCGGACAGACTGGCACCTTCAGGGGCTCCGGGGCTCCGGGGCTAAAATGACAGGCAAATCAAGGTTGGGGGAAGGGGAGGCGGGGACCCTAGTGTTGAACAATGCAGGCGCTCCAGTCCGCATGCCCGAGTTCAAATCCTGGCTCTTCCACCTGTCACTGGCTTGAACTTCTGTGTGCCCGCTTCCCCAGCTGCACAAGGGACAATGGTCCCTGTCTCCTGGGACTGAGTACTTTTGCGCGTGTGCGTGCCAGCTTGCACAGTGCCTGGCACGTCCTAAGTGCTCGGTAAGTATCGGCCAAACCGTCTTTGTTGTTGTTGGAGATGAGAGCAGGGAACTGGTTCGCATGCCTGACTCTGGGAGAGAAGGGCTTGGATTTCAAATCCCCTGGAAAACCCCTTTTCCATCAGGCAGAGAGGGCCCTGAGCCCAAGAAGGAGGAGCAAATGTGGGGGGGGGGGCATTCTTAAGAGGCAAGGTGGGGCACACCTTACCTTTCACATCCAGAAGTCATCTGCATCCGGCTGGGGGTGTCTCGCCTGAGGAAGTGCTACTTTTAATCACAAATAAGCTATGAAGATTTCCTATGCAAAACTGAATTTCCATGATTTGAGTGTTCCTTTGATTGGTTCTGTCCCCTGTTGGCTCACTGTCTTGCCAACGAGTAGCTTAATCCCATGGTTTCCCTGTTAGCTCTTCTTGGCCCTTTCCAGAAGAGGAATGCAAACTTCACCCTTCTCTCCGCTGAAGCTACCCTTTTTCCCCTTCCTCTTCTAGATCCTCATTTCCTTAACAATAAAGAGATGTCCGATGTTACCTTTCTGGTAGAAGGAAGACCGTTTTATGCCCACAAAGTGCTGTTATTCACGGCCTCTCCCAGGTATGTACTGTCAGGTTTGAAAGCCGCTGAATGTTGAGTGTGGCTGTTGTTATTACCCTTCTCTGAAATTCAATTTTGGTGGTCCCTTCCCTGGACGGGAAGATTATCTTTTCAAAATCAGGAATTTGAGAGCAGAGGGCATTCGGGCACCCATGCTCACAGCACCATTCTTCACAGTAGCCAACAGATAGAAGCAACCCAGGTGTCCATCAATAGATGAATGGATACACGAAATGTGGTATATGCATATTTTCTTTAGCCCTAAAAAGGAAGGCAGTTTTGACAAATGCTACAACATGATGAACTTTGGGGACATTATGCAAAGAAATGAGCCAGTCACGGAAAGATAAATACCGTATGATTCCATTTCTAGGCAGTACCTAGAGTAGTCAGCTTCATAGGGACAGAAAGCAGGATGCTGGTTGCCTGGGGCTGGGGCAGGGGTGGGTGGGGGAGTTGTTGTTTAATGGGTACAAAGTAGGTTCTGGAGATGGGTCGCACGACAGTGTTGAATAGACTTAACATTTCTGTACGCTTAAAATGGTTAAGATGGTGAATTTTCTATTATGGGTTTTTTTTACCCCGATTTTAAAGTACAGAGCAGCCAGTAGCATGAACAGCAATGCCTCTGTGTGACTCGGGCAAGGGCATCCGTTCCTCCGGCCAGATAGAGTGCGTACCGGGCACAGAGCTTGGGAGCAGAGTATGGATTGGATTTTAGCTCCCCTGGCCCAGTGCCCGCACGCAGTGTCCCGCCTGAAACGTCTCAGGCCTGCCCTCCAAGTATCCCAGAACTCTGGCACAAGCCACCCCAAATACACAGGTCTTGAACCTGACTTTTCCCTAACTATGGAGTTGACAACGGCGTAGCCCCCTCCCTGCCAGCTTTGTCACTGCCTTTTGTCCTTTCGATTTGAGTTGAAATGCATTGACCATTTAGAACCACATTATCCAAAAACCTGAACTGGGATCAGTGAAGGTGTGCACAGGAGAAGGAGATGCCAGATGAGGGGGCCACTAGGGTGAGCAGAGGGGTGAGGACACGGGGTACCCAGAAATAGACCCCACTTCCAGGATGTTCTCTGGTGAGCATGTGTGACCAACGCTTCCTGGGTTCCTAAAAGCATCCTGGCCTCCCACTGCCTCCCTCCAAAGCCAAATACAAGCCCCAGATGTCTGCTTTGCCACCGTAAGAAGAATACGCTGTGCCTTACATGGTTCTCTGCTATGATGCATGGAAAGCAGGATAGATGTTGTCCCGATGTTCCTGTCTTAGTTTTGACAGCCATGGCTGTGCAGGATGCTAACATCAGGGGAAGCCAGGCAGAGGGCAGATAGGAGCTCTGTACCGTCTTTACGCCTCTTCCACAAATACACCATTATTTCAAAATCAAAAGTTTAAGAAAAGAGACACAGCTTAGCTTATTCCTAAATGTGTTGAGCATCAGTGTGTCCCACGGACTGGGTCTGTACCTGCTAGGAGCTTACAGTTTGGTTGATCACAGGGAAGCGCATCTGAACCCCAGTCAGAAGGCCGTCCGTAGGGAGGCGGTCAGGCAGGCTATAGGTGTGATTAATTACAGCAGATGGAAGCTGGCGTGGGCTCTGGGGATGTGGCAGGGCCGGGAAGGCGAAGTCCCCGCCCTCCTGGGGCAAAGGTGGTATGGGGGGCAGGGTGCACAAGAGGCGGGGAGCTCGGTGAGCACCAGAGGGGCATGAAGCCTGCGCTCAGGAAGGACCCCGTGAAGGAGTCACCCTTTGTGTCCTGCAGGATGGACAGGCAGGCTTTTAAATGGGATTCATTCTCTTCCAGTCACCTGAATGAGAAATAACGGTTCACCTTTTTTTTTTTTTTTTTTTTGTAATCTGTCCACCCAACGCGGGGCTCGAACTCACCACCCCAAGATCAAGAGTCGCATGCTCTTCTGACTTGAGCCAGCCAGCCAGCCACCCCTGAAGTTAAAACTTTAAAGTTAAAAATAGTGGCTTGGGGGCTCCTGCCTGGCTCAAGTCAGAAGAGCATGCGACTCTTGATCTTGGGGTGGTGAGTTCGAGCCCTGCGTTGGGTAGAGAGATTACTTAAATAAAAAACTTTTAAAAAAATAATAAAGTTGTAATTTCAAATTCAAGTATGGCATCATACTGGGGTGGTGGTCACATGAGGACATCCGTGGCTGTATCGTTGATGTATTGCCGAGTGGGGGAAATACAGGATTTTATGTGTCTCTCTCATCAGAGAGTGGAGTTTCTCACACACTGTGGATGTGTTTGTGGGTCTTTTTATCTCTCTTCCTGTGTCCTTGTTCAGGTTCAAAGCGCTTCTGTCCAGCAAACCAACAAATGACAGCACTTGCATAGAGATCGGTTATGTGAAGTACCCCATCTTTCAGGTGAGCCCCGCCGTGGCCTGGAACGTCGTGGGGTGGGCGCGGGGCACGGGGCTTCCCTGCAGTCATCCACCTGCGGATTGGCCACTGCAAAGTCATCAGTCCCCTGCACTCTGGGCCCCTCCTCACACCCCCTCCAGTTTACCATCCTTCTGTCCCTACAACATTCATTGAGCACCTACCGTATGCCTAGCACTCTGCTGGGACCTGGGGGCACAAGGATAAAGGACCTTCCTCCCCTTCTGGGCCTCACAGTCCAGAGGGGGTAACTCTGAGTAATGAATCTCTTACAGTATAACATGGGGATGGGCAAGAGAGAGAGGGGAGAGCCAATGTGCTCTGGCAACTCAGACCAGGGAAGTCAGAGAAGGCCTCCTGCTGAGGCATTAGCTGGAATAGTGAAGGCCGAGGAGAAGTTGGGGAACCATGGGAAGGCTTGGGGCTTAGAAAGGGGGTTAGAAGATGCTAGGCAGAGAACACAGGGATGAGGTCCCAGAGCTGTGGTTGAGCCTGGTGTGATCAGAAGGCAGCCGGCCTTTAAAGATGTGCTGTCCTCCCACCGGCGAGGGTTAGTGAGCCGACGACCGACGTGGGGGACCCAGGGCTGGAATCGGGGGGATTCTGAGCAGGACCTCGTTTCCTGCAGTTCAGCTCAGGAAGCACAGCCCTGGGAAGAGCACACAGGTGGCTGAGGCCCAGGCAGGTCTGCGGGGGACTCCTGCTCCGAGAGGGTTGTTGACACGGCTCAGAGATCATGGGGGGTTGGGAGTGGGGCAGGGGCAAGGCTGGCCGTGACCAGGGCAGCAGGGCAAGGCTCCTGATCTGGACTTGGGAGGACAGAGCTGCAGTCCGGGACTGAAATGCAGCGTTTTCCTGTTTAAAATCAATGTCTATCACGGTGCCTTGGGCAATTCACCAGCCCTTCCAAGGCTCCTTCCTCCTCTGGTGGATGGGGGGCAGTTACACAGGGGGTGGAAGAGCATAAACAGAGGCACAGTAGTGGGAAGTCATGGGGTGTGTTTGAGGGAAAGTGATTATCAGTCTATTTGGCTGGGTCCTAAGGTATTTTGGAGACTGAAAAGACTCCCTGGGACCACATAGTATGAGCCAAGTCAGGAGAAGGCAGGCCAGATGGTGGTTCTTCCCTCCGCCCTTGACTCTGGTCCCCCAGATCCTGCTGTTCAGAGAGCTGCCAGGAAGCCATCATACCCTCACACTAGCCCCTAAAGCCTATTGAGGTACCTGCATCTCCACCATTAGAGATGAATTTCTTTGGTTATGCTGCAACTTCAAAAGAAATAATCCTTCCCAAGTAACTGGGCGAGGCACTCTTCTCTGAGCCTCATTTTCTCCATTTTTATGCACGTTAATCATTATCACCTCTAGGTCATGGGTTCTTGCAGAGATTAGCAAGTAGGACAACACAAGGAAGCATTCAACTTGGCAATTTTTAAGTGGGTTGTTGTTTTTCTGAGCCGTAACTGGTAAACCACCTCCTTATTCAGCACAAGAACCAGTAGAATAGGTTACTTTGGACTGAGCGTGGGGGGAAGGGCAAAAGAGGTTTCCAAGGACAAGGCCAGTCTGGGTGAGCCATCCCACCGGGGTGGGAGTGGAAGCGAGGAGGCTGGAGCCCCAGCGTGCGACTAGCACGTTGGCATGCCCCTACACCCAGCCTCTCACCCCAGCCCCTCACCACGTTTCCTGCTGAGAGCAAAGTGGCCACAGCCCTTTCTGGAACAGTGGTGGCTGCAGAGTTTGAAAACTGCTTTACCTTAGGATTCAGGGTGGGAGGACGATGAAGAAACCTCTATGGGGCCCCAACTATGAAGGGGACACTGACCTCCGCTCGCACGTGGTTATCTGGATTTTTCTTGCCAGCTTTAGAGACGAAGAAACTGAGGCTCAGAAAACTTAAATCCCATGCCCCAAGCCTTAGTGCTGCTTAGTGACAGAGCCAGGACTGGAGCCCAGTCCATCTGGTGCCAATGTCTGGGGACTTGGTTCTGGAACCCCTTTCTAAAGGGGAACAGTGGAAAGAACAGTTCCCATTTCTTGAACCCTAGCCAGGTGTCAGGCTCAAAGCCAGGGCTTCTCAGCCTCTGCTGGACACTGGAGTCACGTGGGGAGCTTTAAAAATTCCCCGCGCCCAGGTTGTCCCATCAGAACCTGGGATGGGGCCCAGGCATCAGGATGCTGAAGTCTCTGTCTTCCTGCCCTTGTCCCAGCGCGCAGCCAAGTGGAGAAGCCGTGCTCCACACTACGGATATGTGAAGTACCCTTCTCCACCCGAGCGGATACCGGAATCTCCGGGGCAGGGGAGGAAGGGGCTTGCTTGAGAAGACACAACACTTGAAATGCAGAGTCCTGGGCCCCTGCCCCCGGAGTTCCAGATTCTGTAGGCCTGGACTGGGGCCCCTAGAATGTATATTCCAGGGACTCCAATCTAAGGACCACTGCTATATGTCGCCTCATTGCAGTCCTTCCAGCTGCCCCAGGACACAGACCCAGAGAGGGAAGGAAGTGGCCCAGGCTCGGGCTGCTCATCACAGCCGCACTGAGGTTCGGAGCCAGGCCTGGCGGATGCCCAGACCTGATCTCCTGACTGCCTCCCTACTGTGGGGTCTCCGGCCCTCCCAAAACCTCCCCCAGGCCTGAGGAAAGAATCGTAGGCCCTTTAGAGCCCGAGCATGAACTAAGTGCTGGAAAATTCACACCTACCCGCCTTTCCCGAGTGCCCGTGAAGGGGGCGCTTACGCCGTAAAGCCTGGAACTAACTGGGGAGGTTCCTGTAATTAGAACCTTGTAGCAGGCATTCAGTCCATGTTTGCCATGCGGATCCATCGAATGAGAGCCCTACGTGGGAAAGCATGTCCCCAGAGGACTCCCAGGCCTGTAATTGCTTTTGACTGGGGAAGGTTTCCTGGCCACATCAGCCTCGAGTGACTGTAACGAGGAGGGAAGATTTAGCAGGCCCCGGGGGATTCTCTGTGCGCTTGCCCCTTCCCCATAAAAGAAGAAAAGCCTCATTTGTGGCTTGAAATAGGCCAAGGAGGGCTGAATCCGACCCAGAAGGAGGCTCCCAGGGGCCCATGCACTCACTTCCATGCTGACAGAAGAATTTTAGTAAATGAGCCTACCTTGAGTTTCCTGCCTGCAAGACTGCTCAGCATCAGACACGGGCGAGCACCGGACGCAGCCGGGGCTGCACCTGGAAGTGGGGGCCTCCGGGAGGCCGTGGATGCCCATTAACTCTGGGCTCCGTGCAGGTTTCAGCTGCCAAGAAAAACAACTCCATAAACAGGCCCTTTGGCCTCATCAGGGTTCATTTTGCTCCCTCGCAGAAAAGGCCTGTGTTGGCAGAGTCTGAGGGTGGAAAGGGACAGCCCAGTTTAAATCCCGTTAGCCCCAGGATCCCCATCGGCTGAAGGAGCGGCATTTTCAGTCCACAACCCAACCCTGAATAAATGAGATGACACAATGGAGCAGTGTCATGGAGAGCCCCTGTGCTCGGGGGAGTTACTGTTACGGCTCTCGTGGTGGTGGTGGTGGTTGTTATTGGTTTGGCCATCATACAAGAGAGGCGCTAGGGGAACCCGTTGATGTTCGTAAGAACAGGATCCCACCATTCACTGACGTGGTATTTTAGACGCCCGTGACCCACCAGCATGGGGGAGGGGAGGGGACACGAGGCTGTGTGATCCGTTCACAAAGTCTCAGCCACCACCATCAACACACCGCCATCTCTGCGACAGGCGGTCATCACAAAAGCCCAAAGTCAGCACATGGGAGACTCAAACACAAAAGGGAAGGCGAGGGCTCGTGTTTCTGTTCAAGTATGCTTGCTGAGAGCAGGCACTGTGCTAGGCACGGAACGCAGAGAGGGACGGCCCCCGCCTGTGCCCTCGAGCGCTAGCGGGAAGTCACACTGCCGTCGTGGATGAAGTGCTGCCCAGCCTGGGGTTGCAGCTAGGAGATCTGACAAGGCTTCACCGAGGTGACCACTGAGCTAGATCCCAACAGAGGGGGCGAGTTCAACAGGTGTAGAAGAAGGAAAGGGCATCCACGCAGAGGGAACAGGTGGTAGGTTCGGTTAAAGGCAAGTGGTTGGGAGTGGTCAGAGTATAAAAGGCAGATGTTGCCAAGATTAGAAGGAGAGAGAAGGGCAAAATGGCAGATGAGATCTGAAAAACTAAATTGACCCATAGCAGCCGGATTCCTAAGAGCAAAAAAGTGGAAACAATCCCAGTGTCCCTGGGCTGATGAACGGATGCACGAAATGTGGTACATTGTTTGGCAATAAACAAGAATGAGGAGAGATCTGTGACAGCAAGAGTGAACCTTGAAAATAGGACGCAAAGTGACCGCAGCCGGACAAAAGAGCACGTGTTGTAGGATTCCATTCAGATGAAATGTCCAGAGCAGGCACGTCCACTGTGGTTGTCAGGACCTGCCCAGGAGGAGACGGGAACGGTTGGTAGTGGGTACAGGGTTTCTCCTGGGGGTGTTGGAAATGTTCTAAAATTAGACAGTGGTGATGGTCCCACAACATCGTGAATCCACTAAAACGACTGATCCGGACACTTTAAACAGAAGCAGTTTGCATTATGTGAAATGTATCTCAGTAAAGCTGTAAACGTATTTTTAAGACTATGACTTGTAAACACGCATGCAAAAGGTAGACTGAGATCAGTCACAAAGGGCCTCGAATGGCCTGAGTGAAAACATGGCAGTATGTGGCAGAAGCGCTACTGGGAAAAGGTGTTTCCACCTCAGAAAAATCAAAGAGCTAACATCTACTGAGTTCTTGCCACAGCCCAGGCCCTTGCTAGGCCTGTTCCGTGTCGTATAATCCTCATCACATGAGATAGGTAATGTCATCCCCACTCCACAGGTGATGAAACTGAGGCACAGAGAGCCTAACCTAATTCAGGTCACCCAGCGTTTAAGTGGCAGAGCCTGATCGGAAATGGAGGCAGCCCGAGGGCAGGGAGCCCAAAGCTCTGGGACTTGGCACACTGTTCAGGCGTCCTGAATCATGTGAACAGTCCAAGCAGCCTGGTTTGGAAACACTGAAGGAAACACTGAAACCCCAGACCCCTAACGGCTTCATCCCAGATCTTGTTGAGTTGTAAAAAGGAGCAGGTGGTCCCGTGGTAGCCCAGAGTCCCTCTCTGGGATTTAAGTAAGAATCTTCTAGTCAAACTGGACCAAGCTCCCGGAGGGGAAGGGCCGCTGGTATAGTTTCTTTAAGCCCAGGGTTTGGGGGCAGCTGGATGGGGTGGGAAGTGGGAGGGGAAAGCTAAGGTTCCCATCTAATAGACGGAGGGCAGAGCTCAGGATCGTTTCACGCAGCCCTGGGGGCGCACCTGGAACCCAGCAGAACCACGCGGAGACAAATGGCAGCACGCGACAAGGAAAATGATCCAACTAGGAGAAGTGTCCTAGGTGGGACTTCTCCCATAAGGCAGCGATCCAGCGGGAGCAGATGTTCTAGAGGGATGGACAGACTGCCCGGCTCTAGGAGGACTGTGTCTGTGCGCTGGCCGACCCTGGAATGACGCTTTGCTCTCTGTGTCCTTTCTTCCAGCTGGTCATGCAGTATCTCTACTACGGTGGCCCAGAGTCCCTGCTCATTAAAAACAACGAGATAA
The DNA here is from genome assembly GCF_023065955.2 of Ursus arctos. Lineage (NCBI taxonomy): Eukaryota > Metazoa > Chordata > Mammalia > Carnivora > Ursidae > Ursus > Ursus arctos. The sequence continues at coordinate 8,579,143 of NW_026622886.1, read as the reverse complement.
TGGAGGTGAGGCACCTGTCATTTTGTCTGGTGGGTGGCATCTCTGTAAACTCAGGTCGTCGGCATGTGTTGGCGGTGTCTGGGGGGGGGCCCTGTGTTGGGTTTTCACTTGGGTGCAGGCTTTGGGGTCCTGCCTGCCTCCTTGGACCTCCCGAGGACTTCTCAGCAGAGCCCCTTCCCGGAGGGCCGGGGTGCTTGCTAGCAGCTCTGCAAATTCCCATTTTACTTGGCTTTGGGGGCGGGGTAAAGGAAGTTTACTGAGGAGGCTGAGGCTAGCTCTAGGCGCAGCTGGGGCGCAGATATCATCAGGAGCTATCCTTGGTGACTTCTGTCACCGGAACACAGTCCTCAAATCACAGTGTGCCCACTGATGCGGATGCCAGGAGCCTATCATAAAGGCTCAGGGTGACCGTCCCTCCTTCCCGAGGCTCCTTGGCTCCCCTCTTCCCATCTGCTGTCTACCTCCCCTCAACCCTGTCCTCCCCTTGAGTCCAGGGACCTTGTTTCTGCTCCCTTCTGCCCCAGAGTCCCTGCTCCTTCCTCAGAGTGGAGCCCTTGTCGGTTTTCCTACTCAAAGCTGGGAGCTTTGAACCAGAAGCCAAAATCACTCCAATAATCCCAAGGAGCCAGGATCCCATTCAGGTGACCGAAGTCCAGGGCGCCTGGTTGATTAGAGATGTCAGGGTGCTGTCAGTCCTTCAAAAGATGACGCCACACAGTGGTTAAAACACAGACTCTAGACCAAAAGGGGTTTCAATCCAGGTTCTGCCCCTCCTGAGCTGTGTGATCTTGGACATTATTTAACCTCTCTGAGCCCCAGTTTCCTTACCTGGAAATGGGAATAACAAGATCTAGCTCACTGGGTTTTTAAGATTGTAAGATTATATAATAAGGTGCCTAGAACAGTGCCTGGCACCTGGGGAGTGGCATAAGGGCTGTGTATTCACTGTGTGACCCATTTATCCTGCCCTTCGGACTCTGCAAACCCTTCCATGGTCATCGCCCCCCACGTACCCACCCACCCACAGTTCCTCTCTCGTCTCTCTGGACCGCACCTCTGACGCTTCTCCCCCTGCAGACCAAGCTACCATCTGAGGACTCGGGGTCTTTTGTCACATTTGTTTTTATTTTAAAATCGAAATAAGGAACACACATGGAACTCATGTAAATAACGCAGGAGAGCTTGTCACCAACAAGCAGCTCACCCCGCCCCCGCCCCCATCCTTTCCCCACAAAGGCAGCCCCCTTTGAACCTCAGGGGCCAGGCTACCGCAGTGATACGACAGGACAGAGACCCCTGCCCTCGCGGGCTCTCTGAGGGCGACAGGCGTCTGGTGAGAGGAGGGCTCGGAGGGCGACTGAGGCTGGGTAAGGAAGCCAGACGGTGACAGAGGGAGGTGACCTGAGGCGGGGGAGGCGTCTCTCAGGTGACGTTTGTGTGGACACCTGAATGAACAGAGGGAGTGAGCTGCATCCATGTCTGTCTTGCTAACTAATGGCATTCACCCTTATTTCTGGACATAGCAACTGTAAGCATTTTTGCTTGACCTCCCGCTAGAACAGACGGGGGAATCTGACTCCCTTCAGCCCCCTCCCCTCGGCCATCTTCCCCCACAACAGAGTTCTATCCCTGTGTCTTAGTTTCTAGGGTTTCCTTTGTGCTTTAAAGTGACGGACCCACCCTTCTCCTTGGGCCATCTCTGTGGAGGAGGAGGATTTTCCCCACTACTGTCATCCCTGTATGTCCACCTCCCAACCTCTAACAGGCTCTTTTTATGATTTTTAGCTTCTGTCTGCCGCTAAATTTTTCCAGCTGGAGGCTTTGCAGCGACACTGTGAGATTATCTGCGCAAAGAGCATTAACACTGACAACTGTGTGGATATTTACAATCACGCCAAGGTAACCAATCCCGCCCGCGCTGCCCGGAGCATGCGCCGTGCGTGCACTGATCGGGCTCGGGCTTTTCCTTCACAGAGTCAGAGCAGAGAGCTGGTGCTGGCGTGCCCACGGGCGGGGCTGCCTGCATTCCCCCCCAACCCCGCCCCCCGCTTGGCCTCCCGCTCTAGAAAAGATGCTTTGCCCTTCAGTTCACCCGTCCAGAATACAGCGAAAGCTGGAGCTCGGAGTTTCAAAGGCAGAGTTGTTTCTCAAACAGTGCCTCCCAAACGCAAACGTGCACTCCAATCACGGTGGGCCCTGGCATCTGCGTTTCCAACACGCTCCCAGGTGAAGCCTCTGCGGCTTGTCTAAGCCACACCTAGAGTAGCAAGGTTCTGCAGTAGTGTTTCTCCGAGTGTGTTCTCCAGTCCAGAAACATCAGCCACTTCAGGGAACTTGTTAGAAATGTATATTCTAGAGCCCCATCCCAGACCTCCCGAACCAGAAACTCTGGGGGAGAGGCCCACTGTCCATGGCTTTGCAAGTGCTCCAGGTGACTGGTGCGTGCTCAAGGGTGAGCACCACGGTTCTAGAACTGACTACACGTAGAATCACCTGGGCGCCCCCTTAAAATCCCTTTGCCTGGGGCCAAAGACCAATTAAATCTGCCTCTGGGGGTGCAGCCTGGGAAAAGTTATTTTCCAGAGCTTCCCAGGTGATTTCAGATATGGCCAAGGTTGAGAACAGCCCTGGAGGCCCCCAAGGAGGTCCTCCTGGTCAGGTGGACCCAACACCTAATCAGAATCACCTGGGGAGAGTCCTGAGTCCTGAATCTACCCCACCAGGGGTAGAGCCCCCACCCCACCCCCACAATGGTCTCTGCAGTCAGGGGTCAAGAATCTGTATTTTTTTTTAAGATTTTATTTATTTATCTCAGAGTGAAAGAGCACGTGACTGGGGGGGAGGGGAGGGGGAGAAAGAATCTGAAACAGACTCTGAGCTGAGTGCGGCGCCCAATGTGGGGCTCGATCTCATGACCAAGAGATCATGACCTGAGCCAAAATCAAGAGTCGGGCGCTTAACCGAGGGAGCCACCCAGGCGCCCCAGGAATCTGTATTTTTAACAAGCTCCTTAGGGTTGCTGTTGTGACTTAAGCCCTAAGGCCTGTCTTGATGCCAGTTTTGGGGGACCACAGACTTCATCCAGTTCATGTCCCATGTGGGGATACTGGAACCAAGAGAATTCAAATACTTTGTCCCTGTGCCACTTCATTTGGTCCCAAGCACTGAGGACAGGCACATTAGCATTTGCTAGGGAGAAACAATGAAATGAGTGGAGATGGGGAATTAAAACAAAAAAGTCTTCTTTTGTGTGACTGGAGCTCAGCACACATCTCCCACATCCACAGCACTGTAGAGTGACAACTGACATGAATTACGCTCTCACTGCTCATTGTGAAAACTCAGGCTGCCTTTGAGATATTTTCTGTCTTACACCAACACTCAACAGTCCCTTTTAGCGTGCAGGCCCCGTGCTAAGAGCCTTGTCACACCTTCTTTTTTAACCCTCACTGCAACCCCTTTAGATAAAAGCTATCATTAGTCCCATGTCATAATAAGGGAACTGAGGCACAGAGAGGTGAAGTAACTTGCTTAAGGTCACACAGCTATGGAGATATTTTTTTTATTGTGGTAAATGCACATAACATGAAATTTGCCATCTTAACCATTTCTAAGCATACATTTCAGGGGCATTGAGCACATTCACACTGCTAATCAACCGTCAGCACCCTCCGTCTCCGGAACTTTTTATCTTCCCAAACTGAAACTCTGTACCTCCAACACACTAACTCCCCATTTCCCTCTCCCCTCAGCCCCTGAAACCACCACGTAACCTTCTCTCTCTATGAATTTGACTCCTCTAGGGACCTTATGTAGGCGAAATCATAGAGTATTGGCCCTTTGTGACTGGCTTATTTCCGTTAGCACGGTGCCCTCAAGGTTCATCCATGCTGTAGCACGTGTCAGAATTTCATTTATTTTTATTTTTAATTTTTTTTAAGATTTTATTTATTTGAGAGAGCGTACACACAAGCAGCAGGGGAGGGGAAGAGGGAGAAACAGGCCCCCCGATGTGGGCACTCGATCCCAGGACCCTGGGATCATGACCTGGGCCGAAGGCAGATGCCTAACGACTGAGCCACCTGGGCGCCCCATTTCATTTCTTTTTAAAGCTGAATAATATTTCCTTGTATGGGGAGACCACCTTGTGTCTATCCATTCACCCGTCCATGGACACTGAGGTGGTCCCCACCCTTCGGCTGCTGTGGTTAATGCTGCTGTGAGCATTGGGGGGCGGCAAATACCTGTTCAAGTCTCTGCTTTCAGTTCTTTGGGGTATAGACCCAGAAGTGTAAACCTAGATTTGTCTTACTCCAAAGCACAGACTCTTAACCTTTTGTTTACTGTCGGGCCTAATAAGTGTTTGAAATATGTGCAATAATTGTTGATACACAGAAAAGATCTTCTGATTGGTAAATCAGAATTGGTAGATCAGTAAATCAACAACTGCAGGCTACTTCCTGCACACGCACACACACACACACACACACACACACACACACACACACATGCGGTATTTTGGTTAAGTGAAGTAAGTTTTACCAAACTCTGGTTTCTCAGGACACAGCACTTTTTTTTTTTTTTTTTTTTAATCTTAAACTGATGACCTTGCAGGAAAGCATCCAGAGGCTGCTCTCTACCCAAGAGCAGAGCCTGGTTATTATGAGTCTTGTGGTCCTTCCCCCTCCCTTGGCCATGGACGCTCAGAGCGCCCTGTGAGCCCAGCATCCACAAGTGGCCTTGCCGTGGCCTGTCATCTTGACAGCGATCCATTTTAATCACACCAGGCTCCTTGGCAGGCAGCTTCCGTAGCTCTCGTATTTAATAATGCAGCCGGATGCGTGTGAGCCCAGGCTGGGAATGGTGCGTGCTACAGGATCGAATGCCTGCGGCGGGGAACTGCCTGCCTGTGTACACACCTTTGCAGCCAGAGCTTTGCCTTTTAGACACCAGCCGCTGCCACGGCCCCCAGGCCACATCCTGGTGTGTTTCCAATGCAAAAGTCTGCCCTTCGTGATATTTGCATGAAGGACACGGCAAAGCCAGCCAGCCCTGCCCTTGCTATGTGCTGCGTCCCCTGTGCTATGCATACTGCACGACCACTAATGATCACAGGCCCTGTGGGTTCTATTCCTGGCAGGCTGTACTGCAAATGGAGGCTAGTTTAGTAAAAGATGGAAAAGAGAGAAATCAACTGTCGGTTTGGAACCCCAGGAAACACAGGCGTTTACACGCTGATAACAATGCCCCAAATGTCAACAAGCCTTTGGCAGCATCACCTCTGTATGACATCGAACTGAGGCGGCCGTGGAATTGCATACAGATGAGAAACCCGTCCCATAAATGCATGGCTTAGCCATCTTTTTTCCCCAGCAAAGCTGTTCCAAACTGTTCAGTCATGGAAGAGGGGCCCTAGAGGGACGCCTGGGTGGCTCAGTCGGTGAAGCATCTGCCTTCAGCTCAGCTCATGATCCCGGGGTCCTGGGATCGAGCCCTGCATGGGAGCCTACTTCTCCCTCTGCCTGCCACTCCCCCTGCTTATGCACTCGCGCTCTGACAAATAAATAAACAAAATCTTAAAAACAAAGGGGGCCCTGGAGCTACCGATGGCCCCTTTGAGGTATCTGTCCACCTGGGAAAAAGAATGGACTGGTTCATCGAATTGAATCGAAGCTAGTGCACTAAGCTCAACAGTGCCCTGTGCTAGAAAGAACACAGGTTTGGAAAGCAGGGGATTCGTTCATTACTGTTTATTGAGCGCCCACTGTTTACCAGGAACTGTAGTCATCAGAATATAATAAGAAATTAATAAGACGTAGTCTCTGCCCTTGAAAAATTATAGTCTCGGGACAGGGGTCAGGAAACTTTTTCTGTGGAGGGCCAGGTAAATAGTTCCCCACAAGCCATACGGTTGCTGTCGTACCTCCTCAGCTGGGCCGCGGTCCTGCAGAAGCAGCCACAGACAATATGTAAATGATGGACGTGGTTGTGTTCTAATAAAACTTTATTTACAAAAGCAGGTAGGGGGCCAGATTTTGCCCACAGGCCTGCAGTGTGTCAACCATTGGTCTAGGAGATGAGAGTTCCCACCCTAGTTCTGTCAGTAATTAGCCGTGTGGAGGTAGTCAAAGGTCTGACTTGTAGTCACCATTGAATAAATATCACCAAATATAAATGTAAGTATTCATTGTCCTCCACTTACACTGATTTATGATGAGTGACATCCATATACAAAGTGAATGGCCAGGTGTGGTAAAGGGGGGTGGTCTTTGTGTCCACCGAATCAAAGATAGGCAATTCTGAGCCTCAGTTTCCCCACCTGTACAGTGAGGGCTTGTACTCTGTGACTCTAAGGGCAGGGTTCATATTGAAAGAATGAAAGCATTCCTACGCTCTCTCCCAGCCCCAGGATACTGTGTGAAATTGGGTGGTAACAAGCCCTCTCACCTGATAAGCCTCCCCACATCTTCTGGATCTCTCAGACACCACATAATTACCTGGTGCCTCTGGTTCACTTTCATTTTATAGCTGGGGAAACTGAGGCACAGAAGACTGATTTGACTTGCACAAGGTTGCACTGGGTTTTTATGCATGCAGTGGCCCTTGGCTCAGTGAATTAGCACATAGCATCCGTGAGTTCATGGTTACACGCTTTGTCCTTCTAAGGGCTGGTTAGTTGGGCTAGGTTCTTTTTTTTTTTTTTTTAACATTTATTTTTATTTATCTGAGAGAGTGGGGGAAGGGGCAGAGGGAGAGAATCTTCAAGCGGGTTCCCCGCTGAGCATGGAGCCTGATGTGGGGCTCAGTCCCACAATGCTGAGATCATGACCTGAGCCAAAACCAAGAGTCAGATGCCCAACCAGCTGAGCCACCCAGGTGCCCCTGGGCTAGTTTCTATAGATACTGTCAGTTCCCTTTATTCCATCCTGGCCACCTACTTTGTCCACGTGGGTCACTGGATACCAGTTGGTGAGAGGGAGAGTGATAATTTACATTTACAGTGATAACTAGCATTGAGTGCTGACTATGATTGACCATTACTCTGATGCTCTGTGCGTTCTCATTTAATTTCAACAACAGACTATAAGGGAGGTATTATCATCCCCATTTTATGGATAGGAATTTCGAGGCAAAGAGAGACGATATACTTGCCCAACAGCTGATGGCGAAAGTCGTAAATCTGAAAAAAGAAAGGAAGGAAGGGAGTGAGGGAGGAAGGGAAGATCCCAGAGGCCCCTCCCTTAGCTACATTCCTAACCTTCCTCTTCTAAGTGTGACAAATGACGGAATCGTGCCATTAATCATCCCAACAGGTCTGGGATGCAGGTGTCCTAATTCACATGATGAACCCAAGCTAGGGGCCTAGTGACCCAGCCCTGGTCACACATTCGGGAAGGTGGGGGAGCCCCCACTTGAATCCAAGTGTTCCAGCTCATTCTACCGAAACCCTGTTGGCACTGCCTCATGATCATTGCAGCGTCCCACATCTGACAACTGAACGTGCATCTCTAGTTTAAACGACAGGATATTAGGGGGTTCAGAAGGGTGATTCAGCATTTAGATGGTTTAGATAATTCGGCATCTAAATAAAGCACCAGGATGTCATCTCAAAGAGCACATAACAACTTCTTCATTGCGATAGGAAGACTCACAAGCTTTGGGAACTGTAGAAAAGGTCTGAAGACAGCCAACCCACATATCCACATTTACTTCTGTGCCTCAAACACGAGTCCCTCCACCAGGCACACGCAAGAGGCTAGATACTGAGTAATGGTGTCAGGCTGGAGGCAGTGTCTTGGTGGTTAAGCACACAGCCTTAAGGACTTGAATTACCAGGGTCCCGTTCCTGGTTCTGCCCTGGATGCACCGCGTGATTTTTTTGTAAGTTACTCTTGTCTGTTTCCTCGTCTGTAAATTGGAGGTGGTAACACGCCTGCCTCCAGGAAAGTTGAGGATTAAATGAGATGATGCTCTCGGGGCGCCTCGCAAGGTTCCTGGTGCGTTGTAAGCTCTCCGTAAATGTTCGCTGTGAGTCCATTACTCTGTTAGTTAACTGTTCGCTCATACATTCAACAAATACTAAGTGTCTGCCATCTGCCAAGCCGCCCGCTTGGCCTCTGAGCTAAGTCACCATAATCCCTTCCCCCTTGGCTTAGTCTGTGAGGAACCCCGTCTCTTGATGGCTTTCTCAACCTCGGCACCGGCGGCTCGAGCTGCAGGATTCTTTGCTGCAGGGGCTGCCTGTGCATCGTGGGAGCTTTCACGGCGCCCTGGCCTCCACCCATTAGCTGGCAGTAGTACACACATCACCGCCACCACCCAGTTGTGACAACCAAACTGCCTCCAGGCTTTTCCAGATGTCCCCTGGGAGGCAAAATCACCCCTGGTTGAGAAACCACTGCCCTAAATCCAGGGCATAGGTAGTCAGTGCCCACTCGGGATTGCTGTGAGAATCAAATGGCTTAATCCTCGAAGAGCTTAGAGCCGTGTCTGCAGCCCCATTCATATGCAGTAGCTACAGTACAACAAAGAGACGCAAAACCCAGGGGTTACACCACTAAGCCCTTCTTCGGCACATGGGTCGACGGGACAGCTGGAAGTTGCTTCTGGTCTCCACGGGCCTTGCTTCTGAAGTCAGCTGGCTGGTCAGCTGTGCTTGGCTTTGGTGACCCTGGCTGGGCTCTGTCACTGTCTCCTCTCAGTTTCCTGGAGCCGCTCACCCTTCAGGCAGGCTTGCCTGGGCTTGTTCTCGCGGCAGAGGCTGGGTTCTGAGCAAGAGCGCGAAGTCCACACCTGGCCCCTTAAAGCCAGCTCGGGATTGGCGGCTCTCGCGTCCCCCACCTGCTGTTGGCCTGAGGAAGTCACAAGGCCAAGCAGAAATGAACTCCAGCTCTCTAGGTGAACACAGCCAAGGGCAGAGAATCAGGGCCATTGCTGTCGTCGATCTACCTGCCTGGGTGTTCGCCATTATTAGGTAGGCAGGCAGCCAGGTGCATTTCAGAAACATAACCTTCTGCTTCCTGTCTGTCTCCACAGTTTCTTGGAGTCACAGAGCTCTCAGCATACTGCGAAGGCTACTTTCTCAAAAACATGATGGTCCTCATCGAAAACGAAGCCTTCAGGCAGCTCCTCTATGACAAAAATGGCGAAGGGACGGGCCCGGATGTGCTCCAGGACTTACAGAGGACGTTGGCCATCAGGATTCAGTCAATCCACTTGTCCTCTTCCAAAGGTTCTGTCGTATGAAACGTCCAGGGCAGGGAACGGTCCCCGGGGACTTTCCAGATCCTGCTGCTGCGTTGGCTTCACACGAACACATACCAAGTTCACTGGCGTCTGTTTTTGGCGAGGCCAAGGAGCTGCCTCTACTGCCTCAGCTGCTCTCGAATAAGCAATTTCAGCTCCCGTGCGTTCCTGTTGAAAAACAAAGGACATGCCATTGGTCTGCAGATCACATGGCTGCGGGGTCCAGAGCTCGAAGGTCAACCCGGGGCAGCCAAGCCAAGCCCATAGGAAAGCACCCCTGGGGTGGTCAAACACCCGCCGCCGGGACCACCGTCCAATGGATGAATTGAGGACTAAAGGTCGTTTGGGTTGCCGGTTGACAGCTGGAGAACGTAGCTGGTCTGACCCTGACGAGCGTCATGTTCCCATGAAGGACCTTCGTCACTGCAGTTCAGGGAGAGTCAGCCATGGTAGCACATTCGCGAGACTGTTACCAATAGCGAAGAAATAATTCGGCAAATTTTTAGGGGTGGGAACTTTTTAAAATGTTCATAACAAAACAAAAAAACAGGGCAGCCTTGTAGTTTAAAATCTATTTCTAAAAGCTTAACAGTTCATTTTCAATTGAATTGTGTTTAGGAATCTGTGTTTTGAGTTTTGGTTTTTTGTTTTTTTAAAACAGTAAGTTGCAGGTCTATACTGTATAAACACGCATCAGACAAGATATTGCTGATATTCTCTACAAGGTAAAATAATAATCTTGCCTTAGTGATCATGGTTACACAAATGAGGTGCACTGCCAATAATTATCTCTAACTCGATAGTTGAAAACAACATGCATGCTAATCGTGATTTCGGGGTGAGAATAAAACACCCCTACATAACAAAACGTGCATTTGCATGGGCCCGAACCAGTGAAATGTTACGTTTGTGCTTCGTTTTTGCCAAGGTAAAAATGTTCCATCACTTCCTGCTAAAAATCCATTTGGTGAGAACTGTAACATACTCCTTTCCTTTAACAATGATTCTGAGATGCTTTTGCAGAAATGTGTTCATAGATGATGCTGATGGGGGTGGGGAGGGCGCACGTCAGAGAATTTACTATTCATCCCAAAGTTTTCTCTGTATTCTCAGAAGATGTTAATAGTTTGTTACTAGCCAGAGACTATGACTATGTTAGATTATTTTTAAAGATGAAACATGTATGATAGGAAGGATTCTTTCTGTATTCCGAGAATGTACAGGATTATCTATAATGAAAGTTTATATCGACGGGGTTCCGTGTTGCTCTGCCGTGTATTATAAGCAAAAGAGATCGCTGAAGTGCCACAATGTTCCAAGTAATTTTTGAGTTGCTGCCTTTTTTTTTTCTTGTCCTTTAATTTGAAACCTAGCTAGAAACGAGAATGACTTTCACCCTTTGGGATTGGCAGTTTCATTGGTAAACCTCTTTCCTAGCATGCCTTTGGGAAGTTGTGCACAGACCCCAGACTCTAGAGGAGCTGCTGTCACCCGTCATCCTTGCTCCCTGAGCCACCGTCCAGAGGACTAATGCCAAGTTACATGGGTGTGACCCATGGAGCGCTGGGCCGCGTCTGCCTGCAGCCCTGGCCCTGAAGTGATTTGGATTCACGAGGCCTCTCTCCTACTTGGTCATTTGCAAACCTCCCCAGGCCCTGCCATCAGATGGAGGCCACATTCTAGAAGCTACAGAGCCCGTGCGTGAGTCACCGCCGCCTCCTGCCTCCTCTGTGTCCTCAGAAATGCTTGTGATGTCCCCTTCACCACGACTGATTTCCCTGCGAATGTCTTATGCTAGTTTGGGGCCTCTGGCCTTCGATTTGTACAGTGGCAACTCCCGACGGGCTTCTGTTATGTTCGGTGTGCGCTTTCTGTCATTAAATGATTTTCCCAAGCCGCTCGTCCTGTGTCTGGTACAAGTGAGCTCTGTACCCGGCAGGTGGGGCCTGAGAACTCGTTCAGTTGAAAGACTGGAAAATGTGGCCCCACGGAAAAGTGTCGAGGAAAATGAAGACACCAGGTGAAAGAGGGGCTCGTGTCGTTGGCAGGGGCCGCCACCTGTCCGCTCTGTCGAGCAGCGGTTGACCGCGCAGGCCCGAGTCCCCCCGGTCGGCATACATCTCTGGGTGCCCCCCCCCCTTGGAGGATTCGCCGGCACCACCACCTCGGCCGCTGGCCCTAATGCAGCTAATTGGCCCGCAGAGGGTTCAGTTCTGGCTGTCACTTGTGTGCCTTGAGGAAGCTTTCTGGGGGGTGGGGAGATGGAGAAAAAGAAGTTCCCCCCACATGGCCTGTCTCCTCCCGAGGGCCAGCCTGACCTGAAGCTTGTGGGAGGCGGCAGCATTCTTGGGGGGGGGGGGGTCACAGAGGGACAAGCAGCTCTCTTCTGGGGTATCCTCATCGCTGAGATCAAACCAAGGCCCCACCTGGTCCGCTCTGGCCCAGCCTGGCTCTGGGTGGAGACTGATACCCCTGGCTCATCCACAAGGCCCACAGGAAGCCAGGGCAAGGGGGCCTGGGCCAGGGAGGCCCGGTAGACAGCCGGCATCCCAGCCCCTCGGCCCTGCTTAGCAGGCAAGCTCTGTTTCTTTAAGGAGCTACCGAAGCGTCTGCGTGCCGGGGGCCGAACTCTGAGCCAGGCCTGGAGAACAGAAGGTCGATTTATTTCTGACTGTGCAGCCTCCTCTGTGTGGCCTCAGGGTGAGTACGCCGTTTGATTTATTCTTCTTGCAAAGATAAAGTGTATGCAACCCGCTTGCCATTTACATCTCTGACTGGGGGGGGGGGGCGCGCTTTGTCGTTGGGTCCTTAGCGAAGCCTGGAGCCTCTGAGGCCCTTAGCAGCTTGAGGGGAGAGGGCTGAGCCCACCTGCCTGCCACAAAGCTCCCTCCCCCCCCTGCTTGGAGGAACTGGAAGGAGCATGTGCAGGCAGCCACCTGAGTAAACACAAAGGCCCCCAAAATGCCCATGTGCGATTGGTCTTATATATCCGGTATTTAAATGTCATCCATGCTTCCCAGAAAAGAGATTCCCACCCAAAATGGGGATCAAGGTGTGAGCTCCCATCACGGGAGGCAGAAGCTGGAAGACCGTGTAGCCACCCCGCAAGGGCTGGGGGGATGGAGGGGCTTCTGCGATTCTTTGGTTCTGTGATTCCATTTCTGCAGCTCGCGTTGTTCTTTCCCGTGAAGCCCGAGGCCCGAGTTGTTAGTGCAGCTGGGCCTTGTTTCATCCCACCTGGTCCGTTACTGCGCCGCCGTGTTGCACGAGCCTCGGGCAGCCGCACAGGCGGGCTGGATAAAGGGGCGAGGATCCCACACAGCCGTTGGAGATAATCTATTTCACTAGGCCTGGGTTCCTGGTCTTCAAATTCCGCGCTCACTCCCTCCACCCCTCACTTTGCAGTCCCTAGCTTGAGTGACAGACAAATGGACGCAGAAGGATCCACACCCCACCGCCTCTGACTCCCTCTCCGACTGGCCCTACCAGACACCCTGCAAGACGGTTTCTTGGGCTTCTTGGCTTGAGGGTTCAAGCCAGGGAGACACACAGCCATTGCCAGGCTTCGGGCCGCAAGCATGTCTGGAAACTTTCACATATCCGAGCCAATACAGCCCCTGACTAGCCCTGAGACATTGGACAAGTCATTCACAAAATCTAGTTTTCATTTTTCTCTTCTGCAGAATTGGTGTAAATGTAACTAGCTAACAGCATTGTGGGGAAGATGAAGCAAGGTGTTTTGTACAAGGTCCCACACAGTTAGTAGCAGAGAAAGGCACTTCCAAACTTGTAAGACCAAGCAGTGGGAAGGAGAACCTGACGATTCACACAAGGAAGGGAAGGTTAACAATTCTGCCCTTCACTTTTTTTTATTATAATTATTTTTATTTAAATTCAATTTAGTTAAACATAGTGTATTATTACCTCCAGAGGTACAGTTTAGTGGTTCATCAGTTGCATGTAATACCCAGGGCTCATTACCTCAAGTGCCCTCCTCTGTGCCCATCCCCTACCCTTCATTTCTAGAACTTTCTACCCCAGCCATTCCCAGGGTGGTTTGTGACCTCTAGGGTTGTGCTGCTTGTTCCAGGAGATGTGGAGAAATTCTCCCAAAACGCCCTATTGCAATCCTAGTTCCTAGCGCGGTGTCTCACAGAGTCGGTGATCAAGAAATGTTTAAGTCGGGGCGCCTGGGTGGCTCAGTTGGTTAAGCGACTGCCTCTGGCTCAGGTCATGATCCTGGAGTCCCAGGGTCGAGTCCCATATCGGGCTCCCTGCTCAGCAGGGAGTCTGCTTCTCCCTCTGACCCCCCCCCTCTTGTGCTCTCCCTCTCTCACTCTCCCTCAAATAAATAAAATCTTAAAAAATAAAAATAAAAAAAAATGTTTAAGTCAATGGAAGCCAAGTTCAACTAGATTTTCCTTCCTAGAAGTACTGTACATATTTCATATAAATACTAAATGTAAGTACTAAAAATACTTTCACGTTATTACTGTATTTGCTAAGTAATAGAGTTGCAGGGATTCGTTCTCCCAAACTCCTCGTCTACTCAGGAACGTGAGACTCACATTTGTGACTCATGACGTTGAGTCCAAGGCCCCACAAATGACCAACCAGGGACAGACCCACTGGGTCGACCCTCAGTCCAGGGCTGGGGTCCATGACTGAAAAGGAGGCAGGTAGTCACAAATCCCCAGGGGAAACAAACACCAAAAGTCAACTCCAGAAAATGCCAGGATCGCTGTCCTCAACAAGGTGGCAGCTAGCCCACGTCCTTTCCTGCCACTCGAATGTGTGGACACTCATCCCCCACCCCTCCACCGAGAAATCTCCCTGGTGAAACTTCACCCCGCCCGTGTCCCTCCCAACCTGGCCAATGCCATGGGTAAAGCAGCATGTGTCTTTGGACAGGACCATTGGGAAGCTGGTAGGATGCCTATTTTTTCACCCTCTTTAAAAATAAGCCAGCAGATTTTAAACTTCCTGCTTGGTAGGAAAAAATAGAACTCGTACTCAGCAATCACGTTGCACATTAGTTCCCATTACTGATGAGGCAGTGGGGTAATGAGTGCCCTATGAAAGGACATGCCTCCAAGTTTAGCTCCGAATATGAAAAGACAATCTGTCTGCGTGAATAGGCAATTAAAAGAGATGCCCTGATGGCATTGATGCGTTCTTTGGATGTTGCTTTCAGAGTTAACCTCGGATGAGTTCTGAATTTTAATGCCACCTCAAAACTCTGGGATGAAGAGCCGCCAGGAGAATTGGCGGGTGGCAGAATGGAGGGGCTCCAGGCTGGGCACCAGATCCCACCAGGTCCTGTTGCTGCCATCCGCTGTTGGTGACCTTGGCCGGGCCCCTTCTCCACTCTGGACCTACTCTAAATGAAAGCCTTTCTGAGCTACTGTTCTGTGCACGTACACGCAACATGTCACACTCCTCTTGTTACACTCATGTATTAGAACCTTGCAGTAACACCATTTAGTGCGATAGAACATTCCGGATTGCATCCGGGAGGACTTAGGTAAAGGAACCTCAGTGTACAATGATGTGTTCAGTGAAAGAGGCCAGAAATCAAATAAAAGCCTTACAACAAGGCTCCATGGATGTTTTATGACGAGGCTGTATCTCACCACATCATAGCCTCGTGACCACCATCTCCTTTTCGTTTTGTTCTTTTTGCTTGTCATTTTTAAATACAGATTCACAGGAAGTTGTGAAGATAGTACAGAGAGGTCCTTGTACCCTTCACCCACTTCCCCCCCAATGATGGCATCTGAAGTGTCTCTAGTACGGTATCGAAACGAGGAAATTGACATCAGCACAATACGTGTGTCTAGTACGGTGCCATTTTGTCACAGGTAGAGATCTATTTTACCACCACCCCAGTCAGTGCTCCACACCACAAAGGTGTCTGTGTGCGCCCCCTTCCTAGCCACTCCCACGCCCTTCCTCCCCTCATACGATCCCAGCCCTGGCAGCCACAGACCTGGGTTCCACCTCTTAGGTTTATCATTCTAAGAACATTCTATGAGTGAAACTGTACAGCAAGTGGCTTGCTTCACTCCGCACAATGCCCTTGAGGTCCGTCCAAGGCTGTTACAGGTATCAAGAGCCTGATCCTTTTCATTGCTGAGTAGTATTCCCTTGTGTCCCGTCTCCTTTTAACCAAACACAGGCGCATGTCGGGAGTATGGCAGGAAGACACTTGGCTCTGACAGCTGGTTCTCTGGTTGTAGCTCCCAGAATACAGTGATGTCTCTTGAGAGCCGGACATGACTTTCTCATCCTGCAGCATCGAGGGGAGACTGTTTTGTGATGTTAGTCCAACACTTTGGGGTTGGTGATAAATCACGGAGGACCACTGCTCTCACTTGGTCTAAATGATCTTTGAGCTGTGCAGTAAGGTTTCTACCATTGACAGACTTCTCAAACATCTCACTGACGGCGTAGGGAATGCTTCTCAGGCTCATATGTGCACATCACTGGGAATCTCGTTGACATGCAGGTTCTGACTACGTAGGGCTGGGTCAGGTTTGAGATTCAGCATTTCGAATAAGCATCTAGGGCACGCTCAAGCCGCCGATCCGGGGAGCACGGCTTGAATAGCAAAGATGTCAGGTATGGAGATCAGAGATGCATCTCCAGCCCTTTCTGCTGCCAGACTATCCCGTGGCTTCTGTCCTGTCACCTGTCTCTCTGCAATCTCAACCTTGTGGGTTCTTATGAGCCTTTCCTTCTGTCCCAGACCATGAAGACGTTTTAGCCATACATCTGGGCTAATCATTTGAAATTATATTTTCCTAAATGGAGGGTTCAAAGAGTCTAAATTAAGCCCAAGCAATTATTCACCCACAACCCCATTCTACCTTCACTTTTCCTGGTCTGCTTGGAGTCCAGGTGAAATGTATTTGTGGCCTGGGTGTTTACTGATGGCCTAGCATGCATGTGGGACCTGCCTCTGCTATGGCACGAAACACCCATCCTCTCTCACTTTAGTTTTCCATTTTCCTTCAGTGTCGGCAGTAGAAAGAAGAAAACTCTTATTGTTAGACTGTTTCATGAGACTTCTTTCTGGGCCCACAGAGCCCTCCTGAGAGCGGCAAGAACACCCGGGAGCCCAAGAAGGGAACGATCAAAGACAGCTGTCCCTCCCATCGTCACTAAAATTACTTTGATAGTAGAGCTGGATGAGTGAAGCATCTGGTTCAAAATGGCTGCTGGGTGACCTTGACACTTGTCAGCCGTTTGCTGTGGGGAACGAGTGGGTGGCAAGAAGAAAGAGTGGGAGATTTTATCCATAATTACTCATCACTTTCTTTCCTTGTCAAGCAAATGTCTGAATGTTCAGTGCTCTCATACGTTAAATATTATGGTTGGGGGGTGCTCAGACCTTGTTTTCTGTTGACCCAGTAATAAGAAAGCACATAACGTCCTTTTTTTCTAGAAGTTCCTTGGACCAGGGGATGAATCTCTACCCCTGATATGTGAGACCAGTGAGTTTAATGAAAATCAGTGATATGATACAGTTGCTTAGAAGTTGCTCATTTAGCTGTAGGCTGCATTAATAGAAGTATAATTGCTAGAATGAGGAGGTGAGGAAGCTCCTCTCTGCACTAAGGACATCCCTCCTGGACTCGTGCATTCGGTTCAGGGCCTGCATGAGTCAGGGTTCCTAGCAACAAGCAACTCTGGCTACCTTAAGAAGAAAGGGGATTTATTCAAAGATATTAGACAATTCAAACACTTGTGGATGGGCTAGAGAAGCCATTTAAAGGCAGAGCTTTTAGGGACGACTTACAAACCATGACACAGGAAAGGCTTGATGAAGTCCTTGCTGTCACTGCTGCCACCAAATTACTATCAGTAATGGCAGCTCCCGGTGACGGTGACGGAGAACTGGATTTCCATGACGACAACAGCCACAAGCACCAGTACTACTCCTGCCTCGGGGCATAACCCAGCAGAAAGCTCAATGCCTCTGCCTCCACTTGCCCCAGAAAACGGAAGCTCCCATTCTCTCATGCTGTCCCCTTCCGAATCAGACTTTACAGCACAGCCGACTGGCACAAACTCGGTCACGTGACTGTGCTCAGCTGTGGGGGATGGGGGGCCGGGAGTTTCAGTTCTTACTGCTCCCTTCAGGGAACAGGACGGATCCCAGGGGATTTCTATGGAGAAAGACGATGGGTGGCGATGAACATGACAGATGTTCCCTGTGCTTAATGAAGGTCACAGACTTACCAGAAGAAAGTAACCAAATGGTGAAAGAGCGGCTGAAGGAACTGGGATGTTTGGTCCATAGAAGGGAAGACTCGGGTGACCATCATGGTTGTCCTCAAATAATGGGAGACATGTTATAGTTAAGAAGAAGTATGGCCACGGGGATTAGAACTATTGTAATCATGGGCTCTTGAAGGATTCCGACTTCACCAAAGTAGGAATAAGAACTTTTAAAAGTCAGAGCAAAGCCTTCCGAAGATGGAATGAGCTGACACGGGGTAGTGAGTTCCCCATCACAGGAAGCATTCAAGAAAATGCTGGTCAACCCCTTGATAGAGATTCAAGCAATAAATGGGGGTAGAATTTAAAGGTCCCTTGCAAATTAGAGATATTGTCATTATCAGTTCTCTCCTTCTGATATTAATCATCTATTTGGCCTCAGAAAACCGATCCATCTTGATCTATCTTATGTACAATTTGTAATGACCTCCCTGCCTTCTTTTTTTGTCAGTGCTGCATTTTACTAAAGCCTGCCACCCCATTTATCCTCATCATTTTAGTGAGGCAGGAGATCAATTCATTACTCTGACTTATCTAATACAGGAGGAAGAGAGATGGTCTACAAAACCTCACCAGCTGGGAAGAGAAAAAGTAGCTAGCAGCAATTCAGTTACTGAAAAATGGGACTTCTTTTTATAAAGGGGGAAAAATGGATTTCAGTAAAGCAATCAAGTGAGGGGAACCATTTCTGAGACTAGCATGAAATCCAGGTCTGGGAAATTGCACGGGTCAACACCCCATCACTTGTGCATTTTTAAAACCAGATGCAACAGAGAAAATCCAGGAGTCGTGCGTCAGTGTGGGCATGGGTGCCTGCCAACCTCAGTCTTCCCTCCTGCGTAATGGGGATGCCGCTGCATTGACACAGCAGGCGAGGGAGAGGCACGGTTGGAGCGATGGCGGGAGGGAGGGCTCTGTCACAATGCAGCACACCTTGTCCACCAAGCAGGGGGAAGTGAGAGGGAAGCTGGCTTTGCTCCCACCCGTGTTGCTGAGTGGCTCACCCCACCTGGCCCGCAGCCTCAGGTCCCCGGAGCCAGGAGCGGCTCTGTCGGCATGCTGCCCGGGGCCGCCCACCAGCTCCCCTCCTACCACACTGGTGAGTTCCAGGAGTCACCCACCGGGGTCCAGTTTCATTCATGACACTCCCTTGACACCTTCACTCCCTGGAGCCCCCAGGAGACCCCAGCCTTGTGTTCACCTCCTGCTCGGAGCTCTCGGGTACAGGCTCTTACTAGGTGACTGTCAGCTGGTTGTCACATTTCATCCCAGAGGCTATGGAAACAACGCCCAAGTCTGCTGCCTCTGCGTGCCGCTTCGAAGATGCTTCCATGGGCTGACATGTCATTCCCAGGGCCCAGGAGAGCGGTGTGTTTCTCCTCCCTCTGTAGCTGGCGTCCCTCTTTTACACCTTCGAGCGCAGAAATTGGCCTGGAAGGACAGGGTCGGTTTTAGAGAATGCTGTCCTGACAGATGAAGGACCGCCACAGCTCCGTCCTGTGCGTACCTGCCGGGGAGAGACACCTGCACAGAAATAGGAAAACAAGTAAAATCCGACATGGCTCTGACTCATCACAGTGAGAGCTGACGTTTATTGAGCATTTATCATGCGGCAGACACCGTACCGAGGGCATCCTCTCCACCCTCACCACGACTCCTACGTGTTGGGGATTTGTATTCCCACTTTACAGATAGGAAGACTGAGGTGCAGACAGCAAGGCTCAAAGTGTGTCCAGTGCTTGAGTGTAGGTGCAGACTTGCTGGGCTGACTTCTAAGCAAGCTCTAACTCTTTGCCACGCTCTTTATTTAAAATACCTCCTTTCAGGGGCGCCTGGGTGGCGCAGTCGTTAAAGCGTCTGCCTTCGGCTCAGGGCGTGATCCCGGTGTTCCGGGATCGAGTCCCATATCGGGCTCCTCCGCTGGGAGCCTGCTTCTTCCTCTCCCACTCCCCCTGCTTGTGTTCCCTCTCTCGCTGGCTGTCTCTCTGTCACATAAATAAATAAATAAATAAACAATCTTTAATAAAAAAATAAAATAAAATACCTCCTTTCAGGGCGACTGGCTGGCTCAGTCAGCAGAGCATGCAACACTTGATCTCAGGGTTATGGGTTCGAGCCCCACATTGGGTGTACAGATTACTTAAAAATAAAATCATAAAAAATAAAAAATACTTTTTTAATTAAAAATAAGTAAATAAAATGCCTCCTTTCAAGGGAGGTGGGGGAAAGATCCTTCTCTCTTCTGTTTTTAAAAAATGACCATTCAGGGGCACCTGGGTGGCTCAGTTGTTAAGCGTCTGCCTTTGGCTCAGGTCATGATCCCAGGATGCTTGGATCAAGCCCCGCATCGGGCTCCCTGCTCCACCGGGAGCCTGCTTCTCCCTCTCCCACTCCCCCTGCTTGTGTTCCCTCTCTCGCTGTGTGTCTCGCTGTCAAATAAATAAAATCTTAAAGAAAAAAAAAAAATGACCAGATAGCTATTCAGAAGAGAAAGAAAAAGCCTTCTGGGGTCAGGCGAAGGTCAGTCATGTGTATCTGTGGTGAGCTGTTACGCCAAGGTTAGCTTCCTCTGGATACAGTTTACTGTATGTGAGTTTTGTTTGGGAGAGACAGGAGTGTTGAGTGGTATAAAGGTTCGGTTCAGATGAACCAGGGTATTGACCGTCTCTGGGGACAGAGGCAAGGAAGCTTCCTGACACACAGACACAGCCTGGGGACAGAGCTGCTGCCAGATCAACTCCTGGTGTGAAGGGACCACCACCCCTACGACCCCCCCCCCACCCCACACCTCTTGGGCAGATGGGCCCAAGGTCACACTGAGAATCGAGGTCACACTCAGTGAGGCCATGCGTCAGACAGGAGGCATGGTTGGCCCGTTATGCCTCCAAGCCCACGCCTTTCCCATCTCCGACTTCCGGCTCTTATTGGGCCAAGGTCCCACCCACCTGGTCCTCAGCCTTGCTGATAAGTAGAGAAAGCATGTGGGAGAAGTTCCCTAATGGCTGATGTCACCCCCAAACAGCGACTCAGTGATGGGCATCGCCGACCCAGGGGCACATACCTGAGAGGCCCCCTTGGCTTCCAAGACTTGCGTTCTGTCACTCGGGGGACGCAGGGAGCCGGGTGTGGCTTCTTGCCCTTTCCGGGCCCAGGGAACAATCTGAATTTGGGAGGTTTGGGTCTCAGTCCCTTGTTAGAGCTGAGAAAGATTTCAAAGACTCAACTGCTTCGCAGAGCTTTGTAAAAAAGGAAAGGCCCCCAGAGCGTGTGAAGCAAGGCCTCCATTCCCTTCCGAGGGAGAAGACGGTGAACCCCAGGGCCCGTGCCTGCCGTGCCTTCCCTGCACTGCTTCGTTTGGTCTCCATGTAGAGAACAAGAGGTTCCTTTGCTTTCTGCTGTCAGAGGCACTAAAAAAACAAATTTTGCTTTTAGCTGCAACTTCTCAGAAGCGCCAAAAAATAAGCCACCAGAAACTCCTCAAGCTTACCTGGGCATTCTAGTTCTTTCATGGTTGTTGGGTTCTGTTTTGTTTTTTAAGATGGACTGATTGATTGATTGATTGATTTGAGAGAGAGAGAGCGTGCACGCATGCCTGCAGAGAGAGAAAGAGACTCTCAAGCAGACTCCCCGCTGAGCACAGAGCCCAATGCAGGGCGCGAACTTACGGCCCTGAGATCATGACCTGAGCCCGAACCAAGAGTCAGACGCTCAATCCACCGTGCCGCCCAGATGCCCCAGGGTGGTGATTTTTTAATGGGCCAGTGTGACCTGCGACCCAGTTCTGTCTGCTCCCATCTCAGACAGTACAGACAGCGTCCTCACCTTCAGAACATCTGTGCTCCAGGGAGCAGAGCCCAGGGGCAAACTGAGAAGCCCAGGACGTGCATGGGTTTTGTTGCCTTGTATAACTACTACTTCTGGGGTTGTCGAGGCAGCAGGAAGTCAGGACATTGAACAACGTATGGTGTGGCCCGTGGGCGCAGGCCGAGCTGGAAGGTGGGTCATCTGCGTGGCTTTCAGGAACACCAGCTTTGGGGAGGGCGGTCTGGGCTCGTTTCGGGTTCGTCGTGTCCATCATCCCGTGTTTGTGTTAAAGCAGAGTCATAGACAGTAGGTAGGATGGGCCACGAACCGGGAGTTTTCTGGTTGAGTAAAGTCCTTAAATTGTCCCTGAGGAGGTTATGGCCCAGCTGCTGCTCCTTCTGGGGCCTCTCCTATTTCGAAGGAGAGAAACAGCACAGCAGAGACTGGAACCCCGGCTCCAGGACCAGAGCGCCAGCCCTGCACTTCCTTCACCCCACCCCCCCGTTGTTGGCACCTCCGGGCAAGTCCGGTGCTTCCTCTGCTCCCCTGCCGTTTCTCCACTGCGGGAGGCTTGATAGCTTTTCCTAAAACAAGTGCTCTGTTCCCTTGCTTCCCAAAGTGCGGCCCACAGACAGTCGCATAGAGCTCATGGGGAGTTTGTTGGGAAGGCAGAATCTGACCCCTGACCCCAGACCTAGCGCCCTGGAATTGGCATTTTCACCAGAGGCCCAGGGCAATGCCGAGCACCTGGGGTCTGAGAAGGGCAGGCTGACTGCATCAGGCCCTGCTGTCTCTCGAAGGACGCTCCAAATGTGCCTGAAAAGACGATCTGTGGATGGTCAGGACTTGACAGCAGACCGGGGTCGGGTGCGGGAGAAGATCCTTAGGGTGTTTGATTCATTCGGCTGTAATGAGTCACTTGAAGACCGCCACAGTCTCTGAGAGTCTCGGAGAGTCGATTGTGCGTCCTTCTCCTGCCAATAATTTCTCCCCTGACTAGGGGTGGGAGGTTTTCCAGCCTGCTGTGAATGTCTGGTAAATTACCTTACCTGCTTCTTTCCTGCGTCTCTCACCAGGGGGAACATTGTGTCAAAAGCCTTGGAACACTATGTATGCAATCACCCCTTCCAGCCACCTGTTTCCGCTGACAACTTTAGGAATTAGCTTCTTTATCAAGCATTAGATAAAAATCATCCCACTCTGGGGGAAAATGACACAGAAAGTTAAGGGCTGTTTATAAAACTACATACACACGATGAGATTTGCCAAAAGCAGCTTGTGCCCCAGGTGGGGCAGACAGGCCACCACGGGCACGAATGGAGAAGACGATTGAAGGAAAGAATTGTAAGGGCTTGAAAGAGGATGTTTGAGCTCACGGACCCTGTGGCAGTCTGAAACGGCTTCCTTAGAAATGTCTTTGAGAGCCTGAACGTTGTAACAAGAACTGTGATTTTTTTACAGAGTGCCCCAAACTCCTAGGATTTCAGCCCTTTGGGTTATGTCTCTATATCCCTATTAATGAAAAGTGATTTTTCATCCCAGGGAGACCAAGGCTTTGCCTCCAGTGCAGCATGGAGAAGGAGAATGGATCAATTATCTAGATAATTCAAGGACAACCTCCCACGTCAGCTGCTTCTGTGCACAAACCATCATCATGTCATGCCCTTCACCGAGAATCTCTGACCGGGGGCACTAACCCCATGACTGGGACTTGGTTTACAAACCGCCTGCCTTGTGACACTTCGCATAGACCGGGGCCTCCGGGAGGCCACAAGAAACCCAGGTCACATCTGTTTTGGAAAAATGGAAAAAGGCAAAAACAAGATGATAAAAATTTCAATTCATTTTAAATATTTGCAAATAAGAAATTAACACTTCTACCCCCAAAGAATGGAATCAATATACTCGTACCAGCCACAATATAACTGCAATATCTATACATTTCATATATTCCTTCATTCCTATTGCCCTACGGGCAGGGTCCTCCGGGACCCAACCCTGAGAGCGCACAGTGAAAGTTTCCTTTCTCGAGTCCTGCCAGTGTGTCTCTGTGACAGCAAATAGGCCTCACTTGGAAACATAGTAAAGATCTAAATGTACAGCTATTTGAGGCAATGTCACAAGGAGTAGCAAAAGTCCAGAGGCAAAAAATAGTAGTTAAAACATAAATACATATTTGTATATGTGTAGAACTATGTATTTGTAGTTAAAACATATCAATATTTATCGGGTGTCCTGGGTAGTATTCTGAGTGTGTGTGTGTGTGCGTACGTGTGCACATACCTATATATACTTACATACACACATACGTGTACACACACACACACACACACGCATATAATCTCAACCCTTTGTTGTTATTAATCCCATCTGACAGACAGGAAAACCAAAAGAGAGAGAAATGAAGTGATACCCAGGGTCACATACCTTATCAGTAGGTATGTGAATAGAATCAGGTATGTAAGTAAAATCGAGGGGGTTTGACTCCAGAGACCACACTTGTAGCTGTCGATCGACAGCCTCTCAAAGGCAGAGACGCAGGTTCCAGAAGATGTGTAGCACCATGAAAGGGCTTTAGAAAGCATCTAGCGGAGGTACAGAGAAATATCAATAGGACAGGCGTTGGAGTCATACAGACCTGAATTCAAATCCTGATTCAGACCTACTGTGTGAGGTCTTGGGCTCCTTCCATAATCTAAAGCCACTTTCCTCAGCTGTAATTGGGCCCAGTGGCCCCCACATGCCCAGTGAGGCTGTGTTAGCGTCTGAGCCCAGGGACACAAGGGACACACAGCATTGTCATGATAAAACTGAAGCTCAGAGAGAGCAAGTGTGTTGCCCAAGGCCACACAGCAAAGCACTGACAAGCCTCTGGATACCTGGTCGAGTGTTCCTTACGCATCAGCCGCTCTAAGCCATTTCATCTATCTGGCCCTCTCCACCCCCTAACGGTGTCTTTCTCAAATTGCCCGTTTCTGAATTTGAGATAGGCTTCTCTCACCTACAGGGCTATGCCGCCATACTTGGTGGGCTGTGCCAAACTGGGTGAAGTGGGAATAAGCAATCATAGAAGCTGCACAGTTTAAAGAAAGAGGGGGAAAGGGTTTAAATTCCTAGCATAATCCCGGAGTGTCCACTAGGTGGAGCCACACTTCTGCATTCACGCAGTCCCAAAGTGTTTCTAGATTAGAGGGTGAATTTGGCTCTTAAGTGAGGGACTGAGAAGGTTCACTCAGTCACTCACTCATTCGTTCAATAAATATTTACTAAGCACCTATTCTGTGCACAGCACAATGATACAACAGTAAACACTGTAGTTTCTTGGTTTTTTTTAAATTTAAATTCAAGTTCGTTAACATACAGTGGATAGGGTTGGTTTCCGGAGAACACTGTAGTTATGAACACTGTAATTAGAATCTGCCAACATCTCTGCTTCTGTAATGAACCTCACAGCCAGGCAAGAACTTTATCCTTCCATTCACTCCACCCTCAGTAGGGAGCCAGATTTCTTCCCAAAGTACTTATTTGGCATGTATCTCCCACCAAGCTCTGGGGTCACTAAGAGGGACCAGACACAGTCCAGTGGAGGAGACAAACGTGTGACCCGTGCAGTTGGCCCTCCCTGGGCGGTGACTGCTGCTTGCTCCTGGCTGGAGGAGCCCAGAACTCGTCTTCAGAATCCTTTAACATAAAGCCAAGTCCTTTGTCCTTTGGTGCCTGAAAGGGGAGATCAAAACCTTCACCCCACCCATACTTTCTCTGCTTCTTGCCAACAATTGGCTCCGATTTGCTGTCCCCCCAAAATCTCTGTTAGTGCCACCGAGGTGGGGCTTGAAATGGCAAGAATGAGATTGATTTTTTTTTTAAGATTTGTTTGTTTGAGAGAGAAAGAGAGAGCAGGGGGAGGGGCAGAGCGAGAGGGAGAATCTCGAGCAGACTCCTCACTGAGCGAGGACCCCAATGTAGGGCTTGATCCCACAACCCTGAGATCATGACCTGAACCGAAACCAAGAGTCGGATGCTCAACCGACTGAGCCACCCAGGCGCCCCAAGATTGATTTCATTATCGGTGGATTAGGCAAAAGCGTTCACTCTTCCCTGGGCACATATTTCTGCCTCCCCTTCCAAGAGAGGCTCTGTGGGTGTAGATGGAACCTCAAGGACTGATATCGGGAGGCCCGGGCTCTGAGCCTAAAATGATGTGTGGTCATGGATCCGTCACATTCTCTTTCTGGCCTCAGTCTTCTCATTTGTGGTAGACTAAATATGGCCACAAATTCTTTACAGACCTTCCCAGCAGGAGATGGTGTCTTTCCCCCACTTCGCTGGATCCCAGAGCCAGCCACCCTCCAATCCACATCACATCATCTCCCCTAGATTAGCCCTAAGGATCCTGCCAGTGGTTCTCCCACAGTCACTCTGCCCCCACATGCATTTCAAACAGGAGATCAAATGACATGAAAACAAGTTAGATCACATCATTCATCTGCCGCACACCCCTAAACACAGCCAGCCTCCCTTCCACAAATTTCAAGACTGGGCACCATCTGGCTCCCTGCCCACTTCTCTGCCTGTCTCCCCCTTTGTTCACACTGCGCCGGCCTCGTGTCTGGGACTGTGACCCCAGGACCACACAGCTGGTCATCTAGAGAAAACCAAGGCAGAAATTGAGCTGGAAAGCATATGGGATTGAAGTTTCACTTTAAGATAAACGAAGTTGCATTTTAAGATAAACCCTCCCTTACTCAGAAGCTAGGGGAGACCAGGAAACTACTCCTTGAACCTGGGGCAGGGGGAAGCTTCTCCAAGAGGAGGAGATGGTGGTGGCATGCAGGAGGACGGGCTTGCAGAAATGCGGTTTCTGGAGGAAGCTAAGGGGTCAGAACCTCGGCTGTCGTCCTGCAGCTGGACAGTGAGCAGGTGAGTGAGTCCCCAGTCAGGGTGCTGCAACCGCGTTTGATGCATCTTATTTGGCTTTCCCTTGATTTACAGCTCTGAGCCTCCATTAGAGTAGAAGCTCCTGGGACATGTTCACCTCCATAGCTCCCTTCCCCGCTCTCCCCCACGTGCTCCAGGTAAGGGCCCACTCCCCACCCCCCACCCCAGCTCCAGTGCTGGACACATGGCTCAGGCCCAACCAAGCAAAACATCACTCTCTCCCGACCACACTTACTGGTTCGGGAACGGTCAAGTGACCGTTCCAGGACCGAGGAGTCAAAGGAGACAGAAGTGGGGATAAAGGCAAGTGCTCTTCGGCTAAGGCTGCAAGAAGCAAGGATGCTTCGGGCTTGAAGCTGCTGAAGGCCCAGAATTAGCCAAGGTAGTCGAAGCTGGGGACAAGACGGGAGAGGTCAGATCCTGGGGACGTGTTTTGAGCCCCTGAATCCAGCCGAGTCAGAAGCCATTTGTGTCACTGGATTCTTTTTTTTTTTTTTTTTTTAAAGATTTTATTTACTTATTCGACAGGATAGAGACAGCCAGTGAGAGAGGGAACACAAGCAGGGGGAGTGGGAGAGGAAGAAGCAGGCTCATAGCGGAGGAGCCTGATGTGGGACTCGATCCCACAACGCCGGGATCACGCCCTGAGCCGAAGGCAGACGCCTAACCGCTGTGCCACCCAGGCGCCCCGTGTCACTGGATTCTTGAATCATCTGAGCAGATAATTTCCGTTTCTTGTCTTAGGCAATTAGAGTTGAGTTACCTGTCACTTGCATCCAAAAGAGTCCTGACGAATGAATGAATGAATGAATGAATGAATGAATGAACGAACGAACGAATGAATGAATGAATGAATGAGCGAGCCAGAAAACACTGGCATAGAGGAAAGGATTCTGTGCTAGGAGCCAAAACAGTGTCTTGCCATTTACCATGTGACGTTGGGCAAGTTGCCTGATGTCTCTGGACTTCAGTTTAGAGCTCTAATATCATTCATTTATTCAAAATGTATGGGCATTAATCATGCCAGACACCATGCTAGGTGTTGGCTCTTCTATGGTAACAAACCCTCATGGTTCCTGTTCTCATGAAAATGGAAATGAAATTCACTCCTAGAAAAACAAAGGGACATTTCTGCATACCTGATTTTGTCACTGGAAAATCGGTGGTACACGTCTCTAGCACTTGGTCACTGGTAATGATCTCATTATTCCTTCCACTCCTCATCAGCTACTCTTGGGGTTAGCAGGAGGAGGGGCGGGAAACGGAGCCTCGTATGATCAGGGAGGAGAGTACCCAGACTTCACTTCCTTCCCAGAGCTCCTGGCCAATCACAGCTAATGTTTATGAGCCTAATTATACACAGCACTGAGCTAGAGGGTGTAACAAGAGCCTAGCCTGGGCCCGGGTCTTATCCTTTAGGATCTTTAGCTCTAAGAACAGCCAACATGCAAACAAACATTTTTCTGGCCTCTGGCAAAGAGACTTTTCTGAGTCAAATATGCTCATCAGTGTTCCCAAGAATCAGGCTTAGAAATGGAACTACTTAAGCTCAATCGTCTTGTTATAAAGAATTAATAATGCCAACTGCAGTTGGATTTTTATTTTAAAGGGAATTCAGAACTTGTGTTGAAGTGGCAGAATGTCTGACATAAATAAGCCCAGTATCCAAGTGGAAGCTCAGCAGGCCCCAAATAACCAGAGTTCTAGTCCCCCTTCTAGGATTTAATTTGCTCATTCATTTAACAAATAGTTATCAGGGCGCCTGGGTGGCTCAGTCGGTTAAGTGTCTGCCTTCGACTCAGGTCATGATCCCGGGGTCCTGGGATCAGGCCACATTGGGCTCCCTGCTCACTGGGGAGCCTGCTTCTCCATCTGCCTCTGCCCCTCCACTCACCCCTCTGCTCATGCTCTCTCTCCCTCTCTCTAACAATTGAACTTTTTAAAAAACTAAGAAAAATGATTAAAATGGTAAATTTTATATGTATTTTGCCTTAATAAAAATATGGGAGAATTAAAAAAACCTTAATGGGGGCGCCTGGGTAGTGCAGTCGTTAAGCGTCTGCCTTCGGCTCAGGGCGTGATCCTGGCGTTCCGGGATCGAGTCCCACATCAGGCTCCTGGGCTGGGAGCCTGCTTCTTCCTCTCCCTCTCCCCTGCTGTGTTCCCTCTCTCGCTGGCTGTCTCTCTGTCACATAAATAAATAAAATCTTTAAAAAAAAAAAAAAAAAAGAATCAGATGTTTAACCAACTGAGCCACCCAGGCACCCCTCGAACTGTTTATATGATTGCTCAGAGCACCTCACATGAGTGTTTCAGAAAAAAAGGGGGGGGGGGAGACAAAATCTGTGTCCCATTTATGGCCTCACCTTGGAAGTGTCACTTCTGTCATATTCTGTTAGAGTAGTCATAAACCTACCCAGATTCAAGTTTAGAGGGTGGGTAGAATTAGACTCAATGTTTTGAGGGGGGGGAGTATTAAAATTACGTTGGAGGAAAACCTGTGTGAAGGAAGATCTTGTTGCATCCATTTCTGGAAAAACACACTCAGCCATACCACCTTTCTAAATGAGCCAAAAGCCAAGAAACCACAGAAATAGCACTGGAAGAGGCCTTAACGGATACATAATCTGCCCACCCTCAGAATGAGAAACTCCTGAGAGGATCCCTCCTCAGGCAGGTGGAGCGCTAAGGGCATTAGGCCAAGTAGAGAGAGGTGGTGGTGTCTAGTTGGCGTTCTACCAGTTCCCAACTGTTTGTGATCTCAGTAGAAAGGCTTTCCCCACTGGGACTTTTACCTTCCTCATCTTTAAAATGGAGGTTATTTGTTGATCATGTTTCATCAGTGTTGTTTTGAGAACCATGAAAATTTTCTGATGTAAAGACAAATGTGTTGCAAAAATGTCCACAAACTGACCCCACAGGTGGACAGCCCACTCAGGCAATGCAACAGGGGAAGACCAGGTATTTCCCATTTATCTTTGCCACCACTCTTTCCCATTGCAGCCACCCTCCTGGTTTTGCTTGCCTGTCTCAGAGGTAGGAGAGACCAATGGAAGCTCAGAGAGGGCAAATGACCTAGACAGAGTCACACAGCCACGAAAGAAGTCAAAACCCAGACTCTTCTGGGATGTGAAGACTTGCCATTCTCCAACCCCCCCCCCACCCACTGACATTTTCTCTAATAGGTGACTCTGACCTTAGCTGAAAAGCATGGCAGATTACAGCCAGTTTCTAGGGCTACACTGCCTGGGTTCACATCCTAGCTACACCACTTACCAGCTGGGTGACCTTAGGAAATGATGAGGTCGTGGGATATAGATGAGGTTCAGTGGGGTGGAGTCCGGAGCCCACGACCAGGAAAGAATGCCTGAGACGTCTTTGGTGCAAAACGGTGGTTTATTAAAGCACGGGGACAGGACCCATGGGCAGAAAGAGCTGCTGCCCCAGGTTGTGCGGGGTGGCTGTTATATACCATGGGGTTGGGGGAGGTAAGGAAAAAGGGAGGTTGAGAAAATACTTTCATATGTTAAAGAAGACTCACAAGATACCAGAGGCCTTGCCATTGTCAAGTTAAGGTTGTTTACCCCTCTAGTAAGGCATTTACTTGGAGATAGTTGGGACCTTCCTGGAGGAACATTACATTCTGCCCGCTTCAAGTGTCTGTCTACGAGCTGCGGGTTACAAAGACATTCATTGTATTTACATTTCCTTCCAGAAGCTAGGTTATTGATAGAAATGCTCTGTTCTTGTAGACTGCTAAAACATTTGTAAACTGAGGGAGACTCAAGTCTTGCAGTATTGTAGCCTCTATAGGTTAACTATTTCTTTTTCCTTTAGGGCAGCCAGGAGTGCCTGCAGAATGTCACATACGTCCCATGGGTGGTGAGGGGGTAGGGGTTGAGGGGTGTCAGTTTCTTTTTTTGTCCTCAGCTTGCCTTCTGTTCCCTCATCAGGAAAGATAATTCTCCCCCATGCGTAAAATGGAAGGCTTCCCACACAGGGTTAAGTAACCAAGTTAACATAAGGCATTTAAAATGTGCCTGGCACATAAGGAGCACTTTATGTTTGCTGCTGCTACAACCACTACTGCTACTTAAGTGTTTAATAAGTCCGAGATGTTTTAAGGTGAAGAAGCAACACCCAAGAATATAGTGCAATGTAATGGTGGAAGTATCTCCTTGAAATGACAAATCTATTTCCGAGAAAGCTTTAAAAGCAGAAAACCACAAACCCCTACCATTTGTCAGCGAAAACTCTATGGAACTGTAGGCAAAATAAAGGTCTCTGAACCCCACAGTTCCAGTTTTATTTATTGCCGCCGCGAAGTCTGCAGAGACTGTCACAGAACAGCCAGTATTGAAAAGCCCGTTCACATCACCCCCCACAACGTGGTCCAACCCAGGCGGATTCCTCGCCCAGCCGCTTCCGCTTCCAGCCCTTTCCCCACCCCTTTCCCATTCGGCGCCCTGAAATGACGTCAGAAGCGGATGCGCTGAAATGAGCGCCTGCGCGTGCGCTGTGTGCAGGCAGCGGCTCGGGGCTGGTCAGGGAGCCTGGCGGCGGCAAGGTAATCCCACTGCCGCTAGGGCGTGAGGCGTCCCTGAGGTGAGAGGACCATGAACCGCAGTCGGCAGGTGACGTGCGTGGCCTGGGTCCGCTGCGGCTTGGCCAAAGAGACACCAGACAAGGTGAGGCCTGGTCGCCCGGAGGTAGGGGGAGCGGCCTCCTCGCGGCGTCCCCGTCCGGGCCCGCCTGGAGAAGCTGGACGCGCTACAGGCGGCCCTAGCACGGCTGTTGAGACTCGCCGGGGTGAGGCCGGCTTTGGCCTAATTGTGGTGAGGGGCCCTGAGGCTCCGAGTCGGGGGCCGCGCCCCCTCACGGTCCCCTCTCCCAAGTCCAGCCCCACCCCCGAATTCGGGCGCACGTGGGCCCGGCGGGCGGGAAGGGGGCGGGGTGCTGCTGGGAGTGGGAAATCTCCCAGAGCCGTATTGACAGCAGCGAAGCTTCATGTAGAGGGAGCACGTGTGTGAAATCACTTTCCACTCCTGTGCTCGGCGTTCGGAGCTGGATGGGAGCTGTGGTGTAGAAAAACTGGTATGCAGACTGATGTCGTGAGGTTGGGAGTTGAATTAGGAATTTCTTGTAGTAAATCCAAGTGAGATGTGTGGCAGTGGGGGATGAGAGGTAAACAGGGCACATTAAGAAGGAAAAACCTGGGGCATCTGGGTGGCTCAGTCGTTAAGCGTCTGCCTTCGGCTCAGGTCATGATCCCAGGGTCCTGGGATCCAGCCCCGCATTGGGCTCCCTGCTCAGTGGGAGGCCTGCTTCTCCCTCTCCCTCTGCCCCTCCCCTGTTTGTGTTCCCTCTCTCACTGCCTTTCTGTCAAATAAATAAATAAAATAGTAAAAAAAAAAAAAAAAAAAGTAAAACCTGCAGAAGTTAGAGAATGGGTATATAGTAGAGGTGAAGATTATTTAAGTTGTTCAGCTGATGTTTACTAAGTGCTTTCTGTGTTTGGGGCATCTTTCAGGGTCCAGGGATAGGCGTAAACAAAACAGAAAAATTCCCTGCCTTTATGGGGTTGACATGTGCACATATGTCAGTGGGAGTAAATGCTGTGAATGAAAGGAAGGGGGTGGCATTGGATTGAATGTAATTGGGCCAATGATGACAGAGATGAGAAAAGTGATAGGAATGTAAGTGGCTGGGAGGTGAAGTTAACAGGAATGAGGAATTGGAAGAGCCCCTGAAGGTTTAAATTCCACCAGGGCACAGACTGCTTGTTTAATTCACCATTTTCTCCTGGTTTTGGCTCCAGGAGGTACTCATTGCATACATATATAGAGAGAACAGGGCCAGGAAATTATCTCATCAGAAATTATTGAAGGAGGTGGGGCGCCTGGGTGGCTCAGCCGTTAAGCATCTGCCTTCAGCTCAGGTCATGATCCCAGGGTCCTGGGATGGAGCCCCACATCGGGCTCCCTGCTCTGCTGGGAGCCTGCTTCTCCCTCTCCACTCCCCCTGCTTGTGTTCCCTCTCTTGCTGCCTCTGTCAAATAAGTAAAATCTTTAAAAAAAAAAATTATTGAAGGAGGTAGTAGTTGTTATTAAAAAAGGGACATGTAAGCTTTTAAAGGCTATATGAGTTCCAAACGTATCTACACACTGGAACCATTTGGGAAGCTTCAAAAAATACTGATGCCTGGGGCGCCTCACCAGCCTGTTTGGTGGAGCCTGGATCTTGAACTCAGGGTCATGACTTTGAGTGCCACACCCCCTCTGCCCCCCTCGGGCATACAGCTTACTTTAAAAAAAAATACAGTGCCTATGCCCCACATACTGTGATTTAATTGGTCTGGAGTGTGAGAAGATTCCCCCCACATGATTTTAATTGCAGACAAGTTTGGTAACCACTGCTTGAAGAGTTTGAATTTATTCCACAAAATCAAAATAGGAAGAAGAGATTAAGTGTATTCTACAAAATCCCAGAAAAACTGAGATCAATGAGGGTAATTAGAAAAATAAGTATCTTTAAAAAAAGAAATATCTTTTAATTAAACTTAAAAGCCCTTAATTTCTGGAACAATGAAGGTCATCCCTCAAGAGGATTTCCATATTACTAGAGGTGGTTTAGTGCAAACTGAGTGATTGATTCATCGTCTGTCATCAAGCATCCATCCCTACCATGGGCTAAGCACTGAATTATGTGTGTAAACCCACAATGACAAGTTGACTTCTGTCTTCAGGGGCTTACAGTTTAGCAGTGATGGGATGTTTTAAAAGGTTTTGAAGATTGATTAGGTGAAGAAATGCCAGTTTTGAAGTAAAGAGAATGATTCCAATGATCTTTTGAACAGGATCTCCCAAGTGGAGAGTCTTAAAGGCAGCTAGAAAGATGGAAGTGGGAGGGGCACCTGGGAGGCTCAGTTGGTTAAGCACCAGACTTGATTTCGGCTCAAGTCTTGATTTCAGCTCAAGTCATGATCTCAGGGTTGTGAGATCGAGTCCTGTGGCATCAGGCTCCAGGCTCAGCAGGGAGTCTGAAAAAAAAAAATGGAAGAAAGAAAGATGAAACTGGAGTTTGGGGCTAGAGAAGGATGAGTTAGGGGTAATCAGTTCAGAGGTGATAGTTTTAGTCTTCAGAATGAATGAGCTTTGTAAGGAAGTGACAGCATGTGACTCATAGTGAATACCTGGCAGTGAGAACCGGGAAAAGAGCAGGGGACCACGGCAGGGGTGGTCTGTTTAGGAATACCCATAGGGAAAATGAGAAGTAGCTGAAAAGAAATCAGAATAATTGAAAGAAAATGAGATGGACTGTCACAGAAGCCAGTTTATACAAGTTAGTCATTTTTGAAAAGTCTGGGATGAAGTAGACTGAGCAGCTTTTTTTTTTTTTTTTTTTTAACAGTTTCAGGTAGGAAATGGATTTAATTATAAAGACCTGTGAAAATTCCATTTACGGTAAATTTAGGGAGTCTGGATTGAAGTTTGATTCTTGATGTCTTCTGGAGTTATATTTTATATTAGTTTGCAAACTTCTTTTTAATTCAGAGATTTATAATGATTTCCTTAACTGTATGGTAATGAAATGTTTGCTGTCTTATAGGTAGAACTTAGTAAAGAAGAAGTAAAACGTCTCATTGCTGAAGCCAAGGAAAAATTACAGTAAGTTTAGGATTGTTGATGTCTAAAGTCAAGTGCAGATGAAATGTAAATTTTAAACAGAGATGACAAGGTGGTCTTATTATCAAATGGTACCATTTGGGTGATTTATCTTTTTTGTTCCTTGGCGTAGAGAAGAAGGGGGCAGTGATGAAGAGGAGACAGGCGATCCTTCAGAAGATGGCATGCAGAGTGCACGTACCCAGGAACGACCACGGGAGCCCCTGGAAGATGGTGACCCAGAGGACGACAGGACGCTGGATGATGATGAGCTGGCTGAGTACAACTTAGATAAATACGATGAGGAAGGTGACCCAGGTTAGAATTCACTCGCTTCTGGTTTTTAATCACAAGCTCAGTGTATTAGATCATTCTTCTATTGTTTCTGAGCTTCTGTTGTCCTTTACGCCAGTTAAATAATCTGGCTCAAGACTGGGGCAGGTAGCATGTTTCCTAAACTAGTTTAGAAAATAAGCATAGATCTAAAAAAG
The DNA here is from genome assembly GCF_023065955.2 of Ursus arctos. NCBI lineage: Eukaryota > Metazoa > Chordata > Mammalia > Carnivora > Ursidae > Ursus > Ursus arctos. The sequence goes on along the minus strand of NW_026622886.1, from coordinate 8,544,717 downwards.
CATAGTATTACATATTTTATTGCAAGTAGTGGGTATGATCTGTTAACTCGGGTTGGGGGATGGGCAAAATGGGTGAAGGGCTGTGGGAGATACACACTTCGAGTTAGGGAATGAGTAAGTCATGGGGATGAAAGCTACAGCACCGGGAATGCAGTCAAAGATGCTGTGATAAGCGCTGTATGGTGACGGCTGGTTGCTCCACTTGTGAGTGTGGCATGATGTGTGAGTGCTGGAAAGTCACTGTGTTGTATACCTGAAACTAGTATTGTCTCAGCTATACCCGAATGAAAAAAAATTTTTTTTAATCTGTAACTTGTGTCTCTTTGCAATAATGAGAGAGGAGTTATTACCCCATTTTACAAAGAAAACTGAGGCTTACAAAGACGAAGTGACTTTACCAGGGCCACACAGCTGGTGCACAGTGGAGCTGAGGGTTGAACATTCTCTTGCTGCAAAGCCTTTACTCTTCCTGTACACTTCATTAGATGCAGAGAATGGTTTTTTCCATTGGACTCTGAGTTGGGTGCCCCTAAACTTGCTACCATCCTGCTAGGGCAGATGCCATGGGAATACAGAGAAAGGAAGAACTAACCCAGCCTGGAGAAATGGCATTCAGAAACAGCTTCTTGGGGTGCCTGGGTGGCTAAGTCGGTTAAGCATCTGACTTCAGCTCAGGCCATGATCCCAGGGTCCTGGGATCATGCCCTGTGTCGGGCTTCCAGCTCAGCAGGGAGTCTGCTTGTCTCTTTCCCTTTGCCTCTCCCCCTGCTTGTGCTCTTTTACTCTCTCTCAAATAAATAAAATCTTAAAAAAAAGAAAGAAAAAGAAATTGCTTCTTAATAATCCCCACACTGTGTGGATTATTGACTGTCTTTCTTATCCAGTTGAAATTCCCATCTCTGTTGCCTGTCAGATGTTTAAGACGGATTAGTCCTGCCTCCTTAAAGTAGCTTTCCCTAACAGAGTATGTTTCTTTTCCTGAGTTTTACGTCATTTGGGGTTTACTCTAGGTCACCCTTGCAGATAAGCCCTAAGAGAATTCCAATTTGAAATAAGTTTAATGAAAAAGGCATAATAGCACCTCTTTCAGAGTCATACAGCAGATTAGTATATCAGCAGTTCTGAGAAATTTTGTAATAAACCCATTTAACTTTGTGAAACCCATCATTTTTTTAATTTGATATGACCAGGCAACCCCTATTCTGTATTGATTCCAGTGTTTCAGGATAATTTTACCTCTTCTTAATAATGACTTTTTAATAATAACTATATATTTGGGGGGGTGCAGAGGGAGAGAGAATCTTAAGCAGACTCCATGCCCAGCACGGAACCCAACTCAGGGCTTGATCTCATAAGCCTGAGATCACAACCTGAGCTGAAATCAAGAGTCAAACACTTAACTGACTGAGCCATCCAGGTTCCCTATAACTATGCTTTTAATAACGACTACAGGGAGCAAGTTAGAGAATCTGAGCAGAGTGCTAATATTTTCTAAGAGCTTCATAGTTTAATTTTATTAGAACATTGTGAATACCAAGACTATCAGGTATGTGTTCCAAGGTCAAATATAAATTTTTTTTTAAGATTTATTTGAGAGCGTGTGTGCATGTGCGTGTGTTGGGGGAGGGGCAGAGAGAGAGAGGGAGAGAGTCTTAAGCAGACTCCCTGCTGAGCATGGAGCCTGCTACAGACCCTGAGATCCACCCACGCCCCTATAAGTGGCTTTTAAATTCCGTGTGTATTACTCAGTAGTTCCTTTCCTGACTGTGGATGATCTAGTTAATTATGAAATAGATGGTTGGAGCTAAGATGGGCTACCTTAGGAAAATGCTTTTGTCGAAATGACTTTTCATTTCAATTTATGAATTCTTGCAGATACTGAAACTCTTGGTGAATCTCTCTTGGGTCTTACAGTCTATGGAAGTAATGATCAAGATCCTTATGTTACTCTGAAAGATACGGTAAATATTTGCGTGGCTTTTCTAATTATGCTTCTTAAGTGTTTGGAAAACCTTACCAAATACCTGCTTCTAACTAATGACTTATTCTCTCCACTTAGGAGCAATATGAACGTGAAGATTTCTTGATCAAGCCCAGTGACAATCTTATAGTTTGTGGCAGAGCTGAACAAGACCAGTGCAATTTAGAGGTGCATGGTAAGTGGGGGACAGCCCTTACGGAAGGGTTCTCTAAGATGAAAATAATCACTATAATAGTTAGTGTTGTGAATTTTCAGGCACCAGATCCTGCTGGATCTCATTTAAGTTACATTGTTAATTGTACACAGTCTATAGATATGCTGGTCATTGTCCCTGGGCCCGTATGGTCTGGTATGTCGCTCATACCTGACTTTTATTTATGGAAGTAGATCTCCTGGAAGGTGCTAAGGGGGGGGGGGGGGGGCGGTGGGTGTGTTAGTCTTTTATTTGAACATTTTTGCCAGTTTTTCACTCCCCCCTCTCCCCATGGAGAAAACCTAGAAGTAAAGCCATATAAAAATACAGGAAACAATTACAGTTCTATTACCCTGAGGTAATTTGTTGCTTTGGTTTTTTACTCCAGTCTCTTTTCTGGGTACTTCTTCATTATGTGGTGGAGATTGTACTCAATAGACAGGTTTTTATTCTGCTTTTTTCCACAGAATCATTTCACATATTTCCCCTTTATTTCTTCACAAAAACTCAATGCAAGGGCTTCCGTTCCTCTGGTCTCCTTTCCCAGTTCAAGGAATATTTGCACACAACCATGCTTTGAATCTGAAGTAGGCATGGATTTGAATTTTTCATTTGGATTTTGAAATCAGATATATTTAATGTTGATATTTATTAGGTCAACAAACATTAATTGAATAACTTTTCTAAAAAAAAAAAAAAAGACCTTCAAGATGTCTACAGTATTCTGCCTCTAGATTTTCCCTTTTGTTTTTCTTGTCCCTTCTCCTGTGCACATCCTCAGACATGTCTGTCCTTCCTCAACAGTCTACTAGTCGTCTGTCTTTAAAATTTGGGCTCTGTTTTACCAGTGTTGCCTTACCTAATTTTTGAAAGACTTCTTAGTCATTGATGTTAACAGTATTTTTGCTCCTTAACATTATAACTCTGAATGATAAAGAGCCAGTTGTTTTAGTTATCATATTCCAGAAGAGTGTTCACAACAGCTTTATTTACATTGTGGGTCTTTACATATTTAAGAAGTAGTTTTTGACAAGCATTTAGATGTCTAAATGTGAATTATTTCTCTCCAGTGCTATTTTTTGTTTGTTTATTCTTATAGCCAGATAGACCTTTAAAAGGTAATGATGAAGTACTCCCTATGGAGCCGTTATGAGCATTTGTTTTCTGTAGTGGGTGGACCAGAAGATCGGACCATTCTAACCAGTGCACATGCAGATGGGGTGTTAGGCAAATGTCAGTTCTCTGTCACTGTTCCTGTTCATTGGAGCACACCAGGTGACAGGAATGTATGAGACCTGCAGAATTTTGGCCAAGCAGTAATGACTTTGGAGGCTCCTTTTGATGCCATCAAATGTGTCTCGCTTTCAGCACATGGGCTCCTATAGGCTTAACAGGGAGAGTCTGTCCTTTTCAGTGGGATGTGATTTCTTATTCTGACTCAAAGTCTTGTCCCAATATTTTCAGTTTATAATCAGGAAGAAGATTCCTTTTATGTGCATCATGATATACTGCTGTCTGCATACCCTCTAAGCGTGGAATGGCTGAATTTTGATCCTAGCCCAGATGATTCTACAGGTAATTAGAAAAGCTAAGATGGCTCAGTGGTTCCTAGTCCTGTATGTTATTCCTAGCCACGTAAGTTATGTATTCTGTATGAATGCTTTCAGAATTGATTTTTTTAATTGTTATTTTATGAAGTTACATAGTCTTAAAACACAGTCACTTAGTGGTTTTGAGTGTGTGTCTCCAGACTTCAGATAAAGAGGTAGCTGCTGTGCTGTGGGCAGAAGAACAGGCTGACAGCATTAGGGGCTGCAAAACCGCGAAGTTCTCATAAAAACCCAGTGTAAAGTAGCACGATGTGTCCGAAGAGTGTAGTGGCATGACCTTCCTTAGAAATCATCAAGTAAAACCAAAATGAAAAGAGAAGTAGGTTCTTGTGTTAAGTCTTTTTAGCCACAGCTACACACTACTAGTTGCCCCACCCTACTCCTTAATAAAGGTAAAATCTGGTAATACTCATACCTGGCGTCTCATTTGCCAAGCGTATTCACACTTCATGATCTGATTCAGTCCTCATCCATCTGTGAAGATGGAAGATGGTTTTTGTTCTCAGGACCTAAGCAGGGACCCTGGGGCCAAAAGACTGAGCCCTTGTTATTCAAATTCTGGTCCAAGGATCAGCAGCACAGTATTGGCATCACCTGGGAACTGGTCAGAAAGGCACATGTAGGGCGCGCTCAAGACCTGAAACAGAATATGCATTTTAACAATATTCAGGTGATAACGCATGCATATCAAAGTTTGAGAGAAAGTGCTCGAAGACATTACTCAATCTACAGTGCAATATTTTTCATTAGAAATTTTTTAAATCAAATACCTCATTTCCTCCTATAGGAAATTATATTGCTGTGGGAAATATGACCCCTGTCATTGAAGTGTGGGACCTTGATATAGTGGACTCTTTAGAACCAGTCTTCACACTTGGAAGTAAGCTATCAAAAAAGAAGAAAAAGAAAGGAAAGAAGGTAAACTTATAATTACTTAAGCTCTAATGACAGAGAAGTTTACTGGTGGGGTGGAGGAAGGAGAACATGCATTTCTTCAGTCAGACACTTTGGTGGAACAAGACAGATAGTTATGAAGTTACTGCAGCTTCTAGTTTCAAAAGGCTCATCCAAGGAAAAATTGATCTCTGATTGCACAAAACTTCCATTGCTACATTATTCGTCCTTAGACAAACCATTTACTCTCAGGTTATGATCTTTTTTGATATAGTAGCTATTCATACTAATATTCTTCGAATTTTTGAAAAAATTCTGTTTAGTATGTTGAATTCTAAATATCGACGTATTCCTGTAGTTTTTAAGACTTCACTTTGGGGTGGGGGTTGGTATTTATAGAACTGTACCACCTAGATTAAGAACTACTCTAGTTTCTCTTCTGTAAAGAGTATTTATCATGGATCCCTAAAGTAACAGGAAGACAAGGTATTTCTTTAGGTCTTCAAGCAAGTTAAGATCAAACAGTAATCTTAAGATTTAAAGAATCTTTAAAATTAACATGAGTTACAGGGGTCACTTTAATACAAAAAGTAATGAAACAATTATTACAGAGTTCCTCAGCAGAGGGGCATACCGATGCTGTCCTGGACCTTTCCTGGAATAAGCTGATCAGGTAAAAAGAAATCACATTCGGAGGGTTGTTAGAGACTGTAACCACTGTCATCTTACTCATGCCTACACCTGTCTCTGCGTTGTGTGTTGGGGGTCTCTGTGGCCGTGTCTCATTTCCCTGTCCTGCAGTATATGCCACTTGAAGGCAGGAGCTTTGCTGTCTCTATCCCCCCACATCGCCTGCCAGCTCTCTGCTCTGTAGGGGCTCGTTACGTATTTCGTGACCAAGTGCCCTCCCACTACTACCGGGGGGAAGTGTGCCAGTCGTGCCGAATTGTATGTCTTTTCGTGGAAGACATTTCTCTCACTTCATTTAGTTTGCATAAAATCTCATCCAAAAAATTTTTTAAGTGATTTAATTGTAAAATATACATAATATTTACCACTTTATTTTTTATTTTTTTAAAGATTTTATTTATTTATTTGACAGAGAGCCAGAGAGAGAGGGAACACAAGCAGGGGGAGTGGGAGAGGAAGAAGCAGGCTCCCAGTGGAAGAGCCTGATGTGGGGCTCGATCCCATAACACCGGGATCACACCCTGAGCCGAAGGCAGATGCCCAACGACTGAGCCACCCAGGCGCCCCATACCACTTTATTTTCAAGTGTATAGTTCAGTAGACATTGTTATGCAACCATCACCACCAACTCCAGAACTTTTGTCATTTTCCAGAAGTGAAACTATGTATCTATTAATAACTCTCCATTCTTAGCACCCCCAGGCCCTAGTAACCTACTTTGTGTCTCTGTGAATTGACTCTTCCGGTTACATCATATGGGTAGAATTGTATAGTATCTGCCCTTTTGTGACTGGCTTATTTCACTTGGCACGAGGTCATCCATGTTATAGCATGTGGCAAGACTGCCTTCCTCTTTAAGGCTGAATAACATTTCATTGTTCGGATAGCCCACATTTTGTTTATCCATCTGTCGACGAACACTTAGGCTGCTTTCACCTCCTGGCTGTTGTGAGTAATGCTGCTTTACGCACACTGATGTGACTAACACGGGTGTACCAATATCGGTCTTAAGTCCCAGCTTTCAGTTCTTTTGAGTATATCCTCAAAAGTGAAATTGCCGGCTCATAGGGCAGATCTGTGTTTACCATTTTAAGGAGCACTTTTTAGATGCCTTTTGGCCCATTTGTGTAGCTCTTTGGAGATATGTCTGTTTAAGTCCTTTGCCCATTTTTTAATCGAGTTTTTTGGTTTTTCATTGAGTTGTAGTTCTTTATATGTTCCAGATATAATCTCTCATCAGATATGCAATTTGCAAATATTTTCCCATTTGGTGGCTCACCTTCCACTCTTTTGATAGTGTCCTTTGATGCACAAAAGTTTTTGATTTTGATGTAGTCAGTCTATTTTTACTTTTGCTGCCTGTGCATTTAGTGTTATATCCAAGAAACCATTGCCAAATCCTTGTCATGAGGTTCTTCCCTTAAGAGTTTTATAGTCTTAGCTCCTACGTTTAGGTGTTCGATCCATTTTGAGTTAATTTTTGTATGCATATAAGGTAAGAGTTCCACTTCATTCTTTCCCATGTGTCCTCCACATACATATTCTTTATACTGATCCTTAAACAACGATTACCCCAGAAGGCCATTTTCCTAATAGCACAGTTTGTTTGAGGGGCTTCTAAGGCAAGGAAGGTAAGCATTAGGTTGAGCTTACCTGAGGGGTAAGAGCAAACTGGATTGCCCAAGGCGCATTTTCTTAACATCGCTGCGACACGGGCTACTTTGTAACTGTGAGCATGCTCGGGAGGATCCCAGAGTGCTGGCCTGCCTAGGGAGATCCCATCTTCCTGTTTGTGTTCAAACCTCTTCAGAGTTAGAACCATTTGGTGAGGGGCACCTGGCTGGCTCATTCAGTAGAGTATGCGACTCTTGATCTCAGGGTTGTGAGTTCAAGCCCCACGTCAGGTGTAGACATTACTTAAAAAAAATCTTTTAAAAAAATAAAATGCAAGTTCCTGGGCTCTAATCCCTTCAAGACTGAGTCACATCTGGAGCAAGAGCCCAGGAATCTGTTGTGTTGTTTTTGAAAGCTTCCTCAGGTTTTATCTGAATTGGGCCCGTTCTAACTAATGGGCGGACAAATAAGAGACCAAATATGAGTGTGCTGTGCTTTTTAGGAACCCAGTTGTTTACAAATCTGAACTGTCACGGTGATTACATGTACTAAATTCTTATTATAGAACAGCTGTTAGTTTGAGTAACTGAGTTTGTTCTGATGGAACAACCTCGCATCGGTTCCGGCTGATTCAGCAGTGCCTTTCCCCAGCCACAGGTCCCTAGCTGCCTGTAACACTGCCCGCACTAGTACCCCTGTCCCACCCCGTCTGCACTCACGTCTTCTTGACTGTGGGGCCATGTGTGTCTTTGTGCCTTAACTCTTCTACTTTCTCCATCTTATTACAGACCTTGGTTCTTTCCCCTTTCTTTACTGAAAAGGTACAGACTGCTTTTAAATACTTTCCATACATACGCTGGTGCAGAGTTTGGGATCATGGTGAAGACTAACATGTTGAGGGATGCCTGGGTGGCTCAATTGGTTAAGCGTCTGCTTTCAGCTCAGGTTATGATCCCAGGGTCCTGGGATCAAGTCCCACATCAGGTTCCCTGCTCTGCAGGGAGTCTGCTTCTCCCCCTTCATCTCCCCCTCCCCCTAGCTTGTGCTCTGTCTCTCTCATGCTGTCTCTCTCTCAAAGAGAGAGTTTTGTTTTACTATTTAGTAAAACAAAAAACAAAATCAAAACAAAACAAAAAACCCATGTTGATGTTGTTCCTAGTTGGGGACCTTGGTTTCTATTCTAGTAAAATGCTCCCAGTAACAAAATGCATGTTCTGTGCTCATTCATACTCTTATTGTAGTGCTCTTCTTGGGAGTATAGCATTCAGAAGTTTGGGGGATAATTTATTTTTAAGGCTCATACAATAAGAATTTTAATATGGAAGGAATCTCGGATGTTCAGAGAAGTACTAAGATGAAAAAGGTACCATGAAATTTTAACTTTTGCTGTTGGCAGGCATTGAATATAAATAAAATATTGGGAATTTAAGTAACATTAAATCTGTGACATGTTAATGACTTGTATATGGGACTTAATAATAGAAGTTTGAAATTCAGTGATTAGAAAAAAAGAATATGGGGCGCCTGGGTAGTGCAGTCGTTGGGCGGCTGCCTTCGGCTCAGGGCGTGATCCCGGCGTTCCGGGATCGAGTCCCACATCGGACTCCTCCGCTGGGAGCCTGCTTCTTCCTCTCCCACTCCTCCTGCTTGTGTTCCCTCTCGCTGGCTGTCTCCCTGTCACATAAATAAATAGATAGATAGATAGATAGATAGATAGATAGATAGATAGATAGAATATACATGATCCTCTTAAGAGACCCTACCTGTGTCATTGAAATGTGAGTTACAAAACTGAAAGCAGTTTGTATAATGGAAGTATTTCTTGAGGAAATAATTCCAAAAATGAACCCATCAACATTTTATTTTAACAGCATTTTGGTTTTCTGGACAAATATTACTATCACTAATAACTTAATTCTGTGTCGAGCCATTTCAAGCCAGATATTGAAGAATAAGCTTTCAGTTTCAGGAATATCTGTATTTTTACAAGGAGAAAAGGCAGGCAGCTAACATTTATCAGGGGCCTACTATATTCTGGTCATTCAGCCATGTACTTGAATAGTAACCCTTTGAAGTTTGGTGTAGCGATTCTCATTGGCAGGCAAGGAAGTGAGACTGACTTTTAAGACTTAAAACTAATAAATGGCAGCACCAGGAATCATTTCAGGTTTTCTGGGCTCTGAAGCCTGTGTTCTCTTGTAGAACGATGTTATTAGCACTTCATCCCTAAGAGGTAGGCATATTGTTTTTTTCCCTATTAATAGCATTTAATGCCCCTTTTTTATTTAAAAAAAAGTTGAGATATAAATTCACATATCATAAAATTCAATCTTTAAAGTGTACAATTCAGTGACTTGGGGTATATTCCCAAAATTGTACAAGTATCTCCACTAATTCCATAACATTTTCATCAACCCAGAAAGTCCGTACTGTAAGCAGTCACTCCTCTTCTCCTGTCCTTCCAGCCCCTGGCAACCACTAATCTTCTTTCTGTCTCTATGGATTTGACTATCTGGACATTCCTAGAAATGGAATCATAAAATATATGGCCTTATGTGTCTGGATTCTGTCACTTTTGTGTAACGTTCTCAACGTCCATCCTATTACAGCATTTAGTAGTACATGGTTCCTTTTTATTGCTTTTTATTGCTTGAATGGGTTTACCACGTTTTGTGTATCCACCAATGAAGACATTTGTTTTGTGTTTGTTTTTTGCCTATTATGAATAATACTGTAAACATTCATGAACAGATTTTTGCACAGACCTGTTTTCATTTTCTAGGATTATACACCTAAGAGTGTAATTGCTACGCCATATGGTGGTGTCTATACCATTTCCATTCCCACCAGCATGGTAGCTAATTTGTCTGTTCTGCTAGCACTTATTACTGTCTTTTTCATTATAGCTGGCCCGTGAGTATGAAGTGCATCCTATGTTTTCATTTTCATTTCTGTAATGAACAACTTCTCACATGCTCACTGGCTGTTTATAGATCTTCTTTAGAGAAAAGTCCATTCATATTCTTTACCCATCTTCTGATTGGGGTGTCTTTTTATTATTTGGTTGAGAGTTCTTTATATATTCTCGAATCAAGTCCTTTATCATATATATTACTTACAAATCATTTTCTCCCATTCTGTGGACTGTCTTTTCACTTTCTTGATGATTTCATTGGCTATACAAAAGTTTTTCATGTTGATGATGTCCAGTTCATTTATGTCTCTTGTTTCTTAGGCTTTTCATGTCCTACCTAAGACACCATTGCCTCACCCAGGGTCACAAAGATTTATACCTGTTTTCTTCTGAGAGTTTAATAGTTTTAGCTGTTACATTAGTAGGTTCATGATCTATTTTGAGGTAGTATGAGATAGAGGTCTAACTTCATTCTTTTGCATGAGGATATCCAGTTGTCCCTGAACCATTTGTTGAAAATACTGTTGTTTTCCTCATTGAACTGTGAATAATCTTAACATCCTTGTCAGAAACAAATGACCATAAATTTTGAGGATTTATTCTTCATTCTCTTCTGTTAACCGGTGTGTCTGTTCTTAAGCCAGTACCACATTGTTAGGATTACTGTGGCTTTTCAGTCCATTTTGAAATCCAAACTGAATTTTCAACTTTGCTCTCTTTTCTAAGATTATTTTGGCTATTCTGAGTCCCTTGCATTTCCATATGAATTGTTTTTTAAGATTTATTTATTTTAGAGCACGCATGAATGGGTGGGACAGAGGGAAAAGGAGAATGAATCCCAAGCTGACTCACACCAAGCACAGAGTCCAATGAAGGTCTTGATCCCGTGACCCACGAGGTCACAACCTGAGCGAAAACCAAAAGTCGGATACTCAACTGACTGAGCCACCCAGGCAACCCTCCATATGAATTTTAAAGCCAGCTTGTCCATTCTCCACCAAAAATAAAGTCTGCAGGGATTTTGAAAGGGATTGCTTGAATCTACAGCTCAGTCTTAGATGGCAGTATTTTGTCCTAACAACATTAAATCGGAGCACCTGGCTGGCTCAGCCGGTGGAGCAGACAACTCAGTCTCAGGGTCGGGAGTCTGAGCCCCACACTGCGTGTAAAGATTACTTCAATAAATAAGTAAATCTTTTTTAAAAGATGAAGTCTTCCAATCCATGAACACGGGATATCTTTCCATTCATTCAGATACTCTTTCTTTCAATAATCTTTTGTAGTTTTCAATATGTAAACCTTAAATGCGTTTGTTAAAGTATTTATTCCTTTTGTTGTTATTGAAAATGGAATTCTTATATTTGGTGCTCTTGACTTTAAAAACAATTACCTGATTTGTCTCCTCCCTTTCTCAGAAACGTGCTGGCAAGTGCATCAGCTGACAACACTGTAATTCTGTGGGATATGTCCTTAGGGAAACCAGCAGCTAGCCTTGCTGTACACACAGACAAGGTATGGTGATTGAGTGGATAAAAGGGATTCTAAAAAATATGGGACAGATGTTGGCTACAATAATCCCAAGCATTTATATATGGCTTTTTGTGAATTACAAAGTGCTTTGACATGCTGTCTTCCTGGACCCTCACAGAGCCCATCTTAGAGATGCAAATGTGGAGACAGTTGAAGTGACTGGAAACGTTAGTACTCTGCAGCATGATTACAGACCCACAAAGAGACAAGGGTGGGGGTCACCAGAGGAGGTTAAAGAATTTAGCAGATCTGTTATTGCAGAACTCCGGGATCAGGTGTGCTGGTGTACACTGTGGGACTTCAGAGTATGTAGAGTTGTCCAGTGAGTTTGATTGCTCCCTTTTTGTTCTCAGTATATTTAACATTTGAGGGACATAAGTATTCTGCCAAACACAACTTGAGAAATCCTGCATTGTCTTTGAAGTATCCACTTTATTTGAAAATGTTTTGTCCTTTTGATTATGTAGTACATTTGTTTCTTTAAATAGTACTATATTTCAAAGGGAAAAATTTACGGAAACACTGCCAAGTTGATTTTCTTGATAAAGTACTAAGCAGTTTTAACAAAACCAAACAAACACAGATTTGTTCCTTTATGTTTTCTTCTATTAGGTCCAGACTCTGCAGTTCCATCCATTTGAAGCACAGACTCTGATTTCTGGATCCTATGATAAGTAAGAAAACACGGCAGGAATTATCGCTGCTGTTTTTATCCTCTAATTCATTAGTATCACTTGATGCTCAGATAGGATATAATACTGAGTGTTTGAACTTACAGTAATACTTACTCGTCCTTCTCAACTTTGGTCCTTTCAGTCTGCAAGGGAATGTGGTTCTGTCGTAATAATGTAGCTCCTCACGAGCAACTACTTTGATTTTCAGAGGGCATAGGAGTTAGCCATTGCTATGAAACAGGCTGTCCCAAAATTCAGAGACTTAAAACAGTAATTTCTTATGCCACTGCAAGATTAAGCTAATCTAGGCTAGGTTCACCTGATAGTCTGCTGATCTTGGCTTGGCTTGGTGGGGCTTTGGAGATTTGGCGCTCCTTGTTTGACATCCTCATGGGACCAGTGGGCTAGCCCACACATGTTCTCATGGTGAGGTCAGAAGCTTAAGCAGAGAGGGGCGCCTGGGTGGCACAGCGGTTAAGCGTCTGCCTTCGGCTCAGGGCGTGATCCTGGCGTTATGGGATCGGGCCCCACATCAGGCTCTTCTGCTGTGAGCCTACTTCTTCCTCTCCCACTCCCCCTGCTTGTGTTCCCTCTCTCGCTGGCTGTCTCTATCTCTGTCGAATAAATAAATAAAATCTTAAAAAAAAAAAAAAAAAAACTTAAGCAGAGATACCAAACAAAGCCTCTTGAGACCTAGGCTCAGAACTAGAACACTTCTGTCTTACTGGCCTGAAACCGATAACACAGGGCGGGAAACAGACTGCCTTTATGGATGAATTTCTACATTCCTGACAGGGGGTGTGGATTTGGGAGAGGTGAAGAATTAGACCCATTATAGTCTTTCCCAGGGGTTCCAGTCCTGCATGTGCATCTTTTTACAGATCGGGTCTGAAGGTGGGAGAAAGACTAGGAGAAGCAGAAACTAACCTGCAGTCTTTGATTCCTTACTCTTTTGAAGAGTGATAGGTTTATATTTTTTAGTTGGGAATTAAAAAATCTATCCATTGGCTCCCCCAACAAAGTAACTTGCTTGTAGAGAGTAAATGTGGCTAAGACATGAATTATCTGGCACTGAGCACTGCTGGGAACAGAAAATTCGAAGTTGTCCTGGTCTTTTGGAAGTAGAGAGGATTCATCTTGTAAGTGGAGGGCTCAGCCTGGAGATGGTCAAGCCTGTTCTGATACCCAGAGCCACCAGTGCCTTCAGGTGACAGAACCAGAGTCCACCAGTGAGTGAAAGTCAACTCTACTTTATTTTAGAACCTTAAAACAGGCTTTAAATAATTGGATCTTGAGTCCACAGTGTTGTTTTGTTACCATTTCATTATAAATAAACATGAAACACATAGAAGAATTGAACTCCTAAAATCCTAACTTGGCCTGTCTGTGTCCAGGTCAGTGGCTTTGTATGACTGCCGAAGTCCAGATGAAAGCCATCGAATGTGGCGATTCAGCGGGCAGATTGAGAGAGTGACTTGGAATCACTTTTCACCTTGTCACTTTTTGGTGAGACTACGTGCTACTGTTTTGCTTATCTAGGTTACTAATGATTTACTCTAATTCCATGATAGAATCTCTGAGAAGCTTTTTCTAGTGGGTGAGTGGTTGGAGGGGGGTGTTTTCGGGTTGTTTTTGTTGTTGTTGTTGTTTTGAGATCAGGAGTCACATGTTCTACCAACTGAATCATCCAAGTGCCCCGTTTTTTCTGTATTAACATCATGAAATAGTTAGATTTTAGGGTTAAAAAAATTTTTTTAAAACAACAATGGATCAGCCACAAATGTAACATGAAAATGATTTTGCTAATTTTCAGCCATTTCAAATTGCCACATTTTAGATACTGATTTTCATTGTATTATTAATGTGTTTCTTTGAAATATTAAGTATGGCTAATCTGTTTTTTAATGGTTAATTTCATCCAAAAAGGTATTCTTTTATTTAAATTAAATGGAGCTACCGTGATGAGAATGCCAGCCTATTTAATTAATATAGCAGTCTCCCAGATAGGAAAAAGTGTTCTTTGTTTAAATATCCTTAATATTTGTAGGATAACAGTGTTCTATGTAACATCCAAAGATTCCACAGACCTTTCAATACATGGAGAAATAAAATCACAGCTTTCATCCAGAAGATTAAAGAAATTGTGATACATCCATACGTTTCCTAACTTTTCTAAAGTAAAATATGTAGTACTTAATGAGGGGAAAACAGCTTCCTTAAAATATGTGGACAGTTTTAATAAGGTTCCTGAAACGACGATTCTGAGCACACTTAATCTCATCTCTGTGTTCAGAGGTGCACTGTGTTCCCAGCTGTGTGGCCTGAAGCCAGGTTCGTTTTATGGTGATCAGCGGTGAGGTCCCAGTTGTACTTGAATGTTGTGTTGCACTTTGGCTCTCGACCCTCAAGCACACATATTTCCTGAGGTTATTTCCTAACAAGTTTTCATTGGTACTAAAATCACAAATATTTAGGAAAATGGGAAGTGATAAAATGGTTCACCTCCTTCCTTCCAGGCTCCCCAGGATGAAACCTCCGTCCTCTTCTGCTTTTGTTCCCTTCGCAGCCCAGCCGTCAAGACTGTATCACTTGTCCCTTTTTTCCTCCCTGTTTCCTGTCGTGCCTGTTGCCCAAAGCCGGCACACAGGCCCAAGTCTCTCTCCCATCCTTGACTAGGTCTGTCTCTTGGTTCCTTCTTTCCTCCCCTTTCTTGGAAGTGTAACAACCCGCCGTAATCTGCCTGCCTTATCTGATTAAACCTTTCCATAAAGCGCGGTTTCCTTGGCTTCCCTGACCTCCTTTGTTATACTCTCTCTCCCTGCTTCCGTGAGCTCCTCCGCAGCCTGTACCTTAAGCGGCTGTGCTGCCCAGGCCTCTGTTTTCTTGGATCTGACCTCTGCTTGCACAGCCCTCACCCACACCACCACCAGAGCTTCCTCCTCAGTCCCACGGCACGGTACACGCACCAGCTGCAGCAGACCGTGCGGGAGCAAACTCCGCCCATGCCTAAGTAAATCTGCCCTGTTCTTTTTTAATAAGTGCCTCAGGTAAATAGGTGGTTTTCACTATAATTTAAACTGTTTACCCACTGCTAAATTTTATTGCCATGTAGCATGACCTTGCCCATCTTTTACTCTTTCCAGGCCAGTACAGATGACGGCTTTGTATATAATTTGGATGCACGTTCAGATAAGCCAATTTTTACACTTAATGCGCACAATGATGAAATCTCTGGTGAGCACAAGTAGTGTTTCATTTCTATTAACTTATGATGAAGTAAATCTGTACTTCAGAGTCTGAACTAATCTTCTCTTCCTTTAGGTCTTGATCTAAGTAGTCAAATCAAGGGATGTCTTGTGACAGCATCAGCAGACAAATATGTGAAGATCTGGGACATATTAGGAGACAGACCAAGTCTGGTTCACTCTAGGGACATGAAAATGGTAAGAATTTCTCTGGACATCTTTCTTTTCTGCTTTTTTGTTTCTGACCTGTATTGTCATCTTTCCCTAGGACTCACTGCATTAAGGAATGTGGATTTGTTGGGAAGTTCATTTGAGCTTAGTCAAATTTGGTGGGAGGTTTGTGACTTAGTCATTGATTCCTCTAAAACTGTCCTATCTGACACGATGAACAGTTATTTGGTAAGAAGGGTGGAAAGAGGATTTTCTAGGACTTAAGTGGAATGGCCATAGTGTTCTTTAACCCTGAATTGAGAGCCATCCCAGAAAGCTTGGACCTGTAGGGCACTGTAGCTATTAGGGTCAGTTTAATCTATCATACCTCTCTCTGCAGGACTAGTTTTGACTGCACTGACATGGATTACTATGTAGTAGCAAAAAATTTTAGAAATAACCAGAATTCATTTAGCAGATATTTACTGAGCACCTACTATATGCCAGGCACTGAGTTAGTATAATTGTAGGTGTAGAACACTGCACATCTCCTCGTACAAATATATGTGGGGAAAGTAAGTTAGATGCAATTATATAATACTATCTCCTGCTTACATTTGTTTAAATTTAGAATATCTTATCCCAAAACATAAACAGTGATTATCTTAGTGATTTTTAAACTTTTTCATGTTTATATTTTCTGTAATGCATATAAACATAAAAAAAATTAGAAGTTTAAAAAATGACTTAATGGTGACCTGTAGTAGCATCATTGCTTAAAAAGGAAAATAAAAGTTTCTGGGAATACTGAGCAGATTTGAGACCTGAGCAGTCAGAGTGCACACATCCTCACAGAATGGCCATCGTGCTGAACTTATGTGGCTTTGTTTTGTAATAATATTCCTGCCACCTTGTCTCTGAACTACTTTGCAAGAGGCTTAAAAGAGATACTGGTGAGTTGGTTCAAATTCGTGTAGATAGGAGCAGGGGTTTAGATCGTGGCTTTCTGGAAGGACTGAAATCACTGACCATCTGTTTTCTTCTTCCTAGGGAGTTCTGTTCTGTTCTTCCTGTTGCCCTGATTTGCCATTTATTTATGCCTTTGGAGGTCAGAAGGAAGGGCTTCGGGTCTGGGATATAAGCACAGTCTCATCAGGTAAAAAATCTTAATTGCCTTTTTCTAAACAAGAAAAATGTGTGGTTTGAATACATTAGGTAGAGCTAGTATTCATCCTGTAATGTAGTCTGCTTGGGGAGATAGACCAGATCACATGTAATGTGGAGATGTTCATGTTCACAAATTTGTCTTCACAATTTAAATGACCATTTTAAAAAATTTATGACAAAATATGAATTTATGGGAAAGCTGGAAGGAAATATAACGTGATCTCTAAGAACAGCCTGCCTTTTCTCAGCTACTTCCTACAAAATCCAGCTTTCCTTGAGGGACCACTCCCCTCCCTTCAAGGGAACCTGGCTGCTTGCTTATTACCTTGAGGTAGTCTGGTTTGTCCTATAAACACAGAAGACCATAGCTCCACTGATTACTGACTCTTCCATGTAGAAAAACGGTTCTAAATCCAAAAAAGGTTTTCTGCTAGTTCTGATACAGAGAAAGATGAAAGAAAAAGTAGTCACTTTATCAAGGGAAATATTAAATGAAACCGGGACAACACAAAGAAAGTTAAATGGTAGACCAATTTAAAACACAATTAACCTCATTCAGAATGTTAATTTGGATTTCTTAGTTGGTCATTTCATTTCCCATTTATAAAGGGTTAAATATATTTTCATAAAATTTCCACACTAGGGCAGAGAACCATACTGTTCATTTCTATATCTTATAGGTTCTTAATTTTCTGATCTGGTAATTTCTTAACTTTATTTTTTAGTAAATGAAGCATTTGGAAGACGAGAGAGGCTTGTTCTTGGCAATACAAGAAGTTCGTCCATTAGTGGCCCTTTTGGGAGCAGGAGCTCAGACACACCAATGGAATCTTAATGCAGAGCATAAAATTTCTGGTTTTTATCACCTTAACTCAGTTTTAAAAAACTGGCCTAGAAGCATCCATGTGTGGCTACAGCCACATAGTGACTGAAACAAACTTCATTTCCTACTGCCAGACATTCCTCTGCAGCTATGGTGGCAGCACAAACAGGGCTGGTGTTTGTGCTTGCCTTTTAAATGTGTGGTGTTTAGGGCTCCTACTGCATTTCTTGAAGAGGATAATAAAGAGGTTTTTAAAAAATAATTCCTTAAATATGCCGTGTGTCATAGGTAACCTACAGGTTTGTAAAATAGGTAGCATACAGGTTTGTAAAATAGGTAGCAATTTATGGAATTTTAGAAAAAGAAAATCCTCTGATCTTAAAAGATGGGTAAACCCAAGCCTAGAAAGGCTGTGATTTGTCCAACATTGTACAGTAACCATAAACAAACAGGGGCTGGTGCCCCAGGAATTGTTCTTTTCTGACTTGACTTGTTTTCCAATTAATGTTCATGATTTTAGAAGTGTTCTAAAGTTCAGTAACTAAAAAGTGGCATGTCTCTTTTCCCCCAGCATGGTATTCACTGTTATCAAAGAAAAAAGAGGCATTACATTATAAAGGTTTCAGCCCAACAAGAGGATAGAACATTCATAAATATCATAGGAGCAGCTAAATATATAAAGCAAATGCTAACAGACCTAAAGGGAGAAATAGCAATACAATAACAGTAGTGGACTTTAATACCCCACTTTCATCAATAGACCAGACAGAAAATCAATATGGAAACATTGGCCTTAACAGCCATACACAGAACATTCCTTCTGAAAGCAAAGAACACACATTTTCTCAAGCACACATGGAAAATTCTCCAGGATAGATCACACATACCACAAAGTCTTAATCTTTGCTGACCACAGTGGTATGAAACTAGAAAATTACATGAAGCACACTGGAAGATTTGCAAATACATGGAGATTAAATAACATGCTACTGAACAGCCATTGGGTCAAATAAGAGAAAAAATACCTTGAGACCAGTGGAAACACCACATATGAAAACTTAGGGGATGCAGCAAGAGCAGTCCTAAGAGAAGTTCACTGCATTCAATGCCTGTATCAAGAAACAAGAGCTCTCAACCTAATTTTACACCTCAAGAAACTACAAAACATGAACAAAGCCCAAAGTTAGTGGAAAGAAGGAAATAAAGATCAGCGTGGAAATACATGAAATAGAAGCTAAAATGAATCTAAGTTTTTTTTTTTTTTTTTAAAGAAAATTGACGACAAACCTTTAGCTAGACTAAGGAAAAAGGATGCAAAATCAAACATGAGAAAGTTGTTACAACTGATAGACCACCAAAATAATAGATCATAAGAGACTACTATGAACAGAGTACAACAAATCAGATAACTTAGAGGAAATGAAAAATTCCTAAAAATATACTACCTACCAAATCTGAATCATGAAGAAATAGAAAATCTGAAGGGACCAATTACTAGTAAGGAGATTGAATCAGTCATCAAAAACCTCCCAACAAACAGAAGTTAAGGACCAGACAGATTCACTAATTCTACCAAACATCTGAATAATACCTAACCAATCCTCAAACTCTGAAGAGGAGGGAATACTTCAAACTTGTTTTATAAGGCCAGCATTATCCTGGTATTAACTAGAAAAGGACACCACACAAAAAAATATAGGCCAGTATCCTGATGAACATAGGTGCAAAAAGCTTCTACAAAATACCACATTCAACAATCAAAGGATCCTATGTCGTAATCAAGTGGGATTTATTCCAGGGATGCAAGGATGGCTCAATACCTGGAAATCAATCATGATACATTTCATTAACAAAGGATAGAAATCATAAGCTCACCTTAATAGATGCAGAAAAAACATCTGACAAAATTGAACATCCACTATAAGAACAAACTGGTTTAGCAGGAATGTACCTCGACATAATAAAGGCCATATATCACAAGTGTACAGCCAACATCTCAGTGAAAAATTGAAAGCTTTTCCTCCTAAGATCAGAAACAAGACAAGGATGCCCACCTCCTTTTATTCAACCTAGTATTGGAAGCCCATAGCAATTAGGGTTTGGAAAAGGAAAAAGCATCCAAGTCAGACTCCACCAAAAAACTGTTAAAAATAATAAAATTCAGTAAGGTTCCAGGGTACAAAAATCAATATGCAGAAATCTGTTGTACTTCTATATACTAACAATGAACTATCAGAAATTTCATAATCCCATTTACATTTGCATCAAAAAGAAAATAGGAATTTAACCAAAGGGGAAAGACCTGTACCCTGAAAACTGTTAAGACACTGGTGAAAAAAATTGAAGTCAAATAGGTAAAAAAGATGATGATCCATGCTCTTGGAATGGAAGAGTATTGCTAGGATGTCCACACTACTCAAAGTAATCTACAGATTCAGTGTAATCCCTATCTAAATTCCAGTTGCGTTTTTCACAGAAATAACCCTAAAATTTGTGTGGAACCACCAAAGAACCCCAAATAGCCAAAGCAATCTTTTTTTTTTTTCCCCTTAAGATTTTATTTTCAAGTAATTGCTACATGCCACATGGGACTCAAACCCACAACCCAGGATTCAAGAGTCACACACTCTACCAACTAAGCCAGCCAGGCTCCCCTAGCCAAAGCAGTCTTGAAAAAAAACAACAAAGATGAGGCATCATGCTTTCTGATTTCAAGCTATGTTACAAAGCTACAGTAATCAAAGTAATATGGTATTGCCATAAAAACAGACACACAGATCAATGGAACAGAATAGCCCAGAAATAAACCCATGCATACATGGTCAACCTATAA
The DNA here is from genome assembly GCF_023065955.2 of Ursus arctos. Classification (NCBI taxonomy): domain Eukaryota; kingdom Metazoa; phylum Chordata; class Mammalia; order Carnivora; family Ursidae; genus Ursus; species Ursus arctos. Next base: position 8,524,399 of record NW_026622886.1, on the reverse strand, counting down.
CAAAGGAACCAAGAATATACAATGGATAAAGGACAATCTCTCCAATAAATAGTGCTGGTTAAACTGGATGGCTACATGGAAAAGAATGAAACTGGACCACTATCTTATACCATATATAAAAACCAACTCAAAATAGATTAAGGCCTGACCATAAGACCTAAAGCCATAAAACTCCTAGAACATCGGTGATAATCTTGACATTAGTCTTGACAATGATTTTCTAGATCTGACAAAAGCAAAAGCAATAGCAACAAAAAATAAGTTGTTTGATAGCACCAAATTACGCTTCTGCACAGTGCAGGAAACCAACAAAATGAAAATGCAACTTACAGATGGATGAGAATATTTGCAAATCCTCTGATAAGGCGTTAATACCCAAAATATATAGGAAACTCCTACAACTCAATAGCCAAAAAAAAAAGAAAAAAAAATCTGATTAAAAACGAGAGCACTTGAATAGACATTTTTTAAATATGACATACAGATGGCGAGAAGTATGTGAAAAGGTGCCCAACATCACTAATATCAGGGAAATGCAAATCAAAACCACAATGACACAATATCTCATACTCATTAGAATGGCTACTATCAAAAAGACAAGAAATAACAAGTGTTACACAAGTAGAGAAAAGGGAACACGTGCGCACTGTTGGGGAGAAGGTAAACTGGTGCAGCCACTGTGGAAAACAGGATAGAGGATCCTCAAAAAATTACAACTAGAACTACCATGTGATCCAGAAATTTTACTTCTAGGTATTTATCCAAAGAAAACAAAAACTCAAAAAGACATCTACACTGCCATGTTCATTGCAGCTTTGTAACAGCCCTGACAGGGAAACAACCTAAGTGTTCACCAATGGATGAAAAAGAAATTGTGTGTATACAAACACATACACACATAAACATATTGTGGAATGTTATTCAGCCATAAAAAGGAAGGAAATCTTGCCATATGTAAGAACATGGATGGACCTTGAGGGCATAAATTATGCTAAATGAAATGATCATACCATATGATCTCGCTTATATGTATAATTTTTTTTTTAATCTGAGCTCATAGATACAGAGAACAGATGGGTGAAATAGGTGAAGGTGGTCAAAAGGTACAAACTTCCAGTTATAAAATCAGTCATGGGGATGTAATATATAGCATGGTGACTATAACTAATAATATTGTATTGTATATTTGAAAGTTGCTAAGAGTAAATTGTAAAAGTTCTCATCACAAGAAAATTTGTAAGTATGTATGTGGATGGATATTAACTAGAGATGTTGTGAGCATTTCACAATAGATATAAAAATCTTAATGTCATATAACTGAAACCAATATGTTATATGTCAATTATATCTCAATTTTTAAAAAGTAAATGTGAAACACAAAGTAAAGATTGCCCCCTGAGGCAAAAGACAGTGTATCTTAATTGCTTCTGTCATGGCCAAAGTATATTACTTCTCCCAAATGTTCTACTTATCCCAACAGTAATTTCTCTCCCCCAAAAGGAGTTAAATACAACAAAAAAGAAATGATACATGATTATATTAAAAGCAAATTAAACAGACTCGTAAATTTGATTTCCTGGAATTCTGCAGTAGATTAATTGGGAAGTACGCCCAAAGAAAACCTGTAAGGAAATCAGGGAAGCAGAACTGGGCAGAAGGAAAAGGTGAACCATTATGAAGTTTCAGCAGATGTCCCTTTCAGATCTTTAGCTCTAAAGCTGAAATGACCCTCCACAGAAGTCTGGAATTAAGGCACTGTGGTTGAAACGTACACCCACCTCATCTTTTGGTTCAGGCGGTCTGCTGGGAATAAGCAGTCTTTCCAGGCAAGGCAGCTGCCATAAGCGGAGAGCCATTTCCAGAGAAAAAAATTCACTGGGAGCAGTCAGTAGCCAGCACCTCTGGAAAGAGCTGCGTATTCATGAAACAGATTCTAGGTACATCCCAGCAGCCATTACAGAGCTCAACATCTAGTTCCACAAATGCTGGGCTAAGAAATACAGGTCCTAGAAAGCCCAGAAGTACTGAGGAATTAAGTCACTGAGGAAATTGTGCACCAATAACCAGGAGAAAACATAAACCCAAAAAGGAACCTGGCATTTGGGACAATTTGTTCCCTAAGAATATGTGTAGATTCCAGAAAGGTGGCTAAAGGCCCAAGAAACTGATCATTTTTTTTTTTTTAAACCATGCAGTGCTAGTGGGAAACAAAACCGGTATCGAGAAGGATCAAGTAGGTGGTGCTTGAATAACCCCCCAATGCTTTGAGGTGGCCTAGAAATAATGACTAACCAGAAATTTCCTTCCACAAACAGACTGAAGGCCAGTTTTAAATCATCTGAATTATAATTCACCAATGTAATCCAGGATTGCTGATACCCTTAGCTGTCTACCAAAAACACAAATCCTCTCTGGAAGAAGATGATGTCATATTGGGTCTCACATTCTTATAATTTTTTAAAGCTTTTTAAAGATTTTATTTATTGACAGAGAGGGGGTAGAGAGCACAAGCAGGGGGACAGCAGGCATAGAGGGAGAAGCAGCTGAGCAAGGAGCCTGACGTGGGGCTCCATCCCAGGACTGTGGGATCACGACCCGACTGAAGGCAGATGCTTAACCTACTGAGCCACCCAGGCGCCCCTTTTATTGCAATTTTTGACATGTAAAAATCAGGGCATAAAAATAACCTGGTACATAAGGAAGCCAAATGGAATTGAAAACTGAAAAATACAGACAACAGAAAGGAACATAAGATCCAAATAAAGGAGCTATCAGAAATGGATTTTGTAATAACTATCTTTAATATGGGCAAGGAAATTTAAAAATTGAGAATTTGGCCAAAAACTAGAAATTGAATTTAAAATGGAAAACCTGAGGACTCCTGGGTGGCTTAGGTAATGATTCCAGGGTCGAGTCCCGCATTGGGCTGCCAGGGAGCCTGCTTCCCCTCTCCCTCTGCTGTTCCCCCTGCTTGTGCTCTCATTCCTCCCCTACTCCCCTCCCCCCCCCAAATAAAATCTATAAAATGGAAAAGCTGGAACTGAAAGGCATAATAAGAGGTATTACAAACTCAGTAAATGGCTTTAACAACAGATTAAATAACTGAAAAGTAGAGAAGCAAAATGGCATATAATTCTCTAGAAGGAGAGAAGAAAAAGCTAATAGTATGTGTAATAATATTGGCTAAAAACTTTCCAGAACTAATGACATCAAACAACAGATTTGAAAGCACCACTAACCCCATGCAGAATATACCAAAGAAAACCACATCTAGGCACAATATGGTAAATTGCTGAAAACTAAAGCAAAGGTAAGGCATAGCCATGGCAAGACGGGGGGCAGCATATTATCTAAAAGGACAACAATTCAACTTCTGGATGACTTCTTAATAAAAATAATGGAAGCTGGGGGGCGCCTGGGTGGCACAGCGGTTAAGCGTCTGCCTTCGGCTCAGGGCGTGATCCCGGCGTTCTGGGATCGAGCCCCACATCGGGCTCCTCCGCTGTGAGCCTGCTTCTTCCTCTCCCACTCCCCCTGCTTGTGTTCCCTCTCTCGCTGGCTGTCTCTATCTCTGTCGAATAAATAAATAAAATCTTAAAAAAAAAAAAAAAGAATGTAAATGCTGAGTATACTTGGGCATAAGGTGTTTTCCTGATTACTATGACTTAAAACAAGGGTTCACAAAGTTTCCAAAAAGTAGACATTCCATTTAGTTAGCTAGTCGCATCTGTCACAACACTCAACTCTTGTGGCACAAAAATAGCCACAGACAACACATAAATGGACACTTCGAAAAAAAGAGAAAGAAGAGGCAGACTGGTGGTTCATTCTCAAACACTGAGGGGCTCTCCTGTGCGTAGTGCTGTACGGGGCATGGGAGACCCAGCGTGAATAAGGAAAGCCTTTGCTCTCTACCTAATGGGACAACAATATAATTACAGATTGTGAATTTTAACAAGCAATAAAGATGACCTTCTGAGACCCATTGTAACTTGGTAGAATAAAAGAGCTATCAGTCCATGAACCATTATTTCCTGTGTAATTCATGAATATGACTTCAAACATTTGAGTGTGAATCCTATGACATGTCGTTCCAAGTCAGACACTGGTATAAAGGTACAGTAACTTAGGTTCACCAAAATCTTCCTAGAAAGGACAGCAGATTGAAGGACAGGGTAACTATTTTGGTTTTCTTTGTTTTGATCTGGCTTTTAATTAGATATCAAAACAAGCCCCAGATCACTATAAGTTAGTGACAACTGGGAGACCTCTGATAGGTTTAAATTCAATATTTAATTTTATCTCAAATTTGGTGTTTTCGCCTACAAAGAAAGAACAGCTATAAAAAATGCATTTTGGGGAGCACCTGGCTGGCTCAGTTTGTAGAACATGGCAATCCTTCATCTCAGGGTCGTGAGTTCAAGCCCCACTGGCTGTAGAGCTCACTTACAAAAAAAAAAAGTCTTTCCTAGACTTCTAGTTCTCAGGAAAAGACTCAGTTATGTATAAAAAATAAGGAACTTTCACTGTCTTATGTTGACATATAGCTCTGCCTAAACATACGCCTAACAATAAGAATTCATATTGAATAGAAAACCATTTTAAATAGTAAAATAGGGCTGACACTTTTCTACTTCCAACTTGAAAGTACGAGGTGTGATGAATGCCGAGCAGGGGTGCTTAGAGCCAAGAGCATGTGCGTGTGGAGCTCCTGGTAGAGTAGATCTGGGCACCTGGGAGCAGAAGAATGCTGGGTCCGGCTTGCAGTCACTGCTGAAAGCCGGTGCAGGCAGCAGGTGAGACATTAGCAGACAGGCCACAGACGCAGGCAGACATGGGGATTCAAGTTCAAGTCAGGATAATAGATTTCAAAGGAAGCTTAGTTGTGCCATATGGATGGAGAGAAGGGTCCCCTGTCACTTCCTGCCATTGGGATACACCACTCTTAGGTGTGAAGAGATCTGAGCCCAAAGATTTGCAACCTTGAGAGAGAATGCCTGTCGCACGGAAAGTGGGAGAACACGATGCAGCATTATTTTCATCGTTGATAGTTTCTTGGTGATTGGTGTTATTAGATAGCATGTGGAGAGGCAATGGGGTTGATCGTGTCTGTCAAAATCAAAAATTAACACCTTTTTTTTTAAATTGACCTAGATATAGGTAGGCTCCAGATAATGATATCCTGGAACTCAGTTTCACTGAGACCAATTATTTTACAGAGTGAAATAACTTATTTTGGGGGGTGGGGGGTAACAGTATACAGGTGAAATGATAAGGCCTCGACTGTTCATGACAAGCCCAGTTACACGTTACAAAGCTCTTCTCAATAAAGGTGATTATTAAATATACTACATACTTTTTTCCTGGTCTCAAATAAATTAATAAACAGGAAAAAATACCATCAGAGCAAACATTTATAATTTGGGTTCAAAAATAACTTGTTCTATACTGTTTCTAGCTCTGACAGATTAGCTTGTAATGCTCTGCCACTAAAAAGCAGAAAGGCTGAACGAATGCATGCAGCATCGATCTGAAGTCACTGGAGAGTTTCTAAGGCAACTAAGACCCGAGTGGCAAAGATTCTGAGAGAAGGGACATGGAGGAAAGTGACCTAGGCTAGTTGTCCTCTCAGGCATTTACTAACTTTTATGTTGTGTCAGGTGAGAAACTAAAGGGAAAAAGTGCAGCAGAGGGGCGCCTGCGTGGCTCAGTCGGTTACCGAGTCTGCTTCTCCCTCTCACTGCCACCGCCCTGCTTGTGCTCTCTCTCCATCAAATAAATAAAATCTTGAGTGAAAGAGGAAGGGAGGGAGGGAGAGAGAAAGAGGGAGAGAGAGAAAGAAAAAGAAAAAAAGAAAGAAAGGAAAGGAAAGGAAGAAAAGAAAAAGGGGGAGAAAGAGAGGAAGAAAAGGAAGGGAGGGAGGGAGGAAAATGCAGCAGAGCATTCATCGGTCGCACAACACTGGAAAAACAAAACCACCTAAGGTCCTCAGGAGGGAGGCCTCCAAGAATACTTCCGGCTCTCACTGTGACCCCTAAAAGGCTATGCCTAGAAGCTGAGGGGAACTACAGGCAGAGCCAACTTTATAACACCTGAAGCCCCGCCATGAAAAAGATCAGTCTTGATTGCAGAGGTGTCCCTGCTCTAGTTATTTGCCAGAGGATATGGTGAATCCTCTCTGGAAGAAGTAATTTCATCCACAGCTTCTGCTGTTCCTCATATACAATCCCCAGTATCTCATCCAAATGTACCCAGCACAGCAGGAGATAGGACCAAAAGGGAAACAGAACTATGGGTGCCTGGGTGGCTCAGCTGCTTAGGCGTCCGACTCTTTATCGGCTCAGGTCATGCTCTCAGGGTCATGAGATTGAGTCCTGTGTCAGGCTCCACACTCAGCATAGAGTCTGCTTGTTCCTCTCCCTCTGCTCCTCTCTCTCTCAAACAAAATTTTTTAAAGACCAGATACTACAGAGAAACATACCCACAAGGAATTCACAGAATGGACTCTAACTGAACACGGACTTTGAAATAACCAAGATGAATACTCCAATAAAGTATGAGAAAAGATTGAGTATTATCACCACAGAACTGGAATCTATAAAGAATCAAGAGGGAATTCTAGAACGGATACGCAGAGAACTTTATATATGGGATTATTAAAACCAGACACAGGTAGAGAAAGATTAGTGAGGGTAGGTCAACAGGAACTATCCAGACTAAAGTATAAGAGAAAAGTATAAAAAAAAAAACCATAAAACACAGACATGGTGCAAAAGTCTAACATACATGTAATTAGAACCTGAAAATGGATGAGAAAGCAATATTTAAGGAAATTATGGTTAAGAATTTATCCAAAACTGATGAAAGGCATCAATAAAATAAGCACTTTGAGAGAAATGCTCAACATCAGGGAAATGCAAATTAAAACCAAAATAAGATCTATCTTCCCACGCACTAGAAAAGCCATAATCAAAGACACACAGGAACAAGCGCTGGGGAGGTTGTAGAGATGCTGGACCGTAACGCATTACCGGCAGGAATGTGAAGTGATGCAACCACTTAAGAAAACAGGCAGTTTCTTAAGTTAAAAAATAAATTTACGGGGCGCCTGGGTGGCACAGCAGTTAAGCGCCTGCCTTCGGCTCAGGGCGTGATCCCGGCGTTACGGGATCGAGCCCCACATCAGGCTCCTCTGCTGTGAGCCTGCTTCTTCCTCTCCCACTCCCCCTGCTTGTGTTCCCTCTCTCGCTGGCTATCTCTGTTAAATAAATAAATAAAATCTTTAAAAATAAATAAATAAATAAAATAAAATAAAATAAATTTACCATATGAACCGGCCATTCCACTTCTAAGTAAACACACAAGAGAAATGAAAACATGTCCACACAAAATTTGTATACAAATGCTCAGCAGCATTATTCATAACAGCCAAAAAGAAGAAACAACCCAAACGTCCATCACCTGGTAAATGAATAGACAAAATGTGGCATAGCCACACAATGGAATTCTATTGTGATAAAGGAGTGAACTGATACACACTGAGCATGACTGGGCCTTTGAAACGTGCTAAATGGAAAAAGCCAGACATAAGAGACCACATATTGTATGATTTCATATACATTACATTTTCAGAAAAGGCAAACCTATGGAGATAGCGAACTACTGATTTCCTGGGACTAGCAGTGAGAGTGGGAAGTGATGGTAAAAGGGCACAAGGGATCTTTCTGGGGTGACAGAAATATTTTAAAATGGATTGTGGTGATGGTTGTACATCTTTGAATATACTAGAAACCACTGAAATGTACAATTCAAATGAGTGAATTTTATGGTTAAGTAAACATCCTCAATGAAGCTGTTTTTTAAAAAGATGAAGCAGACATTTTAAAAAGGAATGTCCTAAAACTAAGAAGATTAATTGTCTTTAGACCTACAGTAAACTTACACGGAATCATAGGTCACCTGGGTGGCTCAGTCAGTTTGGCATCCAACTCTTGATCTTGGCACAGGTCTTGATCTCAGGGTTGTAAGTTCAAGCCCCATGTTGCGCTCTACTCTGGGTGTGGAGCCTACTTAAAATAAATAAGTATATAAATAAATAAATAAATAAATAAGCAGAATGAAAATGATCCCAGATGGGAAGATAGAAATGAGAAAAGGAATAATGATCAAAGTGGGTAAATTTAAGTAAATATTACCCTATAAAACAACGATAATAATTTTGCATAGGATTTAAAATGTCTGTAAAATTAAAATGCCTGACAATAATATAAAAGGCTGGAAAGAGACAACTAGAGGAAGTTCTTCTGTGATACCAACATTATTTTGGAAGGGATACCTGGGGGGCTCAGTCAGTTAAGCGACTGACTCTTGATTTTGGCTCAAGTCATGATTTCAGGGTTGTGAGATCAAGCCCTGTGTTGGGCTCTGCACTGGGCATGAAGCCTACTTAGGATTCTCTCTCTCTCCCTCCGCCCCCTCCTGCCTCCCTCTCCCGCCTCCCTCTCCCTCTCAAAAAAAAAAAAAAAAAAGCAATGGATATTGCACTCTAATAAATCAAGAATACATGTTGTGATTTGTAGGCGAACTAGTGAAAAAACACAAGCCAAAAGGGAGGAGGGGTGTAAATAATAAATATTTGATTAATCCAAAAGAAGTAAGGAGAGAAAAAGGAATACAGAATGAGTGAAATAAATAGAAAATGAACAATAAGATGGAATATTTAAGCCCAAATATATTCGTAAGCATATTATATGTAAATTATCTAATTAAAAGGCACATTACTCAAATCTATAGAAGCCAAATAAAACAACTATATGCTGCTTGCAAGAGCCACACATAAACATAAGAATGCTAGAAAATGGGAAGTAAAAGAGTGGGGGAGGCTGGCAGAGTAGGAGGACGGTAAGCTTGCCTCATCTCATGATACAACTAGATAATACTCACATCAGCATAAAAAAACCCAAAAAACAACCCAAAGACTAGCAGAACAAACTCCACAACTAAAGGTAGAGAAGAGGCCACACTGAAAAGGTAGGAAGGGTGAAGATGTGGTTTGGGAACAAAATGGACCATGGTCATCCATACTGGAGAGGAAGCCAGGTTGTGGAGGAGGGCAAGAAACAGACTATATCCCTGGGAAGCCCACACAGGGAAGACAAATCCCCATAACATCTGGCTCTGAAAGCAAGAGTGGTTGAATCCTGTGAGTGCTTACAATCAGTGGGACTTAAAGCCTGGAATTTTAAAATTGGGGGCCTCAGTTTGGAGGATGTTAGGAAGCTGAGTCCCCACCCTTAAACAGTCAGCAGAGATACAGTGTAGAAACAGCAATTTGAAAAATGCCAGGGACGGATGGGAGAGAGTTATTTACTCATCTCAGAGTATATCCTAGAGAGACAGATTGCAGGGAGGCCCGGACCCCAGGAACAAAGGAGCTAGCATGTGCCACTTCCTCTCCCACACCCCAGCATAAACACACGGCCACCTGTAGGAACCAGTTCTGACACTACCTAACTTGCTTGCACCAAGCCCTGCCCCCCTGTACTTTGGCACATCTGCCCCTCCCTGTCATGCTTGCCTCAGTCCCAGTGCTGTGGGCCACCTCCCCCAGAACACAGGCGCAAACCCCACCAACATCTCGCCTCCTGACCCACACCTTTTGCAGGCCTTGGTTCTGGTAGCAGTGGTGGCAGCAGGCCACATTTCACAAGCAGACCAATATACGCCTTGTTAAAGCATCATCCCTCATCCACTGAGGGACCAAACACTGCCCACAACAGGCAAAGAAAGCTACTGCAGACAACTGGACTCAAAGAAAAAGAGGCCAGGACTCAACAGCAGGGCACACACAACACACATATAATAGACACTCCATGAAGTGCCAGGTCCTGGGGAACAGAAGACACTGCATGGCAGGGCACTAGAGGACATCTTCAGAAGCCCATTACCTTCAAAAGCAAAAGACAGAGCTGACTTTCCTAACACACAGAAACAGACAGTCAGACAAAATGAGGAGAAAAAGGAATATGTCCCAAATGAAAGAAAAAGACCAAACCACAGCAAAAGACCTAAGCAAAACAGACAGAAGCAATATGCCTGACAGAGAATTTAAAGTAATGACCATAAAGCTAGTCACTGGACTTGAGAAAAGAGTGGAGGACATCAGTGAGACCCTTAACAAAGAGATAAAAAAAGAAACAATCAGAGATGAAGAAGACAACAAATGAAATTAAAAATACACTTGATGGGGGCACCTGGGTGGCTCAGTCAGTTAAGCATCTGCTTTTGGCTCAGGTCATGATTCCGGGGTCATGGGATCAAGCCCCATGTCAGGCTCCCCGCTCAGAGGGCAGTCTGCTTCTCCCCATCGCTCTGCCCTCCCCCTTGCTTGTGCTCTCACACACACTCTCTCTCTTTTGCTCGCTCTCTCAAATAAATAAAATCTTTAAAAATATATACTTGATGGAATAAATAGCAGGCTAGAGGAAGCAGAGAAATTAATTAATGACCTGGAAGACACAGTAATGGAATGCAACCAAGCTGAGCAAATGAAAGAGAGAAAAAAATTATGCAAATTGAGAACAGTTTTAGGATACTCAGTGACTACATAAAGTGTAATTAATATTCACATTATATGGATTCCAGAAGAAAAAGAGAGAGAAAAGGGGACAGAAAACTTATTTGAAGAGATAATAGCTGAAAACTTTCTTAACCTGGGGGAGGAAACAGATATTCAGATCCATGAGGCACAAAGATTACCCCCAAAAAAATCAACCCAAGGAGGTCCATAACAAGACACATAGTAATTAAAACGGCAAAAAGTAGTGATAACACTTTTTTAAGGCAGCAGAAGACAGTTACATACGAGGGAAACCCCATAAGTCTATCAGTGGATTTTTCAGCAGAAACTTTACAGGCCAGAAGGGAATGGCATGATAAATTCAAAGTGCTGAAAGGGAAAAAATCTGCAGCCAAGAATACTCTATCCAGCAAGACTACCATTCACAACAGGACAGACTGTTTCTCAAACAAAAACTAAACGACCACTAAACCAGCCCTATGAGAAATATTAAAGGGGATTCTTTGGAAAGGAAAGACACAAGTGAGAGTATGAAAAGTAAAAAAAAAAAAAAAAAAAAAAAAAAAAAAAAAAAAAAAAAAAGCAAACAAAAAAAACCCACAAAAGCAGTAAAAATAAGTATATCTATAAAAATCAGTCAAGAGTTTCACAAAATAAAAGGATAAAAATATGACACCATCTACCTAAAAAACATGGAAGGTGGGGGAGAAGAATAAAGAATGGGTAAACAGGGGCACCTGGGTGACTCAGGCAGTTAAGCATCTGACTCTTCAGCCCAGGTCTTGATCTCACGGCTGTGAGTTCAAGCCTCGTGTTGGGTTCTGTGCTGGGTGTGGAGCCTAGTTAAAAAAAAAATGGGTTCAAACAACCATCAACTTCATATAGACTACTATATGCAGAAGATGTTATATACAAACCTAATGGTAACCACAAATCAAAAAGCAGTAATACATAAGCAACGAATAAAGAGAAAGAAATCTAAATATATCACTAAAGGAAGCCAACAAACCAAGAAAGAGAACAAGAAAGGATCAGAAAAACACTACAAAACCACCACAAACAAGTAACGAGATGGCAATAAATACGTATCTATCAATAATTACTTCGAGGGGCACCTAGTTGGCTCAGTCAGAACATGTGATTCTTAATCTTGGGGTCATGAGTTCAAGTCTCATCTTGGGCATAGAGCTTACTTTTTAAAAAATTAAAATAGTCAAGAAATAATTACTTTGTTTTTTGTGGTTTTTTTAAAGATTTTATTTATTTATTCGACAGAGAGAGAGAGACAGCCAGCGAGAGAGGGAGGGAACACAAGCAGGGGGAGCGGGAGAGGAAGAAGCAGGCTCCCAGCAGGGGAGCCTGATGTGGGGCTCGATCCTAGAACTCTGGGATCACGCTCTGAGCCGAAGGCAGACACTTAACGACTGAGCCACCCAGGCACCCCAAGAAATAATTACTTTGAATTGAAATGTACTAAACACTCCAAAGAACACGGGGTGACAGAATGGATAAAAAAACAAGACCCAACTATATGTTGCCTATAAGAGACTTATTTCAGACCTAAAGACACCTGCAGATTTAAAGTGAGGAGATGAAGAAACATTATGCAAAAAGATGTCAAAAGAAAGCCAGGTTAGCAATACTTCTATCAGACAAAATAGCCTTTAAAACAAAGACTGTAACAAGGAACAAAAAAGGGCAGTATATAGTAATAGGAGACAATCCAACAAGAAGATATAACAATTGTAAAAATTTATGCACCCAACATGGGAGCACCCAAATACATAAACAGTTAATAACAAACAGAAAGGAACTAATCAATAGTAATACAATAATATTAGGAGATTTTAACACATTGAAGGACAAGTCATCCAAACAGATAATCAATAAAAAAAACAATAGTTTTGAATGACACACTGGATCAGATGGATTTAACAGATATATACAGAACATTCCACTCTAACACAGCAAAATACACATTCTTTTTGAACACACATAGAACATTCCAGAATGGATCACATACTAGGCCATAAAATAAATTCCAATAAATTCAAAAAGATCAAAGTCATACCATGCATCTTTTCTACCACAACGCTATGAAACTAGAAATTAATTACAAGAAAAAATCTGGAAAGAGCAAATACATGGAGGTTAAATAACATGCTACTAAACTATGAATGGATCAACCAAGAAATCAAAGAAGAAATTTTAAAAATCACATGGAAACAAATGAAAATGAAAACACAATGGTCCAAAATCTTTGGGATGCAGAAAAAGTCATTCTAAGTGGGAAGTTTATAGCAATACAAGTCTACCTTGAGAAGTAAGACAAGTCACAAATAAACAACTAACCTTACGCCAAAGGAGCAAGAAAAAGAACAAACAAAAACCCAAACCAGCAGAAAAAAGGAAATAATAAAGATTATGGCAGATATAAATTAAATAGAAACTAAAAAAAAAAAAAAAAACCCAAAAAACAAAAAACAACAAAAAAATCAAAACACAAACAACAACAAAACAATAGAACAACAGATCAATGAAACCAGGAGCTGGTTCTTTGAAAAGTTCAACAAAATTGATAAACCTCTAGCCAGACTCGACAAAGAGAGAGAGAAAGAGAGAGAGAGAGAGAGACAGAGAGAGAGAGGACCCAAATAAACAAAAGCACAAATGAAAGGGGAAATAACAACTAACACTACAGAAATATAAACAACTGTAAGTGAATATTATGAAAAATTATATGCCAACAAACTGGACAACCTAGAAGAAATGGATAAATTTCTAGAAACACATAACATACCAAAACTGAAGCAGGAAGAAATAGAAAATTTGAACAGATCAATTACCAGCAATGAAACTGAATCAATAATCAAAAAACTCCCAAACAAACAAAAGTGTAGGACAAGAGGGCTTCACAGGTGAATTTACCAAATATTTAAAGAAGAGTTAATACCTATTCTTCTCAAACTATCTCATAGAAGAAAAAGGAAAACTTCCAAAAAAGAACTACCCTTTAATCCAGTAATTGCAGTACTGAGTATTTACCAAAAAATACAAAAACACTAATTCAAAGGGTTACATGCACCCCTATGCTTATTGCAGCATTATTTACAATGGCCAAATAATGGAAGCAGCCCAAGTGTCCATCAATAGGTGAATGGATAAAGATGTGATATATACACACATACACACACACGATGTATCATGTATATATGTATATATACACATACACACATATATATACATGATCATGTACACACACACACACACACAAACGGAATATCATTCAGCCATAAAAAAATAATAAAATCTTCCCATTTTCAACAACATGGATGGTGCTAGAGAGTACAATGCTTAGCAAAATAAGTCAGAGAAAGACAAATACAATATGATTTCACTCATGTATAATTTAAGAAACAAAAGAACAAAGTAAAAAAGAGATAACCCAAAAAACAGACTCTTAACTATAGAGAACAAACTGATGATTATCAGAGGGCAGATGGGGGAGGGGATGGGTGAAACAGGTGTTGGGGATTAAGGAGTGCACTTGTGATGAGCACTGGGTGTTGTAGAGAATTATTGAGTCATTACACTGTACACCAGAAACGGATATAACACTATACATTATACTAGAATTAAAATTTAAAACCTAATTTAAAAAGTAAAAGAGTAGAAGAACATATATTATGTAAGTACCAAAATTAATGTGGTGCAGCTATTTTATTATCAAAACAGACTTTATTTAATAAAGGAAAGACACATTGTAAAAACAGCATCCTTCTTTTTTTTTTTTAAGATTTTATTTAGTTATTTGAGAGAGAGAGAGCAATAGCAGGGGGGAAGGTCAGAGGAAGAGGGAGAAACAGACTCCCTGCTAAGCAGGGAGCCTGGTGCGAGGCTTGATTCCAGGACCCCGAGATCATGACCTGAGCCAAAGGCAGACGCTTAACTGACTGAGCCACCCAGGCGCTCCAAAGATACCACCCTTCTTATAACGATTAAAGCATTGATCCCACAAGATATATTTCTAAATTTTTAAACATTCAGAAACATAGCTTTAAAATATCTAAAGCAAAATGACAGAACTAAAAGGAGAAACAGACATAGTACAGAGTGGGAGAATTTAATATACCTTTCTCGGTAACTTATATAAGGAGACAAAATATTCAGTAAGCTGATTATCAGGTTGACTTGTAATTATCAAGTTGACTTAATTATCAAGTTTATTATCAAGTTTGACCTGATTATCAAGTTGACTTAACTGTTATTCATAGAACAATGTACCCCACAATAACAGAATATACATTCTTTTCAAATATACATGGAACACTTTCCAAAACTTACCTGATACAGGGTCATGATGCAAATATCAACAAATTTTAAAGAACTGAAATTATTCAAAGTATGTTATTTGATCATCATGGAATTAACCTAGAAATTAATTCAAAAAGAAAATAGGAAACTTCTGAAAACCTGGAAATTAAGGAATTCATTTATAAATAATCCAAGGGTCAAAGGAGAAAGCACAGCGGAAATTAAAAAATATTTTTAACTGAATAATGAACGTAAGGCTTTAAAATCTTATAGGATGTAACTACAACAGTATCAAAAAGATGATTTATAGTCTTAAATTTAGAAATGAAAATAATTCAGTTACTTAAGGAGCTCTTTTCAGAAAAAGAACAGCAATTTGAACCCAAAAAGGTACACAGAAGGAATTAAGGTAGAATTTAATGTCATAGGAAAAAAACATACAATATAGAAAATGATCAAAGCAAAAAATTGATTCTTTAGGATGCTAAGAAAGTTGATAAGCCAATGAGGAGTACTGATCATAAAAAACCACACACATTATCAACATCAGAAACAAAAAAGGGGACATTACAGATGCTATAGACACTGATATAATATAGAACTTTAAGCAACTAAATTTGAACATGTTTACAAAATGGACAAATTCCTAGAAAAGCATAACTTACCAGAACTGGTACAAGAAAAAAATGGAAAACCTTAATTGTGAGGCACACTTCATATTCCTATCCAACTGCCTAACAGACATATAAGCCAGGTCAGAGAACCAGCGAGTATCCATGACTGTCCAGAAAAATATCTTCCCTCTTGTAGCCATAAGGCTGATACAGTGATAAACCAGAAGCAGAGTCTGATCCTGCAGGTTACGGATTTACAACACAGGTTGGACTCGGTTTCTGCAGATTTCTTACATGAGAATTACTATATTGGGGGGCGGGGAGCACAAACCTACAAGATGGAATGGTGATACTTGAGAGGATTCCAATAACTCCAAGCACTCAAAACCCCAAAGATTGCCCTTGTCAACAGAAGCATCTCCTCCTCCCCTATCTAATGAGGATGGGTGACTTTCTTGAATACCCTCTAATGACCACACCAAAATAAAATTCTAATTCTCATTTACCACTCCTACACCTCTTACTGCCTCTGACCCCTGACTGAACCAAACCCTCAAATTGTCTGTAATTCCAAAGTCAAACCCTGGAAAAGCAGGCTTACATATTAACAGAATTATAAGAATTTCATAACTCTTGAAGAATATATGTTAAAAAAAAAAAAAAGACAACAACAACCAACTCTGAGGATGCAGAGCCGGTGTAGACGAACATAGCGTAGATCAGCTGAATTTATTGACAAGGGTACATTTCATTGCAAATAATCAAAGGTGAAGCTCTAACCCAGGTTCAACCACAAGTCTGTGTCCCATTCTGCCTTGAAACCCAGCCAGGTCCTATAACTAAACTAAGATCACATTTCCTTAAGGATATGTTTCCTGCAATATTTCTGAGACCAATTACTTGATCAGCATTTATATTTTCAGACAACAGAATCTCCTCGATCTACTTTAAGCAAAAGGAATTTATTAAGCAGTATCGTAAACTCAGTTATCATTGAAAAGGCCTGAAATGGATTCTAGGCTGAATTCTAGCAATGACTCCCAATCCCATAACCGCAGAAGTGAAATTGCAAGGCACAGCTGCTGTTTTTATGCTTAAGAAGCTACCTGCCACATCAGAAAACCTCCATCATCACAGCCATCAGCTCCAAAATCACATCACCCTTGGTAAGATACAAGCCTGCATTATAAACAGATACTTCAGGCCTTGCTGCTCTCCCCACATAATTCAGTTTTGAATCAAAATCTCATATAAGTGCATCTGATCAGAGAACTTTGGTTTTCTTTGGAATCTTAGCTCTAAAGGAGTCTGGGAAGCACGTTGTAGCTTTCTAGACTCTCTAGCACAGGAAAGTATAAAAGGGAATTGACAACCTATAGTATCTTCTTTGTACAATTCAGGTTACTATATTCTATAGATGTAGATAATAGGTCAGACAACATGCTTTCCCACTTCATATGTTTTGGAGGTAATTCCATGTTAACATATGGATTACCTCATCCTTTTTGATAGCAGATTGCATTGCTTTGTATGGATGCGCCATAATTTATTCAACATTGCCCTTCTGGAGGACAGATTTCTTCCATCTACACTGTTAAAAACACTGATGTAGTCCTTCGTCCTAACCACACACCTGTAAGAAGGGACTGGGATGCTGTACATACCTTTTTCTTTTTTTCCTTTTTAGAAGCTTGATATTGGATCTCTGAGTCACAAGCCATTGCTTTTCTTTACATATGCACCTCTCTCCCTACCACCCTTAAAGTCTGCCATGTTCCTTTCCCAAAGAGAGTATACACTGAAACACTATTTGCATTTCTGGAATTTCAGATGCAAAATAGCCTGGCTCACTTTCTTTTTGCTGCAGCATATCTAGGTCAGGCATCTTGAAAAATTCCATAATAGAGTATTATGTCATCCCCCACGCTTGTGAATAATTCATCCTTCATAGCTGAGTGCCAGTTCTCTAAACCAATTAAGCACAGTGGCCCACAAAGATGTTCTCTGTTTATAAAAATGCATTTCACTACCCCAGGGCAAACATACAACTACTACAGGCAGCAGTGTGATGCACCCTGAAATGAGGTGTCACATCATCCGATTAACATGAAAGAGAACCCAACGTGGGGCTTGAACTCACCACCCTGAGATCATGACCTGAGCCAACATCAAGACTCAGACACTTAACTGACTGAGACACAACCAGGCACCCTGAAATACATACATCTTAAGAAGTGCTGCTAGGCAGCAAATCGCTGATATAAAACGTAGAAAATCTTAATTTTTCTGAACTTCGTTTTCGCCATCTATAAAATGAGATAAAACCTACTTTCACAATGCTCTAGGAGGACTAAACAAACGTTAAACTAAAATAAACTATCATTCCAGGCTGCAGGTGCAAGTAAATGTGTCAAAAATGCCCTAGACCACGTTAGCTAAGAAGGGCTGGAAGTTGTCTGCGGACCAACTTTCCCAACATCACTACCTTTCCCCTTAAGTGATCTTCTCTTACTGTGGCTGTAAACTGACCTTGATGATTGTCCCCAAACAAAGCCCATCTCCAGCCTGTGCCTCAGCAAGGGTGCAGCAGTACAGAAGGGCAGAGCAGGGAACACCAAAACCAAAGCGTACTCGTCATGAGCTCTCTAGTTCATGTCTATAAATATGCTTTGTCTAACAGAATAGCTTAGATTTTATGATTTCCTTTAAAGACGTGTGATGGATATATGCCATGGGGAGATCCCAAATTTAACTGCGCCACTATTGAAGAATCAGTAAAGCTTGGCTGGTGAGGCACAGACTGCTAGCCGGGGAACTCTGTGGCACTTAACTCTCTGCACCTCAGCCTCTTCTCATGTCAAGTAGGGATAATCACAGGTCACCGGTCAACTATGCAGCTTAAATGTTATCTATAAAGCATTTAGAACAATGCCTGCCACAAGTAAACATTATCATTGTAATTAAAAATTACCAAAAACCAAAAATACCTGATTTGGTAAACCAGGTGTTCTAAAATTTTTAGTCCTCGATCTCGAATGCATTGCCCCATCTTTATTATATTACAACTTAGATCCAGACTAGTCTTCCCCACTTTTCTTTACTAGTCTTCTCTTAGGACTTTTCCCTCTTGCTCCTGGGTTTTAGTAATACTTACACCTGTACACTCACCACGGTCTGGCTTGCGTTAGGTCTAGACGTCTGCACCTGCATCTTCCACGGTCTCCAACAGAAGACTCCGGTGGGCACTGCTTCAGGACCGCCCGGGCCCGGGCAGCGCAGGACACTTATCAGTAGGCCTGGCTGACGTGGACCCCTGGCACTCCTTAGCTCCTCAGGTGATCCAGCTGCACAATCGGGCCTCTGCAAGACTTCGTTTCCAGAGGACAGGGGCAGAGTCCTGGCCACTTATTCTTGTTCCCTTATAATGCTTTACACCGGACCGGCACTTAGACGGTTTTTGAAAAGAAAGCTTTCTCCTTGTCTGAGGACTACACGGGCCTGGGGGCACTTCGTGACTCTCAAGTATGTATATGCAAGAAAAATGAAGGAACAAAAACACAGTTAAGAAGTGATTGTATCCCTTTCAGAAGCACAGAACTCTGCCAGCGACAATACATACCACTATGAACTGTTCCTGCCATTTACGTTGCTCATGAGAATTTGTAAAGCTACGGTTACAATTACAGTCACTATTCTGGAAGCTGCTCCTCATGAAGCAATCATCAGAAAGACGCCACCTTCAGTTGGCCAGCGTGGAGCTTGCTAGGCCCGTCACAATACTGTACCACAGACTGAGTGACTTAACCAACCGAAGTTAGTTTTCTCACAGTTCTGGAGACCAGAGGTCTGAGATCAAGGTGTCAGCGGAGTTGTTTCCTCTGAGGCTTCTTTCCTCGTCTTACAGATGAGCAAGCGATCTTCACCCTGTGTCCAAATTTCCTCTTATTAGACCGGTCATATGGATGAAGGAACTCATTTTTAACTCAATCACTTCTTTGAAGATGTCATCTCCAAATATGCTCACATTCTGAGGTACTAGGGATTAAAACTTCCATACATGAATTTTGGGGGAACACGATTCAACCCCTAAGAGACAGTAATCACTTGAATACCTGAAGAAAGGTCACTTCGGAGTGTCTGACCCTACGATGCAGCTTTGGTGACAGACACTGCAAGTTCACATACCTGATGACAGGCTGACAGCTTCTGACACGCTTACGTTCCTCACGACCCAGTTGAAGGAGCATTTACTCAGAAGTGTGGCTATAGGCCAATGTGCAGAAAAGGCTGAAGGAGACTCTAACTCCTGTCAGTTCTTTGCCCTTTGATGTGCTGAGGACCTCGGCTCAGCACACACAAGGTTATGAACAACTCACCTTTTAAGGAAGGAAACACCAAGCACCATATACTAAACTACAAGAAAACTGCAAACTAGCTTCTAGACTTGACCTTGAAAACTCAAATCATGAGTCTTTTACTTGTATTAGTAAAACCTGGGGCTTCTTGGGTCACCTACAGACTTTTTTTTTTTTAAAGATTTTATTTATTTATTTGACAGAGATAGAGACAGCCAGCGAGAGAGGGAACACAGGCAGGAGGAGTGGGAGAGGAAGAAGCAGGCTCATAGCGGAGGAGCCTGATGTGGGGCTCAATCCCCTAACGCCGGGATCACGCCCTGAGCCGAAGGCAGACGCTTAACCGCTGTGCCACCCAGGCGCCCCACCTACAGACTTTTTAAGGCTAGAAATCTATGCTGCGCTACCTGAAAACTGAAGATGATTACCTAATACTGTTTACTGTATATGGGGCACTGTGGTAGCCCTTTAATGTATTAATTACCTAACATCAAACAGTGTTATAAATGGGAACTCTTGTTATTCTTTTTCTACAGTTAACAGAAGTACAAAGAGTTCACAAAACTTGGCTAAGGATACAAACCATCCTGCAGCAAAGCCCAGAGTGCAGACATTGAGCAGGGCTCTGGAGCCCACAACTCATGTCCTGCCTCTCAGTGTCACTATTTACCCAACAACAGACTGACCCCAACAGCGGCAGCAGACAACCTGCAATAGGTACAAACGGCTGAGTAAACTCTTGGCAAAAGGTCAGTTACCAACTGATTAATTTCCTGGGAATGACTTAGAATGTGCCATTTAAGTCTCAGATGTAAAACATGAAGAGACAGTTGTAAATAAGCAACAGCTACATGCTCAAACTGTTTCCCAGGCTTCCTGTTTTCCTATGAGACTAACAATCATGGATGGCATCTCAACCAGGGCTGGGAAATGAAGGCATTTAACCCAGCATGAGCTCGTGAGATGGAGAGAGGGAGCTGGTAGTTCAGCACCAACAGTGTCCTGGCAACAGAGGTGGCCTGCCACCAGGATGCCTTTGGCAAAAGCCTATTTGGAGCTGCCCCAGTCCCACCAGCGCCATCTGACAGAGGCTTCATGACCCAGTATCAGCAGCCAGCTCTAACCACCACCACCTCACCCCACCCCTCCACGGTACACCCACCAAAGTTCTCCAAGAAGGCAGCAGAGTCAAGGCACTCCCTTAGGGAGGACAAGCGCTGGAGAGGAGAATGGGAACCACTGTTATGCAGAAATACATTACAATATTATCCCAAAGTTATGCCACTTAGAAAATACTTCCACCACTTCTAACCATAGAAAACAAAACCAAGCTATACCTAATTTTCCCCTAAATGACACATGCTTCTTCTTCCACAAAATGAGATTACGGGAAGCCTGTATTTTAAAAAAGGTTTTTATTTTAATCCTTCCTAGAGGAATACAGATTTGAATGAAATACATTCATTCCATAAATACATTAGCAGCAAAACCCTCCCACCAGAGTCCACTCTTCTCCAGCCCCGAGGCTGCACCTGAGAGCTGGGGCATGTTCCATCAACTGTCATCTCAAGGATGCGTCTGCTTCTTGCTGAAAGCAGGAGACGCATGTGAGACCAGGTGAAAGACTAGATGGATGGATGAATTAACTAAGCTGGGACCCTGAAAACACACCCATGTGGTGACCATCAAGCCTCCTATACCTTAAACATCCGTTGGCACCCACCATGCTTAACTGATGAGATCCTTCACCACAGACAACTGAGGTCTAACCTCGCAAATGCACCAATGTGCTTGAAATCATTTGTCATTCCGAGTTGGCAACATTTTAATGGTGTCTTGTTCTTTTTCGTGGGATAAGCCAGATATAAAGGATCATTCCCTCCTTTCCATGGTCCAAGGTACCACTGTGCCAGCTGAGTCCACGTGTGCTTCTTGTCAGGAGAAAATCCAGCAGGCATTATGTGATTCATTACACCTCCAGCTCCCCTTTGTCTAAAGGCTTTACTGGAGACAGAGAGAGACATGTCTAAACCTACAAAGATCTCTAAGGAACAATAAGCAGGTGTCTCAACCTGGCTTCCATCAAAGCTAGCTTTTTTGGACACTGGCCCAGATGTCTCTCCTTTTCCTTTCTCCACCATTGCCTGTTGCCTGGCTGGTCCTTTTTTATCTGCCCTCTAGGCATCTGCTGAAATTTTGGGAAGCAAGATCTACCCTAAACTCCCAAGTAGCCAAGAGAGATTAAGGCAGGTGGTGCTTTAAACTTGTCAGCTGAAGTCAAAGTAACAAGCTTACGCTGCTGTGTTCAGTCCATTCCAGGATGACTTAAGTCACAA
Source organism: Ursus arctos (assembly GCF_023065955.2). Lineage (NCBI taxonomy): Eukaryota > Metazoa > Chordata > Mammalia > Carnivora > Ursidae > Ursus > Ursus arctos. The sequence continues at coordinate 8,502,201 of NW_026622886.1, read as the reverse complement.
CAGTCTATATAAAACACAACCCCAGAACCACAGTCAGCAATCGGGAGGACTGTGAGGCAGGGACCAAGTTTAGAGTGCTACCACATCACAGGGCCAGGAGGAAAATGCAACAACGAAGAATTTAAAATAAATGATTTGTTTGGGTGGAGGACAGCTTTGACTCAGGTATAAACGCATCACCCAGTTTATCATGTAAATAAGGAACGGACTTCAAAAGCTGACACTTTCCTCCCCATACATCACTGAAAATAGTTTACCTGCTCTCTTTTCCCAATCTGCTCTAAAGTGTTTTCATTAGGATACTCTTCTATAAGTGCTTTATCCATCCCCACTCGACTGTTGGCTGGAAGAAAATCAGAAACCATTTTATATAGAAACCACTGTAGTGGATAACTGGCTGGATATTGTTTTTCCCTTTTGCATTTTCCACCCAAAATAGTTGGCTTTTACTTATGTGCCGAGAGAGACTCATCCGCTGAATACACAGCACTGTTAATCCGACAGTCTTCTGTCCCCACAGAGTCTGCCAGCTCTTCTTCCTCTGAGTCATCCTCCTCCTCCTCCTCCTGTGCTGATGAACTGGAGGTGGGACCTTTGCAGGTTTTTAGGTGGCGGGTGAGATGATATTTGGTAAGATAAGCCTTTGTACATTTTTCACAGACATAATCCCGTTTTCCTTCGTGAGAATTGAGATGTTTCTTCAAGTGATTTGTTCTCAAGAACAGCTTATCACACTTGGGACACTTGATCTGGCGTTCTCTAAGAGGAACACAAGAAAAAAACATTTGATTTGGGGTTACAAATGACAACTGAGGCACACACTTTTTCTTCACAACCTCAGGTCTTTGTCAGAGGAGCCCTACCCATCTAGAATCAGACTTGTTGTTGTTGTTGTTGTTGTTGTTGTTGTTTAAAGTAGGCTCCATGCCCAGGATGGAGCCCAACACCAGGGCTTGAACTCACAACCCTGAGATCAAGACCTGAGCTGAGATCAAGAGTCGGATGCTTAACTGACTGAACCATCCAGGTGCCCCCAGGCGATGTATCACATGGAAGAGTCATAAAACATTACAGTTTAAACAGCATAGACTGAGTTTGCCTATACAGATCACACTGGATGTATCTCCTTCGTGTTTGATGTTATGTAGCCGCAAATTCCAGTAGTTTGTTCCCTTCCACTGCTGTATATACTACTTACAAATATACCACAACTTATCTGTGGTACTGGATTTGTCTTTTGTTTATGGATGTTTTGGTGCCTTTCAATTATTTATCATCACAGGAAAAACCACTATGGATATTTCCATACTTGTATGTTGGTCTGTACATGCATGAGTTTCTCTAGGGCATATAATCAGGGCAGTATAATTAGATCAAAATATATGCACATCTTCAACTTTACTGGATAATGTTAAACTGTTTTCCAATATGGTGATATTTCTTTTAAAATTTTAAGTAATGTCTACACATGGGACTTGAACTTACAATCCCAAGATCAAGAGTCGCATGCTCTACCAACTGAGCCAGCCAGGTGCCCCTCCAATGTGGCAGTATTAATATACATGCCCATCGACAGCCACTTGGGAGTTCCTGTTGCCCCACATTCTCAACAATTGGAAGACTCAAATTTGAACATTTGTGCCAACTGGCCAATACATAATGGGATCTCACTATGGTGTTAACGGTATCCCATATAACAAAAAATTACCCAGCTCAAAATGTCAGTTGTGTCAAGGTTTGAGTAACCCTGGCTTAGAAATTTTAGAGCTGAAAAAAAAAAAACAAAAAACCCTAAGAAATCATGTAGACCAGGAATTTTTTAACTCTTTTTTTGAGCAGCTGAACCCTATGTCTTAAAGGCTTAATATGCAAAACAGATAAAAGGAGGTTAAAATCCTTGAAGAAGTGGTAAGGTGCACTGAGAAGTTCTGAAGTCTGGCCTCTTTAGCATTTCTACCCCCTTCTCCCAGCAGGAGAGGGCACTGAGGGATTCTGTGGAGCTACCGGATGTGGAAATCTAAGCACCTGGCTTCACAGAGCTTATGTTCTAATGGAGGAGTTACACCATAAACAAAAAATATGAAACATCATATCAAATAGTAAAAAGTACCATGAAAAAAAAATGAAACCAGGTAAGAGTGATGGAGTTCTATTTTAGATAAGGTAGTCAAGGAAGGCCATGTTGAGATGACAACATTTTTGAGCAAAAACCTGAATGAAAGTAGGAAGACAGGGAGATGTCTAGGATAGGGGATGTCTAGGCACAGGCAGTTCAGGGCAAAGGTCCTGAGACTGGAGTTTTCAGTATGCTGAAGTCTCATCAATGTGGCTAAAGCAGAACATGAGGAGAAAGGTAATAAAGACGAAGTGGGAGAGGCAGCCACATACCACTGCCACACCATGAAGGGACTTCCACACTACAGGAAAAACCTTCTAACCCAAGTATGATGGGAAGCCACTGGGGAATGATTAGCAGAGACAAACACAGTCTGACTTATGTTTTAAATGGATCACTCCAGTTATTACGACAGAATACAGTGTTTGTATGCTCATTCTGGGTAGAACAGGAGCAGAGCGGCTGGCTGGAAGACTACTGAGATGATCCAAACAAAAGATGCCGGCGGTCTGGACTAGATAAAGCTGAACTAAGAATGGAAGACTGAGTTAAAGATAGCTCTGAGGTGTTTGGCTTGAGCCACTGAGATGAATGGTGGCACCATTTACTGAGCTGGGGAACACTGGGGGAAATTCAAGTTTGTGGAGGTAATATTAAGAGCTGAGTTTTGGACATACCAGGTTTGAGTTGCCTTAGTGGACATCCAAAACCCAGAGATGCTGAGTGAATGGTTAGATATAGAAGGCTGAAGATATAAATCATAAAGATGGTATCTAAAAAGCCATGGGACTAAGGAGATGACCTAGGTAGTAAGCATCCCTGCTCCTGCTCTCCAGTTGCTCTTTCTGAGGGGAAGGGCAAAGTCAGTCTTTGCCACATGCCTCATATTCTCCTCATACTGTGGAAGAGGAACTCCTGCATTTGGCTTTAGGGCTGTAGCTAGGTTTTTTCCTAAGCAGATAAACAAAATGAATTCCAATACTACTATATCCATTTTGAAATGTCTAAAGATAAAAAATACAAACATCTAAAATTTTACCAATCATCTCCACAGGAAATTTACAGTCTCATTCAAAAATATTTTGACTGGGGACACCTGGGTACCTCAGTCGGTTAAGTATCTGACTTTTTTTTTAAGATTTTATTTATTTATTTAAGAGAGAGAGTGACAAAGATAGCAGGAGAGCACAAGCAGGGGGAGTGGAAGAGGGAGAGGCAGGCTCCCCACTGAGCAGGGAGCCTGACACGGGGCTTGATCCCAAAACCCTGGGATCACGACCCAAGCAGGAGGCAGACACTTAACCAACTGAGCCACCCAGGCTCCCCAAAGCATCCGACTCTTGATTATGGCTCAGGTCATGATCTCACGGTCATGGGATCAAGCTCTGCATCAGGTTCCACATTCCATGGGGATTCTGCTTGAGATTCTCTCTTCTCTCCCTCCTCTGTCCCTCCCTACCATGTGCACAGATCTCGCTCTCTCTGCTTCTCTAAAATAAATAAATCCTTAAAAAAATATTTTGAGTGAGTACTACTTCTTAATTATGAATGACTTACACACTAGGTTAAAGCTTTGATGGTCTAAAAATTTTTTATCCCATGGGAGTGTGGCAAAGAGGATTATGTTACATCATTGTGACAAAGAGTCCAGATCCACACTTAAGAGAATTGTTTTCATTGGTGAATACCTGATTAAGCCAATTCTCAAACCCAATGGAGAGAAACAGTTATACCACTAACCTCAGAATAACTTATATTGCATTATGCTGTGAAATGGCTACAGGAAAAGCAAGTGCAAATTTAGGCATCACTTGAAAGAAGAGAAAGTCAAGGTGAAGGAAGAAAATAACTTCATTTATTAATTATAATTTATTTATAAAACACAGAACAGATCATATCTGGAATACTGTGCTCACTCACTTCTGGGTACCAAATCTGAAACCAGATGATAAGAGGGAAAGCTACAGAAATTAGGGACATTAAGCCTAATGAAAAGAAGGCTTAAAGGGAACACGACAGCAATCATAAGTACAAAAGGCCCTGAGTTTAAAGATATATTAAACCTACATGTATCATTCCAGAGGCAGGTGTAGAGTGAATGGATTAGAAGCTGACATAAGCTGATTCAAGCAAAACTGTTTCTCAAAACTAAATAAATCAGCTGTGTGGTAGGTATTCTAGAAGAAAACTATAGTACCACCTGCCAGAGACACTGTGGAAACAAGCCTTTCATTTGGATGAACTCAGTAGCTCTCGACACTGGCTGGATATCAGAGTCACCTGGGGAGCCTTTAAAAATTACCAAGGCCAGGGCTCTACCCTTAACCAGCGAAATTAGAATCCCTGGAGGTAGGGCCCTGGTACCTATTGTTTTTCACGTTTTTCCAAGTGATTATTATTAGTGCTATAGGTTGAATGCTGGTATGCCCCATCCCCCAATAAATTCATATGTTGCAGATCTAAACCATGATGTTATGGTATTTGGAGGTGGAACCTACAGGAGGTAATTAGATTTAGATGAGGTAATGAGGATTGGACCCCCCACGATGGGATAAGTGTCAGAAGAAAAGGCAGACAGACCAGAGCTCGTCTGCTCTCTCCCCCATGTGGGGACACAGCAGGAAGGTAGCTTATCTGCAAGCCAGGAGGAAGGCTCTCATGAGAACCCAACTATACCAGCACCCTGATTTTGCATTTCCAGTCTCCAGAAGGTATTTTGTTATGGCAGCTCAAGCTAACATAAGCAGCTGGACTAAATCATCCCAGAGATCTCTTTCAGCTCTAATGATGTAGAATTCTATATAGTATTTGATCATTCGTGTGTCTAATTTCTAAAAGTTCACACTAATAACGAAGCTACTTCATAAAGACTTTGTTTTAAAAAGTCATTTTGAGAGTTACGAATGTAGATCCAAACTTCTTGGATGTTTTAGTGTTTCAGGTTGCATTTTTTTAAAGATTGATTTACTTATTTACTGATTTGAGAGAGAGAAAGGGGGGGCATACACGAGCAGGGGGAGGGGCAGAGGGAGAGCGAGGAGAGAAGCAGGGTCCCTGCTGAGTGCAAAGCCCCACGTGGGGCTCAATCCCACAACCCGTGAGATCATCATCTGAGTTGAAACCAAGAGTTAGACGCCCAACCAACTGAGCCAGGTGCCCCTCAGGCTGCATTTGATTAGGAATCAGAAAAAGAGCTAACACGAAAGCAAAGTACCTAACTAAACCTTACAATAAGAATACCGAGTCTCGGGGCGCCTGGGTGGCTCAGTCAGTTGGGCAACTGCCTTCGGCTCAAGTCTTGATCTCAGGGTCCTGGGATTGAGCCCCACATCAAGGTCTCTGCTCAGCAGGGAGCCTGCTTCTCCCTCTCCCTCTGCCACTCCCCCTGCTTATGCTCTCTCTCTCCAAAAAATAAATACATTTTTAAAAATCTTAAAAAAGAAGAATATCAAGTTTCCACTGAACATGACTTTCTAAGCAGTACCTCCATAATACATTCTAATGTTTTCCCCCTTTTCTAACATTTGCTAAAAGCGGGGGGCCACAAAATCTATTCTTTTCTCTTTACCACTACCATAACTAACACAACCCATACATTTAGTACACTTGGATTCATGCAATAAATTCTTAATGAGTCTCCCAATGTTTGACCTTCTTCAGTCATCCTGACCTGCTGCCAGAGTAATCGTTACAAAATGGACGTCTCACCACGACATCCTCTTCCTTAAAGTCCTTCAACATTTACACAACAGTGTGAATACACTTAACATTATTGAACAGTATACTTAAAAATGGTTAAGATGGTGAGGCTCCCAGGTGGCTCCGTCAGTTTAAGCATTTGATTTTTTTTTTTTTTAAAGATTTTATTTATTTATTCGACAGAGATAGAGACAGCCAGCGAGAGAGGGAACACAAGCAGGGGGAGTGGGAGAGGAAGAAGCAGGCTCATAGCGGAGGAGCCTGATGTGGGGCTCGATCCCATAACGCCGGGATCACGCCCTGAGCCGAAGGCAGACGCTTGACCCTTGTGCCACCCAGGCGCCCCAGGCATCTGACTCTTGATTTCATCCCAGGTCATGATCTTAGGGTTGTGAGATCCAGCCCTGGGTCGGGCTCTGCACTGGGCATGTAGTTTGTTTGAGAGTCTCTCTTTGCCCCTCCCCCATCCACCTTCCCCTCTCTAAAATACAAGTAAATAAAATTTAAAAACAGTTAAGACGGTAACTTTTATGTTATGTGTTTTTTACTGTAACTAAAACACACACCCAGCACAGTGCCTGCTGCATGGGGAGGTAAAATCCTTCAGCGGCTCCCCATAATTTCCAGAAAGAAATTTAATTTTCCTAGTTGGATAAAAGGTTCATGACTTCACTGCCACCTCTCTCTCCATCGTTCTCGCAGGCACACTATGCTCAAACTGTAAAGACCACTTGCGTTCCACAGTCCTTCTCGTATCTGTGTTTCTAAACATGTCTAGAATAATTCCCACCCCTTACCCTTCTTTGCCTCCCTGAATAATTCTAATTTATCTTCTTTAATACTTAGCTCAGACTACCAGGAAGCTTTTCAGGACACCCTGGCTGGTTCTGGGACCCTCTTCCACAGCCTCTCAGGATCTGCTGCTTACTCTAACTACAACGCGGTATGGTAATGCTTTACTGTTCTGCCTCTCTTACTCGACTCTGAGCTCTTTAAAGACAAAGTCTATGTCTTTCATCTCTGTATTTTCACCACTTGGCATAATGGTGGGCATCAAGGAGGTACTTAAAATTTTTTATTTGTTAAATTAAATGAGATTATGTGTTGAAAAAAAATACAGACAGAAGTGAAAAATAAGAAAAATAAAGTAAACAAGTGAACTCTTCCAGAGTACAACTAAAAACTTAGATTTCCAACCTTTGCTCGGCTATGTGAACACAGGGAGCAGCTACCAAGGTAGGAGACGAGTCAGCACTTGCAAGCACTCAAGTTCACCACCTGAGAAGAAGGTGGGCTGTGGGGTAACTCACTGTGTGTGGATGAGCACATGCTGCTTGAGGTCCTGCCTCCGCATAAACAACTTGTCACAGTAATCACACTTGAGATTCTTCTCGCCCGTGTGGATAACCATGTGGGACTCTAGGTGAGCCTTCTGGGTGAAAGACTTGTCACACAAAGTACATCTGTAGTTCTTCTGACCTGCACATTAACCCAAATTGCCACACGGTGAACAGAACAATCACTAGCATTCTCGACATGAATAGACACACGTATGGGTATGTGGCAGAGGCAGGAATGAAACAGAACTGGTAACTGGAGGGCTATCTACCTAGAATCAGTCAGAGAACATGAATTTATATTCTGCAACAAAGGCCAGTGAAGCTAGTAAATCTGACCTCCTTCTAGGACCACTTACCTAAATGCCTATACATATTTTCTTACTGTTTATAGCTGGCACATGATATGAAATCTGAAATTACTTATAATCCTAGCAACCAACCTAACCCAATTATGTTTAAAAAATCCCATGAATTGTAGCATTTGTGTACAGACAGACATACTTTTACAACCTAAATTTATACTTTTCTCTTTTTTAAAACATATGACTTCATAAACCAGGGGTGAAATAAAATCCTTCTAAGAATGCAGCAATAAGATTACTCTAAGTCAGGGACTGGCCAACCTTTTGTAAAGTCTAGTCTGTATCTGGAGCTTTGTGGGTCATATAGTCTCCATCATGACCACTCAGTCTTAAATGCAAAAGGATAAGGAAGAATTTTACTTTCAAAGATTTGGAGAACCAATGACCCAGCCAAGAAAACCGAGACATCATCAGTTACTTTGCAGTATGTATTTAAAAAATACGTGCTAAAAGAAAGGGGTTGGTTTGCACAGCACTTAGTAAATGAAAACTCAAAAAACAAAATTTGCAGTGCTGACTGAGCAATATTCACAGGAAAGAAACTGGCTCTGGCCAGTGACTAGGAATGAGCTCTACGCGAGGCTCAGAGTGTTTCTACAGAATTCCCTTTGCTTTCAGTCCAAACACGTGCATCAACTTCCTGATGAAGTCCAATTTTTCCAGTCACCTTCAAACCACGGTGGGGGCACTTGGCACGTGAAACATCACAGTAACAGGAGCTAACACTCTCTGAGGTAACGCAATTATCCCACCAAGATTTATCACCCAGTGAAGTCCTGCTGTCAGCTGGACTCTCACGTCTTAACTCCACCTACAAGACTAGCTAGCTGCAATTTACTACGGCAATTTCTAACTGTTGTGAAATTCCATTTTGATGGTCTAATACGACTTACCTGTATGTATCTTGAGGTGGGTCCGCAGGTTGCTGGGATCACTAAAAGCCTTGCTACAGAAATCACACTTGTGGGGCTTCATACCCATGTGACCCATAAAGTGGACATGAAGTTTGGAAGGAGAAATAAAAGCCTGGGGGCACATTGAGCACTTCCACTTCCTTTCTTTGCTGTGGCTTGGCCCATGGCTGCTGCTGTGGCCCTGGCTATGAAGATGGTTATGGATGTGGCTGGTAAGGTGAGCTTTGAACTCTGTATAGGAATTGCACTCCTTGCCACAGTTACAGAGGTGCACATCTGGGTGTTCGGGAACACCTTCAAAAAAAAAATTACTCAATGTCTCCTCGTACTTAAATTTTAAAACCCATTCTTGATATTAATAATGTTGCTTACAATTCTCCATTCTACCAAAATTTCCATCTTGCCCACTACCTATAAAACTAAAATGTCTTCTTTAATACTCTATTCCCAGCATCTCACATAGTGTGCTGGGCACAAAGGAAGCACTTACAAATACTGGATTATAATACATCTTTCCTAGGCAAAAAGCTTTTGTTAAAAAAAATTTTGTAGTACAAACGCTTAAACATTGCTTGTCATCAAGACACAGGGCAAAGAAAAAGACTATGAAGGTTAACTCAATTAAAGGACATTTCCTGTTCTTTATGAACTTAAATTACAATGGTACTGGCTCAAGAAGGCAGCCTCGGGAACTTCAAATACCCCAAACCAAAATCTTAACACAGAAGTTCCTTTCATATGAATACTGCTTATTCAGTAACATTCAGCTTGTGAAGAACCTCACAGATTTCAACACTTCTAACATAGGGGTAAAATCCTGCTTTTATACATACGGATGTGATTTGCTTCAGCTAACATGTGAATCATTACCAAAACTACTTCTGGTCCTTGGTGTTTTTACTACACTAGAATCAGAAGAAGTAAGTCTTATAGTAACTTACCAATCTGCTGAGCATAATCCCGGCTGTAATAAAAAAGCAGTTCATTTTCAGGAGGAATATCTTGTGAGGTGCAGAAATAGATTTTTCCATCATGGGGATAAGCCACCAAATTCTGCTCTTCCCGGTTCCTAAGTTATCATATTTAATAGATCAAGCATATTAATTTTGAAATATATACTAAACACATCATATCCCTAAGCAAAATTCTGTTGATATCAAAACTTAGAGATTTTCTTTGGGTCATTTTTCTAATTCCCTATCCTATTAGGAGGGACGTAGAAACAGAATTCTTACTTCTGTACATCAGCTGATTGCCCTTTACAGTCAGAAACACTAGAGAGTTCATTACTGGAAGTATGAAAATTAAATAAAATTTAAGTTTTAAAAAAGCAACAGGATAAAGACACAGAGATAGATAGCTGAACAAGAATTAACTACAACAATGGCCTGAGGGTTGACCAACGGCAGACACGGATATAAGGAGCAGGTACCCACTTGAAAATTCAATGATGACTGTATTATTCTTTACTATGCTGGTAGGTTGAATGAACTATTTATTTAAAAAAAGGATAACTTCTGTTTTGATTGATAATCACCATTAGTCAACAACTACTGGAGTGAAAAAGGTAAAAAGCCTTAGGCCTGAACATATGTTTATTTTTTTTTTTAAAGATTTTATTTATTTATTTATTTGACAGAGATAGAGGCAGCCAGAGAGAGAGGGAACACAAGCAGGGGGAATGGGAGAGGAAGAAGCAGGCTCACAGCGGAGAAGCCTGACGTGGGGCTCGATCCCACAACGCCGGGATCACGCCCTAAGCCGAAGACAGAAGCCCAACCGCTGTGCCACCCAGGCACCCCTGAACATATGTTTAGACATCAGTATAATCCGGAATTTTTGGCTCTTACCTATTTTATGTAAAGCTTCCTATTGAAAAACATCCAAATCTTAACTCTCTCTTCATCCAAGACTACTCTTACCTGGCTTTGCGCACAAACATCATCCAATTACATTCATTTTCATCAGTTGTAATGATGCAGAATTCTAGGACACCGTTGTGGTACATCTGCCAACAGAAGGCAAACACACATGGCAAATGAACTGACAGGCAATGCAAAGTGCTACCGGACTCAGGCTAGCAACAATCTCATTGATTCTGCAGTAGGCCTCTGCTTTCCTAGTCAGTGTGGAACTCCACAGCTGCCTTCTCACACATTTGTCATTTCCCCTGCCCCCATTTCCAGCAATGTAATAAAGACCACTGGAGACCGACAGTTAGTGCTCAAGGTATAGAATGATCTTGCTCTTCCATTATTCACATTTTGGCTTGACTGGGGGGGGGGGAACCAAAACCAGTCTATTTGTCTTCATCACCTACCACATGGTGACAAGGAGTGACTAAACAGACATCAAGGTCACAGAACCATCTCTTCTCATTCTTTTTCCAATGGACCTAGCGTTCTTCTGTATTCTTTTTGGATACCAAAATTCATGTCCCCAATGCTGGCAGCACCTTACCTTTCCAATCATCACAAGATCCACTTTCCTCTCACTTCAATTTTACAGGCATCATTCCCAATCTACTGACCACAAGTGAATCTATATAAACATGTTAAAGGAATAGCTGTTTATGTCAAGACCTTGCATTTCCAGGATTCCCATTAGAAAACTAGAGAAATGATCCAGGGCACCTGGGTGGCTCAGTCAGTTGAGCATCTGCTTTCTGCTCAGGTCATGATCCCAGGGTTCTGGGACTGAGCCCAACATCCGGCTCCCTGCTCAGCGGGGAGTCTGCTTCTCCCTCTCCCTCTGCCTCTCCCCATGCTTGTGCTCACTTGCTCTCTTAAAAATAAATAAAATCATAAAAAAGAAAAGAAAAGAAAACTAGAGAAATGCTCTTAGCTTCCAATCCCAGAAATGTTTCCCAAGCTAACTATTTGAGGAATGTTTTAGTTGATTACAAAATAAGACTTTCATCATATAAACGAAGTCCATGTCCTCAGCTCCCTAAAGTAATTAAAATGAAGAATCACTGGATTATCTAATAAAAGGAAGACTGAGAACAGTTTATTTTCTAAATTCAATAGCTGGTGTTTCGCTAAATATTGTAATTTGGCTACAAAGAACAGAAAGGATGGGATATTAAATAAATGACTGACATGCGAAAGGCACCATATGAGTCTTGGCCAATTTTGCTTTTACTCATTTTTAACTACCTCACTACAGTAAAAACATCCAAAAGCCACAGAAAAGCTTCACAAACACTGACCTTCCAGATATGGTTGACTGCCTTGTCTGTCCATTCTGCTACTTCCATGGAGTGGCTCTGTTGGCCAATGAGAGGCCCAAAACAAGTGCGCACAGGAATGGTTTCTCCAGTCCACACACCTATCAGTGAAAAGACACCGACTGCCCAATCAATGATTTAAGCAACTAAAAGGATACACAAGAGAGGGTGGCTTAGCTCATGTAAAGAATTTTATCTTCAGTGAACCTATGAACTACAGATATTCCAGCACTCCTGTGAAGTCGCTAAGTCTTATGGGTTCTATCCTATAAATATGGAAAATGTAACGAGCAGATTAAATGGGGCTCAGAAGAAACATGGAGGGTGAGAAGCAGTATCAGAAATCCCTAAACCCAGTATAATATACAAGGAACCAAACCAAGTCCCTCCGAGTGTTATTTTGGAAATTAATACCTAAAAAAGACTAGAGAACATTACTCAATTATAAAAATATAAAGCAATTACTAAAAAATAAATCAAACTTACAAAATTATCTGTGCTTAAAGCACTGCTCAATATTATCTAAACTATTTTAACGTTTTCAACGGACTCATACCCAAACTACAGCTGAAAAAATAATGAACCTACCTTGATATTTTCAAAGAAATGGCACAGTAATTCAGAAACCATTTGAAATTCAAATATGGGTAACCAAACTCTGGCAATCTATATTTCTTATTCCTTTTTCCTAAGGAGTATTAGACAATTTATGAATATTTGATCTAACTATCTTTTGTGACAAAAGGTTATCAGTGATGAATTTTCCATGTTTTATAAAAGAAACTTAAGTTTCAAGGAATGTTTTGTCATAATTGTTACAGAATGATACAGCCAAGAATAAAAGTTTTCAGACTCAGGCCATAATTCTTTCCTTTATTCGATTCTGATTCTAAGAAAGGGGAACTTTCTCAAGAAAGTTTCAGCTTGATTTATTGCTATCACTGGACAAATATTCCTAGAAGGATAAATCTTAAGCTATAAATTAACTTCTGAATCAACCAAATAATGACTGAATTATACATATCCACTTTTACAACTCTACCCTACAAAGGAAGAGAACTGACAGGCTTTTATGGTTCCAAGGTTCTTACCAACTTCTGCTCCCACAACTGACTGCCGGAGAACAAGCTGCTTTGGGAGAGAAAGCCTCGCTCTACTCTCTATTGGAGTGTCAGGAACAAAAGTCACTGGTCCGTGATCAGGGCAGTCTGAGGGATAGGCTCGGTCACAGAGAGTGCACCCTGTGCATAGGAAATTTGAGAGACACAAATGGGGTTAGTTCAAGCAGCCTAAAGTACCACCTGCTTTCTTATTTAAATGCTAATTACTAAAGTGTAACCAGTAAGAAGCAAAGTTCTAGTAAAAAATACTCTGATCAGGGGCACCTGGGTGGCTCAGTTGGTTAAGGGTCTGCATTTGGCTCAGGTCATGATCCTGGAGTCTGAGGATTGAGCCCCACATGGGGCTCTGAGCTCAGCTGAGAGGCTGCTTCTCCCTCTCCCTCTGCTCCTCGCCCTGCTAATGCTGTTTCTCTCTCTCTCGCAAATAAATAAAATCTTAAAAAAACAAAAAAACAAAAAACCCTGATCAAAGAATCACCTTCTTACATTGAGATACATATCCCACTCTTACATCTCTCCCCAGTAAGATCTGATTTTTTTTTAATCTCACAGGACAATTTTACTATTCAATCCATAAGAGACTAACCAAAAAGTAACACTACATTAATTCAAGAATAAAGTACATTGTTTCTTACATAAAGTAGATACATAATACCTTTAGATATGATATCTAAAGTCCCAAGATTCCAATTCTACCAAACTATATGAGGAAACGGGAGTTGAAAAGCCATCATGCAAGCCAAAACAGAGATGACAATACAGGTCAACAGAGTCAGAGACAGCTACACCACTGTTCGCTTTTGCTTCACTATAAACAAACCGGTCACCTAGGTTTCAATGATAGATTCTTAAGACAAGAAAAATATAATTGGCAAAAAAATGCTCTTAGGGACAGTAGGTAGAATCTTATTCTTGCAGACATGTTTGCTTAAAATTCTCAATTTCTTACTGTTCCTATGTTCTTTTTGCATTGTCAGAAAGGGTGCTGCTCTCTATGGCTACCGTAACTTCACTTTTACAAGCTCACGAGTGTCACTCTCCATAATTCTGTTTCTGTTAAGGAACAGTATACATGACCCTACCCATAGATGATTATGTTTGACTTTCCAAATTCATCTACAAAATAGCTGGAGTACATCAACCGCAGAACCACAGCCACCTGTCTTTTCTTCCTAAGCAATCATTAAACATTTCTCCTTAAAGGACATAAAATAGCAGCAAGTTTTCGTATTTTGGCAAAGCAGAAAAAATATCTTACTTCAACTACTACTTGACTAAAAATTCTTTGAACATCAGATTAAAGATCCCCTACACTTGTCCCCCAATGCTCTTAACAGGAAACCATTCTAAATCTCCACACAAAGGAGATTCGGATTTCGTACTGCAAAAAATGCTTAGAGGTTTCTCTGAAAACACACAAATGGCCAATGAGAACATGGAGAGGTTCAGCCTCGTCACTAGGGAAATGCAAGTCTAAACCACAATGAGATGCCACCTCTCACCCACTTGACAGCCAGTACGGCGGCTCTAACAGAAAGTGTTCAGAAGATGTGGAGAAACTGGAACACTCACACACTGACGCTGGGAATTCAAAATGGTGCAACACTTCAGAAAACAGTCTGGCAGTTCCTCGAGAAGTTAAACACAGAGCAATTCCACTCCTAAATATACGTCCAAGAGACTTAAAAACACCGTTCATACAAAAACTTGTACGTAACTGTTCATAGCAGCATTACTCCTAACAGCCACAGAAGAAACAACCCCATGTTCATAACTGAAAGGCAGATAAACAAGATGTGGTAATAGCCACACGACGGAATACTACTCAGCCCTAAAGAGGAAAGTACTGATATGTGCTACAACACAGATGAGCCAGGAACACATTAAGACGACACAGAAAGCCACATGTTGTATGTTTCCATTACCTGAAGTGTCCAGAATAGGTGAATCTATAGAAAATAGATTAGTGGTTACTTGAGAATGGTGGTGGGGAGGGAGGGGGTTAGAAGGGCGGGAATGATGAGCGAGTGCTAATGGGTTATCTTTACAGGGTGATAAAAACGTTTTGGAGTTAGATAGTGGTGATGCTTGCATAACCTTGTCAATATACTAAAAACTGCTCAACTGTACACTTTAAAATGTATATGTGAATTATATTTCATTTTTTTAATTTTTTTAAGATTTATGCACATGAGACAGAGAGAGAGAGCATGAGCAGAGAGAGGGAGAAGCAGACTCTCTACTGAGCAGGGAGCCCGACGTGAGGTTCGATCCCAGGACCCTGAGATCATGATCACTCACACTAGGAGATAATTTCACCCCACTTCCATGGATATGATTAATGTTTTAATGCTCAGGATCCCCGAATATTTGCAGGCAGATCTCTGGGCTCCAGATTAAAATTCTCATTAAACATCTCTCCTGGGTATTTTACAGACACTGAAATCAACATGTCTGAAACCAGACTCATCATCACACCTCAAAAAAAAAAAAAAAAGTAGTCCTCCTCCACCATTCAATATCCTACTGAGTGGTACCAATATCCACCTAGTTTCCCATACCAGAAACCAGGGATATCTCCTTAACCCGTCTTTCCCCCAACTTCAACCCATCAGCAAGCTCTACCAAGTTCTCTTTAAATATTCCCCACTTTCCTCATCATTACCTCTACTCTAGGTTAGAAAATCACCTTCCACTTAAATTATGGCATCATCTCCCTTACCTATGTACTCGCCTCACACTGCCGAGAGCCCCCATCCCAAACCTCGTACTCCTTAAGACCCTTGACTGGTCTTAGAAGACCCTTTGTATTCTAGCTCCTACTTCTTTCTCATCACCACCATATTATGCTTCAGCAATTCCGAACCACACAAAATTCTTTTAGCTCTAGGCACTTACGGATGCAAACTCCTGTCTGGGACGCTGTTCTTCCAGACACTCAGCTGCCAACATCTTTCTTGTCCTTCAGGTCTGTGCTAACATATGCACTGCCTTCCCTGGTAAGTCTTCCTATTCCTTCCATGGCGTGGTTAGATGCTCCCCCTCAGGCTCTTTCAGACCTCACACTTAATCCAATCTTCCCACATCATACTATATTGCAATAGCTTGTTTACTTGCCTATGCTTCCCATCGGACTATAAGCTCTTTTAAGGCAGGTGTTGTTTCTTGCAGACTGTTTCCTACCCTGCATCTACCACAGAGGCTGGCATAGAGTAAGCACTCAACGTTTCCTGCATGAATGAAGCATGTAGTGACACCAACAAATCAACAGATATTGCTTTTTGTTATTGTTGCCCCATAAAAGAACTTTTACATACCCAACTACAGTAATTTATATGCATTCTGAGCAAAAATAAAAATTGCATTTGCATCTTCCTACATTTTTCCATGGGGATAAAAAAGTACACATGATCTAATAAATGTCTTACGGTGAAAAGGCACACAGCATGACATACAGAATACCTCACTGGTTTACTTCTATAATAACTCTATCTGAAACCCAGGGAAATATCCTGAATAATACTAGGCTGACCTTATCTGTAAAATACAGAAGGAAACGACTACAGTTTCCTTACTTCAGAATACTGTAAGAATCAACAAAATGTCTGTATGTCATTAGGCTTACTTGAAGAAAAGGCACATTAACATAAAGGACAATACACAAAGAAAAACTCTGAAGTCTAGTTACTTTCTATACGCCCTTAACGCCTGACTTTGTGACTAAACCTGTTAGAGACGATGGCCCTATCTACCAATATTTCCAAAAGAAAAAGGCTAAACACACTCACAAATTGTAAACAAGGTTGCCATATTTTCCTTGTTTGAATTGGAGTCTTCCATTTGCAGTGAAGGTGGTACAAAAGAAAGACTGTCTGAAGATACATCTACATGACCTGTCCCCATAGCAACCTCCTGGGTGATGGAGGAGACAGCCACAGGTTCTAGGCTTAGGCCAACTTCATGGAGGGAAACAGATTCTAGGGAGGCGAGGTTGTGTGAGGTAGAGAGTGCCACGCTTACAGAGTTGGTGCTCATGGCCACGGTGTGAATGGAGTCACTGAGGGCACTGTCAGACATCCCGTTGACCCGACTTGCAATGTGGTCTGTCTCCATGACCACAGGGAGCTCCAGACCATTCCCATGAATGGGTAGCACACCACCATGTCCTACAGTGTCTGCTGCAAGGTTGTTGCTCACAGAATCTACAGACAGAGGTTCATGACTTCTGGAGCCATTTGGGATCTGGGAATGCTCGCCTGCAACACCATCCATTGTAAGTTCTTCTGCCATTCCATCTGTAGAGATTGGGCTGGTAACCCTAGAGACGTTCTCCATAGTGATTGTTGTGTCCAAGGCCACCTCATGGCCATCACTGGGATGAAGACTTTGGGCACCATGTGTGTTCACAGAACGAGAGTCTATTGAAACAATGCCTGGTTCTAATCCAACATTTCCATTGGACTGATAGGGATCTAGAGTTGAAGCGTTATTGGCGATAGATAATGCTGTATTACCATCAACATTTATAGAATTAGGGTGGATATACTGAGGAGGTGGTCTGTCAGCTAAATAAGATAAAATGCCTGAGAAAAGGAAAAGATGAGATATCAGAGACTTTTTAGTACATCGTTAAATACAAGGAATTCCAAATACTAGAAACTATATTCCTTACAAATATAACTGAATTAATCTCTTACCTACTTCTTTGGTTTAACTGAGATATATATATATATTTATTTATTCTATAGAAATAGCAACGTAAGTAGACCATAAAATAATCATTTACCTCCTTATTTGGTTAAATTGACATATACACTTTATAAATAGCAACATACATATACCATAATTTAGTTTTCCCCATGAAACAGAAACTGTAAAAGATTAACTATGTTCCTTTGAAGTCACTGGAAATTAAGCATTTAAATGATGCCTTCAATATATACATAATCAGAATTCCTGAAACCAAAATGCTGAAATTTGTTCTATAAAAGTTAAAAGGTAAAATGATTTAAAAGCAGATCTTCCACATGAGAAATTTAATTAATTTAAGAAAATTTAAATATAACTAAGTTTTAAGTTATTAAACTATCATAGCACATTAGGGTTCTATTCAAAACAAAAGTCACAATGGAATCTGCTTTATTAAAACCAAAAGAAACATTTGAATACACGTGCTTATAAGGATGTGGTGAAATGGTTCTTGCTGCATTGCCAGTGGGAGTGTAAATCACTAAAACCTCTTTGGAAAGTATATATATTAAGAACCCCCAAAATATTCATATGCTCTTGCACAAGAAATTCCACTTAGGATAATCTTCCCTAAATGCATTTTATAGATAATATACACAAAGTCATTGCTCTAATAGTAACAAGAACCTAGAAAAACCAAACTGTCCAACAATGAAGATTGATACGTAAATAAACCGTGGAATATCCATTCAGCAGGCTGTAATGCAGCATTAAAAAGAATAGTTATGAAAACCATGCAGCAGTTACGGAAAATAACTAAAAATGCAGAAAAATGTGAAGTGGAAAAACATAAAGATACACAATCGTATAAATAGTACAGTCTTAATTACGAAAAATAGTAAAAATCTATACACCAAGATAAAAGGCAGGAAGGAAGTACACCAAGAAGATGGATGATGGGACTAGGAGTGGTTCTCCTATTTACTACATTTTGTAAAATAAACATACACTTAGAATAAAAAAATCAGTAAACTTGAAAAAAAAACTTTAATTTATAATAAACAATGACACTAGCAAGACATGTGGTTGACAAGGAACTGCAGAATTATAAAAAACTGAACCAAGGAACTACTGGAGGAAAAAGGAGAAAAACTGTTTATGTGCTATTAAGAAATTAAATCTAGTTAAACTGATATATTAATAATGTGTTATCTGTACATTCTAAGAGGAAAGGTACAAAAATATATATATTTTTTTTTTTTTCCCACCTAGAGATTAATATCCAATATTGAGAAACAGAAAAAAGTGTTATTCAAGTCTTCAAGTAGGGAGGTTAAGAGGAGGCTCTGTTCTTTCTTCTAATGTCCCAAATAACCATAATACTTACCAGGTAGAATGGTTCTGAAGTAACTGCTCTCCAGGTGGGGGTAAGGTGGTGGAGGTAGGGTGTAGTTTCTTTCGGGCAACCCGCACATCACCCCTCGATCCCCAATACCCATTGGGAGCATCAGAGACAAAGCAGAAGGCAAAGAGCTCAGGGAGGGACCCAAATTTGGAATCGCCACTGGCAGGCCTACAAAAAAGTGGGTTTTTTCCTCAATTAAAAGAAAGTAAGTACTTAAAAACTCTCTCTATAATCACTGGCTAAACTCTTAGGAAGGTTTCTTCATATGGGGGGGAAAAAATCTCACCTATTAGCCTTTTATATCCCCAGATAGTATTGTGCATGCGGACATCCACAAATATGTCTTAAAGGTAGTTCTCAAGTTAGTTTTAAAATGGTCAAGTTGATCTTCCAGTTGTCTGTATTCTTTTAAGTATTAAAACATTTAATTATAATTAAAAATCTAGTTTAAATACAATTTAAGAGAATAAATCACATAGAGATAAAATGGGGGAAAACACCAAAGTTCACAGGAGTGGTCTCTAAGTAATGATATTACGAATTTTTTTTTATTATTTATATTTCCCATTTTATATGGTGAGAATGTTTTACTTTTTAAAAATTCTTAGATATGCTTATACTTGGAAGTTAAATGCAAAACTGTACAAATATACTTTCACATAGTCTTTTGTACATGTGCTATATTTTGTGATTAAAAAATTTAAACTTTAGATTATACCTACCTTGGATTATAGCTGCAAGGTATAGAAGTGAATCTTACTATGCCTAAGTATAACAATGAACACTCACTAACTCAAGCAGTGCCAGTTTGCATTATTTTTGCCAGTGGCAGTGTTTTTTAATACGCTTTTCCTCCATAACAAGAGTGTTGACTAAAAGGAATGCCTAAGATAATCAAATGACTAAACTACTAATAAAATTTTTTTAATTTCTTTTGTGGACACTGAAAGTAATGTGGAGACCCTAGTTTAGATGAATTTATTTAGCTGCTGCATTTTAGTAATTAAGCAGGTAGTTTCCCTATGGAGAACTATTTAAACAACTTGAAGACTTAAAATACCCTTATTTTTTTAAAAAATTTTATTGTTAAGTAATCTCTACATCCAACGTGGAGCTCAAACTTACAACCCTGAGATCAAGAGTCACATGCTCCACACTGACTGAACCAGCTAGACGTCCGCATTAACTCTCATTTTGATAAAGAAAACCCATTACATTACAATGTCACAGATCATTAAGAATAAATAGCTTGTCTCTTCTATTTCTAAAGAAAAAGAAAATAAAGCAAATAAAAAGGTTTTACCAGTACAGTGATGGGGAGAAATGAGCTTTTTCTATACTATTCCTGAGTACTGAGGCTCATGGGAGTCCCATGTAGGAGCTCCGTCTCTGGTACCTCCTCTTTGAATTCTAAGCCTGGTGCGTTTGTTGCCAGTTTCAGATATAATAAAAAAAATAAAGCTCAATTTCTCTTATTTTCTGGGAACAGTTAGAATAGCTTTCATTCTTTCTATTAACCCAGGGACAGAGTACCAAGGGTGTGAACCAAATGAATGGATAAACATAGATAAAATGCCAAGTCAACTACATCTCTAGATAAAGGTCACCAACCCCACAAGAGGACTAAGCAGAAAAAACTGCTACTCCTAGCCACCAGAACCTCAGTAATCCACAAAAACATTGTTTCCATGATGCTGCCACATGTGGAACTGATGTTCACACCTGCTTGGCTTCTCCTTAACACTCTTAAAGGGGCTCTGTCTCCCTTTAGACTTCACTGTAGAGTTTGTTTTAACTCACTCAAAAGAATTTTTACTAATTCTTTTTACTAAGAGTTACAGTGATACTGGGTCTGAATTAGATTATTAACGGTGTGAAGAAGCACCATATTTCCTCCATGGATTAGATTTTATTAAAATTCTTTATAAAAATCTTAATAATATCTGCCATATAGCAAGGCTCATTATGTAAGCCTTGCTACATACTTTAAAAAAATTTACTTCGTATTCTCTTCCTACTCTCCACTTGATCATGCAATTAAGTGCTGAAATCCAGTCGCTCTCCCTTACTACTCACCCGGGGCAGGGATGGCATTGTGAGTGGGTGAAGCAGCCAACCCTAAATGACTCCCTGAGACTGGCAAGGCATTGCTCACAGAGGATGAAGTCAGCTGCTCCATCCCCACTGGGCTCAGGTTCATTTCATTCATCCTAAGAAAGAGCACACACAACCCGTTAGGCAAAATCCTACCTCAGTGATTCCACTTAAGTTACTGAAGAATCTGAAACGATGGGGGTAGGGAAATGGGAGCTGACCAACTACTACCTCATTTTTATGCTCACAGCTCTCTGAGACAGTGTCCTATTATTCCTACTAATAAGGAAACTGGGATTCAGAGACATTAACTCAGTCAATGTCACAAAGCAGAAATAGGATTGAACTCAGATGCACTCTGTTCCAAACCCTATGCACTCTGCCTGAAGCAAACTGCAACCCTCAGAGCACATGGCAGTAAGAGTTTGGTTTTTTTTCAATCATCCAAGTTTTTTCTTTCACAATATTTTCTTCAAACAGCCTCTTATTTCAAACCAGACTTCTGCAGTTTGTTTTAACTCACTCAAAAGAATTTTTACTAATTCTTTTTACTAAGAGTTATGGTGATACTGGGTCTGAATTAGATTATTAACGGTGTGAAGAAACACCATATTTCCTCCACAGGTTAGATTTTTGTCAAAATTCTGTATAAAAATCTTAATAATATCTGCCATATAGCGAGGTTCATTATGTAAGCTTTGCTTATATATTTTACTTCATATTCTTTCACCAATTCTTCAAAATAGAGTAAATGAGGAAACTTGGCTCAAAGAAGACATGTCATATGCCTCAAATCCTAGCAATTAGGTAGAAGAGCACAGATCATGCTGCAAAACTGCCAAAAAGTTTCTCAATACATCAATCCTTTTTTTTTTTTTTTCTTTCTTCTTCTTTTTTTTAATCTACAGACCATTTTTGTCAGGCCAAAAAATCTGAGAATCACCTTTTCTATGCAATCTATCTTAGTTATCATTAACAATGTTATCAGAATACACTGGTTTGAACAAGATGCTTGCTATTGGAGGCCATCAATAACTATTAGTTCCTGTATCAGAATTTAGAGACTGCCATATTATAAACATTATAATGTCAAGAGGCTAGCCAACAGGTTATCCAAAGGTTACTAAAGACCTCCAGTCCCAGGGCACCTGGGTGGCTCAATCGGTTAAGTGTCTGCCTTCGGCTCAGGTCATGATCTCAGGGTCCTGGAATAGAGCCCTGCAGCCCTGAGTCAGGCTCCCTGCTCAGTGGGGAGGCTGCTTCTCTCTCCCCCTCTGCCCCTCCCCCCGCTAGTGCTCACATGTGTGTATGCACGCACCTGAGCGCTCTCTCTCAAATAAATAAATAAAATCTTAAAAAAAAAAAAAAAAAAAGACAGGTGCCTGGGTGGCTCGGTCGGTTAAGCATCTGCCTTTAGCTCAGGTCATGATCCTAGAGTCCTGGGATGGAGTTCCGCATCAGGGTCCCTGCTCAGTAGGGAGCCTGCTTTTACCTCTACCATTCCCCCCTGCTTGTGATCCCTCTCTCTCTCTCTCAAATAAATAAAAATCTTTAAAAAAAAAAAAAAAAAGGACCTCCAATCCTATATTGAGAATAAGTACAGGGAACAGTAATGCAAGTTCGGTGTGTGCCTATCTACATGGGAGGAGTGAAGAAGGAAAGGAGGAATCAAATGGATCTACATATTCCTTAGCAGTGAAAGCAAACCCAAATAGGTTTTAATCTGAAAAAATGGCAGTATCAGCTATCAATAAATCTGAAAATAATAGCTCACACTTATTACTCCCTTACTGTGTGTAAAGCACTGACCTAAGTGATTTACATGTAATTATTTTACCTAATCCTTATAAATGCTGTGACGTAGGTATTATTCTTGATCCCATTTTAGAGATGAGAAAACAGACCCAGAGAGGCTAAAAACTTAACCCAAGATTATATAACAAGTGGCAGAGTTGGGATTTTTTTTTTTTTTTTTTTAAAGATTTTATTTATTTATTTGACAGAGAGAGAGACAGCTAGAGAGAGAGGGAACACAAGCAGGGGGAGTGGGAGAGGAAGAAGCAGGCTCATAGCGGAGGAGCCTGATGTGGGGCTCGATCCCATAATGCCGGTATCACGCCCTGAGCCGAAGGCAGACACTTAACCGCTGTGCCACCCAGGCGCCCCCAGAGTTGGGATTTAAATCCAGGTCTGCCAATTTAAGAAACCTAAGCCAAATCATTGTTGTGCACTTGAAACTAATATAACATTGTATGTCG
Source organism: Ursus arctos (assembly GCF_023065955.2). Classification (NCBI taxonomy): domain Eukaryota; kingdom Metazoa; phylum Chordata; class Mammalia; order Carnivora; family Ursidae; genus Ursus; species Ursus arctos. The sequence goes on along the minus strand of NW_026622886.1, from coordinate 8,478,974 downwards.
ACACCTGAAATTAATAAAGCGCTGTATCAACTACAATTAAAAAATATTTTTAAGATTTTATTTATTTAAGAGAGAGAGAGCAAGAGTGAAGGGGGGTGGGGAAGGGGGAGGGCAGAGGGAGAGTGCGAAGCAGGCTCTCCGCTGAGCTCTCCTGATGCAGGGCTGGATCCCAGGACCCTGAGATCATGACCTGAGCCAAAGGCAGATTCTTAACCAACTGAGACACCTAGATGCCCCTACAAAAAAAAAAAATTCTAAAAAAGAAACTCAAGCTCTTAACTACAATTAGATAATTACACTAAAAGAAACATTTTGCCTTTTACACAGTTCCAATAATTAGGATCTGTGTATTTATATTGTGGGTTGTGTTTGAAGTCTCACGTAGACCTGTTCCTGCACTATTCTACATCCACAGGCTTTAATCTTACCCCAGGCCACATATCTCATAAAACTAAACTCTCAGACATTAATAAAATGAACAAACCCAACAGTAGAGAATAGGCACTCTGAAATATTTGACTTGGATGGAGCAATGCATTTTCATCCTTACTAGAGAGGCAACTAGAAGCAAATGACAAATGAGGAACAGCTTATGAAGGACAGCACAATAAGTATAATCATGCTACAAAAGAATGCAAAAAAAAAAAAAAATCCTTATAGCCTAAAGAAACAATAGCTAACTTAATTTTGCAAGTTTCTAGGCGTGGGTTGGTTTAAAACTTTTCCTGTAACTTTTTATAGCTACAAATGTAACTACAACTTTACAACCACTGGAACAGTCAGTTACAACAAACAGCTTACAATAATTTTTTTAAGTACACCTAAAAGTCTATAGCTTCAAATCCCATTCTAAAAATTCCTGAATATTAATCTGTGTACCGAATCTCCAGATAAAAATCAAAATGGTGTTTCTAGGTTGACTCCTAGGCCTTCTCAAACCAGTTCAAACCAGAGTTTAATGTGAGAGGCTCAGCAGATTGCTGCTTTGTTGTGAGTCACTAAAATGTGATGACCTCAGCAGCCATAAACCAAAGGTACCCAGTATCTCACAGAAAGAAAGCAGATGAAGGGAATTTACAATATGATCCTCATTAAGACCTTCTCATTCTAAAGTGCAATTCTGTTCTACCTACCTTTCTCACAGGAGTTTCTGGGGAGCAATCTTGGAAGAAGGGCCAAAATCACTACACCAACCTCTCTCTTCTTCCCTACTCATTCCCGGTAAAATCATTTCTTTCACACTTCTACACTTTATGTGTGTGTTTCTAACTGACCTAGGAATAAACCATTTGCCAGTTGCTAATCTTAGGACTTTTTCTTAGAATCTTGTAACTTTTTCTTAGAATGACATATAAGAAGCTAACTGAAATGCAGCCACTTTGCCAAATGCAATGGACAGTTTCAGCAACTTCATTGAATTTGTTTTATCTTCCTCATCCTAAACATACAGCCTATGAAAGGGCCCCAAAAGAACAGCCAAATATAACTATATCTGGCATATTTCTGGACTGGCATGGTATCATTAAGTACTTGAAACAGCAGGAAATCTGCAAAACTAGTAACTTAATTTCTACCTGCAAAATTAAGAACTTCTCCACATTACCATCCGAGCCATAGGGTAACCAGCAAAATTCAAGGTGAAGCATGGTGATAAACTAAAAATACATCTGGAATCCAGATCAAGATATTAAATGCTCAAATAACTCAAAGGCATAGGGAAAATGTCAATGAGCCAAGAATCAATGTGTGGCTATTTGAACTATTCACATTTGGAGTAAATTTGGTTGAATGAGAGTATATTCAACCCAACTCTGGTTTCTTGATCCTTTTGGGACATAAATCCATTTGCAAGCCGTACCTGTAACCTTCCTCCCATGGCACCAAAACCAAACAAAGGCATTCTAAACTCATTTGCCAAATGTTTTCCAAAGATGTCACCTGAGCGGAACCCACCAAGCCACTCACCTGTGATGCATCTGCTTGGGGCCAAGTGTCAGAGAAAAGAACACACGGGTGGCGGGGAACCGGCATCAGGGATTGCGTTCCAGGGTCACGTGCTACCGCATCTTCCTTACAACCGCTGCACAAACACGGCCACTCGGCCCCGCGGCCGCCCGGGGCCGCCCAACTTCTCCCGAGGGCCGGCGGCCGCGCACCCTGCCGCGAGATGGGGCATGACGGGAGTCACCCGGGGCTTTTCCTCCAGAAGCTTCGGGAGGGGGGCTGCCCAACCTGGGAAGAGGGGAGGACAAGGGAGGTCACCAAAACGGGGAAGACGCAGTCCCCGTCCCCTCGCCACTGGAAAGCCCAGGCGCTGCGGACACCGCCTCCCAAGGGCGGCCGGCTGACTCGCCCGCCGGCGTGGGGCCCGCAGGCCCTGCCGCCCTCGCCCCGCCCCGGCCGGGCCCGTGCGCAGCCCACCTGCCGGCCGCGCGGGGGGCGCGCGCGCCTGCCCCACCGCTTTGTTCCTCATCCGGGCAGAGCTCGCCTCGGGCCCTCCCCGCCCGCTCGACCCCCGCGCCCCGGGGGCCGCTGGCCTAACGTTTCCCGCCCGGCCCGGCCCAGCCCGCCGTCTCCTCAGGGCCGCACCCTCCGAGGCGCGTTTCCGGCTCCTCAGCCACTCGGGGCGCCCGCCGCTCCGCCCCTCGTGCGAGCGCCCCTCCCCGCCTTGGCCAGCTAGCGCAGCCTGCGTTCCGGCACCCCTCCCCCAGCCGAGCCCCTTCTACGCGTGCGCACCGCGGGGACCCGGGCCTGAGGGTGCCTGGCCGCGAGAGGCTCCGCTGGGAGCGCCGCGTCTCAGGCTGGCTAGATTGCGTCGAGCGCCGAGCTATCGACCCACCGTTGCTACGCAACCAGGGGCTACTGTGCAAGTAGCAAGTGGGTTCTGAGTCCCCTAAATCCTCAGACTCAAGGTTTCGGTCTTCTTAGCATTCTCCTACTAGGGACGCGTGGGTCCACGCAAGCCCCAAAGATTCGAAGTAAGGGACTTAGCCCAAAGATTTTGGCGCTGTTGCCCCGGAGGAATTGGGAGTCTATCTTGAATAGTTTTCACCTTATGTTACACCTGAAGGTTGCCCAGTTTCCCTGCTTCAAGTCATAAATGGTGGTGTGGGATTTGTACAAATTTTCTTCCCCTCATCTCTTTGCCCTTCTTCTCTCCTGTATGCCAAGCACTGTGCTAAACTCTAGGAATACTGAGATGGGATCATCTTTCTCTAAAGTCAAGTTTGTGAGGACTGGACATTAAAACTACAACAAACTGCCTGGTAAATTCCAGACACCAGCAGAACAGCAGAGACCCAGGAATTCCCCCTTTCATTCACAAAACAATTACTGAATTACGTCTCAAACATAGAAATACGAAATAACACATAGGTCTTGACCTTGAATATCTTGTAGTCCAGTGGTGAGTTTTGCAAATTCAATCCCAGGTAAACAGGCAAACGCACACACCGTGTTTTGGATGAGAGGTGAGGGTGGTGTTACCCTTCCCTCCTCATAAAAAGAAAGCACATTCCAGATGACGGAACTAATCACTGAACACTGACAGGTCATATTGGTTTTGCTCTCTTGTTGACAACAAATAGAAGTCAAGAAAGTTGTCATATTACAAGTAAATGAGACACAGTATTCCCTAAAATGCCAAATTCAAACCTGGGACCTAGAGAATAATGGTGTGTTTTATAAAACGCTGAATAATTTCACTACAGTTTTCCATTCCTATTCTTTTCGAACAACGTTATTAATTCCAGAGATGTAAAAATCATGTAAAAAAATCATGATTACATAGATTCACGTAAGACCTAAAACTGTAATAGTTAAAGAAGAAAATATAGGAGAAAATCTTTGTAACTTTGATAGGACATCAAGAACCACTACAAAATTTACAATTGAACTTCATCAAAATTAAAACTTTTTGTCTTCAAAAGACACTGTTGACAAAATGAAGTCAAGCCAGAAATGGGTATAAAATATTTGCAAAACAAATATCTGACAAAGGACTTTTATCTGGAATATATAAAGAACCCTTTAAATTCAATAATAAGGAGGCAAAGAACCCAAACTTTTTAAATGGGCAAAATACTTGAACAGCCACTTTACGAAAGAAGATACATGGGTGGCAATTAAGTACACAAAAGGATCAGCAACATAATTAGTTATTAGGGAAATGCAAATCAAAACACAATAAGGTAACACTACACACCTACTAGAGTGAGCAAAGGTTAAAAGACTAACAACAACAAGTGTTGGTGCAGATGCAGAACAATTGGAACCCTCCCACTTTGCTGGTGGGAATGCCAAATGCTACAGCCACTTTAGAAAACAGCTTAGCAATTTCTTATACCATACAATTCAGTAATTACATTCGTGGGTATCTACCCAAGAGAAAATAAAAACATATGTACAAAGACTTGTGCAAAATGCTCATAGAAACTGTATTTGTAATAGTGCAAAAATGTAAACAGCCCAACCGGAGAATGAATAAACAAATGGGAGCACATCTGCATAGTGGAATACCACGCGGCAATAAAAGGGAGCAAGCTAGCGACATCCCTAGTGTGGATGAATGTCATCTTTCATACACAAAAGAATTATATAAAATTCTAGAAAAGGCAAAACTATAGTAATAGAAAGCTGAGAAGTGATGGTCAGGAGTTGGGGATGAGTAGGAGAGATGAGATTGCCTACAAAGAGGCATGGGGAAACTTTTAGGTGTGATGAAAATCATCTTGATTCTGATAGTGGTTACACAATGGTATACATTTGTCAAAATTCATCGAACAGTACCCTTGAAATTGGTGAGTTTTACTGTATGTAAAAATCTTCAAAAAGTCAATTTAGAGTAGGTCACTGTATGCTCTCTCATCATTCTTAATCTTTATTGTAATTAGTTGGTTAATTTTCTGTCTTCCCAAGTAGAGTTTAAGTTTGGGGAACAAGATCCATGTCTATCTGATTTAATGCTATATGAGACGGCACAATACCTGACATATACTAGGTGTTCAACAAATATTTGATTAATAAGTGAAAGTCAAACTGGCATAATTCTAAACTATGCTTATTAACTCACAGATCACTTTTTTAAAGATTTTATTTATTTATTTATTTATTTATTTATTTATTTGAGAGAGAGGCAGCAGAGTGAGAGAGAGAGAGAACACGGTGGGGGTGGGGGGGGAGAGGCAGAGGGAGAGGGAGAAGCAGGCTCCCCCTGATGCGGGGCTTGATCCCAGGACCCTGAGATCATGACCTGAGCCAAAGACAGCCGCTTCACCAACTGAGCCACCCAGGTGCCCTGTATATGGCGTTACTTGGAGACATACAGAGAAATGAACGCCCAAAGGTTGCCTAAGGAGCTGATTTAGGAGGACTCTACGGAGACACCAAGCGGCCAATAAAACAATAAAAGCAATGGGAGAGGGGCGCCTGGGTGGCTCAGTCGTTAAGCGTCTGCCTTTGGCTTAGGGCCTGATCCCAGGATCTTGAGATCGAGCCCCACACTGGGGTCCCTGCTCTGCTGGGAGCCTGCTTCTTCCTCTCCCACTCCCCTTGCTTGTGTTCCCTCTCTCACTGGCTGTTTCGCTCTCTGTCAAATAAATAAATAAAATCTTTTAAAAAATTAAAAAAATAAAAGCAATGGGAGAATTACTGACCAATCAGACACATAGAAATAAAGAGTGTAGCTGTTCCTTTAGGACCCAAGTATTCAAATGACTGTGAAACAGAGATGTTGGTTTGCAACCAAAGAGTGAACCTTAGAGATAAGTGTAGATAAGACAAACCAGATAACAACCATTCACATTTTTGCTGGATGGAAAATTATCTTCCAGCACTAAAGACACGGGCAAGAACGGGTAAATTGGGGCCTAATTTGGGCCGCTCAGGATATCTTTTTTTTTCTTCATTCGACCCTAATTAAGGTATAAAATCCTGCTTTTGATCTCTCATGTTAGGAAGAGTCTGGAAATAAGACTTTTTGTGGATAAACCTGTTCTTTGGCATTCTTGAAATTCTCCCCCTAAGCCTGGAACAATTATAATTTATTGCATCAATTCTAACTGACTTGTTTCTTTATAAAATATTTGCAGAAAGGCACGGGAAAACTAGAATTTATTCAATAAATATTTGTTGAGTACCTACTATATGCCAGGTATTGCTCTGGGCACTGGGGATACAGTAGTGAATTAAATGGGCAAAAAACCAAAACAAACAAACAAACAAAAAATGCCAGTCCCTACAGAGCTTACATTATAGTGGAGGAATAGATATAATAAACAAGTAGCTAATTAAAATATATAACATCCAGATGGCAATAAATACCATGAAAAAGTATGGCAGGGAAGAAAGTGCTCAAAGATAGGGCCTGCAATTTAAAATAGGATAGACAAGGAAATCACCATTGGAAAGGTGAAATTTGAACCAAGGAAGTGAGAGAGTGATTCATATGCACATCCGAAGAAGAGAGTTTTAGTCAGAGGTAAGGGAAAGTGCAAAGGTCCTGAGGCAGAAGAATGTCTGGCAGGTTTGAAGACTGGAAAGGAGGCCAATGACAGTAGAATTGTATATTCTAACACAGTAGCCATTAGCCACATGTGGTTATTGAACCTCTAAAATGTGCCTACTTCAAATTGTGGAATTATTTTAGGGCAAGAGAGTAAAATAGAGTGACTGTGTTAATGACTCCAGTTTGGCACTCCTCCGTGTAACCATGCCCTTTGCAAGGTGACTTTACAGTTCATCCCAGTATCACCTAGAGTTCTTTTCTTCTGCCCCTTGATTCTGAGTTGGCCATACTAGACTTTACTAGAGCTCAGCCTAAATCATTGCCCTTCAGGCTCAAGAACGAAACAAATACTTCTTGCCTTGAGCAACTGAGTCTTGGGGTAGTACTTGGTGGCCACTCTGAAGGAGGCTGCCTTCCTCTGATTTTCTGCTCAGAGCTTTGGAAACGTTGCACAGGTATGAAAGATTAAGCACCCGTATTTGCAACATTATTTCTTTAGGGTTAATGTCCAAGAACAGGCATACCTCATTTTATTGCACCCTGCTGATACTACAAATTTCAGTTTGTGGCAACCCTAGGTCACCCAGTCAATTGGTGCCATTTTTCTGACAGCATTTGCTCACTTTATGTCTCTGTGTCACATTTTGGTAATACCCTCAATATTTCAAAAGATTGGGGCACCTGGGTGACTCAGTCAGTTAAGCATCCGACTCTTGATTTCCACTCCGGTCATGATCTCAGGGTTGTGAGATTGAGCCCAATGTCACGCCCGGTGCTGCGCGTGGAACCTGCTTAAGATTCTCCCTCTCGTTCTGTTCCCTCCCCACCTCCTGTGCTTGCTTGTGCTCTCTCTCAAAATAATAATAATAATAATAATAAATTTTTAAGTTTTCATTATTATTATATTTGTTATGGTGACCTGTGATCTTTTTTTTTTTTTTTAAGTAAGCTAACATGCCCAGCATGGAGCCCAACATGGGCCTTGAACTTGCAACTCTGAGATCAACACCTGGGCTGAGATTAAGAGTTTGACGCTTAACCAACTGAGCCACCCAGGCGCCCTGATCAGTGATCTTTGATGCTACTACTGCAGGTTTTTTTGGTGCCACAAAGCTCACCCATGTAAGATGGCAAACTTAATAATTGTGTGAGTTCTGACTGCTCCACCAACTGGTTGTTCCCCCTTCTCTCTCCCTCCCCGTGGGCCTCCCTATTTTCTGAGACACAACAATATTGAAATTAGATGAATTAATAACCTCTAAGTGTTCAAGTGAACACTTTAAATCAAAAGCTAGAAACAATTCAACTTAGGAAGGCATGTCAAAAGCTGAGACAGGGCTGAAAGTGAGGCTTCTCGAGCCAAACAGTTAGCCAGGTTGTGAATGCAAAGGAAGAGTTTCTGGAGGAAAGTAAAAATGCTACTCTAGTGAACATACAAATGATAAGAAAGTGGAACAGCCTTATTGCTGATACGGAGAAAGTTGGAGTGGTCTGGATTGAAGATCAAACCAGCCACAACATCCCCTTAAGATAAAGCCTAACCCATGAACTTTACATCAAAAACTAGGGATGTACTGTATGGTGACTAACATAATATAATAAAAAAAGTATTAAAAATAAAAAAGATAAAGCCTAACCCAGAGCGAGGCCCTTGCCCTCTTCAATTCTGTGAAGGCTGAGAGAGGGGAGGCAGCTGCAGAAGAAAAGTTTGAAGCTAGAAGAGGTTGCTTTATGAAGTTGAAGGAGAGAAGGTGTCTCCATAACATACAAGTGCAAGGGGAAACAGCCAGGGCTGATGGAGAAGCTGCAGCAGGTGACCCGGAAGATCAAGCTAAGATCATTAAGGCTGCGCCAAACAACAGATTCCAGTGTAGATAAAACAGCCTTTTATGGGAAGAAGATGCCATCCGGGACTTTCAGAGCTAGAGAGGAGAAGTCAATGCCTGGCTTCAAAGCTTCAAAGGAGAGGCTGACTCTCTTGCTAGGGGCAAAGCAGCTGCTGACTTTAAGTTGAAGCCAGTGCTCATGTGCCAGTCCAAGAGTCCTAGGGAAGTTAAGAATGCTGCTCTTGGGGCACCTGGGGGGCTCAGTCGTTAAGCGTCTGCCTTCGGCTCAGGGCGTGATCCCGGAGTCCTGGGATCGAGCCCCGCATTGGGCTCCCTGCTCTGCTGGGAGCCTGCTTCTTCCTCTCCCACTCCCCCTGCTTGTGTTCCCTCTCTCGCTGGCTGTCTCTCTGTCAAATAAATAAAACCTTAAAAGAAAAAAAAAAAAGAATGCTGCTGAATCTACTCTGCCTGTGCTCTATGAAGGGAGCAACAAAGCATTGGTTTATAACACGGTGTACTGAATATATTAAGCCCACTGTTGAGAACTACTGCTTAGGGGGAAAAAAAGGCTCCTTTCAAAATATGACTGTTCATTGACAATGCACCTGGTCACCCAGGAGCTCTGATGGAGATGGGCAAACAGATTAATTTTGTTTTCATGCCTGCCAACACCACATCCATTCTGCAGCCCATGGGTCAAGGAGTAATTTCAACTTTCAATTCTTACTATTTAAGAAATACATTTTGGGGGTGCCTGGTGGCTCAGTCGGTTAAGCGTCTGATTCTTTGATCTCACCCCAGGTCTTGATCTCAGGGTCATGAGTTCAAGCCCCCTCCAGTGTGGAGCCTACTTGAAATTAAAAAAAAAAAAATACTTTTCATAAGGCGATAGCTACCATAAACAGTCATTCCTCTGATGGATCTGGAAAAAGTCAACTGAAACCTTCTGGAAAAGATTCACCATTCTAGATGCCATTAAGAACATTCCTGATTAATTAGAAGAGGTCAAAATAGCACTATGAACAGGAGTTTGGAAGAAGCTGATTCCAACCCTCATGGGTGACTTTGTGAGGTTCAAGACTGGAGTGGAGGAGGTCACTGCGGACGTGGTAGAAACAGCAAGAGAACTAGAATGAGAAGCGGAGCCTGAAGATGGGACTGGATTGCTGTAATCTCATGATAAAACTTGAACGGATGAGGAGATATTTCTTATGGATGAACAAAGACAGTGTCTGAGATGGAATCTACTCCTGAAGATGCTGTGAAGATTGTTGAACACGAAGGATTTAGAATATTACATCAACACACTTGATAAAGCAGCAGCAGGGTTTCGAGAGGATTGACACCAATTTTGAAAGAAATTCTACAATCCTATCAAACGACTTCACGTGCTATAGAGAAATCGTTCATGAAAAGAAGAGTCAATGTGGCATATTGCATTGTTGTCTTATTTTAAGAAATTGCCAGAGCCACCCCAACCTTCAGCAATCACCACCCTGATCAGTCAGCAGCCGTCCACATGGAGGCAAGACCCTCCAGCAGCAAAAAGAGGATAATTCACCGAGAGCTCAGATGATGGTTAGCATTTTTTTAGCAATAACATATTTTTTAAAAAGATTTCATTTATTTATTTTAGAGACACAGCAGGGGGAGGGGCAGAGGGAGAGGAAGAGAAAGAATCTCAAGCAGACTCCACACTGAGTGCAGAGCCTGACACTAGGCTCAATCTCATGACCCCGAGATCATGATCCCAGATGAAATCCCAGCTGAGTCGGACATCTCAACCCACGGAGCCACCCCAGGCGCCCTAGCATAATGTATTATTTACTTATTTTTTTAAAAGATTTTATTTATTTGAGAGAGAGAGAGAGCACAAGTGGGGAAAGGAGCAGAGGGACAGAGAGAAGCAGACTCACCACAGGGCAAGGGGTCCAACTTGGGCCTCGATCCCAGGATTCTGGGATCATGGCCTGAGCTGAAGGCAGATGCTTGACCGACTGAGCCACCCAGGCACCACAATAATGTATTTTTTAATTAAGGTATGTACATTGTTTTTTTTTTTTTTTTTACATATGATGCTGTTTATTACACACTGAAAAGACTATAGTATAGGGGCACCTGGGTGGCTCAGTCAGTTAAGCGTCTGCCTTCAGCTCAGGTCATGATCCCAGGGTCCTGGGATCAAGCCCCACATCCAGCTCTCTGCTCAGCGGGGAGCCTGCTTCTCCCTCTCCCTCTGTCACTCCCCTTGCCTGTGCTCTCCTGCTCTCTCTCTCTGTCAAATAAATAAATGAAATCTTTAAAAAGAGAGAGAGAGAGACTGTAGTATAGGGTAAATGCAACATTTATATGCACTGAGAAAAATTCATCTGACTCGCTCTATTGTGATGTTCGCCTTATTGTGGTGGTCCGGAATTGATCTGCAATATCTCAGAGGTGTGCTGGACTTGGTTTCACTCCTCTACGAGGTGCAGAATGACTTATTTTCTAAATGTAGTGGGTGCACAACAAGAGCGGACATAATCCTGTGTGTTCTGTTAACTCTTGAGACCCCAGAAGTAGAATACATGTGTCACTGAATGAATTCAATTTCTTAGACTCGAAGGAACCATACTCATTTCAGTGGAGGAGGACCCAAGCTGTAACTGATGAAGGAACCCTGACTCTGCCTAGGCTTTGGAGTAAGACCCTTCAGGCTGAGTCTGAGAGAATTGAGAAATTGGGAGGAAAAGGTACAAATGTAGTGATCCGAAGGGGCATACACACCTCCATGTTTATAGCAGCAGTGTCCACAATAGCCAAACTATGGAAAGAACCCAGATGTCCACTGATAGATGAATGGATAAAGAAGATGTGGTGTATATATACAATGGAATATTACTCAGCCATCAAAAAATAAAATCTTGCCATTTGCAACGACATGGATGGAACTAGAGGGTATTACACTCAGCGAAATAAGTCAATCAGAGAAAGACAATTATCATATGGTCTCACTCGTATGTGGAATTTAAGAAATAAGGCAGAGGATCATAGGGGAAGAGAGGAAAAAATGAAACAAGATGAAATCAGAGAGGAAGACAAACCATAGAAGACTCTTAATCTTAGGAAACAAACTGAGGGTTGCTGAAGGGAGGGGGGTGAGGGGATGGGGCAAATGGGTGATGGACATTGGGGAGGGTGTGTGTTATTATGAGCACTGAGTGTTATATAAGACAGACCTGTACCCCTGAAACAAATAATATATTATATGTTAATTAATTGAATTTAAATTTTTAAAAAAGGTAGGGGGAGAAATTAGGAGGAATGATCTGTGGAGTTTAACCAAAGACTTTTTCATGTTGTTACCTTCAAATTTGAACCTCTAAGCTGAGGTTATTTAAACTTTGGGTTTTAACTTACAGCAATTTGATAATGGGAGGGGTATTTTTAAATTTACAGTATTCTTTCGTGATTATTTGATTACATAACCTCCAGCCAGCTATACTGGAACGGTCTTCATTAGAGAAAGGAAAAGAACCGGGAATGAGTTTTTAATCCTAGCCCACCAGGTTCTGGGGTTCATTTAACTAAAGTATCATTCTGATCTATTTTAGAGATTTTTATGGGGCAAAAACTAGACTGTGATTCTAGGATGATACACAAAGGAAGAGTAGTTGCCGTTGAAGGAGGGTGGAAACTGGGGGAGGGGATTGGTAAGAACATTAGTAATGGCCTCCAAAAATTCCAACAGTAATGATAAAATAAATTTTAAAAGTAACTGAAAATTTATCTCTAAAGAAGTTCCATGTGGCTTTTAAGATGGGTTTTTACTAAATCTTCAAGGAATAGATAATTTCTACCTTTTACAAATGGTTCCAGAGCCTAGAAATAGATAGACAGCTACTCAGTTTATTTTTAAGAGTTTGAAATAATCGTAGTACCAGAAAAGGAGAGTACAAGAAATTAAAACTAGGAACCAATGCAACTTGGGACTTTGGAAACAACATTTCTAAATGAAATATTAACAAGTTGAATCAAGCAGTGTACTAAAAGAATTATGACTTCATAGAAAGGTTCAATCCCAGGAATGCAAGACAGCTCAACTACAGCAAATCTATGATCACATTTCACTGCAATACTAAATTAAAGAAGAAAATATACGTGATTATTTTCATAGATGCATTTGATAAAACTTAATAGCCATTAAATACTAATAATACCCTTAACAAACTAAGAGTAGGAGAAAATGTCCTTAATTCAATAAAGAATATCTCATCCATGGTGGAATATTAGAAGCTTTCCCGTAAAAAATGCAAGGATGTCAGCTACTCCTGGCACAATTAGCATTGTACTGGGTATCTTAGGCAGTGAAATTTAATAAGGAAAATAAATGAGTTACATTGAAAGGAAGAAACAAAACTATCATTGTTAGTAAACAATATGATTATAGTTATGAAATCCTAGAAAATTGGAGCGCCTGGGTGGCTCAGTCAGTTAAGTGTTTGCCTTTGTGTCAGGTCATGATCTCAGGGTCCTGGGATCAAGTCCCACATCCAGGCTCCCTGCTCAGCGGGGAGTCTGCTTCTCCCTCTCCCTCTGCTGCTCTCTCTCTCTCTCTCTCAAATAAACGAATAAAATCTTTAAAAAAAAATCCTAGAAAATCATTTTTAGAAAATAACTATTAGAACTATCTTGAGCTAGGTATTATTTCACAAGTGAAACATTTGTCAACACTCACTGAATTGTATATATAATATAAGTACATTTCACTCCATGTAGATTTTCTCTCAATTAACAGCCAGTAGGACTAAAAAGACGTCAGTGAAATGACTGGATTAAAGATTAATGTGCATTAAATCAATAGCTTCAAAAACTAGAAAAAATTTCTATTCACAATAGCAACCAGACCTATGAAACGTCTTGAAATAAACGTAAGAGACATGTTAGAAAACACATAATTTCTTAGTGTACTAAGAAATCTGTGAAAACCTCATTAAAGGGCAAGAAAAAAAAAAAAAGACCCGAATGAATGAATTCTTCTAGGTCTGTACAGGAGAGATTCAATGTTTCAAAAAGTCAACTCTCTCTCCAAATCCATCCATATATTTAACACAATCCCAATTAGAATCCCAAATTTTGTTTGTTTCTTTACAGAAATTAAAAGTGCATGTTACCTTCTCTGCTCTTCTCCAAATTTAGACGTCCTTGTTCAGGAATTGATCCTCCAAATGACTTGTGCAGTCAGCCATCCGATCTCCAAGCCCTGAGTTTGGTGCCTTTCTCTAACTCATACCAAAGTGCCAGACACAGGCAAGGAAAAGCCCTTGCAAAACTTGCGGCAGGAAAAGGCAGCCTTATAGAAGAGAGAAAAGACAAAAAGCCACAAGGAAAGGATGAATATATTTGACTACAGCAAAATGTTACATTGTTGTATGACAAAAGACTGCAGAGACAAGGTTAACATGCAAAGAGTGTTTGAGAAGGACAGAAAAGCTAGGAATAAATTGTACCTAAATGTTTGCGGTTCTTTAAATCTTGCTGTAAATTATCTTTCAAATAGAATGGAATGGTGAGGGTAAAGGATTCATGAAGGTTTCACCCTTCTGCATGACAATTTGACCTTCAATTAACTTTCTGTTTTCTGGTCCTCTGAAACCTGATAAAGATAGAATGTCAGCTATGTCATTAGGCAACCTTACTTGTATTAAAGCAATTACCTGATTGGTTGATGGCGTCTGGCACAACTATAAATACCTGATGGGGGAGTGTAGCTTTGGGCTTCACTGAGTGGGAAGACTCTTCTTGGCCCCTGGTAGGGTCCCTGGAAGCTATGCCTGTGGGGTCGTTCCAAGAACGACCTGGCTCCTAAGGGGTAGGAGGGGCATGAGACTGGCTCATGAGGGGAATGAGACTTCTAAGTCAGGACACGTGGGTCTGATGTGAGTCTTCTTTGCACGCACCTGAGCTGTTACTTGGCTACAGGGGTGTTGGGAGAAGCACCTGTGTAGATTGCCGCCCAGAGAATTGCAAGGACTCCCGGGAAGGTGGAATGCCTAGTTCAGCCCTGCTCCAAGCATCGTTCTTGATCTATATCCCTCCCAGTGAATCTGACACCTAATGTGGCCCCCAGTAGTCTTACTGAGTCTTAGTATTTAGTTGTACCCCAAAGACCTCGGGGAGATGTTGCACATGGTAATATACCTTATACCTGAGCGAGGTAGAAAAGGACTAACTGAATAGAATAGAATCATATGATTTATTCAGTTTGAAATTTGGTTATCTACACCGGTGAGAAATCTTATTTCTACCATGGGTTGTAACATATGTTTTCCTGTTTCCCCTTATGGCAGCTGATGCAAGAAGCAGATATGGGGACAGACAGATACGTATACCTGTGGGCCACCAGCCTGGGAAACCAAAATCTATAATGGGATATCAAACATTTTGGAAGAAGAGCCCATCTAAAGTCTTCATCTCACATGTTTCAAGCAGCTGATGAGGGAACTTGTCTGAGTTTTAGAGGTGGAGGTCTTCCTTAGCCTCAGATATATCTTTGAATCTACTGACCCCGGTCTTCAGTGAATCCCCCTTTCCCCTTTTACAAGCAGATCCAAAAAGGACAACTAAACCTAGTCCCAAGTATCCCTGGAAGTTTAGTGTATCTGTCACTTGTTCTAGACATAATCTGTAACGTATCTAGACCTGATCCAGATGGGAGACATCTTTAAAGTTGGAGAAAACATTTGTTTGGGTCCAAACTGCCCGGAGAAATCAGAAGTCAGATCTCTCTCTTTTTTTTTAATCTCTTATGTGACAAGAACGCGGCCCCTCCCCACTTCACATTATGTAACAAAACAATGCTTCTCTCACTGAAGAAGCTACTTACTCCTAATGCCCTTGCACTTTTAAGAAGCATAAGACTAGGGGCGCCTGGGTGGCACAGCGGTTAAGCGTCTGCCTTTGGCTCAGGGCATGATCCTGGTGTTCTGAGATCGAGCCCCACATCAGGCTCCTCTGCTAGGAGCCTGCTTCTTCCTCTCCCACTACCCCTGCTTGTGTTCCCTCTCTCGCTGGCTGTCTCTATCTCTGTCAACTAAATAAATAAAATCTTAAAAAAAAAAAAAAAAAAGAAGCATAAGACTAGCAACATCCTTTGTAACCATGTAGCTATCTCATAACATTACTTGGACGCTATAAAAAGACCACTAGAGAACCAGGATCTGACCATTTCTGATGAGTCTTAGTAGAAAACAAAACAAAAGTCTTGTAGATATTTACTCCTCAGAGACAGAATTGATAAGGAGCCAGAAAACCTGGCCCAGGACCTTTACATTATAATGATAAATCTATTGGTTTGGGTCAAATGAGGTTATCATTTGAATTGTCTGTATATTTTGTCTTATTATTTTAAACCTCACTAGATTAAAAAATACAAAAGTGATATGTGCCTTTTGTAACAAATTAAGCAATAGAGAGATCTATAAATAAAAATGAACAATATTCCCTCTCCCCAATGCCACCTTTTTAAGGCAGCCAATGACAGAAACTTACTGTGTGTCTTTCCGCTTCCTTCCCTGTGTTCACATTAACACATATAAAGACATATGGATCCTGTAGAATAGCTTGTTTTAAATTCACACTGCAGGGGCGCCTGGGTGGCACAGTGGTTAAGCATCTGCCTTTGGCTCAGGGCGTGATCCCAGCGTTAGGGGATCGAGCCCCACATCAGGCTCCTCTGCTAGGAGCCTGTTTCTTCCTCTCCCACTCCCCCTGCCTGTGTTCCCTCTCTCGCTGGCTGTCTCTATCTCTGTCAAATAAATAAACAAAATCTTTTTAAAAATAAATAATTAAATAAAGAAATAAAGAAATTCACACTGCAGTTCTGCAAGTTATTACATCTAGCTCTAACTCATTATTTTTAATAACAGCATGATATTCTTAAAGTATTAGCCCTCTATTGATGTGTTCTTTTCTCTATCGATAGGCGTCCTTTTTTACCTTTTAAAAATCACTACAAACGATCCTGCAGGAGATAATGTTGTACATATAAACTCACACTGGTGCATGTATCTATGTAGGAGCTCTGGGTCAAAGGACATGTGACATACACTATTCATTTTAATAGTTACGTTCCCAAAAGCTTGTAGTGATTTATGTTTCTGCCCCTTCCCCAAATTCCTGCCTGCTCTGGATGTTAGCAATTTTTACATTTTCCAATCTGAGGATGAAAAATGGTATCTCTCTCTCTCTCTTTTTATTTATTTATTTATTTATTTATTTATTTTTAAAAGATTTTATTTATTCATTTGAGAGAGAGAGAGACAGCCAGTGAGAGAGGGAACACAAGCAGGGGGAGTAGGAGAGGAAGAAGCAGGCTCCTAGCAGAGGAGCCTGATGTGGGGCTCCATCCCAGAACGCCGGGATCATGCCCTGAGCCAAAGGCAGATGCTTAAAGACTGAGCCACCCAGGCGCCCCTCTTTCTCTCTTTTTAAACATTTTATTTATGTATTTGAGGGAGAGAGAGAAAAAGAGAGCATGGGTGGGAGAGGGGCAGAGGTTGAGGGAGAAGCAGACTCCCCACTGAGCAGGGAGCCTGAGGTGGGGCTCAATCCCAGGACCCCAAGATCATGACCCGAGCCAAAGGCAGATGCTTAACCCACCAAGCCACGCAGGCACCCAGAAAAATGGTATCTCTTATCTGTTCTCCCTTTCCCCCCTCTCCAGTCTGCAGATACAGGGATGTTTTTGACAAACAAAATCTTACTTTGTCACCTTTCTGCTTAAAACACCTCATTTATTTCCCATCACTCTTAGAACAAAGGCCAAAATCCTTAACATGGCCCAAAGCACCTGTGGTCTAATAGTCTTTCTTTCTTTCTTTCTTTTTTTTAAAGATTTTATTTATTTATTTGACAGAGATAGAGACAGCCAGTGAGAGAGGGAACACAAGCAGGGGGAGTGGGAGAGGAAGAAGCTGGCTCATAGCGGAGGAGCCTGATGTGGGGCTCGATCCCGTAATGCCGGGATCACGCCCTGAGCCGAAGGCAGACGCTTAACCGCTGTGCCACCCAGGCGCCCCTCTAATAGTCTTTCTACCTCTCTGGTTGGCTTGTCTCCCAACTGGAAGGGCTTGCTCTGGATTGTTCTCAACTCTACTGAGAAGTCAAGGTGACACCGTAGGTTGTTTGCTGGTAAAAGCCTCATAGGGAGTTTTTCAAATGTGACTAACTTATGCCTAAAAGGAATAATTATTTCTATTTTATTTGCCTTGATGGAGGTGTTTTTCCAGTTGCTTCCGGCAGATCATTTAGAGTAAACAGGCAAGCGTAGCACTTGTCAAAAAACATGTCAGGGCGACACCCTGGCTCCCGAGGAATAGGTAGAAAGTCTGATCATAAATGTCGGGGGTTTTGCTTTTCGTTTTTAAATTGGACTCTTAAAAGCAGAAGCTGCCTTTAATGTGCTGGGTTTGCAGAACAAGAAATCTGATTTTCAGTGTGATAACACATTTTTTGACATTAACCCGTACTGCTGGATTTTTCATGACACTTTCATCTTCAAAGCCTTTCACCAACACGGATGGATTAATTATTCTTTTTTTTTTTTTTCTTTGTGGTGTGTTAAAAAGACAAGTCTTCAAAGCCATCATCCTTTATCCCTGGAACTGGGGCTCTTCACCTTTCAAATGCTGCTTTCCTGCCCCCAAGGGAGAAAATAAATTGCATCTTTAAGACAAAAAGAAGAATACAATAGAAATACACTTTTTGCACTATGGAAAAATGGTTTATATCCTGGGTGGGATTAGGAGAGGTCGGGAAGCAGTGTTTAACCTGTGTTTACAGTAAGCACTGTGAGAAATAACTGGCTAAAAGTGTTTGTTACTGTTCAACCTTTTGATGTGCTCTTAAAAAGTAGCACACACACGAAACGTCCTGCGTTTCACATAAGCAGGAGCGTAGTACTCGGACCCTTACATCCGTTGCTAAGGTATGTCCCTTTCCTCTTCTCTTCGAAAAATGTCTAATTGGGTTTTTAAAAGATTGGGTTTTGGAGAAGAAAACCCTCAAGCGTCCCCTGAGGTTCCCCCTTTGCTTGACACATCTTATAACCACAAGGGAGCAGTCTTTCCTTTGATGAGGTCTTCCCTCCACCTCCACAGAAATGGAAGGGCAGGGTAAGTTTGCAAACAGTCTGAAAGCTCTTTCCATTAGCCCTGGACGCCGGAAACCACAAAGGGCAGTCAAGTTTTGATTTTCAAGGAGAAAGCCTCTGGTAAACTTTCGCTCAGCCGCCAGGTCTGTGGGTTCCTGGGAGGGGCTCTTTTGAAACCTTGAAGATTCCTCCACTCTTGAAGACCCAGAGCGGTGGATTACAGTAATTGAAAAGCTTGGGTGATTTTGAAAGATTACTCTGTTTGGTGTGAGCTCACATTTCCAGGCTAAGGGACCGAGCAGAGGCACCCCTTTTGTTATCTGTTGAAATAAGAAGATCAGAGGGGGAAGACAGGGTTTGAAGTGTGGATTAGGGGGTCCTAAATCTTTGCCTATCACCCCGTCTGGATCTTTATAAATGATCGAGGAGTGCAATGAATTTAAGGAATCATGCATAGGTTCCCTGAAGCCTGTCCTGGAACCAGAAACTTCTTTAAAGACAGACGAGCTGTGCCAGACTGTCTGAATGGACCAGCATCTACGCTTCGAAGATTTTAAGTCTCATCTTCTAAGAGATTAGTCTCTTGGGTCGATCTGTTTGCTTTTCGGCGAGGGATGGAGAAGCGTAAACCGGCCGGCCTGCTGCCCCTGCCGTACCACCTCCGCACAGTGCCCCTGGACCTGCCGGGGACCCTGCCCCGCCTCCCCCTCAGGGACCCCCTGCGGGTCTCCCGGCGTCTGGACGCCGCGTGCAGGGCGCGGGCGCCCGGGGGCTGCGCCGCGAGGCCGCCCTGCCTGCCCCTGCCGCTGGAGTGCGCCTTCGAGCCCGCCTTCCTCCGCAGGCGCAACGAGCGCGAGCGGCAGCGGGTGCGGTGCGTGAACGAGGGCTACGCGCGCCTGCGAGACCACCTGCCCCGCGAGCTGGCGGACAGGCGGCTCAGCAAGGTGGAGACGCTCCGCGCCGCCATCGGCTACATCAAGCACCTCCAGGAGCTGCTGGAGCGCCACGCCCGGGGGCCGGAGGAACCCGCCGGCGCCCGCCCCCCGCGCGCGGCCGAGTGCAACAGCGACGGCGAGTCCAAGGCCTCGTCGGCGCCTTCGCCCTGCAGCGAGCGGGAGGAGGCGGGCAGCTAGCGCTCGCCGGCCCCGGCCCCAACCCCTCCCGCCCGCCGCGCTGCCCGCGCCCCAGGAGTCTGGCCGAAGAGTCTCTCCCGGGGTGGTTTGCATTTTTGATCTGGGGTTTTTGTTTTTTTTTTTCCTCCAGGACTAAATCTTAGGAAAAAGAAATGCATGTTTTACGGAGGGAAAGTGTGTCTTAACTTTCTGGTTGCCCTCCTCCCCCCCGCCCCCCTTATTGGTTATGCGCCTGCAAACTCAAAGGTGCTTATTACGGAAACTCTTCCACGGTACCTCTCAAATGCACACCGTACCGGATTCTGGGCACCTCATTCTAAAAACGAGTATTCTAAAAACTCAGAGGGCGGCAACAACAGGAATTTCCCACAGCCCGCGGTGTGGGTACCTTATGTTCGTGAATATCGAGTTAAGTTCAACCGAGCCAAAGAAGAAGTTAACAAATAAATAAATAAATGACAGCCCTTAGGACGAGAGGAACGTTTTCCCGCATGCTTTCCTTCGGGAATTGTATTTGAAATTTAATTGACACGGTCACTTTGGGTGAAGGTGACTCTGAGCTGACGCTGGAGCAAACGCGTTTGCCAGCGCCTGCTGCTAGACCAGCGCCTGCTCTCGGATGAGTACGTGCACGGTGGTGCTGGAGAAGACGGGGCTGCAGTTTGATACCACCAGCTTTATCCAAAAGTGGCTGTTTGGAAACTTCATAGCATTCAGGAAATAACATACGCTACTGTGCGTGATCTCTTCCAAAGAGAACTCAGATTTGTGTGAAAACTTCTCAGTCGTTTCTGTCCACTGGTTTTTCATTTCCCTTTTCTTTCCATCCCCTCTGTAGTTCTCCCTCCATCTAACCTTTGGTTAAATTAAAGGGACACCCCTGATGTAAAGGAAAAAAAAAAAAAAAAGGAAATGCGTAGATGGTTGAACAGGGTGGACTGAAGTTGGTATGTTTTCAAACTTTCATCACCATGAGGTGATGCCTCTAGGTATACTGAAATTATCTAGGGACTTTGGCTTTGTTCTTGGTCTTTGAAAAACATTTAATTTTGGTCAATTTTGTCTTAGAGACAATTATGAAATTCAGTCGATAAGTCAAATGCTTGTTGACATAAGAAGATAAACTTCCTCTCTGTATAGTTGTTTTCTAATATCCTGAACTGACCTTTCCACAGAGGCAGTCCCGATATGGGGGTGGGGAGTGGGGTCAGGACATGGGCAAGGAGAGAAAACTACTCATGGTGAGCCCTTTCAGGGCATGATTTAATCCCCACACTGGCCTCATGAGGTGGGTTTTAGTACCTCCTTTTTACAGATGTGTCAAATGAGGGAAGCGAATATGCGACGACTATCTTTTATGTGCCCTGAATTGTTGTGTGCTTTTTACATTTTGTCCTATTTCATTGTCATTCGACCGTGAGGTGAGTATTACACCTATGTTGTGATTTTAAAAAAAGTGGGGCCTTCCCCAGGTTGGTGTTGCTATGGTTAGCTGAGCTGAGATTTAATCCTGAGTTTGACCCTAAAGCCCAGACTTGCTGTGTCTCTTACCCTGTCCTCCCTTGCTCTCTTACTTGCTAGTCGAGTGACAGAGCAAACATTTCTTAATCGCTCAGCAACTCAGTTTCCTCATTTGTACCCTTTCACAGGAGAAGTGTGGATGAAAGACCATGGTAATCTGCAAGATACTATCCAATGGTAAATTCCGCGTGTTATCATCCTTTGGAGAAAATACTATTACTCAGTTTTATGGGAAGGAAAGCCTGGTTGAAAATGATCTCTAGGTGGAGTTAGTGTGATGTCTTCAGTGTGTTAGGAGGCCAGAGTAACCACATGGTTTTAGGATTTTACCTTCTATTGTAAGGTTCTAGGGGACATGACTTGACCTGTGGAGGCTGAATCCCTGTTAAGACGTATAATTACTAATATTTGTAACAATGAGTTATAATGGATTCTGGAGGCATAGATAAGTGCCTTGCAGTGATTCACAACACATCTTTACTTTTTCTTAGGAACTGGGCAGTCTTTTGGTTTGAAGAAGCAAGATGTAACCTTGCTCTTGCCCATTCCTGGGTTACAGCCTCACAAACACCTATCATGTATCCATTTTGGATACAGGCAGGTTGTAATTCCCTATAAAAGTTTCAGTGAAGCAAATCTCCGTGAGATGTATTTACTGTTAGGGAAAAAAAGGAGAACACCCATGTTACCTCCCTGGCTGCACTGGAGGAGAAGGTAATCCACCACGTTGTTGAGAACCTTGAGAAGCTTTTTAGCGGTCGCCCATAAGCACTAATGACGTTCTCCGTTCCTTTATTCTGCTCCAGCCGTGGCTGGCACCTTGACGTTCTTTTCTACAGTAGGAATAATAATAATAAAAGAATATATTTTGTTTATATATTGCGGTTGATTTTAAATGCAGGAAAATGAAATAGACTTTTTTCATTTACTTCTCTAAAATAAGTGCCTAAAATGTGTGAATAAATATAATAATACCTTGTGGAGATGAGTGGTTTATAAAGAAAAGGATAAAGGCAGTTTTCAGAGAATTTTATCCCAGGGCACCTGGGCAGCCCAGTCAGTTAAGCGTCCAACTCTTGATTTTGGCTCAGGTCATGATCTCAGGGTCATGAGATCGAGCCCAGACTCGGGCTCTGTGCTCAGCGCTGAGTCTGCTTGGGACTCTCTCACCCTCTCCCTCTGCCCCTCCTCCCAAATAAATAAATAAATAAATAAATAAATAAATAAATAAAATTTTTAAAAGAGAATTTTATTCTGGATAAAAAAATGCCTTAATAGATTTTTCATGAGGTTTTGTTTGAAGCCCTCCTGAGAATAAGGCAATGATTTTGGGAAGCCTTTTGAAAAAAAAAGTAGGCAGTTTTTCTGGAACCTTCCGGATGGCTTACAGGAAGGAGCACTAATTCAGGAATGAGACCTTTTAAAATGTTCAATCTTTGCTTTTCCTGTGGATGGATGCTTAATTAACCATTAGACAATTTGACTCTTGGAAAGAACAAAATAAATGACCAAAAAGTTATGTAGAAACAATGTGGTGAGCAGAGTTTTGTGGAAACAGTGCATTCATGACAGGAGAAACATTTACTTGTCCTTTAAAATCTTCCCTGGTTTTTTTTTTGCCACTCAGCCCAGATTTATCTACCGATTATCCTTAGTGCTTTTTGGAATATTCCCTATAGTTCATAACTCTGACGAATGGCTGTGACGCCCCATAGCACGCCACCCCGCAGAGGGGCTGTGATGGGGTGTGCCCTGGATAGGGCCTGGTTCAGCACTGCCTTTCACTGGCCTGGTGACCTTGGGCAGGCCCCCGATTTCTGTGGTCTCGGGCCTCTATGCTAGGACACTTAAAGTTTAGATTGCGTGACCTTTTAGGCTCTTCCAGCTCTAGAACGCCATTCACCTAACACAGGCCCCATCCTGGACTTGAGGAAAACGAATGTCAACAAGACAAGCCTGCTTCCTGCCACGTAGTGCAGCAACTCTGTTTCTCTATCATCTTTTCCCACGGGAAGGATCCAATTCCAGGGCAGGAATTACTTTTTTTTTTTTTTTTTTTGAGTCCTAGTTGCTGTCGCAATGCCTCATTTGAAAAAAAATGTCTAGGTGGCTCAGTCGGTTAAGCATCTGCCTTCAGCTCCGGTCATGATCCCAGGGTCATGGGATCGAGTCCTGCATCGTGCTCCTTGCTCAGTGGGGAGCCTGCTTCTCCCTCTGCCTCTGTCGCTCCCCCTGCTTGTGCTCTTTCTTTCTGTCTCTCACTCTGTGTCAAAAAATAAATAAAATATTTTAAAAAATAGTTTTAAAAAATGCAAGCTACATAATTTTTTTGTTGAATTTGAAGAACCTTCCAGTCTGGCAGGAAAATTAACCTATTTCACCTCAGTATGCTGAAAAAAGGTATACGTGTTATAACTGATGTCCAAAACAAAAGATGTTATCAGGATACAGAGAAAAGAGGGACTTATTCCAGCTTCAAGTGGGTAGAAAACCAGGAGGAAAGGCTTTCAGAGGTACAGGATTTGGAAGGTGAAATGGCATGAGGGCTACAGGCAAAAGATCCAGGGGCGGGGGAAACAGGTGCCTAGAAGGAAGGAACTATGTTTGGAGAACAGAAGCTGAGTAACGGGAGACTAGAGACTGGCTGAGACAAGATTCTAGAAGGCATTGAAGGCCAGGCTAAAAAACTTGAACTATTGAAAAAAAATTTTTTTTTTTTTTTTTGGTTTGGAGAAAGAGTGAACTGTTCAGTGCTGTGGCTGAGGATCAGTCTGGTGGCAGGAAGCAGTGGACCTACAGGGCATTGCAGTAATGAAGAGAGATGAAGAGATAGGGAGGGCGGGCCTCAGCCAAGGCAGTGGCCTTGTGGAAACGGGGAGGAGGGAAGGGCTGGGAGGAGATGTGGGGGTATCACTGACAGGTGTGGCCCTCAGAGGCTGGGGGTGGGGGACGAGGTAGAGGGAAACGTTAAAGACAACTCTCGTGAGTTCCCATCAACTGAAACCGGGAACACAGAAGGAGGAGCAGATTTAAAAGGTAAAAGTCGTGTGTTGGAGATGCTGAATTACAAATATGGAGAGGCTACTGCTGTCCACAAGCAGCTGGAAATGCCAGCGGTCAAGGGGAAGTCAAAGGCAGCGGTAGACTGGGGAGTCACGCACCATTGGGCAGTAACAGGAGCGGCGGACACCTCCCAGGGGAAATCCTGAGGACAAGAGGGGAAAGCTGGGGCAGGCCTCAGTGAAGGAGTGGCAGGAGAAGAAATGGCTTTGAAGAGGACTAAGAAGGAGGGAGAACGAAGCCGCTGTGAGATCATGGCAATTACAAGCAGGCATCATTTTATAGGGAAGAGGGAGTGGATGACAGCATCATATAAATCAGAGATGTCAGGGAGTTTAAGTGTGAGGGGGACCCATTGGATTCGGCCACTGAAAGATCACTAGAAACCTTTGTCAGGCCATAAAAGGGCTCGGAGGAGAAAGCAGAGGTGAGGTTGAAGCCCGTCCTTTCAAGATGCTTGGCAGCGAACGAGCAGGAGAGCTGGCAAGGTGTAAAGGAGAGCCCAGTGGAGGAAAAGATGGCATATCCGAGGCAGGTCTGAGCCTGAGGTCTTCCAGGCGCAACAGTTCTAGCCGATTCAGAGGCTCATCGGTGACAAGGCTGTGAGGAGTCCGAAGTCAGGTGGAGAGGAGGGTCCTAGGACTTGGGGAGATGAAGGAACTGGAAGGGCAGCGGGTTGGAAGGGCCCTAGTTGAGACTAAGCTAGGTGTTTAAGTCACTGAAGAAGATGGAGCAGGTGTAGACAATGGCAACGAACATGAGAAGAGCACTGTGTGCGAGGGTGACACTGGGTTTGTGTTGTTCCTTAGGTACTGCCTGGCTTCAAAGGCATTGAGTTAATAGTGTTTAACGGCTTGGTTAAAACGTTGCACAAAACGCTCTGTGATGATATCACGCTTTAAATGATATTTGTATTTATTTCATATTTTATCATTTTGTGACCATAAGTAACTCTGGAAAGTTCATCGGCATTTAGTATATGAAATAATGATAATATATACAACATATGTTACCCAAGAGTCTGGCAGCAAAGAATAGATGCTCAATAACTTATTAATTTCCTTTGTCTGTGGCTTCTGAAGTTAAAAAAAGATACTCTTCTTATGTAGAAAAACATCAGCAGAGAAACCAGTACAGAGTAAATGCAGTGGATCAAGGACTGGAGAGAAAGAGAAAATAGTACGTTATTTTCTTCCCTTTGTGGAATTTCTGGGGACAGGGGAAGGAGAATCAAGTAGCCTGGGAAAAGGAACAGGGTTTGGAGAGTAGACATGGGATGCCCTTCCGTCTTCCAGATGTGGATGGATGGCATCTGCTCCTTTGTGAATAGTTTCTGCTCTGTGGGTAACACCACATCAACCCTGGACACCTGAACTTAACTCTCATCCTCTTGACTCCAGGGGTTATAACTCTCAGATGAATTTGAGAGCAAAGTCCCACGAGGCCAAGGAAAGCATTTCACAGGATGAGTCAGTGTTACCCAGCTATAACCAAGCCAACCAAGGTTTCAGATGGTGCCTTTCCAAAAGCTTGTGAGCTGTTTCTGTCTAGACAAAGGTGTTCTTCAAAGCCCCCAAAGTTATCATTGTCATCTCCAAAAATGGGTAGCAATCCCACTTGTCGCCAGGAGAACGAGACTTTTGATGGAAATGTGGACTGGTGGAATCCTTCTCTGCAGAGTGATCACTAAAAAGGCAAAGTCTATCTCTGGGCAAGCTCTCTGGACCCTTCTCTATCAGCACCGCCAACCCTGTCATCTCCTCGTCAGGTGGACAGGCTGCTGGGGGAGAGCAGATGGCCTAGAAGAACTTGATCTCCTGCTTATTGGCCCATGAAACCAGAGAACCATTTACAGCTCTTTGATTCTTGTCGTTGTGTTGTGTGTGTGTGTGTGTGTGTGTGTGTGTGTGTGTGTGTATTACTAGCAGGCTCCGTGGGTGGTGAGATGGGTTTTTAATCCTTCCGTGGTTACTTAGCTGCCTCCTTTGGTGCAAACCTGTCAGCAGCCTTTTCATGTTGGGTTACTCACTGCCATTAACCATGGCCAGAATGGACCTACAGGCGCTGGAGAAGTGCGTCCAGACGATAAAACGCTCCAAACTGGTTTTTGCCTACAGAGCAAGCCTCGAGGGGGCCACTCCTGAAGACGGTTCTCATTTCCCTGACAGTGGGGAAAAAACATCTCTGAAGGAGGAATCCTATCTTACAGTCACGGGACTAGAAAGAGGTGAAGGATTAAATTGCGCAGGGTAGAAGCACTTCTCTCCTGAAAGACCTCTAAGGACAGAAATTCTCCACCAGCTAACGTTTCCTGGGAGCCTGCCGGCTGGCAGGTGAGCCTGTCATATGTAGTGTTCCCGCCTGATCACAGCCATCCTGCAAGGCATGTACGTCACTTCTGTTTGAAAGATGACCTGAGGGGCACCTGGGTGGCACAGTGGTTAAGCGTCTGCCCTCGGCTCAGGGCGTGATCCCGGCGTTATGGGATCGAGCCCCACATCAGGCTCCTCCGCTATGAGTCTGCTTCTTCCTCTTCCACTCCCCCTGCTTGTGGAATGTTCCCTCTCTCGCTGGCTGTCTCTATCTCTGTCAAATAAATAAAGAAAATCTTTTAATAAAAAAGAAAGAAAGAAAGATGACCTGAGGCTCAGAGGGGCCGAGTAATGTACACAGATCAGTGGTAGCAAACCGTGTCTGGCTGGTCTTCATCCATCCATTCAATCAGCAACTACTGATTGCCTGAACGGAGCTTAAATTTAGGAAGAGGAAGAGAGTCAACAAGCAAGCATACATATGTGTTTCAGGTGGAGATGAGGGCTAAGGAGAAAAATAAAGCAGAGATTTTTGTCATTCAATTGCTTTTCATCCTATGGTTAAGGAACATCTCTTCTTGCATAGTTCTGAAGCCACGCCGAGCAGATTCAAACGACTGGATAACTTTGAATCCTAACAGCGTATTTGAAGACTGACGTTAAGTAAGCTCTTCTTGTTCGAGACCCACAGTTACCATGCAGCTGAGTATCCATGTTCAAAAAAATGAGGGACAAGTAGAATGAAGTGTATTTGGGGTCCTGGCTGATGAGGGGATCGCAATCAACGTCCCGTTCGCATTCACAGCAAACCAAGCTTGATGCAGGACATCAGAACACTTCCCGGTATCTATTAGTTTGGGATCTGACGGGAGAGCAAGTGTTCTCTACAGAAGCCCCTTGACTTCAGCTGCACCTTGACAAAGTAGAAACAACATGGAAACATGGATTCCAGTCTTAACTTCAGGGCTTATTGGCTGTGTTTCCTTGGGCAAGAGACATTACCTCTCTGAACCTATTTCCAGGTCTGTAAAATTAAGGACAATAACACCTGTTCCTTCTTCTAGGGTTGTGATAAAGGGGAAACGAGGTTACCGAAGTCAAAGACTCCTGTAAACTAGAAAGTGCTATCATCGCTACCCATCTGCACATCAGTTCTCTGGAAGATAGGGATAGCTTTGCAGAGAAGTGCAACTACTCCATCCAACCTGAGGGAAATTCTATTCAATGTGAATTCAGTTGATTAAGTTCTTAAGTAGCATGATGGAAAAAGTAACATATATTAGGTTTTCTCATGTTGTGTAATGAGCCGTTCCAAAGCATCACAACCACAGTTTCTCACAACTGAGACTGTGAGATTGACCGGGAGGCTCACAGTTGCTGTCAGAATGCAGCTAGAATTGCGGGATGGCCCAACATGGCTTCTCTCCATGTCCACTCCTTCATCCTCGAGGAGGTCTGGGCTTCTTTCTACGATGATTTCAGCAAGAGAACAAGAATGGAGGCTGCCAGCCTTTGGAGGCCAAGGCTGGGGAGTCACACAACGTCTGCATTCTTTGGGCCAAAGCAGGTGACCAAGCCAGTGCAGATTCATAGAAGGAAAACAGACTCCACCTCTTGGTGGGAGAGACTGCAAAGCGCTATCCAGGATAGGAGAAATTTCTGTGGCTGTGTTGGTAATTGACCTACCGCAAATACTTTCATATGTCATCCTTTGTTCTGAAACAATCTTTTTAAATTAATTAATTAATTTTTTAGAGTGGGATGGGGTGGGGCAGAGGGAGAGACTGAATCTTAGGCTCGCTCTCACGACCCTGAGATCATGACCTGAGCCGAAACCAAGAGCTGAACACCTAACTGACTGAGCCACCCAGGCACCCGTGAAGCCATCTATTTTTAAATGACTTCAAACTTACCTTAACATTGCCAGAACAGTACAGAGAACTCTCATACCCCCATTCACCCACATTCCCTGTTTGTTCATAGTCTACTGCGTTTGTTCCTTTGCTCACTCTAAGTACTAATAATCATTTGTCATTTTTGGAATCTTCAAACATGATGTCCCATCACCCTTCAGCACTCCAGTATGTATTTTTCCAACACCACCAAGCAATTCTCCAATTCTCAATGGACGCTAATGCATGTCCTACAATTTAACTCAATTCTGACACGATCTACCTGGAGATGGCCTCAGCCCTACAAGACTGCCCCCAATTCAGACGTCAACTGCAAGTCCACGTTGTTACCTGTGATTCTTGATGTAGTTTTTTCTGGAATGTTGGTGAGGTTGGTGGGGTCCAGAGCCGACGACCAACAGAGAATTCTGGAGATGTCTTCGGTGCAAAAAGGTGGTTTTATTAAAGCACGGGGACCAGACCTGTGGAAGAAAGAGGCACTGCTGTCGCTGCTGCCTCCTGCCCCTGGGTTGTGAGGGGCAAGAGATTATACACCTTGGGAATGGGGCAAGTAGAGATAAGGGAAATTCCAAGAGGACTTTCATATGCTAAAGCGATCCTGGAGGAATGTTATGATTTGCCCTTCTCAAGTATTTGTCAATGGGCTGCAGGTTACAAGGACATTTAATTTTATCTATATTTCCTTCTGCCTTTGTTTCCCACAGCAGTTCTTGACTCTCTCGCGGTAAATCAGAAGTTCCTATGACTCTGCCCCCTTCAGAGAAGGGAACCCCTCCTCTGGTTCAATCAATTTGCTAGAGTGGCTCACAGCACTCCGGAAACTAGTTTACTGATTAGATTACTGATTTATTACAAAGAATGTTAAAGGATACAAATGAAGGGCCTAGGGGCGCCTGGGTGGCACAGCGGTTAAGTGCCTGCCTTCGGCTCAGGGCGTGATCCCAGCGTTCTGGGATCGAGCCCCACATCAGGCTCTTCCGCTATGAGCCTGCTTCTTCCTCTCCCACTCCCCCTGCTTGTGTTCCCTCTCTAGCTGGCTGTCTCTATCTCTGTCGAATAAATAAATAAAATCTTAAAAAAAAAAAAAACAAAAAACAAATGAAGGGCCTGATGAAAAAATTCAGAGAGAGAGGTCTAGAGGGTCCTGAACACAGAAGCTCCTGTCCCGTCCCTGTGGAGTTTTGGGTACACCGCCCTCCAGCACGTGGTTGCAAACTGGCCCGCCAACCTGGAAGCTCTCTGAACCCTGTCCTTTTGAGGCTTAATGGAGGCTCATAACAGACATGATTGATTAAATCATCAGTCATTGGTGATTGAAGTCCATCTCCAGCTGTTCTCCCCTCCCTGAGATCCGAGGTGGGGCTGAAAGTTACAACCCTCTAAACGCTTGGTTGGTTTCCCGGGCAACCAGCCCCCATCTTTAGGGGCTTTCCAAAGTGCCCGCCTTAACTAATACACTCAGGTGTGGTTGAAAGGGGCTTGTTATGAATAGCAGACACCTTTATCGCTCTTATCTTAGGAAATTCCAAAGGTTTTAGCTTTGTGCCAGAAACCGGGATGTAGACCAAATATATATTTCTTGTTGTAAATCACAATACCACATAAGGATGCTAACATGCACAAACAGGAGATCAAGAAATCAACATTTACACATCACTACCGACCAGTTATAGACTGTTCAAATTTCACCACTGACTCAATGATGTCAGTTTTTCCTTTTTGGTCCAGGATCCCATCCAGGAATATATGTTGCCTTTAGTTGTCATGTTGTTCAGACTCCTTCAGTCTGGAATAGTTTGTCAGCTTTTCCCCTTTCATTCCCTTGACTGTTTTGAGGGTTCATACCTTCATTCTGTAGGAGGCGCCTGAGCCTGGTCCATCTGATGTTTGCTCATGGCCAGACTCTAGCCATGCACTGCTGACAGAACCTCTCAGAGATGGTGCTGTGCCCTTCCCAGGGCCTCACATCAGGAAACATGACTTGTCCCATCATTGGCCACGTTAACCATGACCACCTACTTATGTTGAAGTTTGCCTGGTTTCTCTACCTTAACTTCACCACTTTCCCCTTTGTAGTTAATTAGTATTTGGGGGAGACAGAGGTAGTCCGACATTATGCCAATATTCTTGTTCTTCACCAAGACTTCCACCAACTAGCCTTGACATTCACTGATAATTCCCACCTGCCCCAGTCACCTCCACAGTGGTTGCCAAATGCTGATTCTCTATTTCCATTAGTCCTTCCATACTTAGTAGTTGGCATTCTCCAAACAGAAGGGCTTCCTTGGGGCACCCAGGTGGCTCAGTTGGTTAAGCACCTGCTCTTGATCTCAGCTCAGATCTTGATCTCAGGGTTGTGAGTTCAAGCCCCATTCTGGGCTCCACGCTAGGTGTGGAGCCTACCTTAAAAAAAAAAAAGGGGCTTTCCTTACTCTCCTCTTAATTTACTCATTTATTTTTATCAGTTTGGACTCATTCCAGTTAGTTGTAACTTATTAATTTTATTTTTGATAAATGTTGTTCTTAATTGTTAAATTTGTTTCTAATTTGACTGGAGGAGGGGAGGAGCCCTTCAAGCTGGTTCTTTTGACATGTCCCATCATTCACTGAGCATTTCATTATTTTCTGGCACAAGATTTCTCTCTCCTCTTTCTCTCTCTCACACACATAGACTTAACAGGGATTAACCCCCACAAATGACACGGAAACTTTTGTGTCATTGTACATTTTTCTGGGTAGCCTAGGCTGGCTTTCATCAGATTCTCAGAGACAGTCCCTGACCTCTGAAAGTTTCAGGACCCCGACTAACACCTCAAGGAATTCCTAGCGATTCTTTCAGATCATTTATCAGGTTCCTTATTACTGGGTAGCTTGGAGGGGCTTTAGCAACTCTTGCTATCTTAATTACTTCCACCCTAAAACAATCTCCGGCTTATGGGAAATGCTCAGTGAATGTTGGCCATTAAGACCGTAAGGGAGGATTCTCAGGCTCAGTGGCTAGACCCTTCCTTCAGCGTCTGGGTCCTGAGTATCGGAGTAGAATTTCCAGTTCAACTGGTTGTAGAACTTACTGAAATAAAGGTAACAACAACAAAAAGGTGTTGCCTTTTGGGCATTGAGGAGGCAGGTGTGGATTCCCGCAGTGCCCCAGGTCTTCTGAGCTGAGCAGCACAGCACCGGGACAGCCCTGGGATGGGAAGACCTATGGTGGAATCATTCAACGGTCCCGTCTGCTTCAGTGTCCTCCCTCCCCACCCCCAGGCTGGCAGTGGTTAGTGTCTTTCAGTTAAGGCGGAAAATCCGTGTTGTTCCAGCCATGTCACACCCGATATGATCTTGCTATTTCCTGAAAGCCCAGAGCATGTGCAGTGTTACCTCTGACACGTGGTGAATTGCTTTGTGGCATTCATTTCCCTTTATCTCACTTTACACAATATTTGCTGGAAGCTTCCTGTAGGCAAGACTAGGAATGTTGCTGCTGTTGTTTTTTTAACTGCAAGACGATGTGAGATGTGGGAAAAGCTCTCAACCAGAAGTGAGAGCCCTTCACTCTGGCCCCAGCTCCGTAGCAACTTGCTGGGCGAGGCTGGACAAGTTACTTGAGGTTTCTGGGCTTTGTTGTCTTATCTGTCACAGGCGGCTGCTGGATGATGGGCTGTCACACTCGGTATTACTAACTCCATTTTATGTAGTTCCTGTAATATTTGATTTTTCATTTGTTTATCCTGTGTCCATGTATAAATGAAGAGCATCATTTAAACGTGTTTCCCCTTTAAGAGAAGGGACCTTGTCTACCTTTGTTCTCCCAGGACCCCCCGGAAGAGTACGCCCATGGAGCAGACACAGCGAAGCAGGAAGGCACTGTCCTGCTCTCATGGTGCCCACATTCTTCTGGGGAAGACAAAACAAAGAGAAGTACAAACTCCCACTCAAAAATAAGTAAGTCACAGGGATAAGTGGGGGAGAAGTATGGCAGAGGGAATATAGTCAGTAATATTGTAATAACTTTGTATGGTGACAGATGGTGGCTACATTGATGGGGGTGAGCACTGTGTAATGTATCAATGCATATGACTGTCGAACCAACCACTATGTTGAACATGGAAACTATCACAATACTGTATGTCAACTACACTGCAATTAAAAATACATTGTAATGGCTTTGTAAGGTGACAGATGGTAACTAGACTTAATGGGATCATTTTGTTATGTCTAAAAATATTGAATCACTGATATACACCTCACACTAATAGGATTTGTATGTCAATTACACTTCAATTAAAAAAAAAGAAATAGAGGAGTACAAATATTCAAAGAGCATTCTTCAGTTGAAACTGCATTTAGCAAGGTAAGCTTCCTGGGGATTTTTCAGTGGGTCTGTACTGACATGAAATCTGTAAGGGCATAAATCATTTGAGAATCACAGAAGCATTACCTTGAGGATCTTTATAATACACGCTCTTCCAGAAGTTTGGTAGGAGAACATTTACTCTCTCAGGGCAAATGGGTAATAAAATGAGAGTAGTGTGAAAAATGGGAATAATAGTATCTACTTCAGAGAATTGTTCTGAGGTTAAAGTGAGTCACATTACGTGAAAGGCTGAGGCCAGTGCCTGGCACACAGTAAATGTTATGTAATGGTGGCTGTTGTTTTGCTATTAAAACAGCCACTTGCCCAAATATCCTATTGAAACTGCACTAGTGATTTGCTGGTCACTAAGTCCAATGGACCTTTCTCAGATTTCCTTTCTCTGAAGAACTCAATGACGTTAATGGAGAAACTTGCTTCTGTTTCTGTGCTCACACTGGTTGATATCCATCTGTTCCCGCTCGGTCGCAGCAGACCGTGAGCCTTGAGGGTAGGGACCGCCAGCATTTAGGACAGAGCCTGGCTCATTGTGGTTCTCAGGAAGTGCCGAGGGGCTGACAGTGTGCCACCAAGGAAGACATGGTTCTGCTTGCCCTGCGTCCTGGCCTTGGCTTCTCTTCCCCTCTTATCAATGAGCAGAGCTGCACCTCAGCCCTCTCCTCATCTCTAACCTGGTTCTCTCGCAAATCTCTTTTCTCTGCAATCTAATCATCTGTTCAGAGTCTCTCTTCTGAGCTCCTGTAACACAACCTCAGTTGCCACCTTGATGTCCCGTAGCACCTTCAGTTCAACAGGGCTAACTCTTCACAGCCCTTTGGAAATCAGTTTCCCCCAGCGCTTCCTGGTTTCTGAGAGGGGAACCACCTGGGTTCAGTACCCCAGGCACAAAATCTTGGATTCACTGTCAACTCCTCTTTCTAGACGTCCATCATCTTATCGCTATACAAGCTACGGATCTTTTGGTTCCAAGAAAATTCAACTCAAACTGACTTAGGCGCAAATAAAAAAATTTCTTACATAACTGGGAAATCCAAGGATATCCTGCTTCCACGCACAAACGAGTCCAGGAGTTCAAATCCGAAGTCACAGAGACTCTCCTGCTTTTCTCTCCTTCAGCTCTGCTTTCCTTTATGCGGGCTCCTTTCTCAGGCAAGTTTGCTCATGTGGCAAGATGGCTGCCAACAAGTCCAGGCTTATACCATATCCTTAGCAACACCAGGAGCAAGAGAGCACCCTGTTCTCAGGTAATACAGAAAAACTCCCTGGATTAGCCTTTATTCTAACTGGATCAGGTGCCAATTCCTCAGTTTCTGCAGCTGGGTCTTGAGATGGAGGAAGTGATGCCGAGTACGCAGGTCTGGGTCTAGGGGTGGAGTCGATTCACCCCAAGCACATGAACAGAGAATGGGGGTGGAA
Source organism: Ursus arctos (assembly GCF_023065955.2). Lineage (NCBI taxonomy): Eukaryota > Metazoa > Chordata > Mammalia > Carnivora > Ursidae > Ursus > Ursus arctos. Next base: position 8,444,787 of record NW_026622886.1, on the reverse strand, counting down.
TGGTTGTCTAAGAAATACATGGATTCCATCACCAGGAGAAAAGAGGACCTGCGTAGGGCAGGTATCAGCTAAGAAGACACCTGCCACAGTCTGAGAGATGGCAGATAAGGGTCTGAGCAGGTAAGTGATGTAGGCACAGAAAATGAAGAGAAGCATCTTCAAGATACCCGGGATTTAGAACTGACAAGACTCATAGGAGAGTGAGAGAGGCAGGAATCCAAGACGACATTAATTTCTGGCTTAGATGATCAGTGCGTGGTAGTGAGAAGAGATTTTAAAGGCGGAAAGGTGATGACCGAGTTTTCAGGCTGAGTTTGAGATGTTTACGGATCCTTAGGTAAAGCTGTCCGGTGGATGCGGGTTGATGAACGTGGGGTCACCAGCCAGAGGTGATGGCTGAAGTCACAGAAATGGGTGAAAATGAGCCATGATGAATGTGCATAGTGAGAAGAGGGACAAGACCTGGCCCAGTGAAAACGTTTTAAGGAGCGTGCCAAGAGTGGTTAATAGCCTCAAATACTGCAGAAGGTAAATAAAAGCTAAATTGGTCCCTCTAATTAGCAACGGCAAAGTAACTGGTGACTGGTGAGTAGCTGCACTGGAATGGTAACGGCACAAGCCAGGACGAAGGAGAATCAAGGATGGGATGGGAGCTGAGGAAGCAGAGGCTTAGGGTGAAGGCATCCCTGTAAAAGAGCTTGGCTGTGATGGAAGACAGGCCCGAATACAGCGACCTTTCCCTAAAGCACGTAGTCTTTGTGCTTATCAGTCAACACCTCAGTTGTTTCAGCAGCTTTTGTTTTAAACATATGCGCGTCTGTTCCACATTCTCAACTACAATCTAAGTTCTTGAAGGCAGCAAATGACTTTATCTGTGAGAACTTCATTAAGACCGAGAACAGTACTCGGCTCACAGTAAGAATAAAATACTTGATTGATAAAACATGGATCTGGAGCTTGAGTAAAGGGTGTCCCTACATCAGCGACCCGGTCAAGCGTCTTGGTGCCTGACTCTCCAGTTGTTCTCCCACTCTGGGAAAGAAACGTGTAACAACTGAGCTGAGGAAAGTCCAGGAGAGCTTCTCAAGCTAACACACTGCAAGTGGGCAAATGGTTCCAGGGTGCCGAGCCCCTGGAGGTCCTTGGTGTTTTGAGGGCTGCCTGTAATTTACTGATTTACGGACTATAAAACAAGGCAAAAGGAGAGGCCTGGTTTACACACATTAATCAAACAGAATAAAACCTTTACAGTTCATCACAGGATCCTTAATGGTGGTCAGAATCCGGCCTGCCTCAGCAAGGCCAAGCAATCCCATCTAAAAGAAATTTTGGTGAGTGCTCCGAGCATTACAAGTTCCAGACTGGACTTGACTGGTTCTTGTAGGAATAGGAAAAGCAGCACAAGATGGTTATATGAGGTAACGTGACACCAGGAAAACAGCATTAAACTTGATAGCCAAAAGACCTAGTTCTCTATGCCTCTGTCATTAGTTGGGTGCCCTTGGGCTAGCTGCTGGACCTTTCTGAGGCTGTTATTCTAATTTGTTATGAGGGGATAATACCTACTTTGCCAACCTCATTAAACTCCAGTGAATGGCTCACATACTCCTCCTTCCCGCCTCATTGAGAACTCAAACTGGATGTAAAAACACCTGGTAAACTACAGAGCAGGAATGGTGATTTTTAATGTAAACACCTACTATATGCTTGGCACTTTGTTTATTCACTACATACTCACAAGCTACAACTTAAATCACCACTCACTTTTCTGTGACACGCCCCTCCCCCATAACATTCTCCTCTCCTTGGATCGCTGGTGTTTCAGGTATCACATACCAGTTCTAGGGCAAGAGCTTCTAAAGATCCGGATCTATTAAAACACCTTGGCATACTCCAACGTTCTTGATTGATAATTAATAGCACTGTCATCATCAGCAAATCCCAATGGCCACAATTCATGCTCTCTGGAAATAAAAATCCCAGATAGTCGAGTACTAGAGCAGATGCATAAAGAATGACGTAAGTAAGAAATAAGTATAGAGCGAGCTGCTTGTAAGTTGTGTGTTGGAATTCCAAGCACAAAGAATGGTACATTTCTCAGCAACGCAGGTGAAGTCTGCAGGGAATTTTCAGAAATGGGAGACAGAAAAACTTTATAATGAACACGAGGAAACTGGCAGTCTCAAGCAGAAAAAAATCGGAAAAGCTAAAAAAAAAAATGTTTAGTTACTCTGTGCTTAAGTTTTTGAAGGCTATATGAAGTATAATTTGGAGATTACAATGGGATTTGCAAGATTTAATTCAGTATTTAAACGTTCATTTCCTTGCTGTTCCAGGAAAGTTATCAAATTAGAAAATTAGTGAATATTCATATTTTGCTTACGTCTCATCAACTGGTTTTCCCATCCCTGTGCTGACGACAGGGATGATACAGCTCATCATCAGTGTGAGGTTTTGAGAATATTAATTATAAATGGACTGACTTTAGAGGCCCTAAAAAGGGGCCAAGATGTGCAGCGTTAAGGACTTCTCCTTAGAGGCGCCTGGGTGGCTCAGCCGTTAGCGTCTGCCTTCGGCTCAGGTCATGATCCCAGGGTCCTGGGATCGAGGCCCACATTGGGCTCCCTGCTTGGCAGGAAGCCTTTCTCCCTCTCACGCTCCCCTTGTGTGTGCTCCCTCTCTCACTGTCTCTGTCAAATAAATAAATAAAATCTTAAAAAAAAGAAAAGGCCTCCTCTTTATGCCTGAAGAGCCAGATGGGGCCTTATCAAAGGGTGTTCTAGCTGTGCGTGTGCGCACAGGCCCAGGGGATTGTTACTCGGGGCAATAAAAACAGCCGGTAATGTCTGCTTCATTTGAGCATTTATTATTTAAGTGGCTTTCTGCCTCAAATGGGAAAATAACATCTCTAGAAAAAGGAAAACAATGTTTGAAGCTTTCTTTTTGAACTCAAAATGTTAACCATTACTTCCTACGGTCATTAATAGGGCCGAGTTCACTGCAAATGCTACAGACAAGCTCATAGAGCAGAAACGCCACCACATAAACCACTCTCTTTGTATCTCCTTTTCACCTGCTCCTCCTCATACCTCCCTGGAGTAACTCTCAAAGCTTCTAATAAAACTCAACATATGTATTTAAGATGATGCACAGCGTTTCTTGCACTGACATCAGCTAGTTTTGGGAGGGGACCTTGCTTTGAATTAGTTTCAAATGACACATCATGAAGCAAGCCCAGCTGGCGGGGGGGCTACACTCCAACACTGCTCACCCCTAGAGAACCTAGCGCCTGCCAGAAGTCTGTTCCTCATCTTGAAGTGCCCTCCAGCGTTCACTGGTAACCTGCATCCTTAAGTCATGGGTGCACAACAGGGGCTGGTCTGGTCTGAAGGCATAAGTAGTTTATAATTATTATATTAAGAGTCCTAACTGGTTTGTTGGTTATTTTCAAACTCTACCGTCAAAATATTTAGATGACTGGGTGCTCGGAGTCAAGACATGCTATGTTATCTCATATCAGACATTTTTCAGAGGCGGTCTATCTTCTCCAGCCTTCCGAACAGCAGCATCTAGAAGATACTCTAAGGAGGGTTTTTATTGTAAGTTGAAGGGTAAGTTTTAGGAAAGAATATTTTAGAGGGAGTCACTGAAGGCAACCTGTGAGAAACTCGGGCAACAGCAACGCTAACCGAAGTGAACCAAGCATGTGTCCTCACTGTCCTACGATATAAACTATTAAGCGCGAGATAAAACAACATATTGCAACTTTATTAGATTTTTCTATGTTACTGGCTGTTTGGACTCCACAAAGGCCTTAGTAACCTGTCACTCTAACATCTTCAGGTGTCACAGTACAGAACACACAATCTGATTAGATGGCACCAGACCAGTCAACCTGTCAAACAGAACAACCGTTAACATCACAGCTGTGGTCATTTAATGTTTTTATAATAATTCAATCACAAACACAAAGATATTCAGTATTATGGGCAGGTTCTCCGCTGCTGCCGTGTAAGACCTCATCCAGGAACAGTTTACCAGACCAGGCCTAGTTAATGAGAGGTCCCAAAGATGCCACGTGCAGGTAAGGCAAAACTGCCTCATATTTAGAATGAGCAAAGTAGCAAGTCTATGCAAAATTACTTTCTCTTTTGAACCCCTATTCCTACACCTCCCTACGTGTTCCCTCCTCAACGTGTCCCATTATCCATTCATCTAACATCCGGACAGGACTCTGTGGGTACTTTCCCAGTGACAGTGGTGTTTAGGGTTTTGGTGGGTTCAGGGGAAGGGGGTGGATGGGTGGATGAATGGGCAAACTGACAAGAGGAGGAGGGAAAGGAAACATTGAAAAACCTTCTTATTTACTGGAACGCTCTTCATGACACCTCTCAGAATATAAACAGGGCTTGCTGTAAAGAAGTTCATTCTGATGACTACAGACTTCTAGGCCTGAGTTACGCAGTATCTTGATCTATCCCCACCCCCTAGTAGATTTTCCTAAAACCTGTGGGACAATCAGGGAGGAAACACATATATCCCTTTCCAATAAGGGCAATGGGACTCCTCCTGGAAGGTAATGTTAAAACCCTGGCTCCTGAGAGCAGCCGCCGCCCGCCAGCCACTTGGGAACGGGCAGTTACAGCACTTTGGAGCCTGTCGGGTCTCGAGTCTGATGTCTGAGGAGCGTTTCAAGTCCACCTCCATTCCATAAGGGGCAGTGGCATTTGGTAGCTGCGGTCAGTTTTCTATCCTTTGATCACGGCAATCGGTCTCAATTTAATGGCCTTCTTGCTGATTCCAGCATCGTGGCAGGTGTTCACCACATCTGTCACGTTCTTATAGGACTCAGGAGCCTGAAGGGGAGGAGTTAAACATTGTAAAAATCTACTTAAAATGTAATCCTTGAAAGCATTAAACTTCATGTGGGATCAAAGAAATGCACATTAAAATAATACTGCGTTTTCTTTTTGGCGTGTGGATCAAACAAAGATGAAGACTGAACTCAATGTTGGTAAGAGAATAGTAAGATAAACCCTTTCACCTTGTTTTTTTTTTTTTTTTTCTGTATGTCTCATAATTTCCCCATAGAACATACATTACTTGTACCACTAGGAAAAGAAGTAAATGTAACTGAATAAAAGACACACACTAATACCCAACAGAAAGGAAATGTACCAAATCATCCTATTAGTGGTAATGATCTTTGGTTGGTAGTCACAGGCCATTCTGATTTTATTTCCACAGTTGTCAAAATTTCTGGAATGCACAGCTGTTACCTTCACAATAAGGGAAAGTTATTCAATGCATCTGTACTACTAACATCGTATGTGTGTGTCTTTATGTGCATACACACGGACACGCACACTGTTATTTGAGTTTCCGGCAAGACCCTCTCACACACACCGTCTCTCCCTGTTCGTGGCAGCACAGCTGCTTGGGCCTCCCAGCGGATTCCCGCAGGGCTCTGTACATTCCCCTTGCTAGCTGATCTCCTATACCCCTCCAATTTCTAACTTTCACGCCGCAGCCTCTGGACTCCTTCCAGTGAGTCATGTGCAGAATCCTCTCCCTGCTCCCTTCAGCTCTGAACATTCCCTTCACCTTCCTGTTCTTGTGGAAACACAGATCTCCTCGAGGAGACCCAATTTTCTGAAGTAGTAGGTATTTTCCCTCCTAAATGGGGTCCTGTCATTAGGCCCTGAAGGGTGACGGTGTCCTTGTCCATCTTGGTTCTTTCCAGACCATTCACCATGCACCCTCCTCGGGAGTCTGGTCATCATGTCTCACTCCCTCTTCTTGTCGCAGTTACTTGCTAGCCCAGGAAGCACTCCCTAGCATTACTTGAAGATTTATTGCTCCTGGCTCATTATCACTCTGTCCTGCTAGAATTCCAAATGGTTTCAATATCTAGGAAGAGGACCCTTTCAGTATCTTGGCTTCTAGTTCCTTGATTTTTGCTCCTTTAATGCTGACCCTGATCATTCACTCCCAGCCAGGGCCATACCCCAGAACTTGTCATAGTGATTACACCTCCTCCCTAATCTCTGTTTCAAGCATGCCAGGCTGGTGATCGCAGCTAGGTTTCCAGCTCACTCCCTCTGTGCTCCATCTCCAATAATCCTTTAACCCCGCTGGATATATAATCTCTTTGCAACACTCTCAACAACCTTGCTTCTCTTCCACTGCACCATACTTGCAAACCTGGTTAAAGTTAACTCAGCGTCTATCTTATGCCTGCACCTGTACAGCTGAATGTAGCTGAAAAACACCCAATCACTGAATTTAGCTCAAGCAGGCCCTTGCTGCTGTCCTGGCTCCCACTCAAAATCTCACCAGGTTGATTACTCTTTCTCTTAAATGGTTATCTCATACCTTCTCCCGCATTCTCACTCTTAGCTGCTGGTACTACTTTCTATTACACTGAAAAAAGAGAAAAACACCAGAACAGAATCTCCATAAAATCTCACCATCTCTTCCCTGACTACCTGCATCCCACCTTCTCTCCTTTTGTTAAGGATTCATTATCCGAGCTCCTAGCAAAGACCAATCCCATCCACTCTCATCTATCCAAGGACACTGCCCCACTAATTCCCCCTTGTTTCCTGCATCATCAGTTTCTCTTCCAGATTCTTCTCATCAGTGTGCACCAGATCATGTTACTCTTCTGCTCAAAATTCTCCAATGTCCTCCCATCACCTCGCTTACAGTAAGAACAGCAAAAGTCCTTCTGTAAAGGAAAGGCAAGGACTCACACAATCCGGCGTTCCTCTCTCTCTGACCTCAGGTCCCTCTTGCTTCCTCTTGTCACAATGGCCTCCTTGCTATTTCTCCAACATCCAAGCATAATCTCGCCTTAGGGTTTCTGCACGCGGCTGTTCTCTCTGCCTGGAAAGCTTGCCCCTAGATACCTACATAGCCCCCTCCCTCATTCCCTTCAGGTCTTCACTCAAATCACCCTAATACACCCTATTTAAAACTGCACCCACTTCCTATCTTTTCCCCACCCCTGCCCCATTTGTACTTTGTAGCACTTAATGTCATCTAACGCACTACATCTTTTACTATGTCCTAAGTTTCACAAGAAAGGGTTTGTTGGTGTTGTTGTCTGCGGTACCCCAAGCACCTAGAACAGCACCTGACTGTAGATGTATAAATACTTTCTGAGTGAATGAAAAAATCATATGTAAAACATGCACATAAAGAAAATACCAAACGTCAATAGAGGTTATCTCTGGTTGGTGGAATTTTAGATGTTTTGCTTTCTTCTTTGCATTTTCCAAAATCTCTTAATGAAACAGATGTTATTCTTTTTTTTTTTTTTTTTTAGGGAGGAAAGGGGGAAGAGGCAGGGAGACGGAGAAATAAAGAATCTTTGGCAGGCTCAATCTCACAATCCTGAGATCATGACCTGAGCTGAAACCAAGAGTTGGATGCTTAACCAAATGAGCCACCCAGGCGCCCCATAAACAGTTGTTATTCTTAATATCAGAGAAAAAAATTGTTATTGAGAAATAAGGCTTTGTCTTACTCTGTGACTCAGTAAGTCTACTCTTGGGATTTCATTCTGATTATTAAAAATAGCTGGATGGGGCCCCTTGGTGGTTTAGTCGTTTAAGCATCTGCCTTCAGCCTTAGGTCATGATCCCAGGGATCAAGCACCACATAGGGCTTCAGCCCTGCATCGGGCTCCCTACTCAGCGGGGAGACTACTTCTCCCTCTCCCTGCTGCTCCCTCTGCTTGTGCTCCCTCTCTGTCAAATAAGTAAAGAAAATCTAAAAAAACACCCCAAAACCAAAAAAAACCCCAAACCAAACCACATCAAAACAAAAAAACAGCTGGGAAAAAGCTTCATGCACGAAGACACACATTACAGCTTAATTTATAGCAGCAAAACTTTGGAAGCCACTTAAACGTCCAATACGGGCAAAAACTTACGGTCCTTAGCTGGTAGAATATTTGGCAATCATTAGAAAGTGACACTTACAAATAATATTATTACATAACGCGTTAAATTTAAAAAAAGGGGAGAAAAAAGGAAAAGAAAAAAAGGAAGAAAAAGAAATTCAAAAAAGGACCACAAAATGTTTGTAAACTATGATTACAATTAGTTAAAACAAAAAACAAAAAACAAAACAACAACAACAAAAAACATTCAGGGGAAAAAAAGGAAAAGATAATTAAGTGTCCTAGAAAAGGAGGTAACGGTGTGTTAGGACACTCAGTTTCTGCATGATTTTTTCTTAAACTTTTAAAACAAGTTACGCTGCTTCTAGCTTGAATATGTATATATGTATGATTTAAACAAAATCTTGGCTCCCTTGTGAATCAAACAAAACTGTTGTCTCGCCTTTTCAAATTTGCTTTCAAATTTAGATATATAATAGCTACGCAAAAGAAAGGTTAAAATGAGTCAGCTCAAACAATTTTTAAAGTTTAATATGTAGAAAGGTAAGAACGGGTGGCTCAGTTGGTTAAGTGTCTGCCTTCGGCTCAGGTCATGATCCCAGGGTCCTGGGATCGAGTCCCACTTCAGGCTCCCTACTCAGCGGGGAGCTTGCTTCTCCCTCTCCTCCCTGCTCATTCTCTAATAAATAAATAAAATCTTAAAAAAAAAAAAAGAAAGATAAGAATCATTCTTGTGGACTTGCCTTGTAACTAATCGCCAAACAAAAGACAACAATAAATTATTATTGAGGTTATTTAAAAACAAACAAACAACAGTATCTGATAGCAATACCAAAAATTGTGCTCTCTGTGTAGTGGTATAAGTCACCGACAGTTTTATACTGAGTATTTATCAAAATTTCACTTACCTCTTCCATAACCAGTTTGGGTGAGGCAACACGGATTGCGATTCCCATATCTGCCAGTTTGTCCAAGACATCCTGGAAATCTAAATTACGACGAGATTTTGCTCGGGACAATGCACGGCCCTAGATTAGGAAAGGAATGAACTTTACAAATTCTGAGCTACAATTTATGTTCAACTCCAGCAATTATTTAAACCTTTGGGATTATATGCCTTTTCCTTGACTTCTTTAGAGTTAGAAAATAATCTTTTTCTGTTTTATCAACCTTAGTGTCTTTTGTTACAAATCTCATCATACCCTTCGGGAAAACATTTCCATCTATACAAAACATTCAATATTGAAAGACGTAGTTTTGTATTTCTGAGTACTATTAATTATCGATTCAATATAAATAAATTGATTTTAATCATAAACAGGTCTGTCATCACAACAATTTGTGCCTTGTGATTTAAAACAGTTTCTTAACCTTAGCACTACTGACGTTTTGGGCCAGATAATTCTATGTCATGTAGAATGTTCAGCAGCATCCTTAGCCTCTACTAGACGCCAGTAGCAAAACTCCCCTCCCTCACTGTGACAATTAAAAAAAAAAAAAAGCCTCCAGGTGTTGCTAATGTGTGTTGTGCGATGTTGTGCTGGTTTTGGTCACTGGCTTAAAATGAGGAGTTGGGAGGCAGTCTGGAAATGATAAAGGATCAGAGAAAAAGGAAGACTCAAATATATTTGTGAGGGTGTGTCCTATGAGAAGGTACTCTAGAGTTTCAATTTTCCACTCCATTGCTAGTTAAGCACTCTCATGGCTCAGAACAGGGGTTGGCAAACTGGTTTGTAGGCCAAATCTGCCCTACCCCGTTTTTGCAAATAAAGTTTTATTGGAACACAGTAATTCCCTTGGTTTATGTATTGTCTATGGCTGCTTTTTCACTACAGTGGTACAACGGAACAGCTACTACAGAGACCAGATGGCCCCAAAGCCTAAAATATCTACCATCTGGTGCTTTACAGAAAAAGTTTGCCAATCCCTGGCTTAGAAGATAAGAGATGATATGGTGAAACAGGTGTGCAATCTACACCTGGGCTCTGATGTGCAAATCCCCCAAATCTTGAGTGGACCTACCTAGAAAGGAACAAATTATGCAAATAACTAGGTCCAGTGAATCGCTGAGATAAGCTGTGACATGAACTTGCGTCAGTTAAAGTTCTATCCATTATGCCAGTGTGGGAATTTCCCAGTCTGGATTTTGTGGACTTGCAGAGATGGGGAAAAGTCCCTGGCCTTACAAGGTCTCCACTAAAAGATACCAGGTGATCTTAGTCGGTTCACTAAACAGATTGTATATTATAGGAATAAATTCAGGTACAAGACAAGATGGATCCAAACTTCAACTTTGTTGGTGCCCAAATACATTTACCTGTCAAAATGCAAAATGACGATTCAAAGCATTTCTAAGTAAGTTTCTCTTTTCCTTACCGCTCCATGACAAGTTGTTCCAAAGGTCTCAGTCATGCCCTGTTCGGTGCCAGTAAGCACGTAACTACAGGTGCCCATGGTGCCGCCAATGAGCACCGGCTGTCCAGTGAGCTGCGGATGCACACACGAAGCAAACATATTACAATTTAGGAAAGCACGAGCTTTTTATGCCAGAGATTTACACTTCCTCTTGCACTGCAAGACTGTGGGAGAAACCTGGGCCTCTAAACACACTGTCTTCACAACTATTACTATGACATTATTTTAATTCTTGGGTAATCAGGAGGGAAGAGGAAGGGAGTGAAAAATGTGAGGACCAGGAAGGCAGCAGAAGACAGACATTGCAAGGGTAAAGCCAAATTCAAATGTCTGGGGAGCGTCATCAGGAAGACCCATCCCGGGCAAGGCGCCTGACCTCTCCAGGTTCTGGTTTCCTCATCACAGGGAAAACGGAAACAGGCTAAGGGCCCTTCTACCTCTACCACAACCGCATACCAAGGGAAGAGGAGACATGAACAGACTGAGTTTAATCTTAATCTTGCCTTCCAATCATTCAAAGGCCTTGAAAAGATCACCTTTATGGGGTAAAAGAGTCTCCATGCGGGATGTTTTAGACAGCTCACTGAGGGCGCAGAAGAAGGGGACTCACTGCTTCAGGGAAGACTGGAAATCACTGTTCTCAGGGAGGACAGATTTTTTCCCAACTGCTAACTTTCTGTTTAAATTCACCCATGTTTAGAATGACCCAACTCATGCCCCCACAGCTTAAAACCACAAATGGCTTAGTACATACTTGGTAATCAACAGCAATGAGGGGGTGGTGAGGAGGGAAAGCGCGGGTGGACCCCTTCCTGTGTACCAACAGTGTCCGTTCCTTCCCATCCACCACGTGCTGCTCTACTTTGGCAATATTGTGAGAAACGTCATAGATCACGTGCAGGTCCAAGTCATCAGGGGTTGTGTTGAAGACCTTGGCAAAAGCCTAAGAGGAAAAGCCTAAGTTAAAAGCAGCCAGAACCAGCTCTTCAGAACTCACCTAACTGATTTCAGCTAATCTGTTCCTATAGGGAGTGAGGGATTGAAGAGCTCAAATATAGCAGTATTATTAATCTTCACATAAAAGACTGGTGGACAATCTCCACACAAAAACCATCTTTTACACCTCATCGCAAATTCCACTCCATAAATTCCAACTCTGGTTGAAAAGCTGCTGGGCTACTTTTTTTTTTTTTTTTTTTTAAGATTTTATTTATTTATTTGACAGAGAGAGAGACAGAGAGAGAGAGGGAGCACAAGCAGGGGAGTGGGAGAGGAAGAAGCAGGCTCCCAGTGGAGCAGGGAGCCCGATGTGGGGCTGGATCCCAGGACCCTGGGATCATGCCCTGAGCTGAAGGCGGACGCTTAACGACTGAGCCACCCAGGTGCCTCTGCTGGGCTACTCTTGATCCCACCCTTCAGAACAGCTTCTTCTTCAGCCTTCTCATCGTCGTGAATGCACTTGTATCCTATCTGCTGCTCGAGGCAAATTCTAGGAATGATTCTGGCTTCTTTTCGTCTCTCACTCCCCATGACTGATACCCTGCTGACTTGGTTTAAGGAGACATCAAGAGCCTGAACACTTTGCCAGTATTTCCAGTATTTATTACATAGATTTCGAAACCTGGATTCTATAGGCTCTGTTTTAAACTTCCTCACAAGTAACAGAAAAGCAATTTCCACTGTACCTGACGGGTTAAGAAGGTCATGGAGGAGCGGTTGACCCAGGCATAGTTCCCAGCTGCTGCCATCCCCTTCAGGTAGTCCTGACCCTCTGGGGAAGCGATCCGAGCACAAGCCAACTGCCGGTCATTGACTATAATCTTGTCTCTCTTCATGGCTTTTTCCATAGCTACCAGTGCATCTGGCAAGAGAGAAGCAGGTCTAAAGCGGCCGCTTTTCCCTTTATAATTCAGATTTATTGCAGAAAAATAGGCTACATTCAAACCCATTTTTAAAAAAGCAAATAAAATACAACATTTCCTTTGAAGTGTTTCTAAGTTCATCTATTTGCTTGGTCGAGACATAGTTACTGAGAATCTTCCGTCGTGCTGTGTGACACGAAGCATGTGGGTTACAAAGCTAACACCTTCCCTGCAGGAACTTGGAAAGGGAATGAGGTGTACACAAAGAGCAACAACACGGTCTTCGTTTCTCCTTGTCTGGCATGGGAATGAATGAGTGAAGTAGTAAGATATATTTTATTACCATCATGGTTTTAAAAAATAATCTTTTAGTGACTTAACAGAAAAGAGTTGGAGACAAGTTGCTAGAACAGCAGGAAAATCAGATCCATGGCAAAGTGTAGAGACGTACTTAGTAGAAAGTTCAGAATTACTAGTCAGTGCTCCATATATTTGCTAGATTAAATATTCCAATGGTCAGGCTGGCCCAAATTATTAAATTCCCATAGGATGAAATGTACACACAAGGATGAACTATATCATACACAAAGTTTATGATAATTTCCATGTGTCTGTATACCTTCTCATAAATTCATAAATCCTTTCACACGTCCTATCAATCATCCAAAGTGACCTCGTTGCTAATCCCCTGCCTTCTGCTTTTGCTCATGTTGTCTTTTGGTCATGAATGTCCTTTGTGCGTGACTGTCCAAACTGCAAACAGTATGTGTTCACCACGCCACTGCCAAACTCTTTTCCCTAAACACTTTCTATACACTGTTCTATGGTATTTTATCAGGTACTACCTTTTCATTTCAAGAAAGAGACAATTTGAGGGCAGGTCCTTGCCAATTTCATCACTGAATCTACTATAACACTTAATCTTGCAGTACAAGTATGTGAGATACATCTGCATAGGTCGTAAATGTACAAATGAAATAGTATGTGTGAAGTATTTAATCTCCTATGACAAAACCATGTGAAATAGTAAAAACCCATGCAGTATAGATCCCGAGTCTTCTCTCTGAAATTTCTAGTTGGTTCCCCATAAATGCCTGTTTGAGCACTGAGTCAAAAATTAGATCCAGACTATACCTGTGGCTACTTGGTGGCCCAAGCCTCTGCTTCCACTGTGGATCATCACACACACCTGTCCCTTATGGTCGATGCCCATTTTCTTAGCTGCGTACTCATTGAAAATCTCATCCACAACCTGGATTTCTGCATAGTGGTTGCCTGCTCCCAGGGTTCCCAACTGCAAAAGTAAGAATGTCTGATAAAACAGCTTCTATTTGGCTTTTAATGATTTATTGATTGATTTCAGAGTTTACTGATTGATTTCAGAGAGAGAGAAAGAGCGCCAGTGTGCATGCACAAGTGGGGAGAGATGAAGAGGGAGCGAGTCTTCAAGTAAACTCCCCACTGAGTGGGGAGCCTGAGATGGGACTTGATCTCATGACCCATTAGATCGTGACCTGAGCGGAAACCGAGTCGGACACTCAACTGCCTGAGCCACCCAGGTGCCTCGCTTCTATTCCGCTTTTAAAAAATCCACTAAAAAGCAAATTGGTAAAATCAACTGATAACAAAAAATAATCACGGTGTTTTATATAACAAAGAAATTTCTAAGCCTCAGAAATGCTTCATGCATTTAAAGCAATACACAATAAAAACATGGCAGGGTAGCTCCTGCAGTTTATTGTATCATTAGCTGCTTGACGTATATACAAATACATATTAAAAGCTTCATAAACCAAAACTCACACCATTAAATGGCCCAAATAGGACATTTTAAACGTTGTGGACAGAAGGGTCAAATTTTGGGATGAACTCTGGTGAATGCTGACTCTTACACAAGGTCCAAGTTCAAATGATTTTTGAAACATCTATGAGTTCATTGACACCTACCATTATTCACCACTGAAAGAATATGTCCCGTAATTGGAGTTAACAGATGATTTAGGCACCACGGCACAGAAGTGCTGGAAGAGTCTTTAGAGGCTGCCTAGTTTTAACTACTCCGATTTTCGATTAAGAAAACCAGACTCAGAGAGGCAAAAGAGACTTGCCCACAGTCACAGTGGATTAATGGCAAAGCCATCGCCATTAGCTGTAGATTTCAAACATGTGGTATATTCTTATCTCATGGATGCCATGAACTGACAAAGTATGTCTTTTCATCTCAGACTCCAGAAAACTCTGCCAAATCTGTGCACTGTCCAAGTATGTACGTATGTAATTTGGGTGTATATTTTTAAGCCTTATAATAACATCCCATTTTTCTCCCATCCATTTCTAATCCAACACATCTTGTTTTATTTTATTAACATCTACAAGTTCCTAACTGCTTTTTAAAAGAGTAAGAATGAAATATAAACAAATCTGTGTTCTTTTTGATATACTGTGGAAAACCTGAGGATGTATTTGCTACACAGAAGACATTTCCCCCTCAACAGAAACATAGAACCCCACCCATGAACACGTCGCCCCTCCCAAGCGTTACCTGAGGAAGGCCTCTTTTCTTAGCCCTTGCGGAGACCTTGTTGGGGTCAGCCTGCAGCATCCTTCCGTACTCCTCACAGTGCTCCTTGTCCTCAGCCCAGGCATAGCCTTCCCTCAGGGACCAGTCCACACCCATCTCCAAGGCCTCCTCCAAGTCTCTGAGGGAATAATAAGGTCCGGTCATCTCACAGCCAAGGCAGAGGAAAAGCTGAGATGACCACATCTCAAAAGGGCAGAGGGAGACAGCCTGTTTACTCTCGCCTGTGTACCAGGCGCTGTGCTAGATGCAAAGTTTATGCTCTCTGCAACTCCAGTTTTTTTGAGGAAAGCAGCTACATAAATTGCGATATAAAAGAGTAAGGACCATATTAGAGATTATTATAGTCCTTTAGACATTTATTCAGTCCCTTGTACTCTTCAAATCTTATTTGCATTAAATTTGCCTCTCTGAATGGCAAAGAAAATTTGTAACTGTCATCAGCTATCACCACCCAGCACTAACTTTACCACAGCTACCCAACTTCAGTCATAATTTATGAAAAATTACAGCCAAACAATAAACCTACGTAAATGCCTTCAGGTGGCACAGGATAAATTTTAAGGTATCTTTGCAGAAATACTATACGGCTTCAGTGCACATGCATTTTGAAGGGGCACATACATTAAATTCCTAGAAGTAAGCAGCCCTGATCTTCATCTAAGGTCCAACCCTCCCAACACACTATCTGGAAGGTTAAATGGTCAATGTCATCTCCTCACTATAACCCATTTCAAACATTATTTATGATACAGGACAGAATTCCTATCTAAAATATTTATGGAGATCTCAGAATTTATGCTTTTCAAACCAGGGTTGCAATGTCAGGGACCACGTAAGTCATAGGTCCTCCAAGTTTATCAGTTTACTCCAAGTTTTTTATTTTTGTATTTTTGCTGGAGGGAAGCCACAGACTAGCTAATGGCTAGAGACATATTGGTATTAACGTATGTACGTGTTTGTAATTAGAATGCAAAAATCATGCGAATTTTAACGATAAAACAGAAGATGCCAAAGAAACATTCTTGTTAAGCACAGGTTCCACAAAGTTTTAGACACACAGCTTTGCAGGAGCCAGGACAGTACTGTCAATGGCCATTGAAAAGGCAGTTATGCTGTGGCCTTCAATTTCATTCTCTACCGCTGAAATACTTAACATCCTCGCTAAATATGCAACATTCAGGGCTACCATTCAAAGAGCAAGGTCGTGGCTAAATACAGGCTCACTGACAAAAGGCGGTTCAGAAGACAGCCTCTGAAGCCAAAGGATCTTTGGTTTGAATCCTGACTTTACTTATTAGCTTACTATTATTTCTTTAAACCTCACTTTCCTTTCTTGTCAATTGGAAATAACATTAGGGTTATTATTGAGATGAAATGACGGGACAGACGTATATTATAGCACAGCGCCTTCCATGTGGGAAGTGCTCAATAACTGTCAGTAGGTATTTCTCTACTATAAATTCTGCCGTGTGTCAAACGTTGTTCTAATGAACATCACTTGACTAATCTCTCTAATCAATGTGGGGGGGGACCTCATGTATAAAAGAACAATTCGTTACCACTTCATTAAAGGTGACTGAACAATCCCCATCCCCTAAGCATTCTATATTGGGTATGAATGTGAGGGTCATGTGGTTATTTTCCTTCCCAATCCGTGTACTGGAATCTTGTCCTCTTACTTGGCACTCATGGGGATGACACCTTTTGATCCCACCCCGACAGGAATGTGGTCAAACATAGCTTGGGCAAGCTGCTCCTTCACAGGCTGGACATCGCTTTCGTCCAAATTGGTTCTTAGCAAGCGCACGCCGCAGTTGATGTCAAATCCGACGCCACCTACGGAACAGAGTAGTCACAGATTAGCAAAACCACGTAGCTGGGCAATGTTACCTGTGCTTTCTCACCATTAATACAGGGTTTGAAAGACAGCTCTTCTTTTAAAGATAATTTTTTTAAAGTAGCCCTCAAAGTAGGTAAAGTCTGATGCCATCAACATTTAAAGTAATGTACATACTACAGGTACTTTGTGGGCCACGAAGGCGGTAATGAACGATGGGTATTATCTACACTAGAGATTAAAATGTGAATTATATGCTTCTTTTTTTGTGGATCATTTTTTTAAAGATTTTATTTGACAGAGAGCGAGCCGAGAGCACGAGTGGGGAAGGAAGGGGCGGGGGGGGGGGGGGGCGCTGAGTAGAGAGTCCGATGACGGGGGCTTGAACCTAGGAGTCCAAGGTTACGACCTGAACTGAAGGCAGACACTTAACTGACTTGAGCCGCCCAGGCACGCCTTAATTTTGTCTTTTTGGGTTTACTTTGTTTTCTTTCTCTAACTTTGAGATGGATGCATAGATCACTAGTAATTCAGTCTTTCTTCTTTCCTAATTTATTTCAGGCTATATATTCCGATCCAAGCATGGCACTAACAATAACCGACAATTTTTAGACTAATATTTTTTATCATCATCAGTCGCAGTTATTTTCTGTGAGATCAGTTCCCACTATGATCTCTCTTCACCCATGGCTTACACACACACTGCTTAATTTGTAAATATATAAGCTTTCCCCCCTTGTTGTTGTTAATGACTTTCCACTTAATTACACTGTGGTAGATAATACATAACAGTGGTGCTTGAGTGCAGTCCAGAGAGGCTTCCAGGTCTCTAAGACTGACTGTAATAATGCTAATGTATTAGCCTTTCAAATTTATTCTCTCAAGTACACAGTGAAGTTTTCCAAAGGCTACGTGGACATAATGAAACACGTCCCTGCATGTTAGTATTTTAAACATTTCTCGGTCTCGATTTCTGGCAAGGTAAACATTGATAAAAGCCTTTGAGATCGACCCTCAATCCAAAAAGTTTGAAAACTGCTGTTCTGTAATTTCTTTTTTTTTTTTTTAAAGATTTTTTTATTTATTTATTTGACAGAGATAGAGACAGCCAGCGAGAGAGGGAACACAAGCAGGGGGAGTGGGAGAGGAAGAAGCAGGCTCATAGCGGAGGAGCCTGATGTGGGGCTCGATCCCAGAACGCCGGGATCACGCCCTGAGCCGAAGGCAGACGCTTAACCGCTGTGCCACCCAGGCGCCCCTGTTCTGTAATTTCTATGCTTTAAAATTTGAGACCCAATTAATGGCTCTGCAATGTGGTCAATTTTGATATACATTCTGTGTGCACTTAAAAAAAATGTGTATGCTACAGTTCTTGGATGCACAGTGATGTGTGTGCACACACACCACACATATATATTAGCGATCAAGGTGTCAAATTTGTTAATTTGACATCTTTACTGACCGAAATCTGCCATTACCTCAGGAAAAAACACAGCTAAATGCTGGGCTCATGTATTTGTACTTTTTCTCTGGTCTTTGCCTCATGAATTCTTACTGTTTCAGTAACTTTCCTATGCTTTCAAACAGATGTGTTTCCGTCTTTTGTTTGGTTTTAAAAATTTTATCCAGTCTTTCTTGTTATTCCTGGCAGAGGACTGAGCTGATAAAAGCTTGTCCACCATTGTTAAAGGCAGAACTCTCAAGATATAATTTAGACTTTCATTTCTTTTTCAGACGCTAAAAGCAAAAATACTGCTTTTGGTGTGACATATTTTCAGTGAAAGCAGAAAAGATGTATACAACTAGAAGTTAATTGTAATGATGATAATGAGGGCAATCGCTTACCCAGTACTTCCTAAGTGCCTGCTTCTGTGCTAAGTAACTTTTCATAGCTTAGCTCATTTATTCCTCACAGTAATGCTACGTGGAATTAACATGACTAGCTCCAACATGCCCGAGAATTAACTGGGAAACAGAGAAGACACATAATTTGCCAGCAAAGTGTTTCAGTATGTTTTGTAGTCAATGTCTAAAAAGTGCCTGGCATATAGGAGGAGCCCAAATAATTTTCCATAAATGTATGATTTACTTGATATTTTAATAGCCTCTGAGTGTCCACAATTAATCCTCTCAGTAAACGAGGGAATAAGAAATGACAGACCATGAGACTGAGAGACGTCCATACTCTATTTCAGAAGGACTATGCTTCACACCTGACAGCAGACGTGCACAGTGACCTTACCTGGGGATACCACTGCTTCGGGGTCATTCATATCAAAGGCCGCCATATTCCCAATAGCAAACCCATAACCTGAATGGACATCAGGAAGCCCAATAGATCGCTGAAAGAGAATCAGAAAATGAAATACAGCTTTCTCAACCTGACAAGACCACCTTAATTCTCATATGGGCTGGGGGCCGAAGCCTTCCCCAAATGAAGGTTCTGTTTTTGTGAAACCTTCTCTATTGGTGGAAAGTAAGTATAAAAACTTCTAATCATAAACCTAAAAATAACAGGGGGGAAAAAACCCTTTTAATAAAGTCTGACCATTAACTAAAGAAACGGAAACAGAAAAGCCTCAGTATAACATGCTATAGGAGGGCAACATACTAACTTTAAAGTAGTATTACATTTTAAGTATTTATTGTTTTAAAAAATATTTATTTATTATTTCAGAGACAGTGAGTGAGAGCAGGGTGAGGGGGAAAGAGAGAGAATCTTAAGCAGACTCCCTGTTGAGTGTGGAGCCTAAAGCAGGGCTCCAACCCGTGACCCTGAGATCATGACCTGAGCCAAAATCAAGAGTTGGATACTCAACCAACTGAGCCACCCAGACACCCCGAAGTAGGATTACATTCTAAAGACAATCTTTAGACATGGACGAATTGTGGTCATGTCAGGCTAAGTGAAGGGAAAAAGGTCCTTAGTGTTTAAGCAATCACAGGCAAATGTAATCCATCTGCTGGTATGAATACTGTACACTTTCTACATCTGGGGCCTAAAAAAGGGCCCTGACCAAGGAAGAATGCAGGTCAAATAAGTTTAAGACACATGCAGACACCTAGACACCTAAGAGCTCCCTATGTGCACAAGCCATTTCTCTTCCTTTTCCTCCCAAGTGCCAGCACAATAAATGGTATAAAGACCTCAAAAAATGTCTGTTGTATGGATTTCACACCTTCCTGTGATGGTGGAACCTGAATGTTAGACTGTGGAGGGGGCCTCACTTGCACCTCCCAGGCCTACCTGTTACCACCACCACCCTCCTTTCCCAATCACTCCTACAACACCTGAACTGTCCTTTCTCCCTCCCCACAGATCTAACCCTTAAACTTCTGTCCACTCTTTCTCCAATCATCCTCTTGAATGTGGCCAGAGTGAAACTTTCAACGGTGGTACCCCGTGACCCAGGAATAATGATGTACTGTGATGAAGAAACAAGAAAACAAAACTACTTCAAAGATTTTCAAATGCTTACAGGTTCTAGCAAAAAACAACCAGAAACTGAGATGTTATCCAGACTCAATTACTTTTTTAAGCTCCATGGTTATTTCTAGAAGTTTGAAGGTCACTATCTAAGTGACACCACTGTCAGTTAGGCCTCGTGATTCATCCACTCAGGGAACTTTGAGACTAAGAGAAAATATAAATGATTCAAACTCTGAACGTGGACTCACATGAACAATCCCAGGCAGGGCTGCCACATTGCCAATTTGCTTCATGGCTGGCAGGAAGCCACCAACACCTGAAGACAAAAATTCAGTATTAGAAAAGCGGATGCAGTTGATTTTTAGCATTAAGTATCTTCATATGTTTCTAGCTTGCATTAAATGAAGGGTTAGTGGTCAGAACTACCGGAACAATAAAACAGGAGAGGACATTTGGGGTGGAGTGGGAAGGGAGCTTCATCGAGGCAGCACGTGCACAGGAAGGTAGCGAGGACAACTGGAGTAAACGCAGACATGCTGTCAGCATTCTGTGCATACCACGAGAAAGTTCCCTGCAAACACGGTACTGAGAGATGTGAAACAACTAATAAACGTTATGTTGCTGATGTAAAAAAAAAAAAAAAAATCAACACTGGTTTTACTCTAAGTGACAAAGAAGGGCAATGCAGAAGAGCTGGCCAACACTGCACTGAGAGTCAGGGGATATGGGGTCCTAGCCCCACTCTATCACTCGGTCATGGTGTCATTTTCGGCTAGTCAGGATGTCCTGGTGGGGAGATGGGTGGGAGCTAAAAATAAAAGAGTTAAAACCAGGTTCCATTTTAATACTATCATCACCATTAGAGCATTATATTAGAGCTTTATACACTTACCCTAAACACTGCTGCAGTTCTGCAAGGTAAGTGTAACCAACTCCCCTTTACAGATGAGATTAACTGAAGTTCAGTGAGGCTAATCAGTGTACAGGTTAAGAATATGGACTTCGGAATCAGGCACTCTTGGATGTGCGTTCCACCTCTGTCACTGAGAAGCTATGCAACTGGACAAATTAAAACTACTTAATGTCACTGAGCCTTGCCTTACACATCTGTAAAATGGAGACAACATCTTTGAATTACATGAGATAATCTACGTAAAGCACCTGGCACACAGCAAGTGCACAATAAATAGTAGCTTGTTACTACGTTAGCTGCGAAACCAACCAGGTCCACCCAGCTCCAAAGAGTTTCTAGAAAGCTAAGTGGCTAACCATGTGATCACAAGTAAGTAACAGGTTTTTGGTCTCATTTAAGTCTTGATTATTACCTGGCAATACTTTTGTATTTTTAAATTATAATTGAGTTACCATTGTCATGCCACAGGGAAGATACTATTTATACGGCCACATGTAAAACTCTAATGTACTTACCACCCCCTCGACAGGCATTCCTTAATTCCTCAAACATTAATTTTTCCAGAGCATCATTCACGTAGAAAACTCCTTCAACCTGGTACCAACGAAAAGGAAAAACTATGAGCACATGCCCATGACATATAGACAATGGATAGAATACACATACTGTACATAATATTTTACTTTATTCTTTATGAAACACCTTCTCATTACCTTAAGCAGAAAACTTCCTAACAAAGACTACGAGATGTTCCTATCTCTACATGTCTTAAAAATGTATTTTGCAGTGTTCACAAATTGTTTATGCTTCTACTCTTAAAGCCACATTTAAGAACTGAACAGGAATTTTTTGCATGTGTGATAAAGAAGTCCTGGAGGGCCTGGGTGGCTCAGTCGGTTAGGCATCTGCCTTCAGCTCAGGTCATGATCCCAGGTCCCAGGGATCGAGCCCCTCACCCCACTCATGCTCCCTCTGTCTCTCTTTCTCAAATAAATAAATAAAACTTTAAAAAAATTTAAAGAAAGAAAGGAAGAAAGGTCTTCCAACTATGCTCTCACCAAGGCCAAAAGTCCTACTATTCTTGTGCTTCTAAAAATGAGTGGGTCTTAATAAACAGATGAATCAAAAGATTCTAAACATAAAAATGCAGTTATCTGACCTTAGTGTATTTTTTCTGTTCCTAAGACAAAAGCATATTACACTTTATTGTGTCCTACGCTGACTTACAAATCAATACTTAGGTAAAGAGTTAAAAAAAATTTTAACATGTAGCTACGCAGCTCTGTGCCTAGTTCTAGAATCTATATAATTTTAAGAGGATAAAGGAGCTTGACAAAAAAATACAAAAGGCAATGGAGGATATAATTATGTAACACCAAAGGCCAGAACATTTTTATCAGATATCAAACATTATGAAGGAGCTGCCCACTGAAGGAGAAGCAAAGACTTTAACACTTATCACCTAGACAAATTTCTTTCTTTTATCAGAAAGGGGACTTCTGCTTGAAAAACAACACCAGTTGAAGGAAAATGTCTCCAGTATAATTTTCTAAGGGCCACATTTTATCAATTGACCAAACATTTACTGAGGACTTATTATGCTTTAGGCACTATACTGGTCACTAGGGGAATGTGTAAGATCCTGTTTGTTTTTTTTTTTTTTTTTTTCTTTTTAAAGATTTCATTCATTTGTCAGAGAGAGGGGAGGGGGCAGGCAGAGGGAGAAGCAGGCTCCCGGCTGAGCAGGGAGCCGGATGTGGGACCTGATCCCAGGGTCCTTGGATTATGATCTGAGCTGAAGGCAGACCACCCAGGCGTCCCTAAGGTCCTGTTTTTGAGGAATTTCCAGCCCAGGATGCAGCCCAGACTAGAAAATTAAGAGTGCAATGAGGCCAGCACTATGATAGGAGTGCTATGGAAGAAACTGAGGAAGTGGCTCAGCGGCTGAGGAGGCTTGACAGACGTTCCCTGTTTGAACCAGCTCATCAAAGACAAGGGACATCACTGGAGCTTGCAGACATTCAGGAGATATACAGGAGACACAAAGATGATATAAAGTTGGGAGGGGAGTGTTTTAGGGAAGAGAGATTTTTAGCGTAGCATGTGAGTCTTACGGGAGGAATGGAGATTAAGGAGGATAGATACAATAATTATTATGAAATTCATTCATCTCTCAAGAATGGGAACACAATTCAAGCTTAGGATAAAGGTCTGTTAACTTTTTAAGAGCAGTACACTGAGATTTCAAGTCTCCACTCTTAGGGGAGAAATGATAGTAAAGTGTCCTACAAATAGTTAAACCATAACTGCCTATTGCCAAGATGAGACTTGCTCCTAGGCAGAACCAGCAGCAGTGTATCAAAAGTGAAGCCAGAATCACTACCAGACACTGACAGTGTATTATCATGACCATCATGTCATGGTTATTTCCTACTCCTTCATTCAGGGAACCAGATTCCATAAACAGAAACTGGCTAAACGAAAAAGAGCAAAAAGGAATCTTATGACCATGGCCTTTTTCTCCTCTCAGTGTCTAGCTTTGCTCATGGGGACACTCAGGAAGTTTTGATACTGAGTAAAAGAGTGGAGTGGCTATCAGGAACTCTTACCAAGAAAGACTCACAAACCTCCCGTACATTCACTGGGCATCTGAAGAGAGCTCAAAAGGTATTTAACAACATATGCCCCAAACCTTACAAAGGACTGTTTTCTTCACTTTAATGGACGATAACAGGCACAAATGGCAATGAAGCCCAAGAGAAATAGTGAACCCAGACTTTCTCACTCCCTGGTACTGGGTTCCAAGTCTCCATCCGAAATACATTATTCTCTCAGAGGAAAGAGAAGTAAAATGGGTATCAAGTCCTGGCTGAGCTTCTTACTAGATGGCTAGAGGAAGCTGTGTCACCAACCCATCCCTAGCGAAGTGAGTATTAAAAACAAACCACCTTGCCCTGTGAACTCTCTAGACCGCTGCGAGAGACAAAAACGTTTTATTAAAGTGAATGCTAATAACTTGCTTCAGCAAACAAAGGTCTGTAAACGTCACCCTGATGGCCAGCATGACTCAGGAACGGAGTTCCTGTCCCAGCAACTCCAACCTGGACTGGCTGTGCCACCGTGTAAAAAAACCACTAACGTCTCTAAAGCTCGGGAATGTAACATCTTATGGTGCGTTTTTTGAGACTTCTATGCGAAAACGTTTTGCAAGCGCGAATTTGGCGTTCACTTAGATTCCCCAGGAACGTTCCGCTTTGGGGACCTTTCCCGCCGGGAGGTGGGGCTGGCTGGAGGGTGGGAGCGGGGACGGTCCCCGCGCTAAGCCAGGGGTGGGGAGGGCGAGGGGGAGGCCGGGCCGGGTGGGCAGGGAGGCGCCGCGGGCCCCCGGGAAGGCCCCGCCACGGGCTCCTGCTTCCCCGCCTCACCTGCATGTTGGGCACGAAGCCCTTCTTGATTCTCCAGCAGTTTTTATTGATCTTTTCCAAGAACTGCAGCTCATCATTATAGCTGCGACTCATGGCGGCGACAACGGTGGCGAAAACTCCCGGCTCCGCTTTGAAGAGACGCTGCCGCGCTGTCCCGCTGCCTGAAGTACCACCTTCCGGAAGACAACGCACAGGCGCGGTAGGCTCCGCAGCAGGATGGGCGACGGCAAGCGCCGAGGCTCGAAACTCCTGACACCAAAATCGCTTTTCTCTCGTTAAGTTAGACTGCCCTCTAGTGTTTAACTTTTTGGATATTTACTTGTCCTCTTCCACGCTTAAAGCTAAACTAAAATCAGTGTTTTTAGTGGGATGTAGTCATCCTTTGTTTTGGAAGTGATTTTCAGCACTTGAAAAACGCACTGAATCTGGATCCGGTCCAGCTGCTGTAGTGAATATCTGCGTGTGATTTGCACAGCAGTGAGGGAAAAAAGATGTGTGTAGCCGAGAAACGGGTTTAAATAAATATAACTGGACATTTGTAGTGTTTCAGAATGAATTTGTGGATGCATATTAAATAACTTTTCTGTCGGAAAAGAACATTCCAAAGAATGAACGTGACAATTTTTTTTAAAATATTTTTTTATTTATTTATGTGACAGCGAGACAGCCAGCGAGAGAGAGAACACAGCAGGGGGAGTGGGAGAGGAAGAAGCAGGCTCATAGCGGAGGAGCCCGATGTGGGACTCGATCCCACAACGCCCGGAACGCCCGGAACGCCGGGATCACGCCCTGAGCCGAAGGCAGACGCTTAACGACTGCGCTACCCAGGCGCCCCTGAACGTGACAGTTTATCATTTATTCCAACAAACACCGATGGGAGTGGTTGTTATGGCCAGATGTGCGCCCTAACGATGAGTAGATCGTAGATCGTAGATCGCAGTCCCTGCGGACAGCGGGGCTTCCCAGGTTTCCCTTCTTGGACCACTAAGGACCTGCGCTCATGCTCGTTTATACGCCTGTCTCTTGCTCACAGTAGTAAGCGATTTTTTACACGATTTCGGCTTCTAGTTCTACCTCATGTAAATAGCAGTGACTTTGGAATCGGTAAGACTTGGATTCCATTTCTACCTCTGCCTTGTACGCAGAGATGCTTTACCAGCCTTGAATGATTCATCTCTCTTCACCTTTGTATCCTCCTCTGCAAAATGGGACCACAATTCTTCAGAGTGTCTGTGAACATTAAGTGAGTGACAGTCGTGGAGTGACCAGCACGGAGCTTGGCATCCACTTGCCCACTAGATTGTCAGTGCCATGCAGACAGAGTTTGCGGTTTCTAGTTGTTCTTACATTACCCATATGGGTTCCCCTTTCCTCCTCTTCTGCCCCAATTTCACCCCAATAATTAGATGCTCTAACAACTTAATATCACCAACTACAAATGATCTAGGATTAGTACTCTGCACTGCCATTTCATTTCATTTCATCTGGGAGGGAAAACCCTAAAACTTAAGGGACATAATTTCTAGAGTTTCCTGTGACCACTGTTTCTCACCAGAAACATCTAAAAGGCAAGGTATTCCCTTTTTAAGTCAAGACTTGAAGTCTGCACACCCTCACTTTTTGTCAACCTAAAGATGCTAAATTCTCTCATCTTTGTCCTGTTTTGTTAAAAGAAAAATCCGGGGCAGAGAGTTTCTCAAATAAAAAGACAAGGTTGACATTAATAGAAAATAAGTTTAATTAAATACAAGGGACAGTACTGGTAAATATAAAACATAAAATCCAATATGCAGCGAAGTGGGGGAAACCCTGGGTTGCCGAGAGAGCTAACAGGAGCTCCTCTAGTAAGAACTCATGCGCATCTGTACTTCCGAGTTTCTCATGCATCTCCTCAGAGGCACATGGCTAGCTCTTGGCCCCGGCACCTTATAAACACAGGAACACACAAGGTGCATTCAAACGCGAACACACATTGAAACGTCTACCCCTCCACACACACAGACACACACCCCGATTTAGCTCTTTAACTCAGTTTGCCTCCCTCTGTCCCTGAGGGCTTGAGAAAGAAAACTGTCAGTCTAAGCACTTCACAAGGGCTTTACAATCCAGTGTGCACTGTCTTCCCCTTCTGGGCTGACAGTAGCTGCGGCTTAAGGGCCATTTACTTCCTGGAGTGGACTCCAAACGGGTAATCAAGCGGCTGGCTTCCCCCTCCACTGTCCACTTATGAGGTTCAGACCTTCCCAACCGTGGAAACTTGGCTGCTGCTTTAAGGACATTTCATACTTCAGGTCGGTGGAAATCAAAAGGAATCCCTGAAAAGGAGGCAATGGTGAAGACAATGTCACACTTGACATCGGCAGCCATTGGCCTATGGGGTTTGCCAAGGAGTGAGGGAGAGATGGTTTCTTTACCAGGTCCTCTTGGGTCACACCCTCCCCACTGCTGTCCCCTTGTGAGTGCCTCAGACAGGAACAGGCCACTTGAGATCATTGTCTGCTTATGTGACTTCAGCAGCTAAAGAAGGGGAGGTGGGGGGGAGCGGAAGGCAGGATAGTGTATGGGATCGGAGAATTCCCTCAGAATCTAATCCCCCCCGCCAAACACCAAAACAGAAGAAAAAAGGTGTTTCTGAAGTTTGTTGATAATGATTAATGAGGAAACAGCTCGCAACAGATCCCTGAACCTCGAGGAGGGTCTTTGGTTCAGGCAAAAGTTCACCGAGAGAATCAGAAGAGCCAGGCAGGTCTCAGCCAGGCCTTGCTTTCCTCACTTTAAATGGGACCGCTAATCCCAGCAGGTTGTTTTGCGGAATGAATGAGATTAAGCTCACCACAGCGCACCTTCTCTCCTACTGTGGGGTGAGTAAGTCTGGCTGCGAAGGGAAATCAGACTTTGTCTGATTTTTAAGCTCAAGTTTAAATGCTTTTCATTGTTGACTGCAAACTTTAAGAGCTAAACTGTTTGTCTATAAAATTCCTTGGGCTGGAAAAACACAAAGCAGAACAAAGTAGCATAAAACAGTAAGCAAAACAGGAAGAGGCATATTCTACCATGAAAAGAAATGGGGGCAGTGAAGAGAACATTCACATTCTTACCTCAAAAACTTCAATATCTGAATTGACAAATGAGATTTTGCGTGGGTTGGGCAGGGGAATTCCTTGCTGTAATTTTGCTAAAAAACAGAACAAGGTGTAAGAAAGCTAGGTACAGACACAGAGGTTTTGGCAAACTTTTTAGTAAAAGACGAATAAGCAGTTTTTAAATATATCTTTTCCTTCTTCCTGATTCTGTATTTTCACTCTATGTTCCTTGCATTTTCCTTGACGAATGCGTAATTAACGAAGTGCTCAATAAAAATGCACAAGCCATTATGTACACTTGCATGGCAGAAAAATGCTGGCAACTTGTCCAGTTTGTGTTTTGAAAATACCTTAATTAGTGGGTCTGAGAACATTTTGGTCTCTGATACAAAATGTATTTTAACCAAGCCAAACTCAAGATGCTGCAGTTTATGAATGACTGCATACAGGGAGAGGGCCTAGAATGGTCCTTCATTAAAACTGTCTATTCAGGTGGTGGTCTGTGCATAAGAACCTCAGAGATGCCCTCTAGGGAGATGAATCTCATTTCTGGCCAACTGGAAGAAGACTCTTTACTGCCTACGGAGAGCGGCTGCAATCTCCTCAACCAGAGTTTAGCTCTTCTTGCTGAGTCTGCAGGTAGTGTTGCTAACAAGGCTTGGACCTGGAATAACTACTTCCGCAACCACATCATTGATGGCACAAACTCTGCGGATTCTGGCACGGGCCTGGATTCACACAGTCACATGCTGGAAGTACAGGCTTTGGGGTGGAAAGTCCCAAACAATCCCCAACATTTAGCTAATGCCAGAGTCACATGTTTCCCAAGAATCCCTTACCGTTGGCCAGTGGGAGGATTCCAAAGTGGAGAATGGAGGACAGAACATTCTCGAACCTCAAGACCTAAAATGAAAAGGGATACTAAATTAGTTGCCAAATCAGGGCATTTTGAAAGTACCAAGCCCAGTCTGAACGTGCACTTTCCCAGACCTTATCACGACAGAGGGCGATAATTAGAATCTCCCTATGGAGATAATCTAGCTTTCCAGACACCGAGAGCTATCTTGCGGGAAACCCTATTACACAGTTTTCCAGTCTTTTTTCCTCCTTGAGGACTACGTTTCTGCTCCCTGTAGGCTGGATCATGATAACAACAAATGCAGAGGGACCACATGGTGGCAGCAAACATGGCAGCTTAGACATCTACTAAGACAATCTAAACAATTACTGAGTATTCCAGTTAGTAGTCTTTCCTTAACGGAGGTCCTTTGCATTATGTTATACTCTGTAGTCAATGGTATCACCAGAACATCCAATTTATCCGGAATAAATTACAGTAGTTGTTAAATCTTAGCAAAGTGTTAGTTCCTGGGAAGCTTCAGGTATTAAAAACAAATGGACTATGGGGTGTCTGGGTGGCTCAGTCGGTTGAGCACCTGACTCTTGGTTCTGGCTTGGTCATGATCTTGGGGTCATGATCTCAGGGTCGTGGGATCAGCGGGGTAAGGCTCCTAGCTCAGTGCAGAGCTTGCTGCAGATTCTCTCTCTCCCTCCCCCTCCACTCTGCTCCTCCCCACTAAGCGGCCTGCTTGCGCGCATACTCTCTCTCACACACATAAATAAATATTTTAAAATATAAATGGACTATGATGAACCTCAGTTCACTCGATGACTATATTTTGAATATCCTACATGCTTAGCAAGCTTAGCAGCTTAGCAAGGAGGGCTCTAAAGCCAACTTCCTAGGTTTAGCTCTTGTTTTTACCACTTCTGTGAAGTTGGGAAAGTTCTTTAATCTCTGTGTGCCCCAGTTTCCTCTATCGTGAAATGAAGATAACGGCACTAATGTCATCGAGTTGGTTTCAGGATTAAACAAGTTAATATTATGTAAAATGCCCAGTATATACCACTGTCATTTTCCCCCCCAAAAATGTCATTATTAGCACACTGTGTTGCTGATACTAAACAGTTTCTTTGAGTCTTCCTGGAAGACTTGGACTCACTTCACCCCCTCTAGGCTCAGGAAATACTATTTATGAGAAAGTCCGCTATGCATTCTCATTGATTATAGTCTGTCATCTACGAAGTGGCTATGCTATGGAGGTGCTAACCCACAGTGCATGAGACAATACGGATATTTTAAATTTCAATATCTGGCATGAAAGATGTAACTTATTTTCCAGCTTGTTGACACTAATGCCACCGGCTTCTAATCTCCCCAACCTGAAAATCAGGATGTACCTATAAAATTAAATAAACAAACAAATATCTTGTTTGGTCTCCCGGATGAATTCTTGGGCTTCTTTGCTATTTTACTCAGATCTGTCCCTCTCTTAATAGCTGCTTCTGTTGAACATGGTAATCAATTCAGTACCATGTCCCAGGACTGCTCTGTGAGAGGTCAAGTGCCCCGACCGAGGCCAGTAAGTGGGAGTTTACTCCTGCAGTCTGGCCTCAGTTTGTGTATTATATGCTATGCTGCCCCTTGATATAGAGGTGGCAATAACTGGAATTAATTTTTATAAAACACTGGCCATCATTTAACACCTACCATGTATTCAATGTGCTAACTGAATTTCATATATAATCCCAGCTAATCGTCTCAACAACCCCAAGGCTGGAATGGCCAGCTCCATCCCTACCTGCACTGCCCATTCTCTTGCTCTGATTTATCTTTCTCTATAATATTTTTCAGTATACAATATATATTTGCTTGTTGTCTGCCACACGCACACACACGCGCACACACACACACACACACACACACACGAATAGGAGTGCCCAACGGTGGCACCATTGACATTTTGGGATGGATCCTTCTTTGCTGTGGGGGTTGTGCACTGTGGGAGGGTATGCAGCATCCTTGGTCTCTACCCACTAAGTGCCTATAGCACCTCCCTCCCCCAGATTGTGACAAAGAAAAGTGTCTTCAGACATTGCCAAAACTGGCCCTAGGCGAGAACCACTGCTCTGGAATATAAGTGCCACAAGGATAAGGACACCAATTAGTGATTTGGCTGATCTTCCTGCAGTCTGGGGGGAGGGGTTTGCTTCCAAGTATATCCAAGTTGGGATATACTCTTCCTATCAGGAGATCACCAGGCTGGGGACTCCCAAAAGGTATTTGCACAACCAGCCTTGATGCTATTTTAGGAGATGGCCAGAAAGGCTTCCAAGAGTAAACTTAGTCATGGCCTAATAATTTGCAGATAGCCTCATCCTTTGGGAGTCTGGATCTTATATTTAAATCTCAAAGATTATTTTATCCAAAAAATGAAATCACCCTAAGAATCTCATGCCAATATTACATAGGTCTTAGTTTTTAAAAAATTCTTTTAAAAGTCTTTCTGAATAGATAAAAGAGAATTGGAGAGTCCCTGTCCTGTTTAAAAGTTAGGGGGTTGGTGGACAAGCAGCTGACGCAAGGAATTTTAAAATTAAAACCTACCCTCATGGGGAAATCAAGTATCTAGAGGCTTAGAAAACAGTCATCCAGCTACTATATAGGAAAATTGTCATTCTTCCCTTGACAGGAACTCTGAGAGCTCGGATTCCTACCTCAATGTTGCTGCGATTGGACTCTGGCAAAGAGAGGCGGAATCTGAAACAAAACAAAACAACAAACGTCAACATTGGAAAAGTTTAAAGGATGGAAGATTTAAAAACAACCATCTCAATACAAAGGAACAAAAAGGAAAGGGGATTTTTTTTTATAAGATCTGTAAGTCACTATTTTAAAAAACCACACAGACTGGTAAGGTTATAATGTTCTATCACATCTTTAACCCGATATTTGCTGCTTAGGAAGCAGAAGGCTTGGATTTGTAACCAGCATGGGTTCCCCAAGTGCATTTGCTGTATGGGACTTACTGTTGGCAACTCGAATGCACAAGAATCTTAAGAAACAGTTTTCAGTCTCCAGCCATACCACCATGAATGTGCCTGATCTCATTTGGTCTCTGGAGCTAAGCAGGGTGGGGCTTGCTTAGTGCTTGGATGGGAGACATAGTCTGCAGGTCTTCTTGGTCTGAACTCCCAGAATATACACTTGAATTTTCATACATAGTAATAGTAAGATGAAACAGTAGTAATCAACAGGGAGGATCCCTTCTTTTCACAGATGGGGAAACTGAGGTCCAATTAATGGCAGATAAAGGACCAAAACTTAGATCTCTTGATGTCCATCCCAAATCTCCCTTCCACTATAGGGTCTTGCCTCATCTTCCTTTCCCCCTTAGTCTTCCATGGGTCACTTTTGCCCAGGTGTAGAGCTTACTCCTGCACGAGCCTTCTAATGGCTCCCCCGTCTCCAGTCTTGGTCACCAGTCTTGGTCTTCTCCACCCTGTCTTCCACACCATTCCCAGAGTGAACTATATGACAAGCATGTCTGAGGAGGACATGCTGCTGTTCAAAATTCTTTAATGTCCTGAGTCCCAGTCACTTATATGGTGCACAAACCTTTCTGTATTCTCTTGTCCAGTTGCCTGTTTACTCTAACCTCTCTTCATTCTCTACCTTGAATTTTATACTCAAGAACCCTGAACTGCTTAGTGCTATGCTGTTTTATTTATTTATTTATTAATTATTTTATTTTCCTAAGTAGGCTCCACACCCAGCCTGGAGCCCAATGTGGGGCTTGAACTCACGACCTTGAGATCGAGACCTGAGCTGAGATCAAGAATTGGACACTTAAACGACTGAGCCACCTGGACACTGCTTAAGCTGTTTTGTGAATCAGGCACTATATATCTGAGGTTAAAAAAAATGTATGGGCTTCAAAACACATAACAAAAAAATCCTGAAAAATTAAAATTAATACATGCCCACAAGTAACATTATGGTGACTAGTCACTTTAACTCAACTGCACTCATGGTTAAATTTAAATTATATTTAATGTGGAATGCATTTGTATATATGCTATATACTTGGGGCTGGATTCTCCAAAATTAGAGTGGATAAGGTCATAAATTTAGATCGTTAAGACAACTGTAAAGTATTTCCTTGCTTATTCCAGGATACTTCTGGCCTCCATGCTTTTTGCTCATGCTGTTCCCTCTTTCTGAAATTGCTCCTCCCTGTCTTGTTGACTGGCTAACTTCTCTTAATTGTTAAAGATTTACCTCAGGTGTTACCTCTTCCAAGCACCTTTCTGTTACTACGTTTAAGGAGCAGGTAGATATTAATGGAAGAGGTAAGTTTGCTTATTATCAGCCAATATCATGTTAATATGAACTAAGTTTTGAGACTTAATTCATATTAACATGATATTGGCTGATAATAAGCAAACATAAGAATAAAAACCAGAAAGACAGTTATATCTGACAAGGATCAGAGATGGCATCAGTGGCTCAAACTGAGCTCAGTGGAAAGCGAGGACTAGAATCCTTAGGGTATTTTTACAGGAAGTAAGCTGAACAGTTGAACAAACACTTGAAGGTACTGCTGGAGAAATGTGAGGAGGATGCTTCCCCTTGGCCACACTGCCTTTTATTAAAGATTGGTAACCTAGGCCAGTTTAGAAATCCAGGTGGAGCAAAGAGCAAACTCTCGCGGTCCTGGTTCTGAAAAACACGCAAACGCAACTCTGACCACTAGGTGGCGACTGAGTTCAGTCTTTTGACTTTCATCCTGAAACCGAGGCCCTAACCTGTTCTGTTTTGTTTTTCTTAAAACACAACTATTAGGAACTAATTTTATTACAGAACCACAGAGTTGATGGGGAGAAAAGGAGCTCAAGTAGCCCTACCTTGCAGACATATAAGAGTACAGCTTATTTTAAAAGTTTTGGAGCAGGTTTACTGCCCTGATTGAAAACCAGAACAAAAGTACACTTAAGCATGTCAAATGATGATGGGGTCATGATCTGGGTCAATATAACAGATACAGCATAATGAAGTTCAAGTGGACCTTGGTCCACGGGCACTCACAATGCCTCTCCTCCAACCCTGTGGCCATAGCAGACGCTGAAAATCAATACTTGCGTTCAATACCGTATAAAAATTGTCTCTTTGTCCTCTGACTATGAACTTGACTGAGTCCAGGGCATGGCACATTTAGGCACTTAGTATTCACTCATTCATCTGTCCAGCAGGTACTTACCGAACACCTAATATATGTCAGCACCTTGCGACAGGTGCTGGAGATCACGATTGTGAGTGAAAACAAACACAGCCACTGTTCACATGGAGCTTAAAGCCTCGTGGGAAGGCACACGTTAATCAAGTAAGCCCACTGATGACGGTTTAATGACAGACTGAGATAAATGTGGCGAAGGAAAGTAAAAGTTCACTGAGGCAAATAAGAGAGGAACCCCATCTAAACTGGCAGGTGCAGGAAGGTGTCCAAGGAAGGGAAATACATCCTTGAGCTGACATATGACGGTGGGCAAGATTAAAAAGGCAAATTGGGGAAGGAAGAGGGAAGGGTCTGGCAGAGTCTGCAAAGGCCCTGTGGAGGGAACAGAGGCCAGGAAGAGTGTGCAGCAAGACGATGCTCGAGAGGCAGACAGTGGTGGACCAGGCTGGGTTTCTCAGGCTGTGTCAAAATTTTGGTATTTATCTTAAGAGCAAGGAACCTATGGAGGGTTTCTAAACAGGGAGATGATGTCTGTGTTTTGTAAAGATCACTCTGGCTGTAGTATGGAGAAAAGATGGGCAGGCCAAGAGGTTTCCTAGATGCCCCTTCTATGCTCAGTATTGCTCTAGGCAATGTGAAGAACTTCAAATATAACTATATCTATGGGCAGCCTGGGTGGCTTAGCCAGTTAAGGGTCTGCCTTTGGCTCAGGTCATGATCCCAGGGTCCTGGGATTGAGTCCTGCATCGGGCTCCCTGCTCAGCAGAGAGTCTGCTTCTCCCTCTACCCCTCCCCTCTTGCTTGTGATCTCTTTCCCTCTCTCTCTCAAATACATAAATACAATCTTTAAAAAATATTTATATTTAAAAATATATTTATGATGGACAAACAGAAACTGTATGTGTAGGAAGGAGTTGGAGAACAATACAAAGCAGCATGTCTTCAGTGCTCCTTTCTGGGTTTACACTGACTTGCTGCAGGAATTCTGAGAACATATGAAAAGGTGAAGAAACCAGTGTGGGTTGGAGGTAGGGGTGTGTGTGTGTGTGTGTGTGTGTGTGTGTGTGTGTAAGATATGCGGGGAAATAAACTGCCCTTTGAGAGAAGCACTCCACCATTTCCCTTAGCACCCAGTTTTTGCCTTTTAATCTGAGTGTTTCTCTTAGCAGGCTCTGGACCTGGAAGGTAGAAACAGTTGCCCCTCTCTCTACTATCTGTATCAAGAACAGTGTAGAGCACATCATAGGTGCTCAAGAAATTCTCATTGAATGGATTATGGATAAATGAGTAAAGGATGGGTGGGGAAGTGTTTATTGGAATTGGGGTCACTTTGAGGGGGAGCCAGTCTAAAGCAGAATGTTCATTTTAGGGAGTTATGAGGGGTAAGTTTGGCTTGCTTGGAAGGTAGTCAAAGAGCCTGACAACGCCCAGCTCTGGATTTAATCCACGATGAAAGGCTTTTTCTTCCTTCCTTTTCTTTCTTTCCTTTTTCTTTTTCTCTTTCTTTTCTTTCTTTCTAGATTTATTTATTTTAGAGAGAGAATGAGCAGGAGGGGCAGAGGGAGAGACAATCCCAAGCAGACGCCGTGGTGAGTGTGGAGCCTGTTGTGGGGCTCGATCTCACAACCATGAGGTCACGACCGGAGCCAAAACCAAGTGCATCAGACGCCCAATTGACTGTGCCACCCAGGTGCCCCCAGTGATGAAACGTTTTCATGTGAAGAATTGTTGAGCCCATTCCAGTATTACCCAATGTTTTATCTTCATTGCCTTCTGCAGTCTGGAAATTCCCCCAGCAAGTCTGGGAGAAAGGGAGGAAGTCATTTGGGGTTTCCTCCTCTAATGGGGGCCTTGCACTGTGGCATTCCTCTGCCCTGGCTTCCACAGTAGCTCAGAAGGAGGGTGGAGATAGTGGTCAGCCCAGGTGCCGAGCTCTGACGACCTGTCTAAAGCACTGTTCTGACAGAAACTGAATCCATTCTTCCCAGACCTGTTTTCCTTTCTGGGTTTCTCTCCAGATGGCTCACACTGGGGAATGCTTATTTGCCTAAGCCGCGAGGAGTCGAGTTGGGTGGTGATTCTAACTGCTTGTAGCCAGCTTTCTTTGCATTCTCTGACGGTGTTGCCTGGGAGGGGTTGTAGGGTGCGTGTGTGTGTGCGCGCACGCGGGCACGCGGGCACGGATGTTACTGGTGTGGGGTACAGTTTGGGAGTGTCCAATGCTTCACTCGTGGCAATGTGAAAATTGTTCCAAAGCTCTAAACAGTCCAACAATCCTGTATATTTGATTGCCTTGAGCTTTGCATGCGGTTAAGAAAAAGGGTTAGAATTCAGTCATCTGTATGGCGACCAAAATGGGGAAAGTGTTTTTAATTTGGTCTCAGGAATGCCTACTATGTGGATCAACCTGCATTGGGGGTTCCCTCCCAATAGAACTGTGTTTGGAACAAAAGTCAATTGTAGATAGACCAGTATGAATCTGGTTTATGACTTTGAGGGCCAATTAAGACTGTCCTGACTTGTCATGTCTCTTGGGATCAATTTCTCCCTCTTATTTGGTTAAAATTTGATCCCAGAAGGGGGAAAGAGAATAAAACCCTACTGCTGGTAGTAACTAATATTTCTTGAGCACTGATTATATGCAGAACATTATGCTTTTCAGACATTTCCTCGTCTACCCATACAACAGCTCTGTGGATAGGTGCTCTGTTTTGCTGATGATGACATTTAGAGAGGCTGACTGACTTGCCCAAGGTCACATAGCTAGCAAACGACAGAGGTGGAATTCAAAATCAGATATGTCTGACTACAGGGCTGTGCTCTTAATTAGACATACCCACAGAGGTCACCTTGATTACTCGTACTCCCTGCTTTTGCTTTCTGTATTTTTTCCTTTCCTCCATTTTTCAAGGCAGCTGTGTGGAAAGGACTGTGTGCTTTTTCCACAGCAGGTCACCCACTGCCTGTGGCTTCTCTTCTATCAAATCTTCATGTTGAGAAAGGACGTGCTGCCTGCTTCAGTTTCGTGTGACTCCACGCCCATGGGTTTCCTTTTCTGGGCAAGGGTGTTTACTGTCTAACTCTTCTAAGTCTTGGCTGTGTTCCACATCAAAGGCAGTTTGATGTCGTAAGTGAACTCTCAAAGCTGTGAAAACCACTCACTCAGGTCCAAGTTCTGGCTCTGCCATTCACTAGCTCTGTGATGCGAGCAAGTTATTCAATCTCTATGAACCATAAAACAGGGATAATAAGCTATGTCCAGGTCTATTCACTCAAGCTACAGACACTGATTGAAGACCTTGCCAGGTCCTGGAGATACAGGGTTGTGCGGTTTAAACGAAGTAATAGATGTAAAGTTCTTGGCACGGGACCAGAAGGCAGCAAAGGTTCAATAATAAAGTAGTCATAAATAGTAGAACAAAAGGCAATTTCTCTAATAGCCATCACTGGGCGGGAGATAGGGGAATGAGGTGTTTCTTGAACAGGGTTTTTCTGAATAGGGGAACTCTTGAAATGATTTTGTATAATGAGCACCTTCTTCCCCTGGATGAGGCCAGCCCCAGATTTTAAATAATAGCCATAGTCAATCTTCTTGAACACTTAACATGCACTTTACATGTGTTAACTCATGTATTCCTTACAATAACCCCCTGAAGTGGATTGTATTATAGCCTCGTTTTATAGAGAAGGAAATGGAGGCCCAGAGAGCTTAAGTAACTTGCCTGAGACCTCACAGCTAATGAATGGCAGGGCAGGGATCTGAACCAGCTAGTCTTGACTCTAACACCTGTGATCTCATTGCCTCTTTAAACTCGCCACACTGGATTTGACTTGATTTCTGTATCTGATGTCTATGTAGCCAGCCGTGAGCAGCTTCAGAAAGAGACACATCCAGGCAGGGGATGTTTGGAAAGGTGTTTGGAGTTAGTATTCTGGGAACCTAATCTGGAGACCCTGTTTCCCAGCGTTTCCTCAAGGATGCTTCACTGATCCCCACTCCCTTTATACCTCTCCCTGCTGCATCTCTCTGACCTCGCCCAAGACCAAAGCAGGCCGTCCATCTGGAAGAGCAGCACTTGTGGAACCAGGAGTGGAGGTGCTGGCTGGGGCTGTAGTGTGGGAGGCGGGGCTGCCATTCCTATGGCCACAGGCGAAGGCGCTCCTTCTGCACAGCCTCTGCTCTTCCGCAGTCTCGCATGGGCCGCCTTGGGACTGAGTGATGCCTGGCCGATCCACCTTGCCCCCCATCCTCCTACTGCCCGAGGTCTGTCATAGCAGCGCCTTCAGGAGCCGCCGCAGACTCTGTGCAGGTGGCCTGTGCAGTGGGACACGGCCTTGCTCAGAAGGGCCCACGCTTGGTTTAATGCTCTGCTGTCTCCATCTTGAAATTCTTCATAAGATTTTGAACAAGGGGTTCCGCATTTTCATTTTGCAGTGGGCCTTGGGAGTTAGGTAGCTGGTCCTGCTCAGACCCTACTGAGGCCTCAGGAAGCCTCCCCAGCATGAGAATCTAAAGGAGACCACAGGGGAACGTGGAGGAGACTCCAGGAAGGCAGGAGTCTTAATCTCCGCTTGTGTTCGCCAAGTCAAAGCATGGGCTGTAGGAAGCCGGAGAATGGATCCACGCACTTCTTCGGGTGATGCGAATTGAGCAGGTTGCAATCGTTTTTGCAGTTACTCCCATAAAGAAACCTAACGCCCTCTGAACCTGCAGTATCTTACTGGGAGGATCGCTGGAGAGGAGAGTCCGTGTGATTTAAGCAGAGAGGTGAACCTGGTCTCTGCTCCTTAAGGTCTCTCCTACCGGCCTGCCACGAGCCTGAAGCCCCACCCTTACGAATTCCTTCCTTCCATCCTGCCAGTAAGCCAGAGCCCTGCTCAAGGCACACGTGGTTTCTCCCTTCTCAAGAACTTGCTGCCTCAATCAGCAGCCCTGCTCCCCTTCTCGCCCATCCCTCCAGACTCCTAGCCCCCCTTTCCTGTGGAGGGCTCGCCAGTGCTTGCGGTGGGGCTGCTCAGGCAAATTGCATGACAAAATTCTCTCCTTTCCCTTCTGGCCTCACTCAGATGCTGCCTGTCCCTCGCCTGCCACCCTTCCCCTCCTCCTCTCCTGCTCTCTGGCTTCCATCTTCTCGGCTATTACAACTGGCATCTCCAAGATGACCCATCAAGTTTCAGAGTTTCATCAGCCTTGACCTTGTGGAGGCTGGGTCATGTTATGACTCTGGGAGCCCTTCCTCCATAAAGAAATAGTAAACATTATATTTGAAGACTGTGTTGTTATAAAGATAAGTATAGTCCAGCCTGGATTGTATTCATTTTTAATTCTTATTTTAAAATATATTAAAACGTTTTCGTGGGTCCCTAAATTATCCGTGGGCTCTAGGCTCTGCGTCTACTGAGACTAATGGACAAATCAGTCCTGTGTTGCAGAGCTGGGTAAAATGTAACAAAGGCTTCCTGAAATCTTTTCTCTCTAGGAAACCATACTACCTTTTTTGTTGTTGTTCCTTTTATTGGGACAACAATATAGTTACAAAGAGAATTTTAAGGAGAAAAACCCACTCAGTCCCACAGCCTAACGTTCTTCATTTGTGATTCACTTCCTCGCCCAGATGGAAAGCTATTTTACACAGCTGACTGCTGTGTTTATGCAGTTTTGCATTCTGTTTGTCCCATTTAATATCATTTTATTGAAAGCACCTTCCACGTTTCTGCAATAGTCTTCATCACCATCTGGCTGACTTACGGTGATTGACTTACTTTTTCCCTCTGTTGGTTTCCTGTTCTTTCCAGACTCTGCTTCCTCTGGCCTTTTTATAGCATTTCTTCCCCCTTCTGTGGGATTCGTCTGGGCCATCTGGTCATTCTGAATATCATTCCCCTTCCCCCCAGGTAGTTTGATTCATGGCTTCAACTGCTGGCTTCACAGGGCCGAGGAAAATGGGCTTTGCAGACAAGAAGGTTCTTCTCAATGGCAATCACTGTCTGACAGTCTACCTATGTGACCTGCCAGATCCCTTTCACAGCGTTCTTTGGAGAGCCAGCTAGGCCATGGGGCATGGTTTTGTTAAACTCTATGTGCTAGTAATGGGGTCAGAGTGGTCAGAGCCTGCAGGTACCTCAGCGATGACCCAGTCCAACTTCAGTATTTTACAGACAAGGACAGAGGCACAAAGAGGTTCCCACACTCGATCATGGTTATAGAATCAGTGACCAGGGATGTGACACTTTGTTCCTCGACCTCAAAGTTTCATGCTCTTTCCTCACTAGCATGCTTCCTGGAAGTTATTGAGGAAGATCTTTAATTTATATTCCGGTACCGTTAGAATGTGAATTTATGTTACGGAATTATATTTATACTTATTTGGCTGCTCATTTTATCTGAACATTATCTAATGGGAGGAAAAAAGAAAGGCTCCACAACACAGCTTTGAGTGAAGCCCATACTTTGGAATCATCTGGAACATTACAGAAGGAGTACCTAAGTGATTCATGTTCTATGCGATGGTAACTTCCCCTGCTCTGTTAATATTCACTTTGTCTCTATGGTCTGCTGAATCACTTATTGCTAAGGTTTTCAACAGTCAAATCAGTTAAACTTACCTATTCAGAGATAATGAACAGACCAGTCTTTGTCCCAAAATAACCAGGCCAACACTGGTACTAGCAACCTGCAGACAACAAAAGCATTCATTACTAGGAGGAGTGAATCTGTCTATTTTGGCCACAAATATCCTTTCTTGTACTGGAAATACCATAAGCTCCACTTTCCCTCTCATTGCTAGAGATACTGGAAAGAAATAGCTCTGAAAGTGCTCTCTTGCAGGTAGGGAAACTAACTATGAAGACTTTTTAAGGATCTCCCTTAAATTGTTTTTCTATTTTTTCCTTATCTCTCTTCTCCATGTACTGTATGTGTGTTCGTGTGTGCATGTGTGTATATGTGTCTGCAAGTGTACATATGTGTGTGTATGTGTGTGTGTGTGTGTGTGTGTGACATTTTGCTTAGACTCACTGTATTAGTCCCTTTCCATTGGGTTGCATTTGGCCTTCATCTGCTCAAATAACCTTGAATTCCATCCTGACTGACTTATTTTGGGGAAAAAAAGGAAAGTCTATTATCAATGTAACTGCAGCCAGGGAAAGGGCACGCAGGAAGTGGAGGGAGGGGAGAGCTATTTTACCAGGTGGGGAGTATGAGCACTGGCCTTCCATACTGCCCCCACCCCAGTCTCACCCCTGTCCTCACCACTAATTGATGAATCAGACCTCACACCCCCAGACACTGAGCAGAGCACTGCTGGTCAGTGGCCCACCGTGGGAACAGGACTGGTGTCCCCAGGCTGCCCTCCTGCCCCCACAGGCCTTACAAAGTCCATGGACACGATGGCTTCAGCGGTCGAGTTCTCGGTCTGGGCAAGGAGCACGATGGAGGCAGGGATGTCCAGGGTGAAGTTACCCGGCTGCAAACTGATCACGGGAGGCTCCGTCGCCATGACCCGTACCATGAAGGGCTGGGACAAGATGTAGATCTCTGCGATCTGCAACGTTCGGGAAAAGAAGTGGAGACCAGGGAGGTGAGCTGATGAGGGGAAATCACACACTTGGGGTGGCCTGGATGATTAAACTTTATATCATGCAGTTAGAATTGAAACAAAGCTCTCTGGCAATTATAACACCACCACACACAAGACAAATAATAACAACACCTGTCATTTACTGAACATATCCAGATTATCTGGTTTAATCTTCACAAAAGCCCTTCGGGCAGGTTCTATCAGAATCCCCATTTCACTGCTGAAGACAGTGAGTCCTTTGGTTAAGAAATTTCCTTCACTTCCAGGTGGATACATTGAGGAACTGGGATTCAAATCTAGGTCTGTCTGACCCCGGATACTTGCTCTAAAACCAGGATGCTCAATGAGCATCCCTCTGTCCTCAAGAGCGAACCTGAGCCTTTCAGGACACTGTGTCCAGTATTCAGGTGCTGTGAAGGCATGGCATTAATAGTTGCTTCACTAAAGGCACAAACCTGGGCCCTCTTCCCCCATTTCCCATTTTAGCTTATTTCAAATGTGTGGTGGAACCTCATGGAAGGAACAGTTGATTTATTTTGTAAACTTTTAATGCTTTAATAGTAACTTGTTTAGTAAATAACTGTGGCTATTTTATTAAAAGAAAAAAAAATCTGGGGGCCCCTGGG
Organism: Ursus arctos; assembly: GCF_023065955.2. Lineage (NCBI taxonomy): Eukaryota > Metazoa > Chordata > Mammalia > Carnivora > Ursidae > Ursus > Ursus arctos. Next base: position 8,403,049 of record NW_026622886.1, on the reverse strand, counting down.
TGGCACAGTCAGTTGGGCATCCGACTCTTGGTTTTGGCTCAGGTCGTGATCTCAGGGTGGTGAGACCAAGCCCTGCATCAGGCTGGTGCTCATCTCGAAGTCTGCTTAAGACTCTCTCCCTCTCCCTCTTCCCCTCCCCCCGCTCATGCTCTCTCTCTCTAAAGTAAATAAATAATTCTTAAAAAAAGAAAAAGAAAAAGAAAAAATTCTCTTCAGAATGGAAAGATGAACTCAGGTTTGGACCAAAAAGGAATAGAAAGAACCCACAAATCTTCCAGAAGTAGTTTCAATGAATCCAAATACACTACCGAGGAGTCAAACCCTCAGTACTTACCCGGGAGAGCACGTTGCCAAGGCCTTGAGAGTTTTGAACCAAATGGTTGGATATCTGGAAAATTAAGACCATACATCACTGTAAGATTTTTACCTGGGTTCTCTTTTCAGGGGAAACCTAGCTTTCCTTATATTTTTTATGAATCATGAAGTTGTTACACCAACAACCAATTAGTTTTTGAAGGTGGCCTATCATTTTATAGTCCAACCATAAGAAATCTGAGGCCCAGAGAAGTAAAGTAACTTGCCCAAGGTCACACAGGAAGTACCTTCCTTTTTAGTAAGTGCCTTTTCACTTTGGCAATACTGTGTATGTCCCACATGTATGATCCTTGCGTAACCATCCTATAGTGGTTAACAATAAGTCTTGTATTATTGCCCACCTTTTCAGAGATTACTGACACAAAGGATGCTTATATAATTTATCTTCACAGATGGATGGTTTCCAAATCTGAAGGAGACCTTTCCAATTCTTGGCAGTCTACGGTAGCTGGTGCTGCCACACCTAGTATTTTGAACCCAAGTTTTATAACCACTTGTATAATTAAGACCCATGGAATGAAGAGATTACTAGGGGATGCTTAATAAAAGATGTTGGTTGACTGGCTGGAGAGAGTGTTCTCATCATAAAAGGGAGGGGCATGGCAAAGAGAATCCATGAGTATGTGTTCTATTACCAGCCATTATAGATAAATCAGTTGCAATTACCAACAGGAGAAATATTTTTGTTGGCCTAACACAAGGCATAATGATGATGATGACGATAAGCAACACTTAAAGAACACTTACTCTGTGCTCAGCATTGCTCTGAACGCTCTCTCTATATATTTAAACCTCTCTAATGTCCATACTGACCTTATGAGTATGGAATTATTATCCCCATTTTCTAAATGATGACACTGGCACAGAGAAGTTAAATAAATTGAAGATGCCCAAAGTCCCAGGTCATAAGTGGTGGAGGGGAGTCTTGCATTATTTAAGATCAATCTAGAAGAGTGGCCTGGTATCCTACACAACTGAAATTAGCAGACCTGGAGATGCAACAACCCCCCAGCTACCAACAGCATTCAGTTCACAATCCCTTCATTCGCGTCCTGCTAGGGTTGATAGTCTAAAAAGGCCCAGGAAATAGAAACAATGACATAAAATTCCCATAACAGGCTACTTATAATAAGATGCATGCTGCTGCTGAACGTTCCGTCCATGAACTCTCCTCACCTCTTTCATGGAGAGAGTGACGTTGAAGGCCCCAGCTGTAAAGTAAGCAAAGGACGCAGATTTAAAGAAAAACTCGGAGATTCCAACGTAGAGCATAGAGTCACTGCGTTCCGGCAGCACAAAAGGAACTGGCGAGAAGGGGGGGTCAGTGAGGTTGTCCAGTGGGTAGAATACGCCCTGTGGGAAAACAGAGAGAAAGATCAGTGTATCGGGTCCACACTTGGGTGTACAGCACTAAGAAGGTGGATCTGCTCATGTCAGAATCAGGAAAATACCAGAAACTCAGTAGGGGTTAAAAGACGAAGGGCCTTCTGACTTCTTGACCACTGACTACGGTTTTGCAGCTCTGATGACTTCTTGAGCATACGTGGACGTGTCTGTCCCCCCTGGGGTGTAACCTTCTTTCAGAGGGCAGGTACATTTTAACTGGACACACAGCTTTGCATAGTTCCTGAGGTGCCATGTAGAGATGCCAAACTCTTGACCTTCAAACCCTGTGGCTACTGAGCATCTGGGGTGTTATAGAAAGACTCAGAAGGACCCAGGACTCTCAGTAGGTTAAAGCATTTTCCTGGCATTCCTGATGCTACCCTCAGTGGCTATAGGATGTTATTACAAAATGGTGTCTTGAGTAACATTTAATGTATCTGAATGACTCTAAGTGATTGAAATATAAGTTAGAGGCGCCTGGGTGGCTCAGTAGGTTAAGTGTCTACCTTTGGCTCAGGTCATGCTCCCAGAGTCCTGGGATCGAGCCCCGCATAGGGCTGCCTGCTAAGGAGGGAGTGTGCTTTTCCCTCTCCCCCTTCCCCAGCTCGTGCTCTCTCTCTCTCTCTCAAATAAATAAATAAAATCTTTTATTTGAGAGAGAGCGAGCGAGCACAGCAGGGGAGCAGCAGGCAGAGGGAGAGCAAGAAGCAGGCTGGCCGAGCAGGGAGCTTGATGCGGGGCTTGATCCCGGGGCCCTGGGATCATAACCTGAGCCGAAGGCAGATGCTTAATGACTGAGGCACCCAGGCACCCCTAAATAAATAAAATCTTAAAAAAAAAAAAAGAAATATAAGTCAATATGCACTGAAAAAAAAACCAATGATATTAACCTTGGGGCAAAACTGAAATAAAGACAATTAATCTCTTTTCTGGAATCAGCAAAGACCATTTTCATGTGCAAATGGCCCTGGCCGAGGTCAACAGCCCTCAGTTAAATTGGCTAACCTGACAGGAACAGGAGTGTGGATATGTACAACCTATTGATGTGCTAAGTTCCAATACATGCAGAGCTACTCCACCTGCCTCTTTGCCTCAGACCTCTCCGCAGAGACAGAGTCATCATGATACTTTCCTCGAAGAAGGCAGTCATATGCTGGGCAAATCCAAACCATCCTTTACCAATCAATAAGCCCGAGGGAATTGCTTGAAAGGACATTAAATTATTTAAAGGGTATGTAGCGATATTTCCTTCTGCATATAGCATTTGGTCTTCGAATACTGGCTGTCGATAACCAGGGTGAGAATCTGGTGATGATAAAGTTACCTTCAAATTCAGCTCCATATAATTCTCAGTAATTTCTGGAGAACTGATTAGGGAATAATCCAACAGAGTATAGTTGTCAATCTTGGTTAAAACTAAACAACAAACAAATAAAAATCTATATTTATTAAAGATATAGTATAGCATCTGATTATTATCTATGCAGAGTAATATAATTTTACTTGTCTATTATTTAAAATAACAATCACCCTTATTTTGTTAGTAATACATGCTCACTTTTCAAAACCCAGGATAAGTAGGTAAGTCAAAAGAAGAAAGTAAAAACCCTTCTTAATCACATTGTACTGAGGGAAACATTGGCAAAATTTTGTCATATAGCCTTTTATGTACATACACACACACACACAAACACAACACATATAAACTTTTTAAAAAAGCAAATTAGACAAACAAAAGTCACATATTACTATGAAACCACATATATTAGGTTGGCGTAATGAGATATTTTCAAGTTCTATGTGATAGCCTTCTATATAGTTAGAGCTTTAATTTTTTACAATAAGTATGTATCACTGTTGTAATGAGAAATAATTTTTAAAAAGAAATGTCGAGAGAGGCAGATGGGAATAAACGCTTGTGGTTTCCTGTATCTGGAGGGCTCTTCGTCCAGATCTAGGCGTGGCTCACACCTACTCCCTTTAAGTTCTTACTGTAATGTCACCTGCTCAGTGGTGCCTTTCCTGGCCATCCTATTTTAACAGAAATGCCTCCCCAGCTCCTTTGATACTTTATCTTTCTTCTTACCACTTATCATATCAGTATCATAGATTTTACTTATTATCTTGCTTGCTGTCTGTCTCCTCTGACTAGTCCCTGAGGGCAGAGATTTCTGTCTCTTGGGCTTACTGCTGCATTCCCAGCACCAGAAACAGCACCCAGCCTCTTATAGGTTCTCAGCACACTTTAGGTGAATGAATGAATAGAATGTAAAGAGATAGATCCATCCAAAGTATCATGTGAGCACAGAGGAGGCAAAACTTTGGGGGTGCAGGCTATCAGTAAGACTTCTTGGACAAAACTATGCCTGAGCTGAGACCTAAAACATAATGAGGAGTAGACAGGACAAGGGGTCGCTCAGGGGTAGGAAGTAGAAGGAACTGGACCCCCCAGGGCTTACTGCAGTGCTGGCAAAGAAATAGGTATTCAATTAATATCTATTAAATGAATAAACGGGTGGAGGGGAGGGGAAGCTCTTCTAGGCAGGGAGGGCAGCATGAGCCAAGCAAGGGGTGTGGAGGCAGTAGAAGCAGTTTGACTGCTGGAACAGAGAAAGGTGCCAGAGGCAGCCGAGAGAGGCGAGTTGAGCCAGGGCATGGCCAGCAGATCTTGTAGTCCATGTGAAAGCGTTTGGGCTTGATTCCGAGGCAGCAAGGAGCCACTGAAGGGGTTAGAACGGTGGGAGGAAGGGGTTAACTTGGTTGAGATTAGCATGAATTATCCCGAAGAGGATGGACTGAGTGCCAGAGCTGGCATTTCCCGTGGCTCTGGTTTGTTGAGAGTAAAGCAGGTAGGAGAGCTGGCTATCTCACACTGAAAAGCAAACCTGGCGAGCATCTGAGTTTGCAGGCAGGAAGAGAACCATCCTGAAGAGGCAGTTCCAGGACTCACCCTCCAGCATGCTGAGATTGGCATTCAGGGCTTCCACCTCACTCATGATAATGGGACACAGCTGGCCATGAAAGGAATACAAAAACTGCATGTTATCACATTGCCCTTGAAACTCTATTTAGGGGCCTAGACCCTGCAAACAAAGGCCTTCTGGTTAGGAGCCGTTCTCCCTTTGGTCATCAGGACTTTCCCTGAAATTAGTTGATGCCTACGGGCCCCACATTCTGTACGTATGGGTGATGTGTCATTGAATGCTGGCTAAACTTCAGAGCAACCGGGACTAAACCCAGTTAGCCCCATGAAAGAACGAGCCCTCGGCTTCTCTTTCTGTGGCATGACAGGACATGTGCCCGGGGCATCTGGTGTGGGCACCCCTGAGGACCTGCTGCTGGGCCTTTCCCGGCTGTGGGGACGCCACCGCCTCCCGCCTCCTCTGTCAGCGGTGCCATGCTCTGCTGGGAGAGGTGCAAGCTGGGGCCTTCACAGTCCCACTTGGTGGGCTTGAGAGCCCAGTAGTCAGACATCTGTTTAGATCAGAACCCCTTTTGGAGTTAGAAAATCAATCTTGACTTGGACTTGAGCTTGTCTTTAAGAAGGAGGATGTGTGCCGACGTGGGTGAGCTGCTGTGTGCCAGGCGTGTACTAAGCACTCAGCGTGGTGGTTACTAGCACAGGCTTGGGAGTCGGGCTGCCTCGGGTTGACTCCCTTAGCAAGTGATTTGTACTCTGTTCTCAGTTTTCTCATTTGCAACATGAGAACGATAATTGTACCTACTTCATCATGTTGTTGTGAGTAGAAATAGAAGCAATCCATGTAAAATTGCCTGGCACATAGCAAGCATTCCGTAAATGTCAGTGGTGGTGTTTTAACCCCATTTTGGCCTCACGACGGCACTGAGAGGTGGGCACCACTGTCTCCCCTTCACAGATGGGAAAACTGAAGCTTAGAGAGATTTATTGAGTTGTCTGGACTTCCACAGCTAGGACTTGGAATAGATAGTTGTGGTCTGAGCATTCTTTTCTGTTTTCCCGTGGCACAGAGAGAATACTAGAAGCAAATCAGCCCTGGTCTCTAAGTCCTATACACCCTCCAGGCAAACTTAGCTAGTGGCTTCCTGTCAGAGGCCAAAGAACCACGTTGGTTTCCAGCAGAGAAGCGATGGCGAGTGTGGGGGTCCCTGAGCTGACAGTGCTTTCCCCGTCATTCTCTGACATGCACCTGCACTGGCGCTCAGCCCCTGCCAGGTGAGGATAGAGAAAGCCTGTGCAACCTCGGGGTCCCCCCACCAGCCGGGTAACCTCCCCGGACAAGCTGTTGAATGTGTTTGTGTGTTGATTTCCTCATTGACATTCATCAAGCACCACTGCCTGCGGGTGATAGACACTTCCAGATACTGTTCTTGCCCTTTCGTTTCCCGTCCTCCTCATCCTTCTCCTTGTCTCCCCCAGATATGGCTAAAGTGTCCAGTGATGGTCTGGCCTGGACTGCAAAGAGGGTGCGCAGCCAATTCCACTCCTTCCCTTCCTCAAACACTGATTTCTGGAATCGAGACACTTGTAACTTTGGAAGCTATCTTAACTTACACTGTTTCTGGAAACATCCTTTCTTCCCCCATTCCTTACCTATCAAAATCGTACTTAGACTACAAGGCTCAGCTCAAGTCCTGCATCCTCTAAAAAAATATCTCCCAGGATACTTTCAGACCCTTTTGACTGAATCTTTCCATTTCTCTGAGTCTAATGATCAGGTAATTATGTATTAAATTCAAATACTCATTCAGTTACTGCTCCACAAGTCTGAGTTGGGTTTTCCTAAAAAGATATTAAGTTTATTCCCTTTTTATATCCCCAACAGCCTAGAGTCTAGTGCTGGGCACGCAGTAGGTACACAATAAACTCTTGTTGGTTGTTTGCCCATCCCGTGCTGAGCACTTGAGGGAGGGAACGCTGTTTCATTCGTCTCTGCGTCCCCAGCACTTACCACAATGTTGGCACATGGGAGGCACTTGTGAAGGATGATGTGTGTGAAAGTGCCTTGGATGACGCCTAGCATACAACACGTGCTCAGTAAAGGTTTATTGACTCAGAATTAGGTAAAGCATGGCAGAACTGCTGAGCATTTTACTGTGGTTGCGTCACCTCCAAAGACTTACCATTTCATTTAAGTTCTTTAAAATGGGTTTCTCCATGGGCTCAGCAAAGGAGTTGTACAGGACACTGGGGAAAAAAGAGAAAAAAATGGGCTTATTCAGGAACCGTATCTGCCAGGCGTGACCCTCCTCAGGCCCTGCCGGAGAATCCAGCCCCAGACTAGCAACTGGCCAGCCAGCATGGTGCTACCGCTCACCTGAGTTCTCCAGAAAATGACACGTGGGCGTGGCTCACTTGGGCGTAACAGTCTTGGAGCTTCAGGATCGGGTGACCAAAGCCATTGCGGGCCAGGACGATGATACCGGTGAAGTAGACCCCAGAGAGAAACAGATCAGCTCCTCCTGTGTCTTGGCTGTGGAGAGAAAAAGTGCAAGGTTACCCAGGCCTGGGCAGGGGTGAGACAGCTCATTTCTTGACTACCCATAGCCTCTGAGCTCCTGGAGGGCAGGAGCTTTGACACCTCGGGATTCCTGGCACCAACAACAGGTAGGAGCAGAGTAGGTGCTGAGCATTTACCAAAGAAAGGAAGCAATGAGTATGTGGATAGGTGAGAGCTTTAGCTTGGCTTTTTTATCCTGAGTGCTCTGGCCCCCATAGTGGCCGAGCACATATTAAGCACCGTTCATATACAATGTTTGTGTGGAGAGAGAACATGGGGTAGCCTTATTTAGGGTGGGCACAAATGGGGACGGGACACTTTGATGCAGTCTGTGAACTCTTTGAGGCCCTGGAGTGTGTGTTATTCATCTGCAGAGCCCCAGCATGAGCACATAGCGTAAGCACTTAGTATGTGGCTGATGGGTTGGCAAAGAAATGAATGAATACCTGAACCTATGTTAATTATGGGAGAATATATCATTTCTCTATAGCGTACAAGACTGGAGTTCTTGAGATGGGGATAAATGGTACTTGTTTGGCACAGCATAAATGGTTGTTGAATGACCAAGTGATGAGCAGATGTGCTTTCTGGGGAACCAGCCAAGGCAGACCTAAACGTTACATCCAGGACACTGACTTGCATGAAGTGGGTGGTCTGTAAGTGTGACTTGAATCTGATCCCTCCTTTCCTAAGAGGGTGCAAAGGCTTTTTGGTAGGGAGAGATCTGGGCTCCAGCTGACTATTATCCTCTAATCTCCTTGTGAGGTAGGAAGACCCCGTTTCCCATCACTGCCCCTGCGGATGGGGAAGTGTGTGGAACGGCCCAAGAGCATACAGTGACTCACTAAAGGCCCAAAATGCTGAGCACGTGTCCATTCCTCCAACAGTCAAGGACTCCCACCTCTTAGGAAATCTTAAATGACATTTTGCTCCGCCTTTAAGGGAAGGATGCTTTTCAGCCCTCCCTCCTCCTCCCCTGCCCAGCCACCAACAAAGATGTCCTGATTTAAATCTCTCCTGGAAAAAAGTGCTCTTAAGAAAGACTGTTAGTGGCTGAGGGAAAAAAGCCTAATGTCAAAAACACCAGCTAATATATGGACTTTCAATTTTGGTTCCATTTCTCCCCAGAACAGCCGCAGACAGCTTTGAGTGGAATACTCACAAGAGGGGAGACCGGATTTCCCAGTCGGTGCTGATGTTGGCAGTGCCGTGGTTGGTCAGGGCCTTGATTCCCACCCCAGGCACAAAGGCCAATGAAGTATTTGGAAATGAAAAGGCATTGATTTTTATGCTGTAAAACAAAAAAACAGAGAGGTTAAGCGCATGTCTTCAAGCACATCTCTAAGTAAGGCAAAATCAGAAAGGAGGTTTGTGGAACTCCCAGAAGCAATCATGAATTCCTATGGAGGAAGGAACCTCGGGTCTGAGGTGCTGCCTCTGGGCCCTGCCTTCTAATTCCCATTTAAGCCTTGCCAAGAAGCCCCTGGTGTCTAATTGAGGGGGAAAGGAGCAAGTATAGAGACAAATTTGAAAATAATCAATTTCTTTACTTTCATTAAAGACAGTATGAGGTACAACTGCCATCATGGTTTTCTTCAGCTGTGCCAGTGTTTCTCAATGGAGGGGAAATTAGTATTTTGGATGGGACAACTATTTTGTGTAGAGGACTGTTCTACACATTGCAGGGTACCTGCCACACATGCCAACTAAATGCCAGCAGCACCCCTGCCCCCAGCATTAGCTCATTTTAATCCTCACAATAATCTCATGAGGTTGTTGTTGGTTCTGCAATCTGCGATTCAGAGATGAGAAGATAAGGGACATGGTTGAAGTCATACGTAAGTGGTAGAACCAGGCCTGGAGCCTTCCTCCATCTGTCCCAGACTGTGTTCTTTGCCAGTAGGCTATGCCACTTCATGTACTGTGCAAGGGCACCTGACTTAGAGCTGAGTTCTGTGCTAGCTGTGCAACCTTGGGTAAGACGCGTAACCTCTTTCAGTCAGTCACTCAAAGGAAGGGCTACTCATGGGTAGGTCAAGAAGACAACATGAGATCACCTACGTATAACTGTGGAACGGGAGAAAGGCATTGTTATGAACTAAGATTAGGAAAAATGTAAAACATAAATGTGACAGCTGATAACAAATGCTTATTTACTGTTTCTTCTATTTTGCATCCTTTCCTACATGTCTTTGTCATACACCCTGAGTCCCACTGTGGGAAGAAGATGGTAGAGGTTCATTGAATAGATCTTGGAAATATTTTCAGTCTGATACATACAGGTCTAATGCATTCTTTGTATTCAAGCTATGGACGTATCATTAAGGAAAATCATTTCTTTGCTGCTGGATATCTAGGTCATTTCCAGTTATTTCTGTGTTATAAACAACGCCACACTGAGCATCCTCATACATGCTGTTTACGTGTGTGTCTTTCTAGTGAGGATGCTGGAGGGATCGGTAGGTCAAATGGCATGCATTAAAAAAAAAGTCCTTGTAAATAACCTTCTAAAAGAGCACTAATAGAAATAGAATGTGAGGCACATATATAATTTAAATATTTCTAGTAACCACATTTAAAAAAGGGAAAAGAAACAGGTGAGAGTGATTTTATTAATATTTTTTACTTAATCCAATATATCTAAAATAGTATCATTTCAACACGTAATTGATATAAAAATTATTGATGGGATATTTTGTTTTCCTTTTTTTTTTTTTAAAGATTTTATTTATTCATTTGACAGAGAGAGAGACAGCCGGAGAGGGAACACAAGCAGGGGGAGTGGGAGAGGAAGAGGCAGGCTCCCAGCGGAGCAGGGAGCTCGATGTGGGGCTCGATCCCAGGACCCTGGGATCATGACCTGAGCCGAAGGCAGACGCTTAACGACTGAACCACCCAGGTGCCCCTGTTTTCCTTTTTTTCAAAATAAGTCTTCAGAATATGGTCTTTTTTTTTTTTCATTCATAACATGCCTCAATCTGGATATTGAATTTCATCAGAAATACCTGTCCTGTATTTAGATTGGATAAAATTTTCAACTGCAAAAGTACACTTCTATACTCAAATTGTTCCATACACACTTAAAAGCTTTTCAGTAATTGACTCAAGTACCATTTATTTTAAAATTAATTAAAATTAAGTAAGTAAAACTTCAGTGCCTTACTTGCAGTAGTCCCATTTCCAGTGCTCAGTAGCCACATGTGGCTTGTGGTCCTGTGCGGGCAGCACAGGTCAAAATGTACCATTCCAGTTTCTCTACTCCCACTAGTAATCTTCACCTGCACTTCATAATATATGTGTAACCCTGGATTTTTCTGCTGGGGTATCATTGTCATTGTAATTAAATAATTCATTTTGTAAACACATAATGTCCATCTCTCTTATTGGACATTAAGGGCAGGGATATCTGTGTCATTTGCTACAAGACCCCCTATGCCTGGGACAAAGCCTTGGCACCTAGTAGGTCCTCAATAAATACTTCTTGAATGGCTGTCTTTATTAACAACTAGAGCATTTTCTAGGAGCTTTTCCTAGATCACCATTCTTCTCCCCACCTTCCCACCCTCCCAAAAAACTCATGGTTTTATAGAATGGTATCCTTGATAGCAGGGAAATTATTACTCCAAAGGGTTACAGCATCAGGGAATTACCACTGGACTCATAAAGCCTTGGGGGCAAATTGTGACTCACAGATAATTCCTTATAAAATCTTGACTTTCTGCTTTACCTTCAAGATTGAGCTCAAGGTGGACAAAGACGTCCTCTCCCTACACTGCCCTTTGGGGCTTTTGTTGGCAACTATGACAGAGGTTGCCAGCTGCTATCTGAACATCCACTTCCCCTTCTTCTTTCCCAAACATCCCTGAATTTGTTCAGGATGACAACGATGTCTGCTTGGAAAATGAATTTTCCAGTCTCCCTTGCTAATAATAATAATAATAATAATAATAATAATAATAAGTATGGTCGCAAGACTAAGATCTGTCCATTATTGTATAGTCAGAGTATTATTAGAGCAGGACTCCAGAAAAAACACTCACTGAAGAGACTAACCCAGCTTACAAGAGTCCTCTTACTCCTTCATGGGCCTAAAATATGAATCTGATGGCTGAGCTGCAGTGGCCATACTGGACCACGAGAAGCTTGAGGATAGAAGCCAGAACTGAGGATGGTGGGCAGAGAAATACAGAAAAGCTGGGTTCAGATAAAATTGTGGGGCTTCCACAGGATCCCTCTCCTCTTTCTTTCTCTTTCCTTCCTTTCTTTCCTTTCCTTTTCTTTTCTTTTCTTTCTTTTCTTTTTTCTTTTTCTTTTTCTTTCTTTTTAATGTGGGGCTTGAACTCATGACCCTGAGATCAAGACCTGAGCAGAGATCAAGAGTCAGACGCTTAACCGACTGAGCTACCCAGGCGCCCCTCTACTCTTTCTTTTGAGCTTCTTATTTGTGGCCCATTTCTATGACATCTGAAATCTCAACTAAACTTCACTAAAGTAGGGGAAGACTTGATGAGGCCAGATTTGTTTCTGAGACTGTGATTGAATCCTGCATTTAGGTTTAGGGGGTGGGGTCAGCAATGGGATGGGTAAAAATTTCTCATATTATTCAAGGGGCAAGGAAAGAGGCAAGGACATTGAGACTCTGAGCCAATTCACCAGGTGCACACAACTAGTGTGCAGGAGGGCTTGGACTTGGACCCAGGTGTCTGACCCCAATCTTACACTCTTTGTCAGCTTTATGACCCCTCTTTCTTGAGGTCATTCATCTGATAAGCCCCTGGCCAAAGGTGGGTTAACTTCTACTCTGCAGGTTCCTGGTGTTATACCAGCACACCAGATGGCATATCCACAACCCTAAGGTTTTAAAGAATAATTCCACCGCTAAAAATACTCTTCTACTTACTTCGAAAAATTGTAGTTCACATAATCAACCTTCAGAAATTCCAGAGATTCAGAACCTCTTAGGTCTGGGATTTTTCTTTCCTTAACCATTTGCTCAATCATGTCCATTCCAGCTAGAACACCTGTGAAGGAACCAAAGAGAGCTTTATTGATGATGTCGAAGATGAGAATGGCCTAACATCATGAAACATACACATGAGGTTTACTGAGTAAGGCGTGCTCTTAGAAACTTAGAAAGCAGCAACCCTACAAAGTGGTGTGATTGTTTCTGTTTCATAGAAAAAGACACTGGTCTTCAGAGAGGCTAATGAAGACCCCAGGACCCTATGACTAAGAGCATGAGAGATTCCCATTATGTGGCCAAGGCTAAAGGATACTACTACAGGGCATTGTGATAGGAGAAGTACAAAACGTTATCATCATCCACGTTTTACAGATTGACAAACTGAACCTCAAAGAGATGAATTCTCACCTACGTCACACAGCAAAGAACTAGGGGCCCCATAGTTAAATCTGGGCAATTTGGCTCCAGAATCCATGTCTTATTAGAAAGTTATTCCACATTCTCCCCTTTCCCCTAGATTCTTTATTTTTTTAAAAAAGATTTTATCTATTTATTAGAGAGAGACAGAGAGAGAGGGAGCATGAGTGGGGGGAGGGGCAGAAGGAGAAGCAGACTCCACACTAAGCGGGGAGCCCGATGCCAGGCTCGATCCCAGGACCCTGAGATCACGACCAGAGGTGAAGGCAGACACCCAACTGACTGACCCACACAGGCGCCCCTCCCCTAGATTCTTTAAGCTCAGCAATTTTTGGCCTGAGGTACGGGGACTGTTGGGCACTCCTAATCCTCCTGAAATCCTAGTAAAAGACTGTGAGTAGGATGTGTGCATGTGCATTTGTGTCTCATTTCTCAGGGGAGAGGCTCCACATTTGCATCAGATTCTCAAAGGATCCCAGGACTCCAAAAAGGTTAGCAAGCCCTGCTTTTGTGCAATTCAGGACTAAATCTGTCTTTACATGGTAGCACCACAGGACACAGTTTTCTGAGCTCATGAAGGAAAAGAGCCCTCGTGCACATAAAGAGCTTGAGAAAAGTAACTGACATAGTAATGAAGAATGATCTTTTCATTTTAACCTTCTTAAGGAGGAAGCTTTGCCTTTACCCCTTATTTTGCAGCTTAAGCACATTTCCATTTAGGCTATCCCTGTGGAGAAGAAGAGCAGATCTTATCCTCTGTAATACCACGAATGATATTGTAATATAGGGATGCAGGGATAGGGTGTAAAGGATATAAAGATGGAACCAAAGGCACTATCAGACAGCTTAGTTTCAAATCCCAACACTGTCATGAGATAATAATAATTGTGTGCCAGGACTGTCCACACTCTACATATTCTATCCTTTGATCCTCAGAGCAACCCAGTGACATAGGTATTATTATCCCTATTTCACACAGGAGGCAGTTGAGGCTCAGAGAGGTTCATGGGCTTGCCCGAGAGCTCCCAGCTGCTGGGTGTCATCAGCGAGGCTTTGGAGGAATGGGAACAGAGAGCAGAACACAGGTTTTGAAATCAGGCAGAGCAGACCTGAGCTCCGATCTTGCCTCGCCCCTGTACTGGTGTGTGATGTGGCAGATTCGGTCCAGCCCCTCTGAGACTCAGGTTCCTCCTCTGTAGAATCACTATCCCTTCTTTGTAGGGTTGTTGTGGGAATCAAATCAACCCAGAGCCCGTAAGGCACATATCAAAGAGCGTGGTCATGGTAGACGCTCAACCAAGACATGGTTCTGACTTTAAGCCTGTCCTTCCCCACCACCCCATGCCGTATCTCTACAGATGATCCCATCTGGTCCTCACATCACGACAGGGGGCACCATTATTGTCATTCTCCTCACCCCGTTTTCCAGATGAGAAAACCCACTGGCCCAACCGTACATATTGAGGAAAGCGGCAGAACTGAGATTCATACCCATGTGAACAGAATAGATCTGTTCTTTTAATTGCTCTTATCTTGAGGGTGGAATAAGCTATTCTTACAACTTTAATACTGTTACAAGATATCTATTTCTGATATGTATTTCTGTGCATATAAGTCTATCAATATAGTAACAAGATACACACACATACACACATGCATATACAAATATGGATACACACGTGCATTCCTGGTATGTGTTTCTCATTAGAGCCAGCTCATATGACAATTGTGCAAGATGGACCAACTTTAGATTCGCTGTGTCAGATGAGGTACTGGGGGAAGGACAAGGAGTTGCCCAAAACTCAATCTTTCCTTCCTCCAGCCCTTCCTTCCCTCCCTCTATCCTTCCTGGTTTTCTTTTTTGGTGTGGCCGGTGAGGCGTTTCCTGGTCACACTTAGGTATTTCTGAGTTAGACTAGCAGTACTTGGGTTGACTGCTTTAGTTAAGAAGGGATCAGAGTGGACCTATCTGCCTGTATTCAGCTAACCTTGGGCCAAGAGTTACAGGAGAGAACCAGGCCCGCACACTTTGATTTCGCAGTTCCTTTCCCGTACACAATCTGGCCTCACCCCAGCTCTGCTCAACATTTTTCTCTCCCTGTGTTTATGAACACATCTAAAGGAGTTTTTCTTAATCTTTCAGTGTCTTAGGCTCCTTTTTTGCATCTAATGAATGTATGGAGCCTCTCTCAAGAAAAATGTGCAATCATCATCTATGTGAAATTTGGCACACCAATTTTAGGGGACTCTAAGTTCCTTTTGGAATCAAGCCCTTTATGAAGTTTTAAGATGTTACTTTTACCCTCACTTCTCCTCTCCCCTATCCTATGATGTAGCCCCCGTTAGAGCAGAGACATGCACTGTAGGTGCATGAGGGGCACAGCTGGCAGGAGGCAGGGAGAGAATGAATATCTGTGGCCGTGTTTGGACAGGCCTACCATCAAGGTGATTGTTTTTTAGACAACACTTCTTTCCCAGCCATCTTAGCAGCCTCCCCATAAGGGGCTGGATCATCCCACAGGACAGCTTGCTTCAGTCATGAGACAGTCCAATATGAGCTTGGGTCATAAACTCCACCTGCGGAGCTGTAGCCTGGTTTCTGGAAGCACTCGACTCACCATAGTCCAGAGCCCGCTGAGTAACCCTGGCCTTGATTCCAGGGTAAATGGTCTGGGCGGATGAGATGTGGAGACTCCACAGGAAGAAACATCCCCAGAGGACTTGGACTGCCTTTGTACGCATCTGCAATTAACCAACATTTATGGTTCCTTTATTATTTTTGACTTTTCTTTGGTCAATTCCAATTTCTTGTTGCATTGCTCACTTCCAGAATTCACTCTATCCACCCATCTGTCCGTATATGCATCCATCCATTCAAGCATCAATCCACCCACCCACCCATCCAGTAATCATTTATTGAGCACACCAGAACATGTGCTAGGTGCTGAGGATGGAGAGATGACCTATGTGTGTCCTTGACTTCTGCTTCTCACAGACTAGTGGGTGAGTCAGACACACACAGATGATTATGACTCAGTACGATACAATGCAATGCAACACAAGAGCCTTACTGTAAATGTAACACTTGTGATATGCCTTGGGAAGGATCAGGGGGTGGGGATGCAGGATTTTTGACAGTTTTAGAACATGAGTTGGTAGTTTAGAAAGGTGGCTTCAGAGAATGTGAGACAATCACTCATTTGCTCAGAGACCCTTAATGATTCCCCTTTGCCCACAGGACAGGGTTTAAGCTCACAGCCCAGCTGTAAGGCCCTGCCCTGCTCTACACTTCTACTGCCTCGAAGACTTCCTTCCTTAACACACATGCCAAGCTCACCCCAGAATCTAGTAGAATGCCTGGCACACCGTAGATACATACACACAAAATCTTAAATAAACATCTTCAAGGAAAGCGACCACATCTTTTTTTGCTGTTAAATTGCTAGTGCTTGGCATATATTAAATATTCAATGTATATTGTTTAATGAATGGACTCAATAAATTAATGGCAGCCTATTTTCTTTTCTTTTCTTTCTTTTTTTTTTAAGTAGTCTCCGCACCCAGCATGGAGCCCAATGTGGGGCTTGAACTCAAAACCCTGAATTGAGACCTGAGCCAAGATCAAGAGTTGGATACTTAACTGACCGAGCCACCCAGGTGCCCCCCAGCCCATTTTCATGATGAATGAAGCACAGGTTACCAATAGCAACAGTGACATGGGTTTCTTTTAATGACAGCTGAGTGAGTAATACATTCACAGGCCTTGTTCCTAGTTCAGACAGTTTACAATCTGGGTGAGCAACATTGCTGTGTTCATAAGTGACAAAAACCCAGAGATGACAGATACCCACTGAGTTAATATACAAACATGAAACAAATCAGGGAAGCATTTGTGGGGGTGGTCAAGGAAGAGGAAGTTGTGGGAGCCATGCAAAGGGAGAGGTCAGGCCAGGTGTGGCATGGAAGGATTCAAAGAAGGGCTGGGATTCAGGAGCAGCCTGGATGAAGGAAAAGATCATCGCAAGAGGTGTGTATGGGGTGCTTGGCCAAGAAAAGAAAGAGGTTTGATAAATGGGGTTATGTGGGCTTTATGGATAAGGCCATAGAGGTGGGAATGGAATCATGTAGACAAAGGGGTATTCCAGAGAATTTACTTGAGAGGAACAGAACACTGACCAGGGAGAGGAGTATCCATGCAAGGCTGTTGCTAGCCTATCTTGGCCTTTTGTATGGAATGGGAAAAGGTGTCCTTTGGAGTTATGCCAGCATTCTGACACAAAGCGGGGCAAGCAGAAAATGTTTTGGAAAATCCCACACCAGTGTGCCCAGCTTGGTAGGGAGAGCAAGAGCTGCCCTATTTACCCCTTGGGCTAGCATTTTTTTTTTAATTTTTAGATTTTATTTATTTATTTATTTATTTATTTATTTATTTATTTATTTATTTATTTTAGAGAGAGGGGGGCAGAGAGAGACAGAGAGAGAGAGAGAGGGAGAGCAAGCGCGCGAGCATGGAGCCTGACAAGGGACTCGATCCTATGACCCTGAGATCATAGCCTGAGCCAAAGCCAAGAGTAGGACGCTTAACTGAGCCACCCAGGCACCCCATGGGTTGGCATTTTGTCTAGTGTACACGTTGCCCAATTTATACAGGGGATCTACGTTCAGATGAGTGAACATTTATGTGGGTATTTTGCTGGAGGGCCATGAGGTTGAGAACTGGGGTCTTGACCTATCTGTTCTGTGGTGCATACGTCCGCTTTCAGGTGTGAGAAGCGGCTGGCTCAGTCAACTTGCTTACATTTCTCATTTGATCTCCCAGGAGCCCTCTGTCCAGACGAAGCGGATCCCTGGTACCTAAACACTTACCATGGTTCCTGCCTAATGCCTGTGCTTATGCTGTTCACCTGCACTTAGGCCTGCAGAAACCCTGTACCTCCTTAAGGTTCATTTCAAATACAGCCTTCCTTCTGAAGCCATTTCTGACTTCCCTAAGTTAATCTCATTTCCTCCTGAATCCTTGGTCAAAATAGATATTTATTCATGTGTGTGTCTTTATTTTCTCACATACTGTCTGTCTTCTCTGCGAGAATGTACGTGCCATGAGGGCAGAGACTTCATTTGGTTTGGAGGTCCTAGAGCCTGTCTTAGTGTCTCGGACATGGAGTGACTGATAGGTATTGGCAGAATGAATCAATGAAGTGTAAGTGAAGAGCCCTTACCTCGCTCTGCGTTATATTACAGTTCTTTGCAGAGGTGATTAACAAAGCATTTGTACACTAGTGGAGTGCGTGTACCCATTAGAACAGATGCTGGCCACAGTCCAGGAGCAGGGCTGGAGAGGTTAGGTACTGGATCATGGGGACAGGAGGAATCTTGGGAGGACCGGCCAGTGTGGCAGGGGTACTGGGGGTGGGGTGGGAGACTCAGAGTCGTGACTATTTACTATTAGAAATGGAGGCATTTCAATATTAACACTGCTATGGCCTTAGCATTCAGTGTGATGTTTCAGCCATACACAGCTGGTTTGGGTTGTACGGGACAATGTACAGAAAGAATCTGTGCAGGGGCGCCTGGGTGGCACAGCGGTTAAAGCGTCTGCCTTCGGCTCAGGGCGTGATCCCGGCGTTCCGGGTTCGAGCCCCACGTCAGGCTCCTCCTCTATGAGCCTGCTTCTTCCTCTCCCACTCTCCCTGCTTGTGTTCCCTCTCTCGCTGGCTGTCTCTATCTCTGTCGAATAAATAAAATAAAAAATCTTTAAAAAAAAAAAAGAAAGAAAGAAAGAATCTGTGCAGCGGTGCTGGGGGCAGAGCTGTGGAGGGGTGACTTGGGGATGGTTGGGTGCAGAGGACACCAAAGGAAGCACAGAGCAATGACAATACGAGCCAAGGGGGCGGGGCTTGGGTAGGAGACGGGTCTCTGGTCAGGCAGCAAGTGATCTGAGGGTTGGAGGAAATGTGAGGAGTGGGACAAGCAAGGGAGGGGCAGGGTGATATTAACATCGTATACTCAGAATGATGCAGAAGCTAGGGCCAGTTGCCATGTGTGCTAGGCCCTCCTTGATCCTTGTCTGGGCTTGGGGGGGTGGTGGTCAAGGGTTCCTGAAGAAGAGGATGCCCAGAGATGGATGAAACTATGGGAGTGAGGGCAACACTCCTGGGGCTGAGATTAGTGGCTATTCACCAATTGGTATAAAAAGTGTGTCCACATTTTAACAAATGGTGAGGCCATACTGATGTGCAGTCACACTGATGTTGCTGTGGGCAAAGAACTGTAAATGGATGTGTCATGCCAAGGCAGGCATGAGAGAGATTTTTTTTTAAAGAAGAAAACATTTTTATAGCAGTGCAATGCGATGGGAAAAAAAATATTAGACCAAAACTCTATACACATTTGACTGTATATCCAAATTAAGGTTGACATGATCTCTCTGCCTGGCATGTAGGTAGGACCTCAGTAAGTATTTGCTAACCGACTAACTGACTGGGTTACAAGATTCTGGTTAACTAAGAAAGGTTCTAGAAAAGTGTGGGGAAAAAAGGAGAAAACCAAACCATCATCATATAAATAACTCTCCATTTCTACAGTGAAAAAGCATAATAAACAGAATCAGAGCTATTACTTGTTAATGGAATAACAGCTAAAATAATGAATTTGTATGTATATGTTTTTTTACCATTTACAAACTCACAGCCGTTTTTGGAGGCAGATGTTACTAAATCCGAGGCATGTGAACACAGAGACTTGGAGAGTCTGAATGACCTGTCTGAGACCACATGGTAAGTCAGGCACCTGGGAACCACACCTTGCTCTTCTGGTTCCCAATTCTAGTGTTTATGAATTTAATTACTTGATAAGTGCTACATTTTTCATTTCCATCTGGGAACTTTAGGAGATGCTTGATGCCATCTTCTATGTGGGGAAGAAAATCATTAAGCATCTGAAGATTTTCAAGCATCAAAGTGCAAATCCTTTCGTATTTTCTTGGGCACAAATAGAATTTTAAATGCCCCTCCAGCAGTAAAAATCTATCTTCCCTTCTGGGGTAAAGGAAGTTTCTGAAATGGTCTACACTGATGGAGATTCAGGAACTCAAAATTGCACATAGAAAAACATATCTTTCTCTAGAATTTTTATGAGTGAATGAAATTACAGGGCTATAAAAGGATTGTATGTAACTTTCAGTTGAATTGTTTGTTAGGATGATAATTTATGGGCAGAGGAGGGAGGGAACCTTGTCAAGCAAGGAGATGAGTCCTAAAAGGTTAAGTAATTTGGCTGACAAGTAAGGGCAGGATGAGTTGCCTGCTAAAAGAAGGGATCCAAGATGACTTAAAAACCCTGCCAACAAGTTACCTATTTTGTTGCATCTGAGGGATTGTTTTTTTCCATGATTCAAAGCCTCAGAAGTCATTACATTTCCATACCAATAAACGGACAGAATAACACTTCTAAATTAAATGGCTCCACCATAACATTTTTTTAGATATGTCTCTGAGGAAAGGGAAACAAAAGCAAAAATAAATATTGGGGCTTCATCAAAATAAAAAGCTTCTGCACCATGAAGGAAGCAATCAACAAAACTAAAAGGCAGCCTATGGAATGGAAGAAGATATTTGCAAATGACATATGCAATAAAGGGTTAGTATCCAAAATATGTAAAGAACTTAGACAATTCAACACCCCAAAACCTTACAATAATCCAATTAAAAAATGGGCAGAAGACATGGACAGACATTTCTCCACAGAAGACATCCAGATGCCCAAAGAGACACATGGAAAGATGCTCAACATAACTTATCATCAGGGAACTGTAAATCAAAAGTACAGTGAGATATTCCCTCACACCTGTCATAATGGCTAGAATCAATGACACAAGAAACAAGTGTTGGCAAGGAATATGGAGAAAGAAGAAACCTGTGCACTGTTGGTGGGAATGCAAACTGGTGCAGCCGCTGTGGAAAATGGTACGGAGGTCCCTCAAATAGTTAAAAATAGAATGACCATATGATTCAGTAATTGTACTACTGGGTATTTACACCAAAAATACAAAAATACTGATTCAAAGAGATACATGCATCCCTGTATTTATAGCAGCATTATTTACAATAGCCAAACTATAGAAGCAGCCGAGTATCCACTGACAGATGATGGATAAAGAAGGTGTGATATACACACACTCAATGCAATTTCGTTTGGCCATAAAAAAGAATGAAATCTTGCCATTTGCAACAATATGGATGGAGCTGGAGAGTATAATGCTAAGTGAAATAAGTTAGAGAAAGACAAATACCATACGATTTCACTCATATGTGGAACTTAAGAAACAAAACAAATGAGCAAGGGAAAAAAGAGAGAGAGGCAAACCAAGAAACAGACTCTTAACTATGGAGAACAAACAAATGGTTACCAGAGGGGAGGTGGGGGGATGGGTGAAACAGGTGATGGGGATTCAGGAGGGCACTTGTCCTGATGAGCACTGGGCGTTGTATGGAAGTGTTGAATCACTATATTATACACCTGAAACTAATATTACACTGTAGGTTAACTAACAAGAATTAAAACAAAAACTTAATAAATAAAAACATAAATATATTAGGTAGCCCTTGCCTGAGCCATTCTGATGACAAGAAATAAGAAAACTCTAGTACAACTTAGGAAATTCCTGAGACAGGTCGACTTGCCATTGGTATTCGCAGAGGGGAGCTTTGACAGACTTTGAGAAAATCAGTTAAAGGAGGCGATAAATGAATGAAATGCAGTCTTTATTTAAAGATTTTATTTATTTATTTGCCAAAGAGAGAGACAGCCAGTGAGAGAGGGAACACAAGCAGGGGGAGTGGGAAAGGAAGAAGCAGGCTCCCAGCAGAGGAGCCTGATGTGGGGCTCGATCCCAGGACCCTGGGATCACGTCCTGGGCCGAAGGCAGACGCTTAAAGACTGAACCACCCAGGTGCCCCAAAATGCAGCCTTTAAAACAGGGCAAAGGTTGAAAAATTAAGTTCATCTGGTTTAAAGAAGCCTGGACTGTCAGAATATTCCAACGTAATGGTTGAGACAAAATGTGTATAAGGAGTCTAAATCAACAGGTATAGTATATGGGCAGAACTGGGGGCTATTTCAAGGGATTCAGCTCACACACCTGATTTTTACCAAGATCTCAAATGACAAGGGCATTGAAAATTTACACCTAGTCTTCCCCAAACTCCATACTTAACACAAACAGGTTAAACAATTCCGGCAAGTGGGAGGGCCCTTTGCTTTGGCAGGATGTAGGTCACTGTTATGGTTTAAGCCCTGGCCCCAAAGCACAGAGATCACAGCAGCCCCTTCTTTCTAAATCCACACTGGTTCAAGTTAGAGACAAGTTAGAATTTTCTGCCACTGAGCTGGGTTCCCCTCTGAAGTGAAGGCAAAAATAAGTCCAGAAGATTGAGTGACTGTCTTAACACTGCTGACTGAGGCAAATGTCAATCACTCGTCCACGCCAACTCTCTTTTCTTTCTTAGACCTGCTCATGGTCTTCTGGGTGGGCACGAGTGACATAAAAGACAAAAACAAAACAGAAAAACCTAGGCAGACAATGAAGACTCAGGCTACCTGACAGCTGACTGAGCCGGGACCTCACCAGGGAGAGGGTAATCCCCGCTGGGAGATTTTGCGCTGGCAGAGACCAGAAGTTTGTTCATGATTCTTACCTCAAGCAGAGGAAGCATCCAAAGCCAGGGAGCACCTTCGATTCCTTCTGCCTTTGAAGCTATGTGTTCTCCACTTCAGCCTTGAACTCAGCTGCTGAAAAGACAAGATAATTAAGTCTGAATCATCTGGTGGTGGATTTTTTTAAATGCCTGTTTCAAAATGTGGTACATAATTGCTACACTTCAATTGCCCAATAGCATAAATGAATACTACATCCTCTACCTAGATGAGCAGACAATGCCACCCATGCAATGATTACTCCCTGTAAAACACACACACACACACACACACACACTATTATGACTACGTTACCAGAATGATTAATTGAGATTTCCAATGTACTGAAAAAGGTGTCAAATTGCATTGAATTGGAAGAGGAAGAATTTTCCTTTCTGGGATAATTAGCCAGTTTCTCCTGGTCAGGGTGCCTGCAGCGGATGGCTCCACCACTGCCCCGAATACCTTTGGGACTTTTGGTGGATCCGATTCAGTCTGAAAGCATGAGGCTTGATAACCGGGCTGACCTAGTTACCACCTTTATCTTTCAGGGTAGGAGCAGAGCACAGATGGTGTCTCTAAGTGTCTGCTCCTTCTTGGGTTGTGAGTGCCTTCTGCATTTCTTTGAGGTTCGGTTGAGTGGGTGCACCCTCCTACGTGACTTCACACCGGTAGGTTCTAAACCCTACCCGCCCTCCTGTCCCTCATGTTTCAGTCTTTGCATTTTACACGGCCAGGGAGCCAATTGCATGAAGTATCTAAGGTCTTATTTACAATTTTCTGGGTAAGAGGGTGACCCACTGTCCCGGTTTTCTCAGGATGCAGGATTTTCAGTACTAAACCCAGAACAGTCCTGGGAAAACCCAGGAGATTGGTAAGAAGAACAATAGGCATGCTCACTTGGCATTGTCCGCACTCCTGACAGCTCTTCAGGTCTCTCACCTAGGGCGCCTCCCGTTATATGTACCTATTTAACCTGTGTTTCCTTAGGGACAAAATGGGGATAAAAAATAGTATCTACCTTGATAAGTTCTGGTGGGAAAAAAAAGTGTGTTAACCGCCAGTCTGTTGGGGCCGCTATAGTGTATAAACAGCAGACATTTATTGCTCACAGTTCCGGAGGCTGGGAAGGCCAAGATGAAGGAGCCAGCATGATCACATCTTCCTGGTTCACAGCCAGCACCTTCTGGCTGTGTCCTCACATGGTGGACGGAGCCAGGGATCTCTCTGGAGCCTCTTTTATTCGGCATTAGTCCCATTCATGAGGCTCCACCCTCATGACTTGAGCACCTCACAAAGGCCCCACCTACACATACCATCACTTTTGGGGATTAGGATTTCAAACTATGAATTTTGGAGGGATGCAAACATTCAGACCATAGCAATAACCTGTACGAATTTGCTCTTAAAACTGAAAAATGCTGTAAAATTTCATTCATTAGTATGTGGCCTTATCAATGGTGAGACAAGCCTGAAGATACTCTCCTCATTGAATCATTTACTGTCAATCCTCACAGATCCCATTCATTCAATCCACAAATATTGGGCAAGGACCTCTTCAGTAAAAAAGACAGAATCCCTGTCCATATGGAGTTTATTAGATGAAGCTACAAAGCAAACAAGCAAACAGCAAAATAAAAATGTATAGATTATGACTTATGCTCTGAAGGAAATAAGGGAATGTGTTGGTCTTGTAACTGGCAGGGTGCTGTCACTGGGGGAGGCATGCTCGCTTTGTGGGATGGCCCAGGAAGGCTTCTCTGAGGAGGTATACTGGAGCTGAGATCTGAGCTCTGAAGGGAATGGGGATACAAATGGCCGTACTGTATGAAGGACAGAAACACAGGCATTAGGTATCTGAACAGCAGTGTCCGGTGGGTAGTTGGGAGTTCTGGGGAAAGCTTGGCTGGAAATGTGAATTTCTAAGACATCATGCTGGAGGTGAAATGAAAGCCCAGAAGCAGGCAGGTGCACGTGGGGCAGTTTCCCATGGTGCGAGTGCTACTGAGGGCCACGGGATGATCTCAGGTGCTTGATGGAGAAACACCTGAAATTGTATTGTCATTGAGTTTAGTGTATGAGGAAAAAGAATACACAACCAGACATGGAAGAAGAGGAATGACATCACAGATCACATGGAAAAAATTCATAAAATATCCCAAATATATCTGTCCCTTCCTCAGAATCTTCTCTGGGTGGCAGTACCATTTTCTCCCCACCCCCATCTCTCCTGCCCAGAGCAGCTGCTTGGCCCCACTTTCCTCCCCTGCTCCCCCACTCTCCCCCGCTGCCCCATATCTCTTCTCTGTAAGTTCCCCATCCTGCTCAGCCCTCTAAATGCCTCTCCCATCCATTAACCTTAGCTGCATAGGACTGGCTAGACTTACAGGGAAGCCGATCACTGTAACACAGCTGTATCTTTCCTGATGCAAATATTAATTTTTCCTTTTGTCCTGGAAAACCTGAAAGTCTTGGTAGAAACCTGAATCATTGTTGTCTATCCTGGGGCGTCTGGCACAGGATTTGAGGGGAGTTCTCAGGAAGGGTGTCCTGGAGAAAGTGAACCAGGGACTCAGCCCTGCAGTGCCAGGCTCTCGCCTCACAGGGACCTGCACTGCCCACCCACCTGGGACCCTGGGCAATTTACTCCACTCCTGGGTCTCCACCATCCTTTTCCGAATCATTGAGAGAATTAAACTCAACAAGGTAGCACCACGGTTTTTTGTAATAAGATGCATCATTACGTTTCTCTATTTTTACTTTAAACATACAAAGTTTAGTTTTTGTGATATTTATTTTTCACATTTACCCTCTATTTGGAAATATTTAATAAGTTTTCCTTTTACATAGCTTCCCCTTTTAAACATACGTATGTACAGTTTTTTAAAAAATTATTATTATTATTTTAGAGAGGGAGAGAGAGAAGAGGGGGGGGGAGAGAGAGAATCTTCAGCACACTCTGCTGAGCGTGGAACCTGACATAGGGCTCAATCTCACAACCCGAGATCATGACCTGAGCCAAAATTAAGAGTTGGACACTTAACCGCCTGAGCCACCCAGGAACCCCTAAACCAATGTACACACAGTTTAAGAAGTGGGCTGATTTATGGGGAAAAGAAAATAATGGTGCGGCTCAGGTGGGACATGGAATAAAGCCTCTAAAAAGAGGCTCAAATAATTCAAGGTTAGGAAACAAAGATCAAAGAAGAGAGGGCAGCTAGTCTGTTTTATTCCATTTAGAAAGGGCCTGAGAAGTCAGCTCCTTAGCCTCCTTTCTGCTCAAGGAGTGGCTTTAAGGCAAATTTGCTGAAATCATCATCACAACAAAAGCCAGTAACACTGTGTCCGGTTTCACTCTTTTTTTTTTTTTTTTTTTTTAGTTTTTCAGATTTAACTGAAACTTTGCCGGGAACTCCTGCTTATCCAGCCTACCCATGATGACAATCTAGAAGGCAAGATTAATTATTTCACCTACTAATGGCTGACAGCATGTTAGTCTCTGCACATCAAGGGACACCTTTAATTAAAACTCCAAAGAAACATCATAATTAACTGGGTAGAATAATTGTTCACTAAAGAAAGATTTCAAGATACAGCGTTAAGGAACTGAGCATCCTACTTCTTTGCTTCTAGAACGTCTGTGCTATTCCCATATAGGAAAAAGCTATCTGAATGCCAGACTTTTTTTGAGCTTGGAAGTCAAATTTTACTATTCTTTGCAGGAGAGTAAAGTGAGAGGGGACAGGGATTACCTATATATGGGGGGGGGGGTGTGAACCAACATTTTGTGTTGGTGAAATCTGGTTAAAAGGACACCCTGAAGAGGGAATAAGAGGTAGGGAAAAATAAGTGCTAACATTTTTTGTTATGCTCTGGACACCAGCCGTATGTTATCTTATTAAATATCCACCAAGACTGTATGAGGTACTAATATTATCTCAATTTTATAGGCAAGAAAACCAAGGGGTTAAGTATATGCCTAAGCTTAGGAGTCACGGCTAAGGTTGTAGAGCCAGGACTCAGGACCCAGGTGTCCTGCTTCCCAGAGTCTGTGCTCTTAACCACTACACCAAACTGCCTCTTCAGGAAGGTCGCTAAAGGGCAACCCACAGCCCAGGGGATGTGGAAGGTGAGCAGAGAAAAGGATGCTGTTGATAGGCAATACATCTGGTTTTCTGAGCCGCTAATTGAATCTGTGAGAGTGACACAGATAGATGTGTTTGTTTGAAGTTGCTGGCTTATTCCAGACCAGAGGAAGCTGTCTGGAATGTGTGTGGCTCTTGAGAGAGATCAGTGACCCTACAGTTCACTCCAGACGGGCTGAGGAGACATCTGGCAGAATCATCCTGTCACCTGGCAGCATCTCCCCCTCTCTTCCCAGCTCTGTCCCAGGCCACCCTCTTCTGATGCCTGTGATGACTGACCCAGACCGTGGCTCTCCCACTAGTCACACTCTGGAACGGTTTATGGCATGGACTCCCTCCTGGTTTTGAAAAGTAAACCCACTTACTTACTTACCTCACTTATTATCAGTTGTCTACAAGGGAGTTACATTTTATTACTTGTAGTTTGAACAAAGTTTAAAGTCATGTTAAATTTGAAATGAACACATATATGTCTTTTATGAGACATGAGAGATATTGTGGAATCAAGCAAACAAGATAATGTGATATAACTTGGAAATATCAGAGAACCACCAGTGTGAGCCCAGTTCAGACAGACAAGAATTTCTCTATCCTCAACGCTAGTGACATTTTGGGCCATGTAATTCTTTGATGTGTGGGCTGTTCTATGCATTGTAGGACATTTAGCAGCAACCCCTGCCTCTACCCTGATATTAGTAGCACCACTTTCTCCTACCCTAGTTGTGACAAAAATGTCTCCAGACTATGGCTAACGTCCTTGGACAGGCCTTGACTGAGAACCAAGAAAATAAAGTACATTCAAGTATTCTATCTAGTCCTTGCTGCAGAAAATGGCACACCTCTGGAGGGTCAGATTCTAATATTCTTAATAATATTTTTCTTAATTGTCCAATACATATTTGAATACATTCTCTTGGTGACAGATTCAAACAACACTGAGGTTTACATACTGAGCTGTGAAAATCCTTGATGCTCCTTCCACCACTTATCCCTGTCTTCTGTATGCGTCCTTCTACTTTGCTTTCCAAGAATATTTTTCTTTCTTTCAATAGATTCCAGACATCTTCATTTGGCCTTTGGATAGGGTTTTAATCATTTCAACAACTTCTGAAGATTCTTTTCCTAACTTGCATGGTTCTAATTTCATTTCACAACACTTTTTAAGGTCCATTTCAATTGCTCACCAAGCATAGCAGCTACCTCAAAGTGCTTTATGAGTGTTAAGAAAACCCAAAACCACCACAGCAAGACCACATGGTATAGACCAGTGGTTCCCAAAGTGTGGTTTCACAGTAGCATCACCTGGAAATCATTAGAAATGCAAATTCTCAAGCCCTTCTCCAGACCTGCTAAATTAGAAACTCTGTGTAAATTAAAGCTCAACATTCAGGAGAATGGTTTGGATTTAAGTAAACACTCAAACTAAGGCCAACTTGGCTTTCTCTGGTAGAGACAGAATGAAAATCTTACTTTCCAAACATATATCAAGAACTCAGAGATAAGCACGGATATCTTTATATCATTTTAAATTTTGCATAACCAGTCCTAACAAGGGAGGTGGGGACTGAACATTGTGAAGATGGATTAAGACCTTCCTCTTCCCCTTGAGCAGCTCATAACCTAAGACTGGAGAAAGCCTGATGTGCCAATAACTGCACTGTGATGTGATGGATAACATTGAAAAGCATGTTCCAAGTGCTCTTGGAACAAAAGGAAGGAGCAACACAATTTTCTTGGAAGAGGGAAAAGAAAAGTATTCCAGGCAGAAGGATCAGCAAGCGCAAAAGCACAGGAGCACACAAACGTACTTGGTGGGAGAGGATGTAAAGCAGGGAGAGAGGAATTTTGGAGTAGTGCAGTGTGCGTAGTCTACAGGGGTCGTTGGGCAGATTGAAGAAAGGTTTCTAGCTGGACTACGAAGGGTTTTTATCATGCACCGAAATCTGATTTATATTCAGAAAACTAAAGGAAACTCAACAATAAGAAAAAAAGCAGTTAAAAGTGAGCAAGAGATTTGAAGACACCTCACTGAAGAGATCTATAGATGGCAAATAAATATACAGAAAGACGCTCAACATTGTTATTAAGAAGTGCAATTTAAAGCAACGAGATACATTTGTTAGAATGACTAAAATTAAAAACAACCTGACAATATAAATCAATGGTGAGGGTGTAGAGAAGCAGGAGCCCTCATTCATTGCTAATGGGAATGCAAAATGGTATAGCCGTATTGGAAAACAGCTTGGCAGTTTCCTACAAAATTAATCCTAGTCTTGCCATACCACCCAGCAATGGTGTTTCTGGGTATTTATCTAACTGATTTGAAAACTTAGGTCCATGTAAAAACCTTCACAAACACAAATGTTTATAGCAGTTTTATTCATAATTGCCCCAAACTAGAAGCATCCAAGATGTCCTTCAATAGGTGGATGGATAAACTGTAGTACATCCATGCAATGGGATGTTATTCAACATTAAAAAGAAATGAGCTAGGAAGCCACAAAAAGACATGGATTAATCTCAACTGCATATCCTAAGTAAAAGAAGTCAGTTGTGAAGCCAGAAAATGCTACACAATGATTCCAATCATATGACATTCTGGGAAAGGCAAAACTAAAGAGATCAGTAATTGCCAGAGGCTGGGGGCAGGTGGTGGTGGAGAAAGTTGAAGCGCAGGGGATTTTTTAGGTTAGTGAAATAAGACATTATGCATTTGTCAAAGCTGGTAGAACTTTACAGGTCAAAGAGTAAATCTTAATGTATGTAAATTCTTAAAAAACCACATAGGAGGTTGAGCTGTCCAAGAAAGAATGCAAAATGTGAGAAAAGAATCTAAATGTATTACAAATGTACGAATCAACCTTGCTGAAGGGGACTGGGGAACAAGGTGCTGACCTGGGAATGAATGGAAGCTGTAAGACGAAGGGCAGCAGGAACTGTTGTTGAAGCACTGTCTTCCAGTTGACCATGTTGTTTTTGACAAGGGTATGGGTTAAGACTCCTGAAACCACTGTACATAGCTGCTGGAAATGAATGATTAAGTAAATGGATGGTGGATGGGGGAGCTGGATTTGTCACAGTTGGTTTGGGAAGTTATAGATAAGCAAGGGAGAAGACCAGAATGATTGTGTGGTAATGGATTAGAGTTGGAAACATCAGAATGAACTCATGCCAGCTTAATATAGATACCGATGGTTATGTATGGAAATAGTGTGTACATACATATATCTCCCTGTGTGTCGGCTGAGAAGGCTTAGAAGCAATAACACCTCAGTAGCAATGAGCACACCTAGCACCCAGATCTTGGTTTCTAATACCACTCTCCAGTAAAAAGAACAAGGCACCTTGGAAAAATGGTCGATTCTAGGGTTGGGGCAGGATATATACAAAATGATCCTAGAGCATCTTATAGTGCCAGAAAATAAGAAACTGCTGAAAAACAGAACAAATGAACAAAAATCTACAATGATGTCAAATGGATACAGTAGCCAACCAAAAGATTTCCCAGTGGCCAAAGCTGGGACAATCTGAGCAACAAAATAAATGAAGCAGTATTGGATTACAAGCCAAAGTATAAAATAAATATAAGTCCACACTGACATAAAGGATTGAATAAATGGAGAACAGACAAATCTCCTGTACAGAAGAAATTAAAATAATTTATATAGATACTCCATCCCTAATAAGGTAGAGCATAACTCCCACTTAAGTGTGGGCTGCATATAGTGACTTTCTTCCAAAGGCTACAACATGAAAAGGAGACAAAACGAGTACCTTCACCATGGAGAAGACAAGCGATCAGGATTAACAGCAACAGTGAGAAGTCATATTGACAGTATATACTGTTGATGTGATGAGAACAGCACCTTGACTTCAGTGGTCTTCTTCCCAGGAGCATGTTACCTTGGTCTAATCATGAGAAAACACCAGAAAATCACAGTTGAGAGATGTTATTATTTGACCAGTAATCATTAAAACTGTCAAGGTCATTAAAAAAAGGAAAGTCTAAGAAACTGTCATAGCTTGGAAGAGCCTAAGGAGACATGATAACTAAATGTAACGTGGGGTCCTAGATGGGATCCTGGAAAAGAAAAAGGACATTAAGAAAAAACTGAGGGAATCTGAATAAAGTATGGACTTTGGTTAATACAAATATATCGACATTAATTCATTAATTGCGATAAATGTTCTACACTCATCTAAGATATTATTGATAGGGATAATTGGGTGTGTGGTATATAAGTCTTTATATCATTCTATAAATCTAAAACAATTCTAAGATAAAATGTTTATTAAAAAGTCTACAGGGAGTGTATGTATTCCCATAGAAAAGTGATATTGTCCCTTTCAGTATTCTATAAAATGGTCCATTAAAAAAAAAAAAGAAATGCAAGTTTCTGAACTCTGAAAATTGCAGTAACTATTGCTTGCAGACATTAAAGTGACATCCTGCAAGAAATTTAAAAAAAATTCTCAAGGAGGGAAAGAGTTGAGAGAAGGGCAATATAACATTGTCATGGATCTTTGAAGTTTTGGAGGCTTACCCTCCAGAGTACCTGAAATCTTGGTGGTGCCTTGAGGATGTTCTGGTTCTCTTCCAGGACCCTTCTAAAGCCCTGTGATTGGATTACTTCTGCCATGCCGATGGTTATACCTAATGGGGAAAGGACTGAGACAAGGATCCCAGTTAGATTAGTTTTCTATTGTTTCAACAAATTATAACAAATTTAGTGATTTACAACAACAACAACAAGTTATTATCTCAATCTTTACAACAGAGCTTTTTTTTTATACATTCTTGTTACTATTTTCATTTTTATAGATAGTAACTTATCCAGGTTTACAAGGTACTAAGAGGTAGACCGTGGTAGATGGTCTCTAAAGATGGCCATCATACTAGCCTTGCACTGCTTTCTCCAAGAATGGTATCTCAGAGAGAGATAAACATATCTCGTGTAAGTCACTATTATTTCATATCTCTTAGGGCAGCTGAAACTATATTCTAATTAATAAGGCCTCCAAATATAGCCATTTCCCAAATTCCATTATTTCTACCTCTGTAACATCACCCCTGCCCACCCATCATCTCTATTCTTACTGTCATTCCACTAATTCCTTTCTTCTCTCTGTCACCAAAAGAACCTCCAAACTAAGCTGGTCCCCAATGGTTTTCAAGGCAATTTCACCCTTTAGGGAATATGTGGCAAAATTTGAGGACATCATTGGTTTTTAAAACTGGGGGAGAGGTTTCTAGTAGCATTTTGTGGATATGCCAGGGATGCTGCTATACATCCCACAGGCACAGGATAGTCCTTCACAACTAAGACTCATGAAACCCCAAGTGTCAACAATGCCAAGGTTGAGGAACCCTGATCTAATATATCCCTTACACTCAACAGGTGATAGATTCACATTTCAGATCTGACCTATGTCCCTTGTGGTGTATACCTGTCAGACTCCTGGCTTCTACCATCTTTTGAATGGCCTTTCTACATTTGGGGACATTTGCCTTCCCAAGGAAGGAGTTCAGACCCCCAGTCTCAGTCTCATTTGCAGCCAGGACTCAGGCATGGGACTCCGTCTCCCTCAGTCAGGTGCATCCCCATGAACCTTTGGTTTAGAAGTGAGCAAGGTGAGGAAACACGCTCCTTCGGAAGTTTGGCATTTTGGTGCAAGAGGCTGCAAAAATGTGTGGCATTTGAAGGTGGCAGCCTTGCCCAGTGGTTCCTGTCAGGGTGACAGAAGTTTCCTCCAGGGCGGGGTAGGGCAGCAGCAGCAATCCCAGTCAGTCAGGATAGTTTCCTCATCAGGCCAGTTCTTCAGCGTGGTTCTGAGTTTCATTCCTGAAATTAGCCTGAAACCACTTCTTTAGTCCTTCCCAGAATTCCCTGAGCTATCCAGTATTCTTTTGAACATGTTCCTTTTCGTCAGCCAGTCTCTTGTTCAGAACTAAGAAACCTGATAAAGAATCCCCTGCTTAAAACTCTCCGTTGGCTTCCCATACATTCTAGAATGTTTCTAAAACTCTTTGCTTAGCTCGAGGATCTTCTTTATCTGAGATGTATCCACTTTGTCCTTCCCTCTGGCCACACTGAGCCGCCCTGGTCCTGCCACCCTTCCTCAATCTCATACTGTTTGCCACTAAAGAATCCTACCGGCACAACCACCCTTCTCTATGTACCCCAGTCCCCAGGATTGTTCTTATCTCTGTCATAAACGAAAAAACTCATTACGCTCTACGACAAGAGTTGATTCACTCAACTGTGAATTCACTCATTCTTTGAGTCCCCAGCAGCTGGAATAATATCTAGCACAGGGCAGGTTTGTTTACCCAGTGAAAGTCAGACTGTGGACAAGTACTGCCACCTACTGGGAGAAACTTCATTCAACTCTTTCATAATGATTTGGGCAATGGCTATCATACAAGGATGAAATACAATTCCCTCTCTCATCTTAGTTATCATCATCATCATCATCATCGTCAGACTCATCGGCCTCCCAGGTGGCTCCCAACCCTATTCATGCCTTTGGGTTGCTCCTCCCACGCTGAAGGGTTGTCTAGAATGGCAGAAGTGATGGTATGTGACTTCTGACAAGAAACACTGTGGCTTCTGATTTGGTCTCTTTGGGACCACGTGCTATGAGAGAAGCCAGATGCTAACTCATGGGGACACTCAATTGACCCCATAGTGAGGTCCATGCCGTGAAAAACAGGCCTCCCGCCAACAGTCAGTCATGTGAGTGAGCAATCCAGCAAGCAGGTTCTCCAGCCTGAGTCAAGGCTTCAGATAATTGCGGCCTTGGCCTACATCTTGACTGGAATCTCATGAGAGACCAAGACAGAACCACCCAGCGACGCCATGCCCAAATTCCTGACGTACAGAACCTGTGGGACAAGTAACGTTCGTTGTTTTAAGCTGTTCAACTTTGGGGCGATTGCTATGAAACAGATTACTACTATACTCTCCGACATAGATCAGGGACTACACGCTGTTTCATATTTTGCTGTGACAGGAGGACACTAGCAGAGCCTGGGCTCAAACTAAGGCTTCTCCGAGCAGATGCCTGCGGCTGGAGCTGAGCGCCGCGGAGGAAATGCGGTAAGAACCAGGCACCCCGGGGGCTTGCGGAACGGCGAGTCACATATTCTGCAGCCTCTCTCTCGGCGTTAACGTTCTCCAAGCACGCCTGGAAGGAGTCGGCACAGCTGCGGCCGCACAACAGCCGCGGCCGCACAACAGCCGCGACGGCTACCAGAGCCGCGACAACCGCACCCCCGCGGCAGTCTCGGCACCTGCGCATTGTGCGCCTCTCCCTCCTAGGCGGCGCCGTTGCGCGCCGAGTCATCGATCACAAGACGCCCAGTGGTCAGGCTCGGCAGTCGCCCGCCGGAGGGGTGGGCTCTAGGGGGCGCCGTCAAGAGAGGGGCGGGGCGCTCATGTTCTAGAGACCCGCCGGCAGGGGCCGCGGCAGGGCCTTCCGTGCGCTAGTCCTCAATACCCCCGCGGCTCCGGTAGTCGCTGCTCCCGGCCCACCGCCGCGCCGTCGTCATCGTCGCCGCCTCCGGGTCCGGGCCCCCGGGGCCGTCCCGCCGCCGCCATGAAGCTGCGGGTCCGGCTACAGAAGCGGACCGGGCCGCTGGAGATGCCAGACGCGGAGCCGACGCTGGGCCAGCTGCGCGCGCACCTGAGTCAGGCCCTGCTGCCCGCTTGGGGTTTCAGGTAGGCGGCCGCGGCGGGACCGCGCCGCGGGCCCAGGAGCCGTGCGCGGGGGCGCGCGCCCGCCCCGGCGGTCACGTGAGGCCGGGCGGTAGCGGGGCGTCGCGGGTTGGGCGTCCCTGGGACTGTGACGCGCGCAGACCGGGCGCGGGCGCTGGGGCTGTAGTTCGCCGGCTCCCGGCTCGAGGAGGACATGGCCCAGCGTCCCGGGGGCTCCCTTCCCTTGCAGGGTGAGCCTTGGCTTCCGTTTCCGCAGCAGAGGAAACCAGGGACAGGACGGGGCGCAGGGTTTCGGCTGGGGGTAGACCTTTCCAGGCTCTGTGGGATTTAAGTTCACTATCTCCAGCTGTCGCAGTATTCCAGGGAAAAGTCAGGAAAGTTCTAGAAGAAGTTAGAAACTGGCCCTCCATCCGAGGCCACCTGCGAGCGGGCCGCTGCTGGGGCGGCCGTGATCTTGAGGCTGTGTTGAGTGTGCGCGTGCCGGGCCCGCGGGGAGCACTTTGACTTACCGCTGCAGAGTTTTACACAGTACGGGGTGTCGGCGTGCTTCATAGCCTTTTATTTCCGTGGTTGAGCTGTTGCTTTTTTGCTAAAACTAAGATAAATGGTGGCTGTGGGATGACCCTGGAGAGCTTGCAGTTTGGGGGTAATGACGTTGAGAAATAACGGACCAGATTCCGCTGTTGATTTACGGGGCTGCAAATGAGACTGCTTTGTTTCCACAGACAGTATTTTCTGGGGACAGTAATCTGGGGGTAGAGGGACAAAGGTAAGGGTGGACCTGTTCACATACCGAGCTAGCGAATTTGGAATTTGAGTGTGCTAAGAAAACAAAAAAAGGGGGTCTCTGGGGGCTTTTTAAGTGAATTCGTCAAAAGAAGACCTTTCTGTTAATTAAGTGGACCCTTTTTATGAGACTTTTATATACTTTGACTTTAGGGAATAGAGTAAAATGAGACCATATTATGAACTTCTCCCCTTTCATTTTTCAGGTTAAGGCACTATATTAAAAGTAAGCCTGTTTTTCTCCAAATTAAAAATGAGGTATTGACATAACTGTGAAGCGTTGTATTAAGTGATATGCCTGTTGTTATTTCTTGGTGTTAAACCTAAGCATTTTGTATGCTGATGCCATTACCCCACCAGAAATCTTCAAAAGTAACTTATTTTTTAAAGATTTTTTCACACACAGGTATACGTATTTTATTAATATTATTTTTAAAAGTAGGGGCAGTCTTGAAAGGACTTTACAAGAGCCCAAGTTAGTTTCTCCTTTGGGTTTGTTTTTACAGTTGAATCTGGTTAACTGGAAGGAATGTAAGCTTCAGCTTCTGAAAGTAAGTTCATTCTTCTGAAAGTATCTTCACTTTATAAAAATGGGTAGTTTTAAAATGACCATAGGACATTATTATTTTTAAAGTGTCTTCTCTGAGCAAGTGCATCTGGGACTGGCATAAAATATTTTTAAAAGGCCTGGTGTTTCTAAGATGGCATTTTCTGATGAATTAAATTTTTTTTTTCGGTTTCAGAAAACCAGTTTTTAACCCCTCCGCTGAAAAGCTGTATGTACTTTAGGAATTTTCAGCTCTTCCCTTTTTCTACATGGGGAGGGAAGGCCAACATTTTTATTAATGATATAATTCTTTAGCTTTTCTACGGGTAGATGTTTGAATGAACATTCTGTTAGATACTTTTAAAACCAACAAACCTTTTGCTGTGACAGATGATCCGTAAACACATAGTACATTTGAGGCTTTTTTCTCTTTTTCTGTTGGGATGGTGGTTTTTTTTGGCATCTGGCAGATTTTCCACATTTATCAAAGGGTTTGAAAACTGAAGCATAGCTACTCATTTTCTAATAAGCAAAACTTCGGTAATTGCTCTACCAAAGACATTTTAATTGGTAAGACAAAGTGTCTTTACATGTGAAAAAAAAAATTATTTTGAGCACTTTTGAAAATGCAGCATTGCAAGAATAAACAGAACATGATTTTCAAAGGACTTCATCCTTGGTTAACCTCTCAGAAAGGTAATGAAGTCAGCATTGTTGAGTGTAAATGCCTTATAAAATGTGCAATGGTTTGTTAATTACTCCTCACCCGTATGTGGTGAAATGATGGTTATTCTCTCAAATCAGAGAGCCTGTGATATGGAAAGGAGAGTTCGTTCCTTCAGGCTAATTGGAGCTCTTGACTTGTTTAGCCGTGGGTTTTTGGATTTGTGCTGTTTTCATTATAAAAGACATCACACATAACTGGTCATCAGTAAGAAAGGTGACATTGTATTTGACACTGGGAGGGATGAATTTATACTCTGTCCTCTACATACTCATCTTTTTGTGATTGTGAATATTCATCTGGGACATGGATCTAGTATTTTGAAACAGACATAATATGACTATTCTGTAAAGACAATGACTTGGGAGCCCTGATTTCACTTTCAGCTCCATCTTCCCAACTAATGTCTGTTGGTTGTATTTATTCCACAAATGCTTTTATTTGCCAAGTGCTGGAGATACAGTTTTGAACTGGACAGACAAGATAACCGACCTTATGAAACTTAAAGTGCAGTGGTGAGGGTGGAGAAGAGATGATAAATAAATGTGGAATTTTCAAATAGTGACGTTATAATAAAAATAAAACATGAGAATGGAGTAGAGTGATGGAGGCTAGGCGGAAGGCATCTTGGAAGAAGTGGCATTTGAATTGAGACCTGAATGATGAGAGTCAGTCCTCTGGAGATCTGGAAGAGCAAATGCAGAGGCCCAGAGGCTGCCGTGAGGTTCATCTGTTTTGAGGAAGGGACAGAAAGCTTACATTGATAGAGAACAGTGATTGAGGGGATGGGGTAGATGAGGTAGAAGTGGGTAGGGGTCAGATGGTGGGCATCAGAGTCCATGTTAAAGATTCTGTTCCAAGTTCAAAGAGAAGCCATTTGAGGATTTTCAGCAGGTGAATGATGTGACACGGTTTGTATTTTAAAAAGACTCTATTTCATTGACTGAAGATGCTGTCAATCTTAAGATGCGCGTTTTATGTAACACTAAAGGAGAGATTGCTGGCAATTAAGCTGTGTTGTGTCATCAGTTTTAAGAAGCATCCCTGTTTCAAAGATATCAGCATTACAAAAGATGTAGAGTGTGTACCTTAGAATTGGTGAGAACATGGGTTAATGATAGAGAATTACTGTATCCTGCTCCCCAGGCTAGAATTGTGGCCGTTAGAAATCTATAACCTAAGCATTCAGTGATAAGAACAAGTAATTTTGAT
The DNA here is from genome assembly GCF_023065955.2 of Ursus arctos. Lineage (NCBI taxonomy): Eukaryota > Metazoa > Chordata > Mammalia > Carnivora > Ursidae > Ursus > Ursus arctos. The sequence continues at coordinate 8,365,603 of NW_026622886.1, read as the reverse complement.
AGTTTTTGCAAAAGTTTGGCTTCCTTTTTATTTTTGTTTTGTTTTCGTTACTTAATTCTTCCAGGATCATACCGTGTACCTTTTATATGTTCTAAGTGTATTATTGAAGGTAATGGTAGCAGGTAATGGTAGGTAGCTCTTACTATCCTTATCCATCTTTCTTGGCAGTTCTGATACCCGGTTTGCAATCACATTGAACAACAAGGATGCCCTCACTGGAGATGAAGAGACCTTGGCTTCATATGGGATTGTTTCTGGGGACTTGATATGTTTGATTCTTGAAGATGCCATTCCAGCACCTAACTTACCTTCATCCACAGATTCAGAGCATTCCTCACTCCAGAATAATGACCAACCCTCTTTGGCCGCCAGCTCCAATCAGTCCAGCACACAGGATGAACAGCCCAGTGATGCATTCCAAGGACAGGCAACCCAAACTGATGTCTGGAATGATGACAGTATGGTAGGTATTAATATCAAGATGAGAAATGGGGTAGTTGATAAAGCATACTGAATATCCTGAATGATACAGAATTCAATTGAGGTAATTATTATTAGTAGATTGAAGATTATATTCTTGTTGAAATTTTCAAACTGCTAAATGCCTGGACCGGTACTTACTGGCATTCTGAACAACCCAGTTTTTACATATTTTGTTCAGACATTCACTCCTTCAGACAAATTGTCCCTTGGCTCCTGTTGTTGGCTCTAAGCTCGTGATTCCCAGCTTAGCTTCTCTGGTCTGCTCCACTCATTAAGGCTGTATAGAGTTCAGTTACTTCCGAATTATTTGCAGGACATTTATACCTGGGTTTTAAGCATTGCTATCTCACACTCTGTGTCGACGTAAATTTGGAAATGTGAACTCATGTTCTCTTCCCAAACCAGCTGCCCTTTCTGTTGGTGGCACCACTGTTTTCCTCAGTTTAAAACCCTGGAATGATTTTTGACTTCTTATATCCAGCCACTTAACAAGCCCTGTCAGTTCTTCCTTTCCATTCCAGGCTTCCAGTGTCTGTCCTTCAGTCTGCTCTCTGGGTTCGTCTTTTCCCTATACATTTTTGATTATGTTGTTCCCTTGCTCTTTAGTAACTCTGCGTCATTGATATACCTGTGCTTATAATTTTTGAGCTGAAAAGACCATCTGTCTCTAGTTTAACCCTGTCATGTTACAGAGAACGAAAATGTTGTCTCTCTTCCTATACCTAGTTTTTAAGGCTTTTCAGAGCTAATTTCTCTTCTTCCATCTAGTAAACTATTCTCTCCAGTCAGACCAGACTCTTTATCATCTTCCCTGTACCAGCCTGCACATTCACATGTTCTCATATGCACACGCACACGCAGTCTACCTCCTGCTCCGTGCCTAGCTCTTGCTGTTCCTCCAGCCTGGAATGCACCGCCTTTCCTCCCTCTCCTGTCTCTGCCCATCTTCCAAGGCCCTGCCAGCCACAGCCCAATGATTGTCTCTAATTTCTTAGTATCGATTCTCTTTATTGCCTTGTAAAACCTCATTATTTATTATCCTGCCTTTGGTTCCTTGTATGGCACAAATGATCACATATATTACTTAATTTTTTAATACTAATATATATGCCATCGTGTTCGTTGTTTTTTGTGTGTATACATATCACTTCAGCTTAGTTTTTTTCCTCGGGCCTTAAACATTTGTGAGTGTAAGTACGCATTGTGGCATCAAGTATAGACAGATACTAAGAAATGCTTTTTAAAAGATTCGCAAAGTATGAAAATCATCTATGTTGAGTTTTTTTAGAGAGAGTGCACTCAAGCAGGGGGATGGGGGAGGGGCAGAGGGAGAGGGAGAGAGAGAAACTTAGGCTCCACGCCTACTGTGGAGGCCGACTCGGGGCTCGATATCACAACCCTGAGATCATGACCTGAGCTGAAATCAAGAGTCGGATGCTTAACCGACTCAGGCACCCCAGATATTTTTAATAATAGTATCCAAAGAGATTAAGCAGTTTAAAAAAGCCCTTATAAAGCTCAGCATATTTATATGAATTTTTAAAAGTAATTATTATGTATCTCAGTGTTTCTGCTTCAGGGAGGTAATCTAGGGAATAATAGAATATTTAGCCACATATTTAAATTATACTTCTGAATCTTCTTTGCTGATAGACTTATTCAGAGATTCTGGTGGAAGGGTCCAGAATCTTGTAAAATGTACTTGTAAAAATGCCCAGTAAGAACTTTTCATAGTATATGTGACTAGCTTCCTTTTGGAAAATTTTGACAAATTACTACTGCTTCAAGTTAGTCATTTCAGTTCTAAAAGCATGTTGTTTTGTATTGTAAGACTTGTATAGGTGACGGTAAAACATTAGTGTTGAAGGTGAGCTTGGAATCTCATGAGTGTGCTGTAAGCCCTCGCAGCAGTGAGATCTGCTGATTGCAGAACGAAGTATTAGTGAGGGAAAATAGCTGGGTAAAACTGGAAACAATAGGAAAATTTTACTCTTGTAATTACGTGTAAATTAATTTTCTTAGTTCATATATTTGGGAATTCTCCTAGAACCTGTTGAGTCTTTGATGGAGAATGGGGATAACCTGGTATCAGACCCCAATGTTAACCCTAAACTGAATTTTAATTACTTGTTTCTATCATTCGTAAATGGTGTGACAAGTGATCTGTTCAGAGAAGCGGTGCTGAACATTTTTTCCCATTTTCACATGCATGAAGAATATGATAAGTATTCATATCATATCAGAACGGCTCAGAATGTCAGTGGTTCTAATGGAGTGGGAGTAAGGTTTGATAAGTTCACCAGGGAATTCCGATATCTTCCTCCCATGGCATTATCAGTTTTAGGGTGACTCTTTTTAAATATATCTACATGTATTGTCTCCCACGCAACTGTCAGTAAGCAGTAAATAGCCAGAAGTTAGGTAGAGTAGATAAGAAGCAAAGAGCTTTCGTACTTCATAATTTAGGTGTTAAATGGTTTTAATAAGTAGTTTCTGTTTGTTCAGAAATACCATGGAGCCTCCTTTTTAGACAGTGCGAATTGTCATTGGCCTGTAAGTTTTCACAAATGAATTGGGATCTTTTCCATAAGCCAGTAAGGACTAGGTCCTCAGGGATTTCGGAAGAACAGCCTCTTGCTCCCTTATATTTTTCCACCCTTTCGTTCATCCTACGTAATTTCTTATTTCCTCTATCCCTTCTTAATGGAAATATGAACTTAAAGAGAAGAACCATGTGTTTTGCATCAGGAGTTGAGTACATGTGTAGGAAACAAACCTGAGCAAAAGTAATAGGTAACGTGGTCTTACTGAAGCAGTGTATTGTATCTGAAAGCCTGAACTGCGAGTCTGGAGATCTTGGTTCATTTCAGGTTTTTATTAGCTGGCAGCCTTGGTTATGTTATTTAATCTGAGTCACAATTAAAACATGTCTAAAAAGGCAACATCATCTGACTTGCCTGTTTTATAGAATTTGTATGATGTAAACGAGAAGACACAGAAAACAAAACCATTAAGAAATTGTAAGATACTGTCCTTAACATTGGTTCAGCAAGCATTTGTTGAGCACCTACTGTGTGCCAGGTACTGTACTGGGATTATAAAAGTAGGTGAAACGGAGTCTGTTCCTTTCTAAGCTTGCAGTCCTGGTGGGATGTCGATGTGTCATTGGGAAAGTGCGGTGCAGTGTGGTAAAGGGCAGCAGTCAAGGCCTTTGCAAGGCGGGCTACTAGTTCGTGCTGCCTCTTTGGCAGAGGTGGGAGTGCTGGCGTGGGGAGGAGGGACTGGCAGGAAGTGGGCTTAACAGAATCAGGAACCTGAGGAAGTGATGAAGTGCCTTGTATGCTAGGAGGCTTTAGCCATTTGGACTTCATTTTCTAGGCCTGCGTTTCTCAGCATGTTGTCTATGAAACACTTCTTTTCTGAGATCATAAGTAGGTGTTAAGGGGATGCTGAGCACTGAGGAAGGAGGGTGGTGTTTCTTGGCTAAATGTTGTGCACACATTATTGTTATTGGAAATGGCAGAGCTCTGTAATGCCCCAGTGTATTTTGCGAATATGTAGGGTGAGGTTTGGTGGCTATCGCATGTAGTAGTGTTTTCTAAACTTCATGGATTGTAGAACTCTCTTTTCCTGAGGACATTGAGGGTTATGTTCCAAGGCACAATTCAGGGACATGCTGCTATCCGCACTGGGGAAATCTGGGAGGTTTTAAGCTGGGACATGGGACATGGTTGAATTCTTCATCGTCAAAAGCTCTGGCAGCAGGTGGAATGTCTTGGAAAACAAAGGGGAGTCATGGATACTTGGGGAGGCTGTTTCTGGAAGCCAGGAGGTAAAGGAGTCTGAGGTACCCTTGGGGAGCAGTAGGGGCAGATTTTAGGGATATTTACGAGGTAATTCAGTGGAACTCTGAAGACTCATCACATGGGAGGTGGAGTTTAGGACGGTGGAGGGCGAAGGCTAGGTCGATGCCCAGGTTTTTGGCATACTGGCCAGAACTAATGGAGATGAGGAATTCAGGGTGGAGGAGTAGATTGCCAGCTCCTTTATTTCGGAGGGCTCGCTTAAAATGTGTCCCATTTCTGAAACTAATAATGTGCTTTGGCTTTGAGCACTAATCTGAGTTCACTTTAGGGTACAAAGTAAACTGTAAAAACCAAAGTTTTTTAATGAATTCATGGTTTTTGTTATTTTTTTCAGTCGGGGCCTAGTCAGCCTTTCGAAGCTGGGTCAGTGCAAGATGTTGTGGATATGGAAGAGGGCGCAGGTGTCTTCCCCTCCGAACCGATGCTCTGCAGTGAATCGGAGGAAGGGCAAGTGCCACATTCATTAGAGATCCTGTATCAGTCCGCTGACTGTTCTAACGCCAGTGATGCCTTGATAGTATCGGTACATCTCCTCATGTTGGAGTCAGGTTACATACCTCAGGTAAGACTCCAAGCAGAAATCAAACATCTTGTTAGGGTTTTAGTTTCCCATTGGGAATGGGGACACATTGATAAACATCACTAGGGTAGTTTGGTTTTCTAGATTTCTGTATAAAGATAAAAGATTATGTATGAGAATATGAAGTAAACTGTGGTCAGAAGAGTGGGATGGGTATGTCTAGATGGCTGGGTCACTGGATTTTTATGTTAATGGCTCTGAATTGTCAATAATCTAGTAAGATTCAGTTAGGAAGAGGGGCATTGTTTCTTTCTTTCTTTCTTTCTTTCTTTCTTTCTTTCTTTCTTTCTTTCTTCATTCATTCATTCATTCATTCATTCATTCATTCATCGGTTGGTAAGTTTTTACCAGTGACAGGTGCAGTGCTTTGTCCCTGCTCTCAGGTTGCTTATAGTCCAGGAGTGGGGGAGAGAGACAGTCTACAGTCCGTCATACTGTACTGGTGAAATTCTAGGAGAGATGTCTATGTATATGGGATGCCAGAGAGTCACGGGGGAGAACGGTTAGAGTTTCTCAAACCTTGATGTGCCTAAGGATACCTGGAGATCTTACTAATGCAGATTCTGACTTATTTATCTATTTAAATATTTTATTTATTTATTTGAGAGAGACCGAGAGCATGAGCGGAGAGGAGAAGCAGACTCCCCACTGAGCAGGGAGCCCGATGCGGGGTTCAGTCCCAGGACCCTGGGATCATGACCTGAGCCAAAGGCAGATGCTTAACCGACTGAGCCACCCAGGCGCCCCTGCACATTCTGATTTAATAAGTCTAGGGTGAAGCCTGAGACTCTGCACGCGCCCACGCAGTAGTCATGCTGCTGGTCCGTGGGCCATGTGAGAGTCACAGAGATGTAGAGCAGTGCAGTGACCATTGCCACCCGCAGGGTGCCGTGCCCTGAGCCAGGAATTTGGGTATAAAGATACCGGGATAAGTCCTTGTCCCCAAGGAGTCCATAAGTTGGGGAGAGAAACAAATAAAAAGAAAATTGTGATGTTTTATCATAGAAGTGTGTAACAGTAGAAATATGAACAGAGTGTTAGGGGATAAAAGAATGACAAGCAGGATTTTTTTGAAAGGCCTCACAAACAAAATGATAACTGAGCTGTGGGTCTTGAATAATGATACGGCTTTGCTGGGCAGAGAAGTGAGTGTTCGAAGAGAGAACTCAATCCCTGTCTCTGATGTTATTATATCTCCTTGAACAAACATTTTGATGGAGGATAATATATTGTAACAGTTTTCTGTTAAAATTTTATTAATGACGATAGTAATGATTTGTCAAGTTTTATTAAGGGGACCATATGGGATGCTTATTTCCAGACAAGTTAGGGGCCTCTTGGATTTTTAGTCTCTTTGAGAGTAACCCTTTTCCTCATTGTTTCTCTTTGATTTCACTCGCCAGGGGACTGAGGCCAAGGCTCTGTCCATGCCGGAGCACTGGAAGTCGGGCGGTGTGTACAGGCTGCAGTACACGCATCCTCTCTGCGAGGGCGGCTCTGCGGCTCTGACCTGTGTGCCTTTGGGAACCCTGGTCGTCATAAACGGTAATTGCACAGCACAGTCACGGTTGTCAGTTCTCCAGAGCGGACCTGTTCCTCTCCAGACATCGTCTAGCTGCTTCGGTGGTTGGCTCTCATGATCTAGTCGAGTCTTTCCCCTCTCTGCTTAGTCCCTGGGCCACGGATCACATGAGCCGGGAAAGTGACAGACGACGTGGGTTGCTGTTCTGGCGTCAGGCTTCTCTCTTGGGGCAGCTGTACCCTTCAGCTGTCCTCACCTTGGGATGTGTTTGCTCTGGGGCTGTTGTAATCATCGGGGTGAGATGATCTATTACATATGAGCTCTTTGTGCCACAAATGACTTTTTTATGCCTATTTTTTTGACTGAGGTCTGGAACTGAGAGATGGTAAGAGGTGAGATTGAAGTCACTTTTTTGAGGTCACTTTGTATCCCGTTTGGCGTCTCTGAATGGTACTGCATAGACACACGGCTGAGCACTGCCTGCGTGCGTGTGTGCTTGCTCCCCCCCCGGCCCCGGCTCCTGCAGGGAGGTCACTCTGAGTGTTGCTCTGTCTACTCGTCTTTCACAGTGGCAGTTTCACAGGGATGGCAGCTCGTTCCGTTTTTGTATTTCATTTTAGCTCAGATGCCGCCCGAAGTCCATACGTCTACTGGTGGTCTGTGGAAGAGTCCCCTAATCACACGTTCTGCAGAGCCCGTGGAGTGACTGGAATCCTCTCTGCTCTGTTGTGATTTTTGAGGTTTATCCCTTTAGCTAGATAAGACCGTACGATGAGCTTGGAATGACTGCACTTTTGATTTTTCAGGACAGCTCGCCTTTTGTGTAGCCAAGGCAGTTGCTGCGGTGTGCTCAAGCCCCGAGTCCCAGCAGCTGCTGGCGCTGCCGAGGTGGAGGGGGCTTTCTAGCCCCCGAGTCGCCACTTAAACCTGGAGCAGCACCATGTTCGTCTGTTGCGTGTATCGAGGTCCCTTGTAAAATTTTGTTTGAAAAATGTTCTGCAAAAATTTATTTTGAAAACTACCATTCTACCCTGTCTTGTTCTTTGAAATGAAAGGTCGTTCCAGGTCCCCTGTGATGTGATTTCTGCTACTTTCCTTTAATAACTAGATTCTTTGAAATGTTCCTTTCAAGTCTCCCGTTTCACCAGCTTTAACAGCTTTGGTGGTATTCCACGTTTGTCAGGATGTGACTCCCGACGCAGGAGGACTAGCTGTGTCCCCTCAGCGTTCATCCAGTGAGCACGTGACACTTCTAGCGGGGCGTCCATGCACGGGCAGCCGTTTGCCTCACCCGGTGCTCTGCTCCACCACCTTGGAGCTTGCGAGGCCGAAGCCGCCCAGTAGTGACTGTGAGGTGGTCATTTTTGCCTCTGTTTCTTACAAAAGCTCTTTAACAACACGTATCGTAGCCTCTGTTCACTGGTTTCAGGATACACAGCGTAAAGGGAATGGCTGCTACATCTCCCGATGGTTCCTTAGTTTCTGTTCTCTCGTTCTTGTGCTGCTCTCGGCACATCGGCTACTCGCGGACTTGCTGGCAGCCAGCCATTCCAGGCTCGAGTCTTTGCAAAGGAGCAGTGTGTCCTTCGGTTTCTCTGTCACCCAGGACCTCCTGCTCAGCGCGCACGTGCATAAGCACAGCACGGGCTCTCGCATGGAATGGGGTGAAGTGTGCCTTTGTGGTCACGGGTGAAACCAAACCCTCGGACGATGGCAAGAATAGTGGTCCTTTGGGTCTAGAAAGAGCTGATGTTGTGGAAACTAGCAGGATTCGTTTAATAAACAAGGGAAGACTCCTTGCCAAGGGTTAAAAAAAAAATAAATGGAGTTTTTAGTGGTCTTGTCAGAAATAATGATTTTATTATGTTTAACTGTCTCTTATTACCCTTGCTGCATATCTTTCAATTACTAATAAGCTGCTGTCGGTAATGCCTAGTGGATTTTGTATAAAGCGTGCATACTTTAGTTTTTAAAGGTGTTTTAGAGTGATTTTATTTGATCTGGTGGCAGGTTCACACTTCGCTGCGAGGGAAGGAAATAGCGTAGAGCAGTTTGTGTTCTGCACGTGTCCTTTGTATGATGGGCAGGGAGATGCAGGCCCGAGCTAAAACACGAAGGCCGTTGCCGAACTGACAGGAGTTGTTTGTCTCTTTTGCTTATTTACAGCTACACTAAAGATCAACAGTGAGCTCAGAAGCGTGAAGAGATTGCAGCTGCTGCCAGAATCATTTATTTGCAAAGCAGAACCAGGTAAGAAAAGCATGATTGAACTTTGGGGATGAAGCTTCGAGAGGTTCACTTTAGGAAAACTGAAAGGTGTAATGTCTGAGAGACTGAAAATTTCTGCATGAGATTAAAGCAAATTTAAGACCCATTGCAGAGTATCTGTTTCTTTCCTGCTTTTCCTAGGGTCTTGGAGTGCTGGATTATGTGTGCACGGCCATTATGGAATGACACTAGCCTGTAATTCATCCCACACTGTACTGCTGCTTCCTAATTTCTGAATTAATCTTTAGATTTTTCCAGCATCGTATTTAACCAGTATGGAGAGGATCTGTGTTTTGTGGAAACCACACGAAGCACCTTCATTATTGAAGATTATCAGAGGAAAAACTACTTGGAATCATTAATTTAAACGACATACATTTGTTGGCTGTTTGATCAGATTGGAAGTACCGGAAGTTTACATTCGAGGCGTGGTTTTGCTTGTATTCTGTAAGATTATTAGTAGGTGCAGAGACAAATTTTCCTTCTTATTTTTTCAGTTAAATCCAAAGTATGAGAAGCAGGTCAGCAGTTGAAGGAGGGGAGATGGGTGGAGAGGGAACTCCTGTCTTTAAGTGCTGGTTCTGTGCTGGACCTGCGCCTTGACAGACACTACTCCATTTCACCCTCCTGGTAAACTTGGGAGGGTTTTACAGTCCAGCTGTGGCGTGGCGTGGCGCCGTGGAGCGGTGACATTGACAGCAGTGTCTTTGAGGGAAGGCTACCTAGATCTCCGTCTTTGCTGTGAAGGCCTAGAGACTTACTCTTGTTAGTTCCCTGGAGACATCAGGCCCTGAGTTCCATGAACTTCCATGGACCAAAACTGATGGCAACAGGGGACGTCTGGATACATATTGTATAGTGGTCTCTGAACATTTAACATCACCCTAGACCAGTGTTTTCTCAGCCTTCTTTTCATTATCAACCCCCTAAGGAGCCACTGGAGAAAATTCGTCCCCCACCCATTCTCTCCTATGAAATTTTACTACTGTAGTTATAGTGTATTTTCATTGTGTACTGTAGCCCTTTGGAGGGACACAAACCAATGGTATAGCTAGGGTTTTTGTTCTGTTTGCCCTCTAAGAACCAGTTTTTGTCCCATTGTGGGCAACACTGCCCCTGTTGAGAGTACACGAACTAGACTGATAAATCTGTAAAGATGGCCTTACCATTGGGACCGGAAAAACTTGAAATTCCTTGGCCACAACACTTCAGTCCTGTTGATACTAGGAAAGACCTGCTATGGGGAGTAGAAATACTCTGCACTCCACAGTACTAGAGGTTATTATGCCCATTTTACAGATTAGGAGACAGGGTCTAGAGAAGGTTAAATTACTTCAAGGTTACAGAGGTAATAAGTGGTGGAATTTAGGATTAGAATAGATTTGATCCTAAGCCTATTTTTTTTTTTTTAAGATTTATTTATTTGAGGGAGTGAGAGAGAGAGAGCGCGAGAGCACGCACAAGAGGGGGGAGGGTCAGAGGGAGAAGCAGACTCCCCGCTAAGCAGGGAGCCTGACATGGGACTCAATCCCAGGACCCTGGGATCATTACCTGAGCTGAAGGCAGACGCCTAACTGACTGAGCTACCTGGGCACCCTTCCTAAGCCTATTTTTTAAAGACCTCTTTTATATTAATACAGCTTAGATTCATATTTCTTATCTGATTTCTGTTAGATAAAGAGAAAGGAAGTAAAAGGGGAGGAAGAAAATACTGTTCTATTACAGTAAGTTTATAGACTGTATTAAATATTTTCAATATAGTACTTTCATGTTGGGTAAAAGTATAGAACGCTGCTCATTTGACATTTTAATTACTTTTTACTGTGACTTAGAGTACCTAATATCTACTTATTTATAAGTTTCTGATCACTTTTATAATAGATAAGGAAAAAGCTTTTTAAAGTCCGTTTTCGCAAATAATGAATCATGGAACATTGCATCAAAAACTGGGGATGTACTGTATGGTGACTAATAACAAAATAAAAATTATTTAAAAAAAAAGTCAGTTTTCATACTTGAAAAAAAGCCTTAAACCAAATTCATTTGTTAAATATCTTGACATTTGATTTCAAGTCAAGACGAAGCTATCAATCAAATTATGAAGGGTGTTTGATTTCTTACAGATAGTGGGGTACCTAGTTACAGAATGGGACGGGAGCACGCATAAACTGATGAGCTGTGATACACCTGGCACCGTGCGTGGAGCTTTGCATTTTAACCACTCTTGGGTGCATTGGTGGTACCTCGTTTCAGTAGGTGAGCAAACAGGCGTGGCTCAGAGGGTTCAGTGCCGGTAAAAGTGTAGCGGAACTGCAGTGGGGACTTGGGTGGCGTTTGGCACAGCTTCCCCTGCTGCAGTCTACATGCAGGTGAATCATCTGGGATCCTGTGAAAATGCAGGTTCCGATTATGAAAATCTAGGTCTGTGGTAGGGCCCGAGATTCCGTCGTGCTAAACAGTGTCCAGGTGATGGCAGCCCACGCTCTGGAGTGGCAGTGTAGTGGCCTAAATGAGTGCGTTGGAGCCAGACTTAGGTTTGAACCCTGCTCTGCCACTTACAGTGAGGCCTTGCATGGGCTTTTAGTATCTGTCCTGTTTTTTTAAAATGGGGTCAGAGTATTTGTCTCCTACTGATGTGAAAGCTTGAAGAGTGCTTGACACAGTTGCCGACAGCTGGTCCTCACGGGACAGATACCGTTCTCCTTCTGCTGGGACCTGAAGAGCGGCCCCCACTTGACACTCCCAGAGCCTGGGCAGCTGGGCAGGTGCTCAGGAAATCATGTTGTGTGCGATTCTCAGCCCACACGGTTCCCACTATTAATTGTAGCCTGTGGGCTGTGTCAGTTGCCTACAGCTCAGTCTGAAACCGTGAGATTTTTAGCTTTACATCTGAAATTGAACTTCCAAAGCCACACACTGTTTCTTCATCTGCTAGAGACTTTGGTTCATGTCTGTCTATGTAGGAATTATTTGTGAAAATTTACCGCTTGGATTTGTTAACAGTGGAGGATACCATTTCAGGTTTTGCCACTTGATTTTGTGTTTTGATTTTTCGTTAAAAAATATATTCCAGGGGAAAGTGTAGCCAAGATATACAAAGATCTTCAGAAGCTCTCTCGTCTCTTCAAAGACCAGCTGGTGTATCCTCTTCTGGCTTTTACCCGACAAGGTGAGAGAAGATGAATGATCACAGGCCCGGCGGCCTAGACAGAATAGTAACAGTTCACGTATTATGCTTGTGACTCTGACATGGGACTCTTGGCTCTTTTCTCCTCCTGGTGAAATTCTGATCTTCTGAAACGAAGCTTTACCGTTAATTCCTTACCTGGTACTTACTTCCTCTTTGTGTTTCCTCAGCATTTGGTGCATCTTTATTGTAGCCTCTCCCACTGTATCATATTTGTTGATATAAGTTCTTTCCACCTCAGGTTTTCAAGATCTTGAAAGCAGGGAAGAGGTCTTGTCCACTTTTGTGGTCTCATGGCCTAACACAGGGTCTGGTCCATACTAGACATTCAATAAGTACATAAATAATGTATAGCCTGTAAATTGGGGCTGAAGTTTTCTTAAAACATGATTTATTGGGGGCTGTCTGCTAGGTACCGTGGGTATTTCACATGCATTCTTTTTTAATGCTAAAAACTTTGAAGGAGATTTTATTCTCATTGTATAGATGATGAAACTTAGTACTAAGTTATAATTCAGAATTCTTACATTAACTAGCTCTTATTTATGTTGTAGTAAAAAAATATTTTAAAACCTCTGTGACTTAAAGCAGACACTCTTCTCACTCACGTACTTGTATGGGGGTTAGCTGTGGCTGAGGGAGGAGTGCTTCTCCAGGGCATGCTCTTGTAGCGGAGGAGAAAGAAGGCCAATGGCCCAGCCACATGCTGGATCTTCAAGCTTTTGCTTGGAAGTGATATGCCACTTCCACTCACATTTCATTGGACAAAGCCAATCAAAATGGCCAAGCCTGACGGCAGTGCGGTGGCGAAGTGTAATTAGAGGCTAGAAAATGAGAATCCTGTTCTGCCACAGTCCTTTAACTGGAAAATAACTGCAGATTTATATAAATAGATATTTGGCTTTTATTTGCTATCTGTATATTGAGTTATTTTATTATTTATTTTTTAAAAAAGATTTTTATTTATTTGTCAGAGAGAGCGAGCACAAGCAGGGGGAGCAGCAGGCAGAGGGAGAAGCAGGCTCCCCCCTGAGCAAGGAGCCCAATGTGGGACTCGATCCCAGGACCCTGGGATCGTGACCTGAGCTGAAGGCAGATGCTTAACCGACTGAAGCACCTGGGAGTCCCATATTGAGATACTTTAGGTCTCCAGTTGCATGGTCCATGCTGCTGTTATCTTAGTTTTCTTCTTTAGGTGGTGGTAGTGGAAGAGAAAAATGTGAATTTTAAAACCCTAATTGGATTTCAGTTATCTTTGCTAGTGGAGAACAGTATCACATCTGTTTAAAGGAGCTAATACTGAATCATTTTCATCTGACTTTGGAAGACGTTGTTTTTATTTTCCCTCCTTGACTTCTGAAATTTATCTCCTTCCCTTTTTTTCCTAGCCTGCTAGACCACAAATAATAGTACTTGCTAACACTTGACTGCACTCTGTGTGTATTCACACATTTAATCTCAACTCAGGGAGGTAGGCAGTACTATTCACCCATCTTACTGATAAGGGAGTTGAATTATAGTTTAACTTGTCCAAAGGCACACAGCTACTAAGTGGCAGCATTGGGAACTAGACATAAAAGCCAGCGAATCACCCGTTTTCTGTAGTTGAATAGAGAAGTTTTTGTGGATTGAATATTGCTCAAAACAAGGGAGGCCATTGTCAAAGTTATTCATTTGGTTTGTATTAAAAAGTTTTTGTCTTTCCACTAAAATATAGAGGCAATAAGGGACTAAGTAGTAGTAGCCATCTGGTCGACCTGGGGTTAAAAGTTTGTTGTACGTGTCACATACTTGGGTAATGGAGACTACCGTCTAATTTGTCATTTAGGAGCAAGTTGGTAACTTCGTTAAATATGTGGGGAAAGCTAGATGTTCTTTACTCAGTGATGCCTGTTCTTTTTTTCTTTACAGCACTGAACCTACCAGATGTATTTGGGTTGGTAGTCCTTCCGTTGGAGCTGAAGCTGCGGATCTTCCGACTTTTGGATGTTCGTTCTGTTCTTTCTTTGTCTGCAGTTTGTCGTGACCTCCTTATTGCTTCAAATGACCAGCTACTGTGGAGATGTTTATATCTGCGGGATTTTCGAGGTGATTGTTGTGATGCCATATTAATCTCTTTCTTACCGAGGTCTTAATTATTTAGCTTGCGAAAAGTTTTTAGTCGTAGGCTCTTTTTTTTTTTATTAACAGTTGCAAATAATCATAACCTGTAGCCTTGCTGGAAGGAGATTCTAAGCCTCATATACTTTTGCCTGTATCCTGAAAACTCTTCCCAGTCTTTTTTCTGTTCTCCATAACACAAATAGCATAATAGACGAGGTAGAATATTTCAGGATAGAAAAATTTCAGGTTCATTCTTTCTTTTTAGACCGTCCTCCGTATGTGACTTAGCAGTCTGGTGCATTTCTAAAATCCCATGGTTGTGACCGTGTGTACAAGTTAAGAGAGCCCTGCTTGCTTCTCTCTGGCACATTGCTAGGGAAGCTTTATTTCCATATAGTCCCATTTATGGTGACCTGGTGATCATTGCAGCAGTGATGACTGTGGAACTTGGGGTGGGGAGAAGTCACCCCAAATGTCAAAGTCCTTTGCCTGGTGTATCAAGATTTCCAGATACAGGCCTGGAAGCTTGATTGTGGAATTTCTTTACTGCGTGTCAGCGTTTTTTTTAAATTGGTTTGACCCTGAGGTGGGTCATGAAATCAGTGTCATGGGTCACTAAAAAAAAACCCATATGCATTTTATAAAGTAGCTGTAAACTTCTACTTCATTTTATGTACATATAGGTATATACTGCGTTGCAATGTAAAAAAGTATTTGTGGTTCACGTCAAGAAAGTGTGAGTGACGGTGCTACGTATAATGGACCCTCTTGGCAGCTGTAAAAATCTAGCAGGTGGATCCCCTTCCTTTTCTTTTCGTATTGAGAATATTATGTAGAGTCATTTGGATTGTTAAAAAACTTTTTTTTTTCTTTAAAACCTCAAAACGTAAGAAGTGAATGATCTGGGTTTTCCTTGTCCTTCTCCTTGATTCCCGAGGTCCTTTTTCTACATTATTTATGCCCCTGAATCCAGAGTTCAAAATATCATTTGTTCCAGGAGGCAGCAAGTATCATCTCAAATTTTAAAAAAACAATTATAGTCAAGAAGAAAAGACAGAATGACCAAAGTATGTAGAAGAACTAGCTGAAAAACAGGCTGTGATAAAAAGGGCAAAAAAGCCCTTTTACGTACATATTCAAATTCAGATATAAAATGCAATCAGTCTCTATCTCATTTCCAGATTGTGGTCCATAATCTGGTATCTGTAAGCTGAGGGTTTAGATTTTATAATGAATTTCCCTGTGGGCATAATGTTATGGGACAGGAGATTTTATAAAATCTTCCTTCCATGCCCATAGCTTCCCAAGAAGACATCTCTTTTATCTAAAGTCTTCATTAGACTTAAAGTTGAAGGGGTTCCTCTTTCCTCATTTCACATATTTCAAGTAAATAAGTATATTAAATACTTAGTTGTTGTGGTCATACTTCTGCGAGTTGGGAGAAAATAACCCAGACATGGAAGAAAACTTGAAGTCAGCTTCCTCCAGTAATGATGGGCTGCGATGCGCGCCCAGAGTGTCACCCAGTCAGTGTCACAGAAAGTCGGGTTAGAAGCAGCCGCTATGCCCAGATGAGACTGGGGGAGGAGGCGCAGCGAGGGACGCTTGGGCAGGGAGAGCGGCCGGAGGGCCTCCGTGTTCCCTAGGGCATCTGCACATGGACTTCCCGCGTGCACGGAATGGCAACAGTTGCCTTCAACCAGAGAGCGAGGTCTGAGTCAGGTGCCAGGTGCGGGTCCTGCGGGGTGTGGTAAACAAATGATTTGTGTTCCTTTTTGTGCTTTGTGTGTAAGCTTCAGTTTCCTTAGGACAAAAGAAAAAGTGCTGTTTAATGCTGGACGTATGAAGCATTTTAAATCCTTATTTTTTGTTTCTGTTTTTTTTTTTTTTTTTTTTTTTTTGTAGATGGTACTGTTAGAGCTCGGGACACAGATTGGAAAGAAGTAGGTATTAATATCAAAGTTAATGTTAATATAAGCACAGAAATAACTAGTGAGTTAATACGTTAAAGGCATATCATCACTTTTGTTATGTATGAAATCTGTTTTTATTGAATTTATTGCTAATTTTCAGTAAATGAAAGTGTTTTTAACTTTTATCTTAGACTTTGTCATTTTCTTAATTATATAGGAAGAAGAAATATTACTGCAATGATTGTTTTTCACCTTTACTTGATATAAAACATTCTCTCTTCCTCTGTTGCAAAAAAATCTGGAGTTTCTGTGTGGGAGTGGTCCAGCGGTTCAGCTCATTAGACTAGTATGTTATGAAGAGAATAAATGTCGTACATGCAGACGCCTACTGTACGAGACATTGGCAGGACTGAGAGAAACGGGGGGGGGGGGCAGCTAGAGAAGAGTCTTCCACTGTGTTCTCCGCTCGCAGCACTGCTCTTTAGGAAGATGGGCCAGCCTCTGAAATTGGCATCTCTTTTTTGTTGTGGTTTAAGTTGAGATCCATTAGGAACATGATTTAGGTGAAAAAGTGAATTTAAATGCTGTCCCCCCTCCCCCCAGGACCTTAACTTTATATTTTGCGGTATGATATTCTCAGTAGATATTTACATTTTCTACTTTCAAGAAAAGCTGACCTAAAATTGCATATTCGTTCGAGAGCTCTAGCTTGCAGTCGTGGAAGGACATGTCACTCAGTTATCCTTGCTTGGGACTCAGTGTTTCTCCAAAGCGGCGCAGTTGCTCAGTTGCAGTGGTGGTTAAAGAGCAGTTCGTTCGGCCTTGTCCTTACAGCTACTGCCTTACGCGTGCAGATGGAAACCGGGCCCTCTGCTCCAGAGTGTGGGAAAAGGAAAGTGTAGAGAGGGCAGTGGAAGCAAATTGGAACTTTGGGGAAACATCCAGATCACTTACCATATCTCGTGCTTGTGTTTCTACAGCTGTACAGGAAGAGGTACAAACAAAGAAAAGAAGCTCAGAGAGGGCGCCACGTGTTGTTCCCGCCATCGTCGCCCCACCCCATCCCGTTCTGCCCCAGCCCCTGGCACCCCAGGCCTTTTCCTCCCAGCTCTCTCCTTCCTCCAGGAATTATTGGTGGAGAATATGATGAAAGATTAACACTTCCCTTTGTTGGGGACCCCATCAATTCACTCATCCCTGGGCCCGGGGAGACACCAGGCCAGTTCCCTCCACTCAGACCACGTTTTGATCCAATTGGCCCGCTTCCGGGACCTAACCCCACCTTGCCAGGGCGCGGAGGCCCGAGTGACAGATTTCCCCTAAGGCCCAGCAGGGGTTGGCCAACTGACGGCCGGCTACCTTTCATGTGATTGATTTGTAATCTCACTTCTGGAGCTTGTTTGGTTTTTCTTTTTTAAAACCACAGATGTCATCTTGTTGGAGTGCTGATCTCTAGGGTTTTCTGATTGTGATGGTGAAGAATGTACTCACAGTGGCCTTCCAGTAGATAGACTTAAAGCTCCAGAGGTGGTAGGGCCCAGAGGGTCCTGTATGACCGGGTTGGCCTTGGAAATAGTTGGCTACTGACCTCCCCCCTCTGAGTTCCCCTCCCGAGTGAAGGTTGTTCACTGATAAATGTTCTGCACCAGATTAAAAAAATTAAGTATCAATCATATGGCAGTCTTGATTTTTATTACAGAAAGATAGAGGATAAATACTCAGAAGAGCTTCACCACATTACTTGGAGGTTTCTACATGATCAGAGAACCTATTCAGTGTCATCAGATTGTTGCGGGGGATTCTGTAAAAGTTAGTGTTTAGTGGCACCCTTTCTTCAAACAAACGGTTTGCAGAAGCCTGATTTAGAAAACGAGTAAAAGCCAAGCTAGTTCGGTTGAACTGGACCTGGGGCGGGTGCTTTGGACACCTGCCTGCTCAGTCCACCTGCTCTCTGCAGCTCTTTTTCAGGCTCTGTGGTGAAACTTCTGGGCTCTGCAGCAGCATTTCCTGACAACCGTTGGGTTACAGGGACTCTTGTTTCTGGCTTCTTCTGGAGTGGAGTTAACGATTTTTTTCCTTGTGTTTGGAACAGTTGGTGCCTAATTTGTAATCTGAGTAGAGGACATCTTTTAACATCAGTTTTACTGCTTTAAGTGCTGGTCAAGTACTTGTTTTCAAAGAGAGCCTCTTATTATAAGAACATTTTGCTTTTAAGATTTAAAATACACAAAATTCAGAATTTATTCGTCTTACAAGAAAAAGGCCAAACACAAATGTCTTATCATACAACTATAGAAACATGCTGTAGTGACAAATGAAAATCTGAATCACAACACAGGAATAAAACACTATTAGTATTTGCAGACAATAGGAATATTGTCAGTGTCTTCCTGCTTTTTAAAAAGTCTGTTTTGCATATAAGGAAATGGCTTGGAATGTTCTATGCTGCAAGAATATTTTGAGTCCTACATACATGTGAAAATATTTTTTTGCTATGCGTATAGTCTTTATTTCCATCACAGTGAAAAAAATGCAGTCAATAATAGGATTTCTCTAGAGGCCATGCCACCTTTTAGTAGCTTAATGTATATAGGCAAAAGATTGGGGCTTTGACGTTTCTTTCTGTGGTATTTTGTGATATCTGAGCTATAGAACAATTTTTTTAAAAAATAAGTGTCCACTAGATGCAATGTGGCTTTAATTGGGTCTGGGCTAAAGAATTACCTGAAGCTTTGGTGGGTCCAAGTACACCCTTCTCTATCTCTACACCTCTTGTGGCCATCTGTGGTGGTAGGCTGCTGTGTGTGTGTGTGTGTGTGTGTGTGTGTGTGTGTGTGTAGCGGGAGGACATAGTGATGACCAGAAGCACCAAATACTGTAAAACAATGAGTTTGCAAAATGCAGTCATTTTTGAAGGGTCCTTGAGAGGTCCACGAATGGTGCTGGTGTCACCCGGATGCAGGGGCTTCTCTCTCTCCGACACCTCACCTCGGACTTCCCGGCCAACGTGACCAATCTCTTAGTTGAGGATGTTGGCGGTGTGTCATATGCCTAAATTTGCAGTCCTCGAACAGTGGTTTGTTCTAAAGTCTTAAGCCAGCCTCAAAGCTCTTCTCTTGAATAGCTAAATTTATGGTTAGAAGCTTGTAAAATCCTACATTCTTTGCATTCGGCTGACACTGTGGAGCTCTGTGTATTGCTGGTGGGTCATGAGAGTGAGATCATGGTTTGGCGGCAGCACCCACACTGCGATCTTACTGGAACGGAGGCAAGATAGCGTGGAGCGCCACGGGAAGATGCGGTCCTTCCGTAGCTTGGAGCCTCAACCACTTTCCATGGCCCCGTATTTTCCCCTACCGTTAATTTTACTAACGGGAGCTCACTCTTTCTCTCCCCTTCTCTCTCTCTCTTTTAACAGTTTTATTTTTTTTTTAAAGATTTTATTTATCCATTTGAGAGAGAGAGACCGAGCACAAGCAGAGGGAGGGGCAGAGGGGAAGGGAGAAGCAGGCTCCCCGCTGAGCAGGGAGCCCGATGTGGGGCTCAATCCCAGGACTGCAGGATCATGACCCCAGCCGAAGGCAGACACTTATCGAACTGAGCCACCCAGGTGTCCCCTCCTTTTCTTTATAAATGGAAGATAGGGCTTGGCATGGCTGGACATCAAATCATGGGAGGTACCCTTTCCTTCCCATGTAAGGTTTTGCGATTCCCTCTGTAAAAATGGTTGAATTTTGTCCTCTTTCACTCTTGCCTGGAGCTCCAGTTCCTGAGATGGCTGCTCAGCCTCCTCTCTCCGTAATTCTTGTGCTGACGGAGCCCGGCTCTCCTGCCTTTGCTCCCGATGCTTGGGGCCTCCTTCCCTGGGCGGCGGCTCCAAGGGCTAACTTGCTTCTGCTCTAGACTCAATGGAAGACCACAGAGAGCAGATACTTGCACTATGAGAGTTTGGAAATGGGAATCACAGGAGGGAGGAGCAGCTGGAACACAGACGATGGAAGGCAAAGCGGAGCTGGAAGGGCTCACACACATGCGTTGTAGAAGGAACGTTTGGTGTTTGGTTTTCGCTTAAAATAACACCCCCCCCCCCCCGATTCAGAAATTACGTCCTGGCCATTCTCCTCCTCCTGGCTGGTCGAGAGAGCTCTGAACCCAGCATCTAAGAGTCTGGGTCTCCTCTGTTTTGGCTGTGTGTTTTGTCTGCGGAAACACAAGGGAGCCTCTGTGCCCTTTCTGCACTGTTTGGTTAATGGACCGATGTGACTTGCTTGTTGCCCAAACTTCCAATTCGTCTCCAATCAGACCCCAAATGCTGCTTTCTCTTAGCGTCCAAATATTAGACGGAACCTCTGAATTTTATCAGTGACTGCGTGGGAGTCAGGGACAGCTTTGGACACTTGTCGGTACAGTTAGTCCCCAGCCAGCGTGCTCTCCAGGGTGAAGAAGAACGCGCGATACCAGACAAGGGCACTCAGGCCCTGAGCTCCTGAGTCAGCCACTGCTTGCGTCCGCCAGCCTGACTCAACCGCTTCGACGCTAACCCTGACCTGCGGCCTGGCATCGGTGCTAAACTCATAAAGCAGAACGAGCCACTGACCCGTTCCATGAAGCTGAATAAAGCACAAGCTGTCTGCCCCCTGGCTCTGGGAGGGGCGGGTTCCAGAGGGACACGAGGTGCCTGCGGGGTGCCCCCGGTTGGGGCCGGGCTGTCTGGGAGGCGCTGCTGTGTGCTGTGTGGTCTGCACGGGGCCCCTTGGTCCTGCTCTCTGCTGTACGAGCCTTGGTATCATCCTGGTCTGCTCGCCACAGCCTCTTGTGACTGGTGCTGATGTCGGCACTGTGTCCCTCTGGCTCCTGGCCCTGGTGGCCCTGTGGCTACTTCTCCCCACTGGCCATGTGCACCACGGGGGATGCCTCCTGGCCCCCCGACTCTGCTCCCATTCCTTTCCAGACTCCGATTCTGTTCCTGGGCACGTGACTTCCTCATACTGAGACTCATTTAAAGACAGCCTTTTTCTCCAATCTTCATACTTGGTGTACATTTTACTAGTTTCCTAGTTTTCTAAAACGTGTCCTGAACACCTGTGTGCCAAGCAATGTGCCCTGTTCTCGACTCATGCCAGCTTGCTTTCCCTGCGGGCTCCTTCCCCTGCAAACTCCAAAGGGAACTTCAGGAGGCAGCTCCCGCCCGGGGTTTGCTACGGTATTTGTTACCAGCGAGTGAAGGCCCATCCTCCCTGCCTCCTTGGCAGGCCTGACGTTTGGACGGAGTGCAGTAATGAGGAGGACAGCGAGGCATAATGGAAGAGAGAGGGTATGTATATTCAGTTTCCCTGGAAAGCTGACTTTATACCTAGCTAGGCTACAGTACCATGTTACCATGGCGACAGGAGGAAGACTAGGGTATTTTCTCGTGCTGGTGGCAGTGTCCCCTGAGGCTACATCCATCCACCCCATTCACTGTGCTCCACCTCGGCACAAACCAAATGGCTCTTGGCCATGTTTCAGCCTCACCAGGTTAGCCTGGAAGGGACAATGCTAGCCCTCGTTCGGGTCCAAGTTTGAAGCAAAGCAAAAAACAACAGACCACCTTTCAAAACCTCTACAGAGTGACTCCCTTCCTTACTTCTTTTTGTCCTTTCCCATCAAAAATGTCACAGCTATTAAAGGTGAAATGTTTGGAAGGAACATGGGCTAGCCCATGTGAGAAAACAGTCCATTTTGGGGGTCTGTGCTCTCTGCAAGACCATTCTTGGTCTCTACGCTCATATACAGACCGTGGGAAAATGTCTCCCAATGTGCCGGTTATAGTGTTATGTCATGATGATGTATGTGTGCGTGGTTCTAGAAATCAAGATGTCTGGCCTGATAAAAAAAAGTTTGTGCTACTGTGGCTGGAGTATCTGGGAGATCGAGCTTGAGTGTTGCGATGTTTTTAGGGACAAGGGACAGATTATAGGGAAGTGGGACCATTTCAGCCACGCAGTCTCTGTTTATGGAGCCACTAGTGTTGCTCACCCAAGGAGTGGGGCCCTGGCTGTAAAGCATCCGTACCAGTACTGTTCCCATGGCCTTCCCACCCCGCTCAGTGCAGGGCTGCTGGTCTGACTTCCATATGCACGCAAAATACTTGGGAAGACTGACCAACATACTGGTCTGGGCCTTATGACCAGAAATCTGGACTCCTTTGGTCTGAAATGAAGCTAGCTGTGCCCACACTTTGAGAAACTTTGTTGGGTCTATGACTACTCTGTTGTGTGTTTTGAGTTGCATTTTATTACTAAGTGAGAATCAAGGGAGATTGACCTTTTCGGATCTCAATCTCCCATGCAGAAGAGTGATGATGGCCTTCAGTGTTTTCTGTGTTCTTGATCTCCCCAAACACGTGGGCCTCATGGCATTACACCCTGTCCTACAAGCTTTCTCTCCTCTATTTAGAATGTAGCTCCAGGCCAAGGACATGGTCACTGTGAACCTCCCTCTCCTCTGTTGACAGGGAGGGGAAGACATGTGTCAAGTCACAAAGCAGGTTGTAAGGGGAGGGTGTGATGGCTATGTTCTAACGTCCTGGGCTCTTTTTGAGCCCAGGCGACTGGTTCTGGCACCTACAATGTTTCTAGCACCGGGTGCATGGTGACTCGGGGCAGCCCTGCAACCCCACCTGATCACGGGAGGCAGTCTGATGTAGGGAAAGAGCTTTGGAAAGGGAGTTGGGACATTTGCCAGCTCTTTTGTCAAGTAAGTTTGGGGTAAGCAAGGTGAAAGCTCATTTCTTTACCGCAGGAAGCCGAGGGCCTTTGACATGTAACATGTACTACCAGCCTCAAACCAAGAAATAGAAACAGTGTTTCCTAAACATGTTTGACCATGGGACCCTCTTATAACTGAGTAACCTACCCGCATCTTGCTGGCAGCAGTCCGTGCCATGGCAGCCAAGAAGTTCCTGTCACGGTGCTTTCTCAGCCTGTGCCATTGATCCGCGGACTCTCTCTGGTTCCTCCTCTATCCTGGAGGAGGGACAGCATTCCTGGCGGGAATTCAGAGTTCCTGGTGGTGTGACACAGAAGGGGGAGAGGAGCCCGAACCTGACTCCT
This sequence comes from Ursus arctos, assembly GCF_023065955.2. NCBI lineage: Eukaryota > Metazoa > Chordata > Mammalia > Carnivora > Ursidae > Ursus > Ursus arctos. Next base: position 8,342,587 of record NW_026622886.1, on the reverse strand, counting down.
TCCTGGGGAAGTTGAGGGCATCCTCCTCCTCTGGGAACTAGTGATGATTCGTCAAAGAACCAGTGGTCTGCTCTTGGCTGTCCAACCTGGACGTGAGCAGCACTTCAAGACTTCTCCTCCATTTCTGTTGTGTTCTGGAAGGCCCCACTTGTCACACAGGATCTGATTTCTTTCCACAGTTCTCAAGATCCCACCGGTGGCCACCTGGGATGGGACTTCGCCTGTCTGGTCTGAGGGGTGATCTCGAGCCTGGATGGAGCTAGCATGGGTAGGCAGTAGGTTCCTCTGGCTGGGCTTTTCTCCTTCTGTTTGCAAAACACTGTCAAGAGATTATTGCCTCCAATGTTGCTGAGGTCCCAGCGCCTGCACCCGATGGAGGGGAGGCAAGGCCTAGAGGGGGTCTTCACCTGAAGGCAAGCAAAACACTAACAAGAAATGTGAAAACTAGCAACACACAGACATTTCACTTGGTTATCTGAGGCAGGGGAGCAAGCATCTGGGTGGGAAGGGTGATGTGATGCCTTAGGGCCTGGTTTGAGGAACCTGGAGGCTCTCAAAGGCCCACCACTGAGTTGGATGGTGCTGGAATGTCATGGTAAAGGGGGAGGGGACATGTATAGATACTCAGTTCCTGGGTCAAAGGCATTTAGAGAATATATTCTCAGGCCCTCCATTCTGTTCCCATTGGGAACCAAGGCTGAGAAGGAAGATGAGGCAGGAGAAGGGAGAGTGGAACCGAGCCCTCCCTCTCCCAGCCCGGGCCAGCTTAGTCAGAGAACAGGCTGGCAAAGGACTTCCTCAGGTTGCGGATGGTTTCGGCCTTGGCCTCGTCCTCACTTGGGGTCCCACGCTGGGAGGCATCGGATGTGCTGAGGCTGTTGGTCAGGGATTGGGATTTGCTGAAACAGAAAGGAAAGGGGGTTGGGGGTGGCAGGGTCAGGGACATGAGTCACAGGGGCTTGCCTGGATAGTCATCACGAGGATGTGGTGACCGGAAACCAGGCGCCCCAACACTTACATGATGCTAAATGCATCACACACAATCTTTTTTTTTTTTTTTTAAATAATGATTTTTTATTATATTATGTTAGTCACCATACAGTACATCCCCGGTTTTCGATGTAAGGCTCGATGATTCATTAGTTGTGTATAACACCCAGTGCACCATGCAATATGTGCCCTCCTTACTACCCATCACCGGTCTATCCCATTCCCCCACCCCCCTCCCCTCTGTAGCCCTCAGTTTGTTTCTCATAGTCCATAGTCTCTCATGTTTCATTCCCCCTTCTGATTACCCCCCCTTTCTTTATCCCTTTCTTCCCCTACTGATCATTCTAGTTCTTATGTTCCATAGATGAGAGAAATCATATGATAGTTGTCTTTCTCTGCTTGACTTATTTCACTAAGCATTATCTCCTCCAGTGCTGTCCATGTTGTAGCAAATGTTGAGAACTCATTCTTTCTGATTGCTGAGTAATATTCCATTGTATATATGGACCACAACTTCTTAATCCAGTCATCTGTTGCAGGGCATCTCGGCTCCTTCCACGATTTAGCTATTGTGGACATTGCTGCTATGAACATTGGGGTGCATATGGCCCTTCTCTTCACTACGTCTGTATCTTTGGGGTAAACACCCAGTAGTGCAATGGCTGGATCATAGGGTAGCTCAATTTTTAACTTTTTAAGGGACCTCCACACGGTTTTCCAGAGTGGCTGTACCAACTTGCATTCCCACCAACAATGTAGGAGGGATCCCCTTTCTCCACATCCTCTCCAACAATTGTTGTTTCTTGCCTTGTCTATTTTTGCCATTCTAACTGGCGTAAGGTGGTATCTCAGTGTGGTTTTGATTTGAATTTCCTTGATGGCTAATGATTTTGAACATTTTTTCATGGCATCACACACAATCTTGAACCTGCACGGCAGTTATCGGTATCTGCCATTTTTAGGTGCAGAAATCGGGGCTCACGCCAAGGAATGGGAGTGCTGGAGGCTGACATTCTTCCCACAAAGCCAGGCTGCTCAGAGGGTGGGCGTTACTAGCCGTCAGCTTGACCAGTCCCCCCACCTCAGTGCACAGACCCGTGCGGCCAACTGGGAAGTGCTCGATCAGCAGCAGCTTGTGATGCCCCTCTTACACTTCCCGGCACTAGTCTGGGAATCAGGAGGCCCCTGTTCTGGAGCCCGCTCTGCCGTGTGCCCCGTCTGGCCTCGGCAAGGGGCCTACGGCTCAGGGCCTCCTTCACCTCATCGGTAGGAGGGAGGGCCGGTCTAGCTCACCCTCAGGCCTCTTCTCTCCCACTCTGGGCTTCCGTTCCCACCTCTTCCCTGAAGCCTCTCCTACTGATTCCAGCCTGCCTCGGGATTCTCAGGGTGCCCACTGTTTGAGCCTTGGTGCCGGCCTAGTGCTAGGTGACGGGGCCGTGGAGATGAGCGTAACTGGGGCCTTGCTCACAGGAGGCTCACACTCTAGTGGAGTGACAGACACAGGAAGAGATGCTGTAAAAAGGCCACAAAGTGTAAGAAAGCCCCACACAGTCCTGTCCTCCCCATAACCCAAATCCTCTCCCAGACAGGGACCATCTTGGACCCCTTGCTTATTCCGCACGGGCCTTATCCAGGACTGGGTGCAGATTGGGTATTTGATAAATACCTGCTGACTTGAACCATTTAATACTTTAAAGCACTCGGTCAGGAGATTTATGTGTTTCTAGCTGGATTACTATAGGGTCAGTACTTACTATCCAAAATACCAAAGCCCTCGCCTGTCCTGGGATGAGCTGGGCTGCACCTCTTCACATGGGGAGAGGCTGTCTCAGATGCCCCTATAAATTGCTACCAGCCTTCTAAGCACCAACTGTGCATAAACTCATTTTAATCCTCATAATAAACCTGTGGGGTAAGTACTACTGTCCCCATTTCACATGTGAGGAAGTGGGAGCACAGAGAGGTTGAGTCCTGTTTCTGAGGTCATGCAGCTTTCAAGTGGGAGAGCTGGGATGTGAAACCAGGTGGTCTGACTCTCGAGCCCGTGCTGTCAACACGGCGCCATATTGCCCAGAGGACCTCTCGCGAATACCTGTCAAATTCAAAGTGCCTTTCTCCTTGGACCCCGCAGCACCCTTGCTGGCATCTTCTCTATGGCTGGTCCTGTGCATGTGAGGAACAGTGCGTGTGCAAGGCTGTTCTCCGCAGCCGTCTTTGCAAGAGAAAACCGAATCTCTGTTTGTGGCAGATGAGTTAGATTATTGTACAACTATACAAGTGGAATATGATACAGCTGTGAAAAGGAGAAAGTTTCAGTGAACTGATGGAAGAGCTTTAAGATTTATTGTTAAATGTAAAAAGCAAGGAGAATGGGGTGGGTAGTAAGGACTACCATTTGTAAAAAGCGGGGGGAAGGAACGGACATATATTTTTATGTTTGCGCGAGGAAACACTGGAGGCCCGCACAAGGAACTAACCAGAGCGGTCTCCTCTCCGGAGCAGGGGCAGGAAGACCCTGGACGGCAATGAGGTGAGAGGAAGGTTTTTCATTGTGTACCTTTGATGTCGTTGGTATCTTTTAGATCTCTGAGCCACGTGAATGGTGACCCATTCAAACACATTATGGTTAGCCTGATCCGGGGACCGGACGCCCCGTGCTCAATCCTAGCTTTTCCACTCACTGACAGTGGGAACTTCGGCAAGTTACTCACCTCATTTGTAAAATATGGATAATAATAGTTACTAACTCCTAAGCTTGTGAGAATTGAAGAAAAACCCCAACTGGGTGAAGTGCTTGGCACTGCTAAGTGGACAAGGGATGCTGGGAGTGAGGCTATGCTTATCGACATTAGTGCTCGGCATTGAAGGAAGGGAGGGGCTTTCCCAAGAGAACACATCTGGGACCTCTCTGACCTCAAACTGAGAGATGGGCTTGAGAGGAAAGGGGACGAGTATGTGTGTGGTGATGGCTCATTCACAAACATGGCATGACAGCCACAGTTCCTCCCGTGCCTGGGGTCTGGCCGTTTGCAATGTGGCTTTGCAGGTCCTCCAACCAAGGGTCTCTTTGGCCATGTGAGTTGTTTTGACCAAAAGCATGTAGTGGGATGAAATGACCTTGTGTGCCTTCAAAGCTGGGCCTCAAGAGGGTTTGAAGCTTCTACTTGTGCTCTTTGGGGATGGAATTCTATCAGGTAAGGAGGTGGGCCCCAGCCTGCTGGATGTCGTGGCCCATAGAGAGAGAGGCCCAGCTGACAGCCGGTGTATGTGTAAGGCCCTCTTGGACCATCCAGCCCCAGTGAAGATGCCAGATGCCTGCAGCCCTATGAATGATCCCAGGAGAGTAGGGTTGCTAGATTCAGTAAATAAAAATACAGTATACCCAGTTAAATCTGAATTTCAGATGAAAAACAAATACTTTTTTTTAGTATAAGTATAGCCCATGCAATATTTGAGGATATACTTTTTTTTTTTAAAGATTTTATTTATTTATTCGACAGAGAGAGAGAGACAGCCAGCGAGAAAGGGAACACAAGCAGGGGGAGTGGGAGAGGAAGAAGCAGGCTCACAGCGGAGGAGCCTGATGTGGGGCTCGATCCCAGAACGCCGGGATCACGCCCTGAGCTGAAGGCAGACGCTTAACCGCTGTGCCACCCAGGCGCCCCTGAGGATATACTTATACTCAGAATTATTCATCACTTGTTTGAAATGCAAATCTAACTGGGCATCCTGTATTTTATCTGGCAACTCTATAGGAGAGACCCGCAAAGGCATCTCCCAGTTGAGTCAGATTCAGAATAAATTGCTGAACCAAAAAATTATGAACAAAGAAAATGGCTGTTTTCTTAAGCTACTGTTCTGGGGAGGTTTGCTATGCAGCAAGAAATAACTGGCGCGTGTGTATCTGGAGGACGGTGGTGGGAGCTCTGCTATACTCTGACCTCCTGGGCCTGCCGCTGGCCATCCAAGTTCCCTCCTCTAGGCCTCCTATCCATTTAAAATCTGGGTGAGGCCCTGAGTCAGCCCAGCTCTGCCCACAGCCCAACCCCACCCTCGACCCTGCCCAATTCCAGAGCACTTACTTGAGATGAGGGTGGGGCGGTGCTGGCTTCTTGGACTCTTCCCCCTGTTGGGAAGCACTTCGGCCTTGAACGGGGGGCCGGGACTGGGAGGCGAGGGGGGCACCTGGCTTGGAGGCCTGGTTTGGAGAGCTGCCACTGGACGCCCGGGACAGCTGCGGAGATCCTGGGGATCTCTGCTGCTGCGGAGATCCTGATGGGGGGCTCAGCGGCTGCTGGCCTTGCGGGGAGAGCCTCTGCTGGGAGGGGCTTCCAGAGCGCGCGGGCTGCTGAGCCGGAGTTTGGCGAGGGCCCCCTACACGGGAAAGAAATGATCACGTCCAAGTTTTTCTGAAGATAAACATGCTTGTGCACCAATACTGCTTCAAGGATGTTCATTGTGGTGTTTTTTATAACAGTGAAAAGCTGAAAACAATATAAATGCCCAGTTGTGGAACTGATCGGGAACGTTAAGATACATCCGTATAATGGAATATGCTGTGGCCATCATATATGATGTGGCCGAGTCACAGTAAATGACAGAATATTGTTGATAATATGTGTTAAGTATATACTGCTGAACAAAAAGGCAGCTTACAAAATAGCACGTACAGGTTTATTCCTTGTTAGCACATACATATATAGCTATGTAAGACATAAACTGGAAAGCTGTCCCCTTGAACCAGTGTGTCTCTAATTTTAATGTGCACACGAATCACTGGGGCATCTTGTCAAAATAAAGATTCTGATACAGTAGGTACGGGAAAGAGAGTTGTGGACTGAACTGTGTCCCCCCACCATTCATATTTTGAAGTCCTTACCCTCCAGGTGACTGTATTTGGAGACAGGGCCCTAAAGGAACTAATTATTGTTAAATGATGTCATAAGGGTGGGGCCCTAATCCAACGGGACTGGAGTCCTTAAGAGAGAGAGAGAGTGAGAGACAGCAAGAGAGAGGCACCAGGGGCCACACAGGGGAAAGGCCACGTGAAGACACAGTGAGAAGGTGCTGTCCACAAGACATGGGGAAAACTTTCAGTCCTTTTGGGACCTTGACCTTGGACTTCCAGCCTCCAGAATGGAGAGAGGATGTCTTTTGTCGAAGCCACTCCGTCTACGGTATTTTGTTATGGCCGTCCATGCAGACTGCTACCAGCGGGCTCTGGGGATTTGTGTCTCTAACAAGTTCCCAGGTGATCCTTCTGCTCTCCACACTTTGAGTAATGAGCCACGGCTCAATGATTACAAAAGCGGTGGGGTTATCCACACTGAAGATGTATTACTTTTGAAACAATGGATTATCCCTTACTTTTCAAAAGCTTCTTAAACTTTTCTAAGAACTTTCAAAGGCATGTATGTCATTTGCTCTAGAGAGGGGCTGGTAGGGAAGATGCCATCCTTCTCGTCATGGAGATGTGCACACCGAGCCTCCCCAAGGTCTCCCAACTAGAAGGGTAGCCGCAGGAAGCTCAGGGGTCTTGGCTTCTCCCTCTCACTGCACAGAGCATGTGGGCCTTCACCAACAAGCAAAGGGGCGTCATAAGCTTGGGGACATTTTAGCCACCCAGAAATGACTTTGAGTACAACTCCAAGGCCCCAAGGAAGCAAGGTGCTCTCTCCTCACCCTCAAAGCCTGAGTGTCGGGGCTGCTGGCTGTGAATTGCATTTTGCCCAAACAGACGGGGCCCTGCTCGCGGGAGAGTGGGCTGCACCACGGCTGTCCTCGCCTGGCTGTGTTGAGATCACTTCAGGTGGGTGAAGAGACTGGGAGTTGAACGGGGCTGGGGCCCATCTCCAGGGCCCTTTCATAACTCGGCTTCTGCTCATCTGCCCTCCCTGGGTCTTACTGAGCACACTACACCCCAGCCTAGGGCTGGGCAGCCTGGCAGTAGTGCTGTGGGTTAGGCATGATCCCCACAAATGTCCCCATTTTTCCAAAGAGGCTGAGTCCCAGATACACTGTGACTTGCTGAAGCTGTCAGTTCTAATAAGAGGAAGAGCCAACATTCAAACCTACATCTCTTTGACTCAAAAGCTCTGTTTCGTTTTTCTTCCTTAAAAAGGCAAACAAAAAACAAACCTCCAAAACTATGCTATGCTGGGCTGCCCGGGTGGCGGCTTTGAGCCAGGTGCAAGAGGAGCTGTGCTGAAGCTTCAGATGACCTTTGCCCTCCCACATCATCCTAGCTGGCACCTTTGCAGAGGGCGCGACCTGCATGTCTGGTGGCGGTGACACCATCCTGGCACCAGGAGCCCCAGGTCTTAACTCCAGTCTTGCGTTAACTTGCTATGTGGCCATGAGCAAGTCATTTTCCTCTGGGTTTCTGGGCCCTCGTCTGTAAAATGAGGCCCTCAGAGCAGCCACTCGATATCCTTCCAGTGTGGACCTTCTTGGGAGCCCGTGCAGCACTTTCTATGCTGGACTGAATGACCGCAAAGATTTAGCAAATGATTGCACGTGGCCTTGATTTGCTGTGCACTGCCTTCGTCACCGTCTGTCCCAGTGGCTCAGAGCGCCCAGTGATCTCAAACCCGAACACCTAAATTAATGAAGCAGGCAAGTGTCCAAAACATCATGGCAGCCAAGCAGACTGCTACTTTAAAAAATTAAAAAAAAATTTCCCTTGAGATAAAACATAGTTTGAAGAACTCTTTTTCTAAGGAGATGCAAGCTAAAGGAAATAAGGAGCACCACTACATCGCTGTGAAGGTGACAATAGGGGGGAGCAGGGCGTGAGGCAAACAGCAGAGTCCCGCCATCCCATGGAGCCGGTGGGACTAAACCGTCAGGGGACACTTGCGAGGAGGAAGCCAGGCCCCTGGCTTCCACACCTTCTGCTCTATCCAGAGAACCAGAAATCAAGGTATTTGTGCAAAAGCTCCTGATTTCTAAATGCTGGCTTACTCTTGTATGTTTTAAACCCACTTCCGGTCAAAGAAAATCTCTGTTTTCTCCTTTTATCTCAAGTCTTCCCATCCCCACCCCTACCCTGGGGCCAATAATATCTTGGAAAAATCTGGATCCTCATTCATTCATTTATTTATTAACTATTTGTCAAATCCCTCTTAGACACCTGGGCTTCCTCAGATGACACTCATTTCCTTCAGTGTCTTGGCAAAGCAAACAATTTAGTATTTTTAATTTCAGCAAATACAAAAACCCATTAACTTATATATAGAAAGTATTTGCCCAAGCACAGGATTGGTGCTAAAAAATTATGAGGTTCGTTAAAAGAAAACTTCACTTTTTTACGGTAAGTTCAAACAAGTTAATAATGTGATCCTGTTATTTTGGGAACTCAATGAAAGCATTGTTTTTCAATTAGCCTTGTTATTTTTAATCTGAATGTTAATTCAATGAGCACTTGCTTTAATTACCTTAATTGGTTTTAAATTGATTGTTTTTCAACTCACTAAAAGTGTGTTTAGCCCCATGTCCCTTAAAATAATATCTCTTTATCAAGCATGTCTGTACTCTGGGCTGGAGAGGAAACCAGAATACAGTAGCTCTCTGTTTTAAAAGTGCTCTGTTCAAATGTGTTTTAAAAAGTAAGTCCTGGGGCAGAGCGGGAAAGGAGAGAGCAGGGCAGAGGCACAGCCAGGAGCCTGGCAGGGGAATGAATAAATCATTTTTGAACATTTATAATGATAGAATTACCACTAGGCAGGAGGGCACTGGGGCTGCTTTACTTCTAAAGATGGTTAACGGTAATGAGCATTAAGAACAACATGGATATTTTAATTGTTAATAAGACACATGTTATTGATAGTAAGTTTTTAACAGTGAAAGTTATATAGATCGTTATTCCTAGTAAACTATTAGTAGTAAGAGCTAACACGTCCTGGGCGTCACCCCTGCGCCGGGCGCCTTGCTAGTGGCCTCACCCGTGCTGCCCACGGAAGCTCCCCATAACTACCCAGGGCTGCGGTTCTATCACTGGGGAGACTGAGGCTCGGAAAAACGACGTGACTTGCCTAAGACTTAAGACTACTGAGACATGGAGGAGGATTCAAAAGCACGTCTATCTGCCTCAAGAAGAATCCCGACGTCCATGCACACGGTTATAGAAGTTACGCAATTTCCCTTTTCTTAAATACTTAAATACAGAGACGCAGACACGAGAAAGATGGTCAGGGCACTTTATCTGAGACCTGTGGAAGAGGAAGCTGTTTAATGACCAGGGCCGATTTTTCCCAAGAAACAATGAATATGTCGCTTTAATCAAAGCAACTGGAAAGGCCACAACGTTGAGAGTAATGCTTTTCCTTTCTGAGAGGTTCTAAGCAGATTCTTATAAAGATTGTTGTGAAACTGCCCGGCAGGGCCTCTTGACGCAGAGCTGCGAGGAAGCCCCAAGAGGGCGCTAGGGCAGTGAGCACGCCTGGAAGGTTCTGGTTTCGAGTGAGGCTCTGGCTGCGAGCAAGGCGGCGAGGCACCGGTGTCCCCCTGCCAGGCTGCGCAGGAGAACACGCCCCGGGCGGCGACATTCCATGAGAAAGTTATTGCCTAGGGTACATCCTGTCATCACTAGTTTATCCATTCTCTACTAAGTGGCGGCCTTTACACGGTAATGCTGGAATATTTTTTGAGGGAGCATTTCCATTGACAAAGTCAAATAACACGTTCCGTGTTTCCTTCTCTCTCACTCTGGCTGGCTGGCTGATACATCTATCATCAGACACCACTACTGGCTAAGAAACAGACACTTTGGCAAAGATCTGAAAGGCTAGACTTAGAAACCGGCATTTTCTCGTTGTGTTTCCTTGAGTAAAGCCCCACATCACCTCTGGAAAAAGGAAATACTGATGTTTTCACTGGGGAGTGCTAGGGAGACAAGAAAAAAAGGGGGGGATAGATGAGAAAGTCCCTCTTCCGGTGCCTGGCACATCTGAGGTACTCAGCAAATTCACCTGTCTCCCCATCCTTCCCGCCTGAGTTACAGGGGGTGACAGACATCAGCGTTTCATTCATTCCGCACACATAGTGAGCGCATGTATTCTGTGCAAACAGTATCAAGATGGATTTTTCCAGAGGGCCTTCTGGAGACCACACATGGACCCCTCAGGGCATGTCAACATCCTCCCTGTATAATTTCCCTTGGTGACCTCTCGTGGCTCTTACCTTGTGTGGGCGGGCGTGGCTGGGGCTGTCCAAGCTGAGGCCCCAGCTGGGCTGGCCCGGGGGATTTCGCTGGTTTTGTCTGTGGAGCCTAGAGCGGGAAAGAATCCTGTGGTGATTGCTACAGCCCTCTGCTTCCTGGGTGGGAGGGCAGGACTTATAAAGATTTTATTATTGCTGAGATAAAACTTACACAAGGCACACAGTTCTTAAGAGTACACCATCGTGACTTTTTACATGTGTATACATCTGTGTAGCCACACCCGGATCAGGACAGAACATTCCAGTGGAGAAGGCTGCCCCACGCCCCTTCCCGGCCAGCAACCCCCTCAAGTATAACCATCATTCCAACAGCTATTATCATAGATCTGTTCTTGTGGGGGGTGGGGGGGGGAGCAGGTTTTGAGACTTGCTTTTCCAGAAAGCTGAGAGCTAGCAAATTCTTTGGAGAATGATCTGGTAATCTGTGGAGAGGACCGCGGAAGGGAGGAGCTATGTGGGAGCTTGTTGAGGTTGGGGGATGGAGAAACAGAAGACACAATAGTCTCTATTGACTGGTACCCTGGGAACACACAAAGGGCATGTGTGTACACACGTCCATGCGTGTGTGCTCACAACCATACACACACACCCACACGCACCCGCTGCTCCCTGCTCGGGTCCAGGATGGAGGGCACAGGAGGGACAACTGAGTTTTCACATTAACATCTCTGCCTGCAGGTGCCGTTGAGACAAGGTTGTTGTCCCTCATGATGGTGGAAGGAGGAAGGTCTCAGAGCCTCCCAAACTCCCCCTTCTGGAGCAGGGGTGCAAGCTTGCCTGCCCAGCCTCCATCCACACCCCAGTCCTTTCTCCCCAGGCTGGTTCCATTCTAGGACTATCTCCTTTGGATCCAGGGGCTCCCCAGTCCCAGACATCCCAGCATTTCTCACGGGTACAAAGTCTCCTGTGCTCCTGAGAACCTTACCCAAGGCCTCAGAGGTGAGGGCACTGTGCCCCCTGGTATCAGGAGTTGGCTCATTTTGGAGACAACGAGGTCGGCCATCAGCTGTCTGTCCTCTTCCACGTGCTCTCCAATCAAGGGCATTGAGCTGTCCATCACCTGTGGGAGAGAAAGGAGGCCTGAGGCAACCCCATGCCGGGGTAGCCAGGGTAGCCAGGCAGCCCGGCAGCGCGTCCCAGGAGGGCCGGCTCAGGGCTCAGGACAGAAGTGACCACTAGATGGCGATGTTCTCCCAGCAAACACCCAGTCCCGTGCCTCCAGCTGGGAATGATTCCCAAGGAGACACCCGGATCCCTGCAGTTCAGTCTAAAACAACTCTCTGGATTCAGTTCAATTCAGCCTACATTTGCTGGGCTACAGAAATGTGACCACGGGCCAGGGAGCCTTTGCTGACCTTTACTGCTCTTTTCTTTGGGGAGCCAGTCTCCGCCCCCTCCTTTCCCACCTTGGCTCCTGCCCAGGCTTGGGGCCACCTCCTGAACTTTGGCCCAAGGTCAAGGCTTTCCACAAAGCCGGAAGCGGAAGCAGTGAAGGTGGGGGCTCAATTAAGACCAAAAAATGACATGGGCCGGAGCTGACCCCGGGTTCAGACAGAAGAGGGATGAGGAAAGGCCTATTCTCAGGCGCTCTGGCAAAACATGTGCTTGGAGAGAAACACATTCCACAAGGAATGGCCAGCTTCTCAGAGGAGGCAAAGTGCTTCTATTGGAAGGGGTCCTGAGAGATCACATCTCTTCATCCCACTCTTTTTGCAGATAGGGAAACTGAGGCCTAGAGATGGGAAAGGACTTGGCCAAAGTCACACAGGCCAACCACGCAGGTGATTTCCTCAGGCGCGGGCAGCTGTGGAAGGTCTGGAAGGGGAGTGAGGCCTAGGCAGGCACTCTCTCCCCTCCTCCACTGTAGGAATCGGGCCTGTTCATCCACCCCACGGCCATCAAACTCACGGCCTTGTTTCCCCTTTTCCCAAGCTCCCGACTCACCAGGTTCTCTCTTCCGACCAGGCCCTTATCTATGCCCGTTCTCTCTGCTCATTCTTCACTTAACTCCCTCTCATCCTTCCCGGAACATGCGGCTAAGCCTGTCCTCTCTGACGGAGCAACTTCTACCCAGCTGCTCTTCTACACTCTCGCTGTCCTCACGTCGGCTGTTCCATTGGAGAGCTTACCCACAGTCCTGACATCTCCTGTTACCTGTGTCTCTCCAACCAGACTGTGTGAGTCCCTGAGGTCAGAGATGGGCCCTGGGTCCTGATCAACAGATATGCCCTCAATAGCTCCTACGATGGAGAAATGAAAGGTCCTTGCAGTAAGTCCTGCTCATGATGATAAAGATACTAGTGCAGGTGCCATGTTTTATTAAGCACTTACTATGTGCCAGGCACTGTTCCAAGCACTGGGCGTGGATGATCTCCTCAGATCTCAGAACAGCTCTCTCGGAGGCAGGGAATGCTGTCATCTTCATCATAATGATGAGGAAACTGAGCGTCAAACAAGTAGTAAGTTTGAGGACACGTTACTAGCAAGCCACAGTCCTTCCATTTCTCACCGAGGACTGAAACAGCTCTTTGTGGTGAAAACTCGGAACGGGAACCTGGAATCCAAGCCTAGTTTTGCTGCAGACTTGCTGTGTGATCTCGGGCAGGTAACGTTTCCTCTGTGGGCCTATGTTTTCCTCAACTGTAAATTGAGGGGTTTGGGCAGCTGTGAAGACCCTTCCAGGTGGGGCCTTTAGGGGTCTGTGTGTTTAAAGCACCCACTGTTGTTGGGAGGCTGAAAAGTAAGCTCAAGGTTATGTGAATGTTGATTCTAGCATGGTCCTGAGAACTGTCCTCGAATTGAGCTCCTTGTGGGTTGGGCTGGAGTCCTTGGTGTCCCAGATCTCAGTGCCTGGCACACGGACAGCCTCTTGGTCTATGTGGGCTGAACTGACTTATAACTGTGGAGTCTGTCTGGATGGACACAGGTCTGTCCTTCCTCCTCCTGACCCTACCCATCGTTTTTTCTTCTGGTTTCTGTTTCCTACACTCCCTGCAGTGGAAAATAGCCACCACAAGGAACCTGAGGTCAGAGCATTTTGGAATCCCCGTGGTGGACAAAGCCAAAGGAAGTGGATGCTCTGGTCTCCCCAAGGAAACATTTTTCCAGTGAGCAATATCATTCCCTGGACAGGCCACAGAGGACAAGTTCAAGGGTCTTTCCCCTGAGTATTCTACTGTGAGGATCTTCACAAAACATGTCATAAATTTTATGTTCTCACCACAGAGGTGGCTGAAGAAAACAGTATTTTTGGATCTCTTCTGCCTTTTTTTCCTGATTGGGGAAAAATACCTTTTATCTTCCTGGTAGCAAGTTCCCCATCTCCCTTGACCCCACTGTAAACCCCAAAGCAAGTGAAACAACTCTGCAATGTTTCTGAGAGAATAAACAATCTGAAAAGTCATCTTTTTTTTTTCTGGAACATTCTGAGAAGTTGTTTTCTTGTTTTTTAAAGTCCAAACCCACTAATTTTGCTTAAAAAAAAAATGTAAGAGGTCTTTCATCCCTGACCCTCTGAATGTCTGGAGGCAGCGAGCCTGGGCCCACGAGTACAGGCTTTTGTTTCCTCAGAAAAAATGTTGAGAAAACTCAAATAGGCAGGAGCTCTTGGGGCAGAGAGAATGCAAGGGAGAAGGGGCTAAAACTCACTGGAAGGCGGGGAAGGGGAGTCAAGGAGCCTTTCCCCCATGATTGCAGTCACCTCTCTGGATGGAAGCCCCAGGACGAAGGGTCCCTGCCGCCATGGTCGCTGCTATATCCCCCTCACCTGGCTTGGTGCCTGGCACCCAGCACAGGAGCTCGTTAGTGAAGGACGGATGACTGCGTGTGTGCCACAGCTGAGCTCGTGTCTGGGGGTCTCTGTGAGGAGATGCAGACGCAGTAGGGCTGAGAGGGGTCTCAAGAGATGCAAAGCTTCGGGCAGGAGGGCCCTTGGTCCATCCCTGGTCCAAAGCTCCCAGGGCATGCTCAGGAGGGCGGGGCACTTGTGCCTCCAGGAGGCAGCCTGGCTCAGAAGCTAGTGTGCAGGCCAGTACTGCTCCTAGCCCCTCCAATACCACCTCTGAGAACAGGTTAGTTGGGGTGGGGGGCGGTTTCAGCTATGGTGGCAGTCAGAGGGAAAGTGCCTCCCAGACTTGAGAGGAAAGCTGTTTTCCAGAGCAGGACAGAACCTGCAAATACAGAGGCAACTCATCCTCAGAGTTTTCTGGCCTCTCCCGGGAGGATGGAGGGACGGTGTCCATCCAAGGGTGGCTACTCCTCGGGCAGGGGGCCGATGCCCTCCAGGTATGGCTGGCAGGTAGAGCAGGGCTCCCACCCGTGGAGTCACCTGGCCTTGCCGCGCTGTGGCTCCTGGGGAGCGGCGCAGGCACGCGGGCCTGGAGGACGAGCTGGCTCCTGTGGTCAGCCAGCCATGTGCTTGCCATTAGCTGCCCACAAGCCGGGGAGGGGGTGGCCGCAGGGCTCTCCCTCACGTGTCTTGGCCTTGTGTCAGCACCGCCCATCTGCTGTGGTTTGAGAAGGCCACGGAAGGGGAGCCCTGCAAGGGGCTGTGGGGGGTGTGAACTCGGAGATGTGCAGTTGGGGAGAGAAGGGAGAACTCTGAGGCCAGGGGGCATTTTCAGGGAATAGCTGTGGAGAGCCAGAGCTCTGTGTGTGTGTGTGTGTGTGGTGGGGGGGACAGGGCAGGGGAGAGCAGTTGGGGTGCAGAGGAGGACTGTGGGACGAGGAGGGATGGTGGGGGGGCAGTTCTGGAGGAGAGAGGGGGAAAGTGGGATTGGGAGAAGCACAGAGGGGAGCTGTGGGGGGAGAGGGGGACTGAAGGACCGGAGAGGACAGAGGGAGTCCTGGAGGAGACAGGGGGACCGTGGATGGGGGGAAGCACGGACAGGAAGTGAGCAGGGGAAGGAGAGTGTGGGATTGGAGGTCTATGGGTAGGTGACTGGCCTGGAGGACGGCAGGGGCCTGTGGGCCTGGGAGAGGCACGGGCTGTAGGAGGGTTGTGGATTCTCTCTTACAATTCTATTTCCATCTTTCCTTCCATTCACACCCCTGCAGCACTGTGTTGCCTGTGTTCAGTGTCCTCCATGACTTGTTTATCAACCTCCTTCTTCACCAGCCTGCACACCCCATGTCTGGCTGGGTCACAGCTCTGTCCCCAGAGCCACACCCATGCCTAGCCCTGGAGAGCCTCTAAGGACAAGTGTGTTGAATGGACAGAGGACGGAATCTCTGCGTGGTGACTAGGGAAGCATGCCCTGTTTACACGTTTGGACACAGAACATTTCAGAGGCCCAATGGCACACAGTCTTGCTGACTCGTGGCCTGATGTGCCCCCCCTCCCCTTAGGCCCAGGGGTCGCCAAACTTCATGTCTGGAGCACAGAGGCTTGAGATGCTGCCAAGGGTCGGGATGGGGTGTGTGAGGCCGGTGGGTGAGAAGCCTCTGGGAGCCACATGTGCCCAGGCCACAGGCTAGGACAGAGCCGACCACACTGGAGACCACACGAGGATTCTGTCCCCCTGGCACGCCTGTCCTCACCTCAATGATGTAATCTCTGCCGTCCTTGCTGTGGACGGCCTTGACAGCGCAGATGTCCAGGCCGCCAAACATTTCTGAGCAGCTGTCCACCCATAGCCTGTACCTGCAGGGACGGACAGACAGACAGTCAGCATTGGGGGAGGGAGCAGGAAGGGGGAGCAGAGGGAGAGAGAGAGGCAGAGACAGAGAGACACGGAGAGACACGCGGACAAATAGGCCACAGGTACGGTGACACGTGCATGCATTCAGAGACGGAGAGAGGTGGTCAGAAATAACAAGAGACAGAGATGCAGTGAGAAGGAGACACAGAAGGAGACGGAGAAGCAGTGGGAGAGACAGAACGGGCGTACAAAGGCAGAGACACAGATGGACAGAGAGAGAGACAGAGAAAGGAAAGGGACTAGAAGGGGAGCCAGGAAGCAAGAGAGAGAGAGGAAGGATGGGGGGGGAGGAATGAGAGGTGGGAGAGGTCTCTGAGGCCCTGTGCCTCCCTCCCCCCGCCCCCAAGCCCCCAGGACCCAGCTGGCTCTGCAGCAGTGGGGAGTGTGTCCTGCCTGCATCCGGAGCCATCCTGGACACCCGGCCACTCCTGCGGTCCTTTTCCCTTGGGAAAGCTGCTTGAAGGGCTCAGAAATCCCTCCCAGGCCGCCCTCCGAGCCCCAGCGACCATGTTAGATGAGAGCCTGTGGGGGACAAAGGGTGCATTCTGCCCTGAGCCTGGGGCGGGCGGGCAAGGGAGCCTGGCAGGCTGCTCTCCCGCCCAGGGCCTGGCCTGCTGGACCCAGAGCTTTTGTTCCCTTTCCAGATACTTGATGGCTGCAAGGTCAGTTTGCTTTGCAGGGGAAAGATCTCAACGCTGGACTTTGACCCTGCAACAAGGGGATGGTTGTATCTGGAGAAGTCTTCCCGGGCCTGCACTTGGCTTCCCCTGTGGTGGCTGGATTCGGGAGTTACAGGGGACTTTGTATCAATGGTCTTGCTTCTCTCCTCACTCTCCAGGGTCACACGGGGCACGCCTGCTCTGAGATCTATTTGTGTCTCTGAGCCATAAGGCCTGGAATGAGGAGAGAGCATGGCCGAAGTTCTCTTAGAACCAACTCTCTCGTCTTAATTGCCAAGGCCCACTGAGGCCCAGAGAGGGAGAGTGGCTTGGCCAGGTCACACAGCAAGACAGTAACAGAGCCAGGATTACACAGATCTCCTGGCTCCTCACTCAGTTTTTTCATTCAGCTGTAGCAAGGAGTGTGTGAGATCACAGAAGGAAAAGGAAGGATGAAAACTCACGCCTTTTTAGCTCCTGGTAGGTACCAGCCTGTCTGTGGGGGCTGACCCTTCATTCTCTAACCCCCACCACAACTCTGTCAGGAAGGTTGAACACATCTTTCTGATGAGGAGACTGAGGCTCGGAGAGCTTAATCAGCCACTGTGCTGGCTTCCACACCTAGATTCTGTCTGATTCTACAGGGCAAGCAAGCCACGCTTCCTCTCAGTTGGGACACACTGCAGCCGGTTCTCCCTCGGCATGGGAGACCAGTGACCTGGAGTCTTGCTGTTCATTTACTCAATAATTTCGGGTAGGCCTCTTCTTCTTAAAGCCTCAGTTTCCTTGTTTGAAAAATGGGAAGGCCTAGGATGATTCTAGTTGTGTGTCAGAGTCACCAGGAGAGTGGAGCCTCTAAACATTCAGACCTGGGGGCCCTGCTGTACGTTAGATGCTCTCTCTGTTTTTAAAGCTTCTCATGGGATCCTCATAGGCAGCCACAGTGGAGGACAACCTTTGGTCCTCAGAGCTCTAAGAGTCCCCGGGGCTCTCTGACCAGGGTCCCTGTAGTTGGCAGTAGTGGCTGACTGGGGGGGGCACCTTCAGTTTAGGGAGACCTGTGCCCTGAGACACATAAATCAGGTTTCTTCTCAATGAAAGATGGAAGTCTGGACCAAGACTCAGAGAAAACTGGTTTCTGGAGGCTGTTTTCCAATGATGAACTTCTGGAATACCTATTGGCTGCATCCCATAGGGCATAGCCCCCCCCCCCCACTGTTCCTAGGGCCAAGGAAGGGGCTTCATGGGTGGGGCAGTGTGGAAGAGACTGGAGACCATGGGTCCATGCTCCCCTCCAGCTGGTTGGGACTAGCACTGACCAAGCCACATTGCTGGTTTTGCCAAGGAGGAATTAGGGTACCTGGCAAACAGGTAAGCCAGGTAGAAAGAGGAGCCAAGGCCTGTTTATGGGCCCCCAGAGATTTCCCCCTCTGGAGGTGGGATTGGGGAGCTCTGTCCCAGGCTTTGGGAGTATTGCCTGTGACTCTACAGAAGGGAAAGTGAGATTCCAGGCCTAAGTGGACCCGTGCCTAAGGTAGGCTCTTGCAGGAATGGCCAACGTGGCCTGGAACTGTGCAGAGCTAGGGATATGGTGGCCTGCTGGGGCCATTTGTGAGCAGCTCACGGGGCATCGAAGAAGGCTGGGCTCACATTCTGGAAAGGCCATGGAGAAAAGGACCAAGATGTCCTGTGGATGCTCAGTGGGGGAAGGAAATGACTGCCTCCGACCAGATGATTCGGGTGGGCAAGGTCATGAGCACACCGCCCTGAGACTAGCTGGCATAGGTGGGCTCCCAGAGTGAGGGCCGCAGCTGCCCCTGGGGCTGATGGGAAGGGAAGGCAGCCCCTCCTTGCCAGGGCCACTACTGGGTGAGGTACTGAACCTCCCTCTCCTGATCAGCGCTCTGGCTGATCACCTTCAATTAACAGCTGGAGCAGTTCACAAAGGTTAGTTAACTTGCCCCAAGTAACCCAGCCTGGAAGGGACAGGACCACTAGCTTTTGCTCACATCCGGCTTCTTAGAGCCCCTGAGCCATCAGTTCCAGGAAAGCAGGGACCATGTCCGTCTTGTTTGCCACCATTTCCCCAAGGCCTCACTCAACACCTGGTTCCCAGCTCGTGCTCAGCAGATGACCAACAAGGAAATGTAGGAATGCCTCCCAACTCCTACTCATTCTTTACAAGGGGACTTTGGCACCACCTCCTTCTGGAAGTCTTCCCTGACCTCACCCCTCCCTAGTCTGCATTGGGTGCCCCTTCTCTGTGCTCTCTCTGCAAGCACCCACAGCTCACTGCCACCCCAACATACCACTCTTCGTCTCCTACGTTGACTGGGTTATTCGGAGTGGACCTCTGTAGTTTTAGTCTGCGCAACATTGGTTTTTCCCTCCTATCCTTCTTGACGTTCCGTGGCATCAGAACCCTCCCCATCCCCCTCAGTCATTGCTGCCACAGTGGCTGCTCCCACCGCAGTCTCCAGGGGTGGAGACGTGACCCAGGCCAGTGCCGCTTCTGGGCCATAGTGATTGGCTCAGGGATGGTCATGTGACCCAAGGCAGGCCAATCCGCAAAGAAGGCTCACTTGCTGTCTTTGGTTGAGATGGCTGGGAAAGAGTAGTTTTGTCCTGAGGGCCTTGACACCGTCAGGATGGAAACCTGGAGCCACTGGGCGCCACCAGATGAGCGCGTTGGTCCGAATGAAGCCAACGCAAGAGAAAGTGAACTGAGGTGTGTGGGGATGAGCCCTGAACTCCTACCTAGAGCTGCACTTCTGGCATTTTCATTGCCACAAGCCAACCAACACCCCTTTTGTCCCTGACCAATGAGATTTCTGTTCTGATGCTTGCAACAGACACAGAGTCTGTGAAGGGAAGGGCTGGATGTTTTCATCTTGGCCCCTTTGGTGCTTGGCACATGTGGTAGGCACGCAGTGAATGTTCACTAGCAGATCTTTCTGACC
This sequence comes from Ursus arctos, assembly GCF_023065955.2. Classification (NCBI taxonomy): domain Eukaryota; kingdom Metazoa; phylum Chordata; class Mammalia; order Carnivora; family Ursidae; genus Ursus; species Ursus arctos. Next base: position 8,323,060 of record NW_026622886.1, on the reverse strand, counting down.
CCAAAGCCCATACTCTATCCACTCTCACTGCATGCCTGCACGTAGAGGTCACGGGGCCTGCAGGAAAGAATGTGTGTGCGCTGCTGGCCCCGGGAGCAGGTGACTGGCCCTTCTTCAGGTGAAGAGAGCTAGCTTCAGTGCTTAAAGGCAGAAGACCTGAGGGACCTTCAGCCAAAGTGCACATACCACATTCATGACTCAGTGGAAATAACCTCTCTGTCCTGACACTGAGCTGAAAAAATAAGCACGAGAGAGGAACGGACATTCCAGGAGCCCTGGTGTCCTAATAAGGATACTTTTGTGTACCTGTCAGATCAGGTGAGGACTCCCTGTTCTCTCTGCAGTAGCTGGGCAGGGCTGGAAAGACCCCTCGACTTGGAGTTAAGACATCAGTGATCTACTGTCAGCTTTGTCATTGATCAGCTCCATGACCCTGGACAAGTCACTTTCCCTCTCCGAACTTGCTTCTGCCATCTGTAAAGTGGGATTATAATAACATCTAACCTGCAGGGAGTTGGGCAATAAACGGTTGCCGTGTCTAGGAAAGTGCTCTGTGGGTGGTGAGGCCCTGGCACGGGGGTGAGGCGGCACTGTTTACAGGCCTCTTGTTGTATCCGTCCCCTACCTCCTACTGGGGCTGCTCCACGCCCTATTACACCTCTTCTGTCTCTTACCTCTCCGTCATGGCCACCTGCTCCAGCATGGCAGAGCCTGTGTTGGCCTTCCAGTTTCCAGAGATGGAGGTTCTCCTGTATCAGAAAAATAACACCGACGGCATTAGGACTGCTGTCACTGCTCTGTTTTCCTTCTTTGCTTTGGCTGTTAGGAGGCTCCAATTCAAATATCTGGCTCACATTCTGGCATGTATCGTTAGAGACACATCTTGCCCCCAGCTTTATTTGCCTGTTTTTATTTTCCTTTATGCTGATTGTCTTATTTACTTGTTGGATCTTATGTATCTTTTTCTAGGCCACCTTTGAAATCCAAAGATTATTGTTTTTTTCATTAAAAATTTTTTTAATTTAAAATTTTATGTAAATTTTTAATATTTAATTCAAATTCAATCAGCCAACATATAGTATATCATTAGTTTCAGGTGTAGAGTTCAGTGATTCATCAGTTGCATATAATAGCCAGTGCTCATCACATCATGTGCCCTCCTTAATGCTTGTCAACTAGTTACCCCATCCCCGCACCCACCTCCCCTCCAGCAACCGTCAGTTTGTTTCCTAGAGTTAAGAGTCTCTTATAGTTTTGTCTCCCTCTCTGATTTCTTTCCATTCCATTTTCCCTCCCCTATGATCCTCTGCGCTGTTTCTTATATTTCACATATGAGCGAAACCATATGATAATTCTTTCTCTGATTGACTTATGTCGCTCAGCATAATACCCTCCAGTTCCATCCATGTTGATGTAAATGGTAGGTATTCATCCTTTCCGATGGCTGAGTAGTATTCCATTGTGTATTTAGATCACATCTTCTTTATCCATTCATCTGTCGTTGGACATCATGGCTCCTTCCACAGTTTGGCTATTGTGGACACTGCTGCTATAAACATGGGGGTGCAGGTGCCTCTAAAGATTAAATTAAAAGAAATCTACACCATCAGATGAAATCCCCCAAACCTTGGCCTCTTGTTTTTGAAAAGGAGAACTAGGGCAGTAGAGCCACTAGTGATTCTGGAATTTCTCGAGGGCTCCAAAATGTAGGAAAAATGATCCATGGAGAGAAGTGGTCACTTTTTCATGGTGAAGGGCAGGAGGCACTTCTGGCCTCGACACCCTCTCTGTTCATTTGCCTTTTCTGCTCCAGCAGCACCAACCTCCTTTGCAGTGCTCCAGTGCCATGGCTTTCTCCTAGGTTGAGGCTTCCCTTTGCCTGATCCAGTCTTTGTCCCCATCTTTGCCTCCCTAAGGACCACTCATCCTTCACTTTTCATATGAGATGTGACTTGCCAATAGCACCCCCACAACAAGAGTAGACACCCCTAAACCAATGTTTAGTCATGCTAATCTCACTTGGAATGACTGCTTTAGTGTCCAGTCTTTCCCAAGGGCAGGTGACATGTCTGACTCATCCCCTATCCCCCCAGTGTCCAGTGGGACCTGGCATGTAGAAGGTACCCAGTAACTAACTCCTGGGTAAGGGGCTGTGTATATTGGGGAAGAATCAAGACAAATGATCTCTGGTGGCATATCTGGACTCAGCAAATACTGAATGAGTGTAAGCAAAATGGCAGAGGTAAAGCTTTTTGTTTTATGGCCAAGGGAAGGCTTGTGGTTGAGATTAAAGGGTGAAGTGGGAGGAGGAATTGCTACACAAATATACCCTTCTGAAACAGAAAAGAACATGTATCCAAAGAAAACAGATGCTGAGAATTGCTGATGAGCAACAGGGGTTAGAATTGTCAAGGGGTGTAGTGACATTGATAAGTGCTATGTGCGTTCAGTTCAGCCCAACTCAATTCAGTTCAATTCGGCAAACACTCACTGGGCCACTCTATGTCCTGGGTACTAGGCTTGTTTCGGTGTGCAGAGATGACCTCGTCCTAAGGTTGCTCACGACCTGGAAGGGTGGACCAGTTTAAAACCAAAGTAGAGGCATGATAAGTTTAGCAGCATACTTGAGTAGTGAAGAGCAAGGAAAGCAGAGGAGAAACCAGAGTCATTCAACGTGACCCCAGGTAACCACTGAATGTGCCTTGGAGGGTGGTAGGGTTGGTATAGTGGGATCTGCACGGTGGCAAGAGAAGGGAAGAACTGACTTGAGTCAGACAGATGTAAGGTTCAATCTTGGTTCCAGCATTTTCTGGCTGTATAACCATGGACACCATCTCAGAGTCTTTATTTTTTTCATTGGTAAAATGGGAATGATCTCCATCCTTATATATTACATAGACTAAAGGAAATATTCCCATAAAAGTCTTAGTCCAATGGGCACTGCCATTATTTGTCAGTCAGTGGAGACAAGAAAAGAAGGCATTGCATTGCCAGAAGCAGCAGGAACACAAGCCAGATTGCTCTCCTGCCAAGAAAATAATAATGGTGTGAGTTGCTGTTCAATGGGTGCTTTCTCTGTCTGAGACATGGGTCTAAGGGCTCTATACACATGGCTCATTCGGGTTCACAGAACCTAATGAGACAGATATTACCATTATTATTATCATTCCCTCTGAGTAGCAAAAGCTACCAATCCATATCTGAGAAACTCCATGCTCTTAATCACGACTCTCCATGGCAGAGCCCGTCGCAGGCTTGGGGGAAAGAGTCACTTGGCCCGAATGTGATGCAGCTGCTGGAATGGAGGATAGAATGTAGACTGTGATAGAGGAGTCGACCTATATTGCAAATGTATGATGTTGACTTCCTTGCTGAAGAGGGTGGGGGTGAGTGGTAAGGTACGGACCCAAGTAACCTTGGACGAGAGTGGAGGCTGTCAGACTAACTATAAGGGGAGCTGTACCTGAGCACTGCACTGCAGTGGGTAAAGCTCTTTCCCATGGGGCTCCAAGTTCATGGTTCTGCAGCTGGACTGGGACTGAACAAATAAGTAAATGGATGGCGGCTGGTAGGAGCCAGGATTTTCCCTGTTGGAGTGGGAAGTTATAGATAAGCAATCTGGGAAGGCTGAAATGAATCATGTGGTACTAGAGGGAAGTCGGAGACGTCACTATGAACCTTCTCTAGCTCTAGAGAGAGCTGGATATATATAGAAATAATTACAGTTACGTGTGCACACATGGGTTAAGGTACACCCATGTATTTCCTAGCTCCATCTGCTGAGAGGCCTGAGTAACAATGACACCCCAATAGAAACAAGCACAGAGGAATGAGTGTAGGGCAGGAAGTGGGCCAGAAAGGAGGTTGAATGGTCGGGAGGCGGAGAGGATGCTCTACATTGAGGTCTGACACGAACCCGCCTCCCTCGGACAGGGGCCAACCCAGGGTCCAGGAAAAGCCATAACTAATGACAAACTGGAGCTGCCAGGGCACAAAGGCTTAGCATAAAGAATGCGGCAATGAGCTAATCTTCAAGAAGAGAAACTGGGACAAGGTGTCGTCAAATGTCAAGTGGAAACACGAACAATGAGGAGAGGAGGGAAATGATATCATGACGGATGGTGGAGACCTCAGGAATGCACTGGACTGCTGCACTGGAATGTTCCCCAACTCAGAGGGGGCAGGGAAGAGCCGATCTTATCACCCTGAGGGCATCTGAAAGCAGTGACAGATCTGGGCTGGCTCATGGGTGGAAGAGAGCAATTGGCAAGACATGGCAGAAGTCTTCCTTGAGAACTGGCTCTATCCCTTTCCTGGGAATCTTTCCTTAGAGGTCAACTGCCTGTCTCTTCTCCAGCTCCCCAGGCAATTGCAGAGTGGAGTAGTTGCAGTGAAAACTGTGGGGCCTACAAAGCCTAAAATGCCCATCTGGTCCTTTATGGAAAAAGTCTGCTGAGCCCCAGTTTAGGCAATCCAGGTAGTGCATAAGCAACCCGAGATAATGCACAAATGGGTGTGTCTGGCTGTGGTCGATAAAACTTTATTTACAGAAACAGGTGGCAGCTGGATTGAGCCTATGGGTGGTGGTTTGCTGATCCTGACCTACAGCGCAAGCTCCACTGCGCATAAGGAACAGACAGAGATTTACAACTGTCCAAGCCAGCCATGGCAGCCCTCGGATAGGGAGGTGTGCGCATGGCCAGGGTTCCAGGAATGTTTGGCAGCCAGGCACTGGTTAGCTCTCTGGAGTCTTTTTGTTTCAAGGGGAACCAATAACAACATTCCAAAGTGAGACACAGAGAGGCCTTGGAGCAGATAAGACCTCCCACCTTTTCAAGAAGTCCCGTTCTCATGACTGAAGCAGCTCAAGTGTGAGTCACCCTCTGCCAGAACCAGCCCTGGGCTGAATGAGGGTTGAATTTTCTGGTATTCATTCCTCGACCCTTTGTCACAGTACCTCTATTCCCACTGGGGGCTGACCCCACCCATATTCATATCATCTTGGTGGAACTCTCCATACTGGTCTTCTGCCCTTCTCTAACCAGTAAGCCTGTGATCCAAGTTGGATCAATCAGGAGTTTCCACGGAATCACAACCTTGAGTTAAGCACCGAAGATGACTCAGGCAGATTCATTTTCCAATGGGGGTGCCATGAAGATTGTCTGTTGTCTGGTCACCCAGATTCCTGCAGCTGCCTTGGATCCTAATAGTTCTGAAATTGACAGTTGAGTGGTTTGTTTTTAGGGTTTCTGATCCTTCATGGCTTTCTAATAAATTCTCTTTTGCAAACTCCATCAAAGCAGTCAGATGTGGTTTCGGTTGCTTGCAGCCGGAGAAATCTGATGTCATCTCCTAATTGGTCTTACTAGTTCCAGAGAAACCCCTTTGCAGCCCATGGCCCCAGAGCCAGCTTTTTATAAATGCAGGTCAGATCATGCCACTTCTCTGCTCCAAAGAGAACAGAACAGAACCCCAAACCCACAGCAAAGCATTCAACGTCCTCCTTGATTTGTCCCCCTAGTTTCTCTTTCAGTCTGGTCTTCTGCGGTATACATCTCATACATACTTGAAGTCCCCCCAAACATGCCAAGTATCTTTCTTCCTCTGGGAGAAGCAGCTCTCTTTGGGTAGACAGATTTCTATCCTGGGATAAGCTGTGAGAAAGCATCAGCACTTAGCTGTACTGACCAGAGAAGAAGGGCAGTCAGCGGACATAAAGGGAGAATGATGAGGTGCTGAAGGGTCTCTGCCCTGGGGTGGAGGACACAGGGCTGGACCTACATCTCTAATCGTTGTTCCTCCTACACTCTCCTCCCAGCCTGCCTCCCAGCAACCCAGCCCCTGCCCAGGGACTCACATGTAAGCCTTGTAGTTGGATCCAATTTTCTGGATGCGGATGTCGTACTTGGAGTCAATGAAGGCCTCAGTGGTGGCATAGGTTTTGGCCATAGCCACCATGCTGGTGATGTCCTGGTAGTCATGCTGGTTTTCTACTTTGATCTGTGGGGAGGATCATGGGGTGAGTGCCAGCCAGCCAGCCAGCGTTCACAGAGCACCTACCCAATGCCAGGACCCAGTGTTCTATATATATAGTGACCTTTAGAAAGTCACCTGCCTAGCAGGGGAGACAGACACAGGAAACAAGTCATTCCACTGCATACCTGTAGATGAGGACAGGAACATTCCATTGGGGTTGTCAAGAGAACCTTTATAGAACAGGTGAGCTCCGAACAGCGTTAAGAAGAATAAGGACAATTTTCAGCAGGGGCGTTTCTCTGGAGGATGGTGGGATGGGCAAAGCAGAGGCCAGAGGCGCCACATGGGGACAGGGAGTGCGCAAGTGATTCAGACTGGCCGATGAGGCTGGAGGATGAGGGATGGTTGAAGTGGGTTGTCAGGGAACAGACCTCGGGGGACCTCAATCTCTTTGGTAAGAGGTTAGAATGTTAGGGTGAAGGGTCTGGAAAACCACTGGAAGAAGTGGAGGAGTTTAAACAAGAAAGTAGCCGAATTTGTATTTTAGAAAAATCCCTCGTGCACTGGGTGTTACATGCAACTAATGAATCATTGAACACTACATCAAAAACTAATGATGTATTATATGTTGGCAAATTGAATTTTAAAAAAATCCCTCAAGTAGTTGGATGGCTGGTTGGATGGTGGGTTGTATGCCAGGTTGAATGTGACATAGGGTAGAGACCAGTTGGAAAAAAGGGAGTGTGTGTATATGTGTGTGTATGTATATGTTGGGTGTGTGCATGTGGGTTGTATATATGTGAGTTTGTGGGGGGACATGTGTGTGGTGGGGAGTGCATGTGTGTGTCATATGTGTGTCATATGTTACATGCGTCATGTATTTTATGTGGTGCTTGTGTGTGCAGGCAGTGTGTGTGTGCACGCGCACATGTGCATACACACTGGGCAAGGCTGGTTGTGCTCCACCCAAGGCCTGGGGGAGAAACTCACACTGCTTACTGGGCCGAGGCCAGGAACATGAAGCAGTGCCTTGAGGTCAAGGAGAGGTCCCAGGAAAACTTCCAAGGCCAAATGCAGGGGCCAAGGCCAAGGCTCTGTGACCATGATCTCAAGACAGAACACAAGCTGACTGCCACTGGCTGTGGCCAGCTGGGAGTCCTGCTCCCTCCCCTGTCACCCTCACCTGGACAGCGGAGGGGTCTGATATTGGGCCAGAGGTGCGCAGAGCCCAGATCCCCTGGGGTGGGGTTGGGCAGGTGCTGAGCCTCTCGTGTGGGAGGCTGTCGGGTCCTACAATCTCTCCTAGCCCTCTCCGGTCTCCCTCGGAGCCTCACCAGTGCCCTGAACACTCCATCCCTGCAGGATGATGTGCACCCACAACTCACAACTCACAAAGAAGCTTCAGAACTCTCTCATGGGACACAAAACAGGATTGCAATGTGGGCAGTGTGGGCATTATTATGGTCATTTAACAGGTGCAGAAACATATTTCTTGCCCTGTCCAAGGCCATATGGCAGCTAAGCACAGAGCTGGGAAGGAAGCTCTGGACTCCAAGAGCACAGCTGTTCTCCAAACCATCTTCAGGGTATCTACAAGTGCATGCCTGCTGTTCCACCCGAACAGATGGGAAACAATGATGGGGAGCGAGGCTTGGCACACCTTCTCTCTTCTTGGCTCTCTCAGAGTCCCAGCCTCTCAGGGATGATGCTGAGTTCCACTTTGCAGAGAAAATAAAAGTGACCAAGCAAGAGTTCCCTATTTGCCATCCCTTTCCAAGCTTACCAGCTTTCCCACTTCATCTTCCAGGTGGCAGCGTGCCAGCTCCCACTCATGGCCGAACCTGCCCTTTGTTCTAGGTCTTCTGAGACTGACTGCTCACTGCCCCCTCGTCCTTCAGTAATAGGACCCTTAAGTTTTATCTGGGCATCTAGTCTCTCAGCTAAAGATTGCTTTGTCCCAGTCTCCCTCCTAGGTAGATGTGGCCAAGTCTCAGAATCTGGTCAATGAACACAGGAGTGGATGTGCTATGAGCAACCTCTGGATGGTCATCTTGATGACAAAGGGAATCTTCCCGGTCTCTTTTCCCTCTGCCACCTGGCTGGGATCTCGGACCCCAGGACGGAAACCACATGTTGAGGAGGGCTGTAGTAGTAAGGTGGATGGAACCTGATTCCCAACACCATGGAGTTCCCAATCCGCCCTCAACTGTGCATGTTCAGACTTTCACGTGAGAAAGAAGGAAACTTTAATCTTGTTTAAGTCACTCTTATTTATGGTCTTTGTTAAAGCAGTCAAACTATATTTCTGCCTCGTATTTTTTGTATTTTGCTCTCTGTTGATTCTTTATCCTTTGGGTCAACATGATCATGGGTCCTCCATTCTCCTCAAATTGTTCCTGCTTTTCAATACTCCAGGTACTCCCTGCTCTCTGTCTCTACCTCCTCATTTTCCACTCACCCCTAAACCCACTGTCTTCGAATGTCACTCCCCACCACTCCACTGAAACCGATTTGGCGAAAGTGACCTGTCACCTCCTCACTGGCAAATCTGATAGCGTTCTTTTGATTGGCATCCTGTTTGGCATTCCATGACATCTGAAATTGCTGAGATTTTTGAAACTTGGTTTCTACGCCACTACTCTCTTCTGGTTCTCTTTTTTCCTGCCAACTTCTTCACTTTATTGCCTCCCATTCCTCCAACTTCCCCTCTAATGATCAGAGTGTTTCATCTTCAGCCAACATTTGGGGTCCGGTGGAGAGAGTTAGAGTTCCCAAAATGAAAGAATGGGTGGTGGTGTGGGGGAAGCTAGTAGGGACAGCTTGTCTAATTCAGTTTTATCCCTGGGTGGCTCTGGAAAGGACCAGAACATCTTCTGCACCTCAGTTTCTTAGCACAGCATACATAGCAGGATGACTTGGACACTTCCGGCTGTCCGCAACATCCGTTCTCTTCCACAGTCATGAAGCACCCTGATCTGGGGGCACATGACCTCCCACAGAATAAATATCATATTTCCCCATCTCTCTGGCACCTGTATGCCCATGTGACCATGTTTTCTGCTTCTGCGAGCAGAAGTGGAGTCTGAACTTCCAGGCCTACTATTAAAGGGAAGGGGAGGGCTTTTGTGCTTCCTGCTAGCTGGAGTGTGGACCATCTTTGACCTTGTGGCTGAAGAGCAACACCCCAGGAATGCATGCTCAACAAGATGGAAGGAGCTTGGGTCCTTAAAACCAAGGAAGTTCTGTGAGAGCCCTGGGCTGCTTTCGCCCAGACCACTGCATGTGAGAGAAGTCCCGACTTATTTAAGCCACCTTAGGTCTTTTGTTACACAGCTGGACTTTGTCCCAGTTATTATAGGAGCCCTAAGTAAGTGTTGTTGAATGTACCATGCATGCATTCATCTCATCACAGGATAGACAAAAGAGAGCAAAAAGAGACAGTGTAGACATAGAGGTTTAATGAGTTAATTAATCAGTGGTCAGCCCAACCTCTCCTTGTGCACCTTTTCTGGGTGGTTTGGGGTGGGGGTGCTCATCCTGCCCTCTCCAGGAGTGAGGATATAATCCCGGTTTTTTGTATATGGACTCTTCTAAAACCCCAGGACAAGCCCTGGACTATGTCCCTGGCAACTTTAAGGTCTTTTCCTTACAGAGGGCCTTCCAATTGTGCACATTTGGGTTCCGTAGAGCTCAGCTCCAGCCCTGGCTCCACCGCTGTCTTCCTCCCATTAGACAGTCAGCTTCTCGGGGTTAGATAATGCGTCTCCCCCGCAAGTCGTAACACAGGTGCCTGGCACAGAGGCGCCCAACAAGTTTGCTGGATTGAATTTAAGAAGACTGGATAAAAATCCACTCGTAACTTGGGAGGGGGCAGGGGAATGGGAGGAATTTGGGAAAAGGCAAAGAAAATGTGTCTCTGGAAAACTTGTCTTTTACAAGGTGAATTTTTCTGTAACTGCTTGGGCTAGATTATGCACTCTCAGAGGTTTATCTTCCTATCGTGAGAACCCGATCAAGTCAGGCATTGCGGAGAAGCGGGCAGGGGCCTGGGGCGGGGTGTGGTGGGTGCTGGAGGGGACTCTGGCATGGTCCTTAGGCAAAAGGATAGGCGGAGTCAGAGGGCGCCGAGGCTGGGCAGCCACAGGGATGAAGTGGCTGCTGGCCCAGGGAGGGAGTCTTGGCACTCCGCTTTATGTACTAGCTGGAAACCCCTCCAAATGTTCACAGAGACAAGCTGAAAACAGGAAGCCCTAAATGAGCTGTGATTCAAGATTACCCATTTGCTGCTCTGGGGACCTGCAATGGAGTCATTATGGACTCCCTGACTCCGAAGCCTCACTTCCACGTCCCTGCCTCCCTCTCCCCTCCTCTCCCTTCCCTGTTTCTTCTCTTCTTTTTTCCCTCTTTCTCTGTCTTCCTTGTCTTCTCTCCCTCTCCCCTACACTGCTCTACTCGGCTCTTGTGTGTTTGTGTGCATGCGTGTGCTTCATCCTGAGGGTGAGCAAGGTGGGAGCATGGAGACAGAGAGGGCAGAAAGGGAGAGAAGCGGGAGAGAGGGGTCAGGGTACAGTTCTGAATCTCCTTGATGGGGTTCACCTCAGAGGTCTCCTATTCCAGCCTGAGATGGGAGAGTCATCTGCTCCATCTTTGGTAGATTGTCTGCATTTGCTTGAACACCTCCGAGAACAGGGGGCTCACTACTGGGCAAGGAAGTTAACTGCCCTTTGGGAAACTTGTTCTGCTGTATATTACACTCAGAGTGAATGAATGGTCCCAGTTACCGATCACTCAAGGGAATTCTCTGCCCTCAGCCTTGTGTCTGCTCTTCACGAACTCGAGGAGAGCCAGCCAGGTATACCTAAGTCACTCTGTTCTTTAACCCCACCCTAGCATGAGCAGGTTCCAGACCCTTTACTACCTTGAAATGCATATGACAATCTCCTAAACTACGTGGTGCCAGGAATCACACCCGGCTCCAGATGTGGGTTTACCAGCCGAGATTGGAGAAGACTGTCGCCTCCCTCTACATGGACTACATCTGGCAGACTCCTGCTTCAGAGCCTTTGCACTCACTGTTCCTTGCTTGCAAGGCCCACACCCTCACGTCATTGAGGTCTCTGCTCAGAGTGGTCTTCCCTGATCCCCAGATGTGCCAGACTCTTCCGACCCGGCACTCCTCACCCAACGTACCCCACTTAATTTTTCTCCATGGCAATTCCCCCACCCCCACTTCACACCATTATCATCTCTCTTCCCTACCACTCTACTAGAACGGAGGCTCTGCAAGACCACTGCTGGATTTCAAGCACCGATAACAGCACTCAAGGAGCAACAAGGACCCAAAAGATTTGGTTAATGATTGAATAAATATATCTAAGTGTTGCCAGGTATGTACCGAGTGCTCATTATACCCAGATAATTACTGACTGTTTTTCCAGATACTATGCTGGAGGCCGGGGATGCAATAGGGAAAAAGAGATTTATGATTTTAATCCAAATGGAGCTTTGAGCCTATTCATTACTTGCTCCTATTAATGTGGCTTAATACAATGGTAGTTTTTCTAAGATCCATATGGAGCTTGTTCTAAGCTAATGCCTCTAGGTCATTTTGAAACACAAGATCCTGACAATTCACATCTCTCCGAGCGTGACCTTGAGTGCATTCAGTCCCAGAGCAGGACTTTACACTTCCCCCTGTTAATGTTAAATGTTAAATGTTAAAGCTCTCATGTTTTCATCTGTCCCTTCATCTTCCAATATTGACTCTGTCATCTAACCTGTTAACTACCCCTATCAGCTCTGTACCAATCATGATTTTGGTGCCCCCTTCCCATACTTAATTCCAGCTGTTTGACCCGATTTAAGTCACTTCTCTGGGTTTTAGTTTCCTTATCTGTTACATGAGATAACAACTGCCGTGTAGGATTATTATGATTCTTAAAAAATATTTTATTTATTGATTTATTTACTTATTTATTTTAGAGAGAGGGAGAGAGAGCATGTGTACAAGTGAGTGGGGGGGAGGGGCAAGGTAGAGGGAAAGAGAGAATCTCAAGCAGACTCCCCGCTGAGCATGGAGCCTGACCGTGGGGCTCAATCTCAGGACCCTGAGATCATGACCTGAGCCGAAATCAAGAGTTGGGTGCTTAATCAACTGAGCCACCCAGGTGCCATGATTATTATGATTTTTAAATGAAATTATAATGAATGTCAAAGGACCTACTTAGCATGGTGTCTGGCACCTAGTAGATACTCAGTGAAAGTTGGTTCTCTTTAATTAAATAATTGTGATTTTTTGTTGACATTGAACCATCAATAAACACTTTTTATACAGTTATTTACTTAATTATTCATCTAGCTACAATATCTACCTCCTGTATAATCACCCAAATTGATGAGGAAAGTTCTTTTTAGATCAACTGCAACTAATTAATGCAGAAGGAGTAAGAGAACTAGGACATCATCCTCCTGCAATGATCTCCCTAGTGCAATAATGGATCTAGGCAACAGTGATGAATGTAAGACCCGTGGGAAAGGCTAGTGGGGAACTTCCGAATGTGTGGGTCAGGCAGACAACACCTGAACTCACAGATCAGTCTTAAATCTCAAAAGACAGTCAGACATGACTGTGTCTACAGATGTGCAAGGGAAGCACCCACTACCAACTGGAAATTATTCTTGCCAAAACCCAGAACCTGAATCACGTCAAGTCTCTATATTCAACCACCAGTTTATAGGACGTACAGGCAATAAGAGAACACCATGGATCTGTAATCAGGCAAATTCAGGCTGTAGAAAATTCTACAGGGAAATGACCTTTCCCCCCTTCTAACAAATAAGTGACAAACCAACCAACCACAGGAAAAGGAACTGTTATAGATCAAAAGAGACTCATGTCATACCACACTCACGTCAGGTGTGAAGGCCTTTGTTTGGATACAAAGAGAATAAACCAATTAACAGGAGACTATTGAACACTGACTATGTATTAGATGATATTAAAGAATTATTATTAATTTTTTTGTATCATAATGGTATTTGTTTATGTTAAAGGAAAGAAAAGGAGTCCTTATGTATTACAAATACATACTGAAATATTTATAGGTGAAATTATGTGATATCTGAGATTTGCTTTAAAATAATCTGGGGATCCAGAGACAGAAAGTAGATGAGAGGTTGCCAGGAGCTTAGGTGAAAGGAGAATGGGGAATGACTTCTGCTGGGTAGAGGGTGGAAAACATATCTTGGAATTATGTAATGGTGATGGCTTCACCTTGTGAATATACTTAAAAATCACTGAATTGTACACTTTAGAAGGATGAATTTTATAGAATGAGAATGATATTTCGTCTTAAAAAATGAAAAAGTATCCAATGGTGTTTGAGGGGAAGTGTGGAGGGGTATGTAGAACAAAACTGACCATCAGTGAATAATGGCTGAAGTTGGGTGATTGGTACATGGGGATACATTTTACTGTTTTCTCTTCTGCTGTGTATATTTGAAAATTTCCATAATAAAAGGTTAAAAAAAAAGCAGGACTAAAAGAGAAAGACAAATAAGAGTGAGAATGTAAAACTGTGCTTCAAATGAGGTTAAAAACCCATATGGTAATATCTGGCTAGGGGTGTGACCCCATTTGGTTGTGTTCATTGCAGGAAATTTGGTCAGTAACACAATTCAGTCTCCCTAAGAGGAAATGCAACCAGGTGCCTAAGAGAATTACAATCATTCTTTTCTTTCTTTCTTTTTCTTTCTTTCTTTCTTTCTTTCTTTCTTTCTTTCTTTCTTTCTTTCTTTCTTTCTTCTTTTGAGAGAGAGAGCGTACATGTGCACGATCGATGGGAGAGGGGCAGAGGGAGAGGAAGAGAGAAAGAATCTTAAGTAGACTCCCTGCTGAGCATGGAGCCTGATGCGGGGCTCAATCTCACAACACTGAGATCATGACTTGAGCCAAAATCAAGAGTCAGACACTTAACCAACTGAGCCACTCAGGTGCCCCACAACCATTCTTGGAATTAAAATCCATGTGACAGCTCCTGAGCTCCTCTTATAGAGGACACTGATGAGTAACAACTGTCAACAACGCTCTCTGATGTTTGATGTTTCTTATAATACCCTTTAGTGTAGGCTCATGTATTCATGTCATTTCCTTTTTTTATATTTAGATTTTATTTATTTATTTGACAGAGAAAGAGAGAGAGCACAAGCAGGAGGAGCAGCAGGCAGAGGGAGAGGGAGAAGCAGGCTCCCTGCTGAGCAGGAAGCCTGATGCAGGGCTCAATCCCAAGACCTTGGGATCATGACCTGAGTCAAAGGCAGACACTTAACCGACTGAGCTCCCCAGGCGTCCCTTGTGTCATCTTGTTAAGATTTGAAGAAAGCAGTTTTGCAGATGGCCAATAAATGCAACCCAGTGAGTGATCACTTTGATCCATTTGTTATAGTTTATTTTTTATGTGAAAAATGAATTCATACACACATAGCAAAAAAAGAAAAAGGAAAAAGGAAAAGAATAGTAAAAAATATAAAAACAAAATCTGGGAAAAAAATAAGTATGTCTTTTACTCTAAACCCCAAGCCCCCTGGTGAAAAGATTTCTTTGTACTCTTCTGGAAATATTCTGTGAATATAGTAGTGTAAGAGGATGTAAAATGAGTCTCTTCTTGTCTGTGATGATTAATTTTATGTGTCAAATTTGTTGGATCATGGTACTCAGATATTTGGTCAAATAGTATTCTGGATGTTTCTGTGAGGGGGTTTGGTTGAGATTTGCATTTAAATCATTGGACTTTTGAGTAAAGCAGATTGCCCTCCATAATCTGAGTGGGTCTCATCCAATCAGTTGAAACCTGAATAGATCAAAATTCAGCATCTTCAGCCTACCAGCCTACTCTGCAGATTTGGGACTTGCCTGGCCCCCGATAATCATGTGAGCCAATTTCTTAAAATAAATCTCTTTATCTCTCTCTATACACTTCCTATGGCTTCTGTTTCTTTGGACAACCCTGACAAGTGCACTGTTTCAGTGACAGCTGAAGCAAGAAGACAAAGGTACCACACCTTCCAAAGTAAGCTGTGACAGAGAACACTGTGGCCAAGAACGGGTAGACTCACCCACACTGGTATAACAAGGTTGGGTGGCAGGACATTCGAGATTCTGAGGTGATGATTTCTTTGGAAAAAGTTGTGCCAGCCACTACTACTCTTGCTACATCTGGTAAGAGCATCAGCGTGACTAGACTGATGGGTGTCTGAGCAGCAAGGCAGAGCTTAGCTGACGTGCTCCCAAGCCATCTGCATCTCAGCACCCCAGACTTTGGTCTCTCCAGGCTAAAAATGTGGGTGCTTCCTGTAAAACACCAGTGGGCTGTGTGGAAGAGATGCCAGCCTCCAGCCATTTAAAATCCCACACGAAGGGCCACCCCCCTGGCCAAGCCACCATCATACCTCATTGGACCACTGCAACCATCTCCTTTTAAAATTCCTCTTGCCCAAGCCAAACCTTAGACTGATTTCCTTAGGATCTCTGGGGGTGTGGGCCAAGGCATCAGTATTTTTAGAAGCTCCCCAGGGAGTTGTGTCACAAAACATGACCCTATGTGGTCTGGGTCCTGCTTATCTCTCTTTCACACTCAGCCAAACATGTCCCTGCCTCACTGCCTCTGGACTTGCTAGTCCCTCTGCTTGGAACAATTTTCCTGAATACCTTCCCATGGCCTGCTTCTTCAAGTCCCAGCCCAGATAACTCCTTAGGGGAGGCCTTTCCAACTATCTGATGTAGAGTAGCTATCCTTCCTTGCTCGCTCTGCGAAGTCTCTACTGAATTACCCTGGTTTATTATTATTACTTCTGTTCCTACCATCTTTGACTATCTGAAATTACTTATCTGCTAATGTACTTACGGTCTCTCTCCTCCAAAAAAACGTAAGCCAACAAGACCAGGGGCCTTCTGCATCTTGCCATAGAGACAATATAACAGTGTTTGAGAATGTAAGCTCAAATCCCAGCTCCGTCACCTACAAGCTGTGTGACCTTGATGGAAGTTACTTAACCTCTCTGTGTCTCACTTTCCCTATCAGAAAAACATTGGGTAACTTGGTGCTGTAAAATAGCCACTCCACATCAAATGTGGACAACTTGCTGGATTACTATTGAACGTCATTGGATTATCATCGAGCATTAAATAAGATATTACATGTAAATGGTCTGGAAGAGGACTTGGCTCATCACAAGCATTCAGTAAATGTTAACTGTTATGATTATTGTCATCCCCTCCTATACCCTGAACACCCAGTATAGTGCTTGGCACACAGGAGGAAAGAGTGTATGAAGGGCCCAGTCGTGGCAATAGCTGAGTGCAGAGAGTCTAGACAGGAGGAAAAGCAGGTGCAATGGCCCTGAGGCTCATGGTACCTATGGAAAAGAGACTCACAAACAACAGATAATTGAATCTTAACACCTTCTCGTGGAAGCTGAGCATGAATAGTATTTAATACTTGAAGAGAGGCAACCCTATCTCCCCATACAGAGGAACACAGAGAATGGGGCCAAGATCCTTCCCAGAAAATGGCCTGGAATCAACCCAATACAGAGACCCATGAGCGACTGAAGTTCACTGCTCAATTTCAATAGCCTAGGAAACATTTCAGGCGAATGTGACCAGCGGCTCACCCTGGCCACATCCATCACGTTCTTATAGAAGGCCCAGTGTGGAGCATGCTCCTTCCTGGCACGATGGCCCAGCCCAACTTGTTTTTTTTCAAACAAAGATAACGAACTGGATGAGGCAATTTACTGAAGCAGGTTATTTATGAATAAGCTAAAAGCTGGGAGGACAGCTACCAACGATAATAACTGTAGCTTCAGAGCACTTGCTCTGTGGTCTTTCTGGCAGGAATCAGCTCGCAGGGCCAGCTGGAGATTCAGGCCACTCCCAGCTTGAGATATTAAACCGTAACCCTGGCCCACAAATGGATGCTTGTTTTTCTGTTTTTATAACAGGAAGGCGTGCAACCAGCTCATTCCAGAGCCGCATTCGCTCTTTAAGAAACTAGTTAGATGGGGTGAAGAGGGACGGGCTGCATCTCTGTTTTCCCTCCCAGTAAATTTTTCTTGCAGCTCCCAGACTCTCGAGGCAGGACTAAGTATAGGTTCTGTGTGTATGTCATTAATGTCAAGCCATGCTTACAGCGTAGCTCAGAATTAATTCCTGAGGTCAGCATCAAAAGCCTGAAAGAGGTAAGTGGGAGTTGCTCTAACCTAATGGAGAAGTTCCCAGACTTTCTTGGGTTCATGGCTTCCATCTTAGGAGTTATTTCACGGCATTTCTAGGCCAAAAGAAATACTGAGCAGTTTCATTTATTAAGCACTTAGAGCGAAACAGCTTACGAGTACTTATGTTCTAACAACTTGGTAATTGAAAAAAATATGCATCATGTTTTTACTTCCTTTAAAATAACTACAATTAACTTATTAATGCGATACGTGTGTGCTTGTTGGGCTCTGCACAAATACCCGAACCTTGGGATCGGATAGGACACCATCACCCTCGTTTCCTGTTCCACACTGATTTTCACAGGGAACTTGCTTAATTTTTAGCGCAACCACCACCAAAACCCCAGCTTTGCAAAGACGTGACATCACTGAAAGGAACATGTTGTAATGTGATGTTGAAACTGCGAACTACCTCGTTTAGCAATTTGCACGGTGTCTGACAGATGTCTAGAATTGCCGTTCCCTTGAAAATTCAAAATATACCATGCTGCCCCCAGGGCATCCGAATGCAGGGTTTGGGAACCGTGGGCCTGATGTTATTACTTTTGGCATTCTCCCCAGCAGTAAAGAACACACATCTCTGGTGCAATAGCCCTGGCGAAAAGCCTGCCTGCTCCTCATGGAAAACGGAGGTCTGAGAAAGCCATGGGGGTGGAAGTCTCCAATGAACCGATCTATACTTCAAACCAGGCCACACGCTAGGAAAATTAAAAGGATATTACACTTTTAAAGATGATGTAGTGGTTCGAAAGGACCATGTTCTTAGTGCAAAGGTGGTTTAGAGTCAGCTTGGTATTTAGAAGAGTCCTTAGGGGCGCCTGGGTGGCTCAGTCGGTTAGGCGTCTGCCTTCAGCTCCCGTGGTGATCCCAGGGTTCTGGGATCGAGTCCTGCCGTGGGCTCCTTGCTCAGTGGTGAGCCTGCTTCTCCCTCTGCCTGCTCTGCCTGCCGCTCCCCCTGCTTGTGCTCACTCTCTCTGACAAATAAATAAATAAAATCTTAAAAAAAAAAGAGTTCTTAAACATTCCTGAAATAAAATAAAATGTCATCCAAGGGGCTGGATTAAACAGATAGTTAAGGTGAAACTTGACCACTCTCTCACACCATACACAAAGATAAACTCCAAATGGATGAAAGACGTCAATGTGAGACAGAAATCCATCAAAATCCTAGAGGAGAGCATAGGCAGCAACCTCTATGACATCGGCCACAGCAACTTTTTTCATGACACATCTCCAAAGGCAAGAGACACAAAAGATAAAATGAACTTGTGGGGCTTCATCAAGATAAAAAGCTTCTGTACAGCCAAGGAAACAGTCAAAAAAACTAAGAGGCAGCCCACGGAATGGGAGAATATATTTGCAAATGATGCTACAGATAAAAGACTGGTATCCAAGATCTACAAAGAACTTCTCAAACTCAATACACAAGAAACAAATAAACAAATCATAAAATGGGCAGAAGATATGAACAGACACTTTTCCAATGAAGACATACAAATGGCTAACAGACACATGAAAAAATGTTCAAAATCATTAGCCATCAGGGAAATTCAAATCAAAACCACACTGAGATACCACCTTACGCCAGTTAGAATGGCAAAAATTGACAAGGCAAGAAACAACAATTGTTGGAGAGGATGTGGAGAAAGGGGATTCCTCCTACATTGTTGGTGGGAATGCAAGTTGGTACAGCCACTCTGAAAAACAGTGTGGCGGTCCCTTAAAAAGTTAAAAATTGAGCTACCCTGTGACCCAGCAATTGTAAACTGGGTATTTACCCCAAAGATACAGACGTAGTGAAGAGAAGGGCCATATGCACCCCAGTGTTCATAGCAGCATTGTCCACAATAGCTAAATCGTGGAAGGAGCCAAGATGCCCTTCAACAGATGACTGGATTAAGAAGTTATGGTCCATAATACAATGGAATATTGCTCAGCTATCAAAAAGAATGATTTCTCAACATTTGCTGCAACATGGACGGTACTGGAGGAGATAATGGTAAGTGAAATAAGTCAAGCAGAGAAAGACAATTATCATATGATTTCTCTCATCTATGGAACATAAGAAGTAGGAAGATCAGTAGGAGAAGAAAGGGATAAAGAAAGGGGGGGTAATCAGAAGGGGGAATGAAGCATGGGAGATTATGGGCTCTGGGAAACAAACTGAGGGCTTCAGAGGGGAGGGTAGTATGGAAATGGGATAGGCTGGTGATGGGTAGTAAGGAGGGCACGTATTGCATGGTGCACTGGGTGTTATACGCAACTAATGAATCATGGAACTTTACATCAAAAATCAGGGATGTACTGTATGGTGACTAACATAATATGATAAAAAAATATTATTATAAAAAATAAACAGATACTTAAGGTCCAGTCACCGTCATTGAGGAGCTCACAGCCCATGGAAGATACTGGGACAGACCTTTCAACAGAGGGCTGCCCTCAGCAAGCAGCAGAGGGACCCTAAGGCCTGCGGGGTGGGTGGGGCAGGGAAAGGTTCTCAGATCCACCCAACTTCCTTTGTAACGATCTTGGGGAGAAGGATGAGTTTAAATTCAAAGTTCTGTCTTCTTTCTGAAATGGCAATATAACAATTCACAGTCAGATCGTTATGGGGCTTTACTTATCTCAATATTTTCACACAGTCTTTCAAGACTTCTGATCTGTTTTTTAATGAGCATGCGCTATGTGCCAGGAACGGTACTACACAGGTTACACGTAGCATCTCATTTAAGCTGGAAAAACAGCCCTACGAGCTGCTGGCCATGATGTAGCTACACAAGTCCTGTCTCTGTAAACCACCAGAAGACCAGAAAAGCTTTACAAGGCGACTATTCGAGGCAGTGGGAGCAGGTCCTGCAAGGCCACGAGCCGTCAGGGAAGGGAAATTCAGAAGGTGCACCCCGTGTTCACCTGGCCTCTTTCCCGCCACATCTGTCACTTTTTCCTGGCCTGTGACGCTCGGACACAGGGTCTCCTGTACCTCCTAAATGTTTCCTGCCTCTGGGCTTTTGCATATGTAGTTCTCTCTCCCTGGAAGTTTCTTCCCTCATGTGGCTCACATGGCTGACTCGCTGCCATTCTTCTCATCCTTGTCTCAGTGGCACCACCTTAGTTTCTCTGATAGTTCCACCACGTGGTTTTCTCTTTTAACAGCCTCTTCTTCTTCTTCTTCTTTTTTTATAATTGGGTATTATCTGCTCATTTATACACTACCTGCTTTTCCTACTAGCTCGTGACTTCTATACTGAGTGCCTAACACTGCACCTGGCAGGCAGCAGGTGCTCAATAAAGAGCTCATGAATGAAAGAAGGAAGGGGGCGCCTGGGTGGCTCAGTTGGTTAAGCGTCTGACTTTCGATTTTGGCTCAGGTCATGATCTCAGGATCCTGGGATCGAGGCCCTCGTGGGTTCCACGCTCAGTGCGGAGTCTGCTTGTCCCTCTCCCTCTGCCCCTCCCTATGCTCTCTCTTTCTCTCTTTCAAATAAATAAATAAAAATAAAATCTTAAAAAAAGAAGAAGGAAGGACGGACACATCAGATTGTCCTCTTCCCTTCCTGGTGGGGGGTGGGAGAAGGGGGAGTTAAGAGGGAAATGAAGGGACAGGTAATTCCTCCTCTCCTTTTACAAAAGTTACTGAAACATGTTCATGAAAGACTTGGGACTTGAGGACAGCCTATGTCCACTGTGTATCCTCCCAGGAACCCTGAGAGGGAGATGCTGTCCTCCTCATTTCACAGATGAGGTTCAGAGAAGTGAGCAACTTGTCCAGTATCTCCCAGCCAGTCAGTGGAAGGACAAAGACTCACATCAGGCCTGGTGAGTTCAGAGTCCTGTGATCTGTTAATGACACTGCCCTGCCCTGTTTAATGGCAAAGAATTGAAGTGACTTTTCTCTTTTCCTACTTTTTCCTTTCCCCACTTATCCTTGTCTGGCTCTCTTTCAAGCTCTACTGACAGATGGACTTGGGCTGGCCAAGTGCAGTTTCTGAGAGCACAATGGGGCAGGTGCCCAGTCTCTTCCTGGAAGAACCCAGGGAGGGTGAGCTCTACCGGCCAAACTCCACAGCCAAGGTATCCCCCAGCTGGAATCATGGCTCTGATGATTCAACCCAAGGGCCCCTTGGCCAAGGCCACCCATGCCAGGGGACCCCGGTGTGGCTGAGGCTCAGGGCTGAGTCACAGGGCAGGCTGCCACCACCTGAATCACCCCGCTCCACCTCTGGCTGGAAAGAAGAGGCTGGGGGGCTGGGGTGGGGCACTGGGCTGGAACCGTGTGTCTCATCCTGTGAGTACATAATAACGATGATTGTAGTAACAACAATGATGGGCAATGACAGCTACCTTTAATGAGTGCTTTTTATATGCCAGGTGCTATTCTAACAACTATAGATTAATTCACTTGGTTTTTATTACAATCCTATGCAGTAAGTACAATTGTTTTCCCATTTCACACATGATAAAACCATGGCCCAGCAAAGTTATATAATTGGCTGCAGGGCCCAGGACTGGCATATGGAACAGCTGAGATCTAACCAAGGTCTGTCTGATTCCAAAGCCTAGCTACTCACTTGACAAGTGTTTATGGAGCCCTTACCATAAGCCAGGCACTGTTGTAGGCACCAGGGATACAATGGTGGGGTTGGGTGAGAAATTAATAGACAAATCCATGACATATTAGGTGGAGACAAGTGTTACGCGGAAAATAAACTAAGCTAAGGTGGGTAGGGCTTACAGGAGGTTAGGGTGGGGATGTTATTTCACACAGAGTTTTTTTGAGTCCTCCCTAATAAGGTGGCATTGAGCAGAGACCTGAAGGAGGTGAAGGAACGAGTTCCAGGCTTCCCCCGGACACAGACGGGCAAGCACCGAGACTGTGTGTACTTGACGAGTCACAGGGAGACAGGGGTGCTTGTAGCCAAGTGAACTGAGGCCAGGTGGTGGATGGAGGTCAGGCAGTGGGGTAGGGATGCAAGCACATAGGTGTCAGAGCCAACATGGAGACTTCTGTTGGCGTTGAGTGACAAGGGGAGCCACGGAGGGTTTTGGGTAGGGAAAGGACATGATCTGACTTACGGTGTGAAAGGATCACTTTGCTAAGAGGAGACCAAAGCGAGGGCTAAAAAGGCAAGAGACCTGTTGAAAGCTAGTTTAATAACATAAGTGAGTGATGACAGTGGCTTGAACCAGGGTGGTTGATTCTAGAATGAGTTTGAAGGCAGAGTGGAAAGGATTTGTTGATGGGTATGATGCCAGAAAAATGTAGGGCTGAAGAATGGCTTCAAGGGTTTGGGTTGGAGCAGTTGGAAACATGGATCCCCCCTCCCTTTGTTCCCTTCTCAAATGGGAAAGGCTGTGGAAAACCCAAGTGCCCAGTTGTGTCCGCCGTCAGACGTCCTAGTGGACATTTCTGCAAACAAGTCTGGAGTTCAGAAGGGAAGACCCACCTGGGGATTTAATTTCAGGAGTCATGGATGTGCAGGTGGTACAGAAAGCCACAGAACTGAGTGAAACAGCCTATGGAAGGGGATCCAGAGGTTAGAGGTGAGGTACATCAGAGGGAACTAGCAGAGGGGACTGAGCGAGGCATGGCCAAGGGGTAGGAGGAGAACCGGTGGAGCCCGAGTGCTTGGTCTCCGCAGCACCATCCTGTTTGGAAAGCCAAACAGAACTTGTAACTTCTGTCCAGAAGAATGAGTGTGGGTGGTCACTCAGGGGCCGCATGTTTGCTCATCAGCTCTCTCCTCAACCTAAAGGTGAATCTAGGCCCTTCCCTCCCCTTCTTTCCCCCTCTCTCCTCCCTGCCTTGCTTCTTGCCTGACTTCACCAAACACAGACTTACACCTTCTCTCAGGCCTGCTCGTGCCTCCTCCATGTCAGGTGCCATGTTCGGTGTGGGCATGAACGTAGCTGAGGCAAGGGGCAGACCAAAACAACTAACTGAAATCAGATAGGATAAGAATCATAAGAAAGTATTCCAGAAGCTCAGAATTTCTTGTGCTTCTGTGGTTTACAAAGCACCTTCAAAGCACTGTTCAATTCTCTCCTGTGGTGGCTGAGGGGAAGCCCAGGGTGTTCACAGCAGGGCATCAGGGAGGGACTGCCATGTCATCCCAGGACTCCACCTTGTGTTCCCAGCTGGGATAGAGCGAGGCCAAGACAGGTCCTCCAAGATGGTTGCCCTTCCACAGTGGAGGCTGTGGTGTGCCACCTGGACCCCATCCCCTCCAAGAGAGAAGTGCTCATTCCCCCAGCTGTCTGGTGTGGTGGTGGCTGATGGCTTATGGCTGAGTGACTTTCCAGGAATCGCCCTCAGCTAAGGGGGCAAGGCCTTGCCCAAGTTTATACCACATTACTAGGGCAGCCCATGTCCAATGACCAATTGGTGCAGGGGTTCAAAGGCTTGGCTTTCTTGCCATGGTGTGTGACCACTCTGAAGGGCCTTCTTAGCTCTAGGGCTCCCCGTGGGATCAACTGAGGTCCCTCTTGTAACTACCTTGTAGTTTACCCCTCCCCCACATTCTACTTTCCTCACTTCTCAAGTTGGTGTTCCCAGGTGCAGACCGTTCCCTGAGTAGACCAATAAACACCCTGGATCAAATCCCCGCCCCCTCAGGGGCGCCTGGGTGGGTCAGCCGTTAAGCATCAGCCTTCGGCTCAGTCATGATCCCAGGGTCCTGGGATCAAGCCCCGCATCGGGCTCCCTGCTTGGCGGGAAGCCTGCTTCTCCTTCTCCCACTCCCCTTGCTTGTGTTCTCTCTCTCTCTGTCAAATAAATAAATAAAATCTTTAAAAAAAAATCCCCCCCTCAGATTCTACCCACCATCCATTTCCCCACTTTCCCCATCCTAATAGAACTCTGATTTTGTTGAGGTTTCTACCCCCTCCACCCAGCCATGGGCTTCAGCGGAACTGACCCCATTCCCAACACAAAAGGTAGATACTGATTACCTTAAGTCACTTAGAACACAGCACTCCTCTCTCTGGGGCCCGGGGACGGACACGTGAATAAATGGTCCCAATCAGATGCAAGAGAACATCTCACTCCATGATGGATGTGAGCAGGGAAGCATGAAACATATAACCCAGAATGCCACAGGCAGTCTGCACAGCACAGAGGAAATGTCCAAGAATGAAGCTGAGCCTGAGGCTGGCCAGCACAGACAGAAGGAGCCTAGGACCTTGATGACTTCACCGAGATGCTGATCCCCAGGTCTTCTGTGTTGCAGCCAGACTGAGGTGGATTTTCTGTTACTTGCAGCCAAAATGATCCTGATGCAGAGTGGAGGCATTTGTTGGCTACCGGCCGCCCAAACCTACTTTGCTGGCCCGTGGATGTGTCTGCGGGAAGGTCTTCTTACCAAGGCTCTTGTCTGAGGCAGATGTTTTCACTCTGAAGGGACCTGGGACCCCTGAGTCCTTTTCTTCAGAGCAGAATAACTTTAAGTTGGGGGAAAGCTATTGGGGAAAATCTCTTCTTTCCAAGCTCTTGCAGTTTCCTTCCATGTGGGGGGAGCAACACCCCTGGGCTGTCTGCTCCTGGTCATTCACTCCTCAGATGGAATTACATGCTTCGATCAGAGGGTTTGGAGGAGAAATGGGGCAAACACAGTAAGTAGCCAAGCCCATTCTCCTCTCCTTTCTCTTTGGGCGCTGTCTTTCCTACAAACAGCATGTAATCTGCTCTGCTTCCCAGATTACGTTTTTCAGGTCAGGCCCCGACGTGGGGAAGCCTGAGGCAGCCCAACACTCTCTGTTTTTGATGGGTAAGTCTAATTCTGGGGTTCAGTAATGAGAAACCCATTTGCCTGCACACCTAAGCCACATTCTTTGATATCTTTATTTGTACTAAGGTGTTATATTTTATTTTTCCAATTCCCTACTATACGCCAACACCTCACACAGAGCCTGCAACATGGCTGGCTGGTTATAGGGGCAAAGTCAAGCATGAGGTGGGCCAATGACCTTTAATGCTTCTTCCAGTCTGAGACCCAAAGATTCTATTATCTGACAAAGGGAAGCGTGCCAGTTCTGCTGAACAGACAACTTTTTTTTTGGTCCCCCAACACTTAATTCCGAAAGGCATTTATTCAATGGTTTCTCATAAAAGAACTTGCACAATGAATAACCGATAGTGCCATTACCAGTGGTTTTAGAAAAGCTGCCGGAACTTCTCCCCGCCCAACTGGAATCTCCTGACTTTCTGACCTTCCTTGCTTGCCTCTCTTTGTGGGCTGAGGAGAGGGCAGCAGGGTCCTCTCTCCAAGAACTCTTTAAGGTCTGATTTTTTCTTGCCTAATGTGATCCTTAGTAAATCCTCCTTTCGGGGCCTGAGGACTCGACCTTCAGGCAAGGCCCCATCTCAGTTGGCTTGGAGGGGAATTACTCACTGTGAAATGATCGCCCCTGAGTGACAGGCCCTGACAAAGAGCGTCCCCTCCCTCCCCTGGGGTCTCTGCCTAGCACCCCCTCTGTCTGAGCTTCCACAGGGAGTGCCCTGACCCTGGACTTGACCGGTTCCACCTCCCTGTCAGCACGTCTCAGCTAAGGTGCTCCACCCTACTCTCTTTTCTGCCCTACAGCAGAAGAAAGGAAGCCTCCAGGGCCTCCCAGGCGGGATCGGATTCCAGATTGTTTGTAATGAAAACACACCAAGCCAAGCAAACAAAGCAGATGCTCCCTTGGCTGTGCTTACTCTCAGTCTCACTGTGGACATTTCATTGCTTTGGGCCACCACTGCCTGTGAGCACCCAGTGCCCAGGGGCCTTCCTGCCTGTTGTTGGGGTGCATCAGCCTGGGCTTTCGTGGCAAGGACACAGGACCAAACGAAAAATGAGAAAAAGAACACTGAGTGCCATGAGGCTCAGACTCCACTTCTGGCCAGGAAGAGACCTGGGTGACCTTGGACGAGTAATTTTCCCTCTCTGAACACCTGGCTTCAAAAATTAACCATGCTAGCTTAGGTTATAAAAGCAAATCAGCCGGGCCACCACCACTATATCTTATGAAAAAAAGAAAAAAAGCAAATCGAAGGCAGCATTACTCACCATAGCCAAGACATGGAAGCAACCTAAGTGTCCATCCTCGGATGAACGGATAAAGATGTTTTATGCGTGCGCGCACACACGCACACACACACACTAGAGCTAGGAGAAAGAAGGACATCCTGCCCTTTGTGACAACAGGGATGGACCTTGAGAGCATTACGCTAAGTGAGATAAGCCAGACAGAAAGACAAATACAGGATGATCTCACTTATACATAGGATCTTAAAAAGCTGAACTCATACGAGGAAATAGAGTATAGAATGGTGGTTACCAGGGGGCCTGGAGTGGTGTGGGGGAGAGATATTGCTCAAGGGTACACATATGCAAGTAGAAGATGAACAACTTCTGGAGATTTAATGCACAACATAGTGATTATAGTCAACAATACTGTATTAGGTACTTCAAAGTTGCAAATAGTAGATCTTAAACGTTCTCACCACAAGAGCGAAGTGATAATTATGTGATGTGCTGGAGGTTTTTAGCTATTCTGTGGTGGCAATTATATTGCAATACATAAATGTTCAAATCAACACATTATATACCTTAAACTTACACAATGTTACATATCAATTATATCGCAATTAAAAAATACATTGAGGTGAAGAGTGTGGTCTCTGAAGCAAGATCACTTGGCTTTGAACTCTGGCTCACCAAATACTTGAGGAGTTTACTACATTTCTTTGTCTTCTAGTTCCCTGAACTGTAAGATGGTCATTAATATCCAACTCAGAAGTGCTATAGGTAAGGGGAGCAAGTTAACTGTGTTTAGTCCTCAGACACTGCTGGCACAGAGGGAGAGGGAGAGAGAATCTTAAGAACACCCTATGCTGAACTCGGAGCCTGACGCAGGGCTCGATCTCACGACCCTAAGATCACAACCTAAGCTGAAACCAAGTCAGATGCTTAACCAGCTGTGCCACTGAGGCGCCCCATGGGTCAGCAGAATTCTATATGAGCACAACAGGGGCACAAAGGCTGAGGGGGGTGCCACATCCACTGAGGAGTTGAGGAGAAGTTCAGGAAACTCTTGAATTTAAGCTAAGTCTAGTGTTGATGGGCCCAACACAGGTATGGGGCACTCATGGAAGATGAAAGAAGGAGAGCAAGGCAGAGAGGCCTGGAACAGCCTAGAATGTTTGGGAATTGGAGAGGGTCTGGGTGTGGCCAGAGCCCTGGGTTTGAGGGGGTTCTGTGCTGAGAGAGGACCTGGAGGATCTGGTAGGCCCTGGTGGATCTTGTAGGCTTTACCTGTGGACAACATGGAGCCACTGTTGGGTTTCAAGCCAGGAGTGGTGTGGCCTAAGATTTAGGACCGGTGCTTTAGCCGCCATGGTGGAAAATGGACCTGCCAGGAGGCTAGAGATCACATAGACAGTGACTGCTGCAGATGAGACCAGGAGAAAGGGAGAGCTGACCTGAGGCAGTGGGAAGAGAGAGGAGAAGGGAGATGTAGGAGAAGCATGTGGTGGACGTGAGGGGCTGTGAGGGGCCACGAGCGCGCCAAACCACAGAACTGACTGCTGAATGCTGCCCACCCGGCAGCCCAGGCTGGGAATCCTTCACACTGGGACTCCTGCCATCTTCCAGATGGGGAACCCTCAGCCCAGGGAGGGTTGAGTAATTTCAAGGCCGCACGGCTAGTGAGCAAAGGAGGATGTCTGTCCAGCAGTCTGGCTTTAGAGCTCTCAGCTGTAAATACTGCGCAGGGCTGCCTCTCTGTGAGAAGAAATAACTTCTATCCAGTGCTTTTCATATGTAGGCATTGTTCTGAGGACCTTGCCTAAGGTGATTCAGCTAGTAAGTGGCAGAGCTGTGATTCAAACCCCATCATGGAGCTCTTGGACTGCACTCTGTATCACTATGCTGAATGGATCTGGGTGGCCCTGTGATACAGATGGGACCACGGGAGTGGATGTGACTGTCAAAGGCATTGCTGTCCCCAGAGCCACATGAGTAATTCTACATTTTTCTAGTAGCCACATTAAAAAGGAAAACAAAAAAAGTAGATGAAATTAATTTTAAGGATACATTTTATTTAACCTAATACATAAATTTTTTAATCATTTCCGTGTGTCATTTTCATAAAAAATTAGGAATGAGATATATTATGCTCTCCTTTTCTGTACTCAGGTCTTTGGAATTAGATGTGTGTGATGGGAATGGTTCTCTCCATACTCTCAGTTGGTTCTTAACATAGAAGGGCAAGAGAAGTGTTATGTGTTGGGGCTCAGTGTGATTGATATAAAATTGGGATGTACTGAAGTTGAACATTTCACGTGTGGAGTTGACGTGGTCACTCTGTGACCAGGGGAGCAGGTGGCTGCTCTGGACAGTGGGTACTGATCCTAAAGTCACGGAGGCAGGGATTGCCATCTCCAGATCCCCAGGTGGGACCGATGAGCTACAGAGAGGGCAGGTGAGAGGCTTGAGGTCACACGGCCAATAAGTGGGAAGACTGTCTGGGCCCAGAGTCTGCTGCTTTTACTTCTCCGTATTCCCAAACTGATGAAGCCCCAGGAAGAACAGGTTTGTTCAGCCTCTTGCTGACCTGGGTTCCCTGTTCCCTCCTTCCTCCTTTGCCAACTTGGTTTGGGCCAGAGCCATGACCATTTAATACACAGATGGAGGTGGGGTGGGGGTAGCTCACTAATGAGGGTGATCCCTAGTTCCAGAGGGGACTAGACAGCCATAGGTAAATGAAGTCCTTTGGATCATTCAAGCTCCTCATTGAGGGCAAGGCTGTGAGGGTCTTCCTGGGGTTCCCAGGACAGAAGCATCGTCAGACTTTGCTTCCAGCTGCTCTGAGACACTTCTGTCTCAGGGTCCTAGATGATGCCAGTCTGCTCTCTCTGTGCTTTTGCTCTGGTTTCTTTCCCTCCTGCAATGCTCTCCTTGCTCCTCTACCTAATGTTTACTCATCCATCAAAGCCCTAAAACCCACCTCCATCTCCAGGAAGCCTTTCTGGTCCACTCTAACTCATAGGGGTTTCTTTTTCCTCCTCTGAACTCCCACAGGGCTCTATGCCACTTGGGTGTTTATAGTCATTCAATTCTGAGCATGTGGTCATTCACTCATTCCACAAATACTTATTGAGGGCACTGTGCTAGGCACTGGAATACAGTCATAAGTAAGACAGATACAAGGGAATATTTTAGTTGGGAGTAAAGACTAAATAAGCAGATAAAGAGGTGGTTCGATAGATGGTTAGATAGTCAGGAAATAAACAGGTAAGAAGCAGCTAGTGGGTAAGGGCTTTGAAGACACAAGCCAGAAATTGATAGAAGATGTATGTACAACTGTGCATTGATTGAATTTTTAGGGACCTCCTGAAACTGATCATTCAGGCCAGGTTCGCAGAATTTCATTTAATAGTATCTGGGCTCTACTATACCATGCCTTTTGTTTTGTTTTGTTTTTTTCTTATAAAAGTCACAAAGTTGTTAGAAAAATCAGATGAAATTCTGCAGGCAGTACAGTGAAGGCCCCAAACTATGGGGTCAGGCTGATCTGGGTTTAAAATCCTGGCTTGAGCACTTACAAATGCCATAACCTGGAACAAGCTCTGAAATCTTTCTGGGGCTCGATTTCCTCATGTAAAAATGGACGTGATAATATCTATATTCATTCTCACAGGATTGGGAGGATTAGAAATTATATCTCTATATCTGTCTGTCTAATCTATCAATCTATAATCTATCTATTTCTCTAAATGATGGTTATTATGACATGTGTAGAGTACTAAAAAATACAAAATGACCCACAAACGGAAGGTATTGCTTCAAGCCTGGGTCTAGGAATCAGGCTTTACCATTTACTAGCTGTGTGACCTTGGAAAATTTCTTATATTCCCTAAGCTCCCATTTTCTCGTCTGTAAAATGGGGTTTATAATAATACACGCCTCACAGAGTTACTACAAACATTTAGTGAAATAAACAACGTACCCGATTTCAGCAGGGCCTGGCACAAAGCAATGGATATAGGCTGCTTGTCATTAAGTCTAAGTACTTCTCTGGGTAATAACATATCTGGAGATGTCATAAAATCTGAGATACACGACAGAATTCAAGCTCTTTTCCTTACTTTTCTGGACCTGGTGGCTCCTATTTTCTGGGTGTGGAGGCCTCTCTGCCAGCCGTCTCTACAGAGTTTTTACCAGGGCCTGTGCTGAAGGCGTGTTAGGTGTAGGGACGCCATAGCCCATCTTGCTCATATGCAGGCTCTGTGGTCAATTACCCACGGTATTCAACTCCCCTCCCTCCACACACTGCCCTTTTAGGGAGGGTTTGAAACGTGCTGACTTTCCTGAAGGGCTTGGGGGTGTCTATCTACAGCCAGACAGTGGAGGAGGATGCTGAGTGTGGGGGTCCTGCCTGGGAATGGCTAGACTCCTTGTCTGTCTGGCTCCCTTGTGAAAGATTTGAGATATTTAAGGTCATTGTAAACATTTTTCAAAAACAGGAAAGAGATTTCTTTTGTGTGGGTTGGGATGTGCCCCCTGACAAAGGGTATCACTTACTTCACCAAATTTAAAGTGTGTAAGTGGGCTGTGCTGAGGTTTGGCAAAACTGGAGTGTTTTTCTTCTAATTTAACAACTTAATTTTAATTTGGGAGTTGGATCTGTGCAGGCTTATCCCCCATGCAGATTGGCCTTACAGTAGGGAAAGGGGGTATAACAGGGTGATGGGGAGAATGTTCAGAAGGAGGGGAGGGGGCAGGGTGCTGAGCACTCCGTCCTTGGTGTGTCATCTTCAGTGACTCTACCCTTCTAGAATGAATAATGCAGAGCCTCAGAGTGTGAAGGGATGAGAGACGGCATCTGGTCAATTCTTCATTATTTTTTTTAATTAAAAAATTTTTTTAAAGGATTGTCTTTATTTGAGAGAGAGAGAGAGGGGGAGAGAGCGTGCATGAGTAGGGGGAGGGGCAGAGGGACAAGCAGACTCCCCACTGAGCAGGGAGCCCAATGCCGGGCTGGATCCTAGGACCTCGAGATCATGACCTAAGCGGAAGGCAGATGCTTAACTGACTGAGCCACCCAGACGTCCCTGGCCAACTCTGATTTCACAGATGAACAGTGGACACCCAGGGACGAATGGGTAATTTGCCCACAGTTGCTCATAAATCAAAGATCAAGACTGGCTCCGAGTCTGTTCAGTGACAGGGGTGCTGACTTCTCTTTACTAGTCCAGTCACAGAGCCGTGTGCATGACACTGGCGGTCCACAGGATGACTTAGAGGGTACACAGATGAACACTTAAGTTTTAACAGCTATTTATTTCAACGTGTATTAGGAAAAATTATCTAGCCCGTAAAACCTGCAATCTGTGATAGTCATATAAAATGTCATTTAAAAATACATTTATTTCAGTAAAGAGAAAGAGAGAGTATGTGTGTGGGGGGGGATTGTTTTTTAAAATGTTGGATAAAGAACAGAACCGGTAACCTGCAGGGTTGTTATAAATCGTGACCACAGTCCCCTATCTTTAGGGCTTGGTGCTGCAGGGAGAAGACTGGGAGGTCCTTTTTAGATCTCCTAGAATTTGGTATTTTTAGTCTGTGTAGGAGCAAACCTCTGCTCCCGCCCCCACCCCTATATTCCCTTCTCCACCACCTCATCCTATCATTATATTTTCCTCTCTCTTAACTTCTGTCTTCTTTCTTCTGAAACCCAGAATAACCAGTGAGTAGTGAGAATGACCGGTCCTGGGCTAATCAGTGAGATTTTCCCATCCCAGGAGCTGGGATTCCTACAGGACCCTGGCTGCCGGGGGGCAGAGCCTTGGGACTTTTTCTCATCCTGTCTCCAGGAATTTCAAGCTCACCCCATCTATTCATTTTCTTGCCAGAGTTGCCTAACCGGTGAGACAACTCAGCCTAAAGTATTACAGGGGTTCCAGTAGAAAAATACAGAACCAGCGTATGGAATGTACCATGATGATGGTACATTAATAGGCCTTCAGATATCCCAAAGTCATAATAAAAAATAAAATCAAAAGACTATAAGGCTACAATGACATATCATTATCACCCAGAGTCCGCAGTTTATATTAGAGCTCACTAATTCGTTGGTTCACTCTATGGGTTTTGACAAATGAATGATATGTATTCATTGTTACAGAATCATACAGAAAACTTCACTACCGTAAAAATCCTCTGTGCTCTGCCTATTCATCCCTAGCCCCTGCCTCCATGATCTTTTACTGTCTCTATGGTTCTGCCTTCTACAGAATGTCATCTAGTTGGAATCAGATAATATGTAGTCTTACCAGATTGGCTTTCACTTAGTAATATGCATGGACGTTTCTTCCATGTCTTTTCATGGCTCGATAGCTCATTTCTTTTTAGCACTGAATAAAATTCACCAATTGTAACAAATGTACCACTCTGGTGGGGGATGTTGATAGTGGGGGAAACTATGCATGTGTGGGGGAAGAAGGTACATGGGAAATCTGTATCTTCTGCTATCTTTTGCTGTGAATTTAAAACTATTCTAAAAAATAAAGACTATTTTTAAAAAGACTATGAAAGGTGACCCTATTTATGTGACAGTTCTATGCTGGGGTTAAAATAAAATAAATGAAATCCCTCCTCTTCTAGTGTTCCTATGAGCAGTGATCATAGGGGATTTTGAGAAAATATGTGTATGTTGAGTGTCTTCTGGAATTAAAACACTCATAAAGGCAAGGACTTTGATTTGTTCTCCACTGAGAGAACACCGAGTGACCAGAACACTGCTTAGCACATAGAAGGGGCTCAATTAATATTTACTGAGTACATTAGCAAAAAAAGCAGGCCCCATGATTGGGGCTCCAATCATGGTTTCTGCTCTCAAGGTCTAGACTAGAAGGCTGACAAGGTCTGGCCTAGCACATTTACTGTAGGACAGTAAGATGGTGCAATGGCAGAGAGCTGTGTCAGGTTCAGAGCTGGCTCAGAGGAGGGCAGAAGGACAGAAGTCATCATGCTTGAGCAAGACAGAGATGTAAAATAGGCGAAGTTGCTTTAGCCAAGTCTAGAAGGATGACTCCCAAGGGGGAGATAGCTCAATGTATGATTTCAAATGTAGTAAGCGCAGGTGAGTTTGGGAGGACTTGACTTAAGGAGGTGTCACCCTGCCTGTCCCTGGGGTCGCACTCAGATCATTTCTGAAAATAAACTAGTCCCTGGACCTAAGTACTCCAACTTCCTTTGCTCTTCACCCTACTCTAGCTGCTCCTCCCTGGCTCCAGTCCAAGGCCTCGGGTATTGTGTGTCACTGTAGGTGTCTATATTGGTGTCTATTTTGGGGTGATGGCATTCAAGGGGGCTCTACCCAGAAACACCAACTATGTGCAAGAGCTGGGAGTGGTGGTGTCCTGGAGCTGACTCATATTGGCTATTTTTCAGTGTTCCATGGAAGGATCTGGAGTGTTGCAATAAACGTTGGATTACTGTTTTGTTAAAATAAAATATTTAAAAGCTTGGTTTTAAAGCATGCAAACACTTGAATGTTTAATGTACATTTACTTGGGCAATTATGTTTTGTGAAGCCCTCAGAGTAAGACTTCTCCTTCCGTCTTGGTTTATTTGGAAAGTCACCAGAGATTGCAGAGCAAGCTGGTAAAATACTGGTGATTTTTTCAAAGTTGTGCTCTGCAAGGACACAAAACATAAGGTAATTTGGATGCCAAGGCTGATATAGACCAAGTTCATCAGAAGACCTTCAGTGTTCTCCTGATGGACGTGTTGATAGATGTTTTAAATCAAAAGTTAAACAGAATAAAATTATAGCTAGTACAATACTACTTTTGTGTCTGTCATAATTTCAAGCTCCATTGTAGGATTTCACTGGAAAAGGAGGGTTCTGACGTCTCCCAGTCAATTCATGTTACAGAAGAGAAAACTGAAGGCCCCCAGAGGGACGAGGTCGCTTCTGGTGGTGTAGATTCTGGAAAGGAAATGGAAGAGAGGAAAACCTGGAAGGGAGGAAATGGATTTTCTAAGTTAGGACTCCCAGGTCCCCCATCCATTATCTTTGCAATATGACAAAGGCATGTGTCCAAATTTCATGATTTCAGCAGTGAACCACATCACCATCATGGTGGGTGCCAGAAACATCTAAAGTAAACCCATGCCTGCACCTAGAAGAGCCAACGTGCCTTGGCCCTGTTGACCTCTCTGACCTCATCTCCTGTCACCTGCCTCCTGACTCTTTCAGTTCCTAGAACTTGCAGAACTCAGGGCTGCCTCAGGGTCTTCATCCTTGTTATTCCCTCCACTAGCAAAGCCCTTTCTGCAGATCCTCACATAGCTGGCTCCTTCTCATCGAGTCTGTTCTGTTGTCACCTCCTCAGAGAGGCGTCTTTTGATCATCTGATCTGAAACAGCTCTTCCACTCCCTCGTCATACTCTATTACATCATCCTGGCTTGGTTCTTGCATTTATCATGGTCTCAAGTTATCCTGTAGTTGCCTATATCCCCTATAAAAATATAAAGCTCTGAAAGAGTGGGGACTTGTTTCTTAGATTCACTACTGTGTCCCTTGTTCCTTGCACATAGTAGGTGTTTGGGAACTATTTTCTGAATGGATAAATGAACGAATGGATGGTCACTGGGCGCTCTTTTGACCTAAGGGAGTGGTTTTCAAATCGGACACCATGGAGAAGCTTTGGGGTGGCCCTTCTTTGGGGGATGGGCCCATGCAAGTAGACCAGTTGAGAGGGACTCTAGACACCCTCCCTTCCTCTACTGGCTCCACATGGATATGGTTTATATATTGAGTGTTTTCATCATCCACTGGACAGAAAGCTCAGAGACCAAAGAACAAGGCCAGGTTACTGGGGAGGTACCACTGGATGGAAGCTTGGGCTCCACACTATCGACCCGATACTTAGGGGCTCATGAATGAGACACAGGGGCAATATGGAGGGGTGCTAGCCGGAAGAGCAGGGCATGGCAGACATATTGTCTGGGGGTCCCAGGAATGAGGATGAGGTCTCTGGGAGAGGGGCGACCTGATTCTAAGGTACTCTTCTAGCTGTCTCAGATCTTTGCCCCTGAGTCACAAACTAGTGATAGGCTTTTTGCTGAGGCCATAGCATTTTCCAACCACGACTTTAAACATAATGTTTGCTGCTGCCCTTACCAAGAAAGCAACAGCCTTGCTCTCGGTGGCCTCATTAAATGGGATTCTATTTTCACAGCACATTTTGAGAACATTCTTATTTGCTGTTCCAGGCTCTCGGAGAGACAGCCCAAGAGACTCTGCTGATAAAATGACTCTGGGCACGACAGAGATGGGGAGATGCCGAAATGAATAGCAGCTTTGTTTATTTGGCATTGGAACAGGCGAGAGGAGCTATATTAAAAAAGTAAATAAAGTTCCCCTTCTCTCCGCAAGAAAAAAACCTTCTCTGGTTGCATGGCCAGCCACACGATTTCCCTCACAGAACAGAACAAATGTGAGTAGACGGAGTTTAACTTCTGGAGAAGAAATGTAAAAAATAAAATAATTATGGGGTGGGCGTGGGATAGAGCTTGAGAATGAGTAAGATCAAGAAGCATCTCAGATGCCTAATTAAAGAGCCAAAAATAAAAAGCAGTAACAGACTGGGTATGGGTCGAGCGATATATATACACACACACGAAGGCATTTATATACACGTCTATATATACACAGGGCTCTGAAATACGACTGGCTCCCCTTTTCTGCAGACTTGACCCACGTTTCCTTCCCACGGTGGAGAGAAGATATTAAGAATTGGCTAGAGTGACGACTTCTGAGCACGCACCATGTGCCCAGCTCCGTGCGAAATGGCACATGCCCACAATCACAGATAGCATCCTTCTTCCCACAGACCTAGTTTCTCTGAGCTTCAGGGTTCCCTCCTGCAAAATGAAGATAATTGCACTGCCCACCTCCTAGAGCTGTTGCAACAATTACGCATGACACGCGTGTAAAACCCAGGGCCTGGCACCTCGCAAGGCCTCAGTGAATGGTTCTTGATTATTCTTACGGTTGTTTGTTTCCACGGGTACCTCAGACTCAAAGTGTTGAAAACTGAGCTCATTATCTTCCCCCTCAAACCTGTCCTTGCTGATTTCACATTTCAGGGAACGGAATCATCATGTTCTCAATTTTCTTCTCCTGCCCGAGCATCCAGACACTCACTGAGTTCTTCCAATCTGCTTTTCCCATATCTCTTGATGACATCCTTATCTCATTGCTCACTGCCTTGTTCCTGCCTGGTTTAAACCTTAATTTCTTCTCTGCACTGCTACGGTTTCTTCCTAATGGGTTCAAGGGGTGCTAATCTCCCCCTCTTGGTCCCCTACTCCTCTCTGTTCTCACACTGCTGCCTTATGAATCCAAACATGCCCATTCTTTGCTTCCAGCCCACCAGTGACTCTCTCTCTTAGCAAGAAGATAAAGTGCAAATTGTAGAGTGCAGCGTATAAGTCAAGCAGAGAAAGACAATTATCATATGATTTCTCTCATCTATGGAACATAAGAACTAGGATGATCGGTAGGGGAAGAAAGGGAAGAAGAAAGGAGGGGTAATCAGAAGGGGGAATGAAGCATGAGAGACTATGGACTCTGGGAAACAAACTGAGGGCTTCAGAGGGGAGGGGGTGGGGGAATGGGATAGGCCTGTGATGGGTATTAAAGAGGGCACGTATTGCATGGTGCACTGGGTGTTATATGCAAGTAATGAATCATGGAACTTTACATCCTAAAAAAAAAAAAAAAGCATCTAGGATCTGGCCCTGTCCCCTCCCCAGCCTCACCTACTCTTCCAGGTCTAACTCTGGCTCAGAGCTCTGGAATACTGGCTTCATGTTAGCATGACCTCAGATAAAAAAAATGCCAGTGCCTGGGCCCTCTGCCAGCCAATCACGACAGAGTCTCTGAGGGTGGGCCCTAGGCAGGGGTATAATTTCTGGGTGCTTCTGAGGCGCTGTTAAGCCTGACAACCACTATCTCCACCACACCTGACAGCTTGCAATGCTCTCTTGGGCCTTTACACCGCGTGTGTGTGTGTGTGTGTGCGTATGTGTGTGTGTCCTGCTGCCTGGAATGCTTTTCTCAGCCTGCAGTATGTGTCCCTATTGTTCCCTATTGTTAGAGATGCAGCTAAAGCTCCTGCCTCCCGGAAGTCTCCCTGGTACCCCGTGAAGATGCTTCCACTCCCCCTGACATTTCCCGCTATTACGACTTCATTAATTTCTCCCTCTTCCTTTATTCAGTTTTATCTGGACTCCCTTCTTAGCGCTCGGCTGGTATTTCTGCTGCAAGGTTTACTTCATTTGGCTTGGATTGTAGTCAGCTGTCTACATGATCTTCTACCACCTCTCCCTAACTCTCTGGCCTTATTTCCTGCCTCTTGTCACCTCCAGCACTCACTGTAGCCCTGCGGGCCCTCTGCCCACTCCTGGACCACACAGAGGCCCTGCCTCAGGGCCTTTGTATGTGCTCTTCCTTGACTGTCATGTTCTTCCTCCATATGTCCACATGCTCATTCTTTCCTTCTTTCACGTGTCGACTCAGAAAGGCTTTCTTACTTATATCCCCATCATGCTGTGTTCCTTATCCTGTTTCTTTTGATCTCAGAGTCCTTCTCATCACTGACATATCACAGTTATTTGTTTATTCTTTCTTCGTCTGCCTCTCACCATTGGATGTAATCTCCATGAGGACAGGGACTCTGTGGTGTTCATTACTGCATCTCCAGTGTACTTGGCACTCCATAAATATTTCTCAAATAAATGAATGAGTAAACGTGTTGTGCTTTCTAGTGAACCAGGATTTTTTTAAACGGGGGGTTTGAAATAGGTCATGAAATCAATTTAATGGGTCACGACCAACATTTTGACAAATGAAAGACTGGAACAATGCATATCAGAATGCCTTGCACATAGAAAAGGCAAGTTTTATTCTTTCAAACTTATCACAATATATATTTCATACCTGGGAATCAGCTGGCAAGACACAGTCTAGTACTTACTGTGGTTTGCTATACAGATTTTTGGAAAAGCTTTACACTAGACCAGGAATTGGCAAACATTTTCTGCAAAGAGTACAATGACAAATATTTTAGGCTTTGCAGACCATAAAAACTATTCAACTCTGATGTTGTCCCATGAAAGCAGCCATAGATGGTACGCACAAATGGACAAGGACTGTTACAATAAAACTTTATTAACAAGACCAGGTCAGGGGTTGGATTTGGCTTCTGGGTAGTAGTTTGCCAAGCCCTGTACCAGATTGTAGTCTAATGTGAGCCTATGTGTTTTGTGTATAAATTTCCTGCATTCAGAAGCCATGTCTTTTTTCACCTCTTTTTTTAAAATTTATTTATTTTTAAAATTTTACTTACTTTATTTTTTTTAAACAAAATTTTAATTCCAGTATAGTTAACATACAGGGTTATTATTATTTTTTTTCTGGTTCAGGCTTCAATTCTTTTTTTTTTTTTTAATGATTTTTTATTATATTATGTTAGTCACCATACAGTACATCCCCGGTTTCCGATGTAAAGTTCGATGATTCATTAGTTGCGTATAACACCCAGTGCACCATGCAATACGTGCCCTCCTTACTACCCATCACCGGCCTATCCCATTCCCCCACCCCCCTCCCCTCTGAGGCCCTCAGTTTGTTTCTCAGAGTCCATAGTCTCTCATGTTTCATTCCCCCTTCTAATTACCCCCCTTTCTTTATCCCTTTCTTCCCCTACCGATCATCCTATTTCTTATGTTCCATAGATGAGAGAAATCATATGATATTTGTCTTTCTCTGCTTGACTTATTTCACTTAGCATTATCTCCTCCAGTGCCGTCCATGTTGCAGCAAATGTTGAGAATTCGTTCTTTCTGATAGCTGAGTAATATTCCATTGTATACATGGACCACAACTTCTTAATCCAGTCATCTGTTGAAGGGCATCTCGGCTCCTTCCACGATTTAGCTATTGTGGACAATGCTGCTATGAACATTGGGGTGCATATGGCCCATACAGGGTTATTTTAATTTTACCTCTGGATCTTAACCAAGAATCCTCTATTCCGGAGCCTAGCCCACTCTTTGCACATAACAAATGTTCATAAATATTTGCCAAAATATTCAATAAACATTTACTGAGTCCCCAACTCAGAACGGCTGGGCACCAAATCCACTAGCATTTGTTGAATGACTACAAGAGCCCTTGGCCTTAGATTTTCAAAAAGCTCTGCCCCTCCTCCAGTCCTTCTGAAGGCTGAGACCCAGAGCCCAAAGGATGTCCTCACCCCAGCTGGCTTGGTCATGTGTTGCCAAGGGTCAGAAGGAGTGGTGGGAAGTGATGGGAACAAGGAGTCTGATGGACAGCTTAGGGAACTGCCTAATTATCCTGCTTATCAGTTCGCTGGTTCCTTTCCTTTGCTCTTCCCCATAATAAATCAAAACTCCTTCTGTTGTTCTTGAGTTCCCAGGTCACTGATTCTTTTGCCTGCATGTTTATAGAGTTACAGTGTGACCATGAGATTGAATGGAAGGGAAGGGAGGCACCTGACAAGTGTCAGCTCTGCAAGGCAACACCTCAGCTTCCCAGGCCGCCGTGCATTGTGCAGGGTGAAGGAAGGGGCTTGCCAGGGCCTGGCTTGCTGTCTGGGGCCTGGCCTCGGCCGGGAAAAGAGGTGGAGTCGGTAGGCACAGCTCGTGCACCCAGCAAATATATATCCCAGCAGGGGAGGCTGACTTGGTTCAGATTTGAAGATGCCCCAGAGCAGGGCTCTGCAAACTACAGCCTGAAGGCTACTGCCAATTTTGTGCAGCCCATGAGTTAAGAATAGCTTTTAAATGGTTGGGGGGAAAAAATCAAACGACGAGTGATATTCCATGACACGTGAAGATGACATGAAATTGAAATTTCAATGTCCATAAATAAAGTTGTATTGGAACAGGGACACACTCATTCATGTCCGTATTGTCTAGGGCTGCTTTCATCCTACAAGAGCAGAGTGGAGTAGACACCACAGGCCATATGGCCTGAAAGCCTAAAATATTTACCATCTGGCTCTGTATGGAAAAAGTTTGCGGATCCCTGACTAGCATCACTAGTTGACATGGACTAGCAGCACGGCTATCACCTGGGAGCTTGTTAGACTCGCAGGTGGGTCCCCCTCCCCCCAGGCCCTAGTGAATCAGAATCTGCATTTTGGTCAGGTCTGCAAGTGATCTGTAAGCAGCTGAAAATGTAGGAAGCACTTAGGTTCTAGGGGGAGTGAATCAATATCTCTTATGTATCTACACATTTTTACAAGTGCTTTATCTCAATCAGTCAGCAGGGCATCCCCACACCCACCATGCCATTGGACAGATAAGAACAGGAAGACTCCAAGTTAAGTGTTCGACCAAAGTAACACATCCAAGAAGTGGCTGCACTGGGATTTGAACTTCTGGGTCTACTGCATACCCCGTGGCCCTGACCGTGAGGCTCCATGGCCCCCTGGGAAGAGAGGGCAAGCCCACACTCATGATCTGAAGTTGGAGGCCCCCAACTGGTGCCCCAAGGGTGTTCAGTGGCCAAAGTTATGCTTTATTTGGCCTATGTGTTCTGAATATGTTCTGAATATGTTAAAATTAGTTGCCAATATTTTAAAATCAGGGGAGTTCGTATCAGAGACCCAGAGAACTGGCTTCGTATGAAAGAATCAGATGATCAGGCTGCATGGGTCTCAGGGCTTTGTCCCTCTGTGGTGTGGATGTCCACACAGGCCGGCCCGGCCTCTCTGGGGCCTTATGGTCCCCACCTGGCCTCCCGACTCGTTCCAGGGACTACCTGGATGCAGTGGGCATCTGAGTTCGCATCCTTTGGGTGTGCTGAGCAGCTGTGGATCATTGAGTTGTTACAACACTGAATCTGACTCAACAGGTCTGGGACAGGCCCGTGTTCTGCTTTGAAGGGGTTCCCAAGGGATGCCGAGGCTGCCAGTCCTTCCACAGAGGCCCTTTGAGGCTGTTGAGGAGCTCAGACCTGTCTGACTTCAGGGCTACAAGCACTTGGTCCATCACCCAGAGCATCTCAATAGGTGCCCTTGCTTCGGTTCCCCTACCCCTTGGGGTGGCTAGAGGCCCCTAGCCCTTTTCATTAGGTGCCAGCAGCCTACTCCATTGACCCCGCTGAATCCTCTAAACACAGCCATTTTCTATGAGTGTCATGACACGAAAAGGCCTGAACAGCATTCACTGCCCTAACTACACGGCCTCCTTAGCATCTTCTGGCCTTGATCCTGGAGGATGGGGCATTGGTATGGAGGTTTCTGAGAACTGGAGGCCAGGAGTTGAGGCAAGAGAACAGGGTCTGCCAATAGCGTCTCATTTGTCCAGAGGCTTCGTAGAGACTGCTGATAATTGTGTTGAAGAATATGCTCACCCCGGGGCGCCTGGGTGGCTCAGTCCGTTAAGCGTCTGCCTTTGGCTCAGGTCATGATCTCAGGGTCCTGGGATCGAGCCCCGCATCGGGCTCCCTGGTTAGCGGAGAGCCTGTTTCTCCCTCTCCCTCTGCCTGCCGCTCTGCCTACTTGTGCTTTCTCTCTATCTCTCTGTCAAATAAATAAATAAAATCTTAAAAAAAAAAAAGCTGGAAAAAAAAAGAATCTGTTCACCCTGTCCCAAACATGCGCACACACACACACACACACGAGCAACACGCACATGTGCATACACACATGTGCATGCTCCCAAATGTAATCAGCTCTCTGTTTACCTCCTTCCCTGGCTTTCCCTCACAAACAGCCCCACTGCTATCACCTGTCAGCAGCAGAGCCAGATGCCCCTAAATGGACCGACGTCCAAGAAGGCAGAGATGTGGCTGGTTTCACTTCCAGGCAGCTTGGTGGGAGGCTGCCCCGTGCCGGACCCTCAGCGAGGCAGGCAGCCTCTGCTTGCTTCGATGTTGCTTCTCTTGCCTGCCAACAGTAAGAAGGAGCCGCACCTGCACATTTTGGCTGAGGACGGCCTCCGTGGACATGCAGGCCGTGCTCCTAATGGACCTGTCTGGAGGTGGCCCTCCTCTTGGCACGGGTGCCAGGACCAAAGGAAAGAGTGTGCAGCCTTCCCGGCATGCTGTGTGCAACCTTGGGCAAGTCATTTTACCTCCTTGAGCTCTGCTTGTCTCATCTGAAAAATGGGCATCATGGTAGCGCTATGCACCTTAAAGGACGGCCGGAGATTGACTAGGCCTCCATTGTGGATGTGACTGTCTAAGGCTGGGAGAAAAGTAAGGAGCCAGTAATCAGACTGTGGTAAACTATACAGAGCATTCCCCACCTCACAGGTGACACGTGCGCCCTCCTCCTTCTGAGGGGCTCCTAAGGGAATGAAGTCTCTGGCCTTTGTTATATACAATACCAAGATGGGTCGATAGACATTACCGGGAAAACAGAGAAGAGAAAAAAAAGGAAATCTTGCTGCTTTTCAATGTCTGTCTGTTCAAAATATTCTGCTTTTCATGGAAAAGTTGTGTGGTGAGTGCACACAAAAGCAGGTAATTGATTCTTTCCAGATCAATCTGTTCTTGGGCTTCTGTCCCTCTTGACAAAATGGGTCTTGTAGGGGGTGAGGGTGCACACGATCTTAAAAACCCAGTGCCAGGAGGAAGAGTTTTCTTTTTCTCCTTCTCATTGTCTTGCATCAGTGTCTCGGTCCTGGCTTCGGGCCTGGGGTGAGATCAGTCCACCAGCCAAGAGCAGTTCATATGAAAAGGTCAGTGCTGGTCTCCAAGGTACTGACATGTTTTTTGGGTGGAGCCCTGTGAAATTCTTTACAAATCAACTCTCCAATGAAGTTGGCGGGTCGCCTTATCAAGGGAAGAAATGATTCCACCAGCCCGTTCCCAAGTGTCCCAGGCAGCCTGGAGCAAAGGGCGGAAGGACCTGCTGACCTTGATTCGAATCCTGCTTCCAGCACTTACCCATGACCTTGGGAAAAACAAATCTTGGAACCTCTGCAAAGCTGGGATCAGAGGAGATGTTGAAGGCACGTATCCTGGCTCAAGGGTGCTCAGAATTGTTAATACCCTCTCTCTTTTCCTTGTTCGTCCTCCCGTCTAGTCTGCTTTGAGTGATCCCAGAGAAGTCGAATAATTTTTTTTTTTTTTTATTTATTCGACAGAGATAGAGACAGCCAGCGAAAGAGGGAACACAAGCAGGGGGAGTGGGAGAGGAAGAAGCAGGCTCATAGCGGAGGAGCCTGATGTGGGGCTCGATCCCAGAACTCCGGGATCACGCCCTGAGCCGAAGGCAGACGCTTAACCGCTGTGCCACCCAGGCGCCCCAGAAGTCGAATAATTTGCTCAAGGTCACAATACTGGCAAATGGCAGAGTCAAGATGAGAATCCAAAGAGGTCTAAGTTCGAAGCCCATATTCTCCTTTACTTATCTCCCGATCTCACACTTATTTCTAACACTTCCACTCACTATTCTTCTGAGTGATCGGGTGAGGAAAATCATGACTATTTGACATATTTGACACACAGCACTCATGTGTTTAAGTGACTTGCCCAGGTAGATACTGCTGGCCTGGGAGGTGTGGGACTGACAAGGAGGACCCAGGTCTTCTGAACCCAGGCCAACTAAGAGCAATGCAAGGATGTGGGAACTGGCAGAGGAAGTGCCACCACTAGAGATCTAAGCCTAAAGCCCTCTTAAGAAAAATGAGTAGGTGGTCCAGGTGACTGCGCCTTCACTATGGCAAACATCAGAGTAGATAGACTCATAAAATGACTGTTTTAGTTTCCTTCTGTTTGTGCTCAGAATCTTGGCATTTTGGCATCCAAAGGAAGAAAGACATCTTTAGGACCCTACAGAATATATGTGCATGTGTGTGTGTGCGTGCACGTGTGTGATATACACAAATATGTACAAATACCACACACACACACACACACACACACGGGTGCACAGAGTTGAACCTCATTATTTGCGGTAGTTATGTTCTATAACATTTCAATTGGTTCTATAACCGATTTAGTGACTACTGAACCATTGCTCCTAGGGGAAATACAGGGTTTCTGGAAGCCTCTGGTCACAAACATTCTCATCAACAGATCAATACATAACCTTGTTTTATGTGTGCTTCCGTTTCAAGCCATCCTATTGAATATATATTGTTAATTCATTAACATCGAACTAGTAGCCAACAGCACTATAACTCATGCCTGAACAAAGCTTACCCAACACATATTTTCCCCCCATGGGAAACATCACAGCCTTCTTGCATGTAGGACTTCTTGCACTAACAGCACTTCAACACGACACTTGTGTGTGGAGGGGAGGGCATTTTAAACAATGAAATCACCACGAGCAAGTGCAAGAATGTGTGAGTGTCTCTACATGGATGGAGAAGAGGACACGTGTTTACAGAATGAAAGCTGAAACAAGAAGGCAGAACGTTGCCTTGCTTGACCTCAGCTGGGAACGTGCACATTATTGGCTGCTCTGCACATGTCTGTGAATGAGGGCAAAAGTGCCATAAGAATTGATTTGGGGGTGCCTGAGTGGCTCAGCCGTTAAGCGTCTGCCTTCGGCTCGGATCATGACCCCAGGGTCCTGGGATCAAGCCCTGCATCGGGCTCCCTGCTCAGCAGAAAGCCTGATTCTCCCTCTCACACTCCCCCTGCTTGTGTTCCTTCTCTCGCTGTCTCTCTCTCTGTTT
Source organism: Ursus arctos (assembly GCF_023065955.2). Classification (NCBI taxonomy): domain Eukaryota; kingdom Metazoa; phylum Chordata; class Mammalia; order Carnivora; family Ursidae; genus Ursus; species Ursus arctos. The sequence goes on along the minus strand of NW_026622886.1, from coordinate 8,278,087 downwards.
CAAAAAAAAAAAAAGAAGAATTGATCTGGGGATTACAAATAAATTTTAGTGAGTAGTTGAATTTGTACACACGGAAGCCATAAATAATGAGAATGGATGGTTATATTGTGCTTGTAGAGAGGACAACTCCAGGCCAGAGGTTCTAAGAAGGAGAGCACAGTGCTTAAAATTTTCACTAAGGTTTTGTAAAGGACTGATACATCCTCCGCTAAGGGTCCATTTTACTCAAGAGAAGCAGAGAATACATGAGGCCGGTGGTCATCTCAAGGGAGTGGCAGGGTAGGTGAGAGAGGACATGAGGGGAGGGAGGAGTTGAGAGGGAGGGCAGTGGAGTTGGTGAGGGTCCCTCCCTGTCTTCCTTCACAGTCTGGCAGGGACCTTGAACGTTCCTCCCCTGGAACACCTTGCTGGCTGTCTCCCCTCCCCTGCTCTCACCTAACTTGGCTTCTGCTGAGCTCTCTGGCGGTCTCCCAGGTGCTAGGGAACCCTCTGTTTCTTAACTGCTCCCCTGGGTTCCATTTGTCCATTTGCTCATTCCTCGTTCTCCCTCCTCCACTACCGTGTTCTTGGGCCATGAATCCTACTTAAAAAGTGGACGGTGCTGGGAAAATCTCCCTCAATGAGTCAGTCCAAGAGATGATACCAGAGTTCAGGTTGCTCAAAGCTGGTGACAGCAGCAGCCCTGGCCCAGTGCGGTGTGCAAGACGCCTGGGCTGCTGGAAATGTCAAGTTGAGGAGCTGCCACCTCGACCCTCCAGACCAGATGCAGGGACACCTGAACCCTGTCACTCACTACTCCAGCTTCAGAAGGACAGCAAACCCTGGCCCACAGGGGGAAGTGTTACGATATCTTATCAGTCTGTGACCACGTCAGTGTCCTTCACCTCTGTGAGCTGAGGCACTGGAACTAGACTGTCTGGGGTTGGACCCCAACTCCACCACCTACTCCCTGTGCCTCAGTTTCCTCATCTGTAAAGTGGGGGTACCAACTGTACCTACCTCGTAGGGTAGTTATAAAGATTGAACTCAATGAGTGAATATATTTCAAGCACTTAGAACAGTGCCCGCAGAGAGTAAACTCTATTAAGCATTAGCTTTTATTATTATTGTGGTTATTACATTACTGTTATTATTACTGTTCTTATCTCGAAAGTATGGAATGGAGTCAGATAATCTCAAAGGTCTTTCTTTCCCTTCCTGCTCTGTTATTGGGGATGCTCTCTCTCTGTGTGGCCTTGGGCAAGAGCTGCTCCTCTCTGGGGCCTCACGTTCTTATCTTCTAGACGAGGTGCCAGGACTCAAGCCCTGAGAGTCTGTGAATCTATGAAATAAGGAGAAGGCACCTCCCAGGGTGGAGTTAACTTGTTATTTTGGCCTCTCCTGGGGATGTTGCCGAGACAAGCAGTTAAGTAATCAGAATAACAGTTTACATTTGTAGTGGGTTTTTAAAGTTCCCATTCACTGAGTGTTTACCAGGCATCCTCCCAAGGCTCGAGTGATTTATTCTATCTTCATTACAACCTGAGGAGGGCGATATTGTCCCCATATTGGAGATGAGGAAATTGAGGCACAGAGATATTAAACAACATCCCTTAGGACACACAGCCAGGAAATGGTCAGTCTAGACCTAAACCCCAAAGCCCTGATTCCAGATGCCATAAATGTTACCAGCCTACCCCCAACCCCCCGCCCCGGTATACTGGCAGTTGGCCTTTAACTTGACTTCTAATCCTCTGATAGTAACATGATATCGTGCCATTCTTTTCAATGGACTGTTTGTACTATTGAAAATAACCACAGATTCTCATCATTGGGAGATATGTAGGAGTGTCTCTAGGGTGTCTTAACCTATGGAAGGGTCACAGGCCCCTGTCAGAAGCTGAAAGAAGCTATGTACCTCTTCCCATCCAGAAAGTTCGTACCATATCTGCACATAAACACGCACGCACCTCAAAACCATACACACAGATTTGTCCCAATTTCAGGGGTTTCAAACATCTCAGGCTAAGAGCTCATGCAATGCTTAAATTCTCTTGAAACTTTCCAGTAAGTATTCATCTTTGTTCCAACTCTGCATTGATGAGAACTTCTTCCCTAAAGGACTGTCTATTCCATTAATGTTCCCCTCCAATTGTTAGAAATTTGTGCTATTGACATAACTGACATTTGTACATTTCCTCCCAACTTTGGTTCCAGCTTTGCCTGTTAGATATTATTTCAAATTTGTTCCATCCATCTGCCCGGGACAATTCTCCACGTTTCTGCAGAGGCTGGCGACGCTGTCTCTAGCAGATGCCTCTTCCCTTCTCTGCTCAGTTAATCTTCCCTAGGACATACTCATTTGTCAATGGCTCTCTCAAACACCCAGAATGGATGTACAGCCCAGAACCCAAAACAATCTTCTGGCCACGGACTGACCAATGCAGCGCAGGCCTCTCACTGTATTCTGGATATCAGATCTCCATCAATATGTCCTAAGAGTGGATTACATTTTTTAAAACCTTATTTTACTTTGAACTATAACACATACACAGAGAATTGCATAGTCCAAAAACAACTGTTCAACGAGCTATCACAAAGCAAACATCCACATCAACACCATCCAAGTCAAGAACTAGAACTTGGCTCACTCCTGCCTCTTCCCCATGATCACTCCTCTGTTCTCCACAAAGGCAACTTCTACTCTTTTACGGTAATAACGTTCTTGTTTTCCTTAAACTTTTTATCATCTAAATGCATATCCCATTTCATGCTACGGTTTAGTTTCCCTGGTTTTTGAGTTTTATAGAAATGGAATCATTAAAATAGGCATTCTCTTGTATGTGGCTTATTTCACTCAATGAAATAAGCGAATGAGATGCGTGCATGTTGTTATATATAATTGTAGTTCATTCATTCTCATCGCTGGAAGTTTCCCACTTGTCTGAATATACTGTACTTTATTTATCTAATCTATTATTAATGGATACATGGGCTTTGCCTGGGTTTTGGCAATGATGAACAAGCTGCTATAAACACTGGTGTGCACATGCATGCATTTAGGCTGGCTATCCCTAAGAGAACTTCCGTGTAACTTCCCAGTGGATAATATCAACCTGTCTTCCAAAGCAGTTCTATCGATTCATACTTTCAGTAGTTGTGTGTGTGTGTGTGTTCCGATTCTTCCATGTCCTTGCCAACACTTAGCATTATTAATCTTTTTAATTTTAGCTCTTTTGGTGGTTATAGAGTGGCATCTCATTGTGGCTTTAATTTGCATTTCCCTAATGACTAAGGAGGGTGAGCCCATTTCATCTATTTATTGCATATTTATGGATTAGAGGCTTGGCAACTCCTTACTCATCTGACTCATACTGAAATTACAGCCAAATGAAATAGAGTCTCTGACAGATGATGCTGTTTAGTCATATCTCCTTTACTGAGTTCAATTTTGGATTTTAGGTCCCCAGAGCATGTCTGAACATTATTTTTTAAAATTAATTAATTAATTAATTAATTTTTAAAGGTAATCTCTACACCCATTGTGGAGCTCGAACTCACCACCCCGAGATCAAGAGTCACGTGCTCCATCATCTGAGCCAGCCCAGAGCCCCTGAACATTGTTAATACTCATGACAGCTGGTATTTATTGAGTGCCCACCGTGTTCCAGGCATTGAGCTATGTGCTTGATGTACATCACGTCTCCTAATCCTCACAACCAGTTTATGAGGTTGCTACTGTGATTATCTGCATTGTACATATGAAGAAACTGAGGTGGGGGAGGCTACGTAACTTACTTGTTAGATTCAATCAACACCCTCAGCCACTCAGGCACTATATACTGCCTCCCAAAGATGGAAATACTTGACTACATTAAAGAAAAACCTTTAAAAATGCTTAAAAACAGAATAATAAAATGGACATGTAACTGTCAAATGGAGAAAAAGAGTTGCAAAGTATGACAGGGGTTTAATGTGCTTAATATGGAAAGAGTTCTTACAAATTAATAAAAGGACACAATAAAAAAATGGCTTAAGGTTTCTGTGGTCAGGTAAGTCTGGGGAATTCTGCACACCTTTCATGTTCTTTTACCCCAACAGTGTATCTAAGCAAATTTATGACTCTTAAGTTCCATACTAAGAACTTACTTTAGAAAGGGGAGTCCTCTTACACTGTTGGTGGGAATACAAGCTGGTACAGCCACTCTGGAAAACCGTAGGTAGGTTCCTCAAAAAGTTGAAAATAGAGATACCCAGCAATTGCACTACAAGGTGTTTAACCCAAAGATCCAAATGTAGTGATCCTAAGGGGCACCTGCACCCCAAAGTTCGAAGCAGCAATGTCCACAATAGCCAAACTATGGAAAGAGCCCAGATATTCATTGATAGATGAATGGATAAAGAAGACTGTGGTATATATATACAATGGAATACTACTCAGCCATCAGAAAAAAATGAAATCTTGCCATTTGCAACGGCATGGATGGAACCAGAGAGTATTATGCTAAATGAAATAAATCAATCAGAGAAAGACAATTATCATATGATCTCACTCCTATGTGGAATTTAAGAAACAAAACAGAGGATCATAGGGGAAGGGAGGGAAAAATAAAACAAGACAAAATCAGAGAGGGAGACAAACCATAAAAGACTCTTAATCATAGGAAACAAACTGAGGGTTGCTGGAGGGCAGGAGGGGGATGGAGTAAGTGGGTGATGGACATTAAGGAGGACACACGATGTAATGAGCACTGGGTGTTACAGAAAACTGATGAATCACTGAAATCTACCTCTGAAACTAATCATACACTACATGCTAATTAATTGAATTTAAATAAGAAAATAAAAAAGATATTAAAGAAATAAAATAAAAATTTACTTTAATGCAGCATTTTCCAAACCTATTTGACCAACATAGGCTTTAGCATCTGAATAATTATAATTCTTTGGAACAGACTTTGAAGCATGTTGAACTCTATAATAACCACTGCTTCCTCTGGTTTCTGGACTGGTAAAACTTTCAACAAAGGAAATGAAATTAGTTTTGTCCCGGGTTTCTCAACCTAGACACTATTGACATTTGGGTCTGTATAATTCTTTGTTGTGGGGTTGTCTTAGGCATCGTGGGCTGTTCAGCAGCATCCTTGGTCTCCACTCAGTAGATGCCAGATGCCAGTAGTACCAACCCCAACCCCAGCTGTGACAACCAAAATTGCCCTGTGGAGGCAAAATTCCCCTCCCCCCATAAGAACCACTGGTCTAGCCGGACTAATTTCTAAAGAACCCATGGTGCTCCCCATGATTACCTCCTACCTAAGTGCTCCCCAAGCTGCATAGTGTCTCACTATATTTTGATTTCTATGCCTTGTGACAGCCTCTATTCTTTGTGAAGAGAGTATCAGCCCATCTCTTTTGTCTTTGGGTTTTTCTTGTTTGCTAGAACTTCTACCTCCAGGCACGGCGAACCATGTACAGTACCCCAGACACGGAACTTCTTTCCACCCCTCTATCCTCTAGGTGGAATTAAGCTCTTTCCTTCAATCGCCGTACTCACTGCACACCCTCCTATCAGACCCCCGGTACACATTATACCTATTTATGTGCTTGACTCTCCATTTCCTTGACAGCAGAAACCGGGTCCTATTTATCTTCTGATTCTCAGCACCAAGTAGGCACTAATCAATATATACGAACAAACGAGCAAAATATAATCGATGATGGGTCAGGGGGACCTAGGTGGATTTCTACCAACACTGAGTCCATTGGCAACCTTTTCACCAGTTTCCTCCTAATGTTCTCTTTGCTGGTCTCCAGGAAGACGATCTTCCCTCCCGAGAGAAGTAGAAGTACCACAGAAGGTACTAATTTTGTTTTTCTCCCTCTCAGACATGAATATGACATCATCTGCTCAGTCGGCATGTCCAGGCCTTTCCCGATGGCTTTCTCATCCCAAACTGAAGGAGAAGAGCCCTTTTCCCTTGATGTCAGCATTTCTGCAAACCCTAGTTATTCCAGCCAGTGACACTTTTTATCCTTGGATATGTGTCCTCCTTTCCATGCTTTGGGAGTCCCCTTTGGGCCTGAGTTTCTCAGAGCACCCCCTCCCCCGAGCATTGATTGCATCAGTCTCTTTAAGTATTTCCCGTCTGGGATAATCTGAAGCTTGAGAAACAGAATTTAATTCTTGGGAATTCTTTAGCTTTACCACAGTTGTCCAAGATGGTGGCAGTGGGCAGAAAGAAAGGGACAGCTTTGAGCAATGTTAACAAAGGCAAGTGACAAGACTTGACGACCTGTTGGACGTGGAGGAGGGAGATGACTCCCAGATTTCTGTTTTGAAAAAATGGAGGGACTGGCGGTTCCTGCTGCAGAGAGGACGGCCACAGAAGGAGGTGGAGGAGGGGAAGGCGAGGTGGGGGAGCAGGCTGTCTGGGATGGTTGGAGTCTGAGGTTTCCATGGGAGACGGGGAGGGGGGGTTGGGGGGTCGTGTAGAGGAGGGAGTTGGATATAAGAGCTGAGGCTCCGGTTGGGAAATGCGACCCAGGGGCTGTTGGCATGCAGGTGACCGTAGGAGCTGAGAGCGTAGGTGAGTGTTCAGGTTGCTTGTGCTGTTGGCACACACACTTATTAAAGACGGTGCAGCAAGAAAACGACACGAAGGAGACTGTGAAGGAGTGGCAGAGACAGAGGAGAGCCAGGAGAGGTGCATGAGTCAAAGGCCACTGAAGAAAGAGTTTCGGGCAGCAGGGATGGCCAGCAGCTTTAAGAGATACAGGGAGGTCAGCGCCCATCTGGACAGAAAAGTGCCTGCTGACTCAGGAGCAGAGGGTTGCCGGGACTAAGGCAAAGGCAGCCTCATCGGAGTGGAGGGGCTGGAGCCCGGGGGTAGAGGAGCAGGGGGGCTCGGCAGAAGGGGCAGCGGGGCACTGACACAGGAACATGTCATTCATCCATCCGCTCACCCAACAAGCCGAGGGGCTACTGGGCCCCAAGGATATGGCCGTGGACAAATAGGCAAGACCCCTGTCCTCAGAGTGTGCCCTTTCCGTTAGATGTAGTATTTTAGAGGGAGGATTTCTTTTAAAGACGGTTGTTAGAATCATCACCATTTGACAGAGAAGGCCAAGAGAGGTCAGATGGCAACTTGTTCAAGTTCACACGAATGTCTGAGCTGTGGGTCATGCCCTGACCCGTCTGGCCCTTTCCACCCTTTGCTGCCTGAAGGGGATGGAGTTTAGGTGGGAACAGATGACACAGAAAGCTGAACAGGGTGAGGAAGAATAAAGGTGCCAGGTGCAGGATTATTTATGGCTGGGCTGGGCCTACTCAGATCAAGCTTTCTATGTATTTCAGCCAGAGGCTTGAGACGTGGCCTGTGGTGGCCCCCACCCTTCCCCACACTCCCACCCCTCTTATTCAGGAGTCGATCTCCCTTTCCTGTGAGCACCCCCATCCACCCGGTTCCACTGGGGCTGCATCCTTCGCCACATGTGCTGGTTAGGGGGTGGGCACAGGAACCCAAGCAAGGCTGATCAGCATCCCCCCATGGGATTTATATAGAGGCGCTGGAAAGAGACATGGTCTTTCTTCCTCTGCAACACTGAGCCTGGGGACCAGGGTAGGTCACCCACAGCCATCTCGACTATCTGAAGAAAACACCAAGCAGAGATAAACAGCGTCAAGAAATAGAGAAGACTGAGTTCTGATGGCGTTGCTTGGGCTCCTGGATCCAGCTCTGCCCAGACCTATCAAGAACTCTCCCAGACTTCCTGGTGGCTTGAACCAGTGGATTCTTTTGCTTCCTGATTTGAGTTGCATTTCTGCCCCCACAATGGAAAGGATCTGACCGATTATGACAAATATGTCAGCTGTGACAGTGTAAAATATATGATTTACTCTTGCAGAAGCTAACTGACTCCAGGGGCTTCCTCCCCGGAGCCATATGTATGTGTGTCCTTCTAGGTACTGGTCCTACAGGTGGCGGGAAGATGAGTAAGACAAGAACTTAGAGAGCAGCCGTGGAAATGATGATGGGAACAAAAGAATCACCGTCTATAAAATGCTTTACATTCATTGCTCTGAATCCACAATCACAGGAAACAATTAGCTAGCAACTCCAGGCAGGGTTCAGTGGGTGCAGACCGAGCTGGAGAGACGCTCCGTGCTATAGGCGCTTAGAAGAAGAGGGGGTGGGGAGGACAGGGTGCATCATGCATCCTGGGCTCCTCTAACAATGCACCCTGTCCTCCCCTGACACTGTTCTGGGTGGCTGAGCCAAGGTGGGGCTGGCGGAGGACAGAGAAGAGAAGGGAACAGGTAGTCTGGGGGAGGCTGTGTGGGTATGAACGCGAGTGTAAGAGCTGCTTCTCATACCTTTCCCATCCCGGCGTGGGCATGTCCCAGCTTGACGACCACGGGGAAGTGTGGTGCTGTGAGCTGTAAGAGACGAGAGGAAACCACTCGTTAGCATCCCAGAGCAGTGCCACGGAGAGCGACCTTGGGCACCACCTGTTCTGTAGAAAGATTCAGTCATCTGGTATTACCCAGAATTCCCACAAGAACGCTTTGCCAGATGGTCATCCTGATGCAGCTCGAACACCCAAAATGCCAGCGTTTTGGGCCTCCAAAGGAAGCCCTTGAGCTCTTAAAAGCAGCCTGCCTGGGGCACCCACCGAGAGCCAGCAGGGAGGAACAAAGAGGCTGGTTTCCGATCCCGGCTTTACTGCTTGTGCAACCTCAGGCAAGCTCTACATGGATCTGTGGCTGAGTTTGCTCATCTAGCCATCCCATAGGATTGCTGTGAGGATCAAAGAAATTATTACACAGGAAGTCTTTATGTTCTAAGGACCCAATGAACGACAGCTTCGTGACTCCCATCATTGTTCTGCCTTACGTTATCGCCTCCCCCAAGTCCTCTCCAGGCTACCCTATGAGGTTTTTTAATAATGGTGGTCATGTCCACCAAGGGCACAAACATTTATTGGCCGCACCGTGTTGGGCACTGTTCTGAGCGACTGCCCTGTATCATCTCCCTTCAAGAGCCATGCTACTTGTCTTGTTGGTTCCCTATGGCATCCTCAGCTCCAAGAACACTGCGTGACCCAGAGAACGTGCTTGATAATGGAGTCTGTGCTTCATTCAACCAGTCTTCTCAGCAACATCTAGGAGGCATGCATGCTTCTCCTTATGACAGAGGAGGAGAGGGGGCTCAAAAGATCAGGTGCTCACCCATGTCCATGGTCACTCAGCTAGAAGTGAGGGCACCAGGTTCAAGCCTAGGCTATCCACTTCCTCCTTCATTCTGTTCATATGTTGTCTGAGATGTGTTTGCTGCAAGTCTGTTTGGAGGTGCTGGAGGGTAAATGTTAACCCTTCTAGCTATTTAGTAATAACATCAGTCCCCCTACTTGGATCAGCCCAGCCAGGGGTAATCATGTCCTATTCTCTGTGCTGTCTATCCTGGTCCTTGTCACTCGGTCCTGGATTGTCTCCTGACAGTGCTGTCTGTCCTGACTGTCTGGCTGCCTTGGGAGGAAGAGCCGGGCTCTTCTCTCTTGGTGCTCAGAGTCTAGTCTGACAGGGAGGCATTGCTGTAGATGCTTTGGAAGGGTCTGCTGGGGGTCACGGAGCCATTCGATGGGCCTCATCTCATTGTACCCACGCAGTGGCTCCATGAAGCAAGCAGGGAGGGTTTTTAATCACCATTTCACAGATAGGAACACTGAAACTCAAGGCAGGTGCTGGGAAGGGGTGGAATTGGGACTTGAATGTGGGCCGGTCAGACTCTAAACCTGATGTGAAAGGTTTCCCCTAAGATCTAGCTCAGGGCTTTCTGCAGTACATGCGGAATAAAAAAATTTTCCCTTATTCAGGCTAAATCTTTTTTTAAAGATTTATTTATTTATCTGAGAGAGAGAGACAGAGAGAAAATGAGCGCACATGTGGGGGGAGGGGCAGAGGGAGAGAATCTTCAAGCAGATGCCCGGCTGAGCATAGAACCTGACGTGGGCCTCAATCCCATGACCCATGAGGTCATGACTGGAGCCGAAACCCAGAGTCAGATGCTCAACTGACTGAGCCACCCAGGTGCCCCAGGGCTAAAATTTACCACAGCTTGGTGCCTAGAGAGAACAAATGCATCTTTTTAAAAAAGGGCAATATTTGATTTTGATTTCAAAAGCAGTATGTACTTACTACATAAAAAGCTTGGAAAATGTAATAAAGTGCTATGTTGTTATTACACAGAAGACAATAAAGATCACCCTCAGACTTTCAACAGTTTTGCTGTATTATCTGCTGGTATTCTTCTTCTTTTCATTTGTTCTACATTGGGAGTACACTGAATATCAACTTCTGCTTCCTGCTCTTTCCACTTACTGTTCTGTGGTGAGCATCTTCCTGGTGGTGATTACTTGTCCATTTAATAGTTGTTACAAAATATTGCACATATGAAAAAAGACTTAAAGAGTGCTCTCATGGATATCACCCCACTTGAGAAATAAACCACTGCCCACATAGACAAAGTCCCTGATAGACTGTCTCACAGCACTCCCTTCCCTCCCACCCAGAGGTAATCATCATGATATGAATTGTACTTATTACCTCACATTTATTCATATTTTAACTATTACATATGGTTCTCAAACAATATACATTCCACATTTTTAAACTTTGTCAGTGGTATCAAAAGAATCTATTCTTGACGATATCTTTAAGCACATTACGTTTGTGAGATTCATGCGGGCTCCTCTGTACAGCTTGGGTTCATTTTTACGGCTGCACAGTATTCTATTATATGAACATATTACCATTTGTCCACTTCCTGCTGATGCACATTTAGGAGATTTCTATTTTTCCAATGGTAAACAATTCTAGAGCATCCCCCCTGCACCTGCAGGGAGTTTCTCCAGGGCACATGCACAGGAGCAGAATTGCTGGGGCCAGGCAATGCTCTTCTCAGTTTTGCCAGATATTGCTAGATTTGCCCCCAAAATGGTTGTACCGACTTTCACTCTCACAGGCAGAGAAAGAGCTCCTGACACGTGAGGTTGAAAGACTTAAATTTTACCAACCCAAGGGATGTGAAGTGGAATGAATGGGTGCATTTTCACCAAGTGGCTTTTGTTCCCCCAGCAGAGTCATCACACCTGGCCATCTAGTCACAGACCCTGGACACCTCCAGCAGTCCAAAACCTGCCCGGGTCACTACTGGGGCTTTATCTCCATCTCATTTTAAGCTGGAGCACGAGGGGAGGGGGAATGGGTGTGCTCTGTCTTCCCCTCCACTTCTCCTGGCCTCATTACCTCCCCACATGCTGACAGGTACTGGAAAGAACGTGGATGGTGGAGTTAAACTTACTCTTTCATCTGGAGCTAGATATTTAACCTCTTCAAAACTGAGTTCTTAGATCCGCAAAATGGGAATGATACTGCCTAACTTATTTTATGGTTGGGGGAGAAAGAAATGAACTAAGGAATGTCAAACTGCTTAGCACCCAGGGGAGAGTCAAACTCAAAGTGTAAAGTAGGACTGAGGGGAGGAAGGAGCTAACACTGGTTTCATGGGGGTGAGGACAGATGTGAAGGAAGGCTGGATGAAGGAGGAAGGAGAGCAGAGGGTGCTGCTTGGCAGTATGTGGTAGTATGGCAGGGTGTGAAATGCAGTCCAACAAAGGGAATCTCGAGGAACTTAGCAATTATCTTGCCTAGTCCCCATGTTGCCATGTGATGGTAGGTAGAATTTCTAGGAATGCTCCCCAAGGTGTCCCACTTATTCTCTGGAGGCTGCAAATGTGACAAGATTATCATACAAAGTCATGCAAGGATTGTTTTATATTATATGGCACATGTGACCCTAAAATATGGAGATATCTGGGAGGATCTAATCAAATCACATGAGCCCTTACGAGCAGAGAACCATCTCAGGCTGGTGGCAGAAGAGGGAAGCGGAGAGAGTCAAAGCTGGAGAGAGACTCAGCACACTATTCTTGCTTTGAGATGGGGGTGGTTACTTGAGAAGGAATGTGGGTAGCCTCCCAGAGGCGAAGGTGGCCCCTGGCTGATAGCTGACAAGGAAATGGGGACCCAAGGTGTACCTCACTGCAAAGAACTGAATTCTGCCCTAACAGGCATGAGTTTGGAAGGGAATCTTGAGCTCCTGAGGAACATGCAGCATACTGCTACTTTGATTTCAGCTTTATGAGACCCTAAGCAGAGCACCTTGACATTGACATGCCAGATCTACGGATCTGTGAGATAATATAGAGGTGTTCTTTTTGGTGGAATGTCTCGTAACAGCCAGGGATGGTACTAGGCACTTTACATATGGTAGCATCTTCCCCTCCCCATGAGACAGATAAGAGACCAGAGGCAAGCCATTCGCCTTAGGTCAGACGGGTGAGGAATGGTGGAGCTTCTCTTCCCTTTCAAGCTCTTTCCCTTCCTGGGCTGTTCAAATAGGTTCCAGAGGCCATTCCCATTTCCACTTATTTGCAACATGCCAGCCCCTCCCCTAACACAGACAGGGCTCAAAGGACAAAAAACATCTTGTCGGCTATTTTCTCTCTTCTCTTCCCAACAACAGCTTTATTTAGTCCCCTTGGGGATGGGAGGCCTCACCAGCCTCTGGCAGGCTCCTCGACCCTGCTTACATGCCCTGGGGGGCTCAAGAGTTCAGCACTGCCCAATAGCGTGAGAGGCCTGACATCCTGTTAGAGGGGACAGATCAATTTTTGAAACCAGAGATCCCCACCCTGATAAGGGCCCTATTCAAAAGTCTTGAGCTCCTGAGGAACATGAAGAAGCCGAAATAAGTGGGGGTGGCTCAGTGCTCATGCTGGCTGTTCTTTTTGGGGGGGGGTTGGAGTCAGAGCAGCAGGAGAAGCCCAGATCAGCACTGTAGCAACCTCCTCTCTAAGCCATAGAATTGGAGAACTGGGCTCGGAGGGGCCAGTGCAGCTTCCCCAAGAAGGAGGCAATTCCCTCTGCATTCATGAGTCTCCGGAGATTTCAACGCCTTCAGTGCCTGGTCCTGGCTAAGTATGGAGAAAACAAGGCCAGGAAGAGTCTGGAAGAGGAAAGAAATCAAAGACGAAAGAAGTCTGGGAAGATTTCCCTGGGGCTCCTTTCCATGCCTGTGAGCCTCTGCCTCATCTAGCTCTTGCTTCCTTCTTCTTTTTCGTCTTCTGTAGCTCCCTCCTACCCACCCCAAACTCTGCCTACCAGTTATGTACCAACCCACAGGACTTTCAGTTCTTTACTGAATGGGCCACACTCCCTCCGGCCACAGGGCCTTTCCACATGCTGATCTCTTTCTCTGAAAGATTCTGCCTAATGATCAATAATATAATATTAAATCAAATCAATTCAGTGGGCACTAGTTGAGTGAGACCCATGTGGCTGGCACTGTGCTTTGTGCTGGGCAGGGCACACATAAGATTGAGACAAGGCCCTTTCCATACTTAGCGTCTCAGTTGAAATGCTCTGTCCCCAGAGTGTTCCCCTGGCCACTGGTCTAAAGTCAGTGCTTCCTATAGTCTTTGCTATCACACTCTGAACTTTCCCTTCATAGCGCTAGGCACCAACTGTAATTATATGCTCATTTCCTTTGTGTCCATCTCTCCACTCCCCCGCAGGTCTCTCACAAAACAAGGTGATTAGCTTGTTTGTTTGTTTATTTATTATTAGTTTCAGAGGTAGAATTTTGTGATTCATCAGTTACATATAACACCTTGTTCTTATCACATCACGTGGCCTAAATGCCCGTCACCCAGTTACCCCATCCCCCCACCCACCTCCCCTTCAGCAACCCTCAGTTTGTTTCCTAGAGTTAAGAGTCTCTTAGGGTTTGTTTACCACTGTATCTCCAGGCTCCACACAAGGACTGGATATAGTAGACGCTGTGTATGCAGTATATTGTCGGATGGGTATTAGAGAAACCTCCCCTGGCAGGAAGAGATGTCATGTGCTAACAGGCAGAATCAGAAAGAATTTAGGGACAACCTTTTGATACAGTTCGTTTGAGCAGATGTTTGCTGGGGGAGCAGTGTGAACTAGGGTGGAAATATGGGAAGTGGCAAAGCTTGGGGGATACTTGCACCAGAGGTAGAAGTTCGGGATGCATTCTGCAGGCACTGGGCAGCCCTTGAGGGTTTGCGTGCAGAGGGTAGATATATATAAACCAGGTTTAGGAAGATTCTTCTGGAAGCTGTGGTAACAACAGTTCCCGTTTCTTAGACTGTAGCTGGCATGGTGCTAAGCCCTTTACATATACCACCTCATTTAAATCCCTTGACACTACTATGAGATAGCTTCTATTTTTACCCCCATTTTACAAACAAGGAAATGAGGGCCAACAGAAGGGAAGTTTCTTGCCTAGAATCACTCAGTAAGAAAGTGGGGGAGCTAGGATTTGGCCAGAGTCCACTGCCCTGCTTCCACACGGTGCTGCTTCTGGATAACCATTCTATGCACCATCAAGTGCTTCCCCTGTTCATAGAAATGGTGTCCACTCATTTGATTTGATTGGGTAGGTGGGTGGAGGCCAGCAGACTCATTAGGACAAGGCTGGCTACTGTAATAACCAAGCAGTTCAGGGCATGGCAGGAATAGCATGAACTTTGGAGCCAGAGGGACCCCCCCCCCCCAGAGTTCACACCTAGCTCCAACACCTATGGTTATGAGCCCTTGGGTAAGTCACTGACCACTCTGTGACTCAGTTTCTTCATTTGTCAAACAGGAGATTCTTGAAGAATCAACATTATAGTAGATGTGAGTCACTAAATGCTCACTGCCAGTGAAGAGGCTTAAATTGAGTTAGGAGATGTCCAACGTGGCACGTAGTAGGACGGCAATCCACACTAGTTCCCATTCCCTTCACATCTGGGATCTTGGGGCCTCAGGTAGGGGGGACATTAAAGGCTGATCAACAGGACTCATTCAGTCCTCAGATACAGGAAGGGGAGAAAAGAGGGGAAGGAAGCCTGATGCCCGGGTTGTGAACAGGGAGCATGATGAAGCCTTTGACAGAAAGGGGGCAGTCCAGAAACGGGGTTTGTTTTGGGCATTTCAAAGAGACTCATTCAGAAGAGAGAATAGAAATACCCCAACAGCTGCTTGATAAACCTTAACGTCGTTATGCAGTGTCTGACAGAATCTCCTTGGAAAGCACTTCACACAAAGACACTCCCGTCTGGAGGGAGGAGAATGGATAAAATGACCTTTGACAGTCCTTTCCAATTCTATACTGTTGTGACAAACCCATAAATTCCCATCTAGACGACCAAAACAAGTTGAGACAACAGCTTACAGGGCTCTGTGTGACCTGGTCCCTGCTTTCTTTCCCACCCCCATCTCACCCATGTTCCCCCATCAGCTTCTCTGTCCCAGCCTTACTGAATTTCTTTCTGGCCCTGATATTAGCTTTGCTCCCTCCAGCCACAGGGCCTTTGCACGTGCTGTTCTCATTGCCTGGAGCACTGTCCCTGCTCCTCCTAGATATGCTTCAGATCTCAGCTGTAATGTTGCTTCCTCAAAAAGCTGGCTCTCACCTCCTGGCTTAGGTCATGGCCTGCTCACCTCTGTCTCCTTCCTAGCACTTCTGCCATTTTTAATTTATCTGTGTGATTGCTGGACATACGTCTAACTCCCTCACTGGACTGTAAGCTCCATAAGGAGCTGTGGATCTGTGTCTGTTGTTGCTTATCATTGAATTCTTGGGGCCTCTCCTGAATTATAAATCTGCCTCCAGAACCCAGACCCGAGGTAGTCTCACAGGCACCTCCACTCAACATT
The DNA here is from genome assembly GCF_023065955.2 of Ursus arctos. Lineage (NCBI taxonomy): Eukaryota > Metazoa > Chordata > Mammalia > Carnivora > Ursidae > Ursus > Ursus arctos. The sequence goes on along the minus strand of NW_026622886.1, from coordinate 8,262,315 downwards.
TCCAAGCAACCTCATGAACCTCCCTTCCAAAATGCTCTCTCCTCCTCCAGTATCCTAACCTCAGTCACCGGCCCTCCACCCACCCAGGTGCCCAAGATAGAGACCTCGCCTGCCTTCTTCATTCTCGAAACTACCCTAGACCCAGGGAGGGGCCCAGGAAATGTTTGCTGAGTGAGGTCCGTGGTTTCACCAGCCAGCTTAACGCTCTCTGCCCTTGGAATCCCACCTCTGAACCCTCTGCATCACCTCCTCCTACATTTAGTGTGTCTTGGAAAAATACTGGTGGCATATTTAGAAAAATTAAACTAAACCTGCCCTACCAAAATACAAACATTCCTTTCTCTTACATTTCCTGTTTCCCTGAGAAACGGAATAGTCAAAAATAAACAAAGCGATAGGATGGCAATATTTGTCCACAGATATGCTTTCCTTGCTCTCACCGTGGGGTTTATGGCACAGAACAGGCTCGGGCTGCCAGACTGTCTCCCATGAGGATCCTCCTGGGTGCTGCTCACGGTTCAGACAGCATCTTCTGTGAAACTGCAGCTCTGGGATCATCTGAATGACTCGAAGCGTCTACCAGCTCTCTGAATCCCGGAGAGACGTGCCGCCACGGCATTTCCAACAGCCTGGGTTTTCCATGTAAATTTCTGCTACTCGCAGGCTGTTCAGTTCCATTTCCCGGTGGGGAAAACCCCTGTTACCAGTCCGATGAGCTCTAACATCGTTCCTCTGCTTAGTGACTTCAGAAGATAGCTAAAGAATAACCGCACTGCCTTGGTGTAGGTTATGTTCCAGTGTAATGTCTTAAGATTAAAGATAAATCTGAAGTTTTGGTTAAAGGTTAAAGGTACACCCGGTGGTGGTGGCCAGAGCGAGCACTGCTTACTTGGGGCTAGGAGTTAAGGGAGAGACCATCTTCTCTGGGCGGGGGGGAGGCTGTATTGGGGGAATGCCACAGCATGGGGAAGAAGAGCAAATGCAGGCTTTGAAGCCAGGCAGACTGGAGATTTAAATACTGTTGGTGTCGCTTCCTACAGGTGCACCCGGGGGCAAGTCTAGCCTCTCGGGTCTTGGCTCCTTTTTCTGTAAATGGGAAAAGGCACAGCAGCAATTCAAGTGATTGTGAAGATTTGAGTTCGTGTGTCAAGTACTTGCTACCTACAGCTGGACCCCAGGCTGGAATTCTCTGGGGATCATTTGAACCAGCATTTTCACTTCCTAGAAAAGCACCCCTCATTACCACCTTATGAACATTTCTTTTGACATTTTCATTTCGGTACTAATGTAAAAATGTGCTTTGAAATTCCTCAAAAATTATCATTAAGTTGATTAATGGATTGATCTGATCTTTCTTACATACAGAATGACACTATGTACTTATTTTCTTGTACAGAAATGTACCAACCTTTGAGGATGGCAAGCTGCCTGGTTTTTATCCTGTAAATCTTGCATAACCTTTCATTTAATACAGTGAGATCTGACCCATCATAGCTGCAGTGATAGTGCCTGACTTTTTTTTTTTTTTTTTTAGAAAAAGACTTTATTTATTTACTTCAGAGAGGGAGAGAGCTCAAGCGTACAAGCAGGGGGGTTGGGGAGAGGGAGAAGCAGACCCCCCACTGAGCAGGGACCCTGATATGGGGCTCAATCCCAGGACCCTGAGATCATGACCTGAGCCGAAGACAGACGCTTAACCAATTGAGCCATCTAGGCGCCCTGACTTTTTTTTTTAATAACAGCTTTATTGAGGTACAATTTCTATACCATGAAATTCGCCTTTTTATAGTATATAATTCAGTGTAGGATATTCACAAAACTGTGCAAATATTATCACTATGATCTAATTCCAGAACATTCTCATCACTCAGAAAGAAACCCCATGCCCATTTGCAGTCACTCCCCAGTCACCCTTCCCTCCAGACCCTGGCAGCCAATGCTCTACTTTCTGTCTCTGTCAACTGCATATTCTGGAAATGTCATATAAATGGAATCATTCAGCACGTGACCTTTTGCGACTGGCTTCTTTCAACAAGCATAATGTTTTCCAGGTTCGTCTATGCTGTAGCAGGTGTCAGCACTTCATTCCTTTTTATTGCCAAATAATATTCCATTGTGTGGATGGTGACTGATTTTTAAATACATCTTGGAATGGCCTGGATGTGTATTTCCAGTGACTGCAAACCACAAAGGCGAACGAATGTCTTAGCAAGTTTCAGTGAACAAGGATAATATTTTTGGATCAGAAAGAATTATAATAGCCAGGGGGGCATCTCACAAATGTATAATATTTGGGAGGGAAGAGGATTTTTTACCGGTAAACCAACACTGGCTTGCAGGTATCTGCATCTCATGTGTATCAAACCTTGTCTGCTCTACTCCGCACTGTTTCTTCAGCCCTTGCAAGCAGAGGGCCTGAGCCAGATCACTAGTCCAAATATCGGAGCGAGCAAGACCTCAGCTTCTAGCCACATTCTTAGAGACTTTGTCATCCCATAAACAAGTTGATAAAGAGAAGGGCTAAGAAAGAAGGATGTTTAGGAGCCAAAGAAGGAAGTTTCAAGAAATGTTGGTATGGGGTATCCATGACCAGAATAAAAGAGAGAAAATTATCTCTGGTTCTCCCTTCCCCTTACAAGACCATTATCCCTTCCCTTCTGAAAATTACCTTAATTTTCCAAATGCTCATGGCTAACTCTGAAGCCATTCAGAGAGGAGGCTTTGAGGTGTGGATTTTATAATCCTACCAAGAACGCTAAAATTGTGATTGCCCCTATATGTTTATTTTCATGTTTATTTGTTGAACTCCATGAGGGCAAGGCCACTATTCATTTTGTTCATTGTTCACCCAACACACAGCAGGTGTCCAGTATTTGTTGATGGAAGTCACCGAATGAACTATAAAAACAGAGTGCTGAGAGGTGTATAAATATGAGGTGCTATCATTATCACCACCATCATCATTATCAGCATGTACTGACCGTGCTTTTAGAGATGCCCTCTCCCCCACATGGAACCTCCTGTCATTCCAGGCGCCCAGTATTCTCTTGGTACCTCTGTCCTTATTCGGGCCCCACCAGGGCACCCACCCTTCCGTTAGCTTCCTCTTCCCGCTTCCTTCCATCTATGGAGGAGGCTGCAAAGCATAGTGAGTGCTTGAGTGTAGCTTGCCTGGGCTGAGCACTGGGCTTTACCACTGCCGAGCTGTGTGTCCTTGGGCAAGTTACTTCACTTTTCTGTGCCTCAATCTCTGCACTGATATATAGGGTTAAAAAAACTATGTTCCACATAGGTTGCCTCCGGGTTTAAAATGAGTTAATACACAGACAGCACTCAGCTGTGCATGTGGCGAGGGCTAGACCCACGCTCGCTGTCAGTATTACCATTAACCCTTTGCTGTTCTCCAACTGCTGCTAAGCCAACCTGTCTCACCGCTCTAGGCTCTCCAAGGTGACACCTGCCAAGAGGACTCTGGGCTTCCATGTTAAAGGCTGGCAAGGGTTTATTGGGTCACCCGTGTGGCCAAAGATCTGCAGTCGATGGATGTGTGTTGGCAACCGGGAAGGCTGTCCTGAGGTGAAGAATCTGAGCCTGAAGAGAGAGATGGGTGAGGGTCATTCTAGCTCTTTCCTGGCCTAGAGTCAGGAGTTCTGTTTGGACACCGTGGAGGGATCTGATAGCCCTTGAGGGTCACCCCAGCTACCAAAATGCCCAGTCTTCCTCATTGCGCTGTATCAGTGTCTCCTGCCTGATCTGACAGTAAGATGAGCCTTATCCTACCCGAGGGGGGTCAGATGTGAGAAGGGACCAATCAGCACAACAGAGCTCCTTCACAATATGAGGAAACAGGTCAGAGAGGCAGAGATCCTGTTCAGGGTCACACCTTCAGCTAACACCCTCCAGTCCCTGCTTTGCTTTGCCTTTGTGGTTATTATTATTATTTTTTAAGATTTTATTTATTAATTTGAGAGAGCACAAGCAGGGGGAGCAGCAGGCAGATATAGAGGGAGAAACAGGCTCCCTGCTTGGCAGGGAGCCCGATATGGGGCTTGACTCCAGGACCCTGGGATCATGACCTGAGCCTAAGGCAGACACTTAACTGACTGAGCCACCCAGGAGCCCTGCCTCTCTGGTTATGAATAAGATGTAAGAGAGGGAAGGCATTGCCTTTGCTTTATCAATAAGGAAGCTGAGATGCAGGAAGGTAATTGCCCAAGGATACAAAATGAAACTGCGAAACCAAGCCTTAAACTCTGGGGTGAGGTCCCCTTGCCAATTCAGAAGTATTCCTTCCCCAGCCCCTCCCTTCTCCACTTTTTAAATTTCTTTTATGGAACACATGCTGTTCCTGCCCCATGGAAGCAGCCCCTTGCCTCCAAGGAGGCTTTTATTCTGCAAGTTTCAGACAAATGTTGAAAAAAAAAATACTGCTCCCTGAGGAAGAATGGTGGGACGCTTTACAACTGTGCCTGACTTTTATTGGAGCCTGCCTGAGACAGATGCTCTGCTCAGTGCTGATGCGCATTTTCCACTGGGGCCGAACAAACCCTCGGAAACGTGCAGACGGACAGGGAAGGGTGAGAGGCAGGAGATGGCAGACAACAGTCACAGCCGCAGCGATCAAGGCCACGGTTCCATCCCGGCTCTGCCTGTTCTAGAGGAAGTGAGAACAGCTACCAGGTGGAAACGCTGCTCTCAGTTTGGGGAGTGTGATGTAGGGGAACGCTCACTCGGATAAAGGAAGGATCTTGGTCTCAAAAGCTGGCCATGAGGCAGTGTTAAACCCAGATAACGTCACCCCAGCATTCAGAGAAGATAGCAGGCAGACTCTCCACCTCCACTTGCCTGCAGGAGCGGAGATGTGGAGAGAGGAGGGCCGGTCTGGGGCTTGTTCTCACCCTCCCTTCCATGTCTATCTGGTTGGCCAGAGAAGGCACCCCTGGCACCCCTGGGAGAAGGGGTGGGTGCCCAGGCAGGACGGGGACAGCATCTCAACAATGGTCAGGGGAGTGCAATGGGGCCTAGAGTCTCTGTAAGCTTCTCTGTTGAAGGTGTGCAAGTGGATGCAGCTGACGGAAAAGCTGTGAGACCTACCCAGGGTCACAACTGTCTGCAAGACGGCCGTTCCTGGGACCTGATGTTTCCAGGGAGTGATGGATGACACGGGTTCTGGGCGAGCCGGAGAAGAGGGGAGGTGCAGGGGGAGCAACACTGCCCTGTGTCTATGGAGGGGACCCTGAGAGAAAGGGGCAGGGTTCCCAGGACTGGCTTTCCGGCGTGGAGAGACAGAACACGAGGGGCGAGCGGAGCCCAGGGCAGCACTGCAGAGAGCTGTTACGAAGCCCTTCCCTGCAGGGTTTGCAGCTCAGGATGAGTGGGAAAATGTCCACCATCTCTCCCAGAGGGTAAAACTATCAGGTCCTGAGCAGACACTGGGGCCTTATGCCGAAGGGTGAGACATGTCTCTGGATTAGGGCTCCCTTTAAGGAAGGAGTCATGCTGGCCACCGGTGATAGAGGCCAACAATTATTCAGTGTCTACACGAGGCAGGCTCCACAGCAGCTGAATGGACCCCTCTTATTTCATCCTCCTGAGAGTCCTGTCAGTGCTGCTGTGATCCCTAATTTGTAAGTGACAAATCCAAGACTGAATTAAACATCTTCCCCAGGTTGGTGGAGGCCAGAGTCCATGATTTGGGACCACTCTGCCCCTCACAGAGAAGACGCAGGCCCTACCCTCAGGGGGCTCAAAGGCTATTATAAGATCTATAAATGAATGACTTCAACTCAACAATGTAAACATTCAAGAAAATTATGAAGAAAATCCTGTAGAAGCAAAGAAGAGCGAGTGTCATCTGTGAGGGAGAGGGATTGTTGGAAGAAGTCTCACGGATGTGGGGACATTTGCACTGGGCTTTGCCAGTTAAATAGGAGTTTGCCAAGTGGAGAAAAGGGCTTTCCAGACAGAGTGTCTGTCCATAAGGAAAAAGGCATAAGGGTGTAAAAAATTCTTGGAGGACTCAGGAAACATCAGGGCAACCACAGGGGTAGAAGGTCAATGGAGGGTGATCCTGGGAGAGCAGGGCTGGCCAGGGCTTCGCATTTAAGAAGGCCCTCAAATTTGGGCTCTTTAATGTTTTTTCCATATGAGGATGTAGACACAGTCATTGCTCTGTGTGTGTGTGTGTGTGTGTGTGTGTGTGTGTGTTAAAAACAATGGTTTGTCAGATGTACAAATTAACACTGTACCACAAATTTGGTTACCCTGCTCTAGAATTTCAAAAAAATAAACCTAGGTCTCAAAAAACTGAAGGACTGTCTTTGTCTTTCAGAAACACACACCGAAGTATTTTCAGATGAAAGGATTAGATTTGCTTTAAAATAATCCGATGTGGGTTGGGGGTGTCAAGGTGACAAGAGTAGGCGTGCACTGAAGTGATGGGGCATGGATGTTCATCATCTTTCTCTACTTTGAACATTTCCACAATAAAACATGTTTTAGAGAGGCTACCCTTACTCTGAGTGGCTTTGGAGGGTCCTAGGATGTCCTTCGTTGCGAGAGAGGATGAATGAAGAGGAAGGGGGGACACGGGCTGAAAAGTAGATTGGAGCCAAATTGTGAAAAGCCTTGTAAACTATTCTGAGAGGTTTGGACTTAATCCTGCAAATGACAGGGAGCCCAGGAGAAATCTGTAGCAGGAGACTGACACCATTAGATTCGCATTTGGGAAAGCTGGCCTCTGGAAGATGGAAGGGGTATGAGAGTGTTTGGGGAGAAGCGATGGGGGCAGGTGGAAGACCTAGGCCAAGGCCTACAGACAGCAGGTCTGCTTCTAGTCCACATTATCCCTAGGCCGGGCCACCAGGGAGGACCCAAGCTAAGTCAGTGGGCACGGGACAGAAAAGAGGGAGAGATGTGAGCAATATCTCCTTCATCTTCGTTTTCCCAGCATCAGGCTCTATGATGGCTCCTTGTCACAACAAGTAATTCCTTATTGCAATATGTCAATAAGAATTACTTACTGTCTCTCTGGCTAGACTAGGTGTGGCCCGACCATGCCCATCTTCCTCCCTCCTCATCCCCAGAGCTGGCCCGATGCCTGGAAATAGCCAACTGTTGAATGAATGGGTGAATGTACAGCACGGGGCCATCTCTGATCGCGAAATCTTGGAGGAAGCACCTGACAGCACCTGACACATCGTAGCCCCTCGAAAAAATGTCTGTGGGTTGGTCTGAGCTGATGTGAATTTGCAGAACACCGGTGCTGGAGGTGGGTAAGGAGGGTTCGGATCTCCCCTTCGGAAAAAGCAATTTCCTCTCAGCACAAGAGCTTCCAAAAAGGCCATGGTTTCTGAGCTGAAAGGGGATGGGAAAAAACAGACCAGGCACAGGGTTTGTCCATTAATATGTCAGCCCTTGAAACTTATGTCTCCATCTCTCTCTTGGCTCCTTGATGAGATGCTTCCTCCATTTCAGATGGATGATGTTTTTCCCCCTTCTAAAAAAAGCTTCTTGATGCTTTTAAATTAGGCAAATGAGCAAGGGCAATGTTCATTTTTTCCTCCTTTCATTTTGCAAATGCGTGGCGTGCCAAAAGGCCGTTGGACGGAATGTTCAGAGGCCACATAATAGAACAACAGAGGCTGCCAAGCTCCTAAATCACTAACCAGACAGGACAATCCCAGCTATTGGGACTTAGAGACCCCTGGGCCAGTACCACGAATCCCCAACAAGTGAAAAGATGGCCCACAGCCCGAGGTTGCAGCCGGGAAGAATACCCCTACATCGAGGAACTGGAAATTCAAAGTGGTCTACGGCTCCTTGCGCTCACTTCTCTGACAGCTGTTTACTGATGGAGGAAAGTGGGTCCTCTTCTGCAAAATTTCAGGGAGCTGGTCCAATGCCAATACCTCCTTTCTAACTGCAGTTTACTTATTGGTAAAATGGGTCGAAGGGAAGGCATACAAAAGAATAAAGAGGATCTAAACGCAGGTGTCTACCTACAATCTCCTCTCTCTGCAATCTGTGGTATGTTGAGCTTTGGTACCCTAAGTGGGGTTCTGGAACCAGTGGCATCAGTGCCACCTGGGCTCTTGTCAGAAATGCGAAACCCCAGCCCCACCCCAGACCTATTGCTCAGATACTGCCTTTGGACAAGGTGCTCAGGTAATTTGTGTACATGTTAAGGTTTGAGAAACAATGGTTTCTTTGACCTTATGATCTTGGCTAAGTCACTTTACCTCTTAACTCTATTCATTTATAAAATAAAAGGTATTACTTTAGATAGCTTCTAGAGCTGAAGTCCTATAAGGTTCAAGGCCTGCTAATAAATACCAGCCTTTGATCCCAAAATGTACACAGGAGTTCCATCCCTGTTTAAAATGTCAGGTTTCGAAGTAGTCAGATCATCAGTGAACGTGTGTTGAGGGGAGGTCACTGGGCCAGGCTGTGTTAGGATAGTGTGGAGGTGCAAGTATGACTGTGCCTCCTAGATAGCCCCACTTGAAAATATTGTGTCACATGATCAACCCTTAAACCCCACATTTTGTTTAGAAAACATAGGCTACAGCAGCATTAGACACAGTCCCAACTCATGGTAGATCGCTTGCTCTGATGTTCCCAATTACTGGCTTCCCTGCATCCACGTCGCTTGCAATGTGACTTTACAGGTCCTTCCAACCAGAGATGGAGTCTGTTTTCCCTACCCCTCGAATGTGGGATGGCCTTGTGACTTTCTTTGGCCGGGACAGTGCAGCAAAAGTGACTCTGGGTTCTGAGCCTGGTGTGCTTGGGGACAGCATGAAAGCAGCAGGGCAGTTCCTGGAGATTAAAGGGCAGGGGCTGCCCCCTTTCGGATAGTGAGGCAGGACAGCACCATCTTGAAGGGGAGGTAGGGCTGGGTCCTGGCTTTAGTCTTTTTCTGCCTCCTTCTTAGGGCAGGGAAGAACCAGGAACTCCAGGTGAAAACACCTTTCTCCAATTTTAACCCTTGATAGGCATTTTAAAAGAGGGTCGATGACTTTGCTAAACGACCGGAGCTCTAACAGAAAAAAATCTCAGCCCAAGGGCCAGCAGGATAGCTGGGTTTTGCGGTTGCTGTTTGCACACAGCTGTGTGGGTGGTGGTATGCACCAGGGTGCCTGGCCGACGGCTAGGGGGGTGAGAATGGGCACTCATTTGCTGAGCCATACATGCACATGGGGCTGGGGACTGCTTTTCAGCTTGAAGGGATGCAGCCCCTTCCAAGTCACCCCCCTCAGAGGGGGTACCTCTTTCCTAATTCACTCAAGGTCTCCACGTATGTTAGTGTCTCCTGCAGAGAGAAGGATAAAGGAGCTATGGGGGTGGCCAAGAGAGGCCAATTCTGGGCTGAGCACTGCCTATAGGATTTTCACTTTTATTTCTCATTTATCCTGCCCTGAAACTCTACCAGGTACAAATTATTGTGGCCATTTTGCAGACAGGAACACTGAGTCTCAGAGAGATGACGAAGCACCCCTAGGTTTACCCAGCAGACAGGAAGGGGGGCAGGCATCCTGACTCCGATCTGTATGACCATCCTGATGCTCAGGGTTTGAGAGTGATGACAGGTAGGGATGCATCCTGGACTCAGATTCAACTTTACCTGCCTGACCTTGACACCTCATTGCCTTCCCTGAGGGAAGGATGGAGTGAGCTCTGGAAGTACAAGCTAAGAAGGGGTGTTCTGAACCTCCCCAAAAGGCCCTGTTTACTTATCATCTCACAGATGGGCTGGATTAGTCCAACTTCGGAAATAGCTTTCAAAAATCAGCGGGCTGGAAAAGTCCCATTTGTCTCGGAGAATGCACTGAGGCCCCACCCATACTCGTCAGGGTCCCCGGCCCTGTATCCCCATGCCCGACCTCTCTATTTTGTGGCCCATCTCCACCTCCTTCTCTGGGCCTTGATCAAAAAAAGTCTCAGCTTTTTTTTCCCTCCTCCATGCCCACCTTTGTCAAACTCTTGAAAGACCAAATTGGAAGGAGAAGCAGAGTAGAGGAAATTCCTTTTAGGCTGAGCTGCCTGGAGTTCCTTTCGCTTCCTGCCTCATTTCCGTGAGGCCTACATTTATTGAGCTGAGGCGTGGGTCTTGAGGAAGCTAGGGGCTGTGGTTGGGGCCATTAGTGAAGCCCAGGTTCCTTCATCCCTGAGGGGCAGCTCAGAGTGGGGGCTTGAGGTGACCTGGGAGAAGGGCAGCTGGAATGTGTTTTCTCACAGCCACACTTGGGTTAACATTCCAGAAAGTCAGGGTCGCGAGGGACTTACAGCTCAGCAAGTCCAAAAGGCTCTGACCCTGGGCTCCTTCACCAGCTGCAAGGGGGCTGTGGACCTCCAGAAACTAGGTGCAAAAATGTTCCTCTCTATGTGTGAGGAACTGTATTTTACAAGGAGAGACTCCATGGGCTTCTTCTGTTTCTAAAAGGGGGCTGAGACACTGCCCTCTAAAAGTTAAGTATGTAGAACACTCCTACTTTTGTTTGTAGAAGGGGAAACTGAGGCCCAGAAAGGAGAAGTGTCATGTTCTAGGTCATTGAAGTGATTGAGCTCAGATTACAGCCCAGCAGAAGTATAATTAAGGATAGGTGGTGGGGAGATTTGCCCAAAGTGTTGCCTTATCAATAGTGTTTAACCACAAAGTGTTGACCAGATAGCTCTAAGAGTAAACTTAAAGAATTTAGCAAAGTGCAAAGACAAGATCTATGATCCAGGGGAAGGAGGGAGTCAAAAGTTGTCAAAGGATAGGTCCTTGAAAATATATAACACACACCTGCACCAATCAATGGCAACTCCCCTCCTCCCCCTACCTGCCTGCCCAAGCCCAGCTGTTGAACCTGGATATGCTCCCCCCACCCCCACCCTGACACCTGGAATCCAGGAACACACTTCCCAATTCACTGCTCTTTCCTCCTTGCCATTCATTCAGCCAATACTGATTGATTTCTTAACTCCATACCAGATGCCAGGATACAGTAGTGAACAAGGTCTCTGCCTTCATGGAACTTATTCAAATTGAGAAAACTGGTGACATCTTTATAATAATAAGAGGGGACTCTGGCCCAGGGTGGGGTGGTACAACTCTGTTGGAAAAAGGCTCCTCCTTGAGCTTTGAGGTGCCCCCTCCCTCCCCAAGAGAGGGTTCTGACAGGAAGAGATGGCACTAATAGTCATTTGTTTAAGATTCGACATCCTCCATCTCAAAAGGGTCCCCAAGGTTTTCCTGACTCCAAGGACACTGCGGATTCCCACCTCATAATAAATGATGCTCTTGAGCATGCCAGCCCTTTCTTTCTATGAGGCAATCCTTGGAGGCCTTTGCCAAGATAAACTGTTTGGCCTTCTGCCTTGAAAGTTGATCCTCTTCCGAGTCTGATTATTGCTTTTCTGAAACACAGGGACAATGACATCATTGCTCCCTCCCTGGCTTGGGGATTTGATGGTCAGCATGAAGTCAGGGTTTGGAATGGTGCCTGCTCTTTGCCAATGCCCAGGGAGGCCTGGGGTGGGGGCCCTGGAGTGAAGCAAGCTTGTGAGGGAGGAGTGGGCTCCATGAGGTCCCCAGAGGCTGGGAGGAGGGTTCGCTTTCCAATCTGTCGCCAGCATCTGGGTCTGCCTTGCTGTACACAGGAAGGGCAGCATTCTGACGAGGGCTGAGTATGTATCAGTGGATATGCACCTGCCTGGCTATACCAGTTGTTCAAATATTGGAATACTTTCATTTCCATTGGTAATCATTTGCTGGGGTGCCTTCCTGCCATTCCAGCTGCCTTGGCTTCTCCCCTGGGCCAACTCCTCATAATTCCTACCACTGAGCCCCTTCAGGCTCTGTCCAGCAGCCCTCTGATGGTTGATGACTGCGCCATACTTCCAATTAAGTGTGGCTACTACTCGAAAAAGGATGTAAGGACTGTGGCTGGCCCGTTGGTGGCCAGACACCTGCAGGAAGGCATGGCCCTGTGAGGTTGGGGCAAGGCCTGGGCACTGCTGACAGGAATTCCCTCTGCCACCGTGTGGAGCCCAGTCCTCGTGTAATCAAGGGTGAACACTTCCTTTGCCAGGGGCTGGAAGGCACCTCAGAGATGCTCTACTCCAGTCTGCTCAATGTGCAGAGGAGAACCTGCAGCTCAGAAAAGGGAAGTCAGTTGTTCAAGTCATAGCAAGGTGGTGACTGATCCAAGCCTTCTGTCTGTCTTTTTGGTTATGATACCCAAAAGGGCCTGAACTTGGGGGGAAAGATCACAGGTACGAGGTGGTCTATATATTCCCTTTAGAGCACAACTTTCCCCCAAACAAAAAGAAAGATGGCACCACGTAGTGAGAAAACTCTAGGCCAGGGGAAAGCAAACCTGCGTGCTCAGAGGGGCTGGTCAGTGACTAATGCCCATGGGAGGGAGGGGATAGCATCGTCATGGCACCCCAGGTGAACAAAGATCTTGGCTTCAAGGAGCATGAAGACATTCCGGACATTCTTCTACCCCTCATTGACTCCCTTTCTGCACCCATGGTCGGTTTAGCAGAACAGGAGACATTTTCTCTAGTGTGAGTGGGTGTCAGACTTCGCCTCAGCAGGGAGTCTGTCACAATCACGTTACTCAGTAAACTTGGCATGGATCTTAGCAGTGGTCTCGATTTGGCAGTGCATGAGTTGAATGTGGCCTGCAAATATATTTCTTTGGGACTACCCGGTGTTGTTGATTTTTTTTTAATTAAATAAGTTGCCAACACTTATAAAGTAGGAGATTTTATATAAAAAACTTGGATTTAAAGCTTTTCTGGAATAATTGTTAGGGATCTGGCCAGTGACGTGCCCATGTTTCTGGAGGCACAGCCAGCTCCTTTTGGTTGGGACATGTAATTCCGTTTGTCACCACCCACTCCCATGTCTCCGGCTGGCTCCAGGCATTTGCTGGCCCAGAGGTGCTCAAGGTTGCCACCCTTGGCCCCCACCCCTGGCCCAGAGTCTTCTCGCCACATGACACTTCCTTGCTTTTTGTTTTGGAAAAGCTGTGATCTGGATGGAATACATAGGCCACTTCGGCATTCACCAACTTTCTCCCCAGTTTCAGGCCCTTTTGGGTATGGGAGGTATTGAAGGTCTCAGGCCCAACACAGGGACAGTAATTAGTTGTTTCCTCTCTGCCCACCTCCTTCCCCAGCAATGCCATTCTTTCCACCTGGGATACCCAGCTCCTGACATTCCGTGGCTGAGGGCCACACCCAGACCACTGCACTGTGCAGACATTTGTTGAACATCCATCATAGGTCCTGCATGGGGATTCAAGCATGAGAAAGACACATTTCCTGACCTTTAGTTTCAAGGATCTCAGTCATGTTGCGGGCAGTAGACAAAGACACAGATGACCAAAGTAAAGGCCAAATATGTGCATCATAGGAAAGGTTTCAAAAAAGGACAGCTCCCAAGGGGCGCCTGGGTGGCGCAGTCGTTGGGCGTCTGCCTTTGGCTCAGGGGGTGATCCCAGTGTTCTGGGATCGAGCCCCACATTGGGCTCCTCCACTGGGAGCCTGCTTCTTCCTCTCCCACTCCCCCTGCTTGTATTCCCTCTCTCGCTGGCTGTCTCTGTCAAATAAATAAAATAAAATCTTAAAAAAAAAAAAAAAAAAAAAAAGGACAGCTCCCATCTCCCCGGGAAGGGACAGGAAGAATCAAGAAAGGCCTGATGAAAGACAAGGAGTTTGAGATGGGCCTTGAAAGATGACTAGGATCTCAAAAGATGGGAATTGGCTGGGGTGTGGAGGAAAGAGTGTTCCAGGCAGTTAGAGGGAATGGCTTGAGAAGAGGCCAGGGCGGGGAGGAGGGCATGCATGTAGCAGAGTGTGGTTGGGTGCATAGGCAGGTGGGAGATGATGTGGGGCCCAAGATTGGAGAGATGGGTAGAGCCAGGCCTGAGAGGGCTTTGACTGCCCCGGGAGGAGCTGGGATGAGATGAAGGCTGGGAACCCCATGAAAGCATAGACAAGAGAGAGGAGTGATTTATACCTCTGAGTGAGGGACTGACAGCTTGTTTTGCAGGGGGAAGGAAAGAAGGGAGGAAAGTCGATGAACATTTCGGCAGAGGTGGGAGGGAAGGGGACACTTGACCTGCTCCAAGCAGGGAACGGTGAAGGGAGAAGCAGCATGGGAGCCCAGAGTCACCAAGTTGCCCTACTAAGAATCATCTGGAAGAGGCTTGGGAAGTGTCCAGCTCAACCTTCTCATGTTACATTGGACGCTGAGAGGCCCCGAGGAGGGGGCAGCAGGAGATGCCAATCCTGGGAGGCCATAGCTGAGTAAGTAGTTGTACCTTTCACAGTGTCTGACACATAGTAGGGGTTCAGTAAATGTGTGTTGCAATGATTAAAATGTTGATTTCTGCCTGGAACTGACATGGTAAGCTGGAAAGTTAGGTCTCTGGACACCTGGTTAGTAATCATTTCCATGTGTCTTCCCTCCCACCACTCCCAGGGAGCCCTCCTCTTCGGAGGAAGACCCCAGGGATACTTGTGCCCCCACGTGGGCTGTCAGGTCCCTTGTGGGGCCCAATGCTGGCTCAGGAGTTGGGGTGCTGTGAGCTATGCGCCCCTCCCTCCTGCCTGCTCCCCTCCCAGGAGGCTTATGTAAGTGGGTGGTGGTGGCCCAGCAGGCTGGTGGCTTCCTGCAGCAGCGGCAGGGCTGGGCATCCGAGCTGGCACCGTGTGAGCTCACCGCAGCATTCTGAACATTTGGGAACACAGGAAGGGCTGCGCTTTTTAAGCTCCCTTTGTTTTCAAGTGGGGTCTGGAGCCCACGGGGAGGAGAAAAACAAAACCAGGAAAACAGATGGCTTGCTCTGCAGAGACAGCATGTGTACTTGCTGTGGCTTCTGTAAGCCCTCATGTACCCTGTCCCTGTACCCATGCGTGTACCTGCACATCCAGACACACACACACGTCCCTTTGCTTATACCTTCTTTAGGCACACAGAGACACAGACATCCCAGAAGTTGAGACTTCTGGTGGAGACACTACTCAAATCTCACAACAGAGGGACAGCCACACGTGCACATGGCAGACGAAAACATACACACATCTATCTAGAAACGTGGAGGTCCCTATGCCCCGAGACACACAGCAGATATACATCATCACACCAAGACATCCGGACACATGGGCACACAGAGACACCCTTGGAAACTCTGAGATAGCCGTTCTCACAGAAAAATTCCCAGACTGAACATACACACATGTACTCATCTCTTCTTACCCCCAGGGTTCCCCTCCCCTGTACAAACACAGAGGAGTATTTTCCCAAGGGGCCAGGGGGCCCGCTGGCCCCTCGGAAACCTCTGTATCTTTAAAGAAGACCCACAGCTCCTGCCCCAGCACGCTTGCTGCCCACTCGGCCTTGGACCTCAGCCGTCTGGAGAGAGTGGGCAGGCAAGATCAAGTTTTAAAAGGTTCCATGGTGCAGGGAGCAAGTCCTTTTGCCTTTCTCCCTTTCCCTGTGGTGTTTGTGTTTCTATAATGTTCCAGGTAGTGTCCTCATATAATTTACAAGTCTGAACTCTTCTTTCACAAAGTAAACTCTTTATGAATAAGGAGAAGTGAGGGGAGATAGGCGGGGGCGGGGGTGGGGGGGGAGGCCTCAGGAGGAGACATCTGGGGCTGGTCGAGTCATCCGCCCTGCCCTGGGGGACTCATGCACATTTCTCATTGTGCTGATCAAATGTAGCCCAAAAGGCTGGAGGGAGGGGCTCATAGCTCTTGAAGAGAACACTTAAGGGGTGGGCTCCATAATTCCTCTGACAACAAAACGAGAAAAGAAAATGAAAAGCCGCTCGAATCTCTATCTACCACCTGAAAGATGCCTGATTCTCCCTTCTACAACCTGTGTTGTCCCTGGAATGTTTGCTTCCGTGCTGTGTTCAGTTTCCCTATTGAAATGGGAAAGTGAGGGCCTTTCTCTGGAGGCAGAGACTCCTCTCTCCCTGAGGAGAGGCCCAGAGGAGCTGTGGGGCCCTCCGGAGGAGTGAGACACAGATGGCTCCCCACACCTGGGGACTGAGGCGTTGCTCTGCCTGTTAGATAGAAAGGGAATCTGGAGCTCGCCAGGAAATCCAGGGAGGTAAAGGGGCTTGGAGCCTGGGAGATGGATGCTGAAGTCTCCATTGAGCCTTTCCATTGTGCCCCCCAAATTGTTGGTGAAATCTGGTATCCTCAGGAATTGCTTCGGGTTCCAGTGAGGGCCTGGGTTCAGTGACAGCAGAACGGCACCGCTGGTCCTCCATGAATTGGCATAAATCTCTTGGGAGGTGGTGTGGATGAAGGTTCAAGAAAATGAGATCGAGATCTCAGAGAGACAAGGAGAGAGGCCCAACGGACATCTGGGTAGCTGGGTAGCACGCATAGCAGCATCTATAAACTCGAAAGCGCCGTGCAATGCAAAGAAGCATTTGCTATTCTCTTTAACATAGGCAAGAACCATCCTCAAAAGGTTTGTGTTTAGTGATTGATGATTACGAACGGAACTAGAAAAGAGGCTGGAAAGGCAGCTACCCCCGCCCCCCGCCCCGGGGTAGGATCCCGGGACAGGCAGCCCCGCTTGCTTAAGCAGGCAGAATGGTGGTGGTGGTGGGGGGGGGTATACTGGCCAATGGGAGTTCGCGTCTTCCTTGAGCAGCTAACCACCCCCTACCGGCCTGGCTCCAAACAGCTCCCCCTTCTCTTACTATCTTTACTGTCATCCACAGGTTTATTTGAACACTTTCTAAGTGTTTTTTGGTATATTTTGCTAGAGTCACTCTCTGGGAGTCTCTGTTGCAATCTTCTTTCTTGACCAGCTTTTCAGTTTAAGTATCTCTTGGCAGGTTCTCCTTCAAAGCTCCTCTGACCCCATATTTGTATGATCCTGCCTCACTTGCCTCCCCCTAATCCTGGCCCTTCGTGGATTTGAGTCTTGGCTTTGTCTCTTAACAGCTGGGCACACATTTTTTTTTTTTTTTAAGTTGATGACAAACCATAAGAGACTCTTCACTCTATGAAACAAACTGAGGGTTGCTGGAGGGGAGGAGGACAGGGGGATGGGGTAACAGGGTGATGGACATTAGGGAGATCACATGATGGAATGAGCACTGGGTGTTATATGCAACTGATGCATCACTAAATTCTACCTCTGAAACTAACAATACACTATGTGTTAATTAATTGAATTTGAAGAAAATAAAATTTAAAAAAGTTGCTGTATAGTTTACTTACAGTAAAATGAATATAGCTGAAGAGTGCGGCTCAGCTCTGTAACGGTTTACACATGCACACAGAAAGTTCCCTCTTAGAATACCCTTTCTTGCTTAAAACGCTTCAGTAGGTTTTTACTGTTGCCCTGGTAAAGATCAGACCCTTTGCCCTGGCTCCTTCCTGGGCTGCAGGTGTGTCCCCTGCCTTCCCGTCTGAAGCCAGATACCAGTGTTTTTCACCCAAACACTCTAGTCTGTCTAGCAAACACTGCTGAGACTCTCAAGGCCAAACCTGACCCTGAATTCAATAGCAGCACTGATCCCAACCCTAACTCTAACCCTAGCTGGAGGGGCATTTTAAGATGCCTTCAAAGGCCAGATGATGTTTGAGGTGTCATTTTTGGCACCTATTTTGAAATCCTCAGCTTTCTGGGCCCTGAAGTGACTCTAGGGGCAAGGAGAAGAGAATTAAAATCTACCTGGAGTCAAAGAAGTCACAGATCCTTAGAGCAGAAAGGGCCATTGCAAATCACCTAACACAACCCCAGGCTTTCAGAGATGGGCAATCTTAGAGGTGCTATGTCTTTCCTAAGGTTCAGAAGTAATTACACTTTTTCTCGAACAGCTACTATGTGCCAGGCATCAAAGTGCTTTATATTCATTATCTCATTTAATCTTCCTACCACCCTATGAGGTGGGCACTGTTAAGATTTTTGTTCTATGGCTGAAGACGCTGAGGCCCAGAAAGGGTAAGTGAATTGCCTAAGGTCACACATCAACAAAAGGTGATACAATGTTTGAACCCAGAGCAATCAGACTCCAGCACCTCCACTCTCAAGTCCACTTTGCCCAAGCCGAAGCCCTTTTTATGCCACCAAAGGCAGGGAATGAATAGTCTAGGAAGCAAGGAATTTGTTTTTGGCTCTTATTTTTACTTCTTACAAAAACAAGTCAGATAGCGAAGGGCCAGGATCATGTCGCCCCTTCTGTTGGTTCTCCAGGCGCCAGAGAGACGTTACAGATTGGCAGATGGGGGCTGACTCAGGCAGATAAAGGTATTACAGCATCGCTTGGATGGGTGGGTTCAGTGCACAATGCAGAAGCATTGGGGTATGTAGTGGGAGTGCTCCCATATCACAAGGCACATCATGGAGCCTGGGTGTTGCAGCACTGGCTTCTGGGGAGTGATAGGAATAGGGAGTGATGATCTCTCAGGACACTGGAGGTGGCAGCTTGGTGTTAAGAAGAGACTGGAAATCACGACTTGGACATGGGGTTTTGCCAGCATCCCCCTGCCCTGACCCCCGGCCCCAAGTAGTGTGCCAGGGTGGCTGGAGCACTGGCCTGGGCATCGGGAATCTCAGATCTGACATTCTGCAGCCATGTGACCTAGGGCAAATTATTTCCTGTTTCAGAGTCTTGGGGTCTCATCCGTAAATGTGACTGTATTTGTGAGCGTGCAGTATTTGCAAAGTCCCAAATTAGTAGGAAATAAACACTGTGACCTTGGGCAAGATACCTTCCCTTCGAGGCCTTAGCTTTTTTATCTGTGATCAGGGAAAGGTCACATGATCTCCAAAGTTCCTTCCTGCCCTAGGATTTTATGACTGTGAATGTGTAGTCCTGTGCTCAGGGGCTTGGGGCAGGAAGCTCAGTGCTGGGGCAGTAGCCTTCTCAAGCCCTTCAACAGCTGTCTGGCAAAACCCCTCCTTAACCTTCTTCCTATTTATTTCTCAGTTTGGCTTAAGGGTTGATTTTATTACTGATAGAGAAACAAACCAAAAGGCCAAGGCAATCACTGCTTCACTGTGTTTTCTTAATCTCATTTTCTATTTATGAAATGCACAAGAGTAAGGGACTGCCGTGGATGTCTTTGGCACTCGCTTCCATTAGTTCATTGGGGCATTAGGGATAATAATATAAAGCCCGTCGCCTGGCCAGCACTTGACAGTTTATACAGTGGTCAAGAGTGTTGGCTGTGAGGCTACAACCCTCTGGTTCTATTCCAGTTCCTCCACGTACAGGTGTATGACTTCAGGCAAATTACTGCTTCCACTCTGTACCTCTGTTGCTTTGTCTGTGAAATGGGAGCAAAAATAGCACATAGGCCTGCTGAGGCTTAATGGATGTGACATTGTGAAGCATTTAGCATCAGGCCCATGGTAATCTCTAACATATTGTTTATTATTTGTACAAAGCCCTTCCTGTTCATTTTCTCTTTTTTTAAAAAAAGATTTTATTTTTAAGTAATCGCTACAGCCAATGTGGGGCTTGAACTTATAACCCTGAGATCGATCAAGAGTCATACATTCTACCAACTGAGCCAGCCAGGCGCCCCTTCATATTCGTTCTCTGATTTGACACACCTATCAACTCCATCAAGCTGGTATGATTTTATTTCCCCTGTTCTTGGCTCAGACAGTTAGTAAGGGGCAGAGCCTGTGGTTTCTATCCCACAGGTTCTGAAACCAAGGCCAGGCCATTTTCACTGTCCCCCAAGGCCCTGACCTCTCTGTGGAACAATAAGGCGGTACTGGATGAAGTGTCCCCCAAAGCAAGGTTGGTCTCAAGTGCTTAGGCTTTAAGAAAAGAGGGAGGATCCTAGAGGCTGGGCAAGGCCTTTGGTGGGATTCTGAGGACAGGAGGTTTGGACACCTGTGGTGGAAGGAGAGGAAAAGGCAGTGTGGGAGGGAACGGACATTGGTGAATGTCAGTTCAAGAATGACTTAACCTATTTAGAGGACAGTCAAGGCGCTGCCCTGCCCCCCCCCGGGGGGGGGCAGAGCGTTCTGGGAGGAAGGTTGTAGGAGATAAGAACGGAAGTAATAGTTGCTAATTTACTGAATGCTTATAAGGCACTGTTCCTGAACACTCCATAGGTAATTACTTCTGAAATTCTCACAATCACCGTATCAAGTAGGGATCAATATTATCCCTGTTTCACAGATATGGAAATCAAGGCACAGAGAGGTTAGGTAACTTGCCTGAGGTCACAAAACTGATCAATAGTGGAGCAGGATTCAAATCTGGATGGGCAGTCTAGCACCAGAATCTATGTTCTTAATCACTATGCTACGTAGCCCAACTCAACAGGAGCATGGTTATCCAAATAAATTCATGACTCTCAGCATCTCCTGCTACACGCTATGGAATTGAGTAAAAATACTGGCTCCTCTGTTCACAGAGGAGACACAGGTAGTGCCTCATGGACCAGGGTGTTGAAGCATCCCTGACAAGGATTTTTAGCTAGGCTCTGGAATACAGATTTGACCACTTCACTCCCTTGTTAAATTCACTTCACTCCCTTGTTAAATTCACTCCCTTGTTAAATTCACTTCATTCCCTTGTTAAATTCAGGCAGCCTCCAAGTCAAGTGTTGGTGATTTCTTTACCCGAAGGGGTTTCACAGCTGCTCATGCTGTTGCTCGCCTGTTCTCCTTTTACCCTTTTCCTCATCTAATTTCTACTCATCGTTCAGGACTGCCCCCAGGCATTGCCTCCTCCCTAGGAAGCCCTGATAATTTCCCCGTGTTGGGTTCCATGGTCTCTATCCTGCCATTGAACCCTCTGCCCACCTTTACCCTACACTTCGGGCAGAAAAGATGTTGAGAGGGAGAACTCACATGTTCTCAACTCTGTGCTCCTTATTTATCCATCATCCATTCATTCATCATCTGTCTACCTATCTATTTTCTATCTTCCATCTTTTTTATTTTTATCCTCAGAACCTGGTACTGTATTTGGCATACATTTGGGGGCTCCATTGATGTTGGCTGAAACAAATGGATCAGGATTCCCAGTGACTCTGGTAAGACGGAGATATTTATTCATAACTGATACTGCATCACCCCACTGACTTCATTTTCTCAAGCCTTCCCTCTTATCACTAGGCCAACGTTAGCTGCCTCCTCTGCCCATACTCCCAGGTATGAACTTCTGGCATCACAAATTTATCACCTATATTGTTATTTGGCCCCCTACTAGACTGCAAGACCCTTGGGAACTTTTTTTTTTTTTTTTGATGTGCCCAGAATCTACTACAGAGCCTGGTACAAGGCAGCTGTTTAGAAATGTTTGGTGAATTAATGAAATGGTTATCTCATTTAGATTAAAACCTCCCTGAGGGATGACTTAGAATTCCTAGACCAGTGGTTTTCAAACCGTGTTCCTCAGAGCACTAGGGGTTCCACTAAGTGACTGGGGGGGGGCACTGTTGGGACAGGGAAGGGGTTAAACAGGTAGGACTCCAGACCCTAGCCCCTCAGTCTCCATAAATGTACTCAATACTTGTCAGAGCACATGGGTTCATCCTTGAGTGAGAGAACAGAGTCAGAAGAGGTATTATGAAAAAGCGGCCGGCGAAGTCCTGGTTTGTGCTGCAGCTTACAGCCGGGTGCACTTGGGCGTCGGCTCCTCTGTCTCTTCACAGCAATATGGGGGCAATCGGTCTCTCAGACCGGCTGTGAGGATTCAGTGTGGTTTCACGGCATCATCACATAAGAGAAAAGTGGAAATAAATCGTGCACAAATGTTGTCGAGCGGTGATTTAAAACACGGGCCATCAGGCAGGGTGAGCTTCCTTCTGCCTTGTGATCTGAGTCGTGGGGCTCATGTGTTTACTGGTTCTGAAGCTTCAGTGCACTTCGAGAATCCCGGGGAGCGTGTGAAACTGTGCGCTCTGGGCCTCTTCCCAGGGTCTGACACAGAGGTTCCGGAGGCCCAAGAATGTGCATTTTAAAGTGCACTTAACCCAACAATTCCCCTCCCGGGTATCTGCCCAAAAGATATAAAAACATATGTCCATACAAAAAAACCGTATGCAAGTGTTTACAGCATCATTTTTCATATTAGCCCAAAGGTGGACAGAGCCTAAATGTCCATTAACTGACAAATGGACAAATCAAATGTTGTATGTCCACACAAAGGAATTTTATTCTGCCCTGAAAAAGAATGGAGTTCTGACACCTGCTACAACACAGATGAACCTTGAAAAGGTTATAAGTGAAAAAAAAAAAAAAAAAAAAAAAAAGCCAAGCACACGAGGCCAACTATTGTCTGATTCCATTTATAGGAACTGTCCATCCAGAATTGGCAAATCTTCGGAGGCAGCAGACTGGCGGCTGCTTAGGGCTGGGCAGTGGGGGAGAGGAGGGAGTGTGCCGTGACCCTTTCATGGCTATGAGGCTTCTTTTCGGGGGGAGGAAACCTTTCTAAGGTGAAGGTGGTGATGGTTGTACAGATCTGTGAATATCCTAAAAGCCACTGCCTTGCATGCTTTAAACAGGTAAAGCGTATGGTATGCGAATGATATCTCAATAAAGTTGTTAGAAGAAGAGCCAAACAAGTGCCCTCTGAGGGCGGTGGGGGGGACCCCACTGTCTGAGAAACCCTTTTCTGGTTTCCCAAATTAAGCAGTGCTGGATTCACAGGGGTGCCGACTGATCCTCCTTGACTTCTGAAGACGGGAGCCCCCATTTCCAGTGCATTTCCTCTGGAAAGCTTCTCACTGTGCTTCTGGTTAAGCATTCCCTCCCTCTTCCAGAAGGGTGCTGTGAGGGGTCTGGAACATGGTCAGTGTCTCTTCTGGAGGTTTTTGATCAGATGCCCAATGAAAACAATTTGCAGATACATCTCAACGTATGACGTTATTTGTGTTTATCTATTTAAAAATTATACTTGTATTACTATGCAGATCCATTATGGGCATGATCAAATATGCATGCAATTTACATTTTACAAGATGAGCTTAAAAAGAAGGAACAGGGAAATCTTCTTTGAGGGGGTGATGTTTGAGTAGAAAGCTGCATGAAGCTTATGCTCACACTTTCTTCTTGTTGCCTAATCTCATCCCAGAGATTGGAGGCCCAGTGTGTCCTTGAAATCAATAATCAAGGTGTGTAAGAATATTTAGGAGGGGAATTAGAGATGTACGTGTGGGTAGGCAGAGCAGGCTCATGAAAGGAGGACAACTGGAGAAGAGAGGAGGGACTGAGGCGGAGAGCTCTCCTGGAAATCAGAAGGACCTATGTTCAAACCCCAGTGTTTCAAAGGACAATAGTTTACTAGCTGGGCAAAGTGGACCTTGAGTTTAGCCTTCTCATTTGTAAAATGGAGATAACAGTACTGACCTTATAGGATTGTTCAGAGCATTAACTGGGAGAATGTGGTTAAGGAAAGAGATAATATAGATGGTGGGAGGAAAGAAAGGGAGGGAGGTGGGAGACAGAGTTCAGTTCCTCAAACATACATTGCGCACCTACGGTGTGCCAGAACCTACTCTGTGCCCAAACTGGATATGGAGGGGAATTTGAATGAATTGCTACCCTTCAGGGAGCCCACAGTTTACTGGGGAGACAAGACACATAAAGAGAGAGTCATGCGAGGCCATACATACAGGGCCGATGCTGACAGAAGAGGGAGGAGGAGGGGAGAGAGGCACCTCTTCCACTCCCAGAAGCTACAACTAAGAATAAAGATCCTTCTTCCGGGTGCCAGGTGGCAGCTGTCCTGCCAGGTGAGTGTCGGGTGCCCCGGGGGTGCCTTTGCAGCAGGCCCTGGCTCCATTTAACGTTCCCAAATGAATCCTTTCCAGCCCAAACAAGCAAGGAGCTGGCTAGGCCAGCAAACAGACACACACAGACACATGCACAGGAAGTAGAGTGAACTGCTGGGCAGATTATTTTTGTTTTCCCCTCACCACCACCACGGAGCAATCAATGGCATTCCTTTCTCGCCTAAACAAACACGTTTGCGTCCTGGAGCCTGCCAGGAAGTGAAGAAATCCCCTTAGAAATAGCCTCTTTCCACCTCTGGCCTCCTCCCTCCTTTCATTCTTGGGGAGGCTGCATGGGGGCTCGAAGCCTCAAGGACTTCTCCTCTCTCTTGCTGTTCTCCAAAAGCGGATGCAGTAGAAGAGAACCTGGTTCAAGTCTCCGGAATCACTGAGTCTCTACACCTCTGTGCCTCCCAACTCAGACCCTGGCTTAATTCTTTTTTTTTTAAAGATTTTATTTATTTATTTGAGAGAGAGACAGAGAGAGCATGAGTCAGGGGAGGGACAGAGGGAGAGGGAGAGGCAGACTCCCCGCTGAGTGTGTGGGACTTGATCCCTGGAACCCGAGATCATAACCTGAGCTGAAGGCAGATGCTGAACTGATTGAGCCACCTAGGCGCCCCCCAGCTCGATTCTTGAGAATGATTTCCAATGTCAAGATGTGAAATCATTAGGGAGTAGGAGGATGGCAAGGTGGGGTGGGGAAGAAGAGGTTTCCAGTTCTAAGAAAATACAGATGGTGCAGAACTGGGAGAGGACTCAGGGGTAAAAAGGGTGTTTTAACAGTGACATTCCTTCCTCCGGAACATTTTTCTTAGAAATTAAAAAAGTCACGTAAAAGGGACGCAGCATCCTTTCTAAAGCCAAAGAATAGTTAAAAGAGAGCAAAGAAGGGCACCTGGGTGGCTCAGTCGATTAAGGGTCTGACTTTGGCTCAGGTCATGATCTCGGGGTCCTGGGATCAAGCCCCATGTGGGGCTCCCTGCTCAGTGGGCAGTCTGCTTCTCCCTCTCCCTCTTCCCTTCCCCCTGTTTGTGCTCTCTCTCTCAAATAAATAAATAAATAAATAAATAAATAAATAAATAAAATCTTTTTAAAAAAGAGAGAGCAAAGGGTGTAGGAACACCAGAAAAATACCTCCTTGTAGCTTAAACTTGGCTGCTTTAACTATGTGCTCTAAAAGTAACATGTGCTTTCATGTTTGTTTAATGTTTGTGAGGCTGGATAATGTTTCTGAAAAATTAACTGATAATTTTTTTTTTTCCTCTGGTTTGTCCTTTTGCTGTTGAGAATCTCTCTGATTTGAGACATTCGGCTGTTCTGTGGTCACTGCCTCAGGAAAGGGACGTGACAGTAAAACACGGAGAAAAAAAGGAAGTATCTCCTGGCTTTTGAGTTTCAAACACTAAGTCCTTAGGAAAACCCAAACCCCTCTTGGCATAGCAGGCCATAGATTAGGGGGAGCTAAGCCTCTCACCTCTGAGAGGAGAAAAAGAATTCCTCTGTCTGGGAGAAAGGGGGAGATGAGAAGGTGAAACCATAAACGTGGATATTTTTGTGGGGAGGGAATAGGGAGCTCTATCCTGCTTCCAGAGCGTGGGCCCTGGGGGTAGGTGGCAAATCCCAAGGAAGTTTTGGGGGATTCGGGTGCAGAGGGGACCTGTACACTCTCTTCTTTCTTTCTTTCTTTTTTTAAAAAGATATTATTTATTTATTTGACAGAGAAAAAGACAGCCCGCGAGAGAGGGAACACGAGCAGGGGGAGTGGGAGAGGAAGAAGCAGGCTCCCAGCGGAGCAGGGAGCCCGAAGCAGGGCTTGATCCCAGGACCCTGGGATAGTGACCTGAGCCAAAGGCAGACGCGTAACGACTGAGCCACCCAGGCGCCCATGTACAGTCTTTTCTGGCAGAATGTCCTCACTGGGGAGGCAGAAAGGCTCTAGAGAAAAAATGGTTGCATGAAATGTCTAGATGGATGGAGCCTCCAGCAGAAATTCCCATGCCTAACGGGAGGCCTAAGAAGAGCAGAAAGATTCCTGTGCATCCCAGAGGGACACAGAAGCAGCAGAGGAACCAGAAAGGGACCACAGGTGATGGACATCCCAGTGGATACCAGTTGGACCAATGACACTAACACTGACTGTTCCCTCCCAATACCTTGGAACTAAGTGAAATTCCCAAACTTGGGCACAACTCTAGAAGAAGGGGAGGGAACCCCAAATTGACTGGGTTTTGCCCATGCCAGTGCTTGAAATAGAAAAGCAGTTGAACTCTAGAAAAATCCAGTTTTGTTTCTTAGGTCACACTCATTCTGGGATGGCGGTGGACTGAGATTCCTACTCACATGCTTGCTTGGTGTTGGCAGTTGTAATAAAGAAACGTTTATGTCTGAGTTTTAAACATTTCTTGAGTACTTCTCTGCACTGATGTTTTTGGGATAATAGATGAATAAAGACAGAGCAGAATGTATTATAAGAGGTGCTCCAGGAGGGTACCAAGGCAGTGTTACGGACGCAGGGAGACCTTCTCAAGGTGTCCCCAGGCTCTGCAAACTCCAGGTGAGTTTTCCCAGGTTGAAGTAAAGGGCTGAGGCACTTCTGATGGGACTGCCTTTGTGGGCAGAGTCTGAGAAACAAAGATAACCGTGGAAAGAACAGAGGTGGATGTTGCAGGAATACAGGGACAGCACATAACACATGAGTCCCTTTCTCTTTGTGGTTCTGTTTCAGAGGAGACAGGCTAATGGTGGGTATTTCAGCTGGAGCAGGTGGTGTGAGTGGAGATTTGCTGGGCTTCCGGGAGGGATTTTTTTGTGAGCAGTTCTGCACAGACAGTAAGAAGCCATCAGGGTAAAAGACAAGGCTAACTCCCCACAAGCCCCTGCTCAATGTGGCTGGGCAACCAAGTGGACCTCTCCTGGACGTGAATCAGCTCAGGTGTGTATATCCTTGTGACCACTACAAGCTCGTGGCTGGTCTGGTCACCTGTTTTGCCTGCCTGGGTTTTCTCTCCTCCCCTTATTCTCTATGGCATGAGGAAACCGGCCTTTGCCTTTGGAAGATGCCATCAAGAAGGCCCCCTCTCCAGGTCTATGAAGACCAAACCCAAGGTCAGCAGGAGAGGGATCAAAGGATCTCCAGGATCTACCTCTTGGTGGTCTTTTTCTGAACCTGCTGAGGGGTCTTCCTTTAAGGTGGCAGGCATAGGAGGCTGAGCTGGAGTTCCTGGTGGTCCCTGCAAGGATATCGGTGATGCTTAGATGTAGCACCTAATAGACTGGAGTACATCATGAGAAGGTTACTCTCTTTCAAAGTTACTGTCCAGCCTTCAGATTCCATCAAGGAGAGTCTTCGCTTGGTGCTCTATCACCTCCCCACACCTGCCAACTTCTAACTCGCTCTTGGAGCTCACAGCAGACAAGGGTCTCTAGCTCGAATTTCATAATTTTGCTTTCTTTTTGTAAACCTTTTTGTGGTTACCTATTTTTGTTTATGGCAGGAGACGTTGGTTTTCCATTTATGGTAGTCATATAGAATTTCTTTAAAAATACATTTAAGTTGAAATTGATCAAATTTATATATATATGTATGTATGTATGTATTTTAAGATTTTATTTATTTATTTGAGAGAGAAAGTGAGCACAGAGGGAGAGTGAGAGGGAGAAGCAGATACCCCACTGAGCAGGGAGCCTGACTTGGGCCTAAATTCCAGGGCCCTGAGATCATGGTCTGAGCCGAAGGCAGACGCTTAATCGACTGAGCCACCCAGGTGCCTCCAAATGGATCAAATTTAAAGAATACTCAATAATTATATGAATTACAGTTATAGATAGTACATGAATATGGTAAAAACTGTATAGGCCGTGACTGATGATTGAAGTCTGGGGACATTCAGACTTGAAGTTTTGTCCCCAGTCAGAACTCTGCCCTCAAGCGTATATTGGGAAGAACACAGCATTGGTGAAATACAGATGCACTTGATAGTTGACTTTGTAAGGCCCTCTTTGGGCTTTGACGTTGGGAAGGTTGATTAACTTCTCAAAGCTTTGGTTTCTTAAGCTATAAAATGAGAATGGGGTAACTGGGTGATGGGCATTAAGGAGGGCACTTGAGGTAATGAGCACTGGGTGTTATATGCAACTGATGAATCACTAAGCTCTACCTCTGAAATTAATACTATACTATGTGTTAATTAATTGATTTTAAATAAATAAAAAAGAAAAAGAACAAAAATGAGGATGTACTACCTCATGGGGTTGCAATAAGGATTAAATGACGTAATGCACACAGAGTAGAGGTTGAACACAGAGCCTGCTGCACAGTAAATACTAAGGTGAACAATTCTGATTGTTGTTAGAAAAGTACCCTTTGAATACTGAGGTGCTATCCAACCTTTACTGGTCGCTTATATGATGAGCTTGTGAATTTTACATTCTTTCCTCACACTGAGTTTTTTTTTTTTAAACGTCTTTTAAAAAAAATTGAAGTATAGTTGACATACAATGTTATATTAGTTTCGGGTGTGCAACAAGGTGATTCAACAATTCTATATGTTACACAATAGCTACCACAATGTGTTGTCACCATATAATATTACTACAATATTATTGACTATATTGCCCATGCTGCACTTTTCATCTCTGTGACTTATTTATTTTATAACTACATGTCTGTACTGCTCAGTCCCCTTCACTTATTTCGCCCCCTCACAGTGAGTTTGGATGAGCATGAAGTGAAACCAAGAGGCCTTGGGTGGGGCGGGGGGGAGTTGGAAGCAAGAAAACAAGTATGTCCTGACCATGTATCGTTGGTAAGTGCATCATTGTTACGAATTCTTCACCCCTCTCTGTATCCCACCTTCTTGCCGGGTGCCTTGGAGTTTCTTCCAAGGAGGACTATACATCCTTTGCCCTTAATTTTGGACTTGGCCATGTGACTTGCTTTGGCCAACAGAACACTAGCAGGCAGGAGGCAAACATCGGGGGCAGCATGCGCTTGTGCACTTGGGCGGGGTCCTCCTGTCCCTCGCACTTGCCCTGCTGTGGACTGCCCAGCCAGCTCGCTAGTCCATGCAGAGCCAAGCCCCACTAGGCCCGGTCTGCATCAGCTAATTCCCACCCAATGGCTGTTTTTCCAGCTGCTGAGTTGTGGGTTGTCTTTTCATGCATGATAATTGTGTTGATAGATGTTGATGACCCTTACTATGTACCTGCACAGGTGCTTTTTCTTAGCTGTTGCATTTGGTCCTCAAACATCCCCATTTACTAAGACTTGGAGAAATCCAAGGAAACGGACTTGGAGAAAGCCCTCCCGGTCCACAGTTGTGCAGGGGAAAGAGCAGAGCTTAGAGGTAACCAAGACTCCCAGAACGTGATCTTTCCACTACATAATGGAAGAATGGGGTGGTGGGAGGTGGAACGCCACGTGACTGGTTTCACAGCTGGGGCTAAGGCCGGTCCCATCTATAGTCATCCCCAAGACCACGTTGGCCAACATCATAAATCTAGGACTGTGACATCACAGGATGACTCAGACAGGAGGGGGCAGGACAGGGAAGCCCTGGAGAAGGGCTGGGCAGTTATAAAACCTCAGTCTAAATAGGGACAGGGTGGTAACATTAGTAGACAGGGCTGGGTCACAGAATTGGGTGGTTTGGGTCAAATGATGACTGAAATTTATTTTGGAAAATATTTTCCCAAGTGTCTCACTGAGCCTTGTGGGAATGAGAAATTGATGGGGAAAGCCAAGAGGGAAAGCTGACAAGGTTGAGGAGGCATGACGAGCAGGGCTTGATTTCATAAAATTCAGGGCATCAGATGTTCCTGGGGGCAAACTCTCGCTCATCCTTTAGAACTCTTCTCCTGTTCCCCTGCCCTGAGATCTGTCCCTGTCATAAGCAGATTCAATCCCAAATCCCTCAATCCTTCAGTGATTAAGTAACAGCTGACATTTACTGAGCACGTACTAAGTGCCAGACACTGTTCTCAGCACTTTACATCTTTGCTTACGCTCTCAATCTCCACCACAACCCTAATAGGAATAGGAGATATTCCTATTACTCCCATCTTACAAATGAAGGAGGAAAAGGTGCAGGGCAGTGAAGTGAAAAACCCAAGCTCATACAGCTATTAAGAGACTGAGATTTGAACGCTAGACAGTATGGTCTGAATTACTCTGCCGCGTGTTTACTGCACAGCATTGTAATGACCCTATTCTATTATTAAATGAAATAATGCACATCAGGCACTTAGTTCATTGCCTAACATTAGGGAGAGCTCCCAAAATATTATTATTAATACCAAATCCAACTACATTGGTATGAATTTATTTATTACCTTCTAATAGTTGTTTCGACAGTTCTCTTTAGGGAGGGAAGATTTTATGGGGGAAAATACTTTGGTGAGTGGTTGGGATGGAAGGTGAACGTCCTAAGGGCCTGGCGTCAGCAGAGCCAAGGCCTCATGGGTGCCAGGGAATGCCCTGCACAGGAAAATGAATTTTGGAGAGTTGGTGAACTGGGAGGGAGTTGAGAATAAAGATGGGAGGGCAAGGAAGACTCTGTGTCATGAGATGAGACCCCTTCCTGGGACCTGATTATGGTTGCCAGTGCACTCACTAAATACACCATGTCTAGTGGGAGAGATTGCTGTTTGTGGTGGGAGTGGGAGAAGTAGCCGAACTTGATGTTATGGTTGATGTGCTACGGGATGATGGCCTGGGGGATGCCAGTGCCCCCAAAACTGTGTGTACTGGAGCGGATGAGCCCACCAGGGATTAGCAAAAATCCAAGGGAGGCCAAGGAATTTCCCTTAGATCCTAAAGGATCAGGAGATCTCCATCTGACATCAGTGTAAGGTGGTTATTACCAATGCCATTATTAACATTCCTTTCTCCCTCTACAGAATGCACGCTCCTGGAAGGCACTGCTCATTCATCTTGGCTTCCCAGGGCCAGCTCAGTGTTTGGAACTGAGCAGACCTTTGACACATGGTTCTTGAGTGAATGAATGAAAAGACTGTGAACTAAGGGTCAACAGTGCCTGCTCAGATGTATGCCAACTCAGCCATTCTGTGTGTGTGTGTGTGTGTGTGTGTGTGTGCATGTGTGTGTTTAAGTAGGCTCTATGCGCAATGTCGGGCTTGAACTCAGGACCCCAAGATCAAAAGCCACATACTCTATCAGCTGGGCCAGCCAGGCACCCCATCAACTTAGCCCTTCTTAACATCTCATCACAAGGGTGCTCTGAATATCGTAGTTTGTTCTAATCTGAAATTATGGACCTGCTTGCCATGTTTCTGACCTGCTCCATGCTTTCCTAACTGCTACTGAGGCCACACCCAACTATATCTCTGAACTCATTCCTTAGACTTGAATTTGAGTACACTGTTGTATGGGCCTTGTGGCTGCCATTTTCTCCTACTGTGGGCTGACATTAGAACAGTGGTTCTCACCTGGAGACAATCTTCCCCTTCAGCAGACATTTAGCAATATCCAAATATATTTTTAGTTGTCACAACTAGAGAGACTGATACTGGCATTTTATGGGTAGAGGCCAGGGATGTTTCTAAGCAATCTACAATGCAAAGGACAGTCCCCTGTCTCGGTCAGCCAGAGCTGCTATAACAAAATGTCATAGACTGCATGGCTTAAGTGACAGACAATTATTTCTCACAGTCCTGCAGTGTGGGAAGTCCAAGATCTAGGTGCTGGCAGATTCAGTTCCTGGTGAGAGCCTTCTTCCCTGGTTCGTAGATAGCTGCCTTCTTGCTGTGTGCTCATGTGGCCTTTCCTAGGTGTGTGAATGTGAACAGAGAGAAATCTCTCTTTTCCTCCTCTTTTAACGGCACTAATTGCATCCCAGCCTCCTCACCTAACTAAACCTAATCATCTCATAAAGCCCAGATGCCATGTCCAAATACCATCACATTGGAGGTTAGGGCTTCAACATATGAATCTTGGGGAGACACAAACATTGAGTCCATAACACTCCCACAACAAAGGAGTTACTTAGTCTACAATATTAATGATGCTGAGGTTGAGAGACCCTGCATTAGAGTGCTATGATTAAGAGTCTACTTATTGGTGGGGCACCTGGGTGGCACAGCGGTTAGGCGTCTGCCTTCGGCTCAGGGCGTGATCCCGGTGTTATGGGATCGAGCCCCACATCAGGCTCCTCCGCTATGAGCCTGCTTCTTCCTCTCCCACTCCCCCTGCTTGTGTTCCCTCTCTCGCTGGCTGTCTCTATCTCTGTCGAATAAATAAATAAAATTAAAAAAAAAAAAAAGAGTCTACTTATTGGAATGTAGATGAACTGGTTTGGGGCCAGCCTCCGCCAGTTACTTTAAGACAGAGATGAAAATGGTATCTACCTTTAGAGTCAAGAGGATCAAATTGGGTCTATCAACAGGTAGCTCTTGCTGTGTAGTCCCCACCCCAACACACACATGTAAAGTAGCATGGACAGCCCTATTTCTCCACTGCCCAGGGACAGACCTCATGTGGGTTCGAGTGCCTCCAGGTCCTTGTGTTACTAGTTCAGAGGCCAAGCCTGGAGAAGCTAGTTCTTTGTCACAGGAACCATGATGTGCTTCCATCCTTCTGTGTCTGGGGAGTGAGCACCATTGCTGGAAGTAACTAATTGTTTATCTTTAATTGTCTTATACCCTGGGGAGTTAGTTTTGGGGCATAATTGTGAATTCAAATGGATATATGCAACCAGGCAAGTGAGATTTATATAAAAATCTGGTTTTACTAAAGGAACCCCCTTTTTGGGTGGGGGTGGGGGGCACAGGCAGCTCTATCCTAAGAGCAGTAGCTCAGTCTCAAGATTTATGCTACGAGAATTTACTGCACATTGACAGAATGTCAGAGCAGGAAGTGATGTCAGAGACCATCTTGTCAAACCCCCTCACTTTACATTTGAGAAACTGAGACCCAAAAGGGGATAGAAATGGCCTTAGGATCACATCCTAGTTAGTGACAGAGAAGTCACAACCGAGGGCTCCTCACCTCCTGTCCAGGCTGGTGTTACCCCACCATGCTGCCTCTTGCTAAAGGGAGTCCCCTATCCAATTAGATGTCAAGGAAGAGATGATTTCCCCCTAAGTATTAAGATACAGATTCATGTTAAACAAGAATTTGATTTTCAGAATCATCTCCTGCAATGGGGGTTTATTTGAATTTCTCTTGGCCTAGAGGTGGCATTGAAGCAATTCCCTCTGTGGGTGCCTCGCTTCATACGTAAACACGTCTACCATATATACACAGGCACACACATTTGTCATTCCTTCCCAGAATGACTTAATGATTTCCATGTAACCAATATGTTGCAGCTGTTGGCTTCCTTCAGGCTGAAGCACTCAGAAAATCATCAGTTATCAAGTTGCCTTCCCGTCACTGCTTTTTCCCAGCCCTGAATATTTTCTCCCTCTTTTCTTTAAAAAACAAGGTAAGAAAAAAGAATAAGAAGGTAAGAAAACAAGTTAGGACAAAAATATTGGGGCCCTACTTTCAACCAAATCCAGGCACAGGTCTGCAGAGACCGGGCTGATAACTATGTTTTTGTGGGAGGGCTTTCAGTAGGAGATAATTTAAGTTTGCTCCTCCATGGAGACAGCTTCAAATCAGGAGACCCAAGAGGAGAAAGGTTGGGGGTCAGGAGGTGGGTTGCATGCTTTGGAGAAGACAGTGTACTGAGTGGATGTGGTAAGAAAGACTGGGGTGCACATTCTTACTTTGCCATTTGCTAGCTTTGTGACTTTGAGAAAATTTGCTCAATGTCTCTGAGCCTCACTTTCTTTAATCTGCAAATAGTACTTGAAGATTAGAGTGAGTGCTCAGGAAACATATCTGTCTCCATCTCCCGGCTTCCTTTCCCACCCTTTGCTCTCTGGCCCATGGAATGTAACAGAGAGGTATTTTCTGTGAACAGGTAACATTGACCTTCGGTACGTGCCTGGCTTCGCCCATGACTTCTTCCAGAAACTGTTTACCAGGACAGGTGCAGAGGACCTTCCTGTCCTGGCTTTAATGCCAGCTCCTGGGATCTGCATGGGGGGGGGGTTACAGTGCCCAGATGTCTCCTGCTGGGCCCATGCCTGAGAGATGAGAGTGGTCGCAGCAACCAGGTAGGTCTGTTAGGAGCAGCCTGGACCGGCCAGGTTGCCTAAAGCTTACTGTCTGTTTCATAACCTTCACGCACCTTACCATTCTACTCCTCTCCATCCTGACCATTTTTTGTCTGGACTCTACTTCTAGCTTCAGCTCCATCCTGCTCACTCTACTACCTTCTCACCTTCTCAAAGGTGAGACTGACTCCAGTCTTACCTGATTTAAAAAATGAATCTGTCATTGGCAACCTCCGCAAGCGACCCTCAAATCAAGTTCCTTGACTCCATAATCAATGCCTCCAACGATCTGGCCCCAGCCTTATCTTCCCCTGGTCCCCTTCATGTTCCCCATATGCCATCCAAACAGAACAACTTGCCTTCCCGTCTTTGAGACTTTGCCCTGCCGTGTCACTCTTGGAAGGGATCCTCTCCCGGTTGTAGGTCAATATCTAGCTTAAAGCCTGCTGCCCCAAGCTGCCGGGCCTAGCTGTCTCCTACCTGTTCACCTGTTTGCTTCTCTGTGCTGGGGGTGGGGTCCACACCTTGGAACTTCCCAGTGCCTGTCCCTTATGTCTCTTGGCATTTACCACTTTCTACCTCATATTGTAGTTAGTTGTGTATAAGTTGCTTTTTAGGCTGAACCATAAGGGCAAATGCCCATGGGAGGAAGACATGATGTAGGGAATTCCAGAGAGGAAGGAGAACAAAGTTGGCCTTCTCCACCTCAAGGGACTGTGAGAGGAGGACAGGGAGAGAGAGAAAATCAGAGGGAGGGGCTGGTGAGAAGCTGAATGCTGGCATCACCTCTGAGTTGAAGTGCCATCTCTGAGGACCTCTCTGGGTTGAGGAGAAAGCTGATGAAGAAGGTGTGTGTGTGGGGTTTCTGCCTGATTCGCATTTGGACTTCTGGGAAGAGACCCCCCTCACAGCCATCCTCCCTGCCTTCACCTCCCCGCGCTCTGTCAGCCTCAGCCCGCGAGAGCCTGAGTCTGCACTCCGGAGACACCTTCAATTCTCCTGTGACATGGAAAGGAGCCAGAGGCCTCCATAAGTGCCTGACGGGGAGTTAGAAGTCAGTGGAGAGCTGACTGGGGCTCTTGCCAAGAAAGGTTGCTGCCGCCAGGGCCAAGTGACCCTTCAGCCAGGGGCCACTCACATACAGTTAGAGACTGGTCTGACCCAGGCCGACCTTGGTGGGGTTGGCAGTGCTAGTGAGAGTGGCAAGCATGAATACATGAAAGAATGTAGGACTGGTTGTAAGACTTTCTCAGTTCCTGCTAAATACCTGTTTTAATTCTTTTATAGGGTCTTAGGAACAAACAAAATACACCCAACCAGAACACAAATGATTTGTATTAGAAAACCACATGCTCTAGAGCACTAGCCAATATATAATGTTACACAGTAGACTAATAGTAATATTAAGTATGGAGTGAACTGTGTATTCAGTAATAGATAGGCACTATATTTGGGACAGTTTCTGACAACTCCCTCATATGACATCTAATTTTTAAGTTCATTACTAAACTTTATTTTTTTTTTAAAGATTTTATTTATTTATTTGACAGAGATAGAGACAGCCAGCGAGAGAGGGAACTCAAGCAGGGGGAGTGGGAGAGGAAGAAGCAGGCTCATAGCGGAGGAGCCTGATGTGGGGCTCGATCCCAGATCACCGGGATCACGCCCTGAGCCGAAGGCAGACGCTTAACCGCTGTGCCACCCAGGTGCCCCCATTACTAAACTTTAGAGTCCACTAACAGTCGTCTGTGATCCCAGGCAACACGATTTAATGAGGAAGTAGAAAAGAAGTGTCACAGACTCCTCAGCATTTAGCCCCATGTCTTTGCCAGGCACAAGGGAGGGTGGGGGAAACCAGGGACATGTGCAAAGGTGAGATAATTAATTTCTTCTGCAGGGGCTATGAGAGGCAGCAGAGGGGGACTTTGAGCTGAACCTTGAAGAATGAGCTGTTGTCCATCTGAGAAAGAAGGTAGGGGTGGGCATTCCAGGTATAGGGAACAGCATGTGCAAAGAGATGGAAGCAGGAGGAAGCATAGTGGATTTAGTGGTGACACTTGGTGATATCTGGGAGGACAGATTCGACTGTTAATGACAGTTATCTATAATGAGTGCTCACAGATTAGATGTTTTACATTAACCCATCTACCCTATGAGCTAGACACTATTGTTCCCACTCTATAGATGAGGAAACTGGGTAACAGAGAAGTAATATGCTCAGGGTCACATAGCTAGGAAGTGATGGAATCAGGAATCAAACCTAAGTAGTATGTCGTACTAGGGTAAACATCTCTCCATATTATTTCATTTAATCATTCCCAGAGTGATGCCCTGAGGTGCAGATACTGACAACACAGAGGCACAGAGATGTTTGTTAACATGACCACGATCACACCGCTGGGAAGTGGAGGGACAGAGATTCTAACTCAGGCAGAATCTGGAGCCCACTCCTAATCTTGCACCCATTGGCCTCCAGGGCACTGGCTGAATTATATTGAAGTTACCAGTTCATAGCCAGCTGATTCCCCCTTGAGAGGTCGGGATACGTGAGGGCAGGGACCATGCATAATTGTTGCCACTGTATCCCCAGCATCTAGCACGGTGTCCAGTACACAACGAGTGCCCCATCCATAGAGTATTTTAAGCCATTAGGAGGCCACACAGTGAAGTCACTCAGAGCCCAAACTCCAAAGGCAGCCTCTCTGGGCTCACATCGCAGCTCATCCACTTCTAGCTGTGTAATCTTATGCCAGTTTCTTCACTCTCTGTACCTGTTTCTTTTTCACTAAAATGACGATAATAATAGCACTAACATCATTGGGTTGTTGTACTGAGTCAGCGCACAGAAAGCATCTAGGTGAAACTCTCATGTGTAATGCACTCTTTGTAAGTTTTTGCTAGCATTCTTGGTGCCGCCCAGTTCCCTGGTGTCTGGTTTAGGGAACAGGGAGACTTCATATAACTCAAATGATAGATCTGTAGTTCTTTCCAGCAAGTTCGGGGCTAAAGAATATGGGAGAAATTCAGTGATCTTGGGCATATGTGATGACAGTTGACAAAGACAATATCTGACCCGACACTGCCTTCAGAATGCTTATCCCTGGGCTCTGGATCCCCCTTATCAGTGTATTTCATGCATCTCTCTTACTTTGCCGTGTGTTACAGGAAGGCATGGTTTAGGGAAATGATGCAGGTTTTAAATTTTATCTTTGCCAGTAAGTAGTGGTGTACCTTTGGGTGAATTCCCTAATCCCAGCTGTGTCTGCAATGAAGAGGGGATTATGTAATAAAACCTACCCCAAAGGGTGCAAATTCAGGGGAGTAACCTAAGTATCTGACATGGTGCTGGCATTGAGCAGACCCTCAACACATGTTTGCCGCCCCCTCCCCTCCCCTTAGCCCAGTTTGCATCTTCTTCATCACTGAAATCTCCCACAATGCCTTGCAGAGAGTAAGTGCTTCACACAATGCTTGATGAGACCATGAAGGAAGGCTGAGATGGCATCAAGGACTTTAAAACAAACTGTGGGGGAGGGAAGGAGGGAGGAACAAGGGAGAATGAGTGGGGAGCCAGGAGGGGACCTTTCCATTTTATGGTAAACACAGCAAAATTAACTTTTTAAAGTTAAGGCAGAGAGTTACCGGGGAGATGAGGGCAGCCAGGTTGGCTCCCAGAGTCTGGGGGAAACTGGAAGAAGGAGGTGGGTGAGGAGCTGGCTTTTGTGCTAACAGCCAGCACCTGCCTTCCCTGGATGGGTGGGCCAGGAGCTGCCAGCGCCTGGCAATCAAACATGGGTAAGCAGGGCTGCAGAGGGAGCTGGTGTGTATGAGAGGGAGGGGGCGCTGCTGGAGGCTGGGTCTTGGGTCACCACAGCAAGAGACAGGCTAGCCCTGCCCTGGCAGGTCAGAAGCCCAGCAGCTGGCATTCCTTCTCAAATTGCAAAAATACACACCTCTCATGCTTGTCAAGGGCTTTGTAATTTGCACAGCTTGTAGGATGTCTATGGAGTTACCCATCTGATCCATGAGGCATCATGATCCATAGATGCCATTACCCCATGTGATTGATGGGGAGTTTCTGGGTGTCAATGGGATTTCTGATGAACCTGCAGTAGGGTGTATACAAAGATGAGGGTGCAATTAACTTCATCTGTGGCTAAAAAGGGCACAATGAGTTGGTTTTAAAGGATGAACTGTTGTCCATCTGTCCACCTATGCTTTTCAGGCATAGGGAATAGAATGCGCAAAGGAATGGGAGCGTGAGGAAGCATGGTGGATTTAGTGAAAATAATAGTAACTATCCCTAACCTATATTGACAACATACATGTGCTAGGCACTGTTTAGAGGCTTCACATGCAGAGCTCAATTGATTCTCACAATGGCCCAGTCTGGTAGATACTACTGGGATCTCCATTTTACAGATGAGGAAATGGAGGCACGGAGAATTAAGTGATTTCTTTAAGGTTCCAGTGGTAACGAGTGGTGAGTCTAGGCCTGGAACCCACTCACAACAGGCAAGCAATGTGATCAAGGTGTGAAGGGCTAGGTGGTAAGGGATGAAACATATGGCTCGAGAGGTGGAATGGGCCAGATGAAAAAGGAAGCCAAAGGTATTTGGATTCCATCTTGTTGGCAATGGGGAGCCACGGATGATCTAAGCAGGGGATTGCTAGAAAAATCAGTGTGGTGCAGGACAGAGGGTGAACTGGAGAGACTGAGGTTATTGGGGGTGTGTTGGGGAGATAGCCAGATCCTTTGTTCTTACATGTGGGCCAGGATGCTCTTTCAATCTGGATAACCATCACCCACTCTGAAACTCAAGTTCATATACCATCAGGACATGGGTTCTGTTATTTCATGAGCTCTCCTGGGAGACAAGGGCCCCACGTGGCCCCTACAATATGGCTGTGGCACCTTCTGCATCACATTCTCTGTGTCCAGTGACTGCATTTCAACTATTTCTATATTCCTTGGATTGCCAGACATCCTTTACCTCTATATTTAGCACACTAGCTAGATTCCTTATTTCCCCAGGAGCACAGGCCAGTATTAGAGTCCTTGTGAAGACACTTCAGAAATTCTCACTGGAAAGCTCTTCCACCAAGTATAACTCTAGACAAGTACCTGCTCTAAACAGATATGGTTTGCTTTGTTCCTCATGTAAGCGTGGGCTGACCCTGCCAGGTAACCATAGTGGCAAGTCGGGTGACATGCCCACCAGTCCCAGCTCTGAAACTAGCTGTGTGACCTTGGGCAAATCATTGTACCTTTCTGTGCTGCACCCAAGAAAGAGGAGGTTCTACTAGACAATATAGACAATGTCTCTATTCTCCTGCAGCAAACAATGTTTGTTGTTTCTAGAACTTTACTTTCAAGTGTCTGATTTCATTGATTCGTGTAACATATTTTTGTAGATCCAGGCACTGTGCTAGGTGCTAGGGACACAGTGGTACAAGGCAGAGAGAGCCCTTGCTATCATTCTGGCTGACTGTTTACAGTAACTGATTCCATCTAACGTCCGTGTGCTGAGCACTTATTACTTTCCTTATCTTCTGGTAGATGTTGTGAGAGACATAGACAAGATGAAGATATGGTGCCTGTTCTAAAGAAGCTTTTTGTCCAAAACCACCTCTTTAAGAGGAGACCAGCTCCAGCTAAATGTGGACAAAGGGACTTCTTCAAAGGTGTTATTTTACCCTTCACCTGTAACTACAATCAGATAAGTAGCCATGCCAGACCCTGTTTCTTTTGGGCATTGCTTCTAAGCCATCTCTGATAAGGGCCCCAGGAGCATAGAGTTGTAAAATGAACATGGCGCATCCTGCCCACAAGATGGCGGCATTCTAGTATATTCCCGAACAGCAAAGGTCATTGGGAAACAGTGCCCTCTGTTGGCATGGAGGAGAGAGACCACTTCATGTCTTAGAAGGGCTGAGAGTAGGTCTCATCTCCAGGGTTCAGTGAAGGTACTGACCTTCTGGAAAGTCCTGGGGGGATGGAGGGCAATGGAGGTTGGACAACAGGAAAGGGTACTAAATGTCACCTTATTCGATCCAACAAATCTTTCTGGATGCCTTCCTTAAGCTCCCCCATCCCCAAGTTTGTGTTTGATGATCTCCTCTGGGCCCCTCCACCAGAGCACCTGTCATATTGAATTTGCATTGTTGATTTATCAGTCTTTCTTTTCTATCCAGCTAAGACCATGTCCATTTCCTCTCAGAATCCCTGATGCTTACACAGAATCTAGCTCAAAGTGAGCACAAAGCTCTTTGTTGAATGAATGAAGTTTATCCTAAGGAAGAACTTGAAACAGACTCTTGCTTGAATACT
This sequence comes from Ursus arctos, assembly GCF_023065955.2. Lineage (NCBI taxonomy): Eukaryota > Metazoa > Chordata > Mammalia > Carnivora > Ursidae > Ursus > Ursus arctos. The sequence continues at coordinate 8,222,078 of NW_026622886.1, read as the reverse complement.
ATCACCCAGGTGAGGGCATCTCAGGACATTAATATCCTCGTCCTCAAAAATGGAAGATGGAAAGATGGGAGATCAAGAGATGTAGTCCAAAACACCCTAATGTGAGTTGTTGGAGGAATGGCCAGGATCAACTTTACATCTACCTCTGCCCAGAAGAGATCAGCCTTGTCCACCTAGCCAGAGAATCAAGGTAGAGAAGATGGAAAATCCAGATCTGGCTGAGTCTGGTGCCCACTAGAGAAAACTGTGGCCTTTAATCTGGGTTTTTACTTCACTTCCATCTCTAACCAGGGAGGGAGGCATGGGTTTTAGCACTGGAAGAGGGTCCATCAGTTGAAACAAGCAGGTTCAACCTGCTCCTCTGCTACCTTCCACTGAGGCCCCCCATCCTGCTGCCTGGCACCTCCACCTCTGCTGCCGGAGCTCCAGCAAAGAGGAAAGCAGTCAGAGGCGCTCTGAAGGGCCCAACCTCCTCGCATTCCAGCCCCAGCCAAAGCCGGCCCGGGGAACAAGTGGAGAGCCCCTCTTGGAGGAAGTGATTCAGAAACCGCGATGGCCTGGCGGCCCGCCGTGACTCACAGCACATCAATGGGGGAATTGTCTGTGGAGGCTGAGAATACCAAAGCTCTTTTCTTTCCTTCCTTTCTCTTTTTTTTTTTCTTTTCTTTTTTGCCCTCCCCTTGGCGGCACTGCGCAACACCAGGGCTGCCCAGAAACATGTGTTTCTCATCATTGGCTCCAACAGCCGCCTTGGAGGACCGGGGAGCAAACAAGACCGAGAGGGAACAAGCCCCATGGGGCAGCTGCAGCAGTTAAAGGGGGCCCTTCTCTTTCCCTGCGCCTGAGTCCTATTTCACCTTCCTCATCCACACCAGCATCCCCCAAAGAGCATATGGAATGGAGGAGAACAGAATTCTGATCTGGGAAAAAACTTAGGAGTATGTCTCTTCCAATACCTTTGTCTACTGATGAGGAAGCTGATGCCCTAAGCAGGGAAGTAAGTGGCTTGCCAAATGCCCCACAGTCAAGTTACAGCTGACGTCTTGCTGCACTGACTGCATTTTCCTGTACCCCGAATCAGGAAACGTAGTTGACAAAGGATGAATTTTTTTTTTTCACGAATAGCGAAAACTGAGAAGTTGCACTAAGTTTCATTATAAATCTATCAATTGTCCCTTTCCCCTTATCTACCAGTCTCAGGAAACTGGTTGGCACAAGGTCACTTGTGAGGTCATCTGCAAAACCTACAGGCCGTTTTGCAGTCCTCATCTGACCGGCTGTCTCTGTAACATGTGGCATTCGTGCTCACTTTTACCTCCCAACCTCTCTAGATTTTCCTTGTCGGCATCCTTTGCTCCCCATCTGGCCCTCAAACGTCCAAGCTGCAGAGGGTTCTGTCTTAGGCCCATATCCACGTTCATGGTTTCAGTGCCTAAAAATTAGCTGACAACTCCCAGATCTTCACTGTAGCTGTTCATCTTTTCTGGGCTATAAACATGTATATACAGCTGCCTTCTCAGCATCTTCTTTGGATGCCCCAAACGGAACTCACCCTTTCCCTCCAAAGCTCTCTGCTTCGACTTGATTGCCAAACAATGATGGGAAGAGGATAGCTAATGTTTCAAAGTATGTGCTTTGGAATCTCATAGGCCTGGGCTCGACTCCCAGATATGCCACTTAACTAGCTACGGGGCCTGACCAAGTTACTTAACCTTCCAATTTCCCCATCTGTAAAATGGGGATAAGAGAAATACCTCCTTCATAAGACTGTCATTAAGAGGAAATGGGTTAATTCAATAGCATCAGCACAATGCCTGGCACATAGTAAATGCTCAATACATGTGAGCTATTATTTTTATTATGCATCTCAGCACCCTCCCCACTTGAGCCACACTGAATTCTTACCATTACTTAAAGACAAAAGGCTCTTTCATTACTTCAGGCCATTCTCCTCATTTAGGATGCTATTCATACTCTTCTCTGAGGCAAACTCCTACTCACCCATCAGACTGAGTCCAACTGTCATTGCCCTTATAAGAAATTAGCAGCTCATTCTTTTGTTCTTATAGAGCACTTTGTTCCACTGTCGTAGCATTTATTAGCTACGACTAATTAGCTCCCTCTCCAGCCTCATCTCGCACTGCCTCTCCCATTACACTTGGCTCCAGCAGTATACAAGTGCCCAAGATAACCACATTCTTGCATATCTTGAGGCCTTCCCATATGCGGTTTGCTCTGCTTGGAAAGCCCTTCTTTTCAGGACACATTTTCCTCTAAGAAGATACCTCTTCTGAGCAACCATCCTGGAAGCCTGAGGCTGGGTTAGCTGTTCTTTCTTTGTGTCTCCATAGGGCCTTCGATGAATTTCTATAATACAACTCACTGGACTCCATTTTCAATGCTGAATTATTTGCCTTCTCCATTAGACTTTACTGTGTCTTACTCATGACAAACACTCATCAAACATGTGATGTGTGCCAGGCACTGTGTTTGCCACCGTATGGCATGAACAGATGAATGAATTTTCTGTTTCAATGTCTATTCTCCCTCCAGACTGTGAGCTTCTGAAGATGCTGAATGGATAAAATGAGAGGAGATGGGAACTGTCAAGGAAAACATCCCCTAGTGGTCATGGGCTAGGTATTAGAGAATGACTTGTTCTTACAGTAATACTCATCCCACAAACATCTGATGTGTACTACTATGCATCATGCACTGGGCTAGGTACTGGTATTATAACTCAGCCAAATGCCTTGCAGTCTCATGGGGAAGACAGCCAAGGCACAGCAAGCCTCATGGGCATGTGACCTGTGCCATGATGATGTTTGTAGAGGGAGACTGACAGTAGGGTGGGCTTCCTGGGTGCGTGTCCTGGGCAGGTGCACAGAGCCCCACACTCAGAAGGGCTCCATGCTTGGTTTAAGTCTCTGTTGTGGCCACTTTGAAGTTCTTAATAATCTCACCTTTGAGCTTGTGTAGAGTAAGTGGTGACAATGGAGCATGTATATGAGCAAAGGGGCCTATGTGCAATGTGCATGTCCACTGCTGTTCCTTGCCATCCCCTTCGCAGATAGCCTCCTTGATGCTGCTTGAGAACGGAATCCCAGTGGACCTGTGATGCATGGGACTTCAGTGAAACTCAAAGCGAGTACAAGCTACGTGTGTGGCATGTACAGCTGAATAAGCAGGGAGGGCTGACAGCCTTGAGAGGCCATGCTTGCTATATGAACCGGCACTTGCTTCCAATGCAGAAAGAAGACAATGGTGTTCTAAGAAAAACAACCAAGAAATCCTCTCATCATCTTTTCTACTGGCCAATAACTTCTGCTGAAAATGATAACACAGAAGGAAAGGAAAAGATAAGGCAATCCATCCTTTTTCTAGTCCTTCCTTACTCATCCAGTCAGCCAAAAGTAGAGAATCTTGGTAGAATGCACACATATCGAGAAGTGGAATTAAACAGTTGAGTTAGTTTTGTGCTACATTTCCACTATTCATCCACATATACATATGCATATGTGAGCTATGAAATATGAATTGTGTCATTTCATTGATTCTGCATATGAGCTAAATGCTCTTGTATTTTCATATAAAGTTTGCATTGCACAATCTAAAAGCAAGTGGTAAAATTCATGTTAATAATTTAAAAATTTGTTTATTAACATTTGTAGTTAGAATATTAAATAGCAAAAAACAAAACAAAACAAAACAAAACGGCAAGTTAAAGAGACCATGGGAGAAAGGAAAAGTTTTATGTTTTAGTACCTTCAATGGTACATTTTTCCTGCATTTTGAACAAGGTAAATGGTCCTGTAAATTATGTAGCCAGCCTGTACTGAGAGAGAAGGAAGTGTCTTTGAATTATAGCTTTGAATAGAGGATATGAAAAGCAACTCAGTGGTTCCCTGGTTAGGCCTCCTCTGCTCATCACCCGCCATATTGCATTTGAAGAAGCTGAGAGCTAGAGGTGGTGTCAAGGTCACCCAAGATGCAAATGGGTAAGCCAGGGATAGCACTCAGGTCACTTGACCCCATTCTTAAGTCTAGTGTTCTGCACATGATATGTGCTCTTCCTTCTGTCAGGAATCGTACCTTAGGACTTGGAAATAAGAAATTCCTATGGAAGTGAAATCATCTACTCAGTACATGGGGGCTGATATGCTAAGTGGTATGGTTTCCATCCAAGGCCAGGGAGGCTTGACCAACACTTGGTTAAAATGCTAAGCAAAATAAGTCAAGCAGAGAAAGACAATTATCATATGGTTTCACTCACTTATGGAACATAAGTAGGAAGATAGGTAGGAGAAGAAAGGAAAGAAAGCGAGGGGTAAACAGAAAGGGGAATGAACCATGAGAGACTATGGACTCTGGGAAACAAACTGAGGGCTTCAGAGGGGAGGGGAGTGGGGGAATGGGATAGGCCGGTGGTGGGTATTAAGGAGGGTATGTATTGCATGGTGCACTGGGTGTTATACACAAGTAATGAATCATGGAACTTTACATCAAAAACTAGGGATGTACTGTATGGTGACTAACATAATATAATAAAAACTTATTATTTAAAAAAAAGTAATACATTGTGTTCCAGGGAAAATCAAGTGGGCAGTGTTTTAGTCCTCATCTTTCTTGACTTAGCAGCAATAGTCAAACACTTGCTTTGCTTGGCCTCCCACATTCCACCTCCCCTAGTCTCTACCTTCCTGACTTAGTAACATTAAAGTATCTCAGGGGTCAGTTCTCTGACCTCTTCTCATTTTCTGTCCATGCTCATTCCTTGAGTGATCTCATCTAGTCTAATGGGTCTTAAAACAATCTACATGCTAATGACTCATCTATTTATATTTCTAGCCCTGACCTCTCCCTGAATTCCTTCTAACGTATCTGATGGCCTACTGGACATCTCTACTCCAGTGTTTAATAGAATCACACATTTAAGATCCAAAATTCTGCCCAAAAGTGCTCCCCACCTCTGTTAATGGCAGCTTAATCACACTAGTTGCTCAGGTCAAAACCTTACAGTTGCCTGACTCCTTATCTTTCACATTTTGTGTCCAATCCGTGGGTAAATGATAAAGCCTCTGCCTTTATAAAATATATCCAGAATCTGACCATTTTCTACCACCCTACTGCTTTGCTTTGGTCCAAGTCACTATTATCACTCACTAGGATTATTCCTATAACTTCTGGACTGGTCTCCCCATTTTGGCCCTCATCTCTTTCAGCCAGAATGATCTCCTTAAACTGTATGTGAGACCATGTCACCCTCTGCTCAAAACCTCCCAATGGTTTCTCAGCTAACACTGAAAAGCATCCCAAACCTTATAAATGGCTGCAGAGCCTGCCAGCATCCAGTCCTGGAGCCTCTAAGACCTTAGCCTTCACTTGTCCCCCTCACTTGCTGGCTTTACTCCAGTCATGTGATCTCCTTGCTCTTCCTCCAATTCACCAGAGTCTCTCCCACCTTCAGGCCTTTCTCCTTCTGTACTCTCTCTGTGGAATGCTCTTTCCCCAGAAATCTGCAAGGTTCACTCCCTCACCCCCTACAGGTCGTTTTTAAATGTCATCTTCTCATGAGGGCTTCCCTGGTCACCTATTGAAGACTGTCACCTGTTCCTTTTCCCAGGCACATTCTCTGTTCCTTTTCTCTGATCTTTATTCCCACCATTTATTATGTCATGTAGTTGGCTTTGTGTTCTGTTGATTGTTTTCTCCCATTAGAATGTAACTGCTTGGGGCGTCTGGGTGGGTCAGTTGGTTAAGGGTCTGCCTTCCGCTCAGGTCATGATCCCAGGGTCCTGGGATGGAGCCCTGCGTTGGGCTCCCTGCTCAGTGGGGTGTCTGCCCCCCCAATTGTGCTCTCTCTCTCTTAAAAAAAAAAAGAATGTAACTGCTTATCTGTATGTTTTTGTGCATTTTATTCAAGTGCCTGAGTCTGCCATGAGAGCTAAGGCATAGATGACCTATGGCCAATGATCTGTCCAGATATAATGGACCACTCAGCCATGCCCCATGAGCCTCTTTGACTTCATATTCTTCACATTTCATTGAAATGTGCTTTGCCCATTTATCTGGGTTGAAAAATCAGGCCATCTTTCAAGGCTTGGTTTAATAGTCATATCCTCCTAGAAGTCTTCCCTGACCTTCACCTTCCCTCACCTTGATTGACCTACTCTCTTCCAGAAAACTAAACAAAATAAAGAACAAGTTAGAGCCTTTATATGACTTCTCATGGGGAAGAAAGTGAATACACACCACAGTACACACTGGTATAAATCTGGGAGGCAACTGGCCATTTAACAAATTAAAATGTATATACCCTTTGACCCAGCAATGCACTTCGAGGAAATTATCTTACAAAAATCCTGAGCAAGTATACATAGATATGTGTGCCAAGACTTCGTAGCACTTTTGTACTGTTAGCATGGGCTGGTTTAATAAACTTTAGTTCTATAGACTACTCCATGCTGATGAAAAAATATGTCAAGATTATTTGTTAGGGGAAAACTGACAAATAGTATGCAAGGCATTATCTCATTGGTATTAAAGAAAGAATGATGGAAGAAAGAAAAGAAGAAAGGAAGGGAGGGCATGAGGAGTGAAGGAAGCAGGGAAGGAAGGACAGAAGAAAGAGAGGAAGGGGTTGTATATTGTCAGAATTTGGTTCTAAGGTATGAGAATAAGACCAAAATGAGGCATGTGGTGAAAATTACCCCGGAGAACGCTTAATATCACTTGTAAGATACAATATAAAAGTTCTATCATCTCTCAATGTTTTCCTCCAATATTGGAACAAATTTCTTGTCTTTCCATTGACCACCAGATAAAATAACTATTAGGCTATATTTGGGGCTATGTTGCATGAGAACTACCCACTGTATTGTAAAATGCTAAATGTCCTTCAATTGTTATCAGTTCCTGTGGGAAGAGAAGGGGATGCATCTCTCTTCTTGGGCCTCCTCTTGAGTGTTTGTTCATCGAGGAGAAAGCAGGGAGGAACTTCCTACACTATTTAAATTGCTTGTCTCTGTCTCTCTCCACTTCTCTTTCCTCTGAGCCTATTAAATGTGTTTGGTGTGACTCTACTGTGTGTATGTATGTGCCATTTACTTTTTACTTTTATTCTTTTTTAGTGTTTGAATTCTATATGAGCATGTATCACTTTTAAAATGAAAATAATGAGATAAGTGTTTGAAAAATCACCTTGTAGATGCAGAAAATAAATTAGCTTTTTTTTTTGAATAATCAATTGTGTACTGTGGGAAAAAAGGGACACTGTGGAAGTGGAATTGTTAATTGTTATTGTTTTTTCAATGAAAATGACAATTGGCTTTGTCTCTTCTCCCTCCCTCATTCCTTCTTTCCTCTCTGTGGCTTTTGGTGTTGCTGGAAGCTGCTGATATTTCAAGGAGACAGCAAGACCCTTGCACAACTGATGTAAAGGGACTCCCTGGGCATGGAATTAAGACCATCCCAACGTAATGCACGGTGCAAAAAAACGGTTTAGGTGATCTATTTAGGAGGAGGGCAGGGAAGAGAAAAAGGTAGTAGGGTATTTTGTTTCCCACAACCCCTCTGCCTTCTAGGATCTTGTTCTCTGCTCCACAAAAGGCCTCAGTGCTCAGATGATGCTGCCAATTGCCCCCACTGAATCCAGAGTGGGTCCAAGCTCATGGTGCCTATGTTTCCAGGAACCACATAACTACAGGGACACACTCTTGTGTTTCCCACACTCTTAGCACAGTCCTGACACCTAGTAGGCACTTGATAAAATAGCTGGCATTTATTATTTTTTAAAAAAGATTTTATTTATTTGACAGAGAGAGAATGCACAAGCAGGAGGAGCAGCAGGCAGAGGGAGAGGGAGAAGCAGCGTCCCCATTGAGTGGTGAGGTGGATATGGGGCTTGATACCAGGACCCTGAGATCATGACCTGAGCTGAAGGCAGACGCTTAACTGACTGAGCCCTCAGGCACCCCTAGCTGTATTTACTGAGCTCTTAACTATTTACATGTCTGACCTGGGTTACCTGTTACAATTTCTCAAAAATCCTATAAGACAGGTACAGAAATCTCTATTTTTCAGATAAGGATACCAAGTCATAGAAAGGTTAAGTAATTTCTCCAGGCTTGTAGATCTGGGATTTGAAATCAGGTAGTTAGACTCTAGGGCTAGCCCTTTTAACCACCATCCTGCCTCCAAAAACTATGTGTTGAATAAATAAATGCTTGATGATTGGATCAGATCTGTCCTTATGAACGTCCTGTCAGAAGATATTTCTCTAATAAAATGGGGGTGGGAGTAGCATGAGTAGGAACTGAGTCATTCACACTTTCTAGCTTGTCATCTCTTGTGAGCCAGCAGGCTGGCTAGGGTTAGGGCCAAAATTCTTTGGGAAAGAGACAAAGTGAACCATAGGTTCTGTTCCAGAATTTTCTAACAGATCCATTTGGCCCCAACCTCCAAGTGAGGTTCATTCTACTCTCCCCATCTCTGCAAACCACTAGTTTGGAGTCATAAACATTAAGTACAAAGAAGACAGTGGGGAAAGGAGAACAGGTTCTGAGAAAACCACCCTTTCCACTTGCAACAGTTGGAGTAACCACTAGAAAAATGGCAGAACTGTTAAAAGTAAAAATGATAACAATAATGGTGGGCACATTGTTTTCTAATATTCAGTCTCCTTTTCCTCCATGGTTAAAGAACTATTAATTTATAGTTGTATATATGACTTCCCAGACTCACAGATACATTTCCTAGGCGCTTTTCAAATTAGATATGGCCAGATGACTATGTTCTGGCAAGCGAGATTTAAGTGGAAGTGTCATATGACAGCCTCTGAGAAACTTCCTTAAGGGGAGATGACACAAATATTTTTTCCCTCTTCAGCCTGCTGGCTGAAATGCAGATGTGAGGGCAGAGACAGAAGCAGCTATCTTGGGCCATAATACATCAATATCCACAATTTGCAGATAAGGAAACTAAGAAGGGAGTGAAGGCCATAAGCCAGAAGGAGTTGAGTACTCAGTTCTTCATAGAGCAGGGCCATCCAGACGTGGACTGCCTACTTTTGGACTTGATTGCACAAGAAAGTTAAACCTTCATCATATTTTAAGGCATAAAGTTTTGGCTCTCTGTTACTCATACCAGTTAATAGATAGCATCATGGTTTCTTTGAAAAAGTCAAAATTGGTAGTCAGAAGACTTGTTTTATTTCCACTTTTGCCTCTGTTTTATTTCCACTTTTGCCTCTGTTTTATTATATGCTTCTAAGTTCTCCGGTTCCTAACCTAGAAGTTAGAATTAAATACAGCTCTTTCATATGCATTGATTTTTTTATAGTAAAATACAATTAATTAAAAGGAGAATAGAGATTTGGGAAGTAAATACCAAAAAGGTTGAAGGGATATGGTTACACTGTTGTTCTTTGGTTTTGGGTTCCCAGGGGGAAGAGATCTCACCTTAATCAATTAATTAAAGTTGAAAGGAGAGTGTACTGGTTCACACAATCCAAGAGAAGGTTAAGCATTCAAGTTACAGAATGCCCAAAGATGAAACTGGGCCTTAGGAAAGCTGGAAACAGCGTTTTTCCATGTCTCTTAACCCTACTTCTTTGTATTTCAGATTCTATTTTTTTTAAAAGATTTTATTTATTCATTTGACAGAGAGAGAGTGAGCACAAGCAGAGGGAGAGGCAGAGGGAAAAGGAGAAGCAGGCTCCCAGCAGGGAGCCTGACGCGGGGCTCGATCCCAGGACCCTGGGATCATGACCTGAACTGAAGGCAGACGCCCAACCTTCTGAGCCACCCAGGCACCCCTGTATTTCAGATTCAATCTCTTGCCATAGACTGACTCTTAACACAAGTTTCACAGCTTAGAGCAGAAAGGGATGGCTCTCTTTTTCCATTTTTTTTAAAGATTTTATTTATTTGACAGAGAGAGACACAGCGAGAGAAGGAACACAAGCAGAGGGAGAGGGAGAAGCAGGCTTCCCGCTGAGCACGGAGCCTGATGCGGGGCTCGATCCCAGGACCATGGGATCATGACCCGAGCCAAAGGCAGACTCTTAACGACTGAGCCACCCAGGTGCCCCTCTCTTTCTCCATTCTGTTGTCAGTACTCTCAGGGAAGAACCTGACTGGCCCATCTTGATTCAGCTGCTCTCCCTGGAGACCAATCAGTTATTGCCAGAAAGCATGCTGTGTAAGAGAACTGGTCCTGCAGAATGTGTATGTGTGGATTTCCTACCATGTGGAGACTGAATTGTATACAACTGGGTATGTGTTAATATCATAATGAATGATGAACTAAATATTTGGAGCAATGAGATAAGTGTAGGGAGTGGGGAGTAGGAGAGCATAAGTGAGTGAGCACACATTCTAAAAAGATGAACCTGGACAGAATACCCCTTATGCGAACACTACAGATGTTCAAGAATGGAGAGAGTAATTCTGCTGGTAATGGAGCAAAGCATGGTGGACCAGTGGAAGCCAGGAGACCTGGTTTCTAGCCCTGACAATATAAAACTCTTTGGCACATCCCTTTCTTCACAGGTCACAGTTTCCACATTTGTAGAGTGATGAGGTTAAGTTAGCTTGAATTTGCTCCACTGTTTTCAAAGTTTTTTAAAATTTACAGAGGTTCCTGGGGTATTGGTTAGGGTGTTGGGGATCCTCACTAGGTCTTATTTCCATTCCCTACAAAAACAAACATCCTCATACCCATATACACATTGACACATTCACTCACATGTACTTACTCTCACACACCTTACACCTCCACTCCCACACATACACTCACACACATATGGTGGACCATGAATCATCAGTTTGCTGGATTGGATGATCTCTTGTGTCCCTTACAAGTTCTAAATGTCCATGAGTCTATACAAATTGGGAACTGTCTGAAGCTTTGAGCCTAAAATGCTAGAGAACAGCAATTGATACAGAGAAAAGTAATGATGATGAAGGTCCAAACAAATGTCTAGGATTTTCTACTCTCCTTTGCTTTCGCTGTCCCATTAGCCATAGCCTGTGTCTTCTGGTGGCCAAAGGCAAAGTGCAATCTGTAGACCCCTGAGGTGCTGTACTTATGAATAAAAGTCTGCATAAGTCCTATTAAACACAGTATCTTGCCCATCTATGGGGACCTCTATCTCTGCCTCTATCTTTAAATATATGTAGATTAGGAACAACATTAAGATGTATGGTATTTTTTTAGTTTGAGGCTATTTTCTGAATGAACACTTTATAAAGTAGAGAAACTCCGGTGTGTGGGGTTCGAGAGACATTTTGGTTGTGTTGGAGAAGACTGGGAAGAGCCCTTCTCAGAGCTATGCTTTAGGTCACGAGCCTTCTCCCCTTAAAAGCAGTTATGTGTTTGGTATATCCAGTTTGTTGCTTGGGGCAGGGATGGCCCCATCATCCTCACTGGTCCTTCTGATCCCTCCACAGGACATGATTTCCCTCTGCCTGGTAAGAAGACAGATTCTGTCAAGCACAAAGCCACGCTGTCTCGAGCTGGCACCTTCCTGCGTGGGAACTCAAAGCCACTCTCAAGAGCCCTTTTCTTTCTCTCTGCAGCTTGTGAGCCAGGGAGGCGGCCAGCTGGGTGGTTCCCACATTGAGAAACTGGGTGGGGCCTGGGGAACCCTTTGGCCTTGGTTGAGGAGCCAGACGGAGGCCCCTCCCTGGGAATTCTATATAATGCAGAAATGGCCAGAGAAAGAGAGCTTTGTAGAGAGGGTCGCCTCCCATCAGGCCAAGACTGGTTGGTCCCTGACACTACTGTGGGCAGAGAAAAGTGGCTGGCTGTTTTATCACTTGGCTAGGCTGGGGTCCAGTCCCTTTTTGCGGGCCCCAAATGGAGTGTAAGTGGGGTAAATGGACCTTCATGGATAGTCTGATGTGGATCCCCTGTTGGGTGATGTAAAAAAACAAAACAAAAACACTCCTGTTTCCTCCAGGGAAGTAGAGGAACTTCAGCAAAACAAACAAAATCTCTTGGGATTGAAGGTGGGTGGGATGTTCTTTGGCAAAGTGAAGGTCATGTTTCGGAAAGGGGGGGTGCTCTATGGAGAGCTGGTGAAGGAGAGAGAAGAGAGGTCTCTATACATACATAGGACACTGTCAGAAATGGAGAGGAATGAGCCAGGTGGTTTTTCCTTCATCATTGTCCCCTCCTCCTGAAAGGGACCCAGTAGCATGAGTCAAGGGTTGCTCACCACCATGGGCCTTGATGCAAAGCACTGGGTGTTTTGTCATTGCACATGGATGAAATGACTGAATCTGTATTCTATGTTCCAGACACAATACAGGAGGGAGAGAGATTTCCCCTGAATTAAGGAGTTCCCCATCTAGTAGGGAAAGCAGATGATCCAACAGGCAAATATAATACAGCACCATGACAGAGGGGTACAGGGGCTGTGCAGATCCTGGCAGGTGAGCCTCTTTAGGACTTGAGGATCCAGGGAGGCTTTCTGGAGGAAGCAATGTTTCAGCTGAGAGTTCAAGGGTAAGGTGGGATTAGTCAGATGAACAAGGGGTGGGGGTGTCCTAGAAAGAAGGAATTGCACATGCAAAAGCTTGGTGGTGAGAGAAAGAAGTTGAGCTCCAGGAGCTCAATATGGCTAAAGATTTTTCTCTATGTAAGTTGAGGAGAGATGGTATCCTAGAGAAATGAGCCTGGGCCTTATCAGGCAGGATGGCACCAAGGAGTTTGAACATCATCCCAGGGGGCATGGAGGAGCCGCTGATGAGTACCGAGCCCAGATGGCAAGATCAGATATGAGCTTTGGAAGGCTTGCTGTGGCTACCTATGGACACTGGATTTGGAGAGGATAAGACTAAAAAGGCTGAAAGACTATCGCTGAAACCCAGGCAAGAGATGGTGAGGACATGAGGGCCAATCTCTGTCTGGCATCGGCTCATGATCATTTTATCATTGCCCTCTCTCCTGGTTGATGCTGGGTAGTGCAACAGCAACACCAGAACTATGGAAGCTGTCAGGAGCCATATCATCATGTCCTCACCATTTCTTGCCTGTGTTTCAACAATGGCCTTTAGTCTTATCCCTTTCGAATAGGTAGCCACAGTGAGCTTGCCAAAGCTCATGTCTGACCATGCCACTTGAGCTCAGACCTCATCCCAGGTTTACAAAAACTGTTAGTGGCAGTGGGATTTGGATGCTGGGTGAGAGGGGAGGCTGGCTCTGGGGGGATGATGGGAAGGGAGAAAGGGGAGGCAAAGGTGATGCCAGGTTTCTGGCTCAGTAGAGTTTGAGCTGTGAAATGTACTCTTAGAGCTCTGATGAAGCCAGCTCCACAGCCCATCTGTCCCTAGGGAATGGTTCGGCAGCTGGGGGTGGGGGGCAGGGGATGTTCCCGTAAAGAGAGTGGTCCTAAAAGAAAGACTAGACTATGGTTTGCATATTTATCATCTGTCTTCCCCACCAGAATGTTCTCACTATGACTGTAAACTTTGTTTGTATTGTTCTCTGTTGTTTCCCAGTTGCTAGAATAACGCCTGGCACACAGGAGACTCACAAAAAAAATTTTGTTTAGTGGAAAATGATGGAGGCTACAGATACAGGGTCAGGGAATTTGCCATTCCAAGGAGTGGAAGGAAATTACTGGACCCCTTTGAGATATCACAGCAATGTCATAAGATGATTCTGGTTTCATCATTCTCTTTTATCAAAGGGTGGCTAGGATGGTGGAAATGAACTGGATGAGGAGAAGGATGGTGGGATTTGTATGCACATATGAGTATATGCAGTACATAGCCTAGGTAATCAATAAGTAAATTCACACACAGTAATAGCTGAGTAACAGTTTCATTGCCATCATCAGCATTAACACCATCCCCAGCTTTGACTGAGACCTCCCTGTGCATCAGGAACCAAACCCATAGGTGCTTTATATACATTATCTTAATTGTCACAAAAGCTCTAGGGAGTAGATCCTGCTATGAACACAGGTCTCTCTGACTCCTAAGGCCACCTTTCCTCTATTCCAAGCTCCCATCTCAGGCAAGAAATTAAAAAAAAAAATGGTTGCAACAGAGACTGTGGGCAGAGAAAAAAAAAACCCTGATATGCCTTAAGAGACCTCTAGGTTTGCTAGAGTCTGAATGGGCTGGAGACATCTGCTTGGGCCCTGACCCAGCTGGGCAGTTAGTGGAAAGTAGTATCTTGTTGGCTGGTTACTTTATTAAGAAATTATATGTAGGCCTTGTCATATAGTTTCCAGACCTGACAAAACCTCACCTCACAAGAAACCCTCACCTAGCACAATGCTTAGTTTCTCTCTGAAAGCATCCTAATGCCCAGGGCCTGATCTCCCACTGGGGAGAGCCAGGAGCAGGTGCCTGCGATGTTCCCTGCAGGGATCACAGGGTGACCTCTTGGAATTGTCCATCGGTTGAGGCCGGGATGATTCTGGGGCCAAATTATGGCTGGTGTCTGGTATGCCGGGTAGACACTGGGGATGTTATAAACAGTGTGCTTCATGCAACTCTGCACCCTCACCCTGACCCCAGAACATCAAATTTCTTCTCTTGCACCCAAGGACACCCTCTGCAGAGATGAGTCACAGCTTTGAGTGAAGGAGGTTGCTATGGAACCCGAGATCAAAGGTGCCACATTTATGAGTATTAAGCTAAAAGATGGCTAAGTTAAGTGAAGGCTGACATATTCACTTGCCTGTTTGTGTTCTTTTTATTCTTACTGCAGACTTGATGAAAACCTTCCTGTGACAGTGATGAGGGCAGAAGCGAGACCACAGACAGGGACCAAGTGATGGGGCAGAAGCTTCCTCTGACGCTGGAAGTCCCATGAAAAGCCAGAAGCTGAGTCAGTGTTCAGGTAACCTGATCTTGCTGTCCCATGAGGACCCAGGTGGATTGTCTAGCAGAAGGAAATATTTGTCCCCGAGTTGTTGTTCAGCTCTTATCCAAATTGCCATTGTGTGATCAATCTCTATTCAGTGATCCAGGACATTCTTAAGCCCCCAGAATAGACTCAGAGGAAGAGGTGGAGTGAAACAGGCAAAGAAAAAGGGAAAGTCCCACCTGGATCAATACCTGACAGGTTTCTTAGATGACACCAGCCAAAGATCTCCCCTGAGGATCCCTCCCCAGCTCTTGCCCCAGTTGCATCTGTATCAGAAACAATATTCATTGCCCCTCATCAAGCCTTCCACCTTCATGGCACAGTGTGTTGGCTTGGAGAGAAGTTTTGGGTAATGTCCACGATGCTTGTCCATCAAGGTGTGTCATGGGGATTGGAAACCAGTCATCTCCACCTGGGTACTTAGTGATTTGGTATTTAGAAGAATGGGTAGAGGCAACAGGTCCCAGACAGCTTGGCACCTGTAAGATTTATCTGGGCATTTGTCAGGGAAATGTCAGCTCGTTCTAGGGAGTTTCCCTATCTGCAAAGCCTGGAGGTGTGTGGAAAGGGCCCAGTGCCAACTCAGTCTCAATCTGGCCTCCTTCTTCAAGGACAATCATAGCATCCGTTTTTTAACACCACCCATATGCCAGGCTGAGTGCTACGTGATCTCATTTTATCCTTCCAGCAACTATACACAGTTGGGGATTATTTTCCCCCTTTACACAGATGAGAAAACTAAGATCAGAGGCTAAGTGACACAGTTAGTAAATGACAGAACCATGGTGATTCAAACTCTAGCCAGTCTGGTTTCAAAAGCCCCAATTCCTTGCAATTTAATTCAACAAGATATTTATCAACCACATATCTTGCGGCAGGCACTGTGCTAGACTCAGGGGATTCAGAGATAAATAGCACTGTCCCAGCACTCAAGGAGCTTCCTGTCAAATACACTTACTAGAAATTTCAACATACTCCTGAAAGCGCTATAGCAGAGATATAAGCATATAGGATTAGGAGGATAGAGGAACAGGGATTCATTCTTTCTGGGTAATCAGTGATGCTTTTTTTCAGAAGCAGAGATCCTTGAAGTGAATTTTGATCAATGACTAGAAGTGTGCCAGGAAAATCAGAACCTTCCAAATGTACTGGTATATAAGACATACATTCTAGGATGTACCCTTGTTCACAGAAGATTTGGGAGGCTTGTTGGTAGCAGAATGGTCGAATAAACTGTGGTCCAATCACACCAAGGAATATTTTGAAACCATTAAAAGGAGCGGATTAGAGTTGTATCAAAATGACATAAGATCTGTTTAGTGAAGAGAAAGTTGCAGGGGCGCCTGGGTGGCTCAGTCGTTAAGCGTCTGCCTTTGGCTCAGGGCCTGATCCCAGAGTCCTGGGATCGAGCCCCACATCAGGCTCATCCGCTGGGAGCCTGCTTCTTCCTCTCCCACTCCCCCTGCCTGTGTTCCCTCTCTCGCTGGCTGTCTCTCTCTGTCAAATAAATAAATAAAATCTTAAAAAGAAAAAAAGAAAGTTGCAGAAGTGTTTTGCATGTGTGTGCATCTATGCACATGCACATATCCATACACACACCTTGCAGAAGACACAGTATGGTCAAAGTCAGAGAGGTAAACCACTGTTAGGGGAATGACCAAGAGCTCAGTTCTGCTCTACTGTCATAAGGAAGGCGAGCCCTCAGAGGGAAGCAGGAGGTTCCCAGGAGTTGAAAAGCAGGTGTGGTTGGAGTGAGGGTTTACTTTGGCAATTGGACAGTCATCTTCTGGTGTTGGCCCAAGCTGAGGGGACTCAAGGCTGCGTTCCAACAGGGATTTGCTGTTGCAATGGTCAGTTGTAAAGAGAGGGTCGAAACTGAATTTGGACCTAGAATGGGAGGTGGTGTGGTGGTGAAGTAGGGGAAATGTCCCGGGTGTCTAGGCATTTGTGGCTCAGTCCAGTCTAGGACAGACTCACTGGGGACTTCCAGAGTCCCTTCCCCTCTCTAGACTTTTCCTGTCTATTCCCAAATCTCTCAAAGTGTGGGGTGTCAGATCCCACATGATACCCATGCCATATCCAGGAAAGATCCTTTAAAAATTAGCCCAGGCAAGACAATGAGCTCTAAGACATCTCTGTCCCTACTGTTCCACTGAAAGAGCTCTTGGTAAGATCATCAGTGTCTCCCAAAGACCTTCTCTTCTTCCTTCTTCCCTCAAAAGCATTTTGACTCAGGGGCCATGACCTCCTTCACGAGAATGCTTTGAACTCTTGACTTGCATGATAGGATACTTCCCCTGGATTTTCTTCTCCCACACTGGCCTTGATCTTCTTTGCTAGTTTTTCTTTCTTTATCTGAAATCTTAATGCTGGCAGCTTTAGATGTGATCATGAGCCCTCTCCCCTCTCCCCAGATGGTCCTATCTTCCTATCTAGTCTTTTGTGAGAAGGGCCAAAGAATGTTCTTCTTTATTTGCAGTTCCAGGAAGAGGAAAATTTCTGGAATATTCTGAGCTTCTTCCTCCACTTTTACCAAAATGCTACTTGGAGAGCTTGGGTGAGGAACTAAGCCTCCACATTCGTTTTCTTGATGCCTATTGCTCTCTGACATTATCTTGTTCATTTGTCCACATCTTTCTTTTCTGTCTCTTCTGCTAGTATATAAGCTCCATGAGGGCAGGGTCCTAGTCTGTTTTATTCATCACTATATCCTTAGCACCCCAATGCTTATACATAAGAGAGGTTCAGTAAATATTCTATAATTGAACGAATGAAAACATGACCCTTGAGCTCTATGTTTGAAGGGAGGTGTCAGGATTACTTACTTCTAAACCACAGCTCCCTGTGATTCCTTGGATAAATCTCTCATCCCAGTCAAGTCCTCAGATATTTCTCCTGCTTTTCTGTGGCTCCAGCTCAAATACAATCTTATCTGTGCAGTCTTCTTTAATTCTTCACAGCAGAATTGTTCACTCCCTTCCCCACGTTCCTGGAGCAATTTGCCTCTGCCTGAATTCTTGCACTTCTTTTTAATTCTATGTGATAGTAGAATGTGTTATTTTCTTGTTTGTCTTCCCCCCCAGATTGTAAACTTCATTAGGACATAGGACATATTTTACTTTTTTCTTTATCCTCCCAACACCCAGCTCATTGTGTATTTCAATTCAGTACACCTTGTTGAATGGGATGGAATCTGGCTGATGGCACTCTCACAGCATTGCTTGCATAGACTGGCCAACTTGTTCACCTGCTTTGCCCAATAAAGCCTCTTTAGGTCAAGGTTGACTCCCTGTTTCAGAAGGCTGTCATTCTACTCAACTTGCTATATGGTTTTCATCCTTTTGGATTCAGATTTTCCTATTTATTCAGAGTTGTAAATTTCAATGTCCAAACTACAAATCCAACTCCATTCATTGCTCTCTTTTGGTTCACGGTATATTTTAAAACCAACATCTGAAGTCAAGAATTGAAGGGTTTCCAAATATAATTTTCCTCTCTTCAGGTTCCTTCCGTATATCAGTTAGGCTATCACTAACATGCATAATGAGCACTGGGTGTTATATGCAACTGATAAATTACTGAAGTCTACATCTGAAACTAATGATACACTATATGCTAACTAATTGAGTATAAATAAAATAACTGAAAAGAAATCCCAGTTCCAGACATGTAAGCTGGGCAAAATAACTCCTTCCATTTCTAGAAGAAAGTTGTGACGCTCAGCAAATATGGTTCTTCCCCTTCTCCACACATCTTCACTCATTAAATTCTATTCATTCTGTAGGGCTCAGCACAATGCAGTTGTTTCCGTGTTTCACTTACCACTTTTGTCATAATAATCTTAGCAATAATTGAGCACCTACTATGTGCCTGGCCTTGTCCTAAAGGCTTTCATCTGTATAATCTCTGATCTTCCCAATAGCCGTGGAATTTAAATATCATCCCATTTGTCATATGAGAAAACCAAGACTCACAAAAGGAGAGATACTTGTCCATGGTTACCCAACTTGTAGGTGACCAGGGCAAGACTGAAGTTCAACTCTGCCTGACTGGGAAGATTACACTTTTCCTGTCACAGCTGCTGACTCAGTTCACCATTTCAGTGGCACATCACTTTATTCAACGAATATTTATTGAACACCTCCTATGTGCCAGGAACTGCTCTAAGGAGTCAACACACAAGTGAATGTAGCAAAAGCCCCTGCCTTCGTGGAAGTTATATTCTTTTGGAGGGAGATACATAAAAATGATAAAACAGAATAAAAAAGATATGAAGTAGGAAAGTAGTAAGTGGTATGGAAAAAAATAGCAGTGTGAGGGGGATAGAGAGTCCTGAGATCATGTGGTAATAAATACAGTTTCAAAACACAGCTGTTGAAGAGTCACACTGAGACAGCTATGTTTAAGCAAATATTTGAAAGAGGTAAGAGAGTTAGTCCTGTGAGATTGGGGAAAGAATCTGGGGAACTCAGTGTGGGGAAAGAGCATCCCAAACAGACAGCTGATATGAAGGCTCTGGAGTGGGAGCCTGCCAGATGATTCAAGGAATGGCAAGAAGGCCAATGTAGCTTGGTGGAGTGCGGGAGGAGAAGGTATAGGAGAAAAGGTCAGAGAGTTTGCAGATATGTGGAATGGTGGTTCTCAATCAGGGATGATACTGACCCCGGCGGGGCAGGGGGAGTATTTGGCAATGTCTGGAAACATTTTTGATTGTCACAATGTTGGAGGGGTAGATGTTACTGGCATCCAGTGAATAAAGGCCAACGATGTTGCTAAACATCCTATAATGCATGGTAAAGCCCCCCCACAAAAAAAAGAATTCTCCTGCCCCAAATATCAATAGTGTTGAGACTGAGAAACTCTGGTGTAGAGCCTTATAGGACTTACAGGGCTTTTGCTGTAAGTCAGATGAAGTATCTTTTGACGATCTTGAACAGAGGAGTAACATCTGCTTTATACTTTGAAAGGAGGGGCTGTATTGAGAATAAATAGACTGTGGGGAAGAGGCAAGAGAGGAAGAAGGGAGACCACCCTGGAGGTGACCACCATACCCCAGATATGAGATATGGGGAAACTTATCCCCCTCTAGGGTAGCAGGTCTTGGAAGCCAGGTAAGAAGGGAAATAACATTACTGAGAGCCTAGAGGGTGCCAGGCTTTCATGCTCATTATCTCTTTAGACTGTATCTGATCTTTATTAGCTTCAACACTTAGATTGGAGTTAAGTAGCATGACATCCTTGAATGCACAAAGGTTTCAGTAAAAAGAAAAGAATGCTTTTATTTTACATTTGCTGACCATTCAGAAGATTTGTTCTGGATGATGTTATTTCCAAGAGAGTAGAAGCCTAGCTGCAGGTTAGGCACATGCCCTTCCAGAAGCACGTGAAGAAACCTGTTGGAGACGCCCAGGTAGAACTCTCCTGTGGTCCCTTATGTTATCGTTTAGTAAACATGCCTTTGGGAGGTGTCTTGATGAGGCTATTACACATTCTGCTAAGAATAGACACTTGCACCGGCCACATAAAGGAGTTGATGCCATTCTTCCTGGCAGAGCCAAGCCCTTGAAAATGTCTATATTAGGGTCTTTTGTCCAAAGACTGGAAGGTCATCCATACAAGACCAGACAAGCAGATATAAGGGGGGCAGGCCATTACAGGAGAGCAAGAAGGTGAGCCAATAAAATTCCAGAATGGTGACTCATACTAAGTGGCGATGAAAAGCGAACTTGTCTCAGTCATGCCAGTGGAATAATTGATGGTCACATCAATACTGTGGTCCTGCTCTGCCTCTTCTGGGGAGAGCACTAATTCAGTGGATGTTGCTGATGCAACTTTTCTTCATCTTTATCACCTTGCACAGCCTAGAGTAGGTGATTGGGCTGACCAAGCCCCTGCTTCCTGGAATGCTTTTGTCTCAAGGCTTCTATGGCCATACTTTTTATCCCTTCAGCCATTACTGAAGTCATTTCTTCTGCTTAGAATTATTATATTAGATTCCTGGTGCTGCCGTAACAGATTAGGTGGCTTAAAAGAGCAAAAATTTATGGTCTCATAGTTCTGGAGGCCAGAATTCTGAAATCAAGGTATTGTCAGGGTCACGTTCCCTCTGAAATCTGTAGGAGAATCCTTTCTTGCTCTTCCGAGCTTCTGGTGGTTTGTCAGCAATCTTGGGTGTTCTTAGCTTGCAGTTATAGTACTTCAAGCTCTCTGCCTCTGTCATCAGATGGTGTTCTTCCTATTTCTCTGTGTTCACATGGCCATCTTATAACAACACCAGTCATATTGGAGTAGGGGCCCACCCTACTCCAGTATGACCTCATCTTAATCAATTACATCTGCAATGATCCTATTTCCAAATAAAGTCACATTTTGAGGTACTGGGGGTTAGGACTTCAACATATCTTTTTGGGAGGACACAATTCAATTCATAATAATGTCCTTCTCCATAGTGGCCTTTGGGTAACTATTATTCATTCCCAAGAAGAATAACTCCTTTCCCACCCCATATGATCCTAATGGAGCATCAGGCATGACGGTAGATTTCCTGACAACAGTGGTCAATCAGAATGTTGCATGCCCCTGGGCATAATAATTGATCCAATGGTGGGCACATGACCTAAAAAGGACAATCAGAGTCCTTCTATGAAAATTTGAAATATGGTGTCAAGAGGAACTCCCCCCCCTTTTTTTTTTAACACAGTTTGGCCTGGCAGAGGACTCCTTGTTTTCCCCATAAAGACTGATGCAGGGACAAGAGCAGAGAGAAGAGAAAGTGACAGGATCCTTGTGACATCATTTCTAGTCCTGGATCCAGCTGCACATGAAGCCATTGCCCCTGGGCTTCTGAGATACAACGACCAATGAATTTCCTTTTTCTCTTAACTACCTGGAGTTGAATATTTGTTTTGAAAGAGTTTATTGGGCACTGGTGGCTCAGTTGGTTAAACGTCTGCCTTTGGCTCAGGTCATGATCTCAGGGTCCTGGGATCGAGCCCCGCATCAGGCTCCCTGCTCAGCAGGGAGTCTGCTTCTCCCTCTTTCTGCTCATGCTCTCTCCCCCTGTCTTTCTCAAATAAATAAAGAAAGTGTTAAAAAAAGAGTTTATTAATTCTGCTGCCTTCCATCATCATCAAGCTTTTTTCAAAAATAAGCACATCATCTTTAAATATTGCCATTAGGACTCACTCTTCATAGCATATGGCCCTTTACAAAGAACTTTCCTGCACTTTAATGCACTGAATTATGGTCCCTGAACTCTGAGTCCTCAAGCAGACTATGCCTTTGAGTGTGACAGGACCTTTGGGCACTGGGTGAGAGACAGAGCCCAGTCTCTCCAAAGTGGCAGTTACCATTCAACTCTGGCTCACTGTCACCACATGGGGATCTGATTCAGACCCAGTGTTGTGGATCTTCTTTTTTCTCAAGAAAAGCCAGAAATCTGGATTGTGATGGGAATTTACCAATGATTAAAATCTCTGTGGGCCCAATAAAACACCCCGGTGGCTTGAATCTAGTCCCCAAGCTACCCATTTAAAATGCCTGCTATAAAACCATGAAATGTTAGAGCTGGAAAAGACAGTTGCAGGTAATCTAGTCTAACTGCTACATATGACTTTGATATTGTGAAGTGACTTACCCGGGATCACCTAAGTAAATACCAGCAGAGCCAGAACTAGAGCAAAGGGATTCTGATTCTCAGACCATGCCATTGCCAAACTGGGATATTCCCCACCATCCTTGGCCTCCTCCAGCTTTCCCCAACTCGGGAACTGGTGCTAGCATCCCATCACGTACCCAGGCCAGAAGGCTGGGTGTTATCCTTGGCCAATCAAACATGAAGACCTATTAAGTCTACCTCTGGAATACATCTTGTATCCATCCTGTTTGTCTTCCTCTCCTTCACTACCACCAGTCCCAGCTCACTGCAATAGCTTCCTAACTACTCTCTAATTTTATTGCTCTTCTGCCTTCCAAGTTTTATAAGACCCTGTAAGGCCCGACCCGCCTCTCTGACGTCATCCTGCATCTCTCTCCTCCAGCTTTTCAGTTCCATTTAACCCACCATTTTCCTCTCTTTTGAAGGCTTCTGCCCACCTCATTCCACGTGTCTGGAATTCTCTCTCCCATGTCTCTTCTTGGTGTTAATCCCAACTAACCTTCCAGGTCTCTGAACAGTGCCGGCCCATCCTAAGTACTATATAAGTAACAGCTATTGTGATTTTCATTATCATCACCTCAAGTCAAATGGCATCTTTTTGAGGACTCCTTCCCAGGTCAGTCCATCCTGTGATTCACCTTCACAGCACTCAGCACAATCATAGCTCCATAACAAACTGCCTTTGCTCATTTCATATCTACCTGCTTCATGAGGCTTCAGGGCACCCCCAGCACAAAGAATGTGTCTCGTTCACCTGTTTATATCCCAGTGACTGTCAGAGGGCATCATATAGCCCTCAATAAATATTTACTCACTGATACTGAGTAAATACTTGCTTATATTTGTACACCTCTAACTATCAGAACATCTGGTGGAGCTTTCAATGCCACTTCCATGTTGGCCATTTTACAGATGAGGAAACTGAGGATCAGTGGGGCCAGTAAATGACTCCATGGTCTGTGGCACATGGGAACATAAAACCCCCATCCCTAAGCTCCCAGCCTAGTGTCTTGTCCTATGCCTCTGGCTCTGATAGCTAGATGGATATTTGACTTCAGCTGTGTCCTGATTCAGAATTGGGGTGTGTGTGTGTATGTATTTATTTATTTATTTATTTATTTATTTATTTATTTATTTCCCCCCCCAGTGGCAGGAAGTCTTGTCCTGGGGAAATGCTACTTGTTTAGCATTTGGGGAAAGAGAAATATTTTTCTCTTTGTTAGCTAGCTCTGGGCAGCCTGAAAACTCTTGATCCCCACTGTCTGCTGCTTTGAATGTAATGACCTGCTTTCAATCCTGTTTAATTATGGGATTTCTGATAGGAATTTGGAAAACAACTCCTAAATCCTGAGGCTTGGATGGTAGCCCATGTTTTATCTCCAAGTCTCTGTACCCAGTTTTTCAGAGACTTTTTATACCTGGCCCTCAGGCAGAGGCTTATCCCTCATTGCCCCCATTCCTCCCCAGTTCACCGCCTGGGGACTGTCTAACCATGCTTGCTTCCCAATTTACTCACTGGATGGAAGTCTCCCTTTGCTTCCATGCTGGGCTTTGCCTCTGTATTTTCAGTCCCGTGTGTATCCTGAGGCAGTCCTCAGCAGGCAAAGTACCTGGGCTGGTGTCCCATAAAAGGCAGCCTCAGATAATGGTCTGGGAGTGAGCAAAGCCAGCTTTGAGTCTTTGCTTTTCCTTGTGTTAATGCTGGGGTCTTGGGCAAACCTCAATTTCCTTAACTGTAAAGTGAGAATAATAATATCTCATTTAGGGTTAGTTGTAGAAAAACCCAGCAAATAATAGGCACTAAAAAAAAAATGATTTTCTTTCCTTCTCTAGCTTTTGGTAGGGCTGGGATTGGTGGGGGCTGGAGACAGAAGATAAGAGACATGGGTTAGGGAAGAGAGGGTCTCTGCTAAGACTGGGCAGCTCTGAAAGGTCTAGTCTAGGGAAGTGGCAAAGGCACCCTTGTTGGGTGTTAAGATGAGGGACAGTGAGGGACAGAAAGTGAATGGCCTCTGGGCTATAGAACTAGACAGACCTGGTTCAAATCCCAGTTCTGCCACCTAATAGCTGGGTGACTGGGTGACAACTGATCTGAGTCTCAGTTGATGCATCTGTAAAATAGGAACAATGACTTCCATGTCAAGGGGCATCATGGTGACTGGAGCAAATATACAGTTAATATACAGGAAGCCATTCACCCTGCCCAGTGACTCTTGCTCTGGTGTCTTTGCCCACCTAAAGGCCTGGGGACCACCTGGTTCTGAGTTTGCTTCAGGGCATCTCCCTGACAAGGCACAAATAGGAACTGGGATCCATACTTGCATTCTCTCTTTCCTAAATAACAAATATTATAGCAGCTACCTTTTATTGAGTTCCAACTGTTCTTAGTTCTTTTTGTAGGGCAGAAAACTCAAACTTGGAGGTTGTCACTTGCCCAAGGTCACCAAGCAGGTCGATGAGGGAGCTGACTGTCTGGCTTTCCCCCCACACAAACCTCCTGTCTGACCCCCTTCTCACTGCTCTGGACTTCCTGGATTCCTGGGGCTCAGATGGGTTCGGGCCAGCTGTTATGACCTTATTTGGATTCCAGCCGCTCACAAAGGGAGCAGCAGTTTCACCATGTTCCTGCCCTTGTAAGCCCCTTCCGGTTCCCAGTGTCCTAGATTCACTCTGCACTGTCCCCAGCATGTCAAGTAGGGATTTGGAGGGGAGGATCCTCCACCTGTCCTGCATCCCTCCATCAGGTGGGAGCTCGGGCAAGCAGAGGAGGGTCAGGTGCCCTCAGGAAGGCAGGGAGTGAGAAGTTGCAGATTATTAGGGAAGGGCACCAAGGAAGGTTCTGACTTCAGGACAGAGGCCACTTGACCTTTGTTTCCTCTGCCCATGGGGGAGGATTCACGTGGCCACTCCCTCCAAAGGCGAGAGAGAAGCCCCTGTGTACATCACTAGAGAGACAGAAGGCTGGACTACCAGCAAAGAGGAGGAGGCAGAATGGGGAAGATGTGTGCTCAGACTGCAGGGAAAGGCAAAATGGTGATGGAGTGGGAGCTTCGGGTTGGTGCACTAGTGGGATGAACCCCTCCTTAACATTTGGTTTCTCAGCCATGGCTGTGCCCTCTTCTCTCTCCTCCAGAAATTCCCCTCCCCTTCCTGAAGTCTCACAGAGTCTGACCAGGGGGGCCTTGCTGGGGGCTCCAGTCCCCAAACTCATATTCTAGACTCTGTGGAACATGCACATGGCTCGATTCAAAATCAGGGGGGAAAAAAAAAACAAACCTCTTCTTGCCTTCCCTTCAGAAACTGCTGTGCCCCCCTGCTTGCTCCTGGGTGTGGCAGGATGGTGCAGCTAGGGGTACAGGGAAGCCTTGAGAACCCACCTCTGCATTCCTGCCCTCCTGTCGGAGCTCAGAGGATGGCCAGCCTCCACCTCTCCATAGAAGTGGTCCCTTCTTTCTGTTGCTTTCTTTTGAAACTTTGCGGGGATTGTTAATTAGCATGCATCTAGGCCTGGGGAGGAGCAGACCCTAGCTCTGACCCACACACAGTATGCTCCCACCACTCCAGGAGAATTCCTCATTTGTGAAAAATACGTGTACTTCTCTGTCTCTGCAGCTTCTGCCTTGCTTGATCTGTACTCAAAAAATGATGGCCGTTCTTTAAGGCTCCAGTCACAGGTCATCTACTTTCTGAAGCCTTTTCCAGCACCTCAGGCATAATTAGTTCCCTCCCTCCTGTCAACTCCCAAAGCCCTTTGTACCTTCTGCCATGATGACATTTCTCATATTGCATTCTACTTGATTTTAAGTTACATTTTAAAACACAGACCTAACACATGTTTTCTGTATAAAGAGAAGAATAAAATCCTCCCCTGCCCCCACCCATCCTTCAAGCACAGTCCCCTAAAGCTAATCCCTATTAGCAATTTCTTTGGAGGGCTTCCAGAAATTTCTATAAGTAAGCATATATGCGGATGTGGTTATGTACAGTCAGTTATTTGATCCAAAATGGGTCATATAAAGTTATTGCTCTGCAACTTGCACTTTTCCCTTGTTGGACATCTTAATTTTTGCAAACAGTTTATATTAATGCTCTATCGGATATATTTGACCTAAAATCCATCACCTTATTTTATTTTTTTAATAAAATGTTTACTTTGTTTTCCATTTTTTTGCTATGTAATTTCTTCCTTGTTCTTCTTTTCTCCCTCCCTTCTTCTTCTCCCTCTTCTCCTCCTCTCTCTGACCCTCCTTATTCGTTTTATTTGTGAGATTTCTTTTTTTACACCCTCTTTTCTTCTAATGGCTTGGAAGGTTTATAGTCTGTTTTTAATCCTTGAAGTCATCCCCCTTATAACTTTAAACAGTACCCATAAACATCTGGATTTATCAATTTTATTCCATATTCAATCCACGGACCCTCCATCACCAAAGATATACAAATTGGGGCATGTACACATCCCCACATCCTTCCTCTGCCATTGCTGTTGGCTACGCCTCTGTATACTGCTGTGGTTGGAACACTTACATTCTGTGCTGTGACAGCTGTTCAGCCTTCGTTCTATATTTAAACGAATATAATGTTCACCACCAACTCACGCATTTTATAGTTTCTCCATTCCTAAGATGGTAATTTTGATGTATTTGCGGGGGGGGACTAGGTTTTATTATCAAGTTCCCCATCCCCTGACTTTCCCTATAAACTTGAGTGCTATGTGCCATTTTCTGAGTCTGCTGGTGAATGTCCTTCAGCTACTTTTTTTCCTTTTTTTAAAATTAAAATTTAATTTAATTAACATACAGTGTATTATTAGTTTCTGTTGCATATTACACCCATTCATTCACCCATGCTCATTATATCACGTGCCCTTCTTATGCACGTCACCCAGTTACCCCATCCCTCTACCCCCCTCTCCTCCAGCAACACTCAAACAATAGCTTGTTCCCTATATTTAAGAATCTCTTATGGTTTGCTTTCCTCTCTGTTTTCATCTTATTTTTCCTTTCCTTCCCCTATGTTTATCTGTTTTGTTTCTTAAATTCATATATGAATAAAATCATATGATATTTGTCTTTCTCTAATTGACTTATTTTGCTTAGCATAATACTCTCTAGTTCCTTCCACGTCGGTGCAAATGGCAAGATTTCATTCTTTTTGATGGCTGATCCATCAGCCATCATCCAAAATATATATACACGTCCATTGTATTTATATACCATATCTTCTTTATCCATTCAGCTACTTTTATACATGAAAGACAACCAGACTGGCTACCAAATTTGAGAATACACTGGTTACCTTCAGAATTTTGTGCCCATTGCTACCATGTCTTTTGGCACTAAAGGGTAAAGTCACAGGTCAGCCTGAATTTTCCTTTAGAATATTTCCTAATTTTACTACCTGAATATTCTCCATCAAAATTTCACTGACATATTAAGGTTGTTTTTGTTTTTTATTCTGTAGTTTAAGGCATTTCTTTAGTTCAGAAGTTTTCTTCTACAATATCTTTGAATATGTTTGTGGCCCATTGTTCTGTTCTTTTCTTCAGGAATGCCCAATATGCATATTTGAATATCTTCTGTATTTTATAAGTATTCCTTTCTATTTTATTTCATTGTCTTTATTATTTTCCCCTTTCTTCCATTTTTAAATCCCTATTCTCTATATTATTGGCTCTTCTCTCAACTAAATGAATTCCACATCTTGCTGATGCTATTTTTTTCCCTCCATAAGAGTTCTATTATTTAAAAAAATTTTTTTTCACATTAGATCCTGTCTGCTTATTTGTAGTTTTACTTTGGAAATGTTTTACTCTGGTCTGTTATTTTCTCAGGGATATAATGTGGTGCAATGGGAAAGGGCTGGGACTGCCAGCAAATTACCTTTGAGTTTCTTATCTCAGAATCTGTTACCAAATACGCTCTGCTCTGGGAGTGCATCTTTCCTGGGTTTTCCAGCTTCCCTCCATGGATGAGGTCAGTGTGGATCACAAGGAAGATGCAAAGCTGAAGGGTCCTCTGGTCATTTAATGTTTATGCATCTCTTCTGGTGATTCGCTGCGTCTAATTGTTGTTTCCTTCTCTCTCTTCTACACCTCTAGGTACGTGTAGGATATTTAAGGGATGGGAATCAGGGATGAAGGAATAATACTAGCTACCTACGTAGTGCCTCCTTTGGCTGTCTCCCTTACCGTCCGACCTTGTGGACCTGAATCACTACAGGGGACCTCACCCTTCCATGGCCCACCCACACCTCTGCTCCTTTGCTCTCCAGCAAATGATCATTTATTTGGCTTTTAGGGATCCTCTTTCTTACTTTCAAAGAAATTTGACTACATATGTGACTCCTTTCGTTGTCTTCCTTTGATGAATTCCAAGCTTTGCTGAATGTGGCAGATATGGGTTTTAGACCATTTTATTTAGAATAACATTAGCTTCTCTAACAATAACATTACCCCCAATTTTTAGTGGTTTAGCATGATATAAGTTCATTTCTCATTTACATAAGGGTCCGATACAGATGTTCCTGGTCAGTGGGCAGCCTGCTACATGGTGATTCAGGGGTCTGCGCTCCTTCTATTTTGTGGGGTCTTAGAAGCCCCTCTATCCAGCAAGAGGAAGGAGAGAGAGAGGGAGGTGAGAGAGATGAAGGAGAAGAGAAGGAATCTTAACCGTCCCTTATCCACCTTGGCCTAGAAGTGACATAGATCACTTTTATTCACACTCCAACTATGAGAACTAGTCACATGGCTCAATGAAATGCAATGGAAAGGCTGGGAAATGTGGTCTCTGCCTGGGCGGATGGATGCTCCCTACCCACTCCTCTCTATTATGGAAAGACAAGAATGAACTCTGGCAAGCAATTAATCATCTCAGCCTCATAGTGATTTCCTAATTGAAGATGGAATTTTCTTTACTATTTTCACTCTTCATTCTTTGTGTTTCAGAGAAGGGAGTATAGTAAACATCTTGTAACTTGTTCACACGTCTGTCTCTCCTATACTATTCTTTGGTCTCCTCTAAATGAGGGCCATGACTTAACCTTTTGATATTTTCCAGCACCCAGCATGATGGCTGACATGGAATAGATGCTCAATAAATGCTTCTTGGATGAAAGAATGAATGAATTTCTGTCTGGGTGAAAAATGCTCTTCCCACCTTCCTCATTCTCAACTTAATCTTTCTATACCCTCTCTGTTCTCAGGGCTGCTCCATTCTCTCATCTCCACTTTCTCTTCCCTTCATGGTTTGGCTCAAGGCTTGTGTCTTCTATCTCCCTGGACTGATTCAGCCCTCTCCTAGGTGAGGTCTGGTTAGAGCCTGGCCTGTGGCTCAGCAGGCTTCTTGCTGCCAAGGCAACATTTACCAATGTGTCTCCTTGCAGCTTGGCTGTAATATTTGACACTGGGGAAAGAAAATCTCTGTCTGGGGAAATAGAACTCACTGGAGAGGATACCAGGTGTGCTACTACTCCAGCTGGTGTTTAAAGTCATGGACATTAAGTGGGACTAGGGTGTGGATCAAACACATGTGAGGGAGAAAAAGACTGACCAAGGAAATTACTCTTCCCTGCTTTAAATGCCCTGACTGGGTACTATATTCAAATCCACTTCTTATGGCAAGTTCCTTTTTCAAAGTGGACAGTCCCCAGAAAGGGGAATCAATAGAAAAATAGTAGAATAGACTAGCTAAGAGCTTGATCATTAGAATCCAGTACACCTATGTTTAAGTCCTGCTCTGCCATTTACTGACTGTATGACCTTGGACAAATTATTTAAGCAATTTGAGATTCAGTTTCTTCATCTATAACTGATAAAATAATATCTATCTTGCTGGGTTGTTATGAAGATGAATTGAGTTTAATCTTAGTCATGAAAGAGATATTCAATATGTGTTGAATGAATAAATACCAAATGTACATAAAGTACTATGTACTTAACATAGTACCTGGCACATTATAAACAATGATAGGCATCAGTAATGATAGGCTAGGTTTGCTAGGTTTACTGCAGTAACAAAACCCCAACATCTCATATCTTTAAAAAAACAAGACTTATTTCTTGCTTATGCTACATGTCCACAGAGGGTCAGGTGGAGATTCTGCTCCAAGTAATCCTCAGTGGAACAGCAACCATGTGAAATTCTGTCACTCACTATCCATTAATAGGCAAATAATATTTCCCAATCCTTTATTCTGAGTTTGGTCATCTAACTTACTCTGGCCAATGGGATTTTAAGAACCTCGAAGCAATTAGAAACTTGAACAAGCATTTGTATATTTCTACCTGAGCTCTTATAACTCTGCCATCAACACGAGAACATGCCTGAATTAGCTGCTGAAGCAAGAGAGATATGTAGAGTAGAGCCAAGATGTCCCGGTTGTTACTCAGTCACAGCTACCCTAAATCAGCCTACACCTAGCTGACCCCGGACATGTGAGCAAGACCAGACAAGATCAAAAGGGCCTCTTAGCCAACCCCAGCTGATGCCAGATTGATGAGCAATAAACAATTGCTCTTGTATATTGAAGTTTAGGGGTTGTTTGTTACACACCATTATTGCAGCAATGGATAACTGATATACCCTGTGTTGGCCTCAAGCTCTCCAGTATATAGGACTCTTCACATTCCTCAGAGAAAGAATAATATGGTAGATTTTACTGAGGACTTCAAAGGAAAGTCTAAAGTGAGTCTGACATCATGTAACATCATGAGTTTCCACTTAATATGGCTTCTTTACTGTTTCTTTGGCTGAAATGCTAACCAAAGTTTCCTTTACTCTTACTTCACATGGGACATTATTCTGCCAGCTTATATCTGTTCTTTTCCCCATCTGTCCATCCCCTCTATAAAATCTCATTCTTCCTTCCATAGAACAATTAAGATTTGTCCCAGATATTCAAGACCCAAGTACTTGGCAAAGTCCTTCTGTTTGTGAGAACTATCCTCCTTAGAAGCCAGTGGGCTATAAATAATAATAATCTTTGTTTTTCTTCATCACTCAAGGGAAGCCCCTTGAGGGCAATGATGATGCATTATTAGTTCTGTTATCCTTAGTAAAGCTAAGTGAAGCTTAGTAAAGTTTAGTCAAGTTCCTGGATCATTTTAGGCAGTTAGTAAATGGGTTTGGAAATAATGTTACTGGAAGAATTTTAGAGCATCCGTACCCTTAATACTTCTCTTTAATGGGTAACTGAGAGCTAACTATAAAGAGTAAACATTATTTATCCTATCTGTACATGAGGAAAATATGAGATATAAGACTTATGTAAATACTCAGTGACATAAGATGGGAGAATGTGGATAATGTGCTCCAAGATGACAAGGTAACATTGTATCCATTTTATCCACACATGGTCATGAGGCCCCAACAGGTCATTGAGGTCCAAGGTCAGAAAGCTAAGAAGAGGTCAACTGGAGAGAAGCTTCTGGATCTCTTACTTTCTCCACTGAACCAGACATTGAGCCTTGGCGCTGGACACTCTGAAACTTGGCCTGCCTTCACACAAAGCTTGGCCCAGGGTCTCCAGTGGCTCCACTGAGCTTGGCGGGGCACACTGACAGAGTTGGCCCAGAAAGGCTCCAGGACAACACACAAACTCAGCAGTGCCCCCACCACAGAACACTTGTTTTGGGGGCTTTACCTGACAGAAAGCAGTGCATGGACAGCCTCTGGCATGTGCACTGAACTTGGTTCTGACAACCCAGGGCTGCACATGGGCCGGTGGCTTCCCCTGAGCCAAGGCCCGCTGGGCTCAGTTCAGGAGAGAGAAGCTATTGCCAATGGGCAGGGAGATTTAGCATTCCACCCCTGCTCTTTTAATCCCCTATGTGAAGGAATGTTCCACTGCAGAGACAGCAGAGCTTGCAGAGACAGGAGGTGTGCCAAAAGGGAGGGGGTGAGGGAGAAACAGCTTTGTGGGGTTTAGGGGAGGCGAAGGGTAGCTGGGTTAGGTTCAATCATGGACTGACTGTGTGACCTTGGACGACAAGTCACATCCCCTCTTGGGACCCCATTTCTTCATCTTAATATATATTCACCATATATAATTCATATATATATGAATGATTTATCTCAGGATAAAGTTCTAGGATTCTAAGAGCTATTTTGGTTGTGTAGTCTTAGGTGAGATTTTTGTTTTTAATTTACAAGACCTCTCCAGATTTTTATATAAGCACATTTGCAGGACAGTCCACCCCTCAATTCAATTCTAGGATTTTAAGCACCTTGAGGCAAGGCCTATGATTCATACTGCCCAGCACATAGAATTCTTCTAATGTCAGAAATGGAGGGTCACTTAGAGGTCATCTAGTTCAATCTTCCCAGTTTTAGATGAGGAAACTGGAGACCAGAGGCAGGAAATCATTTTCTCAGTACCATGCAAGGAATCTCAGACCCAGAATTCAGAATCTCTCATCCCCAAATAAAACTGTTTTTAATACTTAAAATTTTCTGCAATTTCAAGTCTAAAATCCAAGGCTTTCTGATCTTTTAAAACAGGTTTGCCTCTTTCCTCCTTTGAGCAACTTTCAGGGTTAACTCAGATTGCCCAAGGAGACTGTGAGAGTCTTAGGCTTATGTAAAATCTGTGAAATCCAAAGGCATAAGTGTCCCTTGGGTCTTCTGAAGATTTCCCCCAAGCAGCCCAAGCCTTGGACAGCATCCACCCTGGAAAGAATGTGGCCTCCTGCATAACTGGTCCCAACTTCAGCTCCAGGATGGGACATGAGACCCAAGTTGACATGACACAAGCCCTATTATGAACAAGGGAGTCACGACCCTCTACTGATGACTAACATGCTAATTTGAAAAGTCTGCCTGCAACCAGAAAAACAAACAAGAACAATGAAACTTAAGGCAGCCTTTTAGACAACCAGGAGGCAATGGGAAGCTCAAAGCATGAAAGAAGGAGTCCCTGACTGTCATTGTCCCTTTTACAAACACCAACTAAGCCTTACCATGTGCAGCCAATGTGCCAGGCACTTTGGGGGATACATAAGAGAAAACAAACCAAGCCTGACCCCTAAAACCTCACAATTTAAGGGGATTAGACAAACACTTCTATGGCTGATGCTTCCAGGCACTAAGTGAAAAACATCTCATCCATCCTCTATAGCTTTAAATACTATATAATATTAAGCAGCTCCAGCCTAGATCCCTCTTTTGAGCTCCAGACCAGAATTCTACACAGCATCACTGCTTGAATGTCTCACAGACAAAATAACTTTTTCAAACAGAACTCATGGTCTTTCAACCCAAATTTTCATTGTTCTATTTGAGTATATAACACTATAATTTACTCAGCTGCTTATTCCAGAAATGGGAGTCATCCTTGATAATTACTTCTCCCTCATCAACCCCTCACATTTAATCAATCACTGAGTCTTGTAAATTCAAAACATTTTAAATATGACTCTATTTGTCCCATCTTAACTGCTGCTTCCCTGAATATCAACAGAATCTCTTGCCTCAACAGACCCAGAACTGCCCATCTACAACCCACTATCACTTCCATTCTCCACAGAGCTGTGAGACTGATTTTTTTTTTTTAAATACACATTTGATTTGGTCACACTCCTGCTTAAAAAGTCTCAGTGGAGACCTGTGATTCCACCTATGACAGGTTTAACTGTTATAGAAATTGCCCTAGCACCATAAACAAGTAGAAAACTGGGCAAAACATATAAAACAATGGCTTTCAGACACTGGACAATAGGCAGCACAGGACTGTGATCCCTGAGAAAAAAAGCTGCAAACAGGGTGAGCCCTATGATTGTCCCAGCTTGTTGGTTGGAGCCAGTTCCCAGGCCACAGTATAGGAATTGAAACAGAACCTGACTGAGTTAAGGAGACAGAGAGTGAAGTTAGGGGATGCTGAGGCTAGAATTTATGGGCAGGACACTTGAAGAAGAGGGCACTGTACACACACACACACACACACACACACACACACACAGAGAGAGAGAGAGAGAGAGAGAGAGAGAGAGAGGGAGAGAGAGGGAGAGAGAAACAGAGAGAATCCCCAGATCTTCAGAAGAATCCCTTGAGTCTTTGACTGAATACTGACCTGAGCACACATGAGAGGAAGCTACCAGATACTTGGGGTGGGGGGGATACTGGAAAGCAGCAGGTCAAACAATTCCTAGAGCTCACACAAGGATGGGACTAGTTTGTGTTCTGAACAGCCCAAAGCAGAGAATACTTGTAATTCAGAGGCAATGAATGGAGTCCTTAAAGGTATAATATCTTACTAATGAAGACTAAATTAGTCCCCAAATAAAGGCTGATATGCCATAACAAAGCTTAAAAGAAATTTGCTGAAAGATAAAACTGACCCTAAGTTATTTAATTGCTCACCAGCACAAAATCCAATGCTCTTGAAATACGTACAACAAAATCCAGCACCCAATAACATAAAATTCACAATATCTGTTATCCAATAAAAAATTACCAGATAACCAAAGAGGCAGGATAACATGAACGATACCCAGGAGAAAAACCAATCAATACAATCAGATCTAGAAATGATAGAGATGTTTGAATTAGTAGACAAGGAATGCTAAAAAGCTATTATAAGTTATATATTTATATCTATATCTATATCTATATCTCCAAGGATACAAAGAAAAACACGAATGTGATGAAGAAATAAGTGGAAGATGTAAATAGGATGTACTTGGAACTTCTAGAATGAAAAATACAATATCTGAAACAAAAAAATACATTAAATAAGATTAAGAGCAGATTATAACCACAGAAGATTAGTGAACTTGAAGATGCAGCAACAGAATCTATCCAGTTTAAAGCACAGAGAGAAAAAGAAGACAGCAGTGCCCCAGTAAGCCATGAGACAATATCATGCAGTCCAATGTATGTGTAATTGGAATCCCTGAAGAGACGAGTACAGGAAAATTTTTGAAAATCAGTAGTCAAGAAACTTTCCAAATTTGATGGAAATTTTAAATACAAGAAGCCCAATGAACTTCAAATAGAAAAAAAACCCCATAAAGACAACCATACTGAGGAACTTAAAATCAAATTGCAGAAAACCAGTGAAAAAGAGGAAATTTAAGAAGCAGAGAAGAAAGCCAATGATGTACTATACCTTGGCTAATTGAATTTAAACTAAAAAAAAAAAAAAAAAAAAAAAGAAGAAGCAGAGAAGAAAGACAGCTTCAGTACAGAGGGACAAAAAGCAGAATGACAGCAGAAGCCACGTGGGCTGCAAGTAGAGTGGAACAATGTTTTTAAAGTGCTGAAACAGAAAATGGTCAAATTAGGTTTCAGCACACAACAAAAATATCTTTGAAAAATTAAGGCAAAATGAAGACTTTCATGCATCAACTAAAGCTGAGACAATTCATTGCCAGCAGATCTGTATGAAAGGAAACGGTAAAAAGTTCTGGCTGAAGTGGGAGTCTTAGGAGGTGAAGAAGAGACTGAAGGGAAGAGATGGGGCCAGGGGAAAAGGTATAGGATCTGAGGAGGGAGACTGAGAAGGAGTTAATTTGCAGCAATTTGACATTCGTTTATCTCACTGACTTAGAGCCCTTTGGTGCTGAGGCTCTCTTTGGCCTTTGACCAGTCATTCTTATCACAGCCCCACTGTTTGCTTTTGCCCTTTCTCCAGGAGAGTCCTGAATCTTGTCTCTCCCCTGCAAAATCACTCACTTCATAGCTCTATTGGCCCTTGACCGTCTCCCCTGGCCCCTGTTACTTCCATGGAACACTTCTCCTGGCCTCCCTGACTCTCTTCTCCAACAGACCATCTTCCTCCTGCTGCTTCCTGTGCCATGCACACATATTGGGATGCTCACTCTCCCTTTAAGATGATCTCCTTCTATGACTTGCTTTTTGCTGTCCTCCCTTCAGTATCTTTTGAATCTTTAATATGAGCATATGTTACTATAAAAACAACAACAACAACAACAACAACAACAACAACAACAACAACAACGATAAAAACCCATGACGGGTAATGAACTCATGGGACAATGAATGAGGATTCTCAGTCCCAGAATTCCTCAAATGATGCAAGCTTAGGATCCGTGAGCAGATGCAGACATGTCTTTCTGCCTCCCCAGGAGCTGTGGGCACTTGCCACGCAGTTGATCAGGGACTCTCAGTAGTGTAAGTCGGGAAAAACCCAAGCCATATGGAGAAAACCTGAGTCATCCCTTTTGCCCCTAGACCTCAACTCAGAACCACTATGATTCTGAGAAGCATGGGACTCAACATTCCTTTTTCCAAATACTCCCTCCTTAGAAGCTCAGAATCTTCACTCTTTTCAGTTAACCATGCTGTCAGGCTCTCCCTTTGCTCAAGGCCGCTGGGATCAGAGGGAGATGTAGGGCATTAGTCTCACATAGACCAGGGTTCACTTTTGGGCTCTGTCTCTTATTTGTCCGTTTGCCTTCAGGTAAGTAAACCTTATCTTCCAGAGACTTGGTATCCTTTCCTATGAACTGGGGAGAACAGACCTGCCTCGGAGGCTTCTCTGATCCCCAAATGAGATAAGTGGAAGGGTCCTATAGGAAATAGGAGCATTTCCCCTTTCTCTTCTCTTTACCAAGTAGCTCCAAGTGCTATGGTTGTTTTGCTCTCTCCTTACTGATAATCTTTGGGGACAATGCCTTAAGCCCTGGGCTCCACAGAGAGCTGGTGGAGAAGCAGCTTGGAAGCACTGTGTCTAATTTCCATAGATGCCCATGGGCTGGTATCCTTATCTATAAAATTGGCAGAATTGCCCCTACCTCAAAGGGCCACGTGAGCTTTAGGAGGGGTTATGCCTGTGGAAACACTGTACATTGCCAGTGCTCTGCAACATAGGTGAGAAACTAACATTTAGAACCATTAGATGATCTTCTCCCCATCTATTATATGATAGCTTTGGACTCACATCTGAAAAAAAGGATTATTACTGTATACGAATGAGAGCCAATTACATATAGTTGCTCCTAACATCTCGTATCTGTCATTCATGGAGTATGCCATCTGTGGCAGGTTGTGGTGTGCCCAGGTCTGGGGTGACTGAAGCCGTCAACAGGGATGATGCAGAGTACTTATCACTGACGTTCTGAGATACGTTGATGGGTGGGGATCATAAGAGACAGACCAGAGTTTAGTCACCTTTATAATGGCTTGTAAGTTATCTACAAGCAGTGTAGCCCCTTTTAGCCTACACCCCAGGTGGACCATTCCCACTGTTCTTGGAGCTCCACTGGTGGCAGGCTGTGTGGCAGATGATTCCAGAAAGATGATTTCATTTAATATTCATGCCAACCCTGGGAGAGAGGTATGCTTCTCCTCTGCTTATTCACAACTACGAAAACTGAGGTGCAGCTGAAGACCCTTTCCCAAGGTCACCCACCTAGTGGCTCCAGGCAACACAGCTCTAAAGCCATCCAAGCTGAGGCTTTGATGGTCTCAAGGAGAGCACAAAGGGTCCTACCAGGGCCCTTTGAGGACATTGTCCAGAGGCTGGGTGAGTGTGCTGCCCAGCCTACCTCATGGAAGCAGCTTGTCTGAGGCAAGAACTGACCTTAACCATGTTTGTATCCCTCTGCTTCCAAAAGTCTTCCACAGAGCCAGGGTGCCCACCTTTAAAAAAGCATTAAAATGGACCAGGGTGAAGATTTTGTTGGTGAGGAGATCTGGTCACCACTCGCGCCCTCCTCAAGTAAGCCATGTCCTTGCGTGAGCAGCTCTGGCTGAAGGATGACCTCATGCTGCAGGAATTTCACCATGGGTTGTACAGTCCATATCAAGCTGCTTTTGGGTGACCGTGCATGGGTCCGGCCTGGAAGAGGGAAGCCCCCAGGCTCTGCTGGGCAGTAGAGGCCAGCTCCTGCCTTGTGGGAGCAAGCAGAGGGTAAGAGATGTGGTGACGCCAAGGTCCCGGGGCAGCACGGCTCTGGCCACATTGTGGTCAGGGTCAATAGGGCTCCTGGAAATGTCCCAGCTGTGGCTTTGTTCTGTGCCCTTGGGAAATGGCTGCTTGAAGGCCCTTCCAGGCTGAGAGACATGGCAATTTTCTGGATAATTCAGGCTTCCAAATCTCTCTCTGCCTTCATCCCAATTATTGAGGGTTCTTGTGGGAATTCTGAGGAATGACTTGAACCGCATAAACTGTGAACCAAGAATAGGAACCAACCACTTGACTGGTTGAATCCTTAACCAAACCCCAATATTAATTTTCTATAAATGCAATTCAGATGGAATCAACTTTGTTTTTGTTTTTAAAACAAAACCAAACGCAACTGGATCAGTTGGAACCTGAATCAAGCCTCTATGTGTTCTAAAATTAATGGACCAGAACAAAATCGGAAAATAAAAACATCTTTGAGTGAAAACACCATTTCATCAGATTTGCTGGACCAGGATGTTTTATGTTTTTTAAAAATGGGAAAAAATCCAAATATGGAAATAATAATTATGCATTGAAAAAACATTCAGAAAAAGTGAAACAGTTTAAAGATGACTATCATCTGCAATCTCACCACTGGGATATTTCCATAACTTTTTTCAATGCGCTTTCCCCCCTTTTCTACATAAATGTGATTATTTATGGAATAATAAATATTTGA
The DNA here is from genome assembly GCF_023065955.2 of Ursus arctos. Taxonomy (NCBI): domain Eukaryota; kingdom Metazoa; phylum Chordata; class Mammalia; order Carnivora; family Ursidae; genus Ursus; species Ursus arctos. The sequence goes on along the minus strand of NW_026622886.1, from coordinate 8,182,953 downwards.
TCATCTCCTTTTTGTTAAGAATATCTCATAGAAAAATTCCACATCAACATTTAGAAAGCCACATCATTGTTTTTAATGGTTGCAAAGTATTCATTGGATATATCTTGGTTTATTTCCCTAATTCTCTATTGGTAGTTAACTCAGGCTACTTCCACTATTTCACTTTTACAAATAATGCTTCAATGAATGGCTTTGTTCATGAATCTTTGCACTTTGGGCTGATCATTTTGGAGAAATCATTGAAGGGTTTCTAAGTCAAAGAATATACGTATTTTTTACTTTTCATACATATATCCAGATTTTCCCCCAGAAAGGTCATAACAATTTTCACTCCCACCATCAGTGGGTTAAAAAAATGCTGATTTCCTCATACCCTGCCCACCACTGACATGCTGAAGATGTCTGTTACTCTATCTGTCCTTCCAGGACTCCAGGGGGGACTATCCCACCCACAACCATAGGGTGACTAACTGTCCCAGTTTGTTCAGAACTGAGGAGGGTCCTGAGACATAACTCAGTTTTAAAACCTGGAAAGTCCCGAGTGAACTGGGATGAGTAGGTCACTGTACACTGGGAGCTGTGCAGCCAGGACTTTTATGAGAGCCCCACATGCTCCAGTGCTGAGTTTAGCTATAGCTGATTGGAAACCAAAGTGGACACCTGGGCCAAGGGTCTCCAATCACTTGGCATGAAGGATTCAACTGAAGCCAATCAGACTTCTTTTGGGAATTTGCTTTGGGAATGGGGAAGGAATATATCAATGAGCAGTGGGAAATAGGTCTGAAAGTTCGTTAACTAAAGAATGGACAACAGGGGTCAGTTAGCCAAGCACCAGCCGAAGTAATGAGGGAGGGAAAAGTAGGAGTAAGGAACTGGTTGTAAGAAGCACAGAGAGGAGCTGAGTAACTATATTGTGTTAATAGAGAAACAAGATTCTTCAATGTTCTTGCACTTCCCAAGGGTGTTCTTGTTCTTCTCTAGGTTCCTGTGCAAGTGTCCTCAAAAATAATAACTTATGCCTTCTTAGAAACTCCCTTGAAGGAATCTCAGTTCTTTGCAAGTCAAGAGGCTTGTTCAATACCCCTGGATATTACCCATTATTTTCATCTTCAATCAACCTGATTGGCGAAAATAGACTTCTCATTTAATCTCATTAAAACTTGCGTATCTTGCATAAGACCAAGTTTGAACATCATCTTGGAAATTCATGTTTCCAGGATTTAGTCTTTGGGCCAGGGGCAAGTGAAGAATAAGGTACAGAGCAAGAATTGCTGGATCCTCTGATGGGGTATCCCATGATGGCTCTTCAGTTTGGCAACCTGCCTCCCCTTTCCAGCACGGATTCTGGCCTGGTAACCTGTGGTCATATGGGTTCCCACTCTACCTCCTGGTCCTTCTGGCTTTTTAACCCCAGTCAGATAATCTAACCCAGAATAGCCCTTGCTCTTTCTTCTGTCCTGACTAGCTCACTTGATGTGACTTTCTCCTCCCCTACCTCCCCGTACACTCTTCATAATATGAGTTTTATTTTCTGCATAGAACTTACCACAATTTCATATTATATGATTGATTTTTATTGTTTTTCTCCCCCACTAGATGTAAGCTCCTTGGAACTTGTCTACTATGTTTCGCTCACGGTAGTCTCACTATCAAGGACAATGCCTTCCAGGTGAGCAGGTACTGACTGAGTTAATTAATTCATCATGGGAAGAAAAGTCACTGCAGCAAAGATGGGTTGGTCTTACCATGGTCAGCCTGAGGGGGACAGGTGGGAGCTCCTTAGTTTATAAGACTGTGACCTGGGGTTTTGATATATTTCCTAGGACATCTGGTTTGGTTTGAAACCCTCCAGGGTCTTCCCACTGCACTTGGAACACTCTTAGTTGATAAGGTTAACTCTTCTAGGTGGAAAAGTAACCAACCCTCAGTTATCCAAAATAAGTCTGGGTTTTAATTGACATAATCTCTTTTAGGCAGTGAGTTCTGAAGATCCTTCAGTGGAAAGGGAATCACCCGGGGGCCAAGAAGCTCAGGCACTGGTCTGACGTTCTGCAACTGACTGCTGTGTGACTCTGGACAGGCCACTTCCCCTTTGTGGGGCTTAGTTTCCCTGTCCTTAAAATGAAAGTTAATCTAGCTGGTCTCTAAGGGCCTTTCTATATCATTTTCAGTAGCTCTCAATCCTGGCTTCACGTTAGAATTGCCCTGTGAGTGTTGAGCTCAGGTACCAGCATCTTTTCTTAAGTGCCCTGGAGATTCTGAAATCTGTGATTTTCTGCAGTGTCAGCCCACGGCAGATGGCAAGTAGGAAGAAGACAAGATGTGGGCCAGCTGAGATTTTGAGAAACTTTTCTGTTATTTTCTAGAAGTGTTGTTGGCAATTCTGGATGACTAGATTCTAAGTATAGCTCATGACCTGTCTACCAGTCATTTAACAAACCCTTCTAAAATTACTTAAATCTTGTTGCAGATACTCCTTCATTAGACATTGTAATCCCTGATTGAGATGGGCTTTTGCTGCCACTTCCTGGTGGTATGAAGTTGGGAAAATTCTTTGATCTTTTGTTTCCTCATTTGCAAAATGTGGGCAATATTTATAGCTCCAGTGTTGTTGTAGGGATTAAATGAGATAATGTACATAAAGCACCAACATCTTGCTGAGCACACAGCAGAAGCTCAATTAATGTAAGTTCCTCTGAATCATCTCCCTTGGCATTAGGTTAAAGTATCTTTGCATAGGACAACTTCCCCCATAAAATATTCTGTGGAACATTACTTCCCCCACAAAATATTCTGTGGAACACTACTTCCCCCACAATGCTTCCCACCAGAGGACAAAGGAATATTATGGTCAAATACATTAGGAAAACCTGCATGCGTAGTCTCTTCCTGAAGTAGTATTTAGTAATGTGCTGGTAAGCCAGCTCTCTGAAAGAAAAACAAAACCCCAGATTTGTAGTGTTTGCTGATTTCTGTGGTGTAAATACTCCCACCATGGCCAATTTAAGTTACCAATGTTGCATCATTGACTGTGAAATTGGGAAGAGATGTGAGGAATTGGCTCCCCTGAGCTGGTAAGAGCTGGCCCCAACACAGTACTAAAATAATTGTTAGCATGTTATAGTCTCTGATATGTCCTATAATAAACCTGTTTAACCTTACTTAGCTCAGCGTTTCCCAAATATATTAGACTATGGAACCCTATTTTCTCATACTACCTCTAGATATCCCATGGAACTGGTGTTCCTGGGAACACATTTTGGGAACTACTAGAGTGAGTAAGTGTGTGTGTGTGTGCGTGTGTGTGTGTGTGTGTATGTTTTCAAAAAATTCATCAATATGCCATCATTTAAAGAAGTATAAGTGAGGTCTGCTCAATTAGGGGTAGTGTGCAAGGAGAGGAGTGCAGAGAAGAAAAGCCACAGCTCCCATCTTTAGAGAGGAGATACACATAAAGTAACTGGTGAACAACAGCTGAGCCAGAGCTGAGGAATACATTGAGGCTTTGATGCTCAATGCAAAGAATGGTCCCTCACGAGGGTGGAGAAGCAGGGAGGGCCATCTGGTACAGAGGTAGCCTTTAGCCAAGGCTGAGAGCATAGGAGGGCTTGGGGGGGCTTTGGAGAGGATCAGAGAGAGGCTACTCCAAGCAGGCAGAGCCTGAACCAAGGCCTGGGCAATGTAATGAGCATGTGGTGGTCACCCTGCCCCCATCTCAACCAATTTCCTTCAGAGTCCTCCCTGGAGCACCCATCTCCAGAGACCAAAGTTCCTTCTTAGATTACCTCATCCCTTTGCAGCCCTTCCTTGTCTGCCTCTTTTGGCATATTTCTATGTGTCCATCTCTTTGATATGCCTGTGTGTATGTGTGTCCAAGTGTCTGAAATTCAAAGGGTTCCCTAGGTAGCCAAGTTTCTTAGTGGAACTCCTGGAAGTCTCGACAGTTTAATTTTCTTTGGTGTGAGAAGGTGCTGGAGCCCAACGAGGAACCTAAACTCCATATTGGAGGAGAAGGCTGTTCCTCCTTCCCAGGGGCAAAGATACCATGTTTACCTTGGAACTCCATGAGGAGCTGAAGGTAGCCCTATCAAGTAATAATAACAGCTGTTACTTTATTTAAAAAATTATGGTAACATATACATATATAAAATTTACCATTTTAACCATTTTTAAGTGTACAATTCAGTGGCCTTAAGTACATTCACCTTGTTGTGTAACCATCACCATTATCCATCTTTAGGGCTTTTTCATCTCCCCAAACTGAAACTCTGTTCCTGTTAACTACTTACTCCCCTTTGGCCTCTCCTGATATTACTTATTGACAACTCCTTAGATCCAAGGCACTGTTTTAAGAAACTGACATGTATCAACTCATTTAATCCTAATATAACCTTACAAAGTAACTATCTTCACTCTACATACTGAACGAAAAGATAAAGAAATGGTTAAGCAATCTGCCCAAGGCCATAGCGCTAGGAACAGCAAAGCCAGTATGTGAAGTCAGCAAGATCCAACCCCTGAACCCATGATGTGATACCTCCTACTTACCTTAGGCCTAAGGCGGCACTCATTCCAAACTCAGTAAGAGAAAAGACCCCTGTAAGGGCCCTGAGGCTTCTGAGTGCATGAGGGCTAGAACCCTTCAGCTTTCGGGGGACCAGCACCTGACATCATCCATTCCTCCCATATCAGATGATCAGGCCCCCAGCAGAGTAGATCTGGGGTATTCAGAACACCCTGAGGAGTGAGGGCTGCGCATATGGCCGAGAGGGATTCTGCCTCTCTGAGAGTTGTCAGCTAGAAATGTCTGGGACAGAGTGGGACTAGGTCTGGCAGTCACAGCCTCTGAGGTGGCTCTTTATTCCGGGGGCCTTGGTGGGGGGTTAAGGGTGATGTCAGGCTTGGACGAGCTGAGGGCCAGGGCCAAGGAAGTGACTGGCAGGACAAGCTCTTGGCAGAGATGGCTCACTCTGCACTTTGAAAACAGCCACCTCTGAGCCGCCTGCAATGCACAAGAATAGTCAAGAAGGAGAGTGGGGACAGAGATGAAGGATTCTTGGCTGTGGAGACAGATTTTTGGAATCTGAGTGACAAGACCTGTCAAATACCCTCCACTGGGGATCTGACTTGAAATTGAAGCCTTGGTCTCAGTTTCTGTGTGGAGGCCTGTATGGCCTTACCCCCTGGTGCCCTCGTTTTAAACCTTCCTGTTTGTGCATGCATACATGTGAGTATCTTTGTGGGTTCAAAATGTCTAATAATGAGGCTCTCTGTAGCTATTTCAGACCCAATCACGTCAAGCCCAGACAGAGATCTAAGACAACTAGCTTGTGTTGTTTCCTGTCAAATTCCTTGGCCTTCTTGGAATTAGACTCATAAGGTTAGTTTACACAGCCAGGATGTCTTTCCCAGCTGGAGCAGGGTGGAGGGGAAAGTGATTGATGCTGTACTACTCCCAGTCTGGCTGGTAGGCAATGACTATGGAGGGGGCCTAGGCTGGAAGGTCCACACCCTTGTCACCCACATTCTTCCACATCCCCTTCTGAAACCCTTCTTGCTGTCCTACTCTCTCCGTCAGAATCTCCCCAGATTCTGCCCCACGAAATACGTCCATCATGTTCACCATGCCCTTTGGAGTAACACTGCTCTGCCCTCAAAAGTCTGCCAAGGAAAAGACTCTAGGATGTTTCTTTGAGCAAGAGGTGATCACTGACAGACACCTGACCCAAAGGCAGCCAAGCATTTTAGGAGGCAAGACTAAAAGACCGAACAAACAAAAGGTAGGCAATATAAGCAGATCCATAGAAGATTCATATATTGGTGTTACCAGCCACAGACTGGGAAATAACTGATTCGTATGTTAAGAAAATGGAGGAAGAGGGGGAGCCTGGATGGCTCAGTCGGTTAAGCCTCAGACTCTTGATCTCAGCTCAGGTCTTGATCTCAGGGTCATGACTTCAAGCCCCATGTTGGGCTCCATGCTGGGCGTGAAGCCCATTTAAAAAACAAAAAAGAAAGAAAATAGAAGATGAAAAATTCTTACTGAGAAATGAAACTGACAAAAAATCAACTGGAAATTCTAGAACTGAAAGAGGAAATAACCCATTTTAAGTATCCAAAAGATAGGGTTACCATCAATTTAGACACAGCTGAAGAAAGGATTAGTGATGATGAAGACAGGTAAGTAAAATATGTGTGAGATTCATCCCACACTCTTTCTTAAAGACTCCCCTATGACTCTTCATTACATATGTACTGGCACCCAGAGATTCTATAATACTCTCCAGTCTCATTTCTCCCATGTTCACCTTGTTCTTTACCTACATAGGAATGTATACTCTGCATTCCCAAACATGCTGTGAATATTTTTGCTGATGCTTCTTCTTCTTCTTCTTTTTTTGTGTGTGCATATTTTTCCTTCTATGACTAATCTTACTCCAGGAAGTATCTCCCTACATTTCTGTCTGGTGAATTCATCCTTATCTTTCAAGGACAAGCTGAGATGTTATCTTCTCTGTGAAGCCTTCCTCAGGCTTATCCTCGTTCTTCCCTCATCGCCTCTTTAAGACAGTGGGGGGAAATTCCTCCAAAATAGTTCTTAGCACCATGAATTGCAATTATTTAATATTTATATCTCTCCTTCTAGCATAGAATTCCACCAAAGGCAAGACACATGTGTTATTCATCTTTTTGATCTCAGTTCCCAGCATAATGCCTGGTACATAGTTTGTGTTAAATATTATAATGAATAATGCAAGAACTACATTGTTTCAGGACCCCACAAATAAGTATCTTACTAATCTTTAATGAACTAATGCCAGCAAAACTGTGACTTGATGTTTAATATTTTTATTTGTCCATTTGTTCATTTTATCTGCCCCTCTTTCAGAATATAACCTCCATGAGGACAGAGATTTTTCTTTTTTTGTTCTGTTCACTGTTGTGTCTCAAATGCCTAGCATATAGTAAGTGTTCAGGAAACATTTGTTGAATGAGTGAAATACTCCTTCTAATATCTTGAAGAGTAAGGCAGGCAAAAGGGACAAGCTAGCGATCTGGATTGGGAACTTTGTGCCCACTGAAGATTGGACATAGGTTGGGCTCCCAGAGGCAGGCAGTCACCCAGAGGAAACGGAAGAAGGCTACAAGGGAGAGGCTTTGAAGAAGAGGCGAGTGACTTAGCATATATTCTGGAGTCCAACCTTCTCTAAGTCCTGGTTCTAGCTATTTTGGGAAAACAGTAGTACCTGCCTCACATGTTGTTTTGGAGAGACTAAGATTCTGAGCATACAGCATGGGATATTGCACTCAACCATTGTTACTTTTATTGTATTGTTTGGCCATGGGTTCAGCCTGGATTTGTCTTCTGAATTGGCCACAGATTTCCCTGTTCCTTCTAAGGCCTCTGGACAAAAAAGTTTCCATCCTTGTCCTTAAGTACCTACCTAGTATAGTAGTTTATGTGTCTCTTCTCCTTTAACTCTCACCCCATGCTCATGAGGTTGATATTATTGGTGCTAGTTACAGATGAGAAGACAGGCTCAGAGATGGCAAGTGACTTGCCCAAGCACTACCAGCAAAATGAGGGAAAGAACCAGAATTTGAACTTAGCTCCACCCCTTTTTTTAATTGTCCAAGACTTACTGTCCCAGCCTGCATTGCCGAAAGTCACACACCCAGCAGAACTGAGGCTAGAACCCAGGTCTTCTGGGCCTCAACCTGTTATTTTCACTGCATGATGGACAGCAATTTTGGGATTCTTAGTGATCACCACCAGTGTGCTCATTGTTCAGCTGAGAAGACTAAGGCCCAGAGTCTATTGATCAGGTTTTGTGGCCTCGAAGCCAATGGCCTTCCCACTGGGCTACCCTGTAGCTGGCACCTTGGCAGCCCCGAGAACAAGGAAGCTATTGTTCTTGTTAAGTGTTGTCCAACTTGGCTTCCAGACCTAAAAACCCCAAACAAACAAACAAACAAACAAACAAACCTCAGAATGATTGGGAGGTCCACAGTTCAGAAGCCCTCCTCCTGAGGGCCCCTCTCAAGCACTTATATGTGGACTCTGCTCTTACCCTGATCCCCACCTCTCAACAGCTTCTTTCCTCTGTGGCTGAGACAGCTGAATGGCCCTAGAGAGAGGGAGAGGAAAAGGCTCTGCAGTGCAGACGTACATATCCAGGTTCTTGGGGGCTTTCCTTTGCCTCTTGGGTTCTCAGGGCTGTGGCCGGAGCCAGAAAATCTGTTTCTCATTAGCTGTACTTTTGCTGTGAAATGAAGTGCTCTTTGAACCTGTGGGAGCAGGAAAGCCATTTACACCCCTAAGAGGACAGGGGCGCCAGCCTTGCCAGCACATTCCTTTGGTTCCTTTTATCTCCTGGGCGGAGCTCTGGGCAGGCGGCTGCTGCTGCTGCCATCTTCCCAGTGCAGCCATGAGGAAAGGTGGTCTGCAGGGTGAGTAAGAAAGGATGGAGGGGATCATACCCCTCTCTCAATTGGCGTAGGAGAAGCAAACTCCCAATGGAGTTACCTGCCCTCTTTTTCTTTTTTTTCTTTTTTTAAAGATTTTATTCACCTATTCGACAGAGATAGAGACAGCCAGCGAGAGAGGGAACACAAGCAGGGGGAGTGGGAGAGGAAGAAGCAGGCTCATAGCGGAAGAGCCCGATGTGGGGCTCGATCCCAGAACGCCGGGATCACGCCCTGAGCTGAAGGCAGACGCTTAACTGCTGTGCCACCCAGGCGCCCCACCTGCCCTCTTTTTCTGTCCCCATCTTCTTCCTGATACTTCCTTTGTCCTGGGTGGTTTCAATAAGACCCCAGAAATCATTCATCTGTCAGTCCGTCTGTCCATCATCCAATCATTCATCCATCCATCCATCCATCCATCCATCCATCATCCATCTATATATCCATTCATCTACCACCCATCACCCATGCATCCCAATGGGAACTTGAGAGACCAGGAGAATCCTTTCAAATGACTGGTCTCCTTCTCCTTCACTTTACTGATGGGAAAACTGAAACCGAGAGCGTTAACTTGCTCCAGGTCACACAGCAAGTTCTTAGATTCATTCAACAAATATTTATTGAGTCTTTTTCATGTGTCAGATTCTCACTCCCACTCCCACTGGAGGTACACTGTGGGTACAACAGCAAAAAAAAAAAAAAAGCACATGTCTTAGCCTTGCTGATCATTCTAGCAATGGGGGAAGATGGTAAATGATTGAACAAATAAACACAATAATGTCAGATGATAGTAAATGCTCTAACAAAACCAACAGAGGTATCTCTCTGAGAGGAGTGGTTGGGCAGCAGGAAATACATTTAAACAAGGTAGTTGGGGAAGTCTCTCTAAGAAGTTGGCATTTAAATTGAAATCTAGGTGATGACAAAGAGCCAGTCACAGAAGCATGTGAGGGCACAGCATTATAGGCAGAGGAACTGTTGATGCAAATGTCCCGAGGTGGGAATGAGTTTGGCTCATTTGAGAAACAGAAAGGACAGTGTGGCAGGAGCAAATGAACAAGAAGAGGGAGAGTGGTACAAGATGAGGCCAGACAGTTAAGTATCTCCCAAAGGGCCTAGAAATCATGTAAGAAGTTTAATTTTTGACTACGTAAGCCATAGGGGAACTCTAAGCATAGGGCTGACAGGAAGTGTTTTGTGTTCCCAAAAGACCCTTCTGGCTGTGTCAAGAAAGAGGCAGGGGGCAAGGTGTACACAGGGAGGCTTGTTGGAGGTTACTGGGGTAGACCAAGTACGAGATGGAGAGAGATCACCATCTCTCCCCTGGCTCATGGTGGTGGCAGCATGATGGACAGGAGAGGGCAGAGTCAGGAAACATTGGGGACTAGAGCTGAAGAGTCAACTTAATTTGCTCATAGACTCGGTATGGGCTATAAAAGAGGAAGAGGGCTAGAAGGTGTTAGCCTGAGCAATCTGTGTAGATGGTTGTAGCACTTATCGAGATGGAGATCAGGAGAGCAAGTTTCAAGAGGGAACTCAAGAGTTCTGTTTGGGTGGATTAAATTGGAGATGCCTCTTAGACAGAAGGCAGATGGATAGATGTCTGCAGTCAGTGGCCAAGGCTGGTCATACAGACACCCACATGCAGATGCCTGCACATAAGCTCACAGGGTGGGGGGAGACGCCTGGCCCTCACTGGGCTGTAGGCTCTGACTCAGGGCTGCTGAGAAGGCACTGCCCCCCTCCCACATCCAGGCCAGGGAGGAGGCCTTGGAACTGCTGGGATGTCAACTGGGCCTTCCTCCTGGAGTCCCTCCCAAGTGAAAGCAGCCCTATGTGAGGGTGGGAGTGGAGGAAAGGGTGGGTAGATTCTATGGGAATAACAACAATAGTAAAAGTCTCTGCTGGGAGACTGCTTATCTTGTTCTTGAGCTTCTTGATGAATAATCATCACCTCAAATTCCTCACAGACTCTAGGAGATTAGCAGCCTGGGGCCAATGGCCCCATTTTATAGATGAGGAAATTGAAGCTCCAAAGAACTCAGTGACAACTCCAAGAACACCTAGATTCGAGTCCTAGGTCCAGGACTCGAACCTACACATTCTGAGACTGATTCAACTGCATTCTTCCCTATATTAACCTGCACCTCTGGAAAGGTCTTATTTTGAGAGAGCTAGCAGGGTGGACTTTGGGCTAAACCGCCAGGGTTCAAATTCTGACTTGTCAACCCTACTTCTGTTTCCTATATGTAAAATAAGGACAGTAAGAGTGACCACTTAGGAGGGTTATTATGAGTACAAAGAGAAACGATATTTAATAAAATGCTTAGAGCAGCACAGAAAGTTCTATAGAAGTGTTGCCTGCTACTGTTAAAATTACCTTAATCTATACTAAACAGTCTAACCAAGATACCTGGGAGTGTCTAGAACCTATAGAGAGGAATCAAGTCCCTCATGTAACAGATATGGGAACTGAGGACCAGAGAAGGGAAGAGAGCAGCCACCTAAGCAAACTGGGCCCATGAATCCGGCTAGTGGAAAAACTCTCTTTACTCTCTGAAAGTCACCACCCACAAGGCTATTTTTTTTCTCCAGGAGACAGACTTCCAAGCTTTCTATACCCTTAATTCAAGTGGAATTTCTGCTCTGGGCTTGGCTCCCAGGAGGAGCCCCTCCACCCCTTTATGAAAATAGAGTGGAGTCATTCAGCAAAACCTCAGCCTAATGCTTTTAAGGAACTGGCAGGTTGAAGTAGGAAACTGTTCTAAGTAGAAACCACAGAAACAGCACATGCTTGCGGCTGCCGGCTGCTGCCTGCATCCTTGCCCAAGGCCTGGGGGATGGGGGAGCTGTTGGCCACGCCACGTGAAGGGGCCTCAGGAGCCTGGCCCTGGTGCTGCTGGCCATATGTGGCCATGTGACAGTATATGCCACGTCTTGTGGGCATGATATTTTCAGGTCAAATCAAGGTGAGGTGGTCAGATGGGCTACCAGCATTAGAAATATGGAAGGCTAGTGTTAGAGCAAACCTGCTCATTTCTGTGCGAGCCCCTCATGTTGTATCTGTTGAAACAGAGGCCCAGAGAAGGGAAGCAACTTTCTTAAGTCACCCAGCAAGGAGTGGTGAATCAGGGAAAGAGCCTATATCTTCTAGTATCTAATTCACTGCTCTTGAGCAATACTCATTCACATCTTCGGAGAAGAGTGAGCGGGCGAACATTTGTCAAACACCTGTTATGTGTATAGATCAGAACCCAGGTCCAGGGGCTTCTTTCCACTGCAACTGTTTTTTTGTTTTGTTTTGTTTTGTTTTGTTTTGTTTTGTTTTGTTTTTGTTGCTTTTGAGTATGATGCCAGTAGAACATATCTTGGTTTCCCAGGAGTGGGGACACATTGCACAGACCTATCCCTACTCTTTTGCCTGCCACCTTGACTGTCTGGCTGGTGCTGGGATGCCAACTGAGGCCAAAACAAGAATTTATTTCTTATGAAACTCAGCACAAAATTTAGGTTCCAATTCTACATCTTAAAACACACTTACTTAGTATGGTAGACAGAACAATGCCCCCCCTCCCCTCCAAGATGTCCACACACTAATCCTCAGAACCTGTGATTATATTCTTACACGCCCAAATGGACTTTGCAGGGGGATTAAGTTTAAAGATCTTGGGATGGAGAGATTACTACGGATTATGGGCCCAATGTAATAAGGATCCTCATAAGAGGGAACAGGGGGATCAGAGTCAGAAGCAGAGACTGACGGATGATGGAAGTAGAGAGGTTGGGTAATGTGAGGAAGAGGCCATAAGCCAAGGAATCCAGGCTGCCTCCAGTAACTGGAAAAGATAAGGAAAGGGATTTTCCCTTAGAGCTTTCAGAAGAAATAGCCCTGCAGACCTATTTTAGAATTCTGACCTCCCAAACTGCAAGACAATAAACTTGTGTTGGCTTGAGCCACTAAGTTGGTGGTAATCTGTTACAACAGCCACAAGAAACTCATACACATAGTCAACTTTTGCCCTGGCTCTGCTTTAATCTGACCCTGGCATTCTCAGCCCTGTGCTTTGTTATGTGTGGTTTGGGTCTTATTTTAGCAAAACCCCTCAAAAAACAAGGGCTCCTGAGAATGACATAAAAGGCCCTGCCTGAAATACAAATCAAAACCACCATGAGATACCACCTCACACCAGTAAGAATGGCTAAAATCAACAAGTCAGAAAACAACAAATGTTGGTGAGGATACGGAGGAGGCAAACCCTCTTACACTGTTAGTGGGAATGCAAGCTGGAATGCCATTCTGTAAAACAGTATGGAGGTTCCTCAAGAAGTTAAAAACAGAGCTACCCTATGACCCAGCAGTGGCACAACTAGGTATTTATCCCAATGATACAAATGTAGTGATCCGAAGGGGCACCTGCACCCCAATGTTCATAGCAGCAATGTCCACAATAGCCAAACTATGGAAAAAGCCCAGATGTCCATTGACAGATGAATGGATAAAGAAGATGTGGTGTATATACACAATGGAGTATTACTCGGCCATCAAAAGGATGAAATCTTAGCATTTACATTGACGTGGATAAAACTGGAGGGTATTATGCTAAGTGAAATAAGTCAATCAGAGAAAGATAATTATCATATGGTTTCACTCATATATGGAACACAAGAAATAGCACAGAGGATCATAGGGAAGGGAGGGAAAATGAAATGGGAAGAAATCAGAAAGGGAGACAAATTATGAGACACTCTAGAAAACAAACTGAGGGTTGCTGGAGGGGAGGTGGGTGGGGTGATGGGGTAACTGTGTGATGGGCATTAAGGAGGGCATGTGATATGATGAGCACTGGGTGTTATATGCAAGTGGTGAATTACTGAACTCTATATCTGAAACTACTGATATACTATATGTTGGCTAATTGAATTTAAATTAAAAAAAAGAAGAAGAAGAAAAAAGGCTCAGCTTGATCCGGCTCCTCCCTGACACTCACCTCCTTTTCACCTCTCTCTTATCCCAGGAGACGGTCTTGGGGAAAGCAGGAATACATAGGTGTGCAATGTGAGCTTTCTTCTCCACCCCTATGAGATACTCAATAAAGTCTAGATTTCTAATAACGCCACGTGGATTCTTTGGGAATATTCAGAGGGGCTCTGAATTCTGTATCTATGTTGACCTTAGTGTCATGTGGCATTTGCTGTCACATGGCTGTTTACGGCAGCCATGATAGCAGAGTGTGTGACACAGGACTTGGAGGAAAGGTAGGCAACACTCGGGTAGGCAATACACAAGCACTGTGGTTTGGCTGTTGTTGATACAGCTCACATTTCTCTCCCCCACCATATACACCTCTGTCAGTCTGTGTTTTCATATATGGGAGCTCATGTTTTGCAAGGTGGAGGGTGCTGGGAGGATGCCTTGCTTAGGAAAACAGAAGATCAAAGGGCATCAAGGCTTGTCTGGTCTCTGTCTTGCATCCTCAAAGGAGAGGGGGCGTTAGAGGCAAAACCCAATGGAACCATTTAAGGGCGATTCTGCAACTCTGGTCGCAGCAGAACTAGCCTCTAAAGTAGCTGTGGCTTCCATTCATACCATCCCACAACCTCTTCTCAACAACGCACCAGGAAGAATCTTCTAAAAATGTAAATCAGGTGGGGTTCCTCCCCTGCTTACTACTCTCCAATGCTTCCATTAAACTTGGAATGATATCCAGGCTCCCTGCCATGGCCTGCCATTCCCTACCTCTCCAACTTCATTTCCTACCAGCTCTTATCTGTCCCTGTGCTCAGGCCACACAAGTTGTCTCTGTAACCTGAGTTCACCAGCTCCTTCATGCCTTAGAGCTTTGGCTCCAGCTCCTCCCTCTCCCTAGAAAATTCTCTCCTCCAGATCTTGACATCTTAAGTACTTCACATAATTTGGGTCTCAGCTCAAACATCACTTTCTCAGTGACGCCATCCTTGAATGAATAGCTCAGTCTGGGTTCCCTACAACCAGACACTAAAACAGACTTGATATAGGTGACTTATTTGTGAAGTGATCTCAGAAAGCACAGTGAGGGAGCGGGAACAGTGTAACAGAGGTGGTTGTGTTAGGGTGTGTTACTGAGTTGGTTACTGCTGCAGGAAACCAAGGATCAGTCTCACTGGGGACCTCTGAGATATCATGTAGAACATGTCTCAGAACTGACCCACCAAGACAGGGAGAAGTTGGGTATTCATTCACTGCTTTTGCCCTCCTTGGTTAAAGATTGGCCTGAAGGTAGTCAATCTTTTTGTGTGGCTGGAACACAATCCTGTGGTATCAGAAAATGCCTCAGAAGGAGAGATGGAGAGAGGCAAGTGGGATGATGTCTGTGTGCCTGGGAACCGACCACTGCAGTTGCCAGTGAAGTCAAAGGTGGGACAAGGAGATGTGGGGTGGGGCTTCCATGGTGTCTTCTATACTGTCCTATCTAGTGCTTCTCCACCCTGGCAGTCTTATTTTCATTATATTTCTTATCTCCATTTAAAATTTCTTATTTATTCAGCTACCCATTTGTTAATTGTTTATTCTTCACACCCCCAACTAGAATATCAGCTACACAAGAGCAGGGACCTATCAGTCGTATTCACCATTCTCTACCCAGGCTTGAGAACAGTGCCTGGCACAAACTAGGCCATCAATAAATATTAGTTGAATGAATGAATGAATGTACGAGTAAATGAATGTGCCACTTCATGACCTAGGTACAACAGCATGGCCTCTATTTAGTGGGAGGTTGATTCTAGGTGTCTATGTGGATGATGGACATAAACAAGTGGAAGGTAGAGATCATGAAAGAGAAAAAGGTGACTGGTACTCTAGGCTGTTTTATGGGTAGATGTGAGGCATCTTTGGGGGACTCTAGAATAATTGGGGACTACGCTGATGGGGACTACCAAGTGTTTGGGAACTTCCAAGCCAGCAGTCATCATATTAATAACATTACCAATGTTTATGTTTGTATGAACACTTCCTCTTTCAATAAATTAAAGTAGGTTCAAGGTTACCCCTATAATGACATCATTCTCACTGACTTGGAATCCAATCTACTTTCCTGAGTGGGAGAGAAGAGGCTGGATTTACAGCATATGCACTTGCTGCATGATCCATTTTATCTGTGTGACCGAGTGGCAGTGTGTTGAATGCAATTGGAATTTCTTCCCTTCCTTTTTTTTTTTTTAAGAGCTTATTTATTTATTTGACAGAGAGAGAGCCAGCTAGCGAGAGAGGGAACACAAGCAAGGGGAGTGGGACAGGAAGAAGCAGGCTCCCATGCAGCAGGGAGCCTGATGCGGGGCTCAATCCCAGGACTCTGGGATCACACGCTGAGCTGAAGGCAGACGCTTAATGACTGAGCCACTCAGGCGCCCCTGGAATTCCTTCTCTTCCATTCACTTGGTGGCCTTGGGCAAACTACACCACCTTTTTGAGCCTCAGTTTCTTCTTTCTTCATCTGCATGTTGAGAGCGAGAACAACTATCCAGTGAGGTTGTTGTGAAGATTTAATCAGTAGCGCTTAAGAGCGTGTCCTAAACATAGGCAGGAGTCCCTAGATAATGACTGCTTTCCATAATATTACTACTAACGATGATGATGGTGATAGCAAATGCTTCTATCGTTCAGAAGGGCAATGTGCTCAGGCTCTAGACTATACCCCAGAATAAGCAATAGTTGCTGTTGGAATCACAGCACATCACCACTGTAAGAGAACTTGGAAGTTACTTAGTTTAATGTCCTTGGACAGTGACATTAAGACAAAGAATAGTCATTGTCATAGTGGCTGCCATTTACTGAGGGTGTATACCTCAAAAATGTCCCATCCCATTGGCCCAGCTGAACCTACTGTAAAGTGGCTGCAACAGGTTGTCTTAGTCTGGTTCTGTCAAATTGATTCCCATCACTCTGATACTTCTAAGGGACTTACTGAACAGCCACCTGAGTATGTTGTGGCTTCCCACACGTTTCTGCTTACAGAGAATGGCCCAGACATGAAGATTCCAGGATCTTCTTATTTCAGCAGGCTTTGTCATTATGAATTAATAGGTTGTCATTCTGATTGCAATTCGATTTCCTACATATCTTGGTGGAAGGTGACAAACTGATGATGTCTTCAAGGGTGTTCTGATCTAAGTGTTAACTATATGGTTCTCATTTTACTTTTATATAATCATGTTGTGAGTTCGGTTAACATGTACCCACCCCTGAATAATGTATTTGCTCAGGATTTGCTGATAAATTTGGGTTCTGATGCCTCCTGACCCACAGAAACCGATGTAATAAGTGGGTGTCATCTTAAGCTGATAAATGAGTGGTAATTTGTTAGGCAGCATAGAAAACTAATATAGACCTCAAAGGCCTCCTCATCTTGCCTGTACCTACCCACCAGTCACATCTCTTGCCATGGTCCCTTTTACTGTATTTCAGTTTCTTTAATGAACTTCTCTCTGGTTGTACATGCAGTATCTCTGCCTAGAGCACCTCTCTCTCCTCTTCACCTAAAACAACCTTCCTCATCCTGTGTGTCACCATAAACATCACTTTCAACAGTGGTCTCTTCTGATCCCCTGCACAAGGTATGTCTCCTGATGTGTGGTCCCTGAGCCCTCTGTGCTGTTCTCTTCCTAACATTCATCATAGTTGTAATTGCTTGTTAACCAGGTCTCTTCCTTGCTGGCCTTTGAGCTCTGTAATGGCAGGAATTGCATCTGCCTTATCCACCTTGCTATTCCTAGTGCCTACTGAGGCACATAGTAGGTGATCAATAAATACCTGTTCAGTAAAAGAATGAATGCTGCTCCATGCAGGGAGAGGGTCTTGGATTAAGTCAGAAACAGAGACTTCCTGTCTAATCTCTGCTGCCCCTAGTGGTGCAGTTTGAGGTCTCTGGCCATTAACACTGCAGACGACATTTTGGGACTGGGATTCACATCTCTGTACCCACCTGTACTAGGACACCTTGAAAAGGTCACTTCCTCTTTCTGGAGGCTCTAGCTCCACAATCTATAAATCTAGGATGAGGCTGCCAGCCACAGTTTCTGGGGAAGTGGATAGAGGACAAGTGAGGTAATGCCCAGGAAGTTCTGAGCAAGATACAGCTTCATAAAAGCCTATGGTCAGGCTTTTAGATTCAGGACACAACCCAGGCTCTTGGCTTGGCCAGCAGTGATGTAAAGACCAGCAGTGAGGTAACCGCCAAGGCTGGGAGGCGTCGCCAGTGAATGCCATGGCGCTCTGCTCCCCAGCCCTTTAGCTGAGCATCTGTCTTTATGTCTAAAGTAGGTATAGGATCAAGGCCAGGCTTGACTAGACGATGGAGGCTTGTGAGCTAAATTCCCCACACTTAATGATAAAGCCCTTTACAAGACTTCCAGATGTTTCTAAATATATTCCTGAGATACAAGTAACCAGAAGCAGCAGTAAGATGAAGTGGAAGCCATATGGTGTGATACTTAGGACTGGAGGCTCTGAAGGCAGACCACCTATGCTTGAAAACCACCTCCATTGGTCAACTGGCTAATTAACAACTCTCCGGGCCTCAGTTTTTTCCTGTGTAAAATGGGAACCAATTATGATGCCTCTATGCAATGTTTTGAGGAGACTGCTGTAAAAAATCCACACGAAGAGCTTAAAATAGTGCCTTGCACAGAGAAAATGCTTAATATATGGTACCTGATATTATTATTGTTGTTGTTTTGTTTTAATCAAGTCTCTGTAGAGTTTCAAGCACTTTCACTTGCTTAATACTAATGACAAACTTCTGTTTGGGAAGTACTTCCAAGTACATGATCTCATTCTCTCATTAAACAGCAGGGCAGGGACCTGATCCGAGACCAGCTTATGTCTGTTGTTCAAAGCTTCATCCCCAGCACCTAGGACAGTGCCTGGAACACTGCAGGCTTCCAACAACCACTTGTTGAACCAATGGATCTAGTGAGATCTATATAGGACCTCTCAGGCAGAGGTTATTACTGGCAGTATTTTGCCAATAAGGAAAACGGAATGATCCGCCCCCAGCCACCATCATTGTGAAGTCAGATTTCAACCTTCCTGACTCCAAATTTGACTCTCTTTCCACTACCTTCTGCTTCCTGGTGACTCCTCACAATCATTTAGCTCAGCAGGATGATGCAGGTAGCACAGTGGAGTGGCAAGAACATGGGCTCTGGGGCTAGGAGGTGGTTCGAATCCCAGCTCTACTACTTCCCAGCTCTATGATCACAGATGAGATATTCAATCTCTCTGTGCCTCATCATCTTATCAGTAAAGTGGGGGTTAACAATGCCTACACATCCTGTGGGGCAGATCTTATTGCCCAATTTACAGATTACAATTACACAGGTAGGCCTACTCACCCTTATTTATGATAAAGAACCACCAATCTTTATGATAAAGACCCTAAATTTCTTGAAGGTGGGGGCCGTGTCCATTTATTTCATGAGAACCTGCCTAGAACCTATAAATGGGAACTATATTTATTGAGCATGTGGTAGGTGTCAGGTAAAGCTCTAGGGACTACATATGCTGTTTCATTTAATCTGGACATCAACCCTATGAAGCTGTTCCGTAAGTCTTATTTAACACATTGGACAAAACCAAAACAAAATGAAACAAAATCCTGAGGTTCCGAGGTTAAGAAAATTGTCCAAGCCTTCATGGCTGGTAAGTGATTCAAACTCAGGGCAGTTAAACTTCAGAAGCTGTGCCTTCTTCTTACATCACAATGCTTTTAAATGGAATCAATCCCTTTACGTGGTGGCAGAAAGTAGGGGGTGAGATCGATGGAAGGAAGTGGCCCCCAGATTTCTAGCTCTTTGGAAGACCAAATCACAGGCCACTGAAGGAAGCTTGATTGATGGTGGCCACAGCAGCCAGCGCATCAAGAGAACTTTATCTTGCCTGACCAGGATATGTCAAGGGGTGGGGCGGAAAGAGGGCAGCCATATTACACAATTATGATGACGCACAGACCTTTCTTGGGCCTAAAAGACTTCCCAAGTCCCGAGGGGAATAGCATGAATACCTCATTGTACCCATGGAGGAGGAACTAACAAAGACTTCTTATCTTCCAGCTTCTTATGCCAGGATCAGAATTATCTCTGACATTCTGGGCTGTTTTGAGTTCTCCTTTGGCTCTCTGGGCCTAGGAGAGTGGCTCCTTGCAGATGGCTCTTGGTCGCTATCCAATGTTTAACGTGGCCAGTGCCCGCTGGAGCTCCACCTTTGCCATATCTGTCGTCTCCTTAAAGGCAACAGCCTTACAGTCTTCATTTCTGTGTCCCATTGTCTGGCACAAGGTTTGGTGTAGATTTCAAACTCACAGATTGCTGAACCAAAGCCCAAGAGTTTGGCCAAATACAAATGGCCAAAGCCCATGGGATGTTCTTGAGGTCTTTAACCTAGGCATCTCAGATTGGCACAGCCAGGTTGCTGGACAGCAAGAGCTGGAGGTTAGTTTAAGGGAGTGGGTAAAGGCTTTCCTGAGGACACTCTGGACATGGAGGGACACTATAAGATCACAAAGCCAAGCCTAGTCAAAGCCTGGCTGAGCGAACAGAGATGTACAATGTGGAAACCAAGAACCGACAGTTAGTCTAAAGGGCCAGAAGCCAGGATTGAGCTGAGCAAAGAGCCAAGACTCTAGAGGAGATGTCATCTGAGTGAGAAAAGGTCCAGAAATAAACGTAGATTGTCTAGGGCTATTGCTGCCATGGTCCGTGGGTGTACACAGGGTGGCTGAATCTGCTGCCTTAAAGGGCCTGAGCTGGGTGAATAGATGTAATCCTTTGTCTAGTGTCCAAATGTTAACAGTCTGGAGGCATCTTTTCACATAGGAGCAATCTGAAAAATTGCTGAGCCTTGATTAAGCCAGTGAATGGTGTATAGTGGATATATGTATATAAGATATATTTTGGGGAGTGTTCTTAGCCTATGGACCAACAACTCTCCCCTCCCATCATCTTAACTGCCCACCTTTATCTCCAATGGCAGGGGATGGGTGGGGAGAGAAGATGAGCACCTGCTGTTTTGTATAATATATTCCCAGCTATTCCAGCCTTCATACATATGACCAGGGCAGGCACTGACTCAAGCCCAACCAAATCTATACCCTGGGTACTTGGAATTGGTGGAAGGAGAGAGAAGGAGATTGACAATTTCTCTGCGAGGCTGGCCTTGCAAGGGCAGCCATGCTTCCTGCTGTGTGGATCTGAAAAGTAGAGGGATCTTGTCTTCAAGGTAGGAGAAGGATAAGGCAGATGCACAGAGCAGGGCTGAGGCCAGAGGTGACAGTGTTTCCTGGTTCCAGATCATTTCTGGACTTATTGTTGTCTTTGGATGCCGTGAGATATTCCCTATAGGTCTTAGGTTAAATCTCTGTTTAAGCATGCTTCCTAACATTGGTTTCTGCTATTTCTTATTCAAGAGTCCCACCTAATACTCCATGCATACCCTCCATGGCCTTTTGACTCCTAGCTCTCCAAGTTGACTCTCAGGATAAATATGGTCTTTAGTACCCATTCCACTTTCCTTCTAATGTGTCTGCCTATTCTGAAAGAATCAGGAAAAGCTAAAACTACATCCCTAGACTTATTTAGACCTCGGGCTTACGCGTGGTTTGGGTCTCCCTGATTACGTTCACCTGTGCAAGATTTGGGAGGCAGAAGTGGGGAAAGGCTACATTCCTGTGGCCTCTGCTCTGCCACTGGATTCTTCTGTGGAAGTGTTCACAGAGAACTCTGGTTCTGGTAACTCATTTTGTGTATGTTGAGGGGCAGGACACCAAGGCATCTGCTTTCTGCAGGCTCTGGTATAAGATGAACTAGGTTTAAATCCCAAATCTGCCACTTATAGCTGTGGGACCTTGAGCAAGTTACTTAACTTCTCTGTGCCCTGACCCAAAACCTGACCCAATTTCCTAACCAGCAAAATGAGGGTAATGATGGTATCTATGTCACATAATTGTTATATAAATTAGTTGAGATAATGAACATAAAGTCCTTTAAGAAGTGCCTGGCACATAGTAAATCCTCAATTAATGCTAGCTGTTATTACTATTTCTACGATTAGCAGTTAAACCCTTAATGTCACAGTGGGAAGCAAAATAATTTGTGTAGTACAGGCTCAAACATTCCTATCTCCTTTCCGGCTTCCCTCCATATCTAGTCCTGGAATTGGTGGCTCCGATTAGCTAAAGGGGGCTCTATCTTATTCTTGACATAGTTGCTAATGATTAGAAAAAGAAGGCCAGACCCTGAAGCGTCACCTTCAGCTGACTCCCTTGCTGCCTCCCACGCTGGCTTGTGAATCATGGTCAGCCGACCCTAGCAGCCAGAAGGGTCACTGTGTCCCCCAGCCCAGTGGTGAGTGGGGCGCTGCCAACATTGTCATCCCCATTATGAGCTAATAACTGGGGCTCCCACTCATGTCTAGAGCCTTACACCCCTCCAGCCTGCATCCTTATCTTGGTTTACTGACACAGCTGAGAGCTACATTTGGCTGGCTTGAGGGCAGAAAATGGGACCAGGATATTCAGAGATGGGGCTGAGGCCCAGAGGAAGGGAAGACAGAGAAAAAGGGCTCCTGGTCTGCAAGTCCTATTTGGTGGGGGGAGCAGGGGCCATACCTGGCAGGATCTCCTAGAAGTGGACTTAGAATTCATCTAGTCCAACCCTTTAATTTTTGTCATTTTAATTTTTAAATCTACTTTGAAGAAGTATAATTTACATGTGACAAAAGCATTGATTTTAAGTATTCAGGTCCATGAGTGTTGACAAATGGGTACACCCATGTAACTATTCTCACAATCAAGATATAGAACATTTCCAATACTCATGGGGAGCCTGGGTGGCTCAGTCGGTTACACATCTGACTTGATTTCAGCTCAGGTCATGATCTCAGGGTCATGAGATTGAGCCCCACGTTGGGCTCTGCATTGGGCATGCAGCCTGCTTGTTTCTCTCTCTGCCCCTCCCTCCCTAATAAAACAAACAAACAAACAAACAAACAAAGAAATAAAATAGAACATTTCCATTACCCACAAATTCCATTGTGTCCCTTTTACAGTGTGGCCCCCTATTAGTCAGGGTTTTCCAGAGAAACAGAACCAATAGGATATATACAGATAGACATAAGAGGAGATTCATTATAGGAACTGGCTCATGCAGTTATGGATGCAGGAACTCTCATAAACTTCCGTCTGCAAGCTGGAGGCGTAGGACAGCCAGTGGTGTTTAGCCCAAGTCCAAAGACCTAAGAGCTTGGGGAGTTGATGGTGTGTGAGTCCTGATCCAAGTCTGGAAGTCCCAGAACCTGGAGTGCCAAAGGAGGGCAGGAGAGGATGTATGTCCCAGCTCAAGCAAAGGGAACAAATTCGCCCTTCCTCTGTCTTTTTGTGCTATCTTCTCTATCCAGTCTACTGATTCAAATGCTAATCTCTTCTAGAAAGATCTTCACAGACATACCCAAAAAGAGTGTTTTGCCAGCTATCTGGGCATCCCTTGGCCCAGCTGAGTTGACATGTAACATTAATCATCACAGACCCCATACTCCAGGCCTTAAGCACTTATCTGGTTTTTCTACCACTACAGATTGGTTTAGTCTTTTCTAGAGTTTCATAAAAATGGAATTATATTGTTTGTACTTTTGCATCTGGCTTCTTTTGCTCAGCACAGTTTTTGAAACTCATTTATACTGTTGCATGTATCAATAGTTCACTCTCTTTTGTTACTGTGTAGTGTTCTGTAATATAGAATAGCTACCCTTTTATTTCAATACTATTTCTCAACATTATTGGATACACGTGAAACACAGTGCTAATGATTTGTACAAATTTTCTCCCCAAGTCCCCACAACAATCTTGTAAGGTAAGTACTATTAGTATGCTCTTTTCATGGGCAGGAAATCTGAGGCTCAAGTGAGATAATGTAATTGTCCCCAAAGACATAGTGAGTACAAGTTAGAACAAATATTTGAACCAGGGCAGTCTGACTCTAGAATCTATGTCCTGAGAATCATGCTCTACTGTGTCCCATTTTACAGATGGAGAAACAGAGGCAGGATGGAAGCAGTTTGATCAGCATAACATAGCAAGTCAGAAGCAGAATATTTAAAATTGGGGGGAATCCAAGGACCCAGATTTCTAGCATATCATGTAGCCTCCTTTGAAGGAGGCTTAAAAACCCAGCTGGCCCCTTTCTTACTGGCTTGAAGCCCGTGCATTCTTCAATGCCAAACTCAAACATGTACAGATTACCAGATGAGGGCCAAGCAACGTGTTAGGCCCTGGTCACACCATTAAGCAAGCAGGCACAGATCTCTGAAATAAATCAATGGATCCAAAAAACCAACTACAGAAGCAAAGAAAGAGAATCGCAAACAACAGTTCAGGGGTCTTGTGTACCGTAAATTTGATAGGTGAGGGGGAGTCAATGATGTTATAGAACCAAAAAGCCAGAGCTCCAGACCCAACTAATATTTTTATAGGGCAGTCATAATAGGTCCTATATATTGTCATATTCATCACCCCCCCCAAAAAAATTCATCATGAGGTAGGTACTCTTAGTACTTTTCATTTTGCCAAAGAGGAAACTAAGGATTAGTGGGGCTAAGTAATATGACTGAGAATAAGCCCTTCCAATCTTCTCTATACATGGTCTCATTGTTCCCAAATCCTTTTTGTATTTTTTTTTTGTTTTTTTAAAATTTTATTATGTTATGTTAGTCACCATACAGTACATCATTAGTTTTTGATGTAGTGTTCCATGATTCATTCTTTGCGTATAGCACCCAGTGCTCCATGCGATACGTGCCCTCCTTAATACCCATCACTGGGCTAACCTATCCCCCTCCCCCCCTCCCCTTTGAAACCCTCAGTTTGTTTCCCAGAGTGCATAGTCTCTCATGGTTTGTCTCCCCCTCAGATGTCCCCCCCTTCATTTTTCCCTTCCTTCTCCTAATGTCCTCCCTGCTATTCCTTATGTTCCACAAATAAGTGAAACCATATGATAATTGTATTTCTCTGCTTGAATTATTTCACTTAGCATAATCTCCTCCTGTTCCATCCAAGTCGATGCATATGGTGGGTATTCATCCTTTCTGATGGCTGAGTAATATTCCATTGTATATATGGACCACATCTTCTTTATCCATTTGTCTGTTGAAGGGCATCTCGGCTCTTTCCATAGTTTAGCTATTATGGACAATGCTGTTATGAACATTGGGGTGCATGTGCCTCTTCTTTTCACTACATCTGTATCTTTAGGGTAAATACCCAGTAGTGCAATTGCTGGGTTATAGGGTAGCTTTATTTTTAAATTTTTGAGGAACATCCACACTGTTTTCCAAAGTGGCTGTACCAACTTCATTCCCACCAACCATGTAAGAGGGTTCCTCTTTCTCCACACCCTCTCCAACATTTGTTGTTTCCTGCCTTGTCAATTTTTGCCATTCTAACTGGTCTAAGGTAGTATCCCAATGTGTTTTGATTTGAATTTCCCTGATGCCTAATGATGTTGAACATTTTTTCATGTGTCTGTTAGCTATTTGTATGTCTTCTTGAACGGACACTTCTCCAAAGAAGACATATGAATGGCTAACAGACACAAATCCTTTTGAAATGGGGTGAGAAAACAAACCTATTCCTACCCACCTGAATAATTATGGCAGAGATGGTATTAATTATCAAATACCCCAGTGCTCCCCACATTTCCCATCCTCGCCTGAAGTCAGGCTTGGGTCCTTTGACCAGTTCTGGCCAATGGACTATGTGCAAAGGGGTTGGGGCATCACTTCCAGGTGGAGGCAGTTAAGAGCTGATGTACCTTCTCCATCTTTCTCTTCTTTCCTGTTGTGGTGACTGTGGAGGCCACATGTTCCATATGGTGTAGCTACAAGATGGGGAGAAATGCTTGACCCACATCAGATATCACACGAACAAGAAATTAGTCTTTATTGTGGTAAGCCACAGAGATGTTAAGTGTTTGCCTGTTGTAGCATTTGAACATTCCTTATCTTGACTAATACAGTAATGATAACCACAACTACTGACATTTATTTAATGTTTACTCTGTTCTAGGCACTGTGCGCTAAGCACTCTACATCTGACAATTCCTTAAATTTCTTACCTTTCTAGCTTACCTACAGACTTAAGAGATATGCGGGCTACAGTGATCTCTGTATTTGTTAACAACCTACGAGAAAAAAGACTTCCTTTGAGGCAGAATTCTCAGGCCTAAGCTAAATTCCTTATCAGAGATAATACAAACATTTGAACGAGCCTGGAAAAAATGCCTGCTCTCATGACTGTGGACACTATGTCACTAAGTAGAATCCACACTTCCTTCATCTAGGAGCAAGAAACGCAGGACTCAAGTGGGAAACAGAAATTGAAAATCCTTTAAGTGTACTGGAAGGGAGAAGAAAAGGGCCCCAAAGGAGACTTCCTTTCCACCTCCCCACTGGTAAATGCAGAGTGCCAAAATGAAGCTCTTGCTGCATGATGATGAATATGAAGAAAGTTCTTTCTGAAATCTGATTTCCTACAAAAACAAATCCCATCAGGTTATTCTGAATAGTTTGCTCCCAATTGCCCTCAGGATTAAGCATGGCGTCCAGAGCCCCCAATTTAAGTTTATAGGTAGGGTTAGGCTTTGGAGGAGGGGACACATAAGCTAGTATTAATAAACGAATAGGAGTTTGTCATCCAGAGAAGTGAAGACAGAGCGTTCCATGAAGAACAGCTGGCAAAGCATGGGGTTATGGGAGGGCTTGGCATGTTTAGAGACTGTCAGAGAGCTCAGTGTGGCTGGAACATGAGTTATGACAGAGGCAAGGCTGGAGTCTTAGGTGGTGACTGGACTGTGGGGGAGGCTGAACCTGGTCCAGTGCAGCTTGTAACCTTGAAGGTGAGTAGGTCTAATTCTGGGTTCAGTGAGGAGCCAGCTTACCTGCAGATACAAGCCCAACCTTCCAATCTTTCTCAGGTAGTAAAGGTGATATTTTCATTCCCATATGCTCATTCTTTTTCCTTATTCCTTCATTACTTTGATTTTATCAGGAAAGAAGGGTGTTACTTTTTGTGTCCCTTCAGAGACCCCAACAACAGGTATTACTTCCAAGTCCCTATCACAGATGAAGAAATCAAGGCTCAGAGCACTGAAGTCCCTTGAATCTGGTTATACCCAGGACTCCTAGTCACCTGGTACAGGCAGGTATGGCTGAACTGGCTATTAAATTATTCAGATGTTTCTGTAGTGGTTGTTAATTAGCTACCACTCTGACTGCCTCCTTTCCACTCCAATCCCATGGTCCAAACACTAAAGGGATAATACCAGGCACAGCAGAGTTTGCTGACTTTTCTATAAAGCTATAGTTGACCGGTCAATTCCTGGGCCATGGCAGTTGTTAAATATTTTGAGCATCACCCCTGGTTACATGGCTAGTGGATGCCAAAGGTAAAGTTTGAACCCATGTCCAGCTGGTTCTAATGCCTGTATTCTTTCACGCTATGAGCCACTTCATACCCAGATCATGTGGGGGCAATCCTGCCACTTGCTGCACATGCCAGGCCACCATAGGGCCTAGGGTTCAGCTTTGGAAGATATATATTAGGAAAGACATGAAAGACCTGGAATTTGTCCAGGAGAGAGTGAGAGGGCTGAAGGGGGACATGAAGCCACACCATATAAAGAAAGGCTGGCAGCACTGGAGAGGTCAGTTTAGAAAAGAGTAGATTTCCAGGGACCCGAAGGACTGTCTTCACATATTTGAAGGGCAGCTATTTTGAAGAGGGATGGAGTTTGCATCAATGGGTGGAATTACCAGCCAATCCTGTCCTCATGTGTTCACTGGGTAAATAGTTTCCACACCTCTTCTTTGCTGGTGTTAAATTGAAGGGAGGGTACAATGTGGAAAATAATTAAGAGGTTGCCAGTAGTTGGGGAGACAAACATGTAAACAGAAATGCTGGAGAAATTTGGAGAATGGAATCCTGAAACCCTGAAGCCCTTTGGGGGGCTGGCAAGGCTCTTGAAGGAGACAGGTTTTGATCAGAGTCAGAGAATGTGGGGAGGTTGTCAGTCAGAGAAGGGGAGAGGGAATGACACACACAAAGTAATGGCACTGGAAAACAGTGAACATTTACAAATGAGACCTGGATTGTGGCTGGAATCTAAGACTTGTGGAAGAGGGGTGCCACTGTAGACAACGTGAAGGAGTCTTGGGAATTTGGACACAGTCCGAAGGACAATGAGGGAAGAGCAGGATATGACAAATTCTTGTCATAGAAAGCACTTGAGGACTGATGGGTGGGGGGCTTTGAAGGGAGGTTAGCAAACAGAACCCAGTAACCAAAGTGGTCACATGAGATGACCTTGATAATTCACTGTAACCTTGGGCTTTTCTGAGAGCTAAAGATAACAGTCCCGCAGAGGGGCAGCAAAGGATGGAAGGAGAAGGTCTGGGACCCACTCGGGTGGGTGCTGTAAATAAATGTTCCCATTTAGGCTTCAGCTAACTTTATTTCCAGGTGGCTGAGAACAAAGAAGACTCTGGCTCTCTATTCTGGGCATCAAGAATAGGTTCCAAATGTCTTTCACCAAAACAATGGGGAGGAGGGGTGTGGAGAAGAGGTGACAATGATGCGCTGGTACGCACGTGGGAACAGTTCTTAGCATTTTATATTGGTCAACTCATTCAGCCCCACACTGAAGTTGTACCTATTTTACAGATGAGGAAACTGAGGCACGGGGAAGTCATGCAACTTGCAGAAAGTACCAGAGCTTGGATTCAAACCCAAGGATTCTAACTCTAGAGCTCAGTTCTTTTTTTTCTAAGATTTTATCTATTTATTTGACAGAGAGACAGAGATAGCCAGCGAGAGAGGGAACACAGGCAAGGGGGAGTGGGAGAGGAAGAAGCAGTCTCCCAGCAGAGGAGCCCCACGTGGGGCTCGATCCCAGGACTCTGGGATCACACCCTGAGCCAAAGGCAGACACTTAATGACTGAGGCACCCAGGCGCCCCTAGAGCTCATTTTTTTTTCCCTAAAGATTTTATTTATTTATTTTACAGAGATAGAGACAGCCAGCGAGAGAGGGAACACAAGCAGGGGGAGTGGGAGAGGAAGAAGCAGGCTCATAGCGGAGGAGCCTGATGTGGGCCTTGATCCCATAACGCCAAGATCACGCCCTGAGCCGAAGGCAGACGCTTAACTGCTGTGCCACCCAGGCACCCCCCTAGAGCTCATTTCTTAACCATCATACCAGCATAACATGTGCCCTTCCCTTGTGGGACAGGCTTCTATTTTTTATTATTAAAGAGAACTCTCAGCATTAGTACAGACCTTTATTTGCCAACAGATAAATTAGCAGGAAACAGTATTCACTTTATGGGTGGATTTCTCCTAGGGTCTCTTTATGGAACATCTTCCCCAAGGTCTGCTATTGACCAGATTATAGCAGTGTCCCTAGCCAAAGGGCTCCAAACTCTTACTCGATAAATAAGATAAACCAAACATGAAATTAGTTTTCTAACCCACATAATTATCTTGCTAGTTTAAAACTTCCTATTTTACCAGACAGGAAGTTAAAGCTCTGGCACTTGGCCACACGTCTCACAATGGCTCCCAGGCCTTGGTTTGGGCTCTCATGGGGTCTTACAGAAAGTTTCAGAAAAGCAGTGCACTGAAGTGCAGAAGACCTGGTTCAAGGCAAACTGCCTGGCTAGCTGAGCAGTTAAGGCAAAGGAAGAAAGTTCGGGGGGGTGGGGGGTGGGAAAGGGATGTGATAATTGTCACCATGGAAGCTGTTGTTTGAATGCTACTCCTGGTCTAAGCAGAGCCATGTTCTATAAGGGCACAGAGGCTCACAGAAGAAAAGTAAACCACCCACGGTTGCCAGTAAAGAAGCAGGTGAGCTGGAATTAGAATATAGCTCTACCTGAGTCCAAACCCATATCACCTCCTTGGGCTGATTTTCTCATCTGCAAAATGAGCAGTCTACATTACTGACAACTCTCCCAGAATGCATGGTGTGCTTTAAGATATTCTATCTACTCATGACATTAATAGCAATGCTAATCACAAAAATAGCTAACAATGAAAAGTTACCAGGTCCCTGGAAGTGTTCTAAGCATTTGATAAGTATTAGTTTATTTGATCCTCACAAGGACCCTGTGAAGTATGATAACTTCCATTTATAGAGGAGGAATCAGAGACATAAGTAACTTAACCCAAAGTAACACAGCTATTTGCCTATTAAATAATAATGAATAACTGCAAGTCAATAAACCCTTTGGATTAATAAAAGACCTCTACAATTATCCACCAGTTGATCAATATGAGATAATCAGTATTTTTAACGCTAGCTATTTCAGTAAACCCCTGCATGAGTATCATGGTATGACTTCCATGTGGCTTTGGGAAATATAGGAAATTACTGATGGATTCCTATGGTACTGGTGGAGGGTGTGGTGGGGCTGGAGCCCACGCTGGAAGTCACAGTGGTCTAATGCTTAATATTCTGGCTCTGATTCTGAACAATCTCATCAGCAGGACAGGACTTATGGAACAATCTTTCGCTGGCCTCTGCAGATAACCCTGAGCCATCCTGGTGCCCCAATCCAGCTAGTAATCTGGATCCCCTTCTAACCAGGGTCAGTGCACACAGGGAGGCAAGACTGAAGGCAGAGGAGAGGGAGGGAGCATTAGGGGAAGAAAGGGACAGAAGAGAGAGGTTGGTGGCTGAACCAGCTACTGTTGCCAGCTGCTGCCAACCTGTTTGGGAAGATGCAAATCTCATGGGTTCCATGAATTTCACCAAAGTGCTTATATGTTTGAAAATGTGAGCTGCCGAGATAAACCACTTTCCCATCTCAGGCAAAAAAAGGGCTGTCAGCATCTCTGGGTTTCAGGTGATAAAACTCTTCAGCTACCCCTCATCATGGGTTCCAATGAGCACAGGTGAACTTGAAGGCCCAGCTGGGCTGTCAACCTTTCCCACCCCTGCCCTGTTCCTTTCCTCTTGGAGACTAAGCAACCTGATGTATCCCCGAGGTGGGTTAGTTGGTCTACTTGGGGTCCAAACCTCCCCTTTGGGGTTCCTTTTCTACTGGGTGGCATCCAGTGGCAGCAGGTATCATGAAGAACCCAGCTCTGAGGTCAGACATACAGAGATTGGAATCCTGACTCACTAGCTGGGACCTTGAATTGTGTGGTCTTGAGTACCACCAGTTGTGTGATCTTGAGCAAGTGACCTTCTCGGTGAGAATAGGTTATACTTTGCCAGTTTGGTGAAGGGATTATTAATGAGGTGACCCATTTCTTGTCCTCCCAGGCCACTCCTTACTCTCACTCTTTTTCCTCTGTCCAAACCTACTGTTGGAGAGTGGCTTATATATTACCTACCCTCAGAAGTTAGGGACCAACAAGCCCAGAAACTACCTCCTCTCATTTTAATAGGGAACAAGCAACTCTATGAACATGTTTACAAGAAGTTTAAGTAAATCCCTTTCCTTCTTCAGGCTCTCATCATTCCCTTCTAAATGCAGAAATGGGTACCAGACCTAGCTGCTTCCTGAAATCATTCTGAGTTTGAGGGTATGAGCACTCCCAGCAGCCCCCGTCCATGCTAAACAGTAATAGAACAGTCACCATGGGAAACCACTGATCTGGGACAGCTGCCCCATTCCCTCCATCTCTACTTACTGAATGCCTGGCACTTGACACGCAGGACTGTGCTAGGTACCGAGGGAGCTAAAAATGCCATGTAATAATAGCTACAAGTCAGATCCCTGATTCCTGGAGGGCTTGCTGTGTGCCTGCTGTGCTAAGGTGTTAATCTTCAGAATCCAATCCAGCTTTCATGATGCCCATTTTGTAGGTTACGTCATTGCCCGGGCACATGACTAATAAGTAGAGAAGGTCAAACCCCAGCCTGGACCTAGCTGACCCTAAAGTCCATGCTTTCACCACTGCTCTGTGGGGAGTGCCTCCCTGTCAGCACTGTTAACAAGACGTGATGCCCCCTGTGTTGGCGAGGAAACAAGGTGCCAGCAGAAAACAGTCCAAGGACCAAAACCAACAATGGGAATCACAGTAATGATGATGATGGGCTGGCTACTGCTCATGCTGCAGTGAGGCGGTCTGGGGGAGGCCTGCTGGGCATATAGATCAACAAAGAGCTGGAGGGAGCAGAGAGCGGAAGTGCAGTGGGATTTGGGCTTGTCCAGGAAGACTTTCTGGAAGGTGGAGGAAAGGACCAGTGTGCACTGAGTGCCCAGCAACTGCCACACTAGGTACTTTATTTTATTTTTTAAAGATTTTATTAATTTATTTGAGAGAGAGAGAGAGAAAGATTGAGAGAATGAGTGGGAGGAGGGGTAGAGGGAGAATCAGAGAGCCCGACTTGGGACTTGATCTCAGGACCCTGGGATCATGACCTGAGCTGAAGGCAGATGCTTAACTGACTGAGTCACCCATGCGCCCTGCACTAGGTATTTTAGAGAAGTGACTGCTATAGTCATTCTGGGAGGGAAGAATGACAGTTCTCACCAGGCAGGTAAGGAATTAAGAGCCAGGGAAAGACATGGGAGGAGCCAAGATTGGAACCAGTTGGGGGGATCAGGGAGGGGCACCTTGGATTCTATTCTTCTTCCTCTAAACCCCAAGCTCCCAGTGCCCAGCTCCCCATCCAGAGCAGATAGACAGCCTGGACTTTGCTTTTTACTAACATTGACTTCCATTCCCCTTGCTTAGGCTGGCTGTGAAGACACTGCCTTTTCCTGCAAACTGCTGCACATCTGGAGGGGTGGACTCCACCCTTCCTCAAACCAGAAGCTGGGGGAGGGCCTGGAAGGGGGACTGTTGCTGACTGATGCCTCCTGTTTGTCTCTTCTCTGGAGCTCCTCTTTCGTTTCTTGCCAAGAGAATGTGCAGCTTTGGGCAGGGGCTTTGTCAGATTTCTTGGCAGCTTCCCCTCCCACTGGCCCAGAAACTGGAAGCTGGGAACCCAGAGAGGTCTGCAATAAGGCAGCCACTGTGCAGCCCTGGGCTAGTCAGAGCAAAGCTGTGTGGTACCTCTGAGTACTTGCATAGCCTTCCTGTGGAGGCGAAGGGACAGGGAGGAGAGAAAAGAGAGACAGAGACAGAGAGAGACAGACATACATACACACACACATCAGAGAAAGACAGAGATGGAGCAGAGGCAGATGGAAAAAAAGACAGAAGCAGAGACACACAGAAAAGAGAGAGAGAGAAGGGATGGAGAGAGCAGGGGAGAGAGACAGAGAGGGAGATAGAGACAGGGAAGAGAGAGGGAAAGAGAAATAGAAGGGAAGGAGAAGAGAATAGGACAGAAAGAGAGTGACAGAGAGAAGAATTGGAGAGAGAGACTGAGAGAGACACACAGAGAGAGGGACAGTGAGCTAGGAGAGAGGGATGAGGAGACAGACAGGACCAAAGGGCAGAAAGAACAGAACCAGTCCAGAGACCACACTCAGCCACATGCCAACCAGTGATTTCTGCCTCCTAGAAGGCAATGTTATAAAAGAACAAGAAAGGAGAAAAGAGGAGAGTGCAAGGAAATAGTCACAAACTTCTTACTAATAAAATGGATTTAGCAGTTGGAAGTCAAATCATGATGTTGACTAAGTGTTCCCTAACTTCTTTTTTTTAAATAATGATTTTTTATTATGTTATGTTAGTCACCATACAGTACATCCTTAGTTTTTGATGTAGTGTTCCATGATTCATTATTTGCGTTTAACACCCAGTGCTCCATGCAATATGTGCCCTCCTTAATACCCATCACCAGCCTATCCCTAACTTCTGAAGTCAATTTCCCAGCTCCCCAATCACATGTCCAGCCTCAGTTTCCTTATCTGTAAAAAATGTTCAATGATAGTGGCTTCAGCTGGAGGACTCAGAGGCATATGATAGGCTGTGTAAACTGTAAAGTGCTGGGCAAGGACAGTGGGCAGAAGAAAAGGGAGCTTTAAAAATCCCTCTCTGGATTTATTTTCAAGAGCAGTTGATGTCCTTTTCCAGGGAGTTGGTCTGATTGGAAATGGGTGCTCAAGGAGAGACAGTGATCTTCACATAAAAGCTGCCCAATGTGTCCTGCAGACCTAGCTGGGTGACCTGAGAAAGCCACGTCAGCTCTCTGGGCCTCTTTATGATGACAGATGAACAGGCCTCTTTATAAAGCGTCCTCTAGCTTAGAGTGTTGACAAATCTGTGACCACCAAGGCAAGGAAGTGCTACTGTGGTGAAGGCTTCACTCATGACTGGGTGGGGGTCCGGCTCCTGTCGCATGCCTCCCTCCTCCGGGAAGCCTTCTCTGGTTCTCCCAAATCATGGACAGTGCCTTCCTCTGGGCTCCTGGTCATAATGCTAGCCTATCCTATGATCTTCGTCTGTGATGTGACTGTTTCCCCACTAGAGTATGAGCTTCTGAAGGCAGAGGCCATCCTGCTCAGCTCCTGGATCCTCAGTGCCCAGGGCCTGGCACAGAGCAGACACTCAATAGATGCTTGTGGATATGAATGAGACTCAACTGCCAGCCCACATTCCTTCCCATTAGGCCAGATATTTTCAAGGAGGAAGGGCTGGGGCCAGGCTTAGCTGCCGGAGGCTTTGGAAGCAACCTTTGGACAATTTGTGCTGTGCTCTGAATCCTTTCTGGGAGCCAACCGAGATTCCAGAGCAGCTGAGAGCCAAAAAGGGTGGGAGGTAGACTTGCTGGCTGGGGAGAGCCTGGGTGGGGTGGGGGACAAGGAAGAAAAACCATCTTAACACAATGGCTAACATTTCTCCAGCATTTTACGCTTTACATAACATTTCCACATTCACTATTTTGTTTAAACCTCACGGGAATCCTACGGCTAAGTAGGGCAGGTTCACCACTTCTCTTTTCTGGATGAGTAGAAAAGGCTGAGAGGTGAGGTGGCCACACAGCCAGATCTAAAGTTGGATCTTTGGACTCTGGATCCAGTGTTCTTCTAAGACCAATATAAAGGTGGGAGATGATATCTGAGAGAGCTCTAGATTATTTTCCTGTACACTTGGCTTAATGAATTGTTCTGTTTTTCTTAACCCATGTGTACTAAAAAGTGAAAGTGGGACTGTCACTGATGAACATTGCTAGAGTGCTTTGTTGCAAGCACATTATCAACGCTATCTCATTTAATCTGATCTGTAACCCTATGAGATAGGTTCTACTATTAACTTCATTCTACAGATGAGGAAAGTGAAGCTCAGAAGGAATGAGGAACCAAACGAAGACCATACAGCCAGTGAGTAGCCCAGATTTGAACCCAAGAACTCAGATTCTAGAGCCTGATCTCGTAAGAACTCAGATTCTAGAGCCTGAGCTCGTAATCACCTACTATACTGCTAAGATTTAATCCTCGGCACCTACGCAGGAATTGTGCAGTAATTAGCTCCAAGAGCCCGGGAGCCATTGTCAGAGGAGAGGCATGCTGCTGGCTCTGTTTCCCCAGACAGAGAGACTGACCTGTTCTGGACTTGCCCTGGTTACTGATTCCTGTGACTCTTCCTGGGACCCTGGGCAAGATGAGGGGTACAGTGGCCACAGTTTGCAGAGCTGAGACTGCATGAAGCCAACAGGTACAAGGAAGAAGTAACAGCCTGTGCCCATCACCAGGAGTCAACCAGCCTGACCACTGCCTTGCATCCTGGGCATTGTGGTGCAGTGGAATGAGCTTAAGGTTGGAGTCAAAGCCAGGTTCCAATCCAGCTCTTAAACTTAGCTGCTGGATGAACTTGGGCAAGGTGGGTAAACTTACTGAACCCTGGTTCCCCATTTGTAAAAAGGGATAATGTGGGTCTCATAATATGGAGATTAAACAGAGCAAACCACCTGAGGTGTCTTAACGCAGTAGCCTGCACATAGTGGATACTCAATAATTCCTTATTCAAGAGAGGGTGGCCCGGGAGAAAGAGCATGGGGCTTGGGGTTAGACAGCTCTGGTTTCAAATGCTGGTTCTGCCAGTGATAAGCTGTGTAACCTTAGGCAGATGACATCTGCTCTGAACTTCAGTCTTCTCATGAAAAAACAAGGCTGACAGCAACTACCTTTGAAAGGTCTGTTGTGAAAAGAGGAACTACTGGGGGTACAATCAGGGTTCAATGAAGAGGATCTAACATCAACAGTAATAAAGTTGATTCTCTTACTCCCTTCTTTGGAGCGGGGAATAGGTGTATCTATTCATTCACTCATTGATTCATACATTCAACATTTAGGAATGCTGTCTATACTACAGCCCCTAGGTGTATTCCTGGGGATACCAAAAAGAGCCCTGGGGCTCACTAACTTTCCAGGGGAGACTGACTGCCATCTAGCTATAATCATGATACAACTTGGAAGGTGCTTAGACTGTCTGAGCTGTGTGCAAAGTACCCTTGCCAAGCAAGAAACACAGAGCAGCTGTGGGCAAGCAGACCCATGCCGTATCCTCCACCAGCACAGAGGCAGCCCCTAGATGGCATGGGGCCACCTCAGATGGAACATTAGGAGCCTCTGCTCTTTGACTCAGATGCTCCCCAGGAACACTTATAGCCCCTGTCTCCCTTGGCCCTCTTGAGCCATCCCATGACATTGCTATGGCTTAGTGGATGACCAGAATTCTATTATGGTGACACTCTTGGGTTCCCTTTCCTGGGCTTCTCTGCACTGTGGTTTATTGACACCTCTGGGACATTTTGCCCTTTCCACTTAATTCCCTCTCCAAATAGCTGTCCCTGCTTATCTCTCTTGGACTATGTCCCTTTAGCTTTATCTAGAGATCCCTGCTTTGCAAATACTAGGCCTAACCCCCAATCTAGCCTCTCTCTGGAAAGCTTTAATTTGGTAGGGTTTGAAACTTGGTTGGAGACAGGAGCAAAGTGACTGGTCCCAGGTCAAACTTGGGATGTCAAGCTTTTCTAGAGGGCAACTAGTCAGGGCCAAATAGGCATCTATTTAAATGAGAGTCTGAGGACTTCACTAGGCACAATAAAAATCAATATACACAAGTGAGTTCAAGGCAGTGAACCAGGATCAGAGGAGCTGGGAATGGAGTCAATAGGCTGACTGGTATCTTTCACAAACTCATTCTTTAAACACCTACTATGTGCTGGCTTTGTTCTAGGTGCTGGGGATACAGTGATGAAGAAGGTAGATGAGATGGGAGAGAAATAATAGACATAAAAATATGTCATTATATAGTGTGCTAGTGGGGATACAAACTATAGAGAAAACTAAAGTGGAGAAAGGCGATAGAAAATGCCATGGATTGGGATGATAGCAAGTTAAAATTGTGTGACTGGGGAAGGTCTTGAGAAAGAGACATTTGAATCAAAATCTGAACTAGGTGAGGGACAGAGACACGTGGGTATCTGGGAAAAGATCATTCCAAGTAGGGGAGAATAGGGCCATGATCCTGAAATTAGAGCACATCTCTTGTGTTCAAACTACAGCTGGTGTCTGGACTCCTACTGCTCTAAATCCTTTTCACATAGTGGGGATGAGGTCAAAGAAATAACAGAGTGGTGTAGAAATAACAGGAGGTATAGGCAGTGGGGCCTGGCTCTATGTGAGATGGGAGCCACTGGGGGTTTGGAGCAGTGGAAGGGTGAACCCACATTTGTCGGGGCCATTCAGATCTGCTGAAAATATACTGAATGTCAGCAAGGGCAGAAGCAGAAAAACCAGTTAGAAGGGGACTGCAATAGCCAGATAAGAGATGGTAGGATTCTGGATTCTGGATAGACTTTGACAGTAAGGATTATAGATTTTCTGATGGATTCGATTAGAAGGGAAGGGGTAGTGAGAGGAGCACTCGAAGACTCCAAGGTTTCAGGCCAAAGACAGAGTTGCCTAAGTTAAATGGGGGAATGATGAAGGGAAGCAGATTTGGGGAAGAAGATCAGGAGTTCAGTTTTGGACATGTGAACTTGAATGCCTGGTGAATGTCCTGAGGAGACATCTAATGCATAGCAGTCTTCGATACATGAATCTGGTATTCCAGCTTTTAGAATCATGACACTAGGTGAGGTCGATAAAGGAATAAAGGCATGGGTGCAGGTAGAGAAGAGAGGAGGACAGCACTGACCCCTGATCCCAGACCCCAGACAGTGTGAAGGAATGAGTAGAGAAGACCAAGAAGGAAGAGCCAGGGAGGCAAGGTGTAAACATGGTCAGCGTCCAAAAGACATATCTAATGAAGGACTGTTACCACAAAAGGGAAGAACTCTGAAAACTCAACAGTAAGCAAACAACCTAGTCAAAAAATGGGCCAAAGACCTTAACAGACACTTTACCAAAAAAGATAGATAGGCGGCAAATAATCATATTAAAAGATGCCCCACATTATATGTCATCAAGGAAATGTACTCAAAACAACAATGAAATAGCACTACACACTTATTAGAATAGTGAAAATCTGGAACACTGACACCGCTAAATGCCGACAAGGATGTGGAGCAACAAGAATGCTCATTCATGGCTGGTGGGAATGCAGAACTGTACTGCCACTTTGGAAGACAGTTTGGTGGTTTCTTACAAAAGTAAACATAGTCTCATCATATGATCCAGCAATCATGCTCCTTGGTATTTACCCAAAGGAGTTGAAAACTTATGTCTACCCTCAAACCTGCACAGATAGTAGCTTTATTTATACTGGCTGTATACTCAGTGCCAGGCCTGTCCCTCTGTCACGCTGGGACTGCTGTTCCTAGGTCACTGACTCAGGTTAGAACACTCCTTCCCCCTTCCTCACCAAGAAGTTGTCCTCCACACTTCCAGAATGTTGCTCAGTTATGAACTCCCCTCTATGGCACTATCTCTGAATGATCTCCTATATTTTTGGATCCAGCCTCCCTCTAGTTTCCTCAGGACAAGGGTGTGGGTCTGAACTGCCCAAGCACAGTTCCTTAAGTTTCTTTGTGTGCCTACCTTTTTCTTTCTTTAGTGCATCTAACTCTACATCAATAAATTATAAAAACCACCGCTACTAATGCTGCTGTTGTTACTGCCACCACCACAACTACTACCACCACCACCATCATTGCTGCTACTACTACTACCACAACCACTGCTATTACTACTACTACCACCATTACTGGTACTAGTACTACTACCATCACCACTGCTGCTACTACTACCACCATCACTGTTACCACTACTACTACCACCATCA
Organism: Ursus arctos; assembly: GCF_023065955.2. Taxonomy (NCBI): domain Eukaryota; kingdom Metazoa; phylum Chordata; class Mammalia; order Carnivora; family Ursidae; genus Ursus; species Ursus arctos. Next base: position 8,144,276 of record NW_026622886.1, on the reverse strand, counting down.
CTGTTACTACTATGACTACCACTACTACTACTATCACAATCACTGCTACTACTACTACCACCATCACTACTGCTACTACTACTGCTACCATCGCTGCTACTACTATTACTACCACCATTACTGCTGCTGCTACTACTACTATTTCTACTTTTACTAATATTACTATTATTACTACCTGTCTTTTTGCTGAGTGCTTGCCATGTGCCCCTCTGCTATCCCTTTCCAGGCCTCCTCTCAATCCTCATGGCAACCTTCAGAAGGGCCCTATTATTCCTATCTTACAGACAATAAGCAGTCTGTACCTTTGCTCAATAATTTATATTCCCTCTGGAGTCCTGCTTCCTTTGTTAGTCTCTTCTGCATCCACGGCAGGCTCTGAGACAGAGATGACATGGGTGTGGCTGAAGCGCCAGGGGTGGTGCAGGCCATGTTTTGCCGCAGGGAGTGCATGAGTTGGCTTTGCTAACAGAGGAGTAGAAGGGGGAGCAGACAAATGAAGGGAGGTGAGTCAAAGCCCCAGGACTCATCAAGGGAGAAGTTGAGGACTCTGGGGAAAGTTATGGCCTCCCCCAGAATCAGGGCTATTTAAGCCATGAGAAGGGTCAGGGGTTGGCCCTGAACGACATGGATTTCCTTGTGGTGGGGAGCCTAGCCCCAGAACCTCTAGCTGAGGCCAACGGGAGCCTCTGCAGCCCTGAGTAAGACATGCTACAGAGGGCAATACTGAGCCCTCCCCTCTCCAAGCAAACCAAACATTAGAGCCAGGCAGGGTCAATAGATCAGGGTGCACAGAAGGGTGAAAGGTTTTGGGTCCTGTGGGTCTGTGACATTTAAGTCAGGCAGGCGGATGCTTCTTCTGAGTCCCGGGGCCAACCCCAGGGGTCAGTATTTGATCACATTCAGAAATTCCCAATTCCTGACTCAGGCTGTCTCCAGAGGAGCTTCCGGAAGACCCTGAATGACTCATGGGAAGCTTCCTGAGGGAAGGGTCTTGAAGAGGTTTGGCTCCACCTCAGGAAGGGCCTTAGGCACAGTCGGACTGCCCAGCAGGTGCTTATACCTGGTGACCTTGGGGCCCACCAGACACTTCATTGCCCCTACGGCTTACTGAAAAGGTCTGAACTGCTGGCATCCAAGGTCCTCAACACCTTACCATTCTCGCCTACAACCTATGCTCTATGATCCCAACTTCAATGACATCTTTATTCTTGAGCATCTACTTTATGCCGATACTTCATGGGCATTGTGTCCTTTATCCATTCAGCAAACACAGACTGAGGGATCACCTGGGTCAGTCATTGTTCTAGGCCTTGGGCAAACAAGAGAGACAGGGCACCTGTCCTCACAGAGCTTACACTCTGATGAGGAATCATCCCCATTTTACAGATGAGAAACTGAGGCTCAGAGAGGTGAATGGCCACAGAGCAGTGACTTGAACATAGTCATGTCTAACACCAACACAATTCTTTCCATCCCTACACTTTCCTGCAATCACTTGAAGCCCCCAGACTGTGGTTGTGGGCCATGCCTCTGGGCCTTGGTCCACACATGCCTGGAGTCACTCATGCCCTTCTTTGACTGTTGGTCTCCACTGGAAGGTGGGTCCCTGTGGACAGCAGTGTGTCCCCTCAGGTCTGAGTCACCAATGTCCAATGTGATATAGGGTCAGAGGCCCAGGGCCTGTCGGTTCAACCTCCCCTTTGTCCTAAGATGCTTCCCCAGGGCATGGTGTAGCTGGCAAACCACTTCCCTAGAAGAAAGTTTTGATGCCTGTTGAGATAAAGTGACTTCTAGAAGAGCTGGCTTGAATCACTTGCACCTCCATGGATACAAGTCTTCCAGAGCTGGCTTGGGAAAGGAGGAGCTCCCATCTGAAGGTCTTGCTACCAAGGATGCCCTACAGGGGGAACTGTGGGAGACGGGCTGTTCCTGGCAGGTACTTATGTTTCCTCCCGCTTCCCTACACCTTGGTTGTCCTCCCAGTCCTGGACTAGTGAACATTCCCAAAGCCACTGAGCCATCCTCTGCTGCCACAGACCTCCTGCCATCCTGCCATCCTGCCATATGAAGACTCCAGCCCTGTCTTAGCTCCTCCACTGGAATTCCCCTTCCCTCACTTGGCTCTACATTATGAATTCCATCAGGTTCTCAAAGATTCTCTGAGCATACCATACAGTTTTACACCTTGAAGCCTTTGCACCCTGAGCACTGGCTGAAAGGGAGGTGAGAGTCTCCATTTCCCATCAGTCAAGACCTTGTCCAGAATCTTCAGGCTGAAAAACTACTTTCCTCTGCTTTTCCCAGTGGGTGGGGTCTTGGGCCAGGGCCAGAGGGACTCCAGAAATTCTCCCTATCTTAGTCATTTTCCTCCCCATGGACCCCACAGCTGGCCAGAGAGGGAAGTGGAAACTCCCTAGTGTGGGGGGACTTCTAACCTTTGCTCTCCATGTGAGGACAAGGTGGAGACTCAGCACGACTCCACTTCCTTCCTTCCCCAACCCTGTCCTGGGATGGAAGAGCCAGGAGAGCAGAGCAGGGGGCAGAGGTTGTGAACTGATCTGGGGAGCTTGAGGAAGGTCCACACTGAGGAAGGTTGGAGGAAGGGAACTGACATGTAACATTTACAGAGAACTACTGAGCTCCAACATCCTTTGCAGACTTTGTTACTCCCCAAAATGCCATCACAACCCCCAAAAGGTAAGACCATTCTAATTCCCATTTTACTGAGGCTAAAACTAAAAGTCAGAGAAATAAAATGTCATACGTTATTTTGGCATTTCCCAAAGGTGGCATATCCAGGTTCAAACTGGGTGGACGCTCTTTTCACTTCCTCACTCCCTTGCCTCCAGACCCATTGTACTGATCCACTGTTCCAGAAGCATAAGGAATCTTGAGAGCTCTCGAAGACTGATCCTGGAACCACAGAATGTTATACCACAGGATCGCCTCATTCTGGTTCAAGGCCCTCCCTCTATCATGTAGGAACAAAGAGAGGTTTTGCCCAGTTTCATCTTCAGGAACTATCAGAGCCAAGATTCAAATTCCTGTCTTTTGACACCAATCTCTGCCCTTTCCATTCAGTTATTTACTTTAATGACAAACAGCTTTTGTGGCCAGGTAATCATGCCCACGTCTACTCTAAGTCCTGGAAGCACAGCTGCCACTCTGTCCTCAACGGAGAGACAGAGCAACGAGAAAGAGCTCATTGCCCCAGGTGACCCTTCTCTTACTACAGCACCCCACGCCCACCTTCTCACACCCATGCTCCTTTCTTTCATAAATATCATGTAATGCCCTTAAACTCTGTTGAAATGAAATTCCTGGTTAACCTACATGCACAATTTTAAAAAATTAATAGGGTGCCCTAAATGTAATATAAAAATCAGGTAGAAGTAATTTCCAATAAAAACTAAATTAAAATAACTTATAATAAAATAACGTGTTTCCACTTACAAACACTTGCCCATGACTACACTGGAAGACATAATGAAATAGTCCGACGCTTGTATTTATGCATAAAACAGCCAAGAATTTAACATCTACAAATGTGGACTGATTTGGACTTTTATCAGCAACTCAAAGGCCAGGAATGCGGTTGCCATTGGTGATATGATTTGTTGAAACTCTTGTTAAGGTTCCAACAACACAAAGTGGAATCTGCCCTGAATTTACATGGTGGTTGCATTAGGGGGTGGGTGGGTATATCGTAAAACAGTTCCCTGTTCAAATGCTCTGTGTGCAAAATAATGTGGAATTAGGTCCTAGGTTTGGATATTACAAATGGATTTTCATCTGTGTGATGTCTGGTGGGATGGTCAACTGCACTACATGCTGCAGGATTGCCCCATGCACATCCTTGCCCCCCTTCCAGTAAGTGTCTGTTGCTTGTGATGACAACCAAAAGTCTTCCCACCAGTTTCCAAAGTGTACCCCAAGGGACAGTATTGCCCTAAGGAGAACCACTGATCACATTTTTAAGCCTTACTTAAAGATTATGTTCCGACCTCTTAATATCTTTCTAAGTTATTCAAGCCCTGGATTTAGTTGTGGCATCTGGATGGAAAAGGCAATAAGCAAGAGGAGGTGGAAAGATCCAGAATCCAGAAAGATCAAGGTTACACCGCTTACTGCTGTATTTCCAGGTTACCTGGCACATAATAGGTGCTCAACAAATATTTGTGCAATGAAATTATTAGCTGTGTGCCTTTGGGAAAATTATTTAACTTTCTGGAACCTCGATTCCCTCACAGTGAAATGGTGATCATACTATGGAGGCTTTGATTTGAGAAGATTAAGTGACCAAATATGCGAAAGCCTGGAGATGTGTAGAATGAGCTCAACAACAATGTTGACAATGAAAATCAAGGTCCTGCTATGATCTAGCTGGGATGAAATTCTGGATCATGGAACAGCTAACAGAAGAGTGTTTTCAAATCAGCCTCTGACTAGACTGCTTGACCTTTCGGAAAGGTGGTTCCTTTCAACCTTGAGACTCAGCTGTTCTGAGGCCCTTGTCTAGACAGAGGTGGTGATGAGGAACCACGTTCCCGCCCACACTTGCCCACCACAGGCCAGTGCCTTGCACATCCCTGAGGCCCTCCAAACATTCCAGGAGAGTGAGCTCCCCCCATGCTGCTCCTCCACCCTGTCATTCAGGTGAAGGGCAGAAGCAAACATTTATTGAGCACATCCTACATACCAGAAGCTTTATTTTTTCCCTAAGCTATGCTGTTAAATCTCCACAAGTTGGGAGGAGGTGGGAAGCAATATCCCACACATGAGGGAACAAGGCTCAGGGACAGCCAGTGACTTACTTAGGGTCTCAGAGTGAGCTTGGGGCAGTGCCTCCTGGGGCTGGCCTTCCTTCCACCACAGTGGGGCAGCTTGTCAGAGACACATGCAGAGCACCATGGATATGTCCACCACAGCCTGCTTCCCACTACCCAGGTCCTGGGATTCACCAGGCACAGAGTGGGTGGGGTTCCTCTGCTCCCACCACTGGTTCAGAGAGGCAGGGTTAAGATGGATTGGGAGAGAAGATGAAGAACATGTTGGGAGGCCTTGAATGCTAGGGATATTGGGGATGGACTGGGACTGAGGTAATGGAAGGATTTCGAGCAGGACAAGAGATGCTCAGTGAGATGCTTTAAGAAGATACTACCCACAGTGATGGACTGGGAGGCTTCAAAACTGGTCAGGTGGCTGCATGGGTTCTCTCCTTGAAAATTTCTCTCAATCTCTCATTTCCCTGCACTTTCATTCTAGCAGGGGAGCCCCCAGGGCACAGGGAGGCCCAGGGAGCTCTCACATTCAGAAAACGGTGGCTCTGCCAGCCTCTGTGTGTTGGGGTCCACTGACTCTCTGTCTTCTATTTCTACTTTGATTTTGCATAAAGGTGCTACGGGTCCCAGGGTCAGCTGCTGCTGCTCTCCTGGCCCCAGTCTCCATGTCAGCAAGATGATAGGATTGGACTAGGATTGGACTAGTTGATTATCAAGAGCTCTCCTTTTATCTTCATGGGGGTGGGAGGAGCCCAGAAAAGTAATAGGACTTGAGCAAGAGACAAGGGGTGGATGGTGGAAGCCATGCACACAGGTCACCAGAAGAGGTGCTGACCCCCAAAGGAAGAATAGCACATTCACAGGATATCAGGTCCCAAGGGGAGGTCACTCCCGGTTCTTCTCCCACCTCATGGGGGAGGGTGGACAACAGCAAGGTCAGCCCACCCAGAGGCCCTGGGACACAGCTAGCTTGCCCTTGAGGGTTGGCATCTCAGTTGTGAGCACGGCTGAGAGGGGTTGGGCAAGATCTTCTCTGGTAGGGGTGCCTCTGAAACCCTAGGATGAAGTATAGTCCCACAGAGGCCAGGTCTTTCAGATTCCTTTGATGATGACAGATGCTTTGTTTTTTTGGAGAAGCAACAGAATTCCTTTTGAGCAAGATTTCCTTCCTTCATTTATTTATTTACTTTTTGCCCAGTGATTCAGCGAAACAACCTCAAAACCAGTCTCCAATGGGAGGCAGGAAGAAGCAAACCCTCAAACATCAGTGATCCTGTGAGGTTTGCCTTGTGGAACTTTCCTTAAAATAACTGCATCAGGAGATTGTCCAGGTGGGGGTGGAGGAGGAGGAAGACCTGAAAGCCGAGTCTTGGGGGCTCCTGAAGGATTCGGGTAACTGGAGGGAGTACTCTCAACAGCTGCCCCAGTCCCTTTTCTCCACAGTGAGGGCTTAGATGGGAGTCTTAGCATTGGTTCCCCCACCTTGCAGATTCCAGAGGGTGCCATCTTTTTGAAGAAGGCATGGGTCAGGGTCTGAACTCTATAGTGTAAGACAAGTGACTTACGTGACAGGTACTATGGTTATAGAAGTGGAATATGAATTGGAACCTTCTTGTCCTGTGTCCATCTGTTCTTCACCCATGCTATAATATATCCCAATTCCTGATGCAATGCTTTGGTTCCTTTAATTAAGTGGGAAAAACAAGAAGGTCTTTAATGCATCTAAATTGGAATCAGGCCAACAAGATAAAAGGTTGTGGCGGAAATAGTGCCAGACTGGAAATTCAGGAGACGTGGGTCCTATTTCAGCTTTGGTTTATTAAGCCGTGGGACCTTGCGTAGGTCGCTTCCCGAAGGACACAGAAATGCCCGGGGTCAGGGGAACCTGGTATTTGTAAGCAGGAAGTCGGGACCGATCTGAGAATAGAGTTGCTGATGGGCAGAGCGAGCTGGGGTGGAAGTCCTTGCCTGAGAGTCACGTGGACTTAAGGGTATGTTCTGGTTCTCCACTATGGGCCGCACAATCTAGAGCAAGTCTCTGTGTCTCTGAGCCTCAGCTTTTGCATCTTTAAAATGGGGAAATATAGTAAGCCATCTCAAAAGGCTATTGTGATAAGTGAAAGTGAGAGGATGCATGAGGAAGCGCTTGGTAAACGGGAAAGCACAGGACAAATATGAGATATCATTACTCTAATAACTTAGGGGGAATGAATATTAGTCTTCAGAGGGCCTGAGGTTAAATAATAGCAGCTACTATAACAACTATCATTACTGAGTGTTTTCTATCTGCCACACTGAGTCAAATGTATAAACTTAGTGTATAAATTCATTTGATCTTTTTTTTAAGTATGACACATATACAGTAAGTCAATAGCGCTAATCTTAAGAGTACTGCTTGATGAATTTTTTCATTTGTATATACATCACGGAACTCACTGAATCTTCATCAAGAGCCCTATAGTACTTATTCCTATTTTACAGATGTGGAAACTGAGGCACAACTGGGTTGCAAACCCAGTCTGTCTGCATGCTGTTAGCCACGTGGTACTGCTCAGGGATCCAGTACCTCAAGAGAATGGCTGGAGTCACCAGTGGCTGGGAGACCGAGAGGTCTCTAAGAGGCCATTGGAAGATTCTGTCCCAGGTGGAACCTGTTACTTGCCCAGGTGAGGAAAGCCCAGGGTCTGAAACAGAGGGCAAGGAAGTGAATGCAGCTAAAATGGGAGAGAGAACAAGGCATAGAAAAGCAAGTTCAAGCAGCAGGAGCAGACTTTGAAGGAAGGGGACAGTCGCTGCTGATAACCAGGGAGGGTTTTTGATTATTGTTGCCTCTAAAATTTGGTGTAGAAGATCCCGTTCTTGTTCAACTTTCCTGGTGAATTGGCAGAGACAAAGATCAAGCTCAGAAATGGAATTTGTCCCTAAGTGCTCACAGCTCCCCAGGTGGAACCCACAGGAGGTGATGCTCATTTCCCCGGGGTTAGCACTTCCTCCCAGAGCTTCCATTACACCCTCAGTTAAGAGCCAGGCCAAGGCTGTGCCGAGAAAGCAAGTTTGGGAGGGAGGTACCCCATCGCCCCAACGCTGATGGTGACAGAGGAATGGGCGATCTGCTCCCAAATGATAGGAAATGAACAGAACCACAGCTGAAGGTAGCTTGGTGCCTGAAAGAACTTCGAGCTGGAGGGCAGGAGGCCCTGGTTCAAGTCTCGGTCCCAGTTCTGGTTTCACATAACCTTGTACTCACTCCCGACCTTGGGGAAGTCATGTCTTATCTCTGGGCCTTGGTTCACCCCACTGTGGAATTAGAGGCATGACGAAGATGACATCTATTTCTTCCACTTTAAAACTCAATGAAATGTTTATGTCATGATTGGAGAACACAGTGAGACTCTGAAAGCGGCCACTCCAGGAGGCCCAGGTTCACCTGCTACATAAATACTGAACGGAGCCGGGTGGTGGTGGAGCAATGGCAGGCATCCATCTGTCTGTCCTCATTTGTGTTCCTGCTCCTTGGTCCTCTCTCTTAAAGGTTTTGAGAAGGTCCTGTGCTCGTGACCAGTACGATAACATCATCTCCTTATTTGGGAGGCAGGAAGTTGTTCCCCACCCCCACCCTCTTTTGTCCTTCCAGGATTCCCACTCCACGCCCCCTCTCTTCAGTTTCCTGCTTCCTGAGGGTCTTCGAGCTGGTGGGGGACCTGGATTACAATTACTCCTCACTGATTTGAGAGCCAGCAAGAGAGTGCAGCTTGTGTGAGCCAGCGGGCCGGAATGAATATGCCGAGCAAAGGGGAAAGGCGGGGGCCAGGGTCACTTAGAACAAGCCAGTCCCAAGAACCTAAAATTAGCTCTGGGAACTGGAATGTTAGGGCTCCAGGGAACCACAGCTGTGAAAAGAAAGCACAAGACAAGGAAGGAAAATGCACCCCGCCCACACCCACCACAAATGACTCGCCCACTCCCTTTGCCCTGGGGTCTCCACAGCTTTTAACCCACCCCCAGAATATCTCTGGCCAAGCTCACCAGGCCACTCAGTGGGAATCCCCCCTCTGCTCGCAGGCTGTCATTCTCTCTGGAGACTGCAGAATAGTGTGGTCTAGGATTCCTGATAGGACAAGGTTTAATTGGAAACAGGAAAGAGGAAGACAAGTTCGGGTCTAGGGTGATGACCATAATGAGAAAATGACAGCCCATTGAAGTGAGAGGGTGACAGCGCAGGAGGGTCACATGGCAAGGGGGGCACGCCACACGAGGGAAGGCCCCCTGGCAGGGCTGGGCACATGGGAGATAGACAGCAGGCACACCGACCAGGGGAAGCAGACTGGAAAAGGGCCTGAGGAAGGAGAGCTGGGGGGAAGCTGGGGGCTGGAAACCCCTTCGCACACAAAGATTGGGTGTTTTTTAAAAAAAGACCACACACTACTGAGTGTGTGATCCTGTGTTTTCAAGTGACTAGAGCTCATGCATGAAACACAGGCCATGGGGAAGAACGTTAGGGAGAGGCGAGAAGCCAAACCTGAGACAGGGAACCTATGGAGAGTGATCCTTTACAAGCCGCGTTTGAAATTTCGGTCCTGGAAATAGGTGTAGGGGGAGTGAGTGGAGGGGGTGGATGCAAGCACTAGGCTTCCTCCTCCAGCTCCTTGTCCAAAGGGGAGAGCCTGGTTTCCAAGGATTTTTGCTAAAAATCAGCGAAGGTTGCATCTTTGTGGAATGGGGACTGGGGGAAGGTATTTAGAGCCATACAGTTAGTTCTGCCCACTGTGGGGAGAAGGGCTGAGGTATGGGTGGGTGATGGGGCCTTTGTGAAAGCCACTTTGGGAAGGGATAGGATGGAAGTGATATCTATTGAGCACCTTTTGCTCTTTTCATGCCAAAGGCTCTATGATTGTTCTTCTCACAGTCACCTAGAATGGAAACTCCAGGAAGGAGAAATATGGATTTTTTTTCCCCTTTTTACCAAGGAATCCCAGCCTTGGGAACAATGCCGGGCACATAGTGGACCCTCTGCAACAACCTGTTGAATGGATGTGATATTCCAAAAACTCTGCAAAGTCTATATGATCCTCTTTTATAGATAAGGAAGCAGATGCTCCAAGAAGTGGAATCACTCCCTCAAGCTCCCACAGTGAATGAGAGCCACGATTTGAATCTCTGCAGCTCATAAGGCCATGAAGAGTACATCAGGTAGCCAGCCTCATCCTTATGCATTGCTGTTTTATGAAGTTATCTGATTTTGTCCTAGGTTCCCATCTCAGCCTCCATGGGGCTCTCCACACTTTTGCCCTGCCACTAAGAACCAGATGTCTTGATGCTTTTCCCCAAGTGCCCAGTCCATGACTTTCAGATATGCTTTAATTAATCCTTCCTCAAACAATTCTCAGTCCTGGGGCACCTGGGTGGCTCAGTCGTTAAGCATCTGCCTTCGGCTCAGGGAGTGATCCCAGAGTCCTGGGATGGAGCCCTGCATCGGGCTCCCTGCTCCACTGGGAAGCCTGCTTCTTCCTCTCCCACTCCCCCTGCTGTGTTCCCTCTCTCTCTGGCTGTCTCTCTGTCAAATAAATACATAAAATCTTTAAAAACAAAACAAAACAAAACAAAACAATGATCAGTCCTTTGTACCCTTCATTCAGAGGTCACTCCAGCTATGTGTCTATGAGTAATAATAGATCCCAGTTGAATGATGCACCAACTGGGTTACACGCCTAGATTACAGAATCAAATACACTCATATAAGATATATGCTTTATGTATGCAATTCTTTTTAAAGATTTTTTATTTTTAAGTAACACCCAACGTGGGGCTTGAACTCACGACCTCAAGATCAAGAGTTGTATGCTCTTCCGACTGAGCCAGCCAGGTTCCCTTATGCATGCAATTCTGATAGATCTTTGGGTATCTGTAGAAAACAGTTTCCTGAACCTCTCTCCCCACCCCTACCCTTTCTTCCTTCTCTCCTTCTGACCATTCCAATATTTCTCCCTCCTTCCTAAATCCAAGCTAGTCAAAGGCCTGTGCCTTCCATAATATGAAGGGATCCTATTCTCAAATCATTAGCAATGACTTAGTCCCTACCGTGTCTGTCACGTGTTTGTACACCTTCCTCCTCTGCCTGCTCATAACTCCTTTTCCTCTACCTACAAACATGCTTGAGCTTTGCTTTCATAAATGAAGTCAAGTATTCTTTTGATCCCTTAAGTAATCTTCCCTTATCGTTTTATCTCCACACTTCTTCAGTGAGTATTCTCTCCCTATTGCTTTTACAACTCCCTGCAACCCAGTTTCTGCTTCCACTACTTTCCAAGGATCGCTCCCTCAAAGATTGCTGGTGACTTTTTAAAAAACTACACACACACAAGCGCGTGCGTGCACACACACACACACACACACACACACACACACACACACAAATTTACTTGTATGGTTTGTCTTCCCTCATTTTGAGATCTTTGTTCTGGTTGAATTTTTTCATTTCACTAGAGTACATCCCTAAGTCATTCCCTCTGAAAGAGTATATGGGTGGTATACTTTAAGTCCTTGCATATAGAGCCCTTCTAAAATCAACGACATTTTAGCTGGGTAAGGGAATCCTGTATAATTTACATTTCTCTCAATCTGAAAAATTGTTCCACTGTCTTTGAGATTCCAGTATCGCAGATGATGTTTTCAGGAAAACCATGCTTCATTCAATTTTTCAGCTCATTTCTCTGCCTTTTTGGATGGATCCTTTCTTCTTTCCACCCCCTAAAATGGAGGTGTTTCCCAAGTTTATGCTCTTCTCTTTTACTTCCTTTCTTGGACATCCTGCCTACTTTCTCAGTTTCAACGACTCCCTCTTTGCTGATGACTCTGCTTTTATCCCAGACCTCGTGAACTCCAGATCACACATAAAATCTACTGCCTCCTGGCCATCTAATCCTGTAGGCACTCAAACATGTGTTCAAAACTATCTTTCCTTCCTACTACACATGTCATTCTGTTTCATCTTATTTTGCCTTCAGCTGCAAAGATGATCAGAATATACCACATCTGAACATGTCTGGAGAGGAACATGACCATTATCTTGAGGACTCAGGACTGCTCTGTCATCGTAGTATACTCAGCACATTCACTCTCCCATTCTTTTAGGCAACTATTTCACATTCACTTTCTTCTCACACTTTTAATACATCCTCCCCTCTAGATTCTCAGTGATGAAGACCTTGCTTCACCTGAGAAGCAACCCATTAGTGACCTGCCAAAGCTCTCACTACCACATGTACTCTTCCATTATCTGTCACAATACACCATGCCTTCCCTCATGTTCCTCTGGATGAACTCTGCTCCTACCCATGGGGACCTTTCACTCGTGCTCCAGATATCACTCTCTTTCACCAATTTCAGGACATACTTCACAAGTTTCTCCTCTCTCTCTTGTATCAACTTTTCTTTTATGGTTGGAACATTCCCTTTGTCATTCAAACGTGCTATTGTAATATCCCCCTTAAAAGTAAAGCTCTTTTCTTGACCTTATATTCTCCTCCAATTACCACCCAATTTTTCTATTCACCTTTATAGCAAAAAGTCTATACTTTCGCTTCCCCATTCCCATTCTCTTCTGAACTCACTCCCATCCCTCCACAGGTCAAGGTCTTCAATGATCTCCACAATGCTGAATATAATGACCAAATTTCAACTCTTATTTTACTTTACCAAGCAGTTGCATTTGACATAGTTGATCACTCTACCTTCCTGAAACACTTTCCTCACTAGGCTCCTGAGACACTGTCTCAATTCTCACTCACTGCTTGAACTCAGTCGCCTTTGCTGATTCCTCATCTTTCTAACCTCGAACTTTTTAAGAAGATTTATTTTATTTTTTTAAAAGATTTTATTTATTTTGAGAGAGAGAGAGCATGCACAAGAGAGCACGAGTGGTGGGGGAGGGAGAGGGAGAAGCAGACTCCCCACTGGGCAGGGAGCCTGATATGGGGCTCAATCCCAGGACTCTGGAATCATGACCTGAGCCGAAGGCAGATGCTTAACTGACTGAGCCACCCAAGTGCACCTTAATTTATTTATTTGAGAGAGAGAGAGCACGTCTGCACGTGTGCGTGCATTGGGGGAGGGGCAGAGGAGAGAACCTTCAAGCAGACTCCCCACTGAGTGGAGTGTGATGTGGGGCTAGATCTCATGACCCATAAGATCATGACCTGAGCTGAAACCAAGACAACACTCAACCGACTGAGCCCCCAGAAGCCCCCTGACCTCTAAATTTTAAAGCACTGTGGTCTGTACTCTTTTCTATCCGCACTGCCTCCCATAGTGATCTTGGTTAGTCTCGTGACTTTGAATATCGTCTACATAATAAAGACTCCCAAATTTATATCCCCAGATAATCCTCTTCCTCTACTCCTGATTCAACTTCTTCATCTCCACTTGGATGCCTAATGGGCATTGCTAGTAAAATATGCCAGCAGCCAACTCCTCTGACTGCTTGACATGCAGACTTCCCCATCTCAGTGAATGGCAATTCCTTTTATTTGATCAGCCCCAAAGCCTTGGTGTTACCCTTAGCTTTTCTCTTTCTCATTTATCCCACATCTAATCCACTGGCAAATTCTGTAAGCCACACCTTTAAAATAAAATCAGAACTGACCACATTCTACCGTGTCTATTACAACGCCCCTGGACCAAGTGTCACTACCATTTTTCTCCTGGATCATTGCAATCACTTCCATCCGCTCTCTCTGTTTCTGCCCTTGCCCCCACCATCTCTTCTCATCTCAGGCAATGACCCTCCCTTTCCCTTCCCTTCCCTCCCCTCCTTTCCCCTCCCTTCCCTCCATTCCTCCCTTCCCTTCCCTCCCCTCCCCTCCCTCCTTTCCTCCCTTCCTTTCTTTCTTTGCTGGAGGTTAAAAACACATTTATAGGGTTGAATACCAATTGGACATCACACTCTATATATTTTTTGCTCACACTCTATACATTTATTACTCAAATTCCTATACAAATACACAGCATTCAAATAAGTATTTACAAATAAGCTTGAAAGAATGAAAATCAGTATTTCACAATCTTTTCAGAGGATTCTCATTTCTGGCCTCCCACTTCCCCTCAGACTGGCATTCTCCAACAAAAGGGATTTAGATTATGTCTTTTTCATCCAGTTAGGGAAAATGGAAAGGGAAAACACAAACTTAGCTCACCCTGCATAAGAAAGGAAGGCCAAACCAACCCACACTCCCTTCCCTACCATCCTGTGCCACCAGGTGGAGAAGAACCTTATTCTTATGTGATGACTGCCTTGTCCAGGGATTGATGTTCAGAAGTGCCCTGAAATCGAAAGATGCCCTCCTACCTAAGACTCACACCCAGAGCTAGCTCCTGACCCTCTAACACTTGTGACCACCAGATGCTCCAGGCCTGCCCTCTGAGGTTGGGGCTGCCATGACTGACCCACTCTGCCTGGAACCATCCTTACAGTATCAGAAAGGACCCACGCTGGTGAGAAACACCCCCCAGATGCCCTGAAGGTAATGTGGCCCTCCATCTTTCCCAATAGGTTACTTGCTGGCATTCCTGTTCAATAAGCTGGTGTTTGCTCATAAGAGAAGAACACCTTGACTAGCCTTGTTTGTTTGGCAAGAGGGACTATGGGGAAGGGATGGGGGTCTAGGGCCCGGGGTCTGGCCACAGAGTCAGACAGGCCAGCAGAAGAGAACTACGGGAGAACACACAGGAGAAGGCTGCCTTGTGACCATCAAAGTTGTGAACTCAGGCAAATGAAAGAAAAATATTTTGTGTGTAGACTATTTTTTTTAAAGTAACTTAGAAGCCCCCTGGTGCTTTCAAACTTTAAGTTGAATGCCATTCTTCTGCTCAAAGCCCTGCAATGACTTCCCATCTCACTCTGAACAAAAGCGAAATTCTTTAGGGTGAGCAACAAGGTCCTGCAGGATCTGACCCTCCCCACTCCTACCCTATCTCTGATCTCACTCCTGCCCCTCCGTCTCACTCCCTCTGCTCACTTGTGGCTACTTGAACACACCAAGGACACCGTCATCTCAAAGTCTTTCCACCTGATATTCCCTTAGTCTAAAAACTCTTCTCCTAGATATTCACATCTCTCTCTCTCTTTCTTCCTTTATTTATGTGTCAGCCTCACCAGACAGACCTTCCCTCACCCACCTACATAATATAGCAACTGCCTTATTCTTGACACTCCGTATTCCCCAAATAATATGTGTGTCACCCGAATCAAGGTTCTTAAGTGTTCTGTGTCTCAGTTTTCTCCTCTGTAAGGTGGCTATAATCAGAGCACCCATAAGAATGCTCTGAGGATTAAATGAATTAATCCATGTAAAGCGTATAGAATAGTGCCTGGCACAGAGTGAGCGTTTGATTAAATGATGGCTATTATTATTATTATTTTATGCAACTAGTCTGGCATCCTGAGGTTGTTCCCCACATAGAAGCTAAAATTCTGAGAACTGAGTACCAGAGAGAAAGTTCACCCATACAATTAGTTATGGCGAAGACACCAGAAGCAGCCTTCTAACTCCCAAGTCAGGCCACCTCCTAGGACACCGTCCATACTGCCTGTTATACAGTGGACCCTGCCCAAGTCAGCAGAAACAATACTAAGTGCGAAATGAGCTCCAGAACCAAGTCTGCCACCCACAGATGTTAGACCAGTTACCTGACCTTTCTGACTTCAGTTTCCCTTCTGTGAACTGAAAATAATAGCACCTGTCTGCTCCCCTTGCAGAGGACGGTCACATGACATACTGATCCCCAGAACTCTGATGCCCCTACTTGGCGTACTTGATTAGCCATTTCAAATACCACACCAAAAGATGGACAACGTCCTTTGTTCATTTTCAGGCCTGTAGAGTGTACAAAAGGATGCTGAGTCCTCATGGAGCAGAACCTGTGGGCTTGTGTGGTATTTATTCATTCCTACAGCAAACATTCATTGATCACCATGTTTGTGCTAGTTTTACCAGCCAAGGAGGGCACCTGGAAACGAACATATCTCTGTTTCCACGATCAGACTCTGAAAAGGGAGGCAGAGTGTATTTCTTAGCGAGCTGCTGCTTGGGACAGTTCACCTTGGGAAGTGTGGCTGTTTGCTAGGAAGGATGGAATAGGATGTCCAGACAGCAGTTTCAGCCAAGAGGGTTGGAGCAAAATCCTCCTAGGGCATCTAGAAAGGCCATCGAGACTGCAAAATAAGGTAAAGAAAGGGTCCCACACAAGAAAACGGAACTTGTAGGCTGAAAACCTCTCTTATTCTTTCTGTCCCTGAAGACAGTGCAGGGCCACAGGGGAGATAAAAGTAGGACCAGAAGGTCAAAAAATGTTGCAGATGTTGGTGTTGTTTTATTATTACTTTTTTGCAAGGGGCAGGGGGCAGGGATGAAGAAAACATGGGCTGTCCTAGCAAGTGTTTAACAAAATGAAGAATCCTGGTGTGGCCCAGATACAGATGGAGAATGAGACACGGGGCCTCCAGAAGGTAGATCAGAGGGTGGGAGCTGACCAGTCTGGGAGTGGCTTCCCTATCCTTCTAGAACAGGGTCAGCATACTTTGTAAAGGGCCACGTGATAGGCTGAAAAATGGTCTCCCAAAGATACCCACTTCCTAATCCCTGAAATTTGTAAATGTTTTCTTATTTGGAAAAAGGGTTTTTGCAGATGTGATTAAGTTAAGGATCCTGAGACAGGGAGGTTATCCTAGATTATCTGGGTGGGCCCTAAACACCATCACGTGTATCCTTATTAGAGGAAGGCAGAGGGAGAATTAACACATACACGTAAGCATGTGTGTGTGTGCATTTGCTCCTGGGCACCACCCCCAGAAGGCCATGTGAAGATGGAAACAGAAGTTGGGGAGATGTAGCCACAAGCCAAGAAATGCTGGCAACAACCAGGAACTGGAAGAGGCAAGGGAAGGATTCTCCCCTAGAGTCTCTAGAGGGAGGCTCAGCCTTGCAGGCACCTTGGTTCTAGCCCATGGATACTGATTTTGGACTTCTGGCCTTCAGAAATGTGAGAGAACAAATTTCTGTTGTTTGAAGACACCAATCTGTGGTATTTTGTTATGGGAGCTCTAGGAAATGAACATACTCATTACCTTAATAAATCCTCAAAGTAACCACAAGGAAATGAAATCTGATCACTGGCTATGTGCCAGATAGTTTTCATTCATATTCACAACAGCCCAGGGAGGCAGATATTGCTAAATTTCCATTTTACAGATGAGAAAACTGCAGCCCAGAGAAGACATCTAACTCTCCTAAGGTCACCCAGCTGGCACCTTGTTGAGCTGGCCTTTGAACACAGGAATCTGGCTCCAAGTTCCATGTCCTGGGCCACTTTGAGGTGAGCTCCCTGCCCACAGTGGTGCTCCTTCTACTGAGCCACATGGCGTTGAGCGTTTGGCTCCCACCTTCCCTCTATACTACCCTAAGTGGCCTCCTCTGGGATCCTGTGGGGATCAGATGGGACAGAGGACATGAAAAGTGTTTAGTAAACTGTGAAGTGCAGTCCTAGAGGGAGGCATAAAAACCCAGAGTGGAAGCAAATCTGCTTACCTGGCTGGGTATGAGAAGGCCGCCCTGACCACTGTTCTGAGGTCAGTGGGGGTCCCAGCAGTAGAAGCCACCCCATTACCCCCCAGCACATGCACAGGGAAGTGTCTAGATCCAGAAATGCCCACGGGTGATCTCACAGATGTCACTACCCAGAGCCGCCCAGGATGCCGACTGCACAGGTGATCACTGGATGTCAAGGTGTCAGTTTCTCAAGCCTGAGTCTGGCCTTGCTGTAGCTCATCAGCACCTCCTCCCACCTGCCTTCCCTCTACATTTCAAATTCAGACCAAACCCTCCCAGAATCATAGAATTTCTTTTGCTGTAATGACTCCTTTAGTCCCCAGAGAAGTAGACACGAAGTGACTGATCTGAGGCCACACAGCTAGTATGTTCTGTCCAAAGTGCCTGTGGATTTCGGTATTCTAGGCTCCTCCTTCATTCCAGGCAGCTGGGAATTCTGTCCAGTGGGGAGAATCCGAGAGGGGGGAAGCTGGCATCTGGGCACATTAGCTTTCATTTCATGGCCTGGAACCAGGCCAACCCTCCTTTTACTGGTTGTCATCACACAGAAATACCATTGCTCCCAATGCCCTGGGAAGACCCCAACCTCCGTGAATTTGTTGGCGCCCAAGATGCCAGGTCTGTCCCGCCATTCAGTCACCCATGCATCCCACATTCACCGAATTTGTTGAGCTCCTATGTGCCAAGGACTGTGCTAGTGCCTGAGGTAAAAAGAATAAAAGACAGTCTCTCTCCCAAAGAAACTCACAAATTAATGGGAAGAAAGACAAGAAAATAAATAATTGCAGCATTCCTGAAACTCATGCATTAGCTGTTCACACTCGTTTCTGCCATTTTCTTGTAACAGTTTACTATTAATATTCACTTAGTATTTTCTTTGCAAAGACTTTTTTTTTTTTTCTTGTAAGTGCCAGCTTTGGGTTTATCTCAGCAATAATACCCATGAATTTGTGGATTTAATTTGCTAGTTAAATTTTTTACAGTACATCATATACTGAAAATTAACTGTTAGATAAAAAGTTCATGGAGAAGCTGCCTGAAACCTGTGGGAAACACTAAATTATTGCAAGGGAAAATATGTGCGCTAGTAGAGGTCTGCAGGCTGCCAGATCAAGAGGAAAATGCTTTTCTCCCTTTTCTCCTATCAGGTCCTGGCTGGTCAAGACACATTAGGGTTAACAGTTTGATAAGCAGCATCTCAAGGCAGGAAGTTTTATGGCAGGAAGCAGATAATTCTGTGCTTTCAGCCTAGGATCTCAGAAGCATTAACTTCTCAACGTTCACGCCATCTGAGGGAGAGACAGGCCATTCTTGTCTCCAATTTTCTAGACCAATTTTCTAGAGACTACAAGCAAAGGGGATCTGTGATGTAAGACCACATTTTTCAACCCTCTGCTTCCATCAGATGCAATGACAAATGACATTCCTGCGGGAGACATTCTCATGGGTTCACGCTGGGTGGAATGTAATCCCCAGGGCTTGCATTTAACCGTGGCCCCACCCAAGAAAGCCTGCCAAAAAAATGTAAAAGAGGATGACACCATTAGAAAGATAATCTTGAGCATGCATATTTCTTAAAAAGGAAGTAATAAACAAACTCTGGGACTTTTCACTATTAATAACAAAAACTCATTTGTAACATGCCCTTGAAAACAAATTGAATACAGCAGTGTATTGGGGTACTAATTTCCTTCATTAATTTACTCCACAAATGTTTACTGAGCACCTATTATGTACCAAGCCTGTGTCAGGCAGTGGGGTTACAGTGGTGGCCCAAGACAGACAGTCTCTGTCTCCCTGTGGCTAGTGAAGGAGGCTGATGTTAATTAAATAATCATCCAGATAAGTGGACAACGTGATGTGTACTACAAAGAACTGATACACGGTGCTGGCTTGTAGATTCTGATCTGGTCCTGGAGGTCAGGGAGGCTGCCCTAAGAGAATGACAACGGCAGAGAACTAGGGATGTGAGGCAAGGAATTACTAGTCACTCCTCATTAAGTTTCTCCCATAAACTGGGTGCTGTCCTAGTTAATCTTCATGGTGACTCTCTGAAGTGGGCCTTATTATTCCCACTTGGCAAGAGAGGGAACCCTGACACAGAGAAGCACAATGACTTACCCAAGGACACACAACTGGCTGGTGGCAGAGCTGGGAATCAAACCCAGGCCTGTAGACACTCACACTGTGCCCCCCCCCGCCCCGCCCCCGGCCCCTAAGACATACTGCCTCTCAAGGAAATGCATTAAATAGGAAAAATATTACCAACTGTATTGCCAGCTATAATTTTGCAGATTAGAGTTGTTATGTCATCTGTATAACCCCTTCAGTCCTCAGTCCTGGTATGATACAGATTGGCAGATAATGGTGGCTCCATTTTGCAAGGGGAGAACCAGGACAGAGGAGCAAAGCAAGGCAGAGGGAGCCGGAACCAAGAGCTCCCTCTTAAGGTCAGGCTGTGCAAACCTCTGCTTTCTGTTGGCAGCATCACTGAGTCCAACACCGGAATGGGGTGCCCTCACCGAACTCCTGAAGCTTTCTGCTTCGAATTCTGTTTTCCTTTGCCTACCTGCTGGGGACAAATTAAGCAGCTGCCAACTCACTGGTATAGGACACTGCAACTGGTTTGTGCTTTGCTGAGCTGGGCTGACATTGCATGGGCTCCAGTTGGTCCCAGGGGGATAAGGAAGCGAGAGACGGGAGTCTCAAGAGTGTGTCCTGGGGAGTAAAAGCCACAGATGACCAGCCTATTGCTGTACAAGATGGACCCATGCCTGAGAGGACATGGCCACTAAAGGGCCTCTGAACAGTGTGCCGCCGGCTGCTTGGGTTTCTGTGTCACATCTCCGCATGCCTTGGTATTTTTCACCTAAGTGTTCGCTAAGAATCACCGGCTCAGTCTCGCCAGAAATCGCCGGAAATTTCTGTCCCCATCTCCACCCTTGGAAACCTCAATGCAAAGAGTTTTGTAATCTACCAAGTACTCTGCAAATGGGAGGAATTACACCTTGACCTCAAATATTTACTGTTTTCATTACCGGCTAAGAGTCTGGGCGCTACAATTACACTGCCTGGTCAGAATCCTGGCTCTCCAACTTACCGGTATCATGACATTGGACAAGCTACTGAACTTCCTGTGCCTCAGTTTCTTTATCCTTCAAATGGAAGTAATAATATTAACCACACTATAAGGGCATTATTATGAGGATTAAACGATATAATGTGGGTAAAGCCCTTGGCAGTATCTGGCAAGTGATTGATAAGAGCTTGCTGCTATTCTAATTATTAGTTATTGCTTTATCTTTTCTTCCTCCCTCCCTCCCTTTTCTTCTCCCTCTCTCCCTCCTTCCATAAACTGTCTTTTAATTGTACAAGGCACTGGAACTACCAAGACCTTTAAGATCCAGTTGCTCACAGTCTTGCCTGAGTTCCCAAAGCCAGAAAATGGACTAGCTTGGAAGACTCAACTAGGGTCTTGCTCTTTCCTCAAGCCTCCCTCCTCTCCCCACCCTGGTACCTAGCATGATGCCTTTCCCATGCACCTGCTCAATAAGTCCTTGAGGGTCCAACTAGGTCATGGTTAAGAGCACAAGTCTCACAGCAAGACTACAAGGGTTGGCATCCTGGCTCTGCCACTGATGGGCTGTGTGGCTTTGGGCAAGTTACCTAACCTCTCTGGGTTTCAGTTTCCCTACTTATCAAAGGGGATTAGGATAATGTGTTTGCCCCACAGGGCTGGACTGAGCTTTAACAAATCAGTAATAAAGTACTTCTAGTACTTCATTTAGGACCTGGCACATAGCAAGTGCTACATAAGTGTTAGCTACCATTGTCATTGATGGGTTGAGGTGGGTGAAGGCACAACTGCTATTTGAGGGTTTCCCAGCTACTTCTCTGATGCATTTTCCTTTCTCCAGGGGCTGCCTTGGGATTCTTGGGCAGAGATTTAAAGTTCTGAATAGATCTGCAGCAGAATATGCTTTCCTCCCTCCTTTTCCTTTTCATTCTTTTGAAGACTAGCTTTTTTTATTTTTTATTTTTTCAATATTTTTTATTATATTATGTTAGTCACCATACAGTACATCCCTAGTTTTTGATGTAAAGTTCCATGATTCATTACTTGCATAATAACACCCAGTGCTCCATGCAATACGTGCCCTCCTTACTACCCATCACCGGTCTATCCCATTCCCCCACCCCCATCCCCTCTGAAGCCCTCAGTTTGTTTCCCAGCATCCATAGTCTCTCATGGTTCATTCCCCCTTCTGTTTACCTCCCCTTTCTTCTTCCCTTTCTTCTCCTACCGATCTTCCTACTTCTTATGTTCCATAAATGAGTAAAACCATATGATAATTGTCTTTCTCTGCTTGACTTATTTCGCTTAGCATTATCTCCTCCAGTCCTGTCCATGTTGCAGCAAATGTTGAGAAATCGTTCTTTCTGATGGCTGAGTAATATTCCATTGTATATATGGACCACATCTTCTTAATCCAGTCATCTGTTGAAGGGCATCTCGACTCCTTCCACGATTTCGCTATTGTGGACAATGCTGCTATGAACATTGGGGTGCATATGGCCCTTCTCTTTACTATGTCTGTATCTTTGGGGTAAATACCCAGTAGTGCAATTGCTGGATCATAGGGTAGCTCAATTTTTAACTTTTTAAGGGACCTCCACACTGTTTTCCAAAGTGGCTGTACCAGCTTGCATTCCCACCAACAATGTAGGAGGGATTCCCTTTCTCCGCATCCTCTCCAACATTTGTTGTTTCCTGCCTTGTCAATTTTTGCCATTCTAACTGGCGTACGGTGGTATCTCTATGTGGTTTTGATTTGAATTTCCCTGTTGGCTAATGATTTTGAAAATTTTTTCATGTATCTAGCTTTCTTTTTAAAACAGAAAAAAGCATCAGCAAAAAACTCTACCTCACAGCGAAGCTTTTCCTCCATGAGTCCTCCCCTTTCTATTTTCTCAAAGGTTGGATTTTTTTTTTTGCCCCTTTAAAATCATTTCTGAAGGCAAATTCCCCGATAAGAAGGAAGACAAATGGGTTTTCAGGTCTTGTAGTTCTAACAAAAAATCTGGCTTCCCTTAGTCTATGGATCTGGGCTCCAAAAGATGTTTAGGAGTTAGTTGGCTCTGTTCTCCAGGATCTCACTAGATCCTCCAAGGACCAATGGGACCAGAACTGTCTTTCCCAGTGAGGTGAGGAGCTTGGTCTCGGTTCCCAGCAGAGGCTGAGCCCCTGATACTTTTGTCCTCTGGCTCACTTCCTGTGTTTGCTGAGCTTCTCACATGGTCACTAGCTCCTCCTTTGCTTCCTCCTGTGACCATGGTTTGTATGGCCTGAATGCCTGGCCTACGAGTTTATGGTGCCGTCTGGGGCCTTGAAACTGGCCAGTATGAGAAGTAACAGACTTACAGCCTCAGTTGAAGAGACAACAGGGAGTGGTGGGGATCGTGGTGTGCGGGAGCACATTTGCCTAGCTTAACCAGGACAGGCACTCCTCAGCACCTGCTAACTATGCCCTGGTAATATGGACTCAGAGCTTCTAATTTTTCAGGAGAAGCTGGAAATCTAAATTTTCCTGAAAGTTTGCAGATTATGTTAAAAAAAAAAAAAAGAAAACAAAAGTGCTGCATAAACCAAAAAAAAAAAAAAAAAAAAGCCATCGGTGGATGAAATCTGGCCTTGAGGTTGCAGTTTAAAAATCTTCTTTAATCCTCTGATTTAAAGAGAGCTTAAAGGATGTCTTGCCCAGCATTCTTTACTATGCAGGAATCCTCTCCACACCATCTCTGAGATATGGCTGGGCAGCCTTCAGTTGAAACACCTCTCACTCCCCCATGACATGGAGCTCAAACTTCATCAGAACCCACAGATTTACTGCTCTTTATCATCATAAACCCCAAATCTACCACCTAATAGCTTTTAGCCTTTGGTCCTAGAGTCTTTTGGGGGGAACTCAACCTCATCTTCTGACTGACAATCCTTACTAGGCATGAACCCTGGAAGCAGACTGCTTGGTTTCAACTTCCAGCAATACTATTCAAGAGCTGTGTCACTTTGGCATGTTGCTTGAACTATCTGTGCCTCAGTTTTCCTACCTGTAAAATGGGGATAACAGTATCTACCTTATAGGGTTGTATGAGGGTTAAGTGAGCTGATCTATGAAAAGTCCTCAGTGTTTGTCAATATTATTTTCTTCTTTCTCAGGTTAAACATTTCAAGTGCTTTCAACTGTTCTTTGTACCCATGATTTCCAGGGCTTTCAACACTCTGTCTGATCACTCTGTTTGGAGGGTGAGCCAATGTGGTTCCCATGATCCCCTCCTCCTGGTATTCCCATTCTTGCATAATCCCTCCCCACCCCTGAGTGTGGGCAGGGTCTATGAAAAGCTTTCCACCAATGGAATATGGCAAAGGTGACCGGATGTATGTTTTTATGTCTATGTGACCATATTGTATAAGACTGTAATGTCTGTCTTGGGAGGAGATGCTTTCCTGATGGCTTTGAAGAAGCAAGCTGCAGTATAGGAAGCTGCCTATGGAGTCACATGGCAAGGACCTGAGGGTGAATTCTAGCCCATAGCCAGAGAGAAACTGGAAACTGAATGTTGCCAATAGTCATATGAGCAAAGGAGTAGATTCTTCCTCAGTGGAGTCCCAGGTGAAATTGCAGCCCCACCTAACATCTTGAGTGTGGCCTTGCAGAGGACCCAGGGAAGCCAGGCCTGGACTCCTGACCCACAGAATCCATGAGATAACAAATGTGTGTTGTTTGAAGTGAGCCACTAAGTGTGGGATAATATCATCATGCAGCAACAGATAACTAACGGTCAACCAGCCACCATAGTACCTCTCCCACATTCACCCTACTTTGGAAACTTGAATATGTCAGTGGCCTACTGGAAACAGGAGTTCCTGAAACTGAACAGCAGATCACAGAAGGCATTATTTGCATGCTATATGAGGTGTGGCTGTGAAATAATGTCAGGGCTCTTCTAATTGGTGTTAGAGAACGAAGGCACCTGTTCATATGAGAGCAGGGCTGGAGCCCCTACAGATGCGCACAAAGTACTGGGCTGGATGTCATGAGGCAGAGTCATGTCTCCCTTCTGTGCTGCCCTCTGAGGCAAACCCACTCTCCGGCTCCAGGAATGCCTACTTGGGGGGGGGGGGTGATGCCTGCAGCTCATCTGTGTTCCTCCTAATTTTCTTTCCTCTTTGTGTTACTTTTCTCCATTAAAGAGGAGTCAGAGGAAGAAAAAAAAAAAAAAAACCCAACAGGTGAGCTGACCTCTTACAGCTGGAGGGGATGCGAGGGAGCAGCCAGTACCACTGCATGTAATGGACGGTTCTACCGAGACTGCATGCCTCATATGTAGCAGAGCCAGGGCTGGAAGCATGCCTTCCAACGCCAGTGCAGCACTCTTCCCTCTAATTAAAACCTGCCATTTTTGTACTTGGGAGTAGTAAGAGGTTGCCATTGAGGAGTTTTGGAGCTACATGCTGTCAGAGGTTCCCCTCATGTTCTCTTTACTTTTGGGCAAATGAACTTGCTTCTCTGAACCTCAGTCCCCTCATCTGTTAAATGAGGTGAATGACACCTGCTTCACAAGTTCAGGAAGGCTGATGGGATAATATATGGAAAGTGCATGGATCCAAATAGATGGTAGAGAAGGGCATGCTCCCATCATTGTGCACTTATGGGAGGATTTAAAACTCTCACGCAGTCTATCTTATATTCAGTCATGAGGAGAACATTTATTGAGCAATGAAATTGTGTCTGACATTTTCCCAGGAGGCACTTTCTTAGATTAAAAGTATCTAGCTGAAGTTTTATCACATCAGAGAAGTCTTCTCTGGTTACCCTGACTAAAGGAGTTCCCCGCATGCTCGCTGGCTCCCAGTCACTCGGCTTTACCTTCTTCATGGCACTTACGACTGAAATGGTTCATCTATTTGTTTCATGTCTGCTGTCTGTCTCCACCATGGAAATATGGGCTCCAAGGCTAGGGACTGCACCTGCCTTGTTTGCTGCTGACTACCCAGAGCAGGGTCAGACCTGGCATGGGTGCTCAGTAAATAAGGGGTGAATCAGTGACTGAACCTATCTTGCTATTTTTATGAGAATTGGCCTGAAGGAGAAGGAGAAATCCAAGGAATCCAAACAACTTCAAAGAAGAAAAAACCCAAAGCATTCTAGCAAAACACCACCCCATTTACTTACTATGCACTTTTAATCCCATGTTCCAAGCACAGTGCTGATTCCTCAGAATGGGTTATCTCATGAATTCTCCCATTGGCCTTATGAGTTAGGTGCTCTTAGTGTCCCCCATTTATAGATCAGGAAGCTGAAGTCCCAAGAAGTGAAATCTTCTGCATAAATGCATACAGTTAGTAACAGGTAGAGTTGAGGTTTGGAATGCAAGCCCCAGGGGCTGACGTCCAGGGGCTAACTTGCTCTGGACTTCAAGGCTGATAGTGCCCTTGCATTTAGAGAATCAACACTGAAATATTTAGAGGTAAAGAGGCATCATCTCTGCAGCTTACTCTTAAGTTGTGTATGGGTGTGTGTGTGTGTGTGTGTGTCTAAGTGTGTGTGAGAGAGAGGGGAGGGAGAACTGAAGGAGGGAAAGAGGAAATGCAATATATGTTAACACTTGGGGAATCTGGGTGAAAGTTCTCTGGTAATTCTTTGAACTATTCTTGCAACCTTTCTGTGAGTTGGAATTATATCAAAATAGAAAGGCTTTGAAAAAGCCAATGGCGGGACGAAGATGCAACTTGTGTCAGGATGAGGAAGGTACCGATCCTCTTTACTGAGAATGAAGTCCGAGTGGGAGTGAGGCTGGGGCAGACCCTGAGGCTGAAAAGGCCAGGCTGGACAGTCAGGCTTTCTCAGGGAGGCAGTGCTTGAACAGAGATAGGAGCAGTGGGGGCATCCTCAGTTAGCCATGTTTGTCCATCCTCCAATACCCCTGAAGGCTTTAAAAGCTAGTTTCTCAATCCAGCTGCTTATTCCTGAAGTTACCTCCAGGCAGGCACATGCCCATGGTCAGGGACAGCGAGTGTCTTTTCCCCAAGATACAGCTTCCACTCCAAGGATCCATGGGCACACCAGCCTCACCATCCCAGGGCAGGAGAGAGACTCGGGAGTGCTGGGACTTCACACACTGTCATGTAATTGTCTCCTGGGGAAGCAGAAGCAGAACCTCTCTGCACATGCCAAACGGCACCCAGAGAGGATATTGAACTCATCCAAAGTCACACAGGTGGCAGGACTTAGAACCAGTATCATGAGTTCCCATCAAGAACTTACAGTCTTAATTCTTTTTTTTTTAAAGATTTTATTTATTTATTCGACAGAGATAGAGACAGCCAGCGAGAGTGAACAGAGCAGGGGGAGTGGGAGAGGAAGAAGCAGGCTCATAGCGGAGGAGCCTGATGTGGGGCTCGATCCCATAACACCGGGATCACGCCCTGAGCCGAAGGCAGACACTTAACCGCTGTGCCACCCAGGCGCCCCTACAGTCTTAATTCTTGGTGCTACTGCCATTATATGACTAAATGGCTAATAGTCAGCCTTGAGTCCTGGTTCCTTCTCTTGATATACAGACATCATCTTTCCACTATTTTCTAAAGTAGATGTCCATGGGGGAATGTTGTGCATACTTATCCCAAAACATGGATTTTGCAGTTAGATCTTGGTGACATCAGTTCCTAGGGGATGACCTTGGGCAAATGACTTAATCTCCTTAAACTTCGGTTTTTGCATCTGGAATATGAGGACAATGACAATGACATCTAGCTTGCTGAGTTGTTGCAAAGATCCATTATCTTGATAGATATTTACTAAACACAGATCTAGGTGTTACAGATACAGCAGCGAACAAGACCTATGAGGGTCCTACCCTCAAGGAATTTCCATTCTAGTTGGAAAAGACAATGAGTAAACATATAAACAAACAAGGTTTTTCCCGATAGTGATAAGTACTGAAAAAAAATAAATCTGAAAAATGGGATGATGGGAGCCATGAGTGACTGGGGATGGTTGTGCTACTTGCCATGGCAGACATTTCTGAGAAGGTGACGAACATCTGAGCCGGAAGCTGAATAAGAAGGAGCTGGTGTTGGCAAGACATGGGGGAGGCCTAGGGAGGAAGCAGGGTAGCTGGACTGAGCTCAGCGTGGTGAGAGGATGTTCCCAGTAAGCTTGAGGGGGAGTGGGGGATATAACGGCGGTGAGAGCAGGGACTAAAGCACACTGGGTATGAAAGGGTGAGGCATTTGGAATTCATTTTAAATGCACTAGGGATCTATAAAGATTTTTAAGCATTAGAATGACATGTGATTGGTGTGTATGTGTGAAGGCAGATAATACATGTGATGCTATTAGTTTGGGACCTGGCACAGTGTAGATATTTAATAAAAGATGGGTTCATCATTGTTTATCATTCCTAGGCAGCACCACTAATCATTATAGACTTCTAGAAGGTGGGTGGTCCATGCATATCTTCATTCTAGAGGCAGTGCACCTGGATTCACCTGCCCAGAGGAGGGGGAGAATAGTGGGAGCTACTCCTAGCTGCATTGACTTCCTCCCTCCTCCCTGCCACCTCCTCCACCCCAAGGCAGATGTCAGCCACCTCTGCCAGGCCAAGGGGCAGCCAGGGCAGGATCACTGGGCCCCCCTCCATCTGGCTCTAGCTCCAGGCCTCCAAGCCGCCTTCACGTTGCTGTAAAAATGCAAAGCATTCCAGCCATTTTAATTACTGGGCGTTGCATAAGCCAGCAACCAGTTCATACAAAGGAACAACAGACAAAAAATGATTTTTCAACATGCCTTCAGCCTCTCCCCTCATTTCCCCCTGAAATTGCCTCCAATCACTGGCTCCCAGGCCTTGGAAAGCACTCCAGGTATGTGCAATCTCTTTCAGAGTTTGTTGATGTGACATCAAGATCTTTTTTTTTCTCTAAATACTTGAGGCAGAGGCAGTTCCAGCTACCTTCAAGACGTTTGGAAAGTTACTGGTCATATCCCTACTTGACACACTAAGGCTGGCATAGGGGCGCCATAGCATATACACTGAAAGCTTCGTTATAAAACAGAGTTCAGTGTGTGGTGGGTCTCTCTGGGCACCAAGTCAGGGGGCCTTTAGTTTTTAAAATTCTAAAATGACCTATTATAAGGTACTCCCAAGGCATGAACCCTAAACAGAAATATTCCAGTAATGCTTCGATGTGAAGAAGAGTTTCTTAAAAGTTTGTAATGTGAGTAGAGAAGCTTCCAAGTTTCCTAATTCTTTCAGTGATCTTTTTCAGTACTTCTGAACTCTCCCTTCACTAATAATTCAATCTAACAGTTTTATGGAGGACCTACTGAGTGTCAGGCATTGGACTAAGTGCTCAGAAGAGAAAACTCAATTCCCCTCTGTCATTATTAGCTCACTTTCTAAAAAGGGAAAATGCCACGGAAACAGACAATCCCAAAGTAGTGTGGTGAATATCAAGTCAGAGCTCATCCTTGATGGGTGGCACCCAGCTTGGGTGGAAGGAAAGGCCACTGGTAGGAGATGATGCCTAATAATAATACTGTCTTAATATTAATATTGACAGTGGCCATTCATTGATGGCTGACTCTGTGCCAGGTGTTCTGCTAAATCCTTTCCACGTATCATCTTGTTTATTCCTCACAATTCTGTGAGATAGACACCAAATGCTGTCGTTATTTTATTAGATGGGAAAACTGAGGCACAGGAAGATTCCTTGTCCAAGATCACACAGTTAAGAAATCGCAGCAGTGTGTGGGTGAATATTTACCAGCAGCTCTCCAGGACAAAAAGCCTAACTTGTGGTATCTGCCAATTGCTGTGGTATAAATACTCCCATCATGGTCAATTTAAAGTTACCAGCGGATGTCACTGGTAGCAGCCACAATGATACAATACTTCCACTGCACTGACGCAATAGCCGGACATCTCCTCAAGACCACAGATGAGAGTATAATGTATTTAAATAATTAGGAAGTGATGAGTTTTAAGTATTCATTACCACATTTTTAATATAATTCATTTGATTATAAGTTGATATAATTAAATTTTTAATAATGCCTATGTTTAACAACTGACTCAAAAGATTCCAGGAAATCTAACCACCAGGCTCTCATAAGCCAGTGTGAGCTGGTTCCATCACGCCTGTGAGTGCTTCAAAGCCCGCTCTTCAGTCCTCTGGACAAGAAAGAGATAGCCAGGCGAGAGGAGAAAAGGCACTCCAGGGCAAGGAACCAGCAGAACAAAGATCTAAGACATGGTTATGAAAACAGAGCAACAATACCATTTAGTGTTTACAAAATGTTTTCAACCCATTAGAGTATAGAGAGGTGATGAGATGCCCAGCATTGGAGTCTGAACTTAGAATTCTGGTTACACCACTTACTAATTGTGTGGTGGAACGTGTGGAAGTTGTGTTAAATGTGTGGTGGAATTATGTGTGGAAGTTGCTAAACCTCTCTGTGCCTCGGCTTTCCTTTCTGTAAAATGGGCATGATAATAACAGCCCCTACATCACAGAGTTGTGGAAGTTAAATAGATTTATATCTGTCAAGTACATAGAACAGGGCCTGGCACATAGTAAGTGCTCAGTCAGTGTTAGTTATTTATGATTTAATCCTTGAAAATAGCTCTGTGAATTAGATGTTTGTCTTCCCTTTATAGAGTGTAAGTATAAGCTAGAGAGAAATTTGGTAGATGGACCAGATGGGACTTGAACAAGTGTTCTGATTCACCAGCTTCCGTGCTCATCCTGAGGGCTGGAAATCACACTGAACTCACTGAGTATTATTCTCCAGGAGGGCCTGCGGAGGTGCTCCCTGCCCTACTAAGTGTCCCTTCTGATCGGGACCACATCTCATTCATGTTCTCACACCCCTAGATCTGTGGATAGGAGGCATTTTGGAAAAACAAGACCCACTGGTGACAGGCACTGGGCATCTGCCACTTTGTATCCTTGTTACTTTCTGCGTGCTCACCTTCCCTGGGAAAAAGCAGGCTGGTGGGGTGGTTAAGAGCGTGGGCTCTTGGGCCAGACTGTTCTGGTGTCCAATTCCAGCACTGCAGCATCCTGACCATGTTGCCCTGAGCAAGTTATATAAGCTCTCTGTACCTTTGTTTCAGTATCTGAAGAAAACAGGGATTGTGAGGATAATTCCACCTACCTCAGTTTTTGCTATGAATTAATATATGCAAACTGCTTAGAAGAACACCTAGCACCCAGTAGGTACTCTGTAAGAATTCACTATTACTACCATCTTTTTGTTTGTTTGTTTGTTTTCTTTTCTTCTTCCTTTTACCCCATCCCTTCTTTGGGTATTACTTACATGGTCAAAGGGGATATGGGAACACACTCATCCTTAATCAACAGATCTTTAGACTACAGGTTACTTGAAGGCAGAGGCCTCATTCATCCCTATACCTGTAGGGTCACATCCTGGTGCACATAGGTTCTCAGCAAGAATTTATCATGTGCCAGGCGCTGTGCCAAGTGCCTTACTCACCACACCTCATTGATCTTCATGAAAGTCCTAGGAGGTATGAATCTCTCCTCTATTTTACCACTAGATATCTGAGGCTCAGAGAGGTTAAGGAACTTGTTCAAGGTCATTGTGAAAAAGTGAAGGATTAAAACCCAGTTTTACTGATGTAAAACTTGACCCTTTTGTCAGTCTCCTTCCAAAATATTCCACTGAGGAGTTTTGAGAGATCATAAAGTCCAACCCCTTGGTTTTACATTTGAAGAAAAGGGGTTCATTGATTTACTTACAGTCACCCAGATTTTGTGTGTGGTAGAACTGGAAGGAAAACCTGGTACATTGCCTCAATCTCATGTTTGAAATTTCAAGAGGATACGAAGCCATATTCAATGGCTGTTAAAAATGTACTGATCAGTATTCTATCAGTTTGCTTCTGGATTCGGGCCTTTCTTTGTAATGCAAATGTAATGTTCCTGTGGCATCCATCCAAATTCTGAGTAAGAAAGGGCACACCTACACCCCCAGAAATTGCCTGCTCTGTGATTGCTCCTGCCTTCTCTCCACTGCTAACCAGGCAAAACAAGAGATGCATCTCACCTGCCTGATGATACAAGTCCCTCTCCAGCCCTCAGTGGGAGGTACTGTGACTCCCTCTGCTTGGTTCCAACAATGATCAAGAGCTCTGAGCCCTCAAAGAGAACCCAGAAGACAAAGAGGAAATCATTAGCTCTTCCAATGTCCTGGTGACCCTGAGGGTATATATAGTGATTTTCAGGTTCCAGAAGTAGCATTGGTTTGGAAAGAGACCCCTGGGTCTGAATCACAGCTCTGCCTCTATCTTGCTTGTAAGAAACCGAACATGCAACTTAACTTCTTTGTGCCTCAGTTTTCTGTTTTTTCTTTTACCTTGTGACTCCCTTCACCCATTCCCTGCCCCCGCCCCCGTATCTATGTCCTATTCCCTGTATCGATGAACTGTTTTTTTGTTTTGTTTGTTTTTAAATTTCACATATAAGAGAGATCATATGGCATGTGTCTTTCTCTGACTTGTTTCACTCAGCACAATACCCTTGGGATCCATCTGTGTTGTTGCAAATGGCAACATTTCTTTCTTTTTTATGGCTGAATAATATTCCCTTATATGTATATGTGTGTGTGTGTGTGTGTATTACAATTAATTTATCCACTTATCCATCAATGGGCACTTAGGTTGTTTCCACATCTTGGCTCTTGTAACTAATATGACAGTGAACACAGGAGTGCACATATTTTTTTGAGTTACTGTTTTTGTCTCGGTTTTCTTAACCATAAAACAGACATAAAATAATACTTATTATCAAAGGTTGTGAGGATTGAAGAAAATACTGTACTGGAAAGGACTTATCCATAGTTGGTACTCAACTAATGTGAGTCCCCTTCTCTTTTTCTTGTCTTACAAATCTTTTTCAGCTTACCATACTACAGCTAATGCATATTACAGGGCAGGGAAATAATTATTTACACTCAATTAGAGAAGCCTGGATTGATGGGAAGATGATTTAGTACTAAAGGGTCTGATTTCTTGTCTTGCTTTTGCCAATAATCCTATGTGACCATATAAAAGCCCACCTCTCTGGGGCTTTTTCTATATCTGTAAAATAAGAGGGTTGGATTTGGTGACCTACAGTTCTCTCCTAGCTCTTACCATCATATGGGTTCCCAAACACCTTCCCATTCCCTCGTTGGGTGATCCGGTACTGTGATCTCACAGCACACTTGATCCTCCTGTTGTAGTCTGTACCACCCACTCTTGTTTTCATGTCTTTCTCTCCCACGGACAGGAACTCTTTTGAGGGCAGGTCTGTGCCTTGTTCACTGTTAGATCTCCAGTGTCTAGCATGTAGCAGTGGATGCTTAATTAGTGTTTGGGGAATATCTGGAGGAAGCAGGGATGAAAGGAGAGTATCCTGTCCCTTTCCTCCAAAGAGCTGATAATCACACTGTGACAAACAAGTTGTGAGGCAAACAGAGATTGTCGGTGGAGCAATGATAACGAAAAGTCCACCCACAACTTGGAAAGAAGGCTATTTGTCTTCTTATCTCTGAAGCCATAAACTCACACACCACACATGTACTTGACCATCTGTGGCAGCAAATCAAGACACAGAAAGGGAAGCATTCAAAATCTAGAACCCAAATTAGTTGACTTGAAGGAATCATTGAATGGTGACTGTAATCTAAAACACAGAAACCAAATGGATTGTAATATTCCCAGTGCAGAAAAAGTCTGGGTGAAAGAAGGGAAGAGTGGCAAGTTTGGAGCAGAGAAATGGGAAGACCAAAGAGTCCAAAGTTGGCAATGTGTGTCCGGCATTGTCAACTTCCAGCAAGAGGGATTCTTGCCAGTGGGTGTGAATATTGTCACTCCCATGGCAAAGCTTTCACCTCAGTTCAGTGAGGAGAATTCCACAGTATCTCAGCTGAAAAACCCTTCTTACAATGACCTTAATCCCTGTGTTCTGACTCCATACACAACAAAGCAACCTTCTGATGAGAAACTAGGCTCACACAAAGTTCCCTGATTCTAAGGAGGAAAATATGGAGGTCACATTGATATGAGTGCCCTAACCTATGTGACAATTAAATATTTTATTGGAAGCAAAGACAATGGAATTGTGGTTAGCTTGCTGGTCTCTTATGAATCATAGTATCCCTGGGACTGATCAAGTCTGAAAACTGAACCTGGAGGAGTTTCTTGACTTAAGAAGCTAGATTCTAGAACCTCTGTAATGGTGAATTTGTGACGGTAATACTCTGATCACCTCTCTCTTTTTTTTCCTGCCACTCATTGGTTAATTTATTCTTTTAGTATTTGGTAAGTACCTATGATGTGCAGATTCTGTGCTAGACTTTTGAGATGCTGTCTAGAGGAGAGAAAGACCCATCAACCACTGGGGGCAACAGATTATGGGAAGCACTGGGTGGAAATCTGGAGTGTACGGTGTGTGTGTGAAAGGAATGAGGGAAGAGAGGCCAAGGAGGGGAGGTCAATTCTGTTGAGGAACAGAGAGGCTCAGGGAAACATCCATGAGGTGGTGACTCTAGCTGAATCCTGAAAGATAAGAGAATCCTTACAGATGAGATGGAGGAGGGTGGAGGGTGGATTCCAGGCAGAGTATATAGTGTGAATAAGCCTTAGAGGCAGGAAACTGACATCTGGAACTTCATGTTGGGTTAGAAGATGGGAATGAGGGCATAGGTTTGGAGAGATAAGCTAGGACAGGGCCTACTGTTGCATAACTACAGGGGGAGCAATCACAATGTATTCTACGGCAATGGCCCCCCAAGGTAGGGCCCTGGGAAGAACCAGATCACAGCACAGGGCCTTGTATGCCTTTCTTTGGAGTTTAAGACTTTGTTCAGAAAGCCATGGAGGACAAATGAATCATTTTAATCAAAGGACAGCATGATTTCAGATTTATATCTGAAAAACTTTACATAAGCAGCAGGGTAAAAGTTGCATTTGACAGAGACAGACTCTGGACAGGGTGACCAATTATGTGACTATTGAAATTGTCAGGAAAGAAGCTACATGGGCCTGATCCAAGGCAGAAATAGTGGGAATGGGGAGAAAGGGAGGGTAAGAAGAGATGTGTGGAGTGAGAATCTATAGGACTTGGTGAAAGGTGGTGCCCTGGGCGGGGATGGGTAACACCGCATCAGGGGAAAGACAGCGGAGTCTGAGGAGGCGACGGGACCTCCAGGTGGAATTATCCAAGAGGAAGCTGGCTATAGAAGGGAGCTCAGAGGGATAGTGCTGCTTGCAGTGCCCATTCCTATGCACACAGCAGAGTGGTAGTTAGAACCAGGGTAGAGAATTAGCCAGGAGTGTGTGGAGGCTAAAAGGGAAGAAGCAGCCAGGGACAGAAAATTGGGAAACACCTACATTTTAGT
This sequence comes from Ursus arctos, assembly GCF_023065955.2. Taxonomy (NCBI): domain Eukaryota; kingdom Metazoa; phylum Chordata; class Mammalia; order Carnivora; family Ursidae; genus Ursus; species Ursus arctos. The sequence goes on along the minus strand of NW_026622886.1, from coordinate 8,109,425 downwards.
GACAAGAAGAGTCCAAAGAGTCTGCCAAGAAGACTGAGAAGGTACAGTTGGAGAGGTGGAAATTGAAAACCCAGAGAGAGGAGTCTCAGCAGCCAAGTTTGAAGAAGGATGTGGTCAACGGTGTCAAATGCTCTTTGGACCATCCCCATCACACAGGACAGGTCAGTTTCAGTTCCATGAGGTTCTGTTGAAGAGAGCTCAAGCGCCTTGCCAGAAACAGAATCTCCAGTCCCATCAGACAGGAGACTGGCCATACCGTCCATCTCATTCCCTCCCAAGCCACGAGAGCACCCAGCAGAGACACTCACATGTGTCTTCTCTGCAAAGCTGCACGTGCAACCTTCAAAGAAACCACAAAGCAGCTACTCATTTTTAAAGGAAAAACACATGAACTTCACCAGCATAAGGAAGGCATTAAGACAGGGTTGAGGAAGAGAAGGTCTCCCTCCACCTAATATTACTGTTCACGGAAATAATTGATTGACTGAGCACATAAGTCACTGAGTACATAGTCAAAAATTAATAAATAAATAATACGTTTTTTTTTTTTTTAAAGCAAGAGCTGAAGTATTAACTCTGTTTCCCATCTCTCACCACCAGAAAACATGGGGCACAACATGTCTCTACCACACATGTGTGTTTTCTGGCTTAAAAATCCCTGGGAGTAGTTGGGGGTGGAAGGAAATGTGAAAAGCTCAGGATTCAGGTGAATGCAGCCATAGACTCTTACTGAGGGGTCTTCACTCCATGGCAGGACTAGTGGGGAGCTGGGGCAAGAGACGCTCTGCGATTTTACTGCCATGAAATTGGCTCCAGATGGAAGTGAGAAAAGGTGTTTACTCCTTGCTGGTGCCAGACACACAGAGAACCAGAAGTGCTTACCATCTCAGGTTCATAATTCCCAGGGCTGGGCAGCAACCCCACTGAGGGTCTGGCCAGGGCTCATGGTGATGGGTGGACCAGGGCTGTCTGTTGCTTGGAAAAGGCTATTTTGAATGTAATGACTTTCAGATGAGGACTGTGGGTTTGGGGGAAGGCATTGTGGCTAGGGTCTAGAGGGGAAAGGGAAGGGAAGTAAAGAGGTGTTTCCCTACGAGGCAACGGAACCAACACATGTCTTGTCATCACCTTCTCCTGGTTTAATTTCCAGAGACCAGCTCTGCCCTGAAAGAGTGGGATCACAGCATTGTCTGCTGTGTTCCCAGATCTCCCCGATCCCCCCACACCCATGATTCACAAGTATGTAGCTTCCTGAGAGCGTGTCTCCCCTTGGGTTGACATGTGGCCAGCTTGGGGGTGGAGGAGCTGGGCAGCTGCGGACCCAGACGGGATGCTAACGGACAGCTTTGTGGCCATTGCAGACGGGAGGGGTTAGTTTCACCCACTCAAACTGGGTGAGTTGTGTGGAACTGCTTCTCCCGCCTTCTCAGTGAGACTGGCGGAGACTGCAGGCTGAGGGAATGGGTGTTCTCTGGCTTATAGCGCCCCCTAGCACCGGCCAGAGGGATAGGGCTCTGTGAGCTCTCCAAGGAGCTACCACCTGCCTATCTGAATAGTGGGAAGGGGTTGGTTGGACCAATCAATTTGACTCATTCAACCAATACCTGCTGACTTCTTAGTTACCAACACAGTCTTCAAGGGGCTTCCTCTATCCAGGAAGGAAAACTGAGGGATAAACAATCACATTATTGTCTGCTAAGTGGTATGAAAGAAAGGATCACAGGGTGCTGGGGGATACACCTGCAGGTGACTGATGAACACTGGGGAGGGGAATGAGAGAAGGCTTTCTGGAGGAGGTGACATTTAAACTGCAACAGTAGTCCAATGAATTTTGAAAATATGACATAGAGACAACAAAAGACATACTTCCTGACCTTTCAGTGCTTATGACCCAAGAAGTAAACAGACAGATAAACAAGTAATTTAAACAGGGCTCTATCAGAAACGAGAGTTTCAGTCTCTCCTAAAACTTCACCATCACAATCTTTGTTTTCAGCCTGAGTCTTAGAGGAGAGAACAGAATAGGAACTCAATAAGTGTTGATTGAGAGATTGATGGATGTGCTTCAGTCCTGGGCACATTCGATTTGTCTCAAACCTGTTTAAATGGCAAGATCTATCTTCCCTTCCTTGTCCTTGAGAGTTTCCCATGGAATCTTATGACTTTTTGAGCCAAGGGGGCTCTTGGAGACCATTAAATTATAGCTTTCATCCAATAACACAGAAATTGAGGTCTGGACAGGTGAGGTGACTTGTCCACAGACACAACTGTTCTTCTGCAGCAACATTTGGAACCAACCTCAGGTCTTTTGCTTCCCCCCGACACCCCAGCCCCCTTTCGTCCCCCAGAAATAAAGTTTCATGCACTTCTTTGCAGTAATGTTTGGAATGTTTTCAAAAAGTATTAAATACTAATTTAGAAAGGGAAAAAATAAACACACAAGAGATAAACCTGAGGAGAACAGAGCGGTATTTGTTCTGATTGGCTCAGAGGTGATTATTATCATGATGGAGAACTTTTTATCTAGGGCAGGTGGCAGGCAGGACTGTCCATGTGTTACACACTGAACAAAGAGACTGAAACTCATCTGCAGATCTGAAATGCAGATTCAGGAGCACGAGTGGCTGGAGTTTCTATCACTAGGGTGCAAGCATTAGGTCATGTGCTGCAGCTGGGGAAACTGAGGTCCACGAGTGCGTGGGAGAGAGCCAGATAAGGAATCAGCAGCTGCAAAGCAATCCTGGCTCAGCCACTAGCTGACTGTGAATGGCAATTTTCTCACCTGTCTGAACCTTATCTTTCCCACCTATAAAATTAGGATGGGTAGTCTCTGAGGTCCTTTTAAAGGACCTCTAAATGTCTATGAGAGACTTCTCATAAATTCCAGCATCCTGTGACTTGATATGAAGGGGACATGAACTCACCTTCCCTAGAAAAGTTACAGGAAAGGGGACACCAGGTCAGCCTGGGTTGGTTTGAGGGTAGCCCAGAGAGATTTTAAAACCCTGCAGTTCTTCTGAGGTTTACAAATCTATCCTTGTTCCTAGCTGTCAAGAGAAAGTGGGAGAGCTGGTATAGTCCTTCTTACCATTGGCCGCAGGTCCACTCCATCTAGCTTATAAAATCGTCTTGAAAAAGTAAGTCTTATATATTTTAGGTCTAAGGACACCATGACATCCAGATTGAGGCCTGGGAGGTCTGCTTGCTGTAGAGGCTGACCCTGGCAGTTGGGCTCTCCTTCACAAGGATTTGTGGAACTTGTTCCTTCTCTTCCTCAGGGAGAGGACCAAGCTGAATTCTCATGGGTGGGCAGAGGGGAGTCCCCTTGGGTTAGATATTAGGGAGAACTTCCCAAATGAAAGGGAAGCTAAACTCCAAAGGTACCTTGTGGACCAGCTTAGGATGGGGAGGGAGAGGAAATAAACCAAAAGGCAATTTCATTACCTTTCAGCTGGAAAAACAATCAGATTACTCTTGGTGCTTTTACGTAATTAAATAGTTGCCATAATCAAATGCTTCAGATGCTTTCTATAAGGAACCTGCTGCTTGAAGTTCAGCAAAAGTTGCCTGTCTGATACTCCTGTTGTAGGCAAGCCTTCCTTTGGAGAAAATATTGGCATTTTGGACAAAATCATAAAGTGAAAAGAAAAAAAAAAGAGAGAAGAGAGGGCCTTTATCACATAAGATGCTTAACCAAAGTGGACTTGGTCTGGAAAGGCTTATAAAACCTGCCACATGACTGGCACCATGCAAGGATAAGCAAAACTCTCAAATCCCACCAAGTATGCCCTCATTCAACCTGGATCCTTAGAGTGGCCTCTGGAGTGTCCATTGTTCCAGACTCTATGGGCTGTTGGCCATACCCACACCCAAGTCTCCTGGGACCCTATTTTGTATTCAGAGGGCTAAAAAAGCAGTGTGGCCAAATATCTCAGGTCTCAAAGTATTTCTAGTATGGTTGGGGAAATGATACAATTATATTCCATGAAACAGTGAGCTAAGTGCTGAAGTAAACATTGAAAGAGGGAAAGATCTATCTGGGGCCAGGCTATAGTTAGAGTTAAGGTGGAAAGGGGCTTAAAAGTTGGGAAGGGGATAGGGCAGAAAAATGTGGAAACTTGATTCCTTCCTTACAGCTACAATTCTTAAGGAGGGGGACGGCAAAGGACTTTAAAAAATGTTCTTGGAAATACCATTTCAATGAAATTTTCTGCTTCTGCCATCCCAGTGTCACTTCTCTGAGGTGTAAATAGAGTTTCTGAGAAAGAAATTGAGCTTGCATTTCTGAGGAGTATGTTGTTCCAAACTTTCTGCATTTCTATAGCCAAAACATTCAAGCCTCTTTCTAAACAGAATGAGTTAGGAGAGAAAGGGAAAGAGACACAAGAATAGAAAGACAGAAGACTCCAGCTGCAAAAGGGCATCTGCACGGTGACAGCTAATTACTGCTGAAGTCCAGGGAAATAAAATCTTTCTTCCTGTGCAAATGAGTGAATGGAGTTTCTGGCTGCTTTCCAAATCATGCCACCTTTCTGTGCCAGTTTCCTCATCTGGAAAGTGTGAATAGTACTTTGTGTTTTTCCTATCGAAAAATTTTTTTGTGAGATATAATGAGGTGTGGCATGGAAACTATAAGGCAGAATCAAGATGTTACTTAATAATAAGGAGAGTCATAGTATTAGTTATTAGCAATTATCCATTACAGCTAGTAGTCTAAGATCTGGGTAGTTCTCCAGAATCCGGTGTAAGTTGCCCCAGTTTTGGATCAATTCACCCCCAAATTCCTTGCTGAAGGATGAAGACTTGTCTGGCCTTGGTGGGGTTACCATTTCCTCTTGCCCTTTCTACTCATTGTTTTTCAAATAAGCTCTGGGCCTTTGCACTTGCATTCTTCCTGACTGGTGTTCTCTCCTCCCAGATTTCCACATGATTTCCTCCTGCTCCTCCTTGCTCACCTTTCAGCTAGAATGTCACCTCTTTAGAGAGACCTTCTCTCACTATCCCATAGAAAGCAGTGACAGCCCCCTCCCCCCCCCCCCCCCAGTGATTTCTAACCCATCACTAAGTTTTGTTTCTTCATGGTACTATCACCACAGAGAATTACCCGATGTATTGGTGAATTCGCTGATGCATTGCCTTCAACTTTCATGGAAGCAAGGGCTTTGTTTTGCTCAATCCAACATCTGAAACAGTGTTTGTTGAATGACTTCACAGTTTACTCTGGGTGAGCCCGCGGAAACAACAGTCCATTATAGTCAGCTCCCAAGAGCAGATGGCGTCCTCACATCCAGGACAGTCGGGGGTGGGTGTGTAGGTTGTCAGTTGGTCCTTTCCCCTCTGACTCCGCTCTTTCCAGAGAAGGTAGAGAGTTATTAGCCTTTTTCCCTAACCTTTCCACCAGGCGCAGTCAGGGTCTCCAGGACCAGGGCGGCCTGTGACCCGAGGACGGACTGGTGTTGTGGTGGGTGGCAGTTGATTCTGGTTCGGGTCTGAAGAGCTCAGAGAGAAGGGTCGGTGTGTGGTCAGGGTACTGGCGAGGTGGGGCACGCGGGCGCCGCTCCGGGGACCACTCGGCAAGCGTAGGTCCGAGGCGCGTTCCGGTTCACGCACTCCGGTGCCCACAGCCGCATTATTCCCTATAAGGATCTGAACGGTCTGGGCCGGCCCCGCCCCGTCGGCCCGCGCCCCCGGCCCCGCCCCTTTCGGAGGGCCGATGAGGTAATGCGGCTCTGCCATTGGTCGCAGGGGGCGGGCCCCGAGTGCCCGAGAGGGGGTGCCCGGGGGACCCGCACTATATCACTCAGCCGCCCGGCAGCGGCGCAGAGCCGGCAGCAGGCGGGCGCTCAGACGGCTTCTCCTCCTTCTGCTCCTCCTGCTCCGCCCCAGCTCCCGCTCCTTCGCCCGGAGAGACCGCCGGCCCGCAGAGTCTTGCGCCAGCGCCGAGGCATTCTCGCTGCGCCCCATCCCGTCCCGCTGGGCACTCCCAGGGCAGCGCGCCCGAGGCCAAAGTTGCCCCGCACAGCCGGGCAGGCGAGCTCGGGTTGCAGCGGCCCCTCCAGCGGCGCGCACGATAACTTTGGAGAGGCGAGCAGCAGCCTCAGCAGCGGCAGCAGCAATGACTCCCTGGCTCGGGCTAGTCGTGCTCCTGGGCAGCTGGAGCCTGGGGGACTGGGGCGCCGAGGCGTGCACATGCTCGCCCAGCCACCCCCAGGACGCCTTCTGCAACTCTGACATCGGTAAGCGCTCCGGGTGTCCCCGCCAGAGCCCCCGCTGTGCCCGCTCTTGCGCTGCCGCCCGGACTGGGGCGCAGCTCCGGGTGGCATGGCGAGCCCCGCTCCTTTTCTCTGTCTGAGCTTGGGGTGGGGTGGCGAAACTCAGTTTCTTCCGTGGGAGGATCTGGCATAGCTGAGGGGGCAGATGCCCTGCAGAGAAAACCCACAGTGGCTGAGTGAACCCCTTGCAGCCTTTGCTCTCCTTTTAGGCCGTGAGGTCCCTCTTGGTCCTTTTGACATCTGGGAAATTTCCCTTTTCACTATCACGAGAGGAAGGGCTGGGGGAAAAGGGTGGGAGAGGATTCCTAAAACTTGGAATGCCAACTAACCAAAGTACTGGGATGCTCAATAGTTTTAAAAAAGTTGCCAGCCATGTGCACAAAGTTGCAGGAGAATCTTGAAGTTTTCTGAGTTTGCATTTTCTCCTGCACCCATGGAGTTCATTCTTTTTATTGAGACCCAACCCAGCCTCCCACTTCCCAGGCAAGGGCTAGGCGAGCTTCTTGGACTGCCAAGTTTGAGTGGATTTAAGGGGAAAAATGAGAAGAAAGCTGTGGGGTTGACCCTTTCCCGGAGGAACTGCATTTGAGAGTGTTGATAGCAAGCAGGAGGTGGCGTGTGTGAGGGATCACTTATCACATAGCTGTGAGAATTCACAGGAAGGCTATTTTTTTTCTTGAATGTGTGTGGGGAGGGGGAGAATGAGCAGTGGAAAACAGATTTGTCACCAAAAGAACAAAGATGCCAAGGGTCACATCATGGTGACAATTCCAAACTGGACTTAGTGTCTTGATTAGAGACTCAGTAAGAGGTAGAACCAGTTTTTATCCAGGGCCTTGCAAGTATCCTGGGAGAACTTGTTTGGGAGTGTTCGGAACACTTGTGTTTGGATGGCCAGAGGTGGAGAAGCAGCTGGAAAACATCTTTCCTCTCCTTTCCAGCTCATAAAGCACGCAAGTCCAGTGGCCCCTGCTCTCTCTCTCTCTCTCTCTCTCTCTGTGTGTGTGTGTGTGTGTGTGTGTGTGTGTGTACTTGGGCTGAGGTGGGGTGGGGCACAGTCTAGCTGCCCTCTGCCTGTGTCGATTCAGAGGTGAAGAATGGAGCGTGTGTGTTTTAAGTCATAAAGAAGAAGGAAAATTTTCCACTGGGTCCTGGGTGAGGGCCTCCACAAGTGTGCTGCAGGGGAGGAGGGGGAGGAGACAGGAGCCTGGCAGGGGAGGCAGCTGAAGTTGGGAGGGGCACTGCTGGTGGGCTCTGCTGAACCTAAGAGAAGTCAGGGAGGTGGCTGTGGTGACCAGAAGGTCAGTCCAGTTGGCAGGCGTGGGTGTTTATGTGACCTGGGGTCACCCTTGTTAGAGGTTTCCTGGGGCCCGTGCTGTGCACCCGTCCCTTTCCCTGGGGGAATCCGGCTGGCCCCTCGGCTTGTGGATTGCCTGAAGGATTCTTTTGGGCTGCCTGACGCCTAGAAAGTTTTCTTCCTTCTCCTCTCACTGCTTCTACCCCAAATCCACTTGGCCTGTCCCTCCTCACCCCATTGGTGGCATTCCCACCTAAGTAGTGTTGGTCGCTGCTGCAGCTGCTGGTGGGCTCTGGTTTTGCTCAGTGAGGAGGCCAGGAGGCTGACAGGTGGAGTCAGGGCACCCTCTTGGGCTGGACAATGGCTTGGGTGTGTTCGCTCAGATTTTTTTGGTGTGTGGGGAGAGGGAGATCTCATGACTCCCCCTTGCCTTTGGCTTTTGGATTTTCACCCTGGAAGCTCACCAGAGAACAGTGGAAACAGCAGCAAGGAGACCCTGCTTTTAATGGTGGCACTGATTGACTCTTAGGTTTCCTGCCATGGGTCTGGGTTGATGCAGAAAGTTTCTTGTAATTTCTCTGGATTTATTCAACAAATCCCCACCCTCGATAAACTGCCCAGAGAAAAGCTAAGTTACCAGGAAGTACCTGAAGACCAGAACATTGTGGCAGTGAAAATAAAAAGGAAACAAAAAAATTTTCGATACGCTGGCACCAATCCAAAACTGCTCTGCCTGGGTTTGGTGCACTGCACTAGTGGTAGGGATGAGATAATGCTTTTAAAAATGGGAGGTGTGGATGTGGGCTGCTTGCTTGTTGACCTCCGCTGCCTTAGAGTACCCCGCTGGTGTCCAGTAGGTGGCTCCCAGTTTTCCTTGCTGATAGAGCCTTTCTGGTTTCCAGTCTAGGTTGAAGCTCTGCCTGTCCTCTCCCTAAAGGAAATGTGTAGGGGCTCCCCATTCTCCTTGACCCTTATGACCCCACCAATCAACACTGTAGCCCATTAAAGATGCTCAAGCCAGACCACCAGCTTCTCTTCTAGAACCTTCCTGGCTGTTTTCTCTTTGTGGCCGAGTGCCATGTTGCTGGGCAAAGGGCACTGTATGCCTGACTTGGCCCTGTCTAAAGAACCCCCATGGCTTCCCTCTCCTTTCTCCTCATCCACAGGTGTCTCTTTTTGCCTTTCTCCCCCCAAACCCAGGGGATTGGCACTGCTTTCTGGGTGGGGAGGAGTTAAAAGGTGTTTCTATGGCAACTCCAGGCCCTGCACCCTAGTGAAGTGTTTAGGAGAAGAATAAACTACATGCCGGCTTATAAAACATACTGTGGGGGAAAGAAAAGGACTTGGCAGCAGCCAGGATGTCTGTGGCCCCCTCCCCACCAGTCAGTGCCCCTGAAACTCCTGACAAAACCTTGACTCTGGAGGAGGGAAGGGAGGGGGCTGGGAATGAAGGAGGCAGCCTTGGCTGGGTAGATCCTGCTCCAGCAGCTCTGTCCAGCTCAGGAAGGGGTAGGCAGTGCCAAGAGCCTTCTGAAAATTGGGGTGTGTGTGTGTGTGTGTGTGTGTGTGTGTGTGTGGTTTCTGCAGGAGGCAGGCAGCAGAGAGAGAGAATTTTGCTTCAGAATGCCAAGCCCTTCTCTCCAGCCTCCTTTGCATAGAGGAATGGGGCTGTGCCATGGAGTGCTGGGGGCCTGCCTCCTGAGCCTGTTGGGAATTCAAGAGTGGGGCTCAGCTTGGGGGCCCGCTGCCAGCCCTGGAGGACAGTCTCTGGATATCTCCGAATTGTTTTGACAGGGACCAGTGCCAGCAGATTCTTTCGGTATCAGATCTGAGGTTGTGGTTTTAGCAAAGAAGCCATTTTCAAAGAAGCCAGACCCATTCCCACACACACACATACACACACACACACACAATTACACTCCACACTGGGCTTTGTGACCAAAGGAAAATAAAAAGGATCAGACTTCAGAGAGGAGCCAGGCACTTGGGGAGGGGACCCAGGCTGTCTGAATCTTGAGAACCCTGGAAAGAGGAGAGCTGCTCTACATAGAGGGAAGGGACATCTCTCAGACTCTTACTGGGCACAAGCACTTCACAGATCCCATGTCCTTCATCCACCCAGCAACCTTAAGAGTAGGTATCACACCCATTTTTTCAGATGGAAAACATCAAGTCTAGGAAAGGTTGTGCTTCCCCGAGGTCATCCAGCTACCAAATGGTAAGGCGAATTCATTCTTAGTTATGCAATTCTTCAAAACATTTTCAACTTTCATTTACCCTTGATATTCTAAGGCAAATGACCCTTCCTTGGACTGAAAGGTAACAGAGCATTAACATTCAAAGCATTTACTTATTGATTCGGGAAAGTTTTCGTTAAAAATATGAAGAGAGCCAAAATGACCTGAGGTTTTAAGTAAATATCATCTTATGGGAGGGAGAAATAATAATAATAATAATAATAATACTAATAATAATAATTATTATTATTATTAGTTTAGGGTATAAAGAGAAAAATAAAGGAAAATTTTAATGTTCTTTGGCTATTAGAGCTGAAAGAGACCCTCAAAACCACCAAGACAAAGTAAAATAATGACTCAGTTTATCACACTGAAACCCAGGGAGAAGTAAAGCTAATGGAGACAAGACACCTTGGATTTCAAGACTCTTCCCCTTCTAGATGGGGATGAGTTGGGGCTGTCCAGGGCAAGATGCCCAGTCTACATAGAGGGCTGGTGTGGTGGCAGGAAGATCAGAGACTGGGTCCCGGCTGGCTGGAGAAGGTGCCTCTCCCACAGTTCTGTGTCCTTTTCACAATCCCTGGATAGATAAGGCTAGAAGAGTGGCCACAGAAGTGGCTTGGGTGGAGGGACTTTTGTTTGTTTTGCAGGAACAGCAGGAACCATTCAGCTCCACTGCTGAATGGCACATTCCAACAGGTTCATTAATTAAAAACAAAAACAACAACACAATTCTCCATTGCATTTGGCTTTTACCATTCCAGCCAGTATGTACAAGGAGGCCCCTTCTTTTAGCTTTTGTCATCATCAACTCCTGGGTGGCCTTGAGAGGCAGCGTGGGGTGGTGGAAAGGCCGTGGGGTGGGCAGAGCTGGGCTTAAATCTTTCCTCTGGGGCCTGTTGGCGATGTGCACTTAGGCACCTTATTGGATGTCTTTAAGCTTTGGTTTCCTCATTTATAAAAAGGGAATAATAATTTGCAATACCTTGGCCCTTTAAGTTTTCTCCATATTTTAAAAATCACAAGTATTCTATGAATACATTCTACATCCATGTGTGTATGTAACTGTGTGTACATGTGTATCCATCAATCATCTATCTATCTATCTATCTATCTATCTATCTATCTATCTATCTATCTAAAATTAGATAGGGCTATTGTCCTTTTTGACCACTTCCTCTAATTCTAGCTTCTTCTCCAGGTCCTTTCCTCCCTATGCATTTACATACATAGGTACCCAAAGGAAATTTATAGTAGTTTTTCCCTTAGACACATGAATGATACAATACCCTAAATAGTGGAATACCACATGCTTCTGTAACTGAACAATGTGTATTAGGGCTTGTTCTCATATATATTCACTTCATTCTACGTATAGTATTCCATGGGATTATAATTTTAAAAAGCTAACAGGTATAAAGTGGTTATTCTGTGCCAGGCACCATTCTAAATAGTTAACGTGCATTAACTCATTTAATTCTCTCAATAGTCCTATGAGGCAAGCATGCTACTGTCATTCTCACTTTACAGATGAGGAAACTGAGGCTTAAAAGAATTAGATAACTTGAGTTCAAGATTACAGCAGAGCCTGTATTTAAACCCCACTGGGCTGGTTCTAAAATATAATCAACTGATATGCTAGATGTTAATTGCCTTATACTATATAATATTATATATTACTCTATACTATTATAGTACTATAATATGTATCCCTGTAAGTATAGAATGTGTTTATTTAGCCATTTCCCTATTGATAGGCGTCTAGGTTTCTAATAGCTTTTCCTGTTTACGAAGAGCACGACAATAAATAGTTGTCTGTTTCTCTTTTTAACGTGTGCAAATATTTCTTAATAGCAAATATACAGCTGGAATTCCTGGACATAAGTAGGTATATTTTTCATTTTAACAGCACCTGCCAGTTTGCCCTCCAGAGTGGCTCTGTTCACATAGTTCTTTTCAGATGCAACATGAAGGAAACGGAGGGACTATTACAGCCCAGTGCCGGAGGGACGTCCATGCCTCTCTCAAATGGGAAAACAGTTTATACTTTTTATTGATTTTCTGAGGTTTTTTCTTGTTGCTCACCCTTTTTGTACCTCTGAAAGCAAACTTAGGGCCACTTAGATTAAGTTGATGGGAGTATTTTTATAGGGAGAGAGAGGCTTAAAGTGCCTGGAAAGCCATGGCTCTTGACTTGATGCAGTCTGGGAGTCATTCAGCTGAAGATGGATTTATTTTTTTGCTTTCATAATAAGCAAGGGGACTTTCATTACCTTAAGTTACTTGACTCTGGGGTTTGCCATGAGCTCATGTTTAGGCACAAGTGGCTGTATATTGAAGACATCTGCGCAGGGTTTTATTTGCTGACTCAAAGATGTCCCCTCATTGACTGGCCCTACCCAGACTGATGATGACAGTGAGGGGACTCATCCTTTTGTTTCCCTACTGCCCTTGCTGTTGCATTTGGATGGTGCTTGGATGGGAATGGTGGGAGGCCATGGGGAATGGAGATGGAATGTGGAGAGGAAAGTGTGGTGGGTTCTAGCCAAGAAAGATGCTGGGGTCATTATGGGAGCTAAAAGGGCTGGTTTAAGAGAGAATTTCACTGTCTGGATTAAAACCCTTCATTGAACTCTTGGGATGAAGTGTCATAAAATGGCTCTAATGAGCACCAGTCTGACCGCTGCCTCCTCCTTCATCATCCTCTCATCACTATCCCTTCCAGCTCCTGCTGTTCAGATACTCTGGGTCTTGGCCCATGCTGTCCCCTAGGTTTTGAACACCCTCATCAACTTCCCATTCTTCAGGTCTCATTTCCCTGCCCACCTCCCTGGCATTGGTGTAGAATAGTCACACCTTGCCCAAAGTTCGAACGTTGCAAAAACAAAACACTATCTTTACTAAAAACCCAATTCTCCAAAGCTGCATGGGAAATTCCCAGAGGGGGTCATTTTTGGGTGGGGAGAGACCTAAGAGCTGTATTCCACCCAGAGGGACGCATCTAACCCCTCTGAGAGGGGAAGCACCTGTTCTGCTGTCTGCATTACTTGGTCAGTCCAGTCCCATCTTAGGGCCATAATACACCATTCATATTCCCAGAGAAAAAAGCTTGGAGATTTCTAAATGCCACTCCAGCAGGGGGTCACCAAAAATGATAACTACCTTTCCCTGAGGTGTATTTATTGTGCTCCAGGCACTGTACCAAAATCTTTGCTTGCCTATCTCTCACCCTGTGAGGTAGACATGACCCATCCTAGCTGCCTGGTGAGTGATCTGAGGCTAGAGGGGTGAAATTGCTTGTCCAAGACCCACCTCTAAGAAACAGAATCTACACTTGCTTTGTCTATCCAAAAGTTGCATTCCAAATCAGAACAGACCAAGGGCTAGGACTCTTTAGCCACGGAAGATGCTACCCATTTTGCAACTTCCTCCACATTGGTTTTTTGACTCCCTACTGCCAGGGTTCCCCTCAGTATGCTTCTCTTTGATTTTCTTCCATAGCCCGCCTCTCCAGCTCCGGCCTCCCCTGTCGACCCCAATTTTATTGCCGTGTGGTTCCAACGAAACCAAGCCTTGAACCCTATTTCTAATCCTTATCGTGGTGCTCCTTCCCCTGAACCAGCTTTTCAATGCTGAGGACTATTTTTTTTTTATCAGTTTTCTCTCAATGTTGGGAAAAACCACCCGCCACATTTTGTGTGTCAATGATTTTTCCATGAAAACCAGTTAAAATATATTAATAATGGCTGATAATAGCCATTTTTTTTCTGACATGATCAGCTAATACACAAACTAATTGCAGTCAAAAGCAATGAAACTTGGTGTCTTCTTAAGCCTGAGAAGCTTTCTCATGGGTTATTGGATGGTTTATTGTACGATCTGGGTTGGCTTACTGAAGTGCTAAAGATAGTGAGCTATATACTAGACCCAGGGTAGATCACTGTTCTTCACTCCTCCGAGAGCTGTTCTTTAGTTTTACACCAGTTTACCATCCCTTCTCCATGTGTGCAGGCCCACACATTTACAACTCTTACCATCTTTCTGTTTACCCACAGTGCTAAGAACGGGCTGGTAGAGCTAGCAGGTAACCAATATGTCCTGGTTAAGTTGCATACCCTTCCAGAGGAGGTGCCATGGGTTCGGGTGTTTGTTTTCCTGTGTTAATCTCTGACAGGCTGGAGTAGACACGTATGCATTGATTCTAGCTAAAGGGACTCACTAAATAGAGTTTGACAGGAAGTCACAAGGTGTCCATCCCAGTCGCAGTGGAACTAAGAGAAGTTTTCGCTCAGTTGCTAAAAAATTAGTGTCTAGAGAAGGGGAGGGGGCCTAGAGAAAATGTTCTGATTCATTTATAGGCATTTGTGAGCCTGGGATGGTTTGGCTGCCACAGAAGGAATGGCCCATGCTGCCCAACACCCAGTTCTGATTTGTGTTCATGTAAACCGTATCACCTAACAGTGGCATTCATGGCACAGAGAGGAGAGATGCTAAGTATCCCCAGGCCTACGGCCACCTGGCTGTTTGTGGGGGTGGGGAAGGGTAGGAAAGCTGTGAGATTTGGCTTCAGAGAGCCCAAGGTAAAGTTCAGCTAGTGGAAAAACAGAGCCCCAGAATAACAGGGGGTGGATGGAGGGAGGAAGTGGAAGTCCTGAGCAGATCAGAGCCATTCTAGAACCAGAGACCTTAAATATCGCATGGCAATTATCCCCTCACCTCTTCTCATCTTTGATCCCTCTCAGAATGAGGGCACCAGGCATCTGAGAGCCAAGTTGCCTGTAGAGAAGGACCGTTGCATTGAGAAATTCAGGGCTCCTGCAATCCCCCAGATCAAGGCATGGGAAGGTGAACCTTGCAACCTGGTCAGAGCTTGTGAGGACAGTGTTAAAAGAGCACCAGTGTTTGGCTGACGTGCTTGTGATTCATGAGTTAGGAGGGATTTCTTTTTGACCTGGACTTGATCATCATGAATAGACTCATAGCCTTTGAGATTTGGAAACATAGTAGCTCTTATGAGCTCTGCTGTTCATGAGCTTGGGTAAGTTCTCTGGCCTCAATTTGCTCATCTGCAAAATGAGGGGGAATGATAGTACCACACTGAGTTGGTGAGTAAGTGAAATAACTGAAGGAAAATGTTTAGCACAGAGTCTACCACATACTAAAAGCTTAAGAAATAATAGCTTTCAGTTGTGGTGTTATATTATATGGCAGAATGTGTATTCTCACTTTATTTTTGGTTAGGAAAATGGGGCTCTGAGAGATGCGATGTCTTCCAGGGCCACATACAGAAGGCTGAGTTTCAAAATTATGGTTGTTTGACCCCTCTCCCTCAGTCTAATGCTTTCCCACTAACCACACTGCCTCCCACAAAACTGTGAAACCAATAACCAAGTTCCCCAATTTAGAGTCTTAAGTCCACTTGATCTTATTCGATGATCACAACATCCCACGGAGGAAAGCAGGATGGGGAGAGTCATTGTTCCCATTAAACAGATGTGGATAGTAAAAAGTATGATTCCAGAGCTCGGTCCCACAGCCCACATGTGGAATTGGGAAGCCAAGTCCTATACTTCTAGACTCTGACAGGCACAGGTAGAAGATGCTGGGGTAGCTATTGGGAGGGCCTGGGGAAAGGATCAGTGACACTGAACTTGGATGTCAAGTCCATATCCCCTGTCCCTATCTACCGCCATCTATCCGGGGTTGTGAGATGTGCAGCGTACTGGACTGAGCACCAGGCTGGAGTTAGGACACCTGAGTTCTAGATCTTAGTCACCACCTGACTTTGGAAATACCTTGCTGATGTCAACTTCTCCGGATTTCGGGCTTTTATCTGTAAAATAGCAGGACTGGCTCTATGTGGTGTGTATGCACCTTTTTCACATATACTTCTGGTAACAGCATTTTCTTGAACGCTTACTGTGTGTCAAGTTCTCTTCAAAGGTGCTCTCTAGTCTAGCAGAATAATTGAGCACCTAAATCTATCAACGACACCTTTTAGGAGGTAACTTCTTTAGAAATATGGTCTATTAAGATAAGAGCCAGGATCTCTGTGGTTGTAAAAGCGGATGAGGGCTTCAACTGAACAAAACCGCTAATGAGCTGACATACTTTATCGGATGACATATTTGACCACCAAACTTCCTGTTGGAGAAGAGCTGATTTGCCAAAAAGATAGCAACCCTGCAGACCTAGTTGATGGCTAGAATTTAAAGTCAAGGTCACTTTGGTGTCTGTCATTGATGGCTAGAGAGCTTGGTAAAAATTCTTCTGATCCCCATTAATACCACCACTGAAGCTGATGGGTAAGAGGTGTGATTTAGACTCATTATTCATCAAAACAAGGTCTTCCTGATCCACTGTCTATCTGAGCAGTCCCTTGCTCCAGGAAATGTGGCTAATGGCTTGGCTCAAACCTATGAGAAGACCTCTCTTGTGAAAGCCTGGCTCAGAAGAAAACCTGTGATTAAATGTGTGTGATCTGATGGAACCTGGCTCACATGAATGAAGAGGGAGTTTAGAAGACCCAGAGCAAACATGTGCCCTATTGGGCAATCACAGTCCACTCCCCTCCCCAACAATAGGACAGAAACCCCCAAGTTCCCGTGACTGTAGCTTCTTGAAACAAATGTTTACCAGAAGGACGGCAAGATGCAAGAGAATCCCAACATTCATATTGTGCTCAGGGTACATTTCTGAGCAAATGAATACAATGCAAAGAGGCTGCACTTGAAACAGGCAAGTGTAGGTGTGAGTTCCAGTTTGTTCTTTGATTGATTCTCTCTTGGCCTGAGTTTTCTTACCTCTCACTTTGGTCAGATCACAAACCCTAATGCCTAAAGAGGTCATCACAGAAGCTGGATGCTTGCCTATGAAACATATGGAAACATTACTCGTTTCCACCAAAGAAATATATATGTGGTTACCTAATCTTTTGTTTTCCCACTGTGGAGGGATAAATGTGTACTAAAAATATTTCTTTATTCTAAGACAAACAACAAAACAAGGGGCACATGTGATATTAAGTAGCAGCTCATCTTTGACCTTGGAGTGGGGAGGCAACAGAACATGGTAGCAACTGTGTGAGCTGAAGCACCCATGTGCCTTCTCTAGGAAACAGCAAGGACTCAGCTCCAGGCTCTCAGAATGGAGCCTAGTAGTATTACCAGATTTCCAGTCTCTTAGGAGAAGCTAGGTATCCAAAATTTTAATATGAAATCTTCTGATTTTTAAATGCTGGCACAATTAAAGAGAAACACACATGTGTGTGCGGGCCAGACAAAACATGTTCTTGGGCCAGATTCAGCCCTGTGACTTACCAGTTTTGTGACCCTGAGCCTAGATGGTCTGAATTTCCCCAAGCTGTAGGATCTCTAGGTGAGTAAGATCAACTGCTTTTTCAGGCAAAATGAGGTACCTTGTTCTTTGTTTTACCAGAGAATACTGCTTATATGTTTGTTATCACACTCTCCATAGTTCCTGAGGAGGTTCAGAGCAAGGTTCTGGAGTTAGGCTGCCTGCCTTGTTCAAACCTTGGCTCCATCAACAGCTAGCTATATATTCTGGGCAAGTCAATCTTTCTCAGCCTCATTTTTCTTATCTGAAAAAGAGACTACACCATAACAGTCCTCTTAATCTCACAGAGGTGTGGGAGAATACATTGAGATAATAATGGAAGTCCCAGGCTTGGCCCACTGCCTGGCATGTAGTGAGGGTTTGATTAATGTCAGCCATCATATTATTACTACTTGGTGCCTCTCCCTAGATGGTGAGCCAGCTGGAGTATGGAGTCACATCTTACCAGCTCATTGCCTAATGCATAGTAGGCATGAGATAAAAGTATCTTGAATGAAGGAGGACCCTTGAGAAAGATACCATTGCAGCCTTCCCAGGCAATACTGCACTTAGCTCTGTGTGTGTGTGTGTGTGTGTCTCTCTCTCTCTCTCTCTCTCTCTCACACACACACACACACACACACACAGAGGGAGAGAGAGAGGGAGAGAGAGACAAAAGAAATCAGTTTTCACATGTTCAGCACTGACTAGCTCCATAAGAAAAAGCTGTCTTAAGCTGCTAGGATAGCATGCTACATGGTGGCAATTATCTTGGAAAATGAAACCAAAGCCGTTGGCCATCCTTTTCCAACAGAGAAGACAAGAACTGGCTGGGGCAACCAGAGTGCAGATGTCAAAGCACAGGTGCTCACGAGTGTGCTAACATCATGGGATGCTTTGGCGGCTTGACTGATTTTTATTTCAGGGCCCCTTTAAGCCAGAGTAGATTCCCGGAGGCTCTTAAAATTTAATGCCCCACCTGAATAGTCAACATCTGTGTTTTATTTTGTTTAAAAAAGTTAACCCCAAATAGTTCAAATTCCTTCTCTATGCCTTGGAGAAGAGTTTCTTATCGGGAGACTCACAAGCAGGGAGACAGAAAGGCCAAGGTTAGACCAGTACAGACCAGGAGAAATAATATAGAGAGCCGCAAACACAGGCCATGCATGTAATTTTAAATTTGCTCACAGCTGCATTAGAAAAAGGAAAAAAAATTGGTGAAATGAATTTTAATACTATCTTAACTCAGGATTATCCAAAATATCATTTCAACATGTAGTCAATTCCAAAATGATTAGTAAAGTTTTAAAATCTTTACATTTTTGAAATTCAGTATGTATTTTACACTCATAGCACATCTAAGTTTGTACGAGGTGCATTTCAAATGCTTAACAGCCACCTGTGGTTAACAGCCACCACATGAATAGGATGGTGCGGATCAAGAGAATGTGTGCAAATGCAAAGCATCTTTTTTTCTCCTTTCAGTTGTTTAATGAGCTGTGCACAGAAATCTAGGGAAACTGGAGGTGCACTGGGCCAATCAAGGCTCCGAGATTCCTGACTCAGCTTTGTGGCAAGTGACTTTCAGGCCATGTGGGTCCCAGTGCAGGAAACCCCTGTGCTCTGATACTATATGTGCCATGTGACCTAGTGCTCTCACTTGACAGATGAGGAAACTGAGATCCAGAGAGGTGGAGTAGTTTGGCCTAAGAGACAGAGATGGAAAGAGAATAAAAATAATATTTGATAACATCTAACATTTATGGAGTTATTTTTATGTTACGTGACCTTTCCATGCATTATCTCCTTAAACTCTCATAACCCCCTGATGAGAAGGCTCTCTGATCTCTATTTTGCTGATGAAGAAATCTGGCCTCAGAGGAATGAAATACTAAAGCAGCTAATATTTATTGACAGCGATTCTAAGAACTTCACATGCATATATATTAACTCTACTATTTTCTGTAAACCTACACATTGGAAATTATTGTCATTATTGTCACCATCATTCCACTTTACAGATGGGGAAAAGAGGCTGAGAGAGGCTACGTCGCTTGCCTAAAATGCAGCTAGTACATGATGGAGCCAGGCTTTGAGCCCGGGCTGCTAGACTCGAGTCCATTACAAAGCATGCCCAAAGTCAGCCAGCCATGCAATGGCAAAGCTGGTATTAGAGCTGGTACATCTGTTCCCTGGTCCAGGGTCTTCCTTCACCAACCCGCTTTGTTGCCTGCATCATACTCCTCCTGACTTCTAGCACTTTCTATATCACTGTGCTGCCAGTAAGAACCAGACCAGGGAGGCTGTGGACTCCAGCACTAATTGAAGGGTCCAGGCAAAGCAGGCACATCTCTGGCTTGGCTGATTCCCAGGCTGCCTGAGCCCCTGAAGGCCAAATTCCTGGCCCAGTGCAAGAGGGTGAGAAGAACACTTGTCCAATTCTGCCTTCCTAGTTGGGTGAGGTCGGTGTACCAGGTTGGAAAATGGTGAGTCTAATTGCAGGGGGGAGAGCCTGCGAGGATTAGCACTCTTTAAATAGACACCAGAAAACTAAGAATAGCCTTGCTGCCTGGAAATTGATGGGTATTCCTGACCACAGGCCATCCCACTTAGTAGGTGCTCAATAAATGAAGGTAAACTACAGGAATAAACAAATACTGAAAATGGGTCACTAGGGGGCCCTCAGCCAGTGAGACTGTGCTCTATATAAAAAGAACGTCAGACTTAGGTTATTTGTGTCTCCCTGCAGGCTGGAGGCCTGTGTTACTTTTACTTGTCTACTTTTGCTGTCTTGAGCTCAATGTCTTTTATTTTGGGGCCAGGTGAACAACAGGCAATTAGAATGTCAGAGAAAGACAAATTTGGTTTGCTTGTTGCCTGCTATCCTACCGGGCTAGAAAGATGGGAATTACTTCCTTTTGTTCTATTATCATGACTTTGGTGTTCTCTACAACACTTTGCAGATTCTAGTTCCTTGGAGTCTTAAGATAGGAACCTCCAAATCTGTCTTGAGACTTTTATCCATTCTCCAATACTGAGTTCCTGGGTCCTTCCTGAAGGCTACCTCATTGTCTGGCTCAGAAGAATCGAGGTTGCCTTCCTGGCAGAAATTTAGCACCGCCACTTCTTGTAATTTATCAGGTGAGTTGTGAGGATAGGGGCAAGGAAGATTTCCATGTACTGTGGGAAAGCCTAAAGCAGTGTTTCTCAGGATATGATCTTCCGAACACCAGTCCTAAGAAATGTTCCTTCAGCCAACATGTTTAGGAAAACTGTTTATTGTATTACCCTCTTGGAGATGCACAATGACCATCAGCACAGTAAAGGCTCTGAGAAGTCCTGCTGTGTGGTAACCTGTTTAGTTCTGTTTAATCCAGCATTTCCTTGATCAAACAATCAATTTTTCCCAGAAATGTCTCTAAGCCCTACTGGTGAGATGCTGCCCATGTGAAGATTCTGAAAACTACTTTTGCCCACTTGCCTGTACTGTGATTGCTGAGGAGGGAAGGAAAGAGTAAGATATACTATCTGCACTGCATAGGGAAGTTGCTCATCTGGGGCTGCCAAACAGAATGGCTGCATCAGAGTGGGCACTTTATGGGGCTGGAACAAAAAGGAGGAAGGGAGGTGTGACCTTCAAGGCCAAGCACTGGCCAGATTTAATGATCCAGCCTCTGTCCATGACTTGTGTTACAATCTTACTTGGCTCCCTCAGTTCTGGGCACACATCAGATTTTTAAAATTCTGGTATCCTGGGGCGCCTGGGTGGCTCAGTCGTTACGTGTCTGCCTTCGGCTCAGGGCGTGATCCCAGAGTCCTGGGATCGAGCCCCACATCAGGCTCCTTCACTGGGAGCCTGCTTCTTCCTCTCACACTCCCCCTGCTTGTGTTCCCTCTCTCGCTGGCTGTCTCTCTCTCTGTCAAATAAATAAATAAAATCTTAAAAAAAAATAAAAAAATATCCTGGTATCCGGTTGATACCATTAGAGACTTGACGGGAGGGTACTGTGGCTGGCTCGAATGTGACGTGTTTAAGACTTGAAAGTCCAGGGGACAAGTATTGTGGAGAGGAAGTAGCAGAGGGGCTATACCTACCCCTGGTCCTGCCCTGGTCTTAGCTGGAGCTCTCACCTCTCTGGTCTATGCTTCTCTTAGATGAACATCTTCATCAGTTCATAGATGGGAGCATCCCTGAGAATCTGACTAAAACTATACACACACATTTCTAGAGTTTCTGACACCTTCCTGAAGGCCATTTATAATCATCCCCCATCCACCCAATTCAGAACACTTGTCTTAGAGAATCACTGAGTTGATGATGATGTGTTAAAACAAAGTAAGAAACAAACGAGACAAAACAAGAATAACCTAACTTAATCCAAAACTGTCTCAAAGTTAGTGGCACTGCAAATTCGGCAGTCGCTTGGAATGGTTTGGTGCATGACCTCATAGCTGAATATTTTGCCTCAGTCTACACAGGATCTGAGGTAGCCAACTGGGATTTCATCTCCTAGTTCATGGCTCAGGGATAAGCAGGTATGGACACTCCCACCCTATGCAGTATATCAAGTATGTTCACATTTTACCATAAGAATTGTAGCTAGCTGGGATCCCAGGAGGATAGCATGGGGATATAGAATAGGGGTTGGTGTCCCTAAAAGATAGGGCCCCAGGCCTGGCTCTGCTCCTTCTGGCTGTGTGATTGTGGGGGAGTCTCCTCCATTTCGAGGCCCCTTGATGCAGTTAGTGAGAAGTCTTGGGTCTGAAGCCTTGACTATTCAGACTCCTGCTTTCAAGGTATGTAAACAAGAGAGGAAAGGAAAGAAAGCAGGGTGGGGCTGTTGGAGGTGAAAGGCTGGGTGTTTGCCTACCCCACCACCAGGGCTGGGCCTCCTGCCCAAACCCCAGCTCCTGTACCCTTAACTCCAGTTGGAAAAGCCCACGTGACTGTGGCCAGACTGAGGAGAAGCCTCAGGACCAAACTGCTTCCACCTGGGCCTGGGAAAGGGGAAGTGGCTGGCCAGAGAGAAGCAGGTAGGGCTCTGGGGCCAGGAGGAATGTGGGCTGGGGAAGAATCCCTGTCATGGGGCTCTGACGCCACAGGCCAGGCAGGCGGAGGATCCAAGCCAGCGGGGTCACTTGGCCCCTGCTACTCCTCCTTGCCCCCTCCTTCATAATTTCCTATTTCCTGCCTCCTTCTCCTCTGACACAGTTATAAATAACCTCCGAGGCTGCCCTCTGGGCTTAAGCATAGGTGAGCCAGAGGAAAGTGGAGGGGACTAAGGTGGAACTGGGTCCTGCCACTTAGCCAGAGGGTCACAAGGTTTCAGGTTGCTCAGGGGAATTTTGTTTTCTTGTTTTTTCCACTAGGGAGTGAGGTAGTGAAAGAGGAAATAATCTGTGTTGGCTTGAAGAGTCCTGACCTCCCCCTTGGGCCAGTGCTGGGTTACGCCTGCAAGGAGCTGCCTCTCTGCCGGCTGTAGATCCCGGGGCCACAGGGCTGGAGAGGCTTAAAGAGAAGGCATCTCAGGATACTCAGAAGGCTGGGTGCCATGTTGGCAGGACCTGTGGCCTCCTTCCCAAGCCCGGCCTGGCCCCATGTGGGAGGCCAAACACGCAGAAATCTATGTTCCAATTTCTACCTCTTCCTCAACCACCAGCCACGTGGTTCACTGTGACCACCAAGCATGGGCCTTGATCACCATCATTTCCCAATCTGGCTGCCTCCCGCCCAGCTGGGCACATGGCTTCCCTCACTGTGTAAAGATCCCATGAGTACATTTGCTCTGGGCCCATCAGTTCCTTGAACAAAGATTTATTGAACATCTGCTATGTTCCAGGCACTGGGAGAGGTGCTGGGGTCACAAAGGTGAATAGGCCATGGCCCCTACTCTCAAAGCTGCTGCTCAGCCTGTCTCCTCTTTGCTATGGCTCTGCCCTCTCTTCTCTGTAGTTCCAGCTTGGACAATTGAGGATATGTAGGAAGCACACTCAAGGGCCCCCATTTCCCACCACATCTTTGGTTTTCAAAGATTCAGAAAACAAAAAAAAGGGGATTCTGGAAAAGCCAATGTACCAATTCTCTTGTAGCCCACTCATTGCCCGATTTTCTCTTCTGCCCATGGGCCCATGGGAAGTTTTCTCTGGTACCCATCCTACCTCATGGCTTCCTTGGAAACCCATCAACTTTTTTTTTTTTTTTTCTGGAGCCCAAGAGCACTGGACCTTAGAGGTACTTTTCTGTGCAGTGTGTGATGCAGGCTGCTAACACCTAGCGGGGGTGCCTTTTTCTGATTCACATGAGGTGCAGGGTAAGTGTTGCTCCTGGCCCAGCAAGAGCAGTGAATCAGACCTCTCTCCGGGACTGGCCCTCTCTGAGGCTCTAGGCCCAAGGCCATCCTCATTCCCTCTGAGCATGACCATAGGTCATTCCCCAATCTTCTCTTCTTTCTCCACTGTGTGTGTGTGTGTGTGTGCTTTGCCTGTCAACCCATTCTACTGCAGCCCCTGGCACTACCTGGGGACCTGAAAAAGCTGAGCCTGAGGACATGGCCTGGCATCAGGGACCAATGGGCACCCAACTCATTGGCTTTTTTTTTTTTTTTTAAACCCCATTTACTTTTAGAATGAGAGACGGACTTCAGAGTAAGTCTGAGATTTTTCCTGACTCATTTTTCATTGGAACATCTTGATTCTGCAACATACTTGCACAGGGATGGGCACAGCCTCAGAGAATTCAAGTCCTGGGGTCACCAGGCCCTAGCTACCACTAGGTGCCGGCAAGCACCCGGGACCAGGGTGGGAGTGAATTTTGGGGTTTGGGTTATGTTCTGGGGGTAGAAATCACAGAAGCTTGCTCACACCTATTTGTAATCCAGGGCTGCAGATGTTGGTTCTTAGAAGGAGGAAAGGACACTTACTGCTTGCTTACTGGATGGGAAGTACTGTATGAATGTTTAAGAGGCTGAGCAGGTTTTGCCAGATACTGCTAATTAATTCTCTCCCTGCTCATTTTATAGATGATAAAAGTTAGGGAGAGACATGTTAATTGGCTTCAAGGTCCCGAGCCAAGCATGACCAATCTGAGAAATCCAGGTGACTTCATGCTTTTCCAACTCTCAGCCCTGCACTACAGCATTTCACATTTCTGAGCATGAAGTAGCCTTCCATTGGGCTGGTTGGACAGACAGTGGAAGGCTTAGAAAGAGACGGAGCTTGAAGTCAAACAGGCTTGAGGTTGAATCTCAACTCTGCCTTTTACTCATGGGCTAAGTTTGACTAAAGTGTGAATTCTGAGTCTTGGTTTTCCCAACTGCAAATGGGAAGAGCCCCATTGATAATGTAGGGCCAATGGGAAGATGGGTGAGCCCTGTCAGCAGCGCCTGGGCTCTCGCAAATGCTGAGCTAAAGCTGAATTTGAAAAGCATGTTCTTTACTTTCCAGTGAAGAGCTGCTCTCTCTCTCCTGCAAACCACTAAGATATCATCAGTGCTATGCTAATAAAAACAGAAGCTAAAAAAGGTTGGTGTGGTTCTTCATGGAGGTAGTTTATATAAATGGATATAATGGAGAGATCAAAGGCAAATGACTCGGTGAATGGAGAGAAGATGGGGTGGAGACCTCCGCTCTAGTCTTAAGACTGGTTCTGAGATCAAAGAATTAAGACTGTCCGACAGATCAGATGGGAGAAATAGAGGCCCTTCCCCAGGGTCACACAGCTGGTTAGGGAGAGGGGGAGGCAGCTTCTAGTGACTGCATTTCTGGGCTGGGCATCATCACTGCCCCATGGAGCCCCTCTTGCTGCCCTAGGCCCCACTCAGTGGAGGGACACTTTGGGGAGACAAAGGGAGCCTCACGTGGCCCCCCAGACTTATTGGAATCCCTCCCATCTGTCCTTTCCCTAACTGCCAGTACCTAGTTTTTTCCTGTGCTAATGCCTTTGGGGATTTCCAGATAGTGTCCCTGGACTGGGTGGAGTGGTGCGGGGAATGCAGGCACCTGCATTTTCCATCCTCACAGAGTTTGGTCTCTCGCCTACACAGATTGCTGATGGGAAAAGCAATTGGTGTAGCCTATCTGGTGGACAGCATGGCCCTGAGAATCAAGAGTCCCAAAATTGTACATACCCTTTAAACTGCAATCTCATTTCTAGAGATTTAGTCCAAAGGAATAATAAAGCAATGGAATCCATGGCTGCATTGTTCATAATCACACACATACACACACAAAGGATTAACCTCAATGTCTATCACAATAGATTGCTTTAAATTATGGTGCATTCATGCAGTGGACAACTGAGTAGTCATAAAAGAGCTTGAACAGTCTCTAAATATTGATGTGGGAATATTCCCATGTTGTACTTTTGGATAACAGAAGACAGTTTGTAAAAAAGATAAAAAGTATGAATATGTATTAGTTGCTTAAAGGAAAGTCTGAATGTCTAGATACCAAATATCAGTACTAGTTACCTCTGGGTTGCAGGATTTGGGGTGATTTTCATTTTGACCAGTATTTTCAGGAAAATGAAATTTCACAATGGTGACACATTATTTTTAGAATCAGATAAAAGAACAATGGTGGGAAAGTAAGGACCCAGCCGATCCCCTGGATTGGGTCTAGAGTACTACTGTGGGAAGCCAATAGCAGCCTGGCCCTTTCCTGGGCGCTCACCTTTGGCTCCTGGGAGTGAGGGGCTACTATGTCCTCTGGTGGGTTCCCTGGGAACCTCTAGTGCCCATCTGCCCTGCTCTTGAGGACCTGTGCTAGATTTCCTCTCATCTCTAGGGGACCTGCAGTGGGTGGGGGAGAGCTGCTGGCACTTGCCATAGGGGATGCAGAAAGGGGGTGTTCCCATTGTGGGCTGTGGGCGGGGTGGGTTTCCTCTGCTTCTCTTCTAAATAGATACACCAGATTTGCACCTGGGGGTTGCCAGACAGTCAACGTCTGAGAAACCAGGATGCAGTTGGCCCTCCCTGTCCCAGCCTAGAAATAGCCAGGGTGTCAAGGATGGGCATAGGGTGCCAAGGATGGCTAGGGGTGGAAGGGTGTGGTCTGGAGCTGGCTGAGTGAGCACCAGCAGAAAGAACAGTTGGAGGAAAGGAGAAGCATCACCAAGAGGAACCTGGGTCATGAGGACTGGGCTTTAGACATGGAGCCTGGTGACCAGCTGAGGCCAAAAGGGACTTCACGGACTTTCAGGGTCAGGGAGGGAATGGTGCACTCAGAGTGAAAAGACCTGGGTTGCAGTTATCATGAAACCCTCCATCATCCATGCGATCTTGGGCAAGTCACCTTACCTTGGAGCCCCCATCTCTGTGCCCAGAAAATTGGTGTCCCTATAGCCCTGTGGGCAAGGTTATTGTAGGGGAAGGTCTTTTGGTACCTAGGATATCAAGGCAATGGAGGGACGCCTTAGGAAGTCCCCACATAGAAAAGCAAAGAGCCACATTTACAAAGTCAGGGAGCCCTGAAATCCCTCTAAAACACAGTGACATCTCTCCATAATTCCACCTGAGCCAGGTCTTTCTTCGCCATTGGTACAAATTGCTGTTCGGCCTTGGAGGAGCTGGGTTGTTTCTGGGGGGATGGGAGGGAAGGGCACAACCAAGACAATCACATGTTGTATCTTTGAACCCCTTAGCCATACAGGGACTGACACGACTGAGACTACAGACCCCTGGCCAAACTCACTCAGAAACTGGGGTGGGAGGAAATGGCCAGACCTTTTAAAATTTAGAATGAATATATATATATATTTTACAATTATATATATATATATAATATATATATAATATATATATAATATATATATAATATATATATAATATATATAATATATATAATATATATAATATATATAATATATATATAATATATATATATTATATATATATATATATATATAAAATTTTTTTACAATAAAATATACTTAGGTTATACCTAACAGAATCACTGAGCTCAGACTGGCTAGAGGTGTGCATGTATGGTGTAAATTCCCCGTACGCATTTAGAAGGAAGTTACTTATATAAGCTGAATGTGTTGTTTTTATAGCTCTTTTCATGAAAAAACATTCTGATCTGTTTCTCTCTCCTTTCGATGTCATTCTTTTGCTTCAGGACCAGAGTTGGAGGCAAATGCCTATGAAACTAAGCAAAGAGAGGGGAAGGCAGTTTGCATTCACTCTTTGATGCAAAGGGATGCTCCCTACCCGTGCAGCATACTAAAACTGCCCATTACAAGCGAGAGCTTTTATAAGTAGAAAGGGGCACACAGAGGCAGGAAGAGACCTTGTTTGGGGAGGTGGCTGTGACTACTGACTTTACGACATAAAAGACTGAGCTCCTCTTGGCCCTGCCTGCCCTGGGATGTTCACTCAGACCCTGTAAAACATTTGAAATGGCAGCCTGGATCCTATGAGGCAGAAAAGGGATGGAACTCAGGCAGACAGAATTTCTTTTAGGCTTTATCACCAGCTGGCTGTGGTAGGGTAGGGACAGGAGCTGGTGTGGGACGATGGGGGTGGGGAGGTAGTAGTGAGTTGTAGGAAACTGTGCCCAATGCTTCTTTAGCTCTGCTCAGTGCAAAACTTAGGTGTTTGCAGAGTACCTGGCTCATAAGTAGGAAGGGTCTGCTGACTTGGATTCAATTAATACGAAAATGACAGGTTTAAAAAGAGTTGATAATTCTAGATCCATAGGAAATCATCAGGCAAGTATGCTAAGATGTATGTACGGACATGTATACGTGTTTTTGTATATGTATGTCTATGAACATTTATATATGTGTACATATACATAAACACACAAGGATGTTTATCATGGAGTTGTTTATAAAAATGTCTAACAAACTGTTGTATACCTATGCAAATGAAAACAACACAGCTATTTCAAAGGAATGAAGCAGAAATATATGGACTGACATATTAGGATTGAAAAAACCCAGTATCATCAACAAGTATGTTCTATATGATCCTATTATAGATTATGGAGAGAAACATAACAGGTTTATATAAGCATAGGAAAAGGTCACGTGATATTTTGAGCACTGGGTGTTATATGCAACTGATAAATTATTGAACACTACATCTGAAACTAATGATGTACTAGGAGTTGGCTAATTGAATTTAAATAAAAAGGAAAAAAGGAAAAGGTCTTGAAGGCAACAGATGAGTTTGAAGCATAGTTACAACTGGATAGTGGGAATTTAGGTAATTTAAACAATTTTTACTTATTTATTTGAGAGAGAGAGAACATGAGCTGGGGGAGGGGCAGAGGGAGAGGGAGAAGCCAACTCCCTGCTGAGCTCAGAGCCTGACGAGGGGCTCAATCCCAGGACCCTAGGATCACGACCTGAGCCGAAGGCAGACACTTAACTGACTGAGCCACCCAGGCACCCCTAATGGAAACAATTTTTTAAAAATATAGTTTTCTTTTTTCTTACCACTTTTTTCTCCCAACTTACTTTTCTTAAGTTGTATTACTTGTATAAAAAAGAAGTAACACAAGAAGATAAAAAGCGTAGAAAAAGTCCCAGAAAATAAACAGGTAGACTGTGGACCAGGAACTGCAATAAGAAAAGACACTTTGATCTCATTTTGTCAAGTTCCAGCTCTGAGGCCTTGGGAGATTTCAGTGTCCCTACTGTAGAGGGTGCACAGGGAATTGACGTTCTGAGAGGTTAACAATTTTTTAAAAATTTGATACTCAGTACATGTCATCCTGTTAATTATCCTCTTCTGTGAACTTCCTGGCAGTTTAGATGGTATTCCATTTTAGCTGGAATACAACTCATTATGCATCTTCAGATTCCCCAGTCACTGACTAAGCACCAGGCTATTCGCTCTTCAGCCCAAAGCCTGTCACCTGGAGGAAGTCTGTGAGTGAGTGAGTGAGTGAGTGAGTGAGTGAGTGAATGAAGCCAGGCACTTGGCCAGGCGTTTTCATGTTTGCTTTCCCACCCGATCCCAGCAACAGCCTTGAGAGGTTGCTGCTGCTGTCCATCTCTTAACTACATCTGAGGAAACCTAGAGGCAGAGATGGGATTTGAACCCACACCTCTGGCTTCCAAGCTGGTGCCCCAATCCCCAGCAGAAGGAAGAGGGCTGGAACCCTTGATGCTTTCAAGCCCTGCTGCTCTGAGCACTGGGATGCATTCTCTTGGGGCTTGGCTGATCGTGATCTTTGCAAGGGGCCACTCTGACATTAAATCCCTAAGTGAACAAATCTCCATTTCTTTTGCTCTTTCCCTCCCAGCCTCGAAAAGTGAGGCTAGGAGAGATGAGCTTTTGCCAGGAATTCAGCGAGTGAGTTTGCGTGGAGTGTCAGCTTCTCCACATTGCTGGGTATTAGCTTACTGCCGACCGGCACCAGCAGCAAGAGCGGAGCCAGGCGTGGCTCCCAGTTTAAATATGTGAATTCATCTGGGCCCGGACAGCTGCATAGCTCAGGCAGGGCAGAATCTGCCGCCCTACCCTGTTTCCTTGAAATCCATACAGGAACACAGTTCCAAATAGCTGGTGCCAGGCTCTGCAAGCTCCTACTTGTAAAAATGGATTTAAAAACACGTGAGGATACATACCTCTGCCTGTGCCTCTGGACTTTTCTAGGTGTCAGCATGAATCTCATGGGAATCTTATAGTAACCCTGGGTGGTGGGCAGGGAAGGGGTGGTTATGACTATTATGATTTCCCTTGCTTTCACTCCATTCAGCCAGTTTCCCAAATGTAGCCAGACCGACCATTTAAAAATGTCATTCAGATCTCAGCCATGCCCTTCTCAAAGGCTTCCAGTGGATTCTCAACTCCTTAAACAAGTTCTAGAAGGCTCTATGGGATCTGGCCTCTGTCTCCCCTTGTCTTCCTGTGGCCACATTGGCCTTCTAGCTGTTCCTTGAGTGCTCTATGCTCCAAATTTGTCCCCATCTCACAGCCTTTGAAATGGCTGCCCCCCTCCCTGGAACACATTGTCCCCAGATTTTCATTCATTGGCTCCTGGTCATCATAAAGTTGTCAACTTGACTATCACCTTCCCAGAGAGGCTTTCCCTGGCTTCCCTATCTTAAATGTCACTGCCCTCCACCACCATTCTCTATCCTTTTTCTCCTAGCACCTGACATCAGATTATTGTTTTGTCTGTCTTCTACATCATTATTTAAACATTCAAGAGAGTAAAGACCTCATTTGCTTATTCAGTGCTTAGAACATATTTGAAACATATTTATTTGTTATCTGCATGAATGAATACCCTTTGATAGACAGAGGAATTGAGTCTCAGACCACTGAAGTGTCTTGTCCCAGTTTACCCAGCTAGTGACTAGCAATACTGGACTCCAACTTAGCTCCTATGCTCCAGCCTAGAGTGGGTGAAACTCATGAAGGAAAGTTCTTACAGGGCCACTTAGGAGCAGACAGCAACATTCTTTTATGTTGATGTGAAGCAGCAAATCTTTCAGGGATACAAGCCTCTCGGAGATTCTGCCATCTGTCGGCTGATGTGTTAGAGAACCTCAGAAGGAGGTCAGCAATCCAGCCACTTGCCAAATGGTGCCCACCCAGGAAGGAAGGACCAGAATTTAAAAAAAGCTTTTATATGGCAGGCCCATCTAGATGAGCTTTCTTGACTACAGGCAGGGCCATATGGACTCACAGACTTTTAAGGACTTTTATTCAAGGTCTTTGCTTCCCAGTGATGGGGAAGCAACTTGCCCAAAAGGCTACCTCATGACTTAGTGGTCCAGGTGGCTAGAACCAATGGTTCCCAGCTCAGCCAGAGTTCTTGTCTACCCACTGCAGACTCGCTGGGACTGGCCCTGGGAGAGAGTACATCACCCTTCCATACACATTGCTTCTATGTGTTTGGCTCATCAGCACACTGGTTTGAGCCTTCCCAGATTCCACACTGGGGCCAGCAGAGGGGAGTGGTGTTGGGGTGAAACAGTCCATTGGCCAAGCTGGGGGGAAATTCACACTCTTCCTATCTTATTAGGGGTCCCCATGATGGGGAAGTGGAGGAAAAAACAAGGATCTCTGAGGCAAATCGCTCCTTACCTGCCCACTGCCCCAGAGGTAGCCTTGGGGGTGGGAGGAGACCATCAGCTTGCTCGCTATAGTAGACTTGAACTTGGCACAAGGGACTAGCTGAAACTGGCACTGTTTCCACCTGCCAGAGTACACTGCTGAAGAAGAGGGGGCAGGGATAAAAAAGGAACCGCTAAATTCAGCTCGGCACTTCTTAGCAGCCCCCACCGCCAATGCTGACTCCACTCCCAAGCCAGAGAGGCATGAGTTGTGTTGAACATTAAAACTGGTACCCTCTTTGATCTGAACCTTCCTTTCTTGATCACCTTTAGTAGTTCAAAGAATGTCCCCAGCTTACTGTTCCTGGTGGTGCTGAAAGAATACCCATAATTGTTACCAAACAGCGGATAGAGCAAGGAAACATGCCCTTTGCCCAGCTGGCTCCCAATTGGCACTTCATTACAAGCAGAGATGGAGGGGTAGGCGGGTGCCCTTGGCACTTCATTTGTACCGCATGGAGGTTTGCTGCTTGACCTGGGGATTGACGGGTGCTAGATGCTCCCTCTAGCCAGCATGCCCACCATGGCAGGGCTGCCCACGTCCCGTTTCGTGAAAACCAGCCCTGGTTTCCATCATACCCTAACTGCTCTGCATCTGGCCTTCATGCTACCATGGCCTGCCCATAGAATGCTGGCTTCTGGCTGTTAGCTACTCTGGCCAGAACAGTGCTGGGCTCTGGCCACTGACCCAGGCCCGAGCAGGCCTGCCAGCTCCATGGCTCTCAATCCTCACTCTGCACATCAGGGCTGGCTTCCCACAGCCATGGCTTCTCCGCATGGAAGATTACAGAGGGTTACCCACACGCTCTGACAGACCACTTTGGGCCCATGCAACTCCCCTTGTTCCTGGGTAGAAAGGGGACCAAGATGTGATCCTGAAAGGCTTAATTACTTATAAGCATTTCTAGCAATGCCTCCTCTCCCTGTCTCTTGCACTGCTCTGGGGTGTTCATTCCACTTGGACTGATACCAGCTAATGTCCTTCGCTTCAACCTGACCTGAAATTGCAATGTCCTGAACGAGAGTAAGTGGGGCAGCCGACATTTCACGAGGGGAAGGTGGCAGCCAGGCTGTGAGCTTGCAATGCCCCATATGGGTCCCAGCTAGTATTTTGCATTTTCTTTTCTCTCTTCTTGGAACTGCTTTGTTCTTTCTCCTACTACCCTCTAGCCTCTTCACCGCCTTGGGAAAAGGGAGCTATCGTGAAATCATCATCATCACCACTGTTTATTGAGAGTTTACTGTGTGCCCAGCGCTGGGCTGAGTTCTGAAGGTTTGGGTGTCTCACTTCAACCTCACAACCTTCTGAGGCAGGCTTGATGGCATCTCCACTCTCAAGCCTAATAGGGTTAAATGATTTGCCTGAGCGTCTACAGCTTGTAATAGTTGGAGCTGGGATTCACTTCCAGCTTCTTTGGTGCCCACTCCTCATGCTCATGACCACTGCATGGTGCATCCCTCTTTCAAGAAAACATGGCTTGGCTATACCCTGGAACAGAAGACCCTTGGGCAGCTGCCTTTGACCCTTCTTATTGGGTCCCCTCAGCACAGGTCATGCACAAACCGATGGGAACAGATATGCAAGTCAAAGGAATTCCCAATGGAAAACACCAGAGGGATCTGCAAGGCCCCCCACAGCTGTGTGTTTGCCCTCCCAATGCCTGGAATCCCGTAGCCATTTCCTGTACCCGGCCTGGAAAGCCAGTTACACAGACCAAGAGTGTATCTGCCTTGCACTTCTCGGTGGCCTCTGCTTCTCCCAGTGGATTCTGCAAGGTGTTTCCTGTAGATCTTGCTGACAGTCTTTGCTGGCACGTAGCAAAATCCGCCCAGAACATCACGATCTGCTGGCCTCAGCCTGGACTGAGTTTTGTTTTTGTTTGGCCTTGAAAAAAATCCTTTTTTTTCCCAACCAGGGGCATGGGGACAGGAGGGAGGAGGAGAGAGATGAAGGTAAAAATATTGACAGAGTGAAAAATATTGAACATTATTTCTGTTTCAAAGATAGAAACCTCTGGGGCTGGGACGCAGCTTGGTGAGTTCAGGTTGGACTGCGGTTGAAGTTTGGATCAAGGTGGCAGCTTGGCCTTTATGACTCAAAGTACAACCTTCAGGGGACAGGGGGAGCCAGCCTGGGTATAAAGGAGAGCTCCCTCCTGTTTTAAAAACAGCTTTTTCTGTGGAGTTCAAGGAGCATTTGAAATAAGCCATCCAGGGATGATGGGGGCAGATGGTGTCCTGTCCCACTCTACAGGGAACTGGAGGTGAATTGTTCCAGGTTACCCAGAGCATTGGATGGGCTGGAGAATCAAGATATCTCTTCCATCACTGTCTTAGCTACTGTTAAACTAAATCATCAGGGCAAGGGTGGCTGAATTTTATCTTCAAGCATATAGCATAACCCCACTTGGTATGTGTGAGGTTATTAGAGCATAGCCTCCATGGAGATGCCATCCTGGAAGCATTTTTATTACCTCAGATAATTGGGGGCATTAAAGACAAAAGCCCTCTCCTCAGCAGTCTTTAGAATCTGTCTGACGGCAGATATGGGGACACTCAAAGCAAGAGACCCTACCTGACATTAATGTCAGGATCCAACTAACCCTACTTGGCATTAATGTTTTGTGCTCCCCTAATGTACTTTAACCACTGAGACTACGCCAGGTTTGTTTAAATTCGGGGAAACAAACTCTCTGCTGGACTGTCAGCTTAGATAATAGGATGACTGCTGCAGAAACAATAGCAACAAGAACAGACAGTGGCTGATAAAACAGGTTGGTGAGGGCCACTCAAACTGTGTAGTTGGTGGACCAGGTAGAGTGACTTAGGAGCCAGTTTCATACTTGGACACTGTCGCCAGTTTTGGCCACAGCAAATGGTCCAGACAGATACCAGGCGAAGGAAGACTTTTAAGACACGGGCAGAATAGGTGCCTGAAGCATCTTAATTACTTATTTAGGTTTGATTAACTTTTCAGAGATGTGATTCTGGACCCAGAACACAGGGAGGATATGGCATCTGGGATCATTACTGATGAAAAGAAAGTAGAACTCAGGAGACAAGTGTGAATTAGAAGGGGATGGTAAAATAACCCGAGACCTCTAGGTCGTAAGGAATCCTCGAATACGTCCATTCCAACTTTTCCCTTCTGCAGAATAAAAAACTAGGGCTCTAAGAGGGAAGTGATTTGTCAGATTCATAGCAAATGGATAGAAGAACCAGAAAGACAACTTCGCTCCCAACTCCTGGCCCAGAATTCTTCCTACTACTCAATACTTTCTATATAATAAGACCCTACTTCCTAAAAAAACAAAAAGATTCCTTTTCCTTCCAAGCCCAAATAAGTAGTTACTTAGTGGAGTAGGTAATTTATTAAATCATGTTGATTTGGAAGACAGTATCTGTTCTGAAAATACTAGGAGTTTTTCATGGATGGTGGTGGAGTCTTAGCCTGCCTTGTCAGCAGTGAAAGGATTCAGAGTGAGGGAGGTGCCTCTCTTTGAACTTTGTACACTGGGCAGCAACTCCTGGGAAATGTGCATTCACCCCTGCACCAACAAATTAGACAGATAAAGGCCCCGAGTGAGACGGAGATGGAGACTTGGAACCACATCACAGGTGGGGAAGAGCCATCGAGATCGATGAAAATATTTATTCTGCAGATGATTTAGGGAATATGACCATGCTGCTCAAACACCTTCTTTTGTGTAAGTCTAAAATGTCACCCAGTTGGGGGAAGGCCACAGAGAGACAGTATAAGGAATTTTGGTATAGTCAAAATATGGCTCAACATGGCATAAACTGACCTAGCTCATAGATGTTTGCATAGTTGCCAAATTAATCCTGGGATGAGACTGTAGAGAAATTCAGAGGAGGTTACACTGAGTGATTGTGAACTCAACCTAGAGTCTCCGGCCTGTGAAATGTGCCTGTCCCCTGCACTGTGGGCAAACGTGTGCTCTGGAAGGGAGGTATGACCCCGTGGCGAAAAGCAGCAGCTCCAAGAGGCAGGCTCCCGGGGACTGGCATGCTGGGGCCACCTCTTCCTAGTTACATGATCTTGGAAAGTCACTTATTCTCTACCAGCCTCAGTTTCTATGAAATGGGGCTAAGGACAGCACTTACTTTATAAGGTCTTAATGAGACTCAAATGGAATAATCCATGTAAAGCATTTAGCACTGAATATGCATAGTAAGTGCTTGATAGATGATGACACCTATGATAATTAATGACAGTCTTATAATTAGCATTGTAATGAATGACAACAGTATTTTTATCAGTAGGCAAAAGTGGCACTGTCCCAGTGAACATTCTGCTTCTTGTGGCAGTGTCTGGCCAAACTTGTGTTCATCTCTGATATTCTCATTTCTCACTCTCTGAGAGCACTGGCAGATCATGGATACCGTGCCCCTGTTGGCTCTGT
This sequence comes from Ursus arctos, assembly GCF_023065955.2. Taxonomy (NCBI): domain Eukaryota; kingdom Metazoa; phylum Chordata; class Mammalia; order Carnivora; family Ursidae; genus Ursus; species Ursus arctos. The sequence continues at coordinate 8,073,786 of NW_026622886.1, read as the reverse complement.
GGTAGCCCAGCCAGGAACATTTGTGAGCACTGGTTGGGGGTTGCTTCAGACACTTTTTTTTTTTTTTAATTATATTATGTTAGTCACCATACACTTCAGACACTATCTTAGCCCACCTTTTAGTGTGAGCGTTCCATGGACAGAGTAGGAAGGAAGCCCTGCCAGCCCTCAGATGTGTGGCAGAGGTGGTCAGGGGAGGTCATTTGTGTTAGGGATGCTCTGCAGATGCTCTGCGGCATGGGAACTGGCCTCGAGGGCCGCCCAGAATCCAGCAACAGGGCTAGCTGTGGTCACGCCCATGCAGTGTTTATCAGACCAGCTCTCTTCAGAGGAGGAGACATGTGGAGTGCAGCCGGACCCCTGTTGTTGGGAGAGGAGCATTCTGGGGGGATCCACAGAACCAGGTCTGGTCTGGTACAGGGTGCCATCCCAGCAGCTGCAGAGGAATCCCCATGAGATCTGGAAACCACCTTTGAGGTTATCTATGTTCCTAACATTCAGCGTTCCCATTGGGTTCATGTGCAACTCTGTTGGGAGGGAATGAGCCTGCACATTGGGGAGTAACTGGGGGGGGGTGGGGGAAGAGGGAGCTTGGGTTTATTTTGAAAAACTTGTGCCAGCTGGTTTCCATCTTCATTATTTTTCATCCTCACAAATATAATAGTCACCTGTCTTCAGGATGAGGAAAATTAGGCTTGAAGAGTTTATTCATCTTGCCCAGCTGGAACGAGTCAGTGGGCTGGGTTCAGAAGTCCATTCTCCAAGACAGCCACAAGCCTGAGCATGGCCAGTGAAAGGTTATCAGAACTGCACCAGGTGGGGTCTTGGGGGGCAGAGGATTCCGGGTACAGAGAAGCAGCACTGTCTACAGACCCAGATTGTGGGACAGTCCTGAAAAGTCCCCCATTCAAGCTCCTATCACCCAGGGAACTTGGCATTTGTTTAGGGTCTTCCCACTGTCTAGAATATCCCTCTTCTTTTCTTTCTATGTTCAAAACTCAACACATTTCTTCTTGGTCAGCTCATGGCAGTGGAATTGGCCTTGGACAGTTGCAGCCAGATAACGGTGGGTGAAACAGTCGTATAGTAGAGGAAGACGGAGTGGGAGGCTTTCGGGAAGCAATCAATAGATGCCAGGATGGAAAAGGCATCTTCCTTCACCCAGTACCTATTTACTGAGTAGCTACTTGTTCCAGGCACTGTGTGAGATATTGGGGATATAGTGATGAGCAAAACAAGTCATGATCTGAATTTGGTGTGTAATGCTGGGAAATGAGATATTCAAATGAATTCCCAAACAAATTTACTACCTGAGGAATATGCGAATATTGAGCAGGAGTCTTGTTTTAGTCTGATGTTGAGGGAGGAGTCAGGGAAAGCTTCCTCTGAGGAAGTGTCCTTTGAGTTGAAATATGAAGGATGAATAGGAGTTGCTAGATAAAGGGGAGCAGAAGAAGGTCTTATGCAGAGGGAATGGCATGTACAAAGGTCCTGAGGCCCTTGCACCTGGGCACGGTCAGACCAGGGTTGCCAATCAGGTGTCCACTAAAGTTCACTTGTCTCCTTCTTGCCACTCTCCTTGGTCCTAAGGCCTGTGTTCCCCTCCCCCAAACCATGGGGCTTTAGGCTGATTACTGGACTTCTCTGTTTTAGGGAGTTAACCCCACCCCAAGGTTCTCACCATCTATGGCTAATGTGAGTCCTCTGATAATTAAGCCTTGAGAATTTCCCTTTACTCTGCATGCCTGATGCATTTGACTTGGCTGATTATTTCAGATTTGTGAAATGTCAAGCAGTAGAAAGATGAGTTTTGCTGGCAGGCATATGTGGATTTAATTTCTGGCTGCGTGACCTCCGACACATTTCTTATCTATTCTGTGTCTTGTTTTCTTGATCTACCCAATGGAATAATGCTCTTGCAAGTTAGTTTTAAGGATTAGCTATAATATTGGTAAGGAGTGTCTGTTTTGTTCACTGTGTATTTCTGCCACCTGACACAGTGCCTGGCACATAGTAGCCACTCAGGAAATACTTACTGAATGCACAAAAGGCTCAGGCACTATGCACTGCACTCAGAAGGTATTCGATGGGTGGGTAGTCTTTTATTTCTTTTACCATTGACACCATTTCCTATCGCACTGTCAGGCTAGGGCAGGCTGTGTGCAAAGATAGCAGGGACAGGCTTTATCATTCTGCTGTTACCCACTTTGACCAAAGAGGGCAGCCTTAAGCATTCTTTACTTATTTATTTTCTTTAAAACAAAGGTTGGCTTCCTTAAAAGGCACTTGTATTTAATCTCCAGCCATTCCCCCACACTCTCAACATTAGTTACCTTTGATAACTGTCTTGGGGCTTGAAGATCTATAGTCTGGCCTTGTTTTTCTTCATACCTGTTTCTGCCTGTGTGCCCACTACCTGGATCCTGAGCTGGTTAGAAGGTTCTGAGTAAGTTGGGCAGGGGAGCACCTGCTTTCAATGGGACCCCCTGTGCTATGTCCACCTGGTGTCCAGTCTTCCTGGCTGAAGTTAGGGAAGTTAAAGAGAGAAAGGGGGAAGACTTGACTGTTTTAAAAGCTACCCAAAGGGTAAGTTATAAATGTACCACATTCTTTTTGGCATCTGTGCTACATAATCCCCCGAGACAGAGCGGGGAGTAGACATTGCTTCTTACTCAAATCACAACAAAGTCTCCCATCCATCCTCGCTGCATTTTGAGAACAGATTCACTGTCTGTCTGCAAAGACACATCTGCAGGTCGGCTGTACAAACGAGGGAGGTCCCTTTGCCTCACAGTTCCTTGGCTTTCCTACTCGTGGACCTATCCTGGAGTCCCTCCGCTCTCCTAGTGAACAAAATCCCAATTAGCAGAAAAATAAAATACTATAGACAGCTCCTGAGATGCTGCCAGGCTTTCTGGTCTTACAAAAATGACCTGACCTGAAAGCTCTAAGTTCTGAGAACCATTCGTCGGCACGGTATTTTTCTGGGCACTGCTTCAAAGGGGCCATGGTTGAAGACCAGGCTGCTTTTCTGGTGGCCTCTTGTGTGGGATAAAGTTTCCCATGGGCCCCTGGGGAGGGCTTGAGCACTCGGCAGGGGGGTGTTCTGAGCACCCCTGACCTGTGTGTCTGCACGACAGTGAGCAGGTCAGTCCTCTGAACAAAGTGGGCTAGAGCTTTCTAGAGGTAGGTCAGCATGCCTCCTAGGTTCTGGCACACACTGAGCTGAGCCAGCCCAGGTAAGACCACTGGGAGAAGTTAAGGGGCTTGCAGACAAGGCCTGAACTTGTTTCTAGGGGTTTCTTGAAGCTTTGGGGCCCTCTGATCAGCTGACCTTTCAGGCACCCATTGGGCACATATCCTAAGAGCTGCTGGCAGGGACGAAGTGATGTCTCTATCACTGCCCACCTGAGAAATGACATGTGTTGGAGCAAGACCCAGCCTATACAAAGCTGGGCATTCCTGCCTATCTCTTGGCTTCCACCGTCCCCTGCCCCTTGTCACACACACTGCTTTCTGTCACTCCTATGGGCTAGGCTCTCCAGCCCCCAGGCCTTCACCTCTGCTCCCTCCTCCACCTGAAAGCCTTTTCTTTTCTTTTTTTTTTTTTTAAAGATTTTATTTATTTATTTGACAGAGATAGAGACAGTGAGAGAGGGAACACAAGCAGGGGGAGTGGGAGAGGAAGAAGCAGGCTCCTAGCGGAGGAGCCTGATGTGGGGCTCGATCCCATTACGCCGGGATCACGCCCTGAGCCAAAGGCAGACGCCCAACTGCTGTGCCATCCAGGCGCCCCTTGAAAGCCTTTTCATTCTCTTTCCCTTGGCGACTCCTGCTGATTTCTCAGATCTTGGCTCAGGCAGGATGTTTCCCCCACAACATGCATCCATAGCACTACCAGAGTCTTACCTAGGGAGTGAGGATCACCTTAGAAGGGAGATGGTATTTCAGTGATCTGGGATTCTAAATGGCTAGTAAGGCAACTACCCCGAAGTGTTCACCAAGCATGATTAGAATGGCTGAGGCTTTTGCTCTACAAAGGGTGACCAGGAGGGGAATGTCAATACCCCAAAGCACAGAAATTGCCTAGCTTGGCTGGGTGTGTCTGATATGTGCTCCTGCGGCTCCCTGGGCTATAACATACACTTATCTTCTTGTCTCAAGACAGAAATCAGCTTCTTGAAAGTAGGACCTTGTCTACCTGCTGACTGCTGAATCCCCACGGCATAGCAGAGGATCCAAGGCATATAGTCAAACACTTCTGAAATAGTGAACGAGTGAATTAATTTCAAGTACTCATGTTAGAAGGAAGAGAAGGATGAGGAGGAAAGGGAAGGGAGGAGGAAGGAAGAGAAGGAGGAGGAGGAGAGGGGGAAGGAGGAGGAGAAAACAGGAGGAGGAGGAGAGGGAGGAGGGAGGAGAATGAGGAGGTGGCACCACTGACCTCTGATGTTAAGCCTTGGGTTTCTCATCTGTCGGTGGAGTTTGGGTGCTGTCCCCCCACAGGGATTTGTTAACTGAGGCCTCTTGTAATAGGACCCCGTGACTCACCTGTTTTTAGATATAAATCTTCAGCATTTGGAGATAAGGGTCCCATTTTAGCTTCTCAGATCACACTTGTACCTGCCTCCCTCTCTTCTTTTCTGGGTGACCTTTAGGAACTCAGACTCTTGACCCACACTGCAAGAGCCTGAACCCAAAGTCATCTCTGTCTCCTTTTTTGTATTACCTTTGATTCCCTCCTGTAGCCTCATTCTTTATTCAACAAATATCTGGGGAAGCCTTGCCATATTCTAGGCACCTTGTCAGGTGCTGGAGCCACAGATGCCGGCCTATTATCTAGTAATTCAGGCTAATGAGTGCCAAGCAACTGACCATTAAGGTAGAACATATTTGGGAAGAAAGGAAGCCAAGAAGACAGGAGGGATTTAGTGTGGCCTGGGGTGGGCAGAAGGCTTCCTGGAGGAGGTGACGTTTCAGCTAGGTGGGTCTTGCAGGGAAACAGACATGTAAGCAGATGACTGGGGAGAAGTCATTCTCACTGAGACAACAGGCATCACAGGACAGGTCAGTGTAGTGGGGTGGGGATGGGGAAAGTGATAGGGGGTGCTGGAGGCTTTGCAGTGGCAGGACTTGAGATGAGGCCCAAACCCCAGAGAGCCCTGTATACATCGCTGTGTTATTCAAAATAATCTTGTTATCTTGCAAAACCAATGGGGGCTTGGGGGATTGTTGCTCCCATCTGTTCCTGGGAGAATGGGGAGTCTATGGGGGAAGGATCTTCCTTCCTACTTTCTCTGCTTTGGAGTGCTGACATTCCCCCTCTGGCCACCCTTTGCAGGATGAAAGCCTCAGCAATTCTAATGCTTGGTGAACACTCTGGGGCAGTCACCTTAGCAGCCTTTTAGAAACTCAGATCATGGGAATACCACCTCCCTTCTCAGATGGTCCTCACCGCCCAAGTAAGTCAGCCCTGAATCCAGGAACCAGCCAGTCCTAGGACTTTTACCCTATCCCGAGCCAAATGATCCATGCCTTTCTCCCGAATTGGCTGTGGCTACAGGAAGAAATTGAGGGTAGGTGACTTAAGTAGTTACACTGCAAATGAAATGTATTAATGCCAAGTCCAGACATAAGCCTAGGTGGTGACTCTTAAATCTTGTCTTTAAATAGTTTAAAATTGAGATCGCCACTTAAAACATGAAAGCTGGAGTAAGATGCAGATTTTGCTTGTGTTCCTTTTGGATAATCCCAAAGTTCCAGGCAACTTGACCTTTCTGGGCCTGCGTTCCCTTTGCTTGCCTCTCTGGGCCCCTTCATTTCATATACAACCGACGTCAGCTGAGGCCCCAGCATGTTTCCCGGACTGCTCAAGCAGAAACCCACACTGCTTCCAAGGTGAGGAGAGCGAGGAGCCAGCACGTGCCCCTCCCCCTGCTTTGCCAGGAGGCCCAGGACAGGGCATCCCCGGGACAGCCTTGCCTGGAGGACCCTAGAATACAAGGCAGGCACTGAGAAAAGAGGCTCTGTGCAGAGAGGTTTTAATATCCTCCCGCTTTTAATAGCTTTCCCTGAGATGGAAACTTGGGTTGAAATGATTTGCAGCTCTCCAGATTTTTCTGAGTGTGTGTGTGTATTTGGGTTTATTTTTAGCCACAGGGGTTCATTCTGTGCCAAAAAAACCTGCTTAAATAAAACCAAGATTAATATTTTTACTTAACGGAAAGAGTTAGTCAGGACAGGCTTTGAACTGGAGACTCCCTATCTTGATTGGGAGTGCATCTTAACTGTCTGGTCGTGGCTTTGACATCAACAGAAGAGGCCTTTGAAACTGACAGAGGGAAGTGCCCTCAGGGGACCACAGTAGGAAGCCGGAAGAGCCTATTGTGAGACTTCTCCAAGGGGCAATCTTCCTCACGTGGGGCTGCCCCTCCCTGTAGCCCTCCTGTTCTCCAGGGCCATCTTCCTGGAAAGGCGGTAAGTCCGTCCTGGCTCTGCTGAGAGCCTGGCTGGGATTCCGCCTCTCTTCCAACTCCTCCCTTAGACCCCCGCCCACCAGATCTGGTCCAGGCTTCTGCTTCCTCTGGATTTAGATAAAGCAAACTGAGTCCTTGCTTCGGGATGGGCTAAGGTCTAGATCCGCTGTTGCCTCTAGGGAGCTCCAGATGCCCCTCCCCTTGGCCAGACTTTACCCCTCTTTGTGCCATGCCAGCTCTTTGTTCTTGCTCATACTGCTGTGTTTGCTCTACTTGAATATCATTTACCTGTTTCTTTGCGGTCTTTTTAAACTTGGCCCCTGAATTCCTCAGGGCCTCATTTATCTCCTTGTCCCTGTGAGCCTAGCACAGTACTCTATAAATGATTGTTGAACAGATGTTTATCGGCCCTATGAACTGAGAACTACTATTAACCCCTTCTGATGGAATAAGGCTCAGAAAGACTCGGTCATAGGCCAAAGCTTAACCAGAGGAGTTATCTTTTTTTTTTTTTTTAATCACCCTTCATGTATGTGGCCCTTTTAGCTTCATGTACTCAGCAGATACATAGTAGGAACTTGTCAACCTGCCAGATTCTCCTCTTGTTGCTCAGGCTACAGTAGTTAGTAAAGCAAAGAACCTGCCCTCTCGTGAGGCTCGCATTTGAGGGAACGGCACATGGACACAGACTATGTCAGCTGGTGGCCAGTGCTGTGGAGCACAGTGAGGCTGGCCAGGGCGACAGGGAATGCATGAGGGAAGATTATGGGGGATCGTGGAGGCCCCCTGACCAGGTGATACTCGAAGTAGGTGAGGGAGGGAGCCATGTGGCTACGGAAGAAGAGTGTTCCAGCAGAGGGAACTGCAAGGGCAGAGGCCCTGAGGTGGTGTTTGGGGTGGTGAACAAGGAGTAGGGGGCTGGGGGCCAGAGTGGAGCAGGTTGCCAAAGATGAAGAAGGTAAAGGGACCATGGGTGAGTGAGGGGCATTTTCAGGAGCTTAGTTTTGGATGGGTTGAGTTGGAGATGTCTTTTTAGACCTCCGAGTATAAATGTACACTAAATGTAGACTCATGTTGTAGGGTTCCGGGTTGGAGATTGCAAAAATGCGAGCTGCCAGTGGTACAGGTTGTACAAAGCCATGAGCTGGGTGGAAATGAGAAGGGGACAAGGAACCCACCACTGCCCGGATTGAGCACCCTGGAGGTCACCGGTGACCTTGGAGAGAACTGCTTTGGTGAAGTAAAAGAGGGAGCTTAGGTCATGGCAAGAACCTTTCAAGGTTGGTAATCATCATCCTGACCTAGAAGCCAGGATGGAAAGTGACTTGCCCAGTGTTACACAGTGACAGGGCCATGACTGCATCCAGGCCCACGTGTTCTGTGCCTGCTCATTCCAGTGTCTCACAGCCACTTCTCCAGGGGTTTTCCTGATCTGAACTTTCAGCCTCCAAGTCTTTGTAGAGAGGGGCTTTTGGAGTTTGGGATGTGGTGACATAGGGGCTGGAAACCACAAGGATCTGGATAGGGCAGTTCTTCAGGTGTCTGCCTTCCACCCTTCATTCTCCTAAGGCCCTTTCCTCAAACCTGGACATCATCAAAGTGTCCCCAAAGAAGCAGCAGATAATTGTGAAGAGCTCTGGCAAGGGTCATTGGAGGTGGATACCAAAGATCCTCGGGGGATGAGGAAACGCTGGAGCAGGTCTCTCGCTGTCTTCCTCTGATTTGCACATTTCAGAACCTTCAAGTAATCACTGTCAGCAACATAACAGTATATCATCTGTTTAGCTTCAGGGTTACAAAGTGCCTTTTTACATATACATTGTCTCATCTAATTAATCAGCCTAATTAACGTCAGACCCATAGTGCTGTGAGAAACCTCAGGGAACATCAGGTTTTGTGGTTTCTAAGTTATTTTATTTTCTTCCTTAAAAGCCTTGCTGGAAAGCACAGTATGCTGAACAGATGACAGTCTGTTCTACTGCTGATGGTGATTACTCGTAGATTCTTATTACCAATCAGAGGGCACGTGTGTGTGAGTAACTGGGACAGAGTGGTAGGGTGGTCAAAGGGATGAGGGTCACTGGGGGCTTATCAGGGAGGCCTTCCTCCTAGGGACCAATCCACCTCTCTGATCCTTAGCAGAACAGACAGTGGGGGTGGGAAGGTGCAGAAAATTATGAAATGTTCTGCCATCAGTACAAATCCCATGAAAAGGCTTCAGGAAGTCTGCTTTCTTGGGGGAACCACCAAGTTTTGTTCCGCTGGGATGCAAAACCACACTGAGCGTATCTGATCTTCTTTGTAGTTGGAAAATAGGGACAATAATAGCCATCTCATAGAGTTATTATGAGAATAGAGCAAGATAGCATTCATGCACTGCTTGGCATGTGGGAGGGGCTTAATAAATAGTAGCTGTTCCTATCAGTGTGTTCTAGTCCCTCCCTCTCCTCTAGACTTATTGATGTGATGTAATGAAATGTAGGGAGCTGATGGTTAATGAATGGGTGGGCAGCTGGAGGAGTAAGGGAGCCTGGCTTTGCCCTTTTTGGATAGACTAAAATGCAGGATCTCCATGGGGCACAAGACCAGGGAATTGCCTAATAGGCAGAGCCAGATGGGCTTGGGCCTGCCTTGCTCTGGGCCCCTTGGTTACTGTCTTTGTCATGAGCTCTTGGCCTCAGAAAGGCCCGTGTGGATGGCAACCAGGAAATAAACATCAAGTGACTATCGGATACTTCCTGACCCCTCTTTTCCTCCAAGTTCAAGTCCAGGAAGACAGGTGAGCCCACAGTCCAGGCCTTTCTGCTCATCTAGATCCTGCCTGCTACGGTCCCGTCAGAAGAACATTCCACTCCCTTGGGTGGACACTAACAGTGACTTCTGCTTTTGGAGAAACTCATCCTACCTGCTGGCCAGGTGTGCCTTACCTAACCTCACTGTCCTCCTAAAAACCATACCTTAAGTCAGCAAAATCATTCTAAAGGGCCTTCAGAGAGGCAGGAATGGGACAGAGTGTGTGTGTGTGTGTGGAGGGGGGCATGAGTGTGGTACTGAAAGTATCTCATTCACTAGACAGCTGAATCAACTTCTCTACCATGAGGAGGATCTGCAGTGCTCTCAACAGGATCCTAAGATCTAAGATGGGTAGAATCCATGGTCTTAAGTTGGTATACATTAATTTATTTAAGGGGTCCTTAATCCAAAACCCAGCCAAACTTTGCCTTCCAACCTACTAGCAGGAAAGTCCAACCATCAGAACAGGGTGGAAAGGTCTGGATTTGATTGAAGGTGGTTGTATGGGAGGTGGCAGGAGAAGGTGAGAGGCAAGGTCTTTGTCATGGGCACCTTGTCCCCCTCTCCATATGCTGACGAATAGCAGATGTACAACTTCTGGACACAGCAGTAAGCTACACTGGAAGCTGAATTGTGTTTGCCCCTGGAATTGTTTTTGTTCAAAACTTGTGCTGCTTGTGATCTACATTACTATGGATGGAGGTGGGGACAGGCAGCACACAATTATATTTCTGGAAGGGATGGGCCTTGTTTCTCTTGTTTTTTGCAAGCTCTTACTAGCCCACCCCACAAAAATTATTTAAAGAGAGAAAATTATATAGAGATGTACCTTTACACCTGGATCCTCAGGTGTATGATATATTTAAGAGGGCCCTACATATATTTACAGGTCTGTGTGCCAATTACACAAGCACACATAGCCTGGTCAGTTTCTTCTTACAGACTTTTAAGTTAAAATACTGTTTACTCTGTTTTCCTTTGACCTCCATACCCCTGGAAGCCCAGGTTCCTTTCTCAGGAGCATAAGAGGCTCCAAGACTGACATTCAAGCTGTTCGTCATTGCCCCTTTCTCTGACTGGTGCTTTCAGACCTTGGAGATCAGCCCTCTAGCCATGAACTTTTAAACTTTGTCTTCCCATTAGACTGTGCTCTGTGGAGGTAGGAAATGGGACTTCTATTTCTCGTCATCACCCCCACCAGCACACCAACCCAGCTCACACCCATATTGGTTTAGCTGCTGTGGGACACTGGGTAGACAGTGTGGGGCCACGTTCCAGCATGAAGGAGAATAAAGAAAACCTTTGTCTCGCCCAGCCCATCTGTAAAGCTGGCTTCTAGCCACTACACCAAGGTGGCGGGAACAGCCCACATGCTGCCAGCTCTAAGTTTGGAAACTGTCTTCTGTTGTTGTTGGAGAACTGTGACCTTCCATACCTCCCCTGTCCACCGTGGCCCCCAGGCCAGCAAACACTCAGGAGCACCCTTATTGCCAAACAAGAAAGTACAAAATAGCACACATTTGCATTGCAGAGGAGAAACCGAAGCAAATAAAGACATATTAATTCACAGACCTAATGGGCAGATTTGAGGTTGGCTGGTGTTTTTACTCTGGAAGGACTTTGTGAATCTCTTTGAAAGAGCAGAATATTGCCTAGTTTTAGTTCAGTTTAGTGCAGTTTTGTTTTTATAAAGAAAACACTGGTGTGGCCTCCACGCTGGCCCTTCTCTGCCAGCCTTTCTGGACCATAACCATGTGATCGAGTTTGGTCCTGGTGGGCTGCTCTTGGGTCACTTGTGGGTGATGAGCTAGGACAGGTCCCTGTGATGAGGTGGGTGCTCCAGACTTAAAAACACCTCGTATGTTTGTTCTGACCAGTTTATGTGTGCTCCCCCACCTCTCCCTGAAATTCTGCATGGCCAGATATTTTGAGGAGCTGGCCTTTCTTCCCATCCTAGAGAGAACCCCCAGGCCTTAGCTTATGGTGTATGTTAGAAGATAAAGATGCTCAGATAGACAAATAATAATAGAGGTCATGGGTAGGGGTGGTGACAGCAAACACACCGTTATCAGTGCCTGTCCATAACCCTCACAGCCTGATGGTTAGGAGGAATTGCAATAGATTAGGAAATTAAGACACGGAAGGGTTTAATGACCTCCCTAAGGTCAGGCAGCACCACTGCTGGGATTTGAACCCAGGCAGTCAGGCTCCAGAGCCCTGGCTCTTCCATGCTCTGCCATGTTGCTGCTCCACTAGAATTAGGACATTGCTTGTAAGCCACAAGGTGGGCCTTGGGCCAAGACAATCAGAAAGATTTAGGAGAAAGGAGGTTGGGGACACAGGGGTTTGTCTGAGGCCACGTGGTAATGGTGGAACTGAAACTCAAATGTGGCTTCCTGACTACAGAAACTTACTCCCTTTTCACTGAACTATTCTCAGATGAAAAGGTTCCAAGCTCAGGCCATTTCAGGGTAGGGAAGGAATTGGCTCACTGTGTATGCAGAAGCTTCCAGAAGTACCTAGCTTTATGGGACAGGTTTACTTATGACATATTATGTCTAAATGAAGTCAAGCCATTTTTGAGCCAGGAAAGGGTAGAAGTTGTTATTTAAAGAAATCCCTTTTGTGATTTCTTCCCCCCCTAAGGCAAAGACTCACTTGCTAGTTTACCTTCTGTGTTAATGAAGCAGCAGAGGATGGAGCCAAATCAATCCAGGAAGAATCAATAGTAAAGTCCTGGCAGATATGCTCCCTGCCCAACAGTTAAGCTGTTACAACCTGACTGTGGGAGTTACTAGTAGAGGAAATAGTCCCTGGGCCTCTGGGAAGCTGGCTCCCTGCCGAGGATGCTGCTACAAAGTTAGACACAGAGGTGGAGGCAGAATCTTGAGGGAGCTTGGCCTGGAATGTTGCCAACCTCTCGTTTTTGCAGCGGACTTGGAAACAACCACTCACCCCCTCCCAATCTGAGCTGAGTCTGCTAAATTGCTAACTTCGCCAATGGGTTCTGTGTTTTACCCTCCCTGGCAAGAAGGTCTGGAGGGGCTGTTGATTCATCTGGGTCTTGACTTCATGTCTGACTGGAAGAGTAGGATCCAAACTTGTTTGGGGAGGAACAGGACAGAATCCAGTTGGGATGGCAGATATTGGTTCCTAATAAAGGTTTTGTTTTGTTTTATTTTGTTTTGTTTTAATTTAAGAGATGAGAGTCAATGGATTGAGAAACATGGTGAGACATCCAAAATGGGGAAGGATAATAGAGCTACCATGATGGACAGATGTGTGTGTGTGTGTGTGTGTGTGTGTGTGTGTGTGTGGTGTATTCTGTTTAACAGACATTTATTGAATGTCTTTTTAGGGGCTAAGTACAACTGGAGGTAAGAAAGAGTGACAGGATCTTAGAGCTGGAAGAGTTCACTTTGTGACTCAAAGCATGCCTGCTATACATGCAAAATCCATTCCATTCTGGGCAAGGTCCTAGCGTGAGAGCTTTCAGACCCCCTTGATGGAGACACTCTCTGTCCCTATGGCAGCCCCTCCTCTTTTCTTACCAGTTTTTGTTATTAGATGACTTTTTTTGGGTTGCGCCAATGAACACAACTTCTCTGTAATTTCTGAATTGTCTTTAAGATCTGTCCATTACTCCTCCATGTGTGAGTTCTATAAATACCTGGACAGCTACTGGGTGCTTCTTCTTCACATAAAATACAAGAAGAACGCATAGCCTCTTATAATCTCAAAGTAAATCCCTCCTTTCTCTGTGTTCTCACTGCATGTAGTAAATTCATGTCTTCCAGTCTTCCTCATACTGGGTCTAATAGTTTTCCTGTTCATAGTCAATTGATATTTACTGAGCAACTCCTTTCTGCCAGATGATGTACTAAGAAATTTCATAAGATCTTTTGTTTAATCTTCATTCCAATTCTTTGATGTAGGTAGAGTTACACCCTCTTTACAGAGGAGAAAACTGAGATTCAGAAGAGGAAGTGGCTTCGCTTCTCTGTCAGTTTCCTTGTCTGTATAATGTAGATGGTGATCCTGCTCTTGTAAGCAGTCTTGAGGAGTAAATAAATGAGATGTACTGCTGCACACAGTTGGCATGTGATAAATGGGAGCTACTTTTAATGGCAGCAATCCTTCCATGGTCAGCCCATGCCATTTTTGGTGATATGATGATGATGATGATGATGATGATGATGATGATGATATCAATAATGTTTATGTAACATATACTATGTTGGAGACATGGTGCTGAGTTTCACACGCATTATCTTACCTAATCCTTTCAATTCAAGAGATTGGTACCATTATTATCCTGGCTTTACAGAAGAGGAAATTGGAGGCCGAAACAAAGTTCCTTGCCCACAGTCATAATAGCCATAAAGAGCAGAGCTGGGGTTAAAACAGTTCATTCAGTTGGCTCCTGAGCCCCTACTCCCAACTGCTCCCTCCTCCACCACATTCTAATTGAGCTACACTTTACTGCATACCTTGTCATCTAAGTGCTGGGTACCAAGGCCCTATCAGAATGCTGACTGGCCATGGAGAGAGGCTGGGATGCATTGCAGTCCTGCAGGCATGTCAGGACTCAGTGAATGTAAGCATGCAAAGGAGAGCCCCAAATGAAGCAGCATTCAGGAAGAGCTCCTGGTGGAAAGAGAATAGGTCTGGGAGACCATGCAATTGTCAGATAGACAATGGAGGCATGGCAAGAGGCTCTAACAAGAGCAGTAGATTGTGGATTATGGTGAAACCACAGAGTCAAGAAACTCCTCCAGGGATGGATGCAGCCTAGGAATTTCCAGGGTCGACAATTGTGAACATTTGGGATAATTAACTTGAGTGATGACTGCCTGCTTTCTTTCCTCCATTCCTCTCCTACCCCCCAGTGTCTCTCCTCTGAATTCTTGCTTTTATAAACACAATCATCTATTCAAGCTGGCCCAGAGGTAAGAAAGTAATTCCAGGCATCCATCCTGAGATGTGGTTCCCTGATGTGGTTCAAGCCTTCTTAACCTCCTTCCTGTCTGTATCTTGCCTTTTTCTGCAGTGATCCGGGCCAAGGTGGTGGGAAAGAAGCTGGTGAAGGAGGGGCCCTTTGGCACACTGGTCTACACCATCAAGCAAATGAAGGTGAGTGACAGAAGCCCACTACAGAAGAGCTCTCGGGTCTTTTGGAGTAGAGTCCTGGCCAGGGGAGGCAAGGTGGGTGGGCGTAGCCCTTCCCCACTGCTGGAGAGGGTGTTGCTGAGGCAGAAGAAAGGGATGGCAGGGAGTATGGGGAAAGTGGCTGCTTCACCCTAGAGCCAGCGTGGATGGAGTCCCTCAGAGGCCATTGTTAAGAGGCTCAACTCTGGAACCAGATGGCAGACAGCCTTGCTCCCTGGTAACTGAGAGACCTTGGCAAAGTCACTGCCCCTCTCTGGGTGTCAGTCTTCCCATCTGCAAAATGAGGGGATGGGACTAGTTTGTCTTACAGGCTCTTCTGAGCTCTCAATTTTGAGTTTCAAGAGTGCCTACTGGTCTTATGCAGTTGCTGAGGTTACAATTTATGTTTAACTCCTTGAATCTTTACACCGAACTTTGGCTGATCACAGGAACCTTATCTTGGAGTAAGAACTGCACCCTCTTTCCCTGTTTTCCCAGATCTTGCATCCCGGCTGGTTAGCACTGTTTACTAAGCATATTCGTATAACTGAACATATTCCTGAGCATGTGAACATTATGAAGCACACTAAGGAAGTCCACCTTAACAAAAAGAATATCAGATTTGAAACCTACAGAACCAGCTTCCTTGTCTTATCTCCACTCCCAAATAGCCTGCTTACCTTGGAATCCCCCCTTTCCTGGGCCTCAGTTTTGCCACCTGTTAACAGTGCAGGGTTGGGTTTAGTACCCCTAAGAGCCCTCCCAGCTCAGGCATTTCAAGATTCTAAGTGCCCTGGGACACGTGTGGTGTTACTTGTAAGCAAGAGCTGCTTTGGGTCCCAGAAAGAGGTACTTATGTTTGTCTTAGTGGAGAGGGCTGTACTCACCCTGAATAGCTCAGCAGCTGGCCCATCACCCCACCTTTGTAAGTACCTCCCTATGCGCAGCATGCCGTGCCAGGAGCCATGGAAGCCATGAGAAAGATGGGGTTCCGATGTTAGGAAGTATAGTCAGGCTGGGAAAGAAGACCCAAGGCACATGTGCACGACTAATCAGAAGTTCAAGATGGGCTGTGCTCAGGGCCAAGTGGACGGCCAGCCCTTTTACTCACTGCCCATATTTGCATCCCCAGAAACTAGAGTAGGACCTGGCTCACAACAGGGACTTGATGGATGTTTATCCATCTAATGGAGAAATGAGGGTGAGACCCTACTGGCCTGAAAACTCCCCAGAGGAGACAAGCCTTGACACCCAGGTGGAACTGAATGGGGGTAGTAATAGCCCATGGGTGGTATCCAACCATCCGGGAGGCAGACGTCCAGGCCTCATTATTCCTGCATCCTGAGGCCTGAGGTTTGATGGATTAAGTTTGTGGAACCTGTTGCTTTGGATTCAACTTTGGAAACATCCACAGCCTTCTGGTTATGTAATGTCCACAGTCAGCCCTGGCTAGGTGCCCTTGGCTGCCCAAGCCTGATCATGGGACCAGCTTATGTCTTCAGACAGCCATGGGGAGAGAAGAGTGTGGAGGGAGGAACCAAGAAGATCAACAACAACCAAAGAAACCCCTACTGTACAGCCTCTGGCAGCCAGAGAGCAAATGCCAGAGCATGTTAGACAAAGCAGAGGTTCAGACAACACTCCCCTCCTGCTCTGGAAGGACCCATCACGTTATGGACACTCTGGCCAGCAGATCTGAGGGGAGAGCTGGGAGACAGTTGTTCCTAAGCTTGCCTAGCATCCCCGCTTCCTTTGGGGCATGGACACCAGGGTGACCAGAATGTCCCATTCCCCCCTCACTGGTGTCAGGCCAGCCTCTCGGGGTGGGGGTGGGGGGTGTTTGGAGGCCAAATTACATTTGTTCACCCATCAGCTTCAGAGCACACACACCCACTCCCAGGCTGGTGGCCTCACACTAACCATTTGCTGTCTCTCACCCGGGCTCATGGAACCAAGGTGCTGGGCACTGGAAAGTAAAATTCCTTGTTTTACTTCTGACACAGGTTCAAAGGGGAAATGACCTGCCCAGTCATGCATTTAATTAAAGACAGATCTGGTTCCCAAGCTAAGGTGCTGGGATTCCTTTCCAATCCTGTGTGTTCTTTACATGGCTCCCCAAATCTCCCTGCCATCCTGCTTTGATCATCAATCACTATGTAATGCTTTTTTATTAACTCTGCCCCTCCTACCAGCCCAATATTAGATAACTTGTAGAAGGGTCATTGCCCTTCTGTCCTGAGAGGCCACTAAATTCTGCTGGTCTCCAGGGAACAGTCTGCTAATCAGGTATGGGGTATGGGGATTGGAGGAGTAGTTCATCCAACCGTCCCCCTCCCTTCCTCCCTCCTTCTTTCTCATTCTCTCTGTGCTGAGCACTGTGCTTCAGGCTGGGGATATCAAGATAATATTTGTTATAATGAATATAAGACTCTATTCAAGTGACATGTACTGAGCATTTACCATGTACCAGGTATTCTGCTAAGCCTTTGCGTGGATCAGTCCTCATAACAACCCTATGAAGTAGATACACATTATCCTCTATTTTACAGGTGAGGAAGCCGGAAAGGTCATGTAACAGTCAAGTTCATAGAACGAGATAGTGGCAGATGCCAGGGAAACTACAGAGCCTTTGCCAATGGGAAGTTACAGAGCAGTGGAGCTACAGGCTGATTCATCATTCCTGCCCTCTTGGGGGCCTACTGCACCCCATCTGTATGTAGTTCCCCCAGGGAACAAAAAGAGGTTAGCTTGGGTTTGTCCATTTGTCATCCAGCAGTGTAGCTCTTGACTTGCAACATCCTGCAAAGGGTGCATTGAAAACTCTTTGTAGGAGGGAAGGAGGAGAGGCCAGAGAGGCGAGCCTGCGTGAGTTTTGGCACTGGTCCCTAGGTGGCTTTGTTCTGGTGGATTAGAGTCTACCCCAGAGAGTCAGACGGGGTGAGCAAGGGCTCCCTTAGACCAGAACTAAAGGAGCTCGGAGAATGTGAGAATTTGAGCCGCCCTGTCTCACCTCTCTCTTCTGTCTCAGAGTTCCCACCTCCTCCCCTCGAACTTCTCCCCCAGATGAAAGGCAGGCAGACCCTCTCCCATATGCTAATTCCAGAACCTCTAATACACGATACACATTACAGGCCTATCTTGAGTCTGCAGACACCCACAGGTGTGTGTGTGGGGGGGGAGTGTACGAATGTTAAGGGAGCTTACTGCAAACTCAAACTTGGAGACAGCTGAAGCAGTTGCCAGAATTGGTCACTCTAATCTATCGGGACCTTATCTCCTATCTGGACCATGAGAAAGCAGTCTGCTCTGCCAGGAGCTGCAGTTTGTGCAGCGGAGACATGCTCCCAGGCTAGCGCGGCAGGGGACAACACGTGGGGAACATTATGTCCCAGCTGGTCCTGGGGGGGGGAGGGTTCCAGGGGGAGGCCCACTGGTCATGTGCTTTGCATGTCCTGACTCTGGGCAGGACAGATTTGCTGGGCAATCGGAATGCTTGGCCCCTGGGGACTTCCTTCCTTCAGTGGTTTGTCTAATCAAATGAGCACTATTGCAAGGTCTCGCCTTTGAAGCTCCAGCTGGAAGCCTCTCTGACCCTCCAGCCCACAGGGAGCCATTCTCCTCCCTCTCAATGCCTGTAACTCTTTCTGGTCTGCGTCTCTCAGCTAGCGCTCAACAGAGACAGCCTGCATTTTCATGCGCTCTGCCTCCTGTGCTAGACAGCCCAGCCCGTTCTATAAGAGAAAGACTTCTCTCTTATAGAGAAAGACTTTGGATACACTTGGTATCTCAGTCAAGTATCTGATGTTGCTTGGTCTGCAAATGAAAATAAGTTGTGGGTTTAAAGGAGTTCGTGACGTAAAGCAGCATCCAGCACAGTGCTCATCTCCAGGCACACCGGACAGGTTTGACATGGCCGTGATATTGCATGCTGTCAATGCAGAGCGAAAACCAGGCATTGCGTAAGAAATATTCAAAATCCCCAGATTCAGAAATTTCTTCTTACATTATTTGTCCTTTCACCCCAAGGGAAGCTAATTTCTTCGAACTCTTGTGTGCATACTACCAAGAGGGGAGGCCCAGAGACTTATAGAGTCCAATGTGGTGTGTGTCTACACATGATAGACCATTATTCAGCCTTAAAAAAGAAGGACATCTTGTCATTTGTGACAACATAGATGAACCTGGAGGACATTATGCTAAGTGAAATAAGCCAGACACAAAAAGACAAATACAGCATAAGCTCACTTTTATGTGGAATCTAAAAAAGTTGAACTCACCATTGAACTTCTCACAGAAGCAGAGTAGGATGATGGTCAGTAGGGGCTGGGAGGTGGTGGAAATGGGGAGATGGTGGTCAAAGAGTAAAACTTTCCAGTTCTACAGAACTAGGATGAGTAAGGTCTGGAGATCTAATGACAGCATACCGTTAATAATACCATATTGAATACAAGAAATTTGCTAAGAGAATATCACACACACACACACACACACACACACACACACACACCCTGTAACTCTGGGAGGGATGGATGTGTTATTTGATTGTGGTGACCATTTCACAATGTATGCATTTTTATTTGTCAATCATACCTCAATAAGCTGGAGAGAGAGAGAGAGAAAGAGAGAGAGAGAAAGAGAGAGACAGAACACAACCCTCTTAGTCTGAAGTTCCAAACCAGCTTTAAATCCCTGTATTAGGAGATAAGGTTGGGCAAAGAGATGTAGAAAGAAGAGGACCAAACCTTTCCCTCTGTCAATATGAATTCTGGTAGAACTAGTTTAAAGATAACTTTTACTGAGTGTTGCTCACCAAGTACTATTCTAAGTCATTTAATTTTCAAAAACACCTTATGAAGTAAATACTTTGCCCCATTTTACAGGTGAAGAAACTGAGACCCAAAGAGCTTAAGTGACTAATAAGTGGCAGAGACAATGTTCAGACTGGCTGGCTGTCTCTAGAACCTGAGTTGACCATTAATCCTTCAATGCTTTGACTGGATTAGATTACCTTTAATGTCTTTTTCAATTCTGAGAGTCTATGATTCTCTGATGTCAGGGCATTACAAACCTACCACAACCCTCCTAAATTTGTCAAATCAATTCTCAGTCTCTATGAATATAGACCTAATGATACTTCCAGGGTCGATATCTAAGTCAAGATGGGATTATTATTAAGAAAAGATAACGAAATGAGTACAATTTGCCTTTACCATATTGTTAAATTCAGAATTGACCCTAAAAGGCAGCACGGTGCTTGTCAGATCTCATCATTCACAACGCATTAAAGTTTTGACAAACTGAGGGCTTCAGGGGGTGGGGGAATGGGATAGGCTGGTGATGGGTATTAAGAAGGGCACATATTGCATGGTGCACTGGGTGTTATACGCAGCTAATGAATCATGGAACTTTATATCAAAAACCAGGGATGTACTGTATGGTGACTAACATAATATAATACAAAAATATTATTAGAAAAAAAAATAAAGAGCACACTTACCATGATAAAAAAAAATAAAGTTTGATTCTGCATATAAGTGCTACAAACCATGTTGAAATCAAGATTCCTTCAAATTCAAAGGAGTGAGAACTCACCTAAGCAGCTGAAGTCACTGGACCCTAGACAGGGCCCTGATCCTCACTCATAAAGCAGAGAGGACATGAAGGGAAAGACTGACAAGGTTGTACTGAGGCTCTAATGGCCTGGGTCCGAAAGAGCTAGAGTGAGGACCGAGCTAAAACATTTGCCAGGAACTCAAGGAACAGCCACACCAGAAGAGAAGCTGCTGGGGATAGGAGGGAGTGTAGGGAATGTTCTTTGAAAGCCACATTTGATGGCACGCACACAGCAGTGCTCTTCAGCATGGTTCCTGTTAAAGCCAGAGAGGCACCATCCATCACTGAGGAAGTGGGGGGTACGATGTGACCCGCCCCTGCTCCCCCACGGCATAATTGAAAGCCGAGTGTGGACAGTAATTCTCATAGCACTTGGCTGCGTTTCCTCATTCGGCTGGTGAGCCTCTCAGGAGAAGAGGGTTAAAGAGAGGCCAGGTAAATGAAAACCATCTGCACTGATGGTTGCACACAATGAGAACAGCGTTGCCTTTAAAAAGGCAGAGGCTCCCAAACTCTGTGGGTCCAACAGACCCTTTATGATGGCGGAGGTCCTTGTGGACCACCTACCCCCCACCAGCCAGTCTCCACTTAAAAGAAAATAAGGAGAAAACCCAGCCCGTTAGTGCAAATGGGAGGCACTTAGATGAGATACCAATGAGATGATGTCTGGCTTTTTATTAATTACCATAAGTAATTAATAACGCATGCCAGGAACTAAGGGAGAGCCATTGTCCTGTTGTAAACCCTTGGAGACCACCAGCCATTCAGGCCCGTGTGCTCTGAGAACCAGGGGGTTAATGGGATTGGGCCACACCTTGGTGCCCCCTCCTACCTTCGCCAGCTCACACAGTTAACAGAATTTTCTCAACAGATCTGAACCCGTGTGAGACTCGTGGTCTTGACCTGGACTCACCAAGTGGGTTCAGCCTCATTATGTCCACACCAGTGGCTCTGGCACATGCAGATAAAGGAGGCACAACAGCCATAAATAGCATTTGCCTGTATCAGAGGCCCTTGGGAATGAACTTGTGAGGCCACAGTGAGAGACAGCAGAGGATAACAGTTAAGAGCATGGACTCCGGAGCAGAGTCTCCTGCCTGGAATCCCACCTCTGCCAACTGCCAACCGTATGGCCTTGGATAAACCACTTTACCTGTGTGGAGCTCAGGCTCCTCATCTATTAAATGGGCAAAAATAGTTCCTGTCTCGTGGGGTTGTCATGGGTATTAAGTAGGTTAATATTCGAGAAGGATTTCTCATCTTTGGTGCTGACATTTGGGGCCAGATAATTCTTTGCTGTCGGGCTGTCCCATGCATCACAGGATATTTTTAAAATTTTTTTATAATAATTTTTATTATGTTATGTTAGTCACCATACAGTACATCCCTAGTTTTTGATGTAAAGTTCCATGATTCATTAGTTGCGTATAACACCCAGTGCACCATGCAATACGTGCCCTCCTTACTACCCATCACCAGCCTATCCCATTCCCCCACCCCCCTCCCCTCTGAAGCCCTCAGTTTGTTTCCCAGAGTCCACAGTCTCTCATGGTTCATTCCCCCTTCTGTTTACTGTCTGATTTTAGGTGGCTCTTTCCACTTCCCATAACCTTCCCACCATCACAGGATATTTAACAGCATCCCTAGCCTCTTCCCACAGATGCCAGTAGAAACCACCGCCGCCCCCATCTGTGACAATCAAAAATGTCTCCAGACATTGCCAAATGTCTCCTGGGGTAGGGGTAAAATGGTCTCCAGTTGAGAACCACTGTCTTAGATTTTGTTGTAGATAAAAATGGCCAAATGTCAGCGTTTTTATACAGTGTAACTTAATGATTATAAAGTGTTTAGTTAAAAATCTAGAAATTTTGTATATGTGTTTATATGCTTTATCTGGGGTAAAGGAATCTTTCAACAGATGCTCAGAAAAATAAAAGCATGGGAATCCTGGCCTGAGTTCAACTTTCACCAACCAAACAGAATTTTTGAGTCCTTGTGTGTAAAATGGGTACAATAATACCTCCTTCCTTGGGTTTTTGGGAGGATACAGCGAGGGGAATGTAAGTGGAATGCTTTTATACACTGAGAAATGTCACAGTGATGTCATTAGAATGCTGGCCAGCTGCCTTCTTGGAACTTGGGGGCCAAGGTTGGTAAGGCAGGCAGGACCCCTTTCACAGCAAATTCTTTGGATTTCTGAAAAGGTGTTGGGATAGGAGAAGAGTATATATCTGGTACAGTGTTGTGGAGGTGTTGGAATGGGTGATGTGATTGGCTGGATGGGAAGGTTTCTCTGGAAAGGCACCAACCATGGCCCAGACAAGAGGTGAATAGGTGGCTTTATCTGGAATGAAGGCCCTAGGGTGGATAGGTCAGTGATTGGCCACAGGATGGTGGATTAGGCATACCGGATCCCCACAGAACAAATGACAGCATGCTTTCTGAGCCCTGGTCCTCCTCTCATGACATCCCTTCTGCCCACAGATGTACCGAGGCTTCACCAAGATGCCCCACGTGCAGTACATCCACACAGAAGCTTCTGAAAGTCTCTGCGGCCTGAAGCTAGAAGTCAACAAGTACCAGTACCTGCTGACAGGTAACGGCCAGCTCTAGCATCTAGGCCAGGGTTTGGCCAAGGTCCACCAGTCCTTTACTTCAGAAGGATAGAGAAGCAGTAGTTGACCCAGAAGTGTCCTTAGGACCTTGGCCACGCGCCCAGTGAATTGTAAGGAGTATCTCGTGTAGAGGACATCTTGCTTGGACTGTGGTGGGAACCTGAGTTCTACATGGAGGCTGGATTTTAGTCTCAGCTCCACCACCAGCCCCGTGGAGGAAATGTAGTTTTGCCTAGTTTTGCAGTTTCTCAGCTTTACTATGTCATATGAATAAAAAAGGATTGCTAGTACCTGTTTCTCTGTACCTCACGGTCAATTGATTTATTGGGTCTATCTGAAAGCTGCCCACCTTCAGGCAGTCAATGTGGGAAAGGAAAAAATAAGGTCAAAACCAAGAAACCACTGATGAGGGAAGGGACGAGTTGGCCTTAGTCCCAGCTCCAGCACTTCATGGGTTTAAGACCTTCTAAAGGTAAATCACTTCTTAAGGTACATCACTTAACCTCTCCAAGCTTTGTTTTCCCCACCTGGAAAATGGGGACACAGTTTGGCCTCAAAGGTGTTGGGAAAGATGAAATAAAATCGGAGGACTAGAAAGTACTTAGCACAGTACCTGGTCTAAGGTGGCTATGCAAGGGGTGAGAATTCTTTCGCCTGTGGCTGGGCTCTAGACAGAACAACTCTCCCCTTGTTTTCTTTCCTCCTCTAGGCCGCGTCTATGATGGTAAGGTGTACACAGGACTGTGCAACTTTGTGGAGAGGTGGGACCAGCTCACCCTCTCCCAGCGCAAGGGGCTTAACTACCGGTATCACCTGGGCTGTAACTGCAAGGTAAGCCCTGGAGAGGGCAGGCGGAGAGCTGGCTCACAGCTCCAGGAACGTCATTTCTGCGGTACTGGGCACTTGGCCCTTGTGATGAGAAGGGCATGCACGTCAGGCCAGGGCAGCAGGGCAGGTCTGAACAGGGGCGGTAAGGAATGTTGCCACCAGGCTGAGCAATGAAGAAGGTGGGGGAAGAATGCCTTTCTGCTGTCATCTGCTGCCTCCATGCTGGCCACTTGGCAGCTGCCCGGGCACAATGACTCTTCAGCATCCCTCCTGTGGTTCAAGGTTGTGGCAGGTACAAGATCCTTATGCTGACAGGTCCTGTCGAGCAGTCCCAAGTGGGCTCACCAGGGCAGCTGCCTCATTGGTTGCCCCTGCCTCAGCTGGGTGAGCTGGCACAGGACTGCTGATACCAAATGCTGCAGAAGGTCACTCTTCAATCTGGCTCAATTCCTTGATTCAAGCACAGGGCCACGGCACACAGCCTTCCTGCTGCAGGAGGGGGCTGCGCTGTTCTCTTACTGATTCTCACAACAACTCCGTGTAGTTTTAATTACTACTATGCTCATTTTGCAGATGAGAAAACAGAGGCTCAGAGAGCTCAAGTAACTAGCTCCAGGTCACACAGCTCACAGAATCAGATTTCTCTCCTAGGGCAGCTGGATGCCCAAGTTTACACTTTAATCTTTTTAATTCCTCAATTCCCACGACAGCTGAGATCACTCATGCTTGCCTGTTGCCCTTTGAGAAGGAAAAGCTCTCTCGAATATCTAATACCACGGCTTTTGGACGGTGTAACCTGGAGCAAGTTACTTAACCTCTCTGAGCCTCTATTTCCTTATCTGTAAAGGGAGATAAATCTGTTATGAGAACTAAAGAACACAGAAGCACTGAGCAGAATATCTGGTACACAGTGATGCTTAGTAAGAGTTAGTTTCACGAAGGGGCTGATGTGGCTGGGCTCCACCTACAGTGGTGTGCATCTAGACTTGAGGAAGCGTCAGGACTGGGTCCATCATGACAGAGCCCACCAACCTCTGGCTGTTATCTAATTGCAGATCAAATCCTGCTACTACCTGCCTTGCTTTGTGACTTCCAAGAACGAGTGCCTCTGGACCGACATGCTTTCCAATTTTGGCTACCCTGGCTACCAGTCCAAACACTACGCCTGCATCCGGCAGAAGGGTGGCTACTGCAGCTGGTACCGAGGATGGGCGCCCCCGGACAAAAGCATCATCAATGCCACAGACCCCTGAGCACCAGACCCTGCCCCACCTCACCTCCCTCCCTTCCCGCTGAGCTTCCCTCGGACACTAACTCTTCCCAGATGATGACAATGACATTAGTGCCTGTTTTCTTGCAAATTTAGCACTTCGAACACTTAAGGAAAAGTCTATGCTGTCATATGGAGTTTATTTGGAACCATCCTCCTGGCCCCACCCTATCCCTTCTTTTTGGCCTTGACATCACCCATTTCCAAGCAGGAATTTTTGGTGCCATGCCAGAAAGAATGAGGAATGTATACTCCTCTTCTTCGTGATAATATAATCTATTTTTTTAGGAAAACAAAAATCGAAAAACTACCCCATTTGGGCATTGTAACACCTACCCCTCTCTCTTCTTCCCCACCTCACCATCTCCCAGACCCTTTTCCCTTGGCCCTTCTCCTCCACCCCAGTACATAAAAGACACAGACAAGGAAGTTGCTGAAAGGTCAACTGTTTCAGGATCAGTCCAGGGCAGCGAGCAGATAGACTCAAGGTACGCAGAAGATCTTATACACCAAGGAGATGCTACTGCATGTCCCAACCAGACTGTGTCTGTCTGTGTCTGCACGTAAGAGTGAGGGAGGGAAGGAAGAGACGGCAGGAGAGGGTCTGAGAGGATGCAGCACACACAGTTCCCCCAGGCCAGTGCCGCTGGGGTTGACCAGATGTTTCTGAGTCTGGAGCAAGCAGCCAGGCCAGAATAACAGAACTTTCTTAGTTGATGAAGACTTAAACATCTGCCTGAGGTCAGGAGGCAATTTGCCTGCCTTATACAAAAGCTCAGGTGAAAGACTGAGATGAATGTCTTTCCTCTCTCTATCTCCCACAAGACTTCCTCCTGGAAAACTCTTTGGTAGATTTGGCCAGGAGCTTGCCTTTATGTAAATTAGAGGAATACACACACCGTACACTATCCACAGATATAGCCAAGTAGATTTGGGTAGAGAATACTATTTCCAGAGTAGGGTTTAGCTCACCTAGGGGGATGTGTTTGTATACACATTTGCATATACCCACACGGGGACATAAGCTAATTTTTTACAGGACACAGAATTCTGTTCAATGCTGTTAAATATGCCAGTAGTATAATCTCTTCTATTTTGTTGTCGTTGCTTGTTTGAAGAAAATCATGACATTCCAAGTTGAGTTTTTTTTTTCATTTTAATTAAAATTTGAAATTCTGAACACCCTCGACATCCCTCTAACTGGGGTCATCTGACCTCTGTCCCTCTCCTTTTATCCTGCTTCATGTTTGGGGCCTTCATTTAACTGCCTTACTGGCTTGGCTCAGGTGGGAGATGATTTAGTGTGGGTCAGGGGCCTGGCACAGGAGGGAAAGCTGTGAAGTGTCCTGCCTCACCTAGATGGCCACTTTCCTGGGTTTCAAGACAGCCTGCTCTTCTTCTCCCAGCTCACTGGTGGGTGAACACCATCTCCTGAGGTCCTCACCTCATGGGATTAAAATCAGTGGTCACTGCACTCAGCTATAGGGGTTTTGTTGTGTTTTTTGAAATAAAACTATAATATAAGTTCTCTGATTAAATACAATTATTTTAAGTTTAAGTATTGAAAGTGAGATGCCAAGAGTAGGTGATAATGTATATTTTACAGTGTTGGGGGTGGTAGGATGGTGACATTTAACATGATTGCTCTCTTTTTTCAGATTATAGGTATTTATCCTCTTAGTATTTATACCTTCAGTTCATTCCACTTTAGGAAACAGAGCTGCCAATTGAAACAGGAGAAAAAAAAGCAGACAATACATTGTAATGTCTTGCGCGCGTGTACACACACACACACACACACACACACACACACACACACACACAAATGCCCAGGCAAGGTGTTTGGCAGAACTCCTCAGTGGGAAGGCAGTACAGGCATCTGGCTTCTGTGGGATCCATTTTCTTATCTTATATCTTTCACCTTATGGTCATGCCATCTGGCAAGTGGGAAATGGGAGGCTTTGCCCTCTCAATGCAGCAGTATAAGCAAAAGGAGATGAGGTCAGCTGGCCAGTGGTTCTTAAGAAGTAAGCCCCAGCCCTGGTGGTCTGAGATTTTCTTGATTTCAACCTCAAAGTCTTCTAAGGTGGAACCCCTGACCCAACTCACACAAGTGCCCTCCCACAAATGGACATCAGCATCCCATCTATGAAGCATTGGTGATTCTTGGTCCCTGGTGGGGCCACCTCCACTCACACAACGCAGGACCTGGGGTGAGGCCTGAGCATGAGTCATCTTAAGTTCCCCTGCAGAAATGTTGGTGGAACCACAGTCCCATCTGTCAGGCCCTGGCGAAGAGAATAGCAGGTCTTGGGCAAAGAAGGGTCCTTTGCAAAGCGATACTGGCAGAGGGCGGTTTTTGAGCTTTCTATAAGCTATAGCTTTGTTTATTTCACCTGTTCACTTACTGTATAATTTAAAGTCATTTATGTAGCTGAGACACTTCCATATTTCAATCATATCGTGAATGTTTTATTTTGCTAAATCTTGTGTCATGTGTAGGCTTTAATATGTGTACATTGTGTTTAAGAGAAAAAAAATGAAACCCACATGCCGCCATTTTCCTGAATCAAATTCTACAGTGGAATGGAGGGTAAAATACTTCTACTGTGCGGGCAGCTCGACTGGCGAACTGGAGAAATGAGAAGGAACTAGCACTTGAGACTCATCCATCCTCCTCCCTTTATCGGCATCCCAGTGCTTTCTGCAGTAGAAAGGAGGAGGGGGAAATAGCAAGTACATTCATGTCCTTGCTCTGTATCAACTGGCACTGTGCTGGTCATTCCCATTCTTTTTCCCCTTGATCTCTGACCACCCAATTGGGAAGCCATGATTTCTCCTAAAAATTCAGGGCCATGGGAGCTGTGATTTTAAGACCGCTTGGCCTCATCTGGCCCTCTCTTCTGCCTCCCTATCCAGAAAGCACTACACCCAGCCTCTCTCCTCTCAGCCCTGTGCTCCATCTGGTTGGGTAGATAATACTGGAGACACTTGTCCTTTACCGTCACCCAGCTCCAGACCTACATCATGGCAGCTGAGGTACAGCCCACGAGCAACATTTTTCATATGATGGTTCTTGAACAATTAAAGAAACAAACGACTTATTGGAGCAACTCTGTCTCAGAGACACTATGGCCCCTTGGGAGACAGTACCCTCCCCTGCCCTGGCCTTTCATCTTGTGTTTAATGGTCACCAATATGGATTACCCCAAGATGGCACCCAAGTGTTTGGCTCCTGGCTACCAAAAGTAAAAATATCACGACAAGAGTTTTACACAAGAAAAACACTTTAAAAATCTGATAACAGAAGCAAAACAAAATGTGGGAGTGTAGGGGAAATGGATATCAACAGCCTCCAAATTGGCTTTTGGGAGGTGTGAGGAGGGGAAGAACTTAAAGACCAGTTCATGCTCTGAGGGGAGGGGCTTCATAGATTCTCCCAGGCCCTCACCTTTCCCTTTAGCCAGTCTGCTGTCCTGAGACCCAGAAGTGATGGAGAGAAACCAACCAGAGAAAACCCTGTCTGGAAGGAATGTATTTGTTGCTAAATTTTGTAGCACTGTTTACAGTTTTCTCCATGTTATTTATGAATTTTATATTCCGTGAATGTATATTGTCTGTAATGTTGCATAATGTTCACTTTTTATAGTGTGTCCTTTATTCTAAACAGTAAAATGGTTTTATTTCTATCACACACCTTCAGTCTCTTGCCTCCTTATATCCTGACCACCACTGGGGGTAATATAGACAGCAGAGGGCCTTGGAAGCTGGTCCTGCCTATCCTGGCTGCAGGT
Organism: Ursus arctos; assembly: GCF_023065955.2. Lineage (NCBI taxonomy): Eukaryota > Metazoa > Chordata > Mammalia > Carnivora > Ursidae > Ursus > Ursus arctos. The sequence goes on along the minus strand of NW_026622886.1, from coordinate 8,045,249 downwards.
CCATGCATGTTCCCCTCCATTCATTCACTTCAACAGCTTGAACCCACCCTGCTCTAGTCCTTTCCCAAGGCAGGAAAAATTTCAGGAGAGGCATTCTAGATTTCCATCTGACTACTAATCCTGCCCTGAGCTTGCTCCCTGATTCCATGGCCAGGGTTCTCCATAGTTCTACAGAATCTGGATCTCTATCTAATTAACTATTAGCAAATAGTACAGGAATTCCCAGACCGGAGCCCTGACATGGCTTTCCCTGTTTGCTTCTTAAGAATCTCACATCATGGAAGTGAGAGGAGAAGGCTGTAAACATCAGTGTCTGATGCCAAATGCCTGCCTAAAATTCCAAGTATGGCTCAGCCTAGTTGGGAATGCCAGGAACTCAAGAAGTCCCACTAGCTGGTGAGCTCTTCCCAGAGCTTACAGCTGGATCTGCTGTCCTCAGTGGGCTGACTGCAGACCCCTCACCCAACTTTCATCCCATTGTTGACAGTGTTCCACGGTATAGCTTTTGCCCCTATTTTAAGCTACTCTGCTTTGATCACCTATCATATATCGGGCACAGCACTCTATACACATGATTACATTAAACTTCAACAACCCAATAAGGTTGCCCCACTGTCCTCCATAGTTTCCAGCTAAGGAAGCCAAGACTTGGGTTAATTCATTGTTCAAGACCTAGTACACTGGAAGGCTAGGATTCAAACTCATTCTGGCTTGATGATAAACCTTGACTTTTCTCTACTCTGTTCACGCTTTGTTGGAATATGCCAGGTTCCCCAAACCCTTCTTATTCCAAGCAGCATATCCTGGATTCTACGACTCTTACTAGATCAGATAAAAAGGGAAAGATAATCAATGGAAACCTCTCTGCCTGTTTAGACTGCTCATCTTTGGAGCCTGCCATCCTTCCCATCAGTGTCTCCAAACAGAATCGTCCAGGTCAGCAGCCTGAGCTAGGGATTCTACAGCCAGGGTGCAGTCCCCAGCTGGGACATTTGGATACCCTATTAACTACCCTGTTCCCCAAGTTTCACATTCCTTATGTGGCAAGCATGGGGCCATGGCCCTGCATTCCTTTGACCAGTTTAAGAAGACCACCAACCACACAAGCAGACATATCACAGTCTATCTCCAGCTGTGCAGAACTCTTCCACCCAACTTCTTCTGGCTGTGGGATGGAGAGCTCTCTACCCTATTCAGAAAGATGTTAACCTTCCCACCCAGCTGTCCTCCAAATGAGAGGCTCTACCATGTGCTTCAAGCTAAGCTCCAACCACTTCCCAGAGATGACCTCAGGTACATCCAAAAGTCAAAATGCAAAGAGAACATACAAAGAAACTGCCCTTCAATGATCAATGCAAATAAAATATTACTGCTTTTATTAAAATAAGAGTTGAAACCAGATTCTGCTCAAGGGAAACCACTTCCAACTTTTGAAACATCTTTTATCTTTATTATCAACCTCCGGCTCCAAAATGCCAGCTCAATTTGTCCCCAGATTTGCTGAAAATTCCCAATGTCCCAAGGAATGTCATCCAACTTAGTCATTTGCCTTGCTACCTGAAACTTTACCTGAAGAGTTGATTCTTTCCCTAAGAAAGCCAGGCATTCCCACAGGCCATCACAACTCTTCCTTAGAGCCCAGGTGGTCAAGGAATGGCCCCTCAGCCCACTCCTCCAACCAAAGGGATGGAAAACATGGACATCTGAGTTTGTTTCATATCAGAATATGATAATCAGATTATCAGAATCAGATAATCAGAATAAAAAAGGGCACTCACCATTGGCTTATGGTTGGGGAAGAATGTTTGTTCCACAAGTGGGAACTTCTCAGGACCCAGGGAATGGAAGATCTTAATGAGTTGAGAGAACTAGGAGAGAAGAAGAAAGAGCATTGGTCGATCATTGTTATCCAGTATGGCAGAACCTCCCACCTGATCCCAGGCCTCAAGTATCTGACCATTCTGAGCGGAGCTGCAGTAGCTAGTCCCTGTTTACAGGATAGAAACCAGATTCTCTGGCTGGAAATTCATCCTCTCAATCATCTGGATGCATCACCCCTTCATTCCTGCCAGGCCACTGAGTTCAGCTCAATTACATTTAATGAGCATTCACTACACCCTCAACATTTCACATAAGCACAACCTGCTGACATTCATGCCACATCCCCAGCCTGCAAAGCCTTTCTTTTTAGAGAGGTAGTACTACATAACAGTTTATGATATAGACTCTGGATTCAAATTTTCCACCCCTTACTAACTGCGTAGCCTGCAAAGTCACTCCATTTGTAAATGGAGAAAACAAAGAATCCAATAATACACGATGTATGAAAAGCTATGCCTGGTCCTTAGGAGCATTCGAATATTAGATCCCAGCTAACATGTTGAACAACATGGGTTTGAACTGCACAGGTCCACTTATATGCAGATTCTTTTCAGTAAATACAGTCCAGTGCTGTAAATGTATTTTCTCTTTCTTATAACATTTTCTTAATAACATTTTCTTTTCCCTAGATTACTTTATTGTAAGAAAACAACATGTAATACATATAACATATGAAATTGTGTTAATTGTTTATATTATTGGTAAAACTTCCAATCAACAGTCAGCATTCAGTAGTTAGGTCCTGGGGGAGTCAAACGTTATACACAGATTTTCAACTGCACGGGTTATTAGCACCCCAACACCTGCACTGTTCAAGGGTCAACTCTATTTTTTCTGCTTTTACAACCACACCCATTTCCAACTGCTTGAGCTGCATCCTGTCCACACCTGGCTCCTCTTGCTTCAGCACAGCCTTGTTTTGCCATAGAAGATAGTTACCATCTCTAGAGCTGGAGGGTAAGCTCCTGGGAGCCTCCTGGACTTACATTTTCCTCCATTACCCCACACCACTCAGCACCCTTGGGAGCTCACTTTGTGCTTGGCACTGTGTTTTAATATTGGGATAACAAGCTGAGCATGGGAGACCAGGACTTGAGGGGAGACAGTGTGGGCAGATGGCTGAAATAATGATGCTTTGCTGGAGGAAAGCAAGGGGATTGAGGGGCCTGGAAGAGGGACAGAGTTGGGGTCAGGGTGACTCCCTGGAGCAGATGACACAAGAGAAGATCTAAGGGTACTCCAGGTGTGCAGTGAGACGAGGGCCCTGGAGACACTCAGCAGCTATCATAGCTGTGGCCTCAGGTACAGGGGACAGTGAGAGAGGATGACAGAGGGTGATCCATGACAGACCACTGGGAGCCTTAAAGGCTGGAACAAGGAGCTTAGAATTCACCCAGAAAGTAAAAGGGAACTCCTGGTGGTCATATGTGGAAAGAGTGTGGTAAATTCTGAACAGGAAGAGGAGTAAGCTACAATTTGTGGCCTAAGGTGGATGCCCAATGGCTAGAAGGGGCACTAAGTCTTGCATCAAACTGACTTGGAAGTAACTCAACACTAATGGCTCATACAGAGAGAACGAGTAACTTAAGAACTGTTTGCATCACACGAGAACTGGTCTGCAAACTCTTGGGGTATAGTCTGCAGATGTGGTACTATATGGAGTCCACTTAGAAGGTTTGAGGGACCTCAGAAATACGGGAAATGATGGGGGATCCCTCAGTTTACAGATAAGGATGCTGAAGTCCAAAGAGAGAGAGAGAGTAAGTCTATGATCAAGCACACGAGTTTTGGAGATGCCCACCTCCAGCTTCCTCATCTGTACAATGGAGATATTAGTTAACAATATGTACTTGTCAGGGTGGTTCTGAAGATCAAATACAATATGTACGTTAGGGGCTCAGCACATTACACAGTGCTGATGAATGGTAGCTGCTGCCATCAAGATGTCTGTGTGGAAAAACAAGAGGGTTGGGCTAATACTATCTAAGACACTTTCCAGACAGTGGCATCAAATCTGGGATGCCATATGCCAAAAATCTCAGGGTACAATGAGAAGGAGACCAGAGCCATGATAATAGTGGTTAAAAACTATCCATATCTACTAAATTAATGTATATATTCATTCAATAAATATTGAGGGCCCACTCTATAGAGACCTTGATTATTCAATGAATATAATAATTGTCACCATGTTATTAAGTGTATACTTTGCGCCAACCAAATATATTCACTCATAACCCTACCAGGATGACCCTATTATTATCATCATTTTACAAATATGGAAAATAAACTCAGAGAGGTTAAGCAAGTTGCTCAAGATGACACGGCTCATAAATTGAGGCTCCTAGAAGTAGGCAGTCTGGCTCTATAGCTCATGGTCTCAACCACTGTCCTACCACCAAGAGACCAAGCAGAGGGAAACAAGAGACAAGATGGCTAGAGCGCCACAGAAAACACTGTACATATCTCTAGCCTCCACATTTCCTATCTCCCTTCCCTGCTTTATTTTCTCTCTTGGTGCTTATATGACATATTACATATTTGGCATATTTATTAATATACTGCATGTGCCCCTGCTCACTAGAATATAAGATGTATGGGGCAGGGACTTTGATCTGATTTGCTCACTGCCATGTTCCCAGGACTTAAAACAGTACCTGGAACATAGTAGGTGCTGAATAAATATTTGTTGCATGAATGAATGACTTCTAGTGGGGAAGACAGACAATACACAAAAGAATGGATAAATATATCCTTCTAGATGGAGATAGGTATTGGGGGAAACATAAAGCAGAGTAAGGGATTTGACAGTACCGGGGGGAATGGAGGGGTGGTATCCTAGGAAAAGCCTCTCTTACAGGTAACATTTGAATGGAGACTCAAATATCAAGGGGTGAATGAAATTAATGAATACAAAGCAGGGAAAATAAAGTCTCGGGGGTTGGGGAGATACGGCTTCAAGTTCTGGTTTCAGCCCTCATGGTATACATGACCCTGGGTGAGTTCCTTAGCTGCTCTGAAGCTGAGCTTCTTTTTCTGTTAAATAGAGTAATGATGTCCACTTCACATGATAGCAATAGTTTGAGCACCAGGCAGCATGATTTTCTGGTACACAGTAAGTGCTCAACAAATAGTGCCCACTGTTAACAAAAATGATATAATTTAATATTAGTAAGAATAGTACCCCCTCTTACCACTAATGTTATTATAAGATAACATTATATCATACTATGTTCATACTGTTGTTGTATGGTATTTGTTGGGCAATAATTACCAGAGGGGCCTGGGGTCCAATCTGCTTAATCAGTTGCTTAAGAAAGATCCATTACTGAGGCCTCCATGCTGGAGGATGGGGCCATTTCAGGGCTGGGAGGCCACCCACTGCTGCCCCCCTCACTCTAGATCAGCCTGGCCCATCACCTACCACCCAGGGCTTGCTGCAGAAGTTGTAGACAGAGTAGAGGGAGTTGACAGCAGGCAACCCTCCGTACTGGAGGCCGATGACCAGGCTTCGGTAGTCTTCACCCAGAGCCATGCTGTAAGCGTGCTGACGGACTAGGATGAAGTCCGGCTTGAAGGATCTGCAAAGAGAGGGGATGGCAGCAGTGTTACCACATGGGGCATTGGGCCACAGCCTGCAGGGATAGCACTGACCTGGCATGGGTGCTGCCAGCCCGGGGCCCTCAGTTCAGAATGGGGATAGGGTAGGGGAGTGTGGATGGGGACAGCTGGATACAAACACACAGCAGCTACAAAATAAAAGGGCTGAAAACAACTCATATTTTATTCATTTTCTTTTTTAGGTGGTTTTTTAGATTTTCTACATTGAACAAATATTCATTTACAACCAGAGGAAAAGGTATGAAATAACTCAGTGAATGCACCTCCGTTTTTATTAGGCAGTACCTATTACCTTACTGAATTCTCGTAACTGCCCAAGGACGGGGCCAATGCTGCCGGCAGCTCCATTTTACAGAGGAGCACTGATAAAGGAAATTTTCAGCTTTTAACAGTTTGTGGGCCCTGCTCCTCGGCTCCCAGGGAAGCTATACTGCAACATTTACCAAGGTCAAAATGACTCGGCAAAACCTCAAAGCATGGGCTCTATGTCTGCCCCAAGCGCACGTGGTGTACATCTGCTTTGTTAAATAACCAAAAAGGACCATTATGAACACAAAAGATAAGAAAAAGTAAGAAACTTCCCTGATTCCCATAAGACTCAAGTCATACAGCCTTGCAAATATTAGAAACTGAAGTTATGGCCTGCAACTTTCTGAAATGTTCTTTGTCTAATAATCTGCAACTTTTTATGCAAAATATGTATATAAATCTACATCAAATGTTCCCTTACCAGAACACTCTCTTCTTTGTGAAGATTGTGTAACCCCAGCGCTGTCCTAACTTGGGCTTGAATAACTTTTTTTTTTTTTAAGAAATTGCAAAATTTGTTCATTTTGTGTCAATGGCACCCCAAGGCTCACAAAGATTAAGTCACTTGCTCAAAAAGACAAGCTGCAGGTACACGGCAGGGTCAGATACATGTAGCCTCATGGCCCTAGTTCTCAACTACCATGCAGCATGGTATGTATATATACTTACATATACATACATAATACTATACATTCATATATAACTTGTATATTTCAAACATGTCTTGTCCCTTTCAGTAGCAACCTCCGGCAAGCAGTAAGAACATTAATGTGATGGCCAAGAACATGGCAGGCTCTTTGCTGGGCCCCTTTGGAGACATGATCCTGATTAGTGTTCACAAGCAGACCTGGGTAAGGTCAGGACTATTTCCCCACTTTATAGATGGGAACATGCAGCTCAGAGAAGTTATGAACTTCCCCAAGTCACAGAGCTGGGAAGTCGGAGAGCCATGTGTGAACTCAGGTGATCTCACTCCAAGTCCGTATGCTCTTCCCTCCATCACATGGCTCCAGGTCAATTCACACACTGTTTGCCTCACTGTGCCAAGGATCCATCTATTCCTAGATTCCTCACTTCTAGGTCACACAAGAAAATCAGCTTCACAGTGCGTAGGTGGTTTACACTCAAAATGGTATGATCCACTTGGCTCATCCAGAGTTATACACTTAGCTTCAAATAAACTGTTTCTCTTTAAAATAATTCAAATGTAAGTTAGAATAACTGTCAAATGCAAAGGACTTGCCCCAGTGGTGACAGAAGGAAAGAATGAGCTGCAGGTGCAGACACTTCTCAAATTGTTCTGAGCTTAGGTCTCCTTGTACACCCCAGGGCCTGGCACCAGGGGAGCAGGGGCATAATAAGTACATGTTGAAGGAATAAATGATGTACATGAACATCACCCCCTCGTCCCTAAAAGAAATGGCAAAGGTCTCCCCCATGGAGTTGTAACTCATCCCAGGGAGCCAGGTGGATGGTGACGTCTTGGGTATGGCTGACATTGTGCTCATGGAAATGGTCAATCATGTCACTCTGTAGTTAGGGTCAGAGCTGGGTTAGAAGCTTGGAATTATTATGTCTATATCCTTATTGCATTCTTAGAGTTGAACCAGTCCAACTAATGTATTTTACAGATGGGGAAACTGAGGCCCACAGCAAGGCATTGATGTGTCCCAGGTCACATGAGACCTATAGCAAGACAGTGATGTGTCCCAGGCAAAACCATGCCAGAGCAGTAGGTCACACCCAGGTCTCTCCTCTGGCTTTCCTGCTTTTTGTGCTCCACTTGCTGGCTCTTACAGCAATAGAGGAGGAAGATAAGAAAGGGAGAGTGGTGGGTCTCTAATAGGGATCTGATGACAATAGACAGCACTCACAAAATATAACAATTTTGTGCTTTTATCTGACTTTAAAAGTAACATATGTTCATCGTATAAAAGAAAAAAAACCTTCGAAAACACAAAGAAGTAAAAAAAAATTACCTGCAATTCTCAACTCAGAGAAAATCCCTAATAACTTTTTGTCTCCTTATATGTACACTACAATCCAATTATCTCTTTTTAATTTTGCATATGCATTCATACTCATAACTGATTTCATGCTTTCTATGAATTATTATTATTTTTCTATTTTCCACATAATAGTATAGTGTGAGCATTTCTTCTACTAACAAAATATCTTCAAAAATATCATTTCTAACAGCCACCTAACAGTCTACTGAATGGATATACCATAATGAAGTCAACTTATCATCCACTATTATCAAGTAGGCTGTTTCCAACACTTCACACATGTACATGTTTGCACACAAATCAATGCCTTCCTTTTTAACTATTTCCCTAAGATAGATTTTAAGAAGTGGGATTACTGGCTTAAGGGGTATGAATTTTTTTAAGTACGCGAACGTGCCCTCTTTCTAAAGGCGTAAGCCACCAATTGCACATGACAGTGTCCATATCACTACAGCTTCACCAGCATAGCAGTTTTTGAAAAATACATTTTTAAAATTTGATAAGCAACTTCCTCCAAGATACCCTGTATTCCCACTGCTATTTTAGTTTGCATTTCTGTGACTTTAGTGAGTTTGAGTACTTGCATTAACTGTGTGCATTTTCTTTTCTGTAAAAGTCTGCTCACAGAGCTTTGCGTATAGGATGCTGCCCTTTATCTTATCACATTGTCCTGTGTGGAAATATTTTTACTAGTTGTTCACTTGTCTTTTTTTTTTTATGGCTGTGCATCTTCAAAAAACCGTATAAACGCATTTTCCATTCCCTCCTAGTCAAATCTATCAGTCTTTCTTTTTTTATTTCTCTCTCTGCTTTGATGATCAGAGGGTCCTCCAGGGCCCTGGTTCTCACAATGAGACACCCCTTACTCCCAGCAGTGTGGCTTTCCCCACAGACAACAGCAGAGGCAAATCTGGTGTCTCACTGGGGGTAACTCCACTCTGCCCCAGGAGGAAATAATTAAAGGTCTCATGCTAGCTAGCCTGCCAGGTTTTCACTGTTTGTGGAGAACTCATAAGAAAGACACAGCCTGGGGGGGGGGGGGGGGGCAATGTGGCTATCTAGAAAAAGAAGGTGCCCTTCCGGGAATGAAACATGAGAGACTATGGACTATGAGAAACAAACTGAGGGCTACAGAGGGGAGGGGGGTGGGGGAATGGGATAGACCGGTGATGGGTAGTAAGGAGGGCACATATTGCATGGTGCACTGGGTGTTATACACAACTAATGAATCATCGAGCCTTACATCGAAAACCGGGGATGTACTGTATGGTGACTAACATAATATAATAAAAAATCATTATTAATAAAAAAAAAAAAAAAAAAAAAAAAAAAAAAAAAAAAAAAAATTCATTTTTCAAATAAAGATAAAATATAATTGAATTTTCAAACAAAGATAAAAAAAAAAAAAAAAAAAAAAAAAAAAAAAAAGAAGGTGCCCTTCCAAGATCATCTTCCAAGAGGAGTATTCAAGGGCCTGGGATGGCCCCATTTAGTCCCAGATATTATATTGTGCTCTCTCTCCAGTACTTCTAGAACTCACCTCTAAATTGGAATCTTTCTGATTCTTTGAAATAAAATTAGTGGTCACTTCCTCTTTGTCTTTAAGGATTTGGAAAACTACCTCAAGATGCTATATTCAAAGTGCTCTTTCCAAATTATACAGCCCTTCCCCACTTAAAAGCCCTCCGAAGGCTTCCTCTTTCTGATAGCAGATCCTAGGCTCCTTACCATGGCAACAGGACCCCTGGCCACCTCTTCATCCTCACTTTGTACCTTTCTCCCTCCCTCACCTCCACTGAGGCACAATGACACCTTCTCTTCCTCTCTCTCCCTGGATGCTCTTCCCCAAATGGTGCCCAGGGGGCCTCGTTCTCATCACTCATTCATCAGCTTGGGTTCATTTCCACAAAGATACCTGTCCTGCTCACTCTACTGAAATTTGCCCCAATCCCATATTGCCCTATTTTCCTTTCTTCACAACTCTTGAGGCAATTTTATTTCTCCTATTTATCAGTTTAGTTTTTTATTGTCTGTCTCTTCCCTCTAAAGATGACAGCTCAATGAGAACAGATCGCCTGCCTGTCTTGAACGAAATAGACCATACCAGTGTTTTTAAATGAATGACCGAGTTAATGAATGCATGTGTAAATGAGGGAATAAATGAATGGGCATGAAGTGAAATGACCACTGGAAAAGGGAGGGACCTCTTTACTTGTACTCCTAGAGAAGAGAACTGGTGCTGATAGCCAGAGTTGCCAGGATGTAGCACGTGGCCCGTAACAGCTAGGTACTACTTTACAAGGGAACATGCTCTGTATTCCTGGAGATTTGTTAGCATCATAAAGAAAGTTTCAACCATAGGGAATTCAAGATGGATCCCATGACCTCTTCCCATTCTCAAGTATAATATGTGAAAAAATAAAACACTTCCTGTGAGTGATACATCTGGGCATGTATTACAGTTCAAATGCTGCCATTCACAGCTGCAGAGAATGCATGGGGTCCTTCCTGACAGCCTGCGGTGTGAGGATTTGCAAGGAATGCAGAGAAATTCGTGACTTGAGCCAGGCGAGCTGTAGCATGAAGTTCCTCCCTCCATACCCAGCACCCCAGCTCCTCTATTCAGTCAGGGAATGGCCAAGTCCTGATATCACTCCAACATCCAAGGATGTGGCCACCAGCAATTCTCAGGCCCTGACAGTGGGCCAAGCACCCTGGTAGACCCTGGAGACTATGAGATGACAGGGACATGATCCCTGTTTTCAGGACACCCACAATCCAAGAGGAGTCAGGTGCAATTCTAAAGGACTAGGACTCATGAAGTGCACCAGTAAGTAAGTAAGTAAGTAAGTGAAATAATATAAGCATGTACAGGGTATGAAGGTGGACCAAAGATGTACTCAACTCTGTCTGGGGGTGGGGATGGGTCAGCGTGTACCAGAAGGCTTGGGTCTTGAAGGAAGAGTAGCAGTTCATCATGTGGGTAAGGTTTTGCAGGTGTTCCAGGTAGAGGGAACGGTCCCTGTACCCAACTTTTTCTTCTGAGTTATATGATCTATTAAGTTGTCTACACTAGTGAATTGGGTCAGTTGTATGCCATCACTCTTGCTCTAATGGATATTGGGAGGAAGTGGAAAAGTTTGCAGCTGGTTACATGGCTGGAGTATAAGGTCTGATGAGGTGATGGCAAAAGATGAGGCTGGGTAAGAAGTCCTAACAGCTCTCATAAGCCCCTTCCTTCTTGTCTCCACAGTCCCACTGGTTGCAAGCCCTGCATCTTTCATGCCTGGCCAAGAAGGCTGCCTTCAATACTACACATTCTGGCTGGAGCCTATACCTGGGTTTTCTTGTTCTTTCAGCTTTAGACTTAATATATGCTATATTATTTGGGTTCCTGATTGCAGATCTTTCTCAGAAGTGGCTGTCAGCATTGGAGAGGAAGTCAAGGACAACATACAGTTAAATGGTACAGAGGGGACAGGTGATGCAGTGCCGGGAGATTATGGGGTGCTTCAGGCAATGTCAAGAGGCAGGGGGCCAAAGGCTGAGTGACTTTCGACCGTCAGAGAAATGTAATGATTCCCTCAAATATGCAGAAGCCTGTGATGGCAAGAACAGATCTTGACTAGGCTTTGCCTGGGACCTAAGTTAATAAGCAGAAGTCTCATTATTCTCAGCCACCTGACGGCAATTTTGTTGTGGTCCATTGTTCCCTAAGTGTCAGAATGACAACGGATGGGGATGCTGCTGATTTTGGTCACATGCTGACCCATCACACCCAGATCTGACCCCAGCTGTGCCTGGGAAGCTCCAGACTTTCTGACATTGGTGTCCACCAGCAGAGAGTCTTCTGGTTCCCTCTGAAGCATCTCCACACTCCTCGATCCTTCTCCATCCCCCTCCACATCTGAAAATTCAAACTTGGGTACAGAATCTGGAGAAAGGAGACCAAGAGAACTGAGCACACCAGCAAAAACAGGTGTCCTGAGAAGAATGGAGATCAAAACACTGCAATGGTCATGCTCCTGAAGGCTTATGGACCACTGTTCTGCGACAAGGATAGAACAGAGGAGATTGTGCACACTTTGCAGACAGAGGGCCACATGTAAGGGCTTTGGGAATTAGGGATGCTTCCCGCCAGCCTGAGGACTGCAAGAAATTAGTCCAGGCTGAAAAGAAATTAGGTGGCAGCCAACCAAGAGTCTGGCAAGGAGCAGACAACAGGATGCTGCAGCGAGGCCTGTGAAGCTCACACGGCAGCTGCCAGCTGCATGGCATAAAGACGGTGGGGAAGGGGCCCCATGGGGCGTATGGACGGCTGGGTTCTCTGATGAATCCCGGGGCCCCCTTTGTGAACCATCGGGAGGTTAATAAAACACAGACGTGACTTTCTGGAGGAGGGAGGCTTCTTCATCATCTCCCTTCTCAAGCCTCAAGAATCTCTGTCTCTCTGTCCTGGCCTCTTCCTTCCCTTTTATTTCAGAGAAGGAGTCCTCACTGCTCTAGCCTTGCTCCATCCTCCTCCTCCATCACTCTGGGGATCCCACATGTTATGAGTTACACTGTGTTCCCCAAAAAGGGACACTGAAGTTCCTACTCCCTGTCACTGGCGAATATGACCTCATTTGGAAATAGGTCTTTGCAGATGTAATCAAGTCAAGATGAGATCATACTGGAGTAGACTGGGCCCTCATCCCATGACTGGTGTCTTCAGAAGAAAAGGGAAATTTTGACACAGACACACAGGAAGAGTAGAATGCCATGTGATGAAAGAATCAAAGATTGGAGTGATATATGTCTAAACCCCAAGGAATGCCAAGAACTGCTGGCAACCACAAGAAGCTGGGAAGAAGCAAGGAAGGACCCTCACCTGCACCCTTGAGAAGGCAGCATGGCCCTGCCCATGCCTTGATCACAGACTCGCAGCCCCCAGAACTGTGCAAGACTCCATTTCTGTTGCTTGAGTCACCCAGCCTGTGGTGCTTGGCCACAGCAGCCTCGGGACACAGGTACACAGCACACCTAGCCAGCATTTCCCCCTCCCAGCTGCTTTCAGAGCTTCCCGGCTTCCTTTGCTCTTGTGTGTGGCCACCCACAGCTGCCTCCCCACTTCCCAAGACAACAATCCCAATCCCAACAATAAGAAACTTCTGCTTTAAGGCTCAAAATGAACTGACAGTTAAGGAATGTTCCTATTTACATGAAAGAATTAACAAATCAACACATCGATAAATGCACAGAGATTAGCTTGGAAGGATGTTTACCAAAATGCTAACCTGGTTATCTCTGAAGCGTGGGATGCAAAATGGGGGTTATTATATTCTTCAGATTTTTTGGTACTATCTGCATTAAAAAAAAGGGGGGAGCACACAGCATTTTTACAACCAGGAAAAAACAATGAGGTTATCTTCATTTTGGAAAAAAATGATAAATATAACAATGATGTAATATCATGGAAAATGCTTATGGGACAATTTCATGTGACATAAAACAATAGAAAAGGGAACACAGTAGAAACGATGGTCCTGCAAGAGGTTATGGAAAATTCCTAATTTGTTAAGGTGGTGAGGCTGCGGGTGATTTCTTTTGTTTTGAAAATTTCCATTGACCAAGTTGACCCTTGAACAGCATGGGTTTAAACTGCTCGGGTCCACTTATATGCAGATTTTTTTAATATAAATACAGTACAATAATGTAAATGTATTTTCTCTTCCTTAGGATTTCCTTAATAACATTTTCTTTTCTCTAGCTTACTTTATTGTAAGAATACAGTATAGAATACATATAGCACACAAAATAGGTGTTATTTGACTGTTTTTGTAACTATTATTGTTAAGGCTTCTGGTCAACAGTAGGCTATTAATACTTAAATTTGGGGGGACCCCGAAGTTATACACAGATTTTTGACTGTGCAGGGGATCAGTGCCCCTAACACCTGCTATGTTCAAGGGTCAACTATAATATGGTTCAGGCATTAACCAAAACTTTAGGTTGGCATAGATAAATAAATGAATGCGAAGCAAGCCCTTCCACTTGGCCTGGTGCACGTATAATTAGCCACTTCTTCTTTCCATTGCTACAACTGTTGGACAGGGCAGTCTCCTGCTAGCCCTAATTCCCATGTACTCATCTCCACAACCCTCTGCATCTGGCTCAGCCTCCTCTCCACCTCTATGAAATCACATTGAATCCATTCCAAAATGCCAAACCAAAATGTAATGGCCTCTGCTATGCCCTCACTTTCCCTGATTTCTGATAATAGCTAACAAACAAACTGAGGGTTTTAGAGGGGAAGAGGGTGGAGGGATGGGCTAGCCCAGTGATAGGTATTAAGAAGGGCACGTATTGCATGGAGCACTGGGTGTTATACGCAAACAATGCAACATGGAACACTACATCAAAAACTAATGATGTACTGTACGGTGACTAACATATCATAACAAAAAAAAAATAGCTAACGTACCATGAGGCTCTATTCCAAGCCCTCTGTATATCTTCATTCATTTAAGTTTGACAGCAGGTGTTATCCCCATTTTCCAGATAAGGAAACTTGAGACACAAAGTGGTTAAGAAACTTGCCAAGGTCACACATCTGTTGGTGGTGTAACCAGGAGTCAAATCCATTAGGCTCTACAGAAGGGTTTCCCAACCTCTGCATCACTGATATTTAGAGCTGGATATTTCTTTGTTGTGGGGGGCTGTCCTGTGCATTGCACAGTGTCAGGAACATCCCTGGCCACTACCCACTAGGTGCAATAGCACCCCCATGCCCAGTTGTGAGAACCAAAAATGTCTGGAGACATTGTCAAGAGTCCTCTGGGATGCAAATTTCCCCCAGTGGTGAACCCCTGCTGTAAAGCTTCTCCTTGGCCTCTGTAGCATGATCTTTGTTCTCCCCTCCCAAACCTTTCCTCCCTGCCTCAAAGACACCCTCTTCCCTTGTTCCCCAGCTGCTTCTTCCTGGCTCCTCACTTCACCATTTTCTCCCTTCCTTCTCCAAGACTCCATGTTAGTTCTTTGCCTATGGAATCATCTCTGTTCAGGAGGTTCTCCACCTTGTCCTCACAGGCAATAGTGAAAATGACTCAGATTTATGGAGCACTTCCTCTGTGCCAGGAGTCATTTTTAAGCTTTTAATTATGCTATCTTTAATCCTCACCACGATCCTGCATGGAGGGGAGTATTTTCAACGAACTAAGGCATGGAGAGATTAAGCAAAGCAAGAACAAGGTCCACATGAGACCCAAGTGATTCAAAGCCAACGTGTGTAACCACAATGCAACCAGCACTGTTCACCCACCTGAATACTCAGCACTTCAAACTCCCCGTGCCTGGGGCCCAAGTTATCAGCCTCCCTCAGAGTGGATCTCTTGACTTCTCTTGTTCATCACGCTCCCGGGAGCCCAGGATCTGTCACCCTGAAGTCATCTGCAATTCTTCTCTCTGACACTAACGGTGTAAGGAGCCACCAATGTTGCTGATTCTCCCCTCCAGAAGTATCCCCCCTCTTACTCTCATTTCCCTCCCACTGCCTCATTCTCAGGACATCTCAATAGACTCTCAGCTCCTAGTCCCTGGGGTCACAGTCCCTTATCTTATTCCCCTCTGTAGCACAGGGCCCAGCTCAGAATCCAGACAGCTGAGTGTTACACAATTTCCCTGCCTCTACCCCAGGGACTCTCAAGCTAAATGCCACAGGGGCCAAGCAGATGACCTCAGGGCTGGATGAAGTGGGCTAGCCTTTTCTAGTAGCATCTTCAGTGGTATCCTTCTAACACACACTCTCTTTGTTTCCGTACATAGAAATACTCTTAATTTCCACAATGCACTCTCTGGCCTTTTTGGCACACACCTTGCTCCATCTTTCATTTTCCCACTTTTGATAATGACTTGAGTACAAGAAACATTTCATTCTTCTGTAGGCAAACATAACCTCTTTGATAAATGGCAGCTAACACAGGCCTCTGCAGAGAGCAAGGGGGATGGAGGGGGCTGGTGAATGGGAGAACGGCCTAAGCTCTGCTGTTATGGCCATGTAGGAATGAGGTCCCAGGTGGCCCTAATGACTTTTTGTTAAAGCCCAAATCTGGTTATTTACATGAAATCCTCAAAAACTTAAGTTGATGACTCATTCAAAAGAAGTTTTAAAAATCACTGTGCAGACGGGCACCAAAAATAAATAAAGCAGGATTTCCATGGGAAAACTCAGGAAACTCAAAACTGCACCTAAAGGGGACCCAACTCCAGCAGACAGTGGCCATGTGGAAATACTTGGGTCTGGTCTTACCAAATCCACTATTTTTCAAATGAAGCCAGAAACCTGCCTTTTATGAGATCTTTTGCATGAAATCTTCCCTTTTTAAAAGTGCTAGACCACACTGGGTGGGCAAACGCAACTTGCCTGGACAGGGCATGCAGCCTGGAAGTGGTCAGTGCATGATCTGGAACTTGGGGAGCTAACTCTCCCACCACCAACCTCTTCTGCATTCCACTCCCGGACTGATCTTCAAATCCTGCTTTCTTCATGCTACTCTGCTGCTCAAAACCCTTCAGGAGCCTCTCCTGCTTACAGGTGTGAGATTCTACTTCTTCACCTGGTACTCAGTGCTCCCCAGAAAGCAGCCAAGGTCTTCTCTCAGCTGCATCTCCTCTGCCTGGCCCCTGGCTCTGCTGTCCTCCACATCCACCTTCTATCCACTCATGATGCGCTCTGTCCGTGCCACTCCACATGCTTAGGAAGCTGCCCCTCGAAAACTACAACTCAAATGCCACTTTCTCAGCGATTTCTCCTTATCCTCCATTCCCATCACCCTCAGTTGTGTCTTTGTCCTGTGGAAATTATCCATAGGACGTCTTCTGACAGCTCACAAGGTGTGGCCTCCTACTTAACTCTTCACCTGTTCGAGAGTATCTCTTTCTGGGCACAGAGGTCTTGCCTTGACCCTTAAGTCTCCTCTTCACACTGCCCAGAGAGATCCTTGTAGGACCCATATCTGAGCATGTCACTGTCTTGGACAGAGGGTTTTGGATGCTGCCCATTGTTTGCAGATCGAAGACCAAATACTTTTGAATGGTACACAAAGTCTCGCACCCAGTATGGTTCTGGTCTACTTCTCAAGGTCCACTGTGGCCATCCCCCAGGATATGCTCTATAATCCAACCACATGGAACTACAGCTGTCTCCCAGAAGCCATGATCTGCCTCATGTTTGTAACTCCGTACAGACTTGGGCAAAATGCAAGGGATATCAAAGGACCATTCAGAGAGAGCACTGTGGAAATTAAGAATATTCCTAAGTGTTTAATATGGAAACACAGTGAGTCCAGAAATATCCTTACCCACCTGCCTGCTCCTAGTAGTCTTTAAAAACTTGCTCTTAATAATACCTCCCCTATAGAATGGGCTGGTATTATTCACTTCTTGGGAAAGCTAGCATTAAGTAACCAAGACCCACATCCACCCACACACCCACCCACACACTATGAAAATGGTGAAGCTCTCTGCAACAACAAGCAGTTGATATGTACGTTTGTGGATCCTTCCCTGAGTGCCTAGCAGGTGTCCAGTACACAGTAGGTGCTATGAGATCCAACTGGAAAAGGAGCGCGTTCTGGCTTCACTTCTCAGTGTCCTAGGCCATCTAAACTCAACACTTCAACAACTAGCAGGAAAAAGAGGATCTGAAGATAGCAAAATGGCAGGTGGAGTGAGGGGGAAAAAAAGCAAGTCATCAGCTAGTCCAGCTCTGCCCCTGACTTGCCAGGGGTCTCTGAGACGGCTGCTTCTCTCTGGGCCTCAGCTCCTCACTGGGACAAAGAAAGTTGGGCTAAGTGACCTCTGAGGGCCCCTTCCTGGGATGACTGCCTCCAATTCCAGACTCGGAACCAAGGCTTTCAACACCCACCTCTCTGTTGTGTCTGTCCGAGTTCCCTCGACATTCTGTCACGTAGCAGTAGTTCATAAGAATCAAGATTACCAGCTACTGAGTACTTGCCGAGTGCCAGGCACCTACAAGGGGCTTTTCAAGCCTTATCTTTTTGAATCCTCACATAAAGCCCCTGTGAAGTAGGTACTTATCTAGGGCTGGGTCCCCTCAAAGTCAAGCCCAAAACAAGCTTCCAAAAAGCTGTGATTCCCAGAGGGAGGACATGCTCTTGAGGAAAAGCCAGAAGGGGGTGAAGAAAGCAGGATAGGAAGGGGTGCAGTTGTGAGTAAAGCCTAGTCTTGGCCTGATCTACAGGGTTGGCTCTGAAGTTGTCCCACCCTGAGGAAAGAGGCCTGTGTTTTTACATCCCCAATATCACTCAGTTACCAACTCCCCTGACCAAAAGGGGAAGGGTGACAGAGGGCGTTAGCCTCTGAGTTATCTCAGGGATGCTGTTGCCATCAGCCCATCAGCCAAAGGCTCTGAAGAAGCTGGAGGTACAACTGTTACTGGGGCACTCGCAGTTCCGGGGGATGGGTGCAGTGGCTGGCAAAGGGGACTGGAGCAGAGAACCACAGCCATCTCTACAACACTACAATTAGCCCATTCTGCAGATGTGGAAAACTGAGACCTGGAGTGATTCAACATGCAGTATGGAGGTTTGTACAAATAGGTACAAATCGCATCTCCCATAAACAGGCCCCAACCCTGAAGGCCTCACATGCCTGTGCTTTCCCCTGCACCCAGAACGGTGACTGGGGACTGAGATGTGCTTGGAACGGCTGAGTCTGTGAGCTGCTGCTTGCTAGGGCAGGGGGACGGGGGGCCTCGGGGTGGCATGTCTCTGTGAGGCAGGGGGGTCAGTCCTCCCCCCATGCGGGGGCCCGGGGGCCGCCCCGCTCTCCGACAGCTGCCTGGGCTCCAAGGGCTGTCAGCGGCCTGCTCCATACAGGGCGGGCCTCCTGCCAGGCTGCAGCTCAGGGAAGAGGAACATTATTCATCAGGGAGATAAGGCAGCTGATGAGAGACGGACCTCAGAGCAGCTGTTCCTCAGCAGCGGCTGGAACGGATGTTGGAGAAGCGGAGGGGAGGGGAAGATGGGGGACAGCCCATTTTGAGATAAAAGATGATGGTACTGCTGGGAGGTGACGGGAGAACACATTTCCAACCCAGGCTGGGCGGTAGTATATACTTGTACCCAAGGCTTCCTCACAAATATCCCTGCCTGACAAGCCACATATGTGCTTCTGTCAGGCTAACTATCGAACAAGTCAGGGGGTCCTCTTATCAGCTCACTCAGCATGAATATCCACCTGGTGGGGTACACAGTTCCCAGGAAGACTCCTTCCCCAAGCTAATTGCTCAGTGCAAGCATCTTGTGGTCCAGGGAAGCTAAATGCTCCTGGCTGGGCTACAGCCTTAAATCACTCATTTCCTGCCTCTGGGGCCCTCAGGTGGCAATGACTTCAGGGAGGCTAAGCCCCTTCCTGCTGCTCCCGTGGGTCTCCCCTCTTTTCTCAAAGCTAGCCCATACATGGTGGAATTTTCCAGATTGGGGAGCAAGTGTAGGTGAGGTTTCTTAATTTTTGGGTTTTTTGTTGTTGTTGATGTTTTGAAGGGAGCCATTAAAAGAGACCCTGAGGGTTTCCTGGCAGGGGAGAGCTGGATGTGAGGTCTGTGAAAGGAAATGGGCTCCCAGGTAGGGTTCATGGACAGAGTCTAAGTTCTTGGTGGTCTTCCCTGACGTGCCCTGGCCATCTCTCCAGTCTCCTCCCCTGCCCGTAGGTCACCTTCCTTTCTGACCACACTGAAGGGTTTCCTCAGAAGCCTGGGGCTCCCCTGCTCTGTGCCCTGCAGTGGACTTTCCCACACTGACCTCTGGCTAACTTTATTCTATCTTAGCAGTCAGAACGGGGGTGGAGTGTGGTGTACAGAGGGCTCTTTAAAAGTATGTGTAATAGGATACTCTATTTATAAAAAATATCTAAAACAAATGCAGCAGAATGTTAAGATTCAACAAGCAGGGTCATGAGCACACAGGTAACAGTTAGTGTTTATGAAGCACGTAGTCTGTATGAGGACATTTTGTCTTTCTAAAAGATTTACTTTAATTAATCCTGACAATTACCTCTTGAGGTAGGTATTTGGTTTAAAAAATAAGAAGACAGAGGCACAGAGAGGTTAAGTAACTTCTCTAATGTCACACTGCAGAGGCAGGTAGCCTGGCTCCAGAGTGGGAGCTCAACCACCTCAGTATGTGTTTGTTATAGTAGTCTCTGTACTTCTTCTATGCATGGAACAGTTTAGAATTGTTTTTTTTTTTTTTAAGGCTCTGAAGTACATTACTCAGCCATCAAAAAAATATGAAATCTTGCCATTTCCAACGACGTAGATGGAACTGGAGAGTACTATGCTAAGTGACATAAATCAATCAGAGAAAGACAATTATTATAGGATCTCACTGATATGTGGAATTTAAGAAACAAAACAGGAGATCATAAGGGAAGAGAGAAAAAAATGAAAGAAGACAAAACCAGAGAAGGAGACAAACCGTAAGAGACTCTTAATCTTAGGAAACAAACTGAGGGCTGCTGGAGGGGAGGAGGGGGATGGGGTAACTGGGTGATGGGCATGGGGGAGGGTATGTGTTGTAATGAGCACTGGGTATTACAAAAGACTGATGAATCACAGACCTGTACCCCTGAAACAAATAATACATTATATGTTAATTTAAAAAATAAAAAATAAAGGCTCTGAAGTAAGCATGGCAAAATGTATTTGTTAAATTGACGTGTTCAACTACACGTTTAAAATTATTCCAAACTTTAAAAAATATATATGAATATTTCAAAAGAAAAAGAAAAAAAATCCTCAGTGTTGTTGCCACTTCTTCTCAGAAGCCTTCTGGAGCCTCCTCAATTCCCCTCCTCACCCGCCTCCTCTAAGGTCTCTCTCCTCTGTACTATTCTCATGGCCCTTATCACACCACAACCTAGCTGTAGATTTATGTCCCATTTCTCCCTCTGGGCTCTGAACTCCACCAGGGAGGGGTGATGTTGGATTTATATCTGTATTTCCAGGGCCTGGCCTATTGCAAGAAATCTAGATCCTTCATAAAATTGTTAAACTAAATGGAGCCACTCCAGTGGCCCCCATGGGTGAAGACTGAGTACCTGATGGAGGCGAGGCTGTGGAGGGAGGAGGAAACAAACGTGGACCCTGCCCTCCTTCCTAGAAACATATGGCAGTAATTTTTAGGACTATCACCCAGTCAGGGTTTCCAGCATAAATGCTTCCAGCTGTACCTTTCGCTGTGCACAGGAACTTCTTAAGACAGGATCTTGGCTGCTCCCAGCTCGGCTCACATGCCCATCAAAGATGTACAGGGTAGAGGCATCTTTCGAGGAAGCCATCTGTGCTTTGCCCGTTGTATCTCAAACTGTGACTCTGCTGGTTTGGCTTCTTCCTTCTAGCTTAGGGGCCCTCCAACTTGGCAGCACACTGGAATCACTTGGGGAGCTCTCAACACTACTGACACCTCGACGTGCCCCCCCCCCCCCCCCCCCGCCTTCAGCTATTCTGATGTGATTGGCTTGAGGCTGGGGATTTTTAGAAGCTCTCCAGGTGATTATAATGGACAGCCAAGGCTGAGAACTTCTGTTAGGTGCTCTTTGCAAAAAAGTTACCACCAGGTGAACTGTGATGGCATCTTCATTCAATGCCCTGTTATTAAGCATCTATTATATAACAGGCACTGGGAAAGGAAGAAGTTTGAGATCTCTGTCCCATGGAGCAGCTAAATTGAGCAGAAGAATTATTCAGCTGGTTTTGAGGTGCATATCACATAGCCAGACTGGGAATGGTCAGGTCTTAGTACCTCCTAAGACCACGTCAGATACCACTGATTGACCACAGAGTAGTGCCTAGTGCAGAGTGATTGTCAATAAATGGCTGTTGAACAAGAAAGCAAGGTGGTAACTCCATGTACAACACTTAGGTATGTTTCCTCAAGGTTCAGCAAGGACATGGGTTTATTCTTTTCTCTGCTTGGTGCGACTTCATATACTCAATGCCATCCAAGAGACATGTCAGCGTGCGGTGATCACATAAAGCCAAGTCTAGCTGAACCTGGGCAATGTATCTAAGGATTTAAATAGACTTCTAACAAATTTTTAACACTGCTGGTGCACGGACTGTTCTGAGAATGACTGGCTAAGGCAAACACTGACCAAGTACACATGAGTTCATTTAATCTTTCCAATAACCCTAGAGGTCAATTAGTGGAGTGTTCTGGGCATGGACTTTAGGCTCAATTCCTGCTTCTATACCACTTAACAACTATGTGATCCTGAAACAGTAGTTAACATTTTGATGCCTCAGTTTACCTGGCTGTAAAAACTAGGATGGTAACAATAACATGCAGCTCATAGCGTTGCTACAAGGATCAAATGAGCCAATCCAGATAGAGTTGAGGCTGGCATCTGGCACCTAGAGAGTCCTGGATTAATATTATATTAGCTAAATATTGATGCTGACAGGTAGGTAGCATTTATTGGTGACAGTTATCAGAGTTTCTATGAATATGATTTTTTAAAAAATTTCTTCAGACCTTAAAAATAAGGAATTCATGTACATGAGATCACATACAGCAGCCCTGCTGTATGCCCACCTGATCCCTGCTGCTTTCCCCCAAGAAGCAGATCTTGCCAGCTGTTTCCATATTTTAGCTCCACCAGTGGGTTCCACAGATTTCCTGCTGTTGATAGCAACAAGCTTCTCACAGTGCCATTATCTCTTCATGTCCTCATTGGTCCCATCCCTGGTGAAAATTCTGCTTAGGGTCTTGTGTCCAGCTTCCCAGTTCCTTGCCTGTACCACCACAATCCTGGCAATGAACTTCAGATGCTTTTCCATGACCATGGACTTCAAAGTCTTCTGTATAGTGTTCTGACTCTTATTTTTCTACATAGCAGCACATCTTGGAACTCTTTTCTTATCAGTACAAATGCAGATACTTCTTTATTTTTAACTGTGTCTCATTATATGGATTTTTCTTAATTTATTTATCCAATCTCAGTTGGACAGTTAGGTTGTTTCTAATCGGTAGCTATCAACAAACGCTTCGGAGAATGAAACTAATCTTGGCACATACAACATCAATTACCTGCCATACAACTTTGAATGTAATGTAGTACCAACAGGTATTTATAAGAATGTTATGTGGCATGGAGCTGGGTGCAAAAAAAGATGTTTGACAGTCTCTGCTTTTATCTTCTGTATGCAAGATGATTTGGGCTACAAATAACAGTGATGACTAAATCAATAAAGAAAGTGTATTACTTCTATCACTGAGATGGAGGAGTCACAGGGGCGAGTACATCAGGGGCTCAACATCATCCTCAAGGACCTAAGTGCTTTGTATCCTTCTGACTCTTATTCTCAGGGATGGGCTTTTGTCCTCATTGTGTTATCAGCGAACCCCCAAGCTCCCTGGGTCATACCCTCATACCTTCCGGAAAGGGGCCCCCTTCTTGTGTTACTTTTAAGAAGCTTGGTAGACTTCCCAGAATCCCCCAGTAGATGCCTCTCAGACCTCACTGGTCAGAACTGTGTCTCAGGCTCTTACCTAAAAACATATATCAGTGGGAACAGAATGACTACAACTAGCTGAAAGGAACCTAGATTCATCCCCTGGCACCAGAGAGGGATCTATGTTTCCCTGAAGCCTATGGCCACCAAACATCTGAATAGGCTCAGGATTTGAGAGGGAAGAAAGAAGGTAAGCAACCAACAGTACACAGCATACCTTCTGAAACCTTTGTTTTCATGGATGATCATATGCTCTTCTCAAAGAATTGGCTCATAGAATTGTGTGTTTTAAGAGAACAATATTGTTAAGTGTATTTTAATGACACATATGGATAAATTTAAAAATGCATTAATAACTCTTAAAATCTGCTGCAAGTCTTTAATGGAGTCTGGCAGACCTAGCGGTACAAAGAACTCTTGACTTGGAATCAGAAAACACAAGCTTGAGACTCTGTGTCACTCTAAGCAAGGCCTAGGGGATGTTTCTTTATCCTTCCAAGCCTCTGCAGCTTGAAGGAAAATAAGATGTTATGGATAGAGAAAAAGGGAATGGATTTTGCAGTTAGACCTGGCTTAGAATTCCAGCTCCACCAGCTATGTGACTATGCAAAAGTTCGGAACCTCAGTTTCCTCATAGGTAAATGGTGATAAAAATATGAAATTCATAAGGCCACTAAAAATATACTTGACAGAGGGATAATTTGCATAAAATAAAATGTATGTATTTAAAATGTACAGTTTGATGAGCTCTGACCAATGTATATGCCCATCTAAGCATCCCGCAGTCAAGAGCAGTACTTTGTATCACCCGAAAACTTGCCTTGTGCCCTCTATAGCGAACCCCCTCCATTCCCTTGTTCCCTAGGCAAACACTGATCTCTCAGTGACTATAGATTACTTTGGCTTGTTCTAGAATTTCATACGAATGAAATTTTAAATTATGTACTCTTTTGTGTCCAGCTTCTTTTGCTCAACATAGTATTTTTGAGACTCTGTGTTGTGTGTTATGGAGGTTGGACTGGAAGGTAGCCCAACATGACTCCTGCCTCCTGTGTTCGTACACTTATATGACCCCCTCCTCTAAATATGGGTAGGATCCATGACTTGTTCCTAGAATACAGCAAAGGTGAATGGGCTATCACTCTCCTGATCACATTACATTATATAAGTCTCTGTCTTGCCAGCAGACTCGATCTCTTTTTCCCTTGCTTTGAAGGAGCGAGCTACCATGTTGTGCAAGGGCTTATGGAAAGGGCCATGTGACAAGAAAGGGTGGGTAGCCTAAAAGATCTGACGGTGGCCTCAGCTGATGACCAGCAAAAAGCCTTGGTTTTAAAACATGAGGAAAAGAATTCTGCCAAAAACCTGCATGAACTTGGAAGTGGTTCCATTGCCAGTCAAGCCTCCAGAGAAGAACCAAGGCCTGGATGACATCTTCATTGCAGTCTTACAGAAGACATGGCTAAACTGTGCCCAGACTTCTGACCCACAGAAACTGTGAGATGATAAATATGTGTTATCTTAAGTCAATATATGTGTGGGGATTTGTTACTCAGCATAGAAAACTAATATATATCTCTCAATGATTTGTTCCTTTTTGTCACTGAGAAGCATTCCATTATGTGGATGTATCATATTTTGTTTCTCTATCCACCAATTGATGGACATTTGGGTTGTTTCCAGTTTGGGGTTACTATGAATACAGTTGCTATGAAACTTCTTGTATGAGTCATTTAGTAGACATGTTTCATTTCTCTTTGGGGAAAAATCTAGTAGGAGAATGGACGGATTATAATGAAACATATAGTTACCTTTGTAAGAAACTGCCAAACTATTTTTGCAAAGAGGCAGTACCATTTCACACTCCTACTAGCTGTGTCTGAGAGTTCCAGTTGCTCCATATCCTCGCTAACAGTTTGCATTGTCAGTCTATTTAATTTGATATCTCACTATAGTATTTATCTGCATTTTCCTGGTAGTTTATGATGTCTGGAGTCACTGCACAGGCTTATTGGAATTTTTTTATATATCTTCTTTTGTCAAGTACCTGTTTAAATCTCAAGATGTTGCCATCCCAATATCTTACTTTAAGAAAGCAATACACATATAATGTAATTGGTGTTTAATACACACCAAATTAAAAAAAAGCTATTATGCCTTATACTATTTTTAAGTCACTTAAGAGATAAAGTTCTATGATTCTATAAAGGGCCCACAAAATATGCTTTTTTTTTTTTTTTTTTGAGCCCACTGCAGGGATTGAATTCTTGATCCTGAGATCATGACCTGAGCTGAAATCAAGAGTTAGACACAAAACCAACTGAGTCACCCAGGCGCCCCCACAAAGTATACTTTTAATAATATATTCTAAATCCTTGTCCTGAAAAAGGGAAAGAGGAGAAAGAGTCAGAGAAGTTAAGTAACAGTGGGGGTGGAGCAGGAATGCCAGAGTCCCCAGGATTTGAGCTGGATGACTTCATGGGCAGGAAGTATTGCCCAGTGTAGGGATGGTGGGAAGTTCTGTGTTAGAGAGGTTGGAGAAGGGAAAGCTGGCATCCCAGGGGCTTCATTGCAGAGCCTCAAACTAGGGTGAGTGCTGAGGACCCCAGCTCTGCCAGACCTGACTTCCAAAGGGTGCCAAACACCCATTTAAAGTAGCAGAGATTTTGATCATTTTGTTACAATCTAAAGTCTATTACTGCCTGTGTTAGCCCCGCAGTCATTGGGGAGGGGGCTGGAGGACAGAGCTAAGCACTTGTAAGGGGAAATCACAGGAATCCTGGAAAAATTCTCTAAAAAAGATACTAAAATTAGCACATCTCCATCCTCACCGCTCCTCCTGCCCCAACTCTAATTAATCCCATGGTCCCAAGCTCCATGTCTCAGATCTAAACACCCTTACTTCAAGGGGCCTCAAAAGGTTGATTTCCTAAAGCATCTGGAAAAGGAAAAAGGCAGTGACTGTGCCTAATAAGCTTCTCAAGCCCAAATTTTCTCTCAAAGGGGGAAAAAGTTTTATAGGGATTTTTCTATTAATAAATGTGACATGTGCGTAAAGAAAAAAAAAACACAGCACAGCAACATATAAGGAACACAGTAAAAGTATACAGTAGTCCCAAGATTCAGAGGCAATGTTGACTTTCCGAAGTATTTCCCCCATATTTTCAATATGTAAACATACATATAAATGCACATATTTCTAGATAAGATGGAATTACACAAACATGCCATCTCCTAATCCTTTTTTTGCACTTAAGATTTCACAGAGATCTTTGCATGCCAAAATGTAAACATCTAAACCTTTTTGTTAGCTACACAGTATATTTGGTGCCCATTTAGATTTTTAAAAATTATTACAACAGGGCACCTGGGTGGCTCAGTCATTAGGCGTCTGCCTTTGGCTCAGGTCATGATCCCAGGGTCCTGGGATCGAGGCCCGCATTGGGCTCCCTGCTCAGTGGGAAGCCTGCTTCTCCCTCTCCCACTCCCCCTGCTTGTGTTCCCTCTCTCACTGTGTCTCTGTCAAATAAATAAAATCTTAAAAAAAAAAATCTGTCTTAAAAAAAAATATTACAACAAAAGTCCTGGGAAGAATGCTTCTACTACTCTCTTTGGACTTTCTAACTTTTTCCTTACCAAAGGTCTTTAGTAGGGAACTTACAGGGTCAAAGAACATTTAAATTTACACTGCCCTCTTGAAAACTTCATTTATACAAATAGTTAATTGGAAGACCAGTTTCGTCTACTCTCAGCAACATAAAATCAATCTTTTTAATCTTTTTGAATCTGAAAAAATGTCTCCTGGTTTCCTTCATGTTTTCTTTGGTAATTATTGAGATTTAGCATCTTTTTACCTATTTGTTCACACGCTATTCTTTTTAATGAATTAGGTTTATACTTACTGCTTATTTTTATAGTGGGATATTCATCTTTATTAAGTTATAAGGATTATTTAAATATGAGGGTAGTGATCCTTTGTTGCAGTTTGCAGTATTTTCTTCTAATCTGTCATTTCTCTGAATAGGCTTTTTTCTCCCAAGGGAGCTACGGGGTTGAGGTTACAGAGAGGCGAATGGTAGCAGGCCAGGAGGCATTCTAGCTTTCCTGGCTCTTACTGTCCCACTGGTGTGAGATGTATCAAAGCTTCTCTGTGCCTCCTGCGGTAGATACTCACACAACCTGCAATCTACCCTCCTGCTAGTGTATCTTCTTATTCTGCAGAGGATAAAACGCTGGGAACTTCATTCCCAGACTCTCTTGTGGCTAAGATTCTGAATATTAATCAGATTTCGCCAACTGGAAGCACTTGCTGAACTTCAGAGAGCAGAAGTGAGGTGGTGATCATCTTCCTGCCCCCTCTGTCTATTCCCTGCTGGCAAATGAGTTCCTGGAGGCATGAGTATGGTTTCTCCGGGGCCCTGCTTCAGCTTCTTGGGTGCTGAAAGGCCGTTGAGATGGTAGATGCTTCCAGATTCTGGCTTTCTGAATCCCAGTGACATCAGAATGCTCTTGAACTGAAACATCTGGTGGGGCATTTCTGTGGTACTCCAGAAGCTTCCTGGAGGCCCAGCCTGGAGTCTACTTCTCTAGTCCTTTCAATGGCAGTCTAGATACCTAAACCCCTATAGTAAGTTCCTTTCTGCTTAAAAATTCCTACAATATATTCTGTCGCCAGCACTGAATTCCCATGGATTTTTCTAGTATCTCCCATGGCTTCTAAATTCTGCCACTTCTTTGTACTTGCTCAGGTTTTTTCTCACCCCTCCTCTCTGCAGGTGTTCACTGCAATGTCTCAAGCATCCTTTAAGGCTTAATGTCATTCTTTATATGCAGATTTCCTTGCAAATGATATAACAGAAATGGATGAGTTTGCTGTCTTTCTTGGGTTCATATCCTGGCTCAGCCATTCCTGCTTAAGCAAGTTGCTTAGCTTCTCTGTGCCTCAGCTGGCTTATCTCTAAAACTCATACCATTGGGATGACAATGCCTGATACAGGGGACTGTTCTCAGGGCCATGCAGGCTCAGACAAACAGCAGATGCTCAATACTTACTTCCGTATAATGCACTGAGTGGCCTTTGCTTGTATTAGCATGATTTGGGGCAGGTTACTAAGCTCTCTGAGACTCACTTTTCTTCCATGCAAACTAGGGACCCTAATAACCACCTCACAGAATTACTGCGAAGATCAGAGGAAATAGTACAATTGGAAATAAATTCTAGGTCTACATAAAAGGTATTAGATGAAGACCAGGCATTGCCTGAAGACTACTTTTTAGCTAAGAACAAAAGCTATACTATACACAATCATTTTCTTATTCAACAAAGATTTGCCGTGCACCTATTATGTGCCAGGAACTCTGCTGGGAGCTGAGGATATGGAGGTCAACAGGATAGATGTGGTCCCTGCTCTTATGCAGTAGTGGGTAGATAGACAAAACTCAGGTAACACACACATACAGTTATAAATTGTGCTGAGTGCTATGAAGGAACTAGTCAGAGGTCTATAAGAAGTGAAAACAGATGCTCACACAGGGGTGGGAAAACTTTCAGTTATAAGACAATTAAGTTCTGGGGATGCCGTGGATGGCATGGTGACTATAGTTAACAATATTGTACTGTATACTTGAAAGTTGCTGAGAGAGTAGATCTTAAGTATTCTCACCACACACACACACACACACACACACACACACACACAAACACACACACACACACAAATAGTAACTATGTAAGGTGATGGACATGTTAACTGACCTTACTGTGGTGATCATTTCACAATATACATGGATATCAAATAATCACACTGTATACCTTAAACTCGCACTATACTGTCTGTCAATCATATTTCACCAAATCTGGAAAGAATGGGGAAAAAAAGCAGTGGTCTAGGAATTCATTTCTGAGAACTGGACATTTAGGCTCATTTGTCACAGCCACCCTAAGCCCTCAGAATCACCTCCTGTCCCATCTCCCATATTTATCCTTCTGATTAGAGTTTCAGAAAGGGGAAATGCAGGTCTTGGCCAGGAAGATGATGAAGAGTTCTTTGCTCTCAAATTATCCAGATGCTTCAGGAATGCCAGCTTGTTATAGGCTGGAGAATATCTGGAACAGCTGCCCACTTGTGGAGTGGAAGTGGGGGTGGGCGGATGGCTGAGTAGTCAGAACTCAAGAGAGGTGCGTTTCAGGAAAAGGGACAGGAGAAGCTTAGAGAACAGGAGAAACAGGAATTTAGAGAGAAGTGTGGGAAAAGGTGTAGCTGTTTGGGATACTAGGAAATGGCCAGGAATTCTGATAATCTGGAATCTATTCCTGGTCTTTCCAAAATGAAAAAATGGGCCCTACTTCCTTCTGGAGGCAGCATGGTGAAATAGAAAAAACTGGATCAGCCGACCTAGGTTCTAGAGCCACTGGGTCACTTACTGCCTGTGAGACCATGGGCCTGATGCTCTGAACCTCAGCTCCTTCAACTGTACGTGGGAATATATGTGTCTGCTGTGCCCACCTCCAGGGCTTGCCCATTCTCCTCATTCCTCAGCTACTTATCAGCTCATGACTGGTACCAGACATAGTGCCGGGCACTGGGCTGTGGAGATGAACGAGGCACAGACTTTGCTCTCGGGGCATATGGAGCTGATAAAGAAATGGCAGAGATAACACAGGAGCATAGAGAAGGGAAGCCTACGTCAGCCAGGAAGAGTTTCCTGGAGGAGTCGATCTTTGAGTAAGTAGAGTCTTAAAAATTGGGTGAGTTGGGTGCTTAAATGCAGGAGACTGGAAACTAAGGCACTGTAGGGAGAGAATCCTTGTGTAAGCACTTTGTAGCTTCATGATTACACATACATGTGTGGGGAAGGAGCATTTTCACTCCAGAGTCAGGGAAATCTGACAGGTTCACACCACACTGCACATGCTGCTACCCTGTCCTGGGATGGCCTTCTCTGCCTAGTCTGCTTGACAAATACCTACTTATCCTTTCAGACTTGGCTCAAATATCACCTTCTTGGTAATGAAAGCCTTTCCTGAGCCCTTCAGGGGAGCTGGCCTCTCTCTGCTGTGCCCCACTGAATCTCATACACTTCTCTCTCATCGCCCTCAGCCCCCCAATGGCGCACATTTGTTTTGCAACTTGGTTTTCCACCAGTTGGGAACACATCCAGGGCACAGACAGTACCTTCTCTTTTGCAACATTATCACAGCCTATCACTGTGACAGTCAGATAGTAGGCGGTCAGTAAGTATTTGTTCAACTGGACAAGTCTTGTTCTAGAGGGGGACTAGATCCTGGGCCCCTGTCACTGGCCTGATTATGTGTATTTTATCCTCTGAATGTTCTACCTTGTAACAAACACTTATAGGCTGGGAACTAGGGGCTGGTGAATCACTGCTGAGAAACAGAAATTGAAAGAATTGTGGAGTGAAGGCTTCAGACACAAAATTGTAGTCTAGAGAATAAATGGTTATTCTCCTTTAGATATTATAGAAAGGGGAAAACAGTCCAGGGTCCTACTTCAAATTTTCTATTATCGATCCTATGCCCTTACACAGGTCGCCATGATAGATGCAAGTGGATGGTTAACCCAGCAATTCATCCTTCTCTTTTGGCCTTCTCTTGTTGAGGCTGAAAAGTCAGATACTCGATTTTCCCAACCTCCCTTATATCTAGTTCTAGCCATGTGACCCAGTTCTAGCCAATGAAGCAAAAGCAGAAATCTGGGATGGACTTCTGGGTATGTTTCTACTTCCCTTAAACAGAAGTGGCATAAGAGGAAAAGAGCCACCTGGGACCTCTTCTTCCTGACCCAAACATCGACATGATTCCTTCAACTACGGCAGCCAAGTTGGGACAAGTTGTGACAGTTAGTTTTATGTGTCAATTTGACTGGGACATGGGGTGCCAGATATCTAGTTAAACAGTATTTTGGGGTATGTGTGTGAAGGTGTTTCTGGATGAGATTAACTTTTCAATCCATAAACTACGTAAAGTAGATTGCCCTCCCCAATGTGGGTGGGCTTCATTCACTCTGTTGAAGGCCTGAATAGAAGAAAAGGCTAAATAAGAAACAATGCTTTTTCTCTGCCTGACTTTGAGCTGGGACACCAGTCTCCTTTTGCCTTTGGACTTAAACTTGGAACTGGAATTTTTAGCATTTTTACCATCAGCTCTCCTGCTTCTCACACGTTCGGACGTGGGTTGGAACTACATCATCAGCTCTCCTGGGTCTCTAGCTTGATGACTGCAGACCTTAGACTTCTTGAACTCCATAATCATGTGAATTAACTCCTTGTAATCTATACATATAAGTACATAATATATGTGTGTAACATATTTTATACATATTTATATATTGCTCCTATTGGTTCTGTTTCTCTGGAGAACCTAGACTAATACAGACATTGAGGTGTTCAGCATGAGAATAAAAAGCCAACATGCCAAGGATGGCAGGGTAGAAAGACAAGAAGCACCTGGATCCTTGACAGCAAAATCTCTCACTGCACCCAGTCTGGAAACACCTCCATCTAGACTCTTACTATGTGAGAAAAAGCAACGTTTTCATTGCCTATGCTGTTACACGTCAGGTCTTCTCTTATGTGTGGTGGAAACAATCCTGACCCACCCAATCACCTCACATCTCTGAGCCTCATTTCCTCAGCTACACACTCCGTCTTCCCCTTACAAGTAAGACAGGGGAAGGGAATGGCCTTAAGTGAAACCCATGGCATTTTCCAGTGCATCCCGATGCAGGTTCTGAGCAAGGGGCTTCAAGGAAGCAGCAGAATTAGTGTAAAAGAGTTGGGATTCTGGGGCCAGATCTCCTGGCTTGGAAGTGTAGCTCCACCATCCATTACACGCATTACTTAGTCTCTATGGGTACCAATTTCCTTGCTAGTAGAGTAAGGATCATAATAGAATTGCTTAATGGGGCTGGTGGGAGGATTCGATGAATTCATGGAAAGCACCTGGAACAGTGCCTGGCACAGAGAAGAAAGATCAATAAATGCTAATCATAGCTAAGAATTAAACACGGGTCAGACCCTTGGGGGTTTAGAGTCTAGCTGGGAAGTCAAGAAACACAAGCACATACAAATATGGCACTGAAACTTTAAAGATGAACATCCACAATTGAAAAAAGGGAGAATCCCTTTACTTTTTCCATTCTAAAGCAAATTTAGCGGTTCATTTTTCTGAGAGAGAAGAGGCTAAAAATTTAACTCAAACTTCAAGGAAGATTCTGAAAAACTTGTGGATGACAAAACCATTATTATGTGTTAACAAAAGAAATGAGGCATGTGGGGATAATCTCAGGATTTGATATTAATTGCGATAATGTAAAATAGCAAAAGATAACCATTTTATAGCATTTTTTTTTACAGTTTTTCAAGTATTGTCATGAATTTGAACAATTTTGTGAGGAAAGGGCAAATACTATGTGAAATTCTTTCCAAACCTGGTCTCATTTTGATCCTCACTACATTACATAATGAACATAATTCTCATTTCACAGATGAAAGACCATGGACATATCGTGAGGATCACATGGGATGTGGCAAGAGTAAATACACGGTCTAACTTTTCTAAAACAGTTTTTAAAAAATGTGTGAGGTTATCACTATGTGGTGGCTCAGAAATCATATATTCTCTGGTGGTGTTTAGGAGCCTGTACTCCCACCCCCACTGCAGTCCCCTGGAAGGGGCCCATACCCCTCCTGAGGGCCCTGTTTCACACACTTCTCTCTCAGAGAACTCTCTCTGGTTCTCTTTGGGTCTCCAAACTCTCTGTCCTTGGGGCCAGGCAGGCTGTGAAGGAGCTGCTCCGGCCCCACCTCAGCCAAGCTGCCTGCCCAACTGCTGAGCATCTGTGTCCCTCAGGAATGTGAGTGCCTGCGCCCGGCGCCTGCCAGTGTGAGGTAAAGGTACACTGGCGGCAGGAACATTGCTTCCCTTTCCGCTGAGGTCTCCGATTCCTGAAGCATGAATCTCTCTCTAATCACCTGAGATCGGAGGCTCACTCTTGGGGAGCACCACTTATTCAAGGAGGTGCTTCACGGACCAAGCTGGGCTGTAGGATGGTGTTTTGGAGCTGTCTCTGCCTGGTCAGGGCATCCTTGCTTTGCAGGAGTAGGGCTCTCAGTCATGATAATTACACAGTGACACTCAGAGGGGTCCCAGGATGCCCAGAAGGGCAGGGACTCTGAACCTGCTTCTAGCTCCCTCCTGCAGAAATGGCAGCAGTGGAGTGTGTCAGATCTGGATTTAAATGGTTGAGAATGTAGGCTCTGGAGCCAGACTATCTGGGTTCAAATCCCCACTCAGCCACTTCCAAGCCCTGCAATCTTTCATGCTCTGTGACTCAGGTCCCTTTGGAAAACGAAGAGAATAACAGTACTTCATAGAGTTGTAAAGAGGATTTAAGTGAGTTCATGAAAAATGCCTGGCATGTAGTAAGCACACATGATGAATTTCAGCTATTTTTGTTATTTCTCCTGTGATTTTGAGCAGGTCTTTAACTGAGCCTCAGTTTCCTTATCTGAAATCATTCTGTTTTCTCCCTTTGGTAGTACTCATCACACTTGTAATTACTCATGTGATGTCTGTCCCCATCTCTGCTACCTATGCCTGCAGCAGGGCTTACTAGAGTGCCTAGCACATAGTAGGTGCTCAATATTCATTTGATGGAGGAATGATACCACTGTCAGGACTGAAAGAAACAATGAAAGACAGTTTGCTTTGACAAAGAATGCTGAATTCACTGTGTGTGTGGGTATAAGTCTCTGTGTGTGTCTTGAAGAGGGATTTGGGCTGGCAAGAAACTTGGACTTAGTCCTTCTTGCTTATGTGACCATAGGCAAGTAGCTGACCTGGCCGAATTTCAGTGTCCTCGACTATAAAATGAAGACAGTGGTACTGATCTGGTTAGGAAGATCAACCAAGACAGATGTGGTAAGTATCTAGTCCTGCACCCCCTTCATAGCTGGTGGCCTACAAGCAGCAGGCCCCTTCTCCACTCTTCTCATTTGTATGGTCTAAGCCAAATCCACAATAAAAATTCTAACAATGAACATGTATTGAGCACTTACTGTGTGCCAGGCACTATGTTAAGAGCTTTACTTATATTACCTACAGTGCACTGGTTTTGAAGTGAGACTTAGGAGAAGAAATCTTTGTATAAGCAGGAACAGGATTAGGGCATCGAGGCAGCATTCACGTGAACCCTCAGAAGACAGAGAAAATGTTAACTGTGTCTATCGAAGAAGGAGTGTACTTGTAGAGAGGGAAAAGCTGGTCCGTGATGGAGATTATGGGAACACCACTGGCCCTCCATGTGGCTTTGTCCAGGGCAGCTCTGCATTTATCCACATAAGCTTTTACTTAGAAAAAACAAAGTTCTGTTGCTTATAATAAAAATAAATAAATAAATTTAAAAGGCTTGGAAACCCCTCACATAATGAAAAGAACATAGGCCTGGAGTTAAAAACCTGCTTCCTGTCCTGGCCCTGTCACTACCCAGCCCAGGACCTTGAACAAGGCAGCTCCCCTCTTGAGCCTCAGCCCCTTTATGGGTAAAATGAGGAAGTTAGAACAACTTCTGCAGCCTTTTCCAGCTCAAACAGCCTGAGAGAGTGTGACCTTCTGGCTCTTTCTCTGATGGAACTTTTCAATTGAAACTAAGACAAACACATAAAGATGGACTTGAGTTAAGAGAAGATTGAAATAGAATAGATCTTAAGATGCCACTCAGCCTAGGACCATCTTCTAGATCCTTGTTCATAGATCCTTCCATCCTTTAGCCCTGATGGAATCCCTTACATCTTGGTCACTGCCAAGTTCCAGGCAAATTTCCTGACAAACTTCTATTTATCCTTCAAAACCCAGTGTAGATATTATGGTCATTTATCCATTCAGTGACTATTTACTGAATACCTACTATATGCCAGGCACTCTTCTAAAGGATATACAGTGAACAAAATAAAATCTATGCCCTATGATTTTTTTTAAGATTTTATTTATTTATTTGACAGAGATAGAGACAGCCAGCGAGAGAGGGAACACAAGCAGGGGGAGTGGGAGAGGAAGAAGCAGGCTCCCAGCAGAGGAGCCTGATGTGGGGCTCGATCCCAGAACGCCGGGATCACGCCCTGAGCCGAAGGCAGGCACTTAACCGCTGTGCCACCCAGGCGCCCCCCCCCTTTTTTTAAAGATTTCATTATGCCCTATGATTTTAATGTGGAAAGTATTTTCTACCCAACTCTTTGCACAGACTTCTATAATTGTATTAATAGGCTTTAAATCACATGTCAGCCTTCCTATTACACTGTACACTCTGAGGACAATGGCTATATATACTTATCTCATCCCTAGTTCTCCATTGGAATGCCTGGCAGATAGCGTACATTCAATACATTTTTTAAAAGATTTTATTTATTTTAGAGAGAGAGAGAGAGAGTGTGGGAGGGTTGGGGGGGCAAAGGGAGAGGGAGAGAGAGAAATCCCAAGCAGACTCCAAGCTAAGCATGGAGCCTGACATGCACTAAGTGTGGAGCCTGATGAGGGGCTTGATCCCAAGACCCTGAGATCATGACCTAAGCTGAAATCAAGAGTCAGATGCTTAACCGACTGAGCCACCCAGGTGCCCCCAATACATTTTTTTCCTGATGATATAAAGACCCAGGAGTATATATTGCCATCATTATTACCCCAACCCAAACGAACTGACATTTATTAAGTATTGAGAATCATTTCTGGACAAGACTCAGTAACCCTACTTAGATTCTAATATGGCACATTTGATTTTTTGATTAATATCTTCCCTTTGCCCATCACATTCTAAGCTACATAAGGGCAAGAAATCTGTCTGTCTAGTTTGCTGATAGAGCAACAGCATCTGATATATGTATTTAGCACATAGCACTCAAAAATGCCGAATGAATGAGTACTAGAGAATGGAGAGGCAAATGCAGGAGATGCAAAATGATACAAGTTGCAGAGTGCAGTGCTCATCAGTCTAGGTGGGTACTGGAAGCACAGCAGATGTCATGTGCTTAGTAGAGGCACTTATGAACGGGAGTTGGTCTTCCACTACAGTAACAAGTACCTGACAGTCAACTAAAACAGAGCTGGGAACAACAAAGGGCTGCATTCCTGCTACGTATAAGTGTTAGAAAATGGGCTTCAGAGCCAATAAGATCTGGGTTCAAATCCCAGTTCTGCTACTTCCTAGCTGAGTCTTTGGGTGATACTTAACCCACCTGAACACCTGTTTCCTCATTGGGAATATGAGCCCTGAATGAGCAAATGCACGGTAAGCACGTATGTAGTCCAGTGTCTGGCTTTGAGTCGAAACTGCACAAGTGTTAGCTCTTACTGTTTCCTGCCATTAAAGCAGACTCTTTCCATCCTCCAGCCCTGAGTCAGGTTCCTTAGTCTCAGCAAATCTTTTTTTTTTTCCTTTTTATCATCACACAGCTCCCATTCATCTGTCCCTACCTTTTGCTTCTCTCACAGGGACTGATCACGTACCCTGCTCTTCCTGCTTAGATTTTTATTTAACAAGTAAATATTTTTATGATACTCATTATGTACCATTTCCTATTATAAATGCTTAAGAGACTTTTTTCCAGGTTTATCGAGATATAACTGACGTTCAGCACTGCGTAAGTTTAAGATGTACAGCATAATGACTTGATTTACATATATCATGAAATGATAACTACAGTAAGTTAACACCCATCATTTCGTATAAATACAAAATGTTTTCTTCCTTGTGATGAGAATTCTTAGGGTCTACTCTCTTAACTTGCATACACAGGACATAACAGTGGTAACTATAGTCCTCAGGCTGTACATTATATCCCTAGTCCTTATTTATCTTATCACTGGAAGTTTGCAGATTTTAATTCCTTAGTCCCCAGGACAACCCTCTGAAATCAGTTACCATTTTTCAGATGAGAAAACTGAGGCCAGGAGATTTCAGTAACTTGCTGAGGGCACTCAGCTGGGAAGGGGCCCTGCCAGGATTCAAACCCAGGCGTGTATGGTTCTGAATGCTGCGTTCTTCAACCCAAGGACCACACTGACTTTCTGTCTCACAGTGTCCACCAATCATTCTCTGAGCCAGGCGCAGCCTTGGCAGCTAGAGCTGAAATCGCTTGAGGGAGGGACAACCAGGCTCTGGCCTCCCGGCATCTTTGTTTATCTGAGGAGAGGAGCGCCATGTAGACCCAGAGATCCCTGTAAGAACTGAGAGGTTGCACAGCTGAGTCGGGGAGGATATTCCAACTCTAATCCAAATTCCCCGCCAACAGGAAGGGAACGGAGTTATATCCCATGCCACCCCCTGGTTTGTCGTGGTTTCCAACACACGTTTCTTTCGCATGAACATCGGGTGTGGTACTAGACTAGAGATAAATTCTTGAGCAAGACGTTTGCAGCCCTTGAGTCTGGCATGGTGTTGGGAGACAAGCAAAGACATAGGCCATTTCAAAACAATGTTGTGAGGGTAGCCCATGCAGCTCCAAATCCCAGGCTGGGCTGACTGAGGGACAACCTAGCCGGTGAGGGCTTCTAAACGCAAGTAGTATTAAAAGGGAATGAGCAAGATAGGTGGGAGTCGGCCACGCCAAGGATATTCTCTGAAGGTGAGATGGCAAAACAGGTTTTTCAGGCAAGATGGGCCAACCCCTCCAGACCACAACCTTATGGAAAATAGTTTTTATTAGCCCATTTTTCAGATGAGAAAATGAAGGCTCAAGAAGTACCTTGCTTGAAGTAGCCCTGCAAGTAAGTGGTTGTTCCAACACATCCACCCCAGGTTCTGGGAACAGAGGCTTTTATAAAACATGCACATCAAAGGATGATGCAGCTGGTGGGCAGATTTATAGACCCAACTCTCATGGATGGTCTGGTACTGTCACTGGCCATGGGAAAAGTTACTTGAACTTTCTGAGCTCCAATTTCTACATCTGTTTTCATCTGCCAGAGGGTCCTTTTCACTCCTATCGGTAAATGGAGCAGATCTGAATATGCCTCAAGTCAGAAGTTGCACATTAGCAGACTGGATTAAATACAGCCCATGGAGGGCACAGAGAACCAGTGATTTTAGACAGACTTTACAGATGAGGTTTAGAGTGGTTTATTACTTGCCCAAGTTTACATAGCTGAAATGTGGCAGAGCCAGGATTTAAACTATAATGGTCTGGACTCAGCATCCAGGGTCTTAAAGCAGCACACTCTGGACTATTGTTTTGTACAGAGAAATGGCAATGGGTACTCAGCCTCTGTTTGGGAGACGTTAGGGAGTAATGGGGACTACAGTGAACTACAGAGTCTGTGCCTTAACTAAAGGAATGCTTCTGTGATTGATCCTGGGTAAGGCCGGTGAATGTTTTGTGCCTCATTTTTCTCTTCTGTAAAATTGGCATAATAATTACGCCTATTTCATGCGGTTATCTTGGAGACTAAGTTAACATGACCAGCACACAGTAAACATTATATAAGTGTAAGCTGTTACTATTGTTGCTATTTGAGGGGTGACTTTCATCTTAAACACCCATAATACCCACTTACATATGGTATGGTGAGCTAGGTACACCCTGATGATCAAGTTCTGACAGCATCTCTGGGTCCTTTTCCTCCTCCTTCTGAGCAACAATGGGGTTCATGGAGGAATCGGGGAAAAGAACCAAGGGCTCCAGGCCACAAGCCACGAGCTTCATGCATTAGCAGCAGCCCTCATAGCTGGCTGCGGAAGCCCCTCAGTGAGCTCATGGTTACCACCGGCCGCTAGGCTGAAAAGAATGTGAGGTGCCACGGGCAGCCTTCCAGGGACCCAAGAAGGGAGGCCTCATCCTTTCAGGATGTCTCAGGCTTCAGATAAAACCCTTCCTGTGTTCCAGCTTATAGCTGGCAGGGGCAATTGGCAGTGACTGATTGCAATGGGTGAGTTGTCGAAAAGATGTGTGTGTGTGAATCAAATGCCAGCTAGCGGAGGCAAAGCATGCATTCGGGAGGCTGGTGGGAAGACCATCAAGTGCCCAATGGTTTGTTTTGCACCTACTATATACTCAGTTCTCAGCCAGGCATTCAGGAGGTAATGAAGTTCACCTGTATGGACTCCTTCTGAACACTATGACAGTCATTACCTCTCTTGATCCTTGGCACAATCCTAAACTGCAAGCAGGCCTTATTTCCTGGGTTTAAAGATGGGTAATAGCAGAAAGTCTCTTTGAAATTACAAAGCGTAGCAGGAACTAGATACCCGTTGGCCAAACTCGTTTCCTTTTCCACCTGGGTACCCAGCTGGACTACATTTCCCAGCAGCCCTTACGGCTGGGGTCAGCCATGCGACTGAGTTCTGGCCACTGGAAGGAATGAAATGCTGGTGAGAATGATGAATGGGCCTGGCCCATAAAAATCTTTCCACGCAGTCCTCTTTCCTCTCTTTCTCATTGGCTAGCAGATGCAGACAGCCTGTGGAGGATTTTGCAGACCTAAGGATGATGGAGCCACAAGACGCAAGAGGCCTTCCGGGGCACCTGAGTAAAGGACAGAGTTCTGCCACAATGAACTCTTGAGCAAGAAATGGTCTTCTTTTGCAGTAGGCCACCTAGTTTGTTTTCCCCCAACAACTGGCCTACCCTAATATACACAGTAAGACAAGAACATGGGTTTTAGAGGCATTTTGCCTCTATATCTGGAAGTTTTTCCACCCTCTTCCAAATAAACAGACAAATCCCTTTATGTTTGTAGGGTCTCTGGATTTTACAAAGCATTTGGACAAGCAATGGGACAGTCTCTTCCTTCCACACCAAAAACCACTGGGCTGTGACTCTCATCCACTGTGGGAAGCTTTCAGATGGGGTAAGGTGTCTGGGCTAGCCACAGCTCTGGTACCCATTACACAATAGCAGGTACCCTTCTCAACCAGGTCTGGGAGAAAAGTAAGCCCCCAGTCCAAAGGCATCCCTTGTATGTGATGAACAAACTTCTCTCCTGTCCATCTATAATGGTATGAGTTATGTACCATGCCTGGAAGAACTGTGAAAACAGACACTCACATAGTTTTCTGTGTTCTGTGGTTCAGAGGAAGATCTCCCAACTGCAAGCCACTTCCCTTCTCTGAGTTTTGGTTTTCTCATCTGTAACCCCACAGGGTGGAATCAGATGAACTTGAGAGTTTCTTGCCAGCTATAATATCATTCAAAAAAGCAATATTTTGGTTCCAGGATGGGTCAGACATTTTCCTACATTATTTCATTTAGTCACAAAATGAAGAGGAATAGATTTTTGGGGAGAAATAAAACAGCAATTGGAATTCCTCACTGTTAGTTGCTTTTCACAAAAAGTTGTTATTCAGTATACTTTAGGTGGGTGGCAAACTGCTGTAGAATATCGTGTTAGCTTGTGCCTTCACTGGGCCTCCAACCTAGTTGGGAAGACAAGAACCACACACACAAAACCATGAAACCTCCTAGAGAGCGGGGCACGGAGTCTAGATGGTCAGTTAGCATAGAGAAAAGCTCAACCTTACCTGCCCCCCCTGCCACACCCACCTCCAATTACTGATTCTCTACAGACACAATTACACTCTGAGCACTTGCTGCATGCCAGACACTAACTGGATGCTTTGCCTTCATATTTCAACTCATGCTCACAGGAGCTCGGTCAGGAGGGCATGAATGTCCTTGTTCAAAGAAGAGGGACACAAGAGGCACATGGATATTAAGTTACTGATCCAAGGCCCCCACACGGGTCATCTGAAGCAGGTCTGTGTGGTTGGCAGAGCCTGTATCCCTTCCTTTGCCTCTGTTCTACTCTAGGCACAGCTCTGTCCCAACCTTCTAGTTGTTCCTGCTTCCCCAGTTCTTGAAGAAGAGATTCTGGCATCCTGCCCTTTGACAGTCAAGAATGACAGAGTCAGATTGTTGGGGACACCTCAGCTTGAAGGCCCCCCCCCCGGCAGAGAGGTTCCACATTCAGCTGAGGGGTGCAGCAGGGTAGGCATCATCAGCAGAGCCCTCCACACACTAGCCGACAAGTCCTGGAGACAAGACAGCCAGAGGTTTGCACAGCTGGAGGCCTTGGGGAAAGGCCTGGGAGCAGCTGAAATGAACTGACCCCATCTGGAAGTAGAGCCCCCTCCAGGGACAAGGAGGGAGGAAAGGAGACAGGAAGTGGCTGATCTGCCTGTTCTCAGGAAGCTGCAAGGCCTGAGAGAAGTGATTCCCTGGAAACCGAAGATCTGGCATTTCTCAACGTGTGCTCCTGGGACCCCCTGCATCACACGCACCTGGCATGTTAGAAAAGGGGATTCTCAGGCCACAAACATAATGAATCCAAATCCCCGGGAGGGGAGAACAGGAATCTGCATGTTAGAATAGCTCATTAGACAGTTCTGAGGCTCACCAAGGTTTAACAATTAAAACCCCACTTCTCTGAAATAATTACACCCAGTTCTTCCTTAGATGCACCCCTCATGTCTGCCATTCTGCCCATCAGTGATCCTTAACCCCAGGAGAGAAATAACAAAAAGGTTAATATCTCTTGAGTGTTCACCATCTGTCCCATACTCTTCTAAACACTAGATAGATCAACTCATTTAAAATCCTCATGGCATCCTTATAAGATAGCTACTACCATTAGCTTCATAGTACATGTAAAGAAACTGAGGCATAGAGAGGCTAAGAAACTTTAAACCTCACACAGTAAGTGGCTCATCCAAATATGGACCCAGGCCATCTGACTCCCAAACTCAAGCTCTTAATCCCTATGACACACAAACACTGTGGGAGGTTCCATTTATGGAAGACCTACTGGGAGCCAGACCCCCTGCCCAGGCACTTCAGGCATTAAACACACATTAACTGAATGTCTTCTATGTGCCAGGAACTGTTCTAAGTAAGCTCTGGCCAGGCTGGGACTAGGATGAGGTAAGTAAAGCATTCGACTTGGGCATAAAATTTGAGGGAGAGGGGCCCCAAAATTCAGTAATCAAGATAAATAATATTTAAAGAAACCAAATCATCAAGCTATGGTCTATGGGCTGGCCACCTGTTTTTGTAAATAAAGTTTTATTAGAGGGCAATAATATAAGAACAAAACTCTCAAAAACGCATGCCCTAATGGAGTTCACAATAACAGTTTCATCTAATCCTTAGCACAATGGCCCCCAAGGGCAGGTATTAATACCATTACTGTTTCACAGACACTAATCTTCCAATGGGTGGCTAATGATTATGAAGGCTGACAACATACCAGACACTGTTTTATACGTACCTTACAAATATTATTTTATTTCTCACAATCTCCTTGTAAGGAAAGGATCGTCATCATTCCCATTTTACATATGGTAAAACTTAAGCACAAATTAGTTTTATAATTTGTCCAAGGTCAACACAACCAGTCTAAGAGGCAGAGCTAAAATCTGAACCCAGGCTGCCATACTCCAAAGGCCATACTCTTTTAACCAGAAGAGTATATATGGACGTAAACTACAACCTATAGGCCAAATCTGGCCAAATCCAGCCCACCACCTGTTTTTGTAAATAAAGTTTAATTGGCACACAGCTATACTCATCCACTTATGCATTATGTGGGTCTACTTTCACACCACCATGACAAAGTGGAGTAGTGGTGACAGAGACCATATGGGCTGCAAAGCTGAAAATATTTGCTATTTGGCCCTTAACAGACAAAGTTTGATAACCCCAGACCTTAACCACTGTGAAATACCCGGTGGTCAGCACAGAAACTCATAGTCAGAAGGGAACAGAGATGGGATAGGAACCCACGCGTGTCTCTGAAGACCATTACTTTTCAACTCTGCCTGGCTACAGACCCCCCGATGAATGCCAATGCCTCCTTGTTTCCCAGAGTTTAGCACAATGCCTGGCCCAGGGAAGGTGCTTCATAAATGTTCTTTGAATGAATGAATGGTCAAGCCTTAGCATATCATATTGTGATCAAACTTAGAGAAACAATTTGACGGGCCCTACCTGGGAATGTCCAGCCTTTCTGTTATATCCATTACAAGCCAAGATGCACAGGATCTTGTTGCTATGGTAACCTACCCTAATAGCCTAAATTGACTGATAGACTTAAAACGTTCTGAGGATGTCTTAATTATCTGTACCTAGTATGCTGCTCATCCCAGATTAGAGAATCTTAATGGTCTCCATCTAAATCCAAAGATTAGTCTAAACATTCAACCTAAATTGCTTTGCCCTTGACACTAGAGGTCAGGGTTTTAGTCTTTGGCCCTAGTCTAAATCAAGAATGGGGATTTGGGAGTTGGAGAAACCTGGTTAAATCCTGGCTCCTCACCCATCAGCTGTGTGACCTTGAATGAGTTCCTTCACCTCTCTGAACTTCAGCCTCCTAACCTATGCCATACAATCTACTGCAGGGAAAGGATCTATGCATAGCTAGCAAGCACAGGTCACTAAGCAGGCCTCAGTGGATGGCTGCAATTCTTTGTTATGATGGAGACAGTTTAGGAGAGCTGTCTGCTGAAAGACCCCAAATCCATTATGCATGTTTTATCTTTGTGCTCCCAGGGTCTTGAATAAACAATGTCTTCATCCAGTTTTTTAAAAGACACTAATTCCGCCTCAGAATAACCACCCCCTCCCACCCCAGCTGAAATTTGGCCGGCTCTGTGCCTGGCGGCTGGCCTGAATTTCCAAACACTGTTGGTTTAGCATTTCTCAAATGTATCCCATTAACACTATGAACCTGTCAGCCCTCCCTCCTCTCTGAGCTCAGGTTTGACCTGCACAGCGAGAGATGGAGCCAGCAGTGTGAAGTCAGCCTCCTGGACTTGCCTTTGAGAAGCAGGGTGGTGCCAGGGTCAGTCTGCCTGGGACTGGGGGCACCTGTCAGCATTTGCAAGAGG
Organism: Ursus arctos; assembly: GCF_023065955.2. Taxonomy (NCBI): domain Eukaryota; kingdom Metazoa; phylum Chordata; class Mammalia; order Carnivora; family Ursidae; genus Ursus; species Ursus arctos. The sequence continues at coordinate 8,001,024 of NW_026622886.1, read as the reverse complement.
GGGTGCCCCCAGGTCAGATGCAGACATACGCGGTGTGCTCAGAGACTGGGAGGAAAAGTGTTGGTATGAGGGCCTCTGGGAAATGTGAGCCAAATACATTCTCCAGGTTGCCACTTGAGGGGAAAAAACAAGACCCTGGAAGAAGCTTAGCAAAAAACAAGACCCCAAAAGAGGCTTAGCAAAAAGCCACTGCTCTAGAAATCAAGAAATAGCTCTGCCCTGGCATGGTCTTCAACTCACTCGCTGTGCATCTTTGAGCAAGGTACTTGCCCTCTCTATGGCTCATTTACTTAAAAATGAATGGGTTAAGGTGGGCCATGTGTTTTTAAACTCTTGCTTGGCAGCAGAGCTCTTTCTCAAACAAATTTTTACTTGGAATTTTAATATATAAATAGGTGAAAGTGGAACTGATTCTCTGGGTAAAGATGGTGGGGGTGGGAAGGGGGGAGAGGGAATCCTGCCCACTCAGTCCCCAGACCCAACAATCTAAAGAGACCAGGAGGTACCTTTGTGGAACGGGGTTCAAGAACCATATGACATGACAGCTGATCTATAGAATCTCATGCCCTGGAAGCCTCTGATCGTGGTAGCTGCAGCTGCCATTGCTGATAAAGTAATGGCTTTTATTTATTGAGAACTTTCTTTGTGCCAGGGGCTGGAATCTGCTTCCACATGCTTTACTTTGAGAGTCAGTAGAGAGCCATAATTTAAATCCCAGCTTCACCAGTTTAGCAGCTGTGTGACCTTGGGCAAGTTAGGTAATCTCTCTATGCCTCAGATTATTCATCTGGAAAATAGGTTGTTCAGGAGATTAAATAAATTGATCTCTATAAAAGTGCCTATAACAGAGGCAGGCACACTGTAAGCAATTGATGTTTGTCATTTCTTTAAAAAAGATTGTATTTATTTGAGAGAGAGAGAGAATGAGCACAAGCAGGGGGGAAGGGTAGAGGGAGAAGCAGACTCCCCACCAAGCAGGGAGCCCGACTTGGGACTTGATCCCAGGACCTTGGGATCATGACCTGAGCCAAAGGCAGATGCTTAACTGACTGAGCCACCCAGGTTCCCTAATGTTAGCCATTTTTATCATGACTGCATAAATTACATATCTAATATTTGTAAGCACAACTCTGTTTCACAGGTGAGGAACTAAGGCATGGAGAGGTGAACTGAGTGCCCCTAAGTCACACAGCTGGTAAATGATGGACGGAGGACCTGAATCCAAGTTTGCTCAACTGCACAGACTATGGTCTTAATACAGGGGAAACTGTTTTGCTGTTGACCCCAGAGGTAAGGGTCTTGGTCACAGTAATTTGCTTAAGGAGGTCTAACCCTAGATGGAAGGGAAGTTAATGATGACTACAGTAATTTATGCCTACAGGAATTTTGGTATCACAGGCTCTGGAGTCTGGGCATCTTCGTGCATGCGGGTCCCAAGCAGAGACTGGGAGGTGTGTGGTTAGCAAAGCCCAAGTCTATCTGACAGTTTTTTTTCCCAAGCCACATTCTCCAGCCTTTCCTGCTGACCCATAAGACATCTTCATGTAAATGAGAAAAAGGGCAGAGGCACAGGTGAACAGAGAATAGGCAGACTCTCAGCTCCCACTTGGAGGGTAGCTTATGCCTTTGAGCAGTGCACAAGCTGCACAACCTTACACAACGACTCTTACTCTTCTCCTGCCTTAGTGTTTGGTAGAGAGAAGCACAGGAAGAGCATAAATTTGGGTGGATGAAAGGAAAAGAATGGTCTCAGCCTTGCCCTGATGCCTGTGGTAGCCCTGGATGACAGGAGGGAGCATAGAGGCTGTGTAGTCAGGAAGCTCTGCATGATCCCGATCGCCCAAAGCAAAGGCAAGCCACACAGTTACTTTATTTCTTTATGTTTCTTTCTCTCAGCATGGAGGGTGGTAATAAAAGATGGCTGTATGGCTCTCTCTGGGGAGCTGAATGGGAGCCAAACCGTCATATGCTGAACAAATGCTCCAATTGCCCAACTGCAGAGCTGCTGCTGCATGTTATTAAAATGGCAACAACCTCTCCCCTGACCCCTGACCCATGGAAATGGGTAGTCACCAGCCCACCCACCCAGAAAGCCCCTGTGCCCTGCCACCAACGGAGGCCCAAACACTGGCTCTAGCATTTAGAAAAAGCAGGGGGTGTGGTACAGTTGTAAGAACATAGTTTTTACATTCAGCCAGAGCTGGATTCAAATACCAACTCTACCCCTTGTGATTTGCTGGACATTGGGTAAGACACTGAACCTTTCTAAGCCTCAATTTTCCAAGTATAAAATACAGCTTATCATACTGACCATGCAGGGAGGATGTAAGAATTAGAAATAACAAATGCAAAGTGACAGCATAGTGCCTAAGACATAGTAAATGCTTAAAACAGCTGCACAAATAGGTCCTTTCACGTCAATCAATGAAGAATGACTATAAGCCCATTGAGGACCAGGTGCGATGAATATCATATAGGAGGGTTTCAGTGGTTTCTCTAGGGGAGTGACACTTGAGCAGAGAGATCTGAAAGATGAGCAGGAATTTTCTAGGTGAAATAGGGAGGAACCAACTTTCTAGGCAGAGGAAACAGCATATATGGAGACCTGTGGTCAGAAAGAATGGATAGTAGACCTGAGAAAAAGCTGATGTAGCTGATGCAGAGAGGGAGGTGGGCAGGGACTGGAGCACCCAAGCCCTCATGAAAGGGTTTTAACTGATGGAGTGACATGATCAAATCGGAGTATTAAAAAGCTCATTCTAAAAAGGATACACATTGCATGATTCTAACTATACAATATTCTGCAAAAGGCAAAACTATAGAGACAGTAAAAAGATCAGTGGCTGGTAGGGGATTGGGGGGAGGACTGGGTGGGGAGGAAGGAAGGAGTAGGCAGAGCACATGGGATCTTTAGGGCAGTGAAACTCTTCTCTATGATACATGATAGATACACGCCATGATACATTTGTCAAAATCTATCCATTGTGCAACACGGAGAGTCAACTCTAATGTAAACTATGGACTTTGGATAATTATGATGTGTCAATGTAGGTTCATGAACTATAATAAATGTACCACTCTGGTAGTGGATGGTGATAGTGGCAGAGGCTGTGCATGTGTGGGTATTTGGGAAATCTCTGTACCTTCTGCTCAATTCCGCCGTGAGCCTGAAAAACCTCTTTAAAAAAGTAAAGTCTATTGGAAAGGAAAGGAAAGGAAAGGAAAGGAAAGGAAAGGAAAGGAAAGGAAAGGAGGAAACGAAGAATGGCAAGAAAGAAAGGAAAAGAAAGGAAGAAAAGAGAAAACTCACCCTGGCTTCTGTGTAAAGAACAAATTGGAGGTGGACAGGAAGAATGGGGAGGACCAGATAGGTTTTTCTGTTTTCCTGCTGAGCTCCTTGGGGCAAGTTACCTAAGCTCTGAGAGCTTCGATTTTTTCATCTGTGATATGGGGACAAGCATATAAAGTGACACGGTGCATAGGAAATGCCTTGCGGAAAAACTGGCACCAGACAGGCAGTCAGTTCACACTGGCTGAATGAGAAAGAATGAGTGTGACAATGTGAAGAATGGCAAAGCACATAGGATACAAAAGCTCTTTCTGTGGGGATAGTGGACATCCTGTGATGGTGAAACACAGGTAGCATCATAGCAGGTGAAAAACCTTACTGTTTATTAGCAGAGGCAAAAGTATTTATCAGAGTGCGTGCCCCAGGGCTCAAGCTGTGTTTTGTGCTTTGGGGGAAATCAGTAGCAATCATTGCTAAGATTTATTGAATATTAACTATGTGGCAGGTACTGTTGTAAGTACTTTATGTGAATAAGCCCATTTCATTTCCTCAACCAGGCCTTCCACTGAGTACTGTAATTACCTCTGTTTTGTATCTGGGGAAACCAAGGCACAGAAAAATTCATCAGCCTGCCCAATGTAAGTGACAGAACTGGCTTAAAAGAGGATTGAAAGATACAAACCTGAGTTAACGGGGAAACAGGCTGTGCCAGCACAGGACAGTTATAAGATGGCACAAAGCAGACCAGCCATGATCAAGGATTACATCACATGGAAAGCAGTATGGTAGAGCTGTTAAGAGCAGACATTAGAATTAGCCTGGGTTTGAATCCTGGCTCTTCCACCTTCTGTGTGACCTTGGGCAAGCTATATAGCTACTCTTTGACTCAGTTTTCACATCTGTAATAGGGGGATTGTAACAGGCCACACCATACGTAGTTGTGTTGTGAATAAATGATAAGATGCATGTAACTCACTACCTTATCACATTATATGGAAAATAATAAGAGCTCAATATACATTTCAGAGCAAAGGAGGACAACAGGAATTTCTGAAAGCATAAGCCTGGGGCTTCAAACAAAGGTTGGGGCTCAAACCCAATGAACACCCAGCTAATGGTTATCAAGTATGATGCTAGGTGCCAGCTGGGTACAGCGATGAGAGCAACATGACATCTGCCCTTGAAGACCTCTCAGTCTGGAGGCGGGGAGGTAGGCTCAAATGCAGAAAATAAAACAAAAGGCAGGATACAAAAATCAGTCACTCACACAACCAAAATAGTGCCGGCCACCATTCTAAACTCTAGGGATATAGTGACTTGCCAAACAGATGAGATCCTTGTACTCAAAGAGCTTGTATTTTCATGCTGGAGACAGGCAAGGAACACCTTCCATACGGGCCTTGCAGACCATGGTTAGGACTGTGAATTTCACTCTAAGAGGGATGGGAAATCCCTGCTGGATTTTAAACATGGGCTTGGTATCTGATTAAATTTTAGAAGAATCTGGTTGCTGTTCGGAGAACGGATTGAAGGGGGATTAATATGTCCTCAAATTCTCTGCTGCTCCTTTCATCAAGAAGTGGGGTCCCTTTAAATCCAGTCTTCCCCTGTGCCTGTCTCTGGCCCCTAGAATGTGGCAGAAGTCATGCTGTGTGGCCACATTAACTCTGGCCTTTAAGACACTGACACCTTCCACCCCTCCTGTAACCTGCCCTCTTGAAAACCAGCTGCCATATGAGAAGTCCGGCTCTCCTGAGACTGCACTGCTATGAGGAAGTCTAACAGTCATGTGGAGAAGGGATCATGTGGAGGGGCGCGGAGGCACCAGGCATGAGTGTGAAGCCTACTCGGGCCTTCCAGCCCAGCCAGGCCACAAGCTGCCTGCTAGCCTAGCCAACACCGCATGCAGCCCAAGTACTGCCTAACCAAGTCCTGCCCAGATTCCTGACCCACAGATTGCAAGTAAATAAAATGGTTGTGGTTTTAAGCCACTAAGTTCTGGGGAAGTTCGTTACATAGCAATTGAGATGTGGGTGATGGCAAAGCAAGGAGACCGGGGAGGAGGGTACTGTAGAAATCCAGGAGAGAGAGAGGTGACTTGGCCTATGGTAGGAATGGTGGTAGAGAATCAGAAAATGCTAACAAGAGAAAGTTGCACACACACCATCATCATCATCGGTGGGAGAAACTCAGAGGTCTGGAGACTCTATACACCCCACTGCTTTGGCACTGGTTCCCTCTCTGAGGCTAACTCTTTCAATGAGGGACTGGCTGTCCGAGGGTTGACTTTGTTGTCAGACACTTCACTGCCATCAGGATAAACGCTACAGAAGACACATCCTAGACTGCCAGAAAATAGGCTTAAGGCACAGGAATATTGTTTAGCAAAATGAAAAAATGTCCCAGAAAAAAACTGCTTGATATAACACCTAATATTTATATATGACTTCACAGTTTATCAAGCATGCTCAGACATATGACCTCTGATTCTACCAACTGTCCATCCTCATTTACAAATGAGGAAACAAGCGCAGAGAGGAAACAGTTACTGTTCTAAAGTCCCATAGGTGTTAAGTGCTAGAGCTAGACTCGAACCTATAACTTCTCTCAGTAAGTTCAAATATTTTTTTTAGTATAAGTCACTAAAATTTCCACGTTTATTTTAAAACTACATAGGATAATGTAGTTAAACAAATTTCCACATTTGTTTAAAAGTACATAGAGTAAAATCATGTAGTATCCTGCATTGCAGTTGTCTGCCTCCTGCTCCTTTCCATAGGCTAGTTGTGCAACAGTTTTTAAAGTGGGGTCCAAGGAATTGGCATTGAAATCTTGTGGAGAGAGCTTGACAAAAGGCAGACTCCCGGGCTTTCTGGTAACGGGGCCTGAGCACCTGCATTTTAGTAAGCAGGGCAGGAGGTTCCTAAATTCTTCGCCTTCATGGGAAATTTTGGAAGTCACTGAATTGGTGGATCCACATGCTCTCAGGAAGCAGATGGATTTGGTTAAATGAAGAGAGAGTCAGAAAACAGTTTAGCAAAGTAAATGGATCACTGCATTCCTATTCTGGAGCTCTTCTCACTCTACCGTGTTGCCTGCATTGGGGAGGGGGTTCTAGATAGTCTCCTCCTCCCCTTCCCCCTTCCGGCCAGGCAGGGAAGAGTGTGCAAGATGAGTGGTGGGGTAGCAGGTCGAGGAAGGAGCAGAGTGCACATCTGAAGAGCAGACACTGTTTCAGGCACTGGCCAACATTCCCTGTTTTAGTCCTCTAAGGAGGCATTATTTCCATTTTCCAGTTGAAAAACCTGGGAATCAGAAGGTGTGGTCATTTGTACAGTCGCACAAACAGCAAGTGTGGAGTCAAGATTGGAACCCAGAACTGCCTGACTGCAACCCTAGTATTCTTCCCAGTATCAAGCTGAGAATCAGGTAGCAATCAGGTGGAAGGATAGTGTGATATGAAATCACAGTAGTTTGAACCCTACTCCTCTACTCATTAGCTGCGTGGCCTCGACGAGGCATTGCCCTTCTTGGAAAGTGTCCATTTCTTTCAAAAGGGGATGAAATTACCTGCCATTGAGAAGTACCTCGTACCCAGTAGCCTTTTAGTAAGAAGTAATTGCTTAGGAATGACAAAAGACCAGAACTCCAAAGCCAAAGGGTGAAGTGACCATAATGGCAATTTCTTTCTTTTTTTTTTAGAGAGAGAGAAAGAGAGACAATGAGAACGAGTGTGGGCGAGGAGCAGAGGGAGAGGAAGAGAGAGAATTCCAAGCAGGCTCTGGTCCCAGCGAGGAGCCCGATGTGGGGCTTAATCTCATGACCCTGAGATCATGACCTGAGCCAAAATCAAGAATTGGACTCCTAACCAACTGAACCACCCAGGCGCCTCATTGGCCATTTCTCTCCTCCAGTGGACTGCGTTAGGTTGGGGGCGGGTCCCCCAAGGGAACATGAAATGGGACCCAGCTCCGGAGCCATTCCCAGCAGTGGTTATAGCATGTGGGAAGGTGCAGAAGGCTGCAGGGGCTGGCTGGTGGCCTTGCAGGTCTCTCCCAGCCCCAATTTCTATGATTCTGGGAATCCGGAGCCACACTGTTTTTCTCTGTCAGAGCGCCGCTCCTTCTCCTGGGGGAGTTGGCAGACCTGCCGCTGGCCCGTTGGCTGGAGACGCATGGGCAGCAGAGCCTGGCATTTCTTTACAGACTCTCACTGTCTCTTTCTTGTGCGGCTTTCTTCCCGTTCCCACGCCCCACCTCTGCGAGTCCCCAGGGATCCTGCTTTCTCCTGCAGCGGTGAGGGCAAAGGCCCTGGGCGAAGAGATAGATCGGGGCCTTCCCCCTCCAAGGCTGCTCTGCTGGGACCTCAATGATTCATTGTCCCTGGCCTCCCAGACCCCATCCCCTCCCAGGGAGAGGAGGCGGTGGCGGTGTGCCGGTCAGCAAGTCCGCGCCTGGTGCAAGCTACGGCTTTACTTTGCAAAGTTGTGGGATTCTTATTCATTCGAAGAGTCGGCTGGTCCTGAATGCTTTCAGCAAAGATTTAGGCACTGTGCCAGGCACTGGGGGTACAATTCAGAAAAACAGTCCTTAACCTGATCCTCAAGGAAGGTCCAGTCCAGTGGGAGACATGAGAAGGAAACAATAATGATCAGTTGAAGGCTGGTTCATTCCTTCACTCACTGAACAAGTAGTTACTGAGAACTTTATATGTGGCAGGCACTGTTCTGGGGCCTGAGAATACAGTGGCAACAAAACAAAGTCCCTGCCTACCTCCGCAGTCTTCTGTTAGAAAATAATACAATAAAATCAATTACATCTTATGTATATTACATTAGCTATCTATTATCTAGCTAGCTTGTTATCTACCTACCAATCATCTATTTATAATTTCAAAGAGTGATAAAGGCTTAAAGAAAAACGTGCTCAGTTGGGCCTCGAGAGCACAGATAGTATGTTCTGGCAGGATTTGATCAGAAATTTGAAAGGAAGTGAGAGGGTGAGGCATGTGTTTCAGGATGAGGGAAGCAATTGCAAAGACTGTATAAGACACTCCTCTCCCTACTTTATACAAATCACTCTAGAAGTAAGGACCACTTCTTCCCTCTTCACAGATGGGGAAACCAAAAGCTAGAGAAAGGTGGAGAGACTCATCCAGGGCCTTGAGGCTTGGGGAAGGTGGGGTTTGCACCCACCCCAGGCAGCTGTCCCTCACCTGTGTGCCTATCTGCCTCCAAGAGAAGCTCCTTCCCCAAATCCATAGGGCTTACTCTGCTCACTTTATTTAAATTTCTATTTAAGTCACCTTCCCTGCCTCACACTTTCTCAAATACCAGTCCCTATGTCTTCTTTGGCTTCAACTACTTCTCGTGACCTGCCATTAGAATGCGTATTTGTTTGTTTGTTTTCCACTTTCTGCAATCCGTTCCATGAGGGCTAGTGTCGATTTTGCTCACTGCTGTATGCTTTATGGCTGGCACATCTTTAATGGGTAAATGAAAGGAAAGCAGGCAAAGCTCAGTGGGTGTGTAACCATTTAGGAAAGTTAAAGGGAGCACTTTTTCAAATACACACAGGCACTGGGGTGAGAACAGAAACTGCACTCTACGTAGTACTTGCTGGATGTGCCTGGCACTCTGAATTTGCTCAGTAAATATGTGTTGAGTGAATGAATATCTGGAATTTTAAATTTTAGGTTCATGAAGCTCAAAATCTAGGCAATTATGTGTGAAATAAAAAGTCAAGAATCCTTACTTTGTAATGTGCTCTGATGGGATGCTTGAGAGTTCCTAGAACAGAGACAGTGAAGTTGAAAGCTGATCGTGGCTCAGGAGCTAATGTGGTAGGAGATTTGAACAACTCACCACTTCCCTCCCTCCCTGGCTACCGTTTGCCCATCTGTAAAATGGGGACACACAGAAAAGGGACGAGGGATTCTTCTAACTCTGGACCTCTAAGATTTTATAAAATGTCCTCTTCTCTGGGACGGGTCCACACATCTCTGTCTTGCCCCAAACATCTTCCCTGGAAACAGTAAGACTGGGGTGGGTACCGGGGGAATATCTGAGTCTTTGATGCCTTTCCTCAAGGTCTTGTGTTACTTATGCTTTCTGGCTCCCTCTCTTCCACCCTCTCTGAGGTCTGACCTTCTAATGAGCGGATGCACATTATCAGCCGCTGTGGTTTGAACGGCTGCCTGTAATTTAGTGTTGCCTAATGCTGGAAACTGAGAGCAGAGCTTGTGTAATTAGGCTGGGGCCTCATTAACGTCTGCCTCCTTGGGTATTTTTCATTCCTGATTTCTCCTGTCCTGTATTTTGAATCCCATCTGTCTGTATAGGCATGGCTGCCCTTTTTTATCACTCCATTGTGGAGCCAGTCTTGAATGTGGGCCCAGAACGGCCATGGCCATCACAAAGCATGAATCTTAACATGCCCTGGGATGGCCCCTGCTCTGCTTTCTAAATAGAATTTTGCAACTTTACTGAGAACCTGGATGTCTGGGTTGCTCTTAAGCACCTCAGGCTGCCTGGCAGCGCACCCTTAGTTTGGGAATTTGACAGAAACCAGAGTAAGGGACTCTATCGTTTTAATTGCTATAATTACTGATGATTTAACCAACTTGTGTGCAATACTTTGCTATTTATAAAACACTACTAAAATCTGACCTTGAACAGAGACTTGCTCTGCTTTGTTCACTGGTGATTTCCTAAGAGAGTTATTCTCTTTTTGTGCCTCCTGCCCCCATTCTGTGGGGCATCTGTGGAAGGTATCAACCTGGCTCTCTTACTCACTGGTCTCTGCTTAGCTTTGGCCAAAATGAGGCCCCAGCAGGAGCCTGGAGGGCAGGGGAGGGAAGGATGGTGGTGTTTGTTTCTCATGCCCACCCTGCTTCAGTACCACGACTCTGGAGGTAGCTGAGTTCTTCCACCATTGCTGGTTCAAGTGCGGGACTCTCCCGCTCAAGTCTAGGTGGAACCTACTAGATTAAAACTATTAGTTCTATTTCCTCTCCTGCCCCTTCACCCCTGGGGATGATAATTGCTTCCTGCTGTTGTTAGATTCTGGATGCATCATGTTCCCTCAGCCCCACATGCTCCTCTGTAAGTGGTTCCTTCATTACAATCTTTATATAACCCACTTGGGGGTGAATTCTGTTTTCTGCCCAGCCTCTGTCTGATACAATGCCCAATATCTGGAATACAGCCTGCAACTTAGCAGGCCTTTAATAAATATTTATGGAAAAAATGAGCAAACTTTTCAACAAAACTATGTAAAATAATATGATTACCTTTTACAGATAAAGAAATGAAGGCTCAGAGAGGTAGATTCTCAGATCTGAGCAACACATTTCTAAGGGAGAGCAACACACACACCGTATACCCTGGCTGAGCCTGCACCACACGCGATGTCCTGGAGAAATCTCTAAGTCCTGCTGCTTTCTGTATAGACTCAGAGTCCATGCATGCCAGCCTGGGGTTGGCTCCAAAGGGCCAGAGGCCATGGAGTGGACAGGGGTAAGGCAGGGAACAGAATAATAAAACCTCAGGATTTAAAGATACTTGGAAATTCACTTGGCATAGAACCAGAAACTGGGGCTCAAATCCAAGTACTGCCACTTCCTTTTTCCCCAGCCTTATTGAAGTGTGACTGACCAATGAAAATTGCATATATTTAAGGTATACAACACGTTTGGATATATGTATACATTATGAAATGATTACAACAACCACATTAATTAACATACCCATCACCTAACATAGTTCCTTCCTGCTAAGAGCACTTGAAATCTACTCTCTCAGCAAATTTCAAGTATACATTATCAACTATAGTCATGATGCTGTACATTGCCTCTAGACCTTATTCATCTTATAACTGTAAGTGTGTACCCTTTGACCAACATCTTCCATTCTCCCAAATCTGCCAGCCCCTAATAACCACCATTCTATTCTTTGTTGCTATGGGTTCAGCTTTTTCAGACTGCAAATACAAGTGAGATCATGTGTATTTTCCTTGTGTGTCTGGCTTAATTCACTTAGCATAATGTCTTCCAGGTTTATCCATGTTGTTACAAATGGCAGGTTTCCTGCTTTCTTAAGGCTGAATAATATTCCATTGTATATATACCACATTTTCTTTACCAATTCATCCACTGACAAATATGCAGGTTGTCTCCACATCTTGGCTACTGCGAATAATGCTGCAATAAACATGGGGTGTAGATATCTCTTCAAAATAGTGATTTTATTTTCTTTGAATATATACCCAGAAGTGGGATTGCTGAATCATATGATAGCTCTATTTTTTATTAAAAGTTTAACCTCCATACTGTTTTCCACAGTGCTTACACCAATTTGCATTCCCATCAGTAGTGCATGAGGATTCCCTTTTCCCCACATCTTGACCAACACTTGCTATCCTTTGCCTTTTTGTTAATAGCCATCCTAACAGGTACACAATGATATCTCACTGTAGTTTTGATTTTTTTAATTAAGTTCAATCAGCCAACATATAGTACATTATTAGCTTTTGATGTAATGTTCAATGATTCATTAGTTGCAGAGTAGTTGCACTGTAGTTTTGAGTTGCATTTCCCTGATTAGTGATGTTAGGCCTCCTTTCATGTGCTGGTTGACCGTTTGTATGTTTTCTTTGGAAAAATGTCTACTCGGGTCCTTTGCCCATTAAAAAAATTTGGATATTGCTCTGAGTTATATGGGTTCCTTATATATTTTGGATATTAACCCCTTATCAGATAGATGGTTCACAAATATTTTCCCCATTCTGAACACTGTCTTTTAATTTTATGGATTGTTTCCTTTGCTGTGCAGAATTTTTTTAGTTTTACTCCTGATATTTTTTTTCTAGTTTAATACAATTGTGGTCTAAAAAGATACTTGATATTATTTCAATCTTCTTAAATTTGCTAAAACTTATTTTGTAACTTATCATATAATCCATCCTGGAGAATGTTCATTGTGCACTTGAGAAGAATGTGTATTCTGTTGCAATTGGATGCAATGTTCTGTGTATGTGTAGGTCTGTTAGGTCCATCTGATCTAAAGTGTAGTTCAAGTCCAATGTTATCTTACTGATTTTGTGTCTCAATGATGTAACCGTTGTTGAAAGTGGGGTACTGAAGTTCTCTACTATTAATCTATTGCTGTTATTTTTCTTCCTTCAGACTTGTTAATACTTGCTTTATATATTTAGGTGTTCTGATGTTGGGTGCATAGATATAATTACAATTACTATATTCTCTTGATGAACTGACCCCTTTATCATTACATAATGTCCTTTGTTGTTTCTTGTTACAGTTTTTGGCTTAAAGTCTACTTTGTCTGATATAAGTATAGTGACCCTGCTCTCTGTTGGTTTCTATTAGCATGGAATATCCTTTTCCATCCCTTCACTTTCAGCCTATGTGTGTCTTTAAAGTGTTTTTAAAGTCTCCTGCAGGCAGCATATTGCTAGATCTTTTTTTTTTTTTTAATTCATTTAGCCACTCTGTGTCTTTTGATTGGAGAATTTACTCCATTTACTTTTTTTTTTTTTTTAAGATTTTATTTACTTATTTGACAGAGAGAGAGCAGGACAGCACAGGCAGGGGGAGTGGCAGAGGGAGAGGGAGAAGCAGGCTCCCTGCTGAGCAGGGAGCCCGATGTGGGGCTCTATCCCAGGACCCTGGGATCATGACCTGAGCCAAAGGCAGTCACTTAACCAACTGAGCCACCCAGGTGCCCCTCCATTTACTTTTAAAGTAGTTATTAATAGGTAAGGACTTACTATTGCCATTTTGTTAGTTGTTTTCTGGCTGATTTGTAGTTCTTTATTCCTTCTTCTCTTGCTGTGTTCCTTTGTGTTCTGATAATTTTCTGTGGTGGTATGCTTTGAATCCTTTCTTTTTGTTTTATGTATCTACTATAGGTTTTTACCATGAGGCTTACATAAACATCTTATAGTTATAATAGTCTATTTTATCAGGTTAACTACTTAACTTCAATCACATACAGATTCTCTTTTATTTTCCCCTTCCTACATTTTATGTTTTTGATGTCGCAATTCACGTCTTTTTATATTGTGTATTCATTAACAAATCATTACAGCTATAGTTATTTTATAGTTATATAGTTATTTAAAAGATAATACTTTTTTAAAAAAGACAAAATACTTTTGTCTTTTAACCTTTATACTAGAGTTAAAAGTGATTTACACACCATCATTTCATTATTAGAGTATTCTGCATCTGACCAAATACTTAAACTTTATTGATGAACTTTACACTTTCTTACGTTTTCATGTTACTAATTAGTGTCCTTTCATTTCAGTAAATTCCCGCTGACTAAAAGTCAGGTGCTTGGATCCCCACAATATTTGCCTACCAAATGGCTGTGGTACTTTTGCATATCACTCGTAAGGAGGAACTTACTACTTCTTTAAGCAGCTCTGACTATGAAGCTGTCTCCTCCTTGTTGAACAGGTGGTCCAGGGCAATGGTGCCCCACACATGCTCTGAGGTCAGACTGCCTAGGTGTAAATACTAGCTTTGCCACTTACCAGCTGGAGGCCTTGATTCCACTACCCAACTCATTGGTGCTTCAGCCTTCTTATCTAGAAACTGTGGATTATAATAGTACATACCTTATAGAGTTGCTGAAAGGATGAAATGTTAAGTGCTTGGCACAGTGCCTAGCACGTAGGAAATGCTATAAAGCGTTTGTTAAATAAATAAAAATTCATGAATTTTGTATGTGTAATTCAAGCTGGCTTAGTCAAAAAGGGATTTTTTTTTTTTTTTTTGGCTAAGGTTTGGAGATGAATCAATCTGGATTCAGGGCCCTGAATAACATCATCAGGTCATTCACTCTCTGTCTCTCCCTTGGCTGTATTTTCCTTTGCCTTGGCTTCAACCTCAGCAAAGCCTTTCCTCAAGGGAAAAAAGAGATGGCCACCAGCAGTTCCAGGTATCCATCCCACCAGATCAGCAGCCCGAGCAGAATGTACACATGTCTCCCACCCAAGGGTTCCAGTAAAAGTCTCACAATGGATTCTCATTGGCTTGGCTTAGATCCCATTACAATATTTGGATTCAGTCTGACACCAGCTGACGTCAGCTCTAGACACCACACAGACTATAAGTTGGGGAGGGGTCACCCAAATGGAAAATCTAAGTGCTGTTCCCCAAAGGAGAAAGAATGGATGCTGGAGAAAACCAGCTGTGGTCTGCTCTACTACCCATCCTGGTCAACTTTTCTGAAGGTACTTCCTATGAACATGACTTCAGAAGATGTAGGCCTTGCTCATATTACACACTTGAAAGTGTTTAAAGGCATTTTCAGTGCAACACTTAAGTCTCTTTGAAAGCATATACTGCAAGTCAACAGCACTGCTCAACATTCCTACTTTGGGAGATCACAGTTAGGGCTTGAAAGAGCACTATGTGGCTGAGGAAGATTCTTATTGACTCCCTGCCTGCAGGACACACTGTGAGTTGGGCTGGGGCTACCTGATTTTTGTGCATATTCTTCCAGGTCTGTAACTTGTGACTTGCCGAAACAAGATGTCTAGCTGAGACTGTAAGTACCATCCTGGGTTTGGACAGAATAAATCTTCATAGCCCCATGGACCCCTGAACCCAGGGCTTTGGCCATATTGGCACTGCGCCACAGCTCTGGCTACTTAAGGTATGGTCTTCTACCAGCAGCAGCAGCAGCAGCAGCAGCAGCAGCAGCTAGAAGCTTGTCCAAACCCTTGCTGCTCAAACTGAGGCTGCAAATCTGGCAGGTCTCATCTGGGAGCTATAGGTAATTCGGAATCTCAGGTCCTACTTGAAGACCTAATGAATGAGAATCAGTATTTTATCAAGATCTTTAGGGGATTGATATGCACTTAAAATTTGAAAAGCGCTACTGTATTTGTTTTCTAGGGCTGCGTAGAGAGTACTACAAACTGGACGGCTTAAAACAACAGAAAAGTATTCTCTCACAGTTCTGGAGGCTAAAAATCTGAAATCAAAGTGTTGGCAGGATTGGTTTCTTCTGAGGGCTGAGAGAGAATCTTTTCCATGCCTGTCTCCTCCCTTAGGGTGACTGACAGCAATCACAGGCATTCCTTGGCTTGTAGAGACATCCCTTTAATCTGCTTTCATCATCACATGGCCCTTTTCCCTGTGTCTCTGTGTCAGGCAGCACACCCAGCCCCTGCTGATGCGGCCCCAGTGCAGAGCCGATGTGAGAGCTATCTGGGGAGGTTCTCCAACAGGCTACCCGTTGAAATCACCCAGGGAGCATTAAAACTACAGATGCCCAAATCCGACCTTGAGAGATTGTAGTGAACTTGGTCTGGCATACTGCCTGGCCATCAGGATTTTAAAAACATTTCCCAGGTGATTATAATCTGTAGCCAAATTTGAGAACTAATGGGATGGACGTTCTTGTTTCTATATATTACAAAATGAGACAATTCAGTTCCTTTTCCAGATAGGGAAGCAGGGCATAAGCACAAATAAATTTGATAATTTCTGAAGTATAGTTTGAGGCATTTTCGTTTGGTGCTCATAAATTTAAAATTACTGTCTCTTATCTTCATCATAATGAATTACTTCCTTTGCCTTTGAAAGTAACACTTTTCACCTGGAGTCTATTTTCCCCCCTGATATTAGTACAGCTACATCAGCTAGCTTTCTTTTGACCAGTTAAACTATATATATATATTTTTTTCCCATCCTTTAACTGTCAAACTTTCTATATTCTTATGTTTTAGATGAATATCTTGAATGGAATATAGCTGGATTTTAAAAATCTACTTTGCAAATTTTTATGTAGATTCTCCATAAACTAGAGCATTCAGTCCTTTTACACTTAATGCAATTAATAATATATACTGGTGATAATAAATATTGAACAACTCATGCAATACTTTGTGGAGGTTGTAGTTCTCTCAAGTGACCATGAGAGGGCGACTCCAGTGGACTCATAGGCATTTACAGCCTTGAGGGGAAAGAGGAAATCAGGTATTTTCTCTCTGGGGTTCCGCCACTGCTTCCAAGGGTGTGCCTTCTCTATAATGTTTAGGCATCCTCTGACCACGGGAAGAACAAGGATATGAGCTGGGGGACAAAAGTATGGTGAACTGGGGGACAAAAGAGCAGTCCAATGGTCTGCCCACCCATGGGGTAAGTGTAGCTGAAGACATTTATTAGGCTGAGGGCAGAAACTATTTACCAACTTGTATAGAAAGTTTTCAATATTTTAATAATGAGCACTGTTGTTCAAGCCATTTAGAATAATATCAGTCTGCTTATATATTTGGATTTAAATCCACCATCTTATTTTATTTATAATACACATTCTATGTTGGTTTTTCTCTCACGTCTTCTTTTACTATTTCTTCTATTCCCTCTCTTGTAGCTTTATATTTTTTTTTTGTTTATTTGAGAGAGAACAGGTGGTGGGGTGGGGGAGGAGCAGAGGGAGAGGCACAAGCAGACTCCATGCTGAGTGCAGAGCCCAATGCAGGGCCCAATCCTGTGACCCTGAGATCATGACCTGAGCTGATATCAAGAGTCAGACACTTAACTGACTGAGCCACCCAGCCGCCACTCCCTCTCTTACAGCTTTTAAGTTTTACTACATTCTTTTCTTTTCTTTTCTTTTTTAGGTAATTACCCTGGCAAATAACCTTATGCATCTATGACTTTTCCAAGCCTGTTATTAATACATTTACTTACCTCCCTGACAATACAAGGGCCTCAGAACACCTGAATTCCATTTCCTCCCAGCCCATACTATCTTACTGTCAAGTATTTTAATTCTTTGTGTATTTTTTAAATCTATAAGACATGATTATTATTATTTGAAGACAATATTTATTAACATTTCCCACCCTCTTTGTTGTATATATCTTCTTGCAGCTCCACGTTATTCTGGGATCCTCTTCTTTTTGCCTAAAGCATGTTCTTTACAATCTTCCTTAGTGAGGGTATTCTTTTTGTAAATGTTTTTATTTTGCCTTTATTCATAAAAAATGTTTCCCTGAAGATGGAAGAGCTTGGCAATTATTTTCTTTTGGCACCCTGAAGATGTCGTTCTTCTGCTGCTGCCTGGGAGATGTCAGTCTGTTACTTCAATAAAGTAATCTGCCTTTTCCTCTCTGGCTGTCTTTAAGATGCTTTTCTTCATCTTTCTGCATTTAACTATTATGTGTTGGTGTATAATTCTTTTTATTGATCCTGCTTGAAAGGTGTTGAGCTTCTGGTTTTGGTGGTTTGGTATCTTTCTGAAAGGTTCTCAACCATCATTTCTTAAAATTCTTTTTTTGAGATTCTGTTTAAATGAGAGACTTTCTCACAAAATCTAATCAACTTTTCCGCATTTCCCATCTTTTTCTCTCTGTGCTTCCTTAGGATAATTTCTTCAACTCTACCTTTCACTTATTAGCACCTTTTCAATGGTGTGTAATATGCTGCTAGACACATAACATCCTATAATTTTGGTTATTGTAGTTTTCATTTCTAGAAATTGTATTTGTTTTTTTTTTTTAAATCATCTGTGTCACCTTTTATTGTTGTTTTCTATTTCTGGAAGATATCTTCAAACCTGATTTTTTTCAACTTGGTAAGTTTTTTTTTTTTTTTTTTAAGACCTGCTGTTTGATAAGTCCAATATCTGATGTCTTTCAGGGTCTCTTTCTGTTGTCTATTGTTTCTGTTTCTTCTCATTCATGGTGTCTGTGTCTGGTTATCTTTGACTCTGTGCTATCTATTGTATAAAAAATTATCTGAATAATTATTTGAAGCCTAGGATGAAAGTACCTTCCTCCACATACAATTCGCTTTTACTTCTGACATGTTTGGGATCACCGTAAACCAAGTTTAAGGTTCCCTGGAAGACCAATCAAACTGCAATTCAAGCTGCAATTACTTATAATTCACATTCACCTTGAAGATGTGGTCCTTTTGGGTCTCAGCTTATTGTGGGGAGGGCCTATCATTACATTCCCCACCTTGAGTGGCCTTGGACATTGATTTCTATCTCCCTTGTTCCTGCTAGGCTATCAAAACCAATTTTCAAATTTGCCAGACTTAGCAAATACCCTGGAAAAAGGTAACTTTTGTACTCATTCATCTCTCTGACTTTCCTTTTCCCCATCATTCTCTTCTTGGTAATTTCTTAATGTCTTGCCAACTCTGTGAAGGCTTTCAAGATGATCACTATTTATTTATTTATTTATTTATTTATTTATTTATTTATTTATTTTTAAAGATTTTATCTATTTATTTGACAGAGATAGAGACAGCCAGTGAGAGAGGGAACACAAGCAGGGGGAGTGGGAGAGGAAGAAGCAGGCTCCCAGAGGAGTAGGGAGCCCAATGTGGAACTCGATCCCAGGACTCTGGGACCACACCCGGAGCCGAAGGCAGATGCTTAACGACTGAGCCACCCAGGCACCCCAAGATGATCACTATTTAAAACTAGTTTTTTTTTTTTAAAAGATTTTATTTATTTATTTGACAGAGATAGAGACAGCCAGCGAGAGAGGGAACTCAAGCAGGGGGAGTGGGAGAGGAAGAAGCAGGCTCATAGCGGAGGAGCCTGATGTGGGGCTCGATCCCAGACTGCCGGGATCACGCCCTGAGCTGAAGGCAGACGCTTAACCGCTGTGCCACCCAGGCGCCCCTAAAACTAGTTTTTAAAGTTGTTTTCAATGGAAAAGTTGGTCCAAATAATCTAGCGCATCATTATTAGAAATGGAAAGCCAAATAATGTCTTTCTTGGCACATGGTAGGCTCTCAGTAAATGATGGCTGAATTATTTGAATTATCATAATTACCAAACATGGTCTCTTTTTTTACACTTACAAAGACTGTTCCCTACCCTTACGACGCAGAGAATGCCCATATTCTACCACCGACAAGGCTTAGAATCGATGCCACCTCTTTCTCAAAGTTCTTCCTATTTTCTCTATTTCCTCAAATCTGAATCCTATTTCTTTACCAGCTAAACCTTCATGAGACCTGGTCTGTATTATTCTGGTTGCTTAATATTAATATTAGAAATATAGGTAGAAATGTATTAATAGGTAGAAATATATTAGTACAACTCTTTATCTCTTCTGTAGGTTTGTGCTTTCTTGACTCTTCTGGGCTTCTGAAGAATTCCCTCACTTCCCCTCAAACTCAGCATACATTATAAACAGATTCTTTGGAAAATGGCATACCGAGTACTTTTAGGTTTGATGTCTTGGGAGGGGATTTTTTTTTTTTTTAATGATTTTTTATTGTATTATGTTAGTCACCATACAGTACATCCCCGGTTTCCGATGTAAGGCTCGATGATTCATTAGTTGTGTATAACACCCAGTGCACCATGCAATACGTGCCCTCCTTACTACCCATCACCGGTCTATCCCATTCCCCCACCCCCCTCCCCTCTGAAGTCCTCAGTTTGTTTCTCATAGTCCATAATCTCTCATGTTTCATTCCCCCTTCTGATTACCCCCCCTTTCTTTATCCCTTTCTTCCCCTACCGATCATCCTAGTTCTTATGTTCCATAGATGAGAGAAATCATATGATAGTTGTCTTTCTCTGCTTGACTTATTTCACTTAGCATTATCTCCTCCAGTGCTGTCCATGTTGTAGCAAATGTTGAGAACTCGTTCTTTCTGATAGCTGAGTAATATTCCATTGTATATATGGACCACAACTTCTTAATCCAGTCATCTGTTGAAGGGCATCTCGGCTTGGGAGGGGATTTTTTTTGAGCATTTAGATGTCATAGGCTGGAAGCAGACCGTAGCTCATTCTAATAAACCCTTACATTTGTACTATACTTTAGAATGAATGGGGCACTCTTACATACATGTCTCTTACCTGAGTGTTGCAATCATCATGCTGCAGATGGGAATCAGAGGGTAAGAGAGACTATATAATACACCTGAATAGAGTCACAAAGCAGAAATGGAATCCAGTCTTTTCTCTGCAAGCCCAGGGCTCGTTTCAGCACACCACCATTGCTTCCCTAGATTATTTGTGTTGCTAGTCATTCCTGTAGCAACAACACCTAAAACTCTTTGGAATTAACACACAGTACATGTGGTGCAGAAGTCAGGTCAGAGGCAGCAGACAGAGGGGTTAGCTCTATGAGGTATCCCACACATGCCTCTCAAATGAAGGTTTTCTGTATCTCAGTCCTCCTTACCTTACAACCTTGGTCCCATTTCTCATGACTTGCATGTCCACCATACAGCCTCCAGTAACATAGGCAGCTAGGTTCAACTCTGAGAATTCAGCCTGAAGGAGAAAGCAAAACACAAAAGGAATCATCAAAAACTAATGATGCTAAAAACTACTAACATTTATTGGGTACTTGTATGTGCCAAGCACACATTTATGCCTCACCTGAAACTTAGGAAGTTGGTAATATTATTTACTTCCCTTTCTGAAACATGAGACATCTGAGGTGCAGAGGCATGGTGCCATGTCCAGGGTCAGATAATTAATAAAAGGCAAAGTTAGATTGAAACCCACACGTCTCTGATTCAAGGACCCATACTTTTAACCACTATTAATTTCTATTTCTCTGAAAGTGGAAGAAGCAACTCTAGCTTCAGGACGAGGCCACAGGCTGTTCAATATAACATTTTCCCTGTTTCTCGAGCTTCAGGTTATGCAGTGGCAGGGCATCACAGCTTAGTGATCGCTATCCCTATTAATGGAGTCCTCCTCGTCATCTGCCCACTGCTCCCTCTTTTGGTCATGGCCCCTCCCCTTCAACCACCTACACGGTTACAGTAGAAGCACCATGTCTGTGCACTGAAATACTGCTCTCTCTGTCACCGCGGATGGGGTTGGCACACCCCCCCCAATCACACAAGGTGCCCTTGTATTAGAACTTGAAACTGCTGAGTGATTCATGCAATTTCTTTCTGGGGCTGTATTTAATACACAAAATGTAAGTATAATTGAAGACCATGTTTTCTGCCATCTGGATTGGGAAAGCACAGAAAATAAGGGGGCGGAGGGAGAAATGTCACAGTCACTAAGAAAGGGGCAGAGGCAAGAGGTGAGGAGTACTCTTGATGTTTATGTGCCAGCTACAATCCTGCCCTTGGGTTTTATACAATACCTCTGGATCTTTAGAAGTTTATCTTTTTGCTTTCTTATTTGTTTAAGCAAGATCTCCTGAATTTCTGTTGCTTGTGACCAAAGCCTAAGGAATACATCCCTCCTATCAGATTATACACTCCCTGGGGACAGTGATTCCATGTTATTACAACCATCTGTCTAAAGACGTTTCCTAAGGTAGCCATAACAAAGTACCACCACTAGGTGGCTTAAACAGCAGAAATTTCTTTTCCCACAGTTCTGGAGGCTAGAAGTCCAAAAATAAGGTGTTGGCAGGGTTGGTTCCTTTTGAGGGCTGTGAGGGAAAAATCTGTTTCAGGTTTCTCTCCTTGGCTTGTAGATGGCCACCTTCTGCCTTCTCATCACACTGTCTTCCTTCTATACATGTCTCTGTATCCATCCAAAGACCCCTTTTTTATAAGGACACTAGTCACACTGCATTAGGGCCCACCCTAAGGACCTCACTTTAACTCTAGAAAGATCCTATCTCCAAATGAGGTCACATTCTGGGGTACTGGGGCTTAGAACTTCAACATGTGAATTTTGGGGGGAGACAGTTCAACCTGTAACCCCATCCTAGAAAATTCATAGTACCAAAATGTGCCTTATACACAGTAGATGCCAAAAGTTATTTCTCAGGATTAAATGAATAAAAATAGCTTCTCATACATATGAAAAACTCACTATGTGCCAGATACTGTCCTAAGCATTTTACATGTATGAATTCATTTAATCCTCACACTTATCCAGAGGAAAAAACCAAGGCAAAGAGAGATTAAATAACTCGCAAAATGTACACATTAAGTAGATAGAGCCAGGATTTAACCCCAGGCAGTCTGACTCCAGCCTATGCTTTTAACTGCTACACCCCACTACCCCCACTGCTAAGCTAAATAAGGCACTGGGTGGATTACAACTGGGAATTTTAGGGACCTAAAAATAGCCCATTTGAAGAGAAAACCAAGTTTATATTGAAGGGAAATATCATTTCACAGTGATTTAAATGTATCCCCTTGGAAACATTTAACAGAATTATGACCAAAGACCTAGTCATCTCCCCAGATGGCATTAAAGGAAACCCAAAGTGCTTATGTCTCTTGCTTTAATTAATAGCCCCATTATGGTGTGGCAAGGTAAAAAGCAAAGAGCTCTGTTAATGAGTTCAGGTTAGTAAATAGTGATAATGACCTGTTTATTAAGTCCAATGCCCTAAAAATTCAGTCCCATCATGTTTAAGATACTTCACTGGCGAGATTACAAAGAAGAATTAGCAATAAAAGTTGTTGCATGAGTGTGCGGAGAAAAAGAAGTTAGAAGAAAGTTGCAACAAAGAACAGTGGGGTATCAAAAATTTGAAGAAAGGGAGTAAATCAGAATCTTGAATGATAGAATCTCCTACTCGAAGGTGGCAAAGCCCAGAGGCCGTCTTGCTGCCCAAATGGAAAGAGATATCTGGATAAAAGACACACTCAGGCTTGGATATACAAGTTAGAAGTTCATTGTATTCAGCTCAAGGTTTCTAGAATTATTTCCCAGTTATGGTTTATGAATAATTATAGGAGGTAAATGCCTGCATTGTTAGGGTAGCAAGTCTGTTGGAACAAGCATAGAGAGTTGGGGTAGTGAAGAGAGGGCACCCTTCTGTATTTTACTTTTTAAAAACTTCAACAAACAAAACTTGGAAATGAACACAGAAGTATCCAAGCACTTCTCCTTCAAGACAGCATGATGGCCCTCTTGGTAGAATCTCAAAGAGCACCTATTTTTGAAGAGCCTCAGAGATCACATAGAAACTGTAGTGGGTTGAACTGTCTCCCCCAAAAGTTATGTCCACACCTAACCCCTGATACCCACAAATGTGACCTTTTTTAGAAACAGGGTCTTTGCACATTTATATCTGTAATCCATCTAGAAATAATGTTTTGTATAAGAGCCGATGTAAGACTCAAGGTTCAATTTTTCCATATGGTTATTCAAATACTTTGACACTATTTATTAAAAAGACTATTCTTTCCCAATAGAATTGCATCGGTGCCTTTGCCAAACATCAAGTCCCTTCATATGTGATCTATTTGTTTATCCTTGAGTCTGCTCCCAGTTGTCTCAATTACTGCAGCTTTACAGTGAGTCCTGATATCAAGTAGTACAATATTCTAAGAGGGAAGCAGCCCAAATAGGGCCCAGTGATAACAGGTCCAAAGACAAAGCAGGATGACCAACCCTCTGATCAGATAAAAAGTCTTCCTACTCACCTGCTGATCAGATAAAAAGTCTTCCTACTCACCCACTCCAAAATACGGTCAGTGGGCAACCAGATGACCTCAAAGGCTCTATCCTGAATAAACCGGTTGAATGTTTCCCTAGTGGTATGATTGGCTGAAAGGAATGTGTTCTATTTTCTGATTCACACTGCAACCCACCACTGTGGCCAGACCTCTCAAAGAACTCCTCAGGGGATCCCCACCTCTGTA
Source organism: Ursus arctos (assembly GCF_023065955.2). Classification (NCBI taxonomy): domain Eukaryota; kingdom Metazoa; phylum Chordata; class Mammalia; order Carnivora; family Ursidae; genus Ursus; species Ursus arctos. The sequence goes on along the minus strand of NW_026622886.1, from coordinate 7,977,140 downwards.
AAGTTTAAAAATAAAAAAAATAATAATAAATCAAGATCTCAGCCCCTTCGGCTCTTTTAGTGTGGTAGGCCAGCTGAGAGGTTAGTAAAGTCAAGAACGGCTACGACTTTGAGTCTTGCCTGTACTGAGGAATGGTGCCTGTGGCACTCCCACTATTGCCAGGCTCACCCACTCCTACAAATTTCCCTTTGCTTTATAAAGGAATTTTCGGGTTTCAGCACAGGTCTGAACATGCTCTGTTATTCGAGCTTCCCTACGCCTTACTGAAAGCTTGAGCCCACTCTCTCAATTGCATTACTTTTTCCCTATCTGCTATAAGGAGCATTTTAAAGAATTTCTTTCCCTTATTTTTAACAGAAAAAAAATAACACCATAATGTATGGCTTTGGAAAATGAAGAAGGCTGTGTATAATTTTGATTGTCCAGATTTTGTTTTGAAAGGGAAAATAGTCATGTTACACATTTATGGGAGATTGTCTCTAGACATCATTAAAGACAGGCAGATTTTTGCAGTATTAGGCACATACAGGGATTTTGTATTTTGTTACTCTTGTTAAAACCTGGTGTGGGAAGTTTTTGACACTGATCTCAATTATACCTGAAAGTGCTACATTATCTGAGTTTTCCTGTTTGTGACTTTTAAAAACATGTACATGGAGGAATCAAAGAATAATGGGAAAGGAATTGGACTTGATGTCTGGGGACCAGGGATCTAAATCTTGGCTTTGACAATGACTCAATGACAATGACTGCAGGCAACCCCCTCATTCTCCACTGTAATACTCTTCATCTTTAAAATGAAAGAGTTATAGGGTGTCTGGGTGGCTCAGTCACTTAAGCGTCTGCCTTCAGCTCAGGTCATGATCCCAGGGTCCTGGGATCAAGTCCCACATCGGACTCCCTGCTCAGTGGGGAGTCTGCTTCTCCCTCTACCCCTCCCCCCTGCTCATGATCTCTCTTGGATAAATAAATAAAATCTTTAAAAGAAATAAAATAAAATGAAAGAGTTATAATCAACTGAGTCAATTAGATCTACAGTGCCTTTCATTTTTATAGATCTTTCTCGACTAGTGTCTCCCAATTATCACCGAAGGAAAAATCTATTATCACATCACATCTTACGAAAAAGGAATGCCAAGCAATAATATTTTTATTAGAAGGCTGTTCACTGCCTTATACCCAGCTTCAGGCACACAGTAGGTATCCAAAAATGCTTGTTGGATAAAGTGTTATTTTTATTTTTGATGAGCAGATACGTATGCATGCTATGTAGCTTGCCTTCTGAAACTCTGTCCATTGCCAGATCCAACAGATCATAACACTGCAGAGGGGGTATCCAGTCAGAAAGGAGAGAAAGGCCCAATCTAAGTTTCTAGTAACAAAAGCACAAGTAAGAACACAGGGCTATCAGGTCAATGTAATGGTAAGATGACTTTGTAGCTCGGGCATGGAGTTTATAGAGGAACATAATAGAAAACAGCGCTAGAAAGGTAGGTCAGAGACCAGTCCAGAAGGATCTTGAACTCCCTGTGAAGGAACCTGAATATCACTGCACAGTGCATTCACCTTCCCTTACGAATATTTCTGTTACTTCATAACAAATTACCACAAAGTAAACAACTTCAAACAACACAAGTTTGTTATCTCACTGCTCTATAGGTCAGAAGCCCATGTTAGTTTGGCTGGTTTCCCTGTTCTGGACTTCACAAAGCCCAAATCAAGGTGTCAATCATCTGGGATTTTATAAGAAGACTGGGAAAAAGTGCTTCCAAGCTCATTCGGGTGGTTGGCAGAATTCAGCTCTCTGTGGCTGTAGGACTGAGGTCCGCTTCCTTGCTGGTGTCAGCTGGGAGCCTCTCCCAGCCGGTCAAGGCCACCTGCATTGCGTACCTCATAGCACTCTCCAGCCTCAAACTAGTAATGGCACATTGAGTCCTTCTTACTCTTAGACATTTTTTTTAACTTCCGCATCTGCCACACTTCTGTCTCCAGCTGGAGTAAATTGTTTTTAAGGGCTTGTGTGGGCTCACCTGGATAAGAGTCACTCCCGTATCTTAAGGTCCATAACTATAATCACATCTGCAAAGTCCCTTCTGAATATCATTTTCACTAGTTCCAGGGAGTAGGGCATTCACATTTTTGGGGGGTCACTGGGAAACAGTAGTGGCTGCAGAGGAGGGGAGTGGTTACATATTTAACAACAAATATTGACACAGAATTCTCTAGTCCCCAAGCTCTACTACAGGTACTAGATATGGCTGGACTCCTATCCACTAACAAAATCTCTTATATAGCTCCCTAGATCAGAAGGCAATATAAGCACCTTTTTATAACTAAACTTACATCCAGTTCTGAAACACACATGCACATGGGTGCATGCACACATGCACATGTGCCCCCCCCTCCCCCCACGTATGGGAATAAGATGGAATGCATTCAGTTTCCTGTAGGGTCTTTGGCTGCATTCTCACTGGCACCTGGCAAGCATGTGATGCCAAGTAGATAATATTACTGAAAGCATGGGGTATTCAAGGCTGGTTACTAATAATTGCTTTTGTGATGATAATGATGTTGATGACAGAACGGAAACAGTGATTGCAATCATCACGGTTAGGTTGAAGGATGCTATTAGGCCAATAGATCAATGCGACAGAAACTGAAAGTGTGACTTGGAATTGGATGACTGATAGGAATGTGCACAAGAAACCAAGAATGTGTGGGAATGTGAAGGTGGCAGCTATCGGCCTTGACCACGAAGCCTGACTGAAGGAGGATTTCTACACAAAAAGATGTTGTCCAGAGTTCCCAAGAGGCAAGAAGCTGGCAGACAGACTGTTCTGGAATCCAAGGGTGGCCGATAAGATACTAGAAATTCCTGAAAGTTTGTGAAGACCTATCTGGTCCAGACTGTACCCTTAAACCCTTAGAATGTGCCCCTTTCCACAGCCTTAGGCATTCCATAGATTTTTCAGGAGGAGAAAGAGACAGACAGACAGACAAGGAGTTGATAGGAGAAGGTGGGCAGCCTCCGGTACCTTTTCTAATGCGATGTTGGTCAACCTCTGACCCTCGGCCCCATTCTCCAACATTTCCCATTACACCCCATGCAGAGGAACTGTTAATCTGCGGGTCAGGACATCATCATGCTACAGCTGACAGCAGGCAAGGTCATTGCTGGGTTGAAAAGCCAGGCAACCACATGTGATTCTGGCTTCTCTGCAGCTGAGTGCCTGCTGATCTGGGTGGTCATCATGCCGATTCCTCCCTCCTGCCTGTAGCTCCTCAAAGGTGCTCACCTCAGCACCCATCTTTCCCTCTGCTGCTCTCCCTTCCATGAGGTGGCAGCAGGAAACTCTGATTCCCAGAAGTCCCAGAGGTCCTGCTCCCTTTTTTCCTAATTGTGTTTGTCGTACCTTGGGCCTATTTAGTAATAACAGCCACATGCTTAATAAGTAACATCCACAAATGATCTGGAGCCTAACTGCAGGACTCGCACCAGCTTTAGCAGAGAGCCCTGCACTGGGGTTGGGGGGCGTCAGCCGGCTAACACATATTGGTATTTCGACTCTTATTTGCTATTCCTCCTTGTGTATTTGGCTACCTTAGGAACCTAGAACAGGGGTGGTGGTGGTGATTTTCAAGGTAGGATTAGGGCATTCCTGCATCCTCTAGCAAGTTATCATCAAAATTCCACTCTAATCCCTAACAGATTGTTATGTTTACTTTTGGGAACAAAACTGTGTCATTAACAAATTCTTTTAAAAAAATAAGCATTCTGCGTGTACTGTGATCTTCTTCAGGTCTTAAGTTCTTTCACAGAGTCTCACAAGGTCTAAAAGACTCATTAGAAGGACACACAACAACAACAATAATAAAGTAGCACTAAATACAGAAAACCCAAGCCTTACCTGGTCTCTGTCCCACACGACACTGACAACTGATGACCTCCTTGACATTGCCTTCCATCATTCCCTGTTCCCCACTTCCGGCTCACTCTGCCTTTGCCACACTGGTCTACTTTCCATTGCCAAGCATGCTGAGCCAGCTCCAGGTTCTAGTCCCCCAACTCCTAGAGCTTCCTGGAGATGGCAGCAAGGCCACCTTCCTCACTCCACTCTCACCTCTGCTCAGTGGCGCCCCCAGAGGCACCTCCCTGCAAAGCACCTGCTGTACTCCATGCCCCCTTTCCTTGCTAGAACTCACCCTATTACGCTCATCCCCTACTGACATAATTGTACACGTATCCCCATCTGACATGATTTACATCCATCCCAAATTTAATATTCAATTCTCCATCTCTCTCACCAGAGAAGTTCCAGGGATCAGGGAGGTCTGTTTCATCCATGGCTCTATCCCAGCACCCAAACCAGTAACTGGCATACAGCACAATGCTCAAATAAATATCCCTGAATAAATGAATGTCTATTTTGTAGATGTCAAAGGTGAGGCCCAGGGAGGTAAAGTGACTTTTCCCAAAGTTACAACCCAATAGTTACACCACCTGGGACCCAAACCCAGGCCAACATCCTTGACACTGCACCAAGTGGCTCAGCGGAGGTGACTTGTGTTCTACTGCACAGAGCTGGGTCAGTTAAAGGGCTGCTTGGCTGGCTTTGGGCTTTGCTTGTGCATGTGCATGTGGCCGCCTTCACTTTCATACCTTCCCATGTCGGCAAAGCCCACGGGCCCCTGCCCCTCCTTCACCAATCTGCCTCTTCCAACTGCCCCGCTCCTGCAAACACTTGGCAGGTGGCCCAAGGCCTGCTGTCGGCAAGAACTGCTTCCTGTAGATTTCCCGGCACAGGCTGTTTTTAGTTCTGAGGGCCCAGTGGGTTCAGTGACTTCCTTGACTGGCATCTGAAGTCTTTTCCACCAATTCAGATTCACCTTTAGACAAAAGAGGCTCTGAGAGTCTGCAGACTCTCTCAGTGGCCCATTCCAGATGAGGAACTCTCACTCGGGAGCAGCGCCTGGCCTCTCAGGGAAGGCCCAGGCCACCGGGTCAGGGTATGCGGATGCCAAGCACCGAGCTACGTGGGTAGATGCAAAGGCACCTTCTGCTCATCAAAACATCATAATACTGCTGTGTGTATGTGTGTGTGCGTGGAGAAGGCCAGGCAGGCAGCGACAAATACATAAAAACATGTCAAAATAAATATAAAAATACAGAAAAAATTAAAATGACAAAACCTACATTCTTAAATGTTCAAGTAATGGAAAATCCAAAATTAGGTGGGGTTAGCCACATTTTAGAAACAAAACAAAAAAATCAACAACAGTGATTTGCAGTTTACAAAGTGTTTGGTATAGAGTGGTTTTCAGAATCAGACTGTGAGTTTGAGTGTGAGCTCTACACCTTACTTGCTGTACAACTCGAGGCAGGCTAGCTTTTCTATACTTCAATCCCTCATCTGTAAAATGAGCCTCTCTACGGTGGTTGTGTGCACTAAATGAACTGATACAAGCCCTTGGCAAGGTGCGTAAGTGAAAATAAGTGCATAATGAACGTGAGCTATCATGGTTATGTTATTTAATTGGATCATTACAACAACCTCTTGATGTGAGGGTAAGTATTAGCATCGCCCCTAACCGATGAGAAAACTTAAGAGCAGAGAGAACAAATGACTCAGCCACGATCATGAGGTTATGGAGCAAGAGAGCTACAACTCTGACTCCATCCATTCATCCATTCATGCACTTAACAGCTACTATGCCAAAGATAGTGTCTGATGACATAGCAACAAAAGGAACAACATTCCCTGTTCTCGTGGAACTGGTATCTAGTGGGGGCAAGAGGCCATTAACAATAAACAATATGTCAGGGAAGGAAACACAGATTCTGGTAAGAGGACAGAGCGCTGGGAGGTGAGTGTTATGTCAAATAAGGGGGGGTCAGAGGACGGTGGCACTTGATCAGTGAAATAAGCAAAATGAGGGGGCAAATCCTACAATAAGAGGGGAAAGGGCTTTGCAGGCAGAGAGAACAGCAAGGAGGAAGGCCCCGAGGCTGGAGCTTATGTGCAGGGCTCAAGGAACGGCAAAGAAGGCGGTGTGGCCAAAACGGAGCTAGTGAGGGAATGAGTGGAAGGGGAAGAGGTCGGAGGCAATAGTGGATCAATCCCGGTCAGGATTTTATTCTGGATGACAGGGTTAAGATGTTAGCACCATCGCCATCCTCATGAACAACATCATCTTCACATTGTCAGTGAAGATAATGATGAAGATTCAACATCACCACCACCACCACCACCACCACCGCCACATTTGGCAATGCAAGAACCCAAGAAGTCCAGTTTGAAAAAAAATCACCAATAAATGTGGCACCACTCTGATTTTTTAAGGAATTTTTTTTTAATGGCCCAGTTTTGTTCTCCAGAGTTCAGATATACGTTTCATAGAGATTAAGGTGGGGTTCTGGTGGATGGCAGCCAGAGCACCTGGGCATGCTCTAGTTCTGTTCTGCCATTCACCCCTTCCTGATTAGGTGCCCAAGAAAGCTGTACCCACAAGAAACGACAGCAACTAAGAATAAAAGAAAAACATCCATTGTACACATCGCCCTTTGCCTTTGCCAGGTCAGCTTCAGGGGTGAGGAGAGGTTTTGATAATGTCTTCAGGGAAGGAAGGAAGGAAGGAAAGGAGGAAGAAGGGGAGGAGGAGGGGCAGAGAAAGTAGGGGAAGGGGGATGGGAGAGGGGGGATGAAGAGGAGGAGGGGGAGGGGAAGCCTTTAGGGGGACAGAGTGGTGGGACCAACCCAGCCTCCAGAGCTTTTAAAGTTGAGAGACCTAGAAAAGAACATTGCCCACTGCCACAAACTTTTGCTACCTACAACAGGTCACGCAAATATTCAGAAATGTTAAGTCCACAGCTTAACTATGCCGAAGAGAATGATGGTTAATGTCGCCTTGAGTTCTACTTCTCCTTGTTGCCAAGCTGGCTCCACATGTTCAAACACTATTCTGCTGACTGTTCAGAAAAGTGTATGTATAGGATTAAGCAAACCACGTGTGAAAGTCTCCCCACATTTCCCCAGAGGGGCAATGCACGATTTGGGGACTTGGAGACCGGGAGGTGGAAGCAAAGGCCCCAACTGCGCTTGGTCGTATCATAGGTGCATGCGACACTGGGGGGCTGGAGCTCTGGGAGGAGCTGCCTGGGGTGAGAAGAGCTGAGATGTAGTTGTGCACATGACCCTGCCATGTATGCTGAGGGGAGACACTGACAGAGCTTGAATAGGCTGATGACATTTAATTTCCGTAGAATTTCTTTCTCCATTGAAGCTCTGAGAATTCAAATGCTCTATCCTACCTTAACATACTTTTTATTTTTTCATTTTGAAGGTCCAAACCCCTTTTCGGGGTTGTAGAAATGATAAGAGCATTCAATCCTCCTTTCCTACCCCCTGCTACCCATAGCGTGGACCTCCCCTTCTCTTCCCAGAGCTGCCTCCCAGCTGTCTCTTTGTGTCTCACCTTCTCTCCGTTTAATTCCATCTGCTTCCTGAGATGAGGACCTGCCACTTCCTCCCACTGGGGCCTCTGGAAACATGGTGTGGTTTGAACCCCAGACACTGAGGCCCTACTGTTCTATGGTAGCTCCAGCTTGGCACCAGATACTTTGGAAAGACTAGCATTTTAGGACTCAGGGTGCTAAATTCTATGAAGGAAAATGAAGCAGGTGAAGTGAGTGTCTGAGAAATGTACATGAGAGGAGTGTCATTTCAGAGAGAGTAGCCAAGCATCTCTGAGGAGGCGACACTGGCACAAAGAACCTCAGTGAGGATACTTTGGGGAAGGGGGTTCCAGGCAAAAACAACAGCAAGAGCAAAGGCCCTGAGGCACAGTGTGCTCACTTGTTTTTTAAAGTTTGTTTTCATTGTGGTAAAATACACCCAACATAAAATTCACCATTTTAACTGTTTTCTAAGTGTATAGTTCAGTGGCATTAAGTATACTCACACTGTCGTGCAACTGTCACCACCATCTATCCCCAGAACTTTTTCATCATTACCAACAGAAACTGTGTACCCATGAAACCCTAGCTCCCCATTCCCCCCGGGGCCCTGGTAACTACTGTTCTAATTTCTGTCTCTATGAGTCTGACTCCTCTAGGGACCTCCTATAAGTGGAATCATACAGTAGTTGTCCTTTTATGTTTGGCTTATTTCACTTCACATGTTTTCAAGGTTTGTCCATGTTGTAGCATTTGTCAGAATTTCCTTCCTTTTTAAGGCTGAATAATATCTCACTGTATGGATAGACCCTATTTTGTTTACACATTCATCTGTCAGTGAACACTTAGGTTACTTCTACCTGTTGGCTATTGTGAATAATGCTGCTATGACCATGGATTTAAAAACATCTGCTTGAGTCCCTGCCTTCAGTTCTTTGGGGGTATATACCCAGAAGTGGAATTGCTCAGTCATATGGTAATTCTATGTTTAACTTTTTGAGGAATTGTTATACTGTTCTCCACAGTGGCTGCACAATTTCACATTCCTTCCAGCAATTCACAAGGGTTCCAATTTCTCCACATCCTCACCAACACTTGTTTTCTGTCACTTGATTTTAAAGAACAGTGACAGTCCAGCATGCCTGGATCAGAGTAAGCAAGAAAGACAAGGCAAGAGAGGGCAGGAAGAATACCAGAGAAGTCTAGCCATGAAGGGCCTATAGCTGTGAGAAGGACTCTGGCTAATACTTGGAGTGAGACTGGGAGCCTTTGGAGAGATGTGAACCATGAAGGGCCATAATCCCATTGATAATAAGGAAGGTAAACCTAATGCTCCCAGCTGCAGAAGCCTGGGGCCTCCAAGGATAGCACAATCCTCTTTTCTCCCAAGCTGCCAAAGGGTTAAGTAAATGCAAACACGGATAAAGGCAGTGAAAGGAGATACTTCCTTCCCCTGGCTGACACACCTGATGCAGGAAGCAGACTTGTGCTCCCTGGGAATGAGAGGCCTGGCAGACTGGTGCTTCGAGGAGAAAATGAACGTCGCCTGGACACAAGATGGCTTAGCACTTCCCATGTTCGTTTCTGAGAGCTACTGAACAGCCTGAGGCCCCATCTGTTTTCAATCTTGTTAAAAGGGCCTCGTGTGCTGGCGCCTATTTAAAATAATGCACACATGGAGTTTCTAAAATGAAGAAGAAAAAGGGCCCATGCTTTCCCGGCCGGCACAGCTTATGTGTTTATTTTGGAGCAGGCTTTGGGAGTTCTGAGACAAGACATACTAATTTCTCTTCCCGAGGTTGATTTGCAAGTCCCCATAGGCTTCTACTCCAAGCATTTAAGGCAGCTTGGTATGAACCAGCCACCCCTTCAAAAGCCCACTGTGAAATATCTCCAAATTAGGGCTGGGCTCAAGAAAAGGGGAGACTTAAGGGCCACTTTCCTCCTTGCAAAGGAGCTGTTCCTCGATTCCTTTTCCTCAATAGGGATTCTTGTTTCTAAAGGCCAAGTTCTTCTTCTCAGATGCTCATTTTCTTCCCAAGGGGCCAAAGTAGTTCCAAGACAGCATGATCCAGATCAGGCTCAGAGCCAACCTGAACTGAATCCCCAAATAAGGACTTCAAGGGACAGGGAAAAAGAGCCACCTGCGATCAATGCACTCACACGTCAAGAAGCCAAGGCAAGGAGGATCTTCTGTCCTCTTAAAGGGAGCAGGGTGACCTTCTGTGCTGCCGACTCACAATGGCACTCGTACTTCCAATGTCACAAAGAATTGTAGTGGGTCCTTTCTGACCTTGTAGGCTCAGAGAAAACACCTCATCAGTTTAGAATCACATACACAGCCTCATCAATGATGGCCCACGTCTGGGGACTTCATAAATAACTTCCCCTAAACCCTGAGCAAGCGGAATGCAAAAAGGGTATAAGAGAGACAGGATGAGTGTGTCAGTGGTGGCCCAGCAGTGATGGCTCATGTCTTCTTTCGCACCTTCACACCTGCTTTCACTCTAAGGACCTGGCTGACATTATTTTCACTCGGTGGTAGTGATGTCCAAGGGCAGTGGTGGCAGTGGTGATCCCATTCGGAACAATAGTAAGAGAAGCAGCAGCAATGGAGGCAAAAGTAGGAGAAGCAGTGGTTGTAGCCTTTGGAGAAGCAGAAACAAACGTAGTGGTACTACTGACTAGCTGTAATAGGACGAGAGGTAGCTATATGGATACCATGGGTATTTCCAGTGGCAATGTATTTATAATTTCATATCATAAATTATATTTATATTAGGATTAAAATGTATAATAGTTTTTAAGCACTTACTATGTGCCAGGCACTGGTCTAAGGATAGTAACCGCCTGAGGTAGTCTTCTTCTTATTATGCTTTACAGCTGCGAGTACTATGGTACAATGAGATTACATTTATTTCCCAAGGGAGGTTACAGACCAAGTGAACACAAGCAGTCTGGCTCTGGGGTCTCTGCTCTTAGCTACTCTACCAGGCTTCTTGCAACCCGAGGCAAGGGGAGCAGCAGCCTAGAGGTGGTGGTAGGATTACAGCAGAATTACCTCTGAAGAGGCAGTCTAAGGAGGGGCCTTAGTCACTTTCTGGAGGTTCAAAGGATTCAGGGTTTTCCAAATATGAATCAAACAGAGCAGTAATTGTTATTTTTTAATTTACTTAAATTTGGGGGTTTTATATAAGATTTAATTGGAAATAAAAGAGTACTGTTTCAAAAGACTGTTAAAAAGCTGCAGTATGGTGAGGTTTTAGATTTTAGACAGGTGTATTAACCATGTCTTATTTTCTGTATTCTGATGTTTTGACATTTTGAGACCTTGCTGACCCTGGAAAGCCTGCCTCTCAGAATTCTAGCCAATTCCTAGAGATGGTAAATAACTCGCCATAGAGAGTGCCTTTCAAATGCAAGCCATAACCAATCCAGAGCCCATGTGCCGACCACCTGCTCTGTGGGGCTCTCACACTCCAGGCTACTATCCCCTGCCCTAAGACCCCAGGGCCAGGTACCAGACAACCAGGGACAGCCCCCTATACCCCAGAGCCTGCTGAAATTATTCCAACTAGCCAGTCCTAAGGCTGCTTACCCTGCTTGCCCTTTCCTTCCCGAAAAGCCATAATAAAGGCTCTTGCCTACATTTTCCCCTAGCTTCCTCTGCCTCCTGACTGGCCATGGTGCTCATGTCGTCCTCCAACGTGGGGTGCCATCCCTCCTACTTTTAGGGGACTATGAATACAATGAACTTATCTTTCATGTCAGTCATTTCCATGCATCCCACCATACTTAACTAAAACAAATCCTGGGTACTTGTACAAAAGGCTTGGTCCAGCCCTTCAGGATTTCAACAGACTCTAGGCCTCTGCTGAGCTACTGGGTACAAGCCAGGGGACACATTATTATGTGGGATTGTGTTGCAAAATCACCCAGCATGGGCTAAGATAGATCCAGGTTTCAATTCCATTCTTGGAACTTCCTAGCTGTGTGATCTTGGGGAAATCAGAGGAATTTCTGCCTCACTGTCTTTATCAGGTAAGAATGGGGGAGAAGGTCCCTCCCCTGTCCTCATCCCAAGGCTACTATGCTGACTGAAAGGAAGTGTGAAGGTGAAGTTTCTTTGGAAAGGTCTGGTCTGGGAAGCCCTCACCATCATAAACTATACTACCATCACCTATCTTTAGGGAAACACAGGACTCCCCACACAAAAGGTGTCATCTTTGAGTTGTTTCTGTCTAGAATAGCGTTTCTCAGCTTTGGCACATTGACATTTTGAGCTGGATAATTCTTTGCTGCGGGAGGCTAGCTTGTGTATTTTAAGGTGTTTAGCAGCATCTCTGGCCTTTACCCATAGATGTCAGTAGCATTTCCCTGTTGTGACAACCAAAACTGTTTCCAGCCATTGCTAAATGTCCCCTGGAGGGCAAAATCTCCCCTGGTTGTGAATTACTGATAGAGAAGAAGGGATGAGTTAAGCTCTCTCTCTCCTTTCCCTCCCTCCCTCCTTCCCTCCCTCCCTCCCTCCCTCCCTTCCTTCCTTCCTTCTCTTCCTCCCTCCCTTCCTTCTCTTCCTTTCTTTCTTCCCCCTCCCTTTCCCTCTTCCTTCCCTCTTCTTTCTCTCCCTCTCCCCAAGCCTTTCCAAAGATGCTCAGTAGTCTGCAACTCCAGGTACCCCCGTGGAACACCACGGCTCTAAGGGGTACAACTGGAAAACAGTTGCCCTAGCAGACAACTCCAGGTTACAGATCACCAGAATAGAATTCAGAGGTCTGTTTTCAGAGTTCTTAGTTTCGTTCCCTTTATATATTTATTAACTGAGCTCATCTTTCAGGATCCAACCACCTTATCCATAATTTGTCATCCTTTTTAAACAGGCTTGGATTAAACCCACAGAATGTGAGAACTGAAAGTTCCTTTGGGGTCACCCAATGGGTTTCATTTTACTGCCAGCTCTGGCTGCTGTGTGGAGAATAATGAGGCTGCCCTAAGCTCTGCTGGGAAGCGTGCCTTCATTGAGCAGTTGTATCTGTTGTGGCTGGGGGAGGGCTGGCAGGTAGAAAGTGTTCCATGCATTTGCCAGTTCCTCCTTTTACAAATGATCAACCTAGATCCAGGATCCCCTCTGATAATGAAAATGGACCAAATTCTTACAGTGTGTTGAACATAGTAGTATTGCTATTACCATCACCCTTTTGTGGATAAAGAAACTGAAATTTAGAACATAGAGTCACATGCCCAAAGTCCCACAGGTAATAAGAGGCAGTGTCAGGATTCGATCCCTTGCTCTTCTGATCCAAGGCACAGTTTTGCCCATCATGCCAAACTGTCTCAAAATATCTCTTCTTTCTTCTGAGGCGACAAAAAATTTTCCTCCACACAAGTAAAATATAGAGTAGTAAGAAGAATTAGTAAAAATGAGCCTGTTTACTTTCAGAATCTCAATGTCATTTCCCAATAAGGATATGCAAAGGGCACTGAAAGCAAGGGTTAGAAGAAACCAGAATGGGCAGTAGATGCATATCCCAGGAATGGGGGGGAGTTAGCAGCGGGAGTTAGGAGAATACAGTGCTTTATAGAGTATGGGCTGCTGGGGAGCCAGGGTTCAAATCATGACTCTTCCAACTGAAAGCTGCTTTGCTGGACCTGTGATAGTAATACATAACTTACAAGGCCACTGTGAGGATAAAATGAGGGTATGTATAATAAACTCCTAGTGGAGTATCAGGCATCTGTGTGTGTGTGTGTGTGTGTGTGTGTGCACAGCGAGTGCTTAACATATGGGAGTCCTTATATTATCACTGTGACTGGTACTATGAAACACTAAATTTTGTGAAGGTGTTTAGGGGAAAGAAGGCTAGTTCTAAACTGCTTAGAGACTACAAAAAAGGAGTGGAGGGAGACCTAGGTTTTAGAGGGAAAGCGAACACATAAACAAATAGGTATATGGATGGAAGAAAAGGCAGATGAATAGATATTCATAGAAATAACACTTTTGGAAACTGAGATGAAGAACCTAAGGGAAAGTTGCTATAAACATGAGACCATCTAAATTAGATATTGGCTCCTCTGATGACTCTCGGGGGCACCCCGAGCAGAAAGAGGAAAAGAGAAGTGGTGAGAAAGGCACGCTGGTGCCTGGTTGGGAAGAGCATTGGTGCTGCTTAAGGACTTTGGCCTCCATCCCACAGACATGGAGGAGCCTGGACCATGGAGAGCAAAGGGAGCCAGAGAGAGACCAAAGCGGCTCTGCAGGAATAAGCAAATGAAGACAAATGATCAAAACCTGGTTCTGTCTAATGAATGCAAAGTTGGGGTCCCTGGTATGTGGCTGGCCCAGCCATGGGAAGCTCACCCCTCTGTCTCCCTGGGTTTTCCTGGAAGCCAGAGGGGTGGGCTGCCAGTCTCCTCCCTGTCTGGACAGAATGTAGGCCCTGAGGTGGGGTGGGTGGGAGGTCATCTGGTTCAATTCCATCTTAAACAGGCTGAGAACCCACCCATAAGCTCATGAAGGGAATTTCAGGGTTGTTGCTCAGGGAGCAGAGAAAGGTTCCAGCAACACAGATAGAGGGAGGTCAGAAAACCCAGATGGGTTGTCTGTGGTCTCCGAGAAAATCAATCTGAAAAACTGTGTTAGGCCAGACAAAGCAAGACTTTTTTCCAGGTCTGGCTGGGCAACAGGTGAGTTAAGGGGAAAATTATGGGCTTTCAAAACAGGCAGATATAGGTTCCAGTCACAATTCTGTCACTAACACCTACTTTGCCTCTCCTGGCCTGATTCCTCATGTGGACCATCACGAGACTCACGCCCCAGGTGTTGCGGAAGGACTGAGTACAGCAACAGGCGAGAAGCAGTAGGCTGATGGAGAGCACGCAGCTGACCTGCAATAGCTAATCCCCCTTCTTTCCTTTAACATGCACCCGGAACCCCCAAAGCGTCACCCCGGATGCCCCGAGATGAGGTTCAGTGCTGCCTCCTGTCTGCTGCTACCTTCTTATCACTGCCAAGGTCATCCCTTTGGAACTCCAGTGCCAGACCTGGCCAAGAGGAGACAGGGCGGGGGGGTAGTTGGGCTCTACTATCTCCAGCACCACAACCTTGAGCGAGGAAGTACGCCATGATGAGCCCCAGTTCTATAGAAGGGTGCAACGCAGTAAGATGTGGGGTCAGCGGTGTGGGCTCCAGGGCATCTTTGGAGGCTCCACATCTCCCCTCTCCCACCTCCCAGCTGTGGGGCTGAGGGCAGGATACTTAACCTGCTGAGTCTTACCTCCATCCGTATTTCTCTGGTGGGGTTGTGGTGAGTGAGAGTAAATGAATATACAGATAAAGTCTTAGACAGTGGCTGGCACACTGTGCTCACTTAATGTCAAGCATTGCCTTCCCTGTATGTGTGTATCATTGCTTTACCCGTATCACTGACGTCAGACTAGTGCTTGACCTGTGTCTTTACCAGGCAAAAGAATATTTGGGTGAGGCTATCTCCTAGGAAGTTCTTATGGTAGATCCAATATTTTCTCTGTCGCTTTTTCATTTTTCCCTACTGCAGATAAGTTAGAGAGATACCAAGCGGGCACAAACTATGTATCTGGGTACTTGGAGCACCTACTAAGTATGTGAATAAGGGCCCAGTGGTAGCCTACCCACCACATACTACTGCAACACTGTGTATCTTTCTTTCACAGCTCCTAACCAGCTTGTAATTATGGGATGTGTGTGTGTCTGGGTGAGTAAGAGAGAGAGAGACTGATTATGCAATTGATATTTGTCTCCTCCACATTAGATTTTAAGCTCTATCCAATAGAGACAATATCTGTTTTTAGTCACCATTGTAGCCCTAGCACATAGTAAGCACTCAATAAATATTTGTAGGATGAATAAAGATGCCGTCGTGTTCTCTGTAAGCCTGGAGTCTAAAGGGAGTGATATGCAGGTGGACTGGTAATTTCAAAGCAATCTGGTAAGTGTAATGGTAGAAATATGCATGAGGTGTATGAGAGCATGGATCAGGGGCAACTCGCCCTGCCTCCCCTGGGTAGTCAGGGGAAGCAGAATAGAAATAATGCCAGGGCTAAATCTTGATATGGCAAAACTTGGGAAAGGATGTC
The DNA here is from genome assembly GCF_023065955.2 of Ursus arctos. Lineage (NCBI taxonomy): Eukaryota > Metazoa > Chordata > Mammalia > Carnivora > Ursidae > Ursus > Ursus arctos. The sequence goes on along the minus strand of NW_026622886.1, from coordinate 7,961,575 downwards.
CCAGGAGAAGAGATTTCCATGAACAAAGGCATGGATGGGGATGTAAACACAAGATGGTATTACGACAGGAGGGGAGCCACAAGCTGTTTGCTAGGACTACAATCTAAGCTAGATAATGGAGGGGATGAGGAAGGAAAGGCAGGCAGCGGCTAGCTCACAGAGGACCTTGGAGGCCAAGCTTGCATCCATGGACCAAGTCTCATGCACAAGCCAGCCCTTTACACGAGAAGAAATTCACCAAGTTGTGCCTGGATTTTGCTTCCCTGGAATACACCTTATCCCCTAAACAGCATCTGGAGTTAGACTGTGAATTCCGGCTCTGCCACCTGTAAGCTGTGCAGCCTTATAGCCCCTCTTAGCCTTCATTTCCTCACTGGGAGAATGGGGAACCATAGAATACCTACTCTTACCAGGATCACGAAAAGGAATGAAATGAACTAATCCACATGAAGGGCTCAGTGTGTGCACAGCACATAAGCATGTGATTAGACAGTGGCTATTATCATCAGACCCTTCCAAGCCCAGGACAACAGCAGCCATGGAAATTCTGTTGTCACTCTCTAAACTTCCTGAGAGAAGTGGTCCCCGTCAGGTTCAGCCTAGGCTGAATTCTAAAGTAAGCAGTGCCTTAGAAAAGCTCCTATGTGATCTTAAAGGTAAACACCTTAGGACATACAAACTTATTCTCAGATACCAGCCTCCCCTCTCTTTCCCAGCGACTGGAAAATGCAGCCAGTGTGGGTAGGATCCAAAAGGATCCATTTCAAAGCATAAGTCCTATTTATGTGTGGGCCTGACTCCCCTCCTGAGGAGATTCTGGTCAGGGTGGGCTGGGAGATTCCTTAGACAATCTAATAGATTAGTTTCCAGTTTAGCATAACAGCTAGACAGATTTTTGTGGTGAAGTCATCCCAGTCAATTAAAAGGCATTTTTCCCTGCTGTGAGTTCAGAAGTCCCTTTGGTTTGTTCCAGCTTTCTGGGATGTTTCATAATAGGCTCCACCCTGGGTTAATTAATAACTTTGATTCCTACTGAAATGCAAAGGCTGAAATCCTGTATGTAAGCACATCCGGGCAGGGGCTGTTGGCAGAGCCAGGGTGAAGCCAGTGGGAGCTCCTCTCATCAGGGAGTGAGCCAGACCCCAAATGGCAGAGATGACAACAGAGCTGGCAGTAAACGTAAAGGGTGGCCAAGTGGAAGCTGAAGGTCAAAGCCGGAGAGGGTCTGAGGAGGGGCAGAGTGGGGAGGAGTGGGCAGAGGAGGGATATCATAAGCAGTGGAAGGCACTACAAGGCCAGAGATTAGGTAGATTGGGAGTAAGCTGGAATGTGGGGGGTGAACTGGGTCAGGGCAAGTGGCCGGACAACGGTGGTGAATAAGAAGCGGTTGACAGCGGTTGCTTTGATGGGCCAGCTCAAACACGTCGTGTGGCCCTGGTTCCATTGTCTCTGCTTTAAAGAAAAATAGGTCACCTCTTCCCTTTTCAAATGCAAGTTGCAGGTACAGAAGGAAGCTAAAGACCGTGTGGCAGGGATTTACACGCAATCGCTGGAGAATTACCAAGTTCTTTAGCTGAACCCCAGCCCCAAGCACAGTACTCAAGGTTAAGATGCATTTTTCACCCAATCCAGAGCAGAGTTTCTCTGCTTTGAATCTCCGGCCACCACTCCTACCCACCAGTCTTCTAAATCTCTATTAGCATGTGCATCCTAAAATGAAAACAGGATCACATCACTCCACAGCTTAAAAATCTGTTATGTCCCCACTGCCTCTACGACACAATTTCCAGCTGCCTGCCTTGACACACAAAGCCCACCTTGAAGAGACTGCCTTCTCTTCCAGCTTTATCTTCCACCCCCCTTTCTCATGTATCCTATACGCTGGTCATTTTCCCCATATGTGACAAGCTGAGATTTAAAGCACACCCTTTAGCTGGGAGACCTGATATGCACATCTGCCTCCTTCACAGCCTGATGTCAAGCTAGTTCTTTTCCCCAGACCCCCACCACGCATTAACCTCTCTGTGAAGCCTTTCCTAAGTATGTCCCAAGGCAAGGGTGGCGATCCCTCTTCTCTGCTTACTAGGGTTTGCACAGGTCCCTAATGCATTACAGTCACTGCCCCCAAATGTCTATCTTTCCACCAGAAGGAGAACACTGTGAGAGTGGAAGGCTCTGCCATTAAGGCCAAGGACGAGCAGGTGCTCAGTAAGTGTTTCTTGAATTAAGGAGTGGGTTGAGATAAGTCAAATTCTGTTTATTTTTTTGATACACATCCTTCAAGGAGTTAAAGGGCTTATTAAGTTCTTCTTCAGAACTGCTGTTTAATTTCCACTGGCGTCCCATTTAGCTATGATACTACCAGGGGGCAGACCACATATTGATGGAGGGAGGTGGCAGCAAGGATGGGAAAATTACCAAACATTTTTGGCAGAGGCTATGGCACCATGAGCCGGATTTCCCAGTACAAGAAGATGGATTTGCTCTCATTCTCATGGCTCCTTTCTTCTCATCTTTGATTAAGGGGCTAATGAGTAGTATAGCTAACTCAGGGAGGTGGGCGGCAAAGAACCTTCCACCCGACAAAGCTGTCTTGTTGCATTTAGAATCAGCAGGGCTCATCCAACCACGGTCTCAAGATTCCCCCAGCCCTCATGATTTGGAGCTTGCCTCTGGCCATCCGCTGTGGCTCAGAATCTATCCTAGACACCCCCGCCCCCCACAAGAAGAAGACCTCTTGCAGGTAAATGTGGAAAACATGGACTTCCTGACTACAGAATGAGATTAACTTGTTTGCTACCAAAACCATCAGAAGGGACAAATGGCTTCTTAAATGGAGAAGATAAAAGATAACATTGGCAGGTGGAGAGATGTAGTAGGAAAGATGGTGACATGGGAGATGGGAGCCTAGGGTTTCTACGCTGGACTCCAACAATAACCTGATGTGTGTGCTAGGTCTAGTCACTTCCCTGCTCTGAACCTCAGCTGTTAAACAAGCAGGTTGGATTAGATGATCTCGAAGGTCCCTTTCTAGCCCCACCCTACTATGATTGTACCGAACCATCCATTCACTCACACGTTCATTCAATAAACATTTATTGAACACCTTGACCAGGACTTGTGCTATCTGCTCTCAAGGAAGGGTTAGAAGTTTGCACCAGATGCCGGTTGAACGCCATATATATTTGGGGAAATATGATTGGATATATATGTAAATGATAAACACACACACATAAACATGAATGTTTTATAGTTCTTATCCCCCCACCAACTACAATACAGCAAACTTATTTAAGCATGGATTATATCCTTTCCATTTCTGAATAATCCCAGAGAATGGCACCTAGAAATTACTCATGTGACATGTGTTTAGCAATGTGAAGGGGACTGTAAAACTAGCTACTAACACTTACTGAGCACTTTCTATATGCCAGGCTCTGCTTTGAACGCCTTGCATGTGGTAATTTACTTCATTCATGCAACCCTGTAGGTATATCTTGTGATCACTAATATTATTATTTTCATCTTACGTTTGAGGACACTGAAGCACAGAGAAGTCATGTTACTTGCTCAAGGTCACTTAGGGAGTGACAGAGCTGGGATTCAAATCCAGGTGGTCTGGCTCCAGAGTCAGAACTATTACAGTCTTCATGTCGTCTGAAGTGTACAACTATACTTAGAAACAAACAGTAAACATTTACTCTTGGAGGAAAACAAAGAACAAACAGAATTGTTAATAGAAGGACTATCCAGCAATAAGCCAGAAACATCAAATGATGAGTAAGAGCCACCAGGTTAGTGAGGAAAGGAGGAGTGTTTTGCTGGAAGGACAGAATTTGTAATTTATCCAGTAGATGAAAAGAGTAAGGTGGGGGCGCCTGGGTGGCACAGCGGTTAAGCGTCTGCCTTCGGCTCAGGGCGTGATTCCGGCGTTATGAGATCGAGCCCCACATCAGGCTCCTCTTCTATGAGTCTGCGTCTTCCTCTCCCACTCCCCCTGCTTGTGTTCTCTCTCTCACTGGCTATCTCTATCTCTGTCAAATAAATAAATAAAATCTTTAAAAAAAAAAAAAGAAAGAAAAGAGTAAGGTGAAATAGGAAGGGACGGTGGGATTATGTGCTTGAGGAACCTAAGCCAAGAGGGGAAATGCAAAAAAGCCTGATGAAGACAAATTCAAGACCCAACACATACTCTGGTAGATCTTAAGCAGGCCCCTGACATCGGCTGGACCTAAGGTTCAGATCCCAGTGGCATCACATTCTTACCAGCTGTGTGACCCTGGCTGGGTGATTTATTCAAGATCTCTGAGCCTCAGTTTCCTCAGCAACAGGTACATTGTGTGGGAGGAGGTAAGGCACAGGAAGCACTTAACATGGCACCCAATATACAGAAAATGTTCAATCAAACTTAAACACCATCACCATTACTATTGTTTCTCCATTTCTCTGTTGTCCTCAATTGGTGAGCCTAAAAATGGAGGCAGGATGGTGATAAACTCACCCACATTAATAATGCCACGGTTAAGAAGAGACACACTTGCTCCTCTAACGAGTTATGTTTCAGCTAATACACCCTAGTGTCCCACCTGCTTTTTTCATTCCCCCAGCTGGTTCTTAGATTTGAAAAGAAAAAGGCCTCCATGGAGACCTGCACGCTTTTAAAAATAATATAAAACAGAACGTCTGAGGTCAGGGTAAGCCAAGCCAAACAAATAAATCTTGCAGGATTGTGTTAACAAAACAAGGCTTAGTGGATCAGAGCGGGTAGAGTTCTGCCGGACTCAGCCCTGCAGAGAAACGCCAAGCTCTGGTGAATTTCAAACACAAGGAGGTCAAATAGGAAGAGCAAATTATGGAGCACTTCAGAGTTCAGCATCAGTGCTTGGGCTGAACCAGGAGAACGTTCTGTGCACGATGGACACCAGAACCCATGGGTCAATTACAGTCCTAGAAATCCACATCAGAAGGGTCTTATAGATCATCTATACAACCTCTACGGAGGGCAATCTGGCAATATCTATCAGAATTATAAGTGTATACTTATAATGGGAAGTATACTCTGAGACAGACATCCGCCTGTGAGAGGTTCATCAGGGAGCGCTCCGGGAATAAATACTACTGGATGGGAAAAAAAGGAAGGAAGCAGCACTGGGCAGAAGGAGAAGTTGGGCTACACTACCATCTCAGCAAAGGCCTCTGTCAACTCCACAAAGAGCTCTAAAGCTGGGATGGCCCTTCGGAGTTGTCCCAGATTGGGGTAAATGGGTAAGGTCTTTGTACCGCCCAGTCACTGAATGTAGTTGCTGTCAGGAAAAGAGATGTGAGCTCAGGCAAGGCAGCTGTCCTCACCTGGGGCACTTCCAGAAGAGGGCTGACTGCTGAGGGCTGCCTTCTGGTAGCAGTGCCAGCAGCTGGGGGAAGTCCTTTATTCCTCCAGTTGCGTTATAGCACTCACGGCATGTGATGCTCTTGGACCCAGTGGTTCTTTTTCTAGGAAGGAATCCTATGGATATGCTAACAAACATTTGCAATGACATAGGTTTGGCATTACTTGTAATCCTGAAATAATGGAATATAAATTACTGGATATCCATATGACGGCACTCTAGGCAACCATTAACAAGAATGAGGCAGCTCTGTACGTACGCTCATGAAATAAACAACCAGTATGTTAAGTGAGAAGTCAGGATGCACAACAGTACAGATAAGTAGAAGGGTATGTGTGGACCTTGAACAGCTAAAGGGATGGACTGTGCTGCTCACTGTCTATGGCCCCGCAGCCCCACACCCATCCTTCTCTCCTGCATGATGGGGGCTGAAAGCCTACATCTACGCTTCCCAGATTCTTTTGCCACATGGTTCTAGTTAATTTCTACCAACGGGAGCCATTTATGCAAGAGTTGAAGTCAGGAAGGAGGCAGCAATCATTCTGCTTCTGGTGGCAGCTACGGAAGCTTCCTTGACAGCATCAGCAGATACAGCGGGCTGGTGGCACTTCCCGCAGTGTCGGTGGGAGTGCAGACTCATGGTGCTCTACTGGCCATGGTGGTAGTAACCACGGCAGCAGGGGATGTAGGGCTGCTGTGGCTCTGGGTAATAGGATTTTCCCTTTTGAACCATTTGTAATCAATCCTCCACTAAATCTTCTTCTGAAATACCTACAATGGTTTATGTTTTTTGAACCAACTGCTATTTATGAAAAATAAGGGCAAATACACATGTATGTATATTTGATAGTTGCATTTAAAATCTCTCTAGAAAGTTGCCCAAGGAACTAGTGATAATGGTTAAATGAACTAGTTAATGGATGGTTAAAGAAAATAGATTAATTGGGGCAAAGTTGGAGGTCGACTTTTCATCAGATACCATTTTTTACCTTTTCAATTTTTGGCTATCTGTATACATTATCTTTACCCCAAAAATACATAAAAGAGAAAAATAATAAAGGTTATCTCCGTTGAGGTACCTAAATTTCCTGTGAAATATTCACCACATTCACCACCCAGTTTCTGCTGGAACTCCCCACCTACTGAAGGGGCATGGCCCATTCATCATTGTTCAGTACTGCTTCATAGTTTCTGTTCATAACAAGTTGGAATCCATGTTCTTGCAGGATAATACTATTAGCCTGAACTCCTACCCCAGTGAGGCAATCTGGGGTGGTTTTTGAGCACCCCTGCACACGAAACCTTTATCATTCATTTCAGATAGGGTACGGAACCTTTCTGAGCCTCATTTTCTTCTTCTGTCAAACGGGGAGCATCACAGCAGCCATCTCAAAGGGTTGTGGTGAGGTTGAAATATGATTATGCACATGAAGTGACTTAACCAACACATCTGGTTATTGCTTTTGATATCTGCACCACTGGCAGAAAAATGCAGTGGATAATAGGAGGGACCTGAAATCAGACTGCCTGGGTTCAAAGACAAGTTCCTGCCAATTCTAAGTCGGCCAACCTTGGGAAAGTCACTTAACTCCCTGAGTCTCAGATCTGTAAGATGGAGGCAATGCCAGTGCTCATCCCAACAATGAAAAGCATTCAGCCTGACCTTGTAAGTACTCAACATATGGTAACCGTTACCATTTTCACCTACTCACTCAGGTGGTAGACACTCTGCAGGGAGTATATGGGATCCTAGGAAGGGCCTCTCTGTCTTTGGACTAAACATCTCCAGTTCCTTATGCTGATCCTCTTTGCTCACAGATGTCAGACTCCATTGACTCCAATCACTCTCTTCACAAGGTATTCCATGGAATATCCCCTTGTGGTGTGACACCAAAATTGGATCTGTCTCTAGAGTCTGAGCAGCATAGTACGTGTGTGTGTGTGTGTGTGTGTGTGTGTGTGAAAGATACGTGTGTGCATGCATGTGTGTGTGTGATAGAGTGTATGAGACAAAGACAGTGTGTGCATGTGCATGCATGCATGTATGTGTGTGTATGTGCACACTGCACACGCGCATGAGTGTTTATGTACCATCAACTTCCTGGATTCTAAATGCTGTACTTTGATAATGCAGCCTGAAGAGGCATCAGGTTTTGGGGGAGTAGCAACCATAACTACAGTTTATTGAGCACCTAATATATGTGCCAGAAACCATGCTAAGCATATAACTTACACTGACTCATATAATCCATACAAGTACTCTAGGGGGTAGAAATTATTATCCTCATTTTTCAGATGAGGAAGCATGCATAGAAATATTATAAACAGAAGGTCAACACAAAAAACATGGTAGAGCTGAGATCCATCTCCAGTCCCTCCTACTCTCTGAAGCCATAATCTTAACCTCCACACTAGACTTCCTCCACAAATATTAAGAATTTGTTCAAATATTAGGTCTTCTCTTTCCTCATGTGATTTTAATAAGCTAAGTCTCCCTAATCTTGCTCCTCTTCAGCTGAGTTTTTCCATAGGGCCTTATATTGTATGTCCCTTCAATTTGATTGTTTCAGATTTAATGTAGTATATTCTCTCTCTCATTCAGCTTCAAGTCATCAGCAAACATAACTTGACAAGTCTCTATTAAGGAAAAGAATAAAGCCAAGGGCTCTGCCATTTACACGTATTTCTCTCAAGGTGTATCTCTATCGAGTAACCATTTCCTAGTGGGGGTAATGTTCAACCTGTTACCAATCCACCGATCTGAATTAATATCTAACTTCCATTTCTCTATCTTGTTGTTAAGTATCTCTTGAAATATCACACTGTCTTTATGGTCAATATAATATCTACAGCAAAGATCCATTCTAAGAAAGGTTGATCCATCAAGAACTGTGGATGGAAGGCTGAAGTAGGCATGCAAAATATATACATCATGGTCTTGACTGTTTAAACTATTCATTTATTTTTTATTCAAATTCAATTAGCCGACATATAGTCTATCAGTAATTTCAGATGTAGAGTTCAGTAATTCATCAGTTGCATATAACACCCAGTGCTCATCATATCACGTGCCCTCCTTAATGCCCGTCACCCAGTTACCCCATCCCCCCACCCCCCTCCCCTCCAGTAACACTCAGTTTGTTTCCTATAGTGAAGAGTCTCTCATGGTTTGTCTCTCTGATTTCTTCCCATTCAATTGCACTACTAGGGATTTACCCTAAAGATATAAATGTAGTGATCCGAAGGGGGACGTGCACCCCAATGTTTATAGCAGCAATGTCCGTGATAGCCAAACTATGGAAAGAGTGTTTAAACTATTTTAAGAGAAAAATCCCACCTTTGCTTCCCTAAGACATTTGACTTGAGGAAACACATAAAGGGCAGAAGATAAACAGCACTTGAATCAAGAGCCTTTCCTGGCATCCACAGACATCTACCTAACCCCATCCCAAATCTAGTATCACAGGAGGGCAGGACTCAAAGGGAGACACTGGCATTCATATGTAAATCTGTGGCTTGTCCAGCTTCCTTCATTGGAGTCAAGAGCAGATTCTTCACCTTCTCTTGTCTTTCCATCTGTTAGAGCAAGACATTGTCATTGCTTATGCCTTGGTACCTCTATTATCACTGAGGAAACACTGACCATTGTAACTGCAGCCTTTTTTATCAGAGAGGAAAGAAGCCCAAGGCACTGTCCCACCAAGTCCTAGTCTGTTCATTTCTCAGAATTGAGTCTATTTGAGATTAATCCATTCATCAAACTCATTGCTTAGTCCCACAGAGGGGTGACTTGCACCTGTGGAGAAAAAGAACTTTTGCCTCAAATATAAATAGAGGCGAGCTTGACAGGCCAACGACCCTGGCTGGAACATCTCAGACCCTTCAAGGACACTGCTGTGAGGCCCCACAGAGGCAATAGGGCATTCTGGGTAATGGAATGCAACATGATGTAGTCCCCACCACCCTCACCTCCCTGGACTCCCCAGGGTTTCTTGGTTCCTGGCTCTGCAACAGCTGAGGCAAGCAGTTTTTGAACTTGGGGGGGAAGAGGGTGGAGAGAAGGGGCGGAGGCTTCCTCTAGGCCAACCACAACTAACTCATTCGCTCTGTCCAGCAAAACCCAGACAGTGCAATTATCTGGTTAATTTGGCCCTTAGTTGGGAGACAGACTTCCAAAATGTGAGACCAGCTCAGACTAAACAGTGGCTTCCATCCTAAGACTTTTCCCAAGTGTGAGAGGATACATGTGAGATTCCTGGGGGGGTGCTTATGTGACCCACCCATTCATCCAGATGGGAAAAGGCAAACAATTCAGACTCTAAGATGGGTTTAGGAAGGCATGTCTTTCAGGGAAAAATGCCCAAATAACCTGCTATTTGGTCTCCCGGCTAATTTGCCTTCTGGCTTCTATGGGGGGGAATGGCTGGAAATCAGGATGACTCTAAATTAGCCAATGTTTTCCAGTATGATTGCAGCCTTTATAGATTGGCTGAGTGTCCCCACAGCCCCTGGGTGAGTTACTCTTAGGGCAATTTCCGATGATGCTCCTATTCATAGATTTTATAAGTTGGGCCAGGGGCATCACTGAGAGAAACGGGTAAAATTAAAACATGCCTCTGGGGTTTTCACAAATGGGATGAGATAGGGCTAGCTAAATTGGCAACTGAGCATTTACCAGATGGTTTATGGAAAAACCAGATTTTTGAGGGGATTAAGAAGCAGTGATTTATCTCCCTTGGAAACTGACAAGCAGCCTGGAATCTGTGGAATCTATCAGTTATTCATTCTGCTAGTATTTCTTTAGTTCTAGCATGTGCCAGGTCCTGTGCTACTTAACAAAGTGAGATCCAAATAGCCATGGCTCATGCAAATAATCCCACACCTATATATATATGGATAAGAGCGAGGAAGGACAAGTTCGGTGTTATGATAGGAATAACCAGGTTAGCTGATTTAGATCAAGGTGTGAGAAGAGGAGTCTTTGAGGAAGGGATTTAAAAGCTAACACTTTGGGATGCCTGGGTGCCTCAGTTGGTTAAGCGTCTGCCTACAGCTCGGGTCATGATCCCAGGGTCCTGGGATTAAGTCCCATAGCAGGCTCCTTGCTCAGCAGGTAGCCTGCTTCTCCCTCTGCCTGCCGCTCTCTCCCCCTGCTTGTGCTGCTCTCTGTCTCTCTTCTGACAAATAAATAAATAAAATCTTTTTAAAAATAAATAAATAAAAGCTAACACTTTAGGTGCGCCTGGGTAGCTCAGTGGGTTGTCTGCCTTTGGCTGGGGTCATGATCTCAGGGTCCTGGGATCAAGCCCCACATGGAGCCCCCGGGTCAGTGGGGACTCTGCTTCTCCCCCTCCCTCTGCCCCTCCCCCCGCTCATCCTTTCTCTCTCAAATAGATAAATTAAAAAAAAAATGCTAACACTTTAAAGAACCTATATGCTTTTTTAGAAAGATCACTCCAGCTTTAGTAGTAAAAATAAATTGGAAGTGGGTAAAAAGATAGAGTTAGAAGGCTGTTGATGAGGAAGACCAGATGAAAGCTGATGATGGTTCAGCTAAGGATCTGGCAATAAGTATGGAGAGAAGTGGTTGGACTGGAGACATGGGATGTGGAGTCAAACAGTTTCTGGTAGCTGAATGGGTGTAGTGGTAGAGGGAGGGGAGGCATCCGGAGCCTAGGCAGGTTTCTGGCTAACATGGAAGGTAGAGGGTTATACTGTTTATTGAGAGAGGGAACTTGGGAGGACAAGTAGGTTGGGGCTAGGGGAAAATGATGTGTCCTATTTTGGACTCAACCAAATGGGACTCCCACCATTCCATACCTTATACTTCTAGCCCCCTTATCTTTGCTCACACTGCTTCCATCTCATTACTCTTCATGTTGCCACACACACTTGTTGAAATCCTACCCATCCTTCAAGATGGCCTTCTAATACCAACCTCCCCTTGGAGCCATTCTTGCTCCCTTAATTAGTTGTGGCCTCTGCTGCCTTTAGCAGTAAGTTTGGACCTCTCTTTCCTGGACTCCACCTGTACTGAGGTTCTGTTAAGACTTATCTTGCCTCCCTTCCTATTCCACAAACTTTTTGGGACAGAGCCTCTGCTTCTATATCCTCCTTCCCCACATGTTAGTGAGTTAGCATAGTAGACGTTTGACAAATATTTGTTAAGTGAACAAAAATAACCTACTCTTTGCCATGGAAGGAAAACCAGTAGACATTGGACTGACTTGAAAGCCACAGGATCAAACTGAAATTCAAGTTTAAGGTGTTTTAATATTAAGCCAACTCAAATTGGATGCTCAGAAGGGCTTTCTGTTCCTCCAACACACCAAACTCAAAGAATGCTGAAAAAGTCACACCCTCTATTTTCTTACTGCACTTTTCTGAGTTCGTCTTATAGTAGGGGCCTTGTCTATCTTATTAACTCTTTGTCTTTGATGATGATGATGGTGATGATGATGATGACAAATGACTAACATTTACTAAGTGCCTGGTATGTGCCAGGAGCTGCTCCAAGTACTTGGAGACTAACTCATTTGATCCTAATAGCCACCCAATGAAACTGATGCTATTAATTACCCAGTTGTACAGATGAAGAAACTGAGCTGCAAAGAGCTTAGTACTGCTCAACTAAAGTCGCACAGTTAGTAAGGAGTGGCACTGGGATTCAGACCTAAAGTCTGGCTCCAGAGCCCAAGGTTTGATGTGCTCTCCTAAGGCTGAGCACCATGCTTGGCATTTAGTAGGTCCCTAACAAGTATTCACTGAATGAGTGGGAGGAGCCCTAGATCTGGAGGTCACAAGTTCTAGTCCTCATTCTGCCACTGACTTCCTATGTAGCCTTGAGCAAGTCCGTGTTTCTTTCCCCATAAATTGAGGTGCCTGGCTGTTGATATTAGCAGTAATAACAAGAGCCAGTGTTCATAGTTCTAGTCTCATTTGCGGTTTTAAATCATTTAATCCCACCAACAATGATACAAGGAAATTGAAGCACAGAGTGATTGAGTACCTGCCCCATACCTATTAAATGAGAGAGTCAAGATTCAAACCCACTGTGCTGCCTAGCCCAAGTAGTTCCAAGGAGATGCCTTGGGGGCCATGAGGGGAATGGGGAGAAGGTAGAACAGGATGGGGCAGATACACTTTTGGGTTCCCCATGCCCATTTTATCAGTTCTCTTTTCTCTATTTGTCTCTGTTTTGTACAATGGGCTCCTACTTGAGATTTCCTTTGAAGAAAGGTTCTGCTGCTAAAACAAAAACCATTAAACTAAATAATTCTGGAATTTAATAAAACTCCCAGGTATAAGCCAGGATTTTCTGTAATCTTGGCACATGGTAGCCACATAAGATAAGGACCAAGGCTGCTCCTGGGAATGGCTCTAGCTGTGAAAAACATCAAGGTAACAGCACGAAGGACCCAGCTCCAACCTACCTGCTCCACTCGGATCTCAATCTCTCCATTCACCTTCTTTCCATGAAAATACTTGGTCCTGTGAAAAAAAGGAAGACAGCTACTGAGTAAGGGTGCAGACCGCTTTACTGTTTTCCTCCTTCTCCCAAAGGCCTTACCCCCCAGAGGTGCATGTCAGACACATTTGTAACTTCACGCTCTCTCCTCCCACTTTAACTGCTGTTTTTCTCATTTTTTGTATGTACTGTGCAGCAGAGGGGAAGGAATACTGGATGGGAAGATTGGAGACTCAGGTTCTGGTTCTGCCAAGTGGCTCAACCTCTCTGTGTCTCAATTTTATAATCTGTAAAAGGAAGATATTAATACCTGCATGATATATTTCTAAGGGTTATTTTAAGGATCAAATGAGATAAAGAATCTTACATAAATAAATAATACAGAATTATTTATTTTTATTATTTATAGTTACACTCTATATACTCCATAAATTATCTATCCACCCACCCAATCCTCCATTTGTCCATCTGTCCAATGAAGCAGCCCTCATCTATCCCTTTATCCATCCTCCCTTCTTTAACTTCCTTCCATCCATCCATCATCTTTCCTCTACACACTAACTGCTATCTTCTCAGCAAATGGCATCCCATCCACCCATTGCTCAAGGCAGAAACATAGACATCATTCTTATCTCTTTCTCTCTCCCCACTGATTCTACATTCTAATTATTTCCCAAATCCATCCACTTGCCAATTTTCTCTATAAGCACCCTAATTTTGGCCCCCCATCTCTCTTCTCCTATAGAGTCTCTTTTCATACTCTTCTTTCATAGTACTTATTACAATTATAATTAGTTATAATCAGAAACTGTGTTTAAGCCTGTGTCTCATTAAACTATAACACAGCTCCTTGAAGTAAGAAACAAATACTCCCAACACCTACCAGAGTGCTTAACACACAGTAGGAGCTCAATTAATATTTGTCAAATGAATAAATGAGCGAAGAGATAGATGGGAAAAAACTCACTTGTTGAGTATTTACTCTGTGCCAGAAACTGTGCTGTATGCTTTAACCTATACAGCCTCTCATGTAATGCTTCCAACCACCACCATGAAGAAGGCATTATTATTTCCATCCTATAAAAAAGAAAACTGAAACCCAGAGAGACGAAATATTTTGCCTAAGGGACTTGAATCCTGGCCTTCTAATTCCACTTCTATGTTTTTGTTCAACCCTGAAAAATAGCAGCAAATGTTGGGGTACTCTGGGTTTAGATGTCCTCCCACACACAAGGCAAAAGTAATAAAAGTTTCCATTTGCTCTTTTGGATTTTGGTATGAAGAAACTAACAGTTCTTAGTCACTTGCTGTAAACTGAGCACTGCGTTAAGCATTTACATAAGCCTTTCTGGGGTAGAGACAGCTCTTTGTTCCAATACTCATTCTTCTCTTCGCCGCAGTAAGAGAGTTTACAGATTGGCACATGCATACAAAAGAATGAAGATCCCAACTCTCCATTCAGCTAGATTTGGCCACATGATTGAATTCTAATCAATAATTTGTAAGTAGTACATCCAAGAATCCTTAGTTTCTTCTTCTATTCTTTCTCCCGGAACATTCATGTTGCCATGTATTTTTTTCAACCTGCATTTGTGAAAGAAAGAATCCTTTCTACAAATTCTCTGACCAAGCTTCAGTCTGTCTGCTTCCAAAGAGTTTTCTCTACACATAGCCAATGCCAGTGGAGTTCATCTCTTTCCAAGACTGCCCAAATCACTGACTGATAGCTCTAATATTAATATTCCCTTTTCTTACAATGTTGACAGGCTTAGCTCTCAACTAGGCAAAACTTTAGTGGGATAGGAGCTGTTATTGTGACATGAAAGAAAGATCTGCTTTTTCTTCCAGGCATGGTGTTTGACAAAACGTGTGTGCAGTGAGGTTCCTGCAAAGGGGACCTTCCACATAGTTTGTGAATTTTACCACAAATCTTTAAAGTTAGCGTCAGCAAACTACAGACACTGGGATAAGTTCACCTCTAATATTTGTGGGTCCTGGGGCAAAAGAACAAATAGAGGCCTATGTATCATATGTCTAATATTTATAATTGATAAATAAAGGCAGCAAATATTTAAATAAAACATGTCTGTCTTCCTTCCTCGACAAATACCACTTCATATGACCTGGAAGTATCAGAATTTAGACTTCTTGGAATTCTTAGAGTTTACCCAGAACAAGGCAACATGAGGATTGCCATATCTTGGTCTCTACAGTGCTCCCTAATTCTTCACCCACCCTCCTCTCTGTCTTGCACCACCCAGGCTCCTTGTGCAGGCTCATGGATGGCCCAGCCCATGTGCCATGCTTTATTTCTTCACTCATGGCCCCATCAACAGTTCTCTGGTTATGCCTTGGGAGGATGGACCAGGGAACCGGCTTAAACGGCATGGAATTGGGCCAGGGTCCCTTTGGGCAGGGAATTCTAGGGTTCTGTGTAACCAATGCACGGTCTAAGGGTACAATTTGCAGGGTCCTGGTGCAGGGCCCTCCTCTGCTATCAGAAGGGGTACAGTTAGTAAGGGCTGAAGCAGGACTTAGGGCAAGGTTCCCTCTAGCTTGGGTTTAAAAGAAGTGCTGGATAGGCCTGGAACCCCAGAACGGTAACTAATGAGAACAATCACCAGTACACTGGAAAAAGCATGGCTTGGGCAAAATTTGAGCTCTACAACTCACTCACCACATGTTTTAAGCCAAGGTACTTAACCCCTCTAGGTCATGGTTTTCTTATTTGTCAAGGGTGATAACATCTACAGCCAAGGCTGTAGGGATAAATTCACCTGATCCTCTATGCAACAAGGCAGTAGAGTGGACTCAAGGCAATCACATGAATGCAATCCCAGCTCTGCCACTCACTGTGCAACCTTGGGTAACTCACTCAACTTCCATGTGCTTCAGTTTCCAAATTTGGGAAGTGGGGTTGATACTAGTAACTACCTCACAGGGTTGTTGTAAAGATTAACCAAGATAAGATGTATAAAGCACTCAGAACAGTTCCTGCACATAGTAAGCTCCAAAGTACACAGCCCAGGGCCTAACACAGAATCAACAACAAAGAACTATTGAGTGTTTTCTCTGTGCCTGTGGGTGTCATGTGGTGGGGATCCACAAATAAAACATGATCTTGCCCTCACAGAGGTTACAAAACAGGAATGTGATTCACCTCACTTTGATCTGTTCCACCAGTGCAAAAAGTGATGGGTGTTGATAATAATAATAAATAGACGCCGTTGGTATATAAGGCTTGTATGTACCTTCACATCCATCCTCCTATTTGACCCTAAGGTCAACCCTGAGAGTAGGCAGGGTGGGGATCAGTCCCCACACATTCCAGATGGAGAAGTCCCTGTTCAAAGACACATAAACCTCTAAGTGGCACCAGTGAATTAGACCTTGAACTTCAAGATTTTTGGGAATCAGTTCAGACCCTCTGTGTCCTTCCTAATGTGGATCCTGCTGACCATGACCCATTTCTCCTCTGGTTTTCTGCCCACCTCACAGACACACGCAACTTCCTGTGATTCCCTAGCCTTGTCCTACACTTTATGCCTCTGAGCATTCGCACAGGCTATTCTCTCTGCTTAGGTTAGCTACTTGCTTTTCTCTGCCTGGCTGCCTCCAAGATCTTCACTCGCCTCCTCTATCAAGTTTTCCTTGAAAGTGCCCCCCCCCCAATGAAGCTGGGTTAGGTGTTCCTCCTTGGGGTTCCCACAGCATCCTATACTAACAACCATAAAACACATATCACTCCATGTTGTAATCCCTTGATGTTTGTCTCTACCTTGCCCCTATACACCTAGTCTGAGAGCTCCTGGAAACTTGAAACTGTGTCTCAACACTGACTGAATCCAGTACTGGCACAAAGTACCAGGGCACAAGGCACATGTTTAACAAATGTTTGCTCACTGGCTAAATGAATAATGTCTTCCAGGGATAAGCCCTAGCGTATCCTGTCCTCGAGACACTTTACTGTCATCTACTGGTACACCATTGTAATACACTTAGAAATATGCACTGATTAGATGTGGGGTCCTTGTACAGTGTCCAATCTGAAAGACTGGTAGCCCTCAACGCGATTCTAACCAGAACGCGGAGCACTTTACTCTACACCAATACCACCCAAGCAGCTCTGGCCTTCACAGGGCCTCACCTTCCTAGGAGAAACCCTTGTTTTGCCCATCTCTGGAATGTTTACTGCAGAGCCTGGCAGACGGACTCAGGCTGAAGCTGAGGGTCAGGCAGTCCATCCCCCTGCCTGGCTGGGAGTCAGAAGTCTGTCTCCTGACAGGCCACACAGACTGCTGCCTCCTTGCCGGGGGCTCATTCAGGCTTGAGCTGCCTCTGAACAGTCCTGTCTGGCAGAGGGAAGGGTAGGGATGGTCTGGAATTTTAGATGCCTTGGGGGCTGGGGTTGCCGCCTTTGTAATTGCCTGGCTGTTTGACCTCAGGCAAAACGGATGGCCTCACTGTGCCCGAGGGCTGTCTCCCTAATGCAGACCTTTTCCCAATGCCCTAATATGTTTATTCTCGTAATGAGCTCCCTGAATATCCCAGCCAATCACTCAAGGCCTTGGCCTTGGGAAGGGGGTGGGGGAAACTCTTGATTCCAGGAAGCTTCCTTCTCTGTGGGTGGTCTCATATTTTACTGCCACATCAGAGGCACCAGGAAGGAGAATATTATAAAACCAGCGCTGCCTGGGGTGGGAAATCCCAAGTTTGGGGAGGCGGGATGTGGTGTGTGAGAGAGATTTATGAGGAGCGGGTACTGAGTTCTTTCATGGCAACATCAGGGGCAGAAGGAAGAGAAGAATTAGCGCAAACAGGATCCACCTGTGTCCAAGCGGCACCCTCCTAATAAATGTGTCTGGGACGTAGAATCAATGTGGCTGGGCCTTGGCTATGCCCTTCCCAGGGAGGAGGGGTCAGGAATGTTCTGTCCCAGGCACAGTCCTCTTCCCACAGGTGGCCACTGTAGGGGGTGGGAGGGCAGGGATACAGGGATCTGGCCCCAGGAGGGAAGTCTCGTGTTTCTGATGCAACATATTCTTTGCTTATTTGTGGCCTAGACTTAAGCAGGGGGAGATGGAGTACAGACCATGCAGGAAACCATCGAAGGTAGACATGCTCAAGGCTTTCCCAGTCAGTTAAGATGAGGAGAGTCACATGGCACCTTGGCTGGATGGAGGTGTGGCAAAAGCAGGACGTTTGAACACAGAGGTCCAATTCAGAGATCCCATTCTAGCTCCATTATTTACTCGAAAATATAGCTAACCTGCCCGGCCCCTTTCCACTGCCAGAGAGGATCCTCCAGTAATGGGGCAGCCTCTCCATTCCACCTTGCAATTAGGGAACTCCAGTGAGTCAGGCAGGGGAGGGACCCTCTGAGGGTGGCCAGGCCCTCTGCATCCATACGGGGATCTGTGGAGGTAAGAAACTAGAGCCCCAAGCCACAGGATGTGACAAATGTCCCCTCAATGGTTTCTGACAGCAACACGAAAGGAGATTTTCATGGGTAGGTCTGGTCACCATTCACTCCCTTATGTAACCACTATCTACTGAGCCTTATACGGACCACGTACCCTGGAAAAAGGCTGATGTGGTGCCTGCTCTTGGGGAGCTCATGCTCCCAGAAAAGGCAGAAAACTAACCAGGTGAAAAAGAATTGGTGGCTAACGAGAATAAAATGCACAAAGAGAGGGAGGATAAGATGTGGAGAGCAGGGGAGATCTGACTCAGGTTGTCATGGAAGCCTTCTTCAGAAGACGCTGAACACATGTTTATTGATCATCCACTCTGGGCCAGGGCCTGCAGGCTCTAAGGAAGTAGTTCTTGGCCTCAGGGGGGCTTACCACCTAACAGGAGGGAGAGACTCATAAATGGACAATGACCACACAGGGCATTAGCCCAAAGATCCAGGTCAGCCCACAAAAGGCACACCCAGCCTAGTCTAAGGGCCAGGGGCCACTTCCCTGGAGAGTGGCCCAGTTTATCCATCCATGTACCCAATATTTGGGGCCTTTTCTGTGCCGGGCCAAGGGCTACCAAGATGAATGTGAGAGGGTCTGGATGTATATGTGTGAAAGGCACAGACAAGGGCAAACGAGCTGAGCAGGTGCTGGGGGTGCTCAGGGAGGTGATAAATTCTCCCTGGGCATATCCTAAACGTGCAGGAAAAATGGGCAATAGGCATGAAGCAGAAGACCCAGATTTGAGCTGGCAGCTGGGGCACCTGCTACATGATTCTGGACAAGCCCTTACCTCTTCATCTGTAGAATAGGGCACAGGAAGACTACCCACAGGGTTAGCATGAGGCTTAAATGAGAATGCAGATTTGGAGGACTCTGGGAGCCTGCCAAAAATGTGCTAGTAAGTGTGCTGCTCACTGGTGGGCTGCAAAGGTGGAACTTCTCTCCAGGTAAAGAGGTCAATGGGCACTGCTAGCATCGGAGACAGACTCAGGTCCCGTACAGCTCTGCTTTTTCTTTCCTGGTGCTGCCTCAGACAGACATCAACCTTCCCAAGCCTGTTTCATTTGTAAGTGCTCATGAATGCTATTCCTGACACATCCTGACACATGGCAGGTGTTTAATGTTCATCTCTTTCCCTCCTGACCTTCACCAGGATGGGGAGAAGGCTGAGGTCAGTTGGGTGTGTCCCTGGGGAAGTGACCTGTCATTTCCTCTCTCCAAGAGGAGGAAGGTGGCAGTATCTTCCTTGCTCTAAATGGAACTCCCAGGGCGCCTGGGTGGCTCAGTCGTTAAGTGTCTGCCTGCGGCTCAGGGTGTGATCCCAGTGTTCTGGGATCGAGCCCCACATTGGGCTCCTCTGCTGGAAGCCTGCTTCTTCCTCTCCCACTCCCCCTGCTTGTGGTCCCTCTCTTGCTGGCTGTCTCTCTCTCTGTCAAACAAATAAATAAAATCTTTAAAAAAAAAATGGAACTCCTGCTTCATGTCTAGCATAATGGAAACCTGCCTGGACTGCTCCCTGGGATCTCCTCTTCCTCCCCAGTACAGGCCTTTAGGGCAAACAAAGTCATCAGCCACCCACTCACCATGACTGCAGAAATCAGGCTAGAATGTCATCTCAGTCCTTACCCCTTTCCTTACCAAAGACACTACACCGTGTCACCCTCATTTCTATTGATATCTGAAAGTCCACAATCTTTATTACACAAAGAGAATTTGTTAACATTTAGAAGACTAAGCCATTCCCTCAGCAAACAAACATTTAATGAGCATCCTCTAAGAGCTCATCTGGGGAAATGCCCACGGGAAAGGTAATACACTGAAAGGCAATTCATACCAAGGTGCAAATGACTAATACCTGATCATTCCAGAAAAGGGATTTAAATGGTATAAGGAGGATGAGAAGGGGACCATGAGAATATTAAGTGTTTGATTTAGAAAGGGGGTGTGGGGCCTGTCAAGGTGTGAAGGGCAGGGCTCAGAAGGAAAAGACTAAGAAAAGTTATTTTCTATCCTTCCTCCCTTCCTCCCTTCCTCCCTTCCTTCCTTCCTTCCTTCCTTCCATCCATCCATCCATCCATCCATCCATCCATCCATCCATCCAAGGTTCACTATGTGCCCAGCATTGTGCTAGACCCTAGGTATTGCACTAAACAAAACAGTCCTCCTGCCATCATGGTGCATACAGTCTAGCTGGGAGACAGACCCAGAAGAAGAGCTAGACTGCATATTTATCTTCACTCCTGTCTTCTTTATCATAAGTTACCAATTGATAAACTTCATGAAGTCCACAGTCTTATTTTGGACTTAAATTGTGTGTTTACAATTTTAAAATAGAAAATTCATATAAAAAATTCAGATTTCTGACTTCCCCTGAAAAATCAATGACTTGGCAACACCAGCCCCATATTCCTGCATGGTAACAACTGGGTGAGTGAACAGCAGGTGCTTCCTTCAGAAGGGACACCAGTTCTCATGCCCAACACAGTCCCCAATGTTCCGTCGTCTTGCTGAAGCTGAAAGCAAGTGGCAGATACCATTTGTCATAAAGCATGTGCTGTTTTTTCCTTATAGCAGGGAAATATTTTTCTATGCTTGTTCCTTTTCCTACCGTCTGCCCCTTCACTCACCGACCATCTTGTCTCCTGTAAGCAGCTGCACAGGCAACCCCTAATTTAGCTAATTCCATTCTGAAGATGACAATCAGCTCAGTGCAAATCTTCAGGAAACCTGCACCCTTACCCTTCCTGAAGATCCAGGGTGGGAGGTCAGGAAAATGGACATAAAGCACTATCCTCTCTCTTGCCATCACAGACAGCCTCCCTCCTGCCAAGGAAACACATCCCAGGCAGGCTTCCACAGGCCCCAGGAGAAGAGACATTCTGTAATGAGGCTGGCATCTGCCCAGTGACCTGCCTCCCCCAGGGCAAGGCTGTAACCGGGCGGGGTGAAGTCTGTAGACTCCGGCACTGGAACAACTATTGCTAAGAAAGCCATGGCATCTGAGGGACTCCACTTATAAGGTCATTCAGCGGACCTGGGCAAGAAAACCACGCTTTGGAGGAAGAGGAGAGACTCATAAGGTAAACAGCTGACTTCTTCGGAGAAAAGCAAGGCAAGGCAGAGAAGTGACCAAGACAAAAAGTCACAGAGGAAAAAACACAAAGCTTTAGGCTCAAGACTCCTGTGAGGGCTTACGGGCCAACCCTTTTATAGTTAGGGCCTCTTCTGCACCATGCTTCCCCAATGGCCAGCCCAGTTGTGCCTGAACACCTGCAAGTGATGGGGAGCTCACTATGTCACCGGGCAGCCCACTTGATCTTTGGATGACTTCGCCATTCTATATATGGGCTGAACTAGATCTCCTGCTTAAGTGGTCTCACTGTTTTCAGCTCTACCAGTTGGAAGCTACATGAAAGAAGTTCTCTAACTCAATGGTTGTTAAACTTGGCTCATCGTCGTTTTAAAAAATACAGTTTCCCAGCTCCACTATAGATTTCTGATTCAGTAGTTCTAAGGGCACATTGCCGTGCGACCAGTCCTGCACCCATTTGAACTTCCAGCAACAGGACCTCCATCTGCATTTGCATTGAAGGAACCAAGCAGCTCTCTTGCACACGGTCTTGGTGGGACTGTCCCAGGACAAACTGTGGAACCAGCCAGGTTTGTTCTTGCCCAGGAGTTTGATTTGAGAGTAGAGAGGCACATGGCTGGAGGGAAACAGGAGCTGACTTCTCTAGAGAAAGCTGCCCAGAAGTCCCAGCCCCCTAGATTCCAGTGGATCCCTGGGTCCTGGTCTCTCCAAGACTTGGGTCTGCATTATTTTCTTTTGATTCTGCCTCCCACACCAATTATTTTCTTTTGATTCTGCCTCCCACAGCAATACATCCCCACTTTGACTAAGTTAGCCAAAGTCTATTTCTTTTTCTTGAAAACAAAGAACTCTAACTATTACAGAAGGTGTAGGCTGGTGCCTGGGAATCTGAATGTTGTTCTGATAGAAATGGTATTTTGGGGAACGTGATCTTAGTCTATCATCGTTTGACTTAAGAGGAAACTAACGCCCAGAGAGAACAGTGGCTCCACTATGATCCCATAGCATCAGCAGAGAAGGGAGTAATCCAGAAGAAACAGCATCTATCAGATTTCTCCCCACATTCCCTTCTGCTCAAAGACATTTCCCCCAGATTTTCTAGCCAGTTTCAGAGGGTGAAGACTCTACCAGGCGAGAGACAGCTCTTCACTGTTTTCCCCCTCCCTCTCTCTCTCCCTGAAAGAGCTGGGTAGGAAGCAGCAGGGGCACCAGGCCTCAGGATTGGACAGCAGGAAGACCTCACGGAGAGAGGTCAGCACTTGAAAAATTCCTCAAGTCAAAGGGCTTGGGGCTTGGGTGCCACACAAGGCCCTCACTGTGTGCGCACATTGTCTCCCTGATAAAAGGGGCCGGGCCTGGGAAAACGGAGCCTGTCTCCAGGCGACTAGGCAGGCTGCTGGGGAATGCCCAAGGCCCCTCCCCTCCCCCAGGCACCAGGGCCAGGGCCAGGGAGGCAAGGGGGAGGGGCAGGATTGCGGGGCAGGTGCCCAGAGTGGGAGGGATGAGTCCAGAAGTCCAGAGACACTCTAGGTGGTGTTGGGTGGCCTGTGTGAGTTGATGAATGAAGTGAGGAGGAAGGTGACATGAGGCCTTTCCTTTCTCCCTCTCCCTTCCATCCCTGCATTTCCCCACTGCCAACAACCAAGGCCTGCCTTATTGAAGAAGAGGTTTAAGGGTAGAGGAAGTGGTGGGGGCAGATGTAAGGATTCTGTTTCCCAGAGCCATATCTCTTCAGCAGAAAGGTACGTGTCTCCACTGTGAGCACTCCAAGCAAGTCTAGGAGGAGGGGTCCAACCCAGGCCTCCATCTTCTCATCCTCACTGTAGAGTGTCTGCCAGTTTACCAGCATCCAGACACCCCTCCTCCAGGGCTTCTGGAAGACAGCCCTTGAGCCTATCCAGCTGAACTGAGAAGCATGCCAAGTGGCTTCCTTCCCCTTGGCTTCCAG
This sequence comes from Ursus arctos, assembly GCF_023065955.2. Lineage (NCBI taxonomy): Eukaryota > Metazoa > Chordata > Mammalia > Carnivora > Ursidae > Ursus > Ursus arctos. The sequence continues at coordinate 7,938,216 of NW_026622886.1, read as the reverse complement.
CACCATTATATTCATCAGCAATTAGTAATTGCAATTAATTGTTAATACAGTTACCATTTCGGTGCCTGTTATGACAAGTTAAGCCCTGTACTGGCCCCACCCATGCCATCATCTCTAATCTTTGCAATGACCCTTCACAAAAGATCCACCATGGTCCTGCCTCACAGCTGAGGAATATCAAGTTCCGAGGTCAGACTTCCCAAGGTCACGTAAGTGAGAGGGAGAAGGGACCCAGGCAGTCTGCCTTGGGACTGTACTAGTTTTGCTCCCTCCCTACTGGTGCCTGACAATCCTCAGTCATTGTCACAGGCAGGGAAAGCTGCTCTTTGAGAATGGGGTCAATTGGGGGACTTGCTTTGGTTCTCCAACCAGAAAGCAAGGAAGTGCAATGGCTAGACTCTCACTGGGCCTGTGTTAGCAGGGCTGAGATGGTAGCAACTGTCTATCATTGCCATCCCCCATAAACAGGTTATCTAGATAAAATACAGGTTAACCAGTTCAATTTGAATTTTGGATAAACAACCAACAATTCTATATGTATAAGTATATATTTAAGGTATAAGTCTATACCAAATACTGCAGGAGACAAATGGATTCATTATTTATCTAAGTATTAACTGAGGGTCCTGTATTTTTATTTGCTGAATCCAACAACCCTACCCCAAAGCCACTGCTGGTGGTGCCAGCTCTGAGTTCAAATCCCCCCTGTAGGTGGCACAGTGGGAAGCAGAATATCCTGGTCACCATGGGGCCAATTAGGCCCACTGCGAGGCTTCAAGGGGCCTGCCAAGATGCCCTGCAGTCCTCATGCCTTCAGTCAAAGCACGCTGAAGCAGTTCAGCCCCTCAAGTGGAGGCTGGAGCCTTTGACTAGCCAGCTGAACAAAATGGAGGGGGAGCCTTGGGCATAGCATGGACATCAGGTACTCTTCCAGAATTCCAGCGTAGCTGAGTGTTTTCTGAGAAAGACTCTCCCCAGGGCATCCTCGATCCTGAACTCTCCCTAACAGTAATACCAGACTTTGGCAAGAGCATCTATTTGTTCATTGAATAAAGCATCGTGTATCCTGTCTTACCTTGTGCCAGGTACTGGGCTGGCCTCCAACAATATGGTATTCAAACATAGGAGGCCTAAGCCCTACCCTCCTGGAGCTTATGCTCTGGTGTAGGACCAAGCACAGGTAAACAAACTGGACACATGGAACAACCCTGTGAGGGACGAACAATAGGCTCTCACTGGAGCCTTTCACATTCCTGCGAGCTTAGTCGTGTGGTGACAGTGGTGGCATTCTGGTCCCCACTTTACAGATAAGGGAACCAAGGCCCAGAAAGGTAAAGCAGCTTGGCCAAGACCACAAAGCTGGTGAGTGGCAGAGCTGGGACTTCAGTTCCTATCTGCCACCTGCCAGCCCTGAGTTCCCTGCATTTTATCTTTCTTCCCATTTTAACTCTCTTGAGAAACATGTCTGACATGTGTTAGGAAATCACATATTTAATATCAAAACACAGGGGGAAAGAGCAGAAAAGATCCTTCTGGAGCCTTAAGATGAGGAAAATAGCCCAAAGGCAATTTCTACGAAGGATCCAATTCCCAAACCTGAGATCACGAGTGTCTGGATGGCTGCAGGAACCCCTTTTCCTCCTGGCACCTTATCGTTCCAGCTGCCCACAGGGCTCCAACAGGGTGGGGCTGCCTGGCTTGAGGTGGGGCCCTTTCCTCTGAGGGTGAGGTCACCGGGATCCTGTGCTTGGCTGCAGTGCTGTTACATGGAGTCCTGCCACCCTGTCCCCTCCCACTGCTCTCAGACACTGGGTGTGTGCGGGTGTGTGTACACGTGTGAGCCTCCCGAGCAGGCTCCACAGGCCAGTGCCCTCACACACAGCATAGGAGGGCTTGTGCTCAGGTGGGAGTGGGAAGAATGCTGAGAAAACATTCTGGGTGTCCAGAATGGTCTGAGCTGGATCCCAGATGCCACTGACATCCGTTTTGATTTTGGGCTCAGAGCCTCAGTTTTCCTTATTTATAAAATGAGAATAGTAAAAGTACTCCATACAGTTGTTGGGAGGATTGAATTAGAAAACTATGAAAACTATTTAGCACAATGTCTGGTGGTGGAAGTACACAAATGTCTGCCACATGACAATGATGAAGACATTACCCCACCCCCAAAGAGTTCATAGTTTATTCATTTGTGCGTTCGTTCATTTTTTGACCAAGACTTTTCAGCATTTACCTCTTGCCAAGCATTGCAGTCCTGCGCAGGGGTCAGCAGGAGTTGTGGTGTCATCAGAAATGCCTTCTAAGAAGTCAGTCCTGTTCCATTCCCAGCCTCGCTACCCACCCGTTCCTCGTTCCTTGAGCAGGTGCATGGTCTCTGTGTTCTGCTTCCTCACCTGTATCATACCCCCTGGGCAACTCAGGAAGTACCTACGACCAGAGCTGTACTAGCAAATGATTAATAACCAGCTCTGTGAGGAGAACTAAAAGCCCTGTTTTGTAGCATTTGCCAGTTTCTGTGGTGTAAATGCTCTCATGTGACTACTCTGACTTTCTGTTGGAATGAGTATGAGATGAGAGGGGAAGAAGAGGATTTCAGAATGTCACCAAAGTCACTCTTCAGTTTCACTGTCACCATCCCCACCTGTCATTACCAATAACTCATCACCTCCAAAGTCACTCATTCAATTAACAGACATTTCCTAATTAACTGCCTGCCCTGTTGTAGGCGCTGAGATACAAAGACACCATCTGGGAGTGGGTGGGGTGGTGTGGTGGTGGGGACATAAATTATCATACAGCATCTCTTGGTGAATCTAGAAATGCACGAGGTGCTTTAATGGGTATCACCAATCATTATTTAGTAGGACAGTGTAGCCTGATACACTCTAGGCTGGAAGGATAGTAGCAGAAGGGTGTTTCAAACCAAGAATCCTTTTTCATTTCCTCCCCAACAAATAAAAGAAAAAAGAAACATAGGGAAGGGTGGAGAATTGAAGGGAAGGTAACAATAGATCATTGTTGAAATGGAATAGCAGACATTCTGGGAACAAGGCCATGGGTGAGGTAAGAGGAGAGGAGAGCCAGAGTTCCACAGGCCATTGGAAGGAGGGGTTGGGGGCAAAAGCTTAGCTCTTTCTATCCCCTCACCCCAACACCCTGCTCCTCAACTTCATCCAGGCTCTGGAGATCTTATAGGCAAAACCATGAGCAGGGTTTTGCTTGCTAAACCTAAGCCCGATTATGAGCAATCTTTTTTTTTTTTTTTTTTGGGTCACATTCAATGTTTTGATTTTGAAATCAAACCTGGGGTTCTGATATAGTCTGCGGGCAATAATAAAACTTTGTGCAAACTTTCTTTTAACAATCTCAAATAGCAGCCTTACATTTAGCCTCCCATACTGGAAAATACAGAGCCAAGATTTTATACATAGGTGAGTAAAAACAGAAACCTCTGCACTATATGTATTATATCGCTGACTCCTAAGGTAAGGTGCGTTTCGGGCCCCGTTATGCTCATTAAAAGTTATCCTCATTGGACTGGAGTGGGAGCAATGACATATGCTAATTGAACACTGACTGTGTTGAGTACTAGGGATATAAGGAAGAACAAGACACAGGCCTTGTTTTGGCAGAAAAGACAGCCAGCCTCCTAACAGCCAATGATAATACAGTGTGAAATTACTGTAGCACAATGAAATATGCTTTAAGTTATATAAAGGAGGTGCTTGTTAGCACTGTTGGCAAGGTGGGGTGTGTCAAGAGAAGACTTCACAAAAGAGGTGACACCTGAGCAGGCTTTTAAGGGTGAATGGAAATTGGACAAATGAATAAGATAGGGAAAGGCATTCCAGGTAGCAGGGAGCAGAATGTGCTAAGGCAAATGTATTTGAGAACTACAGGTTGTTTGTTATTCCTGCAGAATAAATAGTACCACAGGAAGTGGAGCTAGAGACAGAATTAGAGAGAGGCAGGCAAGCTGATGACTGAATTTGAACTTCAGGGCAATTATGCACCAACAGAGGATTATAATAGGGGATGCACAGTAGGAGCAACCTGATCAAGACTGTGTTTCAAAAAAATGACCCTTTGGTGGTAACATGGAAGGTAACCAGGAGGTCAAGACTGGAGGCCTGAGATGAGTGAGGCTGCTGAAGATTCTAGGCGAAAGAATGAGTGGACAGGTAGTAGGGCTGAAGAATACTAAGCCTGAAATCCATTTATTTTATTTCTCCTTTCCCTTGTGGTTCTCAAGAATGACTGATCTCCCCTCATCCCAGAAGACAGCACGAACTTGAGTTCAGACCTACTACTGAGCTGGCCCAAAGTTCCCCAAACACCACTGCCTGAGGTAGGCTCACCTCTAGGGACAACTCCAAAAGGTGGTAGAATCTTACAAAGCTCAGCTATGAATTGTTTTTCCCAGCAAAGGTGGCTTTGGAGCCCTCTGTTTCTCGTCCAAGGATAAAAAGCCCTTCCCCCCAGGTCACTGGGCAGGTATCAGATAGGCCTTGGGGGGCCTAAGCTGGTTCAAGAGTATCTGCAAGCTGGCCTCCACCAGGAGGGGGAGAATGGGGGTTTCCTGCAAACTCCCTCACTACAAGGAAACCTGATTCTGCAGGAAGGCCCAAGACCAAGAATGGGAAGACAGAGGATGTAGAGCTGAGAAGGGAGAAAAGGAAGTGGCATTGTTCCTGGTGGGTTCACTCTCAGTCCAGACAGTAGCTATCTCCCCCTTCATTATCATCTCAAAGGGGGGGATAAAAGGGGCCCTGTGAGCTGGCTTCTCCCCTTTAACAACTTCTTCCTCTCAGGAGACAGTTTGCACAATGAAGGAGGGGCTAGGCAGGGGCTGACCCAGGCAGCCCAGGCTCTGCCAAGGCCACCCAGGACAGTGGGGCTGGCTCGCCACCTGCTGGCCGCTCCTGGTTGCGGGGGACAGGCATCCTTCAGGAACTCTGCAGAGGAGGACTGGGATTCCCAGGCAGCCTGCATCGATCTGGAGAAAGCTGGGAATGTATTGAGATTCAGAGAGAATAGGAAGTTGAAGAAGAATCTAGGATGGAGTTCTGCAAGAAAAGCTGATGTGTCTGCAGGCAGGAAGTCTCTATCACAAATGTCCAATGAATGCAGAACCAGGTTCCAGTTAAGTTAATGAGTGTCAGTTTCTCCCTTTTTCCCTTTATTACCCACTGAGGGGCAAGAAAAAGATTGCTGTTTTTGAGATCTAATTAAAGTGTGAGTATAACAGGCGTGACTGAAATAGACTGGGAGACATTGCTCTGGCCAAAATTGTGTCCCCCATCAGTATGCACAGCCTACAATTCACTCATTAGTCATGCCTGTGGATTAGAGAGATGGAAGACCAAAGTCAAAATTTAAATGTTACTTGGATGGGTGAAATAGGCGATGGGATTAAGGAGTGCGCTTGTTGCGATGAGCACAGAATGATGTATGGAAGTGTTGAATCACTATATTTTACACCTGAAACTAATATAACACTGTATGTTAACTGGAATTTAAATGAAAACTTAAAATAATAATAAAAATTTTACTTGGGTGAGGCCATTCATTCCATTTCAACCTCATTCACTGTGCCCTGACACTATACTACTTACCCCATGGACACCAGGAGGACAGAGATGAATAAGACCCAACTTTATCACTCAGGAGCTAACAGGCATGAGTGACTAATAGAAAACTCTGTACAATGGGATAAATCCTAATCCACTCTGTCCATTAATGGGGATGAAGAGATTAAATAAACATACCTATGAGGGGCTGCCATCAAGATGACTAATGTTGCACAGAAGGTCACAAATAGTCTGCAACAGCAACATACACCTAAGTAGCACCTACTGTCTACCAGACACATCCTAAGCACTTTTATATTAACTCAGATTTTAATCCAATTACATACAGTAACTCTACAAGGCAGATACTATTTTATTCACATTTAGGTGCAGTAACTTGCAAAGGTCGTTCAGCTACTACAGGGTAGAGATGGGATCTGAACCCAGACAGCTTAACTCTGTGTTCCTCACCATTGTACTGTGCTGTCATTTATCAGTTCCACCTCCATACAGAAAGTAACTTTCCTGACAAACAGGTTTTTTAAATAAGCCCCGACCACTGCCATATCATGGCAAACCCTAACTGAGCCAGAGATAACACAGCCAACAGAGAATGCTCAAAATCAAGGTCAAGCACTGGGTTAAAAAGAAACAGAGGACTGCAAAGGCCATGCAGGCATTTTGGTTCTGGGCAGACAGGCAGCAGGATTGTACAGGCAAGAGTGCCTGGAAGCAACATCTCTGCAGAAATCAACCACTAAGCTCAGAACCTAAAGATGGTGCTTTTACATAAGCGCGTAAACAGATAAACAAGGCTTCATGATGACAGGCTTCAAGCAAGCGGCGATAGCGAAGATAATGCAGACTGCATCAGAACAGAGGCCATGCACATGACCATCTTCCTTAAAGACGAACTGATTTCTTAGCAAGAAAGTAAAGATTGCTGTCTACACCTGCTGAACACCCTTCCATATTGACTGTACTGAATATGTATTATACACTATAAATATCTCCTACTCCAAAGCACAGGCTCAATCATTCCCAGCCTGAGCTAACTTCTCAAGGAATGAATTTGAGTACACACATGCATGTGAGAACAGCAGGGCCTCTGGCATGCTCAGTGAACTGAATGCATTAATTTATTCACCCAAGACGTTAACTACCGAGAGCCTACGACATGGCAGCCTTTCGAGACACATGCATGCAACCTTGCTCTCCAGCACCATGACCATGTATGGGTCTACTGTCAGAAATGCCCTGGATGGAGTTCTTCCATGTCTCCACATTTGGACTTATTTCCTGGACTGCAAATTCTATGTCTCAAACTAGGACTGATAATATGTATCACGCATCTCTACCAAAAACTTGCAACTGCCCAGATCCCTGTGAACAGGGTCTGTTCACCATTTACCCGAATACCTAAGATGGTGACTTACACTCAACTGGTGCTCAGGAACTACCTGTGGAACAACTGCTGCAATGACCTTGACACATGTGCCCAATCTCTGCCTCTGGAGAGCTCACCATTTATTGGCACACCTAACAAGAGGCTGGAAGGCACATCGTTTCTGCCCACACTTGGTGTGAAGAGAACAGATTCTGGAGCCAGACTGCCAGTATGTGGAAGAGCTGGGATACAAACTCAGGCACTCTGGTCCCAAGGGTGTTAGATAAGGACCACGGGCCTGTGTTGGTTTCTTTTACCCTCACAGAAACCTAGATGAATGGACGGAGGATGGCTGAGGCTGAACGATATTAAGCAACTTGCCAGAGTTATTTCAGATTTTTAAAGTTTTCCATTTTTAGGAAGGTAATACGGCACACATACCATATATTATGTAATACTTCCGGTGAGCTCTGGGCAGCACCCCCACAGCAAACGTATTAAGATGTAAACCAAGATTGCAGTAGATCATATGGTCAAGCACAGTGAGTGGTATAACAAAGACTATTACAGTCTCACTTTCCCTCAGACCAGGCTTTGCTGCCAAATGGATTATAAAATATTTTTCAGTTTTCAGAGCTTTCTGGATTTTGGACTTACAGGCAAGGGATTGGGACCTGTCAATGTAAAGCACAAAGCAGGTGCCATGGTGTCTGGCATGCAGTAGCCACATGGTACATGTAGTTTCCTTCCCTCGGGCCAGTCTCTGATACCACCAAGCCTCTCAGCTTTCCCCTCTCCCCTACTGCCCCCCCCCCCAGGACTGAGATAAGCCCCATCTCCTCTCTTGCCCCCAGGCGGAAGCACCTACAGATTCTGGCTTACCAATCTGTGTGGGCATCATCGATCACCAATAGGATCCTGGGCCTTTGAACAATGGGAACGGAGGGACCTGGAGGCTCCATCAGCCCTGAGGGGGCTTGTGAGGTCTGCTTCATGGCACTGGAGAAGGAGCTAAAGAGGCTGGATCCTGGAGAGGAGAAGGAGGCTGCCAGGGGCTGGGGGTGCCTCCTCTCCATGGCTGGGGAAGCAGGGGAGCTGGTGGAGCTATCTGGGCGCTGCAGGTCTGTCATGTAGCCATTAGGCAGGTTGGCCACGAAACTGCTGTCGGAGAGGCGCCGCCGGAGGAAATTCATGGCTATGGATGGAAGAGATGGCTTGTTCCTACTCAGACTTGTCTAGGTGAGGCCCAGAACACAGGCTTTCAGGGAGAGGAGGTGGTGGGGTCTTGAGCCAGAAGAGCCAGGGGAATCCTGCACAAGTCGGCTTCAGCTGTCTTTGCTAACCTGGTGGAAACAAGCCAACACACACATTAGTGGAAATGACCTCCACCCCTTAAGAGCAAACAGATATGGCACCTTCCTGCCCCACTGTTGGGGGTAATATAAAGTGGGACATCCTTTTGGAAAGGAATTTGGCAACATGTAATTATACCATAACCTTTAACCTACAATTTCCATTTTCTGGAATTCTATCCCAAGAAACGAATCTCAGTTACAGAAAAAGCGTCTTGCACAAATATATTTTTCACAGCATTATTTACACTAGCAAAATATTGGAAAGAATTCCAACCTTCAGTCACAAAGTAACGAATAAATAAACTACAGCACAGTCACTTAGTTGTAAACTTTTGTAGCTATTAAAAGAGGGTACATATAAAGAGATTTTAGTACCATAGAAAACATTTCATTTGTAGTTAAGAAGATCATGCTACAAATTTATTGGGACAGAACGACTATAACCACATAAAGGAAGAAATAACACAACTATGGGAAGCAAATACACTGGAATGTTAACTGTAACTATATTTGGGTAATGTGATTACATGGCTTTTTTTTTTTTTTCTTTTTCTTTCCACTTACCTGTATTTTCCAGATTTTCTAGGATATATATTGCTGTGGACTGAATTGTATCCCCCAAAATCATGCGTTGAAGCCCTAACTCCCAATGTACTGGTAACTGGAGATGGTGCCTTTGGGAGGTAATGGAAGTTAGATGAGGTCATGAGATGCGGCCTCATGATGGGATTCGTGGCTTTATAAAATGAGACAACAGCGAGCTTGGTCTCCCTCCACCAGTTGAGGACACAGGGAGAAGGAAGATGTCTGCAGGCCAGGAAGAGAACCTCACCAGAAACCAGCCATGGTGGGACCCTGATCTCAGACATCGAGCCTCCAGAACTGTGAGAAAATAAATTTCTGTTGTTTAAGCCACACAGTCTGTAGTATTTTGTGATGGTAACCCAGACAGACTAATAAACATATGTATTGCTTTTCTGAACAGAAGAAAGTAAGTTCAAAAAAACCAGATTATTCACTTGAGATCTAGATATCCCATTGAGAAAAGTGATTATTGAAACAATGGAATTAGACCCCTCATAGTTTTTTGTGATTATTTTATATTTTTATTGAAGTAAAATTTACTTCCACTGAGATGAACAGCTCTCAAGTGTACAATTCTTTGAGTTTTGACATACACTGATATAAGATTTATTATATTTATGTGGCCTCAGGAAGTGCTCTTGTGTCCCTTTCTGGGAGCCCACACGTCCTCATACGCAAACACTCTTCTGATGTCTGTCACCGTATATTAATTTTATCTCTTTTTAAGCTTCATATAAATGTAATCATATGTATTAATCTTTTGTGAAGGGCTTCCTGCCCTCAACAGAGTGGTTTTGAGACTCATCTAGGCTACATGTATCAACAATCATTCTGTTTTTCAATTTCCGAGTAGCACTCCACTGGATGAATAAACCATAAATTTTTACATCCTTTCCTGTTGATGGACATTTGAAATGTTTCCAGTTTGAGGGTATTATGAACAGGATTGTTATAAGGATTTTTTATTTTAGCATTTTTTGTGGGAAAAGGAAGAAAGAGAGAGTAAAAGAGAGACTTTTCTTTGGGAAAATATCTAGAAGCAAATTTATTGGATCATAGGGCAGAAATACGTTTACCTTCTTAAGAAACTGTCAAAAAGTTTCCCGTAGTGGTTGTGCTATTTTGCATATTTCACTTGAGTGTTCTGGTTGCTTTACATCCTTAACAACATTTGGTTGTTGTCAGTCTTTAATTTTAGCCATTCCAATGGGTGTAAAATAGTGTCTAATTGTATTTTTAATTATTTTCTCTGATACAGAAGGAGGTTCAGCAATTTCCATGGGTTTACTGGCCATTAATATATCTTCTTTGGTGAAGTGTCTGTTCAAGTCTTTGGCCCATTTTTAAAATGTGGGTTGTTTATATTTTTATTAGTGATTTGTATTATTTGTGATTTCTTTATACATTCTGGATATAAGTCCTTTGTCAGATATGCATACTGTGAACATTTTCTCTGTCTTTGGTTTGCCATTTCATGTCCTTCATGAACATTAGTTTGATAGACTAAAAAAACTCTTACAAAAAGTTGTTCACTTAAAATAAAAACATTCTAACGAGAAAAAAAAATTTATACCATAGGATGAGACTCTTCCATATTTTGGTTATTAGGAGTATTTTATATGTACATACAAAAATGTATATACACACACATAAGTATACATATTTATATGTACATATGTGAAATGTAACATAAATCTGTAGATGTTTTGATAAACAAAAGTTCAAAATTTTATGAAGTCCAAGTTACTAGATTTTCCATGTGATTAGACCTTTCTGTATCTGCTTTTAAAAATCTTTGCCAACCCCAAAATCATGATGATATTGTCTTCTAATCTCTTACAGAAACTGTATAGTTTTAACTTTTCTATTTAGGTCTATAATTCATCCAAACTTGATTTTCTGAGTGGTGTGAGGTGGGGTTCATTTATCCAGTTTTCCAGCACCATTTATGAAAATATTTTTTCCCCAATGAATTCCTTTAGTGGCTTTCTTGGCACCAATGAATTGTATATGTATGGGTCTATCTCTGGACTCTTTATTATGCTCCATTGATCAGTCTGTCCTTACACAGTCTTGATTACTGTGGCTTTACAGAAAGGCTTAAAATTGTGGAAGGAGCAGAGATGCCCTTCAACAGACAAATGGATAAAGAAGATGTGGTCCATGTATACAATGGAATACTACTCAGCCATCAGAAAGAACAATTACCCAACATTTGCAGCAACATGGACGGGACTGGAGGAGATTATGCTAAGTGAAATAAGTCAAGCAGAGAAAGACAATTATCATATGGTTTCACTCATTTATGGAACATAAGAAATAGCAGGGAGATCGGTAGGAAAAGGAAGGGAAGAATGAAGAGGGGGGTAAACAGAAGGGGGAATGAACCACGAGAGACTATGGACTCTGGGAAACAAACTGAGGGCTTCAGAGGGGAGGTGGGTGGGGGACTGGGATAGGCCGGTGATGGGTATTAAGGAGGGCACATATTGCATGGAGCACTGGGTGTTATATGCAAACAATGACTCATGGAACACTACATCAAACACTAAGGATGTACTGTATGGTGACTAACATAACATAATAAAAAAATTTTTTAAAAAAGGCTTAAAATCAGACAAAATGAGTCCTCCAACTTAGATTTTCTTTCTCAAGATTATTTGAAGTATTCTAGGTCCTATTTTCATATGCATTTTAAAATCAACTTGTATAAAAAAGTGGTGGGATATGGTTTGGGATTATATAGAATCTACAGCTCAGTTTGGGTAGAAATAACATCTCAACACTATCGAATGTTTTATTTTTTGAACATGGTAGAGCACTCTACTTACTAAATATTCTTTCGTTTCTCCCAGAAATGTTTTGTGATTTTCAATATAGAAGTATTGCACGTATTTTGTTAAACAGATTCCTAATATTTCTTCTGTTTTTTTGTTTTTTTGTTTTTTTTTTTGGGCGGCAGGGGAGGGGGCAGCGACGGTATTTTAAAAGACTCAGTTCTCTAAGTTTCATCTTCCATTTGCTTGCTGCTAGTATAATATATTTGCCAATTGTTGTCAGTATATTGACATGATAAATTCAATTATTGTTTCTAATGGTTGTTTATATATTTCCTAAGATTTTCTATTTAAGCAATCCTGTCATCTACAAATGGAGACATCTTTACGTCTCCTTTTCCAACCTTAATGCCTTTCTTTTTTTCACCTCTTTTATTACAGTGCCTAGGACCTCCACCACTGAATAGAAATGATGAAAGTGGACACCTACCTTTTCCCAATCTTAGGGGGAAAATGTTCACTATCTCACATTACTAAGATGTTAGCTATAATTTTTTATAAATGCACTTTATCAGACTGAGACAGTTCCCTAGTAGTCTTAGTTGCCTGAGATTTTTATCATGAATGGATGTTGAATTTGCCAAGTGATTTTTAATTGAGAAGAACTACAGTTTTTAAAATCACTTATTTACTTAATGTGGTGACTGACTGATCGATTTTCCAATGTTAAACCAAACTTGCGTTCCTAAGATAAATCCTACTTGGTTATAGTGAATTACCAATTTTACATATTGCTGTATTCAATCTGATAATATTTTGTGGAGGATTTTTGCATCCATGTTGATGAAAAATATTGGTCTGTAATTTCCTTTTCTGGTAATATCTTTAATAGATTTTGGGACAAGGGTAATGTTGAGCTCACAAAATATGTTGGGAAATGTTCCTGCCTTTTCTCTTTTCTGAAAGAGTTTATGTAATATTGGTATTATCTTTTTTCTTAAATTATTGGAAGAATTCAACAGTGAGGCCATCTGGGGCTGATGTTTTCTTCACGGAAAATTTTTTAATAATGAACTCAATCTGTTTTATAAATTTATTCATATTCTCTGTTTCTTATTTCGGTGTTCGCAATATGTGATTTCAAGCAATTTGTCCATTCTTAGTTGTGAAATCTGCTGGCATGAAGTTATTCATAATATTTTTTTTATTATCCTTTCACATTCTGTAGGATCTGCAGTGATTTTCCCTGATATTCTTGACATTGGTGATTTGCTGTCTCTCTCTTTTGGACTAATCTGTGTTGCTAGGAATTTATAAATTTTATTAATCTTTTAAAGAACCAATTTGCAGCTTTTCCAATATTCTCCACTGTTTGTTTTCTATTTCACTTGTATCTGCCCTTTATTACTTCCTCTCTTCTTACTTTGGGTTTAAGGGTTTGATTTTTTCCCCTAGACTCTTAAAATAGAAATGTAAATCACTAATTTGAAACCTTTCATCTCTTCTAATATAAGCGTTTAAAGCAATCCATTTCCCTCTATGCACTGCTTTAGCTGCATCTCAGAAACTTGGCATTTCGTTATTTTCATTATTCAATTCAAATTATTCTTAATTTCTTTGTGATTCTTTTTTGACTCATGAATTATTTAAACATCTTTAATTTTCAAATTCCACTACTCTTTCAGATAATTTATTATTGTTGTTTTTAATATGACTCATTTGTGAGCAATGAACATAGTCTATAAGATTTTAATCCTTTGACATCTCTGACATTCATTGAAATTCATGTTATGGCTCAGTAGGCTCTATCTTCATGAATGTTCCATTTGCACTTGAAAAGAATGGGTATTCTACAGTTGTTCAGTGTAATGTTCTATAAATATCAACTGGATTGTTGCAACTCAGGTTCCTCAGCCAGGGAGGACGATTCTGCTATGTGATTTGCAAACAGGAAGTTTATTGGAGAGTGCTCCCAAGATTAACAACTGCAGGCAAGTAGGAAAAACAGAAATGAATTGAACTGCAATACAGTTTTAACAGAGGCATCAGTCAATCTTATTGAGGATGGAGCCGGGCATCTCTTTAGCTTTCCTCATTTTCTAGCCACTTTGTTAACCTATACTCTGTCTGCTGACTTGTCAAACCAATACAACTGCAGCTTTCTGCTTTGGTTTAGCTGCTCCATGCCACGTGGACTGGGGAACGCTTTCAGGAAGAGTCACATAAATGTATATCTCGCTTAGTGGGTGTGATTCTCTTCTTTCAAGGGTCAAATCCCATCCAGATTCTACCTACTTTTTGTTTCTCTCCAGAAACCTCAAATAGTTTCTTTTAAATATTTTATTCAAAGTTTATAATTATCATCTATGAGAGAATTAGTCCAACACGAGCTGCTGAGTTATTACTCAGTCTGAACCTCTTCCATTTTTAAACTACTGGATAGGAAAGGAAAGTTAATAAAATACTAGATTGACAGGACTTCAAAGATTAATTAACAGCCGATTCTGGGAGGAAGAGAAGGACACGAAGTCTCTCCGGAACAGAATGGAGTAGAGCAGGGTAATACTCAGCCCTATGCTGCCCCACAAATGGCCACTAGAGGGCAGGAGTGGCCACACCAGAAAGACCAAAAACAAAACAAAACAAAAAACAAAAAAACCCCACAACTTTGCAAGCTTACTTCTTGGAGGCTGTGGCAGGAAGGCAGACTTTACTGGGAAGGGTAAAAAAAAGGTTGAAGACTTCTCAGAATTGTTGGTTGACCCATTCTAGACAGAAGTAAGTTGTAAATCATAGGGGCACAAGTTTTTCATCGAAGTGGGAAAGATGGGGCACTAGGGTGGCTCAGGGGCACCAGGGTAGCTCAGTCAGTTAAGCATCCAACTCTTGATTTCGGCTTGGGTCATGATCTTGGGGTTATGAGAATGAGCCCTGTGTCAGGCTCCCCATTCAGCAGGTAGTCTGCTTGAGATTCTCTCTCCATCTCCCTCTGAACCCCACCACCTGCTCACACTCTCTAAATAAGTAAGTAAATAAATAAATAAATAAAATCTTAAAAAAAAAAAAAAGTGGGAAAGACTCCATAAGAATGAGAGCTGCCCAACAATAGTAACACCGGCTGCTTTGGGAAAAGATGAACAACCGATCAGCCTAGACTGGAGAGTGAATATCTCTGCTCAGATGTCTCCCAGACACCCCAGATTCACTTCCTTGCTCATTCTCAAATAAGTTTATGCACTTGGGCCCCCCCACTTCCCACTATCTGTCCACTCACTCAGGCCAGAAACTGGACACTCATACTTCGCTCCTTCATGACCCTCACCATTTCAGCCGCTCAGTCACCAGGCCCTGTCAATGCTGTCTCTCCCAGCACCTTTAATATCATCCACTCCTCTCCATCATTCCTACTATAGACTTGGCTCACACACTGATAAATTTAAAAATGAGACAAAGACCTTAACAGACATCTCACCAAGGAAGATAAGACAGATGGCAAATAAATATATGAAAAGATGTTCCACATCGAATGTCATCAGGAAAATGCAAATTAAAACAACAACAAGATACTACTATACACCTATAAGAATGGAACACTGACAGCACCAAATGTGGGTGAGGATGTGGAGCAACAGATGGCTGATGGGAATGCAAAATGGTAAATCCACTTTGGAAGACAGTATGGTGGTTTCTTATAAAACTAAACATCCACTTACCATACTATCCAGCAATCATGCTTCTTGGTATTCACCCAATGGAGCTGAAAACTTATGATCACTCAAAAACCCACCAATTTTGTTTATATTACCATGTTTACTCATAATTGCCAAAACTTAGAAGCAAACAAGATGTCCTTCAGTAGTGACTGAATAAATAAACTGTCGTAATCCAGACAATGGAATATTATTCAGTGGAAAAAAGAAATGAGCTATCAACTCATGCAAATACATGGGAAAACCTACATGTGCATTACTAAGTGAAAGAAGCAAGTCTGAAACACTACATACAGTATAATTATAATTCCAACTATATCACATTCTAGAAAAGGCAAAATTATGAAGACAATAAAATGATCAATGGTTGCCTGGAGTTGCTGGGGCTAGGGGGTGGGTACTGAATAGGCAGAGCATAGAGGATTTTTAGAACAGCATATATATTCTGCATGATACCATACTGATGGATACATGTTACTATACATTTGTCCAAACCCACAGAATATACAACACCAAAAGTGAACCATAAAGTAAACTACAGAGTTTGGAATGATTATGATGTGTCAGTGTAGATTCATCAATTGTAACAAATGTACCACTCAGTTGGATAAGTTGATAGTGGGGAAGGCTATGCCTGTGTGTGAGTAGGGGATATATGAGAAATCTCTGTATCTTCCCCTTAGTTTGTTGTGAACCTTAAACTAAAAAAAAAAGCCTTTCTGTAAAAAAAGGAGGGGGGGGGCTTCTTAAGTGCAAGACCTCTACCAAACCCAGGCTAAAGACTATCACGGCCTCAGCATTCTGGTGCTGAACACAACAGGACAGAGGTTAAGCTCACGGACCCTGGAGAGAGCTGGCCTGTGTTCTAATCACAGCTCTGCTACCTACTCCCTACACAGCCTCAGGCAAATTTCTTAACCTCTCTGTGCCTCAGTTTTCTCACCTGTATGGTGGGGATAGTCTAATAGTATCTAGAACATATCTAAAATATATCTAGAACAGTACCGGCATATGATGAGCAATCTGTGTTAGGTGCTGTTATTATTCTGATTTTTCTTTAGACAATGTGCATGTCCCATTGCCTGAAGGTCTAAACAGTGTGGTCAGCATTAGTCTGGGAGACAATGTGGCAGGGACTGCAGTATTCACATGAGAACTGGCTTTGGAAAGGATCTGATTTTGAGACCCAGCTTTGTCTCTCGCAGCTAAGTAACCTCTGGGCCACAGGTTCTTGATCTGCAAAGCAGGGCTACTAATCCCTACCCTTCCTACTTCACAGGTCTTGGAGCAGACCAAAAGAAAATGCATTAAGTTGCTTTTCAAAATATTTACTTTTTAAGCTAACAGAGTAAAACAGACTTTCTGGTGTAGAGTTCTATGGATTTTAATGCATTTATGTAACCACTGCCGCAACCAGGGTACAGAACAGTTCCATCGCCCCACATGGAATTGCTTTCTAACCTTTAAAGTGCTCTGCAAATGTCAATGGCACAAGGTTTCATGGGCTATTACCTGGATCTCCTACAATGGGATGTTAGTTAAG
The DNA here is from genome assembly GCF_023065955.2 of Ursus arctos. Taxonomy (NCBI): domain Eukaryota; kingdom Metazoa; phylum Chordata; class Mammalia; order Carnivora; family Ursidae; genus Ursus; species Ursus arctos. The sequence goes on along the minus strand of NW_026622886.1, from coordinate 7,921,289 downwards.
GAACATTCGAGGCCCGACATATATCTTAGAAAATAAAGGAAGATGAATTCCAACGATTGACCTTCCTGCTCACCAGCTGCCTTTGCCCTGGCTGTTCCTTCACCTGGAACGCTCTTTCTGCAGAAACCTGCATGTCTCACCCTCTCATGTCATTCAGATCTTTGCTCAAATGTACCTTCTCAGCGAGGCCTCCTCCTGACCACCCAATGTTAAACCGTCTGGTACTTTGGATCTCTCCTTCCCCATTCCACTCATTTTTTCCATAGCATGCACTGCCTTCCATAAAACTATATACTTGTTGGGGTGCCTGGGTGGCTCAGCCAGTTAAGTGCCTCACTCTTGATTTCAGCTCAGGTCATGATCTCATGATTGTGAGATCGAGCCCTGTGTCAGGATCCTCACTCAGCAGGGAATCTGCTTGAGATTCTCTCTCTCCCTCTGTCTCTCCCCACCTCCATGTGGGCTACTCTCTCTCTCAAATAAGTAAATCTTTAAAAAAAAACAACAACAACTATATACTTATTTATTTTGCTTATTGTTGATTCTCTGCTCCCTCTGATAGAAAGTCCCCCAAGTACAGAGATTATTGTCTGATTTGTTCACTGTTGTATCCCAAGCACTTAGAAAAGTATCCAGCATGTCATAGGGGATCAATAAATACTTGTTGAGTGAATCTGTTTAAAATAACATTATGAAATTAAACCACACTCACCTTTTGCTTGTGAAGACTACAAGTGTGATTATATACAAGGAAAGTAGCTATCACAGCATCTGACACATAAGCCTAAACTGAACCACAACTGGAATAATGCAAAGGAATATTTGATTTAATTTTTAGTGCCCTCCTCCCTTACGTAAACACACCAAGTCTCAAAAATTCTCTCTCCATCTTCTGTTTGGCAAATGCTGACAGATTTTCTTCTTCCTTCCCCATTAGGAACCAGCATTTGAATAATTAAGAGCTGCTAATACCCTTTCTGCTGAAAGTTTAAAAATTCATGGAGACAACATGGGCTTGGCTTCATCAATATACTGATGAACACATGCAGTGTGGGAGCCTACGGTGAGCCTGAGAATCCAGAGGCTGTGCCACTCAGGCTGCAAAACTAAGAGACACTTAATTTCCTGAAGAAAGGTCAAACTTGCATCTGCCAAGGGAGCAGCTCCATCTCCACATACAGACAGACCTGCAGGGTCTTTCATCTGCAGAGCTCTGTTCCAGCCACACCTACATGAAAGCATGTGCTGTCATTGATGAGTTCCAATCCACTCACACAGGCCTTGATCTCCTGTGAGTGGCAACACTCTTTTTCCCACAGGTGGGACACTGAGGGTCCCCAGCCAAGAGGATTCAGGCTTTAGAGGTAGGATACGTGGGTAAGAGAAGCTTCTGCACCAATAACTCCCTCCCCTTGTTGGAGAGCACGCTGGGATGTCAGGAAATTTTGTGGAAGAGAGTCTCCCAGGGATCAAGAGAAGTGAGAGTCTTCCATTTATTTGAGACTACCCACCCCAATCCAAAATATATTCAAATAAATAAATGCCAAAACAGGGTCACAAAAAAATATGCATGTACAAGAGCATTTATATCAAACAAGTTCAAGTTTTTAACCTAAAATTATAAAGCAACTATAACCCACAAAATAACCACAGGATTTATTTACAGATAGAATTTATAAAGCTTTCCATGCAGCACCAGATAGGATTGGGACACAAGCTTAGTGTTATCTGACAGTCACACTGGCTTGTCTCTGATTGAGCCAGACCTTCATCTGAGGGTCATGACAAAAATCTAAAAAGAGGCCCTTGATCACTTGAGGTCTGGAGCCAAATGGCCATCTTGGGCTCCCTCTGTGATTGCTGCCCATGATGGGCCCTTAAAATAAATAAAGGTGACTTTTAGCAATGTTACCTTATTAAAAAAAAATAGACCATATGTACTTTGGGGGTATGTTCCACAATATTATTTCCAGAGATTTTCATTCTAAACTGGGGCCAGAGAGCTCCCCACTTTGGTGATCATCTGGAATGCAGGCCCCTCTGGGCAAGCCCCACTTTCGAGGGCGAACAGCTCTGCTTCCGTCACCACTTCATATTCACTCCAGTCAGGCTCAACTCCCAAAGATACCTCTTTGATTCTCCTGCTGCTGCTTCTCCAGTGTTCCATGGATTCTGTCTCTAAATGACTCTGGCTTCCAATCTCATCTCTCTCCTCCCTGCAGGGCCGGGCCACCCTCATCTCTCTCGGGTGAAAGTGTGACAGCCTACACACCTGTTTCCACTTCTAGCCCCTTGCCTACATGGAAGCCAACTGACCTCTTGGACTAGACATGATCATGCCACCTCCTGCAGAAAATTTTTCTGTGGTTGCCATGGCCTCCAAGATAAGGTCATTCACATTCAGGCTGGAAACTCCAGCCCTCTCACCTCCAGCTTGGATCAGACCACTCCTGCCCCCCCACCTTTCCTTTCTCTGGCTCAGTCTTATCTGTTAACTCACTCTTTAAGATGCCTTCCCTGATCCTCTGCTCCACATGTGCTAACCATAGGGCTCCCTGAACATGGCAGGTCCATCTCAAGGACAGCTCTCCCACACGCAGTGACCTCTGCCTGGCACAGCCTTCTCTGCACATCATGGTTAAGTGTCCCCTTCCTTCAGCGCTCATCTCCTGCACCACTCATTCGGGACGGCTTTCCTGACCATCCCCAGCATGTTCCAGGCTGGGTAAGAGGGGTGTTCCATTGTTTTTGGAAACCACTCTTGGGTTTCTTTCCATCAGAGATTGATTGCTCTGTTGGCTTACAAGTCTCAAACTCCACTATGCACCCATATCACCTGGAGCTCCTAACAATACAAATTCCCAGGCTTTACCCTCAGAGGCTCTGATTTTGCAGGCTGGAAAAATAGCCCAGAATGTGCATTTAACAAGCTCTCCAAATGATCCAAATGATTTGTATGTGCCACATTTTGAGAAATACTTCTCTGGACCAGAATCTCCAAAATGGGAAGTGCATCCCCGAGGGTTTTTCAAAATGATGCACTGGAGTGCAGGAAAAAAAAATATTGGAACTTTTTATTTCCAAATTTTCAATCTAAATTCTTTTTTGTGTGTACATTTATGGTTATAGTATATTAGTAAAGTACTCATGATTTATACATAGATGAACACACCTACGTTGGGATGGGCAATTTTATAGTTTGAATTATTAGTTACAATTTTGTACTCCTCCCAGAATCTACACAGTTTGTCAAGTGACTTTGCAGTTCTTTCCACTAGAAGCTGAGTGACTCCTTGCCCACTGACTTTGGGCTCAGCCATGTGACTAGTTCTGGCTGATATGACAGTACACCAGTTCTGAGCCATAGACCTGCGAGACACCACGTGTTTCCACTTGCCCTCTGGTACCTCTGCCAATGCCCTGAGATCATGTCCCATGGATCCAATGAGGAACACAGACACTTAGAGAAGACCTAGACTCAAGCAGGACCTTAGAGCTGCCTAGACGAGTCCAACCAAGATCAGTCAGCTCCCAGTCAACTGGAAGATGCATGAGTAAAAAAAATGCTTATTATCTACACCACTGAGTTTGTGATTATTTGTCATAGAAGTGGCTCCTAATACAGCAATGACTGGCTTAGGTCTCAGGATCACTGAGGGCAGAGTCTGTGTTTCAGCTCTGTATCCACAGCACCTTGAACAACCTCAGTAGATAATAGAATTAATTGATTGATTGATTGATTCTTTCTCTATTTCCTGAGAAAATTCTAATCTATACTCTCTATGGCCCTGTTTGAAAGGATTTAGGATTAACTCACTTTTCTAAAACCAACTATAAGGGCTGGGGCTTCTCGGGTCCCCAGATCACCCTTTCTGCCAGTCACGTGCTGAGCTTGTCCAAGGGTACCCAAGGCTCCTGTATAATCCTGAGGTTAACATACCACTGCCTATTACCCCTAACATTAAATCTCTGAGTGACCCAAGGGCTGACCTTGCTTAGGTTTTTTCTTTTCTGTGGTCAGTTGGGCTCTCTGGTTCACTAGCCACCAGTAATCCAGCAAGACTGCAGTATCCAATCTCTGCCTTGAATCAATGACTGTGGTCCTGAAGCCCTCCTTCAAGGACTGGCCCTGATGGGGTCGTGTTCCCCCAGGGGTGACTACTTCCCAACTCCTGGAAGAACATCTGCAAATGCTAGAGCTATGGCTGCCATGCCCATCTACCTGGTTAGAAACACAAGTGCTAGCCACTTCTTCCACGCTCAGAGCTGTGAATGCTCTGCTCCCTCAATCCCTGCCAATGAAAACACAGAAAACCTCTCTGTCCTGATTTTGTTGAGAAAACCTGGCTTTTGTATACAATGGGAAAACTTAGTATCCAAGGGAACATCCAAGTCTCTGGAAACATCACTGTGGGTCTGTGTTCCCCAATGCGCATGCCCTTGGAGCAGCACCTGCCTGAAGGTCCTCTTGCCCACACCTCATTTTGCAGCAATAGGCCCGGAAAAAGAACATTTGGATTATCTCTATATGAAGTCAGGAAGGTTTGAGGTTTGGGAATGCCAGTGGGGTGCAGAGTGTGGTTCGGAGCAGGGGAATGCAGGAGGGAATCACCCTTGATGATTCCCTCAGCAGAGCTCCTGGTGCCTCATCTTGCATGTGGGCCTGCTCAGAAAATGCAAGTGGGGCAGCATCAGCTCCATCATTTTTGTCTTTGTCCCATTTACAAAGAGTGATTCCAAGGAGGTTCCTTCTTAGAATCTGGGCTTTCTTTCTTTTCCTCTTCCCTCTCTCTTCTTCTTTCCTTCTTTGTCTTCTATTTCTCCATTAAATCAGAGCTGCTTTTTCAGGAACTAATTTTGAATTTGAAAGGGACTTGGAAGTTGATACTATTTCTTTAATCCATACAGAACTCCCTTCTATAGGGTCTACAATGTAAAACTAACTGCTATCATTTACTTAGCATCTATGAAATGCCAAACACTGCGCTATCATGAGCAGGATGGATAGATAGACAGATCGATCGATCGATTGATCGATCCTGCTCAGGAAGTGCCATCACCCCCACTTTATAGAGGAAGAAACTGAGAAGTAGAGATGATAAGTAATTTACATGGTCACTCAACTTGTGAATCATCATTACAGTCCTGTCAGGCATTGTTCTAAGCACTAGACACACATTAACTCATGCCATCCTTCCTCTAGCGTATGAGGTAGGTGTGCTATTATCACCTGCACGTTATAGTTGTGGACACTGAGGCCCAAAGTTACCCTGCTAAGTGGCAGAGCTTCAATTCAAAACCAGGCAACCTGGCTCCACTGGGCATGATACTAATCACTAGGCAGCACTGCCCCTCCATGGTATTAGGATTCAAATGCAGGGCTTTCTGGGGCCAGGCCCTATTGATTTTCTCTCACATCATGGTACCTTGGGCCTCCGTAAGCCTGGAATCTGGCTTCTTGGGTGCCATAAACATAGCTTAGTAGCTCTACAGAGCTGCTCAGAGTTCCTGGTCATCTACATCCTGGCCCCCACACAATGGTTTCACATCTCTGTTCCCTCTGCCTGCCATGACCTTTCTTTGCTCTCCTATGTTTCTTAGCTGGTTACTTCTGACGCAGCTCATTCCCTTCTCCCTTAGGGAGGCTTCCCTGACTATTCTCACCAATGAATAGAGATTAAAAGAGCTGCTCTGTGTCCCTGCAAAGCCCTGTGCACACCTGTCCCTGTGGTTTTGGGGGAGGGACCATGTCTGGCTATGGACTCACTGAGTTAGAGACAGTAGCAGGCACAGCTGGGAACCCAGAGTCAAGGAGAGATGCCAGCATTGCCAAGGTCCAGGAACCAGACATGGTGTTTCCTTCTGCCAGATCAGAAAACACACAGAACCAAGTAAGTAACCTTCTTCCTAGAGACACAGGAGCCTTTTGAGAGGCACACTTGGGCAAAAGAAGAAGGACTGAAATGAGGGGAAATACCAGCTTTACCTGGAATATCTGAATGAAGCTACTGACAAGTGAGAAAGAATGAAAGAGACAGATAGAGACACAAACACATACAGACACAAAGAGAGACAGGGAGAGATAGACACACATACACAGATACACAAAGAGAGACAGGGAGAGATAGACAAAGAAGCACACAGAGAGAGACAGGGAGACAGAGAAGGACATAGAGAGAGACACAGAGAGAGAGACATACAGAGACACAGAGAGGCAGGGAGAAATAGAGAGATGCAGAGAGACAGGGAGAGACAGAGACAGAAAGACAAAGAGAGAGAAAGAGAGGCAGGGAAACACAGAGACAGAGGACATAGAGAGAGACAGATAGAGACAGAGAGAGTGAGAGAGACAGGGAGACAGAGACAGAAGTAGAGAAAGAGAGAGAGAGACAGGGAGAGAGCACACCCCCGAGGAGAGCAGATTGAGTACTGCACATCCAATCCTATCACCTTCAGGTGTCCGCAGCCTCCTGCCTAAGCTTGGCAGGCAGATGGCCAGCCTGGCACTGCTTCTGGCAGGCAGGTGCCACCCTAATGAGTAATTTAGCAAGTTTACTCTGGAGAGCAGCAAAAGCATGCTATTAGGCATCTTAAATTTAACACATCCCAAACAGAACTCCATATCCTGCCATCTCCACCACCCCAAACTGCCCTCTTTTCATCTTCCAATCTCAGTAAATACCACACTTGGTTGTTTAAGATAGAAATGTGGGGAGATCCCACAATTCTTCTCTCTCCAGCTGTCCCCCACAGGCCATCATCAACCCTCCTCCCTAACACAGCCTCTGAGTGCATCTACTTCTTCCACCTCCATGGCCACCACCAGGGTCTGAGCCGCTGACATCCTTACCTGGACCCACAAGGAAGCTCCCCTCTGCCCTCCCGGCCCTCCTGCACCTGCTCCCCTGCCATGGCCCCCACTGTGGTCTGGATGGCACTCAAGCTTCTTTCACAGCCTGCAGGGGGCGGGGGGGAACACACATCGTCTAGACTCCCTTCCCTTCCCTTCACTCATTGTCTACGTCCAAACTAAACTGGCCCTTCTATTTCTCAAACAAGCTGGCCTCACTCTCCAGCACCCCTGCCCCACTGCCCTCAGGCCTCAGCACTTGCTCTTCCCTCTGCCTGGTATGTTCTTCCGTCTGTCTTCCCCTTGCTCCTTCCTTGTCATTCAGGTCCCACCTCCAATGTCACTTCCTCCACGTCCTTCCCTGACCGCTCCATTTAATGTTGACCCTAGTGTCCTTCACCAACCACAGAAGGCCCCGCTTATCCACGGGGGATATGTTCTCAGACACCCCATGGGTGCCCGAAACCGCAGATGGTACCAAACCCTCTCTGTGTTGTTTTCTTCCTATGAGAAAGTTTAATTTACAGATTATGCACTATAAGAGATTAGCAACAATAGCTAATAATAAAATAAAGCAATTATTACCATATACTGTAATAATAGTTATATTAATGTGGTCTCTCTCTCAGAATATCTTGTGCTGTACTCACCCTTCTCGTGATGATGTGAGATGGTAAAATGCCTACGTGATGAGATGAAGTGAGGTGGATGACGGGGGTATGGGGACGCAGCGTAAAGGCTGCTATGACCTTCTGACGATACCCCAGGATACCATCTGCTTCCAGATGGAGGTTGACCACAGGTAGCTGAACCTGCGGGAAGTGAAACCACGGATAAGGGGGGCCCACTGTGCATCTTCTTCCATTATCCAGCAGGGGTTTCCTGATATTAAGAACGGGTTCACGTCCTGCCAGATTCCCCTGTGACCCTGCCCACTCCATCCTCATCCTGGCACCACACACAGCACTCGGACGCAGGACTGGCACACTGGGAACTTGGGAAGCATCTGGTGAAGAATTCTGGGATTCCAGGGGGGCGTGGGCTGTGCCCTGGCAGAGACTGTTACCTGGTGGGGCTGGACCTGGAGGGGACCCCTGTGAAACACACAGAACTATACAGTGTGTCAGCTGATGGGGAGATGGGGATGACGATGGGGAGACAATGCACAAAGGAAGTGACTTGTCCAGGGCCACTCAATGAAGTAGAGTCCAGGCCAGGCCCAGAACACAGGTCTCCTGAGTCTTCAGCTAGTGTTTTTTTTCTGACTCCAAAATTACCACAATTAAAATACAAGATTCTCTGGATGTCAGTGCATAGTTGCTAGACATACACTTCACTCCCTCCAGACAGGGAGCACTTTTCTCTTAAAGAGCAGAAAGTAATAGCTACCATGTGGCCCACTGCTTACTAGCACTGAGCTTATGACAAGTATCATCTCATTAATCCTCACAGACCCCTGTAAAGCAAATACTACCATTAACCCCACTTTACAGATGAGAAACTGAGGCTGAAGGGGGTGAAGTGACCTGCAGAGCAGATACATGGCAAAATTCAGTCTTGCCTCCACATCAGTTTAGTCCATCTCCAAATGCAGCCCTTCAACCACTGTGCCACCCTGGCTTGCTGGCCACCCTCCCCCCAACTCTCCTGGTGCTAAACATCAGTGGGATACTCCCTGTAACCTGACACCTATTGGCAGCCCTGTGACAGACTCTGCAGTGCCCTTCACCTCAGAGAGCCTGAATCCAGGCACTGGTTCAAAAGGTTCTGGGAACAGCTCAATAACGCAGGCTCAGCTACAATTATGGGGACACAGCTCCCTCTTGTAGGCTAGGAAAGCTGGCAGCCTCACCGTTCGTGCAAAGGGGCAGGTGTGGGCAAGGCTAGCATACATATTTCCACTAAAGGACGGGGGTGGCGACCACCACCACTGGCCCACTGTGTGACCCTAACAATAGTGATGATGATGATAATAGTAATACTAGTAACAGTAATAATAGCACCTAATATTTATATAATGTTTCCTATGTGCTAGGTAGTGTTTTAAGCCCTGTTCATATATTAAACCAATTAGTCCTAACAGTAATCCCTTGTTATTTTTCACTTTGCATACAGAGGAAACTGAGGCCCAGAAAGGTAGAGTACAAGTTTCACAGTTGCCACCACGATTCTTTGTGGAGTAAGGACTCAACTCAGATGGTTTTCTCCACTCTATCCCTAGGCATCCCCAAGGCAAGTCAGCCCTCTGCCCATCGGCTTCTTTGCTTATCTATAAAATGAAGGGTTCAGACCTGAGGAACTCTGTGGCATATCTTTGATTCTTACTTTCAGGGGCAAGAACCAGACACAGATAAGTGGTTTTCTCTCTCTCCCTTCCTTTATCCTGATACCTAATAATATTTTTCAGACTATATTAATAACAACATTGCCTGAATTCTTGCTACATGCCAGGCACTCCACTAAGCATGTTACCTGCACTCCCTCCTGGACTAGCAATCCTAGGAAGAAGGTTCTAGTACTCTCATTGAGAGATAAAGCATCTGACGCTCAGGAAGGTTCAGTAACTTGCCCAAGATAACACATGGAGGAAGTGGTGAACTCTAACCAGGTTTGTCTGACTCCAGAGTCTAGGCCGTTTGATGCAGGCTTTGCCTGTTTATTTCCCCTCCTCTCTCTTCCTGCAGCAGCTGAGCTCCTGAGTGCAGGGAAGGTGTTATCGGTGCCCTGGGCTAGCATGCGCAGAGAACATGCTTAATGGATTGCTAATGAAACAAATGAGTTAGTAGTTGAAAAGAAGAAAAGAAGGGTGAAGAAAAAGAAAGATCTAAGAAGAAAATGAGGATGGAAGGAAGAAGAAGAAAAAAGAAGGGGGGGTAGATGAATAAAATAATGAAACTGAATAAAGAAAAAAAAAACAAGAAAACAGAAGACTCAGACAATGAAAAAAGGAATAGATTAGAGGAATGCCAACCTATGCTGTGCCCTCGCTCACTCCCCTGCTCAGCAGTGGCTTGCTGCCCCCAGACTGTCCCCCAAGAGCAGCCTTGGGAAGTAGCTAGCCTTAGCCAAGCGGCAGTAATGCCCCCTCGGGCAGGCACCATGATACCAATGGTTGATGACATGCGACAGGCAGAAGGAAGCGCCCACTGGAAGCAGAGCTTTCATATCCTAGATTTCCACCCAAAGATCCCCAGCAGCTGCTGCTGACTCCTTCCGGAGAGCAGCCCTCTCCTCTGTCACTTGCAGGCAAGGAAGGGCTTTTTCACAGCCTGGATGGGAATGGCGGCTTTGGCACCCGCCTCCTCTAGCCCCCGCAGAAAACAACCATTTCTGTTGCGCTCACCGGTAAAACTGCTGAAAAAAAGCCAGACTCGCCTTCACACCCATCAATTTTCACCTCCATTATTTCTTTAAAGCACAAAAAGCTTCTCTCAGATCCTTTCCTGGGGGTTGGGACCTGCGTAGGGACAGAATCCTTCCCAAGATGCATGGAGACTTCCAAGGACCACAGAACCTGGTATGACACTGGGCCTCGGGGCTCTCCTGTCCTCTTTACTGAAAAGGCTGTTCTGGGACTTTTGCCTCCCTGCCCCCAAGGGCCCACGACTCAGTTCTGCAGAGCCTGCAACAGCACAGTAGAGAGCCCTAGTCAGGAAATCCTGTTTCAAAACCCCCTGGTGCACCTCCCAGGGCCCTTTTCCTTGCTGATGCCCCACCAGAATCATCCCCCCAAGATTATGAATATATACCATACAATGAGCATTTTCAATGTGACAGGCTCAGCACTAAGCAAGAAGCATCTCTTCTCATCCTCACAGCAATCCTGGGAGATAAACGTCACCAATCCCATTTTAGGGATAAGGAAATCCATGGTCAGGGAGGTGAAATAATATGTCTAAGGTCACCCAGCCAGTATGGTATGGAGCTAGGATTCAAATTTAGGTCTGCCTTTCCCCAAAGGTCGTGTTCAAAGTTGTTATACCATGATGCCTCTAGATAGGTATTTTAGTCTCTATATTTGTGTATTTAGGATACCATTCCCTTTCCCCTTTTAGCTCTTTATTCAAATGTTACCTTTTAAAAAATTGCAGCCCCTCCTTCAACACCCCTCTCCCCCTTCCCTCTTTTCTCTGTAATACCCACTACCATGTAATATATATCTTACCTTTGTAGCGCCTCCTTTCTCTGCTCCCTCCAACTTGAATGTGATCCCCATGAGGACAGGAATTATGTTGATTTTTTTCACTGTCATATCTCAAGCACCAACCAGAAAGGGTTGGCACATAGTAAACATTTAAAAGATATTTGTGAATCAAAGAAATTTGGTGAATCCATCTCTTGCATTGCCAATGGTTTCTTAGATGTCTCTATATTATAAGCTTTTTGAGGACAGGGGTCACATCAAATTCACCTTCAGACAGCCCCATAACAGAGAAAAGGTAGTTATTCTGGGCATGGGGCTCAATAAAAGGGAAGCTGTGACACTCGCTTCATCTCTCTCAACTTCTAGCTCAGTCATGCATAATCTCTTGCGTGGACCACTGCAGAACCTTCCTTCCTGGTCTCCCTGCATACAATTAGGTCTCCTTCAAATGTTCCACAGCATAGACTGTCGGAGACATTCTTTAAAAACAAAAATCTGACCACATCACTTAAACACGGCAGCTGCTCCTTGACGTCAGCCCAAGGCCTTCCATGCAGCACCGAGGCCCTTTCTGATCTGTGCCAGCTTTGTCTCCAGCTTCTTCTGGAACCATTACAATCACTAGCACATACCTACTTACCTGCCATGTGGTCTTACACCTTTGCACATGCTGTTCCTGCCTCTTGGAATAGCATCCAATTTTATTCTTCTCTAAGCCCCGCCCCCCACACTGGATTAGTGAACTCCATTCATCTTTCGAAACTCAGCTCTAGGCTCAGGAAACCTCCCTAGAACTCCTGCTCTCCCTCTTCCAAGGGAACTTCAAAACTCTCTCCCAGATCACATTGTACTCCTTCTGCACTGTCTGGAGGTCTCTTGCATAGCAAATTCAACTACCCAACTGCTATGGACTGAATGTTTGTGTCCCCCACAAGTTCCTATGTTGGACCCTTAATTCCCAGTATGATGGTATTTGGAGATGAGGCCTCTGGGAGATAATTAGGTCATGAAGAGACAAACAGAGAGCTCACATCCTCTCTCCCTGCTCTCCACGATGTCAGGACACAGTAAAAAGATGGCCATCTGTGAACCAGGAAGGCCCTCACCAGAACCCAATACACTGACACCCTGATCCTAGACTTCACAGCTTCTAGAACTGTGAGAAATAAATATCTGTTGTTTAAGCACCCAGTCTACAGAAATCTGTTATAGCAGAATAGTTGACAACCTTGAAATAAGGTGGGAAAGGCCTCCAGACCCACCAGTCTACAGCACCTCTCTCTGAACTTTACAAAAAAAGGACAAGAGCCTATTGATTCTTCCTTAGGAAACAATGCACGTATATTTGGTCGTTTGCCTTCCCTGACTTCAGCCAAAGAGACGTGGTAAATCAGAAAGAATTTTGCTGGAGGAAAATACACTAGCTGCTTGAAGACAGATTTAGAAGAACTCTAAAACATAATAACCTGGGGCCATTTAGTATACAGGCAAACAGTTCCACATATAACAACAACTTTTAGGAGCATCACGATACTACAACCAATACCTTATGTTGCTATTTCAAACCTCACAGTTGATATACCATATTGTTATTAACTAGACAAGAAAGAATAAAAATAGTAAGTTTTAACCCAAAAGCTAAAACCAAAAAAGAAAAATCTTTTAACATTAAAGAGTATTACTGAAATAGTCCCTACAGGGAATAACCCGTGAATGCCACACAACAGTGACTGGGCTGCAGTAAGGTACAGTGTGTGTGTTACTGCTGCCACTCTGGCTTCTCCATCCCTCTCATCCTCCACAGATGCCCCTAGAGGGCGTATGCGACATAACAGTTAAAAGCCTGGGCTCTGAAATAAAAACTCCCTGGGTTAATATGCCAGTTCTTCTACTTTGTAGCACTGTGCCCTTGAGCCAAGTCATTCATCTTTCACTATCTCGGTTGCTCATCATAAAACAGAAATAACCGTTCCACCTCATCCACAGGCTTGTTGAGAGAATTAAATGGGTTAATCCATGTAAAGTGCTTTGAACTATGCCTGGCACACAGTGAGTAGTAGTTACGCCACAGCAAGATGTGGCTCAGCATCCTTGGGAAGTAGGCAAGATCATGTGTGAATGGGAGATGCAGAGTCTGTAAGCTTCAAGGAAGGCCCAAAGTGGTCTTAGGGACAGGGCATCCTTCTGCAAACCTCTGCACGCAGTATAGCCGACTAATTCTCTCCTCAAAGACACTTGGTCACATGAGACTTTGAAAGCACAACAGCCACTCTGCACACCGAGCATTGGACTGCCTGGTACATTTCACCACGGCGGGCCCCTTGTTAGTACCTGGGGAGCTGCTGGGTGGTGGCAACCACTTTAGACTCACTGAGCACAGGGAGTCCCATGACTCATCACTAACTCCGAGACATGCGCTCTCTGGTCAACAGTCATCATCATCACCCCACCTACACTACTCTATGATCCAGCCAGTCTCTCTCACTCTTGCAAGCTTTTGCTTTTGCTTTTGCTCTTCCCTCACAGAAGCTATACCATGCCTGGCTGCCCTTTCCACAGCTTTCTCCAAGTCAGAATTCCCACTGAACACTGAAAGTCGACCTCAGACATCACCTCTTCTCTGAAGTCCCCTCAGTTCCCCCACGGGTTTCTCATAATGGTCAACCAATCACCTACACAGAATGATCCGTGGTGTTGCTAACCATAGGCCTCTTACTCTTGGGGCAGGAGCATAGCCAGCTGCATTTTTAATAACCTTCTCCCCTGATTCTTACACACACTGAAGTTTGAGAGTGGCAGTCCAGAGAGCTGGCCTCGCAAATCTTACACTTAGTAAATTTTCCATCACCTGTGCTCCCCCAGTTCTTTTCACATGACCTCTGTGAGCACAGAGGTTGTATTCCAGGTGAACTGCTTACAGTAAGTCTCCTCTTACTAGACTGAGAGCTTCTTGAGAGCAGACACCATACCTGAATTATATTTAATTTTTAGCTCCTCCAGCACTATGGTCATCCTTGACACCTCTTTCCCCTCACATTCCGCATTCCACCCATCATCACTCCTTATGGACTACTGCAATGGTCTGCTGCTGATCCTTCTGCTTCCACCACTCCCCACTACAGCTTTCCTCCCACACAGAATTCAGAATGATTCCTTAAAAACAAATTAAATATTTATAGATCACATATTCGAGAAAACACTGATACAGAAGATATAAAGAATACTCAAAACTTAGCAGTAAGAAACACAAAAGCAATTTAAAACATGGGTAACAGACATGAACAGACAACTCACTAAAGACAATATAAGGATGGCAAATAAACATGTGAAAAGATATTCAGTATCATTGGCTACTAGGTAAATGGAAATTAAAACCATGAAAATATACAATTAAACTATTGGAATGGCTAAAATAAAAAATACTGGCAATGACACGTGCTGACAAGAATGCAGAGTAAGTAGAACTTTCACACATCGCTGATGGAAATGCAAAATGGTAAAGCCACACTGGAAATCGTTTGTCAGTTTCTTGTAAAGTTAAGTGTAAATTTATTGTTATGTCCCAGCAATCCAACAGTTGGGTATTTACCCTAGAGACCCAAAAATGTGAGTTCATACAAAAACCTGAGCACAAATGTTTATAGCAGCTCTATTCATAACTGCCAAAACCTGGAAAAGACCCAATTGTCCTTCAAGGGTAAATGAGTGGACAAACTGTGGTACGTCCACACAATGGAATTCTAGCCAGCAATAAAAATGAACAAACTATTGACACTTGCAACAACACGGATGAATCTCAAAGGCATTGTGCCCAGGGAAAGAAGTCAGCCTCAGAAGGTTATATACTGTATGATTCCACTGACATCACATCCTAAGAAAGACAAAACGGTCATGATGGAAAGTAGAGTTGTTGTTGCCAAATGTTAGAGATGGGGAGTTTGTGACTGCAAAGGGGCATTAGGAGGGAGGTTTCTGGGTGATGAAACTGTTCTGTGTCCTCATGATGATGTTGGTACTTCCATGAATCCACACGTGTGCCTACACATGTGGTAAAAGTCATAGAACTAAACACCAAAACAACATCAACTTCACCATTTGGCAATTTAAAAAACAAAACCAATTAAAAGAATAAGTCAAACCATGTAACCTCCTTACTCAAAACCTCTAGTTAAGAGTAGAGTCCAAATCTCTGTCTACAGCTCATGAGTTCCCACCAGACTTGGTTTTGGGCACCTCTCTAGTTACACCTTCTCAAACTCTCCCCCTGCTGAAATAGCAACTCCTCAAAGACCTTTAATGGACTTTTCTATAAGGGCCTCTTCCTATGCCCTTACATATTTCTTTTTCTTCACAGCCCTTGCCACTTAACTGACATACCACACCGTAACTGTTTTGTGGTTATTTTCAATTCTCCCATCAGAACATAAGATCCACAAAGGTAGGGATCTCATCTGTATTGTTCATTGATCTACCCTCAGCACCTAGGATGCTGCCTATCACAGTATAAGAACTCCGTAAATATTTGTTAAATGGATGAATACATAAGCCCAAGGGATGAAAATTCAATGATGAAATCCCCAATGCTTTGAATTTGGAGCCATACTTTGGCTTCTGTAGCACCCCTCAAATAGCCTGGCCACTTGGCCCCTGAGTACACATCCCAGCCCAGAATATTTAAATCAGCTACTGGGGTTTTAAAAATGTACTAGGCACATTTCCCTTGTGAGCAGCTTTCTGATGTTTGGTTAGGTGATGCCATGAAGATGAGCTAGGAGGGGACAAGGCTGCAAGCAAATGCACTCTTAGAATAATGTCACATGAGGTTTCCTGAAAGTTTGTACAAAACTATAAAGAAATGCTACAAATGTGGGCAAAGAAGTTTGAGGTGAGCGTGAAGGGAAAAAAAAATTCAACACCTCTCTGTAACATCTTTCAGTTGAGAACAAATAGAGTAGCCATTTATAGAACACCTACTCTATATATGTTCAGACACTCTCTAAAGGTTCTCATTTAAGCCCCCAGCCACCCTTCAAGGTCTTCACAAGTGAAAAAAAAAAACAAACAAACACATGGAGAGGTTAAGTAACATGGCCAATGACACACAATGATAGGTAATGGCTAATGTTTTGAATTCAGGTCTGTGAAGCTTCCAAACTCATTCTTTTTTCCACTTTGGATTTTAGAAACAGTATTCAGGGGCAAGAGGGTAAACACTGTGCAGAGAAGCCAAATAAAACAGGCTTCAAATATGAAATGCCAGCCTGGATACAGGTGGTCAGGTTCTTCTCTAAAATTTTTCAAAGACCAGCATAGAGAAGTATGCTAAAACAAGATGCTTATTTCCTTTCAGTAAAATTATACAGAGCATCTACTCTGTAACAGTTCTTGGGTTCGAAGTTTCCACATATATTATCTCATTTAATTTTCATTATCATTAAAAACAAACCGTTAAACACATTTAATGGTATTAGAGACTGTATATCCAAACAGAATAGCATTATACTTACAAGCAAGCAAGGACACTTGAGATTTCTCCATCCCCTACCCCATGCAAGTGAGAAATTTTATAGTACCTTAAAGACGGAACAGTAGGAAGACCCAAACAACTACAGATAGGTTTTATGTTGCTACTTCTCCTAGTCTAAATCAGTGTTTTACACGCTAGTTAGCATATGAATTACCGTTCAGGGTTGCATACACAAAAACCACATGTAATATAATTTTCTGGCAATTAAAATATTTTCAATGGTTATTTTGGCTATAAATGATTTCCACCCCATACTATGGCTCTGGACCCTAGAGACTAAGATGCAGCTCTGCTATACTCCAGGCCTCTTCTCATTTATTCCTGCTTGATAGCTCATCAAGAAATCTTAGGTCTACAAGGAGCATTAAAACTACCAAGTGCTACTCTTTGCTGGGGCAGTAATCCCTGAGGGTTACTACCCTCTTCTGATGACAAGGGTGTGGAAGGTGGACTTACTCATTAGACAGCTCCCTCCATCAGTACACTTTTCCTCTATTTATCTGCTATCTGCTCCCCTCCAACTTTCACCCATTGCTGCTAGCTTTGCTCTTCAGCCCTGCAGAATAATTATAACCCCTCTTTCCTATGATAATCATTAGGATGTTTGAAGCCTGGTGTTAAGATGATTCTTTCTTAACGTTATGGTGATCAAGGAAGGAGTCAAGTATCTGCATTGAGGTTTTTAATAATTACTTGATGGTTTTTATTTCTGGGCGTACATCTCAGCACATCTAAGATATTGACACCCACCTCCCCATTAGGCAGCTGCAGTGATTAATTAAGTTCCACATTCTGGGAAACATGCAGCTTAGTTGGAAAGACAAAGAACAGAGACCACATGTCATGCAGCAAGTATTCTTATAGTGGTAGAAATTAGGTGCCAGCTACACACAGAGAAAAAGGGGCAGGGTCGTACTCAGCTCATCCACTAAGAAAGATCGCTGACCTGTGAGTTAGACTCTCATGAAATACAGCTTGCATCGTGAGGCTCCTGAAAGAAGCTGACCAGGTCTCATACTCAGCTTGCTTACCACCCTCCTTTCATGTTTCAGACACCTGCCACAATGCCAAGTGCAGGTTAAGTGTTCAGTGGTTCTTACTTCAACCCTTTGGCACTTCAAAGGGCCTGATGTGAATAGACAACGGTGATAATAGCTAAATTCAAATGATCTCAAATTTCTCAGATGAAAGGTATTTTTAAAAAACTCATTAATAACAATATGCCCTCAAACACCTAAATCAAGGAGTCTTGGTCTCCATCCATGCCATCTATTTACTCACTGAGTGACAGGAAACACGTCACCTAACTTCTCTAGACCTCCATTTTCTCAGCTATAAATTGAGGGGCCTGGTCCAAAGGACCGTAAGGTCCCTTTCAGACCCAGGGTCCCCTACTTTTCTGCTGTACCAGATATTAAACTGGATAGTCCACATTAATTGGCTGAACAAGTCAATCTTAAAATCAGTACCTGATTTGTAGCAGAAAGAAGAGCATGCATGAAAGCAAAGGAAGGTAAGGATTCCAGCTCCAGCCCTTCCATTATCCTGACATGTACCACCATCCCAGTATGGTCACAGGCACAAATACCAGTCTCAACGTTTACTGTATGATGATCTTGGGTAATTTCATATCTGTAGAATGGGGTTAATTCCATCTACTCCCAGAGCTACTGAGGGAGTGAAATTGAGTTAAACATGTGTACAGCCCTGCACTTAGAGGACTCATGCTGCATGTTCCTTTGTTCAAAGATTCTTCACCTATCCAACCCACTTAATCAACAGCCTCAGATTACCAACGCTTTTTGCAATCCAAAGCACAGACAGCCAGAGCTATGAGGGCTCTAAGAGTCAGCTAGTCCAACTCCCTCCTTCCCCTGTGATTGACAAATGCAGAAAACAAGGCTCAGAGAGGCACACCGACTTGCCCAAGAGCCCATATGTTCCTCAGCAGCAAAGCCTGACCCATAATACAGGGCAGCAGAAGCCAAGGGTCATACGAGACACAGAGAGAACACTTTGCAAGCTCTACTCTCCCTAAAGAAATTGGTAACTCTCCACACACAACTAAATTCTGAAAAATAAAAATGATAGAACTTTTTATTTATGTATTTTTTGGAGTGTTGAAAGAGGGAAGTGTTCCAAGCATCATAGCTTGTCTGTAAAATGCAGACTTTCTTGTATTACCTATGAAATGAAGGTCAGAGTTTCTTATCATCAGCCTTTTCCAGTTATTCTGTTCCCCTCTCCCCATCCCACCCCATTTCCACTTTTTTTTTTTTTTTTTTTAAATTTACACCTTGAGGCTGACGTGCTTGCATTAGGACCTCTTTGGGGAAGGTGAAAAGTTTCAGGTTGGGGCAATAATGCATGCCCCACTAAAAACACACCAGAAAACTGTCATAGCTAATCTATCCAATAATGCAAAAATAATCCTTCTCCCACCTTAGGAGCCCCAGCATGGGACAATTAGAAAAGCCAAATTCATTAAGGTGCACTGATAACTCAAGGGTCAGGAACCCAAAGGTCCCCTCAAAGGACACGATTAAAATCCCTGAGACCATTCAGGTGTTTCTGGAGAAACCTCAGCCCAGAGTCTACCAAGGGCTACTCGGCCGAGTGGGAGCACTGAAGAGAGAGTCCAGACAATATGAGGAGGGGCCTCGGTTATAGCTGGCTCCAGGGAGACACTCCTCACCTGAAACTCCCCTGTTGCCCAAGATTCCCGGAGCAAAGCATTTATCTACAGAAATCACCAAGAGCATGCCTGTTTATAGCTTCTGGTCAGCACACTCCCCGGCCAGTGTCTCCCAGAATTCAGAGGGCCCTAATCCAATCCTCACACCATACACTTGAGCAAACAGACCCAAAGAAGGAAACTGTCCTGCCCAAGCTCACACTGCATGCCAGGGCTATGGGATGGAGCCTATGCTTGACCTTCAGTCTAGAGCTGTTCCCTCTCTCTAGACCTCCAGTCTAGAGCTCCTCTCTGCTAGGCCCACTCCCTTTTCCAAAACCCTGGGCTCACCTCCCGGTTCTGAGGATCCCGCCAGGTTGAACAATGCTCAGAAGCAGGTGGCAGTTTAGCAATTCATCCAGTGGGACATTTGTAGGCCAGAGCAGCAAGGGCTATGCCCATCCCCAGTGGCAAGGAGAGACTGCCGCGTGGAACTTTGAAAGGGTTCTCTCTTCCCTAAATCCTGATCCTCCTCTTCCTCCTCCTCCTCCACTTCTCCCTCCTCCTCCTCTTCCTCTGTAGTACTACGGAGACATGTGCTCTGCTTGGGAGGAGGTAAAGAGGAAGAAGCAGCTGTTTATTGGAAGGAGAAGGGCAACAATCTGCTGAGCTGGGCTATACACTAACACCTAGCAGAAGAGGAATGGGGGAAAAATAGCTCTATCTGCTGCCACAGAATTATTAACCCTTGGGCTCCAGCTTTGCTCCTCACACAGCTGAAGCAGCGAGAGAAACAATACACTTAACCAATGGAGTGCCAGCCAAAGACATTACATCATCGGTCAGCACTGTCATTGGCTAATAATTCCTAGAAGGCAAAATTCTGCTTTTAGATGCTTAACCCTTTCATATTCATTACAGCAATGACTCAAGTATGTGGTCAAGCCAATGATCCCTGGACTTGCTTTTATCAGGATTATGTGGGCTGCTTTCTAAACATACAGAATGCTGTGCTGAATCCCGAACCATCAAAGACTTCAGAGGGAAGATGTGTATCTGTATTTTAAATAGCATACAGAGGGGCGCCTGGGTGGCTCAGTCGTTAAGCATCTGCCTTCGGCTCAGGGCGTGATCCCAGCGTTCTGGGATCGAGCCCCACATCAGGCTCCTCCACTGGAGCCTGCTTCTTCCTCTCCCACTCTCCCTGACTGTGTTCCCTCTCTCGCTGGCTGTTTCTCTCTCTGTCAAATAAATAAATAAAATCTTTAAAAAAATAAAATAAAATAAATAGCGTACAGAGTGTGAGGACTTCTAGTCTTTTCAGAAACTCTTCCTCTCCAAAAGATAAAAGAGATATCATTTTTCTGAGCATTTATTATGTACCTAATACTTTACTGTGTCATTTCATTAATTTCCTACATTAAGCAATGCACATTATTGGCTCCATTCCACAGGTATAAAAAGTAAGGTTCAGAGAGAATAAGTCAATTGCTCACGAGATGGAGCCTGGCTTTGAAAACCAGGCTGTTTGCACTCTATCTGGCTACCCCTCTGAGGCTCCCACTTGAAACCAAACTAAGCCACTTGTCTGCTTATTGCCTCCAGAGTTATAGAAAACACATAAAACCCTCTCAGTAAATTGGAAAATGCCAGTAACCTGTGAAGAACTGGGGAATGAAGAAAATGGCGAATTCCCATAGCAGGTGTTCAGGGATCATGAACCCTCCAGAGAATCATCTCTTTCTCAGGCTCCACCTTTCTGCTTCTGCCGAGAATCTCAGCTTAGCTGTCATTTTCTCCAGGAAGCCTCCTCCTCCTCCCAAACCTGGGGTAGATGCTCCTGCTTCAGGCTCCTAAGGTCCCCTGTATCAGTGGACTGCAGCTGCTTGTTTACTGCATAAACTCCACAAATAGAGCTGTTTCTACTTTCTCCACCAACATATGCCCAGCACAGTCCCTGCCACATGTGAGTACTCAGTTAGGAAGGGGAGAGGAGGAGGGGAGGGAAGGCCCTTGCTAAAGTTCTAAATGGCATCATGCTCAGATGGGAATGAATGGCAAAGCACTGGAAGCCAGAAGATGCACATGAACAAAGTGTCTGACCTTGGGCAAGTTCATGTGAGGGCCAGGGGAGGGGGGTTAGTTTCCTCATCCGAAAATGAAGACAACAGCACCTCCCTCACAGATAGGTATGAAGATCAAATTAAAGAATGATCCAGACTGTGATATGCTCCTTTACACTGTCTCTCCCTAGATCTCATCCATTTTGTTGGCTGACATCTAAGTGCTGACAACTCCCATATTTTTATCTCCAGCCCAGACCTTCCCCCAGGCTCCATGTGGATGTCTCACGGGTATCTCTAAGACAGCACGTGAATTCCACAACCTGCTCCCCACCCAGTCTCCTCCACTCTGTTAGTGGTGCTCCCGCCCATCCAATCTTTTTTTTTTTTTTTTTTTTTGGTAATTGAGATGAAATTCACAGAACATAAAATTAACCATTTTAAGTGTACAATTCAGTGGCATTTAGTACATTCATAATGTTGTGCAACTACCACCTCTATCTAGTTCTAAAACATTTTCATCAACTCAAAAGGGAACTGTTTACCCTTTAAGCAGTTATGCCTCATTTACCCTTTTTCCCCAAGTCCCTGGCAAACAGCAATCTGCTTTCTGTCTCTATGGATTTATCTACTCTAGACATTTTATATAAATGAAATCATACAACATGTGACCTTTTTTGTCTCTTCTTTCACTTAGCATGTTTTTGAGGTTCATTCACATTGTAGCATATAGGAGTACTTCACTCCTTTTTATGGCTGAGTAATATTCTACTGTCAGTATATACTACATTTTGTTTATCCATTCACCTGTTGATGGACATTTGGCATCCCCCCAATCTTAAACCATAAACCTACAGGTCACCCTTCATTCTTCCCTTTCCTCTATTCCCAACATTTAATGTATCAGCAAGCCCTTGTCCATATTACAACCAAATATAACTCTAATCCTTCTACTTTTCTCCAATACCACTGCTGTTCTGTACCCAAGACACCAACATCTCTCTCACCTAACTCTGAATTTGTGACAAAATCCCATTCCTCTCCCTCCTCCATTTTTCACTTGGTAGCTATATGAACCAGATCATCCATTAACTCTAGCAATATTTACTGAACGCTTTTCTTCATGGAGCTTGCCCTCCTAGAGGCATCACAGACAATGAACAAATATATGTTACAACCTTAAGTCATTATTAGACTTAAAATCCCTCAGTGACCTTTCACTGCACTTTGAATAAAATCCAAGCTCAGCATGGCCTTCAAGGACACATCTACTTCTCCAAATTCATCTCAGGCTGTTCCCCAATACACTGGGCTCCATTCCTTGATCCTTGAACAAGCTGCTCTCTCTGCCTCTTGATCTTGGCATTGCTTGGCACTGCTGGGTCCTTCTCATGCCTCAGATCTCAATATAAATATCACTCCTCAATATGACCTTCCCTAACTACTCTGTTAAGCAGATCCATGCCTCATTCATTTCACTCTTCAAGAAATCTGTGCTAATCACTGTGCTGGGATCTTGAGA
The DNA here is from genome assembly GCF_023065955.2 of Ursus arctos. Taxonomy (NCBI): domain Eukaryota; kingdom Metazoa; phylum Chordata; class Mammalia; order Carnivora; family Ursidae; genus Ursus; species Ursus arctos. The sequence goes on along the minus strand of NW_026622886.1, from coordinate 7,898,509 downwards.
TAAAGCAATATGTGACCTCCTGAAGCCTTCAGTCTAGTGGGGAGGACCACCAACAAGGAAATAAATAAAATGAAGGAACAAGTACTATGATAGGAGAGTAAAAGGGAGGGGACCTGCCTTACACAGGATAGTCCAAGGGGCCTTTCTGAGGAGGTTATACTAAAGCTGAGGAATGAGAAAGTCAATTGGGAAAAGGGACTATAACTCTCTATCACTTCTTGGCTATGCAATGGGATATTCTATCTTTCAATGTTTGCTCCTGAAGAATCAAAGCATTTAATGTCTGTCTCTCCCCTGATAGGCTCCACTGCACTCCCAGGACCTAGGACAGCACCCTGCCATTTAGGAAGCACTCAATGCACATTGTTGAATTAATAATTGATAAATAAATTATTTAATCAAACCACCAATGAAATCACTTCATAGAGTGTAACAAATCATATTGTTTTGATTGCTGCTGTTGTTATTGCTATTATTTTATTGCAAAAGGACACATACTTTGTTGGGTTTTGGAAAAGACAGGGTTGACTATAAAACAAGAGTAAAAGTTCCCAACTCAGAACATTACTAGACAACTAGGAGAGAATGCATATAGATAACAGGCACTCAGTAATGGGAAATGGTAGTCATTGTGGCTATTATTATTATTAAAAGTCCTTTCCTCTAAAAAGCCTATTTACCCAACTCTAACTTCTCAATCCATTTTCAGATGCAGTCAAGAAGTTTAAAGGCGAGAGAAATGAACCCTTTTTAAATGCCTGTTCTGCACTGGATGCAGTGCCAACCAGTTTCTGTCAAGTTACATTTACTTCCCAAGGCCATCCTGCGAGGTGGCTGCTGTGGTACAACTCTCAATCCCCCTCCAAGCAAGGCACTCCTTACTCCAGTGTGCCCTGCTGCCAGGAGTGTTGGTTGAGTCCTTCTTCAGGAACTGTCTTGCTGAAGGGACAACCAAAGTTATGCCCCCCCAAGCCCCGCATCTACTAGCTGGTCAACATGGGGCTTCAAAGGCTTAGCCCCCATGCCTCAGGGGATCAAGTGAGGCTTCTTTTGCACTGCATCACAGGTCCACTTTTCCCTCTGCCCAGTCCTGTTTTCCTCACCTGTCACCCCCTTGGACAGTGAAACCACTCCCCCAAAGTCCCCCTATACACAAACCTCAGAATCTCTGAGCCTTTTTCCAGGGAACCCGACCTAATAAAGGTAGTTATGATATTTCCTTTTAAATCAGAAAACTGAAATTCAGAAAGGTTGATTACAACCCCCAGGCACATAGCTAAAGTGACTTTCTGATCTGACTCCCAAGTGACACCTTGCTTTTTAACTACAGCCTCTAACAGCTAAGACTGTGCCTCTGTAAGACAGAAAGAGAAGGGAACAGGTACCCTTCCCAATCCTCCAGGGTCCATCCCTGATGACAAGGTTGATGTCAAACAATGTAAAATGTAAGAAACAATGTAAAAATGGCCCACAGGTTGCAGAAGCAAGTGTCACGTGGGCGACATCTCCTGGCCCAAATCCATGCCCAGAGGCCAGGGAGCAGGGCTCCTGGGCCGTTAGGGCTGCCTTCTGGAACCAGAGTATTCACAGCCAAGTCTGAACAGCAACTACAACTTACCAGCTCTCTGCTGCTCCCGTCTCCATCCATTTTCCACAGAGCTGCCAGAGTGACCTGGTCACTGGCCAGAATTCCTCCACTGCACTCCATCCCAGGACAAAATTCGAGATAGTCTAAGGCTGCATTTTAAGGCCAGAGCGTGGTTTAGCCCCCTGCCATGCTGATAGCTCATTTTCCACCCCCAGTAAGCCCTGGTCCTACGTGATTACTTGCTGGACTTTTTCAGCTTCCTTACCCTCTCACAAGAAAAACCATCTGGAATTCCCGCTATCCCACCAGCCCTCCCCCTGCACCCCCTCTCCACCAGCTCTCGGCGGGGCTAACCCTACGACTCCTCCAGTCCCCACTCAGTGGTCACCTCCGCTCCGAAGCCCTCCCGGTTCCCTCACTCCCGCTCTCCACCTCGCGTCCCCTGTACTACAGTGTTCGGTAACTGTTCCTCCTACTGTCCTTCTTGGCCCCAAGATACCCTCCAAAGCCCATCTTCGTGCGCCAGGGCTCAGCACAGTGCCTGGCACACAACGGAGGGAGCCGGGTGAATGCTGAACAAACACACGGGGCGCGGTATCCAGGGCCAGTCTCCGCTCCGAGCTCGGCCAGGGAGCCGCTCGGAGACCTCCTCCTGCGCCTCAGGGCGGCTGGAAATAGGAAATGGCGTGACAAATCTGACTCCCTGCCCCAGGCCAACAGGTCCTGAGGGGTCTGAAGACCTGCGCCGAGCGGAGGTCCGGCCGGGAGCCAGCGTCCCGCGCCCCAGGCATTTCCCGCGCGGACCTGTCCGTCGCAGGGTCGGGCCCGGGCCGGGCTGGGGCAGCCTGTGGAGGGAGCGTGGCGCGGCGGCTCGTCGCCTCCCTCCCGGGCCCTCCGCGCGCCCGCATCTCGCGGGCACAGGGCCGGCGCGCCGGGGACGCGGCCGGGCGCGAGGACGCCACCAGCAGCCCCGTCTGAGGGGCCGAGGGCGGGAGGGGGCTCCCAGTTTCCGGAAACCCCACAAAGTCTACTTCGCGGCGGCGCTCCGCTTACCGTGCGAGCCGCCTGGAAACCGGCGCCCGGGGCGTGGGGGCGTGGGGAGGTGGGTTGCCTCAGCCGTGGCGCCCGCCTGCGGATGCGCTCCGGGTCCGCGAGCTCAGCCTCCGCACCCGACCGCGCTCGAGCGTCTCCCCTCAGCCGCCTGGCCTCCCCGCCGCGCCGGGCCGCCCCATTGGCTCGGGAAGCCAGGCCCCGCCCCCAGAGGCCCCGCCCCCGCCGCCCCTCCCCTCCCCTCCCCCCACCGCGCTCTTCACCTCTCCACGCGGGAAAGTTGCTCCCAGACTCTGAGCTCTAACCCGGGCTCAGGCAACTGAGTGCGGTGATCATACTCGTTCCCAAGAGCGTCTGGACGCCCCTTGGGGAGTGCGAAGAGTGCAGCGTCTTTGGAAGCCAGCTTTGAGAAAGTCACCTGACCTCCCAAGACTTCAGGAGGCGCCTCAGACAAACCCGGCCGCACCGTCGGCGCGCTTCTCAGGTAGTGTGGTGGGCACTCGGGGCCCGGGTGCAAAAGAAACAAGACGAAGTCTGTCGCCCTCCTGTAGTTTGCATGGGGTCGGGGTGGCGGCAGGTTAAATGCAGAGAAACAAAGAAGATAATGTCAGATTATTATGGGAGGGAAAGGTGATTTTAAATAAGGAAGGGAGTCAGGGAAGCTGTGAATAAAATGGTTTCCTGTGGCCACTTGAGGCGATAATTGATCTGAGAGTTGAAAGATAAAAGGGATTCCAAGGCTGGAGAAAGAGTATGGCCGGCAGGGGGCACCAGGTACGCGGTGGTTCTGCGGCCAGAACCGGACACTAGACTGGCCCAGAGCGCAGAGCAAGGGAAGGGTGCGCCAGGCTGGAGAGGTGGCTGGGCCGAATTCCCCAGAACCCGGTGGGCTACCCTGAAGAGCTTCGGTTTTTTGTAAGGACAAAAATAAGGCACTGAAGAGTTTTTTTGGGGGGGGGAGGCTATGCATGTTTAAAACACCACTCTTGCTCTTTGTGGGGAATCGATTTTGGAAGAGAAAGAATGACAAAGCAGGGAGACCAGTTAGGAGGTGTCTTAGTCTGCTCACGCTGCCATAACAAAATACCATAGACTGGTTGGCTTAAACAACAGAGATTTATTTCTTCATAGTTCTAGAGGTGAAGATCAAGGTGCCAGTGGGGCCTGTTTCTGACAAGAGCTCTCTTCCTGGCTTGTAGATGGCTGCCTTCTCCCTGTGTCCTGACGTGGCAGGGAGAAAGAAAGAGAGCAAGTTCTCTCGTGTCTTTTCGTATAAGAACACTAACCCCGTCATGAGGTCCCCACCCTCATGACATCATCCAAATCTAGTTACCCCCCAAAGGCTCCATCTCTAAAAGCCATGCCTTTGTGGGTTAGAGCTTCAACATATGAATGGGGGGGGGGGGCATAGTTCAGTGTGTAACAGGAGGATACTGCAGAAGCCCAGGCAAGAGACGATGGTGACTTAGACCAAGGTGGTGACAGCAGAGATGGGAAGAGTAGGCCAACTGAAATACATTTTTAGAGTATCACGGATAGGCTTGATGATGAATTGGATTTAGGGAATGAGGAAAACAGATGACGAAGAATGACTCCCAGGTGTTCAGCTCGAGTCACCCATGGGATAATGGTGCTATTACCCACATGGGAAGACTAGGAAAGAGCAGGTTGGAGGCAGAAGGAAATTAAAGGCTTCATCGTGAACATTCTAGAGACCCATAAGACAACTTACAACAACAGTGCCGGGTTCTCTTCAAATATACTGATTATATATATAATTCTCATAATACGTGTATGGTAGAAAAGTACTCTTACTGTCCCCATATCACGGATGAGGAAATGAGGGCACTGAAAGGTTTAAGCAACTTGCCCAAAGTGAGGGCTGGATGGCCAAGTGTAGAGCACAGTTGTGAGTCTGGGGCTAGAGATGTGCCCTGGGGAGTGTTCTGACCTGGAGCTGTATGAGACCACCTAGTGTGAGACAAGAGCCAAGGACTGAGCCCTTGGAAGTTTGTCTTCCAACATCTCTACTTACTGCAGGACACTTAGTAAGTGACCTCAGTCAATAGGAGGGAGTGACCCAACTAAAGTAACTAAAGGGCTAGCTCAGGAATCCTAAACTTTGGGGACAGGCAGTAATGTAACAAGTGAAGTTGGCAGAGTGTGATAGAACAGGGAGGGGTGGACATGGTGGCATACTGGGGTGTGCATAGCTGCCTTAGGGGGTAGCTTGTTACTCAGCGACAACTCATTTTTGCCATATAGCAGTCGGGACCTTGAGTTGCCAGATGATCTGATTTTTATTAAAGGGTCAGAAATTGAGATTGTGTTAAATCTCCAGGTTTTTACATGTTGGCAGTTAATTTTTAAAAATTTTGAAGGACTGTGTGAGCCAAGAATGTTGAGCAAAATCAAACCCATATACAGGCGGGATGTGCCCCTTTGGCTACTTTCCACCTCTGGATTAGGCAGTACCTCAGATCCTTCTTAAGTTTCTGTTCAGACCCAGATAATGACAGTAGTGGACATAAGAGGATCAAGGAAATAGTAACTCAGAAACCTAGCATAGTCTTTGATGGCATTAGGCTCGTCTCTGCCTCTACCCAGCTGGCATATCCTTTCTAAACTTCTGTTTCCCTACCTGTGAAATGAGGTCAGAGCAGAGCTCCCTAAGACGCCTCCCAACTTTAAGATTTGGGCTTATATGTAGTTTTCAAAAAAAAAAAAAACAACTATTGGCTTTCAAATGTGCACAGGAGAGTTGCTTGGAGAAAAATAGAATGGGTGTTCTTGTCTTGGTCTATAAATTCAAAAAGCTTCACTAGTATCAGTTTTAAACAAAGAAAAGAGGGAACAGGGAGTGGGATAGAAGTGTAGATGAAAAACCAGGCAAATTATGGCATGGAAAATTATTTTTTTATTGCACTATGAATAAGAAAAGAAAAGGCAGTTAGGTGCTGAAGTGCTTAATGGTTTCTATTGAAAATTCAGTGTATCATAGCCAGTTCTCTGTATTTATCACCAAGGGTTTTGCAGTAATGAGATTCTCCCATCATGTATTGGAGGTCAGCTGCATTCCAACATTATTTATTCTTATGTGCTGAGCTTATGTAATAAAGAGTCTGAAATCAGATAATGACTCTCCATCGTCAATCCCTTTGTCCCCACCTGAGATATTGTTTAAAGCAGGAGAAACAGCTTCTGACTTTAAAAATTGCTGGGTTTTGTGTAAGAGAGTGAATGTGGGGTTGGAAACCAGAACACTTGACACACAGTCATTGAACAACCTCTCTGAACCTTCTTCATCAATGAAATGAGAGCTGGGCCAAAGGTGGCTTCCTGGAAGATATTTGCATTTATACCTCCACATCTCTTTGGGGGAGTTTTTCATTGTGTGGGGACCTGGCAATTCCCAGGGCCAGATCCTTCCACAATTTGCTTTCTCCCAGTCCCCAAAAATACTTGAGGTAGGGATGTCACTTAAGTTGGGCCAATTAGATGCTCACTCCTGGGACTTTGTCTCTCCAGAAAATGGCGAGGATGGAGAGACAGAGATTGGCCGTGAGATTGATCAGACTGATGATGGCAGCAGCATTAGCATCCTAAAGAGGCTGGACCAGTAGTTGCTCCTTGGTCATGAATCTTATTGGCCAACCTCCAGATTCCTTTGATTTCTGCCTGTTTCCCAAGCTTGATCCTTCATGCTATCCTGTCCCCCATCCAATTTTATTTTGTGAATGTTCCATCTCTGTTAAATCCCCTTCTCGTGTTAATACCCTACATTATTTCTCTCTCTTTTAACCAAGAATCCTGATGGGTCCAGGAGGGAAAGAAACATGTTACGTCATAGGATCCTTTCTCTGGGGAACAATTCAGCTCAGGAATTTGCATACATATGGATGCACCCACAGTGACAGGTGTACACATTGTCTCACCACTCACTAAGAAATCCAACCCCACAGGATGGTGGCGGTGGTGGTGGTTAAAAAAGATATTTATTTTTGATAAGAACCCACATCTGCTATTCTTATCTGATCTAAAAAAAAAAGTGAGCAAGTCCTCATAATAACAAAACAACTGTAGAAATAAGCCCCCTTATATGTAAATTTTATAGTTTGCAATGTCCCTCATTTCATGTGCCCTCCTGTGAGGTAGGCAGATTAGATAGTATTCATTAGAGTAATAATGCTATCATTTATTGAACATGTTTTGTGTACCAGGCACTGTGCTAAGTACTTTACATACCCATGGACCAACAACTCTGTTAAGGAGATATTATCTCCATTTCATAGGGAAAGAAACAGACTTGCACAAAGTCACTTAGCACATAGTTGAGGTGAGAACTCAAAACGCTGTCTGACAATGAAGGCCATTGTGTGTGTGTGTGTGTGTGTGTGTGTGTGTGTACTTTTAACACACACAGGTTGTTATTGTGTAACACAGCTAGTGAGTGACAGAGCTGCAGCTGGAAACCCAGGTCCCAGGTCAGGAAAGTTCCACTCTATTCAGCTATGGCTTGTTCATACTTGCCAACAAGGGCAGAGTTAATTTTGTTATCCATCCATAGCGATATTTTTTTTTTAAGATTTTATTTATTTATGTTAGAGAGGGAGTATGTGCCCATGCACACGCATGTGCGCCAGCAGGGGGAGGGGCAGAGGGAGAGGTAGAGAGAGAATCCCAAGCAGGCTGTGGCACTGAGTGGAAGCCCAAGGTGGGGCTGGATCTCATGACCCTGGGATCATGACCTGAACTGAAACCAAGAGTTGGGCACTTAACTGACTGTGCCACCCAGGAGCCCCATGGTGAGTTTTTTAAGATGACAAGAAAGATCTTTCAGTATTTCCTCCTCTCTACCTATCAGGATGCCTAAAATCTGCACAAAGATGAATTGCTATAATTAAAGATTGATTGGGGGTACAAAATTCAAATAAGCCTGTGAGAGTTAAAAAGCAAAGGCTTATCACATGCAGGAGTAGAAGGGCTCTGGAGTCTCTCCAAAGAGAGTTGATGTAGTAATCATTTCTCTATGTATATGAAAATAATCATGTTGTATGCCTTAAATAGGTACAATTTTTATTTTAAAGTATATTAATTAAAAAGCATAAAAATACATTCAACTTATAAAAAGTAAAAAAGGTAACAGTGAGAACTTTTCGAATTTCTCCTGTTTTCTCTTTGGATTAAAAAATATCTCAGGAAGATGGGGAGGTGAGATATGGAATAAAAGCAAATCTGAAAATATTAATGTACTCCCTGACATGAGGCAATTTATTTTATCTCTGAGCCCTAGTAACATGAGGGGAGGGTTTAGAAGGTCCTAACATCTACAGTTCTTTTCTAGAATCCCTAGGTAAAAGCTCAGAGGGGGAATGGCATGGTCTGGAGCTGAGACGAATTCTGAGCTAAAGATTTTGAGTGGTTTTATGGTTGCTTGTTTGTAACACAGAGCATTTTTGCTGAGGTTGCAAAAGATTGTCATGGCAACCAGAAAAATAAATTTCCAAATCCCCGGAGTCCCCCTTAAGGGGAGGCAGATGTCAGTGGGTGTTCCTTTGTAATTAAGGGTGCTTGAAGGTTTTAGCTGATCAGTCACTTTCAAGATAATGTTCTAATACATCTGCCTTCACGACTTACCAGGAAGCAGCTTCACTGAGGCAGAAAGAAGACCTGCTCTGGTGGGATGGGCCATGAAAATACCTAGGCAGTGCACACCGCTGGTATATGTTTTGGTATCTATTTTCACCAGTAGGTATGTATTTTGTCAGCATCCCAGGTGACATCATTGTATAGTCAAGGTTGAGCACGGCTGAGCTGATTTTGAGACCCAGGCCCACAGCTTCCTGTCTGGCTGTGAGGTCCTGGGCTGGCCTCTTCACTTCTCCAAGCTTTGGGTGCTTCAGCCATAAAATAAGGTATTATAACTAGCTGTGTAGGACTGTTGTGAAGCTTAACCATGGAAGTGCCTGGCCATTACTTCAATAGTAGTTGCATTTGACTTAGGACCAGCATGGGACTGGGAAACCCACTTTTTTGGGGGGATTAAAAGCTCCTTGCTTTCCAGTTCCACCACTTTGAGTGTCTGGAGTCTGTCAGCACAGGAACACAACAAAGAAGCTACCCCTTCCATGTAATTTTCCTTCCTTCCTAAACCCCACATAATAATGACTCTGTATAGGTTGGCCTCTATATAGACCCCCATCATTTCAGCCAAGCTCAATCGCCAGAGGACTAGCCAGGCAGGATGGAGAATGGATTTTTTTTTCCTTCGACAACATGGAGAGCCAATAACTGTAGCTGTTGAGAACATGAAAGTTGGAACTAGACTGTGTTTGAATCCTTGCTCTGCTACTTCTTAGATTTTGACTCTGGGCAAGCTGTTTGCCTAGGCTCCTTATCTACACAAAGAGGGTGATAAGTTTACCTTCAGGATTTGCAAGAGGGTGAAATCTATTAAAACATATAAACTTAGGGCAGTACCTGGCGCATAATAAGTGCTCTTCAAGTGTTCCCCATTTTATTTGCTTTGAAATGATCAAATCCAAGATTTCCCCAAAATGAACCACATAAATCTCATCATTTAGAGCTCAGGCAATGAGCAGACCCCTTGATCCCTGGGTTATGAGGGAGTGTGACCCCAGAGGTGTGGAGCCTAACATTAAGCACACTGGCTTCTATCTTATTTGTCCCAGACTACAAGTATTTTATTGGACCATGGGTTTTGCAACAGCATCAACCCCATCTGGCATCTGCTCATGTTCCCTACCCTCTTGGAGCCAGCTACGAAGACAGTAAAGTGTGTTCCTTTTGCCCCTTCCTCTTTCACTTTCTCTTTCCTCTGACCCCGAGAGATTTGGGGCTGACTGTGGCATTCCACGTAGGCCCACCTTCCCTGGCAGGTACCCACACTGCAGGCAGGCCTCTGGAAGAATAATAAGGATCATGGTGATTGTCATCATCATTGTGGCAGCTGCCAAGGAGGCACCGTGCTAAGCATTCTGCAGTCATATGCTTATTGAATTATCCCAACAACTCTGAGAGATGAGCATATACATGATTCCCATTTTACAGATTATGAAAACTGAAGCCTACAATAGTAAACGAACTTGCTAAGATCACATATCTCATACATAAGGGATCAGGGACCTAAGCAAATGGTTCAGTGCCCTTTGCCATCATGCCCTTGGGCTGGCTCCACTGCACTGGGGGATGGGGCTCCCTCTCCTGACTTTCAAGCTCCTGGGAGAAGAGTGGAGTTTAACTTCCAGAGGCAGATAATTGCTTTCTCCGGAATGATCTCCATCTATACATCAGAGAAGTGAGAGGGTGCTTGCAAAAGCACTGCTTGGTCTCAAAACTGCTGTGTAAGGGTTAGTATCATCTTTAACACCCTCACATAGCAGCTCATAAGTATTTGTTGAAAGAATGCATGCTTATGGCTTTTCCTTTCAAAGAAGGAATGACAGAAGTCGGCCTGGGCATTACTAGAGACCTGTATTCAAACCCCAGTTTTATCATTTAAGTGGCATATGACCCTAAGCAATAATAATAATAATGATAAAAATTGTGCATGTATGCATCAGCATCTGGGCTTGTGCTTCAGCCTCTATTATCTTAGTAAGTTCTTTCAGTGACACATAGGTATTAATATCCCCAATTTACAGGTGGAGAAACTAAGGCTTAGAGAAGCTAAGAAGCTAACTCAAAATTGCACAGTTTACAAGTGGCAAAGCCAGGAATTGAACCCAGGTTCTACATTATTTGAGACACATTGCTCTTAACTTTTTAAAAGATTTCCCAATTGGGGCGCCTGGGTAGCACAGTCGTTAAGTGTCTGCCTTCGGCTCAGGGCGTGATCCCGGCGTTCCAGGATCGAGTCCCACATCGGGCTCCTCCGCTGGGAGCCTGCTTCTTCCTCTCCCACTCCCCTGCTGTGTTCCCTCTCTCGCTGGCTGTCTCTCTGTCAAATAAATAAATAAAATCTTTAAAAAAAAAAAAAAAGAAGATTTCCCAATCTGTTGAGCTTCAGTTCTGCCTCTTTTTCAGAGTGATCATAGGGATCAATTCCAATTTATATGACCTGCCCAGTAATCCAGAACCTGGATTTAAAGGCAGAATGGAACGCAGGAAACCGTAGTCTTTTACATGGAAGAGAGCAGAGGGAGATCTTTTATTAGCAATACTAAAACACACTTCTGTGCTTGTGATTTTTGTGATAGAGTCACCTTCTTACGGGCAGATAGGATTGTGCATAAGGATTTTTGCCACCTCCAGATTCCCCATTAGGCTGCTGTACCAGCATTATATGAAAAACATTCCAGACAGGTGGAGTTACGAAATCTGCAATGTGCTGCTCTGGCTGTGGCCACAGCTCCTAGTGTGAAGATCTCTGCTCATTCATTCATTTCTCCTCTGGGAACTGGCAGTCTCCATCACTGTGTTACCAGGCAACCAAAACAGCACCTGCACCAGGAGGTGAACAAACCAATCAGGTCAGTCAGAGGAGGAGCTTTACCTGGTTGGCCTCAGTGATGGAAAGAGGGCTCTCTGGGTTCACTCAGGACTGGCTGCTGGAATCAGCATCAGAGCTGAAGGGAACTCAGGAAATCCGAAACCTCCCATTTTAGAGAGCTAAATGGGGACCTGGTTGCGTGGGAGTAAAGTCTTCAAGGTCACACAGCAACTCAAAGGCAAAATCAGGAGGATAAGTCATATCTGATCCCTAACTGAGTGTCCCATTCTTTGTATTTCACTGTCATCATTTTAAGAAATCACATATTTGGTACTCTGCTTGGTGGTGTGTGGGGTGCAGAAAGCATGTAGACCATTCCTCATTCAGTCATCTAATGGTTATTTATTATGCTTCCGTGTTTGGGGCCGTATAGCATGGTGGTTAAGGGCACAGGTCTCCACAGTCAGATGGAGCATAAAAGTCAGCTCAGGTGCTTACCATTTATGGGAGAATTCATTCAGGTTACTTAACCTTCCTGTGCTTCAAGTTTTCTCAAATAAAATGGTGCTAAGGACGAGATAAAAGAAATGACTTACCGTGTTTTTGTTATGCCAGTTCAAAGGAAGGTTCCACCAGTGTCGGTCATCCTTGGTAATAACACGTGGGGCACTGCCTGGACTCTGGAACCAGGTGGCCTGAGTTCAAGTGTTGACTCTGCCTTGCACTCATTACATGATCATTGCCGGGTTACTTAAAATTTCTATGCTTTAGTTTGCTTATCTGTAGATGAGTGTAATAATAGAACCTCATAGGTTCATTATGGAGCTAAATTAATAAACATAAAGTATTTAGAAGAGTTTCTGGCCCATTAGAAGTGCTCTGGAAAGTTTAGCTAATATGATTCATCAACAAATATTTATTGAGCTCTTAGGATGTACCAGGTGCTGTCCTAGGAGCTGAGAGATATAAAAATGAACAGAATACACAAGTCTCTCTCAATCTTCATAGAACTGTGGTTATCATTACATTCATAATCATGTCTGTTTGCTTCTCGATCCCTGCAGCTTAAAGGCAGGGGCAAGTGTTTTGTTCCCATTGTATTCCCTGTGCCTGGCACAGGGTCTGACAAGTAGTACATGTTCAGTAAATATTTGGTTAATGAATGCCAGGCACTGCACTAGATATAGGATGGTGATTCTCAGCTAGGGATGGTTTTGTTCCCCCAGGAAATATCGGACAATGTCTGGAGACATCTTCAGGTCTTGCATCTGAAGGGGGGTGGGTGAGGTGATGGTAGCGCTACTGGCATCTGGTGGGATGCTGCTAACACCCTACCATGCACAGGACAGCCTCTCACAACAAAGCCTCATGTATCCCCAATGTCAAGTGTGTCAAGAGAAACTCTGGTGTAGCAGAGCAGAGATAAAGCCTCATACAGACACCTTCCCTCCAAAAGCTCACAGTCTAGCGGGGCTATGGTAACACAGCGCACCGAGTGCTCTGCGGGAATTGTGAGAGAGCACTCTGAACACATACAGAAGAAGCACCCAACAGCAGAAGCTTCTGGTGGGGCTGATGTCTGAGCTGATTCTTCAAGGACATGTATCCTCTTCAGGCAAATTCTCTGTGTGTTGGAGGATGTTCTGGCGCTTGAAGAATGTGTGTGTGTGTTGTGGGGCAGGCAATGTGAGCAAAGGCTTGGAAGTAAGAAGGAGTTTGGTTTTGTTAAAGTGCAAGAACTGAGGGAGCCTGGGTGGCTCAGTCATTAAGCGTCTGCCTTCTGCTTAGGGTGTGATCCCAGGGTCCTGGGATCAAGCCCCACATCGGGCTCCCTGCTCTGCTGGGAGCCTGCTTCTTCCTCTCCCTGCTTGTGTTCCCTCTCTTGCTGGCTGTCTCTCTCTCTCTGTGTGTCAAATAAATAAATAAAATCTTTAAAAAAAAAAAAAAGTGCAAGAACCGGAGTGGGAAGCAGAGGCTTGGGCAGGAGAGCATGGGGGACCCTATGACGTGTAATATGAATGTTGGGCACGTTGTGGTAAGCCAGAGTTTTCCAAAGTCTGTTCTCTAAGTGCTAGTTATTGAAGATGTGCCCCCAAACTGCCACAGTCAAATAAGAATGAGAAGGTGCTGAATACCACTCCTTCCTTTTTTTTTTTTTTTTTTACTTACCTCCCCCCGTCCTACCTTTTGGAGATTTACAAGGCTCATTGGTATCACACAATTTCTGACAAATCCTGCATTGCAGAAACTTGGTTCATTTCAATTAATTTTTCCCAGAGTCTTCCACAATTATTTGACCATAGAAACTTCTTTTCCAGACATCTATCTACATGGCGCCTACAGACCCTCTTTGGGAAGAAGAGTCATAGGAGAACTATTGACTGTCTTTAAGCAATATCACGGCTGGATTTGTGTTTTAGGATAATCTCCCTGGCTCCTGTGTGGGGTGGATTCGGAAGGTAAGAAATGTCTATGTATATTGTTTAAACACTTGTCATGTTGATGTGACTCATTGACCCTTGGGCTGTCTCCCCCACTAGACTCGATATATGGAGCATACTTATTAATCTTTGCGTCTTAGTGCCTAACTCAGTTTGGAAGAAAGTAAGCACTTACTGCATTTTTTTGAATGGATGGATATTGTTTTTAGGCACTGTACTAGACACTGAGGCAGATGCCATTCCTGTTCTCATGCAGTTAGCAGACTAGTGAGCATAAATGAGTGCCATAAATAAGACAGAGAGCAGCAAGGATCACAAATGGGGTGGGGCCTGGGAATCTGTATTTTAAACTAGTTCCTTGGGTACTTCTGATGTCCAGGGGCTGGTATTTGGGAAGCACTGTGCTGTCAATCACAGATAATATGTCTTCGATCTGCCAACTGACATCAAGGCCCCAACCTTCATACCTTGGCTGTTCCTGACTCTTGCCTCTTGGGGCCTTGGAGCCCCTGGTCTCACTGTGCCTGAGCCACCACCCTACCTTTCTTAATCCTGCTAGAATCCTCTGAATTGAGCTTGCAGTGCTATGGGGCCCTTATAGCACAAATTCTAGTGGAACCCATCTCTGCTTGACACTGAGTGAGATGTTTGCTTCTTGGTCCCACCTCTCAGCACTCCTTATGAAACACTCATGACCCGCTCTTGCATTCCTGAGTCTACAAGATCGTCTCTCAAGAGCTGCTGGAAGACAGTTATGTTTCAAAGCCCATTTATGTTTTGATGTAGGCTATGTACGCATTAAAGCTCTGTTATGTGTTTGGTGTGAAATTAAAAAGAAGAAGGAGAAGGAGGAGGGGATGAAGGAGGAGGAAAAGGATGGAGGGAGGAAGGGAAGAAGGAGGAGGAGGAGAGGAGAGGAGGAAGAGAAGAAGATTGCATGGTCATTTAAGAGAGGTTATGAGACTTTTCTTCATTTTCTCCTGAAAAGAGTTTACTATGGAAATGGAAAAAAAAAGTCCCTAATTGACTAGTTTGTGACAAGTGAAATCATTGCTTTAATGGTATGGTTAGAAAGGGAATAGTTGTGATTGCCTCAGCTGGCAGCTCTGAAGTTGTGGCGTGTGAATAAGCTTCGCCAGAATTAAGTGAGAAGCTTATGAAAGAGTCATGCCCAGGCCTCATCTGAGATCTCCTGAATCAGGGTCTCCACAGGTAAGGTGTGGGAATGTGTATTTCTAAAGATAGTCCCTGGAGATTTTGACGTATAGTCTGACTGGCAGGTGCTGGGCTAACATTTAGTGGGTGATGGACCACTTTCCAGCCTGGCACAACCTCATCCTCTCAGTAAGCCAGCTCTAACTTTCTCTGTCCCAGATCTAAGTCCCAGCCCAGTGCCACCCACCCTAGACCACAGTTCATAGCCCCAAATCCTTCTTAATCAATTCTTGGGCCCTGTTTATGCCAATGGAGGCTGTTTACGGTCCTGGTTGTCAAACGCTGGTCTAGGAAACCCCAGGGCTGGTTCCTGTTCCAGCTGCACTCCTTGTGAGTCCCCGGCACAGACATTTCTGAGCAATTTTTCTTGCAGCTGTCTCAAGGGATATACGTTTCCTATTTTTAGAGTTGTTAATTTCCCTGATGATGTGAGCATCCTGTCAGCTCCCATCCAATTTAAACAGGTCATCTATTGACTGGCTTTTCTTCCCCATAGGGGTTAGAGGTGGTAGTGAAATGCCTCCTACTTCTGCTCAAGAAAAGACTGAGGATTTTGTTTTATCGCCTTTGAACTTTATTCCCAAAGTTTAAATAAAACTTGTTGATATTTTCTCATTTTCTTTCACCAACAATTCTTTAGAAGAGCACAGTGGTTTGCCTTTGATAGGATAAAGGGGCCTGTGTGTCCCAATCCATGTCTTTAGTGAATAGGAGTGAAGTTCTAGACATCAGTGTGCACATGTATAACCCTGATTACTGGACCCTGGGTCAGTCTCTAAATATAAAGTCTAATCTGTAAAAGTCCAATCTAGCGGTCAAAAGGAATTTTTTTTTTTTTTTAAAGATTTATTTATTTATTTATTTAACAGAGACAGCCAGCGTGAGAGGGAACACAGCAGGGGGAGTGGGAGAGGAAGAAGCAGGCTCATAGTGGAGGAGCCTGATGTGGGGCTCGATCCCGTAACGCCGGGATCACGCCCTGAGCCGAAGGCAGGCGCTTAACCGCTGTGCCACCCAGGCGCCCCCGGTCAAAAGGAATTTTAAACTCTACTTGAAGATCAATAAAAGGTGTTGATTTTACAACCTAGAATGACTCTCTAAAATCCCCTTTAATCCTCTCTGTTCTGTCCCACGCCCCATGGGTGCTCCAGAACCCATCCTCATGAAATCGCTCATACTCTAACACCCCAACCCTGCAGCTTTTATTGTTTTGTTTTCTCTTCTCCTTTCTTTTTGATCTCCAGACCTGTCTCCATTCACATTCTTCCTATTCTTTTGAACTTGTGTCATAAAACCCTAACAACTGGAATAGCAGGCCAAAACTCTACTAATAGCTGAATAAATAAGAAAAATTGTCTTAATGGGAGAACATAGAGGATATAGAGGCTGGGAACATGGACACACTAATAAATCTTGTGTCCTTTATGTGTTTGGGGGTATCATCTGTTATTACAAATCACAGTCTGTAGACAGCCACTGTAATGATATTCCTATAGTATTCCTATAATCCTCCCACAGTAGCATGAGGGTGTTCAGACCTCCTGTCTCCTAACTAGAGGCTTCCTTCCTGCATCTCTCTCCCCTTCTCATCTTAAGCTCTTCCAGGTCCATTATCTGCTCATTCTAGTGATTCCTATTATGTTTCTATGCTCTGGACTCATGTCAACAGGAAGGCATGGCAAGCTGGCTGAATCGACAGAGGTCTAGGTTAGCATTTGTAAATGTTAGGAGAAGAGCACAAAGCTTAGTTCATGCCTTCTTCTCTTTATTTTATAACCTGGGTCTCCTGCTCCTTCACTCAGACCCCTCTCCACTTCTCCTTTACTTCCATAGAATTCACTCCTTCATACATTATTTTGATGTAGAGTAAAATATCTTTGATGTAACACCCCCCATAGTCATGATCACAATTATCATCAGCCAAGCAAAGAATGGCCTTAAGAAAAATAAATAAATGAAAAAAAAGATACGATTTCATAATAAGCAGATCTGCAGAGGAGGAAAGATCCTCTGTCTTTAGTCTTCTGTCTGGGAAGTAAGTAAAGGGGGTACCTACCCAAAGGGCCTGGACTACTTTATGTCTGGTTGGTATGTTCTCTGTATTGTGACATTTATTGAGTCCTTATTTGTCAGATACTCTTCTAAGTGCTTTATACCTATTAGCATTTTTAATAGCATAACATCCTCATGAGATGGTTTTGATACTATCCCCATTTTACTGATGAGGAAATCCAGGCTCAGATTAAGAAACTTGCTCAAAGTTACTCAGTTTGTAAGTGGTAGAATCAGAATTTAAGCCAAATCACTGCTAGAGCCTGCCCTTTTATCCACCTTTTAATCCAAGTAGCTAGCTGGACTCATATTCTTATTATTTTAAAGATTTTATTTTTAAGTAATCTCTATACCCAATGTGGGGCTCAAACTCACAACCCTGAGATCAAGAATTGCATGTTCTTCCAACTGAGCCAGCCAGGTGCCCCCTAGCTGGATCCTTTACCAATATATAATGGTAACTGTATTCCAGTGAAATAATTTTATTTTAGTAGCCTGAAGAAGTAAAAGTTGGGGAAGAAGGGAGGTATAGTAGCTATTCTGTGCTAGAAATGAGGTTTGAGGCCAGTTCTCTTCAAATCTCATGGCTTTTTAACATTTGGATAGTTGAAGAAATTTATTGGCAGTAAAAAGGAAAATCCTTCTACCAGTCTTTAGGGGGATATCCTTCATTCTTTTTCTGAAAAAACTGTATGTCAGCCCCCTTAGGTGAGTCAGTCGCCTGTGCCCCATATCCTCTGCTTTTGCTTGCCACTGTTTTACACCATGCGGTGGCAAACTATCTTATTATTCCTCACAGGGCCCCAGTGAGGAATCATAAGTCAAACAGTCCTCATTATACAGAGGAAGTGACCGAGACTCAGAGGACTTCAGTAACTTTCCATGATTACATGCTAGTACTTGAATAATTGTCGAAAGGATCTCAGAGGAGAAAGATTTAGGGTGATCCTTATTTATATCAACAGAGACTCCTTGAAGCTTTGCACTGACTATTATAATGAATGTAGTCTTGAGTGATTAAATCTATAATTTTATATTCCTTCACAGTATCACATTCTTTTCCCTTTCAGCCTCTCATAGCTACTTTAATGGAATGGGATTAGTGAAGCACAGCAAATGGAAAGTTTTTCTTTCATGAGCTCTGGGAACTATCCGCCTAAAATGTATCTTCCAGACAAGATGATGTCACCCAGATTAGACATGTCCTTAGGAACTGATAACACACTTACTGGGAGTGAGTCACCTTCCTTTGGGACATCAGAATTAGGCAGCATCAAATCTAATAAACATTGATAGGCCGATATGCACCCCAATGTTCATAGCAGCAATGTCCACAATAGCTAAATCGTGGAAGGAGCCGAGATGCCCTGCAACAGATGACTGGATTAAGAAGTTGTGGTCCATATATACAATGGAATATTACTCAGCAATCAGAAAGAATGAGTTCTCAACATTTGCTACAACATGGACGGCACTGGAGGAGATAATGCTTAGTGAAATAAGTCAAGCAGAGAAAGACAACTATCATATGATTTCTCTCATCTATGGAACATAAGAACTAGAATGATCAGTAGGGGAAGAAAGGGATAAAGGAAGGGGGGGTAATCAGAAGGGGGAATGAAACATGAAAGACTATGGACTATGAGAAACAAACTGAGGGCTACAGAGGGGAGGGGGGTGGGGGAATGGGATAGACCGGTGATGGGTAGTAAGGAGGGCACATATTGCATGGTGCACTGGGTGTTATACACAACTAATGAATCATCGAGCCTTACATCGAAAACCGGGGATGTACTGTATGGTGACTAACATAATATAATAAAAAATCATTATTAATTAAAAAAAAAAAAAAAAAAAAAAAAAAAAAAAAACATTGATAGGCCGGAAAGAATTCTAATGTGCTCAATGATGTCAAAGAAATGCAGTGTCTGAGGCAGGGTCAGTAGTAACTTGTATCTGTTTCTCCTCTAATGAACCTTGAAACTTCTTTCCATCCATGCTTTCAAATATATTAGGAAGTATACAGGGAATAGGAAATAATAGTTAATAATATTAGGAAATGAATCTTCCTAACTGAATAAGGATTCCTCTGGAGCTTAAACCTGAGTACTTGACTTCTTCCTCGATTCCTATTTAAGGAATTGTCACCGTATGCCACATCCATGTCACTGAATATATACACAGTTCTGCTTAGTGATGACAACACACTTGAGATTAATTGTAACTAGACTAGTTCTAGGAACTTTGTTCTTGGCTTCCCATGTATGGCCTTGTGGATGCACATTTCCCTCTCTGTTACGGGGACTTGTGTTTGGTCAATCTAGGATTCTTCCTAAGATCTTTTTGAATACATAGTGTGTGTGTGTGTGTGTGTGTGTGTGTGTGTGTGTGTGTGTGTTCTGAAGTATCAAATCTTCATGAATTCTGAGAAGAAAACTTCATATATCTTCCTAATGCTTGTAGTTTTTGTCTGCTGTCCCTGGTGCTGAATTGTACAAGACATTAGGTTTCCAAAGGTGGATACTTCCAGCTGTTAGGGGAAAGGTAAAAGAAACAAAACCAAATGTTTAGACTTTGTAAAGAGCTATAGACCTGGAAAATAGTATTTATCCATATGAACAAAATGAACATGGACAAGCTTAAAAGAAACAGTACATCTATAGAAATATGTATTAAATATATTAAATATTTGTGAGGGGAAGACCCTGTGTCTCTCTTTGTTTAGTTACATATCTCAAAGTAGGTTGGTACTTAGCCCCAAGTATGTTCTCAGTGAATATTTTTTGAGTGAATGGTGAATATATTCAGGCAAGTGCTCAAAAGAAATGAATATAGAGTTAATGCTCAGAAGTGACAGTTCTAAAATCAGACTGTCAGGGTTCACACCCTCATGTGCTACTCACTAGCTGTGTGACCCCTGGACAGATCATTTCACCTCTATCTGATAGGACTACCTTAAAGAGTTATTTTGAGGATCAAAAGAGTTAACATGCAAAAACTGCTCAAAACTGAACCTGCAACATTGAAAGGGCTATGCATTACTGTTGTTGTTATACTTTTTCTTTCTTTCTTTTTTTTAAATAATATTTTTTATTATATTGTGTTAGTCACCATACAGTACATCCCTAGTTTTTGACATACTTTTTCTTTCTATGCCTTTTGTTAAAGATATTTATGAATAATATATTCAAGATGCATAATAACGATTAAAATTTATTGGGAGATTATTATGTAAGAGACATTAATTTACTATTTCCTTGCAACAATATCACAATCTAGGTGCTACTATTATCTCCATTATAAAGTGAGGAACCTCATAGACAGAGAGCCTAGGTAACTTCCCAGGGCCACATGGCAGGTTTAAAACTCAGATTTCGGGGTTCCTGGGTGGCTCAGTCAGTTAAGCATCTGACTCTTGGCTTTGGCTCAGGTCATGCTCTCAGGGTCGTGAGATCGAGCTCCTCATCAGGCTCCATGCTCAGCATGGAGTCTGCTTGAGTTTCTCTCCCTCTGCCCCTCCCCCTGCTCACTTTCTCTCTCTAAAATAAATAAATAAATCTTTAAAAAAAAAACAAAAATTAAGATTTGAACCTAGGCTATCTAGATCCAAAATCTGGATTCTTAAACACAACACTACTGTTCCTCAATATTCTTGATTCCCCATGTTGGTAAATGGAGATCAGTCTGGTCCTGGAAGCAGCATTTTCTGTAGATGAGAAGGTGGTGGCTCAGAGGGTTTGCAGGCTCAAAGAGGATTTTTACATTGAAAATCTTCCTTCAACATTGAGCCATAATAGCCACATAGAGAACATGATGAATTTCCAACATTTCTTTTTCCTTGAGGGGTTAGGAAAGGAAGGGGTATTTTTTCCATTCCTTTTCCAGTAAGCACAATGGAAAATATACATGCTGTGTATATTTTGTCTGGGAATATTGACACAGAGATTGGGACATGTTATCCTTTTCAGTTTACTGTCTTTACCTCTAATCCAGTTATTAAAATAATTTTGATGATCCGCTGTGAGTTTATTGGGTTAATAGTCTAAACTTGAATACTGAACATTCTTCGCCTGAAATTCCACAGGCACGCTGAATATAATAAATTGTTGTTCATGTCCAATCAGGATGGATGTGCTTACACACCATTGTTGTGTTTCCATTTCTTTTCAAAACCAGGCTTCTCTTCAGAGATATCTGAATTGAATGTACTATTTTCAATTTGCAGTAAGAGACTGGCATATAAAAGCAATAATGAAAGCTACATTATTATGGTCCCAGAAGATAACTGGTAATGGTGTAATCAATTTTCTCAGGGTTATTTCTTTTTCCCCATTTTTGACTGCTCAACCTCCATCCATCTGAATGGAAAAATGTTAAGCATGTGCTGATTGCTGTTGGGCACGCACTAAATTGCTAGAGTACAGCAGCTTTACAGATAGATTGGCTTACACCTCTCAGTCTGCCAAGTTGTCATCATTTAGCCTTATTCGTCTGAGCTATTTTCTCATTAGTCAGTGATAGGCATAGCTATAATGCACCTTCAGTGTGAAATGTACCAGGTTGCTCAAGCAGAAGGAACTAACATTTATTGAGCATACATTCATTAACTTACTGTGTTCCAGGACCCAGGCTAAGTTCTTTGCTACATCATTTCATTTAATCCATGTAGTGACCTATGGAGGTTTGTACTATTATTCTCCCTGTTGTATAGACGCACAAACTGAGGCACCAAAAATAAATAAATAAAAATTCCCCTGGTCATACCTGTGAGTTATGAAAATTGACGGCTGGTATTTGAAACTAAGCAGTCTGACTCCAGAGTCTATATTTATATTCTGTGTTGGTATGTCTACTGTCTAATATGTACTCATGGTTCTCAAATCTTTGCACATCAATTCAATAACAATAAATTAGCCTTTATTTTGTGCCAGGCACTATGTCAGATACCAAAGATGCTAAGATTATGAAGCTGTAGTCTCTGCCCCTAAGGCACTCATGGCTTAGTGTGAAATTTGTTGTAATAAAGGCAGGGTCACAGAAGAGAAAGTGACAGCCTCAAAGGGGAGGATGGGAGAAGTCAGGACAAGCTCCACAGTGAGATGATCCTGGATGTAAGTTTTAAAAATTCAGAGGAAACAGCACAGGCAAAGGCAGGGAAGTATGAGACAGACGAGAGTACCCCATGGTGATTAGACGCACAGACCCTGGAGCCCAAATGCTTGGATTTGAATCCTGGCTCTATCTCGTGACTTGTAGCAAGCTCCTGAGCTTCTTTGTGCCTCAGTTTCTCATTCGTACAATGAGGATGGTAAAAGTAATAACTCCCTGATAGTGCAGTGAGGATTAAGTAGGTTAAGGCCCACATATCACTCTGAGCAGGGCCTGGCGTATTTACTAAAAGCATACCACAGTAGCTAGTTATCACTCTTATTACCCACAACCTTTATTATTTTCGATGCCTATTAATTCCTCATTGTTGCATTAGAGATCCTATGGACTAGACTGGACCACACACTATCATTTTCTTTCAAGCTTGTCCCAGCTTTCCAGAAGCATCAACACCGTTACCAAAGCCAGTTGCCTCACAAAACGGATTGACAAGAAGTGGCCTTATCCTTCTTTCAAACCTTGAACTGTCCCTTCTGCTGAGAATATCCCAGCCAACTAGTGCTGCCTGGAGATTTTCCCTCAAGGCACAATTTCCCTCTGGGTCCTGAGGAAAGGAAAAGAAATGATCGGAAGTATGTTCTGCTGAGGGAGAAACCCACGGCAGTGGGTCTCTGCCCTTCTCCCCAAACTGAAATCGTTGACCAGGGTGACCCTGCTCTTGCATGAGCTCAGGAACTTGTCTTCAGGAACCGTCATCCTCCCGCTATTGGGTTTCTTAGAACCAGAGGCACCTGGTAAGTGCGGGCAAGACTTCTGTTTATCCTTTCGCTTCTTCCTCTCAAGTGTTCTTTTGTAGATTTTGGAATAACAAACTGTAGTGAAAATCACATCATAATCCTAGTCAGAAAACCTGAGTTCCAGTCCTAGGTTCAACCTTAACTGAGTAATAATAATAATAATAATAATAATAATAAGCATTTATGTAGTACTTACCATGTGCCAAACACTGTTCTACACGTGATACTTTCATCAACTCATTTAATCCTCACAAGAGCTCGGTGATTTGGTATATATATTAGTCAGGTTAAGCTAGGTAATGCTGTGATAGCAAATAAAACTCAGTGGTTTGTTTCTAATTCACACTATATGTTCATTGTAGGTCCATGGGAATTCTGTTCCACACCATATTTACCCCAGGATTGGGGCTAATAAAGAAATCTCCATCTGGAATATTTCACATTTCATACCAGGGAAAAGAAAAGGACAGACCACACATCAGCTCTTTAAAACCTCCATGCAGAAATGTCACAGTTACTCAATTCACAATTCATGGCCAAAGCTAACTTCAAGTGGGCATGGAAGAGATGTCTTACTATGTGCCTGAAAGAAGAGAACCAGACTGTTGGTGAACAGATCTAAGGCTACTGTAATACACTAATATTATCAGCATTTTACAGATGAGAAAGTTGAAGAACAGAAAGGTTAACTGAGTTGCTCAAAGTTACCTAGTTTTTAAGTGGCAAAGCTGGGATTTCAACTCTAGTGGTCAGCTCCAGAGAATGCTCTTATTAACCGTGCATAGACCTTTTCCAAGGCACTGAATCTATCTAAATTTGTTTCTTCATCTGTAAAAATGGGGAAAAAGGATTTCTTCCATATCTTACAAGGATACACTCAGAAGTCATCCAACCATCCATCCAAGCATCCAGGCATCCATCCATCCATCTTGCAGTAATTGGCATGCCCACTATGTGCCAATTATTGTTCTAATGGCTGTGAGTCAGTGGTGAATAAGGCTAAGTTCCTGTGTTTGGGAGGGTACATTTCTCTACACCCTGTGAGGCATTGGGTAAAGAATAAAATAAGGGAATGAACAAGGTAAGGATAAAGGCTCTGAAGCCAATAAAATGTAATGATATTGATATGGTTTGTGTCCCCCTAAAATTCATATAGTGAAGCTCTAACTCACAATGTGATAGTATTTGGTGATGGGGCCTTTGGGAAATAATTCGGTTGAGATGAGGTCATGAGGGTGGGTCCTTCATGATGGGATTAGTGGTTTATAAGAAGAGGAAATGAGAGATTACTCTTTCTTCACCATGGAGGACACAGTGAGAAGGCAGCCATCAGCAAACCTTGGGTTCTTTCCAGAAACTGAATCAGCCAGCACCTTGATCTTGGACTTCCCAAACTCCAGAACTATGAGAAATAAATGTCTGTTGTTTAAGCCCCCCAGTCTATGCAGCAGTCTATATCCTTCCTGCATAGACTAATTATACATGTGATAGAAAGGGGCAGGGTGGGGGGCACTTTAGATTGGGAGATCAGGGAAGGACCATCTCAAGAAGTAATATTTGAGCTGAGTTTATCATGTGAGCATCTACAGAGCATAGAGAATTACAAGCAAAAGGTTCTGAGGCCACAATGAGCATGGCATGTTTGAAGAACAGAGAGAGGGTTAGAGTAGCTTGAGTATAATGAATGAGGAGGAAAATGGTAGGTAATGAAGGTGCAGAGGGAGGCAGGAACCAGACCATAAAAGAAAGATATAGACCAGTGATTTTTATTTTATTTCTTTTAAAGATTTTATTCATTTGGGGGCGCCTGGGTGGCGCAGTCGTTAGGCGTCTGCCTTCGGCTTAGGGCGTGATCCTGGCGTTCTGGGATCGAGCCCCACATCAGGCTCCTCTGCTGGGAATCTGCTTCTTCCTCTCCCACTCCCCCTGCTTGTGTTCCCTCTCTTGCTGGCTCTCTCTCTGTCAAATAAATAAATAAATAAAATCTTTTAAAAATAAAATAAAATAAACCTTATTTTTGGGTTAAAAACCCCCTTGGGAATCTGCTGAAAACCGTAGACATGCTCACCAGAAAAGACAACATTCATAGAGCATTTTACACAGCTCCTAGCTGTCAGGTCTATCCAGGCCACAGGTTGGGAACTTGTGGAAAATACAACGACTTTTTGAACAGTATGTAGGGAAAGAGAAGGGAGAAAGAAACTGACATTGTTTGCAAGCTTTCTCTGTGCCAGAAACTTTGCCAGTTGTGATATCTTATTTATTTAACATATTTTTCAAAGTCTTACTTGATAAATGATGAAACCAAGTATCGGGGAGGCTAAGCAACATGTTGTAGGCTAAACAGGTAGTAAATGACAAAGAATTTGAATCAGGGTTGGCTTCACTACAGAGATATTACTATTGCTAGATGTGGGGTCTGGTTTCATTCTACCAAGGGTATTTTTACTATTAGGTGAAGGGTCTTTATTTTCAACCAGCTGAGGCAGTATCCATTTCCTTTTCAACTGGCTCTAGTTGAATAGCAGAACAGCTCAGATTCTGTTTCCATTTCTTTACTGCTACTCTGATTATAATGTCAGTCTTTATTACTCCCAGCAGAACAGTGAAATATAAGCCCTACACCACTACCAATTAAGGCAGCACCGACTCTATCCACATATGCTGTCTCTGTGTGGATGCCAGAAGACCTGCTCCAAGACTTGTCCAGTGGTTTAGTATTCTGCTCAAAAAAGTCATTTGCTGAGCATCATCTTTCTTAATTAGGAACCTAATGTATTGCAGCCAATCCTTTGAACAAGAGGAGGATGGTGCCCTAAAAAGGAGGCATGACCATTCATTTCAAGATAACCAGCTTTGAAGCTGCTTGACATTAGATATTGATTTCTAGTGCCTGTAAAACCTCCTGAGAGAGGTTTCTGGTCTCAGCAGCCCGAGCAATCTATGCATCTTCTTATTCACTCACCATACAGGGTCAGGAAATGGCCTATAATGCAATGAGCAAAGAAGCTACCTTCTCTGAAAAGCCGAGTGCATGAGAATGATTGGAATGATCCTCCTAGATCAAAATGAAGGCGGAATAGTTGGCAACAGGCAAGCAAACCATTCACTCCATTTTCTTCCCTTCACCATCTTCTATTGAAGCTAATACTAGCTATCCTTTATAGAACACACTCGAAATATGTTATTTCCAATGTCAAAACACTGCTGGTTTTATCACCCATTTTTCAGGACGAAGAAATTGAGCTCAGCGGTGTGTTTCTTTGCATAGTATCACACAGCTAATAAAAAAAGCCTGAGCTGAGAGTTGAAACCTATGTCAATCTGAGTCTAAAGCCTTTTTTCTTCCACTACACTAGGCTGCCTCATTTTTCTAGATATACATTTTCCTCCCTTGACTTTCCACTTGCCATCGTTAATTTTTTGAGCCAGTTAAGTCAGCATCATTCAGAAATAATGACACCCTATTGGTGGACTTGGGCTTCTTTAGTCTTATACGAGTGTATACGAGACGGCAATAGAGCTAGGTTGCAATACTGCATGTGTCCAGTAGCTGCCACCGTCTTATCTAATGTGCTGTATATTCAAAACTGTTTACTGAATACCTACTGTATGAAGGGCTCTGTTACAGGTGCTGGGATACAGTCATGAACAAGACAGAGTCTCTGCCTCTTGAAACTTACATTCCAGTGGGGAAATCTGAAACATAAACAAATATATAACATTATATCAGACAGTGATCAGTGGCATAAGTAAATGCTGAAATGTAAGGCTTCAGGCTCTGAAAACATCAGCTGTGCGAGTTAGAAATATGTTATATGAGGAAAGCCTGAATCTAGTGACATGAAACCAGCTGCCTATAAGAGTTCATCTCTCAGGAAAGGTCCCTGCACTTGACACTGTTCAATCAACCAGTGAAAATGGACAATGCACTCACTCCTCCCCAGAGAAACATATTAGGAAAGAGAAACCTGGAACTAGAGTTTACAGAGTTTATTGGCGGAGTGTACCATCACCTACAAATAAGTACCAATCCAAGGCTCTGCTAAGCCCATGATGATCCAACTGACCTCTCTGGCCTGATCTCTGGCTACACCCTTCTCACATTTTACACCCTCAGAAGCCATTTTGCTTTTCATTCCCCACACGAGTGTACTATTTTACCCCTTCAAGCCTTTGCCGATAATAAATGCTCCATTGGAAAGCCATTTTTTTCTCATTTATATAATCCCTAGTCCTCTTTTAAAGGTCATATCCAGTTATCACCTCCTCCAAGAAATCGTCCTTGTTTTCCTCAATCTAAGTTAGGGGCTCTCCCTGTTACAGTCTTCCACATCTTTAGGAGTCTATCACTTGACTTCATACTGTTTTCCCATGAGATGTCTCTGTGCTTCCTTTTCTTTTCGAGGGAAGGAACTAGGTCTTATTCACCTCTATATCCTCTTTCCCTAACTCAGCACTGTCCAATCGAAATATAATGTAAGCCACATATGTAATTTAAAATTTACGAGTAGCCACATTAAAAAGTAAAAAGAAACAGATGAAATTCATTTTCATAATGTGTTTTACTTTACCCAATATATTCAAAACATTACCATCTCAACACATAATTGGTGTAGAAAATAATCATCGAGCTATTTCACATTCTGTTTATCACATTAAGTCTTCAAAATCTGGTATTTTGTGCTTACAGCCATGTCAACGCAGAAACTAAATTTTCATCCAAATTACTTGATCTATGTTTAGATATTACAAAATTTATTCTCAGAAAAGTATAAGCACATACTCAAACTGTTCCAAACATACTTAAAAGTTTTCTAAAAACTGATATAAATACAAAAATATTATTTTCCAGGGTGCCTGGGTGGTTCAGTTGGTTAAGGGTCTGACTCTTGATTTCAGCTCAGGTCATAATCTCAGGGTCCTGGGATCAGGCCCCACATAAGGCTCCAGGCTCAGTGGGGAGCTGCTTGAGGATTGTCTCTCCCTTTCCCTCTGCCCTCCCCTGCTCTCATTCTCTCTCTCTGTCTCCCTCTGTCTCTCAAATAAATAAATAAATCTTTTTAAAAATATATCATTTCCTTTAATATTCAAATCCACATTGACGAAAGTGGCTCATCATTTTTAGAACAATTAATTTGACTTTCAAGCTAAAACATGTCCATTTCAAAACTATGTCCACAATAGATTCACCAACTCTTCTGTCAGCTCAGTGTTAGCATTGGGTTCAAAAGATATTGTGTAAATTGAAAAGGAGTTCTAAATTTACCAGTAACATAAAAAAAATCCCTTCAAATTTCTCTTGTCATTTTTGCAGCCAAAGTACATAATTTTGTTAATTGCACTGACAATTTTCTGCACACTGATGCCCATTAGAAAAAGGCATAAAATTATTGTTGTTCTGTGTAATGGGATTTTTAATTTAAGCAAATTCTCCCACTGGTTTTGCTGGGTCACAAATAAGCTTTTCTTCTCCACAAAACTTCAAATTTAGCCTGTTCTTTTGTAGTGTGATATTGTATCACACTGACGTTTTTTGCCCTGACTTACTCAATTGATTTTTCAAGAAAATCTTGAGTTAAAGTTAACAACATAGGGACGCTTGGGTGGCTCAGTCGGTTAAGCATCTGCCTTGGGCTCAGGTCATGATCCCAGGGTCCTGGGATGGAGTCCTGCATTGGGCTCCCTCCCTGCTCAGCGGGGAGCCTTCTTCTCCCTCTGCTTGTCGCTCCCTCAGCTTGTGCTCTGTCTCTCTCTCTGACAAATAAGAAAATAAGATCTTTAAAAAAATAGAGTTAACAATACAGTAAATTTTTACAAAACAGCTCAACTGATAAGTACTGGCAAAAAATCCCAACATATCATTGACTTCATTGCTCTTCTGTTTTGTTCAACAGATCTGTAAACTGGCAATGATTCACCACATTTACATATACATACTAAAGAATTTTAGCAACTGCAAACATGACACTTTTCACAGAGCATGCTTCAGAAGCTTTGTCCAAATATTTTCAATATATATCATAGAGTGAAAAAAATAAAATATCAGTCTGTTGTTCAAAATTCCAAAAAATCAAAATTATTTTTTAAATCTAACGTAGCTAGAGCATCATCCATCATGATGGGAACTTTTTTTTACATCTAACTAAAATTCTTCTTTGGCGGATATAATGATTTAAAAATACCTATGCCACAAGTTCCATATTTTAGGTTACGTATTGACAATACTTATTGTAAATTTGAGACAACATGTATGCAAAGTATTAATTAGGCAGTATCTCTTATATTTACCAACTCATTTAAAGCTGAAAAAAATACTTGAAGTTTTTCAAATTTGGATTAATTGATCTTTGATATTGTTAGAAAGGTCTTACAGTCTGTGGGCAATTGTTTGGTGTGTTAATTGAAGATCTTCCACTTTTGTTAAGTTTCATTTTTAGTATTTTCCTCATCATTTTCTAAAACAATTTTCATAAGTGCAATAATAATTCATTTTACTATCTATAGAAAAATGGTTCTGTGTATGTATATGTAAGAATTTGTCTTGTATATGAGGCGCCTGAGTGGCTCAGTCGGTTAAGTGTCCAACTCTTGGTTTCAGCTCAGCTCATGATCTCAGGGTTGTGAGATCGAGGCCTGTACTCGGTGGGAGGCTCCTAGAGATTATCTTCCTCTCCCTGTGCCCCCCTCCACTCTCTCTCGTTCCCTCTCTCTTTCTTTCTCTCAAATAAATAAATAAATCTTTTAAAAAATTTGTCTTGTATAGCTGGCCAGAATTACAAGCTCAGATTCTGTTAAAAATCTTTAAGATGTTTTGATTAATGCTTGATTCTGATATTAGGTGATTAATTTAGTCAATTATATTTTGACTATCAAGAAGAAACATCTTATCAAATTAACCATATTGCTGTAAATGTTCCTAATATTGTCTACTATTTTTTATTAGCAAAACAGAGAGCTTTTTTGTTTTAGTCTGCTGCAATAAACTGCAGTAGCCATGCATTGTAAAATTTTCTTCTAATCTTTTATTTCTTTTTCTATTCTGATCATAATATTAGCTTCTGCATTTCCACTTAATTCTGCACCAGTATGTTTTTGTTTTGAAATTTTAAAATTTGTCCATACTTATTCTCTATATTTAAAAAATCTAATGGTATTATAATTAAAATAGTAGCAAGTATTTCAATTTAATTGTCAGTTAAAATTCACATAGTTATCACAGTAGCTGGAACTGTCAGCATAAAATATTCTAAGAAACACGTTGTAGGGGCGCCTGGATGGCTCAGTCATTAAGTGTCTGCCTTCGGCTCAGGGTGTGGTCCCAGCATTCTGGGATCAAGCCCCACATCAGGCTCCTCCACTGGGAACCTGCTTCTTCCTCTCCCACTCCCCTTGCTTGTGTTCCCTCTCTCGCTGGCTGTCTCTCTCTCTCTGTCAAATAAATAAATAAAAATCTTTTTAAAAAACAGAAAAGAGGGGCGCCTGGGTGGCACAGCGGTTAGGCATCTGCCTTCGGCTCAGGGCGTGATCCCGGCGTTATGGGATCGAGCCCCACATCAGGCTCCTCTGCTATGAACCTGCTTCTTCCTCTCCCACTCCCCCTGCTTGTGTTCCCTCTCTCGCTGGCTGTCTCTGTTGAATAAATGAATAAAATCTTTAAAAAAAAAAAAAGAAAAGAAACACATTATAATATTGCATGTATAGAAAAAACCTTTTTTTTTTCTAGAAACATCAACTTTAACTAGATCAGTGATGTGTTTATCTGTATTAGTGGAAACAGTCCATGTACCCGATAAATACATTACTATACAGCAGTATTGTCTTATGCAATGCAAAAGCTAAAGTGGAGTGTTCTTTTACCGAAACAAAGCTGTGTTTAATAGAAAGTATTTTACGTTGTTTCCATTTTCAAATTAAAATTTAAAGTAATACAAATTAAATAATCTTAAAAATTTAGTTCCTCAGTGACATTAGCCCATTAGTATCAACTGCTCAAAAATTACATGTGGCGGGGCGCCTGGGTGGCACAGCGGTTAAGCGTCTGCCTTCGGCTCAGGGCGGGATCCCGGCGTTGTGGGATCGAGCCCCATATCAGGCTCCTCTGCTATGAGCCTGCTTCTTCCTCTCCCACTCCCCCTGCTTGTGTTCCCTCTCTCGCTGGCTGTCTCTATCTCTGTTGAATAAATAAGTAAAATCTTTAAAAAAAAAAAAAATTACATGTGGCCAGAGGCTCCTGCACAGGACAGCATAGACCTAACACATTGTATGCAATCAACAGCCCTCTCTAGAATTAGCTGACTCAGGTATACATCTTTCCCCAGCTTTACATTTGAACCCAGGAAATTAAGACCTAAATATACTTGTATCATTCTCAACTCCTCTCTAATTTAAGATCAATGGTACAGAGACAATGTCTAAGTTTTAATAGACTACGGGGGATTCTAGAGGTTGGAGTAGTATAGATAGATAACCATGTGTAGTTGAAGGCAGCATGATGTGGTAGAGAAAATCATCTGACCCTAGGCTAAATGACTAGGTTGTAGTCTTCGCTCTGTAGGTCCTTTGATTTCTCCTTGTTAAAAGAAACTGCTTATTGGGACACCTGGTTGGCCATTTAAGTATCTGACTCTTGATCTCAGCTTGGGTCTTGATCTCAGGGTCATGAGTTCAAGCCCCATGCTGGGCTCCATGCTAGGCATGGAGCCTACTAAAAAAAAAAAAAAAAAAAAAAAAGA
Source organism: Ursus arctos (assembly GCF_023065955.2). Lineage (NCBI taxonomy): Eukaryota > Metazoa > Chordata > Mammalia > Carnivora > Ursidae > Ursus > Ursus arctos. Next base: position 7,867,070 of record NW_026622886.1, on the reverse strand, counting down.
CTGCTTCCAATACTTCACATATTTGCTGTGAGGATCAAATAAAAATATTTCTATTTATAAGTTTTAAAACACTGTCCAAATGTTAGTGTTTTTGTCTTGTCAATGCCAGTGGGAAATCTGTCTCAGGCTGAATGCCACACCAATCAGAAAGTATCCATGTCGTATGGAGAAAGCAGGACAGCTTTGTTAAGCAGCTAGGGAAACCCATGTTGCTGGCAGAATGTGTATAGGCACAGTTGATACCAGAGAGGGGTCTTACTATTAACTTGTCGTGGTGACACATAAAATTCAGAGACTAGTACTTAAATTGTTTATTTTATCAAGCAGTGGAAAATAGTTAAGAGTCCAGGCTCCTGAACCATACTACTCAGCTGCTGGGGGATTTAAGATTTAGGATTTAGGGGGCGCCTGGGTGGTTCAGTCATTAAGTGTCTGCCTTCGGCTCAGGGTGTGATCCCAGAATCCTGGGATCGAGCCCCGCATCGAGCCCCGCATCAGGCTCCCTGCTCTCTAGTGGGAGCCTGCTTCTTCCTCTCCCACTCCCCCTGCTTGTGTTCCCTCTCGCTGGCTGTGTCTCTATCTGTCAAATAAATAAATAAAATCTTAAAAAAAAAAAGATTTAGGATTTAGCATCTATATGACTTTGGGGACATTAATTAATTTGCCATGCATCATTTTTGTCATCGATAAAATGGGGATAATATATAATAGGGCCTATCTCCTAGGGTTGATTAAAGAGTTTGATAACCCTTAAAAATTGTTTTAAAGAATGCCTGGCACATACTGTTCTCAGTAAATGGTTAATGATGGTTGTCATCCATGCTGAGTGTACCATGGATGAACATCTAGGAATTTCCTTCTTTTTCTTTTTTTTTTTAAAGATTTTATTTATTTATTTATTTGTTTATTTATTTAGAGTGCAAGTGGGGAGAGGGGTAGCAGGAGAGGGAGAGAACAGACTCTGCACTGATTGTGGAACCTGATGTGGGGCTCGATCTCATGACCCTGAGATCATGACCAGCGCAGAAATCAAGAGTTGGATGCTTAATCAACGGAGCCACCCAGGCACGCCCTTTTTCTTTTTTATTGAAGTATATATAATAAAGATACACTGTTATATTGCTTTCAGGCGTACAACATATTGATTCAACAATTCCATACATTACTCATTGCTCACCACAGTAAGTGTAATTACCATCTGTTGCCATACAATATTATTACAGTATTAATGACTAGGTACCCTATGCTGTACTCTTCATGTCCATGACTTATTTATTTTATAACTAGAAGTTTGTACCTTTTAATCCCCTTTATCTGTTTCACCCATCCCCCTACTTACCTTCCTCTGGCAACCACCAGTTTATTCTCTGTGTTTAACAGTCCATTTTTTGGTTGGTTGGTTTATTCATTTGTTTTGTTTTTTAGGTTCCACATATAAGTGAAATCATATGGTATTTGTCTTCCTCTGACTGACTTATTTCACTTAGCATAATACCCTCTAGCTCCATCCATGTTGTTGCAAATGGCAATATCTCATTCTTTTTTATGGTTGAATAATATTCTATTGTGTATATAGACCAGATTTTTATACACTCATCTATTGATGGACACTTGGGCTGCTCCCATAACTTGCCTATTATAAATAGTGCTGCAGTAAACATAAGGGTGCCTATATCTTTTCAAATTAGTATTTTTTGTTTTCTTTGTATAAATACCCAGTGGTGGGATTACTGGATCACAGGATATTTCTATTTTTAATTTTTTGAGGAACCTCCATACTCTTCTCCACAGTGGCTTCACCAATTTACATTCCCAACAACAGTGCACAAGGGTTCCTTTTCCTCCACATCCTCACCAACAGTTGATATTTTTTGTCCTTTTGATTCTAGCCATTTTGACAGGTGAGAGGTGGTGTCTCATTGTGATTCTTGATTTGCATTTCCCTGATGAGTAGTGATGTTGAGCACCTTTTCATGTGTCTGTTGGGCATCTCAGTATCTGCTTTAGAAAAATGTCTATTTATGTCCTCTGCCTGTTTTAATCAGATTATCTGTTTTTTGGGTGTTGAGTTATGTAAGTGCTTTATGTATTTTGGATATTAACCCCTTCTTGGATATGCCATTTGCAAATATCTTCTTCCGTTTAGTAGGTTGTGTTTTTCTTTTGTTGATGGTTTCCTTTGCTGTGCAAAAGCTTTTTATTTTGGTGTAGTGCCAATAGTTTAATTTTGCTTTTGTTTCCCTTGCCTGAGGAGACATATCTAGAAAAATGTTGGTAAGGCTGATATCAAAGAGATTATTGCCTATGTTTTCTTCTAGAAATTTTATGAGTTTCGGTCTCACATTTAGGTCTTTAATCCATTTTGAGTTTATTTTTGTTTATGATGTAAGAAAGTACATCTTTTGCATGTAGCTGTCCAATTTTCCCAACAGCATTTATTGAAGAGACTGTCTTTTCCAGGAATTTCCTTCTTTTTATGATTTCTCTCCATCTACCTCCTCCCTGATCACTCTGTCCTCCACACAGTGTCCTGGTTCTAACTTAAATCATAAGTCCTTAAGATCCAGCTCATCATTGGAGGAGAAAATAAGTCTTTCATTTTCTGCAGGATAGAATATCTGTTAAATCTTCCTACTGACTTTGACCATATTTCATAGCTGAATTTAGCTGTGTTACCTCATTAGGCAATTTCTGCCTTTTAATAGGCTTGCCAAAGAATCTCCTCCCAAGAGGCAGAAAGTGAGAATGAAAGGAAAATCTCATTCATTCATTCCAAAAATATTTATTAAGTACTTACTTAAGTGTCAGACACCGTTTATGTGCTTGGAGGTCCACTGTAAACAAAATGGTAAAGAAAAAAAAATTCCTGCCTCCCTGGAGCTTGTGTCCTAGTGAAGGGACATGGGCAATAAATAATAGCATACAAGTAAGCAAAATATTCAGTATGTTAGAATATTATGGACACTGTGGAAAAAAATTGAACAAACTAGGGGAAATTGGAGCTGTGAGATAGAGGTGGGAAATAATTTTAAGCAAAATTCTCAGGTTGGGTCTCATTGAGAATAGGGGTTTGGGGTAAATAACTTGAAGGAGGCGAGAGAAATAAGCACAGAGTTATTTGGGAGAAGAGTATGCTAGGAAATGGAACAACCACTGGAAAGGTCCTGAGGAGGGAGTGCGCTTGGTCTATTCAGAGCACAGTTAAGAGGCCAGAGTGTCTGGAATGGAGTGACAGAGGTGGGGCCATAGCACATGGGGCCTTGTAGGACACTGTGAAGACTGTGGCCTGATGTTACTAATTGCATAAGTGATTTCGAGTCAGCTTGGGCACTGAGAGTATAAGTAGACTGCAAAATTGAATTCTCTGGGCTATCAGAGAACTTTAAGGGAACTGAGTTTTCTTGCCTGTCAATCTGCGAATTCCTTCCACAGCATTGCTACCATAGAGTCATCTTGCCTTTTCTTGGACACCCTGGTGACAGAGCACTCTCATCTTCCCAAAGTAACCCATCTTTCTAGTTTTGCCGGTGGAAGAGTCTCTCTTTCATCGAGCTGACGTCTGACTGCCTGTCACTGCCATCCATCACCTTTATTTCTACCCCCTGAAGGCCTTTCAGACTATAAGTCTAATTTTTCTTCCTCATGACAGCCCTTCAAATATTTGAAGACAGCTGCCACATCCCTAGAGTTTTCTCTTCCCCAAGCCAATATCCAGTTCCTGCTGTCATTTCTCATATGACAAATACATGCAATTTCTACTCTTTCTCCTCTGACTCTGCTCCAACTCTATTTACTTCATGGCCAGAAGGGAGCCTGGATGTGCCTGGCTGGAGAAGACCAGGCCAGAGCCCTCCCATCCTTGGCTTGGGCCTTGGCCTGCATCCTGGTGATCATGTAGTGATGGAGAAAGACTTTGAAATTGGTAGGCATGGGTTCAGATCCCGCCACTGTCTCTTCATTGTTGTGTGGCTCTGGGGGGTGGTTTAGTCTCTCTGAACTTTTGTTTTTCTATCTGTGAAGTGAAGATGGTAATTCCAACCTTGGAGCTGTGTTGCAAGAATTTAGTGGTTTGATGAGTTTATAGTTGCTTGGCACCTTGTAAGGGTTTGAAGTTGATTTTTGAAAATCTCTTCTGTACCTTTGACAACATTTTCCTCCCCACATCCTCTGTAGCATTTTATTTGCAGAGTCAGATCTCACAAAATACGGCCTCCTAAGTCCCTAACAGAAATATTCTCTTTAAAAAAATATTCTTTTATTTATTTTAAAGATTTTATTTATTTGAGAGAAAGAGTGAGCAAGAGAAAGCACAAGCAGGGGGAGAGGGAGAGGGCGAGGGAGAGGGAGAGGGAGAGCAGGCTTCCCACTGAGCAGGGACCCTGATGCAGGACTTGATCCCAGTACCCTGGGACCATGACCCAAGCTGAAGGCCTAAGCTTAACTGACTGAGCCACCCAGGTGCCCGCAGAAACACTCTTTATGCTCTTCTTCTAATTCCTTAAGAGGAGATAAGTAGAGTCTGTAGAATTTTTTCCCTCCTATTTGCTTCAACGAATTAATATAGTGAAGTAGTTTCATTGGTCCAATGTCTAGCTCCTCAGAGGCTGTAGAGGTGGTTTAGAGTTATTCTAGTGGGTCATGCACGGGCAGGTATTATGGAAAGGAGTGGATGGAGTGATCCACTTACATTTTGGCTGCCTAACCTTGTAAACAAAGTGTGCTTTTATTCTAAATCCAGGAGAGCAGGCTCTTCCCTTTTAATATGGTATAAAGGATGTAACTAGAACTCTCTTTCTCATCATGACACAGCTCTGCAATGAATATGACTTTCATTGAGCATCTGAGGCCAAGGGATAAGGGCAGACACTGTCCCTCAAGGGTTGTAGCCATTCTGGTGTGGGAGATGGGGAGTTGGGGAAAAGGCGGCGGCATATCTGGACCAATATGAGAACTGGTTATTTAGCCAAATTGAGCCCTTCTCTCTGCCATCCTGGTTGAGAGACCTCCTCATCTCTTGCTTGGACTATATTGTACTTAGCAGAGCCCTGCCTCCAGTCTCAGCTCCACTTCTCCCTGTGATCGGATTATGACATCACTCTCAGTGGCTCTCCTGGCAATCAGGAGGCTCCTGCATACTTTACTGTCTGCTTTCAGTGGAACTTCCCAGGCACCTCACATCCAGCCCACTCTTAGCTATGGTCTTTCTTTTTTTCTTCCCTTTTTTTTTTTTTTTAAGAGAGAGAAGGAGAGCATGCACGTAGGTGCGCGAGGTGAGGGGAAAGACAGAGGGAGAGGAGAGAGAGAGAATCCTAAGCGGACTCCACTCTCAGCGAGGAGCCCAGTGCGGGGCTCAATCTCACAACCCTGAGATCATGACCTGAGCCGCGATCAAGAGTTAAATGCTTAACTGACTGAGCCACTCAGGCGCCCCATTAGCTGTGGTCTTTCAAAATTATTTGCCATCTCTTAAAATTACTGTTCAAGTCCAGCCTCCAATATCCTCTGTATGTGCTGTCTACTCTGCTTGAAATAACCTTCTCCAGTTTTTTTTCTTAATGAATTCTCATCCATTTTTCAAGATCCTATTCAAATATCACTTTATTTATGAGGACTTCCTGGGTCCTTCAGGAAGAGTTTATTACTCCCTCCCGCATGCTCTTAAAACACTTTGCACAGAGCTCCATTGCATTATAATTGGTGTATTGTATTGCAATGATCTCTTCTTGTCTCCTCCACTAGAGTATGAATGGACTCAGTGTATTATTTTCCTAGGACTGCCATAACAAAGTACCACATACTGGTTTAAAACAAGAGAAATGTGTTCTGTCACAGTTCTGGAGGTTTGAAGTCTGAAATCAAGGTGTCTGCAGGGCCGTGATCCCTCTGAAGGCTCTAGAGAAGGATTGTTCCTTGACTTTTCCTAGCTCCTGGTGATTGCTGGCGATCCTTGACATTCCTTGGTTTGCAGGTGTATCCCTCCAACCTCTGCCTCTGTTGTCACATGGCCTTCTTCCCTGTGACTCTGTCCAAATCTCCCTCTCCTTTCTCTTATAAAGATAGCAGTCACAGGATTAGGGTCCACCCTATGCAATATGGCCTCATTTTAACTTCATTACATCTGCAACGACCCTGTTTCCAAGTAAGGTCACATTTGCAGGTTGGGGAGGGTTAGTACTTAAAAATATCTTATTTGGGGGACACAATTCAACCTACAACACTAGTTTTTTATATATTTGTGTATTGGCATTGCCTGGCATATAAGAGGTACATAAAAATGCTTACTAAATGGTGAGGGCATAAATGATGAGTGAAAGGAAGAATAAGTTATCTCAATACACACTTATTCACTGTGCCTTCATCTATGCTAGTCCTATGCTAGGTGCTGAGGTTACAGAGGAGAACAAGATGTGGCTTCAGCCCTCATTTCCTCCCCCATGAAGTGTCTGAGCTTCCCAGCCCTGTGTCTTTTACAATCCTGAGCTCACCCCGAGTAAGAACTTTAAATAGCTTTAAATAGACCTACCAATGTTTCTGATGCCAGAGTGCTCATGACTAATTCAGGACCTCCCTGGGAGTAAGTTCAGGGGCATGGGCATCCAGCTGGGACCCCTAATATCCAGCGGTCCTGCTCCCATTCAGCAATGGTGAGAGTTTTACCCTCTGCATCTGCACAGAGAATAGACCTGTAGGATCTTTTGAAGCAAGTCCCTGCCTCCCACTCCTGTTCTGCTCTGAGTGTTATTTCTTCACTTGTGAAATGAGGATAAGACCCAGGCTTGAGGTTGCTGAGATAGGGGATACAGAAGTAATTTATTAGTTATTTAGTATTCAGAAAGTATTTTGGGGGCACCTGGGTCGCTCAGTCGTTAAGCGTCTGCCTTCGGCTCAGGGCGTGATCCCGGTGGTCTGGGATCGAGCCCCACATCAGGCTCCTCTGCTGGGAGCCTGCTTCTTCCTCTCCCACTCCCTCTGCTTGTGTTCCTCTCTCGCTGGCTGTCTCTCTCTCTGTGTCAAATAAATAAATAAAATCTTAAAAAAAAAAAAAAAAAGAAAGTATTTTGACACACATTCTTCCTATCCCAGTATTCTCACTCCTTTGCAAGATGACCTTTCAGTTCCTCCCATCAAGAGGTAGAGACCATTTGCTCCTTGAACATAGCCTTGACCATGTGATTCACATTGATTGAGACAGTAGCAAATAGGATGCAAGCACTTGGTCGAAAAGTATTTGAATATTGGTACTTGCTCTTGTGACTCTTGGTAGTCTTTAAAATATTTCCTTGGAACTCTGAAAGATGGCAGACCTTGCTTTCCTTCTGGACAGTCCCCAGGGCTCAGACATGCTCTTGGAGTCCAGTAACTTCAGATATCCTGAATCTCATCCTTAGTGCCATACCCACTTGTTAATGAGTCTCTTTCTTTACGCTATGTTCACTACTGAGCAAATAAAAAACTGGTCTTGGCTTCTGGGAACACTTGGTCTAAGACCAGGTGGGTACACTTTGCATAGTCTGCAAAGAGAGCCTGAAGCAGTGCCAAATATGTATATTAATTAAGTATCTCAAAATAAGTGCCATTCTTATAAATTGATCCTCACTTAGAAAGGGATTTTACAATTATTTCAGCTGACCTTTATAACAGTCCTGTGAGCCAGGATGGTGATTCTTTTATTTATAAAGAATCTCAGGCCTAGAGAGTACATGTCTTCCTCAAGTCATATAGCTAGTGTATCAGTTAGTGTTTGCTGCATAACAGCCATTGTAATAATTAGTGGTTTAAGACAACACTCATTTATTAGCTGATGTTCTTGTGGGTTGGCAATCTTACTTAAGATTGCTTGGGCAGTTCTTCTGCTGGTCAGGCTTGGGCTCATTTCTGCAGCCAAGAACTGGTTGTTTTAGGATATAGTCTCATTCAGGTGCTGGCCTGTTGGTGCTGGTTGTTAGCTGGGGTGATGGAGATGATTGTGTCATGTCTCCAGTAGACTAGCCTGGGCTTATTCACATAGCAGCTGTCACAGAGTTTCCAAGAGCCACAAGGGAAGAACTAGCGTTCATGTGTTTTACAACCTGTGCTTGTATCGTGTTTACTACTATCTCATTGGTCAATTCAAATCACATGGTCAAAGTTATATTCAAGGAGTCAGGAAAGAGCACCCACCTTTTGAGGAGAGGAGCTTCAAGGTCACTTTACAAAGGGGCAAGAATATAGTGATAGGAAGATTTGTGTTTATCTTTATAATTTACTACAGCTAGTAAGTGGTAGATATAGGATAGGAACTAAATATTATTCAGTATTCCTCCTGCTCTGGCAGGGACCAAAGAATGTGACCAAATAATGCTCATCTGATCAATGTCTTTTTTTGTTTGTTTTACTTAGTAAATTATAATTATGTTCCTGCCCTATATGTATAGCACATCATAATTTTTCAAACAGATATATGTCCTAAAACAAAGACCAGCAAATAAATGAGGGCTGGTTGTGAATAGGGAACATGAGAAATACAAGCTGAGAGAAGGTGTCAATGGCACCTTCAATTTCAATTTAAGTCAGTATTTTTTATTCAGCATCTATTATGTCTGACACTGTGTTAAGTTCATGAATACAAAAGTGGATAAGTCCTGGTCCAATTGCTCAAGGAACTCTCAGAAGTGTAGTGAAAGAGATGAACATAGGACAGAAATTAATTATAACACAGTGGGGAAAGTTCCATTAAAGAAGTTTTATGTATAGTGCTTTGGGGAGCACACAGGGAACAATTAATTCTGTCTCAGAGATTCAGAGATGTGGTCAGAGATGGCTGTAGAGAGAAAGGTACTGGTGACAGGTACAGTTTTACCAATGCAAAGGCACAGAGGTGTCAGCTTGCATGGAATAGTTTGGGGACAGCAAGACCACAGAACATGGAGGGGAGAGGTGGGCGCAATGGCCAGAGATGGAGACTGGGAAGGTTATAAGTGACTTTGAATGCCATGCTAAAGGATTTGAAATTCATCCTGAGAGTTACAGGGTGACATGGAAGACTTTTAAACTGATAGGGTGAGGGCAGAGAGACAGTTTTATATCTGTAGAGTAGGATGATTGCAAGCTACACTTAGAAAGGAAAAACCAGGGGTGCCTGGGTGGCTCAGGCAGTCAAGTGTCCAACTCTTGATTTCAGCTCAGGTCATGATCTCAGTCGTGAGATCTAGCCCTATATCAGGCTCTGCTTAAGACTCTCTCTCTCCCTCTGCCCCTCCCCCCTGCTCACATACTCTCTTTCTCTCCCTCTCTCTGTCTCTTAAAAGAAAGAAAGAAAGAAAGAGAAAGAGAGAGGAAAGAAAGAAAGAAAGAAAGAAAGAAAGAAAGAAAGAAAGAAAGAAAGAGAGAAAGAAAGAACGAGCCAGAGAGTGGAGACCAACTCAGAAGCTTTTGCCAAGTAAGAATTGGTGATAGATTGACTCAAGGAACTACAAGTAGGTTTGAAGAGGAGAGGATGAGCTCTAAAAACTATTTTGGAGGAAAGTTTAATGAATGGTTGTGTGGGGGAGATGAAAAAGAGCAACTAGGTGAGTAGGAGCTGGGACAATAAAGACTGACACAGAAGCAGGTCATAGGGAGTGAGTGAGCAAGGCCAAAGGGCAGGGGAGTAGGGATGGCAGGTTCAGCCGGGACCTGTAAGGATCTCCAGAGAAGAATCCAGATAAGTTGGTCACTGAATACCCAAGTCTGAAGCTCCAGAAAGAGACATAGGTAGGAGATGTCCAGTTGTTGGTCATCTCCATATAGATGGAAAATTTGTTAGAATTCGTTTGATGGTAATGGATAGAAAGTGCAGTTCAAGCCACCTTAAAACAAAACGGTAAAAATGATGGAGGTTTGAATTCTATTAAGAATATCTTTGAATTCTTTTAAGAATAGTCTTGCTTCAAGCATGGCTGGATCAAGGGTCCCAGTGACGCTACATTATCTCGCCTCTCTCTCTTTGCTCTGCTTCCTTCTGTATGTTAGTCTTATTCCAGGCATGGTTTTTTTTTTTTCTAAATGGCAGCAGCATGCTGTCAATCAGTCATTTATTTGTGATATTTTACCAGTCCATTGAGACTCAGAGGACACAGTTTTAGAACCTGCTGGGCAAGGCCAGGGCATCCCTAAGGAACTCTCCAGAGGCTTTTGGGCTCATTTGGTTTGCAGTCTTCTGGAAGTTCTGCAGGGTTTTGAAAGTATCTGAGTCCATTCAGTGGGGTGACTGGCCATATTCAGACCACAGTTCTTTTTCTGGAGCCAACTGATTCTAGTTCTGTTCTGGGCAAGGCTGGGGCACCTCAGGAACAACCACATTTAAGGGGTCAGCAAAGAAAGAAATAATAGTGAAAGAAATTGAGAGAGGTCAGTGCGTTTGAAGGAGAACCAGGAAAAAGCTACTTCATTTATCCTCCTTCCCGAGGAACACCAGAATTATCAGACATCCTATCTATCTATCTCTTGCTTTTCTGTCTCTGGAGTCCTCTTCACCAGACAGCTAATTTCTTTAGAATGTTAAGCACTTCACCAGTTGCTGTAAACAGCCCCACGGTGCACATCCAACACTTATCATGAAGATTAAACTATTAATATGGAGGAAGGGGGCAGCTAAAGAGATAATCAAATTTAATTCGATTTTTTCCCCAAGAAAAGCATAAGTCAGGACAGAGTGCTGTATCTTAATAGCCTCTAAAGACACCTCTATCCAAGAGAATTAGCTCATTTTCTTTGAATCTTAGCATTAGAAGCTCCAGTGCCTCCTACAAGAAAATCTTCTGGTATCTTTTGAATAGCTAACTCAAAAATTAAAAGAGTTTAGGTCAAGTGAGAGGAAGGTGGGTACACTTATTCTGTCAGTCTCATCATCTGAAATAATACCACTGCTCTGTCAGAGTTACTGTAAAAATTACATGACATAATGTTTGTCAAGTGCTTCAAATGGTCATGCCATATAGTGGCAAATTTAATCATATGGTAGCAGTTAATAGATAACTAGTTACATGAAACCCTTCAAATGTATTTTTTTGTTTTTCTATCCCTAGCACTAGTGCCTTCATGAAGCTTTTGTTGAAGTGAGACCATACACAAATAAGCAAGTAAAATATAAAGTATGTGTAAGGGATCAAAATATGCCATCCCCAAATAAGCCACTTTGGCATAAGGATTATTTTGAACTGGAGGCAAATGAGAACCAACAGATTCAGAAAGACACCTTCCAGGAGCTTCCCTTATCAGACCAAAGGCAGAAGCTTCTGAGAAATGAGGACTACCATAAATCCCCCCTCCCAGCAAAGTTTCAGTCATGAGAAAGACAGAAAGTCAGCAATGAGATGGATGTGGAAAAAACCCTCCTCCATTAGTTTCCTCACATATTTACCTTCCCTAACTTGCCACCCTTGGAAATCTAAAGCCTTCTTCTTTGTCTTTTCACTTCTGCACCTTTATTGTTCTTTGCTAAGTTGCTTTCTAAGCCCAAGTTCTAATCACCCCTTTGAGTTACTCATCACCAGCTTTCTCCTGTCTGTATGCATTTGCTTCATGTGTGAATACAATCTTTTTCTCTTGCTAATCTCTCTTTTGTTAGTTTAATATGCAAATCTTCAGCAGGACCTCCTAGAAAACATAGAGAGTAGAAGAAAAAGGTTTTCTTCCTCCCCTACATGTATCAAATGGTAATAAATGGTACAGAGAAAAATAAGGCGTGAAAGGTCTATAGGAGCATGAAGGAGGAGTGTGGTGATTTAAAATTGGAAGGTATGCAAAGGTATACAAGAGGTATTTTGAGAATATTTTTTTCCTGTCACTTAGAGCTGAGGGCATCCTGAGAGCTATAGCAAGACTTGGCTGTTGTCTTCGGAGAGCTTGTGTTTGGCAGCTAATACAGATGAGCAACCAGAAGATGATACTATGTATGTGAGTGTAGAATGCACAGACAGCTGAAGAAACACATGGGTGTGTCAGATAGGCAGCAAGGTCAGTCAGATCACAGAAAGCCTTCTGTACTGTGATTCCTGGCCTCCTTGAATACTCTGACCCAAGCCAAGAGGAGACACAAAGTGCTCCGCTGTAGTCCCTGACATGGCTCTTTCAAGATGAGGCTCTTTTAATGAGACTTTATAAAGGGCTATTGTATCAATAAACCTGGGAAATAAACCTGGGGGAACAATAAGTGTACAATCTGCACTGCTCAATAAGGTAACCACTAGCCACGTGTGGCTCTTTAAATTTATCAAAATTACATAAAATGAAAAATGTACTTGTTTAATCATGCTAGCCACATATGGCTACTGGACAGTGCAGATATAGGACTTTCCCATCACTGCAGGAAGTTTAGTCTGCTGCACGGGCCTCAGTAATGTGGCTCAAGCCATATGCTGCTCAGACTTGAATGTGCTTAGAGATCACGTAGGGATCTTTTTTAAAAGCAGATTTTGATTCATTAGGTCTGGAGGTGGCACCTAAGAATACGCATTTCTACTAAGCTTCCTGGTGATGCTGATGCTGATGGTTCACCAGCCTAGCAGGGACTTAGAAGTGACGGCATGTTCTCCGGTACTCACAGGAAAGAGTTGGTGCCCAGGGGCCTTCTGCATTAACTCCTTCCACACCCATCCTGGGTCTTATTTCTCCCTTCAAGGTAAATGACATGTAGTTTATTAATCCCACTGTCCCTTACTAGAAGCTCATGGCTTATGGACGAGTGCATGGATTAAAGAATCAGAATGCCTATGTTAAGTTCCTGGCTTTAGAATCTACTAGCTGTGTGAACTTGAGCAAATTACTTAGCCTCTTGGTGCCTCAGTTTCTATCATCAAAGTAGAATAATAATATCTTATAATGTCTGAAACTTTGGAAGTGTCTTATAAGTGTTACCGATTTTTTTTTATTAATCAAATAGGTTTTGTTGCAAGGCGTATTTTTTCATATATCTACTCTGTGCTAGGGCCTAGGAAACACAGTGATGGTTTTTACCTAGAAGGGCTCCCAGGTAGAACTGCAGATGTCTGGCATCAGTATAGGTCTTTGGGAATAAGATATTATGTATTTTGTTGAATAAGAAAAAGGTGTGTCACCATGGCACATTTCTATGAAAATCTATGCTTTTATTCTGCTGCTCAGTATTTTTGTTGACATTATAGGGCAGCCATGCTTGTAGCTTAACCAGTAAGATAAAGTTCCTACATATGTAATTGGAAGATATTTCACCAGGCCCAGTCTCTGCACAGAGTCATATTCAAAGAAAGACAGTACAATACTAACATTAAAAGCAAATTTATGTTTTACTGTCTTCTCTTTGGAAAAAAAAGGCCTTTATTTGAGAGAGAGAAAGAGCATGAGTAGGGGGAAGGGGCAGAGGGAGAGGGAAAAAGTAGTCTCCCCACTGAGCAGGGAGCCCAATACGGAGCTTGATCCCAGGACCCCGGGACCCTGGGACCACAACCTGAGCCGAAGGCAGATGGTTGACTGAGCCACCCAGGTGCCCCTTAACTGGCTTCTCTAAAAGAGTGTCTCAGAGGATGTAATTTATAACTCAGAGTAGTGCTTCTTAGGATCTTTTTTTCCCTGTTCCTCCCGTTTTCCTTTCTCATTCTCATCTTCCCACCAAATCTTTACCTGAAACCAAGCCCATGATTCTTTCCTGCCTCTTTCTCCCTGTTTCCCACTCATCTAGTGGGCCCAGACCTTGCCTCTCCCACCTGCCCATTCCTCACTCATCAGCTGTTTCCTATGACATCCTCCTCCTCCAGTCTTGATGTTCACACTCCCACTTCCTTTCAGAAATCTTATGCTCCTGGCCTTCTCCACATCTTGCTGCCTGTTGGGAGAGGAAGTATGGCTGTAGTTTTCATTGCTTCTGGGTGGAAATCTGCCCAGTTCTCAGGTTCCAGAGGAGAGCTCAGAAACTGACCCTGAAAACAAAACTCCTTCCTCCATAGAAAAGAGCGTGGAGGTTATGGTGGACAGAATTCTAAGATGTTCCCTAAGATCCCCACCTCCTGGGGTACACACCCTGCATTATGTCCAGGACTATGAACATGCTAGATTTTACTTCTGTAGTTAGGTTGTGTTACATGCTTATTGACTTTAAGAAAAGGGGATCAATCAAGGGGAGCTTGAACTAATCAAGTGAGCACTTTAAGAGCCCAAGGGTTTTCACAAATATGACATTGACATAGCTATGGACTAACTTATCAGTCAGTGGAACAGAATGTAGAATCCTAAAGTAGGTCCTAACATATATGATAATTTAATATTTGACTAAAGTTGTGATTTTACCGGATGAAAAATTGTGGGTAATTTAATACATGATGATGACAACTAGCTTCCAAATGGAAGAAAACAAAATTGGATCCTGCCCTTAAACCATTAAAAGATACCTTCTAGATATATTGTACTCATAAATGTAGTAATAATAAAATTGTTTTACGGTATAATCTAAGAGACTTTGTGCATAATCTCAAGCAGGGGAGATCTTAACCAATATTGGAAACCCAAAAGTTATTAACAACATGTAGGTATATTTGATGTCAATAAAACCAAAGATAAGTTGGAAAAAATGGCCATATAATGATATTTCGGTGATTAATATCTACAGTTAAAAAAAAAAGAGAGAGCTCTAACAAGTAGGCAAGAAAAGATAAATAACCCAAAAGAAAAATGTGTAAAAAAAAAATGAACAGGCAATTTAAATAAGTGCAGATAACCATGTGAAAATGATAAATTTCACAGTAAAATGAAAATGCATATTAAAATAATAATACAGTCACTTTTCTCCAAACAAAACATTTAAAATCCTTATCTTCAGTCGTTAGTATGGATGTGGGGAGTTGCCTATACTCTCAAACATTGCTAATGGTGATAGCGATTGCTATAACCTTTTTAGAAACAAAGCACTGAATAACTGTTACATTAAATGTATATACGTAATTTGTAATTTTTAAATTGTAATGTTTATAAGTGTATAATGTGTATTTGTTTATAATTATAATGTTCATTCATAAAAAAAATAATAAACTACACGGCAAAGCAAACAAAACAAAACAAACAGACAGTAGCAGAGAGTTTTCTCCACTTGGTCACCAGGGAGTCTGCTCCAGACTGCCTATCCGGATCCCCTTCCTTTGCTGCAGATGGTCCCGACGACCCCCTGCACAGGTCATGTACTTCCAACACCTCCGGGAATTTGCGTGTGCCCCTCCACCAGCTCTAACTCCCTCTCCTCTTCCCTACTTGTCTTTCAGGACCCAGCTCAAGGCTCCCCTCTTGCACACTCCCAACTTGCCAGTCTCAGAAAGGTTGATCCCAAACTTAAGGTTTTATAGCTCATTAATGGAAGCAGGGCCTCCCAACAGCCTTGCTCATTCCACTCTTCCACATTCCATGAAGAAAGGAAAGAAACTCTTTGCTAGGTCAATAATCAACCTCAAATTCGTCCCTTTTGCCTGATTCTCATCTCCAGATGGCAGGTTTTCTTAAAGCAGGCACACTGTAACCTGGCCAGGCTGACAGCCCTAATTCTATAGGAGCCTCTGGCTGTGGATTTCTAACGAAACTGGAGCTGCGAGGTGCTGCCGGAGGCCCCCAGTGAGAACCAGAGGGCCCTGGGCTCTTCCCACAGGATCCCTGATCATGTTCTCATTTCCTCCTCCAGAAAGTGGGGCTAAAATAAGCCCAGGGGCTGAGGAAGGGGTGAGTCAGAGCTCTCAGAGTGAACAATCACTGCACTGCAGCTCCTTGTAAGAAACATCCCCCGTGGGCCCCGGGTTGTTTATGCCAAGAGCTGTTAAGTCTGAAAAATGAGCTCTCCTAAGAGAGGGTGGCAGCAAGCTTCCCTTCCTGGAGATGGCAGGGTGCTTCATAGCGTGGAAACTTTCTGTGCTAGTATAAAGGAAGGGCACGCACCCCTCTGAGCTGGGGAAGCATGGTGACAGGGAGGAGGAGCCTGGGCTGGAAGCCAGGTAACATGACGTTTAGTCCCAGCTTCCCTGCTGACCAGCTGTGTCAAATCAGGTAATACCCTTTACCCCTTTGGGTCTCTTTTTGCTCAGTTGCAAGATAAAAACTTAAGTCCAGATGATTTTCAGGTTTCCCTCTGGCTCTGGAATTCTTTTCAGTTTATCTGAGCATCTTCCCAAGTGCCAGGTCTCCTGGTTCACTGTCAGGTCCTAGACTGGCGTGGAATGTTAAATGCAGAGAGAGGAATGACGACGTGGCCCGAGGCAGACCTCGCTCCCATGAACCAGGCTCAATCGGCCCCCACTGATTGGGTGCCTCTATTGTGCCAGGCATCTGGGAGACAGCTGGGGATGAGAGGGGGAAGGGAGAGGCTCCCTCACAAGCTCCCTGTCCAGCAGACAAGAGTGTGCCCAGAGATATGGACAACAAGAAGGTGACCAGTAGCACCAACGGCTTTGCTAAGCCCTGCTAAAAGATACACACAAGGACCTCAGAATCAGGAACAGTCCAAAGGAGTCCAAGTGGAAGAGGGCTTCAGTCTGTTACTAGATTTTCCCCACCTCAACCAAAAGTTTTGATGAGAGAGAGGTCAGTATGAAATGACCAGAGAGGTCAAAAATTCATTTTCCTCAGATGATCCAACATTTTAATATCCATATAGTTTTCTCCAGACAGCCAAAATAGTTCAGGATGGTTTTCATCCCTGAGTATCTCCATAATTGAGAGAAAAATCATTCACATGTGGTGATGGGGGCCACTCAACTGAGAAAGCTCTTTTTTTTTTTTTTTTGAGAGAGAGAGAGAGAGAATGCGCACACGCACACACACGGGGCGGAGGGGGGGTGGAGGGGACAGAGAGAGACAATCCCAAACAGGCTTCCATGCCCAGCACAGGTAGCCGGACACTGGACTCGACCTCACAACCCCGAGATCATAACCTGAGCCGATATCAAGAGTCTGACGCTTGATCAACTGAGCCACCCAGGTGCCCCTCAACTGAGAAAACTTTTAATCCCAAGAATAAGAGACTGAATAATGCCTAAGAGTGAAGAGTCTAGTCCTATTATACTCATCATCCAATATATTTACCGCAGCTAGCGCTTCCAGTATGCCTTTCAGTCATTTTAAACATTTATTTAGGACATTGCATCTTAAACCACATTTAAAGCAAATATTAACATTTAATTACATATTTTAATATTCCAAATACCATGAGGTTTCATTTAATTTTGTGATTTTCTCATTAATGAGATTTTTTGCCTTCAAGTTTTTGTTTCGATGCTTTAAAAATTAAGTAAATTTTGAGATACACACATGGAAAATGAATAAAATATACATACAGAGGACGAATAAAATATGTATGCATACATATATTGCAAATAAATAAATAACCACCAGTCAGATCGTATCGTCTTATAGATTCCCCTCCTTTTCCTAAGTTTGTCTAAATCACACGTTTCTCATTTGTAACCACAGCTGTAATGCAGCATGGGAAGTACCTAGGGTGGTACCTTGTGCACAGTCAGTACTCAATAGGTGTTCATCCTAATTGTGATTTAGTGATTTGTTCAACAAACATCTACGAGCTTGTATCACGTGCCAGCTCCGTGTCAAGCATGGAAGGAAGATGGCTGGCACGTGGTGTCCCGTCCCAGGACCAAGAGGGAGACAGGTATGTGAACAGATGAAACAGATCAATTACAGTCTCTGCTAATGGACAGCTCTGCCCACTGGTTCCAGGACACAGAGGAAGGAGTGATTCATCTGAAGAAGTGGATGGAGTTTGTCATTCAGTGGGGTGGGAGGGGAAGTGATTGTTCCCCCACAAGGAACAACTTGAGTGGACCCTGCAGGCTCTGGTGAGCAGGCTTGTTGCCATGCACCCTGGTGAGGGCAGAATCCGGGAAGGACCTGGACTTTTCCCTTGGGGGACAGGAGAACCATCAGTCCTATAAGCTCATCAAATTTAGGGAGATGGTTGACTGAACAATCAGTAAATATTTTCTAAAGTAATGAATCAAAAAAAATTTAGGGGGATGATTGTTACAGTGGAGTGGAAGTTTTGGGATTACATAGAAATATCTTTCATAACCACATGTGACAAATAATAATTCATAATATTTATAGAGCCTTCTGAGCACTGTACATTCATCATTTAATCACCACAAAAATCACCTGAGATAGATACTGTGACTACTGAGAGGTAGTATAATTTAATTATGATGAAGCCAAGCTTTGAAGCTAAACTGTTGGTGTTAAAATCCTGACTCCACACTTATTAAATGTGTCCTTTTAGGCACGTAACTTTCCATACCTCAGTTTTCTTCCTTTTATAATGGGGTTATAAAAGGGCCATGATGATGGGGTTGTGGGAAGGATTAAATGAGGTTCTACTGTACATTGTTTAGAACAATGCCTGTCCAAAGCATGACGTTTAATGGGTGTTAACCCACTATTGACCCATTTCACCTAGGAGGAAATTGAGGTTTGTAGAGAGAGAGTCATGTTTCCAAGGTCACATGGTCAGGAAGTCGCAGATCCTGGGTTCAAATGGGAATGTTAATCTACTTGGTCATTGTTACCTTCAAGACCCTGGTAATTAATTAATGGAGACATCAAACACTTATTCACTCATTAAGCCCCTACTAAAGGTCAAGCATGGTGTTTTGTCATTTCACATGAACTACCTCAGGCGCTGTCCACCACACAACGTGTATCGCTGTTCCAGTTTTGTAAGGGAGAGCATCCACGATCAGGGGAGTTGAGTCACTTGTCCAAGACCACAGCATTGCTGTTGACGTCCCAACGTCCAGCCCACACCATCTGCAGGGTCAGGGCTTGATTAGCCTCAGCTAATCATGGAAATCAAATCCCAGTCTCCAGCCGGAGAACCCAGGCCTAAGCCAATTAGCGCAGAGCATTCTGTTGGCCACAGGATTAACTCAGAAATGAGTGTAAATTTGGATCAAAAAGGTACAAGGGAAAATCTTCTGCAGCTTCTGCAAATATTGCCTTCAGTCTTTAGAGAAGTCCTCAGCAGGAGACTGTCCTGTCCTCTGACATTGTGTGTGGGTCTGAGGTCTGGCAGTGCAGTAGACTTCTTGCCATCGGTGTGAGGATGCCCATGTGTGCAGGGGGTGGGCATGGCCAGGAGAATCAGAGACCACTGGATTAAGCTAACCCTGAAGCTTCCATCTATGTGGGCCAGTGGATGTCCTTATTGTTGCAAACAGTCAGACGAAGGATTTCTGCATAGCCAGCAAAACAGAGAGCTGGGGTCCAAGTCCAAGTCTGAACCAAGGCGACTCCCCAGTCCGTGCCTTCCTGCAGTGCTTGGCTGCAGACATGGCTCTTCTACCCAAGTTGTTTACCATCTGGCAGAAGGCTTTTGGCATTCTGCTATAGCGGCAGATTTGATCATCAGTCACAATGCCAAAGTAATGGTGGTTTGAGTCATTGTTTATCTGTTGGTCTAATTCTTCCATAATAAATATGCATTGCTTAGATAATAAAAACAACAAAGGGGAAAAATCCATGTGAGGCAGAGATAAAAAAGCTCTGCTAAAAAAGAAGGCTTATATAAAGATAAAGCTGTATGATGTACGTCTGGCATGTTATAAAAAATGCTAAACTGAATTGGGCCAAAGACAGAGCAAGGCGCCGGGCCTTTTATCACACACTAGGCACCAGTTCCCTTGGAGACCTGATTATTAATTAGGAGGAGCTGATGGTAGCTATTATCAAACTTCCCTGATTTCCCCCTTTCAGTAGAGGACCTTACAGAGAAATGCCCTAATCAAGACAGCTTCTGAAGACAATGGGTCCAGCCAAGAGAGATTTTAGAACTTTAATGAGAGGTCCTACAAGTTCATGTAATTCTCAGACAGAGAAAGCCAAAGAGGATACCTGCTATCCATTAGAAGTTTGGTTTAATGCTGTGTTTTTGTGTGAATATGTCCACTTCCCTCGCTCCACAGTGAGATCTTCAGGGACAAAGAAGCTCTCTCTCCACGAGGAAGGGAGCCCCTAACACCCAAGGGTAGGCTCAGTGTTTGTGAGGTTGTACCGTATTAACAGACAGTGATAGAGGGGTGTTGAAGCCAGGAGAAGACAGACAGCCTTCTGAGGGGGTAGAAGACCCTGCCCAGTGCCAATCAGCACTAGCTGCAAAATGGGGAGGAGTCATTTCTGGAGAGAAACACCAAATGAATGAAGGTTTATCGGGAAGCAGATGGAGTTTGTCCTTTGTGGGGTCCTAGTACAGTTGTTCTAACGCCTTCTTTAACGTTAGGCCTTCTGACTTTGGTTCCTCACCTCAAACATACTAAATTGCCTCCACATCCCACATTAAATGGAATTTATCTATGATAAATTAGAAAATTACGTTATTAAAGTTTAAAAATTATAAAAATTGATTTGATACATTTTGTAGACACACTAACCAAAACATTTATTAATTTAAATTCTACCACTTTCATATTTCAGAGCCTATAATTTTGTATCTAAGGTCTCAAGGATTTCCCTAGGCCCTTGGAAAGGTTGTAGGCCCCAGCTCCTGTTACCGTGGAACAAGGTGGTAATAGATGAAACAGTCCTAGTGGATGAGAAGGACAGTTGTCCATCTGTTGGGCTGGTAGGCAATGAGCGGTTACATGCATCTCTGTTTTTCTCAGTGCATGGCAAATAACAGGCACTCAGTGGTTGCAAGCAGATTGACACCGAGACAGGAGAGGAGGGGACTCAGATCAAGGTTATTCAGGCAAGTTAGGTGCAGGTGTAGGCCAAAAGCTCTGGGCATTCTGTCCTACACAGTAATCTGATGTCTTTTCTCAATTCTCTGGGTGTCAGACAGTGGCAGCATATAGATAAGTTAAAGAAAAACCAAAAACCTGTCTGTGTGCCAGGCACTGTGCTAGTCCTGCTTACATATAATGATTTCAAGGAAATCACAACAACCCTGTGCAGTAGTAGTACTTGTATTATATTTTACAGACGAAGAAACTGAAGCTGGATGGGTCATGAGAAAGTCCCACAACAGAGCAAGAACTCCAAGTTTTGTGAGACACTGAGGACCCACCCTTCCCTAGAGAGTTTTCAAATAAGTAGGTGAGTGCAGGGCCGGGGAGGGGTGAGGGAGAAGTGTCAAGAACCTCTGGAGCCGACTTCTAGAACCCTGGTTTCCTGGGATCCCTGCCTCCCTGGCAAATTTCCTTTCTGCTCTCCTGTAAGTGCCCTGTTCAGTCTCTGGCTTCCTAGAATTGACCTCAGCTACCCCTTCCTTGCTAAGAACAGATCATCTTGCTGGGCTTTGCCAAAGGCATTAATAAAACAGCTCCTGTCATTGTAACCACACAAAGGTAGACAAGGAAATTACTCTCAGTCAAAAAGCAGAAACCCAGTCTCCAGCTGGAGCTCAATTCCTGACCTTCCCAGCCCCAGGGGCATAGGTTAAGATGCCTTTTCTTTTCCTTTATTAGATTAGTTTCATCCTCATAGACAATCCCTCCCTCCAGCCATACCCGTGTTTACCTGCTGTTGTTTCTAACCTCGACAAACGTCATGGCAACAAAGCTCAGAGGAAAGATCAGTGTCTGGAGGCAGACAGGCATGAGCTGGCTTGCTAGAACTCAGATTTTGAGCAGGTCGCTTGAGGTCAGCTTCCTCATCTGTAGAGGATTGAGGATGAATTAAACGATGCAGTAGAAATCTGGCCAATGCATTAAATTACCTGGGAATTCCTGTACTTTTGGAGGAAGTATGAAGCAGAGAAGCAAGAGAGATGCCTTTATTTTCTCCCAGGGATGAGGGTGGAAGGCAAGGGACACTTTTTGAGCTGAGGGCACAGACCGTGCAAAGCCTAGGGACAAATGAAATCTAATAGAGCTGGATCATAGACTCTGGGGAAGGGACAAGGGGAAGTAAATTAAGGCTCAAGAGCTCAAGCTAATCCAGGTAGTCCAAAGCCATATAAGGACATAGCGTATTATAAGAAAATGAGGAGACACTGAAGGGTTTTAAACAAGGGAGCAACATGGCTCATTTATGTTTTTGTAACTTCACCTTACCGAAGTAGAAAATGGATTGTGGAGGGTCGAGGCTGGAGACAGGCAACTCAGTTAGGAGGCTGATGAACCAGTCAGGTGATGGAGTGGCAGGCTTGATCTGGAGGTGGAGGCGGGTATAGAGGAAAGTGGAAGACTGTGTGTCACTTGCTTGTTCTTCTGTTTTCAACCATTTATAGAGGATAGTAATAGTATACTCATCCCAGAGTTGTTAGGGGACTCACTGAGATCATGCACGCAGAGTATGTAGCACAGCGTCTGCCACATTGAGAGTGGAAGCAGTTGTCATCGTTAGTGGTGGCAGCCGTGGTCACAGGATGCACTCAGAAAATGTAACACATGCAGCCAATGAATGAGTAGAAGAAAAAGCCCTTTGGAAAATGAAATCCTGGTTAAAAGGTATGAATGGTCTGGTGAGACAAAGTGGAGAGGTGGGGAGAGCTGCTGTCTAAGAAGGTCAATGTGCCTGGATGGTGAGCTCTCCTGAGAAGTAGGACATGGAGAGGAGGTGTCCAAAATGTGTTATCATATGGTTTCACTCATTTATGGAACATAAGAAATAGGAAGATCGGCAGGAGAAGAAAAGGAAGAATGAAGGGGGGGTAAACAGAAGGGGGAATGAACCATGAGAGACTATGGACTCTGGGAAACAAACTGAGGGCCTCAGAGGGGAGGGGGGTGGGGGATTGGGATAGGCTGGTGATGGGTATTAAGGAGGGCACGTATTGCATGGTGCACTGGGTGTTATACGCAACTGATGAATCATGGAACATTGCATCAAAAACTAGGGATGTACTGTATGGTGACTAACATAACATAATAAAAAATTATTATTAAAAAAAAGAAAGGTGACAGGAAACGAGGTCAGAATACAAAAATAAGTTGTATTTCTATATAATAGCAAGCAATTAGAAATTTTAAAGTAAACACGTTGTCTTCAATATTAACTACTTAAGCATAAGTTTATAAAACATGTACAAGACCTATATACTGAAAACTATAAACTCTGCTGAAAAATTAAAGAGCTAAATAAATGGTGAGACAAAAAAAAAATGTGGCAGGTGGGGTAGGCAGGCTGGAATCCCTTGGAAGAGGGTCTAGAAACAGAAACAGTCAGGTTGGTAGGAAGGCTATTTTTAGTTTGGTAAAAAGCAGTCTACAGAAGAAATATAACCTGTGACCAGAGTCCTCTTTGCCTCTGTCCTCCCTGCCAGGAAAATTAATCATTGAGGCAGGAGAGTGGGAGCTAACATTGGTTGGAGGAAATAAAAAATGTTGAGAGAGTGTCTTGTTCTGTTAAATGCATTCAAGTCTCATTGTTCAGACATTCATTTCAAACTGGGAATGTCTTTATTGTCTTTGCTGATTTTGAAGGAATGTATGCTCATTGTAAAACTCTCAAGCTATCAATAGGGACTATTTTGAGCACTAACTTTGTGGCAGGAAGTTGGCATAGGGCCTTATTCGTATTTATGTCATTTAATTATCACGCCAGGGGCTCCTGGGTGGCTCAGTCAGTTGAGTGTCCGACTCTGGATTTCAGCTCAGGCCTTGATCTTGGGAGATCAAGCCCCCCTGCCCCCCAGGCAGCCTGCTTAGGATTCTCTCTCCTCCTCGGCCTCTCCCCCACCTCACAGGTTTGCACTCACGCCCTCTCTCTAAAAAATAAATAAATAAATAAATAAATAAATAAATAAATAAATAAAATTATCACCCCAAACTTATTGTGCTGATAGTGTTTACCCATTTTACAGCTAAAGAAGCTGAGGCCAAGAGAGGATAGGCAACTAGTGCACAGTCGTCCAGCTATGTCCACACCTTGCTAGTTTAGGAAAGTTACTTAACCTCCTCCCTAAGCCTTGGTTGTTTTCACTTGTTTAGGGAGGATAATAACCAGACCGTACACTCCAACACGGAAGCCATGCTCTGGTTTGAAACCTGCTTCTCCAACTTAATAACTTCATGTCTTTGGGACAGTCCCATAACCATGTGCCTCAGTGCCTCCTCTGTAAAATGGGAATATGAATAGTACCCATGGTTGTTGTGAGGATCCAATTAGCTAATACATGTTACAGGCTTAGAACTGTACCTGGTATGTAGTGACTGTTAACTGATCTTAACATTATTGGTAGTAGTCGCGTTCTTATGCTCTTTTGCTAGAAGAATGTCAGTTATCCGGGCAAGGTTCATTAGAGGGAAAAGAATGGGATTTTAAGGTCAGGCAGATCTATTTTGAAGAATAAAGGAGCTAACACCTGTGAAACGCTCAGCACAGTGTGTGGAAAATAGTAAGTGTGGTGTCCATTATTTATTATCTATAAATTCCAGAACTGCTATTTGCGGCTTCTTCACACTACATTAGGATGGCTAACATCTTATTATTCAGAGGCAGACCTGTTAATAGCTTCTCTCCCATCTTTCCATACTTTTGAAACAATCACATAAACTTGTTCCTGTGTGATTTTCACTTTTAACTATGGGTTAAATGTAGTGGATATGAATTC
Organism: Ursus arctos; assembly: GCF_023065955.2. Classification (NCBI taxonomy): domain Eukaryota; kingdom Metazoa; phylum Chordata; class Mammalia; order Carnivora; family Ursidae; genus Ursus; species Ursus arctos. The sequence continues at coordinate 7,842,544 of NW_026622886.1, read as the reverse complement.
TGGCTTTGGTCCATAGTACTGCATGACCTTAGGGAGGCTACTTGCCTCAATCTTAGTTTCTTCACCTGCAAAATGGGGATAACAACATCCATCTCTTAAATGGTAGTAAGGACAAATTCAATAATTTAAGACACTTATAACTGAACCTGGTCACATGGGTTTAAAAAAGACTTAGTGGTTTAAAACAGATATTCCATACAATAGCCAGATTAATCCTCATAAATCAGATCGTCTTGTTTTCCCATTGCATGAAGTGTTCCCATTCTTATGCCCTACCTTGGTCTATGTGAGGGTTTTCGGTGGCCTGGAAAATGTTATTTTCATTCTCCGCCTGAGTTCCGGACTGAGGAAGCCATACATAAGTATTTTTCACACATTTGTTTGGAGTATATGGCATAAGTCTTTGGAGAAATAGGTTGAAAGGGTCGCCTGGGTGATGCAGTCGGTTAAGTGTATGGCTTCGGCTCAGGTCATGGTCCCAGGGTCCTGGGATCGAGGCTCAAGTTGGGCTCCCTTCTCAGTGGGGAGCCTGCTTCTCCCTTTCCTCCCAGCTTGTGTTTTCTCTGTCACTATCTCTGTCTCTCAAATAAATAAATAAAATCTTTAAAAAAAAAAAAAGAAATACGTTGAAATCTGAGGGAATTACAGACCGAGTTGTGTTCCTCCCAATTCATATGTTCAAGCCCTGACTCTCAGTGTGGCTGTATTTGGAGATAGGATTGTTAAAGAGGTAAATAAGGTTAAGTGAGTTCATAAGGGTGGGGCCCTAATCCAACAGGACTGATGTCCTTATAAAGAAGAAGAGAGGGGGACACGAGCATGCACAGAGGAAAGACTGTATAAACACACTCAAACAGAAGGCTATCTGCAAACCAAAGGTTCACTGGAACCCTACCATATTGATGTGGAATTTCCAGCTTCCAGAACTGTGAGAAATAAATTTCTGTTGTTGAAGCCACCCAGTCTGTGATAGTGTTATGGTGGCCCTAGCAAACTAATACAGGAGGCTTGCTAAGACAGCACCCAAGAAATAGTCTGATTACAGGTTCATAGGTAGATGTGGACAACCTCAGGCTTCCTCCCAAAGGGCTTGACCATGTAAAATTTATGGCAAAGAGGAACAGAGAATATCTGCCTCCTTTAGGTACCTTGGATGATAAAGAGGAGAGGAGAGGAGAGGATTCATTTTCTGAAAGTCACACATTGGATAAATCATTCCTCCCGCTAAGGAAGAGTGGGTGAAGGATGAGGACTCCAGAACTATTTCTCCAGTTGCATTCTATGGAGGCACGAAGAGTGGAGGATGGAATGTCCCTAGTAAGAACCTACAAGACCTGGCATGATTGGCCTCTTGACTCTTTGTCTTATTTGGTCTTACCTTCTTCTTGCTGGCCATATTCCAGGCACACGATCTCCTTTCCGTTCCTGAGTTCCCCCAAGCCCTTTGCCTGCTCCGGGTTCTTTGCACTTGCTATTCCCTCTGCCTGAAACATCTCCCTCATGCTCATGCTTCATGTCTCAGTCCATATGTCGCCTTCCCAATGAGTCTTTCCCTAACCATCTTACTGAAAGTGGACACCAGAAGTTACTTGCTAATTGAAGGTCATGCTATTTATTTCTTCCTGTATAGAACTTAACCAAATCTGTAATGACCTATTACATTTTATTGGTGTACATTATATGTCTCTCTCAAGAATGTCAATAACCCAGAGTACCTGGAACATCGTTGGTGTTTAATAAACATTAGTTGAGTGCATGTTGAGAAAAAGAAAAGCAATTCCTGACATTGAGGAGCTGGCCTGCTGCTGGTAGAGAGGTCCTGGTGTTCTAGGAGCCAGACTGGAACTCACAGCTAGGTCTGTTGAACTCAATTTCGTAGAAATGCCAGTAGTGGGCGAAGTCACTCTATCATGGAACAAGATAAAAGCATGACCACAAAAATAAGCAAATATCCTGAGTAATATGAGTGACTTCTTCAGCCTGTCTTCCCTCCCTATAGGTAAGATTTATTAAGATATCCAAGGAGAAAATAACCCCTGCTTCTTGACAATCTCCAATCCAGAGCAAAGCCCACTTCCTTATATCTTTCCCCAAATCACACAACCAAAGCCAAATCCTATAAATCCTTTCTAAAACCCTTTTACTGAAACAGGCTACTGTTCCCCTGTCCCTCCTTTCCTACTGCAGTAATCAGTAACCCCAACTTGTTCAACTACAGGTGTGTCACTGGGGATCTTTGGCCAGAGGGCATTGACAATATAAACTAGAAGTCCCAGGACACATCTGGCTTCAGAATCATCTGGATTTAGGAGCTCCCATAATGTCAGGACACTTTCTTTCCATATTTTAGGCCCACCTTCCTCTTGTGTTGGCTTCATCTTCTTTTTTTTTTTTTTTAAGATTTTATTTATTCGACAGAGATAGAGACAGCCAGCGAGAGAGGGAACACAAGCAGGAGGAGTGGGAGAGAAAGAAGCAGGCTCATAGCAAAGGAGCCTGATGTGGGGCTCGATCCCACAACGTCAGGATCACGCCCTGAGCCCAAGGCAGACGCTTAACCGCTGTGCCACCCAGGCGCCCCTCATCTTCTGGTCGGATCTTTTTTGGAAGCAGGTCAGATAGCCACTGGCACTCCTAGCCCTACATCCTTACAGTCCATTATGCAGAAGAGGGGAAATCTGTTTTCCAGTGACCTAACAGCAAAACTTAAAATACACTTTTGATTTCCTCTGCTTGGTTTAGATGCTTATCCCTCGGTCAATCACTGTACTAGAGGATGGGGTACATGGCCAGTCTGAGGCACGTACCTGTTCTTGGGGTAGGAAAAAAAAAAAGTTACCTTGATTGTCAGTCCCGTAAGGTTCACATAGAGTGGAGGTGGATTGCTTCCTTTATCAGAATTTGGTTAGAAAAGAAAACACTCCCTATTTTGTAAGCAGTAAGGGATTCTATATAGAAAATTAGTTGCTTATAAAAGTACAGTAAGAGCCAGAGGGGAAAAAAGCCAAGGAAGGTGGCAGCTGGTTTTCAGTTATGCTGCTAGTTTTCAAGCAATCAGGAAGGCGAAGGACCTCAGCAGGAAGCTGCTGGCAGTAACTACAAACATCTTCCATGCTGTGGTGGGTGAATCACAAGAGAATGCCTGGAGGCTACTCAAAAGCTCACATCTGCTGCAGCCCACAGATCATCTGTTTCCAAAGAAGCAGTGACTGTCTATGATCGATCAGCAAATCAATCTATCCATCCATCCATCTATCCACCCATCCATCCATCCCGGTCTTCCAAAATTTGTGAAAATTCCTCATACTGGCAAACTAGTTGTCAGGGACTCTGGGATATGTGGTCGGCCTTCACAGTTTTCTGGCTGCTGTGACACAGAGATGAGCGCAGAGGGCACATGGTGGGGAATGGCATTGAGTTGTCAGCAGATAGTCTGGTACAGATATGCAGAGTAGAGGATGTTGGACAAATGACACAAATGCTGCCCTCAGTCATACTATTGTAAATACTTTTCTCAGCTTATACCCCTGCCCTTTCTAAAATTAATATGCAGGTGTTCAAAAGAAGCTTAATTTGTTTGAACAGCTTTAGGGGTCCTAGAGGTATTGAGACTGGATATGTGTCCATTTTCAAGTACAGGAGGAAAATGGAAGTCATAAACAATAGTTGGTGAGCTTGATGGAAAATTCTAGGAGAGTGAGTTTCTAGGTAAGAATATGAAGAAGATAGCACATGAAGACTCAGAAAATAAAAGTGATTACAAAGAAACATCAGAAGTTTACTAAGAACAAATCATACCAAACTCACCTTGTTTGTTTGCTCATAAATGAATTACTGAGGGGATTCCTAGGGTCACAGGACATGTGGGTTTTAGTGTGGCATTTACCAAAATCTCCTTATGCCTCTCTGAACAAATGATGGCATTACCACTGAGTGGAATGATAGCTGAATGGCTGTGCCCTGAGAATGCTCACTAATGGGTCAATGTCAACCTAGGAAACCGGTCTCTGTGAAGGAGCTCCAGGTTTGGTGGTGGTTCTTGTCCGGTTCAACATTTTTATCATTGTTTCATATGACAAGATTGATGGCCCTCTAATCAAATCTCAGGATGCACCGAGGCTGAGGGGAAGAACAAATGGATTGTATAATAGAATTGGGATTCACAAAACTATCAGTAGCCTGGCTTGAAGGGAAGAAAAGAGCAAGTTGAATTGCACTGGAAATAAATCTAAAACATTGTCTCTAGACCTCCAAACACTGTCATGAAAGTAAGTGAGAGGGATGGCTTCATCAAGGACTCTTGGAAAAAAAGTCTCATGTCTTGTCTTTACTGGAAAAAACCTAGACTGCTGGATCATATTAAATAGTCAAAATAATGAAGTGACATGTTGGGTTGCATTTATAGGTTATTATTATTTTTTTTATTTTTGTGGTTTGCTTTATTTTGTTGTCTGGGAATAGTGCTATATTAATTGAGAGAAATAGGACAGACCACAAGCCTTTATATGTATAATTAATATTTTGGTAATGTGATTTTGCCCCAAGCTTTATTTATAGGCCTCAGTTTACAGCCATAGAAAATTAACATTTTATTTTATTTTATTTTTTTATTGTTAGTCACAGTTCATTAGTTTTTGATGTAGTGTTCCATGCTTCATTGTTTGCATATAACACCCAGTGCTCCTTGCAATATGTGCCCTTCTTAATACCCATCACCAGGCTAGCCCATGTCCCCAACCTCCTCCCTTCTGAAACCCTCAGTTTGTTTCCTGGAGTCCATAGTCTCTCATGGTTCATCCCCCCCTCTGATTTCCGCTCCCTTCATTTTTCCCTTCCTTCTCCTAATGTCCTCTGTGCTATTCCTTATGTTCCACATATAAGTGAAACCATATTAATTGTCTTTCTCTGCTTGACGTATTTCACTTAGCATAATCCCCTCCTGTTCCATCCATGTTGATGTAAATGGTGGGTATTCATCCTTTCTGATGGCCGAGTAATATTCCATTATATATATGGACCACATCTTTATCCATTTATCTGTTGAAGGGCACCTTGGCTCCTTCTACAGTTTGGCTATTGTGGACATTACTGCTATGAGCATTGGGGTGCATGTGCCCCTTCTTTTCACAACCTCTGTATCTTTGGGTTAAGTACCCAGTAGTGCAATTGCTGGGTCATAGGGTAGCTCTATTTTTAACTTTTTGAGGAACCTCCATACTGTTTTCCAAAGTGGCTGTACCAACTTCATTCCCACCAACAATGTAGGAGGGTTCCCCTTTCTCCACGTCCTCTCCAACATTTGTTGTTTCCTGCCTTGTTATTCAGTTATTTTGAATTGAATAATGCCACACACATAGTATAGGCTCAGCAGATTACCATTTAAAATAATTCCTGATTTAACGTTTTTTTCTGGAACACTATGTTGAGTTATTCACGCATTCATTCAGCAGATATTTCTTGGGAACTAGAGCCAGGCTCTGGGTAGGTGCTGAGAACACATCAGTGAACAAAATAGATAAAATCTTTGCCATGAGAGAACTGAAACATTTATTGAGCATCCAATATGTTCCAGATACTGTGTGAAGGCTGTCAAGATGAATATAGTTCCTGCCTTCAAATTCTTGTTAAAGAAACAGATGTGGAGATAGAATGACAACCCAGAAATGCTACATGCCACTCAAGCTCTGAGAAGGACACAACAAATCAGAGGGAAACAGTTGCAGTGGGCGGGACAGAGGTGAGTTGTTTTATGTGTGTGTGATGAATAGATATTTGCTCATTCTTGATACCACCTTGATAAATGTGTCTGAATAAGGCAACTAGAATAGTGGGTAAACGTCAAACCCGTACCATGTAGGGCAATAGAGATGGAACTTGGATTTTATTTATTAACCTGGAGATGAGACATCCTAGGGGTAGGGCCAGCTCCATGGGCATGCAACATGTGAAATGTTGCTGTGTAAAATGGAGAATGGCCTTGTACTGTGTGGCTGCAAAGGATGGCTTTAGGAGATAGCTGGACATTTCAGAGCAGCAGACCTGGGGTCACACGAGGAAAATTTTTCTGATGGAGTAGTTCATCAGTGGAAGGATGTATTTGTGAAGTAGCAGATTCCTTCTCATTAGTCATCCAGGCAGAAGCTTGGGGAGGTCCTTGAAATGCATGACAAAGACGGACTCACTGATTTGTGTTTTGGACTGAACGGCCTCTGAGGTCAGGTGGCCCTGAGATTCTCCTGCTTTTAGATCGTCCATATGCTGCATTTAAAATTCTGTATCATGGGGCGCCTGGGTGGCGCAGTCGTTAAAGCGTCTGCCTCCGGCTCAGGGCATGATCCCGGCGTTCCGGGATCGAGTCCCACATCAGGCTCCTCCGCTGGGAGCCTGCTTCTTCCTCTCTCACTCACCTGCTGTGTTCCCTCTCTCGCTGGCTGTCTCTCTGTCACATAAATAAATAAAATCTTTAAAAAAAAAAAATATTCTGTATCATGCGGGGGCGCCTGGGTGGCACAGCAGTTAAGCGTCTGCCTTCAGCTCAGAGCGTGATCCCGGCATTGTGGGATCGAGCCCCACATCAGGCTCTTCCGCTGTGAGCCTGCTTCTTCCTCTCCCACTCCCCCTGCTTGTGTTCCCTCTTTCGCTGGCTGTCTCTATCTCTGTCAAATAAATAAATAAAATCTTTAAAAATAAAAAAAAATAAAATTCTGTATCATACGTTGCTATCTTGCATTCTCTGTGTAAATCATTGCTTACTTAACTCAATTATGGACTTCTTGAGAGGTCTTGAGAAAAGGGCTGGAGAGTGTATTGGAGAAGCTGTAGATTTGAAATTTGTTCCAGTACCAAAAAGCGGTGTTCCTTTTGGGCAGCGTATTCGCCTTCTTTGCAACTGAACTTCCACATCTACACAGTGCATGTAATAAAACTCATCCTGTCCTGTTGCTGTGAGGATAAGATAGAGTGTGTGGGTAAAACATCTTGAACAGAGTAACACACGAAATGGATGTACATTTAATGATCGTTATATTTGTTCCATTCTTGCATACTGCTATCCCTCTGGTGTCTGGCATTGAGGAATGTACAGATCAGTTCTGTCTCCAAAGATACTTGTTGGGTGAAGGCCAAGTGCTCATTGAAATGCTGTGGACCAACAAACCGGAGAACCAATGGTCACTGATTCTTTCCCCAAAGGGAGGAGGATTCTGCTCTATTTTCTTTTTTTCTTTTTCCTTTTTTTTTTTTAGCTCTCTCAGCTCCTTCTTGGTGTTATTCTTGCTCTGGCTCTTCGGTGCTCTTCACTTGCTTCTGAAGCTGCTGCTGCCTAGATCCGTGGATTCTCAGCACCCTCTAGAGACAGAAGAGGGATTTGTCTCACTTGAGAGAAGATAGATTTTTCTTATTATGCAGCTGCTGGTGCAAAGGAATGTGCCAGGAGTGAGGTGTGGAGAGAGGGAACAAAGAAGGGAGGCTCCAGCTGTTCTTAACCCACCTGTCCCTATCAGTGCACTTTTCTGATTGCCTTCTCTTAGATGTCCAATCCCCAGGTGGATCTGAAGACAGCCACGTGGGATGCAGAAAAAGTTTCCCTTCTATTCTTGAGCACAGGTAGTCAGTTGAGAGCGTTTCAATGGGGCCATAACTGAATCTCTAGTGAATTCTGAACAGGCCAGTGACTCAGATCTAGGGTTAAATATGTGCCTGAATGACCTCCTCTGGCTGCCCTGGCAACATGTCCTGCTCAACCACCAGAAGAAGGGAGGGAAGAACTCATTCAAACACAATGAACCACAGAAAACAATTTTAATTATAAAATGTACCTCCAAATATTTAGTCTCCAGTTCTTTCTCATACTCAACTCTTCAATTTCCACATCACTCTCATCCCTCAATAAACTTAAAGAACAACAACTTTCCTGTCGTGAATATAGAGGGGCAGAGAGGTGAGGGGAGAGAGGGGACTGGGGTGGTCATAACGGGGAGGGTATGGTAAGACCCACTTCAGGATTGTTATGCCTTGGATAATGAGCAGAAGTAACTGACTGACTAATTGAAAAATCAGAACGCTTAAACAGGCAAACCTCAGAGATATTGCAGGTTCAGTTCCAGACAACCACAATAAAGCAAATATTTTAATGAAGTGAATGTCGTAATAAGGCAAGTTGATGAATTTTATGTTTTCCCAGTACATATAAAAGTTATGTTTACACTATACTGTAGTCTTTCAAGTGTACAATAGCATTATGTTTAAAAATACAAAGTATATACCTTAATTAAAACATCCTTTATTGCTAAAAAAAATACTAACCATCATTTGAGTTTTCAGGAGTTGTAATCTTTTTGCTGGTGGGAGATCTTGCCTTGAAGTTGATGGCTGCTGACCAGTCAGGATGGTAGTTGCTAAAGGTTGGGGTGGTGGTGCAATGTCTTAACACAACAATGAAGTTTCCTGCGTCGGTGGACTCCTCCTTTCATGAACGATTTCTCTGTAGCATGTGATGCTGTTTGATAGAATTGTAGAACTTCCTTCAAAATTGGAGTCAATCTTCTCAAACGCTGCTATTTTATCAACTCAGTTTATGTAATATTTTAAATTCTTTGTTGTCATTTCAACAATCTTCACAGCATCTCTACCAGGAATCGATTCCATCTCAAGGAACCACTTTCTTTGCTTATCTGTAAGAAGCAACTCCCCATCCATTCAAGTTTTTTTTTATGAGATTGCAGCAATGCAATCCATCTTCAGGCTCCACTTCTCATTCTAGTTCTCTTGCTGTTTCCACTGTCTCCAGATACATCTTCCACTCAAGTCTTGAACCTCACAAAGTCATCCATGAGGGTTGGAATCACTTTCTTCCAAACTCCTGTTTACATATGACCTCTTCCCATATATCACAAGTGTTCTTAATGACATCAAGACTGGTGAAATCTCTCCAGAAGGTTTTCAGTTTACTTTGCTTAGATTCATCAAAAGAATCACTATCTATGACAGCTATAGCCTTGCAAAATGTATTTCTTAAATAATAAGACTTGAAAGTCAAAATTACTCCTTGAACCATGAGCGGCAGAATGGATGTTGTGGTTAGCGGGCATGAAAACAACATTCATCTCATATATACCTCCATTAGGGCTCTTGAGTGACCAGGTCCAATGTCAAATGAGTGGTAATGATTTGAAAGGAATCTTTTTTTCTGAGCAGTGTCAACAGTGGGCTTAAAATAGTCCATAAGCCTTGTTATAAACAGATGTGCTGTCATCTAGACTATGTTGCTCCGTTTCTAGAGTACAGGCAGAGCAGATTCAGCATAATTCTGAAGGCTCTAGGATTTTTAGAATGAGAGATGAGCGTTAGCTTCAACTTAAAGTCATCAGCTGCTTTGCCCCTAACAAGAGAGTCAGTATGCCCTTTGAAGTTTCGAAGCCAGGCATTGACTTCTCCTATCTCTGAAAGTCCCGGATGGCATCTTCTTCCCATAAAAGGCTGTTTTATCTACACTGGAATCTGTTGTTTGGCGCAGCCTTAATGATCTTAGCTTGATCTTCCGGGTCACCTGCTGCAGCTTCTCCATCAGCCCTGGCTGCTTCCCCTCGCACTTGTATGTTACGGAGACAGCTTCTGTCCTTCAACTTCATAAACCAACCTCTTCTAGCTTCAAACTTTTCTTCTGCAGCTGCCTCCCCTCTCTTAGCTTTCACAGAATTGAAGAGAGCGAGGGCCTCGCTCTGGGTTAGGCTTTATCTTAAGGGGATGTTGTGGCTGGTTTGATCTTCAATCCAGACCACTCCAGCTTTCTCCGTATCAGCAATAAGGCTGTTCCACTTTCTTATCATCCCTGTGTTCACTAGAGTAGCATTTTTACTTTCCTCCAGAAACTCTTCCTTTGCATTCACAACCTGGCTAACTGTTTGGCTCAAGAAGCCTCACTTTCATCCCTATCTCAGCTTTTGACATGCCTTCCTCACTAACCTTCATCATTTCTAGTTTTTTTTTATTTAAAGTGAGGGATGTGCAACTCATCTTTTCACTTGAACACTTAGAGGTTATTAATTGGCCTAATTTCAACATTGTTGTGTCTCAAGGAATAAGGAGGCCCAAGGAGAGGGAGAGAGAAAGGGGAACAGCCAGCTGGTGGAGCAGTCAGAACACACACAGTATTTATTGATTAAGTTCTCTGTTGTATATGGGCACAGTTCAGGGCACCCCTAAACAATTACAATAGGAACATGAAAAATTGTTGATCACAGATCACCATAACAAATACAATAATAATAATAAAAAGTTTGAGATAAAAGTTTGAAATACTGGTAGTAGGGAGGGCACGTATTGCATGGTGCACTGGGTGTTATACGCAACTAATGAATCATTGAGCCTTACATCGGAAACCGGGGATGTACTGTATGGTGACTAACATAATATAATGAATTTTAGCACCCTAAAAAAAAAAAAGTTTGAAATACTGTGAGAATTACCAAAATGTGACACAGAGACACAAAGTGAGCAAATGCTGTTGGAAAAATGGTGCCAGTAGACCTGCTTGATGTAGGGTTGTCACAAACCCTCAATTTGTTAAAAAAAGAAAATTGCAATATCTGTGAAGCACAATAAAATGAGATATGCCTGTGCTTGGTGGGTTACAAGAGAAAATTACCTTTTGCCCTTCAGTCTTCAAACAAGTGCTGTTGGCTCTTCCTTCCCTGCTCCTGTGTGGCATATTGGGCAGATCTCACAGCTTTCCAGACGCTTGCTGATGTTAAAATATCCAGCCCCATTAGCCCAGTTTAAAATCTTATTCTTTTTTTTTTATTTTAATGTTTTTTTTATTATATTATGTTAGTCACCATACAGTACATCCCCGGTTTCCGATGTAAAGTTCGATGATTCATTAGTCGCGTATAACACCCAGTGCACCATGCAATACGTGCCCTCCTTACTACCCATCACCAGTCTATCCCATTCCCCCACCCCCCTCCCCTCTGAGGCCCTCAGTTTGTTTCTCATAGTCCATAGTATCTCATGCTTCATTCCCCCTTCTGATTACCCCCCCTTCTTTATCCCTTTCTTCCCCTACCGATCTTCCTAGTTCTTATGTTCCATAGATGAGAGAAATCATATGATAATTGTCTTTCTCTGCTTGACTTATTTCACTTAGCATTATCTCCTCCAGTGCCGTCCATGTTGCAGCAAATGTTGAGAATTTGTTCTTTCTGATAGCTGAGTAATATTCCATTGTATACATGAACCACAACTTCTTAATCCAGTCACCTGTTGAAGGGCATCTTGTTTCCTTCCACGCTTTGGCTATTGTGGACAAGGCTGCTATGAACATTGGGATGCATATGGCCCTTCTCTTCACTACGTCTGTATCTTTGGGGTAAATACCCAGTAGTGCAATGGCTGGGTCATAGGGTAGCTCAATTTTTAACTTTTTAAGGGACCTCCACACTGTTTTCCAGAGTGGCTGTACCGACTTGCATTCCCACCAACAATGAAGGAGGGATTCCCTTTCTCCACATCCTCTCCAGCAATTGTTTCTTGCCTTGTCAATTTTTGCCATTCTAACTGGCGTAAGGTGGTATCTTAGTGTGGTTTTGATTTGAATTTCCCTGATGGCTAATGATTTTGAACATTAAAATCTTACTCTTATATCCAATTCAAAGTGTCTCCCATTTCCACCAGCCCAGACCTGCCTTGTACACTGGGGACTGGACCCTTTCGCTTTCACTTCTCCTTCATGCATCTTCCCCCTTTCTTCTGATGCTTTGGACCTCTCCAATATCACAATCTGAAAGGCGGAATTAGAGGAAAGTGGTAAAATCATTTTTTCTTGGCAGGTTCAGTTGATGGTTCTTCCCTGGCTGTGGTGGACTTCCATTGAGTTGCATATTTCAGAGGTTCTGCAAGACCCTAGGGTTCCCCACTGCATGATTCCTGGATGTGGGAGAACCTTTTGACTTGACCTCCTCCAAACAGCCACCTCCCTCCTGCCCCAGGGGATACATTCCAGAGTACCTTATTACTATGGTAGCCTCACCTGTGGGCCAGGATCCATGCAGGTGGGAAGGTGGTGTTGCTAGCAAGATAAGCTCAGCTCTTATTTCACTTAGCATAATCCCCTCCAGTTCCATCCATGTCAATGCAAATGGTGGGTATTCATCCTTTCTGATGGCTGAGTAACATTCCATTGTATATATGGACCCCCATCTTCTTTATCCATTCATCTGTTGAAGGGCATCTTGGCTCCTTCCACAGTTTAGCTATTGTGGACATTGCTGCTATGAACATTGGGGTGCATATGCCCCTTCTTTTCACTACATCTGTATCTTTGGAGTAAATACCTAGTACTGCAATTGCTGGGTCATCGGGTAGCTCTATTTTTAACTTTTTGAGTAACCTCCATACTGTTTTCCAAAATAAGTCAAGCAGAGAAAGACAATTATCATATGGTTTCACTCATATGTGGAACATAAGGAATAGCATGGAGGACATTAGGGGAAGGAAGGCAAAACTGAAGGAGGGGAAATCAGAGGGATGGGCGAACCATGAGAGACTGTGGACTCCGGGAAACAATCTGAGGGTTTCAGAAGGAAGAGGGTGGAGAGATAAGCTAGCCTGGTGATGGGTATTAAGGAGGGCACGTATTCTAATGAGCACTGGGTGTTATATGCAAATAATGAATCATGAAACACTACATCAAAAACTAATGATGTACTGTATGGTGACTGACATAACATAATGAAAAAATTAAAATTAAAAAAGATAAGCTCTGCTCTGACCAAGTCTTGATTTCCAGGTGACCCACACCAGGAAGTGAGGATGTAGTCTGCTCCGCTACCAGCTCCTCTCTTCGCCCTGCCACCGGCTCATTCCTTTCCTTCCCCCTTACTCAGATATACACAGAGGAGGGAAACGGGGAGAAGTTGGCCAGGGGTACAAAGTTTCATTTCTGTAGGATGAATAATTTCTGGAGATCTAATGTACAGCATAGTGACGATAGTTAACAGTACTGTATTATCTACTTGAAATTTCCTAAAAGGGTAGATCTTAAGGGTTCTCACCACACATACAACACAGAAACAGAAGCAAGGGAGGGAGGTGGGAGGGAGGAAGGGAAGGAAATGGTAACTATGTACAGTGATAGCTGTGCTAATTAGCTTGATTGTGGGCATTTCACAATGTATACATATATCAAAATATCAAGTTGTGTACCTTAAATATGCACAATACCTGTTTGTCCTCATTATACCTCATTATACCTTTATTATACCTCAGTAAACCTGGGGGAAAAAACAGACACGGAGGGAAGATGGCAAAGCCACTGCTCCAGCAGATGTCCACAGGGCAATGGGATGCTGGGCTTCCATCCTGCAGGCCCACGCAAGCTCTACAAGCGGTCCTTTCAGAGCACCCCCCAATTTGACTTGGGTGGGGAAAGAACACCATAAAGAGGAGAGGGGATAGGGGAAAAATATAGCTTTTCTCCCCTAAAAGCAATGACTCCATATTCTAATAAATTTCAGTTAGTTGAGGCAATCATTGTCAAATTTCTAGTCTTTTCTTTCTACAGACAGGAGAAGATATGGATGTGTGTTAGTCATCGTGCTGGAGGGGGCTTGTCATAATAAGCACGGAGAGGAGTCCTGTGCACACAACGCAGGATGCTCCGTGCTCATTGCGCTCAGTTTTAGGGCCTTAGCTTGTGGTTTCTGTTATATCTGTTCAGATGCAGATGATCTAGAAAAAAAGAAAGGGTGAGGATCTTAGAAATGGCCAAAAAAATGAGATCCAAGGAAATGTGGCAAAACGTGTTGAACGGGCTGGAAAGATCTCCCTCGATATTTCATTCCAGGAAAATAAGGATATGTCTGTCCCTTCCTCCCGCATGGGCGTTTGAGGATTCAAGCAATCCGGCACTTTGAAGCTGCATAGGCTCCTTAGTTAGCAGGTAATGTGGTGACTACACCATCTTTATTCTTCTTAGTTATTCCTTGTAGTAGTTCTTTGTAGTGTCAGAAACATCGTTACTCTTTGTACTGCATTCCAAGCTTTCCTAGCGTGATGGCCATTGGAAGCCTATGAGCATCCTTCTGGAAACCTAATGGCAGAGAACATATGCCAAAAAGACCACTGTGTACCCAGTCACCTCTTTTCCTTTACAGTTTCCATTTTGTAACTGCCTTTCTATGACTCTTTTCCACAACCCCAGCTTTCCAGAGCTGACACCTACATAGGTAGCAGATGGAATCTAGAGTAATTTGCCTCCCTCACTAGCACTCTTCAGAGCCCTAGAGTGTTATGTAACCCATACAGGATGTGACATAAAATGAGTGCTTAGCAGATGTCTTTCAAGTTGAATTCAAACATAGGAAAATGTGATGGTGTGGGGGTCAAGTCCACTGACTTTCCTCTGTTCTGTTTTGCTCATAAAAGCAAGTTCCCACAGTACATTTCACTAATGACTCAGTGGATGAATGTTTGCTTTACATGCAATGTCGGGATCCACAAGAAGAGCCTGCAGCAGTGGTTCTCAAACTTAACCTTGGCTCTACATTTAAAACACCTGGGGAGCTTTCACACCAGACCCATTTACACAAAGGAGCTTGAGAGTGAGACCCAGGCTTCAGGGTTTTTTTTTTTTTTTTTTTAAAGGTTTTTCAGAAGTTTCTGGTTATGCAGCTGAAGTTGAGAAACACTATTGTAAAGTACTCCAGAACTGTGTGCTCCAAATTCAGAAGTCTGTCCGTTTCCCTTTCCCATTAACTCCTTCTCATCCTTGGTCCCTGACCCCACCCCAAACCTCCACAGCCCTCCACAGGACCAGCAGTGTCCTGATCCTCTTTTCCCCTCTGCATCACAGCCCTAGTGAAGATGGAAAGCTGGGTGGCACAAGGCTGACATCTAGTGGTAAAAATAAGTAAGTCAATTGTCCCATTTCCTGGAAAATTACAAGAGAAAGTCACCAGTGGAACCCAGTCTGCGTGCATCTTTGCATTGGCTATACCGTGGTTTTCTGTCCCTGACGTTCCGGGAAGATAGCCAGGCTGAACTGCATTTTTGGAAACCACAAAGGGGAGGTTTTGGTCTTTGATGAACTCAGTCTTCACCTTCAGGGTGCTTTGCCTGCCCTGCCGACAGACCCATTCCCAGACCTTAGATTACTCACAGGCATAGCCTGATCGCCCCTTGCCTCAAGCCTGGCACGCACACCATGCATGCTTTCCCTGTTTCCCCCTCGTTCCCACTGAGCAACTCCCAGGGCTTGTGTGCACGCTGGCTCACCTGGCTAGGCCCCTCAGGTGGCAGGCAGAGGGGAGGCGTGTTCTCTGATTTTTCAAGTGCTCACAGGCCCTCCCCATGCTGTGTCTCCTTCCACTGATAGCTCTGCTGCTCCCCCCAAATGTAAAGGAGTTGATGCCCATGGGCATTTTATTAGGTTGCCAGGGCTGCCGTAACAAAGGACCACAGACGGGGTGGCTTAAGCAACATAAATTTATTTTCTCACACTTTTGGAGGCTGGAAGTCTTGATCAAGGTGTAGGCTGTCTGTTTCTTCTGAGTCTTTTCTCCTTGGCTTGTAGATGGCTGTCTTCTTCCTGTGTCTTTATATGGTCTCTGCTCTGTCTGTGTCTGTGTCCTAATCTCTTCTTATAAGAATACCAGTCATACTGGATTAGGGCCTCATTTTAACATCATCACCTTTTAAAGGCCTTATGTCCAAATATAGTCATTTTGAGGTACTTGGGGTTAGGGCTGCAACAGATGAATTTAAGTGGGGGGACACAATTCAGCCAGTAACAGGCATGTTTGGCTAATAATGTGAGATGGACTCCAGTAGACACATTCTTCTCCCTTTTCTCCTTTTTTTCCCATTGGAGACACAGTAATTTTAGGAAGCCTCTCTGGGCATGACCTTGGAGACCAAGTAACCTCTTGGCCCTTTAAAAAGCTGTGGCCAGCTCTCTTGTCCTTCCTGACCACACAGCCCCATTTCCCTCACACCCTTGAGATAATGCTCCCTAGTGAAGTGTTCACATGTAAGATTTTCCTTCTGGTCCTATATTCCAGTGGTCCCCATCTTTCATATGCATTTCTCTGGGTTCACCAAGCTTAGGCACAATGAGAAGTTTCTGGGCATTGATGCT
Organism: Ursus arctos; assembly: GCF_023065955.2. Taxonomy (NCBI): domain Eukaryota; kingdom Metazoa; phylum Chordata; class Mammalia; order Carnivora; family Ursidae; genus Ursus; species Ursus arctos. Next base: position 7,826,409 of record NW_026622886.1, on the reverse strand, counting down.
ATGATTTGTCTTCCTTCTGTTGTGTAAGATCAATTCCATGCAGCCAACCTAAAGTACCTAGTCTGTACAAGATAATATAGAAACATAAAAACAAATGAGACATGGTACTTGTGATAGATAATACAGGGCTTTTAGAAGAGGCATAGGTAAAAATGATTTTAACACAGCGGGAAATTATTTTTAAATTCTTAAAGATAGATTCTTAAAAACTCAAAATAGTAAGAGTTCTGGAAGGGGTAAACTCTGAGCTGCCATACGAGATGTAAGCTTAGGACCTCACTCAAGTTTTTCTGAATTAAAATCTCTAGTATTTGTGGCAAGAAATCTGCATCGTTAACAATCTCCCCGGGAGAATTTGGTGTGTGCCAAGCAGTGAGAAATTTTTTTAAAGCGATGCTGTCCAAATAGTTAGTATAGTGCTTTGCACTGAGCAGGGGCCCAAAAGCATTGCCTAAGTCAGTGAACAAAAGTATGAGCCAATAGGGCATTTATTTGAGAAGGGACCCCACACCTTCCATAGTCTTCTGGATTCCAAATCCAGTGCTGTTTTCCTAAACCCCATTGCACAGCACCATTTAGGATTCCTTAAGTTAAGGAGGCATTAAGCCATTGTCAGAAATGGCCCTCTGCCTATCTTGATTCTGGAGGCTTTTTCTTAAAGCTGCCAGAACTGAGATCCCATGCCTGCTGAATTTATTGCTCAGCCTGTCCACAGAGCAGGTAGTTGGCCTGATGCTTGGAGAGGCAGTTAAGATCAAACTCCCCACCGTCACCAGGGACAGTTGTTCCCAATAACATCTTTCATAAAATATCTGAAATGCTCCCATTCAAAATAGTCTTTGTCCTGAGAAGAGAAAAAAAAACTTTATGATTACTTTCTAATAAAAGTCTGCAGTAAGCTTGATTTCCACGGAGCACGCTAGGATCATCCAACTGGTGGTAGATTTGATTCAACCCTGAATTCCACTACCATGGGCTCTGGGGAGAACCGCTAACCTCTCTTAATGGAAAGGGACAAAGAAAGGCCATTTTTGGATTTGTGAGGTCACGCACGGCTTGGGCAGCATGGAATTTATTGAGTTTGCTGCCAGCTCCAAGCTGTTTTCTCAAAATGACTATCTCTCTAGGGAAAGATATTATGCTAATATTGTTACAGGCTCCGAGGTGAGGTTATAACACAATATTTATCTGCTCTTTTGTCAGCTTTATTTTTCATTTTGTTTTCATGGGTTGTTTAAAATGTGGAAAAATCAAGGGAGAAGAAAAATCGCACCAAATAAAAGGACTAAAGAAAGAAAGTGGGGGGGGGGGAGTGGACAGTCAGCAAAGAGAAAGTGAGCGGACCAAATCGATGGGTGAAAAAGGTGGTCGAGGGAGAGAGGAAAAAAATTTAGGTCCTGCCTCCCTCCTTTATCATTTGAAGAGAGCATGGGTGTAAGCTTCTCACTGTCCTGAAGCCCCCCCCCCGCCCCCCCCCCACAATTGTCAGTGACCCTGTTTCTTCTTGCCTCGGGGCCTGAAACAGGTATTGAGGGATAATCTTAGAGCGTTTTAAATTGCCTGAGCATGGCACTGAGGCTGTCCAGAGACCACTGTAAGTCTAATGCTGTTTAGCAGAGGGTGAGCCGCAGAAAAAGAGTATATCTCTGGCTTGGCGCCTTTTCCCAGCCCATGCTGGCTGCCCTCCTCTGTGTCTCACCATCTCCCAGAAAAGCTTTCAGCTGAATCCTTCATGCTTGCTCTCTTAGAAATACAGCTGCATGTAATCCCTTGCTTTTTAGGGGCCAGAGCTACCTGGCCTTGTGTGGGGAGAACAAGGATTCTGGACTCTGATCTGCCCCATTCTCCTCTCTCCCACTCCCAAAAGAGGGACACACTGAAAAAGTGGAAGGTCAGGCAGGACCTCCCATGGGACCGCTAGGTTTCTGCTTCCTGCCACACACCCCTAGAAGTATGGGACATCCTCTCACTGTTAGGAAATGTATCACAAATGAAATGGGCATCTCTCATCTGCCCAATACTTTGTCCTTGATGAGCGAAAGAGTGAAGAACAAAAAGGAATTAATTGAAAAGGTGATTTCAACATACAATTCTGGTTACACATATTATGTTGTTCACATGGCTAGCAGTGTCAATTGTAGACAGCCAGGGGATGTGGCTATGTCTTCTCTTCTTTTATATTCTCACTCTCCCTCCCCTGCCAGTCTTGACATTCTCTTGCGAGCAGCTACCTGCTGAATGAAGGTCAGGACATAATTTTGAAGTAAAAATTTTGCTCCTTCTTTGTATTAAAAAATGAAAAAAATGTTAGTTATGAAAGATTAATTCGATATAGTCCTGCTTGGTTCTTTTTGCTTTTGTTGCCCTTACTTTTGGTGTCAAGTTCCGAAAATTATATTGCCAAGACCAACATCAAGGAGCTGACCCTTTATGTTTTCTTCTAGGAGTTTTATGGTTTCAGATCTTACATTTAAGACTTAAATCCATTTTGAGCTGATTTGTGTGTATGGTGTAACATAGCGATCCTATTTCATTCTTTTGCATGTGGACATCCAGTTTCCCCAACACCATTTATTGAAGAGACTGTCCTTTCCCCGTTGTGCATTCTTGGTGCCTTTGTCATAAATTAATTCACCATATGTGTATGCATGGGTTTATTTCTGGGCTCTCGATTCTCTTCCACTGGTCTATGTGTCTGGTTTTATGCCAACGCCATACTCTTTTGATTACTATGGCTTTGTAATATAGTTTGAAATATGGAAGCGTGATGACTCCAGCTTTGTTCTTCTTTCTCAAGGTGCTTTGGGTGTTCAGGGCCTTTGGGGACTGGCTTTTCTTTTTCTATGAAAAATGCAGTTGCAATCTTGAAAGGGATTACATGGGGTCTCCACATCACTCTGTATAGTAGGAACATTCAAGTAACATTCCTGAGCTTTTTCCCCACAGAAGGCAAAATGACTTATTATGGAGTTTTCAGACCCTCCCTCTCTCAGCTCTTGGGGATCTGCCCACATTGCATACTTTCATCTGCTCTCTGCAGCCCCTATCCGGGGGAGGCATGTGAGAATTTGTGCCAGTGTCAGGATGAATAAGCATGTCTTACTCAGGGTTAATTAGCAAGACCTGGTCCATTTTACTCCAGCTTCATCAGTAATAAGGGTGATATTTTTATCTCTATCTACCTGACGTGTCTGCCCATCTCTCAGGTGGAGAAAGTAGACTCAATCACTTCCTAAAATGTTGGAATGATCAATGTCAAAAAGGCAAGGCAGAGCCATGAGCAGAAAATGGGCCCAGAATTTTGATGGTAGACAAAAATCCAGATCAAGAGGAACCAGATGCCCAGTGTGAGACCACTTGGGCATTTGCCAGAGGCGCCCCTTCCTTAAGACATTTCACTTCCATCTACTGGAAAATGGCCACAATATGCTGATTTGGATAGAATGTGATCGTTTGCTATCATCTTCTGGAAATTGCCACAATCTGGGTACAAACGGACAATGCCTAAGATGAGACTGGCACCATCCAGAGTTGTACAATCTGTCCTGCAGTCAGAGACAGTAAGTGCTGGTGTCCTGCCCCATATTAGGGGGAAGGAGGACACCCATAGACCAAGTTCCTTCTTCCCTCACTCAGTGGAAGCAGCCCTCATATAAATCGGTCCAGTCCCTCAGAGGCTACTTACTGGATTGGCCTTGCCCTGCCTGTGACTCAGTTTGGGCTCCAGGAACCATACTTGTGATAGCTATCTGAAGATGTCCGAGTTCTGCACAGATCAGCCTCTAATGTTATCTTGTTATACCAGATCTTTCTCAGAACTACCAACCACCTGACCCTACAGCTTGTTATTATAAATACCAGTCACCCAATCCCCAAACAGTTTGCTAATGCTTACACAGCCCAGCCATGGGTCAGGATCCATGTACAACCGCCACTCAATACTCCCCATCTCTGCAACAGCCTAGCATAGTGGGTGGTCCAAAAGCTGGTGAATGAATGGATAAAAGAATAAACACCCCACATGTGTACATAATGCAGTGTCCTCCCTGAGTCACATTTGTCCAAAATTTATTCATTCATATATCACCTTTGTGCCTTTTTCCACACGCATGTTGTTCCAGAACTTTTATATTGGTAATATCTTTAAACTGACTTATTTTTTTTCCTTAAATGTTTTGACTACAAATCCTAACTGAATAAAAAAACAGTATCTTGGTATCTTTGTACTACAGTAAAATGTTCGCACCTCACACCACGGAACAGCATGTCATATATTAACTGTTGTGCAAATATCACACATCAGGGAGCATCGCCCTCAGTCCTGGGGTCCACCATGAGCTGAATCAAGATCCAACCAACTTCCTGGTGACAGCTTGAATAATGCCATCTGTACGGCCTTGTCTAAGGCTGTACAAAATCGTGACACCTGTTACCAAGAGGACAGGGAGAGCTGGTGTCTGGAACGACTAGGAAAGCTAGGCCACAGGCTCACAGGCTCACAAGCTGTCGACCCCATCCAAAGACAGAGCCCCACCTGCCAGCCGGAGGAAATGAATCAGAACAATTATTCAGAGTCATTTGTCTGAAAGGGGGAAGAGACTTTTCTCTTCTGCAGGAAATGCTTAGGTAAGCGTGACCCCTGCTGGGTGGGCTAGTACCTGCCAAGTCATTGTCAGGAAACCCGGGTAATTCCACACTCCGCACTTCCTGATGAAGTCCCCTTGGCATTGGTTGTCAGGGCCATCCCAGGCTCTGAGAAAGCTTCTGCTCAGCATCCTGACAGAAGATCCGGCTTTCCTACATCTGCTGGGTTGTCAGGGAACAGGTGTCCCCGGGAGGTAAAGCCATGGGCGTGATAAAGACCAGCCAGGAGAGGCAGCTGAGACTGACTTGCTTAGCAACGCTGTGGAGGCCACTCTGGGCTGGGAGCAGGGCTAGAGAAGCTGCCATCCTCTTGGTTCTGATTGTGCAGAGCCGTGGGCATACCTTAGTCCACAAAAAATCAGAAAAACAAGGGGAAGGAGATGTGCTAGGCACTGCTGGCTGATTAAGGGTAGACATTGGATATCCATCTTTTACAAAACTTCAGAGTAAGCCTTTATTTGTACATAACCAAATAATAGAAGCACTCATTCTGAGCTTGCTGGGAGGCCAGGCATTTTCTAGGCATTTCTGAGAGTTCCCAAAGACTGCTTTATGTTCCAAAAATTCATTTTCCTTCCCCTGGACTGCTTTCTGAACTCAAGTTCATTCACATTGGCTGCCTCAAAATCACGTCTCTGTGGTCCAGCCTCTCAACCGCTTTGCACATTGCCACACACACCTCACCCCCAGAGTAGATACAGGCTCCTTCTCAAAGCCCCGAAGCACAGCAGACACAAGATTGCTGTGTCAAATGTGTTTGGCTCAAGTGTAAGAATAACGTGAGGACGCTACATTGCAAGTGGACATCTGTTGTCACCATTTCTAACCAAATCAGCCCTGCCCCTTCTGCAGGTGCCAATTCCTGTCACTGGGACCCCTTGCTGCTGACCTCAAGCCAAGACATGGGGGCTCATTTATCTAGTCAGACAAAAATCCTCTTTTAAAAGTCCTGTATTTAATAAACAAATCAAAAAATGGGCAGAAGATATGAACAGACACTTTTCCAATGAAGACATACAAATGGCTAACAGACACATGAAAAAATGTTCAAAATCATTAGCCATCAAGGAAATTCAAATCAAAACCACACTGAGATACCACCTTACGCCAGTTAGAATGGCAAAAATAGACAAGGCAAGAAACAACAATTGTTGGAGAGGATGTGGAGAAAGGGGATCCCTCCTACATTGTTGGTGGGAATGCAAGTTGGTACAGCCACTCTGGAAAACAGTGTGGAGGTCCCTTAAAAAGTTAAAAATTGAGCTACCCTATGATCCAGCCATTGCACTACTGGGTATTTACCCCAAAGATACAGACGTAGTGAAGAGAAGGGCCATATGCACCCCAATGTTCATAGCAGCAATGTCCACAATAGCTAAATCGTGGAAGGAGCCGAGATGCCCTTCAACAGATGACTGGATTAAGAAGTTGTGGTCCATATATACAATGGAATATTACTCAGCTATCAGAAAGAACGAGTTCTCAACATTTGCTACAACATGGGCAGCACTGGAGGAGATAATGCTAAGTGAAATAAGTCAAGCAGAGAAAGACAACTATCATATGATTTCTCTCATCTATGGAACATAAGAACTAGGATGATCGGTAGGGGAAGAAAGGGATAAAGAAAGGGGGGGTAATCAGAAGGGGGAATGAAACATGAGAGACTATGGACTATGAGAAACAAACTGAGGACTTCAGAGGGGAGGGGGGTGGGGGAATGGGATAGACCGGTGATGGGTAGTAAGGAGGGCACGTATTGCATGGTGCACTGGGTGTTATACACAACTAATGAATCATCGAGCCTTACATCGGAAACCGGGGATGTACTGTATGGTGACTAACATAATATAATAAAAAATCATTTAAAAAAAAAAAAATCTAAAAAAAAAAAAAAAAAAAAGTCCTGTATTTGCCATTCCAGCCCCCTTCTCTTTTTCCTCATCCTCAGGGCCTTGCAAAAGGAAGCAATTTTTTTAAAAGGTAAAAGCAACTCACTGGAGATATATCACCCATGATGAAGATAGCCTTGTAATTACTAAACAGAAAGTTTGACCATCCAGTCTAAAGTATATGCATTTGAAACTTGTCATTTGCTTTTACCTCCAAATAACTAAATTATGTGTGTGTTTGTGTATTCATGTAGCAGACCTGCATAACACCTACTGAGTGCCAGGCACTGTGCTGTGCAAATATTAGTTCATTTAATCCTTATAACAGCCATAAGAGGTAGCGTCTACTTTTACTCCCATTTGACAAATGAGGGCACTGAGGCACAGAGAGACTGGATGACTTGTCTGACATCACACAGCCAGCAAGTAGCAGAGCAGGATTTAACCCAGGTTGGTTGACTCTGTAGTTAGTGCTCTTAACTACTTGGCCACATTTCACTGAAGTGGTCCCCATCCACACAGAGGGAGACCTACTCCCAAAGACAAGCCCAAGCTTACACAGTGGAGCATAAGAGAAGAAATGCTGTCCAGTGTGTCCCCTCTTCCCATCATCAAGGGTTCAGAAATACTGTCTTAAAGCCCCTCTCCCAGTTACATTATCCAAATGGGTCTTCATAACAACCCTGCCAGTTGTATGTTCTCTCAATTTTACAATTGGGAAAACTGAGGCACAGTGATCACTGGAACTTGGATTTGACCCCCTACCTGTCTGAATCTTAAAAAATCCATTCTCTCCACTATACAGAGCACTGTCTCTACATGGTGTTGCCAAAGATAGTTTTTTTTTTAATTTGCTTCATTTTAAACCTTTTATCTGCAATACTAAGTAAGCTTTGAAAAGTTCAGAAGGAGAAAAACTAGATTTCAAAGAAAAGCTTATGCAATGATCAATTGCATAAGTAGTGTGTTTGAGCCATGTGTGAAGGGAAAAGCAATATGCCACAGTTAGAATGTTAAGTCTTTGGGCCAGGCACATTCCTACACAGCTTTCTTATGCTTTCTGCCTCCATGTTCTCTTGCCCATCAATCTCCCCTTCACTCACAGTCAGTGAGGATCTCTTTCAAATGCATTCATCTTCTTCAGATATGGTGATGACTATAGTAATAATAATAATAGTAATAATAGTTATTATAGTAATAATAATACCTTTGACATAGTCCTGTTCATCCAATGTATATTTATTTAGTTGTTCACTGAAGGTGCTCATCCCAATTATGGGCCCACCCCCTATTAGTTCTGTGACCATCAGCAAGTTATTTAACCTCTTTATGCCTCAATTCTTTGTTGTGACAATGAAATGGAATGTGAAGTGTTAATAGCAGTGCCCGGCTCATAGGTCGGAGCTCAATAAATGTTAGTTGTTGTTATTATCATTTGCCAACCTTAACAGTAGGTACTGGCGATACAGAGAAAAGATAAATGTAGTGTGGTGCAACTCAAATTAAATCATTATAATCTAGATGGAGCTCATCTTTACCACGACTGTACTTGGTTAAGCAAACATCACGTGGGAGTAGAAATTTGCCCAACACAGTTGTTCTGTTTCTTGACCAGTGCCTCAAAATCAGAGGGATGCTATGGAAGCAATTCTGAAGTTATCTGCATAGTTTTTCAATCTTGGCTTTATGTGAAAATTAAGAATCCATGATGTTGGGAGAGGGCAACTTCTGACAATATGTCAGACTGAGCTCATGTTGCAGGACTTCCCTAGTGCCACAAATACTAGCTAAATTAGAACTAGAAAAAAATGAACATATAGTTTCTTAAGTATATACTTTCTCTCTCATACCAGCCACGTACTTGGCCTTATGTTTGCACTCTAAAGGAATCAAAGGAAATACTTGGGTGCTAGAAACAAAACAAGAAATTGAAGTAAAAGTGTTAAGTAAGGGATGATGCTGTACTGGTCCACAGGATTACTGGTCTTATATATAGGTCATATGAACCAGTGATTGAAACTTTTACAACCACACAAGGGCAAGATACTTGACTTTGGAGAGAGAGAGAGCAAGACTGAGCTGTAACTGAGCCCCATGCATAAGGCTGAGAGCTTTGAATACTATTCTATAAAAATGAATATTAAAAGAATCCATGAAAAGGAGGTAAAACTTCAGTCTCCAGCTCACAGAAGTTTCTATATAACTGGGTGAGAAAACAAAGTCACCATAAGAAATAGAAATGTTGAGCCCAGGGACACCTGGGTAGCTAAGTTGGTTAAGTGTCTGACTCTTGGTTTTGGCTCACGTCACGTTCTCAGGGTTGTGGGATTGAGCCCCATGTCAGACTCCATGTTCAGTGGGGAGTCTGCTTGAGATTCTCTCCCTCTGCCCCTCCCCCTGGTTGCACACACTCTCTCTCTTTCTAAAATAAATAAGTAAATAAATAAATAAATAAATAAATAAATAAATAAATAAATTTTAAAAAAGAAATGTTGAGCCTGAAGCAAAAGTGGTAGATGATCTGAGTTCACATTATTATCATAATTCAGAAAACCTCCAAATAGAAAATAGAGGCAAAGTTTGTTTTGGAATTAGTGTGACCACAAGGATTTTAGCAGCTAAAAATTCAGAACTACTCTGCAAGAATATTTCCAGGATACATGGACCTACCACAGGGGGAAAAATTTCTGAACATGAGTTCCCAATTAAATAATAAGTTAAAAATCAAAGTTATCATAGGGAAATTCAGCAGGTAATAAAAAGAAAAATTAACACACACAACATGGAAAAAAGAAAACAAGCTGACAAAAAATAAAAAGATAATATGTAAAATAGAGACAAAAATGATAAAATAGAAATCATATTAAAAATAAGGAGTATGGGGACGCCTGGGTGACTCAGTCCATTAAGCGTCTGCCTTCAGCACAAGTCATGATCCCAGGGTCAGGGATTGAGTCCCACATCAGGCTCCTTTCTCAGCAGGGAGCCTGCTTCTCCCTCTGCCTACTCCTCCCTCTGCTTGTGCACATGCTGTCTCCCTCTCTGACAAATAAATAAAATCTTTAAAAAAATAAGGGGTGTGAACAAAATAATATGCATATTTGAAAAATAAGCAAATAAAACTTTGAAGAATAAAAAAAATTGAAAACAGCATGCTGGATTTAAATAGAAGTTTAGATATAGCTGCAAAGAGAATCAATAAATTGGAAGATAAACCTCAGGAAATAAAGTAGATTATGTCACAGAGAAATAAATTTATGAGTTATTTTTAAATGAGGACATAAGAAGGTTTAAGTGTACATGTAATAGATATTTCAGAAAGAATGAATATAAAGATTTCAGAAGGAAAGAATTGAAAGGATGAGAGAGAAGCAATATATGAAGATAATGGTTGAAAATTTTCCTAAAATAAACAAAGATAGTTTGAAACACAAACTGAGTCCTGAGAAGAGAAAATAAAAACCATCCCATACCTTGACACATCACAGTAAAGCTACTGAACCTTAAAAGCAATGAGAGAGAAAAAAAAGATTACCCTACAAAAGAATTACGATTAGATTGACTACAGCAATAGAGCAATAAACAGCAATAGAGACCAAAGAACTGTAAAATGGTATCCTCAAAGTTCTTAGTAAAATAACTGCCATCTTGGGATTCAATGCCAGCTCTCATATTCAAGAGCAATGGTGAAACACTACATTGGTGAACATCCTAGAGTGATTAGATCCAGGCACTGTTCCCATGGAGCAGCAAATTAAAAGGACACTGGAAATCACTGTAAACCAGTATTTATGGACTTAGAATTCCCCCAAAGAAAACAAAACCATCTTTTTCTTTCTAGAAAAAGAATGGAAACCCATGGCAGATATGTCAGGACTGATTTTAGGTTCTTAACCTACTTCAGCCTCTCAGAGCAGATCTCTTCTTGGAGAAACGCTGGGTTCATATTATAGGCAGGTGATTGAACTGGCCTGAGAATCCCTGGTGGAAGATGGACATAGTGTCTGGATTGATCAGGAAAACTATGCAATTGTTACAGTCTCAAAGAGCTTATAAGATACTGAATGAAATAGGTAAGTTTATAATCATTATAAAGAGTTGGTATGCTCTAAAGGAGGGAAGTGGGGTGCCATGGCCATTCAGAGAAGAGATGTCCAAACCTCATTGTCTGTAAGTTCAGACTTAGCTTGACATTCTATGTCTTTCACCATCATGTCCCATCATAACTTCTCCAAGATAATCTTTCACTACTCCCCAAACTAACACTCTCCTCCAAATGGTTGGACTGTTCACTAATCCTTGAAAACAAGTCCCATTTTAAAAACTACATATTAAGTAAATATGGGTTGTTTGTTGGTTGATTAGTTGACTGGTTGAATAAACAAAACCAATTTATATCTCCTTATGTCTTAGCATCTCAGTTGTGCTAAATTGCTGTGGATAGATTATAAACCAGGTTGTACAGAAAGAGAGATCTCCATTATACAAGCCATGTGACATAACCTCCACATTGTGACAACTTTCATTAAGGCATATATGGTATAGTACAGAAGTTTAGAGGCAGGTTTCCTGAGATCTAATTCTGATTCTACCATTAGCTCTGTGACCTTGGGTAAGATATTTAATTTCTTTGTGTCTCAAGACCAAACCATAGGAATAAAATTTAGGCATTACTCATACAGTACTTGCAAGAATTTAATGAAGCAATATATGTAAAATTAAAATGTGCCTGATACGTGGCACATACTCAATATAAATTAGCATGCATTGCTATTATTTTTGTTAACACTTAACACAGAATGAGGAAAAAAACATCTGCTATTCCATTTACATATTATTGCAGGTAAGAGAAGGGCATCTAAATGAAGATTTGGAGAGGACCATACAATCTTCCAATTTTCTATAATTCTACACCAACTCACAAAATATAGAGAAACTGCCAAGACTAGATACAAGGTCTCTTGATTCTCAATCTCGCATTCATTCTGTCAGCTCTATCACTGGTATAATCCAAGTCTCCTGGCTCATAACCAAACCAGCACTTTCACACTTTATTATTATTATTACAATAACAGCCTCTGATAATGCTTACCTGACAACCACTGCTATTATTGCCTCTATTACCACAACCATAACTAATTCCACTGTTGTGTTATCCTCACTATGTCCCCACTGGGACCATTTATGATGTATCAGCCTTGTGCCAGACACTTTAAAAAAGTACTTTCTCAAAAAAAAAGTACAATCTCTAATCATTACAGCAACTCTGCAAGAATTGTACTCATCTCCCCATTTTACAGATGAGAAAATTGTTAAGTAGCTTGCTCGCCACTCACAGCCAGTGGGCAGAAGGGTCAGGATTCATACCTAGATCCTGCTTGCTCTCAAGACCATACCTTTTCTAATTCACCAATCTGCCTCTCTACCTAAAATGTATTTGAGTACAATAGAACAGATTTTTACCAGTTTTACAGCTGTTTCTCTCAGCCTGCAAAACAGATTGCTCCCAGTTGCTGAGCCTGATGATCGGTGCCAATTTGTCAAAATGCCAGTGGCGTTTTAATGATTTAGAAAAAGCACAGGCTGACGGCTTTTTCTACACCCAGCAGATGCCTCTGTTCCAAGAACTGTAACAGCATCAAAGAGGAGTGCTCCCACTGACTTGCAATGTTTCCTGCAAATGACAAGTCTGTGGACGTCATCTGGGGACCAAGGGCAAGGATGAGCTCTGTCATGCTCATCTGCCGGGAAAAGGGGAACAAAAAAATGAACCAAGATAAAACCACCATGGGGCTGGGAATCTGGCAGAAGATGGCCTGAAGATCAGTTTTAGATAAGTCCTGTCTTCCTCCTGGTATTTGGAAAGCCTTGAAACTTCAGCTTTCTCACTTTGGCTCCTCTGTTCCAACTCTTGGCACAATTATTTTGATGAAGTGCATCCTGAGATGATGGCCTCACTGAAGTCTATTTGACAAGAACGCAAAGCAGCAATGGGGAGGAGAAAGCTGTGCAGCATGGAAGCCACAGATAAATGGGGCCTATTCACAAGGCAGTGTGAAAAACGGGAGAGTGATGGTAGCCATTTTGCAAGGTGTGGGACTTATAGACTCATATGTCTTTTAGAACTTGGTGATTGTGCTTCAAAATGATAGAGAAAAATGAGCAAGTGACTGCACGCCAAACATAACCCACCTTTCTGAGAGCAGGAAGCAGAAGCCCATGCTCATGCCTCGTGTGGCATTTCTGTGCACCATTTGTCATCTGGGCTGGGGAAATTCACATGCTTTGGAAACCTCTGCAGAGTTTCAAAGGTAGGATGTGCTTTGAATTCTGAGTTATTACAACTCATTCAAATTCTCATTTTCCAGAGGTTTGCTAAATCTTATCGGGAGTTGATTTTCTAAGGCAGGTCCAGCATCTGAGCATCCAAGGGAGCAGGGAGGAATTACGAGAGGCTCTAGGAAAAAAGAGCATAATGAAGGTGTAGGAGTGGTAAACTTCCAGGTAGAGGGAGTTGCCTATATCAGGTTGTTAGCAGCTTATGTGGTGGTAGTGGGTGGTGCTGATGATGATGACAACAATGATACCATAAAAGCTCCTCACACATGCAAAGCATTTAGTCTATGTCAGATCTACACTAAGAACTTCCATATACAACAGGTGTCCTATGTCTACAGGGGTCATAAGTTTTCTCCTCCCTCTGGCATCCCACCTACTTGTTTTTAGTCCCCTACCTCTTTTTTTTATTTTAGGCCTCAGGACTGAGAAGTCTGGGTTGTGGGAGGCTCAGACCATGGAGAACACATGATCAGGTTTTCTGAGATAGAGGTATGGTTGCAGATGAGAAAAAAGTTCCCAGACTAGGGTGAAAGGAGAGTATCAGAGGGGACACAAAGCTTTGGTATTGATGAGGGTCTCTAAGAAAAGAATCTCCTAGCTGGACACCCTGAGAGCTGGCTGCATTAGTTTTTTGACTGTCCTAACAAAATACCATGGGGGTGCTTAAACAACAGAATTTTTTTTCTAATCATTCTAGAGTCTAGAAGTCCAAGATCAAGGTATCAATAGGGTATGTTTCTTCTGAAGCCACTCTTCTTGACTTGTAGATGGCTGTCTTCTCCCTCTGTGTGTGTCTGTTGTCCTAATTTCCTCTTCTAATAAGGATACCAGTCATTTTGGATTAGCCTCTACCCTAATGACCTCACTTGAACTTAAGTATCTCTTTAAAAACTCTATCTCCAAATACAGTCACCTTCCAGTGTCCTGGGGGTTAGTGCTTTTACATATGAACTTATGTGGGCAAATTATTTAGCCCGTAAAAGTGGCCCAAGGGACAAGGAGCATAATAAAACCATAGGTAGTTTAAGGAAAGAGAGGGACGTACAGAGGATTTGCTGGGTCCTCTTTCCCAAATAGTATAGCAAAGCAAGAAGATCCCAGTGGCTATGTGTTGTATCTATGCAGGAAAGCATGAGCTCACCTCACAAAATTTGTCAAATTCAGAGTGGCCAAGCCCTTTGTACCTAAGAGCAGGTCAGATAAAGCACAGATAGGTGGAGGCTCTAAAAAACTGTGTCATCAGGAAAAAGAGAAAATGAAACAATGGCATTCTACCTAAGATATGAACAAGGACATCTCAGAGAATGTCAACATGTATAGGTGTTGATAACCAGTCTTGCATTTATGTAACACTTACTATACGCCAGGTGCTGTTATAGGTTATAGCTTCATTTGAATCCGATCATTTAATTCTACCATCAACCCTCCAAAAGAGCTATTATTATTCCCCCATTTCACAGATGAGAAAATTGAGTCATAAGGAGAACATGCCCTAGGTTACAGGCAAGGAAGTGGCAGAAGCAGATTTCAAGGCATAGGCCAAGGTCTTAAATGGAGCTAGTATTAATCACTACCCATCAATATGCCCGCACTGGTGATAAAAATATCAAATGCTTCTATAACTGTTGGCATACAACCAGTAGTCCAACTCTCCTTAATACCCTCTTGCTGCCCTGTCCCCCAAGGCCCCTCCCCTAGGAGCCCTAGCTCAGAATCCACACACTGAGGGTTGATTCCAGGGTCTGCCAGGCTCCTATTCCAGCTCTGCAGGTCCCACCATTCAGACTGGTGAGAGTCTGTACCGTAGTGGTTGTTAAATATCTTGAACATTATTCCTGCCTTATACTCCTGTATCATGTTGCCTCTCATGGGCCAGAATGTCCCCCCATGCCTTGGCGCTAAGAAACACACTACGTCATTTAGGATCAGCTGTAGCTACAGCCCCCATAGCCAGTGTGTTCATCCAAAAAGTCTTGGTCATGCTACATGTCCAACATGTGTCATCATCATAGTCACTCAGGGCCCCAGTTGATGAAGCCTCTATCCTAAGGTGTGTGTACACAATTACCAAGGGAGAACAAGGCTGTGGCATATCATATGCTGACTCTTTTTTTTTTTTTAAAGATTTTATTTATTTATTTAACAGAGAGAGAGAGACAGCCAGCAAGAGAGGGAACACAAGCAGGGCAGTGGGAGATGAAGAAGCAGGCTCCCAGCGGAGGAGCCCGATGTGGGGCTCGATCCCAGGACCCTGGGATCACACCCTGAGCCAGAGGCAGACGCTTAACGACTGAGCCACCCAGGCGCCCCTCAAATGCTGACTCTTAATTCCCCTACCAGGAAGTGACATATGCCACGTCCACATGCATTTTATTGGACAATGTGAATCACAGGGTCATGCCTGTCTTCAAAGGGGCCAATCCTACCATGTGTCTAAAAGACAGAAAGTAGAAATGTTTGGCAAGGAGCACTGGTGAACTTCTCACAGCATGATGGTGGGGTTCCAACAGGGGATGTCCAAGACCAGCAGAAAACAGAAACTAGCTTGAGTTTAGCACAGAATCACATCCACAATATTCTAGTAGTTGAAGCAATGACAAGGCCTGGCCAGATTCAAGAGGGTTGAACTGGGTTCAATAGCGTCCCCCAAACTCATGTCCATGCAGAATCTCAGGAATGTAACCTTATCTTGTAGGGTCTTTGCTGATGTGCTAAGTTAAAATGAGGTCCTCCTGGATTGAGGTGGGCCCTAAATCCAATGACTGGCATCCCTGCGGAAGAGGAGAGACACAGAGACACAGATGCAGGGAAGAAACTCATGTGGTAACAGAGGCAGAGGTGGGGGTGATGTATGGCGAAGCCAAGAAACACCAAGGATTGCCAGCAACCGCCAGAAGCTGGGAGAGGCAGGGGACATCCTCCCTGAGTCCCCAGAAGGAACTGACCCTGCAGACACTTTGACTTAGGACTTCTGGTCTCCAGAATTGTAAGAAAATAAATTTCTATTGTCTTAAGCCTTTCAATTTGTGGTAATTTGTTACAGCAGCCTTAGAAAACTAATAGGGGGAGAAATAAACTCCACTTCTTGGTGAGTGTGAAGGTCATATTGCAGAAGAGAAAACCAATGAAGACAGACATAGTCAGGGCCACGTTTGGAAAAACACAACCTGCTACCAGTAGTGTTCATACCCCACACAGTAATAGCCGTGGGAGCAATAGTTTGGTTTCCTCTTCCTTTAATAATTCATACGTTCTATTTTTATTTATGAGCCAGTGTGTGTGTGTGTGTGTGTGTGTGTGTTCCTTGCTATAAGGCTCCCAGCATCTTCTTTGGCAAGTGTTGGGGTGTGAACAAACCAACAACATCTTTTGCCCTGGGTTAAGGCTACAGCTTACACCTCAACCTTCAAGTTTCACTGTCTTTTCTGCCAGACTGAATTTCAAACTTTTTCTCAGGAGGATGTAAAGATTGAGCTACAGTTTTGACAGCTTCTGAGCTCCTGCTGCGGCTGAGATCAAGGAACCATAATTAATCACCAAGGGGTTGGTGGATGCTGCTGCCACTTCTCTGCACAAAGCACCAGGGCCAGTCCAGCCCAAAGCTGGAAGACCACAGGAAATGGGCATATGCGACAGCTACCCATGGGTCTCAAGAGTTGGAGTGTGTTCCAAGCACTGAAGAGGCTTCTATAAGTCTCCTCAGCCTTCTGAACATGCCTCAGGAAGCTGTTCTCCTGCCTTTTACCAGGAATCTGAGATTTAAGGCTTGAAGCTTAAAGACCATGGAATTACTGGCATCTCATTGCTAACTGAGACAGTGGATGTGGCTAAGCTTTGAAAGATGTAACAAATAAAAGCAGAGATTTTCATGGATGTTGAGCGTTGGACCATGATAGACTCCAGCTCCTAACAAATCCTTCCACCATATACCTCCACTAACAGGTAACTTACAACCATAGAAATGTGTTACGGACCCAGCCGTCAGTGGTGAGGAAGTGTGCTGTCTGTCCAGATAATTTAGTGGCAGGCAGAGGAGGTGGAGAGAAAGTCATCCATGAGATGACAAAAGTCCATGCCCTTGCCATGCATGGATGTAAGAACTAAACCTGCATGATGAGAAGCCCTAGTTGAAAATCCAAAAATAAAATTAGCCCAAGATGCTTGAAACCACAGGACAGGTTTCGAACAGGATTAAATGTAAAAGTATCCTGAGGGAACATTTTCACAATTAAGTGGTCATGGCTCCCTCTTCCCATTTCCAAACAGAAAGGAAATATGAAAAATTCTGCCAATGTTGAGTTTACTAGGGAAAAAATTACAAAATACATGAGCAAATGAACCTTCATGAGAACATGAAGCAAATGATCCTTCGTGAGAACATGTGATGACTGGAAAATTATCTGCACCCCTCTGTTAAACTGGAACTAATATAGTAAATCTAAAAGAGCTGTAAGTATATTTAAAATGAACAAAGTAATATAAAATAAGAATACTGATAGATGGGAGACTGGGGGGGAGGCTCTTTAGAGTTTTTGAAAATAGCAACAAATAGAACTTTAAGAAGTGAAAATAGAACCATTGAAATGAAAAACCCAGTGGTTAGGTTAAAATTAAATTAGGTACAGCTAAAGAGAGAACAAGTAAACTGGGAAAATTACCCAGAATGCAACAAAAGAATATGGAGAAAAAAATGCGAAATAGAAGACATTGAGGGTAGAATAAGGGTCCAAAATAGACCAACCTGTTAGTGGCTAAAACAAAGAACTTCAAAATATGTTAAGCAAAAATTGACATAATTACAAAGAAAAAGTGACAAATCTACAATCACAAAAAACATATTCTAAGATAGCTCTATTAGAAACTGATAGATTGAGGAGACCAAATAGTAGTAGTAGTTAGAACATTTAAAAAATCTAATAAGCAAACTTGAGCTAATGGACAAATAGAGAAATTAACCACCACAGAGAAGACAATTGTTTTCTGGCTTATGGGAAACCAGTGCAAAAACTGACCACAAAATAGCCCTCAAGTAAAATCTTGGCAGATACAAAAGAATAAATATTTTGCAGTGCCATAAAATTAGAAATCAGTAACAAAAATAGCATTTGCTAAAGCCACACTTGGTAACTGAGGATACACACCTTTATAACTAATGGTCTGAAGAAGAAATTACAATGGGAATTAGAAAATATCTAGAGTTGTTTAACAATGAAACCAGTGTATATAGAAGACCTTACGACATTGCTAATGTAGCACTCTGTGGGAAATTTATAACTTTTAAATGTGTATATTGAAAAACAAGGAATTCTGAAAATAACATAGGAAGCTGTTACAATAAAGAAGATAAAGAGAAACAACAGAATAATCCCAAAACGAAATAGAATGAAAGAAATAGTAAGAGTGAGAGTCAAAATTAATAAAATGGAAAACAAGGAAACAATAAGACCAACCGAATTAAAGTTCTCTTCAAAAGACCAATTAATTAAACAAAAGATCACTTAAAAAAAAAAGAGAAGACAAAAATTAACCTGATTTGGAATGAAAAGAGAGGCAATGGACAGATCTGCAGATTTTTTTAAACCAGAAAACACCAACTAATGCATCGTTGAACACTACATCAAAAACTAATGATGTACTATATGTTGGCTAACTGAACGTAATAAAAATAAATAAATTTTAAAAAAGAAAAAATGGGAAAAAATAAACCATAAAACACCATGCTGTATTGAACATTATTGGTAGTTTATTCGTGCCAGAATTTGGGGGAAGGGGTATATACCTAGTAAAATTGCTGGGTCAAAGTTTACCTTCTACTTAAATACATATTGCCAACCAGCTTTAAAAAAAGAGCAATTTACACTCCCACCAGCAGTGATTTATAGCACTCACTTATCTAGAGGCTTGCCAGCATTTAGTATCAACAGGTTATTTATTATTTTTGTTCTGGTTTGGTTTTTTTGCAACTGGATAAGCATGAAGTGGTATATCATAGTGGTTTCAATTTGAATTTTCCTGGTTATTAGTAAGTTGACAATATTTCCATGTATTCTCTTCTGTGAATTGCCCTCATATTTTTTGCACATTTTACTATTATATTGTTTACATTTTTCTTTTAGATTTGTAGGAGCTCATTATAAACTCTAGATACTAATCTTAGGGCAGTTAAATGCATAGCAAATTTCTCTGATACAGGAGAAATTGCAAGCCATTTTGCGAACGTATGTTTTCATTTCTAGAAAATAGATGCCTGGGAGTGGAAAGTCTGGATCAAAATGTAGAGATGCATTCAATGTTATGAGAAACTGCCAAACCATTCTCCAAAATGGTAGTATCATTTTACACTCCTACCAGCAATGTATGAGAGTTCCTACTGCTCTATGTCCTCATCAACATTTGATTTTGTCTGTCCTTTTTACTTTAGTCTTAATAAAGGGTATGAAATATCTCTTGCCGTTTTAATTTAAATTTTCCTCAAGATTAATATTTGCATACTGCCATTCATAAATCATTCCTTAAGTGTCACTTCAAGTCTTTGCCCATTTTTATTGGGTATTTGCCTTTTTATCATTGATTTGAAGGATTTCTTCATATTCTTATATATTGGGTATGAATCCTTTGCCATTTGTTTTTCCAAAATAATATTCAGTTTTCTTGTACCATTTGTTAAAAAGACCTCCCATCCTTGTTTGATTGACTTTGTGCCTTGGCCAAAAGTCAATTGACCTTATAAGAGTGGGTATATCTCTGGACTCTTTACTTCCATTGATCTGTTTGTCTCTCCTCATGTCAATAACACTCTGTCTTGATCTTGTAAGTCTTGAAATCAAGTTGTATAAGTCCTCCAACTTTTTCCTTAGTTTTCAATATTGCTTTGGCTCTTCAAAATTCCTTGTAGTTCCATGTAAATTTTAGAATAAGCTTGTCAGGGGGTTTTTGGTTGGTACTGAGTTGAACTTATGGATCAATTTGGGGAGAATTTGTTCTTATATCTTGATCATAAAGCCACCAACTTTGGTGAACTCTTCTTTCTTGTCCATTGCTAACTCTAGGTCTAGGCACTACTTATTTTCTTCTTCTGTGTTTGAGCTCCCTATACTCTTCACTTTGCCATCCAGTTAAACTCAGTTTGTACCAGTACTATCTCTTCCTTTGATGCCTCTATTCTCCTCAAATTACCAATCCGAAACTTATCTAAGTTCATGGCTTGTCTCCTTCCTTGGTGAGTGTTGCTCAGATAATGTACTCAGTACTATGACCTCTCTGTTTTGGCAACAAGGCACTCTCATTTCCAGCTTCCATGGGATGCCTTGTACCCCTGGGAGTACAGATTAATGTGGCATACAAACCCTCACATGGTCAAGCTCCTTCATACCTCTCTGGCCTCATCACTTAAATTCACTATCTTGTGCTCTTCCCTCAGCCATAATAAGCCACTAGTGGTTCCTCAAACACACATGCTCTCTCACATCTGGACCTTTGCATATCCTGTACCTATCTCCTGAAACAATACGTGCCTCTCCCCAGACATACCCACTCCCATCCCATTAGCTTAGAAACCTTCCCTGATTCTTCTAGGTGGGTTTAGATGCCCTTCTCAGAGCTCTCATAAAATAGTGGGCAATTCCTCATAGCAGCCCTATTGCACTGTGCCCCTTGAAGGCAGGGACTGGGTCTTTCTCACTGTTGAATTTCCAACATCTAGCACATTGCCAGGCACATACAAATCTCTCCGTCAATATTTGTTAAATGTATGGAGAAATTAAAGAATTTGTAAGTAGACATTGTCAGTATGTCAGTGTATTCTATTCTCCTAGGGGATGGGAACCCTGACTCACTAAAGACATCATGGCATTTATGTACCTGTGGTGGAGACAGATGACTCATTCTGCTCCCAGCACTTGTTAAAAATATCCCTTATCCATATTCAATTTATATGCACTGATCAGTCTTCTAATCTTAATGCACTTCCCAAGTAGATTTCTTAAACTGGGATGGAAATGTGTTGGCTGGTGGATACATTCTCAGCCTATTGGCAGAGAGATTGCACATTGTAAATGTGTATTTTGGCTCTCTGTTTTTTAAAACAATCATGTTATTTTGGTTGACACGGATACAATCTTAGAACTCCTGCTGGGAACTGAAAGAACTGTTTTTCTTTCCCTTTTTTTCATATATATGTTCCCCATAGAGGGCAGTTCTTATTTCCTGTGTTTTCCCACAGGGCCTAAGACAGTGTAGAATACCTTGATGTCGTTCAATAAACATAAGTTGGATTTAACAATTAACAAGGCTGAAAACTAAACTCTAGGGACATGTATTAGTTTGCTATAGCTTTCCTAACAAAGTATCAGAAATGGGGTGGCATATCAACAAGAATATATTGTTTCACAATTCTGGAGGCTAGAAGTCTGAAAATATCTGCGGAGTTGGCTTGTTCTGAGGGTTGTGAGGAAGAATGCTCCATGCCTTTCTTTTAGGCTACGGTGGTTTGCTGGCAATCTTTGGCATTCCTTGGTTTCTACAAGCATCATGCTGATCTCTCTGCTTTCATCTTCACGTAGTGTTCTCCTCATGTGTCCAAATCCCCCCCTTTCATTTGTTTATTTATTTGAGAGAGCATGAGCAGGGGAAGGGGCAGAGGGAGATGGAGAAGCAGACTCCCACTGATGCAGGAGCTCGATCCCAGGACCCCGAGATCATAACCTGAGCTGAAGGCAGATGCTTCACCCACTGAGCCACACAGGCACCCCAACACATCACAGCTCAAGACCATGTCCTCAGAGCAGTCTCTTGGAGCAAGAAAGCCAGGTGGATCCCATGTTCCAAGGATAGGGGAAGGGGTGAAAAGCCTCAAAGTGCCAGGGTCCACTGGTCACAGGTCAACTGGTGGTGACATCTTTTCAGTGACCTTCCCCAAAATTTTATTTCTGAGTAGTATCTGATTCTGTGAACATACCAGAATTTCTTTATCCATTCATTACTTGATGGACAATTGGGTGGTTTCCAGTTTTAGGCTTTCCTGAATAAAACTGCTATAAGCATTCATATACCAGTCTTTTTTGTAGATACATGTTTTCATTTCTCTTAGGTAAATATTTAAGAATGGAAGTGTTGGGTCATTCAAAACCAGTTTTGAGGTCACCTTTCTCGATTCTGTAAGAAGCAAGTAAGTAGCAAAGTCAGCCAAGTACTTCCCTGATGTCGGCAGATACCTGTGGAGCGCATTCATTTGCCCACTCTAGATAAGATTGCCAACAATCACCCCAGGTGAAAATTTAGATATCATCATTGCAATATTATATGCTTATAACAGTTTGAATTTGCATGGCGGTCTTTAGTTTTCAAACCCTCCAAACACATGACCTAATTCCATTCTTGTCACAAACTCCAAGACTCTAAGACAAAGGTGACCACCCCCAACTTACAGATGGGGAAATTGAGTCTTAAAGAGGCAAAGTGACTCTCCAGAGGAGAACTGGAACATGAAACCACGCTTTCTGATCCATCATGCTGTTCTCCCTCAGCTCCATCTTCTAGTGCCTTTTTATCCAAAGTCTACTTTGTTTGAGTCGAAGTGGAAGAGAGTTACTGAAGGAGGCACTTTTCAGCACAACCTCAGGCCCTCAGAACGTGAGCACTGGGTCTGTTTTGAGGATTTCAGGAAATAGATACATAGTAGTCTCTTCAGGCAGATAGAAATCAAATAATCAAAGGGTCCCATCCTTGACCTGCCATAGTTAAGGATCTTTCACCGGTGGCCTGGACCATCGTGTCTTACATGATGATGCATTAGTTAAATAATCAGAGAAACAATATAGAAGTGGTAGAGCTATTGTGGCCACCTGAATGCTTTCAATCATGGAGTGTGGGGGGGGAAGGAGGAAGTGAATAACAGCTATTCCACAACAGTGGCAAAAACAACTTCCCTCAAAAAATTCCACCAAATCCTCAATTTCCTATTTTGCAAGTCGATGAAATCTGCAAAATGGCATCATTTGGCCAGGTCTGTCAGTAGACCTGGGAGGTCTGTCAGTAGACCTATGTACAGAAAATTAAGTTCTCTCCAAGCAGCTGATCATAAAAAGGGAGGTGGTAGGGTACTCAGGCTTTGACATTGACCAGAACTCCATCTCTCAGAGCTGTGGTATCTTGTGAATTTCCTTAATCTCACAAACCTTTAGTTTACCTATATTTAAAATAGATAATAATGCTGTATTAGTTTCCTATTGCCACCAATTTTGTGACTTAAAACAACACAAATTTTTTACTGTTGAAGGAGGTCATCAAGAGGACATGATCCTCAGTTGACCTGCAAGCTCAACCCTAATGATCAGTCTTCTCACTCCTTCCTCTGTCCTTGGAATATATGTTCTGCCCATCATTCCCATACCAGGAGCCGTTTTCAAGGACATAGTCTGGAGAGAGTAGGTGTTATTGAGATCATCTGGACTGAATATAACACTGACCTCAATTAAGGCCTCTATAGAAACTTCTAAAATTCTGGCAGGTGGTTGAAGAGATTACCCTCTTGTGGCTGCCCAGGACAAGCCTTGTAAGTAAGTTTTCTTGCTTCTTAGAACTGCCACCTATCAATCTGATGTAGTCTGACTCTTTATTCAGTCACTTGCCTTCTGTGTGGGGGTACCAATTTTTAAACCAACAATTACCTTTCAGTTATGGAGGTAAGAAGTCCAAAATGGGTCTCACTGGACTAATTAGCAAAGTGGCCTTCTGGAAGGCCTTCTGGAAGCTCTAGGAGATAAACCATTTTCTTGCCTTGCTCAGTTTTTTTTTTTTTAAAGATTTTATTTATTTATTCGACAGGATAGAGACAGCCAGCGAGAGAGGGAACACAAGCAGGGGGAGTGGGAGAGGAAGAAGCAGGCTCATGGTGGAGGAGCCTGATGTGGGCCTCGATCCCATAACGCCAGGATCACGCCCTGAGCCGAAGGCAGGCGCTTAACCGCTGTGCCACCCAGGCGCCCCTGCCTTGCTCAGCTTTTAGAGGCCACCTGCATTTCTCGACTTGCAGCTCCTCCATCTTCAAAGCCAGTAATGGCCCATCCGGCCTTTCTCACATCATATCACTCTGATACTCTCTCTTCTACCTCCCTCTTTCACTTATAAGGACCTTTGTGATTATATTGGGTCCACTCAGATAATCCATCTCAAAGTCAGCTGGTTAGCAATCTTCATTCCTTCTGCAGCTTCAATCCCCCTTTGCTATGTGACATAACATAATCATAGGTCCCAGGAACTGGGGTGTGGATGTCTTTAGGGGGCCATGATTCTGCCTACCACAAATATCTTGCCTGTCAACCAGGTTCTAAAGATTAAATGAATTAACATATTATGGAGTTTGACACAGTACCTAACCTATGGTAAACTCTCTGATCTGTTGGTTTATCTCAAGGAAATTCTTGATTGACATGAACTAGTCAGAAACCATATCTTTTTTTTTAAAAGATGTTATTTATTTATTTAACAGAGAGAGAGACAGCCAGCAAGAGAGGGAACACAAGCAGGGGGAGTGGGAGAGGAAGTAGGCTTCTAGCGGAGCAGAGAGCCCGATGTGGGGCTCAATCCCAGAGCCCTGGGATCATGCCCTGAGCCGAAGGCAGATGCTTAACAACTGAGCCACCCAGGTGCCCCCAGAAACCATATCTTATTCACCTTTGTTTTCCTAGGGCTTTCTTATGATTTGCATTAGTAGGGTCAATACATTTTTTGGTGCATAAGTGAAGAAATGAATGAATGAATAAATGAAAACTCCTTATTCTTTTTTTTTTTTTTTAAGATTTTATTTATTTGACAGAGATAGAGACAGCCAGCGAGAGAGGGAACACAAGCAGGGGAAGTGGGAGAGGAAGAAGCAGGCTCATAGCGGAGGAGCCTGATGTGGGGCTCGATCCCATAACGCCGGGATCACGCCCTGAGCCAAAGGCAGACGCTTAACCACTGTGCCACCCAGGTGCCCCGAAAACTCCTTATTCTTGACAGTGACTTACAAATTCAACACTCACTTCCTATTCTATTGATGCATTGGAACTTCAATTAGAAAAAGCTTGGGTAGCCCTGGCGTAACACATGGTCATCAAAGAATTCAATATCATAGACTCAGAATTGGGAAGGACAATGAAAGTAACTGGATTCCCCTTCAACCTCAGTAATCATTACGGAAATGCTAATTAAACCATGATGAAATAGCACCCCATACCCATAACAATGAGTGTTATCAAAGAAACAGAAAATAAAGTGTTGAGGTAGTTGTGGAAAAATTAGAACTCTTGTGCACTGTTGGTGGGAAAGTAAAATGGTAAGACTGCCATGGAAAAAATTAAAAATAGAATTACCATATGATCCAGCAATTCCACTTCTGGGTATATACCCAAAAGAACTGAAAGGAGGGCCTCAAAGACAGATATATATATCTCAACAAAGAATGTTGAACTTTTTAGAAAAAGCCTACACAGGATTTTGTCATTTCTTCCTAATACATTAACAAACCCAATAATAAGGAGGAAAGAAACACTTTAAAAACAGTATTGCTCCAATTTGTCTGCGGTTATAGGATTTAAAATATTCCCGTTCTATTGAGGTAAAAG
This sequence comes from Ursus arctos, assembly GCF_023065955.2. NCBI lineage: Eukaryota > Metazoa > Chordata > Mammalia > Carnivora > Ursidae > Ursus > Ursus arctos. The sequence goes on along the minus strand of NW_026622886.1, from coordinate 7,800,929 downwards.
CTGCAAACTTTGGTAAACTTAAAAAAATCAACAAATCATTCCAAAAAATACAAAACCAAAAAAAGAAAAACAAAAAACAAAAACAAAACCAAACCCTAAGTTATAGCTTTCTTGGTACATATACAATAACTACAAAGATAAATATATGTGTGTGTGTGTATGATTTTATTTATTTTAGAGAGAGAGAAAGAGCGAACTCGAGTAGGGGGAGGAGCAGAGGGACAGAATCTCAAGCACACTCCATGCTGGGTGTGGAGCCTGATGGAGGGCTTGATCTCATGACCCTGAGATCACAATCTGAGCTGAAATCAAGAACCAGATGCTGAACTGACTGAGCCACCAGGCACCCCTATCCACCCATCTTCATACCAACATTGTTCACAATAGCCAAAAGGTAGAAGCAACCCAAATATCCATCGATGGATGAGAGGATGTATAGAATGTGGTATATACATACAATGGAATATCATTCAGTCTTAAAAAGGAAGAAAATACTGACACATGCTACGACATGGATGAACCTTCAGGACAGTATGCTACATGAAATAAACCAGTCACAAAAAGACAAATACTGTGTGATTCCACTTACATGAGATACCTAGAGTAGTCAAACTTATAAAAACAAGAAGTGGAATGGTGGTTGCCTGGGGCTGGGTGGGGGGAACTGGGGAGTTGTTGTTTAATGAATATAGAGTTTCATTTCTGCAAGATGACAAAATTCTGGAGATCTGTTGCATAGCGATGTGAGCGTACTTAACATTACTGAACTGTACACTTAATATGGTTAAGATGGTAAATTTACGTTTTGTGTATTTTACCACAATTAAAATTTTTTTTAAGTGATTGGATCCCTACTCCCACCAACTTCAAGAATTCTTTTCCAGCATCTCTGATGGGTGATTATTCTCTTCTGCTCTAAAACATCCAGTGACAAGAAGCCCCAGAGATAATACATGCCATGATGGGCAGTTCTACTTGATTTAAAAAAAAGTTTTCCTATTTGGAGCTAAAATTACCTTCGCTATAGGTTGTTAGATACAGATTGGTTCACTGAAGTAATAGAGTAATTCGACTCCATGTATATGACACACTTTTAAGGATTTAAAGAAATTTAGATCTTTCCTAAAGTAAATACGCAGGACATAGTTTCCAAACCATTTGGAAGAAGATAATTTGGGTGTAGATATAGATATTTACCACTTGTAAATGATGAGATTTTTAGCATCTCAAACACTCTGCACCTCAATCTTATTCATTCTTTCATTTAGCCAATCTTTATCAAGCTCTATTTCTTTTAACCAAATACTGTCCAAGGTACTAGGAATATAACATTGAACAAAACAGACATAGTCACTCCGGTGAGGAGGTAATCCGGTGAGGAGTAAAGATAATTAAAGATAAGTAAAGATAATTAAACAAGTATTAACACGAAATTGAGACATGGGCCAGGAGATGGGAATTACAGAATTAAATGGGAGCATGGAACAGAATCATCGAACCTCGCTTCAGGACTAGGGTTAGACTTCCCCTGAGAAGTAACACTAAATATAAGCCCTTAAGAATATACAGCAATTTGCCACGTGAGGAGCATCTAGAACCAAGCTTATGTGGTGATCAGGAAGATTAAACTGGATAAAATAATTTAGAAAAATGTTATCCTCGTGCTCTCATGTACCCATATGGATTCAACTCCTTTAGAGTCTATGTCATTTATGGTGCTGCTGTGTGCTCTGTGCTGGCTTCCCATATCTCATCTCATTTATTTATGACAGCCTCGTGAAGATGACTCAAAGTGCTGTCATTTTTTAAATAAAGTGACAAGAACTGTCCCATTTTGGATGAAATTATGCAGAGGGCAATGGGAAAACACAAAGACAATGAAATACTTTTGCTAATAGTATATTACGAAATGGTAATGCGTTATGATTACCGTTACTTTCTTACATATTTCTGTCTGGACACAATGATTACTGTAGCTTGTGGTTTCATTAATATTCTAGAGGCTGAATTGGGGCTGTTGAATTTGTGGTCCTGCAAATATCTTCTCTTTTGTTCTTACAAGAATTCTGTCCATTTAGGTCTCCTTCCCATCTGCATTTATGCAACTGATTTTTGGAAATTAAAGGACACATTCCGTGTTACCCTATAAATTTCTACTTCGTTGGCTTGGACACTTCATTCTAGTCTGTCAGGATAATCTTGAGTTCTGCTTTTGTCATTCACATTAGCTCTTTTTCATTAGATTTGATCTCTTCCCTTCTGAGGTGTGAGATTCAGCAACTAAGGTAATAGCCCTCCTTTATTTCCTTTGCTTCTGCTGACTCCAGGTTGAGCAAAATGGAGCCACTGTCAGCTCTCTCCTGTCTTAAGCTCCTATGAAGATACAGGCTGAAGCAAGATTCAGTAAGCTTCTCCCATCCCTTCTCATTGGTGGGGTAGATTGTTAAATCTTACTCTCACACTCTGGGATTTGATGGCCCAGTCATACCTTTTGGGTACTTCCTTCTGCTCCTGATTATGCGGGCAGCCTTAAGATGACATGCAGACATGCCCCTTTCATAGCACATCACATTCCATATCCTGACCTCCCCAGCCCCTCACACTATCACTTCCCTCTCTGTGTGCTAAGAGTATACTCCCCACCACAAATAGTTAATGCTTTGCAAGTGGCTTGGCAGAGGGGGACAAAAAAGCAAGGAAATCATTTTGTTCATATATTTGACATGAATTATAATTACTTATGCTTTTTATAGAAATCTCATTGTTTCTTAAAATCATTGCAATCATTAAAAATTTTATGCATGCCACACATGGCCATAGTATAATACTTCACATCATTTACATCATCAGTGTACTTGTTTTCATTTATTAAATCTTCATTTTTCAGTATTACTCCACTGTGTTACCTTATGTTCCAAAATGTTCTTTAAAAAATGTATCATTGCCTCCAAGTAGTTCTTTGAAATGCAAAAGTAATGAAAATAGGAATGATACTATAAATGCAAACTGTGGAAAGGTCTCCATACAATGCAGAGTGAAGAGAAATTTAAAATAATATTACAAATTATGGAAAAGTCTTCATAGAACACAGAGTGATGAGTAAATCTCCAGCCAAAAAAAATGTAAACGTAAAATGTAATAATACATATCTGAAAATGTTTCACTGGGCTTGCAATCCATTCGCTTCTGCTGCCCCAGGAACTGTCAGTTTTAAATCCTTGCAAATACTAACAGATAGCCAAAGAAATGCACCATTTTCAAATAAAATAGGAACCTCTTTGGTAATCCAGTCACTATTCCCCCCCCGTCCTTGCACCAAATAGTATTTGCTAGTATGATTCAAGTGAATTGTATATCCGAATGTAGAAGAGAGTCCAAAACTCCAGAGGCATTATTCAAAATATGTACAGATCACACCATAGCTGAAAAACCTGTTAAGCTAGTCAAAAAAGTAATGAAAACTGCAAAATTCCTTAATTCAATAACACTTTTGGATACTACATACTATCAATGGTAAAAAAAAAAAAAAAAAAAAAAAAGTGAAGAGAAATTACCAGGTGTGAATTTCTAGCATCTAGTTTGCTTTCCATGTAAATCAAACCACTGGTTTGCAGAGTATAAATCAATACGTGCAGGGCATATATGACAGAGCCGTGTTCAGCAGCTCATTATCTCTGAAAACCTGTGCCATAAGCAGACTTTTCTCATTTAAGAGAAAATTATTTTGTGAGCCAAGAGGAGGACAGTACAAATACACTGGGACCCATACCAACAGTGCACACATATTTTCTTGAATATTTTATTCACAGAAACTAATCAGTAGCCAACAATATGCCTCTCAATTTTGATCCAAGGTTGAAAATACTGGGGAAATTTTTACTGTGACTGAATCATAGCCAATATATGTACATCTTTTCACCGCGACATGTTGAGAAATGGTTGGTGAATACAAAACTCTATTTTTTTCATACTGACACAAAGTGGTTGATAAAAAACAAAAATGGGTTTTTTAAAGATAGGAATAAAAAAGCATTTCTTTGTGACTTGATCATTTCAATTACTTAGAATGAACTAATATATTTCAAAATTGGAGTCAGTATCTTGAATAAAGTGAATCTATCATTTCAGGGCTAAAGATTATAATTTCAAATGTTTGGGACACAATGTTAGAATTTCTTAAGAAGAACAAACTGTGAAGAAATCCTTCAATCCTTATGGCTAATAATTTTCTTCCACTGTCAGAGAAAGAAACTGATGATATATTATTGATAATGTTTGAAAAATCACATCCCAATGCTGCCACAAACCGTTTAGAAATATATTCCAGGGACACAGTCAACCAAAGAATGATCTTTCAAGCTGAAAGTTAAAACTTTGCTTATGATGTATTTATGCCTAATGGAACATGAAAAGCAATCTTCAGTGATAAATCTATTCTTTCTCAGTCAATGTTTTATTTGAATATCCAGAATTATCTAAATATCCTTTTAATTGTGAATTGGAATCTTCCAACTTAGAAGGAATAAAGAGTAGGAAATATGGTTGTGGGACCGGAGACATGTCTCCAGCTACTCATTATCAAGCTGGATATAAGATAAAATTAGTGTCTGCTTGCAACAAATGAAGTGCTCTGCAAATGCTGAGAAATTCAGGCTCGTGCTGGAAATTCTGACCAGGTTCAGAAAGCCCCGCACGCCCAGATCAGGGAATTACCCTGAATCACAGACTGTTGACTAAGTGAACTTCAGTCCTCAGTTTTGCCATTTCTCTCTTCCCAAGATTAGAGCCTCATCATTGATTTTTGACCCATGACTCAACCTGACTGCTTACTGCTGCTCACTTCCTAGGCCCTTGATACCCTACTTCCCCCACCATGTTGAATATCCTAGAGCCAACCGCTCGAATTTTGGCAGTAAGAGGGACTACTGTGTTCCTTTGAATATGAATCACTTGTGTGCTCCTTCTGGAGCTCATTGAAAAAGACCTTCTTCTCTTTCACTGCTGATGGTCCTTCCATGTGGAGGTACCACAGCTAGTGAAACACACCTGGCCTCAACTATCCTCACTTATCAGATTTGTGAGTTTTGAAGGAGAAAAAGGGCATGAGTAACCCAGTGCCCTCCTCCTGTTTCCACTTGGTATCATGCCAAACATAGAACAGGGGCTGCTGTCACTTGGCAGCCTGGCAAATGTCCATCACCACCTGTTGACAAGGTGGATGGACCTGTCTACCCTAGGGTTCAGTATCCGGATCAGCTGGCCTGCAGATGTGTCACATTTACAAACATCAACTTTTCTTGGTAGTCAAAGTGGCACTTCGGCTCTCTTTGCCTATTCACATCTCTCACCCAACTCAAAGGGTTAGAAAAGAAGGCGCTAGTACTTAGCTTTGTTCAAATTCTAATACCAGCCCCTATTGCTAGATTGGTTTCCTCCACTGTTGTCCCACCTTGGCGACAGAAGGAACCTGCACTCTTTCAGCTCACTTCTTCTCCCCACCTGCTGGGAAACACAATGCCTGCGTCTCAGAGAAGCCCTAACTATGGTAAGACTGACAGGTATAGTCAGTAGCCTCTGCCTATGGTGATTTAGCCAGTTTGGGAACACTTAGCACCGTACCGACCAGTCCAGATATCCCTGTCTCGTCTGTAAGCTATTGGAGTCCATTTCAAAAAGCTTGCTGAAATCTGAACGCATCCCTATGGTCCACCACCCTAGTAAGTAAAGTATCAAGAAAGAAAGTGAAGCTAGTTTGTTCTGAATTTTTGTTAGTAAATGCTATTCGCTTGGTGGTAAAGCGAACTTTTCTATAGTTTTATGACCTCTGTGTCTGGCGTGTCTTGCACACTCAACAAATGTTTTGAGAAATGAATTAATTAATTAGTCATGTAAACCATGCTAACTCCTAATAATTATCTTTTTAAGTTATTAAGTGTTCACAAACTGTCTTTTTAATGATAATTCTTTCAGTTTTTTCTTGTTCTAATTTCAAACTCCATGTATAAAAGGAGGGATCTCCTTTTTACCTTGTTGGTAAAACAGAACAATATTTACCTTCCCCCAGCCTTCCAGCCTACCTGTCTTTTCCAATAATTTCTTAGCAGAAATGTTGATGCATCAGCATAGACACATTAATACATCCTGTGCCCTGAGATAGAATTATTTTGGTCGTGAGAATTTGAATTCATTTAAAGCATATTAAATCCTCTCTTATTATCATCTTTCATCTTCTGGGAAGTATCTGGTTAAAAATAACTTTTCTACCATTTATTGTTAGAATTATTCCCATTGGCAAGGAAGGCAAGTAGGAACTGAGTCATTTGCTTCTCTTTCATGTGTTAACATTCTAATATCTTCCCTAAGAACGGAGTTTCTACCTTTGTCTCCTTTGTAGTATTATTTACAACTTTACCACCCTCTTCTCTTCCTGGCAATATTCTTTCAGGTTCCATAATTTGTTGTCGTTAGGCTATGATTCCCTTCTATATTTTGTACATATATTTCTATCCAAATGACAGCCTACGGGACACTTGTTGAGGTCACTGCCTTTCTCTGAGAGCCCATTGCCAGATTTAAGGTTCGCGAGAAGGCCATCATCTTCCTTGACCAAAGTTGATTGGACAAAGAATGGACACCTGGGAAACCAGACTCTCTGGTTTCTGAACCAGAACTTCAGAGCTGGGATAGGGTTGCTATTTGAATCTAGGTTGGCCACTTGAGTGGAGAGATTAGGACCTCAGAAGTTATGAAATGGAGCCTAGTCGGATGGTACACCATCAATTAATGAAAGAATGGACAGATGCATAGAATGAAGCAGAGACAGTACGCCAAGGAGATGAGCTCCGGATGGCTTTCCAGGTCCTAGCAAATCATGGCAGGATAATTTCTGGAAATTTCGATTTGTATTCTTGCTCCTCCCTACTCCCATTATGAGGCAGGGACTAGACTCTTGCTACTCCCTTGACTGTCCATGTGACAGGGCAGAAAGCAAACACAGCCTCACAGCAACACAGAGAAGCAGTGTAAGACTGCGGGTAAGAGCAAGAGTCTCGAGCCAGGCCATCTGGTTTGGAAGAATCTGTCACCTCCTGGCTATGACAACCTAGGCAAATGACTTAATCACCCTGCTGTCCCATCTGTAGAGTAAGGATAATGCTGCCTACCATGTAGGATTATCATGACAATTAACTAAAAATGTAACATCCTTAGAACTATTACCATCACATCACAAAAGAACAAATACGTGCAAGGTATTTTTATGATCTGTTTGTTCTTGTTTTTGTTTTTGTTTTCCAAAGCCCGAAACTATTTCAAGAGCAGTGCTACATGTCCTAGAGGGTGAAACAGCAAGGAGCACCTCTGAAGACCTGGGCTGTGTTGGGAGGAAGCCGACCAGGTAGAGTGGAGATTAGAATGGCCTGGAAGAGCATGGGTTCCCCTAACATTCTGACACAGTGTCTGACAATGGGGCTGGACCTCAGACAGGAGGGCTGCCTCATGAGTCTGAGAAAGCAGGACCCCGCTCCTAGATCTCACCAGAGGTCCCCACGTCCAGAGGTTGGCATGGAGGACAGACTGCCAGCTGCTTCCCAATTCTATTCTTCCCTTATTCCTGCTCATTTTTACCTGGCCACTCATGTCAAAGTGGCTGGATCATGTTTGTATGAGAGGGAAAGAGACTTCTCTCTTAATCAGGCCTTTGCTATTTTGTTTTTAATTTTTGTATGCAGCCAGATTGAGTCCTGTCTGATTCTGCGCGAAAGTGACAGAGCTTCCGGACGTGAATGACCAATTAAGACAATGGGAAAAATGGAACAATGGGTGGAAACTCACAATTGCTGACCAAAAACTGGAGAGGCCTCTTCTGTTCTTTGGTGCCCCCTCGGACAAAGGCGGGCAAGGATGTCCCCCAGATAGCGAAGATTTTATATCCTTCCAACCTGGCAAGATGGGAGAAGCAAAACCAGATGTAAGTTGATGTAATATTTCTTATCTGAGTTTATTGTTTGAGATTTAAGAGGCTTAGCCGCTTGGATTTTGTGATTTATCCTAGAACACTTTAAATAGATTCCTCTTTATTTGATTTTTTAAACTTAATTCCAAGTGATTTTTTATTTTTTATTCGTACTCAAAAGGACCCTATTTAAGACACAAACCCTACCTGTGCAAACGCATTAATTTCTCAAGGTGTCTCTTCCATCTCTGGCAAGAAATACTTCAAATTATATTGTCAGATTTCATTTTTTGGCTTCTTCTAAAGGTGTTATGCTTTTGTGAAGAGTCAGTTGCTGGGAGCCTGTTCATTTTTTGCCTCACATTTGACATCTGCATTATCAAAGTTCCAGGCCTGGAGGGGGGAGGGGCTCCCTCCCTTCACCCCATGCTGACCTGTTTCTCTTACTTCATTGTCATTTCCAGACAAGCAGTCAGTTGTTCCTTATTGATCTCAAACAAGTCTAGCCTGGCAGTTCTCGCTGCTTCCTCCCCCAGCTGGGCAGGGAACTGTCAGCAAGGCAGGCCAAGAATTTATCCGCGGTAATTCTTTCGGCTGAATTAATCTACCTAAAGACAAGGCACAGCTCCTTGACTCTTTCAAAGTGGTTTTTACACATGTGGAGGACTACAAAAGAGATTCTTAGGCATAGTGTGGACCACACCTATGGGGAATGCCTTTGTTATTTAAACCATCCACAGATGCCCTGCATTCTTTGAAATTGATTGACCTTGGAAATACACTGAAGCCAAACACTGGGAAGAAGTAGGTGGAAAGAACACAGAGGGAAACAGGCAAAAGCAAAACTCCTGTGTGAAACGCAAACCCCCTGCTTTGCCACTCATTTTCTCTGTGATCCTGTTCAAGCCACTCGAACTTAGTGGGGTTTACTCTTTCCATCTATAAGATGGGATAATAATCTCTCTTCTGGAGAGCTCACAGAATTGTCTGGTACAGTGTTTGGAAACAAATTCTGTTAAATGTATAGTATTGTGGGGGCGCCTGGGGGGGGCGCAGTTGAGCGTCTGGCTCTTGGTTTCAGCTCAGGTGGTAATCTCAAGGTCGTGATCTCAGGGTCCTGGGATCTAGCCCTGAATCCGCTCTGTGCTCAGCGGGGAGTCTGCTTAAAGACTCTTTCTCCCCGGGGGCCTGGGAGACTCAGTCGCAAGTTAAGTGTATGCCTTTGGCTCAGGTCATGATCCCAGAGTTCTGGGATGGAGTCCCACCCACATCGGGCTCCCTGCTTAGTGGGGAGCCTGCTTCTCCCTCTCCCTCTGCCTGTGGCTCCCCCTGCTTGTGCTATCAAATAAGTAAATAAAATCTTAAAAAAAAAAACAAACTCTCCCTCTGCTCCTTCCCTCCCCATACTCCTCCCCCAGCTCTCACACATGTGCTCTCTCTCAAATTAATAAATCTTAAAAAAAATAATAAATGCACGGTATTGTTATGATCTTAACGTGCCCCAAATCCCAGCCTCCCATCTCTATATTAATTACCGTTCCAGCCAGGCATAAGGAAAGAGAGGAAAGGAGACCAGCATGTGCTGGGTACCAAAAAAACACCAAATGCTACGCTAAGGATATTACAGGTGTGTTTTCTTTTAACCTTTGTGCCAGGCCAATGCGGTGCATAGTAACACATATTTCTGTGTTCACTTTGCAGACAAGGTTCTGGGAATTGAAGTGATCACTTGCTCCGAGTCTCATAGTGATAACTTTTAGAGACGAAATTCAAGTTCTAGGTGTACTCCGAAGCTGGTGTGTGTTTGCGTATACTATACACACGGAGGCCATTGGAAAGGCAATAGCGAAGGAGAGGCTGGAATTCCAAGGCTGTATTTTTCTAAGGTATGTATTGTGTTTATTTGTTTTCTTCAGTAAGGACAGTATCTTTATGGCATGACACGAAGTTATGGAAATAGAACTCCAGGGAATGTTCCTGTAGGGAACATAAGCTCCATTTACAATAGCTGATCTGTTCACTGCCATCCAGGAACCCAGTTACGTCCTAAATTCACATCACCGCTCTGCTCAGAGCCCTTGGGTGGTTTGTCATCTCACTCTGAGTAAAAGCCAGAGTCTTACAATGGCCCACCAGACCCTATGTGTTCTGTCTCCTCCTGTCTTTACTTCTGGGCCCTCACTGCTTCTGCTCCTTCCCCAGCTCACTCTGCTCCAGTCATCCTTGCATTCTTATCCTACCAGGGATTCTCCTGCGTCAGGGCCTTTGCATCAGCTGTTTTGTTCTACCTGACTACTCTTTTCGTAGATACACCCACATGTCTCACTCTTACTGCCTTTAAGTCTCTGATCTAATCAGTGAGGTTTTTTCTGGCCACACGTTAACACTGCAAGTCCCCTCCTCCCCTGTAGCCTCCCCACATGTTAAAGAAGCCCCTTCCTTCTTGCCATGAGGAGAAAACAGACCTCGCTAGGAAATAACAGTTTTCCCCATGGGACACAGAACAGCCCTTAACAGCATAGAAACAGGAAAGGCTTTAGAAATCCTTGCAATCAGTTCTTCCATTTCACAGATGAAGAAAGGAAGACTCAGAGAGGGAGAGTGACTTGCTCAGGAATGCAAAGCTGTGTAGAGATGGGTCTGGGAAGAGAATCCAAGTTCATTTATTTATTGAGTCATTTAGCAAACATCTATTTAGGACCCACTACCTGTGGGGTCTGGAGCTCCCCCGTGAATAAACCAGTTTCAGCTCTTCCTACCTCAAGCGCCTCCAGCCTTATCAGAGAGAGACTCGCTGAACGAATCACTGCATAACAACTGCGAGATTCAGCCGCCACAGGTCTCACGAAGGTGGCCTTGGTGCTGGGACAGCCGAGTTTGAGGTGTTGACTTGCATGGAGAGACCATCGCACGCTCCTTGGCTAGAGCTGATGACGGGACAATGATGGACAGCTGCTGGATGAGGGAGCAAAGGGTGAGATGACTTAGAAATGGAGGTAGGGGTTGGAGTCTGTGGCTCCCTATAAGCCGTGATAAGAAATTCTATCCTCATCCTAGGAAATGCTGAAAGCTTTATCTGACTCCTATTTCCATTCCTTACCTTTAAGCACACTGACAAATAATGTTAAGGATAAGTAATGGAGGAGGCAGATTCAACTTCTATTTATATCCATGAACCATCCAAAGGGCGAAAAAATAACTTGGAAACACATTCCTTCAGGCCCTTGTCGCATCATACTTTCCTGGCCACCTGGGCAGTCGAATGTCTTCTGTTTCTCTGCAAGCCTGATTTGTGCGTGCACAGCACACACACACACACACACACACACACACACACACTTTACATGTACTTCTTCATTTTAGCAAACAATGTCTTGACATTCCTGATACAGGAATAACAGAGCTTATTCTGATTAATCTCATTTAATTCCAATTAGTTTATCCACTTGGGTCATTTGGTCTGTGATTACTTGCTGTCAGGGTGCTGAAAATAATGCCCATCCTTACTTCTCTGAATGGTGGTAATTCAATGGAGAGGTCTCTCCTGCTGTTAACAGAGTTCCACTCTGGTTCCAGAACACAGAGGAGACCCCGGAGCACCATTATGAGCCACCATGGAAGGTTTGTGATGTCTTTTTGCCTGGTTGAATGTTGCTTTTCTGCAAGAACCATGTGTTTCTGACCTCTGGGGCCTTGCCAACCCTGGAGAGACTGTCCCTCCCATGGCTGGCCTTCCAGATGCAAAGCAACCAACACCAACATTTTGGGCCACACCCCTGCTTCAGTCACCAGAGGGCTGGGTCCCAGACAACTCCAGACAGCTCTAACCCCAGAGCCCACTGAAGTTACACAAACGAGCCAATCCTAAGCCCCCTTCCCCTGCCTCACCTGTTCCCTCCCTGGAAACCACAATATCGGCTCTTACCAACCTTTTTCTCCACCACCTCTGCCTCCTACTGATCCTGGTGTCTCCCCACGAGGCCCTGCAGGATGTGGCCCAGCCCCTCCTCTTGGAAACCGCGAGTAACCAGCTACCTTGTCTCCTCCCGATCTGTTGGCCTCATCGTATCTGAATAAAAAGAAGCCTACCTTTTCAGACTTCTTCCTCAGACCCTCTTCTTTCATTCCCTCTGAGGAGTCCCGTGTGAAATCCCTCTGCACCCCTCCCCTGCCCTACAAGCTAGCGGAAAGGCATGGATTTCAGAGCCTGGCGGATCTGAGTCCCTGGTCCTGCTGACCCGGGTACCAGCTGCAAGACTGTGGGCCTTTTGCTTCACCTCCCTGGCCCTCACTCCCCCGCGCACAGAACTGAGGACCACAGCAGCCATCCCGCCAGGCTGCCTGGGGCTTAAATGAGATCGCGCAGGCCGGGCATCTAGCACCTAGGACATGGGGGCGGATGAACGCAAGCTGGCTCCCCCCTCCCTCCAGTGATCTGGGAGCCTCCTTTGCTGTCTGTTTTCTGCCTGCCAGTTTCACTGTTCAGTCAACCGGGAATCTTGAAGAAAATCCACGGATGATTTATTGTAAGCTTTTCAACTTTGCTTCCTTTATCTGTTAACCTTCAGCCAACCAGAGCCTTTTATTTTCCCCTCCATGAGCCCCCGGCAGAGTCTGACAGGTTCTGAGGGGGGTTGGGGATGAGCTGCGAGGACCCTGAGCTCTCTCTCGCCGAGCCTGTCAACAGAGGGCTCCCGCGAGCACAGAACTGGGAGTCCGGCCCCAGCTCCAGCTGTGACGCTGCTTCTGCGTGCCTGGGGGCACGTGGGTGAACCTTTCCAAGCTTCCACGCCCTCATTTGTAAAATCAGGATAAAAACGCGCAGGTTGCCTCTATCTTAGGACTGTTTTGTGAAGCAGATGGGACACCTTGGATGAGGAGGGTAACGTGAGAAGTGATCTAACACTAGCGAGAACTATCATGAAAAACACGAGAGGCACTTGGGGTCGACACTCTGTTTTTCCTCTTCTGTGTATCTTGACCTGCCCTCTCTCCTTCCTGGTGTAGGAAGTATATCCTGCCCCCAACCATCCAGGCCTCCCACTGCCCATCACCACCCCACTGGGGGCTGGGAGTCCAGCCTGAAAGGCCTTCCTTTCTCCCTTATCTCAAGGATTCTAGAGGGAATGTCTGTGAAAGAGGCAGAGAAAACCACAGGAAGATAAAGGATCAACTTTGTGTGTGCACGCGTGTGCGTGTGTGCGTGTGTGCACGCACACTTATTTTGTCCCATGTGCTGTCCCATGTAAACCTCTTAGCCCTGGAAAATGGGGCTCCTCAGTGTCATCACCTCACAAATGAAGAAATGGAGACACAGAGAAGTGTGTGGGAAGTGGCCCCTCCTGAATTCAAATGAGGACTTTTTTGAGTCTGATTTCTTGACTATTAGGATATCTTGCTCCCTAGGCACAACACGAGGTGCAGGGCACATAGTTTCTTTCTAAAGGACCACCCTCAGGTCATGTTATACAAATGATCCCACCCAGCCAATCACAGGAAGGAAACCCCTCCCTTGGAGTCGTGGCTGTTCCTAGGGTTCATTTCTGTTCCCCTACCCGACTCCGGTGGTTTCTGTGTGTTCGTCTTTTGCACTGAACAGTGAGCCTCTTCTCCGAGTCCTTTCAGTGCCCGTGGGGCTGAAGCCAGCACACACAAAAGTTCTCACGATGTTTGCTGCGTTAAATTAAAAAGGAACATCCTTGTCCCACCCTAGGAAGAGAATGAACACAAGAGGACGGAGAGAAAAATGATAATGAAGGAGTCACCAGGGAGTAAATCTCCAAAGAATGGAGGGATTTCTCCTTTTGCATGTCAGTGTTTTCAAATGAGATGTTAGTGTCCTGTGCGTGTTGGTGCCACACCTGGCATCGCCCAGAGTAAGAGCGGTATGGTCTCTGTGGCCTCTGACAGTTCACACTGAGCAGGACCCTTTGAGGACAAAGTGCCAGTCACAGGACAGAGCGGCAGCCCTTTCTGTCAAGGGGCTCACGGCCTGGCCCGAACAGAGGAGAGTGATGTGATGGCTGAGTCGTGCCAGCTAGAGGTTTCTCCACACGATGTTGTAATTGATGCTCAGAGTTTTTCTTTGGATTTATCTGCTCTCGCAAGTTTTGCAATGTTTCAACATCCAGAGAAAAATGGCAAGTGGGATTTTGGGGGTTCTGTCTCGGGCTCTTGGCTCTTCTTTACCTATGCTTGCTCCTGAGATGACCTGAGATGCAAGCATTGCCTGAAGGCATTGGGACCATTTTCCTGTGTCCCAAATTCAAACTGATTCAAAGTGGCTCTCTGAAGGAGAATGTGTGAAAAGGTGTTTTCCTTTACAAAAAGGAAAAAAATGAACCAAGAGCAAGATGTAATACAAAACAAAACAAAAGAAGAAAAGATCCAACAAACCCAGAGCCAAAGGCAGACCCAGACAAACACTCAAACCTGTAGTTGATTCTAGAACTCCAGTGAGGTGCTTCCTCAGTGTGTTGAAGAGGAAAGGAAATGTGTCTGAAATCAGAAGACTGTGTCTGTCCTGCCATGAGTTTGGGAATCAATTCATTTTGTTTTAGCCTCAGGTTCTTCATCCCAAAAATGATGTATTCTCTCCCCAGAGAATCAAACTGTGTGGCAACCCGCGGCCACATGGGCTGTGGCCTTTCCTCCCAGCACTTCAGACAAATGCCCCCGGGGAATCTCTGTTTCAGGGATGTTCATGATAACTCCCCTCCTGGCCCCCTTTTCCCACTCAAAGAAGCACAGGTGCTGAACAGGAAAAGAAATGCAGGAAGAGTTGTCGAGCAAACAGTTCTTTGTATGGATGGGGTGCTTTCAGTGTAAAACATATCCACTCACGTTAACGCCTTCAATCTTCACAAAAATCATAAGAGACAGGCAGGATTTTTCACAGTTGAGTGAACCTGGGGGCAGAGACGCAAGCTGACTTCACCCTCACCTGGCTGTTAAGTGGTCTGGGAGAGACAGGAGCTCATGTCGGTCTGACCTCAAGTACAGAGCTCCAATGACCAGGCCACAGCTGCCTCTGGACCAGGCCATTCTAAAAAAAATTCTGGAAATTCTCCCTCCTCCTTTGCTTTTGGTCAAACCCTTCCTGGAGCACAGGGAATAGCCAGGAGAGTCACGTTGTTTTTGATTAAGGCCTGTAGTCCCTCATTGCTTGTGTCACCTCTGGTTCTTCTGCAATGAGGAGACACAGGCCATCCCGCCTCCCCACTGCCTGGTTCCTCTGCAGGAAGGCTTTTGGTCCTACCCACCTCTCAATGTTCAGGTCAGGTATAACCTCCTTAGGAAGCCTAACTGAAGCCCAACCTGTGGTGGGCCCCGCTCCATGCTCCCGCAGAACTCTGTGCCTTTCAGTTACGATGATAACAGATGGCTTCCTTTTCCCTCAAGGGCAATGGGCTCACTCTGCAGAAATCCTTCTGGCCACAAACTCATATCAGAACCCACTCCCCGCCCCCACCGTGGCAGGCAGAATTCTAAGGAGGGCCTGACGATTTTCATCTCCTGGTGAGCATGCCCTGTAGAACTCCACCCTGCCCCGAGTGTGGGCAAGACCTGGGGATGTGATGAGGTATCACTCCCATGATTCCATTACCTATGGTAGACTCTGGCTTAGCAGGCTAGAGGGAGAGCTTCTCCTGCTGGCTTTGAAGAAGGAAACCAGCAGGTCCAAGAGGACCACTTGGCAGGGATTGATGGGTGTCCTCTAATTGCTGAGAGTGGTCATGGCCAACAACCAGCCAGAAAGCAGGGCTCTTGCAGCACAATTTATGATAGTCACGATACAGAAGCAGCCCAAGTGTCCATCGATGGATGAATAGATAAAGAAGATGTGGTGTATATATACACAATGGACTATTACTCGGCCATAAGAAAGAACAAGATTTTGCCATTTGCAACAACATGGATGGACTTAGAGGGTATTATGCTAAGTGAAATCCATCAGAGAAAGACAAATACCGTATGATTTCACTTATATGTAGAACTTAAAAAACAAAATAAATAAAAAAACAGACTCTTAAATATAGAGAACTGGTAGTCTCCAGAGGGCAGGTGGGTGGGGGATGGGTGAAATAGAAAAAGGGGATTAAGAACAGAGTTACTGTGCAGAACACCAGGTAATGTATAGAAATGTCGAATCATTATTGTACACCCGAAACTAATATAACACTGTATGTTAGTTACGCTTCAATTAAAAAAATAAAAATAAATAAAAGAAGAAAGTGGGGCTCTCAGTCTTAGAACCAAGAAACTGAATTCTTCCAACAAACAGCGAACTCGAAAGAGGACCCTGAGCTCCAGATGAGAACCATACCATGGCTGACTTCTCTGTCACAGCCTGGCAAGACCCTGATCAGAGGACCCAGTCAGCCCATATCTGGACTCCTGAACCTCGGGAACAATTAAATAATAAAGGTGTGTTGTTTTAAGTCACCTAGTCTGTGGCGCTTTTTTACACAGCAATAGAAAAAAGATACGCCCCACAAAAATATAAAGAGCACAACGAGGGATAGCTGTTATAATTGAATGCTATTTCTTCCCCCGTCAGGGAGGCGGTAGGACATAGTGGTTAGGAATGTCAACTCTGGAGCCAACCTGCCTTGGTTCAAATCCCAGCTCCGCTACTTACTGTGTAAAGTAAGTAATGGGCAAACCACTTAACTTCTCTGTGCCTCAGTTTGCCCCTTTGTGAGATAGGTCTGGTAACAGTACCCACCTTAGGTTACTACTTAAACTAACTTCTTATTGAAATTTCTAAATGTAAGATGCTTAGAACTGGGACTGATACATAGCAAGTAGTACCCAAGAGTTTCCTAAAATCATTAGCAAATCAAGGGGTGCCTGGGTGGCCCAGTTGTTAAGCGTCTGCCTTTGGCTCAGGGCGTGATCCTGGAGTCCTGGGATCAAGCCCCCCATCAGGCTCCTCCACTGGGAGACTGCTTCTTCCTCTCCCACTCCCCCTGCCTGTGTTCCCTCTCTCGCTGGCTGTCTCTCTGTTAAATGAATAAATAAAATATTTAATAAATAAATGAATAAAATAAAATCATTAGCAAATCAAAAATAAAACAGAGAACAGAATTTGTATTAAAAAATGCACACACCCAATGGCCTCATCTTAGAGACATAGAAACTGAGCTCCAGAGATGTCTTGTTCAAGGTCAGAGGGATGGTTTGAAATTCATGAAGTACATTCAATCCTGAAGGTAAGGCTCTTGGAGTCCACAGGATAACATCATATTGTAATCTGTTCATGCGGAAATCAGGCCTGAGTCAGGGTGAAGAAAAATGAGGCAGTTTCCAGCCTTTACCTGCTGGGCAGGCCGCTTAAATTAGGTTTGCCTCCTTGTTCTTCAGGCCCATGACTGTCCTCTGTCAGGTGTGACAAAGACTCTCTCCTCGGCCAAACTCTGTACAGACTCCTCTGAGCCCTCTGTGGGACATGGTTCCCTCCTGGTGTTTGGTGAGCCCAGCCCATTGTAGCAAAGAATCCTAAGTCAGTTTAGTAAGAACCCCCTACCTTTGATAGCTGATCACCCTTGACATCTGATCAAGTTCTTCACCCCCACCTTTGATGCCTAAGTCTTAGACCTGCCCTCAGCAAGAATACTGTTAACTCGGTTTAGCAAGAAAGCTTTGAGGTCTCTTCTTCATTATCTCACATCCACCAATCCCCCCAGTTGGCTCGTTGTCTACAAATCTCCCCTGTATTCAGAGCTGAGTCTAGTTTCTCTCCCCTACTGCAATAGTCTTGACACTTGAATAAAGCCATCCTTACCATTTTAATGGGCGTCAATCAGTAATTTTTCTTTAATAGGCATCATCTGTCTTGAGAGGCTTCCAGGAGCCCAGCCTGGAGTGAGCCCCGTTCTGCCAAGCTCCCATAGCACCCTCGGCCCCTCTCCTGCTACTTCCCCATATGTCACTCTTCATACACCTGTCTGTCTTCTTACGGGGGTTGAGGGGGGTGGGTTCCATGAGCTCGAGGACTGTGTCTAATTCATCTTTGGATTATCACCACCTGGCACTGTTGCTGAACCCTAGTAACTATTTTTTGAAAATGAACCAATCAATCTCCTGAACAGCGATTTTCCAAGGTGGCTAGTGATGCCTGCTAGACATGCTGTCAGAGCTCCACAAAGATTTGGAAAGAAGCTGAGAGTCTTAAGGGTATGAAGAGACCATCTTACGTGTGTGGACCAGCAGCCTCCGCACCACATGGGAGTTTGGTTGAAATGCAGAGTCTCGGGCTGCATGCACAGAATCAGCTTTTAATGAGATCCTCACAAAGGATTCCCAAGCACATTAAAGTTGGAGAAGCACTAGTTGTAGGCCAAAGAAGAGACATACCCTGCTGATGACTAGGCTTATTCTCACTACTAAGGTCCTTTGAAAAACAAAGATTCTATAACCTTGTGTTGGCTGAATCCCTGGCAAACAGGGCAGACAGTTGGAAACATCGAGTTTTGGAGCACATAGATCTGGGTTCAATTGTAATGGCTCTTATTTAACCTCTCTGAACTTCTGTTTCCTTACCTTTAAAATGGAGATAGTACTACATTATACCTTCTATTGCTGGTTAAATAAGATAATGCAGATTGTGTATTAGCCAGCAAATTTCTGTGCCATTCCCTTCCTTCCCAGGTCTGACCATCCTTGCTTGCATCATTCAGAATGGTTCATGACACCCAAGCCGCGGTAGAAGAGGACCTAGACTCTTAGGGAGGGAGACCATGAGGTCTAGCTTTTTCTACGGTGGGTTTGGGAATGCTGCAGGAGACCAGCAGACAGACTCCTGTCCACTGATTCGCCCCATTGTCCCTGTATCCCATACTCATTTCACTTCCATACACCAAAATCGTGGAGTTAGAAAAATAGGGTTTGGTTGGTGGCCCCCTCCAGGACTTCATCCCACTGAGCCTCGGTTTCCCCATCTATGAAAATAATAATCCCTCCTCTCATGGGATTCCTGTAGACAACAGGAGCAAGGATTTAGCACAGCAGCACATAAATGCTGCATAAAGATAGCTGGGATTGACTACAGGTAGCTCTGAGCAATATTAGAATGTTCAAAGTGGACCTGTTAGAAGTCATGATTAACGAAGGGTCTTCCATCAGTCTTTTCTGCTGGATCCAACATAGGTTTTCATATTCAAATAACTCAGAGTTGACGAAAAGCCCAAGCTCAGAGTTGCCACACTGAGGCATATGCCCCAGCCATGCCGGACTGCATGCAGGGTACGTCACTCATGCAGATGAGTGGGACTTCGGAATCTGAGCGTGACTAGCTTGGTGTACCATGGTGACCATGGACAAGCAGGGAAACAGGCATTTCTGAGTGGGGCTTTTCGTTTTGAGGCCAGATTACTAAGCCAGTGTACACAAAGAAGCTCATTGTCTTTCCACGTCATTTCCACTGTTAATAGCAGCAGGTGAGACAGCTTTCCCTCACCTACTTAGAAGACGTTTCTGATCTTCTAAAGGTCAGAATATTAGATGCTGATCTTAATATTCCTGGGGAAGGAAACCAAGTTGCTCAGTTCTACCTAAGTATTAAATAATCTTTGGGGAGGTTGGAAATATTAATGAACTGGTTAATGTGGGTCCGTACATAACGAAGTTGGGGGAAGGTTAGACTTCTTGCATTGTTGTTTTATCTTTTTTCCTTGTAGCTCTGAGAAACTGAACTAAGAATGTCCACGTCTATATCCGCATGTAATATACATTCATCCTAACACAAAGCAGCTCCGCTAACGAATGTATCTTAAAAGTTGCTACGAAACTTTCAAGTAAGTAGAAAATGATCACTTTCATTGTCTGGTGATAAGACAAATAAGTGGGGTTAGCAATGTGTCCCCATGATAGTATGTCCTGCCTGCTGTTGGGTCCCACCTATTGGACCATCCCACCAAGGCACATGCATCCACATGGACGGCGATCCTTCTGAGGACTGGCTTAACACTATCTGCCATACAATTTTATGTTACATAATATGTCATATAATAATAATGAATTTAGAAAGTCACACATACATACATATTTTATGAATTGCCTTGTGTGTGTGTACCTATTTCTCATTCAAAACACTAAACTAGCAAACCGACTATCTGTGCTTTTCAAGAATGTCATTGCCATAAAGTGCAAAGCACTAAGGAATTGTTCCTCATTAGAGACTGTAGGCAACTGTGCAATGTGTCTCAGACTGGATTGGACCCTGGAGTCGGGGGTGGGATGGCTGTGGTTCCTGTTACACAGAAATTATTACAGCAACTGGCAAACTTTGAAGGTAGACTGTGTATTAGATGATCGTATGGTAGCAAAAATTTCTTCAATTTCACTACTGCATCGTGGTTATATAAGAACATCCTTTAAAAAAAAATACATGCTAACTTATTCAGACTTAAAGGGACATGATATCTACAATCTACTCTTAAAGGTTCCAGAAAAAAAATATTATAGACAGATATAAAGCATAGGTGGCCAAGTGTTAACAATCAGTGCATCTAAATGGAGGGTCTACAGAAGTTCATTGTATTACTCTTTCAACTCTTCTGTATGCGAGCTTAAAAATAAACTAGGGGCATCTGGGTGGCACAGTCGGTTGAGCATCTGACTGTTGGTTTCGGCTCAGGTCGTGATCTCAGGGTCGTGAGATCGAGCCCCGAGTCGGGCTCCCCGCTCTGCCTGGAGTCTGCTTGAGATTCTCTGTCTCCCACTGTCCCTCTTGGTCATGCTCTTTCTCTGTGTCTCAAATAAATCTTAAAAAAAAGTAAAAATAAACTAAAATTGTATACATGAATGTGATAGAAAGACACCTGTCGTAGCATTATGTGTACTTTTCAGCTTTCCAGGTAACTGTGTATGAAAGCTGCCTGTCCTTGGTCGGCTGCCGTATGCACAGTGCCCATCACAGAGTGGGTGCTCTATCAGTGGTAGTGGAACGCAGAAGGAAGTCACAGGGAGTCCAGTGAAATTATTCTCACCGCTGCAGCCCTTTCTTTCTTCCTTTAGAATCTCAGCAGCATGACCTACCCAGGAATCTGCTGAAGACTTTTGCTCTGGGCAAGCTCTGTCAATTATTTTGTGACATCGTCCCAGTCTCACTGGCTCCAAACCTTGGGAAACACTTTCCCCAAACTGACCCACCTTCTTTCATTCCAGAAAATACGGTCTCTCAGGATGAACTGAAGGTGTTGGAACAAACCAAGAACCAACTCTGTCAAATAGTCACCATCAGAAGCCCTCCACGTTTGTGATGCCCTTGTCATCTTTCAGATATCACCAAGAATTCCTTGAAATTCAAGGGTACTAAGAACATTTTTGTTCAATGAAGACAGAAACCATGGTATCTACGATGTTAGATTCTATGGGTCTGAAACTTCTTAGAATGCACTTAGCAGATAACTGACATTATCTTTAGTGGCATTAAACTGGAAAATAAAGAGGATTGAAAAAGCAAGGGGGGGAATGCATGTCTCCCCACGAACTCCACGGCCATGTGGCCGCATAAGCCTCCAGCCACGCTGACTTCAGTGTCGTACGGGGAGACAGCAGCACAGGGTGGAAAGACGTGGGTTTCTGAAGTGAGCCAGATTTTGGCTCAAATTCCAGCACCTCCATGAACAACCTGGTGATTTGGGGCAACTCACATAATTTCTCAGAGGGCTGGTTCCATTAGCTAAAGAACAGGGATAGTAATACCGTCCTTATATTATGATGCCGTGTGAAGACTCATCATTGCCCACTACCATAGACGTCTCAGTTCGGTAAATGGGCAGCTCTTATTGTCTTCCCTAAAAGGGTGCAGGAGCTGTGTCTGAGGGGATTTTAATCACGTTTCTTCCACTAAACACAGAGCTCCCTAAAGGCCTGGTGACCACAAATGAAGCCTTAACTCAAAGACAGTAGAGTCTTTGAAAGGAACAGAATTAAAGTAGGGTCTGTCCTTTCATGATGGGGTACAAAGAAGCTATTAGTCAACTCAGCAAATATGTGCTCTGTAAATCAGCTCAACACATTCAGAGACACCACTTTGAAGCAGCAAGCAGCTGAGTTCAGGTGCAAGTGGGAGCTTAAAACAGTGTCCCTACCTGTGCCATGTAACCCAGGAGAAGCCCTCAGGAAATCAATGACTGCCCCCTACAGTGGATCCCAGCCGTCTAACCAGCAGTCAGTCTGTCGACTGCCAGGTCTATTTCAAATGATTTTTCAGGAAGTCCATGGGCATAGCCAGATTTGGAGCATCTAGGAGAGGTTGCTGTCTGGGCTGTGTTACTGGATGGATGTGGAAGGAGGAAGACTAGAAATCTAATACTCTTCCTATATAGGTTCAAATCCTCTCATCTGCCAGTATTTCATACAATTCCTTCTTACTGGGGAAAGGAGCAGCATTGCAGGTTATGTGGTTTGGGATCCATCCAAGTAGGCATGGGTTTAAATTCTGGGTCTGCTATGTAATGACAATGTGAATTTCAGGAAGTTAATTTCCCAGAGCTCACTCGGTTTCCTCATCTATAAACAGTTTCATTTTGCAGTTTTGCTGCACGGATTCAATGAGCAAATGCACGCAAAAGGCCCTTTTACATAGTGGTTACTCAGTGACTCTCAGCTCTCCCAGACACTGAATATTATGGGGGCTAAGTGAGAGAAACCTTTCTTTCCTCCCAGCTGAAAGCCAAGATCGTATTGGCTTATTGAAGCATGAAAACACCAGGGTGACCCATTTATAAGCTTGGCTTGCCCTGGGGCACTGAGACTAAGGAATCACCATGTGTAGTAACTGCCTCGGCCCAGAGGGCTGCAGTTCCCCCCTGCCCCCCCACCCATGAACTGGGGCCGACAGGGAGCTACTGCTCCCAGTGTAGTTTTGGAAATTCATTCCGTGGGCTCTGCAGACCTCAGCCTCCACTGGGTTGCCAGCCCGTGTGTTGAACTTGGGCATTAGCCAGCATCTGAGCTCTCGTCTCAAGTGAGACCGGCTTCATTGTGTCAGGCACCTGTCTTTGGGGAAATAGGATTTTCTCCTGTTGGTGTGGAGAGTCAGTCTCTGGCTTTAATAAATTCAGGGCAGGGGCGCCTGGGTGGCTCAGTGGGTTAAGCGTCAGCCTTCGTTTCATGTCATGATCCAAGAGTTCTGGGATCAAGTCCTGCGTCGGGCTCCTTGCTCAGCAGGGAGCCTGCTTCTCCCTCCGCCTGCCGCTTTTCCTGCTTGTGCTCTCTCTCTGGCAAAAAAATAAAATCTAAAAAAATAAAAAATAAATAAATTCAGGGTACGTGAGGCTACATCGTCCTCCAATGTATACCTGTTGTCTTAAGATACTTAGCACCTGCTCTTATTCTCAGAGGTGACCCAGTCTGTACGGTAAGTTATATGGTCACGACTCTGCCCATAGAAAGGCAACTGAAAGCAAGGTGGCTGGGTGGGATTCAGGGGCTGTAAAACATGTAAAAAACAAAAGGCTTTAGGGAATTAAAAATTGATTTTTAACATCAAGGAACCAGTACTACTAATACATTTCCACTTGGCTCAAGTAGCTGGTAGTGATTAAAAGTTACATCTATTAACAATGGTCTTCTCTAGGAAAGATGATTTTTGAGTGTGTGTGTGTGTGTGTGTGTGTGTGCATAGGGAAGAGAAAAAGGCATTGTTGTGCTGGTAAATGTTTGACAACCAGCTCTTGGGGTGATGAGGGTGCCCTGATTTGTGGTTTTCTGATTGCCATGGCGTAAATACTTCCATCGTGGCCAATTTCAATGTACGAATGTGAAGCACAGAGCACGAGACTACGAAAGATGTGCACATGGTAAGTTCCTGCGAGCCGGCGGGAGCTGGCCCGCACACGCCTATGCAGGAAGGGGCCTTGAACACACACTTTGAATACTTTTGTGATGTTTTACTTTTTACAGTATTCATGTATTAATTTTGTGATGTACATGCCACATATATGCTATATATAATATATGTATGATATATATACGCATATATACACACACACACAGAAACTTAACTGCATCTGTGTGAGGATTAGTCCAAATAATTGTTTTCCTAAGTTTTTTTTTTTTTAAGTAAATCTAAGTGAAATCTCCACTTGAGCATATAACACATGAGAGGGTCTTGGAAGTCAGAGGCTTTGGGGTGTCATGTGACCACCAGGACAAGGGGTGAGGGGGCTCACTTCGCTAGATGACCAGGATTTCCCTCGCTAGCATCTGGCTTCCGTGCTGAGACACAAGCTGGGCAGAGACTCTGAAGACGCTTTGAGGGTGACAGCGTAAAGTGAGATCGAACCTCAGAAGAGGAGAAAACAAGGTTAAGGCTCAAAGGACGAGCAAAACACAATGGGAGAACAGAAAGTGTGAGGCTGCCATTTATGGATCTTGCTCTCTACAGTGGCCCGTGTCTCGGCAGCTTCTTACAAGAGTGGGAGGGAGCGGGGAAGAAACAGTCCGAACTTTCGTTTATTGAATGCAGCGTTCGCTGGTCACATTGCAACTCAATACAAACAGCCCAGCCGAGCATAGGGCATGGACTCTTGTTCTCATCAATGTAAACACAACATTAATATTGAAGATTCAAGAAAATGGGTAAAAAGTCCAGTGTCTCCTCAATCCGTGTAATGGTAAAGGTGCTTGCCTACCCTCTGGACAGGTCCCAGAGGGAGCCCGAGGCTGTGACCTTGTCCCAGCCGCAGGGAAGCGGCACGAACACAGAGGAACCCAACATGTTCTTCCTGACGGTCTCCAGACGGGACACGTGGATCTTCAGAGCTGGGCTTGTGTAAGCTACGGCAGTTCTTCTAAAGGCCTGAGAGGTCCATACCTTCCGTGTGCACTGCAACAGTCCCTTCAGAGCCCTTTCCCCATGAGCCAGTCACGGCCAATAGCAAATATGACAGTCTTCGTATTTCCACCGTCTCCATCTTGGCCCCTGGATTCTGAAGAGTACGGGATTCAGGGTCATGGGGGCCTCAGTGATAATCCTGAAGAAGGCTGCCCGTGTTTAAATAGTGGCTGAAGACTTTCGTACTCCTTGCTGGGCCACTGCTGACAGGGGCATGTTGGATGGGGCAGCGGATTCTCCTTCAGAGCCTTGAAAGATCAGGTTTTCTATTTTGGATTCCCAGACCAAAAACAAACAAATGAACAAAATCCCCCCAAACAAAAACAAATCAAAGCAAAACAAGAGTGTCCTCGAGGATAAAGAACCAACTGACCCCCACCTCCAGGTCCCACCCGGTATGATGTCCCCATTGGGTTCTTCCAAATGGTTGGTTCAGATCATTGGCTTGCCTCCCACCTTGGATACGCAGCTAGATTGCAGGACAAAAAAAAGAGTTTCCTCTGAACAAAGAGACAAGTTTTGCTTCTATTTCCTGGGATGGCTAACCCCCAGCACCCTGACTTCCCTTTCTTAAAAGGCAATGAGAACATCCTAAAGACCTGCTTGGTTTTGCAGCTTTGTGGTCGGATAACCCCTTTGCTCCCTCTCACTCCTCTGTGTCCCATTCTTGAAGAGACCGTGTCGATGAGTTGTTCTTCCACATTCTGGGGATGCCAGGTTGTGGAGCAGAGAGGCGCTGGCCGGATCCTTGTCCCAGATCTCTGTAGTTGGGCGGCTTTGTTGGGCCAATGAGACAAATAAAAACAAACCAAAAAAGCATTGCTCAATTTTGAGTTTGAAGGCTGGGCCCCAAACGGCGAGTGGCGTTCCCCCTGCAGAATAGGTCTCTCTCCCTAGTGGTGGGCTTCCCGGTGCTAGCTGTTGTTCTCAGCCGTGAGATATTTGAGGGCGGCAAAGCCGTAGCGGCGAGACATGTCCTGCTGAAACTCCTCCTTCAGGGTTTTGAGACAGATGCGGTATTGCTTGTTGGACCGGAACTTGGTGATGTCGAAGCTGGGGGCGTGAGGCATGTGGATCATGTAGGCATTGGGCAGCACGATGAATTCATACTCCTGGAAGACAAGACAAGAGCAGCGTGAGCACTTGCAAGGACCCCCGGGAATGTAGGACGGATGCCCAAGTGCATGACCAAATGACCAAGTGAACGAACGAAGAGGGGAATGACATCGGTAAAGAGGGGGAATGGAAAGACAGCCATGCCGGAGAGGGACAGTGCAGGGCTGGTCCCATGACTCTGGACAAATTACTGGGCTTCTCTAGGCCTTCGTTTTCTCATCTGTAAAGTAAATGTACTAATACCTACCTGGAAGGATAACCAATCATGGATGGATACTGCTGGGCAGAGCTCAGGGCCCGTGCAAGGTTCTCGGTGATTGTGAGCACGTGCCCGTGCGGCTGCTCTAGAACGACGCAAGCCACGAGAGAGGCTCCTGCTCAATGAAATGAGGTCTGTTTCTGCGATTTCGCATAGGGCTTGATGAGATTTGACAGCCTCAACAGATTAGTACACAAGAGGGGACAAAAAAGAATCAAGGAACAAAAAAGATCCCTCTGGATGGAAGCCCATTAAGAACAAACCGTAAGAGACTCTTAATCACAGGCAACAAACTGAGGGTTGCTGGATGGGAAGGGGGGTGGAGGGATGAGGTCACTGGGTGACGGATATTAAGGAGGGCATGTGATGTAATGAGCACTGGGTGTTACGTAAGACTGATGAATCACCGACCTCTACCTCTGAAACCAATAATACATTATATGTTAATTAATTGAATTTAAATTAAAAAATTTATAAAAAAAGAATTACTAATGGGTGTACTTGAGCAAAATAAAAACTAATTTAAAGTAAAAAAAAAAGAATAAATCTCTTGCCTACTCATCCTTATTATAAGTCATATCACCATACAGTAGCCTCCACTTGGCAGAATACAGATAGAAACTCAGACCCAAAATAAAATGCCTCTAAATAGCCCAACACAGGTGACACAGATTTAGGACACGGAACTCCAAGGAGAACCCTGCACACCTTCACTCGGACCCCATGTACTCTGATTTTGGACATAATGTCTGATTTTGGTCATCTAGTTCCCCAGCCCAGAGCAGATCAGAAGAAACTCTGAAAGGGAAAATCAGAGTGGGGAAAGGTAGCTGTTACAGACGGAGGAGCACTGGTGCAGCAAGAAAGGACAGCTGGTGGTGGGGAGGCATACGAACAATCCTCGGAAGAAAATGCAAGAGCTCCCGGAGCTTAGCTGTTTGGGACTTTCCTGTGGGGACAAAGAAGCTGACCAATCCCACCAGCGCTACAGGTGTGTGGCTGGATTACCTGTCAGGTATGTACTTATTATTTCCTGAAGTCACTGGAAAGGGTAAAATTATATTTGGCTGTGTTACCGGCAAAGAAAGAAAAAGAATCAAGAAATTTGCAAGAGTTCTGTCAAAATTGCCTAAAACAAACAAAGCCCGCGTCTCAGTGTTGGAAAAATTAACTTTATTTGAACCAGTTCACCTCATCACACTGCTGGACACACAAGAATCTGACATTTCTTTTCCTTCAAGCAGAAGTGGGGCAGACTGAACATTTCTGTCTGCGAGCAACACTGCACTACCTCCAACTATTATTGAAAAAATAGACGCGAAAGGTCATGCTTCTGTTGTGAAATATGGACACCATTCTACAACCTTCCATCTACACCAGTGGCTTGCAACCCTAGACGCTTATTAAAATCACTCGGGACTGGGTGCCTGGGTGGCTCAGTCGGTGAAGCGTCTGCCTTTGGCTCAGATCATGATCCCAGGGTTCTGGGATCGAGTTCTGCATCGGGCTCCCTGCTCAGTGGGGAGTCTGCTTCTCCCTCTGCCCTTCACCCCCACTTGTGCTCTCTCTCTCTCTCAAAAATAAATAAACAAATAAATAAATAAATAAAATCTTTCCAAAAAAAAATCACTTGGGACTGCTCTCAAACATACTGGAACTGTTGGAAAGTTCTGCAGGTGATTCTCAGGGCAGCCAGCACTGAGCACCCGACCTTCCTTTTTTTTGAGTTTGAGGTGCTCCTGTTGAGAAATACTTACACTGTGCTCCATGAGGAGAAGCCTTGGAGAACAGCACACAAACAGAAAAAAGGTGGGGTTGAGAGGCCCAGGCATCCTTCTCCTAACTTAACCAGAGTAGCTTAGCTTTGCTTTTGTTTATTAACACTGGGGTTAATGAACCGCAGCATGTCCGGCTTGCTCCGTGTTTTTATAAATCAGGTTTTATTGAAACACAGCCACACCCACGTTTAGATACTGTCCATAGGTGAACTACAACAGCAGAGTTGAGTAGTTGAAAAGGAGACCTGTGGGCCCCACAGGGCCCCCAAATCTACTATCTGGTCTTTTGCAGAAAAAGCTTGCAGACGTCTGGTGTGACCTGTTAGAATTCTGCTGATTTCTTCTGAAGTAGGTGTTTAGTAAGTATTAGTTGAATGACTGAAAGTTTCACAATGAAATACAGTCTGAAAATCATCACTTTTAGTTATAGGGTAGGATAATGACTGCATCCCAGCCACATGCCTTCTTGTGTCCCTTGTATGGAACTCAGAGAACGCTATGTGGCAGTTACCTGGCTCGAAGGCCAAGGGATGATTTTTTTGCCCTCATCATTAAACTGGGTGAGGACGGGGAGTGAAATGTTTTGTCCTAGGACACTCACACTTGCCTGGGTCCTGGCCAGGAATCCAACTCTCACCCAAAGGCAGAGAAAAAGGAATGGGTTTGGGAATCAGTGGCCGTGAGAATTAGCATTGCCACGTTCTCATTTCCGGTCCCTGACCACATCTTGTTCCCTCTCAGGGCTCTGTTCTCTGACCTCCAAGGTCCCCTTTCGGCCCTGCAGTCTATGCCTTCTTCCCCCATGGTGCCGGCCCCACGACATTCCATCATCTCACCTGTGCATCCAGTTCCATGATATGAGCCACTTTGTTCCAGCCAAAGCCCACAAACCTCCGGTCGTACTCAGGGCAGTCCCTTCTCACGACAACGTACGGCTCGAAATCGGCCTCCCACTCAACACGGTAAGGCGTGGTGGCCGTCCGCCACTTGGCGAAGTTTGTGGGAGCATGGCCTTTTGTCCAGACGTGGTACCTAGGTCACATGGAGAGAAGCCATTGGGTAAAAGGAAGGAAGCTGAGCTTCCCCAACATTGCTGGTTTGGAGAAAGAAAAGGCATATGTGGATACAGTCCTTGTTGCGGGTTGCACTGTGTTCCCCCAAAAGACAGGCTCAAGTCCTAACCCCCAGTCCCTGTGAATGTGACCTATTTGGAAAGACGGTCTTTGCAGATGTATTGAGATGAAGTCATAGTGGATTAGGGTGGGCTCTAATCTGACCACTGGTATCTTTATAAGAACAAGGAAATGTGGACACTTAGACACACACCAGGAGAGTACCATGGGAAGGTGGAGGCAGAGATTGAGTGCTGTTACCCACAAGCCAAGGAATGCCAAGGATAGTCAGCCTCCACCAGAAGCTGGAGCGAAGCAAGGAAGGATTCTTCCCTAAAGCCTTTGGAGGAAGAATGAACCTGCCTTGATTTTGGATTTCTGGCTTCTGCAACTATGAAAGAATAAATTTCCGTTGTGAGCTACCCAGTTTGTAGTATTTTGTTGTGGGAGTCCAGGAAACTAATCCATTTTGTTACCTACATCCTTCGTTAACGAGGAGACACCCCCCCCCCCCCAATGAAAGGAGGGCACTGTATCACTTATAGGGACCTAACTGCAGGTCTGTCTGGGCTGTTATTCCTAGCGAGAACACCGTGACCCAGCCCTTGTAGCATGTTCTCCCCCTAGAGGCAGGACCCGTGGCTGCACCACTCCCGTGATGATGTCACATCGTCTGGCAAAAGGGATCCTTGTAGATATAACTAAGGTTACTAATCAGTTGACTTTGGGTTAAATAAAGGGGAATTACTGGGGGGTAGGGGGTGGGCCTGGCTGAATCATGAGAACTTTTAGATCTGGGTTTGGAAGAGAGCAAAGAGCCATGTGTGAGCTGCCTGTGGAGGCCACGTGGCAAGGAGCCGGCAGGGAAATGGTGACCGCAGTCCTCCATGTGCAAAGGAAGGAAGTCAGGGAGCCTAGAGGAGCGCGGCACGCTCTGGAGGAGAACTGGAGCCTTGCCCCCACCTTGATTTCAGCCCAGTGAGGCCCTAAGTGATAATCCAGCCATCCCATGCCCAGATCTCTCAACCTCGGGGGCCATGAGATAATAAATTGCATTGTTTAAAGCTTCTAAATTTGTGGCAATTCGTTATACAGCAACAGAAAATGAATACAACCATATAACAATAATCATAATAAGCTAACATTTATTAAGCACTTACTATAAACTGGTTATATTGTAAATATTGTATCTATGGCTTTAAATTCTTATAACTTATTCAATATCAAGTTACAAATAATAAGAATGGAGCTGGGATTCAAACCCAGACAGCCTGGCTCAAGAGCAAGGACCCTGGACCACTAGGCTGGGTGATCTCTCTTCTGCATCCCCATAACCCACACTCTCTGGCCTATACGCAGAGAGTTAGTGGTCGGGCCCTAAGTTGAATAGATTAATGAACAAGGAATCTCAAAACCTGACAGGTACCTACGACAGAGGGCAGGTAGTGGGGCAGGAATCTGCTTCTGAAACCTACAAAGATGTGGCAGGAGCCTGGGAGCCTCGTGAAACAGCACAGACCTGGCCCAAGAGCAAAGGGTTAGGGAAGAAGAACACTGTAGAAAAGGGTAATATGAAAGGTGGGACCCCAACAACTTAGAGAGCTTCAGGGAGAAAGGAGCTCACAGTCTGGGGTCCCACCTCCACTCAGGTGGCTCTGAAGCACACAAGGTTTAAGTGAGAGCCGGGGTCAGTGTGGCAGGTGGAGCCCTTCTGGTAGGGGACATGGCCACTTGCTCACTCTGCGCCTTCCCTGGGACCTTGGGAACCACCCAGTGTGGCTGAATAGACTTTAGTCAACCTGTGGCCTTTCAGTACACTGTTGCCAGGCGACATGGCCGGGCTGGCCAAGGGCAGAGACTCGAATCCCCATCTCCACCGATTCAGCAAGTGCCACCAAAACCACGGTCACACAATCGGAAGGAACATAAGAGGCTGAGTAACACCACCTGCACGGAATGTGAAAAGGAGGGATACTGCAAGATGACGGGATTAAGCCAAGAATCAGGCCGGGAAGGACTTGATTTTCCATTCGTGCACTAGCTCAACAGGCAGTCCCGACACCTGACGCTTGCACAGAGCCGGCCCGGCACACCCAGCGGCCGGACACACGCACTGGCTCGAGCTCAGCATGGCGGGGCTACCGCACCGGGGTTCGAAACCCGCCTCCGTCACTTAGGAGCCGAGGACCTCGGTCAGCAGAGCATTTAAACTAGCCTTTACGTCCCTCGTGTGTCTCCTGGGGAAAAGAACACCTATCTTGTTGAATGGCTGGGGAACTTAAATGAGGAAATTTTTATAAAGAGCTTGGCACAGTGCAGGCATACAGGAGGCACTCCATAAATGCTCCTTCCCTAAGAGGCAGTTTAACAAGGCGGCTAAAAACAATGGCTCTGGAGCCAGCCCATCTGGGTTTGAATTCTGTCGCTCAGCAGGTGTGGAAAATTTACCTAATTCCTCTGTTTCTTTCTTTCTCCAGGTAAAATTATGAATTAATAATGATTAATCATCTCTTTTTCTTGGTAAAACAGAGAGAACAATGCCTACGTCATGGATTTAGGACAGTGATGTGAACTGACATACAGCACCTCCTTAGTCCCTCTTGTCCGCCCTAGATGTGACGTCAGTTCACAGGGGTCTTACTCTCCATGATATCAGCGTATCAATAGCCATCTTATTTAGAATACAAACCCTTGGCCTACTGTGTGAGAAAGAGGAAGAAGAGGGGGGAGGGCAGCTGGGTCAGGCCTGTTGCCCTGGGTGGCGGGGGGCAGCTCCCGTGAGCTCGGCCGGAAGACGGACAAGTGTGCCGCGTGGCTGGTCAGCACAGAAGAGGGTGACGTTACAGTTCACCTGCCACAAGAGCACGCCGCCGCCTGACTCCGCCCTGTGGAACCCACGATCAGTCCAGCAGACACACTTGTTCTGACACCAACACCAGGTAGCCACCGAAACCACAGCGCCGGAGAGGTTTCCTGGATCCGGCATGCGGGATGCCATTCTGGAGGGATCTGGGGGCACCCTGCTTCGAGCAGGGGTTCTCAGCCTTGACCTGTGCATCAGAATCACCTAGGACACTACTGTTCGGCCAATCACTGGGTTCCAGCCCCGAGTTTCTGACCCAGTACATGCGGGACGGGGCTGGAGACCTGACACTTCTACGTCCCCAGGGGATGCTGATGCTACTCGTCCGGGAACCTAGAGGACAGCAGGGGTGGGGATGATCTCCCATTCCAGCCGCAGTGGGAAGAAGGGGAGTATCAGCTTCGAGGAGACTTGAGGGCTCATCGGTTGGAAGGAAGGTGACAAAAGCAATTTCTCAGGGGGAAGGTCTGTAATTTAGCACTTGGCCTCGTGGCTTGGGAGCTGTGGGCCAAGCAGGAATCCTGGAAACGGCAGGCCAAACCCCAGCGCTCTTGCCCACAGATGTGGCCTTGAAACGCATTCTCAAATCCTCTGGGGCTGGAGATGGAAGGAAAGAGGCCCTGGAAATCTGCCAGGTGTGGAGCCATGAGTCTGTGGCGTCTGTGGGGGCTCAGACGAAGATCTGGTCTCAGAGTCTCAGTTTTTACCTGCATCTAACAGGGACTGGTAAGAACATTCAGGACTTAGTCCAGTGGTATTTGAGCTAAAAGCATAGGCTCTGCAGCTCCTCAGACCTGGACTGAATCCAGGCTCTGCCAGGTACTGGTGGTGTGTCCTTGTGTAAGTTATCTGGCTTCTCAGAGCCTCAGTTTCTTTATCTGTGAAAGAGGATGATGGTATCTGCCTCACAGATTTGTTGTGAGGATTACACGACCTGACGATAGCGCATGGCCCCAGGTTACGTACTCAACAAACGGTGGTTGTTATTTCTTTCCAAGAAGGAAGGAGTCTGGGTTTGGGGGGGGGTTATTAAACCATTTCAGGTCACTTGCTAGAATTCTGGATAGAGGAGGAAGACTGGGGTTCGAGTCCTGGCTCCAGCAGGACTCCTCCACTCCTCAGTTTTCTGCATGAAATGTGAAAAAGGATCATCTCTGAATTGTTGACCGAACAACCTATCGCATGAAATTACTTTCCCAAAATAAAGTTTGAGAAAACCTCCTAGAAACTTCTAGTAACTTAACAGTAGTATGGAAACCAAAGTTGTTATTACAATCTTTTCAATAAAATTCAGATTGCCTGGAAATGTACGATTTTTTTTTTTACTCAAAGGCAGTGTTGGCCATTCCTCCACTGTTCAAAGTGGAAGCCCCTTAATATAGGAGCAGATGGGAGCAGTGGCTGGGTCTTCAGACTGCTTTGTCAAGAGATTGGGAGGACTCCTCTGTCCCCCAAGGGCACTAAATGCCACAGCCTGTTCCGGGGAGTCAGACCCTGCTCGAACCTGCACCGTTGCATACCCAGCCTGGGCATTTTGGACAGGTGGCAGGGCAGCTCCCCGGAGATGCTCCCGCAAGCCTGGGGGGCTTGGAACATCAGGCAAATGCAGGGCTTGTTCAAAACCATCACTCGGGCAACAAGAAAGTCGGCTGCCCCATCTGCCGTGTCCAATCCTGGGGTCACCTTGATGCCATTAGTTGTGGAAGCTACAGACACCCATTGCAGGCCTGAGGACCTCGGAGCACAGACCACTCCCCCCAAAAAGGAAAAAGGGAACAGCAACCATGGTACTGAACAGGATGAACCCACATGTCAGATGAATGAAGGAAGACGCAAACCAAAGACAGAATTCAGACAGGAGACAGGGTCAGGAACCTACGCTGAACTGAGTAAGGTGCAGAAGGAGTAAGCAGACTTCCTACCTGACATCCTTGTCCTTCCATCTGGACACAGAACGCCCACCACCCATGTACAAAGCAAAGCGCACGGCATGTGGGAAGACAGAATATTCCAAAGACGTAGTTGGGGGCCAACGGCACTTTGGCCTTAAGATGGTCTAAGGTAGCAGTGAACTTTGGGACAGCAGCTCTGGTGTCTGGTTTCCGGGGACAGAAGGCCTCGGACACCCCCAGGGGACGGCACTGAGGCTACTTACCTGAATGTGAAGAGAGTCCCCATGTCCAGCATTGATAGCAACTCCGCTTTCGACTTGGGGAAAGACAGCCGGTAGCGCAGTGTCTCGAACGCAGGGACAATCATCGCCTTCTTGGTGTTGGCAAGGTCGAGCTGGATGACAGACTTCCTGAAACGGGAGGGCAGGCAGAGACAGGGTCCTTGTGAGGCCTTTCCCACGTGTGGGCAGGGAGGGGGCACAGGGGGCAGAGGACAGAAAGCCCAAGTCAAAATTTCAGTTTAAAGATGGGGAAACTGAGGCCCAGGGAGGCCAAGCAGCTTGTCCAATACCACTCAGCAGCCCAGAGAAGACAGGCTGCCTCTGAGCCAAAAAGTAGATTCTTCTTAGAGAGTGAATGGAGGGCAGGCTGGATAGGAGGGGCTGGGAGACCCTCCCTCACTTTCGCAGTGAGGTGTCCCTGGCAGAGCCAAGGGCAAAAGGCAGGTCTCCAGGGACTCACAGGCGTTGGAGTCCAGCCTGCAGGGTCCACTGGGCTGGCCACCCCCTCCTCCTGCTCCACTGGCCACACGGAAGCGTCGGACAGCAAGTTGATGAGATGATCACCAACCTGGGCATTTCTGGGTTCCATTTCTTGGACTTCTCAACCCCTTGAATCCCCCAGACCCTGAGCCTTTAAAGTAGCCAGACCCACCCCACGCAGCCAGTACCCAACACAACAGAGCTCGCATCCCACGGGAGGGTGGGACATTCTCCATGTGTTTCCTCACTCCCACAGTTGAGCCTGGCCTTCTGCTCTGCTCCTCTGAGACCCAGCTCCTGCCCTTCTAGATTTCTCTGCCATTGCCCAGCTCTGTGGCCATCA
This sequence comes from Ursus arctos, assembly GCF_023065955.2. Taxonomy (NCBI): domain Eukaryota; kingdom Metazoa; phylum Chordata; class Mammalia; order Carnivora; family Ursidae; genus Ursus; species Ursus arctos. The sequence goes on along the minus strand of NW_026622886.1, from coordinate 7,766,002 downwards.
CTGTGAGAGGGAGAAAGGCTTAGAGAGGGACACAGAACGGGAAGCTCATAATGAACACAGACGGGGTTTGAATCCTGGCTCCATCACTTGATGAGTCTTGCTGCACTGGGCCAAGTAATTTAGCTCCTTCCTAAAATGGGGCAATGATGATCTCTCCTCCTGGAGCTGTCACGGAGGCTGAACAAGGTAACATAGATACAAACACTGCTCGGCGCACTTGGCCGGCTTGTGGCAACACGTGGTCCCTATTCGACCACAACATGGTCCTTAGTCCCTGGCTTGATCTTCCAATGATCCCTTTTGGCCATGACTTTGGCACTTCATTCCGGCTTCTGGCTCAGACCACTGACTCTTGGGTCTCAGTGCCAGCGAGGGCTATCTTCTTATCATCTCTGAAGTAGAGAAAGCAGTCCTCCTTGGGGTAATCAAGGCATTGGAGGGCATTTTGCACACGACTGGAAGAAGCAGCCTTCCAGAGCAACATGACTTATCACTGTGTTACTAAAGCCACTTCACTCTGAACTTGTGCATAAGCAGGATGGGTCTGCAAAAAGGCGAGTCGTGCTACCACGAAGGAAAACTGTGTCAGCCGAGGCCAGTGTGGGGCCAGAACAGAGCGGCAGTCTGAGAAGGACGAGGCAGGGTTTGGTATCCATGAATGATGAGGTCAGAGGAAGGACTGGTCTCAGAAGCCAGCCCTGGGGAAGGGGAGGCATCAGGACCCCCTGAGAGGGCGTGGCTGAGATGGACCAGAAGATCATTTTAGAATCCTCTGCATAGCAGTTGTAATTCATTCTTTATAATTAGGCTTATGTTAACTATATACCAAATGACATATGACCCTGATGTCACTATTTCTGGGGAGACTCATAAAGGATGACACTGAGATGGAATCTGGGCGAGCTATATTTAGGCAGCTGGAGGGTGAGTAGCCCGAGTCAGCCTGCTTCGGTCTGCGTTCCTCTCCTGCTTTGTCTCTCTGAACAATGACTTCCCAGTTTGCAAACACCCAAGATTCCCTCACTCATGGCCAAGCACTGTCTTCTCGATCAATCCTATACGAGACATAGGCAGAATGGGGGCTCGCCACCCTTCCTCCAGGAAAACTAGATATCTTATCTATTGGTTCAGGGTATTGGGGGTGGGCCACATGGGTCCAGAGGATATCCTTGGACTCACCAGATGGCAAAGCCCCTGTGGCCACCAGGAAGGAGGGAGCGGAGAGGCACCCCAGCACGGATGGGGGCTGCTACGCATTCAACAATTCCTGAGCAGACCTACTATGTGCCAGGCTCCATGCTAGGCACCTGCCGACACAGAGTAAACAACACAGCCCGAGTCCTTCCTGCCTGGTATTTACATTCTTGTTGCAAACGTCTCAGGATGCTAAAAGCCCAAGATTGCATTTGCAGCTAATTATGTTAAGATAATTGGAAAAAGCGTGGGAGGCCAGTGGCACTGAACCACAAAGGGATGGGCAAAGCGTGTACACACACTCACAACAGAGGTCTGTGGATGCACCTGTGTCTGTCTGCTACTATTATCATCATAGTTACAGTAGCCGCTTCTTGGACTGCTCTGCTCAAAGATGATTCTCTTTCCCATGGTCCCTGCACGTAGGCGCAGCTCTGGGAACACGGGGCCAAGGCCGTGTTCAGGGGTAGACACTTGACTCAGACTGAGCAAATCAGTTTCTCACTCCTGGAAATTCGAACAGAGACGCCAAGATTGGAAACCAAAGAGCTGACGTGTGCTAACACCAGGTGGCACCCTAGAGGCCTATGAACTTCGGCTGCGGAGAGGCCCAGAGCTGCCCGGGTTAATTATGGTCGCAAGTGTGGTTTTCCAAATTCTACTTTGGTGCTGTAAGAAATACCACTCAACTGTTTTTTGTCTTGTTTTCCTTTGATTTCATTTCAAAGAAGCTGCCTACTGTTGCTTTCTGTTGCTTGCAACCAAACACCCAGACCGATGCATTGCAAGGCCCACAGTGCACAGACCCAGGAAGCAGCATGCCTTACAAAATGTGGCCCGAGAAAGTCGTATTTCTCTCTGCATAGAGAGCATCCGATCCTGGAGTGCCTTTTAAAGTTCCCTTGAATCTCACTGAAACACAAACTGCCACAAAGACGGATTTGTCACTAGATAGGTCTATTTCAGAGTCAGGCCAAAGAGGTTTTGATACTGATGTCCTGAATGAAGTTGTTTCAGCAATAAAGTGGTTTCAGGACACTGACTCTGAGCCCATCCGCTCATTGAGATGGCGATGATATAGCTTGGGCCCTTCCGCACTGTGACCTGTTGGTAGATCCCTTCCTTGCTGGGGGTTTCCTGACCACCTGGGGATGCACAATGTGCCTCCACCATTCGTCTGGAAAGGGAGTTCTGCAGGAGACAGTGTTTCAAATGCAGAATCTTCCAGGGAAATTGGCTAGACTGGGTTGGAGTTCTGCAGCCAGCCTGGACAAGCTGAGTGACTTTGGGTCACTTCATGCATCCCTTTTAGAATGCTAAATCTAGATTGTTAATGCTGAAGATTCTGGAAAGTAATCTGGTGCACTAGCAATCAGGCACACTTGGCTTCTAGCTCTGACTCTACCACTCCTCCTAGAAAGTCACTTGAACCATTCTGAGTCTCAATGTTCTTGTTAAATATTTTGGTGAGGAAAAGCACACGTGCATATGGAAGTCCTTGGTGCAATGCCCAGCACACATTACGCACCGTGTTATGTGATGGTTCAGCCTGTGATGGTTGCTTTTATGTGTCAACTTGGCTAGGCTAGGGTGCCAGCTGTTTGGTGAAACACTCATCTAAGTGCTGTCGTGAAGATATTTTGTGGATATAATTAATGTTTACAAGCAGTTAACTTTAAAGGCCCCTGCCCTCAATAATTTGGGTGGGCCGCATCTAATCAGTCGAAGGATGTCAGAGCCAATCCTGAGCTTTCCTGGAAGAGATTCTGCCTCTGCCCTGTAACATCAAAATCCTGCCTGAGTGTCCAGCCTGCTGGCCTGTCTTATGGATTTCAGACTTGCCAGTCCTTACAGTTCCTTAAAAAAACTCTCCCATCTTGCTGGTTCTATTTTTCTGAAGAATCCTAGTCGATAACACTGTCCTCATGTCTCACCCAAGACCCTTTCAAAAATATTCCCAAACCTACTACAACGTTTTCAGACTGAGGAACTCTTGAAAGAAGATTTCTACTGACGTTCAGAACCCCGCTGGTATACCAGAGAACACAGCAAATACACGTTGACTTGGAGCCGGCTGACCCTGGGTTCAAATTCTGCCTGCCACTCTCTTATGACCTTGAGCACACTATTCCACTTCTCCTGGTCACAGGTTCCCATCTATAAAATGGAGATGATAACCCTTATCAATCAGGATTGCTGAAGGGTGAAGCAAAACAGTCACTCTAGACCCTGACGCGGTGCCTGACTTAGAGTAACTGATTAACAAATGAGCCCCCCTCGCCTTTCTGGCCCTGCTTACCGGCGGGCCCACTGCCGGAGATGGGTGAGTGTGGAGCAGCCAGGAAAGGCAACAGACTCCTGCAACCAGGGCAGGATTTTGTTGCCAACCTGCTTATCTATGGAAACAGAGTGTATTAGATCAGTCCCCAGCCAGCTCTCTGGATCCTTCTTCATGTCAAAACCAATTCAGGTGTTCCTGGCAGAGTAAGTTCGGCCCCTCCAGTCTGGTGGAGGTGGAGCTGACCGGCGGGTGAGGGGAGAACCAAGCACTGGGCAGCGTCTATCTTCAAGCCCCCCAGGCCTCCTGCACATCTTTCCTCAGCATCTCCCTTCCACTTACTCAAGTGTGCAAATAGTTCACAGCCTGTTTGGCTCCCACCTGGGAAAAGTGGCGAGCAGGGGAGAGAACGTAAATGAGGATTCCTATACCCACCGAGGGGGTGGTGGGGCTGGACTGGAGGCTCGCACGGGCTTGGCGTATGTCAAAGACACAGCACAAAGGGACACTGTGAGGAAGATGGGCTTCCTGGGGATTAGCATGACCGAACCCCAAGACTGATCCTGGCAGTGGGTCATGCGTGCGTGAGCGCACGTACACACACACACACAGACACACGCCCCTCCCTCCATCTCTCCTTTTCCCCCCATCCTCTGCCCTTGAGGTGGGTCTCTGTCACCAAGGAAACAGCCCAGGAGCCAGGCATGAAGAGATTTCGGGAAAGCACCTCAGAGAAGTAAGGAACAATGGCGTGTGGCAGAGGTCTTCTGACTTCAGTGGTGGGGATGAGGGCTCGGGCTGCCCAAGTTCGCCTTCTGGCCGATTACTTGTCCTCTCTTAGGAGGGAGAACGGAGCTGGGTCGGGGGTGGGAGGAATGCCAGGGATGGGGAACTGGGGCAGGAGCTTTCAAGGTTAAGGAAACAGCCAGTGCAAAGGCCCTAACAACAATAGCACAATAAGGGACAGGGAGAGTCCCTAAATGTGGGGCCAGAGAGGCAGTGGGGGAGGGAGAGCTGCAGGTCATATAGGGTGTCAGAGATCACTGAAGATTGAGGGGTGCAAAAGTACACTACCCCTCTCTCCTCCAAAGGTGTCCATGTCCTAATCCCAGAAACCTGGCGATCTAGAACCTTCCATGGCACGTAGGACTTCGCAGATGTGGTTAAGGATGCTGAGATGGGAAGATGATCCCGTGTTGAGTAATCGGAGGGTCCTGATATGAGAGGCAGGAGGGTCAGAGGCAGCAGGGTCAGGGGCAGGAGGGTCAGAGTCAGAAGGGAGATGGGATGGTGGAAGCAGGTGGGGGTGACGTGGCCACGAGTCAAAAAAAATGGATCCCCCTAGAGGGCAGGAAACATTCTCCCCTAGAGCCTCCAGAAAGAACGCAGCCTGTGGACACCTTGATTTCAGCCCCGTGAGCCCCGTTTCCGATCCTGACCTCCAGAGCTGTGAGATAAAACACGCGTGTTGCTTTCAACAGCCACGTTTGTGGTAATTTGTTACAGCAGACACAGGAGACCAACACAGAGGTCTTGGGATTTTACTCAGTGAGATGGGGCGCTGCTGGGGAACTCTGAGCCAAGGAGTGAGATGTGCTGCTCCCTATATTGACAGGCCCTGCTGGCTGCGGTGTTGGTAACGGACCAAAGCGTTGCATGGGTGGAAGCGGGGAGATCAATTAGGGGGCTCCCGAGTTGATACGGCTGAGCTAGCTTGGACCACGATAGTCACAATGAAGGTGAGAAGAACCGGCCTGATTCTAGAGCCAGCAGGATTTCCTTGCCCACTGGGCGTGAGGTGTGAGAGTGGAGGACAGGAGATGACCCCAGGCTCTTGGCTTGCATCCAGAGAAGACTGAAGTTGCCATCAACTGAGACACTGGTGTGGGCTTTCTGGGGCAAGATGAAACTTAGGTTTTGATGTTTTTCTGAGATGCTTGAGAGAACTAGGCTGTGACGATGAGGAGGCCATTGGACATATGAGTTTTGAGGTCAAGAGACACGGCTGGGTGGGGATATTTTGGGGATCTGTGGCAGGTGTATTTAAAGCCATGAGACTGAACATCACTGAGGGAGGGTAGGAGGAGAAGAGAGGTAGCCATCGATGAGCACTACAGGGAGGGACTCATAAGGTCGAAGAACCACCTGGAGAAAAAGACGCACTTCAGTAAGCCATGAGGAAAGAAACGGAGGGGCCATCAGCAGTCGGATGCTGCTGAGAAGACGAGAAGTGGAGGCTGACCGCTGGATTTTGGCAACGTGGCTTCTTCCTTGATCGCTGGCACCTGGAATAGGACCCGAAGCAGCAGCCGAGACCAGCTAGCAGGTGGGTGTGAGGCTACGGCCACTTGAAGAGGCGTCCCCCCTAGTTCCGCAGAAACGAATCAAGTCAACGTAAGAGCAGAGTCGAGTCATTCGTCAGGAACAGGATCCACGTCCCCGTGCTGGCCCCGCGTCCCCCGTCCGGAGTGCACACTGGGGGTCAGACGTGGGGCTGGCTACAGTGCGGGCGGGGGTGCTCGCAGAGGCCAGGCTAACCGGCCAAGAAATGGGACCTTCTGCCTGGCAAATACATACAACCTTGTCACGAGTAACCTGGCTGTAAAAAACGTTCAGTTTCACCTTACGTGATTAGAGGTTGGAAAGAACTGACCCCCACGGTGCAGAGGAGAGGAAATAAGTCAAACTTCCTAACACCCAAGCCCTTAGCAATAAGCTGGGAGCCAGGAGAGGTCATGCTTGCCTGAAAACGGGACTTGAGTTACGTGCCCGTTTCCCTCAAAGGCTTAGCGGACTCCTTCCTCTCCACTTGCATGCATTCGACTCTCTTCAGAATCCCCTGAAACAAATGCTCCCTCTCTCACGGGTGTGCGCTCGGGCGCTGGCAACCCAATCTGGTGGCACCTTCAGGAAAACAAAATGAGAGAAATAATCGACCTGTGATGTAAATAAAAATGAGAAAGCACAGTCGAGTTTAAACAGAAAGAAATGGTTTTGCAACTATCTCCTGTTTCAATCTGTCTGTATTTAGGGTGCTGGGGGGGAGAAGGGGGCAGGGCCGAGACAGGTGCAGGGCCACCGGGGCCGGCAGGCTGGTCGAGGACAGTGGACACCAGGCTTCAGCGCCAGGCAGACACAAGGGAGAAGGGCAGGGGGTGGGATGAACCAGGAACCACGCCCAGCACCACGATGCTCTTCAACTCCGGCCACGTGGCAGCCCCGTGGGATTGAGGCATCCGTGTGGCCAGTCTGATGGTTCAAGAGGAGCCAACTAAAATTATTTCAACACACTTGAGGGCCGCGTCTTGCTCAGGAGAATGCCCGTGTCAAGGGAGGCTGCATAGTAAGCAAGAGAGCATGATCTTTTAGACGACAGACATCCTATCTTTGCTCCACGGCTGCACTAATTGTGGGATCACGGGCAATTTGCTTAACTCTGGGCTTTTGTTTCCTTATCTTGATAGTAAATATTTCACAGACTTGGTTATTAAGAGAACTAAGATAATATACTCATTAATTAATGGATATTTATGGGGCCAGACACAGACACAGAGCACAGAGCTGAATACACAGACGGAACCCCTGTCTGGACCGAGCTCCAAGCGCAGGGAGGGAGGAAGACAGGAGTGTCTTCTCTGCTCTCTGGTGCAGAGTCAGAGAGAGCTTCCCACTACTGTGTTCTAAGAAGCAGGAGTTAGTGGGTCCGCGGAGGGGGTTCTAAATATTTGCAAAGCTCTGGAAATGAGAAAGCATACAGGACTTGGGGGAACTGAATTTCTTAGAAATGCCCGATACATTGTAGGTGGTCGATACACGGTAATACAGAGTGCTTATGTATATTCAGTACCAAGCACCTCGAGCACATTAGAAACTTCTTTAATCTTCTTTACTTCTTTAGTCATGGCCACATGTAACAGAGGCACTAGTATTTCTGGTTTACTGATCAAGTCATGAAAACTCTGAGGTTCAGCAACTTGCCTCATAACCCAGCTGGCAGGTGCAACAACCACCATCTTTATCGTTATCCTCAAGTGAAGGAGGCATCACTGTATTCGTGAGGGCTGCACCAGCTTAGAAATGACTGGGAAAGGTCATTGGTCCTGGGCTCTGAGTCAAGTCTGTTAACGCGGTGACTTTGCAACTGGAGCAAGGAGCCTCTTGGAGTCCACGGGTCAAGGCAGCTGATGGAAGAGCGGTTTGGGACTGGGAAGGAGAGACAGGGCCAGAGGCTACCGCTCGCACACTTATCCCCACGGCAGGTCCGGCCGCACAGCAGCGAGGTGGGGCAGAGGCGAGGCGAGCACACAGAGTCTGCAGAGGTAGAGACGTGCACACTGACCTACTGGCTTTACTGGGCCTCCTACATTGGTGATTTCCTTTCTTCGAACTAGTGGAACCTGCCTTTGACCCCTGGACCTGGCCAAGGGCAGCAGTGTCTCCTCATCGTCAAATGTGGCAGATTTGTCCATGGCTCATCTTCCTCACCTCCTCTGTCCTTTGGTGCAAAGACCACTCCCTCCACCCTTAGCTGGAGAACTCCATCCAGAATTCTGGAGAGCACCTTCCCGGTTGCTATGGCTTGGATCAGGGAACTGCTCCGTGCATCAGTCTTCATGGTGCTGGTTACCATCTGGGTGCCTCTTGTAGCCTCTACCCCTTGGGCAGGGGTGGGGGATCGGATCCTCAAGCTCTGTCCATGCGAACTTCTGCTCCTATACCGGGACTGGCTGAGCTGGTATTTGTGGCAGTGCAATGAGTGGCTGAGGCCAGTGCTGACAAAGGACACAGTGCTGGGAACCAGGGGTGAAGGCACTGGGGCTGCTGTCGCAAAGCCAGGAGAGAAGGAGGCTCATCAGCTCTCGGAGCCCTGGATTGGCAGAGCCCAGTCCGATGTCAGACAGCACGCAGTTTAATCAAACCCGAGCTGTAAAGAGTCCAATGGTTCTTACAAGTTCCCGGGGACTGAGGTGACAGTTATATTAAAAGGGGATGGGGAGGCAGAAAAGCAGCTTGTGCTGGAGGGTGTATCTGCTTCAGAAACCCCAGAACGGTCTCACCCTTTCTTTTAGGGCTTTGTGCCCACCCAGCAGCAAGAGCTTGGCTCCTGGCAACCTCTCCCGTCCCGTCTCCTGGCCTTGATGCGTCCCCTGGATGTTGGGCCGGATCTACTTTGGGATGGTTCTTTCGGGACTGTTCCAAGCACTGGCGATGGTGGGAGGTGGCAGTGGTAACAGCATGCAGATTGCTTGTGTGCACCCGTCGGCTCCGCCAGGCTTGAGGTCAGGGGTGAGCCTTGTTCATGGCTGGGTTTCCAGCTCCAGCACACAGTAGGCAGTCAAAATGTACAGGGAACGAAGGAATCAGTCTGTGGTTGTCATATGGAGAAGAAGATGGGATTGTGAAGACTGTCCTTTGGAAATGACAGTTTCCAAAACAGGGTTGAAATTGTAGTCCTGCCACTTAAGCCATAGGACTTTTGGGCAAATTTACCTTCTGCATTTTCATCTTCCCGCTTGGATAATGGGAACGAAGGCCCTGGGCACTGACTGGGTTGTCATGAAAAAGGGAGTATGTGTCGAGCACCTCGCATGGCCCCCGGTGCACAGAAGACGCTTGTCAAGCGCTCCTTCCTTCCTGTTCCTTCCCGGACTGCTGTGCACACACAATTCTCTTGTGCTGTTCTACAGGAGGACAAGGGCATGGCTGGGGGGATCCCTGCTGGAAGAGAAAGCTGAGGCACACGTCTGAGACTCACCCACCCTTCTCGGATTTCAGCTTCTTCCTGGAACCAGTGTGTGGGCAGGGCGCAAACCGACCCGTGAGCGAGCTGGCAGACGGCGAGGAGCGGCAGGCTAATGTGGCCACCGATGCAACCAACCAGGGGGGGCCAAGGAAAGGCACTCGTGTGCGTGTGTGTGTGCGCACGTGTGTGCCCGTGCATATGTGCACCTAAGCGCGTGTGTGCGTGCGTGTGTGTGCGTCTCAGGGAGACTAGCAGAGGCTCCTGTCTCTGGCTGCCCCCCACGCCCCTTAAACTGCCTAGCTTCAACAGCACTGGACAGCAGCATGGCTTTCCACCGGGATGCCTGGGCATCACCTGAACACCACCCCTGAGGACTCAGCAACCTCCCTCAGGGTGGGGGAAGGCAGGAGCAGAGCGCTTGTTACGGGCCGCTGATAACCTGGAGGCAGGCGCAGGCACAGCCAGTCCTGCCTCCTCGCCGAATGGAGGCAGGTAACAGGGTGTGCTCAGCCCCTATTACAGTTGCCTAGGAAATGAGCTCCGGGCAGACAGGCTTCCAGGAGGTGTGTGTGGACAACAGCAAAGACTTGCAAATGAGGGTGATGAGGCTGCCCACGGAGAGCGTAAGTGTGAAATACACACATAATGGATGAGGTCAGAGTTGGGCAGAATCCTCGGGAGAGCCGGGGGTGGGGGTGGGGGAGTGCCCAGGCCCCAGCAAGATTCAGCTCCTAAAGGGACAGCATTAACATATCCAGAGAGAGAAGCTGTCAGAGCAGTAAGGAAGAAAGAGAAGCTAAAAATGAGCTTGGGGGCAAATTTTAAAAACATGAAACAGCTATTGTTACGGGGCCACACTCTGTGCCAGAGACTCCCTACTCATCACCTCCAGTAACTCTCAACATCCTGATTCACCCCTACTTCGTAATTACCCCACTGGCTCCACGTTTACGAGCGACCAGGGCTACACATCTGGAGCGCTTTCTGCACGCTGGTGCTGTGTTAGGGGCTGACCGTGGGTTACGGAAGGGCGTCAGTGCCCCTGAAGTCAGGAGGGCAGCTCGGGGGCCGGCCGCCCGGATTCAGGTCCTCCCTGGACACTCTCCAGCTTGTGCTCTCGACCAAGTTACACCTTCGTGTGTGTGGCGGGGTAGGAGGATTAATGGGTTGTCTCACGAAGACGCCAAGACAGTTCTCCAATGCATGGAATGAACTTGATAAATGCGACCTGCAGTGATGGTCGTGGCCATGGTGGTGGTGGTGGAGACGGGCCCATCAGGCAACGGGATCAATAAACAGGTTAAGCGTAGATCATCTCAGAGGAGCCCAGGATAAGCGAGTTGTGTGCGTGGCAATGCGGCGCCTGAAAGCAGGCTCCTTAGTCTACACCACCTTGCCTCTAACAGGAGGTGAAATGACAAGACACACGCGAAGTGCTTGGCGCATAGCACGTGCTCAGTAAATGTGAAATGTTATTGAGATAGCAGAACTCAAATGATGAATTTACCCGAAGAAGTGCCACCTAGTAATGGCTCATGGAAGGCGGCCCGTGGGCCGGGCCTCGTGCTATCTCTACCTGGTCTTGCTCAAATTTCAGCACTCATTCCACAAGTATTTACAGAGCAGCTGTGTGTGCCAGGGGACATCTGATGGGGGAGAGTGGTTAGCCATCGCCCTGCGGAGAACAGAATTAAACTGAAGCTTGTCATTCCTGTACACTGTCGGAATATAGTCTCTATGCAGGGTGGCGTGTGTGTCCCCTAGAAAGCAAAGGCGACATTTGCGAAACAGAGCAGATGTTTTAAGCGTCAGGCATGAAGATTCTGCAGGATTAGTAAAAGAGGTGGGAAGCCTGCCCAGTCTCATGGATAGGGAATGTTCCAGCTGAGGGGAGCTGTCTCTACCCTCCACCTTCGATTCCTCTGCCATTCTGGAACATTCTTTGAAAATGCCAAGATATATCATGCCTTTACACCTGTTAGCCCTTCAAGCGCATCACCAACTCTCTGTGTCTTTTCAAGGCCATCCCTGTCCACCCACACTGGACCATCTGCCTGTGAGTCTGAGCCCCTGTATCTTTTCTCTCTGTTTCTGTATTGATAACAAGAACGGCAGCAATAACTACAGTTGAGAGTGGCCCCCAGGAGGGCAGGCACCTGCCGGCCTGTCCCACTCACCGCGATAGCCCCCGCAGCCATGCAATGTCATGGAATGAGACATGACTCACGGCATTGTGCCTGGTGCTGTCCAAATACTATTACACTTCATTTTCCCAGGACCTTCAGAGGGAAGCAGTAATACAAATCCCATTTCACAAATGAAAAAAAAGTACAGGGAGTTAAGGACTTTTCCGAAGGTCAACAAAATGCTGAGTAAGGAGTACTCAGCATTGAAAGGCAGGTCTGAATGGCTCCAGGGAAGGCCCCGTCACAAAGCAGCACACTGCCGGGCACGTAACAGGTGCTCACTATGTATTTTTTGAATCAATAAATGTGAGTCTACAGCTTCTCATTTGATATTTATACTGTGGTTATTTGGAGTCACCTGGCTATACTGAAGTTGGCAGTTTGCCAATGGGAGAGGTGGGGGTGGGGGCCTGGCGAAGAAATGCACTTCTAAGTGCTGTGAGCAGTACACAAAATTAACCCCTGTTGAGTCCCTACTATCCCCTTGCAGGAGGCTGTCATTAGCCCCTTTATTACCTGAGAAAACAGAGGACCGGGGAGACTAAGTAAGCCGCCCCGAGTCACACGCTTGGAAAGCGCGCCAGCCCCGCCGAATCCCACCTGACGTGTCTGAAACTGAGTGAAAGCCGCACATCCACGAGCTCGTCCTTTAGGATAAACTGGCGAAGGGGTGGGAGAGGGATTTTACTGAAACTCTGCAGCTGTGTCCACGCGAATAACTGATTTCATTACTTTCCAATTGATCCGTTTGTTTTTGCTGTAATATTAGCTGGTTGCCAAGCAACCGCTTTGGGAACTCTGATGCTGAACCATTTGGGGAAAGCAAGTCCGCCCCCCCCCCCAAATGGGTGATATGATTGGGGGGGGGTCCAGTGAGAGGGCGGCCCATCAGCCTGCTCTGGTGTTCTGGCCCCTTCCAGAAGCGAGCAGGCTGTCCCAGAGGGAGGTCCGCTTGCCTCGTCTGTCGCTAATATTTAACCTGGCTGAGGCCTCAGTTTGGCCGCCTGCGGTAACGGTTACCTCACAAGTGCGGAACCACAGATGCAATTTTTACAAAGCAGCGAGCAGGTGGCTGGCACAGGGTGCAATACATTGTAACTACCAGCATTTATAATAGTAACATTTCAACAGAGCTTGGGCAGAGCAATTTTGTTGGGCACCTTTGCTGAAGAAGTTAGTCTCAGGCCTTGTTGGGGTCCGCGACTCTCATGGCCAACAGCACCCGTAACCTCATCCCAAATATAATACTGGTCACGAAGCACATCCAGGTTTAGCGTCTGGATCAGAAACACACTCATCCCACTCACCGGAAGAAAATTTTCCATAAGCCAATGGCAAGCCAATATGGTTATCTTCACATGAAAGAACAGTGCATGCTTCTTTGGGGCTTGTGATAGGATCCTATTCCTTACCTGTTCTCAAAATTCTGGTGCCTAGGAATTATCTAGGTCAGAGGTCACAAACTGGTGGCATAGGATGGGGGCGGGAGGCTCTATTCAGCCCAAAGACATATTTGGTCTGGGACTCCACAGTGGTGTTTTTTTTTTTTAAATTAGTAGTCAACATTAAAAATCAAAACACAAAAATCTCAGTATCCAGCTCCTCCTGAAAAACATGAAGACTGGAGCACCTGGATGGCTCAGTCAGTTAAGCATCCTTACTGACTTCAGCTGCTGCATCTCTCACTGGTCCGTCTACCTGTCCCCCTGCTGCCTCTGATCCCTGCACCAGGCCCTCCGCGCCTCTCGCCTAGACTAACACAAGAGTCCCCTCACTTGTCCCCCTTGCTCTGGCTCTGCCGATTCTGACCCTTTGCAAAGCAACTAGAATGATCTTCCCGAAATGAACTTCTAATGTGCCCCTCCTCCCAGTGATCTTCCACTGCTCTCCTCCCTCCTCCGCATATGTTACACGAAGTCCTGCGGGACCCACCCCAGCTTCCATTTCTGGCCACATCGTCTCTTGCTGCTTTCCCCGTCAAAGCTCCGGCCACCTTGCACCTCTGGAATGGACAGCTCCTTCTGCCTGGAACATCGCCGCCTCCACCGGCAGACTCTAACTCAGCCTCCTTCTGGATCTATTTTCTTCAGGACATCCTTTCCTCCCACCCCCAGACTAGGTGAATCCCACTGGGAGGGGACACCCCCATCACAGAACGAAAGCATCTTTAGTTAACTGTCATTCTGGCTGGTCTGAAAGCGCTGGGATTTGCAGGTCCTGTCTCTGGTTCACAGATACGGCGGTACGAGCAGCAGGTGCCTTATAAACGCTGACCCACTAAATGAATGAAAAGACGAGTGGATGCTAAGGATGGAGCAGAAGAAGAATCAGGAAAGTCACAATGTCTTTTCATGCTAGACAGGCAAGTCAGGGCTTCTCTGGTCTCAGTGTCCACATGTGTACTTAACAGTATGGAGCTTCCTCAGAAAGTTAAAAATAGAGCGACCATACGATCCAGCAATTGCGCTACTGGGTATTTACCTCCCAAATACAAAAACACTAATGCGAAGGGACACACGCACCCCGATGTTTATAGCAGCATTACTTACAAAAGCCGAGTTATGGAAGCAGCCCAAGTGCCCATCAAAAGATCAACAGACGAAGCAGCTGTGGTATATACACACGATGGAATATTGCTCAGCCATAAAAGGAATGAAATCTTGTCATTTGCAATGACATGGATGGAGCTAGACAGTATCATGCTAAGCAAAGCCAGTCAGTGAAAGCAAACACTGTATGATTTCACTCATATATGGAACTGAAAAAACCAAACAAAGGAGCAAAGTCAAAAAATTACATATATATAGAGAGAGCAAGAAACAGACTGAACAATAGAGAACAGACTGCTGGTTACCAGAGGGGATGCGGGGCGTGGGGAGGGGAAATGGATGGCTGAAACAGGTGACAGGGATTAAGGGGTGCACCTGTTGTGATGAGCACCAGGTGATGTGCGGAGGCGCTGAATCACTACACCATACACCTGGACTAATATTACACTGTATGTTAACTGTACGGGAATTACACCGAAAACTTTAATAATAAAAAGAGGACTGGACAAGATCATTTCTTCTCACTCAGGGGAGGGTCTCTGGACTTCCATCGGCCGTGAAGAGAGCAGCAGCGTTTTACCAGCAATGTGCAATACTGCAAAACCCCTGAGGGGAACCACGCACCTTCCCGTAACAAGGGGACAAAGGCCAACCAAGCCTCCGGTGACTCTGCGTTAAGAACATGTTAATTAGCAGGCAACGCTGGTTATCTCCTATTGAGTAAGGTCTTGGTTAGAGATTAATAGCATCTTTGATCAATAAAACATAAGAAGAGAACACAGAAACAGTCTGTTCCGTGTGCTGTTTTTTAAAACATGAGACCCATGAGGTAAAATAATAAGAGCGCTTGCAGTGGGGAGCAGACCACAGATTCTTAAGAGAGGGCCAGTTCACTCCAGCTCCTTGGAATGAAGGCCCCTTAGGCGCTCCTGCAGGACAGCCCCTCAGCGGCGAGGACGTGGCCGCACTCTAATCCTCCAGCCTCTCTTTTCTTGGTGGAGGGCGGCCCCCAACATCTGCTCCTTTGGGAGCCTTCCTCCTCCCGTTCTCCCCCCCCCCCCCCAACCCGGACTCCCCAGCCCCTGATGCTGCAGGGGCTTCAGAAGCGCCAGGAATCAGGCGCTGAAAGCGCGCTCTGGCCACACGGGGGCGCCCTCACCCCACACAATGAGACTCCAAGGCCCAGCTGCAGCTGGAGCTGGAGGGACAGATCGTGCCAGAGTCCTGCGCCAGCCTCAGGAGTTGGGGCAGCACAGCCCATGCTCTTTGGGAAGACACTGCCCATCCTCCCTGACGGAGGGTCATGCCGCCCCAGCGTCGCGGACAGAGAGAGGCTGGAAGGGGCTCCTCCCGATCACGGGGGAGGGACTGAAGTTAGGAAATCCCAAGATAAACCCGGAGAGAAGCCCGTTGCAGAAAAGTGGACAGAGAATGCTCGCATCCTGCCTTCCCTTGCTCCGAAGAGCAGGGCGGGGATGCAGCTTCTACGGCCCGTGCTCTGGCTTCAGACCAAAGGTTTCAAGTCTTTGGGAGGGGGGAGGCTCTTTTAAGAATGAGAGCAACAGAGGCAGTAAGAGAAAGAAAGACTGAGAGACCCACAGACACACACGCACACACAGAGCGAGGGAGGGCCAGGGAGCAGGAGAGAAAGAATTCTATCGCCTGCCCTGCTGGGGACAGTCAGTAACCCCAGAGCAGCCAGGCAAGTGTGAAGCTGGTCGCTTGCCCCCCTGGAGTCTAACAGACACTGGTGCCAATCCTGGAGCAACGCCATGTGGAGGGGAGCAGGGACTCGGCTTCTCCAAGCCTTGGGGTTGCCCACAGTAAAAGGGGGGAACCCTGCCGGCCTTTTGGGCTTGAGGTGTGGATCCAGCAGGATAACTATTAAGTGCAAACCGCCTCTCCAGGTACCTTGACCCAGGGAAGCATCACCTGGCAGCAGAGAGAATTCATGCTGACAAAAGCCAGCAATAATGATTTAAAAAAAGTTTGACTATTTACATCTTGATTTATGCCTTGTGACTTCAGTTTGCCCACACGGGGACTTCGGGCTGTAGGAATTCAGCAGTCCCTTTGAGTTCAGATTGGGGGCTTTTGCATAACAAATGCCACTCCCCGCACAGCCATCCAGCCTTCCAGGAGCTGAGGGCCTTCTCCAGCCCCTGGACGCCTGCCCCACCACGTAGGCAGAGCTGGAACGGGTCCCCGGAGAGTCACAGAGGCGGCCAAGACGGCAACTCAGCCCACAGCTCTGCAGTCGGGCAGACTGACCCCAGGCCCCACTCGAGTAGGTGTGTAACCCTGGGCTTACAGCTCCCGATCTCAGCCCCTCACACTCCCATCTGGGCAATAAAGATAATCACAGTCGTCGCCCGGGGACTGCGGTGGGTGGGAATGAACTTGTACTTGTCAGGCCCTCGGAACAGTGCCTGGCACTCAGTGGGCACTTCAATAAATGCTAGCCCTTGCCGTCACTTTGCTTTGTTTTACAGAATAGGCAGTGAACTTTCCAGAATGGTTAGATGAAGGTCATCTGATCTGAAACTGGAAGAGGGATGACGGGTTTTTCTAGCAGCCAGAGAGAGAGCATTAGCCCGGGAGCGGAAGAGACGGTTCTGAAACCACACGCTGCTTCTAACATTTCGGTATGCAAAGTGGGGTTCCGGCCTGCTCATCAGGAAAACGAGGACACTGGATTGCCTAAATGGCCCTGGCGGAGCGGGAAGTGCAGAGCGGGAAGTGCCCTACCTCTGGGCAGACGTGGGCAGGTCCCGTCCCGTCGGGTCTCCCCCACCTTGAAGAGAGGAGAACTGGACGGGAGGATGATCCCAGGGAGCATTCTAGTTTCCATGCCGCCCGACCCAGCATCCCCCGGGGCCTCACCTGAGGTACTCATAGAGCCCGTACATGGGCAGGAAGTCGATGTCAGACAGGAACATGTAGGGCGTGCCCACGTGCTTCATGGCCACGTTACGCAGCAGGTTCACAGGGTAGAACTGGCCCTCCTTGTACACGATGTGGTAGGCCACGTTGTGGCGGCTCATGAGCACCTCGGAGCCCTGCGCGTAGCGGAGGAACTGCTGGGCCTCGGCGTCGGACAGGTAGAGGGCCAGGCTGATGGGTCCCTCCCAGTGCTTGCAGATGGCCTCGAGCATCTGGAGCCTGGAGGAGACAGGAAAGCTGAGCCAGCCGTGGGGACCTGGGGGACCTGGGCCACGCACCATGCAGCCAGCCTCCGGGGGGCGGACGCCACCTCCACAGACACCTGGTCAGCCCGCTCCAAATCCACGTCCCTGCTCTACCATTCGTCACTGTGCGACGGGCGCCAATCCCCAAAGCTCAGTGCCTTTATCTCGAAAACCAGCATAAACACACTTACCTGGCTGGTTCTTGTCTTTATCTGCTTCCAAACGTAGGTAGGAAACTGACCGAGTCACAACCCACTATAAACCTTCTCTTCTCAGACTCCTCTTTTCATGGGGGGCGGGGATGATTACATTAAATGATGTAAAATTCCCTTTCCAGCTTACAACTCCTGTGCCTCTCCTTCTCCCTCCGCAAAGATGTCCAGCATCCAGAAGCTGCACTGCTCTGTTAAAGCAGTGACCAGCCGTAGAACACTGAACCAAACACCTAACTGAGGCCTCAAGTTACCAGGAGCATTAAAACACGAGCGATGGTAACTACGATCACCAGTTAACTACGCACCAGCCCCTTTCCAGAGCTCCCCGAACAACCCTGTGCACGGCTCTCCTTTCCCTCCTTTCCCTGATGGAGAAACGGGGGATCCAGATGTCCGGTCAGCTTCGATCCTTGGACTTGGACCAGACCTGTACAGATGGGTACCGGGACAGGGCCTTGGAGAGAACAAACACACGCTGGGCATTTGGCAAGGGAACCGAAGAACACGTGAACGCTAGGGACAAAAGTGTGCCTGGCGTGATGCTATCTTCTTTTGTCAGAGCCCTTTCTGCCCCAGGGTCCTGGCCAATTTTGTGAGGCTACAGGACAGGCACCGTGCCAAGGGTTATGGGGGTGGGGGGGAGAAGAAAGCCCAGAGGAAAAAACCAAAAGATGCTTCCAATGGAGAGGATTCTACAAAAATGCTTGGAAGAGAAATCTACAAAGATTTTTTCCCCCAAAGGCATTAGAAGTGCCTGGCAGATCGGATCCATGGTTAAGAAGCAGCAAAAACCTATTTCAATGTTTTCCCTGCCCAGCAAGAAGTACATAATCAGCAGTCTCCTGGTAGGAATGCCCACTTTATTCGGACAATTACCAGGAAATAGATTCCATGCATTTCCCTGCTTCTAAACAAAGGAAAATGGGCATACCTATCTTATGTCACTGGCTTTCTTGATGGACTTTGAGAATTTCCTCTCGGTAATTCTGTGAATTGCTGCTGCCAGGAGTTGCTTCCTGCTTCATGATGGAGGACGAAGATATTCATCAGGATAAAACGCCCTCCACTTCTCATACTTTATAATACTTACTAATCAGATTGACCGGAGCCAGTTTTCTAAGAGGCTCTGCCTTCTCCACAATGCCTACTTCCCCGGGAACCTGCCTGCGGCTTCTGCCACAGGCCCGGGTCCCTGCTGGGCTCAGAGAATCTGGGGTTTTGAGTGATCCCCCCTGCACCTCGCTCTCACTGTCTGCGGAACGGAGGGGGCTGTGCATTCAGAAGGGACGGCTGTTCGTATGCATCCTTGGAGATCTGGGGAGTGAAGGGCAAGAATGATTTCTAACCTGTGGATAGAAGAGCTCCCATGTACAAGGCACATGGGTCTGGGGGGAGGAGAGGCCAGCTCCCGAGGGGGCACCCGGGGGAGAGAGAGGCCAGCTCCCGAGGCGGAGCTCCCCCACCCCCCCGCCACTGCCTGGGAGTTTGTGTGTCTGAGTTTTCTGAGCGGGGAGCAAGAAAGGGAAGCAAGGGAAGCAAGTCCTTCTTCTGAGCTCTGCCAAGGGTGTAACGTGAGAACCGAGACACAAGATACTTGGGTTCTCAGGTGCTGCTGACGTGGCAAACATCACGTCTGCATGGGCTTTACCGGAAACGGTGCCAGATGTTCCGTGGAACCCCTGCGAACGAAGAGGAAGGATGACCCAGCCACTCCTGCCTGTCTGCCACCAGCCCAAGCTTTCCGACCTCTCTTCCCTCAAAACCGAGCTTCCTGCCAGGACCTGAACAACAGCGACAGCCTGAGGTTTATCGTAATGATGACAACCTATGAAATGTGATGGCGATACAATGAATCTCTACCTTTCTCTGCTGTTTCGAGCGCGCTGGCTGCATTGCCAGTGTTACTGCTTTTAACGTGCACCCTGACTCCGTGAAGTTGAGCTTCCCAGCACTCTGTTACAGGGAAGGAAGCTCGAGGAGGTGAAGTGACTTCTTTCAAGTCACATAGCTGCACAGTGGAGGAGCTGGATTGACACCCTGATCTTGTCTGACCCCAGCGCCCAGAACCCAGACCGGTACTCCGTGTGGACTGCGGGGCCGGCTGGGGTAAATGTCCCCAACGATCTTCTCTCCTCTGCCCGTTTCCCCAGACACAAATGTGTTCTTCCCTTGGGGTCACTTCTGTGCATTCCTCCCTCCTCCTCCTCGGTCTCTCTG
The DNA here is from genome assembly GCF_023065955.2 of Ursus arctos. Lineage (NCBI taxonomy): Eukaryota > Metazoa > Chordata > Mammalia > Carnivora > Ursidae > Ursus > Ursus arctos. Next base: position 7,746,432 of record NW_026622886.1, on the reverse strand, counting down.
GGGGTCTGCCTCAAAGACCTGCTGTTCTCTTGACCCTTTGCCTGGTTGTGTCTCCCCACACCTGCACCCTAAGGTCGTCCTGTGCAGCTCATGTCCACACGACTTCTGTGCCGAGTTGCTCTTTGGTCTCTAACACTGGATGATAAAGTATGTGGTACAGCAAGCACTGGGGACAAGAGAGAGTGTTTCAAGAGACAAAGGTTAATTCCAAACTACAGAATTTTCAGTTTGGAAAGAACCGTAGAGGTTTTCTCGGTCTGACGATGCCATCTTGATGACGAAATCAAAGCTCAGCCTCGAAGCGAGGCACAGCTTGCTGAAGAGCACTGGGTGAGGGAGCGCTAGAACCCACGGTCCTGACTCTGGGTCCCAGGCTCTTCTCCGCGTCCCCGGAGGACCCACTATCACCTCACGCTGCCAAGAGGAGGGCAAAGGCTCAAGAAAGGCCAGAGAGATGTCGGGAAGGTCTGGATAGAGGCCAGGGCTACCCCAGGGAGTCCTGCTGAGACAGGAAGCCTCGTGCGCTGTCTAGGGACAAAGGAGCCTGCAGGGAGGCAGCCAAGTCAGACACTACAAGACAGGGTTGGAAGGAATTCTAGAAGACCAGCCGGCTTCTGCGGGAATGGGGAGCTCCCTCCCTACAAGGCAGGTTGCACAGTATGGATGTGCAACGGTGGACTCTGGGGTCACACAGAATTGGGTTTGGACTCTGAGCTGTGTCAGTGATGAGCAAGAGATGACGGTTCTTTGGGCTTCCATTTCTACACGTGCTTAGCGCGGATCACAAAATGGCTACAAATCATTCCCCTCTCTCAATCCACAGCCTCTGGTGATACTCCCCACGCTGATTCTGGGATGGCCACGTGACTGGCTTCACACAGGACACGGCAGAGGCGTTCAACAGTGCTCCTGTGGGTGGGGGGCTTGCCCCTACCGACAAGTCTCCTGACGATGCTTCTCTGAAGTGCGCCGCACAACGTGTGACCCGCAGCAGGTACTCAGGATACGGCAGCTGCGAGGTCCTCCTTCGGTTCTACTTCTGCCGTTCGAACAAGCACCCGCCCAGCAGATTTACCCGCCCAGCAGATTTTTATTACGTCTCTACAGCGTGCAGGTGTACGTGCTGGGCCCCGGGGCGAACGAGAAAGACAAGATCCCTAAGCTTCAGGAGCATCTTTCTGGTGGAGGGAGAAGACACAGAACCAACCAAGACAGACTCCGAGGGAGCAAAGGGCTAAAGAGGCGAGCGGAACAGGAAACGGGATGGAGTAACCCTGAGGGCTGGCCTGCCACGGATGTGAACTTGAGACTTGGGTAAGGAGAAGGACCCCAGCCCTAAGGAAGTCTGGGCAAGAAGCCTCCCCAGGCGAGGGAGCGGCCCTTGGGGGTAACTGAGTGTAGCCTGTTCAAGCAGGAAGAGAGGGCAGATGGGTGAGTGAGGGGCAGAAGGACAGGAGATGCTGGGGAGCGGGCAGGTGCCAGGTCACACGGGGCCGGGAAGGCCACGGCGGCAGCTGCAGTACTGTTCTAAACGCAACGAGAAATCATCTGATATACAGACGGTCCCCAGCTCATGATGGGTTGATTTAACAATTTTTCAACTTTACGATGGTGCGAAAGTCATATGCATTCAGTAGACACTGTGCTTTGAGTTTTGAATTTGCATTTTCTCCCCCAGGCTATCCATATGCAGGAGGGCCGCTGTCTCATGATGCTGGGCAGGGGCCGTCGCGACTCCCGGTCATCCCTGTGATCACGGGGGTCAACAACTGATATGCAGACAATTACTCTGCACCCAGACAGCCCTTCCGTTTCTCACTCTCTGTACGGTATTCCATAAATTGCACGAGACTGTCAACATTTTATTATAAAATAGGCTTTGTGCTAGGATGATTTTGCCCGGCTGTAGGGCACTGTAAGTGTTCTGAGCACGTTCAAGGTTGGCGAGGCTAAGCGAGGCTGCTTGGTTGGTTAGGTATATTAAATGTATTTTCGACTTACGATATTTTCAGCTTATGATGGGTTTATTGGGCTATAACCCCATCCACCATAAGTCAAGGAAGCTCTGTATATTTTTAGAAGATCACTCTGGCTGTTACATGGAGAAGGGAGTTACCTCTCACTCTCTAGAATGGTGCTTTTCAAACTGAAGCGTGCTCAAGGGCGCCACAACCCAGATTCCCGAGCCCCGCTCTAGAGGTTCCCGTTGGCTAGGTCTGGGTGGCACCGAGAATTTGTATTTCTAACAAGCTTCTGGGTGATCTAAAGCACGGGCCCCTTTACCTCACCTGCCGTTCTCTTTCCTCCACACGCAGGAAACAGAGAAGACCCATCAGCCACGTGAGTCCCCGGAGCTGCACTTAGTACTTCGGTAACTTTGTCAAAGGAACCCAGAAGAGCAAGCCTCTCCTGGCCAGGTGGCAAGGCTGCTGTGACTGGGAGCCCTCCTGGCCGGCCCCCTCCGTCCCTACGGGTCGTTCTCACCTGCTGCTGGGATGGAGGACAGTCTCGCGCTGCCCGGAGAGGAGCTGGCTGCAAGCTGTAGCCGGCGACGTTCATTCTTTCTGAACAGAATTCTAGAGGGAGCTGGGCATGGGAGCCCGCATGCTGGCGCCCCTAATTCATTGTGGCACTCACGTAGGGCCTACTTCTGACTCAAAGGTTTACAAACACACCCGAAATGTTTCTTCAATTAAAAATCAATCCAACAGGCACCAGTCAGCCTGCTGCATCATAACTGGATGTGTAGAACGGAGCGGAAGGAGAATTCCTACCGTCTCCATCGGCTCGTGGTACTGCTCTGTTTTTATCATGTCCCGCTAAGCCGCTCTCGTTAGGCTGTGGAAGTCCTTGGGCTCTCTGGGGTCTTGTCAGGATGGCAATACTTGTCACAACGTGTCAGGGGGGATCGTGTGCCTGCCACACCAAGGGACGCGTACGCTTTGAAGGGAAGGCCTCTGCGGTTAGCGTCTGCAGGTGATGGGAGAGGGGCCGGGCTTTTCTTTTAAGCGGGCTGGGAGGGAAGGTCCTGCCGGGGTCCTGCAGCCCCGGCCGCCCGGGATGCTGCTTCTAGCTGGCACTAGAAGGAGGGGCTCTGTTTTGCCTGTATCCTTTTACTGATGGCAACTGTATACAGAAGGATGGATTTGGGATGTTAATAATTTAAAAACCTTTCTAATTGCCTGTACATTCCAGATGGTGAATTCCATAGCTAGCACAGACGTAAAAAACGCTACGGGAAGGGAAACGGGTATTTGTTGTAGACCTACTACTCGCTGGGCACATCAGAGCCCCTTATTTTATAAAACCCAGACGCCAATCTGTGACCTTGACAGTATCGTTGCCACTTCACAGATAAGTCGGATGAGGCTCAAAAAGCCTGAGTAATTTGCCCAAATTCACACAGCTAGTACTGGTAAAGCTGGACTTTGAACCCAGATGTTTCTCTTTTTGTTTTCCTACTTCACCTCTCCTAAATACGGACCATGCGCAGAGGCTGTGGTCAGGGATCTCAGATCTGTAAATATTCACTGAATGCAAATACATGCCAGGGGCTTTCACAGTCTCTCATTTAATCCTAATCAGGACCCGAGGAGGCGAGTATTTTTTAACTCTCTTTATAGAAGGAGAAAGATAACCGAAGGTGTTAGTGACTTGCCCGAGATCTCTAGCAGAGGAGCAAAGGAGCCAGCAGGATTGGAACCCAGAGCCCTTCGTCTGAGTCTGGTGGCCTTTTGTGCGGTACCACAAATATGAAGATTTTAGCCAATGGGGCTATCAAATGATGGGGAGCCTCTGACTGTATCTTGGGGCCAAGTCCTGGCTATGCACGGTCTCATCTGGTCATGACAACAACCTTGCAGGGGAGCTACTGTCATTGTCATTCCCAGATTACAGATGAGGAAACCAAGGCTTGGAGAGCTGATTTGTCCAAGGGTCAAAGCCAAGAAGTGGCAAAGTCACCAAGACCCCACAATGCCTGACTCCAGGGACCAAATTATTCAAGGTCAGGGCACTTGATTCTGCTTAGAAAGTATGTCTGATTTGTCTCTTTCATTTTCTCCTGAGTTTGGCGGTACCCACTGGCTACTCATCTTGATTCAGCATATTTTGTTGATAAATGGACCGTATGAATAGGAGGCATGAACAGGACCAAGGAAAACCAGGGATGCTCTAAGAAGTGAGAACCTGGGATTATCTGGAACTCACTCACCTGGGCAGATTACAGTCTCTGAGCTTCAGGTAACCCATCTGAGGGGCCTGAGTGGCATTTGTGTTGCCCGGAGAACAGAAGACTAATCTCAACCATCATTTAGCATGAATCTCAAGGATTGGATTTTATTTTCATTTGTAATGGCATAGGGGAGAAGGGAAGAGAAATGGGAAGAGAGGTCTGTTACGGCCAGGTCATTCGCTCAAGTGCTGAGCCCCCAAACCGAAGGCTGGGTGAGAAGCCAAAGGGACACAGCAGTTTAGGGGTGACTCCGGGGCTCTGGTCTAGCTCAGTTCCTTATGGAGCCTCACTGATGAGTATGAGCCAGCGGGGGGCCACCTGCCCTGGTTTCCCCAATGCCCTCTGTGATCCTATCTGCTCCCCTCTTCCTTACCCACGCCTTAAGCTCTAACCACACTAGAGCCTGTGTGTTCCCAGCGGGCCTGGGGGCCTCTCTGGTCCCTGAATATGCTGCATGCTCCCCTTCTCTCCCTGTGTGCTTTCTACCAGCCGTCTACTCGGCCTCCAACTCAATGCAGGCAACATCTCCCCTCCAATCCACTTCCTGTCTCTTCCTTTCTGTGCCCCTCAGCCGCGCTGGGGGCTCCTCCCACAGCACCTCTCTAGAGTAAGCACCTACTACCTGTCTGTGGCAGGCTGAATCCTAAGCTGGCCCCACAACTCCTGCCCCGTGGCATACACACCTGCACAACTCCCTCCCTTGAATGTGAGCCGAATCGGGGAATGGGATAGAATGCCACTCCTATGGGTTACGTGATGGAAGAGACCAGAGAGAGTCTCCTGCTGGGTTTGAAGAAGTAAGCCGCCAGGCTGTCAGAGGACCACATGGCTAAGACCTAAGGGTGGCCTCCTGTTGCTCAGAAGGACCCCAGGCAACAGCCAGCAAGGAAACGGGGACCTTGGTCCTAAAACTGAATTCTGCCAAAAGCTATATGAGCTTAGCGGTGGACCCTGACTCCCATGAGATCACAGCCCCAGCCAACACCTTGATGGTAGTCCTGGGAGCTGAGCAGAGGACCCTGCTAGCACCCATCCAGACTCCTGAACCCCCAAACTGCAAGATACTAGATGTTATTTAAACTGCTGGTGATTGGTTCTACAACAGTAGATAACTAATACACTGAGTCGTGAAGATGCTATATACTCCTTGAAGGCAAAAACAGGGTCTTCTTATAAATACCCCGGCTTCACAAGAGCCTGGCACACCAGTCATAGACGCTTACACGATATTTGCCGAGTGGTCACACACATGTTGGAGATTCGGAACCCAAGGCCACAGGAGGGGAAAGACTTTGCTTGAGGTCACACCGCAGGTCAGGATGGAGCTGGGGTGAGCAGCTCTGTGCTTTTCCCCGTTGTCCCAGCTCATCTTACCTGCTACCTGATATGCTCCGCAAGAAACTCCTGTTTCTGCACAGGAGTCCTGGGGCCTATGAACCTCCAAAAAAACCCCAGTCAATGGAGCCACCGAATTTCACGAACGAGCACCTGCAATGCACGGTGGGACTCTGAACGCAAGGAATTCGCTTCCATCAGCCACGCTCCACATGACTCATTCCTGGATGTCTCTGGATGCAAGGTTCCACTCACTCCTCCTAACTCTAGACTACTTTCAGCATGTGCACCTCTTCGTGTTCAAGTGCTTGCTCCTCCACGGGTTTGCCCAGGCTTCGGTCACCCCCACTAATAACAAGCCACATTTACTGAACACCTAACAAGTGTGCCAGGCACTGCTCTCAGCACGCTACAGGCATTAACGCTATTTAATCCTGGAAACAGTCCCACAGAGTCACAGCCATAGCTGGACAGGCATCTCCAAGGTGACTCAAAGATAGAATGAGCCAATCAGATTCCCTAATTGTGGGAGGTGACTGGGAACGGTAGGAAGGAAACCGGAGGTAGGGAGCCACTGTGGGCCATGTGTAATCGAAGAGAAAGCCGGTCAGTCGAGGTGGGAGGGAGACACACAGGACACCAGGTATGGAAAAGTACAGCCTTGAGTGAGTGACCTCGGGGCTTTGAATCCAGGCAGCCCCTGACAGTGAGAGGTGCTTTCAAAAACATAAACTGAATCATATAACTTTGTGTAAATGTCTTCAATAACTTCTCACCACACTGAGATTAACCCAAATGTTTTGGTGAGTTTCTAATGTTCTATAATCTTAATCTCATGCCACGTCCCTGCTACGCTCAGCCACTGCTCTTCTACCACATTTTTTTATAATAATTTTTTATTATATTATGTTAGTCACCATACAGTACATCCCCAGTTCCCGATGCAAAGTTCCATGATTCATTACTTGCGTATAACACCCAGTGCACCATGCAATACATGCCCTCCTTAATACCCATCACCAGCCTATCCCAATCCCCCACCCCCACATTTTGGAATGTGTGAGCCTCCTCCCACCACAGGGCCTTTATACTTGCTATTTATCCACCTGGAAAAAAAAATTTTTTTTTCAGCAACTCACATTGCTGACTCCTTCTTTCATCCTTTAGTCTCTGCAGAAATGTCCTCTCCTTAGATTTCCCCTGACCATATCACCTAAGGAAGGTCTCTCTCTTGACATTGTTATTATCAGTCTCAGTTCCTTCCAAAGCACTTATCACAATTATAACCATTTTACTCAACTATTTATTTGCAGTTCACACCACGATACTCATGTTCTTAACCCTGGCTGCACATCACAAGCATAAAACAATGCAAGGTCTCCGCCACCCAAATCTTCTTACTTAACTGGTCTGCAATGGAGCTCGAAGGTGAATTTGTTTTAAGAGCTCCCCAGGTGATTCAGTTTGTTGCCCGCCAAAGCTGACAATCAGTGCACTAAGCCACATAAGGGTGGGGATCACATCAGTGTGTCTGATAAAGGCTTGATGGGTGTTTGTTGCATTAATGCACTAAGGAAAAGAAACACCAATTGCTTTCTAGCAGTGAGAGTGGTTCCAGAATATGTGTTTCCCTATAATATGCCCCTTTTCCTTGAGGTAATCTGAATAGAGCTCTATTCTTTAGAATCGATTTTTCTTCTATTCTCAAAACCACTGCCCTCACCAAAAGACAAGAGCCCTCGGTTTTCAGTGTTAGAGAGGAGTGTGACCTGAGCCTAAGTCTGTCAGGCCATCTCTCCCTTCTCCCTTCCACTGGGTGTAGAGCTGTAGGGTGGGACTGCGGGGAGGTCAGGGCCCATCTGCCTACCTGTCCATGGAGAGCTGAGCAACCAGGGTGACGTCTGTGTTGTCCGAAGCCGGCTCATACTCATAATGCAAGAAGTACAGGTGGGTTCGGTGGACGGTGAACCGCTCTCGCCGGAACTCATAACACAGGTCGTCCTCATCGAGCTCGGAGAGCTGCTTCTGGAGCTGAAATGTAGGAGAAGGGAGTATGGGACCAAGAACGGAAGCCCCAAGGAATGAGGAGCCTGCCCTCACCTGAGTTGGTTACTCATTGGAGGTTACTGATGGGTCAAACGTGGGAGGACAGGATCACTGGTTTCAGTTTCCTCTGGAATTTAATTTCAAAAAGACAATGATGAAGGGCAGTTGTCCTCATCATCTGAGAAACAAGCCCTCTCTGAGCTGAGAATGATGGTGGTCACCACTGACAAATATATAAGCAACCACAAACTCCTTAAAAACAAACAAAATGCTTTGGTAGGTGACCTAGTACAACAATTCCAAATAACAGGGAAGAAAGTACAAAAATCCAAAAGGAGCAGTGATTTTGCATGAACTTCTCTCCCACCTAGAGCTACAGACTTCAATCTCTGTACCAGGTATTGACGAGAAAGACTAAACCAACCCACAGACAAAATTTAAAAATCTGTTCCTTTCATTTCATCCAAGTCTTGGAATCCACTCTTCTTTCTTGTTTCTAACTCTCAGCAAGTCCTGCTCCCTTAATCTGCCTATGGAAATTCTTTACGTAGTTCTACTTGCCTTCCTACCCCACCTAGTGCAAGAGCTGGATGACGTTCCAACAGGGAACCAAAGACTTAGCATCTGACGTGGGCAGATGCGGATGCACAATATCCAGATCTGAGTATGCACAGCTGCCCAACGCACAACCATGTCATGACAAGCCCACCAGAACCCTCCCGGGCAGGGGTGACTGGGCCTGTTCCATAGATGAAGATTTGCAGTGAAAAAGTAAAAGAACTTCAATAGGGATAGAAATTAGATCAGTGGACGTGTGGGGGCGGAGTGGATGGACTGGGAAGAAGCAGGAGAGAAGTTTTTTGGGGGATGGAAATGTTCTATGTCATGGTTACAGGGATGGTTACGTGGGTGTATACATTTGTGAGAAGTCAACAAACTCTACACTTAGAATGGGTGGATCTATTATATGCAAGCTGTATTTCAATTGAATTTGCTGAAGGCCACATAGCTGGTTCTAGTATTTTTTCTGTGACATCAGCCTAGTCCATCACACCATGGCGGATAGTTGAACGCAGATTACACTTTACATGGCTAGAGCTACTAACCCAGCTGAATGTAACAGAGCAGTTTTCCAGGAAGGTGCACATACATTTTAAATCTCCAAACTGATAGTGTAGTAAACAAGAATTCTATTAACTCACTTCTGTATGACCCTGTCTCAGTTAAAACCATTGTCTTGATAGATTAAGCTATAGCCTTATTTCTTAAGACGTGTGCGATGGCACATGACTGTGTTCATCCCTTCAAGTCTTCACCCCTTCCCACATCTCTACTCTTCTTCATGTGACTTACTTTGGCTAATAAAATGATAGGGAAGGAACACTGCCCTCATAACGAGACTAGGCCTCGAGAAGAACTGCATGTTTCTCGCACCTCCCCCATCACCACGAGACAATGCCTGGGTGGCCTGCTGAAGGATGAGACACACCTGGAGTAGAGCAGAAGCTCTGCAGTTGCCCCAGGTGTAGGGGCAAGCCCAGCTGAGCTCAGCTGCCTCGATAAACACTTCTCACTGTACCCCACTGAGGTTTTACAGGTTTGGAGCCATAGATAACTGATGGGGGGGGGTCACTGGCATTTTGTGCAGGGAGTTTTTGCATTATGCGACCTGTCCCATGTATCCCTGAACAGTTAGCCTCCGGGGCACCAGCCCACTAAATGCTTGTAGAGTTCTCCAGACAGCCTCGTACAACTCCAAATGCACCCACCTACTTCCAAATGCCGCTTGGGGGGGATAAGTGGAGATTCAGTGATCGAGGAGATATTCTCACCCATCATAAGATTTCTAACTCTTAACAAGGATGCAGTCAAGGAGACTCTTCCATTTTTGAAGTTCGATTTGAAGTCCTGGCCTATTTGAAGATTCCTATTAGGCCCAATAGCGTGACTCATGTAAGGCCAGGAAATGGGAATTCTCATTCCATCTAATATTCTAGGAGCCAAGGGCCCCCTTCTGAACTGCAGGATTAAACCTAGATCCTTGCTGACAATCATATCCTCTCTCTCTTACCCATCGCCCTCCGTGTACCCTGTATTTGCACCAGTGATCCCTCTGCTTCCCAAACCTGCCTTTCCCTCCTTCCCTCTGCAACTCCGTACCTGTTCTTCCCTCTCTACTGCCCTCCTTCCCCTCCCCTGCTCTTCTCCACCAGGGGACCTTCTATTTGCCTTTCAAGATTCAGCCTGGATGACACCTCGTCTGTCTCTGAGACCTCTGCTAGCCCTGCCAGGTAGAGCTGGTCCACTTCTCTGGGCCTCAAGAGCCCTCAATTCATAACTCCGCTAAAGCACTTGTCAGTTTGATCTGAAATTATCTAAGGGCAACTTTCCTGGAGACACGGTGACACTTTATCATTGCCCCTAGCACCATGCCCACGACATGACAGATGCTTAATATTCATGTGCTGCACGCATAAGTATCTGCTACACAAAGACTGTCATCATTAGAAGGCCTGTCTTTCTAATTTTCCTTTCGCATCCTCTAATGTTATGCATAGAAGGTGATCATTCTTTAGCCCATCATCTCCTATATTTGCAGTTCAAGAGTCTGTGATGGCTGAAAATGTGTTGGACAGCACACAGACACGCACCCGGCTCTGTCCAAGGTGCTGGGTACACGTGATCCCTTTCCTTGGAGCCCTCCAGTCAGGCATGTGCTGAAAAGCCCTATTGAGATCTTGAGGTCACTCAGGGAGATCGAACCTGGGTCTGTGTCCTTCCACTACAGAGCTACCTCTTCAGGAAAGATGCTCATTAGGCCTCAGGTCAAGAAGTACATGCAGCACCGTGACTGAGGTGACGGGTTCTATCCCACTCCTGTCCATACAGTCTTGGGCGAGTGGGTGAGGTGCTTAATTCTGCTGAGCTTCGCCTTCCTCAAGTGTAAAATGGGGATGATAACAGGAACTACCTCAGGGGGTTGTAGGAGGATTCCAAGAGATCCTGCACACGCAGAGTATAGTGTTTGGAGTAAAGACACAGCAGATGTCGTCTGTTACCATGGTGGTTATCAGAGTTAGGAAGGGGAGACACCTGGGTGGATGCTTTCTGTCCTTAGTCACCACCTGGAGGAGACAGCAGGGCGAGGACAGCGAAGGCAGGAGCTCGCTGAGCCTGGAATCATTTCTGCCTCATGAGTGCTGGGGACACTCCCCATATCTTCCTCCTTGAGGAACCCAAATATACCTAGAAACCACAATGTCACCCCCCAATGGGAAACTTAACCAACTCATACCTTCCTCCTCTCTCACCCACACTACAAAAGAACACTCACAATTATTCTTTTTTAGAGAATACACATCTGCAAAGCTTTTTGCAAAAGCAGGGTTGTTTCGGGGTGGGGGTTGCTTTGTGTGGTGTTTTTAACAGGAGTTAATAGGAGTGTTGACAGGAGCGCATGGCTTCTGGTTCAGTGAGGACAGGAGTGGGAACATGTGAGGATGGGCGTGGATGTGTGTGTGTGGGGGGGTCTTTCTTTGATGAGCCTTCGAAGAGAAGGTATCCTCATCATGTGAGAAAGGAAATTAGTGGCCAAAGCATGAGAAATGCATGTGTGTATAGGGGTTTCTCTCTATATACGCAGGCATAGACCCTTGAGTCAGGGGAAAATAACATTCCAAGGTAAATAGCTCCAGGAGCCATTTTCTGAAAAGCACCCATATATAGTGGGTTCCTCCAGGCAGAAGCTGTATCCCATTCATCTCTGAATTTCCTGCACCTAGAACATCTAGCCTCTACTGGATGTACTCATTTTAAAAAAGGAACAGTGACCAATGAAAGTGCTCCCAGAACTACCAAAGCATGGCCTGACCTGGTTGGGAGGGTCTACCAGCAGTCCAAGGAGATAAGTAACCTCTCTGAACTTCCTGGTACCAATGACATGGTTCAGTGGCATCCACATCCCTAGGTCACCTGTGGCCATCACAGTGCTTAAGGGGTAGGGTCGAGAGAATGCTGTTGTCTACCAACCACACTGGCTATTGTGGCAGGCTCATCAACTATGATGTCCGACATACGATGTCAGAATCTATGGAACTCTGGACCAACCAGACTGCCTTCCTTGAGTTTAATATTATGAACATTCTCAACATGGCGGCTTGTACCTTTGCTCCACTAATACGGACAAGCACCTGCTCTGTGCCGCGGTGCTAAATGCATTCAGGTGGACTGCTTTATTCATTCAATCCCTCAGCACACACCTCTGTTTTACAAAGGAGAAAACTGAGGCTCAGAAGCTTTCAGTAATCTGCCAGTTACATGGCTAGGGAGAAGCAGATCCGGACTGAGAATCCAGTCTTGGGACCTCACACCAGGGCCATCTTTGCAGTGCAGTGACTCCTCTCCCAGGGGATACATGCAAGGATCGAAGAGACTGTGGAAGACACAATGCTCCATGAAAAAGCAGGCCATAAAAATGCATATGCAGTATGATCCCAAAACAGCAGAGAGACAAACAAACAAAAAGCCACATAGAAAAGAGACCAAAGGGAATGTATTACAATGTTAACAAAGCTTTTCTCTGACTGCTGGGTTCACAGATGAATTTTATTGGCTTCTTTATACTTTTCTGTCCTTAACGAGTTCCCTGCAATTTTCTCAAAGGAGCTAATGCGTGTAAAAGTGCTTTGTAAACTGTAAAGTGCTGCACAAAACCCAAGCAATGTTATGATTACATTATGTACCTTTTCAAATTCTGATCGAGGATTTCTTATTGCTGACTGCATGGCTGATGTTATCTCAGGGGGAAGGCTGGAGCAGCTTAAAAACTACCTCCTTTCCACCCAGGGTATGGGTGATTTCTCCAGAGAGACGCTGAGCTGAAGGGAGGGCTTTCATTAACAGGGCCTGAACGCTACCACACTCCATATTGTGGCCAGGGCGGGTAGTAGGCTCCTGACAAGCCAGTCACAGAAACAAAAGACAGATTCTCCTGAGATAAAACACATTTGCTAAATTGCTTCTTTGGGCAGCCAGCTGAGGCACAGGGAGATTTGGACTCAAGGGAAAATGGCCCTTTAAGCAGTTTGCATTTATTTCTTCCCATCCTTGAGGACTGTGGCCTGGACTGACCTCTGAGCTGTCAGAAATGATGGCTGGTCATGCCGGAGGATTCAGAGGGGCTGGAAGTACGTCCCTGGCTCCAGCCTCATGGACTTCTGTCCAAAGTCAGGAAAGACTACGGAGAGAGGTTATGGGGATAACCAGAAACGGAGACCTAATCCCCCTGACGTTCATTTTGACCTTGAGCAAGTCATTTCTCCGATTCCTAAGATAAAGAGTTTGGGGTTCAGAAAAGAGCTCTCAAGGATCGAGTGCTCACTAGGGTCAGAGAACATACTGGGAGCTTTGCAGGCACTTTCTCAGTTAATACTCACACTGACTCCGCAGCTAAGCCACAACGGTCTGCCTTGTTTACAGATGAAAGCATTCCTCATCTGATAGTCTAGCCACCTGTTCAAGGTCACATGATGAGCGAACAGAGCTGAGCTATTACCTCCACATGTATTTTCTCTGTGATCTTGTACATAACCAAGTCACTACAATGCCTTGTTAATCAATCTCTGGGGCTCTTTCCAGGTCTAATGCTAGGTGGTTCTAGGACTACAGGGGACTGAATGCACGTACCCTCCATGGTGGCAGGGACCTTCTGCATACACCAAGATTCATGGTCTCTTCTCTTCCTGGGCGCACAGCCAGGCTGCATTGCAACCTTCCTGTGTGGCCAAGTCTGGTCATTGGAATGTGGACAGGTTCTCACTACTATGGGCACCACTTCCGAGGCAGACTCACGCACACTCCTCTCTGTCGGCCAGAGCAAGGGCATCCAGGAGAGGTGTCCTAGGCTCCATGGAGGGCAGAGCCACAAGATGGAAGGAGTCAGGGCCCCTGAACCTGGAGAAAAGCCACCTGCCAAACAGAAACACCCATCTGGACTTTGATGAATAATACCCTTCCAGCATGCGGAGCCCAATTTACAATTGCTTGTGTTACTTCAACACACCGACTCGCCTCTTCTAGCCAGTGAGTGATGCAGACAGAGTACAACAGACCAAGCAAGGAGTCTACTTCTTCTTATGACGCCTCTCCTTCTGATGCCTCCACAGCACGGGTGGAAGTACCTGGTGGGTAAGGTAACACTCCAGAGTCCTGCTTGATACTTTCAACGTTTACTTTCAGGTTTTCTGGCGCCCTGACACCCAGGACTTCATCTGTTCTTCCCAGTACTGAATGAGACAGGCAGGGCTGCCCTAGTGCCCTCAGCTGCTTTGCCCATAGAAGCTGGGGCTCTAACACACGTCTCCTGAGACCTACACCTCAGGGCTCCTCCCTGTGGTTTTCCGGGAAGCAGGTAAGCTTTGTTAAACCAGCCGGACAGGTAGAGAAAGATTACGAGCTCACTGGTTGCCTGCTGTGCGTATTAATCAACGAGGTTCTGGGAACTCAAAACACTTACTAAGGAAAAGCAAATCATGGGCCACCTTCCTTCTCTCATGGGACAGGAAAGGCATGGATTTAGGTCTCTTCAGGGAACGCTCAGAGAGAGTCTTTCCAGCACTCAGGCTTTGAGGAAATAATGAGGAAAAGGCCTGGTCTTCTCCCTCCCAGTATCCATATTCATCCATACACGACACACAATTAATAGGCCCTTACTGTATGCCAAGCCCTGCGCTAGGACTGGGGAATGAACCCCAGTTTCTACATTTAAATTGTTCATCTGGTCTGGGTGGGGAAACACAGAAGCAAGTCGGCAAGCATAATACTGCATGTTCATAATACCAGTGAAACTTAATGAGGGTGGGGAGGCAGGTGCTGTAGGCCACACTGACCGGAGCTCCTCAGCTGTCCCGCCTCATCCTCACTGAGCCTGTCGGGCCGACTAGTTGTGATTCCCATTTTACAGATGGGAAGACTGAGGCACAAAGAGTCTAAATAATTGGCCCAACCTTTCATATTCCTTAGATTTTACCTGCGGCAGTCTTGTTCCAGAGCTGCCCTCTTAGACGCTGCACGAGGAGCCGGCTCGCGGAGGACGGGTCTGCCGGAAGAAGAGGGCAGGGAGCGGCTGCAAGCAAAACTAGGGGAGAGCACCTGGCACGTCTGGACAGATTACGACCGGAGCCCAGGAGCGTGAAGAAGGGATGTGTGCAAGCTGGAGCTGGCCAGGAACAAAGCGGACAGACCGTGATGCTGTGCCTGCAGCCCAGACGCACCAGAGTAGCGTGACCCTGTGGTGCCTCCCTTTATCCTCACCCCTGGCCTTGCAGGCAAAGGCTATGATCCTTCGGGTTTCTAGAACTTAACACACCCATGGGGGCTGGCCCTGTCTGGCGCTGTCCACCCGGGGGCTCCGCTGCCGACCGTGTGATGAAAGAGCTGGTGACACGCAGCTCGCACGTGAGAGCAGTAATGCATTCTGCTTTTCTCTGAGGTTTCTCCGGGATACAGCTGTTTCCACAGAGCCATCTGTTCCCTGGCACGGCCATGCAGACTGATGCCATGAAGTGTGTCTAGAGTCTCCTTATATATGTCTTATTTTTAACTTCTAATTGAGCCATGGGGACGCTGTGGTCTTATCTTCTGGGTTGGCGTGGTATCAGGGAACGTGGCCGCGCAGGCCACCCAAAACCCTTGTCGGATGAGGGAGCTGAGTTTGGAAACCCTCCTTCCAGAGGTGAGGGGGGAGTATCAGAGCAGCTGGAAGGGAAGGCGTCAGGACAAGCTTTCTGGCCAATGCTTGGAACCAGGCCTCCTACGGAAGGGCGGCACTCTGCACACCTTAACCCTTAACCCCATGAGGGTTGACCTCATGACAGCCTGACCATTTGACAGGTGAGACTACTGTGGGAGGGGAGAGTTATGCCTGAAGTCCTAGATCTAGTGCTCGGGCCAGGTGTTCTGATGTCAAGTACAGGGATCTTTCCAGCACTCCACAGATGCTTCAAGAAAAGGACTTATAATAGTTCATGTGTTCACCAAAATTCACTGAGCACAGAATGGGTGCCACGCTGTCTTTTATGGGATGAAGATACACTGATGAATGAGATAAAAATCCCTGCAGTCACAGAGCTTCATTCTGGTAGGGAGAGACATAATCAACAAGATAAAAAAGTCAACAATATAATCTATTGAGGAGTGATGCGGGCTCTGCAGACCCAAAGTCAGGAGCCCCAGGAGACAGGGGTGCCGGGATACAGGGCAGTGGGTACTGCAGGTGTAGACCAGGGAGTGTTGCAAATACCTCCAGAAAGACCACTCAGCTGTGGGTCAAGCTTCATACAGGTTCCAACACTGCCACCACCCCGTCCCGTGATTTCATTTCTCTGAGCCACTATGACCTCCTCTAGAAACAGAGGTAATAACTACCTTGCAGGGTTTGTGAAAGAGTAGGAAATGGTTACAAGTAGAAACCACTGGAATGATTGCTGAATAACCCATCGTTTTCATTATATTCATTTGATAGATGGAGCTCCATCCACTTGGGAAGCGAGGCCCCGGATCATCACTTCTGAGTGACACAGACCTGCTTTCCAATCGTGGCCCGCCGTTTAGGGAGCTGTTTGCCTTTGAGCAAGTAACTCATCCCTTCTGAGCTTTGGTTTCCTTATCTGTGAAATGTGACTCATAAAGCCTACCTCCCTCGATCGGGGTGAAGATTCAAGTTGTACTTCCTTTTCTCTTTCCCTGCAGGAAACCCCCAATTGGCAGAGGCTAAAAAAAGCAGAGGAAGGTCTTGAAGCGACACAGAGAGCTGTCTCCGTTCTAGGAGACCCAGAGTGACTAACGTCTAGCGCAGGGAGACAGACCCAACAGGCTTCAGCATCTCCTGTGTCATCACTCGGAGGCTGGTACGGGTTTCCTGGAGGGCTGTCTTGGCAAGGATGCTGGGGCGGGGGGTGGGTGGGGAACTGAGCCCGGGTGGAATGGGTGGGACCATTGATTAGTGATGTCTGCAGTGGACATGGGCTAAGGAAGCTCTAAGTCTGCAGACACCGTCCACTGACTTACAATTCCACATACAGGTCAAAACTCGCTGGCATCGTTTTTTGTTGTTTTTTTTCTTTTCTTGCACGTTTTGGATGTTTGCTGTGTTTCGCAACTGAACTCCTACCACGACCATGCACGATTCTTTCACTCCGGGTCTTTCTGACTTCCATATCATTGGTTTTTCTTTCTCCAGCTGCCAGAGGAAGGAGGAATGGGGAGGGGAGCCCAGAAAGGGCTGTTTCTGAAGCCGATGAAACTGAAAGCGACAGCTGTCAGAAAGAGCTCCGCAGAATAAGCAGGACAGTTCCAGGCCATTTCCTGCCAGGATAAACAGCATCCTCCTTCCCCTGGCCAATTCCTGCCCCCTTGGCCTAGAAAGTGCCATCTTACTCACTGAAAATTGTAAACTGAGTTTTGTATACTTAGGCTACCAAGGGAAGCATAAGTCCTTTACCAGAGTCCCATCCAAATTGATTAAAACGTACACATGCCAACAGCTCTGCGTTTTGCAAGGTGAGCTTCCTCGAGCTGGAAAACTCCCTCAGGTGGAACAAGGCACTCTTGATGATACGGCATCGTTTTATAAATACAGTGCTTAGGGAGAGATGCAGGTTTCCGAATAACCAATGTATGGAAACATGCTACCCTATTGGCCAGGCTGCTGGGGACACGAAGGGGGGTAACCTAATTTTTACTGCTCTAGAGGACAGGACTCAGACCAATGGATTCCTTAGAGAAGGAAAGACTACACTCACCATGAGGAAGAACGGGTTAGCATCTGGAGCTTTCCCCAACAGCGGAGTAAGCTGTTGTAAGTGATGAGCTCCCTGTCTTTGGGAGGATTCCAGCAGAGGCCAGATGCAAGCCTGTTAAGAGATGCTGTACGATTTTTGCCATGGACTGGGGGTGGAGAATATCCGTGATTATCCGCCTGTGTTCTGTGGAGCCCCAGGGTTCCCTGCATACCCTTGAGGGGCCGGGTTCCTGAGGAAAAGGGAGGGACGTTACGGGGCAGGAGAGGCTCTGTGTCACACCAGCTCCTGTCAGTCTAAACCATGGACGCAGCCAGCTCTTCCAAACCGAATCGTCTTGTGCTAGAGCAAGAACCCCACACACAGAGTCTAAAACGGGGGCCCGCTCTTCCCCTCGTAGCCTCACACTGGCTTCCTGAATTCATTCATTTATATTCTTTGGCAGCAAAGTCAGCCCAGTGGCCTCTCCTTCCTTCCCGGAGTCTCTTAATTGGTGGGAGATGCACTTGGGATCGTGTGGCCCAGAGCGAAGCGGACGGCCCAGCAACGCTTTACAGACGGAGCTCTAAGCCACGCTGCGGGCTCCCCCTCTGCCAGGCCTGCCTAGGAAAAATGTTCATCAAACCTGAAGACCCCTCATAGAACAACCGATTTGGACCCAACATCAGATGGGTTCGGCACTGCGATCTGTGAAAAAAACGCATCTCAGCGAACGCTGTGCTCCTGGTGCCGAGTCCCATTTTTGGTGATTTAACATAAAGTATCCATGGAACACTATGACAAAGGCATCCCTGTCCCCCATTTATCAGATGGTGAACCGAGGCTCAGAGCACTCACATGACTTCTCTGAGCCACACGTCTCCTGAATGATTGAGCTGCGATGACAAGTGAGCCCACCGTCTTATCACCATCATCATCACCCCCCTGGTGAAGAAATAACAATAATGAACTTGTACAGCTGTTTATGTTCTCACACTGCCTTCCTCTGAACGTGCCCTGTTCCTGTTCACCTCTGGTCTCTGCTGCCCCTGCTGCTCCCTCCCTCCCACGAGGTCCACGCTCTATATGCCCTCATTCTGCCTTTTTGGGCCTTCAAATCCCACCTCCTCCAGGAAGTCTTCTGTGATGCGCCTTTCTCCCTTAGTGTGTGAAACGCCCTTCTCGTGTGCTACTGAAGTGCCGGCCTGGTCCGGTGCCTCTTATGCTGGAGAACGACCCCCCCTCGTCTCCATCCCTCGCTAGTGCAGGCTTCGATTTGCGATGCTCCTTCCGGATCCCTAGCCCTGTGGCTGGTGACTGTTGGAAGGACCAAATGCCTGGCAGACACTGTCACAGGAGGCCTCTCCCCTCCAGGACCTACAGTCCCATTAAGAGATTCCTGACTTCATTTCTTCGAGACTGCCACCCTCTTGTCACTTGTCAAAGCTCTAACGACCTCCTCCCACAGAGCAGGGAGCATCCAGCATGGGCCCAGATCCAAGATCTTCCCCTTTCCCGCTGGCTCTGTTTGCTGCTAACACTTGACATGCTGCCGAGGACCAGGCGGTGGAATTCCCTGCAGGGATGCGGTTCCAGGGACCCAATGTTACAGCCACTCTTCTGGCCCTGGCCCCTGCCACACGGGGAGTGGGCTCAGCCGAGGAACTTGGCTGCAGGAGGGTACAGGGCCTGCCGTCTTGATTTACGAGGGCTCGTTGCACCTGCCCCTGTTCTTAGCACCCACCAAGCAACCCACCTGTTCTCGCCATCCCCGGTGCTGCTGCCCTAAGTCAGAGCCCCAACGTCATCTTTTCGCCTGGGGCGTAGCAATGTTCTAACCGGCCTCCCTGCCTCTAACCTGTCCCTCTCACTGTGTGAAGTCCCACTCAGGGAGTCATTTCCCTCCAATGTCAATCTGACCACGATTAAAGCCCTTTGGCGGCTCTTCACTGCCGGACAGGTCGGAGTCTAAACTAAGCACAGCCAAGGCCCCTCTGGTCAGCTTCATTCTTGTCACTGCCGACATGCCTGTGCTCTAGGACACCAACGACCAGCACGTACTCCTTGGGCTCCCTGCTTTCCAGCTGCTCTGCCCTTTACCCGGTACTTCCTTGTCTCTCTTATTTGTTCAGTTCGTTCAACATATATTTAAGTGCTTATGATGTGCTTGCTTCTCTGCTAGAGGAAGGAGTCCCCGGGGGTGAACAGGACAGGCAAAGTCTCTAAGGGTCTTCTATTCTGGTCTTCTATTTGGGAAAAGAAACAGGAGACAGTTGCATGGACCTACTAACTGTGAACAGTAGCAGGTGCTCTGATGACAGAAAACGGGGCACATCGCAGTGCCTTCCGGCTTTACTGGAGGTGAGGGGCGGGGCAAGTTTCTGAGGACGCTTCTGAGACATGTGGATGCCTGGGGGCAGGGTGTTCAAGCACAAAGGCCCTGCCCTGGAACTGAGCCTGGAATGCAGAAGGAACAGAGAGGCGGTGGGTGTGGCTAGTGTACAGTCAAGGGCAGAGTGTTCGGGTAACAGCTGTGGAGAGCCTCAGAGCGGCCGCCCTCTCGTTCTCCTGCACCCAGGGAGACCATTGTCTTGGCATCTCTGACACTTGTTACGCGGCACTCGACTTCCCTATAGGGACGGGGTCAGCCTCTGAGTTCAACCCCAGCGCCCTGCACGTGGCTGGCATTCACACGTGCCTGTTGAGCAGATAAATGCAGTCACAGATTATGAGAAGGACCACTGACGCCGTCCCCACCCCGATGACCTGGCAAGCCGGTGGTCGGAGAAGCGGGTGGGTCACGTCTAAGGGGAGCCCCACCTTGTGAGATGCTGAACAGCGCACTTGGGGGACTCACGGATGGGGGCGATTAACTGAGGGCTTCGTCCTGCCAAGGCTTTTTTCCATGCAGGAAAAAACAAAGGCAAGAGAACGGTTTTCATTTAGTGTTTGGGGGAAAAAGTGCCGAATGGGCACTCAGATATTGATGATGATGGCAAATACTGATTTGAGCAGGAAGGAAAAACCAGAAGAACACAGTGTTTGTCAAAACCTCTAAGTGCTTCCTAGAATCTGAGCCAGAGTTCAAGGGCTTAATGGTATTCTTTCCTCCACTGCCAGTGGGAAAGAAGGACAGACACCAGCAAAGCCATGGAGGGTGATGTGGGGATGGGCCAGAGCTCGAGGGGACTCCACTGTGACCTGGGAGCCAAATACCGGAGGGCAGGGTGACCTTGGGACCAGTCATCCTGGTAAAGGCCCAGATGAATGTATCCTCCAGACCTTCCACAGACCCTCCCCTGCCTCTGGGAGCCGAAACGGATTCTCATGATGTCCAACATAATATAAACAATAACGACAACAGTAATAAAACAGAATTCTGACTCTCTCACTGGTTCACAACATCCTTCCCACCTGCCTCCAGCCTTCCTGATGCTCAGCTTCTGCTGGTCTCCTCCTTCCCCTCCACCCCCAGGGCACACTGGCCAACATTCAGGTCCTCATATCGGCTCTGGCCTGCCCCAGGGCCTTTGTACTGGCTACTCCCCCCTACCTGGAACGTCCTTCCTCTGCTCTTCCAGCTCCCTCCCCGGCTTTCCTGAGGTATAACCGGTACATAGAAAATCACACATCATGAAAACAATTTGGCGAGTCTGGACGTACGTTACAGTCACATTACTTCCACCACAATCAAGGTAATAAACATATCCATCGCCCCCCACCCCCTGCCCACCCAAAGTTTCCTAGTTGTGTGTGTGTGTGTGTGTGTGTTGAGTGTGGTCAGAACACTTAACATGAGACCTACCCTCTTAAAATGTTTCGGTGCACCATACCCTGTTAACTACAAGCCTGCAGCGAACAGCAAATCTCTGGGGCGGTTAACACTGCACCCACTGAACAGGGGCTCCCCGTAACCCCTCTCCCCATCCCCTGGTAACCAGCATTCTGTTGTCTAGCTCTATATGTGGCGTAAGGCATCATGCAGTATTTATCCTTTGGGGATGTCTTCTCTCGCTCAGCCTACCATCTCCCTGGTCCACCATGCTGTCACAGAGGGTAAGGGTTCCTTGTTTTTTAAGGCTGGACAACATTATGTTGGACTCACAGAGCACATTTTATCCGTTCATCAGTGGATGGGTGGGGGGGTCTCCACCTGCGGCTGTCAAGATTATGCTGCAGTGACCGTGGCAATGCACCGACTGCCTGGGGATCCCAGGCTCAGTGCTTCGGGATACATCCCAGTAGTGGGACTGTGGGGTCACAGGACAGTTCTGTTGGCCACTCCTGGGGGAGCCGGCCTCCTGCTCGGCACTGCAGCCACAGCAGCACGCACTCGACCAGCAGGGCAGCGGTCCAGTTTCCCCACCTGTCACCAATTTGTTATCTTTTGTTCTTTGCTAACAGACATCCTAACAGGCGTGAGGGGAGAGCCCCCTACAGCTTTGATTTTGAATTTCCCTCATGCCCTGCTCTTCTATGGCCGGCTCTTTCCCGTCATTCAGGACTCAGAGGGAACATCACCTCGGAGAAGCTCCCCATCCCCCATGCCGACCCTGCAAACCAGTGGAGTAGCCCAGCTGCTCACTGGAGCCACTGGCTGATGGCTTTCCCTGAAGGTTCATAGTTACCCGCTGTGTTTCCCCCACGAGAATATTAGCACCGCGACGGCATGGACCGGTGTCCTTTTGTACCTATGAGTCCTCTGTGCTCAGAACGGAAAGGCCCTCAGTAAATGTTCGCTGTGTCTAATACTGAGGGTCAAGGAAAGGGAGGAAATACTTATTGAGCGTCTAACATACGGCAGAGGCGGAGCCAGGTGCTTCAAATCCAAGTTCGACTTAGTCTCAAAACACGCCTTTACCTTTCGCATCTCCATTTGGTGGTTGAGGAAACAGGAGCACAGAGAGGTTGGGTAACTTGCCCGAGGTCACCTACTTGGTAGCTGGAAGGGATTCAAGCCAAACCCAGGTCGGCCTGCCCCGCCAAGCCCTGACCTTTCCATGACGGTGTGCTGTCTTCCCCACTTCCTGCTCCCCAGAACTTGAAGTCACTCTCAGCTTGGCTCCTTGCTGGCTGTGAGCAGCCGCCGAACCTCCCTGGGTCCCCACTCTCCACTCCCACTGGGGAGAGCAAGAGGCTTTCTACACTCATCAGACGAGATACAACACAGGAAGAAATGATAGGCAGCAAAGAAACAGGAAGGTGCAGGTGGTAGCTATGCCTGCGCCCGCGTACCTAACACTCTCTTCGCCTGTGCTGACCCTCCAGGAGCCAGGTACTTGCGCAAGTCTCTGATGGCACCCACGCACTGACCGTGCTGACTGCTGGCTCTCCCGTGTGGGGCCACGTCCGCAAGGGCCTCGGAGTCTCCCGGCTATGGAGAGAGACCCTCACTACAGTTTCACGGGTGCTCTGGCTCCTTCTCATTCCTCTGCTTGGAAACGCACTGCTGACTGACCCCCCGGCCCCGTCCGAGCCGAGCGTCCCCCTCTGCACCCACAGCGATGAGCATGGAGGGGAGATGCGGAGGCACCGGCCTCCCCCACCAGAGGGAACGCCCAGGACAAGGGCAGCGTCCTGTCCATCTCGGGTGTGCCGAGCCCGGCATGGGGGTGGGGGCGCCCCGCGAGCCACTTACATTTTCACTGTTGACATCGGCCTCACTGGGGCAGCCGAAGAGCTCTCTCCTTAGCAGGTTGCCGTCGTACTCCAGGAAGGTCAGGTAGAGGTTGCGGAAAAACTCCACGTGCTTGTTCTTCACCCGCAGCTTCTTGGGGGAGTTCCAGTGAATGACCTGGCAGGGCGACAAGGAGGCGGGCAGGTGGGGAGGACCTCGCGCTGGCACGCAGACTCTCCTGGCCCCTGGGTCTGAGCATCGTTTGTGGGCTCGTCCATTCACTCGCTCGCTCGCTCACTCATTCACCGTTTACGGTAGCGGGGTGAAGAGGAAGGGCGCTGAGGCCAGACGGCGTGGGTTCAAATCCTGCCTCCGCTCTTGGGCAAGTGACTTAGTCTCTGTGCCTCAGTTTCCCTGTCTGTGAAACGGGGGGAACAAGAGCTCCTGCCTGTGTCAGCATGTAAACTTCCGTCTCTCAGCTCCCAGCCTGCGTGGTGACACTGAGGTTGGGCTCTGCTAACCCTACTTCTACTTTGCCAGCCCCCTCCTGTTCGATACCACCAGCCTCCCTCCAGGAGGGAGACTGGGAGTCTGGGTGGGGAAAAAGGAAGGTGGCCCCCCTGTTGCTTCCTGTTCCTGCAAGAGTTACCCTCCCGACTTTCTCGAGGCGGCCGCGGCACTTTTTTCCTGGAGCAGCAGCTAGAATCGTCTTGCAGCTTTTCCAACACTCAGAGGGAGCTTCCTGCTGCCCCCAGGCCAGGTCTGAGTGCCAGCCCCGAGTGGTAATGTTTCCCACCTCTCCCTCTGCTCCTTCAGCTCCGGGGCGGGGGGGGGGGTAACTGTCTCCTGCGATTTCCTATTTTTGCTTTTTTCATTACCAAATCAACACTTTATGTCTAGTTGCCTTTTTTAGCGATTAAATTCTCTGTTCGAATAATTGGTATGGTTTCTGCCTCCAGCCAGGACTGACGGGTGCACCGTGTCATAGAACTGCCATGAAAAATAAACTTGGTAATACATGTAAAGCACGTAAGTCACGTCTGGCAAAAGGTGAGCGCTCCATAAAGGCTGGCTAGCAAGGGCTTCCGGTGGACCACGCTGGGAGATGGGGCAGTGACCTCTGCGGATGGTGCTCGCCCTTGCTTGGCTGGCGACTGGCCAGAGACCTGTCCACAAACGGGGCATAGAACGTGATCGTGGAGGGAGGGTCAAGGGGAACGCGAGCTTTAAAACAGTAGCTCTAGAGATGATGCATGTACAGGGGCTTGAAGAATGGACCAGTTTCCTGGGAGGTGGGGGCCAGCACAGAGGGGATGGTGATGGCACCGTCCAGGCAGAGGGAAGGCCCTGGGGAAGACGTGAAGTCACGTGCTGCACACGGAGCACAGGTGCTGGGTGGGGTGGGTGGGAGAGGATGCTGCGGAGGGGAGCGGGGCGCAGGGAGAGCCTGGCTCCACGCAGGTCATGCTCAGAGCTCAGCTGTGGCACTGGGGATTTTACGGAGGGGGAGATTACTAACTCTGGGTTTGAGAGACGCTCTGACTGTAATGGACAAGACACGAGTGGTGGGGTGGGAGGGCCAAAAGATGAGCCAGCAGGGAGAGCTCATGTCCTTGGCAGGGGAGCTGTCTGGGGCAGGGTGTGGGGGAAGGGAGGGGCCCTCACCGTCAGCATTACAGTCATGGTCTTTTAATCCTCACAGTGACCTGAACAAGGAATGCAATTTTAGACATGAAGAAACTGGAGAAATGACTTGCCCAAGACCACAAAGTTAGTAAACGTGGCAACCGGGATTCAAACCTAAGTTTGAATAAACCTGATTCCAAAGCCCCTGTTCTTCTGTCTGCATGGGGAGAACAGGAGAAGCCAGGTTTTTAAAAACTTCCCTGTTCATGCCTTGTCACATTATGGAAGACATAAACTAGCTTTCACCTTTGCCCTGCTCGCCTCCCATGATGGGGGACCAGCACAGCTGACAGTGAGACAGAGGAAGGGAACGGGGTGTCCGGAGCTCGGTCTCTTCCTGGCTCCTTCCTTTACAGGTGCCTGAACAGGGCCACCACCATTTGGAGAGATCTGGAAGGCCCTCTCTCTCAGGGTCCCCCAGGTGTATGGCAGCCACAGCCCTTGCAGCTGGCTGGGTAAATACTGTTCGGCAAGACCAAGTCCCTCTCTCCTGGCACAGGGAACGTGGTGTAATGGCAGAGCAGGCACCGGGGACGGCAGGCCAGCCTGGCTGTGAATCTCAGCTATGCTCTTCATTAGCTGTGTGTGTCCTTGGGCACCTGGTCTTATGCCCTACGGCCTTGGTTTCTTCATGTGCAAGGTGGGAACCAGCAATCCCAACTCCAGAAAGTAGTTAAGAGGCTGAAACAAAAGCCTAGCCCAGTGCCTGCAGGCCAGGGTGGCCCTGAATTCTGAGGGTTCTCTTCTCTCCTCAAAGACGGGGGCAGCAGCCTGCCTACCAGCATCCTGCCCCCCTCCTGCCCCGCTCCTGCCAGCAGACCCTCCCGGGGAGGAGGCCACCTGGCGTCGCTTGCATTTCAGGGAAAGGAGGAGCGTGTAGGGTACGTTCTCTTCCTGTGCCTTTTGAAGGATGCGAGAGGGAAGGAGAGGGAAGATTCTTCCCCCCGAAAATACACCAACCCGGGCGCGAGAAGGTCCTGGGCCACGCATTAAAATAATTGCATGCGAGCTGGTGTCGCTCACACCCTGTGGGGATCATGTCTTTGCTGCAAGAGATTTCGGTGCTTGCCAAGTGCTGAGGCAGCAGGAAGGCTGATGGATGTGGATCTGACTCAGGAAACTTGAACTTCCTCCGAGGGAGAAACTTACACTAAGTAAAAATAAGGGCTGGCCTGTGGGTCCCCAGACAAACAAATCTTCACTCCTTGTGCACAAATCTGCCAGGCACTTTGGAGACACTGTGTCGTTAAATCCCCCAAATAAGCCCATTTGGATCCCAATGTCCACTTTGTGGAGATGGTCCCTGACTTGTCTGAATCTCGCAGCTGGTAAGCAGCAGAGCTGAGACATGAAGCCCCAGGTTCCTTACTGCCATCGTGTATGGCATCAGGGGGCTGAGCGCCTTGGGGATGAGGGCAGGGAGCTGACAGAGGAGGTGGCTTGCCCGAAATCACATGGTGAGTATGGACCGGGTCAAGGCTACGGCGAGGACCCAGGTTTCCAGGTGCCCCCGACTCACTCCAGGCTGCCTCTTATCCCATCGTATCTCATTCTGTTCTGCGCCCGGGCAGTGATCTGAGTCTGCCTATTATACCTCCAGGTAGACACTGGTGCCCGGTGTTCTAGAAAAAGCAGCAAAGGGTAAATAAAGGAAGGTTGGGGGAGAAGATGGTGGGATCGCCAGCAGGCCAGGGGATTTGGGAAAACCCTTTGCCACCTGGCTGCCCTGGGACAGAGAAGCCCACTCAAAGGCTTACTCAGAGATCC
Organism: Ursus arctos; assembly: GCF_023065955.2. NCBI lineage: Eukaryota > Metazoa > Chordata > Mammalia > Carnivora > Ursidae > Ursus > Ursus arctos. The sequence goes on along the minus strand of NW_026622886.1, from coordinate 7,719,971 downwards.
TGGTGCTTGCCCAGTGCTGAGCCAGCAGGAAGGCTGAGGGATGTGCGTCCGGCTCAAGAAACTGGAGTCTCCCTACAGAGAGAGAAACTTATATATATTCAGATTTACCTTTTTCTCCTAAGCAGGGCACAGCATACTCTATTCCCTATGCTAGGCTCTAGAGAAGTAAATAGCCATGTTTATCTCATATGCACTATACACTAGACATCGGGCCATGGTTGGTGTGTGCGCGTGTGTGATCTTTTCACATTCAATCCTCAAAACAACTTGGTAAGGTTGTTTCTGTTATTCCCATTTTACGGACGATTATGCTGAAGCCACGCCTAACCCAGGGTCACTCAGCTAGTAAGTCACCAATCACAATACAAAACCAGGTCTGCCCTGCTCCCAAATCTTTTTCTTTCTACCACATCATTCATTCATTCATTCGACAAATATTAAAACGAGCACTGAGAGTGTGCCAGGCACTGACAGGGGCCGTGGATGCAAAGGTGGGACACAAGGGATCATGACCCTTTTTCTGGAACTTAGAACTGTGAGAGAGAGCAGGATATTAAAGAACTGTCCATTTTAAATTATAGGTGTGGTATGTTCTCTTAAGGGGATGCTGTTAAAGAGAGGTTGTTCGTGATGGTTCCTGGGCAGGGCTGCCTGCAGTATAAAGAAACCAAGGCCCAGAGGGAGAAAGTGACTTGCCCAGAGTCACACAGCAGAAGGAGAAGCCGTGGGGCGCCTGGGTGGCACAGCGGTTAAGCGTCTGCCTTCGGCTCAGGGCGTGATCCCGGCGTTCTGGGATCGAGCCCCACATCAGGCTCCTCTGCTATGAGCCTGCTTCTTCCTCTCCTACTCCCCCTGCTTGTGTTCCCTCTCTTGCTGGCTGTCTCTATCTCTGCCGAATAAATAAATAAAATCTTAAAAAAAAAAAAAAAAGAAGAAGGAGAAGCCGTGCCCATGTTCTGTCTCCCGGGGCACCGTTTCTTCCACTAAACCCCACGCCTGCTTCAGAAAATCTGACTCAGGATTAGTATGGCTGATAATTTTGATCAGTGCTTGTCTGACTACTGAGAAATGTTATGTCCTAGTCCCTTGAGGGACAGCATCACCCATCACTGCTGGCTTGGGGGCAGCAAGCTGGTGGTGTAGATGACATTTGCTGACAAGCTTTCACACACGAGATGGAGTGACACTGGAGAGTGTGCCCCGAAATAGATTTTTGCAGGGAGCTGGTAAGTGCGTGTGAGTCTATCAAGGCTCGTGGAGAAAACCTATCGTAAGTTATTGCACTTCCTGAGGCCCGTCAGCACAGCAGTAACAATTATTATCAGCAGCTAACATACACTGGATGTTTGCTACGTGCCAGGCACTGCTCTGAAAACTTCGCTGTCACAGCTCATTTAACACACTCATTCAAGAGCACGGGTGATAGTCTCCTTATGGCATCTTACAGGTGGGGGAAGTCCAGCAAAGCGTCCCAAGTTACACGGCTAGGAAGGGGAGCAGTCAGGATTCGAACCCAAAGAGATAGAGACATTAGGGATGTTTTGCTCATTTTTCTCATGTCTGTAATCATTACGTGACTCTGTTCACAGCCACGAATGTGAGACTTACAGAAGAATTATGGGATCATAAAAGAAGCCTACTTTTCCCTTCCAAGGACAGGGACCTCACCCATCCCTGGGATACTGAAGCTTCAGGACGGCTTAGGACTTCTAGATACAGGGGCTGAACCCCCATCTTGGCAGGAAGCAGAGAAGGAGGCATCCAGGTCGCAGGCAAGGTAGGCTGCGGAAACTGCCAGGCTCCAGGGCCCCACAGGTGGGATCTGATGGGATGTGAAATGTCTGTGAAGGCTGAGTGTATATGCAGACTTGGGAGTCAGCCTGCAGAAAGCCAGAGAAATTGACAGAAATGGATTACTGTCCAGGAAACTTAAGCACCATCTGGGAAGATAGCAGAAGTCAACTTGATTAAAGGAGAAACATGAGACACTATCGCCCATCAAGGAAAAAGCGTTTCAAAGGTAGAAATGAGACCTCGGTACGAGGACAAAGCTACGGGAAGAGCTCAGTCAAAAATTCGGCTTCTGGAGCACTCAGAATTTGAAAGGTTTATAAAAGTAACTTATGGTGCCAAAATGCTAAGACATCAGAGCCCGAGTGTAAGTGCCAGGTAAACAAGAAATGGGCCTCATGTCTTCCAAGTCACGGGGATCAGGGGTATCTGGAAAACAGGTCTCTGTCTCAAGAACTCCCCTGATTTTCTATGACCCACAGAATTTTCTACAACCCTCCTTAGTCTGGTAGGTAAGCCTGTTGCAAACTGGTTCCCGCTTTCCGTCTCTGTTCTATCTCCAGGCTGTAAGAACTTCCTGGTATTTCTGGAACTTGTCTTTTATGACCTGGTGCCTTTGCCTATGCTCTATCCCCCTCCCCAGGACATCCTTCCTCCTTCTCTACCGTGTGAATGCCTGCCTGTCGTCCTTCATGGCCAAACTCAAATGCGTCTCTTCTGTAAATCTCTGCCTGACCGTTTGTGGCAGAAGGTTCCCTCCTGGTAGCTCTCTCTACCCCGTTCTTCATTCCTGACAGAACACTAACTTTGTAGTTGCAATTCCCAGCTCCTGTGAATGGATCATGATCTGTTTAAGATCTAAACTAATCAGGATGATCCTATGCTCTGATTGCCCAAATCCCCCTGCAGCTAGGGTTGGCCGTATGATTCAGGATTAATGTGGACTTTAGGATGGATACATGGGGAAGCATGTATTTGATTTCCTAATAATAAGGTTCAGATAAGGTGCCATTCTCCTCCCACCCTACTCATCTTTCTGTTGTGAACACAGATGTGATGACTGGAACAATGACAGCCATCCTGTGACGGTGAGGAAGAGGTCAAGACACTGCTATCTACCAACCAATGTCCATAGCTACTGCAGAATTCTTAGCTAAGAAATTAACCCCCCTATTTTATTTTAAGCCTCTGCAAACTAGGTTTTCTGATTCTCACTATAAGCATCCCTAATGTCACAACCGGGGCCATTGCTGGGCCCTTCCTCAGTGCTCCATAGACTCTTGCACTTAACTCTTTAGAGAACTCATTGCAAACTCTTGTAATTATTTATTTACATGCCTGCACCTGGCAGCACTGGAATGTGAATTTCTGGGCTGGCAGGGAGCATGACTTATTATTCTTCCTGAGTGCCACAGTGCCTGGCAGGCAGTTAGTATTCAGGAGCTGCCCTTTGCTTCAAGAATGGAAATCATGACGATGACATTCTCAATAATCCTCACATTCTGTCTATCTACAGCAAATAATTTATAAAAGCCCTATTAATGTGGACTTTAGGATGGAGAAATATATTCCCCTTTTCTTTGTCTAAGGGCCAAACAGCTTGTCATTTTCTCTTGAAGGAGTTCAAGCCCCCTCTGTTCTCTGCTGGTTTGGTATTTCAAGGAGGAGGACGACAGTCTCACGAGTCCCCTTCCTTGTCATCCTCGGGATTACGACGCACAGTCGAAAGGGATGAGCAGCCAGACCTGCCTGCCAGTCGCAGCTCCAGCTCCTATTGGCTGGTGGCCGGCGCTAAGTCGCCTAGGATCACGGAGACACCCCCTCGTCTGCAAAAGGGATGTAAGCACAACCACCCTGCAGTCTGTGGTCGAGCCCAAGACAGATGGACTGATGCATATGAAGGTACATCGCATGTGCTCATCAGATTACAAAAGAGATCTGGGCTTTGAGTTCACGAAACGGCCGCCCTACCAACTAGGGAGGCTGGATGAAACCAGGGTCTCTACGTGCGAAGGAGGAATGAGAAACAAGACTCGAAACGAGGGACTGCAGATGGTCACAGCCTGAGCCCGAAGGGGAGGATGGGTCGGACGACAGCCCAGAGAAGAAGCCACGCCAGGGGCGGTCTCGTCCCAGCTAGACTGCGCGCAGAGGCCTGAGGAGGGGCGATCCAGTGAGGCCAACGTTTCCCGTCGGGTTTAACACACTGAGCAGACACCGAAGAGTGCTGACAGGCACAGGAGCAAAGCAACTTTCACCCCTGCTTCCTCTCGGCTCGGTCCCCTAAACCACTTGATGCATATGAACCTCTATCCTCCAATCTGATACAAGGACATAATAGCGCCTGCTTCCGAGCATCGGTGAGACAAGATGTGTCAAGGCGTCCGCTGCGGAGCCTGAAGCAGACCGGCGTCCCGTTTGCGTGCATCTCTGCAGCACGCATACTCTGTTCCCACGGGATGTCCTCTAAAGTGACCCTATCCCTCGGTCTCTATTTAAAACCCGGACTTCTGGCTCCCCGAATGCAAGGCCTGTGTTTGTCCCACTTTGCAGGCCATGTGACAGGCTGGGTCAACGTTTGTTGACTGCCAACGGAATCCACTCCGCTTCTTCTGTCGCCCCACCAACTGCTGAAGATTCTATTCCAGCTCCCGTCCTTGTCCTTTCCCAGTCCTGACCATTACTGGCAGTGGCTATCAAATGACAACAGTGTGTCTGAAACTCAGATCTCAAGCCATAAAGGCTCTGTTGACTCTTTGTCTCCTTTTACACGGGTTCTGGTAGCTTCTTGGTTTTTACAAGTCCCAGAAAGAAAAAAAAAATTCTTCCCCCACAGAAGTGCATTATTACCCAGGAAAGGGGCAGAGAACAGACCAAACTCAGTAATTACTTAGTCTCCTCATCTGGAAAAGGTAGACACGTAGGCCCGTGCATGAATCTGAGGCCCTGTCCTACATCCTACCATTTCTTGTCCTGTCATCTGAAATATTTCTTAGTTTTCTCTGCCTGAGGAGGGAGAGGTTGGGAAGAGGAAAAATGACAACAGGAAAATGGATGCCCGTGATAATACTCAGGGCTGGGAGGGTCATGCCACCATGAGGCGATTCAGCTATATTCTCTTGCGTTCATCATGTTCCATGTTTTCAGTTCTTTTTTTGCTCTAAGATGGGGTTAACCATCAATCTGAACTGGATTTTGGTATGTGTGGAGAATTCCTGACGGGCCCCTGATAGCAGAAAAGAGCAAAGCAGCGCAAACAGTATGCAAACCCTCAATGAGTGCTGTCTCCATGTGGCTTCCCTGCAGACAACCAACATGTGCATGGTAACCGGCCCGTATTCTTCCTCTCCCTGGAATTAATTATCAAGACTTCACTCGCATTTCACAGAATCCCCACAGTGTCCCTCTGGGGAGTGTCTCTATTGATCTCGGAGCAGGGAGGATAGGGGAAAGCAGATTCTATCTCTAGGGACAGCAAGGAATCTTTAGTTGAGGGACTCTACCAAGGTGGGCTGAGGAGCAGCTGGGTTTGTAGCCCAGTGGGATTTGGCCAATATGGTGGAACGTCCGTAATGCCCTTAGGGGTGGGCGCCATGTGAATCACTGCTCTGGGAAAGGCAGCTGGCTTCCTGGCTCCCAGCAGACACCTCCAGTAGAAGCCCACTCTCACTTTTCTGTATGCCCTGCATCGTCCCCTTGCAAACCTGGACCCGGCCTTCCCATGATTCTCATGGGGCTATTGGGCACGCCTGATCTGCCAGAAGCAGGGGCATGTGACTCAGGCAGGCCAATGAGTCAGTCATTCCTGACCATTCCTAAGAACACAGAGATAGATTCAGGTGCGGGCATGTGTTCTAAGAAGGGTCAACAGAGTCATTTAGTGGAGTCACTGAGAAAAAGAGGGTCTCTTTCTCCAAACCAGGATCATGGGCACTATCACTCTTCTGTTACTTGCTTTGATTTCTTCATAGCATGTTTGACCACCCGGAATGACCATCTGACCATTTGTTTTCTTGTTTGGTATCTACATTCGTCCCCAGAATCTAAGCTCACAGAGAGCAGGGCCTTTGCAATTCTACCACTACTGTATAACCAGAGCAGCGCCTGGCCTACAGCACACACGTAATACGTATTTGTTGAATAACTAGGCTACGCGTACTTACGGGCTGGGGGACTGCTAAAAGTCACCCTCCTGTGACAGAGGCAGCACGAGAGAGGCAAAGGAGAGAGTGAGCTGCTCTGTCATGTGAGCACCCATATCCAACCGTGCCAATGCAGAGGACGGGATACGGCCCTCTCACGTTTTTGAGATGCACTGGGGTTTCAGTGTGCCTGGGTGACTGCCCCACCAATCATTAATATCTATTTTTAGTGCATTTGATAATATCTAAGATCAATATATAATTAACATATCCCTCACAAAATGAACAAATGGCTTAAAAATTGAGTCCTGCATGATTACCCAGAGTACAAAATAAATATAGTATGTGAGCCTACGTGGATATCAATAAATTATTAATAAATTATTATTACTAATAAATAAATATCAATGGGGGAGAGAAGCAGATCTCCTTATAGAAAAGCCCTTATAAATGGACTGCACCCCTCATTAGGAAATAGAACTTAATCTCCCCATTTCCAGTGTACAATGGGTGCAGTGACTAAATAAAAGGATTAAAAACAAAAAAGCGCCCTACACAGCAACAACTGATGGCAAACACCAGTGAGACAAGCTCAGGTGACCAGCAGGAAAACAGCCGAGCTGATGCTTCTCTTTCCAAGAGGAGCTCCTCCTTAGCTACGTTCAAGCACAGAAATGCCTACCTAATTAGATCTGACAAGAAGCTGGCAAAAAAAAAAAAAATAGTGATTCAAATATGGATTTACAACCACTATCGTTAAGGAAGAGCTTCACCCCGACTCTGTGTGACGCCTGAAGACGCTACGTAGTTAGTACCAGGATGCATGACGAGCAAGACATTTAAAAACAAAGCAGCAGGAGAGGAAGACAAGCCTCTGTAATTTTTTGATGATGTTTAAAGTCCTGTGAAAGTCTGTGCAGAAATTTACAATGTTCCCTTAACCCCCACGAAAAGAGTTTAGCAGTCCCTTTGGGGATTTCATACGTAAAATGAAAGATAATAAAATCCAGGGAGTAAAAACACTTCTTTTTTATGCCCTGGCAAAAATGGCCTAAGAAATATACAAGATAGTATGGTAACGAATGAAGTAAATTCCTTTGTCAGCAAATACAGTGAGAACAGCCGCAAAAATAAATGCTGCCCGTCTGAAGATCCCAGCATGAGAACAAATTACATGGGAGATTTGCTACAGAGTTAAATCAAAGCACAGAGGATCCTGATGTGTCAACTTATGCTACTTTTAAGATTCTGTTTAGATAACGAAATACCCAAAGAACAACGTTTCGGTGAGCTCTCAAGGGAAGATGTCCTGGACAAGTTGTAATCTCAACAGCAAATTCCTCCTTCAATGATGACAGTGCTTTTATGGGAAGTGCACACGGGAAAGGCAGAGTCGCTTTAATTGGAATAACGGAAGGATTCCAAGGGAGGTCACAAAGTGACACTGAATTCCTTCACCGCATCACTGATGGAAAGTTTGCCACAAAGCACTCGAAGTCAGCGTGCACAGGTGCTACTGGTGTCACCGATTTTACTTTTATAAAGGCGAGACTGAAACGATCACAGAACTTTTTCTAACGCTTTCGACTGACATGGGGAATGACAATGGAAATCTTTTGTACAAGACCGAGCTTTGCTAGTGACCTCATGGCGAAGGCCTTCTAAGAGATGGCATACGTAAAGATGATTCATGCACTTGTTTTTATGAAAAAATGGTCATCAGTGGTATGCTATCTCATACTTTCGGAAAAAAAATATGCACCTGTAATCTGACCCTTCAATGTCAAGGTAATGAATGGGGAAGTAACTACTTTTAGAAAGAACTTGTGATTATAGACAGAGCTTCTAGAAAATAGACGTTTGAAACTGTTTCCATTGTTCTGGGATTTTGCGGTAAAAAATGCTGTGCCCTATCAAAACCCTTACTTCCACCTGTTTGATGTCTGCAGCCAGCAAATACTTAATTGGTGCTCCCCTCTCCCAAAGTCCTTCTCATAATAAAGCTCAGATTACCTTGGGAAGTGCTTCTTATAGTGGCCTTTTAAGGAACCATTCCTGCAAGGCTTTCCACAGTCAAAGCGACTGCTTTGTTCTGTGTGTTGACACAGAAATGCTGGGGATCAACCAAACCCATCAGGATTCCTGGATGCAGGACTTCGTAATATGCTGTTTTGTATATATGTTACACAGAACTCCCCCTCTGCAGCCCTCCCCAGCTCCCCTGTTTGAAGAAATCCCATCAAGGGTTCTTATGTACTGTATGGTGACTAGCATAATATAATAAAAAATATTATTATAAAAATAAATAAATTAATTAATTAATAAAAATGGAAATGCAGTTAAAAAAAAAACTGTTTGGGTACATACTCCCCAAAGTGCCATCGTAAGGCAGATCTTCCAGAGGCATCGCGTGCTTCTAGGAATTTTGTTGACGTCTCCAGGAGTAATGGCATCTGAACTTCATCAGCTATGTATAACAAAGCCCGTGATGGATACCTTAAGTCACTAATACCCAGTGGAGTTAAGTTCTGAACATTTACCTAATGAGCAAAGAATGGCTGAGTGTCCAAGGAAGCCAAAAGACCAAAAGCTTAAACTATCCCAAGTCCCCTGCACTGAGCACGCGATTCTCCGGCACATTATTAGGGCACAAGATGACGTGCCACAAACCCGCCTTTAACCTTGGGCAACCCCTTCCCCTCTTCAGGTCTCTATGTCCTGTCTGTGAAATGAGGGCATTGGAATGGACGAGGAAGAGCCCTTGTTTACACGTTCTGCCTACCAGCTGACTGAAAACTACTGAGAGTGGGAACATCCCTAATTATTAATCACTGGCAATAAGGATACGAGACTTACGCTCCATGTCTCCCAGCCTCGTATGAACTGCTTCACGCGTTGCCCCTTCTAATCTTTACATCTCTGTAACGTGGTGATTACTTCCCTACGTTCGCACACAAGGACACTGGTGAAGGGAGGTAAAGGAACCCAACGACAGCCCCCCAGCCTGGCCCCCAGGGGGCGCTCTACTGGGTGCATAAGCGACTCCAAGGCATGAGCCACCGAGGGACAGTGCCAGGCGCCAGGCTACTTGACCAGGGGCCAGCCACCTCATATTTAACCCCAGGACCCCTCAAAGTGTACTACAGCCGTGCCCAGAGACAAGAAAGCACTTGGAGCCTTCGGACTTGAGTCACGGGATGAAATTAAACAGGCACTGGCCTCAAGGAAGGAGAGGTCTGGTGGGGAGGTGGTGATTACAGATTTTAGATCTTCTCCCCCAAAGGGAGGATGCATCCTAATCCTCCTGATGCATCCTAATCCTCCCAAATCAACCTTACCGTTCATCATTCTTAGTACCCTCTCTCTGGTTTCCCCGGCCTCATTTTTCACGGTAGTTTGCTTGGCTGCGGCACGCTCGCTCGATATGCTAATGCAAGGCGGTCCCTCGTCTTCCTCAAAAGATGTGAAAACTGACACCTAAGTATTATAAAATGTTTTAAAACTTGAGTTATGTGCGACTCCTTTTATGCAAATGGTACAGATTGCCTCTAGGAACATACATCATTTCTCCATATGGATGGCACGTTTTTCTCTTGGTTTTTCTCTTCTTTAGGATTTTTCTTTTAAGTGTACTCAGCTCCCAATTTATGAATGGGTGGCAGTCAAAAATCCAGCCTCTGAGTCTGTTGCTTAAAATTCAAATGTTCTTTCAAAGACACAATGTTATGTTAAGAGTCTCTGTTCTGGGTTTGGCCTTCCAAAAGCCATTTAATCCAAAGAGGGTTCACACAGAAATAATCCTATAGAAGCATGATCTCACGTAGAATATCTTCCTGGGAAAATATACTAAAGGGGGAACTCAGCCCCATGTCAGAGGAAAGAGCTCTGGAGTTAGGGTCAGACCAACGTGAGTTCAAACCTCAGCTCTGTCCTTTTTTGCTGTGTAATTCTGGGCAAGCAAGTAAGTGACTTAATCCACATGATTAATTTTCTGATGTATAAAACAGATGAATATTCACCCTGTGAGACTTTTGTAAGGACTGAATGATGCCACGCTTGGCACGCACGCCATTCCCACCCAATCCACCTGAAAACGCCACATCATCTTTTGAGGTCTTGGCCACAGCTTGCTTCCTGTCAATCAAGGAAAGGGATCAGTGCATTCTGGGCAGATGTTTTTGGAGCGCTGGTGTTGTCCCTGCTGCCTGCCTACCAGCACCTGGTTCCCTATTCCTAACTTGCTCCTTCCCATTCTCCAGGGGCATATACAAGGAAGGAGGGGTGGTTTCAACAGGACTGGGAAGAGGGGCGGCAAGGGTGTCTGGGGGCTGAGGAATGATGTCAGGGCAGAAGATGAGGGAGGAAGAGACTTGACATCGAGACTGAGCTCGGGCCTCCTACAGAATCCCTCAAGACAGACTGCATCACACCCTTCCCAGAGAGGGGCCTCTGGCTCTCTTAGGCCCTCTACTTCCTTCTGTCCCAACACTCCACAGGCCGTCCTGGAATTCTCTGCTTAAGGCTGCTTCTCACTAGACTGTGACCTTCCTGAGGGCAGGAACCATGGCTTAGCCCCGGGTCAGGAGTTCATACAAACCCAAGGACTAGACCCTCTGCTTGCCACTTCCTGACCATCACCCTGACCATTCCAGCAGGGCTTCCTTCTCTAAAAGCCTACTGAGGACTCAAGGACTAGAACACAGTTTCCTAACTTCTCTTCCATTCTCCCTTCTCCGAGCCAGCACACAGCCCTTTGCTTGTCTCCAAAGAGTTTGTGCTCCTGGTGAAAGAATAAAAAGATGCTCCTTTGGGTCCTTGTCTTTTTATTTAAGATTCAGCCAGCGAAGGCTGAGTCATCAAGCTTTAGGACGGAAAGATAAAAAATGAAGGTCTTTGAAACACAAAGGCTGAGGTAAAGTCAAGTGCACTTCTATGGAGCACTCAAGGGGCCTGGTGGAGAACAGGGCCAAAAATCATGGCCTCCATTTTATCAAGAACATAACCGAGACTGGGAGGAGGTAAGTGCTTAACGCAAGCCCTTCAGCTGGTAAGAGCTAGGACTGTGATTAGAATTTACGGGATTGCTTGGCTCCAAAAGCCTATATACTTCTTCCCCTTCCTCAGTGAAACCATTTTCCCCTTAGTTGTTCTCTTAACCCCTTAGTTCTCCCTCTTCCCCTGACACCCAGGACAGGCGGGATGCCCAAGGCTAATACGCACCTCCCTGGCAGGATGTGGGGGTATGTCTGCTCCTATAGACTGAACTTTATGCTCACCAAGAGTGAGCTGTTTACCAAATGTGCTTCTATGCCATTTGTATTTCTGAGGCAATTGGAAATGTAATCAAATATTCTTTGAACTAGGTGCATGCAAAAAAGAGAGTGGCTATTTCCATGAGAGGCAAGTCAAAGCTTTGGAACAACTTGATAAAAAGAAGTCCCTTAAAAAAATGGCTGTCAGATTAGGTGTGGGTGAGAGACTTTAAACAATGGGGAAATGCAAAATCCAGGTCCTTAAATTCTTGCTCACCCTTCAAAGAAAGGAATTGGGAGAACCACGGACGATAGATAAGGAGAGGGTCTATGGAGGGTAATACAGCACAATCAGCAGACAACAACAACAACAACAAAACACCCCCAGAAACCCAAACAAACCAAAAAACCAAAAAAACCACACCTGGCCCTGGTTGAACAGACGAGCAAATCAAGGTTAACCTATTTTTAGGATTCTTGCCTGAACCGGCATTTTCTTTTCTTTTTTTTTTTTTTAAAGATTTTATTTATTTATTCCACAGAGATAGAGACAGCCAGCGAGAGAGGGAACACAAGCAGGGGGAGTGGGAGAGGAAGAAGCAGGCTCCCAGCGGAGGAGCCTAATGTGGGGCTCGATCCCAGAACGCCGGGATTACGCCCTGAGCCGAAGGCAGACGCTTAACCGCTGTGCCACCCAGGCGCCCCAGAACCGGCATTTTCAATCAGCTGACCCAGCACAGGTGCCCCGTGCGGCCTACAGGTGCGCTTCTTAGCTTGGCTACCCTTCGGGGCGCGAGTGCGAGCGGATGAAAAGCAGGGTCCAGAGTACATCTCTATACTCCCCGGGAGGAACAGAGGAACCAGCAAATAGGAGGTCCTCCATAACTGCTGAATGCCACTGAGGACATAAAGGATGGGAGGAGGAAGAAGAAAGATAAGGAAGAAAATGAGGAAGATGTGCCTTTACCTGGAATCTGAGGCCCACCTCGGCCCTGAGGGACCTACAGATACGTTACTGAACCAGGCCCTCGGGCTCCCTGGCAATGTCCAGACCCCGATATGACCCAAAGGGTGGAACTTGGGCCTGCCAGTCTCTCTCCATCCTCCCTGAACGCTCTTCCCACTTTTATATACTGGCCATATTCCCGGTTTCTGTGTAAGATTTTGTTAGATAAGATATCAGTGGGTAAAGTGACTTCCAGATTCTTTCTTAGGTTTATCTAGAAAGATAGGAGTTAACTTGATTTGACTCTGACTTCCTGGGTTTGCTATTTGAAAGTCCTCTACTCCTTAAACACAGAATAGGCTTCCAAGAAGAGTTCACAAGTTATTTTGTTTGATAGGTTCAAAGTGACAATAATTAAGCAATCCCTGAGCACTGTCCAAGGGGCATGGCCACCTGCCACATCAACATCTCAGCTCTATGCGACCGGCGACTTTGTCTGTTTTGTTTCCCATGGCATCACGAGGGCCTAGAACAGTGCCTGGCATAGAGGAAGCACTCAGTAAAATGCCCGAACGCTTTGGTATGTCTGTGATGGGCAGATGTGACATACTTTCACCTGGACACCCAGCTAGCTTTGTTGGTGTTTATAAAAAGTCCAAGTTGAAAGTTCACAGACGAAATCTCCTCTATTTATGGTGCCTTGCCTTTTCCTTTCTGTGGCTGCCAATTTAGAGGCTCTCAGATACCATGTCAAATACAGTGGCTTATGGCTACTGTCTGGTGTCTTTAATGAAACTCATACTCATCCTGCTAGGAACAATCAGGTGCACAGGACACCTCCTCGCCCCTGAATTTATTTTTCTTGTGGTAAGATATACATAAAATCTACCATTTTGACCATTTTCAAGTGTCTAGGTCAATGCCACTATGTGTATTCAGATTGTCAGGCAACGGTCACCACCGTCCGTTTCCAGGCCTCGTTCAACACCTCGTACGGTATCTATACCCATGAACTTCACGCTTTCCCCTCGACGCAGCCCCTTGTCATCGTTGTTCCACTTTCTTTCTCTATGATTCCGACTACTGTAAGTATCTCACGTAAGCGAGATCATCAATAGTTTTCCTTTTGTGCCTGGCTCATTTCACTTGGCGTATCTTCAAGGTTCATCCACAGCACGTGTCAGGGTTTCCTTCCTTTTTCAGGACTCCCAAGGTCTTTAGTCACACTGACTTTTCTAGAATTTTTATGTTTTTATTTTTGGCGTGAACATAAGACTTGAGAGTTTGGAAGTGTCCTGTGCTCTTGCCTGGTCAAGAAATGTCATTTAGTATGAGGACACGGGCACTGCCTCAGTGTGTTGTCATTTGCCCCCCGACAGCTGAATGTGGAGTGCTTTCTCCTGAAACTTACCCATTTCTCGATTTTTGACCAGTGACTTCCAAGCCCTAGATTGCAAAATATGTACTCCTTCAGTTTACAAAACAGCACCCAAGTGTTGTTCCGATTTCACTGTAACCGGTGACACGTCTTTCAAGAGGATTGGAGACCTCCTACGGGTCGACTGAGACTTGATAGGATCACTCTTCCAGGCTGGTGGGGGTGAAATTATTTGTGGTCTTAATTTTCACTTCCCAGATTAACAAAGAGGTTGCATATCTTTTCAAGTGTTTACTGGCCATTTTCTTTACAATTCGGTGAAATGACTATATCTTTTACACACTTTTTCTCATTAGTAAGAGTTATTTGTATATTTCATTTACTAGTCCTCTGTCAGTTATATATGCTGAAAATGTTTTCTCTTTTTGATGCTACTTTGATGGGAGTTATTAATGTCAATGTGGTTGAATTTACTGATCTTTTCATTTATGATATATGCTTTTATTGTCTTGAACAAATTCTTCCCAATTCTGAGGTCAGAGATGAGTTACTTACTTTTTTAAAATTATTTTTATTTTAAAATTTCTTTCTTTTCTTTTCTTTATGAGATTTTATTTATTTGCGAGAGAGAGAGAGAGAGAGCGCGCACAAGCGAGCACACAAGCAGGAAGAGCTGCAGGCAGAAGGAGAAAAGGCTCTCTGCTGAGCAGGGAGCCCGATGCGGGACTCGATCCCAGCACCCTGGGATCATGACCTAAGCCAAAGGCAGACGCTTAACTGACTGAGCCACCCAGGCATTCCACTTAACTTCTTTTAAAATAAAAGTTCAATTTGGCCTGTCACATTTAAGTCTCTAACCCATCAGAATTAATTTTGTGCATGGTATGAGATAGGGATCAATTTTCATTTTTCCGCATGGATGATCAGAAGCCTTAGCACCATTTGTGGACGATTACGTCCTTCTCCAATGGCCAGCAAGCCACCTCTCTATAGATCACATTTCCACATATGCGTGGGTGCTCTTAGGCTCTCTTTTCTTTTTTATTAATTAGTCAGCACATCCGTAAGCAAATGCCCTATGAAACTTTGCTGTAGGTATTCCGTGAATACTATTTATGAGAGTTTTTGTCATACGAATATTTATTTCTATCCAATAACTTTCTTGCATCTATTTACATGATTATACGGTGTTTCTCCTTTAATCTATTAACATGCTGAATGATACTTGTGGATTTTTCAATGTCAAATCACTCCCGTCTTTCCTGGAATAAACCCAAGTTGGCCATGATGTATTATCTATTTTATACACGGCTGAATTCGATTTGCTAATATTTTGCTTAAGGTTTTTGCAAACATCTCATGAGTGAGACAAGCCTGCAGTTTTCTTTTCTTGTGCTCTCCGTGTCTGATTTTGGTATGGAGAATATCCTAGCCTTATTGAAATGGGTTAAAAAGTGTTCCTCTTTGGGGGCGCCTGGGTAGCGCAGTCGTTAAGCGACTGCCTTCGGCTCAGGGCATGATCCTGGCGTTTCGGGATCGAGATCCACATCGGGCTCCTCGGCTGGGAGCCTGCTTCTTCCTCTCCCTCTTCCCTGCTGTGTTCCCTCTCTCGCTGGCTGTCTCTCTGTCACATAAATAAATAAAATCTTAAAAAAAAAAAGTGTTCCTCTTTTTCTATTATCTGCAAATTTACCTAAAATTGGAATTATTTTTTGATTAAAAAAATTGGTAGAACCTATCTCTAACTCATCATTTAGGGATACAGTATACTTTGTAAGAAGGTCTAATGGCTAGAAGATAATCTAGAATTTTTATTTTTTCCTTAAGTCAGTTTGGGTGAATTATACAAATCTAGGATTTTGTTCATTTCATGTAAGTTCTCAAAAATTTGACATAATGTTGCTTACACTGTTCTCTTAATATTTCCTATAGTTATGCTTTATCTACTAGATTAAAGACTCCACAAGGTAAGAAACTTTTGCTTTAATTTCTGCTATATTCCTGAACTCAGAAAGATGACTGGCTCAAAAACATTAATCGAGTAACTGAATCTGCATTTATGGCTCCCTATCTGTTTCCTGGTGAGTTCTCTTGCTGCTTTTCAGTGAGTCCTGCCACCGCCTTCCGTATTCCATCGGTTCCTTTCAAGGAGCCAACTTCTGACCTTGTTGAATAATTTGGTGATCGATTTCTGCTCCTATCTTCTTTATGCCCTGTCTTTTATTTTTTGAATTTGCTCTAATGTTCTTTATGTATCATCTCAAGTTATAGACTTGGCTTATTAAGTTCCAGCCTTTCTTCTTTGTAATAGGAGATTTAAGGCTATACCTTTCCTCATATATTTGTATCATTTCGCTAATTTTGACATGTATTATTTTTATTTTCATTCAGTTCTAAGTAGGTCTCAGTTTCTACTATGATTTCTGCTTAGAACCATGAGTAATTTAGAAGTATGCTCTCAATTTTAATCAAATATATTTTTAAAAAGTCTTATTACTAATTACTATTACTAGGCTATTACTATAATTTAATTATACTGTGGTTATACACACACACACACACACACACACACACACACACACACACACAACTCTTTGAAACATATTGAGATCTGCTTTACGGTCCAGAACACGGTTACCTATGATAAATGTCTATGTGAGCTTGAGAAGGATGTATATTCTCCGTTAGGTACAAGGTTCCTTATTTGCCCAGTAAATCAAGATTTTTAACTGTGTAGCTCAAATCTTCCATATTTTTAATCAACTTTCTTGGGTTGATTGATCTTCCAATGTTTGAAAAGGATACATTAAAATATTCTACTATGATGGCAGCTTTGTCTATTTATCTCTGGAGTTCTTGTATCTTCTCGGTGAACTTTTAAATCGTGACCATCTCTACACCTACCAATGCTTTGTCTGATACCAAGACAGCTGTCCCGGTTGTCTTTCTCCATCATCTAACTGTCAGACTGTTCAGGCTGTCATGTGTTAGGTACGTCTTTTATATAAAGAGCATATGTTGTTATACTATTTCCTGTTCAGTCTGACAATGTGTCTTTTCCTCCCCTAACTTAGTTTGCTTATTTGGTTATTGATATACTGAGACTTATTTCTATCATCTGATTTTTTGCTTCCTATTTTTCCCCACTTTTTCCTATGCTGTCATTTTTTTCTTGCATTCTTCTTCTTCTTTTTTAACCCTAAATGATGGAGATATTCTGGTTGTTTTGGTTTTTCTTATTCCACTCACCATCCCCACCCACCATGGATTTATAAGTTCTGTCCCCCCCCTTTTTTTTCCAATTCTTTTAGAGCTCAAGCTTAAAAGGTTAGCATGCACGGCTCCCGTAGCAGCTACATGACCTCACTGCCCTCCCCAACAGAACAGATTCCAGAATACTTTAATTCTAACCACATCCCTCCTGACTTATGTGATGTCATTGTCTGATATTTAAGGTATACCTTTTTAAGACCACAGTTATACAATATTACTACTGCTGCTGCTACGATTTAGAAATTGGTAGGAATTCTTACACATTTCCCATTTGTTTGTCCAGCATTCCTTCTTCGAATCATGATTCTACGGAATCATATTCCTCATTCCTGAAATAAATCCTTTAGAAGTTTCTTTGCAGAGGTACGTTTGTGGCAAATTGTCTTTGCCTTTGCTCATCGGAATAGCCTTTTCTCACGTTTTGCTGCGTTTACTACGTACTGTCGTCAGCCAGCACAGTGAAGGTACTACTGCCACTCTTCTGGCTTCTGTTGCTGCTGAGAAGAACTCTCATCCGACACAGGCCATGTCTTCATAGAGAATCTGGTTTTTTTTTTTTTTTTCCCTCTGGTAATTTAAGAAATTACTTTCGGGTGCTGCAATCTTACGACTATAGGTCTAAGTATAACTTCATTTAACTGCTTGTACCTCTTAACAGTTCTGGAAAATTCCCATTCACTATAAAGATGCTTCACTTCCAACTTTCTCTATTATCTCCTTCTGAGAGTCAAATTAGACACATCCCAATATCTTAACTTCTGTCTCAGCTTTTCTCTTTTTCCTTGTGTGCTGGGTTCTGGATAATTTCTTCAGCTATCTCTTCTAGTTCACGAATTCTCTCTTTAGCTGGGTCTAATTTACTGCTTACCATGTTCATTTAATTCGTAATTTCAATAATTATACTTTTCACTACTAAAAATACTATTTGATCCAAATAGGTCTACTTCCCTTTGAGAATCTCTTGTTCCTCCATCCTTTTAATTCTCATTCTCTTTTATTTCTTACACAAAACAGCAATATTTATGTTTCATATCTGATGAGTCTAATACCTGAAGTCTTTGAGATTTAATTCTACAGTTTCTGCCCTGTCTCATGGTGGCTTATTTCCCTGTGTGTTTAGGGATTACCGAATGAGAACTCATTTTTCTTGAAATTCCACCTGAAGAATTCATTGCAGTCTTTCTTGTTCTTGAGAGTATTCTTCTAGATCAGATTTCTGCTTATTTCTGCCAGGTGCCTGGCACATCTTCATTTTTTTTTCTATTTCTATCCCACACATATAATTTCAGCCCTCCAAATAATATGAGCACAAGCTTGAAATTAGAAATTCTCAAGGTTGGGGCGCCTGGGTGGCACAGCGGTTAAGTGTCTGCCTTTGGCTCAGGGCGTGATCCCGGCGTTATGGGATCGAGCCCCACATCAGGCTCCTCCGTTGTGAGCCTGCTTCTTCCTCTCCCACTCCCCCTGCTTGTGTTCCCTCCCTCGCTGGCTGTCTCTATCTCTGTCGAATAAATAAATAAAAAAAAAAAAAAAAAGAAAGAAATTCTCAAGGGAATTTCTCTCTTATTTTATCTAAAGCCAAGAGTAAAACATGTAACAATCTCTATCATCTTCTCCTATGGATATATTTAAACTTGTTATCCACTGAGGGTATCACTTTTCCTGGATCCTAACTCTTGGCAAAGATATTTTAATTGTCTTTCTTGGGGTAGGGACGCAAATTCGCATGCATAGCCTTTCAATAGAATGGCTATACATATAGTTTGCCTGACTTTGATTTAGGCCTAATGTCCCAGTATCAGTAATAGTAGCATTCCTTCATTTGAATTACATAGTAAATTATATAGTTACCTACTTCTAAGCCAGGCCTCTAGCTCCCAAGGATCGGCAAATACCCAGGAAATGTCAGATCCAGCTGTTTCTTGCTTATCTTTCTGGATCCATACTTCATCATCGTTTCTGGCCTCTGCTCACTTCGTTTACTTTATGGACTGGTCACTATGCTTTCAAATCATTAAAAAAAAATTTTATCCAGTGGTTTTTGGTGTTCTATACAGGGTTGATTTTTATTTTCCTCACCTTTAAACTTCTAGTTCATGACAATCTTAGAAATATTTCTGGGTAGTCATATAGTTTCCTCATGTCTAAGAAATACAGGACATAGCAAAGGAACTGCATAAATGTTGACTGAAAGAATGAATGATGGAGGTACTTCTGTTTTAAACACTTTCTAATATTTTGTAATGAACTTCAAGTACAGTAAAAAACAAAAACGAAACCAAGTTCTTTCTTTTTGACTATGTGATTTCACTCCTGGAAAGGTGTGAACTTTACACTGCTCATTACAACACAGTTGATACTTGTGAAAATTTGAAAACAACTAAAGTAACAGGAATGGCTCAGAAGCAAAAGAATACAAACTTCCATGTGTATTAAAACTATAAACAAGAGGCAACACACCCATGTGGACGTGGCCAGAAGCTACTTGAAAGAGATGGATTTACTGGGAAAGCAAGGTTTGGGTTCCTTTTTCCTTTTAAAAAACTTGAAGTGATTGTTATTGCAGTGTCCCGTGGGCAATGGCTATACATTTTAAATGACATCAACTCCCTATGGTTGCATGTGTCCATTTCCTGTTTGATACGGCCAGAGAGGCAAACACACCTGCTGTCATACAGGCCTGGGTTCAAGTCCTTGTTCTGTCACTTACCGGCCGAGATCAGTTCCTCACTCCTCCCATTGCAGGTAGGAAATTCTGACACACCCTTTAACTCTGGGCTCAGCCAACACGATATCAGCAGCAAGGACTCAAGTTTTCCCTGCATGCACTAAGAATTCTCTCCCACCTTGGCTCTGCCATGGGAACGAGCCGGACTGGCCTGCTCGTGTGGGACCTTGGAGACACCGGAGGAGGGGCAAGGTGTCCCAGTCACCAGCCATTGGATCCAAAGCTAACCACAGACACTTGGTTAAGCCAGTGCAAATCAGACAGCTGGCCAGCCCACCTGCGGACTCCTCAGCTAAATAAATGGTTGACTGAGACCACTGTTAGAATAGCTGGTTCGGCAGCTTGAACTATGGCAGCAAAGAACTCGTCCATGCTGTCTTCTTCATTGTGGGGGAAGGGCCCAAAGGCTCCCCGTCCAGGTCATCAAATGTGGGGTCTCCCAATCAGATGGGGGGGCACCAAATGTGGGGCAACCTGATTGGGTGGTGGCTGGAGGCACGAGCAGTGAAAGGACTCACCCGAGGCAGAACAAAGGAGATAGAAGTTTACTGAATACACCGCAAGGGAGTGGCAGGCCGTCTGCCAGAAGGCAGTGGTGGGGACTCTAGTTAAGGGGGAAGGCGAGGAGGTACGGGCACATATGCAATTTCCCTTCTTTGGTACCTGTGCCTGGGGGTCAGTGACCCACTGGTCAGCTAGGGCCGACCGATATTTTGAGGCGAGTCACCTAATGGGCCTGTTTGTATTTGGCCGGGGGGTTGGGGGGGTGGTCATTGTGGGCCCTTCTACCTTATTTGGGTTTCCATGGTTCAAGCTGGTTACCAGGACCTACCACTATGTCTGGTACAAAGAGACCGATGATGAAGGCTTTTCTGTCACTGTCACTGCTGCGTGAGGTGGAGGCAGACATCCGTGCTGGTGCCTCCCCCCACCTCATCACCACAGCACCTGGCAGGCATGTTCACGTTCATTTCCTCACCTGGGTCTCTCCTCTGGCCACGAACGACTTGAGAGTAGGAAAGGAGTTATTCTATCTATGGCACCTGGCACAGAGGAGTCCCTCTGTAAGTGTTTGCACTTGACTGGATTTGGGGAGCTGATAGGAACCCAAACAGCCGGCAGCAGGTGGCAAGAACAATCAGCCAAGCTGGTTCTTATGCAGGGAGGCCTTACGCTTTCCAGAAAGCCCCAACAAGAGGGGAAAAAAACAAAGGAGAAAAGCACATACTTTCTGCTCTTCTACGCCCTTCTCTCGCTCACCACACGGCACACAAAGCTCAGAGCCAGTCATCCCCCTGAAGAGCCCCTCCCCAGCCAGCTCCCGAGCCGGCTCCCCTGTGCCACGGCCGGACGCCTCCCCCGTCCTCTGCGGCGCTGCCCCAGGCCCACGGCAGCCTGGCCTTCCTCTACCTTCAGATCAGACACGTCCCTGTAGCACTGCTCAGAGCGGGTGTGGTCCGACAGCTGCACATTCCAGAAGCAGGGGAGCTGGTACACGAGGAAAGGGTTCTGTTTGATGACGGCGTTGAAAATATCCTGGGAGAGAAAAGCCAGACACAAAGTGGTCAGGTGGGTTTCATCTATGATGCCAACTCTCGAGGCCCTAAGCACCTCCTGGGCCAGAGCCTCCCTTGAGCCTCCTCCTCGGGACACAGGCTGGCTTGCACTGCGGGGCACTCCCCTTGCATCTCCTGTCTCTAGAACCAGGCCGTCGTGTTTGGATGGAGATGGGGGAACGCTTAACACTGACTTGATGCTCACAGGCTCTACTGGTCCCCAGAAGGTGCCATCAGGGAAGCGGACGTGGGAGCAGACAGGGGGTGTCTTTCCCACCCGAGCTGGCATATGTTAAATGAAGTCACTTTCCTGCCCTCTTCTCACCTCCTTGAGGAGCCCTGTGTCATCCATCCCAAGCCTCCAGGAGAGGAAACTGCATGATGACAAGTGGCTCCACTCATTCAGGGGCTGAGACGAATTATAGATTCTGTTTCAGCAGCTCTTCCTGGGGCTTTTGGCGGACTCGATGATGGATGCACCTTGTTTTCCTGCTGGCCATGGTGCCCGAGGACGCTCTCCCCACCTCCAAATCCAACTCCGACTTTTCTAGGGAGGCTTCCCTGCTGTCGGGCTTTACTCCAAGCTCTCGCCGCACCAGGCCATACTTATTAACTAGCTGCTGACAGGTGGTGCCGGGGGGTGAATTATGTGCCTGCGCAGGGGGAGATGCCTGGATACACTACCCTCGCTGGACACGGACATGCAATTGCTAGCTTTTGGGGACACACTTGAGTCACTGTGACCTGACTTAAAATATGACGATGGAGGACAATTTCCCCCTCAGGTTTAAAACAGCTACCTGGGTAATTTTTAACTCATTCATTATACCAGACCTTATGTTGGATAAAGGAAATTAGTTTCTGGCTGCTTGGGAAATACTGAATAACAATGCTAAAAAAAAAAAAAGAAAGAAAGAAATAGCAAGTAACCCTATAGAGTTTCTTGCTTCCTCTGTATTAGAAAACTTGGCAAAAATACAACAAATCAGACCATTGAACGTGGAGCAAAAACATGGGAGTGGGCTTACTTTTTGGGTGAAGAGGAAAGGATAAAAATGCAGAGGACCCGGAAATCTTGTCTCCATTTCAACACAGCCAGCTATACCACGGGGAACTCCAAGTCTAAGCGTGTGACCCTGGTAGCACCAAGGTCAAAGCCTCGGTAACCCGCATTTCGTAGCAAAAATGAGACACGGGATTTTGATGAATGTATGCTAATGGTTTGGTGGAGTGACAGACTTTTTCAGATTGCCTGGATTAGAAGCCGGTTATCGTAGGCAGGCGGTTTGTCCCTTCCATTTAAATGCATTTCCCTTGAGGATAAGGTCATAGCACAGGTTCTCAAGAAAAGGTGCTGCTGTAAAAGTGAGAAAAGCAAAATGAAATCTTGTCTGGGAAATAGGCTGTGGTTTTCCAGGGTCACCGGGAGCAGGAGCTACGCACCCCACACCTAGATGGAGACAGCGACCTCCTCTTTGCACATCTGATTGTCATTTACTTATCGGTCTTGCCTCAATAAACTAGGAGCTCTCTGAGGCCAAGGGCTGCATCCTTCATTCATCTCTGCAATACTATTTCTGAACATCATTCCTGGCATACAGTGTGCAGTGAAAGTCTGCTGAACGGACAGATGAATTCAGAAACTACTCGGCTATTGTCTTAGCCAGGCAAGCATAAGGCAGATCTATCCCAGGGCACGGTCACACTGCCGGAGGAAAAATCATCCAGACCCACCGACCTTCAGGTTTCTTGGAGAAACAGCGCAAGGGTGCTCCGGAATAACTCACCCTTCTAGCCGGGCCACTCACCTGGTCAGCTAAGGAGGTGGAGAGCATGCCCATCAGCTCCCTCTCCGCGGTCAGCCTCCACATCTGCTCCCACTTCATCTTCCGAAGCTTATCCAGAAGCAGCAGGATCACTCCTGGGCAACGGCAGAGCGTGGAGGGGGGAAAAACAACCGTGAGACGCAGAGCCAGGCACACCTGGCCACGTTTTGGAGATGAACACACCTGGGTTTGATCCTCAAAGGCTGCTGCAAACACTAAGTGAGATGGGCAGAATGGCCTAGCACTTTCTGGAGATTCGCGCAACTACGCAGATGTACTTAATGCTTCTGAACTATACATTTAAAGACGGTGAAAATGGTACATTTACGTGATGCGTATTTTGCCACACCTAATATTGCACATTCCCTGTGTTAGGTTTTTCCCTATGTTTCGTTTTGTTTTTTCCCCAGTGATATGACAACCTACCTAGGTTTAGCTGATGGAAGGTGTTTGCACAATATATGCTATTTATCTTTACAGATAAAAAGCAGCTCCCCTGCAATTTTATTCTAGATAAGTCTGGCCAATTGGCTTTGCATTTATTGACAAGCCATAGCCATGTTCCCATGTCCCTGATTTCCAAAGTCTTCTCTGGTCCCCACAAACAACACAATGTAAACTACCATGACGGCAGTGCTGACGACACTGGTCTTTAAGATAAGCTCCATTTTGTTTTGTTAGTTTTTACGGGGAGGGACCTGAGTCCCATGGGGGGCTGTGTAGCAAGAGAAATTGTCATTGTGTACCCTTCTGTTATTTAAAAAAAACCAAAAACCTGGAATTCATTACTCAGGCAAAAATTAACTAGTGAACGTCTAAAAAGAAAAGCACATTTTGGTTTTGCCGGATGACTCAGAAGCAGCCGTCCACTCCCAGGCCAGTTGGAGCATAGAGAGAACGCACGGAGCACAGAATAGGAGGAGCCAAGAGACTTTCCCTGCAGGCCACTGCAGTTAATTTGGTGGATGGAACTGCAGCACCCAAGGGCCTCCAAATCAATCCTGCTCAGGATGCTTAGCTCAGCAGAATGGCCTGTGGAGAGAACTCCAGGCAGTTGACAAATGATCTTAGTTGATACCTAGTACATACATCGCTAAGATTTTTGGAAAGAACCCGATTCCCCAAATCACACATAAATGTCAACTGTGAGACAGTGCCAGTGGCACATACTTGGAGAAAAAAATTAAAAAAAAAAAAGTCACCATTTCATCCAAGATGTTTGGTCTGGTAAACTGGAAATAAAAAAATACACATGGTAATGGTAAGCAGGGGGTAAGACACAGATCTGAACTCTTAAGTCAAAAGGTCAGTTTACCTCTTTTGTGTATCTCCTTTGTGGTCTGCTAGGTTTTGCACACGTCTTTTCACTTAACGCTCACAAGATCACCATAGGCTAGATGTCATCCTTATTTTATAGGTGGTGAAACTGAGGGGCTACGTCAGACCCTTGAACAAGTCACACTCAGATCCGCCTGGCTCCAAAGCCACTGCTTCTTCATCTATACCACACAGACTGGAGCCCCCACACTGCAGCCTTGTGACTCACGCCAAGACTTTTTCCTTTTGTGACTTTTCGGTTTCTGTACGTGTAACATGAGAAAAATGCTACTTGCCCTGTGCAACTCAGAAAGCTGTTACGCCCCCCTAGTGGTAGGCCAGCGAATGTTTGATGACAAGGTCTCTGGGGGGAAAAAACTAAAACTTGATTGGTAGCATTTGCTGATTCCCATGGTGTAAATACTCCCACCATGGCTGATCTCAAGATACCAGTGTGATGTCACTGAACACCCAGTTGGAAAGAAATGCACACAATGAACCACCCTCCCCCCCCCCCGTCAGTGCAAGCCGGCTCCAGCACACCACTGAAATTGTCCATGGAAACAATTTTAGAAACAGTGAAATTCACCATCAGCATACTATTTGCTTCTTTTGGGGAGAAAGAAAAGAAAAATTTACAAAGCTATGAACCAAGAGAATACAGGGAGGGATTCAAGAAAATCTATCCCAGTTCAACACATCTTACTGCAGAAACGAAATCTGATTAGGTTGGACAGATGCTCTCGTATACAGAGAAAATGGGGAGGGGGTGGAAGCCGTAAATAGTGATGGAAGGTATTAATGCACATTCTGAAGTCTCTAGAGATGTCGACAGAGCTCTCAGTCTCAGGGGACTGAACTGAGAATTGATGCTTTTCAATGGTGTTAAGACTCGGAAAGTCCTCTGTGGCCGATGGGATCCCACCCTGTGTGTCAGACGCATTGAACAGAAGCAGGTGTCTAGAAAAGAAGCCTAAATGCAGAAACGAGGGATTATTCTCCCAGTTCCCCAGCCTTTTCCGTGGTAGGATGTTAGTTTTTAAAAGCCTAAACTCAAACCAACAGAAAAGTCTCGAAACTAGCATGACAAATACCCACCACCCCAGTTTAATAAATGCAAGTAATATATTGCCACATTTGCTGTGAATAATACAACATGACAGATAAATCAGAAGCTCCTTCATCTTCCTCGGGCTCCCCCTTTCCCAAGGGTAAACCACCATCCTGACGTGGCCGAGTCTCACTTCTATGCACGTGTTTATAGTTTTATTCTCTATCACGTATTAAGCAACATCTACGGGGCTTTGTCTCCGAGTGCCGACCTTCCATTCTAATTTCCCTTCTCACCCAATGCTATGTCTTGAAGACTCGAAAGCATGTGAAAATTTCAACATCTACTCTATTTGTTGCCATCACTTTTCACTCATTGTATAAACAGACCACATGTTATTTATGTTATTTCCAACCAAACGACATTTCGGCTGCTTCCTGTGGTTCTCCTATTAGAAGCGATGCCACAGTACACATCCGAATCCCAGTCTGTCGGGTGCACGTCTGGGAGCCTAGCTGGGGTCCAGCCTCCAAAGCTGTATAAGGATAACTGTATTGAAGGTGCCGCTTGCCCCAAAGCATCTCCAACTTTTCCATCTTCCTCCTCTCTCACGTTCAGACCATCGTGGTATCCCACGGATTCTACGAGGACAGCGGTCTGTATCTTTTCCTGTACTGACTCCTTCACTAGTTGTTTATCAGGTACCTACGTTGTGCCAACAACTGAAATAGATTTGTGTGTGTTATCGTCCCTACTTGTCCCCATTTCATGGGTTTCACTCAAGATATTAATTCGACATGTATTGACTGGACGGAGAACATTCAGTCTTGGCCAGGCCCGTCCATGGAAGACACGCAAACCATCACGATTCAAGTGCACACTGCTTATTACGGGAACGCAGGAGGGAGGCCTCAGTCAGCCAGGATCCAGGGCGAGGACCAGGCCAGGCAGTCAGGGCGAGGATGTCTGCAGACACATGGACAAACGCAGAGCGGCAGGACAGGGCATGCGGGAACTGGGGTGTGTGACGGCGGGATGGCTGAAATAGAGCACTTTGGGACAAATGTCAGGAGGTGACCCCGAGCAGGTGAGCAGGGAATGGGTCAGGAAGGGCTTGTATCTGTGCAAAGGAGATGCTTTCCAAGCATTTTCGTGTCATTTCTTATACAGAAAATGATATCCTTCTAACTTGCTTGTGGCTGGAAGGGCTGAGCCAGGGGTCTGGCTGCCCCAGGCCCCATTCAGGGGCCCCCACGGCTGAAGGGATCACTAATTTAGCACATCTGTCACCCACGTGTGCCACACTTGGTTGGAAAGTCGTGCCCAGGGCACCTGGGAGCTAGTGAAGGATTTTGAGCAAGGGAGTCACCACAGCTGAGACTGTTTCAGAAAAGCCCTATCAGGCTACTGCACAGGCTCAAAGGCCTCTCGTATCTTAGGCAGTCTAGAGCACAAGCTGTCATCCCTTAGCCGGGCACACTAGGCCTATCTAGCCATGACTTACCTTTTTTCCTTCCAACAGACCATTCCTCCTGGCAAAACTGGCACAACGGCCCTTTGCCACTTAACCACCTCTTTCTTTGCAAACCTGACAAGCCCATATGCAGTTTGGTTTTCTCTTTAGAATCTCAGAACGTTTACTAAATGTACTACTGTCCATTCTGTGACTCACTCAGAATCCAAAACAACAGCAAAAAAAATTCATGAGCAAACATGCTACAAAGCTTACGAACGCCACCGTCAGCTTCTGAATTCAAGAGCTTCCATGTTTACCCTCTTCTGACTCTACGACATCCTTAGAAAGAAAACAGTCTAGTCACTATTATTGCTTTTGGACGGATGAGGGAAGTGAGGTGCTAAGAAGTGAGGTGACTCTCCAATGTCATCGTTACTGCCTCCCACAGCCCCACCTGGGGAAGGGTCTTCATCCTATAACGTTAGAACTAATGAAGACTGTGTCCTCCCTGGAGGGTCTATGGGATATATATCCTGATGATCTTTTTTTTTAATTTTTAAGATTTTAAGTAATCTATACACCCAACGTGGGGCTCGAACTTATAACCCCAAGACCGAGAGTTGCATGCTCCACTGACTGAGCCAACCACGTGCCCCCGTCTCAATGTTTTGAAGGACTGCCTCATGTGTAAACGGGAATGCCAAATATGTACTTGGCCAACGCAGGCCAGCATGAGCTCATGGGGAGCAGGGCTCCCAGGACCTACCACCTGGCCAGATGTGAGCTTCTCCTGACATATCAAATAAACCAGTGGGGCCCCTGCCTGGTCTGTAATCATGGGGCCTGCATTCGGAAGGTATTTCTTCTCTAATTCACGTCCAAGTGTGTTTTGAGCAGCTCCTATTACCTACTGGGATAGCTGGTGACTGAGCTGCTCTCAGGGAGCAAGGCCTAACAGGGAAGGGAGATGGGTAACCAAGAAAATGCAAACGGTGTGACAGATATGAGATGGGGTAAGAAGCACGGGAGCCGGTACTGGGAAACAGACTGTGATCTGAGTGCAGACGGAAGCATTAGGGAAAAGCTTCCTGAAATTGATGGTGTTCAGCCTGAAAGCTAGAGAATGCACAGGGTCACCCACGTGAAGGTCAGACCAGACAGGTGCGTCCCTTCGGGGCTGTGAATGCCTATCAGGCAGCAAATATTTTCCACCACGTTTGAACAGCAGACCTTAAAAAGGTAATGACCCATTTCCCCCTCTTCACCCAAAAGATGAAAATTAAAAAGTGGCCACATAAAATTGTCTAGCATGGGTGAAAACGTTTGTCTTTGCTCATAAATCTGTAATTAACCACAGGTTATTCGTACAATAAATATCCCCATATCCTCACACTGAGGCCACAGAATGGATTCTGGGGACACAGGTGTTTCTGTAACTATCACGGAAGAGGAAGCTGTATGTAACGTGGATACCCCAAATCTTTCCAAGCGGACTTGAAAACAGAAGCTCTAGGTTTGAGTCCTGACATTACCTCTTACCAGCAATAGCTCTTGAGAAAAAGTCACTGGGATTCTGAGCCCCAATTCCTTCTCTGTAATTTGGAGACAATCCCACATTAACTCCAACATGATTATGAGGACTTAAAAAAAAAGTATATCTTTAAAAGTGTCTGGTATATGTCACGATCTATTCTTTCCTACCTCCAAGCAAAAATCCCACGACGTTAAGAAATATCTAGAACAGGTGCAGTGCTCAATATGGCTGAATGGAGAAATATTAAATGATAATAAATATGCCTACCCAGTAATTCACTTATCAGCCTGAATTCATACATCTTTCTAAAAATCTTTAAAATCCCATTGTGTGTGGAATGCCCCGGCCCCTTAAAAATTCTGAAATATCTGCAAGCCCATATTCCTTCTCAGTCTTCTGTCGAAGAGGCAGCTTGTGGTGTCACGACCAGCACGATCGGGAGATCTCTCGGGGTTCTTAAGTGATATGACCCACAAGAAGAAAAAACGTAGTGAAGGAAAGAAAATCTACCACAAGTACAATTACGTGCATCAAGGACGTTCTTAAGCAGCTAAGGAGTCTATACACACCGTTCA
Organism: Ursus arctos; assembly: GCF_023065955.2. Lineage (NCBI taxonomy): Eukaryota > Metazoa > Chordata > Mammalia > Carnivora > Ursidae > Ursus > Ursus arctos. Next base: position 7,691,146 of record NW_026622886.1, on the reverse strand, counting down.
ATGTCATCCCACAGATACGCACGAATGAGAGAATCTGCCTCTTTCTTCTAAGGTTAGGAATTGGCATACAGATTGTACAACAGCCGAAAAACATTTCTGAGAGAAACATAACTCTAGCTGTTTACCGACCTCCCTCCTATGGTGCTGGGGAGATAGCCTAATTAATGATTGCAAAGGCCTTTGAAAATATGAAGTGGTACATAAAAGCTTGCAAATAACAGTTACGGGAACTATACATTTCCTCATTAAGGTGTCTAATGATCACTCACTCTACTTGCGTAATTCCCACTAGAATGAGTACAAATTATGTGCTTGCATGCAATGTGGGAGCGAGCTTTTTAAGTGACTATGGGTTAAAATGATGCAAATGGCTCCTTCTGAAATTGGATCCCTTCGAGCCGAAACGACACAGATTTGGCTTTGCAATGCTTGCCCCAAGTCAGACTCTGACACTAAGCTCTCCTGCTGTCAGGGGGATGGTGGTGCCAAGAAAAAGCTTGACTTTGGCCTTTGCCTGGCATTTGCTGCTGTGTGATCCACCCATTTCCATACTTGCTGTCGGGGGTCTGGGAGCCTGGGGTGAGCCCTTAGCCCTGGAGGCCAGGGCTCTGTACACAGGCAGCATGTCTTCGATGTGACAGGGACTCCCAACAGAGCTGGCTGGGAGGCAGGGGGCCGGCAGGGCTTTACCTTCAGCTGTGTGCTGGGAGCATAAGAGACTGGCACTAAATAAATCAATGAATAAATAAATTAAAAATCAAAGGCTTCTCCTGTGAACATCTGGTCCAGCGGTAGGGCATTTCATCTGCGGATCAGAGGGCAATGTTTCTGTTTTCCAAACTGAGTATGTAGCAATGGCCAGGGAGCCAAGATGGCACGGAAAGAAAGGTGGGTGTCTATGGAGAGCGGAAGGAGAAAAGAATGCTTTTGAAAATGAGCCAGATACGGGTTCTTACCGATGGGACCGCAAGAGGGAGAAGAGATGAAAGATGGCGACAGTGTTGGTAACACCCGCCATTTCTCAAGCAACTACTGCCTGCTAGACAGAGGTGCTTTCCTTAAAGGCGCTCAGAATCTCAGGACAAACCTGCAGGGTGGCTGGAGTGATCCCCACCTTACAGATGAAGAGACGAGGCTCATGCCTGCTAGTGAGGGGCCAAACCAGTCTCGCTCTCTATCTGTGGCCCTTCAACCATGCCACGCTGCCTCCTAGCACCTCCTAGAAGACCTTCAAAGGTCATGACCCATTTCCCCCTCTTCTCCCCAAAAATGAAAATTAAACAGTGGTCACATAAAATTGTCTAGCACGGGTGACAATGGTGTGAGCGCATGTGTCCACATACATGCTCGTGACTAGATACGGTGAGACTGCGTTGCGCCAGTGGCCTCGAGCCCAAACAAGTCCGGTAGCTCTTGGAAACACAGAAGTACAGGCTTGAAGGACTGTGTGAAGACCACAGGCCATCATCGGTTTGTTTGTGTGAAAACGTATGGGGAGAACCAAGTGATACATGAGGCCAGGAAAGGGAGGGCTTTCGCACAGAGTGGGGCCTGATCGGGCCCACGCGGGCACGGGTGACCGGCTGCCAGCCAAGAGAGACGGCGATCAGCACAGTGTTTCAGAGCTAACACGTCATCTCTCCCTCCCATGTGGCGTAGAGACCTTCTTCTCTGGGCGTCTGTCTGATCCCACTCAACGAGGTCCTCGGCACGTCCTACCACCTCCTGCAGGCATTCTTCAGCATTATGCAAGCCTTCTGTTTCCTACCACTTTCTTTCCATGCAAATGCTTTCATTCAAGCTAAAGAGCCTGGCTCCAATCCACCTGGTCAATGCAGACCCTGTGCTTCCTTAGTTCGGGAGGAGAAACAGAGGCTACGTGCCTCCTTCAGACGAGATCAGAGCAGGTTTCAGGTTAAACCTCTGTTCCTAAACTCACAGTGACCACGCGCACGCGAAACCACAGTGTGTTACAACAGGTGTGTGGGAAACAGGGTTATGTCAGTAAATTAAGTTTCGGACAAGGTGGCTTAAATAAACAGTGTTGGCTATATCAGTGTGCACGGTGAATCTCGAAGGGGGCTACTGCATCCAACATTCCCCAGATTTATTTACCAGGACCTCTTCTCCCCTTTCCCCCAGGAATCTGCAGGATGTGGCTTTTCCTTCACATGGAGTCCGTGCTGGCTCCTGTCTGCATTTCCTTGGCTCTCTACCTGCGTGGCAAGGGCCAACGCATGAAGATACAAACCTGTTTCCCTAGTCCTTCAGCGTGTCCTGTGGTTTTGCTGGTTTGAACCAGAGAAACAAAGCCTGAAGTGGGCACTGTGTGTACTTCTATCCCAGAGGCTCCGGGGACCGTGTGGGCTTTCATCCCGGAAACACTCACGAAAATGACCCTCGAAATCGCCACTTTCCTCTCTCCCGCTTTGAAGCGCCAGAGCTCTCTTCTCATGTGTGACCCAACAAATGGTGAGTTTATTAAAAACCACTTAATTTAAAATCCCCTGCTGATTTTACCTGGGACTCACTTTTGATCATTTAAATTAAAAGCTTCCACTTTTTGTTTTTTAAATCTTTTCCTTTCCGAAAGCTCTTGAGCAGAGAGGGAGAGAAGGAGAAGAAACGGAAATCCTCCCACCCAAAGCCTGAATCTGCTGTGATTTTTGAAACTGCGCACGGGTGGGGAACAAAGGGCGGCTCAGACCTTATAAAAGGCTGGTGGTCATTCACTCACTCACTCATCCCTTCAATTAGTATTTATTGAGGAACTTCCATGCGCCAGGTACCAGATATACAGAGGGAGGTGTGTTCTGGGCAGGCTTGGTTCAAAAATATAGCTGTCCCTGGACAGAATGTATTTGGCTGAGGCTGTGATATGGCTAAGAACGTGAAGGGTTTGGTGGCTGGTGAACATCTTCTAACCAAGACTCGCAAAGCATTTTTATTTTTGTGATTTTATAGGAAGCTTTTAACTGAAGTATGCTCTACATTCAGAGAAGGGCAGCGATCCTAAGTGCACAGCTTGATGAATTTTCACAAAGTCAACTCCCTGCTGTAACTAGAGCCCAGATCAGGAAACAGAACATCACCAACAGACCAGCATGGCCCTTACAACCACACACATACCCATTATCTTGCCATTATCCCAAATTCTGACATCCTGGTTTAGTTTGATCAGTTTCTGAATTTTATACAAATTGAATCATACCCTTTTGGCTCAAAACAATGCCTGAGAAATGCAGTCACCTTACTGCATGTAGGAGTTAGCTCCCTTAATGCTCTACAATAACCTGTAATGTGAGTGAACTTGTGGGACATTGATGAGGGACATCTGGGTTTTTCCAGTTGTGAAAGTTCTAACCATTCCTGATCATGTCTCTTGGCATCACACATAGGAATTTCATGGGGAGTACATATGTTGGGCCCAAGCGGATCCTGCAAAGTGGTTCTTCCTATTTACGCTCCCACTCCTAGTGCGCGAGAGTTCTAACTGCTCTGCACTCCCGCAAATCACTCCCGCAGGTAAGTGCCCGCCTCTTTGTGTTGTAGGCCTTGCGGTAGATACTTCGTGGTATTGTATTATGGATTGTAATTTGCATTTTTTAATGACTAATGAAGCTCAACCTTTTCAGATGTTCACTGCCCATGTAGGTACTCTCTGGTGGGAACGTCCTGTTCAAGTCTTTGTTCGTTTTTCTGTTGGATTGCGGGTCTTTTTCTTGCTGCTCGGCAGAAGTTCTTGATCTATTTCTCTGCCCACTTATTTTGGAGATCTACCTGACATGTAACATTGTGTAAGTCGGAGGGGTACAATGTGTGGGTTTGATACAGTTATGTATCACAATATAATTGCTACAGTAGTGTTAGCTAATTCCTCCTTCCTATCACATAAAATTATGTCTTTTTTTACTGCCCACTTTTATTTATTTTTTAAGGAGTTATTTATTATTTGTTTTAGATAAAGGGAGCACACAAGCGGGAGGGGCAGAGGGAGAGGGAGAGAGAATCTCAAGCAGACTCCGCGCTGAGTGTGGAGCCCGACCTCACGACCCTGAGATCATGATCTGAGCTGAAACCAAGAGTCAGAAGCTTAACCGACTGTGCCACCCGGGTGCCCTCTCTGCCCACTTTGAAAGCAAAGGACTGCGGGTCCTGAAGCTGACTGTTTGCCCGGTCCTGCACTGACAGACCCACTGCTCAGAGCTGGCTGGACTTCCCTGGGTGGGCAGTGCTCCCTGCCCACGTTGCTAGTTTTGTGCAACCAAAGACTATTAAGCTAGAAGAAACCTCAGAAGGTTATCAAATCCAAGCCCCCACCTCCATCCTCATCTTTCTGAGGAAACTGAGTCTCAGAAAGGCTAAGTGGCTGGCTCAGAGTGAACTAGCTAGCACGAAGTAAATAACACTTGAGACCCCCCAGGACCCCCACCCTTCCCCTGGGCTTTCTCTTTGTCCCCTGCCCCCCACTTCTCTCCAACCAATCTCTTTAAACCCGTCCTCGTTTTCCTTGGTCCTTCTAGACTCCTAAGCCAAAATGAGGGGGCTAATTCCTGGTCAAAGACACAGATCCTAGGAGATTCTATGGGCAGGTCTTCTTAACTAGAGAGCTCTTTGCAGATAATAAGCAGAGGAAAAGCACTGTTATGGGTTGAAATTGAGTCCCCCAAAAAAGATACGTCTGAGTCCTACCCCCTTACCTGTGAATAGGAACTTGTTGGGAAATAGACCCCAAATCCACTCAACTCCCGAGCACCCTAAGCCGTTGTCTTAGGCCAAAGCCTATTATTGACATTTTTCAGATAATCATTAAGTTATAGAAGGTAAATGATTTTGCCCATTTTAGACAGCAAGTGCTAAGAAAAACCCAAGGCAGAAACCATGCTTGCTGCTCTGTAGTTCTGGCTCTCCTGCCACGCAGAAAACCCACTGGGAGACAGAGAGTCTAACGGACCAGCTCTGAGACGAGACAGCTTTTCATGGCCAGGCCATCAAACAGCAGGAGCCAACAGCTACTGAACAGAGACATTCTGACTGTGCCTAGGCCACTGTCCTTACGATGGTTATTAAAGACTCCCCAGCCTGGCTCTGCTAGCAAGAAGAAAGTATTTTCTCAAGTTGCCTATGGGAAAGAATATAGAGAGTCCAAGAGGTGGGTCTTAAAATTACCAGTGAACAAACTGGACCATATTACGATGCTTAGAAAGGCCAGAGGTAGATACAAGAGCCGAGGACAGCACCACAGAGCCTGCCTGGGGGGTTTGGAGCCCCGTGGCATTTCAGCAGGTACAGAAAAATAATTATTCTCTGAATGGCAGTCAGACCTGCTGACCAGCTCGTTGGCATGGAGATTTTAATTTTCACCGATAATGAGCCTGTCTCTCCCTACCAGTCTGGCTAGAAGCTCCACTGCTATCTCATTTGCTTACCAAGAAGGGCAAGACCACGTGGATGGCCGAGCAATTCTGCCCGGACCAATGCTGTGAGCTACAGCCTGGCTGAATGCTGAGCTAATGGGCCGCAGAAAGGGCAAGAACCTTTTTTGCAATTTCGAACTTAAACAAGTGCATCCACGTGGAAGGGTGCACTGTGCATTCCTTCATGATTCACTCATTCACATGCTCCAAGAAAACATGGGGACTGCACCCCAACCAGTGAGGTCGGGCGTGCAGCCACCTTCTTTACTCTCCTCCTTCCGCTCAGGAATTGGAAAGCAGCAGCACTTCTGGAGCATTTCTTAAGTGCCGGGTGGTGTGGCCTCCCTCTGTCCACCCCGGCTCCATTCTCTGCCCTTCTCTGCACCCTGAGAGACGCTTCCCTAAAGACGGATTTACCTGGGATCCCTGGAGGCTGATTCCTGGTTGGAAGCATCAGCCACAGACTGAAGGGCGGGAGGAAAGAGAGGGTGTCCCCTTCCCAGGCATGCTAGGGTTTGGGCAGTGTTTCCAATGGGGACTGTGTCCTCTCCTGCTTCTGCCTCTGCTGGGCAGCCATGGCTCCAGCTCTCACTGTTTTCTGGCAACACTACACAAGCTCTTCCCTTTGCTTCCTGTAGAGGGCTGAAATGTGTCCACCCCAACCCCAATTCATATGTTGAAGTCCTAATCCCCAGTGCAGAATGTGAACAGGTTTGGAGAGAAGATCTTTAAAGAGGTGTTAAGTGAAAATAAGATCATCGGGCTGGGCCCTGACCCAGTATGACCGCTATCCTTACAAGAGGAGGACATTTGGACAGGTATAGAGAGTCAACCCAAACACACAGATGAGATGATCATTACAGGCCAAGGAGAAAGGCCTCAGTAGAAACCAACCCTGTGGACAACTTGATCATAGACCTCTAGCCTTCAGAATTGTTAGAAAACATATTTCTGCTAAGCCAGCCAACCATGGTCCTCTGTGATGGTCAGCCCTGAGAAACTAACACACATCTCTTGGTCCAGACGTGGTAACAGCTCGCTGCTTCTGCGAGTCTCTGGGGCCTCAGCATCTCTGCTGATACCTTCAGTGCTGCCCACTCGCCCCATGAACAGTTCCTTCATTGGAACAGCTTAAATCACCTGATGAGATCCTGTTACATGTATATTATAATTATTTAATTCCCTGGACTGCTCCATGAAATTGGGATGATTACGCTCAGCTTACAAATAAGGAAACTGAGGCTCAGAGAGCTCATACAGCTAGTGAGTGGCACAGCTGTGATCTCAACCAAGGTCTTGCTGACTCTGGTAGACCCGCAGCGTGTGGAATGAAAGTGCCATCTCCCAGAGTCAGAGGCCCATGGCGTGGGAAGGCCCGTTGGACAACATCTAGAGCAATCTCTTCATTTTACAGATGAGGAAAGCAAGATTCAGAGAACTGAGCTCAGCGGCCTAAGGTCAGGAAGCTTGTGTAGTGACAGCAGGGCTTGACTGCAAGCCTCTGGGCTCCAGCTTCGGTACTTTCTGTTGCTTTCCTGAGTGGAAGCAACAGCTCTCAAGCCTCCCATTCAGATTACCTGGGGACGCCAGCATAAGGATGAACAGTAAGGGTCCCAGCATCAATCCACAGGTTAGCTCCATGCTCAGCTATGTGACTTGGGGCAAGTAGAGTGATGTCATGACTGTTCTGTGGCTCAGTGTACTCTTCTGTAAAATGGGTATTCATAAGGACTCATAGGACTATTGTCCTAAAACACTCGACACAGTGACTAACACACACAGTGGTCTTCATTAAACAATGAACTATTGTTATTACCTGGCTGGACCCGAACTAAGTCCTTCCTACTGATCTGTGGGTACCGTATTCACTGCTCAGAAGCTTAATGACAATAAATAATAACACAGAAAACTCACAAGGGTGGCTGAGCCCACTACCGGACCCCTACCATGCTCCAAGTGCCATGTGTGCTAGGTGTGCCCATTACCTGTACAACTTATGACATCCCCAAAAGGTTGGAAGTCATTAAGAAGCTAATATTAAGAACCCAGAATCAAACCTAGTTTTGTCTGGCTCCCAAAGCCATGCGTTTCCCAGGACAGCTGTCGAGGAGATGAAGTTGGATATGCCTCGTAAGCAAACTGGCTGCAAAAAAGCCCCCCACAACCCAGTCTACGCCTGTGACTTTAAGATCCATAGGCACCAGGTACAGAAAAACATTGTACGTGCTTTGTGCCACACACTGTGAGCCCCCGAGGGCAGCTGTGTGTCCGAATGCACCACCCCAGGTTCCAGCGGCCTGTTACACACAGCAGGTCTGCTCAAGACAAGTATAATGATCTGTCTTTGTGCTGCGCTGAACTCTGGAGAGTTGCATTTCAACCAGCTCAGCGCCTAGAGCAGAGGAGGGAGCAGATCCGGCCCCTCTTTTAACGTGAATCCCTGCTACACTGAAGCTGACTTTGAGGGAGCGTTTTAACTGCACGAGCAGCAGTTTTCTGTCTCCTTATTCCCCAGCACAACCACAGTTCTAGAAGGATCTGGGTTTGGCCAGGCGCTGGCAGTGCAGCACCATAAAGACTCGAGGGTCTGGGATGCAGGTTGTTTTCTGTATAAGCTGCGGCATGCTCGCTAATTTCTGTAAACTTCTCTTTACTAGTCTGTAAAATGGCTCATGGCGATATTACATTTATTTATTCATTCAACCGCTATCTGTTGCAAGTCTATGTACCCGAACCCATTCTGAAAAGAGGAGCCACTGTGCTCACGGAGCCTTTATGCTGAGAGGCAGGACAACAAACAAGGAAGCTGGTTGAAACAACAGTGTGCTGTCTGATGATAACAATAAAGCAGGATGGGCGATCAGGAGTGCTCGGGAGGGGGATCTGCTGAAATTTTAAATGGATGGCCAGCAAAGGCTTCTCTTCAGAAGGTAATATTTAAGCAAAGACGTGCAGGAGGCCAGGGAGGGTGCCACGCGGATGTGGGGGAAGCAATCAGGCAGAAGCAGCAACAAGTGCAAAGAGCCTGAGCGAGCTGATCTATGGAAACAGCCAGGAGTGCCTGCCTCCCGGGCTGCTGTGATAGTTAAACAAGATAATAATCCATTCGAAATATCACATTCATAACAAGTGCTCAATAAATGTGAGCCAGGGCTATTAACATTATTCCCACGGGCACACAAAGGCCCATATCTACTGCAAAGCGACTCCAGCAGGCAGAGGCCACGGCAACCCTTTGGGGTGTGAACCCACACTAATGAATGAGCCTATCTGTTCTCTGCCAGCCTGATGTGGGCAAACCCACAGGCTGTCCTGTTCACGGGAGAGGGTTTCCTATAAATTGGATTAGCGGGGTACGCATTGAATGCTGGGGAGAAAGAAGAGAGAAGTTAATCCAGCTCTGTTGTGATGTCAATCATTTAAATAGAAGGGCAAAATTACCCCAGTCCAAGCTTTCGGATGAGAGTGATAAATGTCCTTCCCTTGATAACGTTTCCAGCGTCCAATAAAACAGAAAGAAGGAAGAACTGCAGTATCCTAAGGATCTATTTAATGCCAGGTGAAATTTCTCCCCAGAAATGAATTTCTGCTTCTGTTAGGTGGGGGGAGGGGACGTGTAGTAAAAGCCCTACCTGTGAGCGATTACCCGGGGTGATTCCTAGTAATCAGAGATAACCAAGGACAGTCAGGAGTGCATAAGGTCCGTGTTGGGAGGGTGGCAATCAGCGTGTGGGTGGCCTGCAAGGGCACGCAGTCATCCCAAGCTATGCTTTCAGAGGCACTGAAATTTGAATTTCGTAGAATTTTTATGTGCCACAAAATATACTTGCCTTTTTTTTTTCTCTTTTCCTCAGTTATTTAAAAATGTAAAAACCATTGCTAGTTGGAGACAGACCAAAACAGGTGGTGGCTAGATGGGGCAGGCATCACTCCCTGCTGTACGCAGTTAAACATCAGGAAGATACTAAGTAGACTGAGTAAGATTAAGAATAAATGTTTCCTCTATTTGCCTGGCCACTCCAATTTAATCCTAGGTTTGCTGAAGACAAGGGCCGTGTTTTCTTCTTCTTTCGTTGCCTCCGTGGAGCATAGCTAAAGATGAGCTTGTCTGCGCCGTGCCAAGCGCCCGGGCCACGCCGGGTACACGGGACCCCATAAGCAGAGCCCAGCCTTAGTGCAGCAGCGATGTCCGCTCAGAGACAGGTGATTTCTCTTGGATAACTGAGCTGAGATTGCCTTCACTTTGGCAGTCCCGAGGGCCCTGCTAACCGATTCAGGACTTTCCGTGCCATTCTGATTCAAATACATCTGACCTGCTGTGGGGAAATGTCAACTATGGTCTAAGCGGACATCTGGCAACTGGGGGCTCAGGAGCACTCGGGGGGATGTTTAAGCATAAAGGTGGATGACAGCAACAGCTTTCAAGGAAACGGGAAGACTGGGAGGCTAGTCTCTGTCTTTCTGATGTCACTGGCATTTTTTGCTGGGATCTGTCAGCCCCGGGGAAGGTAGAGGATAATGGGTCATAAACCAGGCAATGGCGGGGGTGCAAATAAACCCCTGGAGGTGCATCTCAGCACCCCCTCTTCCCTGTAGTCCAAGAACTTTCTCCGTCTGGGCACTTAGGCATTATAAGCTTTTGTAATTGTTTCTAGGTCTTTTTTTTAAGTGTTTAACTTCATCGAGAAACTGACACATAAGTGTATATATTTAAGGCATTCAATATGAGGATTTGATACCCACATGCATTGTAGGATGATTGCTAAGATCAAGATAATTAGCACATCTGTCATCTCACACAGTTAACACAGGTAACTCTCCGATGGTCCCACATCAGAGGTTCTAACTGGTTTCGGGTGAGCCCCGGACATCAGAGTGTTTAAGATCTCCCCGGGGGGATTCCAATGTGCAGCCATGACTCTGAAGTCCTGTTCTGAAGTGAGATTTTGAATAACTGTGCAAAGTTTACAAAGGACACAGTGAGAATGAAATGAGATAAAGCATGAAATGCACTTAGCACAGGGCTCGGCACAGAGTACATGCTCAGTGAATGTTAGCGGGCGATACTAACGTAACACCTGGCCCTCGATACATGGATGGCACAAGGGTATACGATGGTCTGCAGGTGTCTCGTCCTGTAGATTAGAGAAGGGGCTGGATCATCTCCCCCGGGAACTGCTCTATCAGTCTCAAGCACTGAAGGCCAGACACTGGAAAGCAGGCTCAAGCACGGGGCTCTGTTGTTTACTGGCTCTGCCAACGTCTACAGTCAATTAGCCTCTCAGCACCTCCATTGGCTCCTCTGTGAAATGGGGATTACATGAGCTAGTGCACATGAAAGCCCGAGTCGAGTCGAGTCGAAGAGATGGGTACTGTGTACTTGAGAGGCCTCAAGGAAATCAGACACCTCCCACTATAAATATATCTTCAAGGAAACCACATGCTGAATGAACGCCAGATTATTTTCTTTATGGCAGGAAGACTTAAGGTCATATCCTCGCTCCCTTCCCTTCCTCTACAAACTAAACAACACAGGTGTCTGGGTCATAGCTCCTGCGAGCTCTTGCTAAGACCTGAGTGAGGGACACAGGAAGAGCTGACGTTCCGTGGGCCGCCAGAGCAGGGCAGAAACATTTTCAGAAAATGACCACCCCTTGTGTCCACCAAGGGGCCTGGTCAATATGCTTAGTCCCAGTGGGGAAATGCCAGAGCGAGGCAGAGTGACCCACAGTAAGGAAAGGACTCTGCTTCACTGGGCCACTGGTTTGTGATTCATGGCTTCAAAGTCTGAGCTGGACCCCTTAGCTGGAGACCATCTGCCTGAATTAAAAAAAAAAAGCTACAATTCGGTTTTGGATCAGGTGGCTTAGGCAGCTATAACATAATGCCACAGACCGGGTGGCTTAAGTCATGGACATTTATTTTCTCACAGTTCCGAAGGCCAGAAGGCTAAGATCCAGGCAGGGGTGTTGGCAAGACTGATTCCTGGTGAGGGCTCTCTCCCTGGCTCCTAGAGGACTACTTTTTCACTGTGTCCTCCCATGGAAGGGGGAGGGGGAGAGAGAGGCTGTGAGCCCTCTGGTGTCTCTTGTTAGAGCACTGACCCGGGCATGAGGGCCTCACCCTCTTGACTTCATCTGAACCTAATTAGCTCTCAAAAGCCCCATCTCCGAATAGCATCACATTGGGTTAAGGCTTCAACACATGCATTTGGGGAGAGGGCACATCCAGCCCATAGCAAGTTCCTACTAAGCAGCTACCCTGCGAGATACTGACTCTTCTACAACATACAGACTGTGTTCCCAGCACGGAAAATACAGCACACATACATGGTCGATGTTTTAAAAATTTGCTTTTAAAAATTAGCTCCAATTTCACCTGACCAATACATTTAGCATTTGCTAATCTATAAAAATTTAAAATATCTATAAATGTTTGATCGAGCAGTACCACCTCTTAAAATCCATCATGTAGACATACTTGCCTAAGCAAACAGATAAATATAAAAGATGTTTATGTGTGGTGTTGTTTGGAAATGGGGGAGGGGAGAGCCTAGCAACTAAAATACCAATTAACTGGGGAGTGAGATAAATTATGGCACGTTCATCAAATGGAAACACCACGTGGCTCTTCAAAAGAAAACACAACTTTATGTAGCAATGCAGAATGATACCCAGCATCTTACTTTCAAGTACAAAGCACATCTAACAATTAAAAAGGAGATGCGTGCAAAAGAGCAACAATTACATAGGCAGGAGGAAAGTCACAAATCCACTGCGAACTGCTAGTGGTGTTTAACTGGGGAATGTGATGGGGAGAGGGTGGTTTCATATATTACTGTATCTCAGTGCTCAACAACTGCATCTCCGGAAGAAAAGCTCTGATCTTTAGCGTTTGCCAATTTGCACGGTGTAAATACCCCGACTGTGGCAGATCTCAGGCGAGTACCACAGTGTCACTGACGCAGCGGGGAAGAGACAGGTGGTAGGACATCACTATCCAGTGTCTCCACCGTACAAACACAGATGTAAATAACCTTCACAACAAACGTAAGAGTAAAATGATTAGGACGTAATGAGTTCTGAGTATTCATTACCTTTTAAAAAATAACTTATCTGATGGTAAGTTTATAGAACTTGATTTTTTTAAAATACTTGCTATGTATTTTTTTAATGTTTTTTTTTATTATGTTAGTCACCATACAGTACATCCCTGGTTTCTGATGTAAAGTTCCATGATTCATTAGTTGCGTATAACACCCAGTGCACCATGCAATACGTGCCCTCCTTACTACCCATCACCGGTCTATCCCATTCCCCCACCCCCTCCCCTCTGAAGCCCTCAGTTTGTTTCTCAGAGTCCATAGTCTCTCATGCTTCATTCCCCCTTCTGATTACCCCCCTTTCTTTATCCCTTTCTTCCCCTACCGATCTTCCTAGTTCTTATGTTCCGTATATGAGAGAAATCATATGATAATTGTCTTTCTCTGCTTGACTTATTTCACTTAGCATAATCTCCTCCAGTGCCGTCCATGTTGCAGCAAATGTTGAGAACTCGTTCTGATAGCTGAGTAATATTCCATTGTATATATGGACCACAACTTCTTAATCCAGTCATCTGTTGAAGGGCATCTTGGTTCCTTCCACGATTTAGCTATTGTGGACAATGCTGCTATAAACACTGGGGTGCATATGGCCCTTCTCCTCACTACGTCTGTATCTTTGGGGTAAATACCCAGTAGTGCAATGGCTGGGTCATAGGGTAGCTCAATTTTTAACTTTTTGATTTTTAACAGTAGTTGTGCTGAACAACCAGATCGCATTATTTCTTGAAAATTTAACAATAGGCTCTCCCAAGCCACGGCTCTGGCACATCCCGGCATTTCTATACAATTTGTCCTTTGCAACAAATGTGCATATGGATGGTTGTCTAAAATTGTTTTTCCATGCAGTTTAAAATAAAAACAGAGGGAGCCTATTCTTTGGCAGTAACCTAGCACCCTTCCAGCACCTGGCAGAGGCTGTAATGGAATGTTAAAGCAATTGAACCGCTCTTTCTGTAAGGACTATTGTGTGCCAGGTTTTGCAAAAAGGGCTAGTTTATTAAGTACCTGCTATGTGCCAGAATACGGACTTTTTATACACATATGCTATACATGCATCTTACAGTAGTTTCTCCACCTCTGCCCTGAAATACTGAGTAGGTCTCATGGCTTGGGATTTTCGAATCCCTGATGGCCCTCTCAAACATCAGGGCACAGTGAGCCCTGGTGATGGGGGGGTGAACGCCAGAGGCCTTCGGGAGAAGGTTTCCAGCTGCAGGTACAATGAGGAATGGCTGAAAATAAGCTGAAAAAAACACCTGGGATCGGGTTGGAGGAGGAAGAGGTGGTATGTCATTGACCAAGTGGTAGAGGGTTGGTGATACGTGCTCCAATGTTAGGGAAACACTGATAACTCTGTTCAGCTCTACAGATCGGCACCCTTTAACCTTCTCTGCAATATGGTGACATTCCCGGGAACGCATTTATGATAGACTGAATGTGGGTCCCCCAAATTCCTATGGTGAAGGCTCATCCCCGGGGTGAGGGTATGAAGAAGGGGGTCTTTGGGAGGTGATCAGGTGAAGGCAGCAGAGCCCTTATCAATAGGATTTGTGCCCTTATAACAGAGACCCCAGTGAGCTCCCATGCCTTCTTTGCCATGGAAGGACACAGCAAAGAGAGAGCCATCCAGGGACCAGGAACCAGGGTCTGCCCCAGACCCCAAATCTGCTGCCATCTCTGATTTTGGACTTCCCAGTCTACAGAACTGAGAGAAATAAACTTGTGTTACTTATAACACAGCCTGACAGCAGCCTGAATGGACTAGGACAGCATTATCACTCTCTGTTCGCAGGAGAGGACGCTGTGGCGTGGAGAAGCAGCCCGACGACCTCAAGTTCAGCATGTGCGGCAGGCAGGACAGACTGACCAGGAGCGGCCAGCGCCCCGTCCTCCGGTCTGGGGGATGAGGCCGTTCTGGCTCACCCGGACAGGTGAGATGCGCAGGTGAGACCCAGGGCAGAGGAGAAGCCTTATTTTTGCTTTTGGTTTCTCTTTGTGATTTACTTAGCAAAGAGGGAAGAAAACCACAAGACTCCTGTCAGAGCTACTCAGGAAATAGAATCATTTATAAGGAAAACAGTTTGGGGGGGAAAGATCTCAGAAACAGAGAGGTGGGGGAGCAGTCTTCTTGCCGTTAAGGTCAGCTTCTGGGAGCCTTAAACACACACTCTTTCCTGAGAGGCGGTGCCCGGGGGGATTCAGAAAGCGATGCCAGAGGAGCTCTTCCAGAACCGTGGCTTTTGCTCAGGAGGGCGGGGGATGAGGAACCTCGCCACGTTTTCAGGATGCAGTTAGGAAAATGCTTTAGCGGCTCAGGGTCATGAGAGGCCCCCCACCAAGTGCGGTACCACAGAGAACCCAGAGCCACCTGCCAAGGGCAAAGCGGTGGGTTAAGGGCCCCGGGCCTGCGAACGGGCACTTTTGCAAAGCATCTGAACAGGGTGCAGCCCCAGCGCCGAGATGAGAAACCAGCTCAGGGACGAAATGCGGGTGGGGACAATGAAAAGGGTGAGGGTGCTAGGCGAGGGTTACTAGGTTTCTCCCTAGGGCCCCGAGGGCAGCTGTGTGCTGTTTCAACCCCTCCCAAGCTGCCGGGTGATGCTGGACAGGCCCTGCAGCATTCAGGCATCTGCGCTGCCTAAGCTCCCAGGCTCCCCGCCTCCCCCCACACTCTGCACCGTGGTGCCAGGGGTCTCAGCCACCGTGTACTGACAGCTCCCTGCTCGCCAGGTGTTTTCCGTTCACTTAATCTTTCCAGCCATCCTTGGAGTCTGTGCTGACACTCCCATCTTACCAGTGAAGAAAGGCAAAAAAAAAAAAAAAAAAGGTGAAGGGATTTGCCTCTGTGATCACTGTGTGGTCACCGTAAGGCCACTGATGGAGCCGGAACTTGGGCTCTTTGCTCCTCCCTGTGTACGGGACACATATTCTGCAAGTCACACCTTTGACCAAACTAATAGACCAAACTATGTGCTGTTCTCTGTGCCAAGGATTTCCTCATCTCCCAGCCTGGGCTGGGGGGCGGGAGTCGTCTGCTCTGTTGGCCTGGAAGGTCCACCCCCACGTCCCCACCTCCAGTTCTCTTGCCTGACACTTATCTCAGTGCATGCAAGCTCTCAGGGCTGTGGCACACCCTTCCGTCGCAGCACCCAGCTACACTGCTTTTGTTTTTACGCTCCTACTTTAGGTCTGTGGTGACCATGTGGGGGAAGGGAAATGGCGCAGAGACCACATCTGATTTTAATTTCTGCTCCTGGTGCAGGGCCCGATGCCAGGCACCTGCCACCTGCCGAGTGCGTGCCTACGGAATGGGCAGACGCTATAAAACCTGGGGACATAGACTGGTTCCCACCAGCAACTTTCCAAGTTGACTTCCATGTCCGGAAAGGCAGGAGTGATGGAAGCTGGAATTCACTTATTCGCTCAACAAATATCTGAGAGCTTTCCCTGTGCTTGTAGGACAAAGCTCCCCTCCTCCTTGAAGACCACCTGCTTTCCCTGGCACCTTGTCCTCTCCGTCTTCAGACCAGCAATGTCAGTGAAGACTCCTCCTCACGCTTCGAATCTCTCTGACTCCCCTCTTCGGTTCTGCTGCCAGGTGGAGGAAGCTCTCCGCTTTTAAGGGTTCCTGTGATTAGATTTTCGGCCCATCCGATAAGCCAGGATAATCTCCCTATTTTAAGGTCTGTAATTATAGCTGCAAAGTCTCTTTTGCCATGTAACATCACAGAATCACAGGCTTCAACGATTAGGGTACGGACATCTTTTGGGGGTCCTTCATCCTACCACAATGGGCAGCAGTTGATTAACCAAAAATGTCTATTTTCTAACATTGATGAAAAGTACAGTGAAGAAAAAGAAATCCTTTGGAGAAGATGGCCAAGTAAGCCCATCGAGGGGAGAGGACATCTGAGCTGAGCCGTGAAGGCAGTAATGGGAAGAGCAGTCCAGGCAGGGGGCCCAGGCCCGGGGGTGAGATGTATTTGGGCAACAGTCAGGAGGCCGGTGTGGCTGAAAGAGAGTGTGCAAGGAAGCATAGGGGCCATGTGTCCGGATGGGTAGCTGCGACGAGCCCAGGCCAACTCCCTTCCAGAGACACCGCACTTTGCCACGATTGTCTCTGGGCTAGTGGTGATCTCTACAAACCCTAGACCTTGGGCAGGAGAACGGGATCAGATGCATGGCTCCAAAGCATGTAAACGTGAGACAGAGCTCCAAGGGACGGAGGGAAGAATCTGACGGCATTCTGAAACTGCACACTTGAAGACTCTGATTTGAGCGTTCCTAGATCTTAGGGGCAGCACCAGATCCTGCAGGGTCAGGAATGGCTCAGAGATGGGTTCATCAGCCGAAGCTTGGAGAAGGTCTCTCGACATCTCTGCCCAGGGGGTGTGGGGCACGACCACGTGAGAGCAGTGTGAACACCCAGCTCCATCCCCTGCTCCGGACCTTCGCTGTGCTTGCTGTTCTCTCTGGAATGCTGTTCTAGATCTCAGCATGGCTGCCAACCTCCTTCTTGCAGGTCTGCAGCTCAAATGTCATCAAGTTCCTTCCAGAAGATTCCATTTCCTTCCTAGGCTTCCCAGCACATCACATTATGTCAATGGTTCTCAAACTCAGAGGTGTCGATGTTTTAAGCTGGACATTCTGTTATAGGGGACCCTCCTGTGCATTGCGGAGTGTTTGGCAGCGGCCCTGGCCTTTACCCGCTAAGTGCCAGGGGCATCTCCCTCACTCTGACAACCAAATCGGTCTCAATGCTGCCAATGTACCCCTGGGAGTCACATTTCCCACCAACTCCTGTTGATAACTGTTGCTCTAGGTTACTGTCTTCAAAACACTTACCATCTTCCAAAATTATTAATTTCATTCAACAACAATACTTACACAATGCCTAATATATGCCAGGCATGATTCTAGGGCCAGGAGATAAAGCAGGCAAATTAATAGACAGAAATTACTACCCTTGAGGAACTTGAATCCTCATGGAAAGAGACAGAAAATTAAAAAGGAAATGAGGGAAATTATCGTGGGTCAATTACCACTACGAAGAAGCGTAAGGCAGGGAGCGGCGGCGGAGCTGGAGAGGCCCCTGGTTTAAACAGGTGTGCTCAAGGAACAGCAGCGAGGGCAGAACGGCTGGAGCTGAGAGAGTTTAGGGGCGCCCCAGTGCGGTGGCATCATGGGAAGCGAGACGGGGACTGCTTCTCTCCCACAATAAGCGACCTTCCACAAACAGGGCTCCTTTCTGTCTTGGTCTGTGGCATCCCCTGGGCCTAGAAGGCTGCCTGGCAGGCCACACCTGCTGGGTGCCTAAGGACCGATGTGTCCAGCAAATGGACAAACGGACGGTTGGTGCTGGGGAGGGAGGGCTCAGGCCCAGATCTCTTCAATGGCCGAAAGGCACAGTTACTATCAGAAAGGCTCAAGAAGATACACGTGTCTTCCCTCTTTGGGAACCTCAAGTATCAAAGGAAAGTACTAATATTTGACATTTATTGATCCAGAGACCGTCCCAAGCACTTCATAAATATAATCTCCTTTTGTCCTCAAAGCAATCCTGTGAGGTGGGAACGCTTCAAGTCCTGACAGGACAAATAAAGATTGTTAGTTGCCCAGATATCATGGAGCTAGAACCAGCTGGGACTCGAACCCACGACTGTTCATTTCCAGAACATAACTAATACTATCTTTCAAAAGGAAAAATGAAACAGGAGCTCCAGGAGCACAGGGTGACCAATGTGGGGAGAGGCTGGACACCTGCGGTCCCTCAGTCCACCTTTTAAGTAGTGACAAAAGGCAGCTACTCCTACACGGACTGAGTCCTCTGTGAGGTGGACACAGCCACCCCCGTCTCATATATGAACGGAGGCTCGGGGCATCGGCAACATGCAGGGAACCGAGTGGGGGCAGGACGACAGAAGAGTCTGGGGTGTACTGTTCACTTTCTTCCACCTTGGTCTCTACAGGGTTACTGGGTGGAAGAGGGCGTGGATTTCTGGTGGGAACCTAGAAGGTGGAAGCAAGGCCGAAGGAGATCCTGGTTCGGACAAGCTCTGGGTAACTTCACTGAACCTTAGGAGAAGGGTAAGTGGAGAGGAGCGGCTGGTGGCAGGGCGGCTACACAGACTTCCAGCCAGCTGAACTCCCTCCAAGCAGGGAGCGCGGTCTTAGCCATTGACCCCGACCTTGAGGGAGATCTTAAGCAGGTCACAGCTTTGCACTGGGGTCCGTCGGCTGAGCATCTGCAATGCCTTGAACTCATGGCTCTCTGGGGCAGGGCGGCAGGAGAAGGCAGGACCTCTTCCCAGAACAGGCTACCCCAGGGAAGAATATTCCTGAAACCTATGTGTCCCCCTGGATGTTTGTATTATGGTTGCATATAGACGTTCTAACTCCCTGAGCCTGAAACTAACACTACTCACAGAAACAAAACTAAGGGCTGGTTTTGCATGGCGTTAGTCGACACTGAGCCTGGAAGACACGTCAAGGCAAGAGGATACTTCTTGCTCTCTGATAATCTGCCAAGAGATGTTCACTACTTAGGGAAAGCATCTCCCAGACAGCACACAGCACTCGTAGAATCAAGGTCCTGTTTTGCATCGGCAGCACTGCACTGAAGAGGGTTCTGCCCTGAACACAGGAAGAGAAGCCCTGGACCGCTCTATCGGCCGTCCACTGTGGCGAAGTCTCGGCCTTTACACGTGAACTCAATATTATTTTACAGTAAATTAATTTCCCTTTATTTCTTCTTTAAATTATAGCCAGGACACTATATTGATTTTTTTTTGAAATTATATTTGTAGACAGTGCAGTATAGGTAACCTCTGAATTTTATTCCACGTTAAAAAAAAAAAGGCATTCAAAACATTTGTTACAAAAACGAGGCAAGGGCTACCGGCAGAATGAACAGAAGGCATTTTCATTATTTTTGTGGATGACCCGCAGTTGAGGACTCGAAGTCAAATAAAATGCGACAGAGATTGGTCTAAATCAGATAAAACTCGACCAGAGATAAATATAAAGCCTGTGCCTTAGGGTCAATAAATCTACAGCAGAAGTAGAGAACGGGGACCCTCTGGCTGAGCGGTCATTCAGGCCGCTTTTCAGCTGAACTCAAGTTCAATTTGAGCCTGATGAGCAAATGGCAATAGAAGTCTGTACTGGGAGGCCGCTTCTCAAACTTTAGCATGTATCAGAATCATGCAGGGAGCATGTTTAAAGATTTTATTTATTTGTCAGAGAGAGAGAGAGAGAGCACAAGTGCACAAGCAGGGGGAGCACCAGAAAGAGAGGAAGAAGCAGACTCCCCACTGAGCAGGAAGCCCAAAGTAGAGCTCAATCCCAGGACCCCAAGATCATGACCTGAGCCGAAGGCAGACGCTTTGCTGACTGAGCCACCCAGGCGCCCCAAGAGACCATGTTTAAAGGCAGTTACCTGGCCTCACCTCCAGAAATGCAGGGGCACTTTCCCTGGGCTAGGAAAGCTGATGTCCGAGGCAGACATTCTGAATGATTCAGAAGAGTGGACTGCATGTCCAGCTGGAGGCATGAACCTCTGACGGTTTGATAACACCCAGAATATTATCATTCAGGTCAGAGTGTCGCCACCACAGAGAGAAGCCAGAGCTCCCCAGAAATGGCCAACCAATCAGGACGGTGGAAGGTCTGGAAACCATCTTCCACACAATTCCCTCATATGGGAAGAAGGTTTTGGAGGGCTGGGGACTGGCTTGGGACATGCAATGACACACAGGATGTTGACTTAGAAGGCGCAGTAAGAACGCGTCTCCATCCTTACGGTAGAGAGATGGATGACAAAACACCACGCAAGACAGAGTAGATGTTTCTACTGAGTGAACCATTCCTCGAATGCCAAGCATCCTTCTCTGGGCTTATCCTACAGGCTCTATTTCAGCTCTTCTGTGACACGAGCTTGGGATACAGAGCTCAAAAAGTGATAATCCCCGTGCCCAGAATCAGTGTAGGCGTAGCTTTTTTTTTCAAACTTATTTCCGTAGCTCTAGGATCAAGTAAGAGTGGGAGACGCTGCTGGGCTGAACAGTTTCTCTTACTTTCAGACGTTCCAGGATCTCTAAAAAACCGATATGCAACTTGAATCTCTAAAGGAAGGATACAGTGTGCAGATTTCTCAACCTTATCTGTCCATGGTTTCTAAAGACGTATCAAAATCTCCTGCAATGCCTTCTGGAATCGTTCTAGAAGATGCCGGTCCAGGTTTATGGCAAGGTTGACATTCAACTCTGAATCTCAATGACACTAAGTTCATTTGTGGATGTGCAAGCTCTTCTCCACTAAACTGCAATCTTCTTAAAGGAAGGCTCTTGGTAGCACTCATTTTTTACAAATCTTCTGCCACCCAGAATGCAGGCATTCCGTAGCATGTGCTGAATGAACTACATCTAAAGCTAGCTTCTCTGGATGCAAGTATTACAGACAGAAACCATCCAAGGATGATAGTCCTTCTGAGCATAAACAGTTCCTGGTTCTTGAGCCAAGAGACAAGGAGGGTTCCAGGAAACGGAGGGACTTGCCTAGGGCTGCAGAAAACTGGATGTCGGGGGCAGAGCAAAGGGTCAGCCTGCATCCCATACTTCTGGTCAGCCCACGAAAGCTATCTGGTTAGCAGTTCTTTGGCAAGTGGTCAGATGTAGGCTCCTTTTGAATCCCTGCCACGGAATCCCCACAGCATCTGGCTTCTCCATCTCCACTTTCCTCCAGCCTCAGAGGTGAGTCAGTCCTTGAATGTCCCCATTTTCTTGTTCTGGGGATAAGGATTCCTAGAGAAATTCTTCCTTCCTCCCTGGAGAGCCAGGTCTCCATCTGTCTGTCTCTGGCCTACTTTGGAGACTGAAAGGAATGGGATACATTTTATTTTTAAATAGTTTCTTAAAGCACATCCTCTGGTTAATACGATGTCCTTCAATTCGGGGAGGACGTATCTTGTCCTCGAGTAACCTTTGGGATCGTATGCAAACGCCCCTCTCTGTAAGGCAGCCATCTCCTTTCTCCTGGCCTGCCTTCCCCTTACCCCAGCATCTCTGGTCACCTGCTACCTGTAGCTTTCCTTCCCCTTTCTTCTTTGCTTGTGTTTTTAAAATTTTCACCATCAGTATAGGAACTAAAGTGGGCTGAATCTTAATAAGTCTGTTATAATCTTATTTTTTAATTTTTTTTCTTTTTAAAGACTTTATTTATTTGACAGAGACAGGCAGCGAGAGAGGGAACACAAGCAGGGGGAGTGGGAGAGGAAGAAGCAGGCTCCCAGCAGAGGAGCCTAATGTGGGGCTCGATCCCATAACGCCAGGATCACGCTCTGAGCCGAAGGCAGACACTTAACGACTGCGCCACCCAGGCGCCCCTATAATCTTATTTTTTAAAAAAAAGTCCTGCAGACAGCTGAATGTTGGGTGAATGACAGCTTCCTGCACCTAGATGATGGATGGACAGAGCGGTCAAGAAGGAGCCCATCTCCGTGCGAGGATGTGGGAGGTGCCCTTTAATTCCACCTGAACGCTTATGGCGAGGGCCCTGAGCCGGGGGCCGCCTGGTCATCTGCAGCTGCCGTGGCTTTAGCGGTTCTGTGAAGATGGAATTAAGTTGTGCACAGCTCTGGTAAGAAGGGAGGGGAGCAGGTGGGAGACGGTGAGCAGATCTTCTCTAATCTTTTAGGCCTGTGGGCTTTGTGCTAGCAGACTGGGGAGGAAAACCAAGAAGAGGAAGGAGGAAGCTGGCTGGCTATTTCCAGGGGGAATGTCTACCGTGCAAGACAACTCTCAGAATTAATGAAGATGATGCAGAGTGAAGTGTCTGGTCTGATGCCTGGTGGATGCAGCTGAACTTGATAAATGGGGCCGAATCTAAATTACTTGAAAACAGTTGCTCAGCTAGGCTGTGGTCAGGAGGAGAAAGAAAAGCTACCACCACCTTCCTAATACACTTTGGTCTATCAGGCCTTGTAGCTACACTACCACGGGGAGCCTTACGAGAGGCTGGGAGGAGGGGGCTTATCATTCTCCATTCATAGAGAGAAACCCAAGGCTCAGAGAGCTGGAGTAGCCGTCCAAAAGGAACAGAGCCGAAAAGTGATAAAGTTACCTCTTAAAGGCAGAGTTTTCAACTCAAACATCTTATGCTTTTTTTTCCTGGGGATTTTAAAAGTAAAACACAGTCAGGAAGCTGATATATGAAGTAAAATCATCACTTTTTCTAAAATAATATGAAAAGGCAATTCTTTTCCAGACAGGAGAGAAGGGAGAAAAAGTGCTAGGTGGCTGCGTTATATTTAAGGAAAAGCAAAAAAAGCCTTTTTTTTTCCCCCTGACCTGAAGGCTTTGAAGACCTTAGCAAACCTCATAGAACCACCTTTTTTTTTTTTTTTAAGATTTTATTTATTTATTTGACAGAGAGAGAGAGAGAGAGAGACAGCCAGCCAGAGAGGGAACACAGGCAGGGGGAGTGGGAGAGGAAGAAGCAGGCTCCTAGCGGAGGAGCCTGATGTGGGGCTCGATCCCATAACGCCGGGATCACGCCCTGAGCTGAAGGCAGATGCTTAACCGCTGTGCCACCCAGGCGCCCAGAACCACCATTTTTAAAGCAGAGAATGGATTCCATTCTTGAGAGGATAGGTGGCAGAAAAAACACAAGAGGACAGAGACTGAGATTTACTGTGCCCTTGTTTTGTGTCAATAAAGGCTGGCTTGTTGAACTAGTTACCTTGTGCATCCCCCCCCATCCTAGGTACTATTATCCTGTTGCACAAGGGAGAGAACTAGAGTTCACTCAAGGTGAACCAACTTGGCCAAACCTACGTGAACATCTAGTGGCCAAGTTGCGATTCCGGAGCGGATCTGCCAGTGTTTGCCCACACCAAGCTGAAGGCTCAGCATGGGGCTTTGCTGGAGATACCCCTTTCAGAGGCCTGCTGCGTGCTGGGATTCGGGACAGCAGGCTCCCTCCCCCAGAGTCCTCAATTTCCACGAGCATCTAAGTGCTGCATGACTCATGCACCGATGTGTGGTACAATTCCGAGTCTTAAAATAACAAATCCCCATCACGAAAGCCCATGCGTTCTGAAGCCGCATAAATCCTTTTATAATGATCACTTGGTGTCACTGGCTTATTTAAATGGACACATCATTCCTAACAGGGCTTTCCTCATCTGCTCGGCACTTTAAGTACCAGCCAGCAGGGAAGTAACTCACCTCCTTGGCATAGCAAGTAGGAGCTGGAGAGGGTTTAGATCCTTGTCCGTCTCCTGACCTCATGCTGAAGTCAAACAGGAGAGGCAGGAGGGGACGTGTCATTTTTGTCATAATGAATTCCCCGTGTGCCCCGTTTTTCTTCTCCCTGCAAACCCGGACTGATGACCAGTGCGTTTTCGTTTTCGCAGATAACCATGACCCTGATGTCTCGACGCAGTCTATCTATGCGACGTTGTCTGTTATTCTGGGAGGAAGACAGAGACTCAACACACACCAGGGTTTATCTGAGATTTCCTTTCTCCCACCCAACCAACGTGGGGGTCTCCAGCTTTACAAGAGCCTGGAGTGACTGTGTTGGGAATCCAGGCTTTGACAAAAGATCAACATGGCATGATAATTCACTGACCAAAGGAAGTATGGTTGGCGGGGGGGGGGGGGACACATCTGCATGGTCCCACAGTGGGTTCCTAAAGGTCCAGCCTCAAATGCATCACGAAAGCCCCTGGGAATGTTTGCTGGGAGGGGAAACAGAGTGCCACCTTTCGGAGCAGACCCTTCTGCTCCAGAAACATCCTGGAGGCTTTCTTAGGGGGCAAAATCCTAGGCCCCTCTCCCGATGCTTCAAAGACAGAGTCTGGGATTCTATGACAGTTTCTTGATCCTGAAGCCACTTCAGTTCAAGCTGGGAAGGTGAGTCGTTAACAAGGCAGCCTCCTTACTGATCAGACTAGAGCCTCGACCTCTCTCAGCGTGAGTTTCCTGTGTATAAAGTAGAGATAAGAATAGCACCTGCCTGGTGGGTTAGTGTGAGGATCAAATAAGATCAACATCTAGAAAGCACCCAGTGCAGACTCAGCTGTGACGTGAAGACACTGCCTTCGCCATTATTAAAAATCCTTCTAAACCAGCCAATGGAGAGCCGCTGCTCAGAGTGGCCTGGCTCCTCGTGGGGGTTCCTCAAGACTTTACCATCCGGCAACTCAAGGGTTAGTGCCCAGCACAGCTGGGGGCCCTGGGGGGAGCCTCCAGATGTGTGAAAGGCTGCTGGTTAAAATTCTTCCGTTGCAACCCCTCCGGGCTTGTGGTGCCTGGAAGGTGTCACAGGAAGAAATTACACAGAGTGAGGCATGCCTGGATGTTCTGGCAAAGTCAGCTAAAGAACGTCCCCCATCTCAAAGGATGGCCTTCACAGCACTCCCTGACCTCTCTGGCTCCTCAGGGCACTGACTCTGAACCTTTTTTCCCTTGTCCTCCTCCAGCTTTGGCCCCACTACGACCCCATCTCCGAACTCTCACCTCTGGAAGCTTGACTGTCATTCATTTTTCTTTAGCCTCTGGGGCCCCTGTATTTACACCTGACCTCTTTGGAGTCTGACCCTGAGCTCTCAGTGTTGACTTTTGGCTCTTCCCACTACAGCCTGCCCTTAGTCTCCAGGACCCTTGGGCAGCTCCCTCCCCAGACACCCACCCCATCCCAGGACAGCTGGCCTCAGATACCAGGTCCCGGTCCTTCCGGGCCTGGCAAAACCTACTGCTCCCTGAGCTCCAAGGTCTAGTGCCGACACAAGTTACACGCCTGCATCCTTCGAGAACAGGGTGCCAAAGCAGTGATGAAGAGGATGAAGGGGAAAGGGCAGAAGGATCCAGAAGCACAGTGACAGACAGACATCAGCAGGCCTGAGCTTAAGGAGGGGGAGGCCGCTCTAGTTTCTTATGGGTACATTCTGTGAGGTCATGGGCCATATGTGGCCCACCTGGCACAAGGTCTAGGACACCCTAGCTACTCCACACGCAGTTGTCAAGTACAGAATGAATGAATGAATGAATGAATGAATGATACCATTAACAGAGATGCTTTCGCCACTGAAATATTAGCAGAAATTATGTCACTTCTGACCAGAAACTTTCGGAATCAATAGGACGTCTGCTACTTTCCTTCCAGTAAAAAGAAGTATGAATCAGACGAATCCTGAATGCCTATGGTGAGCACAGATCCCGCAGGCCTCGCACGGACATGGAATGTGAGGAAGATAAATTTCCGTGCTGAGAAGCCAAAACTTTGGGGTTGTCTCTGTAGAATCATCTCTGTATCAGTGGAGCCAAGAATCTAAAGGTCATACCCCTAAAAAAGCCCAATGGGATCTAGGTCTGGAGGTTAGTCAGGAGAGAGGCTTTTTGGTGAGACTGCCACAGACCGCCAAGGTCTGATAGCTACTGTGCTCGTAGTCGAGGCTCTAAGAAAGAGCTGGAAGGTCGACCGCGTATTATCGCCCACCGCAGAATTCAGGCAGCCAGGTGGCCTCCTCCTGTGCTCTGCCTGCCTCCTCCCTCAGAGGAAGGAGCGCTGAGCCCTCACGTCACCTTCCGAAACGCCCGCCACACGCTGCCCTCACGATTTACCTGTGTTGTAGCCCCTTCCGAGGGCAGGCCAAGGGCGGTGATTTTTCCACAGGTTTCCCAGGTACCAGTCACTCTGGTTCTCGACCAAGCCCAGGACCTGCTGACCTGGAAAGTACAGAGAAAGCAAAGGTCTTAGAAGAAGCCAGGCCACATGCAACCGTGAGTACCGAGCAGCAGATACAGCCATGGTGGCTCATCACAACAGCGGCTCTCATTAGTAAGTGCCAGGCCCTGATCCACGGGCTTCACTTGTACTAACGTATTTACTTCTCACACTTCGCCAGCCCTGCCATGTGGGGGCCGCCCAGGGTAGCTAATGAACTTGCCCCAGGTCACCCAGTTACTCTGTGATAAAGTCAGAGTCCCAAACCAGCCAGGCAGCCATGGGTCCACCCATCCCTTAGCTCTTGCAGCACTTCTGTGCTTCCTGGCACGGCTGCAACGGTCCCCACTGCACGCGAGTTCGCTGGCTTTGGGGCACCCGCCGAGATCATCTGCTGCCCACAGAGGGAGGATGTGCTCGCCCCTTGGTGCAGGAGATGGAAGCTCACAGACAAGAGCCCCCTTTGGGCTGCAGCCCCCTGACCCCCACTGGTTTTCCTCTCACACCCACTTTATCTTGGGTCGACAAGCCAAGGTGTCCCGTCAGCATGGGGGTGTTTTCTAGAGGAGCAACTGCTTCTCTGTCCCCAGCGCTCGGCTCTGAGGTTGGCCTGTATCTGGTGCACCAAGGTCAACAGCGCAGGTGAGCCAGGCCTCTTAGCCACTCAGCATCTTAGGTGAGTCGGTCACTCCTCTCCAGTTCTTCGAGCGGCCCGTTCCTGGGACTCCAGGCCTTCTACGGGGGCAGCAGGGCATCAGATCCCTCTATCTCCCACAAGACAACCCTGTCACATCACTTGCAGAAGATATTCCCTGGGACCTATAATCAACTATTGTACAGACCGGGAAACCGAGGTTCATCAGGACCGTGATATGCACAACTATGATTGAGCCGACACATAATTCAGTATTTGTCTGATGCCCAGATTCCTTTCACTGACTCGGTGCAGTCTTGCTCACCTTTACAACAAGCCTTGGAGGCAGGAATTAAAAATCCACATGTTATAGGAAAAGAAACTGAGGCAAGGACAGTTTAACTTGCTAAGGGTCCCACGACTCATAATCACTGTCTTCCACAGCTAACCGATGCCTTCTGAGGCTAAAATCTTTTTATTATTGGCCAATCTGAGAAATACAGACCTTTCTGACCAAGTGAAAGCCCAGCAACACGCTAAGAAAAACACAGCGGTCCTCCCGGTACATCACACTGCGTGATATAGAACTTCCTTGGTGTGATGACAGCTCCCTGAAATGATGGCGTGTGGGTTCACTGTAATTTATTTGATCAATTTATCGAGCTCCTATCTAAATCATCACCCCAGCACAAATACATAAATTAGAGGCACGGGGAAAGTACCGCCACCCACTTTGTCACTGTATACGAGCACATCCAAGGCTTGTAGAATCCCTCAGAAAAACCCGTCCCCAACTCAGGAAGGGCAAGAGCCAATCAATTCCGCCCGCAACAAGCTTGGGTGTATAAAACAGGGAGCTCTGAAAGGCAGGTTGTCCGCAGCTGAGAAAGCTGTGTGCCGCGTCCGGATGCTGGGACCTCGTTCAAGAGCTCATGTGATGACCTCGCATGGAGGTTGGTGGGGGGGGCAGAGGGGCTGCAGAGTCCTTGGGGAGCTGGTTCACAATCACCAACGACCCCAGGTTTGGTATAATGCAGGATGTCACGTGCTCAGCTCTTTCACTGAATTCAGGGTAGCCACCTGAATTTCAGGTAAGGTCACCTTCGGCTCCCTGAAGGTCCAAACTCTGTGCTCTGGCATTGCCTGCACTGTGTTCGGCCCCGATCTATTTCCTCAGAAGCTTTCTCTCCGTAGCCTCCCTGCATTCCCGCCACGTGAAAACGTACAGTTTCACTGCTTGCGTTCTCCTGTCTGGCTCTTGCTCATATGGCTCTTGTTTGGCGGGAACTGCCCTTACCCTTGGCCAACTCCTGCCCAGAATCCCTTCCAGTGCGTCTCCACCCTGAAGCCACCTATGAACACCCCCTGAGTGTGAACCTTTCCCTGGGCTCACCCATGAGGTGGGACACAGCTCTACCTAGCACTTCCTCCCGGCACTTTTTGCCATCAGCTGACTTACACCCCATCAAGGACAGAGAGGTGACACGCAGGCACATCCTCACCTCATCTGTAAATACCCACCCCTCCATCAGTGCAAGGGCAAGGGCTGAGTAGTGTCCAACACACGAATGGGCACTGATAAATGTCTCTAAGTACATGACATCTGGTGGGTAAACCTGTCCCGGCTGGAAGCCCCATAACGTTCGTGTATTAGTATCCCCACGTTTTCAAAGCTGCAGAACCTGTGCCCTCCCCTCATTCACCAAGATCCACATATTCTCCAGAATTCTTTTTAGAAGTGTCGAGGCATGAGAGAATTAATAGGAGGATGTGAATCCCACATTCCCAGATACTGAACCAATTTAGGGGTAAAAAAAAAAAAAAAGTGAGAACAAATGTCACCTTATTATTGCAAGTTAGAGGACTTACTGTAGATATTCATCACGCCAAAACCCCGACCCCAGTTCGATAAAGTTCTAGAAGGACCTAACTGTTGTGCTAGATGACGTCCAAAGAAACCCTTATGGATGGGCTTGCTCTCTTTCCAAAGCTTCCAGGGGAGGCTGCATGATGCTAGTTAAAAACAGCTACCACTTACATAGCACTCGGTACCTTCCAGCCCCGGCGCGCCAAACGGGTCAGGGTCTTCACAAGCCCACTTGCAAAACCCAGCTATCATTTTACTCATCAACAGAGCACTTAATGGATCCTTCTAAAAAAGCAAAACAAAGGCTTAGGAGCTGTTCATTATTTTGTATTTTCTCAACCAATGAATATTAAAATTACCTCTATCCTATTGCTAATGAAGGATTTTTTTTTAACCTTAAAGAGGGCTGGCATGTGTAAAAGAGTTTGCAACCACCGTGAGCAATGCAGCCCAGGTGCAAATTGAGAGCAGGGGAATTGGGAGAACATGACTGGAGGTTAACCAGGCGTCTCACTCCTCCTCTGGAGACCGAGACCTTGAGTTCAAGCCTTCAGCGGAGCAGCGGGCGGACTGGTGTTTCCAGGCGCTGTCACTCTCCCTCTGCAGTTTCCTGTCCGGGTGAGGAAGACGCCAGACTTGCCAGACAGAGCGGAGTGGGAGGAGGTGTCGATCTTGGTGAACGAGGGGAGGGATGCTCTTTCCAAAGCTTCCAGGTGAGCCTGGATGATGGTAGTTAAAAATAGCAAGCACTTATATAGCACTCGATACCTTCCAGCCCCTGGCGCACGAACAGAATTCCGGGTCTAGTCATCTGCATCAGAAAAACCCAGGTAATTGGAAAGCACGCTGAAGTCTGAGAGTTACTGACCCAGGTCTGGAAGCTCTGTCCCTGCTTCAGTCGGGGGTGAGGCTCGCTTGTGGGGTTCCTAGCACACAATACGCTTACGGCATCTATATCTTGCCCACAGACCAGCAGAATTCAGTGGCAGCCTCCAGCATTAGGCTGCTCAAGGACAGTGAAGGGATGAAGAAAAGGAACGCTGGAGCCAGACTGCCCAGGTTCAAATCCCGGCTCCTCCACTTGCTAGCTGTGTGACCTCACACAGGTTACCTAACCTCTCGGTGCCTGTTACTTCATTCACTTATAGAGGGAACTTCATCCGTAGGACATACCTTAGAATTCATTTTTTTTTCTCTCGAGGCACAAGTTAATTTTGTGTTTTTTGCTTATTCCAATGTTACCACTCACAATGCCTGGAAAACCAGTGAAATACTCAGTAGGTATTTCCTCTTAACCTTACACCCAGGATTCCCTGATCCCGCTCTGTCCCATCTGCCTGGATTCAGGCATCTGGCGGCTTCAGCCATCTCCCCCGCTCCTTCCTTAGCTGACCCGGTCCTTGCTCTGCCTAGACGTTGCTTGAGTTTCGTATCGGCTGAGGGTTTGCTGTGTCAGAGACCACACAGCAGACTAAGGAATCAAAGACAAATAAAACGCAGTCCCTGCCCTAGAGGCAGCTAGAAGAGGAGGCAGATAAACAATCATGAAGCAGTGTGGTACTCGTGGTGGCGGGAACGCTGAGGAATGGAGGGCAGGGAATCACTGATTCTGTGGGGGACGGTGGGGGAAGCTGGTGGGGCGCCCCCCAGGGTCACCTACTGCCTCCTTTGCTACACGATGACGGGCTCCACCTGCCCCGTCCACACAGCCCTCCACACTCCCAGGCTCCCCTGAGAACAGTGCTGCCTCACAACACCCTTCTCGGCAGAGGCCCCGCTGCTCCCCGGTGACACTCATCCTTTCCAGCTCTGCCAATCCCAGCTCCTCAGCCAGGCGGCATCCAGTCTCCAGTGGTCCACGTCTAAAGCTTTAGCCTGGACGATGTGACCCCATGAGGCCTGCCGTCCCATTAAGAGGTAACGTCTCTGGGGACTCCTCTTTGGGGGGCGGAGGGAGGACGTGGGCTGCTGGCGTGCTGCCTTCCTCCGCATTCCGTGGCGTCTCGTCTCGTCTTCTTAGGGGTTATTATAATAAAACACCGCGACTAACAGAAAAGGCTTTGTCATTGTTTTCTGTACGGCCCTGTGGATATGATTAAGTGCACTGTTCCCCGTCTTCCTTACTCCAGGCACAAGTTAACTTATGAAAATGAAGCTGTCTTCTTTGCTTATTCATACATCACCACTAACAGCCAGACAAGAGCGAACACGCTTTGCTATTCTGCTGGGGCCCTGGTGTCGGTGTCACCAGCCAGCAGACGGATGGCTCCGGGCTGGGAACTCCCCTCGCTCCCTCCTTCCGCAGCTTCTGGCTCGAGGCAGGGCTCTGTTCAGGAGCTGAGGCCCCAGGAGCAGGGGATGGTGAGGCTTCCATGGGGCACGAGGGGCACAGACGGGGCAGACTGGGCCTTCGCCCACCACGTGGCAGGCAGGATGGTAAATTAGAAAGGCAAAGGGATTGCAAACTAGGCTGAAGAATGTTCTAGCCCTAGTTCCATAGGGCTTGGCCAAGGTCTGACTTTTTCTGAGCTTCACTTTTTTTTTTTTTAACTATAAAATGGCAAGAATAGAATCTGTCTCCCGCCTCCAAGAATGGATGTGCAGATCACATGACACAGGTCAAGTGCCTGGCTCCTGATAGGTGCTCACCTAAGGCACTGACCTTCCCCCTGTAGTGATGGTCACTGTGCGTGGTGTCTGAGACGTCCTAGCAAGTGCTGACGCTAGCTGCATAGACTGGACTCTGAAATCTGGCCCTACTGCCCCCACCCTATCCTGCTGGCCGTTGCCCCAACCCCCCTGGGCCTTTCTGAAGCCATCAGCTTCAGTGACACTAGTCTCTTGACTATTTTCCTCCCTCTGAACATTCTTTCCCTGCCTCCCCTTTGATGCTGATGCTCCCCAACTCCCGTCCTAAGCCCCCTTTTCTTCTATAGTTTCTCCCTGGATAACAGGTCTACTCCAGCGGCCTCAACTACCACCGACAGGAGGTCAATCCCCCATCTCCATGCCCACTCAGACGACTTTCCAGAGCTTCTACTCTTAAATCCTTGCTCTTCACATCCTCGCCATAACCAAATCCCACAGATTTTATCCACTCTTTCTCAAACCCGTCCCCTCCCCTGTTCAATCACCTCGTCAACCCGTCTCCTTTCTGGATTACTTGGCACATCACACTTAATCACCTTGCCCTCAGGGGAGCCTTGCCATTCCATTCTGCCTACACAGAAATATTTTCAAAGTGCAAATCTGATCATTTTGCTTCCTTGATTAAAAAGCTTAATGCTCCCAGGCTCCAGCAGAGTGTGGATGGATGGATGAAAAATAAGTACTATCTATCATCGGCCATCGCGGCCCATCTGGAACTGTGAACTCTCTCTGAAGGGGTTGGAAGTGGATGCTTACGGGTTAACCTCTCCATGTAAACACCAGGAATGGGTAAGTTCTAGCTCCACTCACAGATGCTCCCAGGGCTGTCTCCTTATCCCCACCGCCCAGGAAAGCTCCTGGATGCAGACAGAGAGTCCGCCAATCACTGCTGCATATCAAACCAGCTCTGCTCATACCAGCAGGGGAATATTAAAATGTTATAACCAGGGGCTGCCCGGAGTATCAGCAGAGAAAGTAACAATGACTTCCCAACCTCATATTTATTCTAAAAAGCTATTTTAAAATAGTAAAGTCTTTAATAGTACCATCCAGGGCATGTCTGGGTGCAGGATGGATAATAATAAGGAACAAATATAGGATCGCATTACCGTTTACTAAACATCCTTTAAGAACTGCTGTGCGCCCGCCCCAGATGCCCCAGGCCGGTGGGTTCGGAATAATAAAGCATCCCCTTAGAAGATGCCACACAAAAAGGTATTTAAGCCACCTGAATGGGTTGAGAAGGACTCTTTCTGAAGAAAGAGTTTCTCCATGTTTCTCAGATCCTACATCCTCAGTTCAACTCAGCCTAAATGCACTCGGGGATCACAGACATTCCTGGGCACAGCGACGGTCTGAGCACGCACCCTGGGACCGCCTGCTCTTACAGGTGCAGCCAGAGAAGGGGAGCGAGGGGTTTCGGGACATACCGCCCAAGGTTGGGGCTCCACACTGACTCCACACTGGCCGTGTTCTCTATGCATAAGCTTCTCCGATGTGGCCGCCTCTTCTTTCCTGGAACGTGAGTGTAAGTCTCACCTGGTTCAAATTCTAGCTCTCCTGCGCTGGAATGGTAATCCTGCGTGAGTTCTTAGTTCCTCAGTTTCCTCCTATGGCAAATGGTCAAGGTTATCTATTTCACGGGGCTCCGCTGAGACCCTTGAGCATGCTTCTGTGTCTCAGGTTCATACTGCACGGCCTTGAGTTGGGACCCATGTGGCTCTAGATGAAAAGGTCCTTTCATCAACCATTTGGCTGCCCTGGGGGTGCTTGATGAAGTGCCCCTGCTCTAACTGACTTGTTGTTTGGGGAACCTCGATTTCATTTAGAGATAAAGACACCATCCTTGCTGACCTCGATAGCTGAGGGATAATCCCTTCTAAGAGGAATTAGAATCTGAGTCACTCTAGAAGGTAGAATTAGGCTGAACGAGTGAAGATTGGAGGAAGATAGATTTTGCTGCTTAGAAGCAAGACTGTAAGAGTTCCACTGGAGTTCACCAAGATGGAAACAAGCTGCCTTTCTAGGGAGCAGCTTCTGAACTCTGGCATGGTTCTGGAAGAGGCTGCACAATTCTGCCCTCATCCAGCAGGTATTCACCGAAACCCTACTATGCAGGGGGCTCAGTGCCAAGTGCTGGAAACTCGGCACTGCAGAAAACAGACCCAGTTCCTGCCTTCTGGATTTTATGATCTCTACAAAGAGCTTCTCAAATGGTTTACCTATCATCTGCCAGGTGCTATCCCTAACCTCCCTGACACAGATTCTCCTGGATGGAGGACTGGGGATTTCTCTGCAAAGACAGCCCCATTAATTCTCATGCATGGCAGGTTTGGGGACCTTTGGAGTGGGAGGTCACCCAGCAGGCATGCTGTGGGATGGGGATTTCTGCAATAGATCGGATGACCTTGAAGCTCCCTTCCAACCCCTTTGTGAGCTCTCTTTATCGTAAGCCCAAAGGAGCTTTCTCAGCATGCCCCTTCTGCTGTCCTGTCCCCGAGCACATTCTTCTCCGCCCGCACTGTATGTGCGTGCACATGGCTGTCCGGTGATGGGAGCCTATTTTCCTCAGGGCAGCCCCCTTTCTGGGAGTACTTTGTCCAGGCACTGGGATATGTGCTCTCCATGCACATATGAGTACCTTACGACAACCCCGGCACTGTGCTTATCTGTATTGTTTGGAAGGGAAACTGAGGTTTAGATAAGTTACATCATTTGTCAAGGACCAGTGGCTGGGACCACAGAGCCTTGGCTGTGTTCACGTCTCTCTGTTGCAAAAGCCTAGTTTCCACACCTACACGCACCGTTAGGAACAATCTGCAAGGCATCTCCCTCCCCAAGTACCACTGCGGGCAAAGCTCCAAAGGACAGGAGAGAATGGGTAGAAAGTCTGGCCAAGGCCTATATGACCCGCACGGCTGTTCCTGCCCGTGCTGCCACCAGAGGCTACAGGCCCAGAATACTGCAGAATCCTCTGAGACTAATTTCCTTCACCCTCAATCCCAGGGCGCTGAGCTGAGAGCACGTCCTACCCAGGGGCATCTAGGGAGAACAGAAGGACAGCCCAAGGCTCAGAAAAGTCTACAATCCAATAAAGGGCCAGATAATGATTCCATCTGCC
This sequence comes from Ursus arctos, assembly GCF_023065955.2. Taxonomy (NCBI): domain Eukaryota; kingdom Metazoa; phylum Chordata; class Mammalia; order Carnivora; family Ursidae; genus Ursus; species Ursus arctos. The sequence continues at coordinate 7,656,625 of NW_026622886.1, read as the reverse complement.
AAGATACAAGAATAAGTCCCCACCCACCCTCTCGAGTCAGTCCCAAGTGGGCCCACATTAACTTAATTTACAGTTTAAAAACCCCTGCTAGATCTCAAATAATGATTTCTCTCTTCTTCTTCCCTGATCTTTGCTCTTTGGAAATGGGAAAAACTAAAAAGGAACTCAGGGCCAGCCGCTGGGCTCTCTTCCAAGGCTGTTCTTATCACACCAACTCCCAGGACGCCTGGCTGCTGTCACCTCTCAGACGCGGCCTCAACCAGGGGAGCAGAGCTGGCCTGGATCCAGCTACAATCACCATCCATGGACTTCTTGGGTCTTTTTAAAAAAAAAAAAAAAAAAAAACACATGATTTGTTGGCATCTTCCAGATACTTTGTTCATGGACACTCCTTTGACTCACTGACAATAGTGCCTAGAAGAAATCATCTCACTCTTCCTACTGGGGCTGCAGGAAAAAGCACTTGTTGGTAGGATTCTAAGGCCACCAGAAAAGCTCTGGCTTTTCCAAATTATAGTTGACCCTTGAACAACACGGGTTTCAATGTGCAAGTCCACTAACATATGAATTTTTTAAAAATAAATACAGTACAGTATGGTAAATGTATTTTCTCTTCTGATTTTAACATGTCCTTTTCTCTAGTTTGCTTGCTTGTAAGAATACAGAATATAATACATGTAACATACAAAATATGCGCTAATCAATTGTTCACATTATCAGTAAGGCTTCCAGGCAATAAGTAGGTAAGTTTGGGGGAGTCAAAAGGTATATGCAGATTTTTCAACTGAGCGGGTGTGGGGGTGTTGGTGCCCCTAACCCTATCATTATTCAATCTAACCCCATCCAAAGTCAATTGTATTAACTGTGCAACCTGGACCAAAACTACTTGGTTTTTGAACTTTAGTTTTTATTTCTTTAAAATAGTGATTCAAAGGGGCACACACCCCCCAGTATTCACAGCAGCAATGTTCACAATAGCCAAACTATGGAAAGAGCCCAGATGTCCATCGACAGATGAATAGATAAAGAAGATGTGGTGTATGGGGCGCCTGGGTGGCTCAGTCGTTAAATATCTGCCTTCGGCTCAGGGTGTGATCCCGGCGTTCTGGGATCGAGTCCCACATCAGGCTCCCCCGCTGGGAGCCTGCTTCTTCCTCTCCCACTCCCCCTGCCTGTGTTCCCTCTCTCGCTGGCTGTCTCTATCTCTGTCAAATAAATAAATAAAATCTTAAAAAAAAAAAAAGATGTGGTGTATATATACAATGGAATATTACTCAACCATCAAAAAAATGAAATCTTGCCATTTGCAATGACATGGATGGGACTGGAGGGTATTACACTAAATGAAATAAGCCTCAGAGAAAGACAAATACTGTATGATTTCACTCGTATGTGAATTTAAGAAATAGATGAACATAGGGGAAGGGAAGGAAAAATAAGATAAAAACCAAAAGGGAGGCAACCCATAAGAGACTCGTAACTATAGGGAACAAAGTGAGGCTTGCTAGAGGGTGGTGGGTGGGGGTATGGGGAATTGGGTGATGGGCATTAAGGAGGGCACTTGATGTAATGAGCACTGTGTTATATGCAACTGATGAATCACAAAATTCTACCCCTGAAACTAATAATACACTATATGTTAACTAAATGTAATTTAAATAAATAAAAATAAAAAAGTGGATGATGATAAAGTTCACCCTACTCCCATCATATGGTTATTTTAAGAGTAAAATAAAATGTTGTAAACTGTAAACTACTGTTCAACTTTAAGTATTACCACCATTAGCAAATACTTCCGGGTCTTCTGTAGCTATTACTCAATTTCCCCCATATAGTATTCTGAGATTACAGCATTATTACTCGCTGATACTCTACATATGCAGAGGCCAGACACTGTGCAACCTTTATACTTGGAAACATGGTCTGGAAGGCGGAAGTTGCCAGCAGAGGCCTCGGTATGGCTGAGCAACTGTCAGGATAGATTAAAGACCAAATCTATCTTCTTAAGGCTGGTCCTCGGATAGATGACAGAGATGTAGGGATGCTTATTCAATCAGAGAAGATAGAGAGGAACAGAGAGACTAAAACAATAAAGGGTCACCAGTCTGGACTATTCAGTACCAGGTTAATGAAACTTCGTATTTCGAAGATCTCTCTCATCGCCATGAGGTCAATCACTCAACCATTTAGCAAATACTTATTGAATACATATTAGTTAAGCACCAGGCTGGGCCATGGGGATGCAATGGTGGGTGAATCGCGAGATGGTCCCGACCTCAGTGCCGCTTAGGACGTATGAGTTTGCTAGGGCTGCTGTAACAAGTACCACAGACGGGGTGGCTGAAAGGCCAGAATTTATTTGGAAGTCCCAGATCGAGGTGTTGGCAGGGTTGTTTCTTCTGAGTCTTTCCTCCTTGGCTTATAGATAACCGTCTTCTCCCTGAGTCTTCACATGGTCTCTCTGTGTGTCCTAATCTCTTCTTATAAGGACACCAGTCATATCACACAATGGCCCATCCTAATGACCTCATGTTAGCTTCATTACCTGTCTAAAAACCCTCTCTCCAAAAGGCAACCCACATTCTGAGGTATTGGGGGTTAGGACTTCATCATATGAATTTGGGGGGACATAATTCAGCCCATGACATAGGGCAAGGTCCCTAAATAATCACACCAACAAATGTGGAACTGTGACCCTAAAGGGTTAGGGGAGGTGAGGTCAGAGGTCAGAGTGCTGCCAGGGGTCTGTAAGAGGGGAAGTCAGCCAAGGAGGTCATCTGAGGAAAGAAGGATCCGATCGCGATCTGAAGGAAGATGGGTGGGGGGTAGTGTATGTTAAGACCTTGTAGCAGGAAGCTTGACAAGGACGAAGGATGTGGTGTCACAGAAAGATACATGGTCTCTGTCTCTGGTTCCTGGCACAGAGCTCCTCAAACCCTTGGAATTTCCTGAGTGGTAAGGGTGATAGGAACATCTTTTGTTGTAAGGGGGTGACTCTTGGTGGGCCCCTAGAGAGCTACATGGAGGGCTGCTTGCCAGAAAGACAGAGTCTTGATTAGAAGCTTGGGACTTTCACCCCATTGCCCAACCTCCAGGGAGGGGAGAGGGGCCGGGAATGGACTCCATCACAAACGGCCAATGATTTAATCGATCACGCCTACCTAATGAAACCTCCATAAAGACCTAAATGATGGTATTCAGAGCTTACGGGTTGGTGAACACATGTCAGTGCTTGAGGGTGGTGCCCTCAGAAAGGGCATGGCACCTCCGCACCCCTCCCCCCATCTTGCCTTAGGCATCTCTCCCACTTGGCTCTTCTGAGTTGTAGTCTTTATAATCAACCACTAATAGTAAGTAAAGTGGGTTCCTGAGTTCTGTGATCTAGCAAATAGCAAACCTACATGAGGAAGGGGTTGAGGGAAGTCCTGACTCAGTAGCCAAGTAGAATGGAAGTGTGGGTAACCCGGGGCCTGATACTCACACCTGGTGTCTGAGGGGCAGATTGCACCTCACAGTCCAGGCCCACAGTGAGGAGGCTTCCCCTTGAAGGACAAGCAGGGGCACAACTGAAGGGTCTGAGGGAGGCAGGACCATCTGGTCAAGGACACCAGGCACCATTTGCAAAGAAGACAATGCAGACAGTGCCCCATGGGGTGGTGCGGCATGGGGATGCCATACAGCCCAGCTACAGTCAGTGAGGACCAGAGCGATCGGAGTTTGTGTCTGAAAAGAACATTCTTGCTGCTGTGTGGGAGATGGATCAGTGGATGCTTGAAGGGTTTAGAAATCAAGGGTCTTATTTTTCTTTCATTCCTTTCCTTCCTTCCCCTCCCTCCCTTCCTTCCCCTCACCCTCTCCCTCCCTCCTTTTCTCTCTCTTTCTTCCTTTTAGAAATAGCCCAGTGGAAACACATATGCCTAGAGATGAGCAGAGAGCTCAGGGCTGCAGACACACAACACGGTCAGCAAACACCTTCTGAGGGATCTGTATGCGGGCGGCATGCCCGGGCCGAGGGCCATCGATACCAAGAGGTGGAGGTGAGGTGCTTGCAATCTACTGAGGCGGTGGGGCATGTGGGAACGGGGGCAGACTCGGTGCTGTCGTAACCCTGGATCTCCCAGGGTTCCACATACCCTGGGGAGCACTGGAGTACTCTCTCCCTGCTGGGAATAGTGCTGTGGGGACAACAAGTTAGCCTATGTCTGGAGCCAGTCAGGCTCTGGGAAAGAGGTGGTCAAGGCGACTTTACGAAATTACGTACGTGTCTGGGCGACGCAAAAAAGGTGCTGCTGGGTGTGGGGTAAGGCTCTGAGGAGGTGGGACTCACCCCTTAAAACAAGTCAAATCAGCACAGGGAGGAGGAGAAGGAGGAAAGGACAGCAAGGTAAAGAGGATGGGGGGGAGGTTCTCAGGCAACAACGCCCACACGTGCCCTGGGGTCAGTGTGGGGAGACACGGAATAATAATAATAAAATAAGGTACTCAGCTGTAAAAAGGAACGCAGTACTGATGTGTGTTACAACTTGGTTGAACCTTGGACATGTTCAGCCTAGTGAAAGAAGCCAGACACAAAAGCTCACATACTGTATGGTTCCTTTTATATCTCTAGAGTAGAGACAGAAAGTAGGTCAGTGGTGAATGGGACACAGCGGGAGGGACAGTGGGGAGTGACGATTTGCTGGGTACGGGGTGTTCTTCTGGGGCGATGAGAATGTCTCAAAACTAGACAGAGGTGACAGTTGCCTCCCCCTATAAACAACTAAACACTCCTGAATCGCGCATTTAAAAATGCTTACTTGGTTGAAATGATGTGAATTTCACCAACATAAAAGCTGATGACGATATAGCTACTATGGAAGGAATACTTGGTTTATGCCAATAGTAGTTTTTCACAGTTGATCCCAGCGAGTCTTCCCTACTGACACCGGAGCACACCGAGGCCTCCCCTCAATCCCCAGAGCTCTCCCGCTCCCCGCTCACCAGCCGGTGTCCCTGGTGACCTCCTTCCAGGCCACTGCTTTAAATGCCACCCACGTGTTGTCCCCAGTCTGATTTCTACACTGGGTTCCAGAATCATAAATTCAACCGCCCATCTCACTTCTCTGGTTGGGACATCTACTAGGCATCTCAGACTTGGGACGTCCCATATCGAACTCTTGATTCTTCTCTTCTCCACCCGCTCTCCCACCCGTGTTACCCATGTCAGGGAAGAGCAGCTCATTCTCTCCATCTCTCCAGTTGCTTAGACCAGAGACGATGGAGTGGTTCTTTTTCCCTCAAGCTTTACCGAAGTATGGTGGAGTTCAATAACTCATTGATTTTTGGTAACTGCATGCGGTGACATAAGCATCATCACCAACAAGATACAGAACGGTTCCAACACCCTAACGTTTCCTTGTGGCCCTTCTGCAGGCGACCTACCTCCCTGAATCCCAGCTCCAGGCGACTGCTGCTGACTGTCTGTCACACCATCATTCAGCCTCTTCTAGGACTGCACATAAACAGAATCACAATCATAGAACACGGAGTTTTCCATGTTTGACTTTCTGTACTTAGCACAGTGTTTCTGAAATTTACCCAAGTTGTTATATGCATTAATACGGCGTTCCTTTTTATTGCTGAGTGGTATTCCAAAGCATGGACATACCACCATTTGGATGGAATCAAGAGTTCTTCTTTTGCCTAAATTCAGCCTGGGCTCCAAGCTGCAGACCTGGGTATCGCTGGAATGCAAATGTCTTTTAGAGCATGAGCTCGTGGAAAGGAGAGGCTAATGGAGAAGACGACCAAGGTAGAATGCTGGGCCCCAAGATGTGCTGCTGTTGAACAAAGAAGAGTGAAGCCAGAAAAGGGGTCTCCCCCGTATAACGGCAGAAAGCTACCGTATGGTACTGTGTCAAGACGAGCCAATGGGGAAATCTAAAGGTAGGGATTCTAGACTGTCAACATATCAGCTCCTTCTCAATCTAAATTTGCAGTTAGGCAGCCTTGACTCCAAAGCCCATACTCACCACCTTTCATCACTGCTACCACAACCTTTCATTCATTCACAAGGTGCTCTATCTATGGTCAGATTCCCAATTGGCTTCCCTAGCACCATTGGTGAAAAACTGAGGTCTCTGTACTTCTTTCACCAACTTCGGATTCAAGTGTCTGGTTGTGATGCACATCCTTCCAGGAGAGAAATCAGTGGCCAGTCTTTCCCCCTGAAACAATCTGCTGGCCACAGCAGCCCATGGCTGCAGGAAAGCTGAGCCCCAAACATTCCTGTCTGTCAACGACCTGAGGCCACATGCTCACACACGAAAACTGTGTCTCTCATGTTTAGAAAAGCCCCTCCGGGTCTAAGGAAACTCCTGCATCGAGGATGAGGCTTTTTGTACTCTAAAAAAAACCCTCAGAAGACCCCATTGCAGTATCATGGCCCAGGATATCTAAGCTGCAAGGGCCTGGGAACTATTTTGGGCCGAACTTGTCATCTGAATGATAAGGAGACGGAAGTGGAGAGAAAGTCTGCAATCAGGGCCGTGTGGTATGGTGCGGGCGCTCTGTCCTGGTATGGTCTCCTCTGCCTGCGCGTAACATGAATTGAGAATTTATTATTTTCAGGACACTAGGCTTAAAAAAAAAGAGAACACACTTTGGCAGGTGCTGCAATGCTCCTGGAGCATTTTAGCCTTTTATAGTCTCTTTTGCAAAAGTGACTACAGATATTCCAAGATAACCAACACAGGTATCACATCCGACAGTGTCTAAGGAACAGGTACCAAGGGTTGGGTGGAAAAGCTCTGAGGGTGTCTTGAACTGAGCCCTGGAGGGAATACTGAACAGTGTTTAATCCTGTTAGGCACTGTGCTAGAGGCCACTTCATCCTGTGACCAAGCCTGCAAGGTCAGTATTATTATTCCCATTAACAGGTAAGGGAGGTTCAGAGATAAATGCCACCAGCCCAGTATCCCACAGGCTAATGATGGAGCTGGGATCTGAGTGTGACCCCAAAGGCTAGGTGGTGTTTCTCTGGGATGAAGATAAAAGGGGAAGGAGAGGGGATTAAAAGAAGCTTTCTATACTGGAGAAGTGTTAGAGATGGCACACAAGAGGGATGAGATTCTCAGAACTTAGGCATGGACGATTTATGAATCTGGCACAAGCCACCTGTCTTTTGGGGCATTTCACTACAGACTTGCAACTCAATCAACAGGTAGCCAAGTGCAGGAAAAGAGCTGAGTCGCATTATCCACAGAACGTCCAAGTACTGGACACTGGGTCTGACCCTGGGTGACAAGCCTGTAGACAAGACAGGGTCCTCCCTCTCAGAAAGGCCACAGGTTCATCAAGAAAACAAAGCACGTGACCAAATACGTGGCCTGAAACGTGTTATGACAGAGGCATGCCAAGTGGCAGACTTCAAAAGGACATTAGAACAGTTTATCAGACGGGGTCCTAGTACAGTTAAAAATACTACACTTGGAACAACCGTAGTAATCATCTCGTCTAACCTTTTCACGGCATAGCGGATGGAACTGAGTTACAGCAGGAGGAAACGATATGCCCAAAAGTACGCAACAGCGTAGAGACCAGAACCCTTGCTTCTTAACAAAACGGTGCTTCTCCGCGGCTCAGGATCAACGCGGGAAGGAAGGCTGCTGAAATCAACAGCGGGACTGGGATGTGGGCATGGACCCTGGTTTCCTCCAGGTCTTTCCACACACTCTTCTCACACAACACCTGCAGAAACTAAACAGTACACATGCCACATAAACCACTGGGATTCCGTGAGCTGAGTCACTCTCTCTAAGCCTGCTTATTGCCATCCCCCTCGGAGAGAGGCCTTTCTTAGCAAGCCAAGGGCAACACCTATAATAGTCAACTAATGGTCTCCTCTTGGCATGGTATTACATCATCAGTAATAAAGCACAAGACCTTGCTTTTTAATAGTTTTGGTATCTTTTCTGATGGATACTAAAGGGAGACTTCCAAGTTCAAGAGAGAAAATAATTTTGTTTGGGGAAAGTCACGGAAATGATTGGGCTGTGGTGGGAGAGAGCCAAAGAGAGGATGCGTGTGTGTGCAGATAAGCAAATAATTCTGAACAAGGTGCCAGCATTCTAATCGAGATTTGTTCACCCATCCATCCATCCATCCATCCACCCGTCCACTCATTCATTCATCCAACATTCATTTATTAAGGGCTGAGTATGTGCCAGGGACTGCTCTGGGCTCTGAGTTGTAAACAACAACGACAAAGCCAAAGACCTTAAGGCCCCGTCTCATTGGCACAATCATTTCAGTGGAGGAGCCAAGCCATAGTAAAGTGCCAAGTGGCGCTGAGATCCCATGACAGTAAAGTAGATGAGGGGATCGAGAGGGATGGGAGGAGGGACCAGAGCTTACCAGACAAGACGGGGGGGGGGGAGTGGAAAAGCACAGCTGAGGTGACATTTGAAGAGAAAGGAACCTTCCCTCTGCTCACAGGAACGCCAGGGCAAGGAGAAAGAGTGGCAGACGAACGGGAGCCCCCAGTGCTGAGGCCTCCAGGCAGCTCCAGCCTGTCCGTCTCCGGTGAGCTGGCTGCATAAAAAAGCTTTTGCTGAGGCTCAGTCTGGAAAAGGTCACCGATTTAGTAGCAAGTGGCAGGCGAAAAATCTGCCCGGGATGACATGTGTTCCTTATTTAGGGCTGAAGGCTGCTGGAGAATGAATAGGTCGGAAGGCATCGGGATGCACGGTGTATGTCAGAATAACGTTTCAGAGCCATCAAAGGAGGGAAACCATGCCCATCTTGGGGAGGGAAGGACAACTGCATTAAAACTACATACCCTGAAGCCCAGAAGTTTAGAAGTGCAGGGGGACCCCCTTGAAGATGGCTACAGTTTTTCCAGCCTCTTTTTTTAAGCCAAAATTTAGTCATTCCAATTCATTTGGACTGTAACTTACAAAATGCTCATTTCCTTTGCGACCGGAAATGACGCCTGCACGATCTGCTACTGCGGTCCTGCCAAAGGCCTGGGAGAGCGGAGTCACAGTGAGGGGTAACCCAAAGGCCTGGGAGAGCGGAGTCACAGTGAGGGGTAACCCGCTGAAGGCCGGGCGTGGAGGGATCTCAGAACGCGCATAAGTGAGCCACGCTGCCTGGGTCTGTGCTGCACGCCCATGTCTGGCCTCCCAACTCTCCCCGAAGGACACTGCAGAGCTTTACACAACTTCCCATTGCATTCACTGCAAGGATGTTACTGAGGACAACGTCCACCAGGCCAATCTTCCCCTTGGAAAGTCCCCGGTAGACAACATATATTCTTTTGGAGCAAGTACCCTCTGACTGAGAAGAGTTATTTTTAATTTTTTAATAATTTATTTACTTATTTGAGAGAGAGTATAAGCTGAGGAAGGAGCAGAGAGAGAACAGACTCCCCACTGACTGTGAGCCTGATGTGAGGCTCGATCTCAGGACCCCGAGATTATGACCTAAGCCAAAATCAAGAGTTGGATGCTTGACTGAGCCACCCAGGCACCCCGAGTCAACTTTTTTTTTTTTTTTTTACTTTGGCTGCCAGGAAGCTCAGAGTTCAACTTTAAAAACAGTACAGGATACAGTGAACCTTGTCCATAATGTATTCTATCTTTTCTTATAAGTTGTCTCAAGCCCTTTGTAACAGTGGGCTATAAGTGAGTAATAAATGAAACAGAATGTTTGTGCACACACAGGGCCTGTTTGGTTTCTGTTTGCTTAAACTTCTTACATGGTTTCTCACTCACATGGTTATAGGTGAGTTTTTGGAAACTGTTTCCCATTTTCCACTTCCTGGTGGTGGGGCAAGGACAAGATGACTCCGTTGCCACCATGTAAAGGTTTGGAATTCTCTCAGAGGCAAGACTTTGAGATGCGGTCCTTTCGCTACTTGCTAACTTGGACAGTGACACTTTCAGTCGGGTCTCCCAGAGAGCACCCCAAATTGCCCCAGCACCGGAGGCTAGAGTGCATAAAGCAACAACCGAAGTGCAGAGTCAAGGACAGTCAAGGACAAAAGAGTTCCCCCATTTTGCCGAGAGTCCGGGTCCTTCACATCGACCTGGACCTGCAGCACCACTGACCAGTAGCCTGTGGCCAGCCCTTCCTCATTCTGCCTCTGCATCTGTCTCTCTCTCCTGGATGCCAGTTTTTGCATTGGTTCTGGCTGAACTCGGGCAGAAGGAACCTCGTACTGACCTCCAGTTCCTATCATCATTTCACTTCCTGCAGCTTCTGCCGCATGTCTGGGCTCTCTTAGTTTTCTCAGAAACCTGAGAAATGGGAAAACCACTCATTTTATCCTCTTCCTGCTGCATTTTGAAAATATATCAGAGGCTCTTTGTTGAACCACCTTTAATCAATGCACTGGATTAAGGATCATCCGACTCCAGGAATCAGAGCTCTTGCGTAGGGTTCAGTAATCATGAGGAATGGCAAGGAGAGAAGCCCAGGATTTAACATACTAGCTCTGTGAGCTATATATGCCGTCATCACAACACTAAAGGTAGCAGTGTAAGTCATGAAACATTGCTATTTTATCCTCCAACAGTTACATACTTACATGCTGTTGCCCAAGGAGCAACTGCCCCATAAACCCATTGATTATATTTGTTTACCATTTGCTGTTGGGTGAATATTCGTGTATGCCCCAAATTCTTATGTTGAAACCCAACCACCAATGAGATGGTATTTGAAGGTGGGGCCTTTGAAAGGTGATGAGTTCAGGAGGGCGCAGCCCTTATGAACAGGATTCGAGTTCTTACAAAGGACACCCCAGAGAGATTCCTCACCCCTTCCACCATGTGAAGACACAGAAAGGAGATGGCTCCCCATGAACCAGGGAGCAGTCCCTCACCAGACACCAAATCTGTGGGTGCCTTGATCTTGTACTTCCCAGTCTCCAAAACTGTGAGAAACGAATGTTGCATGCAGTGTATGATATTCTGCTAGAGTAGCCCAAATGGATGAAGACCCCAGACCAGGTACATACTGCTAAAAGCAATCCACAGAGAAGAACTCTCAGATAGCGTTAATGTGGTTCAGAGAAGGTCTGCCATTAGGATGTTTATAAGACTTGACCAGGTCACCTTTCTTTCTTTCCTGGGTCTGTAAAGGGAGGGAATGGATTACAATGCATGGAGGGCCTCCTGTCCATCCTCCCAGTCTCCCCCAGGAGTTTGTTACATGGACCGGAGCACAGGGCATGCAGAACAAGGTCCACTGAGTTCTTTGGGATTTCTCCACTTCCGTGCTTCTGCCCATCGGGCCGTGTGCTAACCAAGAATGAGTTACGGATGTTCCAAGACCTGTTTATGCATGTTGCTATTGTTGCAATTAAGTGTGTTAAGTAAATATTATGTAAACTGATTAATTAGCAGTGTGAAAAGAGAGCTGTCTCCCTGAAAACTAAATTGCATTCGAGAAAGATCTCATGATAGTGGTGAGTCACTAAACAATGGCTATGGTATTTGACAACTCAGACAGGTAGTAAGAATCAGGTTGGATTCTGTATTCCTGTGCTTGAAGAATGTCTTTGGTACGACCTCTACATAAGTGAAGTTGGAAATAACATGAGTGTAGGCTATATGAGAAAAACACCATGTAAGGATAACCAGTGGACCCTAGCTTGAGAACAAGGTGGACTCTCGAACACGTCTATTTACAGCCATGCTTCATCTGTACACGTTCTCCCCTTATTATTGGCCATCTTTGTGACACAACACGAGAGTTCCAGGCCAGGCACAATTGTTCTGAGATCTGGACATCCACTTTTGTGAAGTATTTCCACAAAACAATCCCAAAGGTCCCTCCGAGTTCTGACAGTCTTCGATCCTACGGCTGTCAATGACCTCATAGCTGCTTAAGACCTAGGCACAACCACCAAGCCACCTGTACCAAAAAGTCTCACCTATGATCTAAGGACTCTGACCTATCTTATTATAATTGATGTTCCCCACCTTGGGTACTGTTATTCTTTCTTTGAGACAGGAAGATTTGGGCCAATATTGTCTTCCTACTTGTCAAACATAACGTTTTTGGTTTGCTGGTGACTTCTAAATGCATGCCTAATCAAAGTGCGGGGAAATCATAAACATCTTACAAAGTCCTTTTGGCTTTCTGCTTTTGTGCTTGATGTTTTCCATTTCAATTAACTCTGTATTAAGGAGTCACTGAATGCAAGGCATCAGAGAACGGAAGAACCTGTTAGAAATGCAACCTTTGAGCCCCTGAGAGATTCAATTCCATTTCACTTAGGCAATTTTTGACTGCGGCTGACTCAGTCACCTAGGTGCAAGCCTCCTCGTGGGGCATCATTCTCAAGAGCTTGTATGTGGGGCGGCTGCGTCTCTGAGCTAACAGAACTCAACATGCAGTCCACTCGCCTTCTGTAGATTTGGGATGACATGCCAGGCGAGAATGAGGAAGCCGAAGGGGGCTGGAGGGAAAGACCCAGACAAGTAACAGGAGATCTGATCCAGTGAAATAAACTTCTGTGGCTTATACAACTCAGGCAGACAGAACCTTTCACTTGCAAGCTTGCAATGTGAGAAGTTTCACGGCTGTCAACAAAGCTAGGCACGAGGGCAACGTGTGTCCACTCTGTCTCCCGCTGACGGTCACTTGCACGGCATCACCGAAGAAGATTTAAGGACAAGCATATCGAAGAACATAACCTAATAACAACCTTTCTGGGCAGAATTTTTCTTCTTTGATTCAATGAACATTTAATGAACATCTAGGACATGTCATGGATGGTTATTATGAAATGAAAAAAAAAAGAATGAGATAGAACTGCTGACTTTGAACACAAGACAAATAAAAATAGGAGCCACTTATGTGCATGAGAGACACAAGACAGTAGCAAATGTGCCCCAAATGGAACCTAAGTAAGTGCCATGGAAATAGGGCGATAGACTAATTCTCTGCAACCAAGAGAGCCAGATGAAGGCGCACGAGGTAGGTGGCATTTGCTCTGGGTCTTAAAAGGATGAATAAGGTTTGGTGGGCAGATTAAAAGGTGAAAGGTCATTCCAGGCTGAGGAAAGACCCTGAGGGTAGCAATCATATAGAGCCATGCACAGTGAAGGGGAGGCTGTTTACATATGGAAACACTGCAATCCTGGTTTCAAGTCCCAGCTGAGCCACTGGCTCCTTGTGTGTCCTTGCAAAGTCCTTCACCCTCTGACCTTTAGTTTGCTCTTTGTCATACAGGGCTGATACACCCTACTTGCAGGTTACTGCAAGGACCAGAGATAAAGTATGTCGAGTATCTACATTGGTGTCCGGTACTTAGAGTTGTTCAATACATGAGCTGTGGTTTTTACTGTTATTACTAGGAACTAAATCTGGGACGGTGGACTGGGGTCAGCGCGGGCACAGAAATCTGGTCTTGACTTGTATGCTAAGCTGAGGGGGCATCCAATTTGCTAAACAAGAAGAGAACATGAAAATAATCCTTGTCCTATAGATCCCTTAGGGATCTTAGGAACCATAAGAGCAATAGTAACAATAACAGGAGTGTCCATGAGACACTGTACAGGGCATTTAAAATACATTGTTTCATTTGTTTTCCAGGAACCTCAGAAGACAGATATTACCTTCCATTTAACAGAAATGGAAACCGAGGCTCAGAAAACAGAAATTCCTTGCCTGTGGAGATGCTACTAATAAGCGGCACAGCTGGGATTCAAACCTAGGTCCTTCCTGAGTCCGATTTGCATGCCTCATGAACTGCTTAGCGTCTCCATTCAATGTGGATCTAGGGACGTGGTCCACGGTGAAAGCCTTTTACAGGTTACTGAAGAGTAAATTCAAACAAAACTCTCCTGACAGTGTGGTACGGCTTGGTACAGCTTGGAGTCATACAAGAAATGGACCCAACATTCTGAGGGTTGTCTCCTGTCCAGAATCCTCCTTGCTGAAATTCTCTTTTATGCTGCACCTGTCAGCTCAGACAGCCCACTCCACACTCTCGGGAGGACCTGAGAACAACGCAGGTGGGTTCTTGCTCTGTAAGCTGGAACGCTGGTGGCTCTGAGCCCATGCAATGGGCAGACATGGGGACGGGCATTAGCCAGTGCTGGGAATCTCATACCACAATCTGGGCCAACTCACATGATCGTGTTACACCCGCAGAGAGAAGACGGCTGCCTCTGGACATTCCCCAGGGGCCCGCAGACACATGGGGCGATGCTGATGTTGGATGCTTACACACGGTAAAGCTAGCTGCAGCAGTCAGAGGATGAGAGGGAATGTTTAAAAAGGGCAAAAAGCAATTTCCTCCTCCATAAAGCCTTCCCCAACTTCATGGGCCAAATTTAGCTCTCCTGCTGTGCTTCCATTGCTTCTGGACCATGTCTTCATTATAATAATTATCTCTTAGTAGCAGCAGGCATCATGATCCTCTGGGGAGGTTTTTAAAAAGTACTGCACTTGGCCCCCATCTCAGGAGATTCTAATTTGCTAAGTTTGGGCTGGGCCAGGGAGTGAGTAGTTTTAAAGAGCCCCCCGCCCTGAGACATCAGTATATGACAGTATGGGGGACAATATATCCTGAAAAACAAACAAAATCTTGGTAGAAAACACCTAAAAATGCTGGATAAAAAAAAAATAATAATAATGTAGGGGTGTGTGTGTGTATAAAAGGAAAAAAAAAGAGTAGGTAAGAACGTAAGGATAGGGTGGCCTGGGTGGCTCAGTCGGTTAAGCCTCTCCTTCAGCTCAGGTCATGATCCCTGGGGTCCTGGGATTGAGCCCCAAGTTGGGTTCCCTGGAAGCCTGCTTCTCCCTCTCCTACTTCCTCTGCTTGTGCTCCCTCTAATAAATAAATAAATAATATCTTAAAAAAAAACAAACAAAACATAAGGACAATCCTTAGAGTCAATAAAGAAAATTGATTAGAAAGCAAGCACAAGCCCACAGAGGTAATGAAGCTGAAGGCCGCACCTGAGCTGGGGAACCTGTCTGTCGTGAGCGTCACGGAGCACTGGTTGTAATGAGCCAGACGCAGAAAAAAGAGACAGACTAGGACTATAGGAGTATGCCAAAGCAGGCTGAGAAACAACGCCCAAAGCCAGGATTGCACCCCCAACCCCCCGGAAGTCATGTGCTTGGTGAGTGAAGCCAGCCCTGCAGAGGAAGAGGAGGGACACTTGTCTGTCTGGGCTCCGGGTCTGGGTGAAAGACAGTGACAAAGAAGTCTCTACAGAGGGTTCTTCACTTCAGACCTATCCTCAGGCATTTGGGGGCCAGAATTCATAGCTGTCTTTTCGGTCTGAAACCACTGTGAATACAAATCCTCTCTGGAGGCATGTATTTTAAAACCTGGCATCAAAGAATTCTCATAGATAAATTTCCAACTCTCGCTCGCTCGCTCTCATGCCCATACACACACCAAGTCACAAATTCTATCAGAAAAGAAACCCTACAGAAGTCAGAATGCATTGGACCCCAAGAGACTGATTACTGAAATTGTTACATAAGAACATAAGACAGACCCATCTATTAAGAAGTAACGAGAAATAGGCAGTGGTTTAAAAGCATATCCCCAAATTCCTTCACACTCTTTCCACGAAAAGGTAGGGTCTAATCCCCCGGCCACTGAATGATTCACTTCATGCCCACCTACCTCACATTGTTTGCTCACTTAGATAGAGGCCAGTCTCCATGAGATGAGGACACTCGAGAGGACTGTGGAGAGGCCCAAATGGAGGGAAATAAAGTCCCTAGCCTACATCAGGTACCCACTTGCCAGCTATGTGAATATACCTTGAAAGTCAATTACCCAGTGTCTTCAATAAATGGTGCTGGGCAAAATGGTTAACCACATGCAGAAGAATGAAATCAGACCCCTATCCTACACTACTCGCAAAAATTACCTCAAAATAGATGAAGTACTCCCATATAAAAAAGAAACTATAAAACTCCTAGAAAAAAATACAAAGGAAAAAAGCTCCTTGACAATGGCCTTGGCAAAGATTTTGTAGGATAGGACACCAAAAACACAAGCAACAAAAGCAAAAATTAAGGAGTGGGACTATATCAAACTAAAAAGCTCTGTACAGCAAAAGAAACAATAAAATGAAAAGGCAACAGATGGAATGGGAAAGATATTTGCAAATCATGTATTTGATGAGGGATTAAGATCCAAAATATATAAAGAACTCATACAACTCAATAGCAAAAAAACCAACCAAACAAACAAACAAAAAACAAAAACCAGTCTGATTAAAAAATGGGCAGAAGAACTGGAAAGACATTCCTTCCCAAAGAAGACACACAAGCAGCCAACAGGTGCATGAAGAGGCATGGCATCACTAATCATCAGGGGAATGCCTATCAAACCACAGTGAGACATCACCTTACCCTATCAGAATGGCTGTCATCAAAAGGAGATGAGGTAACCAGTACTGGCAAGGATGTAGAGAAAAGGGAACCCTTGTGCATTGTTGGTGGGAATGTAAACTGGCATAGCTATTATGGAAAATGGTATGGAAAAAATTAAAAATAGAACTACCATATAACCTAGCAACCCCACTTCGGATATACTTGGGTATATATCCAAAAGAAATGAAAACAACGTCTCAAAGAGATATCTGCACCCCCATGCAGCATCATTCAACTGCAGCATTATTCACAATAGTCAAGACATGGAAACAACCTAAGTGCCCACCAATGGGTAAATACATAAAGAACATGTGGTATATAGAATGGAGTATTATTCAGCTATAAAAAGAGGGAAATCCTGCCATTTGCAACAACATGGATGGACCTTGAGGACATTATGCTAAATGAAATACGACAGAAAGACAAATACTGTATGGTATCACCTATATTGGGAATCTGAAAAAGCTCACAGAAAGTATAATGGTGGTTACCAGGGGCTGGGGGTGGCAGAGCGAGGAGATGGAGAAATGTTGGTCAAAGGGTATAAACTTCCAGTAATAAGATGAATTAGTTCTCGGGATCCAATACACAGTAGGGTGATTATAGTTAATAATACTGTATTACATACTTCAAAGTTGCTAAGAGAGTAGATGTTAAATGTTCTCATCACAAAGAAGAAATGGTGAGAATGGGACATGATGGTAATCATAATGCATCAAATCAAGTCAACATGTTGTATACCTTAAACTTACATAATGTAAGTCAGTCTATCTCAATAAAGCTGAAAAAAAAATGACCCAAACAAAAATAAAATACCAACACTATAACACAATAAAATATTTTGTATGTTAAAAAAAAAAAGGGAAAAAGTCAATTAACCAACCCAAGCTGACATATGCCTAGAACTCCATGGGTTCCCAAATGAGAAGTGCCCAGCTAAGCCCTTCCTGAATTTCTAACAGAAATCACGAGACACAATAAGTGACTTCTTTTAAGTCACTAAATTTTGTTGTAATTTGTTATGCACCAATAGATAACTATACAGACAATAAAAAGTATGACGAAAGAACAAGAAAACCGTCAAAAATGACCAAGTATATTTGAAAAGAAACCAAGAAAAAGGATGTAGAAATGAGAAGTGACTGACAGTTGACTTATCAACAAAAACAATGCAGGCCTTAAGAGAGTGGAATCAGATCCTCAGTGCGCCAAGAGAAAATAACTGTCACCTAGACAGGTAGATCCAGTGAAAACATCCTTTCAGATGAAAAAATAGACATTTTTCAGAGAATCGAAAATGGATTTTACTAGTAGCAGACACTCACTAAAGAAAATTTTAAAAGACATATTACAGGAAGAAGGAAAATGATCCCAGAAGGAAAGCCTGAAATGTGGGAAAGAATAGTGAGAAAAGAAGAAAGCAAATTTATGAATTTTTTTAAACATGCCACCTGAAAATCAACAATGCTACATAATGAAATTAGAACAAAAGCAATTCTTTAAATACTTTAAATAATAGGCATACAATTCAAGAGGAGGTGATTATTGAAAAAGCATTCTAAAGTTCTCAAATTTTGGGGGAGAGGGAAAATATTTATTTTAGACTTCAAGTATTTATGTTAAGAAATAAAAACTTACAATCAATCCAAAGAAGGTAAGAAAGGAGAAATGAAAAAAAACTGAAAAGTCGGACAAATAGGAAGCACAAAATCAAATGGCAGAAGTAACACCAACCATATGGGTAATAGCAATTTAGATAAATAGACCATACCTTCTGGATGAAGGATTTTTATATAAAAATTTTAAAAAATCCAGCCATATGTCATTTAAAAGAAAAAAAGTTTGAAATAAAAAGATAAAGTTATAAAATGCAAATATGAAATATGTCTATTAACAACAGACAAAAAAAAGACATTATTGGAGGCAGTCTTTAGATTATAAAAAAAAAAAACAACCCCAACAAACCTTAAGTCTATTGATAAATTATTAGAATCAGTAAGAGTTTCGGAGACTTCCACATATAATGTCAATATACAAAAGTTAACTGCCTTTTCATATACCAGAAATAGGTTGAAAATATGCTAAAATATCATTTGCAATGGCAACAAAACCTATCAGATACCCAGAAATGCGTGTAACAGAAGATGTGTAAGACTTTTACAGGAACATTGTAAAATGTTATTGGAAGACTTTAAAGAACAAAAAATCAAAAGAATAACAAATCATGTTTATATAGAAGAACTCATTATTGTAAAGATAACAATTCTTATCAATCTAATTTATGGATATTGACTCAATAAAATTCCGATCAAAGTCCCAATGTGTATGAGTGTGTGCATACGTGCATGGAAATTGAGAAGTTTATTCTTACATATATTTAAGAATAGCCAAGACCGTGATAATTCAGTAAGATATATATACCTATATACACTATATTTTTGTTACAGTTCAATTTTTAAAAAGTTTTTTAAAAGGGAAAAGAATGGGTCATGTCTTTTTATCCAATCTGCAACCCTGTGCTGTTTCAGGGGAGCATTTAGGCCATTGACGTTGAGAGTGACTATTGAAAGATATGATTTTAGTGCCATCATGTTGCCTGTGAAGTCCCTATTTTTATAGATTATTTCTGTAAATTTCTGGTCTATATTACTCTTGGCGTCTTTCTTCTTTTATAGAACCTCCCCCTTAATATTTCTTGCAGGGCCAGCCTGGTGGCCACATATTCTTTCAGTTTCTGCCGGTCTTGGAAGCTCCTTGTCTTCCCATCCATTCTGAATGACAGCCTTGCTGGATAAAGTATCCTTGGCTGCATGTTCTTCTCATTTAGTACCCTGAATATGTCTTGCCAGTCCTTTCTGGCTTGCTAGGTCTCTGTGGACAGGTCTAATGTTATTCTGATGCTCCTCCCTCTGTACGTAAGAAATCTCTTTCCCCTACCTGCTTTCAGGATTGTTTCCTTGGATCTAAGATTAGTGAGTTGTACTATCATATGCCAGGGTGTTGATCTGTTCACATTGATCTTGGGAGGGATCCTCTCTGACTCTTGGACATGAATGCTTGTTTCCTTCCCCAGATTAGAGAAGTTCTCAGCTACATTTTGCTCAAATATATCTTCTAGACCTCTCTCTCTCCCCCCCACCCCATCAGGGATCCCAATAATTCTGACATTGGAACATTTCATGGCGTCATTAATCTCTCTCAGTCTGATCTCTTGGGCTTTAAGCTGTTTTTCCCAGGCCTCCCTGGTTTCCTTCTTTTCTATCATCTTTTCTTCTAGCTCACGAATTCGTTCTTCTGCCCCATTTAACCTGGCAGTCAAGAGTATCCAGTTTAGACTGCATTTCATTCATAGCATTTTTATTTATTTTTTAGAAGATTTTATTTATTTATTTGACAGAGAGACACCGCCAGTGAGAGATGGAACACAGGCAGGGGGAGTGGGAGAGGACGAAGCAGGCTCCCAGCAGAGGAACCTGATGTGGGGCTCGATCCCAGGACTCTGGGATCACGCCCTGAGCCTAAGGCAGACACTTAACGACTGAGCCACCCAGGTGCCCCTCATTCATAGCATTTTTAAATTCGGCCTAATTAGATATCATTTCTGCCCTTAGAGATTCTATATTGTTGCTAATATTTTTCTCAAGCCTAGATACCAACTTCATAATTGTTACTCTGAAGTCTATCTCTGACATCTTGCTTATATCCATATCCATTAGGTCTGTGGCAGAGGCCATACTCTCTGATTCTTTTCTTTGTTAGAGGTTCCTCCTCTTAGTCATTTTGTTGGGGGGGGGGTTGAGGAAATGTACAGAGCCAAAATGCCCTTCAACAGACGAATGGATAAAGAAGATGTGGTCCATATATACAATGGAATATTCCTCAGTCATCAGAAAGGATGAATACCCACCATTTGCATCAACATCGATGGAACTGGAGGGGACTATGCTAAGTGAAATAAGTCAAGCAGAGAAAAGACAATTATCATATGGTTTCACTCATATGTGGAATATAAGGAATAGCATGGAGGACATTAGGGGAAGGAAAGGAAAACTGAAGGGGGGACATCAGAGGGGGACATGAACCATGAGAGACCAAGGACCCCGGGAAAAAATGTGAGGGTTTCAGAGGGGAGAGGGGTGAGGGCAAGGGGTAGCCCGGTGATGGGCATTAAGGAGGGCACATGTTGTAATGAGCACTGGGTGTTATATGCAAATAATGAATCATGGAACACTACATCAAAAACTAAGGAGGTACTGTATGGTGACTAACATAACAATATAAAAAATTACCAGTGTTTCCTTTGCCATAGTAAGAACATTTTAAAAAGCTTAAACAATTACTTTTTTGATAAACAGTGTTTTAGAATATAAAATACTTTAAATAATATAATATTTATTATTATATAAAGAAGGAAAGGTGAAAAAAAGGGAAAAGAACAGGTAAGGGGACCACCACTACCAGCTACTAAGACTTGTTATAATGGTATAATAATATAATGTGGTACTGACATAGGAATGCACAAACAGTTCAATGGAACATAGTCAAGCATATGCAGGAACATGATTTGAAAATTATGTTGGAACAAATGGTTACAAAAAATAGACAAACTTTATACTTTAAATAAACCAATCCCATATGAATGAAGTTACATGTGAAAAACTCTTAAAAAAAAAAAAAAACTCAAAAATTTAGAATAAAATGTGGAGGATATTGTTATGACCCCAGGGTATGGGTCATTTTCTTAAACTGAATACCAAAACAAGCAAACCATAAAGGAAAAGTCTGAAAAATTCAACTGCATCACAAAAAAGAATTTCAGTGTATCAACCGACACCATAAAAAAATTAGAAGGACACGTAATAAGCTGAGAAATGATTTTGCAGCCTATAAAATTTGCAAAGGCTTAGTATCCAGAACATATAAAGAGTGATTAAAAATCAATAAGAAAAAGATGAGCAACTCCATGGAAAAATGGGCAAAGATACGAACAAATATTTCTAGAATAGAATATCCAGCCAATAAACACATTAGCAACGTGCAACCTCATTAGTAATAGAAAAATGCAAATTAATATGCCAGTGAGATATCATTTTTCACCCACTAGACTGGCAAAGATTTTCAAAAGTAAAACAACAAGGAGTAATTACCAGTGAAGATGGGTAGCCATGGGAACTGTTAATCACTAGAGAGGGAGTGTAAATTGTAACAACTACTGTGGAAAACCACTGGCAATCAGTAATCAAGCTGAGTATATATATTCTATGACCCACTTCTATGCACCCTAAGAAATATATAAATATATAAATACTCATACAAGTATTATTAGGAATAGCCAAAGATGGTAAACCCAAGTGACCTGTGACAAAAGGGATATATTGCGACTTATGTGTATAGAGCAGTGAAAACGACTGACCTCAATTTACGTGCTGCGATGCTGGTGTGGCTCCCTAACAGCACGTGAGCAAAAGAAGGACGCTGCAGAAGTATTTATGCAGAATGCTTCCATTTTTATAAAGTTAAAAGAGGCGGAATAAACAACACATTATTTGAGAACGTGGGTGTTACACAACAAAGAAGAGCCAGGAAGTGATAAAACATTATACTGGGTTTTGGATTTAATCGTGGACAAAGAGTACAGAGGGCTTCAAAGGATTTGATGAAGGTTCATTTCTTTAGCTTGATGGTGGATACGTGGTGATGTTGGATTTGTAATTCTTTAAGCAGCATGTAAATATAGCACGTGTTCCTTTCCGTGTCGAGAGGTTTCATATATTTTAAAGGTATATGCAACAGCAAAAATCACAACAGTTGCTACGAAACAAATAAACAAAACTGGTGGGGCAAAGGGAAGGAAGGGAAATATATTCTCCGGGGGGGGGGGGGTTCTGCTAAACACTTGTTCGAAGTGTGTATTTGCACATCTGTCTTCTGTTTCAACTGTGAACCCAGTGAGGGCAGTGACTGCATTCCACCCCCGGCAATTTCCCAGCCCCGCACAGTGCAGCACAGGTGGCCGACGTGCCGCGGACATTTGCTGAAAGAATGACTAGTGATGGCCGCATCCTCCCTCCTGTTGCTCAAGCCAGAAAGCTGGAAGTCAACCCCGATTCCTTCCTCTCCTTCACCAGCCATATCCTAGCATCCTAAATCGCACAGCCAAAATATATCTGAGATTCAGACACCTGTGCCAGCTGGTCACCCTGCTTCGATGCCTGTCTCCTCCGATGCGTCCTCTATACCGTAAACACGTTATGTTCTTGGAATGCAAATCGTACTACACCAGGACCTTACTATAAAATTATTCAAATGTAAAAAGCAAACTCACTGTTGTGGCCTCCAGATCCCTACATGAACAAGCCCCTGCCCATCTCCTTCTGCCCTTTCTGTGTGCGGCCATTACTCCAGCCACATGGGACTTCCTGTTACTCCAACGCCACCACTTCATACTCCACACATGCTGGAATGTTCTCTGCCAATCTCTCCCCTACTCTTCTCAGGGTCAGCTCCTCCTCCCTCTTTCAGCATAAGTTTCTCCTCCTCAGAGAAGTCTTCCTTCTTGTCCCTCTCCCCAAAGCACCTGCCCACTCCTTATTCTCAAATTCTCTGTTTCCTTCAGAACGCCCATCACTTTTAGGTCTTTCTCTCGCCTCTTTCATACTTCAACATGAGCTTCTGAGGGGAGGACAGGAGTTGTTATTCTGTCTAGAGCCCAGAAGCGTCAGGAATATAGTAAGTGCTCAATAAATGTTTGTTGAAGGGGTGTGTGTGTGGGGGGGGAATAGGAAGCCTGGATTAAAATGCAAGATACCCCTTGGATGACTCATGAACCTTAACTGTGATCCTGTATGTTTTCCCTCCTTTCCCGCCCGTCACTTACCCCTTTCCCCTGGAAAGGACACTTCCTGTGGCAAAGGCAGCAGCAGAGCCAGCCCTCCCCTCATACTCCCCTGATTTTTCTATTCTCCCCACTCTCCTCCCCCCCCACTAGTTCTCTCACACCGATTCCATTTGTCCATCACGTGTCTCAATGCTCTCTTACAGTCTCCCAGGGGCAGGTGCCAACTCCAAGGAAAAGGCTGGAGACACCCTCCCTTCCCTTGGCTACTCTTCCTTGCTCACCTGCCACACGGCTGTCTCTGAATCTCTACAAATGGGGACACTCAGCTCAGTGTGGTCAGTATTGAGATGACTCTCAAAATGCAAGAACAATTCACAGAAAATGGTGTAGGCTCACAGGAGATGCAGTGATGACGAGAACAAGTCCTCTTATCTCATGAACCGTTTGCTTAATTAACGAGTCCCATTTCCCCTTAACTGATGTACATTCCAATTTTTTTAATGATAGCTCATTCATAAAGAGGCAGGATCCAGAAAGAAGGCCTTCTGAGTTTTGTTCAAAGGATTCAAGTTTAAAAGCAAATAGGTGAAGGATTAACGGAAGGTTCAAGTTTCATTTAGTAGATGTGTTGATGTTACGGGAAAGTAAAGCACGGAGGGCCAAGCCCTTCCATCCTTGGGAACGCGTCCCCCGTAATGAATTCCGTACAGCATTGCTTTCAACCCTGCGATATTTCATTCATTGATTTTATTGTCAAATGAAAAGGCTCTGGTTCCAAGTGGCATTTCGTGAGACAGACGGGACTGACCCAGACTTCATTACTCGTTGCTTGCTCTCTGGATGATTTTAATGCTACGTGGGCAGAAAGCAGCAGAGGAGGGTGATGCTGATCCCAGCATCTGGAATCACTTTGGTTGAGGTCCACGCTACCGATAACCCAACTCTTCAATGCCATCTGTCTCTGGAAATTCGCATAGCTCAGCCTGTCATGGATGCAAATGAAGTGCCTGGCCCCAGCTTCCCTCCTGTCCCCATGAGGCTCTGAGGGGTGACTGGCATGTGTAGTCAATCCCGCTAGCAGTGGCAGAAGATGAGGAGGGAGCTTAGCACGGAAGGATCCCGATGGACAGAATGAAACAGTGCGTTCCCTGCGGCGTGGCAATGCTAGTGACCGCACAGGGCACAAAGAGCCCCATCTCTGCTATGATCTGGTCACCTTTTCAGTAGAAAGTCGGTTCTTTTTTTTTTTTTTTTTTTTTTTGCCGGGAACTTTCCACATCAATGTCTCTGGTGCTACCCATGCCTACTGAACCTCACCCGAGTTTTGGTCCCAGATCACCAACTCTACACCCAACGTTTCAACGTGGCTGACCTTCAAATTCAGCACGTCACACTCCAGACTCCCAATTTTTCCAGCGTGGTTGCCGTTTTTAGGCACACGTCTGGGGGCCTGAAGTCAACTACTTACCAAACTCCCATCAGTAATTCCTTTGGAAAAAAAAAAGGACACAAAGCCACAATGTTTACTATTTCCCAGTAACAGGTGCTCTGCAAAGATTATCTATTTTATTCTTCCCAGGAGCTGAGGTACATATCTCAATCCCTATTGTTCAGATGAGGAAACTTACAGCTGAAGCTACCTAAGGGGCACAGAGCTGGGAAGTGGCAGAGCCCAACCTCACGTGGCTTCTGGAAAGTCCAAAAACCACCCCCCAAAGCATAAAAACACTATTATTTCTGTTACATACTCTATTAATAACTATTATAACTGTTGCTACTATGTATAAAGCATCTGCAAGTTCTCAATGGGTTTAATAATTTCTCACTGGTCTTTTCTTTCTGCAATTTGCTAATTTCTTAGGCCTTAACCATCTCATTTTCCACCACCGTGCTTCACCCAAAAGAATACCGACAGTCACCATGTTGAATAACTGGTGAAGACCAAACACAAGACTGCCTGGAAAACTCTTCAACTCGGGGAGGTGTGGGTCTTAGCTTCTTCCCTCTCTCCCACTGCCCGTCCAGAGGACACAAAGAGGGAAAACACGGGGCTGATTTTATGATCGATAAAAGGTAAGAAGTAAAACCTCAGCCCAGAACCAGGACAAGTAATGGGAAGACCACCCAACCAAGTCAGAGACAGCTGGAACTGAGCACAAGTTCCTGATTCAGTGCCACTCAGGTCAGCTGAGCGCTGATCCTTTTGGTTGGTTTGATAGGTCCGAGCACACTTTTAAGCTGTTTAGAGAGGAAGATGGGAGTTATCTGCAGACTCTCCCAGGCACTTTGTAGGATATTGTATCCACAGAAAATCTCTACAGTTTGTGGCTGATGGGGAGAAAATAAGAGAATAAGGACAGCAGAAGGACTCAACCGTACCTTCTCTCT
Organism: Ursus arctos; assembly: GCF_023065955.2. NCBI lineage: Eukaryota > Metazoa > Chordata > Mammalia > Carnivora > Ursidae > Ursus > Ursus arctos. Next base: position 7,631,004 of record NW_026622886.1, on the reverse strand, counting down.
TTTTAAATATTTATTTCTTCTCAAAGAGAGAGTGTAGTGATTTCTAATGAGGGAAGTACTGCCTCCTAGTGGGTGGTCTGGAAGTCTGTGCATGAGGTTTTTGTTGTTGCTAAGACCGGAGGAGCTACTGGCTAGATTCAGAAAGTGAGGTCGAGGGAGGATTGATATTTGACAGTATGCAGGACAAGTCCATACCAGAAGGAACTGTCCCTCGCCTCTCATGACTTTCAAATACCTCACCAGATGTTCATGTAAGTGGAAAAGATGCCGATAATCATCTGTCTATAAAATCAAAATTATATTTTACATCGAAACTCCAAATTCGTCTGCACACATTGATATATGCTGTTATTTTCTAGCAAAGCAATTACTGCATAAAAGGAAGCCTCTGTTTTGTTTGGAATTTTACCGAGAGTTCATCATTTTGTAACAATGATACCAACAGCAATGTCACTGGGAATTTCTGAGTCGCCACTACAACACACGTGTATCCCACTGCGTTTGTGGCTGTCACCTGCACAGGGTGTCTACCAGGGTAGGCATTTCTGAGCACTGGAGTGACTGACTGTCCTGAACGGGTTCCTGAATGTAGAACTCTGAATGCTAAATGGGAAAAGTCCCAGGTAAACTAGGATGAGCTGGACACTCCCACTGAACATATCATAATGCACAGTACTCTCAAAATCATACCACCTATTCTTTATTACCTACCCCCCATACATACAGAATGCCCGGCACATGGAAAGTCCTGGAGAAATATTGCCGAATGAACGGGAAAAGGAGAAAAAAAGAGAGCATCTTCTCAGAATTACAAAAACTCCTCCATATTCATACTTGCTCCTTTCTAGAAACGCGTGGCTGATATACAGGGTCGCCTTCCCGCCACCCCATAATTTGAAGACCTCTCATATGTTATAGCTTTCTGCAACGCAGCTCTCCAACACTTCTTTGGAGGAGAAAGTAAGCTGGCCTGGCTTGTACAAAGGAATCGTAAAATCACAGAATTTCAAGGGAACTTCAAGGCCATTAAACCTGAGTAATCATTTGTACCCAAAGAGTCTCAGACATGTACTGTTGGCTATCGGGTTTGAGTTGCCTTTTAAAAGGCAACATAACCTGGCAGGTGACACATCTAGTTACAGCTCCCAAGACAAAAAGCCTATCGACTTATACTTGGAAAGTGTTGTGTCCTGGCATTCCACCTGCCCTCTGCTGGCCCACACAGGAGTCTGAGACCCTACCCTACGCCTCTGAGACACAAATACCTTCCCTATTTTTGATAAGCGATGCTGAGCCTTATCCTGAACATCTGCTTTGAGATAATAAGCAGGAACTGGAAAACAGTTCTCTGTTAAGATTAAGTTCTGGTCACAGGAGGAAACCAACCAAAAAGCTCCCAGGAAAACAAGGAGTGCAGAGAAAGAGCAGGGTGCTGTGGGTTAGCTGGTGGCCCCAGAGAAAACTCAGCTGTCAGCAAGATGCTAAGCTCCTCCACCCGAAACACCAGCGCTCATCTGTAATCCTAAAGCAATTCTGTTCAAGGGAAGACTGGTAGCAAAAGAAGACAGACGCACAGAAGCGAGAAGCCAGGAACATCTGTTTCTGAAAGGAAGCGCAGGACTCACTGAGACCTAGGACCTTCTGCCAGACTGCACCTCTCTACCCACCTCCGCCTTCAGGAACCCCAAGAGGTGGGGCCAGGTAGGGGCACAAGACCTGAATTTGGGGATAGGGAATGGTAGAGTCTATTCATTGGAACAAAGCTTTGGGGTATGAAACTGCATTTAGAATTTTTTTTCTGAAACATTGTCTAACCCAGTATAGATGGTGATCTCTGGGGCTGGACCACCAGGGCTCGAATCCCCATTCCACCTCTTCCTACTTATATAACCTTATCGGTCAAGGCCAACTGGCATCTCTCTGAGTCAGCCTCTTCCTTTGTTAGGTAATGATAACAAGAGTTTGCATGAGAGAGAGTGTTACAAACACAAATTGAGAGAGAGAACGCAGAGGAAATGTTTAGCCCTGTTCCTGGTTCATTTTGGATACTCAGTATCAACTATTTTTTTTTTTTACTGATTAATTTAGATATAATTAACATACTGAATTAGCTATTTTTAATTAAGCTTTTAATTTTAATTCCAATGTAGTTAACAGTGTTATATTAGTTTAAGGTGTACAATACAGGGATTCGACACTTCCGTACAACACCTTGTGCTCATCCCAAGTGCCCTCCTTCATCCCCATCACCTGTTTCACCCATATCCCCACCACCTCCCCTCTGGGAACCATCTACTTGTTCTCTGTAGTTAAGAAGAGTCTGTTTTTTGGTTTTCTTTCTTTTCTCTTTTCCTAAATTCCACACGGGAGTGAAACAATATGGTATTTCTTTCTCTGACTGACTGACCTCGCTTAGCATCATACTCCCCAGCTCCATCCACTCGCTAAAAATGGCAAGATTTCATTCTTTTTCATGGCTGAATAATATTCAATACTGTGTGTGCATGTGTATACGTATCTTTTTTATCCATTCATCTATCCACGGCCACTTGGGCTATTTCCATAATTTGGCTGTTGTAAATAATATTGCAATTAACATAGGGGGCACATATTCTTCAGAATTAGTGTCTTTGTATTTGGGGGCAAATACCCAGTAGTGCAATTACTGGATTATAGGTAGTTCTATTTTTAATTTTTTGAAGAACCCTCATATTGTTTTCTAGAGTGGCTGTATCAGTTTACATTCCCACCAACAGTGCAAGAGGATTCCCCTTTCTCCACATCCTCACCAACACTTGTTTCTTGTGTTAATTAAAATTAACTCTTCTGACAGGTGTGAGGTGATGTCTCATTGCAGTTTTGATTTGCATATCCCTGATGAGTGATGTTGCGCATCTTTTCATGTATCTACTGTCTTCTCTATGTCTTCTTTGCAGAAATGTCTGTTCGTGTCCTCTGCCCATTTAAATCAGATTATGTTTTTTGAGTGTTGAGTTGGGTAAGTTCTTTATATACCTTGGATACTAACCCTTTCTTTATTGGATAGGTCATTTGCAAACATCTTCTCCCATTCGGTATGTTGTCTTTTAGTTTTGTCAATTTTTCCTTCACTGTGCAGAAGCTTTTTATTTTGATATAGTCTCAACAGTTTTTTTTTTTTTTTAAGATTTTATTTGAGAAAGAGAGAGAGAGCAGGCATGCATGAGCAGAGGGAGGGGCAGAGGGATAAGAAGACTCCCCATTGAGCACAGAGCCTGACATAGGGCTAGATCCCAGAACCCTGAGATCCTGACCTGGGCCAAAGTCAGACCCTTAACTGAATGAGCCACCCAGGCACCCCATGCCAACAGTTTTGTTTGTTTGTGGGTTTTTTTTTTTTTTTTTTTTGCTTTTATTACCCTTGCCTCAGGAGACATACCTAGAAAAATGTTGCTATGGCTGATGTCAGAGAATTTACTGCCTGTGCTCTCTTCTAGAATTTTTATAGTTTCAGGTCTCATATTTACTTAATCCATTTTGTTTTTGTGCATGACGTAAGAAAGTAGTCCAGTTTTCCTGACACGTTTGTTGAAGAGACTACCTTCTCCCCACTGCATATTCTTGCCTCTTTTGTCGAAGATTAATTGACCATATAATCATCGGTTTGTTTCTGGGCCTTCTATCCTCTTCCATTGATCTATGTGTCTATTTTTGTGCCAGTACCATATTGTTTTGATTACTATGGCTTTGCAGGGTAACTTGAAATCTGGAATTGTGATGCCTCCAGCTTTTTCTTTTTTTAGATTGTTTTGGCTATTCTGGGTCTTTTGTGGTTCTATACAAATTTTAGGATTGCTCTAGCTCAGTGAAAAATTCTGTTGGTATCTGATAGGGATTACAGTAAATGTGTAGCTTGTTTTGGGTAGTATGGACATTTTAACAATATTTGTTCTTCCAATCTATAAGCATGGAATGTCTCCATTTTTTTGCGTTGTCTTCAATTTCTTTCATTTATGTTTTATTGTTTTTGGAGTACTGGTCTTTCATCTTCTTGGTTAAGTTTATTCCTAGATATTTTATTATGTTTAGTATAATTGTAAATGGGATTGTCTTCTTAATTTCTCTTTCTGTTGCTTCATTATTGGTGTATAGAAATGCAACAGATTTCTGTACATTGACTTTGTATCCTGTGATCTTACTAAATTCACTTGTCCACTCTAGTAGCTTTTTGGTGGAGTCTTTAGGGTTTTTGTATATATAGTATCATGTCATCTGCAATAGTGAACAAGTTTCACTTCTTTCTTACTGATTCAGATACCTTTTATTCCCTCGTCTTGTCTGACTGCTGTGATTAGGACTTCCGGTACTATGCTGGATATTGTTTTGTTCCTGACCTTAGAGGAAAAGCTCTCAATTTTTTCACCATCGAGTATGATGTTTGCTACAAGTTTTTCATATTTGGCCTTTATTATGTTGAGGTATGTTCCCTCTAAAACCTACTTTGTTGATGTTTTTCATCATCAGTGTTTGTCAAATGTTTTTTCTGCATCTATTGAAATGATCATATGGTTTTTATTCTTTCTTTTTTTGATGTATATTAGCCATTCTTTTAAACCATATGTCTCCTGTCCCTAAACCATCTAGAGCCCATAGTTGGGGTAGGTGCAATTAGAGTATGTTGCCATTTAAACAAGGTTAACTTTTCACTCCTATTCTGTTCCATACCTCCACCCCTAGGAAATAATTAGGTACTAATTAAGCAGGCCCCAAATTCATGGTAAGGTCATGAACAAGGAGGGCAGACTCAGAGACTCAAATGGTGGTGTCAGGATGTGGTAACACAGGATTTTCTTCATTAATGCTGACAGCAACCTTTAGTGACATGACTTGGAAATGCATTGTGATATACTTGCTGTTAAGGACCGAATGTCCGCATCATCCCCAAATTCTTATGTCGAAGTCCTAACCCCTAATGTGATGGTATTGAGAGGTGGGGCCTTTGTAAGATTATTAGGGTTAGATGAGGTCATGAGGACAGGCCCTAGTCTGATGGAATTAGTCCCTTATAATGACCTTAGAAGAGAAACCAGGGAGCTTGTGTACGCCCATCTTCCCACATGCTCACAAAGAGCAGGTCATGTGAGCACACAGTAAAATGGTTGTCGCCTACAAGCCAACAGATCTCAGGATGACACTAACCTTGCTGACTTCTTAGCCTCCAGAACTGGGAGAAAATAAATGTTTAAGCCACCCCATTTATGATATTTCGTTATGGCAGCCCAATACACCTGCTATTTCTCAGCTTAGCTTATTTGAAATGAAGGGCAGTGGGGAGGCTCAGGGCTGCCCAAGACACGAAGAAACAATTTCCTGTTGGGGCTGCCTTATGAGTCTGCCACAAGTTCTCTTTTCTCAGGTCATGTAGAAACAACTTTCCTGGAAAAAGTTTTCAAAGAGATGAAAAAGATGAGCTAAGAGATGCACAGTGACTTAGTTTTCAAAGTGCCACGGGTGCCAAGGGGATTCTGTAAGGAATATTCTTAGAAAGCCCCACCTGGGGTTTGAGAGATCCTGACACTTGCTTGTATAGATTCTTCCTCCTTATATGAATCAGGAGGGGATCAACAGACTATAATTATGATACTTAAGCAAGAGTAAGGCAAGGCCAACGGGTCCCTTCCAAGAAAGCATCTGCTTGTCAGTTGCAAGGAAAGGGGAATTTTGCAATCTCTGAAGGGCTCTTTGTTGAAAGTTTCTATTTGATAATTACGCTGTCTACAGATTCTTTGACAAAAGTCCTCCTTTGTTTAGAAACCATGCAGGCTTGCTCTTTTGGGTTCAACAAAAGATAAGGGAAAATTTTGTCTATCAGTATTCTGAATAAGGTAAAAGAAAGCTGTTTGTCCTCAGAGGACCTTAATTTCATGTCCAAGGAAATCCATAAAAGGGTTCAGAAGACACCCCCAGAAGCTTGTCCATAGTTATGCACAATTCTCCCTGTCATGGATGCAGACGACACCCCACAGGAGTGTCAGTGAATTCCTGCAGTCTTAGGGCTCAGATGAATAATCCCACTTCAAGCAATGGGCTAGAAGCAGTGTGGCCATGACCTAGGTAACACTAGGAATTGCAATGAATTGCTAATAAATGGAGAATTAAAGCCTGTGACCACCATTTGTCTTTTGATGTCTTGCACGATCCATTTCATTGCAATACAAATAGTCCAAACACCCAGTGAAAGATCTCTGATTGCCACAGAGCCTTCTGCCTTACCCAGACTCTTTCTACATTTCCCCAATAGGCAGCCTCTCTGCTTGTCCATGTGAGTCAGGGGCCCTAGGACTTTTTCCTGGAAGCCTCCTTCTCAGTTTTTCAGGGTCAAGGTCAAGGCCCATTTCACACACCTGCTCAGAATCAGATTAATCTGTACTTATGACAAGTTCAGCGGGCACTGGGGAGAGGGGAAGGAATAGGACACAGTCCAGAGAAAGGCAATTCTCAGAGTAGCTCATCCGATGCTTATTAAATGAATGATATTCCTGAAACTGGCTTTCACAGGACACGAGCGCCATGATGCACTGTGTCTTCGCGAAAGCCTACCACAATTTCCTCTCTGAGTTTCACAGTGCACGGACATATCCTGAAGCTTCACAGTACACGGATGTATAGAGAAGCTCCCTACTTAATCCTGTTTAACCCAGCATTTCCCCCAATATATTTAATCATGGAAGCTTCTTCTGGTTAGAACACCTATTAACATCTTGTGTTCTACAAAATAGTCTGGGAAACAGCACTGCGATACCAAGGAGGAAGAAATAACTGCCAGAAAGCAACTTCAAATAATGTGCCAAGAGGTAAACCCTCCTCCATGCTGTTTCCCTAATTGCAGAAAGATGAAGAGGGCAGACAGCTCTGTTTGGGGAGTCAGTCATGTGGATCGATACCTGTGACCTTGGCCAAGTCAATTAACCTCTCTGAACCACAATTTCTTCATCTGTGAAAACAGAATAAACTGTCACAGGAGTTCTGTGAAAATTAAATGAGATAGCACTTGGAAGCATCTGGGAAAATGCCTGGAAGGAATCTAACAGGTGCTCAATAAGAGCCTGTTTCTTCCCCCTCTCACTTTACAGAATTCCTGTGTATTAATACAGACAGTCCACGTCACTGAGTTGGCACTTAAAGGTGGTTAAGTACTGCTGGCTGTTTCACCCCAGGGGATGCTTCTTACAGCTTAGACCTTCAGTCTTCTGAGACTTTCCGCTTCCAATTAACCCCCAGAATGGAGCAGGTTTTTCAAAATATAGTTGACACCACGGATTGTTACCAATAAAGTAGTTACTTCCTCAAGGAACTCTACCACTCCCCAGTGGGTTCCCGGTTGTAAGGGGACATCTCTGGACTCCTTTATGCCTGGTTTCTGAGGCCAACTTTCCTTCCAGACCAGGCTGAGTTGCAGAAGCAGGAACTAGGTAATGACAGGTATCCCTGTAGTCAGGAAAGAGGTGATCTGCAGCTGGGGGGGGGGGATGGGGTTGCTCCCACGTGCCTCCCGTTGGCACCCTGGAGTTCTGCCCAGCATGACACTTACTGGACAGCCCTGATCTTGTCTCGTTTCCTCAGCAGACCTTCGACTTTTTCAGACTAGGAACAGGATCTTGTTTACTAGTATCCTCCAATGCCTACCACGGCACCAGGCACCTGATGAACATTCCATTAATGATGGGTGGAGAGATGGACAGGTGAATGGAAGGAGGAAGGATGGGAAAAGAGGGAGAAGGAAAAGAAGAGAGAGACTGATTTCAGTTCTACTGAAATATGAACTCCATAAAAACAGAGCCTTTGTCCCCTGTCACCTACTAATGTATCCAAAGGGACTAAAACAGTGCCTGGCACTCACAGAGACTAAATAAATATTTGTTGAATGAACAGATGAATAATTGAATAAACTAAGCTGAGCTACCATTTGGAAAATTAGCTATAAACAATTACTACTCACTGACAAATCAAATTGCTCTCATATTATTTCCTGATCTGTTTATTCCCCCAAATTATTAGGACAGTTTAATATTCATGTAATTCAAAATGAAAGCCAAGGGAGAGCAGCAAAAATGAATGTCTCCTATGGGTCAAGCAACGTACCAAGCTGAGGGACTACAAGACCCTGACCGCCTTCCAGGAGCTACAAAGACCTACACAATGCCTCAAGTGATCACAGTGGGTGAGAGCAGCAGGGGGACGAGGAACAGGCACCCCCTGTGGCCTTACACACTGCAGAGCAGGGCCGTACCAGAGCAGCAAGAGCCCACGCTCTGGTAGGAAAGCAAAGTGACAGAATCAATTAATCCCTTCGTGATCCTAATGTCAGAAATGTAAGCCTTTTATGATGCAGTAAAACTATTTTTATGGGTTTTTCCATCCGTCTCATGTCCTGATATATTTTTTAATCAAAAAGGATAAGAACAAGAAGTCAAGTGGGTATAAATCTCCGGCTCATTTTTCTGGTTCTCTGCCCAGGGAGGAGAGATGAGCCCAACGGTGCCCCCACAGGAGACTCTATAGCACTTCCTGTCCTCCCTGGGAGTATTTTCCAGAAGGAAGCCTATGCCAGGTTTGGAGAGCCAGGCCCTGCTTTAAACAACAGATGCATTCTCTAAAGACTATGTGTAAATGGAATCGCAGTAAAGCAAACCTCTCGTCTCCAGTAACTTACATGCTTCTCATCTTGATTTCTGATGACAAGACCCAAAGAGTGTTCTTGCACGAAATGTGCACAACAGAAAAAAGCACAAACAAGGAAATAAAAATTACCTGCAATCTTATCACCCAGAGGTAATTTTAAAATGCAATCTTAGACTTGTATTCCACGTTGAGATACAGATATATATTTTGACAAAAACAGAGTAATGGTAGAGGTATGATGGAAGCTACTTTTACAGCTGATCTATCAAACGTCAGCAACATTGACTCCCGTCGATATTCTACATTTTATTTACTAGTTCCCGGAGTATTCTGGGGTATGGACATACCAAAATTTAACAAGTTCTTGATTTTGGACATTGACCTTGTTTTCGACATTTTTTAAAAAGAGACTTTATTTGTTCATTTGAAAGAGAAAGCAGGAGCAGGAGGGAGAGGCAGAGGCAGAGGGAGAAGCAGGTTCCCCGCTGAGCAGGGAGCCCGAGGCGGGACTCGATCCCAGGACCCTGAGATCATGACCTGAGCCCAAGGCAGGTGCTTAACCGATTGAGCCACCCAGGGACCCTGGACATTTTCTTATCATAAATAATGATAAAACTGCCTTGTCCTCATCTCCTATAATTCCTTCGAAGTGAAACTGTTACGTCACATACGTGCACATTTTTTTTTTTTTAAAGATTTTATCTATTTATTTGACAGAGAAAGATAGCCAGCGAGAGAGGGAACACAAGCAGGGGGAGTGGGAGAGGAAGAAGCAGGCTCACAACGGAGGAGCCTGATGTGGGGCTCGATCCCGCAACGCCGGGATCACGCCCCGAGCCGAAGGCAGACGCTTAACCGCTGTGCCACCCAGGCGCCCCATACGTGCACATTTTAAAAATTAAATACGTTTTGTCAAATTGTGCTGCAAAAATGCTTTTGTCATTCATACGACCTCCAGCAAGAAGTGTCTACATTTTCATTGTCAGCATCACTGGTGTGTACACACACACACACACACACACACACACACACATATGCCAGTGCTGAATTCTTGTTTTATTGTTCATTTTTTGATTGCTTGGGAAGTAGAAATTTTTTCCTACGTGAATTGGCCTCTGTGTTTTCTTCTTCAGCAAAGAACATCCATGTTTTTTGCCCATTCTTTATTGTTTTCTTATTGATTTGCTAGCAGCATTTTACATATTGAAACACCAGTCTATTATTTCTCATCTATGATATATATTTTCCCTAGAGCAGTTTCTTTAAATATTTTTTTTTATGGTGTTTTGTCTCCTCTCCTCATCCACCCTCCCAATTTTTCACTTGCAGTTTCTCTTGTCTCCTTACTTGTCAAATGGTTATTGGTAAAATGACACTTAGGAGAGAAAAACACCACCACGCTCACTCCAGCTTTATCGCTAATTTATCTACTGGCTGGCCAAAGGAATTTTCTTCACGGTGGCAAAATCCATTCCTTAGAGCAATCATCAAACCAAGCAGAAGCCGGCAGTTAATGTAGAAACTGGTCCTACAGAAACCATGCCAGTTGTCTTAGCAAAGTCAGGCAGCAGCCTCATTTAGGACAAAACAACTTTGAGTGACATGGAGGTCACAGGCAGGGTCAAGAATTCGGAGTCCCTCGAGGGATTCAGAGTTTCTGGAGCAGTAAGCCCACATCCTACATGTTCAAGGAGGGTCTCACCCAAGAGGGAGATGCTATTCAACGGGTTACTTCCCCTAAAGAAAACGTCTTCCATTAGAAGAGAAACCAGAGATCCTTGTCCTTATTTGGGGGCGGGGAAGCAAAATGGAAAGCCGGCTCCATTGTTCCCTGTGGTGACCATGCCGAGAGGCTGAGCGTTGATGCAGCTCCTGGATGGCGGGGACAGGTACAGTGCCCTCTCCACATGGTGCTGGGAAATCAGCACAGCAGAGACTGTATGTGAGACAGGACAGGGCTTACAAGGCCTTGCAGCAAACCGACCATGGCAACACCAGAAACTCCACCATTTATCTTCTGTTGTCATACCTCTTGCATTCCATTTATGACTTTTGTTTCCCCACTACTTTTTAACGGCAACATTTTCATCTTTTTGAAAGCCTTGGCTGGTCTGCGTTAGGTGTGGCTCACACTTGAGCCAGGGCATTAAAGGTGAAGTGGAATCATCCTAAGGGCCAGCAACATGGCGGCAGTTAAGAGTTGGGAGAAAGACTCCGGCAGAAGGTCAAATTCAGGGGCCCTCTTCTCCTTCTTAGAAAAGGCATCTGTACTTCCACAGCCACCCTGGAGACCCAAGATTCCATTTTATTAATGAGAATGCTTTCCTGCACAGCTGGCGGTCCAGCAAAGCTTGGAGATGTCCCGGTTTAGGGAGATGGGAGGGCATGCAACGCTGGCCACTGAGTTACTACGTCCAGAGGACTGAGCACACGGCAGGGCATGGAGAGGGGAGGCAAGGATGGAGAGGAGGAGGAGGAGGCAGGCTAGAAATCAGAAGACAGAAGCTTGGGGCTTAAAGCCAGACAGTGACAGGTGACAGGAGGTGGGGCAGTAACCACAGCAGCTGAGGGAGGGGACTGTACCAGGATAGAGGAGACTTCTAATGACCGCTGACACTCTTAATTATAACCACAAGGCACTAAAGCTCCTGCCTCGTTAAAAAACAATTAAATTATCTCCACTCTGTTAAACTGATGGAGGCAGGATAGTACGCCACTGGCTTTTAAAATCCTCTTCAGAAGCAGGGAGGACACACCAACAAGTTGGAGATCTGGAGAGGGTGAGACGCTGGGAGAGTTTCAGTCTGCGTCTGGGCCTGGCCGGGCAGTGGGTGAAGCCAACACGGTGGTCTGACACAGTGAGACCTACAACCCAGTGGGCTGTAAGTCTAGGTTTTCTGGTAATCCTTGAGCAAGTGTGAGGAGGCGGTGGGTACCAACAGTGGAAAGCCAGGATCTGGGTTGATGACCACCGTCTCATTCCTACAAATACATGTATCTCTGGGCTGTAAACGTGACACCTTTCAAAGGTGCTTCTCACCAATACAGGGAAAAACCAAGATAATGGACAACGTGGGGGAGATTCTGATGTCCCTGGTTTAAGGAAAAACTAGCTATATTTCCACTGTTCCTCTCACCTTATCAAACAATCTTTTCTAATAAAATCAATCAATATTTATGGGGCTAGGTGCTACAGGGGATAAAAGAAAAATGAGGCATGGTCTCTAACCTTGAGGAGTTTCCACTTAATGACTGTTTAAGAGACTTTTTTGGGGGGGGGGGCTACAACCAATGTCATCATGATTTAAATGCAGTAACAGGACTCACTCAATAAATTACTGTGAATCATACTTGGAAAACGAATAATGTTTCTGGAAAACAAATGTTAAAGGATGATAAATTCCTCTTTTCCAACATCTTCTCAGACTTTCTGCATTTTCTGGTGGGGGCACTCTTAAAGGGCGCAAGGAGCCCACCATCTTGAATTGAGCCGGGGGAGGGCATGCACGAAGGCTCTGGGGGGCTTGTACTGGAGAATACAAATGCAGGAGAGGGTCCAGGGCCTTGCTGGTTGTAAGAGTCAAGCATCACGGTTGCTTTTACTTTCCTTCTCCCATAGTTTTAGTTAAACTTGCCAGCAGGATGCTGAGTCAAGACTAAAAGCCACATCCCCACGTGGTTATTCTTGTCCAGTTTTGCTCTTTCCTACACACCCATGTTTGGCTTGTTGTCACTTCACTGTAGCAAAATCCCCTCACCCACAGAAATCAGTGAATCTTTTCTTTATTATTATAAAAGTAAAACATATTTCTTTTAGAAAATAAAAATACAGGGAACAGAAAAACTGTAATAATCCCATGAGTTAGAGCTCGGCGCTGTCCACATTTTAGCGCGTACTCAATGACTTTCTGTAGCTTAGATGTTCAGTTGCTGTTGTTGTTTTTTTTTTTTTTTTTTTTTTTTTTTTTTAAGATTTTACCTATTTACTTGACAGAGAGAGTCAGCCAGCGAGAGAGGGAACACAAGCAGGGGGAGTGGGAGAGGAAGAAGCAGGCTCCCAGCAGAGGAGCCTGAAGTGGGGCTCGATCCCAGGACTCTGGGATCACACCCTGAGCCAAAGGCAGACGCCCAACAACTGAGCCGCCCAGGCGCCCCCATTTGTTGTTGTTTTAAATCTTGTCCTAATTTCCACCAAACTATTACTTTGAGACCGGGTTTTCAGTTAAACCACTATCCAAACTCAGTCATCAGCTCAAACACCACACTACCCATCAGGGAGGCCCCTCCAACCGGCACCTCCTAGTTACCATAGCGACTTCTCCCTCCGCACCCCCCCCCCCCCCGGTGCTCTTGACCCCCCACAACACAGCTTTAGTTTCCACCCAGGCATGTGCTACCACCTAAAATACTACTTATTTAAATGTCTTCCTGGGGGCGGGGGGACACAAGCCCCAGCAGGATGGGGACGTTCATCAGTTTTGTTCGCTGCTCTGTCACTTGCACAAGGACAAGGCAGTGCCGAAGGGGCCGGCCCTAATGACCTCAACACCGGCAAACACTCTTCTCTACAGTAAAGAACTGTTCGTAACAAAGACCATCATGCCAGGTCCCGGAGCAGGGACCGGAGAGAAAGCGTGAGACCTGGCCGCCGGCGTGGGCCCTGCTGCTCCCTTTCTGGCTGACTGGAGCGTGAGTGGCTTGTCTGCTCTGAGCCTTGGTTTCGTCACCGATGTGAATGAGAGGGTGGAAGGCTGGGATGCCCGACAGCTCCCCCATCTCTCTGTGCTTTGACATTCAACAGACCGTACGGAGAAAAGAACCCAGAAGCCAAAGAAAGTGGGGTGTAGGTCTGACTGCGACCCCAATAGCACCCCACCCACTCCAGCCCTTCTGCGGACGCAGCACTCGACAGGTCACTAAGTGCTTTCATTTAGATGATCTTGTTAATTTCATCTATTGGCTAATCAGCCCAAGAATCTCAGACAGAGCATCCCCAAGATGGCATGACAAAGTCAGCAGGACTAAACAGAAGTGACGGGGAGAGCCAGCCAGAGATGACAGAGAAACTCCATCAGTGAGATTAAATGTAACTTCAGGGGGAGGGAGAAAAAGAGCACCAAAAGGCAGGGGGGCTAATTTTCACATAACTCATCCAAATCCTATTTAAATACTCCTTGGGCACCCATCACATTCCACCAGTCCCGTAGGGATTACAAGGCCTCCCCCGCCCCCAGCTGTATTTATTGACTCCCAGCACCTGCTCCTGCACCTCTCTGACGGAGAGGATGAAATCAGCCGGTGTCTCAGGCTCCCACCCCCCTGAACTTGGCTTGAGTGTTCCAGGATCTGCAGAAAGCCGCGGCCAAAAGTTCTGCAACTCATTTGGGAGGGTATATCAGGATTTCTATCAAATCTGTCTACTGGCTTATGTAACTGTGCTCTTCTTGTAATTCTGTGACTTTTATCAAAAGGCTAGATCTGAATTGCAGACACAAATATTCCTTTCTACATTCTCTCCAAGTGAATGAAGCCCGAATTGATTCTCCAGTCCTTCTAGATTGCTAAAGCTTGCAGAAGCAAACAACTCTATTTTTTTTTTTTAAAGAGTGCTTTAGGGCAACAGTAAACTTATGCTCATCAAATTATTCATTCATTCACCCATTCATCCATCTAACAGATAACTACTGAGCATCTCCTATCGGCAAGACACTGATCCAGGCAACGGGGGTAAAGAATCTCATTGAAACTGGAGAGAAAGATACAATTCATTTACACCAGGGGTTAGAAAGCTGGCTCCTGTCCTCATCCCAGGTGTGCTGAATTCCCTGGACCCCACTCCAGGGTGCAGGCCACCAATTCCTCTCTCTGATTTACATCAGCCTGATGGGGTCGCTCTGGGGCAGCCTTTTCTCTTCCAAGTCCTTCTGCCCAGCACACCCCGCTGGATGCCTTCCTGGCTCATGAGTTACTCTGACCGGGACCTTTGGGGAGCACTCTGGTTTTAAAGGTCTTTTCCTCCTGCTGCCAAGCGGGGTAATCCGAGAGCGTGCCTGCCCATCGCACAGGGCCAGTCTACTGAACAAGGGAGTTTTGAGAACGTGCTAAGGATGCTGTGTTTGCGCCAGTGTTAAGAGGTGATTTCGCTTAGCAGAGTAAAAGGAAAACACTCACCGAAGTCTGGAAAATAAGTGTGCTTTCTGACCCAGTGCTTTAAGAAAACACATTCAGAATCTCTGTTCTGCTACTCACTGGCTGCAAAACCATCACCGGCGCTGGATTTAAAATTCTGTGTTTCAGTTTCCCTATCTAGAAAGCGGAGCTCATGCTCCCCCTTAGGGTCCCTGCCAGGATTAAATGCTACCTTTACTGAGCATTGGCTGTGAGTCGGGCAGCATGTGAAGCACTTTACAAGTAGAATCTTATTTAGTCCAGTTGATCGACCTCATGTCAGCCCCAGATCACGGTACTGGTGAGGGATTTCTATTGGCTAGAAAGACAGTTTTTCTGGAGCAACTAGAATAGTTATGGGCTTAAGTACTTCAATAAATGCACAAGAGTCAGTGAAATGTCAAACAGGGTTGGTCCACATATCTAGAGTTGTGTTAGCCATGTGGTCACTCAACACAGTAGCCACCAGCCGCCTGCAGCTACTTACATTTAAATCAATCAAAATTCGGTTAGAGTAAAATTCAGTTCCTAGGTTACAACAGCTGCATCTCAAGTGCTTAATGACCAGTGTGGCTAGTGACTACCTTATTGAAGAGTGCAAATATAAAATATTTCCATCACTGCGGAAAACTCTCTGAGAACTGGGGGAGGTAAAACACATTATAGGAGGAGAAATGAGAAAAGTCAACACAGCAGTATGAGGGTTAATTCCGCGGACGCTTGTGAAATCTCAGCATGTTTTCAGTAATTTGTCAGGGCTAATAGGGTGAGGCTGTTCTCATTTGTGGGCTGTCCTGACAAAGTGCTCTTGGGGCATTTGGATGGCTTTACAGGACAGCTTTAGTAGCCGTGGTTACTAACAGTTTAGCACCATTCGAAGGTATTAAATTCTTAAGATGTTTTACTAATTAGCACAGATCAAATTAAGACATTTATTAAAAAGTCATACAGAATCCACTCCGACAAACCCAATGGCTCCCCTACCATTTGCCCCGACAATGCTAATTCTGACAACCTAGCACTCAGGAGCCGTACGTCAAAAATAAATCACGCGCTCATCATCATGACTCGGGAAAACGCTTTGTAAAATTCTCAGGCGCAAGGAGTCTTCCCTCTAGGTGTAACCCAGTCTATACTGTACAGGCTCTACCGTGCTCCAGCCTCTCTTCTGGCCACACCCAGTGCTCTTTGCAAAATGCAAACAGGTCCTGTCTCCCGGGTTTGAAATTTTCACAGGGCAACTCCATTCCTTAGATTACTTATCAAAAGCCCCTGGCTTAGGATAGGATCCCCTTCACCACCTGACTGCAGTTTGCCAAAGCCACCCTCACTCCTCTGCCCCAGACCTCTAACTCCCCCTGTTCCATTCCATCCCACGGAGGGGGCCTCATTCAGTCATTTATTCCCTGAAAAAGTATTAAGCAATCCTAAGAGCCACATATTCTGCGAGGGTCTAGAGCTACAACAGCAAAGAAAAAGCAAGATCAGACTTCTACCCTCATGGGCTTATGTTGTAGTAGGACAAGGCAGACAGCAGATAAATAAATATATTATGATATATAATATGCCAAAGGGTGACAGGTGCCTACAGAAACCAAAAAAAGGGTGGGGTAGTTTCCTTATATTTAGACATTATATTATTTTCTCCAATCCTTTGAGATTGTCATTAATCCGTCCACTCGTTCGACAGATTTTTGTTGAACGCTTACCATGTGCTGGGAGGTGTTCTGAGCACTGTGGCTGCAGCAGCAAACAGGACAGATGCCCTGGGCTGATGGAGCTGAACTTCCAGCGGCAGAGAGGGATAATTAGCAAGAGGACACCGTAGCAGCTCAGATGAAGGCGAGTGCCGAGGATAAGGGAGGTGGAAGGAGGTGGGAGTACACAGATGGGGCTGGCGTGGTGGTGTTCCTGTCTACACACAAGGTCACTGCACCCAGACATGCAGAGATGGTACGTGCATGTTTTCTCGTTGGCTGGAATGCACTTTCCCCACCTCGCACACATGGCCACGTCCTCCTCTGTTTCCCTCCTCTAAGCCCTGACTACAGTGGTACTTTCTGGAGCTTTTCTGATTCTCCCGATTGCATTCTCCCTGTATGTTGTAAATACCTTGATCCATCTAGTATCATACAATATGACATCATGCATTTAGGTGTATGGTAGTCCCAGTGGGCTCAAATTCCTGAAGGGCAGGGACTGTGTCTCATCCATCTTCCTTTACTCAGTCCAGAAGCCTTCATGGAACACCAGCTACAAAGCTTGCCCAGCTTCCCCACCACACAGAAGGAGAGGACGCCTGCCATTTTGTCCTTATTTGAAAAAGACCTGCTTTTCTGTCCTCCTCTCTCATCGACCACAGAGCACCGACGTGCCATTTAAGTAAAATCATGCATGCAAGTGTGAAATAGCACCAAATATGAAAACTTGGCAGTAAACAGGAGCTGTGGCTATAATAATTATTACTAATCTAAATCAATTTGTCTCTCTAGTCCAGTCCTGTCCAGTACATTATGGGAATGCTTCTGCTTTTAGTCTCCCACTCTGATAAGATAAAACCCTAGCAGACCTGACTAGTAAACCTGACGGTAGGGGCTACAGTCCCTGGGAATCCTGTACACCGTATCTGCTCACTAAAGAGACGGCTCATATTTGAAGGCGTTGCGGTGACTTCGAGGTGGAGACTGACCTTCTGCACCATCTCCGCTACTCTCCATACTCTGTTCTGGTGGAGATGCTCTTTGTCTCCAAAGCCTGTCAGTACTGGCATTTTCGTGGCTCTTGGCCCCCCACCCTGAGCCGCAGAGCTGCCCCACCTTGAGTCTCCTCTGCTGTTCCATTCTTCAAACCCCTGGCGTCAACTCCCCAGACACTCTTCCCTCCAACCAAGTTTCTTCTCTCGTGTGTTACCTACATATTTTCTGTGAGAACGTGAAAACCACTTCAGCTGCTCAGCCAGACAAACCCGAGCCGTGTGCACCCCCACATCCCGTGGAAATGGCTGTGGGGCCACTGGGGGCAGATACGTCTCTGGGACTTGGAATGTTCTCTTATAAAAGGGGACAGCATCTGCTTTCAAAGGCGGTTGAGAGCATGGACATATCTTCACACCACCGTGCCAGCACACAGTCTCCCAACGCTCGAGGGCATGAAAACGTGCTTTTCTGAATAGCTGGCCACTTACTACACGTGGTTATATACATGCAGCTCCAGAATTATTAAGTCGGCACGAGCAGGAGCCGTTGCTTTTACACATAGCCGTATGTGGACAGGAAGGCTGAGGTCAGCTGACCTGCACCTGCGGCGGGTCAGACAGAACTTCCCATAAAAACAGTTAAAAAGATGAATGCATATTCGCAATGACAACCAGGGCTCGGGAATTTAAAAGACAATGCTGGATGCTCATTTCAAGGTGAGAGAAAATTCTGAAGATGAAAGAATCTTCTCAAAACTTACTTCTAATTAAAGTGTTGGTTGGCTGCATTTCCCCTGAGCTCAGCTCTTTGTCTATGAAGGGGAAATCGCACTGGGCTCTGCCTAGACAATAAGCCACTTCCTCTACATCGGAACTCAATCACAGGTTTTCCAGCCCCATTTGTGTGCCCAGCACTGGGGAGGTCTGAAAAGCTTTTGAAAAGTATAAATTCATCTGTCTTTTTGGCCAGCACTGCCTGCATACTTGAAACTAAGCAAAACTGTCCCATTGACACAGAAAAGAAGAGCAATTCAAGATATGGCTGAATTACCATAAAATGCAGACAAGGTCAGGGGTGAAAACCCCCAAATGAAACCAAACCAAACCATTCCAGAGTCAGCCAGAATGCAAAATTTCTGCTGAGATGGGGGCTGACCCACTGACGGGGCTGTAGGACTCCGTAAATGATGAGAAGAGTTTCACGGAATATTTGAAAACTGAAAAGATGCAAAAGATGCTATGTTCTGTACCGAGTGGGGGCCAGAAAAGTGCTGAATTACCAAATGGGCGATGACAGAGAAGAGAAAAAGCTGGCGGATGAGTAAGTCACAGCAAGATTGATGGGACCGGTCAGCCACTGGCAGGTGACAGATGAGCCAATGCATCACCAAGGAAGATGGAGGGAAAGGCTGTGAGATACTCCAGGCTCTGAGACGAAGCTTCACTCGCTGAGAGACACAAAGAACCAGGAGCTCGGGCTGCAAACTCCATGGCCCAGAGTGGACCACCCCTGCTTCCTGAATGCCAAGTGAAGCTAAAGGAGCGTGGGAGAGAGTACTGGGTGTAAGCCACCTGCCAGATACTGCACTCTACTCTTGTGCAGGTTATCTTCCCCAAATCCATGGGAGTAGAAAGCAGTATCATCTTGATTTTATAGCAAAGGAACTGGAATCTCTAAGTTTTATACTCTGGTAACATAGCAAGCAGGGAGCAGAGGAAGGACTTACAGCCGGTCTGTCTGAAGGCACAGGCTGCATGCTCCCAGCCCTCTGCAAATTTTTTCACTAACATAAATCCTAGGACCCTGGAGAATGAATACAGAGCCCCCAGATTAGCCTGCCGGTAAGCAAGTGATTTCTTTGAAGTCTCAATTTTTATCATAATCACTGGTGCACATTTTAAATTTTATCTTGTATTTGTGTTTTAACTGACAAATACTGTTGTAAATTACTTACCACACGGAAGGACATACTGTCCTTGTCCTGGGGGCTTGGGGCTTGGAACAGTGTCTGGAATAATAGCGAGGACCCAAGCGGAGAGGGGAGGGCAATGGCTGGACAGTGTGCACCCTTTCTTGAAAAGCAACACATTCTACCATGCTGCCTCTTAACATCCCATTTTCAGGGAAAATGGGAAATATCCGAGTACCCCACTGAAGTCAAAATTATGTTTAATGGCTGGGTTAAGTGAGGAGAGTCCCCGCGCTCCGGCAAATAACTTACATGTGTTCTCTCCAGTTGACAAACAAGCTATCTATGTTACCTTCCTGGTAAAAATTCGTCTCTGTTCAAAGGAATACCCCTGTGGGCATGGTGTTTTCTTACAGTCTGTCAGTGTCATTTGTGCAGGTGACATGATCGATTAGCCTAGTGGTGAGGACAGGTGACTCTGAGTGGTGGGCCAAGTACTGACCAAAGGGCTTACCAGGGGTTGCCCCCAATTAATCCCTCTCAACAATTCTATGAGACAGGTGGTACTATCACACCCATTGTGCAGATGAAGAAACTGAGGAGAGAGGCTGAACCAGTTGGTCCAAGGTGACCCAAGTTTGCACACCTTGGGGCTGGGATTCACGTCCATGTAACTTGACTTGAGAGCCGTCATTTTAGCCAATGACCCCAGGTAGCCTGGCCCCTGGGCCCACATTTGCTTAGTCCAAAGCTAATAAATATCAGTGTGCTCATTTCTCTTGATACAATTAAGAAGCTCTACTCACCCATTTGCTGACTAGGGTCCTCCATCTTCTGACTGGGTAGCACTCATGAGGCACTATTTACGAAGGGAACACTGCTCCATCCTTGCCAAAGGTTCTCATCTAAAAGATGCTAGTCTTGAGTGTGGCAATGCCCACTGTACGTTGAGCACAAGTACAAGGGAAATGCCCAAGGGAAATGTGCTTTGGTTAAGCTCCTCGGCCCAGAAATGAAGTTTGAGCATTAGTTCATTTACAGATACCAGCAATGGACACGGTTGTATAAAACTCTGTCAGGAGAAGGCAGCGTCGCATCATGGTCCATCAGCGGGGGAGCCAAACAGCGCTGGGTGTGGACCTGGAATTTTTCCACTGACAGGCTACCTGGTTCTGGGTGCTGAATCTAACTGATGCATCAGTGTCGTCCCCCCCCCGCCCGCCGTAAAATGGAGACAGTAACACTGAGCTCTGGGTGCTGCTGTGAAGATGAAAACTGAGATATGCGTCCCTAGGTTAAATGCTACCTGATGGCTTATGTGCGTGTCTGCGGCGACTGAGCCCCACTGAAATTCAACAGATTAATATACAGTAATGGCCCCTGAACAACACCGGCTTAGGGGTGCCGCTTCCCCCGCCCCTGTCCAGTTGAAAATCCACACATAACCTTTTTTAAATATTTATTTTGAGAGAGAGAGAGAGAGAGAGAGCGCGCGCATGTGAGCAGGGAGGGGCAAAGGGAGAAGGAGAGAGAGAAAAAACCCTAAACAGACTCACCGCCGAGGGCAGAGCCTGATGCAGGGCGCGAACTCACAACCCTGAAATCATGACCTGAGCAAAACCAGGAGTCAGATTCTTCACCAACTGAGCCACCCAGGCACCTTGCAAATCCACATACAACTGTTGATTTCCCAAAACTTAACTACCAATAGCCTACTATTGACCAGAAGCATCACTGATAACATAAACAGCCGAAAAACACGTAATCTGTGTTATATGTATTCTATACTATACACTTACAAAAAAGCTAAAGAAAGTGTTACTTAGAAAATCATAAAGGAAAATACACATACGGTACTGTCCAGTATTTACTGAAACAAATGTGCATATAAGCAGATCTGGGCCATTCAAACCCGTGTTGTTCAAGGGTCAGCTGTGTGTGAAAGTGTTCAGCATGGTGCCTAATGCAGTGACTATTCAGTAAATTGTACTTGATAACTGCAACGAAACAGCAGAATCTGTGCAGCCATATATTTTTTATTTTTTAAAGATTTTTATTTATTTATTGGACACAGAGAGAGTGAGAGAGAGTACACAAGCAGGGGGAGCAGCAAGTTCCCCAGTGAGCACGGAGCCCGATGCGGGACTTGATCCCAGGACCCCAGGATCATGACCTGAGCTAAGGCAGACGCTTCACCAACTGAGCCACCCAGGCGCCCCGCTGTATTATGTTTTTCATTGGTCAGATCAGTAACATCAATACCTTGCAAACCTGTATCTTCTAAACTGTTTCAAACTGCTTTCCCACCAGTTTCTCCAACTGATAATCACAATCACCCTAGCAAGTAGGTAGCTCGACCCATATACTTATTTGGCAGATGAGAAATGGGAGGTTCGGAAAGATTCAAGAACTTGCGGAAAGCCGGGAGGTTAGCTGGTGTCACTGTTGCAGCTAAGACCAGAAATCGGATGCTCCTTTTTCTTTTGCCACCACGACTTTGAAAATACCTGTGGGTTCTGCAAGATCCCAGGGAAGAAAGGTAATCAGCTTCTCCGGGATCACACAGCAAGTCTGCAAGAAGGCAGGCAACCGTCCTCTTGTCTGGGTTCTCACCGTGCTGCCGTCAGGCAGATAACTGCACCTCACGGTTCACGGAGAGCGCCAAACTCCGCTCAGGAATGCTATCCAAGCCCCGAGACGAACAGCTGCTGTTCCTCTGTCCTCTCTCCCTCTGCCTCCAGTTCATCAGGAAGCCCACCATGAATGAGCCCCCAGGCAGACCGCCTCACTCCCCTCCCCCACTTGCTATACACTTCAGTGACTCGGCCTTCCTTTCCCTGCATCGGCCATCACAGACTCTCTCCCGCTCTTGGCATCTGCCGTTCGCTCTGCTTAGAGCACTCCTGCTCTCGGATGTGCTGCAGTGAGTCTTCCCTTGGCTGAAACTTCTCATCCACCCTTTGTGACTTCCTACGAAGCAGCCCCCCCCATCTTTGTCATGTTGCTCTTTACCATATCACCATCGCAATTATCTTGCCCACCCGTGGTCTGTTTCCCTCCACCTAGGAATCCAAGCTCCACGGGGGCAAGGCCCTGGGCTGTCTCGCTCATCTCAGGCAGTTATGTGTTGTTACGTGGCGTAAGAAGAAAATTGTCCACCCCCAGCAGCACCTGCCTGGGGGAGATCAAAACCAGAAGTTTGTATTTCACTGTACCTGCTTTCCAACAGCTGAAGGTGTTCAGGGATGTAAGCACGGACCTAAAAACCCCACTCTTCTCTGCTGGCCAATGAACTACGTTATTCCCCAAACTTTGTACAAACCAATGAACTCATTCCGTCCCACTGAGAACACAGTTTTCAAATGCTCTCTCCTACCCTACCTCCCCCTTTTGCACTTAAAATCGTTGATTGTTTTCCCTGTGCCACCTATTCGGTAACTTTTTTTCAACGTGTGTGTTCCCTTGCCTGGCCATGAAATAAACAATACATTCAACTTTTTCTTTGTGTTTGTTCTGTTTATATGTTTATTATTGGTTTTTTTGCTCCTACCAATGAAAATTGGGCTCTTTCTGAAGTAATCGGAGATACCCGGAGAGGCAGTTTATGTAGGGACCCAAATTCCAGACGCAAGAGCAAGACTGTCAAGTTCAGACCCTAGTTCTGCTATTTTCTTAGGCAAATGAAGTAACCACCCGATGCCTCAGTTTCCTCACTGCCAACTACAGTAATGCCTGCCTCATGCGGACTGGCCCATGGAAGGGCTATGTGAGTGCCAGCTATCCCAATTGTTCAGCACAATGTCAAAACAGTACCATACTTCGGCACAGATGACTCTTACAAGGTTGCTGCCAGAAGCGGAGGACTATATTATCAGTTTTTCAATATGATAAAACACACAAAGTGTCCGATACATATTGAATAAATGAGAGCAACACTTCTTCTAAATAAAGCAAGGTATGGACATCAATACAATGTATTATTAATTACTTCCAACTTTTTACTAAGGCTTTGCGAAAGAACTGAATATAGGTAATGCGGACGATAGCAATCTTAGGGTTTTAGAATAACTTTTATATACTTGATCCCAGTTCATCTACACTGTACAAAACCAGGCTTACTGGGTGCTCATTTCACAGATGAGAAAGCTGGGGGTCAGAGGTGGAACTGTGGCTTGTTCCTGGCCCCGCAGTGCACGGGAGTCAGATTTAACTTTTTCACTGACTGTATTTCCCAAAACCTCAAGTAAGGCTAACAGTCCCTTGAGTGGAATTGTTCTAGTAGAATGACTCAGTAGGAGAAAACGAGGTGTGATTAGGGTATTTTTCTCTCAGCATAGTCATCTTGCAGATGTGTATTAACGATGCCACCGTTGTTAAAATTACTACCGCAGTAGCCATGTGTCTCAGAACTCCCCTTAGATCCTAAAGCATATCCTGGACTCCAAAGGGTTGGCCTACCTTGCCCTTTGAGAGTTGATTTAATTTTAATAAAAAAGTCAAGAATCTCACGTGCCTCTAAATCTTTTAAATAAGATGGGTGGTAAAGAAAGGTAATAAAGGTTTGTTCTCTTTATTTTTTTTTTTTTAAAGATTTTATTTATTTATTTGACAGAGATAGAGACAGCCAGCGAGAGAGGGAACACAAGCAGGGGGAGTGGGAGAGGAAGAAGCAGGCTCATAGTGGAGGAGCCTGATGTGGGGCTCGATCCCATAACGCCAGGATCACGCCCTGAGCCGAAGGCAGACGCTCAACCGCTGTGCCACCCAGGCGCCCCAGGTTTGTTCTCTTTAAACAATAAAACGGACTAGAAAACAGACTCATGTGGTCTACAAGGTAATTTTGTATAGGACTTTTGGAATGATGGACATTTCGAGTAGCCTCTCTGATATGCCATTTTGCTGCTTGCTGTCTTTCATAGAATTAGGCTAGTGCTTTGCAGCATGGTGGTCTCTGGGGTCAGAGAGGACCCCAAGCCTAGGGCTTTCTGCACTAAGTGCAATGACGGAACCAAAGACAGGTGTGCTGGAGAAGACTAATAGTAGCCACTTCCTCTTAGCCTCTTCCCTCCTCTATTGTGTGGCAGCCATTCAGTTTAGATAGGACTGACCTCACCCCCGCTCCAAGTGTGGACCCAACCTGATTAAGGCAATCAGCATGCCCCACTCACTGAGCTACAAAATTGGATAAGGAGTAAGGCTGTGGCTTGAGATGGCACAATTACAGAGTAAAGCATAGGACTCTTGCTCCCTCAGAGATGAATGAGGAAGCTGGCAGCCCAAGGGATGGATAGAAATCATGTGGTCCTAAAAGGGAAGTCGGCCTGAGGACAAAGAATCTCTGAGAAATGAGCCAAAGCCCATTTGCCACCTGCAGTTACGTAAAGCAGCACGTTCCTTATTTATGCTGGTATGGTGTGGATTGCCCTTACTTATAGCCTGACTCCTCTCTCTGTTCCCAGGGCACCTTATGGCATGTCTTACAACAGATACGCGATATCTAAGCATAGAATACATAATTTATGTAATGTGCTACACACACATTAAAATATGCAATGTATATATCTAAGGTAGTATATAAATCTGCATGTTTGTTTCTCTTTTCTTCTATGCATAAGCTTTTCAAAGTAGAAAGTGGGTCTAATTCACCTTTGAATCCCCAGTGCTTAGCACACAGCTTTGCTAACAGTTAGGTGCAAAGTAGGAGATGCTTTTCTCAAAAGACCATTATATTAAAGCTTTAGAACATCTTCAGGCAGCATAGGAATCACAAGGCACTGATTTCATTTCAATCTTCCCAAGTCTCTAATCTTACCTGTCCAATTACAGGTACAAATCCACTTTGAGGACCATGATGTTGACAATTAAAGTGAGGGGGGAAACATCATTTAAAGTGCAGAATGTCCCATGGGAGACCACTTGGCTATAAAACTTCTAGTGCATTTTTGTTAAGGAAAGATAAGTCCCATAGCTCCCTGGTTTACAAGGTGGTTACGTGCAGGTGTGCGTCACCCCCTGATTCTAACTGCAGACTCTCTCCTTGCTAACTTTGGGCAAGCTACTTAAGTGTTTGTGTTCTCATCCATAAGATGGGGATAATAAAAGTACCTTTCCTTAAGTGACTGCTGGAGATTAAGTAAGGCAATATGCATGAAGCCATTAGCCTCATGAGTGGCATTCTCAATACATGGAATGTATTATTATTACTAATGTTATTACTCTTATTATTACTTCAGCACTGGGTAACCCAGAAACAGGTTCAAGCAAGTAGCTTAATGGAAATCCACAGCTAAGCTAATGGAAGAGCTGCCATCCCCAGAAGGGATGGGGGAGGAACATCTGCTCCCAGCACAGGTGTAAGCTCAGGGGAGAGGGGCTGATGATCGCTGCTGGACCAGTGACAAGACGAAGGCATCAGGGGAGCCCATGGAAGGCTTCCTGGCCCAGCCCCAGACCCTCCTGAAACCTAGAGAGGAACCCAGAGAATGGGGAGGGTGTGGGAGGGGGCGGCGACACTTCAAAGCAGCTCCGGGGCTGCATCTGAGAGGTGCAGGATTGCAAATGATACATTAAAGAGCTGGACTCAGAAGGCAAGTGGATTAGAGATACTCTCCAAGTCAGGGACGAAGCTAATGAGGCTTTTCTTGTCACCATCTGTAGAAGTTTATTACTTATACTTCAAAGGCAGCGAGCAGCAGAGGGGCTGGGGAGGGGGGCTTGTCCTCACAAGAGGAGCAGGAAACAGAAGATGCTGACTTCAGGAGAGGGTGGGAGGACGCCCCCTGCATTCCTGCTGCAAAAACAGCCAAGTGTGGAGGCACGCACCTGTGATGGTCAGTCGCTGGCGGTGGTCACAGGGTGGGAGGAAGATGGACAGGAGAGAGGATTAATTAACTTTATCACGGAGCAGGAGATGGGCTGGTGACTCTGAAATTACCTGCTGGCAGCCCTCAATTCTGATCTCATATATTCTGGGTTTCGTTCCTGGTAGGAAGTACTCCAAGTCTTTCTTCATCTCAACCTGCTTAACACCTGGCTGTCCGTCAACATACACTACGTGAACACGGTGATCCAGTCGGGGCGGCAGGCAGCTCGCACAATGAGTCTTCACTCACCCATGATGTGGATGATGCCCTCCTCCCAGCTCAAAGCAGTCACTTTTGATAGTTTGTAATTACAGGGGACGGAACGGATAGTCATTCCATCATTAGGTATTTACTGAGTGCTTACTACTGCGTGCCACATACTAGACACACAGCGACGAACAGTGATAGCCCAGGCCCTGCCCTCCTGGAACTTAAGAGTCTAGTGGGGTAAATGGGACATTAAAGAATCACGCAAAGGCACATACATACAAAATGACAGTTATCGTAAGTGCTATGAAGGGGAAACGTGATGCTTGCATAGGTGTAAAACAGGAGGAACTGATCTGAATGCGCAAGTCTCACTTGAAGCAGTAATGACAGGGCTGAGGTTGGCAGAACATGTAGGATCAACCAAGCAAAGGTGGGGAGGTCAGCCAAGGAACACAGGGAAGTAAGTTCAGGGTGCGGGAAGAACATGTGCAAAGGTCCGGTGGTGGCAGGGAGAACGATTCACTTCAGAAACACAGACCACCAATCTTTCTGTATGAGGCCGAGAGAGGGAGTATGTGGAGAGGCAAGGAGGCATGGACTTTTGCCTTTATTTTTCACCACCTACCCTTTTGGTTCCCACTCTGTGCTTTCACAGCACATAGAAGTTCAAGTATATATGCTGAAGTGAAATGAAAGATTTCCTACAATGCTCTCGGCCCCACATTAGGATTTTATACACCGAATCTCATTAAAACCATTCATTCATTGATTCTCACTGAACTAACTCATTTTACTCATAGAGAACGAACAGTTGATAAACCCAAGGTCACAGAAGTGCAAGTCC
Organism: Ursus arctos; assembly: GCF_023065955.2. NCBI lineage: Eukaryota > Metazoa > Chordata > Mammalia > Carnivora > Ursidae > Ursus > Ursus arctos. Next base: position 7,603,653 of record NW_026622886.1, on the reverse strand, counting down.
CAGAGCTGAGATCCCAGTCAGGTACTCTTCAGAAACTTTATAGTTTGGCTCTTCTGTGACGTGCAGCTGGAATTCACCAGGCTAGTTACTGAACTAAAATAATGAGGTGAGGAGGGTTTGCTCATCTAAGACATGATTCCTGCACTCGAAAAGAAAAAAGCAGTCAAGAACAATGACTAAGAAATGGAGCAGCCATGTTGGAAAATGGCTCGGCAGTTCCTCAAAACACCACGTATGGAGTTCTCCATGACCCAGAAATCACACTCCTAGGTAGACACTCAGAGAAATGAAAACACGCCGATGTAAAACCTTGTACGGACTTGTACCGGAATTTCAGAGAGGCATCATTCATAAAGTCCGAAAGTGGTAACAGCCTCCGTGTCCATCGGCCATGAATGAAAAGATAAAACGTGGCCATTTCCAGACGATGGAACATTATGCAGCCACAAAAAGGAATGAGGCGCTAACATGGACGAAGCTTGAGAACATCGCGCTAAGAGAAAGGAGCCAGGCACAAAGGCTACGTAACTATGACTCCATTCGTATGACATATTCTGCACAGGCAACTCCAGAGAGAGAGGGAGTGGATCAGCAGTTACTTAGGCTGGGGGACTGGAGGAAGGGGCAGTGGTGGCTGATGGGTCCAGGTCTCGTTTGGAGTGTCAAGTTCTAAAATAGACTGTAGGTCTCTGTAATTTTACTAAAAAGCACTCAACTGTACACTATACGTGGGTGAATTTTACGGCATGTGAAATACATCTTTAAAAAAAAAGGAATAGTGACTAAGAGTTCAAATATCAGGATCCAACGAGGCAGGGTGTGAACCCTCACTCTGCGAATCAGTGAGCCGCGTGAAACAGGGCAGGCGAATTCCTCCCTGCGAGCTTCAGTTTCCCCATCTGTGCCAGATCCACTCCACACCTCATGGGGCTGCCGTGCTGCAGAATGAGCTCTTTCCTGTGAAGCGTAGGCAGCACGTGCGCCCGGAGACGCCCACATTTAAAATACCTTCTGCGGACACCGTGATTATTGAAACAACAAACGCCAATCACACGCACACTTGACCACGTGTTCTGGCTGGTGCTGCAAGACTCAGGTGTTTGCCCTCTCTCCTACTTTGCACGTGGAGACAGAGGCAGCTGAGAAGATAGCCGGTGGCCAAAGGGGTCAGGTTCGAGGAGGAGTAAGCGGCCAGACCGGATAGAGCTGCTCCACTTCTAACGGCTCAGTATCCGAAGTTGAAAATGCTCGGAACACTGCTCCTAGGGCCTCTCTTGTCCTTCCTGCGTCCTGCTGTGCCCAGAGGAGCCCTGGGCTGGGGCCGGGACAACAATGGAGGGAAGAAGCAGGTTGCCAGGGCAGCAGGTTTTTTCCCTGTGGCCCATCCAGATGCTGGGGTGAGTTGAGGCTTTGGGCGGTCAGGTTCTCAGAGGGGCCCCCGGCTTCTCTCTGGAGCAGTTGCTAATGCCATTATCACAGGAGACAGGAGAGGATCCAAATGGACTTTGTTAATCTCTTGCCAGTTCCCATGTCTTTCCTCACCCCTCGAAAAACTCCAGAAACCAAGGATGGTTTCCCTAGAAGGAGAAAAGGCTCACCGGGTCCATTACACATGCTGGGAAGGGGAATTTATTCTGCATGGGGAGGGCAAGTCCTGGCAACAAAGCAAGAAGTTACAGAAGGAGATCTGGGGCTGAATATGAAGACCTTCCAAAGTTCACTGTTCTCTGGAGGCACAGTGTGCTGTCCTGATAGGTAGTGAGGTTCCCCATCACTGGGGGTGTGCACAGCCTAACGGATGACTTGGGTAAGATGAGTGGGCATTCTAGGCCTTGAGGATCCCCTGTCATGCTGAGACTGTCATTTTAGGCATCAGCTCTTGGCTCCTGTCATTTGGAATCAATTTCCCTTCTCTTCCCTCGCTTCCTAGTACTTAATAAATGACGGACCTGACAACAGCTTTGCTCCCAGGGCAACGTGCCCTCTGCTCTACAAAGCTCTGGTCATTCTACACTGGATATCATCATCATGCGGTCTTCCTTCCCAGGGACTGCTCTTATCATCCCAGACACCCCAAGGCCTCAAAGCATAGTAGGCAAGGAATGGGCGGGTCAGGGCAGCAGCATTTTCCCTGTGCTTTATCATTACAGACCAGTCTCACTCAGTTCTAAGACTCACTGCAATGCATTCTCCTGGACACTTGCCTGACTCCCCTCTGACATTCGATCTTTCCTGAAGGGGGGAAGGGGGTCTCATTTCAAATCCTTTACCTCACAGGATGCCTGGAGAACAGAATGCGCTACAGAAAAAAAATTTTTTTTCTCCCAAATCAAGAAAGACATCTTCTTACTTAGGGCTGGAGAGGAAGCTGCTGCTTCTGGAACAACTTTCCATTTACATCCCGTAATAAATGACAATTCTGAACCAGGCATAGAAAGCACACCGCTCCGGGAGCCAGAGATCAAGCCCCCCACAGCAGGAATTTGGCACTGGGGACATGCAACTACTGAGATGTACCCCATAGGAGCCCTTCCTCTTCACCTAGGCTGGACTCAACTTGCAAAATTCCACTCAGGGAGGAGCTGAGATAGTGTAATGGAATCTGTGAGGTCCCACATGGCTCTCCTTCCTTCGTTAAAAAAAAAAAAATCCAGTAGAACTTCTGGGCTTTCTGGCCTCAATTTAGCAAACTGCTCTACAAAGGTTACCAAGCACAGACCATGCGCCAGGGCTTTCTGCCAAATATTTGGGAGACACGAGAGCCAGGGGGTACTCACAGGCTGAAGGGTAGAGAGAAGGCACGAAGAGATAAGGGAACTGATAATTAGGATAATGTCACACGCCATATAAACACAGAGGGCTGAGAGTCCTGAGCCCATGGTGACACCAGAGGGATGCCCTAAGAATGAGTGGGAATTGAGTAAGCTGATGAGATGGGCATCCCAGGCACAGGCATTAGACTATGGAAAGACCTGAGAGCTTGTGAGAAGTTTGGTTTAGTAAATTTTGGGTGCCTAGGGGCTGGTGGGAGGGGGAATGGGGAGTTAGTGTTTAATGGGTACAGAATTTCAGTTTGGGAAGATGGAAAGTTCTGGAGATGGGGTGGTGGTGATGGTTGATCAGTGTGAATGTACATAAGGTCACTGAATTGTACATGTGAAAATGGTTAAAATGTTGATGTTTTGTATTTTACCATAATAAATTAAAAAAAAAAAAGATTATGCCCAGGAAGCACGTTCAGGTCCACCCTTCTCTACCATCTGTAAATGCAGGAGTCTCAGCTTGCTCTGCACTGATGTGGTATGGGAATCAGACACCCGTGGGAAATGTCCCTGACCCACTCTTTACAAATAATCTAGCATTTTTTTAAAAAAACTGTCACCTCCTGAAAGAAGGGAACCTTGAAATCACAGTCTCCCTCTCCTCCCCAAGTTTTTAACAACCTCCCCTAATTTTACACCGTTGGGTTGAGGGAAGAAAGGAGACAGAGCTGGAACAGGCAGGCTTCCCTTTGATAACATGCTCCCTCTCCTAATTAACACGACCCCTCACAACTAAACATCTGCCAACTTCAAAAACTTTCACAGTGATGAGCTTTGATCACGTTGGAGGACATAGTATCTGTACTGAAGAGAGAATCTCACACAGCCTCAATGAGACACCATTCGATCCAACTGCACTCACCTCAATCCACCCATCTAAAGACTGCTGGAAGAGTCACCCCCAGGCAAGGCATGGGAGGTGCTGCAGAGAACCGGGAATGAGCAAGATAGGATCCTTACAAACTGAAGGAACTGCTTGGTTCCAAAGTAGCCGTTCCCCTCTTCCAATAGGCACCATGTTCCTTATATAAGCTAACGGGAAGATCAGGTGAATTCTACTCTCTAATGTTTCTTGGAAGAGTTTCCTAAAATCCATGCTTGTGAACTCAACACCAAAGTTTTCAAAAGTTTACAAAGTTGGCTTTCTATTTGAACATGATCCTTTCTTGGTTTCTCTTCTCTTTGGTTCTCTCCTCACAAAACTCCGAACTGTCATTTGGTGAGCTCCTCCGACAATTTCTGACATGCCTATAAATCACTTTCTGCTTCCCGGAGAAAGTTACAATGTACATCCTGACATCGCCATAGGAACTAAGCAGGTGGATCCAAAAGGTTGATGCGCAACTTTCACAAACTCCCCAACTGAATCGCGGATCCTGGCAAGCACTAAAAAAACACCACTGCATATTATTACTTCATGTGATCTTGTCTCGAGAGAAGCATCCATCCAAGTGTGATGGTGTTTGAATGTAAAAGAGAAACATGGCAGGAAAATGTTGAGAAAACTCAGAGCGAATTCAAATGGTGGGGATGTCTTTGAACCACAACTGTTTTCCTCTCTAGAGTCATTAGTGCTAATTACTAACAACTACCCTGGTGACAAGTGCTGGCAGTTACTTAGCTGCTAATTGGCTTCAATTTACCGCTCTGATTGCGTGGTCACAGGTATATATTTGCTTGGGGAGTGAGGAAAAAGAGCAGGTATCTCAAGCCTGAGGCTGTCCTTAAAAGACACATCAGCTGTCTGAACTGTTCGGCTCAACCCAGCGGGTCTCAAACTTCCCCAACATGCATCAGAATGACCTGCAGGTTATTGAGCACAGACTGCTGGGCCCCACCCCCCAGAGATTCTGATGCAGCAGGTTTGGGGTGGGGCCCAAGGATGTGAGGAGCTTAGAAGTTCCCATGTGATGGGGAAGCCGCTGATCCCAGGGGCCACCTGTTGAGAACCACTGGTCTCCCCAATTCTCTCCGAACCTCGGCCAAGGCAAGTTCTGGCTCTCCCACCTTAGCTGTCCCACCTGCTGCAAACAGAGGCCGCTCCAGACCACAGCGTACCCCATAGGTCTCAACGTAGGCCGCCTCACAGGGGAGAATGGTGCCTTAGTGATGCAGGGGATAGCAATGGAAAGGATGGGGATTTTAGAAATGAAAGGATTTGCCCCGCTCCCCACATAAGCTCACTCGGCATTTTACAGTCTCTCTATTCTGTTTTTCATTTGGACAGAATGAATCCCAGAGAGAGTAAAGGAAAAATGAGTAAAGCTTATTTTCCTGGGGTTCACCTCGCTATGACGACGTGGCCATCAGCAAAACGTCCTGTGCTTTGCTGCTAGGACTCCCCTCCCACCCCGCTCTTTATAACCATGTTAGACCTGAAGACGTAGGATGTGTCAATACGATCATAAAGGTTCCAGCCCCCACCTAACAGACTATACACCCGAGCAACGAGCTCATCATTGCATTCAACAGACTGCCCTAAGAGGGCACTGTGCTGGGAGTTCAGGATATAACCACGATAACACCAACTACGCGTCTTGAGCCCCACCACGCACCCAAGCAGGAGGCAGGCATTCGTCCTAAACCCTGCAGCCTCCTTGGAAGGCAGTGACAGTGCGGCGACGTCAGCACAGGCATCCACTGTGCCTGTGAGGTGCCGAGTCTCCTCTAAGCACTTGACACATACTTACTTGATCAACGTAACAACCCTGGGGCTTAGAACCTTCCAGAAGAGCAAACTAAGCCACAGGGAGGCTCAGCACCTGCTAATAGAAGGTGAAGGTAAATTGCACCCACGTCACCTGGCTCCAGTGACCATGCCACTGCCTCTGCTGGTGAGTGACATCACCCCTGGTTCAAGATCAGACCCTGGAAGCCCCAGAGGTCACAAACTGACTTAGCTTTGATTCTGAAGTCTGTGCCACGTGCCCCGGGCTCTCCTCTTGAGACGGGGACGGGCACACCAACCAGTAAACGCAACTCAAGGTGCTGGATGCCATGACAGCGCCATCACATCACGCAATCCATCACACACAAAGTGACTTGCTCCCCGTTCTACTGATGGGCTATTAAATGACTAATGAGACCAATCTGGGGCAGCCAGATTTTGCTCCCATTTGGACAGATGTTTCCACATGTGGCAGCTGTACTCGGGTACCTTCGCTTGCAGCTTTTACGGCGACTTCTTCGTTACGTTGCGGATGCTACCCCGTGAGCTGCACCTGTGTGTGCGTCCTTGTGCCCTTATGCGGAGTACCTGGAAGCGTGAAATCCTGTGTGGTAGTATTTGTGGAGTAGACTTTAGACTGTTAAGGACACTCGAAGGCTCTGACACAGATGACACGGGTGGTATTTTCATGGCATTTAAAGAGGTTTCTACATGTCACCCGTGGTGCCACCACAGACAGCAAAAGCAGGAATCAGCTTTGCCTCATAAACCCCAGAGTGTCTCGGCTCCGCGAGCATTGTTCCCCAACATTCTCAAGATTTATGTGCGCTAAGCAGTTTCACCCCTGAGATGAATCCCACAAAGACAGGATGACTCCTGTTTGGAGAACAAACTCCCCCCAACGCTGGGATGTTTGCAAGCCCCGATGGCAGGGATGGAATACTTCCCCCTGGAAAAGGACTTGGTAGAAGGAACGTGTGTATGAGGAGTGTGTCTTCTCGTCTCTAACTGCCGTCAATGCATCTCGGAGGTGGATTCTGCACACCCCGGCTTGCTTAAGACAAATCTGAGTGTTGTTGAGGTTGCCTGTGCCCCATGAAACAGGATGTCATTTTTCTACTTACTGGACAGCCTCTCCTCCTTCAATTCCACCAGAAGAGGTGCTTTTGTCAAACTGTCCAACTAAAACGACCGCCCACCCTCGTGAATGGGACCGCAATGCCTCATCTTGTCTGATCTCTTCATTTTATAGGTAGGAAGACAGAGGCCCAGGAAAGGGAACCATTTACTCGTTTGGTTGGTGGTCACGTCACACAATTAAAATAATTTGCTTTAAAGCCACTATGTTTTTTTTTTCTTTTTATCAAAAACATCCTGAGAAAGAAAAATCAAAGTCAGAAATTCATTATGAGCTAAAACATGACATTCCCTCTGCAAGGGCTCTGAGTACTCGTTGCACTGTAACACGGCAGGTGCCTTGTAAGAACACTGAGAATGTAGATGAAGAACTTAAAGGAAATCCAAACCCGTGGACCCAAAAATCACACTCTGCTAATTTATACTGAAAGATGAATCTGAAAGAAGGAATGCCATATGCCACAGAAACTCAACAGAGTCTTAAGTCAATCTTCAAAGAATCAGGAACATCCAAAGTGGTCAAAAATAGGGAGAAGGTCTTAAAATAATAATGATGCTATATCATTAGATGGAACATTACCGAGGCAGTGAAAGTGATAGTTATGAAGATCAATAACGTTCAGTGCAAATATAAAGGAAGAACCAGAATTGCATATAGGAGGACAACGGTCTTTAAAAATGTACAGAAAAACTGGAAGTAACTACTCAAATAGTGGTGATCACTAAGTATTTTAAGATGCATGACTTCTGTCACCTCTCTTCATCTTTTCTAGTCTCCAACATATTCTGTGATGCACGGGCTTTATTCTATGATGAGGAATACATGCACTATTTTTTTATATTCTTTTTAAAATATGTGAGCCAGATGTGTTAGATCACTCTGACCAAGGTTTTTGAAAAGAAAAGAAAAGAAAAGAAAAGAAAAGAAAAGAAAAGAAAAGAAAAGAAAAGGTGCCGAACCCCGAAGGATCCCAGAAGATGCAAACATTGCCTCCGGATGGCTTTGCTGGGGAAACATAGGTGGATGCCTGGCTGTCAGGATGTGCTCTGGGGTGACCATTAATCAAATGCTCCAAGAAGAGTAAGGACTGTAAAAGAAAGGCAGTGCAGGAGAAGAACCTTTCTGCAGAAAGAGAATCATGTGCTGCCTAGGGGGAAAAAAAAAGATTTGTAACGAATGCAGCCAGTTAGTAAGATTAATGAAAGGAGAAACCACTTTGCATGGCGGTCAATCTTCAATAATTTAAGGGTAATCGAGACTAATTTCAAGGTAATAGGAAAAGCTACCCATGTCTAAATTTTGGCTGAGATTCCTTTGTGTGCTAAATGGGCTAACCCTTGTGAAATCGGAGTATTCTCAAGCACGGAGCAACTCAAGCACTTTTGGATTCCTGTTACACACCATTACAGGGCCAGGCTCCCGAATCTTACAACTGGCCTGCAGATGATGGAGACCGGCAGCAAAGGATGCTTCTGCCCGAGGAAATCAGTAACTGGTAAGCAGGAAGAGGACAGGTCCAGGACAGAGGGAAGAAACAGAAATGAAACAAACATATGCAAAAGAGGAGATGAAATAAAATCTCCATGGATTGCAACAGGATTGATAGAACCTTTGCACTGGAAATGGGCAGAATTACTTTTTCTGACCTGGGAGCACGCCCACATATGGAATGCTGACTCAAGGCTGCAACGACAGACACAGAAAAGCTGTACAGACTTAAAAGCTGAGGTCCTTTACACATCCACACAAAGGATGATGCAGGTGCCTATATACACATGCGTACGAACAGATGGACAGACTTCTGTGCACATACATGACATGCATCTCTATCCGGTAGAGAGAGAGATCTCACAGAGCCGTATTTCGGTTGACAATGTGTACAGGGGGAGGAGAGACAATCAACCCAGTTCCAATACTATTTAAAATGAGTCTGAAACATAGCCCTACATAGAGCTGACACAGACACTTCATCTTATAGGACGGCCGAAGTGCAAAGCAAGTGGCTTGCCTAAGTTCACGGAGGGTTTAAGGAACACGGACGGACGGACAGACAGCATCACACGCACAGCACGAACCAGGCTCTGGGCTAAGGGCTTTGGGCGCGGTATCTCCTTGGGGGCAGGCGGTGTGCCTGGCCCTAGTCTCCAGATGAGGAAACAAGCTGTTATGGAGACGTTGTTTGCTCGAGGTCTTAGCCAACAGTATGGCCGAGATGGAACCCGGTGTGGTGTGACTTCAGAGCACAAACCCTTGAACTAAGCCACTCTTGGTGGTGGTGAGGCCTGGATGGTAATCTGGGTTTCCAGACTTTGGGCCCAAATGTTCCTTCTTTCACACCATTACCAGGGGCTTTTCCAGTGCTGGCTGTTGCATCAAGACCTCGAGAGCACAAACCTACCCATGCCAGGTGCCCATCCTGGGCATCTACGAAGAAGCAAGCTCCAGAAGGCAGGGGTGTGTTCTGTTCTCACTGCTCTTTTTCGAGGGGCGCGAAGAGTGCCTAGCACGTGACAGGCCCTCAGCACACATTTGCTGGTTGGATGAACACACAAATGAATGAATTTTGACAGCAATCAGAGAACAGAAAGCCAGGATTGTCTTTTCCAGAACGTTGGAGCTGGACAGGAAGTCTGGGCTCGCCCAGCGCACATTCAATAATACAAGGATTAGAACTGCTACCCTGGTTTCATAGACTGAGGGACCCAGGGTGAGGGGGTGGGGTCCCTTTCCTCAACCTGTCTAGAAGACAGCGCTGAGTCCAGACACGGGGCTCAGCCTCCTGACCTGTGGGCCAGTGCATTTACCAAAATACCAGGGCATCCCGATGTGTACTTCACAGAGGAACGGTGCCCCGAGATGCCTGGGGAACTGAGTGCCTATCAGCACACAGAGGGCTCTGAGAACCCTCAAGTCAAGAGTCAGTTCGCCTTGCTTGACCCCCACTCCCTTCAGCGTATCTGACCTCAGAACCCTCCCACACAACAGTTGGTAACTCAGCATAGAAAGTAGTGTGTGTTAGCACAGTCTTAAAACTCAGTGATGACTTTGGCCTCTTATACACCGAGATCTGTTCTCTGTTTCACGGTCAGGGGCCTGAATCTTACAAATGGCACCCAGAATCATTGAAACCAAGAGGAAGAAATGCGTCTGCCTGAGAAGATCACTGATAAAAGCAGGCAGCGTTAGGAGCAAATGTTCAGTCTTCTCTTGAACCCTCGCCTCTGGCTTGCCTTCCCCAGATGGCAAAGAGCATTCCCACTCACGCACTCCACAAATACTGAGCCACAGCTATGTGCCTGGTATCAGGCGAGCCCCTCAAAGTGCAGCCGTGAGCAATGCCAACCAAGTCCCAGCCCTCCAAGAGCTTACACTTCCCTGGGGTGAGAACAGCAATAAATGATAAACTATATGTATGGTGAGAGTCATGTTTTTGCTGCAAAGGGTGCACGGAGAGCGTGAAGGGAGTGCTGTTTGGAAGACGGTAGTCAGGGAAGGCCCTTCTGCGAAGGTGATGTCTTAGCAGAAACCTAAAGAAACCCTAAAATGGGCTTTAGGGTGATCTGGGGGGCACAGACTTCCAGGCAGAGGAACGGCAAGTACAAAGCCACAAGGCAGGTGTGTGCCTGCTGTGACTGAGACACAGCATGATGTCCAGGTGGTCAAAGTGTGGCAAGGATGGGGAAGAAGCCTTCCAGGGCTGGCCTCGTGGTCTTGGGTCCTGTCTTGCCACAGAGGACCCTATGCCGAGAAGGCCCCTGTCCTTGGTTTAATACTCTGTCACCCTTCTGAAATTCTTAACAGTTTTGGAAAAAGGGGTCTCACATGTAATTTCTCACCAGGCTCCATGAATAACCCAGTCAGTCCTGCTGCCTGCATACCATTCACGGAGGACTGGCCGACATTCCCCTCAAGAACAATGCCTGTATAACTGGGGAGCTGCAGCCCACTTTTTCCTACTGAAGCCTCTTCGTCCCCCACTTACGAGACAATAATGACAAGAATCCCACGGAAGCATTCATGGGGACAGCATCATTTTTTTTTTTTTTAAATGTTGATGGGAGCCTTAAAAAGTAAACACACACTCTTGTGTCGAGGCCCGGGTCTCCAAAATGCTGCCAACTCTTTATTATCTACATTAATAAAGGGAACGGGGAGTGTGAATAATTCAAAAGAGCTGATGAAAATCTCCAGTTCTGGAAGGCAGCACGTGGCTTCCCCACACCCCCTGCAGATTCCCCTTAATGGTGAATAGGCACCGACTGGGAATCTGGAGGCTGTACAACCTGACTCTACCTTTCTGAGCAGCTGACTGTGGACCCCAGGTGAGAGCCCCCGACTCCGGAATGGGGTGCACGGCCAGGAACTGGCCCAGCACCTCGCTCTTGTGTCATCAAGACACAGCACGCCCTAAGAAGGAATGGGTAGATTTGGGTCAGTCACTATAGCTTCTTCTAGAAAAATCAGGCCACAGAGTTGGACCTAGCAATTAGGTCCTGGAGGTTATTATACGTGGAATTAACTAGAAGTTCACATTCCTCGCTATCTTTAGATAGCTGCAGCCCCTACAGACTTTTCTGTTCTCTGGGGCTCTCTCTTACCCTAGGCCGTGGGATTCAGGATAGGACTTGAGGAAATACGGTCAAGAATACCAACACAGGATAACTTTAGGCCTTCAGCCAAGGAGCTGGGATAATGGTGGGCATGCACTGAGCACCTGGTGTTAATCACCGTGCGAAACACGACACAAGTATTAACTCATCGGTTTCTCCCACTAATCCTATGAGTTAGATTCTGTTACCATCATCCCCACCTTACCTATGAGGAGACCAAGGCCCAAAGTCCCACAGCCAGTAAATGGCACGCTCAGGACTTGAACCCTGGCCCATGGGCCCCTCTCCACTGGTGCTGACCGTAAGAGTATCCCACATAAGTTCTACCCAGAGGGGCCCCTCCGGGTCAGCAGGCCACGGACAGTTCACTAGGATAGGGGCCGATGCGTGAGAAATGAGGCCTACAGCTCACAGTAAAGGGAGTGCTGGTACAGAGAAAGGCACAGGGCCATGGACACTGGACAAGGTCTACACTCTGATCACAACCTGATACACCTAGCAAGACACAGACACGCAACAGAAACTCCATTTAGACAGCTGGTCGTGAAGATTTTTAGGAAAAGGAAAATAAAAGGTTCACTGGCTGCCACCCAACACCACAGAAGAGACTCTGGTTTTCTGCAGGAAGAATTAAATCCCACGATATGCTTCGGGTGCTGAAAATCTAACTCCTCTGAGCAGTGATCTCTGGCAAAACCTGGAGGCCCCTGAGCTGCCCACATGTCAGGAGGATGCGTGTACCCCCAGAGAGAGGCTCACCCTGAAGAGACCGGGGAAGGGGGGCTCTGGGACGAGAACGGCTAAGGCACGGGCTCCACGCCAGACACGGAGGGAAATCTCCACTTGGCCCAGGATTTGCAAGTATCTGATACGCTAAAAACCACTCACGCCAGAAGGGGGCACTGTTAGCCCTCAAACTCACCTTCAGCTCCAGGTCCGAGGCAGGTTACCTGAGCTGCTAAAATGAAGCACCTGCCAGACCTTGCAGGGGCTCCGGGCAGCTCTCCCAGGTTCCATACCAGACTCTGAGAGGCTCCCCCACTGCCCACTCCGGACGACCTTACTTCTTACATTAAAAAAAAAAAAATTGATGGTTCCTTCCCAGATTTCTCCTAAATCGTTGCTATTTTTACATCTTCTGCTCTACTGAAGTCTGTCATTTAACTAAAAGGAGAACGAGTATTTTAGAAGTGAAGAACAAGGCAGGGGGTGGGGGTGGGGAGGAAACAACTCCTCCCTTCAGAGGCCTGACCCGGGTGGGCCTATCACTAGTCCACACCCTGTTTTTAATGTTGGACATAAAAGAGAGCACTTGCAAGTTGCGTTCTTAAGGAAAGGGGGCTTGTTTCTTGTTGGTATTTATTTAAAGAGCATTTTCTCCTCCTTGGGCTGAGAGGTTGCTCCGGCTGGCTTTCTCCTGGAGAGAGGCTGGTCTCTCTTGTAAGGGATCACTCGTCCATCAATTCCAGTGGTTCTTAAACTGCCTCGAACGGGAGCCACACACATGGGGGTGACAAAGCGTAGCTCCCTGGGTGCCAGTGTCATGCAGGGAGCAGACCACGGGCTTCTGCATTTCTAAAAAGCGTGCGGGTCATGCAGGCCTCTCTCTGCAGCACACAGCAGTTCTGAGCTCTGTTACTTCTGACTCACACCCCCCTGAACACAGGCCCCAACCACCCAAGGTGCTAGGCTGATGCACAGTCCACCCCCTGATGGCTTCTGCGGTCCACATCTGAATCCTAATCCTGGCTGTGCTCTGCTGGACTCTCTACGGTCTTCTCGATCTTTCTGTCCTGGTTTCCGTAATGCTCTGTGAAACACGGCCTGGCGGAAATTCATGGGATCATGGTCGCAGAACACAAGCTATCATTTTGTGACACGCTTCACTCGTGTGAGAGGCAAGGGTCAAGTGTTAAGCATCCTATTTCCCTCCTTGTCAACCAAGGTTCGGAAAGAAAGCATACCCCCTTCCCACTTGATTCTCATCACTGCACTCACCAGTGCCTAAAAGAAACATCTCTATTTCTCTCTTGCTGGAGAGTGAGCTCCTTGAAGCCAGGGCATCTGCCTTGGAGTCCTCGGCCCTTGGCAAGGGGAGTCTGATGAGTATTTGCTGGTACTGCCTGCCTGCCGGGAGAAGGAGAGTGCACGATGAGCTCTCTCAGGAATGATTGCGGAATGGTGAAGAGAGCATGGCAGGGCATAGGTGGCTCTTAGAAACCTTGTCTCAGAAGCAGCGCACTGTTTCAGCACTGCTGCCTAACACATCACCCCAATCGCAGTGGTTTAAAAGTGCAGGTGGCCAATTTGGCCTGACTCGGGCGGGCTAGCCCCGCTGTGTTCACATCATGGCACAAGGCCTCCACGAGCAGCAGTGGGGTGAGCCCCAAAGCTCAAGCACTTTCAGGCCTCTGTTCCTGTTGTGTTTGCTCCTATCCCATGGGCCAAGAGAAGGGCCAAGGGCAGCCCAGGTTCAGGCAGTGGAGACAGACCCCTCCTCTTGATGGGAGGGGTGCAAAGTCATGGCGCAGGGCATGAACACAGGGAGGGAAAGAACTTGACGGCCATGTCTGAAAACGTGCACACGCACACACACACACACACGTGTAGGCACAGTTTTCCTACCCACGTCCTACTGGGGAGTTGTAGCAATGTGTCTGTAAGGGGAGGTGGGAAGTGTGGCCCTTAGCTGCTTCGCCATGTTCCAGCTATAACCGTAGCCCTATGGAAGGGCAAGATGTATTTTCTCTGTTTCAGGAATTTTGTGAATTCTGCCGAGTCACCGTCTGTGCTCCCACCAGCAAAGCCTGAGAGGGCTGCTTTCCCAAAGCCATCACCCACAGAATGTGTTACCAAACTTGCAGATCTTCACGGATCTGAGATTTTTAAAAATGGCATCTCAATACAGTCTTATTTGCATTGCTTTTTTTTTTTTTAATTTTTGAGAGAGAAGTTGAGTCTTTTTTTATGTTCAAGAACCGTTTGTATTTCCTCCTCTGTGAACCATGTATTCATATTCTTTGACCAAAGCTGTTGATCTTTTTCATATTAATTTCTGGGAGTTCTTAGCATATAATTTTAAGATTAGCCCATTGTGTGTGGCCTGAGTCACAAACATTTTCCTCTTGGGGAATCTTGATGATGGACGCTACACCAGCCACCAGTGGCTGCCTTCCTGTTCGAAATGACACCATTTGTTGGAAGTCTAATAGAGGTTACACCTAGTTAGATGCTAGGCCATTATCTGCCCTGTCCATCACACCATTTCCTTTTTCTCTGTTTGCATTACTATTTCCTTTTTCTCCTCCCGGAATAAAAAAAGAAAAAGAACTTTTAATTTTGAAATGAGTATGATGCACAGGAAGTTGCAAGATAACATAGAGAGGTCCCATGTACCCTTCACACAGTTTGCCCTTTGGTGACCTCTTAGATAAGGAGAGTACACTATCCAAACCAGGACAGCGATGTTGGTGCACTGTCTGTATAGCCCCATATTACTTGTATATCGTATATGGAGATTGACGAAACTACCCCAGCAATTGGGCTCCGGAACTGTCCCATCACAGCAAACACCCCTGATGCCATCCCCTTTAAAAATTGTGGCTACTCCCTTGCACTCCCTCACCCCCAGCAATGGCTCATACCATTTCCTTTCTAATCTACTCATTTTTCTTTGCACTCTCATCATCGTATAAAATCTTCTCTAATGCTTCAAGTATAGGGTCAGATGTAAAATTTGTTTACTGAACAGGGGGAACTCCCCCACTCAATCCAGGGGCCACATAATGTCTTGTAGTCAAGCTGATCTCTCATTCCAGTATGGGTGCGACCCCCCTCTCCCGCCCCACCCCAGAGATCTGAAAAACCCACTTCCTGCTCCCTGGTTGGCTGGAGTCACTGGTCTACCAAAAATCACATGGTAGGGCAAAACAAACAAACAAACAAACAAACAAACAAAAGACCCCAAACCCTCGCTCGAATCAAACCAAAGCCATGAGTCAAGCTCAGCCCACTGTGAGAAGGCATGGTACAGACAGCCCTTTCTCCTCCAGAATATCCACAGGGAATTTATCTCTGTTTGGCAGAGATAGTTTGTGGTGGCAAAGAAACCTGGCAAGAGGGACTCCAGAGAATCCGGTCTGAAATGCAGTAAGGTTGCTACCACTGAGACGGTTCTGTGTTCATCGATTCCGTACACAGAGCTTCTGGTTTAGGAAGGGTCTAAATGCTTGTTAAGCTTTTGTTTAGAATCTTTCCATTAGACAATGTGTTGTTGTCATAAAGATGAAAGTCCTCCCTCTGTTGAGACAAGTCATAATTAGGGCAGGGAGAAAGGAGGATGTGAGTCAGAGCTGACCCTGTTCTGCAAAGGGCTCGTTACCTGTTCTGCCATCACAACAGAGGGACCCTCGACCTGCTGGCAAGAACAGGCTCTGCTTGACTTAACACGGAGGCCCAGAGAACACATGCCTTCGATGAAAAGCCGTCTCCTGCGCGAATTCAGTGGCCACCTCGGGGCCTTGGTATCGGCGCATTTTGCAGTGTGGAAGGTGAGACTGCCAGTAAGAGACTGGAGGTCTTAGGAATCTTGAGCCACCGGACAAAGTAGAAAGAGAGATGGAAACTGAGAGCTGCGGGAAACAGCCTCTCAGGCATATCCTGCTGCATGTCACTGGGAAGAGAGGAAGACAAATGCAAGTGACGTGTGATGCAGGATTAGGATGTGGGCGCCAGACATGGAAATGTACCTCTTAGATACCATCCTGCCTTTGCTTCATGGTTAAACAACTTCCTCTGTCCCCAGGCGACCCCGAAGCCCTGGATCCTCTGTGTCTTTACTCAGCACACGGGGTCCACTCTCTGTGTCCGAACCGGGGTCCTGAGTGGCTGCAGCGATAGGAAGACTCTTTGCTGCACAGTCACCACCTGTGTGTCCCCTGTCTGATTAGCCGGCTTTTAGAGAAGACGCAGGGCATTGGTATTCTTAGCACATGAACGGCGAAGTCTAAGATACAGGCTTGCAAATGGTACAGTCATTTTGGAAAACAGTTTGGCAGTTCCTCAAAATGTCAAACACGGACTCATCATATGACCCAGCAATTCCCGTTCACTTAGAAGTATATTCCCAAGAGAATGGAAAATAGATGCCCACGCAAAAACTAGGTATGCAAATATCTGTAGCAGCATTATTCCTAATAGGCAAAAAAATGGAAACCACCCCAATGTCTATCAGTTGATGAATGCATAAAAAAATGCGGTATATTCATACAATGGAATAGGACCTGGGCCAGTACAATGGAATGACGTACTGATACACATTACAACATGCATGAATCCTGAAAAACGTGGTAGGTGCAATAAACCACAAAAGATGCTATAATGTACGAAGCTATTTATATGGAACAGAATAGCCACCTTCTAGATGCATTAAATAGGCTACCGGTTGCCATGAGCTGGTGGGGTAGGGAATGATGGGGAGTGAGTGCTAAAGCCTCAGAAGTGTCTATTTTGGTGTGATTAAAATGTTCTAAAATTAAAAAGTACTGATAGTTGCACAACTCTTTGAATATACTAAAAATCACTGAACTGCATACTTTAAAAGGGTAAATTTTATGGCATATGAATTACATCTTAATAAAACTGCTAAAAAAGAAAAAGAAAAAGATATGGGCTTACCCAATAAAATAAAGACCCAGTAAATGAATGTCTGCTAAAAAATTACTACTAGGGGAAAAAAGTCAAAGCGAAGTGAACGAATATCTTTCCAACTTTGGAAGATGAGCTAAAGTAATTGCTCTCTCTGTTATATATTATAAATGATAATAAAGAGACCCAAGTCCATCTTTTAGTACCTCCTCCATTCACAGCACGACCCACTGCTTAATTATTCACTTTCTGATATTCAGGAAAATCAGATGCAGGGAGATGAAGTCAGACAGTTCCTAAGAAGCAGAGCTGGCACCAGAACCTGGTCACTTCATTTATTCCAGAAAGATTTATGTGCCTACTATGTACACAGCACATGAAGTTCTCCATCTCCGAGAGCATCTAGTCTAATAAGGGAGATGTGAGCCATTTTAAATAACTACAAGGAAAAGCTCTTAAAGAGGCCGGTTCTAGAAACAGATGGCACTTAAGTAAGGGAGAGATGGACCTTGCTTGGTTTGGAGAAAAAAAAGGATGGACCTCAGGAGAAGGTAATAGCCAAACTGGGCTTAGGGTCTGGAAGCATTCCTCAGATGAATAAATCCAGTGCAGGCGTCTGTTCACATTATAGTTGGGTTCCCCAACTAAGGATCTGGCTTGACATTAAAATTCTTCAGAATACAAGATCCAGGGAGTGCAGTCACAATGGGGCCCTGGGAAGAGCTCACACAGACAACACCGAACACAAGTCCTTAAATTGCAAAGGCCATTCCGATCTTTCAGGGCAACTGATTTATTCTGTTTTCCTTTACTCTGAAGGAACTAAAACTTTGCATTTCCTGAACTTCTTTCTCTTCTCTTTGTATACTAATTAATCAAATATTTAATTAGCCCACCATTCAATTAAAAAAATAATCAGGCGAGGTGCTGGGACTGCAAAGATAATAGTCCCAGACTTGCTCCCATGCAGCTCACAGCCAAGTGGAGCACTTCTCAAAGCATGGCCCCAAGATTGCATCTGTCTGTCCAATGAAGTTGGGTAAAAATGTGGATCTCAAGGCCAAATCCTGGTAGGTCTGGGGAGCTGGACTTGGAAATCTGTTTTCCCAAGGAAGCCCCACATGTGTCTGGGCTGGTGGTCCTCAGAACACACACTGAAAAACACTGGCTCAGGGACAATGACACTATCATGTGGCAGGGGCGCCAAGAGCCCAAGTAGGTGATGCAGTGGGAGCACAGAGCATGGGCAGAGGAGATCTGTCCTCAGGGACATCAATCCACAAATGACTCTTTCTTGCTGAGTGGCACTGGGATGGGGAGCAGCTCAGAGACCCACTCAAAGATGAATGCCAACTCAATCGAACCACTACTGCCATCTTCCCCCACCGAGATGACTTAACATGGCTCTGTAATCTGCTATGACACCTTCCAACCCAGAATCTGAGTGCCACCGTGGCTGAGGTCCCCCGGGTCCTCTGGGGAAGGTACAACCATCTGCCCAGATGCTGACCCCATTAAAGGGGCGTGCCAACACAAAGAGAAAGTAACTGGCCATGTGGCTGAAAGGAACTATAATTGCAAGAGGAAAAAAATGAGAGGAGAGAGAAGGCCCGGGAGAAAGAAGAGGAAGAATGAGCTGGTGTTCCTAAAAGACAAATCATGGCCTACCCCAAAGCAGGGCTAGGTGGTCTAGGCAGAAGTGGGTTTCCCATATGGAAGAGCAGAACAAACATCAGCTTTGGTGTCAAGATATTTCTGGACGTGAACAAACAGCTGCATGGGAACAAGTCTGTGACTTTATCTCTGCATTCCCGGCACCATGTCTGCTGTATTTTTTTAACTGAATGGTGGGTTAATTGAGTATTTGATTAACTAGTACACAAAGAGAACAGAAGGAAGTCTAAGAGATGGAAAGTTCTAGTTTCCTAAGAATAAAGGAAACAGAATAAATCAAACAGATTTTTGGACTTGAACAAATAGCTTAATCTTCCTGGGTCCCCCAAATCTTCTGCTCTGTAAAATCAGAACATTAATATCGATCTCAGGCTGTTGGAAGAATTAAAAAAAAAAAAAAAGAGTTCTAGCAAAAGATCTTTGCACAGAGTAATTAATGTACCTCCTTTCTTCTCCTTCAAACTGTGGGTTTTAGAGAATCAAATCTCACACAATTTCCAATATTAATAGTAGATAATTTAATGAGTGTCTACTAAATGTGAGGTACTATTCTCAGCTTATGCATGTGTGAAGTCCTTTAGTCTTTACGATCCTGAAAAACCCATTTTTCAAGGTGGAGAAGCTCATCAGCCACAACTGCTGTACACCCACCATGAAAAGTTGCAACATTCCATCCACCTCCCTTACCTCACTCCCTAAACACGGAGTAGTGAATTTCTTCTCCAATTGTTCTCCCTTTTCCTTCCCTAGTACCTTTTCTACCAGCCATGCCTTACCAAAAAAGAACTCTCCAAAGAGTTGGAGAAAGATGAATTTCAAATGTTACCTTGCACATTTTTCGGGAGAAGAAATGGCAATCCCTCTTTAATCCCTGGCTCATCGCCATGGGGTATCATCAAGGCGTCTTGCTTTGGCAACCCAACCTCTCTTCTCTCTACTCTTCCTGCTACTTATGGGGTCCCTTAGGTTGAACCAGAACCGTGGGAATCACAACTCCACCACTAAAGTCATCAAAATGCAATAGCTAAAAATCTTCCTAATTTACTGTGGACACCTCATTACCTGCTGGAAATCCAGGTAAGAGCATTTACCAAGTGATAGCGGACAATGAAGTACACGGAAGACAAAAAGCTGTTGGAAGGGCAGAGAGAACTAAGTACCAAAAAGGGAAGAGGACGTGGTTCACAGTATGTTGTGGATGTTCTTACTCTGAATAAAAAGGCAGGGCTCCCAGAGGAGAAACAATTTGGGCCTTGTTTTTTTTTTCCTGCATGAGACACCAGAGTGAAGATAAGATGATTGGGCCATGGCAGCCATCTTGCAACCATGAAGCAAGCAGTATGGAGACAAGAGGTCAGTATGCTAAGAATGGAAAAAGATGGAAAGAATCTGGGGTCTTGAGGACACTGTTGAGCTGCTGCACTGACACTGGACTCCCTACCTCCTTACGGCTGAATGCATGGTCACTTGCAGCTAAAAGGTCTCCTAATGAAATGATTTAAACTGTACCTGGCCTAGAACTCGGCAAGCCAATGTTCATTTCCTATTGAGAAAGACTGTGGTGGCATTTTTTAAGCTACCAGATTAGCCCCCTTCCGGCACTGTTTTTACATTTTCCGACCAAACTAAAAATGAAGATGAAATAATCCAGGGGGAAATGTCCTTCTTTCCCATGTGTTATATGACCTCAACTCATAGGTATGGACACGTTGGGTATGTCTGCCCTCTTGTGCCCCCTGAAGACAACTGCATCAGTTTCACAAGCATACAGGCCGGACTCTAGTACCTGCAGAATCTGGATCTTCAAGCACAGGACCCACGTAGGGACAGACTTTGGAGCACATCCAAATTGGAGAGTTATCGGCCCGCGTAACAGACTCAGATTCTGACGTGATCCTTCGGTTATCTGGCCTTTTTCTCTCGACTGGAAGGACAGTATCTTATTGTCTGGCCATCAAGCTCCACCCTGTGCACACCAAGGATTCAGGCACGCAGAGACCGGCCAGCCTGACCACCCACCCACTCATTCCTCGGGGACAGGGCGCTGATACCTGGCCTCCCACCTGAGCTTCTCACTAACATGCTGGGAGGCTACATGCCCGGACTATACTCTGGTACCCTCATCCATAACCTGAGACCTGACCCGTCGAGCCGGGAAACACCACTGCCTTTGTGACAAATGGAAACATAGTACCATCATGCAAAATGACATCAATGACTCCTCCAACTATTCAGGGCTAGAAGCCGTTGTGACCGCCACTTCCTTTTGAGGAACCTAGAGATGAACTCACTGGCTCAAGGTCACACACAGTTAGAAGATGGCAGAGTGGAACATGAATAAGGTCCAATGCTGCTTTTGTGGCGGTGTGTTGCCGCCCCAGAGACCCCGGTGAATTTGGAATCTCACTTCTGAGAGGAATGCAGACCGTTGGGGCTGACGGAGTGAGCCTTGCAGGCAGCTGTGAAAGCAGCTGTTAATTACCTGAAAGGCAGTCATCAGAGAGTCAATCGGCCTCCACTCTAGGGCCTGGAGGACACAACCCTAAGCAGGGAGAAGAAGACAGACGGTGGCTTAGGCTTACACAGGGTTTGCTCAAGATGCCCAGAAACAGAGAAGACTGTCTTTTGAGGTGAGCTTCCTTCCAACGGATGCGGGCACGGAGGCTGCACACCTGCAAGGCCGGGATTATCCGGAAGGGCCTGAAGCCTCAGGAGTACCACGATGATCTGGAAAGCCGATTGAGCGTAATTTTGCAATGAGCTTGGGTGCAGCAGTGGTATGTAACTCTGATATGCTTGGCACACAATAGGCATATAATATTTACTGAATGAATGAATGAATGAATGAATGAATATAATGAATATAATGGAGATGGGGAGGGCCACAAATATCCATTACTTTAACTCCATCACGTGCTAACTGTATTAACCTAAGTCTTCCTCGCACAGTGAGATCCAGGAGCTTGTTAATCAATCAGTGTCCCATTTTTCCCCCACCTGTAACACCTGTTATATTTATCTCCACCCCCACAGGCTCTGGGAGGGGTCTGTGCATGCAACAGGTGAGTGCACAGATGTTCAAGTCCTGAAAAGGGGGAGATTATGAAACACCCACTTACTGAGCCTCTACTCTCACATGAGGCGCCGATCTGTGTATGTCACATGAAGCATCTCTGATAATCCAGACACCAACACTCGAAGGGGGGATTTTTCATCCCCAAGTTACAGATAAAAACACTGAGGTGAAGAGAAGCGGTCACCGACCCAAAAGTAGACAGCTAGCAGGTGGCCTAGTCCTTGTTTGCAAATGATTATCATTGCCCTTATTAATACTTGGTTAAGTTCTGGGCTTCTCAGCCCCTCCTGATATTTCCAAGACATAACATTAGGACTGTACGGATTGTCAGAATGAAAGCATTCAGTCCTAAGACCTTTTTCCTTTATACATACAACGTGTATGTGCTCGTTCCTCTTGTGTGAAGCACAGCATTAAGCACAACTGGTCCGAAGACAGCTTCTAGAAATTGCCCGGTTATTAATTCACTAGCCATGGACACGGAGAGCGTGCACTTTTATGCCAATGGCTGGCACAGGTTACAGCTCAAGACACGCTCGTTGAACTCGAATGCTTGACTTCAAGGTCCTTCGGGGCGGGGGGGTAAAAATATCTAGAACGAAGAAACATCGAGCAGATGTATTTGCTGTAGGGAGAGACCATTTTAGAGATGGGGAAAGGAAAGGAAAGAAAAAAGAAAAAAACCCCAATACATAATTGAGTGTCCCAGGAGGAGAGAGGGACCGAGGTCCTGCCACTGAGCACAGACAGTCTTTTAGGAGCTAACAGATGTTCATTTTATGAGCAAAGATGAGAGCTGTTTGGCCTTTTTAGGTAGCTATAAAAATCTGGATAATTTTAAGTTATTCTAATAGCTGCCTGACAATTTTATTAACGTCGTCAGCTGCCGGGTGGCCCTGTCCATGCCTGAAAGAACGAATCCTCACTTGGGATCACTCCTATCAGCGGAGATCTGTTCGGAACACCTTCCTGTTTTCATATTAGCCAGACAACAAAGAGGCTGTCTGCCCATATGGCCCCTCGGAAACTTGGCGGCGGGCTGCCCCTGCGGGCACGCAGCTCCCTGGCAGGAGCTCTGAAATTGGGCAACACTCGCTGAGCCTCAGTTTCCCAATACGGTGGGTGTAAAGCACCCAGACTTGGTGGATTTTTACCAGTAAGAAGCGAGATAATGTAAGTTCATCTGGCGACTAACACTTGGTATTCACTATATGTTAGCTTGTGCTTCCTTCTCATGAGCTACAGCCATTTGAAAGAACCCGGACGGCGAGGCTCCCTGTGATACGAAGCTAAGGGATCCTGTGAATCATAATACTATCTATTACGGTTGTTAACAAAATGCTCATGTCCTACTGTGCCGAGAAAAATGCTAGATGTTGGTACTCTAGGATTTAAGCTCCCAACAATTCCACGAGGGACTAAGTATTGTCATCCCTATTTTATTTAGAAGAGAACAGAAGCTCAGAGCGATTTAGGAACTTAAGACCCAACGTTAGCTGCGTGCTCCTTTTCTGCCTCATTTCGGTTTCTTATGTATTCCTTTCTTTAATTTATCAAAACCAACCTCTCCTCCGCCGTGTGCGGACTCTTCACAGCACTTATGAACGAGGCACTCAAAGTGGTTTGGCCGCTTTGAGTTCATGGGTAAATTTGTTTTGTTTTGTTTTTTAATCCCTCCCTCCCTCCCCCAGCTTTAGAGAGGTAATTGACGTGCATTGAGTGGAAGGTGCACCACTTGTTGACTTGATACATCTCTAAACTACGAAATGATTATCACTATCACGATCGGCGGCCACCTCCATCCTGCCACGTAGTTGCTCTTTGCTGAGAACATGTAAGATCTGCTCCTAGCAATACTCCAGTACGATACAGTATTGTAAGCTAGAACGCCATGCTGTGTGTTAGATCCCCCCAACTTTTCAATCTTATAACTGGACATTTGTACCCTTTGATAATATCTCTCATGTGGGTGGACTTCCTGGCTGTTGCCCTTCACTAAAGGGGGACAGAGCAAGTACTGGTCCCCTGTGAGGTCCATTAGTCAGGGTCCAGTCAAGGAACAGGAACCCCACACAGAGGGGCCTTAATAAAGGGTTGCTAGCCAGGCATGGGGGACTGTAAAAGGCAAAAGGAAATACTGAGATGTCACATAAATGCACCTGTAACTGACAACGGCCCTTCCTGGGGCTGGCACGACAAAAGGAAGGGGGGAATTAGGATTTCGAGATTTTAGGAGCTTGGAAGCCAACTCCCCCACCCCCACCCAACCTGGAGCCCAGACCTCCGAGAAGGGACCAGCACAACGTGGGTATGGGGAGTGGGTGGACCGAACTGGAATGAACTGCACACCCAGGTGAAGAAGACCAGCCAGGATGGTTCTGCCAAGTCCCTTCTTCTCTCCAGCCTGTTTCCCTCCAGTGCCCCTATTCATAGAACCTCACAGGAGCCCGTGGCATGACTGAAATGTTAGAAGAGCTGCGGCCCCAGTATCGCAGAGCGGAGTGCACAAGGCTCCCTTTGAAGCTGAGAGCAGGAACTTAAAATGCCCTTATGGGAGTACATGGGGTATCGTGAACATCGGTACCCGACTCTCAGGCTGGGCTCTTTCCCCTGAGACATTAAGCCATTTCTCGTCGAGAGGGTATGAAACTGCCACAAGTCTTCGGAGCTCTGTGTAGAGTGGGAGACTGAGATCCTCTCTTTCAGGACACAGACTTAGAGGCAATCTCCCTATCTTCACTCCAGCGCCGGCCCCCGACCCCCTCTGTGCACGGGGAGGGGTGTCAGAGACATGGGGGTGCAGGATCCCCCACCTGCTTTCTGGCTCCCACACTACTGATGCCCTGGTCTGCTCTCCTCTCGTTAGCTCTGCTCTTGTGAACTTAAGTCGTTTTTTATGCCTTTCCTTCCATTTTCGTGGACTTTGGGAAAGGCACAGAAATAAACTTGTATGTTCAATCTGCCATGTTTTATAACTCACATTTAAGGGAAAAAAAAAGTATGTGTGGGTCACTTAAAACATGTGTGCAGGCCAAATCTGTCCTCTGGACCGTCGTCTGCAACATCTGCAGGGCGTCACAATGCTGCACTCGGAACAAGGGGAAGCCAGAATCATTTGGGTCATTTTGCTCGGAAAGAGAAGGCTGCAGAACAAATTAATGGTAGAGAAGAGACCATTTGAGGACAGTTTGCAGCTGTTCTCTTGCTCTGCGAACAGAATTAAAGGGCATGAGCATAAAAGTGTGACATGAGGGATGTTAACCAGAGAGGAAAAATCACCTCTTACCTGGCTTACCGTGGTGCCCACACTGGTCTCCTTGCCCCGTCACCTCTCCCTCCATAAACGGCCTTCTGTGCTGTGCGTTTCCCCTCCTTGATCTGGAACCTCTAAATACCAACAGAGCACGTGTTCGATCGTTCATCAATTAATTCTAGAATGCTACACATGCCAGGGCTGTGCAATGCAGTGGAGGGACAGGGATAAAGCCAACAGGTACGGTCCCTCGGCCTCAGCGCTTAGTGCTCAGCTAGAAACAAAGACAAGCCAATAAGCATTTCGATAAAAAATAAGTCTGGGCGCCTGGGTGGCTCAGTCGGTTGAGCGTCTGCCTTTGGCTCAGATCATGATCCCAAAGGTCCTGGGATCGAGTACCGCATCGGGCTCCTTGCTCAGTGAGGAGCCTGCTTCTCCCTTTGCCTGCTGCTCCCCCTGCTTGTGCACTCTCTCTGTCAAATAAATAAATATTTTTTAAAAAGTAAATCTGATCTGCGATCACCTCTCTTTTATGTACTTCCACAAATACATCTTGCCTACGTGCCAGGTCGCTGGTTAACCCCTGTGTTCAAGGGTACACATGCAATCCTCACCGTAACTCTATGAGGCTGGCATGATCACCCCCATTTACTCCCACTTTGACCCCAGAGGCTTAGAGAAGTGCAGTAAATTCCGAAGACCGTCTAGGCAACTGTATTAGTTTCCTAATTGCTGTAACAATCACCACACTCTTAGTAGCTTCAACCCACACAAATGTGTTCTCTCACAGTTCTGGAGGAAGGTATGAGGTCTGACTAGGCTAACATCAGGGCGTCGGCAAGGCTGCGTTCTTCTGGAGGCTTTGCGGGGAGAATCCGATTCCTTGCCCTCCTCAGCCTCCGGTGGTGCCGGCGTCCTCGGCGGGTGGCCCCTTCCTCCACCTTCAGAGCGCGTTCCTCCAGCCCCTGCTTCTGGATCAAACGGCTTCTCTCCATCGTCAAATCGCTCTCTCTGTCTCCTCCGGAAAGGACCCTCTTGACTGTTTCTACTCCTATCACCTCTCACACCAGCAAACCCCCCAACTCTCCCTCTAGACACCAGCTGCCCTACAACACAACCCAATTCTAATGCTAACTACCTGGAGTGAGCACGGACCCCAAAGGTTGAAGGGCTCAGTCCCCAAGACGGCCTCCACTTTGGACACCAGTCACAAGTACTGGGTCCCTGGGTTACCCACACTTCTGTCCAACGTGGAGACAAAGTTGGTTTCCACAATGCCCACCTTTCAGGTTCAATGGCCTGCTAGAATGACTCACAGAACTCAGGAAAGCACCTTATTACCACCACTTTACTATTACTGTCTGTGCTGTCCCTGGGTGGGTTACCCTTCCCACACTCCTGTGTGTTTACCAACCTGCAAGTGCATCACATCCCAGGGTTTTATGGAGGTTTTGTCACATAGGCATGATTGAGTCAACGATAGGCTGGTGATTCACTCAATCTCCAGCCCCCTGTCCTTCCTGGATGTGGGGGAAGGAGGCTGAAGGTTCCAGCCCTCTAATCACGCCTTGGGTCTTTCTGGCCATCGGCCCCGCCCTAAAGCTATCTAAGGGCCCACCAAGGGTAGCCTCATTAGAATAAAAGACAGTCCTATTACCCAGGAAATTCCAAGAACTTTAGGAGCTCTATGTCAGGAAGGGATGACAAAGACCAAATATATTTATTTTCTATTCTATCACAGACGCTCCTCACATTTTGAGCTCACCCATCTCGTTCAGGATAACCCCCTCATCTTAAGACCCTTAGCTTAACCACATCGGCGAAGTCTCTTTGGCCATACAGATTAACTTTCACAGGGCCCAGGGATTAGGACAAAGATATCTTTGTGGGCATTATTCAGCCTACCACAGGTAGAAAGAAGGGCCTGGAATTCAGACCTGTGTTTTGTGCCTCAAGGCCAAGTGTTTAATCCCCCACGGCACACACGTGCTACCCCATGAGCCCAGCACTTTAGCCACGCCCACAATTCCTGTGCCCCAAAATCTACCCTGCAGGATGACTCCTCTTTGCTCTAAGATGTTCCTTTTGCCTGGAATTCCCTTCTACTTGGTCTCCCTACAAACTTCTACTTAACCTTCAAAGCCCATATCAAGTGCTTTCTGTGTGTGTCTTCTCCCTGCCGCTGCCGACCAGAACCGGCTCTCTATCTGCCTGCACAGCCCTTCGGGAAACTCTCTGCAGGAGCAGTCACCACATTACTTGGCAGTTGCATCTACTCCTTCCCTTCTTCTCCATTTATGCAGGAATTGCTTAAGAACAAGAATCTCTTTCTTGTGCACTGTGTAATATCTTCCACGTCCAACGTTACTCGGCACACAGTAGGCGGTGAATACATGTTCCTGAATTGAAGTTAATTTAAAAAACCAAATGATTGCATTATCCAGGCAGACTGAACAATCTTCCCCAAAGGTTAATGAGAAAAGAGAACCGAGCAGTTTTTCATTTTTTTTCCCCCATCAATTTACCGAGCCCAGTGCTGAGTGTTATACCAGCTGCTAGGAACAGAGAGACGAATAAAACCTGATTCCTGCCTGGGAAGAAAGGTAAATGAGACGTATGGAGTCCCCTACTATGTGCAGCGACCGTGCCTGACGCAGCCACACACGCTAGCTCATTTAAGTGGAAGTCGGCCAGATGAGAGGGAAACGGCCTCAATGAGATCCCCATGGCCCCTTCCAGCACACACGGCTTCTAGAAAATGAGTTTATGATCGCCTCTCTGATTACTGGCAGCTTTGCTGAATTTCAGAATGCTTAATCCAGAGTTAAAAGGCAACGTCCAAGAACGTCCAGTCCCATGTTCTTGAAACTACGGTTTGCCCCACGTGAGGGAGTTGCAAAAATAATTTAGCAGGTTTCAATGAGCATTTTAAAAACTAAAATACACCAAATCGACTAGGAGAGAAATATAAAAATTCACTGACCATGGTTAAGGACTGTTTTGTGAAGGCAGTGTTTAGTTACACAGCTGTGTGTCTGGATGTTTGTATATATGCATGTATATAGATGTACACGCACACCCCCCCCCCCCACATTTTCTTTTGGACTGTAATGCACAACGTATTCCTTACTGTGGGATACAGCCAAAGAGGTATGAAGAGTATTGACGGTCCTCCATCTCTACTTAGATACAAAGAGCAGGGAAGGCGGGGGAATGGACTTCCGCCAGCTCTGTTAACAAAAGGCCTGGCAGGTGAACTCCCCAGCCCACGGACATCTGCTTCACACTCACTCCACCGCCATCCCGGTAGGAAGCCCACTGGCTCCTGAGTGAGCCCAATGGGGGAAGTGACCTGCTCGAGTGTATCTTGTTCTGTACCTAGGCTGTCCTGACCAACTTACATGGAAAAACCTTTAAATAGTCTCCAGTGGGACTTCCTTCTGATTGTCACAATCAAGATCTGATTATCAGAAATGGTCTAATTAAAGCCCCTGAACTCCTATGATGTGGAGTCCTGAGGAACAAATGACAGGCTTTGATGTTCTTCTGACCTGGGATAAAATTCCCACGTCTGCCACGTGCTGGCTAGGGGACCTCAGGTTGGTCAGCTGACTGTGGCACTGGGCCTGGGGTAGGGGTAGGGGTGGGGCATCCCTTCAATCCTGGGAGAGCCTGCATGAAATACAAGCTCAGTAAACCTGAACACCTCCCGCCTTCCATTCCCCTTCTCTTTCTACGAATATTTGCAGAGATGTTAAAAAATAACCCCATGCCAAGTACAACTAATGAGTCAAGAACAACAGCTGCTGAGAAAGTGGCATTTCTCCTCCTTAGGCAAAAGCCACAGAGCCACGCGATCCTTCGTTCCGCAGCTGGGGCGCCGTCTGCCAGGGCCTCGCCAAGTCCCCCCCGGCACTGGGTACCAGCTCAAAGTTTGGAGTTGACCACGTGCCAAGCCCAGCTCGGCTGTGTGTGCTCGATCCCACAACCAGCCCCATCCTGACCTTTTCTGGTATTTATGATGTCGGATTGGATTTTGATCACTGTTTGAGCTCTTGACACAAAATAAACAGGTTGGCACTCTTCCCTGGGAGGCATGAGTGCCAGGCTTCTAAGCCTGTCTCCAAACACGACCCTGCCTCGCCACCCCCACGACAGAACAGCCAAGACGCGACGTCTCCTTCGTCGCGGTAGCCAGCAGAGCTCAGGTCTGGAACTTTCAGGAGCTAAATCTCCACTCTAGTGGCACGTTCGCCTTACATAAAGAGCTTGTAAAAATAGGACGGTCCAGCGCCTAGACCAGAGATTCCGACTTGGTTGTTCTGGGGCAGGCCTGGCAGCACTCCTCCTAGACAGCTCCCCAGATGACTCCAACCTGAAGCCACTGCTGAAGACAACTGCACGTGGGAGAAGCGGTCCTTCAGCTGGCCCCTGCGAACTGGTGCAGAAGGCGCCCGGTTTTCACACGGGGAATGCACAGCAGAGAGAGGTGAGCTCGTGCAAGATCGCGCAGCCGGGGCTGGGCCTACAACACGGGGCTGTCCGACTACCGGCAGCTGAGACATTGCACGGTGATGCTAAGTTCACCGACAGACATCCGCACGGGAGCAGCCTCGGGGCCACAGCCTTCCTATGCTCCAGAGAGAGGGCGAGCATTTTGCTCTTCTCCGGAATACCAAAAAACAGCTGGAAACGGCCCAAGAATCCAAAACAGAAGGCCCGCATTGCCAAATAATAACACAGACGAACCACAGGCTACCAGGAAGCATAAACAAATGACACGGCACATCACTCAGGAAAATGGTTGCAATACGTAGTTAAGAGGGAAAACAAAATAGTATGCAAACAGTAGCAGTACAATATGATCCCAATTTTATTAAAAAAATAAACATATTTTATATGCACAGAGAAGTGTGTGGAAGGAAATACACTACCATGTTAACAACTGAACTCGTAGGCAGTGGGAACACAGGAGTTTTATTTCCTTTGTGCCGCTACGGAGGAGCATTGCTTTATTCACGGCGCATACGTATAAAGTGGATCAGTCTAGCGAACCCGAATGATGCCCACGACAGAGCAGTCTGTTCTTGAAAGGACCTAGTAAATTCTTGTTTTTGCCTCTGGAGATGAAGCTCTTTCGCTAGTACAATAATGCCCGGAGGGCGTCTTTATGCTGCCTGCCCCCTGTCCTGACCGGAATTCTCTTCTTACTGTTCTACAAAGAAAACATATTTTCTTCCTCAAAATTAAAAAAAAAAAAAAATAGAGCTGAAATCATGGGCATCAGTGTGTCTCAAAGAACCAAAGTCTGAGAAACAAACGTGAGGGATGAGCACCTACTGTGTGCGGCTATGGAAAAGGACCAACGGGTATCCAAAAGCCCACCGTCCACCACGAGTGCTTCCACACCTCTCCTGCAGACAGAGGCCAGAACCTAGCTTGCGTCTGGAAGCCCACTGCCAGGAGATTCTCGCTGGGCTGAGCCAGCAGCAAGTCACCATTTGCTCCAGAAGATCTAAATCCCCGTGGGAACCCTACTTTGGGGCTAGCGTCATTCCCCTCACTCGGTCTCCGCTCCTGTCTTAGCTTGTGTCAAGCCTGCCTTGAACCTCAGTGCTTCAAGTCCCCTCGGAGACTCCAAGGCATTTGTGATTTCCTCCTTTATAGAAGCAGACAACAGAAAAAAGAGTATTATAGAGTCCGTGGAGCCACAGAGGCAGAAGACCTAATTTTGTTTATTCAAGAACTAATTTTTTAGCGTCTACTAGGCATGGATTGGGACAGACCTTGAAGACCGTCCCTACAGGACTTGCTGGCAGCTAACTGCAAGGTGTGAGGTCAACAGATGCATAGAAGGGACTCCTACTTTCTACGATTCTGCCTCTGCCTCTGGCCGTGTGAATGTATGTAGGATTCACAGACCTGAAAAGCACTGAGATTATCCAGGCAAACCCATTCCTTTCACAGATTCATTTCTGTACCAGGCACTCAAAAAATACTTATTAAACAGATATCCTTGGATCAGAAAGGTACAGTCACCTGCCTAAGGCTAGGAATGACAAAACAGAGACCTGTCTCCTGGTCAAGTCCTCTTACAACTTCATCTCACAAACTAAAGACCTTCTGGACCTTTACCTTTGCAACAGAAAGCACTGAATCAGTTCACGGTCTCTTAACATCCTTCCAGGTCCTGTTTTTGGCGTGTGTGCACGTGGGCGAAGCTTCCTGCTTCCATACAAGACTGGAAAGAAAATTCATCTTTCAACATGTCACCTTTCCACTTTGACAAATACTGATTTATTTTTTAATTGATGTCCCAGGAAGGCACACACCTAATCTGCTTGAATGATGACACAGTTAATTAGGCCAAACAAGGAAGAATGCCCAGGACAGAGCCCAAGCTGGAGGCACTACTTACTATGAGCTGTGGCCAATTTCCCAGGGAAGAGTAATTTGTAAAAGGAAAGATCAAGGAGATATTCAGCTAGGTCAAACTTTTAATTTAGGTCACATTCGAGGACAAATAGGCTCCAAAAATCTACCTTTTCCATCTAGACAGAATAATCTTCTAAAATGCTAAAGAAAATCTGCTCATGTACCAACAATTTACAATGTCTATTATAGGCCAGTCCTGGTCACTGAGGAAGACCCTTGTCTAAGACAAGAAAACAGTGATGGGGACTTGCGGGAAAGAAGTTAAAAAAGAATTCTTTATGTGGAATGGGTTTTATTGGCCAGTGTGCTTCTTAAGACTGTAAATGACAGAAATTTAAGCTGACTTAAGAAATAAAAAAAAGGGGAAATCTGTTTCAGGCATGACTGGAGCTTGGGACTATAATGCAACGTAATCTGGAATCTGTCTCTTTTCAGGCTCTCCGATCTGCTTTCACGCTCAGAGAAGCTGTACAGGAAAGAGGTACCACAGCCAGCCAGAGACTGCTCTCTTTAAAAATGCCTGCTTGCTAAGTGGGCCCTTGGCTGGCACGTGTGAACCTAGGTTCCAAGAAGGTTCCCACTCTTCCCTGGTAAGAATGGCCCACTGTATAAACTGTGCAAACATGAGGGTTTATGATGTTTTCCTTCTGGCAGTCTGGAATTTTGGTATGTGCTAGTAGAGGTTGCCTATGTGACAAGCTTCCAGTAAAGATCCTATGTACTGAATTTCTAATGAGCTTTCCTGGTTGAGAGCATTTCATACCTGTTGCCACAACTCACTGCTGGAGGAATGAAGCATGCCCTGGATGACCTCACTCAGAAAGGACTCTGGAAGCCTAAGCCGAGTTACTTCTGGACTTCACCCATGCACCTTTTCCTCTGCTGATTTTGCTTTATGGTTTTTTATTTGCTGAAGTTAGTCATAACCATGAGTATGACTCATGCTGAGTCCTGCAAGTCATGGAATGTTGGGGTGGTCTTGAGGACCCCCAGACACAGTGGCAAAGTAACTGAAGGAGTTTCCGGTCTCATCTCACAGTTTAGTAACTGGAGTGGAAAATCTTTCTCAGAAGTTCCAGGAAAAATCCTTGGCCTGGTGCTTATTAGTTCTGACTCGTTCGGCATGGGGCACATAAGCACCCTGAACAAATTACCATAGCCAGGGAGATGGCTGGAGTCCTGCTGGCCAGGACTGGCTCATGCCCTTACCTTGCAGCCAGGGATGGATCACCACCCTTTATGCACATCGAAAATCAATTAAGACAAGGAGAGGCAAGGTTTTCAAAAGAAAAAGAGACATTCTGCTGATGTTTATGGAAGGGGAACATAGATGCTGAGCAGGCCAACAGCACTTGTACCACAGTGGAGCACAAATGTAGTATATTATGAGGAAGAATTTGCTACACTTAAACATCGACCACCAGCACTGGCACTGGCACTACCATATCACAGGTAGAAGAGTTGATCTCATTTTCTTACCCAACACCTATGCATCCTCTTGTATTCCCACCCAATTTGCTAAACTGAGAAACAAGAGACACCTATAAATCTCTCTCTTGTACCACACTGTATCCGGACATCCATTTCTAATCGATTCCATTGTTGTATTCCATCTCCACCTTAATTCAGGCAATGATCACTTCTTAACTTGGATTACTGACATGGCCACCTAATTGGATTTTGTTTTTGGTTCTGGACCGTCCAACTCATTCCCCCACTGCAGTGCATCACCTTTTTATACTGGGGACTGACCAACAGACTCTCATGGTCTTCTGAAAAAGCCCTAACTCCTTGGCATGGCATGCCAACGTCAGACCCTTCATGACCTAGCTCTTGCCTACTTTTCAATTTTCCATCACATTCCCAACCCACTTCCCATGCTTGACTCTTTTCACAAATATTCCAGCCAAAGGGAACCCCCGAAAGTTTAAACAACATGCCACGCTGTTTTATTTCTTCATGACTTTAACCGTACCGTTTTCCTGCCTAGAATGGCCTGTTTCCCTTTTCCTTCATGGAGGTATCCCAGCCAATTCACAAACCACTTTATCTTATGCTGTAGGTGACCTCTTTCCCAGTCCAGAAAATGACCTACCCTCTCCATGGTGGCACCACTGTGCTTGGTACATGCCCACCTATATCTCTCTCCACAGTCCTTTCTTAGGAGCCTTTGCCCTTCTAATTCTCAAGTAGAGCGCCCTCTGCAGGAAGGCAGGTGTATCACCTCACTACCCTCACAGCTTAGTTCTGACAAGGAGTAGTGCTTTAATAACTTGTGGGTTTACTGACCACAAAGGAAAGAGGTGGGGATTGTGGCCCTGCCCCATACTAGTGAGATGACTTGGGTCTGTTATTTAACCTCTGTAAGTGTTGGTTTTCGCTCTTATAAAATGGGGATTGGA
The DNA here is from genome assembly GCF_023065955.2 of Ursus arctos. Taxonomy (NCBI): domain Eukaryota; kingdom Metazoa; phylum Chordata; class Mammalia; order Carnivora; family Ursidae; genus Ursus; species Ursus arctos. The sequence goes on along the minus strand of NW_026622886.1, from coordinate 7,569,929 downwards.
CTATCCCTCTGTCAGGACTGTTGTGATGAACGGAGCAAATGTATATAGAGCACCCAGGTTGCAGGCACAGTCTCAACTACACCAGGCACCTTACAAAAAGGCAAGTCCCCCCCCAGAATGTAATATACTAAGGTAAGATGGGAACAGTACTCTTGACTATTGCATCATTTTTCTGTGAATCAAAAACTGTTCCAAAAGTTTAAAGTTCCCCTGAAAAATATATAATTCCCATCCCTGCCAAGCAGCCCTCCCTTCCCTCCTCCCCGCTCCCCCTAAGCCTTTCAAGGGCTGCCTCCTCTGTTTTTGAAAGCCTAGTATCACATCGTTTCAAAAATAAAAAGGCTTATTGGCTGGATTTGGGGAATCTTCTTAATCTTACAAGACATTTTGCCATTATGGGATAAAACCTGGGGCCTCCTTTGCTTTCTAAGCAGTAAAAAAGAGAGGCCCCAAATTGTCATGACCTCTTTGTCCCTGAGACCAATCAAAAGGCAAACAAAAAACCAGAAACCTGACTTCCTTTTCTAATGAAGATGGTTGTTAATGAAAAAAAAAAAAAAGATATCCTTTGCTTCTAGGGAAGCTGGTGATTTTACCTGGTCCTACGCTGGCTGACAGTGTTCCCTTAAACGGCCCCTCCATCCATCTCAATAAGGAATCAGCATACACACCTCTGTCCACTGCACTCTTCCAGATGGGCAAGCCCAGCGCACCGTGCAGAGAAGAGAACAGCTATTTGTCTTCCTTGACAGGCCACGTCCGTCCTTGTCATATATTAGATGCTGCTAATAATCTATGTATATGCATTTAGGAGGATAAAAAAAATTTTTTGTGTGTCCTTGCGGTAGTCACAAAATGACATGTGCCGACATCCTCTCTTCATGAGTGTGTAGATGAGAAGTGAGCTGGTCCCTCTTGTAATTTCAGGGGAAGATCGTAAATTTCAGTGGGTCCTAACAATCGTGGCCTTCTAGGGATATGAATGCATTGGAGTCTGGTTAATTCAATCATACTTTCCCTTGGCATCATGTATCCTTCCAGGTACGGGGGAATGAATGCATTTATTTTCTGAGAAAGGAAATTCACTACTGGCTGTTCAACGAGCTCTGCTGCCCCAGAAAGAGAGAAAATGTACAGTTCAAGCATTTCTGAGGCTTGTGCGGCGTATCAACGAGGGAAGAGAAGTCAGAAGCACATACAACAGGAGCTTAAACACAGGGCTGATTGACAAAGTCATTCAGAGGGCATATGACTGGGGAGGGTCTCCATGGCGTGAACTGGTAAACAGGCTATAGAAAGCTCAGATTTTATTTCTTCTTCTGAGCCATCATTATCAACCGCCTAAAACCACCACCACCTGACGGATCCCGCACATTTCCATCAGCAATGGCGGGTCACTAAGGAAGTGGTTCTCAAAGAGAAAGATTTTGCCGCTCAGGGGACATCTGGTGATACCGGGAGATGTTTTTAGTTGTTAAAACTGGGGAGGGTGGCATCCCACACCATGGACGCCACTAAACATCCTACAATGTACAGAACCCGCCCCCACACCCAACGAAGAATGATCCAGCTCCAAATGTCAATAGCGCCGAGCTGGAGAATTCTTGCATGAAGGCAATGAATTCCAAATCACTGCTGATGTCCAGGACACTGGGGGTGGGGGGGGGACAGGAGTGGGCCCTGGGTATGTGCGACCTGGAGAGACCCTACAGGCAATTCTGATAACCAGAAGCCGGCCTCCACCCCAGAGCTATCCTTCATGTCAGGTCCCTTTGGCCAAGATACTTGTAGAGTAAACAAGAAAAAAAATTGGCTTCCATTCTGAGCACATGATTCTAAAGATGGGCTTTGTCTTTGTCTCCATAAATTCATTCCACAGGTATTTGCCTCTTGCTTCCTCCCACTACCTATTCTGTACCTGTCTCTATCACCCCCTGCTAAGTCCCTCGTGCCTTTATTTAATCCCAACCTGCTCCCTCACCCTCCCTTCCCCCAGAATGACCAAGGACAGCCCTATCCCCTCGAGGCATCCGCCAAGCTACCTTCACCATCAAAATCTCTTTGCCCCGAGGCAGCTGTTATCAGGAAAATGAGAGAAAAGCTACCTAAATAATTCGCACTGATGGTAGGTCACCCTAAAATGTTTCCAGAAGTATCCGATTTTTTTCAAGGAAGGATGAGTTAGTCACACGAATTTCTAATGGAGTGAGCACTAGAAAACATAGCTTGTAGGTCTGGTACCAAGTAGGTGCTCAATAAATATTTACTTAATGTCTAAATGAGCAAGAAAAGACTTCTGGGAAGAGCAGCTTCCTGTAATTCTGGGTTTAATGCCTAAGCTTTTCAATATATCTTCCTGAAAATTTCGAAGTCTAAAATGTTTCTGATTCGATGACCTCCCCTTCCTCCATGCCAACAACATAAATAAAGATTTATTCCGAGGAAACGTGGTCGCTCTCCACAATGGAAGGGCCCATCAGGGGATGGTAACCATTCCAATGTGCGAGACACAAGCAAGGTGTTTACCAAAAATAGCAATGGCACAAATGCTCCAGGACCCCGCGGCCCTACAATAACAGGTAATCAGAGAGTGGCCTTCTCAGACCCCCAGATCCTTCTCTTTTACTGATTCTAATCAACCTCCCAATTCAGTGTGTGCTCCTCCAGTCTACAGCCTACCCTACCCACCCTCCATCCCTCCTCTACCACTCCAAGATAAAAGGAAAAGCTAGGAAAATAATAATAAAAATAATAACACCATATCTTCTAGATTCTAAGAGGCCACTGATTGTAGGATATATCAAAATATTTTCCAGGAGAAAAAGACCATCAGGCAAATTACTTAAGTCACATCCCAATTTCAGAAACAGTAAAATGTGAAAAAGCCTGCACTGAAGAACTGAGAGAATGTCACGAATACCAGCAAAGCACTAGGCGGATTACACATTTTGCCTCCAAACTATTACTCCCATCGAGACTGAGCAATGGAAGTGCAAACTGGAGGGGGGAGCCGGCCTCAGACGCAGGTCCGGGGGCCCTCAATGCTCCATAGCCTGTGCTCTCCCCACTGAGACAGGCAGCTAGTGTTCTCCGGGCTGGAGAAAATCCTGACTCTTCCTCCAAGACCCTCCTCCCAGGCTGCCCTCCTCCAGGATCGGGCAGCGTGCCTTATCGCAGAGAACAAACATTGCCGCCTCTCATAGCAAGATCCTCCCTCCCTGAATCTTAGGTATGTGAACAGCTGGCTTCTTGTGATGGCAGCAAAATGACTACGATGTTAGCACCAACGGCAGCCACACACTGTCGTGCTTACTCCATGCCAGGTACTGAGCTAACCTCTGCGTGGAACATCTCACATGGGCCGCCCGGCCATACCCTAGGAGCATTACCATCCCTACTTTAAAGGCAGGAAATGTTTGAGATGATACCAAGGGTATAAAGAAGGTAGGAGGATGGGGAGCAGCTGGATAGGGAAGAAGGAAAGAAATACTTCCCAGCCACTTCTAGAAATCGGTCTTTCCTCCCCTTGTGAACCTCCAAGCGTCCTCCAGCTCACTCTGCAGAGCGCCTGAACCCGAGCGCATTCAGGAAAGCCACACGAGCCACATGACGACGGATGAGGGTCACGTCTGCCCAGTCAGGGGGCTCCCGGGGATGGAGCAGTGGGGCTATCCTGCCCCAGCCACCCAGGCACGGCTGGCCTGAGAATGCACGGCTACGGGAGGCAGGGCCGGGTGTGCGCTGCACCGTCAGGGCGTGAGGTCAGGGATCAGTTCTGCTCTGCGCTCGCTCTGCTGCTCCTCCTCACTGACCAGGGCTTGCCACCTGCACCTCGCCCTCCCCTGTGTGCTTGCCGACTGTCATTAGCCTTCTGTGAGGGACAGCAAATCCTGCCACTCTCCCTTCAGGACCAGGGCCATGGGATGAGCCCCCCTGATTCTACACTAGGCGCACTGGGAAGTTCAGAAAAGGAAACTGTAATAACCCAGTGAGAACACTATTTTAATTCCCGAAAGGAAACGCCTGAAGATCCTTCCGGCTGGTCCTTTGCTGTCAGATCCAGACCTGCTCAGTCATCTTCGCACGTTCAACATGGACTCCTCAGCCAGGGCTCTCCACTCCACTTCCCCAGCTCATCTCTAATCCATGTTCTTGGCTTGTCCCAAGGGCACTAGCCTGCCATAGGCCACAACATGTCTTGCTTGGACTGGAGCAGTAGCCAACCCAAAACGTACTGTCACAACTTACTTTCAAGGTTTTGGTTTCCTGCCTCACCTTTGGAATCATTCCCCGCACTGAAGCCAAAGAGGTTTTTTTTCAAATCTGAGAATCTGAGCATACTCCATACTCCTCTACCTGAAACTCTAAGCCACCTTTGTTATTTTTTGAGAGAGAGAGAGCACACAAGCGAGCTAGTGGGGTGTGAGGGGGAGGAGTAGGGGAGAGAATCTCAAATAGATTCCACACTAAGTGTGGAGCCCGATGCGGGGCTCGATCTTACGACCCGGAGCTGAAATCAAGAGTCAGATGCTCAACCGACTGAGCCACCCAGGCGCCCCTCTAAGCCACTTTTAATCACCTGTGGATACAACCCAGAGCTGTAATTGATAAGACCCTTCATACCTCTCCTGTCTTATTCTTTCCCCCTCCCCAAATCCCCTAGAATCATATGCTTTACTTGTTCATTTATCTGACAAATATTTACTGAGCACCTGTTATCTGCCAGGCACTGTTCCGGATGCTGGAAATGTCTCCGGAACAAGACAGACAAAGGCAGGACTGATGCATCAGCAGGAAAGACACACAATAACCCAGTGAAGCCAGGTGTGCCCAGGTACCTGGGTCCTCACGGCTGAGTGGATGGGGTGGAGCAGCCATCTTGATAAGTCCTTGCAAGCTGGACTAGAAGGTGATGGGTGCTTTAAGGAGCATGGAAAGAGCAGGGTGGGAGTGAGAGGCTGGCATCTCAGGTTACAGGATGGAAGGGAACAATCAGGGAGAAGCTCGCTGAGAAGCTGAGATCTGAGCCAAGACCTGCAGGGAGCTGTGGCAGCAAGACAGAGCGATCTGGGAGCCAGCACACCCCGTGGAGGGACATCAGAGCAAAGGACCCGAGGCAGGAGCCTGCCCAGTCTATTTGAGGAGATTCAATATTTCTTTCACTGCTTGTCTGCACCATCCTCTCTGGGGACCTCGGGCCTCTGCGTGTGGCATTCCCCCTGGGAGGGGACACGGAGGCTAATGTCACCATGCCTCTTCCTTTCAGAAGCCTTTCCTGATGCCCACAACCCGCTGACTGGGGCTGCTTTCCCTGAAATGTAATTCTCCCTTTCAAGGTACTTGCCACCTTTCTTGTAACCATGTGTCCCGCTGGACCTAGAATTTGGTGGTCAAGAGCATGGGCTTGGGGGCCACTGTGGCTACAGTCTGGGCTCTGTCGTGAACTTGGCAAGATTCTTCGAGACTTTTATGAGGGCTCAATGAGAGACAGCCCAGTGCCTGACACGTGGAAAGCACGTAATAGAAATTAGTCCCAGGAGGGCAGGACTGGGTCTGCCTTACTTATGATTTCATCTCCCAGGCCTGGGGCAGGTCCAGGGCTCCAGACATAATGAGTCAACAAAAGAACGAGTGACTGAACGCACGTGGAAGGCAGAGCAATGGGGAGCAGGGGGACCGGGAGGCAGGTGGGCTTCTGTTCTCCTAACTCTCAGGAGCTGCCGGTTGAGGAACAAGAAGAAAAGAAAGATGCAGACGGTAAAGGGAATGATCACTGAGTAAGTAGTGTGCAAGGCAGTCATTTCCCGACTTAACTACCAAAATAAAGCCGATGCGGGGCGGTGATTGGCGCGTTATTCCCCCACTTTCAAAGAACAACAACAGAAAAGAGGCTCAGGGAAGTGGAAGGATTTTTCTAATATAGTGAAAGAGAGCAGATCCCCTTCAAAGTTAATGGTAAAAAAAATCATTAAGAAGTCTTCATCCATTTTGCCAGGAACAGAATCCTTGGTGTTCCCCCCATGGCAAGCATTCCAAGTGGAAAATCAGCTGGGCATTAGAAGTTGAACGAAATGGTGAACACCGGTGGTGAGGAAGGAACTAACGTTATGAAGGAGTGCAGGAGAATGTCTGAAACCACTGTACAGGTGCGAAGAAAGGCCCTAGCCTCCGCGTGGAGCACGAACACGAAACCCAAACCCCACAGAGGAGCCTCGCCCTGTCCCAGCAGAACCCCCGGGCCATCGGCACCAACAGAGCGTCACCCACACAGACGCTGGCTGTCCCAGCCATTGCAAAGCACCTCATTGGAAACTCTGTATCTTTTAAAATCTCTGCTTTTCTTCTGCAGGGCAGGACGGCCTCTCTAGGAAGGTGGGAACAGATGAGAGGTGAGGGGTACCTTCTCCAGAGCTGGCCTGGCCAAGGAGGGCCGGCTTTATTCAGGGGTACCCCACCAGCGTGAGGCTGTGTGGGGTGGTGGTCCTCAAAGGCCGTCTTTGATTCCCTGTAAGGGAGGGAGGTGCGGAGTTTCACTTGGAGGTCCGTGAAGAGAGCGAAGGAGAAGGATCGAAAGTCAAAGGGAAAGGCGCAAATGGGATAAGACGGGATAAGACAGGCTAGGAAGGAAAAGGAAAAAATAAAAAAGAGACAAGGAAGGAAAAGCGTCTACTGGGCACCAGGATCACTTTCCCAAATCCACGCTCTTGTGAGGCAGTGTCCGTGTGCTCACTCTACAGGTAAGGGAGTGCGGTGGAGAGGTTCAATGGACACCCCAAGACCGTCCTGCTGATAAGTAGACCAGCAGGGATTTGAAACCTGATGTCTTCCTTTGCAAGGCTTTTCCTACTCCCACCAGTTCCACTGACAGAGGGAGAGGAGGAGGATGGGAGGGAGGAAGGAGGGGGGAAGGAGAAAAGGGGAAGGGAGGGAGGAAGGAGAGGAGGAGAGAAGCAGGGAGAGAGGGGAGAGAAGAGAAGGAAGGGAGAAGGGGAGGAGGAGCAGCCTAGGCAAGATAAGAAATAAAGATGTGACCTGGAGAAATGTTAAGAGTGTCTAAAAACTCCTTCAAGGCGAGTGATCATAATCACCAAAGTTCTGTGAATGTCTTTTCAAAAGTAGTACTTTCAAGGTGCTTCGTATTCAGCGTTTCCACACTATTTTACACTTACAGCCACCCCAGCCTCGATGGCTTTGTGGACAAGGCTGCGAGGTAACGGAGCAGACACACTTTAAGGATGTCCGCCATTACCCCACAGCCTCCGCCATTACCCCACAGCTCTGGTGGGAGTCCAAGAGGAAAACGGGACATGGGAAGAATAACACACGTTATCTCGTGCATTCCTCACAAAGACCCTGTTGGCACTGTTCCTGGCTCCCCGAAGCCCAGAGAAGTCAGGTAACCCGTCTGTGGTCACAGAATGACGCCGATTCTGCCGCCCTTCTACCGACCTCAATGAGTGCATGAGTAGAGCTCTTGGAGCTCACAGCTACTTTAAAGATGATGTTCTGGGATGTCACCAGCTGGGGCCAGGATTCTGGAAACCAAAATTTTATTTCTCAGATCCTGGGAAAACCACATGTCGCCATGGCCCTGATTTCGCCTCCATAGTACTGTTCTCTGAATGCCTGTCTCGCCTTGGGCCTGCCCTCTACCCCGTTCCTGTGGTCACCTAGACTGCTCTCGTTTATCTACCTTGGGTCTCTCCACAGAGACTCGAAGCTCCACCCTCTCCCTTCTAGGGAACACAGGTGCAGGGTAAAGGGTACTGGGTTTAGAGTCAGGTCATTGGAGTTCAAGTCCCGGTCCTACAACCTAAGAACTGAGGCGCTGGGCATGCCACATGGCCTCCCTACGTGTAAGTTCCCAGATCTTTAAAATGGAAACATTCACAATAATTACTTCCTGGGAGTGTTGTAAGGATTAAATGAGTTTCACCAGAAAGTGCTTCACAGAGTGGTTGGCACAGAGTAAGTGCTTAAAAATGTTATCTGTAATTAGTCCACGGCGAATCTATTAGTTCTTAAAAAATATCCACTGGTGTGACATAAATGCCTACACCGTGGCATGATGGGGGTGAGCAGGGGAATGCCCCCCTGTGCTTGATACGCCCACCGGACCTATTTGGGGGCCAGGGCTTTACACTATGGCAAGAGACTCTTCCTAAAGGGAAGACATTTCTTCTCAAGAATAAAAATGCTACGTTGAACATGGCTTCTTCGAAAAGCTTCAAGTTATGGGGGTACATTTATTATTTACGCTTTCATAACAGTCCCTTCATATTGTAAAATCGGATATTTCCAAATTTTTGTGCAGTAAAACTGCGGCACTCAGGTGGTGGGGGACTCATGATCATGGGTCACAGCTGAACTAAGGGGCAGTCCCCCCCCAGGCCTATGCCCCCACCCCCGCCCCATCAGGAAGCCAGAGAGGCAGGAGGCAGAGCACGGACTCCACAGACGAATGGTCCAGGGCTCGGCTCTGCTACGAAGAGCTCTTCGAGCAGGGAAAGTTACTCAGCCTCTCTTAGGTCCAGTTTATGCTGTTTTTCAAACGTACAAAGCTTCCAGCTCAGTGCCTGGAACACAGGCAGTCTTTAGGAAATAGTATTTTCCCTTTGCTTTCCAAATACTCATTTCTCTGCCTCCTCCTCACCCTCTCCATGTGGATGTCCAATTAGGCCTTTCAAACTTCAAGGGTCCCAAACCAAAATCCTCTTTGTGCAGTCGTGGTGCGGTCTGCCGTGCCAGCTTATGCACTCTGTGCTCTCTCGCTCCCACATCCCCCAGCAGAACATCCTGATGCTTCTACATCCAAAATGTAGCCCTACCATGACGACATCTGCACCTGTGCTGATGCACCCGGGTCCCGGGGCTGCCCCGCCTCAGAAATGGTCTCCTTGCTTCCTCTTATGCTCAGATGGGCAGCCGGGATGACCCATTAAAAACATCAAACAGGGGGCGCCTGGGTGGCACAGCGGTTAAGCGCCTGCCTTCGGCTCAGGGCGTGATCCCGGCGTTCTGGGATCGAGCCCCACATCAGGCTCCTCTGCTGGGAGCCTGCTTCTTCCTCTCCCACTCCCCCTGCTTGTGTTCCCTCTCTCGCTGGCTGTCTCTCTCCGTCTAATAAAAAAAAAAAAAATCAAACAGGTCCCATCACTCCTGCTCAAAGCTGCACAATGGCTTTCCCTCAGCACGGAAGGGAAAGGCACAATCCTCCCTCTGCCTGACAAAGGAGGCCTCCCTGATCTGGCCCACAGCCCCCCACCCATCGTGGGCTCACTCCATCCTATTGCTCAAACCTGCCAGGCCACATGGCTCCTGAAACTTCACATTTGCTGTTCCTTATGCCTAGGACACTATTCCACTTTCCCCTAGGCACCTGGCATGCCTGTTCTCTCAACTTCAGCCTTCTGCTTAAATGTCACCCTTTTCTTGGGGCGCCTGGGTGGCACAGCGGTTAAGCATCTGCCTTCGGCTCAGGGCGTGATCCCAGCGTTCTGGGATCGAGCCCCACATCAGGCTCCTCCGCTATGAGCCTGCTTCTTCCTCTCCCACTCCCCCTGCTTGTGGTCCCTCTCTCGCTGGCTGTCTCTCTCTGTCAAATAAATAAATAAAATCTTTAAAAAAAAATGTCACCTTTTTCTTAAAGAGAGAGAGAGAGAGAGAGACAGTGCATGCAAGTGTGAATGGGGGTGGAGGGTAGAGGGAGCGGGAGAGAATCTTAAGTAAACTCCGCGCTGAGCATAAAGCATGACGTGGGGCTCCATCTCATGACTCTGAGGTCATGACCTGAGCTGCAATCAAGAGTCGGACACCCAACCGACTGAGCCACCCAGGCGCCCCAGGTGTCACCTTTTTGATAAGAGCCTCCATCACCACCGTATCTGAATATTAAAACAGGGCGTGTGCACACAGAGACATCCCTCATCTGCTCTCTCCAATTTCCTCCTGAGCGAGCACTGATCCCCATCGAATAGGTTACATATTTTACTTATTTATTGTCAGTCTTCTCCGCACTCAAGTAGACACTTCAAAGGGAGGGGCTGGGTTTCTCTTACTCTTGCAACATTCCCAACAGTCAGGAAACAACGTGACCACTATGAAGCTCAGCTCCAAGACCGAATGGGTGGCTCCCACTCTAGCCCACCGTGGAGCAGCCAGTACTCCTGGCTGAGAAATCAGGGGCTCTGAAAATTCGCTGGCAGCTGCAGCTGGTGACAAGGGTGCAGACTGCTGACGTGGGGAGGGAGGCACCTGCCATTTAGGCGAAGTCCAGGCTCAGGGGGCATGCGGACATCCCCAAGAGGCACACAAAGCTGCCCACGGCCGAGGTGGAGGGTGGGTCTAAGCCCTTACTAAAAGGCTTCTTACTAGAGTCTCCATGTAAGGGATTTGGAGGAGGGGAACCTCAGAGCACCACGAAGGGTCAAGCGTATGGGATCTGAACACAAGAGGCCCAGACAACTAGCTGTTGTAAAACAGAGAAAAATGCACAAGGCCAAACTGCATCAGTGACACTCAAAATGTTCACGGTGAAGGAAGCCAATGCAATTGGCTTTGTGAGACAGAAAACGCTCCCTTTTGCATCAGAACTTTCTAAGGGGTCTGTGCTAAGGGGCTTTCTTCCCGTTTCATGACCTGGCGACTAATCATTTCAGTTTAGAAAAAAATAATTATAGAACAACAAGAAAAAAAAAACCCTAAAAACCAACCCTGTCCAAACCAGTGCCATATGGAGAAGAGAAGAGCTTACTTATTTTCTTTTCACCTCCATATTTTCCCAGAAAAGTTAGAGTGGGCATGGGAAAACCTCAGATGTTTGTATACTCCTTTGCTGGTGATAAGATAAAAATGTAAGGCAGTCTGCCTTGTTTGTGAGCTCCTTAAAGGCAGGTGGTGTGTTCTCGAGAGTTTTAGATAACAGCAGCATCTAATATATTCTTCTGCACAGCAGGGGCCTAACAAGTGCTAGAAATAAACCAATAAAAGAATGAACAAATAAAATGCAGCCCATTAACTCAGTTCCTTGCATTCAAGTGCCCCCATCCCCGTTCTAACCTTGACCTTGGCCCACATACTCTGCTCTGCCCCAGGATCCCAATCCTTGCACCAGCAAGCACCTTGGGAGCCTCCCCTTCTCGATGATACGGGGGGATTTAACACCACGATTATACTATTGTTGTTACTGGCTTCAGAACCCCACCAGCACTATGGCAGGTCCTAGCTGGGACAGAATAAATGGGATTTCCTAGCTACAATGCTACAATTAGTGACCGCCTGTTCCAGGAAGTTCGCTGAGTTACACCTCTCCAAGGGAGACTCGTAGCTTTAAATGCATACTGCAGGTTGCGTTTCTGGGGAAACGGACTCTGATATGGAAGTCAGCACGCAGGAGGTTAATTTAGGAGGTGGTCTTGGGAAGGGCATCTGAAAAAGGAAGGTAAGGGGACTGGGTAGAGGGAGAAATCCAGCTGTGACTATGACTGGGTTCTCACAGCTGGCCCTGCAAGATCCCACATTCCCCAGGAAGGAGGCATGGCCACAGGCATGTGACTCTTCACCTGTGGCCCTACCCCAGAGGGCTGATAGCTGAGGGCCCTTTGCAGGCTGCACTCCCAGCAGCTGGAGTCGAAGTCCTTTACTCACAAAGGGGACTGTGGCCATTCACCACACACAACCACTTTGCCTCTCCAGCAAGTCAGAGCACGATGACCACACCTCCTCTGTGATGCCCTCCCAGCTGCCTTCTCTGATCCCCTCCAGGAGAGGTGGTAACTCTCATTCTTGCTCATCTCTTTATTTCCAGAGCCCAGCATACCAGCAACACCCAGTAGAGATGCCATAAATGTCTGCTGAATAAACACATCACTGAATACTGGACATGAGTGTGAAAATGTGCATATCACAATTATTTTTTTAAAAACTGTCCCCCAAGGGCACCTGGGTGGCTCAGTCAGTTGAGCGTCTGACTCTTGACTTTAGCTCAGGTCATGATCTCAGGGTCATGGGATCTAGCTGCACGTCGGGCTTTGGGGTGGGCATAGGGTCTGCCTGGGATTCTCTCTCTCCCTCTGCCATCCACCCCCTGCAGAAATGATGGGGGAAACTTGACAAGAGATGCACACAGAAGCCGACATGTATGTGCCTTCAACTCTCAGCTGAACCCTGCATGCCTTCAAGCTTCAGTTTCTTTCTGACTTGAAGGGACAGATCCCAACATTCTATGAAGAAGAGACCAGAGCTGGGACACACTCAGTTTTGCTAAATGACGTCTTTCTTAGTGTCATTATTGACATGGGTAAGGAAAATAAGTTTTGATCCTGACAAGGAAAAGAGTGTGAGGGTCAGAGTGTCTCCTCCCGTGATATGCTCAGGACTTTTTTTCCAATTAGCCTAGAACTAAGAGAGCCCCCCTCCCTCTTCTGGAAAGAAGCAGCCAGAGACTAGCGTAGGTGAGGAATTTACTTTTCTGTCCATGAATGGAAACAGAAACCAACTGGAATATCCTGTGATTTATGAAAATACGGTGATTTTAAATCACTGAGTAGTATTTCACCTTCTCAGGATAAGGAGCTACAGAGAAGCAGGAGGAGAGATTTTGAACACAGAAGCCAGAATGCAATTTTAAAAAGAAAACTAAGGAATAAAGAAAAAAAAAATCTCACTCCTAAATTTATCTCTCATTGCATTTGTCTAATATAGAGAAGAATTCGTAAGAATGCAATTTTAAGGAAGACATCTGGAGGGGGGATTAAAATAAAAGCCCACGATTTGTGCTAACTTATCACTTCTCCCATGCATCCACGCCAGAGTCCAGTACGCCTACCGGGCTCACAATTCCTCACCATGTAATCTCATACACCTTGAGGCACTGACAAGAGCTACAGTAATGGCTAAGAAAAAACTAACCAGACAAGAAGAAACGTCTTACAAAGCCAAACGTATATACCTCCTTAAAGTGATAAACCACAACATTAATGAAAGCAAAAGCCATTAGAACATTTTCCAACATTATAATCAATACCCATCTCCACCACCTCAAAGGCCTTTCTCAGCAATCAAAGCATCATTTGATTAAAAAAAAAAAAAAACAAACTGATAAATGTAGGTAAGTCAACACTCAATTATCTGGATACAAAATATACACATTTGGCATTTATCTCTCTTACAAAGCATCCTAAATCGGGCTCTTCCTACGAACACAGACATTACCTCTTCACTCACTAAAGAAACGCAAACAAGTTCCAGTTTGATTCGAGCATGCTTCAAATGCCAGTAGAGTGGATACTTCACTAGATTTGTAACTCCTTGCGCATTTCAGTAAGCATGACCTCACTAAATGTGGGCCTCAGATTGAAAAAAAAAAAAAAATACAATCACTCTTCCTGGCATAACGACACCTTCAAAGATAGCAGGAAAAAAGGGGCTACAATTACCTTTGAACTTGTGGAACACGGCCCACAGCTCTGCAATGTCGGTCGCAAAGGTGATATCCGTGTCAAGGACAATGACCCTCTCCAGGTTGGCAGGAAGAGTCTTGGTCAGGACAAGCTTCATCAGACCGTAAATGCCAGAGTAGTGTTTGTTGGGGATCCAGGATACTTCAGACTAGATCAGGCAGGGAAGAGGAGTAGGAAAAAAGAGAGGGGGAAAAAAAAATCATTACATTCATTTTTTGCATAAACATTATAAATAGTGCCTGGTACATAAAAAGTATTCAATAAAAAATTTGCTGAGTAAATGAATATTTTCTTAAAGATTTGTTTATGTAATTTATGGTTTGGCATGTGAAGTTTATTGGAAGAAAATGCATCTGGATCAAGGGAGAGGAAAAGCAATATTTACGAAATAACTATTATTTGCAAACGCTATGCTCAGATTTTTTTAAATAAAATTTTTATTATAGAAATTACATAGGCTCACTGGAGAAAAGAAGACTATGTTACAAAAGAATCAAAGTATACAAATTGAATCATACTCTGTTTTCTTTTTTTTTTTTGCCAATAGTACCGAACTGTTCCAAGGTAGATTTCTTTCAATCATATTCTGTTTGTCATTAAAGATTCCTACCTTTGTGGAGTCATTCAAGCTCATGCTTATCGATTTTTTTGAGCTATAATGAAACCAATTAGTGTTGTTCTGTCTTCTGGTTCTCAAACACACGAGAAGGACTTGGTCATAAGCTACGCAACACTCTTCACTGGGGAGCAAGAGAAGAAACGTCCACAACAGTAATGAACGGCCACGGAGAGCCCCCACTGAAATCCTCCCACGATGTAAGAGGACAACCAAGGTCCCACAGGTGGGTACATTTGTCAGTGAGGCACACATCTCGGTACCACTTGGTACCCAAAGGCAAGGCTGAAAATAATACAGAATACCGGTGCGCTGAAAGCTCTCAAAGGTACAGATCATGTATGAAAGTAACGACAGTTAGGGACCCCTTCCTAGCTGCCCCGGGGAGCTGCCATCCATCCAAGTCAAAGCACACTTATTTCCAATAACACAACACTGATAACGGAACTCTTCAGCAGAAAATGTGGCCGCCTTATTGAGATTCCAAAAAACATTCATCCCTTTTGTCCTTATAATTCCATTCTGAGGACACTGTTCTAAAAAAAAAAAAAAAAAAAAAAAAAAAGTCACATTTAAAAATGAAAAACAGGTTTTATTCCCAAGGATGTTCATCACCGTGTTATAAAAGAAACAGAAACAATCCATATGCCCCAAAACTGGACAGTTAATTAAAACGTGAACGTGCTTTTCTAAATCTGACAGCATACTATTTAATGGCTATGAGCAATCTAGGTTAGGATGTAAAAAACAAACAAACAAACAAAAAAAACAAAAAAACTTGCACGTGATGTTCAAAGAAAAAAGGCAAGTTTTAAAATTTCTTTTGCTTAATAACCACTGCATATAATCAAACAACATGAAAACACATCCACCCAAATTTATGCTGATAAGAAATAGAAGCATGGAATCAAATTACTAATACTGGTCACTTAGGGATGACGGGTCCCTCCTCTAGATAAGGAGACACACACACACACAACACACCACACACACACACACACACACACAACACACCACACATACACACACACACACCACACACACACACACACACACACACCACACACACACACACACAACACACCACACACACACAACACACACACACAACACACCACACAAACACACCACACACAACACACCACACACACACACCACACACCACACACACACAAACACACCACACACACACACACACACACAAACACACCACACACACACACACCACACACACACACAAACACACCACACACACACACAACACACACAAACACACCACACACACACACCACACACACACAACACACCACACACACACACAAACACACCACACACACACACACAAACACACACAACACACACACACAACACACCACACACACAAACACACCACACACAACACACCACACACACACACACACACCACACACCACACACACACAAACACACACACACACACACCACACACACACACACACCACACACACACACACAAACACACCACACACACACACAACACACACACACAAACACACCACACACACACACACCACACACACACACAACACACCACACACACACACCACACACACACAACACACCACACACACACACACACACACACACCACACACACACAACACACCACACATTTATTTTACCACAACTTTCGACTTTTTAAAATGAGCAACTACTATCATTGTAAAGAAAAGCTAAGCACTGCATTCCTTTTTAAAATACCAACATCGGTGATGGTGGGAAAACAGGGACACAGACGCTGCCTTGGGAAAGCTAGGACAAAGGACCCCCGTGGTAACTCACACGATCCAGTCTGTCCCTCAAACCCACTCCGTGTTCTGCGCTCCTTTTCAGTTTACTTGAAAATACCACGTCAGCTACTCCTTATCCTTTCAATACATGTGCCATTCGGACCAGGGGGAAAAAAAGAAAAAACATAAACTGATGGACAAAACTTTTCACCACATGTCAGTCTCAGGAAAAAGACCCTTGAACTCTGTCTGTTGTCCCCGTCACCATGTTCCCTGGCAGCACGGAGGGAAAGCAGAGACAAAAGCCCAAATGCGAACCCCGGCCCCATACACGGTGTTGGTCTCTCTAGGCCTCCGTCTCCTTCCCTGTAAAAAGGAGACGACGATGCTTGCACTGCATGGTTCATGTAAGAAGCAAAGGAGATGGAAGGATTCGAGGGCTTGGTACACAAAAGACCCTCGGCACACAGAAGCTCCCACCCTTCTCCTGATTTCCCCGCGGCGAAGTGTTAAACATCAGGTTCCGGGGTCAGGCACAGGTGGATTCGGATTCTGGTGTCACTTCGTGCCGTGTCACCTTGGACAAGTTCATCCAGCCTTTCTGAGTTTCTGTCGTTTATAAAAAGCAGTTAACTTCTACCGCGTGCTGCATTGTATCAGTTGGGGTGTGGGTGGAAACAGCACCCTCAAACTGGGTGATCTGAGGAAGATGGGATAATAAAAGAACTATTGACTGAAGCAGATGCATAATTTAGGGCCCTGCAGCAAGGAACCGTGCAGCACCTGGGAAGACACAAGTGGATGGCCGTTATCACCCCAGACCCGACAGCTGGTGCCAGCTGCCACCGCTGGAATTTGGAGATGGTGGCCACGCGAATAAGGCACCAGGCAGGAGCTTCGGGTGAGGGCCACGGCCAAAGTGTGGCAGTCTCACGGGACGGAGCAGGGAGAGGCCTCTCACTCAGCCTCTCCCCACTCCTGCCCACCCCTCTCCTGCTAGAGGGCCCCTCTGTACAAAGCCAAAGGGAAGGAGAGGGAACGTGATCTCAGAGCCGCGGCCCAGCGCGGTAGCCTCATGCGGCACAAGGTAGGGTAGGAGCGGGCCAGAGGGCAGCACCTGGAGGGGCAAACTGGTCACCGAACCGAACGAATCACGGCGAGACCACAGCTCGAGGCCTTCTGCTATACCGACACAACAAGGTATCTAAGGTGGATAGGTGCGTAGATGGGCAAATGGCACAGGAAGGTGATGATTTGTCTACAGTCCCTCAGCGAGTAAGACGCAAAGCAACAGTTAGAATCTGCCAAGGGAAGGTTTGCCTTCCTTCCCCAGGCCACATGATCCTTCCATCGGGGAGACAGCATCCTGACGTGCCATCAGCTTAGATCTGAGGGCCGGGGGCTCCTCCAGGAAGGGCCTCCAGAGGGCTCTACAAAACTCTTCCTCATGGAAGCTCCAGCCTTTGGAACTCGGCTCAGCGGCTCCTCTCCCCTGAGGATGTGGTCGAACTGAAGCTTGGCAATCATGGGTCCACGCGGCAGAGCTGTGCTATTTAATCAGACCTTTGACTAACTTCTTCATCTATTTTGGTTACCATCAAAGCAGGAGAGCTTGGTGAAGACTGAACACCAGAGCGTTGGGTTGAGCCATCTAATTAGATTGCCCTGACTCTCGGCTTTATTTTTAACACACATGTG
This sequence comes from Ursus arctos, assembly GCF_023065955.2. NCBI lineage: Eukaryota > Metazoa > Chordata > Mammalia > Carnivora > Ursidae > Ursus > Ursus arctos. The sequence goes on along the minus strand of NW_026622886.1, from coordinate 7,552,387 downwards.
AGGCACTGAGATGCATCACCGAACAGTAGGACGACAGGAATAAATTAATCTCAACATGAGCCCAGGCCGGAATGTCGCCCCAAGTCCCCGACTTAATACATAATCAATTAAGTCAGAGTGTTCAATTAGAGGTAAAGGAAGCATTCAGATGGGTTTGTATTCAGAGAGAAAACCCCAGAAAGAAAACCGAGGAATCTATAGGGGGAAAGGACGTGTGGTAAAAAGCAGATACATTTATTATAAAAGGCTCTCCTCTCTTAGAAGTACAATATAGTATGTCCCCTACTCCCACCTTAGTCTAATCCTGCTCTTCTTTCAAGCCTCAGCTTAGAAGGCACCCCCCCACACCCCCGGGGCCCCAGGCTGGACAAGGGCTCCTTGAGCAAGCTGCCTCCCTTCCCACAGCACAGCACGCTCTCATGCTGTGTCTAATTTTCCATGTCTCTCGCCAGCTCTGGGCTGGAACTCCCTGAAGCAGTGACGATGTCATTTTTGCTGTGGTAACAACACAGTCGTTACTCAAAAAATGTTTGATGAACATGCATGATTGCAGAGCTGGCCAGGCCTGGATTTAAATCCTACCTTGGACGTTTTCTGCAACCAGCAGCAGAAACAGCCGTAAGGGCTGCAGCCCAGGCTCGGTCCGCTGCAATGGAAGAGGCGTGGCTCATTGAGTCCCAACACCTGGGCTTTAGCACCCGGTCCATCATTTTACCTCTGTGAGGCTTTGTTTTCTCATCTGCAAAATGGGGGCTTGGGAACACTCACTTTGCAATACTGCTGGGAGAATGGCAAAGCCTCCAGCCTGGTGCTGGGAGTCAGCTGGCCTCTGCAAAGGCCACTTGGCTTCTCCCAGTGAAGGTCTGTCAGCACCGTGGAGGCTCAGATCATTCGGGATATTGAGCTTGATAAAAGCAGGAAATGATGCTACCTTTGACAGTAAACAGGAAGTCAGGAATGGAGATGGTTTTATCAGAGGAAAATAAGCCCCTCATCACCGTTCCCTGTATTCTTAGATTAAGATTTTTACTGTATTTATTTATTTGAGACAGAGAGAGAGAGAGAGAGAGAGACAGGAGATAGAGGAGCGGCAGATGGAGAGGGACAAGCAGACTTGGCACGGAGTGTGGAGCCACGATCCCACGACCCCGAGACCGTGACCTGAGCTGAAATCAAGAGCTGGATGCTCAACCGACTGAGCCACCCAGGCGTGCTAGATTATTTTTTTTTAAAGATTTATTTACTTATTTCAGAGACAGAGAGGGAGGGAGGGAGGGGGGGAGAGGGGAAGAGGGGGAGAGAAAGTCTAACGCAGACTCCCTGCTGGGCGCAAAGCTGGAGGGGGTGGTCGATCTCATGGCCCTGAGCCGAGAGCAGGAGTCAGTCGCTTAACCAACTGCACCACCCAGGTGTTCCTCCTCCATAGATTATTAACAAAATCACAAACTGAGATCTTGGAAACGCAAAGCTTCCTCTGGTAATCTCCAACTTTAGGAAGAAAAACCTACTAACATAAAATATACAAACAAAAAAAACCTTCCACCAGCGTGGGTGGAAATGTTCACCCATGCAACTTGGGGACAGTCTCTTGGGGCAGCCCTTACTGGTATCGAATCTCGTTCCCACCCTGTAACAAACTTCAGTCCAATCAGGGACATCAAGTCACGGGGTCAACAGAGAGAAGGCCATCCTCAGAGGCACACTGCAGACACCTGGAGGGTCTGACCCCCCCGTTGTAGCCTGTAAGATGACCACACCTGATGAAGCAATAACCTAGCACATTCTTCACCACTATAAACACACTAACGGGTTTATGTAATTACAACAATAAAAATGAAAGTTGGGTTTCTTTTAATGGACAATTATCCTTGCAATGGCTGTTCATCATTCTAAGCGGCATGTTCTAAGATTTAATTAGCAAAAATGCAGCTGTGCCAAGAAGACTACCTAGCACACTTACATAAGGGTGCTGCATAAGCAATCCCAGGTTTTAAGGGTTTCTTTGCAGAGTAGGGGGCGGGGGATGCTCTCAAGGGGAAATTTGCCTTCCCCAAACTGCCAGTTCCTTGGCAGACAGACCCCAAGGGGAGTTTTCTATGAAGTCCTGCAAGGGATCTGAGGGTTCATCTGATGCTGGGTGATCCACAGAGAAGTTACTCAGAAAACCTGGTGAAGGTAGTAACATGAGCATGGAAGGGTGTGAAGGAAAGTGATGTCTCAACGTGATGTCAGGTTTCTGACCTTTGGGAGACAAGGCAAAGACAGGAAGAGGGGCTGGTTTTATCAAGGAATGGTGCGCATTTCTTCTTGAAGACGTTGACTTTCAGAGGCACCGGGATGGCCCAGTAATGGGAACAACAGAAAATATCATCTAGCATTTCCTGAGTGCTTCCTGGGTGCCAGGCATTGTGTTAAGGGCATTCTGCTGACTACTTCAGTGACCTCCCCCCACCCCCTCCTGGCCCCCGGTCGACAGGTCAGGTATTACTACCCTGGTGCACGAAGGACCCAAGTCCTTCCTTATTCTATCTCAGTCCCCAGCCTGAGCCATTCTGCTCTGAAATGATGAGAGTGTCCCTCTCTCCTCCTTTCCCACTGCCCCTGGTCCCAGGCGTTCCTGGTTTGTCATAACCGAGCCCGTGTCCACCCAAACCTTCATTCACCAGGAAGCAGTTTCGTCATGGCAATTATGTACGAAGGCCTTGGAGTTGGGTATTCCTGGCTTCTGTGTCTCTCCGGGCCTGAATTTTCTCATCTGTATAATAGGAATATTAGTAGCATACCCTGCTCTCTTCCTAGGGAGTTATTTTATTTATAGTCTGTAAGCTTTCCTCCAACATCCTGGAAATATTTATTGCTCAAAATAGATTTCTCACCCATATCAACATTTTCCTATGGATTCCAAATCACCTTGACACATTTTTAAAAATTAAAAAAGAAGTCGTCCTAGCTGCAGAATGTTTGAAAAGTCATTTGCCTTTCTTTTTTTTTTTTTTTGTCATTTGCCTTTCATGTTGTTTCTGAGTGGTCGTCTTGGCAACCAACCTGTATGTTCAGAACATAATTGTTGAGAAAGGAGGGTGAGGAGCTTGGGTGAGGTGGGGGCTCTGGGAGACCCCATGGAGGACGGCCATGGAACAAGCTTGAACTCGGGCGTCTGCCGGGCCAGATTCCAAATCCAGCTCCACCACCTCTAGACTGGCAAGCTCATTTCTCAAAGCCTCTACCTCGTCACCCATTAAATAGAGAAAATGACAAACATCACATAAAGTTTGGGAACGTATTCAAGGAGGCAGGAGAACTACGGGGCCAGGCACAGTGCTTGCCTCATGGTAAGGGCTCAATTTTTAAAATGCAAGCTTATAAGCCGATTCACAAGTGTGCACTCTGCAGTCTGACTGCCTGGGTTTGAATTCTGGCTCTGTCACTCACTAGCTGGGTCACTTTGGGCAAGTCATGAAACCTCCACAGACCTCACTTTTCTCATCTGTAAAATGGGCATCCTTACAGTGCCTACTCCACCGGATCATGAGAATTCTGGGGCTATGTATTGGCTATTGTTCACTGTCAAAATTACCAAAGGTATTTAAAGCAACAGGAAAGATGAGATTCACATCTACAAGAGAGTCATATGCATCTGTATTTATCCTTGCCAGGAAAAAAAAATCCACTTAAGCTCAGTTGGGATCATGTACATAAGCATTTCTAGAACACTTAATGTGGGCCAGGCAGGTACCGAGGAGAGGCTAGGGACCGGAGTCCACGATGAATAAAACCCAGCTAATGCTCTCGAGGAGTCTGTGGTCTGCCGGATATTTACTATCCATTCCTGCCTAACAAGCTACCTCAAAACTTAGCAGCTTCAAACAGTAATACTTATTATCTCACAGTTTCCGTGTCAGGGATTTGGGAGCCCATCAGCTGGGTGGTTCTAGCTCAGGATTTCTCACGAGGTTGTAGTTAAGATGTCAGTTGATGCCCCAGACATCTAGATGCTTGGGATCTGCTTCTAAGCGGCCCCCTCACACACAGGTGGCAGTCGGTGCTGGCTCTCCAGAGGAAACCTCAGCTCCTTGCCGCACGGACCACCTGGCAGGGCAGCTTGAATGTCTTCACAACATGGAAGGTGGCTTCTCCCAGAGGGAGTGATCAAAGGAGACCGTGAGAGAAACCAGGGTGTCTTTTATGGCGTGGCCTCAGAAATGACATGACGTCATTTCCGGAATGTCCTCTTGGTTCTACAGATTCTAACCATGCCACACGGTTCCGGACCGGACGAGCGTGTGAATACTAGTGGACAGGGATTATTGGGGCACATCTTGGAAACTAGTTACCACATTTACATTCTAGAATGGTCTAAACCGGATTAAGATGAATTGCAACTGTATGTATAGCAGCAGTGGTACAATTAAAGGAGAGAGTGAGGAGGGGAGGGAGAGTAACCAGTTAAGAGATGTTTGGAAGAGATGAGCCTTAAATTTGGTCTTAAAAAATCAGTTGAAAATTGAGTTTCTCAGACACTGAAAGAAAAGCAGAATAGGAGACAGATTCATCAGTGAAGGCACAGAGGTATAAACAACTGTGTGTGTGTGTGTGTGTGTGTGTGTGTGTGTGTTTGCAGTAGTCTGATACACGTAGGTAAAGGCTAGAGTTGGAAACGATGGAGAAGGACATGGAAAGAGGCAGGAAAGGGTCAAATGCTGGAGAATACTGTATGCCATGCCAAAGAGCACTGGACAATGTCCTAAAGATGGTGGGGAAAAAACAAAAAGGTTTTCACTAGCAAAGAGACATAACTCCACTGCATGCTTGGAAGATACTCTAGCAACCTGTGGAGGGGAAAGATGAGAAGACAGCTCAGAAGCATCAGAACCTTGGAGGATGCCTAGAGAAAATGCAGGTTCCCAGGACCTGAGTGCCTCAGTTGGTTAAGCATCTGACTCTTGACTTCAGCTCAGGTCATGATCTCTGGGTGATGAGACTGAGCCCTGTGTTGGGCTCCCCATTCAGCTTGAGATTCTTTCTCCCTCTTCCTCTGTCCCTCACCCTGCTCACATTCTCTAAATTAATTAATAAGGGGGGGGCAATGCAGATTGCCAGGATCACACCCAGAGGTGAGGATTCATCAGGCCTGGGGCGGGGCACAGAAATCTGCATTCTTGTGTTTATCTGGCAGTCCAAGAAACAGACTCTAAATTATAGAGAACAAAGTGCTGGTTCCTAGAGGGGAGGCGGGTAGGGGGATGGGTGAAACAGGTGATGAGGATTCAGGGGGGCACGTGTCGAGATGAGTACCGATGTTATATGAAAGTGTTGAATCACTATACTGTACACCTGAAACTAATATTACACTGTATGTTAACTAATTGGAATTTAAATAAAAACATTTTAAAAATTTAAAAAAATTCTTTATTCTTAGCCAGAGCCTCATGTGGTCCTAAAGCAGTTGTCCCCAGACTACACCCTAGGACACACTCAGGAGACACAGTAAGCACTGTATTTCTCAAGGTCTTGTTGGTTGACTCGTGCACACAGCATCACCAACCAGCTTACCACGGTTCAAAAACAAGACAAAAGAGAGTCTGAAACTTAAGTGTACCATCTGATCTTCACACAGTCGGACGTACAGGGAGAGAAGACCTTTCTCTAAGATTAATAGGAGAAAGAGCTGATGGAAGATCCGTTCTTTAGATAACCTTATACCTCATGGGCAGTTCAGTCTGTGAAGTCCAAGTTTCCTGGCTGTCCTTTTTTAAACCTAGAACTCTCATTTCCATAAAAGCCACACTAGGTCAGCGAGAGTGAAATTCTAAGGAACCCGTATCAACAGGAGAGCTGAGTTACATATCTCACATCTTCCCACAATGGAAGCTTGGGAGGGAACCTTGTAAGAGGCCCCCAGGCTGGTCTTTTCAGGTGACAGCGTTCCGCACTAAGCATCAATGAACATTATTCAGAGCTTACAACTCCAGCCTAAAATAAGTTAGCTGGCTTCCACCTGAAAGGCTCATTATTCACAAATCTACTGAGAAACCATCTTCCATAAACATAATTAATTCTGGAGTGATGACAAAGGAAGAATGAATCAGGAGGAACGTGATCAAGGATCTATAAACATATTCCCCCTCATATCGGTGGCAACAAAAGCCCTTCCTCTCACGCCTGGCAAGGGGCGTTCTGTAGTTAGCTCTGTGAAGCTTGGGGGGACTGGTCACCGGAGCATTTACAGATTGCCTGAACATCGCTGAAGTACTTCGCGTCATGAAATGAAGCATTATAAAGCACGGGGAGTTCTGATTTGTGAACTGGACTGTTACAGTGGTTTAATTTCCTGAAATATAGCTGCCTTCTTAACTAATAGATTTTTCAATGCACTGAGGAGAAAATTGCATTAGCTCCTGCGTAGCCTGGCCTTAATATTTTTAGAAGCTGCAATTCTTCTTATTACAGGGCACAGTATGTATTTATGGATGTATACTTAGCACAGTTTCTGACACACAGAAAGGCACTCGATGAATGGTTTTGCGAAAGTGAAACAATACAAGGACACGAGCGATGCTGACTGAGAACCACTCCTGGGGATGGGGATATAGTGGAGAACCTGCTGTGTTCATTGATCATTCATTCATCCTTCCGAACACCAGATGACTGCTTAAAGAGACAAAAGCAATGATTTCAAAAAGCATTATTACGGAATTCAGGATGGCGGGTGACGTTAACGGGGGCTGGAGGTGGTAGGGGGACGGAAGAAGGAAGGAATGGTTCTGCTGACACCATCCCTAGTTCTAAGTGAGATGCTGCGGTGTTTTTATCAGTGTCGGTCATAACCTATTTATCTGCAGTCCACACATGTGTGTGTGTACCTCTGTATACAGAAAGCTGTCACGGGTGATCTAAGAGCAAGAATGTGACCTAGAGAGCACACAGGATTTGGGAGTTACGGAGACCAGGCTTAATCAGCTACCCACCCCCGTACACCCCCACACTCTCTCTCTCTCAACTCCTGCTCAAAGTGCTAAAAATGGAGATAATCATTTTGCTAGTAAGTGCAAGGGGGGGGAACCCTCTTATTTGTTTTTTACTGTAAATTTATTCTTCGGCATGCATTCTTTTTTTTTATAATAATATTTTTTTATTATATTATGTTAGTCACCATACAGTACATCCCTGGTTTTTGATGTAAAGTTCGATGATTCATTAGTTGCGTATAACACCCAGTGCACCATGCAATACGTGCCCTCCTTGAGGTCCCTTAAAAAGTTAAAAATTGAGCTACTCTATGATCCAGCCATTGCACTACTGGATATCTACCCCAAAGATACACACGTAGTGAAGAGAAGGGCCATATGCACCCCAATGTTCATAGCAGCATTGTCCACAATAGCTAAATCGTGGAAGGAGCTGAGATGCCCTTCAACAGATGACTGGATTAAGAAGATGTGGTCCATATATACAATGGAATATTACTCAGCATGCATTCTTAACAAGGCAAAATTGCTTCTCATGAGGCAAAAAAATATAAATAAATAAATAAATAAATAAATCTTGGATATTGCTATGATTTGTTATTAAAATCTCACGGGGGGGGGGGGGAAGGGGGGCAATTAGGAAAAAAAAAAGTACCTGAATAGGCTCTTGGGGGAGCGGGTGATGACAAATATTTCTAATGGCTGAGAAACTTTGTGCTACAGGACTCTGTGACACCAGGCTAGGCACAAACCTGAGAAGTGTACAAAAACACAAATATACCAAATCCCTGGATCCAGACATTAGCATCTGATGAGTCTCACAGTTCTTCCTGAATGTACTCGGGAGGCAGTTTAATCACAAAACATTACAGGGGCACCCGGGTGGCTCAGTCAGTTAAGCATCTGCCTTAGGCTCAAGGTCATGATCCCGGGGTCCTGGGATCCAGCCCCATGTGGGGCTCCCTGCTCAGCAGGGAGTCTGCCTCTGCCTCTCCATCTTCCCCTCTCTCCTGCTCATGCACTCACACACTAATAAAATCTTAAAAAAAAAAAAAAATTACAGCTATCTGTTCTCAACTTCATCTAGAGATTTTAGGGGAACACTTGCCCACGCTCCCCTCTCCCCCCCATTCCTTCTCTCCCACTCCTACCACTTCTTGGCCAGGAACCTTCCAAAAGGCAAACTCAGAGGCTGCAATTAATGAGGCCCCATGCTGCTCTGCTTTAATGAGGTGCTTTTCATGCTCAAAGGGCTTTGTAATCCTTCAGAGGTGAAGCTGTTGCCTGTGACACTCTCTGGTCCCAGCGTCAGAGATCCACCCCACAGGTCAATTTACCTCTAAACACATGGGAGGCTAACCCCCAGAAGGTAAAGTGGGTTAAGGAGGGGGAAACAGACGTGCCACTTAATTAATTTCTGGTTGGCTTAAAAACGGTTTTCTCTCACAAAACATGGAAGGTGAAACTCTCTTGGTCAAGTGGGGATCCAAAGGAAAGCTGTGTCAATGACGGTCAGAATGTCTCCTGGCTAAGAGCCGAAATGACCCTAGTTCACTGGTCATCCCTGAAAAGATGGTGCCTTTACTCACCGCTTGTAATACATCTAGCAACAGTAACCAAGAGTCTTGTTGTAATTTAAAATATTTTTACCTTGACCTTGAAGCCTCAGACTGTGGTTATATTGACTTCACTCCCATAACAGGCCCTTACTATTTATATGAAGGGTTGTCAAGGAAACCAGGTGTTGGGGATAGCTGTCTAACTTGTCTAGATTTAGAATTTATCATACACGAGAGTGTAGAAGGGAAATGAATGTCACCCTTAGAAAGTACTACAGAAGATGGTATGTGGCACAAGATAATTCCATTAAGCCTGTATTTTCCACTTGGGGATTTGGTTACTGATCAAAGGAATTCCTAATGCTCTAAATCCCCCTTCAAAAAAAAAAAAATCACCTAATTCTGAAAGTGACTCGTTTATCTGAACATTCACTGTGTGCCAAACTCTCTACTAGATGCAAAGGAAAGAGCAGCGAATATGGAATGTTCCTATTTCTTAGGAGACCACAGATTAAAAGGAAAGAGTATTATTATGTTTATGATAATAACAACATGACATTTGTTGAATGTTCCCTATGTAACAGACACTATAAGCAATTTATAAATATCTTTTAACTCACACAATAACCCTAAAAGTTAGACATCAAGGAAGTCACAAGTCTTAAAGAATTACAGGAGCTGGGACTAAAACTCAGATTTGACTCATTCTGAAAATCTTAATCATTTTGGAAACTGACTCAAATAAGATACTCAAGCGATCATCAGGCAGTGAAAGCTATAAATGAAGTCTCACCAGAATTCTCGGGGATGGAATGACTGATTGCATCTGGAAATAGGAAGGACAGTCAGAAAAGGCAAAGGTGACTATGACACGGAGCTCGAACTTTTAGCACAAAAGACCATTCCAACACAGTCCCAGTCAATGAGACCTGTGAAGAGTCGCATACCTTCCCAGCCCAAATGTCTCCAAGACCGCAAATGACCAAGTAAGATGCTACGAAGAAAACTGTTAACACCGAAACAGAGAAGAAAGGGAAGATTGAAAAGTAGATTCAGAGTGTTACAATGAAATTTTTTTTTAAGATTTTATTTATTTGAGAGACAGAAAGAGCGCAGGCACGGAGCAAGCAAGTGAGCACAAGCAGGGGAGGGGCAGAGAGAGGAGAAGCAGACCCCCCACCGAACGGGACCCTGGGATCATGACCTGAGCCAAAGGCTGACGCTTAGCCGACTGAGCCACCCAGGTGTCCCAAGAGTGTTACCATGAATTCTTAATTTCTGTTCCTTATCACCTAAAGAGAATGCCAGAGAAAAATCTCAGCCTTTCTAGGAACCATGTTATCGAAAGCCCAGAGCAAAGGCCAACTTCTCTAGGACACTGATGAAGACCAGCTGGAGGCAAGGTCCAGCACGGGCCACACGTGAGACTCACCCGATCCCACGACTGGGCCTGCCCCAGAAAAGCGAGTGGTGGGGCCTGGCCCTGCTGCTGGTTCTGCTCTGACCAAGGTCACAAGTGATGCTCGTGTGCAATGGAGGGCAGGACCTGGCCACGGCTTTTTGGGAGCCGTTTCGTGTCAGTTAAGTCTATCTAACCATTCTTAGGTGCAATCAAGCCTGCGGTATGCAACAGCGGGGGAAACGAACCAACCAATCAATTCTAACTCCTAGCTGGGAAATCCAGACCCAAATGAACAATGGCCTAAGCTCTGTTAACTTCGGTTCTGTCCTGGGGTCTGCAGACACTGCCAAGCTCCTCTACGGAGGATTGTGTTGTTATTGTTGTCTCTCTTAATTCCCTGGTGTGGGAACATGTAAGCACTCTCGATGTGGAAGCACCATGGCAGAAAGAAATGAGCCCTGTACTCAGGGTTTGAACACACACACTGGGAGGCGGGTCAGTTCCCTTCGCGCTCAGATTCTGCCCCTGAGAAACAGACAACGCCGCTCGCTTGTTCTGGGAGACTGTGAACCAGGGGATGCATATGGAAGCGCCAAGCCAAGGGCCTGACAGTCTCTGCGTTCACAGTGGCTAGTTAGTTCTGAGTCTAGGAGTAAGGACTATTGCACGACGTGACAGGTAGAATAAAGGGCTGAGCACGGTGAGCAAGCTCGACACGCCGGGGCCTTACCACATCTGCCACCGCTGGCGATTTCCTCTCGCTCCTCGATAATGGCTGGCTTTGGAGGGTAGGCCTTATGTATTATGTATATGTAATGTAAAGGCAAGCGGCACAGTCTGGGACACAATGTACGTTAGGTAATAACACCATATTAATAATAATAGGGGATGAGAAAGGGGAGTTTCAGCAGCGCTGTTATGCTTGTGAATAAGATGTTGATCACTGCTTGCTATTTTCTCTTCAAACATATTATTTAGCCAGTAGTGAGCAGATTTAAAACCCACTGGGGTTCTTGAATTGAGCCCGGCTGAGTGGTTAAATCCAATGAAAATATCCTAGTTAGAGGAGGTTTTTAGCCAAGGGAGTGGAGTATATAAAAGGATATTGAACAGGTCAGTTGTGAAGATGTCCATCTTTCAGAAAGGATAATAGGAATGATGAGGGTAACGCATGCCTGGCATCTTCGAGTTCACAATGCACTTTTGGATGATTTCACTGGATTCTGGAAACCACTCTGTGAATTAAGCAAGAATTCGTACCCCCACCTCACATATAGGAAACAGAGACTTTAAAACTCCATGTTCAAAGTTACACAGCCGGTAAAGGGTAGGGTTGAAACTCGCCTCTTCGGACCTTCAGGAAAAGCACTTCTATGAGGCCCCCATGTCCTGCTCTGTCCTTATCCTGGAAGGAAAGATGGAACTGATAGACCTAAGTATTGTTCACAGTTGCTCAGCAAGAAAAATCACAGTTTTGACCTTCTGAGCACCTTTTTTTCCCAAAATTAGATTGGTGACATGGAGCACACACTAAGGGATGAAAATGAGAAAAATTCCAAGTTCTCTTTGTGTAGAAGTAACGCTGGCTTGCTTCCCACATTTCAATCAGAGGAGACGGAGAATCTGGCCAAATGAGGTCAGAAAGTGAGGAACGGACATCACCATGGGGTCCACAGGTAACGTGTGCACAACAGGCAACATGTGGGCGTTGCTTATGTGTCCCATGACTGAGAATAAAAAGACAGAAAATCCACTTGACTGGTCTCTGAGCTGGTGGCTGGAATTTTGCACCCATCACCTTCAAGAGCCTCACAGTCAGGGAGGGTCTCAACAGCGGACTCCCCCCGATCCTGTCTGATTGGGGTGTGCTGGTTCTCAACGAGGGCCGATTTTGCCCCCTGTGGAGTCATGTGGGGTGGCCACATCCTGAGGGGAAGAAAGCTACTGGCATTTAGTGGGTAGAGGCCAGGACTGCTGCCCAACACCCTCATATAAGACAGCCCCCCCACAGAGGATTATCTGCTCCCAAAACATCAATGGTGCTACGGCTGAGGCACCTTGTTCAAAAACACTCGTGAAACACTGAGGCACCTGGGGGTGCGGTCGGTTAAGCCGCGACTCTCGGTTTCCGCGCAGGTCATGATCTTGGTCAGGGCTGTGAGATCGAGCTTCATGTTGGGCTTGAGTTCAGTGGGGGAGTCTGCTTGAAGCTTTCTCTCCCTCCTCCTCTCCCCCCACCTAAAATAAATCTTAAAAAAAATACTACTGAGAACTTGAAAAATGTGTACAGATGAACAGGCAGAACCTTGCTTTGATCCTAGTATCAGAGTACAAGTTTGCCTCAGTTTGGACCTACTGGAAAGGACTGCATTATCCAGACTCAGTGAGCTACCTCTCAGGAGGAGGAAGGCCAGGGTTTGAAGTCCTCAGCATTGTGAGCTAAAGGATGAAAAGGGCAACTCCATAACCCCACAAAGAAGACTGAAAACTAAGTGAGGCTTATAAAGAAAAGAACACAAAGCTTAGACAAGCAAGACTGCGCAGTGGTTGATTCAAGGAGGGCTCTCTTGGGTGGCAGCTTGGAGCTCGCTGGGAACGAGGCTGTGCCTCGCTCAGCAAGAGAAATTCCATGTTTCCACGAGGCCCAGGCACCCCTCCACCCAGAGGATAAGCCCCATCCTAAACACAACTTCACATAGGACCAAGGACTTCAAGCTCCAGGTGCTGGGCACCTGTCGTAACTTAGCATCCTCCTGAACACTTCTCCCTAAGCTCGGGCTCTCTTGTACCAGAGCCCCAAATGTTAGCTTCGTACCCATGCTTGCCCGATTCAAAGCAGCGTAGGTTCCTGCTGCTGGGTCACAGACCCAGATCCACCTAGCTGTGTCCCAACTGGGCTCACCTAAAGAATGACACACTTGTGCACGTGATGATCCTGTACTATGCAATTATTTAGGGGGAAAAAAACTCACAGTATCAGCACTTCTCCATTTTGGACAGCTCCCACTCACACACATTATACTCCCTACGAACTGTCTCTAAGTGGGTATCTAGAGGACAGATAGAACTCTTGCTCTTTCCACTAAAGCATGCTCCTTTGTCAGTTTCCCCCACTACAGATGAGACTACCCTGCATCCACCAGCTTGTTCTAGAATTCTAGGAGGTGAACTTGATTCCTCTCTCCCTCCACTAACACATTCAACACGTCCAAAAACCCTGTCACAACAGCTGTAAAAAATTAATCTGCCTTTAAGGGTAGTCACCTGAAGAGGAAGAAGGCTGTCAAAAGGCGACCTTTAATTAAAACATGTCTACACCATCTTTTTGGGAATGGTCATAGTGTAAAGCAGCAAGTCTGGGGTAGATGAACCAATTCTATTCTTTGTTTTTTTACTCATCCACCACGACATCTTGCCCCCAGGACCCACCCATACCATTACCAGGTCACCAGTTCTGAGAACCTTAAGATCGGGGTCTTGGACTTACTCATTTTAGCAATGCCCCACAGCACACAGAGCTGGCATTCCATTGCAAGTTCTCTAATAAGTAAGAGAAACAGAACCTCAGGAAGGAACCTGACAATGCTCATCCCATCCAGCTCCCCTTTTGCCCTCAAACCCACTGAACAGATCAGGGACATTGATTTCTAAATGGATTCTGCACATTGCAAAATCCAAGTTCAATTTTTCCCAATATAAGGCCAGTTAGGTCCACACTCATCCGCTACTAAGCATGCTTCTCTCTACCTTGTGTACCCTGTGGGTAATTCACGTGCACATTTATCTCCTCCACCTGAGCACTCCTTGGGGCAGATTCACCATTATACCTCAGCAACTCCCCTCGTGCTAAGATACTTTGTGTATAGTAGACATTCAACTTGTTTGCTTTTAATTCAAAGGTGGACATACTGGCATATGGATACTGAAGCCTAGAACGTAAAAGTACTGCGTTTTTTTTTCCCATGGGCATCGTGAGGAGTCCTGGAGGATAGTCTTAGTGAACTGGTTTATTCGTTTCTTCTACCATCAAAAGGTCTGGCCTTCCTAAGTGGAAAAACAGAAGGCCAGGCAGATAAAAGAAATGCAATTCTTTCTTCTCTGACAGAAAAAGTACAATGATGAGGGTATTAAGTTTTATAGCTAAGCTCAGCAGATAATAAGCAGACAAAGGATTCCTGCTTGGGGAAAGGTATTTGCTTCTTTGGGCAGTGAAAGCCTGTCATTAATTCACAGAGCCGATGAAAAAGCTCTTATTTTTATGCCTTCTCTCCACCCTCTTCCTCACACCCTCCTTGTTCCGGATAATGATGTACCCAGCATGGGCACGCCCCCTCTCTTTGCCCTTCTCTTCTGGAAATCACACTTGCTTCAAGGTCCAGCTCCAAATCCCATGTCTCCTAGGAAGCCAGCCCTGACTATTCAGCTGGTAACTGACTGGTACCATACCACTCCTGATTTCATTCACTGACACTAAATTCCTGCAGCAGACATTGGCTTTTCTGTCTGAATCCTCCTGGGATCCAGTGCATTCAGCAAATCCTTATCTCCTGATTGACTCGTACCAAGGTACAGTCCTGAGTTACTTCCTCTTAATTGAGAATTCAGCCACCTATTAACTAGAGTTAGCACCAGGTTTCCCAAGCCAGCCAGTTTCCCTGGGCCACTGAGAACATGGAAACCACTGGGAGTCCATCTACCTTGATCTTGGAGGGGCTGGGAACTTCCCCATGGACAGGTAAATGCCTTGAGAAATCCCAACAAAGTCACCAAACCAAACTCCAAATGAGTTAACTCAGAAGTCACAAAATAAAAAGAGCAAGTAAGGAAAGAACACATGTATATATTCTGGTTCTCTCTGCTTCTTAAATATGCATTTTCTTCCCACAACAAACCTACAAAGGCAAGTGTGAGAGACTCTACTGGTTGCCTACTCAGAGCAGCTCTTCTGGTTTTCTATTATAAAGGCTGCAGACACACAGAAACCCTCACTCTCCCAGTCTCCCCTGTAGACAGGATGTAGACATATGGCCATCCTGACCAATGCACCTGAGGGGAAATCTGCTGGGAGATTCTGGGGAGAAGATTCCCTCCCGGAGAGAGAGAGAAAGAGAGAGAGACAGACAAAGAGAAGAATAAGGCTTTCATTTTCCTTCCCAGTGTCCTGAGAGGGGAAGACTGCTGGGTCTGCTATGACCACTGGACCATGAGGAGCCCAGGAGAACCCCCCAAGAAAACTACCGTCTCTCATGGAACGGCCAATCATTTGTAAGAAAAATGAATAGGTTGTTTAAGCCATATTTACTGGGACAGTTCTTCCTTTTTCTTTTTTTAAAATTGTACCAAAAGCAATCTAATTGATATTAGATCGTCATGTGAAAGAGCAGGAACCACAGTACTTCTGTACCTTCTCTTTGAGAACTGTCATCGTATAAAACAGTGAGTCTACACGAGATGAACCCATTCTGTTCTGACCGCACAAATAATGCAAGAGTCACTGGGGCTGCACAAAAGAGCCTGAAGCAAGTCCTTGGTGACCTGCTTCTCCATTGTACTCCTTTACCTGTCCCACAAGGCCATCTCAAACATGATCCAAGCAAAAAGGGTAGATTTACGAAGACACACAGCCCCAAGCAGTTCCCGGGTGTTCTTCCAACCACATTCTCCCCTGCGAGACGCTCTTACAGAAATGGTGGCACCGTAACTGCCACGATTCACAGGCAGAGGAGCCGAACCCCACAGTGTGCACGTGCTCTCCTACCTCTGAACACACCATGCCGCCCCCCACGTGGGGAGAACACGGTTTCTCTTCGGGTTACCTGCGTGACGTCACTCTTTTTTTCTCCTTCTCTTTCCCCCTTCTTTCAGAAGGAAAAATATTATCTTTTTTTTTTAAAAAACTGTGCTAACTCTATAAATTTTGTATACTGCAGCAAAGGCAAAAAGAACTGGAGTCCCTATACCCAGAGAGAAGAAATTAAATGTTGTCCTATGTGTTTCCTTTTTTCAATAATTATGTAACTATTTGGATGACTTTAAATTGGGGGGGGAGGGATTGGCTTTGTGTCTGTCTTTAAGCTTAATATTACATCACAAATATTTTCCCTCTTCACTGATTCAAGCAACATTCAATCTTGTTATTAAACCAATAAAAATTTCATCAAAAAGAGAATTTGAAAAGCTTCAAATACCCTATTGTGAAAATGTACCACAATCTCTCTACCCTTTCGCCACTACTGGGATTTAAGTTGTGTCTAATTTTTGCTACTGTAAACAAACAATACCATCATGAAATCCTTTGACTCCACCTCTATTTCCTCGAGGCAGGTCTGCATCCTGCAGCTGGCATGTATTTCTGAAGAATCTTGAGAAGTACTGCCACACCATTAAAAAGGAAAGTATTCTGATGTTCATTTGTAACAGACACTTTCACAAGAGTTGGTCCCGGTGGATACCTGACAGTATCGGCTAATATATTTTTGTTAAAAGCCTTTGCCATTTAGATATAAAAATCTTACTATCCTATTTCTCTGAATACATAGCAATGCTGTTATATTACTACATATGCGTTTTTATCCTTTGCTTTTCTAATTTTGTGAATTCCTTTATTCTTAGGCTTTACCCATTTTTCCATTGGTCTACTTTTCCTATTGATTTGTGAGCTCTTTGTCTCCTACCTTATGTCTATTCCAACTATCATTTTCCTCATCTATCACTTGCCATTTAATTTTGTTTCAGTTGCTGACTGACATTCAGAATTTTCCCTTTTCCCAATTAATTTCAATTAATCAAATCACTAGTGGGGCGCCTGGGTAGCGCAGTGGTTAAGCGTCTGCCTTCGGCTCAGGGCGTGATCCCAGCGTTCTGGGATCGAGCCCCACATCAGGCTCCTCCACTAAGAGCCTGCTTCTTCCTCTCCCACTCCCCCTGCTTGTGTTCCCTCTCTCGCTGGCTGTCTCTCTCTGTCAAATAAATAAATAAAATCTTTAAAAAAAATCACTAGTTTCCCTTTGACTAATTTTTTTTTCCATTTCTCTTTGCCATATACAAATTTTCCTCACCCTTCGATAAAAATTTTCATATTTTTTTCCCCTAGTCTGAATGTTTCTCCTTTTAAACTTAAGGCTTTAAACTACCCACAATTTATTTTTGTATCTGGCAATATCCTATTTGATCTTTTCCCAAATGCTCAGTCTTCACAATAATGCCTTTTGCTACATAATCCATTCTTTCTCCAGGGGTTGGAAATTCTTCCTTGAGCAGAGGTTGATAATTACCCAGAACATAAGATATCACTCTTTCCTTTCATATTCACAGCTGATAGAAGTAACTGCTCCCGGGACTCTTCCCTGCTGAGTGGAGGAAAAGCCTCAGCATTCTTATTAAGACTCCTTCATTCAAACATTTACTTAGAGTCAATTATGTGCAAGCACTATGCTAACAGTGGGGGATAGATAGGGTGGTTAAGAACAGAGGGGGTCCATCCATGTGGACTTCACATTGCAGTGCATGAGTCCGGCTTATGAGCAATACTTAGGCACTAAAGGTACTGAGGAAATAAGTATACAAGAGAAGTGTTGAACCAATAACTACACAATGACCAGTGTCATGAAAAAGGAAACAGAGTGGCATGACAACCTGGAGCAGGGGAATCCAAACATTAATAGAATGGTGGGCCAAAAAATGGTTTCCTGAAGATTTAGACTGAGCTCTAAACAATAGATGGGGAAGGAAGTGAGGAGGGAAGACTTCTATTTCAGGTAACACGGTGAACTAGATATACTAGAAAACTATATATAACACATATATAATACATATATATGCATATTGATATGCATAAATTTTCATCCAAGGGTGAGGAAAATTTGTATATGGCAAAGAGAAATGGAAAAAAAAGAGTCAAAGGAAAACCCAAGTTTGATTAACTGAAATGAAATATATTTCAAATTGATTAATTGAAATGTATATATATGATATACAACATTGTGTATCATCCATATGTATATAAGCAATGTGTGTGTATATATATAAGTACAGATAAACAGATATTATATACACAGTTATATACAACATATGCATACAAATACATACCATATCTGTATATTATATATACCTTAGTACATACTAAAATGTATATTATACAGATACAATCGAAATAACACCTATGTCGGGGATGGCATTTTACAGAGTGTTATGTTCTAGGAATCAAAACCCACACTGACTACCAGGCTGAAGGGCCCTTATCCTGTTTCCAGCCCCTTCTAGCCAAGACGTCTTGACCAAATTGCCTCTAGTTTCAGGTTCCTCATCTGCAACATGGGATCATCATAGCACCAACGCTGAAGGGTGGTAGTGATAATTAAGTGCGAGAACCCACATTAAATAGTACTGTGTCCAGTACAAAGTACCAAAGTACCAAATAATGCTGGCTTTTACTGTTCTTTTACTACTATTTTCTATGTATATTGTTGTCTATCTACCATCTTATTTAGTGTTTAGCTTACTAATATTTTCTCCATTGCTCGTTCCTAAACTGGCTAGAGCATTGCCATTTTCTCATACATAGAACCAGCTTTCAAAAATTTAATTCTAGTTTTGCTTTTGATTTTTCTTATTTCACAGCCTTCTGCTATTAACTTTATTTTCCTTCTGCTTTCCTTAGGTCCACACCATTATTCTTGTTTAAATTATCAAGTGGAATGTGAGGTGCACTTATCATCATCTTTGTGCTTGAATAATGAAGGCACTGAAGGCTATTAAAACATCTCCAATGACAGCTTTGAGCACATTCCATAAGCTTTACTGTGAAATATTCCTCTTTTGTGGTTTTCAAAATAGGCTATAATTTTGAGTTTTACTTCCTTTTGGATTAAATAAGCATTTAGAAAAATCCTTCGCCTTCCCGTAATTTCCAGGTATGTTGAACCTCCCATTTAAAAGTTTGTTCCTGATGTAGTATTACTTCATTGCAGCCAAGAATGGGACCTGTATAATTTTTATGGTTTGGAATTTAATGAGGTTTTCCTGTGCCCTCAATTTATGCAATTTTTTCATAAACACATGAAAATCCAATTTTATTCCATTTTATGGATATGAGCTTTGTTATCTACTCATAATGATTATATTCTTAAAACTGCCTTTGTCATTAACAATATGATTTGCCTTTTTAGTGGCTGAAACTCTACCAATATAGCCTACATTTCTATCAGTTTTTGCTTTATATATTTGAAAGCTTTCTACTTAGAAAACAGCTTGGCTATTTCCTCTTACGGATATCACACTTGTCAATTTGAAATTGCTAATTTCAATTAAATACACTTTATAGTTAAGGTAGTCTGAAATTAACATCTGTACCTTCTTTTACTTCGTATGTCTGAGACCTCCTATATACAAATTTATTTTTTATAATTTATTTTAGGTGTATTTCTTGAAGACTGTAAGTATACATTAAGATACTGCTACTTAATCAAGCATCCCAGTTTCCCTCCAATAACAGAAGTCTAAAGCATGTATATTTGTTAAAATAAGTGATGCTGGTTTTGCTTTTGGAATAGTATTTTTATGCATTATTTTTCAGCTTTGAAAAAAATTACATACATTACAATCACCCCTTTTAAATGAACAATTCAACAAATGTATACACATTTGTATACACAAATGTATACACAAGTCTGCAACCACACAACGCAATCACTTTATACGACAATTCTATCACCCTCCTCCCCATTTCCTTCACACCCCTTTCCGGGTGGATCCCCTCCGCCCCACTCTTTGGCCCCTAGTACCACCTGTCTTGCTTTCAAGAATTTTGTGTAAGAGTAATCATACAAAATATGCAGTCTTGTGTGTCTGGCTTTTTTCACGTAGTATACTACTTTTGAGATTCATTGATACTGTTGTAAATATCCTATTCATTGCTGAGTAGCATTCCATTAAACGGATATACAAGAACTGTCTTCTCTGGTTGATGGACATTTGCATTCTATGAATAAAGCTGCCATGAATATCCAATAACCAATTTTTGTGTGTGCATGTTTTTATTTCTCTTGCATGTGAATACCCAGGAGTGGTACTGGTGGGCCATAATGTGAGTCTGTTTAACTTAAGAAACAAACTGTTTCACAAAGCGGATGTACCGTTTTACATGTCTACTAATGTACGGCGGTGCTGGTTGTCCCACATTCTCACCAGCGCTCTGTATTGTCAGTCATTTTAAATCTTGGCCATTGTAGTGGGTGTGAAGCAGAATCTCTGATGACCTTAATTTGCATTTCCCTGATGACTAATGATGTTGAGCACTTTTGTAGGGACTTACTGTCTATCCTTGTCTTCTTTACTGGTATGTCTCTTAACATCTGTTGCCCATTTTTAAATTGAGTCATTTGTCTTCTTGTTACTGTTCTAAGAGTTCTCTGCATATTCCAGATACAAATCTTTTATCAGACATATGCTTTTGCAAATATTCTGAGTTTGTGGTTTGTCATCTTATTAATGTCTCGGAACAACAAAAACTATCACTTCAGATGAAGTCCAATTTATTAGTATTTTTTTCTCTTTTAGCTTGTGCTTTTTATATCCCACTTGAGAAATCTTTGCCTACCTGAGGTCACGAAGATTTTCTCCTCTGTTTTCTTTTACCAGTTCTATTGTTTTAGTTCTTACATTTAAGGTGTATGATTCATTTTAAGTTAATTTTTGCATATGGTACCGAGACAGTCAGGGGTCATTTTCTCCCCCACATGTATATCTAATGTTCCAGCATCATTATTTTTTTTCTCTCTCACTCTGTTTTTGCTCCATACCTACGTCATACAGACTTTGTTTCACCTGCAATATTCACCTCCATGACTTAGTTTTAATTCTATTTATAACTTTACGTGTGGTCACCTTTGAGTTTTGCAGAAACAGCCTACTTTTTCTTTCCCCTGATGATCAGAATGAAGAGTTACAGAATTCTACCTGAGTTATACAAAACCCAAGAAACTTAGCACGTTTAGATCCAACACACGCACTTCCTGGCCAGTTTCAAGTGCCTGAACAGCCCACTCCAGCATTCAGGGCAGCATCATTTTCCAACAGCCAAGAGATGGAAGCGACTGAAGTGTCCACTGACGGCGAACGGAAAAAGAAGACTATTCAGCCGTAAAAAAGAAGGCGGTCTGACCATCTGTGACAACATGGCTGGCCCTTGAGGGCATAATGATAAGTGAAAAAAGACTGAAAAGATGAAACACATATAATCTCACTTACACAGGAATCTTGAGGGGGGGGGGGTGGGGGAGGAAAGAAACCCAAAACAAAAACAAAACAAAGAAACAAAAAAACCCCCAAGCTCAGCTACAGAGAAGGGCTAGATGGTTGCCAGAGGTGGGAGGTGCAGGGTGGGCAAAATGGGTAAAAGTGGCAACAACAACACAACTGTTCGGTTATTTGCGTAGGTTTTTAAGAACAACTTTCAGCATTTGCATTCATCTTTGCAACTGACTTAAAACAATTATTTACACATCATTCCATGCGTAACTTCTTCCGGTACATACTGCCTGCCCCTTTAGAACAAGACCTTTTCGTTCTTGAATATTCATTTTGATTACTTTTTTTTGGTTGGCTGGCAAATTACTGATGATCCTTTCCTCAAGAAGTATACACTGGTGTATATTCGGTGAGCTCTTGCATAGAATATCATTTTCTGCTCTTTTTATACACGAGAAAACGTGGCTAGTATTCTGAGGTCTCTGCTCAAAAAGGGCTGTAGACATTTTCTTTTTTCTTTTTTTTTTTTAAGACTTTGTTTATTCGACAGAGATAGAGACAGCCAGCGAGAGAGGGAACACAAGCAGGGGGAGTGGGAGAGGAAGAAGCGGGCTCCTAGCGGAGGAGCCTGATGTGGGGCTCGATCCCATAACGCCGGGATCACGCCCTGAGCCGAAGGCAGAGGCTTAACTGCTGTGCCACCCAGGCGCTCCCTGTAGACATTTTCTTAAGGACATCTATTATTACAGCAAAACGGCTCAGGCAGAATTTTTATTCTTCGAAGATATGTGTCTCTCCACCCTCTGCCCTCGCATCGTGGTGGCGCTTCAGAAATCAGGCTCCACTGCTCCTCCGTAGCCACCAACCCTATGTGGCCACTGAGCCCTTGAAATGCAGCCTGTCCAAGTTGAGATGTGTGAAATATACACTGACTCTTGAAGACAGTATGAAAGAAAGTATGCAATGTATCTCCTTAGTAATTTTTAAAATGCTGATCCTGTTGAAATGATAATGTTTTGGATATGTAGTTTTAAATGAAATGCTATTATTAAAATTCCTTTCCCTTGTTTCATTTGCTTTTGGAAATGCGACCAGCAGAAAACTCGCAATTATATCTACTATGCGTCACTATATTTCTATTGGACAGTTCTGCTCAAGAGCCAGACTACTTAGAGGCAGATTCTGGTTCACGATGCTGAATAATTTCAATGAGTCTCTTTTCTAAGATTCCATTTCCTCACCTGGAAATGGGTGGAAATAATTATACTAACCTTAAGGCTTACTGCAGGGATAAAATAATATTATGCATGTAAAGCTATTATGTTGGCACATAATCAATTCTTACTAATGAGAGTTATTATTATTCTTCAAGGAAGGATTTTTTTTAAATCCTCATAACTCAATTATGTTTCTAGGGTAGCCCCTGATGTGGGCAACTTATGGCCCATTTTGCCTAGATTGTAGGGGTTCCTTCTGATCTGCATGCATAGAATTCTTCTCACCTCTTGAGACTTCTTCTTGGGTTTCATCATCCTATGGATGGACCACCCAACACAATCGCCTTACAGTGCCAGGAGCTCCTAATTTTCATTCAATTTTCATCCCACCACCTCAGCCACTCCATCTCGCGGTAACATGTCAAAAAATAAACCTCATCTAAAACACTGGAGCTCAAACATTTCACTCGCCAAATCCAGCCTTTTATCCTTTCAAAACATGTGGACAAAGACTCCTATTCTCACTGGGAAAATATCCTAATCTCCTAATTTCTAGTTCACTCTGCCCATCCCAGTCACCCATTAAATACCTCTGGTCTTTTTTTTTTTTTTTTTTCGTCTAGCTTAGATTTCAAAATCCATCACTATAACCACATTTCTGAATCACTGATGCTGATTTTTAACTCAAATTGTGGATTGGTACGGTTTTTGGTACAAGGGAAGAGCACCGCATTAAAGGCCAAAAGGAGTAGCTTTTGGTATCAGCCCTACTTCTCATTAGCAGCATTCTGCTCCATCCTTTGGTAAATTCCTTACTAATGCAAGAAAACAGGTGCTGTTTCCACGCATGGGATTCCTGAGGACACAGTGAAAGAAGGTCACAGAAGCACTTCTTTATCAAGGAGGAACAAACACCGAATGAGAAGGAATGAGAAGGCCACAGCCATGAAAAGGGGAAGGGATCAACCTCACGATGGGGAAAAGGTGGGTCAGGGGAAACTTAATTGCTTTAAATGTGTTTAAGCCACTGAGCCCAAGCCAATGACAGCTCCAGATGGGGCACGTCAGGTACGTAGATCTGACGCACCTGCTGTATCCTGAAGGCCCACAGAAAATAGTAGGGGAGACAGTGATGGACGTGAGCACATTCAAGGAAGGCAACAACATGGAAACCACGTATTGCACAGAAACGTCACAAGATAAATTTAAGTGTCAGCTACGTTCCAAGCGCTGCCATTTGGGATACGGTTAAAAGAACGGAGAAGAGCAGAGGACTCACTCTACAGTCCTGTGGCAAAGAAGCCATGCATTTCTTAGAGCCACTTTTGACCAGATTTTGTCCTAAGAGCTTGGCATAGAGATAAAAGTTACAGGTCTTGTCCTCCTGGTTCGCACGGTCTAGTGGGGAAGGCACATGAATTATCAATGACTTATACACTTGCGTTTGGTCTTTATTAATGCTCAGGACCAATGGGGGAATCAAAAAGATAAAAAATTTCGGTACAGCACAAGGCGAATATTTCTAATAGAGCTTCTAAATATGGAACAAGGTCCTTTGGGAGGTAATGGTCTCTTATCTCTGAAAGTATTCAAAAGCAGAAGATTAATGACCATTTATATAGAATATTATAGAAGAAAGTGGAAGGTTATGCCAAATGAATGCCAAGTTCCTTCCTAATTAAGAGTCTATGATTCTCAAAAGGAGACAGGGCCCATTCACTAGGACACTCCATTATACAAAGAAATACTTGCCTGTGTATAAAGTGAACTGTACAACTGACACAGGAAAGATTCTTTTCTAACGCAGATTACAATTTTTGCTGACAATTTTCCACATGTGATATTTAAAAGCCAATGACCGGCCTTCTAAATACGTTTTCAGATGCACTTCACTCATCCATGTCCACTCTATGATCTCATCCTTGTTACCCAAGAGAGAAGAGCTTACGGCAAAGGCCAGAGGTGCAGTGTGGGCCTTACAGAACCAGCCCTCATAGTCGCAAACCACATGCATAACCCAGGGCCCAAGAAAAACAACGAAGAGTGGGAGAATCGTAACTTTTCCAGACCTGGACATAATATTTAACCCCAGTCAGCCCTACTATATAACATGAGACCCAAAACGATAGAAGGAACAAGAGCGAAGATTTAAGAGGTTAATCATAGCCATTTTCAAATCTAAGGGAAAGAAAGGGACGAAGACAGAATCTGTGGCTGCCTACTATGCGCCAAACACTGTGTGCTTTCCATTATGAGACCTCATTTACTGCATTTAACCCTCACCAGTAAAAAGAGGCTAGAGGTAACAATTTTAAAAAGACAATTAAGCAATGGGTGTCACTCTCAGTATTACATATTATTAGGGAAGCCGCCCAAGATAATCCCAAAGGTCACACATACTTCACTTTGCTTCTCACTCTTCTGCCGGGCATCTTAGAGCAGATCATGTCCTCCGTGGGACATGTCCTAGGACCCCCTGTCCTTCCTCTGCAGGCCTACCTGGAACCTGCTCCAGCCCCACGGGGGTATTTGGTGACTGCACGTGAAGTCCAACCATTGTCAAGAGTGGTGCCTTTGAACTACTGCCCAGGCCCCACAATCAAAACACCCAGACCCAACTCTGGGAAGAGGACTGTGTTGGAAAGAATCACATGTGAGATCCCAGACAATTCTTAACTGCCCCCCACCCTGCCCCGGGCCTTATCTGTCCAAGACAGCTATTTTTATGGGGGTTCCTTCGAACCCTGAAGCCCTATGGCTTCCTGTTTGCATCAGTCCCTCCTAACTGAAAATGCCCACCATTAAGGAGGCACAACTTCTTGGGAAACAGAAAGGGTAGGGAGCAGTTTATCCAGCCCCCTAATGAGAGGAACAATGGAAGTATGTCTCCCAAAGGACAGCAGGGTGCTGAAGGATGGCCGTTATCTAAAGAGAGCTTCTGTGATACTCAACAAAGAGGAGCACAAAGGCAACAGAGTAGGAGTGGGAAGCCAATTTTTAGAGTCAGCCATTAGTATTTTCTGCAGCCATAGCCCTGGTTCTCACTTCATAACCTTTCTGATGTTGGTTACGAGCAGGCATCAGGTCTAAGAGAAAAGGAGATAAATTAGGATCCCCAGCTGGACAGGTGAATCATGAAACAGCCCCTGCCCCAGCAGCTTCCCACTGTAAGCTCGGGATCATCCTCACCCCAGCTGATGGCATGGCGGTGACCTTCTGGGCCAACTGGGGCAAGATGAAAGGCTGATTGGTATGCAGGGTCTTGTCTGAAAACTGACAAGGTATGTGTTGATTTAAGGCCGACTGTCCAGAGAGTGACCATTCCGTTTGGAAAACAACCCCTGGGTGGGAGTGATGGGGCCGACCCGAACCCAAGCAGCATCGCGGGTGTCCTTTTATCTACAGCAGGAAACTCCATCCCCAGTAGGCCTTGAATGGAAGGGTCATGCTTAAAGTATCTGTTCTTCTGCAACAACCGGGAAAAAACCACCACCAAGAGCTTAGAGGACCCTTGTCTAGACACAATTACAGGGTCCCAACTTAAAGCTGTCCATAGGGGCACCTGAGTGGTTTAGTCGGTTATGCGGCTGACTCTTGGTTTTGGCTCGGGTCATGATCTCGGGGTCCTGGGATCGAGCCCTGCATCAGGCTCCATGCTCAGTGGGGAGTCTGCTTGAGATTCTCTCTCTCTCTGCACCCCCTCCCCGCTCATGCTCGCGTGCTCTCTCAAATAAATAAATCTTTAAATAAATAAATAAATCTTTAAATAAATAAATCTTTAAATAAATAAACAAACAAATAAATAAATAAAAGCAGGCCACAGAGAAGGAAATCCAACACAGGAGAGCGCGGATTATGCAGACAGGTAGTTCTGGGTTTTAATCCTGGCTCTGCCATGTACGAGTTATATACATGGCTTCGGGTTAACTAACCTCCCCAAGCCCCAGGCTCCTTCCCTGCAGAGTGGGGGTCACCGTAGCACCTGCTCCACAGAGCTGTGAGCATTCTGTCAAAGCAGCACATAAAACACGAGAAACAAAGGGCCCCATAAATAACACATGTTACACTGCAGCCTAATGGGGTCCAGAGGCCCTGAAGGCAGGAAATCTGAGTTCAAGCCCAACTCAACAGTGGCCATTTCACCGCACCGTGGCTGCGGCCCATGCCTCTCTCTTTCCCTTCAGATCTGCTCCAGTCTGTGGCTCCTGAATTATACAATCCCATATCTCACAGCCTTTCATTTGGAGAGGGAAAAGTTAAATAGCAGCCGTGGCATTTATTAGCTGCCTGATCTTAGGCAAATACTCTTCAACTCTATGCTTCAATTTATAAATTATCTGTGAGATGGAGGTAATAAAACTTCTCAGTCCATCCCGCAGTGCTGTTGTGAGGAGCGAGTGGCAGCATGCCTCCATCTACAAAGCTCCCCACAAAAAGAACTCTCCCTCCCTCCGCTCCTCTCTCCTCTATTGACAGGAGCTACACGTCTTGAGCAGAGTTTGGGGCGCAAAGACCCGCTCCATCCTGGTAGCCTGTTGATATGGGGACTTGGAGGCTGGAAATGAACGGGCCCTGTAAACATCAGGAAGACCAAGGAGCCTTTCACAGGCCGCAGAGACCAGCAAGCTGAGCGATCGCTATTTGCAAATCTACACTAATTGGTCATTACCGAGAGAAGCATACCAGTCCACTGCGGACTTCCCACAGTTCATTTTTAATCATGCACCAATCCCTCATAAATTTCCTCTCCCCTCTTAGTCCATTCTCCAGCACTAACAGATATAACAAGGGGCCCACAGGAGTGTTTCTGAGAAATGCCATTTCCAACAGCTGTACAAAGTGATTCCTCGGCACCCGATCGGGGGAGGCCATCATGTGTGTTTGCCGAGGGTACCATCGGACACGCTCCGTGAATGCAACTGCAGACCCCGGCACGAGTCCTTTCCTCTCCTGCTCTTCCTCCTTTGCTAACGTCAGCAAATGGATGGTGTTTTAATGTGTTCACGGAAAGACACACACCTGTCCCAGGGCTGCTCCTGGGACGTTCCACAGGCGAGCACAGATGGAGCTGCTTTATTTATGCCACTGCAGGGACACTGGTAGACAGCTACCTGGCCGTCCGCCCGTGCCCCGAGGCACAACGGGCCTCAGGAATGTGGTGAGCACTGACAGTGATCAAGAAAGCCCTTCCTGATGGCTTTATTACTCTTAGGGACCCAGCTCTGAGTTTACTGTAGATCATCGTTTTGCAAATGTTTTCATAGGCCAGGCATCACACTAGGCATTAAAGATGCAAGGCTGATGAAAAGCAGACCTGTCTCGGCCCTTTTGGAGCCGACTGTCTAGGGGAGGGAAGCACCTTTACCAGCGTGTTCCACAAAAGCACAAAAGATCACACTCGGCGTTGGGGTCACTGAGGAAACGTACGTGATCCTATGAGAACGTACAGCAAAGGATCCCCTACGAGATAATGAACGCAGGGAAGGGTTCTCAGTAAATGTAGCTTAAGCCAAAGAACGTGGAATTAACTAACAACGGGGAAGAGGAGGCCGACTGGGGAACAGAGCTGAAGAGAGGACTAACCTGTGCAGTAGCCCCCTGCTGGGGGAAGGGGCCGAGCAGACGTGACGACCTAGTGCGTGAGCAGTGGTCCAAGTGGGCGTAGGACGAAGCGAGGGAGGCAGGAGCCAGAAAGCGCAAGGAAAAGCCACTCAGGGCTGTGGTCTCCATCTTAGGAGCACGGGGAAACCACGGAGGGTTTTATGCACGGGGAAGGGGATGGCATGGTGGGGCATGCTTCTGGGAAAGCCACCTCATGCTGCTGATGGAGAATCCATTTGGGGGAGGAGTGAGCAGAGGGGAAAAGACGCGTCTGAACAAAAACTGCTGTTGTGTTGGGGAGAGGTCACAAATGCTTACAGAGGGATGGTGGCGGGGGAGACGGAGGGCAGCTAGGATGTGGGATGGGCAGACGTGGGGAGAGGGACAGGGGGCTGTCAGAGATGACCTCTTGGTCCTGGAGGAGCAGCTACGTAGGCAGACAGCAGTACTACACCCAGGAGTGGCTCCAGCTGCGGGGAGGGGGCAGATCGTGCTTTGGGGTTTGCAGAGCTGGATTCTATATAAATCATCACGACTGTGATCATCCATTATGGCAACACCGTGTTTACAAAGTGCTTTCATACTCATTGACTTTACAGGATACTGACAAGAGTCTCAAGAGATACAAGCTGGTGGGACATGGGTGTTTCACTGGTAGGAAAATAAAACACAGGTGTTCGGGACCTGGAACGGGGTGGTCAGTAGCAAAGAGCACAGGACACTGGAGACAGTATCTTTTAGAACACATCTGATTGTATTTTCTTTCTTATTTTTTTAAGCCATGGACCCTCCAATTTGAACGGATAAGTCCAGGATGTAAAATAATGAGCAGCCAGTCTTCCTGGACGCAAGTGGGCCACGTGAGAGAGCACCAGTCCCTCCGCCCCCCATGTCATCTAAGACCTCAACCTCAGGGGAGCCCCAGCATTCCCAGGAGTGGATAATAGCCCTGTGTGCCTTACTCCTTCGGTGTCCCCCTGTCCATGGATTTCAAGAGCTTTTTTTATTTTTTATTTTTTTAAAGATTATTTATTTATTTATTCGACAGAGATAGAGACAGCCAGCGAGAGAGGGAACACAAGCAGGGGGAGTGGGAGAGGAAGAAGCAGGCCCATGGCAGAGGAGCCCGACGTGGGGCTCGATCCCACAACGCAGGGATCACGCCCTGAGCCGAAGGCAGACGCCCAACCGCTGTGCCACCCAGGCGCCCCAAGAGCATTTTTTAAAAAAGATTTTATCTATCTATTTATCTAGAGCGTGCACACAAACAGGGGTAGAGGCAGAGGGAGAGGGGGAGGTAGAGGGAGAAGCAGGCTCCCCACTGAGCATGGAGCCCGATGCAGGGCTCGATCCCAGGACCCCGAGATCACAACCTGAGCTGAAGGCAGACGCTTAACCAACTGAGCCACCAGGCACCGCAAGAGCATTTTAATCCTATGTTGCCTTGGCTGCAAAGGGGAGTGGGGCATTTTCAAAAACCTGTGCATTTCAGACACTGCTGGGCCTTCACGGGAGTTACCTTGTTTAGTCCCTGCCTTGGTGGCGTGACTGTCACTGTGCCACCCATTAAACACCTGATCAAGCCTGGGCTCAGAACCCAAATCAGATGGCTCTTCAATGGCAAGCCAGGGTGTGAACTTGGGGTTCTGTTGAACCACTTTTGTGTTTTCTTAAAAAGTAGGGGGTACGGGCGTGCAAGGGACAGGGCACAGGATTGCCCAAAAAAAGGAGAGTGAAGGAGGCAGAAACATCCTGTGTGCCGGGCGCTGCGCCTCCCCTCCCATTGCTTTTCCCCACTGTTGGCGCTGAGACCCTGGGAGACAGAGAGGCTTGCTTTCACCTTAATTAGCGTAGCAATTTGCTAAATTTTGTTTTTCCCTTTTAAGAGTGTTAATCAATTTTAGCTCAGAATAGATTGGAATGGCACACAAATTACCACGACAATCCCCAAATGCTAAATTCTGAACATCTCGATCAACCTCAGAGTCTGAAATATGGGAAAATCAGAAACTCCGGCCGGCATCTCTGTGATCTATTTAAAATGTTATGGCTCTGAAATGAAAAGATAATGGCTTTATGAGGTTTGGAACAAGCAATTTGCTGGAATCAGCCTCAGCCTAGGTGTTTAGTCCTTCCCAAGGTGATTGCAGACAGAGCATCAACATATTTCTGCAAAGTTCCATGTTCCTCTAACAACGGCCATTTGTTAAATCCACAAGCATTACAGGGTACCAACTATGCACCAGAAATCAGAAGAGTGAGACGTGCTCCCTGCCCTCTCCCCTATTAAAAAAGGTTCTAAACTGAAGCAGGAGACAAAGATCTCCTCTTTCCTGGAGAAATCAGGGAAGGTTCTCCGAGGAAGTGCCGATGCAGCAGAGTCCTGCAGGGTGAACAGGAGTTGTGACAAGGTAGGTGGAAGGGTATGTCAGCTAAAAGGAAGTGCATAAGCAAAGCTCAAATGTAGGAGAGCGAGCAGAGACCAGAGGTGGTTTCCTAAGGCTGAGTAACAGGATGAATTTCCGGGAAGGACCCAGATAAGATGGGAAGAAGAGTCAAGAACCAGAAGAAGCAGGACTTCTTGAGAGTGTGAATCTCAATCCTGATCCAGGCAACGTGGCACCACAGACAGGTTTTAAGCGAGTAAACGACATGACCAAACGAGTCTCGCTCGGCGAAACCTTCTGCTCCAACACGATCTTTCTATTTATTCGGCATCATCTTTTAAAGCACATTCACATATATTCTCTCACTTTTGCCTGTTCATTACCCAATGAGATTGGTGTGATAATGCAGTGATTACTGATGAGAAAACAGACACAGCAAAGGTATAGATTGTTTATTTTGTATCTTATGATGAGTCTGGGTAGCAGAATTCTCTAGAATTCTCTAGAAGAGCTACCACAGACCTCTTTCAGATGCCTACCAGGCCAACGGCATCCCCCTCTAAAGAAAGCCTTGGTGACCGTAACAGCCCAGACCAGCACGCATTCTGTGCCGAAGAAGGGGCCCCTTTGAGGCTTTCCCTAGGGAAATCAGATCTGGGTGGCAAACAGCCTCAGTTACACCCTGGACATAACCAGCTGAAAGCTGAGGTTTCTGACATTGCCAGTCTACAAGACCACCGCCAAGAAAAGCGTCCGGCATGAAGAGGCACTCAGGGAGGCCCCTCTCCCTCCCACTGCCTGTACCTTGAGCTCATCCGCATTGTAGAAGTCCACACGCACGGCAGGCACCATCCAGGTCTGGAAGAGCGTCGCCAGGATCTGCTCCGCGATGGAGTCGGCAATGAGGTGGAAATGCAGGGGGTTCCGCCTGTGAGAAGTGGGGGGAAGAGGAGTCAGGAGGGACAAGTAAGGGAGCTCCAGCTGCAAAATCACATTCTTACCCATTTGTAACATGTGGTCAGTTTCTAAGAGCAGCTGTGAACGGAAGCCAGGCACGTTACCAACCCAATGCTTGCTGGTAACCAGGATGCCAGAGCTGAAAAGGAGAGAAGGAGATCACCACCCCCTCTTAGGATTTCAGACAGGGTCAAATCATTGGTAACACTCCATTCAAGCCAACCACCATATCTGTTACTAGCATATTTGTGTCTCTAAAAACCTTAAGCAGAGCCTATGTTAACAATTTGGCCAACCCTTTATTTCTACCACCTAGACGTTTGGGCATTAGTTTCAGGAGCACATGGACAGAGAATGAAGCCTTCAGATCTGCTGAATGCAACAGGCAAGATACTTCTCCCACAGCATGGTACTGAGTTCTGTTTGCTGCTTGTTCTTCTCCAAAAGAAACCCAGGCATCCCAGATGGCATCATTGGGGACCCCCCCATCACTGAATACCAGCTTACCCTCACTTTTAATATTTCTACAGCTTTGAGTTGTTCCCCTCAACCAGCCATTACTGGGGGAGCCCCCAAAATACAAAGCAGCATTACACAAGGGCAAAGCTTCCAGTGTCAAATGGAAATGGACTCCGGTCCCAGGTGTGGCATGTATTAGTGGGGACTTGGGGGATGTCACTTCTCCCTCTCTCTGCACTGCTGCTGCTTCGTTCTGTAAAATGTTGAGAAAAAGCTCCTTATCAGGCTACTGTGTCAATTAGATAAGTGTAATATATAATGCATATCAAAAATAAACACAGGACCATAAACAGCAGATATGCCTTCTACTGTCATGACTACTACTGAGCAAGCAGAAATAATAGCGCCAACTGCAATAGCACAAATGAGCACCTCTGGGAAATCTAAAGATGAAAATGACCTGGTTCCCAGGACCTTAGGGAGCTCACACTCCTCAGAGAGACAGAAGATCCGCAACGTAATAAAAACACAAGGTGGAACATAACATTGATAACAACCACAACACAACACGACATCCTTCGGGCGTAAAGAACAAAAAGGGCGAATTCTGACCGGGTCGCGAGGACGTGGAAGAGCTGGGGAAGCTGTGCCCTAAAAGCTAAAGGAGTTTGATAGGAAGCAAAGGGAGAGGGGACGCAATCCAGGGAGCGTGGCAGGAGACTACAGCCAGAGCGCAGGGGGTGCCGGGAGCGCGTGGGGAGAAGTGGTTAGCTGGGACTCTAGACTCAGAGCAGAGGAGGAGGGTGGAGAGAGTGCAGGAAACACTGCAGTCAACACCCGAGGAAGCTGTTCCGACTTCCTCAGCGAGGCTTGGGGAGAAACGTGACCCACCTCTTAGGTCTCAGCCTTCTGAGGCTCTTCCCAGTTCTGTTCTAGATACAGAGACTCTCTCTCAGTTCCCCGTTCCCCCTTCTTCACGTGAGACTCTGCATATTTGATTTGCTCTGTAAGAAACCTTGCATTTGCTCATTGGATAAACACTTACTGAGCACCTACTATGTGCTAGATGAGCAGGATGCTGGGGACAAGGCAGGACACACCATCGCTGCTCTCACAAATCTCACGGTCTGGGCCCCTCTTCTCCCACCCTTCACACTCTGCAGCCAGCGTTTACCTCTTATCCAGCCTTCAGTTCCGAGGTCTACCATTGTTTTTTCCTCGAACCCTTCCCCAACTATCCAGGCCTGGTTCAGGGGCCCTTCCTAACAGACAGTCATCTCAGTACCAGGCACCCACCTTTAGGTTTTGACCACCTGTTGACCTGTCTAGATCCCCGCTTGACTGTGAGCTCAGGGAGGTCAAGGATCGTGCCAGTCATGTTCCAATGTATCACCTCATAAGCTAGCTCTGTGCCTAGAATGCAGGAGGAGTTCAGTAAACGGACCGAATGGATGGATGAGTGATGGACAGTAGACAGATAAGAGGAACGGAGGTGGATACATCATGCAGAAGATGAGACCAGGGCAATGTGAAATGAGGATCTGATTGAGATCATGTCTGGGGAAGAGCAGCAAGGAAGCTGAATCTAGAGGGATTTCAGGAAAAGAGATCTTAGGAAAGAGGGAAAATGAAGTGGAAGAAATAGAAGGGGACACCGTAAATTCCTGTTCATCCTTCAGACTTCCCTTTGTAAGCCAGCTCTTCCCAGACACCTTCTTTGAGCTCATCCGGGTCCCTTTTTCCTGCTAACTTGGCATCTCCTATAAAAAACATGCCTACCATTTTTTTTTTCTTTTTAAGTAGGCTCCACACCCAGCTCAAAGTGGGACTTGAACTCACAACCCTGAGATCAAGACCTGAGCTGAGATCAAGAGTCTGACACTTAACCAACTGAGCCACCCAGCACCCCCAAACCTGCCTACCATTTCTAGTATGACACCGCGACACATACTCAAGCATGTGGCTCCTTGACTCTACTGTGAGGTCTCTGAGGACAGAAACCCATATTTCCACCTCCATGCCTACTGCCCAGCAGAGAGCCTGGCACATAACAGGTGCTCAACAAACACTTGTGCAAGAGGAAAAGAAAGACCCTCCTTCTAGGTCACCATTAACCTTACTGTAAGAGGGCAAGGACGGTCAACAGCATAGTCTGTGCCAACGGTACAGAGCTGGGGGCTCTCTGCTCTAGAAAATCTGGATTGGAGCTCTGGCTGCATTAACTACTAACTGAGTGACCATAAGCCAGTTAACTCATCTTTCTAGGCTTCAATTTATTGATCTTCAAATCAGGAACAGTAAGTAAACAATATTGCATGGTGAGGACTGTGATATAATATAAAGTGCCTGGCATATAAGATTTTAATGTATGGTCTGAATGTCTGCGCCCTGCTCCCTCAAATTCATAGCTCAAATCCTAACCCATAAGGTGATGGTATCGGGAAGTGGGGCCTTTAGGAGGGGATTAGATCGTGAGAGTGGAAACCTCCTGAAAGGGATCAGTGTCCTTAGAAAAGGGGCTCCAGAGAGCTCCCGCCCTCCTTGCATCATAGAAGGACACAGAGAGAAGCCATCAGTCTGTAACCAGAAAGCAGCTCCCCCCCACCGCCCCTATCAGACCACGCTGGTGCCATGATCCAGGACTTCCCAGCCTCTGGGACTGTGAGGAATAGATTTCTGTGGTCTGCGAGCCCCCCTTGGTTAGAGCAGCCTCAAGCAGACCAGGACAATCATTGTCAGTGCTAACTTAGGAAACTGTGATTTTCTCTACTGCTTTGCATTACTTTTCAAATGAAGTAATTCCAATTAGTTCCTCCATCCATAAACCAAAAAATGAGTTGAATGAAGAAACATGCAACAAAGAGCTATCAAGCAGTAAGTACATGTAACGCATAACAGGGGTTTAGGTGATGCAGGAGCTGGGACTCTCCTCTCTTGCTGAAGCTATCAATCTGGCAGAAACACAGAGAGAATGCAGATAACTACAAAACCGTTGGAACATGGGTGTGCCCTAACACTGGGCCACCGCACATGACTGCAAAGTTTGGGAATGGCAAACCTCCTGGAGAGCCAACTGAATAGACGGATATGGACAGTAAGTGAAGGGTACCCCTAGAGTTGGATGGTGAACAACCTGCACAACTGTATGGGATGGCTCTGCAAGGAGAAGCACAAAAGCTACAGGGGTGGAAGAGGTGACTTCTCAATAGCGGAGAATCTAGGACGTTTGCACGGACTATGTGGCAAATAAGCCAGACCTTTGGATGAGAAGAGATGGGAGGATGGAGGAAGGCATTCTGCAGGATGTGACGGAAGAAGGGAAAGAACAGAGGCAGGAAAGTACATAGCATGTCTACTAAGGAACAACAGTCTTCTTCAGGTGGATCACACAATAACATTTATTGGACACCTACTGCATGCCAGGAATCGGAAGGATAAAAAGAAAAAGTCAAAGTCCTAATGGCAGGCTCGGCCAGAGTGCGTGACTTCTTAAGATCCGTGACTTTCATTATCTAAGAGAAAGACAAGATTTGGGTGCTGAGCAGGAAGGAGATCAAAGTTAATTGGACGTTAATCGGACTGCAGAGCAGAAGAAGATGGACCAGCGTGGGAAGAGGAAAAGGCTCACGGAGGAGGACGCTGACAGCATGCGTATGAGGCCTTCCCCTTACCAGTTCTTGCTCTGGTCTATTTCAAGCATCTCCCCGGAATGTAGCATAAATCCAGAGAGACACTTAGCTCATCTTTAGGGAAAAACTAGCTGTTTGCTTTGTCAAAGGGGCCCGTGTGCCTCATCAGAAGAATAGGAAAATGCTGCATCAGAGTATATACCCAGCCCCCCCGCCCAGGGGACCACTGAGACCCTGCCGGTTCGTGGACAGTCCCACCAACCCAAGGCAGGCTCACCAGCAGCAGCATGATCTTACTGCCTCGAAGCCGAATGCCCAGAGTGGCTCTGCTAAACACCACTCTGGGCACCACCATGAGGATGTGGGTCCTGCCAACTGCCCCTCTCGGAAGCCACAGGAAAAGCACCTGAAAACGCTGCCCAGACTACTTTGCTTCAAGTTTCTGTGTAAACCAGAATGTTTCCCTCAAGTGTCAATCTATAAATCCAACCACCGAGATGGCCGCACCTTCGCACCCATGGGCCGCTGAGAGTTAAGATGGCCTAACTGTGACTCTCCTAACCCCAGCTGATTAAGAATTGGTGGAGCGGTTAGTAACCTGTCTCTCCTCAAGAATGTAAGCTCCCTGGGGACAGACACTGGTCTCTCATTCACTGGTGTAGCCTAACCCCAGAACCACACCGGGCATAATAAATGGGGGCCCCTAACACATGTCCGTCCCCCTGAATTCCCTGCCAGGGCGAAGGGCACCCCATTCATCCAGCCTCACGAGCTAGAAACAGGGGCATCACCAGGGCTCCCTCCCCACCCATCTTCCGCACACCCAATCAACTCCACGCCCTGAGAGACAGCTTCCTCCGGTGATAAGCAGCCAGGTCTCTAAAGCCAATTGCCTGGCCGCTTCTTATCTTGGTTTGTAACAAACTAGGGATATGACATCACGCAAGCATGTTAGTCCTGGACTCTCAGCTTCTGAATCTGTAAAGTGGGGCTGTTACGATCAGTTTGAGCTAAAATGTATGAAGCACTTTGAACAGTGACCTGCAAGGAATATGGACGTAATAAATGTTACATGATGAGTGTATCTGCTCTTCCGTGAGATCTCATGAATATATTCACCCCTTCTCTGTCTCTGAGATGGCTCCCTCTAACAGATTCTCTGTCCTGTAAGCCCTGAACTCCCTCCAAAACGATCACACAATCCCCTGCCGTTGTATATGAATGAAGTCCAATGCAATGAATATCCACCATGCAATGAACGAAGTCCACCCTCCTCCATGGAGCTAGCAGGATCTTTGATGATCTCATCCTCTCCAAGCTCATGTCTTCCTCCTCCCTCCTCAAACCTGTGCTCCAACCATTCTCTTCCCCAGATCTGCATGTAATCAACTCTTCTCCTTCCTGAGGATTAAGTGTTACCTCCTCAGGGAGGCCCCCCATGGCCACTCCACCCAAAGTGCCCCTCCCCCCACTGCATTGCCCTGTTTGGTTTTTCTTAGCACTTCTTAGTATTATAATCTCTATATTCATCTGCAGGTCTATCTCCTGCCCACTGCTAGAATGTGAGCTGTGTAGGCCGGAGTTTCCCTACTTTCACAATGCACCTGTCCTCTTCTGTTCTCTCTCTACAACCCCAGTGCTGGGCAAGCGCCTAGCCACAGGTGCAATGTCCGAGATTAATCAGGTTTTCCTGCAGGCTTGTGTGCATGCTGTCTCTCTCCCCTGACCACCTTCACGTTGCCTTGCTAACTGCGTCCAGTCTTCCCAGTCAGTGTAGACACCAAGACACTAAGGAAGCCATTCCACTGTTCACATGTCCTTCTTTGTGCCTCCCAAGGATTTCAGGGCTCAGAAGACAGGTGA
Organism: Ursus arctos; assembly: GCF_023065955.2. Lineage (NCBI taxonomy): Eukaryota > Metazoa > Chordata > Mammalia > Carnivora > Ursidae > Ursus > Ursus arctos. The sequence continues at coordinate 7,515,098 of NW_026622886.1, read as the reverse complement.
ATGCTATCATCTAATGACCATTCACTTCTCTGTTCCCTGCTGGATGGGAGTCTTGGCACTGGAATTGTGTTTTGTGAATAGTCTTAAACACAAATCCCCAGATTTGTATTAGTCCCTTGTAGATATAACCACCCAGTAATTATTTATTGAAAGAATAAACAAACAGACAAGTTAATAATTATCAAAGAGATCTAACCGTCCTCACCGTCTGACAGATACCCAGTGCTATAAGTAGAGGCACTTAATGGGGCACCTGGGTGGCGCAGTCATTAAGCGTCTGCCTTCGGCTCAGGGCATGATCCCAGCTTTCTGGGATCGAGCCCCGCATTAGGCTCCTCCGCTGGGAGCCTGCTTCTTCCTCTCCCACTCCCCCTGCTTGTGTTCCCTCTCTTGCTGGCTGTCTCTCTCTCTGACAAATAAATAAATAAAATCTGTAATAAAAAAAAAAAGAGGCACTTAAGAAAAAAATGTGGGAGCAAACCTTTTAGCATTGACTTGGGCAATGGTCTCTTAGGAACAAAATCCAAAGCACAAACCACAAGAGAAAAAAATAAACTGGTTTTCATCAAAATTAAAAACGTTTGTTTCAAAGGATATCATCAAGAAAGTAGAGAAGAAGGAGGGCACGTATTGCAATGAGCACAGGGTGTTACAAACAATGAGTCATGGAGCAGTACATCAAAAACTAATGAATTACTGCATGGTGACCAACATAATGATAATAATGAAAAAGAAAGTAGAGAAGATAGCCTCAGAATGGGAGAAAATATTTGCAAAGCATTGATCTGATAAGGGATCTGTACCCATAATATATAAAGATCTTTTACAACTCAAACAATACAAAGACAAGTAAGCTGATTAAAAACTGAGCCAAGGAGGGGCACCTGGGTGGCTCACTCACGCAGGCGTCCTACTCTTGGTTTCAGCTCAAGTCAGGATCTCAGGGGTCCTGAGACAGGGCCCCGTATCAGCCTCCTCGCTCAGCAGGGAGCCTTCTTGAAGTTCTCTCCCTCTGCCTCTCCCACCACTCGCCTGCTCTCACTCCCTCTAAAATAAATAAATCTTTAAAAAACTGAGCAAAGGATTTGAACAGCCATTTCTCAAAGAGGATATACAGATGGCCAATAAGCACAAGAAAAAATGCTCAACAACATCAGACACCAGGAAATGTCAATCAAAACCACAAAGTACCACTTCACACCCACTAAAACGGCTAAAATAAGACGACAACAAGTGTTGTGAGGATGTGGGGAGACTGGAGCCCTCATTTGTTACTCGTGGAATTGAAAGATGGCGTAACCACTTTGGAAACTGGTTCTGGGGGTTTCTCCAAAAATTAAGCATCAAAAGTTACCACTGCTGAGCTCCTCAGGAGTCCCACTCCTAGTCAGACAGCAAAGCTTATCCAAAAACCTTCACAGGAACATTATCCATAACCGTCAAGAAATGGAAACAACCCCAATGACCACCGCGTCACGAGTGGATAAACAAAATGCAGCCAGGCGCTGGAGTATTACTGGTGATGCGGATAAATGAACCACCACCACCTGCTACGATACGGATGAACCTTGGAAACATGGTGCTCAGTGAAAGAAGCCACTCCCAGAGACTAAATCATAGAAGACACCACTTCTATGAAATGTCCAGAACAATCAAATCTACAGGAACAGAAAGATGAGGGGTGCTGCCAGAGGATGGAAGAAGGGGGAAACGGAGAGCGACTTCTCATGGATACCAAGGTTTCTTTGTGAGGCGATGAAACGGTCTAATATTAGGGAGCATGGATGGTTGGACAAGTCTGCGAATACTAAAAACCAACAGACTGCACACATTTGAAGAGTGAATGTTACAGTACGTGAATTAAATTCCAATGCTCACTCATTTGCCTGAGCTGGGACGTGGCCTGTGAGTTTGGGGAGGGAAGAGACCTGGTCTGCTCAGCAGTTTCTGGGCTTTGTTCCCTAGGGAGCTGCGTTGTACAGCGAGTGGTCCGCCATGTTGGGAAGGCCTGCAATTGTCAAGGCTGGCCTCCACCGGGAGGGAAACCCAACTAATCGGGTTGAAAAAGAGCCTGACCGTGCCCACATTTGAAAAAATGTCCTACAGCTCAGAACTAACTGCAAGAAAGAGGGTATTTCATTCTCCGTGTGCAACTTCTGAGTCTTCTTTTACATTCAGTTCCTAACTCAGGAAAGTAAGAAATAGTTTTAATGATTCCAAAATCAGCCAAAGGCCAAGAGCTTCCAACCTATTCTCCTTTGTTCACAGGGAGATTTAGCAGGAGTTCGGCAGATGTTACGGACATATTTACACCAACGGAACTGCACCGAGGGAGGGATAAGAACTTCAGAATTTCTTCTTCTTCACAAAAAAAGATAATTTTCTCGATATAGGATTCGATGTTATTTAATTTTATTTCTGTACAACATCTAAAATAGTCTTTTACACCAGTCACCAATTATATGCATTTTGGGAGCACTGCTTTAAGCCCATGAGAAAAGGCTTCGACGTGAATAGGCCCGCACATCTTCATACACGACAGCTCCCACATAGCGTGCCGGGGTCTGAACAATACAGACATTAAGTCTGGTCTATATTCAGACCGGATCCCACTTTTACAACAAAGGAAGAAGCAAGTGCATGTTTCGTCCTCGGCAGAGCCTGCAGACTTGGCTCATAATGAGCAATGCTCCTGCTGCCTCTGGTTTCCTTAACTGCTCCCCTGTTCCAGGCTGGGATGCAATAAATATGGTAATACAAAGAGCAAAGATGATTAAACCCCAGCTTTCTCCCTGCTTTTCCTTTCTTATCTTGTCAGGAATGTGCCACAGCCCCTACAAGGCAATCCAGGGTCTGCTTTTATTAAAATATACAGGGACATCTGAGCTGAAATAATCCTTAATTATTAAGTTTACAATGGAACTGCAATTTTAGAAAAAGAAGGAGGCTATGACAGCACCTCCAATGCTCAGTGAATCTGTTACACTTAAGAGATTTAATAGAACTCGTGGCAAAAAAACACAGCGGCCAGAAGGATGGTTTTTCGGTGTGAGCTCTTGGTTTGAGGGAGGACGAGTGGCATTGATAATGTGGGAAGATTCAAGGACAAGTCAGTATCACAGCAGAAAAGCTCTCCATGGGGGAAGAACAGAGCAACTTTCAAAAAAAAAAAAAAAATCAAAAGGCCTTATGGCTTCCAGGATTTGGCAGAGCCAAGGTTAGAATCCCAGGAGCATCAAGAACTCCCCCGTGACCTTGAACAAGCTACTGAACCTCTGTGAGCTTCAGTTCCCTCATCCATTTGTGGGGATAATGGCATCTACCATTCCAGGTTGGGATGAAGGTCAAATACGATGGCCTACGTGATGCTGGGTATCTGAACTATACAAAGTATTTCTCCTTGGTCTTACGTGCATGCATGACCAAATTGCATAGATGCCTTACCTGTTCAAAGGTATCACCTGCCCAAGGTACTTTCTCTTTTCCCTAGCTTTGCTGGGCTATAACGGACAAAAACTGTATAAATTTAAGTTACACATCAAATATATTATAAACATTTAAGGTGATGTATTTATGTATGTATACACTGTGAAGTAATGACCACAATCAAGCTAATTAACTTAACCCACCTCACAGTGACCCTTTCCTTTACTCCATGTTTTCCTAAGTCTTACTAGAACAGGAATGTCCAAGCCTTTATTTTATTTAAAGTAGACTCCACACCCAGCATGGAGCCCAATGCAGGGCTTGAACTCCCGACCCTGAGATCAAGACCCGAGCTGAGATCAAGAGTTGGACGCTTACCCGACTGAGCCACCCAGCACCCCCCAAGCCTTTAAAACCACTATTTACTTCATGCTCAGCACCTCAAAAATACATACTTTGGTGGAGGGATGAAGGGGTGATTACAGAGAGCACAGTAATGATAACAATTCTCTACATGGTCACCCAAAATTAAAAATAAAAAGAATCATGATACTCAAAAGAGTAACTTTTCTTTCCCCCCAATGGCGAGCTCAGACTCTCAAGTTAGGCCGGCTGGGTACAAAGCTAGCTCTAGCATCCTCTCTGTGACCCTTAGCATCATCTGTAAAATGGGGATAATTATAGTACGCACCTCATGGAATCCCAGGAGCATGAAATGCATTAATACCTGGAAAACACTTAGAGAGCTAGGCTCGTGTCTGTTCAGTACACAAAATACAGAAAGGTCTCACATAGATTATCTCTGATGACAGTCCAACAGGGCTCTAGGAGAGCTTTGGGAACAAACCAAAGCTCTGAGAAGTACAGAAACTTCACTAGGGTCACCCAGCTCACAGCTGCTAAGACCAGAATCAGAAGCCACGCTGTTTTATTCAAATCCTTGGTTCTTCCTGTCACAATCTAGAAACTGCTTCTATGGTTAGTTTAAGCCTCAATGAGCAATAACACAATTAGAGGCAGATACTGGGCACAAATATGCTGTTTTATCCTCCATGTTCTTCAGGGGCACAAGTTTAAACAAACAAACAAACCACCTAAAACCCAGCTGCTTGATATGCAAAGTAAGGGAAGTCACCCAGCTTCCTCCTGCCAACAGGGCTGTGGAGTGTGAGAATAAGGAGATCATCCTCGCAAACAAATATTAAATTTTTACAAGCTGGTCCACCTTCCTGCCCAGGAAGTAAATACCTAGCTGCTAAGTAATTTTTTTTTCCTCTGCTCCCTAAAAAGCTCGGTTTCCTTGGAGAGCCGCTATACTTCCCAGTTTATCTGCAAACGGGGTTGGAGTTATGTCCCCTAATTTTTCTTTAAATATGCTTCCATCTAGGTAACACAGACACATAACATGCTATTTTCCAGCAGGTAAACCCTCGTTCACATATATCTTGTATTTACTTTTTTCTCAACCACTCTTTTTCTTTATCACAGAGGCTGCATAATGAGATGGCCAAAAATACATGTAAAGACGAGACAAAAAACAAGATCACCTTTCTTTCTCCTTCTCCACACACAGCACAAAGAACTCCATTTCTAAACACGGTCTCTGCCAGTCTTTCTGCCACCGATATTTTGACCACGGTTACGTGGCTCGTGCTTACACAGGGGAATAATGTTATGCATATGCTTTGAAATGTGTTGTCATTTACATCATAAAATACAACCTGTCCACATTAGGACATACGTTTTAAGACCAACCGAGAACATGGCTTACCACAAAAGGGTGGTCCGCTATTCAGTCTTTCTGTTCTTTTAAGTATTCAAAATTTTTACGATTATAAACAGTAAGTCATAAAAGTCTTTTTTGGTAGTCAGGATTATCCTTTGAAGACAGAGTCCCTGAAGTAGTCATATAGGGTCAAGGTCTTGGGCATTAGCACCATAGAACTTCTTTCCCAAAAGATTATAGCAATTTCCAGTTCTGGTAGGAGTTTATAAGAGTGCCCGGATATCACTCTTTTACCATCTTTTAAACTAGAGCGTGCCCACTGTCACCAGCCACACCACGGAGGTAAAATGGATTGGATGTTAACACAGCAAGCCTTAAATGAAAATTTGCTGAAAATCTTGTCTGGAAGATAAAGCTAATTGCTGTAATTAACAATGAAAGCCAAAAGAAGCATCCTACCACTATTATTATATTATTATTAACATTAGAAAGGTACTTCATTTGCCAAAGCATTTTATAATCATATATTGGTTAATTCCCATAACGTGCCTCAGAAGCAATGAAGGTATTTATAGCCGGACCTTCTGAGCGAAAAGTCTTTCAAAAGTCCTTTTGTCTTGATACCTCAAGTCATTATCACCAGCACATCAATTCGCAGACCTTCTCATTTGTCGAACTGCAAGGATGGGAGGGACTGAAGCGGTCATCTGAACCAAGATCAAGTAGTCAGTGACGTGGCATGCAGAATTTTCCTTACGCGTACTAAGAATCTGCTTTCTTCTCAACTCCCCATGCCTCCACGAGAGCATGGCATGCCATCAGCGGCCAATTATAAATCTGCTATTTTTAAACGTAACATCTTTGTGCAGCACAGTGACTGTAGGAGTGGAAGTTTACACTCAATGGGATTCCTTAGGGTTTCAGCAACTACTGGAATGATCTGATTTGTAGCTAAAGTGACAGCGATCATATTTACGCCCAACAACACCGAACATTTTTATGGCTTTAAAATTTGCCATAATTGAGAAAGAGCACAAGTGACTATCTGTAATCATGCAAATACGCTTTTCTAAAAAAGGGGGCTTTTCCACCCCCCCTCCAATCAGGGAGGGATCGGAGTTCTTTAGTGGTGACAAGAAGTAAACACAAAAAGGTTGAGAACCACTCATCTAATTCAGTGCTCAGCAGACAAAACGCCTGGTTTCCAGCAGCAGATGAAGGTTGCAAGAACCACAAGGAATCTCAAAAACGGCCCAGGAGTGAGGGTGGTGTACAAAGCGCATCTCACTTCAAGTCAGAGACGTGAGCTTGAGCCCCGCGCGGTCATTCGTTATTTGATAACCCATCTCCTTCTGTGACGCGCCGCTGAAATCCCAGTGCCAACTGAGCAGAGCTAAGAGGAGGGAACGGAGAGCCCCTACCGCCAGCCGACAGTGTTCTCTACTTGGTGGTTACTCATTTCCCCCCTTTCCCCACTTCGAGGGATGGGGGTGGAGGCAGGGAATCCCCCCACTCCTGGGTGGGGAGCAGATCTGCTAGCTGACTATAAGCACAGCAGGGCACCAGGAAGAGACCCACCCGGGTGAGTTCAGTACAAACAACTGAGCTAATAAATTTTGTCTTCAACCTAATCAATTCTGGGGTGCAGGGATTCACAGCAAAAGTTAGTGACCTAGGAACTAAAGTCTAAAGGGTTAAAATGACCTGCTGAAAGTCACTCAGCTATAGTGTGGCATGAGTGTGTTGTCGAACCAGTCTGAGCTAGATCTGTTAGTTAACTGGTCGAATAAATAGATCCTCAGGTTATTTATTAATGAAGTTTCCCAGATTCACTAGTTAAACAAGTAAACATTGACTGAGCATCTAACACTTGAGAAGTCCTTCCCTAAGATAGGGAGAACACAGAAATATAAGGCATGGTTTCTGTTCCCAGAAGTCCCATATTCTACTACAAAAGACATAACGTGAATAAATAAAAAACAATGTACTAAGTAGAGTGATAGAAAGGTGCACAGGGTATTGTGGGCCGGGAGAAGGGGACCCTGGCCCAGACTGACAGGTACAGGTGGGCCTCCTGTTAGAAGGATAAGGAGTTCGCAAAGTTGGGAGGGGAAAGAGGAGGGAGGAGGTGAGAAACAGACAAACAGAGCAGAAGACAACAGGCAGGGCACACCCAGGAGAGGGTGGAAGCTACAAGCAGCTCAGTGTTGCTGGACAGTAAAGTACCAGCAAGGAGAAGAGAGAGGAAGCATGCTGAGAATAAGAGCAGGTCCTGATGGTCTGTGTGCCACAGTAAAGAGGCTCGATTCTCCCCCTCCATAACGAGAAGCCAATGAAAGGTTCGAAGACCTCAGATTTGCCTTTCTGAAATACCACCTGGCCTTAGAGGCTGGATCTGTGGGGACGGGAAGGCCAAGTGCAGGAGAGAGAACACGCAGACCTCAACTGGGCCAGGTGCAGTAGGGATGAAGAGAAAGGGTGGAATTAACAATGCGAAGAGGGAGACCCCCAAGGGCATCACAGAGGGGCTGGGTGGGGCTCTGAGAAAGCAGAACCGATGGTTAGTTTCTTGCACGGCTGGCCGGTCTCCGGTGCCCACCACACTTCCCATCTCTGCCACTGCTACTGACCGCTAGATTCGGGCACTAACTTCACATTGGTCTTTGTATCGTTGAGCTCTAAGAGCTTTTCACCACTATTCCTACCGCTCAGAACCTTCTGGATCTTAGCTACAGCCTGGTTCGGCTGCATCCAAACCCTTGGTAAGGATGTTAGAACAGAGCCAAGGACACTGGCTAGAACCACAAACTCAATTCTGGATACACCCTCAATAGATTCTAGATATTGATCAAGCCGAACAGTGAAAACACAGAAGAAAGTTCCTGTAAAAAAGTAGAAGCAAATGGCAGGAGTTTAACTTGGACAAGAGATGACTCGGGAGAGGCAGGCTCACTTTCAGGTGGAAGAGGAACCCATCCTTCATAGGGCTGTTTCCACGGGGATCCACTAGGACGCGCAGACATCAGCTACGGTTTGGAAAATTTTGGTCTAACATAAGGCAGGACTTTCTGATGGTTAGAAATGCCCAGACATGGGGGCGCCTGGGTGGCACAGCGGTTAAGCGTCTGCCTTCGGCTCAGGGCGTGATCCTGGCGTTATGGGATCGAGCCCCACATCAGGCTCCTCCGCTATGAGCCTGCTTCTTCCTCTCCCACTCCCCCTGCTTGTGTTCCCTCTCTCGCTGGCTGTCTCTATCTCTGTCGAATAAATAAATAAAATCTTTAAAAAAAAGAAAAGAAAAGAAATGCCCAGACGTGGGAGGGGCTACGTTGGAACAGAGTAAGTAACCTCTATGAGTTTGTCCTAACAGGGCTGTCCTAACAGAAAACCACACACTGGGGGAGCTTAAACAACAGAAACTTAGTTTTTACGGTTCTGGCGGCAGGAAGTCTGAGGTGAGGTGCCGGCAGGGTTAGGTTCTCCTGAGGCCTCCCTCCTGGGCTTGGAGATGGGCATCTTCTCCCTGTGTCCTCTGTGTGAGGCTGTCTCCCAATCTCTCCTTATCGGCACACCAGTCATACTGGACGACAGTCCATTCATATTGCCTCAGTTTAATTGACTTGCCTCTTTAAAGGCCAATCTCCAAACACAGCTCGAATTCTGAGTTACGAGGGGGGAGGTCTCCAACACATCAATTTTAGGGAGACACCGTTCAGTCTATCACACAACCTGTCAACAGGGACATGTACACAGAGAGTTCTGGTGACTGTCAGGCAGGGGAGGCCAATGAAGAAACCAAAGCCTCAAATTCGGGTGTCCCTGAAGGTCCCCTTAGGTCTAAGAGCTACAATCCTAAAATACCGTGGGACAGCCCCTCATTGCTCCCGTTAAACATTATTAACACAATACTCTCCCCAGGGTTTCAGACAAAAATCACATTTTCACAGCAGCTTCGATGATGGATGAGAAATGTTGCTCTTCTGTACCCCCTCCCCCAAGGAAGCATGCAGGCCAGCAGTCATACGTATGAGTCACACGCACGAGCCGCGCGCTCATGCCTCACGCACCAGCCCGCAGAGTACTGCGGCCACCCTTACCTGTGAAACAGGACAGACTTGACCAAGGTGACGACATCGCGGCTGGCGTTATACCCGGCACAGACGATAGCAACGTGGATTGTCTGGGAAGCAAAGAACACAGGGCAAGCAGTCAGACAGATGGAAGAGGGCCTTCCTGGTGCTTCCGACCACGTGGAAAAGAAAAATCACCCTGATTTCTTGTGAGGATCATTAGAAAACAAAGGACATAGTTTGCAGCTGTGGAAAATAACTTGAGACAGTTTTATTAAGGCCTTTTTAATCGGTTTATGGGGCTATCATCATTTGAAAACCATTAAGGCTCTTTGCAATTGCATTTTGGGGATGAGAGAAAGGGCGATCGGCTCAAATAGGCAAACAGTGAGTCCCCTACCCCCACGTTGGGAGACCGTGACAACTGGTGACAAGAGAGAAGAAAGAATACAACCCGAAAGAAAAAACTGACAGTTAGGGATCTGAGACTGAGAAGCAATGGCTCGGAGTTGGGAAATGTTCTCGCAAGATGTCTCAGGTTAGGGGCACCTGACTGGGCAAAGAGACCAGCGAACATCTGTGAGGGTTCATCTATAACAAGGGGCCCAGCTGGGTCATCATTCCAAGAACTGAAGACTCGCAGAATTGAGGGGAAACTTACAGCGCATTTCATCTGCGCAGTCAAGAGAACAGGCCCCAGACATGAGCCCTGGCTCCATCCTTTAGCCCAGGGTGACCCTTGGGAAAGTGATGGCATCGGGTGACTCACGGTAACACAAGGGCCATGACACATCCTGCAGGAGGTCATGGAGTACATAGGGAATAATACCAAGAGCAGAATATGGTGCTGGGCACGCTGCCTTCCAACCACAGCAGAGATGGTCTCTAGAGCTGAGCTTCCCAAACGGGGTCCCTTGGCACCCCGGTGTGCGGTAAGTGATTTATAAGAGACAGAGTCAGTTATCTCTTTAAGCGAGCTCTCAAGGCTACCAGGCAGGGCTGGCTCCCTCCGGCTGGGTTACCAGCAACTTGACAAAGATTGAGAAGCCCTGCTCTAGGCCATCCCGTACAGAAAGTCATCAGCTTCTCAAAACAGCTCGAAGAATGAAGGGTTCACACGTCTCGATGTATCTTTGACCGAAGTGCAGCCTTCCGTGAACTGAACCCGGCCTCCTAACAGCCACCCACCTTGCTTGGTCCTGGGAGGACTGCAGAACAAGGACGTTCCCTCCAGCACCCAGTACCTCATGAAACTACTCACAGCCCTGTCCCCACGGCACAGCTTCTTGACGCCCCGTTATCCTAATCAGCAAGTTCAAAACACAGTTCTGTTGATTCTATGAACTACTTTTGCAACTTCCTAGGAGTCTAGAATGACTTTAAAGTAAAAAGAAGAGAAGGGGAAGGGAAGAAAAATGCAGTTCTGAAACCCTGGCCACTCCCCTACACTCCCCTTCTAGGGAAGAATCCCCTACTCCCCTTTCAGGACAATGACCCCTGGTTCCCAGACCTACTTCACCACCCCACCCGGGACATCACTAAGGGAAGTTGACTCAGGCTTAGAGAGATGGGATTCGAATTCTGAAACAGGGACTCTTCACCCTCATAGTACATCAGAAACACCAGAAAGATTTTTAAACTACTCCCTGTGAACCAACCCCACCTCAGACCAATTAACTCACTATCTCTGATGGCCAGGATCTGAAATCCCTCTGCTGGCAGGTAGCAGTTCTTGACAGGAGGCAAAAATCACCCCCCGCCCCGCCCTACCCAAAACATCCGACAAAGTCGGGAGTCATTTTTGGTGGTCACTCCTGGGGGTGTGTGGGGCTATGGCATCGAGTGGGCAGCAATCAGGGATGCTGCTTGACCCCCTTCCAGGCACAGGGCAGCCCCCACAACAGAGAATTATCCTGCCCCAAAGCTCACAGGGCTGTTGTGAGGAAATTCAGCTTTCAGAAAGAAGAGGGGGTGCGGGGAAACTCAGACCCACGAGCTACCAACTCGACCTCGTCTCACATAAAATTAGACCCTATTATGCATATCTTAATTTCCCCACCTGTAAAACGAAGACACCATCGCTCATCTTTGGATATTATCTCCCAAAGACTCAGGATGAAACACTATAATGCGGAATGCAACTGTCACCGTTTAAATCACGAAGGAAATGAAAAGGAAAACGCCTGCATGCAGGAGACATAGCCAGGAAGGGGACAAGAATGGATAAAAGCTGAATCAGGCTCTTTGGAATCACAAATATTTAAACACGCGGCCCCGGGAGATCAAACTTTGTCTTGGCTTCAGGGTTCAGGGGCTTTTTAAAATGGGCCCATTAAATGTAAGCACAAGCGTGCACATTCTCAAACATTTTACATAATTTTCCAATCTCTTTGGTTTCATCCAATGCACCTGCCACCATGAATAAATTCATCTGGAGCTGTGGCAGCCAGGCCCTGTCACCCAGGAACGCAGAAAATCGGAGCGCCGTGAACATGTCCCAGGAGTTCGGGATGGCCCCAACTTTTGTGGGGACAGCAGTGAATGTGAAGAATGGGACAGGGGTTAGGGGTTCGGAGTGAATGGGGGACTGGGATGAACATTCCTAGAGAGTCACAAATATGGTCTCACCACCATAACTTGGTCTGGAAGCTACGAAGTCCACGTTTCAAGTGTTTCAATGTAGTGACTTAAAGAGGACCGACCAATGGCCACAACTACGGGGACAGTCCTCTCATCAGAGTAAAGGGTCTAAGTATGAGATTCAGTGACCACTGGCCACTCACCAAGCCTTCCTCCTTATATTTCATATAGATGTCTTACTTGCCTTTATGGTCACAAAGCTTGGATGGGGGTTGGGGGCAATGATCTTATCTGCTCCTCTGAACTCACTCTTATTCTTCAATTCACTCCGTGCCTGAGCGCATGACCTTTACAGACTGAATAACTGGGCTCCCACTGCCTCGGGTTTCTGGTTGAGTTTGATCACTTGCAGGCCTGAGAGCAGGCGGAAAGAGGTCCGATCCCCTACACCTTTCAGAAACCCTCTCCCAGAGTTCCAGCTCGCCTGGGCCCCAGAAGGCCACCCGCCTCGTGCCCTCCGGGCCCAGGGGTTGTAGTGACTCCCTCCAGGGAGCTCCACCACCCTCGCTGGCTCCCACGTCTGTGGTCCTGCCTTAAAGCCTTCCCAGCTCGTTTGAGTGTGCCATCGGTTTCCTCCTAGGGCCTGACCAGTTCCAGTGACCAGTACCAGGCGCATTGGTCCTGGTGGCTGGAAGGAAAGGACACGTGGCTCAGAGGCATTCAGAGAGAAACTGCTGATCCTTAAGGTGAAATGAGGCAGGAGAGCACTAACAGAGCAAGCTGGAGAATGTGTAAGTTGTGTTTATAAATTTCAAGCAGCTTGACAAAGTTCTCAGACACACGGACCACAGGTTCTTTCTAAGGGAGCCCACAGAGCTTCCTGCTTACTCCCTGCAGTCCTGTCTCTGATGCTTGGCACACACCCACGAGCTGCACCTGAAAGCATGACGTAGTCGAACGAGGGCCAAGTGAGTGACGTTTACTTCTGGGACCTGGAAGGAGGATCCAGGCACGACATGGGCATTTCTGCGGTCCCTGATACACCAGGCACTATGTTGTGCTCAGAGGACAGAAAGGCGAATCGGTCCCCCTGGGGTCAAGTGACGAGGGAGAAAGACGGCTAACCAAAGAGTCCCATCAGAGACTGGGAAGCCTCCATGACAGCGAGCTCAGTGTCCTTGCAACCCAGAGGAGCCTGTGCCACCTAGACGAAGAGGATGCCAGAGAGCTTCTAGGAAGAGAGGGCATTTCAGGGACCCGACCAGGGCCATCGTCACTCCTGACATTCAGGGCCAGCTGGGATTTGTAGCTCTCTGCTTGTCAGCCTTCAACATGGCCAGAAAAAGAACATTCTCTGTGTTCTGCAACCCCCTTGACCCCACCCCAACACACACAAGAAAAATCTCCATGGGGTTGTTTTCTCAAATAGGGGTGCAGGGAAAAGAAGTGCCAAAGGAAATCCAGAAGAAACTAAGGGATGGCAGGCGAGGTGGGAGCCCGGCAGAAGTGACCAGTACTGTGCCCAGCTGTGCTGCCCCAGCGCACCGGGAGCAGGACACAGAAGGCCCGGGACTCCCTGCAGGGCATTCTGTCGGGGGCACGACTGAGTGCGAGCATCTCTATCAGGGAGACTGCTGGTGGGGGGGACAGAGGGGAAACCCATTTCAACACCAGTATCTGTGCTGTGAAAAGTCAGGCTCAGCCCGCCTTCCGAGGACAGCAGCAGACCTCTGTGTTTGAGGGGAGGGGAGGCAGGCCTCTTGAGGACAGGTAGCAGCGAGAAGCACACGGCCAGGGACAGAGGCGGAGGTGGCTTTGTGGGGAAAACCCAACCAGAGTGAAGAGATCTGGTTTGAGTGGCAACATCAAAGCTAAGCTGCGGCCGTGTGACCTTGGAGCCATCACTTAATGTCCTGGGGCCTCCTTGGCTTGTCTGTAAAATGGAGATAAAAATGGGCACCGCACTGGGTTGCTGTGCGTATCTGACAAGCGAGTGCAAGGTGTCCCTAACGAGCAGATGCTGTTTACAGAATGCCTGAACAGCATACGGAGAAGTTGTTCAACAGCTTTGTGCCTTAACTCCCTCCCCCACACGACAGGGACATAGCACTACTCATCCTCCAGGGCCTGTTGAGGACAAGTGGCTCTCAAATTCCGTGTGCATCACGATCCCTGGAGGGCTGGCGTAGACAGAGCCGGGGGGGAATGGGGACTCGTTCCCCGAGTTTCTGATCCAGAGGTTTGACCTGGGGCCTGAGGACCGCCTGCATCCAGGTGATGCTGACGCTGCCGGTCCAGGGACCACACTTTGAGAACCACTACTCTAGTAAGTGCTTTGAAGAACGTCGGGTAAAAACTCAACCAGATGTTACTGTGATCATACTGAGAGTATGAGGGGTGTTCCAAGAACTTGTTTCTAATACCTCTCCAGTGGAGAGCACCTTTCCTGCACTTGTATAAAAGACAGCACCCATCACTGTCCCCAGGTCCTAGAACTCAGAACTCTCAAGATGAGGACGAGGCAAGGGAGGAGGACTCAAGATGCAGACTTTTTCTGTGCAAAGAACAAAACCGTGGAAATCAGGAGAGCTGGGGGGTGGCTGCAGCTCTAGCTCTGGCCAGCTGTGTGACCCTGTGCAGATACCTTAACCTCTCTGATCCTTAGTGAATCCTCTCTACAAGGAGGAAGGTAGAATTTCTCTATATAGTAATACACAGGTGACACTTTCCAAGACCCCCAAAGGACGCCTGAAACCGTGGACAGTACCGAACCCTATATATACTTTTTTCCCCCCTACAGATGCATACCCATGATAAAGTTAAAAATTAGGCACAGCAGGGGATTAACAACTAATAATAAAACAATTATGGCCGTATACTGTAACAGGTTACGTGAATGTGGTCTCTCTCAAAGTCTCCTACTGTACCTCACCCACCCTTCTTGTGATGACGGAAGAAGGTAAAATGCCGAGGTGCTGAGTTACAGTGAGGGAAAGGACGCGGGCATTCTGACACAGCGTCAGGCTACCAAGGACCTGAGGATCCGTCAGGAGGAGAATCAACTGTTTCCAGGACAGCTGACCATGGGTAACTGTAACTGTGGAAAGTGAACCATGGCTAAGGTGGGATTCCTCTACGGAGTCCTCCTAATATCCAGGGTTTTCCAAAATTCAAGATGAAGAGTGAGGCAGGGTGGTGACGTGTGTTGTCCAAGGTCCCATGGCTCAGCCAGTCAGTGGCGAATTGAGGGGCTGAATTCAGAGTCCTGTTGTTAAACCCGTACTGCTCGGTCTCAGTAAGACACAAGTGGAACTATGAAAATGAAAGAAATGCATTGCTGATGAGCCACCTAAAATCATCTTACAAACATCCAAGGCACCTCTAACTCTTTTGGGAAGCCGGTGATAAGAGTATTGTCTCCTCTAAATACTAAACCATGGCCCCAAAAGACAAAATTATTTCAACTCTGTAGGAGACAAAAGGAGACACCTCCTATTGTGTTGTCGATATTGTGTTATCAATATTGTGTTATCAATATTGTGTTATCAATATTGTGTTATCAATACTGTGTTATACTTGAATTAAAAAATTAAAAATAGGGGCACCTGGGTGGTTCAGTCACTTAAATGTCCGATTGTTGGCTTCAGCTCAGGTTATGATCTCAGGGTTGTGAGACTGAGCCCCACACTGGCTCAGAACGGAGTCTGCTTGGGATCCTCTTCCTCTGACCCTCCCCCTGGCTCATGCTCGCTCCCTCTCTCTCTCTCTCAAATAAACAAAAATAAATCTATAAAAAATTTTAAAATAATTTACAAGTAAGGGTAGACGCCTCCTGATTGTAATGGCAGCCAAGCTGTCAGGGGCTCAGCAAGGAAGGGCCACACTTCGAGTGGGGACTTCGAGCACCTTCTCCATAGTCAAGGCCTAGTAAATGGAGAACATATGAATGAAACACCCCCCCCCCCCCGCCCCCACATTCTCCACCCTGCATACTTCCGGCCTGCCTTAGGGCTTCCCTGTGTGACAAAGAACATAATACCCTCAGCGGTCAGAAACCCAAATGCTATGCGGAGAACATACGAAAAGGGAGAGCCTGATTTTAGGGTGGGTCAGCAGAAACTTAACTGCTACAGAAGACTCATGTCTGGGGAAAGTAGGCTGTCTGAACGCAGCCCCATACTGACCCGCCACGGACGGCACGTGCCACGCTCCTACCTACAGGATGACCTGCCTGACCCACAAAGCCCATACACGTTGCCGAAACACACCACCATTCTGCAAGTGTAGACGGTGCACCTTCTCTGTGGCCAGACTCCCTCACAGGTGCGAGGGAAAGGCAGGGAACCAAAGAGGGAGGCCAGGCTGCGGGGCAACGCGTCCACAGGGAGAAAGCTGGGGAGTAAGCCAGATCTTCTAGAGAGCAAGGGCCTTTGCAAGAACTTAACTTTTCCTGCGTGTGAAGAGAGAAGCCCCTTGAGGGTTCAGAGCTAAGAAATGGCAATGATCAACTTCTTTTTTAAAAGACTTATTCGAGCTGCTAGTTGAGAACAGGTTATCTCTGTGTGCATGTGCAGGGGTGGGGGGAAGGGAGCAAGGAAACCGGATGCAGAGAGAATAGTCAGGAGGCTACTGCAACCCCCCCCCACCCCCCCAGCACGGTGGACGCTGTGATAGGCTGCCCAAATGCACTTCAGTGAGGTCCGTGTTGCCTTGGGGGCCAGGAACTGCCTGTGCAGAGAGCCGCCTCCCCTGGGGCAGCCCGGCCCCAAGGACCGGCCCTCGCAGACTAAGCCAGAGGTGGTGCGGCACAGGGAGACAAAGGTGGAGGTGCGAAATGGCCACAGGATGTATTCCTTCAAAGTCCTTGGTGATCTGCCTGCAGTAGGCTTCTCTAGCAGAGGAGGGAGAACAGTGTAGGGATTAAGATTTACAACCTGTGGCGGGGATGTGGGGAAACTGCACCCTTATGCGCTGTTGCTGGGAGCATAAAATGGTGCAGCTGCCGTGGAAAAGAATATGGTGGCCCCTGGAATAATTAAAAACAGAATTACCATATAACCCAGCCACTCGACCTCGAGGTATATATCCAAAGGAACTGAAAGCAGATCTCCGAGAGAGATGCGCACCCATGTTCAGGGCAGCGTTATTCACAGTAGCCAAGAGGCAGAAGCAGCCCAGGTGGCCCCCGTCAGGTGAACGGATGCACGAAACGTGGTCTGGACATACGGTGAAATATTATTCAGCCTTAACAAGGAAGGGAATCCTGTCTCATGCTGCAGTGTGAACTTGGAGGACATCGTGCTAAGTGAAATAAGCGAGTCACCAAAAGACAGGTACTGTTAGATCCCATTTATATGAAGTATCTACTGGAGACTAATTTACAGGAGGTAGGATGGTGGTTGCCAGGGTCTGGGGTGAGGGGAGGGAAAAACAGGAACGCTGCTGTTTAATGGGTAGAGCTTATTTTGCGAGATGAAATCGTTCTAGAGATCTGCTGTACAACAAGTGAATATACTGATCACTACTGAAATGTACACTTCATTTCTAAGAGTAAATTTCATGTTACATGGCTTTGTTGTACCACAGTTAAAGACAAAAGAGATTTGTAAATGTGAACCCACATTTTTCAGCTATGTGGCCTAAGCTCAGGCTTCCCTAGTTAGAAATTCATGATTGAGTCCGGGAGCTAACACGTGTACAAGTGCAGCGTCTGCTACCAGATTCTTGCACAAAAAGTGAAAGCAGACGTGATCACCAACGCCCTGCCTCCTCTTTGCACGGTGCTCATGCTCTGATCAAGCTGGGGGACTCACAAGGTTTCCTTGCTTCCATAATGTGCTCTCAGTTTAGGGTGCCCTGGTGCTTCACCTCACTTATCAACCTCCTCCCCATCTTTCAAGATACACCAGCACCTGCTGGGAACTCAGTGTCTTCATCTATAAAAAAAAAGGGGGGGGTAAAAACTTGTCAAGGTCTGCTGTACAGATTAACTGAGATGATTGACGTAAAGGGATTAGAGCCTACAGTCGGGTATGATAGGAGATAGACATCAGCAATCAGCATTAATTACTATTCCTGTAAGAGTCTGGAGTATGCTGAAGGCTCTACATTCAGAGCCTGGAGCCTTAAATAGTCCTGAAAGTCAGGCATCAGTTTCTTTCCTTCTCCCTTACCCAGCTCTCCTTCAAGTAAGGATTGGGATAGTCTTTCTCCCATGGTTGAAAGGAGGGCTTTCAGAGCTGCCTGACTCCCTCTGCTGTGTCAAAGCTGGTGCTGCCTTCATCCTTCTCCCAGACAAGAGGGCAGAAGACACAGGAATGAGGAGATGAGCCACTGGAATCATTTATTATTGGGGCCAGGGGAGCAACTGTGCAAAATTAGGACAGACCCTTTATTTTTCACCCCTTTACCATCATCATCTTTAAAATGAGAAGGTTGCAACTTTATTTGTTGCTGTTAATGGCACATTTTCAAAAATAAAACGTAATAAGAGAGCATGATACAGAAAGCAGATCAAGGCAGGACTCCTCTGGAGTAAGCGCAGACAGGAGGCTGGGGGAGACGGGGCCCCTTTCCATGGCCATGGTGTGGTAGCCACCTCCAAGATTGTCCCCACAGATCCCTGCCAGCGTGTGCAGCCCTGGAACAGCCTCTCCTACACTGTATCAGCATCGGTCTACAGGACCAACGGAGGTTGGCAGAACTAACAGTATATGACATCCAGGGCGAGGTCGTACAGAGGATTGTGGCCTCTGCCTGGTTCATCCCTTACTCGGGGGACAGGGAGCTGCTGCAGTGTGAGAACACACAAGCCAGCCTATGGACCTGAGGTCCCAGCCATGTCAGCGTGCCATCTCCAAAGCAGATCAAGCCCCAAATGACAGCCACCCTCGCAGACATCTTAACTGCCACCGCATGACAACCCTCCGGACACAAGGTACAACTAAGCTGCTTCCAGATTCCTGATTCTCAAGTGGTACGATCCAAGAAATGCTTGTTATTTGAAATCATTAGGTTTTGGGGACAACCTGGTAGGAAGCAGTCAGTAACCACTAGACCCAGGTAGGGGAGGTAACCTAAGTAACCACTATAGGAGCTAGGGTTCCCAAAAATCACTGCGTAAGAAAATCCTGCTAGGTTTCTTCCACCTATAATGTTCCCTAACTCCAGGGCCTGACACTGAGGGAAGATATGTTAGCAGACTTACATCCATGAAGGAGCCCAGAAGACAACCTATGAGACCAATAAAATGTGAATCCAAATGCTACAACAGTATCTTCCGATAGCGACGTGAATATGCGAGGTGGCAGGCAACCCCCCCACTGCTGAGTTATCTCCTAAAATTCCCTAAAATGAAGTGAAAGCACTAGATCGAAATACTGTGGTTTCAGGGGCCCAGAAAATGAAGGCGCAAGGTGTCAAGCTCTATAAACGTAATGCCTAAAGCAAAACGGTACATCTGTACTGAGCTAACAAATACACTCACAGTCTGGAAGGCAATTTTAACTTTTTTTTTTAAAGATTTTATTTGAGAGAGCGCACAAGCAGGGGGGAGCTACAGGCAGAGGGAGAAGCAGGCTCCCTGCTGAGCAAGGAGCCCGATGTGGGGCTCGATCCCACTGGGATCATGATCTGAGCTGAAGGCAGATGCTTAACCGACTGTCTGAGCCACCCGGGCGCAGCCCCTACCTCCCGCCTCCCCCACCAAGTACAGGTTCTAGAAGCAAACTGCTTAGGTTCAAATTCAAGCTCCACCTCTTCCCGGTAGTAGGACTTTGAAATAATTATTGAAACTTTCTTAGCAACTTTCTAATGTGTCAAATGAAGAAAGTATGCTGTGTGGATTGAATGAGATATTTTATGTAAATTATTTCATGTAAATTATAGCACAATGTCTGATCCACTTTAAAGGCTGAGTAAATGTTAACTTTTATTACTATTACATTACTACCGAGAAATGAAGCTCAAAGCATGGAGTAGGAGAGACAGACTTCCGTAATGGTGGTCTCACATCAGACAGTCCCATTCACCTGACCTCCCATGGTAACAATATCAACTGCTGTTGTATTCAAGGACCTCCGCCAATTCTGACATTCCGCCCACTGAGAGACGGGGTTGTGTGCTTTTCCCTGTGAAACTGGGTGAGCTTTTGGGTCTCTTCCAATGAACAGATTACACTGTCAGAAGTGATACTATGTGACTCTGAGGCCAGGTCATAAAAACTATTTCTGCTCAGTCTCGGTCACTGGAACACTTGTCCTGAGTCTTCAGCTGCCAGGGAAGTGGCCAACTGCCCTGGGGCTGCCATGTTGTAGGGAAGTCCAAGCCAGCCGCAGAGAGAGACGTGGAGAGGCCCCGAGTCTACGACAGGGAAGGGTGATGCTGGGCTAGCACCCACTGCTCCAGCCCTCGTTGTTCAGCTCCAGCCACGATCTAATGACATGTGTATGCGGGACCCCGAACCAGAACCGCGCACCAAAGCCCTTCCCAAATCCTTGACCCAGAGAAACCAAGAGAGCTAATAAAATGACTGGTGTCGTTTTAAGCCACAACATTTTAGGTGTTTGCTAGGCAGCATCAGGGATCTGGAACACCCAGAGTAAGGCTATGTGATGCTTGTACAGAGTTAGTTTCCCACCTGCTATCCCAGTTCATCCTCACAAGTGCACTAGGAAGAACAGATTATAAATGCTCATTTTTGTAATGATGACACAGACTCTAAGAGGGTCACAATTACCCCCAGTCATCTGACTAGTGACCGACAAAGCAGAGACTCCCAGTCAGGAATTTGGACCCCAGTTCCAGTGACTTTCCTGCTATAGCAGAGCTGACTCCCAGAACGGACCAGAACCAGAAATGCAAGAAAAATACACCTGTCCAGACACCCGCGGGCCCAAGCGGAAACCACAGAGAATGATCCTCCTGCAAGTTCTGAGACGCGCAGAAACCAGTCCCTCGCTGAAACAGCACGGCCCTGACAGCAGAGCAGGCAAGAATGAAACGGACAGCTCTCTGAAGGCCACATAATTAGGGACGATAAGGGGGCACCAGGACTGGCGAGGGCCCATTGTTTCCATCACCAGAGATCTCGGCTGACAGCCTGGGCATCATTACAGAAGACTTTTCAGAAAGACTTGTCATACCCCGGAGAAGTTTGAGTGCAACAAGGGAGGATGACAATGTCCTCGGTTATGAGGCGCCGTGCTCTGACAGGGCGTCAGGACCGGCTTTGGCACCTGTCATCACCAAGTGTCGCAACAAGGGGAGGCTTCTGTTTTGACCCCACTGACTGACATTTCTTGTTTGCCTCTATGGCTTCTTCACTAAAATCTTTAAAGACGCCGAGTGATGGAGACAAAGGAAGTATCTACACTGGAATGAAGTATGAAGTCAGCAGCTCAAGGTCAAGGTGCCCCTGGAGGAGAGCACCTTGAAACAAGCTGCCAGCAGACCAAGGCTTCCAAATTCACCCGTGGCGGCCTGGAGCAGGACCAGGGCTTCAGCACAGAAAATTTCACCAAAAATAACCTCAAGGTCTAAGAAGTAACATTATCAAAACAGGCAAAGAGAAGGGAAGCGAAGGAAGGAAGCTTTAATTCTCAGGTGCAAAAGATGAAAAAATCAGTTATGAGAAGAATCAACATTCCCTGGATCCTAATTCCTATATTGCTACTTCATCTCTCAAAGAGCACGGGCATGAAGAGAACCCCACTGCTTCTGTTGTGGCTTCAGGCAGTGGCTTGCAAACGGTCCCTACTACCTCACAATCACTTGCATGCATATATAAATAGATATATATTTACATATATATATTTATATGTATTTATTTAATGCTCGTGCTCTTGCAGCTTACACCCAGAGATCCTTGATGAGTAGGTCTAGGGTGGGTCCCACAAATATGCATTTTTGGTATGTGATTCCAATTCACCACCAAATTTGGGCACAACCCATGTGATAAAGAATATTCACCGTAACTATGACATCTGTTCTCTCTAGCAGCAGAGCTCCAAAAAGTTAGAAGAGAACGTGGCTTCCTTGAATAACGACCTACCTTTTCCAGGCTCCCTTGCAGCTAGTGGCAGCTCCTGGGAGCCCTACAGGGACGTTCTTCTGCCAGTGTGCCCCAAGAGGAATGGATTGTGAAATGTCTACCACGTGTTATGAAAGGGAGGTGGCATGCCCCACCTTAACGTGGCTGCTTTCCTGCCGGCTGGAATGGGGAGACAGGACCAAAGCTCTGGCAGTCATCATGGATGAGACGACCTTGGGAATGCCAGTCAAGGAAACGGAGCAAAACATCACCGGAGCCCGCGTTCCCCAGACATCCCTACTCAAAAATAGGGATGCCTCCAGACTTCTCAAGTGTGTAGAGAAATAAGATGCAAAGCCATCGTTAGGGGGAATTTTTTTTTGATACTTCACCATGAAATCTAATGCCAATAACAACTCTTCCTAGAGTCTGCCTCTGGCTCTGATATCTATTGTCACCACTGACGTAGTACAAACCAGGCAGGAACTTGATTTTTCTCAGTAATTTACAAACGAGGAAACCAAGACCCAGAAAAATGATGTAACTTGCTGAATGCCACATAGCTATTAAGCTGGGCATGGGACCAGGATTTAGGTTCCTGTCTCCCAGCTTCAAGAGCTGTTTTGTCTACACTACTCTGTGGGGCACTCCAGGCAGAAGCCCTCTTTGGAAATAGGATGTGTTTCTCAGGAAACAAAACAGGGGAGACAGACTGTGGTCTGACAGACTATGGTAGGATGAGAAAGTCCCCATTTTCTCCCTCTGCTCCACTTGTCCCCGCCCCCTTTTTTTCTTTCTCATTTCCATTTTTCACCTCCTTGATTCTCAGTCAGTGCCTTGAGTCAGCCTGAGTCATAGCAACGTAAATACATTTCCTCCCTCTGGGCCTTCCCACCTAGTGGGCAGGGTTCCATCGCTCACTCTGAACGGCCACCGGGGTCATACATAACCTGAGAGCAGAGAACCTGCAAGAAAGCCAGCAAGCCTTCTCCCAGGCAAGAAGAGAAGTTCCCCAAATCAGGGTCCTCCCCAATCAGCCAGAAGCAGGGGAATCTGTTAGTACAGCTGAGTCCTCATTTTCAAAGAGGAGAGAGAGAGAGATGTTCAGGACCACAGGCCACTGGGATGGTTGTGGAAGGAAATGGATGGGTCCTGGCATGTGGGCAGGGCTGAATCAACGCACGGCACTTAACACCTCCTGACATTTGAAGTTCTCGATTTCGTGAGCATCTCTTCCTCCACGTCCCCCCTTTTCTTTGTTCATTGATATTTCCCAGCACAGAAAACAGAGTGAGACACATAACAGAGGCTCAGGGACTGTTTGTTGAACGAAAGAATGAATGATAATCCAGGGCTACCATTTCCCAGCCCAGTTCTCTGGGCTTCCTGACTGACCAGCTCCCCATGTCCTGTGTTCTCTCTTGCTAGGACAATGCTTTACTTCACATTTTGTATGCCCACGTGTACATTCCTCACTGGACAGCCTCCACTCACCACTGCCCACCTCTCCACACCTCAACCAGGCTTGAGAAACCACGAGAAATCCTACTAGACCCAGGGGGCTCTCCTCGTTCACTGCTGACCTTCCCCAGAATGGGGTCTATGCTGCTTAGTAAGCCCCACCTTCCCTTGTGACAGACTGTATAGTATCAGCAACCTAACTCCTAACCACCCTCACTCGAACAACATGTAACGGTCTGCCAGGGATTTTCAGGGGGGGTTGAAGTCTCACATGCTGACAATGTGGCCAGGAAACGGAATAAAGCAGCAACAGGTAATGCAGCTAACTAAAAATAATAAAAATTAACCATCATTGACAGGGCACCTGGGTGGCTTAGTTGGTTGGGTGTCTAGCTCTTGACTTAGGCTTGGGTCATGGTCTCAGGGTTGTGGGATCGAGCCCCACCCCAGGCTCTGCACTGGCGTGGAGCCTGCTTCGGATTTTCTCTCTCCCTCTGCCTACCCCTTCACCCCCACCTCTCCCAAAAAAGAGAACAACATGCTCTCTCTCAAAAAAAAAAGAAAGAAAAAGAAAAAAGAAAAATAATCATAATTGAAAACATACTATGTCCCAGGCACTGTTTGTGGCTTTATGTGACACATCGATTTACTTCTCATAAATCCTCCATGAAGCAGGAACTTTTTTCTCAAATTTATCGGTGAGATATCTGAAGTTCAGAGGTTAGGTAACTCACTCAAGCACCCACAGCAGAAACCACCAGAGCTGGGACAGGAACTCAGGCTCGTCTGGGTCACAAAAGGCGTTGCTCTTAATAGGGGTGCTTTAACTCCTGACTTTGGGAACCAGAAGAAGCAGGAAATGAGTGTGTGTGTGTGTGTGTGTGTGTGTGTGTACACACGTGTGTGTTCAGTGCAGACATAGCATGAATGCATAAATGAGAGGGATGAGGATCGTAGGGAGAAGGGGTGGGTCAGTTTCCCAAATATCCAGAGTTACTAACACAGAAAGCATACTCTGAGGTGGGGGGCAGGACAGAATGCCATAGAAGTTAAATCACTGGTTCTGAACTCCCGAGGCTGATTATAAAGGGAGAAGGAGGTCAAAGGAACTGCCCAACACGGCCACAACTCCATATGCACCACTCACACTGTAGTCTAAGTAAGAGGCAGCCCCGGGAGGGATGACAACTAGGTGTAGAAATCCTGAGTGGGTCAAAATGAACCACCAAGAAACAAGCGGCAGTTTCCATCCCGTTGCTCCTCTTAACATCTCTGTGGTGCAGAGGCCCTCTTGTGCCCATTTTTCAGATGGCAAGACCAAGGCTCAGAGAGGCTAAAGGATGGGCCAGGCCACACAGCAAGGTGAGGGACGGTGCCAGATTCACATTCGGGGCCGAGTCAAGAACGCCAGCCTTTCCAGGCACCCGGCCGGGCTGCCAGGGCACCTGCGAGGGGTGAAGGCCAGCGGGCCTCGGGATGCTCTTTACCTCGCACTTCTCCACGACCGGCTGCTGCCCGCACTCGGAGCTGTTGCCCGCCACGATGCCGGCGCGGAGGTTCTCGCTGTCCCCGGTACCCTCCTCCATGGAGTAGGTCTTGGAGTGGTTGCCGTGGCGGTGCGCTGGGCCGCGGCCCTGCGCCAGGCTGAGCTGTCTACGCAGCGCGCGGTTCTCCTCCTCCACCTCGCGCACGCGCACCTCCAGGCTCTCGCGCTCCCGCTGGCCGGCTGCCGCGTACCGGGGGCTGTGCGGCTGCGACTCCAGTGGCGACAGGGACACCGGCTTCCCATCTGGGGGGAGGTGGGGAGGAAAGACCAGGTTAGCCGGGACGAAACACCCCGTGAGCCCCGACCCACACCCCACGCCTCTGTCGCTATGCAGGCGGCTCCTTTCACAAGCCCACTGGCCAGGGAAGCGGGTGGGAACAGAGTGACAAATGCATCCAGACGGACTGGGGATGAGCTGAGGACAGAAGGACATGACTACGGTGATAAAAATGAACATGCTGTTTAGAGAAGGCAATCATAATTTTTCCTAATTAAATACACCAGCTTCCCTTCCCTACTTGGCACATTTCCAGGTAGACATTCTTGTTCTCTGTAAAATAAGAGTTTGAAAGGAGGACTAGCAGGTGGAGGGGAAAGAGGAAGAGGAGAAGGTGGAAGAGAGCAAAAAGGAGTAAAAAGAACAAAGATTAATAACGACCAAGTTTATTTAGTTCTTCTTATGTGAACTCCTATTCATCCTTCAAAACCCTGTCTCAGAAGCCTCAGCTCCCCTGAGGAAGCCGCCTTCAGTGTGTAGGCAAAATCTTCTTCAGGCTGTTCTAACATGTTTTTTTGGTACATATCACTATGAAAAACATGTACCTAACATACTGTACTTGGTCAATTGTTTTAGCGAATGCTTCCTGTGAAGACTGGTAGTTCAATGAGAACGAAGAATAGGTCATAGTTATCTTTGTGGTAAGGTATCACACCATCTGATAAATGCCATAAGGGTGCATACATGTGTCCAAGCCAAGAGTCAAAAATAATCAGGTGCAATAAAGGAGAAGAAAGGATGAGGATAACTAATCTCAAAGTTTTCCCAGAAAAGCAGTCACCATTGCCAGCAACGCTCCATTTAACCGTCATACAGAGAGAGGATGGTAGGTCTCTCAGTCACACGACCAGAACACAGTGGCGCCAGAATTCATACCCAGGTCTCTCTTAGGCCTGAGCCTTTACCTGCTTCACTTAAACACAGTTTCGTAATCAGCCCTACAGAGAGCTATGGATTTTTTAAAAATTTTATTAATGTAAAATCCCCATTTCCCAAAGATACTTAGCATACCACACCTTGTATACAGGACACAGCCAAAGCTGTCACTTCTCCCTGCTCCTATGCTGCTGAAATCCCAGGATCCTTCGAGACGACCAAGCAAAAATGACATCTCTAAATTATCCTCTTAGCTGCCTGCCAAAAAAATCCCGCAACTTCTCTTTTTCCACACTTCAAGTTTTTCTTCCTCCTGCCCAGACCCCACTGAGCTTCCAAACTGTCCCAGAGAGTCTCTGTGGCTCCGAAAACTTGAGGATCAAAGGATGCGATGAATTACCCCGCGGGCTTCCCCTGTGCCGACACACAGCCTCGGCCTCGGCCCAGGGCTTTGTGATGTGTCTGCGTGCCTTCACAAACACGACTCATTCTTCTCCCTCTTCATCACCTCGGGTTAAATGCCTGAGCTCCTGGCCCTCGCCTCTTAACGTGGCATCTAGGACAGATGAATTCCACTGAATTCCACTGCCCAGGACCACAGATCAAAGGCCGAGGCGGAGTGTGTGGGTACATGAAATCGCAGGTTGATTGGGGTTGTACTGTCACTGAGCTGGCCAATTACAAGCTCTGACCCCGGCTTTTGAAACCTGTTTCCCTGTTTGGTAAAACCAAATCAGTTCCACCGAGGATGGAAACGAATAGGCCGCTGACGGCAATTGTGTTTGCTCAACTGACACCGACCCTTCACCCTTCGAGCAGGGGTGGGGAAAGACGAGCATCAAGCTTCCTGCAGCAGGCAGAGTTACGCCTTTGTGTGGGGCCTGCTCTGGGTCTGGGCAGTGCTGGGAAGTTCATGCTGATAATGTCTCAGGTTATCGCAGCAAAAGTGGATGGCAACCGGTGTCCGTTACGGAGGAGGAAACAGACTCTAAACATTTACGCTTTCCCATTGTGGTGGAGCGGGACTGCAACGAAGGAATGAAGGTCTCCACGACTGTGTGGGGGGCTCTGCTCCTGCTTTTATGCTGAATTACAGGTACAGATGCTCTGCGGCCTGCGGGATCTTCTTCCTTATGAAAAAAAACCCTGGGACATTTGGGGAGGAACCCAGCAAGCTCTGGAAATACACCAGGGTCCCAGAAGCTCTGGAAAACTCACAACAAAGGGGCATGAGAAATTTGTTCCTTGGAAGAATTAAATGCTCTGAGCTCGGAAATGGGAGCAGAAATCCTCACAAACATGGTGGGAAGTTTGAGTAAGATACAGAACTACGAAGCTCTGAGCACTTGGCCCTCTCGTTGGGCAACAGTTCCAGTAAGAGGAGGTGGTATTAGGGGTAAGATACGTTGATGACATATATTAGGGTGTTAAAGGCTGTACATTTTCTGAACACAGGGCTATTCTCCAGTATATGGGAGAAAAGGGCCAACAAACCTTGGCTTGTTCTGATCTGTGGCATCTCTTAACCTTCTTTCCTTCAGCCTCAGGCAGGTCCAAGTTTATCCTCATCACTTCCTCTACTTCCTCCCCCGAAAGCCCCTCATTTTGCATGCTTATAACTCCTTGACTATGTGCTTATAAATAAAGGCATAATTATGTAATCCCCAAGCAATAAGAATTCCAGGGGCGGCAAGGGGGGCAATGCTATATCAACAGTCTACCCTTCTTTAGACCCCACATGGCTTTCATCAAACTTAGCTCTTAAAGGCCTGAGGGTGTTTTTTCCCCTTTAAAGCTCTATAGACTTGTCACCGAAGACGACACACAAAATAGTAAGTGCCAGGCCTCAAGGAGGGAACCGATGTTAGGGAAGGCAACACGTCTGCTGTGTCCCGCACCTGGCATATAGGAAGCACTCAATCAACAGCGGAACTGGGATCTCTGGTTTGTTCTAAAGGTAGGCTATCCCCAGCTGGCCCCCTCCTCTTCCTTGGCCAGGTTCTCCTTCTTGAAGGGAACATCTCAGAGCTGTGCTGAAGGGCCCTCTCCGCTCTGACTTGCCCTGGCTCTGTGTGCACGTGGACCCTGTGTCTCTGCCCTGGCTGATGGATCCAATGCTGCTCCGTACAAGAGGGCTTGGTGCTCTGCCGTGTTCACGGCTCATTCTAACTTCATCCATCCTGACTCCGGCTTTTGTTCCTGGACTACTCCTCTCTCTGGCTCCTGACCTCTTTGTTCTGGCTTGTCCTCTGGGTGAAGAGGGGGCGGGGTTAGGACAGCAAAAGGCCAGCCTTTTTAGAGATGGTTTGCACACCCCAATGATGTCTTATGGGCTCTGGTTTCTCCCAGAAGCGCTCCCCCCTAGCTTTCATACTTCCCTGGCTACAAAACAGCTTGGGGACTGTGATGGTTCATTTTATGTGTCAACTTGACTGAGCCACAGGGTGCCCAGTTATTGGGTCAAACATTATTCTGGGTGTTTCTGGAAGAGTTTAATATTTGAGTCAGTACACTGAGTAAAGCAGATTGCTCTCCCACGCATGGGTGGGCCCCATCGAATCAGTTGAAGGCCTTGACAGAACAAAAGGGCTGACCCTCCCCTCAGTAAGAGACTTCCTCCTGCCAGACTGCCTTCAACTGGGATATTTTTTTCCTCCTCCTGCCTTTGGATTGGAACTGAAACGCTGGATCTTCCTAGGTCTGGAGCCTGCCAGCCTTTTGAATGGAACTATATCATTAGCTTTCCTGGGTCTCTAGCTTGCCAACTCACCCTGCAGCTCTTGGGACCTGACCATCTCCATAACTGCATGAGCCAGTTATTTATTATAATCTCTTTACACACACACACCCCCCCCACACACACACTCACACATGCATACCCTCCTTAATCTAGTCTCTGGAGAACTCTGACGAATGCAGGGACCAAGAACAGTTCACAGATCATACTTTGAGTGGCAATGCTCATACCTGGCCTCTTGCTCCCCAGGGCCAGGCACACTGCCTGTACTTAAACATCAGAGGAAGGGATGAAGGGAAGGACTGGCATCTAGAACTACACAGGAAAAAAAATGGCATAAAATATTGGCCTAGCAAATCTTAAACCTACCATTACTTAAAAAGTGGCCTCGATATATAGAGAAAAGAAAAAAGTAGCCTCATTATAATATTAAACACTGGGGAAGAGGGAGCAATAACCAAGAAAAGCAAGCAAATCAAATAGAGTTGTAAGAGTCTAGGATTCAGAATAAGAAGGAACTGAACTTGAATTATGGTTCCACTTACTAAGAAATAAACTTGGGCAAAAGACGTAACTTCTCTGTGACTCCATGTTTCCATATATAAAATGGGGTGTGTGTGCGTGCGTGTGTGTGTGTGTGTGTGTGTATTACCTAGCATCAGGCTTCATTAGGGTAGATACATAAATTCCCCCTTTCTTCCCACCCTACTCCATGAAACCAGGAAGCAGGACATGTAAAGAAAATAGCAGATAGGATCCTTCCTTTCTGAGCTCCTTCACCTTTGCTTCCCTATTGCCTTTCCTTCTAGGGTCTGTTTCTCAGACAGCCACAGTCTGCCTGTGCACACGCTACGTCTCGGTCCCACAATGCCTATACGTGTTGACCTGCAGTTCAGCCCACTTTGAGTTTAAATTGTCAAAGGAGATGTTACTCAAAAGCTTAGCTGACAACATCTTCCTCCTCCCTCCAAAATTCTCAACAAACATGAATTTATCAGCAGATTTGAATCTCTGAATCCACTTGAGATGAATGCTCTGAATTAAGAATCAAAACATCTAAGACTGAGAAAAAGGTAAATTGAAAATCAACCTCTGTGCAGTGTGGTGACAGAGATTAGGGACCTGCCATCCGAAACGGTCTAAGTGATGATCGGAATCAATTTGTGTGCACTGACTCTCGATCTCTCCAGAGCGCTAATGTCGAGCGCAGTGATACCAACCACTTGCAGAGGGACGGAACAGGGATGTGGTGGGGCTCACTAACGGAGGCAGAGCCAGGACCTGGGTGGGCCTCCCAGGCCTGAGGCCACCCATGTAGGGGACCCTACCGGCCCCTTCCAGTGGTGACAGATCTAGCTCTCTTTCGCCAAGGACACCAAAATCCTGCACCATGTCCAGATTTCAGGAAGTCTGTCCTTCTGCATCATTCTACCCATGAAAACACTGCATCCTTAACCTTTATACAGCAAAATCTCCCTATGTACAATCTGTCACCAGGGCCTGCAGATTCTTCCTCACGTCTGAAGCACTTGCTTCTCTCACTGTATTTCAAACATGCCATCCCAAACTAAATCTTTTAATCTTATCCTAAAATAGGGGTCAAACTTCTCCCGAAAAATGCCCAGAAAATAAGTATGTTTTACTCTGAAGGCAACACAGCCTCTGATTCAAGTAGTCCACTCTGCCAGTTCAGCACAAAAGGAGCCACAGAAATGTGTAACACATGGGCATGGCTGTGTTCCAATAAAACTTTATTTACAAAAACAAGCAGTGGGCCACATTTGGCCCACAGGCCCTAGTTTGTGAACTCTTGTCCTAAGAAACCTGGCCTCCAATCTCTCCCTGTTTCTGCCATTCTCATCCCAGTTGCCAGGAATAATATCCTTCAACCCAATTCCTACTGCATTTTGCAGTTTTTGACAGGGGACAGAAGTCACTCCATCTACTTCAAGGTCATCTATCGAATTCAACACACACTTGGTCACAGTACCTAGTGAGCACATGTGCAGTGTGTGGAAGCGTGTGTGCCCTCTCATTTAATTTACCAAGACTGTCATGAAGCAGATATTCTCACTATCCAGGCTTGACTGTGAAAAACAAAACAAGAAATAAGACACGAGTTAACTTGTTCGATGTCACCCCAGCAGCAAATGGCAGAGGGAGCGTCTTGAACCCAGGTTCATTGGCTCTGGATCAACTGTCCCTTTTTGTTCTAAATCAGAATGTGTCCTGATTGTCCCCTCTCTAAACAAGTGCAATCTAATGGTCGTGTTGCTCCTGCTTCATTTCCTGGTCCCATAGGCCCGCGGTTCTCAGTCCTGGCTGCCATTACAATCCCCTGGGTAACTTTTTTTTTTTCCCTACAAAATACTGATGTGCACAGGCCCCATCCCCAATGACTCAGCTCAGAATCTCTGGAAGTGGGGATTTAGTCAGCATTTTTAGAAGCAACCTGATGGGGGTCCTCCTGTGTAGTCAAGGTTGAGAAACACTGGTTGAGGCATTTCCCTCCGTCCTCTGTATTAGACACCATAAACTCCATTTGCAAGCACGCCTGTTGCCTCCTGAAGGCAAATTTTAGACACAGCTCAGATTCAAAGGAAGCCTTAGCGTTGCCACACTTACTTCCAGTTCTGCTCTGACCCTGGGCCGCAGGTTCCTGGCCCAAGTCTCTACTGTATTCTTAGAACAGCTCTATTGTGTAACCCAGGACCTTCCTGACTTCCTAGAAACCAGGCTGCCCAGTGTTCTAGTTACTTCAAGCTTGGGGCTGTTTTGATTCTGTCAACGCCTCTTCTTCTGAGCCCCTCTGGAGCTCTTTCCAATACAGCCCCCACCCTCTCCCACCCCAGCTGCCAGACCTTCCAGCTGCCCTGAGTCCAGGCTCCCCTCTCGTGATCAACAGGTCACTTCATGCCAAATGAATTCTCCAATTTCTCACCTTCCATATAAGGCTATATTCATTTTTTTAAAAAAGTTACGCAATGCTTACATAAACACAATGCTTTCTTTCCCTTTTTAATTAACCTCAAAATCTCACACCCTCCTTTAATACGTTTTGAAATTGCAAAATAAATACTGCAGCCCAAGACACTTTAGAAAAATTTAGACAACTCAGTTTCATCTTAAAAGTCTCACATTCAAAAAAAAAAAAATTTTTTTTTTAAACATTTTGGTCACTGGATGCCCATGTTGACAGCTGCATCTGAGATGGCACGAATTCTGGGCAGTTTACAAGTCAGAGTAAGACACAGGGCTCGGCCTGGACATCTTCCTAATTCCAGAACTGTGGAACCAGATCTGCTGTGGGGAGGAAAACAGCAATAGTAACAGGCAGAGAGGCTGCTCACTTGTTATGGGGTAAACAGGGAACATTTTACCCAAAAATTCCCCAAAGTGATTTTCTGGAAGTTGTCTTGGCAACCAAAGCAAACTTGAGTTCCAGCAAAGACCTTGGAGATCTTCTGGCAAAGATGGAACAACAGTTAAGAAAACTGTTCCCCGCAAGCTTCTAAAAAGAATTTGCAACCACAAAGACACGGAAAGAAGCCTGGCTCTGTTTTCGTCATAATAGGCTGGATACAATTTGACTTCTCTCCTCCATGGAAGTATTTTCCAGAACCTTGTGCCTTAAAGAGCTTAAGTCAAGAAAATGAAGACATTTTTAGCACCAATTTGCTGTATCCACAGCTGGGTTTTTGCTGTAAGTGCTCAGAGTATACCTTCATGAGCAATGATGTCAATGTTTTGCCCCTCGAAACTCTAGGTTCAAGGACCTCAAAGCTTCGAATGTCTTTTTTTGGCCCAATATCCTAAGTTCTGAACGTTTGAGGCAAGTCTTTCTACTTCTAAATCTGGCCAATCCTAGTTGTCTTCGATGTCCAAGGAGTCTAAGTATGGACAGAAGGACTCTGTTAGCATTCAAAGTGTCACCAAATAAGGCAAAGGAGAAGGTGTGTAGTGCTTTGTTTTTTATATAATTGAACAATTTGACAGCGGGGTCCAGTTTTTCTTAGATCACCAGGTGGTTTAGGAAACAACTACCGGACACAGGGTGTCCCAGAAAATGTAAGTAGATATTTGCCCCATATCTGGAAAATCAACCAGCATGTGAGAGCATAATTCCCATTCCAAACATCTCTGCTTAGCTTCTGGTCCCCATTTAACTCACTAATTTCAATCCCTTTTCGCATGGCCTCAAAGACACCCAGCTTTAGTGGTGGTCCCCAGTGAAAGAGTTTGGGAGGCAGTGTTTCCCCTTCCACAGGAACTCGAGTGACATTTCATAGGCATGCAACAGTGGAACGCAATCCCCTTCGATGGGAGAGCCATCAAAACTACAAGCAAAACTAGCATGATTTCATGCTTTGCAAAGCACAACCTGGCCACCCTCACCCGTTATCAACATGGCCCTGAACCCAGAAATATTTCAAAATTTCTTTTTTATTTTCTCTTTGGCAGTCCTCAAGATGAAAGATTTCCTAAGTATTTTCCCACAAATCTCTTTTTTAAATTTTAGCAATAAATGTGTTATTTTATATGAAATATTCATAGCCCTTATAAAATCCTACTAATATGTTCTAAGAGTGGCAAATCATATGTGCTGGGGAGAATCAGATTTTACAGTAAAGATTTTGAATGAGTTTTTTTTTTTTTTTTAACTAAAATCGTTCAAATTAAGAGAGCCACATGGGATGACCCTCTAGCAAGCTTTTAAAATTTTTTACATTTGTCACACTAAGGATGTTGAAAGCTATCCTTTTCTAAATATGCGAAGCCCTACTTACCATACAACTCAAACTGTCATTCTTGGTAGCCATATTAATTTACCAAAAAGGAATTTAAAAAAAAAAAAATGGGGAGCGTTGACAGTAATATCTGGTTTGGATTGCAGAAGGATGATTTTCCTGGCAGGCAACAGGTGTTTCAAGGACTCCAGGCAAATTAGCAAAACCCTGGCCCCATCCATTCCTGCTCCTTGATTCTCCCTCCCCAGTGCTTCTAGGTCATTCTATTTCAGGGGTGGAGAATCCCCGTGAAAGTCGGCTCTATGGAAAAGAATTAGGGACTCTTGCACAAAGGATCCAAAAGAATGACTGCTTTATATCCTGAGTGTGTCTTAGTCACACCACATCCGACATGAAGGACAGTGCTTTGCTCTCCTAGGGAGAGAGGGGCTTACAGACAAGCACACTCGGACTTCACACTCCGACTTCGCTATTCTCCTCCGTGCTTGGAGGACAGCACTCTCGGGAATGCCCGGGGTTTCTAATCGGAAAACTAAATGTAAAACAGGACTCCAAGTCTCGAGTGCTCTTCATGCCCTGGCTCGGGGATGGCACTCGGTGTGCCGCTCTGAAATTAGGCCTGTGCCAAATCCAAGCAAAAGCTCTCTTCCTCTGAGTTGCGTGGAAGTGAGGATTAACATAGGAGAAAAATCCTTGCTCCCATTTCTGGTGTTTCGGGAGACCTAGTGTCAGCGAGGACTGGCTTGAGCTGGCCCTCTGACAAACCCATCTCCTCCACAGGCAACTGGTTTTGAGACAAAGCCACTGCCGTTTGCACAAACCTTACCCAACCGCCTGCAGATATCACGTTGTGTGCAAGGCACTCTGCACCAGGAGAACCCAACTCCAGCCTGCAGTGCTCATGATACAGTTGTATCTGACAAGACACTAAAAGGAAGGGAGGAAGGCAGGCCAGTAGGAAGAGCGACTAAAGAGCAGTAGGGCTCTTCGTTGGCATGGGTTAAAGTTAGCAACGGCCACCGAGAGCATGAGGAGCTGCCAGGAAGAATATTCTAACATTCCAAAAAGAAGAGGAAGCAAGTATTTTTGTGAATGTGGCCGCTCCCCTCCATCACATCCCTTTCCTGCAAACTGCCACCTCACCGAAATCAGTGCCGTGGTCCTCAGCTCAATTGTAAATTAAAAACAAGAGGAAACAAGCAGAAGCCTGCCTGAGCGCCCCCTTGCCTATAACTGACTGCCTTCCTTTCCTCGATCTTCTTTTCCCTTCTTCAGAGTCTCCAAACCCCTTTTATCAGTTTGACTTACTTATATTCCAGTTCTCGTATCTATATGGAAACAAAAGCGGGGGAAAAAAAAAAAAAAAAAAAAAGGAAAACCCTCATCATCCCTTTTTTTCACTCATCCCTGACAAATTCAAACTACCCCTCAGGAGGAAATCAGAAATGAAGTATAAGGTTTTATCAGGATAGATGGGGGGGGGGGTTAGACGATTTTATCAGAAGCTCAGCTTGACAGAAATAACACTTTATCAGGATGGGCCCTTGGCAAAGATAAGACGTTACCAAGAGCAAGATAGATGTTTGGGTAAAATACTGTGCTAATACCTATTAGGCAAAACCTGCCATCCCTACTTTTGATGGGTTGTTGTTTATTTCCAAGTCCCATTCCTGGGATGATGGAGACTTTTTATAAGGTGCTTCCAACAGGAGAAAAGCAAGGAGAATAAAACCGAGGACCCTCAACTCAACTCAGCCGTGAAGAAACGGCAGTCAATGCCACAGCGAGTTGAGAGGAAGCTGGGCTTGTGGGTGGGGAGTGCTAACAGACATAGAGGCCCCAAGAGATAACTTCAGGGGGAGCCTCCAGGACAAGACCCCAATTCCCGGCCCCCAAGAAATGAGCCCTTTGCAGGACGCAGCAGAGGCTTTCCTAATGTGACTGACCTCAGAGGCCGTGCCAGGATAGAGATAAGGGAGCGTGTTTAACAAGAGGAAAGCCTGGTGCAAGCCTTTCAGGACTTTCTGGAATTGCTGTGAAACCCCCTGTACTTTATGCCTCCACCTTCTTTTTTTTTTTTAAAGATTATTTATTTATTTATTCGACAGAGACAGAGACAGCCAGCGAGAGAGGGAACACAAGCAGGGGGAGTAGGAGACGAAGAAGCAGGCTCATAGCGGAAGAGCCTGATGTGGGGCTCGATCCCAGAACACTGAGATCACGCCCTGAACTGAAGGCAGACGCTTAACCGCTGTGCCACCCAGGCGCCCCTATGCCTCCACCTTCTGGCCCTGGAGGGTACCTCGGAGAAGCAGTGATCCCTGAGCCATTATTTCCAAAGCCCGTCCAGGTGCAGACTCTAAGTTCCTGGGCAACATGACTGGCAATGGGAACGCATATTAAGGATTTGCGCTGTCTTCTTTGCAGGCCTTGTCACCTGGTGAGTTACCATGGACTCTCCCATTATCTGAGAAATCCTTCCTTGGAACCCCGGGTGACTCAGCCCCGGGTGACTCAGCCGCTCCATTCTTCTTACAGTCACTGGATTTCCTACAACCTGCGACAATAGCGACCTAAGGCAATGGCTCGTTACATTTGCGATACCTGTTTCTGGAACCTGCCCCACACTGTGACTATCCATTCCCTCAACACCTGTTCAGGGCGGACACCATGCTGGTGAAGGAGGAGGCCACGCTGACTCCCCTTTGCTCTGAGAGCGCCTCATGCCAAGGTCTGCAAACAGTGGGCCTTCTTACATGCCTGCTACACAGTGGAGACAGACAGGGACTCAGGAGTCCCTCACGTCCCCATATCCAACTGACAGCCTTGGGTTCCCACCTCGAACCCCCCTGCTCCCCATCTTAGCGAATGGCATCACTGTTGTTCCAGTGCACATGCGCGCGTGCACACACACACGGAGGGCTCATTCTTGAACTTCTTCCCTCACGTTCCGTATACACCACATTAGCAATGTATTTGGATGTGGGCTCTATCTTGAAAGTACAAACTTCTGCACCACCACTGGGTCCCAGGTCCCACCTTTTCTCACCTAGACTCATGCAATGGCCACCTGACCAGCCAACCTACTGCAGACAATCTACTTGCTGCTCAGCAGCCAGACGATGTGTAAAAATGTCCCATCACTATCTTGCTCAACCTGCTTCTCTTACGGCTTCCCACAAGGCTTAAAACTCGAATACCCTATAGTGGATTACAACTCTTATCAGTCATCTGACAGTAACCTACTCCTCCGCTCCCCCTGCGCCCACCGCACTGGTCTTTTAGATGCTTCTCGAACATACCAAGCATTCTCCGGCCTTGGGGCCTCTACACTTGCTGTTGGTTTCCACCGTCTGAATCAGGAAATCTGCTTAAATACCACTCCCCAGAGAAAACTCTGGCCACCCTTCAGCCCAACTCTCTTACTCC
Organism: Ursus arctos; assembly: GCF_023065955.2. Lineage (NCBI taxonomy): Eukaryota > Metazoa > Chordata > Mammalia > Carnivora > Ursidae > Ursus > Ursus arctos. The sequence goes on along the minus strand of NW_026622886.1, from coordinate 7,478,192 downwards.
TCTCCCTGGCTATTCATCCCCAATGCACACAGCACAGAGCTCCCCCAAGAATTTGTTTTCTTTCTTGTTTGCCTGTCTCCACCCCCAGAATACAAGTCCAATGTTGGAGAGGTCTTTTGTGGATTGGTCTTATCCACCGTTCTACATCCAGGGCCTAGAGCTGAGCACGTTGGTAGACACCCAATAAATGTCTGAAATGACAAAATCAATGAATACAGGCAGTGACTAGAACAGTGTGATGACAGGAATTGGTTTTCAAAAGAGAACAGTGATTACAACTCCCTACTGACCACCCACTTTGATCAAGTGGGTCTTACACATTATTCTACCAAAGTGCTGATTCTATGGGGTAGGTTTTATTGTCCCCATTTTAAGGTGGAAGAGGCGGGTTCACTGCACTTAAGTAACTTGCCGAGACTTACTACAAAAGTAAAATGACCAGGTTGAACAAAAGTCTAACAGACACCCGCCCCCCCCAAAGGAAAAGTCTGTTTCCATGTCTTCTACCTCCACACAGCTCTTTCCAGAAAATAAAGGTTGCATTTTGAGGTGACAAGGGACACACCAGAGAGACAAGAGGCAGGATGGTTTCGACAAGCATCAAGAAAGGAAGGAACTTCCTGCAGAAAGAATACTCAGGGAATCCAAGTAAAGCCATTTGTACCAGCCCACAGAACTCTGCCAAGCCACAGCAAGAGCAAGTAACGTGGTCAAGGCAGCCCAAGCGTGCTTGGCCATCCCAGATGACAAGCGCCCACTCACGGCAGAAAAGGAGAAGCAGAAAGGAGAAAGTTTGTGATCGCTTGAGCTAGACATCCTGGGTACCCTGCCTCAGGGTCACCCTGTGTCCTTTGAAAAGGATGCTGTTGGTTGCCTAAGCAGGAGAGCGACTGCAGGGAGGCCATTATTCCTAGGGCTGTAAGCAATCCCGCCACGGGAAACAGAGATGAATCCGTTCTGCCTTCTGTAGCCTATAAAACAGAAAGGCGGTGGGGGCAGGGGAAAGATGCACACATGTTAATACAAGGGGTCAGGAAAACTCAGCTGCCAGACTCCGGCCAGACAGGAGGAGTGAAGAATGGGGGAAATCAGAACCTTTGTCTGCAATCACCGGAGTATTCAGAGGCTAGGGGGAGGCAGCAGCATCCGGGGCGGACGAGAAATGGTTAACTCAGTTTCTCTCCTGATGAGTAGCTTCAGCTGCTCATCAATAGAATCTCCAGCTGATAATTATTAAGTGAAACTTGGGGCTTGCATTTGCATATGTAAAGCACACTTCCCTCCTAAGCCACAATGGGAGGGAGAATGCACTTCCTGATTGTGCAGCACTGGGAGGTTTGGGTGGGGTGGGGCTCCAGCCTGCTTTGCATGTGCTTTTCCACACTAATCAAGCCAGATATTCAGCAGAAATAAACCCCACATCCCAAAATACGCCATTTGTCAAAATCCAGAGCTCAAATAAGAGACCTCTTTTCTCCAGATCCGAGAAGGATGCATTCTACCACAAAACATGTCTATAAGGAATGTTGATTACCCAGCCGGGCGCACATGGGCTCCCACACACACACCTGGGCTGTTTTACTGGATGGAATGGTTATTAGTTTCTCCAAAAGCAAGGCTTCTATCTTCCTCATGTATTCCTGACACTTTTCAATCTTTGCACCTGTCGATTAAGAAGCTTCAGCCCTGAAGAAGAAGGCAAATAACATCACATTCCAAGTCTCTGATGTCGTATCTCTGTTATGACATTTGTCTCGGCTTGCGGAGGAGGAAAGAAGTTACTGAACACGTCTCTCCTCCCATAGGAAAGGATGCCATACGGAGAAAAGCCATCAGTCCCAGGAGCATAGTGAGGACACTGTCCTTAGCGTGGCTCGAAAAATCAGGGACTTCAAAATACCAATGCCATTTCTAGGCGCCACGACTTGATTGTAATAAGGATGTTGCTGGGGCTGTCTAAATTTACAGGGTGTCTAAAATTACACCCATGACATTCTAAAGGCAGAAAGAGGCAACAGGATTTTTAAAAAAAAAGTATAAATTATCAACTCTGCGTCTCATCATCCTCTTGGCACCTCAGTGACCCTCTGCACCTCAGTACCCTCACCTGTAAAATGGGAGTAAAGATTCTGTGGGAACCGTCTTACCCAGCACCATCGGGGTAATGTACCTACTATGAACATTCAATCACTTTTTTTTTTCTTTTAAGATTTCACTTATGAGAGAGAGAGAGCGCACGCGTCCATGAGCATGGGGAAGGGCAGAGGGAGAAGCAGAATCCCTGCTGATCCAGGAGCCGGACATGGGGTTTGATCCCAGGACCCTGGGATCATGACCTGAGCCAAAGGCAGAGTCGCTTAACCCACTGAGCCACCCAGGTGCCCCTCATTTGGCCATCTTTTGATACAGAACTAAGGCCTCTTCTGTAAGAACACGCCCACCGTATGAAAAGGGACCATACCTTTGTTGCTTAAATCACAAAGCAACTGTCAAAGGCTTTTGACCGGGATATTTCGACCAGGAGATCTTTAAAATATAGGGGGAACTTTAAAGACATTTGTGAAGTCATCAGAGTGCAGAATTCCTTTCATATTTTTATCTTTTCCCCTGTTGTTTTAGTTGTCTTGCTTCTGACAGCTGCTCTTATGGCAATTTGCCTTTACGTCATTGCTCCAAAATATACAACTGAGTTGTCTATAGACACGCTTCCTCCTGCCCTCATATTTCACTGCCTTCTGTAATAATTCAATTGTATCATTTAATTATATGATAAAAAATACACCACAATAGACTAGGAAACAGATTACAATGATTTTTGCTAAGCACAAATCTAACTAGTGGGATCAAATGCCAAACAGTTCTAGAAAGCAGGCCAGCATCCAGGAGACCGGGCGTGCAGTGGGCAGTGAACAGTACTCTGACAGAGGGAATGGAGGCACGCTTGGGTCCTGGGTGTGTTCTCAAGTAGAGGTGCATTATGAATCTTCCACTGAGCCCTTGCCTCATGGTACTGCTGGGAAGAATGAGAGATTTCCGGGAGGCACTTTGCTTCCCAGGCAAGGTATGAGAGAAGGGCTTGGTTCAAGTTCTTCTTACTCTTTATCTTATAGGGGGGTCAGCTCACTGTTCCTGTAAACCACGGCTGCAGGCTTTGAAGTAACCGTCCATGTGCTTCTGGCAAAAATACTCCTTCAAATTGGTAAGGACTAAGACTAAGGTCAGAGCATCTGTGGATCTCTGGTCACCATCCCTTGATCTTTCATGTGAACTGATGTAGGCAGAGAAGGGATTGTGGTTTGTTCCCACTCTCCAGGAGCCAAGTGAGGCCAAGGTTCACAGGAAATGTCAGGGGCAAGGCCAGAAGCGCTGGTTCGCATTCCCTGAAATTGCTTCTAGTGCATGTTTTGCTGCTTCCTGTCACCTTTACACTTTTTGGAAGTAGCATAAGCATTTAATGGAGTGAAAAGGTGCACAGAAACAGATCATCACTTGCAATAAAGAAAGGTCAAGGCAGAGTAGACTTGAAGCATCTACGCAGACCCCTCAGCCGACCTTGTCCTTCCACATGAAACATTTCAGCGGACCTCGAGTCCGGAAGCCTCAGGCTGAGTCGAAGATCTTCAAAGGCCCACATGGGCTACAGCAGAAGTGAGAAAAGTCTCCCCTTGCAGCAACTGAGCCATTACAGAGAAGGGAACAGAAAAGGGTTATCATCTGTGCTGACCTTGGGCAAGGAATTTAACACCTGTAAGCCTCAAGTGACAGGGAACAAACTTTTCTGTCTACCTTACACGGCGAGTTTGAAAATGCCTATGGGAAAGGCCTAGGTGAGCAGGGACTCTTATGGGAATGGGGCATGACGTTCTTAAGCGAAAACACATAGGACCTCGCTGTGATTACTAGTACTGGTATTAGACATCGTTCACTTACCATGTTATTTAATTTAGTAGTAAAAGCAGCCATCTGGCAGATTATAGCACTGATGTCCTCATGTTCTCAGAAGACAAAACTGAAGACAAACAATGCCCCCAGAGTGCTCAAAAGCCACCTGAGTTATTTTCACCCGGAACAGGAAACAGTCACCCTTCTTCCTTGATATTAATCACATTAGTTCCAGGAACAGACAGCAGAAATATACAGGACCCACGTGCACCTGGATGGCCACCATCTGCTAGCTGAGGCCTGAAGAGACCTTTCCCGCCTGCTCTGGTGTAAAACCCATGTTGTGCTCCCTCTGATGGGAGCTGGGCCACCAGCCCCCAGCCCCCATCACCTCCAGATTCAACGGCTGCAGCACAACTGTATTTCCTATAATGCTACAGTATGCTGGGAGTTGGAGCCAGCAGGCACCGTCATCTATTTCCCTCTAAAGGAAAGAACAAACACATGTGAAGCAAGTTACACCTCCAATTTCCGAACCAAAAAGATGTGTATATGGGCCAACGTCTGGCAACATGAATAAATGCAAAAGGATCAAGGTGACCTCCACTGTGATTTGTATTCTAATTCACGAGGCCATGTGCTTGTAGGGCTGTAGTCTGCGGCCAAGGAGCAGATGAGGTCACGGAGGGCAAGAGACACTGCATGTCACTAAGGTCGGGCTTTTGTAAAAGACATCCTCATACAAATGACAGGAGCCCTGTAGTTGTCAACCTTGTCTGTTTGGAACGGTGACTTCCTCCAGTGGACAAGCTCATTCTGAACAAGATCCAGTAAGTTACTCACTAAATTCACACATTTATAAGGCATCTGCAATATGATAGTCCCTCTACCGGCCCTTTCCCTTGAGGAACTCAAAGCCCAGTGGGAAAGATAAGTAAAGTTGAAGCTACAGAGATGATGTTTATCTCTGCAAAGAGATAAAATGGTAAGATTAAGGACAGTGCGCTAAGGATGATGCACGTAGAAGCACCTCCTAGCTCGTAAAGGTTCAGGGAAAACATCCAGGAGGCATCGTATCCATGCTGACAGCTAAAGGATGGGCCCACCAAGAAGCTGGAGTGAGAGGAGAAGTGCTCAAGCAGAGGAAACAGCATATACCAAAGCTAAGAACCATGGTTCCCAAACTGTGTGCCAAGATGCCCTACGGTGTCCCCCAAAACCCACAGGGGCACCCCAAGATATTTAAAAATTTCTGGAGAAGCATAGCAATTCTCAGTATCTGCCGAGTCCTGCCTGAACGACTAGCTCAAGGTAGTTCACAGTTCCAACATTTGATTATACTACAGTTCAGATTTTTGGCAAACCTGGGTTTTCAGAATTTGCTGTGATAAAAAGCACCAACCACATGGAAACCAGTGTACACTGGGTATCCAGTCTGATTCCCAGGTTTGAGAAATTATGCATCCCATAAGTAAATAACTGTTTATTAAACAGGGAAATTTCCCTTCACTTTATGTGTGTCTTTTTCAAACAGCTACTAAATCATTAGGACATAAACAATCATCTGAATAGTTTGGGATTTCATTTGGCCTGTGGGTAAGGTGAGAGCAAGGACCCCCAAAAATGAAAAAATATGAGAACCTGTGGTTTAGAGATTGAAGGGACCGGAGCTTATAATGGACGTAAAAGATTTTCATATGACTGCGGCACGGAGGGCAAGGGGTGGGGGGCGGGGAAGGAAGATGCTGAAAAGACGGATGGGGCAGATCACAGAAGGTCTTGGAGGCACATGATAGAACCTGACCTTCATTCTGAGGCCAGTGGGACCCACAAGAGTTTTAAACTTCCCTGTTGCACAGAACATAATACCACCTGAGTTCCCCAGGTCTCTGAACATCCGCACCCCACAGCTCATCCTGTGGGTACCACACAGTTGCATCCACAGTGAGGAGTGAGGTCTGCTGAAGACCAGACCAGTTCCAAGGAAAGCCATCAAGTTTCTGCAGAGCGGGGCTTGCAATTTTACCTAATCCACGGAACCTAAGTAAAATCACACTGTAAAGTGTAAAACGCTTTGCAAAACAAAAGTTACCGTTACCTAGCATTTATATGTGGGTTTCACATCCTAAAATTAGTCAGCCTACAGTGAATCTAGGGTCTCTCTGAACCTCTCACAGGGCAGGCTATTAATACCCCCTCTCCTCATTCTACATTGGTGCCAAAGCTTACGCTTGCTTATTCCTCTAATCCCTAAAACAACTTTTGGATTCAAAGAGAAAGAGCTATCTGGTGAAATCTGACCTGCTTCACCTCAAGTGTTTGATACATTCAGCATGCTGAGACAATGTATGTTGTCATTTCTCTAAAGTACTACGATTTTAAAGAATGCTATTCCTATCTGCACGAGTGATATATTTTACAATAAACCAAAGAATATTGTAAACGAATTTACTAAAACATTTCATGTGAAGATACATTCTCTTTAAAATGTTGTGCTTAAGAAAAATTTCTTAGCAGGCAGAGAAAAACTTGTGTCAACCTAAAGTTAAACTGGCCATGTCGACCCAACTTCCCTCGCTGTTCCAAAAGTCAGAAAACAGCAGGGTATTAAGTAATTAAAAATCACCCTATCCACTGGGTCTCAGAGTAAAGAACAACGAAGAGAGATTTTGTAAAGGCCATCCTAGAATGAGCGCACAGCAGAGGAGACAAGACCCCACTGGCATCTCATACACGCTCTTATATAGGACAGAAAATGGTCGGGGGTCAGGGACTTTGGCCAGTTCCAAGATCTTCCCCAGAAAAACCTATTCGCTCTGAAAATGGCAGCAGGAACTGTATTTATTAACCCTTCCACTTCACTGTGCACCATCCCCAGAGGAGTGAGCTCGGCCAGCACAGCAATCCTGGTCTCTCATGGCACCTGCCACTTCCTCCTTCCTAGGGAAGAGGAGCGTACATCTGACCGCGCATCTGCGTGAAAGACGGCACATACTCAGTCTGGCCCTGCTTCGTTGTTCTTTCTGAGGCCGTAGCTTGTGGAAAGCCTCTGCCACAGGTCCCCAGGGGTGAACCTGATGTTTACTTTGCTGCTAAGACGGTCTAATTTGGGTGAGGTAATAAGTCTACCTGGTTAAGACACGTTCATTCTCCAAATAGTTTTAACAAAAAGTGGTATTCTGATCTCTTTGTGCTTGGTCCCATGCCTCTCTGTTCTCATCTCAGACATGGAAGAGAGGGGTATTATTAATTGATCCCTAAAACCTTAACACTAGAAATAAGCCTAAGAACCAAATCAGCTAATGGAAAGGTAGATCTGATAAACCACAAATCGTTTGCATTTCACAAATGGAACGTGGAGCACCTCCTATAACGGGCAAGACCTCATGCTAGGTGCCGGGGACATGGAGTGAAGAAAGCAGATATGGTAGCTATTTGGGTCTGATTTCTAGTCAACCAGGAAGACAAATAGCAGCCCAATTAATTACTTCGTTTTAAGTGTGATTAGTAAAAAGTGCTGTGAGGGACCGTACTAAGATTCCCTGGTCTTGGCTACTGTCCCCACTGGATAGGCAAGCCTGAGCCCCAGGAGCCCAGGCTCAACAGGGCCACACCCGCCATCACTGCCAAGCCACCACCTCGCTAGCCAGCCACACCCCCATCACTGCCAAGCCACACCCTCGCCATCCAGCCACACCCCCATCACTGCCAAGCCACACCCCCATCACAGCCAAGCCACACCCTCGCTAGCCAGCCACACCCCCATCACTGCCAAGCCACACCCTCGCTAGCCAGCCACACCCCCATCACTGCCAAGCCACACCCTCGCTAGCCAGCCACACCCCCATCACTGCCAAGCCACACCCTTGCTAACCAGCCACATCCCCATCACTGCCAAGCCACACCCTCGCTAGCCAGCCACACCCCCATCACAGCCAAGCCACACCCTCGCTAGCCAGCCACACCCCCATCACTGCCAAGCCACACCCTTGCTAGCCAGCCACACCCCCATCACTGCCAAGCCACACCCTCGCCAACCAGCCACACCCCCATCACTGTCAAGCCATACCCTCGCTAGCCAGCCACACCCCCATCACTGCCAAGCCACACCCTTGCTAGCCAGCCACATCCCCATCACAGCCAAGCCACACCCTCGCTAGCCAGCCACACCCCCATCACTGCCAAGCCACACCCTTGCTAGCCAGCCACACCCTCATCACTGCCAAGCCACACCCTCGCCAACCAGCCACACCCCCATCACTGTCAAGCCACACCCTCACTAACCAGCCACAGGTCCCAGCTGTTTCACCTCCTAGGTCACCTCTCCAGCCAATCCCATTCTCACCATCCCTCCCAACAAGCCTATGTGCCAGACTCCCAGCTGGGTTTTTTCCCCTATGGCTTCAGCAGCCTTCCAACTGATCCACTTGGACCCATTCCTTTTTTTTTTAAGTTACTTTCAGTTGTGGTAAAACAACACACAAAACACATCACCTTCACCATCTCTAAGTGTGCATTCAGTGGCCGTAAGTACATTCGGATTGTTGTGCTGCCACTGTCACCATCCGTCTCCAGAACTTTTTGCTTCTTGCAAAACTGGAAGTCTGTACCCATACACGAGTCCCCCATTCCTGCTACTTTCTGTCTCTATGAAAGTGACTCCTCTAGGGACCGTGTCACACAGAATCAGACGAAATGTCTCTTTACGACTGGCTTATTTCACTGGGCAGAATGGCCTCGACACGGTTTTTATTCCATTCTATCTGAAGCACCTAGCATACCTACCAGCATCGAGTAAGCTCTCAAAGAATCGTCATTTCCTTACTTAACGAACTCACGATAGTAGAACCCAACTTGGATTGGTGCAGGAAAGCCATGCCTGACACAACGAGGTCTGATCCAAGAGCTGAAAAATGAGACAGAACCAGGCAAAAAAGGGAGAAGAACATTCAAAACAGGAAGATAAGAAGTAGAAGCCATAATGTGAGAACAAGGTTGGTGTACTTGGAAAACTGGACACACACACACACACACACACACACACACACACACACACCAAAATAAGACAGAGGCCAGCGTGTGTGTGGCAGCATGAACAAAGGGGGGGCTCCAGGCATTGGGCTGCCTGATGCAACAGGACCCAAAGGCCTTGGCAAACATGCTCTCTCAAAACTTCTGATCCTAGGAAGTTCCAGAATAAATGGTACCATACTTGGAGGGATTTAAGAGCACAGTCTCTAAATAAGTCTCCAAGACCACTACCCTGCCCCTTCCACCACACATATGCAAGGATCGTATTATGCAGGGCAATGACTCTAATTTCTATTTAGAGAGAACTGAGCTGGTGAATTCAGCTTGTGGAAGGGCCGGAGTGTGGACAAAGATCTGTCTCTAACATCCACGAGATTTTCATCAAACCATGGCAAGCAAGCCTGGAGTCTTAGGGTTGGTGGTGGTTTTGTTTTTTTTTTAATGCTTATGTAAATTCTTATTCCAAAAGACCGTTTTATGTTTTTATGCATTACAGACACCAGCAGAAGTTGTAGGGTGATATTTTGGTAACAAAGGATATTTTTGCATAAAACATCAAAAAGTGGCTCATGAAGATTCACTTGCTGAGAAACTCAGGTTGCAGCTCTGAGGTTCCCCCAAAAGAAACCAGACCCTGGAGATGAAACCAAATGAGCAAGGGCCAGCCAGTTACAGGTGGGAGAATCCTCTGAGAGGGGCACTGCTTGTATGTAGTTCTTTGCATATAAGAGAGTACATCCAGTGGGTCAAATCCGCACCTCACATAGGTACAGATCAAAGGCAAGAAAACGACTGCCAGCTATCTAAATGTGGTTTATAAAGACAGTGAAAGAGAAGGGAGAATAGTATAAAATGTACTAGGCAAGTGAAAAGCCAAAATACATCTCAAAGACCAGAGCTATATAATGAAATTAAAAAGCTGAAGTCTACAATACACAGCGCGAATCTTAGAAAGCTATTTTATTAATTCCCACGGAGACCGTAAGATCCTTGAACAAGAGTTGCAAAGCTTGTCATAGAAAGGTCCAGACAGTAAATATTTTAGGCTTTCTGGGCTAGATGGTCCCTGTTGTAACTGGTCAACTGTGCCCTTGTGGCTCAAAAGTGGCCACAGATGGTACATAAAGCTGTGTTCTAATAAAACTTTATTTACAGAAACACACAGTGAGCCAGATTCGAGCTGAAGGCCACGCCATGCCAACCCCTGTCCCCGAAGGCCAAGAACAGGTCTTCTCTCCCATCCTTCAGAGTAGTAACACAGAGTATCACACAAGGAGGGAAATTAAAACTAAATGTTCCCCAGAATTTTATTTAGTTTTCACAAAACTCTACTTCTGTGACTCGAATGTCATTTATCCCCATTTTTCCAAAGAGGGAATGGAGGTTCAGAGACCTGAAACAATTTTTGCACAGGGGCGTCCAGATGGCAGAGCCGGGGGCAGGTCCAGGCGTTGGGGGGGCTCCTCGTGTTCAGGCACTTTCACCGTACCCTGTGGCTAAGTGTGGCTAACTTCAGACGGGGGATCAATCGGGCTGGGAAGGGGATCGAGGAAGATACGGAAATGGTCCTCAAGAGGTGACCACACCAAGGGGGATCCAGTCTGCAATCTTTCAGGGGCAAAGACAGAAATGCACTTATACCGGTCCAACTGGAAAAAGAACAGTTTACCAGAAACACATGGGAACTGTGCAGGAACAAAGTACTCGGAGCCTTGTGGGAACAGGAAACCCACTGGAAATCAAGGCAGTTAGTTCTCCATGTCTGCTTCCCTCTCCCTCCCTCTTCCCTCATCTCCCTATTTCTCTGCATCTCTCTCAGAAGCCTGAGGGGCTCTCATCTGTGCTTTCCTCGGGGGTTCTGCACTGTTCCCCCGCTGCACCGGGTGCTGGCCTCTGCTGGCTCACGGGGGCCCACAGTCACAACATTGGCTGACACGCGGACATACACCTGCCAGACTGCAACCACCGTGCTGACGTCATCCCCTCCTGTGCCAGGCCTGCAGCTAAGGCTCAGGGTCCGTCTGTCTGATTCTTGGGACGGACATCCGGCTGGGTCACCAGTCAGCACGGGGATGAACTAGGAGTGGTTCACAACCGCATTCATGCCTTCCAACCAGCCGCAGCCGGGCATGGAGCAGGCCTGCGGGCCCAAACCCACGGGGGACGCCTGAGCCACAGGGGGAAGCCAGCTGTCAGAGAGACAGGCAGATACCTCAACACGTGTCCCAGCGCAGCAGGGATGACTGGGACCTGCGATCCGAGAGAATCAGCACCCAGGCTGGGGGAGAGCACAAAGCCAGGCTGGAATCAAAAATTTACTTAAAGGGAAGCGGGATGTGTTTACTCAATTCAGGAAGAATATGCAGGACTTGGAGTGAGACCAAATGAGAGTGATAAAAATAATCCTATAGATGAGAAACCCAATATGCAAAACTACAAAAACACAAAGGAGGCGGCTGTTCGCATTTTATGGAAAGGGATACTATGAAACAATTGTGGGAAGCTGCTTTCTATCCCCATGAAGGGCAGTGTGGAGGGGGCCACGAGAACGGAAATAAGGGCCCCCTGTTTAAGGAAGCCGGCAGTAATTTCTAACAGGAGCTGCTAATGGGTGCAACGAGGTGTCTGAACCCGCAGGAATTACTCAGTACAAACGATAGCCTGAATGCATACACAAGGCATCTGGGGGAGGAGGGATGACAGGCACGGCCCAGAATTCTCCACTTTGTGTGAGATTTCAATATGGAGACCCCTACCAGGGAAGCTCATTGCCTTTGATTTCTCGGTCCGAATGGTCCTTACGTGACGAGAAAATAAATTTGTGCTCAAGTTCTGTTTTTAGCACCAGCCCTAGAACCGGCTCATTCTCTTTTCTGCTTCTCCAAGCTGACCCAGATCTCTCCACATTTCTTAATGACGTGCTGAGATCTGAGGAGAGCGTGGTTATTATGTGATCTTCCCTCAGGAATCTGAGCAGAGCGCACCATGCCGCAGGACACTTCGCAACGACCACAAGGACCAGGCCCGCCAGAGAAAGCTCTGCCTCTGAGACCCAAGACACTGCAGCGGGAAGACAGGGGACATGCCCATTGCTCCCTGTTCTTGATGTTGCTCTAATAAAAGAATTGACCACTGGGGAAACGGTATCGATGCTTCAGGGCAGTGATTCTTAAGAGCAGAATTATCGTAGAGCTTTGTAAAAAACATATCGTATTATATATTATTTGCCAGGCGCCTACCACACAACTCCAATTGAGCAGGGATGGGTTGGAATCTGAGAACTGGCCTTTTACAGAACCCTCCAGATGGTTCTACCATATAGTCAGCCTTCAGAACTATGGATTTAGGGCACAAAACACTTAAAGAAGGATACATAGGCTGTTGGGCAAAGAGAAAAAGCAGAGTAAAGGATCTCCATGGGCCCATGAGCTAGATTTCGGAGCTGCTTGTCTAGCAACGGAGTAGCAGGTCTTAAACAGGGCAACTAGTTATACAGACACGAGGGGTGGCTCGACAGAGGGCTGAATGCACAGCCCCACTGGAGATGTTGAAAAGGAGGTTCATTTCTGCAACAGATGGGAGGAAGGTCTGACAGACTTGGAGTTTCTTTGAAACCCCAGGAAACTAAGATTCGAACAGGGAGAGGGGCCCCGGAAATGGTTTTCCAGGCAAACCTTCGGATCAAAGGTGACAGCAGATTCTAAGGGTTCTACCATGCACTTACCCCAACTGCTTTTCCCTAATGCTTTTGTTTCAAAAATAAGCCCCGTCCCCAAATACTTTTTTTTTTAAAGATTTTATTTATTTATTTGACAGAGAGAGACAGCAAGAGAGGGAACACAAGCAAGGGGACTGGGAGAGGGAGAAGCAGGCTTCCCGCCAAGCAGGGAGCCCGATGCAGGGCTCGATCCCAGGACCCTGGGATCATGACCTGAGCAGAAGGCAGACGCTTAACGGCTGAGCCACCCAGGCATGCCGCCCCCCCCAATACCTTCTTAAATGAACCCTAGTGACAGGTCATATTTAACACGCAACCGAGCACTTCACCTCTGTCCAGAACACAATTTCTCCAGATCTCCTCATGGCTCAGGGAAGTTTGGGCCCAAATGCCACCAGGTCTGAGACACCTGCCTTGACCACTCCATCTCAAACAGCTGCCCGTGGCACACATCACTGGTTATATCTGCCCTCCCACTTTTCCTCCTAGCACACACCACTACTTGACCTTTTTTTAATTTAAGATCTAGCTCCCCCAATTAAGATAGGACCTTCCTAAGATCAAGCACTCTGTTTTGCTCATGGTCTTATCTCCAGAGTCTACAACAGTGCCTGACAAAGTACATAGTCAAATATCCAATGAATAACAATGGGTGAATGAAGTGATCTTCTATGTGCCAGCCACTTTGCTGGTGTAAAGGCTGGTATGGGTCAAACTGTGTGCCCACCCCTCACCCCCCAAATTTATATGTCGAAGTACTAAGCCCTAGTTCCTCAGAAGGTGACCTTATTTGAAAATAGGGTAGTTGTGGATGTAATTAGTTAAGATGAGATCATACAGAAGAGAGGGCCCCTAATTCAATATGACTGGTGTCCTTATCCAATGAGAAATTTGGAAATACACAAAGAGAATGCCATGTAAAGCCTAGTGTCATGCTGCCATAAGCCGAGAGGAACCCGGTCCTGCCAACACCTTGATCTTACACTTCCGGCCTCCTGAAAACTTCAGAGAAATTTCTGTTAAGCCAATCGGTGTGTGCTCTTATGGCAGCCCTAGCGAACTAATATACGGGGACCCCAAAATCAGGAATTTACATTCCACTCTAAAGCTGGTCACTGTCCCCATTTGGGCCACCCAAAACAATGTGCTGTAGGCCACACACCCGGTTTCAGAAACTGGGATTTCCATGGAGTCTCTGAACCCTGATAAAGGGTGGTAAGGACCAGGAGTAAGTGGACAGGTGAGTGAGAGGACTACTTCTAGGGATAACAGGTGAATGCACAGGTACAGGTATGTTTATGATAAAATAAATCCGTGGTGTCTTGCCTGCACCTTTCTAACCCCCGAATGGAGGGTGAGGCCATAGGAGACCTTTAACAAACATGTATTGTCCAGCTGTACAGTAACTACAGGCTGAGAGCAGTTCTCAGCCCACGCAGATCAAGCCTTCGGGAGGCATGAAAAAAAATCTGAACAGTTGTGCGATCCTCCTGGTTCCCAATGAACAGACTCTTGGCTTTTGGAAAGGGCAGAGCCCACCCATGAGTGTGAAAGATACAGATTCTTCTTGTGTCTAGCAAAGAGAATCCTGACTTTCAGATGTCTCATTGAGACATTACCCAGAAGGCAAGTCATTATTTCAACTCAGATGTCTTCTCAGAATACCCTCTTGTCATCTGCTTTCAAAAAAAGACTGAAAAGATGATGTTGTTGGAAATGTCATCTGCCTGTTACGCAGAAGCGAAATCAAAGTGCTCTTTGTGTTAAATGTGACTATCATTGCACTTGAAATCCAGGGCATAAATGTTACTAATACCTTCTGCAATCACCCGCCCAGTTATATCAGCTGGCGGAGGCTGCAAGGACAGATTCGGATTTCTTCGTTTTGCCACTTATTTTTTTTCTTGTTAATTTAAAAATATCACAGTGTTTTAATTGCACTCAATTTAATGTACTATACCTGCCAGTTCCAACACACTTCATTATTTATATTGCTGGAAAAGCACTTAAAAGTCAAATTGCATAATTTGTACTTGTACATCTTTAAGGTAGATTTATATCTTGAAGTTGTCAAATAGCATTGCTATTTGGCGGCATTGCCCTGAATATTAAATTTCAGCAAGTTGTCAACCCCTAAACACACGCAGAAACTAGTAGGAATGGGTCATTAGTTATTAGCTACTAAAAGAGGAGTCGCAAAGTCCATTCAAATTTGCAGCCGCGTGGAGCTGGGTCCGGGGCCAGACGGCCCGGGTTCAAATCCCAGCTTTGTAGTTTGTTACACGTGGGTCCTGAGACCAGGGACTGAAACTTTTTGTGCTTCGTCTTCTTCCTGTCAAATAGGAACACTAATAATACCTACACCCCAAAGGAGCGTGGTGGAGATTAAATCAGATTGCATACATAAAGCTCTCAGAATGGTACCTGGCGTACAGCAGGACAATTTAAGCACATGCCAGAATATGGATTTCTACTACTGCAACGGCCTCGAGCTAACGAGAGGGGCAGGCAAAGACCAGAAACGTGAATGATGCACCACACAGAGGCCACAAGCCTGGTGCAAAGCGGTTTGGGGCTCTCTGGGTGGGAATGGAGGAAAGTCACCAGCAAAAACGAGCCAGCATGGGGCACACAGGCATTCCGAGTGCTATGCCACGGTGAGGCGATCCACGGCCATGCTGGGAAAGCACACCGCATCCCCCGACATACTGAAATCAGAATCGGGTTGATAATTTTTGTTGATAACTTTTGTTCATGTTGCAGTTGTGCTGGAAATCTCATATAAATCTGTCACGCTTTTACTCTAGTTCTTTCAAGCTACTTCTACACAGAGGTTGTACCAAGTGTCACATGTAAGTATTTGTTATTATTATTTTTTTTTAGAGAAAGAGAGAGCACACACACAGGGTGAGGGGCAGAGGGAGAGAGAATCTTAAGAAGGCTCCATGCTGAGCAAGGAACTGAGGTGGGGCTTGATCTCACGGCGCTGAGATCATGACCTGAGCTGAAATCAAGAGTCCAACCAAGTGAGCCACCAGGCGCCCCACACATGCAGATAATATTATAACGTAAATTATTTACGTCAACACAGGGGGGCTGTGAAAACAGTGTTCCTTGGGAAAGGGATGGCGAGATACTGAAGATGAAGAAACTCGGCCCCGAAAGATACACGGACCAAGCTGGCCCCGGCACCTCTCCCCGCTCCCACGCTTCCCCCGCATCCTTCAGCCAAGCACCCTGTGCCATTCCCTGCCGCCAGCCCCACTCCCCTCGCAGGTCCCCTCTAACACCCATGCGTGGGAAGTCTGGTGGTTCCCACAGGCAGAAGTTAGCTCGTCTTCAACGGGTTCTGCCGCTGCCCTTCACGCCAGTTTCCACTTCAGCAATTATCTCTTTGTACAAACTCCGCTCCGGTCACATCCGTGTTCTCAGGAAACAGTAGGCTGCTTCAAACCAGAGACCGTGTGTCTTTGAATCGCTGGATCCCCAGCCACGCACGCACAGTCTGGCGTATAACAGAAGCTCGCAGAAAACACGCCGGCGAGCGTGTCGCCTACTGTGGGCCAGGCACTCCGCCGCATGCCTGCTACTGGGTTAGCCGAGCCCAAAGGAAAACCGGAGACGTGTGGTTTGATTTCCCCGGGACGCAGGAGGCCAGTCCGCAGCCCGAAGTGACACGGGCAGCAGGAAGCAGAGCCGCAAGTTCAATGCCAGGTCTCCTGGCACCAGCCCACTATGTAAGAGTATCCACGACAACAGTGATAGAAATAATAACAGGGAACATGCGATAACCTCCTCCATAACAATACTGTGCTAATAAGCACTCTGCATTTTTAATTTACTTTGCCCTGACAACACCATAAGACCTATGCTATTCTTATCTCCAGAGGACAGGAAACCGAGGAACAGAGCGGTCAGGCAAGGTACCAAAGTCACACAGCTCCTAAACGGTGGACATCGTATTTGAACCATTTGTTATGTCTGCCTCTTTTCCCAGCAGGTGGACTGTAACCACCGGGACAGCAGCAGGGACCGGTGATGAAATGCCCAACCGTGGGTCCAGAGGTACCAGAATAGAACCGAGGGTTCACTGCAGGTAAGGCCCCCCTCCCAAGTCTAGGTCGTGGCAGCCACCTCCATGCTACTAGCAATGGTGGTCACAGCAGGCGACAGCAGCAGGAATGCTCTCGGCTGAAGGCTGTCCCTTGGCATGGAGGCCAGGAGGGTGGGGAGGCAGGGAGAGCAAACCATTCCGAGCTAACATAACAGTTTTATGGTGAGCAGCTCTTTAATAAGACACGAAGCAAGATTTAGTACCAAATGCGCTGGCCCTTAAGTCAGCAGCGTCAGAAATCACCGCGGGCTGGGACAGCCAGTGAATGTGGAATGTGTTCAGGGAAGGAGTGTTCTAGGACACCTCTCCCCAGAACTCATGCTCTCTGGCATCTGGCCCCTTCTCTGCCCAAGCTCCCCGCCACGGGCACGGTGACGACAAATTCACACGGAACACAGGGGAACCACGATATGGTTACCGAGGCCAACAAGAGAGCAAAGACTGAGAGACTGGCCCCGGGTTCCCCATGTGTTATAATATCCTTCACGTCCCTGGCACCCACGGGGCATGACCCACCCTCAAGAAACAAGACTGGTACAGGAGAAAAACCCACGGGGGACCCCTCAAGAACCTTTCTCTTTGAAGACTCATCTGGTGTTTCATTCGTTTCCTGAGTGGCAGTGCCTATTAGCAAGGGGGTGGCCCATTTGGGGACAGGTAACGGCTACACAGAACCCCAGGAGGAACTGGGGCATTTCAGGGCCAAGCTCACTGTGTCTATAACGCTAATTATTAGATCCTCATCAGTACACCCAGGGATGGAGAAATGGGTTGCCAAGCCCACTAAGTGCAGTTAAGAGGCAGAGAGACCTCCTTCTATAATGCTATCCTCTCCCTGCACCCTATACTCACCCAGGATGCCTCTCCGACCCTGCCTGCCCTCCCACAGCTACATTCTTCCCATTCTCCCCCAACCCTCCCACCTTCTCAGCCACGGCTTGGAGCTTTTTACTTCACTCCTTCAAGGTGCTGGACGATAGCCTTCTGAGGCCCGCACATCACCTCCATATGGAGGACTCCCAGGTGCCTGGGGCAGAACCACCACACTTCACCAAGCTCCTACCAGCAGAGATTTCCCTCGGGACAGACACGTCACCAAAACGTATCCAATCCAAACTCTGCCCAATGTGCACATGGGGAGGGGTGAGCGCGCATCCAGCTCAGTCCTGGACAGGAGAAGGGTAAAAGCAGCCTGGTGGGCGGGGGTGGGAGGAGGTACTGAGTAAATGACAGGGGGCATCAACATGCAGAAGAAACCGGAACCCATTCTGCCTGAAACACTAAATGCAGATCTTCCCTGAAGCATCTGCTAAAAACATGTGGAAAGCCCTGAAAATGTGAATATGAGTAACCCATGCTACACTCACAATTGCATCCCTAATACCCAAATGATGGCATCCCAGCATGCCCCACTGGGCCATCTGGGGAGAACAGGGCTTTTTCTGTTTGGCATTACTGAGGCAAAATCACATAGCATTTCTCAAAGCAAGTAAAGGAAAAATGACATCGGACTCAACGGTGAGGTTTGTTCAAAAGCACATTTTTGGGCCACACGCCTGGTCTGAGCAAACCAGAACCCCTAGGCACGGGTCTCAGGAATATGCATTTGGAACAAACCCCCTAAGTGGTCTTTATTCCCATGCGAGACTGAGAACACTGCCGTATCAAGTCGCGGAGCTGGGCTCTGATTCTGGCTCTGAGGCTTTGGACAGCTTTAGGAGAGGTCTCTCATCGCAACAACACTGCTGCCGAGGGCTGACTCCGGGTGTGGTACTCACATGCCCACGACACGGTAGGGAACAGAGAAATAACCCTGACGCCAATAAAGCAAGTAGCATGCTCGTTGCACTGTCTCGGGCCCTCGATCTTCTGGGCTGTAAGCTGCGGACGAGCCCAGCACGACCCCACCTGGTTGTGGGGGCATCACAGAAGAGGAGACCGTCGTGGAGAGCAATGAGCGGAGGGCCTGGCACAGGTTAAACGCTCACAGGATGATGTATTCATCTATGACAGCACCTATCAACCCACCTGTCTAGGCAGAGTGCATATAAATTCACTGCGCAGAAAAACAAACGCAGAAAAACACAGCAAACTGCTCTGCTTTTTCTGGGGCACCTCAATCTTCAGCTCAACAAGAGCTCAGGTAAACAGTAGGCAACTTAGTCTACAGCTGACCCCGTAGACTCTCAAGGAACTAGAAGCTCAGGACCAGCCTTGCGGGCGGTCCCCTCTTTCCCTGGAACATCCAATCCGTTACCAAGTCTCCTAAGCGTCCAATATATCCATACACTTCTCAGCACCTCCTCGGGCCACTCTGGCCTGGACCAGCCCCGCCTCCGTCTGGGGGACAACAGCCTCCTCCCTGGTCCCCCGACTGCAAAATTCCTTCCAGCCAACACTCTCCACACGGCGGGCCCCTGCGGTGAGTCCACTGATGTCAGGTTGCCATATTTAGCAAATAAAAACACAGGATGCCTGGTTACATCCAAACTAAACAATTATCCAGGGTTTATCCACAATTCAAATTTAACTGGCCATCCTATATTTTATCTGGCAACAGGATACCAATGGCTTCCTATTGCATTTGAAATAGAAACCAATCTCCTTTCTACCATCTGTGAGCCCCACACCGTTGGCACTGGCCTACCTCTGTTCCGATCTCTTCCTCCTTAGTGTCGCTGGAGCTCATCAGACTTGTCCAGCCTTAAGACAGCCACACTCGTCCTTTCCTCCATCTGGACACTCTTCCTTCAGATCTTGTTAGCCCCATCCCCTCACTTCGTTCAGGCCTTTGCTCCAAGACAGCCTCTTTCAAGAGGTCCTGTAAGAGGTCCTGCCAGACCCCACTCTCCACCTCAGGCTCCATCTCTTTCCCTTGCTAATTTTTTCGTTATGACATTCATTGCCAGCTGCTAGAATTTCTTTCTGACCCATTGCCCTGACTGGAAAGTTCTATGAGGTCATGAGTATACCACCCCACCCAGCTGAGAGCAATAGGTGGCAGGTGGTAGGTGCAAAATCAAGGTTTGTTGAATGGATGGATGTTCTAGGAGGTGCTGGATCCTGCTCCGCTCAAGAGAGCCACACCAGACGGAAGCTGTGCCAGTCCCGAACACCCCAGCAGGTGTTGTTGACGGCTCAGTTACATCTTGTACTGGGAAAGTGTGGCAGGAGGGGAGGAGGGGGGCACATGGGGCTGACGCTCCCTCTTCCAGGGAGGACGAGGAGGTGGGAGGTAGGAAGAGGATCTCTTTGTCAGGTGGGCCCCGTGCCAACACGGGTGCTGCCCACCTAAGGAGCAAAAATACCCCAATACTAATTCTTGTCCTAATCAGAGGCCCGCACTCTGCTCCTCTCTCGATGGTAAACACTCAAACATCACGCCTGCAGAGAACTTCCATATGCTCCTTCTCTCTCCCAAGATTCACCACAACCATAGGCAGACAGGGTTACTGTCCTCATTTTACTGGGGCGGAAATCAAGGCTAGGAATGGTGAAGTAACTTGCCCAAGATAATACAGCTGATAAGGAACCAAGCCAGGATTCAAACGCAGCAAAATGTAGCAAGCTAAGGGTAGAAACCGCAGCTAGACTGTATGGGAGGGAGTCCTGGTCCCAAGGCCATCTCCACCATAATATCTATCTATCTGGCGGAGATAAGAAGAGTACTTGCTTCATGAAGACATCATGGACTAGCCCTTGCGGAGAACAGTGCCTGGCACGTAGGAAGCAGTACCCAAATGCCCATTTCTTCAGGCTTGGATTTCAAGAGTCTAAATCCCCTTGCATGTTGCACAGATTTGAACCCAGACCTCTGGCTCCCTCTTTTTCAGCCCCCCAACCCCATCACCCTTCTCTCTGGACCTCGCTCTCTCAGCTGCAAGTTGATTAAAAGTGGCCTTGCTGGTCACGAAGCCTCCCGTGCTGATGAGCTGAGCTCTCCAAGATTCATCTGCAGCTTCCCTTCGGACTGTTATGGGCACACTAATTGGCCCCGTTCCACCTCCCTAATTTTTCAAGCCCTCCCCCCTCCAACCTCCTTCAATGATTTCCCCCCTGCCGACTGGCCCTAGCTTTGCAAGGTTTTATGACTTTCCTGAGCACAAATCCAAATGTAAAAACACTACATTAAGCACCAAGCCCTGGTTTAGAGCTCCATGCCAGTAAATTAAAAATTATAGTTCCCACAGTAACCATCTCTCTTCCTACCATGCCCATATTTAGAACTGTGTGTTACTGTACAGGCTGACAAATTTACTGCCTTTAATGTGTGTGTGTGTCTGGCTAAGTTATGAGGAATGCAAAAATTCCATCGCACAACTTTTCTGACTTTGGGGAGACTGAATTCTCAGCCGGAGTCCTTGAACAGGGATCTCCCCCTGCCTGTGCTCCATCTCTTCCGGCAGGAATAAATACAGAGCAGACCCTGGTGAATGCTCACGGAGCCACACTCCATCCTGTTCTGTGCACCCAAGAATAGGAGGCCCGAGGCTAGCACGACTCCCGGTGCTCTTGCCATGCTGGGAAACGGGGGCTGACTGCAGTCGCTGCTGGATTTGGTTTGGCAGGTATCGGGATGGATAAAAGCAGAGAGAGATGAGAAGGGGGAGAGGGACAGGCATGAAGCACAGGGTGGGTGGAGAGATTTAGGGAGACAAAAGGGAAATGGGGAAGGGAATACACTGGGGAGTCCAAAAAGTAGAAAAGATCAAAGAGGAAGAGGAGTGGGGCCAAATTCCAAGGATTTGAGAAGGGCATGAGAAATGTAAAAAGAAGGAAAAGGAAAAAAGAAAAAAACAGGACAATTAAGATATAGAGAAAAATGATACGAATAAATCACCTTTTAAATACGTATAATGTGCATCTTCCACAATGCATGTTGAAGAACTTTCACCTGGAAACTGGAGATAACACAAAGAAATGGAAAGACGTCCCAAGCTCATGGACTGGAAGAACAAATATTGTTAAAATGTCCATACTACCTAAAGCAATTTACACGTTCAATGCAGTCCATACCAAAAAACCAACAGCATTTTTCACAGAACCAGAACAAACAACCCTAAAATTTGTACAGAACCATAAAGACCCCAAATAGCCAAAGCAAATTGAAAAAATAAAGAAAAGCTGAAGGCATCACAATTCCAGACTTTAAGTTATATTGCAAAGCTGCAATCATCAAAACAGTACAGTAATGGCACAAATATAGACACACGATGAATGCCACAGAACAGAAAACCCAGAAATAAACCCACAATTACAGGGTCAATTAATCTTCCACAAAGCAGGAAAGAATATCCAATGGTGGCGCGGGGAGTGGCACCTCCAGCCACAGAAGCTGTGGCAGTGTTGGCCCATAGGGGGCGCCAGCGGGGAGGGTCTGCAGGACTTCCGGGCATCAGTGGAGTTGGCACTCAGCCATGCAGCCCAGAAGGGCAGTCTGGACACTCTTAGGGGCTGAGCTCTGCTGCTTCCTCCTCCTGGTGATCCATCATCGTTCCTGAAAGAAGGTCCCCACCTGTGGCCCTAATGAGCCCTGAAGAGCCCAAACCCTGGGACCACTCAAAGGGAACCAGCCTTTGGTTTCAGACCATGCATTCTTTTCTAGAAAGAACAGAGCACTTTTACATGTCACCAGGCTCTCCCGCACCAACCAGAACACCAAGGAACCAGATCCCCTTACACAGCCTCCAAGCACTGTGATTAAGTCTGTCACTGACACCATCGAGACTGCATATAATCAAGAAATGTCACAGACCACTGCACTCCCTTAACTGATTAACTGCCCTAAATTCCTTTAAAAATCTTTGGGCTAGGCAGAAACCTTGGAGTTGGCTTTTGGACAAGAGTCCGCCAGCCTCCTGAATAAAGCTCATATTCCTTTCCAATAAAAAAAAAAAAAAAAAAAAAAAAAAAAAAAAAAATCTCTCCCAGGGGAAAGGAACAGTCTCTTCAACAAATGATGCTGGAAAAACGGGATGGCTACACGCAAAAGAAGGAAACCGGACCATTTTCGTAGACCATACATGAAAATAAATCCAAAAGGGACTAAAGACCTAAACGTGAGACTAAACCACAAAAATCCTGGAAGAGAACATAGGCGGTAACTTCTTTGACATCAGACATAGCAACTTTTTTCTAGATAGGTCCCCTAAGGCAAGGGAAACAAAAGCAAAAATAAACTATTGGGACTACATCAAAATAAAAAGCTTCTGCACAGAGAAGGAAACAATCAACCAAACTAAAAGTCAACCTATGGAATGAGAGAAGGTATTTGCAAATCACATATCTGATAAAGGGTCAGTATCCAAGATATGTAAAGAACTTATAAAACTCAACACCCCCCAAAAAATCCAATTAAAAAGTAGGAAGACATGAACAGACATTTTCCCAAAGAGGACATCCAGATGGCCAACAGATACAGGAAAAGATGCTCAACAGCCCTCATCAAGGAAATGCAAATCAAGACCACAATGAGATAAATCACCTCACACCTGTTAGAATGGCGAAAATCAACAGTACAAGAAACAGTACGTGTTGGTGAGGAAGCGGAGAAAAGGGAACCTTTTTTTTTGCACTGTTGGTGGGAATGCAAATTGGTGTGCTCACTCTGGGAAACAGTATGGAAGGTCCTTAGAAAGTTAAAAACAGAGCTACCCTATGATCCAGGAATTGCACTACTGGGTATTTACCCAAAGAATGCAAAAACACTAATTCAAAGGGATACATGCACCCATTATGTTTATAGCAGCATTATTTACAATATTTAAGATATGGAAGCAGCCCAAGTATCCATCGATTGATAAATGGATAAAGAAGATGTGTTACATATACACAACAGAATACTATACACCCATAAAGAAGAATGAAATCTTGCCACTTGCAATGACATGGATGGAGCTGGAGAGGATCATGCTAAGCAAAGTCAGTCAGAGAAAGGCAAATCCCATATGATGCCATTCATATGTGGAATTTAAAAACAAAACAAGCAAAGAGGAAAAAAGAGAGATCAAGAAACAGGCTCTTAACTATAGAGAACAAGCCGATGGTTACCAGAGGGGCAGGGGATGGGGGGATGGGTAGAACAGGTGCTGGGGATTCAGGAGGGCACTTGTGATGAGCACTGGGTGTTGTATGGAAGGGCTGAATCACTATGCCATACACCTGAAACTAATATAACACTGTATATTAACCAAAATTAAAATAAAAACTTATAAAAAATAACTTTCACCATTAGATGTTGGATGTTAGTCCCTCATTTCCCCATGTTCTAGAAGCTTCCATGGGTAATCCTGCCATGGTGTGAAGGGTGGAGCCAGGCAAGCTGGATGCAAACGCTGGCTTCACCATATAGTAGCTGTGTGACTTTCAGTGAGTCGGCTGATCTCTCCAGGCGTGGTTTCCTCGCTTGTGAGTTGAAGCCCACCTGTCTCGTGGGCTGTCCTGGGGACTGAGTATACACATGCAGAACCAGTAGGTGATGTACAAATGTAAGGGCTATAAAATGTCTAGTGTGCATGGTCATTATCCAGACCTCCCGACAACCCCAAATATACGGATCTGCATCCCCAGTTAACCCTTGAAGACGCTGGCGCTCAAGCTCCCCCACACACTCATCAACAGGGGGCAGAATTCTAACACGCTCCATGCTTTTTTTTAGAGACCACTGGGAAGAGAAAGGAGGAAAGGAGAGCAGGGAAAAGAGGAAGGTAAGGAGAGAGAGAAGCACCCTTTCCCCCTCAGATCACAGGGGATGGGGTGAGAAGGCAAAGAAACCAGAGAGGAAAGGGGGAGGGTGGGGAAAGAGAAAGGAGAAACATCCTTGGGACCTTCCTGACAAAGGCAACCAAGTTCAAGGTCAGTTTCTGGACCATCTCCACCTGGCTTAGTGGGGTCCTCTAGCCAGCAAGGCCAGCGCTGGGAGGGGGTCCTACACTGCCACCTCCCCACAGTCCCGTCTGGTCTCTTCTCCCACACAGCATCCGGCCAGCCAAGAGTCTCCTGGACTGTGCCAGTCCCGGAAAGCCACAGCCAGTGCACAGAACAGAGCTCACGGGGACTCTGCTTGGAACCCCTCCCCCAAGCATGGACCCCCAGTCGAGTGCACAGCCCTGGCCGTTGCTGGAATCATCCTTTGGCTTGCGAGCAGAATGAATGTGCTCTGGATGACACTGAAGGGAAACAGAGAAACCCCACAAAGGCTCTGCGAGATTGCTTTCCACAGTCCAGCCACATCCTGCAAGCAGGTGTGCAGGCAGCCACAACTGCAAACCGTGAATCCAGTTGGCATTTGGAGGAAGGGAGAGAGGGAGGGAGAAGAGGTTGATGGTCGGGAAGAGGGGCTTCCCCCTTTCCTGAAAGATGAGATGAAGGAGGGAATGAGAAATAGATTTGTTGTCGCCCTACCACCACAAGCCACACACGTGACTGATCACAGAGAGAATCAATGTGGCTGAGCGTTGGACGTGGCAGTACCGGTCGGCTGGTTTCTCACCAGCAAATTCTAACAGCACAGTAAGAGAGCTTGTGAGCCCCAAACCGGAATATGGCTCTTCACAGGCCAGGAGGATGCAAGTCAGCAAGCACAACATGGGCCTCTCTGCTCATATCAACACATCTCCATACAGACTCAGACGTAAAAACTGACCAAGCCCCATTAACCTCTCCAAGTTTCCCAGCATGTCTGGCCCATCATGGCAGCCAAGTGTTTGCAAAGGCCACGACTACTCCTACTCTCTGGGCCAGTTCGTTCAGTGGTTCAGACACGCAGACAATGGGAGACCCCTAAGGAACCAGGAAGAGCTATGGCCTGGGAGGGTGACCCCACTCTTCTCTAGGGAACCCTAAGGACTCCCAGGGGACCAGGTCTCTTTCCCACTCTGCACCCACATTTCTTCTCCTCTTCCAAATGAGCAGTGTTACAGTATCTGTAATATACTTTAAAAGGCAAAGCCTCTCCCTTGTTATTTCAATAATTCATTCCTGAAAGTAAAACGTTTCGTGCCAAAAAAGCTTAACATGGAACCAAGTTCCTGCAATTTTACATGGGAAACATTATAATTAAAATTATAAATTAAAATTATAATTAAAACTTCAAATGCACAGCATGTTAAGCCAACTCCCTCCTCACACTCAATTCCCTAAAATGAAACGAAGACATCATAAACATAAAACACCTGTGTAGAAGTGACACATTCTCTCGTTAGGATGTGAAATACTTAAAAATGTTCCTTCCTGATCAGGAAACCACTCACGCAGCTGTCAGCAAACACTTGCTGTGCATACAGCACAGTGACCTTTCTTTGTACCAGCAACATCCTAGACCCACACATGCCCATCCCATTGAGGCTTGGGGGCTTCTAAATGTTCTATAGAGGATTCCAATTTTCTGCCTATTGTATGTGGTCTATAACCTAAAGCTCATCGCAATACATTATTTTGTTAAAAATATTATACTGGTTTTTGCAATGTAAATATAAGTTTTTCCTGTGTAAATATCGCCCCGAAAGTATAGTGTCAAGATATTTACATTCTATGAAATTTAAGTATTAGAAAAAAGGGGGGGGCAGCAGCCTTATGTACAATCACCAAAAGATGGAAAAACCCCAATCAATGTTCATCTACAGATGAAGGGATAAGCAAAACTCACTACACACACATGCACTGGAATGTTATTCCGATTTAAAAAGGAAATTCTGACACATGTTACAACAGAGACAAACCTTAAAGATATCCTGCCAAGTAAAATAAGCCAGTCACTGAAGGACAAATACTGTATGAGTCCACATATATGAGGTACTTAGAATAGGAACAGTCATAGAAACAAAGTAGAAGAGAACATGTGTATTCCCATAGCTACATTCTACATTAATAACTTACCAGGCTTTATCACATCTACCCATCTTTTTTGAAAAAGGCATTTCAAAACAGTAAGTTGGTCACCTGCACATTATTTCCTAGGCACTATGGTATGGATAGCATTAACTGAGGTTCAATAATATTTTTTTTTTTTTTGAGGAAAAAGGTACCTTATTATAATGAAATGCAGAGTTCTGACAACTGCATACATCTGTAAAACCCAAATCCCCTTCATGACAGAACATTCTGGAGTGATGATGCAATTTACTCAAACCCCCTCCCAGTCAATCTCTGCCTGCACTCCCCAAAAGCAATCATTTTTCTGATTTATTCCCTTTATAAACAGGTACATCTATTAGAAATTATGAAGTATACGCTTTTGGCTAAGCCTCCTTTCACAGGGTAACATTTCTGTGATTCGTTCATGTTGTTACTCATACCGGTTGTCGGTTTCGTTCTATTGTTCAACGAGTGACAGGTCACTCTATTAATATATTACGATTTATCTGTTTATTATCCATTTTCTTATTGACGAACACCTGGGCTGTTTTCAGTTTTGGCAAGGACCACAACTGAAACTGAAGGGTCAGAGGGTAGATGTTTAGCTTTAGGAGAAATTACCAGACCCCTTTTCAAAGTGGATGAACCATTTGATACTCCCACCGATAATGTAGGAGAATTAACTTGTGCCACATTCTTGCCAACATTTGATGTTGTCGGTCTTTTTAATTTTAGCCATTCTGGTGGGCTTGTGATAGCATCTCATGTTTTTTTCCTGCCTTTCTGTGGGGTCCTCAAACAGTTTTTAGAATTCCATCTTGATTCACTTATGGTGTTGTGGCTGTTGTTGTTGTTGTTGTTTAGTCTATTTCTTTGTATGGCTTTTTTAATGGTTGCTCTAAATATTGTTATACCTGCATGATTTACCAAAGTCTCCTGGGGCCGACATCCCACTGGTTTAAGGAAACCTTACCTGTTTGCATCCCTTTACCTGCTCCTATTTACAATAGGACTGTCTTAGTGCTTTCCCCTACATAACACCGGGAGCCACATCAGACATTTTCTAATTATACCTATTAACTCCTGTCTAACTCCTGGACACCCACTGCGAAACCAAGTTTCCACCACGCAGACCCAACCCTGGGACATTGGAAAGGCACGAATGGACATCAGGAGATGGGGCAGCTCTCCTACCGCTTCTACTCTTTTCTGGCAAGCATAAGCAAGCGACGTTCGTTTCTTCCCAAGGCATCTGTAGTTAGATCCTGGAGTCGGTCCTGAACGTCATGAATATCAAGTGAACACGGCACCCATACTGCTGACCCCAGTCCCAGCACGCAGAGTGTGGTCTTCAAGGGGCAGTGGTCTCAGTGGCTGCTTAACCACAGTCTCCCCGGTGGTCTGCTTCTGTGTGGTGTGGAGAACTGCTCCTCACAGCTCGGCTTAGAACCTGTGCCTCTCGCTTCTCCTGGAATTCTGCACCCAATAATGGCCACAGATCCTTTTCTGTTTAAACTCGTGTATTCTCTTGTCTGTAACTGAACTCTAATAGATAGAGTCCCATGGCTAATTACTGGCAGAGCTGGGATCAAAACCCTGATCTCTGTCCTTTTCTTCTAGAGTCCGCTGTCAGAGTCTCTCTCTGGCGCTGTGTTCTTCGAAGAAGGAAGAGTTGAAAGTCCCGTATTCTATTTTGAGAACATGCCCTGGGAACGAAATGTTTGTATTGCTTTCTCATCGCCTCCTTTGCCACTTTCCCACGCGTGCAGTCACCTCCACCTGGGTTGGTTAGACCCCTGCTCAGGAACCAGACGCCATGGGCACTTGCTGGGCCGCACAATGGTGACGGTGAGGAGCACACTTTTCTGCTGCGGAACACCTACTTGCTACTGGAGCTGGACCAATCAAGACTGTCTCTTAAAGGATTAAATTCACTCCAGTAAACACAGAGAGGTGTAGTCCGCGGTGGCTTCTCACATTTACCTGCATGTGGACAAACTCCAGACTTGGAGCTCAAAGATCCAGAAATTCCAGCTCAGCCACATCCCAACATGCCATTTATCAAACCTTTTTGAGCTGCCACTGCTCCAACACTGCTGGCTTCCTTGCTGTGATCAACGTATATTTGGTCTTTGTCCCCAGTTCCTGGCTCACAGCTCCTAAAATCCTTTGGACTCTCTTATCATCCCAGAGTGTCCTGTGCCTGCTAATGAGATGATTGGTGGCTGGGGACCCCTAGGTAGCTTCAGGATGGGTACTGGTCACCAGAAAGAACGAGGCACAATTAGAGGGTTGGCACTTTCAGCCCCAGCCCATGCCCAACCTCCAGGGAAGTAAGAGGGGCTGGAGATAGAATTAAGCCCCAATGGCCAAGGATTTCATCAATCATGCCTTTGTAATGAAGCCTCCATAAAACCCCCTAATGACAGGGTTCAGACACCTTTGAGGTTGATGAACACATCCAGGTCCTGGGAGGGCAGCATGCCAGGGAAGGGCACACGCATAAGCTCTGCCCCCTCCATACTTTGCCTTATGTATCTCTTCTGTTTGGGCTCTTTCAAAATAAGACAGCAATGGCAAGTAAATCACTTCCTGAGTTCCAGAGGGGATCGTGGGAGCCACTGAATTTATAGATGGTCAGTCAAAAGTATAGGTAGCAACCTGGGTCTTGTGACTAGAGTATGAAGTGGAAACAGTCTTATGGGGTAGAGCCCTTAACCTGCGGGATCGGTACTAATTCTGGAAAGGCAGTATCAAAATGGAATTGTAGGATATCCAGTTATTAACTGGAGATGGAAAACTGGTGGGGAAAAAACTCCAGGCATTTGGGGTCAGAAGTGTTGTAGAAAAGTACAGACTTCCTATTCCTGAAATAAGACAAACATGTTCCTGCCACAGGACCTTTGCACTTGTAATTCCCTCTGGTTCACATCTGTATCCTTCTAATATCTGCATGGTGTGTACCTTCACCTCACTCTAGCGTCTACTCAAAAAGCCTTCCCTAACACCCAGCATACCCCCACTTACTTTTCTTATACCACTTAAGTGATTCAATCTTGCAGATCTATTTCTTGACTATTCCCCCAGAAAATTTTCCTCTTCAGTATTCCCAGTGCCTATAATGGTGGCTGGCACACAGTAGGAGCTCAATAAATAGTTGGGGAGTGAATGAATGCCTGTTTGCACATTTAATGGGGACCCAAGGTCCTCATCTATAAAACCGGTCACGGTGTTGACCTTGGACAACCGTCATAAATACTAACAGACAAGTTATGTGAAAAGCTATGACTGTGAAAACATGTGCCTAGCCTGTGGTGATCATTAAAAAAAAAAAATTATTGACTCTAAGACCAAGTGGTTTTCACATTCTAACATCTTCGACATCAAGAAGCTTCCAGCAGTAACAGGACCACAGGGCAATGGTACACAAGACTGGCCCCGCTAGCACGTTCACAGAACTTGCGGAATGGGTGTCCGTGGCTTCAGTAAAAATCCTGGAGACCGAGGAAGATGGCAGTCTTTCAACCCTATGAACCAAATGGTTGTGGAAGGTGGAGAATCAGTGTGCTAGCAACATTCCTGAAAGAGAAGCCAGGAGGAGGCCAGCTCTGCAGAACCACAAAGTGGTCTCAAGTCTCTTCTCTGACGAATTCTCAGGAAATCTGAAGCTCACCACAGTAAGGAAGAGGATACAATGTAGCAAAACAGAGATGGCAAGGACACAATCTGAAGAGGGAGACTCAATGTGAAGAAGGTTCAGGAACACCAGAACCAATATATTTGCCAATACTTTGCTTTATATGTAGGCAGAGCAGTAAAATATGATAAAAACCCATCTAATTAGGTCTAAAAGGGCCCTTTCAATAAGTATACAAAAGATTCAGCAGGATAAGAAAGCATTGTGTCGCAGTTTAATTAAAAGCCTTTTTTTAATTTCTTGGCTTTATATAAAGTAACAGTGCATCTTACAACTGGCAGCATCTAGGTTTAGATGAAATAGAATTCGCCTGGAAAAAAAAAAATTGGGAAACAAGACTCCAAAGCACCCCTGACCCCAAATATTTCTCTGTTGGTTTATCCCTTGACTTATTTTCTCTGTATTTAATCCCCAAGCCAATTGTCAGGCGTGATTTACGTTGCAGGTTCCCCTGGGGGAGAGCAGCAAATCTGTGTGTTTCTCAAGGACAGCGGTTCTCGGAGGGTTGTCCCGGGACCAGCAGCATCAGCATCATCTGGGAA
This sequence comes from Ursus arctos, assembly GCF_023065955.2. NCBI lineage: Eukaryota > Metazoa > Chordata > Mammalia > Carnivora > Ursidae > Ursus > Ursus arctos. The sequence continues at coordinate 7,447,353 of NW_026622886.1, read as the reverse complement.
CTTGGTAGAAATGCACATTCTGAGCCCCCACCCCCCCACCAGAGCCCTACTGAATCAGAAACGAGGTACGGGGTTGTTATAATACACCCTCCAGCTGATTCTGATTCATACTCGAGCTTGAAAGGCACTGCTCTAAGAAAAACGCCCAGTGCCATCAGCTTGAGTACTCAGGCCTGACTACTCATGCGAGTTGAACTAAAATGTCCTAGGAATTCACGGTGCCCCAGGCGCTGTGCTGGGAGCTGAATGTGCCTCACATCTAAAGACGTACACGTGCCAATGACTACGTAAAACAGAACGAGAGGACGGCTGACAGAGGTGCTGATACCACGCTCTGTTCGGGGGATGGAGGATAAATTCTGATTCAAGAGTCCTGGTGGGCTTCTCGGAGGAGGTGGCAGTGGAGCTGAATCTTCCAGGAGAAGGTGGTTTGGGACAGGTTTTCTATGACCAAGCAAAATGACCCCGCACCCTAAGGAACCAGGACAAGCAAAGGGCACAAGAAAATTCAGAGTCCTGTGAGCATAAGGGGCCATCACTCAGACACACTCTAAGAACCGACTACTTCAAAAGTTCCTCTCCCCCCACTTTTAAGTCCTCACCACAGATTCTTCTTGTGGCAAGGACTGCCACGTTGCCACCCCAGGTCCATTCTCCCTTTCCTGCTTAGGAACAGAACCCTGCTTACTTTCAGGGGAGCGAAGCAGCCAGAGAAAACACTACATACCATGGCCTCTACAGCAGCTCAGCATGGCTACGGGACTTCAGGAAGGCCACTTACAGGCAGTTTGCCCGTGGCGAAGTGTACCCATTTCTTCTTGGCTGTCGGCCTACCTTGGGGACATGGACACTCTAGCGCCATATTGGACGCTGAGGTGTGGGGCCTACCGCTGAGGATGGCAAAGCCGAAATAGAGTATTTGGGAAAGACACCATTAAACCACTACACCAACCTACTGCCAACATCCCGACTGCTTGGATGTGGGAGAGAAATCAACTTCCCTCTGGTTTAAGCCACTGTTACTGGGGACAGTTGTCACATGCTGTGGCACCTCCCCGTCCCTGATTCACTACTATTTCCATCAGCCTCCTCTTGATCTGCGACACTCGAGGGTCCTTCTCCTTCACTGAACACCTTTGCCCCAAGCCCCGATTTTCCTCTCCATCTGCTGCCATTCTTCTGGACAACATGATCACAGAGCCATCGGACCCTTCAGCCTGACCGCACAAGGCAGAGCTCATTTCCAAGCACTTTCACCACACCCCTCCCCCCAGACCTGCAGCCCCCTCCACGGCCTCCCAGCTCGGTGCGGTCCAGGTACCCAGCACATCAGTGTCACCAGGGTCAGAGGAGCAGACTCTCAGGCCCACCCAGGCTTCCAGACCAGAAGATGTGTCTGCCCATGACAGCTTGGGAGACACTATGGTCAAACTGCTCGGCCTCCTCCTCGCCTCCGGCTGCTCACCTCCTGACCCCAGAGCGGGAAATCCATCCTCCAGCTCCATCCGTCTGTCCCTTCCAGGTCTCACCAAGTCCTCCCTTCCAACAGCTTTAAAAGGAACCTACACTACCCAGAATTGCTTGCTACTCACTCTTCCCTGAACAAAAGAATTCCTTTCACACTTCCCTGCTTTTGTTTTCATAATTCCCTCTGCCTGGAATGCCCCTCAAAATCCCAGAAAACCCACGGATCTCCCACTCGCCTTTGAATGCCCTGCCAGCTTAGAGACCACCTCCAGACCATGAGCATTTTGGGGAGAAGGGACTGGACTGGGCCCTTCTCTGTCAGCTCTGGAGCTCATGTCACTTACTAGCGTGTGACCTTGAACATGAAAGGCAACCTCTCTCTGCCTCGGTTTCTTCACCTGTAAAACTCAGATGATAGGACCCACGTTTCACAAGGTAGTTCCAAGAAGCCAAGGAGGCAATAAAGTTAAAGCACCTGGAACAATGCTTGGCACATAGTAACCATTTAATAAACGCCAGACACTAATCCTTCGTACCAAGACCTAGCTCGGGGGCAGACACACAGTGGGTGCTCCATATACATTTACGGACTCTAACTTGCAGCTTCGGGATTGGCTTCTGGGCCTTAATTCCTCCTGGGCTCAGGAGTCCACCCCACCCACTCTTCTCCACAGCCCAGCGAAAAGCCGGAATCCAGCCCCCAACAGGGACATTATTTAGATGAAAGAACATTTTCCGCAGCCATCCCAGTCCTCGGAGCCTCGCCAAGAAATAGAAAAGAAAAGCAATATAAATGTTAATAGGAAATTGTCTATTCGCTTTTATGGAGGCTAATCTACTGCAGCCCAACAAAGAAGGAATTAGACAGCTAGGGGACAGGAAAACATGGGACCTTGACACGCCGAAGCCCAGGGGACTGCAGTTCCCAAGAGGAAATGCATTCCAGGCCAACGAGGCTGTGTGGAAATCAGGACAGAGGGCTTCTGCTCTGGAGGTCTCCATGCTGGGCAGCCCGGCTCCTGCCCTGGCCCTTGCTTTCTGGGCATCCAGCATCCTCTGCCTGCGAAGTGCAGCCACTGGTCCGCACGGTACGGATGGCAAGGTGATGACAGTGCAGTCCCTGTTCCCAAGGACTACTGGGACAGGCAGACAAATAAACCTACATGATCAGACGGTGTGGAGGTGCTAAGGGCGCAGGCGCAAGGTGTCAGACAAGCAGGAGAGGCCGTTACTGGGTCAACAGGGCAGGAGACGGAGGAAGTCTTCTCACAGAGAAGACACGGGGACTGGGTTCTGGAGGGTGAATAGGGATCAGCCTCGTAAAAGCGGCAGGAAAAGGTGCCCCAGGCAGTGAGAACACTAGGTACAGAGAAACCAGGGAACTGCAGTGGGTTAAGCCAAAAAACAGTCCCCTGAAGATGCCCAAGGCATGTGACATTAGGAGGCCAAAGAGACTCTGCGGGTATGATGCAAGATTTTGAGATAGGGAGATTATCCTGAATGATCTGGGTGGGCCCAATGCAATCACAAGGTCTACGAGACATGAAGGAGCTGTCGGCATCAGAGGACGAGTCAGTGTGACATAGAGGCAGAGACTGGACTGATACACTTCGAAGATGGAAGAAGGGGTCACAAGCCAAGGGATACAGGCACTATCTGAAGCCAAGCAAAAGCAAAGAGCCCCCCAAAGGAACTGACCCTGTGACACCCTGACTTCAGCCCAGAGGGACTGATGTGGGACTTCTGACCTCCAGGAGGAGGAAAGAACGCCTCTGCATTGTTCAAAACTGCAAAGTTCATGGTAATTCCTTATAGGAGCGACGGGAAATTAATACACGTATGCTATCTGAGGGGCATCTTCAGAAATGCTCAAGAAAAGAAAAGTGACAAAAAAACGGAACGGAGGAAGGGGGCAGCCGGGGGCCAAACCATGAGCGGATGTGTGCACCAGGCTGAGCTTCCATTTCATCCGCAATGTGGAGCTGCTGCTAAAGCATGTTAAGCAGAGGGGTGATATAGTAAGACCGCCCGTGCGAAAGCACTGAATCGTCACATTTCTAGATCTTCAATCTCAGGAATTACCACATGTCTAATTCTCCATTTTATTGACTCGTTTCTTTTATCGTGGACTGTAATGACGTTATGAAAAGGAGGAATAACCCACTGGAATATGTGACTCTACTACCAGCCCCCAAATGCCATTCGACTGTTCTGGAAGACGCACACCTGTCCCAGTAGGGCTGCAATCAGGTAGGAGCGTGCTGGTGCAGACAGCTGGACAGGACCGAGGGACTGAGTCTCCCCTCCCAAATCCTAGATGGATGACTGCCGTGTGCCTAAAAAGATCCCGCACAGATGCTCCCTCCCCACCCCTGCGCCTCGCCTCCAAGAAGGGGAAAGGCAACCAACCCTGTATTGAATGCTCACGTGGGGCCAAAAACTTTGTGAACGTTTCCTTTGCTGAGACCCCCCCCCTCGCCCCCGCCAACAATCCTCTGAGGAGGGACGATTACCACCCATCTGGGCCACACTCTTGAGGGCTGGGGGGATTGGGGGACTGAGTCTCCAGTGACTGAGTGTCATTCCCTGGGCACCATTATCACAAGGCACAGGGCCCATCGGAGAAAGCAGGCAGAGGAGCTAATCCAGCTCCCCATGCGCCCCCCCCCCCCCCAAATCTCCGCCAAGTCTCTGCATGGGGAAAGGCTTTAAATATAAAATTCCAGCCCGCCTCCAGGCTCCGGGCCCTCCCCCACCCACCCCGTGCGTGTATCACGCCCTCCACCCACGCACACCTCTCCAGGGCCTCTGCCAGCTATGCCCTTTGCCGAATGTCACTCGCTGCCAAAGGGATCGCTTAGGTAGCCTCTAAGCAGCCCCGGATCTGAACAAGCTGGTTTGCTCTAGCACTGCCACCAGCCCCCTGAGGCCATGGGCTGGCCCCGCAGAGGTTCCAAGGCAGTGCCTCCGCTGCCATGGAGGCAGGGGACCCAACCGAGAAGGGTGCTCTGCAGACTGCAGAACGGACGTCAAAAACCCCTAGCCCTCTCCGGGCCTCAGTTAAAAACTGCTTCGCTGCCTTCGTCATGGGGACATCCCACAGACTGAAAGCCCTGCCCTCTCTCCGAGTGTGCGACCCTGTCCGCGGCCGTGGCAGGCTCTCCAGGGCCGACGTGGGGCACGTGCAGACTTCTCAATCCCGAGCTATTTTAGCACGGCTGGGAACCGCTCTGACAGGCTCCACTCTTCCCTGCTCCCCCTTTTCTCTTAGGATCTATATTTGGGGACAGTACACGCCTAAGAATAGAATCACTGAGTTAAAGGGTAAAAGCACAATTTATAGCTGCTATGGTGAACTCGCTGCTTACTCTCCAGAAAGCACGCTGTTGGCGTTGCCAGCAATTCGGATCCAACAGCCACTGATTGAGCCCTGATTGCCATCCAGTGCGGAGCTGCCCCCTCCCCTTCCGTGCTCCTGCTTCAAGAGTGCACGGCCCTCTGCTCGCCCCGTTTGGTTGACAAGAAGACTAAGGTCGTGTCGAGTAAAGCCACCTGCCCCAACGCGCTATCACTGTCTTGAGTGATTTTTACACAGGGCCGGGAGAAGATTCTAAGTCCCCAAATCCCCCAGTTCTGCGGCGTCTGCTGAATTATTCAGATCTTTGAGTTATCCCACACAGCTACAACAGCTTTCACTTATTAAGATAACCACAGACCAGGGACTAGACTGCGTATTTCTTTGTTATGTAAACCAGCACATCCTCCCAAGTCCATCGTCAGTGAGTCAACAGAAAACTGAGCAAGGCACGGATCTGCCCCATTTACAGATGAAAGGAATGAAGCGCAGAAAGTGACTTCCCTCAAGAGTCCCAGCTTATAAACTTATCCATCCATAAATGGATCTGAACACAGGGCTGTCCCCAAAACCGCAGCATTTCACTGCAAGGCTAGGCTGCCCCGAACGGGTCACCAGGTGGGTGGCAAGGAAGGGGGTTTCCAGAGATGGCGGTGAGAAAAATCAGCATTCCATTTCGTTTCATCTTCCCTGGCTGTGGAGTTTGAGGAGTGCTGTGTTTATGTCAGGGCCACCCGACTAGCTGCATACAAATACATGTTCTTCTCTTCAGAGGGCTGCTTCCCATTCCACGAACAAGGAGCACAAGGATCAGCCCGCGTCCCCGCACAGGCCTCCAGCGGACGCCTCCAGCGGTGCCAGAGAGGGGCCCTCTCATCAGAGCCTGGGAGAGAACAAGAGGGCTTCTCTCAGGGCTAGCCTGTGCAGTGGGGCTGGAGCAGAAAGGTGACAGTTCCTAGAAAGCAGAAGGAGCTCCCCTTCTAAGGGCAAGAGCATCAGGATGGGAAAGAAGCCACAGGTTCAAGTCCCAGCTCTGCCAGTAACTCAACGTGTGACCTGGGGCAAATCAGTCTTGGCCTCATGAAGACTGATAAATTATAAGACAAATAACTTGATATAATTTTCAGTCTCCTCTGGAGGCGGCCAGCAAGATTTTAGTAAAAACTGAATCACTTTAAAGGAAGGAAAAGAGTCAGCAGACCAAGACCAGACACCCGGGTACCAGATTACTTGCACATCGAACCTACTCTCTTAGAAGTCCTTCGCCTCAAAATGCACAGACAGAAACCCATGGGTTGGCCCTTTTCTGCCCTAAGGCAGCGGCCATTATAGATTCTTTCAGATGCCACACCAGCTCACGTCTTGGTAATACTGCAGGTCGAAAGCAGCCTGAGAAAGAAATCATTACCTCCATCATCAAGTAAGAATGTTATCATCTCAGGAGATCCAGAATTGACAGAGGAGACCAATTCCAGCTGAATAGGGTTATGACTGATAAAGAAATGGGAGGGAGAAAAGGAAAAACCCACCCTGGCTTGCCTTCCTCACTGTCCTACCATTAGAAGGATGGGTCTTTTTCCTTGTCATCCTGCCAGTTGCTAAAGGGAGACCTCCCAGGACCATACCTGCCCTCTGGCACAAGCAGCCTGACCATTTTTACTAGGCGTCCATCAGTGAAATACAGGGAATCCCCAGGTGAGGAGGAAAAGCATCCAAGCCACACGTAACAAAATTCCTAAAGTCAAGTTTGGCTTTGCCAGAGAGGCTCTTTTCATTGTAACTTAGAAAGTCTCCAGGTGTTCACAGCTGGAAATGGTTCTAGGGCTCCTCTTGCTGGGGTTTATGGCTACCCTGGCAGTACATGAGGCGACCAAGATCTTCCAAGCATGCCAGACTCCAGGCACGTATGCGTCATTCCCCCCTCCTTTCTCCAATTGCTCTGGCTTCCCAGCCAGCCTTCCTCTTTGCTCCCAGTTCTTTGGAATCAAAGGAACTTTAAAAAAATCAAGCTGCTTTGGGTGGGGGGAAGTGTCAATTTGTAAATTCCCTACTTGGCCCTGTCTACCTGCAAAGATACAGAAAAATCTAGAAGTAAAAGAAGAGGATTGTTGTTTCCCTTTTTAGTTTCCAGATGGAGCTGCCTCCCACCGGCTACCCACACACCCAAGTGGTTGATGTCACCATTGTGATTTTGGTCGTACCGTGCGGGTCCTGGGGCGAGTACCCCCATGAAAATCCACAAGAGTTAGCACATCTGAGAAAGCCAGAGACAGAAAGGAGGGAAGCAATGGGTGCCCGGCTCTGGAGATGTCCATGGAATCACCGCACAGAGGCCAGCAAGTGGACGCTTGTGCACACACGCCAGCTGGACTGCACCTCGGTCAGAGAGCCAGAGGCACCAAGCAGGCTGAGAATGATGCAGCCCCAAATACTGCCCCACAGGACCCTGGGAAAAAAACCCTTTGGCCATTTCCTAGGATGACAGGCTCAGAATTCATCAACCACACGGTCTAGAGGAGCCCAGCACTGTGCTGTGACTGGCCTGCACACACGGGAGAGAAGTTGCTGGCACCCAGCAGAGTTGCTGCTGAACACGAATGTCATCAGCAGGACTGTGCACCAGGCACTGGGTCTGCCTACCGAGAAGGTGGTGGTGGTGGTGGTGGTGGTGAAGACGTGAAGGGAGACCTGGATGGGGACTCCAACCGGAACCACTTCTACTCGGTTTGTCAGCATTCCCGCCATGGGCCGTGTCCTGTAAGCTGGACATTACACGCCTTCTTGACTCACAGTGCCTGTCTTCAGGGGACTGTCACTGTATTAGGTCACTAGTGCTGCCATAACAAAGCATTCAGACTGCAGGCCTTAACCACAGAAATGTAGGTCCTCACAGTTCTGGAAGCTGGGGTCGCAGGTCAAGGTGTCAACAGGGTTGGCTTCTTTTCAGCCCTCTCTCCTGGCCTTGCAGAGGGCCGTTTTCCCGGTGTGTGCCTGAGTCCTAATCTCCTCTGCTTGTAAGGACACCGGGAATGCTGGATTAGGGCCACCTAGGTGATCTCATGTTACCTCAATTCCCTTTTTAAAGACCTTATCTCCAAATACAGTCACAGTCTGAAGTACGGGGTACAAGGTCTTAAGCTGACGCATTTTGAAAGGAACAAAATTCAACCCATTAACAGTCATTACCATCTTTATACCACTGAGGAACAGGACACACACAGGAGGGTGAAGCAGCTCACCAGAGAGCCACAGGTCCAAACAGAGTAAGATCTAACTTTATCCCCAGTAGTCACTCGCATCAAGCATGCCAAGACTGCTCTAGGATTAACATGGTTCTGTTGTTGGTTGTTGAGCCAGTAACTGCCTGTCAACATGACTCATTCTCCTCTACTCAGGGTTGTCTAGACACCATAGCTGTGCAGAGCTACCCATTCTCCATTGCAACGCACCAATTTTAAAAAACCTTCACTACAAGCCATTCAACTGTGGGATTACAACTCTCAGTTGCCCCCATGTGACTGAAGCCTGTTCTCCAAATTGGATTTCATGCTTCCTAAGAGCCTTTTGATGGTGCCTTGTGGAAACCCTTGCACATAGTGGTTTCCTGATCAATATCTGCTGAATGCACGAATGTATGTCTGAATGGATGGAGTGGTCGAGGTAACCTCAAAAGACCCTTCCTGGTTTTAATTAAGTTCCATGATTTTGTTCTGGAGGTAACTCATTGGGACTGCTGCTTGACAACAGAGGATTACATCAGATCCAAAACCACACCTTTCTTCTCTAAAGTGTATCTTCCTCCTACTCAGCCAGCAGATCAGGGCAGCAGCACCCACAGAAACAATGCAGTGATAAGCTGCCACTGAAAGTAATGGCCTTGGTCCAGGTACAGAATGATGGAAAACCCCAGGACCAATTAAACTTTGCCCTTAGAATTAATCCCAACACTACTTTGATGTACTTTCTTCTCTTGCCAAACACTTGCTAGGTGGAAAAAAGAAGGAAAACTTCACAATCAGCATCCAACTCTACTGTCCCTGGTTCCTATCTGGAAAATGTCATTGTCCTTCAACCAATGTCTGTTTGAGTAGCTCTATGAGCAAAGAACTACGAGGGGCAGTTTCTGAAGCAGCAGGAGACAAGAGCTCATGACAGCAAGGTGTTTATAAGAATTCAAGAAGGTAAAAAAATACAAGAATATGGAATAATGCGATACAAATTGTATTAATATGTGTTAAGCCTTTGCAGAATACCCCAGAACAAGCGTGGCTAAGATTTTAAAGAATAAAGGATTCTCAGAAGAAAAGAGACAGTAAACCAAAGCATCAAATGGAAGACTAAAGCTGTAAATCTTGGCCTTGGCCCAACAAAATGGCTTGTTCTGGGTCTAATAGAGGACCATGGCTATGAACTGTCCAGGTATTGAGCAAACTAGGAAGAACCACAGAAAAAATTACGGGCCCAGGAGCTGGTACCATGTGCTAAGGAGTTTCGACTCGAGAGAGTTTAACCACACCCGTTACCTTATTCAGTAACCTTGTGGGGTGAAGAACACAATGGCAGAGGCTGGGGAGCCTGAGGGGCTCAGTTGGCCAAGCGTTTCTTGATTTCGGCTCAGGTCATGATCTGAGGGGTGTGGGATTGAGCCCTGCATCCGGCTCTGTGCTCACCAGGGAGTCTGCTTGCCCTTCTCCCACTGCTCCTCCCTGTACTCACTCTCTCCCTAATAAATAAAAATAAAACCTTGGGGGGAGGGGAAGGATGGCAGATGCTAACTTGGTTGGAAAACCAAGAAACCTGGATGCCAAGCCAACCAGTGGACACGACCAGCGTTGGACCAGTAAGGATGCCGTCTCAATTGGAGAAATGGCCCTTCCCTAACATCCAAGCAGTCTTAAGGCAGGCAGGATTGACAGGTTATGGGACCAGAGGCCCTCAAGAGGAGAACAGCACAAGAGTGGACTGTTCACGGAGACCAGGGACCCGGTGGCTATGAGCACATCAGAATGACAGTCTAGCCACTGGGCAACTAGATGAACCACACACTCCACTCCATGGTCAATGGGAAATTACCAGGAAATCTCAACTTGGCTCCAAGTGTGGTCAAGACACAGAAAGGAACAGCTACAGAACTGGGGGAAACCAAGAGTGGTTAGAGCCACAGCAGTTGAGAGACAAGGATGGAGAGAGGGAGGAAGTGTGTGTGTGTGTGTGTGTGTGTGTGTGTGTGTGTGTGTGTGTGTGTATCATACATCCTACTGAGGCCAACAAGAAAAGCTACTAACATACTCAGTCTTTTTTAAAAAAACAAAGTAGAAGCAACAACAGGGGGACAAAGAGCCAGTAACCTTGGCCTCTGCATTCCTCACCAGCCTCCACCAAAGTCAGGTTTAAATTATGTTCCTATGGCACCAACTCTACCACCTCCAGGAATTTTGCCTTGCATGGCAGGTGTACTCACAGATGGTGTATCTTACATGTCTATAGAGCCGATGACTGCTACTCATTCACAGCCACCGAAATGCCTATCCCCGTGGCTAATTTGTTTTGTTTGTCCTCAAACTCTCCCCTTTATGAACCTCTTCATCTTGAGAGCAAAATCACATCACTTGAGGGCGAAGATTTGCTAAGAAGCTCAAAGCTTCATTTCACATCTATTTTCTTATAATTAATCAGTTTTATTTAAAAAGGAGGAGAGGGATAGATATATCTACAGACCAGGGAAAACGAATACAGCTTGGAGAACGATTATATATAATAGTCCCTGAAGGTTTAGCTGCTCAGATGATCATTAAAGAAATGGATGAAGTTGGTTTTTAAAAAGGTTCCAGCTCCCCCCTGCCTCTCCTGAATCAGATAAAGAAAAACGAGAGGACTATTTCCACTTCCTTCTGGAACTGCATTAAAATGTATCCCCAAACAGCCCTTCACTGCGAGTCGCCCCACCTCTGCCAGGCCTCCAGTGTATGAATGCAGGGCACCACCCCTGGCTGTTGGAAACACATCTCATACTGTGGTTTCGGTGGGGGTTTTTTGTATTTTTGTTTTTGTTTTTGTTTTTTTTTTGTTTTTTTTTTTTTTTTTAATTTATTTATCCGAGAGAGTGAGCATGCCTGTGAGGAAGGGGCAGAGAGAGAAGGAGAGAATCCTTTAGGCAGACTCCCTGCTGAGCGTGGAGCCCAGGATGCCACACGGGCTCCATCCCAGGACCCTGAGATCATGACCTGAGCTGAAACCAAGAGTCGGACACTTAACCGACTGAACCATGCAGGAACCCCATTGGTGGTTTATTTTTAAACACACCAGCCAGCGATATACGGCTGGAGACAGCAAACCAGCTGACACTGTATTAATCTGAGAGCTCCTTCATTATCTAGGTGATGGTTTTGTTTTAGGCTTTTTTTTTTTTTCCCTCCAGGTGTAAATTCCTTAAGTCATAAATAGGAAACTCATGGATCTGTTGGCTCTTCCTCTGTGATATTCAGTGTTTAAAAAACAAACCCCCCACCAGTTGGTAATGATGAACTGGAACATCTCGCACGACGGTCTAGGCAACTGGGTGACCGGCTCCCGCCTTTCTACTAAGTTGGCTATGACAGCTGAAAGTTCCTACCGTCTGACCACCGTGCTGACAGGCCAGAAATGAGGAAGTCGGCCTTGCCTGGAAATAATTAAAGTGTCAGCTCCAGAGTGAGACAAGGCAGAGTGTTCAAATCTTGGCTTCTCTACCCGTGCACCCTCGGGCACACCCCTTCCCTCACTATGCCTGTGGCCTCGTCGGTAAACTGGGGAAAAGCATTATATCTACTTTATGAGATTCAGTGAGCAAGATCCAACGGAGATAGACGACACCACACAATATGCTGGAGGAGACAAGCTGCAGCAATGGCTCTGATCGTGTAAATGCTAAATTGAGAGCTGTAATGGAAATCTACCAAACCAATCCAAAAAAAAAAAAGGGGGGGGGACAAAAGAAACCAGAAAAATAACCTACAAAGTCCAGGTAAAATGGATTGTGACATCATCTCCTATGGCTATCCATCTCGTCCTCACTCAGGCCTGTCACTGCCCCCGGGAAATTCTCCAAGGACCAAGCAACCACACACAGACCTCTGACCCATTCTGGTCACACTCTGGCCACCATGACACCCTGCATTCCAACCTAAGCCACCACAGATGACGCAAGGACACGGGGTGGCTACCTTAGGTGTACCGAGCACAGGCCCCTGAAGATGCACAGAGGTGGTGGTGGGAGGGCAGGAGAGGGGATCAGCCTCTCAGAAGCTCATTGCATCACCACCCCCTCTGACTCTGGGCTCAGCAGCCCCTCACTCACACTGAGCCACTCAGACTTCCGCAGGGGACCTAAGTCACTTTGTCTGCCCCCCCCACCTTCTTTAGAAATCTGAACTCGGGCCTGAAGGAACCCCAGGGCTCCAGACTCCCTGCAGGCTCTCTCCTCTGGAACCCAAGTCACAGACAGTCCCCTCTCATCCTTAGAAGGCTTGCTGTCCGGAAGGGCTTGTGTGCAAGTGCAGAGAGAAGGGCAGAAGGCAACAAAACAGAGAGGAAAGAGCCTGAATGGGAAACAGGAGACCCCAACGCACGCTCGGCTGGCCAGAATCCTTGGGCTTCCATCCTTCATCTTTTGTGTGAGAAGTTTGGGCCACAGAGAATCAGAATTAAGGCTGTTCCTCTGAAATCCTCACTGGACACCACCAGACACTGAGGTCCGGAGAAAAGCAAGCAGTTGTAGGAGGTTAACTGGGCCACTTACTGGGCAGGTCAGCACTAGAACCCAGGATCCCCGCCGATCCCTGGGCTTTTCCCACATCTTAGCATCAGCGCATGTGAGACATTTCACCATCAGTGGGCCATCTTCTTTGAAGCCCACTGAGCCCTCCCATGGCTCCTTGGAGGTACAACAGCCCCCTGCCGATCTGCTGCTTTAAGCTCATGTTCCTAAGGCAGGCTGGTAACGCCGGGGTAACATCTGAGTGTTAACCAGACTCCACATGGTTTCCCCAGGCCAGCTGAGCTCACGACAGCCCTTTACTCGAACTGCAAACAGTCTTCGATAGCTGTGCCGCTGTTGAGAACACCCGCAAACTTCAGCGGCCGTCACCTTGAGGGCTACGAATGGGGGGCCCCATTCCTCCAGGGCATCTGCTGCAGCAGGTCCAGGGTGGAACCCAGGAAATTGTATCTCAAACAAGTGCCTAGTTCAGAAATTTTCTCTCCGGAGCTTCCCGATCCAGCGACAGGACACGTGGCAAGGATCACAAGTCAGAACCCCGTCCATGACCCCAGGGACATCGGACAAGGCAGCCTGAGGTTGCCATTCTTTCCAGCACAGCTCAAATCGCTCATGTGGTCATAGACAGATGTCATGGAGAAAAAGACCCACACTGACAGACACGCTGTGACTCCCAGTTGGCAGAGGGCTTTCTTTCTACTGCTCGGAAACCAACGTGAAGAAATCTCTCCAAGGAGTTACAAACCATCCACAATTTAATTTTGAGTTAATTCTCCATCACTAACTACTAATTCCAATTTCATGTTTCCCTCTAGATGAATTGTTCCAACTCCATGCACAATTTACACTCAACTCTCCACCTCAACCCATATGCTTAAGAAGGATCACAACAGAGAGCCCTCGCTTTGGGAAACAAAGGCAAACCTTCAGATGGATCTCCATGAAGTCACTCCTATGTCCTAGAAATTGCCAGATTCAGGACAGAAAAATACAGCACACCCAGTTAGAACTGAACTTCAGATGAACTAATCATGTGTTAGTAGGAGTATGCCCATGCAATGTTTAAGCTGTGCTTATACTAAAAATTGTTAGATGTTTATCTGAAGTGCAAATTTAAGAGTCTCGTATTTTATCTGGCACCTGTGCACTCATTCAAAAACTATATATTGAGCCTCTACGACATGTTACTTGCTACAAATATAAGACATAGAGGCAGGGGTGTGTGGTAAATGTTTAAAAACCGGCTGTCGGAGAGGGGATCATTTTTAGTGTTCGCCGACGCCTGGAGTTCCTGCAACCATCTTGTAAGTATGAGAAGATCAGAAGACCCGCAGGGGTGCCCATCCGGGCAAGCAACATTCCTGAGCCACAGAAATGATGGCAACCACCACCCACCTCCAAGGTCTCGTACGGTAAGACAAAGACACACTTATTTCAGCCTCAACTGGTTAGTTGGCTCTTCGATCACCGGTACCCCAATGATTCCCAATTGATACCCAAGCCTCTCCTCTCCGCTATGATTGTTATACTCTGCCTCCCCAAGTAGACCAAAAGTTCTTTCTGTTTGGGAGTCATGCTGGTGGGTTTTGTCTTTCCTCCCTTCCTTCCCTTTCCTCACCCACCCACGCACCCCTCACAGTAGGACATTTATCCCTTTACTCCATCGAGACCTCCAATGGTGCAATGCTCCAGCTCTGCGGGGACATATCCCAATTAGTGCCTCCAACTGACGATGAGTCAATCACCAGTATTTTCTCCCAAGGGCCTCTTTTGGAAGAGTATTCTGTAAATCTGCTCTCAGCTGCTACCGCGGAGTAAGGCTTTCTTCCTGCCTGCATCAGTAAAGCCCTGGCCCTTCTTGGGAAGCAGTTCTTCCAACCTACTCAATACTTCCTTGGGGTCCCTGCACAACCCTGCAGAAATCCAAAAACACCACCGAGGAGCCCTTGAGGACCAATAAATCCATTCCAGGACCCTCAAGTACCTGCAGTGGGACACGAGCGCTGTTAGCCACAGGTTATCTGCGAAGGCTGGGGACCCAACAGACCCTTCTTCTGTGAACAATCCCAAGCTCGAATGACTCTGCTTAAGAAACCAACTGGCACTGACTTCTCTCGCTGGTACCACAAATGAAAAAGGAAACTTGATGCACGAAGGATGAAGATTACTAAAACCATACATGGAAACCACCTGACTGGCCATGTCCTAAAATTTCAAATGTTTCTTTTTTTTTTTTTTTTTGAAGATTTTATTTATTTATTTGACAGAGATAGAGACAGCCAGCAAGAGAGGGAACACAAGCAGGGGGAGTGGGAGAGGAAGAAGCAGGCTCCTAGTGGAGGAGCCTGATGTGGGGCTCGATCCCAGAACGCTGGGATCACGCCCTGAGCCGAAGGCAGATGCTTAACGACTGCGCCACCCAGGCGCCCCAAATTTCAAATGTTTCAAAACAAAAGTCAGGTTGTCCCAAAGAGCCAGGCTGTCCATCCCCATTCCCCCCTCTGGTGCCACGCTTCCTTGCTCCATTCACCATCAATTCCCACCTTGAGGAGATCCTTTTAACAGTCGCTCTGCTTTCATTGCCCATCTCAGCTCTAAAGCTTTCCTCTTTCTAATCTCTAGGTTCCTGTACTACTTTTGTGAGATAAGCCGTGTAAGAGCGGCTCACAATTCTACAGTGTAGACAAACTCTTCTGTTTGATTACTTGCCCTTCAACCAAGCCAAATGTGCTATTTATTTATCATCGGCTCATGGTCCCTTCCTAGCACACTGACTGTCCCCAGAGATCACATGTCCAAGGTTGTCAATACCTTGAGGTATTGATCCAAGAGGCCGACCAAAGCAGAGACCCACTCTCCGGCTCTGAAGACTCTTGGCTAAGTGGGGTCCATCAGAACCACAGCTGGCTCGCCGGAAGAAAACACTATACAAAGCCAAACCAGATGCTGGGGAGAAATCTAAGACAGTGAGCAATTTATAAGGGGAACAGGGCTGGACAAATTGGAAGGCACAGAATGAGGCTAAGAAAATAAACAGACAGGAGGCTTTTTAAAGGAAATCTGCTCACACTGAGGATAATTAATTAATGTGTTGACTGGACTCCCAGAGGCAATCACTGAAGCTGAACCCATGATTATTTTTAATAGACCTGGGCTCTTATTGGGTGGAAAAAACATGCGCCAACAAAGAGCTGGCTGGCCACATGGCCGCATGACTGAACTCTTTCCATCCTGATCCACAATTATTTTAATGAGAGTGAAGTGGCTCTCCCACCCCCAACTCCAACTCACTACCATTTTTAGCTTCTACTCAGTGTGGGATGGCACCATTTAGAGGGAACCACCTTATTTCCAGATGTCCTAGACAGGTCCGTCACTGTGTGTGTCCCAGCCCGACTCTGTCCTCCCCTTATGGTTATCCCGGCCAGAGATTCTTGATCCAAGATGGCCGCTGGGGCTTCAACCAGCCATGCTGAGCCACTCAGTTATGCTCACGGAAATTTTAAATAAGGCACACAAAGAGAAGTTATCGTCCGCTGCAGGCGCCTACACTGACAGGTCACAAGGAGTTGAGACTGGAAGACCATACTAGGTTGTACAAAAAAGGGAAGAGAATGAACGAGAGAAAGAGAAGAACACAGGAGATGAATAAAGAAAAGCAGTAAAGGAGAGTATATGGGGTGGGAGCATGAGGGAAAGCAAGCAAGCAAGCCAGACGGAAAAGATGCAGAGACCAAGAGGAGACCTAGAACTAGATGGATCCTAGAGCTTCCTACATCCTGCAAGTAAAAGCCTCGATTCCCAAATTTTTAGGTAAAAACTGAGCTGTAGTTCCCACTCCTAGGTTTCCCTGGGCATGTACCTACGTCTCCTAGATAACATCACCGTCACCCTTTCCAAACTGGAGCAAATCGGTAGGTCTTGCAACGGAAATATGCAGGATTAGAACTTCCATCAATATGAATCATAGGTCCTTTGTTTCTTCTTGAGCTAACTACAAAGGTCCTTTTAAGGTCAGAACATGCCTTCATTCAGCAAACCTTTGTTGGACATCTTCTATGTCTTTGACCTTGTATTTAGTACTGGCTTGGAGAAATGAAAACACAGCTGGTACCCACCCACCGAGTACAGAAAACAGAAGGGAGATTTCCCAGCACACACAATTACGATACCCTCTGATAAGTGTTATTTATAACCAATGTTAGCAAGGAGGCATGTGAAAACACAGAGCCTCTGCCAGGAGGGGACAGGTGGGTGCCGGTCAAGAAAGTCATCCCAGAAGAACCATATCTGAACTAAATCCCAACACCACCCAAGAATCAGCAAGGTGAAGAGAGAATAGGAGGCAACCTGACTCCAGTGGTATGCTGGCTGGCTGCTACTGGTGGGAGAACTTATGCCCCAGAAATGGGCACATACTGCATATCAGGGCTTTTTCATTCCCTTCTGAGAGTCAGTATACCAGTGCATACCTGGAATTCAAAGCCCAGAGGCTGGAGAAGGTGATCTGTGGCTAAACAAGATGGAAACTGTAGAAGGTCAGAGAAGGAACTGGCTAGAGAGAAGGCTGCTAGTTCAACAGAGGTCACACCAAACATCCTTGTTGCTTGTGAGAAATTTAGACTATCCTAAGCCACTGGAGGGGTTGAAATAAGGGACTGAAATGGTTGGCTGGAATGATCTGGCTGCATGGCAAAAGATGGTTGCTAATCAAAGCCAGGGGCCACTGAAAGTAGAAGGCTGATGGAAGAGCAGCCTGGTCCTCCGGGAACACTGTCCCCATGCAGGGTACTAGCGTCTACCCAGGGAGGGCAATTTCTGGGTCCTTAGCGTCCACGGGATTCCTGGGGGACCTAACGCAGAGCAGAAATCAAATCATCTTAACAAAACAAGAAACAGAAGCAGAAGGGAGTGGGACCCAGCAGCAGCATAACTGGGCTTTACCATTTACAACCCTCGTATGATAAAGTAAGAATATCTACGTAAAAGGACTTCAGGATCAGGTAGTGTGTTGGGGAAAAAACTGAACTTGAAGTCACGAGGTTTGGATCAAAATCCTGGCTCTCCAGCTGTGTGACCTTGGGCAAGTTACTAACCGCAGCAAAACATTTATTCCTTCTGAACAACAATGGTCTCGTTTGTAGAATGTGGACAAAAATACCTGTTTTCTCGGGTTTATGATGAGGACTATGTGACAATCTGAATATGTAAGCCCTTGAAGTACACTATTTGACAATTATGGGGGGCTGGGTACCGAGTCCTCGGACTCTGAAATTCCCCACTTAACTTAAAAGTCTGGACGAACTGGGGTAAAGAACAAGAAAGGACACCGAGCCATGAACATGGAGAGGAAATGCAGGCACGAACATTTCCACGAAGGGTCTTCAGGCAACGTCTCTGAAGTCCAGTAGAGGCTCCCAAATGAAGCAGGGTAGAGACCTCGGACAGATGGAGAACCAGAGTAAACGTGCGTGGTGTTCCTCGGCACCTTACCGGTCAGTGCGGGGTAACAGCGTCAAGTCTAAGGGACACCTAAGAACAAGCTTCTCCCAGAAGCTCTGGACCTCACACCCCGAACTACCTGATCTGGTCCGAGCGCTATCTTCCCCGACGCAAGGTGGGGACAGGAAAGTCACGTGTGCAGCCCTGACACAGCGCTGCATTTTTTAATCTCTGTTTCTCTTTCGGCCTATGGTTTCATACGCAGCCACAGAAGTCAACGGAGAGCCTGGGTAAGAAATAGTGTTGTCAATTCTCAGTCACTATAAAGATAAGAATGACAACTGTGGATGAGGAAAATAACGAAGACAACAAACGTGACACAGACGATGTTAAAAGTGCTTCGACGAAATGAAAATGTGCCGAGATCTACGATGTGCGTGGAACTAAGCCAGACGTTATGGGATGCAGCATTCACTCCTGCCCTTGGAGGTGACTAGACAGACAAAAGCCCACAAGAAGAGTTGGAGCAGAAGGCAGGCCATCGTGGAGGGAGGGAGGGAAGGAGGGAGGGAGGGAGGAAGGGAGGGCGGGAGGGAGGGAGGGACAGAGGGAGGGCGGGCGACAGTAATGAGGGGGAAAGACTTCTGACAAGACGGAGCAGGGAACAGTACTGGAGCAGGGAACAGTACTGGGAGAGGAAACAGTGCAGGGGGGGATCTATAGAAAGGACGGGGGAGGCAGGGGAGGGAGCAGGCAGGCTCTGCAGGAGGACCAGCGTGCACACAGACGAGGGACGCACGCATCTAAGAACCAACTCCGCTGGCTGCTGCAGGGGTGTGCTGAGGGCTGGGGTCCTGAGCCAGAGTGGAGGGTGATGGCTACAGGTAAAATGCTTCAATAGAGCTGGGAGAGGAAATCAGAGCAAGATCCTGGAAGGCAGAGATGGGAAGCTCATGACCTCTGGGCTGACTCTCTCATCTGGCAATAAGAAGCCACAGAAGGCTTTCTAGGAGGGAGGATACAGTCTTTGAGGAAGAGTCCTCTGGAATCTCTAGGAAGAACTAGGGGAACAACAGGAGGCAGAAGGCAAGGCAGGAGAGGTCAGATAAGGGCTAAGGAAGGCTTTTTCAAACATGACAGCCAATAGAGCCAAATACAAGAAAGAAGTTTCACGTTTAAAAGAACTTGACGAAGCTCTCTCTAGTGAAAGGGAAGTGCGTTAATTTCCAGGCTGACGGCACAGCAAGCCCAGAGCCGGGTTCATGGTGAAAGACGCACACCTGCCAAGGTCCCAGGAGAAAGGGAGACACACCATCTTGGGATGTCTCACGCGTAAGAACTTCAGGACATGGGTAATGTGCCAAGAAATTCTGGAGACTACTACCCCCGCGCTATCTTTCCTCTACTACCGGCCAGTTCATTTCTGCAGACACTCTTGGACGTCCTACTAACTGTGACGCTCTATGAGGTACAGAAGTGGAAACAAGAATGAAAAAGGCCAGTTGCTGATTCTCAGGATCATAGACACAGAAACAGCTGTGATACCAGGTAGATTTGGGTAAAGCACAGATGAGGTTGAAACAAGCAATTGTGGTAAAAGGAGAAGGGGGTGCAGAACTTAGAGAACACCACCACCAAAAACCGGTGGAAGACAGTCTCTGTGTTGCACAAAACAAAAAGTCCTGTCTTCCAGGACCCCACCATCCGTACAGCCATCGTGAGCCCCCTCTCCTCACCCACTCCCCGTGCGTGTCACTGGGGACCCCACTCGCGTGCACAGCTCCCAGCGCCACCTTCAGCTGGAGCAGGGACCAGCCCCAGCCACCAGGGTGACTGGGATTCGTCAAAGAGCCCAGCCCTCGGTGGCAGCCAGCACAGGAAAACCATGAGGGGGTCTGGAAGTCCCAGAAGGACAAACGTGGGACCAGGGCGGGCCAAATCAGTTCCCATGGAAGGACATGGACACATCAGCTGGAGAGGGGCCTGTGGACCAGGGAAGTGCCACCAGAACAGTGTGTGTGTTGGGGGAGGGGACAGGCAGCAGGGTGGAAGTGTGCCAGGAAACACAGGCGGGGAGCAGGGAGCACGTGGACCACAGAGCGTGCCTGAGTGGCAGGTGGACCGGCGCCTGACACTGAGTGGAAGACCACAGATACAGGAGCGACCGTGATGACACACGTGAGAATCCTGCCTGCATTTAGACGGACAGGATGCAGAGGGGAGCATGGGGGCGGGTGACCAGAGGGGGCAGGGAGTCTTAGGACACAAGAGCAATGCCCTTTCTTGATGAGGCTGACAACACTGGGGGTCAGATGTATGAATCCGGGGCTGTCAGCCATAGTTCTCCAAGGGTTACGCCCTTCACACCTCGTCTGTATGTCCACGTGGGCTCATAACCAAGAGAGAATCCTCTTAAGTTACAGAAGGGAAGGGGTGACATAAGGTAGCCCAAACACCACTCAGAGCTTTAAGCAGATACTACTAGTACCCAGGTCCTGGTCCCAGAGGTACAAAGGTTCTGTACGCTCTTGGCAACTCTGTACTAAACGAGTCATCTTAAAAAGTCTCCTTCCTCAACAGGGAATCTAACCATCCAGCCAACCATCCAGCCAGCCAGCCAGCCGACCATCCATCCATCCATTACTGAGTGCCCAGGACACTCTGCTAGACACTGAACAAGACCTACAGATCACCTGCCCCCAGGAGTTAACACTCTAGTGGGAGAACACAGATAATCAATGGCCTCAAGAACAAAACAGAGTGGGTGTGTTGGTGGGGATCAGAGCTGTGAAGAAGATAAATAAGGAGACGTGCGGGGGAAGGGGGTGGAGGACTGCTTCATAAAGGACCCTGAGGGAAGGCTTCTCTTACAAGATGAAGTGTGAACAAAGACCTGCTGGGAGTGAAGGAGTGAGCTATGACAGATGGGAAGTGAGGGCATTCCCAGAGGAGCCAGAGCGGTGGTCTCAGCAAGGACAGCAGCTGTGTGGGGGGGGGGGGTGGGGAAAATGAGCTGAAGGGGCCAGGAGGTGAGGCAGAGACAGGCACTGGGGGTGAGGTCAGAAGGGGAGCAGGAAGACCCTGAAAGGCCAACAGTCAGGTATGACAGAGCTTTGAGCAGTGGCTCATTCACTGCCACATGGCTGTGTGCGAGGAGACCTCTCTGTCGCCGTGTGGGGCAAGCACAGGGGAGTGGTGGCGGTGATCTGTCCACCACATTCTGGTGGGATTTTGAACACACAGAATAAGAGCAACAACAAGGCAACCCCGTGTCTGTCATCTCCAAGGGACAGCTGCTTGAAGGGACAGTCTCCCCCAGTCCAGGGGACCAACCAACGACATCACCCCTATTCCCCACTGCCCTGTTCGCTGGGAATCCAACAAGGAGGACTGTCAACCCAGGAGGAAGGCCTGACCGTGGGCAGAGCTGCTCTCACGTCTGCCGTGACACTGTCCCTGTGCTGTATGGAGGGCAAAACAAAACGTCCGCAGCAAGCCTGGAAGCCCATGCATGCTCAGGTGGCGGTTCTCGAAGCCCATCATCTCCTAGAAAGCAAGACCAGGTCTGCCTTCCTCATTTGTCCCTCAGAGCTCAGTGCAATGCAATGTACACAGTAAATGCTACATAAATGCTTGCTGGATAAATCACGCAACTGCATGACCTTCAAGAATGATGAGGTTTTTCATAGTACTTCATGAGGTCTTCTTACACTGTGCCACTCGTTCTCAGCTGCCAGTGATCTTGCCCCCCAGGGGCCACGTGGCAATGAATGGAGACATTTTTGAGGCCACAACTGTGTGTGTGTGGGGGGGGGGGGGACAGGGGCAGAATGCTACTGGCATCTAGCAGGAGGCCGGGAAAACCGCTAACCGTCATACAACGCACAAGACTGTGTTTCACCACCCACCCCTGCTGCCCACCACCACCACCACCACCACAAATCCTCAGGACCCTGACACCCCTGCTCATTTAACCCCCACAATCCTCTCATTACCAGCTGAGCTGAGCAAACGGGCCACTGGGAAGTACACGTACCCAGGAGAGCAGAGAGAGGAACACTCGAAACTACGAAATGGTAGCAAAAGAAGCCAACAGACAGCTTGGACCAGCTTTCACTCGGCACTTTTGACACCAAATGTGTGGAGTCTTCCCCCTCCCCTCAGTCCTGACACCACCTGGAGTTAGCAGCCCCGCAGGTGAAAAGCTCAGTCCCACAGATGGGCCCCACTTCAGACACCAGTCACAAGGAGGGGCTTACTTCTGACCCACTGGCGAGAGGGTTGGCATGTTTCCAAGACTCCCTCCACGGGTTCGATAGTTTGCTAGACTGGCTCACAGCACTCAGAAAAGCACTTCACTCTGGATGGCTGGTTTATTATAAAAGCTGTAACTCAGAACAGCCCCACAGAAGATGCAGAAGGCAAGGTATGAGGGGGAAGACTGGGAAGCTTCCATGCTTTCAAGGGGCGTCACCTGCCCAGAACCTAGAGGCATGCGCTAACCAGGAAGCTCTTTCAGACCCCTTAGTGGTTTAAGACGGCATGACCAAGCTGGCCAATCACTGGCCCAGGACTTACCCAATGTCCAGCCCCTCTTCCCTCTCCACTGCATTCCTCTGGCAACCAGCCTCCCAACCCAAAGCTATTTGGGGGGGGGGGGGGGGCGTCCACCAAGTACCACCTCATTAGCATAAATTCAGGCCGGCTTAAAAGGGGCTAATTATAATGATAAAAGAAGCTCCTCTCACCCCTTAGGAAATTCCAAAGGTTTTACAAGCTCTGGATCAAGAACCAGAGCAAAGACCAAATATATATTTCTAGTTATTTCACAGGTAAATATAGATTGCTAGCGTGTGATGGATAGGCAGAGAGACTGAAACAAAAATGGGAAAAATCAAGAAATTCAGACAAGATCAGTGAATGCACTGGAAGGATCTCTAAGCCAAGCTCTGCCAAGAATTGGCATATGGCCCTGCAACCCCCCCCCCCAGGCTAAACCAGTGCCCACAACCATAAGATTTTAGGAGATGGAAAGGATCACTCACTTCCTGCCTTAACATTGTTAGGACTTGTTCTAGGAGCAGAAATATTAGCTTTGTAAAAACACTCACAAACTCGTGGCAACATTAGCCATACAAATCCTAAATTCCTTCCCCTTTACCCAGAGAAGGCAGGAGTGCCAAATGCCTTACTACATACTCTTCCCTCCCTCCTTTCTTACTTCCAAAAATAAGTTTTGACGTCCACCCTGTGTGAGCACAGTGCCAGAACTGGGAATATGCGAATACAAGATGCATGGGGTTCCTCTTCACCTGGTCCGCTTGTAAAGCGTTCTTTACCTGCCTAGGCCCGAGGCAGGCCATTTTCCTACTGCGACAGAACTGGATGCCACACTGGGACCTTGCCTGCCTATCTCCAAGCAGCAAGCAGGATGGGGGAGTGGGGCGTGGGGAACTCCCACCTCCCTGCCTGTCAATATTTACCTCTCCACTCAACAAATCCTGATGTTCATCTTAATAGAAATCAATACCTACTTAATGGCAGAGCAACAAGAAATTAAGGCAATATAAGTGAGGGAAAGAGAGAGGTTTCGAGAGATGTGAGTGGATTTGGAAAAGCAACGTAGGGAGAGCCAGCTAGCCGTGGCAAGCATGGACGGCACGTGCTGACAGCAAAACCAAGGCTTCCTGAAGGTCAAGGTGATACAGGGCAGCCATGACAAGATGGAAGACAATGAAGGATGGGAAGGAAGAGGGCTTCACACACAAGAGCGCCTCCCTCCAAAGAGAAAGACATTTTCCATTTCTTAGCACAACAATGGTGTATGTGGTTGCTAAGAATCAAGAGACTTCAGATGGCTCGAAAGAAAGACCTCAAATAGCAAGGCGTGGGCTGGTTTGATTAAGTCGTTTGATTAGTACCCATTCTGTGCTGGGCGCTGAAGTAGAGCTGATCCCTCCCCCATCTGATTCGATCTCCACATTAAAGACGGTAGTAGTTATTACCCCATATATACCACAATGAGGAAACCAAGGGGCCAGAAGTATTTTGCTAAACCATGTAAAGAGGAAGAGCCAGGATTCAAATCTGAGTGTGTAATGCACTTCCTTCCACCACACTGTAGGAACGTAAATGGGGCTGGACAGGAAAAGATGAAGAGAAATTCGATTTACAATCCTGTTGACCCAGACCCCACCATGAATCCTGTCTAGCTGTAATGGGATCAAGCCCCAGTTCATCATTTGAGGAAGAAGATGAGGTGTGCCTATTTCTTTCATCTGGAAATTATGATCATATCCATTTTAGGGATAAAGAAGGTAAGACCCAGAAAGTCCCATGGTGTGCCTAAGATCACAAATCCCCTGATTCATAAGGCTAGGACCTCAACCCAGTTCCATTCTCTAAATGACTAACCTAGAAAGCAAAGGCAAAGAAAGCAGCTCAGGAAAGGAGGTAAAGAAGGAATTCCTGGGGCTGGGGAAGTTCAGGGAAGACTTCCTAGAGGAGGTGGGATTTGAGCTAGGCTTTGAAGTATGGGTAGGAGTGGGGCCAGCACAGAATGTATGTCAGCAGGATCAAGGACCAGGGACAGGTAAGGGACATTCAGAGGCTGGGCAAATGGGCCTGGTGCTCACAAGGCCTGACCACAAACATCGACAGTCCCAATAAGCGGTCTCAAACTCCCAGTCGGCTTCAGAATTGCCCACTCAAAGCCCTGCAAATGGCTCTCCATCAACTAGGCCACACAGCACACTCCCTCCCTCGTCAGCCCAACTCCCTTCCTGTTTCCAGAATTCATCCGGCTCTTCTCTTACACACCTGTAGGCTACTCTTCTAGCCTTGAGATGCTCTATCCCACAAATTAAAACATTTCCAGGGGATTTATTCCAGGCACACCGTCTGGTGGAAGCTGTCCCTGACACCAGGATGGACCCACTGCCATGGCCTCCCACCCCCAGTGGGCCGTGCCTCCCCTCGGCACGTCGGAGACTAGACCTCCCTGCACAGTCTGGCTTCCCACCGGCTCCTCGAGTTTTAGTTGAAGGTCTGACAAAATAAAATCCACGCAGATTAAGAGGCAGGCCCGCGTCACCAAATCCCTCATCTAGGACTCTTCGGTATAAAGCGACTCTTCTATTTTTAATGCACCTCGCATTCCTGAGGACGCCACTGCTGAGTCACAGAAAAGCGACGAGCAGTTTACAGCCCGCACCACGCTCGGCAGCTCAAAGTGACAACATTAATTTAATGAACTTAAACATTGGTGAACTTTTTAACAAGTCCAAAAGTTATTTACACTGGGAAATGCGTGCCTGAAGACGGGTGCCAAAGAGACTCAAGTACAGAGGACGTGCATATCTTTCAAATGTTAATGTGCATTTTCAAATTCGAGCTTTGATGCGAAGAAGGCAGCTTTTCTCTTGATTTTCTGACTCACGCACACACGTCCGTCTTTCCTATAGCACAAGTACATCGGTATGCCGTAGGAACACACAAGGCTAATCCCCACCATCACAGTCTGTTTAGAGAGACAGACCGAAGTAAATACAATGGGGTGTGACAAATAGAATAAGCAAATGACAACGTGCTAGGGGACACAGAAGTAGTAAACGGTTTGGTGGAAAAAGCAGAAAGGCCATAGTATTCACGGAGAGGCTGTGTACTTGTTTCCAAGGGCTACCACAAAGCAGTACCGTAAATGAAGTGCCTTAAACAACAGAAACTCAGTCTCCCAATTCCAGAGCTCAAGGTCAAGGTGTCAGCATGGCTGGTTCCTTGTGAGGCCCTGAGGGGGAACCTGTTCCATGCCTCTCTTAGCTTGTAGATGGTGTTCTCCCTGTGTTTCCATATTGTCCTCCCTCAGTGGGGGTTGCTGGACCCAAATGTCCTCTTTGTAGAAGGTTACCAGTCATACTGGATTAGGGCTCACTCTACTTTCCTCGTCTTAACTTGATCATGTGCAAAGACCCTATTTCCAAATAAGGTCCCATTCACAGGCACCAAGGATTAGGACAGCAACATCTCTGGTGGGAGAAGGGAGGGGAGACACAATTCAATGCACAATGTGGTGAAAAGCCAGACCCTGGAAGACAAATATGGGCTCCCTGATGGGACAGCAGGGAGGGTGCTGGTGTGCTCACGGGAACAGAGGTCTGGGGGACCAGTGGCAGACATGGCGCCCAGAGCATGGAGGATGGGGCCAGGTTACTGGCAGCCTTGGTATGGAGTTCATCCCATTAGTGATCAGAAATCACCAAAGGGTTTTAAGCAAAAAACTAAAAGAAGGTGGCTTTGAAAGACTCTTTTGGCCACCTGCGAGACGCTTTTTTTTTTTGGTCCTTTGGTTTCCCTTCGTTCCAAGAACTGGCAGGGAAGTCCCATTCGACCTCCACATTGTAACCAAGGGAGGGGGAGGGGGGTTCACGTCTCTCTTTCCTAACAACGCTTACCTCAACTCTGGCACAGCACTCATCTGTAAATTAAGTGGCAAATCATCACAATTCCATTTCCCACTCTGTTTAGACCGGGAGGCTGGTGGTCCCAGCCCTTCGCAGCCAGGGAGTCAGGAACAGACGGAAAAAGAAACACGTCACACTTCCTCTGTCATATGATCCCTCACCTCAGTCTCCAAGAAAGAGGATATCCAACCCAGAAGGACCACATAGGTCCTCCAAACTGTGGTCCTTGGAATTAGGAGGACATCTCAAGGAATACCTTTGGAGTGGGGTCAAGAGAGAGAACAGAGGAGGGGATCCAAGCCACCCTGCTTTACTGCAAGCAGTTCCACTGTTTGTTTTTTTTTTAAAGGTTTTATTTATTTGAGAAAGCACAAGCACGAGCAGCAGGGGGAGCTGGAAAGGGAGAAGCAGACTCCCCGCTGAGCAGGGAGCGTGACCCAGGGCTCGATTCCAGGACCCCGATATCATGACCTGAGCTGAAGGCAAACACTTAACTGACCGAGCCACCCAGGCACCCCCTACACTTTCATCTTTTAATAACACCTTATTGAGATATAATCCACATACCATAAAAAAAAAAAAATCACCCTTTTAAAGTATACAATGTAGCAGGTTTTAGTACATTCAGAGTTGTGTAACCACCACCACTGTCTGATTCTAGAACTTCATAAACCCCCCCCAAATAAACCTGGTACCCATTCCCAGTCACTCCCCCACCCAACCCTTAGAAACCACTAATCTACTTGCTGCTTCTATGGACTGGCCTATCCTGACATTTCCTACGAACAGAATCATATGTAGCCTTTCATGTCTGGCTTCTCTCGCATACGGTGTTCCAGGTTCATCCACGTTGCAGCATGTATCAAGACTTCATTCCTTTTTATGTCTTCGTAATACTCCACTGTGTGGCTGTACCACGTTTTGTTTATCCATTCTTCAGTTCATAGACATTTGGGTAGTTTCCACTTTATTATGAATAAAGTGCTATGCATAATGGTGTACAAGTTTTTGAGTATCTGTTTTTGATTCTTTGGGGCATACACGTAGGAGTAGTGTTGCTGAGTTAGATGCTAAGTCTGACTTTTTGAAGAACTGCCAAACTTCTCCGAAGTGGCTGAGCCATTTTGCATTCCTCCCAGCAGTGCAGAAGGGCTCCCGTTTCTCCATATCCTCTCCAACACTTGTTCTTTTCTCTTTGCTAACAGCCACCCTAGCGGGTGTGAAGTGGTATCCTGTTGTGGTTCTGATTTACAGTCCCCAGTGACTAATGACACTGAGCATCTTTTCATGGGCTTATTGGCTACTACTGTAGCTTCTCTGGAGAAATGTCTGTTCAAGTCCTTTGCCCACTTTTTTTTTTTTAAGATTTTATTTATTTATTTATTTATTTATTTATTTATTTATTTATTTTGACAGAGAGAGACAGCCAGCGAGAGAGGGAACACAAGCAGGGGGAGTGGGAGAGGAAGAAGCAGGCTCCCAGCGGAGGAGCCCGATGTGGGACTCGATCCTGGAACGCCAGGATCACGCCCTGAGCCGAAGGCAGCCGCCTAACGACTGCGCTACCCAGGCGTCCCCCTTTGCCCACTTTTTAACTGGGTTCTCTTTCCACTGATGTAGAAGAGTTATTTTTTAAAGTTTATTTTGTTTTGGTTTGTTATTTAATTTAAATTCAATT
This sequence comes from Ursus arctos, assembly GCF_023065955.2. Classification (NCBI taxonomy): domain Eukaryota; kingdom Metazoa; phylum Chordata; class Mammalia; order Carnivora; family Ursidae; genus Ursus; species Ursus arctos. Next base: position 7,419,196 of record NW_026622886.1, on the reverse strand, counting down.
AGCCAACTTACAATACAGCATCAGTTTCCGATGTATAGAAGAGTTCTTTATAAAGGATACAAGTCCCTTATCGGATCGCAAATATTTTCTCCTATGTTGTAGGCTGTCTTCCAAGGTCTTATATGGTATCCTGATGAAGGCCAATCTTTTTTTTTTTTTTTTTTTTTTGGCTTTTGCTTCTCGTGTCATATCTAAGAAACCAGTCTAATCCAAAGTCACAAAGATTTACCCCTATGTTTGCTTCTAAGAGTCTTACAGCGTTAGCGCTTATAAGTTTGAGCTCAACAATCCATTGAGTTGATTTTCGTTTTTATCCTTTTGAGAGAATAGTAATCCTTACAAAGTTTAACTCTCCGAACACCCAGCCCCTTGTTTACAGATTCTAGAAAGGAGGAGGAAGTTGCCCACAGCCACAGAAGGAGTTTCAGGCACAGCTGGACTCAGATTCAGGTTATCTGCCTCAAGGTCCACAGAGGACTCTGGCTCCCCATGAGCGCTGTAGAGGCCAAACTTCTCCAGATGCACCGTGTAGGTACAAAAGGATCCTCCTGCCCTCTTCGCAGAAGGCTGTGGCATCCCATGGGAAAACTCAGATTCAGCTCTGCAGCGACCTGGAACAACCCACCAGGCTTTGAACAGACTTCCTCGTTCCTGTGTGTCATCTGCTTCCTGTCTGACCCAGAACCCTTCCAATTAATCTCAGGTCCTGTACCCTCGTCCTCAAACTGGCCCTCGGGTCTCAGGGGCATAAAGGATCTTTCTCAGAACCCCCCCTTCCCCAGGTGGGCTTTTATCTTATCTACTCAATTGAATTCATGAAACACCGTGTACCTGTATTTGGGGATACAAAATAAAGAAAGGCGATATGGCCCCAAGCTACAGCAGCTGTCTCGTCAGTGATGGAGACACAATGAATATTGACACTACATCACCTTCCCAAAGTTTAACAATAAACATAAGTGCTCATCTTCATTAGCGAGTACCCGTCTCCGCTCTTCGTATTCTGAGTGTATTATTTAACCCCAGAACAACTTCAGGAGCTAATATGCCTGCCCCATGTATAGCATGTATTAAGCACCAATTCTGCACTAAACACTCTAACAGAGGGACCCGGAAGGGCTGCAGGGACAAAGAGAGGAGCTGGGGACAGTTTCAAGTACAAGGGGGATCGGGGGGTTGAGCGTGGACCATGGAACTTCTCAGGGAAAAGGCAGAGTGTGGGGCAAAAATAAAGACATCAAAGGATCAGAGGAGCACAGTGACGGGTAGATTCTAGGGAGACGGGGCCACGCAGAGGGAGAGGGTGCGGCCGCTAGCAGGATTCACACTCCTAGACCACAGCCTGGAGAGCCAGCAAATTACACAGGGGAAAAGTCACGTACAAACTTGCCTGTGCTGGTGTGTAATATTATTACATACTCTGCCTTTCAGACAATCTGCAAAACAAAAACAAAAACAAGCCTGCCAACTAAAAGGAAACCGGTATTAATACAGTTCAGTGTGAGGATATGATTGATCTAAGAGTGCGGGGTAGAGAGGAGGTTGCTTTATTCCTCACAATAAATACTCATATTTCCAGTAATCGAGTTTGGTTCTTAGCGCTAATGTCATTTTCTGCTAATTTAATGTCGTGGGAATCCCTCTGAGGAAGAAGATTGCTCGGGGAATGCAAAGAGGGCCCATCTGGGCGGGGGGCGAGGGGGGGAGAACTGTTCTTCCAACCTGGGTGTGCTCAGAGGCTGACAAAAGGCCAATCCCACTGAGTTGAGGGAGTTAAATAGATCTTGCAAGGTGGCCTGGGTATGAAGGCCGCATGCTGAGCAGAGGAGACAGTGGTTATTCGAGATTCTTCACTGGGGATGGAAACTAATCAGGCCTCCTGCACCAGCCATGTGGCAAGCCAGCAGGGCTCTGTCCTGGTGGGAGGAGAGGTGGGAGGGAAGGGAGGCAGACAGAATGAGGTCTGTCTTGCCATCTCTGCTTCCAAAAACAGCATGGAAGCATCCCTGTGCCTCCAGTTGTAGAACAGGCAAGAGACCACGCTTCTTGGTTATCCTGGACCAGTCGCCATTTATGCCTCTTGGCCCAGCAGCTGCCTTCATTCCCTAAAGCCTTCCGGTTTGGACAATAAATTGTACCATCATCCTCGGTAGGTAGAGCCCAACAGGAGGAGCCAAGAAACCTGTGATGGAATTTGGTTCCTCCCCGTTTGCCACACCACCTCGGCAAAGGCACTCAACCTCCCAGTCCTCTTTCCTCATCTGGAAAATGGACAATACACATCTGGCAAGTTCACTGGTGAGTGATTTACTCCGCCAGCACAGCACTTGGCACATAATCGAAGTTTATGCACAATGAGCTACTGTTGGCAGCTGGTTCAGAGAAGCAGGAACAGCACAGGATGGAGAAGAGCTTTGGGAGATGGCTCCTTTCCATCCTAACTCTGACTGGCCCTCAAGCTCTCTGCCTCCTGCCCCTGGCATCCAGGATCCTCAGCTCACCTGGGGGCTGGTGTATCTCCCAGGGTTGAATGGGAGTTTATAAACCAAGAAGCCTACAGCTTCCAGCTGTCTTTCTGCCCTAAGTTTCCCAGCAGCAGCAAGGACAGTGAAACTGGGAGTTCCCACTGGAGGGAGCAATTCTCCCTTCCCTCCATCCCCTGACGATGGTCTTCAATTATAGCATGCGATGCTTGGATGCAGGGAGGCTAAGAGAGGGAAGCAGAGAAGTGACACCCTGAAACACATCTGCAGATGATTCCAGAGCAGACACGGGAGCAGTCCTCTGAGCTCCATGGGGAATGGGGGGGGGGGAGGGAGGAATGGGGCGGGGGGGGAACCAACCCAGCTCTTCCCTGGGCCTGATGAAGATTAATATCTCCTCCCTGATGAGATGAGGCAGCTTAATCGCGGCTATTAATACAGAATCACTGAGGGCCAAAGACGGGGGCGTGGAGGGAGGCAGGGGATGGGATGACAGCATCTCACAAATACATACAGAAGAAGAAAGGGACACCCTGAATGTCTGAAGACAAGATGTCCACAAGGCTCAGAAGTTAATACAGAAACCTGCTGAGGCCACACATGATACCACAGCTTCCGGTGTAATCTGTGTCTGTCCTACTAAAACCACTGGACCGATTCCTTAAACACACTGCTCTCAAAGACCACTTGTGGCATCGCTGGATGATCTCGGCAGAGACCACCCGTCACATCACAATCTCATGACCCCGGCAACGACAGCTCAGGGTGTGGCCTTACAGCTCCGCTCTCCTTGGCTTGCTCCTTGTCATGTTGCAAGACTCAGCCCAAGAGGCACTCCTCCTGAAGCCTTCCTTGATGTCCCCAGAGAGTCAGGCGTCCTTCCTCCTGGACTCACAAACACAGGTGCACATACATGTCACACAGGAGTTAACTTTGGATTGTAACTGGGCAGTCAGGGCCACCAAAAGAGACTGCTGCTCTTGAAGACTTAGTTTCACTTCTGACCATCCTATAACCTCCCTCCCCAACTACACAGTCTCTCCATCGCTTGTAACCTCCCTCCCCCACTACAACAATGGTCCCATCAACTTGTCTGCTTTTCTCCAAGGACCCATTGTCCTCGGAATGACCACCTTCAGAAAGGTCATTATCACCTGAGACTAACAGGAGAACAAGTTTTCTTTAGGGCAGAGACCATGCCTTAACCTGATGTGTGTCTTTCTCAGACCCTGGTCCAGGATCAAACATATACCTGGAGGAAAACAGGGGAGTAGGAAACAAGGCTCTCAAATCAGCTGGCCATCCAGAGACCTCCACATGGATGTAGAAATGTACAAAGGAGCAGGAGTGATGTGGGTCTTCCCTGCTCAAAAATCCAGGATTTTCTCAAGGGAGTTGGGGGGGGGGAGAGTCATTAAAAAAGGCAGTTACAGGGGCATCCTCTCCCCCACTCCCTGCTAAACCTCACACACAAACTTGGGGTGAATCTTCATCTCAGACTCAGGATTCCCAACTCCCCAAATGCCGCACCACCTGACATCTGGGCTTCAGGGTTTGGGAACCGTGAAATTGGTGGACAACCTGGAAGGGCAGGGCTTGTGCAGAACAACATTTACGCCCATGTCTTACGGAAGGAACTGGAACCATTTCATTAACAAAAATCTTCAAATGGGGATGCCAGGGTGGCTCAGTGGGTTAAGCGTCTGCTCTCAGCTCAGGTCATGATCCCAGCGTCCTGGGATCGAGCCCCGCATCGGGCTCCCTGCTCAGTGGGGAGGCTGCTTCTCCCTCTCCCTGTGCCCCTATCCTGGCTTGTGCTCTCTCCTCTCTTGCTTTCAAAGAAAAAAAAAAAGTCTTAAAACACACACACACACACACACACACAACCAAGCCTTTCAAATGAAGGGAACTAGCTTGGAATTCACACAGGAAGTCAAAGCATCATCAAAACGTGTCTGCGGAACACGTGTGTTTTCTGTGTATATAATCACCAGCACACTGGAACACAAAGTACACACGGGGACGGAATCAACGCTCCAGTAATTCAAGTATGGAGACTGCTTTGCCCCAGCTTTTAGATTAAAAAAAGAAAAGAAAAAAGTGATACACACTTCCTTCAGGTTAAAAAAAAAAAAAAAAAAAAGACAAATTTAAAAAGTGGCCAATCTAGGACCATCATCTCAACTAGTGCTCACGACCCCTATACATGCGACACGCAGTAGGCAATTTAAAGAGGCCCCAAGGCCAGGTTGACTCCTGAAGGCTCTTGCCGGCTGACGGGAATGCAAACACCCACAGGAAAACCAGTAACGGGGAGATCCAATGTCCGGCACCTGGGGCTAGCGGCAAGCACGTCCGGCGGAAAGGAGACTTTCCTAAATGCACAAGCATGCTGGAACCAAGTATAGAAACACAGAGCCAGTGAGACCGCCCAACCCTGCGGGGCCTGGAGTCCTCAGAGCTGCACAATTCCAGCTGAAGCACCCCCACACCCCCACACCCCCGTGACTGTCATTTCTCACTAAGCCACAGGCAGGGGCAGCGGCAGAGCCCGCAGGAGGGGCTGCAGAGGAGCGGGGATGCTGGGCAGCACACCCCGAGCCCTGGAACTGCAGCTGGAAGGGAGAAGGAGCCCTACAGTCGGGTCCTGAGATACCCCCCCCCCCCCGAGAGAGCCAACCTTCCCAAAGCCCAGGGCCAGGAGACATAAAGGAAGAGGACCGGGGAGCCTGGTTCCACGCCACCCCCTCCATAGGATGCTCTGTTTGGGATGGAAAAATTCCTCCTTCTGCTCAGAGCCCCAGCAGAACCAGCTTCAGCTTTTAACCATCCACAAGTGAGGAACGTACCCGCGTTTCTGTAGGGCATTTGATCTCCTGCTGCCTTGGTTTCCCCATCTGTCAGGGGTAACAGGGTTCTGACCCACATGTGGAGACAGCACAGCACCGTAACTAAAAGCAGGGCTCCTGGGGCTGCCTCCTTTACCGCCAAGGAGAGTGACCTTGGGCAAGTAACTTCACCTCGCTGTACGTCAATTTCCTCACCTGCACGTGGGGATAATGAGAAGACCTAGTTCGCAGGGCAGCTATGAGGACTGAAGGGGGGGGGCATCTGTGTCAGTCCCAGAGAACAGTGCCGAGCACACATAAGTGTCTGACAGATGCTACTTCTTTCTGATCCCATTTCCCTTAAAGGGACCTAACGGCTGCTGAATGACCCCCAAATACTGGCACCACGTGTGCAAAGCTCCCGTCCTGTATTAGCTCATCTGTCCCAACCATCACCTATAACTTGAGGAGCAGAGGTTCAGGAAGAGCACGGGACTGCTCCCCAGCGATGCAGCTGGTGAGCGGTAGAATCCGACTTACAACCAAGCCTTAGGATACAAGAACCACGCACCTGCCATCCTAGCTCATCCCGACAGCACCACCTACTAAAGCCACTGCTGGCACCTTCTGCCTTATTCCAGCCACACTTTGCTTCATGACGAATATGAAAGTACAGTGTCTACTTCACACTGGAAATGAAAATAGCCATCCCAGTCTTTCTTTCCACAGAACATTCTTTTTCCTAGCAAAGACTGCTGACATTGGCATCCTACCTCACCTCACTGCTGGGTGTCACTGGTTCCAAGGTCCCAACACCCAGGTGTGACCAGGTTGAGGGTGTTCGTGGTCAGATCCCCATTCTGCTATCAAGATGTCCCAAACCAGCCATTGCGTCTGCCGGACTCTGCCCCCCTTCCCATCACCAGGTCCTGGAGGCACATTCTGGAGAAAGCTCCGGCCAGCCACGTCTGGCTCACCTCACGGCCACCATCCAAATTCTGCTCCACGACCAAGTGCCTCCACCTTCTAACCCTGCAGACCTCAGCTGTATTCAGAGGGAGGAGGCATTTCCTCTTTCTGACTACTATCCTAAGATCCTTGTGTGGACCAAAACTAGTTTCCAGACATTTTCCTTATCCCTAGAAAATGGGAATGGACTCAGGAGGGGCACCCCGGGAAATCAGGAACTGGTAATAAAATTCCACCTGTCCTTTGTCGAGCCAGCTAACCTTTACATACTTCTTAGTTTTCTTCTTCGGGGACTATTTTGTCTGGTCTCCCTAACAACTCTTTGAGGTGGGCGGGGAAGATCTGCATCACTTCCGTCCTGCAGGTTAAGAAACAGAGGAATCCTTGACCTGCCACATGGCTATTTAGTGACAGTCCATTCTAGGTGCCAAGGACTTGAATGACTGGACCAGACATTCAGCTTCCCTGGATCTTAATTTTCTCTAAGAGAAAGAATGCTAGCCCAGCTGGACTCTCAGAGCTGCTGAGAAAGTGAGCACCACCGCCTACCAGCCAGGTGACCCTCGGCGATCCACTTGACCGCCCTCCGTTCTCATTTTGTGCTTTCTCCCGTTAGACCCTGCCGGCAACGAGTCCAGTCCAACTGCATGCACATGAAGCCCCTGCTTCTATTTACTGGGCAACAGCTATGTGCCAAAGACATTTTTTAATACTATATTTGATTTGCAATTACAGACCTAAAGTTTATTGATAAATGATCTCATCAAAAATAAAATAAAACAAATAGCTGCAATTCAAGGACAGCCCAGTATGCAGCAGGTGCCTACATAAATCTTCACACTCAGCTCTCTGAGGAACTCTGGATGAAGGTAGTGCTGTTCCCATTTGTGCAGGAGAAACAGAGGCGCAGACAAGGTGAGAGGCGTGCCTGTGGTTCCACAGCTGCTGTGTGCAGACAGAGTTCAAACCCCGAGCTTTCTGTCTGCACAGCCCGATGTCCCTTCCATCCTGAGTCGCCTGCTGTCCTCACGCTCAGGTGCACGCTCCTCTGATGGCCATGACAATGTACAGGGCACAGGAGACACCTCCCAAATCCCTCTTGCCCTGTGGTTTCACTGTCCTGTGTCTTCCCAAATGACAAAAATGCTCTCACAAATCCCCAGAACACACTTACTGCCCTTTTAACACCTAGCTCCAGGATCACTCCCCAGTGAAGCCCTTTGCTGACCTGTGGCCCATGCACGGCCCACTGAGTGGAGCGCAGTGTTCTCATCGCACTGGCACCAGGTTTGGACTTCTGAATTTCTATGCCAACCCCATGCCCTGGAAAATCATATTCCCCTGTTCCCCCATGGCTGGCACAGTGCTCTGCACAGAGGAAGAACCACACCATGCTGCTGACCATTATGGAAGGGAGGGAAGCAGGAGGCCGTGTATATGTATGTAGTTAAGAGCACAGGCTCTGAGCCAGACGAACTGGGTCTGCAACCTAGGCTAAGTTTTCTAACACGCTGCACTCGACCTATAGCAGGATGACAAGGATAGGACTTACCTGAGGGGATGTTGCAAAAAGTAACGCAAGTGCTGGGAACAGCACACAGAGCCAATGCTCATAGCACAAACTTCCATGGTCCCGCAGAAAGGACGGACAGAAGAATGGTCTCAACACCGGAAGGAGCCCAGAGACTTCACCTGGGAACTGAATGAGTGAACCAGCTGAGAAAATATGCAACTCAAGGGTCTCTGATAACTACCTGTCACGGAAGCATCTGGAAAGCAGTGCAGAGACTGTCTGGGGCAGAGGAGTGGACCAAAGGGAAAAAGCAGACTCCTTTTGGCTCAGAGAGCCACCTGGGCAGGACTCTCTATTAAGAGAGAGGTGGTGAGGGGGGAAACAAAGATTTCATAAATACGCACTCTCTGAGATCTTTACTCATCCGCCCCTTCGTGCCACTCACCTCGGAGTGTTTATCCAAAACATGGGATTAAGCCGTGGGTGAGATGCTGCTAACCCGGACCTGCCTCACTCGCTGCCACCTCAGCACCGGCTCCCACGAGCGGCACGGAGGAGCACCTACGTTCATTTCTGGACAGATCTGAACGGTTTCGGAGCCCGACATGCGCCCCGCCCCCATCCCCTCGAGGGAGCCATGCACTGCATGCTGGGAAGCAGAAATCACAGGCATGGTTTCCGGGTGGGGGAAAGCACAGGCTAGTTAGCTCTACTGCTCAGAACAGGCTGACCCTTCTCTGTCCCTGAAGTATGGATCCAACCATCCACAAGGCAGAGGCAACTGGCAGATAAGCCCAAGGGACAGCAAAGAAAACCCAGAGCTTGAAAAGAAAGGTTAACACAACTGGACACTTCACACCTTTCGAAGTTTTGCTCTAGTATACTTTCCGGGTACACGTGAAGGGTTATGCATACAAGGGGGAGCGATCAGCTTTTCCCAATCCCCGCGGAGAACGAAGCAGGAAGAAAGGAACTCAGAACAGAGAAACATCTCCATGTCCGTTTAAGAGATGAATGGAAGGGATCTTAGCGGGATCTGGGCGAACACCGACTTCCCCAGGCTAAGCCTCAGCTCTACCACGCGCTAGCTCTGGAACCCTGAGCAACTTCCTGAACTTTCCTGGGCCTCCGTTTCCTCATCTGTGAAATGGGAAGGTCAGGACTTATACCTTACTTGCTGTGAAGGACAGAGGAGTTATTTCAAGAACCTATATCCTCGGGGCGCCTGGGTGGCACAGCGGTTAAAGCGTCTGCCTTCGGCTCAGGGCGTGATCCCGGCGTTCCGGGTTCGAGCCCCACGTCAGGCTCCTCCTCTATGAGCCTGCTTCTTCCTCTCCCACTCCCCCTGCTTGTGTTCCCTCTCTCACTGGCTGTCTCTATCTCTGTCAAATAAATAAATAAAAAATCTTTAAAAAAAAAAAAAAAAAGAACCTATATCCTCGGTAAGTAAAGGGCTGGTATTTCTATTTCAGGCACTTAACACTTGTTGAGCAACTCCTGTGTTCCAGGTGCCGTGCCAAACACTGAGGATTCGGAGATGACGACAGAAGAGCAAGGGTGCAGAAATTAGGGTGAATACTAGTGACAAAAGCAATGTATCCGGCACTCGTCACGTGCCAGGCACTCTTCTGAGCAAGGCACACCATTATTCTAGTCGACACAACAACTCTGCAAAAGAGGGAAGTTACGTAAGGGAGGTGGAATCCAACACTAGATAAATTGCCTGCAGGTAAGCTCTCCCTCAGGAACCCGGTGGGAGGATGGAGATTTCACCGTCTGGGACAAAGCATAAGCTGGGACGCTACAGAGAACAATCTGCAGGCACTCAACCCATGCTGTCATCACCAACCCGATCATTATCGACCATTATCGAATCCACGTCCTGGAGCCCACGGAGCCAAAGAGGGGAGCTGAGATCAGCCACCCAAAGAAGAGAACTTACACAGAAAAGAGAAGGATCTAGAATCTTGCCAAACTTGCCAGAAGACAAGGCTCCCCGGTGCACTTCTTGAAAACACAGGCACCTCAGCTGCAGAACCCCATTTAGCCTATCTAAGCCGGAGCTTTGGGACAGGGTGGGCCAGGAGACTCCAAGTTCAACAACGGCCCCAGGTGATTCTGATCACCTGGCAAATCTGGAACCAGAGCGCCTTCCAGGCTGGACGCGGAAACACTTGCTCAGTTTCCTCTGAGCTTAGTGGCCAAAGGGGGGTCCCAGGAATAAGCTTCCTGAGGAGATGAGGACAATGAAGGAATCAGGGTACAGAGCTCTAAGGCCCACTCCCCCCGGCCCACGTGGAGGCCCCGCCTGCCTCTCCTGAGTTGGCCCAGCACACTCCCTCTCCAGCCCACCCGATTTCTCCTCGCCCTTCCACAAGGCGCCAGCCACCCTCCACTTCTCGCTGTTCCTTCTGCCTGAAATGTTGTTCCTCCCCTCTGCCCCGCTCTGCTTACACGTCCCCCATCGGAGAGGCCCATCCAACCGCCCTATTAAAACAGCACCTTCCCCTCCCCCGTCACCCTCACCATTGTCTCGCCCTGTTTTATTTTTCTTTGTTGCATTTACCCCCACCCAGCAGAGCAGGAAGCTATCCGTGAATCATTTCTCCCCCTCCACCAGGAAGGGAGCTCCAGGAGACAAGAGGACAGGCTCACGGATGGAAAGCCCAACCACCAGTGTCCCAGACCAGTGCCTGGCTGTGTGTGCTGAATGAATGTTCTTGTAGGCCCCACCAATGGCTCTGAAGCCCAGGGGCCTCATCTCTGAGACCACCACCTGCCATAACGGAGTTGTGGGAGGATTAAACATACGTGAGAAAGCTTCTGTTCGGCAGAACCATGCTACCTGATTGTCACTGCTGACTACTGGTGCCCTGGAGAGGCTTCCTGCCTCGGATCTCACCTCCAGCTTCAACACCCCACAGGAGAATTCAATGGGAGGCAGGAGACGGGACACGGAGTGCCCTCTGCTGGAGCAAAAATGGCAAATACCCATTATCAAAGGGGCCCACCCTGCAAAGAGAAGGATCCTGATGATGCCAGGCTCCCTAACAGCATAATCTTAAACATTCAACTCCGGTGAGCCCATGATTTTTTTTTTTTTTTTTTTTAGGCTTCAGAGAGCACAGTCGGCATGTAAAAACATGGCTGAACACAAAAGGACTCTGTGAATCAACTCTGTATTAGGCACGATGAACTCCTTTTCACCTGCACAAAAGCCCTGTTAAAGAGGGAGCAGCACCTCAATTCTAGAGGCGGCAATTTGGGCTCAGAGAGGTTAAGTTCCTCAGCTGGGGACACACAGCATTTAAGGGGAAGTTTGGGAATGAGAGGTGGTGTGCTGACTCAGCTCCAGCCCCGGAAGACAAATCTTGTTACAGAGGGGATTCAATATGGTGCCAGAGCATGGTCCTCTTCGAATGCTCTCCCCACAGGCCATCCACGTGGAAGAGCTTCCTTTCTCCAAACACGGTCCCTGGGTCCGCAAGCAGCTGCAGGTACATCTACGACCACAGGCACACATCTCGGCTTCCCCGCCTCCTCCCCCTGCTTTCCAACACCTACAGGGACAACGGCGGCTGGACAGAAACGCAGATGGATACAGAAATGAACGAATGTGACCTTCATCTTTGGTCTCTACTAGAAGGGTACGAAGAGGTAAGGAAGAGTGAGTCACGTGGTGATACAGACGGTCTGAGGGACGGTTCCAACTGCACCGGCAGCCGAGGCTGCGAGCTTAAGAAGCGGCCAGTTCTCTAGACTCCAGGAGGCTCCCTGGGCCTTGTTTGGACCAGGTGGGGGATCCTTTGCCCCTCCCCCAGGACGGCGTTCCAACACTCCAGGAAAACAGGAGAAGAGGAAGAAAACAGACATGTCCTGAACAGCCATCACTCTAACAGGGACTTTGTTCAGCCTTCCCAACACACACAGGAGCTACAATCACGCTTCCCTTTCCTCGAGGGGAGGAACCGACCGGCAGCGGTGCGAAGTACCAGGTCTACTGTCAATCAGATTTAAATAGCACTGCTTGTCCCTTGGGGACATGTTCACACCCCACCCCACCCCCAGTCCTCAAGTGTTTTTCAAAGGTTTTATCTGCTTCGGTTGTCAGGCTGCTGAGAGAAATCCTAAAATTCCCTCCTGCTCTTAATTGTAGAAGTCAGCGGTGGAGGCAAAATGCAAACTACACGAAAAGACTAATCATATTCTCCGCTTATACTGGCTTATAATAATCCTGCCAGCCACAGAATATGGCCTGCCTTCTCGACCAAGATGGGGTTTTGTCTTGTTCCGGTCTGGAACCTGAGCATCCGGACTTTAAGATCTCCTCTGCTAGTCGCTTTCGTATTTGCAAGTCGTTGAGAGTGAGCAGCGCGCAGGGCCTGAACCCGAGTTCGAATGCTAGCTCCCCGAGTTACCAGCTGGCTGACCCCGGCCAAGGAGCCCAACCCCCCGAGCCTCAGCTTCCTCGTCTGTCAATTGGGAGAAGCGTGAAGCTGGAGGGAGACCTAAGAGAAATGCAGGTCACATCCCCAGCCCGGCACACGGCACAGAGAAAGCCAGAAGTCCAAATGCAAAGTCTAACTGAGCCAGCCAAGGCCAACGAGTGACATAAGGATCTACCAGGGGCTCGCTCTTCTCGGTCTGGCTCTGCATAAAACAGCCACAGAGCAACACGGGGACCAACCACGAAGGCGGACTGTGACACACTAGAGCGTTCGTGCACTGTGCAAAGGAACCGCTAGGACTCCGCTCCGGCCGACAGCCACTAGGATCAAAGGAGGGTCCGGGTTGCTAGATCTTTCCATGTTGTTAAGGAAAGCCAGAAATCACGATTTTTATGTGCAATCTCCCAAGTGTTAATGGTCAATAATCAAGCCAAAAATGGTAAAAGCAATGCACCAGCCAAGCACAACACAATTGCGGGCCAGATGCAGCCAATTTGTCTAACCAAGAGCTAGCAACTGCTATCCCTTCTACTGTGGTTATAGTTTAAATGGTATATAGCCTTTCCATGTTTTCACGTCCCTTGCAATAAAAATTGTCTTTTCCAGGCACAAGGGTTTTAGGACGACGCTGGTCAGTTGACGAATGCAGATGGAAACTTTTATCCAACGTGGTTTGGTATCCATACTAAGAAATAACATCACTTTCGTATTAATTGGAATTTGTCATTGCCTGAGTTCTGGTAGGAACACTGATCTAGTCGCAAAGTGATGAACACACGCTTTCAGAATTAGGGCTTTATGAGCAAATTCAGATCTTGCATCAGTGCTGTGATCAGACTCTCACCGGGGGCATGTGTATCCAAATGGTAAGGTGGATGAGGAGGGGAAAAAAGGAACTGTGGTTCAAGAGAAGTGTTAAGTATATATCCCCAAAGAAAACTTCCGTGCTTAAAAAGTATTTGAATTTCAAAGTTAAACAATGACATAGATTCGTAAATCCCAAAGGTTAATAAAATTCTTATCTGAAAAGAACGCAAACCGCACAAAAATTTCTAATTCACTTAAGTATCAGGAGTTGCATAGTTGTTTTTAAGTAAAATAACACGTGTAGAAAAGTGAATTACAAATGAAAAATTTGACAAAGTGAGCCCACCTGCAGAATCACAGGTTAAAAAGTTAATTACCAGTGTCCCAAAGTCTTCCTTTGGCCCTGGCCCCAGGCTCTACCCCTAGATCAACGTTTGTCTGGTTTTGTATCTATACAATTGGAATCCACCAGTACCTATACTCGTGTGTGTCTTTTTTTTTTGCTCAGTGCTATCCGTGAGGATACTCATTTGCACTGCTCTGTAGTACTTCACTATACAAACGTGCCACTATTTATGTGTGTACTGTACTGTGGATGTACATTTCAGTATCTCCCTTTTGGGAAAACAATGCTGATGTGAACATTCTTGTACATGTCTTTTGTGCAAAGATACATACATTCTCTCTGGTATACGGCTAGGGACAGAATTAATGGTTCCCCGGGTATGTTCAGGTTTAGGTGATAATACCAAATTGTATTCCAAAAGGGTTATACAGGTCTCTTTGAATGAGATGCCCCCTTCTTTGGTTAAATTGCCATTGAAATTTAAAAAATCACTTTAAGACGAGCACCCCCAAAGAGCAGAAGTTCCTGGCCTTCTCAGAAAACCTTAACTGGTCATTATGAAACATCTATTATAGGCAAAATACAATGGTTTAGAATTTTTTTGGAACACACACATCTGAATTCAATGCCTTTTTCATGAGCAGTAAGTCCTGCTGGATGTTTATATGCATTAGAGAACCCAAAACTCTGAGAGCAGGGTAAGATAACCATATAAGAGAAGAGATGGTACTACACCCCTTTGTCTTGTCTCTAAAGAATAACACGATGGAGGGGAGGCGGAGAATAGGACCAGGCAACGTGGGGGGGGGGGGCAAACAATGACCCCCTCAGAGAGGACCCTGTCCGAATCCCCACAACCCATCAGTCTGTTACCTTCCATGGCAGAAGGAACAAGCCATTACGGCTTGTAGGATGGAATGATTATCCTGGACTATCCAGGTGGGCTCAATGGACTCCCAAGCATCCTTTTCAGATGACAGGGCAGTCAGAGGAGGAGAGGTGACAATTTCCAGCAGCAGAGCTCAGAGTCAGCGAGAGGACTCTGAAGGAGCTCCACCTCTGTCCTTGAGAAAGACCAGGAGACGGATCCCTGCCGGGGCCTCCAGAAGGAACCAGCCCTGCCAACACTTGGCTTCAGCCTAATGAGACTTGACCATGGATTTCTGACCTCCAGAACCATAAGACAGTAAGTCCGTGGTCCTTTCAGCCCTCAAAGTGTGAGACTTGGTTACCGCAGCCACAGGAAAGGAACACAGGGTGGCTGATGAGCAGACACCAGGCTTCCTCACCCCCAGGGCAAGGCTCTAGCCATGAGCTCCTCCAGGAGGCGCCGCCGACAGACGCCACATCATCGGGCCCTTTGCTCCCACCAGCAGGACCACCGATGAGGCCATACGACCAAAAGCTGGTGCAAAAGTAAAGGTTGCCTTAGCAACCACCCCACAGCTGAATACAACTGTGACACATTTCAACTACCCTCAGAGTCTGAGAGCTAAAGGAGATGCTTTCGGGCCCGAGGTAGGACGCAGAGAAGTGGGCAGCCCCCTGCACCTGCGGCTTGGTCTCCACTCGCCGCTGGCTCGCTCACACCCTCTTTGTAGGCTCCCGCTGGAGCTCGCTAACAGCTAGTAGGCATCGGCCAGGAAAGCCCTCCATGTCTGACGTATTAAACACAACTCATACAATAGTTTCCATTTCATTTTGCATCCGGCACCCTGTGTTCTTGGACCCCGTAATACCCTCATTAAGGGATCTGTTTGGGCCATTGGCAGGAAGGCAGGAGGGCTTGGCTGCCATCACAGCTGCCACAGGGCCCAGCCCCAGGGGATACTGAAACCTTGAGCAAATCATTCACTAGCACCCTGCACACTGAACTCACCAGCCTCCCGGCAGAGTCTCTGGGCCGAGGGAAGCGGACGGGAGGCTGGGGAATCAATCGTTCACGTCTGGACAAGCTCTGCTTGGATAAAAGACTCCCCCCTCCCCCCCACCCCCCACCTGTCCTATTCCACGGTTCATGTGCCCCGTATTCCCCACAGTGATAAAGCAAAGAAAACATTTAACTTACAACTCCTTGGTTCTCAGTGCAACTCCGCAAAAACAGTCCAATGTCAGGACCCCATTTCTTTCTGTTGAAATGTATCAAGACGACTCTCAGACCATTCACGTCAGGAGGAATCTGCGGCGCTAAGGATGGCCGGAACAGTGAACGAAAACGTGGGTGTGGGCCGAAACCAGTCCAGAAATTAACATCCCGTGCCTGTTCATGACACGGGTTTTAAATGTTCAGGACTTTACATCCTCGGAAGAACATCCGCTTTCAAATCACACCCACACCCTCGCTGGCCTGCTTCCCTGACCACAGAAAGCTTCTGGAACAAGCTTCTCCACGGAGCTGGTTATAAACTCTCGGGGGGCAGCACGTGTGAACAATCTTCTGAATGGCGGAAAAGCACGCTTTTTCCACATGCGGGGGATTCAGTAACAGCTGAACACCATCTTCCTGAGGGCCAGGAGAGAAGGAGCCCCACCCTTCGAACAAAACTCACATACCCACGAGGAAAGGGGACTCCGGGAGAAAGTGATCGGCACAACCTAAACTCAAACGGAGGTGTGTTTAAGCAGAATTTCCTCAAGTTCCAGACTTAACATCACATCCACAAGGAAGGTGAGGCTCTTGGAGCCATTTTCTGTGGTCGCAAAATCACAGGTGCTCAGAGCCCCAGAAGAGCCCTTGGCTACCAGTGGCTTCTGAGTCCCCTCCATATCCAGACTCCCCTCCGGTCAACATTCACACTGACGACCCACTAAGAGGGACGCCCAGACTCTGAAAACGTAAAGATGAGTAAAACAGTCCCCTGTCTCACAAAACTCAAAAGCCACGTGGCTAGAAAGACCCCAAACAAGCAAACTACCCCTTCTTGATGAGTGCTGTCCCAGAAGCTTCCACACGGGATCAGACACTAGGGGAAAATGACACTGAACATGGGCATTGAAGAGGCTGGCTGGGAGGAAGGGTAGTGGAAAAAAAAAGAGACTTGCATACTGGGCAGAAGGAGCCACGAGCTAACATTAAGAAGCAGAAAAACCGAAGTTTTCTCAGGGCGCTCAATGAGGCGTTCACCTGAGTGAAGATGGAAATTAAAAGCTGAGGGAAAATGCCTGTGAAAGACCTCGAGCCACGATCAGGAGTCTGGAGAGAATCCAGGAGGCAACAGGGAGAGTCGTCAGCCCTCCAAGTCAGAAGAGGGCCTTCTTCGCTCATTCACGCATCCACCAAACGGTTCTCCTGGCTCCTGTAGAGATGGAAGGATGGACCGAAGAGGATCCCGCCCTTCCTTCCTGACGCTGGTACTCACTTGTGAAGACAGGTGATTAGGAAAAAAACAAGAAAAGTAAAGCAGGTGTGAAGAAATAGCAGTACAAGGAGTTTGGACTCGTGCGGCACAGGCCAACCTCGTGAAGGGTCAGAGGCTGGAGTGCTCAGCTGAGACCCAACGGTCGAAGCCAAGACTCACCGCTTTGAGCGTGAAGGACGGGCAGCTGGGAAGGGTCACTGAGATGCTACAGGAAGAGAGGTGGTTTGGAGGAGAAACGAGGGAAGGAGGGTTTAGGAACTTGGAAGTTGAAGTACCAGCAAAAACATCCCCCTGAGCAGTATCCGTAACCAATAGCCACGTGGCTTCTGACAAACAGCTCTGGGCATGGGGATCTCATCACTTCCCCAGACAGTGGGCTCTAATCTAACTCTTACCACAGGAGTTCCTTCTTATATTAAGACAATGCCTGCTTCCCCACAACTCTGATGCGTCGATCCTGGATCCACACTCAGGAATAAATCACAGCCAGCCCATTCCCTCTTCTGGACGTATTTCCCATTAACTGGGGAAGATGCTAGTCATTTCCAATTCCTTCACATCAGATGCTCAGAACAGAAAAGTTCTAGAATGTTAGTGCCCCAAGAGCCCCCACAGGCGACCTTCAGTTTTACGTCATTTCATGCGGCAGGAGACGAAGGCCTAGAGAGAGCAGTGATCGTACCCCCAGTCACCCAGCTACTCTGGCTCAGCTCATTTGGAGCCTGAGATCCCCCCACCCACCCACGTAGTGCGCTCTCAACAGATCTTGCTGCTGCGTGTGATCTAACTCCAAAACTTTACGCTGAGGGCATCTGTATCTCCAGGAGACCCACTGAATTCAAACAGGCTTGAAAAACAAACTCACATAAAGTATAAAGAGCATTTCCATGAACGCAGGCAGCAACTCTGTCCCTTATTTATGGCTCCACCTGTCCTGAAACAGAAAACTCAAGGGTGTCGATAAATGGATTGCAAAGTTGTTATGTTTAACTACAGAGAAAAGAATGTCTCCACGGGCTCTTTTGGAAATGCACGGATGTCTGATGGCAACCGGCAGGGACGTACCCTTTGTCTGCCAGTAAAGACTGCCTTTTCTAGAGTCTCCGGATCGCTGGGTCCGGACAGGTCAGGCAGGTCATCCTGTCCACTCGGCCCTGACGCCGAGCTCCCCCCTCCCGCCACACTGCACTGCACTTCTGTTTATACACCTCTCACGTTAGGTGTTCACTCCCTCTCAGGGCAGCTCACTCCAGCCCTGGACAGAGCGGTCGTTTACCATGATGAGCTTGACAGCCGGCTCCCTGCCACGTACCTCCATAGATCTGGGGGCCATCTCTCTTTCAGGTGACAGCCCCGACTGCTTGCGGAAGCCGATCGTGTACACGTGCAGCTTCTGCTTCTCCAAGGTCAGCAGCCCCAGTCCCTTCCACTGTTTTGTACGTAGCGAGGTTTGAATGGGCACTGTCATTCACCTAGATTCTCCTCACTGTGCTGACTTGTCTCGCCTGCTCTGAAAGGGGGGCATCCAGATCAAATGCTGTGGCCCAGCTATGGACTAACGGATACCCCATAAAAGACATCTATCGCCTTTGTCGTTCCAGCAAGAGTACTTGTTAATGTCCTCACATCATCCAGCCCCTGTTTAATGCCGTTTGTGATCTGGTCTCAAGGGGAGGACTTATGATTAAGCATCGTGTTGATAAATAGGGCACCGACACCCAGTCTGTGCAGGTCACCTCGGAGTATTATTTCTTCAATCCTCCAATATCCTGTCATCTATCTGCCAATCTAATACGATCATTCAAAGTCAAGGGTCGTGGTCACTGCATCCGCCAGGCCTGGCCCAGATTTCCAGCTGATATCAACCTATCACTAAGCACAGCTGATTATGAATTCTCCATACCGCAGATCAACTCCCAGTCTCCTTTTTGGGAAACTCCACCACTTACCTTTGGGGGCCACCCCTCCCCCATTCTGACTTCACATGTTTTAGGGAACTCCTCTCTACCCTATGACCAAAAATAGGCACAGGGCACAAGGCTGGCCTCACAGCCTCCCCCAGCTGTAGTGATTAGTCTCTGGACCACAAGTGACCAGGGGCAATCCAATCAAAAGCAATACTGCAGAATTAGGGGGAGAAAGAACTCTTTCTACAAGCCCTGGTGAGGGTAAGTTGTAAGCTAAAGCTTCCTCTGTGTAGATAAAACTGCCCTGAAAGAAACCAAGGCAGAGAAAAGTAGAGCAAAGAGAAGGAAGGAAACTGGGCTACAAATATATCATTTGAGCCCCTGGATCCAGCCCTTCCTGAAGCCTACTTTTGAACCTACTGGTTTTGTTAGCCCCCAAATTCCCTTGTTGCCAAAATCATTTGGGGTTGGATATCCATCAATGAGTACAAGACAAATTCTGCTCACAGCCACCCAGAAAGGTCATGTGACACCCCCAACAAACCCCTCGCCAAAGCCTGCTACCTCGCCGAAGTCCCAAACTACAACATGGTATTGTAGTTAGAAACCCCAGATCTTGAGTCCAATAACCCAGATCCACCCTGACTGGCTCTGGGGCCTTCAACAATCACTGAAGGACTTCTGCCTCACTGTCCTCTTCTGTTCCTGCTACATGGGATTACCACTGAGAAAGAGTCAATGCATGCAAAGTTCTGGCAACCACACCTGGCCCACAGAAATGCCTGCAACACAATCATCCTCGTTATTGTTGTTATTATTATGACATTATTAGTATCACTACTCATCCGGTTGTACTGGCAGAGTCAATGTTCTCCTGTAGCAGCCCTGGACTGGCACTGGGCGTGCTCAACCTTTTTTGACAAGGCTCTTCCATTGTCCCTGGCACCATGCTTCCTTTGGTCTCTTCTAGGATCAATAGCAACTCACCTTCCTCCCTCTGAATCTCTTTGCCAAAACTTTTTTTTTTTTTTTTAGTGATTTTTTTTTAAAGATTTTATTTATTTATTTGACAGAGAGAAAGACAGCGAGAGAGGGAACATAAGCAGGCGGAATGGGAGAGGGAGAAGCAGGCTTCCCGCCGAGCAGGGAGCCTGATGCGGGGCTCAATCCCAGGACCCTGGGATCATGACCTGAGCCGAAAGAAGACGCTTAACGACTGAGCCACCCAGGTGCTCCGCTCTTTGCCAAAACTTAATCATCCACTGCCATGGCATAATTTACCCCACTTAGCTGCTCGAAGCTCCTCTACCCCAGGGATGTGTGGGGACAGGGACGTGATGGAGTGTGGCACTGGGCACTTTCCCACTTTGCAGGCACATGGTGCCACCTCACTCATGTTCAGCTGAGCAAACCTCAGAAAGTGAAGTGGAACTCCTACTTAAAAGGTCGCCTTGAGCTGTCAACAAAATTATGCATAAAGGAAATGTTTAGAAACACAGTAGTAACACTCTCTCTAAAAATGAAAATCTTTGAAAAAAAAAGGGGGGTGGGGGGTTGAGCATCCGACTCTTGATTTTGGTTCAGGTCATGGTCTCAGGGTTGTGGGGCTGAGCCCCACGTCGGGCTCCATGCTCAGCGTGGAGCCTGCTTCTCTGTCTCCCTCCCCTCACTCACTCTCTCTCTCAAAATAAGTCAATAAAATCTTTGAAGAAAATGAAAACACAGTAGTGACTTCCTTGAGACAGATTCTCCCTTGAGATTTTTTCTGGACCTCAATCATGGGGATAAATAAAAAGAGAGTGTGCTCCTCGACACTGCCATTCCTTCCCTCCCTGAAGCTCAGAAAACCATCTCCGGGGGCGCCTGGGTGGCACAGCAGTTGGGCGTCTGCCTTCGGCTCAGGGCGTGATCCCAGCGTTATGGGATCGAGCCCCACGTCAGGCTCTTCTGCTATGAGCCTGCTTCTTCCTCTCCCACTCCCCCTGCTTGTGTTCCCTCTCTCGCTGGCTGTCTCTGTCTCTGTTGAATAAATAAATAAAATCTTTAAAAAAAAAAAAAAAGAAAAAAGAAAACCATCTCCAATATGCGGAACATGGCGCTGCCCGTGAAATTGCTGGCAGGAAGAATGACGAGTCCTGTCTTCTCTACTACTTTCTGCAAAGTGACAGGGATTGGTGTTTGTTTTTATTTGTTTGGGGAAGGCAGCTCTTCTGTTACATGCCTCTCTTCGGCCAGTCAGTGTGACTGATTATCTTTCACACCGGCCGGCCTGACAGCTCCAACAACCGTCTCGCACGGCGCCCCGGGCTTGCCTCGCTGTAACAGGCGTGGCACTGCGCCACGGTCCCGTGCTAACCCGCCTGCCTCCTCCACGGCCCTGGGAACGTCCAGATCCGCTCTCGCCACCTTCCCGGCGCCTGGTTCAGCAGAGATGCTCAGACAGCAGTGGCGACGGTGACAACCAAATATTCAGTGTGTGAATCAATGAACAGACCGAAGAATGAATGAAGCATCTGGCCAATGAACAGTGAAGTAACCCCTGTGGGGCCCAAACCTCTCGCCCCTGATTGACATGGTGATCGACGTGCAAAGTTGGCATTTGACATATGCGTCACCTCCTGTATGCAGGTAGACCTCATATCTGCATTGCTTTTGTTTGCCTTTTGTCCTCCTTGCTATGGACTTCCTCCCACTACCCGTGTAAACCAAGTCTCGGCCCGTGTCCGCACCCCTGCCAATATCCTCCTGTTCCACCCAGTGACAAGTTGGGATCAGATGACCTGGAGGGGCTTCGAGGACGCTGGGACAGCCCGTGTCCTTTTTCTTCCTCCTCCCCCTCCCTGTGCGGAAGCCGCCTTCTTACCTTCGAAGCTCCCGGCAAACAGGTAAAGCCAGGTGACGGCTGGGATGCAGAGAACAGTCAGTGAGGCAGCCAGGAATTTCCGTCTCCCTCTGCAGATTCCCAGCATCCTCTCAGAAGTGGCAACCCCTAATCCCAGCGCCGCTTCTCTGCCTGGAGCATGGGGTCCTCGGCCTCCCTCATAATACTTTCTGAAAGGAAGAGCAAAGAGGAAGCGCTGAGTTCCCAGCACTGTAAAAGGATGCGAATTGCAGAGGAGAGATATCCTGTAGATTCTGAGAGTATCCAGCTCCTCCACGACTTCCTGCTGACCTTCTAGTCCGAGAGACAACGCTGCAGTCTTACAGTCCATCAAAACGGGGACAGCTCTTTAAAAAGCAAATACGGGCTGTTTTATGAAAACTATGACATCTCTCCCTCCCTCCTTCCCTCTCTCTTGCACACACACACACACACACACACACACACAAGTATTTTACAGTACAGATTAGTTTGAAGCCTGAACTAACACACTTACTAAAAATGCATTTAGTTAGCACTTGTATGTACCCAGCACTAACAGGTGTCATGTTTTCTACACAACAGGAATGCGGGTTAGCTTTAAGGAACACAGTCTAACAAGAGAAACCAACATAAAACATCCACGGGAACTCCAAAAATGTGATGACTGAGCCGTGCACGGACCTCTGTGGAAAGATAACGAAGTTGCTGACCAATCTGTGGGCACTCAAGATGGCAGAACAGTTCCTGAATTCGAGACGGGGATAGTTGCGGAAGGCGCTGGGGGCTGCGCGACGGCACACTCAGAGGAGAGGCGAGTGAACCGGCCACAACGTCTTCTGCAGGGAACTACATCCCCATCACAGCTGATAACCTCAAAACATTCACCAGGGACTGTCTCAATAGCTTCTACCTTTAATACGGAAGAGGATGTCCAGAAAAGCATGGAAATGATTAAAATGTGCAAAAGACGGAGAGGAACACAGATAACCTGCGGCCAGCCTGCAGAGAGCCAGTCCTCAGGCCATGCAGAAGACTTGCTGAGACGTGTTCAAAGAAGAGGGAGAAGGTCAATGCACACGGAGTAGAGGCCCAGGATCCTTCACCTGGGGACCTGACCAGCAGGTCATGTGCCTTAAAAAGGAATTTAAAAACCAACACACCAGGCAATCTCACTGTGAGGTCACACTGGCTGCAGGGAGAGTGAGGGGTCCCCATGTTAGGAGCCTCCTACAAGGAGCAGAACCTACCCCTGCAGGAGGCCATACAAGGCTTCCCATCCCCAAAGGACAGATGTCTGTGAAACTACTGGTTTGGGTGTTCCCATAATATGTCCTTCCCTCTGCCATAACCCTTAAGCCCCATGGGACTATGTTCCAGTTGAACTGTCTGCCTTCCCCACCAGCCTTGGGGTTTCTGGAAGACGGACACCCTGTCCGCTCACCTCGCATTCCCTAAGACTGGGCATACTGTCTGTCACCGGCAGGCTGGCTGGTAACTGTCTGCTGAACGAATAAACGGGATCAGATTCTAACCAAAGGCGGCCCTCCCAAGCGTCAGGAGTCTGTGTTCAGCAAGTTGTGGCAATAAACACCTAATGGAGCCAATCTCGACTGTCAAAGCCAGGCCTGCTTCTGCACCCACTCTGACATGATCTTCTAAATAACCCTCCTTTGAAACAGGAATGACCACAGGGCTGGAGGGTGTGGGCCAGGAGGAAAACCAAACAAGCAAAATAGCTTTAAACAAAGAATGTTGATTGGAGAAAAGTCCCCCGTGGGAAGTTCTTCGTTCGGAAGCATGGGCAGCAGACCCTCCACACAATCTCTGTGAGTCATGGAGAATGAGGACCGCCCTGACACTGGCGAATCCCGCAGGAAGAAGGGGGGGCAGGAAGCTACGCAGTTCGATCTGGATTCAAATCCAGTTCCACGTGCGGCTAGCTGGGACACTGGCAAGCTCCCTGCCGCTGGGTAAGCTTCATTTTGGGCATCTGAAGCAACGCCCTCTCTGTCGGAGAGTATTAAATGGGAGAGCCCTTGAGTAGGTGCCGAGGAAAGGGGGATGGAGCACGAGGCAGGGTGAGCCCCACCTCTTCCTGAGAGCCGAACGAGAGCAGCCGTACTCGGGCTTTTCCAGAAAACAGATCCCAACAAGTACGTACTGGCTGACACGGCCAAATGTGTGATCTCCACCCACAGCACCCTACTCAAATCTCCTTTAGGAAATACCGCGACGTTCAAATGGCCCTTTGTGGGCTGTTTGGGTTTTTTGGGTTTTTTCTGTTTTTTTTTTTTTTTTTTTTTTTTGCAGTTCACTTATAATAATAGTAGCAAAGACAACTAGCAGTAATAGCCTATGAGGTAGGAACTAGTTTTCATCCCCATTTAATGGATGAGAAACTGAGGCCTCAAAAGATCAACTGGCCAAAGGTTATACACACCTATGGCAGCGACACCTCAGGCTCTCCTCTCCCTAAGGAACTGATTCTAGCAACCTTTGCCAGGGGTCATTCTCCTTCTGATCTAACCTAAATCCTTCATATTGAATCTTATGATTATTTTCTTCCCAGAGTTAAATATATCACCACTGTTTGCGCTCATTTAAAAAAAAAAAAAAGTACAGTAGAACGAAAACTGGAAAGTTATCAGTGCATTTGGACTTCAGGGGAAAGTAGGAATATATATGGAGCTGAACTCCAATGGCATTAATATTTAAAAGCATTTTTTAAAAACTCTTTAAGACACTTATTTTCCTCTTTGCCTCGCTCCATCTGCAAAAGTTAATTTCAACTGGCACAATTTGTCCAAAGTTTTAAAACAGAGTCCAGGGTGGTTTGCATTTATGGTAACACTGGCATCTGAAATTAAACCCAGCAGGTAAAAAATATTCCTTCATGGATTTGACTTTTAAATGACACCTCTGGGGGCGCCTGGGTGGTGCAGTCGTTAAGCGTCTGCCTTGGGCTCAGGGCGTGATCCTAGCGTTCTGGGATGGAGCCCCACATCAGGCTCCTCTGCTGGTAGCCTGCTTCTTCCTCTCCCACTCCCTCTGCTTGTGTTCCCTCTCTCACTGGCTGTCTCTCTGTCAAATAAATAAATAAAATCTTAAAAAAATAAAAATAAAAAATAAAAAAATAAATGACACCTCTGTGCACTAAAAACACATTTTAAAGAAAAATCTTAATTTATATCAGAAGTTACTCTGGAAGTCAATACAGGAATCAACACAAGAAGGAAGGAAGGAAGAAACCAGAGGTAGGCTGGAAGTTACCTCCCACACGCGCAAATGTTGATGGATTAACTAGGAAAACCAGTCTGGAACCTGCTTTTGCCTGGTCAGAGGGAGACAGACTCCTGGGGCAAAGAGTCACCTCTAAAATGCCCCTGCCTCAAACCCAACACCCAATTCTCCTTGGCCAAGCTGGTCAATTTCTCCCACTAAACATCCACTACTCCATCTGTCTTCTCCCAACTGTCTTAACCAATGAAATTCACATTTATGCAAAACATTGTACGAGCCAGAAAAATTATGGTGATCTATTAAAGCCACAAAAGGAGCATTCACAGCTGAAAAGTAAAATGTGATTACAAGTATCCTTTAGTCCAATGTAACACACTGTATATACACGTAGAAATACTTATATAACTATACATTTGAAAAAAGGTATAAAAGTTACAGACTATCTCTGGGTATAGGATATGGATAATTTAAACATATATGAATACGTATTTTTCCCAAATTTTATACAAAAAAATATGTGTGGCTTTTGTAATCTAAAAATATTTTAAAATTTGAATCACTATGTCTTCTTGTCATATTGCACGTGATTCAAAATACCTCAGTGTGGACAGTGAAGAATACACGTGTTAGCTTTATTTTACGTGTGAGGTGCAATGACTTGAGATCTGTAGGTTCCTCACTGGGAATACACCCTCCAGGGGTGGCTGGCTACCCTTTGAAAGACTCTAGTCTGAAGCTCACATTCCAAATGCTGATCTGATCAACACTGGAGATAGCCTTTTTTTTTTTTTTTAAAAGTAGGCTCCACACCCAATGTGGGGCTTGAACTCACAACCCCAAGATCAAGAGTCGCAAGCTCTACCAACTGAGCCAGTCAGGTGCCCCTGGAGGTTGTCTTTTAATCGGCATTATTAGAAATGAGTTCTCATGGGTGTTCAAGACATAGGAGTTGTCTAGAAATATTGCACGTGAAGAGGGAATAAAAATCAAAGTAATCTCCAAAAGAAACAAACAAAAAGTCTAAGGAACCCAATAGCCAAAACCCTTCAGAATCACTTCAGAGCCCAAACGGATCCTAGAGGCAGGCAACAGAGATGGGTCACCGACTGTAACTCTAAGACTGTCAGTCCCATATCGTCATCCGAGTGTCAAGTGAACCTTTTGAAGCAAGATGCTGTCCCAGTTCCTAGGAGGGCACAGGACTGGCCCTCCCTGAGCTTTTAGTACAGGACCTACAGCAGAGGGACCCTCCCTGGATGTTAGCTTTGTTTTATCATTATTTGTAGGACAGCACCGCATGCCTTTCCCCGAGCCTCTCACGCCCAGCCGGACTATCCCGCCATGCCTTTCTTTCCTCCTCTGCTGGGCCTCCAGAGGAATTTCAAGTCCTTGCCGCTTCTGGGGAACATCTCCCAACAAGTCCAGACCTGGAGGAGCTCCCTCCCTTTGTTCTAAACTCCAAAGGCTGTCAGGAGCACATTCCTGATCACGTCACTGTCTTCTCATCATTTCCTGGCATTAATTTCCCTTCACTACACTGAAAGCCCTTAAGGGCAAAGGATCCAGGTCCTCTCGTGTTTGTTTCAAGCCTCTGCCCGAGACCAGCAGCTAAGACCACAGTTTATACTTAGCCTTCTCCACCCAAAGTGTGGTCCCTGAGCCACGGGCAGCAGCAGCAGCAGCAGCGGCGATGGCTCCTATCTTGCCAGAAACGCAGGCTGTCAGCTACAACCCCCCCCAGCTGTCAATCAAAATCTGCATTTCAGCAAGAGCCCAGGTGATGTGAGTGCACATCACTGTTCAAGAGGCCTGTCCTACCAAAGCGCTGAGTAACGAACCAGTTATTGATGAGTAAAGCTGGCCTCCCACCACTCCTACTGACCCCCTCCCTCACCTTCCCCCTGCAGGGACTGGCCAGTGCACTAGGGAGAACCAGCACACCCTGGACTTCGTTGATGATCTATTTATTACAACAGTTCTCTGACAGATGGATGGAGAGGTCCTAGAAGGAAAAGTGCCTTTTTCTAATTAAACAGAAGCATCTTATGGACTGGAGGTGGCTCTGCTGACCCATCCTGGAATTCCACCCAAAACACCGCTTACACATCTGAATGACTGAACAGCACCAACACCACACACCGAGGCATCATTATACCCATCTCGCAGACCAAGAGGGGCTAAGGACACTGATCTAGTTGTTGGAAACCCTGGGACTCAAACTCCAGTGCTTCCTGAGAAAAGAGAAAATCAGTTCTATGCTGCAGGACACATGACTGATGACCAGCCTGTCTCCCCAGTCAGAGCACAACGCCTCGAGGGCAGGCACTCTATTTTAGCCACTGCTGTTTTCTTTGTTGCTAGCACACTACCTAGCATACAGGAGGAGATCGATAAGTATTTATTGAGGGGATCGATGGCTGCATACCTCAGTCACAGCCAGCAGCCCCCCCGGACGTGCATTAACATCCAAACTCCCCCCAACCCCGACACAAGGTGTGCCAGCCCACACCTTCCTCCCAAGCCCCACTATGGAATCCTGTGGAACCTGCACCACGTGATCAGCAAATTCCTCTTTATCCTCCACTTCCCCTGGCTTCATTCCAGCTCTGCTCTTGTGGGGACGCACAGCTGTGCCCCGGATCACTGCTCTCCCCACAGGAGAACCTTTCCCCTCCTCTCTCACGCAAATATCTCAGGGCTAGGAAGCGGGCCTCTGCCCCCTGGCTTGCAGGTGTCTGCCCCCTCCTACTGCCCCTCCCTCTTCTGAAGACCCTGCTGGTCTGTGGCTCACCCTCTTTCTCTCCGTCCTTGTCACTGTCACCTGGCAACTGCTGGTTACTCCTCCATTCTCGAAAGACCTCAGTGTTGGCCTTGTGCTCTCCCACCTCTCCGCCTCAATTCCGTGACAGAATGGGTCAGTTCAAAAATGTTGGCCGCTTCACATGGACCAAACTGACATTCTAGAACTCGGTGCCACCGAGACCAGCACCACGTCAAAATCTCAAATGTCAGTATCAACCCCCGGTAGCCTTCCCAGGCCGCCATTTTACACAAATCCTTCACTGTCACCGCCAACCCCCCATCCACCGGCTTTCTTCATGACTACCCACCCTGCTGGAGATTTTCTTTATGTTCGCTCTCATTCGTCTGAGAGGCCATGATTCATTACGATAGCCTCCCTCTGCAGGCCCGCACGCCCCCCTTGGCCCTCCTCCTTTCCAACTGTACTAGCCTGGAAAAATCCACTCCTGCAGATGACCAGCACCACACTTGTTCACAACACGGCTTTCCTTGGGAAGCCAAATGCTGGGGTAGGAAACTGCACCATCGGGCAGGCAGATTCATTCCATTTAATCACGTCTGATTTCAGATGGGCACTCAACTGCTAAGAAACGCATTACCTCCCTCTGGTAAACTCACTTTCCTATTACCTGAGATGCTTATTTCATACATTCCTTTTCTCCTCGAGCCTCCTCTTTTCCGAACAGAAAATTCCAGGAGGGTTCTGGGATACAGTGTGGGATCCACCGTGATTTCTCTCTCCAGGTGAGATTCCTCGTTCCAATGTCCCGTGAGACAGTCTCCAGGCTGATGCCGCCCACATTTTTACCTCCAGCTCTGGCCTCTCCTCTGACCTCCAGACTCACGTGTACAAAAACCTTCCCCTATCACGTGTGCCTCAGACCTCAATCCCAATTTCCCCCTTCCCTACCCTCTCTTCTCCAGAGCTTTCCACCTCCTTAGAAGAGCACCGTCATCTACATCAAAGCTCAAGCCAGACACCTGGGAGCCATTCTCCATTCCTTACTCACCCTTCCTATCTTGTCAAATCTGGCCATCCTCACATCCTGCCATTTTTACCTCTAAAACATGTATTCTGTCCAATGATACACCCACTTCTTTCCAGTTTTACTGCCACTATATAAATCCAAGCCACCATTGTCTCATGCGTGGACCCAGTGCAATAGCGTCCTAACTCAGATCACACCGGAAATTATTCAACATTTCCCCCACAGCTCTTAAAATAAATCCCAAGCTCTCTGGCATGTCTGTAAGGATCCACGTGGCTCGACCTCTAACTGCTTCTCGGTCCTCATCTCTGGCCACTCGCCCTTTAATTCCCCTCACCTCCAGCCATCCCGGCCCTCTCACTTCCAGAAGGCACCCCCGAGCCTTTGCCAAGCGTGTTCCATCTGTCGGGAATGCTTATCACTCCGCTGTTTGCTGGGCTAAGTGCTTCTGATTCTTCCAGCCGAGGTCGTGAGTGCGGTCAGCTCAGAGAGGTCTTCTCAGATGGCCCCATGCCCAAGCGCCCCTCCTTCGCTCCATCCGTCACCATGCTCTGGCCGCTCCGTCCACTGTACCCCTCCAACTTCGGCATGATACAATTATCTGAGGGACTGCTGATTTAATGGCTGCCTCTCTCACTAGATTTCAGCCTCCCATGGGGCAAAAATGGCTGCTTTACATTCAGCGTGCGCGCAGACACGCAGAAGGCATTCTTTAAATGGATGAGGAGCAAGTGAATGAAAGCGCCGGACAGCCTCAACCACCAGATACCTCGTAGTCCTTCTACTGTTGTTTTGATAAGCCCTTTTTACACGAAAGCTTGCCATCTTGCTGCCTGACTCTGTAACATCCGTAACAGGAGAAAACAGAATCCACACAGTGCCCCAGGTAGGTCCCCAAGGCTGTGGCGAACCCTGCCGAGACCCTCCGGTACATTTGAGGTCACTTGCCAAGTTCACTTTGCCAACTTTCTCTCCTTTCTCTGCTGCACAAGGAAGAACACACAAGGGGGGGTTGGCTTCTCCCTCAGAGTCTGCGGCTTCCCTCCTGAAGGCCTACCCCACAGATGCTTCCTCCCCCCTTTCTTCTCTGCACGTCAGGGCCCAAACCATCTCCTTCCCAGAGATGATCCTTGGGCTTGTCAAAATGGTGCTCCCCATTCCTCTTTTTGCTTCGGAGAATGGCATGTGGTCTTGGGGGCACTGTTTAAAAACTGATCACGTGAACTGTGAGAGTAAAAGCCACATGCAGTATGCTTTGGCACAAACATTGAAAACGTGGAGTTCACTGTGTTTGAAAGGACTCTAAGGGCCCATTTCTGCCAACTTGGTTTGTCTTGATTCCACTGTGAAGTCCAATCCTCTTGCTGTAGGGAAACATGTCCTTTTGCTCTCAGAGCCACTATGATGTCCCGGATCGAGGGCAGAGGTCTCACTAGGGTCTCCGAGCCAGCCGTCACCCACCCATTTTACACAACTTTGCAGTTAGGACACGCTACCTGCAGCCTGAGAGCTTTGCCGTCTTGTCTCCGTGACGTTCACGGTGAGCTCCAAGGCACGGTCTGCATTTGATGTGAGCCTCACAGCATTCACAGAGGACAGGGGTTCAGGACTTGGGTTCGAGTATCAGCTCTGCATGGCTGTAGGATCCTGACAAGTCATTCAATATCCTGGAGGCTCCTCCCATCCTTTTTCGTGAAAGGCCATGGCCATATCGAGCACTAATGGTTGTTGCAAAGATTGAGGGAGATCAAAAGAATCTCCAAACTATGATTACACAGCAACATGAGCTGGTAGAGTAGTATTAGCAACATTCAATTCGCTGGGTCTCAGCTGCTTGACCAATCCAATTCTAAGGCCCGCAAAGAAGTTTAGAAGGGCGTCTTAATCCATTGGGGCTGCTTTGGAAAACACCACAGACGGGGCAGCTTAGACAACAAACATTTATTTCTCACAGTTCTGGAGGGTAGGAAGGCCAAGACCCAGGTTCTAGCATATTTGGTATCTGGTAAGAACCCTCTTCCTGTGTCTGCACAGGGTAGGAAATGCAAGAGAGCTCTTGGGGTCCCTTTTGGGAAGGCACAGTCCCATTCACAAGGGCTCCACCCTCCTGACCTAATCACCTCCCACCAAAGACCCCACCTCCCAACAGCATTGCACTGGGGGGTTGGGATTCAACATGTGGATTTTAGGGGGACACAAACATTCATCCATAACTAAGGAGGGAAGGGATCGAACAAATATGGCTGTGCCCTGGTCCTGCCTCAAGGCATATGCTGTAAAGGGAGTAGTATTAAAGAGGAAAAAATATCCTAACATCTACAGGGGGGTACCATCAACTGTGCTGAACACATTATCCAATGAGTGTCGACTTTTTTAAGGGGGCCATTTCTGTTCTTTAAAAAGGAATTGCCCCAGGAAGCCAATTATATCGCAAAACTCTGTGCCAGGAAATGATTCTCTCACAAAGAACCAAACCAAGGTGTTTCCTCGGACAAGACAGTAGCTACTCTTACAAAACTCGTCCTGTTTTCCACGGCCACCTTTAAAAAAAAGTCAAAAGAAAGACGGGGAGTAATTTTAATATTAGATTTTATTTAGCCTCGCGTGTCTAAAATATTAGCATTTTAATGTGTCACCAACATAAAATAGTACTGAGAGAGCTCACTCTTTCTCAGGCTAAGTCTTCAAAACCCAGAGCACGCCTACTAGGAAGAGCGCCGCTCAGTCTGATCGAGCCACATTTCAGGTCCAGAGCCACAGTGCGGAACAGTCGAGGTGAGCAGCTTCTGAGCCTTCACATCATCGTGTTTCGGGAAGCAACCGTGGCTGCAGGCCGGAGACTGAGCTGGAGCAGAGCACCCAGGAGGCTCTGTTAGCAACACAGGCTGGAGAGAGAGCAGCCTGAGAGGGTGACATAGAACCACAGAGGACCAGATTTCACTGGAAACAACATATGTCGGCCAACGGAGATGTCGAACACCCTCCCGACACTCCACGTGCGTGGTCTTAACTCACTCAGTCCTTACAACTTTACAGGTAAGGGCACCAAGGCTCAAAAGGTTGAGTGACTCAGGTCGCAAACCTGGGGGGAAGGTAGAGGAAAGGGGGTGCCTGGCCTTAACCCCAAGACTCCTGACTTCAAAGCCAACGTGTTTTGCTCAGCATGGCCCTGAAGGCCACCGCGACCTGCAGCCCACCCACGTCACACCTTCTGATGCAGGACCAGCACCTGGATGAAGGACGCCGTGTCCTTCCCATTGCCCTACTGCGACTTCTTCTTCCTCCCGGTCTAACTCCCTCTTATGTGCATGGCGAGCCCCTAAGACAGTGGTTCTCAATTGGGGTAATTCAGCCCCCCACCCAGGGGCACTCAGCGATGTCTAGAGTCAGTTTTGATAGTCAAGACTGGAGAGGAGGGGGTGCTCCCAGCATCTAGGGGCCCAGGAAGTACTGTACATTTGCTGTGGTCATCTCTCCACAGCCACCTTCCTTGGCCTGGGCAGGTGGAGTGAGCTGATCTGCATCCCGGGTCCTTAATTTCCACCCCTCATATCATGCCATCCAACCCGGATTCTGCTTTTTCAGGGCAGGAACTAGTTTCATAGAGATGTCGACAGGCAGGCGGTATGAACCTCCCTTCCAGCACGGAGCTCTCTCAGAGGTGACACAGGTGGAGAAGCAAAGGGCAGGAAAAGACTCAAGAAGCAATCAAAAATTCCCACTTACGATATTAACCTCTTTCAACCATGCCTTGCCAAACAGATCTTTAATGCAAATTGATCTTTCCTGGGGATACACACTTTTCCTGGGGTCAGACTACAGCTCCAGGAAGGCTGATTTTTATGTTTTTGTTCTGAATGTTAAATCAGTGCTTAATCATAGCCATGAGCCTACCCACTGGAGTGTTTTGGTCTTCGTTCTTTTGATTTTCACTCCGGAAAGGGATGATTTAAGCAGGCGTGCCTCCCATCTCCATTCTGCTTAAGCAAACACTCATCTAAGCACGTACGGGGCGGGGGCTGCTAAATGCATTCGGGTCTTCCCAACTGCTGGAGGAGGGTGTGTCTAACTCGCAGAGTCCGTTCTTCTTCGGTGTTTCAAGCCTATGGAAATTTTATGTAAATCTCTCTTGTGGCAAATGATAAGAAAGTAGTTATTTCTTTGCCTTCTCTTGACTCCCCAGCTTTCATCCCCATTCCATCCGCACATGTTTACCGGGCACACACTCTGTCCCAGACAGGGGGCTTGGGGCTGAAGATAAGAGAAGGAAACCACAGGGTCCCTGCCCTCGAGGAGACCTGTAAAAGTGTAGGGGACAGACACTGACACCGCGAACAGAACACAAGACAGGACCAGGGAAACAGGACGCTCGCGGGGGGGGGGGGGGGGGCATCTGGACTGAGCCACGGGAGGATGGCCCCATTCAAAAGGCTGGTGAGGAAAGAGAAGTCACCCCCGGCAGAGGGAGCCACCCAGGAAAGTGCAAGGGCATACCTGGGATCAGGGGACGGCAACCAACCACTCCTTCCAGAGTCAGGTAAGGAGGGTGATGGTTGGAGGGGAATGAGCCTGGAGGGCCTTAAATGCCAAGTGAAAAAGAACTTGGACTTCATCCTCCAGCCCCTCAGAAGTTACTGAGCAGGAATTATAGCATCTGTGACTAAGAAAGCCAACAACTCTGCGAGCGATGTGAATTCTGGGTTAGGCAAAGAAGAAAGTGTAACCCAGAAGCCAATCTGAAGGCTTCTGGAGGCAGACCCAGCTGGGGGCCATCCCAATAGCCATGTCCTTGTTTGGGGGACATGTCTGTTAACACAATGCTGATTTGGTCCATATGCGGGTACAATGGACTGAATGTTTGTGTTCCCCCAAAATGTATATGTTGAAATCCTAATCCCCAGTATGATGGTCTTAGGAGGTAGGGCCTTTGGGAGGTAATTAGGTCACAAGGGTGGAGCCCATGAATGGGATTCATGTCCTTATTAAAGGGACTCTTTCCATCATGGGAGGATACAGAAGTCAGCAATCTGCAACCTGACAG
The DNA here is from genome assembly GCF_023065955.2 of Ursus arctos. NCBI lineage: Eukaryota > Metazoa > Chordata > Mammalia > Carnivora > Ursidae > Ursus > Ursus arctos. The sequence continues at coordinate 7,385,601 of NW_026622886.1, read as the reverse complement.
TCTCCTCACCAGGACCCGACCCTGCCAGCAGCCTGATCTCAGACTTCCCGCTTCCAGAATTGTGAGAAATAAATTTCTGTAGTCGGTGATACAGCCACCCAGCCTGTGTCAGTGTCCCAGCAGCCCTAATGGACTGAGACAGTGAGACAGCACTATGCTCAGGGATGGGCCTCTAGCCACGGGGCGTCAGTCATGGTTGGTCTCAGGGTGCTGGAGCGACACGATTCTCCTTTGCCAGGGATTGGAATGAGGATGGCCTGTGACTCAGTCCTGGTCATAAACTGCAATGAAAAGTCACAGTGTCACCAAAGCCACAGGAGGGAAAGCGTCATCAAGAAAATTCCTCTTTCAGACAGACAGAAACCTTATTTGCCTGAGATCACAGAGGCAACACTATATGCCTCCCAATTTCAAGATAATTGAGCTATCCTGTGTGATGGCTCCCAGGTGTGGCATTTTGACCCTGTTCCAGGGTCCCATTCTGGGCCACAGAAATGTCCTTGCGACTAAAGAAGAATGATTTCTTTCCTTTTCACTGAGGTAGGATTCTCATAACATAAAATTAAACTTTTTTTTAAAAAAAAGTTATATTTATTTATGGGGGGGGGAGAGTAAGCGAGCATGAGACGGAGGGGCTGATGGAGAGGGAAAGAGAATCTTAAGCAGACTCCGCACTGCGTGCAGAACCGGATGTGGGGTTTGATGTCACCACCATGAGCTCACGACCTGAGCTGAAACCAAGAGTCTGATGCTTGACCAACTGTGCCACCCAGGACCCCTAAAATCAATCATTTTAACAACACATAATTCAGTGGCATCTACTGCCTTCACAGTGTTGTGCGACCTCACCTTGATCTAATTCCAAAATATTGTCATTACTCCAAAGGAAAATCCCATACCATTAAGCAGTCGCTCCCCGATTTCCCCTCCCCAGACCCCTAAGAACCACCATTTTGCTTTCTGTCGCTATGGATCCACCCATTCTGAATGTTTCATATAAGTGAAACCATATTCAACCTTTTGTACCTGGCTTCCTCCACCTGGCATAATGCTCCTGCGGTTCAACTGCGTTCTAGCATCACCAGTATGTCATTCCCTTTTATGGCTGGATACTATTCCATTGCATGGACAGACACATTGTCAATCCATTCAGCGGCTGATGGACATTTGGGTTGCTTCCATCTTTGGGTAATTCTGAATTGTGCCACTATAAATGCTGTGTATAGTACTTCTTCGAGAAGAATGGCTTTTCTTAAGATTATCGAAATCCCTCTGTTCTATGCACGTGAGGAAGTCTATCATCATGAATGATTTAAATGTCTAGAACCCCATACTTGGGGGCCTCCAGTAACAACAGCTACGTAGCATCTACTATGCAGCTGGGTCTATAGCGGGCAGTGGATGACATTTCCATCTCATTCAACCGTCAAGACTTCTTTTTGTTTAAAAAAAAAAAAAGCTTTATTTATTTATTTTAGAGGGAGAGCGTGTGTGCACACATGCTAGTGGGGGGAGGGGTGTAGGGAGAAGGAGAGAGAAGGAATCTCAAGCAGACTCCCCTCTGAGAGCAGAGCCCCACATGGGGCTCGATCTCTTGACTCTGAGATCATGACCTGAGCTGAAACCAGGAGTCAGATGCTTAACCCACTGAGCCACCCAGGCGCCCCAACCCTCAAGTCTTCTAACATGTGTGTGTCATTAGTCCACTGCAGAGATGAGAAAACCATAGCTGAGTGTGGGTTAAATGCCACACCACACATGTTACACATGTAGTATAGGGTAGAACCAGGATTAGACACAGCAGAAAAGTGCCTGGAGTGCTTTCCGGCACAGAGCACTATACGATGAATATCAGTGAATGAGTATGAATGAATGAATCAATATCCAGTTAATTCACTAAGTACCTAGTGGCAGTTTGAAAATTAAAAAACAAAAGAACTTGGAGGAGGGTTAGAAGGAAGGTACAGTCTAATATTTTCTTTTTCCCTTCTCATAACTCACTGTACTTTTATGGTATCAAGTGCTCAGTGGGTGGCCGCATGTGTTTCCTAGGACTGCTGGAACAAAGTTCCATAAACTGGGTGGCTCAGCAGAAATGTATCCTCGCACAGTTCTGGAGGCTAGAAGTCCAAGCCTGTGGCATGAGCACGGTATATGCCCTCTGAAGGCACTAGGGGAGGGCCTGTCCCAGGCCCCTCTCTGAGCCTCTGGTGGTCCTTTGGCTTATGGCAGCACAAGCCCACGCTTCACGTGGCATCTCCGTGGGTGTGTATCTGGGCCTAAATTTCCCCTTTTATCAGGACAACAGTCACACTTGATTAGGGCCCAGCCTAATCTAGGATGATCTCATTCTAATTACATCTGCAATGACCCTATTTCCAAATAAGGACATATTCTGAGGTCCTGGGGGTTAAGACTTCAGCATATGAATTTGGGGGGGATGGATATAATTCAGTCAGCAACAGTTAACCTCACCATCACGCAGAAGTCAAGAAAAGAAACCACCACGAAGGTAGAGAGTCAGGAAGAGGCATGGCAGTCCTGTGGGGTCAGGGATACCCTGTCCCCAGAGGCCACCTGTCAGCAGCAGGACTGACTCAGGGCCACTGGAGGAAGGACAGGATGGTCTGGACCTACCACAGGTCTCAACCTTCTCAATGATGATGTGAAAGAAAGAGCATGAAACCAAGCCACAGGAAACCCAGTCCTGCTCAACCAGCAACTTACACTGTGACTCGACTGGAAACTCCCCTTCTCTGGGCCTCAGCATCCAGGGATGCCTAATGGATCCCTCCCACCCAAAAGGCATCTGCTTGTCACTTCCAAGTCATCAGGAGCTATAAACCCCTCCCTGCAAGGGTGCAGAACTCTTCACAGTGTCCAAAAACCTCTTACTGTCCCAGCTCCAGGAAGGAACCTCCAGCTAATGGTCCTGCCACCTTTAAAGTTAGAAATGAAATCTCAGGCATCTGGGCTTCTATAAATAAAATCAAATTATTCCAATGCATCTCACTCACACAACATGTCAGACAGATGCGGCGCAGAAAGTGAGCCGGCTAGTTACTGAGCTCATTAGTTGTGGGGCTGTCAGAAGAACCTAATCGTGGTGATAACACACAAAGCTGTCCCCATCTTAGAAGTCAGGCTAAACGCTTTCCATTTTTATCACCCAATTCATAACCGTGCTGTCTGGCTTTAAGAATCAATAGCCTGGTGGGTTTGGTATCCACTAAATTCATCTTAGTTTGGACGTTTTTCATTTCCCATGCCACTTGAAGAGAGCAGAAGAAGGTAAATTGCTCCTCTCGTGGCATTTGTTTTTCCAAATCTATAATTTCCCACTGACATGTTCCACACACCAGGGAAGGCAAAGAGGGAAAGGAAGCAGCTCTTGGAGGGCCCATCCTAAGACCAAGGAAACGTCAAATTGGGATCATGTGGGACAACCAATTTAACAAGTTTCACATCGGCAACCGTCAACTGGTCTACCAACCCCAACTGGTGAGCCGGATCATTCACCTAGCAAAGAACGGTTCTCTAACACCCAGTGCCAAATCCTGGGCTAATTTATATGCATGATCTCATCAGTCCTCACAAGACAGCTGCCTGCAAAAAACGCCTCAGTTTGATACACACGCGCACAACACATATAACATATTTACGTATTTTTACACTGACATAGCACACTGAGACTAAAAAAGGAAAGCAACACCAGCTCAGTAGATAACAGAAAGCAGCGAGAAACTTAAAGAACAAGCACATATTGAAAGCCAATCAATATAAACATGCACAGACTCAAAATCACTGAGGTTAAGCTAAATGAGAAGTTGGGAGAGGGAGCGGTTCTCAAATTCAATGCCAGTCACCCAAATGCGGGAGCTGAGGCTCAGACAAGACATGCCCAAAAGCTATCCGGAAAGAAAAGGACAGAGTTAAGTCTGGAACCTGGGTCCTTGCCTTCTCGTCCCACTGCTTTTATCTTCTTCATCATCTTCAAATCAACACATATTTTAAGAAATGTTTAAAGGACCTACTTAACACGGAAAGCTTCATGATTTGGAAGCATTCAAGATGCAGGGTGGGAGGGGTGAAGGAGAGAAAGAGAGACCCTTCAAGAATCAGAAAGTGTCTGCCTGGGGCTCACAGGAGAGGGGAAGGGGGAGACTGCTAATGAGCATGTGGTTTCTTTTGGGGTTAATGTTAAGTGTTCTGGAATTAAACGGTAGTGACAGTCACACGAGCTTGTGAATTACACTAAAAACCATTCGCTTGTACACTCTAACAGGGTAAAACTTACGGTATATAAGTTACGCGTCATTTAAAAAAATAATCAGTGACAACCGAACAGTCAGGACTTAATAACACAGACCAGCCCCTCCCAAAATAGTCAAGTTGTAAAAAAAAAAAAAAAAAAAAAAAGATTCTACCAGTCACCCTTATTTATCCTGAGCAATTTCCAGACATACACATGTCAGGTAGCACACAGCAGTTCTTTGTCCCGTTGAATCTACACAATCATTCTGTGACACAAATGCTATTGTCCCCAAATTACAGATAAAAAACCAAGTCTCCTAAAAGTCCAGACATCTCCTCAAGATGGTATAAGGGGGTCAAACACCTGTCTTCTCTCTCTCCTGTCATAGCGCTTAGCAAAATATATTTTAGCGAGTTGGTCTGGATCTCTCTCGTCGGAGAATGACTCCCTGTAAGCAGGGACTATGTTCTTTCAGGAAAAGAACAAGTCTGGAAGAGTACTTTGAGATTTACTGGAAGGCAGACCGGGGCCAGGGAACGAAAAACAAAGAAGGTTGAGAAATGAGTTTCCATGAAAAGAAGAAGAGGCGTCTACCAGAGGTACTCCGTGCAGAAGCGTTTTATTTCCCGTTAATTTAATCAAATATCCATGGAAGCCTGCTTGTGCCTGGGAAACGGTGCTTACGGTCTAGCTGGGGAGAGGGGCATGGTCACACAACAAGACAAGAGCAGCCCCAGTGCCACCATGTGATTCTGACAATTTGTGTTGAGAAGTGGCTCCAAGTCCCCTGGTGGGTATTGACCACCAGGCTCTGCGGGAAGTCATGGGCAAGCAAGGGCGGTGGAGGGGGATTACAGTCTTCTTTCATCGGGGATGGTAAGGAGGACCTGTGGACTCAAAAGGAACTTCAAAGTTGCTAAAATCAATCAATACTGAACCACTAAGACAATCTTTCACTTTCTTACTCTTTTTTTCTCCTTTTGCACGTGCCAACTCATGACACGCTCCAATCCATCCTGCAGGGGGCCACCTCTTTGGGGAAGTTGACCCACACTCTATTGAGTCACCCTCCCAAGACTGTTTAATTAGAATCTTTCTTCTGTTTTAACAATTGCAACAACTCTTTTATTGCTGATAAATATTACTACTACTACTACTACTACTACTAGGATTTTCTATCATATCCCAAGCAATATATTTGTACCAAGCACTGCATTTTAAGTGTTTTGCATGGAGGGTCTTACTGAAGTCTAACCCTGTAAACTGGGTAATACTATCCCCATTTTATAGAAAAGGAAACTGAGCAACCGGTCCCATGTCGCACAGCCAGTAAGTGACAGAGCCAGAACGTCCACCCAGCCATCTCGCCCCAGCACATCTGTTTTCTACCTCCCGTTTACAGAGCTGGATCGCTGGCAATTAACGAAAGAAAGTCTGGATTTTCTTCTAAATTTGAAGGAATACAAATGAATGGTAAAGATTTCTCATGTCCTAATTTGCTTCTTGGACCACCTCAGAGTTTAGGTATTCCAATGCACGATTAAATAACAGGTTGAGAGTGACAACGAAGGTGGCATTCGTCTCTCAAAGAAGTCTGTCCTTCTGTTTTCAGGAGATAGTTGCAGATACTACTAAGCACAAATGAACCTTTATCTTATTTGCATGTGTATACATAGAAACGTTATCTGGACGTGCACATGCAATCATACACAGAGACACGCACATATGGCTTATTTACACATAAAATAACACACCACCAACATACAGTGCAGATACATGCAGCAGAGATACTGAATGTAATACACACATAGACAGTACGTATACCTCATTTTAACCTACGACCCATCTCACGAAGTAGAAAACTGGCGCACGAGGGTGTTAAACAACTTAACAAAGCCACTTGATGGGTAACTGGTCAATCCCTATCTCACGCACACGCCTGGCACTCTTTCTCAGACACCACGCCTGCGAATTCTGGAACAGCTGCTGAGTGTGAGGCCCACCGGGCTGGTAACGAACACAACGCCAGTAACAAACGCACGAAGCAAGCTTCATTTCTACAAACCCCGGAGAAGTTGAAAACTGAAAACCGCTAAAACCCCTGCCAGGTGGGAGGAAAAGAAAAAAGACAAGCCCCAATTTGTTCTTGTTTACAAATGCTTTTAAGCTGTTTGTCAAACAAAATGAGTGTGTCTGCCAGATGAGATCCCAATTTTCTAAGTTCATTAGTGGCGAATGAACGGAAAGGGTCACCGTGGTGATTTAATAATTTGGCCCTGAGTCTTGTCAAAGCCACTTAAAAAAAATAAAATAAAAAATCCCAAGCTGTCAGGAGAGAACAGAAATGCTATTTGATTCAATTTGGGCACTATTTCCGTGCGAACACGTTGTAGGTATTTACAGACACGCTGCTGAGTCGCGTAACCAGGGTAGGGCGGCATACGAAATAAAAAAGGGGAGAAGGGCCGGGAATGGTTCACATATGCCGAGCTGCCAGCCACAGGCAGCATTCCACTGCCTGCAGGCCAACTCTGACAGCCTCTCTCTTTTATATTAAATCCTGTAGGTATAGCAAAAACACACCTTTCGATTATAAAACTGAGAATCATTAGGAAATGAGGAATTTTTCAAGAAGCCCATCATCTTGGGCATAAGTAGGACGCACCATTCAGAGGCCGGGAAGACAGGAAGGTGGCTTTCCAAGTTCTAATAAAGGCCTTGTTAGGAGAAACTTTTTTTTTACTGTTGCCTTCGTTTTATGATGGGAAGGAACACCAAGGTTCTTATTCAAGTGTATTAATCGGAATAATAAAACATCCCCAGTGTATCGCTCTCCAAACTACCCCACCGTGAGCTCTTTCTTAGGGAGATTCCATATTGCTACTCCACAGCCAAAGGGAACTTCTCTTTGGGGAACGAGTCACACTCAGTTACAGCCCTCAGAATCCCATTTCTTATTGGCCCCTTACAGAGGCACCACAGAGGGAGGGTGGAGGCCTAACTCTCTCCCTACTAAATCCAGAAGGTCTCGAAGCATTCTCCTTCCAGATCCTTCTCTCCTTTATCGCCCTGACACTCTCATCAGCTCTCAATTCTCACATCCCCGGGGAATACCCTCCTCCCTAGCATTTACGAGCTTTAAAACCTACACTTACTTGCAAGGTTACTTTATTGTCTCTCTTCCCCTCTAGAGTATACGCTCTATGAGTACAGGGCTTGCTTCTAAGTCAATAACACACTTTACTTTCAACTGATGGCTGATACGACTTTTTTTTTTTACCCAATTTTAAACAGGAGTAGGGAAGATCTTTGAAAGCCCTGAATTACTAGCTAACCAAACCTCTGGAAAAGTGCTGGAGAGGGAACGTTCCAGGGAATAGGCTGGTGACCTCAATCCAAGAGGTGATGTTGTTCATCCTTGGCAAGAACTAAGGTGAAGTCTCAATATTCTTCTGAAACATTTTTTTTTAATTTCTAGAATTTCAGACTTCCACATTCGACAGCAGATACAGGATAGTGTCCATTTTATTTGTACAAACCAAATAAAAGCAGTTTTATGACCAGGCTTTTGGAATGCCCTTCCTCCCGATTATCTGCCAGCTTGACTGCCAGCTATCCATCCAGACCTCACTCAATGGCCACCTCCTCCAAGAAGCCTTCCTCAGCAGGCAGAGCTCAGCTCCATCGGAGAGAGAAAATCAAGTACTGAATTCAGTTTTTGCAAATCTTCGTATCTTAGTTCAAAAGAAAGTAGTGGGAAAGTTAACTTCCTCCTTTTCCAGCCCTCCATATAATGCTAGTGTATCCTTACAGCCCTCCAACACTTGACAAGGGGAAGTGAGAGGTCCCCTTTAGAGGGCTTTGGGTCGACAGCAGCATCTAGCCAGGCTTTAACACAGCACAGGTTCCTTTGGTTACCCGCTTAGAGAGAGTGATATGAATTTCTCATTACCATAAATGTATTTATGTAAATAAGAAGGTCTTAAGAAGATGCGGACAGGGGAACCTGGGTGGCTCAATCAGTTATGTGTCTGCCTTCAGCTCAGGTCATGATCCCAGGGTCCTGGGATTGAGGCCTGTGTCTGGCTCCCTGCTCATGCTCTCTCACTCTAGCTCTCAAATAAATAAATAAAATCTTAAAAAAAGAAGAAGGAGGAGGAGGAGGAGGGGGAGGAGGAGGGGGAGGGGGAGGAGGAGGAGGAGGAGGAGGAGGAGGAGGAGGAGGGTGAGGAGGAGGAGGAGGAGGAGGAGGAGGAGGAGGAGGGTGAGGAGGAGGAGGAGGAGGAGGGTGAGGAGGAGGAGGAGGAGGAGGAGGAGGAGGAGGAGGAGGAGGGGAAGGAGAAGGAGAAGAAGAGAACCACTGAACGGGAAGATGGGAACAGGAGAGCTTACAAAGCTCTGGCCAACTGTAAACTCCATGAGGGTAGGGCCTGAGTGTCCAGCTGGTTCTCGGCCAAGTCCATGCACTTGGCACCTGGAACACAGCGGCCACTATGACTACTGCAGAGAGAAACCGAGACTCAGGAGCTCTAGGCTGAATGGTGCAAGGACACAGCAGGGATTGAAACCACATCTTCCTGCTCTGAGCCCAAAACATTTTCAACTTGGGAACTCTGTACCAAACGGCTTCAAAAGCCAATAAATGCCTGTTACGTGAATAAAAAGAAAACGAAGAGGATTCTTTTCCTTGAGGTATTCATAACCCGACAGAAACACTCCACAATTCACACCATCCAGAGATTTCCATCCATCATTTTGCCTTCAAAAGAAATGATGAAAGACCAAACTATGTTTCTGTGGAAGTTGACCAAAGTTTAAGTTTATCCTGCCCATCACACTGATTAAAAAAAAACTTCACATCCAGAGAATCGAGTTATCTGACATGCCAACCGCCGAAGTTCAGCAAAACAGGAGATATAATTGACAGGTATTTCTAAAAGCTGTTTTGAATTCTTTTTTCCATAGCAATACATATCCAGAATATTTATTTAGAAGAATTGCACAAGTTTCAGTCCTCAGTTTTTTGCTTTAAAATGCCCTCAGGCACATGTCCTCTCAAGGTGAACATCAGGTAAAAATTCTGCCCAAAACAACCGCAGTGACTGTTCTTTGTACGCGCCGCAAACAAAATTTCCACGAACGCAAAGGAAAGAGCTGTTTTATAACTTGCGGTAGCTATAAAGACCAGACTTTTAAACGAAGGAAGAACCACTTTCCTAGAAGTAAATGAGAAAAGCTCTTGAGTGATGAGGTAATAGTTCAAATTTAAAAGCCTATGAGCTCTATCCTGAGAAAGCGAGAGCCACCTCCCAGCGTTCAGCCAGCACCCACTTCAGGTGCGGGGCGGACTGGTGGTCTGACGGCCCCTGGCAGAGGACGGGGGGCCCGAAGGAAACACTAGCAGGGGGCAGCCACAGGAACCACCAAAGCACGACAGCCGGGGCCACTCACTGTAGGGGGAATCCCCATGGATGACAATATGGCACAAAGGTGAAACAAGTCACATTATGAGAAGTTTAAATAATTCTTGGTCTCTTGTGTTGGAAAACGGTCTCTGGCGTTGGACGTGTTTAGAACATTTTCTGTAATATCATCATGAGTTTTTGGTTTTCTTCGGTATGGGACATTTTCCAACTTTCATTTGGAAATTCACCCGTATGGGACATTTTATTGCTAACAATGCCTTATTATTAGGCTATTAGGGGGTGTCTTATGAATGACTTTCTTTAGGGAAAATGCTGCTAAGTGGCATTCTTCTTCGTACAGTATCATGAGCATATATCTAAATAATATTAGTAGCACATTTTTCCATCTAATAATCTGACAGATGATTATATAGAAATCATTCTGCACTTTCACATGGAAGCTAAGCCAAAGACTTATTACTACTAATACTACCACCACCACCATCATCACTAATAACAACTATCACCATTTTTCCAGGAAAAATACTTTTTAAGTCTTATATGTAGTATCTAAGGGGAAAGGGAATCTCTCCGTGTCTTGTTTGTTACGCACCTGCTACCTGCTAGGAGAGGCACCGGATAACATTACCTCATTCCATCCTCAGATTAAACTTCATTCTCACATGTCCCCTTCTCCATCTGAGGAACGTGATGCCAGTGAGGCAAAGTGGCGGGCACGGCACCCCTGCTAGCCAGTGGCAGAGCTGAGGTTCAGACACAGACACATGGACTCCAAAGCCAGTGGTATTGTCCCTCTCTGTGACAGAACATACTATGACTGCAGATATTCTGGAATTACATGACATGTCAGGAGGACAAAGGGGTCATCAGGAAAATCTGCTCTCAGAGGCCTCTCTGAGGGGGCAGGATGTTGGGAGGACACGAGGGAAGAAGAAACCTCTTCTATAGCCTACGTGCAACACTCCACACCAGACTAGTAGAGTCACGTGCTGAAAAACCAAACCAAACCAAACAACAAAGCACACAAACAAGAAACACAAGCTTCCAGACTTTTCCTCCTTGGGAAATGCAGGCGTTCCCAAGCCCCCTGCCCGCAGTCCACAGAATTATCTCTCTCCCCTCCTTCACTATCCAGCATGTTCCAATTTTCCAGGAGAACACACTTGCCTTCCCACTATGTCCAGGGGTTTCCCCCAAAACCTCACCCATGAGAAAAGGGAAGGAAACGGTGGGGCCGGGAGGTCAGAAGAGCACCGAGTAGGCGCTGAGTACTATCTTATTTAACACCCAGGAAAGCTTTCCGCACATACAACATAAGACCCCTGGGTGCGCCCGGAGGAGGGAGCCCCGAGCCCGGCCAAGCTCCTGCAGGCAATGCCTGGAAAATTTATGAGAGGCATACCACGCTCCCCAGGCATCTCGGAGACAGGCGTTCGAGAGCGCGTTATTATTCATGCTGGTGACCCAAGCAGGAGCCGGAAAACACGTTCTCAAAGTTTAAAATTCCCTTTTCTCTCTCACCACCCTGGACCGCTACAGGGCTGTCATATCGTTGTTGTTGTTGTTGTTGTTTTAAAATAATACAGCAGGGAGAGGAGAGGAAACAGCCAACCACCCCACCTCTGAGAAAGGATACTGGACTTTTCTCCAAGTGCACGCGAAGAAGGACAAAGTCAGTCTCAGCCCCTGCCTGACGTCCATACAGCCCACCACACACGGAGCAGGAAAAACCCTCCCAGCCCAGCAGCAGCTGCTCCTACCGGCTCCCGCGTATTTACCTAAGCCGGAGCATAAATTCACTTTTATTACAATGTCACTGATGGAAATGAAAGGCTCACCTGTCCAATTTCCACCCAAAAAGCCGAAGCCCCAGAGCACGCGGTGAGAAGGGAAGAACGCCGCTTTCCCTCGGGACGATGGCTTGGACTCTAGAATGTGGACAGCGTCAGAGTCCCTCCTGCCTCCCCCAAGAACATGGGAAAATCCTTCTCCCTAAATAGAACTTTTTCCAACTCATCTCCCAACCTTCGTGGCGTGTCTGCACTCACCACTGCAGATCTCTGCTTATCTACATAAGGCAAGCCTCCTTTTGTCCTTAAGAATCTATCCTCTTGCTGCCTCTCCATCATAATCATAAAAGAAGGGGAGGTGTGAGGATCTTTCGCTTTTACAAAAAAAAAAAAAAGGAAAAAAAGAAATACTAATAAAGATGGAATTGAGAGATGCAGCTTTTGTGGGGTTTTTTTCTTCTTTGTTTTTTTGCAAAAGAATGTATTTAGGTTTCCCAGTTTTCTGTAGGGCCTCGCTCTCCTCCAACTACAGGGAAAATAAGGAAGTTTATCGGATGCTGAGGGAAACCTGGCTCAGATATTGTGAGTTTGAAAGCATGAAGATGACAAGTTTATGCTTGATGCGACGCCCACCCAGCCTCCTCAACCCACAGAATCCACACGCTTCCCAGCACCTACATTCTGCTCCGTGAAGCATGTGGTTGGGTCCCATGTGTCTGTGCATATAATTGGGAAAGGATGTGCAAATGCGGACGAGACCGTGCGGCCGTCTCTTCCCAGCTACCGGACCACAGAAGATGGAGTCTCACTTTGCTTCTTCTCTGCTGGGTGGGAAGGAGGGAAGGACGGAGGGAAGGAGAGGGAGAGGGACCCAAATCCCTGGTGCTGCCCAGGCACCTACACCCCAGCTGGGCCTGGAGGGCTGGGCTGGGGCTGGAGCATGGGGCCTCTCTGCTCACAGACCTAGTTTCCTGTGCCAGAACCCCTCTCAGGGGCAGCTCAGGGGCAGCTAATCTCCAAGGAGCCAGGTGGCTGGAGGAGGGAGAAGCCTTGCTCTTCCAGCCGATAGGTCTGGGGTCCAACCCTTCCTGCCCTCTTACCGCTCTGGGGCCTTGGGGAAGACACACGTTCTCTAAACGCAGTTCCCTCATCGGTCCAGCATCCACGGACGCACCTGCCCAACGTGGGACAATCTCAAGAGCGAAAGGGAGTAGTGTTCATATCAAACGAGGCCAGAATAACAGAGGACGGCTCCAATATGACAATGTAAGCAATGTTTTCCCCAGTCTTTGGCAGGGAATAGGCCTCTGAATGGTAATAGTTGCTGGTCCTATTTTAAGAGAACTGATCTTTACAAAGGTTTAAATTCAGGCTCCATCTTTGTAAACTGTGTCAGCTGGTAGAAATGACTTAGTCTGTCAGCCTCGGTATCTTCACCTCAAAAACTGGGCTAATAGTAGCGAGTTGTAGGGCGGTTGAAAGCTCAGCATGGAATAATTTAAGTGAGCAATTAGCACAAGGCCCGGCATACAGTATATATTTGATTAACTGTTAGCCATAATAATCACTGCTACTACGTACTTATATTTATGTTTACATAGATACAACCAACGTGATTCCTGCAGCAATCATAACCACATATACGTTAGTGGGTATATGTATACGGGGTTTTATAAATGTGTACACATGGCAGACATAATGATTAAGAATATAGACTCTGGAGCCAGACTGCCCAGGTTCAAACCGTGCCCCTGCCACCTACAGGCTGTGTGACCTTGTGCACATCAATGAACATCTCTGGACCTCAGTTTCTTCATCCGTAAAATGTGATAAAAATTGTACCTACCTCATAGGGGTTCTGTTAAATAAGCTAATATATGTGTAATGCTTAAAACATACTACATGCTCAGATCTTACCTGGGTAATACAGACATTAATGCCGACATTATGGAATTTAATTTAATGTGTTACTGGAACCTTTTCTGCAAGTCAATTTCAATGGGAGTAAAGAATAAACAGCTAAGAATTTGAAGTATTAGAAGGGAGGGACCTGGACAAAGCCATGACCTCTAACACACTTGGTGGCAGAGGAGAGAAACATAGAAAGGAATTCAAAACTCTAATAAGAAAAGCAAAATAAACATTTAAAATAATAAATCAAGGGAGAAGAGGTGCCAGGAACAGGATCTTTCCTGTAAGATTATCATGCCAGTGAAGAACACAATAAAAGGAACTAATTAAGAGAAAGAAAACAGGAAAATCCCTGTTGCAGAAGACCCTGGGAAAATGCAAAGAGACAGAAATAGGTGGAAGAGGAGGGGAAATTTGCACCTTAAAGGTGATGTGGTAAGACTTCTAAAAGCATCTGGAAAGATGCTAGTTTAAGTGGGAAACTACAGGGAACATTAGCAACAGATGGGGGTGGGCAGATGGGTGGGTGGCTGGATTTCCAATTAATCCGCAAGTGGGCAGATGAAAAAGAGGAAGGAGACCCCTCCAGTCAGGCCCTTGACCTTCCCCAGCTTGCACCTCCTGCCTCTGGAGAGTCAATTTCGGACACTGAGCCCTTCAGACACTGTGGTCTGCATTTTCTCCTCTTCCCTCTTCCCAAAGGACCCTCTACCCAGCTGACTGGGTCTGGAGAGGAGGCCCACTGATGTAGGAAAGATGTTAGGGTTCAGAGTCGATGGCTAAGAAAGAATTCTTGAGATGGCTTTGGTACAAAAAGGTGGTTTTATTAAAGCATGGCGACAGGACCCAGAAAGAGCTACTCTGGGGTCATGAGAAGCGGCCCATTATCAACTTTCAAGTTGGGAGGGGGTTAGGGACAGTGTAAGTCTCCAAGGAACTTTGGAAGCAAGGTTTCCAGGACCTTGAGGGGGCTAAATGTTGTTAGGAAAGGGTCATTTATTACTGTCTAATAAAACCTTACTCATGAGACCCTTCAGATATATATCGGTGGGCCATATGCTTGGGGGATGACTGCCAACATGTATCTTGAGGGGTAGGGGGATAGAGATAAAGGAAGTCTCCAAAGGAATTTTTATACGTTAAAGTAGACTCACAGGAGCCTGGGGGTGGGCTAAGATTGTCTTCTGCCCTTAGCAAAGTAGTAACATTGAGGCAGCTGAATTTCTAGAGGAAGGTCACTCTGCCTATTTCAAGGACTTGTCAGTGGGCTGTAGGGAGTAAGGAAGTTTCATTTTTCTTTGTTTCCCACATCAACATCACCTCAAGTGTTACGGTGGGTTCCAATCAACCTACACAGTTGTTGTCGTCAAAGCCCCAGGTGCCCAGGTGATGGACTCCAGGTGGCATGCATCTCAGTGACCAATGGCTGTCATGGGAACAGCAACACAAAGAAGAGGACACGGTCTCGGGGCGCCTGGGTGGCTCAGTTGGTCAGGGTCTGCCTTTGGCTCAGGTCATGATCTCAGGGTCCTGGGATCAAGCCTCGCATCAGGCTCCCTGCTCAGTGGGGAGTCTGCTTCTCCCTCTCCCTTTGCCCCTCCCCGCTGCTTATGCTCTCTCTCTCTCTGACCAATAAATCAATAAAATCTTTTAAAAAAAGAAGAGGACACGGTCTCACCTCAAGTCAGCCGTACCTCTGGAATTCTCAACATCAGAGAACTTCCAGTCTATTCCCTGAACTGCTGAAGCCCGTGTGTAGATAGAGGCTGCTTCTCAAAGTCATCCTAACGGGTCCAGTGCCTTTGAGTTCTGGGACCCTCCTTCATCTGCAGAATGTTCCTGAACATACACCATAAACTGAAAACATCGGTTCTGAGGATAGACTGACCTGAGTCTCACCCGTTTTCCCATTTACGATCGTGACCGAGGAAGTCACTTCACCCCCCTCCCCACCCCGGCGCTCGTTTTATTTTGCTCATCTATAAAACGGGAATCATAAGCCTCACGTGCAGGGTGTTGCACGAATTACATCAGGCGATAAACGCAAAGTACCGAGCGATATCTGAGGTCGTACGAGGACAGATGTGAAGGCACACACAAGTTGCATTCATCTTTAAAAATGAGCAAATTATATAATAAAAAGTATCAGTGAAAACAGAACACAGGAAAACTGTAGGGAGGGAATAAGCGGAACCTTACGGGTATTCCTACTTCTAAGGTTTGAAAGGAAAACGGATGGAAGAGACGAACACCAGAAGTGTTCCACAGATGACCATCTCCTTCCTCTTCCCCACTCTTCACCAAGACACACACACACACACACACATACACGGCATTTCTGCATCCGGAATGTTCCACACTGGTAACTGCTGCCCCACACGCTGGACGGAGGATCTTGACACACTTCTCAAAGATCTAATCTGGAGGGGATAATGTCGCCATTCAGGTCCCTGCCACCCCCAGCTCTCTTAAATACCGGAGTAATACGCACAAAGGAAAACTGGCACCGGCCCAGCCTCATCTGGCCCGTGACGCAGGTGACGAATGCAGACATCATGACACCCTTCCTAAGTCCTTCCTCAGAAACAGTTCTCCACGAGGGCTTTCCACACGGCCCTCAAGTGGAGCCCAAGAGACCCTGAGGCTCAAGGAACTTTCAAGGTCAGGCCTTCAATGTCGCACCCAACGCTACTGCACTCAATTAAAAGTAAGGACAGGGTGGACCTCGGTCACCTATGGCAGCCAATTGTGGCTTCTGGTCTGGAGGACTGGTCTGGACATCTTCCACTGTATTCTGCCTCCAGATTCTGGGAACCTTCGTTTTCTGCAAGAAATTGCTGATAACGCCTCAACCCATATCAGGATGGAGAAGCAGCGATACACCCGGGCCTTTGCAAAATACTGTCTGGAGTTGACTATGACACTTGTAATCCGTGGGCAGGACGCGAGACTAGCCAGCATGAAGTCCGACTGGAGAAGGGGACACCGAGGCCTGCTGTTTGCTCATCCAAGAAACATTTCCAGAGCAACACTCCGGCCTGGCGCCGTGGCTATGAAGATAAAGGTATAATGCATGCAGCAGAACAAATCAGGAGACAACCAACTCGGACAGGAAGGGATGCCTGTCTTTGTAAAGGTGAAGAGAGAAAAACGTTCTGATAAAAGCAGGAGTCACTGGCTGAAAGTGTATTGGTGTCGGGAAAGACTTGGGGGGCAGGAAAACAGAGAGGACTCCATTGATGAGATCACACGGCAGAAGGGATGTCAAGGATGGACAAGAGTATGCCGAGTGTGTGTGTGTGTGTGTGTGTGTGTGTGTGTGTTCGCACACGTGTGAGCTGCGTTCAGACAGAGAGCAGGGAGAAGCGATACCCCAGCTGCCCCGGGCACTTTCTGCCTGTGGTAACTCTTCAGATGCTTGATTCTATGCAGCTCAGCTTTCTCTTACACGCTGACTCCTTCTGTTTGAAAAGTTTAGTGTGGGCATACCAACCCCTAGGCATCAGACAAGAAGCCTCCTGCAGGCAAGGATTGTATCAGATGCTCTGACTGCTAATTATTTACCTCTCAGGCTTGTTTTTTTTTTTTAAACTTTATGCTTATTTTTATTTTGCAATAATTCTAGATTCACAAAAAGTTGCAGAATAGTACACAGAGGTCCTGTGTACCCTTCACCCCGGTTCCCCCAAGGGGGACCTCTCCCATAACTATACAGTCATCATCAAAGCCAGGAAATTAACACCCGCACAGTACAATCAGTCAGACTACAGACCTCACTCAGATGTCACTAGTTTTTGCACGTACTAGTGTTTTGGTTTTTTTGGACTTGGGGTGTAGTTCAAGAAATTCTGTCCCGTGTAAAGATTTGTGTGACGGCCACCACAACCAAGAGGCAGACCTCTTGCATTACCCCTAAAGTAACTCCCTCAAGGTACCCCATTATACTCACACACACCCCTGCTCCCCGCGAGCCCCCGGCAACCACGTATCTGCTCCTCTGCTCTGCAATTCTGTTGTGTAGAGAATATTACATAAATGGAACCATACAGGATATAACCTTCTGAGACGGTTTCCACTAAGCACAATGCCCCTAAGACCACCTCAGCTGTTCCACACATGGAGTTCATTCTTTTTTCTACTGCTAAGTAGTATTCCACCGTATGGCGAGACCACATTTTAATAGATCACCTGTTGATAATGAAGCTGCTTCATTGCCCTGATTGTGGTGATGGGATCACAGGTGTCTGCCTATGTCCAAGCTCATCACACTGCCTGCATTCAATGTGTGCACTTTTTATCAGTGATACCGTAATATAGCTATATTAAAAAATACGTATGTACCAAATTAAAACAAGTTTGTAGCTATTGCAAATAACGCCCCTATAAACACCTGTGTCCAGGTGTATGTGTAAACACAAGTTTTCATTTTTCTCAGACGCGTGTCCAGGAGTGTGAACACTGGACTGCAGGGAAAGTATATATTTAACTGTTTAGGAAACTGTCCAACAGATGCAGAGAAGGGCGGCCCCATCCCACACGTCCGCAGAAGAGGTGGCTTCTGCACATCCTCACCGACGTGGGGGGCTGCCAGCACTTGTCATGCCCGTCATTCTAACAGGTGTGTCACGGTAGTGGATTGTGGCTTTACCCTGTGTTTCCCTGATGGTGTGGAGTATCTTCTCCACTGGTTCATCGGCAGTTCATATGCAGATCTCCTTTGGTTAAGTGTCCGTGTAAGCCTGTTGCCCATTTTCTGAGCGTGCTGTTCGGTCTCTCCCCATTGCGTCTAGAGGCATTTCTATCGATCCCGGAGACAGGTCTGCTGTCAGATAGGTGATCTGCACAATTTTCTCCCAATCGTTCACCCTCCTCTTAACAGACTCCCCCTCCGGAGCAACATTCTCAATTGTGATTAAGAACAATTGATCCATTTTCTTGTGTACTGTTCAGTGAATTGTGCTTTGGGTGTCCCACCTTTCTTTGGTCCAAGACAACTAGAGGCACTGGAGCAAATCCCTTAACCCTCCTGTGACTCAGTTTCCTCATCTGTAAAATGGGGAGGGCAAGCCTCCCACCTAATGCTTGAGCCACTGTAAGAATTGAGAGCTGGATCGTATTATATAAAGCACTCAAAACACAGTGTTTGCGGTTTTTATTATTTTTGCTCACTTGTGGAATACCTGCTTTCACTCTGACCGCCTCATGAAAGCCCTGAGAGGAAAGGCCTGGTAATTAACTCTAGAAAAAAACGCAGGGTTAACAAGCATCTGTGCGAAGGAATGATTTCGTGGAGGCAGAGATGACGAAAGAATGTTCTAAACACAGAAACCAGGCCAAGCGGCTGAAACAAAAGGTAAGTGTAAACAAAAGGCACTCTGACCCCGGCAAAGCCAAAAATAAAAGCAGCGATAATTTGGCTTCTTCAACTCCCAAGCGCAGACTCTCTAACAGAACCTCCGAGACGTCAGCAGGGAGGGGGCCTCGGCGCCATCCTTATTGCGGGAAGACTTTGTGGGCCCTGCCTCAGGTCCAGGCTACTCCGTCCAGGAGTCTTCCTTTGATTACCACCGGCAGGTGAAGGAGGGTAATTGCCACTCTCCTTTGGGAATGGCCCTGTCCCCAGCCTTGGGCTCAAGGCGGCTCTGACTCATCTCAAGGCGGCTCTGACTCATCTCAATGCCAAATGAAAAGAGCATTTTAAATTAACCTTTGGGAAACTCCCACGGGAGGAGGGCTTTCCCCTGTCCTTTGCTTAAATGTCCACAAAGACAGGGACAGAGGACATCTCCCTGCACGGGTTCCCTTATTTTGATCATCTCCTTGGACATACAGTAGGGTGACAACCTCGTCTGTCACCCTCCCCCTCTCCCCAGCAGGATGAATTAGGCATGTGTCCCCGTGCAATTCTGGAGAGACCTGTGCGTATCACTTTCCACCTGGAAGTTCTGGTTCCCATGCCTATCTCCAGACCCCTAGACCACACTCGGGGCTGGGGGGGGGGGGACCCTATTCAACTCATTCCTGAACCGCATGCCTGGCACACTGTGTGACAGGTAATCGGTGCTCAGGAAAGTAAGATGCCTGGCCAGGCTGGCTGGCTGGCTGAGTGCAGGGACAGATGGGCAACTGGATGGATAGGAGGAAAGCTGGATGAACACACTGATGAAAACTTAAAGAGCAAGGGATATACTGGGGAAGAGCGAAGTATTCTTTCCCCAAACCGCTCAACTCTACCAGTATCTTAACAATCACTTCTAGAACTCCCTTGAGACAAGAGGCATAATAAGCCTGTCCTTAATAAAAACTAGCGTCACATCACAGAAGTGGCAGAGCACTTAATTTCCCCAAAGTGCTAGGGGTTCTGCTTTTATAGAACTTACACTTGAGATTCTGTCTCTGTCTCAATCATCTCGGGGGCTTGCATTGTGCCCTAGCTATGGAAAGGTCTTAGGAACAAGTCACCCATGGAAGCATGTCACGGTGCGAATCTTTGTAAAGGCAAACGAGCCTGGAGATGTGGACATTTTACAAATGTGATATGTATACAAAGGGGACCCAGTAAATGCTAATGGCACTCAATGGTCTCTAAGGTTATACGACTAATAAAGCCAAGAACCAACAGCGGAGGGGTGTCAGAGGTCCC
The DNA here is from genome assembly GCF_023065955.2 of Ursus arctos. NCBI lineage: Eukaryota > Metazoa > Chordata > Mammalia > Carnivora > Ursidae > Ursus > Ursus arctos. Next base: position 7,365,576 of record NW_026622886.1, on the reverse strand, counting down.
CAAGACCCAGCCCAGGTTCCATGATCCTCTAAAACGACTCATAGAACTCAGCATATACTGACATATACTCATACACACACGGCTATGACTTATTACAGCCAACACACACCAAACAAAATCAGCAAAGAAAAAGGGCGCATGCGTAAAATCTAGAAGGAACCTGGCACTAGCTTCCAGAGTCCCCTCCCACCAGAGTCACCCAGGATGCACCTAGCCTACCCACCAAAGAGCTGTGGCAACACGTGTGCAATGTTCAATCGACCAGCAAAGTTCAGGCTCAGGGCTCAGGGTTTTTATTGCAGACTGGTCAGGTGGGCATCCTTTGCCCCAGCATGTACCAAAATTCTGCACTCCGAGAAGGAGAGGGGTGTTCAGCATAAGTTATATCATTTGTGTAAACAGTTTAGGCACCGTGAGCCACTCTTAATCCACTTCAGGAATGGTGGGCCCCTCCTAAAATCCAAGTTTTCAGATATCAGCCAAGAACCCAACCCTGCAAGCAGGCCTTTCTACGGAAACCAGTTGGGCCTGTTAACTCTCGTCTGCACAGGGCAATACACCCAAAAACATTTTGGCCCAAGCTGTCTTCTTGGAAAGTCATTCGTTGATTCTAACAATGCTGCCTTTATTCACAGCTGTTCCGGATTTTTTTTTTTTTTTTTTTTTTTGAGATCCGCCTTCAGAGCCCTAAGTGCAAAATACGCCGAATTTTCAACTCATGAGGTGGACCGTATCTCCAATAACCAAGGCATATGCAAGCCTCTTGGGCTCAAAACATGAGTTAAACAATAAAATAACAAAACTGAATCTTCCGACTTTGGTCTTCAAGCACAGAGCTCAAGGATTGTCCATCCATTCATTCTTCAAACACCCATTTGGCACCTTGTGAGGACCAGATAGGTAATTTCTCAGTGGCTGGCAACACACGTAGGAGAAAAAGGCTGCAAGAGACCCACAGCCTGGCTCACTGAGTTCAGTCGAGCGAACACTTGCCACGCACACACCTGGGGACTGCTTGTCAGGAGAACGCTGCACAGAGCCAGCTGCGGATCTGTGTGGTTTTGATACCTCAAGCAACCTAGTTTCTATTTTCCCCAGGGAGTAAGACTGTAACCCTTTGCTTTAAAAAAAAAAAAAAAAAAAAAAAAAAAGATCATTTTAAAAAAGCAATTCTTCCTGTCCTACAGTTCTTAACAGGGCCACCACGTGACACCCACACATTGTGCCTGAACAAGAGGGCTGGACAGAGGGGGATAAAATCCATCCCCTCCCCCCACCCCGACACTGAGGAGCCCTGTGCTCATGGGCTGTGCCTCCACGGAGGGGGTGTCTTGTTCTCATCTGCACGCAGGCACTTGGGGGTGGCAGGAGCACCCTGTTCCCCAAACACGACAGACACGCTCCCCTTCAGCCCTTTGCCTTGTTATGGCCTCACCTCCCTCGGCCTCCCTCAACCCTCTGCTGACCCGTCCCCCTGTCTATCATGACAACCGGTCATTCCACCCCGCAGCCCCGTCTCCCTCCCTTTCCTTCTCTTCCGTTTGTAAAATCACCACCATCTCCACGAACTTCTTCGTTTAGCGCTTATCTGCCCTCACTGGAATTTTTTTTTAACTATTTTTTTTTAATTCCTTAAAGTGAAACGCAGCACAACCTAAAACGAAGTATATAAAGTGAGCGATCTGCCACATAGCGCATTTGCAATGGTGTGCGACCACCTACCCCACCTACTTCCAAAATATTTCCATCACTCCAAAAGAAAACCCCCCACCCACTGGGCAGGTTCTCCCACTCGGGGCCTGGTCATGACAAAGCTGCATGCTGTTTCTACAGATGACCTCTTCTGGATGTTTCCCGTGAGTGGAATCCTGTAATATGTGACCTTTAGTGTCTGCCCCTTGCCAGAATGTCAGCTGCCGGCAGCAGTCTATTTTAGTGACCACTCGATTTCCTGTGTCTCAGGACAGTGCCTGACCGAAGAAAACCCGCAGGCAAAAATAAGCGGTAAGTGAAAAAATGCGCAGGTGGATGGTGCACGGAAGGGTTAAATGGGCCATATCATCCAAAAGGAAGGAGAAGGAAAGAGAATAGGAGCAAAAAGGGGGCTCACGTAAGGTCGTCTGGAGGAGCTGGGAGTGTCAGACGGGGCTGTGATTCAAGAACCAGGCGTGGCTGCGGCAACGTGTCTCAGCTGGAGACACACGTTAGGACAGGGTAGTCTGGGAGTCTCGCCTCCAGGCCAGCTTGGAGCCTTAGAAATGAACCTGGCACATTTTCTAGACGCAGTGCTTACAGGACCTTCGACAGAAACACCCCTTTTACATAATCACATCCTGGAAGAGGACAAATCGCTCCTTGAACACTTTCCAGGAACACTGCTATATCATTATACTGAAATCATCAGCAATGTGACATCTCCCCCAACTATAAACTCCTTGAAAATAGGAAGGTAATTTATTCGTCTCTGAATTCCGGCCCCCAGCGAGGTGTTCAGGCCTTGGAAGGGTCTCAGCGAGGCCGGCTGCCCTGTGCTCAGAGCTGACCTCGAGTCCTCTTCCTTGCACTCACAAACCCTGTGACTTCTAGAAATACAGCCTGGTGGGCAGTGTGGCGTAGCGGGTGAGAGTGTATGGCAGGTTGTTAGGAGGAAAGCTTGAAGACGTCTTGCCAGGAGCTGTGTGAGCCTGGGTAAATCTCTCAGGTTCTGTGTGCTGGATGTCATCACCTGCAAAGTCAGGATGACGGCCTCATCGGACCATTGGGGAGTAAATGAGTTGGTTCATATGAAGCACGTTAGAATAGGGACCGACATAGTAAGTGTGCGGTAGCGTTCACTTCCACAACCAGATCCGTACTTTTCAAGTTCCTCCATCTCCGTATCTGGAAAGAGGAGGATGAAGCCTTGCCAGGGTGCTGAGAGGAGTCAGCAAGGGAGCAAGAGGAGCCCTCTGCTGCCCCCGGCCGCAAAGGCACCGAAGAGTGGGGTAACGTGGTAACGAGCCTTCTGCAGGAAGGGATAAATCTAATCAGTATATGTGGAGTGCTTATAAGCTGCCTGGCCCTCTGCTTGGCTCTGGGACCACAAGCATGTGCGAGACTCAGAAGGGCCCTGTCCTGAGGATGCACACGGGCGGATGTGGGGAACAATGGGCTCCACGGAGTGAAGTGTGCGCTGGCCGTGGACCTCGCGGACCATGCGGCGGAAGGATCCAGGGTCTCACTCATTTTTCAGGAGACCATCCTTTCTGTATTTTCCTGTGAAAGCAAACTATTTCTGCAGCTCGAAAGCACGAGATGGAGAGAGATTCGGTGGGGAATGCAGCTCTGTTACCCTTCAGCCTCAGGACCTAGGTGCACACTTTTCACCGTGCCTGTGACACTCCTCTCCAAACCAGAGACCCACCTTCATTCGACCCCTCTCCCTCTGACTCTGGACCTCAGCAAATCCTTCCCTAACCCCACCCACCTAATGCACTAAAAAGAGCACATTCTGTATCATATGCTTTCCTAATATCCTGTCCTGCTTGCCATACAACGGCTTGTACTTACGTACGTTCGCGACTAGATCATTGGTCCCCATCCCCCCACCAAGGCTGAGCTCTGAGAACGCATCTGTTTTGATCAGTATTGATAACCAAGAGCTTAACACATAGGAGGTTATCCGTACACCCATACTGACTGGATGGATGGATGGATGCATGCATGCATAGATGGACAGATAATCAGACAAATCCCAACAAGGCATGGGCCTCATTCTCTGTATCTCCAAACCAGCACCACCCCATAGAATATTAGCCCCATGTGTAATTTTAATTTTCTAGTGATTAATTTTAATAATATATCTATGTAACCCCATATATTGAAAACATCATCACAACAACATGTGGTCAATATAAAAATGATGAATGCGACAACTGACATGTTGTTTTCACAGTAAATATTCAGAATTGGGTGCGTATTTTACACTCACAGTACATCTCCATTTCGATGCTATATTTTCAATAATTAAAGTGAAATGGAGTCCTTCCAAAACAATTATCCTTGTGTGGCTAAAGGAAAAACATCACCGAAACAGTAAGCTTGTATTTAAAGGGAAAATATTTTACACTGCTCGCTTTAAAATTTAAATCGTCAAGATTAAATACAATCTGAAGTGCAGTTCCCCGGTCGCACCAGGCACATTTCAAGAGCTCCAGACGCACGTGAGAGTGTGACTGCCACAGGGGCGAACACGGGTACCGACTATAGTAGGGTGCTCACAACAGGCATGGGAGCCTTCATTCCCACGGCTCTCAGGGGGAGATGGCAAGGAGAACTAATATTTACTGTGGCAAAATCAGAGAGGCTTTCAATCCATCACCTCCCATGACCCCTGTCCTATAGGACAGTTACTGCTATTTTCACGTTACAGATGAAGAAACAGAGTTTGAGAGAGGTTAACCCGTTGACCAACATCACACAGTTGATACATGGTGGTCAGGATCTGAACCACGGACTGCTAAGTGCCAAGCCTGTGTCCTTCACCACTCGCTGAGCCTCAGATGGGGCCAATAATATCTCTGTACTGACTCCCTAGAACCAAACCATACAAGGCGTAGGAATGTACCACTCTACCGTGGTGTCGGGGGCCCCAGGGTGTTCACAGACACCAGTTCTCCAGCTCGGAGCCCACCAAGACAGAACTTCTCTGCCCGTGCACGGCCACGTGACTTACTCTGGCCAATGAAATAAGCACACGAGTGATTGAGGGGAAGGAACTGTTAAGAACCAGGGTGTGGGCCCTCCTCTCTCTGCCATGATGACCAACACTGGTCCTGATAGAGGTTACTACATTATCCTGGATCCCAGAGTGAAGAAAGCATGGACTAGAGCCAGGGGCGACCTCTGATGAACACGCATTATGGGAGGAACACTCATTCATGTGAGTCCCTGAGATGTGCCACCCACAGAACCTAGCCTCCTGACGGACGGGCATGTGGTTAACTTGCAGTGGAAGATGGGTAACTTTGGTGTTCGGGGAAAAGTGGGTTCTTGGGATTCTTCCTTATATTTACTGCCAGAATCCTGCAGGCTGCTCTTCCCCAAAGCCAATGAAAGGGCTATTACACCACCAGCTGTGGTGGGGTCTGGTTTCATCCCTACTGGTATTACTGTATTTCTTACAAATAGCTCATTAAGGCAATTATCAGTCATTAGCACAGTAGCCCAAGCATCAGTACAATCACACACATTAATAAAACACAATTTAGCAGAGCGAGCAAAGACATGAACAAACTGGGCTCCCTTGTGGGGCACTGATGGCTTGAGCTGAAGAGAATTCCCACTAACCTAAAGCAAAGCACTGCAGAGAAGTTTGCCAATTCCAGCACCGTCTTCGAGCTCCTTTGCCTGCGATTCAACCAAACCAAACCAAACCAAAAACCAAAAACCTGAGTCTTGAAGGATGAGTAAGAGTCTGACAGGCAGAAAAAGTTAACAGGATTTCCGAAGAAAAAAAAACTCACAAATCTTGCGAACATGGGGAATATGTTAGACTCAGAGAGTGGTCAAGTTAAGGTCTGGTACATAGATGTAGGGCCCAAGGCCAGGAAAGCCGGAGCCCAACTGGGAACGGCTTTATATAACATTATCAATTGTTGGACTTTTTCGAGAAGCAATGAGGAGTAATCAAAGAGGCTTAGCCACGGACTGCCATGAGCTGCTTCGAGCTTTAGAACAGCCCTTTGCGGCGTGGGAACGATGGGTTAGAAGACACAGGCAGGAGAGGAGTGGGTCAGCAGCAAGTGCCATCAATGGGCACCCCCCCCCAGGCCTGTGGCAGGTGGAGATGGAAACCCTGCTCAGCTGGATGACCTAAATAAAGGAGGAACAACGAGGAGGGAAATCAGAGAGGAAGTTCCTAAGGTGGACTGTGCAGTTTCAACCTTGGGGACCCAATGGTGTCGTTAAAAGGGACATTCTAAAATTATTTTTGATAGGTTTAATCTGGGCGGGCAAATGCAGGAGATGATTAACACATGCAAATATAGACGTTAAAAACTCGTTTCTTTTCCCACTCAGGGGCACTTAATATCTGAACAACTCCAAGAACAGAGGCCCCAGAGGGCTCAGACCACGAGGCCAAGTCTACACAAGATGCCCACATGCTCTGAAACGAACTGAGAATCAGGCCTGTCCTACTCTGCCTTTCTGTGGTTCTGACAGAGCAGCTCACCTGCCCAAGACTTGTGCCGGATGGCTCCATTTGGGACAAGGCTCTTTCTGTGGCACGTACTGTCTTCTCCCAGTCATTACGTCCCCTGGATGTGTGCAAGTGATGGCTCCCTCCCCTGCATACCACGAACCCACGTCTATCCACTCAAGTCTCAAGGGACATTGGGATTCAAACCACAGCCTCCCAGCGTGTACGTGGGCACCAGAGTGAGCTGTCATTGGTGAGACCTCACTCAATCACGTGTTCACCTTCGATCCGACGGGTCGGAGGCACAGATGGCGAGGGCTGTCCCTCGCCAGGCTGTCCCGTCCATCTATCAGCCCCTCTGAGATGTCCCCCTTGGGACTCTGGTCCATGACTGAGCTTCCCTTTGTGTGGAGTATCTCATTCCATGAGCACAGCCGAGCCTCAACAGCTGTGCAGGCCAAAGGCACACCACAGGTCAAGAAGCTCCTTCACAGTCCGTCTGCTCATCCAACAAACACGAACGCTGTGCCCGGACAACACGCCAGGCCCTGCGCTGGACAAGGAGGCACAGAGATGAAAAGAAAGCCGCCTGTCCTTCGCGGAGCTCGCAGCCTCCTCAAGGACACAAAGAAAGAAAAGGACAAATAAAATACAGGTAAATTTCATGCAACGGGTTCTGTGTGCTTTCCAGTTTCTTGCCCATTGGGAGGTACAAAGGTAGTACGTAAACCAGGGCTAAGTAGAACAGTCTGGCTTTAAGTGGCTCCCTCGACCACTTGGGACTGCTGTAACCCTCACCATACGCCGGGGCTTCAGGAACAACAGGAATTGATTTCTCATGGTTCTGGAGGCTGGGAGTCAGCTGGCGTGGCTGGTTTCTGGTGAGAACTCTGTTCTCTTGTAGGGCTGCAGACTCCACACTTGGAAAGCCTTTTGGTGGTAACTCTTTTAAGGGCACTAATCTCACTCTGGGGGACTCCACCCTCGTGACCTTATTTAATCATAAGGATCTCCCAAAGGCCCCACCTCCTGATAACCATCACACTGGAGGTCAGGATTTCAACATTTCAACTGAGGGCAGGGGGACAGGGAGGAGACACTAAGTCTAATGCAGAGCCCTTATGAATACATCCCCTGCATTCAGAAGTGCCATTCTTAAGAAGCAACAAGCCTTCCTGGGATGAGGATGCCAAGCGTGTGGAAATGTACCAGTCCCACATCGATTTTCTGTTCAGCTTCTGACAGTCAAGTACCAAGGACCGGAAACAAAACAGGTGCCAACACTGTCCCACACAAACATGCTGGGGAAAGACAGTGTGTCTAGCATCTAGGATCCCCTCTGCCCAGGAGGGCAGCGGATAAATGAAACAGGACTGAGAATGGTGATCGCTTGTCTTCAGACATGGTGACATGTTGCCTTTCCCACTGGGGCACAAGCATCAGGAAACAAGCCCTCAGCTCAGGTAGCAAAGTGCAACTCAAGGCAGTCCATCTTTTCTGCTCATTGAAGATCTCCTGGTGAAATGCATTTTCACAGTGAACACGGGAAACGCTGGCATTCCTGAACACCATACTTGTCCCCATCCTCTTTTCTTTTTTTTTTTTTTTAAGATTTTATTTATTCTATTTGAGAGCAAGAGAGAGAAGAGGGGGCAGAGAGAGAGAGGGAGAGAATGTCAAGCAGGCTCCGTGGAGCCTGATGTGGGGCTTGATCTCATGACCCTGAGATCATGACTGAGCCGAAACCAAGAGTCGGACACTTAACCAACTGAGCCACCCAGGTGCCCCACATTTGTCCCCATCTTGACAGATACTTCCAGCTTTCCTTAACTTTTGCATTCTACAATGTTCCCAACTTCACACCCCATCTAGGAACATCTTTAGATTAGAAAACAAATGTTCCATTGTAACAACTCAATGAACACTGAGATACACACCGAGGTAAACAATTATTTACTGAGTGTTCAAATCACGCCAGATATACTCCACACTCTTACAATAAGCCTAAAAGATAAGTCTTATTTTTCCCATTTTAAAGGGAAAAAAATGTTTTAAAAGCATCACTGAGGTTCAATTACTTATCACAGTGTAGGATGGGAAGGAAGGTACGTTGAGGTCAAGATTCTAAGTCAGGTCTATCTGGCCTCCAATATTAATACCCTCTCCGTGACATCCCCTCACTTGACCACTTCAAATTCCAAACTGTTCTCCTGGAAAGGCTGGTCTGATGGACTGTCACTCTCCCCTAAGTGCCTCTGTCTCTCAAGTCATTCTCCTCAACCTGACCTCACCCACCACAATCTATCCCTAGAGCTAAGATGCTAGCTGTATGTCAGGCCAGCAAATGACTCTTCCACCAGTCCCCAACAGGGGCAAAGGCAGTATTTGGTTCCTGACATCTCAATGACAACGACAATGACTGTGATGGTTAGGTTTGTGCGTCAATGTGGCTAGTCTATCGTCCCTGGTTATTTAATCCAACACTAACCTCCATGTTGCTGTGAAGTCATTCTGTAGACGTGGTTCATGCCGATGTCAAGGAAAGGAAATGGGCCTCAATACCATGACAGGGCCTCGTCCAATCAGTTGAAGACCTTAGGAGCAGAAACTGAGGTTTCCCAGAGAAGAATTTCTGCCTCAAGACTGTAGCACTGACTCCTGCCTGAGCTTCCAGCCCACCGGCCTGCCCTACAGCTCCCACAGTCACACGAGCCAATTCCTTAAAGTAAAGCCTGTGGTATATGGTCCATCTATCTCTCTATTCCTCCTGGTTCTGTTTCTCTGGAGAACCCTGCCTGTGACAATGACCAACACATGCAGACATGTGACACATTCACATGGAATGTGAACTATTCCATTTGATCCTCACCACAGGGTCACTGATGTAAGTAAGAGTGTCTCTTCTACAGAGGAGGAAACCACAGCTCCCTGCACTAAATCATGTGTCCAAGGAACACACAGACAGAAATGGCAGGGCCATCACTTAGACCTCTGTAATAAAATGGCACACGATTTTTCTCCAAGACACACTGCCCCCCAAAAGCCACCATAACGTAATCCCCCATCAGAAGACCCCAAAAAAAGATTTCATAGCTTGCCACCGGCTACATTCTGAGCATAGCCCAGGGAAGATGGGCGCCCACGGCCTAGCAAACTGGTTCCTCTCCTCTTGCTGGGGCCGCGCCAATATGGCAGCCCAGAGCCTACCCTGTTCAACTTCTCTCAGGACAGTAATGAGACCAGGGAGAAATGAAGAAGGGGCTAGCTGAAGGAGAGTTTCCCTCAATCCTATCACCCTGGCTGAGCCCTGAGCCCTCCTAGTCCACTCCCATATCAAGCTGTCCAGCTGTTCAACAGGAATGCCAAAATCACTGTTCTTCATTAATTCACTGGAAGCCTTCATGTAAACCTCATTAACGGGGACAGTAATTGCTCTGTGAATATTGCCCATTTTCCAATTATGTTTCTTTCCTCATGCCGGGAGAACCCGCCATCGGAGGAAAAAACACCGTGTTGCCTTCATCTGTTCTGTGACAAGTGGGTGAGTGAATGGCTTTTGACCATGGCTTCTACGACCGAAAAAAAGAGAACTCTTTTCATCTAAGACCCATTCTTAGGAATTTAACAGTGCACAGAGCGCAGGCCTGTCAACCCAGCCCAGGGACCCACGCACTGGGTGCAACTTCAGGGAAGAGGCTGGCCGTGAAAATGAAGTTTCAAAACAGAGCTGCAGCAAGGGTGGGAACTCCTCCTCTGTCTTTCCCCCAGGGGATGTCCCCGGAGGTGCACACGCGTTCACAGACGCACGGATGCCCCGCGAGTGCTCGGCCTCACCCATCGGCAGACAACGGGAGGGTTCGCCATGTGACGAAGACCTCAGGGAGACGTGCCTCAGAAGTAGGAATGCGGCTGCTCAGCATTTGTAGACCATCATAAGCACTTCTTACGAGACTATCAACCGCTCATCACCTCCCAAAACCCGCAACCCTCCTGAGTCCAATTATCTCCACACATTCCCTCTTTTGCATTCGATTTTCTCATTAAACGAGCACACAAAGCATGGCCTGGCATTTGGATGCCTGCACTGTTTTCGCAAACAGAAAGAGTCTAGGTGATGGGAACTCCAGCCCGACAGGGAGCGCCCCCTATGGCCTGTGAACGGAAGGAGTGAAAATCCCGGGCCAACGGGGAACCGGCAGGGCAGCAGCCGGAGTGGTACGTGGCGTTTCACCCTCAAGAGGCAGTTTGGTTTGATGGATTGATAGATACAGACAGCAGACGGACGCTGATATCAATAGATGGATGGCTGATAGAGACGGACAGATATGTAGATAGATGATAAAGGAAGGAAGGAAGGAAGGAAGGAAGGAAGGAAGGAAGGAAGGAAGGAAGGAAGGAGAGAAAGAAAGAAGAAAGAAAGAAAGAAAGAAAGAAAGAAAGAAAGAAAGAAAGAAAGAAAGAAAGAAAGAAAGAAAGAAAGAAAAAGAAAGAATGAATCTTGGCTTCAACAGTATCTAAGTCAGGTCTGTCTGACCCCCAAAATTGACATCCTCTCCATGACACAGTTTACTCTCACTCCACCATCTCAAATTCTAGAACGCTCTCCTGGAAAGGCTGGTTAGAGGGACTGCCACTCTCCCCTAGGGGCCTCTGTCCCTCAAGTCATTCTCCTCAATCAATCTGTCCCTAGAGCTAAGATACCAGGTGAAGGTCCTATTTGTGTTGTGTGTACGTAAATACACACATAGACCCCCCACACACATTTGTTTATGTACATAAATACACATACCCACACGCAGTGTCATAGACATGCCTCCGACGCCAGTAGTTTCCATATAGTCTTTCCTCCAGCCGGCACACCAGTGCCTTCCGCACCCGGCACTTGCCTAGGACCTTCTCCCACCCACCTCGGCCCTTTGCAGGGACACTCCCTCTACAGGCCTCTGCAGGTACTGATGCCGCTGCTGAGAACACGTGTGTGTGCACAGTGTCAAGTACTGATACATCCGATCCTGTCCTAAGCCCTGTGCACACATTCATTCACCGAATGCCCCCAACCGCCCTGTGAGGTTCAAGTCTTACCATCTCCATGTGACAGCCATAGAGAAATAGCAAATACCTTGCCGAGGGTCACCCAGCCAGAAAGTGGCAGGTGGCCTCCAGAGTTCAAGCTCAGGACCCCTGCGGAGGGCCAGCCTCTCCAGCTCCGCAGGTGTCCCTCCTGGCGGAAGGCTCCCTGGCTGCCCCCGCCCTCTCCTCCCACGGGGCTCCGTGTTTGGCCTTCCCACTGCTCACTGCACGTGGTCACGCACTTGCCCCTCTCTCCTCTCTCGAGACCAGGAGACCCTCGGGGTGGCCCCTACAGCTTTCCTGACTGAAGACCCAGCACGGCGCCCACTGCTCCCATGGCTGCCAAACCCAATTCGCAGTGCAGAAGAGCCTCGGAGTCGTTGCAGCGTCACCGAATCCGCACGCGGAGAGATCACAGAAGGGAAACGGAGCAAACATCTAGAGGACAGAGCTAGGGTGCCCGGAGCCGGCCACCGCCTCCTCGCCGAGCTGGGGGCAGGAGGAAGCCCGCTGGCTACAGAGCGACGTAATAAACGTGCCCTCACATCACGGACAGGCTCTGCTGTGAATTAACATTCAGCAGCACGGCTTCCATTGGCAAAATGCTTCGTTGTCATTTTCACTGGTTATGCCTCTTACAACTTCCCGCTAGGTCAATATTATCGAGGGGGTCAGCGGTCAGGTAGGACAAAATCATTATCCACGTTTGACAGATGAGGAGGCTGGGGGGGGGGGCAGGGACAGCGTGGGGGGGCGGCGCAGGGACAGCATGGTGCGGCGTGCAGTAAGGGGGCCTTTACAGGCAGAGGAGTTGGGATGAGACCCCAGCTCCACAACTCACTTGACCTTGGACAATCTGCACCTTAGTGTCTCCCTATAAAAACAGGATATGACTATACTTACACTAGCACAAATATTAAAATCTCCCTGTGGCACAATGGTCAGTTTATAAGAGCGAAATAAACAGCATTTCCCTTCCTATTCAAGGTGGAGCATAAAGGCGTGAGGGGCTCAGGATTCCAACCAGGGGGCAGGTGTGGTCAGAGTGCTGGTTTACAAGATGTACTCATGTGTGTGGACTAACAGTCCTTACACAGCCAGGGCATTTTAATGCAAAAAGTGGGAGAAGATCTTTCAGTAAAAAAAATTTTGCCTTGTAAGATTGGAGGAGCCAGCTGGGAGAGAAGGGGGTTCAAAGAGGTGGTGTGTATGGGTGCACGCACCCTTTCACAAATATTTACTGAGCACCTACTATGTGCTAGGGACTAGTAAAGGAAGGGGTCTAACATTTACGTGTGTCTCAATGTGCATGCACTCTTCCCCCATCATCTTACTGAGTTTCGAGACATCCGCTACCATGGCCCTTTCAGTTCCTGCTGTCCACGCCTAAGCCTCGAGCCTCATGTTAGATGCTGGTCCCTGAGTCACGGGGTGGCTCCTCTGCTCCTTAGGACTCAGTGCGATGCCGCCCCTGCAAAGACCTTCCCATCCAGCATGGCCCCACAAGTCACTCCCACCACGCTGCTGTCTCTGGTTTATCCAGGGCACATAAGGATGCTCTGAACTGCCTTGTTGGCTTGTTGACAGTCTGTCGCTGCAAAGACAACGTCTGCTCCATGGGGACAGGGATCCTGTCAACTCATTCATGGTGGTCTGTCCAGAGCCTGATAAACTGGAGGTGTTCAATGAGTACTTTCTGAATGAGTAAGGAGGAGGGGAGGAGGGGGGAGAGAGGGAGTTCAGGGCGGCTGCCCAAGATTGTAAGGGATGGAGAGCGTGCAGGAAGGAGGCAGGCTACCTACTGCCGTGGTTCTGGGAGCAGAGCCTTGTAAGACAGAGGTTCTCATAAGTATCTGTCGACAGTCTGAGCTTGCCTTTTCCCTCCGCATGAATTAATCTTACTCCTTTGCTTCTTGAGGGCAGCAGCTCTCTGTCCGACCCTTCTGTGCCCCACAGACCTGAACAGATGGTACACAGCAAATACTTACTGAATAATGAAAACAAAGAAGCCTAGCCCATGCTTTCTGGTTTATTTTTGAACAGATGAGACACCCAAGACCAGCAAGCCCAGTGACTTGACAACGGCTCACAGAACTCAGCGGATGAGAACCCAGGTGGTCCCACCGCTGGGGCTTTGTGTGCTGTGATCACTGACTCCCTCAGATGCCAAAAGCACCCTCAGGCCCTCGCCCACTCCCCACAAGTGTGTCCTCGCTACAAGCAGGCTCCGGTTCAGGCGGTGAGTTAACTTCTCACTGCCATCCTAGGAACCGGGGCCACAAATCTGGGGGCACATGGCATGTGTTCAATAAACATGGGCTGAGGGCACCTCGGTGGCTCCAATGGTTACAGGTGTCTGCCTTCGACTCCTGGGATCGAGTCCCCCATCAGGCTCCCTGCTCAGCGGGAAGCCGGCTTCTCTCTCTCTGCCTCTGTCTCTTATGAATAAATAAATAAAATCTTTAAAAAATAATAAAAAATAAAAAGTAAACATGGGCCAGTAGACTGATTTATCTCCGCGCTCAAAAGCAACTTCAAAAACCACCCAGGTGAAGGGAACTGCATTGTCCCTTTCACCAGCAGCCTGATCTGGACACCGAATGACTTCCAAGTTCACATGGGCTCCCATAACCTCTGTAATCCAAAAGTCTGGATCAGGACAGCCGGTTTCTGTTGCCCCATCATCGCATCTCCTTCTGGGTCCCCCCGCAGGGCACGGGAGTGCCAAGCTCCCCAGGTCTACCGTGCTACAAGGTGTGCGGCAGGGCTGAATGAGGAAGTGATTCCGCACAGAAACACTCTGGACGACTTGTCTGAAGTTTCGACCTTCTGGCCATAAACCCTGCGAGCCACTCTCTGACCAATCTCGGGTTCTCCTTCCCTTTCTGGTTATGCTGCCATCCAGAGCAGCTCCAGCAGGCCCCTGGCTATTCACCCACACCCTGCGTTACCTGGCCCTTACCTTCTGCCGCCAACAACCCTCCCCACCGTGCCTCCTTAGCACCAGCTCATGGCCCGGGCCCTCATCCAGGAGCTGCCTCAACCACCTTGGACTGTAAAGATTCCCACGTGAATCTTGCCTTCCAGAAGTAATCCTTCAAGAAATGTATTCGTTTTTCCAAAACTCAGCTCCTTCACCTATGAACTGGGCCCTTTGTGGCGAAAGCTAGCTGTTCGCCAAGCTCTGCATACAGGGTGAGACCGTTTTCAGCCTCCTTGCAGTGAGTGCGACGCTGGGATGTGAGCGGCAAGGATGCTCACGGCCTTGCCCTGTGCTGACCAGACATCAGTGTCCAGAGCTTGAAGACCACACGAGGGCCCGAGTCACTGCGTGCAGCAGACACACCACCCCCTCCTTCGCTCACCCCAACCTACTCCTTGGGGGAATGAGAAATAAACCTCTTGAATCATTATACATTCTTGGATCTATTCAACCTGCTCTAATGGGATGGTTAAAATAGTTAATAAAATATTGCAAAATACCTAGGATAGGATCTGGCACAGAGCCTGACCATATAATAGATATCTGATTAACTATTTTTCCTTTATCTGCTGCTATAGCATTTGGCCCCAACTCTTTAAAACGAGAATGCAGGTTACCAGATATTCAATTCCCTGCTATACTCTCTTCCTTGGCGCTGCCCAGGGACGGGGCAGCCAACTCCTCCTACTCAGACCCCCGATGAAGCCCGAGATCATTAAAAAGAGGACCAAGACGTTCATCCGGCACCTGTCAGACCAATATGTCAAAATTAAGCACAACCGGTGGAAACCCAGAGGCACAGACAGCATGCCCAGCCCCGGTTATGGGAGCAGCAGGAAAACAAAGCACACGCTGCCCAGTGGCTCCCGGAAGTTCCTAGTCCACAACGTCAAGGAGCTTGATGTGCTGCTGACGGGCCACACGTCTCACTGTGCAGAGACAGCTCAAAGTGGCTGTTCCAAACCCACTGTGGAAAGAACAGCCCAGCCGGCCAATCCCAGTGCCAGGATGCACAGCGAAGAAAGTGAACAGACAGCTTGTGTGCCACCGTATTCGTGGGAATACAACCACAAAACTACAAAATAAATAAATTCCCCACTGCAGTAAGCTATATTTTACCCATTTTCTTTAGCAGTTATTAACTATTGGTTATCAGTAATTATCCGCAGCCAGCACCTACGTATCAAACTTTAAGTGCTTAGTGTGCATGACTCCCCTTCATCCTTATAAAACCCCGATGGTGGGAGGTGCAATTTCTATTCCCATCTTACGGGAATGTCAGTCTCTGGGTGGGCGAAGTATCCTGCCCAAGGTCAAAAAGCTAGTAAGAGAGAACTCGGAGGGCTTGCCTCCGAAGCCCATGTTCTTGTCCTGGCTGCAACAGGATGATCTTTTCTGCTCAGTCTGGTCCTGGTCCACCACCTGGTCCACCACCACCCAGATGGTTAGCTCCCCAAGCCAGGAATGTGCAGATCCTCTCGGGCTCCTCCCTCTCTTTTCCTCCCCATGCTCAGCACCGCGAAGACCATGCACTCCTCTCCATCCTGTGGATGGCATCGGCACGCAGCCCCCCCCCCGCTCGTACAGCACCTTGACAGGGCTTGCTACCTCGCCTCCCAAGGTGCTCGCTCCTTCCCGTCCTTCTGCTGCTGTGCAAGAGGTGCGTGCTGGCTAAAACCCAGTCACGCAGGGCCACACCCCTGCGGAGCGCCCTCCGCGCTTCTCCTGAACTACACGCGAGGGAGGCACCCTCGTCTGGGCCGGTGCCCGTGGTAGCGGATCCCTGCGCTGACTTGACGAACTTAGTGTCAGCTTCACAGCACTCGACTGCTCACTCCTTGAAGGCAGGAGCCTTTCTTAATCATCAGAGCATCTAAGCCAGGCTCCTGGGTCATCACCGGGAACATAAGTGCTGAACAGAATATAATTCTCTGTCCTCCTGAGATCCCACTCTGCTTCAGGGATCGTATGTATTTATTTGAGAGAGACAGCGAGACAGCAAGAGCAGGGGGAGGAGCAGAGGGAGAAGACTCCACACTGAGCGGGGAGCCCGATGCCAGGCTCGATCCCAGGACCCTGAGATCAGGACTAGAGCCGAAGGCAGACACTTAGCCGACTGAGCCACCTGGGCAGAAGAGAACACCGGCTTCACATGCAAATGTTGCCACTTACTACGAAGCATGACAAAGTTAGCTTCATCCTAAAGTAGAAAACCTGGCAGCTACCGAGGCCTACTGTAGGGTTAAATGAGGTGATACCAGCCTGGAACTGTCTGAGGCACAAAGCAGGCAAATACTGATTTATCTCCCCATCTCCACACTGTAAACTCCTAGAGTGTGGGGGCCAGACCTTACATTCCTCTTTCTTTTTGCACCATGCCTTGGGGGATATAAACCATGCTTGATAAATGTTTGTTTGACTGATTAGCTAGTGCAGATCTCCAGGAAAGCGAGCCAAAGATATTTAAGGAGCTTTCTTCCCAGCCACCTGTATAAAGGATGTCGAAGAGCGTGCTGAGAAAGAGAACAGGGCAGAGATACCAGGTAAGCCTATTCCAAAATGATGTCCTGGGTCCTCTCTAACCCCAACCAATGACCTTCTGCTTGCCAAAGCCCATATTTCTCCTAATAGAAAGGTGTGTGTTCATGTGTCCATAGATCCTTAGAGCAAAGCAGCTCAATTTTCAATACATTACTGGAAATTCTCAACAATCATAAGCATGATAAACAAGGAAAAAAAAGAGAGAGAGAGAGAGACTAGAGTCTGCCCAAACGATCGAGCACTTACAAACCACCCATGGAGAAATGGAAAACTATAAACAGCAATGCCTCAATTTACCCAAGTTCCATTTAAGTGACTTTTTAAAAGATTTTATTGATTTTGAGAGGCAGAGAGAAAGAGAGAGAAAGCGGTGGGGAGGGGAAGGGGCAGAGGGAAAGGGAGAGAATCTCAAGCGGATTCCGCGAAGCCTGACGTGGGGCTCGTTCTCATGTCCCTGAGGTCATGACCTGAGCCAAAACCAAGAGTCAGAGGCTTGACTCAACTGAACCACCCAGGGGCCCCTAAGTGATTTTTTAGGTAACAGAAGGCTTACTGCTTTTGTTACATTTAGTTTTAACTAAGTGAAAAGATACTTCCCTGTTCTTATAACCAATATAATAAATACATGCTACGTTTTTCTTAATGATCCCAGTTATTTACCCATCCCCAAGCCTGGCTCGGTGCCTGGCCAAGGCACTGTGTAGCACTAAGTTGTACTATGCTGCAACAGCGTTGTGTGTGCTCTTGGGAGCTACAAAGGTGTCCAGGCCATCAGCTCTACACAATGGATCTATCTGACCTTATCGCTGGTAGACACGACTTTCCTGTACTTTTGCTAGAGGTCAGGCTGTCACTCCTTATCATGTTTCTGACCACCTTCTCAAGCTCCTCTTTCAATGCACTGTTTTGTTATGCCTTCTGGCTTAGGAATTCCAATGTGAAGTTGGTCAGAATAATTTAAGGCTGTCTGGAATCATGTGGCTCCTCTTCCCCCAGGTAGACCTGATCTCCCCCAGCTCCCGAAAGTGAACAGTGACTATAGGTCTGCCTTTGGCCAACCAACTGTAAGCGAAAGCCTGGTAAGAGCCAGAACACGATTCCCTGGGTTCCAATTTCCTCCAACCACCGTGATCTAGGACATTCCAGAGAGTGGGATCTGCCCAGGTCCCAGAGTGTAAGTAACATGGAGCAGAAACCCTCCACATACACACATGCCAACGGCAGATGAATGTGTTAGATGAGTAAGAAATAAATCCTTATTAGTTAAACCACAGAGATTTAGGGATTGTTCATATAAATAGCATAACCTAATCCCTCCTGATAAATACAAGTGATATATTTAAAAAGAAAACAAGAGCATGAGTCATCTGTCAAGAGGCCTTCCAATGAGAAAAATTCATGAGCTCATATTCAGACCATGACACATGCCTTGGCCGCGCACACGCGTGTGTAAATACAGCCCTAGTACCAGAGTGCGCCTGGTGCTGCTACTTCCTTGCCTATGTATCCTGGGAGCTATAAACTACCCAAGGCAGAAACCATGTCTTTTCTTCCTATCTTCCCAGAACCTAATACAGTGCCTGGTACACAGCAGAGGTCAAAACATACCCCTCTAAGTTGGAAAAAATAGTTTGCCCAAGTTACCATAGAGCTGATAATGGAAGAAGAATTAGGCTCAACTATTCTTCTAAAACACAGTTTCACTCACCCCATCAGATAGGTCCGATGACACGCTGTTCCCTGCCCTTGCCCTCCACATCTGAGGACAGAGCCAATGACTCATGCCCACAGACAGTGTGACTGTGGACAGATGTATCTGCACCCAGCCAGCGGCTCCTTCTGTCCATTGTGCCTTCCCATTAGACAGTGAGGAATTTTCTGGCTGGGGCTAATGGTGGAGAGAGCTCTTTCTGCTGCCCTTTGGGGTCAAGATATCCTTGTTCAAACTGAGTCATCTGTACTTCACACTGGCTGTCCTGTTCAAAGGGCAGATCTGGGAACAGGACTTTAGAGTCACCCCAGAGCACCCCACAGCCAAATGACAACGCATTCCTCGTTTGCCCTTCAAGCACCTCAAGAGCAAACAGCAACTGCTGCCATGTACGGGGAGATCACCAACTTCATGCCATTGGGCTACGCACTGGGTACATTACTCTCCCGTCCAATCCTCAGAACAATCTTATAAGGCAAATGTTACTATCCGCATTTTCCAGATGGAAAAACGAAGGAACCAAAAGGTTCATGTCATAGGCTCGAGTGAAACGCACAGGCCCCTGGATTTTGTTACCATGCTATTGCCTGTATTTCTTAATTATGTGTATTTTTCTGAGTCCGTAACTTATCTGTTCCTCTACTTGTTCCTTTCACCTGTAACTATGTACTGAGGACCCGAGGCACTCCTACCCCCATTTTATACATGAGGTTTAAATTTAACTAGCAAATGGTGGTCCCAGAATTTAAAGGTTTGACCACTCATAAAGCCTAGACACTCTCTACCAATAATAGCACCCACCTCCTGGGTTTTAATGATAATGAAATGGACTAAGATAGGAAAAGTGCTAATAGCAGTGCCTCGCACATAGTAAGGCTTCAGTAAATGTCAGCTGTTTATAAAATTAAGTATAATGACAGCTATTGCCCACCAACACATTTTAGCGCTGTTTGTGGGTGGAGGGGGGCTGGGGGAGGGATGGAGGCAGGTGGGCAACACGGACTAAGTCTCACGTTATTTTGTATGATCGCTCGGTCCAGAGGCAACACTTTGGGCCTGTGTTTTTTCAGACGTAAGATGAGGAACACGGGTTAGATCATCTCCAGGAACCAGTCTTAAAATGCTCTGATTTGTGATTCTAGTAGTTGATCAATGAACGAGCGCCTTAATGACAGAGCACCCCAGACAATCCCCCAAGTCCCTCTGCAGAGAACACTGGTCTTTCCCATAGAGAGCTGGGGAGGGGTCCCAAAGGACCGTGCCACTCTAAAAGAAAGACCTCAGACAGGAACGTTCGAGAGGCCACTCTTTTCATTTCAGGATCGGGATATTTATCAAATCCCCAAATACGGGACGATGACAGAGACGGGGAAACAAAGCCCACCTGGCTGTCCGTGCCACCCATCAATGCTGACTCCAACAGGGACTGGAAGCCGCCACGCTCCCCAGCTGCAATTAGTGCGAACAAAACAGCAGGTGTGGATGTGGGAGAGCATCGCGACGGGAGGCAGCGGCCGGGACTGCAAGACACAAGCCGCCACTCAGGAGGAGGAAAGCGGGAGGCTTAGGAAATCATCGGGGCAGAGCTGGGGAGGGGCAGTGCTGGGGCCGCCGACCCCCCCAGGCCCACACTTTGGCACCTTGGTGCCAAGGACAGACACATCTGCCACCCAGGACACATTTCAAACACAGACACGTTCATTTCTTTCTTTTTTTAAAAAAGTAGGTTTTTTAATAGTGGTAAAATTCCCTGTGTCTACTGTAACACAAACTTGGTGTCTTACAACAACAGAAACGTGCTCTCTCAGAGCTCTGGAGGCCAGAAGCCCAAACTGAAGGGGTCCCAGGGCTGTGCTCCCTCCAGGGCATCTAGAGAGTTCGTTCCCTGCCTCTCCCAGCTTCTGACTTGTGGTTTCGTGACTCCTGTCTCTCCCTCCGTGGTCACATCGCCTTCCCCCCACCTTCTGTGTGGGGACAATCTCCCCCGGCCTCCCTCTTACAAGCATGCATATAACCCAGGATTACCTCCTTATCCTGACTGCCCTGCTTAATCACACCTGCAAAGGGTCTTTCCCGATTTTCAAATAAAGTAACATTTACAGGCTCTAGGGATTAAGACTTCCTATCTCTGGAAGACATTTTTCAGCCTACTTCAGTTCTCTTCTTGCCTATTTTTAAGAAAATCAAGAAATACTTTACCTTAAGCGTCACAAACCTAGGCTATATCCAAGCTGGAGTAGTCCTGGAAATCAGCACCTTCCGGCCTCCTCCAACTGCAAAGACGCCGGGGGTGAAAGTCACTGGCCTGGAATTACCCAGAAGACACAGCCAAGCAAACAAAAGCCACTTCACACCACGGCTTCTCCCAGAGCATTTAAACGACTTCACTGAAAAGAATATTATATTACCCTCCTCTCCCTCCCCTCAAAAAATCCACCATGCATAAATTCTTGGCAGATATGCTGCATGAAAGGAGCCGCATCTTTACAAAAGAATGTAATTTACCAAAAAAAAGTGACTTCTGAGTTAACCCAGCAGACCAGCAATACAGAGTTGAAGAGTTCTGGTGTGGGTTCACGCCTGGACAGTGTGACCTCAGACCTGTCACAGAGCAGCCGATGCAGGACCCACGGGAGGTGAGTGACAACAGGGATCTGATCGGGGCTGCTCTTGGGGAAGGGATAGCAGGCATCGTGGTGCACGGCTGATGGGAGCAGAGACGAGTGAGTCAGGGAGACGAGGCAGGAACCTCATTCAGTGACCTACCTCCATGGTTCTCAAGCTTCAGGAAGCATCAGAATTACCTGGACAGATAGTGTTAAAACACGGATTTCTCAGCCCCACACCCCAGAGGCTCAGACTCTGTAGATCTGGGGTGGGGCCCAAGGATGTGCATTTCTCACAAGTCCCCAGGTGCTGCTGAAGCTGCCAGTCTGGGGGCCACTGGTCTCTGGAGGACCCAGGCGGTGAGGGCTGGGAGAAGGGAGAGAAGTAGAAGAAAGGAACAGAAGGGTGGGTGTCAGAGACAGGACCGCGAGAATTCCCAGGGTTTGGGTGGATGCGAAGAAGTCAGGTGACAGACAGGGACAAAGGTGGTAGAGTCACAGAAGGTGGGAGCAGAAACAGGGAGCCATAAGGAGGAGGGAAGGTGAAGGATTCGGAATTCGACATCCTAAGCTTAAAGCTGCCAACAGAACAGGTGGGAAAGCGTACATATCTACACACCACTCACTAAGGGGGAGAGTTCATGAATGAGAAGAAGCCGCAGAACCTGGAGGTGACCAGGAGGAGAGGTGTCGGCCCAGGCACCTGCATGGAAGTCCTCTTCCAGAAAGTGCCCGGAGGGGGGCTTCTGCAGCAGGAGATGGTTGACGGGAGGAGATGCACAGCCCAGTTCAGGAAGGGTGAGGATGGAAAGGGGGTGTGGAGACCTAACCACCGGCTCACTGATGGCACAGACAGCAGCTCGGGATCAGAAGCCAGATTCTGATGGCCCAGCTGAGAGGGGGAAAGCCTTGTCCTCGGACTCTTCCTTGAGGCCAGGTGATGAAGGAGGATGCAGAAGGAAGCTGGGTTGCGAAAGAGAGGGTTTTCTATCTTCTCAGTGAGGGACCCCTCTCTAGAGAGGCAAAAGAGCCATCTAAAGAGAGCAATGGAAGAGGCAAGCAAGAGAAGGGGCCTGGGATAGCCTGAGGAGCCAGCCATCAGCTGAAACAAATTAATGACAATTCTGGGGGTGACTTCAATGCCAGCACCCCATACCCCAGGGGCTGCCCCAAAAGGAGCACATTTGCTTCTACATTCCCAGTCCCTAAAGTAGCACCTGCCACCAGTGGCATCCTTAGTAAAGGATCCCTGAAGGAACTGAATGAATGAGAAAATGTAATAATGCTACAATGAGAGAAAGAATTCCTTTACTCAGGATGACTATCAAAATCACATAAGAGCAATACAGAAAGACAAAAGGGAGAAGAACACAGACCGAGGTGGGTTACAAACATCCCCCATCTTCAGACTTCTGCTTCTTAAACTGAGCTCTAGCATTTCTACTTGAAAACCATCTTTTTAAACTTAATGCGGATAGAAGAGGAAACACACCTGCCACTCCACCCCCTTATGCCAACACTTTTCTTCCTCTCCCCAAGCAAGAGAAGTTGCTAACCTGATTGACAGGGCTGAAAATATTCATTCGGCCATACTTCAAGGTATGAGGATTAAAGGGGGGGGGGAGAAAAGATAGAAAGAAGGAAAAAGAAAAATGTGTGTGTACCTCCTGACATCCGCTCCTCAGCCCCCAGTCTCCTTTCTAATCACACTCCTTGCTCACGGCCCTCATACTTGCTGTTCCCTCTCTCTGAAATGCTCTTCCCTGCTCATCTAGGTGGCTTGCTTCCTCACCTCACCCAGTACTATGATTACTCGCTACCCTCTGGAAGAGGCTTTTAAAAACCACTTTTTCAAGATAACATCCCGCCCCATGTCATGGCCCAATCACGCTGACCTTTGGTTCTCCTTCTTGCTTTATCTTCCCTTCTCAATACCTCCTGCACTTGACATATCCCATGCATATGTGTTTACTAGAAGACCCACTGGACCAGGGGCTTGGCTTTGCTCATTCCTGTGTCCCCAATGCCTACTGTAACTCCTGGCACATAGTAGGTGCTCAATAACTATATTAATTTTTTTAATTGACATACAGTTGACATCAATAACTATTTATGAATCCATCACCTTACCTCTCTGGAATGCTCCTAGCCTTAATACTTTACGGGTCCCTGGAGGAATCTACTTGAGCCATGGAAATCTGAAGGAGTGGTGAGAAACAGCTCCTCCCTGCACCTGTGCTGCAATCAGATGAAAAGTGATGACTGGCAGAAAAATCCAGCCACCATCTGGCTGCTCAAGGACCCCTCCCGTGTGCTGACAGCATTGTCATTCAAGATAATGAAGATTAAAACCAACAGAGATCCAGAGGGACAGGTTCCCAGGAGGCAGCCTGGCCGGACTTAACTCCTTCCGAGCCGCAGAGCTTGCAGACATCCTGAGAAGAAACCGCTCTTCCCGGAGGGTGAAGGCAGGAGGCTGGCAAGGTCCCTGCTTGAGAGATGATGGGTGACCTGTCCCAGGGAGGGATGAGATGGAGAAAGGCCAAGCAAAAGTGCCTGGGCGAGATCACGGCAGTGGGGCGGTGAGGAACGGCACCCCAATGACAGATGTAACATACCATCTGCCCATCAGTCAACCAGGCCCTTCGGGCCGGATGCCAACTATGCTTTTAGCTCATTTATTAAAGCGATGGTGCGTGCTCCCACCCTCAAGGCCTGAGACCCATGGCCACTCTGTCTTCAATGGACACTCTGTCTCTGAAGTTTACAGAAAGTGGTTGTGCTGCCTAATCAATTTCCATGAGCAAGTGCTGACCACACTTGATTAGAGCATAGACTTCAGAGGCCCTGAAGAGCAGAGGGAAGCAGCACCGTGCAGATGCCAAGGCAGAGGGAGCCGGCGGCCATCCAGTACACCTCCTCCCCAGCACACAGGTGAAGAAAGCACCTGGGACACGCTTCCTCTGCAAGACGCAGCCCCGGCTCACCCTGGTGCCAGACAGCCTGCTGGAATCCCACCTCGGCCGCACATCAGCTGCGTGATCTTGGCCAACCGACTTAACACCCCCACGCCTCAGTTTCCTTGAAGGCAAAATGAAGACCGCAACAAGTGACCGACTGCCAGGCTTGTTACGAAAAGTAGGTGGGTCACTTAGGTCAAGCATAAAGCACAAGTACTGGGGTGTGCAAGTATTGCAGACCGGAGATGATGATATGATGAAGGGGAGGGTGAAGAGTGATGGCGGTGGTGCTGGTGGTAACAGTGATAGTAATGGTGGTGGTGATGGTGGAGTTCGCAGTAATGGTAGTAGTGCTAATGGTAATGATGGCGGTGGTGATGGTGGTAATGATGGTGGTGGTAATGGGGTTGATGCTGGTAAAGATGGTGGTGGTAATGGTTATGGTGGTGCTGGTGGTAGTGGTGGCAATGATGGTAATGACAGTGGTGGTAATGATATGGTGGTGGTGGTGGTAATAATGGTATTAACGGTAATGATGGTGCTGGTGGTGGTGGTAATGGTGCTGGAGGTAATGGTAACGGTGGTAGTCGTGATAATGGTAACCGTGATGGTGATGGTAATGATGACGGTGGTAATGGTGGTGGTTCTGGTGACACCACTCCCGTGTCAGCAGAGACTCTGGGGCTACACAAAGGAGTGACAAGAAAGCCACTGAAAGAACAGCTCCATGCGATGCAGTACTTTACGTCCTGCACGGGATGCGCGTGAGCACTGTCCCTCTGCTAATCCTTCCCTACTCCTCCAGGAGCACACCTGCAGACGAGGAGACAGGAGGTCTGGAGACGTGAAAAGCTGCCATGGGAGGGTGGGAAGCTCAGAGCAGCTGCCTGAGGACCTAACGCTGGCCCCAGGCCTAGGGTGGCCCCTGGGCCCACAGGAGCACTCTCAGGGCTGACAGTGACTCCCTGGAACCAGCTGTTGGAAAAGTACTTTCCGGTTTTCAGAAAAGATCACTGAATGAGAACTCACATGGGACGTCTGCCTCTCTCCTTAGCGGCTTCATATCCAGCCGTCCAGCCTTCAAAGTCAAGTCCAGGGACCCCTTTCACGCAGGTACAGGCACAGCACTGGGGAAAAGTGGGATCTAAAGGATACAGTCCTCACAACACAACTGTGCATACGCACACACGCGCACGCACACACACACACACACACACACACCCCGCACACGCACGCAGACCTGAGCCCCCGAAGAAGAGAACATTCAAGCTGCTTGGCTTGCACAAGCCCACCTGGCCCGGCAGTCATCCCCCAGCACTTACGTCACCTTTCCAAATCTCAGGCATCTGGGCCGCGGTCCTAACAGGTTTGAACAGGGCCCTCCTTCACGCATCTCAAAAGTCCCTCAACTTCCTGTTCCTGCAGCTCCCACCGACCAGCAGGCCCTCCCTCCTTTCTTTCTAGCGAACTCCAAATTCGTTTCCAAGATTCTGGAACCAAATGCCTCCCCCGAAAGCCTCTAGTCAATGGCCATTTTTCCAGGGCCCCATAATACTGCACTTTCCCTGTCGGAGCACCGCGAGTCCCAGCATCTACCGTAACAATCAGACTCCCAGGGAGCCCCCACCGGGGCTCTGGAGGGCACTGGAGACACCCAGCCATCTTCTCCGCTCATGCATGGATCAGATTAAGTGCAGACAGCAAAGCCCGAGCCTGATTTGCTCCAAGTGCTCCCACCTGAGCGACGTAATACACCGGGAACACACCTGAGACGGGGACGGCGGTCCAGCAGCCAAAAACACAATCAGAGGGACCGAGACAAACTCAAGCTTTAACCAAAAGTGGGGTCAGCCCCCGAGGGAGCCAGGACCCAGAGCCAGAGCCTCCAAGCTTCCAAGAGCTGTGGCTTGGACCCTGTTTCAGAACTGTGCAGAACAAAAGTCAGGAAGGGCTTTTGAGCTGAGGCAACCCCAGAGGGATGGGACCAGGCTGGCTCCACCCAGACTGGGCTGGGGGTTCCAGCTGCTGCCAGGCTCAGCACCTAGTGACCTGTGTCCGGAGAACACCCGCACCGGTATGCAATCTATCTCAGCGGGTAAGAGCATGGAGCCTGGGGCTGACTCCCTGGGTTCAAATACAAACCCCAGCACTTGCTACGTGATCCTGAGGGACCTTATCAAAACTCTACACAGGAGCCCACCTGGAACCATGCCCAGCAAACACTAAGTGCTCAATAAGTCGTGCTATTTTTAGGCTCCTGTCGGTCGCCTCAGCAGACAGGGCTTTGCAGGGACCATGGAGCTTCTGAGCCCCAGGTGGGTAAAGGCAGACTACAGGATCCCATAAGCCCCAGGACACAGGGGTTCCTTCGATGGGAGGACATATGCTGGAAAACCCCCTATGTCCCATGGAGGGGATGGAATGAGGTCCGTTCCCCAGACCCCCAAAAGCACCATGCACACCAAGGAGCTTAGAATATAACAGCCTGTACGGTGAATTGACTTTCACATGGTTAATTGTATTATATCCTCAATTAGATTTGAAACTCCTCATAACACCTGAACATCTGAACAGCAGTACGCCAGGTATAAAGTGCTATCATCAAATCAGTGACTGCCCTGTTCGGGGCTGAACCGTGTCCCTGCCCGCCTTCGCCATTCCCCCTCAAATTCCCATATTGACGTCTAAAGCCCAGGACCTCAGATTGTGACTGTATTTGGAGACAGGGTCTTTAAAGAAGTCATTAAGGTGAAATGGCATCTCCAGGGTGGTCCAATCTGACCGGTGTCCTTATAAGAAGAGGGAACTGGAACAGACATGCACTGAGGGAAAGCCTGTATGAGGACACAGAGAAGATGGCCATCTGTAAGCCCAGGAGAGACGCCTCTGGAGAAGCAACCCTACAGACACCCTGATCTTGTTCCAGCCCCAGGACCAGGAGGAAATGCATTTCTGTGGTTTAAGTTCCCCGGGCTGTGGCGCTAACAACAGCCATACTAACACCATGAGGACAGTTGTTTTGTTTTTAAGATTGTATTTATTTGAGAGAGAGAGAGAGCACAAGTGAGGAGAGAGAGAAGCAGACTCCCCGCTGAGCAGGGGAGCCCAACACGGGGCTCGATCCCAGGACCCTGGGATCATGACCCGAGCCGAAGGCAGATGCTTAACCGACCGAGCCACCCAGGCGCCCCCCGTGAGGTCAGTCCTGGTGCATAGTTGCTGTCACTGTACCATGAGAGCACTGGACCTCTCAGACTTTGCAGCCAAGTGGGATTCAAGAGAATAAAGCCAACCTAGTTCCTTCCACCCCTTCCCAGGGATCTGGCACTTACTTCAAAACACTTATGGAGTATCTACGATATGCTGAGATCTTTTTAAGGTGCTAAGGATGCCACATTCACCAAAAAGTCCCTTCTCTCATGGAACATATGACTGAAGGAGAAGTCAATGATAACCATAATCCAATAAATAAAAAATATCTACCTTCAGAAATAACTGGAGAGCACTGGGAATACGAGCCATTTTTTTTTCTTATTCCATTCTCGAGTTAATGAACACTGATGAACATGTAAGCCAAACAATTAAGGTTTTCTTCTTTAAAAGCTGAACCATGAAATGAATATTCAAAGAAAAAGTGCTGGGGAAAAAAAGAACATGGCTCACTCATTTCACTCTCCTTTAAGTCAATGGAAAAATCAGGCAGGGGCAAGTCATAAGCCCTGAGTAGAAGTTTCTATCCTGTTAATAGGCCTCGGCAACAAAGCTACAGCTTTCGAAATGAGACAGTTAGCATTTCCTATGCAGGATAATTTTTCCCTCTAAAGTTTGAGGCCAGAGCTATTTCAAAGAATAACTATGCTCAGGGAAATGGATTTTGTTTTTCTTCACCCAGATGAGAATTCACACAATGGCTAGCACTCTCCGCCAGGGAAAATTCTTGCAAAACTGGATCGAGCTGAATTTCACTTTATAGCTGGTGCTTATGCGTAAATTATTATTACATGTTTATAAGGGTTTTATGCGGGTATAATATTTTACTGCCAGAGAAGCATTTACACACTATGTGGCATCTCTAAGTGTTTTTTCATTTACAATTCTGCACTTTGGGGTCTGTAATGGCAGGCGAGTCTGTGCAAACCCCCTATGATTGTCAACCCCCCGGACGGCTCGGAGCTGTCGCAGCAGGGATTAACTGCACCGCTGCGTGCAACAGACACGGCGAGGACTCCACATCCCCGCGGCCCTCCAGGAGTCAGGTGCTTTCACAGCCACATTAATTAATGCATCGATGGCATTCAAGACGGAACCAGAAATTCAATAGCATTCCCCAGGCTCGTGGATCTGAGCTGCCTAACAGAGGCAGGTGAGGAATGACATTTGAGGACCTGGGAGTACCTACAAGCACTTGTCTATTCATGCTAAGAACATGCTGGCACTGACTGGAGCCCGACTACTTTGAGATGCAGTGTAACTACGAGCAAAGTCAGAATCCTGGCTCTGCAGCTCATCTGACGTGGATCAATCCCTCAAACTTTAAGCTTCGTTCTACCATCTTTAAGATAGAAGAAATCAGGGCACCTGTGTGGCTCAGTCGGTGAAGCGTCTGCCTTCGGCTCACATCATGATCTCGGGGTCCTGGGATCGAGTCCCGCATCAGGCTCCCTGCTCAGTGAGGAGCCGGCTTCTCCCTCTCCTGCTGCCCCTTCCCCCTGCTTGTGCTCTCTCTCTCTCTCTCTCTCAAATAAACAAATAAAAGCTTAAATCAATCAACAGAAGAAATTACAATACCCATAACATGGGCTCACAGGGACGCTGAAATGAAATGAGGCATGTGAGCTCTTGGTCCCAGACCCAACACATAATGAGGCACTTAAGTTACGCAATTTAGGTAGAGAGGTCACAGCCCATTGGATCCACGTAAGGCCCACAGTCAGGAATCGCTTTGTTCTTCTTCCCCCCCGACTGTGTGTGTCAGGTCCAGCCTGACTTTGAGAGACGGAGAACAGGGCTCTGGACCCATTCAAGACATGCAGCGAAGTCCTTCAATGTGCAAGCGAAACTGTGTGCATGCAAATGTGTGCAAACGAGCACTTCTGGGGAAGAGGCTACATTTTAACAGCCTCCCCAAAGGGTCCAGAGCCAGAAGGGCTTGACAATGACCAATGTGGAGTGCCACTTGCTCCTCTTGTTCAGGCTGGACAGAGGAGGGGTGATGGAATGGAAAGACAGTGGAGTCAAACAGTTCAAAAGTTCAAATCCTGGATCAGTGCCCTCCTTGCTAGTGACGATGGCAGAGCTCTCTACCCCTCCGAGCAAGGTGCTTCACCAGTGAAACAGGATCAAGGCCACCTCCTTGCAGGGTTGTTGGGTTTTTTTGTTTGTTTTTTGTTTTGGGTTTTTGTTTTTTTTTTTGCGGGTGGGGGGGCAGGTGGTTAAAGACAATAACAAATGTCTGGCACACAGTGGTGCCAACTAAGTGTTAGTCTCCCTATTCACAGTCCCGCTGGGAAAATGGAAGGGCTCCCCTGGCCAAAAGGACCAAGTACAAGCATTGTCTTATCTTTCCGTCCATTTGCAGCTTCATGCACATCATGAACCCCTGCCACCTCAGCTATTCCTGCCCCCACCAGGCCGGATTTTGCCTGTCTACACCCATCCACAATTCTATGTTCCCTCTATTCCCACCCAGTTCCATCCAGCCTTGGCTCCACAGCCAGGTGCCTCAGCTGCCCTATTGGGTTTCAAGGGGCGGCACAGGATGGTGAAGGGAAGGTCCAAGCTTCAGAATCGAGCCACCTGAGCTCAAACCTCAGCCCTCCCACTTCCTAGCTGGTGACTTGAGACCAGTAACCTACCCTCTTCGTGACTCAGGTTCTCAATCTGTAAAATGGGGATGATCACAGTTATCTACCTCATTGGAAAACAAACGAGTTAATCCACCCATGGAGACAGACCTGGCATATTCTAAGTACAACCTGTGATTCAGATCAGATTGCAAACACCAGAGACGTAATAAGGCCAGCTCAGGTAACGGCAATGTATCGGGAACACTTAAAGGACAAAAGGGGAAGACTCCCATGAGTCCCAGAATAGCAGCTGTAGTACAATTAAGCAACACACCACTGCCTGCCAGAACCCAGGCAGCACAAGGGACCTCAGTTGGGGGAGCATGAGCTCTGCCATGAGCTGATTCCCTAGCTTCATATGTTTGTAAGGTCTGGCCCTATCTCCTCCAACTTCATATCCCACTGCCACACCTCAGACACAACAGCTTTTCTCTGTCCTTTGAACAAGCCAAGTTTCTTGCACCTCAGGACCTTTGCACTCGCTGATCCCTCTGTCTACAATGCCCTACTGTCCTATCTTTGCATAGCCACTTTACCACAGCCTTCAGCTGTCCCCTCCCCTAGAGTCCTTCCCTGACGCCTAACCCTTCCCTTCTACCATTCACTCTCTAACCCATCAATCTGGATTATTGCCTTTATAGCACTTATCTTTTTTTTTTTTTTAAGATTTATTATTTGAGACAGAGACAGTGGGAGAGAGAGAGCACAAGCAGAGGGAGAGGAAGAAACAGAGGGAGAAGCAGACTCCCCACTGAGCAGGGAGTTTGACGAGGGGCTCAATCCCAGGACTGTGGGATCATGACCTGAGCTGAAGGCAGCCACTTAACTGACTGAGCCACCCAGGTGCCCCTATAAGCACTAATCTTTAAAAGGCCTTTTTCTATATTCCTTTACCCTGGAATGTAATATCCAAGAAAGAAGGGACTTTGCTTTTCCATACCCCTAGAAGAGTGCCTCATGCACAGCAGAGACCCTGTAACTATTTGTTGCCACAGGAATGGCAAATAGTTCTTTTCCTGCTACCCAGCAACTGCCTCTCTCTGTATTTCTAGTTCCCATTCTCTAAAAGATACACTTACCTAATCACCATTCTCACATCAGGTTTCCGGTTCTTATGCTAAGCCACTACAAAAAACCCCATCAAGAAGGGTGAGGCCATTTTCATCAGCAGGTGTTGAGGATGTGGCAGATCCCATGATAGTCATGTCAAAGGCAGAGTCTTCGTCTTTCCCCATATGTAGGGGGAAGTCCCGTTTCTCCAACAACATTATGATATTCTTAACCACACTTTCACACCTGCCCCTAACACCTTCAAGAAGGGCTAATTCAAACAGATTACAAAAGGCAGACCTAGGCCCTGAGAACAAAGAAAAAAAGGTTGCAGCATGAGTGAAAAACATTTGTAAACTGTAAAGAGTTCTGTGAGACGTAATGTAGATGACTGCGAACATAGGAGTCTCAAGGCATCTTTAAGAAGCTGGAGAAGAGCAGCCAGATGAGCGTGTCCGTATCAAACAGCCACAGGTGGGATCGAAGCCCCTGGCCAGAGCGGCCTCTAAACAAGGACTTCAGGTGTGCTAAGCCACTGCTCCTCCAGCCCTTGGCCAGCAGGGCACCTCCCACGCATCTCAGTCTGCTGAGCAAACGTCATCCTCTTCCACGATGCTACAGGGTGAGAAGAGTCCGGAAGCTTTACTCAAGAGCATGGATCAGCACACTGTTTACGTAAAAGGTTAGACAGTAAATATTTTAGGCTTTCGGGCCATATGGCCTCTGTTGCAAGTACTCCACTCCGCTCTTGCAGCGGGAAGCAGCCACAGACAACGGTGAAGGAACAGGTGGGGTTGTGTGCTGACAAAACCTTCTTTGTGGACACTGACATTTAAATTTCATGTAATTTTCACACGTCATGAAATAGTACTTTTTTTTCTTTGACCACTGAAAAATGTAATAAAAACCACTCTTATTTCAGGGGCTCAGGTGGTGGGCTGTAGTTTGCTAATCCCTGCTCCAGACCATTCTCCATGGCAGTCTCTCATCACGTGGTCTGAACGTCAAGGTTCTCCTGACATTCTAAGCTGGAGCTATGGATGCTGGAACCTCCTCTACTCAATCTTCAGTAACTCACAGAACCACTAGATCTCAAAAAATGTTTTCTAAAAATTTTCCTTTGACCTCTAATGAAACACCATCTTCGACAGATCTTCACCCGCATTAGGCAACAGCCCATCTGCTGGTGGACAGCTCCAGTGCTGAAAGTTCTGCTCTAGGTAGCTCTCCACCTCCTGGTTACTCTCCCCAGAGCTCCTGGTTCTCCACATTTTGTCTGCAGAATTTATCCTGTCCATCTTCCCCCCTGACAGCATCCACATTTTTATTTGCATGAAGGGGGGCGGGAAATGAAAAAAATGGACTAGGCCCATGACAGAAAAATCCGTCCCAAGAGAGCAAGCAAAAAACATGGAATTGCGGTAGAAAACTCTTTAATCAAAGTATCAGCTTCAGAAATGACCCCAAGTCCACAGACCTATGAGGAAGTTAAGAAATGACTTAGGACAGGTGAAAGATGTCTCCTCAAAACGTGCCAGAGAAGGTTCCCATATAATTTGAATTAATAAGTGAATGGACAAATAAATATATTTTAGCATGCCTGAATGGAGAACATTCTTCTCTCTCTACCTAAATGTGCCCAGATCTCAAAAAACAGAACATCTGGTGAGAACAAGATTATTCAGTAGTCTAAAGAATTAAAAGATGAATGCTACTGGGACCAATTGATTCTTTAATAAAATTCCTAATTTCCCTAGAGCTAGACTCACTGCCTGAAAATATCTCATCTACATGAATAAGAAAATAAGAAAAGTGATTACTGACTACCTACCAGGTATGAGGTGCTTTCACACACATCAGCCCCTGAAAATCTCATAACAAACCCACCACAGAGAACTGTGAGCCTTTCTTTTTTCACATGAAGTCACCCAGACCCAGCAGTGGGGGCTTCAGATCTCATACCCGCATCTACCCAACCTCAAACCATGCACGTTCTGCTGTTTGGGACACAAAACTCTGCTCATCCCAGTCCCTTGTGGAATATGAAATCGTTTTTAAATGATCCACAGGCGAGATCATCAGAGAACATGCCTCTAAAATGCCTCTGAATTGCAGAAGGTAAGAGACAATACAAGCAAAAAGAGGAAAATGTATAATGTGAAAAACACACATCCATAGTGACTAGGTTTGGGATTCTAGCCTACCCCATACTTAATATAAAAGAATTTGATTTAATGGGGTGCCTGGGTGACACAGTCAGTTAAGCATCTGACTCTTGGTTTCGGCTCAGGTCTTGATCTCAGGATGGTGAGATCGAGCCCCGTGTCAGACTCCACACTCAGCACGGAGTCTGCTTAAGATTCTCTTTCTGTCTCCCTTTGCCCCATTCCCCTCTTTCTAAAATAAATCTTTTTTTAGAAGTGTCTGATTTAATGACATCATATGCGAAACAACTAACCCAGCACTATATAGGTGCCTCTCAAAATGGATAGCCCCACTTAAAAATTTAGGAAAATTAATACACTAAAAGAGGACCTAGTTCAGAAAGACAAAAACGGTCCTAAAAATAGAGAATCCTTTTGCAGTCTTACTCCCAGTCCTTAAGAACTGCTTTTACATATATTCATTTAAAATTATTTTTGGAGGCCAACTCACTTTGGGAAAATACTGAGAATGTTATAATATGGTCTAATCTCTTCTGTTAGCTTTGATCCATGAAACTAAGTTGTTGCTCCTTGACTAAAAAGAACAAAGTCAAAATTTGGCTTGAAAGGTTCTAACATCTTTTTTTTCTTGCCAATATCTAATATCTGAGCATGATTTTACCCTTTGAAAATGCTTCTAGATATATTACCCTCCTCCTTCACCTTTACAACAACCCTAGGTGATGGGCAAATATTTTCATTATTTTTTCCTTTACACATGTGTAAAAAAGTCATACAAAGATTGTATAGGGGCTTTTCCAGTTGCAAGTGATAGAAGAACTATTCTAAATAAAACTGAGAATTTAGTGGCTTATAATCTGCAAAGTCCAAGGGTAGATCTCCCCTCAGGCAAGGTGTGATCTAGGTTTAAGGGATGACCTGGTCTCTCTCCAGTTCTCAGCTCTGCTCATAGCCGCACTGACCTCATTCGCAGACGCCAAGCTGTGAAGAGAGCGCTGCGAAGTAGGATGTAGCTCGGATGTGCACAGCTACACCTCTAAGGTTCAAGGCCAGTGGAAAAGAACACATGCACCTGTCTCAACCATCCCTACAAGTCTCATGGCATCTAACTGTGCCCACCCAAATCACTGTAATGAGGGGTAATTTACATTATAGGTCACACCCTGAAGTTAGACACGATACCGTCTCCTCCAAAGTTCATGGGCTGAAGTACATTTCCAGAGGAAGACTGAGCAGGGCGAATAAATACTGAGTTGGAAAACCAAGAGGTGCCCACTACAGACTGCGTGACTTGCCCAAAGTCACACAGCTACTAGGAGACACAATCAGGACTCAAGCACAAATCTTCTGGAAGCAAGTACTCCAAAAATAGCGGCGAACTGTTTCAAAACACTGGGAGTAAATCACAAAAAGCCCTCAAAACTGAATGTCTCGGTCACAAATAACATTCGAAACTACTGATCCCACTGCTCACAGAACTTCAAAGAAAGCCAAGTCCCTTTTACAAAACATAAATTTTGTGAAATTAAGCAAGGTTACCATTATCTAAATCAAAATCCCTTTATAGCTCTAAATGGTTCCTCACCATCTGGAAAGTCAGAACATTGTACTCAAAAGGAAAAAGGAAAGCTTTTTGACCTATTTTTGTCCCTACACTAATGTAAAGCACCAAATTCTATTTATTAAGCACTCTCGATGCACGCTATTTTGCTGGCTATTTGCAACTCTAAAATGACACCTATTATTCAGTTAGAGATTAGAAACTCAAGCAGTAGGGTGTTTTTAAATAAAAAATAAAATTAAAAACAGATTTGCCATTGCCTTTTTAATGAAACTAGTAGCTCTGCTGGCTTAGAGGGGAAATGACATATTTCTTGGGAGCTTTATAGACCGATCTGAGCAGGGCTTTAAACAAAAGTTACCAACATTCGTATCTTAAGCAATTATCCGATGCTTCTTCCCTAACTGCACACGCCGTCCCCCTAAACCCTCCACGGAGAGCCCAGGCAGCCCACACAGGCTCTTCCCCCTGAAACCGCAACAAAGCAAACTCTGTCACCTGACACCTGCAGGTGACACGCCAGGTGGGGCCTGACAGGTGTGTACCCAATAAGAAAACGATTTCACCCAGCACTCTCCAACAGAACCTTCTGTGATGACGGAAGGGTTCTGCGTCTCTGCTGTGCAATACGGTAGCCACTAGCTGCATGGGATTCTGAAGTCCGAGGAGCTGGCATTTTTATTTAATCTCACTTTAATTACCTTAAAGTAGCTACATGTGGCCAGTGGCTAGTGAACTGGACGGCAGTGCTGATGGTGCCCTTGGAGGATTTCTCCAGCATGTTCCTCAACTGCTGCTTTCTCTTCCCCTGTGTTTTCCATCCTAGCATAAGTCAACCTGCCACTCTCCATCCACACAGGGCCTCTGGTTGCACCTCGGGCTCCTGTGCAGAATTTCCACTCCTGGACCATCTGGGTAGATTCCATTTCATCTCCCAAACCCAACCCAGGCCTCACCTCTTCCCGGAAGCCTTCCCTGACTTTCCCCCTCTCCCCTCCCCACTCTTCTGCTTCCCCATCACCTCTGGGCTTATGCACACTTCTGCGGCTGTGCTCAGCACACAGCAACGTGCCCTCCACGACAGGAGGCAGTGGAGCACGGCGGTAAGAGTGAGTGCTCCACAGACGGCTGCCTAGTGTCCACTCCTGCTTCTTCTAGCACTTACTCTGAGCTCTACGACCTCAGGCAAGTCACAGGACCCCTCTGAACTCAGTGCCCCCTCTTGTAAAATGGGATTCTTCTTGATAACTCTCCTTTAGAGTTGTTGCAAAGACTAAACGACCAAACGCAGGTAGAACATTAACGTGGTGCCTGGCAAGGAGCAAAGACTCAATAAAATTGAGCCGTTAGGTGTTATTTTTCATTAGCTTATTAGACTATGCACCTCAGAGCATGTACGGGAGCCTAGCCATCCTTGTAACCCAGAGTCAGAGCATACAGTAGGCAAGCCTGAAAGACTGCAGTTATTAATGATGCCGCCAGCAGATGGATGCCAGTCCTGAGCTCAGTTCTAAGTATACTCCATACTGCCAAACAGCCTTGGTAAGCCTTGGTAAGTAGGACTAGAGAAGTGAGATCATAGGCAGATCAGAATTTTATGGGGCCTTATTCAAACTGCACCCAAAGTCACCACCACCACCCTCCCATATGTCCCATCACTACCCCAGACCCTCTCCCCATCCCCAATCTGGTCATATCTCTACCAAAATGTTCCGGATGGAAGTTAAGACGTATCCTGCAGGTTTTGTTTTTTGGGGGGGCGGGGGGCAGTAACAAAAGCGTAAGGGCCACTGGTCTAACATTAATGCAAGAGATTCTGTAAGCAACTCCCAACAAGCTCCCAACAATCTGTTCCTACCACTCTCCCCCATACTTCTAGTTTACCCATTCCCCCTCTTTGTCTAGGTGGATTTCTGGATACAGTGTCAGAGGGATCCTTCGCTTTACAGAAACATTCCTACAAGCCTGGATTCTACCTGTGCTCCACGTGTGCACCTGGCCCTGAAGGATGGGGCATCTCCTGCGTCCCTACGAGGCTCCTAGGTTTTACCGAAGGCAAATAAAGATGAGCAGCAGAAGAAACAAGCATTAAAAATGATTAAGTGTTCGATATACAGGCTTTCCAGCCCGTGCAGAGTCCCAACGAGACTGTTCATTTCCCAAATTCGATGTCCTCCTCCTGCTGCAAGGCTCCCTGGCACAGGGAGGACTTCAGCCCAGCTTCCACTGCGGGGCGGGGGGAAGCAGCATCTGAACCTACAATGCAGGTGATCTATCCTCCTGGGGGACCCTGCATTAAGAGGCTTGAAGAATAACCAGCAGCATGACTGGGTAGTGCCGGGAACATCTAACACGAGGTCTGGGGCTCTGCCATCGGCCCGCGGTGTGAACCTGGGTACATCACCTTCCCTCTCGGGGCTTCGGTTTCCTGATTTAGAATGTGAGGGAGTGGTTTCCAAACTTCGTTCTTTTTTTGAAGCAGCAAAAATGTCTTTTTGTCCCAAATGAAATCTATGGAGAACTCTGAGATACAAAATGTGCAAGCTGAACAGCTGTGGTCAAAGGGCGTTGGTGGGATTCGAGAAGCCCCACCCACTGAGTCTCTCCCTCCCCTCCCCCAGCCCCTGGAAACCCAGGGAACAGTGCCAGCAAACTAGCTCATCTTTCTAAGGCCATACCAAGTTGGAACACTTCAGGATATGACTCACGATGGGCCTTTCTATGCGCCTCTCCACGTGGAGTGGAGGAGAAAGAGACTACTTTGGTATTACTTCATTGAAAACTTTAATGATGGAAAATGTCAAATATTCAAAACTAGAGAGAATCCTGGCATGTTCGTATGTGACCCAGGGATCAACAATTACCAAGTCAGGGCCAGTCTCGTTTCGGCTCTCCCCTACCCACCCCCACACCCCTGAGGTTATTTTGAAAGCTATTTCCAAATATACTGTCATCTTCTCAAAAATATTTCAGCATTATTTGTCGAAAAGATAGCGATTCTGAAAATCTAGACCTCAGTTTCATTACCACCCTAAGAAAATACAAACATTAACTCCTTAATAGCATCTGGCATCCAGGTCAGTGGTCCATTGTTTTTTCCCCTTACAATTAATTTCTTGAAGGACTGAGTTGTTTTTCTAGAGGGTTTCCCGCTGCCTGGATTTTCATGACGACTCCTCTGCATTTCACACGGGCCTGGCCTGCGCCTCTCCTATTTCTGATTTCCGAGTTAGATCAAGAGTCCCGACAAGATTCCGGTTCCATCAGAAGACACAGACCTTCTGGTGGTTTTCTTTCTGTGTTGTTGGTGGCCATCTTCCAAAATGTTTCACACATGTACACATTCATAAAGCAATACCTTTATATTTTTACCCCAGAGTGGATTAAACCCTGTTGTTGATCTGAAACTTTCTGCTTAACCATGGGACATCATTCATTTTTTTAAAAATCAGACCTCAATAAAATACCGTTACCATGGTGATGCTACCGGATGTCGTTTACATCAAAACAATTTATAGTTTTAATTCCGTCATTTGTCCAGAACGGTGCTTTATGCATAGTAGGTGACTGGTTAACAGTCCCTCAATAACTAAGCAACACTGTTAAATCTCCTGGACTTCTTTTTTTTTTTAAGTTTTTATTTATTGTTTTTAGTACTCTTCTATACCCACGGTGGGGCTTGAACTCATGACCCCGAGATCAAAGGTCATGTGCTCTTCCGACTGAGCCAGCCAGGTGCCCCCAAATCCACTGGACTTCTAAGAGTACTGAATACTATTAACTGACCTGTCCAAGGGCTCCCCCAGATGTGCTGTGATAGACCCAAGTCTGCTAAAAATTCTCAGCCACCTTCTCAGATGATAAACTAGGCAAAGCCAAGCAAGCCCTGTTTTCCAGCACATTTTTTTATAAACAGCTGCTTAATAAACCCAGCATGACTCTGTTTCTTGAGGCCTCAACTCACTCATCAGTTTTCCCTTCCCCAAAGAGACTAAGTATCAGCCATAGCCCCCGATCCATAATCAAACCAGTAATTCCTGCCACCCCCACAAACGCTAACGGGTAGTTACAAAATTAACAGTCTGTTCCTATGTGGCACAATCTGAAGGACCCCGAAACAATCGACATCCCTGTTCCACTCCTGATTAGAGACTGAACGGTGGCAAACAGCAGCCACTCCCCATGGTCAATTAATAGTCCCCCAAAAGAAGCCAGAGATATGATCAATCAAAACTAAATCGGCAACACAGATCGTGTGAAGCCCTCAGTGGGTTTGGTTTTTTTGTTGTTGTTTGTTGTTTTTTGTTTACTGGCATGATACTATTGTTTCTATCTGCTATGGAAGTTCAGAGTATAAACAAGTGGGTGCTTATCAGGAAAAGATGAATCAAAAATCTCCCACCAAGTCTATGTCTGCCACCCCAATACTGTTCATGGCAAAGGTATTTACATCTGAAGTATGTGGTATATAAGGATAGAAACAGGATGGTGGCTAAGTGGTTTTTAAACCAAGCTCACAGGCCCAAGGAGGCAGTGGAGTAAGAAAGAGCAAGCATTAAGAGTTCTTGGCCAGCAGCTCTATTCCCTACCTCCCCAGGGCCACTAAATAACTCGGAGTAATAACCATTCCCTCCAGAATTCGTGAAGAAAAGGAAAGAGGTGAATGTTATCAGCTGTGAACCCAGGCCAGCAGCTCATCCCCAGCCTGACCCAGGTTCTGCCTCAGCCAAAGAGGAGAGGGAACCCCTCCTGAAGCCATATGGAGACAAAGTGGGCCCCCTCCTCCTGGCACACTGCCAGGCACAGAGCCCTTAAACCCCAGAGCCTCACCAGAGGCTTGCCCCCCTGCTGTCGCAGAGCTCTCGTTCTGCATGAACTGGTCTCCTACTAATTACTCGAGGCAAGTCCCTTGGGTCCATCCCAGAGTGACTCTGAGGCAGAGGGACCTAGGTGCACGTCCTTGATCCACCCTAACTCGCTCTGAGTCAATAACTTATCTGGAACACCTCTCTGGTCTCCAAATTGGAGAGCCATATTCACTACCTTTTGGGGTATCTAAAAGGATTAAAAAGACTAACTGCATGATCAATCCCTTTCCTCCACCCCACTCCTAGTTTCCCTCTGCTTCTGTGCTCTTCATCTGCTTCCCCATTGACTTCGTCTCCTGCTCTTGTCACAGAAAGATGAGCAGGGTCTGAGCTCCACGCTCCTGTGCCCCTTCTGGCCTGGGGGCAATGCTGTGTCATCACTCTCAACCCCCAGGCCACACCTTCGCCTGAGTCACCCCAGGACGGGATGCTGATCAAAATAAACCGTGCTCCTCAACACCAGATCCAGCAGACACACACAGCCAGGTCCGTTTCATGGAACACCCGACCACCTGGGTGCGTGTGGTGAGCAAATGTGTTTTGTGAACCAGCGAAGCTCCACCCCACCGACTTCACCATATCTTCAACAGCATCCATATTTCCAGGGGGATATGGATCCCAGGGGCAAGGACAGGAACTCCAGCATACTGGAACAGACTCAAATTAAGACTACAAGCCATGGAACGGAGAGC
Organism: Ursus arctos; assembly: GCF_023065955.2. Taxonomy (NCBI): domain Eukaryota; kingdom Metazoa; phylum Chordata; class Mammalia; order Carnivora; family Ursidae; genus Ursus; species Ursus arctos. The sequence continues at coordinate 7,325,342 of NW_026622886.1, read as the reverse complement.
ACCTGCCGATAACTCACGATGCCCCAGGCGCAGCCTTAAGAGTTTCAAATACGTTAATTCCTTTCATTTTCATCCCTCCGGTGTAAGAATGGCTGTTATCTCAATTTTCCACATGAGGAAGCATAAAGGCACACGGAGATGGTATAACAAGTCCCGTGTCACGTGGCTAGCCAGGGGCAGAGAGGCAGGATGGGCGCCCAAGCAGTTGGGCTCTGTGGCCTTAGGTCTTATCCAACAGAGAAACAAAAGGGGACCCACGCTTCTGCCCAAGAAACCACGCTAAGAGAAATCTATCAGCAGAAAAATCAGATTAACTCTCTAGATTGAAGAGGAGAGTGGGGCCTTAACCCAGGCCACCAGCATCATGGCCTTCAAAGAGGGACCTCACCTCTTCCAAACTCCCCTGTCTAAAAGACAATGCTCCTGGAAAACAGCGCTCCTATCCTAGGATTCTCAGGGAGGACACCAGGGAGCAGAGTCTCAAGACTTTGGAAGTTGAGGTCAGATGGGCCTCATTCAAATCTGGACAGTGAGACCCGCTGGCTGGTAACTGTGGGTATGTAATTCAGTCTCTCTGTGCCCACTTCCTCATTTACAAAGGGGAATAACAAGGAATTCGTTGTAAGTGTTAAAGGAGGTAATGCACCCACGTGCCGAATACAGTGTCTGGCATGTAACACCCAATAAATGCTACATAGTAGTATCATTATAACTAGCATCACCATCACCATCATCATGATCTGAAATTCCAAAGAAGGAACTCTTCCCCTCTTAACACAGGTAGACGTTATAACCTTATTTGGAAGAATAATGCGGCTAACACATTTTCCAATTGAAATCCCTGAACAATTAAGGCTGACTCAGAGTGGAGGAGATAGGGCAGACTGTTCGAAGGTAGCAGCCCCTTTCATCCCGGGGCCCCTCACCTGAGGGTGGGGCCCTGTGGGTCTCCCTCCTTATTTCATTCCACCCACCTCCGGCATGCCCCTCCCACCACATTTCTGCTCCCAAGACCCCACAAGTAACCTCAAGGGCCTTTCAAAAAGACTCTACATCTGCTGAATGATAATGACAAGGTTCCTATGGCAACACTCCTTTCTAAAGTTTGGGTAGTGGAAGACAGAGGGATCACTTAGCACCTGGCTTATGTTCCATGAAATGCCTTGAAACCACATGGGGTTTTTTTTCTTCCACAATTAGAGAGGACTTATGCTTATACAGCACACGACCACTTATAAAGCCCTTCCACAGGTGTCACGTCCTCAGTGAGGTAAGGAGAGTTTACTGACCCTATTTTTTTGACAAATTAAAAATCTAGCAATTAAGGTTGTCGAGAGCTCGTATGTAGTAAAATCAGCGTAAGACCTGGGTCTCTTTGCCTCCCGACCCCGTGCTCTTCTCAAGACCTGCGGTGTCTCTTGGAGTTGTAGCTCCTTCTATCGGCCCTGTCCACCAGGCCTTCCCTTTCTCTCAACTTCCATGCATTGAGGCGTGCATACGATGACCCCTGCAGTAACATCCCAACCATCGAAGGTGTGCAAGACTTAGCCCTCCGCTTAAACCATGCACTCTTAAACGCAGTGTTCACACTACATCTCACGGGACATCTCTTCAGCAATCACGCTAGTTCACTGAGTGTCATGATGAAGAGTCTGAGCTTGGAAGTCGAAATACATGACTTAACATGACAGACCTAGGATTCGATCCCAGTTCTGACACTGTTTAGCTGCGTGATCTTTGGGAAAGTGACTTAACTTCTCTATGACTTCAGGTCCTCGTGTGTTTAATGGAGTAACAGTGCTTCCCTCAATATGGTTATTGTGAGAATTCATGGGACCTTGATTCAGATAACACAGAGTAAGCGCTTGGGAACTTTATGCTATTATCATCATTAACATTATCAATAGTATATGGATCAACATCATCACAATTTTATAGTTAATAAACCAAAATTCGGGGTCCTGTATCTTGTACAGGGCCACACAACATACCACTGCTACAGCCCAGGGGGGAATTCCAAGATCTCCTACTTCTATCTCTTTCTAGGCCCCACAATACGTAACACACACTGAGTACTTAGTAATACTCAGGAGTTAAGAGAATGTGATGACTATAGGAAAACCCAGTGAGTTATCTGGTCAACCCTCGCACTTTGCCCATTAGAACACTCAGGCCCAGCAGATATCACATCTGTTCAACGCCATTTATCTACTAATGATAACCTACGCAGTTGTAGAGTGATACCTAGTGACAGAGTTTCATTCTCTAGGCCATTTGACGCTGAAGCTTCAAGCCAAAGTGCACCAAGAGCACACCTGAAGTCAAATAGGAAGTCATCCTAGAGAATTGTGGGCATCTCAGCACAAGGATGTTAGGAGATGATCGAACTTGGGCTTGCTCAACAATTTGGGGGAGGGTTCAAGGAAGCATGGTTTTGCTCTGGTTGGGTGTAGTCATAAAGCAGGAATTCTGTGATTATGTGCCCTTGTAATGTTCATCTGAGAAGCAGGAGGAACAGAGTAGGGCTATAGCTGTAATTGGTAAAGTCACAGCATTCGTTCTCATGATCTGGAGAGAAGGGGTGTTTGGCCAGTTTTGTAGGCTACACAGTGATCCTGTCCTCATCTGGAATCAGTCCTGGTCATGGAGTGGTCTTGTCTTCCTCTTAGGCTCTATCACCATCACCCAGTGACCCTGCTACAGGTTGGTGTGCTGTGACATTCTTCTCATCCAAAAGAACACCGGGCCTCACCCACACAGCCAGGCCAGCCCCACGCTGACAGCAGTCAGAAGCTCCTGGTTGTTTTTTTCTTTTCTCTATTATGCGTTCAACTCTTCACAGCACGTGTTTGTGTCAGGCAGTTTCAAGACAACGAAGGTACAAAATAAATAAAGATCCCGACGCTGAAAGAGGTTACATTCCAATGGGATAAAGAGGTGATTAAAAATAAACATAATACATTAAAAGAAACAAATCCTATGGTATGTTAGAAGTGATAAGTGCTTTGGAAATAAAAGAAAAGGCAGAGCAGGGCAAAAGGGACTGGGCACGCCAGGCAAGGACCCGTTGACAAGAAGGTCGCCAGAGGTGGCCTCCTCCGTATGAAATTTAAAGAGAGACCTGAGGGAAGTGAAGTAGGTGACCACAGAAGTTAGTATCCTTGTCCCAGTTCAAGAAACAAGAAAAGTGACGTTTGCAGCAGTGGGGAACAGGTCCGAGACCACCCTCCAACACATGGTAGAACCGGGGAGCCCCGGCTCTGACCACAAACTAGATCTTAGGTCATTGTGGTGCAGGACTGGGTCTGGGAAGGACTCCAGACTTAGGGGTGTAAGCATGCATCCTGACCGGAAAGAGCCTCACTTTCTCTCTCCCGGCCAGGCTGACAATACGTCAGTGTGTCCACATGACTGGGGTCAGAATATGGCACCCAAGATAGTCCTCTGGCATAAGGACTATTTGAGTAAATGGCATTGAGAAAAACAGACCCAGGATGTGCTCTCTGCCTTCTCCCTACCTGCCTGGAAGCAGGGCATAAATTCCCCTGCAAAGGTGCCCTCTCTTCCCACATCAGAAAGAGAGAACACCTTTATCATCAGTGAGGCAGACAGCACCAAGGAGAACCTACAGACCCTGATAGATAACCCTTTTCTGCCATCAGTGCCCCCCATATAGTGACCTTCCCACAGTTCACCAAAAACCCCTTTCTTTTTATCTTTCCTTGTCCCGCCCTAGCTGCTTCTTGGGGGGGGGGGGTCTTCTCTTCTTTATCTGAAGCCTCCTCTCCCTACCCCCACGCCCCATAAAACTTTCAACATCCAAAAAAATGTATACATTTTTCTCCCATTAATCTGTCTTCTGTCAGCTTATTTCACAGCTCTGGACACTGAACCTTAGAGGGTGGAGAAAAATTTGTCCTCCCTGCCGCAGCTCCAACCTACCACAGGCTGTCCCTGTGCAGTCAGGATATCTGCTATGCCCCTCCCACATCACTGAGGTGACCCAGAGAGGTACGTCCAACCATGAGCCTCATTTGACAGAGGAAGACACGAGGCTCTGATCGCTTAAGTCAGAGTTGTTCAATACCACACAGCTGGTAAGAGGCAGGGTTTGTTTTCAAACCCAGACTGCCTAACTCCATAGCGTAACTGTTTTGCAACATGCCACATGCCAGAATCATGTTTGCAGATGTGTGTGTGTGTAACCCCTAATAACATCTACTTTCAGAGTGGTCAGGCCTAAATAAGTATGCCTACAGTAGCAAGGATGCCTACCTTCCCATATAAGTTGAGCTAGAAAGAGCAAGTTCACCAGAAAAGGACACTGTTTTGTCTTCTGTCTCAGAACCTGTCTTGAAGCAGACACTAAATATTCACCGAAGAAAGCAAACTTCCTTCCGCTCTTTGGCCACAACACTCCAGGGACCCCGCCCCCACCCCCCAAGAACACCTCTTGGCTCAGCTGTGGACAAGAGGAACAAAGTGTGAAATGAAACTGTTCTCAGCATGTCCCCAACTGAGTCCCCACCAGACAGGCAAGGAAGGTGGCCGGCTGCAAGCACGGCCCCGCCTCGCCAGGCACTCCTCTTAGATGCTGGACAAGAAAATTAAGTTGCCTCTTAGGGATTAAGTAGTTTACCAAGGCACTGTGCAATGGACTCTGAAATCCATTTATATCCAAAAAATGCAATAAAACAAACCTCACACTCAAACAGCTAACAGAAAGTCAGAGTTGATGAATGCAATTATTAACGTGCTTTAAAAAAAAAAAAAAGGAACTTGCCCTCGGCACAGATGACAGGCCATGAGGGATTGGTCAGGAAGCTTTGCCACATATAAAACAAATTCAAAAATAAAAGTGACTATTAATTACTTGAGCAGTTGTTGGCAAAAAAAAAAAAAAAAAAAAAAAAATCCTGTCCTGGGAGCATGGGCTTCTGTTTCTCAGTGTGAAGTTCCCTTTTTATAGCTCAAGGGCTATCCTTTCACCCACCGGCTCACATCAGCCCTCACCACCATGGTCCTTATTTTTTAAAAAACACAAAGTAAATCCCCCAGTGCTCTAATCAAGCTCCCTTGCTACTCTGAAGGGTAACCTTCACGGAAAAGAGGCCACTTGATAAATTCCAGGAGAGTAAAAATAAAACATAATGGAAAAGATAGTCTAATCATCAAGGCTAATTACAAAGGAAGAGTGTCGCTTTTTCCCCCTAAATGTCCCTAGTTTATTTAAAAAAAAAAAAAAAAGGCCAATCTAAAACAAAGATGTCCTTTGTGACGGGTTTGAGTAAGAACAGAAGAAATCTCAGGGGAGACAGTTATGACTTCTACGTGTAAAACCAGAGAAAAAAGCTTTTGAAAAATTCACATATTTATTGGTAACACATTTAAATATATACGATGTACCAACTCGGTCCAAGAGGCTGGGGAAGGTGCTGGAGGGGGGCACACTGAATCAGGCAAGACTCTGCCCTCCACGAGCCTATGGCCTCGTAAAGAAGACACACCTCATTCCAGCTGATGGTGGCCTTAGAGATGCCCAGGAGCAGGACCACGGGGCACCGAACAGAGAGGGATGCTTTTGATCAAAGGAGGACAGGGGAGGCTTTCTGGAGGTGACACTGAAGCAGAGTCTTGAAGGAGGGGTGGGAGGTGGGGGGGCTGGAGTGAGCACCGAGAAACCCCAATGACTTGTCCCCTACCTGTCCAATGCAGAATCAGGGGAGAGACCCCAGCGGCCAGTGAGCCCCTCATTCTTAACCAGGGCTGCACATGAGAATCACCTGGAACCCTTGTTTGCAGAATGCACGTGCCAAGCTCTGGCCAAGACGTAGTGAGTCAGAATTTCAGGAGCAGGGCTTATAGGAAAGGCCCCCAAGGAACTTCTGATAAGCAGCCCCCCTTAAGAACCACTGATCAACACCATTACCTCATTTTTCAAAGTGGGGGAAATGAGCTTAGAGAGGGACTCCTCATTCCTTCCACCGTTCAACGCGTATTTACTGAGCACCCACCTAGCAATACAATGGTGAATAAAACAAAGATACCTGGTTCTCATTTAACATTTTCGCTTATTAAGTCTTAGCAGCAACACCGTGGGGTATTGCTCTCATCCAAGACGAGGAAACTGAGGCCAAAAAGATTAAGAGAACACAAGTAATAAGTGATGAGTGAGAGGATTCAGCCTCAGCCCTCTGAGAAGCACCTTCCACCTCCCAACTGCTCATTGAGGGCGTCCTATGGACCCAGCCCTTTGGTATGCACAAGGAATGGCCTGTTTTTAGAAGCAAGAACAGAGCAGGGCAGGGAGAGGGGGTGAGGGGGCTGTAGGGGGAAGCAATGGACTTCCACTAAAGAGATTCCAGAATGTTCCACATGCGGAGTCCAACCAGCATAAGAGCAGATTCATGGCTATCACAGCTCTCTGGTGTCCGTGTTCCTCTGGAAATGTTCTCCACCCAGCTACACGACCCTCCACTTGGAAGGGGGCCAGGAACTGCTCCTGACGGAACTATCCATGTGGGGGGTCTCAGCAGCTCCTCCACTCTCAGGGCCTCACTGAAGACCAAGTTCCGAGGCTCAAAGCCTCTGAGGTCTCTGCAGCTCCTAAGAGTAATAAAGCAATCTACTGACCATCAGCAAAAGAGAGCAAGACACAGAGGCAGAATCCCTCTGGAACTGGGACTCAGAGTCACTGTGGGTCACTGTGAGGAAGGCTTCTGCGGTGGGAGAACCAGAACAGAGCCCTGAAGTCAGAGGAGGCGCACGCCGAGCTGCCGGCCCTTCCGCTGACAGCCGTGTGACACAGTAGGCAAGTCGCTTAAGCACGGATCACGCAACTGCAAAACGGCGATTTGCAAAGGATTTAATCAAACAGCTTTGAAAACACTCCACATCTTACCTGGCACATGACAGGTGGTCTACAAATGGCCAATGCATCTGAATTTGTTTCTAAATGTAGGTTCTAAAAAAAGAGACAAGACCCTTCCTAAGGTTAGCTGTCGGGGGAACCTGTCATTATCTTTCTCTTTTTCTTCCGATTTCTGTTTTGCCAAGAGCAAGCAGAAAAGGCTAAAATAGCATCTAAAGTCAAAGTTCACTGGGCAGATGGAGCTTGGCAACCTCTGGGAGTGCACCTCATCACCCACATGCCTTCTTGGTTCTAAGCTGGAAACAGAAAGACATAGACTCTCCTCGAGGGCAGGAGAAAAACCATTATGAGCTTTTGATACTCAGACCGCAAAATGCTAGAGTTCAATAGATGTGTGCAATCAACGTTCCCAGTGGACAAGCAACTGTAAGAAATGATGTGGTCCGGAAAGAGGTAAAGCTAAATTAAGCATCCAGTCGTGGTCAGTTTCCCAGGGACGATGCTACGAAAACACTTATTTAAACCTTTCTTCCAGTTGTTGATACAGAAACAGGAGCAGTTAGTAACTACTGCTCTCCCAGTAAAACAAAACCCTTCTTTTAAGTCGAAACTGATGACAGACTGGATCAGACAGCAATCGCAGCTTACCCCACGGGAGACCCTGCTTTCCACCATACACCCCCTGGCCGTGCAATCCATTTTCAGGCCCCAGGCTTGAGGAAAAAATTCAGAACTTCAAGGGAGCTACTCCTGCAGACCTATGTCATGATAATAATGTTATATTCCTGTACTTAATAATTTCAGAATGGCATCTCAAGATGGTCTTTTCTTTTTTAAGATTTTATTTATTTATTTGACAGAAAGAGAGAGAGCACAAGCAGGGGGAGCGGCAGGCAGAGGCAGAGGGAGAAGCAGACTGCCCTCTGAGCAAGGAGCCTGATGTGGGGCTCGATCCCAGGACCCTGGGATCATGACCTGAGCTGAAAACCAATGCTGAATCGCCTGAGCCACGCAGCATCCCTCAAGATAGTCTGAATGAAACCTAAGACAAGAGCTTTACAGAGACCCAACAAACCAGGAGTCGGAAGTACACTTTGGGGAGATAATGAACACAGACAGAACAGAAACACAAATCCTTCCTCTGGCTGGTAATATAACTGGGTCCCCACAAGGCTTCCAGGAGAAGTGCTGAGAGGGGACTCAGGGGAAGGGTCCCAAGCCATCTCAATGGTCCAGTGCCATCTGGGGCTTATAAAAGGTGAATGTACTTCTCAAATAGTGGTGCAGACAGAGCCAGACGTCAAAGGCATCTGAAACCTCCAGGTACTTGGGATTTGAGGTCACCTAGAGCTTCTTTCTACAGATAACAAATTAAGCCCAGGGTAGTGGAGGGATGGTCCCAGGCTTGTCCAGCATGGCGGGGCCAGAAACCATCCTCTGCTCTTCTGGTCCACGTCCTCCCTTACACTTTCTGGGACTGCCCAGAACCACCTCGTAAGCCACAGCAGAAGCTCAAGCAGAAAAGAAGCAGTCAGTACCAGTAGCCAGATTCCAGGAGGAGCCTTGAAGAGCCTCAGCCAACATTTCTAGAATGTTCTTCACTGGCCCCTATACAAAAAATATCATTCCCTTGTGTATCAAAAGTCCTTTCAACTCCTAGAGTTTAGAAGTAAAAAGAAGTCAGAAGTCCAGTATCAAAGAGAAACCTGGGTTTAAAGCCAGCAGTGTGACCTTGATCTGACTGATAAAAACAACAAAATGTAGTCAAAAGGTGAGAGCATGGGGCGCCTGGGTGGCTCAGTCGTTAAGTGTCTGCCTTCAGCTCAGGTCATGATCCCAGTGTTCTGGGATCCAGCCCCGCATCAGGCTCCCTGCTCAGCGGGAAGCCTGCTTCTCCCTCTCCCACTCCCCCTGCTTGTGTTCCCTCTCTCGCTCCCTCTCTGTCAAATAAATAAATAAATAAAATCTTTAAAAAAAAAAAAAAAAGGTGAGAGCAATCCACCTATCCATCGGTGGACCAACAGAAAAATGGAATGTGATACAGACATGCAATGGACTGTCATTCAGTCAAAAGGAATGTTCCAACCTGGATGAACTCTGAGGACATGCTGCTAAGTGAAATAAGCCAGACACAACAAGTACTATAGGGTTCCACTCATATGAGGTACCTGGAGTAGTCAAATTCATGGGAACAGCGAGTGGAATGGGGGCCGCCAGGGCGGGCAGACCGGAGAAGGGGACTCCTGTTCCGTGGGTGTTGAGTTTCAGTTTAACCGGAGAAAGAGAGCCCTGGGGGCTGGTCATACAACGATGCCGATGTACCCAAATGACTAAACTGTACATTTTAAATGGTTAAGATGGTCGATTTTATGTTATGGGTATTGTATCATAATAAAAACTTAAAAATAATGTTTAAAGCCAGGACCCAGACAAGTGAAGCGCCTGGAACAGAAAAATCACCCCAGCGAGGAACCCTGGAGTCCAAATGTCCTGGGGCAGAACTGGTTCCTCTAGTCAACAGCAGGTGTGGCCCGGGGAAAGTCACCCAACCTCTCCCGTCCTCATCTGTAAGGTGGGCAGCAGGACCACCCAGGGCTCAGAGGGGACAGTTCTGGGAACACATGTGTGGGAAATAGTTAAGAAAGCGCCCGGCACTCGCTGAGTGCTCATACCCTGGAATCACCAGGTCAAAGTGGGGACGATGGCAACACAGCCGGCTTGCCAGCCCGCCCCTCCAAATGCCCCAACAACGGAAATGGTACATCCGCTTCCTTCATCCTAGAATCCTGGGGAGGTGGCGGGGGGTGCTAAAGCCTGGTCAGCCTGAGCGTGCAAGGAGGCAGCGTCATCCACGCAGCCTCTACCTCAGCCTCCTGTCCTGTCTCCTCTGTTCTTCCCCCCTCCTATTCCCATCTGGACGGCGAGGAAAAGGTCAGCAAGCACAGCCCCGTCCTGCTGGTCTCACCAAAGCCCCGCGTTAAAGGGAAAGTGGCTTCTGCACTCGGTTTACCTGGTGGGCAAAGGATGTCAGCCTTCACAACCACCCACTCTGCAAAAAGAGCCAAGCCCTATGGTTTTGCTAGAGGCCCCCCCCACACGCACCCCTTCGCCCCACAGCACGACGACGCAAAAAAGCAGGACCAGCTACAGGCAGCATATTGTCATAGAACGAGCCAGACCTGGACTTGAATCCCAACTGTGGGACCTTGGACAGGGGGTTAACCTGGCAGAGCCTCAGACTCCTCACCTGAGGAACAGACACATCGTCAGCCTGGCCGCTCCGGGTCCGCAGACAGCCCCCCATATGTGGTGGCACACCCCCAGCCCCACAGGCTCCTGAACAAATCAACGCTGTCGCCAAGCTAAGCACGTGACTTCTGCTCGCCACTCTTCCCCCGGAAGTAGCCACGTGGCCCTGCACTACTGCAAGAGCAGGGAAGGAAATCCCGTCCCCAGAAGAAGAGGACGGGATCTGGGTGAGATGCAGAAGTTCCTAACACAGACACAGTCTTCCGTGCTCAGGAGCCACAGCGAGGGGAGGAGCTCAGACACACAACCCCCAAGAAGACACAACAGAAAAGGAAGAGAAAGGAAGAGTCCGCTCTCGCCCCCTGGGGGCAGGCAGTGGACAGTCCATGTTATCAGGGAAGGCTTCTCTGGGGTGGTGACATCTGAACTGTGCCATGAACACCACGGGACCTTCCCACGGAAGGGGCTCACAGCCAGACTTGAATAACACTGCACTCTTGTACTGACTTTCCACTTCTCCAACACGGAGTTCGGGGCTCCTCCACAATGAGATGACAGTCACTGACACAGGGGTCCCGGGAGAGCCAGCCCTGCTCCATGTCCCTGGGGGCTACCATGATGTTGCACATGGGCTCAACGTTGTGAAATGTAAGTTCTTATTAGAAGCGCTGTGTCTTTCTTCACTAATAAAGTGACAACTCTACTACCAATGGGGCAGTCCAGTAACACAATGGCCAAAATTGTTACCAAAAGTAAAAAAAAAAAAAAAAAATTAAGATTTTATTTATTTATTGGAGAGAGAGAGAGAGAGTCTGAGCAGGGTGGGGAGGAACAGAGAGAGGAGCAGACTCCCCTCTGAGCCGGGAGCCAGACACGGGGCTCGATCCCAGGACCCTGGGATCATGACTTGGGCCGAAGGCAGATGCTTAACAGACTGAGCCACCCAGGTGCCCCTAGAAGTAAAAATTGTCAAAATTGTAATGATCATTAATGTTACTATTATAGCTACTTAGCTACTGGCACTCACATGTACTAAGTGCTTATGACATGCCAGGCCTTACCTGAATAATCTCACCTAAGCCTTACTATTACTATTAATAACCTATTTTACAGATGAGAAAACTGAGGCACAGAAGTCAGCAGAGTTACCCCAGATTGTGTGAATGTGATCCAGAAAGTGGATTCTCTTCATACCGGGCCTCAGCAGGGAACGTGGTGTCCCCACCTCTCCACACAGCACTTGGCAGACGGGAACACAGGGGAGCCAAAAGACTGTGGTTCAAGTCCCAGATCAGCCCCTCCGCAGCTGCTTGACCTTGGGCGTGTCATGTTTGGGAAACATCTGGAGCTTACAGGTATTAGCTTATAGATCTGAAGGTTGTAAGTCCAAAACAGGTTTCCCAGGGCTTACAGAGTCCCCTTGTTTTTAAGTGGAGATTAATACAGGCTCACAAGTACCTGAGACAATTAGAATAAAACAACATGAATAAAGTCCTTGACACAAAGTAAACTCGCATGACGGCGGCGGCCTGCTTTCCTCTCGCGCTGGCCAGCTTCCTGCCTCCCGATGAGCAGGCGGGCAGTGGCATATCTCACCACGCCTGGACGATGCCGCCCCTATTTCTAGGAGTCCAGGCCAGGCCTCAGACTCCTTCTAGGCTCAGGTGAACTTTATTAGGAATAAAAGGGGAGCAGGGGATAAGAGTGCTGCTTTTTTTTGTTTTAAAGATTTTATTTATTTATTTGACAGAGATAGAGACAGCCAGCGAGAGAGGGAACACAAGCAGGGGGAGTGGGAAAGGAAGAAGCAGGCTCCCAGCAGAGGAGCCTGATGTGGGGCTCGATCCCATAACGCCGGATCACGCCCTGAGCCGAAGGCAGACGCTTAACCGCTGTGCCACCCAGGCGCCCCAAGAGTGCTTTTTTTTCCCGAAATTTGTAAATTGTGGTTCCTCGCTGAAGACACCAAAAGCAACCTGGAGTTTTGTCTAACCAAACAGGTCTGGCACGCTTACGTTCCCGTTTCACCTGGATACAAAGTCAATATGGAACATCCCACATGTGTTAATCCAGCAAAACTCATCCCTCCTGTGTTTCCAGGAGACAGGGACGCACATAGGGGTGCAATGAGCTTCCGTGAACGAACTCCCGTCTTCAGCGAGAGGTGAGGCCTCCCTTTTCCACTGACATGGCTCATGACAGAACCTACACTGGTGGGCCTTCCCCAAGAAAGGCAAAGAAAGAAAGGAGAAAGGTGGGAACGGCCCTTCAAGTCACTGCGGGCTGTTAAGGTCCCTTCCAGGTTTAAGGGGCTCCGACTTACTTCCATTATCCTGGAGTCCCCGGCAGTGCCCACACAACTGAGCTGGATCCCAGAGAGGCCCCTATTTTCGGGAGGGTTACAATAAAGATCTACACGGAGTATCTATTAAATACCCCAAAGCCTAACACAGTAAGTACATGGGCGATGAAGACGAGGGGAGTAGAGAAAGCAACGCTGGCTTCGTGTCACTGGAGAAAACTGCAGGCGAGCTGCCGTCGGCCTTGGGACCCGGAGTATCCAATGCTTCCTTTACCTGCTTCAGAAACACAGGCCCACGTACGTGTCTCCCAACAGGACTGTGACCTCCTCAAGGATGCGGATGCTGCCTTGTTCACCACACTGTCCCCAGTCCCAGAGAGGAGACTCAAATGCTGGCTGGGTGGATGGACAGCTGAGTGGACAGACAGAGATGGGGCTGGCCTGGGAGGCTGTGTGACTGCCTCGAGGCTGCCAAAAGTTGAACGCGGATTTAACTGGTCAGTCGAGGGGCGCCTGGGAGGGTCAGTCGGTTAAGCGTCTGCCTTTGGCTCAGGTCATGATCCCAGGGTCCTGGGATCGAGTCCTGCATCGGAGCCTGCTTCTCCCTCTGCCTGCTGCTCCCCCTGCTTGTGCTCTCGCTCTCTATGACAAATAAATAAATAAAATCTTTAATAAAGTAAAAATAATAAATTAAATAAATAACTGGTCAGTCAAAGCCCTTAGAATAAGGCTTTCCCCAGAGGCCTGTGGCCACCTTTCTCCAGGTCCCACTTCTCAGAACCCAGCGCGCTCCTGGCCTATGGCCCCTGGGTTCCACAACCATTGCCTGTATTTGGCCTGTGGTCCTGATGTGGCCTCATCCTTCGGGCCCCATCTCTCTCACTCTCTTCCCATGTGTCTCTCCCCATCACCTTTACCTTCAGCTCTGCCTCTGGGTTGGTCCACAGTTTCTGGACGACCACAGATGTGGATGACCGCCCCAGCCCAGAATGCACAACACATTCAGATGACTCTTCCTCACCAAGGAAGCTGACCTCTACTGGGGGACACAATTCAGTGATGCCTGCCACCCCGCCCCCGACACACAGCCCTCTCTGACCCATCCTGAGGAAGGGCAGGTGCGGCCGCGAGTCTCGTCACTCTGCCCACGGGCTGCACACACTTGCTCCACTCAGCAGGACTGTAGATCATTTCAGCTTGATTTTTTTTTCTCTCCCTCCCAGCCCGACCTAGAAATATTATCATCAGTACATCAGGAAGTAGGTTTGGTTTGGTCTGTTTGCTTTCATTAAAGAACATCCTGGCAAGGAATACTGGTGTCTTGTTTCTCTTCTGAGTGACAATGACACAACTCTACTTCAGGTAAATAAATGTTTTCAACCTAAATGAGTCACCTGGTGGGAACAGTGAGTTCGTAAGCCTGCATATGGGCTGACCCCTTTCTCCAGCAGGGAAGAGGGTAGCATTGCGTCTGGGATTAAAAACCACATAGAACAATGAGACCTCGCTTGTTTTTCATGGTGATATCCATTGCTATACGTGTGGAAAATAGGGAGATAGACAGGGAGATCATTTAAAAGCCTGGGGTCAGGCAGAGTTTTCCCTGGGGTAGAATCCAGCTACAGCACTTTCTTGCTGTAAAATCCCCGAGGTGGGAGAAGTGCTTAACCTCTGACCTCCGTCAGTTCATTTGTGGTTATGAGGATTAACTTAAATCACTTCCGATCGTAAAGCATTTGAAAAATCACAGCACGTGATAAACAATTAAGGCAAACTGTTGTAACATGTACCGATCGCACAGGAAGGCACTGTGCTGTCTGATGTGGTAGTCACTAGCCGCGTGAAATGAACTAAAAGGAAGTCAAGCCAAAAATACAGTCTCTCAGTCACATGAAACGCATGTCAAGTGCTCGTTATCTACCTGTGGTTGGTGGCTACGGTACTGGACAGTGTAGACAGGGAGCATTTTGTCACCCACAAAGTTGTATCGGACAGCCCTAGTATGGAGGGAAGGGAAAAACAGCTTGAAGCAAGAGGGTCTGTGTGACCTGAGGCAAGTGACTTAACATCTTTGTGCCTCACTTCCTCACCTGTGAAAATCGGGTAACAGCAGCGGCATTATTCAGGGATGATGACTGTCTGCTACGCAAGTGCTTATAATAATGCTTCCAATCAAGGTAAGCACTCACCAGCTAGGACCCTACAACAGGGGACAGACACAGGTATGGTGCAAGAAGGGTTACTGGGAGAATTAAAAAAATATATATATGTAAAGCATAATCCCCCAATGGGGCCAAATACATAGCAGACACTCAGTTCATTTGTTGTTTTTTTCAACAAATGTTTATAGAGCACCTACTATGAGCGGGGCATTCCTCTAGGCACTAGAGACATAGAAATTAGCAAAGGCTCTGCCCTCCTGGAGTTTAGGATCTCAACATATGGGGGATCTATTATGCTGATATAAACAGAAGACCAACATTTTCATTTTACCACGTAGCAATTGCTCCCAGTAATGAAGGGAGAATGCTGCCAAACAGAAAGCTACCCCCAAAGAGGTGCCTAATAAAAGTGCTCTTCAAATGGATGGATGGATGGATGGATGGATAGATAGATAGGTGGGTGGATGGGTGGATGGATGGATGGATGATGGATGGGTGGATGGATGTGTGGATGAATGGGTGATTGGATAGATGGATGGATGGAAGGATGGATAGATGGATGGATGGAAGGATGGATGGAAGGGTGGATGGATGGATGGATGGACGGACAGATGAACGGATGGATGAATGAGGGAGTTTGGAGGAGGCTCAATAATGCACAAATAATGGGTGCCTAGACAGTGCAGTCAGTTGGGCATCCAACTCTTGGTTTCGGCTCAGGTCGTGATCTCAGGGTCATGAGATCAAGCTCAGAACTGGACTCCATGCTCGACAGGGAGTCTACTTGGGATTCTCTCTCTTCCTCTCCCTCTGCCTCTCCCCACTGAGCATGCCCTGTCTATTTCTCTATCTTTCTAAAATAAATAAATCTTTTAAAGAAATTCATAAATAGTGAGCTGGGCCCTGTGTGACCCAGTTAATTACCCGCTGGTGGGTGTGGCAAACTTAGAGAGCTATTGCCAGGAGACACTAATAAATGACCCCACAGCAGTGTGCAAACGGTTATGCATAAAAGCTTCATCATCTTTAACAAGAATCTTAAAACCCAAATGACGGGATAGAGATGGCCTTCACATACGTGCCCTCTGGCTTCTATTCTGGGCTCTGCTCTGACTCACCCTGCCAGCTGGAGCTGCTCACTCCCCTCCGTAGTACCCAGGGAGTGGAAATGAACCAATCAGGGAGCCCACACCCACTTCTCCCACCCATCTCTCCCACCAGGCCAACAGCTTTTCGCTGGTGCTGGACAAACAGCCACCCAAGAGGGAGGGATCCCAGTGCCCAGCAAACTCCTGCCCAGCCCTCAGACTCACCTGCAGGCCTGAGCAACCTGCATGCTGGCCCCCGTTCCATTTCTCACTGGGCAGAGCTTTCCCAAGAGGTGGCCAATGGCACCATTCCTCTGCCTGTGTTTCTATTTGCAGAATCTAAAAGCTCATTTTGGTAGGTTTGCAGCTCCCTGACACAGCTAAGTGTCATGGAAGGGGGCCATGTTGAATCGCTGGACCTACATCTTACCAGCAGGGCGGGCCTCAACAAGAGATAACTTCAACGAAGTGACCAAGTATTCAGTAGGAACTAGTTTACATCCTGTCTAGCATGTCAAGATGGGTAGACAACGGGAGATGTGGTCTAAGCCCTATGGGCTGACATTATTAGGGTCAGCTGGTCAACCCGTGCCTCACCCGCCTCCTTATCACTCCGAAGAGGAGGGTGAACTGGAGCCGAGCAATCTCTTGCACATGACCTTCCCTATTGTACCACAATCATGTTGCTTTTCATCCTAATGAAAAGAACACAAGGTATTTGGAAATAGAGTACAGGAGTTCACATCGGCGACGTGTTGCATCCGCACCAGCCTTACTTCGAAACGGTTACAGCAAGGCATTTGCTTATTATAGGTCTCACACATCCATGCACATGCGGGAACACCACCATGGAATCCCTGGGCTCGGCCAGAGAGAGCTAGGGCTGACCTGCCTCACCCTAAGCAGTAATCCCTGGGAAATGGCAGGTGTAGGATGCTAGTTAACATATAGTTTACATATGCACATGAAAATAAACCACCAAACATTCATGTAAAAATGCTTGCCTTGAATATCACACTTCAAAACACTCAGGACTGGATGATGTCTAAGGGTCTGGCTGTGTTTGATATTCTGCAGTGATTTCTGCTAGGAGATGAGCTGGCTGGGAGGACAGGGCTGACACAGGGAAGCGAACGTCCCCTACGTGGCCTAAAATGATCTCTGTCTACTTCTGCCCTCACCCCGTCACACTGAACACCCAGCACCCCAACCAGGGCCTCTTGCCTGTGGTGCTCCCCAACATGGCCTTCATAGAATGACGGGTGAATTCCAGTCCCTTGCACGTGGATTCTTCCCATTAAAGAACTGTCAGCATACTCTATTATTCTCATTCACTCAGGGTCCTTTTCCAGGCTGCCCAGGCCCTGGTTTGGGCCACCGGAGACCAGCAGTTACCTCTAATTCCACTCGTTTTGCATTTTCTGCAGTCCCACCCCATGGCAGGCTCAGCCTACAGACGTGACGGTGACCACAGCTGAGCTCGAGGGGCTAAAACACAAAGGAAGTCTGGCAAGGTACGCAGCCGAAACTCAAAATGAAATGGGCTCCGAGAAGTGCTTCAGCAGAATTAAAGAAGACGGTAGGAATTCAGGGCAGCAGTGGCTGACTACAAAGGTGGGGAAGTGGAATAAGGGTCTTGGACTGGGCTGGAAATGAGCAGAATTTGGACAGGGAAAGCAAGAGTGGGAGGTGAAGGAGAGCCCTTGGTTCCCAGGACAAATTTCTGATACCTGTGTATCTTTCAAGAACCCTCTCTTCGGACCCATTTTCTCCTTGGAGCCAGCCCCTCTGTGACCCCCGAGACTTCTGCAGCGCCCTCCCATTTTTTGCTTGTCAGTTGGCTACTCCGTGCTTGTCCTGACCCTTCTAGGCCTGCTCACCTTCCCCATTCTCTGGGCCCTGACCCAAGACAGCACTCCCTGAGTTGGCATTAAGTGTGGCAAGGCTAAAATTAGGACTGTTTCCATAGATATCTAGACTTCTCTGTAGCAAATCTGTTCAGCTCCCAAGTGAAAAAAAATTTTTTTCCATTCTATCTGCAAAAGGAACTGGGGTGGGGGGGGGGCAGATCTGGAAAATCCAAGCTGGCTAATGTCTGGACACGCCTTTGAGCCTTCCTGAGCCCATGGGAAGGGAAGGAGGAGCCTCCCCTTCTGTGCAGTGGCACGCACTGGGTTTGTCTTCAGTGGGCTATAAAAGCCCCCATGACAAAGGAAGGACAGCAAGCATGGGTCACCAACGAACTCGGCCTCGCTTCATCGTGAGGGGGGTCCCCTCCAGGAAGTGGTTCTACTTCCTCCCATCTCAGAGACACAATGCAGATCAGTGAGGTCAAGAAACTGGCTGGCCCTGTAAGATTGGCCACACCATTCACAGTTAATACATGGCAAGCCTCCTATTTGAACCAACACAGTTAAAACATGAGGTTCAAAGACGTTCGGAGAGCCTCCCATGGCCACCCAGCAAAGGGCTGTCGTTGTGTTAATGATGACATGGTAACAGTAATGACAGGCACAGCTCACGCCTGTTGGCACTGTTTTGTTTTAGGTTCTGTGCCCAATGCTTCTCTGGATTCTCTCATTCCATCCTTGTTATGGGTTGAACGGTGTCCTCCTAAAAAAGATATGTGGAAGTCTAACCCCCAGCAACTCAGAATGTAACCTTATTTGGAAACAGAGTCATTGCAGATATAATTAAATTAAGATGAGGTCATACTGGAATAGGGTGGGTCCTTGAATCCAGTATGACTGGTGTCCTTATAAGAGGACGACATGAAGACAAACTGAAAAAACACCATATGATCCCAGGGGACAGGGTGAGTTGTCCACAAGCCAGGGGATACCAAAGATGAATGCCGACCACCAGCAGCCAGGAGGAGGAAAGAAGGGTCCTCCGACAGGTTTCAGAGGGAGCGTGGCCCTGCTGATACACCTTGACTTCAGAATCCCAGCTTCCAGATGTCTCCTCTTTTGAGCTGCCCCGTGTGTGGCGTTTGGTGTGGCAGCCACGGGAAACTCACACAATCCTCAGCACAATTCTATGAAGACGTAGACGCTAAGACAGTCAAGTTTTATACCGAGGGCACTGAGGCTTCATTAAGAGCAAATAATATTGGTAACAACTACCAACCTGGTTCTAAGTGCTTTACATATATTAACTTGTGTTATCCCCACAAAGACCCTAACCGCATCACTACCCCATGAAGTCCTCCCAGTATAAAGAGGAAAGGGAGGCATAGAAAGGTTAAGTAATTTGCCTGAGGTCACACAGCTCATAAGTGGTGGAGTCAGGATTCAAACCCAGACCCGGAAATCAGGGCTCTTACCCACTATAACCACCTGAACCCAGAAGAGAGAGTCTAATCAGGACTTGAATGCAGGGGCTCTGGTTTTAAAGCCCCCATCCTTGGCTTCTGTCTCAACTTTGTATTCCACCTGCCAAATAGAAAGCTCTGCGCTTAGGGGCCCTCAAAATGCTTATTTGATGACATAAACAAATTAATTAAATGAGCAGTGGCTTGCATACATCCATTAATTCAAATTAAATTCAAATTAGTTCATTTTAGCAGTTAAAACTGACCCAGGTCCACATGGGCAAGAGAAAACAGGAAAGAA
Source organism: Ursus arctos (assembly GCF_023065955.2). Taxonomy (NCBI): domain Eukaryota; kingdom Metazoa; phylum Chordata; class Mammalia; order Carnivora; family Ursidae; genus Ursus; species Ursus arctos. The sequence goes on along the minus strand of NW_026622886.1, from coordinate 7,306,056 downwards.
GCAATTAGGGCATCTCCAGTACTAAGCAGGGAGAGTGAAATAAAGCTCCTCACTTACAAAGCTTCTAGGCACTCAGTCGTTTCCATAAGCGTTTACTGAGTGCCTACTATGTGCCAGCATGTGTCAGGCCACGGGGTACAAGGGTCACAGGTCCAGCCCAGCAAGGACATGGCAATGGTCAAATGGCCATAAATCCTGGCAGGCACCTCCACGGATGCCAGGACAGAGGTGCGGTCAGAGGACACAGCAGAGGGACCTAAATTTGCCCAGGTGCACAGCAGGGCTTCAGAACAGGGCACGTCTGAACCACATCTTTAATTTCAGCTTATTGCGTATTTTAAGGCCCACCCAAACACCTCTCTTTCCTCCCTCCCTCCCTCCTCCTTTTTTTTCCCCTCTCAACTTTTCCCTGGAACAGATTTTTCTCACTGCATGAGCCACACCGGTGCACATTTAGCAATGTTCAATTTTCATGATCACTAAGCCCCAGTGGAGGGAATAGAGTGAATTGTTCACCCTTGGGGGAAAAAAAGGTTTCAAGGGAGTCAGAGCCTCGCAGAACTCAAGTTAACAGACAACTAGTGATGGTTACTAGTGTTCATTCAGCTAAACCAACCCTCATTTGTTCACAGAGAAAACAAACTACTGGATTCTTTATCAAGAGATGGGGAGAAAACAGTACCAGGAAAAGGGGAGGGGGAAGCAACGTGGGGGGTGGGGTCCTGGGAGCCAAGGAAGAAGGATCCAGAACAGAGATGCGTCCTGTCACCAACCTTTCAGCCAGCCACTCGCCCACAGCAGGCGGGCATGGTCATCGTGCACTGCGTGGCTTGGCAGAGAGAATGAAGGTTCAGATGTGCCCCTTTAACGGGGCAAACACAGTGGTTCCAAGAGCACCGTGCACCTCCAGCAGCTTAACTGATAGCAAAGAATACTGGTAACGACTACCCACCTGGTACTAAGTGCTGTACAGATAGTAACTTGTGTAATCGCCTACCCCCACCCCAGCACAACCCCATGAAGCTACCCCATTCTGAAGCGGAAAGCGAGGCGCGAAGCAGTCAGCGCTCCCCGGGACTGTTAGGAACATCGCCTTCACCGCCAGAGAATGTAACACGGTGCCCGGGCAAATGACAAGTAGCTACGCTTCTCTTTCGCCGTGACCGTCCCAGCCAAGGAAGCTGTGCCCAAGCCCCGGGAGAGCCATTTACGTCCCCGGCCCTGAATGGCCACGGCTGGGGAGCAAGCTCTCATGGCAGGCGTGGCAGGAGCGGGCGTTAGGCTCGTGCTGGGAGCTGGTGTTCCTGGAGCACACGGGCGGGAAGCGCAGAGCCACGGGAGAGGGCCACGGAACTGACCTCGCTGGGCCAACCAACACCAAACTCGGATCCTTCCACCAGGAAACATGCCCACTCACCTGTGGCCTGGAAGACAGAGGCCTGCCCGTACGGAGGGGGGCAGACCTGGCCGCCGGTGACAGAGCGGCTCTCCTGGGGCCCGGCAGGGGCTGGCGGAATCGGACCCCGATCGGGCACCCACCTCGCTCCTGAAACGGCTTGCCTCTTGTGTTTGGGTTTATTATTTCTGCACTGCCACAAAAAGCCCTTGGATCGGCGTGAGTATTTCTTTTTTTAACCCCCCTGGCATGAGCGGCACACGGCAGAGGCACGCCTCGATTAGCTCAAGCTGTTCCTGGACTAATGAGACACACCGTGGAGTTTATCTGCGTAGCCTCTTCTGAATGGCTCGCGGGGCCCTCCTGCTCTCAGCCCTGCACGGAGGCGGGGGGTGGGGAGCGGGGGGGCTCCTCAGAAACTCTGCGGCAGGTGGGCAACCCACAGGGCCCAGCCCGCCCAGCCCAACAGCAGACCCCAGCCCCGCCGGCCTCCCCTCCCCACTCCCTAAGAAGCGACATGGAAGTCAGGGAGCACTGAAGTGGGAGTCAGGAAGCTTGGCCACTCACCAGCTGTGTGGCCATCAGGGAGCCTGTAGTCTATCCGGGCACTAAAAATTGTGGGATCCCTTCTCTTCACGTGCCATTCTCTACCCTCCCACTGCCTGCCGCCCACCCACACCTCACATTCCCTCTGCCCCATCCACTCCCACCAGGTCTGGATCTGCCTCCCACCCCAGGCTTGGCCTGCCCTCCTCCAGGCACAAAAATCCAAATACAGCCACGGATTTCACCTCCCTCCTCCTGAGCCTCAGCCCCCACCCCTGCCCGTCCCCTCCCCTCTCACCCAGCACCCCTACTGCATTTTCTCTCCCCCTCCCACCCCTCCTCCCACCTTTCTCCTGCCGCCACTCTAGGAACTTCAATGAGAAAACGGTACCTTCTTTCCACAGACTGCCCTGTGCCATCCCACCTCTGTCAAACCGAAATCTCCTCTTTCCCAGCTGACTCAGTCCTTTCCTAGAGCCGGTGAGGATCCCGAGGACAGGCCCTACAAGAGACTGAAGGCCAGAAGGGTCCAGCCAGCCAGGGTGACACCTGGCTCAGACACAGATGAGACGGCGGGCCTTCACTTCTAAGATTCCATGGCAACTGTCTTCGCACACCGCGGCATCCCCTCTCTCGTGAGCAAAGACGAGCCTCTAGTCTGATTGGACCTCAGAACTTTTTCACCAAGGTCTCAAGACACAGCCCAAACACTAAGGCAACGGAAATGGAGCAGCTGACATGGGGCGATTCACCCAACAAACATTAGTTACGTTTATTAGTTTAAACGGATTGTAAAATAAATAGCATCTGCCCTGTTTACTGGAACAATGTGGCGGGGGGGGAGGGGAATGGTGAAATATATTTAATCCTTAGGGGATTAAATATCCCCATTCACTGGAAAGCCTGCAGGAGACCGCTCTGGGTTCACATTCCACCTCCATAGCTTACTGGCTGTGCAACCTTGGGCCAGGAACTGACCCTCTCTGTGCCTACTAAACCATCCAGCACACCAGATCGCCCAGGGACTAGAACTGATCCTATGCTGCTGCTCTTCTTCTTCTTCTTCTTCTTCATCATCATCATCATCACATGAAAGTTTACTGAGCCTTTAACATCATCCTTTATCATCATCATCATCATCCCATGAAAGTTTACTGAGCCTTTAACATGTCAGGCAATAATCTAAGTGCTTTACATGAATCCATTAACACGACAACTCTGAGAGGTACAGACTGTTGAGATCTTCATGTCACAGATGGAGAGAGAGGTCAAGTAACTTGCCCAAGGTCACACAGCTAAGTAGAGGATGCAGAATTCAGCCCTAGACAGTCTGGCTCCAGAGCTACACCATTCAATCTGAGATGTTAGGCCCAGTGGCCAGCAAAGAGTAAATCATTCAGCAACTCACTTGCTAGGATTATTATCATAATATTGGCTTTATTTTTATAAAAACCATTGCCTCAGAGGGATGATTTTATTTTGCCTTTTTGAATTAAATTTCAGTCCTAGGGGCACCGAGCCTAGCGTAATAGCTTCTATTTCTGCCTGCTATCCACTCCCATCATAGTGGAGAGAAAGCCCGGCTGAGGGGACTGCCTGCTTACAGTTTTATGGGTCAAGCTACATTCTCTGGGCCAAAGAGGCTGGGGGGTATCTCCATTCGAGAACTGTTGGCAAATCTCTCTGTGGCCAGGGCCAAGTGCAGAATGACAGCTACCACCTGTCCCTCTTGACGGGAGAACAGTGGGGGCAGAGGGCCGGGCCACAGAGAGAGAGCAATGCTCCCCAGCCTGAAATACATATGCCCACTTCCAACCATCCAAGGGGCCTCCTGGCCAGGCGGGGGCTGCCCTCCCCAGCCTGCCACGCCAGCCACCTCCCCTGAGCAGCCCTAGGCATGCCCCCAGAGCGGAAGAGCAGTGCACCTGGCAGCAGAGAGCCCTTTGACTTTAGAGGGAGTGAGCCACTCGATTCCGTTTAACTGAAAGCTTTGCCCAACAGAGCCCAAGTGTGCTTGTCAGCAACAAGCGGGGGTGGGAAGCATGGGGCAATGAGGAAGCCCCCTGCCACCCCACCCGGAATGGGCTCTGCCACCCAAGTCGCTCTGCAAGGTGAGGTGTGGCCTCTGGGAGAGACCCAGCATCCTGGGCTCTGAGCCGGGATGGCTGGTCCCTGTGCAGCATCATGGCAGCCACCCAGGATATTGCTCAGTCCAGAAATCTCCACCTGAACGTCCCAACCTCAGGATTTTAGACAAAGTGTCACAGAAGGAAACCTATGGATATGGGATGGTCAAGAACCCAGGCTGTGGAGCACTACAGGTCTGCGTCTGAATCACTGATCTATGCTCAAGCCATAACTTGGTATTACGTCTGTGAGCCTCAGTTTCTCATCTGTGCAATGGACACAGAACCAGGTTAGAGCTCCAACCCTGGAAAAGATCAGCATTGCAAGACAGAAACAAACTGCCCCCCCACCCCACATCTCCAGTCATCAGGATTTCTCAAAAGCATGCCACACGAAGGTAATCTCTGAAGTCAGAAGTCAGGGGGGCAGATACTCTCAGGAGGGCAAGGGTGCGGAGTAGGGGGGCTCTGGGGTACTGGTCATGTCCTATTTCTTGATCTGGGAACTGGTTATAGAGGTGGACTCCCCTTGTCAAAATACATCAAGCTGCACGCTTTCTTTTCTGTACTTTGCTGCTTGGATAATATGCTATACTTCAATTTTTTTAATTTGTTAGAAAAACGAACAAAATAAAACTTTGGTACGAGATGCATAAACTGGCCTTTGTCCTCAGCTCAAAGTGAGAACTCTAGATGTGAGCACACATCTTCCCACGAGAGCCGCCTTCACCCAGGGCTGTATTTACAAGGCCAGCCCCTAACGGCACAGCTGCCCGTGCAAGCCCTTGGTGGGGCTCAGGGATCATCGTCGCCAGTGATGCCAACGCATCCCCGCTGACTTCCACAAATATTTACCGAGCAGCTACCATGCACCAGGCTTGGGTCTAGATGTGAGCAAAACCCAGAAAGCCCCTTCTTTAAACAGGCTTATTTTGTGGGCCTGAGGGAAGAAAGGAAGGAACGGCATTTACCGAGGCCCTGCTGTGTACAATGATGATGCCCCGGGCAGCACACTTGACATATAGCGTAAACGTAATACTCCTGCAAACTTCAGGCTCATCCAGACAATCCTTGGGGCCTTCCTGCCCCTAAACCTCTGGTGTAAACTACCCAGTCCATGCTGAGAGGAAGCCCAAAGCCTTCTGTAAGATTTAGTTCCTCCAAGATTTTATTTTTTAGACAGCGAGTGAGCTGTGGCCCGGGGTGGGGGCGGGGGGAGAGAATCTTAAGCAGGCTCCAAGCCCAACACGGGGTTCGACCCCACAACCCTGAGATCATAACCTGAGCTGAAATCAAGAGCCAGACGCTTAACTGACTGAGCCACCCAGGCGCCCCCTCCAAGATGTTTTGAAGTAACTAGCAAAGCAGAGCTCCAGAGACAGCTTATCTGAGTCCAAACCTCAGCTGTGCAACTCTGGGTAGGTTTCTTAACTTCTCTGTGTCCACTTTCCCATTCTCAACATAGGAGATAGGACGACCTGTTAGGGTTCCGTGAGGACTGAATGAGAGGATCCAAGGAGACAATGAGATGCTTAGAACAGTGCTTGACATAGAGTTGCTGCTGCTGTGATCTGCGTGACTTCTGCCCGTTCCTAGCGCCCTGCCCCTTTCTCTACGGTCTTCCGTGAAACTTACCCCAGTCTTCATTTTCCACAAAAATCCAAACACACAAAGCATCCACTGTGGTCTCCACTGCTCATTTATCTTCTCGTCCCTCTCTGGGAGGGGAAGCACGGACAGAAAGAGAGAGACACACAGATGGAGAGAGGGAGGAAGAGCCAGGGCATTCTGGCTTTGGCTCCTCCCAGGACCCGCGCCACCCAAGCCAGGAGCCACACTCGCCCTGTGCGGGTCTGAAGCGAGCCGCGCTCTAACTGGAAGCCATGACCCAGATCTCACAGAATCAGTGTGAAATACAGAAGGTAAAATCGCGCAATAATTTTTATACGTATTTTGGTTGTACTGACCTAAATACAACCGATTATTACAATTCGTTTTACCTATTTCTTTTTAATTTTTTATAGTATTATTTTATTATAGTATGTTAGTCACCATACAGTACATCCCTGGTTTTTGATGTAAAATTCCATGATTCATTACTTGCGTATAACACCCAGTGCTCCATGCAATACGTGCCCTCCTTAATACCCATCACCAGCCTATCCAGAGGGGAGGGGGGTGGGGGAATGGGATTAACTTTTTTTTTTTAACCGTGGCTGCCGGAAAGCTTTAAATCACCCGTGTGGTCTCTTTTTCCATCAGATGATACGAACGTAGCTGATTAAGGTGTTTTCCTACACAAGGCCGTTGCCTCCTTCAAAGGCACTTTCATCCTCGCTCTTGAGATCAATGTTTCACTCGATACGTTAATACATGTGAGACAAAATGCCACAGGTGCAGAAACTCCACCCGAGAGGGAAGGATGGAGTCTGCCTGAGGTCATGTGCTTTACAAACGCTGGGGCCAGAACCAGGTCCCCAGTCCAACCAAACGCCAAGCCAAGCTTTTTACCACCTCACCTATGTCTCCAAGCCTGCCCCACGCCATCACCTCCAGGAGAGAAGGAAGAACTAACAGGCAATCCCTTGCCACCAGGGTCTCCCACAGGTGGCTGTGTTTTAGCGGGTAAGACCGCCTGGTACCTCAAGGGGAGACAAAGCTCAAACGAGGTGTGAGTTAATGTCTGCAGAGATAAAATCAGGATGTGTGATACTCTGACCCCTTTCACAGCGGGCCCTACGTGACATTTCCAATCTCAGGTCCTTCTCATGTTGGGTACACTCAAGGCACCCAGCAGATCTCGGGGCTCACTGCTAAGGGGGGGGGGGGGCTCACCATGGACCAAGCACGTTGCGTCTTGCAGGAGGTAGGGAGGAATCCTCCCAATACCCCGTGAGACATGGAGTGTTGATGCCCACTTGACAGACGAGGAAACCGACTCACAGGGAGGCTCGTCATGTGCCCCGTCGCCCAGCGAGCCAGGGGCACAGCGCAAATTCAAACCAGCCCCTGCTTATCAACTACAATCCGCCCCTCATTTCATGCCTCCACGAGCCCTTGCTCCAGTGCAAAAATACCCTTTTACCCCATCTCCTGTTAACACTGCTCTCTCTCTTTTCATAAAACCAATCACTGCTGCCCTTGGTCCCCATGAACTTTAAACACCATCTATCCTGTACCTCCTACAAAGGGTTAGAATTCATCGCTTACGTGTCTGTTACCTCCATCAACAGTCTCAGGCTCTTCGCAGGAGAAGCTTTGCTTTATCCACAAATGTACCTTCGGTTCCTGGCCCAGAATCAGGCACACAGGAATTAGTTAATAAATATGTGCTGACTGAAAGAAATCATCAACCAAGCAACCCATCTTGACACCGTTTTTTGCTCTGAATACTTTTCCCAACCAGCTTCCTCTTTCTGCATTCCGATGTTCCTCCCCATGGGTGGCTTCTCCACCCATCTGCCTGCACGGAGAGAAGCCAAACGCATTGCTTTCCATTGTAGCTTGGTAACACCAATTGTCACCTCTCCACTTTTATTAATTGCTGGGTTAATGAAGCACTCCAAATTGTGCCCACCCACGCTAACACGAAAGTATCTCTGGATGACCAAGAAAACAGCATCGAGCTGAAGCAAAAGACAGGATCTCGGAGCCTTTTGGACCCGGCCTGGCTGCCATATTTCTCAGACTACGTGGGTCCAAGTCACATCAGATGGAAGAACAGTCTTACCAAAATCTTCGCCATCCAAGGCTTCCACACAGCAGGCAGGCATCAGAGTGAACGCTGATGGACGTTCTCATCCCAGCGCCCTTGCGACGCTGGGAGTATGCTCGTGTTGTGCCAGCTTTCAGGGAAGGACACGGAGGCTCGGAAGAGGAATATGCCACAGGCTTGCCCAGGGCCACCACGCGGATCCCTGCACGAGGCCCACCCAGTCCCTGCCGTCCAGGACACGAGGGCCACTCTCCTGCCTCCTCCTTGTGGCCTGGCCCACTTTCCCTGACTTACCTGCCTCGCTCTGATCAGTTAATCACAGCGGGGCTGCCCCACGTGGTCCAGGTTTTCTTTCCTCTGGGTGCGTTTCCCCATCCCTCCCCAACGTAAAAGCTGAAGCTGTTTGCATCGGAACCTTCAGCAGAATCTTGCTTTCAAATTCTAGAACAAGTTTTCCTACAGGTGTTTTCGTCCCCTCTGCTGCTCCCACTTGTGACATGGGCGTTCACGGAGGTACATTCCTGTCCCTCACGCGCGCCTGTCTCTGCACCATTCTGTGTGCAGCGAACACAGCAGCGGAGGGAGGAGCAGAGGGGAAGATTTACTGTATGTGCTCACATACTTTTTTAGGCTTCTGATTGCAAAAAATAATGTCATCCTTCCAAACCATCCCCTTCTACTTTATAAAAAGCAGCTTTTTTTGTGCTCAATGAAGATACCACGCAGGCCACAAGGCCAACCCGTGATGACATTCCCTGACAGGCTTCCATATGGAGAGTCTAACATTCCAGATGCCTTTGCCATGTACCAAGTTTCCAGAAGCATAGTTACGAGCACCCCTGGGGCCGAGAAAGGAGTTTTGCGCACAAGACATGCTGCCTGGCTTCCCGTCCAGCTTCCCGAGCAAACTGCTCAAAGCCTGCAGCGGGCCCGGGAGCCCCCAGGGGTCCCTGTGCTAAGTCGCCAGGCGACGTCAACTCCTGCTCTCGAATGAGCAGGTGGACAACTCGAAGGGAAGGCGTACATCTGTGTGGGAAGGCTGATCGAAGCCTCTCTACCCAGAGAGGAATCTAGGAGATGGAAGGTAACACAGAATTATAATCAACTTTCTCAAATGTAGGTAATAAACCGACCCCTTTCAAAGGAGAGGGAGAGGCTGGTTGAAAAGCACAGGTCTTCTTGTATGAAAATAGTTGTCAAGTGCAAAAGATCACAGCAAAGGTTCATGGCTATTTTTGTTTGTTTATCATCAAAATATAAACCCCCAATTTAAAAAGTTTTGTTGAATTAGCAGCTCCCTCTTCCAGGACATCACGGAATAAAGACCCACGGATCTCATTTTGACAAAGACCCGCCTCCGAGTCTGTTTCACCCAAGTTAAGCCTTAAGGGTTAGGGAAACAGGTACGAGGAGCAGAGCGGTGATACCTCGCCTGTGTATGAACATGTGGACACTGACATCTGGGACTTACTCTCCAGGACAGGAGGCTGACTGTAAAGGTCCCCAAGGCAGCAACGACCAGGACCAACACACCACATGGAAGAAAAGTCTCCCACAACACACACACACAGTCAGTGCTAACAACCTTCCCACACCTGCCAAACCACCTCTGTCCTTCCAGACTCCTTGTCCTGCTTGATGGAAAGGGCCAGTGACCCAGGGCCAAGGAAATCCTATGTTTAAAGCCATCTAACTTCTGTCTAGATCTTGCCAAGTGGCTACCACTTCTGCCCCCAGCAGTCACAAGGGGGCCAGGAGATGAGCCAGCAGGAAACACTGAAACCTTGAGGAAAACACCCCCGGTGAAATTCAGCTGGGAAAGCCAGGGCCATCTCATCAGGAAAAATGGAACAGCAATGCTGACCTCTGCCACAGAAAGGAACTAATGACAGTAAATAATGCACTTTGCAAATGAAAGTTCCATACATACCACAGAGCAAGAAAATGCCCTTAATTACCTCACGACAGCACTTCCAGTAAACTCCTGAGGTCGGATCTCCCAATAACAGGTGTGCATTCCTGGGTTACAAAAGTGAGCCCCAATTTCTATTTTCTTCTGTTGTTCTTCGACCTTCTCTGTTAGGATTACCTTGAACTCTAAGGGCCCAAAATTATGGGGATTTCAACAGACTGATGGAGCCCTCTTTCGATTTATTGCTCCATACTCCAATTTTCCTCACGATGGACCAGAAATCACCCTGCCTCTCCGCAAATCTGGGGAGGCCATGAGACACGACACAGAGCTGGATGAATTATGTGGACAATGGGAAGACTTGTCACTTTGTGCCCCAGCTTCCAAATCAACAACTCAAGAAGGCTGGATGAGAATATCCCTACAGACCTGCTGGGCCACCAGCCCCAGGGGAGACCATACAATGGAAGAAGCCTGTTTCAGCCTCAGCATCTAAGCCCGTTCCCATGGGACACAACAGAAGAGACAGCAGACAGACTCCTCCACCAGCTGTGGGGAGGGCGGGCAATGCCCCTCTGGCCCAAGTCACGGTCACCTCCTGCCTGAATTAAAGCAAGCCCCTCCTACAGGGTCTCCCTGCTTCCATCTATGGTCCCTACAGAGGGTCCTCAACAGAGGAGGGTCCTAAGTGACACTCAGAAATGGGTGGGCTCAGGCCAGTCCTCCAACAGCCCCAGCGCACAACCTGAACCACCGAGCCTCCACTCCTCTTGGACCTCATCCCCTCCTACTTTCTTCCTGTGCTCCCTCCCTTCCAGACACTGACCTCCTATGGTTTCTCAATTAGCAATTGAGAAATGGCCTCAGGGCCTTTGCACTTACCCCAGCTCTTTCTCCATTATCTCCATGACTCATCCCTTTATCTTTTCCTATGATAGCTCAAATAGCTTCCAAGAATCCCCACCTGAGCAACTGAAACCTGCAAAACTCTACCCCCAACCCTCCCTCTCCCACAACTGCAATTTCTTTTTCTCCCTGGGACTCTTCTCACCCCAGAAGGCTTGATCTATTTTGCTTCTTTTGTTAGTCTGTCTCACTCGCCTGGAACACCTGGAACGTAAGGTCCTGGAGGGCAGGAAGGCAGCTCACGTGGTAGATCTCGGTCAACACTGGCTTCCTCCATTTACTACCACTCACTAGTCATTCCTGAGCAGACTGTCCCTCCAGGCTCCTAGGAACACATCACTTTAAAGCACATGTATATTTGTAAAGAACGTGTTCCTGGGTCACCGTCTGTGGGACCTCTTTCCTCTGATGGCATTAAAGCATGTACTCTTCACACACAGTAATGGCTTGGGGTGAGTCAGCCCAGGAGAAGCCGCCCACTTATCAAACCGCACATCTATTCGGAGTCCCTAACACGGCGCCAGCCCAAGCCAAGCGCCCGACAGGAGAAGGCCCGTGCCGCATCCAAGCGACAGTGAGTTTGGCTGGAATGTCACAGCGGAGCAAGGAATCAATCGGTGGGAGACCGGGCCGGGCCAGATGGGGCAGGGCCTGCAAGGCCAGATGCCACCGTCCCGCAGAGCTGCCAGATTCTTGAGGTCACTGCTTCCACAGCCAACGCTGGCCTCCAAGGGACAGTGACCGGAGCACCTCTAGGTTCCCTTACTGCTCAAGGCAACCTCCTTCCTGTTCTCTGAAGCCCAAGCTCCCTGCAGCCTCCGAGACGCCTGCCAAGCCTAAGGGCAGAGTCACCCTGAGCCCGTGATGCTAACAAGAGCACGCGCATTTTGTGAGGCTTTCTACTGGGGAAAAAAGCAAAAACACAAAAAACGAAAAAACAAAACAAAACAAAACAAAAAACACAATTTTTAAACTAGAACCTTGGGAAATAGGAATAACCTCAGTGTGTATAGGTGCTGAGCTAGGCAAGTTTCAAATGACGACTCCTTCCATCCTAATGCCCTGACTCGACATTAGCATCCCCATCTGACCCACACAGAAACTGAGGCTCGGATGATAAGAAGGAATCCACTCCAGCCCGAAAGTGACCAGAGCTTGCTTTCGAACGCAGTCTGTACGGCGCGAGGGTGGGTCTGACAAGCAACACCGCCTTTCACAGGACCGAGCGGATCTATCCCTCTTTCGGTTGCTGAGAATATAACAAAGTTGCTCCTGGGTCACCCAACACCAGCTGGAGTCCTGGGTGACTCTCTGCAGCTCAAACTCCAGACTGGAATCCAGAAGCACACCTTCCTTTCGGTGGCCAAATGACACACGTAGGCGACAGGACTTGGAAGTCCTAAGACCCAAGTTCAAATCAATCCCTCGAAGCCTCAGTCTGTTTATCTGCGAAACAGGAATGCTGATCCCATGGCCACCTCCCATGGCTGCAGTAAGGACCTTATAATATTTACTGACAGAGCAATAAAAGGCTTGTTTCTGTGCTCTGAGACCTGTAAAAGGCACTTAGAACAAAGTTATAATTATGATGAAATCCAGTGAGTAACACCCATTAAGAAGTCGAAATTAGGCATAAACAGCTCAGCTACCCTCCAGAGCAAAGCACGGGTTCATCTGAGCTACAATTTCCTACTCACCTCCCACTCAAGCCTGTGTCTCTCCAAACTTCATAAAGGACAAGAACATAGCCCTTATACTGACCTTCCAGGAGTCATCCAATCTAGAAAGGGTGGGCTTAAATCACACCCTCCCCTGGTCAGCATCCCAGGTAAGTAGCCACCAGTGCCCCACCAGACACTGACCCAGGGCAGTTCTGACCCCTGGTGCCCCGCAGGTACATGTGGACCCAATACATTCCTACGTCCTGCCTTCCACCACCTGGAGCACGGCCGTTCTCCCTCTTACACAAATGTTTCCCCAACCTGAGTGACCAGGGGCCATGTGTGTAGACAAGAAGTTACAGGGAACCCTTGTTTCGGCTTCATTTTTATTCCAATGTTATTTAAGCATTAAAATGTAAAACGTTAAAATTTTAAAAACTATTTCAATAAGTGTTTATTGAGGGCTAAGTGCCAGGCACTGTGCCGAGCGCTATTTACAGAGTAACGAAGAGGTACCCCCAGCCCTCACGAAACTTCCACCCCAGCAAATTACCCAGGAAAGAAATGAACCAAAACATCCCACAAAAAAATGTAAAAAATCAACTGGGAAAATGGTCTCAAAGCTCTTTTAAAAACACAGAAGGTTAGGGCACCTGGGTGGCTCAGTTGGTTGAGTGTCTGACTCTTGATTCCAGCTCACATCATGATCTCAGGGTTGTAAGATCGAGCCCCACATCAGGCTCTGCACTCAGCACAGGGTCTGCTTGAGATTTTCTCTCCCTCTCTGTCTGCCACTTGCACACGTGTGCTCCCCCTCCCTCCCTCTCTCTTTCTCTAAAATAAATCAATAAACAAAATCTTCAAAAAAAATTAAAAAAACCCACACACACAGTCTGCAAGTTTTGACCTGAACAAGGCAGTGTAAGAAGATTGAGGGCTGCTAGGTAAACTGAGGTTGGGGAGTTCCAGGGCGGTGGTGGTGGATGAGAGCTGATTGCCAGGTGAAGAACGGGGGGCAGGAACATCCAATGGGGGCCGCACATCCAGGACCCGTGGTTCTAACACAACCTTGAAGGCAACAAAACTTTCGAGGTACCCGGTGGTGGTGGGTGTTGCTTTTTAAAGTTCAACATCAGCGTAAGTTTAAATTAACTCAACATGATAGTCAATGCTGCGCCTAAACCAGCACTTTCTTGAGGGAGCATGGTTTGCTCTGCTCAGGTTGACCAGATGCTTTTGAGGTTAGGGCCCCCCGCCCCCACCAGCCTTGTGCCTTCTTGATGCTGGAAACACTGTGGAACAGCCCAGATGCCTCCATCACCATAAGCATCCCCATCCATCCCTCACGAGTTTCACTTAATTGAACAGTAACCACTTGGTACCATAACAATGGCTCACTGGTACAGATCCAGGGCCAGTATCTGGTTAGAGGTGGTCACGCAGATGACCCAGAAGATACTTCCATTAATTTGAGATGACATTAAAATGTCAAGTTAGAAAAATTTAAGTGGGGGGAAAAAACTCTCCAGGAAAACACCTGTAAGCCCCTGAAGGGACACTAAAGTCCTAGTGAGGTACCCTCTTCCACACCCTCAAAAAAATCTCCACACCCTCCCTGTTGCCACTTCAACCGCCTCTCCACTTTTCTTTCAGACTCAGACGTGGTGTGTGTGTTGTGTGGATAAATGCAATCACGATGCTGGTGAGGGCCACTACTTGAACAGACGGGGGCTGAGAAAGGGGCCAACATTCACGGCTAAAAAGCACCTCCAAATAGGTCCTCACCCCATACTCAGTTTCATAAAATCCCTCACCCGCTGTGGAGACGAAAAAGCCAGGAGTGTTCGTAGTGGCTTACTTCAGGTCAGTCACCCACTTAGTCAAGCCCCGGCTTTCCCGGAGGTCGGCCTGGTCCTGGGGCTGGGCTCAGTGCAGCCCCTCACCTCATTCCCCCAAAGAAAACCTTCTCCTTTGCATTGTAAACAGCAGGTGTCTCCAGCATTCTTACCCAGCTCCCTTCAGAAGCACTGTGGTTTTCCTTTTAATTACAGGAGCTTGTCCTCAAGCCTCCTCATTCAATATAAATGAAAAACATTCTGATTCAAATGTATCACCTTCCCATTTTAACTGTCAGATTTGCAAGCATAGCTGTCTGACAACTTTGTGGCAAAGGTCCCAGAATTTCAGTCCCTCCTGGGCCAGGGGGACTTCTGTGCCCTCACCAGCATTCCTTAGCACCATTTATGACATCTTTTTCAGAGGGAGAAAAGAAAACATATCCTTTTGGAGTTCATCCATTCATAAGTTGGAGCCGGAATAATACACATTTGGAAACTATGCAAAATAGTTCCCTGAAATAAATTTTTCCCCCTCTTGGTTGCCTCTGAAGTTCTAACAGGGGCAAAAGTCAAATAGGGCCTCTGTTCCATCAACTCAAGTCCATCAGGCCTACTGAGAACATCTGATCTGGGAAGGTGGGCTCTGGGCCTGCTCTTTGCTGGGCGCCCCGTGGGCACTCACCACCAGGGAGGAGAGGAGACCCCGCTGACCCTCACCAAAGCACCCACATAAAATGTCAGCATAACATACAGGCTCAAGCTGCTAGCTTCACTATAAGAGGGTGGGATCATTTGAACTGGGTCTTAAATGGACAGTCTTGTCTTGAGTGACCGGAAGCCAGGGGAGAAGAGAGGCAAACAGAAATCGATTCATTCGTTTGCTATTTACAGAGTGCTCAGAAAGCGGAGAAGGTCCTAAGCTCCGTGCCAGAAATACAGGAAAACAGACACGGTCCCTGCCCCTGGTGGGGTCCACAATCCCCCGGGATAAACAATTTTAAACACGCAGGCAAACACAAATGACCAGCCATGTCAGCACCGAAAGGGACGCCCCCAAGTGTCTGCCACCCATAAACTGGGACCCTGGCTCGTGCCTGCCAAGTCTTCCCAGCCTGGCAGACACACTGGTTCCTCAGGACTGGCAAAGAACAATGGTGGACAGGGCCACAGAGAGAAGGAGACGGGAAACCAAAGATCTGTGGGTGCCCACTAAGTTTTAGGGACAGAGTCAGTGCAGCTGAGGGGTTAGGAGCATGACTGTGGGGGGTTCAAATCCTACTTCTCCCCACAACAGCCCTGTAGATATTAGTGGGGTTCTCAAACTTCCTTTGTAAGGTGGCAATCATCATCCCATCACAGGGTTTTCTGTGAGGATTCAAAATGTTAAATGAATCCATTCATTCAGGTTAAAAAGAGTGCCTAGCACATAGCTGGTGCTGAAACCAAAAAAGAAAAAAAGAAAAAGGATTTCTAATGGGGGTTTTTTCCCGCTTTTAATTAACCTGTATAATAACTCTCGAATGTGGATTTTATCTCGATTTCACAGATCAAGAAACAGAGGCTCGGAAAGCTGTTATGGAACGTCACCAGATTCTCACAGGTAAATGCTGGGGCCAGGATTCAGATCTGGGTCAAGTTGAGAGTCATCAGTAAATGGTTTCAAAACCCGGGAGTCATTGGGTGTAAGTTTATTGAGGTTTGAACTAGCATGAGCTATTCTGAATTTATTTAATGTCTGCAGGATTCCGAATTCCTAGCTCTCTTCAAGAGAATTGTGATCTTGGTGATAAGCCAGCCTTACTAGGCAACAATTCCTCAAGGTGTTTAAGACAAAAATGGGTCCCAGTTCCTTCTGTTGGGCTGCCTCAGTTTCCCTAAAGTGACAAGCATTAGGGCAGCTGGAAACAAAAAGGTTAAGAAATTCCAGAAACTCAAGTTTTCACAGCTGTGTTGGTCACAAGAGCTCAGAAGGTTCACGGCCAGCACCTCCCTCACCCAACAGGCCGTAACAACAAACATTTATGAATGAGCACCTGCCATGTCCTGGAAGCTACTCTGGGGGACACTGGGGGACGTGTGTACAGTTGCTGTAAACTCACGGCTCCTCTCCTCTAACCCCCTTCTTCTTGTCTAATTCAGACTCAAATTTTGAGACTCACCTCAGAGTTCACCACTTCCAGAAGGTGCTACCTTTCTTTTCTGTGCTCTCCCAAATACCTATAAATATTTTCAGGATCTCCATACCTGACCTGGCCTCATTGTTTTCTAAAGCTCAGTCCAGAAACCAGCTACAATTTCCATACAAACACTATTCCTTCTTAATAGATTTATTTGGGTTTTTTTTCTTTAACAGATGCCATTTGAGCCCCTACTGCGTGCAAGACGTCATCCTATGTGCTAGTCACACAAAAGTGAATGGAGATGACGTCAATCTCACGGGAGAGACAGGTACAGGGAGTCCAATGTTACCGCGTGGCTTAGCAATCTACCTACCCTCTCTGGCTTGGCTGATTTACCTGGAAAATGGCATTAACATTAGTAGCTATCACTGCCTCTTAGGTGATGATGAGGAGTACAGGAGACCACGCCTGTGAAGTGCGGAGCAACCGCGTCCCTGGCACTCAGCAGGTACGCCGAGCACATGCCGGGCAGTTCTTTGTGATAAGCATCGTAAATACTGGCGGTCATCGAAGGGGGTGCTACTCTCTGACACTGATGCAGCTTCAAGTCTTAAGAGTCTTCTTTGGTCCAGTAAAAGCGAAGTCATAAGATATTTAATGGGAAATTGGCATCAATGCAATTAGCTCTGATGAGAAATCAATTTTGAAACATCACATATTCTAAACTCAGACACCCAGTCAACGGTCCTCGATTCTGCACTTTGATCACATTGTCAAAGAACACCTTTTCAAAAGGCCACCCCCTCCTTGAGGCCTTCCTTGATCGCTCACCCAGCAGACTCTCCTTCCTTGAACTACCTTTACTGAGTCCTTTCTTGGACCACTGAAGCACCCTCTCTGCCCTGTGGGAGCTAACGATCTTGTCCCGGCCCCACCACCACCGTCCCCAAACTCCAAGACCTGAGGATCCGTGTCTGAGTCATATTAATATCTCTCTATCAGGCCACCTGTCACACCATAACGCTGTGTAACAAGCCATCCCGGAAAGCAGTGTCTTGAGGCAACCATCACGTATCTTCACTCAAGCATCTGCAGGTGAGCGGGGACTCAGCGGATCTAGGGTGGGCTTAGCATCTAATGCAGGCTCGCGGGTCAGCTGGGCAGCTCTGCTCCAAGTGTCTCTCATCCTGTTCCTCCTCAGAAGAGCAGGCTGCCAGGGCATGCTGCTTTCGTGGCAAAGGCACCGAGTGGGAAAGAAAAGCAGAAACACACAAGGTCTTCCAAGGTCTGGGGTCAGAGCTGGCACGCCGTCACCTGTCTCATGCTTCAGCTCAGAGCAAGTCACACAGTGGAGTCCAAACTCAAAACGGCAGAAATATACCATAATCTTTGGGTAGGAATTCCAAGAATTCAGAAAGGTATGAAGAATCAAGACCATTAACACAACGGGCATATCACATCCACGACCCAGGAGCCTTCTGACAAGAAAAAATAACCCCCGGGCACTGAATGAATGAGTGAGTGAATGAATGAGTGAATGAGTGAGTGAATGAATGAATGAAAACGGAGTGGCTTTCAGAGCCTTGTCAAGACATCTGACAATTCACCAGCAGCCACTGTGAGTCCTAAACCCGGTACAACAGCAACACTCATCAAATATTAGTATGTTCCAGGTCCCTAGACTCCACTGTACTTTAGCTGGAGAGGCAAAATTTCAAAACCTTGTCGGTACACATTGTTATTTTTTTCATGGATCTCAGATTAGGAAATAAATCAATATATCCATTCACATACACATCACGCCCTCTTACTAAAAGAAGAAAAACCGTGTTTTGCATACATGAGGTGAGGGATGGGTTACAAAAGGAGAAGGTGAAGAGGTGACTCTGAATCAAACCTACGGTGGTTAATTTTCATTTAACTACCTACCTGAGACTAGAGGCTCAGCAGAAGCACACTAACGTCCGTGAACTTATGAAATGGTGCATTATTGAAGCCACAGCAGGGGAAAGGGCTCAGTTTGGAAGACATAAAAGACTAAAGCCTGCAGAACTGTCATTTTCCATTACAAGGTAACTGCTAAAAAAAAAATACATTTTAATTAAGAAAGAAGACACCAGCTCCAAGAGGATAGATTTAAAAAAAAAAAAAAAAAATTTAACCCATAGCTCTCCATTCCTCCTGCCCTAGGAAAGCCTGCAGCTCCTTCCAGAGCTCAAGCAAGGGAAAAAGGCTTGAATCCGTTTCCCCCTCCAGGTCCCAAGGAGACCAGCTACAAGCCACCATTTGTTCCTTCATGCGGCAAATCTTTATCGAGAGCCTTCTGTGTGCAAGACATAAGGGGACAGAAATGCCTGCCGCCATCAGCTTACGTTCAAGTAAATCACACAGTGTATTAACAATCGGTGATGCTACATATAGGAAAAAATAGAGAGGGGTACACGAGGCGGTGGGTGGAGTTAACACAGAGTCACAAATTAAACGGGGCAAAAATCACCAATTGTGCCCCTTCCCCAAGTGACCTCTGGCTCTCTGTGCTTCCACTCTCAGAAGCTTTTTGAACCAATCGCCCGCTAAGGCTGCACGCAGCACCCATGACGGGTAAATCAGCATGCCATTTGCTCCATCAGATCAAACCTCGGGTCCTACCCAGGACACGACTGCCATCTACTACCCTCATCAAAAGGCACTCCAGCTACGTGGAAACAGCCCAGATTTAACCACTAATTCAAGGCAATAATGAAAAGCAGTCTGTGCTGATACAAGCAGCTGACTTAGTAAGGGCTGTGGGGTGTGGATCCCAACCCCTCTACCCCCTTCACTGTGTGTTGAGTAGGACTGAGTTGAAGGCACTATAGGTGCAGGGCTCCCCTGAATCCATAGCAAACTATAAGCTTGCCTCACTGGGTCCCCGAACTGGGCTCCTGGAAGCCAGTCCTGTGGGCAGGACTCTACAAGGCCAAGGCTACTAAACACAGAGAGTCTGCCTCTAAATGGGGGGTCACGGGGGAGGGTGATGGTGTTTGGGACCATGCCCCCACCCTTGACCTCTGTCCACTCGACCTCCTGCCCAACCACCCACCACGTGGACGGCCTCCTTGCAGTGTGCTGAATCTTGGCTGCATGTGCTAACCTCCTGGGGAATTCTGGATCCCCCGTACCCAAGCTGCACCCCAAACCCATTAAATCCAAATTTCTGGAGGTGGGACCCAGGCATCAGTAGACGTTAGAGCCCCCCAGATGATTCCGACACACAGCCAAGGCTGAGAGGCACTCTGGACCCCTCATTCTGCCCACCAGGGTTGCCAAGCCCAACTGAAACCGCCCTTCCTGACCACCTGGTCTCCCTCCCTATTTCGGCTTGAGGGTTCAGCTGTGCCCTCTACCCCACACTGTCCCGCTGGGGGCCCCCAGGAAGAAATTATCAGAAGCCTCCAGGTGGCCTGCGTGCAGCAACTCTATTTTCCAAGCAAAACTGGGACACGGGACCTGGCAGGAACACCCCCATCCTCTTCCGAGGCAGTGAGCCCAGACAAGTTAGAGGACGGTTTCAGAGTTCTAATCCTGGTTTGGACACACAAGCTCTCCGTGTGACCTTGGACAGGAAGATAAACCCCACTGCATCTCAGCGTGCTCCTGTGTAAATCAGGCATCATGATATCCGCCTCACCAGGGCTGATGGGAAGACACAAGGGGAATCATTAATCAAGGGTCTGACATACAGCAGGTGCTCAAAAAATGGCAGCAGCTTGTATTAATTTACTGCCAGGGAGCCAGCCCAAAAAGAGTTTAGATACCCAAACAGAGCATCCGGGACAGTTTCAGGGTTTATGGGGACAGCAAATGGGGCAGAATCTTTGAAATCAGAGCCACCCTAGAAAATCTGATTACCCGCAGTTTGTACAGTGAGCATTGTAACTGAGAGGCAAGAAACCAGGTGAAGCTACTGCCAGTGGGAGAGAAGCGCCCACCTGCACAGGTGGGTGGAGTTGGTACCCTGAGTCTCTGGCAAAGTCCATCACTGCACTGAAAACTACTCTTCTTCCCGCCAACAGGGGATGTGTCCCATCCCCCTCAAACCACAAACCAAAGGACAGTCAGAAGGAACCAGAAGGGTGAAGTGGCTCTAACAATGAATGTAAGTGACCATAAACAGAAAACAGAAAAATCTGCACACTCCCTGTGGACAGGAAGGGAAGATGGAGGTCTGAAGGGACCAGGGTGGATGGAAAACTAGAATGGGAGAAATCCAGACCAAGTCTCCCGTGAGGCTCTGTGGTAGCTGTCTATTGCCGAGTAACAAATCACCAAGTTGGTGGCTTGACACAGCACACGTTTATCATCTCACGGTTTCTGCAGCTCAGGAGTCTGGCCATGGCTTCACTGGGTCCTCTGCTTCGAGACATGCAAGGCTGCAATCACGGTGTCCAGGAGGTGTCCTCCCATGGAGGCTCTGGGGGAGAAGCCGCCTACAGGCTTGCTCGAGCCCTTGTGCTGTAGGACGGACAGGCTAGCCTCCTTGCTGGCTTCAGGCTGGGGGTCACCCCCAGCTCCTGGCCACGTGGGTTTCCCCAGCATGGCGACTTCCTCAAGCCAACAAGGAGAGTCTTGACAGCAAGTCAGCCGGCGAACGTAGTCCCAGAAGCCACATCCCATCACCCCTGCTGTCTTCTATTGCTTAGAGCGAGACCCACGTCCCACTCACACCATGTGCAAGGGATTACACGAGAGCATAAACATCGGCAGGTGGGGGCAGAGAGAACCACGATTTTTTCCCCGCTGTGGTAAAAAATACACCTAACAAAATCGACCATTCCAACCATCTTTAAGTGTATAATTCAGTGAAATTAAGTACATTCCCGTCACCACCATCCGTCTCTAGACCTTCTTCATCTTCCCAAACTGAAACTCTGCAACCATGAAGAGCTAACTACCCATTCTCCCCTCTCCCCAAGCCCCAGCAAACACCAGGCTTGCTGTTCCTTTGAATTTAACTCCTCTGGGTACCTCATAGAAGTGGAATCAGAAAGACCCAAGAGCAACATGACATTGGCAGCACCATCTCGCCCTCTATGATGCCGACACCCTGCTAGAATGTGCACACAAAATGGCGTTTGCAGCACCCCACCTACAGGGGGCACCCCACCTACAGGTGCCCAGGATGTTGACCACCCCCCATACCCATTCTTTGTGTGCTCCTGACTTTTGCTGATCATTCTGCATTTTAAAGAAGTTATCTTCTGTCTGAGCTTTCTGTTCTTAGATACTTGTCTTCTCCCGCTATTCAGAAAAGCTCACAGTGAAAGACAGTCTCTGCCAACACTGCCCTCGAGGCCAAGTGTGGAGGCCACACAGCAGAGCGCCTTCCCCACTGACCAGACCTAACGAAAGAACACCAGGAAAGGTCCTCAGAGACAGGAAACTCTGGATGAGAAAAGACTTGGGAGTCTCTTTTCCAGGTATCTCCCTCTATCTTTTGCTTCGCGACTTCTCTGCCCAAACCTTCGCAGGTTAGGGGCAGTTTTGCAGGAAGGAGGCCAGTCCTCTGAGGAGCTCCCTTCCCCCAGACCCCAGGAGGAAGCTGAAATGAAACCTCAGGCTGACTCGCTCACAACAAATGAGACACAGCTTCTTCACAAAGCAGCTGGCCACCTCGATCAGAACACCTGCAGCCTTTAAGTCAAGCCTGTTCTTGTGGAAAACCTCCTACCTCCACTTCTCTGCTTTTATTTTTTGCTTACCCCAAAAGCTGCGAGCAGTAAACTCTCGTGGAGGGTTCATGAAAACAAAGTCCCCGGGATCTGTTATTACGGGCGGAATCAGGGGTTCCTTCCTGCTGCCCCAACGTAGCGGGAGAAGAAGAGAGAGGGAGGCAGGCCAGGTCCACTCGGCCACCCAGTGAGCCCGGCCCTGTGGCAGGAGATGGGCCCGACGGGAATACACAAGGGCGGCAAAAAAGTCCTTATCTCCCTCCATCCCATCTCAGCCAGTGAAGGTGAAATCGGAGGGGGAATGCCAATGAAGCCTTGGATCTCCAGACAGCCAAAAATGTGGCGCCTTATTACGGAGTCTAAGTGACTGCAAACAGGCCATTATCAAATCTCTTCAGTGACAAAGCTCTGTGTTGAAGGGGACAAATAAAAACAAGTACATTAAGCACAATAAATCACAGGGACCTGTCGTTGAGACCCATTATCCCTGGGGATGAAGGGACTGTTCTCCTCCCTGCCTTCCAGCTATCGGATCCTGGTTTTCTCATCATTGTTTTAATATTGCAGCCATTACTCTCTGTGCCGCGAAGAGCCTGCTGTTTCTCTGTAGTTCTGGGTGGCAAGGGCATAATTTGTTTTATGATCTGCTTGGGAGGGTAGCTGTTTTATATTCATCTTTAAAAGATGCATTCAATAATCGTAGCAATGAGACCCTGCTTAAAAAACAAGACCCAGCCCTGCTATTCCTTCCAGCCACAGCTGGAGCAACCCAAAAGGTACCCAACAGTTACCAGGAGAGCCAGGCCGCTCTCTTGGGGGAGGGGGGTCGCGCAGCCCAGGAACAGCCTCAGTCATGTTTAAAGAGCCACCGAATCATGTGGAAGGTAGCCTGGACAGGGGGGAGGCAGTCAGAGGCTGGAAGTCAGGGGACCCGGGTTTCACCACTAAGTTGGTGTGACCTTGGACAGGTCCCTTGGGCCCCCCGGGCAGAAGTGTCCCCACCTACCAAATAAGCCAGTTGGTCCACACGTCTCTGTGGAGCCCCAAAGAGTCTGCATTTCTATAAGATACCGAGGGAGCGTGAAGAACTTTAAGCTAGATGATAGTACTTATATTTATTTCCTCCTCTCTCTCAATAAGATGGTCACAAGAGTCCTCCTAAGATCAAACCAGCCCACTGCGCAACTACCCAAGACACCTCCCACCCATTTCCTCTCCCACCCATGTAGAAGCCTTCCTCCTGGCCCCTTACTCACTGAGAAGTTATTTTCTGGGACAGCTCACGGTAGATCCTGTAAACAAGTGCTCTCCCAATCTTATTCAGCAGGAAGTGGA
This sequence comes from Ursus arctos, assembly GCF_023065955.2. Classification (NCBI taxonomy): domain Eukaryota; kingdom Metazoa; phylum Chordata; class Mammalia; order Carnivora; family Ursidae; genus Ursus; species Ursus arctos. The sequence goes on along the minus strand of NW_026622886.1, from coordinate 7,282,790 downwards.
TGGGAGGTCCAGAAAGATCACACTGGCTGGGCCAGCTCTTCACAGCAGGACCCATTTACACTCTTCCCCATCAGAAGGGAATGAGGCAACAAATGCTCTCCACTCTTCTGCAAGATGGCTGCCAACACCTGCACGCAGCATGGGGATGCCAACAGTCCTTTCTGGCATTGCCATTTCAATGACCACATCTAAATGTTACCATGAGAAGAACACTTCTTGCAATGTAATGCTTCCGAGGGTGGCACCAAGTGAGACAGCCATGTAACAAAACTTATCCCAGGACTTTGTTGCCCATCCAAGAGGCAGGACATAAAACCTACCTGATGGGGCCCAACTCCCAAAATGCTCTATAAAAGACTCAAATTCAGAAAAGTCAAAAAAAGTTATAAGCTCTCTCGTGTTAGAAAAGGAGCTGGGTTTTACGGGTCATCAAAGCCCGCTGAGCAGCCTCTTGGGAGTGAGAGAGAGGATTCTTTCTAACCAAGCGATGTCTCTGGCTTTGTAAAATTTGGTGTAACAACCCAATAAATAGCAAGTGGAGTTAGATATATGGGAGCTTTTAGCCTCGAATGCAGGTAGCAAGTGTCAAAGGAAGTTGCTTTGCATGCAAACGGGACAGAGAGCAGGGAGACGATGTGTCCCAGGCGCCATGAACCACAATGAACCACAGGCCATAAGGAAGGAGAGCTCCGTGCAAGCAGGGCCTCACGTCTCATTCGCCTCACCCCAGTGCCCAGCACAGCGCCTGGCACACAGGAGATGACGCGTGCTCCCTGAATAAGGGAGGGAAGGAAGGGAACGCAGCAAAGCCACATCGATGACCTGCAGCCCCTGGAAACACTGATCCAGGTGATGGGAACGATGTCAAGACCTACTTAACAGAGAAGTGAGATCTCAGCCCAGCTTGAGCACCTCCAAGGAAACATCTGGATATACATGTATTCAGACAGCAACCTATACTCAGCTGTACGCAAAAGGGAGTTAAAGACTCCAAAACCTTTCAAGGTCCAGGGGTGAGGGTTTTGAGTGTTGTTTTTGGTTTGTGTGTTTTGCAGCTTTTTTTTTTCTTACCACTGCAAGTTACTAAGACAAAGCGAAAAAGAAACACGCTCTGAAAACATTCTTAGCCTTTGCCCCAGTGAACCTCTTTTGAATATCAAAACACAACTCATGAAAACAAACCAACAGGGCTACCACGTATTCCCGTGCACACCACGAAAGAGGCAAGAGTTGGGACAGATGTCTCGGGATGTACATCTAAATTGTACTGCAGGGCACCAGCGAGTGGCAGGCAGGTCAGGACGAGGCAGGCAACAGCAGTCTAGGGTGCAACAGGGGGCACGGCTCCACCTCGGGGCGGCCCTCCCCCTTGCAAGTCCAAGGCCAACTTGCTCCGCGTTTCCGGAGAACGCACAGCTCGGGTCAAACACTCACACTCCCCAGAGGGCTTTTAATTGAAAAATCACACCGAACATGTCATGTGCCAGATCCGAATGCTCACCGGGTACCAGCACCTGGGAATAAAGCGTTCCCTTCTTTCCCTCCCTTATTCAGGGAACACGCATCTCCTGTGTGCCAGGCGCTGTGCTGGGCACTGGGGTGAGGCGAATGAGATGTGAGGCCCTGCTTGCACGGAGCTCTCCTTCCTTATGGCCTGTGGTTCACTGTGGTTCATGGCGCCTGGGACACATTGTCTCCCTGCTCTCTGTCCCGTTTGCATGCAAAGCAACTTCCTTTGACACTTGCTACCTGCATTCGAGGCTAAAACATCCAATAGGGCATTCTGCCATCATCACTCCAGGGATATAGTTTCTAGAGCGCTCTCTGACTCTGAGTGATTGTGTCTGATCCTTTCATAGAAGGTGGGAACAGATCATGGAGCTTGGGAGGAAGAAAAATAAAGTTCAGGGAGCTACGGGCTGAGTTGTGTCCTCCCAAAAAGAGACGTTGAAGTCCTAAGCCCCAGGACCTCAGGATGTGACTCTATCCGGAAACAGGGTCTTTAGAGAAGATTCTAGTTAAAATGAGGTCATTAGGGTGAGCCCTAATCAAATATGACTGGTGTCTTCACAAAACAGGTGAAATTTGGACACCGAGCTGTGCAGGGGGCAGACGATGTGTCGACACACGGGGAGAAGGCAGCCATGTGACCAGAGTGGTGACAGCCAAGGACCGCCAAGGATACAGCAAACCCCAGCAGCTGGAAGAGGCGAGGAACAACTCTCCCCTAGAGTCATCAGAGAGAGCACGGCCCTGCGGACACCCTCAGGTGGCTTGACTCTGGACTTCAAGCCTCCAGAACCATGTAACGATACACTCCCGTGGTTTTGGGCCACCCAGTTGCTGGTTCTTGGTCACGGCAGCCACAGGAAGCCCATGCAGAGGCGGTAAGCCCCGTACCCAGGGCTGAGCTGGCGAGAGCAGCAAGTAACAAGAACCCGTGCTCTGTCCAAACTTCCACCTCCTGGGTCCTAGTCTCTCCGGGGCTGTGACCGGCTTTCAGTAAAGGCGATCTCTAAATCTGGGACCGCAATCCCCAGTGGCATATGAAGGGGCGCTACGATGTGGATGGAGTTTTCAAACCTTCATCCTCCTCCCAGCGAACATACATGGGCCTCAACCACCACGTCCGGCAGCAGAGGGCTTTCCGAAGCATTACCTAGGGAAGTTTCTGGATTGTAGGTAAGCAACATTGGGGTGTGGCCTTTTGGGGGGTTTTGTGATGAGGAAACAATTTGACAAGCAGCTACCTACTGCCCCCATCTTTCAGCTACGACGTTCTACTACAAACATCAGCAGACCAGACATCGGACACCTGAGCCACGTTAAAACAATAATTAACGAAGGAGTGAGCGCAGTGACAATCGCTCAGCAAGGAGAATCAAGGGCAGGCTTGTCATCTGCGGAGTTTAAAGATGGGCCCTGCACGTAAATGGAAAGTAATTCCTGACACAACAGCGACCCTTTAGGGCCTTGGGTCAAGTTCACTCATAAAAAGGCCCCTCCCTTGCAGACTTCGTTCGCTAAGACACAAAAAATACAGGACGAGGAGATTCTCTCTTACACACACCAGGCCGCACACCAGCAGAGCTCCAAGTCAAATAATCCACCCGCTCCGAGGGGAAGGGCTCCGGCCACCAGCTGTTGGGCGAATGGGAGAATCGGCTCGGGGCAGCCTCCTACCCCACTCTCTAAGAAGTCCTAAAACTTATTTCACGACCAAAGTCCACCCTCAGGGAATCTCGGAGAAGTTGTTACGGGAACCAGAGCACCCGAGGCCTATGCGGCTAAGGAGGCGAAAGGTCCAGACCCCAGAAGCCGACGCCAAGCATTGCTGGCAAACCCACAACCACTTCTCATCTGCACACAGCCTTCCCTCGACTCCTATTAAAGGGAAAAGTACACCCAAATAACACACCGAGTCAAACTCACCACGCTGTAATGGCTGGTCTGCATTTGCGTCGGTGCATCTGTTCCTAATTTGTGTTTTAAACAAGCTGTACACGTTAACAGTATTTTTCAAAACATAAACTGTTCACAAAGCTGAAACTGATGGTGTTATGGGCTGAATTGTGTCGTTCTCCCCAACCCACCAACCCACCACATTCACAGGTGGAAGTCTTAACCTCCGACACCCCAGAGCGTGGCTCTATTTGGGAACAGGGCCTTTATTATTTTTTTTAATAATAATTTTTTATTATATTATGTTACTCACCATACAATACATCCCTAGTTTTTGATGTGAAGTTCGATGATTCATTAGTTGCGTATAACACCCAGTGCTCCATGCAATACGTGCCCTCCTTACTACCCATCACCAGCCTATCCCATTTCCCCACCCCCCTCCCCTCTGAAGCCCTCAGTTTGTTTCCCAGAGTCCATAGTCTCCCATGATTCACTCCCTCTTCTGTTTACCCCCTTCTTCTTCCCTTTCTTCTCCTACCAATCTTCCTACTTCTTATGTTCCATAAATGAGTGAAACCATATGATAATTGTCTTTCTCTGCTTGACTTATTTTGCTTAGCATTATCTCCTCCTGTCCCGTCCATGTTGCTGCAAATGGTGAGAAATCGTTCTTTTTGATGGCTGAGTAATATTCCATTGTATATATGGACCGCATCTTCTTAATCCAGTCATCTGTTGAAGGGCATCTCGGCTCCTTCCACAATTTGGCTATTGTGGACAATGCTGCTATGAACATTGGGGTGCATATGGCCCTTCTCTTCACTATGTCTGTATCTTTGGGGTAAATACCCAGTAGTGCAATGGCTGGGTCATAGGGTAGCTCAATTTTTAACTTTTTAAGGGACCTCCACACTGTTTTCCAAAGTGGCTGTACCAACTTGCAATCCCACCAACAATGTAAGAGGGATCCCCTTTCTCCACATCCTCTCCAACACTTGTTTCCTGCCTTGTCAATTTTTAATGAGATGACGAGGTTAAATGTGGTCATGAGGGTGGGTGGGGCCCTAATCTGGTATGACTGGTGTCCTCATAAGAAGAGGAGACTGGGACAAGACAGTCATAGAAGGACCATGTGAAGACACAGAAAACAATGGCCATCGACAAGCCAAGGAGAGAAGCCTCCAAAGAAACAACCCAGCTGAGACCCTATAATCTTGGACTTTTAGTCTCTAGACCTACGGGGCAATAAATGTTCCATAAGCCCCCCCCACCCCGGCCCCCATCGGTGGTCCTCCGTTTCGGCAGCCCAAGGAAAGTGACGCACATGAAATTCCACATTTTTTAATTGCTTTTCTTTAACCACATAACTAATGGTCTTTAAAAAAAAAATCACAAAACACTACATCAGGGATTTTTTTTTTTTTTTTTTTTTGGCCATTTCCTTAAAAGCCTTGAAATTACCAAGCAGGGAACAGAAGGTACCACTAATGTCACTGTGTCACTGGGCAGATGGGTACCATAAGCGTGCAAGTGTCGGCCGGTAGGGAGTATAAGGGAAGCATACCCAGGAGAATAAAAAGGTTTTAGAGAAGAGACTGTGGTCAGCTTGACAGCACTTCAAGATCTTTGGGCTAATCTTCCCACTGAGCATTCGGGGGTTTCTGCTTGCCCAGCTTCTCTTGGGAACCACTGCCTGCCCACTCTCCGAGCACTTCAAATAGGACTGATTGCTTCTCCCCCCACCCGCCCCTGAGGCTGTGGTCTCAACCCTTCTAAGCCGATCCTCACCGAGACTTCCACCCCGGCTACTGGGGAAGAGATGCTCTCCCTCAGCTGCAATGAGGCGGCGGGTGGGACGTAAGGCTGAGGACCGCCCCGCCTTCCCACGGCGACACTGCTTGGGAATGAAGCCGACACACAAGACAGCAGAGCCAAGAGACGGAGCGACGACTTCTTGAGGAGTGGATCTAGCACCGTCTGACGCTTCCCTCTATTTTTCAGTTACTTGAGCAGATCAAGTCCTTCCCCCCCCCCCCTTAACATCAGTGTGAACGCGGTTTCTACCATTTACGTCTCAAACAGTCCTCACCGAGCCACGGAAGCACTCGGTGTACACGATCACACGTCTCGCTTCATATACAGAAGTTTTATCAAAATTTGAAGTAGGTTTACATTGGACTAAAATCCATGTAATTTCAAGGGTGCGTAATCAGGAGTGCAATGTATGAGCTCTAGGAGACACTGATGTCCCTGAAATTCTAAGGGGAAAAAAAAAATATTTAGGTGCATAAAGGTCCGTGGCAGAAACCAACTGAGGGACGGACCGTCTACTCCACACTTCAGGATCTCAGGGGGAAGAACAGTACGATGGCCAGCTTGTTCGGAATTCTGAAATTTGAAAAACTTGCACCACCTTGCCTATTTTTAGGCTGACATCTGAAGTTTTCATCATAAACTCATTTCTAAGGACAGAATTCCCAGCATATTATAAACAGTAACACTTTAAAATAAAACTTTTGCATCGCATTTTTAAACAGAACCTAACCATCTGAGACCCATCATTCATTTTAAAAATTCAAGAGCAAGTTCTGTTTTCTGAGGTCTGAAAAATTTTAACATTCCTTAGCACGAGAAAGGGGCCCAGATGTCCTGTTTCTAACTCCAAGTGTAAACAGGGGAGAGAGTGTGCAGAGGGGTGCCTTGTGGCCGTGCCTAGCAGAAGGTTCCCACCCGCCCATTTCAAACAGTTCCTCTGGGTGGGGCCGTCTGAAGGGTTTGCCACTCAAGAGCAGGGTACCAGAGGGAGATCGGTGTTGAGTAAGAGATATGCCTTTATAAACAGGGCGGCAGGGGGGCGGAGGGGAGGGATGACTGGGAAATGGAAGGATGAGCCATGGACCTAGGAGGGATGGCCTCAGTCCAATCAATTGCAGGGGAGGATCCATAGGTGAGGCTGAAAATCTGAAAACTGATTCCCTTAAAACCATCCACACCTGCACTCTCCATGGCAAGGCTTCATTCACGTATCCCCAGGGGTCTGTACGTCCGAGTGTCAAGACACCTGGGCTAGCCGACTGCGGGACAGAGGTTCAGAGGAAATGTTCTACAGACAGAACTGGGGTCCCGTCTCTGGCTTTACACTTGGGCAAAAACCCCACCTCTGCACCTCGGTTTCCCCATGGGTAAAATGAACTGCACAGCTCAGAGGGTTGCAGTAAGGATCAAAAGGCATCAGGCATGGAAAGCATATCTACTCAGCACACAAGACGCACTCAAGGAATGGTTGCTACAGTTGGCATCCCCATTATTACTGCTACTGTTATCTTAAAAATGCTGAAGCACAACTTGCTAAGGAAGAATCCTCTCCTATCCCATTGACTGGCTCTCATCTCCTTTCCCAGGCAGAGCGCAAATTCCCCATGAGAGAAGGGCGCAAGGTGGACAGAAAGTTCCCGGAAAAATGGCCTCAGGTGATGAGTGGGTTAGGGTTTGCCGTTACATTCAGGGTCTCTGCAAGCTTTCTGAGATCTCTGGACAGGGCTGGAAAGACAAAGCCTGTGGCCCCGTCCTCTGCCCCCCAAGAGCCATCTGTCTCCTTATTTTACCAGGCACAAGCACCGTAAGTCAGGGGCAAAGAGCACATAGTGAGGGAGAGGGGAGAACGAGTGGGGAAGCTCTAAATAATAACACAATTACAACAGCTAATACTTACTGAGTGCTTTCTGTGTGTGGCTCTGTCCTAAGCATTACACACACATTAACAGATTTAATGAGCTCAAAAATGCTGTTTCAATAGGAGTTATGGATAAATCCAAGCAGAAGAAAAAGGGAAATGTCAATAAGTTAGAGCCAGAGAAAGCATCCCTTGGTGTGTATTAAGTCAGACTACCACTGGAAAAGCAGCAGGGCTTCGTGAACCATGAAACCAACGCTGTGCCAAGTGCACGTTTATAAAGTGTTGCCGGTGCTTGGATCACACACACCCCCTGATAAGCCCGAGGTTCATCTATCACTCTTCCGTGATTCACTAAGCAAACCCATTCATGCAGCACCAATGTCTGGCTTACAAGGGCAGTGTGATAAAAACCCAAACGGACCTCACAAATACTAGAGGCAATCCTAAGCACCCACCAGAAACACTCTGGTTATCTGAAGAGGGGTCTTTGGGCACTGGGGCTGAGCTTCCTTCCTACAAGCTTAGCCATGCTCCCCAGCCACTCCCCATCACTGATAATCTCTCCGTCAACCACATCTCTCTCTGCAACTGGTTCTCCAAAGGACGTCTGATGGGTGTGAAGCCCAGTTAAACAGAAACCATGGTCAAAGACTCTATCAGCACCTAGTGACCAACAGCACAGCCAGGAAGAATCAAACACTTGCAGGAAAGAACCAACCTTCTCCATCAGGGTTTACAATGCCTAAGGGGAGAGGAAGGAGGAGGCTGAAGATCAGAGAAAAGGGGGAGAGCAGAGAGACATGCAAAATTAAGGCAGCAGAGAGAAGAGGGTGAAGTGAGGGTGACACAGAGACATCCAACAAGAACAAGACAAGGGAAGCAGCGGGGAGACAAAGGTGCTTCACGTTCTGCTCCGCCAAACTTCAACATTCAGCTTCGAGGGTCTGGGGAAAGGCATGTCTCGGTCTGGAGAGGTGGCAAGGGCCCCTTCCCCACCTCCTCCACCACGTTCGCCCTGCTGGTCCCAGGCAAGGGGGCGTGAGCTCTTCCGACTCGGGAATACCTTGAAAGGTAATCCACACACACGCACCCCATGCGCCCCCGCAGTGCACTGGAATCCTCCAGGTTCAGCGAGAAAGGGTTTGTATTATGCCCGGACAGCAAATGAAATCCAAACTAGCAACCAGAGCCACCATGCAGAGAGCAGAGAGCCTGGTCCAGGCGTGCGGCGGAACGCAGAAGATTTCCCCGTCCGCAGACACACCCTTCTACTGAAGGGCTCACGCGCTCTGGCAAGGTAGCCAGCCTGGAGCCCTGGGAATATGGCATATGCCAAGTGCAGAAGCAGAGGCCGGCACAGGGCACAGGTGCAGTTTAGAGCCCAGTATTGGGAAAACCCTGCAGGAAGGGCTGCCTGAACTGGGCTGTGCAGGAAAAACAGGGGTGGTCCTAGGCAGATAGACGGAAAGAGCTTATCACACAGAAGGAGAGGTATGTGCACAGCTTAGCAGGTGTGGGGGGAAAATAACCAGTAAGCAGAAAACAAAACAAAACAATGAGGTAGGGACTGCAGATGCATGAAGCAGGGGCGGGGGGGGGGGGGGGGGAGACACGGCTACAGAGAAAGGCGGGGGGGGGGGGGCAGTTCATAATAAGCTTTATGTGTCCTGATAAGAAAGTTGGAAGTTTTCCAGGGGCCAAGTGTGAGCCCATGAGCGTAAATACACAGAACATTCTTTTTTAATTTATTTATTTATTTGACAGAGAGAGAGAGAGAGAGACAGCCAGCGAAAGAGGGAACACAAGCAGGGGGAGTGGGAGAGGAAGAAGCAGGCTCCCGGCGAGGAGCCTGATGCAGGGCTCAATCCCAGAACACCAGGATCACGCCCTGAGCCGAAGGCAGACACTTAACAACTGAGCCACCCAGGTGCCCCAATACACAGAACATTCTAGAAAAGCCCTTGTTCTTTAAAGATTAAAAATAAAGGCTCTCTTATCGATAACGGATCAGGCTAGCCTGCTTGAAAAACTCTGTTTTCCAGAATGGCTTCCTCGGCAATTCGGAAAGGTGGGCGCTGCCGTCTCCCGGCAAGGCTGTCCTCAGGCAGACAAACATCACCGGTCCCAGGAAGCACTTTACTTCTAAGGTAGATCGGAAGGCCCGATGGCAGAGCTCCAGCCATTTTGCTCTCTGCCCACTGAAGCTGCTTTAGGAACCACCCATGAGGAAAAGAATTGTCTATACCCATCCCTCATTGGGTGTCATCCAAGGCTAGGAAAAAGGTTGTTCTATAACCCTGGGCTCATTGGAACAAACCCCCAGTAAAAGACTCTGGAGAGTGCATTTTCACCCAAGCCCCATCCCCATGCCCAGCCATGCCAAAGGAGAAAGTGCTATTTCAAGAACTGCTGCCACCTTCACGAGTAAACTTTACTCCAATGAGGCTGCTTTCCAGTGGGCAACGAAGACCATCTCAGACTTCTGTACCAATGATGGGGACCCGAGAAAAGTTCAGAAGCTCCTCTCGGCTTCCATCCCCACTGTGCCCGTTCTAGCCAGTGGTCTTCACACCTTTGTGCAGGAACTAAGGAAAAGCCTGTTCAATGGCCTCCCAGCTTCCATCTCTCCCCACTCCAGTCTGCCTCCAATACTGTTACTAGGCTCATCTTCCTAAAAGAGCAGGGGGAAAGGCAGAGGGAGAAAGAGAAGCAGACTCCCCGCTGAGCAGGGAACCCAATGCACGACTCGATCCCAGGACCCCGGGATCATGACCTCAGCCAAAGGCAGACGCTTAACCAACTGAGCCACCCAGGCGCCCCTAAAACAGAGCTTTTAATACATCATCCTCCTGATCAGAAGTCGCCCTGCCTTCCGAGAGCCCACAGCCCCCAACCTAGCTTGCCAAGTTCATCTCCAACTCCTTGCTAACAGAAACCCAAGCTGGCCTATCCTGTAACCCAGAAATAATGTATTTGTCAACCTAACCTGGCCCCTTGACCTCCCTGTAATTCTTCTGTTCAGATTTTAACCATCCTGCATCCAAAGACCCAACTCAAATCCTACCTCCACCGAGTTTAAGCAGCTAAAGTAAACTCCCACCTCTGACTTCCCATCCAGCTTCAATAATCCACAACCATTCACTGCACTGCAGTATGGTTTCTACTCCTGCTCCGAACCGTTTGTTTGAATCTTCTATTGCTGCTTAACTTATCACATAGTCTTTTAAATCTCTCCAATGATGTTTCTTGAGGGCAAGGACAGCAGGCTTTCCATTTAATTTAATAAATGATTACTTTAGGATTTCTAAGTGCTAGGAGTGTAGCAAGACATACCCATAGGTACACGAAGGGGCAAACCTAGCCACACTGCTTAAGGAGCTGAACCACAAGTGAGGGAGTAAGAAAAGTATCTGATTGGGATGCCTGGGTGGCTCAGTCGGTGAAGCATCTGCCTTCGGCTCAGGTCATGATCCTGGGGTCCTGGGATCAAGCCCCACATCAGGCTCCCTGCTCAGCGGGGAGCCTGCTTCTCCCTCTCCCTCTGCCTGCTGCTCCCCCTGCTTGTGCTCTCTTTCTCTCAAATAAATAAACAAAATCCTCAAAGGAAAAAAAAGTATCTGGACACTGACAATGTCAAGCAGAAGAGGATGAGCAGTCTTCGGGGTTTGGGGGCAATGCCTCCTCCCACGCTGTTCTTCCATTTCCTACTCACTAAGACCGAGATCGAATATTCTGTTCTTTGACTCCCTCAAGCATAACGCTACCCAACACACTGTGCCCACTCACTGTCCTTCATTCGTGCCTTTATTAGCTTCCACCTCCCTCACCGAGACAAGGCTACTGGTGATGGCAGGTGATCTGACCTCTGGTTCCCGATGCCAAGCCGAGACCTGCACATCGCGAGAGTTCAGGGAATGCTGGCCAAGGAGGGCTGGCTGAGTGGCTGTTGCAGGAGTGCAGGAAATGCCATCAAGGGTATACGGATGCCCGGGGCCTGTAGGCAGGAGAGATGTTGACCGCACAGAGAAAGGACAGACGATGGCCGAGTCTGATCCAACAAACGGAGAAGCACTAACAGGCCCATGTGGAAAACTGGCGGCATTTTTAGGCAACAGCCAATAGGCCAGGACTAGTGAAGAGCCGCAGAGTCTTAGGGCAGACGGCGAGTGGAGACAAGCGGGGAGGCTGAGCTGAGCCCTGGCCCCATGCTTCGTGGCTGTGTGACGCGGGCAAGCCTCAGCTTCCACACCCGGCGAGTGGGAGAGGAAGTGTCCACCGCCTAGCGTGCTGTAAGGCTGAAACGACACGAAATGATCCAATGGAAGAGGGCCTGGCACGAAGGAGGTCCTTGAGGGACACGCTTCTGGGTGTGGCACAGGCTGACGTAGAGCAACCAAGGGAAGGGAAGGGGCTGAGGACAGACACCGAAAAGTCACAGGTGTGAGAACGCAGAGCCACGGGCTGCGTGGGGAGGTCGGGAAGCCCGGGTTCTGGGCCTGCCTCCTCTCCGGATCATGCTCTTTAGCTCCCTGGCCTTAACAGCCACAGCTGTGGCAGGAAGGCGTTGGGGGGGCAAGGTTCCCTCCAGCCCTGGTGGTGTCTCCACTCGGCTCAGCTCTGCCCCTGAGGCCAAGAACTTCTGACACGGAAAATCCGGGGGGGGGGGGGGGGGGTGATTCAAGAAAACAGAGAAAGGAGAGCCGATACCAAGATGGCAGGGCGAGGTCTCCCCGAGGAGACACAGGGCTCAGGCCTTCCCAAGCTTTCCCAAGCCCCCCCTTCCTCCTCCTGAGAGGGAGCCACACCCCCCAGCTCCAGCCGGGTCACTCCACGATCTCCCTCCCCAGCACCCGAAAGAGCATCCGCAACAATCCACGCTTTTCCATGCCTTTTCCAGGCCCCCTGGCAGGTCCGTCCAGGCTTTAGGGCCCGCCCATTCGTCTGGTGCCAGAGAAGTCAAAATGCCCACAAAGTGAGAGCAAAGGAAACCCGCCACGCATGCCGGGCCTGTACTCCCCTTGCCTCGTGACAAGGCCATCAGCGTCTGAACCACAGCAATGACCCCGAAGAGAATTCAGTTTGCTGACCTGAAACGTCCTTCACATTTTTTAAAATAACATCTTCCTGGAGAGGCCTCGAGTCTGCTCGTCCTCTGGGGTTCCTGCGCCCTCCCTCTCCCGGCACCTCCCCCACGCCCCCTCCCCCCAGCAGCGCGGGGACACACGCCTTATTTCGCGCAGACCTACTAAGCACCGGGCACCGTGCCCTGCTGCTCGCTCTGCCTGCACCTCCCTTGGCTCCATTAACGACCAGGAAATGCCATTCCCAGATGAGCGCTGACATCAGTCAAGGAGGCTGGCATGTTAGGGATCTACACAACTATTCTGGAAACAAAAGGGGAGAGGGGGGTGTTTCCCAGGAGCCACAGAAACGTGAACCTTACTCAATAATAAACAGGTGACCGATGTATCCAAGGCGATCCCTAACCACGCAATCACACTGGAGAGCCCATGATTCCCTGCTTGGATTTACATGAAAAAAAGAAGAAACAACAACAACAAAAAAAACAGGAAGAAAGAAATTCCCACATGTCTATGTTCCACTGTAAATCGTCCTAAATTCTAGTGCTTCTTCCGTGGAAAGATCAGCAAGCCCTTTCTCCCCAACTGGCCTTGGTACTTCAAAAAAGGCCTATGTGAAGAGCAAACCTCTCCCAGGAGTCAGGGCTCCATCTCCATCTTCATTTGCTGCCTGTCCAAAGCGCAGCGCCGTAATGTGACAAGAGAGGCTAAAATTACCGGTGATATGGCACTTTCCATTCCAGCCCCAGCCTGTGATTATCTACAACTCCAGGTTGCCCCAAATTACCTCTGGAGCCTCAAACGCCTTACATTTGATTTCATTCCTAGAACAAATTCTTTTCTGGAAACTTTCATAAGAGATAAAGGAACAAAAACCCAAAAAGCACTAGATATCTCAGTGGCGGGGAAAGAAGAGCCAGCAGGCAAGCATGACTCTGAACGTCTCCTACGCTTATCGCCTCTCCCATATACCGAGGCAGAAGCCCATTAATTCCACGTCACCGCAATTATGAAAACTCAGAATCCTAGAAACTCTTACCTAATTTATTTTTTTTAATTTTTTAAAGATTTTATATATTTATTTGAGAGAGAGAAGGAGGGGTGGGAAGGGGCAGAAGAAGAAGGAGATGCAGACTCCCGGCCGAGCAGAGTGCCTGAGAGGTGGGGCTCGATCCCAGGACCCTGAGATCAGGATCTGAGCCAAAGGCAGAGGCTTAACTGGCTGAGCCACCCAGGCGCCCCGTTACCTAATTTACTCTTTAAACCACTTCTGTTCTTGATACATTCTTAGAGGTAGAACCTCAGTGGGGACGGTTAAGGAACTCAAGGAGGTGAGTAGTTACGACTGCTATCCCCAGGAAGAACAGCAGTTAAACAAGTAAATCTGCCCCCAAGTAACTAGGTAAGTGAGGGAACACTAGGAGCTGGTGAGTGGTTATGAAAGTTGACATAATTACTGGGCTTCTTTCAGAAATACAGTTCCATATTAGGGTCCCTGGCAGGTGAACGTGGGGAGTTACTTGTTAAAACATTGGAAAAGTTTGTATTAAAAAATCCTTGGTTTCATGTAACAGATAAGACTCCCAAAAGCATCCATCATGATTGTCTTAATCAAATAACTTGAAATACAATAAAGGAACTAGCTATTAAAAAGAGCCTTTTATGAATCCATTTCGTAAAATAAAAATCTTTTGTACCCCAATTACTTATCTTAAAATGTTTGCCTTTAAAATCAGATTTTATAAGCCAAATTCTGCTAAAATAGGGCACTCATATACTTAGCGTCAATACTGAAATAAAAAAAAAAAACCTTATATTTACATTACACTCACTTTGAATCTCCTCTTTCCAATAAGCACTGCCCTCTATAGCCAGGAGATCAATGCCTGAGCAGTGAGGACCCTTCTTTCTAGAACACAAATGTGGAGGCATAAAATTAAATTAGTTTTCATTTTTCCCAACCTGTGCATCTACACAACTGCTTTTCTGCATCCATTTTTCTTCCAAACATCTCTTCCTCATACTCACCCAAGAGCTTGCCTACAAGGTAAACCGCACTCCACACCCTCCACCCCAACCCCCCCCCCCCCCCACCGCCTCGCCTCACCCTTCTGCAGCAAATGAAAGGGCTCCTTTTTCCATGGTAAAGTCTAGGCTTTGCAAAATCCCCAAGGGTCAACTGGAAACAATCAAAATTTTCAGCATTGCTTTTTATCACAACGTACTTAATTCTCGAGTCATTCTCAAAGAATAGGTAACATCAAAACCAACTTGTTTTCATATTATTTAAGAAGTTAGCAGGCAAGTCTAGATGCTTATGTGTGAATGGCCTAAAAGATCACAGAGAAAGATCAGAGAATCTACAAGCAACACGGCAAAGACTTCGTGATTCTTTTCTTCACCATTGTCTACCCGTGACGTTCTATATTTCAGGGTAGGGTACACCCTTGAACTTGGCAGGCCTCTTCCCATTTCAGAGCCAGAAATCTTAAATAGTCGGAGCTTTGCCACTAACTTAGACAAACCCATTCCCTCTCTGGGCCCTAAATTCCTAGTTGCAAGGTACAGAACTCATGTATAGAGACAATGCCTGAAGCCCAGAGAGGTCAAGCCGTATTCTAATGTCACACAGCAAGTTAGCAACAGATGACGCAAGACCAGACCCAGATCTCCTAATTTTACTTAAATCACCCTGCCTCCCACTCAACACAGGTAAAGACGACACAGGTAAAACACACACAGAGGCTTCTTTTCCCTCCATTCTCTGGCTCCTACTTTTGAAAAAAATGAAATATATTTTGCCTTGGGGCTCACTGCTGCAACTGTGATCTTCCTTTCTCCCTAACAACCTCCAGCAGTTACACTGTTGCTTTTCTTCTTCACTATATAGTTTCCCCATCCCACAACATGTACACACGTACACACACACGGACACACACGGACACACACACACACACACACATACACACTCATCCTCATTAAACTCTTCCTTTTCCAACAGCAAAGAAAGTTCAGGCCAGAACTGAACTGACTCAAATACGAGAACCTTGTTCTAGTGCTAAATGGGGCCATAACTCTACCCAGAAGCCGATCTGACAAAATGGAATTTGTTCTCGGAGAGAAGGACTTTTCCCACATACTATATCATTTGTCAAGGAACATTGTCATTTCTCCCACTGCTGCATAATCACATAAGGAAAGCCCCAACTGGAATGCACGTACACAAGAGGACGGACTTACGGTGGATAAGGGACCCTTTCTTTATTTGCATTGCTCACAGTTTTTTTTAAAAGAACAGGCAAAGTGCGAAATGTAAAAGGATAGAGGACAAAAAAGAAAACTCCTTTCCCTGTTTTTATTAACAACGTGGGATAATCAACTAGCACTCTTGGATCATATCCAGAAACCATTCTTGTCACCATTTGAATGCACGGAGCATGAGCTAGTCCCCAGCATGGAGTCCTCTTAACTTATCTCCCTTCTGACACCAGGCTTCCCTTCTCCCAGAACACCTTCCAGCCACATGAACTAATGCGTGTTCTCCATATACAGTACATGTTTTAAGGTTTCCATGCTGTTCTTTGGACCTGGGACTCCCTTCCTTTCTACTCCTCTGGCAGACTCAAACTTGTCCTTGCCACAAACCTATACAACAGCACTTAGCTCGTGATGACGGCTCGTTCCCTGGACCTCTGCTTCCCTGAACGAAGTGTGAAACCTCTGTAGCCTCCACGAGGAGCATGGCATCTGCCACATAATAGATGTTCCACGTGGTCAGGGAGGAAGGGAGTGCGCGAGGACCTCTCCATGTCAAACGCGCTGGAGGACAGCGGCAAAACAACATCCCTCGTGGATTCTGTGAGGTGGCTGTATTGCTCAAATGTGTCAGCGGCAGGGTGCCTGGAGCTCTCGGTCCCCTGGGACTGACTTACCCGTTCCCCACTCAACCTTGTGTGCTCCCTACTCTCTGAGAACTCTGGCTCAAAAATGCCTTCCTATTATTCACAGACCCTAAGGAAGACCAGTATTCTGCCTCAACTTCTTACTCTCCCTCTGCCACCTGGCGTCCCTAAAATTCACAAGACTTCATTCATGCCTTAGGACCACAGTATATATATATCTTTTCCAGGACCAGTCTTCACTAGTTGATGCTCAATGGCAAATTTAGTAGTGTTTTCCTGCTCCAATCTCTTACCCCTTGGCTACACTGTGCCTATGAGAACCAATCTATAAAGCTTAATAGCAGAAATAAAGCTTTATGCTGACCATTTTCCTTAGACCACAACAATAGCTCCCTTCAAACTACCTAAATACACGCTACCCATATGGGTAAAAGATCACAAATGTGGTCTACCGGACCCCAGAGTTCAGGAAAATGTAATAACTCATGTTGGTTCACAGGTTCCAAACACTGTGTCTAATTCCATATGCTGAGCTGGGGCTTTTAGAAAACAGTGAGTCCTAAATCTTGGTGGCATTTGCCTTTTTTGGTGCCAGTATTCTGAACCGGATAATCTCTTCTTGGACTCTGCCTCTCACCTTTTCTGCCGGCCCTCCTCTGGAGTCAGCTTTGACAAGACCTGGCCACAGGGGTAAGGTAAGCCTGGGTGATGGGGCTTTGTTCTTTAGCAAAAGAGAATTATCTTCCAATTCTGCTGGAAGAAACCTAGACGCTAATGATTTAATGCTGTTAAAAGTGCAGAGAGCATCTGAGAGAAAAGTGCACACCGGACTGCCAAAGGTTATATGTGTAACAAGACGAGGTATATATTTTTAAGGGATGGCGGTGTGACAGAGTGGATTCTAGACTCCATTTAGAATGGATGATTTTATGTGATTTTTATGAAGACTGCAGGAGATGTGCAGTCCAAAACCAAAAAAAAAAAAAAAAAAAAAAAGCAGTTCTGATTACAAACCCTCAGGGAACACAAAGTTAGCATGGTCTAATGCCCGAAGGATGGAGTTTGCAGAAGATTCTGTCTCCCCGAAATGTATAGCCCTCATACGCTCAGAACTCTGCAGTTAACAAGTCCTGACTTGTCCAAATAACACTTTAGATGTGATCGGGCCCATCATTCAAGCATTTGGAATCCACTCATTCACGCAAGCATACATCAGGTACCGAAAAGTCAAGTTCCCGAACCCTAATGATAAACCACAGTCTTTTGTAACATGGGTCCTTGTGTTTTCTTCCTTCGTGGTGGAATAGAAGACTAGTCCCCCTAGTGTCCTGCCACTGTAGGTGGCTGGAGGATGGAAACACTCCTGCATTCTGCATCCACATTAAATCACAGCTCAGGAACCCAAAACCCCAGGTAAACCTTCACATCCTCCCAATGAGATGGAAGCTCTCCAGGACCTAGAAGTAGACAGGAAAACCTGACGTTTCATTTCCAAGGCCCTTCGAGTTCTGGTTTAAAAGCCACTGTGATCTGCATTACCTCACACCAAAAAGTTAACCCACTAGCCAGCACGCTTCACTACGTGAAGGAAAAGGACCCACACTTGTCAGTGGACAACTGCCCACTCCAGAATGATCCAACATTTGCTTTGAAAACCTCTCTGTCCTACTGGGCAGATTTATTTCTTGTCCTTGCCACTACTTAAAAACCCACTAATGTCTAAATCTTCACAACTTCTGCCTCTCTGTTCCAGTTAGTTTTCTTCCTGGTAGGGAATTAACAGGGCCAGCCTCGATAAATGTGTGTTCTCCTCAAACAATTTTCACTGAAGTAAAACACTCTTGAAATATAAAGGTACACTAAGATGTGTGAAACCTTAAAGCCAGGTGGGTTTTTTTGGTGGTGTTTTGTGTTTGTTTGTTTTTTTTAATCCCCAGTGAGGACTCATGCCCGTGAGTAATTCATTCATGTCACCCATTTGTGAGATATGCTAAAAGAAAACACCACATATTCCTTTCCTAATTTAGAACCTTCCCTTGTCTTAAGTCTACCAAAGCTGACTCCTGGGGAGGGAAGAGAGATAAGGAGAAAAATGAGACTGAAGTGACTGCATCCACGGAGTGAATAACCACTTTGGGTTTCCACCTGTGTCAGAGAGGGACCAATCTGCATTTAGGGGAGGTGACCGCCCCACCTGCTGCCCCACCTCATCCCCCCAAGAAGGAAGCAGGAGCCCAAATGCTCTCTTGGGGAACTTACATAAGACCCTGTAAAACTTCCTGTGACATTCACGGAAAATGTAAGCTGCTATTTTGCTCCCTCAGGAGATCATTTTAATGGACCGAGTGACAAAATTCACGGATTCGGAATTCAACAGAAACCTGCTCAACCGAGGTACATCAGCTCAGGGACGAGAAAAATCCATCCCCATTAAACAGGGTCACCCGGGGGATGGATTCAATGTAGGAGAGACAATCTGTTCCCTCCTAAGTGACCCATTTAAAATCAGATTGTTCCAGGGAACTCTCATAGGTTTAATAAATTTCAAACAGGCAAGGACAGCCTTGTAGGACTGAGGTTCCTTAAAAAGGAAAATGTTAAAGAAGGTAATAAAACAATCAACAAAATGACTTAAGGATGCACGAACTTTGGAGTCAGCCACTGCACCCTTCAGCAAGAGACATTCACAGGAATGCCTGGATCGCTATACACTGATCTCTCATCATAAGCAGCTTTGTCTAACAGGACGGCCACGCTGCTTTGGTTTCCTCTCTACAGACAGCGCTGCCACCCAACCACTCTGTCCTGTAGAGGGACTTGAAAGCTCTGGCTGCTCACCCTAAATAGCCTCGACTCTACACCAAGGAGCAAAGAAAAGTTCTTCACAGGATCACACCAGGAAAGGCAGGTGAGGATCACCCAAGAGGGACAGCGAAAAACACAGCAGGTTCCCCAAAACACAGGTGCCCACAGCTTCCAGACTGCAGGGACTTGCGGGGATGGGGGTGGGGGGGTTGAGACTCGGGCACACCACCTCCCGGTGTTGACGGGAAACTCCTTTCTTGCCCCCGGTTAGCAGTCTATGTGCCTAGGAGCGGGGCAGTCCCTGACAAGGGTCCTGTTGACATCAGAGACTTGTGGACTTCCACCTCCAGACTGTCCAGGGCTCCTGACCCAGGAGCTGAAGGTGTGCCCTCACGGGGGTACCAGCTATAGGTTCGGAGAACTTGTCCGGCGCCGCTCACCAGGGTGCCCCCGCGGAGGCTCTCAAGCACCCCCCCGGCTCTTACCTTGGCCGTGACTGCCGCCAAACACAGGGAGACCGCGGAAGAGCTGGGTGGCGCGGCGGCGCCGCCGCCTACAAGGCGCAGGGGGTCCGGGTCGCGGTCCCAGCAGGCGCTGCCCTAGTTCAAGCGGCGGTGCCAAGCGCAGACTTCTGGGCGGCCCCCGGCTCCAAACGCTGCGGGGGAGGGTCCGAGCCGCCCAAGCTGAGCACTATCCCTTCTTCTCCCTCCGGCGCCGCTGTCTGGAGCTGCTCCCTGCCCCAAGGACCCTCTCAAGCCGGGAGCGCCCCGCATGGGCAGGGGCCTGCGTCCGCCACGGGCTGGGTCCGGGAACGGGGCGCTGGGGAGAGACGCGGGGCGGCCGCCGGGGCCGGCTCCACCTCCCGCGCTCCCTGCCGCTTCGCCCCTTCAGGGCAGGGCCTGCCCGCTCCCGGCCCCGGGAGGCGAGCGCGGCCGCGCCCCCAGCTTCGGGCGCCCGGGCTCCGCGCGGCGGCGGGGCAGCGGCAGTCCGGCCGGGCCGGACGCCGAGCGCGGCGGCAGAGAGGCTGCAGCCGGCCGCGGCGCCCCCTCCCCCCGGGCCTGCGCCGCCCGCCCGCCCGCGGCTCCGCGGGAAGGAGGCGCTGGAGAGGGCCTCGCCCCGGCCTGGGGCGCGGGGCCGGGGGCGCGGGGCCGGAGGAGGCGCCCCGGGAAGGTCACCGGAGCGGAGGCGGGGCGCAGCGGGGTGGGTGCGGGGAGCCGAGGCGGGCGGCCCCGCTGCCGCCGGGAGCGCTCGCCGGCCTCGGCCGCCGCCGCCTCCGAGAGGCGCCGGCTTCCCCGAGCGCCCGGCGCTCGGAGCTGGGCGGCCGCTGCAGCCGCCGCCAGCAGCCGGGCGCCGCTGGCCGGAGCGGGCGCGCGATCCCCGCCTCCCGCGCCCGGCCAGGCGGGGGCCGCCGCGCGGGGACCGGCGGGGGGGCAGGCGGGCGGGCGCTGGGGTCCGGGCTCCGGGCTGGCCCCGCCGCCGCGTGCCCAGAGCGCCGGGCTCGCTCAGCAGCTGCAGTGACTGTGTGTCTGTGTCATGTCTGTGCAGCTGGGGGGGACCGCGAGCCCGGGTCGGGCTCCGGGCGGGGGCGGGGCCAGCGCGCGCCTCGGCGCCCGCCCCCACCCCGTGACGGAGCGGCCGGCCAATGACAGGCACCGCAGCCGCACGGACTGAGAGGCCACCGCCGCCTGGGCTCCGCCCCCTCATGCGAGGCTCCTCCCTTCTACTTCTCCAGCTTGCTCGCACGCGGGTGGAAGCAACACCCGGAGCCGGGATCCCGGCCGGGGTCCGGATGAAAGGGTGCAAGCTGGGAGCTCCCCGCCCTTCTCCCCCCACCCCGGCCGCTCCCGGCCGCCTCGGGCTTGGCCAGCCTCGCGGAAAGAGGGGGAAGGGAAGCGGGACGCGTCCGCAGCTGCCGCTGTAGAGACGCCGGCAGGCTCGCTGGGCCGTGCAGCCTGTCCACTCCCCCTTGTACAAAACCGCCGTCGTGGGAAGTAGGAAGTTTCCCCGCCTCCACTTCTACTCGGGTCGCCGCTTCTCTCCGAGGTGGGCAGGGTATGGGGCAGCCTGAGGCTGCGAGGAGCCACGATGAAGGGCTTTGACAGCGTTATTTACGGCTCTGTATCCAAGAATCCGGTCCAAGGCTCCCTGTTCTTTCGGGAAAACTGCATTTCTTTGCCCCCCGCCCAGCACACACACACACACACACACCCGTGCACGCACAACACGCCCCTCCCGGTTCTGATTTCATTCTTGCTCTCCTTCCTGGCACAAGAGCCCCGCGCGCGATATCCCGTTGAATGGACTTCCAGCCTCCCAGCCCTAAAGCCGAGAGTGGGGCGCCGAGAGTCCTCCGAAGCTACCAAGCTACGGAAGGAGTGGGTGAAATCTGCTGGGCAAAGGGGGCGGGGGTGTGACAGTGGATGGAAGGAGGAGGCCTGGAGAGAAAAACCCAAAGGAGGGGAGAACAGGCCGGGAGAGGAGGAGGACGCAGAGGGATGGGCAACTCTGACTGGGAGACCGGAGCTCCGGCGCGCGATCCAGCTCCCGGGTTTTTCCTCAGCTCGTCCCAGGGCTTCTGGGGTCCCCTTCCCCCCCGGGTCCCCACCCCTCCCTGGCCCAGCGGGCGCCGGGTCCCAGCCTAGGCTCCGAGCGCCTCTCTAGCTCGGCCCTAGGGCTTAGATGAGGCAACGGGAAGCCCACCTTACTCTTGCACGGGGCAGGGAAAGGATGCAAAAGGAGAGATAAAGTGCAAGGCGCGGGGTGAGGGGGTGCATAAGGAACGGACGCCGAGCTGGGGCTGCGGTACCGACCACATTCCCCAGAGGTCAGGCTGGGGGCCCAAGCGTTTCGGAGGTTTGGTCCCTCACTCCGTTCGGGACCTGGCTCCAGCCAAGTAACCCCGCTCTCGGCCTTCAGCTCGACCCAGCCGGGACCTTTCCGCCATGCCCTCCCTTCCCTCCAGCCTCTAAGGCACCGACCCCCGCCCCAGTGCCCCCCACCCCCACCCCTCGTGCACCACCACCGGCTCTCCCCCAGCTCTGGAGCGCTGTTTACCTAATCTCAGCGGCAGACCGAGCAGAGGAGAATGCAAAAAGACGGTAGCGGTTACACAGCAGCGTCCCCGGCGAAGAAGTAAAAAACGTTTGGTCTGGAGCTTCAGGATAAGTTCACTGCGAAGCTAGGGTCCTGCTGCCTTATCTCCGCGGGGATGAGTCTCACCCTTCACGTTTGCAGGGATAGGAGATCCTATCCGGTTTTGATGTCACTACCGTGTCGGAGAAGAACGTTATATGATGAAATATTGTCTAATATCCTAAAGACCATTAAAGTGTCAAAGTTTAATGCCAATCCTTTTAGCTCGAATGCTGCTCCGTTCTTCCTCTGACGTGCAGCTCTGTTCTAGAACGCGCTGAAAACAAGGGGATCATTTTTATTTTATGCGGGTCGACCGTCCTTCCCACTCTTCCTCCTCCCCTACTCCAACCCCCGCCCAGGAACCGGGTAAAGTTAAAGCAAGAATTTGGGCTTGCTTTTTATTCATTGCTTTGCTTCACTTCATTAGTGGTGTAAAATGCATTATTACAATACATTAGCATATTAATAATGGTAACGTGACTGAGGAAGGGGAGGGAGACCTGAAATTTACAAGCAAAGGAGAAATAATGGAATAATATCAGAAACTGAACTAAAAGGTAAGCATGTGGTAAAGAAACATCTCCATTATAATTACCCAAGTGTAGTGCATTGTCTAGATTGGATTTTGGAAAGAAAAATATGACGACAGTGAGAGAGAGAGCAATATTCACTCTGGTCAATAAGATACATTGAAGACATATTTCATTATTAGAGGATCTCACAAAAATTACTTGCATCAGTCAATAGGCACCTTACTTGTGTAAAGCTTTGCTCTGTCAGTTTGGTATTGCAGTGTTTTGAATTCAGTGCCATACCTAATGTTCTAAGTGATAGGAATGTTGTCAGAGTAAATATTTCACAAACGGAGCCCTTCTGTTAGTAAATATCATGTGAAGCCCCACATAAAAAGAATCCTTTTGCTCCACCAATGGGATGGATAGGTGCGTGAGTGTGTGTGTGTGTGTGTAAAGCCTAAGATAAGATGTACTTACCTATGAATTATATGCCTTTGACACAAACCAGGATATAAATGTCTTAAAAGGATTTCAGCTATGACATAATAAAGTATGAGGAATGCAGAATAAAATATGTAAGGTGATATATCTGTTATTTCTAAAGATTCTGTACTGCTTGTGCTAAGAACTGAGAAGTCAAAAAATACTGAGCTCTCGAAACCAACCGTTATCTATTTTTCTCCACACGGTTATTGCACCTGTCACAGGAGAAATTCGGAAAAGGTCTTTTTTTTTTTTTTTTTTTTTTAATCAGGGTCGAGGAGACCTAATCCTTAAAAAAAAAAAAAAAAAAAAAGTCTTAAAACAGCCACTAGGGGGCCCTAAAGGCATCTCAAAGAGGAAGCCAGGAAACCTGCTCTCACCTCTGCTTTTCAGTCTCATTTTCTGTGAACCTCAAGGAACTAGAATGGAATAAGAACATGATGTAAAGTCTGGAGGCAGATTGGGTTTTACATTTTAAAAGATCAGAGTCCCCCCCCACACAAATAAAATAAATAAAATAAAATAAAATATTTTTAAAATTTAAAAAATAAAAGACCAAAGTCCTGTTTTCCCAATTCTTGTCTTGCCTCCAAAAAATCATAATAATAATAATAAAGAATATTGCACTCATCCAGATGAAGGTGGCCTGATACTCTTACCATCTTAAAGTCAACCCAATTACTTTTACTATTCCAAATAGAACCTCCTTTCTAAGATTTCATTGCTGTTTTCTGAATGTTTTGAACATTATTCAAGTGCTAGGCAGGGAAAGCAACGAATCTTCACAGGGGTGATATGAAAACTGTACAACCTATAATAGCAGGGTTCCTGCCAGCCAACTTATGGGAAGTCAAGTCAGCCATGGGGCACCAGCACTGGAGCGGGCTCTGGGGGGCCTGGTAGGCCAAGTACTGAATCTTTGACGCTAGTTTCTGGTGAAATGGTTGTGAGAGGAAAGAATGGTTTTGGGAAAAAGCTGTAGCAGCTGAGGTAGAGGGGCAGGGGGTGGGGGGATTGGGGGACTCACTGCAGGGGACACTCAACAGCCAGTAGGGAAGGATTTCAATATTTTAAATAGTAATGTTATATTTGCCAAAACAAGTGCGTATCAGGCCTGATCACAGTAAAGCTGCTCAAATTGTTTTGTGGAATTCAATATCTAGCAATCAAATCTTCAAGGTTTCAGAAGACTTAGCAGTCACGTAATGCTTTTCCTACATCTTACCAGTAAACAAGGTTATGAAGTCCTTATAAGGGTCAGGAGTCCAACAGCACTCAGGTTGCACAGATAGAGAGCAGGCCAGTTATCCCTCCACCAATGCTGGAGACATATCTGCAGAAGATGTTCTATCCAGACACATTTCAAGTGAAAATATAAGTACGTGGCATGAAACATCCCTCTGCCATTCAGGCCAATCATCCAAAGACATTTCTGAGCAAAACAAAATGCCTCCATCAGCTCTAAGCAGGAAATAAGCCACTTGCTAGCTGAAGAATTAAAGAACATTGCAAAAGCCACCAAATTAACACTAATGAAAGTGTGATTTGAACATAATTTAACTAAAAACAAAGCGAGTTGAGAATTGAGATGTGAGATGGGGAATAGGGATGAAGTCTTTCTTAGTGGAATGAAAGATAGTTTATGTTCCCATCATCGTGTTCATTAAGCAGGCAACATACAGGTATGCTCCAGATAGTATTATTAACTTCCGGAAGACTTGCCACCGCCAACCTCAGAGCCCGCTAATTAGAATAAATTTGGCTCTAGATAGAGAATCCCATTGTCTTTAGAAGAAAGGTTTTATTCACTTACTGGATATGAAAGTCCATCAGAGTAAAAACCTTGTCCGGTATATGGCTCCATGATCACCTTATGATAAAGTGATTCACTGGGAATGTAAAGGCCTTGTGGAGACAGAAAAGGAAAATCAGTGCTGAAGAGGTCAGTTTAAAGGTCAGAGTGAGCTTTTATCCTGAGGTCCTGGCACCCAGGAAGAAAAGGGGGCCTCAAGTTAATGGGCCAGAAGATCAAGACAAAAATGAAGAAAAAAAATATATATATATATATTATATATTGTATTATATATAATATAATAATAATATATATATTCAAACATTGGTAAAGGCATCAAAGTATTGAAATAAAAAATGAAATATACTTTTTTGGAGCTTTTAGGCAAAAAATAAAAACAAAACCCTGTTTAAATGGCAGTCACAGTTGTGCGGGTGAATTTTCTCAGTTCTGCTTTCCTGCCCCCCCCCCCCATCTAGGAGACCCATAAAGCAGGACATCTCAAACCTCAGTGTGCATACCCATCACCTGGGAATCTTCTTAAAACGCAGATACTGATTCGGTAGGGCTGGGGCACAGCGTGGGATTCTGCTTTTCTAACAAATTCCTGTCCAGGGACCACACTTTGAGTAGCCAGGATGCAAAGGACATTTGTTGGTAATCAACAATATCCTGTCGTCCCTTTCCTATTCCTGAGAGTATGATGTTAGTAGGGTTCCCTAGAAAGTAAACACTGAGACAAAGATTTGGGAGCAAGAAGCTTATGTGGAAGTAGATTCCAAGAAGCCTGGTGAAGATGTGAGGGAATGAAATGAGAAAGGGCAAGAGGCCAATAAGGGCAAATTAATAAGTGGTCAGTGGGTACTTAGTTGTGATAAGGACACTCAGAGAATGTGTAGAATAGCATTGTTCAAAAGACCTGTGTGATGGAAATGCTATATATTTGCGCTATCCAATATCGTAGCCACTAGTGGCTATTGTATACTTAACATGAGTCCCAGTAAGGGTAAGGAAACCTCGAGAAGTAATTATCCACCAAATCCCTTCAGCTGTTGAGCATTGCTCCTGAGAATTGGTCAGTTCCAGCCTTCTACCATGCTCCCATGACCAGAGAATATCCATACCAGAGAGGTACAGGTGCTTAAGATAGGAAAACTTTGGCGTATATGGAAACTGTCCATTTCTCCAGTACCAGCTTATAGGGCCTTCTCTAGGACCCTTGACGACACGGAATAGGAGCAATCCTGGAACATATTCCATAAATTCCTCATTTACATGAGCCAATAAATCCACCTATTGTGTAAGTTTTTGTTGCAATTTCTCTTACTTGCATCCAAAAACATCTTAACCAATCTAGGTAAAAGGGCCTGCTGCCCAAAGACATGGACTTAGCTTTTCTCATCCTCCCTATTCCTGGATGTGACGACAGCTGATCCTACAAGGGTACATTGAGCACGCTCTCCTCCGGGGAGTGAAATTTCTTTTGGAAATCATTTGCTGTTTGATGCTTGGTGTGAAAAGACCTAGAACCTGCAGGTCCCACACTCCACCCACCCTCCTTGATGGGTTGGTCTGCCCAACTACGACTTCCCTTTGCACAACGATCTATTTATCATTCCAACCTCCCGCAGAGTCTGGAGTGAAGACCCAGCCTGCTTGGTTAGCTCTTTCACCATCTTCACTCCTACCCTATAGTTTGTGCCAGCATTTTTATCATGGGAGCTGGAGCCTGCCTCTAGAACCTTTGCTTTGACTTTGGCCGATCTACATTCTGGCAAGAACCTGACTTGAGAACTGACGATGGCTTAAAGTTCCTGTGACTGCTCCATTCCCCCCCATGGCAATTGGACCTTTTTGGCTTTTATTTCTGTACGTTAGGGCTTATGTATGCTGTAGTCGCAGAACTAGTGGATTTGCATTGATGACCTCTGTGGGGACAGGGCAAATCATGGTGTCCCAGTTAAACTCCCAAACCCAGGGCTCAAATGGGTCTCTCTGATGGCAGAATAGGGCATGCCTAGAAGCCAGTCAAGAGCTGTTTCTGTGAGTGTTTTACCCATTCCTGCTAGAAAGTCAAGGATTTTTCATCTTATACAATAGTTTTAAAAAATTACTTGCTTAAGAGGATTAAAAAACATAATCTGAGTATTTAGAACCATATGCCCCGTGGTTTATTACGTAGCTACGACACACCCATTACTACTGTGCTATGCACTCTGTGGGGTGGGCATAGTGGGGAGAGCAAGCAGAAGGAAACGTAGATGTGTTCCTACATCTGAGAATCTCCAAATCCAATTCAGGGACAAAGCATTTACTTCGAAGAGTCAAATGGCTTTGCAAAAATGAGATGAATCCAAAGAGTTGTCCTTGAGTATTCTTGAAAGATAGAGTAAGGACAAGCAGCGCTATGAATCTGGATGAGAGATCACTGTGCTCCATCTGGCCTTTGGAAGACTTCTAAAAGCAGGAGTTTCTTGCCGGACACTGAAAGTTTGGTAAGATTCAGGAAGCCTGGGTGACTCAGTCGGTGAAGCATCTGCCTTCGGCTCAACTCACCATCCCAGAGTCCTGGGATCGAGTCCCACATCAGGCTCTCTGCTCCATGGAGAGCCTGCTTCTCCCTCTGCCTGCCGCTCCCCCTGCTTATGCTCTCTCTTTCTCTCTCTCTCTCTCTCTCTCTCTCTGGCAAATAAATAATATAAAAAAAATATTTATTAAAAAAAAAAGGAGGTTGGCAAGATTTGATGCTATGTAAAGGGAAGGAGTTTCAAGCTTTGACAAACAATGAAGATGTGAAATAGAAGGTGTGATTGGTTAAGGTGACACAACTATTTGAGGGATCAGAGACTGGAAAGCTAATTTGGGTCTAGAATTTATTTGACAAATAGTGTCTGAATCCCTGCTGTGTGTCAGTTACTATGCTGACCACTGAGGATTTTAGTAAAAATAAAGACGGGTCTTATTCTTTCAGTGGCTCACAGCCAAGTGGACAGAGGAAAGAAAAATATTAAAAGGTGAGGGGTCAAATTCTTAACTTGGACTTACTTCATCCACTGTTTATCCTCAGTCACTAATTTGTTCATCCTACTCTCAGAGCATCCTTCAAATGCTTCATCCAAACTGTTACCTATGACCTTAGCTTAGACCTTTATCCTTCACCGGGAATATTACAAAACCCACCCAACTATCGTCAACTTCCTTAAACTAGCCTTTCCCCATTCATACATGCTAACCAAATTACCTCCACGAAGTAAACCTGAGCATATTTCTTACTAACTTACGTTTACTTCTGTCTTATTTATTCTAGTTCCTTCCCCAAAATACCTATAATTCTGGTTTGACTCCCCTCTGTGGGGATCTGGGATACTAGCCCCAGACTGGGGTTGAGGGAGTATCTGAAAGCTCCACGGACCCCAGAGGGTAGAGCCAAGGGAAAACCCAAAGTCCAGAGCATCCCTTGAAATTCTCAAATGAAGTATCAATCCTGAAGTATCAATCCGTTTCAGTAGAGAGGAAGAAACCAAAGACAATGCAAAAGATTCGAATAAAGCTTTACTGTGGATTTGCAGTCCATTAAGCACTGTTCAAAATACTTTTGTGCATTAGCTCATTTAGTTATACTAAACCCTCTAAGGTAATTACTATTATTATCATCCTTGTGGCCATTTCACAGATGAGATAATGAGGACATATAGAAATCAGATAACTTACAAAGTTCACGCAGTAACCGTAGGACTGGATTCCAGATGCAGGCAGTTTATTTCTAGAGTCTGAGCTCTTAACCACCATGCCATATTGCCTCTGCAAAGTGGGAGCACAAGGACAAATTAAGGAGGTCATAACATAGGCTAAGAGATGAACGTGGGGACCCATCTCCCAGCCACTAGAACAAAGCTCCAGGGACTTTTTAAAGGTTGCTCACAACCTTGGCTAAGGGTGGGGGAGGGAGCGGACAAAGATGCAGGTGAGCTTCCTGTATTTGTCAGCACGCATCACCTAATAGAGATGCCGTCCACCATCTCACGGTTTTTAACCCCTGATTATTTATATATGCCTGTTGAGAAGGCTACCCTGCTTCGTCCTCCCCGGCATTGACCCACACTTCCATATGCTCAGTTCTGCTCTCTACTGCCTCATTGTAGATTTTAATTTTTCTATTTGTACTTCGTTTTTGGTTCTCCTTACAATTGTTATTTATGTCACCTGTCTCCCTTTTAATTTCATTTTCTTTGTCTTGACATCTTGGCCTTTCTGCTCTAGTTTTATAGATGTTAAGCAGATTCTAAAGCATTACTTTATTTCCTACAGTAAATCATTTTGAGAGAATTCTTCTTTCCTTGGGTCTTTAGGGTGTTCTTCCCTTTCTCTGATTCTACAGTGTTTTTCCCTGGCTTCATATGGTGGCTCTTTCCTGTTCATTTATCCTCAAGAAGGAACAAATCCATCGATACCCAGTGTTTACCAATACACCGGTGATGGATTCCCCTTAGCTCAATTCTCAGAGTGGTGATTTTGAACTGTTTTCCAGATCCACAGCTGACAGCGATTGATACGCACAAACAATTCTTGACCCATCGTCTCCCCCTCCCAATGCGCAGCTGACTTGTGTCTTAATGTGGCTTGTTTGCCCATTTGAGAACGAATCTTCTCTCTCCCTGCCACCTGGCTCTCTGATACTCAAAACTAGAATTCCCAGTTCTTCCTCTCACTGCGCTTCCCTATCCTGCTTTGCCTGTGAGGACTCTACCATCCAGACTCTGGTTCCTTGCGACCTGGAGCTTCTCCATCAGAAGGCAGGGGGTGGGGGTTGTGCCGAAGGGTCTATCCCTGCCTTTCAAGCTCCTGCTGCTTCTCTTGGCCCAATGAAGGTGACCCATGACTGAGTTTCTTCATCCCCACCAGCAGCAGGGTTGGTATGATAATAACTCAATCGACAGGCCCACGTTTGCATGTTCTTGTGTTGTAAAAAGTTACGAAAGGCAGCGTATGGTCAGCCAAAGCTTTTTCATGCTCATGAGGGAGACGATCACAACTTACTGTTTTCTTGGGTCTGGTTATAGGGACTTTGTTTATGAACGTCACCTTCTGAAAGATTTCTTAAATGTTAGAATTTTAGTGAAAAATATGTACTTTGGTTTCCTGGTGGGAACCGGCTGTGGTTAAGTGAGAGTAGGCACATTCAGATACTGCTCGTCTTGGGAACAAATGTCCACTTCAGCCGAGCCTGAGAAGACATACTTGCTGGGCAGATTGGCCAAACCAAAGCCAGCCAGATTAACCTAACCAAATTGTTGCTTTGGACTCGGGCTCCCATGGATACTAATGCGGTAATGAGTTAACTCTTTCCTGCCCAACATAAATAAACGACATGCTGAAAGCTGGTGGGAATGTCTCCAGTGGAGATGTTTTAGTTTATTCTAACACTCATGTGTTCAACCAGGATTTTTTGAGGGCCTGCTTTTCTAGCCTGGTGGCAAAGGTGAGCGGAATAGATATATTCTTTCTCTCATTGAAGCTATGATCTAGTTGAAGAGACAAACATTAAGCAAACACAAATACATTCATAATTGTTAATTGGGGACAACGCTACACGGAGTACATGGAGGAGGTAAGTGGGAAAAGGACCAAAGCCGGAGTTCAGGTGGTCTTTCCAAGGAAGGGACATTGAGGGGGACCTCAAGTAGGAGTAATTCAGGCAACGAGTGAGGACAGAGAGTATTCCAGGTTAAAAAAGGAAAAAAAAAAAAAAAGAGTATTCCAGGTAGAGGGAACAGCATGTGCAAAGCAATGAGGTAGGAAGACTTGGCATGCTTAAGGGACTGAGAGAAGGCCGGCCAGGGTGGCTACACCTTGGTGAGCAGGAAGCGTAGTGTTGAAGAGAAGGATAGGATATGAACAGCTATTAAGGGCATTTAAGAGAATCAACAGAGATGAACAAATGGGGTAGCAGTGTGGTCCCTGGAACTTAGCATGAATTCGTGCTGATCCAATTCAACACAGTTCTGGGATTTTCTCCAACAGTATTCGATCATTCTGTCTGTCTTCCAGTTTTGCCTGTGTTGAAGAGATGCAGGGTAACCCAGCTTTACCCTTTGTGATGGTCTGCCTGGTCCCTTAAACTCTGCATTCTCTAGTCCACGCTAGAAGCCCTACTTAACCTTCTTATGCAGTCTGTGCTAAAACCATATTCTGGAAACACCTTGTCCTAAGTAGGGAGATTATTTGGAAACTGTCGATATTTCTTTGACTCTATATTGAGTAGGTTTGCAATATTCTTTCTCAACCCGTCTCATCTCATCACCTTCCATCCCCTTCCCAGTGGAAATGGGATGGCCTTTCAATAATTGTGGCTTTGCCGGGACCACCTCCAATCAGCTGCTTGGCCCTAGCTTTCATTTTGAGGAACTCATGTCCCTTCCACCTTACCTTTCGACTAAAAGCCAGGATCTTATTTTATAAACCACTGGGCCTTTTTTTGTTCAAACCATCCAACTGGCCTCCTCATTCTGGAAAACCTCAACTGTTATAATAATAGCATTTACATAGGACATCTTTAATCCTTCCAATACAACCTCTGGAAGTATTTCTCGGAGTTAAAACCTGATCTCTTCCGGTAGCACTCAAAACTAATTTCCTATTGTGTAGATCTTGGTAGAAACCAGACGATTTGGTGACAGCTCTCTTTTTGGAGGCAATATTCAAGTTACAAAGAATAATTAAGTCACCCTGTTCATCCTTCCTTTTCCCAGACTAATGTCCAACCCTTAAACTATTTCTTTTTTTTTGGTCACACACTTAGACCTTACATATTTAAAGGGCTTTCAAGGGCATGTCTTATTATTTACCAGGGTAAAAGCTTTCCAAAAACACTAACAGCCACAAGAACAACAATACCTTGCAACTTTATGGCACTTAACTTTTTTTTCCCAGTGCTTTTTTTGTACATACATTATCTTATTTTGTGCACTTAATGACTCTGCGAATTAGGGAGGGTGGATGTTATTATCTCCCTGGGGAAAAAATAAAACAAGAGTCAGCCTTGATTCACTCTGGTAGACATTCAGGAGCAGGTTGGACCAACATGAGGCTCTCACCACATCACTGGTCTCCCTCCAGACCCTTAGCTGACCTGCTCCGCTGTGCAGTTCCTCTGCCCTTTATCAAAGATCACCCAAGGATAACAGCCAACACTTGTTGAGTATTTAATGAACGTCAGATACTGCACTGTGTAAGTGCTTTAGATGCATTTTATCTTTCAACCCTCAGAACAAAGGGGGCGGTTCTATTATGCCCACTGCTCGGATGAGCAGACTGAAGCTCAGAGAGGTTAAGGGACTTGCCCAGGACACCAATATGATGCTGTATTCAAGAATAAGCCGAACAAAGCCCACCTCTGCTTGCTATGAAATTTGGTGAAGATGTACTCTGGTCACCTTCTGGAATCTTCCCATAGAATGCCCCTGTCTAGAAAATTCACAAAATGTGCTACGGGGCATCATGTACTTTCTCTGGAGGAAAGCGTTTGTTGTTGAATTTTGTGTCGTGCTGTGTTTTTACTGTTAACGAAAAGGTGTGTCAAAGTGGAAAATTATAGCTAGGAATTAGAAAGCTCTGGCTTAGAATGTTCGCTGGCCATCAGAGCAGTGGATTCAGCTGCAGCTCTGACACGTAGCTGCCTGTGTGGCTTCACACAAGTCACTCGGTAGCCGAGACCTTGCTTCATTTCTAAAATGGGGGTAGTAATAGCAACTCTAGGGTTTGTTGTGAGTGTTGGAGTATTAATGTCTTTTTTTTTTCTCTTTTGCTTCCCAGAGTCAGAATACCACTTTTTTTTTTTTTAAGTGAACTCTGTGCCCCATGTGGGACTCAAACTCACAACCCCGAGATCAAGAGTCACATGCTCTACTGACTGAGACAGTCAGGCACCCCAGAACACCACTTAATTGGGGGAAAATCCCCACTATTTTAGTCTCAGTAAGAGTGGGGTCCCGACTTTCGATGTGGAAATTGAAGAGGGCTACATTATCAGCTAGGGATCCTGATCGTGATCGACATTAAGTGACCCTGGATGACAAAGCAGAAGAGGGATAATTTACAGATTATTGGAGGACTGAAGAAATGGGCTCAAGAGATTAGGAATGATGCCAAAACCGTGCTGGGGAGCTGGTCCCAAGAGGAAATTGGTGCTCTGTCCCTGAGTTCTAGATGTTAGCGCTCATATCCCATTAGGGACTCAACTTTTTGCCTTTGCTTATATGCCACTTCT
Source organism: Ursus arctos (assembly GCF_023065955.2). NCBI lineage: Eukaryota > Metazoa > Chordata > Mammalia > Carnivora > Ursidae > Ursus > Ursus arctos. The sequence goes on along the minus strand of NW_026622886.1, from coordinate 7,249,730 downwards.
GCATGGGAAACCCGACCTTGCAGCCAGCAATCCCACAAAATGTGGACCCTCCACACGAAACCTGTTTCCTCCTGTTGTCCCCTACTGATGAGTGGAGCTGAGGTCACATCTCTGGGCCAAGGCTGCAAAGGAAAATGGAGAAATAATTTCTCTGATTTCTATGTTGGGAAGATGAGACCCATGGGGGAGGATGTGGATTACTCAGAGATCACAGGGTGATCAAAAGGTACTAGACAGCCAGAAAACACAAGAAATATCCCAATATCTATCAGAGGGATGAAATTCCCTCTCCATATGCTCTGGCAGCTAAGGCAAGAGCATGTGACCTAGGCTGAGCTAATCAAATGTTCTCATCAAGGACTTCGCCATCTGAGAGAGAAAAAGACACCCAGGTCAATTGGAGATTGCTCCTGGTGGCCATGGTAGAATTGGCAATTGGAGCCCACAGCAGTGGCTTTCCAGGGGTGACAGTACCTGCAGTGGCATCTTAACCAGATTCTTTCTAGGACATGGCCTTGACTACGGTTTACCTTCATAGCTCCCTTTAATTTCCACATTTGTTCTCAGTCTGCTTTTCCATCGTTTCCATCAGTTCTGTGAGCCAGGCAATAACCTTCCAATAAAATACTTTCTTATCTAATATTGGCAATACTCACTGGTACAGAAACTGGTACTACTGAGTAGGTTGTGGGCAATAGGAGACCAATAGGGAAAAGGGAACAATCTGTGATTATTTCTGGACTAACTGGAGCTGTGAGAATCTGGCAGATTAAGGTATATGGTAGTCATTTAGGTTTCTGGACCCAATTCCAACGCATGCAGATGTTGGGGAGGAAAAAATTTTCTCCTATCCTTTGAGGTCTTCTAGCTGGTGTAAGAATTAAATTGACACAAGACCGATTAACAGGAGGGGGAAAAAGTTTAATTACGTGTGCACAGAGGCCCAATAATGAAATTATGACCTGCAAAAAGTGACCAAGGCAGGCAGTTTTTATGCTTTGTAGACAAGAGACAATAAATTTGTGAGGAATTGACAGAACAAAGGAAACTTACATTTGGGAGTTTCATTTAGTAAGGAATTCTGAACAGCATTTGGGCTGGGGTAGTAAATTAGTAAAAAAATAACATGGTTTATTTATACAGCCTCTTGGCTCTAAATTCCCTCTCTAGTGATAGGGGACATCTTTTTACCTCCTGGTACAAGGAGGGTACCTTTCACTTAGGAGATTTATTTCATGCTTTCAGAGGGACAAAGGAAGGTCAGCGTATTCTTACACTGGCTGATTCTTAAACAACGTTAAATTTAAAATAATCAATATGCTAGAGTGGCACATTTCGGGGCAGCCTGCCCTTGACCCCTACACTTGGCTCCTACACACTACCGAGAAAGTCTTTGACACTAAATGGTATCTTAGGGGTGCCTGGGTGGCTCAGTCTGTTAAGCGTCTGCCTTTGGCTCAGGGCTTGGGTCATGACCCTGGGGTTCTGGGGTAGAGCCCTGAGTCGGGAATCCCTGCTCAGTGGGGAGTCTGCTTCTTTCTCTCCCTCTGCCCCTCCACACTGCTTGTGCTTCTTAGGTTGTTATTTGCTCTTCTAACCAACTGGCTGTAAATTAGAGGTTCCCACGACCTCCTGCTCAGGTCTGATTAATTTGCTAATGTAGCTCATGGAACTCAGAGACACTGTTCACCCACTAGTTTATTATAAAAGGCTATAACTCAGTAACAGCGGGAAGAGATACAGAGGGGGATGTCTGGGAAAAGAGGGTGAAGCTTCCATGCCCTCTCCAGGGGCACTGCTCTCCCTGCACCTCCAGGTGCTCTGACACTCTAAAGGCATGATTGATTACATCATTGGCCATTGGCAAATGATTCACCCTCCAGCCCCTCTTCCCTTCCCTGAAAGTTCCAACCCCTAAAGTTCAGGTGGGTTCTCTGGGCAACCAGCCCCATTTTTAGGTGCCCTCCCAAAGTCACCTATTAACATAACAAAAGACACCTTTATCTCTCCTTAATTCCAGGGGTTTGAGGAGCTCCATGCCAGAAATGGGGTAAAGACCAAATGTACATCTCTTTTCCTACATTACAATATCAGTTAGTCATACAGTTAATTCCATCCGTGCAGTGCCCATTGAAGGACTAGTGAGTGTTCACTGCTACAGGCCAATCGATAAACTATTTTACTGAAATAGTCTGGGATACTTTGTTTAAATAAGAACTCCAACAGAGTCAAAAGTTTTATTTATTAATTTTTTTAGCAACCATGCATGCAGGACAAAGAGAGAAATATCAATAAGTCTTCTGGTTTTATCAAGGAAACTTCACAAGTATGTGTAGCCTTTATTAGTGAAGATGCTGTTCTATACCTTATATTCAGGCAGCAAATAATTAAAGTAACAAAGACAATCACAGCTTCTTTAGAAGTGAAAGGTAACACCCAGCCTGCTGGAACCGTCTCAAGTCTGAGTGTTGTAAAGGCTCCTTTGTTAAGAAAATATATCTGCACATACTGCATCATTGTACAAAATCCCATCTGCTTTTCTACGGCTGAAGCAAAAAGGTGAACATTTATCTCCTTATTTTTCTTGAGATACCTTTCATCAGAGGTGAGAAGGGTCTGCGGTTTCAAGCTAAGCAATGAAATCACATCAGTTAGCAGCGAGGGGGCGGGTAGAATAGGGGAAGAAGCTTAAAGCTAACGCTATGGAAGAGAAAAAGGCCATAAAGAAATGTTTAGCAATGATCGTATGAACACATCAAATTTTGTATTTACAGGAGCGCGAGGGAATCGTGGACTACAGGTGGTCATGTGAAGAAATAGAGTGACTTCCTCTCATCTTCCCGTTTGGGCTCAAAATTCAGAAATCAGGGACTTTCGATGAGTGCAACTAGGTAATCTCTTATCTATTGCAGCTGAAAACCAAAAGCGAACTTTGATCCTGTGGATTACCCAAGCAATGTCTGTTGAATTCACAGCATCGCCAAGTGACTTTTGTATAAGGTGGGTTATTGTTAAGAGTGCGTGGGCCCCGAAGAGTGAGAAGGGGGGGGTCTGTGAGAATTTAGAGCACTGAGAGCTCCCAACCCTCAGTAATTCTCCCACTAAACACCAGGAAAAGCAGCCCTCCCTCCCCAAGTTTGATGAGGCTGTTTTCCCTTGCTCTAAGGCCTGAAGGCATTCTCTTTGAAGATGTAGACACTTCCGTGCTCAGTCTCCATACGTGAGAATACTTGGTCCCTGTATGCCTTGAGCTGGAAGTCCAATTTAAAAGTTAAGCCTTGGGGGGAAAGGATGAGCCACAAAATAATTTTGATACGGGTTTACAGGCTAGAGATGCTGATTTTGGTGTGTAAGCGCAAACAACTGGGATTAGTTCTAATCGATGGCTTGGTTGGTTGGCTTTAATGCATGGACACCCGTCCACACGCACACACAGACTAGCCCCCAAATGGTCTTGAAGGCACAAATAAATTACTGGACCACTGCCCCAAGCTCCACCTAGGCCCCACATCTATAAGATCATGGGATTTTTCCAGTGACAGGGGAGGAGACAATTTGAGTTTGCCATACTGTAGGTCTGCACTGTGTGCATAAGCCTGTTCAAAAACAAAATTTCACTGAGTAAATCTCAAGGTCTAATTGGCTTTATTAAGCAATCCATGAACCCAGCCACATCCTCAGTAGCAGGTAATGAGATGCTCTGAGGACCGGTACAAAATGGAAGGTTTTTATAAGCAGGGTTTCTTATAGGCGGGGCAAGAACATTATTTGCAAAACAAAAAGGGATTGCTTCAGACTGGGCCAGCTTTTTTGGGAGAGGAAGCAGAGGCAGGGTTTTTATCATGCAGATGACCTCACTAGGGCGGATCTAGAAATTTCAGGTTGACAGTTAAAAGGTCACATTCCTGGGATCAGTTGAAACTGTAATTAAGTCTTGGTTTGCTGGCTTGCAGGGGGGCAAATGACTCCAATTTGAGCTTCTTTCTTGTTTAACAGATGGCTGTGGTGGTACTCATGGGTGGCCTTGTAGGACTGGGGGGAGCAGCACTACCCTGGACACGGTTTTGAGCAGAACATTCATAGACCATCCTCACGTATAGGAGGGATAGTTGAATTGGTACTATTTTGGTTGCAAGCAGTTTTGGGGTTTTTTTTGGTTTTGTTTTTTTAATATAGGAAGAAGTGTTATGAGGCTACTGGGTGCTTAAAGTGGCAGACTTCAAGGAACTTTTATCTTATCTTATCATCTTATCTTAGTGGGTCTCCTGAACCTGAATAACCCTATTAAGATGAAATCCCCCATTGTAAGGGCCAAGGTTGGATACGGCCCCACCCCCAATAAGGAAACTGATAGGAGCAGGTGGTCCCTCCCTCTTGCAGCTAAGATGTGGCCCCTGACCCAGGTTGACCAATTAGAAGCTGAGGAATCCAAAGGAGGACTCAGTCTGAAATAAGTCCTTTCCTGTGTCCTCAGCTCCTTAGTCCCCTTTGTTTTTGTTGTTTTTTAAAAATATTTATTTTTTTGTTTATTTACGTAATCTCTACACCCAACATGAGCTTTAACTCATGACCCTGAAATCAAGAGTTGCATGCTCTTGCGGCTGAGACAGCCAGGCACCCCACCAGCCACTTTTTAGTTTGAGTTCATCAGTGAGGTAAGGAGGTCAGGTCCAAGGACCCAGAGAGGGGTCCCCCAGGAGGAGCCACAAGGGTCCTCAGCAGAGAGAACGTGAGAGCAGATTATTGAATACAGCAAGTGACAGCACAGCAGACGGAGTGCGGCAGACTCGGAAAGGAAACGTGAGTCTCCCCCCCACTTGGGGTTAGAGGTTTATAATCAAAAGGGGTGCAAGGTGCATGCTCCTCCAAGAATCCAGGGTAGGGTCCGATCAAAGATGAGCGTCAGGTGAACACTAGGTATCACTCCATAAATCACCAAAGGTAGGGTAAACTGAGGCTTCGGGTGAAACTTGGAGAATGATTAACTTTCTTTTTTTTTTTTTTTTAAGATTTTATTTATTTATTCGACAGAGTGAGAGACAACCAGCGAGAGAGGGAACACAAGCAGGGGGAGTGGGAGAGGAAGAAGCAGGCTCATAGCAGAAGAGCCTGATGTGGGGCTCGATCCCAGAACTCCGGGATCACGCCCTGAGCCGAAGGCAGATGCTTAACCGCTGCGCCACCCAGGCGCCCCGGAATGATTAACTTTCTTGCCTCCCCCTTGGAGTGGGAATGTAGCTTCTTTGGTTTACTCAGATGCAAGGTGGAAACAAAGAACATAAATAGGGCTTAGCCGAGAAACAGCAGAGATGGAGGCTTTCTAGAAAGGGGTCCCTTCCGTTTCCCGGTCTCCCCAGCGTTCTTGACTCCACTATAGTCCACCTGAATTCCTTCCCCAAATATCCATGTCTGCTCATCTTAACCAGAAATGGTTTCTGTCATTTGCAGCCTAGCGCTGCCTGGCCTGAGCCCTCACCGCAGGGTGCTTGGCACACCGGAGGACAAATGGTAGTGAGTATTGTCTTCCTTAACAACCTTTATGATTTAATTAATTGAGATCAAAAGTCCTCTAAGGTTCTTTCAATCAAGCACCATTATGTTGAGTCTGTTCTGGAATAATCCCTTCATCTGCTTAGTCATTCTGGTGGTTTCTCTCTAGAAGCTTTCTCGCTCCTGTCAGTGTGTGGTATTAACAAAATTACTTGGTCATTCTTTCTAGTGAAACCTGAGATTTCAGGACTACCCAGAAATTGCTACTGAGAGCATTAATATTTTAGCTACAGATTTTTGGCTGGATGATGTAAACTCATCTACCTATAGCTCTAACATCCGGATAGTCTACTTAAAATTTTACAACTCATTAAAAAATTTTTTAAATCATTTTCATTAAGACTCTGAAGAGTAATATGGGTTTGTTTGTTTGTTTGTTTGTTTGTTTTTTAAATCACATGACATCTTATTTTCTATGGTCAAGACATAGTATAGTTACTTAATTCATTAATTTTTGGAAACTAACTCAGAACTGTAGTGATCTAAAAGTATAAAAAATCATTGTTTAAGGGAGAAATGTTACTTAAATTATGTGAACGAAACCTGACTTAATCACGTCAGTGATCGTTCATGGAGAAATCAATGTTGATCCAAGTATCTAATCTGGTGATGAGCTCCCTAATAAAACTATACAGTCTAGCTGCCAACAGACATGCCACTATTGTACAGTACAGAACTGCTCTGGGCAGGAAATTCAGTCTTTCTTGGGTTTTTTAAAGCATGATGCAGATTTTCAGTTATGTCTCTAGCTCTCCAATGCTTGCCTCTCTGGTCCTTTCTGCATCTTGGAAAAACCTTGACTCTTTATCCTGTCTCCTTTCCCATGCAACCCCTTCCCACTCCACTTCCTGGGGGATCAGTTAGAGAGAGGGAAAGTCGGGGCCCTTATTGTTGTGGTGATTTTGCAAGCAGAAAGAGCTAGGGGTCCCCAGAAAAAAAAGAAGAGACATAGCTTTCTTGACATAGGAAAGTCATTGGAGCCCCTTCACCCCCACCACCCCGCCATCTTGTGATCTGTGCCTGATGGCACTACTTGCCCAGAGCACATTTCTTACAGAACTTGCTAGGATATGATGAAATTGTGGACGAATAGACCTAGTGGTTAATGATTTTAAGGGAACAAAAGAATGTAAGAACAAGCAGCCACTATCAGGGCAGGAGATACCCTAATCATATCAGGGACAATAAATTGTGATAAAACTCCCAGTGCTGGTTCAATAGTAAAGATTGGCCTGACAACACACAGTTTTTAGCTATCTTTGCAGGATTTTAACCCCTTGAGCAATCAAATAGCAGGCCAATTGGAGCCAGAGAATCGGTGATACTCACCCTTGCCAGTCCTGGTGACTTCCACCAATTGAGACCTGAAATCTGTCTCCTTAAGATGACTTTTGCCCCAGCTCCATACTGAATTCCCCATTGCCTGAGCCCCTTTGTGAATATGTGTGTACCCTTAGCTTCAAACTTCCCCAGTTTCGTTGTTCAAGGGGGCACTGCTTTGGGACATGTCCCCGGTGTTCTTCTTCACTTGTTTCAAGTAAAACCCTTTTTTTCCTATTCTTTGGCTTGGTTGTATCTTTTGGCTGGACACCCACCAAGAAGTAAACCCAGTGTTGGGTAACAGTTTCATTTATTTGAGGTTTATTTTCATGAAAGATTTAAATGTTTCACTGTCTACTTTGGGTTCCTACACCCAATTTCAACTGGGGGGGAGGTGGAGGATAGTACTTGAGGTCTTTGAGAATTCAACTCAATTACATCACTATCTATCCAGAGACAACATTAAATCTTGGAGGTGAAGGGCTCATTCCTACAAGACTGCCCCTCCCCCCACCACTTCAGCCGCCATTTGCAAGTTCAGGTTGTCACCTGTGCTCCTTTTTTTTTTTTTTTAAAGATTTTATTTATTTATTCGACAGAAATAGAGACAGCCAGAGAGAGAGGGAAAACAAGCAGGGGGGAGTGGGAGAGGAAGAAGCAGGCTCATAGCGGAAGAGCCTGATGTGGGGCTCGACCCCAGAACGCCGGGATCATGCCCTGAGCCGAAGGCAGACGCTTAACCGCTGTGCCACCCAGGCGCCCCCGTCACCTGTGCTTCTGACCAACAAGATATAGATCAGAGGTCCCCATGACTTCCTCCTTGTGTTTTTTTTTAAGATTTTATTTTGTATTTATTTTAGAGAAAGAGAGTACACAGGAGGGCAGAGAGACAGTCCTAAGCAGACTCTGCACCAAGCACAGAGCCCCAAACGGGGCTCAATCCCACAACCCCGGGATCATGACCTGAGCCGAAACCAAGAGTCAGATGCCCAACCGATTGAGCCACCCAGGCGCCCCTCCTTGTGTTTGCTCACAGAACTCAGGGAAACATTTTACTTACTACATCACTGGTTTACTGGGAGAAGATACAACTAGATGGAAGAGATACATAAAATAAGCTGTGGGGAAAGGGCTCAGAGCTTCCATGCTCTCTGATCCTACCACTTCCCTCCAATTCTCCACTTGTTTTCCAAATTTGAAGCTCTCCCAACATGGGCCTTTTGGGTTTTAGTGGGGGTTTCATTACATAGGCCTGATTGGATAAATCATTAGCCATTGGCTGTAGATTCAATTTCCAGCTCCTCTGCCCTCCCCGGAGGTTGGGGGGATGGAGGCTAGAGGATCCTGAGGAAAGTTACAACCTTCTAACCACGTGGTCTGTTCTCCTGGCAACAAGCTGCATCCTTAGGTGAGGCCCAAAGTCATGTCATTAACATAACAAAAGACACGTTTTATATGCTCTTGTCTAAGGAAATTCCAAGGTTTTTAGGAGCTCTGTGCCAGAAACAGGGAATATTTCTTTTTATAAACCACAATATCATATTGTCCAACCTCACTAAATTTGTAGGGTAACTGATTCTTCCAGTCAGGGGGTCTAAAGGAAAGTTTGGAGTGTCCATTTTCCGTGGAAAGTTTTTGGTCACTGACCTTAATGGCTTGTCCTGCAGGAAATAGCCTGAGGCAGTATTTCCAAGCCTGCTCCCTTCTCGCCCCTAGCCCCGAACACCAGCTTTATAAAACACTCCTAGGCTACTCTGTGTATCCCACTGAAAGGCATCCTGGGAGGCCTGATTATTCTTTGATTCTCTAAAGCAAAGCAACCATTCTGCAAACCACTCAAAGCCGGTGGTGCAGGAATTCCAAGATGGTGCGCGGTGCCTACACCGGAGGCAGACTTGCAGGCAAAGCCCCAGCTCAGAGGCAGATCCTAATTAGTCTACATCTACCATTGAGGCATGGTCCTCTGGCCAGAAACGGGGTTTAGTGGTATCACTTGAAGCAGTTCTGGCCAACGAGATATGAGAAATATACTGAAGGTTTGGGAGGTGGGCTTCATTACTGATAAAAAGAAGACGAGGTGGTCCCTTTCCTTCCTCGGGACATTGCTGTGCTGTGTGTGCATGTAAGGCTCGGAATGGCGCCAGTCTCGTCCTGTGGCCATGATCTCAACAAGGACAAAGCTAGCATCATGGTACAGTTGAAAATTAGAAGAAATGTGGGTCCTGAATGTTATTGAACCTTGAATTAATTCTGAAGCCACCTTGTCTCAGAATCCTTGCAGTCTGAAAAATTTAAATGTCCTCATTGTTTAGATTGGTTGAGTCAGTGTTATCTGTTACTTGCAGCCGAATGCATCCCAACACGTGTATCTCAAGAGCTGTTCTCTCATGCCCACCCCCCCAATGGAATTGAGCTATAATGATCAACTTCATCGTTTTTCAAATTCTACTAGGTATAAAAATGTTTCTGTTTAGTGGCGCCTGGGTGGCTCAGTTGGTTAAGCACCTGCCTTCCGCTCATGTCATGACTCAGGTCATGATCTCAGCATCTTGGGATTGAGCCCCCTCATTGGGTTCCCTGCTTAGTGGGGAGTCTGCTTCTCCCTCTCCCTCTGCCCCTCTCCCCTGCTCGTGTGCGTTCTCTCTTTCCCAAGTAAATAAATAAAATCTTTGGGAAGGCTGGGGGCCTCAGTTTGTGAAGCTTCTGCCTTTGGCTCAGGTCATGATCTTAGGGTCCTGGAATCGAGTCCCACATCAGGCTCCTTGTTAAGTGGGGAGCCCGCTTCTCCCTCTGCCTGCTGTTCCCCCTGCTGTGCTCTCTCTCTCTCTCTCTGACAAATAAATAAATAAATATAAATAAATATCTAAAAAAAAATCTTTAAAAAATGTTTTTGTTAGTAGCTCTCTGTGAACACCTGTCTGGCACTCAAAATTACATGTGACGTGTGGACACCCATCACTGAAGTCCTAACTAGAGATGCAGGGGGATTAAATCCTGAGGAAACGAATACTACCAACAACAGTCTGCTGTGTTCTAGGTGCTTTATATCTTGTGTTTTGAGATGTTTTGTTGTTAAGAAAGAGATAAATAGAGTAGTAGCTTGAGAGTCAAGGGAAGATGTTATCAATAGTACTCACGAGAGTTTCCCAACACTAGCCCAACACCCATAAAATTTTAAAACTGCTGATCCTCAGCCCTGGGAGCATCTACTCCAAGCAAAATTGTGTGTAAGGGCCCACTCCTGAGTCTGAACTCATGTCGTAGTTGCCAAAGGCCGTTGCAGAGAATCAGCGGTATCTGAGGGCAAAAGCATAGAGAGTGGAAGGAAAATCTTCTTCGGTTAAGTCTCACTAAGATGATAATCAGTCTGCTCCAGGAGAATGGAATCTAAATCATCCTCAATTTAAGCTCCATTGAGAGAAATTTCCCATCAAGCAGTTAATGTTGGCATTATCCATTTGCTGTGTCTGGGGGAGGGGGATTGACCTACACTTCACGTCCCTTCTCTAAGACTGGGCAGATCAGATAGGTTTGCCTTCTTGGAAGTTTGGGAACATGTGTTGGCCCTTGCTGTCTGCAATTCATGTCCCAGTAGTCACTCTTCAACACCGCCCCCTCCCTGCCTCCCAGCCAAGCTTTTGATGCTATTACTTCATGAAAAATGGCTCTTGCTAAGGTCACCATTTGCCTCCATCTTGCTGGACCCAATTCTCATTTCATATGACCTCTTAGCAATAGGGATGGTGTCTACTGTACTTACTGAAGTATTCTGGCATGTAGTAGGTACTCAATAAATGATTGCGAGTAAGTGAATGAATATGCATTCTGTGTCACATGATGTCTTGGGGACAGTCAAGCCTAGAATTCAGAGTCCAGAGTTCTTGCAACTAAAACATACTTCGATACAGCTTTACACAGTGAGACTGAAGTATATCCTGATTGCATTTTCTAAAGAAGGAACAAAAGCCACTTTTACTTCTCTGCTTTTATATAACTCAATTCTTGAGCACATTTACTCTAGGAGTCACTTTTCCTTTTCAAACATCCTTCCCCTAAAATTCCATCCCCCAGCAAGCAGGTGCTTGATGGGATGTTTTCAGAAAAGCTCTCATGCAGGCATCAGTTTTGTGTTGAGTTCCACACCCTACCCCAATTCTTCCAATAGTGCTCTGAAAGAACAATTAAGCCCTGAATTCTTTACAAGGGGATGGGGGGGAAATCTGTTTTAAAAGCTCCATTATTAATCACATAACTGCCAACTAATTATTACCATGTACCAAATAGCCAAAAGCAGCAAGGATCTTTTGTACAGCTGGCTTCACCAGCCAAGGACTGTGCCAAAAGATCCAGCTGGGAGGCCCTCCTGCTCTAACCCAAGGTAAGCCGCAATGTCCACATACCTTCCAAATTCACCACTCAGGCAGCAGATTGGGTTTTTGCTGTTGTTGTTGTTGTTGCTTTTTGCACAAAACCTCATGAAATCTCAGATAGAAACAAAAGCAATAGACTTCACAGCTTCATTTGAAGGGAATGGCTTGATGCCATTGCCAGAGTTCACAGGAAAGATAAATGTTAGCTTATTTTAGAAAACGAGTATGCTTGACTATCAATCCTCTTTTTATGGAGGCACCATTCTAGTGCCCGGTGGCCAAAACAAATCGGGAAAGGTAGTCACCCCAAGAATCTGGAGGCAGAGTAGCTGGAGATGGCTTTTAAATGTCAGTCAAGTTCATGGTTTGGAAAGAGGAACTGAACAGTAGGTCTTCGAGATGAACCATGGCCATCAACAGGAAAAAGAGTGATGCGGTTGGAAGCCTGGGTGATTGGGACCAGGTTGGAATGCTGTGTGCTGAGTGCAACTGGGGGTGCGGTAGGGCCGAACCAGGTGACACTGGGTATAGAAGGTCCAGGTTGATGAATCAGGGAGACACCCTTGTAGGGCAGAATGCCAATGGCCACTTACTCCTGCAAATGCTTTCTCTTCACATCTTAGGACACTAACCAGATGCACTGATAAAATGCAGCCAACCCAACGTTGCCCACTCACCTTTTCAGGTTCCCCTTCTGCTGCAGAACCAATGGAGGAAAACTATCTGGTGCCCGCTCAGTTTGTGTCCTGGTTGCCTTTGGAATAAAACCAAAAATTTGCCTGATACCCACAAGTGACATTTTGCCTTTTGGGGGTTACTTTCTCTCTGAAGGACAGATACACCCTCAAATACATTTTGGCCAATTCTTCCAATTTTCTGTATTCTGTAAACACTGTGATAGCTTTCTAGCAGCCAGACATGGATGTAGCAAAGTCTGAAATTTAGGGTAATAAAGTAGGACATCTCAAAATCAGGCATCTTCTGAATTAATAACCTATTTTTGGTGGTGATTTTTTTTATGGCGACATCTCAAGCTAATATCATGCTTTTTATATTAAAGCGGAGTCTTTGGGGAAAGCTGAACATTCACATTTTGTGCCGACTAATACAGCCCTTAGCCTTGAAGTTCCCAAGGAACAGGAAAAACACAAGAATTCCCTTGATGACCTTGATGATGACGGAGCATGAATTTAAGGAGAATTCAGGGGTGCTATATGTGGGGGTGTAGCTAGATGTTCCTGGTTATTTAGTAAGACCAAGGAAGGTGAGAGGGGGTTCAGAGAGCTAAATTAATTTCATTTGGAGGGCGGTGGGGGAGAATGGAACATCTTCTAATGCTGAAGGAAGGATTGGTCCTAACATCCAAGTTCTCCAGCCCAGAGTGACCAGTACTCAGATTTCCCAACAAATGGATGGAGTGTAGCTTCAGTAATTTAATTTTTTTTAAAGATTTTATTTATTTATTTATTTACTTACTTACTTGAGGGGAGGGCAGAGAGAGGGGTAGAATCTCAACCAGACTCCATGCTGAGCATGACACAGGGCTTGATCCCACAACCCTGAGATCATGACCTGAGCCAAAATGAAGAGTCGGACGCTTAACTGACTGAGCCACCCAGGCACCCCTAGTTTCAGTAATTTTAGACACAGCACTACCCCAATGTCCAAGTAGGCTGTTGCTTTCTAAGAGGTCCACGAGCTGGTAGTCAGCCTCCTGGCACAAGGTGGGGTTCAAGAGTAGGGTTGTTTGCTCTTCAGGACAAGGATGGTGTTCAATCCGTCTCAGCATCCCCAGGGCATGTTTGTGAACAGACAAATGGGTGAATGGCAGAGGACATGGTGCGTAGCAGGCCGTGCCCTAGTCGTAGGTTGGGCATGAGATACTAGGCATATTATTGGAACAGAAGCTGGTCACAGGGGACCACGGGGGGCTGTTGTACTCAATATCAGGATGCTCCATGGGGACCATAGCTTAAGAATAGGCCTGGAACCCAGATATCCAACAGAAGAAACACAGATTCAGATGTACAGCAAAGTGGCTTGATGCCAAGTCTCCGATGAGAGTTCCCGGAGGGCTCCTGAGACACAGGTTGCCCGTGCACCTCAAGAGGCTGCAGCCATGGGCAAGAAGGCAGGGTCCCTGAAGCTGGGTGGACCCTCCCCAGGAACGAGGGGCCAGCTTCTGGTTGGTGCTGGGATATATCTGCCTGGACTTCCCATGATCCAGCAGCTAAAGTGGTCATTCCTGGCACAGCAGGGTCTGGATCTATTCTGGGGGGGAAGGGGAGGCTGTGCCACGTAGGTTATTATAGGTTTTGAATATCATCCTTGGATGTATCCGTCCCCAAGGTAAAGCGAACCACAGGATCCGCAGTGGATTGAGGGTATGTGAGAGATATCTTTAAGAAGTTTTATGGGGGTGTTGGGAGAGACTGGCTGCCCAATCTTTATTCTCCCGACGCTCTGAGTATCCAGACCCGTCCAACAGAGAGCGTATCTGCGGACTCAGAGTTGTCTGAAAAGCCTCATGTACTGACCGCCACTGGCCCTTCGTTTCTTAGAGCTGCTTATCACCTGAGAACTCAGAGAAAAACAAATTTGTGTCTTGGACCAGAGTGTGTCGGAACAGGGACTAAATTCTGGAAAGCTGAGGGTTTTCTCTATGGAGTAACAAACCAAACACAGGGTAGGAACTCCATTGCCCTTTTAGTTTTGTTTTTATTTTCCCTTCTGGTATAGGCTCACTTTTCACAGTGCCCTGCTCCTCCACCCTTGCACTTGGACACATGGCTCAATCCGGGTCAATCAGATCTTCTCTCAAAGGCACGCGTGGTGCTAGAAGTATTCTGATTTGGGGCGCCTGGGTGGCACAGCGGTTAAGCGTCTGCCTTCGGCTCAGGGCGTGATCCCGGTGTTATGGGATCGAGCCCCACATCAGGCTCCTCCTCTGTGAGCCTGTGTCTTCCTCTCCCACTCCCCCTGCTTGTGTTCCCTCTCTCGCTGGCTGTCTCTCTCTCTGTCAAATAAATAAATAAAATCTTAAAAAAAAAAAAAAAAAGAAGTATTCTGATTCGGTCTCCCTAGGAAGGACTGTGCCCTGTTCCTGAGGAGCTCCGAGTTGCGCTGCTTCTTGTCCCGTCGTTCAGTTCTACATCTCATTTGCTGAGTGACCTCATTGTCCTTCTGATAAAGGTCCCTTCCTTATTTCTGTTGCTCACATCCTGAGAATCCTGACTAATACACCTAACAAAGTAAGGAAAATATTTCACAGGAAAAAGACACAAATATACAATCATTAAAAAATACATCAACAAGGGCACCTGGGTGGCTCAGTCCATTAAGCGTCTGACTTCAGCTCGGGCCATGATCCTGGGGTTCTGGGATTTGAGTCCCACATCGGGCTCCCTTCTCAGTGGGGAGTCTGCTTCTCCCTCTTCCTCTACCCCTCCCCCCTGCTCATGCACTCTCTCACTCTCTCAAATAAATAAAATCTTTTAAAAACAAAACAAAAAAACCACGTAGACAATTACTTTACACTGATGTAGACCAGTCAGTAGTTTTCTTAGTTGGATCTGAACTTCGGAGATTATGGAAATAAGTGTTTCTGCATCCAAAATACTGTCGGCTGAACATTCCTTAAATATAGTTACACTTAAAATGAGCTTTTGCCTTCTACGCTGTGTTGCCATTGTCTTTTTGTCACTTTGGCAGAAACCTTAGGAACAGAACAAAAATGGGGTACTATTGAAAGGCTGAACGCTGATAGAGTCACAATGAGCCAGCCTATGTCTGACACGCTTTCGGGGAGCTCTAGTTATGTAGTAATGCATTCCCTGCAGAACAATTTACTTCAAGCTTTTCTCTTATCCTCAGAAGAATTTGGGGGCGACCAGCACCTTCTGAGCTGACTCTCGGAGCTCAAATCAGGGGGGAAACAAAGTCCTGGGAACAGCAGTAGGAGAAATTAGCAAGGACGGGTAACTCAAGTTTACAAAACAGTGAATGGAGAAACCAGCAGTTTTAAGATGCTGATCATTTATTTTGTAGTTTATCTCTGCTCATTTATAATAATCATACATTGTGGAGACTCATTATCCTGCCCCCCTCTGCCTCAGTGCAGAGAGCAGTTAAAAGTAAATTTGGCAAGTCTGTGGGGGGGGGGTGAGATAATGGGTGTTAATGACCAAATGGGAAATCTATACTTGAGCCACTTACCACGAGGGCGGCACGTGGATCCTTGAAAGGTGCTGTCAGGCTTTGAAATAACACTTCTAAAACTCTTGATTTTTTTTTTTTCTCCCATTAACGTGTTCCTATTTCTTATTACTCTCCCCTCTCCTAAGAAGATAGAATCTTTTGGGTTCAGAGTTTAGAATGATATTGATTTTTGGACAAGATCGATATAGATGTTTCGGAAGGTCCCGGGATGTTTATTATTTTGGGCGGGGAATTTGGGGATTAATGGGGGATGATTCTGGTTAATCACATGGACCTTGGAGCCTGGGAGGTTTCCAAGCTCTGCTACCTACTAAATGTGCTACTGGAACTTCGTTTTGCTGTCAAAACGAAGCAACATGAGGATGATGATGGTAGCCACTGCAAAGTTTTATTAGCAGGATTTAATTAGTTAATATAAGTAAAAGTGCTTAGAGCAGTGCCTGTCACATATTAAACATCATATATGTATTTCTTCCTCTTCTTCTTCTTCTTCTTCTTCTTCTTCTTCTTCTTCTTCTTCTTCTTCCTCTTCTTTTTCTTGTTCTTCTTCTCCTCCTCCTCCTCCTCCTCCACCTTTGTTGTCTTCTTCTTCTTCTTCTTCTTCAGCTCCTTCTTCTCCTTCTCCTCCTCCTCATTCTCCTCCTTCTCCTTCTTCTTCTTTGTAAAAAGGAGGTAATGACAGCACTTACCTCATAGACTATGCTGTGAGGATTAAATCATATAGCTCATACAGCTGTCTCAAAAAAAGTTAGTTATTTTTAGTACCCATTCTGATCTTATGATATTAAAATTTTGAGCTCAGAATTGTCTTAGAACTGAAACTTCATATTATGGTAGACAGCATGTCATCCAGTTCTGCTCAACGAGCATATTCTGAGTGTCCAGTCTTGGCCAAGTCCTGGGAATGCAAAGATCAGTTGGACTAGGACCGTCACCCCTGGAAGGAGAAGGGAAACACAAAGCAAAGCTATTCCGAGAGCTAGAAAAGATGCTGGGAGACCCTTCAGTCATGCAGAATTGAAGAGAAGACATTGTGCATTGGCCTTTTTGGGGAAGACTGGCTCCAAAGGCTGTTCTCTGGGACTCCTTGGAACCATTCAAATACCTGCCTCTCTCTCCACCTTTCACCTGACTCTCTCATCCCATCAGTGAGGTTGATGCCTTCCCACTTCATATAGATGAAGAGCCCTCTGTTTTCTCTTGGACATAGGCTCTGGTTTTGCTTTCAAGTTTACCGACTCACGATGGCCATTTGCCCAAAAGATGCCTTTGTTCAAATTAGTCCATGGCGCTCCTTGTTCCGGGCGTCCTGGTGCAGAACTCGAGCAGCTCCAAGGGGCCGCCCCGGGCTCTCCACTTCCTAACTTCCTCTCTTGACATCTCAACTCTGGTAGCTCTGCACACTGAGAGATCCTATGAAACGTAAGTGCTTAAGAATCACCTCTGCTCTGGGGAAGCCTTTTAAAAAGGCAAATTTTACCTTTTTTTTTTTTTTAAGAGGCGGAGCACGAAGTGAGTTATTAGGGAAAGGCGTAGCAAAGAGGCTAGATATGGGGACTGTGGCATGTAACTTCTATGGCTGCTGGCCTCCTCCACCCGTGATTACAGGATGGGTCACTTCCCACACATGCCCAAATTCCAGTGACTCTGGAGCTCTCCAGCTGGCATCTTCTCATGCAGGAATGTAGGCCATTGGGGGAAACCCTCTCCTGCTCCAGCTCCCATCAGTCGCTCTACCATGTTGGCATCTGCTGGGAGTTTCCCTGTGGTTGTCACTCTTTCACGTGCTCAGCATGAGGATATTGAGGCCCATATGAGGCAGAGTGACCCAGTCTTTTCAAACTGCTAGGACTTGGGTGTGGGCCTCTGTGCAGAGGCAGGAGAGACATCTCATGATGTAACCCACCAGAGTATTTATGGAGGTCACCAGAAACCTATGGGCTCTTGGCAAGACCATTACAATCTCCTTCCCATAATGAACCATTCACTAAGCTAATCCCTAAAGGGAGTCCATAAAGAAAATCGATAGCTCACCTTCTCTTACAAGACCCCAGCACTGATCCCATTATGCCTTCCATGCCTCGTTACCTTAGTCCCTGTGACACTCCCAAGCCTCTCTGGTCATCCCTGGTCCCCTGGACACATCCCCCAATTGTCCCACACACCACTAACTTGACCCAATCTCCCACTCACTTCCTGGTCCCTTTCACTCTTATCCTCTGTATTCCAAAAAAAGAAAAAAGAAAAAAATCTACACCTGTCACCCCTTCCCTGTGTGTCCCCCTCCTGTCATTGCTCTAACCTCCCGGGTGGCCCTCCCAAGTGCTGGTTGTTATTCTCACCCCCAAGGATTACCAGGCTAGGGGACAAGTTGTGTGTCCTCGGGCTTCTCATCGTCTCTCCCAGACCCACTGTCCCTCATTACTGAAGCTACAGCTGTGAACCAAAGAAGAGCCTTGCCTTCACGAAGGAGGCGGGGCTGGCCGCCAATAACAAATACCTACAAAACATGTTGGCTGGCAGTAAACACGGTAGAAAAATAAAGCAGGGGAAGGGGAGAAGCAGTGCTGATAGGACCTAGGAGAGAGCGCGTTGGATGGGCAGTGACCTATGCGGGATCTGAGAGACAATGTGCAAAGTCTTAAAGGACCACATCTAGCTAACTGATCCATCCAACATCCAGACCTCCGTCTTGCCCTCCCATACCCTTCTCACTTTATTCCTCCACCAAATCCCCAGCATCTTGTCACATGCTTTCCCCCCTGACGTTGTCATCGGCAATAGCTGAACCATATTCCAATTCTTGATTCAGCATCTTACTCTTTGACTCTACTGCCCCAACACCCCCTCCACAAACGGACTTCTCCCACCTCATTAAGACCTCCTTTGACTCTAACACTGTTTCACTATTTATCACTTCCTTCTTAACTCAGCTTAGATAACACAGTCCACCACTGCAATCAACAGCTTGTACGCGTCACCACCGCCCAACCAGCACGCTAGAATCCAACGCTGCCTTCCGTCTGCTTCTTAGCCCAAGTAGCAGAATTTGGAGGCAGAAGAACGCACATCCCTGCTGATGGACCTCACTTCAAACTGTGGCAAGTCACAGGTAGACTTTAGCACTGCCTGGCCATTCCACGGGACTGCCCTTCACTCTCTTACCTGTAGGGCTCCTGTGTCCTCATGCTCCCTCCCTCCCCACCCTCCCAGCACTGCTCCGGCCTCATCATTCCAGCTGATGGCTCCATCTCTTCTTTCACTACCATGGACGGTGGAATCTGGAGGAAGGGAGCTGCCTCCACCCGATCTACCCACCACCCTTCATCGCATTCCTTCTTCCTGCATTCTTCTCCTGGTCTGGTTCCTGGGTCAGACCAGTCCCTGGGTTGTGATTAGACCTCGTCCTGCCCCATTAGTCACAGACTTGGCTGCTTTTTCAATGATCCCATCAATTTCTTGTACTGACAGCTTCTCCCTTTGTATGGCTCATTCCATCAGCATATAAGCTCACGGGAAATACCTGCGATGTTTAAGCAAAACCAAACAAGCCATCCTTAGGCTTCAGTTCCCATCTCAGGCCTGAGTCACTTCTTTGCTCTCCTTTAAACTGAAACTTACCAAACCTTTGTCTATACTTGCTCTCTCCAAGCCCCTTGACCCAGTCACTGTAAATCTCTGGGTTATTCAGCCTACTCCGCTGAGGTTCTCCCCTCCACCCCCACCGCACTGAGACTGTTCTTTTCCATGTTACCAGCGACCTCCTGACAAAGCCCATGGTCAATTTTTGATCTTTATCTCATTTGGCCTCTCGGGAGCACTGGACACACTGCAACACTCCCTTTCTCACAAAGCCCTTTATTCTCTGGGTTCCTGAGCCACCGCACTCCTGTTTTCCTCATACCCCACCGGCTGCTCTTTTTCCACGTCCTTTGTGGGCCTTCCCTCCTCCTCCTGACTCTACATGTATTGGAATTCTCCAGCACACTGTTCTATTTACTCTCATTTCCTCTGTGAACTTACCTAGTGGCATGAAATGAAGTATCATCTATATTCTTGGGGCTCCCAATTTTGGTTCTCTACTCTCACCTCTTCCCTGAGCTCCAGAACTGTGTGTCTGGTTATTTATTTTGGATTCACTGAAAGAGGTGAATGTCTACATGGCAGAAGCAGGCCTCTTGATTCTATCTCCCAATCTTCTTCTCTCCTGTCAGTAAGTGGCACAGCCAGGCACCCAGCTTGAATCCCCACTTTCCCCTGGTCCCGATCCAATCCAACAGCAAACCCCAGACAGGTCACTTTCCACCACCTCACCCGTTACTATTGTAATCCAGGGTGCCGCTGTCCCTGGTGGCCTGATAAGACAGTCCTCATTGACCCCCCACCCCCTCTTGACACCTGCATCCAATTCTCCACGCGACAGCTGGAAAGATCTTTAAAAGCCATAAATCAGTTCATGGTTCTTTTTTGCTAAAAACCCTCTAATAATTCCCCAGGGGACTCAGAAAAAATCCCGAACTCTTTACACTGGCATCCACGGGCTGATATAAATAACCCCCGGTTATCTCTTCAAACCCATCTTCTACCACTTGGTGCCTGGGCTGATAGTTCCTCACACTTTTGCGCAGTTTGCTCCTTCACTTTATTTAAGTCTTTATTCACATGTGATCTCTCCAGAAAGGCCTTCTTTGCCTACTGTTTGAAACAGTCCTCCCATTACTCTTATTCCCTCTAAATTGTTTATTTTTTTAATCATTTTCTATTAAGTTTTTAAATTTTAATTCCAGTATCGTTAACATACAGCATTATGTTAGTTTCAGGCATACACTACAGTGATTCAACAATTCTGTCCATTCATTACTCAGTGCTCATCCCAAGTGCCCTCTTTAATCCCCATCACCTACTTCACTCATCCCCCTGCTCACCTGCCCTCAGGTAACCATCAGTTTGCTCTCCATAGTTAAGAGTCTGTTTCTTGGGTTCTTTCTCTCTCTCTCTTTCTTTTTTTTCATTTCCTGTGCTCATTTGTTTTGTTTCTTTAATTTCACATGATGAATGGATAAAGAAGATATGGTATCTATAAACAATGGAAAATTTTCAGCCATAAAAAAGAATGAAATCTTGCCATTTGCAACAAGATGGGTGGAGCTAGAGAGTATTATGCTGAGTGAAATAAGTTAGAGAAGACAAATGCCATATGATTTTACTCACACGTGGAATATAACTTATTTTTATAGCACTTATACTACAACTTTTTCATTACATTTGTATATAATTCATTATATTACATATTATATATGCTATAATTTATATACTATATAATTTTCATAATAGTATATTTTATATAATTCATACTATTAACAGAATAGATAAGAAAAGCTATTTGATACAAAAGCACATCTGACAAACGTCAATACCTAGTCATGATAAAATCTCTCTGCAAACCAGGGACAAAAGGGAACTTCTTCAGTCTGTTAAAGGACATCTATAAAGAATTTACAAATAACATCATAATTAATAGTGAAATATTGAATTCTTTCACCCAGGAGTAAGAATAAGTCAAGGATGTCCACTGTGACCACACTTTTTAATGTTGCACAGGGCATCTTCGCTTTTGCAATAAGGCAAGATAAAGAAATAAAAGGCATAAGAATCCGAAAGGAATGTCTTGATTATTTCCATAGAAAAGCCTAAGCAATCCACAAAGCAATGACTAGAAATAATAAGTGAACTTAACAAGGTTGCATGGTACAAGGTTAATATAAAAAAACCAAGTGTGTTGGATATGTTGGCAGTAAACAATTAGAAAATGAAATGTAAAAATTCTATTTATAATAGCTTCAAAAACCACAAAATACTTAGAACCGAATATAACAAAAGTCAAGATCTAAGCACTAAAATTTACAAAACATTGCTGAGAGAAATAAAATCACTAAATAGAAACATAGATCATGTCCAAGGGATTGTGCATATTTTTGTTTCTATGTATATTGTCTGCTTCTCCAACTAGAATGTAAGCTCTTGAGATCAGGAAGTCTTTCCTATTTCACTCCCTGATGTATCTTCAGTGTCTATTAACAGTGTGGGCACCCAGTAGTTGCTTATTAAATATTTGTTGAACGAATGAAAATATGAGGCTCTAAAGCAGCTTTGATTTTGCTCAGAGTCTCACACAGTTTCTCATGAAAACAATCCTGTCTTATTCCTCTAACCGTAAGGACCCAGATTGGCTCCCATGGCCTGCCAGATGCAGAAATCCCCTTCATTATCTCCATCCCCTCTTGTGTCTCCCGCCCCCAGCCAGGACTCTGGTCTCCACCCACTCGTCTCTGAACAGAAGCTCCTGGAGGAAACGGAGTGCACGGCCTCTTATCAAAGCCAAAACACCTTATCATGGCAGACCCTGTCTGCCAGGTGTAGAGAGGAATAGAGTCAGGTCTTACAGCAAGCAGAGTTGGGTAGGGCTGGACAGTTACCCTAAAACAATGAGGAGCCAAGAAATCTGGCCACAAAGAGGGAAGTTAAATTCTGTAATGCTTCCCAAGAGGAGGGTGCAGATTAAAGCTGAGAGACAAAACCAAAGACAAGGTCAGAAGCTGGATAAGCTATAGGGAAGAAGAACACAGGACAATTACTAAGACCAAGCTTGCCCCACTCCTGGGGAGCAGAAGATGGCTTATCTATAGAAGATAGAAAACCCCGAAGGATTTGAAGTCAGATACAGGTTTAAAAGCCAGCTGTATGCGTGGGTTTTGCTTTCCCTGAGGCTTTCTTTCTCTATTGAATAGGAATTTTAATATCCGGCATGTCTACCTTATGGGGTCATCGTGATTACCCAGTGAGTACCATGGAAAGATTATTGTTATTTATTAGTCAAGACTTACATTATCGGAGTTCTGAAGAGTGCTCAGGTTTGATTTTTCATGGTTCATTATTTAATTTGAAGTGAATTCCCACAATATAAGACCTTTCCATATTCCAATATAAATTTAAAAATCCCCTTTGCTGTGAAATATATCGTTGCAGGGAAGACAATTCATGCCTTGGGTTACCTGCCATAGTGTGCAGAACTATTAGTGACTGCCATCTTCCTGCAGCATTGAAAAATGTCTTTTCCACCCTTGGTCTTATTTTCCAGCTACATAATCTCTTTTAGAGGCTCTTTTAGAAATTACCCAAGAGAAAAACATCCAACACACACAAAATTCCAACAAAGGATCATCCAATATCTGGAATAAAGACAGAATCAACTCAAAATAATTACATAAACCTCCCACTTAGAAACGTCAACATCGGGTTCACATAGAGCCACGGTATTAAGCAGTTGGACCACGTTCAGCCTGTCTTTGTAACGGAAAGTCCTTGGTAAATTCAATTATTAAAAAAAAAAAAAAAGTGGATCCTCCTGGTTTGATAACAAGCATAAAATAACTGGAAAATATCGTTAAAACTAACTATACAATGTATAGAAATAGAATAGTTAATAGTATTGAATGCCCTGCCATTTATTACACTGGAGAGCTAGAAGTAGGTCCAATCAATGACAAGAAATGTCCCATCACTCCAAAGCTTCACAGACAGGCATGTGCATTTCACGACATCCCTTATCTTCTGCCTTGAACATTTGCTTCTCATCGCTGTTTTCCTTAGCAAACTTGTTTGGCTTTAGATTGCTCTGTGCCCTTGTCTACTCGCCAATATGATTTCCCCAGGAGCTGGTGGAGAAGTGAGACCAAGATATATGAGTGAAGGAAAGATCATGTTTCTGACTCGTCTAGATTTTAAACGATACTGAATCATGAGCCATATGGTCGAGGCCTCAAAGCTAGAAAGTGGCCAAGCTGGGGTTTCAGTGCAAGCCTAAACATTGTTCTTTTCTACAGAAACAGTACTGTCTCTTGTGGGAAGAATCACATAACGCTTATAAAGCAATGGATGGAAACTAGTGACAACCAGGAAGGTTACAAAAAAGCCATTTCATACAATGGTTTGAAATATTCTGTCCCCATTTGATATAGGGATTTCTGATGGTCTTCATGACCTATCACGTCAGCGACAAAAATAACCATTGGCCCAATTGCTCAGAGCTTGAAATAAATCAGAGGAAGGCAATCAATCAGTCAAATATTTTTCAAGTGTCTTCTGTTTGCTCAACACTATGCGAGACTCTGTGGGAAATGACAGCTCACACATCAAAGTTCTTTGGCAAGCAAGAAGTGAATACGAAATAGAATTATTGGAGAAAAATGACATGAGCTGGTCTGGCTTCAAAGAACCTAAATCACGGTGTGGGGGAGGGGGGCTTCAAATAACAGTAGATCCTCATCATCATAAAATGTATTTCATCGGTGCTTAGAGCAGGGGCAGGTAAACTTGTTCTGTAAAGGGCCAGATAGGAAATGTTTTAGGCTATGTGGGCCATAGAGTCTCTCAGCTGTTGAAGTTGAAAGCAGCCATAGACGATAAAGGAAGGAACATGGCTGTGTTCTAATAAAACTTTATTTACAAACACAGGTGGCTGAATTGTTTTGATCCACTGGTTGTACTTTGCTAATTTCTTGTTTAGACTGAAAGTGAGAGAAGGCTGCAGAAGAAGTGATCAGTGTTGAACAGTCAGAGAAGCCTTAGTGATGAGCAGCTGTTATTCAAGGCTGACCCTGTGTTGGGCACTCTGTGTCACAGCTCTTTGGATTTTGACACCCTCCCCACCAAAACAAGTTGCTTAAGGTTATACGATTTAGTAATAAGCCGGCCTACACTTAAATCCAGGCCTATCTGATCTCAACTCTTTACTCTCTCACCATAATAAATTACCACTGCAGGCAGACCTGCCCGTTTCCCTCCTCTTTGTACATCTTAGAGAACAGGGATTTGAACTGTTAATAACAGGATGACCCTGCTGCCCAAGCCAGAGGCCAAAATGCACGCAGAATACTCAGAGAATTGGTTCTCACACTTTGCTGCACGTTATTCTCTCCTGGGAGCCTTAGAGACCCTGATGCCCAGACCACACCCCATAACAATTAAACCAGAATCTCTAGGGCTGAGACCCAGGCCCTCAGTCTTTTTGAAATGTTTCCAGGTAATTCCAAAGTCCAGCTAAGTTTGAGAACCACTGCTCTGAAGCACATATGCATATGACCCTTGGAGTTGTGGAAGGTAATGGTCCTGGGCTAACCCTCACTGAGTACGCATACATTATTAATTAAATAACTCACTAAATATTTATAGAACACCTTCATAGGGCCAGCCACTATTGTAGGACGTGAAGAAACAGTAATGCAATAGGCTAGAAAGAGTCAGAAAGCTGTCCTTGATTATGTCAAACTATTGTATTTCTCGAATTTTCATTTCCTTCCTGTCTCTGCTAGTATTTAACAAAGGCTTTTGAAAATTCCACCGTCTTCTCTTTGCTAATGATGCACACTGCACTTTGAATAGTAGCATAGCTAACCCACATCCTACTTACAGTAACAATATAGCTAACAATTGTTGACTATCTATAGCCCTGCAAGGGTATAGCCATGTGGTGTCCCAACTCTGAGAATCATGTTTACTGGCCTCCTCCCTCCGTTACATGTGCTTAAACAGTTACAGCGAGTTTGATGGCCAAGGTTATCCGGAGAGGAAGGGCAAAAGTAGGATCTGTACTGGCTGTCCTTGATTTTACAGTTCAGGTGCTTAACCACTAGAAAGTACTGCCTGGGTTACCCCCTCGATAAGTGTTGCCCATCTATTGAAATGACAAATGAGTAAATGAGAAAAAAACCTTTGCTTTGAGTCAGACCATTAATTAAGAAGGAAAAATGTTCCCCTGGGTATGACATAGGGATAATGATGATGGAAGATAACGAAGAAAAAAAAAAAAAAGAACGCAAGAATACCTTTGCCAGGCAACCACTTGCCCACCTGGAAGGTTTCATTCAGAACTTTTCTTTATTCGAATTCTTCAATCTGTGTTTTGGATGGAGTAGCAAGGCTGTTTTATTAGAAGAAGGACCTTGAAGAATGTGCAGGATCAGGAGAGATGGGGAGGAGAATATCTTCCAGGCTCAAATGCCATAGTTTCAGTGAGGAATTCCTTTTTCTTTCCACGTTCTCCAGCCACCCAAGACAGAATGAAGAGTTCCCTCTTCTGAGAATCCAGAGCGCTTTACTTCTACCCAGAGGATCTGGTCCTCATCACGACTCTTTCAAATTTCTATGATCATTTTTTATTTCTCTGCCTGCCCCCCATTATCCTATAATCTCATTATAAGCAGATGTAACACTATATTAAATGATATAATAATGAGTCTATCCTCAGCCTCGCATGGGGCCAGGCACAGATGAGGTGGTCAGTGAAAGTTTGCTCCTATCCAGAGACTATATTTTGAATGTCTTATAAAAACAGCTCCCGGTTTTGGGTGCCAACTCTGTGCCGGGCATTGTGATAGGCACGTTGAAGACTTTATTTAGTTCCTTCATCCACGTAACGAGTTTGCAATATTTCGTATCATTATTCCTATGAGGGTGGGTGCTTGGCATTTTGGTGCCCCATTTCCCTTTCTGAAATAGCCCAACGCACATGGTCATGGTGGAGATAGCACCCCCTCCGCGGATGGAAGCTGAAGAGACCCCTGCTATCCCAGCAGAGCCAACAGTAGCCTGTGAGTGATATGTTATTCACAACCGAGGTGAACCTTGAGCCAGTGACCTAAGGACGTGGGGCCAATGGGAGGGCATATTCATATCGATCGATGGTCGCTAACCACACCCTTGCTGCTGCGTGGTCCTTCTGTGGTTTCTGCCCAGCCGCCTGGAACCTTCCCAAACTTAACAGTTTTCCAAACTAGTCTTCTAGCCTCATCGACTGTGTGAGTGTCCCAAGTATTCCCAATGAATTGTTCTTGTGGTTAAGCTTGCCCGTGGCCCCCCCGCGGACCTTACCTATGTTGAAAATGAGAGGGAAGGTTGTGTTTCCACTGTCACATGGCTAATAAGGAAGAGGCAGGATTTGAACGTACTTCTTTCTGATTCTAAATCCCATGCTCTTCCCATCTACTCCTCTGTTTTGCCCATGGAGGGTGCTCAATATTTGTCTGCCGTTTACGACGCTGCTGCTGATATTCCGGAGTTAATGGTTTTCTTTCTTTTGACGCTAGAGCCATTTAATTCTTTATTGCTCTGGTATTTTCTGTGTTTAATTACTTAACCTGCTGCCTGACACTCAGAAAATACTTACCTATGGGAAGGCGATTCTTTTTAAATTTATTTCTAACCTTTATTAAGTGCTTACTATGTGACCCGCGTGGTGGGAGGTCCTTTACCCGCATCCTCTAGCTAAAACTTAAGCAGCCCCCAGACCCAATGAGATACAATTATTTTCATTACCAAGGTTTTACAAAGGAAAAACTAAGGCCTCAGCAAGATTATGTATCTTTTCCAAAGGTCATGCACTGATATATGTTACATCCAGGATTCACTGAGGACTGACTCCCAAATGGATGCTTTAACCTTTAAGCTTTGTTGAATTACTAAATTTTTTTAACTTCAATTGTTTTTTTTATTACAGAAACTAGAGATTCACTGTAGAAAAGCAGGAAAATAAAGAGAAGTTAGAAGGAAAAATGCAAGTAATCTCTCCACCTAGAGAAAGCAACATCTGTGTTTGTCCACAACTGCATAGATACACTTGAAAGAAACAAAAAGAATCATCGCTTGCCTAATGGTGTGCCACTCGCTTTTTCACTTCAGACTATGTCTATTGCTGTGTAACAAATTACCCCAAAGTTAGCAGCTTAGAGCAACAGATTTATCATCTCGCGCGTCTGAGGGCTAGGACCCCCAGGAATGGTTTAGCCCGTGGTTGTGGCTCAGGGCAACTCATGGGATTACAGTCAGGATGGCGACCGGGACTGCCGTCACCTGAAGGCTGGGCTGGGAGGGAAAGATCTGCTTTTGAATCGCTACATGTAATCCAGGGTGCATTCCAGAAAGAGTCCGTTTAGGATAGTTCCGGTTTGAAAGGACACTTTGAGATCATGCTGTGAACACTTAGCTTACGTGCATTTCTCAAGCTTCCGCTCAACAAGGATTGGCCCAATAACTAACTTTCATTTCAAAGGTTGAAAGAAACTCCTTTTGGGACAAGTAAAGCCTTGAGTCAATGGATCTTCCCCTCTCCGGTGAATCAATGAAGGCAGCAAAGCACTATGCAATCATGTTTTACATACCATTGCGTCTATGGATTAGTTTCTTGATGGTGTTTTTAATTATTTAAACGTATTGAGAAAAAAGTACAAACCGATAGGTTTTTTCCTTTCTCTTGCTGGTTTCTGTCTGTTACGGGCTGTCCATTAAAGTCACTTGGGGTTGGTTACCTAGGAAATGGCTGGCAGACTGGAGCTTTTAGATTGATCACCAGATTTATGGCAGGAAGGTGAGTCACGTGATGTGAATTTACTTGCTTCTAAGTGGAAGACGAGAAATCGCTGAGCATTAAAAAAGAATCACCGGAACTTTCCCCCACTACTCCTTAATTTTAAAGATGAGGCAAATGATCTTCTTTCAGGAAGTCACGGGGATCTAAATTTATCTCCAGAGGAAGGGAGTCTAATGATTCCATGACCACCTGAGACTTCATGGTTATAAAGAGACACTGTATTCACTGTGTGTGTGCGTGCGTGCGTGTGTGTGTGTGTGTGTGTGTGTGTATGCCCATGATAAAAGCAAACTCAGCTATTTCTTAAGTTAATGAAAAATGAGGTGTTTCCTACTTTCTTCGCAAGCATGAGGATTAATACATGTACAATTTCTTGAGTTCCTCTGAGAAGCACCATTATTTTATCCACACATCCTGTTGTTATTAATCTCTAGGATGGAATAGAGAGTGTATTCCGTAAAACCATCTCAGCAGCTAAAAGGCTGTTATCTGCATGATAAAGGAATTAAAATTCATCAGAATGAGAAGAACTGATCAAATTTGGAGTTTCTTAATAAAATATGTCAGGCACTTAACAAATCGTTTCTGGATAAAGAATGTGAACATTTGCCAACTAGCAACCGTGAGCTGGGCTCTTTTACTTTATATCTCATTTAATCCAAAGAAAGAAATAGGTATATATTAGTATTATAATTTTTAGAATTTTGTGACACAAATATTTATTGAGCACTTAATACATCGTGTCTATACCAAGATTCAGAGAAGATAAGTAACCAATCCAGGATTAGAATCTATTTTTGTTTTGCTCCAATAGCCATGCAGTATATTATTTTTCAGTAGGGTATTTTTCTATCAGAAGAGTGGAAACTTCAACAACTACTCTGGAAATTTTTACTGTAAGACGTTATCTAATTTGTAAAACTCAGATGTGCATGCATGAACACACAACTATTCCCTCATTCCTGAGACTTTTTCTAACAGGTCAAAATCACCTTGAAAATTACCTTTCACCTTGAATTTGCCTGCAATGATATAGGAATGGTTTATTTATAAAAGCAGCGAACTCATATTAGCTATTCAGATGTGTTAGGCACTGTACCTAATATCTAATCTCCTTTAATCCCGACAAAATTCTATGAGGGAGGAACTGTAGTTACCCCTGTAACAGATGACAGGATTAAGCGTTAGAACAGTGACTTGGCCAAGGTCACGTGGCAGAAAGTGGCTCGTTCGCTTAATTCATTTTTTTTTCTAATTCCAGAGCCCATTCTCATAATTGCTCCAATATTTTCCTCTCCTTTGAGCTAGAGCTGGTTTTCCTCGTCAGCAAGTGGCAGTGAATGCCAAAGGTTTAAAAAGAAATTATGGGAGGAAAATAAAAAAATCCTCTTCATTAACATATTTCCCCAGCAAATGAAGACATTAACGTCATTCAGTTTTATCAGAGGAACACCATGGTTCAGAGTATAAAATGTGTTTCCCCGCAACCAGCTTTGAAAACCCCTGGGCTGGACGGACAGACATTTAGTGTAGAATTCTCAGGTATGTTCATCTCCCCGTGGAACAGGTGTCCTTGGGCTCCCCAACATGGCGCCAGGGCAGGGAGTGCTAGAGGAGGTGGGACTGTCTCCCGCCGTGAGGGGCTAACGGGACCAGGTGTGTTGTGTGCCTAGAAGAACGCTCAGCACACCGTCAGCATCAGCACATGGTAACACCCCGTGTAATCACAGTTACTGTGTATAAAGAATTCATTCTATAACAATGATACACAAATACCATCATAATTCCAAGACTTAGGATAACCACTTGCCCCCATCCCTTTAAAAAAAAACCCCACGACTGCTGGCTCTGAAATCCCACCATCAACACTTGGTTCCTTTTCCTGCAGCCCGGGAGTCTTCGGGCCTGGATACCTCCGAAGAAGGATTTCCGACCAGGCGTTAACAGAAGGGAAGGGAGGGAAGTCAGAGCAGGAAGGGCTTCTGGGAGCCCAGAGCTTCACCTCCCCGTCACCTGATAGATGCGGAAACTGGGACATAGAGTTAGTGAGTCATTCTTTCTTCTTGAAGCATGGGTAAGCATGCGTGTGTACGTGTGTACTTCCTTGTCTGTTTGGGGGTTGTGTTCCCATCACTAATGCTGTATAACAGCCCAGCCCACACCGAGTGAGGTAAACACTGAGTGATGGCCATTTTGTTCAGGTCACAGATTATGAGGGTCGGAAATTCAGGCAGGGAGCAAATGGGATAGCTTGGACTCACTTGGGGTGACTCAGAGGGCAGGTGGGGACTTAGACACCTGGAGCTGGGAGCATTTGGAGGTCCTGCCTGCTACCTGGGCTGGGATGACTTGTCCGGAGCCCCTATAGGTGGCTTCTCCCTGTGGCAGGGACTTCTTGCAGCATGGGGCTGGATTCTCAGGAGGCAGTGTACCTGGACTGAGCACCCCATGAAAGCCAGGTGGGAGCTGTCTGGCCTTTTCGGACCTAGTCTTGGAGGTCACAGAGTCCACTTCTGCTGCATTCTACTGGGTATGAGCAAATCAGGAGCTCAGCTCAGATTTCAAGGGCAAGAGGATTAGATCCCACATCTCAGGGAGGAGGGTCAAGGTTAAATCGTGTGGGATGGGAGAGAATGTTGCAGCCATGTTTGGAAAATACAATCTGCCCTGGGGAGGAAAGCAGCAATTTATAGCTTCTCCACTGAGCCTTTAAAATGTCCCTCTTTCATGCTCCAGGCCCCTGGCTTCCTCTCGGCCCCTTTACTTCCGGCCCTCAGTGGAGTGCAGTGAGCTCAGGAACGCTGGAAGCCTCCCATCCCAGCCTGGCTCCTAAGTGGGACCGGTTCCCAAAGAAGACCCCAGGGGCTTTGTCCAGCGCCAGGGAGCCCACTGGGTCCTGTGGAAGCCTTGATTCAGCACAGCTGGCCTGTGGGAATTTGTGGGAGTGGGAGGGAGCCCGCACAGGGGAAGCTAAAATAAAACAAAGACTTACCACTCTGGGAATCAGAAGGAAATAAAACTGTGGACATGTGCGTGCACATGCGTGTGTGCATGTGTGTGTCGGGGTTGCTGAGGCTGGGGGTAGGAGAGTGGAAACTCTCCAAGAGAAGAAAAGGCATTTGCGTCATGCTAGCAATGCTGGAAAACTCTGGAGAACGGTGTGTCTGGAATGGGTTCTCCCAGGTCAGCACTCCCGTGAAAATGGAAGGAAACCAGTAATGATTGAGGACCTGCTGGTGTCATTAGGTACTTTATATAAATTTTCTTGTTTAATTCTCTCAACAAATTCACACATTGGAGGTGTTTGTAGCCTCTTTTTATACCAGAGGAAACCCGATTAAGGTCACATAATATCTAAGGGCTAGAATCTAGATTATAAGTTATTTCTTGGGACTCTAGGACCTGTAATACTGTCAAGAAACCAACTTCTTTAAAAGGCATTCAAGTTCTGCCTTTGCAGAAAATATTACATTAAAAAACATAACAGAGGTGATAGGCAGCTGTTATGGTTGAGGCAGGGATGGGAGATTTGAGACCCACTTTACAGATCTTCCTTTGGACCCCAAGTGACAACCCTTGAAAAGTCTGGGGAACCCAGGGGTTCCATGGGATACTGTTTGAAAACCCAGTTAATAGCGTCTTCATTAGCTGCCAAACAAGACAGGGTTTTTTTTTTATACACCTGAAGGGGTTTGGGCCTGCAGGGGTTTAGCCTGTAGGGGTTTTGTTCAGACGCCTGAACCTACCTGGGGGCATCTCTCTTCATCCCTCGAAATCGTGTTGATCCTTCAATGCCATCTCTCCCGGAGGCTTTCCCCTGGGTTGGTTACTTTTCTGCCTCTACGCTCTCGGGGAAATATATAGTAATTCCAAGATTCTACTTACCTCTTTGTAATAATGATTCCCCAATTTGTAACAGTAGTTCACCATTTCGGATATCTCCTTTGAGTTCCTGATGTGTGTATCTAAAATACTACTGGACATCTCCCCATACGTGTTGAGTAGGAATGAAAATTTAACATGTCCAAAATAGAACTCTTGATTCCCCATTGTCTCACCCCTTCCAAACAAGCTCACCTATAGTTTTCCTAGTCTTCCTTGTATGACGGATATCCTTGACCATCTTGAGACGGTTTCTGAGAACCAAGTCCCAAGGAAGTAGCCAGACTTTCTTCTGATCCTGAGCATTCTTCAATATCAAGTGGCTATAATGGAGAGAACAGACAATGCCTCAGCCAGAGGTGGGCTGCTGAGATGACGAGACCGTCAGTAACTGAAGCAGGACTATACCACTCCTTCCTCCTCAAGCTGGCTCAATTCCTAGTGGACAAGAGGACTCGGGCGCAATGTTCTCTGAGATACTTTAGCAGAACTTGGGTACTGGTGAGAATTCCTGACATCCTAAGAGTCTGGCTCTCCTTACCTCTAAAAGACGTTAGTGTCATTGTCATGACTACATGATCTCAGTTTGTTGTAGGGACTTCCCAACTGGATTTAACCCTCTTGATGTTGGAGGTCACTACACGGTCTTCCTACCACCAGCTCTCATGCCTTCTGTACTGCTTCTCATCAAACATCTGAGACCTGATCAAGTGGAGGCCATGAACAGCTGATGAAGCAAGCTGGTACATTAATGTGCTTCCATATTGGAGTATGCATTCAGAGTTTTAGAGGAAACAACATCTAAAAGGACTGATCAGGATGTGAGGGAGATCTGGCTGCCTCATCTGTCATCCCGTTGTTTGACAGGGTTGATTCGGCTGATCTGGCCAGCTGTCCCCATCCTCCCTCACCAATCCATCTCTGTCCCTCCTAAGGCTGCACTCCCGGTTGAAGAGGACGACCTTCCCTGATACAGGAGGACCGTTCTTTGGTCAAGGTATTTGAATAGCTGCATTCCCCTGCTAGGACCTCCAAATCAGCTCTCAAGGTCCGTTTGTCAAAGAATGTAGGGTAGTCAAGCTTCCAAGTCTCCAGATACATGCAAATGAGGTGCTGCGTGTGGCAATCTGCCTTTCTTTAAAAAAAAGAAAGAAAGAAAAGAAAGAAAGGACTGAACAATTTGCACATTCAGATCTCAAATTTCTGTAACTTGGTGCATTGCTTGTACATTTCCCATATCACAGGGAAGGGGGAGGAAGTAAAATCTGTGAGGCATGCCCTAGGTACATCATGTCATTTCACTGCCACGCAGTCCACTGAAGAATGCAAGGCTGAGAGAGTTCCAGTAAAAAGGCATCTTAGCTAGTTAGTAAGCAGAAGGGAAATGACCTGAATTTAGATCGAGTTGATTCTAACTTACAGGTGAGGAATATAAATTTCAGAGAGAGTCAGCAATGTGTTCAAGTTGAAGGCTAACATTTATACCCAGATCTGTATGATTCCTGCACCTGTGCTCTGTGTCCGTTTTCCGCCACATCACATCTCCTGCCAATGCCAACTCCACCTCCAATAACAGTGGCCCCCATTGGATGAACAGTAAGGTTAAGTATCGGATCCAGCTCTCCTGTCCTAAGGCAGACATGTGAGAACAACTCTCTTGGGAGAAAGTTGCCAAGCAAGCCTGACATCTCCTAGGGATGTTGAAAATGGAGTATAGTTCAAAGGACTGGTAAGTAACCACTATTATTTGTCTTAACATGTATACTTCCTCTTAGTTACCTTCTTGCTGGAAATAAATCGTGTTGTTCTGAGGTACTGAAAGGAATGTTTCTACAGTGGAAATATCAATTTATTTCCATAATAGAAAATTGACTATGTTATTGATCAATATGTCCCATCTGCCAAGTCTTCCTAATTATACATTTGAAAGGTACACCCAGTAGCATAGTAACTGTCAAACAATTGTTGATGGAAAGCTGTTGTTGTAAGTTTTGATGTAGGTCCCTCTCATGACAGACTGGCATAGAATGAGACACCAAATTAAATATGTTTCATTTACTAGTAAAATGTTTTTGTTCAGTTTTGTCTCCCAAGAGTTGATTAACAAAATAATCCTGTGAACTGTTCACTTCCCCAGAGACATTGGACTTTACCAAGTGCCAGCCCTGAACCATGCTTACAAAATTGATATCTCACATCCCAGATTAATACCGTTTTAATTTAAAACATTGATTGGTTTATGTAGTTCTTTGTTTTTGCTATTTGGTCAGAGATTCTTATAACCCCCAGTCCACTTCACTTTATGAACACTAATTTTCTTGCTTAAATGTCAACATCTCCAATAAATACATTCAAATATTACCCAAACAGATTGTTACATGACATTTTTTTCTTAGCATTTTGCACATTTCGTACGCAATCACGGATCTCAGAAATGGTTTCTTATTTTGATTTCCCCTCCAATTTGGCAGGGACTAAAAGGCTGTTGCCTGTCACAGGCCAAAACTGTGTCAAATGGGGTGAACTTCTGATGAACACACATTACGGAGACTAACAAACTCTAATTATACCACAAGCTTCTTCTGAAATGGGCACTTCCAATTCCATACACCACAAATATTGGCCCAGAATCAAGGACGAATCCTGAACTGATGCTTTTATTACATTTGAGATAGTGGAGAAGTTCCATTAAAGACAAGAGAGCAGGAGACAGCCTCCATATAGTGATACACCTTGATGTTAGGGGAAAGAGTGGGGAACCCAGTTACCCCTGAGCATCCCATGAGCTGGGTGCCCACATTCGAAACAGCAACGTACTGTCTTATCATTCTTTTTTTTTTTAATATTTTATTTATTTATGTGACAGAGAGACAGCCAGTGAGAGAGGGAACACAGCAGGGGAGTGGGAGAGGAAGAAGCAGGCTCCCAGCAGAGGAGCCCGATGTGGGACTTGATCCAGGAATGCCGGGATCACGCCCTGAGCCAAAGGCAGACAAGCGCTTAAGGACTGTGCTACCCAGGCGCCCCCTGTCTTATCATTCTAACTGCTCAGGATTCTTCTGCCCTTTGAGTCGGAAGTCTTGTCTCTTTCTTTAACTCTGAGAAATGTCTTCTCATTCATTTTATTACTTCCTCTACCCCATTGACCCTTGAACAACGCAGGTTTGATCTGTGTGGTCCACTTACACAGATTCTTTTCAATAAATATGAGAGAGTGCTGTAAATGTATTTTTTCTTCCTTATGATTTTCTTAATAACATTTTCTTTTCTCTAGCTTATTTTATTGTAAGAATAGAATGTATAATACATATAACATACAAAACATGTGTTAATTGACTGTATATGTTAATGGTAAGACTTCTGGTCAACAGTAGGCTATTAATAGTTGTTTTTTTTTGGGGGGGTCAACAGTTATAATTGGATTTTCAACTGTGCCCATGGTGGTTGTCGGTGCCCTTAATACTGATGCTGTTGGTCAGCTGTATTTTCTTCATTCTCTCTTCTTAATTCCTATTTGAGGATGTTTGTGCTTTTCAAGTTATTTTTTATATCTTCATATTCTTTCTTTCTTCCTACCTTTTTATTCTTTGACACAGCATTCTGGGGAAATTCCTAGGCTCAGTCTACCAATTTCTCACGTTGTTCTCCATATATATGTCCATCCTGTTCTTCAGACTATCAAGTTTGTTCTGAGTTTAAGGATTATATTACCCATCATGGTGACCTGGTCTTATTTCTTAAGAGCCTGTTTTTATTTCATGGATATCCTTCCTTACTTTGCTTTCTCTTAAAGACTTTTTTCATTTTGGGAAGGAGGATCACATTTCCTTGGGTATTAGTTCTTTGATGTGCTGAACTTAGTGTTTTTCTTACATTAGTTTCCTAGGGCAGCTGAAGCAAATGGCCACAAACTGGGCAACTTGAAACAACAGAAATTTATTCTATCAAAATTCTGGAGGTTGGATGTCTGAAATTAAGGTGTTGGCAGGGCCATGCTCCCTCTGAAGTCTCTAGGGAAGAATCCTTCCTCTCCTCCTTCCTTTCTTTCTTTCTTTCTTTCTTTCTTTCTTTCTTTCTTTCTTTCTTTCTTTCTTTCTCTCCCTTCCTTCCTTCCTTCCTTCCTTCCTTCCTTCCTTCCTTCCTTCCTCTCTTTCTTTATATTATGGTAAAAAATACGTAACATAAATTTACCCTGTTAATAATATTTTAAGAGTACAACACCATATCGTCGACTATATTCACATTGTTTACAGCATATCTATAGAACTTTTTTATCTTGAATGGCTGAAACTGTATACACCTTGAACCATTTCCTCTTGGCCCCAGCTCCTGGAAACCATCATTTTACTTTCTGTTTCAATGAATTTGACTATTTTCGATACCTCCTATAAATGGAATCATGTAATATTTGCCTTTCCTTGACTGGCTTATTTTACTTATCATAATGTCCTCAAGGTTCATCTCTGTT
The DNA here is from genome assembly GCF_023065955.2 of Ursus arctos. NCBI lineage: Eukaryota > Metazoa > Chordata > Mammalia > Carnivora > Ursidae > Ursus > Ursus arctos. The sequence continues at coordinate 7,213,498 of NW_026622886.1, read as the reverse complement.
GTAGCAGGACAGGATTTCCCTCTATTTTAAGATTGATTAATATTCCCTTGTATGTACATACCTCAGTTTATGAGCAGACACGGATTCTCTGGGCTCACCCTGATTAGGACACATCTCCAGTACATCCATGGGAGATATTCTAAGCTGTTTGCTGGAGATAGTACATCCTCTCCACTGTCTCCTCACAAAGAGTTTACCTAAAAACCATCGTTGAACAACTGAATTTGATGTAGGAGTCAGTGAAGGGTCAACCTTTGCAGAAAGGTTCGTTCAGAGCCAGAGCAAAGCCAGCCCATACGATTGAAGGAACAGCTAGTGGTTGAGTTATAAAAGGCAGTGTTTTCTTCTATCAAACACTACTCTGCGCATGAGCTAATCGCATGGATTACACTATCCTTATGAAGCAAATACTATTATCCCCTGCATCTTGCAGTTGAAGAATTAAGGGCAAAGTGCCTGGTGGGTAGGTAGAAGGGGTAACGGGGAATCAAAAAAATTAATGGCTTCCTTGTCAGTCTTTTCCCAGGTTCTCCCCTCTGCAGACTGGACCTAATCCTTTAATCTGGGAAGTTGGAGAATGTAGTATTCAGAGCAAGAACATGGAATCAGACAAATGTGAGTTCAAACCCAAGCTCTGCTCATTACTGATGGCAGGCTCTTGAAGAATTTACTGGACGTCTCTGGCCCTTAACTTCTCACCAATAAAGGTATGAGTAGATACAAAATGGGGGTACTGCTATCCACCTGCAACATGGTATTTACCCAAAAGGAACAAAATGAAAGTCAAGTGAAGAACACAGATTGCAAAAGACTCTGCAGATTCGTGAGGAATTTAAACACTTTATATATGAATGAGTCCCTCATATTTAATGTCTGACAAACAAGGCGGGTTGAGGATGGAGTTCATTTCCTTGTTTAGGGTTAGAGGCAATGTGGGGTTGCAACAAGATCCTGGGCTTTGGAAAGGCCAGACTAACCACCTCTATCATAGACTTGATGTGACCTTGAACAAGCCACTTATCCTGCCTGGGTCTCAATGTCCTCATCTGAAACACCAGAATGCCAACAGTTAACCTGCAGAGCGATGTGAGGTTAGATGGGATGAGTGACATAACCACATCCAAAGCTGGGGAGTGAGCTTCATCTTCTTAGCCTCGTGTACAAATTATTCACCAGGGCTGTCAAGCATGCCTCCCGAGAAGCTCTCCCAGATCTCTCTGTTACTGCGGCTACTGTCCTTCTGATACAACTCATCGTCTTTCCTCTGGATGGATGGGGTCCCTTTCTAAATGTTCTCCCATCTCGCAGATGCAAACTGAGCCACGTCCTTCATGTAGATTCCTTCGGTGGCTCCTAGTTATCTAAAAGGTAAAATTCACACATCTTTGTGCGACACTTGGGCTCTTCCCTGTTTGATCTTTACTTACTTCTCCCTCCCCCTTTCCCAGGGTCTCATTCCTGCATATCTGCCTCTCTTGTTGGGGGAATCACCTGCTTGGGTGAAACACCATGCTCTCTCTGTTCTTTCTCTCTAAAATGTCTTTTTTCTACCCCTAATCCACCTGGAAGCCTCCTAACTTTTTCTTAGCATTCGGTCTTAGCTCAAGACATGGGAAATGGACCCATTAATTTCTCTAATCCTCCTTCTCTTTATCTGTAAAATGGGATAACATTTTTACTTAATAAGGTGGTCATGACACTCAAATAATTTAATTCAAACCATGATGCCAGATGCACAGTAAGTGCTCAACAGTTGTTCACAATTATTACTTTAAGTCTATTGTGATTTTTATTAGAGCACAAAGAAAGTAGAGCTTAACCCCTGGGAGTGGGGGTCAAGGAAGTTTTCCTGGAGGGGGAACGCATGCGCTGAGCTGCAAAGAATAATGGTATTTCACTGAGCCAACAAGGCGGGGAGGAAAATGAGGAAGGACATCTCAGTCTCAGGGGTGGGGATGTGCATGATATGTCTGGAAAATAGAGAGAAGGTGAGTTTGCCTAGATTAGGGTGCAGCAGGAAGAGGAGGGCAATGGGTGGGGGTAACACTCCCCCTCATCCAGCTCCCTATTCCCCCCATCTTTACGTTCTCTGCCCTCACTCTGGGATGCTCTCCAACTCATCCCACCCAACACTGCCTGCCACTGCCTATCAAAGTCCAATCCATCCTACCAGACCCAGGTCCGATAAAGCTTTTCCAGGAAGATTTTTATGTTCCATGATCGCAGGACCGTGTCTGTGTTGGTCTCTGTCCTATTCCAATCATCTCCCCTAGTGCTTGGCATGGATTGGATTTTCTTTTCTTTTCTTTCTTTCTTTCTTTCTTTTTTTCTTTATTTGTTAAATAAATGAATATGGCAAACCGTGTTAGTAACAATGTCTTTCTCCCCACTCCTCCCCCTTTCTCCTTGCTGACAGAATGCCCACCTAAAAAAAGGTAGCAATTTTCCCAGCCTCAGGCAACAGATCACGATTAGCCTCGCACAGCGCTGTCCAAGAGAAACAGAACGAGAGCCACAACTGTGAGGGCACGTACGGAATTTAAAATTTTTCTAGTAACTACATTTAAAAAGCAAAGAGAAATTTATTTTGATAGTATATTCTAATTTTTGTAAAATTTATTTTGATAGTATATTTTAACTCAATTCATCCAAAATATTGGCATTTTAGCATGTAATCCATAAGAACTTATTAATGAGTTTACCTTCTTTTTTGCATTAAGTCGTTGAAACCTGATGTATGTTTTACACTCGCAGTACGTCTCTATTGGGGTCAATCACATTGCAAGACCTCAAACAGCCGCACACGGCTACTGGCTCCGTTATTGGACAGCTCAGGTCTAGACAATTAAACCACCCAGCTCCTCCTTTCCCAGACTCCTTTTCGGCAAAAGGTGATCATGTGACCCCATTCTGACCAATGAGGTGAAAAAGGAAGTCAGCTGGGGCCTTCTGGGAAGGCGTTTGCTTTCCTGATTAAAGGGACAAGGGTGGCTTATGGCACCTTTCCAGTTTGTCTTGAAAACAAATGTGCTTCCGGGAACACGTTAAGAAATGGCCCAGAGCAGGGGTTGGAAAACTTTTTCTGTAAAGGCCAAATAGCAAATATTTTAGGTTTTTCAGGCCACGTAGTCTCTGTTACAACTGTTCAACTCTGCCATTGTCCTACAAAAGCCGTGGTTGGTATTATGTAAACAAGTGAGCATAACTATGTTCCAATAAAACTTTATTTGCAAAAACAGTTGGCAAGCCTGATTTGGCCCTTGGGCCATTGTTTGCCAACTCCCCCTCGAGAGAATCATAGAGACACCAGCCCTGACCGTGTGGATCCACTTCCAGACTTTCTGTTATATTGGGGGGCGAGGGGATCAAGCCACTGTCGGTTGATTTTCTGTGACTTCTGACTGATAGCAACCTAATGGGTAGTTAAAAAATAGAATCGGTGTGTCAGTTATAATAAATCTTCTCTCCTAAGATGCTGTGCCTTTAAAAAATGTTATCTCTGGGATAATAGGATGATCACAGTAACCTTAATGCCATTGGTTGAAAACCACTTGCTTTATAAACTGATCCTCAGAAGTCATTATTCCAGATTCATGGATAAGGAGGCTAAAGCTAAAAAAGAAGAAGAAAAAAAAAGCGTTGTCTTAGGTCATGTGGTTGATAATCAGCAGAAAGGGGATTGGAATCCAGACCCCATCTGAATCAAAATCATTCAGAAGTATTTGTAAATCTCCTACTATGTACTGGCTACTATTTTAGGCGCTTGGCAAGATCTGTGAACAGAAACAAAGATCCCTACCTTTGCCGAGTTTACTGTCCGGAGAGAGGGAGACAGGCAGTCGATAGCCAGCAATGGGTCAGGAGGTTGTCTGCACCCCCAAGTTCATTGCATGGATATCCACAATTACCAAGATGTGGAAACAACCTAAGTGTTCTCGGACAGATGAATGGACAAAGAAAATGCGGGATATATATAGACAGAGATAGAGATATATAATGATATCTATCTATCTTTCTTTCTATCTATCTATCTATATCTATAGAGATAGAGATATATAATGAAATAGCACTTAGCCTTAACAAAGAAAGAAATCCTGCCATTTGCGACCACATGGATGGACCTTGAAGGCATTCTGTTAGGCAAACTAAGAAAAACACAGAAAGAGAAGTACCACATGATCTCACTTGCGTGTGGAATCCAAAACAGTCTAACTGCAGCAGCAGAGAGTAGAATGGGGGTTGCAGGGTGTGTGTGGGGGGGGCGGGGCTGGCAGGAGGGGAATTGGGACAATATTGGTCAAAGGGCACAAAGTTTCAGTTAGGCAAGGTAGTAAGTGCTGGAGAGCTACTGTCTGGTACGGTGATGAGAGTTAACAAAACCGTATTGTATATTTCACATTTGCTGCGAGGATAGATCTTAAATCTCCACAGACACAAAGGGTAACTGCGTAGAGGTGATAAATATGTTAATGAGCTTGATTGTGATGATCCGTTGGCAATGTATCTGCATATGAAAACATCAGGTCGCACATCTTAAATATATACAAGTTTTAATGTCAGTGGTATCTCACTAAAGCTGTTAAAAATATTTATAAAGAGGAGAAAGTCAAGCCGGGCTCTTCCCACTGTGCTGCCTGCCTCTTTGCACTTCTTTGAGTTGCGTTTATCACAAGGCTGCCTTGTGTCAGGGTGACGTGCTTGCGTGTGTGCATTTCCCCCCTCAGTTACAGCTTCCATTTCACTGATCTTAATACCACTACAGCAAACAGCAGGCACTCAATGCTTGTTGGATAAAAATCCAATTGAGTTCACTTTGGCATCAGCTATTCGGTTGGAAGCAGCTCAAGAAACATATGGATATGAGACAGGGTAAGTCTAGTTCAAAAGTTCCACCAATATTTTCACGAGTGCTCACAGAGTTCCAGGCTCGGTGCTGGGCTCAAGGCTCCCAGCAGGCTCTGTCTGGTGGGTTTAAGGGGGCAGATGTCCAGGAAAGCAGGCAGCTTGCCAGTAGCAAGATACACAGGCCTGGGCGGCACAGTGGGAACAAATCCCCACATTTAAAAGCAGTCCTTCCTTTGAGCTGTATAGATAAGGAGCTAGAGAGCTGATTTCGGGACCAGTACTGCTCAGTAGTTGGAGACCAATGCAGAAAAATAGAAAGGTTCACAGGATGCGTTTCCCACCCCCCCCCCATTCAATATGGAAATCACTTTATTGAGTTTTATGGGGTGTGAGGATGCCTATTCGTATGACTTAAATTACCTATTTTACTGGATAGAAGAATCTAAATGAGAAACCTGGCTCTGCCTTTAGCCATTAAAAAAGTTAATATTCAAGTGCATTTGAGTGGTGCCAATTTGATCCCGAAATTAGATCTGCTATGAGAACTCTGAGTTAAATGGGCCACAGTTAACTCAGCCTGGGTCTCGGAACTTGGACAGGCCCCATCTCCAAGACTTCGTTCTCTTATCTGTAAAATGAGGGGTTGGACTAAAGCATCTCTAAGTCCCTGCCAGCTTTGCCATTTTCGGATATAAATAGATTCGTAATGACAAGGCCTCCAGGCCTCCTAAACCTGCCTGTGCTCCAGGAGCAGCTGAGGGGGGTTCAAAATAAAGGTTTTCTGATCCAACCCTGGGAATTCGGATTCTCTAGGTCTAGCTGAAGGCCTAGAAATAGGCATTTTTAATTGGCCTAGGTGTTTCTTCGGAGCCCGTTCTGCAAAACCCATCTTGCCTGGCATTTGACAGCCACTGGAAAACCTGAAAGCCCTTTGCAACCAGCCTGGATCGGAGTCATTCCTGTTATTTGAAAAGGTCTCTTTGGATAAAAACACTGACCTGTCCCTGGTGTCGCCAGCTCTCATCCTGGATTCTGGGCCTTGAAATCAGCTCATATGCGTAGACATCTTCCAGGATGCATCCTTCGAACTCATGTAGGGGGGATGGGGCAGGGGTGGGGCAGGGGAGAAGCCTTTGTATTTCGCATTTTTTGATTTCCCCTTTGTGAGAATACAGTCCCAAAGAGGCAGTGGGTTTTAGCAAGGGGATAAGACCCTCCAGCTCTGGTTTGACTCCCTGGGAGATGCAGGCCCAGGAGCTTGGCCTGCTGTCCCAGTTTTCCCGGTCTGGAAAATGGGGAGTGCAAGCCTGTCACATGCTGCTCGCACAATTTTTAAAGCTCACAAATGCTTTGAGGATGAATAAGGTGCTTGGGAAAAGGGCAGTTTCTAAAACCGTGGTGTTTGGCTTCAACACTGACAGAGAGCCAGCGGTCCTACGCATGCTGGAGAGAACATGACGCCAGAGACAAGCTGATTTGATTCCAGAGGACTGAAATATCTAAAATGCAACATCCAGGGCCAGGCACGCCCTGGCAAAGCGCAGTGTTTTATCAACTGTGAAGCATGGGACGAAGGTCCTGATCTGAGCTTGGAGATAGAGGGAGATTTGGGGGGGGGGGGGGATTGAGAAATGAGGGAAAGGAGAGTAATGGAAGGAGGGAAACTTGGTGAGGGGGTAGGCAGAATTAAGGGTCCATCTGACATTCATGGACTTGAATTTTTTTTTTAACATTTTATTTATTTACTTGACAGAAAGAGAGAGCACAGCAAGGGGAGCAGCAGAGGGAGAGGGAGAAGCATTGAAACCCACCACAAGTTGCTGGTAGACCGAGTGAATGATGGACTCTGGTCCCAAACCTCCCCTTAGTCCTAATGTCACCACTTGGATGGCAGTCACCGTCACCCCGCCTCACCAAAGTGTCAGGGGAGTGACTTTAAGAGGCCAGCCAGAAACAACAGAAGCAGCCTCTTGCAAGAGCCCAGACAGCGCTGCCAAATTTCTTCAATTCTGATCCTGGAGTTGTTGCCTATCAGGATGGGCTCTGCAAGGGAGCCAGGGGTGTGGATTAAAACCTGCATTTTTATCTCTTCCAGTCCCATCCATGTTGCAGCAAATGTTGAGAAATCGTTCTTTTTGATGGCTGAGTAATATTCCATTGTATATATGGACCACATCTTCTTTTTTTTTTTTTTTTTGGCTTGCATTTTTTTATTAAGCTTTTTATTTTGGTTCCAGTATAGTTAACATACAGTGTTATATTAGTTTCAGGTGTACAATATAGTGATTCAACTATTCTTTTTTTTTTAATTTTTTTAATTATATTATGTTAGTCACCATACAGTACACCCCTGGTTTCTGATGTAAAGTTCGATGATTCATTAGTTGTGTATAACAACCGGTCTATCCCATTCCCCCACCCCCCTCCCCTCTGAGGCCCTCAGTTTTTTTCTCATAGTCCATAGTCTCTCATGTTTCATTTCCCCTTCTGATTACCCCCACTTTCTTTATCCCTTTCTTCCCCTACCGATCTTCCTAGTTCTTATGTTCCATAGATGAGAGAAATCATATGATAATTGTCTTTCTCTGCTTGACTTATTTCACTTAGCATTATCTCCTCCAGTGCCGTCCATGTTGCCATCCATAGACGGGTGATGGGTAGTAAGGAGGGCACGTATTGCATGGTGCACTGGGTGTTATACGCAAGTAATGAATCATCGAACTTTACATCAAAAACTAGGGATGTACTGTATGGTGACTAACATAGTATAATAAAAAATTATTATTGAAAAAAAACCCTGCATTTTTAAGAGGCGAAACTGGAAGCTAGAGTCCCTGGAGAGTTACCTTGGAGAGGGACTACACCGGCAACACTGTGGACAAGTGCGTTCAGGATAACCAAGGCAAGGACAGGGTGCTCCCCGAGCTCCTGGGCAATATGCCTTCACCGGCAGTTTAGCTAACAGTGAGTCTCTGGGGCTTCTGCTGCTATCACATTTATGCCTTATGAAATGTCAAAAGGGAAGCACGGCTTCTCCAATACAGCAAGAAATTTCTTTCTTTTTTCTCTTTTCTCTCTCTCTCTCTCTTTTTTAATGTAATGCCCTCCTGGAGGATTTTTTTGCAGCCCTGGATAAATATTCTCTGTCAATTCAAATGGAAAAGAGCTTATAACTTCTCAAGAAAGGGCACTGTTGCCTCTTAATGCAGTGGTTCTGTGTAGAAGGGGAGACATTTCCCTTCTACCCTCCCGGTTCTTTGGCTTGTCTGATAATTAAATTGACATAAGACAGTTTAACAGGAGAAAAACAAATTTAATTACGTACATACTGGAGCCCCATAAAAATATGACACCCAAGGACAAGTGTGGCAATTGTGGCTGATATGCCATCCTGAGCTAAGGAATGGGCTAGGGGCTCGGGGCTGCAGAGGGGTGGGGGGAGGGTGAGTCATAGAACCATAAGAACAGATGTTTGGTAATTAGACGTTTGCCCCGCCATTCAGATAGGTCATTCCAATAAAAAGTTATCTCTGGTAATAGCTCTCTTTCTGGGCTAGGCCCCCTCTCCAAATGCTTTTAGAGAAAAGTTTTTCTTGAATCTATGGGGTCTTGATTGCCTTCAGCTCAAAAAAATCCACATGCCAAAGTGGCCTATTTTGGGGTCACATGTTGTGCTCCCCCTCCTTTGCAAAGCCGATGAATGGACATCCGGGTGTGTGCCCAGCCCTGAGCAGGTGCACCGAGAGCGGAATCCCAGGTGCCTTCACCAGACACACTCACCTGGAGGAGAAAGGGAATGAATCACTGCTTATTAAGTCAGGCAGAGCTCTCTCTTCTCTGCATGGTGCCCAGCAGCCTGACTACAGAGCAAACTGGAGGTAGCAATAATGACCTTGAACTCAAAATAGTCTCTGAGTGTCATCTACCCTTCCCAGGCCACACCTCCTCCAAGGAGCCTGCTGGTACGCCTGCAGCCCGATAGTTGCTTCCACCTGGAAACTAGCATGTCCCGAGTGACTGCCTTTAACTGGGTGCAGCGTGGGCATTATCTCGTCTATTCCTCCTGCAACCTTGTGAAGTAGGTCTTATTCAACTCAGTTTATAATTGAGGACATGGAAGCCCAGGTTCAACAGAAATGTCACCCCCTCCGTTATTTAGCTGGGTGATGTAGGGCAGGTTGCTTAACTTTTCTGAGCTTTATGGCCTCATCTATGAAATGAAGAACATACTGTACTTTTCAGATGCACGAGAATTAGTCACTGCAGTTATGCATATACAGGGCTCAGCATTGTGGCTGGCACACAGCAGGCATTTAATAAAATCATGGCTATTGCTATCGTTATGATTAAATCTACTAAGGTAGAGAGGGGCAGAGCAGGGATTCGAACCCAGGTCTGGGTGGCTCCAAAGCCCGTGGACTTTCCTGGTTGTGTCTTGATGGCTGCATCTGTGAAAGTTTACACGGTTAGGTTTTCATACTTGTGTGTTTTTCTGTCTGGTCTCTGAGGACACGGGCCGGCAATGGGCTTTATCTCATTTGCTGCATTGCCGGCTTCTTGTGTGCAGAAAACGTGCATCAAACACCTAGACATGGTTTGACCAAAGCCCTCCCAGACTAATGGCAACTTTCCAGTCCTTTCCCTCCAGGCATTGGCATCAAAGTAGTGAATCTACACAAAAAGTTAATAAAACCATATGGGAAGATCTATTAGTTATCTCGAATATCTTTAAAAGAATCGCAAACTGATTAGAAAAAAAAACAATGCCACAGAAATAAACCAGATTAAATAAGATTAAATATATAACTAAGCACATTTTAACAGAAGCCCCCTACACGGACTTTCTTTGGTCTATATGGGCAAGACCCCTTGAGTCCCAAAGAAAGTCAAAGCAAAGTGGAATATGTGGCCATTGTTGTGAGTGTGGTGACATCTTGACTTGCATTCCCATTCCTTTATTTGGGAAAACCACTGTCTCCTGAGAAGTTGCGGACCAGGATCTGAAATCCCTCCTCTCCTTGGGGTGACTAGCCTTGGTCTCATAGCCCCTCTGGCTTACAGGGAGGCTGTGCGATACAGCACCGAAAACCAGCGTTCAAAGACACTAGGCTGGCCTCTTATGATAGCAGGAACACCTGTTATTCACTGCTGGTCTTCCAGAACCAGGAGCAGAGTGGAATGAGTGAATGCATGAATGGATGGAGGTACCAAGACTGCCTAGGTTTGCGTCTGGGACCACGTCTTGTTGGCTGTATTAGCTTCCTTGTATTCGTTTTCCGTGATGCGTACCAAATTGTTACAAACTTAGTGGCTTAAAATACAAATACATTTTCTTAAATTAATACAGTTTCTGTGGGCTAGGAATCTACTTACGGTCTCCCTGGGCTGAAGTCAGGGTGCTGGCTGGGGCTGCCGTGTTCAGCTGAAGTTTGAGCGTCTCTTCCGAGCTGATGGATCATTGGCAGAATTCGTTTCCTGGTGGTAGTAGGACTGAGGTCCCTGTTTCGCTCCTGGCTGTTGGCCATGGGACACTCCCAGATCCTACAGGCTAGCTGCAGGCGGCTAACACCCAGCTGCTGTAGCAGCTCATGACATAACTCTTTACTCTCTTCCAGGCCAGCAGAAGCGCATCTCTCTCACCTCCTTAGTTTGTGACTGCAGGACCCTGTAAGAGCACACCTGATAAGGTCAGGCCCACCCAGGATGATCTTCCTTTTGAAGAACTCATCTGATTTTTTTAAAATGATTTTTTTATTTATTTGACAGAAAGAGACAGAGACGGTGAGTGACAGCACAAGTGGGGAAGGAGCAGAGAGAGAAGCAGACTTCCTGCTGAGCAGGGAGCCCTATGCGGAGCTCGATCCCAAGACCCTGGGATCATAAGCTGAGCGGAAGGCAGATGCTTAACCGCCTGAGACACCCAGGTGCCCAGGAGCTCAACTGATTAAGAACCTTAATCACATCTACACAAATCTACTTTGCCATATAATAGAACATAACCACAGACTGACAGCCTATCATAACCATTGGTCTTGCCTGCACTCCAGAAAAGGGGGTTATACAAACACATGGGTCATGAAGGGTCATTTCAGAATTCTACCCACTGCTGTTCTTTAGCTGTGGAAGGAGCATAATAACAGCATCTACTTTGTAATATCGTTATGAGGATTATATGTCAGGATATAGATTAAATGCCTGTCGTGGAACAAGTGCTCAATAAATGTAAAATATTATATTCATATTGTCGTAGGAGTCACATGTGAGTCTCTAGGGCATGCCTCGAGAATATCCTGCACACTCTGCACTTTGGGATGACTTGGAGTCAGGCAGCGAAGAGCAACTTCGTTCAAGTAGTTCCTTTGCCAATAGCACTGTTTCTCCGACTTTCTCCTTCCAGACAGAGGAACGTAAATACATCTTCTTGAGTGGTCTGGGGTCTACCTGAAGGAAGAAACAATTACTCTTAAAATTTCTTAGAGGTCTTATGTTGAACTTTCCACTTAAAAAAAAAGTCATGTGGATTTGGCATTCAACTCCAAAACATGGGTTTGCTTTAATGATACTGGAAAAGTCTTTGTACGACGTGGATGCTCCAAGAAGATGCATGAAATTTATCCTGCTGCTTCTTGAATTCCCTGACACATCAATGTGTCTGACCATCCCTGCCAAGCCCTAAAGCAGAGGTTTCCCCGACTTTTTATCTCCTCGATCACGTAGCACAATCCAGATTTGTATGAGCCTTTTCTTTAATACTATATTATTGATAACCTACGTGCATATATTATAGTATAATGTATTAAATCCATAAGAAACATAACAAAAATAGAAACTGAGAAAAGATGAGGTGAAAAATAAATATGAGCAGATTCCGCCGGCCACCACCCATCTTCCTACCCCTGCCCATGTCCTCAGGGAGGCGCGTTGATGTGGACAAAAGCAAGTAGGAGCTGCAGCTTTCCCAGCCCAAGAAGTGAAACCTTTGGCAAAAGGAGCAGAGGAATAGCAAAACCTTCCTTCTTCTCTCTTGTCCTCCTTTTTTCCTTTTGCTCTTACTCTGATTTTTCTTAACCTTTTTTTTTTTTTTTCTCTGGAGGGCAAAAAGGACCCAGAGCGAAGACAGGGTTGGAATCTAGCCTTTATGGAGTACCTGCTATGTGTCAGCTTTCGCGCTGGACATTTTCTGATCCACTATCCCTTTCAATCGGTGCGGCACACTTGCTGGGTAGCTGGTAAAGTCCGGGTTTTACACGTGATGGGGATGGAGGCCACAAAAGTAATTAAACCGAGCCCAGCTCTACACAGTGGAGTTGGATATTACCTTCTGTGTAATTCCAGTGCCTGAGTTTTAACCACTTCGTAATTTCTGGAGAGATTTTGTTTTATACTTCAGTGCTGTTAGAGAAGGGGCTGCGAATATGGGTGGAAGGTTAGGATTGAGGGGTATAAGTGATCGTAACCCTTTAAGAACATGGAGGAGCCGGTACTCCCAGAGACACTCCACTCTGGCCCACTATGGTTTGTAGATTGAAATTGAGTCAAAAGACTCTTTTGCTGAAAGCATCTTCAGAAATCACTAAGGCTGTGGGTCAGCAAACGATAGTGTGTAGCCCAAATCAGGCCACCACCTGTCTTTGCAAATAAAATTTGGTCAGGACACATCCATGTTCCTTTATTGACCCATAGTCTACGACTGCTTTCATGCTACAAAAGCCGAGTTGAGTAGTTTTGACATAGACCAGATGGCCCTCAAAGCCTGACATGTTTTACTGTTTGGCTCTTTACAGGAAAGGTTGACTGACCCCCATCTAGTTCAGAGAACTTCAGGCTATTTTGATCGTGTATTCCTATGAGTAAAAAACCAAAAAACAAAAAGCCCACATCCTTTGAACTAAATATGTAGATTTATTTATAAAATATTTAAAAGTACCACCATTCTAATCTATGTTTTTCATCACAAAACACCCAAAATAGAAATTTAAAATAAGTTGAAAATGCAAGTAAATTTTAGCACTTCTCCCAGCACTCCTCTGGATCACTGTGACCTTTCTTTGGTCCAAAGGTGTGGAGATTCACGTAGATAATGATTTTTAAACTTAGTGCCTACAAGGCAGCTATTATGGGTTCCATAAATAATGAAGGAACTGTGTCCAACAGTATGGATTTGAATTCAGGAAAACTCCAAATCTCTCACACTTATCCCTCTGCTGTATCATGTATATATGACAGATTTCATTCAAAAAGAGAATTTTATGCCTAAGTATGGTTTACAAAGGGACCAGACTCCTGTTTCTAGTCATGATGGAATAACTGGGATTGGACCCGCCTTCCCACTGTTAACTACTAGAAGACAGGATATCGTCCGGATAGCAGATGGCTGGCAGTGGGGGACCATATCTCACTGACAGAAGCAAAACAAGGGCGTGCTCCCTTCCATTGTCCTGACTCTCTGCTTGGAGATACCATCCTGATGCCACCGCACAGAGGCCTTGCTGAGATGAAGAAACAGTGCTGGGAGTTCGGGGAGGCTGTGATGGTGGAGATCCATGGAGCATGGAGACGCAGAGGCCAGTCCAGCGTCTTTGGGTGGCTTTTCTCATATTCTGATCCCCTCACATGGACTTTTAGTTGGAGAGAATGGTAAAGCATAGTGACCTGTTCATATTCAAACCCCACCACCACCACTTCCTAGCTGTGTGCTTGAGCAGGTCATTAACCTGGCTGTACCTCAGTGTTCTTATTTATGAAATGGGCGTAATACTAGTCCTTATCTCACAGGGTTGTTCTCAGAGTTAAATGAGTTCCTATATATAAAGCACGTAGAAGAGCATCGTTAACTCATAGTGGGGCTGTTTACACTTTAGTCTAAATGTTTTAGTGCAATTTTCCGCTAGGAGTCTTTGTTGAACAGGATCAGTTGCTCCTCCTTGATTGGTCAGCAATCTTGGTTGTGAGTAACAGGAATCGAACTCAGACTGGCTTAGGCAAAAATGGGAGTTCAAGGGTAGGTCTAGCCTCAGACCTTATTTAACATCTAACATCTATTACCTGCAAATGTGAAGTAATAACCCCAGGAAAAACTGGGCAAGCAGCCTCACATTGAGATTTTGTAAGGATTTAAATATGGGATGGCTCTCTGTTTTCTTAGGCCTAGTTTGTTGTTGCTTTATTGTCAAGCATATCTGGAAACTTTATTTTATTATTTATTTATTTATTTATTTATTTATTTAAAGTATGTTGGTTAGAAAGAGTAGATTTCTTTTTTCTTAAGATTTTATTTTTTCAGGGGGCGAGTGCAAGCCTGAGCAGGGGGAGGGGCAGAGGGAGAAGCAGACTCCCCGCTGGGCAGGGAGCCCAATGTGGGGCTCTATCCCAGGACCCTGGCATCATGACCTGAGCCAAAGGCAGTTGCTTAACCAACTGAGCCACCCAGGTACCCCCAGGCATGTCTAGAAATTTTAGAATAATCTACTTTTCATTTGATCAGTCAATAAATGGTTACAAAGCACTAATATATTCCCCTCTTTTTTCAGGGTAGAGCAGACAAGGCACTAAGGTACCAGGCTTTTTGCTTTTTGCTCTCGCTCATGGAGCTTATATTCTAGTGCAGGTGAGAGGAAAGAAACCACCAACAAAACATGTGAGTAAATAACGGAATATGTAAAAGCAAGATCTGAACTGTGAAGAAGAACAAAACAGGAATGGGGGTTGAGGAAAGCTGAGCTTTATTCCACACGGAAGTATGTATACTGAAGTTACCCATGGAATGGGGTGGGTAAGAGGCTGTTCTGTAGACTGGAAATCAGCTTAACATTCAGAAACTGATGACAGCTACCCTTCTCTTGGGGGACATACTTGCAGAGCAGGAGTGTGACAGATCTTGGAATTTTAGGACCTTCACAACCGCCCTTGACAATGGCATCTCTCTGGTTGCAAGTGACCCCCAGCCCTCCCCGTTAATGACGTGGTAAGGTAAAGGTAGGGCCTCCCCGCAGGGAGGCCATGGGGGTCCAGGACAGAGGGTGTAAGCCTGATGCTCACATGAGCCTGTGTCCAGTATGACGCAGGAGGGAACCAGCCCGCATGACACGCAGGGAAGGCTGGGAGGAAGGGGTCCTCACTTTTGTCCATGACCCAAGGCTAGACCTTGAATGCTCTGGACCTTGAATGCTCTGAGGGCTGTTGCATGAACACGTGAGTGAGCCTGATGTGCTGGGCTGTCAGGAAGGCCAGAGCGGTGCCCGGACTTGTTAAGGCTGGTGTTGGAAGCCAGACAGAAAGCACCATCTGGGTCTCGAATAAACACCTCTATTTCCAGCAGCATATTTCAGGCACTGACTTGCCAAACGGAAGAAAACCACGTTGGGGTTACTCACCTGATCGTTCCAGGTCCAGGGCATCCACCAGGCTATGCTTGGAAAGAAAAGCAAGGTCACTTGACCCCAAAGGCACGAACCCCAACATCCCACCCCTTATCCAGGTGGCTGTGTGAGTAGAGGGGCTCAGGGGTCCTCTGGAGGAGCAGGTCTCTGTCTGTGTGTGTGTGTGTGTGTCTGTCTGTCACTCTTGCTGCAGGCCTTGCACATGTTCACCCCTAGCATTAGAAAGCAGTAGAAAGTTTATGCCTCACATCTTAGCCGTATGCTCAGCATCTCCCCTGAACTCCACCGTGAGGAAGGAGGCTCGCGGGAAACTGGCCGAACTGAGGCCCTGACCCCACTCTGTCATTGTCCCTGTGTGATCACAAGAGGAGGCTGGCGTCTGGAATCACTTTAGAATCTGGCAGAAGTGGATTCAATCCTGTCTGGTTTATGAGTTACTTAACCCGAATCTCTTTTCCTGTCTCATGGGAACAATATGACTTGTCATCCTGGCAGTTGTGAGGCAATCGAGTGATTTTCTATATGTAAAGTCAGACACAGTGTAAACCGATGCACATCCGTGCTTTGCAAAGACTATAAGGGTAAATCATAACAATGACATTATTATTCTTAAACTTTGCGGTACTAACCGAGAAAGATGCTTATGTCTTCTCCCTGGATACCCCTGCCACCCCCAGACCATCGCCAATATCTCTGAAGACCGCAGTGAATCCCCTTCCATCTCACATCCCTCCCCCTCGGTACTCCGCGCCATCCCCCCCCCCCCCCATTACTTGCTGAATTTTACTTTTTTAATTCCTTGCAAGCAAGCATCTTAATTTCTCATACATTTGCTAAGAGGATCGAACGAACCCTGTCTGCGGACAGCGCGATGCAGCTGCCCTTTATTCCAACGGCCTTGTTTTTAAATTTGCCATCATTATGTTGCTGCCGACTGGAGATTAGACACCCACTCGCTGCATTTTTGCAGCAAAATGCCCCAATTTCTACAGTCAAGTGCCTTTTATCTTCCTGCTCTGTGTTCATTGTTAGGGCGACAACTCCCATAAATTTCATCTAATCTGTTCTGGACTCAGAAACCAGATAACTCGAATTCCTTAAAATTGTGAACTGGCTCTCAGTTTGGCCAAGGGTGCCCCGCCTTGGAGGAGAGAACATGAACTTCACTGCTCGCCTTTAAAGGCTCTTGCTTTCATGTTTCAGAGGGCTTTTGTTTATTCCTCACATTGGGACTGTGTGCCAAGGAGCAGCGGTTCCCAACGTTGACTCATCCCTACGTTTTTACTCCATTTGCTCGTGCCGCAAAGCCTTATTGTATGCCAAATATGTTCCAGTTGGAAGTAGAGAGTTTTGAAGCACCGTTTTCCCTCCAAAGAGCTCCTGCTTCTGTGGGACAAGGGAGTACCTGGACACTTACACGACAGAATACTCTGTGATATGAGAAAGGTACCCGGATGCTCGAGGACAAGAGGACGAGCCCAGGTCTGAGTGGTCAGGGGATGCTTCCCAGAAGAAGTGACACCCGAGCTGGGTTCTGAAGGTAGAGAAGGAGCTGGTTGGGCCAAGATGGCCAGGAAGGGCATATGAGGCAGAAAACAGCGGGCACCTTCCCTAACCTTCTTCATCTTTATCCAGGATGCTGGAAACCTTGGAATCCTCCTTGGGACTGCTGCTTCCTTCCTACCTCATCAAGCCCAATTACGTCTAGGTACACCAGCTCTTACGTTGCTCTCAGGCCTTCTTCTTTCCACATATATGGTAATCATTCTTGCCCAGCTAGTCTTCTACCTAGACTTCTGGAATCATCTCCACGTTTTGCTCAAGCCCATGCAGCAATCTGAGTGGTCTCCTGCTTAAACCCTTCAAGGGCTTCCCATAGTCCTCCACCCAAAATCCTAGCATCTGTTCCACTGCCTTGGAGACCCCGTCTAGACCGCCACTACCTACCTCCCTACATGTGCCTCCTGTCCCTCTCCCCCTGCTCACTCACAGCAGCCATGCTGGTTATTGCCTCTGGCTTTTTTGAAGATTTTCTCTTTGTCTTTGATTTTCTATCGTGCTGGTGAGTTTCAAGTCCTTCAAACATTCCAGCTCTTTCCTCCTCAGGACCTTAGCACATGCTACCTTCTTGGCTCCCACTTGTTGTCTGGCCAATGCACACATCTTTCAGGTCTCAGCTTAATTGCCATTTCCTCAGAGAAGTCTTCTCTAATCCTCCAGTATTTAAAAACTTCTTCTCCTACCCTATTTTTTCTCTTTATAGAGCTTACCATAGTTTGTAAATTAAGCATCTACAGGGTATTTATGTCTTCCACCACACTCAGAGTTCCAAGAAGGCAAAGAGTATACCTCACTCACCCCCTCTACTATCTATGACAGTGTGTGACGCATAGTAGGTCTCCCTGTGTACAAGCTGAGTGAATGAATAAAAGGGATGGGTACTCCGTAGGGAAACACATACATCTGACAACAGTCAGGAAAGTCTCGTGCATTAGTTGTCTGTTGATGCACAACAAATGACCACAAGTGTGGTGGCTTAAAACAACATAAATCCATTATTTCACAGTTTTGTGGGTCAGGAATCCAGGCATGGCTCATATGGATCCTCTGTCTCACGGGGCTGCCGTCAAGGCACTGGACACACTGTGGTCCTTAGACGGAGCTTGGGGTCCTCTTCCAAGCTCATTTTGTTCGTTGGCAGAATTCGGTGACTTGCGGTTGTAGGACTGAGGCCCTCACCACTAGATACTGCCTTTCTCCAAGGGCGCTTTGCTTCCTCCTTGACACTAGCAGGATAATCTCTTCGAGTATCCCTTTTTTTCCCTTTAACTTTAGGATAGCTTCAGATTTATGAAAAAGTCACAAGATAGGACAGAGAGTTCCCATATATCCCACACATACTTTCTCCTATCATCAGCATCATACCTGAGTATGGCATGTTTATCACAATTAATGAACTAATAATGAACCATTATTACTAACTAATATTCGTATTTTATTTGGATTTCCTCATGTTTTTCCTAATCTTATTTTCCATTCCAAGATCCCTCTCAGGATCCCGGATTCTGTTTATAGTTTGCAATCCACGTTTACACTCTAAGTCTGGTTTCAAAACCACAACACTGCTTCATAGCTTGTGCAGGTCTCTCGAAACGGAATTCTCATTTTTCCCTCCATCCACTGTAATATTGCTGTTTTTTACTTCACTTATCTATATGAGGCAAGCATTTGGTTCATTGTTGCCATTATTGCTTTAAACAATAAGGTATATTTTAAGTCAGTTAAGAATTATAAAAATAGGGCGCCTGGGTAGCGCAGTCGTTAAAGCGTCTGCCTTCGGCTCAGGGCGTGATCCTGGCGATCTGGGATCGAGTCCCACATCAGGCTCCTCCGCTGGGAGCCTGCTTCTTCCTCTCCCACTCCCCCTGCTGTGTTCCCTCTCTCGCTGGCTGTCTCTCTGTCACATAAATAAATAAAAAAATCTTAAAAAAAAAAAAGAATTATAAAAATAGAATGTTTTATTTTACCGTCATGTATTCCTTCTACCACATCCTTTCGTTACATACGTGCAACTTTCAGACCCACATAATTTTCCTTTATCCTGAAGAACTTCTACCAACAGGTCTGTTGGTAATAAAACCCCTCCAATTTTGCTTGTCTGGGAAGTCTTTATGTTTCCTTCCCTTTGAAGAATTGTGTTGGATATAGTTTTCTAGGTTGGTGGGGTTTTCTTGTCAAAACTTTAAATATTTTACTCCATTCTCTTCTCTCTTGCATGGCTTCTGGTACAAAGTTCCCCGTGGTTCTGGGGCACCTGGGTGGCTCAGTTGATTGGGCGTCTGACTCTTGATTTGGGGTCAGGTCATGATCTTGGGGTTGTGAGATCGAGCCCCGCATCAGGCTCCACACTTAGTGGGGAGTCTGCTTGAGATTCTCTCTCTTCCTCTCCCTCTGCCCCTCCCCCTGCTCTCTCTCTCTCTCTCTCTCTCTTTCTCTCTAAAATAAATAAATAGATCTTAAAACAGAAAGAAACCCCACAAAGTTCCCCATGGTTCTTACCATTGTTCTTCTACAGCTAAGGTGTATTTTTTTTGTGTGGCTTTTTTTTTTTTAAAGCTTTTCTCTTGGTCTTTGGTTTTCCACAGTTTGAATATGAATGTCTTGATATTTTTGGTTTTGTTTTTCTTTATCCTCATTGGTGTTCTCTGGATTCATGGTTTGGTGTTGTCTTTGATTCTGGAAAATTCACAGCCATTATCACTTCAAATACTTCTTTTGCTTCATTCTCTCTTCTGACAGTGTTTTAATGGTGTGTATGTTATCCCTTTTGATGTTGTCCCACCATTTTTGGATGCTCTATCTCGGCTTTTTTTCCCATTTGTTTTTTTCCCTTTGAATTTTCTTTTTGGGATATTTCTATTGACTTATCTTCAAGCTCACTGGACCTTTTCTCGGCTGTGCCACGTTGATTGACAAGACCACTGAAGGCATCCTTCATGTCTGTTGTTGTGTTTTGATTTTTAGTATTCACTTGATGGTTTCCTGGAGTTTTCCACCTCTCTGCTTACATCACCTATCTGTTTTTGAATACCTTTCTGTTCTTTCTCTATTAGATCTCTTAATATATTAATTATAGCTATTTTAAATTCTGTCAGATAATTCTGACATCTGCGTCATATCTGAGTCTGGTTCTGATGATTACTTTGTCTCTTCAGACTGTTTTTCTTGCCTTTTGACTCATCTTGCAATTTTTTATTGAAAACCAGCATGTTGTATCAGGCAATAGGAGAGCAGGTAAATAGACCTTTAGTGGAAGGACCTAGGTTAATCTGTCTAGAAGATGTGCGGGGTTAATGTTTGCTGTAGCTACAGGTGTCAGAGGCTTCCCATTCCTCAATGCCCTTATTTATTTCTCTCTATTTGACTTTGGTTTCCCCCCAGTACTACCCAGAGAGAGTCTGTTCCTTACTGCTGTTTTGGCCAAAATCCACTGTTGTTTTATGGGAGACCTGTTGGGAGTGGTGGAAAGGTATGAAGAACGGGGAACATTCTAAACCTTCCCATTAATTCTCAGTCTTTCTTTGGGCTTGTGTCTTGGGGCTGTGACCTTTGCAAGTATTTCTCCAGTGATATAGCTCTTCTTCCCCTGCTATAGTGTTTTCTTTCTGTTTCCTTGAAAGCCTTATCCTTGTTGACTGTGTTTTTCCTCCCCATAGGTGAGCTGGGAATGTCGAAGCAGGTTGGAGTGGGAAGGATCCCCTTCCTTCCATCTGGATAGCTCTGGCAAAGCTCTTCTGAAGGGTAGGCCTTTGTAATGGAGAAGGCTTCTGGTATATTTCCAAATGACTAATCCTACCCTCTTGCTGACAGAGCCAAGAAGGGATTTTTCGTGGATCTTCAGCATGTGAACCTGGGAGTGTTCCTGGATGTAAAGTTCACAAAAATGTGAAGACTGTGGCTCCCAGGAGTTTTTCACTCTTGTGCGAGTTCACACTGAGCCTTTGGCAATTTGTCAAAATGGCCTTCTGCATCTTCCTACCAGTTTATGACCCCAGTTCTGCTCCAGGTAAGCAGATCTCATCTGTGTCTCTCTGGACAGACAGGACTGTCTCTCTGGATTCTAGGATATCAGTTTCTCTTACATCTTCAGTTACCTCATGGGTCCAAAAAATTCATTGATTTTTCATGTTGTCTAATTTTTTCTTGGTCTAAGGATGGGAATGACAATTTCCAAGCTTTTTACATGTCCAAGTTGAACCTGGTGGTCCTGCACTGACTTTTTTTTAAAGACTGCACCTAATTAGGTCAGGATCACCCAAGATAAACTTCCCTTTTGGTTAATCGAATCCCAGGAGAGAAATTCCATGTGTTTGTAGGTACCACCCACACTCAAGGGGAGACTACAGACAGTATATACACCAGGGGGTGGGAATACACCAGGGGGTGGGAATACACCAGGGGGTGGGAATACACCAGGGGGTGAGAATCTTGGGGGCCATATTACTATTCTGCCTACCACAACTCACCAAATCAGGTGAGATTTGAACTTAGTTTAAAAAAAACAATTGGAACGAACTGAACTAGAAGGTGGGAAGAGCATGCAAGGCAGAAAGGACAGCGCGTTCAAAGAAAGAGAAGGCGCTGAAAAATGCTATCATGATCCGGATGGTATGTCCTACCAAACTCATCAAACTGTACACATTAAACATGTGCAGATTTTTGTATATCAATTAAACCTCAATAAAGCTAAAAAAAAAATTCCGATGTTGACCTCCTTCACTTCGGGATTGGGTCTTGAGGTGTTTGGAGAAATTTCCTTAGCAGCTCACTTTGAGGACACAGATAGATAGCCGGCAAGAGTTAAAAATAAAGAACTCTCTCCGTCAGCCAAGAGAATTTCAGGTTATTAGTTTTGAACATCAGGACGTCTAGGTCACCTGAGCTCCCAGTGAGCACTTGCCTCCTAGTCATGGTAGTTGGGTTGATGGATATGGTTCTTTCCTTCCAGAAATGTTGCCAGCTTGGTTCTAATGAACCAAAGCTTTAATGAACAAAGTCTTTTTCAAAGAAGTGCTGTGTCTCTTCAAGTAAGTCTTGTTAAACAAACCTTCTCCTTATTTTTTTCCCCTTCGAATGGAAGTTAAAATAACAACAATGAAACCACCCTACACCTCCCCTGATTTAGTCCAGGGGAAAAAGTTGGGATAATTATAGATCGTTTCCCATTTGGAATGATATAAATGTCATTCTTTGCCTGGACTGTCATGTTACTGGACGTTTTTATTGAAGATGTTTACATTCCTGCAACACATTTGGAACAAACGAAGCAGCCGCTCTGCAGGGAAATGGCATTGATGGTTGCCATGGGAACTGTGTGAAGTCACAGAAAGTAGATTATCTCATAATGCATGACCCGGTGTCAGAAACAGGCAGCCTGACTGCAGAGCAAACCACCAATTAACAGGCGACAATTCAGGGCCAGAGAATAGAAACAAAATAGAGGCCGCCTCTGAAAGGTCATGTTCAAGCTAATTTATTGGTTCCTTTGCTCTACTCAAACCAATTATTCTGATTGCTTTCCACCCATAGAAATCTATTTCAACCAGTCCAGACTTCTATATGAGGAAAATCCAGAAAAATGGAATTTGACATTTTAGTGAAATGTTTAGGATTCTTTTTTTTTTTTTTTTTAAAGCCTTTTGCTCAGTCAGTGAGATTTTCAAATTACATTTTTTGTCTTTTTATTTCTGGAAGTCTTTGGGAGGCAGTAAGCTTAGTGATTAAGGTTGTAGATTCTGGTATCAAACAACTTGGGTGTAAATTCCGGCTTTGCCTCATTAGCTCTGTGGCCCTACACAGAAGACTTTGCTCCTCCATGCCTCAGTTTCCCTATCTCTTAAGATGGGAACAAGAGTCGCATTTACCTCTGCAGTAAGTTTCTGCCTCATGAGCTCAGCATCATGCCTGCTCATATTAAATATTCAGTATGTGTTTAAGAGTGTTTATCTTGGGGTATCTGGGTGGCTCAGTCAGTTAAGCGTCTGCCTTTGGCTCGGGTCATGATCCCAGGGTCCTGGGATCAAGTCCCTCCATGGGCTCCCTGATCGGTGGGGGAGCCTTCTTCTCCCTCTCCCGCTCCCCCTGCTCTCTCTGTCTCTGTGTGTGTCAAATAAATAAATAAAATCTTTTAAAAAATCGTTTTTAAAGAAAAGGAGTGTTTATCTGATGAAGGTACTCATGTTCTCTTGCAAAGAAGTAAGGAATTAAAAAAAAAAAACTCATCTTGTGGAGAAAAACCAAAAAAAAGGAGAGAAAAATCTGTGTTTACTGCAAAGTCTAACTTGGACTAACAGCGAAATCACCTAGGAAGCTTTTTCCAACCACAGAATCCAGGGCCCTACCTTAGACCTACCGAATCAGAATCCGCGACGTGAGGCTCAGGTGTGTGCATTTTGAATGCTCCCCCTAAGACAGTCTGATTCATTTTAGCAAGGCTAATAATCGCTTGTCATGCTCATACGTGTCATTTTGTTGTGCTCATGAAAATGCGTTTTTCTACATCCCATTTTCTGAGTTTGATCAGCACGTGAGGGGGGCTACTAGAGTAGTGAAAATTTAACGCATATTTTGGGATTCTGAGGCAGGCAGTATAAAAATCACACTCAGAGAGATGCCACTCTTCAGAGAGTCCCCCCCAGGTCCCTTCCTCCCTCAAACCTCACTTTCCCACTTGGAAGGAGGGGCTCCTAGAAGGTCCCCGGCCCAGGGACGCTTGGGTGGCCCAGTCAGCTCAGCATCCAACTCTTGGTTTCCACTGGGGATGTGATCTCAGGGTCGTGCGATCGAGCCCCACGTTGGGCTCTGTGCTCAGCCTGGAGTCTACTTGGGTTTCTCTCTCCCTCTCCCTCTGCCCCTTCCACTCTTGCTCCCTCACCTAAAATAGATAAATCTTAAAAAACAAAACAAAACAAAACAAGAATGTCCCTAGCCACTTATGAGGATGGAGTAGGGTTTTCCATGGAAGGAACAAAGAGGCAAAAGCTGCCTTTCTTCCATGGGCAAGCTGCTGTCCTCTCTGTCCCTCTGGTGACCCAGACTGCTTCCTGCTGGGGGCGCTGGCCTTCCCTCACCTCCAGATCCCTCATAAGGCCAAACAGAAAGGGGGGTCCCTGGGACTGAAGCTTCCCATGAGTGGCTTAGGTTACCCCCATTCTAGGCAAGGAAAGAAACATAGCACTTATCCCTACATTTCCCCTGGTTCCTGGAACTCACAGGGTCTAGGAAGTGGTGTGCTCGTTTCACAACTCCCACTCAAAAAGAAAAACAACAACCACAACCCTGATTTGTAGCACTTGCTGATTGCCATGCTGTAAATATTTCCACGATGGCTGATTTTAAGCTACCGATGAAGTCATGGAACACAGACTGGGAAAAGACGGGCACAGTTTGCTCTCACGAACCACCCAAGCCAGCTCCAGTACAGGTCTGGGCCCAGTCAGAGGACTAGGTGGTGGACTCAGTGGAAAAAAGGCAAAGAGATGAGCCACTTGGCTAGATTTGGCCTTGGCCTGAAGCTAGAGGGACGAAGAAGGGTCCTCCTGCCTGATCTGTGGCCCAGCTCATGTCACCAGGGCAGAAGACCGCACTGGCCTCAGAAGGCACATCAATTTCTTTGCACATGCCCACGTCAGTAGGTTGGTAGCTGCTGCCTAGAGAGGATTCTGAGGCTCTATCCTGATTTAGCAGGAGTGATTACTACCAGTTAGTGAGCTCTGAAATGGACACAGAAGAGGGGAGTGAAGGCACACGTGTTTGTCATCCATGACGGGGATTCCATTCATTTGTTCAGGAAGATACTGAGTTCCCATATTTCCAGGCATTGTTCTAGGCACTACAGGTAGAACTGTGAGCAAATCAAGCTCTTGCATCCTAGTAGGGAAGAAATCTGCCTGTATGCAAACAATGAATCATGGAACACCACATCAAAAACTAATGAAGTACCATATGGTGACTAACATAACATAATAAAAAAAATCATAATAAAAAGAAAGAAATCCACCTGTAATATGTCAGGGGGTCTTGAGACTTTGAGAGACACAGAGACTGATGGGGGTAGAGGGGGGATTTAAGATAATGTCAGGAATGGGAATGCGATAAGATGACATTTATGCAGTGATCTGAAGGAAGTGAGGAAGTGAGAAATATAGTTTTTACAGTAAGAGAGATCCAGGCAGAGGGAATAGCAAGTGCAAAGGCCCTGTGGTGAGAGTTGTGTGCAGTTGTCCAAGGGACACCAAGGAGGCCATTGAATCAGGAACCCAGTGAGTAAGGAAGAGAGGGTGGAAAAGTAGGGCCAGGTCCTGCCATGGGGCAAAGTCATGTTGGGTTTGTAGGATTGGGTTCAAAGTCCTAATGAGTAATAAAATGAGAATATCCTATCTGTATAAAGTTCTCAAATCTAAATAGGAAGTTTGCTGAGACTTTGAGGGTCTTATTAAAATGTCTTTCCATAAGAAGTATGAACAGATCTATTGGTAATTTCTGTAGCTCAGGGCTGGTTTCTGGAAGTAGGAAATGGCAAGAATATACGTGTGTGAGAGGAATAAAAAAGTCCTTGTACTGTCAAAGAAGATGCATTCCACTGATACTTTATTTTCAGGAAGGAAAGGAGGGACAGGCAAATAGCTTATTTGGGCATTTCCTGTGCCAGGATGAAAATTCTATGGTCTTACACACACACACACACACACACACACACACACACACACACACACACACGAAGTTGGTTCTGTAGAAACTTGCAGATTTTGGAGACCAATAGGGATGGATTTGAATTCCACCTCTGGCTTTTCTGCAATTTTCCTTTAGCGCATGTGTACCGAATGCCTACTTTCTGCCAGGTCCTGGGCTAAGTATGGCGAGGTATACAGATGAGTAAGATACTGCCCTCTCCTCAAGGAGTTCATCGTCCATTTAAGAGCTCTATGAGATACTTAGCCACATCGACCTCATGAATGAAATGTAGGTGATGACATCCACCCCAAAGGGTCTGGGGGATTAAGTGACACAATGCAGGAAAATGGAACTTGACCAGTGTCTAGAGATGCCCAATATATGTTCGTTTCTTTGTCCACCTTCCATTCCTTGTTTTTCCTAATGTTTGGAAGTTAGGGCTACTCATAGGGTCTCTTACCCTCCTGTTCCTCTAATCTGGTCAAAGTGAAAACGAAGAGCAGCCTTGAAAGGAAAATAATTCACCAAAAATGGGCCATGATTTAGGGCAACAAAACTACTGTGTATGATACTATAATGATGGATGCATGTCATACATTTTCCAAACCCACAGAATGTACGATTCCAAGAGTGAACCCCAATGTAAACTATGGGATTTGAGTAAAATGTATCCACGTAGGTTCAGTGATCACGTATATCACTCAGGAGTGATGTTGATAACGGGTAGACCGTGCACATGTGGGGCAGAGAGTATACGGGAAATCTCTGTCTCTTCCTCTTAATTGCTGTGAACTACAACTGCTCTAATAAAAAAGAAGCCTACCTAAAAAATGTACTGGGGCACCTGGGGGGCTCAGTCAGTTAAGCACCTGACTCTTGATTTTGACTCAGGTCCTGATCTCAGGGTTGTGGGATCAAGCCCCGCATTGGGTTCTGTGCTGGGTGTGGAGCCGGCTTGGGATTCTCTCTCTCTCTCTCCCTCTGCCCCTCCCCACTTGTGTTCTCTCTCTCTATATAAGAAAATGTAAAAAAAAAAAATGCACCATGTGTTTGGAGGGGTGGTCTGAGAAATTGGAGGCTCTTTCTCATCTGGTCTGCTTTATCTGATTATAAATCCAGGAACCTGGCAACCATAAGTTTTTCTCTAAGAATCCATTCATATACTAGTTGTTTATGACTTGAAAGGGGTTTTCCAAAGAGAAGACATTTTAAACGGCTTCAGGGCAGCCCATACAGGCATATTAAATGCACATGTAACTTCAGGTAAATTATGAGTTCCAGGGGTTCCCTGAACCTCAGGCTACCATGAATGCTGTGTTCACAGGAGATCCTTCACTTAGCTGAGATTCAAGAGGCTAGGATTGGGTAGCATGGGTGGAGGTCTTGTCCTCAGTCGCCAGAGAGGGCAGTGCCAATAAACTGGTTATCAACATAAAAACGTGTCCATAGGGGTGCTTGGCTGGCTCTCGATCTCAGGGTCATGAGTTCGAGCCCCACATTGGGCATGGAGACTACTTACAAAATAAATAAATTAAATTAATTCAAAAACTAAACAAACCACGTTCATAAACCAGACATTGCCACTATGTAAGCTTCAAACTGGAAAGGGGCATGTGGATGTGGGGGGGGGGTCCTTGGATTATCGAACATTGAGCATTTCTATTGATTTTCATATCCATCACATACAGATAGAAAATGTGCTGGGTGATGGAATTTTGGCTCGCATTTCTTCCTTCTCATACCACACACATGGAGGAGCAACTTCTGGAGTCACCCAGTCCCTGTTTAGTGGGATCAGCAGATTTTCAGCTGGCTGTGTGCATGCATGCATTTAAACACTCTGAGCGTGTACTCAGAGAAGACCAATGTCTCTCTACTCTAAAGCCTTTATTTATTTATTTGCACATGACATGTTTAATTCCAAGGTGCTCAAGGCGTTTTGCAAACATTAAATTAACTGTTAATCCTCTCCACGTCTCTATAATGCAGTAAAAATAAGTCTTTTATTATAAAACATCATGAACTAAATCTGAAAAATAGACTTAAGAGGCATAGGGATAATCAAGAGGGATGAACGCAGAATCTCAGCCAAGGAGGAAAACTTCTGGCAAATTTTCCCTGCAGTCGGGGCCCCAGCTAGCTGTCCCGCATTCCATATGGGGACTGCCTATGTGCCTTTCTAGGCTTGCTGCTTACCACCTCATGGCTAACCTTGAGTAAAGGACCTCCCTGCAGGAAGATGGAATTTTCATATCTGTAATTGGGGATTACAGTAGAATCTAACTCCTGGACTTATTGTGCTGAAGACTGGCAGTGTTCTTTCTCATCTCCATCCTCCTCCTCAGCCCCGTCCTCCTCCTCATCCATGATCATCAAGCAAATCTTTCTCAGGGTCACTGCTGGTAAGGGGATTATTTTGCTAGAGCCAGACCTGTGCCTGAAAATTCCCCAAAACATCATGTTTGCAGAACTGTCCCCCATTCTCCGCCCCTCCCTGTATCTTTGCCCTTGACAGTGTGATTTTGGAGTTCCTCCGATCTCTACTTGCCTATCTGTCAAATTCGGGTTGGTTTTGTGACTCCTTTGGCCAATAGAGTACAGAAGAATTACCGTTTCAATTCAAATGGCCTTGAATCCTTCTGTTTGCTCTTTTGGAAACTTGGCTTGCCACCATGAGAAAAGGTCCAGACTAGCAGGCTGGATGACCAGAGACACGTGGTTCTGGAGTCCTCATGCACCCAGATGACAGCCGTCCTTTCTTGGTCAGTCTTTGGACACATGCCAGATGACCACAGACACATGACTGAGGCCAGCCAGTAAGTCTATCCCTGGCTCAGGTCAGCAGAACCACTCGTCTGAACTATAAATTAGTGAGCACTAAAAATGGTTGCTGTTTGAAGTTTCTACATTTTGGGGATGATTTGTTATGCTGCAGTAGCTGACTGCTACAACCCTTTTTTCAGGCTTACCTTTCACTGATTTTGCCAGAGTCTTTAATTCTTAATTATAAAGATGAATCCATTCTATGGATTTATTTATGGTTAATTCTGACCAGGGTCAGTGAAGTTACTAAAGATGAATCAGTCAACATCTCTGTTGACTACAATCTGGTTGGTTAGGCTAAACACGACAATTAACTAAAATGAATAGTGAAAATACAAAGACCATAAGGGACAGGCGCTTGGGTGGCTCAGTTGGTTAAGTGTTTACCTTTGGCTCAGGTCATGATCCCAGGGTTCTGTGATCGAGCCCCACATCAGGCTCCCTGCTCAGTGGGGACTCTGTCTCTCCTCTCCCTCTGCCCTGCTTGTTCTCTCTCTCTCTCTCTCTCTCTCTTGCTCTCTCTCTCTCTCTCTAATAAATAAATAAAATCTTAAAAAGAAAAAAAAAGACCATAAGGGAGTTAGGAACGAAAGGAAATGGAATTCTGAGAAGAGAGCAGATTTCTCACCTGCAGTTGGGGCAGAATGGGAGGGTTGGTGGAAGTCGCATAAAGAAATTCCTTCAGTACCTGTAGAATCCACAACTACCCCTCCATTTCCTCAACCTGACTTCTGGACAGGTTGTTACAGACTTCAAACTCATCTCCTTGTACTAGTCTTGCCTTGGCTCCAATCCATTCTTCTATCCATTGATTTTCTCCAACATGCACATCTGGCTATGTTACTCCCTTACTTTAAATCTTTTGGTGGCTTCCTCCTGCCTTCAAGTTAAAATCAGATCCAAAACATGGATCAGAGCACTCTCCCTGATAGTCTCTCTCCTGTTTCTCACTCAAGTTTTATATCTGCCCACATGTTCCATCCGTTACTAAAGATTGAGCTGTGGTGGGGTGCCAGGGGGGTTCCATCTGTTAAGTGTCCAACTCCTCATTTTGGCTCAGGTCATGATCTCAGGGTTGTGAGATTGAGCCCCGAGTTGGGCCCTGTACTCAGCAGGGAGTCTGCTTGTCCCTCTCCCTCTGCCCTCCCCCACTCCCCTGCCACTGCTCGTGTTCTCTCTCACTCAAATAAATAGATAAATAAAATCTTAAAAAAAAAGATTGAGCTGTGGTTTTTGGAGTCTCTGAGGGACATAATATTATTCTTCCTCATCTAGGTTTTGAATAAGTCAAGAAAAATAACTCAAGGGAGCCAGGATACCAAAATATCACTTCTCATTCTGATAAGAGCTAAGTTAGATGACACAGTTTGTGTGAGTGGCATGGGCCTGCTAGCTGAATCCCTTGAACCTGGCAAGTTAACCATCCAGCCACAGACAATCCTGGCTCAGGGAGTCTTAAACCAGCAAGTATAAAATGCACGATATGGAAATGCGCACCACGCCTGCTCTTTGCATGTAATTTGCTCACAAGGAGATAAAGCGAGGTCTGTTTTATTCTTTCCAAACTTACCAATCAGATCAATCACTTCACTTCCCCCACGATGGAGAGGGGAAAGGGGTGGAAATAGACCACAGGGAAGACATCAGGAGAAAGGAAAATGTGTCCCTCTAACAATATTGAACAACCATGGTCCTAGGGACACATTGCTGCAGCTCACACCTGTGCACCTTTGCACACACTGCTGCTTCTGGCTGGCACATTTAAAATGAAAGTGCGCCTGGTCTTCACCAGAATGCCAAAGAGGTCAATGTCTTAGACAAGTTTAAGAACCCTTGGTACAGCATTCAAGACTGGTCACTCTCGAACCAGTTTTCTTGAATTATAGCCCAACTCTGCTGCTTATGAGCCCAGTAATCATGCAGTAATCATTTAATCCCTCTGCATCTCAGTTGTCTCATCTAAAAATGGAAGTAATAATAAGGCAACACTTCTAATATTGTTGTGAAAATTAAATGAGTATATAGCATGCGTACATGGCTTGACGGAAGTACACTTTAGCTCTATGATAAAGCATTATTATTCATGCATATTGTTTAAAGGGTAAAATAGCTGTACTACGTTTTTACATAAAACATCAGTTCTCTGTCTCTCGTTTAACTTTCCTTTCCCCACAAGCAATAATTTCAATTTTAGATCATAATTTTGATGTTTATTTCTGTTTCTAAATAACCAGCTAGATACCAACTTGTTGATTTCTTTCTGTTTCAGACGTTATTTAAGAATTCCCATTGGTCCCACCATACATGCATATTCTTGCCACCCTCCTGTCCCCCTAATCATCCTAACCACCACAATTTTGGTTAGATCAATCTCCTGTGTTGCCATTATCATGCCATGTGAATGCTATTCACATCTGTGCCATGTACTATGTTACGACTACTTTTCCTTCTCTGTACAACTTTTGTTTTCCCCAGAGCTACTACTGATCTTATTTCCCCTTTTGCTTAGCCTTCTATGCTCTTATCTGTAATTCAATCCCGAATCTTTTCCATTTGTCCAAATCTCCTTTCTCAAGATGTACAGATGTTCTAGATATTTCCTATTTATTTAATCTTTGCAAATAAAATTCTGAGTCTTTAGCTCTGATCACCCTGGACTACTAGCCTTTTTAATGCCTGGGGCATAGATTTCATCCAGGAATCCTCCTTATCAGTTATTCAGGGATTCTTTTCACCTCTCTCTCTCTCTCTCTGGCCCTGTCTCCCATTTCTAATATCCCACATCTTCTTTGATGATTTAGTCCATCTATTTTGTGGTTCATATTCTCCAGTAGCTTCCCAAGAAAGGAATCATAGAAGGACTTAAAAAAATTCTTTGCATGTCTGAAAAATGATTAATTCTATACTGGCTTTTGATCAAGAGTTTAGCTAGGTATAAAAATCTAGCTTGGAAATAAACTTCCTTCTGAATCTTAAGGGCATTTCCCCCCAGGCCTCCCTTCTAGTATCCAGTACTGCTATTAAGCAGTCTGAAGCCTTTTTGATTGCTTAGGCTTTATACGTGGATCTTTGTTATTGTTACTGCTGTTGTTGTTAGATCTTCAAGAACCTCTTTATTGCTGATGTTCTAAACATTCATAATTATGTCACTAGATTTGGGTTCATTTTTTCCATTATGCTGAATATTCAGTAAATTTTCAAATCTGGAAAATCATGTTATTTTTGTATATTCTTAAACTATTTTTTTAAAAGATTTTATTTATTTATCTGACACAGAGAGAGAGACAGCCAGCAAGAGAGGGAACACAGGCAGGGGGAGTGGGAGAGGAAGAAGCAGACTCCCAGTGGAGGAGCCTGATGTGGGGCTCGATCCCAGGACCTTGGGATCACACCCTGAGCCAAAGGCAGACGCTTAACGACTGAGCCACCCAGGTGCCCCGAACTATTTTTTGATGCCTCCCCTTCCTTAATTGTCTTTGTTCTCTTTTTTTCACAACCTGTATTACCTCAGTGTGAAATATTCAGGACTGATACTTGAACATTTTTACCTTTTCTTTCCTATTTTCCTCTTAAAAGAATCTTCCAGAAGATATGAATGCCAGCATTCTGGAATTAGAGGAAAAGAACATGCTCGGGTTTTCAGCATCTAAGATACACAAGTTCACTTAATCTTCTAATATTTAATTTGACAATCTTGCCCTCAGATAGATCTGATGTCTCCAAGACCACAGACCCTCTATTCTACTCTCTGTAGAGAAAGAAACTTCTTGTCTTTTTCAAGGTGGGGCAATCACTTAACTATGGAGCGGGGAAGGGCATCTGGATATCTGAAAACTGAACCCGATTTTTTACAGTCTTTCTTACTTTGATCTCCTTGTCTCCTACTTGCAAAGTATCTAAGGCTTTCTGAGGACTGTCAAGTCAGGCTAGTTCTCGGATTTCCCTACTTCTAGAAGATGAGTTGGTTTCTTAGATTTTGAAAGTCATTTGTCGCTTATTCATATGTCCCCCAACTTTCAAAAAGTTTTCATTCTCTTCTTCTCCCCAGTGTTTTGAGTGTATGCCTTAAAACAAAATATCTTCACTGTAAGTTTAGCACAGTGTCAAGAGGGAAAGAAAACACGTGTGTGTGTGTGTGTGTGTGTGTGTGTGTGTAACCTATTGACTTTACTCAAAGTCCTTATAGTCTATATATTTTCACATGGAAATCAGGAAGAGCTTTTAAAAATGTAAATCAGGGGCGCCTGGGTGGCACAGCGGTTAAGCGTCTGCCTTCGGCTCAGGGCGTGACCCCGGCGTTCTGGGATCGAGCCCCACATCAGGCTCCTCTGCTGGGAGCCTGCTTCTTCCTCTCCCACTCCCCCTGCTTGTGTTCCCTCTCTCGATGGCTGTCTCTCTGTCAAATAAATAAAATCTTTAAAAAAAAATAAAATAAAAAAATAAAAATGTAAATCAGAGAGCTTACCCCCTAGACAAAAATCTGCAATAGCTTCTTTTAATATTTAGAATTAATGCAAATTCCTTACCGTGGCATTACACCTCCTGGTAGCTTCCTACATTTTTCACCTATTTCCATACCTCTCTCCCTTTCCCTCTCTGTGTTTTGGCCATGCTGTTCTTCCTTCTCTTCGTAGCAGATGTTCAGGTGTTAGGAATTTGTTCTTGCACTCTATCCTGCCTGGCATGCTTTTTCCTGGACTTTCCCATCACTAGCTCTTGGGAGTCTTTTAGGTCTGGTCTGAAATGGCTCTTCCACAGCAAAGCCTTTCTCACCACTTAGAACATGTTTAGAATCGAGGTTATCGACAAATATGTTTTAATTAGCATATGAGTGAAGGAATCTCTGTTAACCACGGCCTTCTTGCTGAACAGCGTCTAGCAGTCTAGGGGCCTGGAGGAGAGAGCCAGAGGAAGGAGATGAAGGTGATGGGTAGCCCCTGAGCTTTGAGAAGTTGTTGCGTCTACATGGAGACTCCATGCTCATGTGCCTGCTTCCATGGCGGCCGCCATCCATCTTTCCCGCGGATTAGCTCCAGCCACGAACAAATGTGCACAGTAGCTGGAGAGAGACAGGTGCTTAAAACTTAGCATAGACCTAAAAAAAAGTATTTAAAAGTTTTGCACCTCCATGTTTTTCCTCTATCATATCTCTTCTTTGGCTTAACAGCAGTCTCCAAATGTGTTTGCTTATTACCTCTAAAAATAATTGTGGAAAATAATATGCTCGAAAGTTTTTGAACTGACATCTGAAATTCTCATCTGAAGTTTAAATAATTGCCAGGGATGTCATTTTCTGCGAATTATAAATATTGACATCTAAGACTAAAATGCCACGTTGTGATTTATATGTATCCACGGAGATCTGGCAATTAGAAACTCACTATCAAATATAAAAAAATATAAAAGAATAATTTGCTTTTAAATAACTGGATATTTTGCATTCTGATGTAAATTTCGTTCAGCCTGGGTCAAAATATTGCATTTCTACACTAAGCTTTGCCCTTATCAGAACTGTTTATAAAACAGGCAAAGCAAGGCACTGGGTTCTGCGTTCCTGCCAGAGATTGGACAGAAGTCAGTGGTATTTAAAGGAAGGAAGAAGGATGCTTCCAAGGTGTTAATTTTTAGGACCGTGGACAGAGGGGCTCCTCAAATGTTTGAGTCATGCTGCTCTTAAACCCTGTCTTTGAGCCCAATGTGGGGACGACAGGCTAGGTTGAGGCCCTGACAACTTTCAGATGAGAGGGAACCTGAATCCTGTCACCTTCAGTGTCTATTCCAGGCTGAAATAGCTAAATGCTGATAAGTGTCTCCACCCTCCTGACTCTGACCTGAGGCTGGGCCTTCAGCCGTGGGATCTGTCAGAGGAAGAAGAGAACAGCACCCTGACTTCCTAATTAAGATTTCCTAGGGCTAGGATTTAAATGGGCTTTTGTTACCTTAGCAAACACTAGGACAGGAAGGCAACCGTGGCCAATAGCTGTTGGTTGGGAAATAAGGGACACTTGTGATGATTTAAGGACAAGCCATTCCCGGTTAATCGGGAGTAGGGAACAGCCAGAGTTTTAGGCCTGCTAATGGAATTTGTGCAGTGCCTAAGATGCAGGGTCAGCGGAGAAATGGAGACATGTCAAGACAAACTTTTCAACAGCTTTTTTGGGTTTTCTTCCCTATTCATCTGAACACTAAACTAATTTATCACCCAGCCTCATTAGGGTAACCTAATAAGTGCTTATGGTAGAATGTGTTTAGGAGTCAAAGCACACATTTAAGATGACAGGATTTAAATCACTGATTTACTCTTTGCTTCCTGTATAACTTTGGATAAGTTACTTAATTTCCCTAAAGCCCCAGCCCCATCTAGTCCTTGGGGATGGCAGCCCCAAAGGTGGGCAATGCATAGACGTCCTGGCCATTCATGGTGGCCTGGACTCTTGGTGTCTCATCTGGAAATGGGGACAGTATCTTCTTCGGGGGCAATGGCAGGAGAGTTAAGTAAGTTAACGTCCATACATTGCTTAGCTTGGTAGCTGACATGGAATTGGCATGAGTAACTATTAGTTACTAACGTGGCTATGGGCCAGGGATTTTATAGGATTATTGAGTTTAATCCCCACAACCATCCAATGAGGCAGACCTTGCCCAACTTCCCATTGCTAGTAACCAAAACATCTTGGCTTTAATTAGACAGTCTAACTGCAGAGCCTGTGCTCTTAACTAGTACACCCTGAATAACAAGTACGTCTTTCTTCTTCTCTCTCCTTTCCTTTCTCCTTCACTAGCATGTCTGTCCATCCATCCATCCAACCAGCTATCATCTTCATCATTTCATTATCTCCATTATTTAACTTTCTGTCTGCCTGCCTCTATCATCTATCTTTCTATTCTCTGTCTACGTACTTTATACACCTATTTGCATGCATTAGTTGGCCCAAAATACAGAGAACGAAACAGAAGCTCAGAGATCTTAGCAGAGCCCAGCGAATAGTCTGGTTTTTCTCCTCTAGAACTGTCCACTCCAAAACCTGTGGTGGGATAGTTAAAAAAAAAAATACATCAAGATTACGATTCGAAGTCATTAGCAATTCATCTTTAGTATAGTTATTTTCAATTTTACTGTCAAGAAAGAAAAATAGAGAAGTGTCAGCTATCTTCCTCAACGTTTGTGCTGCTAGCAAACAAGCAAGTGTATTTTCATAAGAGGAGTCGAAGCGAACTCTTAGGGATGGAGATGACGTGTTTTCAGGAATAGGGATGGTGCACGTACCACTGGCACACCGTGGACGTCTTGGGGGCCTTCCGGTCTGGCTGCACCTGCCCTTCTCCGAGGTACAATCGCGAGGACTACTGTCTGAAAGGCAACAAGCTGGCCTAGAGATGAGTGGCACCCAGGAAAAGTGTGACACGCCCTGCGCGTTTATATATAGAGACGCTCTATGGAGCTGACACAATTATCGGCAGTAATAGGGAGAGCTGGCAGCACACACGATCCCGAACAGCAGGCAATCCTCAAATCATAACTCTCCAGCTTTGGAATGCGCGGACTTCACTGGGATAATTTTGCATCTGATTAACTTTCCTAATTAGGCTTCCCATCAACCAGCATGACCTCTTCAGCATTTCTCCCAGAATACATAAATCCCTCTGCCGTCGTTTTCGATGATGTGGGAGCTGACTCCGGTTGGCACCCTTTCCCATCCCGTGTCAGTTGCTCCCAGACATCGCCTCTCTCTGCCAAGTCCCGCGCCTCACGCCACCTGTTCCTGTCCGCAGATGACTTCCGCCACGCCAGCAGGAGAATGGAGACCTGTTCTTGTGGTTTCACTCAACTTCCCTCACATCTGTCTCCAAAAAAAGGATATCCAAGCAGACACAGGTCATCGCTGTCCTGGAAACTCCCAGTTTCAGTTATTCTGTCGTGTTTTCCCAGGCAACCTTAGAAATACCTGGAGAATGCAAGTATTTTTGAATCCATAGTACATCTCCCTAGATCACCTCTTGTTGACCCCAACTGACACAAACTGCTGTGTGTTTGGAGATTGCTTAAAAAAAAGGGGCACTTGTCCAAGTTTCCTGCTTCCCTTCCTGCTCAGAGGATGAAGCAGTTCCCACTCCTTTCCAAAATAAATCCTCCAATCACGTCCTGGATCCAGCTTCCCTTTAGGAGGCGATGATACTCCCCCCCCACCCCCCCACCCCCCATTTACAAGCTCTTCTTTTCAACTGGCTTCTTCCTGTAGCCTTCAAACATGCTTTGGTGGGCTCCACACAAAAATAAAAACAAAGACAAAACAAAGCAAACATTTTCAGAACTCAACCTTTCCCTCAAGCTGTTCCCAATTTCTTCTTCTCTTCCCTTACTATCATTAGTCCTTATCTTCCCTTCCTTATCCAACCTGAAGTAGGCTTGCTTCGGGCTTTCTCTTTCCACCGAAAGCATACTTTGTAAGGAGCCCAATAACCTTCATCCAAACCGTTTTTCACACTGTATTGTTTTTCTGCGGGTTTTTTTTTTTTTCTATTTTCTCCCACTGGTTTGTTCTTTGAGATCGAGAAGACAGTAATTCTGTGTTCTAGCATTCGACAGAGGGCCTAGCATATTGTATCTTCTCAGCTCACATTTATAGAATGAATGCACTCTGCCAAATGCAATGGATCCTTCTCCCTGTCACTCTACTGGTTTTCGCAGATGCATTTGCTGCTGCTGACCAGCCATCCTTCTAGAAATTCTCTCACACTCTGGATTCTAGGATGTAGCTTCGCTTTTCCTATTTTCGCTTCAACCTGCTCCTAGAAAAAATGGATAAGGTCTTATTCATTCCTGTAGTTGGTCCCTATTGTCTTCTACTGGGTCATGCTAAATAGAATGGATTAGAATGGGTGAATCACACTGGCTATGTAAGAATTTTCTGTATTCTGCTTTCATTCCAAGGAAGATATTACCTAAATGGGTTTTTAATTCTCAGAAATCTCAGGTCTCTCCAGTATGTGGTAGTTTGAACTCTGCCTTATTTATATCCACGGATCATAAGACACTTGCTGCTGATAAGTATGGAATACTCTTTGCATTTAACCTTAATTTTTTTTTCAATAAGTCATCTAAAGAAGTTTTTAATCTAATTTCAACCAAGAAATCTGATAGAAGGTCAAGTATGCTTTATCTCTTTTACAAGAAGAAGTAATAAATATGCCCACAGCTACCCGCAAAATGAGTGAAATTAAAAGCTAGACGTATTGCCCCAAAGACTATGGAATAGATTGATTATAAAAATTGCTGTAATTCTTTACTGCTTCCTGTATCCTTGCCCTTTGCAATATGATTTTTCAGAACTCCGCCCCGCCACCCCTAATTTTGGTTGGCTTTATGACCTGCTTTGGTCAATTAAATGTAGTCGAGTGACTTTATGCCAATCTCCAGTTTCAGCCTAGGGCTCAAGAGGTCTGGCAGGCTTCCATTTATTCTTAGAACCCAACTATCTCCATGTGAACTAAGCTGGGTTGGCCCTTTGGAGAAGGAGAAATCACGTGAGGCAGGGATGAATCACTCCAGCCAAGACCATCCTAGACTGGCCAACCCTCAGCCAAACGACCAGCTGACCAGCATGTGAGTGAATCAGGCCAAGATCAGCCCAGCTCAGCCCAGCCCAGCAGTACCTACCACCCAGTAGACCACAGATTTATGAGCTAAACGAGTGCTCGCCATTGTTAGACACTGTGCTTTTTGGACGGTTCGCATATCTAGACAAAGGAAAAGGCTGGGTCAAAAATGCCTGACTGGTGTGTCTGAGCCTCTTGGTAATGAAATGATGATTGTCTGATTCAATTAGTTAATTATCTTGATTGATAAAAAATAGCTTTATTGCGATATAATTCACACCCAAACAGTTCACCCACTTAAATTGTACAGTGGTCCCTGTTCGAAGACTCCCAGTGGATACCTGGAAGTGGATGGTACTGAATCCCCTATATACTATGTTTTATCCTATACCTGGACACCTATGATAAAGTTTAATTTATAAATTAGGCATAGTAGGAGATAAATAACAATACTACTAATAAAATAGAAGAGGGGCACGTGGGTGGCTCAGTCGGTTAAGCGTGTGCCTTCAGCTCCGGTCATAATCTCGGGGTCCTGGGATTGAGCCCTGAGTCAGGTTCCCTGCTCGGCGGAGTCTACTTCTCCCTCTCCCTCTGCCCCTCCCTTCCCACTCTTGCTCTCTCTCTCCCTCTGTCTCTCAAATAAATAAATGAAATGTTTTTAAAATAATAAACTAGGATAATTATAACAATATACTGTAATAAGTTATGTGCATGTGCCCTCGGGTGCAGTCTCTTTCTCTCAAGATACCTTGTTGTGCTGTAATTACACTCCTTCTTGGGAAGGTGTGAGATGATAAAATGTCCATGTGGTGAGACGACGTGAGGTGAATGCTGTGACATGATGTTAGGCTGCTGTGGACCGGACGATATGTCGGAAGGAGGATTGTTTGCTTCAGAACCACAGTCAGCCTCAGGCAACTGAAACCACAGAAAGCAACACTGTGGAGAACGGGGGACTCCTGTATAGTACAACAGTTTTTAGGGTATTCAGAGTCGTATGACCATCACCACAATCAATTTTAGGATATTTTTACAGCCCCTCAGAGAAACCCGGTGCCCATTAGCAGTCATTCCCAACTTTCCATCCCTCCGTCCCCCAGCCCAATGCAACAGCTCATCCACTTTCTATCTGTAGAGATTTGCCTCTTATGGAAATAGCGCATCGATGGAATGATACAGTATCTGGTGCTTTGTGACTGGCTTCTTTCTCTTAGCAAAATGCTTTCAAGGTTCGTTCATGTCTTAGCATCCGTCAATACTTCATTTCTTTTTGATTACCGAATAATAC
Source organism: Ursus arctos (assembly GCF_023065955.2). NCBI lineage: Eukaryota > Metazoa > Chordata > Mammalia > Carnivora > Ursidae > Ursus > Ursus arctos. The sequence goes on along the minus strand of NW_026622886.1, from coordinate 7,174,330 downwards.
TTCATTATATGGATACACCACATTTTGTTCAGCCGTTTGTCAGCTACTGGATATTTGGATTGTCTCCACTTTTTGGGTCTTTTTTTTTTTAAGATTTTATTTATTTATTCGACAGAGATAGAGACAGCCAGCGAGAGAGGGAACACAAGCAGGGGGAGTGGGAGAGGAAGAAGCAGGCTCATAGCGGAGGAGCCTGATGTGGGGCTCGATCCCATAACGCCAGGATCACGCCCTGAGCCGAAGGCAGACGCTTAACCGCTGTGCCACCCAGGCGCCCCTCCACTTTTTGGCTCTTATGATTAATGCTGTCATGACCATTAGTGTACATGTGTTTCTATGGACATGTACTTTCATTTCTCCTAGGAGTGGGGTTGTTTGGTCATCTTATAACTCGCTGTTGAATTTCTCTGAAGAGCTGCCAGGCTGTTTTGCACAGTGGCTGCACCATTTTTCACTCCCATCAGCAGAGTATGAGGGCTCTAATATCCCCATATCTTCACCAACATTTGTTGTTATATATTTGACCGATTAAAGCCATCCTAATGGTAGAAAGTGGTATCTGATAGTGGTTTTCATTTGCAATTCCCCAATCACTAAGGATGTTGAGGTATTTTCAGGTGTTATGGTGTCTGTATGTGTATCTCCTTTAGACAAACGTCTATTGAGATTCTTGGCCCAATATTCAGCCAAAATTTGGAATCACTGCCTTGGCCCATGCATTCCTAGGTGAAGTCATGTTGAGAAATAAGGGGACTTACTTAGAAATTATAGGTCAATATCAGAAAAAAGTAAAGGCTTTCAATTCTTGTATCCTGCACATCTTTTCTACATGCAGGGAGGCTTAATCAAGGCTGTGCTTGGATAGCAGCAGCGGTCAGAGAAGGCACAAAGTTCAGCTGTAACCCTTCATTAACTGCTCTTGGAAAGCACAGACTCTACTTTCTGTAGATTGTAACTCCCAGGCCCCAGAGGAATAAACTAACAAGAACTCAGAGGAAAAAAGTACTTACTCTCCCCTGCTACCTTCAATAGCAGTTGTCCAAATAGCCCCCTAACTGGGAGATGTGGGGGGCGGGGGGAGACAGGGTGTTGAGTAGATTGTGAAGGGAACAAGAATGCTGGACACGAGGACCAGTAGAATGTTCTTGAGAGCATAAAATCAGGGTATAGGCACAATTAAGTATTATCAGCTTCCATACTCTGGATCCAAATTCTGGGAGGAAATCTCTGTCAGAACCTCTATGACCAAAGGGCTGGGAAGGACTCCCAACCTTGGGGTTGGGCACCATTACTAGCAAGTAATAAATAGGCTCTTTTTAAAATTTTCACTTTGCAAAAATTCTTTACAAAATTTGGCAGAGTTAATTAGGCAACCAATCCCTTTAAAAGGCTATAAATTTGTATGCAGTTATGGTCATAACTCTGATCAAATAGGTAGAAAAAAAGCCTTGAAGCCTGTAAAACAAAAGATTAATATTCTGTACATTCCAATGTTTCTAAAACAAGCATGAATTAGTTTTTTTTTAAATGAATACATTTCTTTTTTTGAGGTAGGTAGTACATTTAGATTTAAGTGCACAGAATGGAAACCCAGTCTGCCTGTCCTGTGTTTATTTTTATTTATTTTTTTATTTAAATTCAATTAGTTAACATACAGTATATTATTAGTTTCACTAATTATGAAGCTATTATTATTTCATAATTTAATATGAACTCTGAACTCCAGTGTTCAGTGATTCATCAGTTGCATATAACACCCATTCATTCACCCACGTTCATTACATCAAGTGCCCTCCTTAATGCCCATCATCCAATGACCCCATCCCCCACCCACCTCTCCTCCAGCAACCCTGTTTGTTTCTTTAGTTAAGAGTCTCTTATGGTTTGTCTCCCTCTCTGATTTGGTCTTATTTTATTTTTCCCTCCCTTCCCCTATGATCCTCTGTCTTGTTTCTTAACTTCCACATATGAGTGAGGTTATATGATAATTGTCTTTCTCTGATAGGCTTATTTCCCTGAGCATAATACCCTCTAGTTCCATCCATGTCATTGCAAATAGTACGATTTCATTTTTTGATGACTGAGTAATATTCCATTGTATATATTCCAGCTCTGCTACTTATTAGCTGTGTGGCATTGGGAAGATTAGTACCCTCTCCTGTGTCTCAGTTTCATCTTGTCCAAGATAAGCAGAATTGTAGGACATCCCTCATAGAGTTGATGTGAAGATTAAATGAGTTAATGTTTTGAAAGCGTTTGCTATGTGTACTCCACATTTACTAAACACTATGCAAGTGTTTGAAATTATTATTATCATGGTTTTAACTTTGTTGATTTGGGATGGGCTTATTCACTTATTCATTCAAATATTCATTGAGCATTTTCCATTGGTTGAGGCCCCTAGTAGGAATTTCTAGTACAGAGAGAAGAAGGAGGGAGTCCTTGTTTTCGAGCTCATGGAAACTCCGATAGAAGACCACCCTCACTTTCCCCTTCACTTTGGTTGGGGTGCTCACAGCTCCAGGCTTGGGACGGGGCTGGAGGCCCCACCGGGGTGACGTTGTGCCCGTTTTCTGAGTACTCCTTTCTTCTATTTCTGTTCCTCATTGTTCCCTTAAAATAAGACCTTCCATTCAGTGCTCGCTTATCACAGGCCAGGCACCATGCTGAAGGTTTCACAGACATCATCTGAGACTTAGATTTGCTCTTCAGGGTTAATATTCTGATTTCTATTCTATAGGCGAGGAGACTACGTTTCTGAAAGGTCAAGTAATTTGGCCAAGGTCATATTGCTACTAACTATGACCCTAATGGAGGAGCTTTTAATAACTGCACAATTTTTCCTCTTCGGTTCCCGTTAATGCCCCTTCGAATGAGAATTTTCATCAACCTCTCCAGCAGCAGCTCCTAATGGACTGGCTGTTGGGTTTCACATGGAACCGGGCTTGGAGAGAAGGGTGTGAACTTTGAGGAAATGTCTGAGTCAGAAGGAAACTTCCTCAAGTGACTCATGAGGCTGCAGTCACAGAGACGTAGTCAAAATTCCCCACTAACAGAATCAGTTCTTGATAAATCAGAGTCCTACGTCTTCCAGACTTTCCCATCCCCAAACTCCAAAGTAATAAGCCATTCAGATAAAACTCAGTATTCTTCAAGGTATGAGGCAGAACATCCCCCCTTTTTTTTTTTCGTAGAAAGTATGTGCTGGGGGTGCTTTTTGAAGAGAGAAGGCCCTCTAGAGCCATCTCTAACTTAATTTGCCCCACAGTGGGAGAAATGTTATTTTTTCCATGGAAGATTAACCCCAGCTAAGCTAGTTTTCCTAGCCAACCCACCCATCCCCGGGCTTTGGAAGACTGCTGTGTGCCTCTCTAGCTTCCACAATACAAAGAGTTAATGCCACAGTCTAAGTGGGTTTTGAAATAAGAAACCAACCTTTCTTTTGTCATCTGTTGAGTGTAAGCTTGGAGAAGGTGATGAGAAAGAACTTCCTTTTGCTGCTGGGTCTCAGTGCATTCAGTATACATGTTTAACATCTCCAGAGGTGTTCAATGCCAAACACTATCGATGCTCTGTTGTGGCTGTCGTTGGCCGTGAAAACTGTTCGGAAATGGTAAGGTAACACAGAAACAAAAAAGGACTTTGATTCACATGGTTGATTCCACCTTCTGTCTCTTTGGACCTTTTTAGGCATTAATTATTGAGTTCATTTGGTATGTCTCTCTTCCTTTATTCAAGTTCTGAAGAGCAGAACCCCAAATTCTCTGCACTTCTTAATTTGGTCTGAGCGCCTGGGAAAATTGTGCCATAGTAGGAATGATCTTTTCTGGTCTCCCTCTCCTTCACTTGGTCCATTCATACCCAGGTTCATTCTTTTGTCCGTTTTCCATGTCTGTGGATTCGGAAAGCGGCCTGGCATTAGCTGGTAAACACTTCAGGTTTTAGCTTAATAGCAGGACTTGATGAAAATGAGGCTTGTAGTGGGTTTTCAGGTAGCGTGACAGGTCAGGACGAAGGTGCAATCACTTGATTTATACTTAAAGAAAAGAGATCGGGTTCTGCCGTTGGGGGTGACTGAAAGTTGTGTTGGTGGACCAAATCTGAAAAGTCAATATGGTGTTTGGAACATCAGTAGTGATGATGGTTTGGGGTTATGGTAGGTTAATGTTCCAAGGTTTCTGGAGTCCAGCTGTGAGCAGAATGAGGTGGAAAGGCGGAATGCCTGCTGAGTCTGGAGTGTCTCCCAAACCAATCCCAGATTTCCAGGCAGAAGGCTAGTGTTAGGAAAACGAAGACATTCTTTTTCTCTTGTTCTAAGAATGTGACCGAAGACCAAATTCCTTCTAGCTCTGGGAGCAGAAGAGAGTTGAAAAGAACTGTAGGCCCGCCCAGTCACTATTTCCTGTTTCGTCACCATTAATAGAGACACATTTGTTTATTCTCTCAAATATCTTCTGAAAAATGATAGATTCATGGTGCCTGCGAGGCTCTGTCACTGGCCCAGGGTTCCAGGGCTACTATTCGGCAGGGAGAGCTGGGTTTGAATCTCAGGCAATCTAGTGACTGAAGATGTTGAGATTAGAAGGAAAGATATCCTAATTAGATAACTAATTCCCTGGGTAAACAGTGGACATAGTCAATACTGTAAATATGCCGAATAAAACACACTTTCTGGTGTTCCAGATAATACCATGGAGACACTGAACTCCCAGAACATCTAACTCAATTACTTCATTTCATAGATTAAAAACAAACAAAGTGGGGAGACGGAGAGAAGAAGTGTCCTCCCGAAGCCCTTGAACATGTCATTTTCTCAAGGTTTCCTTATTATGCTCACCAGTCCATCCCTTCACATGTGCTGTCCCCGGTCCCTGAAGTCCTAGTCCCCACAAACTTCTATTTACCTTTTACATCCCAGATCAAGCATGAGCTCCTGTGACCCCTCTCTGACTTCCCTCTGCCTGAGTCTACACCAGATTAGACCCCCTCTCCTGTTTTTCCTGCACCAACTATCTACAGGCAGCAAACCCCCATTTAATTGGCTGGTATGGTTCAGTCTCCTCATCTGAACGGATAAGGAAACTGAGGCTAGGAACGGGGCAGGGATTAGTCCCTGAGCACATATTTGGTGAGAAGCAGACTCAATGTCCTAAAGCCAGTGCATCTCGCCAATGCACAGGACTTCTCCGTATTTTTGCTGATTTTCATAGCAGTTGCTGAAAGTCTCTCATGTAGTAGCTGTGTGACTTTGGGAAAGATGCTTTATCTCTCTGAGCTTCACTTTCCTCATTGGAAATTGCACACAATAACATGGTTTATATTAAGATTTATTGTGAGAATTGAGAAAATCTGTATAAGGTGTTTGGTATAATCGTTGGCCCATATATGAGTCTGTCTAATTGCATAACTCCAGGGCCCCCATTCCCATCATAGTCGTAGATTGTCCTGTTCAATAAACTTCCTTTTTAATCATTGTTTTTATTTTCCGAGGAGATGCTCTGACTCCAATTTTATCTTCTTGCCTAGTTTTTTTTTTTTTTTTTTTTTTTTTTTTTCCCTATGGGTCTCGTTTTCCACACGAAGATTAGAAGCCTTGCAGGCTGGTAAAGCTATTTAAGACTCTACACTCCTGAGTTCTGGCCAGCAGCCTGGTGAGAACACCAATCAAACCAGTTTTACCCTCAGGTTACTCAACAAAACTGACCCGGGCTTTCTGATCCGTGCATAGTCTCTGTATATCTACCGACTGGAGAAGTAAGTGGAAATTCAGCAACCCTGAACTAATGGAAGAAATGCAGTGTCGGATGACTTTCAAATGCAAAGGGCAATGCCATTTTGGAGAAAGGTCTCTTTGTAAGGTTCTTTCATTCAGAACAGCACGCAGGTCCAATCATCCAGAAAGTGGATAGAGAGGTGTTTTGGTGTGAGGGCGGCTGTCTTCAGATTGGAGGGTCAGGCCTTGTGCTTGAGGATGAGGCCATCTGATGGACCTGTATCCAAAAACGACTTTGTGGCTAGAGTGGGGGGCTGAGATGATTAGCTGTACAACTGGTAAGCGCGTGATCTCAGACTAGACTTCAAATGAGAAAATACAAAGCACACACTTCGCTCACTGCCTGGCACGCAGTGAAATCCTCAATAAATGATAGCTGTTTGTATCACATTTTCTTATTCAGCGAATAGAACCACCGTAAGCACTGCTTGCTTTGAAGCCTGTCCCCTGCCCATGGGTGGTTCATAGCATCTTTGTAACGTTGATTTCGCCCGGTCCATTGAACTAGCGAGGGCGGGGGGAGCAGAAAGGGGAATCCAGGCACTAAAATGCTGAGCTGAGGGTCATATGCTATCAAAAGCTTTCAAGGGATGACAGAAGGATGTCTCCTGAGACACGCTTATCTAAATTAGGGATGAAGTTCTCAATGGCAAGCTTATTTCTTCCACCTCTTCATATCGTGTTTCCTATATCCCTTTTATAGCTTGTGTATGAGGGAGGGCTGAAATGGGATAAAATTCCTTTTATCAATCTTGTTCAAAATGCCCATTCTCTAGGGGATAGCCTGGGGAAGTAAATTCTACAGTTTATCTATTTCCAGCACACCTTGGTGAAGACAAGTTTCTCCAGGTCCCCAAGGGCTGTGCTCCTGTGAAGTAAATGCTGGTGCTAGAGATAGCGTCAAGCACACCAAACCTCCATCTTGGAATTGAAATGCAAGCCGATGGATGTTCCGTGCCCTGGACCACGTGCTGGAGGAGCCCACAGCCAGGCACAAGCAGGGACGGTGAGGAAACTAACCCCTTTAGGCAGGGAGTCAGGGAAGACCCCCTGAGCAGGAGTTTTTTTTTTTTTTTTTGAGCAGGAGTTTTTTAAGCTGAGACCTGAGAACCAAAAGGAAGCAGCAGGAAGAACAAAGGGAGAAGTTACCACGGGAGAGGGCATGTGCAAAGAGCCTGAGGTGAGGAAGGACTTTGACCCTCGGCATTTTCTAGAAATCAAGAGGAAGCCGCAGTGAATGGAGCAGGGGGCGCAAGAGGGTAACAGGAACTGGTGCACAGGAGGCAGGCAGGCTGTGGAAAGAAGTCCGCGTCTTAGTCCAGGTCAGATGGAAATCTCTGGAAGATGAAAAGAATTGTTTGGACTTAAAAATAATTTTAGATTTAGAGTTGCAAGGATAATACAGAAAGTTCCCTTATACCATTTACCCAAAATCTACTGATGTTGACATCTTCCATCTTCCATAAATGGTTACATTAATCAGAACCTAAGATTAACACCTTTACAGTACTATTAACTCTAGATCACTGGAAGATTCTAAGCAGGAAGATGACTTAATTTAAGAATTTAAGATGACTTACATTTTTTTATTAGTTTCAGAGGTGGAATTTAGTGATTCTTCAGTTGCATATAACACCCAGTGCTCATGACATCATGCGTCATCCTTAATACCCATCCCCCAGCTACCCCATCCCCCACCCACCTCCCTTCCATCAACCCTCAGGTTGTTTCCTATGATTGAGAGTCTCTTACGGTTTGCCTCCCTCTCAATTTTCATCTTACTTTTTTTGCCTTCCCTTTCCCTATGTTCATCTGTTTTGTTTCTTAAATTCCACATATGAGTGAAATCATATGGTATTTATGGTATGATAAGTGGTAAGATATGGGATTTATCTTTCTCTGACTGACTTATTTCACTTAGCATAATACCCTCCAGTTTTATCCACGTTGTTGTAAATGGCGATTTCATTCTTTTTGATGATTAATATTCCCTTGTATATATGCACCACATCATCTTTATCCTCTCATCTGTCGATGGACATCTGGGCTCTTTCCATAGTTTGGTGATTGTGGACATTGCTGCTATGAACATTATTGTGCAGGTGCCCCTTCGGATCACTACATTTGTATCTTTGGGGTAAATACCCAGTAGTGCAATTGCTGGGTCATAGGGTAGCCCTATTTTTAACTTTTTGAGGAACATCCACACTGTTTTCCAGAGTGGCTGCACCAGCTTGCATTCCCACCCACAGTGTGAGAGGGCTCCCCCTTCTCCACATCCTCTCCAACATTTGTTGTTTCCTGACTTGTTCATTTTAGCCATTCTGACCGGTGTGAGGTGGTCTCTCATTGTGGTTTTGATTTGTATTTCCCGATGCCGAGTGATGCGAAACATTTTTTCATGTATCTGCTGGTCATTTGTATGTAAGATGACTTATATTTTCTGGGCTATGTGTGGGAACGCATCGCAGTGGGATATGATGGGGAAGAGAGGGCCGGGTAGGAAGCCACGTGAGCTAAACGAGAGATGGGGCAGTGAGACACTGGTAACGAGGATGCAGAAGAGGAAAGGGTTTGGGACTTAGTGTTGGATGGGGAACAAGTTGGGGATGAAGGAAAGGAAAACAAAAACCTCTTCTAAACACGAGGCCTGAGCAATAGGATGGACCCCAGTGCCATTGGGTGAGATGAGGAAAATGAGCAAAAGGTGGGAGAGCTTCAGGGAAAATCAAGGCTTCCGTTTTGCACATGTTAAGTGCGAGATGCCTGGAATTTTGTAACATTCTATATAAATATAATTTATCACTATTACCGCTGGAAAAGAGCCTCTGGGCGTATTTGGATTGAACCCTTCTTTCCAACTCTTATGTTTACCCTTTTAACTAGAAGGAAGCAATAGTTATTAAATATTATTGAAAAGTCAGGTCCTAGACTAAATCCCCAAATTCAATTAATAGGATGGTTTTGGGCCATGGAAAATATACTTTAGAATGGCAAATATTTAAAGAGATGAACTCTCTGGGTTGTACCCAGAAAAAAAGGAAATCAAACAATGACACATCATAGTCCCGGAGGCGCATGCCCAGACAGACTCTGGACCTGGGGTTCTATTTCTGCTGGGCTGGATGCTGTGGGACTCAGTTTCCTTTTCTGTAAGGTGGAGACAGCAAGACACCATTTGGGGCTCGTGTGCCGATCCCATGATCTGATGTTCACAGAGTGCCTGGTACGGTACTTGGCACATAAATGTCGATTCCTTTCCTCTCCTTCGAAACAGATTTCCTCGCTTAACGGAACAGCCTCCTGCATTCGAAAACGTTTTTTGATTCTCAAAGTGCCTACTGCCGTCTCAGAGCCCAGACTCATTTTCTCAGAAATCAGAAGAAAATGGAGGTGTTTTTTTTTTTTTTTCTCTTCAAAGTAAGAAAACTTGAGAAAGTTACTTAAACGATCAGAGCTGAGTTCACCTAATACAGAACGAAGGGCTCCCAGCACGGGCGGATATCCTTGACCGTCTCATTCACCCGCACGGTCTCAGGACCTAATGACCCCAGCGCTTCACGACGCAGGCATCTGAGTGTCCTTGCTGAACTTCTGCAGTGAACTCTTTCCATTTCTTGAATCATCTGTCGGTGGCTTCTCACCCACTTTGGGCAGAACTCTGTGCAGGGAACATTCGTGCTCCCTGCTCAGCACTTACTCCACGGCAAGCTGGTTGTGGGGCACTGCCAAGTCTCCATTTCCCCTCAGCTGCCTTCTCCCTGACCCCCCACCTTCTCTGCCCTTGCTCCTGGACCCTCAAAGCTGGGCAGGTCAGTCTCGCTATCCATCTTATCTTCTTCCTTGCGTTTGTTGATGTTTGCTAAGCTCTCGTTCCCCCCCCCCCCCCACTCTGGAGCACACGCTTCCACTCTGACCCCGGCTCTCAAGTACTTATTAGTTCTCTTAATTTGGCTGAGCCCATTTTAATCAGAGTTTCCTCAACCATCTGGTTCCCATTATTCATTCATTGACTTATCGTCCATTCAGTCATTCATTCGGGCACTCGGTTACGCACTACTCTGCCTCCCTCCCTTCATCCTGTCTTTCCCTCTCCTGTCCTGTAGGAGGCAAGCAGCGTCTTTAGACCAACAGTTATCGAGAGTGACCGGCAGATGGCTTGTGAATGGCATTTCTGGCTGGGTATGATTATCGACTGAATGTGCTCTGACCCCCACTCATAGGTTGAAACCCTGCCTCCCAATGTGATGGTATTAGGAGGGGGGCCTTTGAGAGGTAGTTAGGAGGAGATGAGGTCATGAGGGTAGAACTCCCAGGAATGAGATCCATGCCCTTACAAGAGTCACTAGAGGGTCTGCTTCTCCCTACTCTCTGTCGTGTGAGCATACAAGAAGTCGGTGTCTCCCAACCCAGAAGAGGTTCCCAGAACAAGACCATGCCAGCACCCTGATCTTGGACTTCCACTCATCAGAGCAGTGAGAAATAAATTTCTGTTGTTGATAACCTACCCAGTAATAAGGGTTTGTTATGGCAGGCAAGCTGATTGAGACAGGCCCATAGCAACAAATCCCCAAGGGCTGAGGTCCATCCCTTCTGCTGCTGCTCTCTTTCCACCCCCAACCCAACAAGGACGACCAGTATCGAGAGTGGAAGTGATTGGGCTCTAGTAATGGGGCCTCAGAAATCACCTTGTGCATCCTGCCCCATCTCACAGATGATGAAATGGAGGCTCGGAGGGTGAGCTGGCTCCTCGTCAGTGGCGATGTGATATAGTTGAGGCCCCTGGTTTATAGAGTCAGGGAAATAGGCATTAAACCCTTGCTCTGCCAACTGTGATCTATGTGCCCTTGGACAAGGGACATCTCTCCAAGCCTTTTTTTTTTTTTTTTCATTTAAAAATGGGATTACAGCATCTACCTTGCAGGGTTGTTGTGAGGATTTGAGAAAGTACCTGTAAAGAGCCTAGCTCATCCCCTTACAAATAGTAGTTGCTCAATAAATGGTGGCTAGCATTAGCTGAGACCCAAACCCAGGAACCCACACTCTTAGCCCGGCACTTTTCTGTGACCCGTACTCACAAAGCCCCCTTTCCTGTGATGACTTCACGTGCCCCTCCTTCAGAACTCCCTTTCTCTGTGGCTCATAGGATTTTCTTTTCGCCACTTTGGGGCAGTCATTTCCTTCTGCCTTGGATTGTGGGTATTTGCTACCCCTCCGGTTCCTCCCCTGCATTGCATAGCTTGAGGACCGAACAGTGTCTACTGATTTGGGGTCTCTTTACTGTAGTAGTCTTCAAACTCTAAAGAGCATTAAAAATCACCAGGGAGGCTTGTCAAAAACGCAAGTGACTCAGTCCTATCTCCAAAGGTTCTGATTCAATAGGGTTGGTCCATGACTATAGATTTTTAACCCTCCGTCTGGCTGATTCTAATGTAGGTGGATTACAGCACTCTGGCAGTTATAACGTATCTACCTATTTTCGTGGCTTTCATGTAGGAGGTGCTCCAGAAATCTTCATTAAGTGGATTATAATAAGATGCACTGTATCGATGGTTTACTGCTACATAACGAGCCACCTTTAAACACGCAATTTGTCATTTCCCATTCACTCCCTGGGCTGGCAGTCTCGGTGGCTCTGTCAGGCTCATCTGGGTCCCTCGTGTGGTTGCATGCAGCTGGAAGGTCAGTTGGGGCTCGGCCAGCTGGGCTTCTCTCTTCAGGGTGTCTTGCATCTTCAAAGAGGCTAAACCAAGCTTCCTTACTTGGTAGCAGTAGCATTCAAGAGGCTTGGCGGTCTCTGCTCCAGCATCTGTCAAGTCTCTGTATGTGTTACACTTGCTGACATCCCATTGGCCAAAGCAGGTCACATGGCCAGCATCAATAGGGGAGGGGCCACACTAAAGTGTGGCCGCTGGGGGGCATGGTTGATTTGTAGGAGTGCAAGATAAAACACAGGACAACCTTAAGTGAATTTCAGATGAGTAAAGAATAAATTTTTTTTTTGTATTAGTACGTTCTGTGCAATATTGGGGATGTATTTATACTGAAAAAATATTTTTCGTTTATCTGAAATTCAAATTTAACTGGTCATCCAATATTTTTGTTTGCTATATCTGGCATTGCGATGTAGGAAACCATTAATGCGATAATCTATAACCTCACTATTGTCTTCTTTAACCTTCACTAGGAAGTTGTCGCTTGGGGCTTTTCTGCCTCACTGTTTCAAAAGTGGGTGCTTGCTTCTCTGCTGCCCCTGAGTACGAAGAGCTACAGTATTTTGAGTTCTCCTACTCCGTGTTTTCTAGATATTTCGAGGGGCAATTTCCACTTAACTCTGTTTTTCTCATGTGTGGTATCTCAGTTCTTGAGTACCTTCTCTTCCAGATCAGAGTTGATTCTGGAGTCAGGCATTTTCTCCATTTTTCCTAAAGCAGTCCCCCGCTGCCCCTCACCTCCGCCATACTTTGTTCTAGACACAGTCTCTTCATCTTTGAATCGTGGGTTCCTTCAGCAGTCCGGGGAAGCCCGTGGGCCCCTTCTCAGGGTCATACTTTTAAATGCATCAAATAAAACACAGAGAAGGATCAAGGGATTATACTGAAATTCAGTTTATCAAAATACTGGTAAAACAAAACCAACAAGAGTTGTGATATAGTAACGTACGTCCTTCTTTATTAACACGAGAAAGACTAGGAGCTAGAGACAGGTCTCCTTTGAAGTAATAGATGAGGATAAACCCTAGTTCACGATCCCTGCAACAACCGTAATATGATATAGAAGAATCTTGATTCTCTTGGTCACAGAATGAACGGTACTGAAAGAAATGCCAAGTAGCAGAGGGTAGCGAAAATATAGATGATTTTATTTTATTATTATTATTTTTTGCCACTCATCCTCCTCGACTCCTTAGTTCTATCAACGGCTCCCCAGGAGGCCCCAGTTAAGGACTGTGCATCTCGAACAATGTGAATGGGTGGGTCCTCTTCTCGTGCTCTTCTGTCTCCCGTGGCAGAAGCAGCTCCTCTCACTTTGAAACTACAACCAATCAGCCACAGGTAAAAGCACTGCGAAGTAATTATAAGTTAAGTTAAATATTAAGACCTTTCTTTCTTCTTCTTCTTTTTTGAACCAGTGGGCACTTTTGAGACCTTATCCAAAGGATGGCGTGGAGTCCTCCGTGATATTTCCTATGCTGGAGCCTGGGGCTTTCACGATGAAGCTCTCACAATTCATTCAAACCATGATCTGTGATCTTTAGCTTGTAATTACTGTTTGAACCAAATTGTTCTTCGCCTGATGTGGTTATTGATTATCACATAGTTATTTACCCAACACCATTTTCTTCAGTAAGTGCTTCCCTTTCTCTGTGCAGATGACATCACTGATCGAATGTCCTTCCAGAAGGCGTGATTGATTTGGGCTCTCCTGGCCTTATCTACTTGGGTACTGGGTTTCCCTTGGCTTCGGGACACCACCGTCTCCTGCTCTCACTCCCATCTCGCTAGCTTTGTCATTCTCCGCTGACTTGGTATCCTCTGATTTCAAAATAATGGAGTATCCCTGGGCTCAGTCCAGGGTCCTATTCTGGTGTGTACTCTTTTCTTGCGTGTCTCATCCAGCCCAAGCCTTTATAAACCATGTATTTGGTGATAATGGTGAGATTATCATCTCTGGCCTGACCTTGCTGTGCGCCAGAGTCCCACAGCCGTTATCTCTTCCGCACATCCGGGTCGGCACCTTAGGAACAGCCCTAGGATAACACAGGCAGTTTTCACACGTTGATTCTCCAGATCTGTCTTCTTTCTGGACCTCCCCATCTCCAGGAATGTCATCAGAATCCACCCAGCAGCTCAAGCCAAGCAACGAGAAGTCATTCTGTGTCTTTATTTCCCTTACCTTCTGCAATGGCAAATTCTGTTGGCTAATCCTTGCTAACTATTCTAGATAGCAAGAAAAAAAGTGTGCAAAGCAAGTGAAGACACTGAAGGTATGGTATTTCCCAGAAACCATAGGAAGCTCAGCAGGGCTGGAGTATAGCTGAAAGAAGGAGTTATAGCAAGAGACAAGGCTGGAGAGGCCAGATCATAAAAGGTCTCATGTGTGACATAAAGGAGGACAAGGGGATTATAAATCAGGAGAAACACAATTAAAAACTTATAAATCGGGAGAAACACAGTTGTGTTTGCATTTCAGAATGATCACTTCTAGTTGTTGGAGGATGGCTTAGTGTGTATGATGAATGAAAATAGGGAGACTATACTTTCAGGACTAAATTTTGGGACAGGAAGTGGGAGAGAAGAATCTTCATATTAATCCTTGGTTTAAGAAGCACTTTGGGACCAGTAGTAAGGACACTAAAACATCGGATGCCAACCATTCTGCTAAGTGTAGTAGGGTGGTCTTCAAATATATACATAGGGTTCTTTTTCTCCTTTTTATGTCTAGGGCACTATGCTGGTTGAATTCTTTCTTTTACGCTTTGATCAGATAAAAAGATGAAACTGCTGAGTTTCTAGATTTTTCTCTTCCACTTTAGTTACCTCTCTCAGTTGATCCTTTGGTTCCTTTGAATAACCCCACAGTGCAAAGCTCTATGGTCCCCAGACATTTTTTACCAACCATCTGGCTGGTCCCTGAGTAACCACTAAGTCTGCAATCGATGTGTGGGGAGGTTTACTGAGATCCTGGCCGTGAAGCTGCCCTCATAGGACAATTGGATCAAGTCTTGTAATTGGCCCTATATTGAGACCAGGTCCATAGCTGGATTGGGGAAGGTTTGCATAGGAGAGAAAGGTGAAATGGGAAGGAGCATTTGTGGGAGCCCCGTACTGGGGGCATAGCTCTCGCTCAGCAGGAGTGGGGAACAGGACAGCCTGGCTAGAATCTAGGGCACCTCCCTTGCTGTCATCACCACATATCAAGGGCATAAGTCCTTCTACCTGCTGGGAAGTACATATTCGACAAAGAGACTCCGGAGGGGGACGATGAGTCATATCTGTGCATGGGAGCAAGAAACTCTCCTAGATCCTGTTGCTGAAAAAGGCTTCTGAGATTCATCTGTGTAGACGAATGTGACTCACTGTGCTGCACTGGGGAAAACACCAAGACTGTAGGAGGGAGGTGGTCAAATTCACAGAGCTACGGAGTAACAGGCTTAGGCTCTGGTCTCAGTGTAATTAAAGGCTGTTTCTACCATTCTTGTCTTAAAGCGAGAATCACTGAGACAGTGGGGATGGACTAGGTTGCTAACAGTACGCCACTATCCTTGTGGGGTGGTGGGTGGGTGGGGAGTCTGGGCTGATCTGAGATTTGAGCAAGAACTGAGTCCAGGGAGTGGCTGTGTGCCTAGGATTTATGCAAGGCCAAGCATCCTAACCATTTCTGGTGTATCCCAACGATAGTGGCCCACTCTTGAAATCCGTGGTCCTGCGGTGGCCTTCCTGATTGTGGCAGAAGCAGGCCCCGGTGGTGAGCAAGCTCTCAGGCTCATTCTTGGAGGCTGAGCATGGGCCACATTCCTCCAGCTCTTTCAGTGATGTTGTGAACACCTGTGGTAGGTTGTTTGCAAAATGGCCGCGGTACCTTACCTCTCCCTGTATCCACGCCTCTTTGCAGGGAGACTTGAGAGCTCATGCCAACAGGATATGGGTCTATTTCCCCCCTCCTGGAATTTGGGTTGGCATTGTTATTTGCTTTCACCAACCGAACAAGGCAAAGTGACATTCTTTGCACCCCTCTGAGCCTACCCCTTAAGACGCCTTGCATCCATTTTCTCTCAGCAGCCACGTGAAAAGCTCAAGCCAGACTGCTAAATGATGAGAAATATGTGGCCCAGCCAATCAGTGGCCCAATGCCGAGCTGCTCGGCTAATTTGCAATTGACCACAGACAAGAGTGAGTCCGGCCAAGACCGGAAGAACCACCAGGCTACGCTGAACCCAAAGCTGTCCGAGAATTGTGAGCTCAGGAAAGGGCTCTTGTTATAAACCACAGAGTTTGGAATGGTCTGTCCCACAGTAAGAGATACCACAGAGAACGTCTGATTCTCGAATTCCATCCGCTGCTGCTTGAAACAGCCAGAGTGGTTCTCGCTGTCTGCCATTGAGCCCTGACCAAGGTACGCGTACATCCGACATTGCCAAAACTGAGCTCGTCGTGTTCCCTGACGGAACCCTTGTCCTCTCCTGGGTCTCATTCTAGCCATTGGCAGCTCGTCTCCTGTGCCATTGCATCCAATCGATCCCTGAGATCGTCGTTTCTACTTCCCCAGTACTTGCTGCCCTGCCCGCCGTCCACACCACCTTCAGCTCCCTCTCCTGCTCGGAAAGCAACCGCCGCCCCACCGGTGTCCCTGCATCTGCTCTTGTCCTCTTCCCAACTTTTTTTTATGAAGCAGGTGGGCTGATATCTTAAAAACGCACATCTGATGGAAGTGTTGAACGACTAGATTGTACACCTGAAACTAATATAACATGGTATGTTCACTATCCTGGAATTAAAAAAAAAAAGAAACAACAAAAAAATAAAAGCCCCCCCAAATGCACATCTAATAGTGGCTTGCAACCCCCCAACATCCAGGACGGGCTGCACCAGTCTCATAATGTAGTGTTCTTACCCTCCCTCTCTACACTATAGACCCTCTCCTTTTCCTTCAGTTTCTTTTCTTTTTTTTTTTTTAAGATTTTATTTATTTATTTGATGGAAAGAGAGAGAGAGAGCACAAGCAGGGGGAGCAGTGGAGGGAGAAGGAGAAGCAGGCTCCTCACTGAGAGGGAGGCCCGATGTGGGGCTCGATCTCAGGACCCTGAGATCATGACCTGAGCCGAAGGCAGATGCTTCACCGACTGAGCCACCCAGGTGCCCCTCCTTCAGTTTCTAGAACCCACTTTTCACCTTTCCATCGCAAGACCTTTGCACATGCTGTTTCTTATGCCGCAGACACTTTGCTTGTTTATCTGGTTATTTCCCGCCCAACATTCAGAGCCCAGTGAGAATGCCACCTGGTCCTCGGAGTGCACGATGATCCCACCCTGCTGTACACACACACACACACACACGCACACACAGACAATGTCCAGTCCGCCCATGACACGTTCCAACAAAACTTGGCATAATTGTAAGTAAACAGGGCTCTGTATTTACTTATATATCATCTTTCCCACTGCTAGGTCCCTTGCGGGAAGAGACCTTGGTTGTTTATTTTCAATGGTTAGCAAGGTACATTTTGTACAAGAGACACTCAGGAAATTTGTTCGGCGAGGAATGAAGTTTGCGCTCGTCCCTCAGGTTGGCTGCTCTTTAGCAGAGTAGACACTCGGACGCACGTAACTGTCACTTGGACGCTTGTTAATATGCAGACTCCTGTCTCCGTGTGTCCTTTTTTTAATTTAAATTTTTATTTTATTGTGGTAAGAACACTTAATGTAAGATTTACCCTCTTAACATTTTTTTTTTAAATATAAGTATCGGTGGGTGTTTTTGGTAACAACTCAGGTTATTGCAGTGATTGCTGTTCATGTGATAAGGACAGATATTTAAGTGTACAGTATATTGTTACTAACTACAGGCATAATGTTGTATAGCAGATTCTAGAATTAATTCATCTAGCATAACTGAAACTTCATGCCCTTTCACCATTGCCTTCTCCCTCCCTGCCCGGGCAACCACGTCCTACTCTCTGCTTCTGCGAGTTTCGCTATTTCAGACACCTCACACAGGTGGAAGCATGGTGTCTGTATGTTTCCACGACTGGCTTACTTCCCTTAGCGTAATGTCCTCAAGGTTCATGCATGTGGGTACCTATGGCAGGATCGCCTTCTTTTTTGTTTTTTTGAAGGGCTAAACAATATTGTGTTATTTTATGTATCGAAGATCTCATTATACATGTTATATGTGGACTATTTCCCTACACCACGTTTTCTTTATCCTTTCATCCCGTATATTCTGACACAGTCGGCCTGGCCTCAGATCTGGGCATCTGCAATTTTAGCAGCGTTCCCAGGGAAGTCTCCATGGACGTGGGGAAAAGGTCTGGAGGCAGGACTGTCTTGTTTCTTCAGTAAGAAGTTTTTGATGCACCTGTTACGCTTCTTGGTGTGTAGATGTGTAAGTCATGGAGCCAGCCTCCAAGTATCTTATTTTAACTGGGGAGTGAAGCTTTTCCTGCACAAAGTATTTAAGTGGATGGCATATGACGAAATTTCCTAAGAAGAGCTTTCTTTTATGGATCAGGGATACATGGGGGTGGGAAAACGCAAAGCTCTTAAGATGTTAATTTCTCACTTGAGATTTGGGAGGAAATCTGGCTACTGGAACGCACGCTGGCTTGGACGCTTCGTGGTCTGGAATTCCATCTCTTCTTGAGCTAACTGTATAACCTTGAACAACTTATCTTACGTTTTCTGAGCCTCAGTGTCTTCATTCTTAAAATGGAGGTGATGGTAAGAAAATAATCCGTATCTTACAATGTTGTGTGGATGTTAGAAATATTATAGGCAATGTACTCAGCCCAGGGCTTGGGCTTCCGGTGAGTACTCCAATGGCGAATTGTATTGTTAATCCCAATGGTCAAGCAGTACATAGCCATTGTTCTTCTTAACTGTAATTTCAGGCTTCAATGGGAGAAGGGCTCATAGACCTAGGAGAGGTGTGTTGGATTTGAATGCTCGCACTGCCATTTCTTAGCTGTTTGGGGCTTTCAGCACTTGCTTTCTGAATCCCAGTTTGTTCATCTTTAATTGAGGGTAAGACTGTCTATCATATGCTCTTATAATCTGATTTAAGTAATAATAAACCCTAGGTAAAGAACCAAGCATGCGTGGTACCTTGAACATTTTAGGTGATCAATAAATACTCAGAAGCTTCCAGCATTGGAGTGAAGGAAGGAGTACTCTTGTGTATGAGAAAGTACCCACCCACTGTTTAGGAAAGGGCTTAGAAATTATAGGGAATAAAGGAAACTAATATTGACCAAAGACCAGGTCTTTGAGAAATTTGTGAGAATCTGGGAAGTCAGTGAGTTAAAATACAAGATTCTTTTGTTGTAAGAGCTACTAAATATTTTTGTTGCAAGAGATAACTAAAACCTACTTGAAAAAAAATCAAAAGGAATATTTTATATAACATGTGTCTCGTGAAATTGATGAGTTCCGAATAGGGTCGGTTTCAGATATGGCTGCAGCAAACGGTCATCAGGACGCGGTCATCCTGTCCGCATTTCATGTTGCTGCTTCTCACTGTTGGCTCAACTGGCAGACTCCCCACCAGCAGTGGAAAAGGCTCCCAGCAGCTCTTGGTTTTCATTCTGTTCTCTCCTCAGTCTCGGCAGGAGGAACATTCCTCTTCCCTAAACTTTTTAGCATGAGTCCTTGTGTTAATGATGACTGGGGTGACCTGGATCATTTGTCCACCTATAAACCCCTTACTGTGAACAGAAAGATGCCATACCATGATTGGCACAGGGCTGGCACATGTGCCTGCCCCTAAATCTGGTGAGGCTGATATTAGCCGTAACTCAGATCCCAAGAACTGAGAGTTAGGGGATGCTGGTTAGGGGAGGATGACTCCCCCCAAAATGTGAGCGTTCTGATCACAAGGGGGAACGGAGCCTACATACATAAAAACAAAAGATTCCACTCTATTCATTTCCCTTCTTAGGCTGTTTTCATTTACCCCTGCCTTTTTCCCTCTCCCAACACTCTAGGAAGCAAAGACTGTGCTTCTTTTCCACAATGGAATTTGGGAGCCAGAACTGCATCCTTAATTTGAAACCAGTCTTTGGTGGGAGACAAATCTGAGATCTGGAGGCAGTCCCGGCAGCAGTGAGGGGGAAATGGGAGGCAGGATGAGTCCCCTGGGGCTGTTGGAAGGGGAAAAGGACCCAGGGGAAGTCAGGCAGAGAGAAATGTACCAACAGCAACGGGCATGGCTCCTGGCTGCTGGCCCTGCCGCCCTGTTTCTCCCCTCCAATTCCCACTCTCAGCACGAAATGCACCTTATGGGTCGGGGCAGCCTGTCCTGGCCGGAGTCCCTCCTCTTTGCTGACACCGTGGTGCCCCACGGGTCATCTGCTGGAGGACAAGCATCCTTCTGGTGAGGCCGGGCTGTATCTGTTGGGTGGTACATTATGCTGTGCCCCATGGGGGCCAGAGCTATTAAAACAGACTCCAGCCCCAGGAACTGAGCAAAGTACATCGACCAGCCTCTACATCAAAGGCAGAGTGGCAGCAGCCTTCTTGCAGCAAGAGCGGGCTCCCTGAACTCAGCATTTTCCTCCTAGAAAACAGCATCACTAAAGGGACCCTCCTCACCCTCCCGTCATCTACGGACCCCAGAGATCACCCGCAGCCCTTGCCAGGCCGTGCGTTTGCTCCATCTCTGTTCTCATCCATTCTTCTTCTTGTCATGGGAAAAGACTTAACAAAAGCCTCACATTAATAATTCTGATTCCCTGTAAATGGCCGAATGCCCAGGAGAGCCCCTTGGCCTCTCCGATCACATTGCCCACCCTGCCACCCTCCCTGGAACACAGCAACATCTCTTTATGCTCATGTGAGCCCAGAGCACGGTGGCAACTTGTAACTCCATACACCCTGGCTCCCTGGTTGGTAATCATCCCCTACTGAGAACGATAAAGTGCTTTCCGACTTGGGACTTCCGTTTCCAAAACATTGCTGATACTTCCTTAATGAAGACATTTCATCAGCTTATCGAGGCGATGGCCCCAACCAGAGGTCACACATATGTACAACGACAATTAACTGGGAATCTGGATGATTGTGGTCTTGTGTAAAAGCTTATTGTTCTATTTTAAGTTCTAAGGGCAGCTTCACATCATGTATCTCAGTGGTTCTCAACTGGGAGTGAATTGCTCCCCCTCCTACCCCAGGGGACATTTGGCAATGTGCAGAGACATTTTCAGCTGTCACAGTTTGGTGGTGGTGGTGACATATGGTGTGTAGCGATCAGGGGTGGTGCTCAACCCCCTACGGGGCGCATAGCAGTTCCTGGCCACAAAGAATTATTCAGCCCTGAGTATCACTAGTGCCAAGGTTGAGAAACGCCAGTGTACATCAAGGATAGTTATGATTTACTCATTAATTCATTGATTCATTCATTCCTTTAGCACTTGACTAGAGCACATCCACTATGTGTCAGACGCTATTCTATATATCAGGGATTTAGCTGTGACCCAAACAGTCAGGGCACTTGTCTCCATGGAGTTATTTTTCTAGTGAGAGATTCTGACAATAAGTACATTAAAAAATAAGATGACTTAGAAAGTTATATATGCCACCAAAAAACCAAACCAAAATAAAACAAAACAAAACCCAGAGTTGTGAATTAGAGATGGGACTGGGGCCTGTTAGATAGGGAGACTGTGGAAGGCCTCCCTGAGAAGTCAGCTTTTGATTTGAGACTTGAAATGTGAAAGGAAGCCAGCATATGAAAATCATAATGAAATGTTTCAGAGAGAATGGCAAGTGCAAAGGTCCTGGGGCAGGAAAAGCAAGGCTAAGACCAGTGTGCCTGGAAAATAGTGAGTAGAAGAGAGAGCAGAGACATAAGAGAGGAAAAGTGGGACAGACGGTGAAGAGCTAGGGTCAATACATCTGAAATTAGAGGTGCCAGATTGTAAATATTTCCAGCTTTGTGGGCCAGCCTCTGAAGCAGCTACTCAACTTTCCCATTGTAGTGCAAAAGCAGCCATAGACAATGAACAAACATGCAAATGAGCGAATGTGCAAATGAGTGAACATGGCTTCCTCCCAATAAAACTTTATTTATAAAATCACACAGTGGGCTAGAGTTTGCTGATCCCTGGTGTACGATCTCTTAGAACATGGAAAGGCATTTGAATTTTAAGTACCCATGGATGATTTCAAGCAGGGGGATAATGATGACTTTTAAGTGTGGTTCACAAAAATAACACTGCCACTGGCTTTGTGATCTTAGGCATACATAACAGGTCACCTCTCAGCACCGGAATGCCCTCATATGTAAACTAAAACGAGCCAGTCCCACCAGGTTAGTGTGTGGACGGGGCCACATGGACAGAATGAGCGAAGCGTAGTTTGCAAATGCAAGTGACTGTGGCTGTTCGGAGCGTTTCCATCTGTGGAGGCCCCCAAACCCTCACACACAGCTTTGCAGCCTTCTAGTATGAGAGATGGCTCTGTTTCCGAGCTGGAGGAGCTTCCTGAAACTCCAGGAGGCAAAATTACTCATTTGCGATCGCATAAGGCATAAACAGTTGTGTTTGGGCTCCCGCCCGCCTGTCTGCATGTTTTTCAGCTCAAATATAGACTTAGTGCTCACTGCCTCGTGGGTGATGCTTCTCCCCTAGTATGCTTATGAACTTTCTTTTCTCTGCAAAGGAGTCACCTCACATGGAAAAAGCCACTTCCTCTACCTTGCTTATCTTTGGCAAAGGGACCCTGCAGTCTGGCGGCTCTGTGCCCCGGGGAAGCTCAGAGTGAGTTAACAGGGTGGGGACCTGAGAGGGGCAGGGGCTGGGTTCCGGAAGCTGGACAGGTCTGCAGGGAAGGAGCAGGCAGCCTCTTGGGAGATGGTGGAGGAAGTCCTACCGGCCGGGGAGACAGGGTCTGCACTCCCTGTTTCTTAGAAAAGGACTGAAAGTCCTCATCATGGCCCAAAGCCATCTGACCCCTGATTTATCTTTCTGCCTTTCCTCTGTCACGCCCTCTCCACCTTGCTCACTCTGCTTAGGCCACACGGGTCTTCTCACTACCCTCCAAAATGCCAAGCATGTTCTCTTTTCTGGGCTTCTGCATGAATTGTTCCCTCTGTCCGGCTTGCCTCTCTTCCAGCTTTTGCTCTGCTTGCTTGGTCACTTTGCGGAAATCTCTGCATCAATGTCACATCCTCAAGGTGACCTTCATGGACCAACTCATGTAAAATTGCACCCAGCCCACCCAGCACTTTCTATCCCTTCATTCTGCTCCATTTTTTTTTTTGTAGCACATCATATATTCTTACCTGATACTATGTTCCATGCAGTTTCTGCATGCCCCATTCAAACGAAAGCTGCCTGAAGGCAGGGCTTTATTATACCTCTGGCCGTATCCCTGTCTTCTGCCCAGTGTACTACACATAGTAGGAGATTAAACATTCATGTTGAATGAACCAAAGACCTTCAGTTAGGCTGGGATAGATGCCAGGTACTGCAGGCAGGTGATCCTTGATGGGTTAGTTTGCAGGCCGTCGAACGCTCTGGCAGGAAAGCAGCAGTGTAAGACTGGACACGTATAAGGTGTAGATTGTATCAGACTCACCTAGCTGCTAAAACAAGTCAACTCCCATATTTCTGTAACTTAAGACAATCTTTTTTACTCATATGACAGTCCATTGTGAGTTTTCTATTAATGGGAGGCTTTCCTCCAGGTGGCGATTCAGGAAGCCAGACCTTTTTGGTTTTGTGGTGCTGCCATCCCCAAAGGCTGTGACATCCTCTGCATACAGTTGGAAGTGAGAGAAGAAAGGGGAGAGGAGGCATAGCCCCTTTCACCACCTTGGCTTGGAGGAGACGCACTACTTCTGCTCTAGTCCGTTGGTGAGAACTGATCACATGTTCTCACCAGGCTGCAAGGGAGGCTGGGAGATGTTTCTCAGTGGGGACCTGTTCCCCACAATAGCTGTCTACTCAAGAAGCCCCTGGACTCCATGGCCCACATGTTGCATTTCACTCTCTGTCAGATGGACCTTTCATGCCCTCTGCTCTCTCCTACGCTGCCAGCCTTGCCCAGTGCTTGTTCCCACAACAGCCTGAGGACTTGCTCATGTTCCCCAGCCTGCAGACACTTTTTCCTCAATCTAAACCCTTTCAAGCTACTGACATGACCCCATCCTTCCCTTCACAATGGCCGGACTTCTTGAAAGAATTCTCTACCGACTTCACCTTTCTCACAAATTACTTCTTGCTTAGTTTACTGGAATTTCTCCAACTCCAAGTCACCAAGGACCTTATTGCCAATTTTGGTATTCTCTTCTCGGCCTTCATTTTATATGTCTTCTCTGCAAAACGTGACACTGTGGGGCACACCTTGTTGCTGAAACTCATGCCCTTCTGAGCTTCCACCCTCCCGGTTCTTGTCTTACCTCTCCAACTGCCCTTACTCACCATCCCATTTTCAACGCCATGTTGGTGTCATTGACTTCTGTCTTGGGTCCACCTCTCTCCTTCCCCACCACGGCTGAAGTCTTCTGGTGTTCATCTCCTAGGGCTGCTGTTACAAATGACCACAAACTGAGTGGCTTCAAATAACAGAAATTTATTCTCTCACAGTTTGGGGGCCGGAAGTCCACAATCAAGGTGTCAGTAGAGTTGGTTCCTTGTGGAGGCTCTAAGGGAGAAACTGTTCCATGCCTCTCTCCTAGCCTCAAGGGGGCTCTGGCAAGCTTGGCAATCATTCTAATCTCTAATTTCCTCTGTGTTCTCTCTGGGTTTCAAATCTCCCTCTCTTTTCTCTTATTTGGACAACAGTCATTGGATTTAGGGTTCTTAGTTCAGGAGGATCTCGTTTTAAGATCGCTAAATTAATTATATCCACAAACAAATTCACACTCAAAGTTACGGAGGGTTAGAACTTGGACGTATCTTTTCGTGGGACACTATTTAAACCATGACACCTTCCAAATCTGTACTCTGTCACTAGCTTCTTGCCTGGGCTCGAGATCCAAATTTCCATCTCCAACCACAGGGTGCGGAAGAACTGCGTGTGTACAGGTCCAAACTGGCATTTATAATTTTAATTCCCTAACTCTAATCATTCTGGATTTACTCTTGTGGTGGATGGCTCACCATCTGTCCACTCTTACAAGCTGGAAGCATGAGACTCATCCTGGATTCCTTCCTCTCTTACCTCCCACCTCCAATCAGGCACCAATTTGTGTTGCTCTGACTGGAAAACATCTCCCAAGCCCCTCCATTTCCAGCATACCCATCTTGGAGCAGCTCTCCATAGTTTTCACCAATGGTTTACCCACAGCTCCTGAAGCAGCTAGCTCTCTTGACTCCTTCCTTCAGTTTACCATTGGCACAGTGACCAGATCTTTCCACCAAAAGATTATGAAGCTGGTCATGTTAGAGGTCCATAATCCTTGATTCAAAGCTTTGAGTCTTCCAAAAATTCAGACTCTTTTGGGTTTAAGAAAAACAAGATACAGCATATAATGTAGGTCTGACAGTGTACTTCGGGGCAACACCCCATAACCACACATCAAGTGAAATGTATGAATAGTCACATGAAGAGGGAAAAATGAAGACCGTGAATAGGCTTATCTAAGTTCAGGTAGTGTTTGCTGCCACATGGGTTTGGGCCAAACCCATGGAAAGCCTTCAGTTGCCAGCTTCTAGAATGTTAAGTTTATGGACACAGATTGAGAACTTGCATTCTTTTTCTTGAAGCCCCAGTTGTCTTCTGATTGTCTCTCTTAGCAGGATTTGAAAATTGGTGCCTTACAACCGGCCTGTGGCCTATAGACATGTTGTGTTTGGTCATCACAATATTTGTCAACATCCCAAATTGAAACCCTTTAGGAGGAAGATACGCCCAACAGTTCATGAAGCTTTTTACCAGCACATACTGTCTTAACCTATGGCTTCACACGCTCACATTTTCTTCCTTATCCCTGTAGGTGTCTAACCTCAAGTAGCCTGGTCTCAGGGTCTGCAAATCCGAGTCCCGGGTTACTTCTCCACGATCATCCTGATGCCTTCCCCCATGTCTCCCTCAGCTTCCCTCTTCTTCTGGGCATATCATATTATCCAGGCAAGTGGAACTCCTTAGATTACAAAGTTAAGCTTCATGCCTTGGCTTATGCTCTTCCCTCTGCCTGAAAGACTCTTTCACCACCGTATATGTATTCATATACATATTCATTCAACAAAGATCTATGGACCATCTACTCACCAGTGCCTAGTAGGGCTCTAGGGATATAGCAGAGAGTCAGACAGACAAATCCCTCCCTTCACAGAGTCTGCGTGATCTACCAAACATAGCCTGACAATTAATCTTACTATTACTGTATCATTGAATGCACTATCAATGCCACGTCACTTTCTCTTATGCCTATGACTTTGTTCCTATGACAACTCCATCATGGTGCTTGTTACACAACCATTGTACTTACTTATTTACTTGGCTGAGCTGTCCACAGCAGGTGAGCTTCTAGAGGCCAGAATTAACCTGTAGTAGTTCCCGGGAGCCAACAGTCATATCTACAATTCTTTAGTAGTTGGATTTCCTAGATTTGCTGTATTTCTGTATCTCCCTGGCTTGCTTTCGCAACTTAATTTTGGACATCCCGAGTCACCCACTGTCCAACTTCTAGGTCGATGTAATATCTTTCAGGTCTTTGTTATGGTCATCCCTTCCTTCTGAGTACTAATCTCTGTATTAGTCAGGATGGAGCAGGTTGTGCTGCAGTTATACCCACGGCATCGTTGTGCCTCAACACAACACAAGTTTATTTCTGTTAATAATGTATGTCCAACATGGATGAGAAGGGGGCTCCCTCTGGACTAATGTTGCACATTTGTGGTGCTGGCGAGGGAGAGATATGGCAATTTGTACGTTGGTTCTTAAAGCTTCTACTTGGGAGTTACTCACGCCTTATCTGTTCACAGTTCATTGGCTAAAGCGTGTCACTGATCATATAACTTTCAGGGGATGTGGAAGTACCTGGAAGGAGGAGAATTCGAATACCTGCTAATGTACCTAGTCTAGTGACTGCCGTAACGAGTCTTCACTCGTCAGCAGCTAGCACAAAGCGGGGCCCTCTCTTCTAGGGGAGCAGAAGCAAGAATCCTGTAGGTTTAAGTCAATCCCTGGTTTTGGAAGATCTGGGAGCTCAAGCGAGGTTATGGAGGCAGTGGTTGGGCATAGGTGGGCTCCTTAATAGGAGACAAGGCTGAAAAATAAATGATGGAAATGAGGTTCTAGGTGGGAATTTGATCACAGGAGCAAAGATTCTTGTGGCTAGGACTGGTACACACAGAGTTGAATGAAGATTGCAGAAATTTGTCTAAATTATTTAGGTAAGAACCTAGAGCTCCTTTAATTTCCTTTGATAGAGTCATAGTTCATTAATTGAAGCGACCGTGTGTGAGGCCTCGTCTTGGACTATGGACCATTGTAGCCTGATCCCTGCCTACCTGTGACCTTCCTCCTCCTTTTGCTCCCCCACATGGGTGGGCATTCCTGTTCCTGAAATAGTCATGACTCAGGGCTTTGCACGTGCTGTTCCCTTATCTGGAACACCTTCCCTTTTCATCTTTATGTGGCAAGTTCCTTCTCACCATTCAGACTTCAGCTTAAATATCACCCTATTTCAGTGCACCCTTTTAAATATTCCTCCCACATTCCCTTAGAGCAGGGGTTGGCACACCATAGTCCGCGGGCCTGCCACCTGTTTCTGTGAATGCAGTTTTATTCCTCATTCCTTAACATATCGTCTGCGGCTCCTTTCATCCTACAACAGGTGAGTTGCGTCGCTGTGACCGAGCCCATATGGCCCACAAAGCCAAAAATATTTACTCTCTGGATCTTTAGAGAAAATGTTTGCAGACCCTGCCCTAGAGTCACTCCATAGTCATCAGTCATATTTTCCTTAATACGCTACTCTGGGAAACCATCTTTTCTGTCCTTCCATTCTCCTTCCTTTACTCGAACGTGCATTCCATGGGAGTAGGGACCTTGCCTCTCGCTCGTGGCTGCAACCCAGAGCATTTGGAGGCATTCAAGAGATATATTCTGTTTGAATGAGGAAAACAAATAGATGTTGTGCATACACTGAAAGCATAATTGGTCTGAAAACCTGGGGAGGGGCTTTACCTGCCAAATGCAGACCAAGTGTGGGGGGGGTGGTATGGAAAGAACGGGTGCTCAGGAGGTGCGGTATGTTTTCCATCTTTGGATTTTGGTCAACCAGCTGCCATCAGCCTCTATCTGTTACTTAAACCATGAAAATAAAGTATAAGAAATCAATTTCGTAGGCGGGCCGAGGATTCCATGGTGCGCGGTCTACAATAGGTTCTTGTAGTAATGAGGCTCTCAACCTCCTCGAAGGGCTTTGGCAAACACAAGGCAAAGAGCCATGCGATTGGCTCAAGCCACTTCCCTCCAAGACATGAAATCCCGTCCGAAATCAACACTTTATTAAAATGTTACAGTCCCCAGCCCTCCCCCGACACTGCTGGCTCGCGCAGTGCCTCACCATGCCCAAGATGGGACAGCTTTCCGTGGAAGGCGTCATCCCCCATGTCGCGCTTTCCTGTGTACAAATGAGGCTTTAAAAAAAGTAAACGAGCTTTTCACGAATTGCATTTTGCCAGAGAAATCAATAGCAATGACTCGTAGGCTCAGGCAGTGATTTTGAAGAGGAAAAGATGCAGGAGGCCAGCGGAGGCGGCTTGGGGAAGGGGAGGAAGGAGCTGGGTGTGCTGGCGGGTTTCACTCTGGGGCACCTTTCCTGGACGTAGAGGTGCAAAACAGAGAGGGTCCTCTCTGTAAGTGTTGGAGTAAGGGAAAGGCTCTCATATAGAAATACATCTGCGCAAACACCCGCCGCCCTCTGCTCCCACCCTTCTCCCACCCTCCGCTCTGAGTGCACGAGCAGCTCCTGTAACCTCTACCTCTGAGAGCGCTCCTGAGCCTCACCTCCTCTCCGTCACCACCAGCGCAGCCTGCACCAGCTGCCATCGACTCACGCTTGGACTAATGGAATGGCCTTCCCGTGTCTACTCCTGCTATGGCTTCAAAAACCCGTTTTCTCTCCTCGGTCACGGCGATCTCTCAAAGACATAAGGCAGATCAGTCGCTATTCTGGGTAAAACTCTTCAAACTCCCTACCATGCCGACGAGGCCCTAATAATCTGATCCTTGCAGAGGCTCTGGGCTCATTTCCTCCACCCTCCCTTCACTCCACCCTGCCAGATGTCCTGGTCCCCTTGCTGTACCTCCAACATGACAAGCCTGTGTTTCCTGGGAGCCCTTCCCCTCAATGGTCACTCCACCTGGCATAGTTTTGCCCACTGGTTTTCCCGCCAGCTCCTGTGGTCATTCAGGTCTCAGCTCATACGCCACCTCTTCAGAGAGGTCGCCCTGACCCCTTATCACCTCAATGACCCTCTCTTAAACCCCTTGGGTTTTTCCCTCCATGGCCCTCATCACTATCTAAAATCTCTTATTTATTTTGGTACTTGCCTCTTATTTCTCTTGCTTCCTTCAGGCCTGAGCTCCAGGCCTCAAACTGTGCCCAGAACGCAGGAGGCACTGAACAGGTAGCTACTGAATGTCTGAAAGCTGCTTACTTCAGAATAACAGATCTTCTGTCAAAGAACCGGGCATATTCTGCTCTTCATTCATTCATTCATTCATTCATTCATTCATTTAATTAATCGATGTCCTGGCACCTGCTAGACGCCAGTCTCTGGGCTTGAAGCTGCAGGTAGAGATAGGAAGACTCATGTTTGCCCTTAGGTGGTTTTGCAAGGGGGAGGAGGATGGACACAGCTCTGGGGGCAGGCAGAGGTTTCCGCCTGGTAAATGCCAGAGCAGAGCTGTGAACAGCAGCAAAGACACGCAGGAGCGCAGGAGCACGGACTTCCATGCCCTGATGGAGCCGAGAAGACTCCATGGAGGAGGTGGCTTTTCATTTGGGTTTTGAGGGGTGATGAGGAGATTGTTAGCTGTAAAGGGGGCGTGGAAGTGGTATGACACCTGGCCAAAGATTAATTCTCCAGAGGGAGAAATAACACAAGGAGATTAGAGAGGAAAGTTGGGTTCCATAAGGGGCTGGTTCTGTGATCTTCCCAGGAATGGAAGGGCGGGGTAGGGAGAGAGAGAGAGAAGTCATCAGGAAGGAGGAAGCAGGAGTGGGTGTGAACGGCCATCCCTCACCTTCCTTCTCTTCCTCCAAGTGTCATGATCTGTGACGCTATTTTCCCTTCAATTATTTATTCAACCAACCCTGAGCTCCCACAGGTACTGGGATGTTAGGGATAAGTAATGAACCCGATGGGCAGCTCCTTGCCCTCAGGGAGTTCACAGTCAGTGGAGGACGGATGTGCGGACAGAAAATGGGCGGAGTCCACGTGGCCAGTGTTTTCGTGGGAAATCGTGCTGTCTTATGCTCCCAGACGCAGGGTAGTGGCTAAGTGCCCGGGCTCTGGAACCTGACTAAGCCCAGGTACAAATCTGGCCCCCACTCTCTCGCATGAGTCTTAGTTTTCTCTTGTATAGTGAAATAAGTTGTAAAACGGATGGAGGGGATGATAATCGAAGCCCCTATTTGTTGAGCCCTTACTATGGGCCAAGCTGTGTGCTAAGTGCTTTTCTTGGAGTATCCCAGTTAATCTGCCCAACTCGACAACAGAGGTAATATGACTCTGAGTACTGTCCACATTTTACAGATGAGGATGCTGAACAGAGTGCTTGAGTAACTTTTTAAAGGTCACACAGCTTGGGGGCACCGGGGTGGCTCCATCAGTTAAGCGTCTGCCTTCGGCTCAGGTTGAGATCCCGGATCCTGGGTTCAAGCCCCGCGTCTGGCTCCCTGCTCAGCAGGGAGCCTGCTTCTCCTTCTCCCTCTGCCACTCCTCTTGCTTGTGCTCTCTCTCTCTGTCAAATAAATAAATAAAATCTTTAAAAATAAAAAGGTCACACAGCTTGGTATGAGTCACTCCGAGCACTCTGGTGAGTGCCTTCTTCCTGACGGACACAAACACTCTGCTTCTCCCCTGGGCCAAGTCCATCCGTCTACTGAATTCCTAACTGATGTGACATCAGACCAAACAATGCCCGAGACCATCTTCCCAAACCTCTGACCCCTTCCCTTGAGGGTTCTGCCTACGGGCTGTTGCTACCTGAGGCCCTCTTCTGAGCCTCAGTTTCCATGCCTGTAAAATGAGGGGGCTGGACCAGAGCACCCCGAGATCTGCCTCCCTGCATCACCGTACAGGCTGTTTGAATGAAAGGAGAAGCAATGCTAAGATCCTTCTGGACCATCCCCACGAGCCTGAGCATTTTGGCCAAGAGTCCTGGCAATCACCTTTGTGATTCATTGCTTGTCCTGGGGCGGGGGTGGGAGTGTTCTCTCGTGGCTCCCCTCCCCACCCTCCAGCACTCTAGCTTAAGAGTCATTCCTAAGGACTATAGGACTCTCTGGCAAAGCAGGGTCTGCAGGCTTCACAGGGTCCTTGAGGACAAACTCGGGGCAGAGCAGGAAGATTCCCTCTGGGCAGCAATGAGGTGGGCAACTTTCCTCTCTGTAGGTTCCTGTATAGAAACAGGGGTATTGAAGGGAGAGATGTTTTTTGCCCCTTTCTTGAATTAATCACAGTCAGTTGGGGTCAACCCCCTTTCATTCCAAGAATGCATCTCAAGGAGGAAGGTTGTTCCCTCCTCTATCTGGACAAGACCTAGCAAGAATGTCCTGGGTGGCCTTTGACCAGTGAATCTGATCTCAGTGGGAGGGTCTGTATTCCAGTTTGGGCTCTTCCATTGCCAATGGAGTGGCCTTGGCCAAGTCATGGAGTCTCTCTAGGACTCTGCTCCCCATCTGTAAGATGGGAATAAATATTTTCCCAAGGAGTTATCATGAGGAGTGTAAAACAATGAGTAGGTGCAAGTTTCAGGCTGAATACTCTGGAGCCGTGTAGATGTTTAATGCAGGTGAAAGAAGACTGAGATGCGTATTTTGATTCAATGGAGGAAAGAGCCTCGTAGACATCAGACCTGTCCCAGGAAGGGTTGTTCTGGCCCCAGAGGTCGTAAGATCTCATGTTCTTACTCAGACAAGCATAGGACAAGCACATGGCTTTCAAGGGTGAGCTGCATGAGGGAGATGACCTTTGCCTGGTTTGTTCACTGTTCTATTCTTGGGGCCTGGCACACAGTAGGCGTTCAAGAAATGTTTGCAGAGTGGATGCCTGATTTGGCGGAGTGGATTGAAGCATAAGACAGGGCTGAGGAAGCGTTAGACAGGATGGTGTTTAAATTCAATTTCAGTTCTGCAACCTTATGTCTTGGGACTTTCTAGGGGACCTTAACAACAGTTTCTCTGTGCTTAAATTATGAAATGCTGCCCAGACTCAACCATATCAGGCAAACCCTGGTTCAAGGAAGAAAGGCAAAAAACCCAAAAAAACACCCCCAAAAAACCACGCTTCCTTCGGGTTAATTGGAGAGGGCCTTTGCAGAAGGAAATAGGGCTCTTTTTGGAAGAAATTCTCTATTTTGTCCTTTGTGCCACTTGTCCACCTCCCACTTCTGAGCACAAGGACTTAGAAACAGGAGGTAAGGAAATTCTTTCTTATTGGACACCACCGGCCCTTGCCTTTTAATTTCCTCAGCTTTCTGAGACTGTTGGACCAGCCTCAGCCTTCCTCACAGAGGGCTCAGTGTCTGCGTGGGAAGAGTGTAGTCGGGGAGATCACAGGGAGGAGAGACAGACGGAGGGCAGAGCTCTGTCCAACTCCCTTCCCTGCACATCTCTATGAAGGGGATTGATGCCCAGCCAGTTTTTTCCTCCCAGATCACCCCGGCTTCCCCAGCCTCTGGGCCATATACTCTGCTTCTCTATTTGTTCCCAGGCCCAGGGAAGATCTGAGAAGGGAGAGCAGGAAATCAGCCTATCAAAGTAGGCAGTACAAGAAAGTGGCAAGGAGACCAGGGCCAGGGCCTTCCAAGTAGCAGCCAGATGAAAATGCCTTACAAATAAGGCATGGGGGCCATGTTTCAACACTCCATCCTTGACATTTGTACCCAGTTTCCATCTTCTTGGCAGCCAGCCACAGGCCTGTCTATAGATTTATTTCGTCACCCCCTTGGCACAAAATTGCCCTCAGGATTGTATCTGTAGGCAGCCCCTTCACATGGCCTGGCCTTGGAAGCCAGTTCTCTTTTTCCTTTTGGTCCATGAAGATGAGTTGCAAATGCCTTCACATGTGAGCTCCTTGAGGTTGGATCTGACTTATCTCTGAAACCCTTGGTATTCAGCCCAGTGCTTGGCATGGTATGGTCCCCAAAGAAATATTTGTAAAATGATCGAATGAGCAGATAGATTTTTTTGAGGCTTTGCTCATCTACACCTTCACCTTTCTCTCCAGATTGTTCTCCAGATTAATCTTCTTCTGCTTTGTATGTACATAAGGGTATATTTGGCTGCAAGTAAAAGAAAACCTGGCTGATAGTGGATGAAATCATTAAACATTCATTGTTGTTTTGTCTTTTTTTTTTTTTTGACAAGACAGGGGACAGTTAGTGCCAGAGTGGGTTTGTTGTCTCAACAACGTCATCAAGAAACTTAGATCCTTCTGCTCCTTTGCCTTTGCTATCCACTGGGCATCCAGCACACCCTGTTGGGTTTTATTTGAACTTTCTCCACTTTAGGGGGCGCCTGGGTGGCATAGCGGTTGGGCGTCTGCCTTCAGCTCAGGGCGTGATCCCGGCGTTATGGGATCGAGCCCCACATCAGGCTCCTCCGCTGTGAGCCTGCTTCTTCCTCTCCCACTCCCCCTGCTTGTGTTCCCTCTCTTGCTGGCTGTCTCTATCTCTGTCGAATAAATAAATAAAATCTTAAAAAAAAAAAAAGAATTTCTGAACTTCCTCCACTTCCTCTATTAAGCTTTTTAGGATGGAGATGAGCCTTTAATACATTGGTTGCAAACCCATGGCTTCATGACATCTTTGTTCAGCTTTCAATAGTTTAAAAAATTGAAAGTAGTTTCCAACATTTAAATTTTGGGGCATTTTACATAAAATTCCAGATTTTTGAGTTCTTTTCAAAAATCACAAGATCCGGAAATGCAATGTACTTACAACAAGCAAGAGCCAGTGGTGGCTGTCCTCTTTAGATGAGGTAAGTACTATCCAGTTCTCTGGAGTTCCCACCATTTCTATTGATTACACTCTGCCAGCTTCACTCACTCATGCTGCCTATGGAAACCCCTGCCTGTGCTTGAGTCTGGACCCTACTCTAAAGTTTTTTTTCATCCCATTGGCCTGCAATGTCAGGCCATCTATTAAAAAGCTCTTGCATCTTCTTTCCCCCTAATAATTGCTCTAGACTGCACCACCGAACGTTCAATTGTTGGTTCTTTCTGGATTCTATCCATTGGCTCTATGTAAGTATCCAATTCTCTCCCACTCTTTGAATTGAAGGCTACTCACTAAAAAAAAAGAACACTCTCAAATTGAAACTGCGCTAAGGTTGGGCTATGTGTGAGAGGCTAAATGACTGGTACTATAAAAGATTCAGAAAATGCCTAATACTATGAAACAGTGAGGATCAACCATCATCCCATCACCCAGATAACCCTGTTGATACTTGGATGTGGGCAATTTCTTGGGTACTTCCAACATGGTAGGCACTGTTTTAAGTGCTTTCCTTGCTCTATTTCATTCAATCCTTCAGACAACTCTAGAAGATAAGTATCATACTTATCCTCCTTTTACAAATGATAAAGTCGAGGCCGGAGGAAGTTAGATACAGTTCCTAAGAGCACACAGCAGATGCATGTTGAAACCTAAGTTTTAATTAAAGTCATCTGACTCTAGGGTGCACATTCATAAAACCTGTAATATACTGAGTATTGCATATATATTTTATATATAGTTTCTTGGAGATTGCATCACTCACCCCCAGGAACAGTGTAATGGGAATTCTTTTGTGGAGTTTTCAAAGAACTCACTAAAATGCCCCAACAAAACCCAGGATTTGGGGGCCATTCCCTCCTGTTATTCTAATTGCTATTCCTTCTTAATATCTTAGATGACCAGACTCCTTGTGTGGTTGACTCAAAGGGTCAAGACATTGGCAAGGCATATCTTTTCTAGCTTAGGTATTTCCTATTAGTAGTATGGCGATGACAATTTTTTATGAATACCGAGGGTCATGGGGGAAAAATAAAGAAAATAATTTTTATATCAGAGCTATTATGTGTCTGGCATTTGGCATATGTTACCTCACAATGCCCCATGCACACGGACATTATTATTTCCATTCTTTTCTGCAGGGAAGGAAGGGAAGGCCAAGTCACATGTTCTGGGGCATACAACCAGATACGGCAGACTAGAATTTGAACTCACGTGGGTCCAATTTTAAAGTTCATTTCTTCTCCACTCTTCTGTACTATACTCCATTGGATAATGTCACTAATGATAATGGAAAGGGTAACCATCACATAATTTTGTCGGAAGAATTATGAAAGGCCTGATGAGAACGCTCTGTGCCCTTTCTTGTGGGCATCCTTGCGAGATGTACGTGCATCACGTGAGTTGATTGATTTATGGGCACACTCACGTTAAATCACAGAGCTGCCCTTGAAAAAGTGAGTGTGAGTTAAAGTTTCAAAGAAAGGATGACTTGGAAGTTCATTTCAGGGAAATCAGTATAATGTTGTATTTCTTTGTAACACATGTAACGTGGTTGCTCTGTTAACTTCTCAGTTGAGACAATCTGGCTTTCTTAGAGGGAATTACCTCTGTTGTGAGGATGGCCAGGCATAGGTATAGACTTATGACAGATGTGTTCATCATCTTTGATTTAAAAAGAATTCTCCCCCCAATGTTTATAGCATCATTATAGCACTGTTTATGGACCTTCTACTGTGTGATATCTAGTTTCAAAGCACTAAATACATGTCTCTTGAATGAATGAATTCACTGAGCAAATACAGGTGTGTGCTGGACCTGAGAAGATTCTGAGATGGATAAGATCTGCTTCTTGTCTTTGAGAATCTCAAGGTCTGATAGCAAGACGAATATGCAAGCAGATATAGATAAAGTATGATTAGTGTAACCAAAGAAATGTTCTTTTTATTGTTTCTATCATCCATTTCTTCAAAAGTGTTTAATATTCAGCTGCTATTGGGATATACAGTGGAGGGGAAAAGAAGGAGAGATGGCCCCCAGCCTCCTTGAGTTCATGGTTGTCACCCTGTCTACGCAGGAGGCAGCCCACGATGGGCTCCAGCCCCACGATGTCTGGGTTCACATCCTCCCCCCTTGCTCGTTCTATGACCTCGAGTAAATTATCCAACCTTTCCATGCTTTAGGGTCCTCTGTCCTCTGGACCTAAAAATAGCATAGTACCTACATCATAGAATTGTTATGAAGCTCGAATGAATTAACATTTGAAAGTAAAATGGTGTTCATCAATTAAGCAAATCGAATGATATCTAACAGACTTGGGTTATTTGAATTTTTGCCAAATCCACATCGTACCTGTACTATTTATTATCTTTAAGCATTAAAAAAATATGTCCATCCATGTCCGACCAAAGTAACAAACAAGCCTCACATGGCTGTCTGGGCCACGCTGCATGGAGACAATGATTGCCCTGGGCACCTCCTGTGTAAAGCCCTCTTTGTTCGCCGGGCAAGGTCAGCAACTCCATCCTCTGTGCTCCTACACCACTGTGTGCCAGACTCTATGACATGCTCATCAGAATGCCTAGGATTCAATCCTCATTCTTGGCTAGTTGGCCAACACGAGGCTGATCCTTTGGTTCACCCTGCCTCCCAAAGCCCAGGCCTGTCAAGATTGAGAGTAAGAAAAAATTCATTTGCTAAGTTCATTGCATAAAGCACTCCATGACTGTCAGCTATTATAGGTGCCTCCGTGTACCGATGGATTCATCCAGAAGGAACACACCCACTTAAGCGTGAGGGAGCTTTGGAATAAGCATGGGGCAGGGCTAGGGAAGCTGTGCGTCTGGGGGTGGGTGCGCAACAAAGGGTCATGTTCGCAAGCTGTTTCGGACTCTCCATAAGGAGGAAAAGAGCAGAAGCTCATCTCTACTGCCCAAGTGGCCAAGAGTAGGGGCCAAACTCAGAGCTGTTGCTGCAGAAGAGGGAAAATGAGTCATTTTTTATCCCACAGAGTCTGGAGGAAGTCATGTCTCTGTTTATTTCAGAGGATGTAGGAAGGGGTTCACCAGGCAAGCAGTGGTAAAAATTCATTCTAGGTAGAGGGAACAGCACAGAGACAAAGACACCCAACGGCATGAAACATTTGGCTAATGAATGACGTTGTGGCCATATTTTAGTGTCAGAGGTCAACTGAAGAGTTTCAAGAGAGGAGAATATAGAGGTAAGTAGGGGGCCAGTTATTAAGCTCCCTGAGGGTCCCAAGGGACTCGTGCATCCCTTTAAGAGGTTGAAAAAGAATGAAAAATTCCCCATGCCAAACCACTACTGCTTGAGTGCATTCCGAAACAAATTTCTTCAAATAGAAGGTTTTGTGTTTTTTATTCCCCTCATACTTCTGCAATAACCAGTCTGAGGAATCTGGCATTTAAAGACACAAATGTTTCTGAAATACCCCACCACAGCAAAGTATCTGAAAGTGTTTCTTAATTGTTAGAAAAAAACTATTTCTGTACGTGCTTGGAACACGTTTTTTTAAACACCACCCTTCAAACACACCATCTTTTCCGGCCCCAAGTGGCTGAGGAATGGTGGTGCTAAGTGGTTTAATAGAGACGCTGTTGTCTCTCTCCTGCACATCACGCCTCCACTTCAATGCATAATTTTATTTTTTTTGCTGGGTAAGTGCCCTAAAAGGTTGCCGTGGATGTGCAGCCCAGCACGTGGAAGGGAATCGGATGATCAGCAGCACTCCCTCTATGTAACCAGCCAGGCTTTTGAGAACCCTTTGGCCAAAATGTACTTTAATCCATCCAATTTGAATGAGCTCCATGCACATTTACCAAAGCCATGGCCTCTCCAATCTGCCTCAAGCAAAAACAGGTCCCTAAACAGTTTCCTGTGGAAAGCAAACTCAGCAGAGGGGATGAGAGGAGACAATGGGTCATGCTCATTTGACAGTGGAAGGCAAAGTGGGCATGTATTGGAGTCTGTTCTTGGCCTTGGGACAGGGCCCTTTCCCTCCGCTGCCACATCCTCTCCAAGAAATCCTTGTGTCGCCTGTCCCCTGCTGAGCGTTCACTGAACCTGTCCTTCCTTGAATGCATGTACTAATCGTGGTTGGTAGTTTGCATTCTAGCTTTTGGCTATCTCGTTTTGAACTTCTAATTGTCATAGTTACGGTCACCTCCCTTGTAGTACCAGCAATATGGAAGGCCTGGGATTCAGGAATCTGGAAGGGCTTGTAGCTCCCAGGACAAAGCTAGCTCTCCCACCCCTCTAGAACTCTGCTTGGGCTGCCGTCACCAAATACCAGAGACTGGGGCCTGAAACAGTAGACATTTATTTCTCACAGATCCCGATACTAAACATCTCTCTCTTTCTCTTTCCTTCTTCTTTTATACAAAGCCACTACCCAGCATCCCAAAGCCCCACCCTTATGATCTCATCTAAACCTAATGACCTCCCAGGGGTCCCACCTCCAAATACCATCACACTGCAGGTTAGGGCTTCTGTATATGAATTTGGGGGAATAAAATTCAGTCCATAACATAGACCAACTCTTTCTTGTCTTTCGCATCTTGGTTCAGATATCAGTTCCTGCAGAAAGCCTTTGGCAAAACTCTCAACCTGGGTTGAGAGCACTCTCTGAAAATACCTCTTAAAACAGCACACATCAAATTGTACCACTATGGACCATCTTTTTGTCTTTCTTCCTCATTAGATTGTGAGCCTTTGAGGGTAGAGCCTTGTCCTTTGTCTCTGTTCCCAGTGTACATGGTACCTAGTAAATGTTCAATAAATGATTTCATGAGATTAGGAGATATGCAACTACTTTAGAAGAAATGCCTAATAGATGAGATTACGTTCCACTCCTTCAACGGGTGCTATAAATGCCAATTTATACTTCAGACGCCATGAGAACAGCATTGTTAGGGCTTGTTTGCTAATTAACCTCCCAACTAGGGTAGGGGAAGGAAACTAGCTCTTACCTCTGTTCAGTGACACCCAGATTTTCTTTCTTTCCTCTTCTTTTTTTTTTTTAAATTCAATGAGCTAACATATAGTACACCATTAATTTCAGATGTAGTCAATAATTCATCAGATTTTCAACCAATGTGTTCAATTCAGTTCTTGTTTGATCCTACCCCTCCCCCTGTTCAAAGAATTCACCAGCTTAAGTCAAAGCTTATCTCTAAACTCAGGAAGCAGATCCTGGGGGCAGAGTCTTGAAGAATGATTTTGCACGGGCAGGATGGGAGAATTTTTTTTTTATGAATACCCTACAGGCTACAACTTTCTGTTCTTTTCATTCTTTCTCAGATGATCGTACATCTTTAGGTAACGTGGATGCTTCTGGCAGGCAGAGAGGAAGCACACACACTGAGCTGGGAAACGAGATGCACAGGAATGCCTGCTTCTACCCTGCTCACGGCTGGCTCGCTCTATCTATCATCTATCTATCATCTATCTATCTATCTATCTATCTATCTATCTATCTATCTATCTATCTAATCTACCTACCTACCTACTTATTTATTTCCATACCAATACAACACGAAGTGTGGTCCTTGGGCCAGCAGGCAGCACCACTTGGAAGCTTGCTCGAAATTCAAATCAATAGACTCTCCCCACCAGAGCTACTGATTCAGAATCAGAGGTGGGCGAGAAGGATGGGAACCACTGGGCTCCAGATAGACTTTGTGGGTTCCCCCATTCCCCTCTCCTTCTATACTTGGAACAAAGCTTCCCGATCACGAGCAAGGGAGTGGGTTGCCTGCCACTGGCTGCATTTCCTTATCTGGTGTTCCCTAGCAAGGCATGGTTCCCATCTCGCAGGCTCTGCTACCTTAGTCTGGTCTTGCACACTTGCTTATTCATGTATCTAGACTATCCCACAACAGCAGTTAGTTTGGGCTCCCTAGCCTCTTGTCTAAAATTAGCTGCATATTAAGGAATGCTCTCTGATCCTCATTGCCTCTTCCTCCTCCATCGCCCAAGGTAGAGAACAGTGGGTGGTCTAATTTCCCCTCGGAACATGGAAAAATAAGGAGAAAAACTAATGGCGTCATTTCTGAGGGCATTCTAGGTTGCACAACGAAGGCTCAGTGCTGATCTCTCAGTTTCTCCTGCTCCGAGGAAAGTAACCCCAACATAGTTGGGCTCTCCGGTGGAGGGTCCCCTGCAGGACGGCTCGCAGGCAGGGATGGATTTCTTCATTCCAGCTTGCTGCAGTATGGTCTGCACATCCAGAGTGGAGGGAATTTGAGCGGCAGACCATGATGCACGACAAGGAACTCTACCAAGTGGGGAGAACCTTCCTCCCCACATCCTCCCTTACTTCTGTGGACTTGCTTACACAGGGTCTCTACCTGTCATTTGTATCTTGGCATCCTGGCAGCAGCCACAGATGACCTCATGCTTTTTCTGGTCTAGGGAGTTGCCATCAGCCTGTGGGGGCAGGTGCATGCTGCATACAGACTAAGAATCCCGAACGTGCCCCAAGGATCAAGGAGTTGCACCTTGACTCACAATATATTCAGTTGTGCAACATAAATGGAGCTTCTTTATTTCCCCCAAGACTGTTCTGATTGTCTCCAGTTTCTACCCCATCGGATGGGTCCAACCCCGTAATCAAAGTCCAGTGTTTTAAGCTTTTTCTTTAGCTTTGATAATTAATTGGTTTTCAGAGGGCTATTTTTCTCCCGTTTCTCCACATGGTAGAATTGGAATGAAAAGGAGAGGGTGTCTCAGGTGACTTTCAGGAGGAGAAAGACAGGGTCTTTGAATGCATCTCTAATCCTTGGGACCCTTCCTGGTAATTGTCGCAGAGTGGCTGGTCAGAGCGTCTCCAGGGATGTGGAGAGCCCTGAAGCACACTTCATCGGATGCCATCTGTTTTGTGTTTTTAATAAACTTTTTATTTTAGAACAGTTTTCGATTTACAGAAGTATTGTGAAGCTAGTGCAGAGAGCTCCCATACACTGCACACTCTGTTTCCTCTATTATTAACATCTTACATGAGTATGGTACATTTGTCGCAATTAATGAACCAACAGTGACACGTTATTATTAAGTAAAGTCCAGACTTTATTCCCATTTCCCCCACTTTTCCTGTTTCTGTTCTAGGATTCTATCCAGGACACTGCATTGCATTTGGTCACTATGTCTCCTCTTGGTTGTGACACTTTCTCAGAGCTCCCTTGTTTTTGATGACCTTGACAATTTGGAGGAGCATTGGTCAGATATTTTGTAGAATGTCCCTCAACTGGGATGTGTCTGACATTTATCTCATGATGAGACTGGGGCAATGGGTTTTGGGGGGAAGAACACAGAGGTAAAGTTCCATTTTTATCACATCACATCAAGGGTACACAGTATCGATATGACTTATCGCTGTTGATGTTGGCCTTGATCACCTGGCCGAGGGAGTATACGTCAGGTTTCTCCACTGGAAAGGTATCCTTCCCCTTCCGTACTGTCCTCTTTGGGAGGAAGTCGCTGGGCACAGCCCACACACAAGGAGTGAAAAGTAACACCCCATCTACGCCAGAGATTTGTCTCCTTATTTATCTATTTGTAGCAGTAAGGACTCATGGATATTCATTTTATAGCTTGGATTATAATTCAAGAGTACTTCATCTATTTTGTTGCTTAAGTGGTTCCAGCTCTGGCCATTGAGCCCCTCCAGTTGCCAGCTAACGTTTTTCGACACACTCGCATCATCGTGTGTGTGTGTGTTTGGTGACATCTGTTTCTATGTGTTGCCATGTGTGCTGGCACCCCTGGGGCCTGTGGTCTTGGGTATTTGCTTCTGCAGTCACACACTCTCCACCTCTAGGTGGCTGCTGGGACATTCCCCTTGGCAACTCTGAGTCTTCTCATTGGCGCACATAGGGGTCCCTGGGCCCTTGGCCACAGGTGCAGGTCATAGGGGCCCAGCAGTACTCCTTCCATCTTATCCATCTATCCAGTCTGATGGCCATGCTGGTACCTTTGCTTCTATGCCACTTGAGTAGGACACCGAGCTGCAGGCTGGAGTCTGGGGCCACTGAAGCATTTCCTATCACATTCTTCTTCCATTCTTAGTCAACCTCCTTCAAGGAGATGCATGCATTTGTCTTCTCACCTCCCACGCCATCCTTAGCTTGCTGTTATCTGTCTTCACCACTCTACTGAGATGCTTCATGAGAAGATCTGCACAGATCCCCACATGCCTAAATCCAAGGAACACTTTAAAACATTCAGGTCGCTTGGCCTCATGGCCATTCTCAGCACTGACCTTCCCTTTCCTTTGGCTCTTGGGACACACTCTCTCCTGCCCTTTCTCTCACCTCCCTATAAGCCCCAGCTCAGTCTTCCTTGGCCACATCCTGCTCTATCCTGCCCTGCAATGTCAGAGCCCCTGGGGGTGTCATTCTAGATCTCTTCTGTCACTGTACTCTTCCCAGGTAACCGCTCCCATATCTACCC
Organism: Ursus arctos; assembly: GCF_023065955.2. Lineage (NCBI taxonomy): Eukaryota > Metazoa > Chordata > Mammalia > Carnivora > Ursidae > Ursus > Ursus arctos. Next base: position 7,132,193 of record NW_026622886.1, on the reverse strand, counting down.
AGAATGCACTGAGTCTTCAGTACCATTTTACAAACACTAGTTGTGAGTGGATTTCTTTTGGAAGTAGATGAAGAAGGTGAGCTTTTTATCAAGGAAACTTGGGCTTGGAACAGAGATACTATGTGGAGATGTAGGAACCCAAACCATAAAGAATTAGCAGAAATTCCATTGTATTTGAGGGCTCCTCTAAGTCGTAACAGTGGGAATTTGAGGCAATTATACTTAGATATCAAGAACCAGGGATTCACCTGGTGTGCTGTTTTATTCTTTTTATCATGGTTGAGGTACAGTAAGGCCAGACACAAATCAAGAGAGAGCAACTAGAAAGAGTTCTACTGTTTTGTTACTCTCAGCTCCCTGGGGATTAATAGCACACTATTCAGGGACACTCAGGGGAAGCACTAGGGAGGGTCATGAGGTAGAGGGGAGGGACCTGTAGGCCAGAGCCTTTATTGTGGGTTCTGCAAGAGGGAAAGGGTGCAGCAGGGCAAGTGGGTCTAGGATAGACTAATTTGAATAATTTCAGTAGGTTGTGAGACATAAGGGCTATCTCTGGTTGTCTGGTATGTGACCCTGGGGCAGTTAGGGCAGGTGGACAGTGACCCAGAGTGTGAGCCTTACAAGGTGGGTGGGTGAAGGTGTGAAATTAATCAACTGCTTAAGAAGGGGAATTAACCATCCTCTAGCCAGGGCCTCAAACTAGGTTAAGACATTAAAAAAAACCCCAATGTGATCCAATATCATGCCCTGCTTCACTGAAATATAGGGCCTGGGAACGAGATGACGGTGTCTCCCCTGTTACCTGGTATACTGTCATGATCTATAATAGGTATCTTGCACATAGTAGGTGCTCAATAAATCATTGTCAAAAGAATGTATGAATTCTTAAAAAGAACAATTGGACTTTGCATTGTCGCGAATAAATACAGTGAAAGAGAAAAGCTATAGATATATTAAGAAAGCCAGAGAAGATATCTGTGGGGCTCAGGTTTTTAAAAGGTGGCGGTCAGAATCAGAAGTACAGTATCAGTGTATAAGAATAGTCCACAATGAGCAGGAGGAGTTCCTTAAGTATCTTGACCCACACAAAAATGTCAGTGTCAGCATTAGTTGAAGCAAAGAACAGGAAAAGAGATGGGCAGTACTTGAGAAAAATGGTAGAAGAGCTCTGTCTCTCTTCCTCCTCTTGTGAAGACAGTAATCCCATCAGGACGGACCCACACCCCCCTGATCGTCTCCTGAAGGCCTCACCCCTACACCCCATCCCATGGGGGTGGGGGTGGGTCAGGGCTCCAACATGTGAATCTTGGAGGACACAAACATTCTGTCCATACAGTCGACAAATTCCTTTTTTTGGATAGTTTAAGTCAGGGTTCTTTCGCTTCTAACTGAAAAGAGTTCTGCCTAATTCGGGTTACAAACTGGGGGAGGGTGAATAAGCAGCTTGAAGGTAGACTAGCAGCCACCCGCAGGTGAGGACCCAGATGTCATCCATGGGGAAAGGGGACGGGAACTGCTCTGAATGAGTTGACAACCCATGTCCTGACAGATCAGATCCCAGAGCGCTGGAGGGAATGTAAGCCGGTCCCACAACCAAAGTCGGTGATCCTGGAGAGAAGCCCAGAGCGATGGAGGAGAAGGAGGACAGTCACTGGCCTGTTCTGTCACGGCATCTGAGAAAGTAGACCCTTGCCACCATAAAGCATTAAACTTTAATCCCATCAAGTCGTGCAGACAACAAATTAGACGGTATACCAACATTTAGGAAAAAAACATCTCTTCGCACTAATGTAGATTTGCATTTGCTAAATCACAGCTTTTTTAAAAAAATAAGGTTATGTGATTGGGTAATAATGAAAGGCCATGGAAATAACAATAATAAATTCCCTGAGGACAGGTCCCTCATCCATCCTCTTCCCGGCTCCACCCCACACCTAGAACAATGGTGAGCCCTCCATGGATGATGGACAATATTTCTTGAATAAACTAATAGCAATAGCTCATATTTATTGAGCCCTGTGGGCCAGGCAAAGATATGGAGAAGAAATCTATTAAAATTACAGATAAAGATTATCATAACAACACTTAGGCAGCAAATTGTATCAGGCACCATTCTGAGAGATTGTGCACGTATGATGTCAGTAAATCGCATTAACTATTACGGCTTGAATTGTGTCTTCCCCCCAAATTCATATGTTGGAGTCCTAACCCCATTACTTCAGCCTGTGACTGTATTTGGAGGTAAGACCTGTAAAGAGGTAATGAAGGTAAAAATGAGGCCAGTAGGGTGGGCTGGGCTCTAGTCCAATATGACTGGCGGCCTTCTAAGAGGAGGAGATACACACGCGAAGACACTGGGAGGAGACGCCGTCTACAAGCCAAGGAGAGAGCCGTCAGATGAAACCAATCCCGCCATCCCTGATCGCCGACTTCCAGCCTCCAGGACTGTGAGGAAACAAATTTCTGTTGTTGAAGCCCCCCCATCGGCGGTGCGTGGTCATGGCAGCCTGAACGGGCTAATACATTCACACTCGTGACAAGAAGGTGTTCTGCTCCGGTCATGCTCCTAATTACACCAGGTAATACGCGGTAAAAGCTCACGTCTACTGAGTCCGTCACCAGTGGCCGCTCCATACCGAGTTTCTGCCTGGAATCGAGCATTCTGTAGTGCCTCATAGCTTTTAAAAAGTCCTTCAGCATTTTGCACTGAATTTATTACTTATGCTACCATGGATGGCTATCTGTTGACTTCTCTGTGCAGGCGCAGGGTACCCGACCTTGGTCTGCAGTACCAGGTCTTCCAGAAGAGACCCACCCCAGGTTGCTACCCGCGAGCTCACAGAATCCCATGGGATCTACGGTCCTCTTTTACTCAGGGGGTCATTTGACCAACCACACACCAGGGAGCTGTAAGCAAAGATCATGCATTAATTCAATAAACTCACTTGCCGGCTCCTACTGTGTGCCGGACCTGAGGACACACTGAGGCTGCAGAAATGACCCAGGGTGTCTGCTTCAGTAAACAGAGATCCAAGTGCAGGAAACGGAAGATACATGGAGTCACAAGGGAACAGAATGGTCGCAGGCAGTGGTGAGTGCCATGAAGGGAGTAGGACAGGGACAGGATGACCCTGGATGAGGCTCCTTTAGGCAGGGTGGGCCAGGAAGGCTGCTCTGAGCTGAGAACCGAATGGCTAGAAGGGGCCAGACAAACCAGGATTTGGGGAAGAGAATGCAGGGGGAGGGAGCAGCACGTCCCAAGAGAAGGTGCCTGAGTCCTAGGGGGAAGGAGTTGGAGCCCTGGAAAGAGCTTGGACTTGGCTTGGGGACATTGGTCTGAGGGCGAAGTTCCCCCAGCCTCCCCTGTGGTCACAGAGCTTGAGATGTTACAGAAAAAAAAAAAAATGAAGATGTGCTCTTTTGGGGGAGGGAGGGAGGTGCGGGAGAACTGGCCCAGGAGAGTTTCTTGAACAAGCAAGGCACAGCGCATTCTTGTGCTTTTATTGTGATTTTCTCTTGTTTTGAAGTGTTGGGTCCTTATCAGCCCACGTGACAGAGAGAGGCACATCTTTGAGTAGCAGTGTGTGCTGTTTGCACGTGGCCCTGACAGGTTCGCCTCATTCGCGAGAGAGAAGCACTCACGCTCGGGGTGGCCTTTTCCGTTTCCAGGTAGAACACGTGTCTGAGGCTGCAGGGGAGCGTGAAAGGACAGAGGAGAGGGACAGCAGCCACCTGGGCACAGGCTGCATCCGCGCTACGACGACGACGGTGTCAATGGAGGGGAGGGCGCAGCTCCCCAGCTCCTGCAGAATCGGGGGAAAGCTGACACCCACTCCGCAAAGCTGCGCGGGGAACATCAGCACCAGCTGCTCCACATCTGGTTCTTGACGGCTGGGCTCCGAGTCCAGGAGAGGCATGGCCAAGGTTCTGCTCCGCACACCGGAGTTGCACTGTTGGGCCCTCCTCTGCTGCATTTTGTGCCGTCTGGGGTCAGGAGGATGGACAAGTCGCAGGAGACAACGAGTAGAAGAAGTGGGCACGATTTAGGGATGTGGGAGGTGTCACTCCTGGATGCCGGAGAGGGTGGCGGGACGACTGGCTTTGGGAATGTTGAGCGAGGGGCCCCGCTCCAGCACGGAAGCAGCGTTATGCGTTTTGGAGAGGAGGCAGGGGTAATAAATGTAGCTTTGCGGCTCTCATGGCAGGGGTAGCAGGTCACAGAAAAGACTTTCGCAGCCTAGTAAGCCCCAGGGGACAATGAAAGCAGCCCCAGGGGTGATGACTTTCTAACCCACATCTCTGGCCCACCCTCAAAACTGTTGGACTGAGGCTGGCCTTGGGTAGTGGGCGCTCCGGCTTTGGGGTTCGGACTACCAGGGCTGTGAACGGTTCGGCTTTCTGCAGCCATGCAGGAAAGTCACATGTTCCCCTCAGTGCCCCCTCCTTGTCCAATAACCCCTTGACCCTGTCTGTCATAGCCTGTTATTTTTTGAGTGCTAAGTGATGGAAGACAGACAATTAAGCCAGAGCCCGAGGACTTCATCTGCTGTTTCCTTAATTGTTTTCCTACACATTCTTTATAAATAGATTTAAGCAAGACACTATGTCCTTTAAATTGTACATTTCTGTTGCTATGGAAATGGTTGCTTTTACCCTCCCCCCCCCCCAACAGCTTAGCTATAAAGAAGTTAGCACCTGTTTTTCCAGGCAGGTGAATTACCTACCAATCCTTGAATTCCAAGAAGGTCTCTACGAGTGGGTCGGAGCAATCTGCGGATGGCATGTCTTTAAGAGAAGCATCAGGTGAGGACCTGGGACTTCCAGAAAATACGATCCATCCTTGTTAAACCTTCAGTTGATAAATGACTCATTCCATAGATTCCTGGGCTGTTGGAACAGGAAGAGGATCTCTAAAGAGATGCTTATAATAATAATTAAAAACCACTTTACCCTGTACATTCAGTGCATTAACTTGTTTCTAAAGGGATCCTTTTATCAAATCATTTGTTTGGAAACATTTACTGAACGCTGGTACTGGGCTGGGGCGGGCACAGGTAATCATCCCAGCACACTGCAGGTGCCTGTCACACGGAAGAGAGTCCGCAAACATTTCTCCGTGAAAGCATAAAGCCGCCCACTCCTCCAGACCGTGGGGGATGCGGATATTTAACCGGTTATGATGGTCTATGCCTCTTGCTGGAATGTGGGTGCGTCCAAAGCGTCATGAGAGCAAACAGCAAGTCACAGATCTGCTTCAATTTTTGCAAGAGGTGGGAAAACGAAAAGCAGAAGATTAGAAGGGAAGCGAGTTGGCAACATCATGTGACTATTTAGTGCGCTAACCAAGTCTAGGACACAGGTGTCTTGTACCCCCATCTGATAGCTTCCTCCCACACCACGCTGACTCCCCGATAGCTCTTCTCAAGACCTCGTGGGCACAGGAATCACCTGGGGATTTTGTGCAAGTGCAGATTCTGATTCAGTAGGACTGGGGTGGGGCTAGAAACTATACTGCGTTTCTAACAAGCACCTGGCTGATGGGGATGCTGGTTTGCAGACCACGCTTTGATTCACAAGGCTCTAAGACACTATTGCGAAACCTCTGGAAAGACGGGACCCTTTCGATAATCTGGTTACAGCTATGGACTCTGTGTTGCTAAAGGTTACTTGGTTGATAAGAGCAGAAACTGTGGCTAATATATGTAGCATCACATAGCATACACAGCATAGCATAATATAATTTAATCAATCATATATAATATAATAATGTGTATATATATCATATATAATAATATATATGAATGTATATATGTATATGTATGTATATATTCATACATGTAGGTGTATATATGTTCATATACGTACATGAATATATATATGTATCATATGTATCATATGATAGGATAGGATAGTACAAACAAGGAAAACGTGTTACTTACAGTCATTGGAAAAAAAGGGGACCAAAGCAGCCCCAGGGTCAGGCCAGCAGAAGACATGGGCAGCCCCTTCAGGGGAACACTGTCAGGGTGAATATGATCCTATTTCAAAACTACGTCATTCTAATAAAGGTACAGTTTTCCAGGGACGAGAGCCTCGCTGACCTGGCTGAGGTCCAGGGCTGGCCCCTCAGCCGGGAGAGTTTGGGAACTTTGAGGGACGGTTCCCTGTCTACTGTGCCCATCAAGGCAGGGTTGTTGGCCAGATGCGAAGTGGCCATATTTTCTCCAGAGGAAGCAGGAACGCATGCTGGGCTGTCAGGAGACACAGGTGGCCAATATAGACTGTCTTTCTAGAAATATGTCCACACATCCGCATGTATTAGTCAGCAAGCCCATTTCTCACCTCCTCCACTGTCCCCTACTTGGTCCAGGACATCCACTCACGTGGGTCTCTGCCTGCCTTTCCCGGGATCTCCCTGCTCCATGCTGCCCCCTTCAGTCTGTTCTGCACACAGCAGCCTGAGAGCACCTTTTATTTTATTTTATTTTATTTTATTTTATTTTATTTTATTTTTTATTTTATTTTATTTTATTTTATTTTATTTTATTTTATTTTTTTTAGATTTTATTTATTTATTTGACAGAGAGAGAGAGAGAGAGCCAGCGAGAGAGGGAACACAAGCAGGGGGAGTGGGAGAGGGAGAAGCAGGCTCCAAGCGGAGGAGCCTGATGTGGGGCTGGATCCCAGAACATCGGGATCACGCCCTGAACCCAAGGCAGACGCTTAACGACTGAGCCACCCAGATGCCCCATTAGAGCACCTTTTAAAACCCATCCCATCATATTAGGTCTTTGCTCACATCCTCCCACTGGAATCCCACTATCCTCACAGCTCAGTAGAACACCAAGCCCACACATGGCTCTTCAAGATGTGACATGCCTGTCCGCCTTAATCTCTCTGTCCTCCTGTCCTGCCATTCTCCCCACTGCTCACCTCACTCCCACCACACCGGCCTTTTTCCCATCTTCTGAACATTCTAAGATCTTATCTCAGGTCCTTCGCTTCTGCTGTTCCCTCTGCCTGGACCACTGTGCTCCAGACTATGGCACCTCTTGTTACCTTACTTTATTCAGATCTCCACTCAAGTGCCACCTTCTCAAAGAGACCTTCCAGTCTAAGCTACCTGGAAAAGCTCCCTGGCAGCCTGCTCACTCTCCAGCCTCTTAGCTTTACTATTTATGGAAATACACATCTGCCTAACATTTCTTCTCTCACCAGAATGTAAGCTGCACAAGGGAGGGACTTCGGGTTTTTGTAATCCTGGAGCCCGGGGCTGGGGTGTTGGCACTCGCAGGTGTTGTGAAAAGAATGAATGAGCATACATGGATGCTTCACACATGCATACACACACACACACACTCATCTACCCCCCCACACACTCCACACCCACCCATACGTAACACACTCACACACGTACATATACTCACACACACTCACATACACGCACACTTCATACCCACTTAGACATAACACACTCACACACATATACTCACACACACACGCTCACATGCCCACACACACACACTCACATGCCCACATTCACTCTCATACACACAGTCCAATGCCCACACACACGTACACACTCATGTGTCCACACTCACTCTCACACACACACACTCACATGCCCACACACACTCCACACCCACCTGTACATAACACACTCACACACATATACTCTCACATACACACACATGCCCACACACACACACACTCACATGCCCACACTAACTCACACACACACACACTCACATGCCCACATGTACACACACACTTCACACCCACCCATACATAACACACTCACACACATATACTCTCATATACACACACACTCACATGCCCACACTCACACATCACACACACACTCACATGCCCATACTCACACATACACACTCACATGTCCACACTCACTCTCACACACACAGTCCAATGCCCCCACACACATACACACTCATGTGCCCACACACACATACACACTCACATGTCCACACTCACACATACACACACATTTTTGCCCATGGTTTCAGGGGATTTACAGGCCTGACACTTTGGGGTCCACACATCTTGGGTCAGCAACCTCTGCCGTGGCCCAGGTATCGCCGGCTCTGAGGGAATGGGGTCCCAGCAACTTGGCACCTGTCACCAGTCTCTTCCTTCTCCCCAGGCTGACTTTTCTCAGTAGGTCAATGCCATTTCACTTTCTATGGAATTAGGGTGACCCAATTGGAATTACAACAGAGTTACCGTAAAAACAACAGAAATTGACATCAGTCCAAGTCAAATAATGAAATATGTTAAATCTGAGGGGCTTCTGATAGCATTTGACAGATACAAGGCCAGAACAAAATTCTACTTTTATTCAACAAGTATTTATTGAATATTCGCTCTGTGCCATTCAGACTTCTAGGTGGTAGGGAATGGCAGTGAAAGAGCAATGATACGTTCTCATGGAGCTTATATTCAGGAAGGGCCGGGTAGACAATAAAGTGAAGCTGGGTATGATAGCTGGAGTGTGCTAGAAGAAGAAAGGGCCATAGGGAAAAATAAAATCGGGGAAGGGGGCATAGGCAGTGCCATCGATGAAGGGAATTGTAAGTATAGACAGACATTTTCAGAGATGAGCTCTCTATTGGAACAAAGAGTTGAAGGAAATGTGGGAGGATATAAAGATATCTAGGGAAGAGTGTTCCAGGAAGCAGAAGCAGCAAGTGCAAAGGCCCTGAGGCAGGAGTCTGCTTAGGGTATGTGAGTCACAGCAAAGAGACTCATGTGGCTGAGATGGAGGGAGAGTGAGAGATGAAAAGGACATGGAGTCAGACCAGAAAATGTAGGGCCTCACGGGCCAAGTTAAGAAGGACTTTGGCTTTTACTTTGAGCAAGAGAAAAATTCTTTGCAATTCTACAAGAAGCAAGTTGCAATCCTGCAACTCCCATTTTAACAGGATTAAATTGGCTGCTGTGTTGAGAGTCAACTCTAGGGGAAAGTAGGGAAACCATGGTACCATTAGGAAGATCAATCATCTTCACCCAACAAAGAAAACCCACCTTTATTCTCTCACCTATCCTGGTGGGTCTCACTCAAAGCTGATATCGTGGGACTTTGGAAAGACTTCATTACTGTCTGTGAATAAGGTTAGCCTGGGGAGAGAGCTGTCGTTTCCTCCAGGCAATGCCCCAAAGTTCCCTAACAGGAAATCGAGGCATGTGTTTGCTCCATCAAGGTAGGCAATCCCCCTGAAATCTCCCTGACCTGGCATATGTGGGATAATCACCTTTGTGTAGGGTACAGTGGGCATGAAGCTGGGTGATAGGGGAAGAAAGATAAGAAATGATATTTAAATCAGGAGCCTCCCCACAAATTGAAACTCGTCCAATTCAGTCAATTGCTGGCTGATTTTATGCTATGGAATTCACATGCTTGGAGGCTCAGTCAATTGAAAGCCTGTTTCAGGAATGAGCCAGTTATGAATGGATCTGCTGTTCTATTATTTTTGTTTTGTTTTGTTTTGTTTTTTTTTGTGTGTTCTATTATTTTTAAAAAATGGATCTGTTCTGAGCACAACACATATAATACTAAGAGCCCACTCGGTGGATGAATGCACCTGTTTCGCTGTTTCTATTTTTTATGTCCGAAGACCTGGGGCCAAATTCTGGAAAATGTTAGAGACCTGCAGAGTTTTTCGTCCCAAGTCATCTCAGATGTCACAGGATCTCCCTGTCTTTCTGGTCCAGAGACTGAGGCTCAGAGAGGGCCAGGAAATGGTTGGATGTAGACTAATTACTCCCCGAATTTTAGGGGCTCGCTGCAGTAAAGTTCCAATTTTCACTCGTACCACAGTCCAGTGTGAATGGGCTGGGGCTCTGTTCTCAACAGTCCCTTGGGAAGCCGGGTGCCTTCCACACTGTGGCTCCTCCCTGCGACAAGTCCCCAGAGACATCTCTGCTGAGCTGCAGAAAGAGTGAGAATCACGCCAGAGAGGTTTTTATGGGCTGGACTCTGCCGCGGCACCCATCACTTCTGCTCACATCCTGGTAACCAGAATCCCGTTTTGTGGCCACGACTAGGAAATGTCCAGCCATGCGTCCCTGAAGAAGAAAACATGGAGATTGGTGAGCACCTGTGACATCCCCCAGAGCCAAATAGGGAGGAAGGGGCAGAGCTGTGTTGGGGAGCAAATGCAACAGAAAAGGCAGGAGTGCCTGAAGCCTCTTGCATGTTTGGACGGGGTGTTATCCTTTCTACTACCCATGGTGAGGTTTCAGTCCATGAAGTGCCCCGTGCTGACTTGAATCGAGGGAAGCACATCTTGTGCTTTGTCTGGTATCTGCAGAACGCCTACGGGGGGCCCCCTGCAACATCCTGCAAGATGACTTTGTTTCTAGCACTCCCACCAGGTGCAGGAAGCGTAGAGCAGGGTACACAGCAGATGGATTGCTACCTGCCAATCACCCCTCCCCCAGTGCGTGGATCCTGCAAATTCCATATCGTAGATATTAACTCCTTTAATTTAAGGACAAATTTAGTTGTCATCAGTTGTTTGCGCTTCAGCACGAACTTGTTTTGATTATTTTGTTGTTGTTGAAAAAACTTGGATGGCGACAAGAAGGGATTATGCGGGCAGAGGGACCCAAGCCACGTCTTCGTCACTCCTCGGGATCTTTATGCATCTACAACGGTTTGTGGTACAACCCCAGGGCTGTGTGGACCAGCACAGAGCGCTTGTTACTGAGCCGGTCTGGCAGGACTAGAGTTATGGAGAGCCGCAGGCTGGAAAATAAATTGGATTAAGGACAATATATTCTTCTAGCAGCACAAAAGGGAGCCATAGGCCAGCACAGATGTCCTGCTTGTGTTGAGGTTGGACTTTATGCTCAACATGGGGTGAGCGAGGGATGCCTCTGAAGGACCGGCAGAAGTGGCTGGAGGGATAGAGTTTACCAATCAGTTGTAGCTCCAGCCACACACACCCGAAGTCCTGGAATTGTCATAATTTGCTAGGGTGTCATCACAAGATACCGTGAGAGCTTGAAAAACAGAAATTTATGTTTCTCACTGTGCCGGAGGCTGGAAGTCTCCAGATCGAGGTATCAGCAGGTTTGGTTTTTCCTGAGGCCTCTCTCCGTGGCTTCCGGATTGTCCCTTTCTTGCTGTGTCCTCCCATGGCCTCCTGGTGTCTGTCTCTCTTTTTATAAGGACACGAATCCTATTGGATCAGGGCCCCATCCTTATGACCTCATTAAGCCCTCATCACCTTCAGGGCCCCATCACAATCACATCAAGTGTTTAGACCTTCAAATATACCAATTTAGAGGCTACAATTCAGTCCATAATGGGATCACACCTTTTGTAGGAAACACCCACGGAAAAACACGTAACTTCGAAGAAAAAGTTCCTATTTGGAGAAATAACTCCTGGAGGCACGCTTCATTCTGAAAAGTATCTCATGAAAACATACACTGTTTAGCAAAAATACCCACCAGGAAAGAGTCTCAGTAAAAATGCTCCTTAGGAAAAATATCCTCTGGGAAGACTGTTTATTATGAAAATGCTCACTATGAAAATATTCACTGGGTGAAGTATCCACTGAAAAATATAACTGCCAAAAGGGGGGAGGGGATCACCTTTGGAGAAAGAGTCTTTCCAGGAAAAACACCTACCAGAAAAATTTTCACTAGGAGAAATGGCCACTCAAAAAATATGCACAGAAAAGTATCTAGGGGGGAAAAATCATTCCTTGTATGACAAATACCTACAGAAGCCTATCCTGCATTGAATACATTGAATTCACTGGGCAGCTATGAGTGGGAAAATTGATTTATTTTGTGTATCTCATGTGTCATGCATTCTCCTAATGGTTTCATGTCTCGTCACTCAAGTATTCCTCATAAGAGCTCTGTGAAATAGGTACTCTTGGACATCCTATTTTACATATGGGGAAACTGAGGCACGGAGAGTTATGTAACTTGTCCAAGTTTGCACAGGAGGTAAATGATAGCCCCTGGCTTTGAACTCAAGCAATGATTCATTCATTCATTTATGGCGCACCTATTACGTGCCACGCACTGTGTTAGGCAATGGGGTCTAGCACTGAAAGAAACATAAACCCCAGTTTTCATAAAGCGATGTGGGGACAGAGTCACAAGCAGGTGACGAAGTTGTAGCACACCAAGCCTTTCTACATTGGTCTCCACCTTGGAAACCGAAGCAAAATGCTTCCACCAGCCTGAAGTTCCTTTGTGTGCTGATGAAAGAAGCTAACTGCCCTGAGCCCTTGGTAAATCACAGGCCCCCGAGGAATAACAGCCACTGGGAAAACATGAACACCCAGGAGAACACTCGCCAGTGCGCTGGGAAAACACATTCCTGGGGGGATAGCTCATCAAAGCATGTACCTCCGGGGTACGTGTTTGGAACCTGGTCTCTCCACTGTCTGGTCCAGGTCTCTGTTCTTGACCACACGAGCCCAGCCGCGCTGACCAGGTCATGCCCTGACCTGACTAGTGAAATGGGCTGCAGGAGACATGTTAACAAGGGTGGGGCACTGGATGGAATCTGGTGGGAGTTCTGAGTTCTCTTCATTTTTAAAAACTGTCACTTGCATGAGGTCTAACCCCACCAGGGTGGTAGCTTCATGTGTTCAGGTCTCACCTACGCAGTTCATCTCAGCATCCCCAGTGCTTACAGAAGTCGATGCTTAATAAATCATATTTCCAAAAGAAGGACTGTTGACCACTGAATGGCAGAGATGTTAACTGCACGGACGCTGAAATCAGATGACCTCATTTCAAACCCTGCACTGCCGTGTCCTGGCTGTGCCGCCTTGACCAAGTTCCTTGCTAATTCTGAGCCTCAGTTTCTTCATCTGTGCAGTGGGGACAACAATACTTCTCTACTATGGCAATTTGCGGGGAGCAGATGAAGTAACACCTGTCAAATACTCAACATAGTGCTTGACACATGGTACACGGTCAAGAAATCATGGGAACGGGTCCCTTCCTTCATGAAGTTTATAGTCAAGTGGGTCATCACTCAGTCACCATCCCTCCTCCACAAATTCCAAATTGGAGGCAGGGGCCCAGAAAGGCTGATTATTAGTTCCAGAATCTGCAACTCAGGTTTTCTCTCTCCTCTGTCGTCTCTAGAGAACATGTGTGCTGTAGGGTTCCATCTGCTTCTGTAATAAAACATAAATTATTAAGACCATAAAATATTGATGAACTGTTTTATAAAACAGAGGGACTTTAATGTATTGATTATGAATTGAGAAAGCCTTAATGAGCTTCAGGAGAGAAATAATAGGGAGATGATGGTGGGTCTGTGCCCTTGAACGACAAGCAGTTTTGAGGATAAGTTCCCCGTGTCACTGCCCTCCTGCATTACTGCCACTGTACCTTTAAAACCTACCCTTCTGTGGACATGAAATGCCCGATCAAAGAGAGAAAGAAGGAGGGGGGAAAATTCCTTGCTAAAAAGCAACAATGTACTTTGGTTGGAAACTTACATGCCTATGGGTGGTTCCCAGGGACTCTGGAAAACTAGAGGTTAACTGAAGTGGTTTTCATTCTTAGGTGAATCATCCAATAAGTTTCTCTCATTGAATTTCAGGAAGACTTCTCCCTCCCTTTCATTTTAGGATCCGAGAGCTAGAAGTGAGCTTCTTATAGCCCAGGTCAACACTCTCGTTTAACAGATGATGAAACTAATGCCCACAGAGAGGAATTACCTTGTCCATGCTCTCACGGCTAATTGGGCTCAGGATGTGGCTGGGCACCCAGGTCGCCTGACTCCCGTGGAGGCGATTCTTCTACTTCCACAGCCTAAGGTGTCTTTTGGATGGTGAGAGCTAGCAGGCTCTTGGGGCTTGGGCTTGGTGCATGGTGAGATCTCCAGAAGTATGGAACAGATGTTGGAAGGGGATTTGAAATTCTCTGGAGCGACATGGCCACTCCCGCCTTCATCCACGCTGGCCTGCTGATCTTCAAAATCTCCAGGTAAGTTTAGGTTGAAACTTCAGGTATAGCTGTGTCTTTGTGATTCTCAGGAATGTTGAGAGAGGTCAGGAGTCTGCTGTCAGTTGGCTATTCAAGCCCTTGTAGCCATTATATAAGACGGAAGGCTAGGTGTCAGTATCGAGGAGGACCTGAGGCTCAGGGACGTCAGTGGACTTGCCAGGGTTCATGCAGCCCGTTGGTGGCAGAACCAAGAGCTGCAGACAGTCTCTTTGGAGAACTGGTCTGCCATTCCTATGTAAATACCATGCTGCCTTTTAACTATATGTGGAAGATAAGGCTTATTGACATGGAATAATCAGAAAATAAGATCACACCCATAATTAGGGACTCACTTGGTCTCTGAGTATTTTCAGAGAAGGGCTGAGGCTTTGTTGACAGCGGAGTTCACTGCCAAGACAAGGGTGATATGTTTGCAACGAGACCCACTGAGATGAGGGATGGGTGCTGACGTCATTTGCCTCCACATATTTTAGGTCTGATTCTTGCTAGGAAAGTTGGCAGGAAGGGCACTGAAATATTAGCAGCTGGTATGTATTGAGCATGTTCTGTGCACCCGTGTTTGACTCCCATTAGCTCACTTTTCTTTCACAGCAGTCTTTGAAGCAGGGATTATTAGTTGGCCCATTTTTTAGATAAAGGCATCGAGGCACAGAAGGTTAAGTAACTTATCTGGTTAGATAGTGAAGCCAGGGTTTGAGGCCAGTGGGATGGACTTGGGAACCTATGCTGTTTCAAAAATTGATTATTTATGGTTTTACAATTGACCCTTGAACAACGAGGGTTAGAGGGTCACCCCCCACCCCTGCCACACCGTTGAGAATCAAAGTGTAACCTTTCACTCCCCCCAAAATTTAACTACTGATAGCCTGCTAATAGTTGACTGGAAGACTTACTGATAGCATAAATAGTTGATTAACACATATTTTTGTATATTATATATGTTATATATGTATTCTTATAATAAAGTAAGCTGGAGCAAAGAAAATGTTATTAAGAAAATCACAAAGAAAATACATTTACAGTAATATACTGTTTTGATTGAAAAAAAATCATGTGTAAGTAGCACAGTGCCATTCAAGTGGTGTTCTTCAAGGGTCACCTGTAATTGACATATTACAGGGTTACAGCATATTGATCAGATACGTTTATGTCGCAATATGACTGCTGTTGTAGAGCTAGCTAACACTTCCTTTGTGTCATACAATCAATGATCATTTCTTCTAGTGGTGGGAACAATTAAGATCTATTCTTTTAGCAAGTTTAATGTTCGTAATATAGTTTTCTTGTTGGTTTGTAACTTTCTCTGGAGCTTCCTGGGTGTAATGTGAAAGTGGGCCCCTGCACTCAGAGGGCAGAGAGACAGAAGAAAGAGGCAGGCCACTCTAGGTTGGTAGGTGGCAGTTTTTATAAGCAAAGGGAAACATCATTGTCTCAAAGCCATGTCCTTGGAGAAGCAGCCTCTGGTGGTAAAGGCAAGCAGAGCCCACGTTCCAAGGACAGAAGAGGGGGTAAAGAGCCTCCAATCCTTGAGCTCACAGGTCAACTGCCGGTCATGTCTTCTTAATGACCTTCCCCTACAGTTTCCTGTAAGCACAATACTGTGTATCAGATCTCCAGGACTTATGTATCCATTAGTTGCAACAATGCGCCCCTACACAACATTTCTCCTGTTCCCTGCCGGGCAGCCCCTGGTAACTACCATTTCAAGATCAGTTCCAGATATAAGGGGTATCACACCGTGTTGGTCGTTTCTGTCTGTCTTATCTGACTCAGCATAATGCCCTCAAGGTCCATTTATGTTGTTACAAATGGCAGGATTTCCTTTTATCTCCTAGCTAAATAGTAGCATTTCATTGTGTGTGTGTATCTATATATTTATACCACATCTTCTTTATCCGTTCATGCACTGATGGTCATTTAGGTTGTTTCCAAATCTTGGCTATTGTGAATAACACTTCAGTAAACATGGGAGTGCATAGATCTCTTTGATATCCTATTTTCATTTCCTTTGGATATATACTCAGAAGTGGGATTGCTGGATCATACGGTAGTTCTATCTATACTATTTAGAGGAACCTCCACACTGTTTTCCATAGGGGCCGCACCAGTTCACGATCCCACCAACAGTGCACAAGCGTTCGCCTTTAGGGAGCCTATGCTCTTCTTAACTGGGCCATAACTGCGGGCACCTCTCTTGATTAAATCACACCGTTTTCTGTGATACCGTTGGCCTCTCATTTATTTTTGAAGCTGCCCCTTCTCTTGGTCTCAGCTCTGACCATTTCCTCGTGGTCTCTTTCACTGACATCCTTCTCCCCTGCCAGATCCTGGTGGCTCCCCAGCGTTCTCTCGTGAGCCCCCAATTCTTTCTGCTAGATGTATTCTCCTTGGGCAATCTCAGCTGTCGCGTGGATTTTTACATGCCTTGCTATGTGCTGTTTCTCTGCTGACCCCCACTTCAGTACGGCCAGCCCTGAATTCCCCCACATTTCAGGGAACTCGGTCTCATAAAAATGAGTTGGAAAGTGCTTCCTCTGCTTAGATCATCTGCAAGAGATGGTACAGAATTGGTGTTAGGTATTCCTTCAATGTTTGGGAGAATTTTCCAGTGAAACCATGTGGGCATGGATATTTCTTTTTTGGAAGGCTTTAGACTCTGAATTCAATTTCCTTAATAGCTAAATGTCTGTTCAGGTTATCTATATCATCTTGGATAATTTGTGGTTTTTCAAAGGAATTGGTCCATTTCTTCTGATTTGTCAAGTTTATTGTTGAAAAGTTGTTCGTTTTCTTTTTTTATTCTTGTAATGTCTGTAGGTTGGCAGTGACATTGTCTCTTTTATTTCTGATACTGGTAATTTGTATCCTTTATAATCAGTCTTATTAGAGGTTTATCCATTTTTTAATCTTCTTTGAAAAAACAGTTTTGGGTTCATTGCTTTTTCTTTTTAATTTTATTGATTGTTACTCTCATATTTTTTATTTTCTTACTTCTGCTTACTTTGAGTTTATTTTGTTCTTTTATTTTTTTTAAGTTATTAAGGTGGAAACTTAGCTTATGTCTTTGAGAACTTTCTTCTTTTCTAACAACCATTTAATGCTATAATTTTTCCTCTGTGCTCTGCTTTAGCTGCAGTGGACAAATCTGGCATATTTCTGTTCAGTTCAACATAGTTTTCCCTTGAGACTGCTTCTTTGACCCATAGACTATTGAGAAGTACATTGTTAATATGCAAGTGTATTGAGATTTTCCAGACTTTCTGTTCTTGGTTAATTTCATTGGAGTCAAATAACATATTCTGTATGATTTCAGTTCTTTTAAGCTTGGTTAGGTTTGTCTTAAGGCTTAGAATATAGTCTATCTTGGGGCACCTGGGTGGCTCAGTTGGTTAAATGTACAACTCTTGATCTCGGGGCTGTGAGTTCAAGCCCCACATTGAGCTCCATGCTGGGTGTGGAGCCTACTTGAATATGGCCTATCTTGGAAAGCAGTCCACGTGCACTTGGAGAGAACATGTATTCTGATGTCGTGTGGAATGTTCTATAAATATCAATTAGATATAGATAACTGGATGATATCCTTGCTAATGATTTCTTATGTGTTAGTTCTGTCTATTGCTAAAAGAGAAGTGTTAGGATCTGAAACCAAAGTTGTGGATTTATCCTTTTCTCCTTTCACTTTTCCAGTTTTGCTTCATGTGTTTTGAAAATCGTTGGTGAGTTGCATACACATTTTGGGTTGTTATGTTTTCTTGCTGAACTGACCTTTTTACCATTCTGTTTCATCCCTCTTCCCTCCTGGTAATTTTCTTTGAAGTCTCTTTAGCATAGCCATTCCAGCTTTCTTTTTATTAGTGTTTGTGCGATATGGCATTTTTCATTTTTTCCTTTTAACGTATCGATATCACTATATTCAAAGTGAGTTTCTTATATATATTAGGGCGTATGATTTTGCCTATTCTGAAAATATCTCTGGGGTATTCAGAACATTAACATTAATGTAATTATTATGTTTTGATTTTGAACTCTCATTTTATTTTTCATTTTGTTTCCTTTGTTTTCTCAATTTCCCTTTTCCTGCCCTCTTTTGGGCTATTTTAATATTTTTTAGTGTTTTATGTTTATCTATTTAGATTTTTACTATACCCCTTTTATAGTTACTTTTATGTTCAACAAAGGATGCCAATAAACATTCTTATTTTCTTTTTTTTTTTTTTTTAAAGATTTTATTTATTTATTCAACAGAGATAGAGACAGCCAGCGAGAGAGGGAACACAAGCAGGGGGAGTGGGAGAGGAAGAAGCAGGCTCATAGCAGAAGAGCCTGATGTGGGGCTCGATCCCAGATCGCCGGGATCACGCCCTGAGCCGAAGGCAGACGCTTAACCGCTGTGCCACCCAGGCGCCCCAACATTCTTATTTTCTGGCAGTCTACTTACCATCAATATTTATCACTCTAAGACACATAGTGAAAACTTACCATCTTGTGGTCCCTTTACCCTCCCACCTTTGTATTTATCTCACAGTTATTTCTAGATTCATTTAAAACTCCACCAGAAAATGCTATTTACTTTCAACTGTGAAATCCATTTGTAAAAACTCAACAGGAGAGACTTGTTTATTCTTTTATCTTGATATTTTCTGTCTTTTGTTCTTCCTTCATGCTAACAATATTTCATGTTTTCTTCTGGTTTCATGTACCTTCATGCCTGGAGAAATTGCTTTAGAAATTCCTTAAAAGCAGGGACGTTTTAAAGGTGCACTGTCAAGAAATTCTTTGTTTATCTTCACCTGAGAATGCCTTTATTTTCACTTTATTTCGTTACATATCACTAGATTCTGAATTCTAGACTGGCAATTATTCTCTCTCAGCACTTATGAACTATTTTAGTGCTTCTGTTGGCCTCCATGATTTCTGATGAGAAATTCACAGTCATTTGAATATCTGCTTCTCTTTAAATAATGCGTTATTCTTCTCCGGCTGCTTTCAGGTTTTTTGTCTTCAGTTTAGCAGTTTGACTGTGATGTATCTTTGTCCATGCATGGCCTTGGGTATCCTGTTTGGGGCTCACCGAGCATCTTCAACCTGTAGCTTTCAGTCTTTAGCCCAACTTGGGACATTTGCAGCCTTCATTTCTTCAAACATTTGATCACACTCTTTATCTTCCCCCTTTGGACTCAGATGCCACAAATATTAGACCTTTTGAAATAGTGCCACAAGTCTATGAGGGTCTGACTATTTTTTTTTAAATTTTTTTCCCTCTCTGTTCTTCAGATCGGGTAATTTTTATTAATATACCTTCAAGTTCACTGAATATTTCCTCTGTCATCTCCAATCTGCAATGAGCCCATTCAGGGATTTTTTTTTTTTTTAAGTAATCTCTATGCCCAATGTGGGGCTTGAACTCATGACCCCAAGATCAAGAGTGGCATGCTCTACTGATTGAGCTGGCCAGGCACCCTGAACCCATCCAGTGAATTTTATTTTATTTTTTTAAATTCAGTTAGCTATTTTTTAATTTCTTTTCAAAAAACATTTTATTTATTTGACACAGAGAGAGAGAGCGAGCATGTGCATGAGTAGGGGGAGGGTCAGAGGGAGAGGAAGAAGCAGGCTCCCCCCTCCCCAAGCAGGGAGCCCAATGTGGGGCTTGATTCCCCAGGCCAAGATCATGACCTGAGCTGAAGGCAGACGCTTAACAGACCGAGGCACCCAGCGCCCCTATTTTTTAATTTCTATTTAACTTTTTGATATATCTTCTGTGTCTTTATTGACACTTTCCATTTTCCATTTGTTTCAAGATGGTTTATGATTGCTTGTTGGAGCTTTTGTATGACTGCTTTAAAGCCTTTGCCAGATAATTCTAACATCTGTGTCATCTGTTAACCGTTTTTCCCCAATGGAGCTAAGAGATTTCTGGTTCTTGTATGCTGGGTGATTTTGAATTAGATTCTGAACAATTTGAGCCGTATGTTATGCAACTCTGGTCCTTATTTAAGTCTTATGGAAATTTTTTGCTTTTGCACGAAATCAATCTGGTTAGATTCAGGTGGCAAGTTCTGACCTCACTTTTTTTTTTTTTTTTTTAAGATTTTATTTATTTATTTGACAGAGAGAGAGACAGCCAGCGAGAGAGGGAACACAGGCAGGGGGAGTGGGAGAGGAAGAAGCAGGCTCCCAGCAGAGGAGCCTGAAGCGGGGCTCGATGCGGGGCTCGATATGGGGCTTGACATGGGGCTTGATGCGGGGCTCGATCCCAGGGCTCCATCCCAGGGCTCCATCCCAGGGCTCCGGGATCAGGCCCTGAGCCGGAGGCAGACGCCTAACGACTGAGCCACCCAGGCGCCCCTGACCCCCCTTTTGTGTTCACAGGTGTCAATTTTAAAACCTCTGTCGTGCTGTTTCGATCTGCCCCACGGCTGGCTGCGCCACCCGGTGGTCAGTCTAAGGACATGGGTCGCCGTATATCTGAGCCCGTTCTCAGTGTTAGGGTGCTGAATTGGATGGGACCCCTGCAGGCACAGCTTGGGGGTGAGCACGGGAGTTCATCAACCACTTGACGAGGTCTCTCTCCTGAGCTCCTCTCGCTCCCTATGTCTCCGGCATTTTACATTTATTTGCCCGAGTCTCTCCTTTTCCTTCCTTTGGCTGGCAAGTTGGGGCTTTAGTTAGCTTGCCGCGCTGAGCAGCTGTGCCAGTATCTGGGGCCAAGCAGCAGGAGCGCAGGGAAGGAGAGACTAACCTAAGAGGCGAGAGGTAGGAGAAACTGCCTCTGGGGTGTATGGGGATTTCCGCACTATCTTCACGACTGTTTGTAAATTTAAAACTATTCTAAAGTGAAAAAGTGCATTAAAAACAAACAAAAAAAAACCCCCAAAACTGGGATCTCGGCTGCACCGAGCAGAGCCAGCCCCCACCCCCACCCCGCCGCCGCAGGGGCCTCTGCCACTGACATCCCAGGATTGCTTGGGGTCTGGGTCTGAGAACGGAGGGAGGGAAACATGGGTGTTCCCACGCTCCGTCTAAGAGTTAGGGGCTCCCTGTCCTGTGCCTGCAGCCAAGACCAGAAGCCGCTTCTGGGGCTCCCCGTGTTCATGTGGGTGCTCCCTTGCTGGTTTCCCGCCCCCATGCGTTCAGGCTGGGCGCCGCCGGGGGGAAAAGCTCGGTCAACTCGCCTCTCGTTTGCTGTTTGCAATTCTCATCTTCCGGGTCCACCTGCCGCTCTTTACTTCTCAGAGCCCTTAAACAGCTGCCCCAGGCGTCCTGCATTCAGTGGGAGAGAGAGGGTGGGGTCTGTTTGTGCCATCCTTTTTCCATTTAATTTACCTCTTTCAAAACCTTTTTATTATGAACTACAATATACATAAGAAAAGTGCATCGATTGTGTGTGTCTGTGTGTGTGTGTATGTGTACATATACACACACACATAAGATGTGTACATATACACTTTTATACGTACACAGAAGATGTGTGTATATATAGTTAAATGAGTATAAATTGACACCCGAGAAGCAACCACCCAGGTTAAGAAATAAAACAGGGATATCCCAAGAGCAATGACTCTTCCCCTTTCCTCCCAGAAGTACCCATTATCTCCCGGTTTTATGGAACTCACCTTTTATATGTCTATACCACAGTATGGTTTGGTTATGCATTTTTTGAACTATATATACATCGAATCATACTGTATGTATTTTATGTCTGGCTTCCTTTGTTCAGGATCGTCAGATGCATCCACCGTGCGGTGCGTAGCTGTCCTTGTTAATTTTCATTTCCTTTTTCCGTCCTATAAACCTAGAGCAATGTGTTCATCCCTTCAAATGCCCATGAGCACTTGGGATGTTTCTAGTCTGGGGCTGTTGGAACAATGCCCTGGAACCCTTGCATACACCTCTTGGAGCGTGAGCACGTGGGGTGCTGTAGGACATATTCCCAGGAGTGGAGCTGCTGGGTCACAGAGCACAGCTACAATAATGGCACACTGTTTTCTCGAGTGTCGCTCCAATTTACACTCTCACCAGCAGTCTGTGGGACTCCCGGTGGCTCCGTGGGGCCGCTCTCAGTCATGTTTGTTCCCATCACGCATGGCACAAACGATGTTCAATATACATTTGTTGAGCTATTGAACTGACAGCTGGCTATGACTGTGTTATGTATGACGGGGATGAAATCCTTTTGTTCAAATTTTGAAAAGCCTTGGGTCACGCTCCACTTTCATTAGAAAGGAATTGAGGACATGTCACAACAATTAGCTCTAGTGGAAAATGTGCTAAAGAAAGCTAATGATGATTTGTGAAGGGAAGGAGAAACTCAGGCCTTTGAAGACAGAAATGGCATATCAAAGGCCATCATCCACTCGGAAAGGCGGGGTTGGTGGGAACGTCTGGGCAGGGGGATGGACGTGCTATAAAAGAGGGATTATTTCAAGAACCACAGGACAGGCAAGGAACTGAGAAGATTCCATGGTTGAGGAATGGAGTGTGAGTCATTCGTTGTTTATGTGTCAAGCATCACAATTCATTCCGTCAAAGTGATGGTATTCAAGACCAGATGGAAGGAGTTTCGACTGCGCAGCGTTAGAACAGACGACGCCTCTTTGTTTCTGGACTCCAACTTTGGGTCCTGACTTTTTCTCATCAACGATCTGAAGCTGTTAGATTTGGAGAAACCCTCGCAACCCCGGGCGATGGACAGTTTAACGCGTAGGGAAGATCTCATGGTCTTCCGAGGATAAATGACAAAACTCAGAAAATCCTTCTGAATCGCATAGAGATGAAAAAGTTGCTATGCAAAATAGGATATTCTGAATTAAGTGAGAATTACTGTTGCAGCCCCCTGAAGAGCTCAGTTTTTGAATAACAAAATAAAATCCATTTGATGTAACAACTGGGCTAAACTTAATGAGAGTAAGCCTTTATTATTAGTATTACATTTTTTAAAAATATGTCAAGCTCTGTCTGAGTGCTTTCTTTGTACAATTTTCTCCATTAATCCTCACGAAAAGTTCACGAAGTAGAAAATATGAGCTCCAGTTCACAATTTGGGAAGCTGAGGCAAAGAGAGGGTAAGTGACCCACTGAAAGGGACAGAGCTGGTGAGAGTGACAGCTGGGAGCCAGATAGCTCAAGTGACCCCAGAACCCACCTTCTGTGTTCCTGCTTCCTTGCTTGCTTCTCATTTACATATCATAAAACTCATGTTCTTTTGCTGTGTGTGGTTCTATGAGTTTTAATACATGCATAGAGTTTTTTAATTTAAAGATTTATTTATTTTTATTTATTTTAGAGAGAAAGAGAGCGAGTGAGAGAGAGCACGAGTGGGAGAGGGGCAGAGAGAGAATCCCAAGCAGACTCTGCTCCGAGCGTGGAGCCCAACATGGGGCTCTATCTCATGACCCCGAGATCATGACCTGAGCTGAAATTAAGAGTTGGCTCTCAACCGACTGAGCGATCCAGGCGCCTCATTGCATAGATTTTTGTAAATACCTTCACCATCATGACACAGAACAACACCAACATTTTGAAAATCTCCCCGGTGTTGTTCCTTTGTAGTCACCCCGTTCCCCACCCCTGAGCCTTTGGCAACCACTCGAGTTTGGTCCTTTCTAGAATGTCATCTATTATCGTGCAGTATGTAATCTTATGAGAGTGACTTCCTTCACTCGGTATCATGCCTTCGAGAGTCATCCAAGTTGCTGTGACTGTCAGTAGTTTGCTCCTTTCCTCGATGAGCCGTGTTCCATTGTATGAATGTACCACAATTTGTTCATCCGTGTCCTGACTGAAGGACATTTTCGTTATTTCCAGTTTGGGGGAGGGGTGATTTGGAAGAGAGTCGCTATAAGCATTCACTTGCAGGGTTTTGAGGGAACCCATCTTCAGTCCTCCCAGGTAAATATAAGGAGTGTGATTTCTTGGCCGTGCAGTTGAGGGGATGTTTACAGCTCTATGGGAAATTGCCAAGATACTTTCTAGAGTGGCTGTAACGTTTTACACTCCCAGCAGCAATGCACGAAAGATCCCGTGGCTCCCTGTCCCACCAGCACTCAGTAGTGTCGGATTTAAAATGTCCTAAACAATTTTAGCTGTTCTAATAGGTGTGTGGGCATGTCTCAAGATTTTAAGTTGCATCTTCCCGATGACCTAGGATGTCGAACATTGTTTCCTGGTCTTACCTGCCATCCACATGTCTTCTTCGGTGAAGTTTCTGCTCCCGTCTTTCGTCCATTTTAAAATTGTTGAATTTGGACAGTCTTTTATTTATTTATTTTCTTATTGTTGAATTTGGACAGTCTTTTATTTATTTATTTAAGATTTTATTTATTTATTTATTTATTTATTTATTTATTTATTTGAGAGAAAGTGCAAGCACACAAGTGAGTGCAGGGTGGGGGCGTGGAGGGGCAGAGGGAAAGAGAGAGAGAGATCTCAAGCAGGCTCCATGCTCAGTGCGGAGCCCTACATGGGCTGGATCTCAGGACTCTCAGATCATGATCTGAGCTAAAATCAAGAGTCAGATGCTTAACCAACTGAGCCACCCAGGAGCGCCTTGACACGCTTTCTATATTCAAAAATACAAGCTTTTTTGTTGGAAAGTGACGTGCACATATTTCTTCCAGTTTTCAGCTTGCACTTAATCCTCTGAATGTTGCTTTCTGCGGACCAAAGTTTTTAATGAGGCGTCATCTATCCATTTATTATTTTAGGGCGTGTGCTTTTGCTGTCATGTCTAAGAGCTTTTGCCTAACCAAGGCCACAGCTGTTTTCTCTGATGTTTTCTTCTAAGAGTTTTATAGGACTATATTTGCCATTTGTGTCTGTTACCTGTTTTGAGTAAATTTTTGTAAAAGGTGCAAGATACGGGTTGACGTTTATTTTCTTGCGTACAGATCCCCACTTGTTCCAGAGGCGTTTGCTGAAAAGACTATCACTTGAATTGTTTTTGCAAGTTTGTCAGAAATAAGTTATGACCCTATCTGTCAGGGTATGTTTCTGGACTCTTATTTTAGGAGTTGGCCAAAGTTTTCTTAAAGGGCTAAACAGTACATACTTGAGGCTTGTGGCCACGTGGTCTGTTTTGCATGAAAGTAGCCACAGACAACCGGTGCTGTCGTGAGCAGGCGGTGTCGGACTTGGGAGGTGAGTTGAAGGTCACCTGCAGATGTCTACTTTGGGATCTGAAGTAATTGGAAGTTTCAGTTGCTAGAATTCCTAATCAGCGTATTAACTGGATTAGAGGCTTCTTGGATCCTGACCCACAGTTCTCTAGACCGTGTGTGCACCAGGATCACCTGGAAGAAACGGATCGCTGAGCCCACTCCCTGAGGGTCTGACTCAGTGCATCTGGACTGGGGCACGAGGATTTGTATTTATAATAACTGCAAATGTGATGGTGATGCTGCTCGTTCTCCTTTTGCTCCGGCCGTTGCGGAAGCAGCCGCCTCTGTCCGGGCAGACGCACTGGCAATGTTTTCTGCCCTGGGGCACTGCAGGACTTTTAGCAGTGGGTGCTTGCGGGGAAACTGCTTGGTCTTCAGGCATATGCTCTCTGGAAGTGCCCCGTACTTAACACCTCATGGTGAACCCTTGAACTATGAGGATAAGAGCTGGTGGATAAATGTTGGTAGATGTTTCTAGAAGGTGAGTCTGAAGGTCCTAGGGGAATAGTGCCCCAGTTGTCCATGGTGGTGACTGCCTTGGTGTTACTTCCCAAAACAGATTACCTGCATGCAAGTCCTTGACTCAGGCTCTGCTTTCCAGGGGAAGCTCAGGCTGAGACATGGGCTGTGGCTGTCCATCTCTTCCTCTGTCTCAATCCATTAAATGGCCTAATTGATGTTTACCTGGCATGAGAAACACAGAGTTCCCCAGACTCTCCCTAGACTCCGTGGTCAGGGAGTGTGGATTACTCATTGTTGTGCCCACAGTGCACATGCTAGTGACGGGCACATGGTGGGCCTTCAGGAAATTATGAATAACTGATGCAGTGAAAGTACTTTTACATTTATTAAATGGGAGTGGGTGGAGGGGATGGAACTGGAGGAGACGGCAGGTGCTGTTTGAGAGAGAAGGCTAGCACACACACACACACACACACACACACACACCCCCACGCAGTGACCAGAGCACAGGGTAGGAGGCTAGCTAGCAAAGTCCTGCATTTAGGGTACGGAGGTCTCAGTTGGAATCCAACCCCACCAGAGGCAGCTTTCCCTTTGAACTTCAATTCCCCATCTGTAAAATGGGGGAATAGCCCTATCTGTCTCACTGAATTTTTTTTTGTTTGTTAAAGATTTTATTTATTTATTTGAGAGACAGAGAGAAAGAGAACACAAGCAAGGAGAGGGGCAGGGAGAAGCAGGCTTCCCACCGAGCAGGGAGCCTGATGTGGGACTCGATCCCATGACCCTGGGATTATGACCTGAGCCGAAGGCAGATGCTTCACCCACAGAGCCACCCAGGCGCTCCTGTCTCACTGAATTTTATTGAGACAAAAGCATGACGATGTGAACTAAACATCTAGCCCTTGTTGCGATACATAGTAGGTAGGGTTTGAAAAATGTTCATTCCCTCTGTGGTTGAGTTCGGAAGGCAGGACCTCGAAGGTTCTCTCCACTTCTGAGATTTCAGGAGACTCTGGCAGTAGCCAGATACCAGCTATCAACATTAATAATGAAAGTCCCAGTGCTTATTAATAGTAGCTAATGTTAATACAGTACTTGCCATAGGCCGGGCTCTGTTCCAAAAGTTTTATACATTAGCCCATTTGGTTCTCAAGCCCCTCTAGGAGGTAGGTTCCATTACACTCCCCATTTTTCCAAAATGATGAAACCAAGGCACAGAGAAGGCAAGTGACCTCATCAAAATCACACAGCCAGTCGTAGGTTTGGCTAGGATTTGAACTGAGGCGGTCTCACTTTTAACCTCTGTGCCATACTTCCAGGATTGGAAATAGTCTGTTCTGGTCTCGCCTTGGAGTCTTGGGTCCTGAGGCTGGGACCCCCAGCCCTTGGACTCATCGGTGGGGTGCAGTCCAGGCCACGCAGCTTGTCCAGCAGTTTTGCACATCTGGTCTGTTGAGCATGTATTGCGGGAGAAGGGGAGAGTGTTACAATGATCTCCAGGGCTGGTGTGCTCACTGCAGTCCGTCCTGTTTCAGGCTATTCCACCACTCGTGTTTGATGAGCTGGATACTGAAGCCGGGACTCAGGAAGGAGCCAGGGCTACTGTGTAGCACTGAGAAAGGCATAGCCTCTGCACGTAAGGTGCTGCCTCGGCCTTCCGGGAGGGTGGCAGGGTAGAGCACTCGAGCAAGGAAATGGGGAGCGAAAAGGGGAGGTGGTCAGCCGGGAGGTTTGGGAGGGGTCCTTGTAGGGGGAGAGCTACTACCAGGCTAACATCTCCCCCCTCCTCTTCCTTCTCTTCCACTCTCCCTGTCCTTGCAGTCGCCTCCTGAGACCCTTCACCTGCTCCCAAAGCAGAACAGGTTAAAAAGAAGAGATTACAGCTAGAGCATGTCAATATGTAAGAGGATAGAATGAGACTTATTGGTGTTTGCACAAAGCATTTGCCTCCTGTCCATTCCTGGCTGTTTGTTTGAAAAGTTGCCCTGAAGAATGTCAGGTTCTGTTAGGATCTGGAAGGAGTAAGATTGAGAAGCGCAGGCATTGCTTGTCTCCTCTCGTATTATTTGGGTACATGGGAAATGCAGAAATCCAATGAAAAGTCTTTTGTTTTAAATTGGTCTGTTTGATGTGCCTGAAATTGATGGATGATGCCGCTGGCTTAATACAGACAAAAATCTCTCTTTCTGCTCTGCACTGCACTCACACGGCCTCGGGTTTCCTTTTCAGTGGAAGGCAGGAGGCCGGTGGACAAAAGGAAGAATGTGGCTGAGCCCTGTGGGGGGGGGGGGGAATCCCCCCATTATCTTGATAGGCACTTTTCCTATTACAAAAACAGCACCCCCCACACCCCTGGGGCCTCCAGAGTGGTGGAGTGAATTGTCTGGTGGGTGACCTGCCCATGTGTCTGTTTGGACTCAAGCAGCAAAGGGGACTGATTCGGCCTTTTCCTCCGTCTCTTCCACATGACCAGTAGGAGGCAGTGCCCCAGGGGTCATGTACTTGCCCTGCAGATGCAAACTGCTTCCCAGTGGGCTGGTCCTAGTTTGAGATTAGGAGGCTGGAAGGTAGTGGGTCCACTGAGCAACCCCACCAAAACCCAGATGTTCCAATATGGATTTTGTGCTAGGTGGCTTTTGTTTGTCCTTCCAGATCCTTCCTTCTCTGTTCTTTGTTGCATCCTAAACTACATGCTTGCCCTCTGGTTTCAGACTAGGGGTGTCTGCAAGGAGGTCAGAAGGAAGGAGGAGAGTAAGGCTGGGGTATTTATTCCTGTGGCTGTCTCCCTGATGGTTGCCCAGCTGCATTCCTTAACTGGCTTGTGACTGTCTCAGGCAGTCACTCCCTCCCCTTACCCCTTCGAGCCTAGGCGTAGTGGCAGCTCCCACTGTAACTAGGTCTAGTTACTTTTCCTAAGTTCTTCCCCCATCCTTGTACATAGTGGCTTTATTAAACCCTCCTCTGTAACTTTGACTGGTTAGCTTCTATCAGTGGGTTAGCCAACGAGGGCCAATATATATCCCATCCCACCTGCGTCCTTCTTCAAACGTGATCTTGATACTCTTGAGGTGGGTCTCTATGTTCCTCCCCTTACATCTGGGCAGGACAAGGAAAATGGCCGAAATGATGCCATGTGAACTCCAAGGCTAAGTCATGAAAGGCAATACAGCTTCCACCTGGTCCTCTGGGGATGCCTGCTCATGGAACCCCGCCAGCACGGGGAGAGGACAGGTATCCTGGTCCTGGCCACATGTCCCAGCTGCCCCGCATGTGAGTGATGGAGCCTGGGGATGATTCTAGCCCCGGACCTTTGAGCTGCTCCAGCCAATGCGAGTAGAGCAGAGACAAGCTGTCCCTGGTAAGCCCTGTCCAAATGGCAGCTTTATGAGAACAATAAATATCATTTTCAAGCCACTAAATTTTAAGGAGGTTTGTTATACAGGTAGATAATCAGTAATAAAGTTGATATTTGGCCTCTGTTTTACTCTCATGTTTTATTTCTTTCCTTATTTAGAAATTTAGGCGGGAGGAGAGGGGTATATGTATTGGGCGTGCCTCAGAGACGCCCACGTTCAGCTGCTATATTCCAGTCCCTTCAGCAGGCACCTTAAAAAGTCCGCTCCTATATTTCTCATCTCAGACCTAGGTGGAAGGTGTTCTTGTCCATATTCTTCAGATGAAGAGACCGTACAGGCAGGAGAAAGAGGCAGCAACCAATTAGGTTCACTCAGATAGTCAACGGGAGAGTCTGAAGTAGACAGCTAAGTGGGCAAAACTCCAAATCCCATGTTTCTAAAATGGCGCCCGGCTAGTCTATCTTTTTCAAATGCTGGTATAAAAAGCTATTCCGTGGGGCTCCTGGGTCGTTCGGTTGGTTAAGCGTCTGCATTCAACTTAGGTCACCATCTCAGGGTCCTGGGATCGACCCCAACATCGGGCTTCCTGCTCAGTGGAGAGTCTGCTTCTCCCTCTCCGTCTCCCTCTGCCCTTCCCCCAACTTATGCTCTCTCTCTCTCAAAAAAATAAATATGAATCTTTAAAAAAAAAAAAGCTATTCCACTGTCACTTAGGTCACCAGTTTTTGGGCAGTGGACTCTCCATTCTTTTCATTTCGAAGGGAAAAGAATACCTTCCTATGTCCCAGTCGTCCCCTGTTGAATCCTGTCTCCCAGGTCGCTGTGGTGCTGTGGTGCTCTGGGAATACACCGCCTCCCTGGGTGATGACCACTAGGTCAACTTGCTCATCATCCACGCTTGCAGGCGGGTGGAGAGATTCTGGGCATGTTTTCCAGGGTCTTTCCCATGTGACCCTTGGGGCACCTTCTGCACTCGACGTTTCTCACATGCATCGACTGTGTGCCCTCTGAGGCCAGGAGCTACCTGGATTTCTTCCTCTCGGTGCCCCCAGTGCCTGCAGTTTAATCAGCATCTGATAAGAATTTGTCGAACGTCTGAATGCCTGCTCATTTTCCCCAGGCTAAAGGTTCTATCTCACTTGTGCCCTCCTTTGTTTCTCATTCCAAGGCCGCCTCCGTCACCGCATCTACCTCCAAGCAGACACAATTCTTCATCTTTGGAGTGTGTATTTCACGTCGGGACCAGAGAGCCCATCCTGCCTAGTCTGCAGGCTACAGTTTGCTGACACCGCGTCTTAATTCGTCTGCCGTTTACCTGTTCCTTGTCTAATTCTCAGTCTTTTTCACCTTTGCAGGGACAGTCTCCAGTGTCCCAATTGCTGCTAGGAGAGTTTTCCTTAAAAAACACAATTTGATACGTTTTTGCCCTGCTTCCAATGCCATTCAGCTCTGGGTTTCTAGAGGATAAACTCCATCGCTTGCTATACGTAAGGCCCCTTATCACTGGCCTCAGTGAACCTTTCCAGGCACAACTAACGGCTCTCCCTACCCATGCTCCATCCAGTAAAGGCACACTGGACTTTTGACTGTGGCCTGGACAGAACAAGCCCCTTTCATGTTCTCGTGACTTCACACCTGCTGTACCATTTCCTTGTTTTGTCTCCCTCTCTCCCGATTTTCTCTGCCTGGCGAGCCCCTCAGCTTCATGATGACTCCCCAGGGATTCTGTTCAAACTCAGCAGACAGAGGAGCTCCTCTCTCCTTTGTGTATTCACAGCATTTTGTCCGTGACTCTATCCCAGTACTTCATGCATCGTGAAGTTATTTATGCATTTACAGTGTCTGACTCCCCTATCAGTCTGCAAGCTGTTTGGGGGCCAGGACTGTGGTTTAATTATCAATGAATCCAGATGTTCCTGCTTCTGCCACTGACCACGCTATCGTGGTAATTAAGACTTGAGACTTCGAAATCAATAACTTGAATTTAAAGCCTGGGTCCAGCCTACACTTGCTGGATGCGAGAGCAAGGAGTGTTATCTAACTTCCTTAAGTCTACAGTTTCTTTTATTGTTTTTAAAGATTCATTTTTCATTTGAGAGAGAGAGAGAGCACAAGTGGTGTGAAGGGCAGAGAGAGAGAGAGAGAATCCTGAAGTGGACTCCCTGCTGAGCACGGAGCCCCACATGGGGCCCAATCCCAAGACCCCAAATCATGACCTGAGCCAAAATCAAGAGTCAGACGCTCAACCAACTGAGCCACCCAGGTGCCCCTAAAGTTAGGAAATGTGAGGGGGCACCTGGGTGGCTCAGTCGGTTAAGCATCCAATTCATGATCTCGGCTCAGGTCTTGATCTCAGGATAATGAGTTCAAGGCCTGCATTGGGTTCCACAGTGGGCGTGGAGCCTACCTAAAGTAAATAGATAGACAGATAAAATTAGAAATTTTAAATTATAGGATGTGTGTATTCAATGAGACAACCCATGTGAAGCCCTTGGCACATAGTAAACAATTATGTGCAAAAATTCTTACTGAACAATTGTGGTTACCATCAGCTCCTTAAATCTCCTAACGATTCTACTAAGTCGGGGGGACTAGGGAGCTTTCCCAGGGCCGTGGGTTTGTTATATGGCAGGGCATCGAGGGCAGGGTGCTTCTCGGGGCTCAGGACAAGCTTGAGGAATCTTTGGAGCGGCTTCTGTAGCCCCTGTCTCTTTGGGGGTCCATCCCAACTTCAGATCCATTGGCCTCTGGAGCCCGAGTTCAGCTCCAAGGGGGTCTGTCCAGGTCTCCTCTCCAACCACCTTCCAGGCTGCGTGGTTCTGAGCCAGGCTGCGTGTGGGCTGGTTTGTTTGTTTTTGACTCGCCGGAAAACGATGTCTTCAGGCTCATTCCCAGGTCAGTACACAAACTCATTCCATCTGCCTTACAATTAAGATTCAAAGGCAGGCAGCAAGAAAATCCCTCCCTGTACACCGATTCCAATCAGCGATTATGCTCTTAATGACCAGCTAATAACGAATTCACAAAAGCAAACCACGCGATTAAATATAGCATTGTATTGATGCCGACCTGTTGGGAGCACTTTGTGTTCCTTTTCCAGAGCCATGTCTGAGAACAAGAATATCATACCCCCTCCTTGAACATGTTTTGCCCTTTTAAGCAGAGACATCTCGAAAACAAAGGTTTGTAAGGAGGTATCCATTCCCCAGAAGCCAATAAAAGGCTGCTTTAAAAACACAGTCCAGGGCCAATCATGTTCCCTGTGAATTGTTCGAACATTGATGAGGCTCTGGGTTTGCCCATGCACGGACCAGCCCGACGGGTGATTAAAACATGGTACTCTCAGATGAGTTCAAGTGAGCTGTGCTCGTGCTAGCACATTCCAGGGAAATAGAAAAAGAGACACTAGAGAAGGAAACAAAACTACACATTCTAATGACCTTGGCAACGAGCATAACGACGGACCAGCCGCCACGCACAGAGCGTCGTGCATGCAATCTCATCGGGGCCCAAGAGTAGTCCCGCGAGGGCGTCACGGGTCCTGTTTCCATTTTACCGCTGAACGGGGTTCAGAGAGCCAGCTTAACTAAGGTCGCCTCATGGTCACCGAGGGATGTGTGCCCAGGTGTACGTGACTTCCACATCCCAGCTCTTTGCCGTGATTCACAAGAGGAAAGTCCCAAGAGTCTCCAAGTGGTAGTGTTGGGGGCTGCTATGATGGTGTTTTGACTGAATGCATCCTGGGCCCGGTATTCAGTGTTTTCACAAACATTAGATCCGTTTAGCCCAACTAACACCTTGTTGGGCAGGCATTCTCCGTTTTCCTCATTTTCTTGGTGGGGTAGTTGGGGCTCTGAGAGATTGTCACCCTCTGGAAGTTTCTCAGCTGGTCAGTGACACAGTTTTGTTTTTTGCACTAGATGACCCCTTGTCAAGGAGGGTGATTGAGGTCACTAGGGGGGATGGGCTGAATGAAGCTCCTGCTCCTTTAGGGGTTGAGTGAGTGGGCGGCACCTTGCTTTCCTGAGGTCAGATTCTCCCTTTGGAAAAGGCCAGCTGAGAGTAGAAAGACTCACTCTCTGCCCCTTCCTGTCATTATTATTGTAAAGAACTCATGAGCGTCCCCCTCCCCCCCCACTGCAGCTCAGTGACCTGGGGATAACTGCAGAGAGGCCATGGTAGTCCGCCAGGGCCGCCATAACAAAGGACCATGGACTGAGGGACTTAAACAACAGAAATGTATTTTTCCACAGTTCAGGAGGCTGGCTGTCCAAGATTATGGTATTGGCGGGGTTGGTTTCTGCTGAGGTCTGTCTCCTGGGCTTGGAGACGGCAGTCTTCACACGGTCTTTCCTCTGTGCACGTGTGTCTGTGTCCAAATATCCTCTTCCCCTAAGGCCACTGCGTATGTTGGATTAGAAGCCACTCTGCAGGCTTCATTTTAACTCAATCAGCTCGTTAAAAATCGTATCTCTAACTACAGCCACATTCTGAGTGCTGGGGGTTAGGACTTCAACATATATATTTCGGGGAAAGGGACACAATTCGGACCCTCTTATTTACCTCAGGCCCTTACCACATCTCCTTAGTTTATTCTAATTTGTGACAGTTGCTCATTCTTTGCTCGATCTTCATGAATTTAATCGTTTTTGAGAGAACTGGTCAGATATTTTATAGAATGTCCCTCAATTTTAGTTTTTCTGATGTTCTTTTCTCATGATTGGACAGGGATTATGGGATTTGGGGAAAAATACTACTGAGATAAAGTGGCCTTATTCCTTCGTGTCAGGGTCACATGACATGCACATGACTTAAGACTGGTGATATTAACCTTGGTCGCTTGGTCGCAGTGGGGGTCTGCCAGGCTGTCCATGTTAAGGGTTGTGTTTTCCCCTTTCCATAATTTATTCTGTGGAAATGAGTCACTAAGTCCAGCCTACACTCAAGGTGTCTCTTTGCTGAGTTTTACCTTCTTTCTCAGACAGTAGGAAATCTAGTTCCCATTATCTACAGTTTCTTTAGATAAATTGCCAAAATACTGTAAGCAAACAAAATTACGTAGATGAACTTCTTTTTTTTTTTTTTTAAAGATTTTATTTATTTATTTGACAGACAGCCAGCGAGAGAGGGAACACAAGCAGGGGGAGTGGGAGAGGAAGAAGCAGGCTCCCAGCAGAGGAGCCTGATGTGGGGCTCGATCCCAGAGCACCGGGATCACGCCCTGAGCCGAAGGCAGACGCTTAATGACTGCACCACCCAGGCGCCCCCATAGATGAACTTCTTTTTTCCCTACTCCCATCAGCAAGGTTATGTGATATATTTTTGATACAGATAGGTTCATTTTTCATGGTCCTCATTCCATCCTGAGATCCCTGGACATTCTGGTTGCTTAAAAAGTTTTTACGTACAATAAAGTTCACTCTGTAAGGATTTTGACAAATGTGGAGTCATATACCCACCACTTTAGAACCACACAGAACAGCTCTGTCACCCTAAAAACTCCCCTGTGTGCTCCCAGCCCCTGGCCACTACTGATCTGTTTTCTGCCCCTCTCGTTTTGCCTTTTTCATTTCGTCATATAAATAGAATCATATATTATGAGGCTTTTTGGGTCCAAACTTCTTTCACTTAGCAAAATGCATTTAAGATGCATCTTTGATACTGTGGGATCAATAGCTTGCTTTTTTTTTTTTTTTTTTTCTGGGTGGTATTCCAGCATACGGCTGCACCACCGTTTGACGGGGCCATTTAGAACTCTGGACTTTTTTCAGCCCAGTAAAAATGTTGCTGTCATTATTATTGTAAAGAACTCATGAGCATTCCTCCCCCCCCCGGCTTTATTGTGGTATAATAGACAAAATTGTGTATGTTTAAAGTATACAATGAGATAACTTGATACACATATACATTGTGAAATATTTGCCACAATCAAGTTAATTAACACATTCATCACCTCATCTAATTACCTTCTTTAATGGTGAGAATGCTTAGGATGTACTCTCTTTGCATATTTCAAGGAAACAATACAGTATCATCATCTGTAATCACTATGCTGCACATTGGATCCTCAGAAATTTTTCATCTTATAAGTGAAAGTTTGTACCCTTGGGTCAATATTTTCCCATTTCTTCCACCCCACCCTCCCCCCACCCGGGCCCCTGGCAACAACCATTCTACTCTGTTTCTATGAGTTTGACTTTTTTTTTTTTGATTCTACTAATAAGTTCTACCTATAGTATTTCTCTTTGGCTTATTTCACTTGGCACAATGCCTTGAGCGTCCTTGCTTTGCTTTTTCCTTAACCTTCAAGCAGGACTTACTACCTTTTTATAACCACCCCCCCCCCCCGTAATACTCTCAGAACATTAATGTGCAATGTAGATTTCATTACAGGATTTTGTAGAGGGAATTCAGAGATGTTTTACATGCTATGTCCTGCAACAAACATCAGGTTGTTTGATATTCCCAGTTGCCCCACCAGTTGTGTGTGTGTGTGTGTGTGTGTGTGTGTGCGCGCGCGCGCACACGTGCTCTGTTCTCCTTTCTCCCACTCAGGGCCCAGCTTCTAGGTGTTGCCTTCTAGCTCCTCTGTCTTCTTTCTTTTCCCATCACTCTTCTCCTCTGGTTATATAGAATAATTTACCTCTGATTCTTCCAAGCTTACATCCCTACAACCATCACCTTGCTCGGCAAACAGATCAGCCATAGTCAGAGAATTCACCTTTCCCAGTATGGAATGTTTGTGTTTTCTATCACATTACTTTTATAACTTCACACAGTTGATGTGGGGCTACGTGAATGAATGAGGTAGTGTATATGAAGCCTTTTGCACAATACCTGGCATGTAATAAAGTGCTAAATAAATTATAATTTTATTATTGTTCCTTTATTTTAATACTACCAGGAAGAGATTGCTACTATGGGAAACTACCAAATAAAGATGCATTACTTAGATCTCTCATGGCTTGTTTTACTTTCAAGAGGAGACTTCTGGAAAAAGGTCTTTTCAAGGTTGAAACTCAGAAATTCTGGAACCCTACCGCCAAAGCCAATTCTTGAAAGCCCTGATAAAAGTGATTATTGATTAATGCTCTGTGGTCTGCCTGCCCCAGGGGCGAATGCTGCCTGCTTACCAAGGGGAAAACCTGCTGACCACTGGCCTTGTCAGACACTGCTGGGTTCCTGGAGAAGTCGGGGAAATCGTCTTTCCTGGCAAAGGTTGAGAAGCGGGCATGTGCCCATCTGTCAGGGATTTTGCAAGCGCAGCCCAGCTTGGAGGCCGGCCGGCGGGGTAGGAGAGGGGTGCCTTCATTCCCATCACTACCTTTCCCCACACACGCAGTCAGTGCTGAGATTCGGCTTTGCTTACTGCAGCAGCTAGGCTGTACAAACACAGTGTATTTTTAGTCTGGTTTCTGGTTTGATCCTTTTTAAGTTAAGACCAAAGTCGTCCCCATCCTCCCCTTTAGTAACAGCCTCCCCCTCGTCTCCCGGTGCTCCCATCCTGAGTAATGGTGGTACCATTCATACTGCATTCCTGGGAGCATCCTTGCCTCTCTCCCTCCCTCATGCCTGCTATTCCTTTTCCCAGCCCTGTGGAGTCTCTCTTTAACATCTCAGCTCTGTGGTCTTCCGCCGCCTCTGTTCTGGTTTGTACTCTCACCAGCTCTGTTCCGGGCTTGCACAAGCCCAGACTTCACTGTCCTTGGTCCTGCTCAACTAACACAAAGCAAACCCCAGTAGCTCCCTCTATCAGATTATGCTACCTTATAACATAATAACAGATAGCTCCAAAATCTTGGTGGTGGTGAACAACAAAGGTTTTTTTATTATTATTATTATTATTATTATTATTATTTGCACACACTACATACTGGTCGCTCACTGGCCTTACCTCCTCTTCGCATTACTCAAGACCCACACATTGTAATGGAGCGTTCACTTTCTGCTGGACTCCCTGCCCAGGACAAAGAGAAAGGACATGGTGAACTGTCTCTGAAAGATTTTTCTACAAGTGACACAAGACTTTTTAATCATATTTAGTTGGTCAAAGGGACTCGTACAACAAACCTGATTTCAATGGAATTATAATCCACCACCAAGGTGGGGAATCAGATGTTGGTAATCACTTGTCTCCCATATTTCTGTTATCCAGTCATTAGCTCAGTACTAACTGGTAACAATTGGGCTTTGGTATCAGATCTGGGATTGAAGTCTTCACCAGTCCGATGTATTTTTCCTTCTATTTATGCACTCATTCATAACTGTTTTCCATCCATTTCTTCATGAGTTTATCTAACCAACCTAGTTTCATCCAGGTCCTCCGCAAATAACTGGGCATCCATAATACACAAATCCTATCTTCAAAAGTTCGCAGATGGAGGGAAATGAAAAATAAATGCATTGAAAACTATGATATAGGAAATTACAAACATATACAAGCGTGGATAAAATAATATAATGAACTCCCTGAACCCATCAGTCAACTTCAACAATTTTCAATTCATTGCCAAACTCACTGATCTTGTTTTTTCTCTTCCTCTACCAATATCCTCCATGTTATTTTTTTTTTAATTGGAACTTTTATTGAGATAATTGTAGATTTACACAAAGCTATAAGAAATGACATAGAGAGATCTGTGTATGCTTCACCCGGTTTCCCCCAGGGGGAACGTCGTATAAAACTATAGTACAGTATCACCACCAGAATATGGGCATTGATACCATCTGCTGACCTTACTCGGATTTCTCCAGATTTACCTGTATTCTTGTACTCACTTGTGTGCATGTGTTTTGTCTATATTATTTTGAGGCAAATCTCAGACGTTAAAGAATTGCTATGACCCAGCCATTGCACTACTGGGTATTTACCCCAAAGATACAGACGTAGTGAGGAGAAGGGCCATATGCACCCCAATGTTCATAGCAGCATTGTCCACAATAGCCAAAGCGTGGAAGGAACCAAGATGCCCTTCAACAGGTGACTGGATTAAGAAGTTGTGGTCCATATATACAATGGAATATTACTCAGCTATCAAAAAGAATGATTTCTCAACATTTGCTACAACATGGACGGCACTGGAGGAGATAATGCTAAGTGAAATAAGTCAAGCCGAGAAAGACAATTGTCATATGATTTCTCTCATCTATGGAACATAAGAACTAGGAAGATCGGTAGGGGAAGAAAGGGATAAAGAAAGGGGGGGGGTAATCAGAAGGGGGAATGAAGCATGAGAGACTGTGGACTCTGGGAAACAAACTGAGGGCCTCAGAGGGGAGGGGGGTGGGGGATTGGGATAGGCTGGTGATGGGTAGTAAGGAGGGCACGTGTTGCAAGGTGCACTGGGTGTTATACGCAACTAATGAATCATGGAACTTTACATCAGAAACCAGGGATGTACTGTATGGTGACTAACATAATATAATAAAAAAACATTAAAATAAAAAAATATAATTGATACATTTATTAAAAAAAAAGAATTGCTCCCAGAATTGTTACAGTTATATAGCTTTACAAAATAAGGACTCTTTTTAAAATAAATTCTACAATATCATTCTCATATCTTAAAAAATTTATCAGTAACTCTTTGCCATCAAATACTAAGATATTGTTCAAATTTCCATTTTTTATAAGTGTGACTTTTTAATAACTTGTTTGAATAAGGTCCACACCTTGTGATGGTTTGATATGTAATTTGACTCTTAAAATCTAATGTATTCTTTCCTCGTCTCTCTCTTTTTCCCCCCCTTACAACTATGTCCTTTGTCCTTAATAGCTTCCTGTGGTCTGGATTTGAGTGGTTATACCCTCCTGTTATATCTGTAAAATGATTCTCTGTCCTCTCTACTTCCTATAAACTGGCAATGATGAGATTCAGGCTTAATTTTTATTATTGTTATTATTTTTGGCAAGACTCTTCCATCAGGAGGCAATAGTGTCTCTCTTTGCGATCTTGGTGATGATGGTCAGTGCCTCTAATTAATTAGAGGTTACAAAACGGCAACATTCTAAATCTGCCTCGTCGTCCAAAAGTAAAGGAAAGTAGGTATTTTAAAAGAGTAAGTTGAGTCCTCTAATACTTCCAACACAGACCAATTAGTTTAAATCTTTAAAGCATCATTATGCACTTGTGGGTGTAAATAAATTCAAGGTGTTTTAACCCATTGAAGTTATTTTCCATTGATGCTCAAAGTGTCCTATTTTTGGCCCATGGGAGTCTCCTCAGTTTGGTTCTTTTTTTTTTTTTTTTAAGATTTTATTTATTTATTTGAGAGAGAAAGAGAGAGAGAGAGAAAGAACACGAGAAGGGGGGAGGGTCGGAGGGAGAAGCAGACTCAGCAGGGAGCCTGATGAGGGACTCGATCCTGGGACTCAGACTTCGACTGAGGCGAAGGCAGTCGCTTAACCAACTGAGCCACCCAGGTGCCCTTCAGTTAGGTTCCTGATCTGTGTTGACATTACTCTAGTGGTATTTGATAGTTTGCTAGGACCTCCGTATGGCAATATGTTTTAGGCTCACCTTATGTGTTTCCTGCTCCAGATACAGAATCAGTCATTTCTCCAAGGAGCCCGATTTCTTCCACTGGAAAATGAAATTTCAAGAGTACAATCTGTGCTTTAGGGATGGTCATTGCTTTTAGGGTTTTCATTATTTTAGCTCTTTTCAGTGGACAGTGCTAAGACATTTTTAACAAACAAAATACATCATGAATTTATACTGGTATTTACAATCAAGTGTCAGGACTATAGATTTTCCCTTTATTCTTTTTTATATTATATCCATAGCTCTTCTATTCTGAGATTGAGCTCATGAAAATTAGGAATAATAAAATCCGAATAGCATAAAAATCTGCTTTATCATTACACATCGATCAGAAAAACAATACCAACACAAGCTCCAATAATGTGATGACCCTTGGTGTATAGTCTACGAAGTATTTACAGTTAAAATTACTATCTCTTACAGTTATTTGGAATAATAATTCTCTGTGTGGCTCTGCCCCCAATTGGATATGCTTTTAGAGATCTTCGATATTGTGAAATTTCTTTATTTTTAACTTGTAGTCATTCCTTTTCATTTTACTATACAATTCCATAAAATAATTCATGATTCTGAATGAAATCTACAAAACAAGATATATTCAAGTAAGTCTAGCTTCTGCCTTTGTACCTTTCACCCTATTCCTTTCCTCCCTTATAGATAACCATTAAAAAATTTATGGTTTATCTTTCATTGATTTTTTAATTGAAGCAAATATGTACAACCCCTTTTTCAATAAATAGGAGCGTATTATATATGCTTTTCTATTTCTTCTTTCATATTTTCTGTAAGGCATGTACTTTGGGATTCATACTATAGTGGTATATAGAGATACAATTCATTTATTTTTTTTCCACCTGTATAATAATAGCTTTGCATAATACCCTTGGTCCCTTG
Organism: Ursus arctos; assembly: GCF_023065955.2. Lineage (NCBI taxonomy): Eukaryota > Metazoa > Chordata > Mammalia > Carnivora > Ursidae > Ursus > Ursus arctos. The sequence continues at coordinate 7,091,765 of NW_026622886.1, read as the reverse complement.
GATTTGGATATGGTCTATTTGTTCTCTCCAATGAGCAATATTGAAATCGGTGAATAAACTCCTCTTTTTTAAAAAACATTTTTTAATTTAAATTCAATTAATTAACATACAATGTATTATTGGTTTCAGAGGTACAGTTCTGTGATTCATCAGTCTTATATAATACCCAGTACTCATTATATCACATGCCTTCCTTAATGTTCATCACCCAGTTACCCCCCTCCCCCCTCCCCCAGCAAACCTCAGTTTCTTTCCTATGATTAAGAGTCTCTTATGGTTTGTTTCCCTCTCTGGTTTCATCTTGTTTTATTTTTTCCTTTCTTCCCCTATGATCCTCTGTTTTGTTTCTTAAATTCTACATATCGGTGAGATCATATGATAATTGTCTTTTTCTTTCTTTTTTTTTTTTTTTTTTAAAGATTTTATTTATTTATTTGACAGAGATAGAGACAGCCAGCGAGAGAGGGAACACAAGCAGGGGGAGTGGGAGAGGAAGAAACAGGCTCATAGCGGAGGAGCCTGATGTGGGGCTCGATCCCAGAACGCCGGGATCACGCCCTGAGTCGAAGGCAGACGCTTTAACCACTGTGCCACTCAGGCGCCCCTGATAATTGTCTTTTTCTGATTGACTTATTTCGCTTAGCATAATATCCTCTAGTTCCATCCATGTCATTGCAAATGAATCACCTCTTCTTCCTCTGCTCATCTCTCCCCCCCCAAGTTATACTTTCAAATTCCCAGTTAATCATTGTAAATCAACTAGCTTAATTTAATTCTTAGGCACTCTCCCCCCATCTCCCACACATTTTTTAAAAAAATTCAACATGCAGTGTTGCAGTATAATTAACATGCAGTGTCATGTTAATTTCAAGTGTCCAGTATAATGATTCAACAATTCTATACATTTCGGTGCTTAGCATGATAACTGTATGTTTCATCCCCATCACTTATATCTCTCATGCCCCCATCTGCCTCCCCTCTGGCAACAACCAGTTTGTTCTCTGAATTTGAGAGTCTGTTTTTTTTGGTCTGTGTCTCCCACCTATTTTTGATAGCTATGCTGTCATACATATAGTCATTGCATGCTGTGCACTCTCCCTTTAATAGTCCTAGCTCTACAAGTATGTGTATTTATACAAGTATTTATATATATTTAATATTCCTGTGATTCTCGCAAACTGAAGCTTGCACCCAAGAGAATACTCAAGAGAGGCCCATGGGCCCATGGGAACAATACTCCTTGAGAATTGTCTTGATAAGAACCATTCGTTAGCTGTTATACCTGAAAGTTAGTTTGGCTAGATAATAAACTCTTTGGCTCACATTGCTTTTCTTTTTATTTTTTCATTTTACACCTTTATTAAGATATATTCACATATCATAACATTTACTCTTCCACAGTGTACAATTCAGTGGTTTTTCGTGTATTCACCAAGTTGTAAAACCACCACCACTGTCTAGGTCAACAGCACTTTCATCATCCTTAAAAGAAATCCTGTACCCATTGCAGTCACTCCCCATTCTCTCCTCCCTCCAGCTCTGGCAACCACTCATCTACATTTCTGTCTCTGTAGATTTACTTATTTCAGAAATTGTAAATAAGTGGAATCATTTGAATGTGGTGTGTTAGGACCGGCTTCATTCACGCAGCATTCACCTTCCCTTTCTTTGAATATATGGACTGTTACGCACTGTCTTCTGGCATATCATGCCCCTCCCCAAACATGGCAGTCTGATATTCTTCCACCTGTAAGTGACTTAGTTTTTGCTAAGTTTGTGCTTGGATGCCCTAGTGTTTTCTTCGAAGTCGAACTCTTTTATTAGAATATGTCTCTATGCTGGCTGTCCTTGGTGGATTGTAACTAGATGTAGGATATGGCATTTTAAATGCAGTTTCAAATTAAAAAACAGTATTTTAGGATAGTCTTTCTAAGCTCTAGTTTTAGGATTTGTTCTCTTACTTTTCTTTGGATATTTTTCTTCTAGTGCTCTAATGATGCATGTGTTGGATTATCTTTGGCTATCATCTGCCTTTGTCACTCTCTCATTTAGTTCTTCTTAGGTCTCTATTTTTTTAAATTTTTATTTATTTTTATTTATTTTTTAAATTATTTTTTTAATGTTTTTTTATTATATTATGTTAGTCACCATACAGTACATCCCCGGTTTCCAATGTAAAGTTCGATGATTCATTAGTTTCGTATAACACCCAGTGCACCATGCAATACGTGCCCTCCTTACTACCCATCACCGGTCTATCCCATTCTCCCACCCCCCCTCCCCTCTGAGGCCCTCAGTTTGTTTCTCAGAGTCCATAGTCTCTCATGCTTCATTCCCCCTTCTGATTACCCCCCCTTTCTTTATCCCTTTCTTCCCCTTCCGACCTTCCTAGTTCTTATGTTCCATAGATGAGAAAAATCATATGATAATTGTCTTTCTCGGCTTGACTTATTTCACTTAGCATTATCTCCTCCAGTGCCGTCCATGTTGCAGCAAATGTTGAGAACTCGTTCTTTCTGATAGCTGAGTAATATTCCATTGTATATATGGACCACAAGTTCTTAATCCAGTCATCTGTTGAAGGGCATCTCGGTTCCTTCCACGATTTAGCTATTGTGGACAATGCTGCTATGAACATTGGGGTGCACATGGCCCTTCTCTTCACTACGTCTGTATCTTTGGGGTAAATACCCAGTAGTGCAATGGCTGGGTCATAGGTCTCTATTTTTTAATTTAAAAATTCCTCCTTTACATCTTCTATTTCTTTTAAGGCATTATGTGTTGTGTTTCTTTAACTCTTCTGGGTTTTTTTCAGTTTTAGTCTCCATTTCTTTCTTTTTTTTTTTTTACATTTTAAAAATTTCTCAAAATCAATTAGCCACCATACACTACATCATTAGTTTCAGATGTAGTGTTCAATAATTTATCAGTTGAGTATAACACCCAGAGCTCATCACATTTAGCTTCCATTTCTGAAATGCTCTTTTGTTTTGTTTCTAATTCTTTCCTGAGTTTTGTCCCATTTTTTAGTATTTCTTATTCTGATATATGTTGTTAGTGCACATCTTGTATTATTGCTTCTAATTTCTTTTAAATTAAAAAAAATTTTTAAGTAAGCTCCATGCCCAATGTGGGGCTTGAACTCACGACCCCAAGATCGAGAGTCACATGCTCCACCAACCGAGCCAGCCAGGTTCCCCTGCTTCTGATTTCTTTCAGATCATTTGGAAATATTAGGTTATAAACAGTTTCATCTGTTTCTTTAAAAACATTTTATTTTTTGGTCATTCTTTCATCATTTGAAAGAACATACTTCTGCTCTTATTTGACTGTTTTCATAATAATTTTGTGGGGAGTTTGTGCGTAATCTTTTTCTGATGCTCATCTTTACACAAGATATATTCTCTGGCACTCTTTGGAGGGGGTGGTCAGGAAAGATTTTCTACCTTTAGCTCTGGAGTTCTTTCTTCTGTTGTTTTGTGAAGTGTTCGGAAGTCAAGGCCTTATGAATTCTGACATCTCCCAGCACCTCTTCCTCCCTCCACTTTTATCTGGATGTCTTTGTCCTTTGTTCCTGTCGCTTCTGTCCTATTAATTTCACTTCTGTTCTCAGCAGTTGTGCTCAGTGCGGAACGTTGTTTTGAAGGGCGTATTAGGTTGACCAGTTAATTTGGAATGCTAATAGGGCCTAGATGGCTTCAGCCCTTCCAACATTGTGTGACCCCCTGGCATTCACTCACAGATTATGGGGCCAATATTGCCCAGCATCCATTGTTATTCTTTTTTTTTTTAAAGATTTTATTTATTTATTTGACAAAGATAGAGACAGCCAGCGAGAGAGGGAACACAAGCAGGGGGAGTGGGAGAGGAAGAAGCAGGCTCCCAGCGGAGGAGCCCGATGTGGGGCTCGATCCCACAACGCCGGGATCACGCCCTGAGCCGAAGGCAGACGCTTAACCGCTGTGCCACCCAGGCGCCCCCCATTGTTATTCTTAAGTTGTCTCACCATACTTAAGGAGTATGGGACGCTATTTGGGGGGTTCTTCTAGTTCCATTCTGTCAGATGCCCCACCGCTTCCCTCTCCCACCTTATACGCAGAAACGCAGGCTGACACCATGTAGCATGAACAGCAGTGGTCTGCCTTCACAGGGTCTCGTTACGGTGTTCATGAGGATATCTAGTCACCTGGTCGTCGTGTAGATATTGTTGGCAAAATTTTAGTTGTGCTATTCCAGTTGCTGTATGTGTTTTTATGGGAAGGGTTCAAAATCTAGTAGACCATCGTGGCTATCTTTTGATGACTCAAAATGTGGTGTTAAATGGGCGAAAATGATTGTAGGCACAGGATACCCCTGAGATGCAGAGGAAGGTGGAGCGGGGTGGGGGTGGTTTGGAGGTCGAGTACATGATACAGCTTCTGTCTGAATTGTGTCCCAGAAGGAGTCAGTTGGGTAAATAACAGAGGATAAGATATTCAGGCAAAGGGAACAGCATGTGTGAGGGGTCAGGGCATCGAGAAGGCAGTTCCATGTGGGAACCCGACAGGCCCTGGTATTTGCCATGTGCTTGGTGGGTGTCCAGTGGATGTGGGCTTATAACACCTCCTTACTTTCGTACTGGATACTCTATTTTCCCGACCTGGCAGCCTTCTTTTCCAGGATGGACTGGCTTTTATATATTGTGAGTTCTCACCTTTCTGGTCCCTGGGTAATTTCTCATGATTCCTTGCTATTTACAGTTCTCTCAGTTTTCAGCCATTTGTGAAGTTAATTTCAGAGCTGTGGACTCTTTTCTTCCAAATCATTAATGAAGATAAAACATTCAATGAAATTGAGTTGTGCAGCCATTTCTGGAAAATTCCACTGAGGCTTGCTCCTGTTTCAAATAACCACCCTTAATTTAAGCATGTTATCACCCCTTCAGTAGTGGTCCACGAGGATATGCAGTCAAAGTTTGTGTTCATTTGATTTCAGGTTTTCACAAAGATTCCTTGAGGTAAGCCAGCCTTATTCCTCAACAAAACAATAAAGATGTAATCAAAGATATGCATATTAGGGTGTTAGGGAGGAGTTTGTATTTTTCATGGATAACATTTGTAAGTCTAAAAGTCAGCACTTATTCTTGGTGAAGTGTGCTGAAATGGATATTTCTAAATACTTTTATAAGTCAGTATGGCAATTAAGCATGGATACCAGAAGAGGGTTTATCCTTTTTATCAGGATTGTGAATTTATCCTGTGAAAGTACTTTGGAGGAAAGAAAAAAAACTTTTGCATGGAAATGGTGGTTGAAAGATTAACCTTTATGTTATAAAGTGGGAACAACCCAGGGGCGCCTGGGGGGCTCAGTCAGTTAAGTGGCTGACTCTTGATTTTGGCTCAGGTCCCGATCTCAGGGTCCTGGGATCGAGCCCTGCATCAGGCTCCATGCTCAGCGGGGTATCTGCATGAGATTCTCTCCCTCCCTCTCCCTCTGCTCCTACCCCCACTTGTGCTGTCTCTCCCTCTCTAAAATAAATAAATAAATCTTAAAAAAAAATAAAATGGGAACAATCCAAATCCACCCACAATAGGAGAATTATTAGATCAATTAGGTGCATCAACTGAATGAATGGGAAGTAATAAACACATAGGAGAATCGAAACAGCTGGTAGCTGCTGTTATTATTGTTAACTAGTACATATTAGTAATTTTGGTGCTGTCCATCTCAGACCCTAGGAACAAGTCACTTTTTCCATGACACTGTGATTGTAACACCAGTTCACTACAAAGGGCGTACTTTGTCCTAAAATAATTATCAAGAAATGAGATTAAGACTAATTGTTGTAACCATTTAGAGAATGCTAGAACATGGTTTGCTATAAATAAGAGCTTCGTAAGAGAACTCTTCGAGGATGACTGTCCCTAGCGGCATTATTCATCCTAGCCCCAGAGCGGAATCAACCCACACGTCCATCCACTGACGATTAGATAGAGAGAATGTGGTATTTCAGAGGGTGGAATGTTATTTGCAATGAAAGGAAGCACTGATACACACCACAACATGGGTGAACCTTGAAAACACCGTGCTAAGTGAAAGAAGCCAGACACAAAAGTTCACGTTGCACGATTCCATTTACAGAAGGTCCCTGATTCAGGATGCTTCGACTCAGGGTTTTTTGACTTTATGATCGTGTGAAACCCTCTAGGCATTCAGTAGAAACCATACTTTGCATTTTGAATTTGGTTCTTTTCCTGGGCCCGTGGTAAGCAGTACAATCCTCTCTCCTGACGCGGGCAGACGCAGCCACAGCTCCCCGACTGTCACGAGGGTCAACAACCTGCCCACGGACAACCCTTCGGCACCCAGTTGGCCACTCTGTTTCCCACTTTCAGTAGAGTACTCGGTAAATTACATGAGCTGTCGACACTCCGTTTAGATGATTTTGCCCAACTGTAGGCTAATGTAAGTGTTCGCAGTAGGTTTGGGGCAGACGAGGCTGAGCTATGATGTCTGGTCGGTTAGGTGTAGTGAATGCATTTTCAACTTAGGATGGGTTTATTGGAATAGTGACCCCATCATAAGGCTGGAGAGATCTGGCTACAAAATGTGCAGAATAGGCAAGTCCACAGAGATGGAAAGTAGGGTAGTGATTACTTAGGGCTGAGGAGGGATGGGGGAGTGGGGAGTATTTGCTACAGGGTGTGGGGTTTCTTTTGTGGGACGATGAAAATGTGCTAGAATTGATTGTAGTGGTGGTTGTAACAATTCTGTGACTATAAAAACCATTGAATTGTGCACTTTAAATGGGTGAATTGAATGGTATGTGAATTATATCTCTATAAAGCTGGGACCAAAAAAGAATGAAATAAGCAGACTACACAAAATGCAATTATTTAACCAGTTTCTATAATAGGCAATAATTCAACCTGTAGCAAGACCTGAAAGAATAGAATGCCTCAGTATTGATGTAGATAATTCTTTCTTAATAAAATCCCGACTCCTCATAACTGTTCCGTGGTTTAGTACAATTCTGATTTTAACTTCCCTCACAGTTTTCAGGCAGTGAAAGCAGTTTTAAGAAACTTACAAGACCCAGCAAACCACCTGAACCTTTAAAACCCAGAGATTTTAAACCATTTGGTTTCCTTGTAAGTTTAGGGACCATATCAGTTAAAATTAGGTTTGGCCGAAAATAACAGAAACCTCTAGACAATAATGAATTACACAATAGGGGTAGAAATGCACTTTCCCCCCATGTAAATATAGGTGAATATAGATAATGCTAGGTGGACAAGGCACTTACTTGATTGCTAAATCCCAGATTCTTTCTAGCAGCTATTCTACCATTTCAAAACAGCATTCACCTCATAGTCTATGGTGGCTGCTCAGGTCTTGCCAACGCATCAGCATTCCAGCGAGGAGTGGGAAGGAGAGAGGGAAGAGAAGGACATAGTTCTTCCATGTATGGATTTGTTCTAGAAACTGGATGCGACTTTCTGCATGTGTCTCTTTGCTAGAACTTAGTCACGTGCCATAATTACCTGCCAGGAAGGCTGGGAAATGTTTTTAGTTTGAGTGGCCAAGTGCCCAGCTAAAATTTGAATGGATACCAGATGACTAGCATTCCCTGATACAAAGTGTCTCTGCCCCTAAATTTGCATGTGCAGATGTAGGGGGACATATATTCAGAATCCTTGGGTTTGGATCCCATCTCTGACCTGGAAAATCACTGCACATCTGTGAAACTGTTTCCTTTCTTACAAAGCAAGGAAAAAAACATTTCTACCTCCTTATCTTGTGGAAGGGGTTGAACATGGTAATATACGGTAATAGGGTTTTTACGCGTTACGAAGCAGCACACCGCTGATCGATTTAGCCTGAGAGGGAGTACGCGTAGGTAGCCATTTTGAAATGTCTGAAGCAATTCCCAGGGAAGACAGAATGAGTTGTTTTTTTTGTTTTGTTTTGTTTTGTTGGTTTTTTTTTTTTTTTTTGCACCTCTCTCACTCCAGAGGGCAGCACGGGCAACCAGGGGTGTATCAGGTAAGCCAGCGCCCTCCATCCTAGAACAACTCCCTTGCTACCCCTTCTTGGTGAATCGGTTTTCCCTTTCTTCTTCCTCCTTTCCTTCCCTGTGTCTGGGATCCCAGGGAAACCGTGTAGATGGCTTGCTGGCCTGCAGGCTGTCTAGGCTGGAGAGCAAAGCGCGGAAGAAAGAATGGACGAGTATAAGGTGGAATCCTGCTTCTTTTCACATGTACAGAGGAGAAAGAACATGGGCTTTGGTATAAGGTAGTACGTTCCCTGGAAGCTAATTCAAAAGTAGATCTCCCGTCTTACTGGGTCTGGGTCCCCAGAGCCTCCCCCGGGCTGGGAGCAAAGCCTGGTTTCATTGAAGCCCCTACTGAACTGTTGTTCAGCGTGAACCTTCTTTGAAAGCTCAGCTCAGGCTCCGACGAGCTATGACACAGGTGTCACTTTGCTTCTTTGTGTTTCTCTTTCCTCCTCTGTAAACATGAAGGCACGAAGTGTTGAGAGGATCTGGTGGGAGGAAAATGCAATGTAACTGCCTGTGTCCGTTTCCGGAGGCTTCTGAACCCACCGCCACACACTTGGGGGCTTACGACAACAGAAACGGTCTCTCACTGTTCTAGAGGCCGGAGGGCTGCGTTTCCTCTGGAAGCTCGAGGGGAGCGTCCTTCCCTGCCTCTTCCAGGTTCTGGGATCTGCCCAGAAGGTAGTGTTCCTTTCTTTGTGACACACATCCCTCCCATCTCTGGCTCCTTTTTCACATGGCCTTTCTCCTTTGCTGTGTTGTTCCTCTTCTCTTTGAAGGACATCTGTCCTTGGATTTAAGGCTCACTGGGTAATCAGCGTGGTCTCATCTCGAGATCCTTAACTAGATTCCATCTTCAAAGACTCTTTCCCCTAATAAGTTCACCTCCATAGGTCCCGTGGATTTGGACTTCTGTGGATTTGGACTTATCCTACGGGGAGGGGGAGGCACCATTGGAACTCATCAAGCAGCCTTCATCAAGTTTCTCTTCTCAGCAGAGTCTAGCAAAATCCGAGGAGCTTTACATGCAGCTTTTGACTCTAATGAATATATGATTTAAAGTACTGCTCTTGTTCTCCCATTTAACAAACCTTTACTCTTCTGGACCATGAGCTGTGTCATTCCTGGGGATACAGAGGTGAGGGTCACCCAGTCTCTTAGAAGCTCAGTCCAGTGGAGTTGGTCCACTCATTTTGAGACTATGTTCTAGAAAATCTGTAGGAGAAGAACATCTATGCCCCTGTGGGAACCTGAACAACTCACTTGCTTATGCATTCTCCAGATCCGTAGAGAGGGTCTCCTATGTGCCGAGCTCTTTGCAGAGCCCTAGGGGAGACTCCAAGGTGGCTTATAAATGATAAATACCTTCAGAAGCTTACACTAGAAAAAGGGGTTTGAAATGTATAAAGACAATAACCGCTCATAGGAGAAGGGTAAATAAAGCGAGCTGGACTTTAGAACCCTATGGAATGAAAAGAACATGTAAACAGTAGAAAGAAAGACTCCCTAAGCTTGTACCTTCTTAAATACACCATACAGTTTTTAAAACATTCTTTGAAGGCTGAATACCCTCAGCTCAGAGACAGTCAGGGGAGAGTTCGTTCTTGAGAGGGCAGTGTTTCAGAACGTTCTGGCAGAGTAAATGCTTTCACGGGGGAGGCAAACGTTGCAATGTATTTGGGGATTGAGGGAGGGGCAGGGTGTGGAAAGATACCAATTGTATTATTAATAAAATTGATCCAGGGTAGGCCAGTGGAAATAGTAGGAGGAATTACATCAATAAGACAAATGGTACCTCCTGTAACCTTGAACTCAGTATTGATGGAAGGGTGGACGGGGAGATTTGGGGGCAATCGATGAAGCTATCTCTAAAGTCTCAAGGTAATTGATTGAAAGAGAGTAAAGAAAACAGGTGAGAACAGTTTCAGCCTTTCATCATTGCAAATGAGGCCACACTGCTGATCACCTGCTCTTAAAGTCGGACTCTGAATACAAGCTTCAGGAGGTAAAAAAAAAAAAAAAAAGGTGTCACGCCATCTGAAAATAGGTTAGGCTGCTCCGTTGTATTAATAGGAAGAGAATGATCTAGTTCATGCATTCTAAGTAGTTCAACGTTTAGGTAGGAAATCAAGTCAGCCCCATTCAGGGTGATGGAACCCTTACCTTCACTGTCTTAAATACCCACCCTTATAGTTTTCTTGCGTAAATAAAGAACACGAAAATATTTAATCAGCGTGTTCTGATGCTCGTGAGAAGTGCACGATGGGGGCATGTGGTTCAGCTTCACTGGCTACGGACCCTGCTCCCTCCGCCCCAAACTCGTCACTCACTTTTGAACTTCTGAACCAAGGCTCCACATAGACTCAAACCTCTGCCCTCTTATCAACCTCAGTCGTCTTTCTGGAACGTAAAGGATCTCGTAAATCTTGCATTCTGGATTAGTTAAGAAAAGGATGGATGGACGCTTCTGTGTGGAACTATGTGTCGTACCTCTTAGTTACTGGAAATTCTCAGAAAATGGGTTGATCTGATTATCAGGTATTTTTAGATACGGAGGTATTGGGGGCAGCACATGCCCGACATTCATTTCTCCTTATGCCAGTAAATTCGCCCTCATTTTCTTTTTTAAATCCTTACCCATCCTCCGCTATCAGCTCATTCTTTACTTTGGGAGCTCCTGCCATGTGCTTCCTACTATGAAAGGTATTAGGGATAAAGTGGCGATTAAGATGGATGAGATTCCTGTCCTGATGGAGTCTATATGCTAGTAGGGAAAACGGGAAATATATAAATATAAAATTTATGGCAGAGATAAATGTTATCCAGAAAAGTTAGGTAATAGAATTTGGCTGGGAACGATGGGAAAAGAACAATAGGTGGCAGGGAAATTTTTTTGAGGCTGTTTAATGAGGTAGAAAACTGAGAAGTGAGAGAGCAAGCCATGTGATAATTCTCAGGGGCAAGTGTTCCAGGCAGAGGATAAGGCAGGTGCAAAGGCCCTGTGGTAGCAACTAGTTTGGTGTCTTCAAGAAACAGCAAGATCAGCATGGCTGATGTAGAGTAAGCAAGGGTGAGTGAAGTGATTACAGCAGAGAGGTGACTGGAGACTGTATCATGTAGGACCTTGTGGGTCATAGAAAAAAATTTGGATCTTATTCTGAGTGAATGTATGCCACAGGGGGGTTTAGTAGGAGGGGGATTTATGTCTTTTACAGATGACTCAAGCTGCCACGTGAAGAATAAACTATAGGGAGAAAAGAGGAAGCCGAGAATTCCGTTAGGATACTACAAACGCGAGAAGTGATTAGATGTGGGATGTGTTTTGCGGGAGGAGCTGAAAGCACTGTTGGATTGGACAGGTGTAGAGGTAGGGAGGAGCCAAGGACGACCCTTATGTTTCTGTCTTCAGCATGGTGGGTGGTGGTACCATTTAATGAAATTGGGAAGACAAAAGGAAGTGTGGGCTTGGGGTGGAAAATGGACTATTCTATTTTGAAAACTTACATTTGAAATGATTGATAGATAGTTAAGTAGGAGGCAGTTTGGTCCATGAGCCTGGAGTTCTGGAGAGAGGTCAGAGCTATGGGCACGTAGTAGGAGTCTTTGGGATGCAGGTGATATTTAAAGCTACAGGACCAGATAAAATCATTTAGGGAGGAATTGTAGACAGAAAAATAAGGAGCAAGGACAAGGCACAGAGGTCCTCTATGAAGTTCCAGGTGAGCTGACTTGCCCTGCAGTTCTAGGCGTAATCATGTAATCCAAAACGACCTTCAGAGCTAATCTCGTGACTTCTGAGGGTATTTGGACGAAGATGCTCGCTTGTGGGCTGGACTTGAACGCAGGCGTACTAAGTAAGCCTGGGATTTCTGAGGGCCACCTGTTGAAGACAGTCTGCCTGAGAATGAAGCCAATATGAAGAAAAGCAGAGCCAAAAGATGGAGAGAAACAGTCCCGATCACATAACTCAAAGGCCTGGATCCAGCCATACTTGAAGCTCAGTTTACTCCTGTTCTTTCCTGTTACATGAATCAGTAACATCCCCCTTTTATTTAAGCCATTTAAGTCGGATTTTATGTCTCCTGCCGCTCCCCCCCCCAGCACCCTACCCCGTACCCATGTAGGGTAACTGACACGCCTGGTTCGTAGCCATTAGGGACACAGCTGGGCTCAACCCCCCGCCTGCCTGGTGGTCCAGAGTTCTCCCACACCACATCTTCCTGCTTTAGGGCTGTACCCATCCTCTCCAAAGGCATTTGAACTGAACATTTTAAAGAACACCGTGCTGGCAAAATAAACCCACATGTTGTCTGTTTTCAAGCTGTGCCTTTGAACCAGTAAGAATGCTCCAGGCCGTCGAGGCAAAGCCGCACCCCAGGGAGTACTTTAAAAAGCCTGAGGACAGGACACTTCTCAACAGGGAGTACGCAGATCCCTGGGCTGAGGTGGAGGCCTGGCACCATATGAACGGTCTTCTGGCTGGCTGTTCTCCTTGCCTGGGTCTTGACCCCTGCGACTCTGACGATCTTCACGAATCTGGACCATCTCCCTGCCTTGGCCTGACACGGTGACTTGATTCTCCACATTTCAGCTCCCGTTTTGGGGCTCTGACCCCGGGTCCCCACTCTGACCCTCCACCTGCCCGCTTTCTGCCACTGGCTCCTCGCATTTTACATCTGGCTGAGTGTCTCGTTCTAGTTCATGCTCACGTCGTGATCAGGGGTGCGGCTTCTGAATCAGACACTTGGAGTGAAATCCTCAGTCATCGCTTACTAGCTGTGCAACTTCGGGGAAATGCCTAAGCATGATAGTGAATCCCTCTGAGCCTCAGTTGTTTTTTCTATCAAATGGGTACAAGAAACCGTAGCTCATTTTATTTATAGATAGCACTTGGCATCGCTCTGAGGAAGTGCATGAGCACTGAAACAATGATCTATGCTCCCACTTAAGTTCTTGTGCTAGGTTCCTCTCTTTGCCTCCATCTTTGCTCTTGATTTCCCCCCACTCCTTTGTGGGTTCTCTCTCCTAATCTCCCAGCCAGCTTTCTGGGTCTTGCCTCCCTCCTCACATGTGCCCTGCCCGCTTTCACTGGTCCTGATGCTGACATGAGGAGAGCCGGCCGGGGACAAGATATTAAATCTGTCCATCAGAAGCTATTCTGTGTGTGCTTGGCACTAGATGGAAAGAGCTCTGGATCATTCTGTTCAAAAAAAAAAAAAAATCCATCTTTTCCCTCTGGTGACCCTCTTGGTCTCGCCGCCAGAGCTCTGTCTTATTTTCATTGACAAATACCGCTCCCTATCGGCAACAAGACATCCTGGGCCGTGTTTCAGTGGGAGACGGTGAACTTCTGGAGTCACTCAGCCTGCAGCCTGCCACTTTACAACACCCCCCACGGTGCCCCATAATTGCCTGGAAATGCATGGCATCTCCCATCTTGTTGCTTAATTAAAATTCAGTTCTGTTCAACAGAGTCACAATTAAGAGGGGCTTTTGTCTTCCCTTCTTCTGCTATCATTTTAGGACCCCTGCTCCTGATGCCTGCTTGCTGATTCGGGAACTTGTCTGAAATAGTTTCATGGGCCATGCGTCATTGGCGTGACTCCTAGAAAAGAAAGGCATAGGTTCTACTGAGAACGTATGAAGCGATACTTCTGGTTCGCTACTTTCTTTGATGGAGATTTGGCAGGTCCTATCACCCTTATGCATCCTGGGAAGGAACGGAGGCTCAGGGAGGTTGGGTAGCTTACCTAAGGCTGCATCACTCGTCAGGGCAGGAACAAGGATCGAGAACACAGAGTCGGCTGTCTCTCATCCCGTCCTGGCAGGAACACTGAAGCAGTGAGAAGTAGGTTGAGGACACTGCCCTCCCAAGGGGTGAGATCTGGAATGTATCTGAAGGCTTTCCAGGAGCAGTTCACAATGACGACTGGAGGGTGGGGGGAATCCCAAGTCTGCAACGGTCAGCCTCTAAAGTGTTGGGGAACTAGTAAAAGAATTGGTGTGTCTTATCCATTTCACTCCCCTCAACACCGAGTATGCCCAAACAGTGTGGACCAAGCGTTCTGTGCCCCAAGCACTCATAGGGGTCTAATCAACATTTGTTCAATGAAAAAAAAATACTTGGCATATTGACTTAAAAATCAGGTCTCTCGATGCCCGTGAGGGAGGTGGCAATCTCCATAGCACTGGAAGGGACCCCATTCTCTCCTGAGTAGGACTCCCTGGGAGCTGAAATCGGACTTTGAGCGTTGGCTCATGATATAATTATTTCCCTGATCTAGTCTCTTCTCCGTAGTCCCAGTGCTGAGTGAGGGTTGACCCTGGCTCCCCTTCCCCACCTCCTCCCCGTGTACTTACCTCTCCAGTTAAAGAGCAAAGGGCGGACCAGGAACAGGAGCTTCCGCTGAATGAGAGCTAATCACACTGCGGAGGAATCCCATCAGCCTTGACCTCCTATCGCTCCGCACGCAGACGCCTTTCTGCGCGAGGCTAGCTGCTCCGAGCATCGCTGTGCTAAATCAGACGTGTCACCCCCCCCCCCGAGGTAAATTGGGTTTATTGGAGAAGGGAAATCAAATTAAGTCTGTTTAGGAATTAATTGTGACTGTCTAGGCTCAATCTATCATATTATCCCATTGTGGTGTATCGGGGTCAAAATCCGCTGATCCAGTTTAAAAAAGATACAGCCTTTGCAGCGAGAAAATAGGCGTCGTGTTGGGGGCAGCAAAAACGGCAAAAGGAAAATGAAAATGTAGTGATTAAAAGGGATAAGATCCACATATCAGCTGATTCGCGCGCGGTAGGAGAGAATGAAAAACAAAGTAACAGAGACCAAATACCTCGGACTTGGTTTGCCCACAAATAAAGGTGTGGTGGCTGGTAGATAATTAGGTGCTCAGTCGGTATTTATTTAAATTAATGGAAAAATGAATGAGTGGGTGATTTGTCATCCTCTTTACCGCCATGATCTGAGGGTCTTAATTGAGTCACCAGTGAATAGTTTCCACGGTAGGTACTCTCCATTCAAGTGCAAAACAAGGATTTATTAGAGGCCTGTGGTGTACCAGGGAATGTGCTAAGTGCTAGGGACACAGGAGAGACCCAGTGCTTGCTGTCGTCTAGCCTATAGTCTCGGAGGGAACACGACGTCACCAGCCTCTGACATGAGGAGCCTGGGGCAGGTGCATAGTGTAGCCAGTGAGAGCTGAGTCAGGGCGCCGGGGGCCTGATCACACAGCCTAACTTGACTTGGAAAACATGGACAGAGGTCAAGGGGAGGAATATAAAATGCATAAATCAATTATTGATAGGGTTATTGATCGGGATGGTCCTTGTTGCACTTGTTTTCCTGGTGTAGGTGTAATAGTGCCCACTTCGACTTCCCAAAGTGCCCTAATTTGGGCGTTAAATTAGGCAGTCACTCCGGTTATTGAAAATCTCTGTGGGCTGCTGATGCGTTCAAGAGAGTGGCGACTGGTGGCCGCCAGCTGGAGGTTTCGTACGCTAGAGCACAGACGGAGCTGCTGTTGGACCAGGACGGTCTGATTGAGGAATCTTGAGTTAAATAAACTCTGGGCTTTGAGGAAGGTAAACAAAGTGAATCCTTACTTCTTCCCCTTGAGTGTGTTGATCCTTTAAGAAACCTGTATGTGGTGCTATTCTTTATCCTGCCTGGTGTGAGTCTTTGTTCCTGATTTCCTAGCAGGGTAAGAAAGAGAGAGAGAACAAGCAGATTGTAGGTATTAGGTCAGTGGTCAGTGGAGATCAGCAATCTGGCTTAAGTAAGCATTCATTGGCCACCTGCAGGTAAGGATGTCTACAAAATCAAGGTAATTAGAAAGCTCCTTGTAATGCATCACCCAGCTGGAAACTAATGAGTGATGGAGACCCAGTGAAGAAGAGAGGGAGCCTAATTAGACTAAGTGGGAATTCCTTCTGGAACAGGAAAGTGTCAAGAATCAGGGAGAAATAATATTTTTTCCAGAAGCATTTGAAACCAGATAAACCCATTTGTCTTTTTTAGTGCAATCGTATAATTTCTTTTACAAAATAAAATATCAATACTTCCTTTGTAAAGGGAAAAGACTCAACACACACACACACACACACATACATGCCACTAGTTAAGCAATATTCAGGGAGCAAAAAGAATGAAGAAATCTGGACAAAGGCTTAGATCCCATAACTATAATAAATTTGCAGGTAGGATGCAGGTTTTAAGGAACTCTCATTTCTCTGTGAATCAATCTAGGCTTTTCCTCCAAGATTTTCTCTCCACGTTCCCACTGAAATCATTATCATAAATGAATACTAGAATTGTTAGTCTTCTCAAGACTAACATCGGGGGGGTAGTGGTGGTGAAGACTGTCTAACGTTTCCATATGATTTTGGAGCCCTGGCCATTACCTGTCTCTCCACGTATCCATCCACCCACCTATCCATCCATCATGCATCCATCCATCTGCCCACCCATAATTCATTCATCCACCCATGAATCCATCCACTCACCCATCTACCCATCCATCCACCGAGGTACTACATAGCATGACAGGTCTAGCTTCAAGGTTTGGCTCAGCCACTTGGGAGTAATATAACAAGTCACCCAACATCTAGAAAACTCCATTTCTTCATTTGCAAAATAAGCATACCTGGCTAACCTCATCATGAGAATTTAATATGTACTCAATAAATATGTTATTATAATAAAAAATAATGCACTTGTTTACTTTAAAAAGTATTACACGATTTCCATGATTTTTTACTCCCAAGACAAGTCAACCACAGTTGCTGCCTTCAAAGAGCTCATGTTCTAGCCAGGGAGACCGAGGTTTATACTGATGTATGAAATTAAAATTTATTTTGTGCCGAAATGAAGATGTGAAATTAGCGGTTAAGGGAGCCGTGAGGAGGAACAGTAACCCCATGTGATCATGAAGAGATGGGAAGCCGAGTAAGTTTTCACTGAGAAGATGGTCAAAAATGGAAGATGAGGTAGAGAAGGAGTGGACTCTTAGGATAACCCACTTCAAATTTCAAGTTGACTTTTTTTTTTAAATAATTTTTTATTATGTTATGTTAGTCACCATTCAGTATATCCTTAGTTTTTGATGTAGTGTTCCATGATTCATTATTTGCGTATAACACCCAGTGCACCATGCAATACGTGCCCTCCTCACTACCCATCACCAGCCTATCCCAATCCCCCACCCCCTCCCCTCTGAAGCCCCCAGTTTGTTTCCCAGAGTCCATAATCTCTCATGGTTCATTCCCCCTTCTGATTATCCCCCTTCATTCTTCCCTTCCTTCTCCTACCTTAATCCCTTTAAGATACACTGTAACCTCCTTTGAGTAAATGTGCTGAAGAGTCTTGTATAAGGTAGGTACTTTTCTTATAGCATTCATTGTATTGAACCAAGATTTGTGAGGTGCCCAGCACATATCCACATGGCAAAAATTAGGGATGAGGAGGATGTGGTTCTTATTCTCAAGGAGCTCCTGTCTGGAAGAGCAGAGAAGCAAACACACTTGTTAGAGCAAAATATGGCGACTATCATGTTATGCAGAAGGGGGCAAAATGGAGGGCTGAAGAATTCTCCAGGCAGACAGCTATGGATTGTCGATTCGGGATGGAGGAACTTGAGCAAAGATGGGAGTAAAGGGAAGAGAGGCACGCTCTGCAGGGAAACTCAACTCCGTTGGTGCTAGCACCGTATTACAAGTGGGGATCAGAAATCTTGGGTCGCGTCAGACCTCTTGGGACAGGTTCGGGACCTTGGATTTTATCCAATGATAAAAGGGGCAATACAGTCAAGTGTGCATTTTGAAAAGATCAGTGCAGCTGGTGTTGAGGTTGGACAAGCGTCTTGAGACGAGAGATAAAGAGAGGAGGAACAAGACCTTAGTTGGGGTCTGGGAGAAAGATAATGAGGACCTTATCTAGGGCGGCAGCAGGCGAGTCAGAAAGAGATGAACACGTTCCTGAAATTCAGTTGACCCTTGAACAATACGCGTTTGAACTGTGTGGGGCCACTTCTGTGTGGAGTTTTTATGCTACAGGACTGTAAATATATTTCTTCTTTCTTGTGATTTCCTTCACATTGTCTTTCCTCTGGCTTTACTGTAAGAAGACAGTATCAAATACATACATCATACAAAATAGGGGCTCATCCACTGTTTATGTTATCCGTAAGCCTTCTGGTCAACTGTAGGCTCTTCGTAGTTATGTTTCTGGGGAGTCAGAAGTTATAGTTGGAATTTCGACTGTGGGGGGGGGGAGTCAGTGCCCCTACCCGCTGTGTTGTTTGAGGGCCAACTGTACTTCGAATCTGAAATTGGTTTCCAGACGTCTCAGCCCTGACCATCTCATTATAGAGCTGCCTCTGCTGTAAGACCATGGGAGGGCTAGACCCCAAGCTAGAGAATTCTGTTCCCGAAGATCACCACCGTGTGAACACCATGCATCTGAGCTCCTTGCCAGATTTCGGTTCCTGGAGGACAGAGTACTTGTGCTGTAAGACACAAATCACTAAACTCCAGCTTTCCGATGTTTCTGAGCACATGCTGTGGTTTTTCATTTCTGCTTCATAAGCCTCCATATTTCTTCCTGAGTGGGCAGGGTGTGTGTGGCTGAGACCTCGGTTCCTGTGTTCTTTGGGAAAGTACAAGTAAAGCAAAGGGTCTTAAATAATTTAGAACTGTCCTAAAATTTTCCAGCTGTCTCCCTTCTTCCATCTCTCCAAGGGATGCAAAAAGCCGCCTCTAGCACTCTAAAATGTTCATATTTCTAGAAGCTCTGGGAGCAAAGAGGAAAAACCACAAGTGTTCCCTCTTGAAATATTCCTTCTATCATATTTTTCCCCCTTCATACGCAACGATGGCAGGTAATAGTCACCATCTTAGAGAAAAACGTGGTCTAGTGAAAAGATCTTGCATTTTTGCCATGGTGGCATTGAATAGGAGACTGTTAGAGCTGAAATCTGAATTTAGAAGTAATCTACTTCTGAGATGAACACCTGGCATGCGTGCCGTAATTCTCCTCGCCCACACCCGTGGCAGATGTCACCAATCCATCACTGGAGTCTTTCTCTCTGTGCCCGGGTGTAGCTTCAGATCTTGTCAATACGGAATTTAAGTGACTGCCAATTGCAGTTGGCGTGTTGGAACGCGTTTGTCACCCCCGATCCAGTCGCAGCAGTTGTACAGGGGCAAGGAGCGGTGGAAATGACCCAATACCACCCATTGGCAGGTTCTGTGGCCAAGACCTGCCTCCAGGTGCTTTACACCCAAACCAGGAAGTAAGATCCTTCTAGTCCTGACTCTGGATCTTTTTCTCCTATGTCTCCATGCCTCTATGACCACCTGAATCTCAATCTCTTTCTCTTTCTTTGAACCTCTGAACATCTGTCTGCTTTCTGATCATCTTTGAGCAGCTGTCCATCTCTCTGCACGTCCCTGCCTCACTGTTCCTTGGTTTTCCCACTGCGTAGCTTAGCTTTGGGCCCTGAAATGCTGTTGACCTGTCCACATGTAAGGTGCGCATTGTGGGTCCTGCTGTGCACCAGGGAGCTTCAGAGTGTAGTTGCTGACAATGCTGGGGAAGAAAGCTCAGGAAACACATATCCACAGGGGAAGATAAAGTCATCATTTGAACTGTGATCATGTCAGAGCAAGATTTTTCTGGGACGACAGAAATGTTGAAGCACATTTGTGCCTAGACAACCCCCATTTAATTAGCTTTGGGAGAGAGCCCTGTGTGGAGGTGGGAAGATGGACTGAAAGAAAGGGACAAGGATGAAATGGGAGTTCACTCTGTGTAGAAGCCAGTGGCGACCTCTGCATGTTTGCCCATTTTGTTCTGTTTTGTTTGGTGTGGGAAGGGGGGTATCCTCGTACCGTTTTACTCAGCTTCTAGGAAGGACCTGGCAGGAATTAGGGGAGTGCTCATAGCATCATCATGCTCAGTGAGGGGGGCTCCTGGGTCCTGTCCACCTCTGAGATCCCATCTACATCACTGGGCTTCATCTCCTAACTAGTCCTTGGTTTCTTTCTTTTTTTTTTTTTTTTTAAGATTTTATTTATTTATTCGACAGAGACAGCCAGCGAGAGAGGGAACACAAGCAGGGGGAGTGGGAGAGGAAGAAGCAGGCTCACAGCAGAGGAGCCTGATGTGGGGCTCGATCCCAAAATGCCGGGATCACGCCCTGAGCCGAAGGCAGACGCTTAACCGCTGTGCCACCCAGGCGCCCCTAGTCCTTGGTTTCTAAGCCAAGGACCCACCTCTGTCTTTGACTCATGCTCTTCTCCTCAGACAATGAGCTGACTTTCTCGGTGTATGAGTTTACTCAGGTGGAGGGAGGAATCTCAACATGTGTCACCTAAACAAGCAGAGATAACTTACTTTTCCATCAAGGACATCTTCATGTTGAGGCACGCCATGAAGAAAGACGCCATCTTGCTGGTCCGCCAGAGCACCACACTCCCTGAGCGCCTCCCTCCTTCTCTCTCCTGGAGGCTTCCTGCATCTCTGGTGCAGGGTTTCCTCTTGAAGACGGGAAATCGGAGGTATGAGTCTATAACACCAGTGCTCAGACGGGGCTGCACGATGGAATGACCTGGGGTGTTTAAAGAAAATACCGATGTCTGGGTCTCCCCCCATAAGATTCTGAGGTAGCTGGTCTTGAGAGTGGCCTGAAGTGTGGGGGGAGTTAAATATCTCCCTGGTGATTCTTATATGAACTACACTGCTTTCTAGTTCTCAGCCCTGCTAAACGCCACCAGTTTTCCTCCCTTGAATTACTTTTATGACTTCTACCAAAATGGGAGCCCAAAGCGTCCCCCACCGCTTGTATCATCGGTCCATTCAAGCCTGGGATCCAATTATCCCCGCCACTGCTAACAAGCTGGAAGCAGGGGGCGCCCTCAGTTAGCGGCTGGATTGGCCATGTTCAGAACATCTGTATTTTCTGCTCCAGTTGCCCCACTGGGGGGCTTTCTAGTGATGGGGAACATCTCACCCATAGGGACGTGAGGTTATGCGTATCATCAAAAGAGGAGGAAACATACCCAGTGGAAAAAAATGCATCCTTGTCTTTTTCAAAAGTGAATGACCAGAAACCCTTTTACATGGAGAACCAGACAATCGCCAAAGTCTAACGGCTCACCTGCAGGAAAAACAGCACAGTGTGGGTGGCGGCTGAGTCACTTCAAGTGGCAGATGTCAGATCGGTGTTTGGGTGTGTGCAGCTGCACTCACATGCGAAACACACCCTGATGGCAACCGCGAGTTCTTTAACTTCTCTGAGCCGACATCTCCTCCATAGGATGGGTTTAATCAAACGTACCTAACAAAATTATTTTGAGGATTAAAATAAATTATGAATTTAAGGTTTATTGCACATATTAGCCTGAGAGCTCTTAAAAGTCTGCAGGGAAATGTAAAACCTCAATTAAAAATCAGTAAGAACATGAATGGGCAATTTGTTGAAGAAAAAAATATGGGGCCATTAAATAAAAGGAAACACAGCATCACTAGTAATCAAAATATTTCAATTAAGATGTGACTACTATTCTTTTATCTTAATAAATTGCCTATGACTTATGTTGTAGTGAGGAAGGTTCTCTTATACCATGTTAATGGGAGTATAAATTGATTTAGTCTTTCTCAAAAGCAGTTTGGCAATATCAGAAACTCTTAAAAAGTTTGTTTTTTTAAAACAGAATTTCTGCTTCTCTAATCTATCTTAAGGAACTAAATAGGGTTGTTTATAGATGTTGACCTCAATGTTTTTTATAATAGTGAAACATGGAAATAATCTAATTACCCAAAAGTATGTGAATAGTTAAGTAAATTATGATGCATTTTCAAAATATAATAATGTCCCTAATTTAATTTATAAAGATTATCTACTGACATAGGAAAAATCTCCTGGTAAGTGAAAAAGCAAGATAAACTTTATTTTCAATATTTTAATTTTGTTTAAAAAATATTTCATACTCTATTTGTTGAAATGCTTTGATCTTGCTCGCATCAGACACTGACTCAAGCTGGCTTAAATAATAAAGCAAATTTATAGGCTCATATAATAGAACATATCCAAAAACATGTCAGGCTTCCAAACTGGTTGATTTAGCAGCTCAGTGTTTTTATCAAGGATGCAGGTTCTTTCTCGATGTCTCCTCTGCTGTCCTGGGTGTTGCCTTCATCCTTCAGCTGAAGGTGTCACATCCAGACTCAGTGATGTTTGGAGAAGAAAAGAGGGTACATCTCTCTCACTCTTCTCCCCTCCTCCTCTCCCTCCCTCTGTCTTTGGTTGAGGAAATTTGTCTCACTAGCCCACCTGCAGAGTTCCTCCTCATATTTTATGGCCCTGAATTAGATAGTGCTGATTCCTGAACCAAACTTCGGCCAGGGAAATGAGACTATACTTAGACCAATTAGGACCTATTTCTGAACCCAGGGGTGTGAGTGTCCTGAGGCTCGTGGCTTGTGGAACAGGCAGGGGGAAAGGTGGACAGACAGATACTTGGCAGGCAACCAACTATGTCCACCATGGGTATGCATCGATCCATGAAGGTACACGTCGTCCAACTGATCGGACCACTAGCGGGAAGTTTGATGGAAAAATACTTCCTAAGACATGGAAGAAGTTTTTATCAAATACATACTTGGTGCCAAGATTTTGACTGAAGACTGGTTCCATGTGGAACCTTTCCAGAACTCCTAGGAAAGAATCAGATGCAGAGAGGAGACCAGGTGGGGATGTGCCCTCTGATGACCAGCCTTCTGAAATGGGGACAGAGGCTGCACTACCTGGCTGGTTCTTCTCATCTCTCTGTGTGGGATGCCTGTTGCTTGTCTTTGGATATGGCCTGATTATGGTGATGGGCGTAACGTTGAAGCTCTACACGAACGAGGAGGCGTTAGAGAAGGAGCAGGCTTGGGGCGCCTGGGGGGCTCAGTCGGTTAAGCATCAGACTCTTGGTTTTGGCTCAGGTCATGATCTGGTCCTGGGATCCAGCCCTGCGTCAGGCTCCTTGCTCAGTGCAGAGTTTGCTTGTCCCTCTTCTTCCCTCTTTGCTCCTCCCCCTTTTCTCTTCCATTCTCCACTGCTTATGTGCATGCACTCTCTCTCTCTCTCTCAAATAAATAAATAAATAAATAAATAAATAAATAAAAATCTTTAAAAGAAGTAAGTGGCAGATTTGGAATTCCAACTCATGTAGTCTTAGTTCCGAGCCTGATAGTTAAACACCACCACCATATTGCCTCTTTATCTTGTCCTGTGTATTTTGCACTTCCTTACTGTGTGATGTGGGCTGTGTATGCCGGGGCACAGAGTCGAATGAGATCTAGTAAAGTGGCCAACCCAAAGTAGGTGGTTGATGCATATTAAAAGGAAGCGAGAAAGCAAGGAGTGGAGAGAAGAAACATTTGAATTCTCTATCACTCATTTATTCAAATGTTCTTCTAGAAAATATTTACCGGAGAGCTGCTAGACATGGGGATACAGAAATGAGTCAGAAAGATTATTTACCAAAGGGTCCTATAAATGGAATGCTTTAAATGTATTATAGAAGAGAATCCTTGTCAATCCATGTAATTATTTGACACATGGATACTTCTGTGTTCTAGAACTTGCAGGGTTCTCAAATGAATGATTGACATCATCGAATCATATCAGTGATAAATGATGAATGGACAATGAATGAATGATATTGTTGATGCAATGATGCATCGCCTTTAAGAAACCTAATATCTAGTAGGAGAGGGAGAGAAATTTCTAGAAAAAATGCAAAATACTCAATAGTACCCAATATGTACGTGGGTTTATACCATAACCATCCCCAAATCCTCACAACACTAACACAGAAAGTATTATTATCATCATCTCGCAAAAGGAAATAGGTTCACAGAGGGGTGGTGACATGCCCAAAGTCACCCAGCTGGCACTTGGGAGAGCTAAGACTCAAAGCTAGGATGGCTAAAAGTCCAGTGCTCTTTTTCCCTTAACCACAAAGCAGATGGGATGAATGCCACTAAAAGGATACAAGAAAAGTCTGTCAGAAGATCCTCTTGGCTGGTGTGGGGAAGTACAGCTCTGAGTAGACAGGACATTGGTCTTTATGAACAATTGGTTCTTGCTAACACCAGGAATATGTGATGTTCAGAAGAATTCCAATAAAAAGAATTATTAAAAAAAAAACAACTAGTGGAGCAAGAGGAAAGTTTTGAGTCCTGGCCACTGTCTGGGCAGGATATCCGTTCATCAGAAGCTACGTCATGGAACCGGGCTAGGGAGCCACACATGATGGATGTTGTCATATTTACAAGAAGCAGGATGAGAGCAAAGCATCCCTGACTTACGATTAGTACCTACGATATTCGAGCACTGTGCTAGTTGCATTGTGTCTGCTATCTCGTGTCACCTTTGCAATGATCTGGAGGTCTAGTT
Source organism: Ursus arctos (assembly GCF_023065955.2). Classification (NCBI taxonomy): domain Eukaryota; kingdom Metazoa; phylum Chordata; class Mammalia; order Carnivora; family Ursidae; genus Ursus; species Ursus arctos. The sequence continues at coordinate 7,067,273 of NW_026622886.1, read as the reverse complement.
TTATTTATCTCTATTTTGTGAAAGGGAATGCTGAGGCCAGGGAAGTCTAAATTTCTTGGCCAGTGTCACACAGCTACAAGCCACTATAATGAGAGGAGGCTCCCCTCCAGCCCCGGAGGATATGGAGTAAGGATGACAGCGAGAAAGAGAAAGATCAGCCCCAAAGCCTGGCACTGCCTGCCCTAATATTTCTTAATCTGCTCCGGGAGCCACAAGGGGATAGACAAAGAGAGACTGAGACAGAAAAAGACCTGGGTCCTCTCACATCTGGAGGCAGCCCCAGCCCTCACCCTGCAGAGGTGAGGAAGGGAGGAGAGATCTGGTATGTCTACATTGGCCTGTTCACCCATCTGACAGTCAACCCTTTGAGCACATAGTCCAATTTGTGTCTTGCAATCAAATGCACCAGCTTGACATTCTTCTACTTAAGAAGGTGGAGTTATTTGTCCTAGATCTTGACTCATCTTGAAGGAGAGGTATAGCCAGGTCGAGGGGGTGGGGACCGAAGAGTGTTGAGCCCCACCAGAGGTCAACACATGCATTGTCTCATCTAGGGCTCACATCACCCCTGGCATGTTGATATTATTGCTTCTGTTTTACAGATGAGAATCTGAGACTTCTAAGAGGCTAAGTGACTTGCCCCAGGTCATTGACTACTAATGGCAGATGTGGTATTAGAACCAATGTCTCCAAAGCCCTTATATGTGCCCCTTATGATGGCCCCAAGGCTAATGAAAGAGCAGGTGGGCAGCCCACTTGCTGTTGCAATGCTACAGTCAGTAGGGGAGGATGACTTTGACTTTCCCCTGTAGTGCTCAAGGTCATGCTGGCTCTGAGCCCCTGTTGTTTCTTCTTTAGGGGATCCTAGCTGTTGATGGATGAGTCCCAGACCCAGAAGGGGTCTGAGGTGCTAAAGAAAAGAGAAGTAGGTCACCCTCTTGGCCGAGTCCCCAGATCTGCTTCAAAGACAACTATGCTTCTAGGCTACCACGTTCCTATGTTCGGTTTGGAGAGTTGGATGGACCCAGTGGCTGGGGCTCAAATTTGAAATGGGGCATCTTTTAGGAGTCTGCACAGCAGGTTAGAATTTTTAAGTTCTATGGAGGAGATAGAAGCAGAATGAAGAGATTGACAGAGTGGAGGAGGTGGAAGGGGAATAGCGGTGATGGCAAATGGATGCCTTTGATGTCTTTCCATAACAGAGTGGAAAGGTCGGTCCTGATACTGGTTGTGTTTCCCTGCACATCTCCATCCTCCCTTCTTCTGGTGTCAGCTCCCTTTCTACATGCTGTCTATGTGATTAAGTGGGGGTGACTCCATCCATGTTCCCACCAGATCCAGAAATGCACTCCTTGATCAGGCCTGGCTCATCACTGAAGTGCCCGTGGCCAAGATGATTGGTTTAGGCTTGAACACCTGACTTTAATCAGCATGAATTCCAGAAATTTTGCAGGAATAATTGAGAAATAATAGTTCTTTTTCTTCCCCACGGGGATTATTACCTATACAAATAATTTAAGCCTGGAGATACAAGCAACTCCATGTGCGGAGGGCTTGTTTAAGGATGAAGCCAACACAGCAAGAAACAAGACCAAGAGGTGGGAGAGTGGTGGGCAGAGAGAGAGAGAGAAAAACAGACAGACCATTATGTAAGCAGCTGGGCCCAACACTACTGAAATCAGCAACCATCTTTTTCAGTTACATGCATCAGTAGGTTCTCAGGGTTGAAGATTTCCTAGTCAGTTGCTACTAGAAATGGCCTGGGCTTGGATGACACATGCATGGTGTGTCGGAACAGCATGCCAGTTTCAAGATGCACGACCTTGGTCTGTTCCCTTGATCTCCGCTCAAATGCTAAAATGAGGAATATTTGATATTCAGGGTTACTTCCTTTATGAATAATTGTAATGATGTCTAATATTCATCAAGCACTTGCTATCTCCAGATATTAGACTAATATATTTATACTATTTGTTACTTATCACTGTCTTAGGGGGTAGATCTTATAATTATACCCATTTTACAGGTAGGTAAACTGAAGTACAGATGGGGAAGTAGTGCTCCCAAGGTCAGAGAGTCCATAAGTGGCTTAGCTAAGTTATGAACCCAGTTGTCTCTCTGCTAAAACTATGCTCTTTACCACTATATCAAGAGAACAAAGCATTCTGGCAGACAGACAGCAGGTGGTGGGGTGGAATGAGCCCTGGATGGGAATCAGGAGACCCTTTCTTCTAGTCTCAGCTCTGCCACTAAGTTGTTCATCTCGAGACAAGTCACCTCCCCTCTCAGGGCCTTGTTTATTTTCATTTGTTCAATGAGGGAGTTGGCCCAGATGTTCTGTAAAATTCTATCTATCTATTTATTTATTTTTTATAATAATATTTTTTATTATGTTAGTCACCATACGGTACATCCCTGGTTTTTGATGCGAAGTTCCATGATTCATTAATTGCGTATAACACCCAGTGCACCCTGCAATACGTGCCCTCCTTACTACCCATCACCAGCCTATTCCATCCCTCCAACCCCTCCCCTCTGAAGCCCTCAGTTTGTTTCTCAGAGTCCATAGTCTGTCATGCTTCATTCCCCCTTCTGATTACCCCCCTTTCTTTATCCCTTTCTTCCCCTACCAATCTTCCTAGTTCTTATGTTCCATAGATGAGAGAAACCATATGATAATTGTCTTTCTCTGCTTGACTTATTTCACTTAGCATTATCTCCTCCAGTGCCGTCCATGTTGCAGCAAATGTTGAGAAATCATTCTTTTTGATAGCTGAGTAATATTCCATTGTATATATGGACCACAAGTTCTTAATCCAGTCATCTGTTGAAGAGCATCTCGGCTCCTTCCACTATTTAGCTATTGTGGACAATGCTGCTATGAACATTGGGGTGCATATGGCCCTTCTCTTCACTACATCTGTATCTTTGTGGTAAATATCCAGTAGTGCAATGGCTGGATCATAGGGTAGCTCAATTTTTAGCTTTTTAAGGGACCTCCACACTGTCTTCCAGAGTGGCTGTACCAACTTGCATTCCCACCAACAATGTAGGAGGGATCCCCTTTCTCCACATCTTCTCCAACAATTGTTGTTTCTTGTCTTGTCAATTTTTAAAAATCAATTAATTAACATATAGTGTATGATTAGTTTCAGAAGTAGAGTTCAGTGATTCATCAGTTGCATATAACACCCAGTGCTCATTACATCAAGTGCCCTCTTAATGCTCATCCCCCAGTTTCCTCATCTCCCCCAATATTCTGTGATTTAGTGACAGAAGCTGTTACACAGGTCATGTTCATTTTCCTCTCTGGACAGTAGATGTATTCAAACCACTGGCTACTGGGCCTAGAGCTGTTCTCATTCAGACCACAGTTGACAAAAGAGCAACTAACAGGCAAATTGGCCTTGAACTTACTTCTTTCAAAATCTAGGGCATTCATGACTTAAGGCCAACAGAGCACACAGTTCCATATCTATGGGGATTGTTTTGGGAAAAAGAATAGAGTCAATCAGGATTTTTGGTTGCAAGCAATAGAAACCAACACTGTATTTCTTAGGTGCAAGATTTACTGAAAGGGTATGGAGAACTCACAGATGTAAGGGAGGCTGAGACTGGGCAGGGAAATGGGGAGGAGCTGGGGGGAGCTCAGGAGAACTCAGCATGGGAGTCCCAACCATGGTTCCCAACCAGGAGGTCTGGCACATGCCTGTCCCTGTGATGATGTCTGTAACTTCTTTCTACCACTCGCCTGAGTCCTGGGGAGAGAAGCCAGTTGGGTCAGCTTGGTTCACAAGCCCATCCTTTGGCTGTTCTGTGTCAGGCTGATCCTGTAAAGGGAGGGGAGGTTCTGTAATGAGAGGTCTCGCCAGGATGCACTTCACCAAGACATGTGGGTACAGGTGTTCACTTAAAGGTAGTTGGGTGCTCTTAGGAGAAGAATGACTCCTGAGCAGTCAAAATGATAAACATCCTCTTCAAGGGTATAAATCACAGTTATACTTTAGAAATCTCAGTAGCAGATGTATATATATATATATATATATATATATATATATATATATATATATACATACGTATATATATATACACATATATATATGTATATATATACATATATATATGTATATATATACATATATATATGTGTATATATATATACATATATATATATATACATATTTAAAGATTTTATTTATTTTTTGACAGAGAGAGAGGCAGCGAGAGAGGGAACACAAGCAAGGGGAGTGGAATAGGGAGAAGCAGGCTTCCCGCTGAGCAGGGAGCCCGATGCGGGGCTCGATCCCAGAACGCTGGGATCATGAGCTGAGCTGAATGCAGACGCTTAATGACTGAGCCACCCAGGCGCCCCTAGAAATATTTTTAAAAAATACAACAAAAATCATAGGGCTCTTCCTTATTTCCCCTCTTCTTTTCTTTTTCTTTCTTTCAAGATTTTATTTAAAGGTAGTTTACATATAGTGTAGTATTCGTTTCAGGGGTAGAGCTTAGTGATTCATCAGTTGCATACAACACCCAGTGCTCATACATCATGTGCCCTCCTTAATGCCCATCACCCAGCTACCCCATCCCCCCACCCGCCTCCCCTCCAGCACCCCTCAGTTTGTTTCCTAGAGTTAAGAGTTTACTATGGTTCTCTCCGTTTCTTTCTCCTTCCCACCCACAAATATTTTCGTGAACATTTTTTTATGTAGATTGGTGTATTGCATGAAGCCTCTGTAGCCAGACCGCCTGGATTTGAACCCTGTCCCCACTACGGCTTCATTATGAAACTCTAGATAACTTACCGAACCTCACTGGGCCTCGGCTTTTTCATACGACCTGCAGTAAGCATCCTATAATGTTTGGACGTGGTTGCCATCACAAAGCTGTACAGAGAGTAAGATGAGCTTGCCCTCTCGGAGTGCACCACCCAGGAAGGGAGCTGAAATTGCACTGATGGGTGTGTAGTCTGTCACCGCTGTATAAACCATCCGCAAAATCACAGTGGCAGGCAAAACAAGCATGTATTTTTCACTCATGCAGATGCTGGATTGGCTGGGATTTGGATGATCTGTGTGAGGCTGGGCTTGGTTTCACGTCGTAGTTTGGGTTCTCCTCATCCTCCTTGGACCAACATCTACCTTCAGGATGTTCTCCTGGCAAAAGGCAGACATGCAAGAAGACAGGCCCAGCTCTGCAGGTCCATTCCAAGCCTCTCGTGTCACATTCTCTAACAATCTCATTGGCCAAAGCAAGTTACATGCCAAAGCCCAAGGCCAAATACTCCTGGCCATGCCAAGAATGCAGATCTATAATATTATCACAGGGTAGTAGAAAGTTTGGGGCCAGTGATTGAACCTACATCGTGTTTATTCAATAGCAAGTAGAAAGTTAGGGATGTGATAGGAGAGACATAGACAGAAGTGTCCAAATAATTCAGAAGTCAGAGACCTCACTTTGAACTGGTTGAGAATTCAAGGGAAATATTATGGAAAAGGAAGTGATTGAGATCAGTTGTGCGAGATGAGTGAGAGTTGGATACCGAGGCACTGGAGAAGAGAAGGAAAATCCAGCCAGAGAGAAAAAAATCAGCGAAGGCATGAAGCAGGGGCACATCCAGGAATAATGAGGAGGTTTGACTTGGCCGGGTTTGTGGAGGGCGGGTCTGGTTATTAGGGAAAGCTGGGACCAGGGAGGGCCCTAATCAGTTTCTGGACTGAACAAGGCTTGTGGCTTGGGGAGACCAGAGGGTTCCTTTTAGACTTTCAGGAGCAACTGATCATCAATAACTTGTATGCATGAGGGAAACACCTGATCGATGATCCATACAGGCAAATACACAAGCAGGAAGACAGCAGCCCCTACGGAGCACGGTAATGTTATGTGTAGCCCTCAGCCGGGCCGGCAACAGCATTCACCATCTGGCACGAATGACCAGAAAGAAATAGTGATTAAGAAGCCGATTTATTTTACTCAGAAGAGGTTGGTGCCCTTCTCTGTTGAAAAGGAGACCTAGCTGAGGTAGTTCATGGATTGAATAAGCAGAAGAAAGACAAAGGGCTTTAGAGTTAGATTGTGGGGCTCAGTCTCAATTCTGTCATTGATTGACTGGGCGATCTTGGACATGGTATTCACCTTTTATGGGCCTCAGTGTCCTTGTCTGTAAAATGGGGATTAATAACACCTAGGTCATAATAAGCAAATAGGATAATATGTGATGTACAGGAACAAAGGTATTTGTGGGAGAGGAGGGAGCCCACGCTCTTGCAGCTAACGCATCAGTGAGGTAAGCTCAGGAGGAAGGAGGTTGAGTAGTTTTGTGTATTATTTGCTGCAATTTTATTCTTCTGTGCTTTTCTTTTACTTTTTTTTTTTTTAAAGATTTTACTTATTTATTTGAGAGAGAAAGAGAAAGTGAGCATGAATGGGGGAGGGGCAGAGGCAGAGGGACAAGCAGACTCCCAGCTGAGCAGGGAGCCTGATGCGAGCCTTGATCCCAGGACCCTGAGATCATGACCTGAGCTGAAGGCAGATGCTTAACTGACTGAGCCACCCAGGTGCCCCTCTTCTGTGCTTTTCTTTTCTTTTTTTTAAGATTTTATTTATTTATTCGACAGAGATAGAGACAGCCAGAGAGAGAGGGAACACAAGCAGGGGGAGTGGGAGAGGAAGAAGCAGGCTCATAGCGGAAGAGCCTGATGTGGGGCTCGATCCCAGAATGCCGGGATCATGCCCTGAGCCAAAGGCAGACGCTTAACCGCTGTGCCACCCAGGCGCCCCTCTTCTATGCTTTTCTATATTGGCCAGCTTGGGAATCTCAAAACAACATTCTCAGTTGAAGGCCGTTTCTGATGTACAGTTTTGCCAGCTGGACACGTGTGAGGCTTGGAATCAGGGACAAGATGAGCAGGAAGAATCAGCACTGATGAGGGGTCTGTATTGCCAGTGTCTCGACCACCCTGGCTCTAGAGAGGTCATTGATGGCGGCCTCCCAACCTCTGTGGTACTTGTTGGGTGCATTGTTCCTGGATCCAACAGCTGTGGCACTGGGCTCCTGGGGCTTGGGTAGCACCCATGTGATGTGATCCTGGAAGCAGTAGTTAGAACTCTGGCTTCCCGACCCCCAAAGAGCCTTATAGTTGAAGAGCTACCCTTGATCAGCCAGTTCCTGGGAATTCTTCTAGAATCATTCCTCGTCATTACCTGTCTAGAACTTAGTTCTCCAGATCTCCTAATGATTTTGTAAGCATTTCATTCCCTGCCTCAAATACCTTTTTTTTTAAAATAAATATGAAAACTAAAACAGCATTAGCTTTTGTTAGCTACAGGTGAGCCCTGACTGGCACACTGCATGGCTGCCTCTCTAAAGGCACCCAAGGCTCCATTTGCACAATCCTTCCTGACCTTTTCAGGCTCTAACTTCCAACAGCCTCCTGAACACCTCATCTGCCATTACCAAATGGTGTCCCTGCCTGTTGGTTTCCTATTCCCAATCCAACCTGGATACTGTGGTCAGATTTATCTTCTTAAAAGCAAAGTATTGGGGCGCCTGGGTGGCTCAGTTGGTTAAGCGTCCAACTCTTGATTTTGACTCAGGTTATGATCTCAGGGTCATGGGATCGAGCTCCGAGTTGGGCTTTGCATTCAGCAAGGAGTCTGGTTGAGAGTCTCTCTCTCCCTCTGCCCCTCCCCCCATTTGTGCTCCCTCTCTCTCAAAAATAAATAAATAAACCTTTAAAAAATGCAAAGTATTCATCACATACCATGTGATTTCTAGTTTTAAATTGGTGGGCAGAGCACTGGGTATTATATAAGACTGATGAATCACTGATCTCTACCTCTGAAACCAATAATACATTATATGTTAATTAATTGAATTTAAATTTAAAAAATGAGAAAGGAGAAAAATGAAATCTGTAGCTACAAAAAAAGTAAATTGGTGGACAGAGATATTATTTCTTCTTTCTCCACGTGGGGATTAACTCTCAAAGCAAGAAGGATTATGTGGAAAGAAATGAAAGCTCCATTTCTGATGAAACCAGGAGATATCTGTAACCCTGAGCCACAATATCTAGAGAACGGCCAAACGCTGTGACGATCAGATAAGATGAAGGAAGGTCCAAAGGATGCTCACAGCGGCAGACCTCAAGAGAATATGGTCAAACATGTTTCTCCCAAGTACGGGGCACATCCAGAGGGCAAATGCAGTGAGCCCCCTTATTTGGAGCAATGGGTACAGCTGTGTGGATTGATGGCAGGAGTTTCCCTGGACCCGGTTTGGCCTGAAGGAGAAGCAGAGAAGACAGGACCGAATGAGAAATTCACACAGACAAATCACAGATCCTGGAAGCAGCCCACAGATGAGGCACGGTAGGCAAAACACAGCCCAGTGTTTTCTGCCTGAGCAAGTTGAAGGGTAGAATGACATTGACCGGGATCTGGAAGGGTAGAGATGAAAACCCGCTGGGTAAGGTCAAGGGAGAATGGGAGGTGCGATTTGCTATAAAGGGGAGCAGAGCGACGGGGTAGCAGCTGCAGGAAGATGGGGTTGAGGAGTGTGAGGATTACTTTCATGTGTCAACTTGGCTGGGTCATGACGTGCCCAGACGTTTGGTTAAACATTACTTCTGGGTGTCTTTGTGTGTTTCTGGATGGGATCAGCATTTGAATTCATAGGCTGAGTACAGGCGATTCCTCAGTGTGGGTGGGCATCATCTAATCTGTTGACGGCCCAGATAGAACAAAAAGGTGGAGGAAGGGGGAATTTGCTTTCTCAGCCTGACTGAGCTGAGACATCGGTCTTCTCCTTCCTTGGACTGGGACATCATCAGTGCTGCCAGTTCTCAGGCCTCCAGACTTGGACTAGAACTCACATCATTGGTTCTCCAGGTTCATGGGTTTTTGGACTTGGATTGGAACCAAGCTGGCAGTTGGCAGACTGTGGGACTGCTTAGCCTCCATAGTTGCATGAACCAATTCCTCATAATAAATCTCTTAACAGATATAGATTTTTTTTGAAATATATGAGAACTTTATTTTTAAAACTTATACACTAGTAATCAGTAGAGAGGAATCTTCTTTAACATGCTCTTTTCTTCCACATTTGAAAAGTATCTCATCTTGTTAAAATTTCCTTGGCTTTCTCAAAGCATCTCGTGCAAAAGCTCTGCTCATATTGTCAGTCAGTTCTTTCTGTTTATAGATACAGATACAGTGATTGAATCTGCTTCTCTGACTAATACAAGAAGCATAAGCATGCCAGTGTGCTGATGGTAATTACTAGAAGAGAGATACTGATAAGGTAGGAGAAAGGGGAGACAAATGTGAAAGTACTATTCTTGTGGAGGTGAAATAGGAGGGGTCCACTGCACAGGAGAAGGACTAGACTTTTAACAGGAGCATATGTATTTTTGGTAACAGAAAAGAACACAATACAAGAGAGTGAAGCTGGCAGGTTCACGTACGTGGTAGGGGAGCATGTTGGAGTTCTCTTCTCATTGCTTCTATTTCCAAGGAACAGAAGAGAGGAAAGCTGGGAAGGACATGTGGGAAATTCAAGGAGAATGGAGAAAACACACAACTATTCTCTAGAAGAGAGGGAGAATGAAGGAACAAAATAAAAATTATTATTATGCTGTTGGGTATTCCTAAAGGGCCCTTGTGAATTTAATGGTCACAGGGTCAAAGCAAACCCAGACAAAGTGTGTGTGCACATGCGTGTGTGCACAGACATGTGTATCTCATGACCATGTTCCCTTGCTTGAGCAGGAAGAATTTAACCAAGATTCTTTTTTTCCCCAGGCTAATAATATCTTGAAGGGAGGCAAAAAAAAAAAAAAAAAAAAAGCAAAGTATTTGAAGATGTGCGTAAGGGAACATAAAACCTGAGCTGGATAAGCAGGGCGATAAGGATATGAAACGGGGTGCAGTAAAGTGGTGGCAGAATCAGGATATTGAAGGTCCTCATTGGATCAAATAATCCTTGGTGTTGGGAAACTACAAAGAATGAGCTGGACACCTCAAAAGAGGTAGGACTTAGGATGCCTGAAACAGCTGGGGAGGGAGTGCAATCAGGATAAATGGTAAGATTGCATGTGATTCTAAGAACGAGAGCCTAGGTTAGGTGGTGAATGAGATCATTGAAATAGAAGAAACAAAGAAACCTAGAGAACGTGGGATTGGGAGGATCTTACATAAAGATACTGAAATAATTCAGAACAGTGTTGGAGGGAGTTGCAGTGACCCAGGTGCTAAAATCTTTGAGAGATGAGGGGGATTGATCCAGGTTCCTGTAGACAAGTGCAGGAAGGGGTGGGGTAGTGAGTGACATCATCTGATGGTATAAGCAACAAAGCCAGGGTTTTTCAAGGAGCAAGGAATGAGAATTGTCTGAAAAAAAAAAAAAAAGCAATGATGAGAAGGGGCAAACAGCACATTCCAGGTTCAGTGGTGCAGAGGAATTTGGCGGGAAATCAGCCATCTCTGTAGGAGATGACGTGTCCTTAGTTAGGGCCAGGCTTCACTTAGAGAAGGAACATGAAGGACTAATTCAGAGAAGATGTGAGAATATAAAGGGATTTTGCTGATAATGGACTACGAGCTTCAGAGGGCAGGAAAGAGAGTTTTCCAGAAGTGAAGCATGGTGGGTGAGCAGTTAAATGAAAGAGTTTACGTTGTCATATGGGATTGAGAGTCCAAATGAGAAGAGCTATCCAGAGAGTCTTACAGCTCCGGTGGTTCTGACAAACAGATAATACAGGCGTGATAAAGTTTGACTTGAGCATTTCCTGGGCAATTTGTGGTGGGGACATTGTAGGTCTCTTCCTTGTATGTGAGCATGTGTTAGCTGGAGGGTCATGAGCCTTTAAAGATCAAGCCAATCTCTGCAACTTCATCATTCTTTCTATAAAGTATCACTATAAAGCACATTCTAAAGAAAACATTTTACCACTATGTTAAAAAAAAAAACCTTGTAAAATTAGTCTAAAGTGGACATAAACTAGGTCAGGTGAAATATGGGAAAACAACAAAAAAATTTCAATGTGTGCTGGCAAAAAAAAAAAAAAAAGTGAGCTGGCAGAGCTCAGGAAAAGAAAGAGAAAGAGAAAAATAAAACCGTCACAAGAATGAAGGTTTGTACAAGAAGAGGCAGATAAATAAAGGGTACACATCACTGAACACATAATGAGGGACGTGGAAGGGAGATTAAGAAAAGTGTGTTAAATGAAAAGTCCCTGGACAGAGGACTAGAATGGATTAGAAATCAGGCAATAGCTCTGGAAGGTGGATAAAGGAGATACAACATACACGTAACGGATGATCTGCTTTTTTTAGTTTCCTTTTAACACAGTGAGAAGCTACGTCTTCTTAAATAGTCAGATGGAAAAATAAACATAATTCATGAAAAGTTTCCAGAAATTACACACACATGCGCGTGTGCGCTCACACACCTTGGAGATACTGGCCTAGAATAATCAACCCTATAATAATTTGGCCACCAGATTTTAGAGGTCAAGAATCAATACTTGGGGCGACCAGGAAATGCATCACATCACTCATACACGAGGAAGACACCCAAAATGTCACCACCACGCATTGCCCAGGAAACGCTCAAGACCAACCTTATCACGCCTGTATTATCTGTTTGTCAGAACCACCGGAACTGTAAGACTCTCTGGATAGCTTTTCTCATTTGGACTTTCAATCCTATATGACAACGTAAATTCTTTCATTTAACCACTCACCTACCTTGCTTCACTTCTGGAAAACTCTCTTCTCTGCCCTCTGGAACTCATAGGCCATTATTAGCAAAATCCCTTCCATCTGCGTCTCCTCCATGGCAATGTTCAGAGCAACAAAGCAGAGGAGCAATAGTTATAAAACCCATTAGGAAAAAATGTGATAAAATAATTTTTTTTCCTCCACGGCTGGATTGTTGTTTGTGTGTTGAGGCAGAAGACTGACGGTGTTGAGCGTCGAGTCACTTCGGAGGCATTTCCCCCAATGTCCTGCCGCTGGAGGAAGCCACTGGAGGCCACCCCTCAGGATAGCAGGAGGCATCACAGAAATAGGGTGCACGATGCGTGGGGAATCCATCTCACTACGGAACTAAAGACTGAAGTGAACTTGAGCGTTGCGGTTGCCACACAAAACCTTGTAAGTTTTCAGAAGGTGGAAATGGTTCCATTAGGAAAAGTTGGAGGAAGAGGGCAGCATGGTGGAAGACGATGTTTCATATGCTTCCTTTGGATGTTTTCATAGCCAGAGGTCAAAGGGTATTCGTCAAACTGATAAATCACGTCACAGAAATCCATGCCAAGATACGATAATCAACTAAAACTGGTGAGAAAAAGTGTGTGCAGGAGGAAGAGAAAATACACTTTTGTCCCAGTTTGTACTAGGCAGTTGATAGACACTGGCCCAAGAATAAAGATCTCTGTGTCATACGTAGTTATAAAGACACCAGCTAGAACATCAACAAAAAAACCCACCTTCTCAAAACAGCTGCGGAAAAACGTGCCCGCACATTAAAAAACAAACAAACAAACAAACAAACAAAAGGAAAAAAGGAAATCTGACTCTCTGATGAAGGATTTAAAAACCTTCAGTGATGAAGGCGAAGAATAACATTAAATAGGATTGCTTGGGGATAGACAGTGTTGGTTCCGTTCCTGTTGTTTCTTTCCCCGTGGAAAGTTTGTTCCATGCCTCCTGCCCTCTCTCTCCGCTCCTTTAGACACCCTGCCCCGGGGGAGCAGAAGGGATTTATCTGTTTGGTAAATTTAGAAGCAAATGGATCACACTCATCTCGGCTCTGACTGGTTTCTCCTTGGGGGTGAGCTGCCCTTAGGGTAAATGCGTTCTAAGCCGCTCCTTGAAGCAGTGTCTTATCTTTGTCTAGGGCCCCAGGCCTCTCCTGGCAGGTTTGCCTGTGTCTGAGAAGCTAAGTCTCTTCAGTTCTGGGGTTCAGTTTTAGAGAGCCTACAAATAGAACTCACATAATCCAACCTAGGCTTTATCAATAATAAACACAATATTTCGGCTTGATATTCTTGTCTCTCAAAGTACTCTTTTCTACACGGGTGTGGGAGGGGATGCCGTTTATTGGACCCTCACAAGAGACCCTAATGGTGATGATTTGGGGTTTTCGAGGGGCCCAACTCCATGAGTGGGTAGGTGTAGCGTGCTTAGAACAGCGTCTGGCACATTGTGGGTACTTCAGAATTGCAGTGAAATGAGTAAGTGGTGAATTTTAGCACCTCAGAGCAAAATGACAGCTAGTCAGTCTCTGGTGTGGCAGGAAGCAAGGACACAGAAGTGCAGGAACTGTAGACGAGTCATCCTTCCATCTGTGCACAGAGCAAAGAGACAGGGATTTTGCAGAGGAAAAGAATGACCCGATACTGCAGAGGTCAGTGGAGATGAGATCTGGAGACAGAGAGAGATGGACTGGTGGCCATCTTGCTTCCTGTTGGCTTCCCAGTTATTGGGTCCAGACCGTTGTGGTGCCCGGAGGTGTTCTGTGCCCTTGGGTTCTGTAACTCACCCATGCAGCCTCCCACTAAACACCCCCCACCCCGCCCCCACATACACTTCTATTTTTCCCGCATAGACTCCTTTGAAGTGGGTTGTTTTTACCTTCAGACCAAAGACTCTTGACTAACACATGAGCTGCTAAGGTCCAGAACAGCTGGAGGATGCTTTCTAAGTTTATGGAATTTTTGAAAATTTTGAGTCTGGGCAAACAGCCAGAATACTCTATGGGAAGAGCAAGGACACTTTCCTGGCAAGGAAACGACCATTGGGTTTTCCTCAGCTGACTGTGGTGGGTGGGTCTGGAGTCCAACTGCCACGGGACCATCAGGCTTGGAGAGAAGCCCCAGGCAGCCAGGATATTAAGCAAAAATACAAAGGCTAATATGAAGAAGTTAAAATCCCAAACTTCCCAGCTTGTGAATCACCAACAAAATGTAGAACTCCTGAATGCTAACCAGTTGGGTAGTACATTAATTCTGCTGTGTAATTCTCTGAATTCTACCGGCTTCACAGATGGAGTCCAAAAGACGAAATAACAGCCTGCTCTATTCTGATTCAAGTTCTCATTTGCCTGCGTCCTGCTTTCCCAGGAGCACAGGGTGACTGATTGCAGACCTTGGACTTCTGTGGGCTTCAACTGTGGCAAATGTATATTATGGGATGGAGGTAACCAGGAAGCCAGCAAAGGGATGGGAGGAATGTTCACCACCACACAAGCTGGGACTGAGATGAGCCTCTTCATGGGGGTGGGGGGTGGTCAGTAATTCCAGTGAATAAACAGATCCAAAGCCTTGATGGATAAAATATGGGTGTAGCTTCACACCCACAACAGGGTCTGGACCATAGCAGGGGGTGCAGCAAATAATCCATTGCATACGGAATAAAGTCTGTTGAACCTCTCCTATTACTCTTAGATGACTCATTTCTTTCTTTGGTAGCATTTAGCATAATCATATTTCCACTTACCTAAGTATTTATTCGATCAATGCCCATATTCCCAACTAGAGAAGCTGGAGGATGAAGGGAGAGTGTTTACATTTGTTCATGATTGTTTCCCAAGTGCCTCACCCAGGGTCTGCGTATTGTTTGATCTTAATAAATATTTGCTGGATGAATAAACAATGTCTTGATTTGCAAAGTGTAAGCTTGGCAAATACTGGGCTCAGAAGGCCTAGTGTTTAATTTGGATGGAGGTCAATGTCCCTGCCTATGGCCATTTGAGTGATCTCTTGGCAAAGCCCTGAGTTTTCTCTCTTCTCTCCTGCCCAGATGCTAAGGGACTGGCACCTTAGCATCGGGCCTTTTCTTTCTCTCTGGCTTAGAATGAAAGAGTTGATCTTTATCAAATCAGGATCTGCCAAAGCTAGATGTATCAATCCCAGCGGTCTGTCACTTCCCGAGAGTCTTGTTATGTACAACCATAGTGATGCAATTTATAGCAGGGATAATGCCCGGATCACCGGCGGGTACTCGCCTCTGTGGACCTTAGCCTTTGCCGTCACTCTTGTATGGTCAGCTGGGCCTTTTCTTGAACTTCCCCAGCAAAGGTGGGAAGGCGGGACCTCGGCCTCTCCCTGCAGTGCCCAGGCCTAGCTGTAGGGCCTGTGTCTTTATAGCCTCGGCTGAGATTTCTGCTCTAGCAGGCTGGGCTTCTCTGCCTTCTTCACCTTTGTCCCCCCTCATTCTTCACTCCCGATCCAGAGGGGGCCCCTTTGCAGGATGTGACATATTGAATTCGCACTCAGAAAGGTGACCCACATCAGCACAAGAAAGGCTTTCTGTCTTCTCGGGGTTCGTTCTGTGTCTTGATGGGACTGGAGGATGCAGGTGCAGGGGCTGCAGCTAAGACTTCTGGCCCGAACACAAAGGACCACATGGGAATGAAATCGGGCCCCCTGGGGAAGTGCTGGAAGAATGAGGGGGAAGACTGTGAGAGTGTGGACTTCCAGTGTTCCTGAAGAGAAGAATCCTCCCTGATTGCTCGCTGACTTGCTTTCACCGGAACGCCTTCGTGTGCAAGTGGCAAAAGCTTAATTTAACAAAGTTTAGGAGAGGAAAAGAAGAGGATTTTATTAACCGGGATGACTGGCGAGTTCCAGTGCTGAAGGAAACATTTAGGCCTGCCTGGATCCAGGCACTTAGAAAAATATTGCCAGAAATCAGTCTTTCTCCCTTGGCTCCACTTTTCTTCTAGAAAGGCTTCATTCTCGGGCAGGCTTTCTACATGGGGTGGACAACATGGCTGCTGGTAGTTTGAGGCCGACATCACTAAATGGCTGGATTTATCTGAAAAAAATGTAGGGGCCTCAGTTAGATTTGAGTTTCAGATAAACAATGAATACATTTAAAAATATTGTATGTCATATGCATAAGTATAGCTGATGTGATGTTTGGGATATACTTATACTAAAAGTGTATTAAGTCTTCTGTATTTTATCTGGTAACCCTAAGGTATCATCCTCAGAGCCAATAGCTTCAGATGAAAGAACATGACTCCCTCTCCCATACAGTCTATTCTTAAAATGGTTCTGACTGGCCAGCCTAGGGCATTCAGTCATCCCTGTGGTTGGTGAGTTGGGTCTGTGTAATTAAAGGCCCTGTGGGGAGAGGCCATTGTGAGCCAGGTAGTATTTGTTAAATACTGTTTTGTGCCAGGCCTCTTTCTAGGTGCTGGAGATTCAGCTGTGAACAAGACAGAGGCACCCTGGCTGGAAGGAGCTTGCTTTCTACAATGTGAGCCGGAAGGCAATGAATACACACACTTCTGAGTAAATGGGATAATTTCATGTAGTGATGAGCGTTATGAAGAAGGCGAAATCGAGTACTGTGCTGGGACGCGTCTGGCACTGCCGTGGGTTGAATTATGTGCGACACTCCCAAAGACACGGGGAAATTCTAACCCCCAGGACCTGTGAACGTGACCTTATTTGGAAACAGGGTCTTTGCAGATGTCGTCAAGTTAAGATGAGGTCCTAGTGTTAAGGTGAGCCCTGATCCAATGACTGGTGTCCTTACGAGTAAAATGTGGACACAGACACAGAGAGGACGAGGCCGTGTGGGATGGAGACAGACCCTGGAGTGGTGTATCTATAAGCCAAGGAACACCAAGGATTTCTGGCAACTACCCAAAGCTAGGAGAGAGGCATGGCAGAGATTGTCCCCTAGAGTTTTCAGGGAGACATGGTGCCTGCTAACACCTTGATTCAGACTTTTAGGCTCCAAATCTGTGAGAGAATAAATTTCTGTTGTTTTAAGTCGCCCTCTGTGGTCGTCGATTATTGGCAGCCCCAGGAAACTATTATGGGGTAGAGGGTCAGTTGAGCCTCTTCTCAGGGAAGGCCTCTGTGAGGAAGCGGCGTTGGGGGTGAGGCCTGAAGGGTGAGCAGAGACAGCTGTGGGGACATCGAGGGCAGGGCAGTTACAGGAGAAGGGCCAGAATGTGCAGAGCCCTGGACCCAGGCATGTGAGGCCCTGTGGCAGGAGCCAAGAGAAAGGGAAATGGAGAGTGGGGGAGGGGCACTCAGATGGCCAGGAAGCTCCCTCAGGGCGGGGAGGCCAGGAACAGCAAAAGCTGGGTTTGCAGCCTACCTCTGTCCCCTTCCTTACTGTGTGATCCCGTTTCTGAATCTCTTAGAATGCAGATTTGAGTTTCTTCAAACACAAAATATCCATGCAAATGCTTTCGAATCCAAGAGCTAGCTCCCAGGCCTTCTTGCTTTGTTATTTCTGTGACCTTGGATTTTCTGTGAAATTTTATTCCTCTTCTAAACCCACATAGACTTTCATCGCCTGTGATTATCATTTGCAATCTGTCTCCACCATACTTCCTAAAATGGCCTTACAGACTGGGGTCCTGCCCAGGTTCCCTTGGCCTCAAACAATAGCCTTGTCCATTCCTGGTTTTGCTTTTACTGCCTCCTTCTGGATGTGAGTAGCTCACGGCTGCAAACTGAGCTCCAGGAAGGAGCGAGGACAGCGCAGTCGTACATTAGAGCTGGGAGTTAGTCTTGAGCAAACGGGTTTGCACTGAGACGTCCATCCTTTCTCTTAGGACTAAATAGCTTGCAAATGCACAGAGGCTAGGGTTGGGTTTTCATTATATGGGTGAGAAATATCACCGACCTTGATACATGAGACTGATCACATGGCCTTGTCCTCATAAGCGTCACATTGTAGTCAACTGGCCCAGAATCATGGAGAGACCTCTTCTTCTGATACTGATTAAAAATGGCTTTTCCTTAACCTCGTGGTTCTCAAACTTGTGTGAACATCGGCTAGGGAGCTTGTTATGGTCCAAAGAGCTATTGCCCCCCTCCTCAGAATTTCTGATTCACTGAGTCTTGGGTGGGGCCTGAGAATTGGCATCTCTAAGTTCTCAGGTGGTACCGAAGCTGCTGGTGTGGAGACCACACTTCCCACTGCCCTGAACTAACGCAGAGAGTTGAGTGCCAGAAAACCCTCAGACCCACGGGGAGTGAGGGGGGGAGCCTCCGGGAGGATGAGGCTCAGTCAGTCAGAAAGCGAGTTCCGGTGGGGAAGCCAATGCACCCAAGTCCTCTAGAAGCTGACAATTCGGAAGACCGAATAGAAGAACTAAGAAAGGCTGTGTAGAGGAGACAACATTTGGACTGAAGAGGTGTATGTGTGTGTGTGGGGGGGGGTAATGATGGGGAAAGACACTCTAAAGGCTAGGATCAGAGTGGGTGAAGAAGGCACGGAGGCAGGGAAGTGTGAGGGACCGGTGGCCGGTCCTGTGGTTCGGTCAGAACACATTCTGACCACAAGCCACAGCCGGACACACATTCTACATTGCACACTCAGTACGATATACATTTCCGATTACGCTTATGCCTGTATACATTCATACTGATCTGCAGCGGACCTTCGTGAAGGTTGTCCTCACATACGGAGTGCACCCTGGATTTTCTTTCCTATTCCACACAGTTCTACAGTATATGGAGGCAGTACTGCCTAGTGGTTAGGAACATGGCCTGTGACCCCATGGCTGCCTGGGCTCAAGCCTGCCTTAATCCCCTGGGGCAACTTATTTAACCTCACTGCACGCCAGCGTCCTCATCTGTAAAACAGGGATGGCGCCAGTGCCTCCGTCATAGGGTCAGTGGGACAAGTCTGTGAATCTCTGCAAAGTATTTAGAACAGAGCCTGCTGTAGAGGGAAAGTCATGTAAGTGTTTGCTCTTTTGCCATAAACCACATTAAAAATGCTGGTCACAATACACTCAATTGATTTTAGGACCTCCTTAATGAGCCATGGCCCGCAGCTTGAAGAACTATAGACTAGAGGTGTGGAAGCGGGGAAAAGCAGAACGGTGGGTACAGGGATCCGGATCCTTAGCAGGGAGGCTCTCTAACCCCAGAGTAAGGACTCTGGACTTTGGTCTTTGGGCAGCTGGGAACCTCTCACGGTTTTATTGGGACAGTGATGTGATCAAGGCTGCATGGAGGAGCGTGGATCTGGCTGGAATGTGAACGCTGTCTACGGTGGAATGGAGTGGAGATATGCTTATGGCCCCTGGTGACCCCCACAAGGGCAGAGCGGTGGGAATGAGGAGAGGGAAGGAACATGAGCCCTCGAGCCACGCAGTAAGCCTTGATCACCGAGGCTGAATTGCTTTGTGTTGGCTAGCGAACCAGAGCTCTACCCACTTGAAGCCAGCATTTGAAGATCTGTGTCTCCCTTGTCACCCCAACTGGGAGAAGCTCGAGTGGGGGAGTTAGCTTCCTCTGAAGATGTAAATGAAATGGGAAGGAATTCTAATACAAAAAAAGAGAGTTCTTTATACCCCAGCAAGGGCTAATCTTGAGTCCACTCCTCAGCAGGTCCTTGGGTCTGGCAGCATTATTCAAATGAGATAAAATTCCTCAAAGGCCCAGGAAAGCAACTGACGTTTCTCTGGATGTTGAAGAATAATCCTCAGAGATTAAAGCAGCATCTGTGACCAAACCTTCACAAAAGATCTTAAGTCTGAATTCAAGTTGCTAATTAGATCCTTGTTTATAATGTTAGATTCTTTCAGAAGCTTGGTGGGGGGTAGGGAACATTTGTGGGGAGGGGGGTTGATGCATAAGAAAACTGGTAATTAATCTTCTCCAAGGCTTAATCATATCCTGACAATTTAAATGTCGATATGAGTTTCAAGTTGGTCTTCTTGGGAGCCTGTGATGGGGCAGGATGGAGCAAACCCTGAATTCAGACAGAGGACACATAATGCGTTTACACCAGTCAGCTATGCTCTGTGCTTTCAGCAGTGGTCTTTATGCGATGCTTCTGGAACCTTTGAGACGGCTGCAGCATGATCCAGGGGGTGTGCTGTAGGCCTCGAAGAGCACACTGTCCCAGATGCACTTGTCTAGTGAAGTGAAGTCACAGTCCATCTCTAGAAGGAGCCCCAGTGGTTCATGATTCCAATCTTAGGTCAGGCATGGTCACTCAGTGGATAATGGTGAGATGAGACCCTTCCAGGGGGAAGAGC
This sequence comes from Ursus arctos, assembly GCF_023065955.2. Lineage (NCBI taxonomy): Eukaryota > Metazoa > Chordata > Mammalia > Carnivora > Ursidae > Ursus > Ursus arctos. The sequence continues at coordinate 7,047,241 of NW_026622886.1, read as the reverse complement.
CTGCAGCCTGGCCTAGCTCTCCAGTCCTTCTGGGATACTGTGTATGTGGCAGCCAGTACTGAGAACATAAAAATGGACAAAATCAGAATGAAAACTATTTTGTGCTTCTGCATGCCAAGCTCTCTTCTCTTTGACGTTTCTCATGTAACTCACATTTTCTCACGAAAGCCCTGTGACACTGGCATAGTTTCCCATCCAGGGCCTTGGGGTTTAGCGAGGTGAAGAACTTTCCAGAAGTTGCCCTGCTGGCACATGGTGGTGCCAGGGTATAAAAAATCCAGATCTTCCTGACTGGAAAATCAAATGTTTATATTATGGATTTCTGTCCTCCTCTGAGAAGAAAATATAGAAGAGCATGGAATGAAATCACCCTGAATTTTGAGCTTGGAGAGCACTATCCAGAAGCTAGTTTGTTTTGTGCCGTGAATGTCAGAAGCTATCATCTACATTGTGTTTTCTGCTTGACAGTGTCTTTCTCTTTTTATAATCTTTTCACATCTCATTGCAGTGTATTGCTTTGTACCACAGATCTCTACATCATTCCTTCCCATACCATTCCATCACTTCCCACTCCTTCCACTCCATCTGTCCACCCATCCATACATTCATGCATCCATGCATCCAACCATCCATCCATCCATCCACCCGCCCATGCATCCATACATCCATCCAACCAACACTCCATCAATCTATCCATCATCCATCCAACCATCCATCCATGCATGCATGCATCCATCCATCCGTCCATCCAACCATCCATCCATCCATCCATCCAACCATCCATCCACCCATCCTAACCCAACTCATTTTATCCCATCCCTTTCTGTTCTTTTCCATTCCATTCCTTCCCATCTCATCCCATGCCTCCTCTTTCCACCCTTTTCCATTCCGTTCCACACCACTGGACCCCATCTCATTGTATTCCAGATAATATGACTGCATTAGGAAGCAGCATGACAAATGGAAAGATTGCAAGGCAGAGAGCCAGAGAAGGAGCATTCTAGTCCCCGTCCCTGTCCCTTACTGAATTATGTAAGACCTTGAAGAATTGACTTCCCTCTCCACATACCTCAAATCCGTATCTGAAATGTGAGAGATTTTGTTTAGATCTGTGTTTTCATTCCTGGCTGTGTTAGAACAATTTGGGGGAACTTTATAGACATACAGAACTTGTCCCTTCCCACCTCTCATACCACCCCCCAGCTATTTGGATTTAGTCAGTCTAAGGTGGGTCCTGGGCTTTGGTTTTTTTTTTAAATTTATTTATAAGATTTTAATTAATTATTTAGAGTGCAAGCAGGGGGTGGGCAGAGGGAGAGGGAGAGAGAATCTTCAAGCAGACTCCATGCTGAGCACAGGGCTTGATCCCACAACCCTGAGCTGAAATCAAGGGTTAGTCGCTTAACGGAGCAACCCAGATGCCCCTGGTTTTGGGGTTTTTAAAAAACCATCCAAGATTAATCTACAGCCATGGTTGAGAACCACAGGGCTAGATGGTCACAAAGGTTTCATTACTCTCTATTCAATGCACATTTATTGGGCACTAATTGTATAACTGGTATTATACTAGGAATGAGGTGCATTCAGAATTAAATCTACAAAGATCTTGTCCACAAAATGTTCTTGTCTAGTGGCCAAGGATAAAAAAAAAATAGAAATATGGTGTGGAAATCACAAGTTCTGGAAGTGACTCAGGTAAAATGTGTAATTAAGAGGATATAAAATGTGAAATTTTCGCGTTTCTAGTTTTATTCTGTGTGTCTTTGGGCAAGCCATTTAACATCTCTGGGCTTCTCTCATCTTCAAAGTGGAAATGATATTATTCCTCCAAACAGACCTTGGGGTTAGCTAGAATAATAAGCAGCAGGCCCTACCCTAACTTGGGGGACTTGAAATTTGACTGATGGCTTCTGAGAAACTGTGAACAAGTCACACACATTATTTAAGAAGTCTTTGCGTGCCAGTTTCCTCAGCTGTTGTCCTCGTCTGGGAGCTGGGTTTTATGCACCACATTGGCATCTTGTAGGAGGCGGGGTTTCCATGGTCCATCCATTCTGTTTGGGTGGGCTGAAGACAGGATCATTTGGTTCTGCTAGGCCATCTTACTCTAGCTAAAATGATGGATGTGGTGTTCAGCTCGTGGGTAAGCGCCATTGTTTTCAGTTGTAAGGACAGCTTACGGCAGCCCTCAAAAGTCAATCCACGTGGACCAATTCAAGTTAGCACTTTTAACGATTATGTTTCTAAGACTGAAATCTATTTATTAGAGGAGTCATAAGTAGCTGGTTCCCCCTCATCTCCAATCCTTGGTTCCAGGGCATAATATTCACATGAACTAGGATGTCTCTCTAGATAAGGGTGGGGCTAGAGATTCTTGTGATCATAACGAGTATGGTAGGACAGCGGCTGACATAGGGGAAAGTAATAGAGTCAGGTCAGGTCCAGCTCACTTTGCAAACAAGAATGTACACTTCACGAGTCTCACCTGTGAGCATATCCAACCACCTGTTTTCTTCCTGCATCATTTGTCAGATGCGATGGGGATTTGCTTCTTACCTGCCCTTCTATCCCAAATTTGCCCTATCAGAAGTGAGGACTTATTTATTTTTGTCTTTCTTTTTAATCTGTTTACTTTGAAATTGTTTCAAAAAAAGTTGCAAGAATGGTTCAAAGAAATCTTTTATACCCTTCACTTGGGTTTCCAAATTATCAATAGGCTTTGTCATGTCATAACTATACCTATATCTCTCTTTATCTGTGTACCAATTCGCTTTATCATTCTATATCATTATGTATGTGTGTATGTATTTCTGAATAATTGGAGAGCAAGTTGCAAGCTTTATGCCTCTGCTCCTTTACCCCAAATATTTCAATATGTATTCCCTAAAAACAGGCATTCTCTTATATAACCAGAGTATAATGATCAAAATCAGGAAATTAATATTGATTTAGTAATATCATCTAATCTATAGAACTTACTCAAATTTTATCAGTAGCCCTTATGATGATCTTTACATTAAAAAAAAAAAACAACCCATAGTTTGCTAGTCTAGAATCCTATGGTGTATTCAGTTGTTGCTATCTTTGTAGTGTCTTTTAATTTGGAAAAGCTGCTCACCCTTTGCAGCTCATGACCTTGTTATGATGGAAGAGAACAGGCCAGTTGTTAGTCGAATATCCCTTAATTTGAGTTTGTCTGATGTTTTCTCATGATTCAATTCAGGTTATGCGTTTTTGGCAGTAATATCACAGAAGTGGGGCTGTGTCCTCTGTGTGTCATGTTGGGAGGCATATGATGTTGATTTGTCCCATTCCTGGAGGGAGGCTTCATTCTTAATGGCTCAAATCCATTTTCCCCCCTCAGTGCAACATGCAGCAAGAGAACTGCATGCAGCTTTGCAATTAGCCATCGTTAATAATTCCAAGCTCCCTTTGGCTTTCTTAAAAGATGTGGTCCAGCCCCCAACATAGTTTGAAGCTCACTGTTTTCTTCACCTTCCAATGACAGATCATCACAGTTAGACTTGTAAGAGATCTGGTTCTCCAGCTCTGCCTGCCTGATAAGGAGATGGTGAGGTTCACATGAGACAGTAAAGGGGAAAATGGTTTGTAAACTCTGATGAGTGACCAGACACCTGAGGGGCCCTGGTTGTGATGTGGATTATTTTCTTGGATTTCACCAGGAACAAGGGTTTCAGGTGGGGACTACACGGCAGCCCCCACTGAGAACTGTCCAGGGTCCTGCTCTCCAGGGAAGAATTGCTTTTATTTCCTTTCTCGGGTTCCTTGCTCGCTTTTTCTTCTGCCTCTGATCCTAGAAACTCCCGGTCTTCAAGAGTCCTGAGAGTTTGTCCTTGTTTCACCGCCACCCAGCTGGGGAGCCTGGCTGAGTCAGCAAGTTTTCCAACCTTGCTGTTTGCACCCGTGTTCAGGTTGTTAATATACATGCCTGCACTGTGTGCTGCTGGCCTCCTCCAAGTGCCAGAGGGCACGAAAATATTAACTTCTGTTCATGTAGGGAATTTGCTAGTAACTCCAATGCTTCATTAAAAAAAAATTCATTCACAGAAACCTGACAAGGTTTTTCCAGCTTATCAACTTGGTTCAAATATCTTAGAGGTTATTATACCTTTGCTCACCCTGTATTTCCAGGACGGTTTAAAAATAGATCTTCCCCTGATTAAAAAGAAATCATCCTCGTGGTAAAAAAATCTGGAAAGATCAGAAAAGTATAAAGAAGAAAATAATTTATTACATTTTAATTCCCTGAAGCACCTACTCCCACAGCCTTTTTGGTTATGCAAGTCTTTTTTTTTTTTTTTCCTTTGCTGGATTTTTACCAGTATTTACAATTCTGAATGTGCCTTTTCTTCACAATGAACGAACTCTGCGTCCACTTCAGGGTCCCATTCCATTCTCTGCTCATCTGTGAAATTACCTGCTAGCCCCAAGTGTGCGGGAGAGAAGCAGCAGTCTTGCCCCCGCCTCAGACTAAGCAGGAACTTGCTGTGTTGGTGGGTTTATAAATCATACCATGGAAGCCAGAACCCTGGGCAGTAGATACTTTGGGGTGAGATGTCTCCATCTTAGAGCCTCTGAACCCTACTTACTAGATATGTGATACCCCGGCAGAGTTTCCTAATAGCTCCAGGGCTCAGTGTGTTTTATAGTTAAATAGGAAAAATGGTATCTACCTGGTTGTGTAGATCGGATAAAATGCATGTAGCTTACTCCACGTATAGTATATGCTCAATTAATGGTAGTTCTAGGACCTTCCTCAGCTGTAGACGAAATCTCTTTCTCTGCTACCAGCGACCCATCCCCTTCTCCTTATTACAGTGTCCCGATATTCCTCCAGGAAAGCCCCCTGGTCCACTCAGTTTGTGTGGCCCAGGCGGAGCTGACTTCACCCCTGGCCTCAGGGAATGGTATAAAACCCTCTAGGCATGGCCCTTCACCATGTAGTATCCCTTTTGCCACAGTGGGGTGTTCAGGATGGGTACTACAGACTGAATGCTGGGGTCCCCACCAAGTTATAGGCTGAGGCCCTAACTCCCAGTGTGATGGGATTTGTACCTCCAAAGGAAGGTAATTAAGTTTAAAGATTTTATTTATTTATTTTTGTAAAAGAGAGAGAGAGTGCATGCGCACATGAGCTGGGGAGGAGGGGCAGAGGGAGAAGCAGACTCCCCACTGATCAGGGAGCCCGATGCAGGGCTCCATCCCAGGACCCTGGGATCATGACCTGAGCCAAAGGCAGATGCTTAACTGACTGAGCCACCCAGGGCCCCGGGAGGTAATTAAGTTTAGATGAGGTCACGAAGATGGGAACCCATACTGAGATTAGTGTCCTTACAGGAAGAGGAAGAGAGACTAGAGTTCTCTCTCTCTCTCTCTCTCTCTCTCTCACTCTCTACCATGTCAGGACACAGAGAGAAGGCAGCAGTCTGAACGTCAGGAAGAGGGCTCTAATCAGACACCACCATGCTGCCACCTTGATCTTGGACGTCCAGCCTCCAAAACTGTGAGAAAGGAATGTCTATTGTTTGAGTCCCCCAGTCTGTGGTGTTCTGTTATAGCAGCCCGAGCAGATGAAGGATGCTGGTCATGTGACCTAATCTGGGCATCAGTGAGATGCAGTTATAGAACTTTTATCGTGCCTTCTGGAAAGAAGCTCTCTTTCAGTTCATTTGAAGCTTCATCACATAAACACCAGCCCATGGGAGCTTCTGCCCTCTGTCTCCACCCTCCCACCAGTGTGGAGAAGGCTGAAAATTATGCCTATACAATGGGAAGCAGAGTTGAGGGACAGAGAGACCGATTTCTGTCCACTTCTGTAACCAGCTGGATCCAGCCTTGCTTAAAGCTGGAATACCCTACTTTTTCCTTTGAATGGACCATAAACAGTTTACCACACTCTCCTGCGCCCCCCTTTGAAAGGTGTTTTGAGTCTGGGTTCTCTCATTTACAATCAAAAGACATTTGACCAGGATACTTTTCTGGCTTCTGCTTTTCAAAAATTGAAGATCCTATTAATCCCCTCTTCAGAGCAGATTTACCTATGTCAGACGTGGCCCATTCAGGAGCCCACAAGTGCCCAGTGGTTTCTATTCCCTCAGAGCACCTCGCGGCCTGGGCCTAAATGCACACCGTCAGCAGATGGGGGAGAAGCACACAGGTGCTTAATAAACCATAATGCAAGTTAACTCGAGCTGCCCTGGGCGGCTTGGTCTGCTGGCTGGTGGGAGCACAAGTTCAAGTTCAATGTGCAGCTTGACTTCTTTTTTTGTGATTTACTCCTAATTAGTATGGAAGCAGTCTTTGTACTCATCAACTATCCCCCTCTCCCCATTTTTTCCCTCTCTCCTAGGAAACCCTGCTACCGATGCACACCTCTTCTGCTTCACTTTTAAATCTTATTCTCTTGTAATTAGAATAGACATGCTCAGAAAAATAATGAGATCATAACTTCGCTTGTTCTGATAAAACCCTGTGATGATATATTTTTTCCAATCAGAACCTTGTTTTTAAGCTATTCAATCGCTTCCTATTTGAGGCTGACTGATTATACTGAAGTTACTTTTCATAGAGATTAGTGAGATTTTCATAGAGTACTACTGTATTTATATATTCTTCTTTTTAAGAACTCATTTCAAGTCTTCCAAAGAGGGCTTATTTTTGTTTCTTAATGTGCAATTGATACGGTTGCATCGCTTCGTTTTGCGTTACTGATGTAATGTACTTAAATATACACCTGACCAAAATAGAAGGGATTTAAGATCTGGACGTGTAGTAGTTTAGGCATAAGGCTTTCGTGGGGGTGGATACTATTATTTGCATTAAGGAGTTTGTTGCTATTGGTTTAGCTGCCGAGTGATGCCATCACCCCAGGGTGGGTCACCCGATATTCCCAGCTCCCTTCAGGATGTAGGGTACTGGGTGCTACTTTGCTATTTGCTTTGAGTCTGAGTTGCTCATTCTGGGTCAACAGTAAAAGTTCCATTTGCTCTCCTGCTACTCTTATTACCTTAACCTAATTAGAAATTATATAAGTTGATAAAATGTGTGTGTAGAAGGAAATAGAGCAGCGTTTCCATAAAAGCTAAATTAAATTAGTTGAAAAAAACCTCAAAAAGCCAAGTCATTTAAAAATGCTGTTCAGATGTGTGCGAGATCATAGCTAGTGGCTGAGAACAATAGTAAAAATAGAGACGAGTCAGTCCCTCACTTGGACTGATTCGCGCAGTCTCAACATTCTCCTCCTGTTTGAAGGGTTTTGAAAGTGGAAATTGACACGGAAAGGAGGTTCGAACAAGAGGACTGGGATTTCCAATCTGCAAGCCTCTGCTGAAACAAAGATGTGTGTCCTATGGCAGAAGGCAAACAAAGGTGCGTTGATACGTTTTAGGTTGAAACAAAATCTTTAAGGTGTACGTCTTTCATTTTTAAAGGTTTCTCTTCTTTCAACTCGCTGGTTCGAATCATTCTGGATAACAAGGCTTTTATAGCAGCCCATGGCATCAGCTGCCAGCCTCCAGGCGCCCTTGCAGACAATCTCCCAGCTGGTGAAGAATGTCAAGCGGATTCCTGCCTTTCTCCCCAGCCCCCCTCCCCTCGTCTTCTCTTCTCCCCGCTGTCCCCACACTGTCATTCTTCCCCAGCAATTGTCAAGCTCCCAGCCTCCTTTTGCGTCTCAGGATTCTTGCATCTGTTTCTGCTGCTAGTAGCAGGACGTGGAAAGCGATGATGGCGAAGTAGGGGTGGGGAAAGATGGGAGAACTATCTGCCCTTGGCTCCCCCTTGACGTTTTACCTCCCATTTTTGTTCAGTAGCCTGAAGTAGGAAAGGAAAGGAAAGGAAAGGAAAGGAAAGGAAAGGAAAGGAAAAAAGAAAGAAAGAAAGAAAGAAAGAAAGAAAGAAAGAAAGAAAGAAAGAAGAGAAAGGGAAAGATCAGATACCTCGTCCTGTAGGGTTAATATTATACCAATAACCCCTTAGCCAGGCTACATATAAAATCCCATTTCTTACACCACGATAATTTTTAATCTGATAAGATTGCCTGGGTCTATTTCTTGCTCTACATAGATGTTTTCTATTAAATTTGAAAGCACTTTGCCCAATTATGGCTTTGGAGTCATTAGGTTTTATTTCCATATCAGACGGAATGAGGAGACAGAGAGTCCCGCTATCCATCTCCCTACTTACCGAGTCATCTAACCGCATGTATGGGTGTGTATGGGTGTGTATCGGTGTGTATGGGTGTATGTAGGTATGTGTCAGCCTGTGTATCTGTCTTCTGTGAAATGGAGTGTGTGACACACGGTAAGTGCCTCATAAATGCTTGTTGTTTTTATTATCAATGATCATTGCTAATGTAATTAGTTGATAACAATAGTATCATTGTTAACAATCGTTATCAGCTAACACTGATAACAATCTTATCAATTCATTGGTAACTGGTAATGTTCTGTTGCTGATAGTTTGGTTTAATCTGTTACTGGGGTTCTGTGGTTTTGTCTTTTGGCCAACCTCAACTTCAGGTGTCTTCCTACCCTTTAATCTGTGTTTTTCCTACCCTGGTCCCTAACTCCAGTCCTGCTCTGATCTCTGATCTCTGATCTCTATGAATTCCTGTTTCTCCTGGCCTTGGATCCTCCGAGAAAGTTCTACTCCCCTGCTTTGCCCTGCACCTGGACAAAAAATAACACAAACACACCTGTCCTCTCTGCCCCTTCCCTCCACTCTTCTACCCTCTAGACCGACAAGAATCTTTTGAGACAGTCTGGTGTGTCACAACGTCAAAAAATACATTAAAAAGGCAGCCCATATATGTGTGACAAGTATTAACCCTCGCTTCTGCACCATCACGTGGGTTTCTTCCTCTACAGACCAGAACGCCCAGCTCCTGGCTCACTGAGGCTGCATTTTCCGTCTATTCTCCCCTGGACCCACTTTGTCTTTCTAAGGCTGCCCCTTTGTCAAAAGGTTTGCAGGCTTTAACGAGCAGGGATGGTGCACGTGTCAGGTTTTGGAGGCACCTGCTGCCAGGACCAGCCCTCCCTAGGATGTGGGTAGTCAGAGTCTCTCTCAATTCCTGGGAGCATGATGTGCTGGAGCCTGAAACCCACACTGTCAATGCCGGAAAGGGGAGAGATCCACTTCTACAAGCGCAGTGTCAATGGCTTAAAACAGCTCCCTGGTTCTCTCGTGCTCTGGCCCCTGTCTACCGCTCCGTCTTCAGCTCTCCAGACCCTACACACATACACCCCACCTCCGTTCCCTGCCCCTTGCCTTGCACTCCAGCAACAATGAGTTACTCTCAGTCCCAGGACGAGCCTCACTGTCTCTTAAGATCTTCCCTTCGCCTAGAAAACTCTCCTTCTTTCTACCTTGCCTTCGCACGCTTTCCCCAGTCTCCTTAGCCAGAAACTCTTACGTACCCTTCCAGCCTCAATTTAGATGTTGATTTTTGCAGAAACCCTTCCCTAGTCCCCAGACATGAAAGCACCTTTCACAGTATTACAGAGTATTTGTCTTTTCACTTATTGGTCTCTCTCATTAGATGATCATTTCCAGCAAATTAAGATGCACGTTTATCATTGTGTCCCCATTGCACAGAGTAGAAGCCCGATACAAATTCACGGAAGTGATGGGAATGAACGAGGGGTTACAACTAAGCTTGTTGTGGTAGGCTTATTCTGGTCACCCCAAGTGAGATCCAACCCAGTGGGGCCAGCCCCACTCTGCTCAATGGAGGAGGGCTTTCCAAATCAGGCCAGAGGCCCCTTTCAGCTCCATCAAAGCTGTCCATCGAGGAGAGGCTCCATTTGCGTGGTCAGCTCACCCATTCCAGAAAGGCCTCTGCAGGAAGTCAGAGACTAAGCGAGCCTTACCAGTGACTGGCGCCTGGATTTAGCACCATGAGGGGAGGGGGAGAGAAACAGACCTCATCCCTACAAGGGTATTAGGCTTTGAGACAGCAAATTTTAGGGAATTAAGAAATCTAATAAGCCCGGTGCACTAAGGGGGAATCTGCAAACTCCCGCATGTGGAAAAAAGCCCAAATATCCTCAGGGAGATCCTAATTAAAGCACAGCCGATTACAATTCCTTAGAAAAAGGAAAATGAAAGGACTAAGAAACATCTGCTGTGGATTCGTGAAGGACTGCTCAAGGATGCAGAGTGGGAGCAAAAGAAATTCTTGATGGCGCCCAAGAGGCACAGCACATGTCTGTTCTCCATTGGGCAGAGCTGGGCGGGGGGTGGGGTGGGGATGGGGCCTGGTACACAAAGGCGGTGGTTTAGGATGGCTTTGACCCATGGGGCAAAACAGGAGAGACCACGGTTTGGTGGACATGAAAGGGGAAGGCCAAGCTCCCCGTGCAGGCAAGAAGGGCCGAATGACCTCTCCATCGGTCTTCCAGTTGCTTGGCAACCAGTGAGCCAAGTCTAAGCCCCGCCCTTGAGTAGGAGGGAATGTGCGTGACACCCACTTCCCCAGGTCTCCCCCTGGTGGGCGTCTGGTCATCCCAGGGCTCCTCTAAATGTCTGGCAGCTAGGCTCAATCTGTGTGGTATCTGAGTCTAAAATGTTTATTTTCTAACATGAGGCCACTCTCAGGCTCACCGCCCCAGAGAAAGGCAGAGCAACAGGTGGGGGTCCCTTCCCTGGAGGCCAGACCCAGACGATGTCCAGCTGTGACCAGGTCTGAGCACCCCTGGCTGCAGGGTACAGAGATTACAGGACACCCATGAACTGTTGTTTGTCTGTCTGCTAGCGCATCAGGGGACAGCCTGGGGATTGCCCCAGGCCCTGTCCCTGATGTATTTCCAAAGAGAAGCAGTTTAGACCTGACTCGAGAAGTGTTCAGATAGCCTCCGTGTAACTTGGGATGGCTGAACTGGAGGAGAGCACAGCAGTCACACAGCCCCATCTCCCACCAATACAGACACCTAAAAAGTAAAAACCCAGGGAAGATTTAAGCCACAATTTCAGGTAAATAGTGATTTGGAGAGAATTTCCAAAGGGTGGTACAGGACCTACATACTATTGAAATGCGGAGAAGGCAGAATCATCAAGGCAGAATTTCCAAAGGTCAGCCAGAGCCAGGAGAGCCCTCTGGGAGTGAAGGGCAGGACAGGAAAATTCTAAAACCGTTGGAGAGAGACAACTTCTCAGACAGTGGCATCCAGCGAGACAGATGGAGCTTACCTCAGTGGTGTGGTTGGATCTCCAGCCGTTCGGGTAATCTGATGTATAACAGACTACCCCCAAAACATGGCAGCCTGGAACAACCAGCATTTCATGGTGGTATCCAGTGACATCACTGCTCAGGAATTCAGGTAGGGCTCGGCTGGATGATTCTTCTGCCCATGGAATCAGCTAGAGTCACTCACGGTGTGCAGCTGGTGGTGGCTGCACTGTAGGGTCGGATACGACTTATTCACACGTCTGGTGCCTTGACGATGAGGGCAGAAAGGATGGCCTTGGTCAGGTCCTTCTCCTTCTCTATATAGTCTCAGGGGCCGCCTCTCTAAATTTCTCTCTTGCAGAGCCAACAGACTTCGTAGCTAGCTCTCAGGGCTACCAGGCAGCATTCCAAGAGGCCCACACAGACGCTGTAAGATGTCTTATGTCATAGCCTCAGGCGTCCCCCGTGTCACTTCTGTCACAACCCAGTAGTCAAGGGAGTTCTTAAGACTGGTATGGATTCAAGGGGAGGGGAATTAGATCTCACTTCTTGAGGATTCACTTCCAGGACAAATATTTACAGACTGCCCAGCCTGTGCCAGGCCTTTGCTAGCTGCTACAGGTGGTGGCGAAGTAAATTACTCATGCTCCGAACCAGGGGAAGTTCATGTTCACGTGGTGAGATAAAAGCTAGCAAAGGCAGGAGCTCAATGATAAAAGGCCATAGAGAAAAGGTAGCCTCCCTCAGAGGTTGGCAAACTGTGGCCTGTGGGCCAAATCCGAACTGATACTTGTTGTAATAAATAAAGTCCCAGTGAGCACAGCCGTGCTCATGTACTTACGTGCTGTCTGTGGCCGTGGTGGTGAGTAGTAACAACAGAAATCACGTGATCTGCAAAGCCTAAAATATTTACTCTTTGGCCTTTTAAAAAAATTTTTTTTAAAAAGATTTTATTTATTTATTTAAGAGAGAGAGAGAGAGAGAGAGCATGAATGGTGGGGAGGGGTAGGGAGAGGGAGAAGCAAACTCCGCGATGAGCAGGGAGATCAAACCTGGGCTCGATCCCAGGACCCTAAGATCATGACCTGAGCCGAAGGCAGCTGCTAAAATGATTGAACCACCCAGGCGCTCCTACTCTCTGGTCTTAACAGAAATTAAATGTTTGCTGATTCCTGAGCTCACTTAAGCAGTGTGGCTGAATGCTAGGAACCATAAATCCAACTTTGGGACAATTGTTCAGAATCCTTAAGTATGTTTGGATACGGAGCCTTGATTTTCCCCTTACTTTCATTTTCAAATATACTTTTTACTTATTGTGGTTTTGATTTGTATTTCCCTGATGGCTAGTGATGTTGAACATTTTTTCATGTGTCTATTGGCCATTTGTATGTCTTCTTTGGAGAAGTGTCTGTTCATGTCTTCTGCCCATTTCTTGACTGGATTATTTGTTTTTTGGGTGTTGAGTTTGATAAGTTCTTTATAGGTCTTGGATATCAGCCCTTTATCCAAAATGTCATTTTCAAATATCTTCTTCCATTCTGTGGATTGCCTCTTAGTTTTGTTGACAGTTTCCTTTGCTGTGCAAAATCTTTTCATCTTGATGAAGTCCCAAAAGTTCATTTTTGCTTGCCATCAGGGAAATACAAGTCAAAACCACAGTGAGATACCACCTTACACCCATCAGAACGGCAAAAATTAACAAGACAGGAAACAAGTGTTGGCGAGGTTGTGAAGAAAAGGGAACCCTCTTACACTGTGGTGGGAATGTAAGCTGGTGCAGCCACTCTAGAAAACAGTATGGAGGTTCCTCAAGATGTTAAAAATAGAACTACCCTACGACCCAGCAACTGCACTACTGGGTATTTACCCCAAAGATACAGACGTAGTGAAAAGAAGGGGCACATGCACCCAATGTTCATAGCAGCAATGTCCACAATAGCTAAACTGTGGAAGGAGCCGAGATGCCCTTCAACAGATGAATGGATAAAGAAGATGTGGTCCATATATACAATGGAATATTACTCAGCTATCGGAAGGAACGATTACCCACCATTTGCATCGACATGGATGGAACTGGAAGGGATTATGTTAAGTGAAATAAGTCAAGCAGAGAAAGACAATTATCATACGGTTTCGCTTATATGTGGAACATAAGGAATAGAGCGGAGGACCACAGGGGAAGGGAGGGAAAACTGAATGGGAAGAAATCAGAGAGGGAGACAAACCATGAAAGACTCTGGACTCTGGGAAACAAACTGAGGGTTACAGAAGGGAGGGGGATGGGGGGATGGGGTAACTGGGTGATGGGTATTAAGGAGGGCATGTGTTGGGATGAGGGCTGGGTATTATACAGAACTAAGGAATTGTTGAACACTGCAACAAAAACTTATGATGTACTATATGCTGGCTAACTGAACATAATAAAAATATATACATTTTTTACTTTTCTGTAAATTCTGTAAAATTTTACTTATCTAGAAACTTCTATATGCAAACTCTGTATTAGGTCTTATAGTGGAAAAATCAGATATAGACATAACAAAGCAGAAAACAAGGCAGGAATATGGGAAAGGAACAAGGTTGAGAAAAACCATGTGCCAGGATTCAGGTATACTACTAATTTAAATGCCACAATAACCTTATGAAATAGCTATTAACAGACCATTTTATAAATGTGGAATTTAAGGCTGAGAGAAATAAAAGAACTCCTTAACCAAGGTTAGTTAATAAGTGGTAGAATTGAAATTCAATTACAGATTCATCATGTCAGCTATCCACTGAGGTTTTATTTACTCATTTATTTTCTATTACTGTATTTTCCATTTCCACAATTTGTATTTGGTTCTTTTTCAGATCTGTGGGTAACAGATTTCATGCTTACTATGAATTAAAAAGTTTATAGTAAATTATTTTGTAAACTACTAAAAATTTCATCAATACTGTATTATCAATGCTTTCTTCCTTTTTCTCTTTGAATATTTTATTTATTTATTATTTATTTTTTATTTAAATTCAATTAGCCAACATATAGTACATCACTAGTTTTTGATGTAGTGTTCAGTGATTCATTAGTTGCATATAACACCCAGTGCTCATCACATAATGTGCCCTCCTTTGAATATTTTAAATATACTTAAGTTGAAAGCCACATCCCCAATCTGGCCTGGACTCCAAAATTGCCAGAAACCTGAGCAAAGTGTAATAAATACACCGAGAGCTAGAAAGACAATTAAACTTCACTCAACCTGAGTTCTGTGTCTGCAGAAGAGTGGCTGTTATAATGTTTTTGTTTATTATTATTATCCTTGGTTCTTCCATGGGGTTTGACTCGGACATTTGCTGCATTGACTGGGTTCCCTCAATATTTATTCCTCCTGTAGTTTGCAATTTTTTTTTTTTTTACTATAAGCTTGTCTTCCATGGTAGCTGTTTCACTTTGTGAATCCTATGTGTCCTGACTTATGCAAGCATCCTATTGAGTATTTTACCAGTGGCCTCTACAGATGACTGACAGAACTGATCTGTTCTGGACCAGCCTCTTTGTACATTTCCCCATTTGGGGTTCCAACAGCACATGGACGGTGTTAATTTGGATGCCGTGCTCCTGGCAAGGTTTGGAGCTTCCATTGCTCAGTGCTGACTTTCGCTTCCTCTAGCTCAGGTGATCAGCAAGTTTTATTGTTCTTCTCCAAGCAGTGGAAGGGAATAAAGATCATGTGTTTTATTTTTGTTGGTTTTTGGTTTCTACATATCAATCAATTTTATCTCCTTCTGTGCCATCTTTTGAATGGAGATCTTTTAAATTATATTTTTATGACTACAAATGTTAGAATTAGCTATTTTGACTCTTTTTGTGGTTATCCTAGATGTTCAACATGTATACTTAACTTAAAATGGTCCAAAGTTTATCTTTATTATCTTCCTGAACAAGGGTCATACGATGTTTTTATGCTGCTTACCCTCCAATAATAAAATGATGTCCCCATTTTAGTTCTTAAACCTCACAAATAAGACATTTGATTGATTTGGACATTCCTAGGTTGTATTGATTCACATGTTAATTGTTTTCCTCTCACCTTTGCACCTTCAATGTCATGCCTTTTTTATGGCTCATTTTTCTGTTCAAAATACATACCATGAAGTTCTCTTGGTAGTATATACAATTTTGGGGGGGGTTTCTGTCTGCAAGTGTCTTTATTTCACTACTGCCCTGGAAAAAAGTGGTTTCTCTGAATACATATATTCTAGTTTGATGAGGATTTTCTTTCACTACTTGCAAGATATTGTTCTATTGACTTCTGACTTCCATTTTTGTGGATAAGAAGTCAGCTTACAGTCCAGAGTCTCTTTGATAGTAATGTGCATTTTTGTTTTCTGGGGTTCATTAGATTGAATGCATCTATGAAATTGTGCCTTTTAATGATTCTGAAAATTTCTTGGGTAGTAATCTTCATAAGACTGCCATCTCCCTAGTTTTTCCGTCAGCTCCTCATGGACACCCATTGGTTGTTTGTTAGACCTCCTTGCTCTGTCCTCTATGAGTCCTTTTACGTATTTCCTGTCTTCTGTCTTTCTTGACTACAACTTTGGAAATTAATTAAACCTATTTTCCAGTTCAGCAAGACTTTCTTCATCTCTGTATAATCTGCCACTTCATCTATTTGTAGAGTTTCTAATGTACGTTTATTATTTCCAAAAGTTCCATTTGCTTATTTTTCAATATTTCCTGGTCAGCTTTGATAGTTATTTTTTGGGGAGGGCGGTGGAAAATAGTCTTTTGTCATACTTTCAATACCCTATTTTATTTCTTTAAATATATTATTTATATTTATTTTTATTTCCCTACGTCAATTCCAACACTGAGAGTCTTTATGAGTCTAGTTCTGCGATTTGTGGTTGTGTTGTTGTTCGTGATTTGAATATGAATCATAGTGACTTGATTCTACATGTTATGTAATTTGTTACTATCAGTGCATATTCCCTGCAACATCATTCCTCAGGGGCTTTTCAGGGAGGATTCAACTTATATTCTGCTGGGACCCTGGGACACTACCACAGCATTGGACTACTTTCAGCTACATTTTTGGTTTGGGCTATTTTTTGGATTATGTGTCAGATATGAATTCTGGACCCAAACTCTTGTGCTGATAGGCTTACGTAGAGACTCTTGAGGAGGTTTTAATCAGCTTTACCCAGAGATAAACAAACATTCCAATCTTGCTTCTGGAAAGCAAGTTTTTTAAAAAAAAATTATTTTTCCTAAATCCATTTTGAGAATCCTTTGTCTCTAGATAGGGTTCCAGGTTCAACTCCCCTGGCACGCCTCCCCCAACTGCAAGTCCTACATTTTGTCTACTGTCCCCTCGGTGCATAGATTGTTAAAATCTAAGTTCTTCGTTGCCAAGGATTGGCAGATAGTCCTAGAGAAAGCAATACTTTCTCTTCTGGACCCTCTTTGTTTATTTTCTTATCATTTCTAGCCCCTGGAGAATTAACTCATTTCTTATGCTTTATTCAGAATTTGTATGAATTCTGTGCCAGGAAGGTTTCTCTGGTCGCCCAGGAACAGAGGAGTCCTGTAAGATATCAAAACCCAAGGTCCAGATCCTAAGTCTCATGGTTCGTTCTAATACCAATTTAGATATTGACCTCAGCCTCTGCTCACCTATTGGCTTTAAATTCACTCTTTTTAGCAGCTGGGAATCATCCCTATTGCTTTCAAATGCAGCTGTATTTTTGGCTTTGTTATTATTATTTTTATCCAGGAATTCTATATGAGAGGCCTTGAAGCATAGTAGTTAAGAGCACAGCCTCTCATGCTGGGCTGCCAGGCTGTCCTGGCTCTACCACCCTCCAGCTGTGAAAACCTGGACAAGTAACTTAACCTCTCTGTGTACTAGATTGCCTCAGTGATAGAGTAGACATAACATTGTGCTTACTGCATAGAGTTTCTGTGAGGGTTCAGGGAGTCGGTCTACATAAAGCATTTAGAACAGTCCCTGGCATGTGATTAGTGCTGCATAATTGTTAATGAGTATCAATAGGGTATAGTTAGACCAGGAGCCTGTCTTCCTGCTTCCCTTCAGGTTTTCCCAATTGGACCTAACTCCTTCCAAAGCCCATCTTCTTTCCCTCACACAGTGACGTCTACCCAGGGCTGGGAGAGGAGCTGTGTGAGTCCAGTGGGACAGGACTGAGACTTGCTTGCTAAATTAGGGATATAAGGTAGAGAGACACTTGACTGTTGAATAATAAAACAAAACACCACTTCATATAATTAGGGGAATAAAATTGAAAGCAAGGGACTGGGTATTTGGAGGTATTTCTGTGATGGACCCCTTCCTTGGGTAATAAAAACTGGTCTTCATGTTTGTGGCAGGGTGGACCTGTGGGTAGAGGTTAATTGCCCACAAAATTTAAGTTAATTTAGGTTGGAGGGAGAGGAGAATCTCAGGAACTCAGCACAGTGCACAGTACCTCAAACGTCACATCAGTGAATACTTGCTAATCAGAAATTAAACACCACTTGAACCTATCCCTCTTTTCTAGGGACCAGATAGATTTTTTTCTAGACTCAGATTCTCGTGATTAACTAGAAGAACATAGGCAAAGTTAGATGAACTGTCTTGTGAATTTCACCTGCGTGTAGAAAGGAGCTCTGCTACTCAGTTCCTCTGTGTTTACCAGACAGGAAATGTAAACTAAGTAGCAGACAACAAAGGTATCCAGGGGGGAGACATCTCTTACGGAGTGCCACCGGGGAGGCATTGGGTAACGCTCTATTTTAGATTTTTAATTAATTATCTGAAAGAGAGATCCGGCAGTGCTATTGGGACTTGCAGGTGTGTTTCGCCAGGAAGGATGACACAGTGGCACAGAGGAGGAATGGAACCAAAGGGGCTGGAGCCATGGGGGGAGTGACAGTAAACCAGGGCAGGGAAGTGGGCAGCTGCCTTCTACCAGCTGTGGTCGGCATGCAGCCCTTAATGGATTAGCACTCAATGAGGTAGAGTCTTGGCTTCTTCAAGATATCTGGTCTACCAGTTGGTCCCAGCTCTTTGACCAGACCTCCACCCTGTTTCCATGGTACCTGCACCCCTCATGCTTAAAGGACTATTGCCCAGTGTTTAAGAGTGAGTCGGACAGACTGGGTTTAATTGTCAATTTTCAGGAATGTAATCTTGGGTA
This sequence comes from Ursus arctos, assembly GCF_023065955.2. Classification (NCBI taxonomy): domain Eukaryota; kingdom Metazoa; phylum Chordata; class Mammalia; order Carnivora; family Ursidae; genus Ursus; species Ursus arctos. The sequence goes on along the minus strand of NW_026622886.1, from coordinate 7,028,862 downwards.
AATTGCAACCTCTCATCTATAATTGTCTCGCTTCACAATCGTAGTGATCATGGCTGGGATGAGGCAAAGGTGAGTAAGGAAACTAGTGGATAAAATTTAAGAGACAACCATGCTCTGGGTTGTGCTGGTGCAAGGATGCCACTGGCTCAGCACTGAGAATGAGTGCCTCCTTCAGTGTTTAACCCTAGGCACCCCACTTCCTCACCCCAGTCCCCCAGCCCCGACGATGATTGTATCTATGTCATAGGGCTGCAGTGAGAATTAAAAAAAAAATCACACACACAAAGTAATTAACTGAGTGCCTGATACATGGGAAGTGTGAACATTCACGTCCCTTCCTTTCCTAGTTCCAGACTGCCAGTCTCACCAGACTCTGGGCAAGTGACCCTAGGAATTTGTTAGAAATTTCAAGTCTTTTGAAGGGGGGTAAAAATCATCCTAGAGAAAAGAGATGCCTGTCCTGAGAGCAAAGAGGAAAATAAGCTCACAGCATGGACCCTCTGAGTAGCTGACATTTGTAAATGAGAATATACATTGTTGGATACAGAAATGGGATATTTTATTGTATGTTTTTCACTAGTCATAAGTACTTACAACGAACACCATTGCTCCTGCTCAGTAGCCATTTGCCTCCTTCTTCCTTCTGAAAGAGACCATGTCTCACAACAGAAGCCTTAAATTATAGGTGCTCACTTCCTCTGACTCTTTTGCAGCTATGGTAGGAGCATATGAACCTATTTTAGGGTGTTTCTGGGGAGAATTTCCTTCTCTAATGAAGAAAGATGCCTCTTGGTCATACAGCCACCAGTAGGGAAGGAGGGGAAATGAAGATGGGAAGGTTTGGCCCAGTTGTGGGCCTGCCTGAGTCTTTCCCCTTAGTCCCTTTGGAATGTGGGGCTGGTGATTACACGGGCAAAAAGCTGCAGAGGACGGCCCTGGGCAAGCACACTGAACAAGCCCTGGGGAGTTTGTCAGCGGAAGTGCATGCTAGAAGCAGTCATGGACACCTGCATGCGGACGATGTGAAAGATGGAGAAAATTAACAGCACCGTGCCTTCATCTGAGGATGCGAGGGGGACAATGAGAAGAAATAATCAACAGAGCGTGAGATGGATGAGGTCAGTTACAGAAGGTAACATGGCAGGGGTGGATTTAGAGCTGGGAATCCAGAAAATCACAGAAAGTGTTTGAGCCAAGGAAGGATATGAGAGATCTTCACATTTTGTGTTTTCTAATTTAAATTGTACATTAGAGATAAACAACCCTTTTCTGAAAAAGGCCCAATAGCAAACATTTCTGGCCTCATGGGCTGTCAGTCTCTGTTGCAACTACTCAGTCTGCCATTGTAGCATGAAAGCAGTCACAGGCAATGAATACATGACCAGGCATGGCTGTGTTCCAATAAAACTTTATTAACAAAAAAGATGGTGGGCCGGGTTGGCCTGTGGGCTCTAGTTTGCCAACTCTTGCTTAGGGTTCCAGAAAGACAGAAATGTAGGCATTACCCTCTGCCAGGCACTGTCTGGGCCCTGGGAATACACAGAAGAAAAAAAAAATCACTGACTTTTTCTAGGATTTTGTAGTCTTTCCTCTCCTGCTTTTTCAGTTCCTTCTTTTTTATATCAACCACTACCATCATCAGCCTCCTTCATTAAGCGTCTTCTTTTTTTAAAAAAAAGATTTTATTTATTTATCCTCGGGGGAGAGAGAGAGAGAGAGCAGTCATGCGTTGGGGTGGGTGGGGACGGAGGGAGAGAGAGAAGTAGACTCTGCTGAGCAGGAAGCCCAATGCGGGGCTTGATCCGTGGACCCCAGAATCATGACCTGAGCAGACGTTTAACTGACTGAGCCACCCAGTCAACCCCATTAAGCATTCGCTATGGGTCAGCCCCAATTTTAGGAGCTTTATGTATGTATTATTTTTAAGCTTCAAACAGTCCTTCAATATAGGTATTATTACTCCCATTACGTTGACTAAGGAAATTGGGGATCCTCCTTGCCCAAAGCTCTGGAGCTCATAGGTGCCAGACCTGGAATGTCAGCTTAGAGCTTTCATATTTTTTTATGAGTGTGTGTGTGAAAAGGATTGTGTTTATTAAGTCTGTAGATCAATTTGGAAAGAATTCACTTTATTTTTATTTTATTTATTTATTTATAATAAATTTTTATTATTTTATGTTAGTCACCATACAGTACATCCCTAGTTTTTGATGTAAAGTTCCATGATTCATTAGTTGCGTATAACCCCCAGTGCACCATGCAATACGTGCCCTCCTTACTGCCCATCACCAGCCTATCCCAATCCCCCAGCCCTCTCCCCTCTGAAGCCCTCAGTTTGTTTCCCAGAGTCCATAGTCTCTCATGATTCATTCACCCTTCGGTTTACCCCCCCTTCTTCCCTTTCTTCTCCTACCGATCATTTATGGAACATAAGAAGTAGCAAGATCGGTAGGAGATCTTTCATATTTCAAAGTACCTGCTGATTCTAAGACGTGCTATGGATTCAGAAGAGGGGATCTGGGGACACGCTGCCCGGAAGGGAATTCCGACTGTGTGACTTTGGACAAGTTAATCCAGTTCTCTGTGTCTCATTTTCCTCATCTATAAAACGGGGACAGCAAAAGCAGTTTCTTCATGGGCTAGGTGATGAAAACTAGCTGACATAAGTAAATCTCATCAGGACAATGCAGGGCATGTAATGGGTGTTACATTAAGTATTAGCTATGATTGTTCTTATTAACGGGATTGACATGTGTGGAGCAGAAAGTTATGGCACCTTGGGTAGATATCACAAAGGCTCTTAAAATGTAAGGAAATGCTCCTTCACTGCAGGCAGCTTTGCTCCCCAGGGGGCATTTGAAAACATCTGGATACATTTTTGATTGTCATCACTGGGGGAAAGGGGACAGCTATTGGTATCTAGTGGGTCAGGCCCAGGATGCTTCTAAATAGTCTACAATGTACAGGGCAGCCCCCCCCTCCCCCCAAAACAAAGAATTATCTTACCCCTTGATGTCAATGGCGTCAAGGTTCAGGAACACTGTTGTAATGTTTTGAACAATGAACAAGAACAGGTGGACCCTGGACTGATGTATTTGGGCTCAGCCCAAGAATTGTTTAGGGCAAAAATGGGGTAAGAACACCGATCTCTACAGTCCAGATCTTGAGTTCTTTCTCCTCCACCACATTGCGCCAGGGACAACTGTGGAAGGAGCAATGCCAAGCCAGGCTGTGGGAACCCTATGTGCAGAAGCTTAGAAGCAGGGAAAAGAGACCGTAGACCTTTGGTCTGGGACAGACATCCTAATTCATTTGATGTAGATAGTCTCTGTGTGCGGGAGTCATGAGGGACAAGGGAAGGAGGTGGGAAGGGGCCCCTAGTGAAGAGCTCAGAGTTGGGAGAAGAGGGAGCCGTGCTGGGCGTTCGAGCAGAGGAGTGATGCCCAGCTATTAGGAGCAGGGAGGTTCTGTGCAGGAAGCTACTGGAATCTGATGGATCAGCTGGTCGGTGACTGCAGTACTCTTTCTGGAGGGATGAAGGCCCCAGACAAGGTGGACGAGAGGGAAGAGGTGACTCAGAGACCTGGTGGAGGGGCCTCCTTGGAGCTGGGACATGGCATGTGTTCTGCCTTCAGTCAGAGACAAATGGAAGCTAAAGGGCTCTGGCCATGCATACAAACCTTGTTCTGCACAGCCCTGAGGATCCAGTGCCTGCTAATGAGGTTTTCTGGAGGGCTGTTAAAGATCATTAAAAAGCAGTTTTTGCAAACTCAATATTAGTTTTTAAGCAGTTAGCAGGGGTGAGCCCTTACCGCTCAATGTTAACCAAAGCGAGTGATGAGTTGCCACTCAGGACACAGAGGGAGGCAGGGGTAATCCCTCAGATCCCGTGGACGGTGGGCGGTGGGCAGTGGGGGGTGCCTCCGAATCAGTGCTACACCATTTATTTCCATCTGAGTCACAAAACGCTTTTTGAACGCTCTCTCCATTCCTAGAATTGTGCTCAGCATTACAGAGTAACGCTAATAGTGATAATAGTGACAACAATAATTAAAGTACTGGAAATTTATTGAGCACTTACCATAGATTAAGAACTGTGCGAAGTCCTTCATAGAAACATAAGACATTCCCCCTAATCCTGCAACTCTGTTGCAAAGTGAGTATTATTAACCTCATTTTACACATGGGGATTTTGAGATGATAAAAACAGAATCGAGGTCCTTAGACTTTTGTGATCTAATAGGACAAAAATGCTTAAACAAGTCAATGTTCTATCCTATAAGATTGGAAATTCCCATCGTTGCTGCCATTTATGAATTACTTTCAGTGGCCCAGGTACTGTTCTACTCTCATTCCAGATAAAAGCTCATTGATTTCTCACAAAACACTAGGAGGTAGCTACTATAATTCCCATTTTCCAGATCGGGAAACTGAGGCAGAGCACTTCTAAGGAAACTTGCCTCAAGTTAGATAATGAGTCAGAAGAAGAGCCAGATCCAAGCTCAGGCATCGAGTTAGTTCATCTAACAAACACTTTCTTTATTCACCTATAGAATAACTTAACACAAATATGGATCTCAGAGACTTGTTGCAAGGATCCAACCATCCTATTGCCGTAAAATATTTAGCGGAGCACCTGCCATATATTGCGGGCTTCATTAACAGCCACATCCAGGTGTTTTGTTCACACCTTTATCCTCAGTGCCGAACACCTGCCCAAAACAAGAGAGGCACTCAATAACTATTTGTCGAAGGCATGTTGAAATGTCAGCTCTCAAACTCTGCCTTATTGTTACTGTGGAGAGATGAAGGGTGGTTTTACATCACAGCATCTGGAAGAGTTTTTGATGTGGCTACGGGGAGTAAGGTGTGTGAGTGTAGGCAAAGACAAGGTGGGGAAACTTCTCTGGAAGGAGATAGGATGGCTGAACCGCTGCAGGGGTCAAGCCACATCCCAAGCTTGGGAAAGCTCTCTTGAGGTGTCTGGGGTGGAGATGTGTGTGTAGCAGAGGTGGTTGCCCTAGAAACCAACACATTCCCCCCGCCGAGGAGGTGGGCACACCTGGGGAAGAAGATACCTCCGGGCTAAGAACAAAGGCCAGGTTTCCTCTGCAGCAGGTGCTGCTCCCTGGGTCCATAGGAGAAAGACAGCCCACGAGAGGGAAGAGTAGGGAGTATTGTCAGAAAATGGGGAGGTCATCTCAGAAGTCCCAGGCGAAGAGTTTTGGGAAGGAGGTCATCAACAGTGTCAGACTCAGTGAAACTCTGTTTCAGGACTTGGCTGGACAAGGGCTAACCCACAATGCCTGGTCCAGAATAGGCACACATAGGTGTTGAGTGAACTTGCCCAAAATCCGAAAGTGAGCATCTGGGACTTGGACTGCAGTGTTTGATCCCAAGCCTGAGCCACCAAGTCCTCTGTAAGTCACCTTTTACCACTTCCGTGTGAACACCCCAAGCTCCGCCTCGCATATCTCCTGAGTGTATCTCTTTTCGTGTCCTTACTTCTTCCTGGCGTACCCATCCTCGACCTATGTCGGTCCAGATTTCTGCATTTTGTTTTAAAGGATCCGGAACTCTTTCATCATGAGTCCTATCTAATTCTTCCCAGCCATAAGTCATCATAGATTTTTCTCTTGATTTTTCTCCTCCATAATTGTCTTGTAACACTGAGTTTATTCTACTTTTTATGACACAATTAGTTGTCTGTTGTTTTTTGAGCCGCTTGCGGCCCTTTAGGGCAGGTTGGTTTTCTTGATCGCGGCATCCCCCTTGACACTTAGCACTGTGCTTGAGACACAACACGGAATCAGTAACTCTTGTTAAGTTGAAATAAGACATAAACAGGGTGTATTTCTCTCCTTGTATTACCTCCAAATGGGTCTTTCGAGATTCCTGGTGTCTCTAGAGCCAAAGTTTTCATAAAATTTACAGGAGGATCTAAAAATGCCCTCGCCCAAAAGGAAAGGTGCCCAAAACAGTGGAAAAGTGCCCAGTGTACATCAGCAGGGCACTAGTTGAATAAACCTTGAGATATCACGCAGCTTTAACAGGGAGTGTGTTTACAGAGAACAGTGGAGGGGTCTCTGGAATGTATCCTGGGCCACAGCATGCAAATTAAGCAAAGTGGAGAAAAGCATGTGCAATTTAAGAAAATGGGGCCAAGGATATAAGTTTTATATGCATATATATATCAAAACTTATATATAGATAAGTTTTATATGCATATATATATGATATATATGATATATATATATGATATATATGATATATATGATATATATGATACGTATATATATGATATATATGATATATATGATATATATATGATATATATATATGATATAACAAGGATATGTTTTATATGCATATATATATCATATATATATATATATTATATCATATATATATATATTATATCATATATATATTAATGATAGGAAGAGAAACCAAAATCAGATGAAAAAAGGTTACATGTACCTATAAGGGCAGGGAAGAAACGAGCTGAGGGAAACTGGGGAACCCAGGAGCCAGGAAGACATTTTACATAATTGCGAAGCAGAATCAAATCTGGCAAACAGCAGTCTCCGAAGATTGAAAGCAAAGTGAAAGAAATGAATTTGTGTGTTAAACAAATAGGGAATTGTTTCAAGTGGCTTCAAAATGCAAGAGTTTGACTGCCTTTCTAGCGGCATATACTCTGTGGATAAAAACAGTGGCAAAATAAACGTAAACATCTGTAGCAATCCTCATGCTGGTGTAGCAGTGATGTGGTCCTTCTAGGAGCTGTGCATGTGCGCCGTGAGATAAAGCAAGAGCTTGTGCTGGTATCCTTGAGAACCAGAACCATTAGTGTGGCGGAAAGATATGAAGGTGTCTGCTTGAAGAGATTAAGTCAAAGCCCCTTAGTCCCGAATTTGATTTGGATGTTGGAACATGACTCCTAATGAATTTCCTCCCAAGAAAAAAGAACACAAACACCTTGTGTTTTCCAGCTTGGCCCACTGGAAACGTCTGGAGGCAGTGACCAATCCCGCAGAACCCACAGTGTGGTCTCCAGATACCACTTCCCAATAGAAGAGAGCAGCGCTCTCTATCACCATCTAGCATATTCTATATTTAGTTCATTAAAAAACAAAACAAAACAAAACAAAACAAAAACCAGTCTGCCCTCTTCCACTGATACATGAGCTCCACGGAGGCAGGCGCTTCTCATCTATCGTTCGCTGCCGTATCGTTAGTTCTACTAGGCACTCAACAAATAGATGTTGAATGAACAAAAGGATGGTAGGGAATGCTAAGTGGTCCAGCCACGGATGCCAGCTCGATATGCTCTGCATTCTTTCCAGATCATAGTAACCCAAGCGCAGTTTCTCCTACATGAGTCCCCACAAATAGTAAAACTATCTCTTCTCTTCTCTTCTCTTCTCTTCTCTTCTCTTCTCTTCTCTTCTCTTCTCTTCTCTTCTCTTCTCTTGGGTCAGTGGGTTTGGTTCCTGCCTAGCCCCCATTCTTGTTCTCAATTCATTTTCCCCACTGGAACTTCATACAAAGAACAGGAGGATCACTGCGGAGGTTGGAGGAGGAAAGGGGTCTCATCATATCCTCTTTCAGATCAATCAGTCACTAGCTCTCACTGCAAAGAGAAAAAGCCCAAGCTTTTTTATGATTCTTGTCTATCCTAATTTCCACCAGTGCTTTTTGCAATCCATTAGTGGTTGGAAGCACCAAGATGCTCGAATGTGACCAGGATTCATAAAAAATATATAATAAAAAGGATAGAGGATGTTCCGGTGGCGTAAGGAAGTTTCAGTACGTATTGTTTCCTGAAACTTTTGTTTTGGTTAAGTATGTGCCATTCATGGGTCTGTGTGTCAAGTCTTGATGTCAAAAGCATTCTGTACAAATATTCATCCTATCTTTCTCCTTCTCTTCCCCTCCTCTGTATCCTCCTCCTCCTCTTCCTCGTCCTTTTGCCTCTGTGTCTGTCTGTCTTCTGAATCACTGGAGGACCTTGTGAAGAAAAGATATCTGATTCTTCGCTTCTCAGATCTCTCTCTCTCTTTTTTTTAAAGATTTATTTATTTATTTGACAGAGAGACAGCCAGCGAGAGAGGGAACACAAGCAGGGGGAGTGGGAGAGGAAGAAGCAGGCTCCTAGCGGAGGAGCCTGATGTGGGGCTCGAGCCCACAACACCGGGATCACACCCTGAGCCAAAGGCAGACGCTTAATGACTGCGCTACCCAGGCGCCCCGCTTCTCAGATCTCTTAACAGTGCTTCTTGTCATTACAGTTCAAGCCAGCACTTGATCTAAATGTCATTGTAGACAAGGTGCATCTGGGGAGATGGGCGAGAGGCCCTTCCCAGGCCCCACGCACCCCTTGGGACCCTGACCTGATAGGTCAGAGTGGAGACTCAGCATCAGAGTTTTAGCTGGCTTCCTGGAGATATTGATGCAGAGTTAAGACCGCACTTTACAAATACCCAGCATGCAAGGGGGTGCAGGTGTTTATCGATGCCATTGAACTATGCCTGACTTATTCAATGGTATCCATTCTTACTGGGACCACAAGTGGCTTGAGGCTGACATACGTCATGTCTGAAGAGATGAAGAAGACTCCTTACCTTGAGATAGCTTCCTCTTCTCATGGAATTACCCATTCATCATTTCCTCCTCCTTTGGGGAAATTCTACTCTCGCTGGCTCATGGAGGACTCATTCCCAGTCTTTGTCCCATGTAACAACGTTGTGGCTCTGCCTTCAGAGAAATGGTGCTGCTTGATTGTCCAGCAATTGTCCAGCAATTTGGTAAAGCTCTTGTGAAAAGCAGAGCCCACAGACCATATGGCAGATTCTATCGAGAAGGTGGGAGGCCAACATGTGGGGCTGTTCTCAGCCTTGGCTAGCCTTTGAGGTGGCACAACAGATGTGTTCTTGTTTTCTTTGCACACACAGGTACATTCTGATAATAAAGCAAAGCACCAACGTGGAAAAATCATCTCCCTATTTTTAGGCTTAGAACTTAGCAGTGCATATGGGGGGGATGGTTGGGATAAAGGCTGGGGAACACTCCCAGGTCTTCAAAAGAAAAGTGTTACCCAAGTACCTTGTGCTGGTGATGTTATGAATATTACATCTGTCTCACTGGCTTATAGTCTAATTAGTGCCCTGGAATTCCCCACCTCTTTGATTAATGATTGCTTACTTACAGATTTGTTTTACTGCTCAAAACACCAGGAAGTGGGGGGGGGGGTGGTCCAGCATTGACCAAGGCTCATCTTGGACCTCAAATAATGGAAACATACATCATTCACTATTAATACGGTGTCAGGAACCATTGTAAGCAGATAACATGTGTTGATTCATGTAATTCTCCCATAGCCCTAGAATGAGTGCCATTATTTTCAACATTTTTGAGCTAAGGAAATTGAGCACAGTGAGGTTACATGACTTAGTCAAAGTCACAGGACTTGTAGTCATGGAGTTGGGAGTTGAACGCAGGTAATTAAGCTGCAAAGTCTCTGTCACTAACTACCATGCCGCATTTCCTCTTAAAGGAGTTTACAGTCTAGTTCGGGAAGAGAGGAGACTTTTTTCCACGGTAAGTAAAGTAGCAAATGTTGTTTTGAATGGAGAGGGGAAAGTGGTAAATACATAGTATGGACAGAGCATGTAATTAACCAGTCTTAAGGTTTCCAAATTAGAATATGTGTAACTTATTCCAGTGGTTTTATGGTACCCTTCTGACAAACTGGTTAATAATAGGCCATAGATATGTAGAAGTGTGTCAGCTTTTGCTCCTATTTCTGATGGGTGGATCTTCTGGATTGTCTGGACTCAGTGAATCTCAGCAGAGTTTGCTCATATATTTGTGTTCAGTCAGAAGGTTCTTTGGTCCTGGAGGCCAGCTGGTGCTGGACGATGCTAGCTGGTACTCGGATGTCTGGTGCTTTGCTGGTGGGGAGCAACAGGGGTAACTGTGCCGCATGTCTATAACCATCCAAAGGGCTAGCTCAGGATTTTTCACATGGCAGCCTAGCCCAGGCTTATTCAGATGATGGCTTATTCAAGAAGAGCAAGAGAGGGAAAAGCCCAGTGGTGTGAGCCTTTTGGAGAAGAATCTTTGGCTGTCTCTACAATATACCTCTGCAAAGTTGCTTACATTCCACTCACGTGTAAAATAAGTTTGTGCCATCTCTGGATCCTCTATAACATCATCCAGTTATAGCATCAGGATTAAAGTCTAGGATCTCCTGATCTACTTCAGGTCCAGATACGGACGAAGCTTCTTGGATGTGGTCCTTTGAATGTGGGCACCCTTCATCTTGAGACCTTGAACTAGTAAAGAGTTATCTGATGCCAACCCTCTCAACCCCCAAATACCATAGTAATACAGGGAAGGACAGCCATAGAGGTGAAAAGAGTGAGAAGCACATAGCAATCCTGATCCAGAACAATTCTGAAATCCCTCCAGGTAGATGTTGCACTGTCCCCCTACTGTGGACATGGGTAGTGTCCTTAATCAGGACTCAGTTTAGCTCCTTTTTTTTATTAGAGAGAGAGACAGAGAGGGAGAGGCAGAGCAAGAGGGAGAGAGAGAGAGAGAGAGAGAGAGTCTTGTTTAAGATAAAAAGTTTTTAAAGATTTTGTTTATTTGAGAGAGGGAGAGTGAGAGAGAGCAGGAGTGGGGTGAGGAGCAGAGAGAGAGAGAGAAGCCGACTCCCTGCTGAGCAGGAAGCCCAACTCGGGCTCCATCCCAGGACTCTGCGATCGTGAGCCAAAGGCAGACAGTTAACTGACTGAGCCCCCAGGTGCCCAATAAGAAGAGAGAGTCTTAAGCAGACTCCATACCCAGCACAGAGCCCGACATGGGGCTCCATCTTACCAAGGTGAGAGCATGACCTGAGCCAAAATCAAGAGTCAGGTGCTTAACCAACTGAACCACCCAGATGCCCCAGGACTCAGTTTAGCTCCTTGTTAGGGACTCTTGAGTCTATTGTTTATCAAGGGTCCATTATCTTGGTTCTCAACCCTACCTTTTGAGATATGCTTCCTTTACCATAAGAAATGGCCTGATTGGCAGCTCAATAGATTTTGCTGCTTGCTTTATGCCCACATAAAGTAGGGAGCCTGGAGGTCTTTTCGCAGTTTGAGCAATATCAGTCTTACTCATTTAAAGCTGATGGCCTTTTATGGATACAAGACCCTCAACACTTTGTGGGTTTCCTGTGTATCAAATTATAAGTCCACTCCAGTTGACAAAAGCTTGTCTTTACTCCAGCGCAGTTGTCATAAGACTCTGATAAGCTCCTTTCTCTAGCTAAGAACTGACAGGCAGCACATCAAATCTTTGCAAAAGGTTTACAGTTTCTTGGAGTCACAGCTTCATTTATCTTTACCTTGAAGCTATTACTTACCTTGGGAATCTTTGACCAGCTGGAGGCTGGGATTAGGGGGAAAAATTGTTATCATCTAGAAAATTCTATACCTTCTATACCTTCAAAATTCAGCTTGCAAACTGGACCATTCTTCCTTTAACTACTTTCTCTTTTCTGGTGTCTCAACACAGGCACCTAAAGAAGCCAACTGATTCTTTCCACATTATGCTTGGAAATAATTTTGACAAGGTCCGAAAGTTTAAGTACATTTACTATCATATATTACCACTGATGATAGCGTTGCTAATTGTTCTGTGGCTGTGTATCGTAGGCCAACGCTTTTCCCTCTTTCTCTTGCAGTTTCCTTGCGGCTTTTCCAGTTGCCGCTAACCATTTGCTCACCATTTTCATCCCTTTTGTTAACATTTTCCTTGCCTCTTCTCCAGGCTCCATCCATTGGTCCTAAAGCCAATGCCACATGTAGAAGATTTTACTTATGGCAGCACCCAACCATTGGGTATCAATTCCTGTACCAGTTAGCTTTTTTTTTCTGTGTAATAATACACCCCAAAACCTACTGGCTTAAAATAACAACCATGTATTCAGCTTCTGATTCTGCAGATCGGCTAGTTCTTTGGGTTTGGGCAGCTTGCCTGAATGCTGCTGGGCTCACTCTTGAGCCTGTTGTCACTGCTGGGCTCACTCTTGAGCCTGTTGTCAGCTGGTAGACTGGTGACCGACTGAGTAGTCTATGACCTCACTTACATGCCTGGAAGTTGGCAGACTATGAGTTGGGGCAACAGAGGTGACTTGGCCACGTGTCTGTCATCATCCAGCTAGCTAGTCCAGGCTTCCTCTCATGATAGCAGCGTTTTAAGCATGGATAGAGCAAGCTCCAATAATTGGCACTTTTCAAGTCTCTGCTTGCATTGCAATTTATGTTGTCCCATTGGTCCATCAAATTATAGAGCCAAGCCCAAGTCAGCATTGGAATAGATACCCAAGGCTGGGTATCTATCTATTACAGGGACGGTAACTATGGCAGCCAGTTATGCAAGCTATCTACCACAAATGGAGAGGTGGAAAGATGGAAAGATGAACTTAAAATCCTGTCTGAAGGACTCTGACAGTGATGCTGTCAGAGATTTATCCCAGTGCCTAGATAGGGGCAACCAGTTGAAGAAAGTGAACCCTTTGGAACCTTGTCCAGTGGCTCAGCAGATGGTTCCACTCACTGTCACTTCCTCTTGGAAGGCAAGATATGCAAAGTGTTGAAACTCTAATAACCTGAGATGTAACCACTGCCTTTGGATGCAGGATATTGGAGTTAATGCTCCATTCAGGACACCTTTGGGAGTGACTGGCCGGGAGAGTGACTTTCTCTCATGCAAATACACAGAGTTGATTGTGGTTTACATGGAAGGGTGGAGAGCTACAGCGAGCTGGCTGGAGTATCTAACCTGTCTACCTGTGAAGGAAGGCGATTGACAGGGACAGTGGAGGCAGAGATCATGTGCATGTAGGGAAGGCAGGTAATGCAACCTCTTGGCACCTAAAACTGGATTTGGAAATGCATTTCCTTACTGAGGCAGTATCAGAAGTGGTGGTATGGTATAAATGGAATCAAAGCCAGCATCCTGCAAAGATAATGGAAAGATAATAGATGCTGATAGGGGTGAAGGTACTACTCTGGAAGCCTACAAATCTACAAATCGTTACATTGTGTCTCTCGGTAAATGTATTCTCTGTTCCAAACAAATAAATGACTTGGAGGCTAACTTTTAGGTAGAATAGAGTCCTAAATTGGTGAGAATCTGTCCTTAAATGTTCTTCTCCCAAGGAATGGGATATTAAATTGTTCCTCTCCAAAACAATGGGATGCCTAATTATTTCTCTTCCAAATAGTTTCATGCTCAATTGTTCCTCTCAAGCAATGAAACATTCAATCAGTCCTCTCCCAAACAATGGAGTGCACTCAATTGTTCCTCTCCCAACAGTTGAATACTCAATTGTTCCTCTCCCAAGCAGTGAACCATTCAATTATTCAGGTGAATGCAGCTGAGAGGTTTCCATTCCTAGCAGTACAAAGCAAAGCTGCGACCAGGGCAATGTTTTGAGCCCAACTTGTTTTGTTGGAGTCAGGCAAGTTCGTGATTATTATCATGAGCCTTTGGATGATTTCAGAACTTTCTGAATGAGAGATTTTGTTGTCTCTCTTCTACCACCCCCACCAGAATGACCTATTAGATCTTCATGTTCTCTTGCCAGCCATGCAGAGTAGATAAGCATGGTCTCTCCATTTAGCATATGAGCTTGTGGATGCCATTAGTGATAAAGTCACAGCCAAGGTAGAGCTGAATGAAACATGTCTGATCTGTATTAACAGAACTGAGTTAGGACCACCCGTGCTCGCAGGAAACTCATGCTCCAGTTGTCTGGGGGGATGCATCACAAGACAATCAGTTGGGTAGTTGCCAGTTGCCCTCTGAGGATGGGGAACTCCACTCTGCACGGAGAATTGTAAAGGCTGCGCAAAGATGATGGTCCACTTGGGCCTTGAAAAACTGGGAAATATTTTGACAAAGGTGGAAGACTAGGAAGGTCTAGGCAGAGATGAAATCACAAATGTGATCTGAATATCCAGAGCATGGGATCGGGGCAAGCTGTAGCCTTGTGTGGCCAGATATTGGACACCTGGAGCAGGGTGGGGGTACTTGAGTCTGAATTTGAAAGACCTGAAGTGACATTCTCCGGAGCTTTGCTTTTCTTCTGAAACCCTCCAATCCCACAGGAGCCAAGAGAGGGGGTGTGATTGACACAGAGAACGCAGAGATTAGTACTGTCTTAGAGATGTTGAACTGAGTCCTGATTACACAGGATGTGGGGTGAGTTCCCTGATGTCACTGGAACTGATGGTTCACCCATAAAAGTGCCAAGTTTGTCTATAAATGACAAGAGCCAACTCTCTTGCCTGACTCCCATTTCCTTGAAGTCTCCAGGTCTCTATTGCTTCCCAAGATTCTTTTGAATCCAGGATGTGAAACAAAAGCTGCAAGACATGCTCACACTAGAGGGACTCTTGGTCTGTCTTGGACATGCAGATGAAGTTTCTGGGGAATATAAGTAGCACACAGAGAGGGCAGGCTGCCTCTTGGAAGAAAAATGGCACCTCCAGTTAATGAGGAAGTGTGAACTGGCTATTGGTTGCAGATATGCTCCCGTCAAACGCCTAAAATCATCATTTAGGGGTGAAACTTATAAAAAAAAATAACACATACCCATAGTGATTCAAAGGGGCCACATGCACCCCAATGTTTATAACAACAATGTCCACAATAGCCAAACTATGGAAAGAGCCCAGATGTCCATCAACAGATAAATGGATAAAGAAGATGTGGTAAAACTATACAATGGAATATTACTCAGCCATCAAAAGAAGGAAATCTCACCATTTGCAGTGATGTGGATGGAACTAGAGGGTATTATGCTAAGTGAAATAAGTCAGTCAGGGAAAAACAAATACAACATGATTTCACTATTATGTGGACTTTAAGAAACAAAACAGATGAACATAGGGGAAGGGAGGGAAACATTTTTAAAAAGACAAAAACAGAGGGAGGTAAATCATAAGAGACTCTTTAGGAAACAAAGTGAGGGGTGCTGGAGGGGAGATAGGTAGGGGGATGGGGTAACTGGGTGATGGGCATTAAGGAGGGCACGTGATGTGATGAGCCCTGGGTGTTACAGTGTTATATGCAACTGATGAATCACTAAATTCTATCCCTGAAACTGATAATACACTATATGCTAATTGAATTGAATTTAAATTAAAAAATCTTAAAAAAGAAACACATAAAAACAGCACGTATCTTTTTTTCAAAACTGAGCAAAGCAGAAACACGTTAAGACAAATGAACATATAATATCATATAGTATCATCACCCAGAAATCACGAAGTTAACATTTTGTTGCTCTTGATTGCATGCTTTCCTTTCTATGTGTACGTAGATATACACAGATCTTAAAAAATATTTCAAGCAAAATTGGAATTATACTGGTAATGCCAGGTTTCATAGTCTGCATTTTCATTTCACCTTCTCTCATGAGTGTTTTCACATGTAAATATACTTTGGAAATAGGTGGGATCTTTATCTGTGAAACAACTATTACTTATGTTGGGCTTATCGTGTGCCATCATACATGTATTAACTCATTAATCTCCCACAGAGATTCTTTGAGGTATGTACTTCCCCCCCATCTCTTTAATTGTGGCAAAATACACGTAACATTTACCATTTTAACCATTTGTAAGTGTATGAGTCTGTAGCATGGAGGACATTTGCATTGTGATGCAACCATCACCACCATCCATCCATCTCTAGACTTTTCTGTCTTCCAAACCCAAACTGCACCCATTCAATACTAATCCCTCATCTCCCTCCCCCTGCAGCCTCCGGGAACCACCATTCTACTTTCTGTCTGTGAATCTGACAATTCGAGCTGCCTCATGTAAGTGGAATCATACAGTATTTGTCCTTTTGTGACTGGCTTGTTTCACTTAGTTAGCATATTGTCTTCAAGAGTCCATCCCCATTGTCGCATGTGTCACAATTGCCTTTTTAAAAAAGCCTGAATAGTATTCCATTGCACGAATAGGCCACATTTTGTCGATCAATTCATAGATAAGTGGACACTTGAGTTGCGTCCACGTTTTGGCTATTGTGAATAATGCTTGCTGTGAACATGGACACACAAATATCTGTTTGAGTCTCTGCTTTCAGTGCTTTCAGTATATACCCAGAAGTGGGATTGCTGGGCCACATGATAATTATGTTTTTAATTTTTAAATAAATTTAAAATTTATTTTTGACAGTTGCTTCCCCGTTATTGGACATATTGCTGTTTTGTATTCGTCAGAGTTCTCCGGAGAAACAGAACCAATAGGCAAGTGATTGATTGATTGATCAATTGCTAGATGGGGGGGAGACTTATTATAAGGAATTGGCTCACAGAATTATATATGCAGGCTGTGAAGCCCCAAGATGTGCAGGCAGCAAGCTGGAGACCCAGGAGAGCCAATATTTCAGTTGAGTCAAAAGGCAAGAAAACCTCAATGTCTCAGCTTGAAGGCAGTCTGGTAGGAGGAATTCTATCTTATCTGCAGAATTTTAGCCCTTTTTTTTTGTTCTATTCATGCCTTCAGTTGATTGGATGAGGCTCCCATTAGAAGGACAATTTTCTCAGTGTAAATTCACCCAAAAACACCCTCACAGAAACACTTAGGACAATATTTGACCAAGTATCTGTGCACCCATGACCCCAATCAAGTTGACATATAAAATTAATCATCACATATTTTGAGGTAGGTAGTATTATTATAGCCATTTTACAGATGAAGAAGCTGAGGCAGAGAGATATTGATTTGTCCATAGTCGTGCAGCCAGCGATCAACACAACTGAGATTGAACTTGTCTAGGTTAGACCCGTCACTGCTCTTGGCCTTTGACCATATTGAATGGATTAAAATATGCATAGCCCCTCTCTCTACTGTG
This sequence comes from Ursus arctos, assembly GCF_023065955.2. Taxonomy (NCBI): domain Eukaryota; kingdom Metazoa; phylum Chordata; class Mammalia; order Carnivora; family Ursidae; genus Ursus; species Ursus arctos. The sequence goes on along the minus strand of NW_026622886.1, from coordinate 7,011,930 downwards.
TTGAACATTTCAACGTGAAAAACAACATTGCTTCAAACAACGTTATGTATAGACGTGTTTTTATTTTGTTAGGATTAATTTCAAAAAATAGAATTGAGAAAGGGGCGGGAACATTTTAAGGATCTTGAGATGGACAACATCGCCATTACCCTCCCAAATGGTGTTACTAATTACTCTTCCATCAGCTATTATTTCACTATGCCTTTATCCACATTGAGTATTTGATATTTAAATATATCATTGACGATGTCATAGGTAAATATGATATCAGTTTTTATCCTGTGAATTGTTAGTGTAGGCAAACATTTTTTTCCCCACTGATGGGCACATGTAATGCTCCCAGATGTAGATTTCTCTCTATTTTTCTAAATGGCTTCTGAGCTTTTGTCAGAGACCTGTGTGCAGTGACACCTTCATCAGTAAATGACAAGGTAAAAGTAAAAGGGGGCTTCTGATGATAAACCTCCTTAGGATGAACCCATATGTCCAGTGCAAATTTATGATGAGATTTTGTCCCTTGGGAGAGAATAGTGTTTTGTAGAGTGATGTGTTAGTGTCGTCACGGTTTGGCATTTTCTGGACCAGTGCTCCTCAAGTGTGGCCTGTGGACCACCAGCAGCAGCAGCATCACCTAAGGGCATGTGAAAACTGCAACTTCCGGGGCTGCTGGGTGGCTCAGTTGTTGGGCATCTGCCTTCAGCTCAAGGTGTGATCCTGGAGTCCTAGGATTGACCCCCGTATTGGGCTCCCTGCTCCACTGGGAGCCTGCTTCTTCCTCTCCCACTCCCCCTGCTGTGTTCCCTCTCTTGCTGGCTGTCTCTCTGTCAAATAAATAAATAAAATCTTTTAAAAAATGCAAATTCCACCAAATAAGAATCTCCAGGGCAGAGCCCAGGGCAAAATCTGTTTTTTTTTTTTTTTTTTAAGATTTATATATTTATTTTAGAGAGAGATAGAGGGAGAGAGAGAGAGAGTATGCACAAGCTGGGCAAGGGGCAGAGGGAGAGAGAGAGAATCTCAAGCAGACTCCCTGCTGAGCATGGAGCCCAACGTGGGGCTCAGTCTCACAACCCATGAGATCATGACCTGAGCCGAAGTCACAAGTCAGGTGCTTAACCAACTGAGCCCCCCAGGTGCCCCCAAAATCTGGGATTCAACAAACTCTCCAAATACAGACTCCTGGCCAGTGCTATATCATGGAGGAACTTCAAAAACACGGTGCTCAGTGAAGGAAGTTAGACAAGAGGGGCCAGTGCGCTTCCATTTCCGTGTGGAATGTCTAGAAAAGGCAATTACAGAGACAGAAAGTAGATTACTGGTTGCCTGGGGTGGGGGATGGGAATGGGAATTAATTGTCAATGGGCGTGATGGATCATACCGGGGCGGGGAGGGGGAGGGATGAAAATGTTCTAAAAGTGCCTTATGATGCCATTCAGTAAAATTACTAAAAATCATTGAATTGTACACACACACACTAGAATATTACTCAGGCATTTGCAACAACATGGATGGAGTGTATTATGCTAAGTGAAATAAGTTAGTCAGAGAAAGACAAATGATCTCACTCATTTGTGGAATTTAAGAAGAACAGATGAGCATATGGGAAAGGGGAAAAGAAAAAAGGAGAAAGGGAAACAAGCCATAAGAGACTCTTAAAGATACAGGACAAACTGAGGGTTGATGGAGGGAGGTGGGTGGGGGACAGGCTAGATGGGTGGTGGGTATCAAAGAGAGTACTTGTTGTGATGAGCACTGGGTGTTGTATGTAAGTGGTGAATCACTGACTTTTACTCCAGAAACCAATATTGCACTGTACGTTAACTCACTAAAATTTAAATTAAAAAAATTTAAAACTATATCATGAAAAATACCGTAACAAAATCAATGGACAGAAGTGATCAATAATAGATCTGAAAAAATTTAATGTTGCTAATTGATCAAGATGATATCTATAAAATAAAAATGTGCTTACAATTTGATAAGGAAAAGAAAATACAACAGGAAAATGGATTTGAAAAGACAGTTCAACACTTCCCTTTTTTACTTAAATCTAACGTATCATGAAGAACTCAGTGAATATTTACATATGTATACAACCATGTACCCGTGATATTGATCAAAACAGAGAATACAGTCAGCACCCTAAAGGATTCCTTCCTACCTTTTTCTGGTCACTACCACGATTGCAGAGGTAACTTCTGTTCTGATTCCTATCACCATAGATTGATTTGGTCTGTTCTCGAATGTCTATGAAAGAGATCATATAGTATGTACTTGTATTCATCAGGGTCCAACCAGAAGGTGGAAACTAATACCTGTGAGATTCATTCATGTTGTCGTATGTGTGGGTGGTTTGTTCTTTTATTCCTGTGCAGTATTCCATACCAAATATACCAAATTTTCTCACTTCCTCTGTTGTTGGACATTTCTAGGATTTGGCTGTTTTGAATAAACTGCTATAAAAATTATGTACACATCTTTTGGTATATGCACGCCCACATTTCTCTTGTGTACATACATAGCAGTGGAATTTCTTGGTCACTTATGACCCTTGCCAAAATCTGGAATCGTCTTTTAAGTTTTAGCTATTCTCCTAGGGGTGAACCACTATCCCACTGTGATTTTAATTTGCATTTACCCAGTGTTGAATAACTTTGCATGGGCTTATTGGCCAGTTGGATAGTCTCATTTGTGAACTGCCTATTCAAGTTTTTTACCCATTTTTAAGTTGGGTTGTTTGAAGTTTTTAAAAAATATATTCTCTGGATATGAGTCCTAATCAGATATATATATTGAGAATTTCTTTTCGTCTGTGGCTTGCCTGTTTGCTTTCTTGATCATTTCTTTTGATAACAGTAGTTGTTGATTTTAAGGAAGTAAAAATTATCTATTTTTTCATTTAGGTTTAGTGTTTTCTGTGTTCTGTTTAAGGAAATGTTGCATTTCCCAAGGTTATCAAAGTGTTCTCCTGCCTTTTCATCAGAAACTTTATATTTTTGCCTTTTATTCTTAGGAATGTTATCATTCAAATGAACTTTTGCTGTGGGATAGGAATCAAGTTCCTTTTTTTAAAAAATATGGATATACATTTGCTTCAGAATCATGTATTTAAAAGACCATTATTCCCCCATTGAGTTGCATTGGAGCTCACACCATAAATAAGTGCAATGTATGTGAGAATTTATTTCTGAATTTCTGTTGTCTTCCACTGTTCTATTTATCTACCATTGGACCAATATCACAGAGTCATAGTTACTATAACTTAATAAGTATAGAAATGTGATAATTGAGGGGCGCCTTGGTGGCTCAGTCGTTAAGCATCTGCCTTTGGCTCAGGGCATGATCCCAGGGTCCTGGGATCGAGCCCAGCATCGGGCTCCCTGCTCCGCTGGGAGCCTGCTTCTTCCTCTCCCACTCCCCCTGTTTGTGTTCCCTCTCTCGCTGGCTGTCTCTCTCTCTGTCAAATAAATAAATAAAATCTTAAAAAAAAAAAAAAGAAATGTGATAGTTGAAGTCCTCCAAATTTGATCGTCAAGATTTTCTTGACTACTCTGCGTTCTTTCCACTTTCACATAAATTTTAGAATTAGGTGGTCAATTTACACACACACACAGACACACACACACCCACACACCCATATATATATTCCTTCTGGTACTTTGGTGGGTATTATTTCAGATTAATCTATAGATCAGTTCAAGGGAAATTGACGTCTTTACTATAGTAAGTCTTCTAAATTATAAATATGGACTATCTATTTATTTAAATACACCAATTTCCCTCAGCAATATTTTGTTGTTTTCAGTATGGAAGTGTCACGCTTCCAGGATTTGACATTTTTGATGCTGTTGTAAATGTTTTCATTTTTAAAAATTTTATAGTTTGTTTGCTGTAGAATATAGAAATACACCCCATTTTCATATACTTGTATTCATTGATTTTATTCAATTCACTTATTAATTCTAATAATTTCTTGTTAGATCCTTTGGATTTTTTACTTACACAATTTTATGAATAATTTTCTGTGAATAATGATAGTTTTAGTTCTTCTTTTCCAATCTTTATACCTTTTATTTCTATATTTTTGCCCTATTGCTCAAAGATTTCCAATAAAATTGAATAAAATTCCCATAGTAGAAATCTTTGTCTTGTTCCCAATGTCACACTTCACCATTAAGTATGTTAGTGGTAGGTATTTGTTGAAGATACCCTTTATCAGATTAAAAAAACTTTTCAATTATCAGTTACTGAATTTTTCTTTTTTTTAAGATCATGAATGGGTATTGAATTTTATCAGATGCTTTTTCTTCATCTTTTGAGATAATCATATGATTTTTGTCTTCTGTTTATGATGAATTATAGGACTGATTTTTAAAATATAAAATCAACCTTCCCTTCCTGGAATAAATCTAACTACATGATTTTTTTCCTGCCCCTCCCCCACCTCCCCCTCCTTCTTCTTGCTATTTATGATTTTTTACTTCTATGTTCACAAGAGAGATTGGCCTGTGATTTTTTTTTAAAGATTTTATTTATTTATTCGACAGAGATAGAGACAGCCAGCGAGAGAGGGAACACAAGCAGGGGGAGTGGGAGAGGAAGAAGCAGGCTCATAGCGGAAGAGCCTGACGTGGGACTCGATCCCATAACGCCGGGATCACGCCCTGAGCCGAAGGCAGACGCTTAACCGCTGTGCCACCCAGGTGCCCCTGGCCTGTGATTTTTTAAACAATGTTTCTTATAATCTTTATTTCTTCAGTGGATTCCTGGAATAAATCAAAATAGCCACTGAATTAGATTTGATAATACTTTGTTTTGGATTGTCGCTTCTGTGTTCGTGAAGGATATTGACCTTCATTTTTGTTTCTTATAATGTTCTTGTCAGGTTTTAGGACAAGATTATACTGAACCCATAATAGAAGTTAGTGAGTGTCTTCTGTTTTTCTATTATCTGGAAGAGTTTAAAAAAGATTTGTATTATTTATTCCCCAATTGTCTGATAGCGTCTACCAGTTAAGCCATTTAGCTATAGGATTGCTCACATTTTCTATTTCTTCTAGTAAGAGTTTTTGTAGATTGTGGTTTTCATGGAATTTGTCCATTTCATGTTTAAAAAATTTATTGGCATAAAGTTGTTCATTGTATACTCTTACCTTTAAATGTCAGCAAATTCTATAACATACCTTTTTATTCCTGATATGTGTAATTTGTGTTCGCTCTGTTTTATTTCTTTTTCTTGCTACATTTTTTTTAAACTCATCTTTTCAGGAATGAACTTTTGGCTGTGTTACTTTCTTTATTTTATGTTTTATATATTATACTCTCTTGTAGTTTTTTTCTGCATTTTTGTTCCCTTTAACTTTCTTTGGGCTTAATTTGGTGGCCTTTTTTATTTTTCAAGCTTATTGAGTTAGAAGCTTAGATAATTGATTTTCAACTTTTCTTCTTTTCCTAAGATATGCACATAAATACACACTTTCCCTCCAGGTCCTGCTTTAGCTTCATTTCACAAATATATGTATTTAGCATTTGAGATATTTTGTATTCAGATGAAACTATCTCCTAAATTCCATTCTGATTTCCATTTTGTGCATGGGCTATTTGAGATGTGTTATCTAATTTTCAATCATTTTGAGATTTTCTTTCTTTATCTTTCTGTGATTGAGTTTTAATTTAATTCCACAGTCATCGAAGTATACACATTAAGTTACTGCCTTCCTTGGAAATTTTTTGAGACCTGATTCGTAGCCCAGGCTACAGTCTGTTCTGATGAATGGTACACGTGCACTTGCAATAGATAGCTATTCAGTGTGGTTGGACATACTCAGTTTGGTCAGATCGGTCAGATTTGGCCATATTGTGCCAATCTTCTATAGCCTCTCTGATGTTTTCTGGTTGTTCTGTGATTTACTGAGACATGTGTGTTATAGTTTCCAACCCTTATTATGATTTTGTCTCTCTCTCCTATTGGTTCTGCCTACCTAAAGTTTATATATATTAAAGGTATATTATTAAGTAGTTTTTTGGGCAGGGAGGGGCAAAGGGAGAGGGTAAGAGAATCTTAAGCAGACTTCGCACCCAGCACAGAGCCTGATATGGGGCTCGATCTCAAAACCCTGAGACCATGACCTGAGCCAAAGTCAAGAGTCAGATGCTTAACTGACTGAGCACCCAGGTGCCCCTTATTAAGAACTTTTAACTTGATAGCTATATATTCCGATTAAATTTGCTCTTTTGTTATTACATGTTCCTCTTTTTCACTCATTGTAACTCTTTCCTTAAAGTTGCCATTCTCTCATATTAATATAGCCACGCCTGCTTTCTCTTAGTGTTTGCTTAGTGTTCACATATTATGTGACATATATTTTCCATCCTTTTACTTGTGACCCATCCTTTATGTTTAAAATGTGTTTCTTGGATAGTCTGGCTGGCTCAGGCAGTAAATCATGTGACTCTTTTTTTTTTTTTAAAGATTTTATTTATTTATTCGACAGAGATAGAGACAGCCAGCGAGAGAGGGAACACAAGCAGGGGGAGTGGGAGAGGAAGAAGCAGGCTCATAGCAGAGGAGCCTGATGTGGGGCTCGATCCCGTAACGCCGGGATCACGCCCTGAGCCGAAGGCAGACGCTTAACCGCTGTGCCACCCAGGCGCCCCAAATCATGTGACTCTTAATCTCAGGGTTGTGAGTTCAAGCCCCACATGGGGTGTGGAGCCTACTTAAAAAAATAAAATAAAATAAAAATAAAATGTGTTTCTTGTAATGAGCACATAAGCAAGTCTTATATTTTTTCCTACAGTCTGACAACCTTTTAATTGGAGCCTTTATTCATTTTAATTTAATACCACTACTGATATAATTGAGGTTAAGTTTATCAAATTTATCATCTTGCTATTTTTATATGGGTCCTTTCTGTTCTTTGCTTTATTACTCCCTGTTGACCACTCTTGGTATTTATCATGTACATATTTTCCTTAGTCTGTTTCATTTCCTCTTATTTATTTATTTTTTGTCCTTTCAATATCCTTTTTGGTGGTTTTCCCAGAAATTACAAAATGCATTCTTAACTTATTATAGCCTACGTGAAATTAATACGTTGATCACATCTAGAACACTGCTGCATTTTTACTGTGGTTGGACTCCACTTATGTCCTTCCTGATTTTTTGTTGTTATGTTTCCCTCAACGAATGTGGTGCTTTTTACGAGGCATTGTTGTTATTGTTGTTTTAAAGCATAAACGTATTTCTTAAAGTGACCCCTCTATTTATGCTCTCTAATGCTGTTCATTCCTTCTGGAACTTGCATGCATCCATCTGGAATAATTTTCTTTCATTCTGGAAAGCCTCATTTCTGATGGTGTAAGCCTGCCGGCCACACATTTTCTCAGTATGTGCTTGTCTGGGAATGTCTTTATTTTACCTTCATTTTTGAAGGACGGTTTTTTCAAGTAGAATTCTAGCCTGGCATTTTTTTTTTTTTTTTAACCTCTCAGATCTTTAAAGAGGCCATTCTTTTGTTTCCTGGCATTCCTTGTATCTGTTGATAAGTGAGTTGTCTCTCTCATTCTCATTTCTCTGAAGGCAGTTTCTCTTTTTTGTTTGGAATTTTTATATTTTCACTTCAGCAGTGGTGTTCAGTGTGACTTTTTTTCTCTTTCTTTCTTTCTTTCTTTCTTTCTTTCTTTCTCCCTTCCTTCCTTCCTCCCTCCCTCCCTTCTCTCTCTTTCTTTCTTTCTTTCTTTCTTTCTTTCTTTCTTTCTTTCTTTCTTTCTCTCTCTCTCTCTCTCTCTCTCTCTCTCTCTCTCTTATGTTCAGTTAGCCAGCATATAGTACATCATTAGTTTTGGATGTACCATTCAAGGATTCATTCGTTGCCTCAGTGTGACATTTCTAAGGGGGCTCGAGGTGGGTGAGGAGAGCCCTGGAGTAGCAACATGGTTGTCCCTGTCTGCATGGCAGTGGCCTCTGTCTGTGAGTAATGGGATGAGCGAGGGGATCTCTCAGTCTCTGCGGCTCTAAGGGCTGTGAGTCTCTGGGTCAGCAGGATGGCGGAAGGAGCACCAGACTGAGAGCCCAGCGACCTGGGGTAAAGTCTGAGCTCTTTCCCTAACTCCACCTCTGGCGGTGGGCATGTCGGTTCCGTCTGAGCACCCGAGCGCTCTTGTGTGCAGTAAAAGAAAAGAGGAGTGTGGGCGCCCGTGCCCCTCGCTCTAACCAGCAGGGTCATTAGCATCATCCAGTTGACAGGGCACTTCCACAGCCCTGGACCAGCGATCCCGGATTCTGGATTCCGATCCTGAAGCAGTAACTGGAAGTTAACGACGTTGATGCTGATGCCAGTAGTCGCTGCACGTGTGCGGTGTTCTGGCCTCTGTGCTGCGCGCTTAGCCTGCACTGTCTAACCTCATCTCCAAAATGCATTTCGAAGTAGCTTTTACTACTTTCCAGTTTATAGATGCAATCCCACATCCCCAAGGAAGCCGAGTGACGGACCCCCGGGGCCACAGGGCGAGGAGGAAGATGAGCGGAGACAGGAACCCGGGGAGTCTGGCCCCAGGGTGCGCAGGGCCCTCCCTGCCTCCGCTGACACTTTATCGCTTCAGCCCAAGCCCACGTTTTGTAGTAGAATCCCTATCGTTGATCGATGTGGGTAGTATTATAAAATTTATAAAGCATTTTAAAACGATATTCATTGGATCGAGCCCTTTTATAGCTTTGATTTTGGAGCTGAGAAGACTGAGGATTGAAGCAGCTGGGGCACTTTGCACAGAGTCACAAATCGGTTAGTAGCCGAGACATCACGTAACCGGGTGCCCCCGACTGCGAGTTCAGGGGTTGCTCTGCAGCATAGCAACAAACTCTGTGAAAAGAGAAATAAGCACCTTCCCTGTGGCCTGCTTCGCCTGTGAGAACATGAGAAAGTGTTTTGGAAGATGTCAAATGTCTTACAAACATGCGTCCTGTGGTCTTTGGTTCAAAAGCAGGTCCCCATCCTCCTGGTACACGGATCTGCCCGTAGCACCTTCCGTGGGCTCCTTAGCGAGCTGGTGATGGTGCTGCAGATGGGAAGTGACAGACGCGGCCCATCTTCTTTCCTTTTGGTGTTTCAGCTGCTTGAGGCTCTGACCCCTGTGCATCCCCGTAGGGCAGACGTGACTAGTGAATTCTGCAGCCAGCCCGGCTGGAGCAGGCCTGGCAGCCATGTTATGAGAGGGACACTTGTTGCTGCCGCTAGGAAGGGAGAAAGTCACATGACAAAGAGATTACCAGAGACAAATTGTATTATGAAGGAAGGAAGCATTGGCTCTTGGTTTCCCTGGAGAACTGTTCTGTCCCCCTGGCATGATTGAGTAGCTGGAGGAGGGGGCTGATCAGAGAGGAACCAGGCAGGCTGGTGACTGCTTTCTCCTGAGAAGATTTCAGGAAGGGTTGAGGTTGAGGATTGCACAAAATATATATCGGAGACGGCTGCCCCTGTGTCTTCAGTGTTCACAGAACCACATAACGCATAGGGACTTCACAATAATGGACACTTGAAGCCTCGGTATCTCTTGTCTACTTGGACGCCGATCCTTTAATCCAGCCCTTCCTCACCCTATCCCTGTGACCCACACCACCAGCCATCAGTAAGGGGGAGCGGGGAACATGGCGTCTCCCTTGGTAACAATAGTATCCAGAGGAAGCAGTCCGGTTCACCAAAGGTCTCGTGGCTGAATGGCAGTCTCCCTAGAATTTTCTGTTCCTCCTGCCCCACTCCAGTTCTGTTCTAATTCGTACCTGAATTGTGAGTCGGCTCTTCATCTCTAGACGTGCTGGTTGACTTCAGTTGGCCTGAGTTGACTAACCATGAACAGTTAGGGCTTTGCTTTGACTTGCTTGTTCAGTGGTTATCTTTCCCAGTTCCTCTGATAAGAAACATCAGTCTGGCTGTCACCCCTTGTCACCCAGATAACACCACACTCCACTGAACTGATGAATCGCTAGGTCTCCCTCCCAGACGCCTCCTAGATCCTGGGCTCTTCCCCAGACTTAGGGGTATTTGATACAGAGTTTGCTGAACCTCCCCCAGTGACTTACCCCAGGCCACGGAACAAGGAAGCAAATGAAGAATTTGCCCAGAATCAGAGTTGAGGGTAACAATACCAATACTAATCTTATTTCTTCCTACTTACGTTAACAACAACTACTGACATATACTGAGACCTCGTGTGCTGGCCTGAGCCCATTACAAGTGGGGCATCTGTTCTTGTCCCATTTTACTGAGAAAGAACCAGAGATGTAGAGGCTAAATAATTTATCAGGGTCAGAGGGTAGTCCTCGCTCCAAACAGAGGGAGTGAGGAGTCTGGGGACATGGCCCTCCTTGTTTAGGGCTCTTGCTCCAAAGTGGGAGGAGAAGAGTAGGAATCACTAAGTAGTAAATCGGGAAGGAGCGCTGCTGTTTTAGAGTAATGAAAATCCGACGCAAGCTGGCTTCTTGGTGCCGATCCAGAAGTAGAGCGGATTTCAGGGTCTGTTTCATTTAGGGGCTCACAATGGACATGGGGCCACAGCTCCAGTTTCCCTCCCCCTCTTGGCTCTCCTCTCCTTTGCAGTTTGGCTTTGATCTCCAGCTGACTTCTCATGTTAATGGTATAGATGCTGACAATTCCTGGGGCTACTTGGTTCCTCACTCAAATCCAGGAGTGGGGACAGGACTTTTCATCTGTCAACCACGGAATACAAGTCTCGAACCTCATTCTCTTGACAGCATAGGTCCCGCAGGACGGTGCTGTATGCTGGTGGCATAAGCCTCGGAGAGTGTAGCTCTCTGGCCTCGGGACAAAGGAGCACAGGATGGAGGTGATGACATTTGAGTTTGCAACCCCTGGGTTTTGTGATTTAATGAGCCCTTTCAGTCTGGCATTATAAGTAACTAGAAAAAAAGGGTGAATCCCTGCCAGATTTCCCTCCTTCCCAGCCCTCTTGTCATCTCTGCAGCCGTAATTCCTAGGAAGTGACTGTTATCTGTCTACCTCCTCCCGTGGGAGGTGGGGAGAGGAACGGAGACAATGGTAAAGGGAAGGAAACGAGGCTGGAGAACGCAGGCTTTGAAAGGGTTGCTCAGGGTGGGATACAGCTGAGGTCTTATCCTGCTCGGTTTCTTGGGGATTGAGGAAGAGAGTAGATAGAGAAGGTGGATAGAGCTTATGGGCTGCACCCAGAGCCACTGGTGAGCTGTAGGGGCTCAAGGTGAATGGGTCCATAGAGAACGTCAACATCCCGGGAAGAACACCAGAATCCCCACCTATGTTCCAGCTACCTGCTCCCTCTGGCTGCTGGACCAACCTCGGAACACAGGGAAACGGAGCGGACAGGCAGGCTTGCATCCCAGCAGGAGAAATACAAGAATACAAAGGTTGGGGCATGACTTGGTCTCAAGTTGGCCTCTTTCGAAGGCTGAGGCCTCTTATTTCTTCTTCTGTGCTTCTGCTTCCTATAGGCCTCCTGATTCGGATCAGTCTTTGGGTTTGAATCTATGGCCTGGCCTTGGGCCCACCCCCAATGTTGACCCAATTCTGTCTTTAGTTCCCTTCATTCAGCCCCTTTAGGCTCATCCTTGACTTCTGAATTCTGATCCTCTGTTGTTTTCACTACTTACGGCTGCCAACGGGGCTAATGGTGATTACCAAGTCCCCACTTGACACCTTGGCTTTTACAGACATCATTCCAACAACAAACACACAGGTTGGGTATTATTATTTACCAAGAGAACACGAAGGCTCAGAAGGATTACATAACTCGCCTGGGGCATCTCAGCTTGTTAAGTGGCAGCGTTAGGGGTCAAAGCCATTCTGTCTGACTCCCACATCCTTTTTCTTTTCACAGCACTTTGCTGTATTTTGCAGAGCAAGTGAGAGCTCAGAACCAGGTTGGAAGACTGTCTGGGAGTTGGAGGGCACAGATGTACGGATCCCCAGGGTTTCACCTCCCATTTGGGTCTCTTTCTGGCGGGGTCCTCCTGGGACAGTGTGCCAAGCCCCCAAGGGCCACACACAGCTTCCCTTTCAACAGTTGAGCCCAAGCTTGACAAAACTCTCTTTTCCTCCCCCCTTTAACACAAACTGAGACAGGCTGATATTTTGAGAAAGGTTTTTTACTAAGCACAAAGGGAAGCTGGAGGGAAATAGTTACAGCAAATAGAGGCAGTCTGGAAATAGCCAGCTTCCCAAATACGCACTGCGGGCTCTGAGGATCGCTGTGGGAACAAGCAGAGAGGTTTTCTGCTGCTCAAACCTGATGCTAAGGAAGCTGCCCCCCCCCAAAAAAAAAAACGCTGCTGCAAAGTCCATTTCAGGGGAGCTCAGCCACGCGTATACGTCTGGCCAAGGGTCTGGCAGAGGACAAAGAATGAATATGGCAGGACATGGCTGCAGCACCCACGTCTCCCTGTGTAATCTCATCGGGTCCCATGGCCTTGATTGGCACCTATATGCTGACGTTGCCAGCCCAGGTTTCTCCCGGTAGACCCACTGGACATCGCTCTGCTTGGATGTCCCATGGAATCCTCTACACTCCAACCCATCATCAGTCCTCTCTCCAAATGCCTTCCTACTCTCCCAGTAAATGGCACCATTGTCCATTCACCTAGCTGGTCAACGTCGATCCCAGGAGGAAAGTCATTCCTGACTGTTCACCCATGTCCAATGGGCCACTCGGTTCTGTTACATTGTTGTTTCCCCCCAGATCTCTTCATTTCGCATCACCTCCACTACCTCTCACATTCAAATCGCCTGTATTTCTCACCTGGCCTCTTTTCTCTACCTCCCTCCTAACTAGTTTTACTACCTTCCATTTTACTTCCCTTGGTATAGTTTTTATGCTGAACACAAGTCGGATTATGCCATTTTTCCTGCCTAAAACCCTCCAGGTGGTCTCCATGGTCTCAGAACAGAATATCAAACACAGTCTGACCCTGCTACTCCCCCAGACATGTATCTCAGACATTCCTGGACTTCTTGTACGTGATGACTTGGACCCTGTCATTCTAAACCGTGTCGATTTCCTCTGATGTGCTACGCTGACACCAGGGCTTGGAGCCCATTCTTCTCTGTGCATGGAATACCCCTGTCCCAAGCTCTCTTGCCTGCTGTCACCTGTTAGTTTTAAGTTGGATGTAACTAGCTCCAGAAGGTTTTCCATATCCCATAAAACTGGGGTTAAGTGCTGACTTACTTATCACTTACACTGTCTTCTAACTTTGAGGATTTCTGCCCAAGAGCAGGAGTGTGTGGGGAAAGTGACCATGTCCTCTGACTCACTGTGAGAACACCATTTATTATCACAGTGCCCAGCACAGATATCGGGCAGTGCTCCATAAGTATCTGATGAGTAGGTGAGCCGATGGAAGCATGAATGAAGGTAGGGTGACCAGATGCCTGGAGGGGAATGATGTGGCTGGTGTAGGAAACAAAAGACTCATCTACTTAACAAACATTTCCGAATACCTCCTCTGTATCAGGCTATGTGAAAGGCAGTATGAGGACTTCTCTCAATCGGCAGGACCTTGACCTCAGACCGCTTGGCTCTCGTTACACTTTTATTGCTGTGAATCTCCCCTTTGAGCGGTCCTGACCACTCACTTGGCCTCATCTAGCCCACTTCACAGCTGCAGAATTAAGTTTTAAAATAAAAAGTATCCATCCCTTCCTTTCCTTTCCTCTTCTTTCCGTTAATTTTTCTTACCTTTATGTCCTGTCTTCTCTTTTCCTATTTAAACGAAGCCCCATGCCCTGCCTGTGTTTCTCTCCGCTTTCATCTTCCTCTTTTAATTCATTTGTGATGCTCCAGATCTCACTTTTATTGTGATTTTTAAGAATGTGCTGGTGGGACCAGGGCTAATGCATTCCTGAAGGTGGCGTGTTAGCATCCTAATTGATTACCCAGCATCCTCTGTGACTAACCCACTCCCGTGGTTGTCCAGGCGAGGAGGGGCTGGTGAGCAAAGTCACCCAGGAGCTGGAAAGGGATTAGTGTTAATTCTTCCCAGACACCTCCCTGTGATGTTTCTCGGTCAATAAGAGATGATGTGGGGAGAAGGTTTAAACACACCCATGCTTCTTCTCATCACCTGCTAATCCCCTCCTCTCCATTCCCACAGCAGGCACGGGTATGGGGCCTGAGGTGTGGACCTGCTGATGCATGCGGGGCCCTCGAGGGCCTTCCTTCCTGTCCTGGACCTGTCGGGAGAGCCCTGAGCAGCAGAGGCTGCTGGTGGTGTTTCCAGGCAGGCGGGGCCCTGGGAGGTGTGGGCTGCTGTGTGGTCTGGTAGGAGGGCCAGGTGAGTAGGAAGGCAGGAGAGGTTCTCAGCAGCATGGCGTCACTGTGATGTTTAGCAGCCTCAGGGGCTGTGGCCGACAGACTGTAAGGTGTTCCTGTGAGCCTCGCCTCTGGGTGTTCTCACCCTTGTATGATTCCCCCCCTTCTGTGTGGACGTGCCCCGTCACTTGCTCCTAACCCATCATGCGTGGAGGGTGATGGGCATTACTCCTGGGATCACACTGTGTTATAGGAGGCTCATTTTGCCAGCTGACTCGCCCAGACTCTCCTTCTCCTTTATCCTCTGTGTGTGTGTGTGTGTGTGTGTGTGTGTGTGTGTGTGGCTTGGAAGCAGCAAGGCAGCATGAGTCCTACAACGACAAGGAACCGCATGCTGCTGACAACGTGAGTGAGCATCTAGCCTACGATGAGAGCCCGGCTCTGGCTGAGGCCTTGTCGCAGCCTCGTGACCCTTAACCACGGGACCCTGAGCCACACTGGGACACGCAGTGCACGGAAACTGTGTGCTGTTTGAAGCCGCTGTTTGCCATAATTTGTTCTGGTGATAGAAATCAATAGTGAAAGAAAACAAAGAGAGTGGACCCTTTTCCTTCTTGCCTTGAGCACCGGTGGATGATTTTATCCTTTTCCATCATCAGAAACGTCTCTCGGAAAAGGATGGTAAACCCATTCATACAAGCATGACCTTGACCGGCCGCAGATCAGGTTGCTTCTCTCTCAGTGGAGGCACCCATACGCAGATGAACCTTAACACCTGCGGCTTCTTGTAAAAAATGTCTATTGGGTATTAACTGCTTATCAAATATATAAGGAACTCATACAACTCAACAGCAAAAAAACTAAACAATCCAATTTAAAAATGGGCAGAGGGTTTGAAGAGATATTTCTCCAAAGAGGATATACAGATGGCCAATAAGTACAGGAAAAGGGGCTCAACCTCACAAATCATCAGGGAAATGTAAATGAAAACTGCAATGAGATATATCATCTCACACCTGTTAGGATGGCTATTATCAAAAAAGACAATAATAAGTGTTGGAGGGTGTGGAGAAAAGGAAGTCCTTGTGCACTGTTGGTGAAAATGTAAATTGGAAAATGTAAATGTGGAAAAACAGTATAGGGGTTCCTCGAAACATTAAAAATGGAACCATGTGATCCAATAATCTCACATCTGGGAATATTTTCAAAGGAAATGAGACGACAGTCTCGAAGAGACATCTGCAGTCCCGTGTTCACGGCCGCATTAGTCATAGAAGTCAAGACATGGAAACAACCTAATGGAAACCACTGATGGATGAATGGGTAAATGGGTAAAGAGCCTGTGGTGTGTACACAATGGAATATTATTCAGCCACAAAAACGGGGAATCCTGCCATTTGCAACAACATTGATGGACCTGAGGGCCTTATGCTAAATGAACGAAGTCAGACAAAGACAAATACTGTAGGATGTCAACTTACACGTGGGATCTGAAAAAGCTGAATTCATACAAACAGAGTAGACAGTGGGGAAATGAGCTGTTGGTCAAAGGGACCAAACTTCAGCTATAGGATGAGGAGGCTCTGGGGATCTAGGGTACAGCAGGCTGAGTATCATCATCAGTACTGTACTGTATACTTAGAAGTTAAGAGAGGAAATCTTAAATGTTGTCACCCGCCACACAAAGGTAGTTTTGTGAGGGGATGGTGGTGTTAACTAACCTTATTGTGATAATCATTTCACAATTTATACATGCATCAAAGTAGCACATGTACGCCTTAAACCGACATGGGCTGCGTGTCAATGATACCTCAGTAAAGCTGTGGGGAAAAGGCGTATTGGCCCTTTCTATTCAGTTTATTTTTATTTTTTTATTTATTATTTATTTTTAAATTTTATTTCATATAAATTCAATTAATTAACATATACTGTGTTACTAGTTTCAGATGTAGACTTTAGTGATTCATCAGTTGCACGTAACACCCAGTGTTCATCACATCACGTGCCCTCCTTAATGCCCATCACCCAGTTACCCCATGCCCCCCACCCACTTCTCCTCCATCCTCATTTGTTCCCTATAGTTCAGAGTCTCTTATGGTTTCTTTTTTTTTTTTTAATGTTGTTAGTCACCATACAGTACATCATTAGTTTTTGATGTAGTGTTCCATGATTCATTGTTTGCATATAACACCCAGTGCTCCATGCAATATGTACCCTCCTTAATACCTATCACTGGGCCAACCCATTCCCCCTCCCCCCTCCCCTCTAAAACCCTCAGTTTGTTTCCCAGAGTCCATAGTCTCTCATGGTTCATCTCCCCCTCCATCCCCCCCCCTTCTTATGGCTTCTATTCAGTTTAGATAGTTCACTATGTTTGAATTACGGTGTTTCCTTTTTGGGGCAGGCCGTTTGTGACAGCACTTTGAATTTTTCCTTCTTTCTTTTAAACTATTCTTTACTTGACTGGGCTTTCAAGATCTGCTATTTGGGTTCCATTAGAAGGGAAATGACTTTCATTGTCAACTTCAAAACCCCTTTCTCAAAGCAAATCCCCTTTAGGCCAGAGTGGCTAGCCCCAGGCCAAGGGCTCCCTACTCCCTCAGTAGATTCTCAGTTAAAACACAGCCCCCCAGCCAGAGACTCCCTGGAAATGAAGGCAGTATTCTGAGGGAGCAGGTCTGAGCATTGGTTTTGGACATCTGGGTGAGAACAGCTTTTACTCTTTCCACTTAATTTGAAGGAGCATGGGCTCTGAAATCAGACAGAACTAAATTTTACCGTCTGTGAGCTATTTACTGGCTGTGAGCGACTTATTTAACCTCTCTTGCCCTGTTTCTCTTTTCAATGTATGATTTTTGTGAAAATTGAATAAGGTAATGCGATGAAGAGTTCTCAGCACCATGGCTAGCTCCCAGATGCCATCCAATACCTGTTTGGGATTCGTGTGTGTGTGTGTGTGTGTGTGTGTGTGTGTGTGTGTTCGCACCTGTGGAAGGGCGGGGAGGATGTGAGAGAGGGCAAGGACACAAGTTTTTAAGGGATGAAATGCTCAATCTCAGAGTGGGGTATGGGGAGCTGCTTCTCCTTCACCCTCTTTCCGTCTGATTCCTCTTCCTTCTCCCTCCTGAGTAAATCCATGCAGAGTGCTTAGGACAATGCCTGGCAGTAAATGCCCGTTTTTGTTGCTGTCGTTGTATTTCTATTTTAATTGTTGTCATCATCATCATTGTCTTCATTGTCATCATCATCATCTCCTCTCTCCCTGCTTACTTTCCTTTCTCCAGTAGAGGTAATAGACTTGTACCTTTTTTTGTGTACTGCTGAGGCTGGGAGCCTGTGTAAATTACATTTCCTGAACTCCCCTGCCATCTGGCTCCTTGTTCAATTTTGCCAATAAGGAGATACTGTCAGAAAGGGAAAGGCCTCCTACTGGCTTCTTCTTTTTCTGCTTTTGGCAGTGTCTCTAGAAGGGGCTGCTTCCCTTTGGGAAGATCCTAGCATCAGCCACAGCACCCCTTTTTGGTGGTCGTAGCTTCAAAAGGGGACCCTCTTCAGTGAATCCACAAGCAGCAGCCCTTCTCCACAGTTTGAGCACTGACTGGGGCCGGCTCTCCCAGGAAGTTCCAGCCCTGACCAGGCGGCATCATGATAGCGCACCCTGGGCTCTGCCAGCACCACCTCCTCCCCCTCTTCCTCCCACCCTAGGGTGGAGGCTGCTTCTTGCAGTTACTCCTCTCCAGGCTGTCACACCTTTTGCTCTTTGCTTTCTCAGCCTTGGCAACACTTTGTAACTAGTTCCTTGTGTTGCCTCTTTTCTTTTTGAATTTTCTGCTTAGATTTCGTTTTCCTGCATGGACACAGACTCTTTAAGGCAGTGACTTCTATCTATTCACTCCATAGGAAGGGGGATTACAAGTAATGGCTTCCGGTGTCAGAGCATCAGCAGGTGGGAATTAAAGCCACTTCCACACTCACTATCTCAAGGTTGTAGAAGGAGAAAGTGGGTACAGGCATCTCCCTTTCGCCCTCTCCATATCACTTCTGGATGTCCATGCAGGTCCCTGAAGCTGATTGTTTCATCCACTTATGTCAGTGTGGGTCTTCAGAATGCCAAGAATCATTTCACCCATTCTTAAATTCTAAATGATCTTTTATACTTTTTCTCCTCCCTCCTCCCCTCAAGATCTACCTCCTCCTCCATCACTGTCAAAACAATCTTGAAGGAGGGTCCTTCAGGATCCAATAAACTAGCTCCTATAATGATTTTTGAAGAGCTAATATTACTGAGTATTCTCCTCCATGATGTAGGTAATATTTTTCAGATGAGAAAACTGTGGTATGGAAAAATTTATCATCTGCCCATGATCACGGAGGTGGTAAGTGATGGAGCTGGATTCCAAACCAATTCTGCCTGATTCCAAAGCTCATAAATTTAATAACTATACGATTCTACCTTCCATCTATCCATCCACCCATCCAGTAGTTAAGGAGAGTTTAGTACGTGCCGAGCACTGGGACAAGCAGAGTAACTGAGAGTCAGAAGGCCTAGTCGATGTGACCTAACACACCACAGAGTTAGTTACGTCCGGAGCCAGCCCTCAGAGAATGGGCACTAGGACTGGGGATGGAGGGATGAGGAAGGGGTGCTGGGGGGCTGAGAAGGTAATAAGCAGAGAGAAGGGACAGGACGAAGAGCAATCATGAGGTGAGAGCCAGGTCCAATCAGCTGCAGTGAGACCATAGGGGATGTTGGTCTCCTCTTCCGGCTCTCCAGAGAGCTGGAGTGACAGCCTGTATTAATGTTTTAGAACCCCAAAACCAAGAGCATGTTCTATCTGATGTGGGAGGGAAGGTCTCTAAATATATCTAATTTCTCTTTTTCCCCTCAGGCTCTTTTGTGACTTTAACAACAGCAACCATTAAATGAACTGAATAATGAAATAACTAACTTAACTACTGTATCTTTAACCAAAACTTAAATTTCTAGGAGGAATACGTAAATTGGCCCATCTTGATTCAGTGCAGCATCACGTGGAGGAATCATAAGTGTCACTGTGTTGGGTAACGGAAGTGATTAGGGAGCCATTTTTTAAAAATCTAGATAATATTCCGAAGGGCATAAATTTTGAGAGCAAAACCTCTAACTCACCTTCATGAGTCTTGGCACAATGCCTGGTGGATTTTAACTCCAATCTGCCTGATTCCAAAGCTCTGAAGTGCCTTCTGCCTGAGTTGTTCTTTCCCTGTATCCATACAGAACTCGTTTATCCTGCTCTGTAAGCAGCCTAAGTCAGCATAAGCTAAGTTCTGTTGCGGTAACAATTGTGCCCCCAAATCGTGGTGGCTTAGAACAGTGATTCTCAGCGTGTGGTTCCTGAACGGCAGCATCCGCATCCCCTGGGAAATTGTTAGAAATGCAGAGTCTTGTTCTCTCCCTTAGACCTACTGAGTGAGAAACTCTTAGGATGGGCCCCCTCAGTCTTTGCTTTACCAAGCCCTCTGGGTGTTTTTGGTGCACACGAAAGTTTAAGAACCTCCAGTGTAGAACAGTAAAGATTTGTTTCCCACTCACCTTGCAAGAGCACTGGGGGTTGTCTGTAGCTCTGTTCCACATCACCTTCCTTTGCCAGCGTATGTAGCAGTCCCTGTGGGGACAGAAAAGAGAGACATGATGCACAGAGCCAGCTCTTAAGACTTTGCGCTGAAGTTACCCGTATCGCTTGCTCTCACATTCCATTGTCCTCAGCAAATCTGAGGGAAACGGGGCAGAAACATATAATCTTGTCACAGAGAGGGGATACATAGGAAGGGAAATAGGACTATAGTATTAGTTTTATTTTTTCATTTCTTTATAGATTTGCAAGTGATAGTAAGAGGTAATGTTTTGACAAGCATTTTTTAAGATCATGGAACAATTGTAATTTTTCCCATTGTTAAGAGCGCATTGTTCAGCGCGCGTGGTCATTTTAATGGTTCTGCACTACTGTGCACAACAAGGGTAACAAATTAATCTAGAGTGCGTCAAGTGGTCAGAAGCGAAATGAAAAAAAAATTAAGCAGGGTAGGACAGAGGGAGCTATTTTATATAATGTGAGCAGGGAAGGCCTCTCTCATCAGATGAATCTTGAGGGAAGATTGAAAAGAAGTGAGGGACTAGGCTCGTGATGCAAGAGAATTCCAGACAGAGGGTGAAGTCCTTCAGGTGGTGGTATGGTTGGCATGTTGGGGAGACTAAAGAGGATCCGAGTGATTGGAGCAGAGTGAGCTAAGGCTTAAACTTTTGGACCATGACTCGTAGTGAGATATAAATTTTATATGGGGACCCAGTACACACACACACATCACACACACACACGGGTACTCACTTGTACACACGTTCTTGCTGAATTCAAAGTTTTGCAAGAGAATACTTACCTTTACTGTGTGCAGTGCACTGTAAAA
Source organism: Ursus arctos (assembly GCF_023065955.2). Classification (NCBI taxonomy): domain Eukaryota; kingdom Metazoa; phylum Chordata; class Mammalia; order Carnivora; family Ursidae; genus Ursus; species Ursus arctos. The sequence continues at coordinate 6,991,191 of NW_026622886.1, read as the reverse complement.
TTGTCTATTCTGTTTTATTAAAAATTCTGGTCATGACTACCTAACTGATTACATAATCTGCCAGTAGGTCAGAACCTATAGTTACACTGAGGTGGACTAAGAGTATTAGGAATTAAGATCAGAGAGGTAGTGGGGGTGGGGCAGAAATGGGCATTTCAGGTTCTTGAAAGGGGCTGAGTGAGTAGGAAGGCTACAAGAACACTTAATGTTGAGGAATGACTTGTGTTTTTCAAACATGACCCTGGCTACCCTTTGGAGAATGTAATATGATGGGCCAAAGGTGAAAGCACAGAGAAGAGTAAAAGACTATTGCAACAGCCCACGTAAGAGGTGAAGGTGGCTTGGACCAGAGGGGTAGTAGAAGAGATGGTGAGAAGTAGTCTGATGATAAATTTTTTTTCAAAGCATCCAAACAGTATTTTCTGATAGATTGGATGTAGAATGATAAAGAAAGGTGGAAGCCAAGGATGATTTCAGTGCTTTGGACTGAGCAACTGGAAGAATAGAGTTGTCTTTTACCAAAAAGGGTCATCTGAAGAAGAATTGGATCTGGGGAAAAGAATGGGCTCAAAAGATCAGTTTGGGGCATGTAAATTCTGGAGACATCGAGGTGGAGATGTCAAAATGTCAGCTTTATATGGAGGTCTGGAATTTAGTGTGGAGACATACACTTTGATAAGTTTATAAAAGGTGTTTAAAGGTCTACTGGATGGTATTACCTAGGGATTGTTTAGGACATACAGAAGAATGAGCCCCGAGGCACACCAACTGTTGGGAGTTGGCAAAGATGAGGAGAAGCCAGCAGAGGAGTGAGATGGAGTGACCAGAAGAGTGAAAGGAGGACCAAGAGTGAGCACTGTCCTTCACAAAGGAGGGAGTTGTCATGTGTATCAAAGGTGACTGATGGGTTAAGAGTCAGGACCGAGAACTGACTGTTGGATCGGGCAATTGGTAAAGGTCATTAGTGACCTTCCAAGGAGGTGTTTTAATGGGGTTGGTGTAAAACATAGCCTGACTGGATTGGTTCCCAAGAGAATGGCAACAGATGAAGGAGACACAGAGGGTCAGGAAAATTCTTTTGAAGAGTCTCACTCTAAAGGGGAGGGGGGGTGGGAAATGGGTAGTAGCTCTTAGGTAGGATGTAGGACTTAGAATGGCAACAGTATCTTTCAGGCACCAGGGAAACGCCAAGGGAACTTCACGGACTTTGGCCAGAGACCTTACGCTGATGAGGTGCTGATGTCATTAAGCAAATACTAGCTACTCTAATCCTAACTAACTCTCAGGCAAGCAACCTGTTACCTGTAATCACGTGCGTCCTAGAGGAAATGGCAGCCCATATACGCTTTGGCCAGGCTCTTGTTCCTGGAAGCATAGCCACGTGGTATGGGATATGGACACTGAGTGAGTTCCTGGCTCATTGACCAACTGTGTGTTCTTGGACAAGTTACTGAACGCACACCAGCCTCGATTTCTTCATCGAAGCAACGGATATTATAATTATTCTGAATCCATAGGGCTATTTCGAGGATGAAATGTGATCGTTCTTAGAAAGCTCTTACACAGTACTTTGAAATTATAAATGTTCAATAAATATAAGTAATTACGATTACTGTACATAACCTTCATTTAACAGAGCTGGTTAGGGACAACGCCTTGCACACACCCGGTCTTTGGAAGACCTAGAAAAGCCAGCTCTCCCTGGCCTCCCCAGTAGGCAGGGAGCTCTGAACAAAGATGACCTTAAATAAACTTCTAGATCTGGGATCTGGACCCAGCTGAGGAACAGCTGAGCTCTGAGTCCTGGACATTTTCGACCAGAACAATAGGGCAGTACAGCTCCCTTAGCAGCCGTGTCCCCACCCCTCCCTCCACCCACTCCCTTTGATGGAGTTCCTCCGTTGTTCATCACGCCACAGTGGCTACCAGAACCTCCGAGTTCTCTTGAACCTCCTCGGTGTATTTACCGCTGAGCAGTGCTGCCTCAGAACAATTAAACCAAATGACAGTTGTCAAAAGTGTTGGCACTTCTTTGGCCCGTGAGAGCCAGGCTCCACTTCCTGTGTAGGTTGGCACCTGGAATCTGTAATAACCTGCCCGGCCTCCGCCCCCCTCTTTCTCCAGTTCTCTGCAGCACGGGCCATTTATCCCCACAGCAGGCCTGGCCTGCCTCGGGCTCTGGAACTAACCAGCTTCTTCATCGGACGGGGAAAAAAAAAATCCTGGGATACGCAGCCTCGCTGTGGATCTCATGGTGATCTGTCCTCCAGCCCTAGAGCGAGCCTGCCTCTTGTTTCTTGTTCTAGTTTTTATCTGGTCATCCTTCTCCCAAATCTCTCTCAGACCAGCACCTTCTCTCACTTAACCTTCCTTCTTCCTGCGGCTGAGGCCCCCTAACCTCCATCTCAGACTCCCCCCTAATCTCTGGGGCCTGTTTTGACCTGAGCTAGGAAAGGCACCATTTCAGCAGAGTTCAGGCATTGCTTTAGAAATTTTACGTGTTTTATTCCTTCTATTATTTCACGTCAGTCATCTGAACAAGGTTGAAGCAGGACCGTGACTTTCCCAAGGGCATACAAGTGTTAAGAGAGAGGCTTGTGTTTTGACGGAGGGTAAGTTTACAGGGTGTGAGATGCATCCAAGCAATTTGCCACCCCCCATCCCCAGACTTTGCTTTCCTTTTCGCCCTCCACTCAGGAGTTCCTCCTCTGATAGGTAAATTCTGGAAATCTGACAAGGCTTGGTATTCTAGTAAGCGGCTGATTGCATAACAAAGGGATAATAATGGCGCCTCTCTCTCTCTCTCTCAGACTTGAATGTTGTCAGCCGGTAAATGGGGGGTTTGGGCCTATGGGGTTAGAGCAGATCCATCCCTCACAGGCATTAGGTGAACACCTCTTCATTCTCCAGGTAAACCTACCAGAGAGATCTGCATATGGCTTTGGGCACAAGCCCAGCTAATAATAAAATGTTACTGAGTTCTCCCATTCGTCATTGTCCCTTGTGGGTATTTCTCCCTTGGGATGAAACCAGGATGGCTGGATCTGAGTATTCTCTTGGGTTCCAAAGACCAAAACCTTATGATAAATTCCTGAACATCTGTCAGACTTCAATCCAGGGCTCTGAATGTACAAAACTAGGTATAACACGAGGCATTAAATACAGCAATAAAGGCCTTCCCGCTACCAAACAAAGCCCCAGCTCTGATGGGATCTCCTATGTATAATAAAATGCTAAGCATTTGCTCAAACATGCCTTTAATCCCAGACAGAAAATTCCATCCGCACACTTCCTCTGGATAGTCTACGATGGCTTCGAATTTCTTATGTTTTGGTGAAGGAAACACCATCACTTCAATACTGGGAAATACAAAGGCTTTTCAAAGGAATGTACTCTACAAGCAGCGTTCTTTTTCTTTTAGTTTTTTTAACTCCCAACAGTTGACTTTTAATATCTGATGTTTGACTTCATCGTTAGCAATTTCTTTGCATCAGGCCCGTACATTTCTGTGGCAGGAGAGAGAAGAGAGGGCTTGGGTTTACTAAAAGAATGGTAAAACATGTCTGAGGTGTTGTTCTGTGCCGGACGGGCTGGGGGGAAAAGGAAGAAGCTGAAGTCTGTCTGAAGGGGGTCACTCCACGTGTCAAAGACATCTCTCCTTTGTAGAGAAGCCGAAGGACTGCCCATCCGTGTGATTTCCCTCCAGAGCTGACGCTGAGCTCCCCCTCAGTCTTCCCGCTGACACGCCCAGTCCACGTTTCCAGTATGACTCTGTGACCCCCCCCACCCCTTGCCTTAGTGCTGGATTTTCTGCACCACAGCCATCAAATGCTATTTCCTGAGAGCTTTAGGATAAGCTCTTTTCCAGCCAAATTCTCATCTTGCTTCTAGAAGGATGGAGATTCTGGCCTGAATCCCACTCCCTTTTGTATGTGAGGTCAGGAAGATATGGTGGGAAGAGTGTGGGGCTCGAAGGAAGAGTGTGGTTTGGGTAGGATGTCATTCGGCTGCTATTCTGGGCTATAACAAAGCCCCAACTCTTACGTGGCAGTGTAGCAGATGCTTTATTTCTTTCTTTTTTTTTATTTTAATGATTTTTTTATTATATTATGTTAGTCACCATACAGTACATCCCCGGTTTCCGATGTAAGGCTCGATGACTCATTAGTTGTGTATAACACCCAGTGCACCATGCAATACGTGCCCTCCTTACTACCCATCACGGTCTATCCCATTCCCCCACCCCCATCCCCTCTGAGGTCCTCAGTTTGTTTCTCATAGTCCATAGTCTCTCATGTTTCATTCCCCCTTCTGATTACCCCCCCTTTCTTTATCCCTTTCTTCCCCTACCGATCATCCTAGTTCTTATGTTCCATAGATGAGAGAAATCATATGATAGTTGTCTTTCTCTGCTTGACTTATTTCACTTAGCATTATCTCCTCCAGTGCCGTCCATGTTGTAGCAAATGTTGAGAACTCGTTCTTTCTGATAGCTGAGTAATATTCCATTGTATATATGGACCACAACTTCTTAATCCAGTCATCTGTTGAAGGGCATTTTGGCTTCTTCCACGCTTTAGCTATTGTGGACATTGCTGCTATGAACATTGGGGTGCATATGGCCCTTCTCTTCACTACGTCTGTATCTTTGGGGTAAATACCCAGGAGTGCAATGGCTGGATCATAGGGTAGCTCAACTTTTAACTTTTTAAGGGACCTCCACACTGTTTTCCAGAGTGGCTGTACCAACTTGCATTCCCACCAACAATGTAGGAGGGATCCCCTTTCTCCACATCCTCTCCAACAATTGTTGTTTCTTGCCTTGTCTATTTTTGCCATTCTAACTGGCGTAAGGTGGTATCTCAGTGTGGTTTTGATTTGAATTTCCTTGATGGCTAATGATTTTGAACATTTTTTCATGTGTCTGTTAGCCATTTGTATGTCTTCATTGGAAAAGTGTCTGTTCATATCTTCTGCCCATTTTTTGATTTGTTTATTTGTTTCTCATGTATTGAGTTTGAGAAGTTCTTTGTAGATCTTGGATACCAGTCCTTTATCTGTAGTGTCATTTGCAAATATATTCTCCCATTCCGTGGGCTGCCTCTTAGTTTTTCTGACTGTTTCCTTGGCTGTGCAGAAACTTTTAATCTTGATGAAGTCCCATAAATTCATTTTATCTTTTGTTTCTCTTGCCTTTGGGGATGTGTAATGAAAAAGGTTGCTTTGGCCGATGTCGTAGAGGTTGTTGCCTATGTTCTCCTCTAGGGTTTTAATGGATTCCTGTCTCACTTCGAGGTCTTTCATCCGTTTGGAGTTTATTTTTGTGTATGGTGTGAGAGAGTGGTCAAGTTTCATTCTTTTGCATGTAGCTGTCCAATTTTCCCAGCACCATTTATTGAAGAGACTGTCTTTTTCCCACCGGATGTTTTTTCCTGCTTTATCAAATATTAGTTGCCCAAAGAGCCGAGGGTCCATTTCTGGGCTCTCTATTCTGTTCCATTGGTCTATGTGTCTGTTTTTGTGCCAGTACCATGCTGTCTTTGTGATCACAGCTTTGTAGTACAGCTCGAAATCTGGCATTGTGATGCCCCCAGCTTTGTTTTTCCTTTTCAACAGTTCCTTGGAGATTCGGGGCCTTTTCTGTTTCCATACAAATTTAAGGACTGTTTGTTCCAGTTCTTTGAAAAATGTCCTCGGTATTTTGATCGGGATAGCATTGAAAGTGTAGATTGCTCTGGGTAGCATGGACATTTTAACTATGTTAATTCTTCCGATCCATGAGCATGGAATATCTTTCCATCTTTTTATGTCTTCCTCAATGTCTTTCAAGAGTGATTTATAGTTTCTAGAATATAGGTCCTTTACGTCTCTGGTTAAGTTAATTCCAAGGTAACGTATGGTTTTTGGTGCTATTGTAAATGGGATGGATTCCCTAATTTCTCTTTCTTCGGTCTCGTTATTCGTGTATAGAAATGCAACTGATTTCTGAGCATTGATTTTGTATCCCGCCACGTTACTGAATTGCTATAACTTCTAATAGTTTGGGAGTGGCTTCCTTTGGGTTTTCCATATAGAGTATCATGTCATCTGCAAAGAGACATTTTGACTTCTTCTTTGCCGATTTGAATACCTTTTATCCCTTTTTGTTGTCTGATTGCTGTTGCAAGGACTTCTAGTACTATGTTGAATAATAGTGGCGAGAGTGGGCATCCTTGTCGAGTTCCTGATCTTAAGGGAAAGGCTTCCAGCTTTTCCCCATTGAGAATAATATTTGCAGTAGGCTTTTCATACATGGCTTTTATGAGATTGAGAAATGTACCTTCTATTCCTACACTCTGAAGGGTTTTAATCAGGAAAGGATGCTGTATTTTGTCAAATGCTTTTTTGGCATCGATTGAGAGGATCATATGATTCCTGAGTCTTTTCTTGTTGATATGATGTATCACGCTGATTGATTTGCGAATATTGAACCACGCTTACATCCCAGGTATGAATCCCACTTGATCGTGATGGATAATCCTTTTAATGTACTGTTGGATTCTATTAGCAAGTATCTTGTTGAGGATTTTGGCATCCATATTCATTAGGGAAATCGGTCTGTAATTCTCCTTTTTGAGGGGGTCTTTACCTGGTTTGGAGATCAAGGTAATATTGGCCTCATAGAATGAGTTTGGTAGCTTTCCTTCTGTTTCTATTTTTTGAAATAGCTTTAGGAGAATAGGTATTATTTCTTCTTTGAATGTTTGGTAGAATTCCCCAGGAAAACCGTCCGGGCCTGGAGTTTTGTTATTTGGAAGGTTGTTTATCACTGACTCAATTTCTTCATAATTAATTGGCCTGTTTAAGGAATCAATTTCTTCCGGTTTCAATCTTGGTAGTTTATAGGTTTCCAGGAAGGATTCCATCTCTTCCAGATTGCGTAGTTTATTGGCATATAGCTGTTGATAGAAATTTCTAACAATCCTTCCAATTTCAATGGTGTTCGTCATGACCTCTCCTTTTTCATTCATAATTTTAATAATCTGGGTCCTTTCTCTTTTCTTTTGGATAAGTCTTGCCAGTGGTCTGTCAATTTTATTGATTCTCTCCAAGAACCAGCTTCTAGTCCTGTTGATCTGCTCTACTGTACTTCTGGTTTCTGCTTGATTGATTTCAGCTCTAATTTTGGTCAACTGCTTCCTCGTGCATGGATTAGGCCTGTCCCTCTGTTGCTGTTCCAGCTTCTTGAGGTGAGAATATAAAAACTGCATTTTAGATTTTTCTATTCTTTTGAGTGAGGCTTGGATGGCTATGTATTTCCCCCTTAGGACTGCCTTTGCAGTATCCCATAGGTTTTGGACTGTTGTATTTTCATTCTCATTGGTCTCCATAAATTGTTTAATTTGATTTTTGATTTCCTGGTTTATCGAGTCATTCCTGAGCAGGATGGTTCTTAGTCTCCAAGTGTTTGAGTTTCTTCCAAATTTTTCCTTGTGGTTGAGTTCCAATTTCAGAGCGTTGTGGTCTGAGAATATGCAGGGGATAATTTCAATCTTTTGGTATCGGTTGAGACCTGTTTTGTGTCCCAGAACATGGTCTATTCTTGAGAATGTTCCATGGGCATTAGAACAGAATGAGTATTCTTTGGTTCTGGGGTGTAGTGTTCTATATATATCTATGAGGTCCAACTCGTCAAGTATGGCATTCAAAGCCTTTGATTCTTTGCTTAATTTTTGCCAGGGTGTTCTGTCTATTTCTGATAGTGGAGTGTTGAGGTCCCCTACTATTAATGTATTTTTATTTATATGTCTCTTTATTCTGGTTGAGTTGGCTTGTGTATCTTGCTGCTCCCCTGTTGGGGGCATATATATTTATAATTGTCATATCCACTTGTTGAATACTTCCCTTAAGAATAATATAGCGCCCTTCTGCATCTCTAACTATAGTCTGTAGTTTAAAATCTAATTTATCTGATATGAGAATTGCTACCCCAGCTTTCTTTTGAGGTCCATTTGCGTGAAAGATGGTACTCCATCCCCTTACTCTCAGTCTGAATGCATCTTTGGGTTCGAAATGAGTCTCTTGTAGACAGCAAATGGATGGGTCATTTCTTTTTATCCAATCTGCAACCCTGTGGCGTTTTATGGGATGGTTCAAACCATTTACATTAAGACTGATCACTGAGAGATATGATTTTAATGATGCCATGTTGCCAGTAAAGTCTTTGTTTGTATTGGCTGTGACTTTCTGTTCTGTATCACTCTTGGGGCCTTTTTACTTTTATAGAACCCCCCCATAATATCTCCTGTAGGGCTGGTTTCGTGGTTACGAAATTGGTTAGTGACTGGTGATTCTGAAATGTCTTTATTTCTCCATCAATTCTGAATGACAGCCTTGCTGGATAAAGGATCCTTGGCTGCATGTTTTTCTCTGAAAGAGCTTTAAATATGCTCCCCCAACCCTTTCTCTCATTCCAGGTCTGTGTAGACAGGTCTGACGTAATTCTGATGCCTTTGCCTTGGTACGTGAGAAATTTCTTTGCCCTGGCCGCTTTCAATACTGTATCCTTGCATCTAATATTTGCGAATTGCACTATGATGTGACGTGGCGTAGGTTCGTCGTGGTTGAGCTTGGGAGGGGTCCTCTCTGCCTCTTGGACACGAATGTTTGCTTCCCTCGCTAGATTAGGGAAGTTTTCAGCTACAATTTGTTCAAATATCTCTTCTAGACCTCTGTTTTTCTCCACCCCCTCGGGGATGCCGATGATTCTAACATTGGATCGTTTCATTGAGTCAGTAATCTCCCGTAACCTACATTCGTGGGTGTGGATTTTTTTAAGACCATCTTCTATTTTCATTTTTTCCTCTATTAACCCATCCTCCAATTCACTAACCCATTCCTCTGCTTCTGCGACCCTGGCCGTCAGAGCCTCTAGTTTTGCCTGCATTTGGCTCATAGAATTTTTAATTTCTGTCAGATTCGCTCTCATTTCTGTCCTTAGGGATTCTATATTCTCAGTAACCTTTTTGTTAATAGTTTTTTCAATTCTACTCATCATTTTGACCATTGTTACTCTGAATTCCATTTCTGATACTTTGGTTACATCCATATCCATTATTTCTGTGGCAGAGGCCACAGACTCACTGTCTTTTCTTTGCTGGGGGGGGGGCTTCTCCTTCTTGTCATTCTGTTGAGTAGAGGTTGCGGGGTTTCCAGAGCCCAAATTATTGACTGGGTCCCAGGCCGTGCCCCTTGTTTTATAGGGATCTTAGGGATGTGGGCTTCTTCTTTAAAGATTTTATTTATTTATTTATGTGGCAGCCAACCAGCGAGAGAGGGAACAGAAGCAGGGGAGTGGGAGAGGAAGAAGCAGGCTCCCAGCGGAGGAGCCCGATGAGGGACTCCTTTCCGGAACGCCGGGATCACGCCCTAAGCCGGAGACAGGCGCTCAATGACTGTGCCACCCAGGCGCCCGGGTTGTGGGCTTCTTGATTTTTCAGCCTGCTTTCTGTGTCCTGGGGGAGGGGCCTGCCGCACCGATACTCAGGCAACCCTGTTTGGGTAGAGTCTCCACGTCCCCTGCGAGGGGGGATGGGGATGGGCACTCCCTGAGCCGGTATTTCCAGGCTTTTGTTCTCTGGCGGCTTTCCCTGGCGGTTTGCTGTGCCTCTTCTGAGAGTCAGAGCAGCAGCGGCCAAATTTCAGCCTCTGCCACAGAACAGAGGGATTGCGGCCCGTTCTCTACTAATGTTCTGGCCACTTTAACTCTGTTTCTGTTGGTGCTGCTCAACCCTGCAGCGTCCCGGGATGTGCGCCCCACACCCGGCGTCCCAGCCCTCACTTCCAGGGCCGGCGAGTCTCTGTCCTTTGTGTTTCTAACGCCACCAGCCACCAGCCGCCCCGCGCGCGCTCCGGAAGCTCCCGGTCTCAGTCTGGATCCAGTGAGCGCACCGGGATTCCGGTGTTCCGCAAGATGCCTGGTGGCGCGCACCCGGCTCACGGTCTCAGTCTGCTGTTTTGCGGGTGCCGACCACGAGCCCGCCCGCTCCCCCGTGCAAGTGGCTACCGCTTCCCGGCACCCGAACGCGGCGGCTCCCTCCCCCTTCCGTTTATCTTCCGATATCTGTGCACGGTTTCATGGCTCCCCGCTTCGTACCTCAATACTCAGCGCTGGAGATGTTCATTTGTAGAGATCCAGATGCATCTTCCTGCATCTCAGGCTGGTTCCGTGGTTGTTTAGGCTGGTCTGGTACCTATCCAGCTCGACTCGGGGGACCGGCTGAAAACGGTGTCTCCTACTCCTCCGCCATCTTAACTCCCAGAGTTCCAATGGGGTCTTCTAGGCAACCCTGCCTTTTTCACTGCTGGAAAGTCATAAGCTTCTTCACTGGGCTTCTGATGGAAAAGATGCGGTATTGCTGGGGCTTCAGCGTAGGCACGTTCTGGAGGATTGCCCTTTTTCTTCTTCTGACGATGTGAGATGACAAAATGGCTACGTGACGAGTGCAGGTGAGGTGAATGACGTCAGATGCTTTATTTCTTGTTCCTTTTCCAGTTTGTCCTCTGTGCTCCTTGTTATTGGCTAGCCTTCCCTGTGGTGATTCAGGGACTCAGACTCTGCCCATCTTGGGGCCGCATCCTCCCCTCAGCCCTCAGGGTCCCCTTCCTTTAGTCTACATAGAGGAAAACAGAGGGTGGAGAAGGGATAACCGGTCCTTGGCCAACTCAGCCTGGTGGTGATGCACATTCCATCAATGGGGTCTTGCCACGGGGCCCTAACTAGATAAAAGTGAACTGGTTATGTGATCTTTGGCTGGTGAGCTTCTTTCAAGCACTAATGTCTAGTAAGAGGTCACAAAAATCTTTGGTGGGCGGTTAGCTATTTCTAAACCTCTGGAAATTTCCATTCCTTAGCTCCTGAACAACTAGAGAGGTAAAATCGATTATCCGAGGTCACACAGTTGGTAAATGATGAGGTTAATACTACAAGAAATTTCTCATAGCTTGTGTTCCATATTATTGCTAACAACACCTGACAACTTCATAAAAACTTTCCAGGTCAGTCTACACCCTGCCTCCTCCGCTTTTTCTTCATATCCTAATGTGAAGCTTAGGAAAGACTATTTTGAGTTGACCAACATCAACCCATCTTAGGGTCCAGTGGTGGGGTGAATAGTATCTCGCCAAAATTCATATCCATCCAGAATCTCAGAATATGACCTTCTTTGAAAACAAGATTTCTTCAGATATATTTAATTAAGGATATGAAGGTGAGATCGTCCTGGATTAGGGTAGCCCCAACATCCAATGACCGGTGTGCCTATGAGAGGTCACAGACACACAGGGAAGAAGGCCATGTGAAGACAGAGCAGAGATTGGAGCGACACAGCCACAAAGCAAGGAACACCAAGAGCCACCATAAGTTGGAAGAGACAAATACCACTTATCTGGGCCCCGATCTTAGGTGTGGGTTTGCTCATTACTTATTTTCAGAAGCTTTTTAGATTTTAACCTCCTAGTCCTTAAGGACTGTATCTTTCCCAGTCACTGTTCTTTCTTTCTTTCTTTTTTTTTTTTTTTGGTGTTTTCTCTAATTCTCTGTTTTCTTTTTATGATGATGATGATGATGATGATGATGACGATGATCTGTTAGTCACCATACAGTACATCATTAGTTTTTGATGCAATGTTCCATGATTCATTTTTTGCATATAACACCCAGTGCTCCATGCAATATGTGCCCTCCTTACTACCCATCACTGGGCTACCCCTTCTCCTTACCCCCCTCCCCTCTAAAACCCTCAGTTTGTTTCCTGGAGTCCATAGTCTCTCACGGTTCATCTCCTCCTCTGTCCCCCCCACCACTTCATTTTTCCCTTCCTTCTCCTAATGTCCTCCATGCTATTCCTTATGTTCCACAAATAAGTGAAACCATATAATAATTGTCTTTCTCTGCTTGACTTATTTCACTTAGCATAATCTCCTCCAGTTCCATCCATGTTGATGCCAGTGTTGGGTAATCATTCTTTCTGATGGCTGAGTAATATTCCATTGTATATATGGACTGCATCTTCTTTATCCATTTGTCTGTTGAAGGGCATCTTGGCTCCTTCCACAGTTTGGCTATCGTGGACATTGCTGCTATGAACATTGGGGTGCACGTGCCCCTTCTTTTCACTACATCTGTATCTTTGGGGTAAATACCCAGTAGTGAAATTGCTGGATCATAGGGTAGCTCTATTTTTAACTTTTTGAGGAACCTCCACACTGTTTTCCAAAGTGGCTGTATCAACTTGCATTCCCACCAACAGTGTAAGAGGGTCCCCCTTTCTACACATCCTCTCCAACATTTGTTGTTTCTTGCTTTGTCAATTTTTGCCATTCTGATGGGTGTAAGGTGGTATCTCAGTGTGGTTTTGATTTGAATTTCCCTGATGGCTAATGATATTGAACATTTTTTCATGTGTCTGTTAGCCATTTGTATGTCTTCACTGGAAAGTGTCTGTTCATATCTTCTGCCCATTTTTTGATTTGATTATTTGTGGTTTGGGTGTTGAGTTTGAGAAGTTCTTCATAGATCTCAGATACCAGCCCTTTATCTATAGTGTTATTTGCAAATATCTTCTCCTATTCCGTGGGTAGCCTCTTTGTTTTGTTGACTGTTTCTTTTGCTGTGCAGAAGCTTTTTATCTTGATGATGTCCCAAAAATTCATTTTTGCTTTTGTTTCCCTTGCCTTTGGAGACATGTCATGAAAGAAGTTACTGTGGCCGATGTCAAAGATGTTACTGCCTATGTTCTCCTCTGATTTTAATGGATTCCTGTCTCACATCGAGGTCTTTAACCCAGTTAGAGTTTATCTTTGTGTATGGTGTGAGAGAATGGTTGAGTTTCATTCTTCTGTATATAGCTGTCCAATTTTCCCAGCACCATTTATTGAAGAGACTGTCTTTTTACCACTGGATATTTTTTCCTGCTTTGTCGAAGATTAGTTGACCATAGAGTGGAGGGTCCATTTCTGGAGTCTCTGTCCTGATCCATTGATCCATGAGTCTGTTTTTGTGTCAGTACTATGCTGTGTTGGTGATCAAAGCTTTGTAGTATAGCTTGAAATCAGGCAACGTGATGCCCCCAGCTTTGTTTTTCTTTTTCACCAGTTCCTTGGTGATTCAGGGTCTTTTCTAGTTCCACACTAATTTTAGGATTGTTTGTTCCAACACTTTGAAAAATGGCATTGGTATTTTCACTGGGATGGCGTTGAAAGTATAGATTGGCCCATTCTATAAGGCAAGCATTACCTTGATCTCAAAACCAGCAAAGACCCCATCAAAAAGGAGAATTACAGACTGATATACCTGATGAATATAGACGCCAAAATTCTCAACAAGATCCTGGCTAATAGGATCCAACAGTACATTAAAAGGACTATCCACCTCAACCAGGTGGGATTCATCCCTGGGATGCAAGGGTGGTTCAACATTCGCAAATCAATCAGTGTGATAGATCACATTAATAAGAGAAGAGACAAGAATCATATGGTCCTCTCAATTGATGCAGAAAAAGCATTTGACAAAATACAGCATCCTTTCCTGATTAAAACTCTTCAGAGTGTAGGGATAGAGGGCATTCCTCAATTTCATAAAAACCATCTATGCAAAGCCCACAGTAAATAACATTCTCAATGGGGAAAAGCTCTTGGGGAAAAGCTGAGAGCTTTTCCCTTAAGATCAGGAACACGACAAGGATGCCCACTCTCACCATTGTTGTTCAACATAGTACTAGAAGTCCTAGCAACAGCAACCAGACGACAAAAAGAAATAAAAGATATTCGAATTGGCAAAGAAGTCAAACTCTCTCTCTTCGCAGATGACATGATACTTTATGTGGAAAACTCAAAAGACTCCACCCCCGAATTACTAGAACTCATACAACAATTCAGTAATGTGGCGGGATACAAAATCAATGCTCAGAAATCAGTTGCATTTCTATACACGAATAATGCGACTGAAGAAAGAGAAATTAGGGAATCGATTCCATTAACCATAGCTCCAAATATCATACGATATCTCGGAATTAACTTAACCAGAGAGGTAAAGGATCTATATTCTAGAAACTACAGATCACTGTTGAAAGACATTGAAGAAGACACAAAAAGATGGAAAAACATTCCATGCTCATGGATCAGAAGAATAAACATAGTTGAAATGTCTGTACTCCCCAGAGCAATCTATACTTTCAATACCCAGTCACTGTCCTATCTCTAGCACCCGACAACATCAGTGGGATAAATCACTGAATTTGCCTTGTGGTTGGTCTAAGTTCTTTGAGAATAGCCTCCCCATTCTCTTATTTACTTTGTAGTCTCTCCAGGGCTGTCTTGGAACAGGGTGAGAAAAGATGCTTGGGGAGTATTGTTTTGATTGAATTATTAGAAGAGTAAGTGAGAAGGCATGGAAAGTTCTTTGGGTTCAAAAAGAGAAGAGCTTGAGATGAATGCCTTTTGGGTCTTAATGGTCGAGGACTGCTGGTTCTCAGAATCAAAGAGCCTCATTATCTTTCTAACTTGTACATATATAGATTTATGAGAGTCAGTTTCAATGAATGTATTCAGGATCATTGACTCCAAAGAAATTGTGAAGCACAAACCATTTTCTCTTTGGAAGGACAGATTAAAAGGTCAGTGCTTTTAAAGTCAGTAAAATAATGTGTTCTCTCTCTCTCTTTAAAAACTTTCTGGGATGAAGAGTGTCGAACCCCAGGGGACACAGTGAGTGTCGCAGCAGGCACTGTTCCCAGAATCTCAGGTTCTGACTTCATGACCCCTGATTGGCTCTGTCCGTCTGTCCATATCTGTCCTTCCCTCTGAGCCACGTGCTCCTGCCCACCTGATGGCCCCCACTGGCTGCTACGGAACAGGGTAGCCCCAGGAGGGAGAGCTGACTGCTTGGCAGACACTGGTGGGGAGGGGTGTGAGGCCTCCCCTGATGGCTAACCGGGCCGATCTGGGGGTAGCGAAAATCCCTGAGTTGGTGCAAATCGAATCCCTGGGATTGTTTCAAAAGTGCTGCTCTCCCACCTTCAAAATAATGGGTATGCTAATCATTTCACAAGGTATACAAACAGCAAAGCAACACCTCCTACACCTTAAACATATACATTTTTTATTTGTCGAGGCTACCTCAGCCAAGGTAGAAAAAAATAATGCATTAGCAAACATCTACTGAGGTCTTCTAATGGACCAAGCACGACGTGAAGCATTTCAAACCACTTCTTTCATTTAATCCTCATAATTACTCACCAAATTAGGCACCATCACTCTCATCTTTCTTAGTTTTACAGAAGCGAATCTGGGGCTCAGAGAGGTTAAGTAACATGCCCAATGTTGCACAGCCCAGGAGGGCAAAGGCAGAGACCTTGAACCAAAGCATTTCTATGCTGAAGAAAGGGGCATCTCAGTGCCAGGAGCTAAACCCATTGCCCTGGAGGTCTGGATTCAAATGGTTTCACGTCCCATAAAGTGGCTAAAGCAGAAGAAAGCCGCGCTCCCTCCGAGTGTCCTCGCAGCAGTGGGGTAAGGGAACACATCCGCACTAGTGGAATTGGTCACTAGCTTCACTGCTCTCCTTCCTCAGTGACCACAAGGGTTGTCCCATTTGAAGGGGGTCTTCCTGGGTCACCATATGCTGCAGATTTATTAAGTATCTTCTCATTCTCTGTTCCCTAGAGTGGGGCCACTCCGTCTTCACACCAGACTGCAGTGAAGGATTCAGAGTCAAAATTGAAGAGGCAGGGGACCCCGCATCACATCTTACCCCTTTTCTGTACCAGCTTGGAGTCCCAGTTCCAGGACGCTGGCTTCTAACTGAGTCTGCAGAATGGGGGTCCTGGAGCCCCTGCCCGTGGTGTGATCTAAGTCACTCTGGGACAGGATCCTCTGTTCTTCTTCACTGACATTTCTTCGCCTGAGTCCAAACTCCTCCCTGGTCAAATTCATATTCCCCTGCAAGTTATCACGTCGATGTCCCTACGTTCTGGACCTGCCCATTCCATGACAGCTGGCCTGGTCTGAGGTAAGGAAGATCTGAGGTACAGCTTTGGTGTGAAAATAGAGCGGCCTTGAGTCTTGTTGGGGTGAGAAGCACGTAACCTGATTTTAGGGGCAAGGATGCTGTGTGGCCCTGTCCATCTGGCAGAGGTCTCTGTATTGGACTCCCAGCCCAGGTCCCAGCTAATAAATCAAGGCTTACTTGGCTTTGGGTTAACCGGGCACAGCCAATGCCTGTTTCCCCAGTCGAGCACTTAATGAAGTGATTCTTGACTATGAGCAAAAAGCCGAAAGTCAGTGTGACACAGAGCTCAAGACATGAGTTCTGGACGTGGACTGTCTAAATTTAAATCCTGGCACTGTCACCAAGTTTGTGGCTGTGAGTGTCACTCAGTTTTTCTTTTCCATCTGTAAAATGGGTATATCTCCTGCTTTCTGAAAGTTCACACTATGCCCCTTCACTTTTCCGAAAGACCTGCATTAGTCCAGCAATGACTTTTTTCATGAAAGCAAAAACCCCCTTCCGATTTCCTTCGGTTAGCAAAAATAGGTAGTAACATAGGTCTTTGGTGAAAGCGAGGTGGTTCTACTTTTGTTTAGGGGGGACACCTGTAATATGAGTCCCTGCCTTAAATACTGATCTTTCTCCTGGTTTGTTGTGGGGATTAGGTGAGTTATTTCATAGAAAATGTGCTTAGAGCAGGGCATGACATGTGATAAATATTCAATAAATATTAACTGGGATTATTCTGGTGGACGGGATGTAATTTCTAACTTGGACTTGGAATTTAAATTTGACCTGGGTTCACAGTTTAGTTCTGCCGCTTCTGAGCTGTGTGATATTTGCTGAGTCTCTTAGCCTCTCTGAGCTCCAGTTCCTCCTGACTTGGAAGCTGAGCCGAATGCTGCCCCCTTGATGCACTTTCTCCCAGCCATCCTGCCCTTGGGCTCTTTCTTCATCGTCCTCCCCCCAGGAGCACACTGCCTTCAGGAAACACTCTGTTGTAAGCTGATGCCAGAGTGGGAGGCCCTAAACCACCTCTCCCAGACCTCTCCTCTCCCATCTGGGCTCCTGCCTAGAGAATCAAGGCCTGTACCCCTGGAAAAGGCCCGGCAGAGAGCAGTGAGCCACTGGGGGCTTACTTTGGGGTCAGCCCAACCTAGCACCATGTGGACAGTGGTGTTGAGGTTAGCAAGATGAAGAGGGTTATAGGTAATAAGAAGAGCTAAGATGTTTTGAAACAGGAATGGAAGAGAGGATGTGGAGGCTCAAAGGGAGAGGTTGTTTTGATATAGGAGGGGCACCTGCATTTATCCATATACCTCTCAAAGTCTGTGACAGAGTTCCCTGTGATCCCCAACACTGGCCGTTGGTTTTCCTTCTCCTTCTTTTACTCCATTTTGAAAGGGAAATGCTGCTACTCATGGAGACACTGGTCATTCAGAGTCACTTTCCTTTCTTAGCCAGTCTGTCTTTCAAGGGATCGTGGCCTGAGATCTGGTATTCTGATCTCCAAGAGGAGGAGTCTTGATGAACAAGAGGTGGTAGCCTTCGAGTTGGGGTGTCCTGCCTTCTGTGAAGGTAACTCCAAAATTGTTCCTCTGGCTCAGTTCCTACCATGGAGTCCTTAGGACCCTGACCCCATCCAGATCATAGGGGCTCACCAATGGCTACACCCATCCACCATTTTCCTCCACCTCCCAGCACCTGCTAGTTCTTCCTCCCTTGGTACAGATCACTATTCTCTCTCTGCCTCAAGGCTACCGAGGTGAGATAATGCTTCATCTCCTTAACAGCTTAAATTCTGTCTGCTCCAAAAATTGTCAAGTGAATACCCAGATTCATCTTCTATTTTACCCACATTGGCCTTCTCTCACTGGGTTGTAAAGCTCTGGTTTCCTACCAAAGGACTCAGAGATAGAGCTATTCCATCAGACTCAATCTAATTGTGGCATCATCCTGCTACCCTATCACACGCCTTTGTTCCTTAGGACTTTGGTTCAAGTCCCTAGACTAAAAGTCATTGATTATATTCGCATCTGGCTTGATTCTGGCTTTTCTTTGATCATCATCCATTCCCTCTACCAACGTCTAAAGAATAAATCTCTCTCAAATTTCCTTTTGCAGTGGGGATGCCAATCAGGGTTTTATATGGTGTCTATGGTGAGTACTTAGGTACAGTTTCCATGAAGCCAGGGACCATGTTTATTTCATTCACTGACTATGTCCCCAATCCCTAGTAGAGTACCCAGCATGCACTAAGTCTAGCAAATACATGTTGAGTAACCTGGATATTTTCCCAGATGTTCTTTTCTCTCTTAATAATCCAGTGGACTTGTTCTTATCCTAGTATTCGAGCTAAGCCTCGTCTCTTCCCAGAAGCCTTCCCTCACTCCCCCAAGTCTGATTAAGGCGTTCCTCCTCTAAGCCCTCATTGTAATGGGCTTGCCTGTGGCATGGCCCTTTGTTCAAAGAACATAATCATTTATTTACATGTCTGTCTAATGTAAGCACCTTAAAGTCAGGGGCAATCTTTTATGTCATGTTTGATAGATGAAAAACCAAAACAAAGATAATGAATTCATGTGTGCCTTGGTCCCTGATCACACCACATGTTCAGATATTGGTCCTCTCACGTGCTCCTTGGACTCTCACATAAATAGATCCTCAATGTCTGGAAATGTTTGAATATGCAATGGGTACATAGCTCAGGCTGTGATTCCAAAATTCTATCCTGTAACACACACACACACACACACACACACACACACACACACACACACACACATTCCATCAGTTATTAAAGTAAGGACATCACTGCCTGTGAATTCAGATGGCGCCAGGTCCCTATTCTTTGTGGGGCAGGGGCCGACGCAGGACCCAGAAAATGGAAACTCCTGACCTCCACCTGGAAGAGCAGCCTGGCCAGTCCTGAAGCTGGTACAGCTGCTAAGAGGAGTTCAGGGCACTGAGCATCAGAGAAATTTTGCCCCTAGATTCTCTCTGGCCCTGGGCCTCTGTTTGAGTTGATGCAACCAAAAGCTTTCTTGTGGCCTAGCTCCTGCCCTTGGCTTGGCACTTCGCCTGGGGAAAGGGTGCCCATCCTTTTTCTGCACAAAATTCATTAAAGAAATGGAGTTCTGATGATAACACCTATTCTAGGGATGTGAGTCCTAGCTGCCTTTGCTGAGGCTGTCCAGATGCTAACCATAAGCGGTGCTCCTCCCTCCCCCCCCATCCCCAGTGCCATCCTCCCAGGGACCCCTGCCTCTAGTTGACCTGCCAGAAACATGAGCTGGGCTTGCCTGGGGGACCCTGTTCCTCTCAGGCTGACCTGAGCCTGGCAAGTCTCCTCCTCATCTTCTGTTCTGACACATCTCCGCTCCATGGAGAGAAGGAGAAATGGACACAGCAGTTGCTAGGAGGAGGAGGAGGAACGACTTTTTGCCCCCAGTGGTTTGGATGTCAGCATCGCCAGGCCAGAGCATTCTGACTGGGAGGGCACCCAGAGGCCCTGTCATCTCCTCTGTCACTGGGATATAACATTAACCCTCCTTTGCTTCTGGGGACTGCTGTTTTTTTTTCCCTCAACATTTTCTAGTTGTTTTGCTTTTCATTTCATTTTCACAAAAGCCTTGAAGAAGAGGAAGGGACGAGAGGTTTGATTGTGGAAATGAGGTCCAGGGGTCAGGCTGCACTGTTCTTTTCTCCATTCCGAGTCTGCTAATGCGTACTGTTCTCCCTGCGTACACCGTCCTCTCCTGACTTCTCCTCACCACGTTTTATCTCTCCAATCTACTCCACTTCTCTGGGCCTCCATTCCACCCCATTCCGCCCCAAAGCTTCTTACCAAAGTGACAGTAAAACCAGAAGCTTTTAGGTTAGACCTCGGTTGAAACGACAGCTCTACCTCACACGACTTGTGTGACATCACAACTCTCAGCTTCTGTTTCTTCCTTGTAAGGTGTGGAGGGCAATACCTAGTCCATACGGGGATGGTCAGAACTGAATGATGGGACACACATGAAAGATTGCTCCATATACATATGTCCTGATTATTAGTATCATGTGCAAGGCACTATGCCAGCTGCTGGGGCAAATTCAGACCCTAGAATACAGGGTCTCGGTCTTTGTGGAGCCTTGCAATTCATAACAAGGGCCCTTGTTGACTATATATGGCAAAATGTGTTAAGTCTTATGAGAAATATAAAATATAATGAAAGGAAATGTTACATCTAACTTGGAGTATGTGTGTGTGTGTATGTGTGTGTGCAGGAGTGTGCATGAATGACAGAGCGATTCACAGGGAAGGGAGCATTTGGACTGGACCAGGCAGTAGGGTGACATTTTGTCAGACAGACAGGAAGTGGCAGCAGAAACTAGGTAAATCTACTACCCTTCTCTGAGCCTCCGATTCCCCAAATGTAAAATGAAAGGTAAAATGTATAAATCAAGTAAAAAATAATAATAGTGAAAACTCTTAGAACTTAATTTTGCTTGGACCTGTTCTAAGTGAAGCATACACATTATTGCTTTTAATTTTTCCAACTTTCTGGAATAGGTACTATTATAATTTTGACTAATTTTATGGTCAAGGCAACAATAACACCAAATGGTTAAGTAAATGTCAATGGCTGCATAGTAAGGAGAATGGGGATGACTTGGAAGTACTTGTGCAAGGCTTGGGGGCTCCAGGGACCCACCTGCCTTCCAGCAGGGAGGAGGTGGGGGTGGGGCTCGAATCCCAGAATGTGCTCAGTTTTACTCTGGTCACACAAATCTTTGGTTTTCCCCCACAAGCTGGTGTGATATATCCGCACAAGGAATAGCTAATGAAACATTTTTGCTGAACTCTTTATAAATGTGCAAGATCTTCCTTAATGCTGATTTGTAATTAGAGGACATCCAAGAAAGGAAATTCATCACTGCTTCTTAAATAAATGTGTTCTATGAGCAGCGCCATAGCCACACAGGATAGAAAGAACAGGAATCAATAGCCCCAAACTCATTCCTGTCCTAGCTATCCCGAGTGAGAAAGTGGAACCCACTGGGGAAAGGAATGAAAGCGAACCCCACGGAAGAGTTCTGCTTTGTGTTCAAATACGCCCTTGGACTGTTTCCCTTCTTTCTATTCCTAACCTGAATAGGGTTGGGAGTTGACCTGATTGGGACTCAGTTGCTGGGAACAGAGACTCTGGTAGATAATGGTGGCAGGAAGTATTTGAAACAGAGCAATAGAATGTTTCGAAGTCATTGGGAGCATTGGAGCAGCAGCCCCACAGAAAAACATAGTGGAACCATCCTGCCCACGGAGCCGCATCAAGAATTTGGAGAATCGAGAAGTTCCAGCGTTGGAACCAGTGGTTCCAGCAACGAAACAAGGGAGTTCCTGTCCAGGGCTTGGTGAGCTGGCTGCCGCTGCTGCGTCCGAGCCCGCTCAGAGGGGCTGTCCTGGTGCTGGGCACGCATGCCCTTCCAAGTTCTGAAACCCCGCCCTCTGACCTTGACCGTACTGCTCTCCTGGGTGAGCTCATGGAAGCAACCATACCTCTCTGCGCCTCAGTTTTCCCATCTGCAAAGTGTGCATAATAATCTGACCTGTCAGGTTCTTGTGAGACTTCAGTGAGAAAAGTCACGGAAAGAGCCCAGCAGAGGGCTAACCTCTGCTCAGTTATTCCTTCCTTCGTCTGACAACGTGGTGTGGTTTCACGATTGTGGAGCTGTGCTCCCAAATCCTCAAATACTCCCATCTGCCTGTCAGAGGCTTACCATTTCCACATGATGCTCATAGATGGTTAGAGCCAGAAGGGAATTAGTTAGGATTTCATCATTTTTAACACCCAAGCAGCCCTGTAGCTATTTCCCCCTGGGATCTAATGTTTTAGAAGGCTATGTCTAAAACAGTGCATCTGTTAAGCAATAATTAATTTGTACTCATGCTTTTTAAAAACCAAAGGCATTCCACAAAAAGACCTTCTGACAGGCATGAATTAATCAGTTTTCCTACATTGAATGAATATAGTTCAAGTCTTAAAAAATATAAAGAAAAGAAAACTTGACATTTCAGTTTGCTTGAGTGGCCTCACTTTGGGTTCATGTACAGTTTCTATTTGGCTTTTGTAACTGAATGTGCACATATACATCCTTCCTGTGAGAACCGGAGGGCCTGGGAGCCATGGGCACCCATTGGCTTGGGGCCCCTTGAGCCACGTGAGAGGCGTCCACTGATGCGTGTGAACAGAGAGTGGGGGAGGGGTAAGTTCCCCAATTAGAAGTTGAAGTATAGTTACTCAAGGAAGGTAGAAAGAATGCCGGGAGGCCATAATCCAACAAAGGCCCTCTGTTCTAGAACTTTCCATTCAATCTTCACAATAAGTCTGTGAGGTTGGCACTGTGTTGCTGCCATTTTAAGATGAGAAAACTGAGGCCTAAGCCGGAGGGGGGTCTACATTTGCACAGCAAGGGCTTAAAGAGGTCCACACCTGGTAGCTACACTTGTGGTGAGCTTAGCATAATGCATAGAGATGTTGGGTCACTATTGTACACCTGAAACTAATGAAACATTGTGTATCAACAATACTCAAATAAAAAAAAAGTAAAGAAAAGGAAATCAGGTCCATATTTGCACAGAGGTCTCCTGGCCCTGTGGCTGGTGGTCTTTCCACAGGCTAATGCTCTCGTGCTAATGCTCTGGCCACCAGCCTGGTCTCCTTTGGCTCCTTCCCTCCTGCCTGAAATTCTTCCTTCCCCTCTCCCTCTTCATCTCTAGGCTTAGTCTTTCTTTCCAGAGAGCCTCTAGGGGCCAAACTGCTTCACAACAGAGGCACAGCCCAAGTAGAAACCTTTGGAATTTGCCATAGCTACAAGCCCAACAGCTTCCCACTGTGGGTTAAGAAATAATTATTGTCGGTAATTAGAACTAAATTACTCCTGTGAAAACACACAACATCGCAGAACCAGCTCTGTGGCATCTTAGATCCCTCTGTCCCAGTTGTCTCTCTCTCTCCTCTTGGCTGAGACTGGTGTGGCCCCAAGAAATTCCCTCTGCATTCTGGACTCCAGGCATGGGTCACAGTCACCCCAGTCTTAGACCTAATCTGTGTGAGATGAGGAGGCTGGGTTTCTGAGCTCCTGTTTCTCTAGATGGTGAGGCAGGAGGAAAGCTGGCTGCTCCTGGCAGCTAGACAGAAGGAAACAAAAATGCAGCTGGAGGGGCAGTGGAGCTCGAAGAGCTTACCTTTGGTGTAGAGGTGTCCTTCAATTCCATAGACCTGACTAAAGACAAGAGTGAAAGAAAGGAAGGAAGGAGGGAGGGTGGGAGGGAGGAATAAAGGGCTTCTATTATTTCCTTTCTGATTATGGCAGTACTACAAGTCAGTTTCAGAAAATTAAGAAAATTGGGGCACCTGGTGGCTCAAGTTGGTTAAGTGGCTACCTTCTGTTCAGGTCATATCCCCTGCATTGGGCTCCCTGCTCAGTGAGTCTGCTTCTCCCTCTGCCCCTCACCCCGCTCTCATGCTCTCTCTCACTCTCTCTCTCTCTCACATAAATAAATAAAATCTTTAAAAAAAAAAGAGAAGAAAATTGAGGAAATAGAGAAAAGTCTAAAGAAAGATATAAAAATCATCCCAGATCCCAATATGCTGAGGCGATTGGTATTCATGTTTGGAGTATTTTCTTCTAGTTAGGTTTTTGTCTTCCTCCCTCTCTGTCTCTCTCTCACACACACAGGCACACACACATGCACGCACACGCATACACACACACGCAGAGGATAATTTGATTCTTCCCTAAGCTCATTAGGAAGTACCAAGTGGTATATTATTTGGCTTCTGCCACCAGCAAATGAGGGTTGAATTTCACTTGCCCCAAAAGGGAATGAGTGAACATTTTTTCCCTCAAGGGTGGCCTTTAGGGCTGGAATTCCTGCAAAGAAAAAAAAGGTGCAAACCTCTGTAGAGAGAGGCTGGGGAGACTGTGCCTAGAGGAAGAAAGAACAGTGCTCCCCATAACACGTTCTGTGCTGAATCTGTTACTTTGAGCTCTTGAGTGACCTTACGGAGAGGAATCAATACCCACTAATAGCCCCAGAAGCCAGATTCCATTTGGTTCAGAAAAACAGTGTATTCTGAAATATTTTTGAAACCTGAAATTTATGGAGTAAATTCATGCTTGCTACCTTGATGTTCTCACTGGGTGACACCATGCTGAGTGTAGAGGGCTGCCCCTTCCTCATGCTGTTCCAGGGATTCCCTGGTCCTTCCCTGGGAGCCTTGTCTCAGAAGTTTGCTGGACAAGGTTGGGACCAACAACTGTGACCTCAGAAAGAAGCCTCTTGGCTCCATTAAGTTTCATGAGAACTCCCGGGGCTGACAGAAGATTTGCTGCTAGAGGGAAGCCCAAGACTGATGATGGCTATTGATGCTTCTGTAAAGCACAGGAACCTTATGTGTACTTGGCTGCTGTTAAAAAGAGACAACAGGCTCAAAATGGAGTCACTAGTGCTAAGCCTGTGTCACCAAACCAAGACTTAATACCTAACTCAATTCCAGTTTCAAGCTCTCCCAGGAGTGGGATCTTAAACCAGTCAATCTGGAATCACCTGGTCAGTACTAGTGAGGTCATTTGCCTGAAAGACTCCTGCAGTACCCTAAAGGAAGGTGACCTTGCTTGAAACAATCCACTCTTCGCTACTAATTAGCTTGCCTCGCCCACTTTTGCTTATAAAAGTCTTTCCTTTTGTGCAGCTCTCTGGAGCTCTTTTTTATTGGCTGGATGGCTTGCTGCCCAATTCACAAATCATTGAATAAAGACAATAATTCAGTTCAATTTTGTTTTTTTAACACTCTGCAATTCCTGGTAGGTCAACCTTGTAAAGTTTATTTAATGTCTCTGTGCCTCGTCCACTTCTGTACAAACGGGGTAGGAAGGCCAACTTCAAAGGATGTGAGTGTAAGGATGAAACCAGAAAAGGCTTCTAGGGCATGACACATAGCACATGCTCAAAAACTAAGAGCTACTAGACCATGTTTCTCTTTGTTTCAACACCAGCAAATGAAACTAGTATAAAGTGTCACATGCTTATGATATTTTAATGGGAGTGACCAGGAAGGTTAGTCATTTCTGGTGCCCTGATGTAATTCTGGCACTTTCTCTCCCACCACAAAAGCAACCTTATCCCAGGCTATTTGGTGGCTTGCCCTCCAAACCCTCAACCCTCACTCATCCTGGAGATCATAACTGTCACTTCCTGAGGGATGCCTTTCCTGACTCTCCCACCCCCTTCAAAACTCTTGAAATAAGCTCTCATACCTCCTTCATGCTCTCTGCATTCCTTCCCAACATGAAACAGCTACTAAGCAAAGAGCCAAATGATTACTGGGTGAATGTGTCATTGGACCATAGAACTGCTATAATAAGGACCACTTCAGTTTTCCTCACCATTTGTGCCCATTGTTGGGCACATGGTAGGTCCTGGAAAGAGAGTTAAATACATGGTGTTGGAATTATAAATGAGAGGAATGTTCCTAGGAGGAAAGACTTTCATCTTCTCTCTATTGGAAAAGGGAATCCCTTGGAGACTGGTCCTGTAACTATTAGAAACCAACTACTTTTGCAACCTGCCTCAATGTTCTTATGTTTAAGAATCTATGCCTCATACCACATTTTCTCCCTGTTCTCCCATTTAAATAATAAATACTGGACAAAGACCCAGCTCCACAAGCAGAAACCAAGTCATCTTCCTTGGGCAAGACAGACAGGTAACAGGAGAAGCTGAGGAGCCGTCAGGGCGTAAGTAAAGAATGGCCCACTTAATGATGGTTTCTGCTGGCTGGCTGGCTCCCTGCTTCACATTCCAGCTCCAGGGGACCCTGGGCAGGGGCTTTCTCATTACTCCTGATACAGATGTTCTTGCCCTTCTATTAACTGGAAGTTGAAGGTAATTACTAGCAGAAGCATGGGTCCGCCAGGCACATTAGGTTGGTGGAGACTTCACTGGACAGCAAATCGTGCCCCTAATTAGGCAGTTGCTGATGCAAGGAGCTCAGAATCTAGTTTACAGGCTTGATTAGGCCTGGAACATCTTCCAACTGGAAGAGGCCTAAAAGGTGTGGGGAGAGGAGGGAAGGGATGGGGATGCAGACAGGTTGAGCAGAGAGTTTATGGGATGGAAAGAAAAGGATGCGAGGGGGAGAGAGAGAAGAACGAAAGAAGAGATAAGGAAGGAAGGTGCAGGCCATCTTCACTCTTGATGACTAGAAAGAGCACCAGACTTCATCTTAGAAGGCTTGAGCACCAATCCTTGGTATAATAACTTTGAAAGATGGTTTGGCATTATATACGAAAGCTACCCATACATCTAATCTATGATCCAGGCGATCCACTGCAAGGTTTCTGTGTAAGAGAAATGAACACCTATGCCCACCCAAAGATACGTACAAGACCATTCAGAGCAGATCTATTCAGAGGAGACCCAGTGGCACAACCCTGATGTCCATCAACAGGAGAATGAAGAGACACTTGGGGTTGTTTCCTGCAATGGGGTACCACACCGCAAGTTTAAACAGAAGACAAGGCAGCTACTGATAATTGCAAACCCATGGGATTTTGTTGAACAAAACAAGACAGGTACAGAAAAGATACATTTATAAAATTTTGTTTTTATCAAGTTCAAGATCATGCAAAACTAAAGTTTGGAGATAGAAGAATAAGGGTTGCTTCTTATGAAGGGAGCTTTAACAAGGGAGAAGCACAAGGAAGCTCCCAGGTTGGGGGGGTTGTAAATGTTCTATATTTTGATCTGGGTGTGGTTACATGGCTGTAGAAACTATATGAAAAGTAAGCCTGCTATATGCCAAACATTGGCATACTTTATGTAAATTGTAGCTCAAGGACAACATTTCTAAAAGGAGAAAATGTATTTACCAAAGCAATAGGTGAAAAATGCTGTCTTGCAGTTCAAACTTCCATCTCTTTGACTAACTAAGGAAGAAAATCTTTCACACATTTATCTATTTTAAGCACTTATTTGGTGAATTGCCTGGGTGTAGTCCAGACCCGGGTGCCAACAGAAATCTGTGTTCTTATCTCACCAACATGAACAGCCCTGTTAAACAGCAGTGCATTGGAATCTTTGTCTAGTTGTTTGTTGCAAATCCCCCCCCCCGCTGTTCATCATCTGTCATCAACTTAATCGTGATGATTTTTTTTCAAAGATGGTTTCTGTATAGAGAGGGTTTAAAGTTTTAAGTAATCAAATCTATCCATCTTTTCTCTTAGCTCTTTCTTTCATTGCCTGATTTTGTCTTCTTCCTAAGCTTCTCACTTTTGAGAAACTGATGAAGTCAAGGTAGCTAGATCAGTAGAGTGAGCAAAGGGACACCAGCAAAACTGGGATGGGAGAGGCCGTGAGGGATCAGATAACACGGATTTTTAGATTTCAGAATGTATGCTAAGGGCAATGGCTAGTCAGGATGGGAAGTCAGCAGAGTGGTAGTGCAAATTAATTTGTGTGTGATGAAGGTCACTTTGCCAGCTGGGTAGGGAAGTGGATTGGAGGAATGTAAAACTGGAAGACCTGTGGAGACTATGGTAGTGGTCCAGGGGAGAGTGGCATGGAGACAGAGAGATGGGGACGTGTCAGAGATAAACATTAGAACTCCGTTCCATGGGTCATGATGATGGGCTGGATCTGGCTGGTGAGGAGGAAGGCAGGGCTTAGTGAAGAAGTGCTGACTAACTGAAGACAGTTGAAGGTTTGCCCATATGTGTTCCCCTAGATTTCTGATTTCTGGGTTTGTGTGTTTCTTATTTGTACTCTTACCTCTGTATCAGTGCAGAATGTGTTTGTAGTGGTTCAGTTGAGGCTGCCATTTTTATTCCTCTCACCCAATAGTGCATCTCTCCAGTACAATGTCCTGGGTAACCTCTCACTTCCTTGTTGATTTGTGGGCTTTTCTTTCTCTGTGAGGAACCCATCCTATTTCTCAATCTCCCCTGACAGTGTTTCTTCTTTGGCTTTTATCACATAATTCTGATGTTCATATGTTTTGATTCATTTAATTTTTGTTGGAAAATTCTTTTTTAAAAAAGAGCTTTAGGTATTTATTTGAGAGAGAGAGGGAGAGTGAGTGCATGAGACGGGGGAGGGGCAGAGAGAGCATGGAGTCCAACGTGGGGCTCGATCCCAGGACCCTGAGGAGAGCGGAAGGCAGATGCTTAACCAGCTGAGCCACCCAGGAGCCTCAGGAAAATTCTTTCTTAATCACTCTTTCTACAAAGTTCTCAGCTGTTTTCTCATGAATCTCTTTTGTTTGTATTATTATCACTTTCCCCCCAAGGTGAACTTAAGAATCCAGTAATTAATTTCCAAGCAAATTCCACTAGGAATGTAACTGGGATTTTATTAAGCCCATAAATTAATTTCAGAGGAATTAATGTATTAATTTCTCACACATAAATATTTTGCCTATATATTAAAAAGGCTCATTGTCATTTTTCAGCAAATTTGGGAGCATACCTGTAGATCTTACTTATTCTTCAAAACATTTCTTCCCCTCAGAATTTTATGTTTTGGATACCTCTGTAAAAGCATTGTTTGGTTGTTTTTACAGGGATTATTATTGATATACATGAAATATACAAATTTAAAAAATGCCTTCTATGAAGTTAAGTTATAAAACTTACTTAAAAGATATGTTTTAAAAATAGATTCTCTGGGATGCTTGGGCTCAGTCGGTTAAGCATCTGACTCTTGATTTGGGCTCAGGTCATGATCTCAGGGCTATAAGATGGAGCCCCATGTCGGGCTCTGTGATGGGTGTGGAGCCTACTCGAAATTTTCTCTCTCCCTCTTCCTTTGCATCCTCCTCTCTTCCTGCCTAAAAAAAAAATAATTCTCTGAGTTTTATAAAGATACAACTGCGTTTTCGTACAAAGTGATCATTTTGTCATCTTTTCAATAATCGTATCTCTTCATGTTTCATGCTAGTTGCATTGCTGAGAGTTTTTGGAAAAAGTTAAATGGTAATAATGATGAGCGTGTTGTTTGCTCGCTTTTGATACTGGTTGTAATAAGAATTCTCTTTAGTTTTTCACTCTTAAGGATAACGTTGATAGTTAGCTTAAAATATAAGTCTTACTATGTTAAAAAATCTCCTATTTCTAATTTTCCCCCCAAAACAAATTTTGGGATTATAGAATGTACTTTGAATGTTATTGACTGCTTTTTTCTTCCACCATTAAAATGATTGTTCCTATTTTCTCCTTAAATATATTCGTATGGGATGTTGCATGAATAGATCTTATAATAATGATCTTTGCATTTCGTGGCTAAATCCTACTTGGTCATTGTGAATAATTCTCTTAATTCTGCTGCCGGTTTGGTCTAACAATATATTATTTAGGATTTTACATGACTTTCCAATTTTGCTACAGTTTTTTTTTCTCCGCTTCTCACATTTTGGAATCAGGGTTATGTTGGCTTTACAAAATGAAAAATGTATTCATATTTTTCTAAGCCTGGAACAATTTTAATAGCATAAGGATTTTAGTCCCTTGAAATTTGGAAAGTACTAAATCTCAGAACTGTCTGATGCAGGAGTTTTTGCAAAGTAATTCTTTGATAAATTTTTTAGTCTTTCACAGTAATTTGTCTGTTCAGGTTTTCTTCTTTTTCATGAGTGAGTTTTTTCAAGTGTCTGTTTCCCCAGAATCTTTCCATTCCAATGAGATTCTGAAGTTTAAATTGTGTATAGTCTTTTACTATTTTATTCTTTCCTCCTTATCAGTAGCAAGATGTCTTTCCATGTAACTATTTTTCCTGATTTCATATGCCCGAGGTGTCCACTTCACTAATCTTTGAAAGAATTGGGTTGTTTTTTTTTTTAACCATACCCTTCTTGGTCAGTGAGAGTGAGGCGAGGGAAAGGCAGGAGGCGCCCGAGTTCCAGCTCTTCCTCCCCGAACGCCTGGTGTGAAAGCCCTCCCTCCTCGTGCTGATTGGGATCCATTACCCCCGCCAGGGACAGCCCTCCTCAGCCCTGGTCACAGGAGTCCCAAGGATGGTGATAGCCACACCTGCTAGCTCAGCGGAACCTTTGCTCCGTTTCCTGGCAAGGTTCCTGCTTGGGCGATCAGACCCTGCAACTCTGCGGAGTCCAGAATTGAGAGAATGGGAAGCACAAAATACCCCAGCGGGTCATCGGCGTGACGGGAAGTACAGCTGTGCCTACTTTTACCCCTTCTTCCATTCTGGGCCGGTTCTTCCATTTTGGGATCTAGTACCATGCAGGGAGCTCCGATTTAATACATCCTGAAGAATGGCACCCCATTCCTTTCACAGTGTCTCCCCCGGTCCGGCATGGCCCCCCAGCTGAGCTTGAGAAGGCCACTGCTGTGTCCTAGGAGACAGACTGCCTCCGGCTGGTTCAGT
Source organism: Ursus arctos (assembly GCF_023065955.2). Classification (NCBI taxonomy): domain Eukaryota; kingdom Metazoa; phylum Chordata; class Mammalia; order Carnivora; family Ursidae; genus Ursus; species Ursus arctos. The sequence goes on along the minus strand of NW_026622886.1, from coordinate 6,960,733 downwards.
ATGTGAGCCGACCAGCCGAACCCACGATTACGGGCCCACCCGCAGCTCCATCACCTTGACGTGGGCACCCTGGCCAGATGCTATTCTGTACGGGATTCTTTTTCTGTGGGTCAGATCTTCCAGAAGCCTCCCTCTCCCAGGAATGATCCTGTCTTCACATCCCTGTCACACTTAGCCATTGTCTGGAAAGCCTGGCCTCAGCACAAACAAGGAGATGAATTCCAGAGCCCAGTAGCTGTGTGCAGAGTTCTACTGTCAGAGTCACTGATAACAATCACAGATCTGAGAGGCCCCCACCCACCCATGACCACCATACTAAGCTACTTTCCTGCAGTTTCTTCTTAGTTGTAGTTTTTTATTTGATTTTTTTTTCTGGATTCCAATATTATCTAAAACTAATGATTGTGTTACTTCTCCCATTTTACATTGTTGTTTTTTTTTTAATTGTGGCATGCAATATATCCAGTGCAATGTTACGTCATAAATAGAATTGGGGCGCCTGGGTAGCGCAGTCATTAAGCGTCTGCCTTCGGCTCAGGGCGTGATCCCAGCGTTCCGGGATCGAGCCCCACATCAGGCTTCTCCACCAGGAGCCTGCTTCTTCCTCTCCCACTCCCCTGCTGTGTTCCCTCTCTCGCTGTCTGTCTCTCTGTCACATAAATAAAAAAAAATAAAATCTTTAAATAAATAAATAAAAACAAACAAACAAATAAATAAATAAATAGTGAGGATTACAAGCAGGCCAGTCCGGTTTCTAACTTTGCCAGTCTGCACACCCTAGGTTTACCCTTTCCAAATTTTAAACTCCCAGTCGTCTTCTAGGGTAAGAATATAGAGTGCAAATCAGGGCAACTGCCCAGCCCTTCATAGCGAGGTTGGATACCAGACATTTAAAGTTAGAAATTCCAACAGGACTCAGAGGCACACACGGAACAAAGCTGTTGCACAATGTAAACCCAGCAAATATTGTTCCTCTCCCACATGCCTCAAAGTGTGATCAAGATGCTGTTTTCTCTATCATGGACTATTTGCCACAGACACAGACGCCAAGGAAAAGCCATACTGTGGGAGAGGCTGTGGCAGCCTGCACCCTGGATCCACCCCAGGGCTAAAAGTCTGTGCATTCCAGAAGCTTTCCTCGTTGCTGTAGACCAGCAGTTCTCAGACGCCGGTGGGCATCAGAATCCGCCGTAGGCCTCGTTAAAACCAAGATTGCTGGCCCTGCCTGCTGCCAGAGATCCTGATTCAGTAGCTCGAGGGTGGGGCCCAAGAATTGGCCTTTCGAATAGCCTTCCAGGCCAGGCTGATTCTGCTGGTCTGGTCACCGCATGCAGAGAACAACGACCATAGACCCCACACCCGCTGAGAACAGAAGGTCATTGCCTCTGCTTACCAGGCTGTCGGCACAGCAGACATTATCCTTAATGAGGTCTGGGTGGCCTCTAGCTTTTGCTTATGGCCCAAGGTAGGGAAGGTAGCTTAGTATGGTGGTCGTGAATGCCTGCCTCTCAGATCTGTGACAATGTCATTGACCCTGATAATATACCTACGCACCCAGCTGCTGGGCTCTGGAATTCATCTCCTTTGTGCTGCTTTTATGGAAGGAGCCACTTGCCTGTGGATAAAGCTGCCATAGCTGAATTCACCAGCCAACATCAAACACCATGTGCTCTCAGGCTTAAAAGCCCAAGCCACAGCAGGCAGAAGCTGGCCCTCTACAAACCTCTGCAAACTGCCAGGTCAGAATGCCCTGCTCATACACGTGCCCCAGGTCACATGTTCCGGTTGCAGCAAAAAAGCCTCCCAGGTGTGTCTCTATAGTTCAGTCTAACAACTCTGTCTTTTACTGTGAGCGGTTAATCAGGTTTGTAGGTGGTCATTACAACACTTAGATTTACTTCTTTTTTTAAAAAGATGTTATCAATTTATTTGAGAGAGATTGAGCATGAGCATGGGGAGGGGCAGAGAGAGAGGGAGAGGGAGAAGCAGACTCCCCGCTGAGCAAGGAGCCCGACATGGGGCTCGATCCCAGGACCCTGGGATCATGACCTGAGCCGAAGGCAGACGCTTAACTGACTGAGCCACCCAGGTGCCCCGGATTGACTTCTATAATACCGTTTCTGTGTCCCTCTTCCTGGCCGTTCGTGCCATTTTGTGGATTCATTGTGTTCATCCCCATTCCACTTCTCCCTTCTAATCATCTGGAAATTCTGTATTCCATTTTTATTCTGCTGCGATTACCCTAGAACTCTTACCCACTTACCTACGACAAAGTCAGAAATGAATCAGTATCGTTATTCTCCTTCTGAACAGTGCGTTTGAACCCCTGCACGCTTCTCCCAATGTTTATTGGCTCATTAGCCAACACATTAGTTCTACCTTATTTTAAAATCCAAAATTTAGACATTATTTTCGTTTAACCAGTGTTTGTTTGGATTTCCACATATGCTGTGAGATATTTTACTTCCTCCCAAAATGAATCCTCTAAACTCAGTCTCTAAAAAGTTTAACAAGAGTCTATGTATAAAAGATTGTTTGTTTTTCCATGGAAATGTCTTAATTTTGCCATAGTGTTGAAGTGATGTTTTTACTGGGTATACTTCCTAAGTCATCACTAATTTTCTGTCAGAAATTCGAAAATGTGATTCCACCCTCTTCCGGCTTCCATTTTTAACTGGGAGATGTCAGCTGCCACCCTAATTGTTTTCGGTGCAATTTATTATTTCTCGCCGTCAGCTTTCACGATATTTTTTCTTCTGCTGCGTTGCGCGGTTTGATCGTGACCAGTTTAAGATGTAAGTTTTATTTTTTATTTTTTCACCCTGCTCGTGTTCCGCTGGTCTTCCTAAGACTGAGCAGGCTGGTTTTACACGTATTCGGCCACGTTTCAGCCATTACCTTGTCAAATACTGTACCTTCCCCTTTGTCTTTGCTGTCTTCCTGTGGAACTCTGTCTGACTGGACACAGAATCAACTTTCTCCCTTTCCTCTATTCTTATAAACCTCTTTTCCACATTTTTTTTCTTTTTGTCCCTCTGTGCTACATTTTACATAATTTTACATAATTTCTTCAGTTCTATCTTTGTTTACTAACCATCTGTTCAGATGTGTTAATCTGCTCTTTAACTTGTTATTATTACATAGACATTTTTTTCTAGAAGCTCTTTTTGGTTCTTTTGCAAACCCGCTTGGTTATTAGTGATAGCGATCTTAACTTCTTCTGTATTGTACTTTCAGTAACTTGGTTTGGTTTGGTAGTCATAATATCTTTAGTTAGCCCTAAAACTGGGACAATGTATGGGTAGATCTAATCCATATTTTTTGTATTGTGGTTAAGTATAAATAATATAAAATTTGCCATTTAGCCATTTTTAAGTGTCAAGTTTAAGCACATTCACATTGTTGTGCAATTGTCGCCACGGTCCATGTCCACACCTTGTTCTTCTTTCCCAAACTGAAACTCTGCACCCATTAAAGTGGGAGCATCCCACTCCCACTTGCCCCCTCTCCCTGGCCCTTGGCGAGCACCATTGTACTGTGTCTCCTGAATTTGGCTACTCTAGGTACCTATATGAGTGGAATCATACGATATTTGCCCTTTTGTGTCTGGTTTATTTTACTTAGCACAACGTCTTCAAGGTCTATCCATGCGAGGCTTATGTCAGAATTCCATTCCTTTTTAAGGCTGAATAATATTCCTCCCTCTCTCTCTCTCTCTCTCTCTCTATATATATATATATATATATATACACACATACATACATACACCATGTTTTATTTATCCATTCATCCCTTTATGGACATTTGTGTAGTTTTCCACGTTTGGCTATGGTGAATAATGCTGCCATGAACATTGTTATAAAAATATACGTTCAAGTCTCTCAATTCTTTCGTGTGTAGTACTCAAAAGTGGACTTGTGGGATCATGTGGTAATTCTATGTGTAATTTTTTGAGGAATCCCTGTGTTCCAAAGCCACGACAACATTTTACATTCTCACCAGCAATGCACAGCATTCTAATTTCTCCACATCCTCACCAACACTTGTTATTTTCTGATGTTTCTTTGTTTGTTTAATAGCTGTCCTAATGGGCATGAAGTAATCATTATGGTTTTGATTTGCATTTTCTTAATGAAGAAATGATGTTGAGTATATTTTATGTGTTTATTGACCATCCATTTATCTTCTTTGGAGAAACATCTATTCAAGCCCTTTGCCCATCTTTTAATTTCTTCTTCTTGTTATTGTTGATTTGTAGGAGTTCTTTATATATGGTGAATAGTAATCCCTTGCCAGAATATGATTGCAAATATTTTCTCCCATTCTGTGGGTTGCCTTTTTACTCTGTTAATAGTGCCCTTTAATGTACAAAAGTTTTAAATTTTGATGAAGTTGAATTTATGAGTTTTTCCTTCTCTTGCTTATACTTTTGATGTCATTGCTAAACCAATGTCACAAAGCTGATCCCATATGCTTTCTTCTAAGAGTTTTAGAGTTTTAGCTTTTATATTTATATCTTTGATCCATTTTGAGTTAATTTTCATATATGGTACAAGGTAGGGTCCAACCTCATTGTTTTACATGTGGATGTCCAGTTTTCCCTGCAGCATTTGTTGAAAAGACTGTATCTTTTATGGTCTTGACACCCTTGTTTAAAATCATTGTACCATATATAAAAGCGTTTATTTCTGGGCTCTCTATCCCATTGGTCTCTATGTCTGCCTTTATGCCAGTACCACATTATTTTGGTTACTATAGTTTTGCATTAAGTTTTGAAATCAGGAAGTGATCTTCCAATTTTGTTCTTCCTTCTCAAGATTCTTTTGGCTATTCAGAGATTCCATATGAATTTTAGGAGGGAATTTTCTCTTTTTGCAAAAAAAAAAAAGCCTTTGTCATTTTGATAGGGATTATATTGAACTATAGATCACTTTGACTTATTTGGTTATTTTTAAAAGATTTTATTAATTTATTTGAGAGAGAGAGAGAGAGAGAGAAAGCAAGCACAAGCAGGGGGAGGGGCAGAGGGGGAAGGAGAAGCAGACTCCCCACTGAGCAGGGAGCCCAATGCGGGGCTCAGTTCCAGGACCCTGGGATCATGACCTGAACCAAAAGCAGACACTTAGCTGACGGAGCCACCCAGGTGCCCCTTGACTTATTTGGTTTTTAAATAAATTACATATCCAATTATATATTCTCTATCTGATAATTCCTGTATCTACAGTCACTGTAAGTATGAGTAGTTGTCTCGGCTGCCTTACATTAAGATGCCTTAATTCCCACATAGGTCCTGTGATTGATGATTATGAGATGGTGTTTGGGAAATCTTATCTGTGGGAATTTTTGAGGTGTGAATTTAAGGCACATTTCTCCAGAGGGTAATACATCTGCTCTTGCCAGTGGCCTAGGAAGAATTATCATTCCAGGATACCTTAAATTATAGCTTTATTTCTAAGGGCAATGGTCAAGGTAGTTAAAACTCATGCAAGTGCAAACTTGGTATTAAGGCTTCAGTAGGTGAAACCTTTTATCTTTTGCTTTTGTTTTTATTATTGATTTTCACAGAAGCCTGAGCCAATATAGACCAGAATCCATATTGTCTATCTCTGAAGGAGTGTGTGTGTGTGTGTGTGTGTGTGTGTGTGTAATTTTAATTCACTGAGGATGGTGTAGCCCTTAGAGGGGTTGGCTTTAGGCCAGGGTCTCCCATCTGTATGTCTCAAGTTTTGTCTTTTGATTACGTGTCTTGCCTCCATCAGACATGGGATCCTTTAAAACTCAGAGTGTATGCCAGCAGCACATGACCTGAGTCCTGAGGGCAAATGGTGCTACAAGGCTCACTTATCTCTCTGAATCTGTTCTTTTTATTATGTTTGGCCTTTTACGATTTCTTTTACCTCCTGAACGATGCATTTATTTATTTATTTATTTATTTAAGATTTTATTTATTTATTTGACAGAGAGAGAGAGAGACAGCCAGTGAGAGAGGGAACACAGGCAGGGGGAGCAGGAGAGGAAGAAGCAGGCTCCCAGTGGATGAGCCTGACATGGGGCTCGATCCCAGGACTCTGGGATCACACCCTGAGCCAAAGGCAGACACTTAACAACTGAGCCACCAGGCGCCCCTGAACGATGCATTTAAAAGCTCAAGCCCTGTATTTCATCTAGTGTTTTGTATGTTACTCTGAGATTTCTCTCTGGACTTCTGCTGTTGTTGTAGTCTCATTGTTAGAAATCTGGGAATTCTTTCCAGAGTTTAATTAAGAATTCTATTTTACTTATTTGCAATTCACAAATATCTGCTTTTAACATTATCATTTCCTCCTTTCCTGATGTTATTTTCGTTCATTTTTAGAAATTAAATGCTTAGTTACTCTAATTATATGATTTTCTATTTAATAATGACAGCTTTTACAGGGCTTGACTTTAGGTAAAGGGTAACCTTTTTCCATTGGGTTTGATAAATATTGTTCTCATTTTTGCTATTTTCTAAATAGCATGTAATCATAATTTTTATTTCTTCTTTGAACCAAACCTTATTTAATAGAATGTTGTTTAATTTCCAAGAGGTTTCCTCACATTGTTTTGATTACACTTTGTGATTACACTAGCTTTAATGCGATGTTGCCAGAGAATATGGCCTCTACAATTTCTACTGTATAATTAAATTCTGTAAACGCCACGTGAATGCTTACAAAGGTCTATTTTCTCTTTGATGTTGATATAATTGCATGTATATTTTATTAATTTTATCACACTGTGTAAATTATTGAATCTTCGACGTCATTGTCTTCCTTTCACATCCTATTCTGTCAAAGGCTGATAGAGGCGCATTGAAGGCTTTCACAAGAATTGTGTATTTGTAAGTTTCTCATCTAATATATAAAAGTTTCTTCATATTTTTATTTTATTTTTCCACCTTTAAAATGTATGATTCTTTTATCTTAACTCTGGATTTAATATTTTATTAATTTAAAATGGCGTTTTTGAAATGATTTTTGCTTGAATTCTTTTTCTGATACCATTGTCAGCATTTGTGAAGGATTTTTGTTTACATGGGCTCAAGCCTTCCCTTTTTTTGAGATGTAATTTACATACCATACAATTTACCCATTTAAAGTGTATAGTTCAACAGTTGCCACACACACACACACACACACACACACACACACACACACACAGTTATATAACCATTGTCATGATCTATTTCAGAATATGTTCATTAACCCAATAAAGGAGCCACACATCCATTAGCAGTTCCTCCCCTAGTGAGGGGCTAGAATTTGACCTTTACACTATAAAAAGCGCGCACACACACACACACACACACGCACACACACACACTCTATTATTTCTGTTTCTCTGGAAAACGCTGACTAATACATTCATATTTTCTCTAAATATTTCCATTCCTGTTTCTTTTAAAGGCTCGTTTGGGATTTCTATTATCCCTCTTGTGTGAGTCAATAATTGTTGTATTCATGCTGCATCACAGTCCAGCCCCAAATGCAACAGTACTTGATCATCATGTATATCTCACTCGGGGGTTCTCAGACCGGCTGGGATGGCTCTGCTTGGTCGGCAGGTGTGAGCGTTGGTCAGATCAGCCCTGTCCCACATACCCCTTTTTGAGGCATGGCTACCTAAGACATGCCCTCTCGATAGCAATGTGGTTCAGAGAACAAGAGGACGATCCAAACAGGCAGGCATCTTTCACATCGGGACCGTGTTACATATGTTAATAGTCCATCGAGCAAAGTCAAGTCAAGGAATGGGGAGCCAGGATGCCATCCACCTCGATGCCATGGCAAAGGTGTGGATGCATAACCATTGCAGGGGAATGGAGTGTTGGGCTAACGTGTCCATCTCCCACAGTCGTCTTCTTGGTCACACACGTGAAGTGCACTCCCTCTCACCCCAGACCCCCAAAAGTTTCTTCCAATCTAGCATCAAGCTCGAATGTCAGAAACTAGTGCCATCATTGGAACTTGAAGAGTATCTATGAACAATACCTTTGTCTGTCTCTTCTGAATACAGACACGATCGAAAAATTGTACAAGGAGTCAGAAATATTAGCTTCATTTCAAGCACGGTGGGATTGGGAAATATGGCTTTTGGGGGTTTCCTTTAAAAAGCTGCAGACCTCACTGTGGAGCGTCTGAGTGTGTCACACAGTTACCAGTGAGAGCAAAGCTGCCTGGCAAGAAATGTCCCTGCAGCTGGTGGGACTGAGAGGCAAGAGGCAAGACTGAGCCCCACACTCTAACCCAGTGGTTCTCAAAGGGTGGTCCCTGGACCAGCTGTATCAATAAGAACCACCTGGCCACTTATTAAAAGTGAAAATTAACAGTCTCCACTCAGACCCATAGAATCAGAAACACAAGAGTGTGTGTTGGGGGGGTGGGCAACCATCTGTGTTTTAACAAATTTTCCAGGTGATTCTGCTGCTAACGTTTGAGAAACATGATTTGCATCCAGTAGTTCTCAAACTGGCTGCACATTAGAATTGCCTCAGAAATATTTAAAAGTGTTTTCTGCCGTTCCGTGAGAAGCTGTTTGGGTCCAGCCTGATATTTGTTCCTTGGTAGGCATCCAGTTTCTTTGCTGTCCATTTGGGCAGGCAGGCTTATCATGGCGGGTCTCCTAGGAAGGAGCCCGGAATATGCCGCTCATAGGCCCCAGTGCCCTTAAGTTTAGTGGGGACAGTGATGGCGGGCAGAAAGGGGCCCTGGGTTTCCAATCAGGTGACCTGAGTTCGAGTCCCAGCTTCGCCCCTTACTGGCAATGTGGCCTTGTGCCATCCACCGAAATTCTGTGGCTCGATCTCCTCTTCATGAAAATCTCTGCCTCCTTTCTCGAGTATTCGAGAGAATCAAACATGCAGCAATATAAGGAAAGTGCTTTGCCAACTAAAAAGTGTTGAGGCCCTGGGTGAGCACTTACTCTCTTTTATGCAAGAAATTTGACGGGTCAGCAGCTTCCGTGCGTGCACAGGAGGCTCGGCCATGGAGGCCTGGCTCTCCAGATCACTGAAGGTTCCCCGGGGAGTTGTCTGTTTGTTCTCCTAATTTGAAAGTAGCCTCAGGATGGCTTCCACCCATCGCGCACGATTCACCTTTCCCCTTATTACAGCATCCTCATGGGGCCTTTTAATTCTCCGGCCTCCGCTCAGCCCTGCATATGCCTCTTTAGCTTTGTCTCTGGCTCCTTATTGACATGGTTTGAACAACCAGCCATAGGCTCAAGGCCTCTTTGAGCCATTTTGCATGGCTGTGCTGTGTGGTCTCACATAGAACTTTCCCGCCTTACCCGGTGTATGCGTCGATACCAGGGGAGGCAGTGAGACCATGACTCTCTAGAACCTTCCCTTCCTCTGAGTGGCTGCAGGGACATCCCCACCTGGTGCACAGCACTAAGGGTTTGTGGACAAGGGTGAGTCCGGAGCACCTTCTCATAGGGAGAGGAACATTCCACGGAGGAAAGACTGTGTGACGTGCCAAAGCCCAGAGGGTGCTGCCAAGGGTTGAACTCAGGGATTTGGGCCACCGAGGTCCACGTTCTTTACTTCACATCTTCCTCTCGAAGTTACTCCCCAGGCTGAAGATTTGGGGTGGAGACCACAGTCGGTACGTCCTCAATCAGGGTGTCCCTAACAACACGACGACTGAGGGTAAGCTGGTGTCCTTCCTGCGGGATTGGTTAGTATCGCCTGAGCACGACTGCCGTGCAGGTGATCTGTGGTGATAAGTGATAATGGAGGTGAGAAGCTCAACATCTTTTTGCTCAGTGTTTACTGACTCAATATTAAGAGTGAAGCAAGGTACCGGTGAAGATAGAGGTCGAGAATGTGTAAGAAATTGCTCCTGCCCTCCGAAGCATTGCTGGAGAATATGTATGATCAATCTCTCTCTCTCTCTGTCCATCTCTCTCACACACATATGTATATATGTGCATATGTAATACAGTCGGGTAGTGCTGTTCCCTCCAGGTACACACACCTGTGTATCCACTCACACCTGTATATGGGTGTGTGCACACATACTCACATACGTGTATGTAGTGTATATGTCTACAGTTGATTCTTACTATTCACAGTAATATTCTAGAAAGCCATTGCAAACGCTCAACCATGGCTGCAAGGGGAATCCAGGATTAGGTTCCTGCAAGCGTCTGGTCACATTTAAATCAACTCATCAGTACAGAACCTTGTTTTTTGCATGTGTGTCTGCTTTAAGACATCCAATTTACTGTATGTCGTTGATCCATTAACATTGAACTCACGGCCAACAGCACTGTAACTCATGCCTGAGTGAAGCTTCTCGAACACCCTGATTTTCTCCCTGAGGTACCTCGCTGCCTCTCTGTGCCTGGGGACACCAAACAGCACTTCGGTGCTGGGCTCGGGATCATTTGAAACAGCACAATCACCAACAAAAAGTCCAAAAAATGTGAAAAATGTAGCACTACGTAGCGAGTGAGAAGGACACTTGTTTACAAAATGAGAGCAGAGACAAGAAGGCAGAGTGTTGTCTTGTTCGACCTTAGCCGAGAACATGCGTGTCAGGAGACACATTTTCCTCTCTCTGCACATCTGCACGTGTCTGCTAATTACTGTGGAGGTGCTGTGTGTATTGATTTGGGGTTACCAATAAATGTTAGCAAGTGGGCAAATTTGCAAATGCGGAATCCATGAATAATGAAGATTGAATGCATATATGCACCACGAGATGGTTGGGTAGATATTATGTTACGATATTTCAGTTACCAGTAAGCGAACTTAGCAAGGCCAAAAATAATTTGTCACGGGGGTGCCCTGGTATCAGCCGAACTACAAAATGGCAGGCAGTGAAGGGGTGCAGCTCCACTGACGGGGAGGATTTGAGCACTGCTGGCATTTTCTCTGGCTCGGTCTCCCATCTTGGCTGTACTCTGTTCCCATGCTTGTTGGTTTCCCCACATGGCCCAGGACACAGCCACCAATGAGTTCTGCGTTTTGCATCTTGTTGGTTCCGCTATCAGAAGCTCTCTTTCGCTTGTTTCACCATTAGGCTGATCAACTGAGAGTGGAAAAAGGATGGGGGATGTAGCCTCATCATCGCTGGCTTGAACTTGATGTCATCAAAGCAATTGGGTTTGTAAGAAGATAGCACAACCCATTTGAGCATCATGGCTGGAACTATAGGAGGAGAAGCTCCAGGAAAAGAAGGTGCTTTTCTCAGTGGAATGGAGGGGTTCTGGGAAGACCTAATAATTTATATCCATTTGGGTACAAACAAGATGCTTTAAAAAGAACTAGTATAGGGGCACCTGGGTGGCTCAGTCGTTAAGCGTCTGCCTTTGGCTTAGGGCGTGATCCCGGCGTTCTGGGATCGAGCCCGGCATCGGGCTCCATACTCTGCTGGGAGCCTCTTCTTCCTCTCCCACTCCCCCTGCTTGTGTTCCCTCTCTCGCTGGCTGTCTCTGTCTCTGTCAAATAAATATATAAAATCTTAAAAAAAAAAAAAAAGAGCTAGTATACTTGAGGCAGGGGCATGACAGGATTCCTCTACTTATAACCCTGGCAAGGAGAGAGCAGAGAGGTGTCCCATGTAGCTGGGGTCAGAAGCAGTACTATGGAGGAGGCAGCATGGGGCCTCTCCTTGGTTGATGGGGAGGATGCGAAGGATCATGGTGTGGAGGCAGGCCCTTCTTCCTGCAGTTTAGAAGCATGGTGTCTTGGAGACAGAAGGATATGGTGCACGGCGCCTGGGTGGCTTAGTTGGTTAAGCGTCTGACTCTTGATTTCCGCTCAGGTCATGATCTCAGAGTTGTAAGATCGAGCCCCACATCAGGCTCTGTGCTCAGTGCAGAGTCTGCTTGAGATTCTCCCCTCTCCCTCTGCCCCTCTGCCTCCACTCATGCTCTCTCTCTCTCTCTCTCAAATAAATAAATAAAATCTTTTAAAAAAAAAGATACGGTACAACAAGCCAGTTTGCAAAGTATTGAATCCTCTATTTGTCATCTGCTAGCTGTCTGAGCTTAATTTTTACTCCTTGTAAATTGCAGGGGGGTGGGGAGTGGGATACTGCCTCCTTCATGGTGGCATTAAAGAGCTGAAATAAAATCCTGCCTTCAGGGGGCAGGCAGAGTAAGCAGTTGATAATGTTTTTTTTTTTTTTTTTTTTACGATTATTTATTTATTTATTTGACAGAGATAGAGACAGCCAGCGAGAGAGGGAGCACAAGCAGGGGGAGTGGGAGAGGAAGAAGCAGGCTCCCAGTGGAGAAGCCTGATGTGGGGCTCGATCCCAGAATGCTGGGATCACGCCCTGAGCCGAAGGCAGACGCTTAACGACTGCGCCACCCAGGCACCCCAGCAGTTGATGTTAGTTTCTTTCCGCTGTCAGAGTTTACCCAGCTAGTTAGTGGCGGGTGTGTGACTTGAAACCAGAACTCCCGACTTAGAGGCTAAGACCCTTTCCACTGCAGGGTCTGGCTCCCTGAACTATTATTCTCTTAGAATCACTGCCTCCTCCTGACCTGATCTGCTCCCACTGCCCAGTGGCTCCCAGGTGTGGCACTGCCTTGAAGGGCACCCTAGGCTCTTCCCTTGCTCCTTTCCTCCCTCACTTTAGACACATCAGGAATGAGGCTGGAAGGGCGCCTGGGTGGCACAGCGGTTAAGCGTCTGCCTTCGGCTCAGGGCGTGATCCCGGTGTTGTGGGATCAAGCCCCACATTAGGCTCCTCCACTATGAGCCTGCTTCTTCCTCTCCCACTCCCCCTGCTTGTGTTCCCTCTCTCGCTGGCTGTGTCTATCTCTGTCGAATAGATAAATAAATCTCTTAAAAAAAAATGGAATGAGGGGAGCCTGGGTGGTTCAGTCGTTGAGCGTCTGCCTTTGGCTCAGGGCGTGATCCCGGCATTCTGGGATCGAGCCCCATGTCAGGCTCATCTGCTGAGAGCCTGCTTCTTTTTCTCCCACTCCCCCTGCTTGTGCTCCCTCTCTCGCTAGCTGTCTGTCAAATAAATAAATAAAATCTAAAAAAAAAAAAAAAACGGAATGAGGCTGGAGATAATCGAATGCTGACTCTGAGGGCTGCATAATTAATCATAGGCTGGTGCCGTTGACACCTTCGCCAATCAATGCAGGACTGAGGGAGGACTCTTGGCACACAGAGGTCCTGTCTCTCCTGATTAAAGGTGCTCCCTTTAAAAAAATGATTAGGACTCTCACAACATCCCATAAAAGGGAGATCTGTCCACTTAGGCTAATTGGGCATTACACTAACAACCGGAGGAAAGATGGGCAAGGTGTCAAAGCCAACATGCAAATTGTGAAATGAGTGTTTGTATGAGATACATAACCTCACGGGGTCTCGTTGTCGTTCTTACAACAACAAAATAACAATATGAGATCGCCACAAAACTGAAGGAACAGCAAACCTAAGTAAACTTCGCTGAGACTTTTCCAACGCCAGAAAGGAAGTACTCTCCTTCTATTATCTCATTTTCTCCTCCAATAAGCCTGTAAGGGGGGTGGCACTACTCTCCATGACCCTGACTGCATGGGTGGGGGAGGTGCCTGATCTGTAAAATGGGTCAATAAAGGACACTTATGCTCATGAGGGGGGTGTGGAAGGGTCTTAATGCCTGTTTGGCAGTCATGTGATGGTGCTGGTTTCATGTCTGGGTCCAGGAAGGAAGTGGAGATTCCCTTCTCACCCCTCAACATTAAAAGGAAGGGGTATTTGACAGCTGGTATCTAGGGGTGCCCTTCGTGTTCCATCCAGACAGCCTGTGTTTGCTCCCTTCCCTTAGCCAGTGTCTGCTCGCGGGTTAGAAACTGGAGGTAGCTGGAGTTCTTGAGGGTCGTTGGCGTAAATCCACCCATAATTCCCCCTCTTTCCCCCCTGCCTTTGTTCTGAACCAATTGAGAGAGAAAAACGAAGCCAGTGGATGGCAAGCCAGGTATTACACTGGTAAAGCTAGGTCAGTCTGTGGCTCGGATGAGTTTCATGTGTGGGCTTCCTGCTGCTAAACTTCAGGATGAGACGGAATTCTCCACCGCAGACATGCACGGGCGAGGGGCGGGGGTAGATCGGGCCAACAGGAGAGCGAACAGGATAAACTTACCACATGGTTGACAGCACAGCAGTCCCGAAGAGAAAGCAGTGGGAAGAGGCTGATGGACACACACATGGTTCGTGTTCTCAAACTCACTGTCAGAGCAAACACTGCCCTCAGCCCCCGGGTGGGGGGACAGGGAGTGAGGCATGCCAGAGGTGGGGGTCACACTAAGGGATAGGAATTCACGTGCAAGGAAGCTTTGGGCTGTAGGAATAAGATGTCCTCTCCAATAATTGTCAAGTAGACAAGGATGAGATGGGAATGGCTGTGCGTGCGTGTGTACGCACGTGTGCCTACATCAATAGAGATTGGCTAATACTGACGCTATCCAAGCAGTCCTTCTGCTAATATCTTTCCTTGAGAACATACAGAAATTGAAACATCATCACAAAAATTATCATCCAAGGACAGAAACTCTTAAAACTACATGTGTACGGGTCAGTCATCTGGAAGACAAAGGCTCTGCAGTGTATACACATTGTCTTTTTCTTTTTTTCAAGATTTAACCCCAGCCTCCATTCAGTTGAGCTAATATCTCAACAGGCCTGCTCATGCTGATATCTCTGAGAGTTGGACTGAAGCCTTTGTATTCTGGCCGAGGTCTTCTGCAAAAACCAGTAGACGCCATAAGATTCACCAGGGGTGTGAGCATTGAGTGATGTACAGAACTGTTGAGTCAATATGTTGTATACCTGAAACTCACATAGTGTTGTGTGTCGATTGAAGTTCAACAATCAATAATAAAAGAATCAACAGTGGAAAAGTAGTTAACCCACAATGGAATAGATTGGGTTACAGTGAGGGAGAAAGGAAGGGCAAGAGGCAAACACTATGGCCCTCTCCCCTGTCATCCCACACCCCCAGAAAGAAGGCTTTTTGTCCCTATTCTTCCTTGGAATGAGAAAGAATAACAAAACATACCCAATAGCACTTCCAGCATCTTCAGACAGCTTTGAGGAGGAGGGAGTTCAACTGACTCATTCATTTCAATTAAGTAAGAAGAAAAAATCCATAGTAATGCAATGTTAGCCTTGTGGTAAAGTCAACATTTCTGGAAATGGGGATAGGGATACTCCTCAAAGAAATACGATCTCCCTCTTGACCATGGCTTCTAAGAGGCATATATCGAACAGGCAAACCGGAAAGCAAAGTTCTGCCTTTCTCAGCGAGCTGGAGGGGAGGAGGGTGATAAAAATGGGAGCCTGTTTGTCTGGGGATTTGCTCACTTTTCGCGCTGTCGCTGCACGGTGAGTGGAGAAGGTACCAGCTTGGCGGTGAGGCAGAACGAGGTTTGAGTCCTGGCTCCCCTCACAACTCTGTTACTTGGCCAGAGCTCTGAAACGGTCTTTCCTCGTTGATAGGATACATGTAATGGTAAAATGGTAAATGGTTTTAAACCAACAGGCTTCTAAAACAAAAATAAAAATGAAACAAACAGAGACCCTGGAGATTAAGTGGTTGGATGAAAAAAGGAAGGAAGGAAGGAAGGAAGGAAGGAAGGAAGGAAGGAAGGAAGGAAGGAAGGAAGGAAGGAAAACCTTGCTTTCTTTGGTCCAATATTTATGGTGGCTTGCGCTGGATTTTGTTATTAGAGGATTGTGGAGAAGACATTACAATGTTAGTGTATTCATTCGTCGCTTGACAGGTAGTGATTGCGTACCTTCTGTTTATTTGGCAGAATGGAAGATTGTGGCACAATTTCATTCTGAGAGCAGCTCGGGATTTCCCCAGTCTCTTTTTACTCCGAAGGACATCTCCCTGTGTGTCAAAGACACGGTCTCGAGCTGTGAACGTGGCAGGGGGTGGAGGGCAGTGATGGGGGTGTAGGATTTTGGGATGGAAAATCAACTTCATTTTTGTATTCAGGTATCTTTCCATTTTGGGATTTCTTGTTTCAAATGTCAGGGATTTATGGTGTCTTTTGTTGTTGTTTTGTCTTAGACTTTTCTCTTTCTCTCTTATCTGGATTTTTCTCTTTTTTTCCTTCCCATGTGGCTGGCTTAATGAGACACGTCAGGGGATACCTCTTTTGGGGAGAAGGCTTCATCCTGAGGGACCCAGGCAGGAATGAGAGTGTGGTTCAGAGAAAAAGAAGCTTTGTTCAGGCCATTTAGACCCGCCCTTTGGCCTAGGATAGACGTACCAACGGACTCATCTTGAAACTAGGATGGAGACCTGAAGACCAGGTCTTTGAGAAAATTTCCTGGGGCTCCTGACCTTGTGGGGAACAGGGTTCACGGGTACATCAAGTTCTGTCTGGCTTCAGAACTTGTGAAGGATGGGAAGAGGATTAAGAGGCCCAGAAGTAAAAAAAGAGAAGCCTGGATAGAAAGCAAAGAATGAGAGAATGTTTTAGCTGAGAGGAAACCCAGAAGTAGTTTAGTCCACCAACTTTTATTCTTTCCCTTTTCACCCACCATTTTACAGAAAGGGAGGTGGGGTTCCAAGTGCAGGAAGATAAATTCGTTTGGCAGAAGTTAGTGACCACCAAGTTTGAGAAACCAAGTTCCTTGAATTGTTTCTACATGTACTCTCCATGGACTGACTTCGGGGTATGGAGACTTTCTCAAAGACTCCCCTGGGTGTCCCTCAGGCCAAGCCCTCCCGTTAAATTGGTTTCTTCTCAAGACAAGATTGTGGAGGACAGGATAATTATCGATGCGATAATGAAGGGGTGGAATCAGACCCGAATGCTAATTTGAATGAGTGGAGGGGCCACTAACAGAGGCAGAACGGAAGGAAAGCAAGCTTGGAAGGAGGGCAAGAGTTTCAGACATGTTGAGCTGAAGTCCTAACGGTTCGCCGAGTTGCAGGGTTTCACAGGAATCAAGAGAAGGAACCATCTCAAAGGCTCTCTGCTTACCTGTAGCCTTTCAAAATCTGACCCAAGTTCTCAAGACCCTGCCCAAAGCTTCCCCCTCTGGGAAGTGAGCCCTAATTTCCCACACTCTCCAGCTTCTCCCCGTGCGCACCCACAACACGTTGCTTGTGCCTTTGCAAAGCTCTCCTCCATCCAACACTGTGAGAATTGTCTTTACGAATGTCCCAGAAAGTTCAGCCGGCACCAAGAGGCTGTGTGGTATAGGAGCACAGCCTCTTGGTCCAAACTGCTTGGATTCAACCAGAACCCTATCAATGTGTTTGACTTTGGGCAACTTACTGAACCTCTCCAGGGACTCATTTTCCCCTTCTGTACAGTGGTGATGAAAATCCATTATTTGTCCAACCGGACCATTATGATGTTTAAATGAGCAAATAAGGGTAAGTGTCTTCAGACAACCCTGGACACGGCACGTGCAGGGGGGCAGGGCTGCCTTCCTTTTCTTACTTCTTACGACAGATCTCTCGGTTCTCTAACTCCTCATCCATCCGCTGGTCCCCACATAGCCCCTCTTCAAGTGAGGAAATTCCTTCATTCAAAATCATCTCTTTTTCCCTTGGGCTCAGCAAGGATCCTGTGCCCTCCACCAGGATTTTCTGGAAGCTGTTTGATATTTGAAATTCTAAAAACTTTCAGGAAAAAAAAAAAATTCTGTTTAAAAAAAAAAAAACTCTCTGATAAAGACCCGGGGGGTGGCCATGGGGCAAAATGCCCTCCTTGCCGACCTCAGAGACCTCTGGGGAATTCCCTGAGCATCTTCATGCCAGAGTGGCAGTAACTTCAGATTGACTTGGAGAACAATGGTCGGAAAGTCTCTCTCTCTCTCTTTCTTTTTTTTACATCCTTCCCTGTCACTTCTGACTGACTGAGTTGGGGCTAAAACAGAAATGGTTTTGAACTATAAGTGGCCATAGCTGCAAATTCGACAGTAATACACTTGTTAAACTGAAGGAGAGGTGCAAGCTGGCAGCTTAGAATAGATTGTATTTTCACTCTCGTCTGCTGCCAGGAACACCGCTCACCTGTCTCCCGTGCTTTGTTTCCTATGGGATCCACTCTGTCTGCATCTGCTTTTCCAGCCCCGAAGCTGACCTTCTTAACCCCTCTGTGGCTCCGGGCGGTTCCAGCAGCATCTTCCATCCTGCTGTGGTTGATCAGAGTCCAGCAGGCTAGCTTCCCTCTGGCGCTGGCAGGTGAACAGCATGGTGTCAGAAGGTGGAAATTTTGTGTCATTCTGGATGTGGAAGAGGTAGGGCGGAAGCACTGGACCATCATTGCGGCTTGGGGTCCAACTGGATTTGCGTGTCGGCCCTGCGGCCTTGAGCTGAGTGACATAGACTCCCTTGGCCTTAGTCTTTTTCCTGTAATGGGATGTTATAACCCACCTTGCTGGACTGTAAGGATTAGGAGAGTCACAGCACATAAACCCAGTTCATTACCTGGCACTGAGGATGCTTTCCGTAATAGTCTCTGGAAAGGTCTCCCAGTTTCTTACCAGCAAACAGCCTTGCAGAGAAGACGGGTGGGTTGCTGCTAGCTAGTGTAGGACTTTGCGCAAATTATGAAAGGGTGGTATCTCCAAGTGGCCTCTTGGATCCCTGGTTTGAAGAGACGCACAGTCTGGGTCTCAGGCCACACCTGTCGCTGCAGCTAGATTCCTGTGTGCAGTGCACAACTCCAACAGTTGTGCCGGTGACTCTGAAGATGTATCTGCATTGTGGTCTGATCATGGTTTAGAGGCACTGATCTCAGGACAACACAAGTCCAGACTCACATGGCATTGAAAGGCTTTAGGATGTATCCTGCAAGCTGGTATTTCTACCTTCTCTTCCATTTCTTTTATTTTTTAAAAAGATTTTTTTATTTTTTAAAAGATTTTATTTATTTATTTGACAGAGAGAGAGAGAGAGAGATCGATCACATGTCGGGGTGGGGCAGAGAGAGAGGGAGAAGCAGGCGGAGGAGGGAACCTCATCGGGACTCGGGCCCAGGACCCTGGTACAACTTCAGCCGAAGGCAGAAACCGACGGAGCCACCCAGGCACGCCCTCTTCCATTTCTTTTAAATAAGAACATGTACTGCAAACAAATGGGAATTCTTGTTAACATGACCTTGCTGGTGATCATGGTTTTGCCATGTGGCAGGCTTCGTCTGCAATACCTGAGTGGCCATCAGGGGGCAGTATAGTGTAGTAGCTAAGAGAGTAGCCAGGTTGCCTGTGTTTGCAGGGATGCCTTACTGTGGATCTGTGCCTTCTTGGCCATTGCTTAATCCCATGTGCCTCCGTTTCTCATTGCTAAAGGGGAGAAGAATAACACCTAACCTCATAGGGTTACTGTAAGAATTAACTAGTTAATACATGCAAAACACTAAGAACCGTGCCAGGCACACAGTGAGTGCTCAGTTAACGTGTGCTCTCAGTTTTCTCTGTCCTTGCTGCCCACCTCCCTCGGTATTGTTGCTTCCTGTCTCCCATGAAGCCTGCATAGATGACCCCAGGCACACACGTAGTTACTGAGGGTTGGTAACAGCCACAGAATGATCATTTTAAGTGTATGTCTTACTTTTCTGTCCCCCACTTAACAATGAGCTTCTAGGAATAGTCTCCATTTTAACCCCTTAACTATCAGCTTCACGCCCCACTCTAAGCCCAGGGAAGATTTCTTGAGCCACCCCTTAGGTCAGAGCGTATTGGTTGTATGTGATAGAAACCTAACTTGTACTGGCTGAGGCCATAGAAATTTCCCAGCCTAGAGAATGGCTAGCCCAGTGCACACAAATGCTAGTAGGATCCCCTCTTCACTGTCCCCTCATCATTGCCACTCTCTTCATGTCGATATTACCTACTCAGCTCTGCATTATCCAACCGACTGGAACCACGGTCGCAAAAAGCTACGGACACATGTCTTTCTAGATGGTAGAGACCCTCTTATTTTGGGTCCAGGCATGAAATTTCCAGGGAAGCATTCCAGTTGGCTCATTCTGAGTCAATTGTTTATCCACTATCTTTGTTACAACGATAAGGTGAACAGATAATAAATTCCATGAGAACTATTTGGTATAGGTAGTGTTTATGGAAACAACTTGGAGCACTGGAGACACGGCAGTGCCACCATCTCAGGCCAGGAGCACGAGAGGATTGAGCAGGAAAAAGAAGTGGCACACGATCAGTTCGATTTTGGATACTCTGAGTTAGAATCATAAGTAGGACATTCAGGTCGATGGGTCTCAGGGCATTTGAATATATGAATTCAAGGCTCAGGGGAAAGCTCAGAACTAGAGCTATCAATTTATGAGTCTGGAGGATATAAGAAATAGTTGGATTTTTTTTTTCTAAAGAGGACTTTATTTCTAAGTAATATGTGTAGGTTATAGCAGGCTCCCATTCCCATTGCGTCGACTAGAAAAAAATTTAGTAAATTGCAAAAACTCACATTTTCAAAAACATTTGGGAGCTGTAAAAGCAAAGAGCAGTAGATGAATGAAAATTCCAGAGACAGCAACGCCCTTCCTAGGTGAGCTGATAATTGCCAACCATTTGTTCCCCGAGGGTCCTGCCTCTCGAGGTACAGATGGAGAGTCAGACGTGGCGCACACAGCCGGGCTTTCCTGGGGGAGAGACCAACAGGCATGTGCTGGTCATGTGGTCCTAGTACGATGGACTGGAAATGAGAGAGAAGCCTCAAAAGAAAGGCTTATTTTTCCCCATGGAATAGAGTATTAGACATACACGACTAATAGAAACATAAGAGTCTATTCTAAGAATTCTTAACTACAATCCTATAGTCTGTTGGAATAAAACTAAAGTATTACACAGAAGGGAAGCATCGTTTGTAATGCTTGTAGGCCAGGATGGATGGATATACACGAAATAATCATCCAATTAAAGAAGGTTCAAACTGAATAAGTACAAAAGCCCAAAGAAAGGAGAAGGGGAGAAATAATAAAGAAGGGCACTGGAAGAGAGGAAATGGAATACAATGCAAATATATATGAAAACAAAAGAGAACAAAATCAGTCTCTATAAACAGTAAAGTAATTGTCAGCCGCTCGCGAGGCTGACATGTCCCTTCCAGAAAAAAGGAGGCAAAGGTAAAGAACAATGTGACAAGAGACCGTGACTAGAAATGAAATAATGATCTGAAGGAGAGTATTGTGAGTAACTTTATGCTGATAAATTGTAAAACTTAAGTGAAATCACAATTCCTCCCCCCACCCAAACATATATTACCAAACTGACTGAAGGAGAGAGAGAACAACCAAATGATTTTATGACCACTTCAAAACAGAGGAGCCATGAAAGTCTACCCATCAACGCCCACACAATCTCACCTAGAACGTGAAGAGACTGATCCCCCCAAACTTGGATAGAAACATGTTAAGAATGAAAAATGACTGGTTCTTGGTACAGGCCGAGGTGGAATTAGTTCTTTATGGTCTATCTTTCCCATTGATTACAGCTAAAAACTCTAGACCAAAAAAAAAAAAAAAAAAGTCAACTACCTGAGAATTCTGAAAAGTAATTAATAATAGGCTATTTGGGGCAGGAAGTCAACACGTAAAGAAGGACCAGTACTGTAACGGCAAGGCAATGTCTGTTAACCATGTATCTGATAAGGACTTATAGCAACATTATGTAAAGAATTTTAAAAACTCTTTTTGATAGCTGAGTAATATTCCATTGTATATATGGACCACATCTTCTTCAAAAAGAACGATTACCCAACATTTGCTGCAACATGGACGGCACTGGAGGAGATAATGCTAAGTGAAATAAGTCAAGCAGAGAAAGACAATTATCATATGGCTTCTCTCATCTATGGAACATAAGAACTAGGAAGATCGGTAGGAGAAAAAAGGGATAAAGAAAGGGGGGGTAAACAGAAGGGGGAATGAACCATGAGAGACTATGGACTCTGAGAAACAAACTGAGGGCTTCAGAGGGGAGGGGGGTGGGGGAATGGGATAGGCTGGTGATGGGTAGTAAGGAGGGCACATGTTGCATGGTGCACTGGGTGTTATACACAACTAATGAATCATCGAACTTTATACCAAAAAAATTAAAATAAAAAATTTTAAAAAAAGAATTTTAAAAACTCAACAATAAGAAAAAAATTTTCAGTGAAATAAATGATTGAAAGTTCTGAACAGACTCTTTATGAAAGAGGATCTGTGAATGACACACGGGAAGATAGACAATACCATTACCACTCACTGGTTGAGATGGCTGGCACCGCATGTCTATTTGTATGGCAGCTAAAATAGAAAAAAGCCCATACCCAGTGTGCATCAAAAAGAATGAATTTCACTATCATAAATTTAAAGTAATTGTTTAAAAAGTAAATTAAATGATGAAAAGTTTTCCAGCTCATTCTTTAAGTCTTCCTTCACCTAGACATCAAAACTGTACCCTGCTATTATAAGAACAGAAACTTATAGCTCACTCTCCTCCCACAATGTGCACATATCCTCCAAATCGAACTGTACATGAAACGGTAATATAACATGACCAAGCTGAGTTTCTTCTAAGGATGCTTGGTTTGTTCAAAATTCAAAAAAAAATTTATTATTATAACCACAACATCCCAAGTTCAAGGAAAATTATTAATAAATGATCACCTCCATAGATTAAAAAAAGGAGTTTATCCAAGTTCCACACTTATTCATGATACCATGAAAACTCTTCTCAGACTTGGAACTGAGAACAAAAAATATTCCTGGGGCGCCTGGGTGGCACAGTGGTTAAGCGTCTGCCTTCGGCTCAGGGCGTGATCCGGGCGTTCTGGGATCGAGCCCCACGTCAGGCTCCTCCGCTAGGAGCCTGCTTCTTCCTCTCCCACTCCCCCTGCCTGTGTTCCCTCTCTCGCTGGCTGTCTCTATCTCTGTCGAATAAATAAATAAAAATCTTTAAAAAAATATTCATGCATAGACACAAAAATCCTGAAGCAAACATTATAGTTGTCATAAAATATCTAATGCATTCCTTTTACAGAAAAACAGATGCGAATGATAACTATCACCAGTTATTTCCAGTATTTTATTAGAAATTTCTAGTTAGCAAAATAGAACAAGAAAAGGAAATAAAAGGTAAATGCACTGAAAACCAAGAATCAAAGTGTCATGACTAGAAGATGATATTTTCTATACAAAAAATTTCAAAGAATATAGGATATTATTATAATGCATAAGAAAGTTGAACAAATTTTATAGTGAAAAACATCAATATACAGAAGGCGCTTGCATTTTAACACATTAGCAACAGTCAAGTTGAAAATGCAGTATACACACGAACATTTACAAAAAATGAAAATCACCAAAATATAGAAGTTGTTCAAGACTTTTATGGTGAAAACTATAAAATGTTACAGGAAAGTCACTAAGGAAGATCCTGATAAGCAGGAAAAGGATACTATGCTAGTGGGCAGGAAAGCTCCATGTCATGAATACGTCAATTCCTTCCACATTCATCTCTAAATTCACCAAAATTCCAATGAATATGCCAAGAAGGATTTTCATGGAATTTGGTAAACTGATTCTAATAATCACACAGGAGAACCAAAAGCCAACCAATAGTTAAGATACACCCAAAGACGGAGAACCAAGCAAGAAGATTCACCCTGCCAGGTATCATGACTCACTATAAATCTGTGATAACCTGTAGTCTGTCATACTGGTGTAGAAAGGGACAACTTACTCCAGGGGAACACAGTGAAGTAACATGGACACACCCTTGTCCGTATGCCGTCATGATATATGGTGAAGCTAGTGTTTCTGACCAAGGGAAGTGATGGTCTGATTTTGAATATATGTTGATCATTGTTAGATAGATGGAAAACTAGTACTGGGTTTTTTCTGCACATCACCCGTAAAAATCACTTCCACATAGATCTAAAGATTTAAATGTGAAAGAAAGCTTTTAAAACTCCTAGAAGACAGTATAAGAATGATCTCAGAAAGGGTAGGACTTTTTAACAAGATCTAAAAATGTGCAACCCGTAAGGAGAAGTTTGATGGTTTTGACCAGATTAAATTTAAGCATTTTTACTCATTAAAAGACATCACAAACACAAACCACAAAGTTGGAGCAGATATTTTGCAATATATGTGATCAAGGAAGAATGTATAGTGAATGGATCCATAAAATAAGATAAAATATGAGCAAGAGATGAAAAAATCAGGCATGTCACAGAATAGGAAGTATGGTTGGCCAATAAACCTATGACAAAAGGTTCTTAGCCTCAATTATTAATTAGGAAAAGACAAGAGAAATATATTGAATTAAAAAAAATTCAAAGTCTGACAATACCAAAGACGTGGTGTTCACTCACAGAGGAAGTGGACATTGAAGTAACTGCTTTGATAAATGACTTGGCGCTAATAAAGTGGAACATGAGCATGCCATGTGGAATGTCCCAGAATTCTGCATCAAGGCATATACGCTGTGGAAGCGGCATATTTATGAATACTAAGAGGCATATAAAGAACGTTCATTGCAGCACTGATTTTAAAATTACGAAAACGATGGCTAAAATGTCTGTCTACTATGAAATGGATATAAATAAATTGTACTCCACTCAGACAACAAATAAATAAGCAGTGAAAATAGATACGGCTACAGCAGCAACATGGATAGATCTCAGAAACTATACTGTTGAGGGAGAAAAAAAAAAAAACAAGTTACAGAAGAATATATTCAGTTTGGTGTTATTTATTCAACTTTCAAGAGCAGGCAAAACTAAATAATATGGAGTTTAAGAACACATGCCTTTGGGTAAAATTATCAAGAAAAGCAATCAACTTGATTTTTAAAAATTCAAAGCATTGGGGCCCCCTGGGAGGAATGCAAGAGGAAGAAATCAGAGGAAAACACAGGGAGTACCAACAGTATTAGCAAAATATTTTTAGTCTGGGGGGTTAGGGCATACCTGTGTCCTATTTTCACATTTTAACTTGTTCGCTTGCTCCCTTTTTAACTGTCTTTTACTAATAAATTCTTTATTCAACAGATGCTTATTTTTCATTTGTTTTATTTTTATTTTTTAAACTTTGCATCTTTATTACATCCCTCCTTTGCATCTAGGGCATATTTCCTTTTTTTATTATTTATTTTTTTATTATGTTCCATTAGCCACTGTAGAGTACATCGTTAGTTTTTGATGTCGTGTTCGATGATTCATTAGTTACGTATAACACCCAGTGCATATTTCTCAATAAAAAGTTTTGAGAAGAGTTCACGAGGGGATCAGGGGTGATAGGTAAAGGGTACAGGATTCTTTTTGAGGTGATGAAAATGTTAAAAAATTCATTGTGGTGATATTTACATAACTGTGAATATCCTAAAAGCCATTGAATTGTGGACTCTAGATGAGTGATGTGTGGCATGTGAATTACATCTCAATAAAGCTATTAAAAAGAAGAATTAATATATTTTAAAAAGCAGAGAAACGTAGGTAACATTTTTGGCAGTTTCAGATGAAAGAAGAAGACAGTGGTAGCTTAAAAGTGGCATGGAATCGGGGCGCCTGGGTGGCACAGCGGTTAAGCGTCTGCCTTCGGCTCAGGGCGTGATCCCAGCGTTATGGGATCGAGCCCCACATCAGGCTCCTCCGCTAGGAGCCTGCTTCTTCCTCTCCCACTCCCCCTGCTTGTGTTCCCTCTCTCGCTGGCTGTCTCTATCTGTGTTAAATAAATAAATAAAATCTTAAAAAAAAAGTGGCATGGAATCAAAGAGTGGGTTTTTTTTTTTCCGGAAGTTTGGCTATAGGCTGAATATATATGCTAGTCAATAACTTAGGAAAGCCAAATTTCACGCGACAGAGCAGGATTTCAACACAGGCCTTTTTATTCAAAGTCTAGGACTCTTTCTGTTTTATGAGGCTTCCCCCATATGGCTCTTGCAAGTTGAAAGGGCAGAGTTATCCCTGATTCGGTGCTCAGCGCTGTGGACACATAGGTTCCGTTCAGACCCTTGGGATAGACTGTCAGAAACATGGGGTCCTGGTGGTGTTTTCATTCTTGTTGGGGGGGGGGGTGATGAGATGTACTGAGCCACCACCTGGAACTCTGCACTTGGGAACTCCAACCAGGCTGGAGCCCTTCAATGACTCAACAGGTTTAGGTATCTTTTGGCTGTCATGATAGGATGGGCTTTAGGACTGGGCAAATGGGACAGCAGCTGGACAGCGCAAGATCTGCGTCCTTCTTTCTAATTGACCTACTCCTACACGATCCATGCAGTGGCTGTAAAATTGTTCTGACCTCTGGCGTATCCCAAACCCATTCTGATCCTTTGCAGACAATAACATAGACCAAGTACATGCCAAGCAGCCATGCAACAGAAAGGTTTCCCTCTTGTCAGTGCTTTCGCACCCACGCCCCACTCCCCTTGGAGAACAAAGATGGAATCAATAATAAATTGACCCACCTCTCACGAAGTGAGCGAATAGAAAAAACATGCTGGCATGAGAATCAAGCAAACCCAATTCTAAATACAGTTTCGACAAGCCCAGCTTCCCTTAGTTCTTCCTCATTTATAACTAGGGTTCTCCATTCTGCCTCTTCCCCATTACGCAACAGCCGACTGATCTGCGTGCATTTTCCCCCTGCGCAGCTACAGGGGTCGGCCTCGATGGAGCCCCGCCAATGAAGTTAATGCCACCTTGCTTTCCACAGTGATTGGTTGAGAATATCCTAGGTCTAAGCCAATTGGCACACAGGATTCCCTGGCCAACTGGATTGGTTCTGAGGTGGTCCAATCACCACAGAGCTCAAGGTTGTGTTTGATGATTGTAAGATGGAACTCTCTGCTTTCCGTTGGACGTGCGATTGCTGTTTGCACCAGTCTGTGACCAGGGATGGTGGGGCCAGCCCTAGCACGCCGCTGACACTGGAGAGCAGAGCCGACTCATAAGCGAACAGGTCTTTCATGTTCTATCACCAAGCTACTGGATTAGCTCACGTGACAGCCTGCCAATTTTCACTCTTTACTGTCACATGAGCCAACATTCTCCTCTACTGTTTAATTTATGTTGGGACTTTTACTCCTTACAACAGAGAACGCTCGCTGATTCTTGGAGAGAATGATAGTTGCCGTCGCTTTTGTATGGGGGGGGGGTCTGTAAAGGAACACAGGTGAAGAACACTTTGATTAAGTGTGGGCGTCTGTTTCTTTTCTCCAAACAGCTGGATGGACTCTGAGGGGGTAAAATTCATAAAAGAGCCAGCAACAACAGACAAGACAGGGACTTAGAACACTCTTCTAGTCACAGTGCGATACCGTATTTAACTGATTTTGTTAAATCTGCCTTGAGCAAATCACTCTTGATCTCTGAGGGTACCTAGAGTCATTTAGGTCTGTCACTATGTACATCGAGGGCAAGACACCTGTCCTACTCATACACTTAAAGTAACAGATAATAACATAATAGAAACAACCAGCATGTATTAAGTACGTGCACCGTAACATGCAAGGTGCTCAATGTTTCACGCACATTATCTGATTTAATCGTCAGAATGGTTGTTCCCGTGGCACACATGTGGAGCTGGGGCTGGTGGGGCTAAATAGCGTGTCTAAGCTTGTGGCAGAACAGGGATCCAAGCTGGGTTCTTCTAGATCCACAGCGTATGCTGTTAACTGCTGCCTATGTTGCAGTTGTATTCATTCCCTGGGCGGGATTTGTGGGGACCTGTTCTATGCCAGGCCACGACAGAGCCCCTGCAGAAAGAGAGATGAGCACTTGATTTAGATGCTTTCAACATCTAGAGAGGGAGATTGCCCAGAAAACAAATATATATTAGTATATATTCATGCCTTGTCTCCTCTACTTAAGCACAGCAGCCACTTAATAGATATTTAATAAGAAAATGAATAAGTGAAAGGCTATAAAAATGAATATATGACAATGAAAAGTTTCCAAAAATCTAATTGAATTTCTTTTTGTAATAATTTTTTATTATGTTATGTTAGTCACCATACAGTATATCCTTAGTTTTTGATGTAGTGTTCTATGATTCATTAGTTGCGTATAACACCCAGTGCACCATGCAATATGTGCCCTCCTTAATACCCATCACCGGCCTATCCCATTCCCCCACCCCCTCCCCTCTGAAGCCCTCAGTTTGTTTCCCAGAGTCCATAGTCTCTCATGGTTCATTCCCCCTTCTGTTTACCCCCCTTTCCTTCTTCCCTTTCTTCTCCTACCGATCTTCCTACTTCTTATGTTCCATAAACGAGTGAAACCATATGATAATTGTCTTTCTCTGCTTGACTTATTTCACTTAGCATAATCTCCTCCAGTCCTGTCCATGTTGCTGCAAATGTTAATTTCTGTGACCAAACTCCATCTTGAAAGAGTCACAGAATAGTGAAGAACCAGGGGCTCGGACAAGACTCTTTTCACACCTTTCAAGGCTTCTCTGGTTTTCTGCCCAAGATCGCAGCAGCTCTGTTGCCAAGGATGCTCTCTGGGGGTCAGCGGGGCCCTAGATGGCCCAAGATGCTCGGGAGTCTCCACGTTGCCCTTCAAAAGGCCAGAGAAAGGATGGAGAGAATCCAGTAGCCCATATGGTTTGTCTTGCCACAGCATGTTTCATTGAATGAATCATCTCATATGTGATCAGTTAAGAGGGACGTGTGTGTGTAGCTTCGAAGTCATGTGAGTTCATTCAGATTTTCTCAGCACATTAAGGCTCTAATGTGGTCAGGAGCAAGTTTTCCAAATAATTAAAGAAAACCCTGCAACACAGGGCAAAATCACTTTCTAGTACATGCAACGCCTAGGTAGAAGGCACCAGTAACTACTGCGCTTCCCGCCTGCTAAGCTTCTACAGATTCTGGGAGGACATGTCCCTCATATTAAAGCGCTGGGCTCCAGAAGTAGGCTACTATCTGAGTCAGATTTTTAATTTTGATGAAATTGTGAGTCAAAGGAGACAGAAGGCCCAGGGTGTAAAGCTGCTGACGATTAAGTGTGGTCTGGGTGCCTCTGCAAAGTTACCTGCATTAGTATTTGTACTAGGGTTGGGATTGTTTTCTAAGGTCTCTGGTTACAAACAGTTTTGACCGATTCTTGATCCTCCCTGACCCGTTCTTCCCATGAACGCTTTTATTTTTAGCATGCGGTGGTTAACGACTGCAAGGCATGAGAGCAGAAACGTTTTGATGAGTGTTTCATTTGTGGGTGTCCCAGACTCCAGCCAAAGTCTTCCCATCACCTGTGAGATCAGTGAGATGTGTTTTGGCCTCCATCCTAGTCTCTGAAAATTCAAAGTATTGTCCCAGATTTCTAACAATTCCCAGGGGCTTTCCACTTCGCGTAGCTGTCTTTGGCACTGGTCTGGCTTCCTTGCCTTTTGGGCTATCGCATTCTCTGGTGCATGGTGTCTCAGTTGCATAGGTGCTTAGCCAAGATAGGAGCTCAGCCTCTCCCCCCCAAGCATACACTTGCTCATGGGAGCCGTCTTGTGCTGGTTGCTTCTGCTGAAGACATGTACATAGGAGAAGAAATTTGGAGCACAGTTTATACCTCGAGCACATCACCTTGCTCTCTTAATCACCTTCCCCTTCCTTGGAACAAAAGAGATTTTCTTTCTCCTTTATATTCTTCTATCTTGTGCACAGTGGCTTATATTTTTCTTTGTTGCCAGAATTCCTGCCAACATCCATGTTTCCAGAGCCTTGCCTTCTACCCTAAGAAACTTCCTAAGGTATTCCCTTTAAAAAAACCCCACAATTTCCTCAAGAAAAATTCCGCTACCAGCTGTTAAGATAATACATTGTCACTCCTCCTCCACTTCCAAAGGCTTTCACCTTCCAGGCATCGCACAAAAGACACTGGTGCCGACTCGGACCAGAGCTCAAGGGATCCGAGGCTCCGTTTCCTTCCCTGAACTGTCGGGCATGCGATTCCCCATGCTCTTCCCATTGCTGCTGCAAACCCCAGAGTCTTGTGTCGAGATAGCAACATTATATGATGGTAGAGCCTCTGCTAGCCTGGTGTCCTCCGGGTTCCAGGAAGCTTGGACTCCCCGCAGATCAGCACTGAACAGATACCAGAAGTGGAAATAAAACTCCATTGATCTACGTGGTGAGGTGTTGATTTTTGCTTTCCTCCCAACACCATCTGGCCAAACCTTTCTCAAGATACTCACTTGGCAGCCATGACCGGGCTTCTTTGCTGCATTTTCATGGGTTGCTCCGTGGCAAGCCCCTTTATTGTAGACGATCTTCCTCGAATATTAAGTGTTCACAAGAATAAATATTTTCTGGCATTTTTGCATAGGCTTGGCAATTGTATTTCCTATCCCTACTATTCTTGCACCTCCCCCCCCGAAAGTGTCATTTGCTCATCCAAGAAATATTTATTTCCTGTCTATTAGAAACCTGAAATTGTGCTAGGCCCTGGGAATTTTAAAGAAAACATGATAGATATTCTTGGAGGGGTCTGGTGTCACTTCAGTGTTTGTTGAAGATTTTCAGTTCATTGATTGATTCACTCATTATTCAAAATCTATTCAGCCATTGATGTGCCGTGCTAAGCAGTCATAATTCAGCAGTAAACAAGACAGACACACTCCCTGAACCTCTGGGATCCTGAAGTCTGGGAGCAGATGTGGATATTGAACAAATAACTCGAGTGTCAAGAGTGCAATAAAGGGGAATCATAATACAAATGACAATCACTGATAGTTAAAGAATTTTTATTATATGGCAGGGACTGCTCTCCATGATTTATGTGTCATAGCTTAATTAATGCTCACAATGTGACTCCCCTAATTTAATATTAAAAGGGGACACTGACGCACAGAGAGGTGAAGTAATTTGCCCAAAGCCCACAGCTAGTAAGTGGTAGTTATGGATACAACTCCAGGCTTAGGGATTCTAGGACCCATGCTCTTGAAAGCTCTGCTATTCTAACAAAATCTGATGGTCAAGGGAGACTTCCTGGAGGAGGTGATATTTTGGCTGGGTTGGAATGGAAGAGACCAGGAAGTACATGTTGAGAATGAGAAAGTAGTAAAGGTGAGAGCTCCTGGGGCACATTTGAGCCTCTGAGGGAAATCCTGGAGTCCAGGAATCTTTCCTGCCTCACCATGCCCAGGTCTCTACACCCCTGATGCCCAGTCTTTGGGGGAACCCCCTCGCGTGCTCAGTAAGAAGGCTCAACACCCCTTTCAGCCCTAGTATCGAGAACTCGAGCAAAATCCACTTCTAGAGGAGGGTTCTGGGTCCCCACTTACCTGCGTCCATGAGGTGGGGCTCTCCCAGTCCCAGGTCCTATCTTGTAGTGACAGTGTCATTATTGAGGTGACAGATCAAGTCTTCTCTTTATAAGAGAGGGGCTCCCAAGCTTGTGGCTTGAAGAATAGACAACCTCTTGTTTTTTCCACTTCAGTGAATATTTGATAGTTTTGTGGACCTGGGGGAAAGAGTTTGAGAGTTTAGGATGAGCAAAGGGAGGCAAAAGAGGTTTCTGTTTTCTTTCTTTTGGAATTGGCAAAAAACCGCGTGTCAAGCCCAAGAATGAACAGAACAGAACAAGGCTCTGTCACCCCCTCCTCCATCGGCCAGGCACCACTTTGCAAACTGCGGGGCACCTGAGCTTCTTGCTTCTCAGACCCTGGGCCCCCGCAGCCCACAGGGGCTGGGCAGTGTTGTGGCATGCGTGGGTATGATAAGATCACATCTGCGCTGCAACGTTTAGGCTCCACTTGTTTGTTTATTTACGTTCAATGCAAACATTCACCTATTTACTCTTACATTCATTCTGCGGGTGTGTTGCAAAGTCGGGTCTTTGCTCAAATCTCCACTGGGCACCGCTTTTAAACTGGTTTCAGCTTTTTCTTCTGGGGGATGAAGGAGTTGCCTGAGGATGGCTTTCTCTGGGTTTATACACAAAACCCTCATGCAATGAATCCTCCTTGGTCTTTCTGAGGCTTGGCCCAGGTGGCCCTCCCTGGCCCAGGTCAGCATCCACACGGGCTGTTCGCCTTCCTCTCCCACCAGAGCCCTGGGAGCACATCCCCTTTACAGCAGCCCCGCCCTGGCTTCTGCTTGGGACCCAGTCGACTGCAGAGTGGAGTAGCATCTCTCTACATCCTCTTTTCTCAGCGGCTCCCAAAGAAGTGGTCCCTTTTTCCTTTTTTTTTTTTTTTTAAAGGATTTTCACTGCTGATCATTGGTATAAAAATACCAATGAAAGAAAGTGTCAGAATTTCACAAACCCATACTTCTCTTCCCAGGGTCCTTCATGACCTTCTTACTGAGATGATGATTCCAGCTCTTTGCCCATATTCCCGAGGAACAATCACCAATTTCCTTTCCTTTTAGCCTTGACTTTAGAATAGGGGCCACACTGACTCCTACCTTGCTCTACAAAGGACCCCCTTTTTTTAAATGATTTTTTTATTATGTTCAGTTAGCCAACATACAGTACATCATTAGTTTTTGATGTAGTGTTTAACAATTCATTAGTTGCGTCTAACACCCAGTGCTCATCACAATACATGCCCTCCTTAATACCCATCCCCCGGCTGCCCCATCCCGCCCTCCTTCTGTAACCCTCAGTTTGTTTCCCAGGGTCCAGAGTCTCTCATGGTTTGTCTCCCCCTCTGATTTCTTCCCATTCAGTTTTCCAACCCTTCCCCTGTGATCATCTGTGCTATTTCTTATGTTCCATATATGAGTGAAACCATATGATAATTGTCTTTCCCTGCTTGACTTATTTCACTTAGCACAATCCCCTCCAGTTCCATCCATGTCAATGCATATGGTGGGTATTCATCCCTTCTGATGGCCGAGTAATATTCCATTGTATAGATGGATGAACCATGTCTTAATTCATTCGTCTGTTGAAGGACGTCTCGGCTCCTTCCACAGTTTAGCTATTGTGGACATTGCTGCTATGAACATTGGGGTGCATGTGCCCCTTCTTTTTATTACATCTGTATTTTGGGGGTAAATACCCAGTAGTGCAATTGCTGGGTAGGGTAGCTCTATTTTTAACGTCTTGAGGAACCTCCATGCCATTTTCCAGAGTGGCTGTACCAGCTTGCAATTCCCACCAAGAGTGTAAGAGGGTTCCCCTTTCTCTACATCCTCACCAACATTGTTGTTTCCTGCCTTGTTAATTTTTGCCATTCTTACTAGTGTAAGGTGGTATCTCATTGTGGTTTTGATTTGTATTTCCCTGATGGCTAACGATGCCGAACATTTTTTCATGTGTCTGTTAGCCATTTGTATGTCTTCTTTGGAGAAGTGCCTGTTCATGTCTTCTGTCCATTTCTTGACTGGATTATTTGTTTCTTGGGTGTTGAGTTTGAGAAGTTCTTTATAGATCTTGGATCCCAGCCCTTTATCTGCAATGTAATTTGTAAACATCTTCTCCCATCCCATGGGTTGCCTCTTAGTTTTGTTAGTTTTGTTGGCTGTTTCCAAAGGGCCCCTTTCTAAAACTCCAGCCTCAAGAGCCAGCCGTAGGAGTTCCTTTATCTAAACTGGATTCTTTAAGTCTATGTCAACGTTCAGACTAGGAATCTCCACATCACTGGGCCTTGTCACCCTTCCATACCCAGGCTTCTCATACCCCTTCAATGGTCAGGTGTATTTTAATCTTCTCTTTGGCTGGGATATCCCATTTAGTACACACACACACACACACACACACAGTTTGCCTATTTGTTGCCAACTCAGATAATTAAAATAACTAGTGATCATAGCATTCAAGAAAAAGATGTGAGGCAACCAAATGAGATTTCTTTTAAGAAGTTCTCACTCCAGGTTGTATGTCTGTAGGTCAGCGCCCACCCAATTAGAAGGAGAGTGGCAGTTTCCCTTCTTCCTGCCATGATATCCCCTCCATGCCAAGTGCATTATCTGACTATTTGTAGGTACTCAATAAATATTTGTTACATGAATAAATAATAATTAAAAAAATCACTCAAGGAACAGATGGATTAGGAATATAGATTTCCATGAATTCTAGTGTCAAACATGTATCTATCTCTCTGACTGGATTTTAAGTTCCTGTGGTCAGGAGCTCTGTCTTTATAGCAGTGGTCATGACAACTTGTTCTATGTAGCCCTCCTCAGTATAAATCACTTTCTCTTTTACTGCTCACCATGACCTGAGGCATTATTGTTATTTACACATCAGAAAGCTAAGGCCCCCAAAGGGGAAATAATTTATGCAGTTCTTGAAGTCTATAATCTGGAGAGCGAACTTGAACCCAGGTTTACCAATGTGCAACACAGGGCTCTTACCTTTATGTCCTGCCCTGCCCACCCTATTCATCTTGAGTTGAATTTGTGGTTTTATGCAGTAGGAGAAGGTACAGAGCCAAGTTGGCCTATATTCAGATCCGCCCTTGATGTACTAATGACCTTATATCTTTCCAGGACGGTAGTTTGGGGGGAGAAGCCTTGGGCAGGACTCATGTCACTGCCCAGAGGCATCTCCACTGTTTTCCCATGGCTGCATATTAAGTTTCTGTCTTGGATTGCCAGATTGAATCAAGTCTCTCTTTCAAAGCCTATCATCATAAAGTTTATTTCCCCAGGTGACCTTCTTATTTTTCCCTTTGTTAACATATTTGAGAATAATCAGAGACACAGTGTCAGGTCAGGTTTCAAGGATAATTGACTTATTGACTTTGACTTTGGACAAAATGTCAAGAGGAAGAGGCTGACTCCTGAGATTACTGCCATTTTTGGAAGTTACGGCCTTCCCTGGGGCCTGACCTTCATTCATTCACTCAACGGATATTTGTTCTATGTAAGATATGCCTCATGTTTGTTATTTCGTACACTTGAACACAGGCTTGAATGGAGACTCCATATTATTGTTGGCCAACATCATCAATTTATTCATCATATAATTATTAGTCCCTTCTAGGCACAAGGCTGTGTGTGAACACTGTAGGATGTGGCATCCACATTTAACTGCTACTGGGTGTGGGGTGGGGATGAATTTTTTGACATCCTTTCTTAGATGACTACTTTGCAAAATTTTCTGTTGTTTTCACACTGATGGTTGGGATGGTGGGAAGGTGTGTGGGTGAGGGATTCCTTCTGATCAAAAGCAAGATGTTCTCCTAACCCTTGAAGGTCAGTTACTCATTGAGGGACTCCTGGGTTTGCCCCATAGCCCGTGCCCTGTAAGCAGGGATCCTGGGGATTTTGCTGAGGTGTGGCTCTTGAGCTGTTCTATTCTAGTTTTGGTGTCTGAGTGATCTCTTTACTGCTGTATCCCATGGGTCAATTTTACCCCATTTATATCTACAGATACAAGAGCTTTATAAGGTGGAAAAGTTCTTAATATCTTAGCAGTTAAAGCTTCTTTTGTCCACCCCAGTAATGCCCCCAAGGAGCACATTAGAGTAACTGTGTGTGGCAGGTAAACTGCTTTCTAAGGAAAACAGTTTGAATTCAGGAAACCTATTAGAGAGCACATTAACCAAAAGTGGTTGAAAGGGATGAGAAATTGCCACATCTCAATATCCCAGGCTTGCCCAGCTCTTACACTATCTTAATACGGGAGGGGAATAGACCAGTTCCTTCTATTCTAGGGAAGTCCTGAGGAAGGCTAGAGAGAAAAAATTTGATGGGCTATGTTCACAGAAAAGGAACTCTCTTCTTGTGCAGTGTGCCTGGTTTCAGTCCTTACAGAGTTTATCGTCTGGCAGGGGATACAGAGAGGCAAACAGACAAGTTTCATATTATATAATAGGACAGGAGCTGGGTCCCATGGGAACACATTTTAGGGACAGTTTACATGGCCTCAGAGGATTGGCAGAAAGCTTCCAGTAGGAAGGTTCATTTAATGCTGAAGGATGACCAGGAGCAGATCACAAGAAGCAGAGGAGGGGTGAGTGGTAGCGGAGAAAAGGTGTCCAAGGCTAGAGAAGTGGCATGTGCAAAGGCCTGGGGGTATAAATAAACATGCAGGAGATGGGGAATGCAATCAGATCTGTAAGTCTGGATTATAAGGTAGGGTTGAAATGCAGCAGGTGGGAAGCTAGAGGGAGGAGATGGGGTTTAGGGTGGGGAAAACTAGCTGGAGATAAAACCAGGGAGGTGAGCATGGCCTCAAATCATGCAAGGCC
This sequence comes from Ursus arctos, assembly GCF_023065955.2. Taxonomy (NCBI): domain Eukaryota; kingdom Metazoa; phylum Chordata; class Mammalia; order Carnivora; family Ursidae; genus Ursus; species Ursus arctos. The sequence continues at coordinate 6,924,643 of NW_026622886.1, read as the reverse complement.
CTACAACCCATGGGTTTTTCCCACATTGACTTGGCTTGGCCATGTGACTTCCTTTGTTTGGGCCAATGGAATGGTAGCAAAGGCATGAAAGTCACCTTCACATTCGAGCTTGTTAGCTAGATGGAGAGAGACATGTGGCCCAGTTGCTCCCATCACCCTGGCCAATCCTGAGGCATCCAGGGCCAGCCAGCCCTCGGCTGATCCACTGAGGATCGGAACACAAACACAAGAATGAGGCCAGCCGACACCATGTGGAGTGGGCATGAGCCATCCCAGCTGAGCCCTGTCCACATTGTCAACCTGCAGAATGAGAAAATAAATGGTGGTCGTCTTAAGCCACGAGGCTTTGGGGTGCTTTGTTATGCAGTAATAGAAAATAGTACAACCTGTCTCTCTATCAAGTTTCTAAGGAAGCAAAACACGTCGGAAGCAATAAAAGGATGGATCGAAGTTCTACTTCATCATTTGCAGATCCGGCCGCCAACAACCCCAACGTATAAGGTCTCCGATAAAAGCTGTGTTGAGCTTTTGGCCCTGGAGGTCCAAGAGAGACTCCTGTTTTACTCTGAATCAAAACTGTAGGAGCAGTAGGTTTTCGGTTGTCTGTGGGGCAAAGAGATAGATCCTGAAAGGGCCTGGTTCAATACGGAGTGCAAGTGGAGGTCAGAGAGGGCAAGGCTCCGGGGTATCCTGACCACTAGAGAATGATGCCAAACCAAGGTGTTGGATGCTAGCCAATCAGACGAGCAGCTCTCTCTCCTCAGGAGGACAGAGTCAGAGTGAGGAAGGGGTGGGAGTGGGGATAACAAGAACAGAGTTGTTTCCTTCATTCAGAAGACATTGGGAGAGAGCCTATAATGGCCTCTATTCTTCAAGAGCTCCTTCTAGAGGGAAGGAGGTGAACAAACTCGGCTCAGTCAGAGGCCAGTCAGGACCCAGAAGTGATTTGAAATTGCAACCAAGAGAATGTGATCCAAGGAATTGGTGAAGCCGCTGTTGGGGGCCTGAAGAAGCCAAAAGGGGGCACTCCAGTTCTACAGAGATGGTGACCATGGGGAGCAGCCGCCACTGTGGGATACAGGGGACGACAGGAGAGGGTGGGGTCACCAGAACCTCAGAGGCTGGAAGTGGGCTGGGAGGAGCCCGGACTCCGCCTCTGTGGGGTTATCTCTGAAATTCAGAGGTCCTCGTGGAGATGGGGTACAGAGGTATGGTGGCCCAAGGGGAGGGCACTGACCAGCTGCCAAGGACATCCCTGAGGGGCACCATGAGCCTGACTCCGGAAGGGCTTAAAAAGGCTGGAGAGTGGCACCCATGCCTGTGCCTGGTGAAAGGCCCTTGCTGGGGCAAAGCTGGCAGAAACCGCAAGTAAAAAGAGAGAAGCAAGTCCCTTCCCTCCTCCTCCCTCCTCTTGCTGGATCCCTCCAGTTCCCTGTTTGGCAGAATCTCAGCAGAACCCCTGGCTAAGGGAGACATGCGGTTTGCAGAGCCCGTACTCTGCAACATACTGAGATCCTTGGTTTTTTTCAATTTCCATATTTCTGATTGAGGCAAGCAAAGTCCTAGGGTCACGTCCTCGAATCTTTAGCAGGATTCTAACCCTTGCTATAGTACATTTTAACAAAGACAGAGGAGGCCTCAGGCTCAGAACCTTTAGCAGGCAGTCCTTTAGAGTTGGATGACATTTTGTCTGGGCGGTGTTTCTTCCCTGTGCCTGCCTTCTGGTTCGTGGAAAGTGTTTCTGGTTGTTTACTTACTAAGAGGTTCCTGTTTAAGTCAATTTGTTTGAGGAAAACATAAGTAGATTTAAACCTATATGGTGAGAAAATAATAGAAATAGAGGTATATAGGTAGAGCAAAAAAGAGAAAAAAAAAAATCTCGAAAGTGGTGTGGAAATGACCGAGGCTTAGGGAAAACCGCCCCCCCCCAGGCAAGGGAGAGACAGCCTTTGATTGTAGATTAAGCATTGATACAATTAGAGTGAAGAGTGGTGAATTTCACATATTATAAATGGGGGGTGTTTGGCTAGTAATTTTGAGCAGTAGGCTTCTTGCCCTGCTGGGGGTGGGGTGTAGGGGTGATATGCCTGGACTGACCTGCTGGAGCCCAAGTTGTCGTTTGGCAACTTCCCTCCCCAAAAGCAAAGCCAGATGGGGCCAGATGGGCACAACTTCTTGAGAAATCTGACATAGAGATTTGGCTCCCGCACCCTGATTTCACATGTTCTCCCAGTGGAGACTTGGTTTTCTTAGAACCAATCCTCTAGCGAAATAATAATCACTTTCCCTTCTGTTTCCTCATGGTCCTATGAGCATTATCCCATTGGAATATGGCCCCACGAAGCCCAGGACGTTGTCTACCTTGGTCACTGTTGTATCCCCAGGGTCTAGGACAGTGCCTGGCATATAGCAGGATAGAATAAACATGTGTGAGGACATGAATGAGTCAACGAAAGAGCTTAAGGATTTTCAAACTTGAAAAAAAAAAGGAGTATGGAGTCGCTCTGGACATTGTGAAGCTGAGGCCCAGACTTTGTTTGGTTTCTTGGGACCCCTTCATCGGCAGCACCATAGTGCCTCGAGAAACACATTTTTTAAAAGACTTTTTGGGGGTGGGGGGAGGAGCAGTTTTAGGTCCATTGCAAATTGAGAGGAAGGTAGAGATTTCCCCAGTGCCCCCGTCCCCACATCTGTGTAGCCCCCCCCAGCTCCCCACCCAGCTCCCCACCCCCACCAGAGCAGTACATTTGTTACAACTGATGGACCTCCACTGACACATCATAATCACCCCAAATCCCTAGTTTACCTTGGGGTTCACTCTTGGTGTTGTACAGACTGCGGGGTTGACAAATGTAAGATGACGTGCATCCATCACTATCGTGTCATGCAGACTATTTTCACTGCCCTAAACATCCTCTGTGCTTCACCTACTCGTTCCTCCCCCTCCTCCACCAAAATCAACCCCTGCAACCACTCCTCTTTTAGCGTCTCCATGGTTTTGCCCTTTCCAGAAGGTCATATAGTTGGAATAACACAGAGTGTAGCTTTTTCGGATTGGCTTCTTTAACTTAGTAACATTAGTAGCATTGAACATTCCCCTATGTCTCTTCATGGCTTGATAGTTCATTTCTTTTTATCGCTAATTATCATGAATATTCCACTGTCTGGATGCACCACAGTTTATCTATCCATTCACCTACTGAAGGACATCCCAATTGCTTCTAAGTGTTGGCAATTATGAATAAAGCTTCTATAAACATCCCTGTGCAGAATTTTGTGTGGACATAAGTTTTCTGCTCCTTTGGGTAAATACCAAGGAGTGTAATTGCTGGATTGTATGGTAAAAATATGTCGAGTTTTGTAAGAAACTGTCAAATTGTCTTCCAAAGTGGCTGAACCATGTTGCAAGGAAACACATTTTGAAAATCAGATCTCAGTTATTCTTCTAACAGCTCTACAAGGTCTTTAAAAGTGTATTCCTATCTTAGAAATGAAGAGGTGGAGAGTCCAGGGTATTCCGTGACTAGCCCAAGGACATAGAGCTGCGAGGGACAGGGATGGGGCTGCAGTGCAGGATTTCATCAGGAAGCTTTGCTTTGGCTTTAAGTAGAAGAGCCAAGAGCAACCTCCAAGACTCTGCATTATTCTCCCTCCCTCTAATAAGTATCGAAGTTAGTTCAAGTCAATTCACAGAGAACAAGAAATCAAACTGGTTGTTTTGGGGTCATGTAAATGAGCAACTTTTTTTTTTAAGAGGGGGAGGATGGGGGAGGGACAGTGGGAGAGGGACAGAGAGAATCTTAAGCAAGCTCTATGCCTAGCACAGAGCCTGAGGTGGGGCTTCATCTCAAAACCCTGAGATCATGACCAGAGCTGAAATCAAGAGTTGGACGCCTAACCGACTGAGCCACCCAGGCGCCCCAAAGAGCAACCATTTGTTGGATGCTTTTTTCCTGATCGTTTTTTTAGTTGACAGCTGGGACACTGTGCAATCTCCATTTTACACACTAAAGTAATTAATTCGATAGGGTCTCAAGGAGATAGATGCCCTTGAGGTTAAATAATATCAGTAGAACTTCTTTCTCATAAGCAAGCTCCTATTTGAGGATCTTCTTCTTTCTCTGGGTCATAGGGGCATCTCACTGTGAACTCCTGTGATGCCTTTAGAAGCAGCTAGTTTCTCCATTAAGGCATTTAAAAAATTAACAGTGACTTTTAAAGAATCTTGAAGTCTTTGAACTTAAATGACATTCAATCCACTTCCTATCTCTGAATCTTTTAAAATGGCCATAAAATTAAATTATTGAGTCTATGGCTGACTGTTGTCAGCAATGGCAGGAGGCATTCTGTGAAGCAGTCTCTTTCATTGCTGGGAAACCCCTATTATTAGAAAGTTCTTCCTAATATGGGGTGAAAATGTGCCTGCCTATAACCTCTACCCATCAAATCATAGATTCAGAATATTACAGAAAAGGGATGGGGTGTCTGGTGGCTCAGTTGGTTAAGTGTCCGACTCTTGGTTTCGGCACAGGTCATGATCTCAGGTTTGTGAGATCAAGCCCCGTACACGTCGGGCTCCACACTAGGCTCGGAGTCTGCTTTGAGATTCTCTCTCCCTTCCCCTCTGTCCCTCCCCCCATTTGCACTCACACACTCTCTCTCTCTAAAATAAATAAATAAATGAATAAGTAAATAAATAAAATCTTTAAAGAAAGGAAAGGGGATCTAACATTTTTTCATACTCGTTCTTATTATGGTTATGATTTTACATTCAATCTCTCTTCTGTGAGATAGTGATCATCATTCCCATGTTGTAGATGGAGAAATTAGGCCCATTTGAACCACCTTTCACTTTCACTAATAAAAGATCTAATTGGGATTTGAATATCACTCCTGCAGCATTTAAACCTTTGCTATTCCCATCGCCTCACTTCTTAGAGCTTGCCAAAGCTCTCAGAAATACTGTAGTCAATAGTTCTCAACATTCTCCTCTACCCATGCTATTCATAGTCCCATAAAACCAGTTCTCAGTATTCTCAATAACGGGAGTGGGGCAGGGAGGGAGAGTTACACCATTTCCCTCTTTTGCTAGGAAAACGATTATCAGAATCCTCAGGAGGCTTGTTGTCAAAACATTGACAACACCCCAATCCTCTTCCCATCCCATGTTTATTTTCATTCAGAATCTCTGATCATCTTGACCACATTTTACCAGTGAGAAATTGGCTTCCTGGATGGGTACATTTCAGAAGAAATGTTGGTGAATGTTTTGCATGGAGCACTGGGTGTTATACGCAAAGAATGAATCATGGAACCCTACATCAAAAACTAATGCTGTACAGTGTGGTAACTAACATAACAATAATAATAATAATAATAAAGAAATGTTGGTAAATTGATGTTCACTTAAGGTGGCTCTACATAGGGAGGGACTTTGAGTGTCTCCTGAAAGGCAGCTAGATTAATTCAAAATCACCTTCCAACTGGCACCTCTTCAGGTCAGATAGACACACGTTTTGGGACTTCAAAAGCAGCTTTTGCTGGAATCCAAAGGCCATAACCAAGGTGAGTTATCAGAGTTAGTGCAACTCCAGGATCGTCTATCTGCATGAAAGGGATCTGGGATGGATGTGCCCATGACTCGAGTTTAGGGTCAGTGTGGGAGAAGACATTTTTCATAATTTTCAAATCAGCTTAGGCAAATTAATGTCTGGATAAATCATAACTAATCTCTTCACTGGGCTTTAAAGACAAGTTCAAAGTCAGCTCTCACTCCAGTTTTTCTTTTCTGTTTTAGAGAGAAAGAGAGTGTGCAAACTTGGGGTGGGGAAGAGGAGAGGGAGAGAGAACCTTAAGCAGACTCCACAACCAGGACAGAGCCCAATGTGGGGCTCGATCTTATGACCCTGAGATCATGACCTGAGCTGAAATCAAGAGTCAGACGCTCAACCCACTGAGCCACCCAGGAGCCCCTCATTTCAGTTTTTTGTCTCTGATAACTGTTTGACAAAAATTCTCTATGTGTTCTTTCTTGTTGGGTTGTAGATGGAGAGATTCATCTGACTGATGATATTGGAAGAAGGCTGAGCTTTACTTGCTCAAATCTTAGGACATGGGGAAGAGTCAGTGTTGGCTGATTTCTAATGGAAGGAAAAGAAAATTATTGCCTCTCTTCTGTGTGACGGGAACATTTACAAACATCATGGTGTTAAACGCTCACAATTACCCTTTGAGTGCATATTATTGCTTTTATATTATAAATGACAAAATTGAGGCTAAAAGGGTTTTATTCCAAGTCAAAGACTAAATGGACACAGAGGGCCAGAACTAGGATTTGAGTCTCCTTGATTAACACTAGACAAAATCTCCCAGAGTCTACAGAAGTCCCTTGGGTATAGGATAGAACTTTCACAACTGTAATCTAATTGCTGAGACATCACAACAATTGACATTACACAGCTTTTCCTTTGAACCAGGTTCTGTTCGAAGCACATCTTGCATATAATATATTAACTCATTTAGTCCAGCAACCCTTTAAGGTAGGTACTTACATTATTCCCCATTTTACAGTTGAGCAGATAGGCATAAAGAGGCTTATGCCCACATTTTAGGTCCCACAACCAGTCAGTGGAGAAGCAAGGACGCCCATCAACATAGTCCGGCTCCATGGCTTTAACTGCTAAGCTGTATTGTATTTGGGTGAGGAAAAGGATTTTGTTAATGGGAACAGGTTAGCATATGGAGCCTAGAATATGTCCTTCCTCCATGGAGGAGGAGTGGGGTTCTCTGACAGATGATGATGGCAGACCAGCTGAGTAATGAACTGGTAAACGTGAGTTGGATGATCTTGAAGAATGTTACCAAAATATGCTTGTTCTGACATCAGGATCAGCAAGCAATTTCCTAGGAGAATCTGGTTTCCCATGTGGCTTCCCTAAAGGCAGAGACTGGCTCACGGGAGCCCTTCTGCATCACTACCCTCTGCCTATAGGCTGAGTCCAAGCTGCCCATATTCACGGTCCTCCCTGACGTGGCGTCTCCCTTTCCCTTTCTACTCCAGCTTCCATCACTTGCGTCCTGCCCTCCGTTGTCACTAAACTTCTGTCTTGAATGGGCAGTTCCTGGAAGGAGCGGGCCATTTCATGCCGCCATAGCTTCACGAGCACTCTTCCTCCGTCTTGAGTGTTCTTTCTCACCATCTCCATGTGACAGACTCCGACTTACCCTTCACAGCTCAGCTCAAGCAGCTGCTACCCTCAAATCTCTCCTGGTTTCCTCCAAGCTGGGTGAACCCCCCTCTCTTCGGTGGCACCGAGGTCCCTAGACTTGGATTTTCGTGCTCATCTCTAGCTTCGTGTGCGTTTACTGTGCCGGTCTCGGGAACAGACTGCCAGCTCCTAAAGGCAAGAGCTCAGTTTTGTTCCTCTCCGTGTTCACGGTCTCTGGCACATAAGGCAACCGGGCACTGAATGAATGAGTGAATAAATAAATTTAACCTATTGAATAGTATCATCGATAAGCAAGAGATTGGTTAAAAATATCTTGGTGCCTATATTACCTAGCAGGTCTCTTGTAAATTTGGGCAGTGCTAAGCTATCCCCTTGAGCTATTTCACTTCTAGGTATTGAGACAAAATGGAGCGTCCAGATCTACAAAACTGGAGACTAACCTGCAGGAAAAAAATGATTCTGACAAGGTATTGCTGTGCTCTAGGGGAGCGGGCCAGATTCCTAGTGTGATACTTCTCTAAACAAAAAGAGGATCTTCCCACAAGGACAATATACTACCTAACAATACACTACAATACTCTACTAACGATATACTATATATCGTTATATATACTACTATACACTATACAATGTAGTATGTATACTATACACTATATTACTCTACTAACGATATACTATAACAATACACTGTACTACTCTACTAACGATATACTATATATCGTTATATATACTACTATACACTATACAATGTAGTATGGATACTATACACTATACTACTCTACTAATGATATACTATAACAATACACTGTACTACTCTACTAACGATATACTATATATCATTATATATACTACTATACACTATACAATATAGTATGGATACTATACACTATACTACTCTACTAACGATATACTATATATCATTATATATACTACTATACACTATACAATATAGTATGGATACTATACACTATACTACTCTACTAACGATATACTATATATCATTATATATACTACTATACACTATACAATATAGTATGGATACTATACACTATACTACTCTACTAACGATATACTATAACAATACACTACAATACTCTACTAACGATATACTATATATCGTTATATATACTACTATACACTATACAATGTAGTATGTATACTATACACTATACTACTCTACTAACGATATACTATAACAATACACTGTACTACTCTACTAACGATATACTATATATCGTTATATATACTACTATACACTATACAATGTAGTATGGATACTATACACTATACTACTCTACTAACAATATACTATAACAATACACTGTACTACTCTACTAACGATATACTATAGCAATACACTACAATACTCTACTAACGATATACTATATATCGTTATATATACTACTATACACTATACAATATAGTATGTATACTATACACTATACTACTCTACTAACGATATACTATAACAATACACTACAATACTCTACTAACGATATGCTATATATCGTTATATATACTACTATACACTATACTACTATACACTATACTACTCTACTAACGATATACTATAACAATACACTGTACTACTCTACTAACGATATACTACATATCGTTATATATACTACTATACACTATACAATGTAGTATCTATACTATACACTATACTACTCTACTAACAATATACTAACCCTATCACTAATATGTCGTTGTCCTAAATTGCAGTTCTTGGATGCTTTTATGGAAGAGCATTGTTGCCAGTAAGCAGATTTAGCTCAAGAGCATTTATTGAGCACCTGAGGTAGGTGCTGACATCTCCTCATATATATTCTCCTTGATACCAGCCTAATCTGATTCGATTTTATTTGCCTTGATTTTCAGAACAATCCTAGGAGATGTGGTCCATTATTTCCAATTCAGGCATAGGAAATCTGAGGCTCCGAATAGTAAAATATTTATTCAAGGGAGCAAAAGAAGTAAGTAAAAGAGCTGGTGTTTGAGTCCTGATATTGTGACTCCAGGCCCAGTGCTCTTTCTGTCTTCTTGGAACAAAGTATTTGAGGCAAAGGGATTGACTTTGCTAATTCAGTTTGGTTAGGATGAAGTGGTCTCTCACCTCAGGGTGTGTTGTTTACTGGCAGATAAGACAAAATCTGAGTTGGGTGTGGAAAACACCCATGTGCTCTGACCCAGTCATTCAAATCTCTCTCCCATCTCTCTCTCCTGCTCATGCCAGCAGACCCCCAGAATGAGTTGTCTACATCAGCAGCCCCTACTCCTTCTACCCCCACTCGTTGCTCAGTGTCCTGGCATGTGGATTTTATCCCCACCACTGTTGGAGGAGAGCATTACTTCCCCCTCTCCATTTTTGTTTCAAAGAAAAGAATGCAACTTTTCCTTCCCTTTCCAGAAGGGAGCTTTGTGGAAAAGGCAGCTTCACTGTTCCCTCTACCTCTCTGCAGATGGATAGACTCATCTGACTGATGACACTGGAAGAAGGCTGAGGTTTACTTGCTCAATGATCCTCCCCTTCTTTCAGGCTTATCTGTTCATCCCTATGCAGTGAGCTTACTTGGGCATGTCCTACCCTGCAACCAAGAGAACTAAACTGGGGTAGGGAAGGTCAGCATAAGGGAGAGGGAGAAGTAGCAAGCCCACTGGACCACACATTTCAGCCACGTTTTGCTCTCCATCTGATTTTTGTCTCTTAATTTCTCAGTTGATTCTGGGCACAGTCAAAGAAGGTAGGGATGCTATTGACTGGCTCCCTCAAACTGGTCACGCTCCATTGCAATCACTCTCCTCATCTGCGACTTCCTGATGGCCACGTCCAAAGACTCTATCTCAGTAGCATTTAGTCGTAGTGACCACTTCCTTCCATCTTGAAACTTGTCTCTTCTTGTCTTTCCTTTGCTGGTCAGTCTTTTCTTATTGTCTCTTATCTGTTCTACTGTCTCCTCCTTCTTTTTAGCTCAGATTCTTGGGTGCACAGCTAGCCCCTTTGATCAGTCTTTGAGTTATCCTTGAGCGGTTGCACCTGCTTCTGTGGTTTTAACTACCACCTCTAGTCTGATGACACACCCCTGTATGTTTTCCCGACACAAACACTTGCAGATGTGGCTACCTAATGGACGTCTTCATTTTTCAAACATGTCCTAAACCAAACCTCCTGTGGTTGCCATTAAACCTGCTCCACCCACTTCTACAAACTCACTTAATGGGACCATTAGTCTCTGGAGTCGGCAGCCTGGGAGTTATTCTTGATTCTGTCCTCTCCCTCAGCTCTGCATTCAATCAGTTTCCTATCTGGCCATTTTTACCTTATATATATTTTAATTAATTCTCTTCTCTCATCCCTCCTAGAGCTCTGTCTTTATTCAAAACCTCATTATCTTTCACCTGAATTATTGCTCTAGCTTTCTATTTCCTACACGCGGTTCACCTCTAATACATCATCCCTGCAGACAGCATAAAGATATTTCTGAAACAAAAATAAGACCATGGCACTCCACTGAAGGCCCTTCAGTTGCTCTCTAACAACGACAGGATAAGGTCCGTGTTCTTTAACACATACCACACGCCCTCAAGATATTTCTCCCTCAACAGTCTAATTTCCACCTCACACGTTACCCTCTAGTAAAACAAATCTTTAATCTATACACATATTGTGTTGCTTCTTGTATTTCTTTACCACAAAATGGCCTTCCCTTTTTTTTTTTTTTTTTTTGCCTGGGTAACACTAACTTTGTTTAGTGATTACCTTCTCTAGGAAGTAGACTTGAAATGCTTTCTTGGACTGGGCTTGATACCACTCTCCCATTCTTCCAGTTCCGCGCTGCTTCCCCTGTCATGGCATTCATCACACTGCACTGTACTTACCTCCTTGGCTCCTTGGGATCACGTGTTGCTCATTCTCACACCCCAGCTCCAAACAGAAGACTTGGCACAGAGTAGGGACTCAGTGAATATTAATAGAACAGAACTGAGCAACACCATGGAATATTTAGAGAATAAGAATAAAGTATTTTAACTGAATCAATGAATTACGTGGGGCATGGCCAAACACGACTGTTCTTTCTTTCTATCTGTCAGAGCCCACCAGATAAGATCAAACACAAGAATCTGGTGTAGAAGACATCCATGTACTGTAGCCAAATCATTCAGATCCTTCCCTCTCCAATCTCTCTCTTCTTGCCTTTCCCTTCTTTTCTAAAAAGGCAGGTCTGGATAGACCAGGACTCTCCAGAGTTCCTTGACCCTTGGGTGATGAGACACTAACAATAAACTCTGCTTTCTGGATAGTCTTTGTTTTGTTGGAGTCCTTTCATTCTTGAACTCTACCCAAGGGGAGTGAAGGAGAGGCTGTAGGACCAGAGTGATGTAAGATGATGGAGAGAAGTAGGCGTGACAGAGAAGTCTTGAGCCTGATCTTCTCTGCACTTGAAGGATCTAACAAAAGACCTTGGCATCAGTGACTGCCCCAGGCTGCCCCTGCTGCGGTAACTGACTGCTCCAGAGGGTTTCGTCTCGCTGATCTTTCCATCTCAGGCCTTGAAGCTACCCTGCAGGCTTTGAGGGGAAATTTCAGCTCCTAGCTGTTTGCACCTTGCCCATTTCTCCTTGTACCGGAACTGGCTTCACGACGCCTACTGTTTCCTTCTGTTTGCATACAGCTGTCTGGGTTACAAAGTACTTCCACATACCACATCTCTTTTAACATTCCTAGCTGTCCTATGAGCCAGTATATCACGCCCTAGAGCACGGATCTAGTAAGAGAGGGGGTCTGGATTTGAACTCAGACACTTCCTGTGATGAGCACTGGGTGTTGTACGTAAGTGATGAATCACTAAATTCTATGCCTGAAACCAGTTTTACATTGTATGTTGACTAACTGAAATGTAAATCAAAACTTGAAAAGAAAAAATGAACTCAGGTCTCACTATTCCAGAAACTGTGTCTTTCTATTGCTCAATGTGGGAAGGAAAATGAAGAAAATCTCTCACATTTCATCTCTCAGCTATTTGTAGATACTAGTAAATAATTATATTTACTACCTCTAAGCTAAGGGCTGGACATCTCTGAATTTTTATAAGAAAGTTGACTTTACCACCCCATCTGCAAGCAGGTCTCTCATCTGGTCCTAAATACCTGGAAAGAGAAGCGAGTAGAGACATCTGTTCCTTTCATCTGGATAGCACCCACTTTACCACTGCACCTCCTTTTCTTGTTTCTCTCCTTTCATAAGAATATCCTATTTTCCTCATGTAAGACTATGGACTATGAGAAACAAACTGAGGGCTACAGAAGGGAGGGGGGTGGGGGAATGGGATAGGCCGGTGATGGGTAGTAAGGAGGGCACGTATTGCATGGTGCACTGGGTGTTATACACAACTAATGAATCATCGAGCCTTACATCGAAAACCGGGGATGTACTGTATGGTGACTAACATAATATAATAAAAAAAAAAAAAAGAAAAAAAAAAAGAATATCCTATTTTCCTTGCCAAAGTCATTTGTTTAGAGATTAGGAAATATGGTCCAAGCTGGGCCAGTTACAGTCTTCCCTGGGGCTTTCTGCTAGAATTTTTGGAAAGACTTATTTTCATCAGAAATAAACTGTGGGTCTGGGGTTACCAGCCACCATCTTTTCCTTCACATGGAAAGATCTTCTATGAGAACTGAAAAGAGTAACAGAATCCTGATCCCCAGGATCTTGCTTGCCTAACTTTTGTATTTTTCTAGACTTTTTAATGATGTAAGTCAATGAGTCAATAAATTCCTTTTTCCTTAAGCTTCATTAAGTGGGGTTTCTCTTACTTGGACCCAAAATACTTTAATTTCTATTTAACAGATCAATCAGAGAGGTTATCTAAACCTATATATGTTTCATAAGTTTATAGTGGTATAAAAAATGTTGAAAAATTTCTTCTTTCAGATGATAATATCTTCCTTCTACTAAGGTACAGGTGCCTCTGTAAGAATATGTATATCCATGGAGATCAACCCAGGGCACTGAGCCACACTGTGGGGCTAATGTATTATGTGTAACCCTTCTTGATTCAGACAGGTGACCTTGAAACTGAGTAACTCTCAACCGGCTCCACCAGCCGATTTGGCCCAGACCCAGCATTGATCCTCCAGTTTGTCCTTTACCTCATCTGAGCCTTTTGTGATTGGTTCCAGGTTGGGCTTTCCTCTGTCAAATGCTCTGCACACTCTTTCTTGTTTATATCTTGTTGTTTATATCTGGACCTTCCTAGACATTCAAGAACCCATTGATCAGTCTCCCTTCAGGTCAAGTCGGCCACTTATATTTCCGCTATATCTCTGCCATCTGTGGACATCTGTTTCCCAGGGACCTTGCAGAGCCAGCTTCAGAAGTAATTTGTTTCAGGGCAGGTATGACCCGACAAGTAGTGGGAAGCTGTATTGAAAGCATTCACTTCCAACTCAAGTCCAGGCTACACTTGCACAGGTTTCTAGAGAGAAATTCTTTTGGAAAGTGAGTGCTTATGTTCAAGTATTTTTAAAAATGAAGAAATGAAAAGACTTTCCTTCAGAGTCTTTAGTTTGCCTGATTTCTTTAAGATATTATGTCCCCCCTGCTGTCATGCCAAACAGGAGCTAGCACTTAAAAATGGACCCCTGACACCCTAGCCTTTGTTACCACTTTGGTGTTGAGCCACTTGACGAAACGTATCCTGCATCTCTGGACCTTCTCATAATTTTCGAGGATGTCCTCCCTGTACCACTCACCAGCTGTTTTATTTTTCTCTTTGTATCATGTTTCCTGAAATAATCTGAGTGCTTCTTGATACAATGCAACAAAAAGTGAGAAACTAGAACCCTTGGCTTGCAGCCCTATGGTTTAGCTTCACACACTGGTCATGGCTTTTTCCAGTAGTTGATGGTCCAGCAGTTGCTACTGCCCTGGGGTTTGAGGACAATTCTGAGGTTTCTTCCTTGATAGAAATTTGGGTTGTGCCTCTGGCTTTGCTCTTCTCCCCTGCCTGCCCCCCAGGTGCCCATTCCAGTCCCTGTACCTTGTATTTGCCCAAGTTCCCAAGAATAATGTTTCTTGTTCTGTTCACCATGGCCTGGATCTCAGTGTGAGCTTCCCAAGAGGGAGAATTCCTGAATATTGGCCTTAGGATTAACCATGGCATGTTGGTCAGGGTTCTCCGGAGAAGTAAAAGCAAGTGAGAGAGGGAGATTGAGAAAGAGAGAAAATGATCGATTTACCATAAGGAATTGGCTTATGTGATTATGAAGGCTGAGAAGTCCCAGGATCTCAGGTGGCCAGCTGGAGACTCAGGAGAGCCAATGGAGTAGTTCCAGACTGAGGCCAAAGTCCAGTCTGAAAGCTACAGTCTCAAGACCCAAGAAGGGTAGATTTTTCAGTTCCAGTCTGAAGACAAGAAGAGAACTGATGCCCTAGTTCATAGGCTGTCAAGCAGGAGGCATTCCCTCTTATTCAGGGGAGAGTCAGTCTTTTCTTCTGTTCAAGTCTTCCATGGATTTGGTAGGGTCCATCCACACTGGGGAGGCCAATCTGATTTACTCAGTCTACTGATTCCAATGTGAATCTCATCCAGAAACACCTTCACAGACACACCCAGAATAATATTTAACCAAATGTCTGAACACCCCATGCCCCAGTTGAGTTGACACAAAATTAACCATTGTGTACCTTGCACACTGCAACCTGCAAGGCCCTTTCCCCTTTTTTGGTTTTTAACCATGTTTTGTTCTCAAAACCATGCACTGAGATGAGACTTCCCATCCCCTTTACGTGTTCGAGGAAACTCAAGCTCATGAAAGTCAAGTCCAAGGTTCATGTATTCATTTGCCTCCAAGTGCCAGACACCGTTCCAGGCATTGGAGGTTCAAAACTAGAGTCAGTCTCAGTTTTCCATCATTCTTTGAATGGCCACAGGAGCTCAGGCTCCGAGCCTGGCTGGCTGGTGGGACTAGAAGTGGCAGAGTATGAACCGTGTCTTCCAGAATGGTTCATGAAGAAGAGAAGGGTTGGTTAGCAAATCCAAGGTGATGAGAAACTTGACAGGGAGCAGCTGAATCCTCTAGGAGTCTGCAGTGGTTACGAGGAAGACTGAGAGCCCTGGATGCCCTGGCGTGTGGGGGAAGCTTTCACAAAGTTTTGAGATGAGAAAACTTGAGCTTCTGGCCAGGAGGACAGCTAAAAGAGCGCTGCCACCTGCCATTTCTGTCCTGACAGTTCAGAGCCAGTAGCCTAGACTTTTTTTTCTCTCCTGCCCACTTTTTGCTTGCAACTAATGAACTCTGCTCATTCCAGCTCCTATTTTTATAAACCCTGTTGATTCCACCTCTCCTCTCTGTTTCCTTCTCTTCCTCCCCTCGGCCACTTCTTTAATTCAGGCCCTTTGTGCCTCGACCAATGTAATAATAGTCTGCTTCCTTTTCCACCACCTCCAGGCTTTCTGCACTGAGACTACAACCGTCCTTCCAAGATGCGGTGCAAAGGGCATTCCTCTGAGGGGGCTGGGCCTGCCTGTCCATTTGCCTATTTTACTATCTATATTAGAACTTCTTGGTAGGCTCAGGATGGTTTCCTAAGCAGGATCCAGGCATTTCCTGGGTCCCTCCCTGTAATACTACATGATATTGTCAAACATCTCCCTTTAATCTCTAACCGTGAATGTACATGAAATGTCTGCAGAGTGCTTAGCACGGGGCCTGCCACATTATTTTGGGCTCACTAAATGATTGCTCTTCTCATTACAGATTTTTATTTTGCTTATTTATTATTTAATGGCTCCTGATCACCTCCAGTTTGAAGCTCTATAGAGTCCTACAACCTTTTGTAATCTGACTTCAAACCTGTTTTTCCATCGTGATCTTCCAGCTGCCAGCCAGCACTGCCCGTGTCCTAGCTACATTGAAGAACCATAGTTACTTGGTTCATCGTGGTGGTTCAGGCCTCCATGTCTTTCTACTTGTTATGGCCTTGGGCTGAGCTTCTTTTGATGATGATGATGACGATGACGATGATGATGATGATGATGGTGTGGTGATGGTTGTTTTGTGATTGGGGGGATGTGCGGAAGACTTCCACTGAACCATAAAAAGACACAATTCCAATTTTCCCTCCCTGAGAAGCCTTTCTCGATGACTCTAAGAAGCATCAACGACTCCTCTGTCACCACTCTACCGTGTGTGCAGTGTTCAGATGTAAGACTGTCTTACCTAATGATGTTTTCTGTATTTGATTTTATGTCTGTCTACCCTATTACATGGTGAACTCCAGCTGAATAGGCAGTATTGACCACAAGAGAAATGTTTTGTATCAGATGAGGAAAAATGATCAGTATTAGTTAGTGGAAGTAGAAGAAAACAGATGAATGAACGTAGGGGGAGAAAAAGCATAGAGGCAGATGGGGCACGAGAAAATAAGGAAGAGGGCCCGCTGCACGTTTTTATCCTCACGATCACAAAAGCGAGATCAGCTGTGTATGTATACAGCATTTGCTGGAATGAAGCAGAAGGAACAGATATAATAAAGTTGTATCCTGGGAGCGGAGCCACCCCGTGATAATGATATTGAAATGAGGAACCCATCCATATGTTGATGAAATAAAGCATAGCTAGACTCAAGCGGCCAATGTTCTGCCCAACTCCATTTTGGAAGCAGATCCAGGGAGGTATTTGGGAAGGATTTGTGCCACAGAGAAGATGCTTGGGAGAAGTACCTGAGCCATGTGTAAAGGCCAGTTGTGCAGGGGCCAACGGTGTCAGACTCTTCTTGGTTAAACCGCTGACTACAGCTGTGATCAGTACACATAACAAAACACACGTGTCGGGATTCCTCATGCCCCGGATGCATCACCACTGTGTGGAGCGACATTGGGTTGGTGGTGACCCTTCTCCTGGTCCATTAAACTGCTCAGAACTGGAGCCAAGGCAGGGGCCTGTGATTTATTATTTTTTTTTAAACCCGGAGTATGTGGACCTCTCAGAAGACCTAGAACTGCAGAGATGAGTCAAAAGCTTTAATCTTCACATTTCTCTCACTTAGCTCCAAAGCTGGCTCAGACAGGTACTTAGCAAAAATGAAAGTTTATGACCGAATGAATGATAGTATATTACTGTCCAGGAAGGCTAAAACCCCAGGTGTGTTGATTCTTACATAAAGAAGAATCTACCATGTACAGTTCCCTGCTAATTATCAAGGACAGTCTGAAATGCTTTATATCTATTGACTCATAAGTCCTCATTTGCCACTCAAAGCAATTCTCTTTGGAGGAAGGGCATTATTATTCCTACTTTGTGGATGAGAAAACTAAGGCTTTAGGTAACTTGTTCAAGGCCATGGAAACAGCAAATGGCAGAGTGAGCATTCCAGTTTGAGTCTGGATACTCCCAAGTCCTTGTCATATCAGTGGACACAAGGATCATATGATCATAATAATAAAATTGGGGAGAGGATAATGGGTACCCGAGGGTCAGGTTTAAGTTGATGACATAGAGAAATCCATTCCGATCCCATTCTCTTTTGCTTCTACCTTACCTATTGCATAGAGAGTTGACTAGAATCTACATGCTAAGAAGAAAAAAGGGGCCCTAAAAACACTTGAACTCTAAGTAGATATTTGTCTATTAAAATCTAATTGGAGGGCACCTGGGTGGCTCAGTCGGTTAAGCATCTACCTTTGGCTCAGGTCATGATCTCAGGGTTCTGGGATCAAACCCCTCATAGGGCTCCCTGCTCGGTGGGGAGTCTGTTTCTCCCTCTCCCTCTGTCCCTTCCCCACCCCTGCTCATGCACTTTCATTCTCTCTCTCTCTCAAATAAATATAATCTTTTAAAAAATCCAATTAGATTTTTCTCACACGTGTGCAAAACCCATTGGTGTAGAGAAAACTGGTGACGGTGTTTTTAGGCTGCAGTATGCTTAGTGACTCTGAGAGCAGGTTTGCGACCTAGATGATCTGAATTTGAACTGTACCCCTACTGTGCCCAGCCCTGTGAACATGGGTGGGTTATTTCATTTCTCTGAGCCCCAGTGTCCTGCGAGGGTAAATGGGTATAATAGTAACTACATCACAGGATCCGTGTAGAGATTTAAGTTTGAAAAACAGAGAGAGAATGGGAATACGTGCTATGGACCATAGTAAATGTTTAATATGAGCTGTTCTTCTTCTTATTTTGTTACAAGATTCATGTTGATATCCATAGCAGGCAAAAAAGGGTCTTAGGATATACTAATAAAAATCAAGATTCAAGATCGCATCCACAGAGTGATGGAAACCGTGCAGACCTTGAGAATGAAAATTGGAAAAGACCACAGAGAAAAAGACTGGAGGGGAATGTATCAAAATTATCGAAGAGGTTGCCTGTAGAAGGGGTGTTCCTTTTCACCGTTTTGTATTTCCTAAATCTTCTGTGATCAGCACATCATATTTTATTAACGGGGAAACTTAATTTTATATACTTTTAAGAACTGTATGCTTAAGGTACCTTAATCCTTAAAGGAAAGGATAGAAAAGTTTGGGAAAGTTTTTTTTTTTTTCCCCAGCAAAATGTTAATTTGACTAAGTATAAGCAAATTTGCCTGGCAACTAGTTCACGGAGCCTTACAGGCTCCTGAACGCCCCTCTAGGTAAGTGGGGGAGATGACTGGAGCTGGGACCCCAGGATGGCACTTCCCAAGAGTCCTAGAAAGCTGGGAGATGCAAATTCGTCTTTGTGCTCAATCCCCTATGATTGCACGAAGAAAACCCTGGGCTCTGAAGAAGTCTGGATGGATGCCACATCCTTGTTCTGACATAGTGGAGTCTGCGGGAAGCAGAGCTCCTGAGCAGGAGCAGTCTTGCTTTATCAGCACCGACGGCTCGAGCAGCCATTAATTAGGCTGAGATTAGCTTAAGTACAGTAGTTAGTTAATTGCAAGTTTGACACAGAACTCCCTGTGTCGCAGCATGCAGCCTGGAAGCTGAGCCAGAGCAGTGGGAAGCTTTCCAGGAACGTTGCAAGTGCATCAAGTGGAAATGAACACACAGCAGGGTGTGGAGGATGAGGGCGGTCCATCCTGGTTTTGGAGTCCTCAATCAGTGTGGCTTGAATCCTGAATGGCCCTTTAAAAGAGTCTGGGTTGGTTGTACAAGAAGACTTGCTGGAGGTGGGAATGTCAGGCAAGAATTTGGAATGTTGAGTAGGAAAGAGTCTAGCAGATGTTTTAGAAGACTTTTGAGGTCCTAGGGCTCAGTGAGAAACGGGAATGCCAGAAAGGCATTTGAAGTGCAACAGGTAGGTCAGAAGATCAGGTGTGGAGTGTAGTGAAGGACAAGTTGGGAGTGGCAAGAAAGCAAAGAGGAGGTAAGACATACAAAATGGAAGGTAAAAGAATGACAGTCAGCCTTGCAGGGACAGTTGGGGGAGAGAGAAGTCTCTGCGGGAAGGGAAGGGATGAGAATTGAAGTGGAGGAGAGGGCAGGAGTCCATCCAGGAATTGAAAATATTCACTCATCCACTCATCCATCCATCCATCCATCCATCCATCCATCCATCCATTGTTTTGTTCCTCTTTTTTTTCACAAACAGAAATTAAGCATCCACTTTGTGCCTAGCACTGCCCTATGACAGTAATGCAGGGAGAGGGGAAGACACACCAATGGATGATCACAACAGATTGTGATCAGAGCTGGAGTGAATGTCTGTACGAGATGATATGGAAGCGAGGAGGAAAGATGTCATTGGGCGAGTTGAGAAGGACTTAAAGGCGATGGGGCATTTAAATAGGGTTTGAAATGTTGGGTTGGAGATTAACAAAGCAAAAGGAAGGACATCTCAGAGAGAAGAGGGAAGTAAGGCAGCTTATGTTTGGGGAGTGAGGGGCAATCATGAGTAGATGGAAGATGGATGTAGAACAAGAAAAAGGAAAGGGAGATGGGGTCAAGGTGGGAAGAGTTTAGATTCCTGTGCTATTAATTGGAAAGAGTTCTGTGGACCAGTGGTCTCCACGCTCTTTTGACCATGCATATTATCATTCCTAATTTCGAGTAATACCCCCAGTACTCATTCATTCATTCAATGAAACATTACTTGAATATCTAGTATATACCACACCGCTTCCCCAGCTATAGACCAGGTTAACTTTCCTATCAGGTATAGAGAATCCTTTATTTTTTGCCATATTTTCATATTTTATATATTTAAAATATATATGAATGTACATATGTAAAATATATAAATTATATACACACAAAATTTTTCGAGGACCTCTTCTGTGTTATAGATAGAATTGTTTGTGTGATTTCTCCCTTTTAATGGAGCTTACAAAGAAACCACCCTCTAACTTTATTTCCTGCGCAGTCAATACCCCCTGCCTGTTTTTAGCCCCTTTCTCCTAGGTAATTCATTGGCCTTCGATTTGCTTGTTGTTTGTCTCATGTCCGTGATGGAATGAGTTTTATGTATATATGCAGTGATCTTGTGACCTGATAAAATGCCCTTTACCCAGGTGCACTTGGGTGGCTCAGTGGGTTAAGCATCTGACTCTTGATCTCAGCTCAGGTCTTGATCTCAGGGTCATGAGTTCAAACCTTGTGTTGGGCTCCATACTGGATGTGGAGCTTACTTAAAAAAAATGCCCTTTGCCCAAAAAAGTTGATAGTTTTTGGAAGTGAAGACAATGTAATGGTTAGAAAAACCTTCTTTAAGCCAAACATTATCCTGAACATTTTTCTCATTTTCATAGCAACCTCCATGAAGAAGATTACATTGTTATCACTATGTCATGGGTGGGCAAGGTGAGACACAGGAGGGCTGAGCTACTGTCCAAGGTGGTTTCCTACACAGTGGTAACTGGCAGAGCCAGGTTTTGAGTTCATTAGGTTTGGTTGTAGAGCTTGCACCCTTGATCAATGTACCTAACATCATGCTCCATGACAATCACAAGTAACATACATCAAGGGTTTCCTGGGTGCCATGGACGATGTCCGCTGCGTGAGGTGCATTAGCTCAGTGAGTTCTCATCACTCCCCGGTCGTAGAGGCACCGTTTTTATTGCCCATTTCAGAACCTTCAAGAAATTAACTAGCTTGTTGTAAGCCATATAGCAGGTGAGCGGTTGGGTTGGACGGAGAACCCAGATAACTTATGCCCAAGCCCATGTGCATAGCCTATTAGCTGTACCACCTCTAACACCTGGGGCAGGCCTTCCCTTTTAACTGTGTTTCTTACAGAATGTGCTGCTGTGATGCTTGGCATCTAATTATAGGTAAACCACTTACGAACAGTATTAGTCTCATCATTATCAGTTAAGGAGAAAAAGGGGTTGTCTCCAACAAGCTTTGAATGCAATCAGATGCCAGACGCTGAGCTAGTATTTCATTAAAGGCTATTTTACTGAATCTCCCTGACAACCTTCTGAGGGAGATATTACTTATTATCATCTAATTTTCATGTGCAGGTTCCCCATGTCAGTGGTTTGATTGAGAGACATTATATGACTTCCCCAGGGTCGCATAGGTGGTAGGAGAAAGAGCCCAGATTGGGACCTATGTTTCCCTAATTCCAAAGCCCATTATCCCTCAGAGCTTCTGGGGACAGTCCCTGGGGTGTTCCCTCCTCCTCCACCTGAGAAGAGAATACAGGACACTCTTGTTACACATACATTGCTCTGCCCCCCCCCCCCAGCTGCCTGGCTTCCCAGGGAAGGCCTCGCCAGCCATATCGCCAGCCCAGGTGACAGCGTCCCTCTCCTCTGCTTGTCAGCTGCAGTCTCCCAGGAAGAAGGTATGCTCCAGAAGGAGGATTTATGGCTTCATCCTCGTCAGCTTGGCTCCAAGATGCCATGCCCTAGCCCAGCTGCCTCTTCCCCATTCATCTTCCCCAGCATGAGCCAGGCTTGTAAATTCACAATGCCTGAGGATTAAGCTTTAGGAGCTGGTCCCTTCCCCCATCGCTGCAACACACACACACACACACACACACACACACACACACACACGTACTCAAATCTCTAAATTCCAGCTATGTAAAACACAGAGTTTTTCTCACGTACTGTAGTGGCCAGAGCTGTGGACTCTGCAGTGAGACTACCTGGGTTTAGATACTGACCATGACATTTACTGGCTATATGATCTTGGGTCACTCCTCTGTGCCTCAATTTTCTTACCAGTAAAATAGATATACAGGTCTTCCTTGACTTATCATGGGGTTAAGCCCCGATAAACCCATCGTAAGTTAAAAATGTCCGAAGCCAAAAATGCATTTTAATACACTTAAACCTACCCAAAACATCATAGCTTATCCTAGCCTACCTTAAACATACTCAGGAGACTTCCATTAGCCTACATTTGGGCAAAGTCATTGAACATGAAGCCTATTTTATTTTTTATAAAGATTTTATTTATTTATTTATTTATTTATTTATTTATTTATTTAAGAGAGAGAGGACACGCATGCAGGTAGGGAGGGGGAGAGGGAAAAGGAGAGAATCTCAAGCAGACTCTGAGCTGAGCTGGTCATGGGGCTCGATCTCATGACCCTGAGATCATGACTTGAGCCAAAACCAAGGGTCAGATGCTTAACCGACTGAACCACCCAGGTCCCCACAAAGCCTATTTTATAATAAAGTGCTGACTGTTTTGTGTAACTTATTGAATACTCTACTGAAAGTGAAAAACACAATGGTCGTATGGGGATAGAATGGCTGTCAGTGAATCGGCTGTTGACTCTCGTGATTGTGGGGCTCACTGGGAGCTGTGGCTGCCACTGCCCAGCATCATGAGAGAGGATCGTACCACATATCACTAGTCTGGGAAAAATCAAAACTCAAAATTTGAAGTAGGGTTTCTACTGAATGCCTATCACTTTCACACCATCATGAAGTTGAAAAATTGTAAGTCAGGGACCGTGTGTATATTAGTACCAATCTCATAGGGCTGTTGTGAGGATCACATGTGAAGAATTTAAAAAAAACTGCCTGTAGCATATTAAATGCCCAATCCATGTTAACTATTTTATGATTATATCCTTATTGTCATTGTTGTTGTCATCACATTATTAGGCTTTGCTCCTCGGTCAGTCTAGTTCTCAGGAATATTCTTCAACTAGAAGCCGGGGACACTGTCCCGGAAGGTGACCTTGAGCCCAGTGGTGAGCCTTACTCTTTCTAGAGATTTTTCCCCCCAAAATAATAATAATCTCCATTTTATTTAACAACCTATTTTATGCCAGACACTATAACGTTGTCGCAGGCTGTGACAGATCCTCGCTTATTTCCACTCCCCTGCCCCCCACCCTGATCCATTCTTTGTTCTTCCCTCTGTATCACGAGAAGGCTGTAATTCCCAAGATCCTATATCCACTGGCTTCTGGCTTGGTGTAGCCAATGGGAGGCATGGGTGGAAGACTGGAGAGCAGGAGGAAGGGTGCAGCTAGATGCATCCAACAGTTATTGCTACGTAATAGCACGCTCTGGCAACATTTCAGGCTCCCATGTCAATGGATCTGTTGGGGTGGCTCTGTTTTGACCTGCAGTGCTTAGGAAACTATGCTCCATGCTTCAATTCTGCAAGTTTTCTGGGGTATCTCTACTCCATGTGTCTTTTAGCCTTCAGACACTAATCGGCTATGCAGGGCATGCTCTTTGTGTGGCAAAGGGAAAAGTGCAGGTGAGCAAGTTTAACTGTGCGAGCACATTTTAAGCCTCTGCTTACGTCCTGTCTGCTAATATCTCTTGGTCAAAGCGTTACATGGTCAAGCCCAACATCAGTGCAGTAGGAAAGTTTACTTTTCCCATGGTGGTGGGGGCAGGGAGTAATATTTTTGAATATTGAATAATCTGTCACGCCAGAGTATTTCTTCCTTCACCCTGCCTTGTCTCTGCTTGGGGCTGTATCTCCTTGATGACTCCAGCTTCCCCTAACAGGCATGTTTTTGTTCTAGCTTCTACTGATGACTCTGGCCCTTGGGCTCTGGTAATGCTGCCCCTTTTCTTTGTGCCTCCAGCCTAGGGCTGGTAGTGGCTTTGTGCTTTTTTTCCAGTTTCTACTTTGCCTTCACTGTCTTCTGTCTTTAATTTATTTTTACTTCACTTGTTTGTGGTATTGAAAGCTCGCACAAATTTTATAAAGTACTAAATAATGTATAAGGACTGTTAACCTCCCTGTCATCCCAACTCCCAGCCCCTTTCCAAAGAGTTGGCACTCTTGGTAGTTTTTTGCTTTTGAGCCAGAAAATTTTGCAGCAACTCTTATAGTTTAAAATGCATCACACCCGTAGGGGGGAGATGATATCATTCCCAGTTTATAGATGAGGAATGTGGCTGTTCTGCAAACTTGGGAAAGTTGCCGAATTTTTCTGAATCTGCGTGTCCTCCTGAAATACAG
The DNA here is from genome assembly GCF_023065955.2 of Ursus arctos. Lineage (NCBI taxonomy): Eukaryota > Metazoa > Chordata > Mammalia > Carnivora > Ursidae > Ursus > Ursus arctos. Next base: position 6,900,039 of record NW_026622886.1, on the reverse strand, counting down.
AAATTATAATTGTAACTGAGTCTAAGGTCAAAATACAGAGACAATGTGCAAGGAGCGCTTAGCACAGTATGGAGTATTCTAAGTGTTGGGTAAGTTGGTGGTATTTGTTAAGGTCATTCAGATCCAGAGACTTAGTGGCAGAGCTGACCCCAGAACATATCTTCTGCATTTTCATATAAACAGTAGCAATTCTCATAGGGAAGGGTTAGGGCTTCTGAGAAAAATTTCTAAAGGCTTCTTCACTTTCCCAGACAACTGAAGGAGATGTGAAGTGGCTGTTGTCAACCCTTTTGTTATCTGGGTACATCGGCTTTTCCTTGGCTTCCTTCCTTGGATCATTTTTAAGAAGTCGGATAATAGGGGCACCTGGGTGGCTCAGTCGGTTAAGCAACAGACTCTTGGTCATGATCTCAGGGTCAGGAGATTGAGCCCTGCCTCAGTCTCTGCCCTTAGTGTGGTGTCTCCTTGATATTCTCTCTCTCCCAGTCCCTCTGCCCCTACCCTCCCACTCATGCTTGCTCTCTCTCTCTCAAATAAAATAAATAAATGAATACAATCTTAAAAAAAAAGAAGTCAAGTATAACTCGTTTTCAAGAAGCCTCCCCTGATTACTCCATTCCACCAAGTTCTTCTTATCAGGACTGTATTAGCCAGTACATGTGTGGTTAGCAAACTTGAAAGTAAGTAAGAATTCCTGGTGTCTTGCAAAAATGCACATTCATGGGGGTTGTCCCAATCTACTGAATTTGAAGACTTCCAGGTAGGGCCCAGGGTTGCCATATTCCACAAGTACAATGGGTGATCTTCTGCAAGGATTTAAGGACACTGTTTCAGCGAGGCTGCCCCATCTTCATTCAGTCATTTAAGAAATACTGATAGAGTGCCAACTCCATTCTGGGCACCAAGAGAGTAGTAAAAAGATGGTTTATGATAGAGGGCAATAAATGTGATGACAGAGGCAAGTACAGGTGTCTGTGGAAGCACAGACTTTGGAAAATGGTCAGAGAAGGTTTGGTTATTGCTTTTGTAAAACTCTGGCAAGCAATTAATCCTAAGCTTTGTGGAGCATGTCGGGCTACACATCAACAGGGTTAGAGCAGAGGAGCTCATGTCTGAGACAGAACACCTTCTGTGAGCCTCCTGCTATTCCTTCACCTCTGGTAGTTATCTGGTATAGTAACAGCTATTTCTACTGGCTTCGTTTCAGTTTACATTTGGGAAATGAGACTAGTAAACACATTTAAATCATGGAAGGTACAGACTGAATAAAATACATATACTCACAAACAGACACATATACACCATAAATTGACATAAAAAATACTCCGCATTAGAAAGCATTTTTTTTTAAACAGGATGTTACAAGGTTGAAAAGAACTAGACACAAATACTGTATCCTTGTAGTGTATGCATTACAGCTCTATTTCTGCATGTGTATACTGTTGTACAAACAAGTGAATACATTGTAGATGGTGAAAGCAGGTATTTTATCAGAGAATGAAGTCACAAGGAAAAGGAAACAGCTAGAATAAACCTAGCAGCATTGGATTGGAATGGGAGGAATCAGTATGAACTTAGAGTTGTATAATATATACAGATATGTATACAGAGAAGTAAATTAGATGTGTGTGAATGCATGCGTGCATGTCCTATCTCTGGCCACTGAGAGAACATAAGCAATGTCACTGAATGCAAACTACTCAAAGAAAGCATCAGACAAACCCAAATTGAGAGACATTCTACAAAATAACTGATCAGTACCCATCAAAAACATCAAAGTCTTGAAGAACAAGGGAGGAGTGAAGAACTTCTAGACATAAGGATACTAAGGAAATATCACCAAAAATATATGGAATGTGGGATTCTAGATTGGACTCTGGAACAGAAAAAGAACATTAAGGAAAAGCTGGTCAGACTCAAATAGTCTATAATGTTAATTTCCTGATTTTAAAAATTGAACTATGGTTGGGTAAGTCGTTAACATTAGAAAATGGAAAAACTCTGTGCTATTTTTGTAACTTTTCTGTAAATCTAAGATTATTGAAAAATAAAAAGTTTTTTAAAAGGGAAAAATAGAGGGGGTGCCTGGGTGGCTCAGTCGGTTAAGGGTCCAACTCTTGAGTTCAGCTCGGGTCATGATCTCAGGGTCATGAGACTGAGCCCTGCATTGGGTTCTGTGCTCAGCAGGTAGTCTGCTTGAGATGCTCCCTTCCCCTCTCCCTCTGCCCCTCCCCCTGCTCATGCCCCCGCTTTCTCTAAATACATAAATAAAATCTTTATAAAAAGGGGGGCTAAAATAAGCGCTTAATCTGGCTGCCTCCTCCACAGTGCCTGGCATACAGTGGAAATGTAATAGGGGTGCCTGCCTGGCTCATTCCTGGATAACTCTTGATCTTGGGGTTGTGAGTTCAAGCCCCATGTTGGGTATAGGGATTACGAAAAAATAAAATAAGATAAACTTAAAAAAAAAAAACCCTAAAAACACAAAAGACCCCCAAACACTCCACTCCTTTAAACAATATTTTTTTAAAAAAAGAATGTAATGTATGCTTGTTCAATTGTTTTGCTGCCATGTCCAGTTTTATGATGCTGTGTGTGGCCATGAATTGTTTGATATTGACCTGAAGAACTGGTCAGTGCCATGAGCATTCTGGAGTAGGAAGCACTAGAGAAGAAACAAAGGTGGGTATGGGGTTTTGAAAGCCACTACCATGTCCTTCAGGCACAACACAGGCATTGGGGACTTGGGGAGCAGAGAGGCCCAGCTCCAGCATCTTACAGTCATGTGTACTGCTCTGCACTCCCCAGGCAGGGGGCAGCAGACCAGAGAACCATGCGTAGAGGACCCTAGTGAGTTGGGCAGCCGACTCGCTCCCAGGAATTGTCCATGGTTCTGAAATGTCTGCAGTACCCCAACTGGCCAAGGCATTGCTGTAGTAGTTCTTAGATTCTGCCATGGAAAACAGTGTGGAGGTTCCTCAAAAATTAAAAATAGAGCTACACTATGATCCAGCAATTGCACTACTGGGTATTTACCCCAAAGATACAGATGTAGTGAAAAGAAGGGGCACATGCACCCCAATGTTCATAGCAGCATTGTCCACAATAGCTAAACTGTGGAAGGAGCTGAGATGCCCTTCAACAGACAAATAGATAAAGAAGATGCGGTCCGTATATACAATGGAATATTACTCAGCCATCAGAAAGGATGATTACCCAACATTTGCATCAACATGGATGGAACTGGAGGAAGTTATGCTAAGTGAAATAAGTCAAGCAGAGAAAGACAATTATTATATGGTTTCACCAATTGTGGAACATAAGGAATAGCAGGGAGGACATTAGGAGAAGGAAAGCAAAAATGAAGAGGGGAAACAGAGGGAGAGACAAACTATGAGAGACTATGGACTCTGGGAAACAAACTGAGGGTTTCAGAGGGGAGGGGGGTGGGGGAATGGGTCAGCCCAGTGATGGGTATTAAGGAGGGCACGTATAGCATGGAGGACTGGGTGTTATACGCAAGCAATGAATCATGGAACACTACATCAAAAGCTAATGAGGTACTGCATGGTGACTAACATAACATAATTTAAAAAAAGATTCTGCCATGTATTTATTGTATTTGAATATGACCCTCAGGGTTCCAAGTATTGTGGGGAGTGTGTGTGTGTGTGTGTGTGTGTGTGTGTGTGTTCCCATTTGTAAAGCCAGGCTCCAAAGAACTTCATGATTGTGGAAGGTAGAGCTGGCTCATTCCAGAAGTTTGGACCTGGAGCAACTTAAGCCCCATGAAGCCAGCCCCTTCTCTACAATGAGTTTCATAAAATGTAGTTCCAAGTAGATCTACAACATAATTTCCCGTGACTTGTAAAAATGCAATTTCCAAGCCTTGCCTAATCATGCCTATTAAATCAGAATCTAAGGCAAAGGTGGAGGGGAAGAAAGAGGAGAGAACTGAATAAAAATACTCCTTTTTAAAGAGCTTCCCTGGTGATTCATATTCACCCTGAAGTTTAAAAATAATTTTATATGCAATCTAAAGAGGAGTAGATAGTAATGTTCTGAAGGGGGATGGAGGAAAAAATCACAGGAACTGCTATTCATATTTACTTGCTTCTCTTTCTTGAGTTTTCCCTTTTTCAATAGTCATTGAAATTTGCATAATGTTTCACTACATGAATATACATTAGTTTGTTTGAGTACATGAATATAATTCATAAATAAATAAATGTGTATTTACTCATGTGTTTATTTCATTCAACAAATATTTATTGAGCACTCACTATGCCCCAGGCACTGTTCTAGGCCCTTCAGATACAGTGTTGAATAAGACTGTCTCTGTCCGCATGGAGCTTATGTTTTCCTTTTGGAAGGTGAGGGAGAGACAGGGACAGATGTATTGGTGATGCATGATCAACATTTTTAAAAAAGCTTCTGGGGTAATTAATTTTTAAAAGTTTAGAAACCATTTATTTAGGCTTTCAAAGAATCACAATCCAACTGGACATTCTTCTGTCCTTTCAGAGGGTGCTGTCCCCGAGAACCTTACTGGTCCCAAGAATGCCGGGCCATGTCTCCTGCCCCTGCTCCTTCTTGCTATTACTTCTCAAGAACTCTCCTGTGGCTCCATTTTCCTTCCTTAGAAAAACAGACAGTGTGGAGTCCCTGCTGTTCTGCTGCCGTGACAATAAATGAGTGTGTGTTTTTCCAGCACCACCTCCTTCTTCGATGGAAGGAGCTGAAAAAAATGCAAAGTGATTTCCTCCCCCTATGCGCATACTTTTTTTTTTAATCAAAAATGCTGTTTTGTACTCATCAGGTGCCCTCTTCCCAGGAAGAAGAATTTATTATTAATAGTTCAGCAACTCCCTCAAACACTGAATAAAAGAATAAAGGAGAACTGTTTGGGCTGCCTCGCTTTACTGGAGGCTCTTGGCATAATGTGTGAGCTCCAGTGTGTCACCAGATTCTACAGTAACACTAATGTTTTCACCGGGCGCCTTCGAGTCAGGCAAACAGAACTCATATTTCAACCCAAACTCAATTTACATAGCACAGATGATAACATCGCATCTTTCAAAGCTGCCTTGCCTCTTGGGATCCCTCACATCCAGTTCAAATTCTCCTGTTCCCTAAACAAAAGGATGTTCTATAATTAGTGTAAACAGGTCCTAAAGCCCATTGGAATTGTTGGCTATTGTACACTCAGCAGGCAGAGTGATGTCATCATATCCAAGTCCTGACAAAGCAGATTGGGCATGTATTGTCACCTCTTCACCACCTGGGCAGCAAAGACATTCCCAAGTCAGGGGAGTACAGATGGTTCAAAATTTGGCTTGGAAGTAGTATGTCCTGGTTGCTAAGAAATGATGTTGGGACAGTGAAGCCATAGTTCTAGGGTATGAAGCACAGAAGAGAGATCATTTATGGACTAAGAGACAGCTACCTAGATGGAGATCATCCATTCATTCCTGAAACCATCATGTATTGAGCATCTACTCTGTGCCAGGTGCTAGGCCTAAAGCAATGAGCCACAAAAATCCAGAACCCTACCTTATGGAGTTTCCAGCCTGTAGGAAAGCAGACAATTAAATCAGCGGGTGTAGGAGAAAATGTGCCAAGTGCTAGCATACAAAAAAAACATAGTGTTATTGGTAAAATAGCTGAGGGCATCACACCTCACTCGTGGGCCTCAGAAAAGTCTTCCTGAAGGCCGTGTTTAAACAAAGACTCAAGGATGAGTAGCAGTTTTAGGATTCTAACAGGTACCTTGACCCTATTTTTTGTAATTTCAATTATTTCTGCATTTGAAAATGCTACCATGTTTCAAGCTCTATACCAGACAACTAGTAGCGACCTGGCTACTGACTTTAGAACACATAATGGAGTGTGGGGACAGTCACACAGAAAGATGTTCTGGGCAGAGTACTATGCAGAGGAGTGAAGAGTGACGCCTCCTGGAGGAGATCTCATTGAGAGGGTTGAGTCTTGAAAGAAAAGTAGGAAGTTTCTCAGTGCAGAAGGATTAAGAAGTTGACTTTAGGCACAGCATGTGTGGAAGTATGAAGCTATGAGAAGTCCAGAAGCGTCCAGAGGATGGTGAGAAGTTCTGAATGAGTGGGACACGGGTGTGTGTGATGGAGTTGACTGTGGGGCTGGATGAAACATGCCACATGAAAGAACAGACTTACTCTTTCAGGCAAAGTGGGATTTAAAAAGGATTTTATGCAAAAGCATGTCACAATCAGACTTGCACTCTGGAAGTACCATTAGAGCTAGTTGTCTAGGGGAAGTACAAGAGACAAGCAAGGGCAGCCCAGAGTCCATTGTACCAGTGCAGGTGATGGTTGATACAGGTCAGAATTAAGGCATCAGTATTCTTGATAGATAGAAGAGAAATGTTTAAAAATTCTCTGTGGATCTATTTTAGGTTTTGGTGTCTGACTAAATGTGGGCTAAGGAGACAAAAGGAAGACAAAAATGATAGACATTTTATATTCAAGGGGACAAGAGTTCTCCCATCTGACTATACTGGAATCGCCTGGGAAGCTTTGAAAAACTGCATCCATGGACCCCAGACCAAAACCATTAAGTCAAAATCTGTGTGGGTACAGCCCAGGCATCTTTAGCTTTAAAAAGCTTCCCAGGTGATTTTTAATGTGTTTCCAGAATTGGGAAATAATGATCTAGCTCAATGGTCTGCAAATTGTGGCTCACAGGCCAAAATCCCCCACCTGTGTTTTCTTCCCCCTTTCCTAAAAAAAAAAAAAAGAGATGTTTACTAAGATATTTGTACATTCACATGCGTTGCAAAAACTAATAGAGATCCCTTGACAGTGTGCCATTTTCGTCAATGGTAACATTTTACAGAACTGTTCTATCATATCACAACCAGGAAATTGACATCAACACAGTCCACCAATCTTATTCAGGTATTTCCTGTTTCTGCTTTTGTGTGTTTATTAGGTGCTACATAATTGTATCAGCTGTGTAGGTTCATGTATCCACTACAGTTGTGAAAATAATGAACAGCTCCAACACCACAAGGATCCCTCAGGTTGCTCTTTTATGACCACGTCTATCTGCCTCCACTCCCAGGGAGGCTGGACATGGTTAAGAGCAGGCTTCCTTGTCTTGTTCCCCATTCTAGGATGAAAACATTCAATCTTTCACCATTAAATATGATGTTGGCTGTAGGACCTTTATAGATACCTTATTGAGTTGACGTAATTTCCCCCGTTCCTAATTTGCTGAAGATTTTTATCATGAATAGTGGTTGGGTTTTGTCAAATTTTTTTCTACATTGGCTGATATGATCATGTGATTTTTTTCTTTTGTTTGTTGATATAAGTTACATTGATTAATTTTCAAAAGAGCCTTGCATCCTTAGAATAAATGTCCCTCCTTCATGGTATATAAAACATAACATTTTTTATTATATTATTATAAAAAATATAAATCCATTCATTATAAAAAATAATAAATACATAAAATTATTTTTATACATTGTTGCATTCAGTTTACTGATACTATATTGAGAATTTTTGTCTTTATGTTCATGAGGGATATTGGTTGATAGCTTTCTTGTATTGTTTTTGCATGGTTTGGGTATCAGGATAATACTGGACTCGTAAAATGAGTTACAAAGTATTCCCTTCTCTTCTAGTTTTGGGAAGACATTGTGTAAAATGGGTATTAATTCATATTTAAGTATTTGGTAGAATTCTCCAATGAAACCATCTGGTCCTGCATATTTGTTTTTCAGGAGTTTTTAATTACAAATTCAATTTCTTTAATGGTTGCGGGGCTATTCAGATTGTCAACTACATCTTGGATGTGTTTTGGTAGTTTGTGGTTTTTGAGGAATTGATCACTTTTTTCTAAATTGTCAAATTTATGAGCATAAAGTTGTTTGTAATCTTATTATCCTTTTAATGGTTTCAGAACCTACAATGATATCCCATTTCATTCTTGATACTGGTTGTTTGTGTCTTTTGTTGTTGTTGTTGTTGTTGTTAGTCTTGCCAGAGGTTTATGAATTTACTGATTTTTTTCGAAGAGACATCTTTATTTTATTGATTTTCTATTCTTTTCCTATTTTTAATTTTATTGAATTCTACTTTTATCTTTATTCTTTCATTTCTTTTGCTTTCTTTGGGCTTATTCCACTTCTTTTTCTAGTTTTTGAGGTAAGAATTTAGGTTATTGATTTGAGATTTCTCCTCATTTCTAATGTAAGCATTTAGCGCTATTAATTTCCCTCTCAGTACACAATAGCTGCATCCCACATAAATCGGTATGTTGTGTTTCATTTTCATTCAGTTCTGTCTATTTTTTAAATTGACTTTGAGATTTCTTCACTCCCTCACAGATTATTTAGATATAAATTGTTTAATTTTAATATTTACATGTTTTCCTGTTGCTCTTCTGCTATGAATTTCTACTTAGGTTCCATTACAGTCAGAGAGCACACTTCGTTTGGCTTAAATTCCTTAAAATTAAAAAATAATTTTTTCAAGTTCAGAATGTTTTACTGTTATGTTTCTGCATAACATTTCAAGAACAAAGAACACCAGTCTCATACATACTCTTCCACAGAATTGGGGAAAAAATGTAACATTTTATAGCCACTATAACCTTGATATCAATAATCTACAAAGCTATTGTGAGAAATAAAATAGATAGGCCTGCCTCTTTTATCAATGTCATGTAAAAATCCTAAACAACTTCTACCGTTAACAAACCAAATCCTTCAATATGTAAAAAGGGTACACATTATGAATGAGTTGAGTTTATTTCACTAATACGGGGTTCATATAATATGCAAGACTTGTTTTATGGTCTTTGTATGGCATCGTGATGAAAATTCCAAGGCCACTTGATAAAAAATGTAATTCTGCCATAGTTGGGTGAAGTGTTCATATGTGTCTTTTAGATCCTACTCGTTGGTTGTGTTGTTTAAAATCTTCCATTTCCTTACTGAATTTTCAATCTAGTAGTTCTGTTAGTTGCTGAGAAAGCGGGTGTTGGAGTCTCCAGCTGTAACTGTGGATTTGGCTGTTTCTCCTTTCAGCTCTGTATCAGTTTTGACTTCACATGTTTTGGAGCTCTGTTGTTTGCTGTGTATATGGTTAGGCTCATTGTCTTTCCAGTAGTATGATAGCATTATGATACAATATTCTGCTTGGTCTCTAGTAATTTCTTTTCTCTGAAATCTACTTTATCAGATATTAATACACCTACTCCTGCTTTTTTTTTTGAAAAAAGATTTTATTTATTTATTTGAGAGAGAGAGAGGCACAGATAGTGAGAGAGAGCATGAGTGGAGAGGAGAGGGAGAAGCAGACTCCCTGATGAGCAGGGAGCCTGACGCAGGGCTTGATCCCAGGACTCTGGGATCATGACCTGAGCTGAACAGATGCTTAACTGACTGAGCCACCCGGGCGCCCCTATTCTTGCTTTTTGTTTGTTTTTTAGAAAAATATGTTTGCATGGCATATCTTTTCTTTAACTTTCTCTACTTTTCTTCTTTTCTTTTACTTTCAGTCTACCCATGTTACTGAGTTTGAAAGGAGTTTCTTGTAAACAGCATCGAGTTGAGTGTTATTTTGTTTAATAATATTTTTTTATTATGTTATGTTAGTCACCATACAGTACATCCCTGGTTTTTGATGTAAAGTTCCGTGATTCATTACTTGCATATAACACCCAGTGCACCGTGCAATACGTGCCCTCCTTAATACCCGTCACCAGCCTATCCCATTCCCCCACCCCCTCCCCCTGAAGCCCTCAGTTTGTTCCTCAGAGTCCATAGTCTCCCATGCTTCACTCCCCCTTCTGATTGAGTGTTATTTTTTTGCCAACTCAGTTTTTTGATTGTTGTATTTAGATCATTTACATTTAATGTAATCGTTGACATCTTGGTGCCTAAGTCTGCCATTTTTATTATTTGTTTTTTATTTGTTTCCTCAGTTTCTCTTTGCTTTTCTTGGGGATTACTTGACATGTTTTTAGATTCCACCTTGGCTTCTTTATAGTGTTTTTGAGTGAGTGTCTTTATATAGTTTTCAGAGTGGGTGCTCTGGGCATTACACTATACATATGTGACTTACCATAGCCAACTAATATCATTGTGCTACTTCAAGTGAAGTGTAGAAAGCTCACTTGAATTTAGGACCCCTTTTCTTCCTCACTTTTTTTTTTAAGATTTTATTTATTTATTCAACAGAGATAGAGACAGCCAGCGAGAGAGGGAACACAAGCAGGGGGAGTGGGAGAGGAAGAAGCAGGCTCATAGCGGAGGAGCCTGATGTGGGGCTTGATCCCATAACGCCGGGATCACGCCCTGAGCCGAAGGCAGACGCTTAACCGCTGTGCCACCCAGGCGCCTCTTTTCTTCCTCACTTTTAAATATCTTTGTTTTGAATATCAGATGATGACATAATTTCTGTTTCAATCATTGAAAATGATGTATAAAACGCATGAAGAAAAGGACACTATTTTATATATGTCCCTATTTCTGATCTTTTCTTCCTTCTTCCTTCCTGATGCTCCAATATTCCCTTTTTTTCCCTTTTCCTTTCTGTTTGAAGAACTTCCTTTAAGGATAAGTCTGCTGGAGAGAAGTTCTTTTAGTTTCTTTTCATTTTAGACTGTTTTTATTTCCCTTTAGTTCTTAGAGGACAGTTTCACTGGATATAGAATTAGCTACTTCCTTCTGGTTTGCATGGTTTCACATGAGAAAACCTCTTTTATTTGAATTCCACTATAGGTAATGTGTCATTTCTCTCTGGCTACTTTCAAGATTTATTTCTTTGACATTAGCTTTCAGTCTTACTGATGATATATTTGGTGTGGATATCTTTGGGTTTATCCTGCTTGCTGTTAACTCATCCGGTTAGATTCATAGATTTGTGTCTTTCACCAAATTTATGAAGTTTTCAGCCATTATTTCTCCAAATATTGTTTTAGGCCCAGTTTCTCTTTTTTTTCCCTTTCCTTCTATAGCTCTGATGTGTGAATGTTGGGTTGTTGTTATTGTCCCACAGATCTCTCTCTCTCTTTCTCTTTCTCTCTTTCCATTTTGTCTCTATTGTTCATATGGGGTGAATTTTATTGTTCTGTCTTTAAGTTCATTGATTCTATCCTCTGTCATTTCCACTCTTACTGAGCCCATTCTTGGAGGTTTTTTTTTTTTAATTTCTATTATTGAAATTTTCAGTTCTATAATTTCCATTTGGTTCTTTTAAAATAACTTCTGTCTCTGTTGAAATTTTTTAAAAATTTGTTTAAAGATAATTTGTAATTGATTATTGAAGTATTTTTATGATAGCTTCTGTAAACATTCTTGTCATGGGGCACCTGGGTGACTCAGTTGGTTAAGGTTACAACACTTGATTTTGGCTCAGGTCATGATCTCAGGGTCATGGGATTGAGCCCCAGGTCAGGCTCCACACTCAGTGAGGAGTCTGCTTGGGATTCTGTCTTTCCCTCTCCTTCTGGCCCTCCACCTACATTCTTATGCTCTCTCTCTCTCCAAAATAAATAGATAAATAAATCTTTTAAAAAATTCCTTGTCAGATAAGTCCAGTATTGGATTCAAATCAGTATTGGCATCAATTGACTGTCTTTTCTCATTCAAATTGTGATTGTCTTGGTTTTGGTATGATGGGTGGTTTTTTTTACATTATATCCATTATATATAATATGTTGGTAGACAGTGGGTTCTATTTAAATCTGGGCATTAAGGAGGGCATGTGATGTGATGAGCACTGGGTGTTATATGCAACTATAAATTATTGAATGCTACATTGGAAACTAATGATGAACTATATGTCGACTAATTGAATTTAAATGGAAAAAAGAAAAATAAATAAACGAAAATACATAAATCTTTTATTTTAGCAGACAGTCACCTTATTTTGGTTTTGCATGTGGGTCTTGGCCCACTTCTCTGGACTATGGGTCCAAAGGCCGTTTAATATTCAGAGCCTTTGCAGTGTTATTTTTACTTGGCTTGGTTTATCTGGAGCTCCTAGGGTTCCCATTGGATCCCTGCTGGTGCTGCCTGATGTGGAAGGGATTCACTCAGGGTGGGGAGTGGGGGCTGCTGAATGTCTCTTTGTTGGGAATGACTGGGATGAGATTCTTCTATTGGTACTCCTAAGTCACTCTGTCCCTGGGCAGAAGAGTAAAGTCTCAAGTCCATGGCTACAAGAAGGCTTTCTGGACCCAGCACTTGCTGTAGCTTTCTGCCCTGCCAGTTCTGCCTGCCGTACATGATATCTCTCAGCAGAAAAGGGGAGTCTCTGGCCCAATGAAAAATGAAAGTACGTCACCTGTGGTGGATTTAGTCTTACCTGATGTTGTCAGAGGGTCCTCTGTTTGATATGGTGGGGGAATGAATCTATGTGAGATGCCTTCTGGTATTATGTCAGGGGTCAAAAAAACATTAGGTCTGGGTGCTCATCTTCTGGTGGGTGTCGGAGGTGGGTACCAGATGCCCAGCCACGGTTTTCTTCCTCTAGCCCTGGGGTCCCGAACCTGCTTGTCTTCTCCTCACCACCTGCTAGGGCTCTCTTTTGCTTATCTCTTATGCCATATTCAGGGCTTATAGCTGTGCTTCATGGGGGGGGGGGCAGGCAGGGAAAATAAGGCCTATGTCATTTCATCTGGACCAGAAGTTCTACTGCTTGTTGTCAGTAGTGTTACGTGGAACCTTAGCCACTCTCATTCATTTTTTTATTATCTATGACTTCTTTGGTGTCTCCACAGCGGGGTTGAGTATTCATGACAGAGACCATCTTCCATCTTTCCACTGAGAGACACTGGGGTGAGTGGGTATAAAATATTTATTATCTGGCCCTTTATAGGAAGAGCTTGCCAACCCCTGGTCTAGATGACCCATTGACCAAGAGATCATGGTTGAGAGGTTTCAAACAACCAGCCAAGCCCTTTGGCTGAGCACCTACTTAGACAATATCTGCTGATCCAGACAAGGACCTGATTAATAACCGAATACTTTTCAAAGTTCTTTCACATTGGTTATGGCCCTCGCAGTAGCCCTATGAAGTGGAACATTAATAGATGAATAGCACCCATACTGTATCAATGAGAAAAATGAGAACCTTGGTGCCCTAACGATGACTCTCTGGAATTATTCAGTATGCAAGGTGCCGAGCCAGGACTAAAGCTCTGACCTTATGAGCCCTGGTTCAGGATATTGCACTGATTTTTAAGACAAAGCCCAGCCTTTGCTGCCTGATGCCCTCAGAGAGCCTCTAATATACATGCAGATGTCGGATAAGACCCCAGAAAAGATGAAGAGGTCATAAAAATAGTATGTGTGTGATATTAGCTCTATGGTAGTACTCTAATCTTGCTGTAATTGGAGAGAAGGGATTAACATAATTAAGCACTTTTTATTTCCGTGCCACATACACACACTTGGCATATGTTTATGCTCCATAATTTTCAATTTTTACAAATATGGAAAATGAGTTACTGAACTATTTCCCCCAAGTCAGCAAACAACTAATGCTACTAGATTTATTATGCTTTACAGAGCATTTCACAATGATTGTTTCATTGAATTCTCCTGTAATTCTGCAAGGGAGGGGATTACTTCCCTGTTTTACAGAAGAGAAATCTGCAGTTTAGAGAAATGAACTATTTTACATGGAATTGCTCAGTAAGCACCCTAGCTAGAATTTGAATCCAGGCCAGTCTGACACTCAGCTTGAAGTGGAACTAGCTTGCATAGGACATTGGAAGTGAGAAGGAGCCAGGAGACTTCTCCTTTGACCCTGTTCCATTCCCCTGATGGGGAAACAGACAGGGGGAAGAGAGCCATGTCTTAAGGCTGGAATCTCTGAGGCTACAACTTTATTTCTCTCCCCTTCCACGAGCAGTGAGACTGGTTTACAATTCCATTAGCACTTTCTGTGGAAAGAAATCAGTAATAAAAAAGTACATTGTTCTTAGAAAAGAGAGATTAGTAGCCTTCCATTTGCTTCTTATCTCCTGCTTTTCTGCTAAAGGGTATTTGAAGAGAGTTCATTTCGTTCAAGACAAAGGGGGAGGCCTTTTTATACTTTTCCAGCTGGCCGAGATCACCTGGTTTCCAATTTGGGAGACATGAGTAATTGTTTATCTAGAGATTACCAACTCAGGCTCCTAACTAATCCCCAGCCCCGGGGGACCTGTGGCCGTGATGTTACATTTATTTGTAACGGGGGTGTGAGAAGACAGGGAGCACATGCTTCCTCTGACAGGCACAAGCAGTTTTCCCATCTGCTCCCACGTGTAAGGGGGCTGCGGAAGAGAGAGGAGACCGTTTCTGACTCTGAATCTGAAGAAAAATCAGGCAGGTTGAAACAGTTTTCGAACAGTAGTGGTTAGTAATAAAAGTTGTGTCTGTGTTTCTATGGAATGTGTCATGGGCTGTGGTTTTGTGTATGCATTCACTTTTGGGGAACGTAAGGTGCACTTGCTAATCTAACATATCCTGCGAGCATGAGTGATGACGTGCTCTTGCGTGAGGTGTGGTCATGCTCATGTCAACCTACGTGTAGGGATTTCCCTACTAATTTTAGATGATTCGTTCTTTAAGAAGAGAGGAATATTCCACTTTCTTGACCTCTCTCCTTCTATGGAACTTAGGTCTAGAATGAGATCAGCTTGGCATCTGGGCCAGGTGGATGTGCGAAATGGATTTGAGTCTAGTCTGTGGAAGAGTTTGTGCAGAGCTCTTGAGCCAACGTGTTGGGATAAGACCCTTTATCCAAGAGAGGAACTGAGCCAAGAGTCAAATCAGAGCTCTTGGGCTTGCTCCACTTGGCCTTAGATGACCTTGGACAGAGCTATGATGGAAGAGGCAGTGGGAAGCTCATCCCCCAGAAGATGGCCAAGCAGAGGGGAGAGAGTTTATCATACACCCCCCCCTTTTTTTTTTTTGGCATCGTTGTCAAAAATCAACAGATCATAGATATATAGGTTTATTCCTGGACTCCCAAATTTATTGCCTTGGTCTATATACCTCCCATAGTATTTTGAGCATACTAGTCCTGCATAGCTGGAGAGCGTTCCAGAGACACAACCAGAGAATCTTGTGCATCTTGAAAGGACTTTCAGAGCCCACGTCCGTCCTCCCCTCACATGTGGGATCCCACCATAACTTCCTAGACAAAAGATCCTCCAGCCGTGGGTCAAATAGCCCCTGTGATGATGTTGTCAAACTCCACTGTTACATGGTACCCGTGTTTCTAGAAGTCCTTCCTCCTGGGGAGACCTGTTCCAGCTCTTGATAACTCCTACTTTTCTCTGTCCTTTGGGCTCCTGAGTAAAAAAAACTCTCTTTCTTTTGAGGATAGTTCGATGTACTGGAAGGAACAGCGGCCGGGTCCTGAGTTCAAATCTCACTTTGTCACTTATGAAATCCTAGGTTCCTGAGAGCCAGCGTCCTCCCGTGAGGAATTAAGGTGGGAACGATGCCCCATGCCACACAAGGATTGTTGGGTAGATTCAGTGAGAGGAGGACGGTGAAGTACACGTTTCCCGGATCATCCCCAGTCTCGTTTGTGTCATTCTAAGGCGCCATTTCCCTCAAAGGTTCTGCACTTCACGTTATTGACAGACCCCTCAGGAGTTTCTTTTGCATTTTCTAGATGTACTTCCGTTTGTCGATACCGTTTGGGAAGTGCGGTGCTCAGGTCTGCGCACAGAGCAGCGCTGTGTGCTGAATACTCAGAGGGACCGGGCTGCTCACCTCACAGCTGGCAGCGCCAGGCTGCCTGAGCTCTCCGTAGACTTACCCTGCTGTTGCCATGCTGATTCGTGGCGCAGCCCCATCATTATGTCGTTAAGGAAGTTCATGGTCTCTCCCACTTCTCCCTCATCCAGTGTTCGAGCAGGTGATTTTTGAGCCTGAGGGGATTAGTACATATTTAGTCACAGGAAATAAAGCTCATTTTTCCCTCCCAAGGCCCCGTGCCATCTGGTCACTGCTTTGTCTCAGTTCCTGCCTCTCTCCTCCTTCTCATTCCTGTGGTCTCCATGCCTGCAACTCACCAAGGCCAATGCCAGCTCAGAAGCCTTGGCCAGGGAGACCCTCCCCGCTCCCACAATTTCTCATGACTGCCTCCTTTTTAGGATCCGGGTCCCTCCTAAACTCCCAGCCACACACCTTAAAGAGCCCTTCCTACCTACCTGCATTCCATTTCATCCTGCTTCTCAGCACTTGTCACAAGGGGTGCTTTTTATTGGTAACGTGTTTATGGTTGGTCTCTTGAACTAGACAGTAAGCTCAACAGTGGAAACCTTGTCTCCCTTGCTCATTTCTGAATCGCCAGCGTCTGGGACAGGGCCTGGCATACAGTAGACGCCCAATAAATGATTTTTGAGGGAAGAAATGCATACATGCCTGAATGAGTTTATCCCTGTTCCATGTAATCTAATTGAATTTGGTCACTTCGATGGAACCTCTCAATTCGACTTTTATTTGACTCCTGCTTGCTCCTCTACCTGTCCTGGCACTATGTCATCTGCTCAGGGTGCTCAATCTTCACCCAAGTTATTGAGAATAGTGGTGAGGGTGGGGTCCAGGATGAGCCTACAGTAAGCCACAAATGACCCCGCTATTGTGGAATATGCTTCAGGGACCAAGGAGGATAGCTGTAAGCCGGCAGGATAAGCCAATTCAAATTCAGCCTCTTTCAGGGAAGCAGACACCACGGTACCTGTCCTACCTTGCATTTTGTTTTTGATGGGCTTCTGTGAATTCAAAAACTGACAGCACACATTGGCAATAGTACCACGATAGGAACCAACGTATCTTTCCATCTGCTAAGCAGGGTTCATAGTAGATTGAACTGTAAATTACTGGTAATTCCATTGGGCCCATCTTAATAGTCATGCCTGCCTCCTAGGGTTGTTGGGAAAATGGAGAACCCATACAGGAAGTGCCTTGCCTGGAATCTGACGCATACTGCACACTCAGGAATGTTCGTGATTCTGGTTGCTATCGATCTTGCTGTTATTTTTATTATGACCGAGCGCCTGCTGTGGTTCAAACACTGCTGTGCGGTTTGCATGGGTTCTCCCACTTAATGATTTGTGAGGATGGAACATCTCTTTTCAGCGCCTGCTGTTCCTTCCACATGGACGGACCTATGTTAGTGTAATGCTCCTAGACGCTCACCTTCCACCCCCATGTTTGCCTCCCTAGAAGCCGAGATTTTTCCTTTGGGGACTTGGGAAGGAGACACCATGCATGAGCAGCTCAGTCTTTTCTTTCTTTTCTCCTTCTAGAAAGGAGATGCCCATCGGGTTGTGTGGTCTTCTCTGCTCCCCCAAGCTGTGGTCCTCTGTGTAGCTCCCTTTCCCTGGCCACTCGATTTAGTAGAGCTTGTCCCCATTTCTTTTTTTTTTTTTTAAGATTTTATTTATTTATTTGAGAGAGAGAGACAGAGATGGCAAGAGAGAGGAGGAGCGGAGAGGAGAGGGAGAAGCAGGCTCCCCACTGAGCAGGGAGCCCAACATGGGCTCCATCCCAGGACCCTAGGTTCATGACCTGAGCCAAAGGCAGACGCTTAACCCACTGAACCACGCAGGTGCCCCCTTGTCCCCATTTTCCTTATTGTATTTATCTCCAGAGCACTTATCATGTAACATTTTGTATTTGCTATTATCTTAACTCTTTAGTAGGCTTCCACATCATTATATGATCCTCATTTTCTTTTCTTTTCTTTCTTTCTTTCTTTTTGGTAATATTCTTTTTTTTTTTAGAATATATCTTTCTATTTATTTCCATCTTTGACTTCTTTCATCAATATTTTGTAGTTTTCAACAAAATGTGTACATACTTTTGTTAAATTTGTATTTAAGCATTTCATTTCCAGCATTATTGTAAATGGTATTTTTAAAATATCAAGTTCTACCTGTTCATTGCCAGTATGTATATTGACTTTTTTTAAATTATGTTAGTCACCATACAGTACATCATTAGTTTTTTATGTAGTGTTCCATGATTCATTGTTTGCGTATAATACCTAGTGCTCCGTGCAATATGTGCCCTCTTTAATACCCATCACCGGGTTAACCCATCTCCCCACCCCACTCCTCTCTAAAACCCTCAGTTTGTTTCCCAGAGTCCAGAGTCTCTCATGGTTCATCTCCTCCTCTGATTGCCCCCCTCATTTTTCTCTTCCTTCTCCCAATGTCCTCCATGCTATTCCTTATGTTCCGCATATAAACAAAACCATATGATAATTGTCTTTCTCTGCTTACTTCACTCAGCATAATCCCCTCCAGTTCCTTCCATGTCGATGCAAATGGTGGGTATTCATCCTTTCTGATGGCTCAGTAATATTCCATTGTATATATGGACCGCATCTTCTCTATCCATTCGTCTGTTGAAGGGCATCTCCATATTATTCTATATCGTCAGTGCTCAGAATGGACCCTGGAAAACAGTAGGAGCTTTATAAATACTTGTTGAACAAACATGGCTCACCTCATTTGTGATTTGTCTCAATTTAGGTGCAGAAGACAACACCAACCACCAAAAGCAACACATAAACCTTCTAAAGTCACAGCTCGACAACCTTGCTCACTCAGCCCGTGGTCATCCTGCAACGATCCCTGGCCCTAGAGTGAGAAGTCCAACCAGCCCTCTGCTGCTTCTGAACCCACACCATGGCCACGGCCACAGGCTCTGGACACAGGCGGGGAAGTGGCGGACGGCACGGTCCCAGGCCCAGGTAAGTGCAAGAGAGATTCATGGCCTCAGCGGAAGGATGGGAGGCCTGTTCCCTCTTCCTCCGAGGAAATGTTGTTGCCAGTGTGTTTGCTTCTAGAGGGTCCACAGACTAGGTCTAGGGGAAAAAAAAAGAACCAACAACCAGACATTCAAATGTCTTGTTTGAAGTTACATTCCACCACGTGGGGGCGCCACCTGATTTGCGTGGGTGTACTCTTCATTTACCGTGTTATTCACTCATTGAGAAAACATTTATGGAGAACATGTGTGCCTGCATTTTGTAAGGCACTTGGGAAATGATGATGAGAAAGGAGAAAAAAGGGGAAAAAGAACACCCGCCGTCCTCCGTGGAACTGACACTTCTCTGCACCCCACCTAGAATGCTCGTTTGGCCTCCTGCCTCCTGTTCACTTTCTCATCCACCTCCGTGCCCAAACTCTTTGGGGTTATGCTGCCTTCCTCCCCAGTCCCTCAGACCTCTCTCTCTCTCTCTAGCACCTTTGGCTTCACTGCACCCAGAATGCGCTCGGGGATGCTTGCGTATTACATTCAGCTGCCGCCATGCGTGCTAATGGCATAATTACTAACGTGTTTTAGTCACATGCAAACACCCTGACTTCAATGACAGAGAAACAGCAAAGAAATCCTTACTGTACTTGTCCTTGTTGTACTTCCTGTTTTTCTATTTTAAAAAGAGATCATTTTTTAAAGTGTGGATGATGTTTACGTTAATCGTATTGGCTTGAATGCAGATATGTTTGCTCGCTCTTAGCGCACGATCCCTCAAGCCAAGATGCCCTGTCCAGGGTTTCAATGGGGGGGGAAAAGCTCTGGAGACCCGAGCCTGGGACAGTGGTCCCAGGGGTCCCACCTCCCCTGGGGTCCCAACTTAGCCCAAGCGCAACCCACATTGCCATACATGGTGAATAATTATGTGGGTAGAAAAAAAAAAAAGACTCTGGAATTACTGATGCAGGGTCATGTTTACGGGTGAGCTCTTTTCCTTTGCATTTCTGATTAGAGAAGTTGCGTGTATTTGGGACTACAGAAAGGGAGTGGGGATTTTTATGGCCCAGAGAGGAAATGTTATCCTTCCTTCTGCATCTTGCCTCTGACTTGGGGAACTCACTTTCCTCAAAATAGCTAGAACTGTGCCTTGTGTTTAAATTTTTTCACATTACTACCAGCTGATCTCACTGAATCATTGACATTTTCCACGGAGGCTAATATTATTATCCTTATTGTGCAGATGTGAGGCCCGCGGTTTGGCCTCACTTGCCCAAAGTCACCCAGTCTGAAAGTGGCAGTGTATTTTCACAAATACAGGTTTTCTGTTGCCAAACCAGGATCTCTTGTCCAGGCCACATTCTTACCTTCATCCTAGCCAGTCACTTCCTTGCCAGCGCCTTGCACGTTCGCCTGGGGCAGAAACTCCTGAGTAAGGAGGTTCCCTCTGCTGTGGCTTCTAACTTGCCTGGTAGCAACAAATGCTTGGCTTTCTCAGAGGCTGTGAGAGTTCCCACCCACCAGTTCCACTGCTGGAGTCGGAACCATTTTGCTGGTTTAACTAGATGCTATCATCATAACACACAATTGCTAATTCCCCTCCGGAGTCCCCTAACAGCCAGTTTAGTGGAACACAGGGGCTGCCTTCCTTTTATCTTTTTAATTTTTATAAAGCAAAATGCATAAACAAAAGGAGAAAACCAAGCTTAGATCTGCTTTGGAAATGCCTTCCAGTTCTTCTCTGGCTTGTTCGTGTCCCTGGCAATCCTTGGCCAAGGCAGAGCCTCAATGTCTTTTTAGAGGTAGCCAATTAAGATAGAAACTTGATGAAAAATCAAAGAGGCAGTGTTGGAACTGGGTGCCATGAAGCTAAGACCCTGGCACATTTGTCCTCCAGCCTCTGCCATCAAGTTCCTTGGACACATGACAACATGTGAGCTTGACTCTATGGCCCGTAGATCCCACCAGGCTACACTTCCCTGTCATCCCAGAACGCTGTTCATGCCCTTAGTCCTTCTGGTTTTTCCATGTTCTCCCTGCTGTCAACCCTCCTTTCCTTTCGTTTCCTCTTACTCTCCCACTTCCTTCCTCTTATGAGACACTGTTCCTCCACCCTTCCCTGTACTTCCCAGCTTTTCCCATTGACAGGTAGATTCTGTTTCTCCTCCCCTTGAATCCGGGCTGCCCCATGACTTTCTTTGAGATGTAGAATATGGCAACAGTGACCTTATGCCACTTCTGAGCCTAGCACATTTCTGTTCATTCTCTTGGCACCATGCTGAGCCACTGTGTCAACCACCCCCGGCTGGCCAGCTGGATGACAATGGATGCATCGTCCTATTAGCCCTGGCACCCTAGCTGAGCCAGTCAACCCCCCAAAGGCAGAGCCACTCATTGCCTGGCAGTTGACTATAGATTCAGGAATATGCCCAGCCCAGCCCAGAAAAACCATCCAACCGAGCCAAGGCCAACTTGCAGAATGGTGACCTAACTAAACAGTGTTCTCTTGAGCGACGAAGTCAGGGGTTTGTTTTTTTATGCAGCAATAGCTAAATTGATACACTTCCATTTCATGCATTTCCAAACCCTCCTCTAGAGTCATTCTTCACTGATACAAATTGGCTTGCCTTTCTAGTTCCAGTGATGCCCCCAGCAACCATGGCTGTGGCAGCCAGGGAAACTGCCTCTCCTCCTAGCCTTTCCCTAGCTACATGGTTCAAAGGGAGAGCTGCCATCCTCTTATTGACTCCCCCCCCCTTCACAGGCCAGACATGACCAAATGGCCCAGTTTGGACAAAATCAGAGTACTTTATTCCCAAACAACAGTGATTCATCCAATGTGGGGAGGGCATGTGAACCAAACCAGGGCAACCAAAGTCCTTCATGGCACTTCCCAACTGGAGAACTGAAGCAGAGTGAGAAAAACTTTCCAAACTAGAAAAGAGACTGCAAAGATATCAGTTGGAAGCTACCATTGACCAATTTCCTTGTCAAAAGGAGAAGCTAGGGGTGCCTGGGTGGCACAGCGGTTAAGCGTCTGCCTTCGGCTCAGGGCGTGATCCTGGCATTATGGGATCGAGCCCCACATCAGGCTCTTCCGCTATGAGCCTGCTTCTTCCTCTCCCACTCCCCCTGCTTGTGTTCCCTCTCTCGCTGGCTGTCTCTATCTCTGTCGAATAAATAAAATCTTAAAAAAAAAAAGGAGAAGCTGATCTAGGAGAACAGAGTTGGAAGACCAAAGTTGAATCACGAGAGAGTGACTCTGGGATCAGCCTTCCCTGACCTTGGTGTGGACTGGGTGTGTGGACCAATAATGCCCCCTATTTGCCTAAGCTAGTGTGAGTTAGGCCTCTGTGACTTACATCCAGAGTCCTGAGTGAGACCTACTCCATGGCCAATGATCTTCCCGGAGCTGTGAGTCCTGGGGAAAGGTCTTGCCTGGTGAGTCGTGAACCCCCAGCTTGATTTAAATGCAGTTGGCGTCTGGAAGTATTTATTGTCATATGCGCTCTTTACATGCTTCTTTTCTTTTATCCATTCAAAACATATTGGCTGTGATGGAAACGAGGTGCAAATGCATTTGATATGTAAAGACAAACTACCTGGGCTCTGTCCGCCCTTAGCTGGTTCATGATCGAGGAATGTGAGAAGTGAGTAGCTGGCCAGTTCTCTCTAGTGTGGTAGATACTGCAATACAGGAGACATCAGAGCAGTGATAACACAGGAAAGTCATGCGACCCAGCCAGCAGGGTGAAAGGTCTCCTGGTGGCATGATATGTACTGGCTGTGATAACCGATCCTAACTAGCCAGGTCAAGGCAGAAGGGACAGGGTGAGACCGTTTCCTGAAGAGGGGATTTATATGTGGTGGGAGTTTGGAGAACCGTAGGTTGAGGTGACAGAGGGGAAGGAATGAAAAGAGAAGGAAGCTAAAAAGGCTTGTGGGGACCAGGGCATAAATAGACTTTTGGGTCATGCAACAAGGTTGAGTTGTTGGGTGTGCTGTGGTTGTTTTTCTGAGACTGGTGGGAAATTGTGGCAAGTTTTCAATCAAGGAATGGACTGATTGGACAAGTGCCTTAGGAAGATAAGTTTAGCATCTGTGCAAAGAACAGATTAGAGCAGGGAGAGTCTGGGGCGGGAAGATGGGCTGATCTTCCGGGAGAGGGGTGGTGAAGATCTGAACAACTCAAGGCAGCAATCTTGGGCTTCGGGAATGGAAAAGAAGGGTGGATGGGACAGGTACTAAAGACGCAAAAGCAACAGACACTGGAGATGGAGGGGATGGGGGCGGGAGGGAGGACAGAAAAACCTCTCTCCGGAGTTGCTTTTACCAGTGACAAATCAGCCCTGAACTGGAAGCACAAGTGGGCAGTGCTGAGGCCTTTGGGTCCAGATTCATCAAACTCCTTGATATAAGACATCTTGGAACAAGAATGGCTGGAGAATATTGGCCCCTCGAGTCCTGGCTATTCTAGTAGCCATGAACTCTGCTGTTTATGTCCCCAGTCCCTTCAGACTGCTAAAAGCATAGCCCCCACCCCAAGGCCTCACTCCCCCATGGCAAACAAATCAACGGGTTGTGTGCTGGCTACCTCAGTCACTGTCCAGTGCCCTCCCTCAGCTGTTTTTGTGGTTGTTATAGTTGTTGATTCAGCTTCTATAGTTTGTTCTTGGCAAGAGGATCGGGCTCACAGAAGCTCCTCCAACTTGGGTGAAACTGGGAGCTCCAACCTCAGCTGCATTTAGCTCAACACCATGTTAAACGTCCACGTCAGTGCTATCAGCGTTTCTGTGGGGAGTAGAAGTGAAAATATCCAGTGAGCGCCTGATGTTGCCAGGCAGTTTGCTGGGTGCTTTATATAAAACACAAGCGGTATTCTTTAGTAGTTGACTGCAGTGCTCTCAAGAGAGGCTGCCTCGGTTTAAATTCAGAACTTATTACCTAAGCTCAGGCAACTTATTTCATTCCTCTATGCCTCAGGGTCCTGGTTTATAAAGCCAAGGTGGCAGATACCTATCTTCTGGGACCATTCGGAGAGGTCGACGGCGTAATACCATAAATCCCAGGGTGCAGGGCCTCACTCACATTAAATACCTAGTCAATGAGAGTACTTGTTAATATTTTCTCACTTACGTGGCACCATAACCCGGAGAAATAGTTCTCACTGACCGTATTTCACACATGATGGAACTGAGACTAGGAGAAGAAAATGTGAGTACACGTGAGCATATACGCAAGTGCGTTGTGCGCACGTGTGAGATCCTGTGTAAACATGCACGTATGAGTGTGTGAGGGGACGTGTTTGGGGGTTGGGGGGAGTGAGAGGACCAGAGAAATAACGTTAGTGCTGGACTAAATAAATCAAGGTAAGAGAAAGAGGCCAGTCATGATGTCCACTAGGTTGTCATAATGAGCAAGGAGGGTGAGGGCCGGAAGTGGGTTAATGGTACCAAGATAGGAAGGAGCAAATGAACAGAGAGACGCTGTGGAGGGAGAAGCAAGTAGATTCAATGACAGCTTGACTGTTGGATTTAAGATAAGAGTGAAAGGTAGCCCTAAAATTCACATCTAGACCACAGAAAGGAGAAAGGTGTTGACGATTACCAGGTTTCCCTTTGTGGAGGCAGAAGTAACGATGAGACGAGGAAGGGGAGCCAGGATGGAGAATTTTTGATGGAAAATAGATGTTCATCAGAGATGCAACATATAGGCAACAGATGAAGACAAAGGTCCTGGGATATACCTTAGTATGAAGTTTCTTAACATCTCTAGAGGAGGGCGGTATATGTTCGGTGAGAAACACCTACTGACCAGGGAAAAGGAATCACAAGAAATTCATTCAATTTTACAGTTTTCTCTAGTGCGACCCTAGACACCACTTATCATCTTTGAAAACATGACAGTAATCCTGAAGACAGATCACATTTTGAGAAAGAGATAGGATGGAGGAAACTTCCTCCTGAATCCATCCGTCCACCCACCCACCCACCCATCCATCCATACATACATATATACATACATACATCCCACTCTTTTATTGTTCACTCGGTTCCCATTACACACCAAGTATTAAAATATGGGCATTAAAAGGAAGTCTCTGACCTCTGGAAATTCTCATCCTAACAGGAAGAATTTAAATATAACTATAAATTTAAATATAATTTATAGTTCTGCAATACAGAGAAACATCACAGCTCCATATATAGATACTCTGTGATAGAGCTTGAAGGAATCTACTTGGGATTTTAGCCTTGGCTCTCATGCTATCTTGCTAGATGGCCTTGAACAGGTCACTCCCTCCATATATTGAAAGGTCACGGGAAAGGCCTTTCTCACTGAGCCTTGGCTTCCATATCTGTGGGGTGGGAGCAGATGGCCTCGGAGGTGTCCTCCAGCCATTTGACTAAGAATTTCTCTATAGGAGACTCTTCAGTCTCATGTGGAGCCTGACCAGTGGTTCTACTTCCCCCACCTTCTTTCCCTACCCCGAGCACACACTGAGCATCTGCGCCAGGATCACAAGGGGGAGACTTCCAGGGAAATAGGGCTGTGAGTAGATCTTGGAAAGCGGCTGACATGTGAGCATCAGTGCACCCCGGGGAAGAACCCCAGGAAGAAGCTCTCTAGCAGTCCCGGTGGCTCGAGCTTTGTGATTGACTGGAGTGTAAGGCTCAGCTTCCGCAGCCTGATAAATCTCCTGGCTCTTTCCTGAGATGACAGCAAATGGGCAAAGGAAGAGATGGAGAAGAGAGCGACCTCACCGGAGAAGTCAAGGGGCTAACGGTTGCCCCCGTCGTCCTCTCTTGGATCCCCACATCCTCCTTTCATTTCCTTAGCATCCTGCATTGGCCTCAGATGTCTTATGGAAGAGGCCAAAGTGTAAAGCCTGGTGAGGTTTCCTAGGGGCAATCTTTGCAACTGACTTCTTTGGTGATATAGTCTCTACTCCAGGCCAAGTGGCCTCATCATGGCACCAGCGCACCGTGATGCCGTGATGCCAAATGGCATAAACATGCCTCCTTTCTATATACACAGTCCTTCTCCTTCCTGGAATAGCCTCTCGTACCTTCTCCTCTTACCTGAATTCCGTCTACCCTTCAAAGCAGCCTTTCTGGACTCTGCCCAGTCACCTCCCTCTAATTTGTGCTAATGCTTAAGAGGGTGAGCTCCGAGGCCAAACTGTATGCATCCAAACCTCCGTTCCACCACTTACTATCAATACGATGCTTTGAAAGTTAGTTGCTCTCTTTGTGTCTCAGTTTTCTCAGCTATAAAATGGGGACAGTAAGAGTGCCTGTTACTTAAGGTTGTTGTGAGGATTAATACATGTAACCTGTTCAGAACAGAGTAACCTGCTCAGCGATCTCCTCCCTGGGCTCTGCCCCCTGACCGGCTTCCTTTACCCACCTTGACTCCCACTGTTTACTCTCCACACTCCAGTCCCCTACCCCTGCCCTGCTAAAACTTTCCAATGACTTTGCTGGCTCTTTGTAAAAAGACTGTGAGTTTGCAAGGACAGGAGATGGGCCTGGGGGGACCCAGGCTCTCATCCAGTCTTGCACTCTGTCTTTTAGCCACATGGGCTTTCTTTGAGCTCCTCAGACTGACCCGTCTTCCTCCCGCCTCGCTCTCCTTGAGCAAGCTATGTCTTGTGCCTGGAATACCTCCTTAGTAACTCCTCCCCATCCTTCAGATGCCTGCTCACACGTCATTTCCTCCAGAAAGCCCCGGTATTCGCCTTCTAGGACCAGACTGGGTGTCTCAAAGCAGCAAAATTTCTTCTCTCCCCATCCTGGAGACCAGAAGTCCAAATAAAGACATCAGTGGGGTGGGTTTCCTCTGGAGGCTCTGAAGGAGAATCCATTTATGCCCTCTTCTAGTTTTGGTGTCTTCAGGCAACCCGTGGCATGCCTGGGCTTGGGGATTCCTAACCCCAGTCTCTGCTTCCATCTTTACATGACCCTATTCTCATGTCTGTGTGTTTTCAATCTCTCCTCTTTTCTCTTACAAGGACATCAGTCATTGGACGTAGGGCCCACCCTGAATCCAGGATGATCTCATCTCAGGGTCCTTAACTTCATTATATCTGCAAAGACCTTATTCCCAAAGAAAGTCACGTTCACAGGTACTGGGGTTAGGACCTGGACATATCTCTTGGGAGGGGACTCAGTTCAGCCACCCCACTGCCCACGACGCCCCCCCTGCCCTACCATGGGGCCTCCTGACATGCACACCAGTCTTCCCTCTTGATAGGTACCCTCCCGGCACCGTGAATTTTGACCTCATAGCTTGTATGACACTTGTCACTTTACATTTATCTATGTGATCACATGATTATCTTCTACTAGGTGGTAGGATCCAGGAGGACAAAAACCGTGGCTGTTTTGTCACCTTGAGATTTGCAGAGCCAAACCCAGTGTCTGGTACAAACGTGACACTCTGATTTAAATACTTATTGATGCAGGGGATTTAGAAAATATTTAACCATAAGGGAAACAACTCACAGTAGAGTTTAAGTGAGAAAATACAATCCATAAAATCTTTACACTCTCACACATATATAGTATCCGTCTATTTATCCATCTATCTACTATCTGTTTATCTAGAGAGACCGACAGAGAAATGAACATACATACACCAAAATTTTAACTGAAGTGATAACTGGGTAGTAGAATTAATATTAATATTTTAATACTCTTCTTTACAGCTTCTGCGTTTCCTACATTTTATACAAGGCACTTCTCTGACATGCTACTTAATTTACTTTCTATTACAAATATGTGGTACTTATGAAATTTAAGAACTCTTAGGAAAATTCCTTTGCAGACATCTCCACATGGCCTTTGTGGTTTATAATATAGGAAGTTCTAGAACAAACTGCACGTAGTTCTCATTCTAATTCTGAGTCCAGTGATTCTCAGTAGACCCTTTTGTGCTTGTCAGAAACATGATGATTGTTTTTCCCTGCTCGACCATAGTTGACCAGAATTGGATTGGCTGTAACGACTCGTTCTGGTTACAACCACACCACTGGGCCATGTGTGATGCCATGTCTTTACTTTTTTAATAGTGTAAGTATCCGTGAACCTCCCTTGGACACCACCTGCCTCACCTACATGTATGCTTCTCCTACCCTGTCCTCGGGATGATCTGTACCCCTTCCCCCACCACACAGACAGCACAAACCCTCTAGGGACTTCTGCTTGTCAACACCTGGGTGGGTAAACCAGCGCGGAGTACTAGAGCCAGGATTTACCCAGAGTGAGAGAGCCCTTGTAGATGCTTTCTTGATGAGGGCTGTTGCCCCTCCGTGGACTGTGTTCCCTGAAAACAGCATCTGGCTCATGATAGGCCCTGAAAAACCGTCTGTGAATGAGTGAATGATTAAAAGGAGCAAGACATGGGGCCTGCAATGGGTCCATTCTACCTGGCCCTAACCTACTGATGAAGGTTGCAAAATGAAACCAGGAAACTGTTGGCTTCCAGGATCTCTTGGCAGATTTGCTAATTGGTGAGAACAGTGGTTGCCAGACTTGGCTAGATATCAGACTCACCTGGATAATTAAAATCATTAAGAATGCGTATTCCCAGGTCCCACTCCACACCCACTGAACTTGACTCCCTCAGGTGATACACAGGGCAGTTTGGCAGGCCCTGGGTTAGAGCCAAACAGAGGAGACCAGAGCCTGTTGTGTGTCAGCATGATTTTTCACTGAGAAACCTTGATGCTGTGGCCACAGGAGGCCTTGGCAAGGTGAACCTCCGTTCCCATGGGAACTCAGCTGGAAGGGTCCCTCCGAACAGAGAGAAGAAGCCCGAAGAACCCTGGGAGAAGGGAATGCCCAGGCTTTGCTCAACCAGGAGGCCAGGGAAACAGTGGGGTGGCAGGGTGAACCTCCAGAGAAGAAGAGGAAAGGAGAATGAGCTAGAAGAAAACTCCAGCTCTTCTGAGGGAGGAGAATGACCCCAAATTTTGGGGAAAAGACTGAAATGAATGAACTTCAGGAAAGTCAGATGGAGCGGCTCAGGCCAACACATGCACGGGTGGGTTTGCCCTGCCACTGAGCACACTGAAGTCAAATGACCTTTTTGTGTGACTCACACTTTAGGACAAATCATATGAAGAAAAGGAACAGTAAGTAAAATGAAATAAGAGGCATAAAGAAGGAGGAGCTGGTGAGATGCCTGGGTGGCCCAGTTGGTTAAGTGCCTTCAGCTCAGGTCATGATCCCAGGGTCCTGGGATGGAGTCCCAGTGTCGGGCTCCCTGCTCAGCGGGGAGCCTGCTTCTCCCTCTGCCGCTCCCCCTGCTTGTGTGCTCTCTCTCTGTCAAATAAAGAAATAAAAAATAAAGTCTAAAAAAAAAAAGGAGGAGGAGCTGGAATCGTCTTAGCGATTTGCTCTGTACAATATGGCCTCAGGGCTGAGTCTTTGGATTCAGAAGATAAGGATGTGCTATTCTCTCCCCTTCAGGAAGAAGGTAGGCAGCTGACTCCATCTCTGCAGAAATATGTAGGTGTCCCGGGACAGGGTTTTGGAGCCTGACAGAATCTTGGCTCTGATGTGTAGTTATTTTGTACTTGTAGGCACATTTCTTCACATTTCTGGGTCTCCATTTCCTCTTTGGTATGCAGCAAACACCCCAGATTTGGCCTGAAATATGTCTGGTGTGAACAGCTACGAGGGACTGTGGGGTAGACACCCCCAAAGGCAATTTTCACAAGTCCACTTGCTCAAGGGGTTTGGTGGAAGGATCACCGTTGGTGTCTGAGCGCAGGGGAGGGGAGTTGTGAGAAGCCAACTGTGCAAATTGTGCTTCTCACCCAGAGCACGCCTAACCCGGCATCCACATCCTCGAAAAAGAAACCGTGTGAGCAGAAGCTGAAGAAATGGTTTCTGCTGTTGTCCTTTAAAAGGCTCCTTGAGACGCTGGTGCTCAGGCAACGCTGTTTGGAGACTGAGGGGAACCCAGGCAGGTGCCAGGCTGGGGAGAAGGGAACGGTTCTCTCTGGGCCACCTCATGGCTTTGGCCCTTTCTTCGTGAGCTCCCTGGGAAAGGGGTACCGTTTGGGAGATTGAAGGGTTGCGGTGCCTTGTCAAACAGCAGAGGCTGTCTCAGCACGCAGAGGAGGGGCGCTTGGCCGGACGCATTGGAGGCAGGCATGAGGCACCTTCAGGTAGGCGGCCATTCTCTGTCCTGGCCAGGTGACATTTCTGGAAAGTCTGATGTTGAAGAAGAGCTTGGTGGGTACCTTGAGATGCAGAGAAAACTGCTCACAGGCACACTTGAGACGATGTTGAGGGACCTTCAGAGTCTTTATAGGTTGGAGGATTGGGGAGCTAACAGTCTGCCTAACAGGATGACCACTACGGTGATCGCCTCATCTGCCTAAAAGAAGTCTGGGCAGCCTAAGTGTCACGGGGACACACCGAGCGTAGCAGCCTTTAACTCAAGCAGGGTTTCTCTACCGCGGCACTGCTGGCATTTGAGGCCAGATAGTTCTTCGTTGGGGGAGGGGGGCTGTCACGTGCAGCGTAGTATATTTCAAGCATCTCTGCCAGAAACACCCCCCAAAATCTCTCCAGACTGCAAATGTGCTCTGGGGGACAAAACTGCCCCCCTTGGGAGCCACTAATGGAGGGTGACTGTGAGAATTTAAGATGAGGTGTGTTAGATGCCCAGCCCCGGGGTCTGCCACATGGCGTGGGCTCAGCAAACACCAAGTTCCTTCTCCCTTCCTGTCACTGGCGCCAAAAGTCCGGCTCTGGGGTTCCAGGGTGCAGGGATCGCAGGCAGCTAGAGACACCTCTTTGATGTGTCCTTGGGCAGTGTCTTTGGTAACCTGAGCTTCCCTTACAACAAAATGAGGGGCTTGGACCCTGCGCCTTTTAAGGACCGTGTCTGGGGTGACATTTCTCAGTTCCCAGAGTGTGTGGCCCAGGACTGGGGGAAGGAAAGCGGTCAAGAGCACCTTATGAGCTAGGAAGATCGGTAGGAGAAGAAAGGGATAAAGAAAGGGGAGGTAATCAGAAGGGGGAATGAAGCATGAGAGACTATGGACTCTGGGAAACAAACTGAGGGCTTCAGAGCGGAGGGGGTGGGGGAATAGGATAGACCGGTGATGGGTAGTAAGGAGGGCACGTATTGCATGGTGCACTGGGTGTTATACGCAACTAATGAATCATCGAACTTTACATCAGAAACCAGGAATGTACTGTATGGTGACTAACATAATATAATAAAAAATATTATTATTTTAAAAAAAAGAGCACCTTATGAGGAAAAATGAAAGGTCCTGGCTTTGTGAGATGAAGCAAAATGATGGCTGGGAGGGTTGTACTCCTCAGGCCAGATATCTGAAGGCTGGATGCATAAGGGAGTGTGCGCTCGGGTCTCAGCACAATGATCAGTGAAGAGTGGAAAAAAGACAGGAGCTACCGTCAAAGTGGACATGGGGATGTTTGGCTAAATACGGGCCAATGGAAACCCTGGAGAAGCGAGCTCCTTGTACAAGCCAGATACTAGGTATGCTCGGTGGAGTTCTAGGATGGTCCCAAGAGTCCCAGCCCGTGATTACACACCCCTTCTCCCAAGTATTCAAACGCTAGTCCGGGTACTGCTGGCCAGAGATTTGCAGATGGAATTAGAGTCCCAAATTAGTTGACCTTAAGATAGAGACACTGGCCTGGTGGACCTGACCTCATTACCTGAACCCTTTAGATCTGGCTTGAGAGGTCAAAGACAGAGGTCAGAGATAGAAAGTGCAGGAGGGGCTTCATGGAGGCAGATGGGGGACCCAGATGGCGGGGAACCTGGGGCTTCTAGGAGCTGACAGCAACTCCTGGCTGAGAGCCAACAAAGAAATGGCGGCCGCGGTCCTGCAACCACAAGGAACCAGCTTCCAAGCACGCATGAGCTGGGGCGAAGTTCTTCTGCAGAGCCTGCCGATGAGAACTCAGCTTGGCCAATGAGCTGATTTCAGCCTTTGAGGCCCTAACAGAGAACCATGTTGGGGTCCTCCGATCGGCAGATCTGTGAGACGATAAATGGGTGCTGTTTCCAGCCATGAAGTCATAGAAAATTGAAATGCCCTGGGGACCTCTGATGCGTCCCTTGTGCAGCGGTGCCACTGAGGATTCATTCAACGCAGAGTCAGCCACGTCCCCACACTACTGGCTCCGGCAGAGCTCCGTGTGGGGCAATCTTTAGTTCCAACCACGAGTGGCCAGTGGCAGCTAAGAAACTGCAGAAGCAGAGGCCCAGGGGAAAGGAAGAGGCAAACTCCCTGTGGCTTTGACTTCAGGCGAAATGGCAAAAAAGTTCCTGACCCAGTTCTCAGCCAAATAAAGTTGTTGTTGTTGTGGTTGTTGTTTTCTCCCATTACTGTCTACACATACCACCTAGTCTGAGATCAGAGTAAGCTCTGTCCCTTCTTAACAAACTGCAGACTCAATAATCCTTGGGGCTGGTGGGGAGAATAATAGGAGTTGTATTATTTCTTTTTTTTTTTTTTTAGATTTTATTTATTTGAAAGAGAGTATGACCAGGGAGAGGAGCAGAGGGAGAAGGAGAGGGACAAGCGGACTACACACCTAGCATGAAGCCCAATGTGGGGCTCAATCTCTTGGCCCTGAGATCACAACCGCAGCCAAAACCAAGACTTGGATGCTTAACTGACTGAGCTACCCAGGTGCCCCTGGGAGTTGGTTTTTTTTTATTATTATTATGTTCAGTTAGCCACGGTAGAGTACATCATTAGTTTTTGATGTAGTGTTCAGTAATTCATTAGTTACGTATAACACCCAGTGCTCATCCCAACACGTGCCCTCTTTGATACTCATCACCCTGTTACCTCCTCCCCCCACCCACTCCCCTCTGAAACCCCAGTCTATTTCCCGGGGTCCATAGTCTCTCATGGTTTGTCTCCCTCTCAGATTTCTCCCCCTTCAGATTTCCCTCCCTTCCCCTATGTCCTCCGTGCTATTCCTTATGTTCCACATATGAGTGAAACCATATGATAATTGTCTTTCCCTGCTTGACTTATTTCACTCAGCATAATCCCCTCCAGTTCCATCCATGTCGATGCAAATATTGGGTAATCATCCTTTCTGATGGCCGAGTAATATTCCATTGTATAAATGGACCACATCGTCTTTATCCAGTTGTCTGTTGAAGGACATCTCAGCTCCTTCCACAGTTTGGCTATTGTGGACATTGCTGTTATGAACATTGGGGTGCATGTGCCCCTTCTTTTCACTACATCTGCATCTTTGGGGTAAATACCCAGTAGTGCGATTGCTGGGAGTTGGTTATTTCTTTAAGTAAGTTTGTGACAAGACCAGATGCACACCCTTCTGAAGCAAAACGAGGCTAAATGCAAGACCCGCTGTGTATGTTTGTGTGTAAATGAAGCATGTGTGTGTGAGAGTGTGTGTCTGTGTAGACAGAATATTCAATCCACAGGTACCAGAGTGTTGTGATGTGATGTGTGGTACTCACAGAGTCATGGCGCATGTTGGTGACATCGAGCTGTGGTTATGGCGGACTCTGTGTGGGTTTATCCACGTGTGAGAGTGCATGGTGGGCAGTGAAGTAGGGTAGCTGTGATGAGGAGAGCACGTGTGGGGGACTGTGACTCTGGTATATCGGCACGTATGTGATAAGTGGAGTGTGGGGGGGCGGGGCAGGGAAGGAGTTACGTGTGTGATTATTTGTCTGCAGGAGCAAGGGGGGTTGTTAGAGGGTGATGACATGCGACGGACGGGGAAATACATTTGCACGCCAGTGTGTGGGGCCTGTTTGAGGGCCTATGCACAATAGAGGGTCTGAGGTGTGAAGTCTGTGAGTGGTAGGGGTGTGGGCTCGTGGATACTGCTCAATGATCCTTGTCTCCATGACGTTACTTTGTTTCCATTTTCTTTTTTCCCTTGTGACTATCTTATTTATCTTATACAGTCCGTTTGATTTATATAATGGATTGTTGATCTGTCTACTGGAGTATATGCTCCACGAGGCCAGAGCCCACGTCTGTCTTGTGCGCTGATGCAACATCAATTCTTTAGAACGGCGCACGGCATGAGTAAATAAATGGGTGCAGGGCTGCCATGGCAGTGGGGTGCCTGTGCCTCTGAGTGTATGGAAGATGGTGGTAGAGAATTTTCTAGAACAATGGAAATGAGATTACAGAGCTCTCTATCTGTGAGTTAGTGAAGAGGTGAAGGGAGGCTTGCAGAGGTGACGGGCATTGAGTGGGATTGTGCACTGCGTACACGTGAGCAGGCACTGGAAGCGTGAGTGTGTACTTGAGGGTGTGTGGTTGGGGGCAACGTGCAGGGAGAAGACGTGGGTGTATTTCTGTTTGACTGAATGTCATTTACAATCTCCATTGACTCCCTGGGGTGTATCTGTCAGGCACTGACTCCCCCAGGTTCCAGGGACCTGACCCTCTGTTGGGTCCTCCTCAAGGAACCTGTCTCCACAGTGGGGTCTCAGGAGCCGTAATTGCCTAGTAAGCACAGGCTCACAGGTGGGGTTAAGGGAGAGGATAGAATTCTGTCTTCTTAAGTGGTCCCTCAAGCGAGAAGCAGGACTTCTTGGATACCTGTAAAATGTGGGTCTCAAACATGACAGTGTAGGGGCGCCTGGGTGGCTCAGTCGGTTAAGCATCTGCCTTCAGCTCACGTCGTGGTCCTGGGGTCCTGGGATGGAGCCCACGTCAGGCTCCCTGCTCAGTGGAGAGTCTGCTTCTCCCTCTTCCTCTGCTGCTCCCCCTGCTTGTGCTCTTTCTCTCTCTCCGTCAGATAAATGAATAAATAAAATCTAAAAAAAAAAAATTAAATATGAGAGCCTAAAGGCCAAGTGGCTTTGTCTGTATCCGTTGTGTGCTGTGGCTGTATGTGTGTGTGTGTGTGTGTTCTCTCAAAGAACCAAGGCTTTCTCTCTCAGGTCCTGGAAACACTTTCTAAGATCGGAACAATTATATTCTGAAGGTGTAAATGTCCTTCAAGTTCAGGTCCTTGCTCTTGAACTGGAGAGGCTCATTTTCCTCTAGTTATTTCTGAAGAATTGTGCTTTTGCTTGTCTTCTCTAGTTTTGCTGACAAGAGCTTAGAGTGCCTGCTAATTCTTTTGGCCAGCTCTAGAATCAGAGCAGCTTGGGGCACCTTCCTCCTCATCTGAATGACCTCATAACCCTGTTTATCTTGAGTTCCATCTATTTTCACTTTTTGGAAAAAATGATCTGGGCACTTTGGAGCTTTTAGGTTTAGGACCCACCTTTCTTTTTTCTTCTCCTGTGTCCTTGATGTAGCTGGAGGGCGGTTGATTAACTGCAAAGAACTACGCTAGAGTTTCAAGGGTAATATGACGCTCAAATCGGCTACCTGAGCAATGTGGGGAAAAATATGTTTCCTGGAAATCTTCAATTAGATGGTTTGGCCTAAAATTTACTAAGTGTCAGGCACTGTAAAAGGTACCTTCCCCGTCCTCCTTCTTTAACCTACTATGTGAAAAGCATTGCCTTAGCTGAAAGTGGAATGGGAAGTGGCAGAGAGAGATTCTAAAAACAACAACAAAATCAACAAGTAAAAGGGGCGCCTGGGTGGCTCAGTCGTTAAGCGTCTGCCTTTGGCTCAGGGCGTGATCCCAGCATTGTGGGATCGAGCCCCACATCAGGCTCCTCCGCTATGAGCCTGCTTCTTCCTCTCCCACTCCCCCTGCCTGTGTTCCCTCTCTCACTGGCTGTCTCTATCTCTGTCGAATAAATAAATAAAATCTTTTAAAAAAATCAACAAGTAAAAAATATGCGTGGTTTAAGGGAAGAGATTCTTGAAAGAATAGCACCCAAATGACAAATTTGAACCATCATCACCATCAGCGTCACCATTAGTCATTCCCCTTACCAATAACCTTACCCTTAACCTGTAAAGCTTACAGAATGTGAATCATTGGGTTCTCTTCTTCTTCTCTTAAATTCATACTAAAAAGGTAAATGATTTTTAAAAAGGTAAACGATTATTGGCCCACCCTAAATCTTGGCCTCTCCAATGTGGGTTTCATGGAACACAGATTTTATGGGGTCACTCCTCTGCCCAAGACCATCCAACTGCCCAGTCTGAATTCAGATCAGCTCTTCTGAGAGCCAGTAAGACCGTGCCCTGGCCTCATTTGGTGTAAATCTCATCTCCATGTGAATTCCCCATCTAGTGCATACCAGATGGTGCCATGCTGTGTGACTTGGGGTGCAGAGGTGGGAAAGAACCACAGAGCCCCATTTCTGACCTCAAGAACCTCATGGTCCAGCAGGAGAGGCGAGGCGTAGCACAAATGGCAGCAGCCAAGTCTGGGTTGGGTGGAGGGTGGTCATGAGAGGGTTAAAAGAAGATGCTTCTGGGACTGAGCCTAGAGGATGGGGCAGGAGTGTTCCAAGAGGCTATGCGGTTACAGAAAGGAATGGGGTCCTCAGCCATGTCCTCTGGCTTGGTCATCACACATGTTCTAACCTCTTGGCATTCACTGATACATTTCTGTTCCTAGAAAGGTCTGTCGTCTCTTCCCTTACTCATCCAAATCCTCCCTCCTTTGCAAGGACCAGATCTATTGTCTGCTTTGCCATGAAGCCTTCCCCAGCCACTGGGACCCGTTCTCTCTCGCTCTCCTCCCTGAGCTCCCCAGTCCAGACCATCATGCTCAATATTACTTTTTTTTTTTTGGCAATGGTCTTGTTTCTCTACCAGGAAGAAAACTCCGAGGGAAGGGAGCCCAGTTCTTGTCCTTGGTAAAAGCGAGACAGAGCACATTCTTGAAAGCCAGACTCTGAGAGCTGAGACTGGGAGGACCCTTGTGTTTACCAAATGTGTCACTTTCAGAAAGTTACGACATTTCCCGTGCCTTGGTTTACTCATCGGCAAAATGGGAATGATGAAATAGAGTTGTTGCCAGAATTAAATAAGTTTATACGTGTAGGGCCTGTAGAACAGTGCCTGAGAAGCGGTACGCACTAAATAAATGTTGCTTGTTGTTATTATGGTCTGAGTTATGAGCCCCTCTGCTCTTTTATAGATGAAGAGGCTCATAGAGGGAAAGGGACCTTCCTGAGGTCACTTAGACAGTTACGGCTGGCAAGGGACAGAGCTGAGACAGAACTTGTGTGTCCTAACTCCCAGCCAGGGTTCTTGGGGCAGCATCATGTCACAGGTCCTAGCCCAACCAACCATGTTTGTTGAGTGACTGATTGACCAGTGAGCCCAGCCAGGCGCTCCTGAAGAACCGGTTGGACGTGAGAAGAGAACAGCTGATCTGGTCCAAATCCTGGTGGTCTGAGCTCTCCCCTCTCCCCCATAGAACCACTAACCCAGCCTTTGGGGAAGACATTGCTTGTGGCCTAGAAGAAAGGAAGTCAGGCTAGTTTGAAATTAATGATCTCGGATTGGGTTTTAAAGCCCCACCTTCTTCTCTCTCCATCTTCTGTTACAACCTAGAGGCAACTTGGCTTTTGCCAGCTTAAGAAACAGCTCCATTTAAAAGCCATTAGTTTTTTAATTGCAGAGAGATTGCACTCCTGCTGCCTGGCTGCGGGCCCTCACTTTGTACCAGGTACCTGGGAAGCGATGTGCCAGGCAGCCAGCCATGTTCCGATGCCTCGCAGAGCAGAGCTGGCCTGTGCTCTCCCCAAGCCAGCCCAGGCCCTTACCCGAAGCTTCTCCTCCTGTCTCAGTTACCCAGATATGTAGCTGGGGAGGCAGAAGTGATCCGACAGTCTATTCCCTCCTCGATCACAGACTTGGCTGTGTGAGCTCGGGCAAGTTCATGTGATTCTCTGGACTGTAGTCTCTTGGTGACCGTAAGCACCCTTTACTGGATGTCTTTAATCCATTCAGTTCAAGCCCATCCAAATGCATCTAACAACCCAGCAGAGAAGATTTTTTTTTATCCTTTTCCTATGCCAGGAAGCAGGCTCCGAGAGGTGAAGTGACTTGTCCAAGGCCACATAGGTGATATGCAGAGAAGCTCAGACTCAAAGCGGTGTGGCCGGTAGGAAGAGCTAGAAAAACCGTGATGTTAATCCAGATTCTGCCAGTACTGATGGGGTATCCTGGAGCAAATTCTTTCTGCCAAGTGGCGAAGCATTTCGTATAAAAAAGAACTTTATATTTAATATTCTATGGTGTGGTGCTTCCCAAACATGCCTACACATCTGACTCACTGCCAGAAGCTTCATAAAAAACAGATTCTTAAACCTTGATCCAGGCCTGGAGAATCCCAGATCTCTGTGGACGGGACCTGGGAGTCTGAGACTGAGCGAGCTCCCATCTGACACGTGGAAGGATGTGCAAACCCCTGCGGGTCCCCTAGTTCTTGGACTCGATGGGACCGTGCCTGTGCGAGTCAAGCAGCAGGATAGAGCTGTAACAGACACGTCCCAAATTTTGTTGCATGACTCAACACAAGTGCATTTTCCGCTCCGGTACCGTCTGCTGCCAATGCGGGTGCCTCTCCGGAGCAGCTGGCCTCCACATGGTGGCTCCCATCGCAAGCTGTCTTGACCTACGGCCCTGCTGTGACAACGCGTGCTTCTGGAACGCTCCCTGGCAGGGAAGAGAGCCCTGGCCACGGGCTACTCCTGCCCCAAAGGGATGCACGTCACTTTGGCTTATATTTCCTTGTTCAAAGTAAGCCCTGCTCATTAGAAATCACGTAAAGGGAGCAAATAAGGGCAGTCATCCCCGTGTGTCCCAGAGTGGTCAACACTGGTAAACAGTAGGCATGTCTATTGCTATGACCCGATCGAGCTGCTCAGAAAATGCTTTCCTGTTCACCTGGATGCACGGATGGGGATCAGAAGGAAGGCCAAGGGCCCAGGAATGATTCTCGGGAGATGTCATAGCCACTCATTCGCTCGTTCATTCATTCATTCATTCGTTTGTTCCAAAAACACTCTTTGAGCTCCTGCTGTGTGTTTGGCACCCAACCAGAGACTAAAGAAACAAAGAGGAGTCACACACAGGCTTCCAAACTTAGGGCATCCAGCCAAGTGCGGCAGGCACACCTGTAAACGGATAATGAAGACAAACAGCCACAAATACCACCTGAAGACAAGAGCAGAAAAGATTTTCCAGACGGGGGAACAGTGTGTGTGAAGTCATGGAAACGGGAAACAGTTTAGGGTGCTCTTGGGTCCGTGACATTTTTGTATGACTAGGGCCTTGGGAAAGAGAGAGAAAAGTCTGAAATAGAGAAGTCTGGGCAGGGCTGTAAAGATAAAGGTCAAGGGAGGGGGTGGAAACACGGCGGGGGGGGGGGGGTAGGGGGAGGCCCGGGGACAGTGGGAGACCCTCAGGGGCACCATACCTTTTCACTGCTTTCTTTGTGTCCTTTTGTTGTGGTGGAAAACACTTTGGTTTGGGACAGACCTGGTTTACAGAAGCAATCCCCCAATGATTGGGTGACTTTGGGCAGGGCACCCGACGTCCCTGGACTCAGTCACACCACTTGTAAAGTAGGTGTCCGTGCAGTCGTGGGGGGTCCCACTCTGGTCCCTCTTCAAGAGAGAACCCGCTGTGAGGAGTGGCGTTGGCTGACAGCTCCACTTGTCACACCTTCTGGACCCGTGGTGGAGGTGATGTCAGGCCATTCCCAGCCGAGGATTGAGCACGGGGCAGGGAGTATGGTTGGGCACTCCTGCCCCCCATGGGACTCCTCTCACAGCCCGTCTTTGCTCTGGGGCTGCCACAGCCTTGCTGAGACTTTCTCCCAGCTGCACCTCAGCCCTTGGCCCTTCCTACCCAGACCTCCACCCCCCCCTTCAGAGGTGCCAGACCCACATCTTGGTCTGTGACCTTCCACGTCTACTCCTGTGCTCTTCCTCTACCCTCCGTAGGCCTTTACCCCAGTGAATGCCTTGTGCTTCTGGTTCCTTCTTGGCTGTTGCTTCCTGGAGAAGACTAACTGGCCCAGTATCGTGCCAGCACCGTGAGTCTGAAAGAGCATTAAAGGATATACAGTGGGGGGTGTACAATGGGTAGACAACGTGTGCTAGTCTCTCTTCTCATGAGCTCATTTCTCCTTGTACTTAGAGGAACACATTGTGGTGAAAGGGGCTAGACTAGACTTGGAATCCTCTGGTTTGGGTTTCAAATTCTGTCTTTGTCTAGTTTTTAGCTATGTGAATATTATGCAAAAAGTTATCCTTTCTGAGCCTCAGTTTCCTTATGATTAAAAAATGGATAGCATCGGGGCCCTGGCTGGCTCAGTGGATTGAGTGTCTGACTCTTAATGTCAGCTCAGGTCATGATCTCAAGGTCATGAGATTGAGCCCCGTGTCCAGCTCTGTGCTCAGCGTGGAGTCTGCTTGAGATTCTCTCTCTCTCTCCCTTTCCCTCTGCCCCTCCCATCCCCCATGTGCACTCTCTCTCAAAAAAAAAAGCATCTATTTTCAAGAGCAGTTCTGCATGATTAATTAAAAGGCCATATTAAAATGGAAGGTCAGATGATTTATTGACCATCCCTCTGAACTCTTTTTCTCCTGAAAACATCCCTCCATTTTTCTCCATCTCCTCCCCCATGCTTCTTTCCTTTCTACTTAAAAGTCACATGCTCATTCGTGGCCAGAAGAGCCTGGGCTTTGAGTAAGCGTTAGGCTTGCACTCACCTGTGCACCTACTTACCGGTCAGACTTCGTGTCCAGCTGTGAAATTTGCTCAAAATTGGTTTGGACTTGAGGCCTTGGCAGGGTCCCCAAGCAGAACAAGTGAGGTTCATTCAGGAATTGTGCACCTGAATTGTGAACCTACGCTGTGCCAAGCTGGGGATCAGGGAAACTGACATGCAGGGACGTGGTTCAGACTTCGAGTCGGTTACAGTCAAGGGGAAGAGCTCGACTATCACCACTGATACTGGCCTCCTTTCTCTCCTTCGCACCAGCCTGGTGTCCTTGCACTCGTGCCTCCCTCTGCCTGGAATGATCCTTTTTTAATTCATTGAATGATGAACTCCTTTTTTCCTTCATATCTCAGTTCATGGGTCATCTCCTAGACAGACCTTCCCTGATCACCAAGCCCCAGATAACCTTGGTCAGACCATGCTATCTGCTTTCCTCATAACATTGATTAGGCATCTTAGAAAGATCTTGTGTGCTTATCTGTTTTTTTGCTTCATGGCAGTCACCAACCCTCTACGCCTTCCAAAAGAACATGAGCTGCTTGAGGGCAAGGATCCTGTCTGTCTTGCTCACCTCAGTATGTGTTCTTGGACCTGAAAGGAGTCCTAGTATCTCCATAAGCATTTGCTGAATAAATCAATTTATTAACAAATTACTCTTTACCATGAACATAACAAGGTCATTTTGTTTCCAGTAGGAAAATGCATCGTAGATGTTCTCATTATGTGGGATGAACTAGACTAGATGAAGGCAACTGTAATACAGCTTAGTTCTTTCTCCCTTTGGCCTCCAAGCCTGCTCATGGGTGAGTTCTTACCCTGACCCTGCAGGACATCTTATGTGGGTACCATAGCTTTTTGAG
This sequence comes from Ursus arctos, assembly GCF_023065955.2. Classification (NCBI taxonomy): domain Eukaryota; kingdom Metazoa; phylum Chordata; class Mammalia; order Carnivora; family Ursidae; genus Ursus; species Ursus arctos. The sequence goes on along the minus strand of NW_026622886.1, from coordinate 6,858,754 downwards.
TTCTTAACATTCTCAGGAATAATTTCATTTTGGCAATTAAACTATCTAATCCAATCTAGTGTTTTAGGTTAAACGATGAGAAATTGTCAATATTTGATCATTTTTATGTATATAAATGACAATTTCACATGATGCAAATGAATAATGCAGCGTAAAGCCAAACATGATTCACATTTAATTCATCCCCTACCTCAGCTTGCAAACTGGTCCCCAGTGGGGACAGAGGGTGTGGTTGACTTCTTGTCTTTCTCTTGATATCCTTCTACTCCACTGGCCACCTGCTGCTTCTGTCACCATTAGGGTCAGCTCAAATGAAGAAGGAATCTGGGAGGGGAGCATAGTTTTATGTGGCTGATTGCATAAAGCTGGTTGGGGTCTAAGCTTGGTGAACAGTTAAAACTGACTTTTCTTTCTTAGATCACTTTTGTGTGTTTTCCTTGGAATCTTCCAGCAGGGCAATTCCTTTACTGGAATCAATGCATTCTCTGGGGGACAAGCTTGTGTCTCCCATTAGCCCTTGGTCTTCTGGGAGTCTGTCCTCTGATTGGGTGCCAGTGCTTCCCCCCGGACAGAATCCTCCCGAGATGCTCCAGGCAAGTTGCCTTAGTTGTGGCTGTTGTCTGGGCCAAGAAAATCCACAGCTGTGCCCCACCATCAGCAAAAGGATGGCTTTCATGTGCTAGAATTCTACTCATAGTCAGCTCACAGCTGCTCACGCCATCCTAATCTTCCCTTAGTCCTGGAGGGACACAGGCCAAGTGCTCTGTGTGGTCCCATTAACCCTCCCTCATCTAATTTAATGTCAAGAGGTACAGCCCTTGACATTTCCAGCTTGAAGGGAAAGAGGAAGAGAGACCCTACAGCACTCCAACAGCCCTCTTCAAAGGGCTCTGTTCTCCAAATACCTCCAATTCAACATTTTTTACAGGCTGGAGATAAGTGATCTCGGTGGCAGAACCAATTTTCTCACATCCTTTCCATGTCCCATGTAGGGGGTATGGCATCTCATTTTAGGATATGGGGGTACCCATCATCCATTATGCTAGGTCTCTGGGACCTCTGTTGAAACTCTGAGACAACAGGGAGGGCTGCCTTTGACATTGGGTTTTATTTATACAGAGTTGTTGATCAAATCAGACTTGCCAGTCCTTCTGTTTCAGAAATGACAGCACAGCACAGGCAATTCTGCAAAGTACAGCTCTTTCTGAGCCCATTAGATGAAGATTCGGGAAACAACTTGGCTCTCTGTTAGAAGGTTTTGATCAGCTTGGCCTTTGAAAAAAAAAACGGATTACAAGAGCACTGCGTGATCACTACTGCGAGGGGGACCTTCAAAGTCAGTTTTCTGCTAGGAAAGGTCACACAGAAGTATATTGACTAACTGACCAACCACTCACAGGGCCGAATCACTTAAACATGGCAGCTGCTGACAGAGTTTGACAAAGATCAAACGATGTATCTACTTTTTCCTAAATGGTATCATACAAAGAATCCAGACCTCATGAGGAACAGTGAAAAGCACAGTAAAGTTCTAGAGTTAGTGACTTCCACCCACCCACAGACCATGTGGTGTAATTGCTTAGAGACCAGACTTTGGTGTCAACACAGACCCGCGTTTGAATTCCTGCTTCCCCACGTACTGAGTGCAATTGGTCAAATTTCAGGTGTCCGGAAACCCTACTTTATACTGTTTATGTGAACATTAAACAAGATCGTTTCTAGCGCTGTGTTTTGAACATATTAAGTACTTAATATATATTACCTATTATCACCAAAATAGTTTTTATTATCAGCATGGTAATTGTGGGCCCAAGAGTCAAACAACTTGGGTTTGAATCTCAACTCTGCTATTTACCAGCTATGTGGCCTCGTCCATAAAACATGGTATTAATAAAACCTATCTCATAGGGCTGTGGAAAATGCTAACCTGAGTTAATTAATGTAAAATGATAGATTAACACCTAGAACATCGAAGACTCCCGGCGATTGTTAGCGGTTACTGTGGTTACTAAGGCCCCCTTTGTCATCCCTTTCCCCAGGAAATCTATTGATTGGAAAATTTGGTCTCTGCAACCACGAAGGGAATACTTAACTTCTTTCCTCTCCTACCGCTTCCCTAAAAGGGATCAAAGACATTCATGGTTGCAAATTAGGATTTCTGATTAGGAGTAGGGGTGGGGCAAGGCAGCAATGTGCTCAGACTCATTTCAGTGAAATGAAGTCTCAGCAAAGACTTGGGGCACTTTTGTTAACAATGAAGCATTATCCTTCCGATGACCGCTTTTGAAATTTTTTTTATTATGTTATGTTAGTCACCATACAGCGCTTCATCAGTCCCCGATGGAGTGCTTAAAACGACCCCAATCTTACAAAAACTTTTACAAACACATACAGGTGTCTTATTTTCTAAACCGTTTGAGAGTAGGTTGGCAGACTGATGTCCAATTTACCCCAATACCTTAGTGCATATTTCTTACAAACAATGACATTCTCCTCCAGAAGCAGAACACATCCCTCGAATCAGGAAATCAGCATTAATCCATCACCACCAGCCACTCAAGTTTCTCCAATTGTCCCAATAATTTTCCTGAGAGCTAAAGGACCATTAATCACGCCTTGCATCTACTTTTGTGTGATTTTTGTCTTTCAGTCATTTCGAGATTTTCATGACCTTGAAGATTTTGAAGAGTACAGATCATTTGTTTTGTAGAATGTCTCTCTTTTGGGGCTTATATTCTATTTCCTTATGATTCGATTCAGGTTATGCTTCATTGGCAGAAATATTGTAGAAGTGATGTTGCGTTTTTCTCATCGCATCCCACCAGGTGGTGGGTGAGTCCATTTGCTTCCTTTGATTCCTTGATTAAGCCTGTGTCTGCCAGGCTTCCCCACCTTCAAGTCACTCCTCTTCCTTTTATAACCAGTAAGTATTTGATGGGAATATTCACTATGTAAATACACCATTGTCATCAAACTTTTAAGTTATTTTTATCAGTGCAGATTCATGCTTTCCTATTTTATTCAGTGTGTTATAATCTATTACTGTTATTACTTATTTCCTTACTCAGATTATCCCCAGTTTGGCCAGCAGCGTTCCATTCAAGCTTGGTTTGTGCCCCTTTTATTTCTCTCTGCCGCAAGATGGCTTCTTCTCATCTTGTAATCTCATCCCTGCCCCACCCCTGAAATTAGCTAGTTCCCAGTGAGTTCCAGTTTCTTTTAGTGGAGAATGGTATTAAGAAACCAAGATATGGGCTCTAGGTGTGCTCATTGCTATTGGGGTGATATTGCTCCCAGATCTTCTCAGTGGACAGAACCAAGAAACGTATGTTTGTATATTCACACGTTCACTTTTCTATCTATCTAGATAAAAAACCATGAATTTGCTCCAGCTGTACTCCAACACTACAGTTTTCATTTTAATTTTCTTTCTAGATTTGTATCTCCTTTCTCCAAATGGTTTCCACTGTCCCTAGTTTATTTACTTATATTTGGTCAATTCTTCCTACACAACTAATCTCCCATCTCCACTGCCTCTCCCAGAGCAAATGGGCCCTTCATTCCATTTGAATTCCAGTACCCCATGTGGGGCCACCACACTGTATGGACGCCTGCCTTCCCCTGCTAGATCTTGGAGACCCCTGCACTCAGCCACCCCCACACATAGGTGTACTCTTGAGGATTATGCTTTCAGTTTGGCACCTGCTGCCAGGCACCCCTCCTCACTTTGCTCATGCTCTCACTCTGTGCTATAACCTACTCCCACCAACCTATCCCACATGATGCTCCCCAGGGACTGCCCTTTCTGAGGATTATACACTTCATCCTGCTAAGGTTCTGAATTCCCAGGCTGGGTAGCTGCCCCTCCCCTCCTGAATGGAGACCCTTCTCACCCCACTTGGGCTGCTCCTCTTTGTGGATGCCCCCATTAGCACACTTGGGATGACTCTTCCTGGCTTGGACAATATTTCTACATGCTCCAGGCCCTGACACTTCACATCAAGCTGCTTCTTTGCTTGGTCAGGCTCAACATATTCTGCTTGGACAGCCCGCACATACAGTCTTCACCCACTCCCTGGGCTCAGCCCCTCACTCCAGGGCACTGCACTCTCTCCCTTGCAGATGCTGATGCCTACCCTCTTCTGTCCCATCTGATAGACTTAGGACTGAATTATTCAGCAAGGACAGGGAAGTCAAGGGGAAGGGAAGAAGAGGGGGAAGAAGAAAAATGGAGAAATATTTGGGGAAAAAATTGATCTTTACCAAACTCTGTGCAAATATGTGCATAAATTAATAACAATGTTAGATCCTTGAATACTTTGAGAAGTATCATTTTAAAAAATTATAGACTTTAAAAAAGTTATTTCAAAGTATTTTCATGCTGACAATGTCTTCAAATATGTAATAGACCTAAGTCTATTGATTCATCTTTCAAATGGGATTAAAGTCCTATCCCAACCAATGTTGCAGAGTTCCATAGGGATCAAAGGAGAAAATAAATGTGAAGTCCCTATTCAAAATTTAAAGTGCCATCTGAGGGGAAAGAATAAAAGACCCACGATAGTGCCTCCATTTTCCACACACATACACAGGAGCAACTCTATTCCAGTAACTGTCATTACTGTTCTCTAAGAAGAAAAGTCCAGGGCACAATCCATCCTTCTTCCTTTCCTATCTTCCCAAAGATGTAGAAGGATCAAGGTCACAACATTCACCCATTGAGGAGGAAGAGTGGGAAGGAGGGGGCTGACCTGGGTTGCTTCATTCCAGACTATTTTAGGAGAACCAGGATCCTAATAGGTAGCACTTTCAAGGAAATGGAAAGATTAGATAGTGCACACATCCTCCTTTTCCTTCCTACTGCAAGTCAGTGTTGACACAGCCTCACATCTTTCTTTCTCTCTCTTTTGGATGCTCTCATTTCTTCCAAGAGACAGAATGTAGCCCATTGATATTACCCTAGACAAAGAGATCTGTGGGCAGCCTTAGCAAGCTTGGCTCTCCACCATGGGGCAAACGTTCTTTTTTCCCCCAGATCCTTTTCCTGGGGTGCCTCTAGGTTCATTGAAATAAGTAGGATACATATTTGAACAATGGGAGGAAATACACACACCAGGCCTTTGGCGTCATTGGTTCAAGGTTTTATTCATTCATTCATTCATTCATTCATTCATAAGTAGGCTCCACTCCCACCATGGAGTTCAACACGGGGACGACCCTGAGATCAAGACCTGAGCCAAGATTCTGAGTCAGAAATTTAACCCAGTGAGCCACCCAGGTGCCCCAACCAAGGTTATGTTTAAAGCTTACAAGTGTAGGAGAAAAGGACAGTCTACATGTGGCTGAGTGTTGCTTATTAGAGTTCAACTCTAAGTTTCCTGCTTTGTTCTTCTTCCTTTGTATATGTTGTTCTTCTAAGACCTATAGGAAGGAGATGTGGCTGGTCCAAGCTAGGGCTTGGATACTCTTGGGTTCTCTTCATTTACTCAGTAACTATATACCAGGCTCCTCTGTGCTAGATACTCTTTAAAGATGCTGATATACAGTGGTGAGCATATAAGTTATGGGTCTTCTCCTCTGAAACTTTGAGTCAAAGGAAGGAGATAGACCTTAAACAAGGAAACCACGTGTATAATTACAAATCACATCACTTGAAGATATGGCATTTAACCTAGATAGAAACTACTCAGGTAGAGTTCTAAGAGCATATATGAGACAGAAACAATAGCATGTGTAAACGTCCTGGGGCAAGAAGGAATTGGATAGATTCAAGGGACTAAAAGCAGGGTCCAGTGCTTCGAAAGCCATGAGTAAGGTGGAAATAGAAGCATGAAATTAGACTGGAGTCATGGGCAGCTGCCAAATCATCATGCTGGTCTTGTAGGCTGGTAAGAATTTCCGACTTTATCCTAAATAAATGAGAACCATTGAAAGATCTAAGCAGAGGAGTGACATAATTTATTTTAAAGATATTCTTGCTACTTTGTAGAAAATGAGTTGAAAAGAAGCAAGATTAAAAGGCAATAGGCCATTAAGGAGCTCTTGCAGTCATCCAGGTGTGAAATGATGCCAGCCTGTCTGAGAGTGAGAGCAGAAACGTTCCCATCCTTCACCCTCAGCAGCTTCAGGCCAGGCTGAAGGTGGTAGGCCTGTAAGAGATCTGAAGACACGACTTCAGGCCCATTAGATCCATCTCCTAACTTTTGGTCAAACCAGCCAGAGTAAAATATGATTTTTCCCTCATCCAAGAATCAAACTCATTATCCTCTGTAATAGCTGGGGATCGTCACCAGTTCATCACCCTATTATACATCTTATAGAGGGCGTCCGAGGCAGATGGCCTCTGAGATGGCCCCAGCCATGAACCATGCTTCTTAGTGTTCATGCAAGAGCACACAATCGAGTGTGAGCTGGACTTGCTAATTCTCTTCTAGTGAGCAGAATACAGGAGAAGGATCATGTGCCACTTCAGATTTTGCTCACTCTGAGGGAAGCCAGCTGCTCTATGGTGAGCCACTCTCTGAAAAGGCCACATGGCATGGAAGTAACATCTCCAGCCAGTAGCCGGTGAGGACCTGAAGTCCACCAAGCAGCCACTTGAACACCCAAGGGAGCTTGGCAACTGATCCTCCCCCATCAAGGCTTGACTATGGGCCTGGTGAACACCTTGACTGCAGCCGTGTGACGGACACCAGAGGCACCCAGCTAAGGTGCATGCAGAGGCCTCAACCACAGGAACTGCGAGATAACCCATGTTTGTTTGTCCTCAACTGAAAGTTCTGGGGCAATTTTTTGGCACAGCAATGAATACCTGATACAGTAGCATTATGAAATGCCTCTTGTATTTGGAATTGCCTCTAAAAACGATCTTCGTGTTCACACATCAGTCTTCTACAGCCACGTGAGTGAGTCCATTCCTATCAGGACAGTAGTCACAAGCTACAGAGGCAAAATTTTCCTGCAGACAGATCCAGAAAAACCCTGGAGACCAATGTCCAAACCTCTCAGATAGGAGTAAGTAGAAATTCAGAGAGGAGCTAGATCTTTCAGCTCACTGATTTAGTGTATGGATAATGTCTTTGGTCTTGTAATGTCCAGATTGATTTAGCAGTTAAGTATTGTAGCTTTCAGGGCAATGAGCCACAATCACTGATCAGACACTAACAGGTGATATTCAGAGTATTGGCAGTGTATTATTTTCCTGTTGCTCTTGTAACCAATAAATCACAAACTTAGTGGTTTAAAAGAGCATAAATTTATTGTATTACAGTTCTGGAGGTTGGAAATCTGAAAGGAGCCTCTTTGGGTTGAAATCAAGATGTTGGCGGAACTGAATTTGTTGTCTGATTGCTGATGCAAGGACTCCTGGTACTATGTTGAACAATAGTGGCAAGAGTGGGCATCCTTGTCATGTTCCTGATCTTAAGGGAAAAGCTCTCAGCTTTTCCCCATTGAGAATGATATTTACTGTGGGCTTTGCATAGATGGTTTTTATGAAATTGAGGAATGTTCCCTCTATCCCTACACTCTGAAGAGTTTTAATCAGAAAAGGATGCTGTATTTTTTCAAATGCTTTTTCTGCATCAATTGAGAAGATCATATGGTTCTTGTCTTTTCTATTATTAATGTGTTCTATCACGTTGGTTGATTTGCAAATGTTGAACGACCCTTGCATTCTAGGAATAAATCCCACCTGGTTGTCATAGATAATCCTTTTAATGTACTGTTGGATCCTATTGGCTAGGATCTTGTTGAGAATTTTGCATACTTTATGTGGAAAACCCAAAAGACTCCACCCCCAAATTACTAGAACTCACACAGCACTTCAGTAATGTGGCAAGATACAAAATCAATGCATAGAAATCAGTTGCTTTTCTATACACTAACAATGTAACTAAAAAGAGAAATTAGGGAATTGATTCCATTTACAATAACCAAAAACCATAAGATACCTAAGAATAAACCTAACCAAAGAAGTAAAGGATCTATACTCTAGAAACTACGGAAGACTTATGAAAGAAATTGAAGAAGACACAAAAAGCTGGAAAAACATTCCATGCTCATGGATTGGAAGAATAAACATTGTTAAAATGTCTATGCTACCCAGAGCAATCTACACTTTTAATGCCATCCCTATCAAAATACCAATGGCATTTTTCAAAGAGCTGGAACAAACATCCTAAAATTTGTATGGAAACAGAAAAGACCCCAAATCACCAAGGAAATGTTGAAAATGATAAAGCTGGGAGCATCACGTTGCCAGATTTCAAGCTATATTACAAAGCTGTGATCACCAAGACAGCATGGTACTGGCATAAAAACAGACACATAGATCAATGGAACAGAATAGAGAGCCCAGATATGGACCCTCAACTCTATGGTCAACTAATCTTCGACAAATCAGGAAAAAATATCCAATGGAAAAAAGACAGTCTCTTCAATAAATGGTGCTGGGAAAATTAGACAGCTACATACAGAAGAATGAAATTCGACCATTCTCTTAGGCCATACCCAAAGATAAACTCTAAATGGATGAAAGACCTCAATGTGAGATAGGATCCATCAAAATTCTAGAGGAGAATTTGGCAATAACCTCTTTGACATTGGTCACAGCAACTTCTTTCAAGACATGTCTCCAAAGGCAAGGGAAACAAAAGCAGAAATGAACTTTTGGGATTTCATCAAGATAAAAAGCTTCTGCACAGTGAAGGAAAGAGTCAACAAAACTAAGAGTCAACCCACAGACTGGTAGAAGATATTTGCAAATGACATTACAGATAAAGGGCTGGTATCCAAGATCTGTAAAGAGCTTCTCAAACTCAACACCCAAAAAACAAACAATCAAGTCAAAAAATGGGCAGAAGACAGGAACAGACACTTCTCCAAAGAAGACATGCAAATGGCTATTAAAAACGTGAAAAAATGTTCAGCATCATAGCCATCAGGGAAATTCAAATCAAAACCACATTAAGATACCACCTTACCAGTTAGAATGGCAAAAATTAACAAGGCAGGAAACAACAAATGCTGGAGAGGATGCAGAGAAAAGGGAAACTTCTTACACTGTTGGTGGGAATGCAAGTTGGTACAGACACTTTGGAAAACAGTATGGAGGCTTCTCAAGACATTAAAAATAGAGCTACCTTACGACCCAGCAATTGCACTACTAGGTATTTACCCCAAAGATACAGATGTAGTGAAGAGAAGGGGCACATGAACCCCAATGTTCATAGCAGCAATGTCCAGAATAGTCAAACTGTGGAAGGAGCCAAGATGCCCTTTAACAGACGAATGGATAAAGAAGATGTGGTTCATATATACAATGGAATATTACTCAGCCATCAGAAAGGATGAATACCCAACATTTGCATCAACATGGACAGAACTGGAGGAGATGATGCTAAGTGAAATAAGTCAAGCAGGGAAAGACAATTGTTATATGGTTTCACTTATATGTGGAACATAAGGAATAGCACAGAGGACCATAGGGGAAGGGGGGGGAAACTGAAGGGGAAAAAGTCAGAAGGGAGAAAAACCATGAGAAACTCTGGACTCCGGAAACAAACTGAGGGTTTCAGAGGGGAGAGGGGTGGGGGATGGCTTAGCCCTGTGATAGGTATAAGGAGGGCACATATTTCAGTGAGCACCGGGTGTTATATGCAAATAATGACTCACGGAACACTACATCAAAAACTAATGAAGTACTGTACGGTGACTAACATAATAAAAAAAAATAGGGTGAAAAAAGAAGGAACTGAATTTGTTTCTGGAAGCTCTAGGGGGAAATGTATTTTCTTGCTTTTTCCAGCTTCTAAAGACTGCCCACACTCCTTGGTTCCTGACCCCCTTCCGTCTTCAAAGCCAGCAACGGCAAGCTGAGTCTTACGTTTTGTCACTCTGACACACTGTCTCTTCTGTCTCTTCTCCATTTAAAAGCTCTTGTGATTACATTAAGCTCACGTGGAGAATCCAGGATAATGGGCCAATCTCAAAGTCATCTGATCATCAGCCTTAATTCTGTCTACAACCTTACTTCTTCACCATGCATGGTAACATAGTCACATGTTCCAGGTATTAGGATGTGGACATCTTTGGGGTGGGGGCATTATTCTGACTATCACAGGCACCTTCCCTCCACCTCCCTTGATACCTTGTCGATGGCTGTGGAAGTGTTGAGGTAACATCATAAGTTACCAAATCTATATGTTCTTCCCTCTTTCCCTTTAGAGTTAAATCTTCAACATGTCTCCTCAGGGTCCATTACCAGACAGACCATTGACTGAGTGTGTAACTAGACTTCCACTAGAGGTGTTTCCAACCTCAGGTACTGAGTCAGTAGGTGGCCCAGTGGGACTTTTGTGAACACTGAGATCCACGCTTGGAAACTCAAGTACGTGCTGGCATATGCGTACACTTGGACTTTCCGCTGGCAGTGGACGGTGCCCAGGGTGGGGATGGCCATATGTCTTGCCATCCCAAGGACACATCTTGTCTTCGTTTTCTGTGGGGTCTTTGTTAGTGGCAGAAGCTCATTGGGCCAGTGAGACAAAGTATAAGATGGGAGAGGTAGAAGAAAATTTTCTTGGTTCAGGTGCATAATTCATGAAGCCTGACATTAATATTAATGATCCTGTCCACCAAAGTCAGGCAAATGAAATATGCAAAGGAAGATAAACTTGGAAGCTCAGAAACTTCAGGCCTTTCAGACTTAGTTCCCCTGAGGGTATAGCTGTAAGAATATAGCCAGATTTGTATAGCAAATTACAGCTTGCTGAGAACCTTCCCATTTATTAATTTGCATTATGCTCACGATAACCCTGTGAAGCAGGGGAGACAGGAAGGAACTTCCATTTTATGGATGGGGAAAGTGAGGACCCCACCCAAGTCATAGCTTGACAGAAGCAGAGCTTGAGCTAGAATTCAGGTCACCTGATTCCAAATCCCACATCCTCTCCGCAACCTCCCTCTGCTATGTTAACTGTTACGTGATATAATTAAGATGACACACAAAACCCTTTCAATGTTAAATAAAGCAAAAACAGCAACAACACCACCAACAAGCAAAAGCCACTGTACCGAGAACATTTTATAACCTCTCCGTCTTGTACCATCGCTGTGTCTATAAAATGAGGTATAAGTAGGGCTCACTGCATAAGTTTCTTGGGTGATTAAATGAAATAATGTACAAAGAAAAGTCAAATGGTGCCTGAAAATAGTAAACACTTAGTGAATGGCAGTTATTACAAGAACTAAGTAGCTAAATAACATGGCTTCCCAGGCAAAATGGTCTTTATTTACTTATTCATTCATTTATTCACTCAACCAATATTCATCGAGCCTCTTTTTTTTTTTACCAGCTTTATTAACTGCTCATACTTAATGTAGACAATTTGATGAGTTGAACATATGCATATGCTTGTGAAGCCATCACCATAATCCAGGTAATATGCAGACATATTCGTTACCTCCAAAAATCCCTTGAGTCCCTTTTGTGTACGTAGGAACACCTAACATCTTAGCATAAGTATAGTTAATTATGGACACCGGGGAGAGCTTCCGCTGCACCCTACAAAGCTGTTCCCAACACCGTGGTTACCAGAGTGAACAAGAGAGACAAAGACCCTCCTCCTTTACCTTTTAGTGCAGGGGGCTGACATTTAACAAATAAGAATAGTAGTCATCTGGTTTAAAAAAATGGAGATATTTAAGGCAGGATAAGGAGGGGTGTGAGTACCAAGAGGGCCAAGACAGTCCTCTCTGAGGAGGTGACATTAGATTCCCGTGGAGTGCAAGGGTGAGAGCCATAGGCTATGGCTCTTAGAGAAGGGTGGTCCAGCCATGGAAAATAGCCAACTCCAAGTTCTTGAGACAAGAGGTGTGCAGCAACTCAACACGTTGGCTTGCACCTTGGGGATTTTCATGAAGTCTCAAACTCAAGGTGCCATGTGCTTCCACTTTCCACCAGCTCCCAAGCCCGCTGGGATTTACTTCCCACGTCTCTGCAAGGAGGCTCCCGGTAGAAGATAGAAGTTCATCTTCCATGTCTTGTTTCAAGACGTTGGCTTTTTGCCTGGAAGCTGGGTGTCTGAGTGCTCCATCAAACCCACGTCCTCTCGCTGCTTAGGCTCAACTGAAAAATCCCTCCTACGTCCCTACCATGGCACCGTTACATGCTAACTACCTGTGTGTTTAACTCAACAAGTATTTACTAAGCATCTACTAGGTGCTGGCAGAGTTCCAAGCGTGGATCTACAACTAATTGTCCATCTTGTTTTACTTACAGTTCGTTTCTGGAGGGCGAGGACTGTGACTTTACGGGTGCATCCCTAGGATCTAGGATTTCCTTGATAAAAAGCATGAGCTTGAGAGATATTTGGTGAATGACTCAAACCAAAATGCTATGCATTTATGACTCTTCATTTCTCCCTAACTTTCATAAAGAACAACCTAAAATCCCTTATCCCTGAGGTTCATAAAGCTCTTTTGTCTAAATTATCCCATTGGGAATTAGGAGAATTAAAAATGTACATTCGTTTCAAATCAGTAATTGTACTTTTAGGAAATTACTCCAAGTAAATAAAAAGAGCCTGGCCAGATATTTGAGCATAAAAGTACCCTTTTCAGCATTATTTATATTGGTTGAAATGGGTCAAAGTGTATATATCCAGAAGTACAGTAACAGTCATGTAAATTATGCTTCTCCCTGGACTTGTGGATCTTTTCTCTCCGTCCTTCTCATTCTTACTCTTATCATCCATTTTATTTTCTTCTTTCAAAGAAAGCTGTATTACCCAGGACTCGAGTGAGAGCTTGCCATTTTCAAAGATGACAACTACAGGTTTGAGGGAGAAAGTTAGGTCTAGCCCATCAAAAACTATGAAAAGTTAGTGGTTTACTTTACTGAGATAGGCACGTTTTCCTTGACACTTTACCTCTGGAGATAATTTGGGCTGGGTTATTCCAGAGAAGATCTGCCTGGGTTTCTGTCAAGTGCCTAGGGTTGGGTCTACAAGACTAGGACCATTTTAAACGAAACTTTTAGCTGGACATTCAACAGATAGAGTGAATTCTGACAGCAATCTGTATGATGGCTTATTTGTGCTTATAACTTCTCATGGGATATTTTTCTTCTTTATTTATTGCTAAGGTTTGCTTAGGCAAACTTGTTTTTATTACAAACTTCTTTGCAATTCTCCAGGACATGTATTTCTAATTCTCCTGTGCACTGAAGCATACTGACACTCTGCAGAACCCAGTTTTATGGGGGGGGATCCTGCAACAGACATCACCTTGTCTTGGGTGGGCTTTGGGTTTGTCTTCTGTCTCCAGCCTGTTGAGCTGCAAGAACTTAAAATCAAGTTTCACAAAGATCAGAAAATGTCCTCCAGGCACAAGGTAGCTTCGGGGCTATGCTTCTATTTCTAGGCCCTTATCACAAGCTTCACTTAACTTCTTGCCAACTCAAAAAAGGCATTCAAAAAGATGTAAAAATATTTTATCCAACATTGACAGATGTTTTCAGCAGGAGGGTTGGGGGTAGTGCTGGTAGGAGGCACCTGGTTTACCATGTTGCTAGAAACAGCAGTCCCTCCCTCAACGAGAGAAAGAATTTAGATACAAACTCAAATTTGCCTGCCTCCAAGGACCTTTAAGTACCATCCTATTCCATCACTTTGAAACCATATTAATCTAACATGAATGTAGTGACCCTTCCGATTCAATCAGACTAGAACGTGGGGGCTGCGTTTAATTCTAAGAATGTATTAACTTTTCTTCATGACTCGGCTCCAGAATTGTTCCTGCTCATGCCTAGGCAGAGGAAGCTGCTGAGCCTGGTGGCCCCAGTGCAGCAGAGAGCAGGTTAAAGAGAGCAAGCAGGATATGATTCTTGGGGCGTTGTTTTGCCCCAGGAATGATAATAAGCGATTAACTAGTCCATCTTCCTGCTCCATTCGCCTCCCAGCTCTTTCTTCCCTCCCTAGTCAATGTGGGCAGCATGACTCTCAGAATCCGAGAGGGAGGCAAGTCAAGATTAGTGGGCTGTCACATATTTATATTAAATCTGTTTTTCCTTTTCCTCTTCAGTGAGATACTCAAACACATTATGACGAGCAATATACAAACTACAACAGGTAGACATTTTGCTTGCATTTTCTCAGACTCCAGCTAAAGAAAGCATCGACTTGGTCCGGATGTCTTCTAACAGAATTATCATGGAAAGAAATAAAACGAAGGAAAATCATTTCACCTCCATATTTTATTTATACAAGAGGGCACTAAAATTCTCTACATGCCTGAAAGGGAAAGGTGCTCTTCTGACGTTTATCTACCCATCCCATTCTCCATCTACGTACCCATTCACCTACACATCCACTCATTCAGTAAACCACCCATCAGTCTACCCACTGTGCAATTATCCCCCTTCATCTATTTATCTTTGTCCATCCATCCTTCAATCCATTTATCCAACCACAATTCTGTCCATCAATACATTTCCCATCTACTTATTTGTTCACCCATCCATCCATTCATTTATTTGTTTACCTACCTCTATCCATTTATCTATGTACCTATCAATCCATCTCTTGATCCATCCATCAATCTATTCAGAAATATTTTTGAGCACCAGATGCCGCATTGGTCTGTATATGATTACGAAGATAAGTACTGTGACCATAGAAGGCAAAATCTGGCAAGGACTTTCCTATGAACAAAGTATTCAGGGGACTCTGATAATGAAGCAATTAGTGTTCTGTGGGAAAGAGAAAGAGAATGATAATGAAGCCTTGATTCTGCCCTTAAATGATATGCAAATTTTAAAGGTGGAAATTAAGTGGGTAAAGTTGGGGCCCCTGGAGGACATAAGGTTCCAGAAGTTCTCTCAGTTCTCAGAGAGATCCCATGTTCTTCCCAGCTCCATGAACCATAAGTTTCCCATTGGCTTAAGCTACTTTGAGCTGCCTTACTACCGCTCATGCTAACAGTGCTTGACTCTCGAAACACCTGGATTCTCCGATCTGACGAGCGGCAACCTCGTGTAGCGGTTAAGAGCCTGAATCCAAAATTAGCCAGGTCTTTGTTGAGGGTAATAATTATCGTCTCATAGGGTTATCCGATACTGGTTTTAAATATTTCCATAGAGGAGGTGCTCACTAAATGGTTGCTATTGTCATTCTTTAACTTTTTGTAAGATCTTTAGTCCGTGGTCATAGGGCCTTTGAATAAACCAGAAATAACTCTGATCCCATATGTTGTATGTCTGTGGCCCCTACCGCCATTATGCCCGTTTATTAATGTATTAATCTATCCCATAAACATTTAACAAATGCCTACTGTATGTCTACTTTACTGTGCTATGCCTTTTACTTATGATAACCATTTAATCTCAAACCCTATCAGAGAAGCATTATTATCCCTGTTTAAGGATAAAGAAACTGAGGTGCAAGGAGGTCACTAAAGTTGAAGTAAGAGGGGGAGCTGGGATTCAAATCCATGCTTATTTAATAACACAGGTGGTAACACCTGCTATGTGCAAGCCTCTCGTGCGGCAGACACTGGGCTGCCGAAGTGTTCCCATCCCCTGTCTTACTCGGCACCCACAGCACCTGTGGTGTAGATGTTACAGCCTCCATGTCGGAGCTGGAGAAGCTGAGAGTTGGAGTCTATGTTACTTGCCTGAGGTCACAGAGCTCATCAGTAGCAGAATCACCTTTGTGGACCCCAGTCTCTCTGCCTCCAAAGTCCATGTGATTACCACAATGCCCACTCCTCCTGCAAAATCTCACCGGAGAGATGAGACGCAAGCATCTTCACTGTCATACAAGGTTGGAAAGGGCCAACTGGACAACAGAGGTCAGGTTCAAGAAGAGATCACGTTTGGCTAAGCAGGATCAAGGAAGACTTCTCAGAGGAGGACACGTTTAAGGTGGGCCTTAAAGATAAAATAGACTAGGATAAACCAGAGGAGGGGGCACTGGGCATCCCAGGCTTTGGGACCAAAGAGGAAGGGTCACACCAGCAAGAATGCAACATACAGGACAAAGGGAGAGCCAGCCAGTTCGGTTGGAGGCGGGCATCCAGGATGCAGCACTCCCTTGCTTCTGCCTGCACGTCTCCAGCAGACAAAACCCTGAATATGGAGGTGGCAAATAACTAATCAACGAAAAAAAAAAGGGAAGATAATGTATTTACTACAAAAAGTAAGACACAGCAACCTCCCTTCTGGTCCTGTACTTCTTCCTTCTGCGAAGCAGGAGGCCCAGGGTTCCTTGGACTAAGCGAGGGGTGACAGTATTAAAATTAACAGCCAGAGATGGTTCAGCAAAACAGGAGCCGGTGCGGTGGAGCTAAGCCATAGAATTAGCACCGGCCCTGGATTCAGACCGAGTCCTGGTTTTGCTGCCGAGTGGCCATGCGACCTCAGACAAATGCCCTCCGCTCAGAGCCTTTGTGCCCTCATCGTTCAGTCGCAACAATGGCAGTCACCTCACGGGAGGGTTGTGATGGTCACGGGCATGCACCCCGCACGTGTGGCCATCTGCTCACTATTGCCCGATCCTCCAGCAAGAGGGGAGAGGAGGAGAAGCGCCGAAAGACAGGTGGGGGTGTAAAGGGAGGGAAGAAGAAGGCCACCAGTGTGCATGGCACAGGTGGCGCGTGCCTTCCTGGGGACTGTCACCTCCGTGCTGTCTTAGTGTTTTTCCCCCAGTTCCACCCACACGATATCCTGCAGCACTGACTGTGTGTGGAGTTAGAATAGCAAGCCTTTTCCAGCCTTTACTGCGGCAATCAAGGGCTCATAAAGCCATTCTTACGAGTGTATAATAAACCGAGCTACATTTGGGGTTGCCAAAGTGAGATTGCCATGTGGGGGACTCGGGGCTAGCCACTGGAAAGGTGACATTGAAGGTAGCAGATGCGAAGGAGGCTGTGACCACAACTGTCTCCAGCTCAGGACAGGAGGCTCAGACAGGGGGCCGGCAGCGGGGCGCTGGGGAGGAGCCCCACTGTGCGCCAGGAAGCTGGGTCTGGCCTCAGCCGCTCCCTCGGTGACCGCTTTATTTCTCTGACTTGCAACATCTTCTCACAGAAAATGTTTGTTTCTGTTTTAACATTGTGTGACCTGATCTATAAACACAACTGAAACCTAGGGTTCTCCTACTACTCTTCCTACTGTCGGTCTGTTGAGGTGGAATGGAAACATGCTGGCTTCTCTCCATCTCCCACTCCTAAACCAGCCCCCCAAGGAGACGCGGGTGCTGGAAGGAGTCCACTTGCAGCCCTCACTAAGGCTGCCTCCTTCCCTTTCATTCACTCACGCAGCATTATCTCTGCCAGGATGCTCGGTAAAATATTTGCTAGAAAGAAGGGATGGAGGGCGAATGGATAGAAGTAGGGAAGAAAGGAAGGAGGGAGGGAGAAGGGAGGGAAAGAGAAAAGGAACGGGGGAAGATAATGCGTGGTCCTTCTCTCTAGATGTCATAAACGCTGTCTCTTCCATGGCCACGTGGATGAGAGAAAAGAACTCTGTGATGTGACAGTAGAGTCCCATGATGTGTGGAGGCTGGGCTCCCAAGGAAATCCTTGGTGAAGAGCTACCCACTTGGTCCATTTGACGTTTATGGAACTGCGAAGGAGTGAGAAGCGAACTTCTGTTGTGTTGAACCACTGAGATGTATTTTGGGGTTTGTTGTTTCAGCAACGAGTGTTGAATATCCTGACTAATTAAAGCACCTATAATATGCCAGTTTATGCCCAACATATTTTCGAGAGTTGTGAGATTTAAGAGGTTGTTTATATGTTGCCAGTAATGAGCTGCACATACTCTCTCTCTTTCTTGCTCTTTTCTCTTCCTCCTCCTCTTCATTTCCTCATCTCTGAGAATCTAGACCTTGTTCCCCATGATCCTTCCAACTCCATAGTCCTGAAAGCTGCTGTTCCCAAGAACGTTTCCCCTCTGCAGCCTGGTCGAACCTACTGGTCATTTGGTTTATGGATATGCTGTCTCCCCATTAGTTTCCAAGCTCCTCCAGTGCAGGGGGAGGGGGTATCTTGCTAATAATCAGTATCTTTTCAGTTTCCATTACTTTGGGGGGTATGTTCTGGGTATTCAACAGTTCCTGGCAGAGGCGAAAAATGCAGCCCTTCTCGCTCCAGCCCATCCAATGCTCTGACCTTACCTTACATTTGTAGGAGTTTTATAATTCACACACTCCTTGCACATGACTCCCAACACCCTGATGAGGCAGACCTGGCAAAGATTATTGCCACCATATTACAGATAAGGAAACTGAGGCACAGTGAGGGGAGGGACTTTTCTCACGTTACTCAGGGTGTAAGGACCGAAGCCTCTGTCACACACTGTCACTACTGCTATGTTCTCTGTGACCACCTAGCCCGTCACACACTGTCACTACTGCTATGTTCTCTGTGACCACCTAGCCCTGGTGCGTGTACAGCTGACCCCAGTCGACCACCCACTGTAGGCTCTTCACTGGGTGAGAGATGGCATTGGGTGATCTCTAAGACCTCAGTCCCGGCTGCTGTCAGGTCACAGAGAGGAAGGGTAGTGGATAACCCTGAGGGTGATGAACATATGGCCATGGTTCTGAGAAGTCAGTGTTCTTTCTAAGCAATTCTTAAGGTCTCTTGGTATCTTTTGTGAGCCAAAGGCACAAAAGGTCCACTGGGGACTTCTGCTCATGTCTTGGAAGGACCACCTGACTCAGCCGTGATCTAAAGGGTTGAGCTCTCAGAAGCCACCACAGAGAGAATAGGGTGGAGACGATGCCAGGGACAGTTCTCTCCAAATGGCTCGAGCTTCCCTGCCTCCCTCCCCCCACTGCCGTTCAACTGGAGCCACGTGACTAGTTCTGGCCAATGGACTGTGAGCAAAAGTGACCTTGAGTCTGTTGCTACATGACTTGCAACCCCCCGCTGTGGGGAAGTCCTTTCTCCAGCCCAGTGAGGTCAGCTTTGGCCAGTGGAAGTGAGCAGAGGAAATCAACATGCCACATTCAAACAGGAAGCCTTTATGTTGTCCGGCCTCCCACTTAGGGGCTGCTCTTTAGCCTGAATCCTAGAATCAGAGACCCATGGAGCGGAGCCACAGTCTTCCTGCCACCTGTACCAGAGCCTTGCAGTGCTAGTGAGAAATAAGCCTGAGACCTTGGGTTACCCCAGTGCAGCCCAGCAACCACTGACCGATACACGGGCCAAATGGGAGAAGGCTCTGCCCAGCTTGACGTGACATTTCCCTAGGAAGCCTCTCTGCTCCTGCATTGACTGCAAACTTCTGAAGTCGCAAATGCTCAGTGTGTGGGTTCTTTGTGGAGGAAACCCCAGATGGAGATCTTCCTTGCCCTGACCAATGGTGGAGAAATGCGGGACAGGGCCCAGGAGGCACAGGGGCCCGAAGAACAAAACGCCTTCCTGCACTGCCTGCGCTGTTAGCAGGAACTGGGGACTTCCATGGACCATGGGTTAGAAGTCATGCAGACAAATTAATTTCAATCTCAACAGCTAGGGAGGGGCTCGCTGATAGCCATATCCCATAGGGAATTTTGCTCTTAATTAAACAACAAAAATAAAACAACATCGAAGGATTCACTTTACTGAACATTAGATTTGTTTTAGGAAATTCCTGTAATAAAGAACTCTCCCTCTCTTGCACTGCAGTATGCTTTGTCAAGGGGGCGGAGGGTGGTGTTGTCGACTGTACAAGATCCCTGACGGTTTTGTCTGTGCTGCAGCCTAAGAGAGGATGCTGGATTTGGGGAAGTCTTTGGACCGCACTGCCCAATAGAAATGTAATGTGAGCCATACCTGTAATTCCACAATTTCCAGTAGCCACGTTGATAAAAAACAGACAGCAAAAATTAATTTTAATAATGCATTTTATTCAATCCTATATATCCAAAATATTACCATTTCAACATGGAATCAGTGTAAAATACTGTTAATGAGGTATTTTACCTTCTCTTATCACATTAAGCTCTTGAACTCTGGTGTGTAATTTATGCTTAGAGCACATCGGCTCTAATTCGGCTGCATTTCAAGCGCTCAGGAGCTGCCTGTGGACAGTGTCTACTGAACTGCACATCACAGCTCTGAGCTCTGTCTGCCTGGGTGAAAAATAGCCAGGACAAAGCAGTATCAACTTCTCCAGTGGGTTCTATGGTGCCCTGGAGAGTACGCCTAACCTCTGACCTCCCCTACTTTTCCTTTACCAATTATCATTGTGCATGGAAACAGAGCAGGTCTCATCATATGCCCTCCTGGCCAGGCCCGACAGAGCAGCTGCTGATTGGAGGAGAGACGTAGAAGGTGCCAGAAGCATATTCCACCTGTTACCTGCCAAGGCTGGAGGTGGCCTGAGGGCAGTTTGATAGCACGGCTTTCTCCATCTGACCCCTCACTTCTGCACCTGATCACTAGACATTCTTACCCACAAGTTCTCTTGGAAGCTCACCCTCCCTTCTCCCCACTCCACTCATCCCCACTCTGAGCAGAGGCAAGAGAAAGTAAGGCCCTAGTTATTTCAAATGGGGCTTGACGCAGCTTCACAAAGAACATAAAATCAAACCATTTTCACAGGCAATCACACCCGGGCAGTTAAAATAAACTGAGAACTCAAATTACAGTCCATTACTGTCGGATTCAGAGCTCCCTGTCTCTCCGTATCCCTTGGCTTCTGGAAAAAGGGGGTGGGAAGGGGCACAGGGCACCACTCGTGTAGCCTGCTAATAGGCGGGGCCCACTGCAAAGGCCTTGATTTCTCCCATCAATCAAGTGGAAGGACGAGTGAACAGTTCTGTCTCTATTGAAGCAGCTGAAAAGTAAATGATGGTGTTGACAAGCTCTAAGCAAAGATCTTTCAACACATGATTGGCAGCATGGACCAAAAAGTACATCCACGGCGTGCAACATAGGCACGGGTGTGCGTGTGTGTGCGTTCTCCTCCCCACACCGATGCAGTGTTTGTGGACACCCCATTTCATGAGAGTCAGAGTGAAACAATCCAATTTCACAGGGGTGTCCTCGACCTACCGAATTGGCACCTCTTCCATAAAATGAGGATAATACCATCCCCTGCAGAGGGTTGTTATATACAGCAAACATAGTAAGCCTTGTATCAATTACTTTCTGCTCGTTACTTGCTTATTTATAAATGAAGGGGGTGTGGTATGAACCCTCCGGACCTGGTTAATGGAAAGGTAGGAAGAGCAATGAAGATTGCTTTCTAGGACAATATGGAGATGTGAGTATGCTGTGAAACTTCCCTCTCTGATCCAACTGCATAGAAATTACAGATAACATATTTTATATAATAATGAGAACATGCCTGTGTTCAAAAGCATTAGAGGGAAAAAAGGAAGAAAGAAAATAGATAGTAGAGAACCCATAGTAGTTAGCCCGAAGCTTAAGTATCATAAACTACGGGGGGTTGGATCAGAGGCAGGTAGTTTGGGTCAGAGACCCCTTTCCCAGATGGGGATGGGGGCTGAGTGCATCCCATAAATGGAAAAGATTATATCTCTGTTCTCCATGTAAAGCCAGGGCCTGGATGGCCTGTGAACTGAGACCTTAATACCTCTGACTTCCTACCTCATATTGTGACCTGGATATGCCAGCAAAATGTGGCTGGTAGGAAGTGGGTCCCCTTTTGAGTCTGGACCTTGTTTTGCAAGTGGACCCAGATTGTACAATCCCGGTGAAGGAGGAGTCCTCTTCTGAGACCAGATTATGCACTCTCCAGCTTGCGTGTACTTTATTAAACTCTGTGTAAAGACAAACTGGAGTATCTTCTCCAGCTCCATGTCATTCCCACAGTGAGCTAACAATGACTATAGCAGTCATTCATTCATTCATCCTAGATCCTCTATTGTTGGCCAGATACGGTGCTAAGGAAACACAATAAAATAAAGCCAGTCCTTCCGGCCAATGATAACAAGAGCACAACCAAGTATGTGCCACACGGCCTGTTGGAACCCCACACCCACCCTTTGGGGGATTGTCAATCCTCAAGTATTGAACAAATGAAGAAATGAAGGCTCTTCCAGGGAAAATTGATTCTGCCAAATCACCCAGGTAGTATGCTGTGGGCAGAGGCTGGAACTCAGATTATCTGATGCCTGGGAAGAACCCAGAAAGCATCCCTGTAGTATAAAAGGATGCAGTCTGGAGTGTGTGAGCCTGTGTTGGCATGAAAGGCAAAAATTCAGGGACGCCTAGGTGGCTCAGTCGGTTAAGTGTCTGCTTTCGTTTCAGGTCATGATCCCAGGGTCCTGGGCTCCCTTCTCAGTGGGGAGTCTGCTTCTGCCCCTCCCTCTGCCCCTCACCCCACCTCCCTACTTGTGTTCTCTGTTTTTTCTCTGTAATAAATAAATAAATAAAATATAAAAAAAGAAAGGCAAAAATTCAGTAGAATAAGCCCTTTCCAACTAGAAGGAAAGTGGGAAATGGGGTGGAGAGACAATGTTGCTTAAGGGATGAGATCCTACTTCACACCCAGTGGGATAGCTATAATTTCTTTAAAAAAGATAATATCTAGTGTTGGCAAGGATGTGCAGAAATCCACCCATCTGTCCATCCATCCAACCATCCATCCATTCCTCCATCCCTCCATCCTGTACCTTGCTGGTGTGAACACGAATGGTACAGCCGTGGTGGTGAACATTTCCTCAAAAAGTGAAACCCAGAATTATCACATGACCCAGGACCGTACCCCAAAGCATTAATAGCAGGTACTCAAGCAAATATCCACGCGTTCATAGCAACGTAATTCACAAGTAGCCAAAAGGTGGAAACAACCCAAACTTCCAGCAGTGGATAAACGGATAAACAAATCATGGTGAATGAACATTATTCACCATAAAAAGGAAGGAAGTACCACCACATGCTACCAGGTGTATGTACAAGCCTCAAACACACGATGCTAAGTGACAGGAGCCAGAAACAAAAGTCAGAGTCAAGAATCTCTCGTGGCTTGTCTCCCTTTCTGATTTCTTCCCGTTCAGTTTTCCCTCCCTTCCCCTATGAACCTCTGCACTGATTTAAATTAAAAAAAAAAAAGAAAAAGAAAAGAAACAAAAAGTCACATATTACATGATTTCACTTAATGGAAATACCCAGAATAGAAAGACCCATGGAGACAGAGAGAGAGAGAGCAGATTGGTGGTTGCCAGGGGCTTTGGGGAGAGGGATGGGGAGTAACAATTTAATAGATACAGGGTTTCCTTTTAGAGTGATGGAAGTTTGGGAACTAGATAGAAGTGATGGTTGCACAACATCATAAGTATCACTGAATTGTTGCCTTTCAGAAGGTTAATTTTATGTCGCGTGAATTTCACCCCCCTAGGGCGGGGAAATTACAAGAAAATCCCAGCCACTCTGGCTCAAAGCTTGCAGTCTTCTTGTTTTGCCCCAGGCCTGGTGCTTTTCTCATTTGGTTCTGATCATGAAACCAGCACTGAAACTGATCTGTGCTAGAAAGATCAGAAGTGAAATGCAAATGACCTCAAGAGGGACAATCAAAATAACAATGTTCTTTAAAATTCTTGTTTACTCTCTTCTTTGCTGTGGAAGACATTTGACCAGCTCCCAAACCCTTCCTAAAACTTAAGTTTCAAAGTTTAACCTAGGGTGGGAAATTTCCATCTTTACAGAATTGCTGGCACAGGTCCGAGGTTTGGCAGTGATTTAGGGAGGAGAGGCAGAATGGCGGAAACAAGAGGAAGGGGTGGGTCAGAAGACATGAGAGAGAAAAGTGGAAACAAATGTGTGCACAGCTACACTCCCTGATGGAAAGTAAACTTCCCTCAGGTCAAGGAGCATGTCTTATTCATCACTGGCAGAACCTATTAAAGAATCTAATTTATGGTAGGCACTCAGTAAATATTTGTTTAATAAATAAACTATAAAGGAAAATACATTTGGGTTTCACCCTGCTGGCCTACCTCATGAATCATAACACTTAGGAAAAAGCAGCGCTTCATAACTAAGTGAGTTCTTTTGTTCATTTAATTCATCCATCCATCCATCCATCCATCCATCCATCCATCTATCCATCCATCCACTTTCCTTCCATTCAAAATTCGACAAGCTTGTATTGATTGCTTACGCTATGCCAGCCACTATTCTAGAAGCTGTGGCTGCAGATCTGAATAAGACACTGCTGCCCTCGAGGGGGGTTAGGGGCAGTAGAGAATGGAGCTGGAGAGGTAGGCAGATGCTGGGCAGTGAAGGGCTTGGCCAATCAGATGGAGAGGTTTCCTAGACCAGTCAACCACAGAAGGAGCCTTGTTAAGGCAGATGACATGGGTGAAAACCAGGGAAGTCCAATTTTCTATTAAATCCAAGGGACAAAGGCAGAGTTCGAAGGGGGGGATAAAAACAAGAAGACCAAAATCCAGGCAAATTCAAGAATGAGGTGGGGAAGTCATTAAGGGGGGGAGCCAAAATAACCCTAATAGTTGAATTCTGGTGCCCCACCCTCATCATGACTGGGTGCCAGTTGCACAGATAAGGAGAAGGTCTACCTGATATAAAAGGAAAGGCGATGGGGAACAGTGTCTGTGACGCTGGGTGTACCTGTTGCCCTAATCTGCCTTTAGAAGGCGGGCTGTCCCCTCAAAGATGTCCTTATCCTTGGATCCCGCAAATATGTTATCTTACATGACACAACGGACTGTACCGTTGTAATTACGTTTATGGATCTTAAAATAGGGAGATAATCCCAGACTATTGGGTGGACCCTATCTGGTCACAGGAGCCCTTAGAAGCAAAGAAAGGTCTAGAGTTAGAAACACGTGGCAGACGGAGGAGTCAGGGAGATTTAAAGCAGGAGAGGGACTCAGCCTGCTGCTCCTGGGGGAGGGACAGTTGGAAAGCATGAGGAGGAATGGGGACAGCCTCCAGGAACAGCAACCTGAACCACAAAACAGCTATTTCACCAGCAAAACACCTTCATTCGGGAACAGCGGAGGAATTGCAATTCGGGACAAGCAAACTATGGCCAACCCCAAGCAAGTCCAAAGAGACAAAGGGAAGGTCCGCTTTTATGAGGTTTTAGGAGGAAACGGGGGAGAGTTGTTTTGAACACAAGTTCACCGGAGAGGAGTTGCAAGTTGTGGCAGTTTCTCATTGGCTGCCAGAGGCGCAGAGTGTGTTGTTCCTGTGCGAAGAGGACTGTTCCTTCTTTTTCTTACAAGCAAGAGATAAAATAACCTGCGTGAAAAGTGTCCTCCCTTGTCAAGATAAGAATTCTCTTTCTGCTGCTGGAGCTCTTGCTGCAGGGCGAGTAGCTGCAGACCGCACCCCTTGACGGGCTCCAAAGCCCCCTTCAGGGGACATTTCCTTCCCTCGCTTTCCCAGGGAGCAGAGACTTGTCCCCCAAGGCAGCCAGCGGGGGAAATAGGACCTTAGTCTTACAACCGTAAGAGATTATGGACTCCAGGGAAACAAACTGAGGGTTTCAGAGGGGACAGGGGTGAGGGGTTGGGGTATCCCAGGAATGGGCTAGCCCTGCGATGGGTATTAAGGAGGGCACGTATTGCAATGAGCGCCGGGTGTTATACGCAAACAATGAATCGTGGACACTACGTCAAAAACTAATGATGGACTGTATGGTGACTAACGTAACATAATTAAAAAATAAATAAATAAAATTTAAAAATTCAAAAAAATAAAAAAGCCCGTAAGAAACCAGATTTGGCCAGCAACCTAAATGAGCTTGGAAGATTTGGTAAATCTGTGGAACTTTGTTAGGTTGAAACTCCTGCGTGAGGAAGTGGCATTTCCTCTTTTGAGAACACTCTGTGATATTCCTCTGGGACCAGAGCCCCTCTTTCGGAACCCAGGACCCCTGCCACACGTAGGTTCACACAGCCGCCTCACCGGAGGGGTGGTCAGGCTGGTCGGGAAAAGCCAGCTACCAGGCTCATCCTTATTGCTAAGTTGAGGCTCTTCCCAACGGGTCTGGACAATAAATGCAGACCGTAAATTTATACTCCCCTGAAACGCGACCCTGCTACTTCGGGCAAGCTTGTATTGGGGGAGGCTTCGTGCTCCAGTGTGTGCGTCACAGCATTGCCTACAGAGCAAAAGAACGAGGGAATGAGCCGAACGTGCAACAAGCGTACAGCTAAATAAATGTGAGGGGACAGTCCCGCATTATAGACATCGTGTTTTCAAATAATATTTAATGGCATGGAAAATAGCTCAGAATGTATTAAGTGAAAAGAATAGACTAGTAAACACTTGCAGTAAAATTTTTTCACTAATTTTTAATGTCATAGGCTAATAGGAAAAAAGGCTGGAATCAAACACTTCAGAGTGGTTATTTGGGGGAGAATGTGGGGCTCTCTGTTTTGGGGGTTTTTTTCTTCATACATTACTGTGTTTTTAAGTTATGTGTGAGTAGTGGGAACTACTTCCGTTATCAAGATACACCACTGTTGGAAAAGACACTGTAAAAATCTGTTTTTTAAATTACTTTTTTTAGGTGGACAATAAAACACATTTTGGGTCTTATAATCCAACCCAGTGGAGTTTAGGGAGTTATGACCAGTTTTCACCCAGGGTTTTGGAATTCAGAGCCTGCTCGATATGTCAAGTCTGTTTTGTGGTTGGCTGTCAGTCAGTGGTTCATGGATGGTGTTGGATGGTCACATATCCCAAGCATCCAGATGGTTCCGATGACTGAATATTAGGATTTTCTATGTGCCATTCTTTACCAGCTTGATTCTTTTTAAGGAAATGAGAGCAGTGCAATTATTCAAAAAAGATTTCATGAATACATAGCTCAGGCCATGTACGGCCTTACGGAGGATGAATATGTTTCTTTTTAAAAACCGTGATGCATTATGTTAGATGCTGTCATTACCTTATGTACCAAGAATTATAGGAGTACAGAGTGGAATAACGGACTCTAGGGTTGTCAATAAATGCTACATAGAGAAAGTCATTATTGACCTGGGTTTTGGAGGATAAATAGGAGTTGTCTGGACTGAGATAAATGGGAGACAGCCATTCTACAGGGCAGTAATATAAGCAGAATTACAAAGTTGTAAAAATACATGGTATGTTAGGAAAATACGTGAAATTGACAAACCATATGGCTGGAAAAGTAAATGGGCCAGACTGGGAGAGTATTTTTTTTTTTAATGATCTTATTTATTTGTTTAAGAGAGAGCGAGCACACACGGGAGTGGGGCAAGGGGCGGAGGGAGAGAGATAATCCCAAGCAGGCTTCACACCCAGCATGGAGCCCAGCTTGGGGCTCGATCTCATGATCCTGAGATCATGACCTGAGCTGAGATCAAGAGTCGAACGCTCAACCAACTGAACCACGCAGGAGTTCCCCACACTGGGAGAGTATTTGAACGCTGTGCTAAGGAATTTATAGTTTGGATACTTCCAGTGGCCATATAGCAATGAATGGAGTCAGATGATTCAGTGACTTAGCATAAAGACACTTAGCTCCTCACAGCTTGATGCCCTGGGTTGACAGAAATACTCTAATGAGTCACAGTACAATTATTTATTACTTTAGTTAGCGTATGTCATACGTGCTCAGACTTGTTTTACGCATTATGAATAATACGTAAAAATTTTAAAAATCATTTTTTTTCTATTAAGTACATTTGCAGCTTGCTAAATATAGGCTATAGGGTAGGAATGTGATACTTAAACATCATTGGGAGATAAAACCAAAGTATGTGACTCAACTGTACAGAATAAAAGCACTGGAGTCCCAAGATCCTTCCACAGCGTCGGCGCAATTTATAACAATTGTGCGTGGACCGCTATTTCCAAGCGCAGTAGACCAGGTAATACAGATGGCCCAGTGGACATGGAGGGAGGTGTGACCCAGCGACCCACTGAGAAATCACTTTGTGGGTTTTCAGAGCTGTAGAAGTCTTTCTGCCAACCTTTTGCAGTTAGGGTAACTCAGCATCAAAAAATGTTCCTACAAAGCTACCTGGAGGTGGCTCATACAAAGGAAGGAAAACTCCTTCAAGGGAAAAGAAAACAAGTGATTCTGTAGCGTGTGTGTGTGTGCGTGCGCACACGTGCGCACGCATGTGTGTTTGTGTGAATAATGCAATGGTTAAAAGTACAGACACCGCATCCAGACTGTTAAGCTCAAAACCAAGCTTTGGCCCACATACCAGTTCTACAAACTTGCAAGTTTAATCGTCTCTCTGTGCCTCAGTTTCTTTGTAAAGATGATAAAACTATCGACCTCATAAGATTGTCACAAGGATTTACTATAAAGCACTGAGAAAGGTGCTGGGCACATGATAAGCATTAGTGATTACTGTTACTGAGGTCCACGATCACTTGCTAATGAGCCAGGGAGTCAGAAAGAAAGAGGGTTAACAGGGAAATGTGTCCCAGAAAAAATGCTGTGAGGGAAAGGGTCAGGGAGGGGGTGCTGGGTCTGAAGATTATTCCTCCTTCTTTTCTTCCTTTTCCTCCTCTTCCTTCCTTCCTTCCTTCCTTCCTTCCTTCCTTCCTTCCTTCCTTCCATAATTGTTTATTGAGTGCTTAGAATGTGCCAGACACTCTTCTGGATACTAGGGAAATTGCAGTGAACAAAAGAATTAAAGGTCTATCTTCAGGGTCCTTCATTCAAGTGAAGAAGATAAAAAAAAACACATTAATTTAATGCCAAGTAGTGTTGGCTGCTATAAAGAAATGGAATAAATTGAATGAGAGATTTGTTTCCTGGGAATAGTCCTAATATTTAG